>NW_026947488.1:12167500-22167500 GCF_034190915.1 Cavia porcellus | reverse complement strand
GTGACCTAAGGCTGCTCTGCCATCCTCTTCACCTCGGTGAACCAGTAATCTCCTCTCATCTCCTGACTACCACTTTTGTTTCCTCTCAAGCCATCCTCACAGAACAAGCAGAGTAGTATTACAAAATGCAATTTTAATTTAACCACTCCCTTGCTTATAAGCCTTCAATGGACACTCAGTATTTTCTGGATAATATACTTACTCCTTAATTAAGGATTTTTAGAAGAACTTTATGACGTGGCCACCCCATGTTGCTCTAGTCTTGTATTTATACATTTTCCCCTTGTCCTCAATTTTCTATCCACGTGGATTTGATGGAGCTGCTGCTCAACAGTCCCTGCCACAGGGCCTTTGAACATTCCACTTTCATGTTTTTCTTATCCTCTAAAACTCAGATCACACTTCGTACTTCATACTCTTCATGAAGGACTTTCTGACCTTCCAAGCCTGGATTAGAGGCTCCTTTGTATTCCTGTGCCATGTATGCTCAACAAAGAGTAGATAAAATTACAGAAAGACCTTGTTGCACTTCGAACCAAATAGCTGGATTACAAAAATACTTTCAAAGTTGAGAGATGACTTGAGGGATTCTATATTCTCTATAACATTAATGGCTACATTAATGTGGGGTGGAATGTTGGGAAGATATGATCCAAACTAAAAGAAATTCTTATTTTAAAATTACTGTGCTGATAATTGCTTGCAACCCAGAGCATGGTACAGATCAACTCGATGCTTTTCCAGTGAAGTATTTCATGCTCACTGTCTCTACCTGGATGGGAAAGAGCATTTATTTTCTTTTTCTCCTTTTCCCTTTTCTCTTCTCCCTTTGATTAGCCTTCATCTCTTTCCTTACCTTCCCCTCTAGACACTAAGCCTGATTCATTCCATGTTAATGGCTAATGGGCAGCGATTCTGTTGTTTTGAAGGAAAACGCCCCATCGGGTCTGGTCTCAGCATGAGACATCTGCAACATGCACAAACCCTTTTCTTCCTCCTGTGCTTCTAGTTATCATACTAGAAGATTCTCTATCTTTGGCTTCTCCTTACCAAAGATCTTTCACATTTTCTTATTTTTATAAAAGTCAGGGACCAAACACAGGGATTAATAAAAATTAGGAAAAGGAGGAAGGACTGTACATAATCTTACTTTTCTACAGTAAGAGCAAAGGCAGTGACAACCATGACTAAAGTAAAGCCAAAATATAGGCACTGCCACATCTCTGCTATACTTGTGATCAAATTGATGCTGAGATGTGAGCTGCCCAAGGATGCAGAGTGAAAATTCACTAAAGGCAGGACTGGTACCCGAGGGCCATGCTTAGTCCAACACAATTTGCCACTTCTCAGTAAGAATGTGTCTTGATACCCAATCAAGGCTACTGAGGAAGCATAATCTGAAAACACTTTTCAGGATATGGCAGAACTGCTTTTCAGGTAGCCAGGGATTCTTAAGTCCTGGTGGATTGTATAATAGGACTAATGGTGATGATCTGAAGAATTTTCCTTGTATCCTTACATCCCCATCCTTTCAGAGGGTGATGACATGACCACAGTGAGTCTTTGGCTCCTTCACTTTAGCATTCCCTGTTCCTTCTTAGAGCCCTCTGCTGGCTTCTTGCCTGGCTCACTCCATTCTAAATGAGCAGAAAGGCACAGGATTGTAGGCATAGACACCTGCTAGACTTCTCATTAGCATACTAATGCACAGTTTCCCCACTGAAAGGAAAGAAAAGTTAGGACTTACTTAATTGGAAATCTAAAGGACAGCACCTGCCACAGCCTACCCAGAATTTATGCACGTCAGTCTTGATGAGGTTGAGGGAATGGATGATTCATGATGGAATCTTCCGCCTCCTGATTTACAACCCATCATTTATATGTTGTAAAGTCAATTGTCACATGAAGAAGGTCACACTCAACTGGAATCACTAAATCTCTGGGAGCCTGATCTTCCAGTCACAGTGCCCAGATCACAGGTCCCAGGCTCTGGCAGCCACAGGAAATGGCTAAGGAGCCTTGGCCAGGGAACTGGCAAAGCCTGGTTCACAGCATATACCTTGGAGACTTTACACCCGGCTCTTTCTTAAGAGTGGGACTTGGAGACTGGAACCATTTATTTTCTAGCCCATAACTTTGGGGAAGCCGTCTGACCTTTCCTAGGCTTTGTTTTTCATTATAAAATGTCAATGATTGTGAAAATTAAAGGGCTGTGAAAATTAAATGAGATACATTCAGTATTGAGGACAGGGCCTTATATATGATGGTAGTTGGTCAATGCAACTTTCGAACTGAGTAGTTAAGTAGTTCAGTTTTGAATTAAGATTATTTACATTCAAATCATAATTCTTCCTTTGTGACCAGGGTAATACACGTATAGTCTCTCAGTTTAATGGTTTCCTAAGCAATCTATGGATAGTTAGCAGTAGATAATAATGTACTTGACACACAAGCTTGTGAGAATTTTGAGTAAGAGGAGGGTTTGTGAGTGTAGCCCTGCTACCCTGTCAAGGCTGGCAATTCGGAAGAAAGTTGTGGTAAGTCTTGACTTGGATTTAGATCTAGTTTGAGCAGATCTCATTCCATAGCTGTCTGCAGGAGCTGCAAGTGGACTTGCTTGCTCTTTCTTTTTACACTTTATTTTATTTTTTATTGACATAAAGACTGTATTTTATATGATGTTTTGATATATGTATGCACTGTAGAATTATTTACCCTAGTTACATTTCTCTTGAGGAGCGATGACTCGTTTTCTTTGTTGACTGTTTTCAGAACCACCTACCCTCTTTCTGTTTTCTTTATTAAACCTTCCCCATTTTTTCACTTCACAGTTCCTTTCTTAGAATCTGTCTTTAGCCCACAAACATATCAGGTCTCCTTTGATGATGGGATTTTATTTTTCTTTACACTACTTTGAGCTTGAAACATCCAGGTGCTGGCAAATTGTTATTTTTCAGTGAAGGTGGCTGCAATGATACCCATAGTCAGGCTTTATCCTAACCTGGTCAGGATCTGCGGATGTGGGTTCATGGGATAGACTGAGACTGCCTTAGTCACCTTTTCTTGTTGGGACAAAGTTCTCAACACTCGCAACTTCAGGAAGAGATGTTTATTTTGGTTCACATTTCAGAAGTTTCAGACGGTGTTCAGCAGGATTAAACACAGACACAGCCTGATGGAAAGGGCTGGGCAGAGGAAAACCGCTCAGCTCATAGTGGCCAAGATGTAGAGAGAGGAGTGAGAAGATGGAAAGGGAGATGTGTGCTCCTAGTGATGCCTCTTCTCAACAGACCCTTCTTCTGAAAGCCAGTTAGCTGTGTCTCCCCCGTCATTCAGTCACCTTCCAAAAACCTCATCCATGAGTGCATGAGTCTTTTGCGAGACTTTCTTGACCTAAACCATAACAGAGACCCCTCCTGCATAGCATGGAGCTCCCTTTCTGTGTCTGACTAACACTGAGCAGAACCTTAGGACAACTTGCTCTAATCACTGGGCGGTACAACCGTGGCTGAATTAGCAGCCAGCACAAAGCACCCACAGAGTGGACCTGCTCAGGAAGCTTATGCTGAGTAGAGGAAATGATGAATAGGATGCACAAATTAGAGGGTATTTTTCTGTTTTCCTTCCTTCCTTCTCTTAAAGAAAGCCAATAAGTAATGCCTTTTTTTTTGAGGTAAAACATATGGAATCAGCATTTTTCTTATCCAAATGTTATTTTCAATCTTTACAAAAACTTAATAGGTTGATATAATTTGGAAAAAATTAGTTGAATTATTTCCAGCAGAGTTTCTAGAGTTTTCTTCTAAAAGCCCCATAAATTACTTGTGATATATTTTATAATTTTTAATTATAGCAGCTAATATGAATAGAGGGGCTTCTCTGTGTCAAGTCCTGGGCTTGAATCCTTTCATCTTCACAATGACCCCAGGATGTACATATTTGTATTATGATAATTGCTTTAGCTGTTACAACATGCAAACTCTGAAACCATAGTAGCTTTGCATGGTAAACTTCTATTTGTCACTCTGGCTTATTTTGATGCAGTGAGATGGTATCTCCTATGCTGTAATTATATCATTAAGAACACATGGTTCTCAAAGTCATTCCCATAGAGCAAGGGAGAATGTGAAACTTTCTTATGACGCCCTTTAGAGCTGGGCCTGTAATTACCTCCAGACCCCATTGACCAGAACTTGGTCTGTGACCCAACTGAACTGCAAGGCAGATTGGGAAAGGCAGAAAGCCACATGGGGGCAAGGCAACTTCCCCAAAGTTACCTGCACTAGCTGCCCTATCCCCAGCAGTCTGCCACATGTCATTTCTGCTTTAGAAGCCAGGGGGCAGAGGCTCACAAAGTTAAGGAAATTGCTCTGAGTCACACAGTTGGGAAGAGAAGGAGACAGCCATTGAAACCAGGTTTCCTGTGCTCCGAGGGTCAGGTGGCTGGGTCTCATGGATCAAATCTAGTCTGCTGTCTTTGATAGTAAATAAGTTTTATTGGCATACCACCATGCTCATTCATTACCTCTTGTCTAGGGCTGCTTTTTGTGTTATAAAAACCATGTCATATAATTGTGACAGAGACTGAATAGCTCACAAAGTCTAAAATATTTACTATCTGATTTACTGGTCCTTTGCAGAAAAAATGTTTTTGAGCTATATATATATATATATATATATATATATGTTTGTATAAAACATTTAATTCATTTGCATCTCTTTGATCTATTTAGCAGGAAACCAGAAAGTTGGAGATTCTGACTCTAAGCTTCATCTGAATGATCCTAAAGTGGAACAGATTTTTGTTTCTGCCTTTTCTTTATCTTGAGGTCCTTTTAGTAAGCTCATCCTGGGAAAATATAGTCTAGACCAGGTCTTGCAAAATGTTGACTGAGAGATTGCCTTAGCATATTTTCTTTGAAGAACAAAGTATATTTCTCTCTCTCTCTCTGTGTGTGTACATGTGTATATGTGTGTACATGAGTGTGTGCCTGGGTGTATGTATATTCATGTGTACACATGTGATACACTTTAATTCAATTTAAGTACTTTTAGACTGGGCATTCAGTGATCATTTTTTCCTGTTTCCTGATAAGGGAATGCCTTATAAGAGATAAATGTTAAAAATGATCAGAGGTTTTTAATGTCAAGGAGCAGCTTGTGCTTCCCCAGAGACAGTTCTTTTTCCAGAATGATTGGGATGATCGCATCTTGTACACTTGCTGTTGTGGGTGGAGTTTCTTAGAAGCAGAGCCTGATGTGGTCATTCTTTTGTAGATGACCTACTGAGGTTGTACAGGAAGGACAGGGCAAGAAACCCAACCAAGATGTGGGTTCTATAGAGACTAACCTCACAGGAACCCATGGGGAGCCCTGTGCATGGATGGCATCAAAAGGGTTTCCCATTTTAGGGTGTGGGGCCTGGGCTTTGTGCCCCTGTGTATGGTCCAATATGGGCTGGAGACCTCTCCATGTGGGTGAAGGAAGGAGTTACTCTGAGTGATTTCCAGCAAAGTGGGTGCAGCCCATCAAGGGTAGTTCCTCAGAGAAGACAGAAGCTGTGAGCTGCTGCTATGGGAAATCTAAATGGGGTACAGTTGTATTTATTGCCTGTTCCTACTTTTGTGCTGGATGGGGCTATCTCTCAGGTTCTGTTCTGAGGCCTTTATTTCTCCTTCAGCCTCAAAGTTCTGAAGCACCTGGTGGAGAATTTTCTGTGATGTTTTGGACCTTTCAAGGGTCTCCAGTCTTTCTTCTCTATCACGGCTCATAGCGGTCACTCAGCCCTAATGCTGTGCCCAAACCACCTCCAGGACTCTAGTACTCCAGGCTCCAGTTCCTTTAAGCAATGATGCTGAGGTTAGTTAATAAAGGCTTATAGATTCCTGTTGTGTGCCAGGTACTGTGCTGGAGGCATGACAGTACCTTAAGAGATAAGAGCTTTCCCAGAGCTTACAGTGTAGTGAGAAAGGCAGTGTTGGAAAAATTCATTGTAAAGCTGTTGATAGGGATGTATTGGCTGCCTCTGGAATCGCATCCTACCTGTTAGTGGCTTCTACTCCACCCATTTCCATCCAAATCATCTTTGCTTAGGTGTAACATGACACCCCCCAGCTCAGCTGAGCCTCTTGCGTCACAGGGTGGGGGGGGGTTCTGTCCTGCCACCCACTCTGTGACAGGCCAGTGTGAACCACTCAGCCATTTGGGAGCTCGGGAATTCGGGAAGAGTGGGGAGTTAGCACATCGTGAGCACTTTTTCAGTGGGGGATAGGTGTCCTGATTTTTAATTTTTAGGTGAGAATTCTGAAAAGCATACTTATAGTTGCTTAGCGGGTCCCCTGCTGGGTACAAGCCCAGTCGCCCGTAGATCTTGGGACATCTTTGCACTGACTCCACCTTCTAGTTTTACTCTTCCCACTTTCTTTCTACCATTTCTTTGGTTTGTTTCTCAAAACAAGTTCCTTGCTTGAAAGCCTTTAAGCACTTAACATGCTACCTGCCGTGATCCCAGGGATTGATAGAAAAGGCCTTCTGACCAAACTAACGTCTAAGGTGAACATTGAGGGGTAAGTTTGAAGTGAAGAGTAGGAGTAGAGGAGAGAGTATTCTAGGCTGAGGGGAACACTCTTCCATCTTCCTGGAACCACTTTCCTCCTTTTGCACCTGGAGATCTTGTATTCATCTTCAAAACTCAGTGTAATCTGCTCTTTAAAGCCTTCTTTGGATGCTCCACACATTGAGTCTTCTATTAGAACACTCTCTGTCATGTATTCCAGGAATTTTGAACCTGTAATGTAGATAAAAACCATGTAGAGAGAAATTAAAAAGATTAGGAACCTGTTACTACTTTTTAAATTATCTGCCAAATTAGTAGCTTAAAAAGCACACATTTATTACACATTTTGCAGTTCCTTTGGGTCAGAAATTCAGGCATGGCTTAGCTGAGCTCTGCCTCATGGTCTTTCACAAGATATTGCCAGGGCTGGGGTCTCAGCTGGGGTCTCAGCTGGGGTCTCAGTTCGAGGAAGGATTTGCTTTCAAACTCCTTGATGTGATTAATGCCAGGTTTCAGTTCCAGTTCCTCATGGGCCTCTCTGTAGGCAACATGATGTCATTGGAGCAAAGGCACAAGAATAGTCAGTGGGGACAGGAATGGGGATGAGCAAGATGCAAGTCAGTTCTCTGTAACCTAATTAGAGCAATGGTATCTCATATTTGCTGTATTGCTTTTGTCAGAGGCATTCTGCTAGGTCTTGGGCACTCCTAAAGGAAGGAAATTACACAGGAGCATGACTTCTAGGAGATAGGATTCATCAGGGACCATTTCAGAGGGCAGCCACTTGACAATCTTCAGATTCAGGAAGTCTAGGGCAAGATACATATTACAATTACCCAGGAAATTTAAAAGCATCCAATGATCAGGTTGTACCCTGACTGATTAAATAAGAGTCTCTGGGGTTGGAGATTGGAGGCTGGAACTTTTTTAAAGCTCTCTAGATGATTCCAATGTCATCTAAGTTTAAAGTCTGTTGTATCACGAAGCTAAGTCTGATATCCTATTATACTGACAATCTTCAATGAATGGTGCTTCTTGGTATTCATGTCTTTCCCTCCAGTTTGAGCTGGGCTTTGACTTGCCTTAATCAATAAAACACAGTAGATGTGATGTTACACCTAAGTCTTAAGAAATGCTAGCAGCATCTACTTCTGCACTCTCGGAAACACCAAACTACAGTGTATGAAGTCAGCGGGAGAAATGATAAGGGGTGACTCTGAATCTGCATATGGCTACTTGACGCCATTAAGATTTGGGGGTAGTTCTGACAGCAATTTGTTTCTGTTACTTACTGTACTTTCTCCTGACAACTCTGTAACCTGGATAAATCTGGCTGAGCAGTTCTTGACGGTCACTTATGTGGCTATATTCAGCAAATGGGATAGTTGTAGCTGGCTCCACTGGGATGGGTCAGCTAGTCTGTTGGGTTGCTGGGCTCTCTTTCTCTGTTTGTCTGTCTGTTTCTGTCTGTTTCTCTGTCTCTCTCTCTGTGTCTCTCTGTATCTCTCTCTATTTGTCTCTGTCTTTGTCTCTCTATCCTCGTCTAGGGGTCTAAGAGTGCAAAAGCAGAAGCTGCTTGGTCTTGGGAAGGTCTGAAGCTGGTGTAACACCACTTCCACTAGAAACATGGTTCCCTGGAAGTCTTTAAGGTCACAGCTGTCATTACTCAGGAGCAGCAAATCTCTTGGAGATCATGTTATCAGGGATACTGATTTACTTGGTTTGAGGTGGGGCCAAGGAGGCTGCATTTCCAATAAGCTCCTGTGTGATGCTCATGCTGCTAGCTCATGGACCACACTTTGAGAATCAAGGAGCAAGACATTTTACTATTCATGATCCACAAAGCATAGTGATATGTTGTAACTACCATCAGCTCATCATTTTATTTCCTTATCTAAGGATTCTTAAACTTCTTCTTTAAATTATGAACCGCTAACCCTGACAGTTTTTCAGTAATTATAGTACATTTACAGATGTACATAGCACCTGCTGTGAAGCCTTTTGTGTATGCCTGTAGGGAAAGAATCTTACAGTGAAATGGGAAATTCTTAATGTGCGTTATTATTTGGCCATCACAAACCATAAGAACTGAATATACATTTGTTAGAAGGAAATTGATGGATGAATGGTTACTTACAGGAAAAGTATATATATGTTTATATAAGTTTTCTCAGTTGAACTTACAAAGATGGATTTTATTGTTAATTACCTATTGGAGCTGAGTGACCTTAACTGTCTCCAAGTCCCCAACAAACTGCAAGTGAGGGTAGGAAGGTCACTCTTCAGTTTGACTGGAACTAAGGATTTTGCTGGACACAAACCACTTGTGCTAATGCTAAGGACCATCACAAACAATTTGGGTGAGCCTACACTGGATGAATGTGAGGATAAAGATACTCTGAGTTCCCTTGAAGTTCTGGGACCAGCGACACTGACTCTCGCCCTCACGCCTGTCATTTTCTGCCACATCAGCACTTTGTACATTTCAAAAGCCCATCTGTGCCCGCAAAAGAGTGACTTCCTGTGTGCAGGGGCAGCCCTGGGAGGCTGAGTCTCCAAGTGCCCGTTTTGGATTAAATGCCTTTGAAGACATCTGCAGGGAGGGAATAATTCATTCCAGAAAAATGGCTCTTTTTGCCATGCAAACCAGAGACCAGGAATGGAAATGAGATTTCTAATTACATGGGGCATTTTCAGAGCCACCTGCTGGCTCTGGCATCTCACAGAGCTGGGTTGCTTGTATGTAGAGGTCCAGGGGAGCAGCCCTGGCCTCTACAGTCAGGCTGCTGTGAGACCTCTCGGGTCAGGGCATGAGCTGTTACCTTCAAAGTCCTTTTGCAGCTGCATCCAGCTGGGCCTGCAGGGAGCTGATGCCAGGAAAGGTCTTCTCTGAACTTAGCAGCGATGCTCTCCTGCTGCTTAGAGAGTCCTGGGCTCAGGACCTGTCTTATATTTTCTGTTAATGTTTGTGAGCTCCCAATCTATGTGTCTTCTTAGCACTGGGAGGGGGAACAGATCTGGTGCCAAACACTAACAATTGAGGGACTTACTGGAAACATCTGCTCTCACCCCCTTCCTGGTTCTTTCGCTCATGCTCTGCATTCGGATAGATTCAGGTTCACGAATTAACTTTCCTATGTGTTGGACCACAATCCCTAGAAGAAGACACAGAGAAGGCAGTCTGGGTGCAAGATGTCGTTGCGATCAACAACTGAAAGGCAGGAGAGACAGTGAATTGGGCAGAAGAAAAAGTCAAATTTCAGGTCCAATATAGTCTGGGCCAACTCAGAAGAGTGCTCTGGAGTAATTACTGATCATTATCAGGTGTAACAACTTTATTACCAAAGTTGTCCTGGGCCCATAATGACCAGTGCTTTACAACCTTGCTTGCTTAATCACTGGCTTTTTTCAAACAGACATTTTGAGAGAAGTGACCCTCTGCAGCTGAGATAGACACTGAAGTTGCTGACCACTGGAGTCAATCTCTTGACTGTATATCCAGCAAATGGACAATGAACAAAAACGTGGAAACAGCTTGAACTGTACATCTTGGTGTCTAGCTATCTTACCCTGTGTTTAAGACATTTGACATTAGGAATATAATTTTTTTGAGGTTACGTTTCCATGTACATAAATGGTGCTAATAGTAACAGATAACCAAGAGTTTTAAAAAAAATTTAAATGGAAAATTTTCAATACATACAAAACTTATTCAAAAGGAACAAGCTCAGTATAATGGGCTTCTATGTACCAATGGTCCACTTTCAGCAGTTACCAACTCAGGGCTACCCTTGTTGCAGCTGTATTGTATTTGTACTATTGGATCGTTGAGAAGAAAATATGATTCAGAAACATTACATTTCATCTGTTAGAATGTCAGGTACATCTCTAGAAGATAAGAGTTTTAAAAGCAAAGGTAACCACAATATGCCTGGCTTATTTTGGAGGATTAATTGAACTAATTCAAGTGAAGCATTTACCATAGCATTTGGCACATTAAGGATTAAGAAATGTTAGTGATATCAGAACATGCCCTCTGTGTTGGTGACACATGGGAGAAGGAAAATGAAATTTAATTTCTATTCAGTATAGGTTGTTAAATCCATGGCATGTTTGCTACCCTCCCTATCCTTCACCCATGGTAGATATCACTATTCAGTTATGGAGCTGGTCCGTCACAAAGTGCTCCAGGCAGCTACCACTTGTCAGTTGGGTTTGTCTATGAGATGAAGCCAATTTGTCTACCTTGTCCTAATAGTCTGATGGATGAGTCTCATGCGTGGATGACTAAACAGAGAACTAGTTTTGTTGTCTTCCATAACACTGAACAATTGCCACACAACTGTGCTGTCCAGGAGCTGAGTTAGCTATGGTGATTGGTACAGCAGCTGCCAGCAGAGCAATTTGCATTATTTCTCCATGATCTCCAGTGGTTGAGGAGCAGCATCCTTTGAATCCCCATGAGCTGTTCAATTCTGGCATTTCAACATCTTCCTCTGCAACATTGTTCTTTGTTTTCCTTTACTCTGTCCGTGTCTTTGCAGCTTCTCTTTGGGCTTCTTTCCCTGGACATTCTCATGCTTGTTCTCTTGTTCTCTACCTCCTCATTTTGTCTCTCTCTAGACAACTCAAGTACATTACCAGTTGTTGAGCTAAAAGGAGTCAGAAGTGTTGGTCTATGTGCCTATGTGTTTCCTGTGTATGTAAGAACAACTCCAAACACATATACACAGTTCTAAGTTTGTAGAGGGTTGTCCACACCTTGACATGACTGCTGTTCTATACCGAGACCCAGAGAAACTCATGACATTTTCTTCCATATTATCCATCCTAAACAGGGTTCAGGGAGCAGATCACTAATCCTGGTATGTCAGCTTCATTGGGTTAAGGAATACCTCACAGATTGGTAAAGCACACTCCAGGATGTATCTGGGTGGGTCATGGAGGTTTGATTTTGGTACTATATATAGTCTCTTCCGTCCTCTTTTCTGGCACTATTTTCCTGCTGTGTTTCCCTCTTTCATGAATCAAATCAATTTTCCTCAACCCTGCCCTTGTGCCATGATATGCCTGCCTGGGAACTATGTAACTATGAACTAAATTCCTTCAATTCATGAGGTCAATTAAATCATTTCTCTTTTAAAATGTGTCAGGTGTTGTGTATAGCAATGGAAAAACTGATACGGAGGACCTAAGTAACACTATCATGTCACAGCTTTGTATGTGCTTAAAGCTGCGGGGCCTTTTTAAAGTGAAGCTTTATATTAACACCCACTAGCCTGTATTTTGTGTGATTTCAGGTGTGGGAGGCAAGGTGTTCTGTTTGCCTTTAGCATATGGTAAGGGAAAGGAGAAGATTGACTTGTGGAGTCGCTGGAACACCAGGGAGCCCAATTTAAACAGCACCAGGTTATATGAGCAGACATAGACTATAATTTTACTAGTCCTGGGTATAATTCCACACTTGAGAGTTTTGACATAATGTCTGGGAATCACAAGTTATAAGACTCTCTATTTTCAAATCCACATTTTTCTTGCTGGAAGCAGCTCTTTGGTTGAACTGTGCTGTCTTCCAAGATCAGGCTTATGTCTTCCTCTTCCTACTAAGATTACCTTGTCCTCATCATGCCTAGCTGGAGACTGAAGAAATACGAATAGAAGCAGAACTAGAACTCAGACTGGCCTTGGGCAGAAGCCTTCACCCAAATGAGGTTGATAAAAGTTGTAGTAGTAACAACAGCAAATCTTGAATACTTAAACAGTTGTAGTAGTAAGAACAGCAAATCTTGAATACTTGCTCTTTCTGTAAAGCGCTATGCTAAACATGTGCACATTTTAATTCCCCTATAATACTCACTGCTTTTGCTTCTTGTTCCTTAAAAATACAGGAAATCTCAAAGCCAGAGGTGGCAATTGATAAAGTAGGGATTCAATTGGAATCTCCCCAGTTCTTTTTCTCACATTCTCACTGACTTGTCCACTCGGATTCTTTAGCCTGATGCTTGAAATCATTACAATAGCCTTTGAGATGAGTCTTTTTCGTTCCTGTCTCTGATGAAGGTCACCCACCTAGGAAGGGGGCATCCTTGGACATGGGTACATTTTATTCAAAATCATGAGCTTTGTTTCATTCCCAGAGTCGTTAGAAGGGCATGAAATCATCTTTATGTAGAGGCTCTGGCATGCTCCCCAAATATAGGGAAGAACAATGTTGTTATGGAAGAAGAAGCAACCTCTGCCATTTTTCTTTGTGGAAAAACAATATATTTATTTATCTGTTTAGTGAAGTCATGGTGGATCAGCAGAAAGTTTTGTTTCTCTGTTTTTAGAGACTTGTCATATTGACAGTCCTTGGGTAAGATTGTGTAAGAGAAAAAGGAGGTCAAGCTAAAAGTATTGAAAGGGAAAGATGCATAGTGCTTCAATTGAAAAAGGATTATAAACAGGAAAATAATAAATAAGATATGTTAATCAATATGAAAACTTACAATGTACTATTTTATAAAACTATAGATAAATCTCATATTTATTAAATAAACTATCAGTAATAAAGAAAACTTTCCCTCAAGCATATCAGGTGGTTTTGTAGACACCTCTTTGAACAGATATTTCAGAGACAAAAAAAAAGGTAGATGGAGTTAGGGGTGTAGCTCAGTGTTAGAGCACTCATCTAGCATGTGTGAGATCCAGGGTTCAATCCCTGGTGTAGAACACACAAACAAAAGAACAAACAAACAAAAGAAATAAAAAAGGAATAATTATTCAACATATTAAATGGTATTAATTATCCTTGATATTGAAATAGGTAAGGGCAATACAATAGAAGAGTTAGCCCATTCTTACTCAGGAATGTAAGTGGGAAAAAATTAAATGAAATATTAACAAGTTAATCCAGCAACATTCAACCAAGGGTGGCAATGCATCAGCAGCAACAACAATAACAATAATAATAATAAGACCATCATCATGTATAGTAGACTCTAGGAATTGAATATTTAAACAGTCTCATATCATCTGACCAATGAAGAAAAATTATATTCTCATTAAAATAGACCGAGAAAAAGCATCAGAGGCATGCTGGTTTCTAGATGATGAGTGGAGATATTCTTGTACGCTCTTTGTCCTTTTGAAAGCAGACTAAAACAGAGACTATAATAAACTAAAACACAAACTCTGTGTTTAAAAAAAATAGGACACATCTGTAATCGTGAGCCATACAAAGTTGCTAAAATGTTTACTGAGGTGCAATAAATACCTTAGCAGAATGGAGGAGAGACACTAGAAACACATAAAACATTAGCAGGATCACTGCGTATTATCTATAGAAACGTGAACACTGTGCACAATGTACTTTTCTAGATAAGAATATTCACACATACAGCACAGGTATAAACAACAACGGGGAGAAGACAACACTCTGTCGTGACCCTACTGGTGGCTCTGGAGGTGTAAAAGGAGAGGAGCCATGTGGTGGAATTGGGAGTTTCTAATTTCTTCTTTTCTTTTAAAATCTGGAACATTTTATTTTTTCAGCTTTATTGATATATGGTGGATGCATATCAATTGCATCATACCAGCACGATATTGACGCATTGATGGATAAAATTATATATGGTATATTTTAATATGTTTCATTGTGAAATGATTGTTACAATTAACATATCTATCATCACACTTTTTGTAAAAAGAATAAAGTTTTTCTCTTAGCCAATTTCAAGCATGTAATACAATATTATTATCTACAGTCTCCATGTTGTACATTAAATTTCTAGAATTTATTCATTTAATAACTGAAAGTTTGTGTTTGGCCAGCACCACCCTATTTCTTCCTCTCTTCTTCCTTTAGTAACCACTCTGTTGTTTCTATGAGTTCAACTGTTTTAGATTCCACATATAAATTGAAATCATGTGGCATTTGTCTATGTCTGGCTTATTTTATCAAGCATAATGTCTCCCAAGTTCATCCATGTGATCCAGCAATGCCACTTCTGAGTGTATACACAAAACAAATAAAAGCAGTATGTCAAAGGGATAGCTGTACTCCACTGTTCACTGCAGCATCAGTTATAATAACCGAGTTATGGAACCAACTAAAGTGTACGTTGATGGATAAATGGATATGGAATATTTATTTCTTAATCTTTAAACCCAATATGACAAAATAGTATTTCTCAAATCTGAGTAGTTGTTATGTAGTTTTGTTACATTATTCTTTGTACTTGTATACATATTTGAACATTCAAAAGACAAACTTAATTAACTTTAACACAACACATGTCTGAAGTAAAAATTTAACAATAAAAAAGCACAAAACTGAAAATAAAAATGTTCTGAGTTTCTATTACTTGTAGATAACCCATACAACCATATATATTATGTACACATATAACGAAATGTATTTTAGGGCACCCACATCTCGATAGGAAACTAAAATACAACTATAAATGTACAGAGCTTATCAGTGGGAATACAGTCTGAGAGTTTCTTTCTTTTTTTTTTTTTTTTGTCTTTTTCATTTTTATCGGTACCGGGGATCGAACTCACGACCGCCTGCTTGCAAGGCAGGTACTTATGCCGCTGAGCTAAATCCCCAGCCCAATCTGAGAGTTTCAATATCAAGGCTTTCCTTCTTGTGCCAAACCAGAGTGTATTAACATAAACTGTGTGTTGCTAGATGACATGATCTTATGGAACCACTGTCAAGGGTGTGGCCATTGTTGACTGAAATGTTGTTATATGATACATCTCTATAGATAGAATTCAATTATTAAGAATCTAAGTAGTGGATTCAAAATTCCTGGGTTTAAAATCCGTAACTAGCACTTGCTGGAGTTGATTCCACTCTAACCCTCAGTTTTTTCATTTGTGAAATAGTAATGATGGTACTTATTACATAAATTAATTCAACAAAGCACGTAGCAGGCCTCATATGTAGTGAGAAGTTAAGGGAAGAGGGTTTTGTGGCTATTTCAGGGCACCTTAGGGAGGGGTAAGACTCAGTACAGATGTTTTGGAAGGCAGTGGGCTTTTAATCAGTCTAAGAAAGAACGTGATGGGCTGAATGGAAGCCATTCTTATTACAGAGAAACCACAGTCCTGATGGACTTTCAGTTCTTAGTGAGGGCCAAGTGCTGTTGGCGACCTGCCAAAAGATAGCTATCCATCATTCCACGATGGTTACTCCTCAGAGTAGTCTTTTGTGACCCATTGTGAGGGGCAGAGGTTTCTAAGTGAGGAGCTGCAAGGTGAGGATCATCTCTGTGGAGACGCTCTTGCTCACTGCCACACAGAGGTTGGAGTTCTTTCTGTTGTTTTTGTTTGTTTTTGAGACAGGGTCTTGTTATGTAGTTCAGCCTGGTCTTGAATTCACTATGTAGCCCAGGCTGGCCTCAAATTCACAACCATCTCCCTGCCTCAGGCTCCCAAATACTGGGGTTACAGGTGTGTGTCACCACACCCAGCAAGGTTAAAATTCTTGATGGCGTGAACAGTGTCTAAATTTGGCTTTGCTGGTGGGGGTAACTGGCTTTTTGCCTGGTACGGCGATGTGCTGGAGATTGAGAAGAACGGGAAGAGCTCTGCTTCATGTTGCCTGGAGTCTCCAATACTTTCCCCCACCTCGTATCATTACTCTAGTCACTATTTATTAGATATTATGTCTTCACTTGGCTTTAGGAATACAGTTGTGAAGAATTGATGCCCATACTTCTCAAACTCTTCCCTGAAATTGAAAGGGAAGGAATGCTGTCAGACTCATTTCTTGAAGCTAGCATTATCCCAACACCAAACTGGACAAGGGCTTAACAGAAAAAAAAGGAAACTACCAAAGAGTATCCTTGATGAACATAGATGCAAAAGTCCTTAAGATAGTTTCAAACAGAATATAACAAATACTAAGAAGATCATATATCATGACCAACTTGGTTTCATTCCAGAGATACAAGGCTGGTTCAACATATATTGGTGAATGTAGCACATGAAATACACAGAAGTAAGGACAAAAATCACACGTCTTCTCAATAGAAAGAGAGAAAAACTCTTTGACAAAGTCCAGTGTCCATTCATGATAAAAACTGATGAAAATATAAACAGTGTTCATGCCATCAAGATCTTACATTAAACTGATAAAAGCTATTTATGACAAACCCAGTGCCGGAACTAAATGGGAAAAAATTTAAAGCATTGCCTATAAATGAGGAATAAGACAAGGGCATACACTCCTGTGTAATATAGTTCTCAGAAATTTAGCCAGAAGAATCAGGCAAGATAAACAAATAAAAGGTATTCAAAGGAAGGGAGAACTTAAATTGTTAAAGCTTGCAAAAGATATGGTCCTGTACATAGAAGATCCAAAAAACTCCTCCAAAAGGCTCTTAGAACTTAACAATTCAGCAAAGTGGCAGAACACTGAATAAAAACACAGAAGCAAATAGTGTTTCTGTATACTAAGAATGAACATGCAGAGAAAAAAATCAGAAAAATTATCCCATTAACAATAGCTTCAGAGAAAATTAAAGGCCTAGAAATTAACCTATTCAAGTAAGTTAAAGATCTCTATAATGAAAACTATATTGCTCAAAAAGAGATTGAAGAGGATACTGGAAAATGGAAGGACACCTTTGTTCTTGGATAAAAAGAATCAGTGTAGTCAAAATGGCTGTATTTTTAAAAAAATGGTATATAGATTTAATGCAATTCTTATCAAAACACCATCAGTTTGTCACAGAACTATTATAAAATGATCCTAAAATGTATATAGAATCAGAAGATACCCAGAATAGCCAAAGAAATCCTGGGCAATGAGAAAGGTAGGAGGCATTGTAACACCAGACTGCAAAAAATACTGCAAAGCTACAATGGTACAAGCAGTGTGGGTCTGGCACAAAACCAGACACACTGGTGTGTGGAATAGAACGGAGGATACATGAGAAACCCAAGCGCCTTCAGCCGTCTGATTTTTGACAAAGAGACCTTCTTTAGTAAATAGTATTGGAAAACTGGTTGTTCAGATCCAGAGGGATGACTCTCGATCTGCACCTCTCATCCTGTACTAAAATCAAATAAGAATGGAGCAAAAACCTATAGCTAAAATAGAATCTGCTGGAAAAAAGATTGGTAAAACCCTTGAAGACATAGGCAGGAGCAAGGACTTGCTGAACAGAACCTTTATTGTACAAGCAATAACACCATGAACTAATAAATGAGATTGTATCAAATTAAGAAAGATTCTCCTCAGCAAAGGAAATAACCGATAGAATTAACGAATGACCTCCAGAATGGTGAAAAGTTCTTCTCCAGTTATTCTTCAGACAGAAAACTAATAGCATATACAAAGAAGTTAAAGATATTAGACTGTCTAAAATAAAGGACCTAAACAAAAAATGGGAGAGTGAAATGAATAAACACTTCCAGAAGTATGAATGTGAAAAAGCTATCAGTGTCTTTGGCCACTAGAGAAGGGAAAGTCAAAGCAGCTCTGTGCTTCTATCTCCCTCCAGGAAGAATGGCTATTATTAAGGGCTTGAAAAACAGATGTTAGGAGGTTGTGGGGAGAACGGAACCCCTATACATTGTTGGTGGCTGTGTAAACTGTTATAATTGCTATGGAAATCAGTATGGAGATTCCCCAAAACACTGAAAATAGAAATCCCTTTTGACCCAGCTATATCTCTCTGAGTATCTTCCTGAAAGAGCTAATGCCATTGTATTACTTGATACAAACATACCCATGTTTATAGCAGCACAACTCATGATAGCTAATCACAGGGACAATCTATATGCCCATTAATAGATAAATGAATTAAGAAAATATAGTACATATACTCAATGGAGTACTACTTAACCATAAAAAAGATGAATTTGTGTTCTCTGAAGGAAAATGATTAGATCTTGAGACCAGAGTACTAAGTGAATTAAACCAGTCATGGAAGGAAGATTAAGATACATTGCATGGTATCTTTAATGTGAGGATTTGAAGTATGAATAATTTAAAAGTCAAAATGAAAGCAACAAGAAACAAGGAGGTAGACTCCATAGAGATAGGAAGGAGATCAGAAAAAGGACAAGGTACAGAAACGGTAAGATGCATTATGTGTATACAGTGGTCCCCCAAGCTGAATATAACCTCTATGTATAGCAAACATATGCTAATAAAATTTTAGGAAAGAATACCATCATGCCGGAAGTCTCAGAGGTATTGGCAGATGAGATCTTGGGTCCTTACACCATGTCTCAAATAAAGGTGACTGTTTGGCAAGCTCCAGGCTAGGCTTTATGGGTCGATGGGGAAGGAATCCCACAGTAATTAAAACAGATTTAAGATCCTCACTCTAGAGTCTGGAAGCCAGATTCTCTGATAGTCCAGACACTGACTACGCTGGGCATTGTGTGATTTTTTTTTAAAAAATCTTTTTCTGGGGCAATCAATGATGTTAATCTGTTTTTTTTTTTTTGTAAAGGTCATCTTGTCTTTAATTCATTTTATGCTCTTTGCATTTCTTTGTGTCTATTATTTAACCAGATATAATTTCTGAGGAGGTGAGAGAAAGCTTTAGTAGGTCTGCTTTTCTCCAGTTGAAACATACCCAGCAAGTCCATCATTTGAGTAACCTGCTAGTTCAGGTCGATCTTATCTCTCACCTGAATCTCTGTGGATAAATTTCATTGTCAAATCTCTAGCCAGCTTTCTTGTATAACACATGGCTTTAAGCATGTGCTAAAGTGAGCATAAAAGCTTCAAAAAGCATGCGAAGAGTAAAGTTTCAAAAATCACCCAACAGATTTAAAAGTTTAAGCAGTATTTGGCATTGGCAAGAAAAAATGTTTTCTGAATGTTGAAATAATATTATATCATTTACACATAGTTTTGATTGCATATTTTTATGATTTAAAGATGTTTATTCAATAATTTCAGACTTACAGAAAAATGTAAAAATTCCTATATCTCTTTACGCAGATTCCCCAAATGTCAACAGAGTTCGTGCTTACTTCATCATGGTTTCTTTCTCTTCAAACATCTTATTTTTTATGAACCACTTTTATGGATAGGATGGACATGTCACCTTGGCCCTAAACACACTGCTGAGAATTTCCTAAAAACAAGATTATTCTCTTACATAACCACAGAATCATTTCCAAAATGAGGTGACTATCTGGCACTAACTGACTATGATTAAATGATTCACAAAGCTTATCCAAATTTTCCAGTCGTCATCAAATGTTCTTTCTAGCAAAGGAAAGACATTTTGTCATCTGGGATCTAGAAGAAGATGATTCTTTTCATTTCAAGTTCTTCAGTGTCCTTTAACCTGGGACGGTTCCTCACTATTGCTTGGTCTTGAGCTGACCTTGGCATTTTTGAAAAGCAGTTATTTATTTGATAGATTGTTCTTCAGTTTAGGTTCATCTGTTTTCTCATGATTGTCATGTATTTCTTTATTTTTATGAATCTCTTTAATTTGTAAATGTGTTAATGCTTGTAGATAGCTTAAAGCAGTGCCTTGCTCTTAGTTGGCCTATATAAATATCTATTAAATTGATTTCGATCCTTTCTTTGAAGGATGAATATACTTTTGACCAATCTAAGACCACTGAGTACTTGCAATGGAAGATTTGTCATTTAGGGAATGCCTAAATGACATTTAGGGACTGTTTCCATAATTGTTTCAAATGCAATACTTTATGAAGTTTATGTATGCTATATTTAATATTTATGCTTTTTCCTCTTTGGCATTTATTAATGTAATAAAGGAAAAATGAAATATTCCATTAGGCTATCCCACAGATCCTGGCAAATGGACAAAGGTGCCAATGTGGTCTACGATGAATTGTTGGCTGTTTGGCAAGACTGCCTTGTTGCTGGGTGTTGAAGAATCCAGACCTGGCATCTGTAATGTGGTTAGGAGAATTCGCCATAAATGAACTAAAAGTGCAAGCCATCCAAATATCTTAGGAGTAAAAGTGAAGGCTTCCTGCAAATGGCAGTAGAGTTGGTATGGGATTCAATGAAGTGTTTAATGCTTGTCACAGGATAGGCCATCGCTCACTCTCTCTCTGCGTGGAATTACTTATCTCCTTGTTCCTCGCAGAGATGCTGTGGGTTGCCAGGCTGGGTTCCTTATGGCCTGCTGGGAAACTGATGCAACATGTTTCTGCTTTGAGCCTTTGCATCTATGGCCGCATCTGGATGTCCCTTCCCCAGCTTGTTTTCATCCTCCCTGCCTCTCTTGGGCCCTTACCTTCACTGCTCTCGCCTTTTTCTTCTCAGACCACCGTAGCTGCTGTCTACTCTATAGCGCTCTGTCTGACACCACCCAAAAGATGGATGTGCTCTTTCTCTCCCAATCCCTGTTCTCCCAATGGGCTGTGATCTCTTTGAAGTATAGATAATTGGAAATGGATTTAATTCTTTAAAAAGTTACAATTGTTTAAAAACTTTTAGTTTAAGCATATTATATTTAAAGATGGATATCTGGGTGTTGGGGTGCACAACTATAACCCTACTGTTCTGGGAGCTGAGGCAGAAAGATCAAAAGTTCAAGCCCAGCCTGAACAATTTAGGAATTTAGTGAGAACTTGTCATAAAATAAAGTGAAGTAAAGTAAAATGAAATAAAGTGAAATGAAATGAAATCAGGTAAGTTGTAGCTCAATGCAAAAGTTCAGCCTCTAGTACTAATTATGAAAGAAAAAGAAAGAAAGAGCAGGAAATTAGTTTTTTAAAAAATCACCTTATACATGAATCCCCTAACATCTAGTTTTTATCTAAAGATTACCTACAATTACTTGCTGCTTATTGTGGTAAATATCTTACATGTATTCTTTCATTTAATTCTTTACATCTCTATGAGATGGCTATTGGTTATCATTAATAGTTCCATTTTATACAATAAGAAGTTCTGTTCTGAGTAGTTAAGTAACTTGCCTAGGCCCACGCAGTAATCACATAAATGGTAGAGTTGGAATTTGATTTCAGTCACCCTAACTTCAGAGCCTGAACCTTAGTCACTTTGTTATTCTGACACAACTGTACCAAATGGGGGTGGGGTGTGGAGAACATTTCTGATGAAACAGAGGAAAGTGGGCGAAATTTCTTTAAAATGAGTGAGCATTGCTGATTAAGTTTTTGATAGTGGGCACTGTATGTCCTTTTCTGTGTATTATCTCAGATAACATGGAAGATTCTGTGGAAGGGAAGCAGGTACTATTGTCTCTTTCACAAACAAGAAAATGACAAACAGAGAAGTTAAGCAACTCATTCAAGGATATACAGCTCAGAGGTACATATGCTTCCATTTCACTGAAGTGCGTCTAATACCACAAAGCTTCAGTTCTTTTATTGATTGGTCTTAACAATAGTGCCCTTACCCTCAAATAGACATTCTTGCCCTGAATTCTCATGATCTCATGGCATCTCACAGCATCAGTGCATCCTAGAATGTCCTCTCAGAAGAGGCTTCTGGGCGGAGCAGAGAGTGCAGCAAGGGTGTCCGTGGTTTACCTCCCTTCTCCTTCCTGGCCCTTCCAGATGAAGGCCATGGTTAGGATGCCTCACTGGGGCTCACTCTAGTCTTTCCAGACAGTAATGTTCTGCTCACAGGTGATAGAAAGCTCTGTGGCTGGCTCAGCTGACGTATTGGAGAAAGATCCATCACCCCTGAGTGATCGGTGACCCACAGGTACCACACGTGGAACCTAATGACCAGTCACTCAATTACTGGCTCAGTGACATGTTTATAAGGGTGAACTTTAGAGTGCTATTAGGGAGCGGACAGATGAACTATAGCTGTGCCTGCAGGGCAGAGCTCACCCAGCCCAAATGCCTCTGTGGACCCATTATCTAGTAATTAGGGGGTTTTTAAGTAGGAAATAAGGAGTTAAATTATTGCTTAGATTACTGCTTCACTTGTCACAGTGGAAAGTGCTGCTGTGGGTGAAGAATGAAGCTTAGGGGAGAGGAAGACCAGGAGAGAAGGAAGTGGGAAAGAGTTAGCAGGGAGAAAGACAAGGAGAACAAGAGCCCTGGGGAGTTGAAGTTTGAGGGGAGAACTTCCTTCAGTTTTCTAACTGGTAACAGGAAGATGACCAGTGAGAGAAACAGACAGGTTCAGAATCTGTGCCTAAGGCCTTGTGCCCACAGCATCTACTGGGCTATCGGAGTTCAACCAGAAGATGCAGGATATACAACAACAGTAGTTAGCATTGGTTAGTTGTGTATTATGAGCTGGAAACTTTTTAGGCATTATACATGCATCGACTCATCTGATCTTCTCCACCTTGGATCAAGTGGCTTCAACTGTGATCACACTTACCAGGTGACAACACTGGACCACCCCCATGTAACTGAGCAACAGAGCTGACGGCCTGCCTCATCCAGGCCCATCCTCCTGCACCTCTCATCACACAACTCTAGGAGGTTTCCACAGTGCTGAATGGCATCATATATGCCTGTTTTGTGGGGACAGAGGGTGGTCTGGTTTTATTCTTAGCTCGCTCCAAATTTCTCTTGCTGAGCTCAGTCCTACCCTTTCCTTCCTCTCCACAGCAAAATTGGCAATTGCTATTAAATGTTATGCTGTGTGTGTTTAAACTTATTATGCAACTATTAGGCAGAGATCAACCAGACAGGGATGGTAACAGATCTTTATGTACCCATCACCTGGTTTCAAGAAATTATTAGTAAATTAGTACTAAAGACTAACCTTGTGCCCACTTCCTTTTTCCTCTCATTATTTTGAAGAAGTCTCAAGTATCAAATTAGAATTTCATCTCTATGTAGTTGGATATCAAATATAGAGATTATTTTATTTGTTATTTTTAATTTTTTTATTTTAAAGAGAACAAAACAAAACAAAAAGAGAACAAGGCAATGCAAGCAACACAGAATTTCAAAACAAGACACCAAGAAATCATCAGTGGCTACCATAATGTCTCTTGTTTTCTTCGAAATAGTTGTCCATATCTTCACACATAATGAATTCAAATAAGACAAAATAGTATGAAACCAATCAAAATGAAAGAATGAAAGCATTATAGGCTTTTAAAACCAGACAATAGGAAAATCAACAGTGGCTACCATAATGTCTCTTACTCTCATTACAGATTATTTTTAAAAGGCAATTAAAATACTCTCAAAAATAGTCCTCAAATAATAATTCATTATGTAGTCAATTCAAATTTTCTAATTTCATATATAGTTTTAGAAATAATTTATTTGCTTGTATTTCCCATATTCTGTATCTCAATGATTACGTCTTGGCATAGTGGTATAACACATTTCTTTGGCCCTGATATTTCTTATAAATTAGTAGTTAGACCTAGAGTTTGATCAGAGTTTAGGTTTTCTGAAAAGCAGCAACACTTGATAAATGGTATGTGTACTTCTATTAGGAAGCCTTGTTGAAACTTTCCTTGATGTTGGCAATCACTGATATATGTTTTACTCAATGATAATTTTAATTCCAGCTTTGTTTCCCATTTGTTATCTGAACAAAATATTAAAGAGAAGCTTCCCCTCACTGAATAAATAAATTTGCCATCCTGAGATATAGTTTATATAGCAAAGACAAGTTGTGCTTGATTCTTTTCCTTGATTTTCAGTTTTCAATGTAATAAATTTGTTTATTCTCTAGTATTCTATTTTTCACACATAGATTTTAAAATATATGATGAATTTCAACCCATTGCCATTATTTTTCTGAATGTGATTCAAATTCTCCTGTGTCTGACCAATGGAGGTACTTTAATCTGACTCCTGAATATTTCTTTTTCCTTATGGTACTGGGAATTGAACCTAGGATCTTCCCACTGAGCTGTGTCCTAGCCCTTTATTGTTTTGAGACAAGGTCTCACTAACTCATTATGCTCCCCGGACTAGGTTCAAACTTTTGATCCTCCTCCTTCAACCTCTCAGAGGCTAAGATTACAGGCATGTACCTCTTTCCCCCAGCTGACTCCTAAGTATTTTTAATGTGATCAGATTTGTAAAAATTTATTTTTATTTTTTTTTTATTTTAAAAGGAACAAAACCAAACAACATAAAATAGAATAAAGCCAATCAAGAGAAGTGTGGAAGATGGTGGATTGATAGAGAGTAGAGGGTAGAGAGTCTCTCTGAGAGAAACAACTCAGATGCTAGTATTTAACACCATGGATAACACCAGACGAAAGGAAAAGGATTCTCACTACCCAGGAAGAAACTGAGGAAAAAGAAAAGAAGAGAGAGAGAGAGAGAGAGAGAGAGAGAGAGAGAGAGAGAGAGAGATAAAAGAAAAAAAGAAAGAAAGAAAGAAAGAAAGAAAGAAAGAAAGAAAATATAAAGGCTGGAGCTAGACGCACTCTCACTGGAGCTGGTCCCATGCTGTGCCGAGTGCTTGGAGTCTGACAACTCGTAGTCATGCTGAAGTCGTGGTCACACTGAAATTGGGGATTGTTGAACCTGAGACCCTTTGGGGGAGGATGTGCCACAATGGAGAGTGGCACTGGCATGGAAAGCTGCATTGATCCATGCTGAGTGCTCAGAATTTGGTCCTGTGGGGGTGAGAGTGACTGGCTGGATGACATATTGGAGTTGGGCAGGACGAGCCTGAACCTGGAACTGCAGTGGCATCAGTCAGCTGTTCCTGGCCCAAAGTAAACTGGTGGGATCGGCTTGGTCTGTGCCCCTGGTCAGGACCCAATAGTCAGGGACAAAATTGTCCCCAACTGGTGACGTCCACACGGCACAGACTAATGTGGTGAAGGCACTCACTGGTTGGCTCAGAGGAGAGGGACCAGCCCACATTGTTCCTGCATGCATATCATTGATTAATAGCGAACTGGGGAGGTCAGCAATCCCCTAGCCAACACTCTTCAGGAAAACTGTAAGCAATACAGAGAGGGCCTGAGACCTACATCATACACCTGTCTGGAAAAAACCAGAAATGTGACAAGAGAAAGAAACAAGAAAAAGCCTCTAGCCACTGACTTAGGGAAAATAATTCCAGAAGAGGTAAATACAAAAGAGATTGAGGGCAGCAAACATGCAATATCGGGCATGGCATCAGCTGACATAAAGAAATATCTTTGTGACATCATAGATGAACTTAAAACTGAAATACTAATTCACATAAAGCAAGATATGAGAAGATTAATAATAAAGAAATGCCTAGCACCTTTCAAGAAGATGTAGATGGAAGAATGGAGGAACCAGAAAAAGGCTAAAAACTTTTGATGAAGAATATAAATAAAATCTGACTACATGAAACAGATTCAAAGAATTACAAGGAAATTAAAAACTCCATTGAAAGCTGGCAAAATTGCTTGACAGAAACTAAAGTTAGACTTTCAAAACTTGAAGATAGATTTGCAATATGTGATCATGAAAGGAAAAATCTCTTAAAATAATAAGGACGTAACAATGCAAAGGCTAGAAGTCGACAAGAGGATCTATAACTTAAGAATAAAAAACATGAGTGAAAAAGCAGGAGTAAGCACAAATGAATTACAAAAGCTATTCACAGAAATAATTAAGGAAAACCAAAACAGATCTACATACAGATATATAATAATCAAGATCCCAGAAATTCATCACGAGAACAGAATATTAAAAGCAGTCAGAGAAAAGAAACATATCAGCTATAAAGGAAAAGCCATCGAAATCACAACAGACTTCTTGAGACAAACCATCAAATCAAGAAGAGCTTGGAGTGAAGTATTCCAATCCCTGAAAGAAAATAACCTCTACCCAGACTGATGTACCCAGCAAAACTATCTCTCAGAATTAATGGAGAAACAAGATGTTTCCATGAAAAAGAGGGACTGGGGGAGTTCATGACTACCAATCCAAACCTACAAAAATTACTGAAGGACATTCTAGAGAGAGAGAAGAAAATCACCAGGATTCCAGGAACAGTGGCAGAAAGGCCTCAGTGAAGGGGCAGACAGTGGAATGAAGGAGAAAAGTAGACAACCAATGTCAGAAAAATAGCATAGCAGAGATGAGGTAGAGAAGATTGGCTATAATCTCTAACATAGATGGCCTTGATACTCTAACAAAAAGAAACACAGGCAGAGTAGATCAGGAGACAGGGTCCATTGAGATGCTCTGAACGGAAATATAGTCATCCTGAAAGAGGGTTAATGAACTGAAAGTTAAAGATGAGAATACAATGCTATATGTGACAGGGAACCAGAGAGCAATAAGGATAGCTCATTCAGTAGCTGCAGATAGATTGGAAAGTCATGATACTTTTGTACAGTGGAGAACTACTCATCTATGAGGAAAACAAACCTTGAGGCTTTAGTAGATAAAGGAATACAGCTCAAGATCAAGTTCAGGGGTAAAAAAGTCAGAACCACTTAGGTAGATAGCGGGTTGCCCCCTAATCTATACCTAAAGTTGATGTACAAAGCACCCTGTGAAAGTGAAAGGGGAGGAACTGTCTTAAAAAAAGGAAGCCAGAGGACATCGTTATGAGTATATCAAGATTTAAAATCCATATTATTCTTATCATTCTGTTTACTTCGATTTTATTGTGTTCCGTTCTATCTACTCATATTAGATTTGAGGGCATAGACAGCTATCCCCAAAATAGCAGGATATACTATGGTAAATATCCTTAGTTTCCTATTAACTTAAACTGAAGCCCTGTATTACTTACACTGTTTTACTATGACTGATCCGAATCTGGTTTCTTAGATCACTTTGTCTTGACTGATTTTATTTGAATCTGGTATGCTTGATAGTATCAAGTCTGAGAGTAGAGGCAACTACTCTGAAGATGGCAAGATTCAATAGGATACTCATTCTTATTTGATTATTAACTGCTTTTGAAGTCCTATAATGTCTGCAATATTTTGTTTTTATTAATATTTCTATGTACTGATGTGTTCAATTATACTATGCCTGATGATATAGACATTCTATTGAAAATAACAAGAGACATCATAATAACTACTGTAGATCACCTAGTATTGTGATTTTATATGTCTTTTTGTTTCATGTTTTTCTAGGAACTTGTTTTGTTGTCCTGTTTTGATTTGTTTTTCCCTCTAATGCAGAATGGAAAGGTATACATATAGAGACTCATGCATGCATAGAACTTCTAAACAATTATGAGAATGGATTATATAATGCATGATGTAATGAACAAATACTTTGAAGAAAAAGAGACACAAAGGTGCCCAGTGCTCATTCCATAGCATCATGATATAAAATCTAGCAATACTATTATTCTCCATTCAGAGTGATTTCAACATACGTAAAGGTACGGACAGCTGTTTTGAAGAGAATGAGTGACATTGTGGCAGCCACTGTTGACTTCCCTATTGTCTGGTCTTGAAGAGCTAAAATGCTTTTATCATCCTGTTCTGATCAGTTTCAAACTATTTTGTTCAGTATGAAATTACTCTATGTAAAGATAAGGACAATTGTTTGGAAGAAAACAAGAGACAATATAATAGACAGTGAAGATCTCCGGTGGTTTTGCTTTGAAATCTCTGTTTCTTAAATTGTTTTCTTATGATCTATTTTGTTCTGTTTAATTTACCCTCTTTAAAATTAAAAAAAAAGAGAATAAAGCCAATCAAAACAAAACCATGAAAGTGATACAGGACTTCAAAACAAGGCAATAGGAAATCAACAATTGCTATCATAATGCCTCTTGTCTTCAAAATCATTGGCCATGCCATCAGACATAATAAAATAAAACAAAACAGAATGGAATAAAACCAATCAAAGCAACACAAGGAAAGTTATATGGGACTTCAAAACAAGATAATAGGAAATCAACAGTGGTACTATTATATCTTTTATTAGCTTTGAAATAGCTGTTCATGCCATCAGATATAATAAAATCAAATAAAACAATGAACACGATACAGAACTTAAAAACAAGAGAATAGGGAATTAACAACTGTTATTGCTTTCAAAAGGAAATCCCCCATAGTTGCTATACTGTTTATTGTTACTTTCTAAATAGATGTTCAGATCACCAGCTCCAGGCTTGCAAAATCAATCAAACAACACAGTCATCAATTTTTTTTTTTACTTGAGTAAATCTCAGCCTGTATTTCTTCACATCAGCTGGTTGCTTAAGGAGCAGAGGGCTTGGCTCTTCTTGTTCCCAAGCCTACATGCCAGCCTGGCTCACAGGATGGGGGCGACCTGATCTGCGACTGCTGCTGGCGCACACAGGAAGGGGTTGGTTTCTTGGTGATTCTCTTCCAGGACCCTTGGAAGGAACTGGTTCAAGCACATGTTTTTCATAGCTTCTTGCTCTCTGGTTTGATGATATATTCTCAACTCACCTTGCATACTTTCTTTTCCAAATGTGGACTCAGCTTTGTTTCTTTCATGGCAAATGCCACTTAGACAACTACCCAGTGGGTTTAGGAGTGTTCATTGCTACTAGGTCTGTCATTGTTATTAGTGATTTTTGATGGATACAAGTAGGAAGCATACATTTTGTTGAGGATGTAGCTCAGTGGTAGAGTACTTGCCAAGCAGGTGTCAGGCCTTTGGTACAGTTTCCAGAACTAAGGGTAAAAAGAGTGGCTTTACATACCTTTTTGAATATTTGTGTTATTTGCTTATTTCTTGGTGAATGTCCCTGTTCCCAAAGGCAGCCACATTTATTTTATGCCACATATACACTCAGCTGTTTTGAAGGAGCAATACTGACACTACCTTGAATGAAGTAATTATTGAAAGCTGCTTAAGGTTATTTTTTTTCACCCTAATTTACCTAGGCTGTGTGTGTCTTATTGGAGATATGCTATAAGACTCTCTTGTATTTTAAACTCACTTGACAAATAATTCTATCTGTGTGATTGGGCCACCAACTCGATGCATAGATTTATTCATTAATTTTACTTTAATTTTGTAAGCACTGCTTACAGAGATACAGACTTTGGACTTTGCTGTAACTTTAGGTCACAGCTTGGATCTGTTCCTAAGGAGAGAGGTTATGGTTATAGAGACTTGACTTTGATTCAGGATTGTCCTGAATTTGAACCCTGGTTCTGGTTGGGGCCCAGTGAAGAGGCTGCATGTAATTGAAGAAGGCAGTCTAAACTCTTCCCAGGACAGCATCCAGTCAAGAAGAAGGCACCATTACCAGTGGACACATGGACACATGGTAGATCCGAGTGAGAGGCTTTGGAAACACAGTGTTCTCACCACAGAGACAGGCTGAGGCCTATCCACAAGACTGGCCTGGTTATAGACTGGACCTGCATGTGGAGAAGGAGCAAGGGATATTTGATCTATTTGAAAACACAGCTGCTCAACCTGAACTTCTCCCCAAAGCTGTGCTACATATGTATCTTTTCCTGAAGTATTTTATTAATCATTGCATCCATATTTCTTTTTGCCTCAAACCTCAAATTTTGATTTCCTTTGGTATTTATAGCAACATCTGTGGTTTCTCGAAGTGCAAAAGAAGTGTTTTAAGATGAATATATTTTCATAGAGCTGCAATTCACCAAGGGACTATTGACTCAGGAGAAATGAAGCCAAAGGGAAACCAAAACTTGTTTTCTTGATTTTCTTTTATCTTTGCAGAAAAGGAGAGACTGCTGATCAATTTCAAATTTTAAAAATTTAATTAAGTTTATTGGTATACTTTGGGTACATACAATGATCACATTCATCATAAGGAATTTGTGCCTGTACCTATTTCCTTGTTTTGTCTTTAAAATTAAAAAAAATTTTTTTGATCAATTTCAATTTAATGTCTCTTCTCTTTTAGACAAACAGATCCAATGAATAAATATTAGATCCCCATAACTCCTACCATGAAGCAGACCATGTACTAAGTAGTGGAATATAATAAGATGTGATTCCCTTCTTCATGGAGCCTTCCTAGGCATGTGTGTGTGTGTGTGTGTGTGTGTGTGTGTGTGTGCACATCTTATAACAACATGTAAAATTTTGCCTCATATTTTCACATAGAGGTTAGAATAGGAAATTTGACATGATGGGAGGCATTCAGAAGTGAGTGATAATGATGCATGAAAATGTCATAGGAAATCCGTTTTCTTATATAATTCACTGGTGTTATTAATTACAATTTAAAAAGAAGAGAATGATGATTACACTAAAGGAGATCTCAAGGAGTTAGTGAAATGAAAAGAGCAATGTAGTGGCAGGAAGGGAATTTAAGTAAAGGGGGAAGCCTGTGAACAAGTCCACCAACAGGAAGAGAACATGGACATTAGATAAAATGAAGGCAGGAGGCGGGGCTGGAGGAGCCTGCACAAGGCAGCATGGTGGGAAGGATGCAGGGATTGACAACGTAGGACTTTGGAAGCCATCAAGAAGTGGATGCATGGAGAAGCGAATGGCATTTAAACTTCAGCACCTCTAACTTTCCTGGGGTCCTTCTAAGGCCCTAGTTCATGAATATTGTCAGTCTAAACAGGCTATCAATGTATTATTTTGCTCAAAAAACCTTAAAAATACTCTAAAATTTCACAGCTCATATACAAAATACACTTGATAAATGACTTCTCATATTTGTCAATAATCCTTGAAATTTAGTGCCATTGTCAATAATGAAACTGGGAAGCTAAAATAAACTATCATTCTAGATGGAAAATTGTTCAGAAAGTCTGAATTCCTTTTCTTTCCTTTCTAGCTAAGATAATATTACCAAAAGCATGTGGTCAACAAAATATAGGAAAAGTTATAGAGTTGAACCAATAAGCCAGTTTACAAAGCATTACATTTTCCAGGATTTTATAGTGGTTAAAATTTGTAGTTTTTTGGGGATTTATGTTTTTGTGTTATATATATACATATTCAAATTTGTACTTAATTTTGAGTACAGAAATTTTTTATTCTTAACTGATTTGTCAGTGTTACTGACCTCTAGTATCAATTCTCCATCTTATCCCTATTATTATTTTTTTGTTAGTACACATTTGTATGATAAATGATTACAGTTATCATGCGGCATTGGTTATATGTACACAAAATATCTTAATTCTTTTTACTTCCACTTGTCTCCCCTCCCTCTCCATTTCCTCCATCTCTTGGTCCACTTGCTATTTGTACTATAATTTTGAGGTGAAAATCTTTCCCAAGTCTCTTCATCTCTCGATATGTTTGGGTCTTACCAGGCTCCTGGAGATGATGTTTTTTCTTGGCTCTCAGCACTGGATGTATTCAGTCATGTTGTGGGGAGAGGATATGCTGGACAGAGAAGACAGGACACAGGGACCCCGGAACCCCCATCCCCATCAAATGGTCTTCATAGTTGAAAACATAAACCTGACTAAAGACTGTGAAAGATGTACCTGAAGGCAGTGATTGACAGAGAGCGCAGCAGACTGCATGAAAGAGAAAAATTGCCTTACTAGCAAAAGAAATGGGAGCATCTATATATTAAGGCAAGAAATGCGAAGAGGAGACCATCCATAAACTATAAGTAGGGACATACAGCTTTTTCGTGGCAGAACATTTAAAATGTTATTGCGTAAATGTATCTCATTTATTAGAGAAAATATGTATCAGCTATTGTGGTTGGTGGTCAAATCAATGAATTACTTCTTTAAAGATCAGAAGCAATAATTAGGATAGATTCTGTGCCTTCCTGGTTATGTTAAGAAGTGTCTTGCGTCATCATTTTTTGTTGTCAGAATGGCAGACTATACACATTTTAAGAAAAATTAGAAGGTATGCATGAACACAAAATTTTCTTCTCTTCCTGAAAAGTGTTTGATTTTCTTCATCCCTTCAAAAGATGCAGTGGAAGATGAGGGTGATTTTCAGTGATCACTATTTTCTTCACCCTGTCAACACCATTGTCTTCATACATGTGCTTAATTGCTAAAACCTGTTATGGCCAATCAGAGCCCAGCAAATGTAATTATGACATCTGGTGATATTTTTATTAGAAAGTTCTGTTTCATAAAATAAAATAGCATCTTCACATTCCATATCAGTTTTAGTTTGATAATCTTTTTTCCTTTTTGTCCAGTATAGCCTTATACATTTCTAATAACCCACTTTTTTCATTTTCTTTCTTATCTGCAGCTTTTCCTGCTTCTTCCTCCTCCCATCATGCTAGGCAGTCTTGCATGGTCCTTGCTTTCCAGTGTGATCGTCTTAACTGCCTCCATTCTTCCTGCGGTCCCTGTGCTGTGATACAGCTTCACCCATCCTCACCATCTGCAGTGATGGCGTTAACTCATCTGAATATTCTATGTGCTTGTAATGCCTGTAACATGGCATAATATTGGTTACCAAAAATTCTTTGCTTATATGTACCCATCCTTTCACTTTCAATTTTTCCTCGGTAGCCCAATGCCATATTGGGTTGCAGCTGCCACAAGCCCTTGTGGGATAACAGCATCTGTTTCCTTAAACTTTGGTCCTTGAGGAACAGGTCAGATACTCAGCCATGTCCAGTGCTTTTCTTTCACATGTTACTCATGTCATATAGCCCAAGAAGTGGTTCTCCCTATGATGTGATTGGATAGGAACTGAGACGGGTACTAGAGAATAAATGCAAAGAAGATTATTACCATAACTTACCAAATGAAGGGTGGTTCATTACACAGTAGTAGATAATTGGAAGGATCCTTGGGATACAAGATCCTTTATAAATGTGGTGGTCAATTCCTTGTATGGTAAAGAGAAGACTGGGGATGTCCTAAGTGCCTTTCTCTTTCGTAGTCACTGATGACCAGGTGATGAAAAACGGCAGCTAGACTTATGTGCCACTTTTCTGATGGTCATTAAAGCAAAATTAGCTGTGTGTGTGTGTGTGTGTGTGTGTGTGTGTGTGTGTGTGTGTGTGTACAGAGCCCTGAGCTAATTCATTCATCCTATTTCAGGGAAAAGAAACTGAGTTGCACTCACTGGTAAAGGGAGTGTCTTAACTCATCATCTAAGGACTTCTCTTAGATCAGAAAGCATCAAAAAGATCCTTGCTGGTACTCATGTGTCCCCTGCTCAAGGGATCCACTTCTGTTCCTCCATTTGTCAAGAACCATCTTCTCCCTGATTTTCACACGAAGTGCTTCCTTTCTATCTTTATGACTTTGCTAAGAACTCTCAGAGGGACCCTTCAAGACTACCCTCTCTAAACAGAAATCTGGCTTCACTCAGGCACTCTAGCCACATCCTGCCATATCTCGGCATGCATTCATTGCCATTGTCACACATATATGTGGTTCTAATTGTCTTTATTTAAGAGTATAAGTGGTATAGGATCAGGGTCTCTATTCTCTTCTTCATATACTCCAGGGTACGGCATAATACCTACTACAAGTCGGTGCTGAGTAAGTGACTATGGAATGAATGAGGAAATGGAAGACGATTTGTGCCAGCACTTTTACTTATTGGATCTTATGTAGCTTTCTCAATGTCAAAAGAAAGGTTTTCTTACCATTTCACAGACAAGAGAACTCTGGCAGCGAGTAGGGAAAAAAGTTATACAATTTCAAAAAGCTAACAGGTGGGTGAACCTGGGTCCTAACCTACATTTTCTGAATCTATAACCGATGCTCTTTCTAGAGTGCTATGGTTCTTCCTTTGTTTTGGTCCAGATGTCCCTTTGACCCAAGACACACTCAGGCACACACCCATCCATGTACACTTGTACGCACTCATACACACACATGTGCACTCATACCTATACTGATTGCATGTAATTTGAGGACTCACTCCCGCCGTGTCCTGCATGAAGACCTTGCTCTATACCGTGGACAGGAGAAGCACCTTCTCTTAAAGACTTTTGTGCCTTTTTTCCTCATGATGTTGGGTTATAGACTAATTACTGTTATGAAGTCCTCGGGAAATATAAATGCTTGTTTAATGCTAAATATTGTTCTTAGAGGAGCTTTGATTTTAGAGAACAGCCAAAGGTTCCTGAAGTGAGCAAATAACAGTTGTACAGGAGGCTGGCAGCCACTGGGCATGCTGCGGTGTGTAATCGAACTCTGTGGTCTAAGGGTGCTTCAGATCTCTGCTTGCTTCATCTGTCCTTCCTGGGAGTTTGCACATTTTCAAAGGAAAAGATTCATGACTAATTAATTGATCTCTGAAGTCCTCCTATGTTTCATCTTTCAGTGTCTATTTGCCTTTCTTCTGTCTCACTCCAGCTCAGCACCTTTACTCATAGTAGATTATCAGTCTACCTCTCCAAAAGAGGTGCCATTTGTATTTCCTACTTGTCACCCCTAAAGGTTCCTATCACATGTCATCTATCTCTGCCTACTTTCCTCTCAGAGGAAGTGTACCCCCTCCCAGTACCGAGCATGTGACTTGTACAGCGACACACAGCACTCTGCACTCAGAAATGTCCCTTCTTTAGTTTGGTGCTCTGCTGTTACTATTTGGAAATTATAGCCAATTTTCATGAAAGGAACCTCATATTTTCCTTTTGCCCTGGGTCCCACAAGTTTTGTAGACAATCCTGTCCTTTTATGACTGAATGTTTGATGTGCATCCCTCCAGCTGTCCCTGTACCTATGGCCTCAAAACTTTCTAAATTTACCAATGATACCTTGTCTTTCAGTAGTTCCTAATAGACTGAGTGATACTTCTGCATCTATAATATGCTCCTCCAATAGAGTTGGGCGAAATTCCTTTGATCAGTATAATGATCTATGCTGGAATTTTGTTTGGTTATAAGAGACAGAAACTCAACTCAGACTAGAGTAAGTGAAAGAAGGCAGTAATATAATCAAATTGTGAAAGAATCAGGAGATGATGCGGTTATGTGGACAAATGGACTCAGACATGGCCATTATCTCTTCATCTCTACTTTTGTCCTCAAGTTAGTGGTAACCTTTCAGTTCAATTTTCCCATATAATAGAAACTTGTTTATGGCTAACACCAAATATTTGCAGCTAGTGATGCAAGAGAAAGGGGCCATTGTTAACTGATTTGAGGTAAAATTTGGTAACTAATTTGAGGTAAAATACAAAATTTGAGGTAAAATTCTAATTGGCTTACTTTTGATAGTGAGTTTAATGTTGGACCAATCAAAGTTGCTAAGGAAATGAAGTCTTACTGGCTCATCTTAGCTATTGCAGTCTGAGTCTCATTGTTGCAGTTCTGGGAGGGCTGTTCATGGTGGGGAAGTGTTCAGCATAATGAGCAAACAGAGCAATCAATGGGGAATGGATCTTCCCAGTGTCTCTTCTCTATTTCATTCTCTTCATGGTTGATGTAATTGCAAAACTACCAATTTGAAAAGTACCCTACATTCTCTTGTCTCACATTTCCACCTCTTGCCATCTCTAAATATTTTCAAAGACCCTCTTGAATTGCTCTTGCTAAGATCACATTAGGTTCCTTGTCAAATCTGTGACCTAATGTCCAATACTCTCTTATTTCATCTCTCTGAAACATTTTCACTCAGATATTCTTTCTTAGGAAATCTCTATTTCCTTGCTTTATATTAAAACACATTCCTGTATTTTGTTCTTGATTTTTGTACTATGTCCTTCAAATAGTATCCTGTGTTGGCCTTGTTATGCTGTTTCTGAACTCTTCTAGTCTGATTCCTTAAACTACCCCAATGAACAGTTACTTCCTTGTTTCTTTTATCCCTGGCATGTCATTCACACTTGTACTATCCACTTGTACTATTCACACTTGTACATTATAGGATTAGTCATGCAAGAAAGTGAGCATGACAAATTGGTTTTGGATTAGGGTGTTGGCAATTAACAAAAAAGAGAAGGATTCCAAAAATTATGAAAGTTTTAGGATTATCTAGATCTAGTTTTAGCTAGAACTGGAGAGTAAGAAAGAAACACTGGAAATATCTTTCAAATTCCTGGCTAAGAACTAGGTGATAAATGGTACTATTCATGGTATGATGGTAGTATATATGCATGTAACTGCACATGTGTGCTTGTAGGTCAATAGATAATTACCTCAGTGCATATACACCTACAGGTGTGAACACATGTATATGTGAAGGTGCTGGTCTTTGCATGTGTGTGTAGGGATCTGTAAGCATTTGGAGGTGTGGGGAGCATGTTGTATGAAAGAAGGTATGTGGGTGTGTGTGGCTGTGGAGAAATGAAGACATTTTCATGTTTCCACACATAGAGACTTTCACTTCCACTGGCTGGTATCTCAAAACCTTTAATTCTGAAGAATAGCTCTGGGGGAAAGAGTCCCGAAGATCTTTTAGCTTATCATCTGTTCACACCTTGAATTGTATCTGCTTCAAGAAACCACAGCATGGAGTTCACATTAATTAAACTGCACTACAAGTTTTAGATGGGGCTAATTGCAGTTGTTAGAGGCATCTAGCACACATTGACTGTTAGAAAGAGACAGGATGGAGAGTTTAATCTTGGGCTCGCAAGTAAGGAATTCCAACTTTGTGGCAGCAAGGAGCAGAGGAGGATTTTCCAGCTCCAGCCATGAAAAGATGGTGAGGACAGAATCAGAGAAGACAGCTATACACTTATCATTCTTTTCATAATGAGTTTATTTAAGCAAATACAAAACAGACTCCTTTGTTTGCTCTTCTCATACAAACATATTTAAAGAACACAGAAGAAAGAACACATAGGTGGAAATTTGATGTTAAACTGAGATTGGACCGTTTATCTATCCATCTTTGCTTCCCTCCTTTTTCATTAGTTAATATTTAACAAGCATTTGCTTTGGGCCAAGGATTTGACTAAATACTTCATTTCTTTTACCACTTACCACATCCATATGAAGTTGTTACTTTTTTATATAAAGTTGTCTCCTTTTTATAGATGAGAAAACAGACTTAATAGAATTAGTGATTTACCTATGATTACGCTACTCAGAAAGGGTAAATAAAGGATATGAGCCTAAGTCAGTCACTAAATTATGCTTTCTGGCAGTGCATAATCCCCAGAGTTGACAACCCTCCCCACTAAAAAGTAGGAAAAATAATTTTCAAAATCACTTAAAGGCTCAACTACTATGTCTTATTTTCAGTGCATTGTATACACATTCTCTAAAACACATATAGTATGTTTTATATATGCATTTATTTCAGATTAAAATGGGTGCATATTTAAAACTCTATTTTTAATCTTCCCCACACATAATAGATTATGAATATATTTTCAAGTCTTAATATACACTCTCATTTCATCACTTTTAAAGGGTCAAATATAATCTATGTGGTGGGAAAAATTCCACTTTGACTTTGACTGAAATTACCTTGAATTTGCAGATTGCATTAGAAATGACTTACCACCTTTCCAGGAAGATGGAAGAGAGCTGAGTATCTTTGAATATAAAGTTCAGCTTGGAGAAAATGAATCTAGGAAAGAAAGAAAACATTTTTCTTTAAAGCAGGTGTTGCTTGGCAAGGGCTTGTCTAAGGCGCACATCTCTCTCTCCTTCACAAAGACCACAAGACCCACAGCGGCACGGCTGGTGGTCTGAGGTGGTCCCTTGTGTTTTCGCAGTAATGGAGTTTCTTTGTTAGTGAAAACTTTATTATTTGTATGACTACAGGATATGGTTATATTATTTGTATGACTACAAGACACAGTTGGAAAAAGTGTGGGTCTGGCATGGCAAATGTTTAACATCCAGCTCTTCATATATCAAACCCAGATTTAGTTTGTACCACTTCCATGGTGTAAATATTCCCATCACGGTCTATTTCAAGCTAACAATTCACTGCCACTTTACCAGAAATTGGAAGAGACGTACAGCAGCAAATCACTATGCAGTGTTCTCCCAGAACAAATTAGATGTAACTGACCTGAAAAGTAGAGGGATAGTAATGTGATATAATAAATAGGAAGTTTGATGTTTGAGTATTTGTCACTCTTATGAATATCATTTATGTAATCACAAGTTTGTATAATTTAGTTTTTGGTAATAGGTGTGCTTGACAATAGGTTTGAAAAATCCTTGGTAATATAACAATCAACAGTCATAAACCACCATGAGCTATTTCTATAACACTGCTACTCAGACAGATGGCTTCTGTGGGTGAAAGAGTTTAAGTAAGCAGGTTCAGAGCTGCACTGTGCAATAAGGGTGCAATATTACCACATGGGACAACTGAGTGTTCAAAATGTGGTAAGTGTGCTGTAGGTGGACAATATACCCTGGATTTGAAGACTTAAAAACAGAAAGGTATAATATCTCATTAAGAAGTACCTAAATTATACCAATGAATTTAAAAAATAAATCCTATACTGATGAGATTTGGACAAGACACTACTTTGATACATTGAGTTAAGTAAAATGTACTATTCAAATGAATTTCACCTGCTTCTTTTTACACTTCTAAAGTATTCTAGAACACTTAAAGTTACATGCAAAAGGTGACTGAAAAATACAATGAATGTTTAAAAAATTTATTATAGTTAAAAAGACATTGTCAAAAGGCTAAGTATTTTTGAGGGAAGTTAATGGCAATGTGTCTTTTACTGTAACAAACTTCATTTAGGCAACCATACATTTTAATCACTCCTTGTTAGTCAAACATTCGTGGCAATTTCTGTTAAGTAATTACATTATAGCATGTTCTCATATACTTTATTCACAAATTCTGGCACAGTCTGACTTCTGGCTCTTCCCCAAAGTCAGGATGATCACGCAAGGTAAATGTTTTGAATCAAATCAGGACATGGAGGCAACCACAACAGCACACTAAATATTTCTATAACATTGCTAAATATTTCATAGTCCATAAAAGAGGACTTCCAGAATTGTTGAAGTGTCAATAGTGATGTGGTGTGATTGAACCAAGGGGGATTACTGTGAAGGGGACTAACAGCAGAATGTCTTTTACTTGTTAGAGTAAGAAAGTTAAATATTTGGTCATACCTCATATGTGGCTCCCACAGGGGGAGAAATACTTCAGTGCTACTCTGAAGAATTTTCTGTCCATCCCAGATGTGCGTTAGTTTGCAAAGAGTGGTCTGCAGCCTCCAGAGAGTGAGAGTGAGAGAGAGAGAGAGAGAGAGAGAGAGAGAGAGAGAGAGAGAGAGAGAGAGAGAACGGCTCCTAAGGTCAAGTCTGACTCTGATGGTTGGAGGTATTAGAAGGAAAGAAGTTCTCATGCGTGGTTCCAAGCAAACAGAGGCCTGGCTCCTTCCCACTTGTATGCACCCAAACTTAGCAGTGGACAGCATCATTTCTTACCTGAATGTCTCTACACCATCTTCCTCACTGTTCTCCCTGCTTCTGCTTTTGCCTGTCAAGAATCTATTTTCCTGCCACTAGTAACAGCCCAGAGTGACTTAACGCAAAACAAAACAAAAATTTAGCATATTCAAAGCAATGTATTTAAACTGCTTTTCATGGCTCCCAACATTTTGGAGTCAAACTGAGGTCGTTTTAGCGTGGTCTTGAATGACATGTATTCTGCCTGTTTGTCTCACCTTCTACTTTCTGTTCCACTTGGATTGTTCCAGTCAAAAACGCTTAGTTCTTAAAATGCGCCAGCTGCCTTTGCATGTTGTGTTTGTTCTGAATGCAAGATTCTTGCCTCAATACTTCATCTGGATATTTTCAAGCGGCAGGTTTTTCTGAGAAATCTTCTCCATCCATGTTCCTTAATAAAAATCCCGAGTCCCGTGCTACTACCATGCTTTTTATATTCACTCCATTGTTGCCTTTTTGGCACTTATGTGCTGATTTGTTCAGTCCTTCAGCTCTAGACTGTAAGCTCTGTGTGATGGGGCATCTCTGTGTGCAGTCCTGCAGCACTGAAGCTGTCACATAGGAGGCACTGGTGAAATATTTGCTGAAAAGGGAATAAACGAATGGATATTTGTTATCTGAATTAGGACAAAGTTCAATGTCAGTCTCACCAAATTAGACTCAATGGAGAAGGACTGAAGCTGTGATAATATGGTGGGAAGAAACAGCAACTCTGAGGGAGAAAGAAAAAAGACACCAAGGCTGGGGAAGGAAAGCAGAGCCAAGCCCCAGCCTGACAGGGGCAGCCTGGCTCTGCTGCATCTCGGGCAGTGACTTCAAAGCTCTTCAAAGGAAGAGAGTCAAAGATGTGTCGGTCCCTGGAGGTGTCAGTGGCCCGGGGAAGGCCTCTGCCTGAGTTTGATGAAGCACCTTCTGTGGCAGGTTTTGTAATTAACTGTGGCCATGCAGTGTGTTCATGCAGATGTAAATCATCTGGCAGATATTTTGGGGCTTATCTACTAATGAAAACTCCTTGGCATTTCTGTAAGCATATTATGGTCAATTACAATTAATTCAGTTTGCATCGACTGCCTTTTTCTTTATGCAAAGATTGTGCAAATTGAGTGTGTGAGCTGAGGGCTCAGAGGCCTGTAAAATCCATAATTGTTAGCTTTCAGGAATGGGGAGGAAAGAATAAAACCATGGGCTGTTTGAAATTTAAATCAGGGCAAGGCGGGTCAATAGAAGCAACTCGCTGCTCTTGGATTAGTTGGAATGGGCACAAGGGGGGCTGGGGGTATTTTCCTGCTATGCAAGGTCACAGCATCATGGCCTATTCCTTCTTAGCAGTTTCTTCTTTGGGCTACATCCCTGTGTTCCTGGTTGTAACTCTCAACAGTCCAGAGGACCTGACTTCCTGTCTGAAGACTCATAGCAGTGTGACTCATGAGGACACATCTTTGCTCCTGAAGAGAGATGAAGTTGTCTCTTTGTTTTTTTCCCACAGTTTCAAAAACAAAGTTGGAAAAATAGCAGGTATTTAATACATTCCTAAAATTTCCTTTCTGGGCCAGCTGGCCTTGGTTGAAAATTAACTGTGTGCTAAGAATTGTGCTCAGTGCTTCATGTATGTTTTCTAGGGATGTGTGTGAGCCTCACACATGCTTGTGTGGTGAGTACGCTCATTTTGTAAATCTTACCAGTGACGGACAGAGGTGTGGTGACCTGTCTGCATTGTACAACTAGGAAAAGTTTAGTTTGCATCTTGATTTTAAATCACAAGGTCACTTAGATCATATAAAGAATAATACTGTTTTTATTAGTTTTATTATCAAACTCTGTTGCCATCATACCTGATGAGGAGGATTTGTTGTCTGTATCTTTGCTTTTCTCTAAGGGAAGTGAGACTGTGGGGCTTCCTGTGAAAGCCAGGGCTATGGCTGGGTGGGTTTCCCTCGTTGTGGAGGAGACAGTCACTGGGCCTTGAACCACATGGACTATTGGATCCTCTTTCTGGGGGCACCTTTCTTCCTGAAAGACTCCCGGGCTGCTTGAATAATTCTGGATGGCAGCAGGATGCAGATGCAGCTCTGCATATGTTGCTGGTGTTTTATTTGTATTCTTGTTCTTACCTTTTAAGCACACGTTAGCACAATTTCCAATTGCCAGCCCCTTTGGTTCTTTCACTAAAATGTTCTATGTGACCATCGAAGTCCACTTGGCTCACCTACTTGGCAGGCTGGAAAGGCCAGGGAACAGAAGTTCTTCAGAATCACCTTCTGCCCACAAGTACTAAAATCTGATGTACAAATGCCCCAGCTTTCTCACTCCTGTGGCAGGGTAACTCCTAAGTATGTGTGCTCCTCTAGCTCTAAGTCACCCTGCAGGAATTTTCTCTAGTTGCTCACAGTAAGAACTTGCTTGATAATATATACTTTACTGATTGTCTTCCCTTTTCTGTCTCATTTTTCCACTTCATCATGAGTTATTTCCTGAGATTACCTGTTAAATTAAACAACAGCTCTTGAGTCATGGTCTTAGGGTCTGCTTCTGGGAAAACCAAAGTAGGATAGGTTCTTTTTTTAAAAAAATTTATTTAAAAGGAAAAAGAGAAAAAACAAAACAAAACAAAACAAAACAGTGTAAGGGTACAAGTAATACAGAACTACAAAAAGAAAAAAACAGTAAGAAATCACCAGTTAATAGATTACATATTATCATCTTAGAGATAGTTGCTCAAATCACAGTATCAAAGCATACAAAGTGAACACTCAAACAGTGAGACTGCAAACAGTTGTGTTCAATGATCCAACCAAAAACATTAATATGGTCATCTATTTAACACCCCTAAACACACTTGCAGTTGTAAACTTTAGAGCACTTTTTTTTCCTCCCTTTTTTACAACAAAATTTACACATTTTGGGTTTTATTACTCCTTAGTTCTTATTACTTTTTTTTTTGGAAGAGAATTCTTTTTTTTTTCAAACTAGGATAAGTTTTATGCACAAGCCTGTTGCAAAATAATTTTTGTCACTTTAACAATTGCTTATTTTTGATTTTACAAGTATACATAAATACAGTTGCGTGGTGAGGAAGAAATCACACTTTCTAGACATTGTGAAAGCTTCTTTTGACCATTTTTCATAGTGTCTGCTCTGATAAAAAAATGACACTTGTCATGTCCTGGTGTTTCTCTTTTCAAGTGCCCTTTCTACGTCCATGTAGTGTGCACATGCGGGTTCCCACACATCCCACTCTACCTATTGGCTTCACAATTTTATTCCATATGATAAACATAAAATTCTCTCCATGTGAGAACATATAACTCTTTTAAGTGTTGCACATGGGATAAATTTAGATTGATTACTCCTGTATTGGTGGATACTTAGCTTGTTTCCAGTCTGTGATAGCTTTGGGGGCTTTCTCCATTGAGCATGGTTGACCCCAGAAGTTCAATTCCCCTCAGTGAAGTCCTCTCCTTTACAATAACACTCTGGAGAATCCTGAAACTGCCACACAGCTGGTTATAAAATGGAGACCTAATGAAAACCAGATAGAGTTTCTGGGGAGTTTCAGACAATGTAATATGACTCCACCAAGTCCCCAGCAGGCTGGAAGCAGCCTTGGAGGACGTGGATTGGGACAGGACACTGGAAAGAGTAAGGGAGGAGAGAGAGCAGGAATACAAGGGCTCAGGAAAACAGTCTATTTTGGCCCCAGATTTTGGAGGCTCCAATTGGTAATTTGTCATAAGACCACAGAAAAATTGATCCCCCCTGTCTCATCCAGATGTGTCTTTCTTGAGTTTTGGTTTTGCCCCCACAGCTCTTACCACATCAAGGAGAGCGTTGGCAGAAAAAAAAAAAAAAAACAAATTTTCACGTTAGCAGGATTGAAATCTCTCCTCTTTTCTTCTGCACCATCTCAGTCCAGGCACCAGGTCTGCAAAGAATAAATTATTAAGCTGAACATATGAAAGTAATGTTTTTGTAGATCAAAAATAGTGAAATACCTTCAGTTTCATGTGGTTCACTTAAACCCTAGAAACAATTAAAATCTAACTTTTAAGTGATTGGATTGGGATGACAGGGACTTTGTCTGTGGCTCTTCAACATTCCAAGATAGGATTTTTGAATTCTAATCATTGTGTGAACTAGGGTTGCAATTTGGAATTAAACTGGTTGGTTGGTAGTAGGTCTGGGAATAAAGTTGACAAACACATGACATAGATTTTGCTCCTTTGTAATCCTTCATCTGTGCCAGGTGTCACTAACTGATTAAAGAACTAATGTTTACTGAACCCAAAAGTAAACGTAAGTTATTTCCTGTCACATTACTCTCAAGAACCACTACCTGTTGAAGAGATTCAGCTAATGATGGAGCCCACAGCCATCTGTCCTGAGGTTGAAAGGAGTGAGAGAGAACTTGGCTTGATGAAGGAATACATTTAAAGTCATGTCTGTATTTGATTTACAATTATGGCTAGTTTTGAGTCCATTTTGGTTTTATGATAAGTTTAGAGTCAAGGGACTCTAAACTCCTGAAGTTTGCTGAGAATTCATGTTAATTTTGTCTTGAGTAGGGATGATTTAGTGTTAGGTTAGTGTTATAATTCGTTTGATTAGTTTAATCTGTTAACTTACAAGTAGGGTTAGAATGGATTTAAAATTGAGGTTCAGATTTGTTTTTTCTTTAACAAAGTGGTAAGGGTAACACTCAGAATTAAGTTGGATGAGTTAAAGGAACTCAGTATTCAGCCCTTTTACCTGAGACTGCTTTAACTCTGAATGGTGTCCCCAGTAGTGGCAGTAGTTCAAAAAGCATGGAGATAATGTCTCTAATGTGTATGTAGATAGATAAGGAAATTTGGTGAGTTACATAGAAATTCTGAGATTCACTTTCAGCGTTAGGAAGGAGCAATATTAATGGCACTACAGGTTTTAAGGAAATGAATCTCATGTAAATTGTTCAGCCAATGTTGGTTGGACAGAAGAGACTCAGTAAAATATACTTTGCTTATACTAGCATCCTGTTGCTCAGTAAAACTGATAACATTTGTAGTGACATTTTCTTAAATATTTGCTGTGGGAGAGGCATAATTTTGGGGCTTTGACATACAGTGGAACCTTGACTCATGAGTTTAATTCTTTCCATGATTCTGGTTGCAGAATTAATTCTATGCTTCTGATTGCAACCAAATTGTAAGCATGCATATGATTCTGCAACCAGAATCATAGAAAGAATTAAATTCATGGACAGAGGTATCACTGTATTTTAGTTCAATTGCCTTATGGCAATACTGTGAAATAGTATCGTCATATTGATTTTAGAAATGAGAAAACAACCATAGCGAGATTAAGGAACTTGTTACTAGTAACTTTGGTTAGGGATCTCTCATGAAGTTGCAGTTGAACTGTAAATTGGGGCTTCAGGGGGCTAGAGAATCCACTTCCCATGCCACCTGAGTTGCTGCTGCCAGGTCTAGTTATTTGCTGGTTCTTTTCTGGAGACATTCGTTCCTCACTACACGGGCTTTCCATTGGATTGCTGAATGTGGCAGCTGATCTCAGGATGAGCAACTCAAACGGAGAAATGAAGAGCATGCCTGAGGGGGATGATACAGTCTCTTAAGCTAATCTTGCCAGTGACACAAAATCACTTCTTCTGTATTTTATTCATTACCAGGAAATCACTAAGTCTAACTAATCCCCTTGAAGGAAAAGTAACAAAGAATTTTTGTCCATAGTTTTGGAAGCACCCAGTAATTAGCTAATATATATCACGATCCTTTATGCTTTCAGCATGCTCACATTCTCATTCCAGCGTTTGTGACTTGGTGGTGTTTTCCTCTTTTCTGTCTCTATTATTACATGATAGCGGTTTCAAGAATACACATGGTAAATTCCTTATCTCCATGTCCTCTACACATGCCATTGGGATTCTTGACTGAAGAAGGGCATGAGGGAACTCTTTTGAGGTGACAAGAATATTCTATATCTTGATTGGAGTTGTATTAACTGCAGGTATACACTGTCCAATTGATAAAGCTGTATTGAATTAAATACCCAAGACTAAATAATTTATGTAGAGAAGAGATTTTGGGCTTCTAGTCCTTTTAAGTTTGATGATTTCAGCCTCTGGTGAGGGGCTAATAATGGAAAGTAGAAAAGAAACAGTTGCCTATAGAAGGGAAGAGGGAGTGGTCCAAGCAGCAGACTCATAATAACCTGAATATATGGTAAATGGCTCACCAAATTTACTTATCTATCTACACACACATTAGAGACATTATCTCCATGCTTTTTGAACTACTGCCACTACTGGGGACACCATACAGAGAGTTAAAGAGAGTTAAAGAGAGTTCCTAAGGGAACTTGCCCACACAAGCAAGGTGTTAATTCACTCATGAGGGCAGATCTTACATGATCCTGAATGCTTCCTGAAGTCCCCACTGCCTCCTAACACCACTACAGTAGTTTTAGCACACGATTTGTAGTTGGAGCAAATTGTATTTAAAATATATGCACATTTTATGATATGTAAATTAACCTCAACAATTAAAAATGATAAATGGAAATTATCATACTGGAAACATAGGTAAATGAAACTAAGAACTCAAAAATATATGTTTAAAGATTCACTAAGATGCCCATTCTGGTTTGACTATTATCTTCTTTGGAAGTCCTGTAATGTTTAAGTTTTATTGGTCTTGTTCTCTACTGTTTTGTTCAACTTTATAATACCTAATGAGATAGACAATTCTTTTAAAGGAAACAAGAGACATTATGGTAACCATTGTTGATAACCTTGTACTCTGTTTTTACATCATGTACTTTGTCTATCCTTGGTTTAGACTGACAGCTTTGTTTTGCCATATTTGACTTTATTCTCTTCCAAAAAAAGTAATAAGAACTAAGGAGTAAATAAAACCCAAAATGTGTAAATTTTGTTGTAAAAAAGAGAGGGAAAAAAGTTCTCTAAAGGATACAACTGCAAGTGTGTTTAGGGGTGTTAAATAGCTGACCATATTAATGTTTTTGGTTGGATCATTGAACACAACTGTTTACAGTCTCTCTGTTTGAATGTTCACTTTGTATGCTTTGATACTGTGACTTGAGCAATTATCTCTAAGATGATAATGTGTAATCTATTAACTGGTGATTTTGTTACTGTTTTTTTTTGTAGTTCTGTATTAATTGTACCCTTACACTGCTTTGTTGCTTTGCTTTTTTCTTTTTCCTTTTAAATAAAATTTAAAAATTGAAACAATGCAAATATATATATATATATATATATATATATATATATATATATATATGTTTAAAAGCAGATTGGACACAGACGAAGAAAAGGTAAGTTAAATGAAACAAAAAACAAAAAGGCTGCTATAGAGTGTAGAGTCCTACAAGACATGACAAACATATGTGCTAGATTAAATTCCAGAAGGTAAAAAGGGCGAAAAGGGAAGAGAATTAAAATTTGAAAAGATTAATAGTAGGAAATATTTAAGTATGATGAAAGATAGCAAGGTGTAGGGTGCACCCATAATGGTAAAACCAAAGTAAATGACATCCAATTCATGACAGTCAAAACTGAAAGGAACAATCTGACACGCAGACAAAGGGGAAAAGGCACAATATACTTCAGGGTAACAAAAACAACACATAAAACTGACTTTTAAATAAAAGTTATGCAAGCAAGAACATGATGGAACAACTTTAGCATGTTTAAGAAAATAACTGCCAATTTAAGTTATATAGCTAGAAAAATACTCATTAGAGGTGAAGGTGAAATAAATACATTTCACATAAATGAAACCTGAGATAATATGTACAGTAGACTTTCACTAAGGGAAATGATAAAATTCTCTTGCTCAAAGGAAAATGATCCCATGAAAATATAGAAATTACAGTATAATTAAGAACCACAGAAGGGGTAAACACATGGGCATATCTAAATCATGTGTACTACACAAAGTAATGGGATCTTTTCTCATAGCAACATTAAAATATAAGAGATAAACAGAATTGAACTGTACAAGAATTCTCCTAAAATCTGGGAAGTAGTGGAAGTACTGACTTTTATAAGACTCTAGTAATTTCAGGATGGTATAATATTTAGGGGAACTGGTAAAAGAAGTATAAAGAAATATAGAGCTAAAAATGTAATTGAATAGAAAGCAGTAAAAAAGGACTTCTACACAGCATAAGAAAAGAAGAAATAAATATAGAAACAATAGAGAAACTGAAGACAAATAATAAATATATCAATAGTTTTATTAAATGTACAAGACCTAAACTCTGAAATTAAATGAGAAATTGTTTTTTCATAAAATCCTACGTTGCTCACAAAATATTTGCTTTAAATATAAGGGCACATACAACTTGAAAGAAGACATATGCAATAACTAACTAAAAAACAATTGGTAATTTTCCTTAAATGAGACAAATCCTATTTTAAGAAACATAATATCAGAAATGCTTCAAGGGCCAATCAAGAAGATGTAATAATTACAAATTCACTAGTGTCTATTTAATATCTATCTATCTATCAATCAAATAAATAAATCCACAACTTTAGTGGATTAATTTAATAAAAACTTCCTAGAGTTGATAAAACAGATAGATAAAAAGATTAATAAAGATGATCTGGTTACACTCAACCTAGTTTACATTCATTAGCCTAATTTACTTGATTGAATAAACCTAACTAACTTAATTGAATACTAATTGAATATTAATAGAATATTTACTAACATCACACATGGACTATTAAGTAAAATTGATTGTATTTTGGGACAGAAATCAAGTTTCACCACATTTAACACATTAAGCTGTTCAGCATATGTCCTCTGATCAGTATGGAATTGAGCTAGACATTAAGTAAGAAAATTAAAAATATACAAACATTTGGAAACTAAGTATTTCATTTCTAAATAATCTGTGAATCAAAAATAAATTATAGTGTATATTAGACAGTATTTTCTGATGATTGATTATAAAAAAATGACATAAAAATTTTAGTATGCAGGTGAAGTTGTGTTTGAAGGAAATTTATAGGCCCATATCCTCATGTGAGTAAAAAACGACAGACATTAGTGATTCAGTCACTCATCTCAAGAAGTTAGAAAAAAAAAACCAAATTAAATTCAATTACTATACAACAAAGGAAAACAATAGAGTAGAAGTTAATAAATGAAACAAATATATAATAAATTCTAAAAAACTAAAAGTGTTGGTTCTAATAAAAACTAATAAATATATAAAAGATTAATTAGACAAGAATTAGAGGAAACATTAAAATGTAATAATGGGGAAAGATATTTTAGTACTGATTATACAGAGATAGATAGTGTATAATATAAACTTTTGTTCTAAGATATTTTAAACATATATACAATTTGAAAATTCCCAGAAAAACATGTTTGAGCAAAATTAACCTAAGAAGAAAGAGACTATTTGAATACTCAATGTTAATAAGGATATTTAGATTGCAATTGAAAATAGTTGCATGCAAATTACTTCACCAATTATACATTAAGTATTACGGAAGGAAAAAATAAAAATTATGAAACACATAATATTAATATTGTACACATTTTTTAAAAATTAGAAATAGAAAAGGAAGGATACTATGAAGTCAGATGTTCTCTGGATCAAAATCTGATAAATAAATTACACAAAGGAAAACTCTAGGTCAATTTGTCTATGTAGGTGCAAAAATCCTAAACAAAGATTTGTTAAATTAAACTAAGTGGTACATACAAAGAAACTGTAGTCAAAGTTGAACTTTTTCCAGGAATGCAAAAATGTTTTAACATTTAAAAATAGTCATTATTATTTGTCACATTAATGGCAAAAAAGAGAAAAAAGGTAAACATCTGAATAGATGCAGTAAAAGCTTTTGAAAAACTAAACAATCACTATAGGAATACAAACTAATCTAGGAGTAAAAGGAAACTTGCTACACATTACTGATAGATAATGCCTTTGAAAAGTCATATATCTTATAGTACATATTATGTACATATATCTTATAGTACATATATCATATAGTACATATTAAAAAAGCATAAAGACTGGACAGAAAGAAATAAAATTATCATTTTTTGTACAAGATATGAATAAACATGTAGAAAATTCAAATTAATATAGAGATATTCTATAAAATTAATGTGTAAATTTTGTATGATTGCAGAATGAAAAGTTCATATAAAATTCAATTATATTCTCCAATCAGAAGACAAAAAGTAGATTAATGGACAAAAATTATGATCCAATTTTGTGTTTCCTACAAGTATTTCACTGGATCAAGATTGTCCTTTCAATAATCATATTGTGTCAATTAGTTATTCATATGGAAAAAGGAATATAGAGCTGTATCATATTTAAACAAAATGAATTCCAGATGTATTTTAGCTCTAAATGAAAGAAATAAAAACAATAAAACAATTGTAAAGGTAGATTTGTGGATGTTGTCATGATCTTAGGGTTGTTCTATTTGTTTGAACAGATTATAACATTACTTATAAAAGGAGAGATTATTAAATTGATCTTAACTAAATTTAAGAATTACATTTGCCAAAATATGCCATCAAGGGAGTATAAAATACAAGGAGCAGAGCAGTGGACATTTGATATACATTTAATGAATAAGAGGATTTTACTCACATACATAGAAACTGCTTCCACAAATCAATAAGAAAAGGAATAGGAAGGCATAGGAAATGGACATAAATATATAAAAGACTTCATGAGAGGATATTCAAATAATGGACAATAAAATTAAAAGATGAGTAGCCTCATCTTTGGTCACTAGTAAAATGCAAACTGAAGTCACAATACAACATACATTAATGGCTGGCAAGGATGTCTAGCAATTTGTGTATGAAATGAGTCCCTTGGTCATGGTACTGAATGAAAGAAGCCAGTCGCAAAAACTTCATGGGAAGCTTTAGACAAGTAAAACTAACTGATGATGTTATATATATATATATATATATAGTGCTAATTATAATGGAGGTATGTTAGGGATGATGAGTGTATTTTGTATCTTAATATGGGTAGTGATTACATGACTATGTACATTTATTGCATGTTATATGCATATATCTTATATGCTTGTTATTCAATAGTACACATTTATTTTAAATAAAACAACCAGCCACTAAGCTAAAAATTCAGTTGGGGCAAGGGACATCTCTCACCTTTGCAAGGCTCAGGTTTTTGCAGGATAGTGTGACCAGGGAAGATCAGCTCTGTGTCTGAGAAGATACAGTGCTTCTCCCAGCCTTGCCAACATGTTTTTCATTCTAAGAAATCCTATCTGATTCATGTATAAAATCCTCTCTAATATTTGGAGATTTGAGAGACATGACTGCCTGATTCTCCTAAGGTATCAGCAGTGTTTGGATGTGAGAGCAGTGAGGAGGTGGGGGATTCTGATTGCCAATAAAGACCAGAATATTTCTGACTTTAGTATGATCCATAATCACCAGTAGGGTTTGTTAGGCTAAGAAAGGGAAACTTACCATCTTAGTGAGATCCCACCCACACCCTGACATACAGAGGATCTGGAGTGTAGCTCGGTATGAGGCCCTCCTCTCTGCAAAAGCCTGATTAGATTACACCAAAACCTAATCAAACAATGCCAACCAATAGATCCTATAGAGAGGTAAGACCTCACTCCCAAAGTTTATGATTGGAGTGGACCTTTAAACTTTGTATTTCTGCAAGCTCTCAGATGGTGCTAGTGCTAATGCTGCAGGCATGGAGATCCACTGATCTAGTGCATCCACTGCGAGTATCTAATTGGTCAGCCGAGTGTTGAGTATCTAATTGGTTAGCCGAGTGTTGAGTGTTTTGGGGAGTGGTGGAAACTGGATCATAGGAAAGGTATATTTAGCCACAAGGTCAAACTTTCACTGTTTACATGATCTTCTTCCCCTCAAAACTGGATTTTGTGAGTATACAGTATAAGTTTTTATAAGGAGTCCAACTGTAATATATCAGTGCCTCAATATATTATTAAGGCAAGACAATGTGAGCAGAAGAGTCAAGAGTGTATACTCTTTCCAATATGTGATCTCATTAGGAGTTGGGCATTTTCATGTTCAGCTTATAAATCTAGGCCATCTATACAGATGACCTAGTCTATGTCTTTTGTGACAACTGTCCCCATAGACCAAGATTCTATTTCTATTTTAAAAACTCTGACTTTATTGCCATCAGCACTAGTATTGGAAGCAGGAGGTGTGGGAAATGGATAGGGAACAAACAGGTGGCAGCAGATTTAGCTGCCTTTTCCCGTCATGAGGTTTATATTGCAGCACATCATATGTCTTCAGAAGATGAGCTGTGTTGGTTACATTTTCCATCCCCAAATGCCTCTTGCTTTGCACATGTATTTCAAAGACTCAGAGTAGTTTTGTGAATATTGTCCTGACCGCAGCACTTCCAATCCTGCAGCTGGTGAGTCTTATATTCAAAGGAGCCTGGGACTTTCCAAGTGTTGATGTCATATCTTTGCAGCTCTCCTTTGTTCTTTCTCAGGATTGGTTTGCCACAGCCATCCCCATCAAAGATCAGCCAGAGTGGCTTCATCATGCATGCTGACATCATTACTATCGAACCAGTGTTCCCATGGCTGTTTACCTTGGTCAATTTTATTACCAGTTAAAGAATCACTTTCCCCTTTCCCTGCTTTTATTCACGTCATGGACAGCTTCCTCTTTCCCACAGACGTACTTTCTTGCTTCTCATCAGTTAGAATAATCTGTCCTACATGTTAGCATTGGAGACAATTGGTACCCTATCTGCGTCCCCACCGTTCAGAGTACTCTGAATTCTAGCTGCAAGCATGTGCATCACTGTGCCTGAGGGCTGCCTCCCTCCGACCCATAACCCTGAAAACTACTCTGCTTGAACTGTATAGGACAGTTGCTCTGGGACATCCCTTACTTAATGACTCCTATGCATTGGTACATACAGAACCTGAATCATTTGTTTCTACATGAGATAATTCTGATGTGCTTTGTACTATTTCACATGATTTTGTCATGGCATGTAGTGTAAAAACATGCCACACAATGGCTGAATTTCAAGCATTTGTGTATCTTACAGTTATTTATTGAGTGCCACCTTTTTGCTCAGTATTGCATTAGATTCAGGATATACCCAATAAGTGAAGCAGGCATAGTTCTTGAAGTCTAGTGAGAGGAATGAATAATATATGATCACACAGAAATGTATAATTTCAAAATCAATTTAAGTGCTACTTCTGCCCCTAAAAGTTACATGACAAAGGCACTAAGTGATTTACCTATATGATAAGTGGTTGAAGGAGACCTCACTGAGGAGGAGGGAGTTTTGAACCTAGGATTTGAGAGTCAGCTGCAGGAAAAGTTGGGAAACAGAATGTGCAAAAATGTTGGAACAGGAGAGAAGTTAGGATTTCTTGAATGGAAAGAAGGTTGATGGAAGAAGAGGGGATAAAAATACCCAAATCAGTTGGAGAGGCAAGTATAGGTTAGAGCATCCATGGTCTTGCAGAATGTCCATGTGGATGGGCATGTGTGTATATATTGTATGTGTATGTGTTTGGGTACACACAAGTGCTATAACAAAGCCTCTCTCTCTGTGTTTGTGTTCACCTGATGGTATGATAGTGAAATAAAATAGTTTGTGTCTTGACTATGTGTGCATTCATATAATTATACCTCTGTAAATGTGGGTTTTTTCACATTTTTTGAGTATGTTTATAAGTATATATTCATATTTTTTACCATGATCATATCTGGGTTCATGGACCTGATGATTAATGCAAGAATATGCTGCTGTGTGAAATGTGTATATTCTGGGTATATTTGTGTGTGACTATGTTTGTGTCCTGCTGTCATGTGCAGACAGCTGTTTGTGTGCATTTTATGTGCATGTAAATTGTGTGGGTATCTGTGATGCTGTGTGAAGCTCTGGAAATAGTTTTGCCCTCACCCAGACCACAAAAGCTTGGAATTTTTATAGCCTACATTTGCTAGCAACATGCAAACTTTATTTGCAGTTACAGTTATTGCTGCTTTTATTTTATATTTTCAACATTTCTGGCCTTTATAAATCTGAATTCTAAATATTTATGCGAATGCATGAAGATGTATGCAATTTTTTTGGCTTCTGTATATCAGCTTCGGTTAGGCCAAAATCCTTACCCTTCTTTGTGAGTTAATAACTTTATTTAGAAATGAGCCTCTGACCTGGGCTAGAGTAGTTTTCTTAGGCAGCTTTATGGTTTTTTTTTTTCCCTCTGTCAGTTAATATTCTTGTTGTAAGATGATCCCATCTTGGAGTGTGGGTAAATCAAACACAAAGAAGCCATTTCAGAGGTCCATGGGTGTTTTTACAGACTGAAGTTGTCAGAGAAATAGAGATAATGACTCCCTGGAAAAGAAAATGAATAACCAGAGCTTGAACTGTTACTTCCTTGACAGCAAGTGAGCCTAGTCCTTTGAGTGGAACTTCTCTCAGCTCTCTATCCTGGCAAACTACCAAAAACAACTTTTCCTGCCTGGTCATGGGACACAGGCTCTGGCATGATGCCTTTCTTCCATGCGGCGTGTCTTTTTTGGTACCCTATTTGTTTTTTCAGCTAGACTTGTAGGGTGTGATGAGGTCTTATATGGTCTACTTTACAAAGTTTTCTCTCATAAATGACCATTGTTCTACTTCAACAGACCTGTGATAGATTGGTTGTGCTGATGTCGTCAGTTGGTGGCCTCCTTGGATCAATACCCTTAACACTCTAGCTTCATAAGCCTCTCTCACTTTGTCTCAGAGGTTAGCCATGTGACTTTGTGACTGGCCAATAAGAGGCCAGCAAACTTGATGCAAGCCCAGATGTGAAAAAGCCCCCATAAGATTCTACTTCCTTTCTATTGGCTTTCTGTAATCATTTTAAGAATAAGGCTATGCTAGCCTGCTAATGCATCTGAGACCACAGGCAGAAGGACTAAGTTGCCCAAGCCAAGGGCCTCCGAGACAAGCTCTCATTTAGTGAACGTACAGGCTGAGCATAGACACGTGGCGTAGGCCTAACCAAGAACAACTCAACCAAGCCACTTATGCAACCCTTAAGAAGTAATAAACGGCTATAGTTTAAAGCTAGTTTAAAAGCAGTTTGTTGTACAGCTATGGCTAACTTACCTTTGAAGGATAGGGTGCTTATTGCCATTGGAGGTAGTGCATTTCATTGTGTGCCAACTCTAATTGTTACAGTGAAGTTAGAATTCATCTTTTTAATACTTCCAACTCTGCTCTATGAGTGTTGATGGAAAAAATCTTTTCTTTCATGGTGTCATTCAAGTATTAGTTTCTGATAGTTATCACGTTTGTACCATTCTCCAATCTAAGTTCCTTCCATAGAGATGATTATCTTTAAATAAACTGGATTATGTCATACCTTGCTAAGAACCTTTCTGTCATTTCTCATTACACTTATATTAAAATCCAAATTCCTTCCTGCTGCCCTGCCCCCTTCAGTATCTCTGCCTCAACTTCAGTTTGAATCACTCTCACCTTTGCTTGTGATACTGGTCCTCCTGTGGTCCTCATGACCAGCTGTCTTTATGCTTCTTCACAGTCCTAAGCTGCTTCTCACTTGATGGGCTTTTCTCATTCTGTTCTCTCCTGCCTAGGGACACATGCATGCAAGCATTACTAAACCTTTTCTTTTCTGGGATGAATACCACTGATATTTGCATTATTCTTCAGTTGGTGTAGATTTAGGACCTGTCACTATCCTGACTGCCTGTACTACTGTCCTGCTGCCCCATCTTGAATATGATGCCCAGAGCCGCTCTTGTTCTCATTCTTTTTGGAGGAGGGCTACACACAGCAAAGGGATACAGCCTACCAAGAAAACAGGACCACACACATTCATTTGTGATGAGTATTCTGGGTGGGTAAAGGAGAAGTATCTGTGACAGAATATCAGATTTCCATCAAGTTCATAGTAAAGAATTATACCTTCTGCTACATGAGGAGTCGGATCATATGTAGAGTGACAGAGAAGACAGAAGGAGTCACTGAATATTTGACAGTTCCTGTCCTTGAGGCTCTCCCTATTAGCACAGGGAGACCAGAGTCCTTCTCAGTTCCATGTGACACTTCTCCCTTCAACTTGACCCTAAAGATAGTTTGTCTTCATGTCGTGGGTAAATGCAGAGTCTGGTAATAGACTAGTAAAAGTCAGACAATAGTAACTCATCATTGTGGTGTCTGTTCTCAGAAATGGGCTCTAAGACCTTAATTTGCCTTGCATAGTTAAAACCTTCAAAACAGTCCTTGTAGAGAGAGCTGGATGAGACTAGTTGTTTCCTAACCAATTAATTTCGTGCCAGAATGACCAGAAGAATAATGAAAACAAAGCAAGAAAAGATTACCTGCTGATAGATTTCAGATGAACCTCCACCTAAAAAAGTATTTGTAAAATCTTGGGCCCCTGGTGAAGCCTTGTAGGAGTGCTCAGGTCATTAGAGTTGTACGGTTGAAGGGGACTTTCTCTCTCTCTCTCTCTCTCTCTCTCTCTCTCTCTCTCTCTCTCTCTCTCTTTCTCTGTCTCTCTCTCCCTGTCTCTCTCTCTCTCCCTCCTGGCTTGTGATGTGTGCACTCAATCTGACACATACTTACCCCATGACATGCTGCCTTTCCTAGAAGCCTAAATCAATGTGGCTGCTGAGTCTTAGGTTTGAACTTTCAGAGTCAGGGACCATCAGGAACAAAAATAAATTTCCTTTTACTTACAAATTGCCTGTTTCTGGTATTTTGTTACCATGACACAAAATTGGCTAATGCACTTGTTCTGTCCAATATCTGGTATATCAGACTCTCTTGGGAGTGGGGCCAGATAATTTGTGTTTTTAAAGAGGCTCCCTGGACACTCTTTTGGCAATTAACCTAGCATCTATGAACTGGCATTGGAACTAATGAGTTGTATCAGCATTCAGCATACCACAGTATAATAATTATAGGTAACAGAAATTTTATTTTAAAAATTAAATTTTAATAGTTACACATTTATTTTAAGTATGTGCATTAGACAAAGGCAGGATATTGAACATTTTTAAAATACATGTTAAGGAAAAGCTAAATGGGCACTTAATTTAAAAATGACCTGACTTAAAGAATATTAAATAGTAAAATTTACTAGCAAGGTTAACAGATGAAGGCAGCAAGTAAGTGGCCAAAGTTCAGGATACTTCGAATGGCAAAATTCTGAGATCCATTTGACTCAATGATTCTTGGATTCTATGGTACATGGAACTTTGATTAAGGCTATAATTTTGATTTCAGTGATTTCAATGATTTCCTCTTCCTCCTCTTTTTTTTCCTCTTCCTCTCCTCATTTCTCTTTTCCTTTCCTTTCTCCTTTTTGTTCTACTTCTTCCCTCTTCTCTTTCTTCATTTTCATCATAATAATCTTCTTTTTTTGTGGTACTGAAGATTCACACACGCCTCTGAGACAAGGTCTTGCTAAGTTGCTGAATTGCTCACACTAGGTTCAAATATATGATACTTCTGCCTCAGTTTTCCAGAACTCTGGAGTTATAGATATGCACCACAATGCTAGGTTTCCTTTTAAAAAATGTTTATTTTTGGAGTTTTTATATAGTGGTTCTTAAACTGTGAAAAGTAGCCAAACTTATTTTTTTCCAAGTCAAATCTTCAACTCTGGACTCCCAAGTTATTCTACTTTCATGCTTCCTCTCAATCTAGTTCCTGAAACTCAGTCTTTGACAGGTAAATTCCAGCTCTTGCTTATCTTAGGCAAGGGCTGGGGGAAAGGGATAGGGAGCATTTGTGTCATTTTGCCATTCAAAGTACCTTCATAATCATTCACTTTCTATGGTCATAAACCTAAGCTTGCATTTTGAAAATTGAAATCAAATAAAGTTGGGCTTGCAGAAAACAAGAATTGACTTCAGGAAAAGTAGGGTAGGCCTTGAAGGATCTCTTCTTTTTTCTAGTACCAACCCACCTCCCTGCCTTCCATTCTTACTTATGCTATATTTCTACCTACACTTTTATTACCTACAAGATTTCTCAGCTTCCTAATCTCAATATGTTTCTTGTCTGTAAATGGAGATTATAATGATGGCGAGCTCATTGGGTCGTCATGGGAATTAAGTGAGATATGTTCCATAATCTTAGCTTGGGATCTGGCATGTGGTGCTTGATAAATGCAAGCTACTTATTTTCTAAGTCTTTTTAACAACAGGTAAATGCATACTTTTAAAAAAAGGTAAATGCATACTTGTTGAAACTCATTAAATATAAATTAGAACTGGTAAAATATAATTGTCCGCTTCATTTATTGACTTAAGTGTTTCATTTTGGGAAATATAAAATATACATAACACCTTTAATAGCTCTAATAACATTCTACTTTCCTTAGTCTTGATTGCCTCAAAAGGCATTCAGTTTTCCTACTAGAAATTCTCAAGCCATAGAGAGTTTTAAGGCAGTCAATCCTAGCATCTGGGGAAGAGTTCTGACAAAATTCATCATGTTTATCAATCTCTTTTCAGTCTTACAAATCTCTCTCACTACTTTCTCTCACTTGAGTATATTCCAATGAAGCAGGTAGGGGAGATATTATCATTCCCATTTTACAGATGATTAAACTGAATAAGCATTGGAACTGTCACCTTTAGAAGCAAACTGAACTCACAACAGGCTGAACACATTGAGAAAACAGAAAAAATTGAAGAAAATTCTAGCTTTGCCTCGATGCTCTGTATCTTACAAGTAAAATTACTTTGTCACATTTTATTGCTGTACACTTGACTTTGTGAGTGCACCCATGACCTGGATCTGTCCATGTGTTTGCATAGAGGGATGACCTTAATGTATCTGTGGAACCTACATCTGTACACTAACAGCCATCAGCAAATGCAAACGCAGCAAATGGAAAATGGATTTCAGGTACAGATCAAAAACTGTCCCAGCAAGAAAAATAACTTCAATGATGGGGACTTGGGCTGTCCAGATACCTGCTGAAAGTCTCTTTGAATTAAAAGCAGAGTGCTTGACAATTTCATGACTTTCCCATCTGCAAATGTAATCTTCCATGAGGTAGAGGAAATGATCTAGGTCACTGATTTGCCCTGCTGGATTTTCACCAGCAAAAAGGCATCGGTTGACTGAGTGGACGTGATGCAGACCTTGGGAGAGGTGACAGAATGAAAAGTTAAAATCTGGGCACAGTAGGAAGACAGGAAGATGGATTTCTAACAACTGAGTGACAAAGGTCAATTTGAATTTGTAGCATGGAGCTTCAAGTAGCATGGTGACAGTGGCTTGTAATCTCCCCAAAGTACAATTCTGTGTGTTTAAATTGTTCCAGTGATAAAGATCATGGAGAAGTAACCAGAGAAGCCCATTCAGGGAACCAGGGAGCTTCGTGAGTGTCGTAGTCAGGGGTTGTACACAGAGAACAGTTAGGTTCAGGACATGAAGTTTATAATATTTTTATAATGGTCACTGGGAGTTAACACAGGAAAATGCAGGAAATCTATCCACAACACCAAAGACATAGATTATTTAGTCAAGGGCCTAAACCTCACAGCAATGTCCCACATGAGTCCAGATTAAAACCCAGAGCTGAGGACAATGCCTCCCACGAGTCCAACTGGAGGCCCAGAGCCCACAAGAAGGACTCACGCCAGTCTCTTTTATGGATCCGTGCTGGGAAGACCCAAGGGTCAGCGGTGGAAGCCAGAAAGTCTATGCCAGCAGGATGAAGGAGCTGTGCTAGTGGGATGAAGGTTCTACACTGGAGCCGAGAGGTCACACTCACAACAAAGACCAGGGCTATCCAGAAAGGCACCACAGCTGTCCTCAGCAACACAGAGGCCCTGAGCTCCTCCGACGACAAGCACAGTCGGGTACATGCCAGGAAGCAGCATGATGAGTTCATCCTGGAGACCAAGCAGCACATGTCTTCCCCTCCAGAGCCAGGAAGCCATGCTCGATGTGAAGACCAAAGCTTCTCCAGGAGAACCAACAGCTCAGACAGCAACTCGTAGGAGAACCCACAATGCCACCTTAACGCCTCAACCCTGTATACCTCCCTTCTTCTCCACCTATTTATCCTGGCAACCCTCCTCAGGTGGAGCATCTTTGCTCAATGCATGCTGATGTAATCCAGCTGGCATTAAGTTGACCACCAGTTCTCAATCCATAACAGTGAGGAATTCCAGGGAAGAAGGGAGAAGCCCATTCAGGGAGTCAGGGAGCTTCATGAGGAACTCCAGGGAAGAAGAGGTATCCAGAGTTGGAAAGAAAGGACTCCAAATACAATGGAGTGACAGAGCCAAATGACTTCTATGGAGGGAAAACCTTACCAGGACCCCAGGGTTAAACTGTGTTAAGGAAAGGAAAGCAAGCTTCTCAGAGTCATCCTAAAAGAGACAGGAGATCTATAAAGGGAGAACCTGGTTTTATGACAAGGAGGAAAGATCTGAAGAGATAAATCTCAAAAATGTGGGAGGGATGCTGATGAGGTTGAGTGGATTAATCTCAGAACAGAAAAAAGAATCAGAAGAGGGGAGCTCTGTTATCTCAAGTATCTCACTGCTTATGGGTGTCTTGGTTTTCAGAAGGCCTAGGAATGAGACCTTTGAACACACTCGAGGAACTTTGAAATAATTGATAAGAGAAAAGGTAAGAGTGTGAGAGAGAAAGCAAATGTCATCCTTCATTTCAACAGAGGAGGCGCATGGTTTTCATGAGCTGTGAGGTGTTAAGTTTGTTGATTCAAAAAGAGATTCCAGGACAAATGAGTAAAGGGGTTTATCTGTGCATATGAGGTGAGTCTCAGGCCTCTTTTGACACCATCACAAACTGACAGGCAAACAAATAAAATGGATTTATCACCAAGATCTTGGAGATCAGCTGCACTCTTGAGAAAATGTCCCTGAAAACATTTTAGTATGAGATGGATAATATGGATGGAAGACAAATGATTATTGTAAGAATCATGATGATTTCCATGAGGTAGAGGAAAAGTCATGAAGAGTTTTTTGAGACATAGTCATTAGTGACTGAGTATTTGCTCTATGTTAGATACTGTTAGGGCTTTAATAATTTTGAACTATCAGTCACCAAATAGGCTGGTATGAACTGGGAGAGAGATTTCCCTGCTGGGTCTTGCTATTATACCTGACTCTCTTTCAATAAGCATCTTTCCTCTTTCCTTGGAGGATAAAACAGGAATCACAAAAACCTGGTAGGATATCTGCAGCTATTTTGAAGACAGAGACATTGCGATAACCATTGCTGATTTTGTAAGGTTTTGAAGTCCTGTGTCACTTATATTAGTTTATCTTGATAGGTTTTTTTTTTCTGTTTTATTTTCCTAGGTTTTATCCTCTTTAAAATAAAATTAAAAATTAAAAAAATAAACAAATTTATTCCCACGATATGCATGTACTTCTTAATCTCCCTCATTCCCTTCTCCATCTGTTTCTTTGTTTTCTGCCTCTTTATCACTGCCTTGTGTTGCTGACCTTCAAACAGGCCAAGTGTGTTCCCCTTTCATTACCATCTAGGTACAAGTCCCCCAGAAAGCTCTTTGGCTCTCTTTCATCCAGCTCTTTGCTTAATACTACATTCCCAAAACAAGCTGTGTCAGACCATTTTATCTAAGGAGTGATACATTCTTTCTCTTTAAACTGGAGGTGTTTCATTTTTTACGGAAACAAACAGCACAACCTAACATCATTCTTATTTATGTATTTTTTACTGCTTGGTTCCTGAGTTGGGACACATATGCATACAGTGTTACTCACTAAAAATAAACTGAATGATGAATGAATAATGACAGAAATGAAGGAATATTCTGTGGCGCTCACTTTTCATCAAGCACATTGTGGCAAATGCTGGAGGTTTTTATTTTTATTTCTTTTGGAGATATGAAAAAGTATGGAAATAGCAAATGTTTAGGGGTATATCTATAAATTTGTACCAACTGTTCATGACTATAATTCCTGACCCCTTTCTTAGATATTTTTCATATTTGTACCCTTAAAAACTTCATTTTCATTTGGGCTCTAATGGTAAGCTCTACTTTAACCTTTAGGACAGTTCTGAGATGAAGATGCTTATACCGTATCTCTCACCTTCCTGCAGGTTTTCTGAGTTCTGTCTTAGAAGATCCATTGTGCCTCAGATCTGCCTCCAATATTCTAACCATTCTTTAGGATTCTGTAAGAGCATGGTCCTGGCTTGTTTTCCTTTGTTTATCATCTCTGTGTAAGCCTTCTAGTTTCATAATATTGTACCAATAATTTTCTTATTATGTACATTGAAAAGCACAGTTCTTTGGATTATGAATTTGTTTTCCTGTGTGTGTGTGTGTTCCCTGTGTGATCTGATGTCCTGGACTCAGTGTATTCTTACCTGCAGTCTGTTCTCAAGCTTTTTATCCATATCAGCTTGGGAAGAGATAATAACTCTTGAAGAATCACATGTTTTACTCTTTAGTTCCTTGGACATTGCTTAGAGAAAGTGTCACACAGGGTGATAGAGAAGGTGTAACTGAACTCAGTAACGACTATGCATCTATCTTTTAATCCCTTGGCCTCATTTATGGTTTCAGTTTGGCGGATGAACAGTTATCCATCAATCACCAATGCTTAGCTTCTTGACTTTCTTCATGGATGGGAGTTGTTGGAGTTAGACTGATGGGCTCAAACCCAAGCTTGATTATTTACTGCATATGTTAGTTAAACACTTTCTGTTTTCACTTCCTTTGACAGTAAGAAACTGGAAGAATTATCAGACTTTAATCAAGGGATTATTGGAAAAAATGGAAGTGGATAACATAAGGGAAGAAAATGGTTCAACCCATGACAGCCAAGGAGCAGAGAGAGAAGAGAGGAACTGGGGGCAAAAATACACCAATCCAGGTCATTCCCCCAGTGACCCATCTTCAACCAGCCCCACTTCCTATCAGCACTTCAGCTACTGAACTCATCAATACTTGAATCCACCATTAAGGTGCATAGTACCTTAAGGATAGCACTCCACGATCCAATCACCTTCCAACTCATGAGACTTTTGGCCAACATTTTAGATCTAAACCACAATTAATTGGAAGGAATTCCTTCATACTCATTAACTACTCCTCTCCTTCCTTCTTTCCCTCATACCTTATTAATGGTTAATGTATTACAACTTGGTGGCAGGCACTAGACTCTCTGTCTTGGGCTCTTTTGTGCATATGTAGTTCACAGGTCGTTTAGCGAGACACACACCAATACCACCTTGTTCCATGTGACTGAGAATATGGCCATCACTCCTGCTCAATGCCCAGCACTGGCAGATTGTAACTCTACTTTGTACCTTTTCCTGTGGGCAAAAGGAGCTCTTATAAATTTAAAGCAGAGAGGTAATTTTGGAAGATTAAATGAGAAGGAAATCAGAGAGAAACAGGAGATACAAAGACAGATTAATCTCAGTTTCCAGTTCTGTCTCTTCCCACTTTGTGGCTGCTTATCCTTGGAGAAGTCACTTACCAACTCTGTTTCCTTTTTGTTACAATGGGATTTAATATTATCTGACATGATTGTTAACTGAATTCAGCAAGAAAATGAACAGATGATAATTGTAGCTCTTGGTGTGGAGGAGAATTCAATAATGATTTCATAGCTTCTTCCTTTGGCAACTTTATTATTATTAATTTTTTTTAGTATGTGATATTGGACCTCACTGTGGTTCTGGTAAGAGTAAAGTGGATTTACTGAAGGTAATCTTCCATTTAGGAGGAGCCAACCATGTATCCCCGAGTCTTTGTTTTGTTTTTGCTAAGAGCTTGGGTGCATTTGGTCAGGACACAGAATCTTGTTTTCGTGTAACATTTGAAACATTCTCTGGGAAGGTGGCTGCTAGGCCTGAAATAATGGCCAAGAGAGCAGCTGAAGCCTTAGGAGAAGCTGGATACTCTGAACCTAGCAATTCCACTACCACAAATTCTAGCTGAAGCCCTGTTCTTGGCCTGGCCCTACCTGCCCATCTATAATTAAGGTCGTGTCTACAGTTATACAGATTATAAGGAAAGAGAAGAAGAATGTCATCAAATCATAATTTCCAGAATCAAAACTCCCTTTTCCCTCATCTTTTCCCCCTCTCTATTTTGGATTTGGCAGCAGGATTCCTCAAAAGTAGGCCATGGTGTCCTTTCCTACAGTTCATTACCCGTGGGCAAAGAGGACCTGCTCTAATTGCCAAAGTCTCAACACTGGTTTTACAGGCAGTGGGGAGGGGCGTTTCCTGGAGGCTCACTGCCAGCCAGGAGGCAAATGCTTGTCGTGGAGGAAGTTTGGTTTCTCCCCAAGCAAGAGGTTATAATAAATAAGGAATCCTTTGCAAATGTTTACATATTCAACCCAATTTGATTTTGAATTTTACTGTGCATGCATGCTGATACATTTTTGGTGTAGGAACTTGTTACAGATGTCAAGCTGGAAAAGTTGTTTTGGGGTCTTGGGATTTGAAGACTGCACTGGAATTGTCAGTTTCAAAGTTTATGAAAGGAGAATATTTGAGAGACAGAGAGGGAAAATATTAAAAGTATCTGCAGCTCTATTGTCAACATTGTTTTCATGGAAATAACCATGGCTCTGACTTGGCAGCTTGTGAACACAGAATTGTTTCCTTGAGGGAAGACACCAGAGTGAAGACAGAGGATGCTCAAATAGTGGGTCAAAAATTGGAAAAATTGTCAGCCACAGCAGGGACTGCAGCACTGGGGGAATGTCTCCCTGGTGGAGTGTGACCTCTTTTGTCTGGATACTATGCTTTCTATGTATTCATTGTATCATTTGGATGAAAGCTCAGACTTAAAAGTTATAGAGCAAATTTTCAGAGAAATTTGGATGGTAAGTAGGTATTTCCTGAATTGTGAAAAGCTCATTTACTAAAATAATACAACTGAAGAATTGTATGTTATCTTTTTCTCCCACATCCACTTTGAGTGGTGCTGGCTCTCTGAACAAGATAGTTTAAAGATATATGCTTTGGAGATGGTTGAGAGCACGTCTGACACTCCACCTGAGAAACTCCTCAAGGGAAAGTGACATGCTTTCTGTCACTTGTGGGCTCTCCACTCCCATCGGAGAATGATTTGCTGATTGGTGCCTCCTTGGTTCCATCCTCTCCTTCCCCTCCCACCGTCTCCTTTCTTTCTCCTTCTCTTCTCCTGTCTTCTCCTCCTTTTCTTCTTCTTCTCCCACCCCACCTCCTCCTCCTTCTCTCCCTTTTTTGCCCTAGAAGAGAAATTGTGTTGAACACTTACTTATCCCATATATACATACACATCATTTAGTCCTCAAATAACTTTAATAATTATCAACCCATTTTTAGAAAATGGAACCACAGGAGGACTTGTCTGAGCTAGAGAACAGGACCCTGGGAATTCTGAAGCTGAATTCCTGCCTGCTTTCTTCTCCCTGTCTCAAGCCTCTTTTTTTTCCCTACTGCTCGTGCTGACAGCAGTGGATTCTGGGATCCTAAGCTAATCACAAGAGACTGGTCTGCTAAGGAAAACTGTGTGAGTGGAGGCTTATTCTATTATTATTTTTAATTAGGAAAAGTTTCTCTCCTTGTATTCTCTTTACTTCCATCTAAACAGTTCTGTGAAAGGTATGGCTTTGACCCAATTAGCCCTCTGGAGAGAGCTCCTAAGAAGAAGAATATTCTTGAGTAACATCTGAGCATTTGACAATTCTCCGGTTCACACAGCTAGATCATGATGTGAACCAGAAACACCAGAGCTAAGAATCCCCAAACCTAACCTATAAGGGAGAGCTGGGGATGTGTCTGGCAGAGAACTGACATTTGAGCCAATCTCTTCCAGGTCCTGCTGGTGGGATAGAGGATTGCCCTTATATAAACTTGTTCTGAGTTAGCGTAAATTTTGGGCCATGTGGGCAGGCTAAGGAGTATTCCTTCCAGGAAAGAAAGACAGATTGGCCGACTTTAGTTCTATGGATGCATCACAGCAAGAGTGGTCCTGTTCCAGGTTTTGGATTAGCGCATGGCCCTGTTCCTCTTGTCTGACAGTTTGATTTCCAGCTGCCTCAAGTGGAACAACATCACTGATGATTTTCCTCCTAGAACGGAGAGAATACATTGTTTCCTCCTTATTTTTGGCATTCTGGCTTATAAGGGATACCAATCCAGTAGGTGAGTCCTGTGGCATAGTGCCAGGACATGCATCATATCTATTTACTCATTTGGTGGTATGACAGAGTTCTGATCTCTATTTACTCAGTTGGCAGGGAGCAAAGTTTCTTGCCTGAGGTTAGGGTAAAATGGGGAGGAGTTGTGAGACAAGGGGACAGGAAACATGTTAAGTAACATCAAGTGTCCTTGTCAGAGCTTTCCTTGTTTGTATATTTGATTTCTAACCACAAATCAATGTTTCTTTTGCTACCACTCTAGCTCCAAGATGGTAGATTCTAGAAAAGAAAATCTTGAAATGCCAGGTTACTGAGTCTACTACAGTGATTTTCCATCTGAATGCATTTTGGAATTATCTAGGCAATTTTAAATATATTGATGTTGGGGTTTGATCCCTAGAGATTCTGATTTAATTGTCCAGGTTTTAGAGTGTTCATCATGATGTTTAAAAGCTACATAGACAATTCTAGAGTTCAGTTAAGTTTGAGAAAAGCTGATCTGCATGATACTTGACATTTGAATGGATACAGAAAGTTCTAGTATGATATTCGGAAGCTACCATCTGTAATCATCACAATAACCTCAAAGCTAATCTTGTGCCAGACAATGTGCGAGGTGTGTTGCCTCCGTCATCTCATTCTATAATTAAGCTAGTGTTTCTGAATCACCTAGAGGGTTGTTAACACACAAATGTCTGGTCTCCATTCCCAGAACTTCTAATCCAGTAGGTGTGGTAGACAGTTTTAAGATGATCCTCCCTCCTGATCATCTTAGTGCTCTTTATATAATCCCCTTCCATTGAATGTGAGCTGGTTTTATTGATGTGCTTCCAGAGAATAGAAGAGATGGAATGTTACTTCCAAAGTTAAGTCATAAAAAAGGTAGTGCTTCTATACTCTATACTGAGTGTACCCTTTCTTAACTTCCACTTGCCCAGGAGGAGAAGGCTGCCAGGTCATGAGGCAGCATCATGGAGAGGATCACATGGCAAGGAGCTGAGGTGAGGACATCAACATGTGCATTATCATGGAAGCAGATTCTCCCCCCAGATAAGTGTTCTCTGTATTATGCTGCCTCTTCTCATTTTGAAACATATGTCTACTTCTGTCTGCATTCAAATATATTGATTATACTGTATGAAGATACTGGTCAGTGAAGAATTTTGATCCAAAGGTTTACTAGGAATTGTGATTAAAGTAATTTCTCTTTATACCATAAATGCTTCTAAAATTAGTATTAACACTAGGATGGAGCCAAGGACAGTTTATTTTGTGATATAGTGTTTTTCTTTTTAACTGTAGAAGGGATCTGAATTGCTTGGGAGACTTGTTAAAGCATAGATTAATGAACATCCTCAGAGATTTTGGATATGGAAAGTCTGAGGTATAACTTGACAATTTGCATTTCTTATCCAATGCCAGACAAGGCTGTTGTTTCGGGTCCAGTGCTTTTGCTTTTGTTGAAGGACAAAGATGCTTATTTACTGTATTTCAGAAGTTGACATTTTGACTGAATCCTCTGAGTTGATGACTAGAGAGAAGCACAGGCATACACAAGGTCCTGGTGGTCCCATAAATGCCTGTTTCTATACTCTGTGCCTTTCTCCTATGCTAAGACATATGGGTGGCAGAATCACGCAGCTGGGCTCTTTGTGCACGTCTCTAAGCATTCCAGGATGAGCTCAGATTCCACTCTAATTATTGAGGGCAGAGTGTGGTCACAAGTAGCCAACAGTGCAGATTTGTGGGAGGTTTTGCTGTTTGGGTTTGGTCTTGAGAAACTGATGTGGGAATGTTGACAAACAACTGCTTAGCATGTCTATCCATATTATCTATTGCTATGAGCAGAGTGAAGACAGGATGCAGCCTGGTCAGGTGGAGGTAATAAATGGATACAGATTAAGCCAAAATCAGCTTTTTAAAGAAAGCCAAGCCAAATCATGGAAGAACTGTTGTACATTCCAAATGCCAAGGAATATTTTCCTTGTCAGTAGGACTTGCATTGTTTTTGCTTCTCCTCTTTTCTTCCTTCCTTCCTTCCTTCCTTCCTTCCTTCCTTCCTTCCTTCCTCCCTCCCTCCCTTCCTTCCTCCATCTCTCTCTCTCTCTCTCTCTCTCTCTCTCTCTCTCTCTCTCTCTCTCTCTCTCCCTCTTCATTTAAGCTACAACTCTGTGGCAAATTCAGTCGTGGCCAGAGTGGAGGCTAAGATGTTGGCTTGTGTCAAACCTTGGATACACTGGAGTTTGGACCTACATCAAAACCTGCAGTAGATCCAAGGACTCTGCAGTGAGAAGAGCTTACCTTCTTAAGCAGCAGCAACAAATGTATATAGAGCCAAACCTGGTGCACTAACAGGAAGTACCAACAGAAAATTTGTCATTTTGTAAGTTGCCAAACTTCCAGGAGATCAATGGTAGATATTAAGCTCTGATTTCGACCTATTTTTCCCACATGTATACCTGAACTTCCATAGCATGAAAGAGATCCTTGACCATGTGGATTGAGAGAAGAGATGTTATGGTGAACTCTGTTACTTGTTTACAATTTTTCATTGTTATCCTTCTCTAAGGAGAACATCTTTGTATCCCACTGACTTTGAAGTTATCAGGTGACTTGCCTTGACCAATGGCATGGTACTGTGTCTAGTAGAACCTGTTAAAGTTATAAGTTCCTTCCATCTTTCTTTTTCTGTCCCTCTACCATGGGATAAATGAGTTTTGATTAGATAGAGATTGTATATTTAGCTGGGTCTCCTAACTAGCAAACTTGTGATTCTGTCACAGATTAATACAGAGCCTCAGAGCCACAATTGATTCACAACTGATATGTAGTGTGAATAACATAACACTTGTTCTTTAAGCTAAGACTTGGGGGTTGTTTATTATACAGCAGGCCCTATAACAAACTGAGTAACCTAAAGGCAGCGCCAAATCCTCTGTCTAGATCCAACCCTGACTTCCCAAGGAGCAAGTGCTTTGTTCCATTCCTTCAGAGACATTGGTCAGTGATCAATTGCTAATGTTATTTAAATATAAAAACAAAACTATTAAGAGAAAATATAGAAGAGCATGTGGAAGATCTGGCTGTAGGAAACGTCTTAGTAAATAAAACACAAAATGTTGATATGCTAATTCAAATGAAATAAGAGAAAGAGATTTTGTGTAACTAAGGGCACATAAAAAAGTTCGGAGTTGGTGAGTTATTTCTTATGCATAAAATGACAAAAGATTTATATGTAATGAAATCAGAATATATAATGAGTTTGCAAAAATCATTAAAAACATAAAAGAAGTAGGCAGAGGGCAAGGTTACTGTCAAATGTTGTGGAAGAGAGAGCAAAAGTAACTAAGGCCATGTATAATACCTCTAGTATTTAGAATATGAAACAAACAACAATTGTTAGACTTCAAAATTTTAAAAGTCTCTGGCTGCGGATTTAGTTCAGTGGTGTAGGTACCTGTTTGGAAAGCATGAGGTGGTGAATTCGATCCTTGGTACCAAACAAGAAAAAGAAAAAGTAAAAAACAAGTTTCACATGCAAAGTGTTGGTGAAAATGGTTTTTTTGGACCAGTGTGCAGAATGGCTATGACCAAACTCGATGTTGAGGGGCTCAGCATCTAGTGGAGAACGCAGACATGTGAAGAGATGACTGTAAAACCTCAGAATCATTGCAGTGATGAGGCTCAGGGTATGAGAAGGAGGGTTTCACAGGGGAAGTGACACAGAGGAAACAACAATTCCAGCAGGAGAGACACCTGGGCAGGAACACTGGGGACTGAAAGAGAATGGATCAGAATAGGGAAAACGATACGGAATTGAAAAATGTGCATCAGAATGAGTGACACAAGATAATTTCAAATTGTGGTGAAATGAGTCAGTGAAATAGAGGACAGACTAGGAAAACTTTTCCTAATATGGGAGCAAAACACAAAGAGCTAAAAATCATTAAAAAAAGGTCATGACTGGCAATGAAACCTAAAAATCATGTATATGAAATAACTCACCAACTCCAAACTTTTTTATGTGCCCTTAGTTACCCCAAATCTCTTTCTCTTATTTCATTTGAGTTAGCATATCAACATTTTGTGTTTTATTTACTAAGACATTTCCTACAGCTAGATCTTTACACATGCTCTTCTGTATTTTCTCTTAAAAATTGCTGGAAAAGAGATCAAGATGTATACAATACAAATGAAAGCCACTTCACAATGCATACAGATCTCAAAATGTCATGTTTATGTGGTAGGTAGATACAATTTTTACTTTTCAATTGAAAGTAAATTTAAAAGGAAATAAAGAAAAATTAAGTGGAAGAAAAATTATAAAAATTCTATTGTACAAATGCCAGAATAAAAGTTAACCCTTAAACCAAGAAGAAAACAACTAAAACCTAGGCATATGTTGCTTTTCCAAAAAGAAACAAAAAAATCTTTCTAATTAATAGATTTATTTTTTCTTTTATAATTACAAAATTAATATACATTTATTTTTGAAAATTAGAAAAATTCAAAATAAGGCAAATTTCATGGCACTGATAACATTACTACCAAAAGTACTGCTACTCTTATTTGTTATTATTTAGTGTTTCTCTGCTATTTTGCCAAACAAAACAGAAATTATTGTGTGTGTGTAGGTGTGTAGACACAGTGTATGTGCACAATAAATGATATAAATATATATGTTAATGCACATGTGTATAATGCAAATGTGTAGATATATGTACTTGTATGAATAGTTCCTTTCTGAAACTGAATTTCTAATGCAGAATATAAAGAAATATCAGTGAAACAGCATAGAAAAATATAGGCATTGAAAGTCAACAGTTTTAGTTTTCATGCAGGTTTTGTTATACTGTATTTATCTTGATAATCTTCAAAATGTGCTGAATGTGCCATTTTAATTTCTTACTGAAGCATTACATGGAGAAGTTTTATGTGTTTAATACTCCTATGTTTTATCCTGAAGGTTTTTACATTTAGCTTTTCATATTTAGGGCACATTACCATGTGGCTGTTTTCTTGGTGCATATGCTAGAAACAAACCCCTGGTTTTCCTCTGCTGTGGTCAGAGTAAGCTTTAAGAGACTTTTCCTCTTTGGAATGTTTTGAGGTTTGTGTAAGGCCTAATTATGTAATCATAATTTTGTAAATGTCTAGAGCCCTGGAAAAGAAGGCATTTTTTGGGGTTTTGTTTCAAAAGTATAGATAACATCTTCACTAACACTAACACTAGAATTGTCAGAATTTTCTCGTATGTGCAAATCTGATAGTTGTAAAATAAACTTATTGCGATCTTGTTTCTCTAATTACTTGAGGAACCAAGCATCTTTTCATGTGACAGTTGGTCTTGTGTGCTTTCTCTTCCACAAATTCCTGATTATAGCCTTTGGCTTTTTCCTATTGGTTTGTCCTTTTCTTTTTATTGATTTATAAGGATTCATTATGTTCTGGATTTTGTCCCCACTATTTTATATGATTTTGAAATAACTTCTGAATGCCTGCAATTTCTTTTTTGTATGTGTATGTTTCTGTCTTTCAAAACAAAAAGCCTCTTAATTTAGTAAATTTGTCAGTCTTTTATGTTTTATGCTCTCATCTTTTGTTTAAGAAAACCTTTTTTCTATAGGATTATAATGTTATCTTATTATATGCTTGTATTGATGTAGCTAACATTTTGCGTTTTACAATTTAGGTTTTTAATCCAATTAGAATGTGGGCTTGCATATGGTGTGAGGTAGGGATTCTTTTTATTTCCTTTTGTCTTTTAAATTTGGATGGCCAATTTCTGCAATATCATTAAGTCTTTTCTTGCCTCATTTTTATATCCTACCATATTTTTCTTGAAGTAACTTTCTACTCAGTTCTGTAGGTCAATTTATCTTTCCCTGTTATGATGCTATAATGTTTTAGTTACTATGTGCCAGTAATAATTCCAGATCAGTAGCAGGGCAAATCAACTGTTCTTATTCTTCAGGATTGTCTTGGATATTCTTGGCACTTTGTTCTTCTATTGCAAATTATAACACCAGCTTATCATTTAGTATAGAAAGTCCCATTATTGTTTTTATTGAAAATGTTTATTTATGCATGAATTATGGAGTTATCACTTCCTTTATGCCATTGAATTGTTTATAGAATGGCATGATTTATCTATTTTCTAGTGTTCTCAAATACAATTTTATAATTTTATGAGTAACTTTTGAGTTTTCTTTGTTGCATTAAATCTCTCATAATTTGTGTTGCTTTGAAGCATGAAGTTTAATATTATTGTAGTTTCCAATTTTTATAGAAATGATATTGACTTTTAACATACAGAACTATATCCAATAATAATGATGATGATTTTTAATAGCTCTATTAATTTTATGTATTAACTTATTTTTTAATATTATGTGGCTTTCTAAACTTTTATACCACTTCTTACCTGCCTGTACTGACTAGGGCCTTATATATAATGCTGAGTTGGTACAATGATAACATTTTTCCTTTGCTCTGACTTTCAAGAAAGTGCTGCAAAATGTTGACCATTCCACATTATGGCAGTGGGCCTTTTAGCTATGTATGCTGTATATGCTATATTAGGAGGTTCACTATTTTACTCCCAGTTTGCTAAGACCATTTTTTTAAATCAAAAAAGTTTTTTAGATTTTATAAAATTTTTGGGAGTTTTGGAGATGTTTATATGCATTTCCTCCTTTACTATATTAATGAGGTTAATTTTATTAGATTTTTCTAATGTTTAATCATGCTGGCATTCCTGGCGTAAATCCAACTTGATCATTTTGTATACATACATACACATTATTGCATTCAGTTTGCTAATGTTTTAGTTAAAGGCCACTGTATGATCTACTGCTTATGTTTTTATAAACTAGAAGTTTATCTGAAAAATGTTATGCTAAGTGAAATAGACCAAGCTCAGAAAGACAAATACTGCACTTTGCCACAATGTGTGATTAAAAACATATAGAATGTGTTGAAACTTTAAAAAATTATTACATTAAAAAGCACATTACCATTAGTCTCCCTCAAAATATTCTCCCTTGACAACTTGAGGCTATTCTCATTGGTGAAATAAATAAGAATCATATTTATAAATATCACATTGTGTCTCTAGTGTAAAAAGTAATAAGAAATGTTGGAATAATAAACCACAAAATGTGTAATTGCTATTGTAAAAAAGAGAGGAAAATAAAGTGCTCTAAAGGAGATAACTGCGTGTATGTTTAAGTGTGTAGGATTGATAACCATATTACTACGTTGCATCATTGAACAGAAGGGTTTGATGTCTGAATGTTCACTTTGTATGCTTTAATTTTATAACTTGAAACTATTTCTAAGAGGACAATATGTAATTTATCATCTAGTGATTTCTTACTGTATATAATTTTTTTGAAATTATGTATTATTTCCACCCTTTTCTGTTTTGTTTTCGCTTTAAATAAAATTTAAAAATTCTCCCTTGCTTTGAACAGTTATCTTTTTAAATTTCTATCTTATTTTAAAGAGATTAAGACAAAAGAGGACAGAACAAAGCAGATCAGAACAGAACAATGTAAGCAACACAGCACTTTACTACAACCATATATTAACAGTAGCTACCATAATGTCTCTTTCTTTGAAATAGTTGAGCATACCTTCATATACAATAGTATCCAACATAACAAAACAGTATAAAATCATTCAAGAGAATGAAAATATTACAGGGCATTCAGAACCAAATAACAGAAAATGAACAGTGGCTACTATATTAGCTCATTTTCCATAAAAATTTTATTTATACTATCACACATACTAAAATCCAGTAAGATACAATATGATAGAACCAATGGAAACAGAAGAACAAAAGCATGATAGAATTTCAAAGCAAGATGATATTAAGTCAGCAATGGCTGCCATAATGTCTTTTCTTCAAAATAGCTGTTCATAGTATCACACATAATAAAATCAAACAAAGCAGAATAAAACCATTCCAACTAATGAATGAAAAATTATAAGGCTTCAAAGCAATGTAATAGGGAATCATGATTACCATATTATCTTATGTACTCTTACCATTTCTTAAACTAGGGAGACTATACTGCATTTATATATGTGAGTTTATTTTGCTTATGAGTATGGTCTCAATTTCTGTCCATTTATTTATAAATATCTCAATGTGATCATTCTTTATAGCTGAGTAGTACTCCATTGTATAAAAATACCACAACTTTTTTTTATCCATTCCTCAGTTGATGGACACTTAGGCTGTTTGCAAGATATGGCTATTACAAATTGTGCTGCTATAAACATGGGTGCACATATATCACTGTGGTATGATGTTTTCAGTTCTTCTGGGAATATGCCCAGAAGTGGAATAGCTGGGTCAAATGGGACTTCCAATCCCAGCTTTTTGAGGAATCTCCGCACTGACCTCTACAGTGGTTGCACCAGTCGACACTCCCACCAACAGTGTAGAGTTCTTTTTTCCCCACAACCTCTCCAGCGTTTGTTGTTGATGGTTTTATTGATCCTGGCCATTCTTTCAGGAGTGAGATGGAATCTCAGTGTGGTTTTAATTTGCATTTCTCTAATGACTAATGATTATGAACATTTTTTCATGTATTTATTTGCTATTTGTATTTCTTCATTTGAGAACTGTGTATTCATCTCAGATGCCCATTTTTGGATTGTGTCTTTGAATTTCGGGGGTTTGATTTTTTAAAATTCTTTATATTTTTTAGACAGAAGTCCTTTGTCTGAGGGACAGTTCAGTAAGATTTTTTCCCAGTTTGTGGGTTTTCTTTTCACTACACTGGAGATTTCTTTTGACATGCAGAAATTTTTTAATAAGAAGTGGTCCCAGTTATTAATGCTGGGAAGTATTTCCCATGCGATTTGATTCCTGTTCATGAATTCTTTACCTACCCCTATGTCTTCAAGATTTTTACCTAATTTGTCATCCAACAGATTTAGTCTTTTTTTTTAATATTCAGATCTTTGATACATTTAGATTTTAGTTTAGTACATGGTGATAGGCATGGTATAGTTTTAGATTTCAGCATATGGAGAGCCTGTTTTTCCAATACCATTTATTAAAGAGATTATTGTCCTTCCAGTGAACATGTTTGGCCCATTTATCAAAGATAAGGTGGTAGAGTGTGTTTGTAGTTGTGGTTGTATCTTTTATTCTATTTCATAGATCTTCAGATCTGTTTTTATCCCAGTACCATGTTGATTTTATTACAGTATCTTTGTTGTATATCTTCAGGTCAGGGATTGTGATGCCTCCTGCCTTGCCTTTGCTGCTTAGAATTGCCTTTGCTATTCTAAGTCTCTTCTGGTTCCAGTTGAATTTTAGCATGATTTTCTAGATCCACGAGGTATGTTGATGGTATTTTGATTGGGATTGCATTGAATCTGTTTAGCAGTTTTGGGAGAATGGCCATTTTCACAATATTTATTTTTCCTATCCATGAACAAGGGATGTCTTTCCATTTTTTGAGATCCTCTTTGATTTCTTTTTCAGGGTATTACAATTTCCCCTGTATAGATCATTTACTTCTTTCATGAGATTAATTCCTAAGTATTTCACTTTTTTGGATGCTATTGTGAAGGGTGTGGATTCTCTTATTTCTTTCTCAGTGATTTTGTTGTTAGTGTATAGGAATGCTATTGGTGTTTGAGTATTGACTTTGTATCCAGTTACATTGCTGAATTTATTTAGTATATCTATGAGACTTTCAATGGAGTTTTGGGGTCTTCTATGTAGAGTATCATGTCGGCTGCAAATCATGATAATTTAACTCCCTCTTTTCCTATCTTTACTCCTTTTATTTCTCTTTCTTGTCTAATTATTTCCACTACTATGTTGACTAGGAGCGCTATAAGGGACATCCTTGTCTTGTGCCTCATTTTAAGGTAAAGGCTTTCAGGTTTTGGCCATTTAATACACTGTTGGCTGTTGGTTTGGTGTAGATGGCCTTTATCATATTGAGGTAAAGACCATCTATTCCAAATTTCTGAACACAGTTATCTTGTCAGTCCTGCCACTTTCTGAAACTGTTCTGGATGTCCCCTTTTTTCAGCTTTTATTTGTACTGTTGTGACTGTCTATATGACCTGAATATTTTCAAACATTTAATTTTCATAGTAACTTCGACTTTGAGGAATTCCAAGGTGTTGATCCAATGAATAAGGTGAATGAAGAGAAAACAACATGTTTTAATGAGCCTGCTTTTCTGTTGGATAGTGCAGCAGCATTCATGTATTTTTGGTTATAACTTGTAAAGACACTCATGAAAGAGGATTATCAGAACTTCTTTAGAAAGTGGAAAGAATAATAGAATAAGTGCATTTGAAGAATAAGTGCATCTCCCTTAATATAAGGGAGATTAATGACAATGTGTCTTTTACTGTAATAAAATCTTTTAAATCATTCATTGTATTTTTGTCCAGCCCTTGTATATGTAGATTCTTAAAAGTCTAACTTACAGCTATAGAGGGCCGAATATGGTTAATAAGGGAAAGGTGTAGGAGATGGAGAAGTGGACAGATTTTATTCAAAGAATATAGAGTTTCAATTATGCAAGTGACTAATTTCTAGAGACCCATTGTACAGCATGGTGACTATAGCTAATACAAAGGTATATTTGAAAACTGCTAAAAGTATTAAATATTTTCATAAGGAATAAATGACAAATATTGAAGGTGATGAACTTGTTAATTATCTTGATTTAAGTGTCACATAATATGTGCATGTATCAAAACATCACAATGCACGTTGTAAATGCACAAAATTTTTCTTTGTCAATTATAGTTTAGTAGAACTGGGAAAAAAATCCTTGAACTTAGTCTGGAAGTTAGTCTTTTTTCAAAATGGCCATCTCATTTTTCAACCTCATTTTTAAAAAACAATTACAATTTTCTTTAATTATTTACATTTTGTCATCTTTGCCAGTTAACAAGTTATTGTTTGTTAATTTTTCTATTTGTTATTTCTGATTTTATTCATTGATGTGGCCTTTTTAAAAATTTAATTTCTGATGTTTGATTCTAAGTTCATGTCCAGCAATGATTTTTTTTTTTATTTTAAAGAGAACAAAATCCAAGAAATCTGAATAAAGCCAATCTGCATCACATGAAAGTGATGCAGAACTTCAAAACAGGACAATAGGAAATCAACAATGGCTATCACAATCTATCTTGCCGTCTCCTGAATAGTTGTCCATACCATCAGACAGCAAAATCAAACAAAGCAAAACATAATAAAACCAATCAAAACATAACAATGAATTCTACAAAACAACAAAACAAAACAATGAGACCAATACTACACATTGTTATCATCAAAATAGTTACTTAGGTTACCAGATGCAGGTGTAAAACAAAGCAGTAAAATGGAACAAAACATTGGATTTCAAAAACAAGACAGGAGGGAATCCCCTGCGGTTGACACAATGCACACTGCCATCCTCCAGGTAGAAGCCCAGACCTCAGCTCCAGGCCTGCAGAGCAAACCAAACAATGCAAGCATGGAGCTGTTCCGTTCAGCTGTTATCATCTCACCCTGAGTCCCCCAAATCACTGGAGTGGTGATGGGGTGGTGGTGGTGGGCAGGTAGGGGTGGGGTGGGGATTGCTCTACTGGTTTTTCAGTCCAGGCCCCTGCTGGCTAATGGGAAGGCATAGTTTGTCTTCTGGCTGGTTGGGTCTCTTTCCCATTAGCATGGCGACATTTACTGAAAGGCAATGATTGATTATCCACTGAGTCTGTATCTTCCTTTCTGAATCTCCATGCTAATATCTCAAGTTTTTCCAGTGTCTTTTTCGAGACTGAACAATTCTTGGAGGTTTTTATCTCTGTATACGTTGCTTAATTCACTCTGCTTGCTTAGGTCTTTAGTTGCATATTTCCATGTTCCTTGGGCTCCTGGGAACTGTATCTGATTCTGAAAGCTTCCTGGGCCATTGCCAACATAAGTGATACATTTCCTTCTTTTATCTCAGAACCTGGGATATATTTTCCTTTTTTTTTAAAGGACTTCTCTGCATTAAAAAAAAAATCATATAATTTATCCAGGACTTTTATCAGCTTGTGATGAAAGTACTTTTTTAGGATTCTTAGTTTGTCATTTTCCCAGAAATTCAAGTTTTTCATTTTATTTTTAGCATTTATAATCATATTGTTTGTCTCTGCCGTTTTTCCTGATCTCCAATTATCTTTGTAGCTAACTTCAGAAATCTCATAAATACAATGTTCTTTTGATTCTTCTTATAAACAAGAACATTTTTATTGTTTGCTTTGTCTTTTACTTAACTTAATTCTTCTGTGTCCATCATTTTAAAAAATTGAAATATCTTTTCTTTAACTCAAGAATTCCTTTACTGCTCCTCAACATGTTAACTTTAGATTATGAGCATTAGATTCATTTTGATTTTTTCTTCAAATTGAGAATTCTTTGACTCTCTCCCTCATGCCACTTAGACAAGATTTTAGAGACAAGGTTCTAGGAGGTCCAATTTAAACAACCATTTTAATATAATTTGAGCATTGCTATTAAAATAAAATATTAATCTTGTGCAGTATCAACTTAGAGTTAAGTAAGATTTGGTACAGGTTTTCTCATATTTATTCCTATATGTCTCTAAAATTCTTCACACTGATGTTAAAAGAGAAGTGTCCAGGTTTGCCCTGAATTCTAGTTTCTCACTGGCATCCACAAACATCTGAGTTAGGAAGAAGCTAGAGGTAGAAAGGCAGAAACACTAGTAGATCTGGGGGTCTTCATCCTTGGGAAACATGGTCTTTTCCATGTTCCAATGATATTAAGAAAGTTAACTAGACCAGCATCCCACCAGTGTATCAGTAGGGACTCCACAATCACTGGTGGATGGGACTTGGGTCTATGTCTATATGGGCCACCAGAGTCTCCCGTGAAGACATAATTCTGCTGTCTCCAACTCTGAGTTAGATTTTCAACCAGTACACTTGCCCTTGACTTTCCTAATTTGCAGCTCTTAGTCCTATGAGTAGTGACTTAGACAGGCAACCAGTGGACAAAGGAAGTTGAGACCAGTCATCCTGCTTTGTCTCTCTTGTCATTCAGATCATATCTGGAGCAGATGGAGACTTTGGTGCCTGTTTGTATGAGTTTTGGAAATTTTGATTTGGAAACTAGGCTGAGGCTTTATTAGATGTTTCTGCATAAGTTGCTGATAAGTTTCTAGATTTATTTTCTTTGTTGTTTTATAACTCAAGCATTAGGAAGAGTTGAAAGAACTTTAAATGTAAAATTTTTTATGATTTCACATTTGATTTTGACAATAATTATAAAGGTTGCTCTTATTTCTCATGCTTTTTGCCTCTCAGGTATTGGTAAACCTAGATTTAAAATTCCTTTGAATTTTTGTAGAGTATAACTTCATGTGTATATAAATGTAAAATTAAAACTGTATTTGACTAGTACATTTGTATTTATTTTTTAGGGAAAATAATAAATGATATGACTTTAGGAACAAATAAAAATTTCATGTTTCATTTCTGTTGAAGTGGAGCATATTAGAGTTGTAAAAAACTATGAAAAAATCTCTTCCATAGACAGATCAAAAAGTAAATGTTGCAGCTATTTTGATTTCCTAAAGTTTTCTGTATTTCTGTATTTACTCCATTTCTCATGGCATCAATATTTCCGGGCCTTTTGCTGCTAGTTGTCAAAGAACCATTTGGTCTTCCAGCTCAAATCACCAACCTCAGACTCTCACTTTCTTGAAGCTGCAATTTGAGCATCTGCAAATGAGGCAAAGTTCACGCCAGAATGAAAATGTTTTTCTGTTTTTTTTCCTTTTCTTACCTCCCTTTTGACAACATCCCTAGTAACGCTGCTACAGGAGGGGAAATGTCAAATTGAGGTGAACACCCAGTTCACGTCTGATCTCTGAGCCCTACTTCAGGGAATGAAGAAGGAAACTTAGAAAGGAAGGCTAATAACTCAGCCATTTCTTAAAAAAGGAAAATGATAACAACCTTGGAAGGGCCAGCTATAGAAAACAGCCCTGTGGGTGCACCTCAAAGCACTCAGTCTGCTTTGGGTAAGGAGGGAGGAGTTGTGGGGCTGGCTGAAAGGCTGGCCTGGTCCAAGCCACGTGAGCCTGTGAAAGAGAAGGTGGGTGGAAACAAGAACCTGTGCTCAGTCCTCTGTGTTTACTTAGCAAGACAATGGTTCCCCAGAGAAGAGCCTAGAGGGCCCAGCTCCACCAGGGAGGATGCCCCTCCCCTGGAGCAAGAGAGGTGTTGGCCCTGGTCCATTCTGTGTGGCCCAGAAGCAGCACTCTTTGTCCAGGGACTTCGGTTCCTTTGCCTGACCACAGCATAGCAGTTCCTTGAGACCACCCAGGGCTCACTGAGCTCCTTCCCTTCTCTGTGCCATTCCCTAATGTCTGTTTCTATCAGAATGTTTGTGAGGGCAGGACCCAGGATTACAAAGCTCATTTTAGAAATGAAGAAGTATAGACTTCTAAGGTCTACAGTAAGGTCTAAGGCACAAAGCCTGTGACTCTTCAATCTGGGTTATAATCCAGGCTTGACTGACGCTGAATACCATGGCCTTCAGCAATCCCCTGTCATCCTCTGGTCTTTATTTCTCTCTCTGACATCAGTTATTGTTAAGGCCAAATGGCATTCATTCATTCAGTGATTCATTTAGCAAATATTCATTGTACTAACTGGGTCAGCAACTTTCAGGTCTCACAAATAGAACAACTTTCATTCTTGGTTCATAGAACTTCTTTGGTGAGGGAAGACAGTATTATGAAGTGTGCTAAGTGGCGAGTGCGAAGTGGGTAGGGAGGAGGAGTCAAAGAATGCTATAGAGAGGCATAGCATTTTTATCTGGGAAGGGTGGGGGGTTAGAGGAGCTCAAGGATTAAGGGGCAGGGAGGAGGCAGGGAAACTCATTTGAGAGGGAAGGAAGTGAGCAGATGGCTAACTAAAGGAAAACCACTCCAGATAGGGTGGATATGATAACGTCTCTGAAATCAAGTCCGGCACATGCAAGGAAAAGTGAGGTGTACGGTTGGAATGGAGTGAAGGAGACAGTGTCTGAGTCCATTCTTTTACACCACTATAATAAACTACCACAAGGTGCCAGCAGAGCCAATGCCTGACGAGTGACGGCTTTCTGGCTCATAGGAAACACCTTCTTGTTTGTGTCCTTATGGTGGAAAAGGCAGAACAGCTCTCTGGTGCCTGTCATGTGAAAGCTCTGTCTTCATGCTCTAGCCATATCCTAGTGGTCCTAGCTTGTACCATCATCATCTTGGAGGTGAACAGTTCTCCCTGTGGATTTGGGGGGCACACACCGTTCAGCTTGTAGCAGAGGAAGAATGGAAGCTATGATGTCATTGGCAATGGTCAGGGGTGTGCAAAGCTAGAGGTTGTGGCACCATGGAGATCTGTAGGCTTTTTGTAAGAGATAATGTGACAGCAAACAAAATGTACCACATTTTCTGGGATTTTGGTTCTGAAATTAGTTTACTTCGTAGATGATAATGCCTCATTTTGGTTCTGTAATCTTGCCTTATGTGGAGCCATGGGTTTCAACATCATTCTTGATCAGCACATACTACAGCAACTGAGTTTTGTCTGTTATGGTTGCATGTGGATTTTTAAATTGTGTGGGTTTATGATGGGGTAAGATGTTGTATGACAAAGAGCCAGGAGGTGCATTTTAAAGCCAATCTAATACCAAGGAAAGACCTAATTCCCCTTAAATGCACGAGAAGTTCACTTAGCGAGGATCTAAGCACAGAAGGTCAGAATGGTGAACCTAACACTCCAGCAGCACCACAGTAATGAACTCAGAGAGCAAACGCATAGTCCACTAACTGTTGGTGTTTTTAAAGACATTGTAAAATGTTGTTATGATGCGCTAGTTATTGTGCTGTTGTTACTGCTGACTTGTTAAAATCTGCTATTCACAGATTATAATTCTGCTAAATGTGCTGCTGAAACTTGAAACATCCAAAAAGTGTGATGCAAAAACAACACATAAAGAAGACTGGGAATCACTATTTTATAACTCAGAAAACTGTACCTGCTAATTCTATGATGAGTGGACTACTTTTGGCTAAGTATGCAGTCAGACACCAACGCTGATTAGTCAGACTTGGCTGTTAAACAGATTGTTTCTCTTTGAAATAAGTTGGATACCTGCTTGATACAACGCCACATCTTTTATGATCCCATTTTATCATCACAAAGCTTTTGTGAAATAAGTAGCATGAGTTTGTCACTTTCTTTTTATGAGTGATAAAACTGAGAAAACGAGAGAAAGGCACGATGCACAGAGTTACACTATGACGGAGTGGCAACAGATGAGACATGCATCCAGAGAATGAACAGATTTTCTTTCTGTTCGAAACAGATGATAGGTTTGTAGATGATAAGAACATAGTAGAGGAAGAAACGGGGTGAACTAATCATTTGTTGTGTGTAGCAAAATAACATTCCAGCATGCAGATATCTTTCATTTTTACCAGTTATTACCAGTTAGTATGATGCACAAAGAACTCTCCGCCAATATTGGAGATACAAGCAACTCTAAAAATGGATCATCTTCAGGCATCCGAGACACCAGCTGATTGTGTAGCCAATCTACATGACTGTGTAGGTGCTGGTGACTCCTGTTGTGATGCTAGATTTTGCAGGCCTGATGAAGCAGAGTTGGGTGTTACCATCAACCAAAGCCAGTGATTTGAGATTCACTTATATAAGGGCCATTGTCATTTTTCTTTTGTAGCATTGTTCTCCCAATTAGATTGACCTCTTAGCGGACCATCGCCATTTTTGTTTTATTTTAGAAACCTCCCACCGCTGCTCATTCTCTAGTGCAGTGCTGTGGAGTAGAACTTTCTAAGACGGTAGAAATGCTTGCTAATACCATATCGCTAATACTATAGTGATAACCTACATGTGGCTACTACATATCTGAAATACAACTTGCACAAATGAGGGACTGATTATGAAATTTTAATTAATGTAAATTTAAATAGCTGTATGTGACTGGTGGTAACTATATGGACAGTGCAACTGTAAGAATGAACAACTTCTAAATCTTATTTTCGAACTTTCTGGTGGCACAGGGAACTGAAAGTTCTTAAAATAATGTTTCTCTAGAAATTACTCTCAAAGAGAGACTTCTGGCTCAGGGTCACTCCCTGTCTGGGAAAACTCACCTTCAGCAACTTCTTAGGGAAGAACAAAATGGATCTGTGCTGCAGTCCAATTTGGGACATCTCTGAAGGTCTTTCCTACTTCTAAACCTCTTATGAGACAGGCCAAGGTTACACTGTACCACAGTTCAGTCTCTCCCCTGTCCAGCCTTTATTCTTGCATCTGGCATAGTTGTTGACCCGGACGATGGTTCCTAGTAAGCTACATGCATGTAAATAACTGTCTCAGGGCTGACTTTTTGAGAGACTGTTTGAGGACACATTTTAAGTTATTCACACCTCAGAAATCAAGTGTTAAAAATAAGCACAGTGTAGTTTTTAATATCTTGCATTTTATTTCTACCTAATACCAGGAAGAATAAGAGAGGCTTTCTGAATGCAGGATATGCATCTGTAAGTTCTCTGTCCCTAGGTCAGTAAAAGGAAACACTTTATGAGTAACAACTACAGTTTGAATTTTGTCACTGTCACGTCTTTCCACTAGTTCTAGGTCATTCCTTTATTCAACAGATGCTAATGATACACCTAGTAAATCCAACTTAATGTCTGGGTTCCCAAAGGTGGCAATGCGGTATGAGTCAGTGCCTCAGTGGCTCATTGCATGCTGCAGAGTCAGGTGTGTTAGGAAATCTGGCACCCAAAGCTCCATGTTTAAGGGACACTGAAAAAATGCAAAGTGAAGAGGGACTAACTTAGTTCATAAAGATATGAGAGGCTATGGCGCCCAGGCCACGTGTGGTGTAGGAGTTAAAAATGTTTTCTAAATTTTGTGTTGCTGAAGAACATTCCAAAGTAAAATAATATTTAATGGCATAAAAATGACATGAAATTAAAATTTCAGAGCCCACACACAGTTTTATCAGAGCACAAAAATGCCCACTCCCTATAGAGAGCCTGTGGCTGCTGTTACTGTCCCTCAGTAGACTGGAGAGATCATAAAAGAAATGAAACTTTGTCCACGAAGTCTGGAAAACTTGATCTAAAGCCTTCCACAGGAAAAGCTTGCTGACCCTTAGGTTAGTGTAATCAATAACTTTCTATAAATAGTTATCCATGAAGAGCATTTTAAGGCATGAAAATGGAGTTTGCTAAGCATAAAATGTCCAGAAAATATAACTATGGCAGAATATATAGCATATGCAAAGGCACAGAGGCAGGAGACCAGAAAGAAACAGTATAGAGATGGTCAGGTTAAACTGTGTTTGGGACATTGTGGAAGACAGATGGAGTGAGGTTACTGATATAAGTAACAACCAAGTCTGAATTTCTTTTTCACTCCTGAGAATGAAGAGTCACTGAAATGTTTCACTAAGATGTGCCATGGCCAGTTCTGAGTTTGAAGGAGATGAATCTTTCTCTGTGGAGGAATTTCTGGACGGGGCAAAAATAGCACAGGGAACATCTGGCAGTACTGACACCGACTGCTTGACACGAGGCAGCAGTGGTGGGAATTCTGGTTCCTTGGTGAGCTCACAGGAGTTTGAGGTGCTTATAGGAAGTTCCTCTCCACAGACTTGTTGGGTGAAGCCAGGACATGGGGCAAGAAGAGGGTGAGTCAGGGGTGGAGGCTCTGTTACGGACAGGACAGGAAGCTGCATGAGCTGCAGCAAACGCAGATGAAGGACGTAGGTTAGGGCCTGTCTCAGAGACTTTGGGGGACACCATGGGCTTTGTGCACAATGGGTGAGCGCCAAGGGGAAGTGGCTTGACCAGAGGAGTCGCGGCGGACACTGCACACAAAGGAGCGTGGGGGAAGTCAGGAGCTGGCAGGCAGGGTGGGCACAGGATGATGACAATGATAACAGTAATGATGGTAGTAGCAGTAATAACAGTAGGAGGTCAAAGGCAGCTTCCTGGGAAGTTCACAAGGCCAGAGAGGGCCTGAGGTGCCTCTCATTTTCCTAGTGTGGGGCCTTCAGTCGTAAAAAGCAAGCTTTGTTTGGTAGAAACTGAAGTCATCTGCTGCCAAAGGGGGAAGGAAGGTGGAGGCTGAGGTGGGATGTTTTCCTAGACCAGGAACCAAGGTAAATACAGGAAATGGAATCGCTAATGCTGTTTGAGGTTAAACAAAAGAACATGAAGACTTCAGTGGAGTTCCACGGTCCCTTCAGCCTTCCAGGACTCATTGAGAAGCCTTCCTAGTTTCTAAGCCTGTTCCTGAGGATAAACTGAAATCCAATGAAGTCTCTGGCCATTCACAATGAGGATGTGGACGTACAGTCTAATTCTGTCAAAATCTCAACACAGTCAGGATCACATTTCAGGCTTTGTGTCCACAGCCTCATCATGAAAATGACTAATGTTTTCCTCACATCTAGATGCCAACACTGAAGTAGTATTTGATCAGGACTGAGCTTTCAGGACACAGATTTTCTGGAGGTTGGGGAGGGGTGGGGTGGAGGGAAGGCAGGAAGGTCACTTACATTACAATATGGTTAGGTGCCTAGGAGAAAAGGAGTCATAAACCAGGGTTTGTCTGCAAGTCTAAGATGCTTTTTATCTTTTGAGAACAATATTATATTTTTAATGACAGTAGATAACATTATCTCATTCCATTTAGGTAGATAACTCTTCTTAGTCAAAACAAATATAAGCACTGTTGTACAAAGAAACTGATAACTAGAGGAGTTGTGATTACTTTCTCAAGTTACAAAGCCAGTAAGTAGAAAAGTCAAAATTCAAGCTGGAGTGATGGGGCTTAGGAAACCCTGCACCTAAAGACTATTGGAAGAGCTTGGGGTGTTAGAGGAGCGGCTTCTAGGATCATCTCTGTTGACTTAGGATCAGAATGCTTTCCCTCTACTCTTCTGTCATTCTGTTTCTCTCCTTCTCACCTTCCTACCTCTTATAGGGTGGTCTTCCAAGACTTCTAGAACCAAAGGATATTTCAGCAGTTTGTTTAGTTCTTTCAAGGCATTGGTTATGATTATATTTACTTGTTATCTTCTCCTTTATTTTGTCTGTTTCTCCCAGTAGAACATAAGTTTTATGTAATCAAGGACTGCATCTGTATTCCTCGTCCTTATATTTGACAACAAATGAAGTCTTTGGTACATTATACATGTGATGAATATTGTGTTGAATGAGTGACTATTTAAGTTCTTGAGAAATGGAACCTTACTCTCTGGAGGGTAAAGTGGACAGCATCTCTATGGTGTGCTACTTTGGAGGACAGAGGGATTGAAGTGAAAGCTGAATTTGTTAAACAGAAGAAGCAACTGCCTCACATTTCTCTTTATTTTCTGTCTTTCATTTTAGAGGAGCATAACCTGAGATGGGATGGCCTGGGTGTGTGCAAGAGAAACAAAGCAGCTCTAGCGGCAGTCTTGAGAAACAGAGTGGGATCGGAGAGAGGCAGATTCTTGCTGTGCAGACTTAGCTATGACGGGCACTAGCTTTATAGGCTTGATCTCATTTTCTTTTCACAACAATTCTCCCAGGTAAGGTCTTCTTCTGGCATTTCCATTGATAGGTGATGAAATAGAGGCTTAAAGATGATAAATCAAAGCTATCTAGGTAGATGGCAGGGGTGGGATTCTAAATTAAGTATTAAAACCTGGATTAGCTCTGTAACTGCTTTCTTTAGTGTTTATCAGTGAGTACACTGTAGGCTCTTGAGATTGCCACATGAGCTCACATCTCTATCTGTCACCTACTGGATGTGTGATTTTAGGTAAATTGCTTAACTTTTCTGTGCCTTCGCTTTTTCATGTAAACACTTAGTGCCTATCTTATAATGTTGTATGAAGTCTAAATAGGTCAGTTGTATTCAGATAACAAGCCAGATCAGTACCAGGTATATATATATATATGCAGTCTTTTTCACAGTCATCATCATCATCCACCATCATTGATCATCATATTGGTCTCAGCACTTCTTATTTATGCCTTTTTACTGTGATATTCAATTTTATGTGTCAGGTAGACTGGGCTAAAAGATGTCCAAGAAGCTGATAAAGCATTACTTCTAGGTGTGTCTGTGAGGGTGTTTCTGGCAGAGATTAGCATTTGAATCAATATACTGAGTAAAGAAATTCATCTTCATCCATGCTAGCCAGCACTATCCAGTGGGATGAAGCTTGAATAGAACAAAATGGCAGAGGAAAGATGAAATTGTTCTCTGCTTGACTGATATGGAAATCATTATTTTTTCTTGCCCTTAGATAGGGATTTGGTTCCTGAACTATGATTTATATAATTGACTCTTCTAGTTCTGAGATCTTCATGTTTGAACAAGAACTATACCACAGCATGGATGACTGATTATGGAACTTCTCAGTCTTCATGATCCTACCCAGTAATCTGTATGTATATATGGCCTGTTGATTCCTTTTCCCTGGAGAACTATGACTAAGTCACTTCTCCCGAGCTAAGGCTTTGCAGAGGCTGGTCACCTGCAAAAGGAGCCATCTAGAAGATATAAGTGAAAGTCTAAGTTAGAGGAGTCCTAAAAGCAGTAAGAAATAGATCACATCTAGTTCTTATGACAATTACCTTTCCTGTGCTGCTTCTTTTAAAGGCTAAGAGGTTTCATTTCAGGTTTCCTGAGTTTCTGCACCGTAATTGTGACCTTTCTTTCCTCTCCTCTTTTACTTCTGGTGGAAAGGGAGAGTAGTGTGTGCAAGACTTTAATAGGAAATGAACACATCAAAGTAAGACTGTTTGGTAATTTGAGATAGCTCATCCGTTAGACTGCCATGGGTGTCACTGGGAAGGAGCATAACAGGACAAGCTAGCGTCAGGATGTAAGGCTCAGTATTATAGTCAGGGGTTTCAAGAGAATAGATTTAATACCAGATACATAACTTATAGGATTATTTTATAATATATACCCATAGAGTCAAATGTAAAAGAGTGCAGGAGATCTGTCCTCACACTAGAGATCCAGAGAGGCCAGCTGAGGGCATAGATCCAGCAGCAATCCACTGCTTGAATCCAACCAGAGGTCTAGAGTCCAAAACATCTCATGCAAGTCTGTATCAAAGATCTGCACTGGGAAGGCCCAGAGGTCAGTGGTGGAAGCTAGAGTCTACACCAGCAGGAAGAAGGATATGTGCCAGCAGGCTGAGAGATCTGCACTGGAGCCAGGAAGTGTCCCTTAACATAAGGACCAGAGAAGAACCAGAAAAGAACCTCAGCCATCCTCAGCAAAAGTGAAGACCCAAGCTCCTCTGATAACAAGTGAGTTCATATCAGGAGCACCAGTGTGACAAGCTTCTCCAGGACAATCAGTAGCACATCATTGTCCCTTCCAGTTCTGCTTTTATGCTGTTGGCAACAATCCGCTGATAGGCCTTCTACACCCAGAACTATGCTAACTCAGTTCAACTGAGTGTTACAAGGTGACCATTAGTTAATCAATCACACTCAGGCTGGTCTTTTCAGCCATGTCCAATGTTCTTCTGTACTATTAGAGGAGACATAAAGCTAATGTGAGAGAGGAGAGTCTAAGATACTTCTCTGAAAGTGGTCTTTGACAAAAGTAATGCTTTATACAAACTCTGGTGTATCAAGGGTGTTCATGATCAGATGTACGAGATTGCTTTTCAATCTAATAATGGGCTAGACTTGTGAATTTCACATTTGAGATATAACTTAGAGTTTCCATAGAGAATGGCTCTTGGGAGATTGGGATAGATTCTTTTAAATCTGGCCCTCTCCCAACAGGATGATATTAGGAGTCTTAAGAACTAATGCACCATTTCTGACAGCTCTCTCTCTCTCTCTCTCTCTCTCTCTCTCTCTCTCTCTCTCTCTCATCTTGACCCTCTCTAGTTCTGGGTATCTCTGATCCCTTTCTTTTTTTTTGCTCAAGAGCTTGGTCTCTTCTGGGTGACAAGCATCATGACCAAAAGATTCATGACTCCTTATCTGGGTCAAGAGTGGTTTTGCAAATATAATTTTCTTCTGGGTTTCTTAGCTAGTTTTGTATTTTGAATTTTGCATTTTTCTGAACTCAAGAAATGTTTAACCCATCTTTTCTAGAAAACCTAGGTGGGCAAATGATAAGAGGACTCTAGTCTCCCTACAAATATGTCTACTACAAGGTAACATTTGACATTTGACATATACATTCCCCTACATCAGACTCTGCAGATTCCTGCAGTGAAACACATAGGGCTTACAGAAGTAAAGCAGTTAGGAACACAATACATCAAAGCTTCACTAGTGACTGACAAAAATGACCTAAATAAAAACCGTGTTCATGTGAAATGGTTCAGCACTTGTAAATACTGCTGTAAATATGGCAGTTTATCTTTAAAAAGATCCAAGATTACTTGTTAAAATGAACACGGGGTTACAGATTGTGAGTCATCATAGGGAGAGTCGTCTAAAGTCAGAGGGACAGGTAAGTCATCAGGTGTGGCTTCTAACAAGAGGTGACCCAAGGAGGCTGGTAGATGTTTAAATTATGTACATATGTGTGGTTTGTGTATTCCTACACATTCCAGTAGAGTGGGATGTGGATTTTCTGCATTCATCTAGTGCCTTTTGTGGGATGAAATCAAATATAAATAGACACAGAAATCATATATCAATCCCTTTGAACAAATACCATTCTCAAAAACAAAAAAGAAAGAAAAGAAAAAATCCAAAATTTGAGAGCAACACTGACTATACTTACATTATCTATTCAAAGACCACAACCACTCAATACGTCAGTACCAATTTTATCCTCATTATTGATCAATTCTGAGACACCACTTTTATTTAAGTTTTCTAGGATCACAGACAGTTTGGGGCAAACTTCGGATCTCATATAATCTGTTAACTGTGATGTAGTTTGTGACATGGTATTGTCACTGGTCCCAGAAAGGTCAATAAGTATTTAATTAATCCTCTTTATGTTCATGTCTCATTATTCTCATATATAGGCAATATATGTTAATTGTGGAACCTTTGAAACAACTGTAAGTATTTTTTAATTTTTCTCATTAGGGTGTCCAGGCTGAGAGAGGGTAAGTTTAAGGTCATGTTTGTATTAAATGGCTGTATTACTTTCCTAGAGCTGACACAACAAATTGCCATAAAGCACATGATTAAAAACAACAGAAACTTATTTTCTCACAATTCTAGAGGCCAGAAATCCAAAATCAAGCTTTAAACAAGTTTGATATCCTCTTGAAAGCTTTAGGAGAGAAATTTTCCTTTTCCCTTTGGATTCTAGTAGCTCTCACTATCTTTTGACTTGTGGCAATTTCATTACAATTTCTATGTCCATTTTCACATAATCTTCTGTCTTAGGTTTCTCTTTCTCAAATCTTCCTTTCCTTCCTCTGTAAGATGGCATCATCTCCAGATTCTTAACTAAATTACATAAAGAAACACAGGTACTGGGACTTGGACATATATACTTTTTTACAACTCGGTGTGGTCATACAGTGGAGATCTGAAAGGAATCAGATTGCTTTTGTGGTATCCTGTGGAGCCACTGGGCTCATGAAGCTCAGGAAGAGTAGTCCACTTCCAAATACAGACTAAGATTTTAAATTACTGAACCTAATAATTTCCCCCTTTGGAAAAACTTAGTTTTGCATCCTTCTGCCAAATTGTCTTCCTGTGTCCTTGAGAGATATTTACTGAGAGGATCATTTCAGTATCAAAGAAGGAGCCTTCCTTTAAAGTATCTCTGAGACATTCTGGATACTAGGAAGAGGTTTGTGTTGCAGGTGAGCATACCTGAGTGTGGTAGATGTGTCCAGGGCCTCGAGTCTATGTCTTTCTGAAAAAGGCTTTCTCTTTTTATGCTCAAGGATAGAATTTTTAGAGCTCCCAGGACACCAAATTACCTAGATAAATGGTTTTCCAACTTTAGGGTATAGTAGAGTCATTTACAATGTTTGTTAAAACACAGATGTCACCTTCACAGTGGAACTTATTCAGTAGATCTGAGCAGGAGCATGAAATTTTGCATTTCTAACAATGTTCAGAGTAATGCTGCAGCTGTTCACTGAGAAACTATAACTTGAATAGCACAGATCTGGGCAGATTATCCAAACAGTGGATACTATTTTTGACTATGATATGTGTATATGTATCACGGTCAAAAATAGTTCCTAAAGAGCAACTCGAATTATTAATAAGAAATTGTCATTTGCAACATCAGCCTAAGTGCTCATCAGCAGATGAATGGATCAAAAAGTGCTATATATATATATATATATATATATACACACACATATACACACACACACTATTCAATGATAAAAAATGAAATAATATAATTTTCAGGAAAATAGGTAGAAATAGAGATCATCATGTTACATGAAATAACCAGACTCAGAAAGATTAGTATCACGTTTTCCAATTATGTGGGTTCTAGAAGAATAAAATGTGCCATGAAAGGAGACAGAAGACTATGAGAGAAGAGGAGGGGCCAGAGGGATCAGAGGAGGAGGGCATGAAGGAGGGTAATAGGGGATTCATAGGATCTAAATATGTTATATACATGCATGAAAGTGTCAGGATTTTGTAAAATTAATCTGCACTAATATAAAATATGTATCCTGGGAAAAAGATGGAACCCTGAGCCAGAGAAATAGTTTCCAAAAATCTTCATGTGCCTTCCCAATTCTCCTAACTCTTGTGGCATTTTTCATTCAAACCCTAAATTCTTCATCACTGAGGACTAGACTGCCATCTCTTTCTTCCTCTTCTCCTTTGAAATCCTTTGATTCTGATTCTCCAAATCCTAATATCTAGGCTTAAAATGGAAAATTGTCCCAGAGGGAGAGGTGGAGGGTAGAGTGGCAAGTCAGATAACACTCCCAAGTTGATAAATCTTGTCCTTCTCAAGCCTATTAATATTTTACATTTAAACTCTAAAGGGAAATCTCACTGATCCAAAGTGACCCACAACCACTCAAGAGAATGTTTCTTTTCTAAATAATTTAATTTTTTATGGTAGGAAAGCAAGGGGAAGGGTGTCCTGAGTAGCTCCATTAACCTATAATTTTTTTCTACAACGTTACTGAAATTGTGGTCACATTTAAAAGTCGACCTAAGACAAAATTTGTGAGTATTTTATTTGAATCTCTTCTAATTGTCTTACTTTTAGTCTTAGCCAGAAAGAAGCATACTAAATTTTTCCCATTATAACTGTGATTCCATCAGGTTCTCTTAGTATATTTAGAACTACTTGTATTATTTAACAGGCTGCTATGTTGTTTGTAGCATAAACATTTAGGACTGCTTAAAATGATGGATTTATATTTATCCATATCATCAATAGTTTATATGAAGCATCAGCCTATAAATATTATTTTAAAGCAGTAGAATACTTTTCCTCATGTAAATCTTAACCAAAATCTTTAAAGCATAAGATGTTTGGACGTAAAGGAGATAGGACTGTTCCAGGCTTTTGCATCTAGCTTGTACAAAAAATAGACCCCACAGATCATGATTTAAAAGGTATTTTTCAGGATCGTCCTTGGATGGTCCATAGTAAATGCTTTATGGCATTAGGACTTTCCTGATACCTGGTCTGAAAAGAGCTATGGGTACAGTGAATTGGTAGAATGCTGGTATTTTCACCAAATCAACCTTATTTTGTCTCTCCCAATGATGGTTATTCCCAAACATAAGTGGTTAACTGGGATTATGACTCTTACTGATAAAAACACTGCTCCATCCAACTGCAGATAAAAGTGGATGGGGAAAAGGTCATCAGACCAAAGAAACTTATGAGGTAACGAACAGAGTAATTATAAAGGTATTTTTTCTGTTTCACATATCCTCATTTCTTCCCAGCCATTCGATAGAACAAACTAGCAGTGCCACTTAAGCAAATCATAAAACAAAAAAGACTCATAAATGAATACCTACATTGGAAGTTAGAAAAGAGGGTGAGAACAGAGTAGGTACTGACAGGCAAGTAGCTTGTAATACTAATGGTTGTTTATATTTAATAAATACTTGTGGTACTTTTAATGCACCATCTCGTTCTATTCTCATTTAAGCTCTTTATATTCTCATTATGCCTGGTTTATTGATGAGGAAGCAGAGGCACAGTGATCTTAAGTGACTTACACATGTACTCTTTGCTGGATGAGCTCTCTCTACATAAAATTTTAGAGGACAGATGAAGTCTAACACTAACGTGATTTTCACCAGAAGGATCAGATAGAAGAAAATTACTTAAAAATTATCCTTTGAATTGGAGCTAAGTAGAAATACTGTAGGAGAAAGTGGGCTTGGAAGGAGGCACAGACCCGGAGGCTATCTATCCAGTAGAAAATTCAGCATCTACTGAGTTGGAATTTAACTCCTAGAGGACACCAACTAGTCTCTGCTATATCCCAAGCACTCAGCATAGCTTCTTTGTTAATTACTGAACAAATAAATGAATCCATGACTGAGTGACTAGTCCTTGACAAGATCATAGACTAATAGGAGAGACAGATGTAGAAACAAATTATTCTAGAACAATGTGATGCATGATAACATACATACGCTCACAAATTTAAAGAAGCACAAAGAGAGGATAAGTGAATCCTGCTCCCAAGTACAAGGGAAAGTGTCACAGACACTATCACCCAAGATCCTTGGTTCATCTCAGAGATGGGGCAGCGAATGTCCCAAATGATAGAGCAGGGCTACTACAGACACACCATGCCAGAGAAAGCTCTTGTTCCCCATCTTAGGGTCTGGGTTAGTTTCATTTAAGGCATTTGTGATATGTCTTAATAGGGTTATGATATTTGTCTTATTGCTGGATGAATAATTGATAGAGTTGAATAGTATATTCATTTTGGGTCGCTAGGGTCAGATGAACTACGATGGGTCTGAGAGGTTGCTGGTTTCTTTTTGTTACTCATTTAAAACTCAGTTGTAAAAGATCTTAAAAATAAAAAAGGGAATCTAGGAGGAGGAGGAAGAGGGTGGTTCAAGCTAGGAATGTTTTTTCCACAGGCCAAGTGTGCTGTATTATCTGTATAATGCAGACCATATATGCACGTGTGCACATGTGCGCATACACACACACACACGCATACACATACACACACACGCATGCACTAAAAGGCAATGTAAGCACACTTCAGGTTTTCTAACCATTCGTATGTGTCCTGGCCCAAGGACTTTCTCTAGTTATTCACTGGAGAGCTTGAGCTCTTGAAGTTTTCCCTGCGTAACCAGAGATGGGCAAGAGTTCTTGGACGAATGTTCAGATTTTTACCCCTCAGTGGGACAGTTCTGAGGTGTGTTCGGCTGACCCTCGTGGGAACAAGCCACCAGCGCCCAGTGTGGCTAACAGGCTTATTATCACATCTTTTGCCAGCTTTTCCCCTTCCACATTTTCTAACTGTGCTTGCTTGACTGCGTGTTAACCAGCTCCCGCTTAAATCCTCACCGAGTTGCTTTGGGGGAATTCAAGCTAAGACAGTATTTGACAGCCAGACCCCCATGTACCTTTTGAATTTGCAAAACATACATACAGGACTTTTAAAAAATGCTTCCTAGAGAGTCTTGAATTTCTTTGTCTAGATATACTTTTCATCCTTACATAAATGCCAGCTTTATCTATATCTCTAGTAAGTGTTCTTGCAATAAAATAATTTTAAAAATTTCAACATGCTGCTCATATTTTCAATTATTTACAACTTTCAGGAGATTCCTAGCTAATCAATTTTGAGTGATTTTGTATGAAAATTTTTTCTTTTCTTCCTTTTAAATTTTATTTGGCATGAGACTCTGCCTGTCCCATATGGTGAATGCATGAAAATCGACTGGTGAAAAGTGATTCTTTTTATTTGAGTTGTTTTCCTCAAAATTTATTGTCAGGATATTTCTTTGGAGTATGTGAAATTCCTTGGCGGTGGTGGGGTAAAAGGTGGGTGGTGAGTTGTTAAAAGAAGTGATTGTGACCCATCCTTGGCTGTGATTTTTCCTATATATTTAGGTTGGCTTTGGGTGCATAGTTAATGCTAAACAAATGCTAATTAATAATAACCTAATAAAAATGGATTTAGGGCAAACAAATGCAATGCGTGATGATATCCTAGATTTTTCAAATAACATTCATCACATTTATTTTAGTTTTCTCAAACTTAAGCCAATATTTCAAGTCAATTCTGTAAGAAAGAGGAGGTTAGGTTTTCATTAGTTGTTTTTTGAGAATGTTCCATTCTGTGGATGCTTCTGGTTCCTTGGCTGAGGAGAGGGAGCTGAGACACACACTGGGATTTAGTGCACCACCCAGGAAATTCTGTTACTCCAAGAGAGAATAAAAATTTTATTTAATTAATAGCATCATTGAAACCACAAACTCCCTTGTTTACAACTTTGGTCAGGGCCACGGTCAGGGTCAATAATAAGAAAAATATAGTGCTGACAATTTTTTACCCTCCAACAACTATTTCATTTCTAACTTACTGCCACTCCTCCACTGAAACCATCTGGAGTTAATTATCACATGTCCCAAGCCAAGTCCTCCTTCTAGATTTCCTTCCTGGTTCTGAGCCTGTCCTATTATTTAGCCACTGTACCTCAAAGATGAATAACTGCACACAATGTGGTATGTACACGCAGTGAAATATTATTCAGTCTTTAAAAAGAGGTGTCTTACCATATGTATTAATATGGGTAAACTTAGATAAAAAATAAACTAGGAACAAAAAGTCAAATGCTACATAGTCCCGCTTATGAGATAAATAAAACAGTTCAACACATACAAACAGAATAGAATGGTGGTTGTCAAGTGTTAGTTAGAAGGGGAATGGAGACTTGCTAGTCTATCGGTTAAAGCTTCAGTTATGCAAGATGAATGAGTTCTATGGGTCTACTGTGTGACACTATTTGTAGTTAACAATGCATAATTAAATATTTGTTTAAATATTTATTTCATTCTAAGTGTTCTTACTACAGTAAAAATAAAACAATAACAAAAAGACATACTTATATTCTAAATCTTAGCAAGTTCTCTGAGCTCCAGTTTACTTCTCTGGAAATAAAAATAATGCCAACTTATTGTAACTATGAGAACTTAATGTACTGACATTTACTGGATGCCTAGCACATCGCTAGCAGTAAGTGGTATGTTTTATGCCCATTGGAGAGAAGTGCATAGCTCAGTGGTGCGTCAAAGCTCTAGAGCCAGCCTGTGAGTCTGAATTCTGTCTTTGCTACATCCCGGTTGTGTGGTCAGGGAACGTGTTTCTTAGTTCTTATCTCAGTTTCCACAACAACTAAATGGGGTAAATAATACTGTCAAATATACAAACTTATTTTGAGAATTAAATGAGGCAGTGCATGTAAACAATTCAATTCATATTAGCCATATTATTAATTTTTTAGGGAAACGAGTAGCTCTTTTCATTATTTCTTTATTCATTTCTTTTATTCTATTACTCTTCTTTCTCAGGTGGGGAAAATGGGTCCTCATTGCTAAACTTATGAAGGAAAATGCTGATCTCCCCAAAAAGCTATTGAACAGTAATTTTCAACATACATAGTAAACCCAAGCTATACATGAAAGGCTGTTAAAGTAGGTCATTGCCACAGGGCTGCTTAGAGAGGGTGCCGCTGGGGTGATTTATGTCTGGGGGGATTATTAATTAAACAAAAGAGTGTCTATGTTTTTGAAAAATGCCTCTGCCATAGAGGAACCGTGTATGAGAGACATAAAGGAATAGATATAATTAAAGAGTGTATCATTATCTATCTATCTGTCTGTATATTCAAAAGATTATGCATTAAAAAGATTTTGTTTCTGTATTTAATGCTTTGAAAGTTTTAGCAGATTTCTGTGTTGAGTTTGGACTGTTTTGGCAAACTCACTGTAAAAGAAATGATTTGTTCACATGAAACCACTGTGTTAGTCAGGGACTGGCTCATGTTTTTTAAGGGGAGCAGATGAAGGGCATTTGTGATCTGGGGTGTGTGTGTGTGTGTTCCAGGTATATGACCATGGAGTGTTTTTTTACACACGCTTTCTTTTGAGGAGCTTGACAAGCAGCACATTTAGAAGCATGACTCCTAGTAGGTGAAAGTCTCTTGCAAGAATTCGAAATTTGAATGATTATCCTCAATACCTCTTCCTTCATCTTTCTTCCATCAGCAAACCTTTCTGTTTTCAGGGTAATTTTTTGTTTTTGGACATCATTAATCTCAATTTTATTCTTGATATTAATCTTCTCAATTTTATTCTCTATTCAGTGACAATATTTTCACTGATTTTTCCCAATTGTAAAAATAAGACATGATTGTTAAAATTTAAATAACATGAATATGTAAAAATAATAAAATCTAACAAAATAAACAGCTTTTCAGATTTTTCTTGTGTATACATGTATGCACACAGACATGAAGTGTTTTGTAACCTGGTTGTAGCTTCATTGTATCATATTAATACATCTTTATATCTATATATATGTTGCATTAATTTTAAAAGATACATATATTTTTGTATGCAATAATTTATTTACCAGTCCAATAAATGCATCTCCAAAATTTTTCCAATTTGTTGTTATAAACAACTCTCATAAGAACATCTGTAAATGAGCACTTTATACAATTGCATGATCATTTCCTAAGAATAAAGACCTTGACCAATGGTGGCAAAACTATGGCACATGTGTTGTCTTTCTTTTAAAACAAAAGGTGTTTATGCAATTATGCATGTGCTAGTTTTTCTAAACTAAATACTCAGTATTCAAGTTTAATTGCAGCTTTGGCATTTTGCAATAAGTGGATTTTGGGTTATAGCTTGGGCACCCAACTCTAAAAAGTCTACTACCACTGACCTAGCCAATTAATGGCAGGAGCTCTATGAACATTTACTTTTGATTTGTGTCAGTTAACTGCCTTTCAGAAAGGTTATTTAGGAAGGCACATGCCACCACATTCTAAAAAAATAGGGACTAACAATATTTTTACTTTGGACAATTTAATGGGCATAAAATATTTCCATGTTTAAATGTGAATTTTTATGTCTATTCTTGAGGTTGAGTATTTCATTCTTCTTAAAATTGTCCTTGTTTATATCTTTTAACTGCTTGTTCATGTTTTTAAAGGCATTATTTATTTTAAAATTGACTTGCATAATCTCAATTGATTAGCAATATTAGCTATGTATGTCATATATAATAAATGTATTTTTATTTAACACTTTATGCTTGATTACATTCCTTTTGTCCGTGATATTTTATTTTTTATGAATAAATTTTTAAATGCTTTCTTTTAAACTAAAAATCTCTGGGTCCACAATGATAAAGTTAAATATATTTCTGATTTCATCATCTAGGAAGATATTCCATGGCTGGGTACGATCACCATCACTCATGTGACTGTCAGAGAAAATAAGTATACTTCAGCTTGCATTTGTGAGTTGTAGAGGCTGAGGAATGACAGTAAGAGTCTACCTCTTTTTCACTGTTTTGGGGCTTCTCCTCTCCAGCAGACAGTTTCCCAATGTGTTGGAGAAACTCAAAAACTTGGTCATGTAGACTTGATTGAAACGAGGAGAAGGGCTTTCCCAGAAAAGAAGTGGCTCTTTGAGAGCGTGGTCATCATTTCTAATTTTTAAAAAAAAATCCTTAAATTTATTCTAAATTTCCTTCAGGGATAAAATCAGTGGGTATAAAATACAGGGACGCTTCTATTCAGTATGAGGTAGAACTTTCTAGCCTTCAGAGGTATCAGAGTACTGGTAAGCTGGGTTGGGTGGCATCAGTGGTTTGGCATGAAATGTGTTTAAATAAAAGTTGAATTGTCTCTAAGGTTACTTAAGTCTTTGTCATCATTTACCTTGATTGATGAATAAAGCATTTCAACTGGACTCCCACTCTAGTTCATCCATCTTCAGGCCACCCTCCATATATAGGCATCAAAACAATTCATCTTAAAGGGCAAAACTGCTCCGCTTACTTGTCTTCTTGAATGTATTCAATGATTTTCCATCAACTTGAGATCAACATACTAATCATGTCTACAGAGTTTCTTATGAGCCTCTTCCATCACCTCTCTTGTTACTGATTACTTAACAATAATCCATCTATGATTCATTCCATACACCGAGATATCTCTTCCTTTGATGCGTGCTGATTTTCTCTCTTAACAGGATGCACTTCTCTGCTTCTTTGCCTGGCTAACTTCTATTTTTCACTTATTAGCTCAAGTTCCAGCTCCTCCAGGAAGTTTTCATTAATCATTACTCTTCAGGAGAAATAGAGTTTAATGTAAACATCTCCAGGGTGTGAAGAATTTTGAAAAGTTTATTCTATGTGTCTATGTTTTAATCATAATCCTAACTCTAAAACAAAACAAAACAACCCAAAGCAATGGTAATTCTGGATATGATGTTGCACCTCTGTAATCCCAACACTCTGGGAAGCTGAGGTAGAAGGATCACAAATTTGAACCTAGGTTAGGCAATTTACAGATTTAGTGAGATTCTATCTCAAAATAAAATAAAAAAGGACTGAGCATCTAGCAGAGTGCAATGATCCTGGTGCAATCCCAGTACTGCAAAACAAACAAATCTGCATAAGATGGAAAGAATTGATATTTATTCACACATGTATTCAACATCTATTTACTGAGGATCTACGAGCTACACAAAGTGAATTATATTAGTTTTTAAAATCTTCCAATATTCTTAGATGGTGAGCATTTTTTCTTTCCGTAGGTGAGAAGATAGAGGTTTAGAGAAAATAAGAAATTTTCTTAATTTATACTCTACAGCTGATAAGTGGTGGATGTAGGTTCCAAGCTAAGCTATGTCTTATTTCAGCACCCAAATTCTTAATTCCTTGGTTAAAAACTTGACAAAAATATTCTTTGCTGGTGGACTGAAATAGATGGTAAGTCAGGAAGCATCGAGAGGGCATACATTAAGATAATGAGACAAAAGTATATATGCTAAGTGGTCTTTGAGAATACACCAGTTCTTTCATAGTTGTGGAGCTCAGGAAAAAATCCACAACACTCGATCCCTTAGCAACTTTTCTGTCTCTACTTTTCTAATGATTTAGCTGGAGATATCCTTTCATCTCATCCTTCTTGGAGATACCTATCTTGCTAACCTCATGGGGAGCCTTCTATATCACCTTTTATTATTCTTCCACCAAACCATTTTTGTTTTCCTTTTCTTGTGTTCAGAACTTCGTGCTGTCCTCACAATTACAGTATTTCTTCTGCTCTTTGATCTTAGAATTTATTCTATGTGTAGGCTTCTGGAGGTATACAAGGATTTTTGGGTCCATCATTTGTTTTAGACTATTATATAAAGGGTGGAGGAAAATGATGGTCACTGGATCAGGAAGATGGCTCAGTCATTAGCAATTTCATTGGTACTGACCTCGATATGCTGTCATTCAGTTGAGGGTTCTTTTGCTTTATCTTGGAAGAAATTAGGAATTGGCAAAGTGCAGTTCTGCCAGATTCTCTGGGTTTTGAGTGTTAATGGTCCTCAGCATTTGGTGTTGCAATTTTGTGCCCTAGTTGCTGATTATTCTGCTTGTCTCTTGCTGCCAGAAACAGCCAACATCAATGACGATCAGCTCTGTTGATGACTGTTGTTGCCAGATGTGGCCACCAGTTTTGATCAGTCACTACTGCTGCCAGATATGACCCCTGGTCAGTGTTAGCCAGCCACACATGTTTAGTGGTGAGCGCCACTGATTTCTACGGCTAGTTTCTGAAGATATGAGAGCTAGCAGTTTCTAGATTTTTTTAGCTTTTTCTTTTTTCTTTTTCTTTTTTTTTCCTAAGGGATTGTTCTGGTCATATACAAGAAAAGAACCCCAAGTAGATTTACAGGACCTTCAAAGTCCACACTATCTGAGGAACAAATCACCTATAGATTTATAAGACAATCAGAAAGAAGCTTTGTTTGAACAGGGCCTGTGCTTCAGCACACAAATGTTGTCCAACAGAAGAGGGCCCTGTTAGACCAAGGCAAAAAATGTGAGAGAAATGTTGCTTGTATAGCAGCAGCAGGCCTGTGATTGGTCCAAATTCAAACCACAGGCCTGTGATTGGTCTAATTTGTTCTAAATTCAACCTTATGATTGAAGCTTACTGATTGGTCCAAATGAAATTCTGCTTGGTTCACAAACCCATTCTAGCTCTAGCTTCGCTGGTGCTGTATAGTTTTTGGCAGAGGGACACAGATTCAAGTCTGGGGATCTTAGTTGAATCTTAGTTGAATATGATTGAAGCTGAATAGAGATGTCTTCATAGACATTCCTTCTGAAACACAGGGATACCTCAAGAAAAGACTCCAGGGTTGTTTGGTTCAAAAAAGAGTAGAATAATAAACTAATATCTCTTTAATTATATACTGTATCTTGAATTTTCAGTGTGTTATTGATAGCTTTTTTTCAACTGTTCTATGAAAGTTTGTCTTTAAGTTTCAAAACAGATAGTAATGGATGATATGGAAAGTTCTATGTTGGGATCAACCCATTCTATCTCTTGATATCCGATATCCATGATTTAGAAATTGCCATTTGCACAGGACCTTCTTTCTGAGTCTTGTTGGGTCACCTGTCTGAATTCTTTGTCTCATGATAAGTTTGTATTAGACTTGACCCTTTCGATGGTGGCAGAAGTTTAGCTTAAGCTGTCATAGAATGTATCAACTCACTAAGCAGATCTTTAACTAGGCTAAGGGCAAGTTGGAATGAGAGCCTTCAGTATCACCAGAAATCTTTTTCTCTGTCTCATTGCTCTTTTTTTCAGCCTTTTAGTCCTATTATTTTTTAATTGGCTTTCTTTACTTGTATGAAATTATAATTTATGGTATGGTATAATTTATGGTAGTTCTGATGTCTCAGAACTGATATTTTCATTCCCAGTTTCAGTTTGAAAAAAATCTTAGTGGCACAAGATGATGAGGCTTGCTAAACATCCCTGGATAAGAGAAACTGGCCAAACAGGTAGAAATATTATTCTCACTCTCTCTGCAATCAGATGATTTGAGTGTGGGAGATAGCAGTTCTCTAAGAGATGGAGAATAGCAGTGCCACCCCAGGGGTAGGAATAGGACAAAGCTACACATACAATGATAGCCTTTCATGAGTAATTCAACTCAGGAATGCTATGAGATCTGCCTGAAATAATTAAGTTTTCTTCCATTTAAGGAAACATTAGTTTTAAAGCATGGTAAATATGTCTTGTTAATCTTTGTATTTACCACAATGATTAAAACTACCTTAAATCAAAGAAAGAAATAGGAAAAGAAAAAAACAGGAGAGATGATAGATTGCTTCATTGACATAATCACAATTATTTGAGCCATTAACTCCTTTGAACATCCTCAGATGTTCCTTGGTTGCATTTGCCTTCCTTTAAGAAAAGCAAATAGGGCTTTTTCACAAGCTACTTTATCTTAGGTTTCTGACGCTGCTTCTGCATGGTATTATGGATAAAATTTGCATTAAAGATATTGTAAATATGCTATTGATATTAACTGATGTTTTCCCAACATTGCAATAATGCTTGTTTTGTTTGTTGGAGAGTTTATTACTTTTTGATCAATAGAATGTGAGATTTGTGGGGGAAATTAGCATAGTGAATAGCAATTAGCCAAAAAAATCAATGGCATTCAGACAAATACAAGATTTGAAAAAGTCCCACAGGCACACAATCTTCACGCACATGTGTGTATGCACACACACACACATATACACCTTAAAAACTGAAATACATCTCATTTATAATGTCAAAGCATAAGGTGGGTGTGGGAAGTGTATGTGGCCCTTGTGAACAAAAGCAGAGCAGGTACAGAGAAGCCATTTGTACCTTCTGTTTTTGTATTCTGAAAAACCTGAAACATCAATATCCATTAATTCTATTTGCACTCTAGTTTTAGTTTAGTTAAGAGTCACTGAATCTTCTTTACCAGCTCTCTGTTGGGTGCTGAGGATAAGAAATGAAGCAGATATAACTCTAGTGCTCCTACGTCTTTCTGTTATTTCCCTTCCTTCAGTATTATTTTATGAATGACCAGAACAAAGAATTTATACAGGATATGTTTGAAAAATATCATCAATGTTTAAATTTATAAATATTTATTACACTAAAAGACATATTTCTATTACCCTTCAAAATATTCCTCCTGGCTTTAAAAGCACTTGTCCCGCCATTCTTGCCTCTTTTGAAGTTGTTCTTCGTGTCTTTAGTTGGCTTCATTAATATCCTGAATAGATTCAAAATATTTAGCCTTCATGGTCATTTTGACTTTGGGGAAGAGCCCGAAGTCACATGGTGCCACATTTGGTGAATAAGGTAAATCAGGACACAATACAATATTTTCTGAGTCTCCTTTCTGTTGAATGGAACATCAGGATTTTTTAAAATCACGTTTTGTGAAGACACTCATGAAACAGGATATCCACAACTGCTTCAGAGAGTATATTTTTTTAATCACTGTATTTTTAAAATCACACTTTGTGAAGATACTCATGAAATAGGGTATCTACAATGGCTTCAGAAAGTGATAAGGATGGTGGTATGCACTTGAAATGAGGAGGAGCATTTTGAGGGGGATTAATGACAATGTGTCTTTCACTGCAATAAAATTTTTAAAATGTAAATGTTCACCATGTATTTCAATTGTGCCTGGCATATTGTGTCACTGAATCATAGCCAATTAAATTAGAAGAGATTTCAGCAGTCATATGATCCAATTTACTCCTAAGAATCGGCCCCAAATCCCTCAACTACCTTCGTCCTTGATCTTTTGCTCAAATACCTCATCACATTCCAGGTAGTCCACTGTAAATGTGTCCAACTCTTTACTATTAGAATGTGTCTCCTAACATTACAGAAGCCTGCTTTTCTAGATTTTTTTTTTTTCGATAACTGATCCTGGTTGTGCTTCTGGTGTCAGAAAGAAAGCGAGAGGAAAACAGCATTTATGTTTCATTTATCAACTTGTAAGATCATGTCATATATTTTCTTCTTTATGAAAAATGGTCAAGAACAATTATTACCACAGATTTTTGAGCCTCACAGAGTGACAGGCACCTGGATTAAGTACTTTGCATGTGTACTTTATCATAACAAATTTATGAATTAATTAATTCCGTATTACTGATGAGAAAACAGAGTTATTGAATTGGATTTCCCCCTAAAAGCATTAGATCCAGGATCCAAATCATAAAAGTGCCTATTCACACAAGTACTATTCTCCATGAGCTTATTGTCCTCCACACAGAAAGCAAAAATATGTATAAACTCAAACACTTTTCAGTTTCTGCTTTTGTACAGGTTTCTGCTTTTGTATCAGGTTTTGCCCAGATGTGGAAATGGTGTGGACAGCCTTGAAAGGAATCACACCAAGACATCTCCAACATCATTCCCTTCTGCTCAGTGGACAAGAGAAGCCAAAGTGGTTAGAAAAGAGGGAAGAAAAATTTCTATTTATTTTTGCAGATTTATGTTTCTCAAGAATTCATGAATCACAGGTCTGGGAATCTTGTATACTATCAAAGATATGCTGCGCCGTAGTTCTAGCAAAGTCTCTCATCTGATGTGTGAGCCACCTCTGGCTCGTTTGAAAGGTGGCAATATACCTGCAGAGAAGGACGCTTTGAGCCAGTAGTCATATCCCAAGTAACCCTGCTTTCAAGAGAAGGCATTTCCAGTTTTCTAAAGAAACACATGTTGATTTTGTGATTTTTGAAGGTAGTGGCCATATTTTTTTTTTTTTTTTTTGTCTCCAGAGGTTCTGGAAAATTTGGTCTAGAAAGTTGCAAAGTATATATTTCCTGGAGTAAGTACAGTGATTGGAATATAGTGTAATACTCATTGTTCACATTTTGTGGTGCATTTAAGGAAAAGACCCTGAGAATATTGGTAAAGTATACTCACTGCATCACTCAGCCTGCCTGTGGGTGCTGACATCTGTATATCATGGTATTGAGGATTCCATGAGGTTCATTGCCATGTCTAAGAATCCTCCCTATATATCATCCTATCTGATGATTCCTTGTGGACTATCTCTATAGCTGAGAATTTCCTGCCCCTGGATGCCTGTTCAGAAATCAATGTTTAGAATAATGGTCCTGCTTGGCTCTGAATTGGGCTGGTTAATAACCATTCCTGGGGAAATCAATCAAATCTGTGATATCTTATTACTAACACTAATTTAATCACAGGGAACACATCGCTGTTCCAGTTCAAAGGGCATAACGTGTGTGTGTGTGTGTGTGTGTGTGTGTGTGTGTGTGTGTGTGTGTGTGAGAGAGAGAGAGAGAGAGAGAGAGAGAGAGAGAGAGAGAGAGAGAACAGAATATATCTTATGCAAAGAAGGTAGTGAACCCCAGAGGGAATGAACTATTACTATAAATCTCTACAACACATTATTATAGGAAATATTCAGTTGAACTTTAATTTGTACCTAGAAGCATGCCTCTTTTATTCCAGTTTCATTCCAGGAATATTTTGTGTTTTGAATAATTGTTGAGATCAGAGAAGGCAATTACTAAATCCCTAATCATACAAATTAACTGAGTTTGATCTTTAGTACAATTGCTCACATGTGATTGCTACAGCCAACCCAGCTGGCTCAGTCCTAGGCAAACAAATTAGATTATAGATGGGCAGGATGGAGACTGTGAATGTGAGGGAATCGATACTGGTTCAGTCTGCCCATGTACATCACTTAGTCTATGTCACCCTCTCATACTGCCTCCCTTTACCCTGCTACCCACCCTGATCTCCAGAGGATTCTTCCTTCACGAAATCTTTTTGAAAACTTCTAATCAGATGAAAACTTGCTCTCTTCCAAATTCCGTGTTGTGTACTAACTATCTAGTGGGTACTAATGATCTAGTCTATCCCATGTCTTTTTTTCTACTGGTAATCCCTTTTTCTATTCCATGAAAGTTTTGGTGAAGTTTTTGATCAGAGATCCTGCTCTGTTCTTCCAGATTGGCTATCTCTTTTGGATAGAGATTGGTTCACAATGAGCCAAGCATAACCTTCCTTGGGTGATCATGTGGAGTTTGGGGGAGGAAACACACCTAAGATTTCAAATGGCAAAGATCATGCAGCAGTGATTTGTATTTTAGTATCCTGTTTGCATTTTTTTTTGGCTCTACCTGAGTCTTTTGTTCCTGTTTTAGGAAGTGTTCTACTCTCTGTTCACTTATTCTAAAGCTGATATGACAAATTTTATCTCAGGTCACAAGCCTGATTTATTAGCAGTGGCTGCTGGTGTGTTGTACTAAGAAAGAACCTAAGGTCATGGGTGAGGTCAGTGGGAAAAGAGATCTGTGATCAATTAGCTATGTCTGACATGGAGACAGGAGTGGTTGTAAACAAGCCAGGTGTTTGCCATTCTTTATCTAGTGGCATATGGTATTTCTTTTCCATGATTGGTGTGGGTCTTGGCTTCAGACAGCACTCTATTTCTATCACTTGTCACATTTGTCACCAGGAAAGCCACAGTGGCCACCTCAGGAACCAGGCCAACATGAGTTTTGCCCTTCAGATTTTAAAATTAATTCTTTGGGTTCTCAAAGGCTGAAGTCAGTCAGCAGAATAAATGATGTTAAAGAGCATAAATCCAAGTGGAGCTTGAACATAAAGAGTGGAAGGAGAGATCAACTAAAGCCACTCTGGTAAATTCAGGAAGCTTGTGACATAGTCTGAGAAACTCAGGTTTGCATCAGAGTAGCCCACAAAGCAAATTCACTTACACTAGATACTCAAATTCCAGGTTCAGTGGATTAGTTTGATGGTATTATGATCCTTCAGGAATTTTGTATGCTCATATGTGGTCAGTGACCATGCATGATTGTGCCCCTTTGAGTGTCTCTGTTGTACATAGTGCATAGTAACTACTCAGTGATGTTGGATTGAGTGAGAAAATGAGCAAATTATCAAACTAATGTTCAAACTCTCCAGCTGAGATTGGGAGTAAAAACTTAGGACATTTATAAAATATTGTTTAAACTGAAGTATTACCATCCAGGAGAGGTATGTTCAGTTTTGATGTTTTAGATGTAGAAGAAATGAGATTTGGGGATGAATAAGAAGCTTGGAGAAAGAAGAGGAGGTAGAGCAGGAAGGGTCCTAAATTTATGACTGGAGCACAGACAAATTGTGATAGCAATCACCAAGAGGCTCTTCTGAAGAATCTGTCAGACGTATATCTCATACTGTACTTTTATTGACTGGTTATTTGTCTGTCTTCCTCCTACCTAGGTGGTTAATCAGAGGAGACACTGTGACTTACTTGGAAACTATCATATCCCAAGAGCCTCGCACAGTGTTAACACATAGTCATCTATAATAAATAGCTTGTAGGCGCATGGGTGGGTATCGTATATCCATTAATGATGACAAACAGCTGAATCACTGTATGGGATAGCACTACATTTCAATTTATGGTGGCAGAGAAGCATGTTATCTAAAAGAAACTTCTAGCCATTTATCATGGGAATAAGTATGCAAACTCTGTTTTCAAGAGCACTGCCTGAAATTGCTTTCTGGTTTACCAGAGACTTGTCATACTTTCCATAGGATTAAAAAGGAAAGTTTTATACAAACTCCAATTACTGAGGGTCTATTTGGAGTGTATGAATCTTAATCCATAGCTGGTTCTTGTTCACAGTCAAAGATCAAGGCGTATGAATGGTCAATAAGATCTACAGTTTTCCATTATTTCGGATGGATTTCTCTGTAAGGTAACAAAGTGAGCAATGATCACTAGTGGAATAACCATTTCTGGAGTTGTCTTGTGGAAGACATAACATGGATAAGGAAATCAGTTTCTAATTTTGTTGGTGTATCAGTATGTGGTTTTAGATAAAGAGAGGAAAGCTCTTTTAGAAAGTAGAAATGGACTATGTTTGAATGTTTCTAGTAGAAATTGGCACATAATTGGAATTCAATAAACATGACTGTTATGTTTATCTTGGAAAAGCAGGTTTAAGAGGAGCATGATGTGTTGGTAAAAAGTAGAAGGTTGGTGAGGATTGGAGCTCAAGAATCAAATTAATTGTCATCATGTCATTTTCTTGCCCAAAAAGAAAATGATTGGAAAAAGTATTTTTGATACACTGAATGGTGAGAACAGAACCTCTCTTAATTACAGAAATTCATAGCTCTTGCTGGCCTACTGGCACCCTGGGAGAATCAGAACTGAAAACTTATACTATGAATGTTGCTGCAAGACAGATGACAAATATTATGAAATTCATTAACCCAGTCTGGACTGTACAACTCCGTAAATTCATTGGCATATATAAGACTTTGTGAAGGCACTGAGGATTAGATGTCCAGATTTAATGCTCATGGCACATGAGTAAACAGTGTTCCATCAACTGATCTAACTGATATACACTTGGGAGGTTTAGAACTGGGTGCAGTTAGTCATCCTAACAGCTAAGTTAGGATCATTCATATAATAATTCTCGGTCATGACTGCACATCAGAATCAACAGGCAATCATACAAAATACCTGGGAGCCTCATTATAGAATGAAATCTCTGCAGGTACCAGATTTTTCCTCAAAATTCTCAAGTGATTGTGAGGCATGGCTAGGGTTGAAAACCACTCACTTTATAGGGAAAGAGTGAAATTCATCAGACACTTTAGTTTTCCTGTTTTATTGAGGTATACTTAACAAATTAGAAGTGTGTGGTATACAATGTATCAAAGCAAGCTAATTAACATATATATGTATATATATATATAACTTTACAGTTATTATATGCATGTGTTGTGTATGTTGAGATCTCTCTTAACAAATTTCAAGTTTGTGATACAGTGTTATCAACTATGGTCATCATACTGTATATTAGATCAAGAATCTTTGCTTACTGAGTAACTGAAACTTTGTACTCTTTTACCAATATCTCATGATCTCTACTCTCTAGCTTCTGATAAGCACAAATCTACTCTCTGGTTCTATGAAGTCAGATTTTTGAGAATTCACATAAAAGTAAAATCATGCAGTATTCGTACTTCTGTGTCTAACTTGTTTCACTTAGCACAGTATCCTCCAGGTTCATCCTTGTGACATCAGACACTTCTTTGACAGAGAAAACCTGTTTGAAGACCTAGCATTAAATTCCTTTACTCTGGACTTAGAGTATACTGTGATCTGTTTTATTATTTTAAGAAATACACTGATCCTAATAAAGAGATGCTGCTCAATAAAGGAGAAGATTGTGCATTTATCTGTAAAAAACATGAGTCTGTATAACTGATTTTGTATATGTGGCTGGGGCTATGACTTTTTTCAGGCTTATGTGAATGGCTATTTCATTATTTTTACTTGATGAATAATCTACTGTGACTTGACAGGAAGAGATCTATTAAATAATATGGAAGTTTAGTCAATGCATTTTCTCTGGAGGTAACTTGTATGGAAGATAAGTGAGTGTAGAACTCTGCTGATACGCAGAACTCAATGAAAATCTGACGACAGCGCTCCAGAAGATAGGCAGAGACAGACAAAGGCTTCCCTCGGCCCATTCTCTCTCCCAGGGTTCCTGAGACCTCAGCCTAAAATTGGGTTTCTCTGTGCTGCTGCCTCTTTCATGCACAGCTTCTGTGTGTGGGTAGATGAAGTGACTAGAGACCATGGAGTAGGAGCAGGGCTCTTGGTGGGAACAGCAAGTGCTCAGACAGGTGCCTACTGTGTCGATGGTCTGTGTGCATTTGGATGGAAGATACTGAGCCTTCAAAGTGCTCACCAAGGAAACCAAACTAGCTGTGCTCAGTACTTTGCTCTGCCACTTACTGGTTATGTTATCTCAACTCTCAGTTTTCCCATCTATCAATGGGGAGATGATAACCATGTTAAACTTCACAAGACTACCCTGTGAGTAAAATGAGATATTACTTGAAAGAGCTCAGAAGAGCTCTAGACACATAGTAAATGTTAAGCAATACTAGTTATTATCATAGTCTTGGAACATTCAATGTCTCTGCCTTACTAAAATGAATGGTCATTTGTTCATTCATTCAACAAATGTTTGCTGAGAGTTTCTGTGTGTAAGGGCTTATGCCAAGTACCCATGAATTATGGGTTTCAAATGATTTATCTTTCAAGGGGCTGGGTAAGCTGTGTTATGGCTTATATCTAGGAGTCCTCCAAGGCCTCATGTAGGTAGAACTTTTTCACACTGGCTAGATCTAGAGTGTCTAATACTGGGATTAAGGGTGTGTGGTACTAAATTAGCCCACTGATTGGAATTAGCATAGTGCTGGGTGGCACCACCCAAAAGGATTGTATCCTTGATAAAAGGAAAGGCAGGCAGGCTGGCTGCTGCTCGTCACTGCTGCCATCTCTTGCTTGCCCTGCTGTGAAGCGTTTCTCCTCTGTGATGCCCCTCTGCCATGGCACCCTGCCTTGAAGCCAGCTGACTATAGATTGAATTCTCTGTAAACTGTGAGCTAAATAAAGTTTTCCTTTTTTAATTTGTGAGTTTTGAGTATTTTGTCTCAACAATGGGAAGAGTAACTAGGAAAGCTTGGTTGGTTATTTCTCCCAAGCGTACTCTAATGGGTTGACAATAAAGAGGAAAGAACAGTTGAACTGCTGCCAGTCTAAGTAAAAGAAATTTCTCACATCTAGAGAGAGTACAGGCAAGAGAGTTAGAGTGCCTCTAGGTCCTGGTGCCACAATACCATCATGACCCCAGGGCAGCTGGTGTGGTGCGAGGTAGGAGGTAGTGGACGCGACTCTAGGACTTCTCTTCAGTCAGATGAAAAGTTCATTTATTAATTAGGGTTCTCAAGAGGAACAGTGTCAATATAAAATATATGTACAATTATACAAAGGGATTTAGTAGGTAGTTTTACAGAGTCAGAAGCGGAAAAAGTTCAAAATGGGTGTCTGTGTGCCTGAGAGCTGAAGGGTTTGGCAGAAGTCAAAAGGCGAATTCCAGGAAGCTCCCTGCAGCCTCCAGTGTGAGTCTGTTTTGAAAGACTAAAGAATCTGTTCTGGAAAGACTGAAGAAGTGAGTCCAGTGTCCAAAGGTATTGGGAAAGACTGCAGTGCTTCCAAAAAGGGAACACTTACTTCTGTCTTCTTTTCCTTTTACTTGATCCAGCCTACAAGCTTACATCCAGGGTTAGTTTGCTCCCCTTGATTTGCCTACTTATATGTCAGTTATCCACAGACACATTCAGAGCTTTATGAGTCTGTTACATGGTTCTTACTCAATTCAGGTTGACATATTTCAGTGCATAATCATATTTAGTTATTTCCTAAAAGCCATACATTGAACTCAAGTTCCCCATCTCAGTCTCTAAAAAGTGGGAAATAGGGGTTGGCTGCCTTCTTTCACACACCCTGAGATGCCCACTCAACAGGCATCTAGCTCCTCTAGGTTCCAAAGAAGCTTTAAGTGCTAAGTTATACTGATCTAACATGGAAAGAAATATTCTCTGCTGAGGCTGCCTGGGCTCGGAGCCATGAGTTCTCATTGCTAGTAATTTCCTGGGGCCAAGGCTGCTGTGTTCCCAGAATCTTCTGTGGATTATAATTAATTATAGAATTTCTGTTTGGCAGAATTAGGCTTGACCCTGGAGGATTTCATTCAGTCTTATCAGTTTGCAAAGGAAATCCCTTAAAACCAGAGAAAACCATGTTCTCCTTACTTTCTGCCCAGTTCTTTTCCATTTTCAGTAAAAATGTCTTCCCTACACCAACAATCCATGCTCTGGCTGGGACATTTGTATGTTATTCATAGCTTAAGAATTTTGCATTAAGTATAAGCCTTAATATATTTGAACTGCAATCTAAGATTTCATCAAGAAACTTTCAAAGTTTAATATGGAACTCAGTAAGATGTTCTTTTCAAGTTATATAAAAACCACATATATTTTATTTATCATCTATGTAGAGTTGGTGTCCTTTAGAGGTATAATTCTCATCATCACTATTATCCTGGACATCACTCTGATCATTAGCATGGACCATCAAAAGCAGCATCACAACCATCACCATTGCTGTCAAAGTGAATACTACAGTGCTTGATCAGTGGTTCTAAAAATGTAGTCTGCACCAGAAGCTTTAGATTCACTTAGCAACTTGTTAGAAACAAAGCAAGCCCTGAAGGTGGTTCTAATGGACAATGAATCTTGAGCATCTTTGTGCTACGCTGTGCCGAGGCTTTTAATATTTTATCTCATTTGTTCTCCAGAATTATTTTCTGTAATAAGTATCATTACATTCATTTTGAGAACATTGAGACTTAGTGAGGTTAAGTAACTTTAGCAAGGTCACACAGCTTGTAAGGCATATAGCTAGCCCTGAAACACCTTTGTTTTTGCTGTACTATACTGCATTTTCAGTGAGAGTAAAATCTGTCCCTGCTTATCTGAACAACTTCTCTGAACTATGAAAATAAAAGAGCTGTAAATCTTCCTCCTATGTGTGGCATGACATTGGAATACATATCTATTCAGCTCCATTCCCTATATAACTAAGGTGGTCCTTAACTACTGTGTGGGGCGTGAGGCAGTGGCATGACTGCAAGTCCTGCTTTATCTTTCCCTGAAATAAAGCCAGAGATGGTACTTGGGCAGGATCTGTGGCCAGTGACATCTGTGGCAGAGAGAGCCGTGGGTAGAGTAAGGTGAACCTGGCACAAGCTGAAAAATGCTTACTGAGTAAGGAGATGGAGATGAAAAAGAAATAACACCAAAAGAGAAAGTAAGCAAATAAGGATCAGCATTCCCTAAAATGAGTACTGTGATATCAATTATACTAATGAACAAGCTGGACCTACTGGGAGATGGTATGATACATGTATAAGCATTCAACGGAAAACATAATCTAGGGTTTGACATTGGTTTTTTTGAGGTTAAGTTCAGAGTTTATTCTACAGTAGGCAATGGGCTATGACAAGCATACATGGCAGGCTGTGAAGAAACACCCACTGGCAGGGCTTCCTGTCTGAGAGTCAGAGTAACCTTCAGAGTATTAATGAATCCACTGCATGCATGCGTGTGCATACACACACACACACACACACACACACACACACACACACTGTATTAGTACTGTATTCTCCAAAGACATAGGTCCAATAAGAGAGAGTTCCTATATACATGTGTGTATACAAATAATTTTCTTTTGCTATTCTATGAGTTGAACCCAAGCCCTTTGCACTGACTCAAACCACAAAATTCCTTAATTTTTAGTTTTTATTTTTTGTTTTGTGATAGGTCTAATTCACTAAGTTGCCCAGTCTAGGCTCAATTGTGATTTTCTTGCCTCCACTTCTGAGAGTGCTGGGATTACAGGTAGGTACCACATGCCCATCTTATATATAATTATAAGGAATTGGCTCATGTGATTATAGAAGTTGAAAAGTTTCATGGTCTTCAGTTTGCAAGCGGGAGACTCAGAGAGCAATGGTATAATTATAGTCCAGGTCCAAGGCCCTGAGAACCAGGAGAGCTGGAGGTGAAATTTCCAGTCTGAGTGCTACATAAGACTAATATCCTAGCTCAAAAACAATCAGGCAGAAAGAGAGTGAATTATCAGCTATGTATGCCCTTTTGCTGTACTGAGGCCTCCAGGCTCCCCTGTAGGCTCACTCACAATGGAGAAACTTTCTCATTCTACCAACTTAAATGCTAATCACACCCAGAGACACCTTACAGGTACTGCCAAAAATAGCTTAACCAACTATCTATGCACTCAATATCCTGGTCTAGTAGACATGTATAATTAAGCATCAGTGAGGAGACAGAGAGAGAGAGAGAGAGAGAGAGAGAGAGAGAGAGAGAGAGAGAGAGAGAGAGAGAGAGAAGACAGAGAGAGAGAGAAGACAGAGAGAGAGAAGACAGAGAGAGAGAGAGAAGACACAGAGAGAGAGAGAAGACACAGAGAGAGAGAAGACAGAGAGAGAGAAGACAGAGAGAGAGAGACAGGAGAAGAAGAAGAAGAAGAAGAAGAAGAAGAAGAAGAAGAAGAAGAAGAAGAAGAAGGAGGAGGAGGAGGAGGAGGAGGAGGAGGAGGAGGAGGAGGAGGAGGAGGAGGAGAAGGAGAAGGAGAAGAAGAAGAAGGAGGAGGAGGAGGAGGAGAAGGAGAAGAAGAAGAAGGAGGAGGAGGAGGAGAAGGAGAAGAAGGAGGAGGAGGAGGAGGAGGAGGAGGAGGAGGCGGAGGAGGAGGAGGAGAAGAGAAGCAAAGCAAAGTGAAAAGAAGAAAATTTTTCACTCCATGTCCAGTATGGCCACTGTGCAGACTGCAGTTTCTAGCACACATATGCACACATTTGCTCCCAGCACACTCTGTTTTCTAATAATGTAGCCAAAGTTGTTCTCATTGAGAGGAGGAGTCTTTGTCTCTTTCCCCTGAACGTGGACACGGGTTTGTGAAAGCTTCAACCAAGTGTACCCCGGGGTCTCGTAAACGGGTACTAACAAGGATGCCGCGCCTCATCTCTGCCTACCTGCTTTCCTTGGAACCCAGCTCCAGCGCTACTGGGAAGCTTAAACATTTTGGTTCATCTGATGGGATGACAGGAGAGGAACTCACCCTAGTTGACAGCCAGCATCACCTCTCAGACGCATGGCTGAGATTTCAGATGGTCCCAGCTCTTGGACTTTGTGTCTGAGACCCCAGGAACTGTGGAGCAGAATCAAGCCATTCTTGATGTGCTGTGTTCTGACCTACGGAATCTAAAAGCACTATGAATGGTTGTTATTAAGTTTGGAATGATTTATTGTGCAACCCTAATAACTGGAGTACCACTTCCGACCTTTTCTCTACCTTGGTGTCCAGATGTTTTTCTAAAATTCCTGTGTGCTCTTTTCATGCCTCAGATCAAGGCACTTTGTGGGTCCCTGTTGGTCATAAGAGCTTGTCTAAGAATGTTCTGTCTTCCCAGACTCACAACTTGTACTATGGATGTCACCACTGCTAAACATTAACCAGACTTAGAAAGATTTCCAGGTTCCCTGAAGCCATTAGTTCCCCAAACTCATGTCTGAGCAAGAGTTCATTTGGCTATAAACACATTTTCATTGATTCTTAGCAAAAAAATTAGACTTTTCCATTTTATTGTAGCTGTATCAATTACATTTTAGAAGTATTTTTGTCCTCTTATTTTCTTCCTCCCTCTTTATCTCCTTCTCTTTCTTTCCTCTCCCCCTCACCTTTCTCTTTGTATTTATTTCCTAAATTTATATCTTTCCTATTTTTTTGTTGCTAAATCCTGTCCTATCTTAAAAAAATAATGGGAGTAACTTGTCATTGCTTTTTTGGCTGCTCTTGCCATTAAAATCCTTACTAGGCAAAATAAAAAGTTAGCAACTAAATATCAGTCTCTCAATTCTTTTAAAAAATTAACACTTAAAAGTGTGAAAATCATTGACCCACATAATGAAGCCCAAATCACTTCACATGGCATCCAATATTTCATGAGGTATGAATCAAGTCCTTTTCTAATGGTACATGATTCCACATTATGTCCCTCAGGTAAGTTATGAACTTCGAGGAAAAGTAGATACTTGGTGAAGTGTTATTTCATGGGAAAAAGTGATTTAAGACATAATTCATTGATTTAGGTCGACTTTTTAAGCCATAAGCTACTTTGAAGTTAGGCGTTTAATGCATACATGATTAACACAAATCATATTTTCTTTCAGGAAAGGAAATATGCACATGCTCCAGCCACATATCTGTTTTCCCTTGCTCATGTTGACTTTACACACCCAGAGCAAAGTTGCCATGCATGCACAGATAGACATATAGACAAAAGACAGACTCACTCTGTAGCAAGGAGGATAAAGCTCAAGCCCATGCTGTAGTTCAGCAAAGCAGCTGTTCTGAGTGTCTGTCAACTCTGCCCATCTATTCATGTGGTGCTCCATCCACCTCTGTATATCTTCTTTCAAGAGTTCTTTCTCTTGAGGTCATTGAAACAAATTTGTGGCGTGATACATGGTCTGATATTTGAGAAAGGGCCCAATGTGGGCCCTACTCACATAACTCATCTAGGCTCTTGATGTTCCCCATTGTATCTGTCCCTAGCTGCCCATCCCTGGGACCAGGAGTGGTTGCAGCTCTGTAGCCCTCTGCTGGAGAACATATTTGCATATTTTTTGGACTTGCAGACATCTGGTCTAGCTTCAGTTAATCAGGGGCTTGCCACCTCCCTGGGATAATACTTCGTTTGGGGTTTGTTGACCTCAGTCTCTTCCAGTTGCCTGATGTGTGCTGATTCACAGTGATAAATATACAGAGGATGCATAATAATAACATGTGTGATTAGGAACAATTTCTCAACATTGTAATTCAATTTGCATTTAGGTCTGGTTAACCTGAGGGGCAGGCATGTTAATCTTCACACAATACAGATTGATTACCGCTTTCTCAAATTTTTCTTCCTTCATTTGACAAGCCCCAACAGCCTGGAATTTGTCAATTTAGGATACCACCCAAGGAGAACGACTAACCGACTTATACATTAGAATAAATACATTACTTCTGTGTAGAAAGAGAACATAAAATTACACCCCAAGGAAAGTTATCCTGTAAGATACCGCACTCCTGAGATATCTCTGTGCTGCAATTAAATTTATTAATGAGGGTTGGGAGGTCTAGGAAGCAATGCTGGTCTCTCATGTCTACCTAGCTCTATTGTTCAGTGGGACTGGTGTACATTCACCAGCACAGATGATAAATGAAAGGATTGGGACTGGGGAAGAAGTGGAGATGCTGGCCGCTGGCCTCTGGCCTCATAAAGCTTTATCCATCTTTTCTGTGGTGAAGTTCTATTCCTCACAGTGCTCAAGGATTCTGGGATCACCTCTGTGAGTGTCAGAGAACCTGTTGTGCCTCAGTGACCTTCAGGGAAAGCCTTAGGAATCTCATCTTGGTGTGGAGGTTTCTCTGCTCTGGCTCAGGAATAAAAAATAGAACTGAAAAACCAGGCAAGCCTCACAAATCTCTCTCTCTCTCTCTCTCTCTCTCTCTCTCTCTCTCTCTCTGTCTCTGTCTCTTTCCATTTCTCTCTCTTCTATCCGTCTCCTCCCTCCTCCCTCTTTCTTTCTCTCCCTCTCCCTGTCCCTCCCCCTTTCTTTTCTCATCATTTTGATACCAAATCTCACAGTATACTTCAGCTTAGACTAAAATTTATTATATATCCCAGGCTGGCCTTGAACTTGCAACAGTTCTCCTGCTTCAGCGTCCTGAGTACTAGTATTACAGGTGTGAATCACCAAACTCTGCCTGAGAGGTGCTTCTTATATTGTAATTTGCTTGCATATTTTGAGGGCAGAAATTAGATTTTATGTATCTGCAAGACTAACTGATGCAATTTATAGTACATAGTAGGTATCTAGGAAACTGTTAAATGAATGGGCTTTCAGAAGCCCATGGTGAAGACTTCATTGCTATTGTTTGAACAAAAGTGGTAGACGATTTTTAATTCAAGGAAAGGTAGCTGGATGATCTCTGTGAGTTTTCCTATTTTTTTTCCTTCCTGCATTGCATCAGTACGTTTGTCTGGTCTATCGGGACCCATTAGAACTCATGTTCCCTCTTGCCTTAATTTTCACAAAAAGACATTACTAACCTATCGAAGAGTGACTGTTTATGACATTTGGGACTGTTCTCAGAATGCAATTGCTTTGTCCCAGCCATCTACCAATAAGTGTGTTCTGGTGGTCCTGGCTCCTCAGTCTCTTTCACTATGTATCTGGAAGGGAAATATTCAAGAAAAATTGTTTGTCTGGACATCTATAGTTTACCTTTCCTAAATATTCTAAAATGTTCTCTTGAAATAAATGGGAAATGGAGAGCTGGGTACCTGCACATTGTGTTGTGCTGTTTCTATGGAGATTTGCTTGCATGGAATGGCCTTGACCTATATTGAGATTCTGATAAACAGATCTATTATGCTTATAGTTAAGTTCATTTTAATGATACTGTAAAATGGTGTTTATTGTAACATACATTGTGTTCTTTATGAAGACTTCTGGGAGAAATTTTTATTTGGTCCTAGTGCCATGAAAGTTTGGCTAATTAACACAGAAGAGCTTTTACATTTATGATATACATAAACTTTCATATGTGTTTAGTTTGTGTGTGTGTGTATGTGTGTGTGTGTGTGTGTGTGTGTGTGTGTGTGTGTGAGAGAGAGAGAGAGAGAGAGAGAGAGAGAGAGAGAAGGAAAGAGAGTGCACTGTGTTTGTTTGTGTGCTTACTTCAGAATATTCTCCAAGACCTAAAAAAAAAAAATATCCTTGGGAGAGGAAATACTATTCGTCCTTGAAGACATTTTAAATATATGTCCTATGAGCAGATTTTCTTAAATACTGCTAGGTAGTTAGAAATCCTGTCCCCTGTGCTCCGGGTCACTTTGTTGTTTAGAATTCTGAATGGCACTGTGCTGTACATCTGTAGCTGTCTGTTTTTCTGGAAGTTTATGACAGACGAAGACACGTGCTGTGGAGCTCTAGAGCGGGACACAAAGCTAGGATCATTGTCTCTCTGAAGTTTCACTGGTGCTTTCTCTAGTATCCTTTGTCTGTGTCTGGATCTGTGCTACATCGCCATGGAGTGGACCTTTAATATCCCAAGATGGTGGAAGCTCATGCAGTTCTCATCAGGAATGTAAAGCAAGGCCATCACAGACTGACTGCTGGCAGTGAGCTTCTCATTCAGTTAAGGTCTGCTTTGGACTGCTTGTTCCTCTGGGGTTTGAAAAGTTGGGGAGGAGGAAAATGAGGAGACCAAAAGTGAAAATACTAGATTTCTTGCTGCCCTATAGAGGAAGTTGAAATTAGTTTTGATTTAGTTGAAATGTTTTATGGAAAGTATGATTTTTGAGTTTCTAAAAAATGAAATGTCACCTTGATGACTTCCATTTTAAAGTCTTGGTAATTACTGTGTTATGAATGTTTTATGCCTCTCCAAACTTCATCTTGAAGCCGTAATCTTCAATACGGTATATTCAAAGATAAGATGTTTATAGAGTAATCAAGTTTTGGTTTTTTTTTTTTTTTTTTTTTTTGGTCTTTTTTGTTTTTACCAGTACCAGGGATCGAACTCATGACTGCCTGCTTGCAAGGCAGGCGCTTATGCCACTGAGCTAAATCCCCAGCCCCTAAGTAATCAAGTTTAAATGAAGTCATGAGGATAGGGCCCTGATTCAACAAAATTAGTATCCTGTTAGGATGAGACATGCTATATAAATGGAATAATACTGGCTTTTTTTCACTTAACATGATTCTCTGGAGAGTCATGCAGATTGTTATTTTTGTCAGTAGTTCATTTACTTTTTAGCTAAATAGTATTTCATGGTACCAATACACCACTATTTGCTTAAAAATTTCCACTACAAAGGTCACTTAATTTTTTCCATGATTTTACTTTTATGAAAAAATCATATAAATATTCATATCCAGGTTTTTTGAACATACCTTCCCCTTTCTTTAAGATATATATTCAAGAGTACAATTGTTCAGATGCGTGGTAATTTCATATATGGCTTTTAAAAAATTGCCAAACTGTCTTCTGGTATGATTATCATTTTGCATGCCTAGTAGCAACAAACAAGTGTTCAAGTTTCTTTGCTTCTTTGCCAGAATTTGATATTTTACCAATCAAAACAAAACAATCCAGCTTTTTACTGTCTTAATGGATATATAGCAACATAACACTGTACCTGTAGTTTTCACTTTCCTAAGGGTCAACTAAATCGGACATCTTCTGTTGTGCTTACTTAACATTTGTATAGCTTCTTCAGTGAACAGCATTTTCATGTCTCACTCACTTTCTACTTGTTTCTCACTTTTACATTAGAAAACTCTTTATATATTCTAGATACTAATCCTTTGTCAGACCCTTTGAAAACTTGTAACTTGTCTTCTTTTAAACAGAGGCAAATTCACCAAGCAAATTTTAAAATTTGGTTGCAATACAATTTATATATTTTTTTCTTTTTAGAATCATGCTTTTAGTATCAAACCAAAAATATTTTCCCCAACCCTCAATGCCTAAATTTTCCCCACTTTTTCTAAAAGTTTTACGACTTTAAGTTTTACATTTACATTCATGATAAATGTTGAGTTAGTTTTTGTAGTAAGTGTGAAGTTTTGGTTGATGATTTTTTTTTGTCTACTAATATCTAGTGACTCTAGTATTATTTGTTACAGAGACTATCCTTATTTACTGAATTGCCTTTGTATATTTATCAGAAACCATTTGCATATATTTGTATAGGTCTGTTTCTGACTTTTACCTTGTATTCCACTGGTATTTGGAGCTATATATATATATATGGTAAAATTATATTGGTAGAATCATTTTCATACTTTATTCTTAGTTTTTCAAGATTGTGTTTTGTATACACATTTTAGAATAAACTTGCTTATTGCACACACATATACATCTTGTAGAAATTTTTGGTAGGAATTGCATTATACCAATAGATTAAGTAAGGATAACCGATATCTTCACTGTATTGAGATCTTCTCATCTATTAACATAGTCTCTTGTATCTCATTTGATGTCTTTAATCAGTATTTAAGAATTTAAACATGTATCTTAAGTTTGTATCTGAGTACATAATTTGTTTGGAGTAACTGTTGATAATACTGTATTTTAAAATTTGCTGTCTACGAATTCATGGTTAGCATTGAGAGATGATTGCTTGTGTGTGTGTGTGTGTGTGTGTGTGTTGATCCTTTACGATCTTGCTAAACTCACTTACTAGTTCTAGAAATATTTCTTTGTACATTGTTTGACAATATTTTTATTTAGAGAGTCATGTAATCTATAGAGAAAAATTTATTTATTTTGAATTCCATTTATTTATTTCTTTCCCTTGGCTTATTACATGGACAGAACTTCCAGCAAGAGAGGCTGATTCAGGACATGTGATATGTGGCTTGTGAGTTCTAGAAACTGAGGGCAATGTGGCTTAGTGAAAGGTATGGCCAAGTGCATCACACAGTTTTTTTCAGTTTGACAATTTGGAGCTTCATGCATACTTTTAGTGCAAATGTTTATATATCATATATTGTTGGTATCACAGTTCTGTTTCTAGTATAAAGGAATTCTATAGTTATATGGCAAAGAAATCCAGTAGCTTCTGGGAAATCCAGAACATCCCTTAGACCAATAAATGAGCTGACATTAGATGGATGGGCTCAGAAGGGTATAGAGAACACAGTGTTTGGAAATATTTCTGAAGATATTTTTTAGAGGGAATGGAGGGTAGATTTGCTTGTTTGCTGGAGACTAGATATTTACTTTAAGTATGCTGCACATGAAGCTACTCTGACAAGAAAGATATGTACTATCTTTAAAGGAATGATATATGAGGATATAAACCCTTATATTGAAAAAGAAAAGAACAGCAGTTGAGCTTCTTTACTTTAAGCAATTGAAAAAAAGGCAGATTAATGTTATATTTTAATAATTAAAGAAGTATATAAAATTTAATAACAACACTCATTTTCACTCATAATTCCCACATTCCCATTTGTTCTCATGCCACTCTCTGTGGATCTTTACTCAGATTGTTAATTTTGTGCAATCACCAGAATGGATTAGTATTTCACTTTAGCTTTCCTGGTGATTCAAGAGTTTTCTGCTCTATAGTTTTCAAAATTGTCATTCTTACTTATCCAGATAGAAGGAAAAACATACTTATGATTTATAAACAAGTATATAGTGGAAGAAAAACAGAATTTTTGTAAATGTAAATGCCAAGAAATGCATAGTTACATATTATCAATAGTTAATACCCTGAAAAGGAACAAGAACACTCATTCACATATCTTTGCAGACACCAAGATATGGAAGTATTGCATTACTACCTCATTCAATCAATCCTTAGTTCAGATCTTTTTATCCTATAAATCCTATGCTTCAGAATTTGCTCATGCTTATCTATTACTTGTAGTCTAAAGAAACAATCTGAAAGTAGAAAAAATTAAGTTCATGTTCAAGAAACTCATTGTAGATTATGAACAATAGTAAAGTACAGTGGAAACAATGCTATGTCAATTATGAGTCATTCACTGAATGACATAGGGTACTAACAAAAAACATTTATAGTATATTTTACACTCTTGGTGCTACTATGACAAAATACCACAGACTAGGCAACTTGTCCAAAATGAATTTATTTTCTCACAGTTCTGAATGTTAGAAAGTCCTATACAAATGCATATTAGGTTGTTTAGTAAGGGCTATTCAGTCCCTCTGAAGTGCTGCTATATTGCAGTGTGTTGGGGAGGGGAGTAATATTTTGTCTTCATGTGGCAGAAACTCAAGCAGATGAAACCTCTCAGTCAAGCCATTATATAAGGTAACTAATCCTATCCACAAGAGAGGAGTCTTTACGGTCTAATAATTTCTCAAAAACCCATTCTTTTAATACTATCACACTGGCAACCTCTCAATGCTGGAAGGGGCGTATTCAAACTATAACAGAGCACTTCGGAATTAGACAAACCTAGATTCATGTTCTGACTGCTACATGTACCTGTGTATGATAGAATTATTTCACGTATTTCCTTTTATACTGTATATGATGAGGCTGATTATCCCTACTTCACAGAGATGTTGAAAATAAAAAAATAAAGTATAACTTATAAAGCAGACAGAATAATGCCTGAAAGAGAATAAGCATTTAGTATGGGTTGCTGAAAACTATAGCCCTTGACTTACTACTTTTTTTTAAAATGAAGGTTTATTGGAACACAGTCATGTCTATTGGTTACCTGTTGTCCCTGATTATTTTTATTATGCTACAACAGGCAGAGTGGAGTGTTTGTTAGAAAGCACATGCTCAGAATGCTTGAAACACTTAACAAATAACTTTGTAAGAAAAAATATTTTCAACCTCTGATTTAGTATCTAGTAGTTACTTAACAGTCATTAAAAAACCCTACTATGTAGGCAACAGCAAAATAGAAAATAACTAGGCTGCAGTTTTAGGAAAAATAGTATGAATTTTTGCCCATATTTTGTGGTTAAAAGTATGTTAGCTTTACAACCACATATAGAGAAGACTTCAAAGAGAAAACAAAACTGATTCATTTGATTGGGAATATTTTAAGAGCCTGTCCTATAAATTTCTTATATTTATCAAAATTAGGTGCATGATAATAATGATTGTTTAAAAACCATGTCACCTCTTAAAGTACTTAGGAATTCAGGTGCTTTCTGGGTGTGATCATGGGTGTCTCAGAGGAAAAACCCTGTGGTGTTGATTTGCTGCTTGTGTAGTTTTTCTCAAAGTTGCAACATGCAATAACCAAAGGGCAAAGTAAGTGCTCCATTTTCTTCTTTTCTGGCCCCTTTCAGGCAAAAGCAAAGCATTTTTGGCTGCAGGGCTTAAACTTATTAGAAATGCAAAATGGGGATTTAGTAGTAGACTTTTTAATAGAGCTATTGTTAGCTGTCAGAAGTGGATTTATATAAGCACATTGATTAGTTTCTGAAGATTTGCAGAGCTTGTATTTCTGCTGGAATTGGTACTATCTGACTATTATGTTTTCCTTCTTGTTGAATAGCATGTACTTTAAGTTCCTTGTTCTCTCTCTCGCTCTCTCTCTCTCTCTCTCTCTCTCTCACTCTTTCTCTCTCTCCCTCCATATATATGTATATATAACATACATGTAATATTTTACACTTATACTGCATATTATATATACATATTTTTTCAAAGATTTTTATACATCTAAATCCCCTTTCACTGAATCTTTTTCACAGTATATTTTACAGAAATGTAAAATGTCTCATTGATTCAATGCTAAATTTATCTTGTAACCATTTTCTTCTTGTTCTCATTAATATATTTCCAATTTTAGACATAATATTTGCTCTTTTCCACTCAGATTATGCTTTTATCAGCCATCTGTGACTTTTCCTAGAAAAATTTTACCATTATTTTTTCAAATGTATTTTATGTCTCACATTTTTCTCTCTTATCCTACTGGGAATACAATTACATGTATGTTGGAATGCTTGATATTGTCCACAAGGTAACTGAATATTTTCATGTCTTTTCTCTTTCATCTAACTGGATAATCTGTATAAGTTTGACTTCAAATTTAATAAGCTGTCTGTTATTTTCAATTTTCTGTTCATCTTAATCCCATTAAGCTAGTTTTTCATTTAAGATTACTTTTCTATTTTTCAATTTTCATTTCATTTCTTTTTCATTTTTTTTTCTCCAAAGATTGTCTCCACTTATTCTCTCAATATCTTTTTTTATGGTACTGGGAACTGAACCAAGAGCTTCACACTGAGCTACATTCTCATCTCTTTTTATTTTTCATTTTTAGGTAGGATGTCACTAAATCTCTAGAGCATCCAGATTGGCCTTGAATTTGTGGATTGGCCTTGAATTTGTGACTCTCTTGCCTCAACCTCCCAAACTGCTAAAATTACAGATTCATAATCTCATTTGGGTATTTTTGGTTTATTTTTGTCCAGGCTTCCCGTTTCTTCATATGTCTGATGTTTTCTTATCATAAGAAGGATACTATTTTAATTCATCATAAGGTGATTGCCATCCTCTAAAGCGAATTGAATTTTATGCTAGGAGATAGTTAATGGACTGAAAGGTTTAATTAAGTGAGTCTAGAGTAGTGCTTACTTGGAATAAAAGTTGGTAAACTTTCTGTAAAGTTTTATATAAATATTTTAAGTTTAGTGAGCCAAATACAGTATCAGTCACATTCTTCTTATTCATTTTACAGTTTTTTAAAGAATGTAAAATCTGTTCTTAGCTATGAGACATATACAATACACCCTATTCCTGCCATCTTAGCTCAGTTAAATATGTAGAATATTAATGAAGACCCGTCATTCTAGTGAGAGTGAAATATTCATCTTTAAATCTAAATGGTAAATGTTAGTATTTCTGATCCACTCCCTATCCTTTGGTACTCATTTTACGCTAGGTCTCACTGAGGCTTGTTCTGTGCTTGCTCACCTGAACTTTTTGTTGGGGACGTGAAGGAAGCCCCTGATCAGATGTCTAGAGCTCCTTCATTTTAATACCATGACCTACATAATCTGACTAAATAACCCTAAACTTTCTGGTTGCCTCCCTGCTCAGTAGGACTTGCTCTAATTGCGCTCTCTTTCTCCATGTGTCATTGTCAGGAAATTGTCCACAGATCGAGGTGGATATTGTCCCCCACCATCTGTGCCCCTTGTTTCTTGCCAAGTCACTGCAAACAACTGCCTGATGTGTGCTACGGTTTTGTTGTTATTTATGGCAAACGGACAAGTCTACTGATTACTCTGCCATGACTGGAGACAAAAACACCACAGTGATATCTAAAGAAAATACATTTGTCTGTAATTCGCATGTACCAAGTCCTTATGTGGTTCCTTATCAAAGGATAAAAACATAGACTCCTAAACCTTTCATTCATAATCTTCATAGTCTGTTGTCTGTTTACATCTTTTGCTCCATCTTCTGCCCTGCACCCTGTGATTTAGTCCTACTGAAGTTTTAACCAATGTGCAAACACAGTGCTTATGCCCCTGTGAATCTGTTCTGCCTGTGATGTCTTAAGCTTATTCTCTGCCTGACAGAGTTCTTCTCATTCTTCACTTTTGAGATTATTTCCTGAATTCATCTAGATACTCGATCTATGTTCCCATACCAAATTGTATGCCCATTAAAACACTACTTCACACACACACACACACACACACACACACACACACACAAACACACACACACACACACAATTTTAAAGAGAATAAAACAAAAGAAAGCAGAACAAAGCAAATTAGAACAAAACAATGCAAGCAACACAGCGCTTCACAACAAGACAACCAGATATCAACAGTAGCTACCGTAATGTCTCTTATTTTTGAAATAGTTGAGAATATCTTCACACACAATAATATCAAGCACAAAAAATAGTGTAAAATCATTCAAGAGTATAAAAGTAATACAGGACATCCAAAATCAAATAACAGATAATAAACAGTGGCTACTATAATATCTCATCTTCCTTAAAAAATTTATTTATACTGTCACACATATTAAAAATCCAATAAGACACAACATGATAGAATCAGTGGAAATAGAAGAACAAAAGGATGGTAGGACTTCAAAGCAAGATGATATTAAATCAGCAATGGCTGCCATAATGTCTTGTTTTCTTCAAAGTAGTTGTTCATTCCATCACACATAATTAAATCAAGCAAAACAGAATAAAACCATACCAACTAATGAATGAGTTATCTAGATATATGAGGTATGTTGATGGTATTTTGATTGAGATTGCATTGAATCTGTATAACAGTTTTGGGAGAATGGCTATTTTCACAATATTTGTTCTTCCTATTCATGAACAAGGGATGTCTTTCCATTTTCTGAGGTCCTCTTTGATTTCTTTTTTCAGGGTATTATGATTTTGTCTGAATAGATCTTTTACTTCTTTCATTAATTGATTCCTAAGTATTTCATTTTTTTGGATGCTATTGTGAAGAGTGTGGCTTCTCTTATTTCTTTTTCAGTGATTTTGTTGTTAGTGTATAGTAGTGCTATTGACTTTTGAGTATTGACTTTGTATCCAGCTACATTGCTGAATTTATTTATTATATCTAGGAGTTTTTCAATGGAGATTTGGTGTCTTCTATTTAGAGTTTAGAGTGTCATGTCATCTGCAAATAATGATAATTTAACTTCCTCTTTTCCTCTCCTTACTCCTTCTATTTATCTGTCTTTTCTAATTCCTCTGGTTAGTATTTCCAGCACTATGTTGAATAAGAGTGGTGGTAATGGATATTCTTGTCTTGTGCCTGGTGTTAGGATAAAGGCTTTCGGTTTTTGGCCATTTAATATGATGTTGGCTGTTGGTTTGTCAAAGATGGCCTTTATTATATTGAGGCAAAGACCATCTATTCCAATTCTCTGTAACATTCTTATCATGAATAAGTGTTGAACTTTATCAGAAGCTTTTTCTGCATCTATAGAAATGATCATGTGATTCTTACTTTTGGCTTTATTGATATGGTGGATTGCATTTATTGACTTACATAGGTTGAACCATCCCTGTATTCTTTGGATGAATTCCACTTGGTTGTGGTGTATAATCTTCTTGATGATTTGTTGGATTTTGTTTCCAATATTTTATTAAGAATTTTTGCACCTTTGTTCATTGGGGAAATTGGCCTGTAGTTCTCTTCTTTAGTTGGGTCTTTCTCAGGTTAGGGTGCTAGAGTAAAATTTGCCTCCAGGAATGAGTCAGGAAGAATTTCTTCCCTTTCAATTGCATTGAAGAGCTTGAGGAGTGTTGACATTAGGTCTTCTTTGAATTTCTTGTAGAATTCCATAGTGAATCCATCTGGACCTGGGCTTTTCTTTGTTGGTAAGGATTTAATTAAATTTTCAATTTCCTTAATAGAAATTTGGTTGCATCTTCTTGACCCAGCTTTTGTATTTCATACGTTTCTACGAATCTGTCCATTTCTTCTGTTATTGAACCTGTGAGAGTAGAGGTTTTCAAAATAGGTGTTGATGATAAAGGGGCCAAACAGGTTCACTGGAAGAGCAACAGTCTCTTTAATAAATGGTGTTGGAAAAATTGGCTCTTCATATGCCAAAAACTAAAACTAGACCCATGCCTATCACCATGTACTAAATTAAAATCTAAATGGATTAAAGATCTGAATATTAAAACAGAAACACTAAATCTACTGGAAGACAAATTGGGTAGAAACCTTGAAAACATAGGGGTAGGTAAAGAATTCATGAACAGGACTCAAATCATACGGGAAATACTTCCAAGAATTGACAACTGGGATCACCTCTTATTAAAAGTTTCTGCTAAGCAGCAAAGGCAAGGCAGGAGGCATCACAATCCTTGATTTGAAGCTATACTACAAAGCAACTGTAGTAAAATCAACATGGTACTGGAAACAAAACAGAGCCAAAGATCAATGGAATAGATTAGAAGATACAACTACAACTACAAACACATTCAACCACCTTATCTTTGAAAAAGGGCCCAAACAGGTTCACTGGAAGAATGACAATCTCTTCAATAAATGGTGTTGGAAAAACTGGCTTTCCATATGCCAAAAACTAAAGCTAGACCCATGCCTATCATCATGTAGTAAAATAAAATCTGAATGGATCAAAGATCTGAATATTAAAACAAAAACACTAAATCTATTGGGAGACAAATTGGGTAAAACCTTGAAGACATAGGAGTAGGTAGAGAATTCCTGAACAGGAATCAAACTGCATGGGAAATACTTCCCAGAATCAATAACTGGGATCACCTCTTATTAAAAAGTTTCTGCATGTCAAAAGAAATCTCCAGCATAGTGAAAAGAAAACCCACAAACTGGGAAAAAAATCTTAGTGAACTGTTCCTCAGACAAAGGACTTCTGTCTAAAACATATAAAGAATTAAAAAAAAATCAAACTCCTAAAATTCAAAGATCCAATCCAAAAATGGGCATCTGAGATGAATACACATTTCTCAGATAAAGAAATACAAATGGCAAATAAATACATGAAAAAAATGTTCATTATCATTACTCATCAGAGAAATGCAAATTAAAACCACACTGAGATACCATCTCACTCCCGAAAGAATGGCCAGGATTAAGAAAATCAACAACAACAAATGCTGGAGAGGCTGTGGGCAAAAAGGAACTCTCCTGCACTGTTGGTGAGAGTGTAGACTGGTGCAACCATTGTGGAGGTCAGTCTGGAGATTTCTCAAAAAGCTGGGAATGGAAGTCCCATTTGTTCCAGCTATTCCATTTCTAGGCATATTGCCAGAAGAACTGAAAGCATCATACCACAGTGATATATGTGCACCCATGTTTATAGCAGCACAATTTGTAATAGCCAGATCTTGGAAACAACCTAAGTGTCCATCAACTGAGGAATGGATAAAAAAGTTGTGGTATTTCTATACAATGGAGTATTATTCAGCTATAAAGAAGGATCACATTGAGATATTTATAAATAAATGGGCGCAGCTTGAGACCATACTCATAAGTGAAATAAACCAAACTCACATGTATGAATACCAAATAGTTATCCTAGTGAAAGAAATATTATAAATACATAAAACCATGTGGTAATCATGATTCCCCATTATATTGAAGTCTTATAATGTTTTCATTAATTAATTGGAATGGTTTTATTCTGGGCTGTTTGATTTTATTGTCTGTGATGATATGAACAGCTATTTTAGAAAATAAGACATTATAATAGCTAGTGCTGATTTAATATCATCTTGTTTTAAAGTCCCATCAAACAGTTGTTCTTCTGTCTCCATTGTTTTTATCATGTATCTTATTGGATTTTATTACATGTGACTGTATAAACAAAAGTTTTGTAGGCAAAAATCAAAGATTTTTCACTTCTCAGATGAAGAAATACAAATGGAAACCATTTGTCCATCCTTTGTTTTGAAACCATTGTTCATTTTCTGTTAGCTGGTTCTAAATACCATGTAATACTTTCATCCTCTTGAATGGTTTCACACCATCTTGATATGTTTGATGCTATAGTATACTAAGTTATACTCAAATATTTCAAGGAAAGATACACTATGTTAACTACTATTAAGTCAGGTTATCTTGTGGTGGAACATTATGTTGCTTACAGTGTTCTGTTCTGACCTGTATTGTTATGTTATTATGTCCTCTTTTATCTCAATCTCCCCCTTTTTAAAATTATATTTTTTAATTAAGGGAAAAATTTAAAAAATTAGCAGGATGTATTATAGTAACTTTTTTGATTTCCTATTAACTTGATTTGAAGTCCTGTATTGCTCTCACCATCTTTGACTGATTTTACTATACTTTGTTTTGTTTTGTTTGATAGTATCAAGTTTGAGGATACAGGCAACTACGTTGAAGGCAATAAGATTCACTATGATGCCCATTCTGGTTTGACTATTATCTTCTTTTGAAGTCCTGTAATGTCTCCAATGTTTAGGTTTTATTGGTTTTGTTCTGTGCTGTTTAGTTCAATTTTAGTATACCTGATGATATAGGCAATTGTTTTTAAGGTAGCAAGAGGCATTATCGTAACCATTGTTGATCACCCTGTACTCTGTTTTTACATCATGTACTATGTCCATCCTTTGTTTTGACTGACTCTGCTTTGTTTTGTCACATTTGGTTTTATTCTCTTCCAAAAAAAGTAGAAAAAACTGTGGGAGTAGTAAAACCCCAAATGTGTAATTGTTATTGTAAAAAAGAGAGGAAAATACTCTAAAGGATACAACTTCTAGTGTGTTTAGGTGTGTAAGATAGATGACCATATTACTAAGTTTTTGTTGGATCATTGAAAACAACTGTTTGCAGTCTCACTGTTTAAATGTCCACTTTGTATGCTTTAATTTTGTAACTTCAACAACTATTTCTAAGATGACAATATGTAACCTATTAACTAGTGATTTATTACTGTTTATTTTTTTTTGAAATTTTGTATTACTTGTACCCTTTCACTGTTTTGCTGTTTTTTCTTTAAATAAAAAAAAAAAAACCAGGTGTTGATGATGTGTATTTCCACAGAGTTTGTAGTGATTTCACCCTTTTCATTTATTATTGCATGAATTTGAGTTTCTTTTATACTTTTTAAAATAAGTTTGGCAAGGGGCTTATTGATTTTATTTATTCTTTCAAGGAATCAACTCTTTGATTGATTGATTCTTTGTATTTTTTCTTAGTCTGTATTGCATTGATTTCTGCTCTGATCATTATAATTTCCTTCCTTCTTTTGGCTTTTGCTTGATTTGCTCTTCTTTTTCTAGATATTTGTGGTGTAGCATCAGGTTGTTTATTTGTGTTCATTCTGTTTTCCTGATGTGGGATTTCACTGCAATAAATTTTCCTCTGAGGTCTGCTTTCATTGCATCCCACAGATTCTGGTAAGTTATATTTGTATTTTTGTTTGCTTGCATATATTGTTTAACTTCTTCTTTAGTTTTCTCTGTGAACTTCTGATTGCTTATGTGTTTATGGCATTTTTGCAGCTTATTTTATCATAAAGTTCTAGTTTCATGGCGCTATGATCTGATAACATGTATGGAATGATTTCAATTCTTTTGCACATACTTAAGTATGTCCTGTGGTCTAGTATATGGTCTATTTTAGAGAATGCCCCATGTACTGCTGAGAAGAATGTATATTCTGATGTTTTTGGGTGGAACACTCTGTCTATCAAATCCATTTGTTCACAGGTGTGATTCAGTTTTGTTATTTCTTTGCTGGTTTTCTGTCTGATTGGTCTGTCCCTTTGTGTCAATGGCATGTTAAGGTCTTTTATAATTGTACTAGTGGGTATTTGACTTTTCATTTCTGTCAATACTTCTTTTGTATAGCTGGGTGCTTCCAAATTTGGTGCATATATATTTAAGATTGTTACCTTTTCCTCTTGAAGTTTTCCCCTAACTGGTATGTAATGACCTTCTTTATCTCTTCAGATCATTCTTGGTTTGAAGTTCACATTGTCTGCAAACAGAATGGCTTTTGGGGGGGGTTACTGTTGAATGAAGTATTGTTTTACATCCTTTGGCTTTCATTCTATAGACAGTATATATTTTTGACATGTTATCTTTCTGCTGTTGCATCTTTACTTTTCCATTCTGTTTAATTGTCTACCTTGCTTAGTGGTTTTTTCCAATGTATATCTAGAATGTCTTTCAGCATTCTTTGCAGGATTGGTTTGGTGATCATGAAGTTCTTCAGCTGTTCTTTGTCATGAAAGTATCTTATTTCTCCATCCATTTTGAAGGACAGTTTTTCAGGGTATGTCAGTCTAGGTTGGAAGTCATTTTCCTTTATGATCTGAAATACTTCACTCCATGCTATTACTGACTTCATTGTTTGTGTTGAGACGTCTACTGCAATTCTTATAAGTTTTCCTTTATAGGTGATCTGTCTTTTCTCTTTAACAGCTTTTAACATTCTGTTCTTGTGTTGGATTTCTGGGATGTCGATTATTATATGTCTAGGTATAGTTTTATTTTGTTTATGACTATTTGGAATTTTATATGCTCCACTGATCCATATGTCAGTTTTCATTCTCATGTTTGGGAAATTTTCAGCTATTACTACTATAAATAGCCTCTTGATATTATTTGTGTTGTCCCCTTCTTTTTCATTTATTCCTATCAATATTATGTTGTTTTTCTTTGCATCATCTTGCAGCTGTTGAATTGTTATTTCCTGGTTCCTTGTTATTTTTAAAAGATCTTTGCTTTCCTGTTCACTAGCTGCAATCTTGTCTTCAAGGTCTGACATTCTATCTTCACTTTGGTGAGGTGGTTTTGCCAACTTTCAATGGAATTTTTGATTTCCTGTGTATCTCTTTGTTTTTTTTTTTTTTTTTTTTGTCTTTTTTTTTTTTTTTTTCATTTTTACCGGTACCAGGGATCGAAGTCATGACCACCTGCTTACAAGGCAGGTGCTTATGCAGCTGAGCTAAATCCCCAGCCCCTTGTGTATCTCTTTGAATTTGCTTCATGCATTCTGTTTGTTTCTTATATTGTTCATTCAGGGTTTACATCTTTTTGCATTTTCTATGGATTAAAACTGGTGGTCAACTTAATGCCAGCATGGTGCTGATGACAAATGTCCCACCTGAGGAAAATTGCCAGCATAAATAGAGACATGGAGAAGGAAAAGCTATGGCATTGAGGTATGGAGGCATTGTGGGTTCTCCAATGTGTTACTGTTTGAGCCATTAGGTTCTCCTGGAGAAACTCTGGTCCTCACTTCAAGCATTGCTTCCTGGCTCCAGAGGGGAAGACTTGTGCCCCTTGGTCTCCAGGATAAACTCATCACACTGGCTTCCTGGCTTGTACTCAACTATGCTTATTGTTGGAGGAGCTCGGGCCTCCATGTCACTGAGGATGGCTATGGCGCTTTTCAGGAAAGCCCTGGTCTTTGTCAGTGTGGCTTCTTAGCTCCAGTGTAGAACCCTCATTCCACCAGCACAGCTCCTTCACCCAGCTGGTATGGGCTTTCTGGTTTTCACAATGATCTTTGTGCCTTCCTGGCCTCTACCCATAAAATAGACTGGTGTGAGTCCTTTTTTGGGCTCTGGACCTCCAGTTGGACTCATGGGAGGCATTGTCATGAGCTCTGGGTTTTCATCTGGAATCCTGTGGGACATTGCTGTGGGATTTAGACCCTTGACTAAATATTCTATGTCCTTGGTGTTGCAGATAGATTTCCTCCACTTTCTTGTGTTGACTCTGGGTGACCATCATAAAAATAATACAAACTCCATGTCTTGTTTTAATTGTTCTCTGTATAACCCCTGACTACAACAGACATTGGTACCGAGAGTGGCGTCATTGCTATTATTTTATCTGACCATTTGACTTAAAACCTTTGCCAATTAATTTTGAAAGTTTTTTAGAAACTGACCAAAGAGACAGTCCTTTATGTTTTGATCTATATTGGAGTCTCTGGTTGGAAAATCAGAGTACGGGAATTTGGAAATTTGGAAATGCTACCAATTAAGATGAAGCTTGGGAGGCTTCTGTTGAAAATCACTGCAATGACTGCTGGAGTTCAGGTAATATATTGTGCTTTAGATGAAAGTTGGACTTCATCTTGTTTATATTTAGAGATATTACCTGGTGGCAGAAAAATTTCAGGCAGTCTATTGTTGGGGTGGTAGTATAGTTATTTTTGACCAGATCTATGTTGGAAATTTAGATCAGAGCCATTAGAGTAATTTAAAACACTTGTCCAAGAAGAAAGCTTCAGTGGAATTATGGGTTGCAAAGATGAAACAGAGAACTGGCTGTTCAGAAGACCAGGACAATGAAAACATCAAAAGTGCATTTGAATTGTAGGAGATCCTCATATTTTAGTGTGCCATGCCATGTTAAAAGTTAATGGGAAGCAAGAACTGTGATTTTAATCATTATTTTAGTGTGATTTTAATGTTTCTGTATGTTTGTAACCAGGTTAATTTATCAAAGTATTGTGTTTTAATGTTGAACCTTGATCACCCTTTAGATGCTTTGCTTTTGGTTCAGGAATTAAGTGTAAAAAGAATTGCATATATGTAACTGTGGTATTACTATAAATCTGAATAGAATAAGATATGTTAACTTTTATAAATCTGCCACTAAGGACTATAGTTTAAGGAAATGTGTGTAGTTATTAAGTTGACCAGGGGTGGATTGTTATAGAATAGAAACTCCTGGTCAACTTAATGCCAGCTGGATTATGTCAGCATGGTGCTGAGGAAAGTTGCCAGCATAGAGACGTGGAGAAGGAAAAGCTATGGTGTTGAGGCATGGAAGCATTCTGGATTCTCTGTGCTGCTGTTTGAGCCATTGCGTTATCCTGGAGAAAATCTTCTGTTGAAAATCACTGCAATGGGATTTAGACCCTTGACTAAATATTCTATGTCCTTGGTGTTGCGGATAGATTTCTAGAGAAGCTCTGGTCCTCACAACAAGCATTGCTTCCTGGCTCCAGAGAGGAAGATGTGTGCCCCTTGGTTTCCAGGATGAACTTATCATGCTGGCTTCCTGGCATATAATGGAGGAGCCCAGGGCCTCAGTGTCACTGAGGATGGCTGTGGTGCTTTCCAGGAAACCCTGGTCTTTGTTGTGAGTGTGGCTTCCTGGCTCCAGTGTGGAACCCTCATCCCACCCGCACAGCTCCTTCACCCTGCTGACATGGACTTTCTGGCTTCCACCACTGACCTTTGGGCCTTCCCAGCACAGACCCATAAAAGAGACTGGCGTGAGTCCTTTTTGTGGGCTCTAGACCTCCAGTTGGACTTGTGGGAGGCACTGGCATGAGCTCTGGTTTTTCATCTGGACTCATGTGGGACATTGCTGTGGGATTTAGACCCTTGACTAAATATTCTATGTCTTTGGTGTTGCAGATAGATTTCCTCCATTTTCTTGTGTTGACTCTGGGTGACCATCATAAAAATAATATTATAAACTCCATGTCCTGTTTTGACTTGTTCTCTGGATGACCCCTGACTACAACAACATTGTTCCTTGAGTGTTTTAACTATGTTTTCCTTAGATGTGTTCAGCATTTCTTTCATTACATTTATCATTTCTTCTTTTACCTGGCAGATTATTTCTGATTTGAGTTCTTTTATAGTTTACTGGGGTTGTTTCTTTATTTCAGTTGTTATCATCTCAGGTATTTCAGGTGTATCACTTATATTTTCTTCTATGTATGGGGCTCCTAGGCTTGCTTGGGATGGCTGGAGGTTTGAGATTGCATTTTTTGTCTTTTGTTTTGTCATTTTCCTATATTTCTGGGTTTTCAGCAATGTTCCAAAGCTTCCTGCAGGTATTCTGGAAATCACGTCATGTGCTTCCTGCTCCTGGGACTGAATGGAAGTTGCTGGGCTTGGCCCAGTGTAACCTGCGGGGTCTCCCATGCCTCTTCTGGTTGTTCAGAAAAGTGGGCAGGGTCCTAACCACTGGGAGCCATGGTCCAAAGCTCTCCCCTAGTGAGTGCAAACACACTGGAAATCACCTCACATGCCCCTCAGCTCCTGGGGCTCAATGGAAGTGGCCAGGCATGGCCTAGTCAGGCCCATGGGACCTCCTGTACCTCCTCCCTTCTTTTTATATTTTAAGATGTGCATTATTTGATGCACATCATTTAGGTAGCAAACATATTTTTTCTAATGACTAGAAAAACTGAATCATTATTTCAGATGTAAGACTACAGAAGGTGGTAAGAATTGCCCTTCTAAATCATGAATGTTTTGCCTGAAAGGAGCTGTGACTTGAATTATCATTGCTGTAAAGGAATACAGATCACTATTGCCAAATCATCTGATTTTCAAGAGAAGCTTGGAATTAGGATATTTATATGTAATTTTCTGATTTTCAGTGTACACATCTCCACCCCCCCCCACACACACAATCAGTAAAGGCCACACAAAATTTCTGTAAGCTGAATGTATCTTTCAGGTTAGAAGTCTTTAACTTGTACTGTAGCAAAAGGTTTGGAGTAAAACTTTCTATGTGGTGACTTACCAGGCAGGTAATATTTTTGGATCTTACCAGATAGGAATATATTTTGCAGTCTATTTTTTTGTAATCAAAAATACTAAACATCCCGCAAATCATTGTTAGGCTATTACACTAAATCCATGCTGATCAGGATTTTTAATTTGTCTGCATCACATGTGGGGCATAGATTCATGATACTAGTTACCTGTTTGAGAGTTTATTTATTTTTGGAACTTGGAGAGGTCTGAGAAAGCATTCTCAGAGTGTATCTTGGATATGAGGGCCTTTTCTTCATAACCCTTTGGATAAATGGTAGTCTACCCCAAAACAGTGCACATCTAATAGAGAACTCAGTACCTTGTAGAGCCATTCAGTGTATTACCAAACACTTCACTTATCTGAAAAGTTTTCATTATATTAAACAATTTCAATTTCCCTGTGAAGTATTCTTATTGATTCTTTGGAATTCTATAGTAGTACCTAATTCCTGTTCTGCTTGATGGTGCGAATTATTTTAATAAAGCTACCAAAAGATCTGATCTTCAGCCTTAGGAACTCCTTGCAAACTAACAATTCTTGCTGTTGTTTTCCTTTGTCACATGCTTTATATGCTCCAAACTGATTCTAGTGTTAGGAACAGCACTTCTGAATGAGAATGGAATTCCCCAGATCTTTATGACCACCACAAAGTACTAGCATCAACGAACTAGGCACAGAAATATAGACACTAAATCCAAGTCCTGGTTGAGTTAATTGCTGTGATTCCCATTATTGTGTATCTATCTTACAATGAGCTTGCCATCAATTTAACTTCGTCAGCTATTTTGCCCATTTTTTTTCTTTTTTCTTGTTCCTTCACAGTTGGATTACTGGCTTAGGTGCAGGTATATATACTTCTATCATCTTATTTTGTTGAAAGAGATAAAATTTATTCTTACATTGTTTAAGTGCCCTTATCAATTTTAACTTGTTCATTTATTCATTAATTCATTCAACAAATATGTATCAAGCACCAATTCTTGTGTTAAGTACTGGAAATATAATGCAATAATAGTGATTAATTTTACTTATTTATCATTTCACTCACCACTTCAAGCTTTATATTACCTGTGAGTGTGATGGGCATGTATTAATTTAGCAAAATGATCAAGATAACACTCCATGTACAGAAGGAAATTTGATTTATGCCTTTTAACTTACCACATTAAAAAAGAAACATTATATATTAAATAAAAATAAAAATAAAAATAAATATAAAATAAAAATAAAAATAAATATAAAATATAAATAAATATAAAATTAATAATTATATATTTTAGTAAAAATTAAGTAGAAATTAATGTTGATAAAGGAATCCATATTTCTTTTAGTGCTACACTTTTTTGATTAATAATCTCTTAATCTGATAAATGTTATCTTCCAAGAAATAATATGCTTCATAATTAATGTAACAAAGGATTTTTTTAAAGATGAAGACTAAAACATGAGTGTCTGTTATTAGCACTTTTCTCTAGCATTGTGTTGGAAGCCTCAAGCAACACAATGCACAGAAATAAAAGGTGTGAGAATTAAAAAGAAGAAAAAAGGTAATTATTTTTAAACAATATGATTGTTTTTAACACTAATAAGAGGGATCAATGGGATAGTTATATATGGAACCACTGAATAGATTTTTTGAAAGTTTACATACATCACAAAAATCTAAAACGTCTGATATAAAATACACTAGTAGCAAAACAATAAATTGTTTAGAAATGTTATGTATAATATATTTTAGGGAAAACTACACTAACTTAGTGACTGCAATAAAGAAAATCTAAGAATGAGATTTGCTATGTTCAGAGATAATAAGATCTGCAGCGTAAAATTATCCTCAGTTTTAAAGAACTCCAGTCTTTGGGAAACCATTGTGGCAGGAACACTGGTATAAGGTAACAAGTGAGTCAGTCAAGGACTGCAACAGAGGCTCAAAAAACCAGCAGTGGGGATCAACATGTGAAGAGTCTGTAATGCAATGAAGATATGGCCAATGGTTTGTGAGAAAAAAAGTGGAGTTAGTTTATGTGATCCAATTCTACTTCCAGTAAATAAATGAAGATACTAAAAATAATCTCATGTATGTGAACCATGAAGGTATGATGAAGTGAAAAATAAAGGCTTCCACTCTGTCAGCCCACTGTGTATGTTCAAGATCCTGACCAAAAAAAAAAAAAAAACAGAATAGTCAAATGGCATAAGGATAGGAGAGTTAAAAATTATAGGAATGTGAGCATAGTAAGGGGAGACCAAAAAGATGCAGAAGCATCTAGGGGGTAGCAATTGATGGATGTCATTGTAACTTGGGTGGATGAGGCCAAGGGAGAGGACTGTTAATGGAAACCATTGAGGAAGCCATAGTTGTGGGAAGGTCAAGGGTCTGTAGTCATGATTTTGGGTAGAGGAACATGAGTGCTAAAAAACAGCCTACCAGAGAGGGGTCTGAGTGAGTGAACACCATAATCTTATTCTTCTTCCACCCTCAGTCACCTACTGGTGCCTTCCTCCAGCAAACTCTCACTGGAAATCTGAGAGTGAGAGATCCCGTGGTGTTCATAAGATCAGCATACCAGAAGAGAAAATGGAATTGTAAAGGGCAAATAATAGGGGATGCCTTTGGTTGTGTCTAAATGTTTCCCCTAAAGCCTCATGCAGTCATGGAAGTGGTTTTCTAGTTTGTGATTGATTCATGGTGCAATGCTGGAATTACGGGTGTGAATGCTACACCCACTCTAGGGCAGGTAGCCTGCATAAAATACAAGGCTGGGAAAGGGGCTTACTCTCTTGCTCTTTCTTTTTTGGTCTTGTTGATTTTTCTGTCTTCTGTCACCATGGATGGTTGCCCTGCTATGGCACCACCCTGTCTTAAAGTGTGCTGGGTATGGACTGAAACATCCACAAACTGTGAGCTAAATAAACGTTTCTTTCCTTCATTTTGGGTGTTAGGTATTTTGTCTCAGCAATGAGAGAAAAGTAACCAAATCCAGAGTAAAGGGGAAATGGCCAGCTTACAATAGTAGATACATAAAGTTTTTATGACAAAAAAATCTACATTCTGACTGCATTCACTGGTGACAATGGATGGGGAGAAGTGGGTGATCTTTATGATTTAACCTAATCAATACCAGACCAGAACAGACCCCTCTGGTGAAGGCTTTTCAGTGTTTATTGATGAACTGGGGCTGATTTGGCCTGAGGATAAGTCCTTTGGTGAATGCATGTGAATGCTTAAGATTTACCTTATTAGTCTAGCTGTGTACTATGAACAACTAATCAGGATATCTCCAACCTCCATTTACTACATATCTATGTATCCTGATAATTCTAATGATTAGGAGCTACTGAATCAATGTATGCTCTACCCTCATTTCATTCTCTCCTATTGCTGAATTAACCATGGGACAATATGGAGCTTTTTATTTGAATTATCTTTACATTAGATCTCAGTTCCAACATTAAACAAATATTTATTGAATGCCTTCTGTTTGCAAGACAGTGTGGGCATGGTGGAAAGACTGTAATGACTAAAACAATCCTTGTTCTTCAGAGCTTCCAGCTGGGTAAAAGAGGAAAAAATAAGTTCATTAAGGGCTGAATTTGTTGTCTTCTCACCCCTTTTTTCCCCATATTTCTCTTTATGGACAATATGGTTGTCCTTCCTATTGTTTGGTTTGGTGACTTGAATCGCAGGACATACTTTGTTTTAGGGACTATGATTCAAGGGTTCGGGAAATTCAAACAGAAGATTTAAATGACAGCATGTTGATGTTCATTTGGAGGCCTCTCCCCTACCTACATCATGCTTTTGCTGGAGGGAGGGTAGAATTCAGATATGAACCTACTGCCCTGTGTCTCTACACTGAATTGCTTTCATGCTGAGAAATGCCATTAGCGCAGCCAGAGAACTGAGCATATTTATAAGGCGTGATCAGTGTAATCCTCTGCACTTTAGCTTAAGGACAGATGCATGGCTTATGGCATTTAACTCTTGCAGCTCCAGGCTCTTGAAGTGTCCTTAGTCAGAAGCTGAAGTTCTGTATCCTTACTGAAATAAGATCAATCACTCTGGACAGAAAGAAAATGCAAAGGAAGAAAGGAGGTTCTTTGTAGGAAGGGATGCCTTTACCATTTGTTCTTTTTCTGCCTCTGTGTTTCCTGAATGAAGCTATACATTAGTATCCACCACTACTATGAATGTGACATAGAGATTCTCTTGTTTTAGAACCCAGTGGCTACAGCAAAGCACCATGAACTGCTCTCTTTTCCAAGAATTCTCCAGTTCTTCCAGTTGTTATCTGATTCACTGATTCACTGAGTTCTGACTCAAGCAGAAAATCCTCCACAAATCCCTATCTGGCCTAAGAAGGCACTCCAGAGGTCCTGCAGCACAGAGTAGGTTGAGTAGGACATCAACTGCTTTGCTGTTTATGTTACCATAAACCCAAGTACTCATGTATCTGGAGTAAGACTGGGTATCCTACAAGGCCCCTGACTTGACCTCTTAGACCAATCCAGGATCATCTTACAGTGGTTTATATGCAGTTTAGAATATATAAGTTAGCATTTTAAAATAGAGGTTAGTAGGGAAAAAAAAGACGGGCTTCTACAGTCAGAAAAGTTAGATATTGCTGGGTTAGATATTCTGTCCCCATTCTGAGGAACAAAAATGCTGATCTGTATGTGGAAGGCTTTGAGAAGTTATATAATTACCAGGAAAAAAAAACAGAAAATGGTCCATTTTGATTAAACCCACGTTTGTTACACTTATTTGGTTATTCATTTCCCAATCATCTTGGTTTAGAGAAAATCATAATGTGCTGGATTGCCAGGAACTCAGCATGCTCTCCGTAGTTGTTCCTTGCTGTTGATTCTGGAAGGCTGCTGTGAGTCCTAAAGCTGTCACAGGGGCTCTGGAAGTTCCTTCAGGGACACTGGCCTCACAGTCAACCTGCACATCCATGAGCTTTGGTGCACACCTGAACTGTGGCTGTGACATCTCTTTTGAGAGGGTCTCTTAAGTGCCTGCCCTGGGCAGTATGTGGTTGCTTGGTGTTGTGGGCATGAGGCAAGCATGAGACAGAGCCATGGAGAATGGTTTCCATGGATGTTACCCAGACCCCAGCTCCTGGAGGCATACACAACCATTTGCATCTGTTTTTCTGCTCGACTTGCTTCTTTAGGCCCAAAGCTGGAGTCTGGGGATTCCCATCTGGGCTCTGTCATTAATGGGTTGTGTGACCTTGAGGCTGTTATTTAACCTTGAGGTCCTGTTTCCTCAGCTGTAAAATGAGGGGAGAAAACTTGGTGATCCCAAAGGGTTATTTGAATTTGGCAGCATAAAATTGTGTATCCGTTCTTTCCACCTCTGTCTTAGAGAAGAAGAGTGGGAGCACTCGGCAGCTTGGGGTGGTCTGTGGAATAGCTGGGTGCAGTGGAAGATCCAGTTCCTGTCAGCACTTGTACCTTGCTTCATTCTGCAACTAGAGCCTGCCATTGTCAAGCGGCTGCAAGAAGCATGAACAAACAAAATAAAAGTTCCAGATGGGAAGCTGGCCCCAGGGTAGCCAGAGCCTTAAGCAGCTCTTAAAAAATGAAGTATTAAGAAGAAAAGTAAAAGAGCAAGGTCTGGTTTGAATCTTGGCATGAGCTACTAATCTTACTTGATCTCAGTTTCTTAATCCTTAACTCTTAGCTCTCTGGGTCATCCTGAGGATTAAATGAGAGGAAGGGCTGCGGAGTCAGGCAGCCCAGGTTCATCGTTATGCTCTGCAACTCACACTGTACCACGGACTGAGTTCATTACTCATCCTGGACCCATAATGCCCTGTAAAGGTTTTGCAAGGATCAGTGGGATAATGCAGTGTCTAACTCTTCATAACCAGCCTGTAAACATTAGGGAGTATTATCCATATTATTATAGTGGCCCATTTGATTCTGTTGTTATAGTTGGTTGTAGTGAACGTTCTAAATATTGGTTCTCTCCAAACTTCTTTATTCCTTTCTGTGCTTTTTCAGATTCATGGAATATTGGACATGGTTGTCCAGTTTCATGTTGGTAGCAAATGAGTTGGGCAGATGAAAGTGTGATCTTAACGTAACTGTGGTCCCCTAAAAAAAAAAATAACAAAAACAAAATCACAACCTGATTCCTTGAGCCATCGGTAAATTTCCTTTATAAATTAGCCCATTTCTTGGCCCATTTGTGGTCCTTATTAATTGATATTTCTTAGCCTCTGTATTGTACAGTAAGTCAATAAGGAATAAGGAGTTGAAGTCAAGGAAGTTTCTCTCATGCATCTAAAGACCAACCTGCTCAGGGCCAAGACTCCCAAGAGGGACCTTCAGTCCTGGCTGAGGGGAGAAGAGATGGATGCTTGCATCCTTTTCTGCCCCAGTGAGCAGATACCCCACTTCTGTCTCTCAGCAAAGACCTGCCAAGTGACTTTTGAATCATTATGCAGAAATAAAAGCGGTGGGCGAGTAGTTGCTGTTTCTAATGGCAGCGTGGGTAGTGGGGGTGGACCAATCTGAGCAGAGTGACAGCTGTGGTACCCAACACTGTCAGTGCAGATGCTGAAGGCCTCTGTTCCCCAGGCCTGCCCACATTTGTGCATCCTGTCACTGCAAGGTGACAAGCCCAAACACAAGGAGCCTCCCTTTCTTATGCTAATACTCTACAGTGACAGTTTCTTCAGCCCACCAGGTATGACAGCCACTACAGGCAGCCCTCCACCCCCACTTCTAGGCTTCCCACTGCAAGTCCTGGGCCTCATTCAGGACAGAAGCAGCAAGAGGACAGACAGGAAGTTCTCAGGCCCACAAAGAGTGGACCTTGTGTAGCTTAGATTTTTTTTTTTTTTTTGATAGGATCTTACTGTGTAGTTCAAGTTGGTCTTGAACTTGCTTGGGTGGCCCAAGTTGTCTTCAGAACTCCTCCTGCCTCAGCTTGGAGAGCTGGAATTATAGGCATGCGCCACCATGCCCAGCCTAGTTTACATTAGGGAGTTTCTGCACAAGACATTTCCTGTCAGTGTCTTCTCTGTTTTCCTCACCTTCCACCCTCCTGCACAACTATCTTCTATGTGTTCTCAAACACACTACAGCCTACAATCCTATTGCTGGACTTTTCCTTTTGCTGTTTCCTCTGCCTGTAGACCTATGATCCTTGGTCCTTCCTTTCTTGATTCATCCTTGTCCTTCAGGTCTCTACTAATGTCTCTTCCTTCCTAGACTCCCTGATTCTATTTCTAAGAGACCTGTGCTCACTTTCCCTCTATTTCTTAGTCAAGATTTATTTTAGTCACTAATGATCTTGTCTGCTAACATATTCACCTGCTTATTTTTCTCTTCTAAAATAATAAATACACAGAGTCAGGAGTCTTGTCTATTCCCAGATCTATCTCCCGAGCCCTGTGCCTGGGACAATGTAGTTCCTAGATGAAGAACGAAGATATTCATGCGAGAAATGCTTCAGGAATAAGTGTGGCTTCCCAAACAGTGAGTCTCAGATAGGTAGACACAATTTGGAGGGTGTATGCATACTTAGAAAGACTGTCCCACTGATCATCCTCCCCTCCTGTAAAAGTAGGCTGGCTCTGCTGGTGGTGACAGTACTTATACAGCCCTCTGGGTTCCTGCTACCCTAAATCTTATCCTGTGGGCCTGTTGTCTGCCAAATCTGATTAGAGGAAAAAGCATGATCTCTAGTTTACAATTTGCTATGATTTGTAAGATATTTTTTTCAGAAGTGGTTTTTCCAAACTGTAACTCAATTCATGAGCAACTCTTCACGTTTTCAAATCTTGTATTAAATTTTTACATTCTGAAAACAATGGTGCCCCAGAAAGCCTGCTTGTTTCAATCACATCTCTTTGACAGGGAATTTTTCTTTCCCATCAACCTTTTTCTTTTTATCTTTTCCTTTACTTATTCCAATTCTTTTGCCTCAACAGGAGCTACCTGTTCTAATCTTTCAGTTCAGTCTCCTCTGTCAAGGTACTGACTCTTTAAGAAGGGTGGGGGTTTCTTTGTCTTTTCATGGGTGTGAATTCTCTCTATATCTGTAGAGGTAGGCTAGACACTGGGAGCTATTGTCATCCCATTCTTAACCCCAATCTTGTCCTCTCTCCCCAAATGTCTATCTTCTCAAACCAAAGAGATGCTCAGGTCTGTCTCTGGGTTTCGTGCTTTGGCCAGCGTAGTTGTTCTGAGTCATCTTAATAGAAAATGTGGAAAGAAAGACCAACCAAGCATTCTTCCCAGAATGTCCAGTGGAAGCACAAGGGGCAGTGGATGAGTTCTTCGCTTCTCAGCCTACCCTACTAAAATCACTAGGAGTCCCTATCTGACTTTTCCCCCAAGTATGTAGTAACGTTTGCATCAGCTGTCTGTCATTATTATTATATGGTTGATAAAATCAACTTATTAAAAGAAAAGTTTCATTTAGGCTCGGTTTGGGAAGTGCCAGTACCTGATCATTTGCAGCTATCACTTTGAGCTGTGGTGCAATAGCGCAACATGGTGGAAGCACATGGCAGAGTGAAACTGTTTAACTCACAAGTAGATAGGAAAAAAAGATGAAAAGGGACCCACAATGCCCTTAAGAGTTTCCAACAACCTAGTTTCCCTAGTGTAAGAAAAGGTAAGAATACATAAAAGTATGTGGTAATCATGATTCTCCATTATATTGCTTTGAAGCCTTACAATGTTTTCATTCATTAATTGGAATGGTTTTATTCTGGGTTGTTTGATTTTATTGTCTGTGATACCAGCTGTGGACCAAGTCTTTAACAATGGGATCCATGAGGGATACCTAAGATCCAAACTATAGCAGGTGGTTACCTCAGGTGCTCTCCTTGGTGACATTAGGTTCTCCAGCTACAAGTTTATTGTTTCCTATGGCAGACCCCTATTGAAGTCACCCTTCACTCTCTTCTTCTGCTTGGTCATGCACCTTGGTAGACCTACTAGAGCTGCTTCACTGAGGCAGTGAAGTCCTGCTCTCCACACAAGCACACTGGTCCCTTCCTAATCTGATTCTGGAATTCTTGCTCATTATGCTCCCACATTTCTGGCAACGGCACATTGGCTTAGAACTAGTTGCTTCCCTGTGCTCCATTAAATAATTGCTCTTCTTGCTGTCAGTGACTAGTAGCCCTAAATTGCTCTTTCAACAATTCAGTTTATAAAGTTTTATCTTTTTCTAGATTGATTGTTTCAGCAGTTGTCAAAAGTGTGGACTACAAACCTTTTCAGAAGTCTATGCACTCCAAACTATTTTCCAGAGGGGGCAAAGGCATTATTTTACCTTCCAGGTTGGTTCTTCAGACATAGTAAAAATAAAACAGAGCAAAACAGAATAGAACCACTAAAAACAAAACAATGAATGCAATGAAGGACTTCAAATAAGATAACAGTGAATCCAAAATGGCTACCATAATGTATCTTGCTATCTTTGAAATAGCTGCTCATGCCATCTGATATAACAAAATCAAACAAAACAAAACAGAACAAAGCCCAATCCAACAAAACAATGAAAATGCTACAGGACTTCAAAGCAAAATAATAGCGAATTAACAGTGGCTACCACCTTCCGAAGGAGATTCCTCCTAGATACCACCCTGTGTAGCACTATCATCTGAATAGATGATCAAACCACTGGCCTTAGACCTGCAAGATCAGTGAAATGCCAAACACAAGCATCAAATTGCATTTCATCTCAATAGCTGTCATTGCAGCCTATGTTTCTTCACATCAGCTCATCTCTTACAGGACCAGCTTACGGACATTGACTCTTCTTGTTTGCCAGCCAGCCCTCCAGATGGGGCTGGGGTCTGGCTGTCCCCCAGCTGGTAGCGTGTTCTTTTACAAGTATAGAGTGGAGTTTCCAAAATATCTTCCATGTCATGTCATTACTGTTTTGGTGACAGATAGGTTGTGTGAATGTATTTTTTGATTTTAAAAAATCAGTTTTGATTTTTAACAGATAAGTGTCAATTGATATAACCCATATCTTTGGGGTAGTTAATATTTTTTGAAGGTGTAAATAATCCTAAACCAAAAAGTTTAACAAATGTTGATGTGTTTGTTTTCTCAAGAAATACTGAGTATCTGTTGTGTATCAGGCACTATTTATGGAAGATTATGGGGAGTGACAGAGAATGAGAAACACAAAACTTTGCAGTTATAAAAGGACTTTCTAGACATGAAGTTAATAATTAAATGCAGACTATAATTTTAGGTGTGAATTGCAATTATAGTTGAGAGGATAAAGTAAAGGGAGTGCACATTTCAAGGGTTGCAATTCTGGCTGGGGACTTGAGGGACCTCTTGCAGAAATAGCAGTGCATCAGGGACTTCTGTAAACCTTGATCCTTTTTTCCATTTCTTTCAGGAGGGTCAGGGACCCAGTTTATGCATGTATTCATCGTGACCCATGGGGACATGACAGGGTTTCCCAGTGGATAATCCAAAATAGCTTTTTCACTCATAAAAAGACATTCTCATACTCTTCAAAACATTTATTACAATTATAATATCAAGAATCATTTATTGAATATTGACTAATATTTACTGTGTAAATTATAGTGCATATATTTCTCACTGGACTCTCACAATAACAAAGTTATCTAAATACTATTCACAGCTCCACTTTAAACATAAGGAATCTGAAGTCTAGAGAAGCTAAACCCATTTTCAATGTGATGAGTTAGTAACAAAACTAGGTTTTAAAACTTACTTTTTCTGATCCCAAAATTCATGCACTTGACTGTGAGACAATTATGCCATGTCTCGGGACATAAAAACAAATCCACATTCTTTACTTTGTAGAAGCTTATTGTATTATAAAGATAATAAATAAGAAATTATGCTGCTTGGAGAATTCTGGGTTTTAGAAAAGCATAAACTATTGAACAAAAGAGGATTATTTTACTTACCTGGTGTAAGAGTTTATAAAAAAAGAGGTTCTAGAAAGAGGTAATTCTAAACCTGAATCCCCAGAATTATGGGGGTAACCAAGGGAAGATAGGAGAGAAGGGCAAAGGAGTGTCCAGAAAACTCGTGGAGGTTGAGTATTACTAATGCATGAAAAATGGGACAGCTAGAAGCAAGAGGCTATGCAGGTACAAAGCATGCAGTTATGGAGAGCACTGCATAGCATGTTAACCAAGAAGCTAGTAATTTGATTTGTAAAAATAAAAAAAAAATAGAGAACTTTTTGGTAGTCAAATATCAAGGTGGAAATTATTTTAAGCAGAGAGTTGTGGTAACTACTTTGAGGACAGTCCTAAGGAGGAAGATCAGACCTGGGATCAAGAAAAACAGTTAAGAGGCAACTGTAATGGTCCAGAGAAAAGATGGTAGCAGTCCTTTAAGGTAATGGTGATAAAGATGGAGAATATACAAGAGGCACGAGAGATGCAGAAGAGACACTAAGAGCTATGGTGACTGATTTGAAGTTGAGGTTGAGTGAGAGGGGAAATCAGGGTGATTTTCAAAATTCAGCTCAAATGACTAAATAAATACTGGTGTGAAAGGCCAATTTGGAGAACAGAAAGAAGACAGGCACAAAAGGGAGGCTGGGCAGAATGTGATGCAGGCTGCTTTTGAGACACCAGTTGGCATATGTTGGGCATCTGTAGCTCACCACAGAGATTTGCAGACAGAGATCTGGGAATTCTCAGAAACTGTGTGTTAAAAGAGTAAGAATGTATGAAATCATCCAGGGAGCAGCTGGCAGAGCAGTGATAGAGACACAAAACAGAATAGAGAAGGCATAACATTTAAGAATATTCAGGCACTGTATCATGTGTTTCATAAAACAAGGTACGGAAATGGTAGCTAGCAAGATCTTTCTAGCTGGTGGAGCCAGGCTACAAATGGTGAGAGAAAGACTGTTACTAGAATAGGAAATCAGGGAAGCAGCCACCGCAGTAAGAACCAGTAGGAGAGGGGAAAAAAAGCCATGCATTCAGAAGAGACTTGTGACCAAGAGATGACCAGGAGACAGATAGGGGACTTGGTTACTGATGCTCTCAGCAATCTTCAGTTTAAAAATAATCTTATCCACTAAAATCGTGTTAGTCTAACTGCCTAAGGGTCCCTAAGGTCACATGAAGGTAAGCTTTGCTCCTGCTCTTCCCAAAGTTCAGTCTTATCTGCCTTTGTACTATAATCCACCAAGTTAAATTGCAGGGTTATGGAGCACCTGGAAAATCTCTATTAAAGGATAAAAAGTAAAGTTAACTTTCTCTTTCAAATTTTCCAGTCATTCCATGATTTCCTAGGAAACTAGATTGCTGAAGATATGTATATGTTTGAAGTTTTCTGTGTATTTCTGACTTATCCATCAGGCAATATGGTGCTATTAATTCTTCAGAGAACATTCTTCATGGAAATAGAAAAATACCCTTAAAATTTTTGTGGAACCTCATAAACTTCAAATACCTGAAGTAAGCTTGATAAAAATAACAGCAGTATTCCATGGAGATAGCTACTTTTTGGGTGTTGTAATTAGAATCAAGTACTTCTGTGCTACTTGGTAAACTTTTAGTAGCAAAAATAACATTAATATGACAGTTTGGACAAGAGTTTTACTGAAAAATCAATGACAAGAACTGGCTCCAGAAAGATAATCTTCACTTCACATGGCAACCTAATGACAGATGAGTACAAATGGTGACAACCCTCAACCTGGAGTTCTGCTTGAATCAATCAATCAATCAATCATCAATCAGTAACTATTTATTGATCTCCTATTTTGGCTAAGATTTTTGAATTAGATGCCTAAATTCAAAATCCAAGTTTTTCATGTACCAGTGACTTATCCTTGGGAGAGTTCCCAAATTTCTCTGATCCTCAGTTTCTTCCTCAAAGGAAAATAAGTGCCTTTGAATTAAATATCATTGTAGGGGCCATAAGATATACAGGACTACTAAGTCCTTGTATGTGCTAGTACTCTTGTTGTTTTTCGTACTACTTTTGGATTTGTTATTGTTGCTATTATTACTGTTGCTTTCATATGTTCTGGGCTATCACTTTGACTTTTTCCCCCCTAGGATGGTTTTATAGTATAAAACACATGAGATAAGCTTCAAAGAAATGTCCAAAGCAGAACTGGGCCTGGTAATCTATCATGGCTACCTAACACACTCAGACAAATACATCAGTCTCAGCTTGGCTTATGAAGACCCTGTGGTCAAAATGGAAAGAAAGAACAGTGAGAATGAGAAAGGAGGGGAACAGAACTCAGGAAAGGGGTAGGAGGAGAGGAAGGGATAAATGGAAAAAAAAAGAAGGGAGAAGGGGTGGGGGTAAGGACAGAGAAGAGAATGGAGAGGGAAGAACTATATTGTGAAAAAAGGAGATATTGCAGATTTTATCTCAATTTTTTTGCTGGCATTTTACTCATTTATTCCACACATAAAAAATAATTAAAGCATCATTCTGCTCCTGGCAGTCTTCTGGGACCTGGAGCTAACACAGTGACAAAGAGATATGAAGTCTCTGTTTTCCTGAATTTTGCACTGTATGCGAAGTGAAAGGAAAAAAATCATAAAACATCAAAGAAATAATTCAGATAGTAGGGCAGCCTACAAATAAATTAAACTGGGTGAGTTGCCAGAGATGGATTCGGGGAGGATGAGAGGACCTACTCTGGGTTCTGTGGTTGGGAAAGGCATTTCTGACTGCAAAGTGAGACGCGCCTTATTTGGGTGTAGTTCTTATACAGTCCACAGGTCTTTTCCCACAGCATGGATCTAACAGGTCTGTTGTGCTCTCTTTCACTACCTCGTCACAAACTGTTCTCCTTCTCCTTTTCTGTTTTGTCTCCTCTTTAGGGCAGCAAGGCCTGCAATGGCCATTCATTTCATATGTTAGGTTTTACAATGGCAGAATCCCATGTAGCGGATAGTGGTTCAGCAGGTCTTTCTGATTCTGGGCATTGGTATCAGTAGATACTCTGTCCTGGCTTCATGCACCAGCCCACACACCCTAAGAGTGATGCTCACTGTGGTCCATAGAACACCATATCAACATTTGACTGATTTTCAAGTTCTCAACCCCTATCCTGACATCTGAATCAGAAGTTCAGGATGTGGGGCCCAGAAATTTACTTTGTGAAAAATATTTTAGGTGATCCTGATGTGTGGCTCATGTTTGAAACCATTGCTCCAGTACAGTTTCATTTCTTCTAGCATGCAGTGTTCTGGGTGTTGTGAAGCTTTGCAAATCCAGTCTACTTAAGTCAGCAGCAAAGAGTTGAGAACTTAAATGTCAAAAGCTTCCACAATTTTCTTGTCTAGCTCAGGCTTCCTCTTTAACCTCAGCACCATTGAACTATTAATTCTTTTATGAGGGTAAACCTTATGCATTGTAAGGCGTTTAGCAGCATCCCTGACATTTGCTCTCTAGATGCCAATAATGCTCCTCCTAACACCAGTTGTGATCATCAGTGTGTCTGTACATGTTACTGAATGTACTCTTAGATTCAAAATCATCCAGATAAAGATAAATCATCTACATGCACTGCTTGAGAGTATAGCATGGCTATTCTCAGTGACCACAAAGCAAATAGTCCTCTGAGCAAAAGCAATACCCACTTAGCAGCATTAAATATGAACATTTAAAAAATACATAGATCATCATGCATCTTATCAAAATTGTCACAGGATTCAGATGTTATTATTGTCATTGAATAATATACAGACCATGACATGACTATATGAGATTAGTGATTATTAAGGTGTTTTAATTATTTTTATCTCTATGACTCATAAAATGTCTACATAAAATTAATTGTTCTTCATTTATTATTACTTCACCATGAGAAAGACCTGAAGTAGTTTCTGCTAGCAAGGAGAAGGGATCAAAAACCCTTTGTTATCATTGGTTTGCCTTCCCACATATTCCTTCTAATAAGAAAACCATTGCAAACATGTTATTAAATACTCACCTGTTTTACTCACTCTTTTGGGAAGGTTCACATAGGTTAACATGAATTCTTTCTTTTGGCCAGGGATTTAGCTCAGTGGCACAATTGTCCCCATGGCATGTGTAAAGTCATGAGTTCGATCTCCGGTACAAAACAAAACAAACAAACAAGCAAAAGATGATCGCTTTCCTTGGCCCTCCAATCTTGTGACTTATTCAACATAACCTGCTTTTAAAAAGAAAACCAGGTCTTTCCTCACTCCCACCCCTATCCCATACCCTAAGTTCCACATCTGTAGAAAGACAGCCTTTTACAATAAATTCCTCAGAGTATGCCAGGATTGACAGCTGCTGCTCACGTCTTTAATTCTATAACAGCAAACATCTGAGTAATGAGGAGGGAAAGTCAGGAAACCATCCGGATGTTTTGTTGATATTCGGCCATGCACTAGAAGTTGTGCAACATCTGGATGAAAAGCTAGTATTTTGGTTTTCTATTTGGCTTCTTGGGTATTGTGTAGACACAGCCTTTATCTTAACATGGACATAATTTATGAGTTCAGAATTTTAAACTCAATCCAAGCCCTTTGGAGCCTGAATCCATTCACCCTTGGCAAAACGTGAGTATGTGTTTTTAAAGCAATAAGACTTGGAAAGTTTATTAAAAAAATCTCAAAAGGCATTTTGACATCAAATAACTCTCAAAACCCAATGTTTTTGTGATTTAAATGAATCAGAAACATATGGATTAAATTTTCTTTAAATTGCTCTCAAGATTAAAAATCAAGGGAAAAAGTCTTAGGGCCAAATATATTTCAGGGTTTTTCAGTTGGAAGTGAGCTGGAGACATCTGAAGCACCCACACTGCTGCTGCTGGAGCATCCACTCTTTAAATTGGTGGAAGGACTTGCATTTTAATCCCAGAGCATTTATTCTCACTCTGCCAAGCAACCGCACAGACCACCAAATACAATCCTAATAACAAACATCAACAGTTAAAATGTCTGTTAATTTGCAGTTAGCCGAAAACAAGCAATATACTTCAAAGTCAAACTAAAGATGTCTCTTTTTAAAGTTCCCCTGCAGGATTTGAAAGTGATTAAAAGAGAAATTACAACTGAAAAAGGAACTGTTTCAAGCATTATTTAAACGTGGGTAGGGACAGCCCTTCTAATAGCCAAGAAGCAGCCCAGCTCTGGCCTTGTCACCCATGGGCCTGACGATCTACCTAAATGCAGCTTTACCGATCTGGAAGACAGTGATGTGGACGAACTGGGTGATTAGCTCCCCACAGAGGGGTCTTTATTTGATTTCTGCTCCTCCCACTGCTTTCTACTTCTGCCAATCACAACAGAATAAGTTTGATTTTATTGGTGCATTTTAAAACATAAAATAAGCTTCAGTTTGATTGCCTCTTTCATATCATATTTTGATGAAATTATTTGAGCTTCCACTTCTTGGCATTGAAATAACAAATCTCTTTTCCTAAATTTACTAATCTTTACTTTTAGCAGGCACCAGAGGTAGAAAGACCTTGATGAAACATTACTTGCTTTTAAAATTGGGGTTCTTACAGGAATTTTCCATATCACCTACCTCAGACCTTCTAACCCTTTTTCCTGTCTGTATTTAGGGCTCATACTACAGTTAGTATTTATTATCCCCACTGATCAAGTTTCATATCAGATCTCTGAGACTGTTGTATATTTCAGTCATTTGTTCATTCAACAAATATTTATTAAGCTTATACTATGTGCCAGGTACATATTTGCTGAAGCCGTATCTGTAAAAAGGATAGTCAGTGTAAGTGAACACATAAATGTATGAATAAGATAATGACAAGGGTTACTGAGAATATAAAAAAAGTGGATGTGATAAGACTATTGGTAAGTGCCTCAGTGTGTGTTTCTATTGAGAGAGGGAGAAAGAGAATGAGAGAGAGAGAGAGAGAGAGAGAGAGAGAGAGAGAGAGAGAGAGAGAGAGAGAGATGGGAGAGAGAATGAATGCAAGTGTGCCTTGGAGGAAGTTTAAGATGGTATGGTCTGGTGGAGTGTTTCTGAGCAGACTACTTAATTTGAACCTTATATATGGAGATACAATGAGGCTTGTGAAAAGGTGAGAATGAGTAAAAAGGCAAAAACCTTGAAGAGGAAACTACCGTGGTCCAGTAAAGAAGCAGAATGAGGGTGAAGACCATGTACTGGAGTCTGGTGTGCGTGAGAAACAGTATAGATGGGGGAGAGGAAAGGAAAGCAGGTGTCTGATTATGAAGCCCTCGTGAGACACAATACAGTGGTATATTTTATTGTGAGACGGAGTTTTCAGTCTAAGCAAGTCAGTTCTCTTTGCTCATTTTGACTCGTATTTATAACTATGGGGAGCAAAACTTTGTAACAAAGGAGATCTGTTGATCCAAGTTATTTCCATCCTCTGGACTCTTTTGGCTGTGTTGTCTGAACACCATGAATAGCTTTTCATCTCTCCTCACAGAAACTGAATTCCTTTGGTCACCATCTGGGATGTGGACTTCTTTCCAAAACCTTCCCCAGCTTCTGGGTCTATTGGGATAGTGGCATTTTACTGGCTTCTTCATGACTGTTAGGATTTTGGGTTACATAGGCAAACCTTGAAACATACCAGTGGTTGAACTAACACATAGTACATTCCATGTGGAGCAAAATAATCTCAACAATTTATCAGTTTGTGCAATGCACTTCTCAATCTCTGAAATGGGTATCATATTAGTATTTTTAGGATCAGAGAAAGCACCAAACAGTACAAAACTATGCTTGACACATAATGAAGGTTATGTGCATGGACTCTGAAAGTTACAATAACCTGTAATAATCTAATCATGTCAAGGATACAATGAATCTATACAATGGAGTCTATACTATATGGGACTCAATATAATATATATGTATTGCTCCAACAACCTTTAATATTAATGAACACAGCAATTAATAAAGTAATTAATGGAGTATTAGTGAAGATAGAAATATTTCCTGATCAAATACATTTTGCAAAAAATACAAAGGCAATAGTAATATTAGACATGCTATATAGATAGCACTTTTCTTATTCCAGAATCCTTTCCTCACAATGCTGTGTACATCTCACCTTTACAGCACATTTTGGAGCTCATTATAACTATTCCCCTAAAGAATTCAAAACCACTTCAGGTTAGAGTTTTTAGCATTTTAATAATGTTGAGAGATAAGAGGTCATTTTCATGTGTTCTTTTGAAAAGTATTTAACAAAATAAAAGTATTTAACAAAACCTTCAATGTTAACATTTGTTATTTTTTGGTGGTAGGATTGTTTGGTGCTGCTTGAAACAATTACAGTGAATATCTATCACTTGTTGCCATTTCAAACTTTTATTACTTTCCCAGATATGCTGGAACAAATTGCCAAAACCTTGCACTTAAACCAGCAGAAATTTATCCTCTCTCATGTTTTGAAGCCCCAAATCTGAAATCAAGGTGTCAGGAGGACCTTATATACTTTGTGGTCTCTGGGAAGGCCTGTGGTCTCTTTCCTTTCCTCTTCTAGCTTCTAGTGGCTGCTGGCATTCCTTGGCGGTGGCTCCATCCTTCCAGTCTCTACACTGCCTTCATACTGCTGTCTTCTTTTTAGGCATGTAACCTTCTTCCACCTCGATCCTTTAAGGGTAATGTGATGACAGTTGGGACCCACCAGGAAATCCACGATAATCTCCTCTTCTCAAAGTCATTGTTTTAGTTGCACTTGCAAAACTTTTACAAAACAGGATACATCATAGGTCTAAGGACTGGCGAATGCATGTACCTTTGACAGAAGTTATCAACCTACCATAATGTGGAAAACATGTATGTAAGAATATTCTTTAAAGATTTTTAAAATTGCAAGAAAAATTGACATGACAATTAGTAGTGCCATTTCTATTTAACTTAGGCTATCATATAAAAGTTAGGTATGAAGTTAACAAGTATTTTATTTGACAAATTCTAGACTAAGTGATGAGACAAGAGACAGATTATTGGCTAAAGGGAGATAAGTAATTATAACTTTCAGATGGCATTTTTCTCTAGTAAAATATAGCTGTACAGCTAAAAGTATTTAGTATTAAAATAACTAGACACAAAGATAATTGGAGAAAGTTAGTAATTTTTCTAGGTGTCATTAAAAACTTTCTATTATTAAATGCAACGTGAAATGAGCCCTCAATATCAACAACAACCAAAATTCTTTAAAATATTAATTTGGTAGCATTATCTTTTTTAAAGTAATAACAAATCCCCAGTCAGGAGCATACAGCAATGTAAAGACTTATTGAGAAATAAATCACTAGACTAATAACCAAGCAGAAATTTTCCTTCCCTTCTAACCTCCACTCTTGGTTACTTTTCTTTTGTTGTTCAGACAAAATATCTGATGCCTAACACAAAGGAAGGAAAGGTTCATTTCTTACAGTTTTTGGAGGTTTCAGTCCAGTTGGCTCCAAGGCAGGATGGCATGGCTGAGGGGCAACCATTTATGCATGGCGGCCAGTAAGCAACAAGAATAAACAGGCAAAAAAAAAAAAAAAAAAAAAAAAAAGAGGGAAAAACATGCCTTCTTTCTTCCCTTATATTGTATGCCGGCTCTGCCCCTGGGTGAGTGCAGCACTCACACCATCAATCCCAGCACTGGATAATGAACCAATCACAAATGCTAGATTCAGCCACTTTCATGATTGCATGAGGCTTGGGGGGCCACTTAGAAACAAACCATAACACCTTCCTTCTATCTTTTACCAACCATCAGAACCTATATTTTGAGAAATAAATTTTACCTGCCCGTGTAGACTGGTGTTCTGAGAGGAAGGGTCAGCAGTAAAGACTAAGTGCCAAATCAGTCTTTAGTTTGGTATTAGACATGATGATTGAACTGAGCAAATTGAGGCTGAGTTGATGCAGTTATTCACTGATCATTCTTACATTAAGGTATAAATGACTGACAACAGAGTCTAACAACTAAAATACCCTTTCCCTTCTCTTTTGATTCCTGGGATATATCTTTCTATCGAGGAGATGTCCAACTAGTGATACTTAACCAGAGGTATGCTATGGATTAAGAACTGGTGGTCAACTTAACACCAGCTGGACTACATCAGCATGACACTGAGTGTGGATGTCCGAGCTGAGGAAAGTTGCCAGCATAAAGAGAGACATGGAGAAGGAGAAGCTATTGTGTTGAGGCATTGAGACATTGTGGGTTCTCCTATGTGTTGCTTTTTGGGCTGTAAAGTTTTCCTGGAGAAGATTTGGTCCTCACATCAAGCATTGCTTCCTGGCTCTGGAGAGGAAGACATGTGCCACTTGATCTCCAGGATGAACTCATTACGCTGGCTTCCTGGCAGGTACTCAATTGGGCTTGTTGGAGGAGCTCGGGGCCTCTGTGTCACTGAGGATGGCTGTGGTGCTTTTCAGGACAGCCCTGGTCTTGTTGTGAGTGTGACTTCTTGGCTCCAGCATAGAACCTTCATCCCACTAGCATAACTCCTTCACCTCACTAGCATGGACTTTCTGGCTTCCACTGCTGACCTTTGGGCCTTCCTAGTACAGATCCATAAAAGAGACTGGCATGAGTCCTTCTTGTGAGCTCTGGACCTGCAGTGGGACTCATGGGTGGCACTGTCATGAGCTCTGGGTTTTCATCTGGACTCATGTGGGAAATTGCTGTGGAATTTAGGCCCTTGACTAAACATTTTGTCTTTGGTGTTGTGGATAGATTTCCTGCAGTTTCTTGTGTTAACTCTGGGTGACCATCTTAAAACAATATTATAAATCCCATGTTCTGACTCTAATTGTTCTCTGCACAACCCCTGACTATAACAAGGTGCAATACTAATATTAGGCATGCTTTGGGTGCAGAGGGTCCTTTTTGATAAGAAGGGGGTCCTTTTCTTTTCTCTCCATGGGCAGTTAGCCAGGCCCTCTGGGTCTTTCTGTGTCATAATTTTATAGAGAGTAACTTCACTGTGTTGTAGTCTCAAGCCTTTTGAAGCCATTCATTAAAAAACTTTCTAACCATCGTTTCTAGATCTGCTTCCACTTTGCTTTATTCTAGACTTTCTAATGCATTCCCTTAGGGATTCATGAGGGAATAGTATCAAGAAGGAACTTGATATTGATTTATTTTTGATTCCTTATGGCCTGGGGATGTCCTCTATAAATCTTAGGCTCATGAAGGTCATTTCTGGTGGTGAACATTAACCACAGGCCACAGGTCAAGGTCAATTCTCTATTTAACAGAAAAAAAAAAACCTGGTGAGCAACTTATGAGGGCAACTGGTCTTTAGGAGCACATAACCTTCACTATATTCTTTATTTTATTTTTATTTTCTTTTAAAAATTTACTAAGATAAAATTTATGAACAATGACATAAGTAAAGTGCATAATTCATTATGTATCAATTGATAGATGATATATACGTGTATATACCTATATATCCATGTAAGTGTCATTCCCACTAAGACAAAGAACATTTCCCTTGCACTCAAAAGTTCTTTCTTCTCCCCTTCCAGTCAGTTTCTGCCTCTATTCCATCCAACAGGCAATCAGTGGTCTGATCACAATAGATCAGTTCATCTGTTCTTAAGCCATGCAAATTTAATTCTATGGATAGGTACATCTTATATCTAAATTCTTTTGTTAAAAATGTTTTTGAGTTTCACCTACCTTTTCTGTATTTTGTGTTTGTTTAGCATTTAACAACACAGTGAGGAGAAATATGAAAGATAAATTAAGAACAAAACTTGAGTTCACTAAGAGGCTGGAAGGCAAAGCATGTTACCAAATTTGGTAAATACTTACATGAAGAATCAGAAACGCTTGGTTGATGATGTGGACAATGTTTAATTTTATCTCTATGAATCAGAACTTGTGGAGGAAACTGTAGTATCAAGGGTTCATCACATGATCTACAGTGCAGTGGCTCTGGCGTTATAGTAAGAGCTCCATAAAGGCTTCTTAGTAAAGTACCCCAGGCTGGGGACCCTTCGCCCCGTAATGAGTGTGAGATAAGCAGTAGAGACTCACTATTCTTTCAGGAGATTGCAATTCCTGCCTGCTGATTATGCTGTGAGATGCTCCATGTATTTTAGTATTTGTAACTCACATTTCCATGTATGATACCTTTAATACACGCCAGAAATTCCATCTATTTGTTTTGTGAAGAAACTGAGTTGTCTTTCAATGCTGGAAGAAATAAATGAGCTGTGTTGATCCTTCCACTGAGGACAATTCCTAAAGGCATGCCGCAGGTAATTTTCATTACATTAGCCAGAATAGGAGAAGCTTTGCTGTGATAACAAATGAGTTTTAAAGTTAATAAAGATCTGTTTCTTGTTCAGGTTACATGTCCAATATAGATCTACAAATCACTCAGCTTCCTATGCTGACAGTTTCCAATATCTGGATTGAATGCCCCTTGAAATAATGATAGAAATGTGTAAGAGGACAGAATACTTTCAAGGGCCAGGCCTAGGAATAGTTTACATCAGCTGTTAAACTTGGCCATACCCTAGACTCATGAGGAGAAATTTTAAAATGTCAGTACTCTAGATATGCCCTATATTAATTACATTGGAATTTCCCGGGCTGAGATCTATGCACCAGTATGTTTTAAACTCCCTTAATTTATTCTATTATGTAGGTATTTTTAAGATTCACTGGCTTATATCACTTCTTCTGCTGCTTCCTTGGCTAAACCTAGTGACTTAACCCTAAAAGTTCCCTGAAAATGTAGTCTTTCTGTGTATGCAGGAAGAGGGCTTCAGAAGAGGAGTTGGCAAGCACACTCTGCATCTTATGCACTTGTTTTTCATGTAACTTCAGAATGTGTCCTCTTCCCCCTACATATACATGCCACTCCACTCTGTACTACAAGTAGAAGCATGACCTGGGCTGTAATGGTGGAATAGGAAAAGAAATAGATTATTTTTACATTTCAGGCATACTTGCTTTTTATTCTGGCCTCACCAACAATTTGAAACACAGCATCTAAGAAAGGTTTACTGTAAAAGCACTGGGCACTCACCAAAGAATCTTAACTAAGAGACTGATAGGTCTGAGTTTAAGTGTTTTAAGGTGGATTAGCTATGGCGTGAGGCAAGTGTAGATAGAATCAGGCTAAGTTCGTGTAAGATAATGTGGTCATTCTTGGTCTGGAGATATATTTAAGAGAAATTTAGGAGACTGACGCAATGCAATTATAGTGACTTTTTATGAAGTGCATAAAGTACTTTATGCATCACATCTTTCTAGTACAATCAACCAGATATACAGATCCAAGTGTGAATGAGAGTGCAGTACAGCAGCAGAAACAATGTGCATTGATACCATTTTGAAGAAATGCTTTACAGATGAAGGGGTAAGGGAAAATCGGAGGACTGACATGTCAACCATTAATGTCATAGAAATTCCTTCCCATCTGGCTATTTCTCTTAGTGAGAGACATAGTGAAACTATGTCTCTTAGTTTCTTTGACTGACACTCAGAGGAGAGGAGGTTGATGTTAATATTTGAGCAATACTGTCCAGCAGTACTACCATAGAAATTCCTTCCCCTTTGACTGTTTTTCTTAGTGACAGAATAATGTGAGACTATTTCTTTTAGCTTCTTTGACTGACACTCCAAGGAGAGGGGGTGGATGTTAACATTCGGGCAGTACTACTGCGCTTTGCACTGATTCTATGCCTGCTGGCTGATTCACCCTTCTGCCTGCATCATGCCTACTGGGTTTAAACCCACATCACGCTGAACATCCAGCTGAGAGATGGAAATATCAGTAAACTCGAGATTAAAAACCAAACAGTATTCTTCCTTGTGTTGACATAATGCCAGCTAAAATTTAGCTCAAGAAAGTTCCCTTGCAAATTTTTGCTTTCCTTTATGACTCAAGGAAATGTTGTGTTCTGAGAATTAAAACACTGAATGGAAATGTGGAAAGATTGACCCAAGGAATGCCATGTAGTGCTTATCTGTTAAAGCCTCCCCTGCTACACATACACTGTGACCACGATTATAAGTATACTGGCTCTTCTTCACACTGCTTACCAAATAACTTGTCACATAGTAGATGCTCAAATAATTATTTTTTATGGATAAATGAATGACTTGGGGCCTGCATTAGAGGCAACCTTTGAACTCTCTCTTCTCTTCTAGGAATTTTTCTTAGGGGGTCTCTGTGTGATATGTGGATGAGTCCAAGCAAACTGTCATTAAATTTGTTCAATTCACTGTGACTCTCTTAAAGTGTTAATTTTCCCTAACACCATAAAGTTTAAATTTTTTCCCTCTCCTGTCCTCTCCTCTCCTGTCCTCTCCTCTCCTCTCCTCTCCTCTCCTCTCCTCTCCACTCCTCTCCTCTCCTCTCTTCTCGACTCCTCACCTCCTCCTTTCCTCCTTCTGACACTCTCTCTCTCTCCCTCTCTCTCTCTCTCTGTCTCTATCTTTCTCTGTCTCTGCTCTCTTTCTCTTTTTGTTGCATAGTAGGCAAGTGCTTTTGCCCAAAGCTACATTCCATCATAGCTCTCTTTATGTTATACTTTGAGACAGGGTCTCACTAAGTTGTTTAGGTTGGCTTCAAACCTGTGATCCTCCTTCCTCAGTACTGAAATGGGAATTTCAGGAATGTACCCTCTTGCTTGGCAAAATCCAACCTGTTAAATTTTAAAATTCAGTGGTTTCAGTATGTTTACAAGGTTATACAACCATCTAATTTCACTGTGTAATTCCAGAGCATTGCTATCATCCTAAGTAGAACCCCAAATCAATCATTCTCATCTCCCCCAGTTGGCGACCATTAATCTATTTTATGACTCTATGGATTTTCTTTTTTTTTTTTTGATACTTTACATAAAGGGAATCAAATAGCATGTTTCCTTTTATGTCTGACTTCTTCCACATAGTATAATGTTTTTAGAGGTCATCTATGACAAGGAATGTATTAATACTTCATCATTTTTTATGGTTGAGTAATATTCTGTTGAATGGTCATACTACATTTTATCCATCCATCAGCTGATGGACCCTATTGTTTCCACATTTAAGTTATTATAAATAATATCATGCTGTTATATTAGGCTTACAGAAGTTACAAAGAGTGAACATCTACCCCTAAGTTTAAAGAAAGCTCATGCAATCCAGCAGTAAGGTTCTGATACCAAACATCAAGTTACCTTTTGATTCTTTTTTAAACCTACAGATGTGATGATTCTAGTTAGACTGCCTTATCAATGCAACAAAATCTCACTTAGCATATTGTGGTATTTTCTTTTTTAATCAACTCATAGCTAACTGAAAACTAGAACAAATTCAATCAGACTGCAGCTCATTTTGAGGACAGCTGCAATAAAAATTTCTAGGTTTCTGGGTTTCTCTTTACAGGGACAGGTGGGAAGGAAACTGCTCAGATTTAGTGAGAAAACTTGTTCTTTTTTTCAGCAGGACACAGGAAAAGGGAAGAGAAAAATTGTTGATTGCTCTCGTGACTTAAAATGGCATTTCAGTCCTTCTGTTTAATTTGGTTTGTAGTTTCTCCCAGTGCCCCAGTGCAAGTCATTCTGATAAAACAAAATGTTCCCTATTGTGAGCTGACCAGTTTTCACATGAATCTTTTTCACACCTAAATTATTAATGAGTAAGAAGGTGCTGCCTTTCCCTCCTCTTGTAACAAATTATGAAAAGGTTGTTTGTTCAGTTTGCACAGTGTTCTGTGAGGTTTGATCTCATTCATTCTTTCGCTCCCAGAGGCTGTAGCTTCCATTATGACTGAAAAAAAAAACCAGGCCCTATTCATGTATGGAGACTGGTAGATGGACATGAAGTTGGATATTTGGAGTCAAAAGTGTAAAGTTCCGGGCATGCATCACTTTTGCACATTCCCCATCTAAGGGTGCAAAATTGCACAAGAAAACTGAGCTGCCCACAACTGGCTAATTGCAGAGGCAATCATCGCCCCAGCTCCTTCCAAATGAGCAGGGAGCAGCTAATTGTGCTCACAATTGGTTGATTGAGCTCACAGTCAGTAAATTGCTGCAGCAACTGTTTGTGCATACAATTTTGCACCTGGGAGTAATCGTGGGTGCTAGGGTCTAACACACTTTGAGGGAACATTAAACAGTGCAACATCTGAGAAATCCAACACTGTCCAGTCTGCTTGGGGAATTTGAGCTGAGTGGGGAGACATATTTCTTCAATTTGATTTGGGGTAAAGCAGTGCCCCAGGGTCCATGCTAAAACTTGTAACTCTGGCCATACTGAATTATATATCTTTTATCTCATGCATAAGTTTAGCTGGTCAACCCGGAAAACATCCCAGCCACAGAATGGATAGTAGAGGGTAGTATAGAGAATGCGAACTCTGAACTCGAGCTATCTTAGTTCAAATTTAAATTTTACTTCTTTTTTTGGGTAATCCTGGCAAAATTCAATTTTACTCATCTATGATTTGATGATAATGAAAAAGTACATGGATTCTTGTGTATATTAAATGAGATAAAGCCTGCAGGGGATGGCCATGTGATTTTTACTCAGGGACTATTTTATGCATATATTTAAATTTATAGTATAAGTCAAAAGTTTGTCATTACATCACATTTCATGTAACACTTTGATTTTTTGAAATGTTACTATATACTGATGTTAGTATCATAGACTTTTCTCCTACCTGGCTGTAGTCATGTTACTCAATTTGTCCCACAGTTTGCCAGTCTGCAACCTGGAGACAAAAAAATGATCTACCTCCTGGGTTTATTATTCAGACTAATTAACAAAATGGAGAAGGGACTAGTACTTAAGAGCACCCTGTAAATTGTAAATGCTAGATCTTGCTGCCAGCATTACCTCACTACAAAAATCCATGACAGCAGTGGGCTAGAGTACTGGGCCCTTGAGCTACTACTATAGGACTTATGTAGAGTTTCTACTGCCCATTGCCATAACAGAGTGCGTCCTTTAGACAGAATGGCGGTGTGTGAGCCCCATGGTAAACTGTCATGCTTGGGCCTTTCCAACCTCTACATAAGAGACACAGTCATGCTCTTTATGTTTGCCTTACTCTGGCTCATTTCTTGGTTTATGATAGAGACAATTTTATGGGGTTCTTACTTTCAGCAAGAAAAAAGAGATAAGGGAAAGCAGGATCCGGAAATTAATCCAGGGGAGGCAGACATTGTGTCTCTAAATGTAATTGAATCTTCCTGGAGTCTGGAGGGAGTTGGGGGATGGAGCACAGTTCTTCTGACTTTCAAGTCTGTAGGGAGGTATGGGGGGACTGCTCCAGGGTAAGCTGACTTCTTTAGTACTTCTCTCCACCAGTGGACCCAGCCTCCTTCCCTCTCATTTTTAGGGCTGCCACAGCTCATTCTGTCCTGTTAGGTGTTCCTGGTACCTGCTACAGCCACAGTAGAAGACACATAAAACCCCTTCTTGCTGTCCAAGAATAGAATCATACAAGACTATGGTAAAATGGATAGACAGAGAAAGCTAACAAAGATTTTTAAATCCCTGATTTCTCACTTGCATTGCTACTTATCTCTAATTCTCACACCATAGTGCACTATTTGTAGAGCTGCTGTAACCAAATACTACCACCTGGATGATATAAGCAACAGAAATGCATTTCTCGTAGTTCAAGAGCCTGGAGGTCAAAGGTATTTACAGGGAGTGGTTCCCAACTTGCAATGGCCAGTTCCTCACTGAGTTCTCACATGGTCTTTCCTCCATGTGCACAGTTCTATTTTCCCTATGTGTGCATATGTCTTCTTACACTCACAGGGAATCAAGACCTATCTAGAAAAGTTGCATTTTAACTTAATCATGGTTCTCTCTCTCTCTCTCTCTTTTTTTTTTTTTTTTGGTGCCTGCGATTGCACTCACTACCTCATGCTTGCCAGGCAGGCACTTGTGCTGCTGAGCTAAATACCTAGCCCTAACCATGTTTCTGAGGATTTAGCTCAGCGGCATAAGCGCCTGCCTTGCAAGCAGGCAGCCGTGAGTTCGATCCCTGGTACCGATAAAAACGAAAAAAGACCAAAAAAAAAAAAAAAAAAAAAAAAAAAAAGAAGAAACTAACCATGTTTCTTTAAAGACTTAATCTTCAAATATGGCTACATTCTAAATACTGTGTGTTAGGACAAAAAAACATATGAATTTTATGGGAACGAAATTCAGTTCATTACATGTAGAATCTCAGAAGTCCCAAGAAATATTTTCTCCTTATGAACGAAAACAAATTGGACCAAGAGCACAGCCTGTTTACTGATTAGCTGTATGACTGTAGAAGCATGTAACTGAGTTCATAACTTCATAACTGAGGTGACATAACTGAGGTGATTTGTCCAGGTCAGGCCCATTTGTGTCTGATCTAGTGTAATTACAAGAGTACTCCTTTATTCTTAAAAGTATGATGATTTAGAAGATAAATTCTATGGTCATATTTATTAACCTATCCTTTCAAAATCCAGTGAGTCACTCTAAGTCACAAAGTTGCTCAGAGTTTATAGGGGATTCTGGGGAATTATCTGCCTTATTACTTGATACTTAGTATAATGTCTTTTCACTACTTTACTTAACAATTTGTCTGACACCAAATATGCCACACCACCTATCAGTCCTTTAAATCGCTGACATCAACTGGGAACCCTACATTTCATTTGATTTCTGGTAGTACTAAGAATTAGCAAAGATTGCACAGGTTAAGGACTCAACTTGCAATATTGGACCTGCTTCAGAGATCAGTTTGAAATCTTAGGTTGCTACCTACACTTCTGTCCAAACTGCTATAAATAGTGGACTTCTATGACTTGTTCCTCAGTTTCAGTAATTGGCCAGAATTATTTGCAAAGCTCAGAAAAACAGTTTATGTTTTACTGGTGATTTATTACAAAGAATTTAACTCAGGAATAACCACATGGAAGAAATAAGAAAAGACATGGTAGAGGCACTCAGAGCTCCATACCCTCTTCAAGGGTATTTTGATGTGTTTACCACCTTGGAAGCTTGCTGAGCAGTATCATTTAAGATTTCAAAAATATTAATTTCGTAAATAGGGCATGACTGGTTAAATCATTGATTATCTGAGATTAAGCCAATGTCAAGTCCCTCTAATTTCCCATAGGTCTGAGGATGGAACTGAAAGTTCTAGTTTTTTACAGCTGTCCTGAACTCATGGTTGTTTCTTCTGATTGCAACTTTGCTGAAACTATCTAGGACCCACTGAGATAATTCTCCCTTTTAGCATAAATTTAAATATATCAAAGAGACTTTTTGTGAATAAGAAAATAACAAACAATAATCCTGTCATCTCTATTATTCAGAAAATTCTGTTTTTTTTTAAACTAGAAATTCTGTGCAAGAACTTGTGATAAAAATCAAAACTGTATCTCCTGTTCTTACAGGTCCATTTTGCTTGGATCTTCCTGTCTTAACTACAATTTTCTTGGTCATGCAGTATAATTTTTCATGAAGTTCACTTGAGGGTTAAGTTAATGGGTCCCTCCTAGTCTAGAAAATTATTTGCCCCTGTTTTAGTTACTTTTTCTGTTGGTGAGACAAAATATTTCACACCCAAATTTAAAAGAGGAAACACTTATGGCAGCTCGCGGTTTGTAGCTGTTCATAGTGGGCTGACTATGGCAGAGGTATGGTATGCAGAACAGGCAGGCAGAAGAAAGCAAGCAGCAAGCGACAAACAGTGACAATGGGGACAGCAACAACCTTCTCTTTGTCCCTTACATCCTATCCAGGCTATGTACCCTTAGGTTGGGTAGCACTCACACCCAGGGTGGGCTTCTCCATTACTGCAACCAGAACTATGCCAGAACAATTAGTAGACTGATTTAGTAATCACAGACCCTTGACCTCAGCATCACATGCTTAATCTCAGCATTATGCGCTCTAGATCCAGTCACCTTTGAAATCCTTATCGTGAAGGTTTAGGGGGATATCCAGACACAAGTCATAACCATTTCTATCATGAATAGTTAGTGGTACCCTTGTTTGAATTAGGGTTTCTTGGCTGTTGCTTCATAATAAAGTGAGATGAAGCAGTAAAGAGCCAATTATAAAAGTAGTTCATAGACTCAGAGGAAAAACTGAGCCACCAGTCTCAGAAAAGAAGGGGACCAGAGTAGCTACTGTCATCTTTGGCTTAGGTATATTTGTAAATTTTCAATTTGTTTTTCTGGGGAGTGAGGTATTAAAAATAACAACAGGCATAATATATCAAGCATTAATTGCTCATTCACCTAGAATTAACAAATTGCTATATTTGTTTCTGATATTTTCAATTTTATAGTTTTTAGGGCTTGGGTTATAGCTCAGCAGCCCCGTACTTGTTTGGCAAGAGTGAGGTCATGAGTTAAATCCCTAGTACCAAAAAAGAAAAAAAAATATGGTTATTTTATTAATTTTTCTTTTATTGTTATTTTTGCTCTACTATTTTGTCTTGATAAATAAATAAAATAAAGCTCACATAACGTCTTAGCTAACAAGCCTATCTGTTTCCTCTCAGTCCAGAGGTAAGCACTGAGTTCATGTATCTTTGCTGAGTTTTTGATTTATGTACATCCTTAGGACCAAGATAGTGGATAATCCCTGGCTTGGCTCTGCTCTCAGCACAACTCACTCTCCAAGAGCTGTAACCTTAGATGTATCTGATTTGTATGACTTGTGTCACATGTCTACTCACAAGGGGCCATTATGACTTCAATAGGCCTTGGACAACTTTGCCTCCATTTGCCCCCTCAAAAAAATTGAACATAGGTTTAAGATTGGATTGGTATAAAGATGAGTATAATCTGGAGTCGATATTTATTTTTTCTTTTTATTTTCATTGAAGTCAAAACTTTTCTACAGATCCCTGAAAGTATTATGGGTGGTAGCATGGCCAGAAGTTGGGCATGCCTACTCTTGGGAGCATGCAGAGAAGACATGCAGGAAAGAGGCAGAGTCTGTGACTACATTCCTAATGGGATCACATAAAAGGGAGCTTTCTTGACATAGTTCTCTCCCCCCCTCTTTTCAGTAGTATGAGGGATTGAACTCAGGGCCTTGTGTATACTAGGCACACACCCTACCACTGAGCCACATCCCCAGTCCTTTCCTAACATAGTGACATGAGCAGGTAAAGTCAGAAGATTTCCACTGAAAATTTTTTGGGTTGCATAGGAGCAGTTGTCCATAATCCAGCTGTAGATACAGCTTTGTAAGAGGCCCAAGCTTTTCCTCTAAAATTCCTCTGTCTCTCCCTGAGCACCTTCTAGTTTGAGTCAAGTTTCTGAAAAGAAACTGAGACTCTTGAATATCCTTGCTCACATGAAATTACTTCAAGGGTTTGTCCTTGGGGCTCCAAATGCAGAATTTTGTCTTTGTTCCTTAAATGAGTCTCTTCACTTGTTCGTTCAAGAAACAAGGACTACTAGATGTTTTCTAGGCTTCTTCCTGGTTCTTTTGGGGTATAGAGTTGCATGAGGTCATGCTTATACTCTGAAGAACACTGTAGTCTCAAGCAGAAGCAAACGTTTGTTTCCATGTGTGCAGTATGGTGTAATGAGAACGGGGCACTGGTGACCAACTGGAAGTCATTCCTACTTCTTCTTATCATGAGGAAGATGTTCTCCACTTTCCAGGTCCTTCTGGAAATTCATCTGCAGTAGGCAATTTCCTTGTGACTTGACCTATATTGTTTGACTTCTTGTTCATCAAACAATAAATCATATCTCATCAATTCTATGATGCACATATTTTAAAAGTCATTTAATGTATCTAAAATGAGCTATGATTGATTGCCTATTATAAACAATGTTGGCATGGTGGCAGTTATGACCTATTTGGTATTGCTTGGGCATGTATGAATTTTTTCTGACAAATCTTTATTGATAATTTCTGAGAAGACCAAGAGAATGCCTGCAAGTAACTAGTACAGTATGTGTGGGGGAGGGTCAACAATTTGAAAGAATACCCCAGAGACTGTAGCTCTTAACCAATAATACTGTACATAATTTTTTATGTAGCTGAGAGTGCTAAAAATAAATCTAAAGGAGCTTTTTATTAATTAGAAAATAAAATTTCTAAGGCATAAGGAAATAGTGTCATAATTTAATTTGTAACACATTTTTCTTTCTTAGTACATGAAATAACGATGCCTTTAATCAATGGTGACTGAAATTTGATACAATAAGTTTTATCTATAAGCCTCACAGGGGTTCTGTGAGGATAAAGACTCACTGTATTTTTGACACATGACACAGTGTTGGCCTGTAACAGATCTTCAAATATATGTGCTGATTTTGAGTTATTACTAGTGAAAATAACATATACACATAATAAGAGTGAGGATAACAATCAACAGTTAATAGATCTAGATTGTTTTCCTATTTCTTATGTTATGAATTTAATGAAAATATCACAAGACATTTTCTTTAGAGCAGAAATTTACTATTTTTTTCCTGTAAAGGACTGGATAGTAAACATTTTAGACTTTGAAGACCCTATAGTCTTTTACGCCTCTACTCAACTCTTATAAGGAAAATAGCTAGAGATGATTGGCAAACTGATAGATATGGCTATGTTCCAACAAAATTTGATATCCAACTAGATACCTGTCAACAAATGAATGAACAAAAGAAATGTGGTACATTTCTCTGACCTGAGAAACCCAAATATAAACTTTTTAAAAAATAAAATAAAAGAGAGATGGCACAATCAGGAGGCAGATGATTCTGAGATAAGAAAGAGAATCAGAGGAAGGGTGAGGAAGGATACTAAGGTGGAGTAAGGAGGTGGTAATGATCAAGATAAGATATATACACATACCAACTTGCCTAAACAATAATAGTAACTTTTAAAATTCTAGGCAGTGGCAAGGCTTGACCATGGGCCTTGTACATTATCATGGGCATGCCATCTTCTCTACAGCAGTGATTTTGAGACTTGAATGTATATAGTAATGAGCCAGTGATTTTATAAAATTTTGCATTTTGGAGCCCACTTCCAGATAACTATAGTAAAGATGGTGAGACAATTATTAAGAAAAACTTCTACACAGGTTTTAAAAATTAGCTATTCTTGGAAGGTATTTTCAGTTCTATAAATCGTCCCTAGAGTATGAGACAAGAGCTGGGACTAGCAACATTCAGAAGCTCTTATATCTTGTTTATCATTTTCCCTTTATTTTATGATGTCTGGGGATAGTCATTTATATGTTACTAGGACTTAAATTAAATTTGAGAACCAGATAATTTTTTAAAGAACAGATGTTCCATTGACTATCCAGAGAAAAAAGGTAAAATGCTCAAAAATTGAAATTATACACTGTTATGGTTTATGTCGGTGGTCCCCAAGCCTCATGCATTTGCACTGTACATTTGTGGTTGGTTCATTGTCTAAGGCTTGGATTGATAGTGTCAGTGCTGCACCCACCTAGGGGGTGGAGCCAGCATATAATGTAATGGCTGGAAGAATGTGTGTGTCTCTCTCTCGTGCTGGTTTCCAACTTGCTGTTTGCAGCTGCCATGAACTGCAGCCCTGCAGTTCCACCCTGCCTTGGAGCCAACTGAGTATGAATTGAAACCTCCAAATTTTGTCTCAGTGATGAATAAAAAAAGTAACTAAGACAGAATTTGGTACCAAGGAGTGGGGTCATTGCTGTGACTATACCTAATCATGTTTTTCAAGAGGCTTTGGTAATGGCTTGTGGGCAGAGTTTGGAAAGGTTCAGACATGTTTCCTGGATGCATAGAGCTGGAGCAGCCTAGGCTGTTATGTAGAGGAGATTCTGGTGAGAGCTCAGGAAACCAGAAGGCTGATAGAAAGCCTAATGGTAAAGATCAGGCTTGAGGGGTTTCTGATGGGAAGAAGGACTGTTGTTGTTGGACTCCCCACAATGTGTGTAATGGCTTGTCAGAAAGTTTGTCTGCATATTTTGCTCATGCCCAGAAACCTTGCCTGAGACTGAGATTAAAGGCAATGAACTGATTCATCTGGCAAAGGACATTTCAAGGCAGTCAAATGTTGAGGTAGTGGCATGGCTATTGTTGGGGGCTTTTAGCCAGATATATGTTGCAAATCAAGAGCAAAGAGCCCAGCAGGATAATTTAAAATGCTGTGAGTTCAGCCAGAAGGAAAACTCCAGTAAAGATGTGGATTGTAAAGATAGAGCTATGTCTTAATTGCTTTTTACTTGTTGCTGAGACAAAATACCTGAAGCCCAAGTTGGGAAAGGAAAGGTTTATTTCTTACAGTTTTTGGAGGTTTCAGTCCACATTCAGTTGGCTCCAAGGCAGGCAGGCATGGCTGGGCCGCAGTTCATGGCGGCTGCAAAACAGCAAACAGGAACCAGCAAAGAGCAAGACACACCTTCTTCCTGCCATTACATCACATCCTGGCTCAACCCCTAGGTGGGCATAGCACTAACACCATCAATCCAAGCACTAGACAATGAAAATGCACAAATGCACAATGCAAACTCATGAGGCCTGGGCGACACAGACATAAACCATGACAACCTGGGGCTTTGATTGCTAAGAAGGAAGAGAGAAATAAGAAAGATAGCCAGGGGGATAGATAACAGCAAGCTACAGAGGATCCTGAGATAGTCAACTTAGATTCCAAAAATAATACAGTGTGGTGAGTCCCGAACAGAGGGAGATAGGCCCTCCTGACCCAGGAACAAACTAAGCTGAGAGAAACCAATAAAAAATACAGTCCTGGTGCTACTGTTGGAACAGATACAGTCTGAGTACTGCTACTTGAGCTTGCTGCTTGAACTTGATGCTACTGCTGCTGCACTTGAACCCATGCAGCAGAAACTTACTGAGCTACCAGAAAGCCTGTCAGTTTCAATTCACTGGAGATACACTGCACTAAGGATGGGAATCAGTGAAATGAACCGGGAGCCAAGCTGGTGGGGAACCCTGCATTGACCTGCAGTGAGTGATGGGAATAAAAACCTTCCATAGAAAAGAGGCTCCAACAGACCAGGCAGACAGGCTAGAACAAGGAGCTGCAGTGATGTCAGTCAGCTACTCCCCTCTCAAGAGGGATGGTGGAGAGCACTTGACCTGGTTCATGCCCAAGACTGAGACCCAGTAGGCTAGACCAAACCAAGTCCCTACACTTGGCAGTGCACCCCAATGCAGTGAAGCCCTCAGCAGTTTGACTAACACTGAGGGGTGGGCCCAGCATAGGCTGCTCCAGTCTGTAGCTCCGCAGTACACTGCAGTGGACAGGAGAACCTAGCCAGTGCGATTCAGACAAAATGTAACCAACAAAGAAAGAAACTGGGCCTCTTATATATACCTGTATGGAAGGAACAAAAAAAAATATGAGAAGAAGAAGCAACAAGAAAGGATCCCTAGTCCCTAATCCTGAAAACATTGATCCAGGAAAGGTAAATGCAAAGGAGAATGAGGACAGCAAACAGGGAGAGCCAGACACAGCACTAGTAGACATAAAGCGATATCTTTAGGACCTCATAGATGAGTTCCAAAGTGAAATATTTAACCAAGTAAGATATAAGTAGAATAATTAAAGAAATGCTAAGCACATCTCAAGAAAAAAAAACAGATGGTGGAATGGAAGAACACAGAGAAAGGGGAGAATTGTTTGATAAAGAAAATAGAGAAAATATAGAATACATGAAGCAGGTTTAAAAAGATTACCAGGAAATTAAAAACTCCATTGAAAGCTGGAAAAACTGCTTGAAAGAAACTAAGGATAGATTATCTGAACTAGAGGACAGGTTTTCAATTGGGATCATGAAAGGAAAAAATCTCTTAAAAATAACAAGGAAACATGCAGCAACAATACAAAGGCTAGAAGATGACAAGAGGATCTATAACTTAAGAATGAAGAATGTTAACGAAGAAGCAGGGGTACAAACAAAGGAACTACAAAAGATATTCACAGAAATAATTAAGGAAAACTTCCCAAACATAGGAAAAGGAAAAGATATTCAGATGTATGAGGCATACAGAACTCCAGCCACCTACAAACAAAGCAGAACTACACCCAGACATATAATAATAAAGATCCCAGAAATCCAACATAGGAACAGAATATTAAAAGCTGTCAGAGATAAGAAACAGATTACTGACAAGGAAAAGCCCATCAGAATTACAGCAGACTTCTCAGCACAAACCAACAAATCGAATAGAGAGTGGAGCGAAGCATTTCAAGTCCTGACAGAAAATAACCTCCAGCCAAGATTGATATACCCTGAAAAAAATGTCCCTAGAAATTAATGGAGAAACAAGATGCTTCCAAGATAAAGAGGAACTGGAGGAATTCTCAACCACCAATCCAACCCTACAGAGAATACTACAGGACATTCTAAAGACAGAGAAAAGCACCAGGATTTCAGGAACAGTGGCAGAGAGGCGCCAATGAATGGAGCAAAAAGTGAAATGAAGAATACAAACAAACAACTAATGACTGAAAAAGAGCACGATAGAAATGAGGTAGAGAAGGTTGGATATAATTTCTAATATATATGACCTAGATACAGTAAATTAAGGAAAAAAAGAAATGCAGGCATAGTGGATCAAGTGGTAGGGCTTAGTGAGATGCTCTGTATAGGAAATATAATTAACCCAAAGAAGGGTATATGGACCAAAATAAAGTATGAGAAAACAGAACTCTATGTGATAGGGAACCTCAGAGTAATAGGGACAAATGGGCAGGTATTTATGGATAGGTTGGAAAGACAGGATTTAATAAGTAAAGAAATACAACTAGAGATCAAGTCCAGGAGTGAGAAAGTTCAGAAATGCTTAGGTAAATAGCAGGTTGCCTCCACCAATATAAAACTGAGGGTGTTGGGGAGACCCAAAAATACTCAGTACCCCCTGGGGGAGTGAAAGGAGAGGAATAGTCTTAAAAAAGACAGCAGAAGATATTGCTAATAGTGTATCGGGAATTAATATCCATATTACTCACACCAGTCTGCTTAGATAGAACTTATTCCATCCCAGTTTGTATACAAGCACTAGATCTGAGGGCACAGACAGCTATCCCAAAATTATCGAGATATAGCATAATAATCATCTTTAATTTCCTAATAACTTAATCTGGATTCCTGTTTAATTTATACTGTTATGTCATGAATGATCTTAGTTAAATCTGATTTGTTTAATTGCTGCTTGTTATTAACAGATTTTATTCAAAACTGTTAGGTTGATAGTATCAAGTCAGAGAGTATAGACAACTATACTGAAAATGACAATGATTCACTATCTGGTTTGATTACCACTTGTTTTTGTAGTTCTACACTATCTACAAAGTTTTATTTTTATTAATACTGTTATGTACTGATATATTCAATTATACTTTATCTGATGATATAGCCAATTTTATTAATGATAAAAAGAGACAACATAGTAATCATGGCAGTTTTATATCTTTTTAGTTTTATGTGTCTATAGGAATATGTTTTGTTCTGTCCTGCTTTGTTCTGTTTCTCCCTCTACTATAGGAAAGATAGAAATACATCTTAAGGCTCATGCTTGCATAAAACCTATAAACAGTTTACGAGAACTGATCTTACAACACATGATGAAATGAACAAATGCTTTGAAGGAATAAAAGTCGCTATAGTACCCAGTGCTGATTCTGGAGTGTCATGATGTGAAATCCAGCAACGCTATCAATCTTTGTTCAGAGTGATTTTAGTCTGCTTTAGTTTATTTAATTTCAACTAAATGAAGAAGTGGGTAAATGCGTATATGTTTAAGTGGATAAGATTGATAGCCACAATACTAAGTTTTTATTAGATAGTTGAACAGAACTATTTGCAGTCTCCCTGTTTGAATTCCCATTTATATGTTCCACTTTTGTATCATGAACAATTATTTGAAAGAAGACAATATGTAAACATCAACAAGTGATTTATTACTGTTTCTTTTTTTCTCTTTGAAAATATGTACTATTTCTACCCATTTTCCATTTGGTTTTGTCTTTCTTTAAATAAAAACAAAACAAAACAAAAAAGAAAGATAGCCAGGGGGTGCCCAGGAAGCAGTGGGTCTCCATCCTTTGCCGCCTCAAAACTGCAAAAGTGAAAGAATTTGCTCAGAGGAGAAAGCTTCAGTGCACCATTCTCCAAAATGGTGACAGAAGCCACATGATGTTCCAGAATGGTGGCAGTCGCATGAGGTTCCAGAATGGCAGCAACGTAGAGAAGCTTTTCCTCACAATCAGGTAAACGGAGCCCAGCAATCCAGGCACTGAACCCCTACAGCCAAGAGAGAGAAAAGCCTGGCTACTGCTCCAGATGGCAACAAACCTTGGTGGCATCCACATGGTGCTGATTTTAGGTGCAAGGAAAATGCACAAATTCTGAGGGTAAGATGGCTCCCACCTCGACTGCAAAGGAACTGGGAGGCCAAGCAGTGTGCCACTGGGAGGGCAATTTGTAAAGATGTAGGGGTGAAGCAAAAGGTGCAGTGGAGACCTCAGAAGTTTGGAAAAGCCAGGAATGTGGATTATCCAAGGAAATCTGCAAAAAAGAGAACAGAGAGGGTTTAAAAGGGAAGCTGTGGGACCTAAAATCCCTGGAAGTTCCGTGAGGGTGAAATCACCAGCATGGAACTCTAGGACTGAATGTTCACCCTGGTGGATGTTGGACTTGCTTTGTTTCCAATGCTTTTTATTCCCATTTGTAACTTTTGGAATGGCAATGTTTATCTTATGCCTTTGCATTTCAAAAATGCATAACCTTGTTTCATTTGTACAGGGGGTTACAGTTAAGAGTTTGCCATAGATTTGGAAGGGGAATTCGGAGTTGGAATTCTCAGCAATGCTGAAAATGTTAGGAGTTTGGCAATTCTTGGAGATGGACTAAATGTCTTTTGTATAAAGTTTGTGCATGAGTCTGTGGGGGCTAGGGGTGGAATGTCCTGGTTTATGTCAGTAGCCCCCAGGCCTCATGCATCTGCACTGTGCTTGGATTGATGGTATCAGTGCTACACCCACCTAGGGGTGGAGCCAGCATACAGTGTAATGGCAAGAAGAAGGCTTGTCTGTCTCTTGCCAGTTCTGCCTTGCTGTTTGCAGCTGCCATGAACCATGGCCGTGTCATGCCACCCTACCTTGGAGCCAACTGAGTATAAACTGAAACCCCCAAAAACTATAAGACATAAAACTTTCCTTTCTCTACGTTGGGCATCAGGTATTTTGTCTCAGCATAAAAAGTAAAAAGTAAAAAGTAAAACACACACCTTCAGTTGTATGGTCAAGAGGAGATTCCTCTCTCCAATGAGTAACAGGAGTCCTGGTGACCATGACTGGGAATAGGCTGGGCTTTTCCAAGAGAAGAACCTGCATTGGGCCTCTCAGACATGGATGCCTCTGTCTGATGTGGCTGCCATAGGTATACAGGTGTGCAGACTCACATGAGGGATTTAAAGAAATAATGTGCTATCTCCCCCATGAACCTGTTGGTATGGCTCGCTTCAGATGACTTTTTTCTTTTAGAGAATGATATCCATTTATATTTGACATTTTAAAAATTTGTTTGAGACAAATAAATGATTTTAAATTTCCATATGAAATTTTAATGTGGTTAACTGTATTTAAATACCTTTTGCCAGAGGATAAAAACCCTTTCAGTTCTACTTCATGATCAGGATGATGGAAGAAATGAAAAATTATTTGATTATTTAATAATAAGATTTATTGTTGGTCCAGGGGTAAGATTGTCTATATACTAACTTATTAAGCTCTTTGGAAGTGCTCTTAAAGAGGGTACTTTCTAAAATTGCCCATATTTTTGTAGGGGAAGATGAGATGCTCTATATGTTTAAGCCCCTACCAAAGGTCAGTATTTCATAAATATAGGACCATGATTTAAGCTTAGGCACCATCACTCTTGATCTTGAACTCTTTACCTCTTCTTGATGAGTCATTTCACTGGGATAACACACTAAGTGGACATGTCAGAAGTGCCTGGGAAGAGAAAAATAGAAATTCTGATCCTTTTTAAACAAAAATCTGTGGTTAGCATTGGATGAGGTTTCACTGATGATGGACATCAACTGATATTTATTTTCTTAGGAGACACTTCTGGGAGTTCATAAATGGACAAAGATGGAAATAAGATTGGACAAGACTGATGTAAGGAGAACTAAGCTCTACTACAAAGGATGGGACGTAAAGGGACCTTGTGTACTGAGACCGCACTAGCGCTGCTTCTTAATTGATAGTATGGATCAAAGATGGTTATTAGGTGCATCCCTGCGAACCCATCTTACTCCACCGTATCCTACCCTTACAGCATTTATATCTCTGCTATACTTTACCGCTATACTTTTCTATCATAAGTGCCTGGTAAAACTCCAGCCCTGGTTAAATATAATTTTCTCCTTCCACTGTACCAGTGTCCAAAATGAAGGAAAACAAGTCATGTTGATCGGTCTGACTTTAAATTTGTGATCACTAATGTCACATGGATCCTTATTTCTACCTAGAAATACTACTGCATGTTCATTCATGCTCACTCATTCTGAAGGCGGCTGCTTTACATTTCTTTTTCTAACTTCACATGTCAGACTTCTACTTCCCACCCGTCTTCACACTTGGTGAGACAATGAAACCAATCATGAGGGAGGTTTCTTGTTTTACCGCTACCAAATCTACTCATTCATCTGCAAATTATCTCCTTGTGCGTATGCCACAAGTGATCTCCATGGTAGGATATTAGGTCAATGTCTCTCTACTAATGTCTTGAATCCCAGCCCATTTTGCCTACTCAAGTATATATCTCCAGCCACTGAACTCTTTACATCCTACATTATCAACTTTCCCCTTGCTCCTAGATTCATTTTTATTAACTTGTTGTAACATCCCTGACCATAAGGAAAACCTAATCTTGAGACCATATTCCTCTCCAGCCCCTGTCTCTCTGCTTTATATTCAAAACAAAACAAAACAAAATAAAACAATCTCTTTAAAAGAACTACTTACAATTATTGTCTTTAATTTCATTCCTTCCTTTCTCCCTTCCTTTGAAACCTTCAACATTCTTCCCCAGTTATAGGGAAAATCATGTTAAGCTTATGTTAAGGTCTTCTGTGATCTTTATGTTGCTAAATCTAAGCACAACTCTCAGTTGTTCCATTTCCTCACTGTTCACATCGTTTGAGGCATAGTCGCTCATTCCATCTGCTTATGCTTGGCTTGAGAACTCCACACTTGGTAGGTTTCATTCTTGTGCCACTGTTTGAGCCTTTCAATATTTCTGGGTCATTTTCTCTTTTAAAAATCTGTAAGTGTTACAGTGCATCAGCACTTCATCTACAAAAATCTTCTCTATCTACTCTCCAACCTTGGGCGATCCCCAAGGCAAGGCAATGATTCTGCTATCATCGAATTAGAACTGTACTCCCCAACATTCCTGATCCAAGAATTGCCTAAGATGCTTGTTAAAATGCATGCTTTTGGCTCTCACCCTTCACTCACTGAGTTAGAGGCTGCTGGAGAAGAGCCATAGACTTTATCTGTAATAAGAACTGCATGTGATTCATGTCCTTAGGAATGTTTATAAAAGTGTTTTCCACTTATCTGGATTTACTCAGAAACTGGATTTGAGGACATGACAAGTATCTCCTGAAGAAGACAGGCACTAAGGTGAAAACATCTGGCATTAGAATGAAGAAAATATTTCTTTTGGTATCAACGAAGAAGGGTGGACTGGGTATATACATATTCAGTGTTTCTAAAGACAACAAGTGTGTGGCATCCATTTATTCAATTATTATTCAATTAGACTTTCAGGCACGACATACAATATGCTATAATGGAAAGAAAAAATGATATCAAATGCTGGCAAGGCTGTGAAGCAACTGCAGTCCAGTGTATTGCCAGAAGAAATGCAAATTGTACAGTTAAAATGGCTAATTTCTTAAAAATTTACACACTTGCCATCATACACAGGAACTCCATTATTAAGGAAGTAGTGAAAGCATGATGACACCAAAACCTATATGTGAATATTTATAGAAGCTTTTTAAATCCTCATGCTGGACTGGAAACAACCCATGGTGGGAAAGAGTAAACAAGATGTGTTAAACATATACAATAAAACTGCTCAGCAATAAAAAGGAATGAACAACTGATCTTCGCAATAACACGAGTGAATCTCAAACACATTCTGAAAAGTGAAAGAAACCAGACATGAAAGGTGATGCACTATTTGATTCCATTTAGATAGTGATCTGGTAAGAGAAAAATGATAGGAACAGAATAGGGCAGTGGTTGCCAGGAGCTTGGAGTAGTTATCTCTAAGGATGCGTAAGGGAATTTGGGAGGAGGTCATGGACTGGTAATACATCTTGAGTATGGCATTGCTTGTTATAAAACTATATATTTATCAAATTTTATATAATTATACTCTAAAATGAGGTATTTTCCTGTGTATAAGTTGTATTTTATAAGTTTAACTATATGGGGGACTCAGGCAGCTGGTGGACCGTGAGATGAAGGACTATATCCTGAGCTGTAGTAGAAAGGTCTTTAGTTGAAAGAGATATGGCTGAATAAGGGAAAAGGGACAAAAGATGACCTCGTTTTGTGTAGTGGATCCAGTTTTATCTAGTCATGCTTTATCCCTACATCATGAAATCTTGGGCTGTGGAAGCACAATGAAGTCTGAATCTCATGTATAATTAGGTACGGCCTAGTCAGAGCTAATAAGGAAATACTAAATGCTGAGTCTACTGAGGATTGATATGAGAAAGTCTAGTTAAAGCAGTTTAGGGGAAGACCCCAATTCTAAGCAAGGACCTATGTGACCAACTCCTTCTAGTATGTGATCCAAGCAGTTTCCTTAGGATAAGGAATAGGGTTTCTTCAGTGATTTGTGTAAAGGAGTGATTTACGCAGGTGCTCTCCTTGTGGGGGTGATATTTCTGTAGGCCAACAAAGCATGACCATTTCTAAATAAGAAAATGTCTTCTGATAATAAACTGTCTACTGTATACACCACCAAGTGAACTTGCTTCATCTCAGTCTGTTATATATTCCCAATTTTCCCTCCCACAGTATCTGACGGGGATCTATTTCCTCTCTATTCCATGTGTATAAAGAGTGCTTTGCAGGCTGAGAGTGGTGTATTAGTGGGATTAGATATTGGTGTCCCTATAATTCAAGTTCCCAATTGCCTTCCCAATTACTGCAGGGCCTCAGGCAAAGCCTCTAATCTCAGTTTCCCCTAAATGCAAAGTAAGGAGAAGAGTCTTTATTTATTTATGATGGGCTCTGTTACTCGTATGAGAGATGTTCCAATGTAAGTATTATTACAAGGTCCAATTTACTGTCCAGAAAGAAGCAATCCTGATAGAAATCTTTCATTTAATTAAAATTGATTTTAAAATTGCCTGATCAATAGTGAGTTAAAAATTCATCCAGGCTTAGTGGGAGGGGAGAGGCCTCTAAGCAGTTCTAAGTACAGTGGTTTTTGGCTCTGGAGTTGGGCTGGATCTTGCTGGCCCTACATAGTAGCCCAAAACCTGATGGTTTCCTCTGTGGTGCAGATGACCAGGCCTTCTCAGAGAGAGAAGATACACAGCAAACCTTACTCTGATTTCTTGCATTTGGGGCAGAAAAACTTTAAAAATGTAACTGGCCTTGCCATTTAAATTTAAGCCATTTAATTTACTAAGAACTAATAAAAATGTTTTCTTATTCACACTCAAGGAGTTGATGACACATTTCCTTAAATGCTACTCCTACCCAGGTGCACGCAGGGCATTTTCCATACAAGCATTCATGCTGGCTAAAAAAGATAGAGCCGTCTTCCCACCCTCCTGACAGGCAATTATTTGCTCAATTTTATCAGCCTGACTTTCCGCCTTTGATTCCTTTCTATGCCTATCAGTTCTGTTCTGTGTCAAGTTACTTTCATCTCTTACCTAGAACATTTAATCAGCATCTTTCTGGTTTCCTTGATTTTAGTTGCCCACCAAATTAATCCATTCTCCACACTCTTACATGAGAAATTTCAGTAAGATATAGGTTATATAGTGTTATTGTTGATCACAAATTTTTGGTGGCCACATTTTAATACATAATTAAATCCAAATCCCTCAGTGGCATTCCATGACACCTAGAATCAGACTCTTTGCCAAGACTCGAAGGATAAGGGGGATGATCTGTAAGATACGAGAGAAACATGAGCGGACACCAACTTTAAAGAACCAGTTTAGAAGATACCTTGGCAAATTCTAGGAAACTTAGCTCTTGCAACATAAGGAGATACTTTTTTAAAAATTTTATTTAAATAAAGACTAAACAAAACAGAAAATGGGTAGAAATAATGCATACTTTCAAAGAAAAAAAATAAACAGTAAGAAATCACTAGTTGATGATTACAGATTGTCCTCTTACAAATAGTTATTCAAGATACTAAAGTGGAGCATATAAAGTGGGGATTCAAACAGTGAGACTGCAACCAATTCTGTTCAACTATCCAACAAAAACTTAGAAATACAGTTATCAATCCTATACACTTAAACATACATGCAGTTATCCATATCTTCAATTATGTTGAGATTGAACAAACCCAAGCAGGCTAATATCACTCTGAACAAAGAATAATACTATTGCTGGGTTTCACATTATGCCACTTCAGGATCAGCACTGGGTACTTTAGTGTCTCTTTTTCTTCAAAGTATCTGTTCATTTCATCATGTGTCATAAGATCAGTTCTCATAAACTGTTTACAGATTCTACACATGCATGAGTCTTAACATGTATTTCTATCCTTCCTATATTAGAGGGAGAAACAAAACAAATCAAGACAAAACAAAACATATTCCTATAAACACATGAAATGAAAAAGACTTATAAGACAAGGAGTTGTACAAGGAGTTCTACCATGGTTCCTGTGTTGTCTCTTGTTATCTTCAATAGAATTGGCTGTACCATTAGACACAGTAAAGTTGAATCTATCAGTACATAACAGCATTAATAAAAACACAACTTTGTATATAGTATAAAACTTCAAAAGCAAGCAGTTGTAAAACCAGAATGTGTATCGTAGAGTCTTGTCATTTTCAATGTAATTGCCTATACACTCAGACTTGATACTATCAATCATACCAGTTTTGAATAAAATCTGTCTATACCAAACAGCAATCAACAAACCAGATTTAACTAAGATCAGTCATGATAAAACAGTGTAAGTCATACAGGGCTCCAGATTAAGATAATAGGAAAATAAAGATGATTACTGTGCTATATCCTGATGTTTTTAGGATAGCTGTCTGTGCTCTCAAATCTAATGCAAGTAGACAAACTGGGACAGAATAAAATCTATCAAAAAAAAAGAATAAAATCTATCTAATCAGAGTGGTGCAAGTAAAGTGGGTTTTAAATCCTGACACACTATTAACAATATTTTCTGTCATCTTTTTAAAGACTCTCCCTTCCCTTTCCCTTCCCCAGGGTACACTGTGCATTTTTGGGTCTAACCAAGACCCTTGGTTTTAAGTTGTGGGGGGATCAACCTGCTATTTACCTAAGTGGTTCCAAACCTTCTCTCTCCTGGACTTGATATCTATTTGTACTCCTTTACCAACATAGGGAGATAGTTTTGGGGAAAACGTTAGGAGATGAAGGTGAAATGTCAGTGCTAGATGTTATGTGGTGAGGATGGGTTTGAACCATATTTCAAACGTATTAGTTTCTTGGGGTTATTGTAAGAAAATACCACATGCCAGTGCTTAAAACAACAGAAATTTGCTGTCTCACAGTTCCAGGGGCTGGAAGCTTGAAATCAAGGTATGGGCAGAGCTTTTGTCACTGAAGATTTCACAGGAAAGGTCTTTCCTTGTCCTTTTATATCTTCTAGTGTCCCACAGCAACTCTTGGCTTGTTACTACATGACGCCCACCCTTACGTTCATCTTCACACACTGTCTTACCTGAGTGTTTGTGTCTGCATTCAAATTGCCTTCTAATTAAAAGACACCCATCCTTTGGACCTGGACCCATTTCACTGACTTCATCTCAATTTGATTGAATCTGCAAGTAACCTGTTTCCAAAAAAATGATACAACATTTACAGGGATTGAGAGGAGTAGGACTCAAGATATACATATTTTTCCAAGTGATCCGGGAGACTTTTCAGGTATTTAGGGAGTTGGACAACATAGTCTGCTTTATTTAAAAGAATATTCTCTTTTGCTCTGTTCAGTGAAAAATGGAGTGAAGGGGGCATATGGAACACAGAGACTAATCTCCCAGGTGTGAGATGATGTTGGCATCTGGGCTGGTATATGCAGATGCATACAGATGTGTTTTGACATAGAACAGACAGGGTTAGCCATCCACGTAATAAAGGCAATTTATGTTCTACAGCCTTCATTATGCTTTGTGAATCCTTTCTTCGTACTCCCATGGCCTTTGGTTTATATTTTTATTTGGCCTATGTTCAGTATTACTTTTGTTTTAAAATTATATGTAGAGCAAGACTATCATGAGTGGAGATATATACTCTGTAGGAAGGTTTCTGGCTAAAAAAGAATGACTAATGGGTGTACAAGAGGGATTCAAGATAATAATTTAGATTTCACAGAGACTGACTTCCTAGGCAAGGCCCAAGGAATCATATCTAAGTGTTGCTGAAAGTGTAGGAGAGAGAAGCTGTAGACTAAAGAACTGAAGAGGTTAAAGCTCCATAGACACAAAACACAAGCCTAGAGATTTGGGACTCAACGGGCACAATACTATTTAGAGGAGCCTTTGACCCTAGCTGTAGAATGAATATTTATGTCCTAAATTCATATGAAAGCTAATTTCCAGTTTGATAGGTTGATATCTTAAAACCTAATTTCTAATTTGATATCATTTATATGTTGAAACATAACTTCCAATTCAGATGGTGTTAGGAAGTAGTTTTTGAGATGTTTTTGGGTCTTGAATGTGGCATCCTCCTGAATGAGTGTTGAGAATATGACTGAAACCCGAGAACTCATTTGTCCTTTCCTCCATGTGAGGACATTGTGAGAACAGGCCATCTATAACCTAGAAGGTGAACTGTTACCAGACACTTGTGTTTTATATTGGACTTCTGAGCTCCTAGAGCTGTGAAAAACGCATCTATGTTTTCAAGCTCCTTGATCTATGACATTTTGTTATAGTAGTCAAATGACAATCTATGTGTAGTACAGACTGACTATGAGACATATAAACCTTCAAATATGCATTAGTGTCACAAATATTTGTGGCTTTGGAGCCATCAAGTGAAGGTAAATATTTAATAGCTCCCAGAACTCTTAGAGTGGACAGAGGAGAGTTTGTAGTAAGACGTTACCTTCATGCTCAACCATGAATTTTCACAGAAGAGTGGGAGAGCTCTGTTCTGAGATCATGTAACAACTTTGTGGATGGCCAGAGAAAATATTAGAAAGTTTGGTTAGTGATCTTAGAGAGTTTGGTTGCCATATCTAATAGAAGAAGACTCCTCTCTTGTGTTTCAATAATTCTTCACTATATTATGAGACGTCAAAGAAAGATAGTTTGTCTCTGATCATAGAGCTACAAAGGACAAATATACACTGTTGCTACAGGTACGCTGTGAAAGCCTAAGGGTAACATCAGGACATTATACCGAATCAAATATGTTAGCACATAGTTATAACCTTATTCAGTAATACTAACTGGCCAGAATCTGAGTCCAGACATAGTCAATGAGTTTTGATAAGAGGGTTAACATAGAAATACTGGCAGGTATGGAATAAGGTTGGGAAATTGCATAGGGTCAGCAGAGGAGAAACAAGAAAAGGTGGCATGGAAGAGTTACTTGCAGAGGGAGAGAATGAGTTTTCAAAATATGCTATCAAAGATGGAGCAGTTCTTCACATGTCATTGGAGGAGAAAGATATTTTTGTAACCTTTGTAATCAAATTTCCAACAAGCTCACCAGCAGGATGAAGTTGTTGATGGGACATTAAGAATTAGTCTTTCCTCATGTCTAACCATTCCCACTGCCCCATATGTGTGAGTAGAGAATCTGCAGGTTTGCCCTCTATCAAATGGGAACATGCTTTAAGGTGCAGGACTCTTCCTCAGTCTCATTAGATAAGGAGGTTATAAAGTAGTTTGTGAGTAGGGTCTCCAGAAATTCAGAAATCAGACTAACTCTGACAAGGGCTTTGCCACAAGGGTGATATTTTGGTTTAACAACTGACATGCTCTTGGCATTGTCTTCCTAGGGTTAAGAAGAGGCAATAAAAGTTGGTCATGGGAAAATGGAGAGCTCATCGCCAGCCACTGAAGCTGGCAGCCCTTTATGAGTTTGCTTGACTGGCTGAAGTGTAACATACTGAAACGTGTGTGTGAACCGGGAGGATTGTCATCGTGCACAAGGACAGCCAAGAGGTTAGCATTTGGGTGGGAAGAGCTGTCATGGAACCAGCAAATATCAGTGCAAGGTCTTGTCCAGTGCTCACCAGTTGTGTGACATCAGGCTCATCACTAAGATTTCTGAGCCTTTCTATTTGTGGTAGATGAGTTAAGGCACTTGTCTCCATTTATCTGGATGGTAACTCTGGCAGTACAAATTCTAACTTGTGTCTGCCTGAGTCATGATTCATTCATGGAAAAATACTTACTGGGAAAGTCACTGGCCAGATACAGGGAGCATTTACTGTGCTGAGCCACCAGGGAACAAAGAGCTTAACCAGTGGTGAGTGTGATAAGTACTGTGGAGAAGCAGGAGTGTATACTGGAGGCATATGGAAGGGAGAAAAGCAAGTAGGAATTTAAAACATGGTAAAATTAATCATAGTGTAAAATCTATTGTTATATCTATTACTATCCAACTTGAAGAAATGTATATGCATAAACATAAATTACAGAATTATTCATTATAGTGGGAAATTGGAAACAACTTAAATGCTCAACCGTACGGGACTGGTTAAATAAATTATGTGAAATTGTTATGGTATATAATAGAGTTGCTTAAAATAATGCTTATTATGCTCTTGATATTATAGGGAAAACATACAGTAAATGTGGAAGAAATACAGAATATGAGGCAATTTTTACAGTAGGGGAGAATATATATATATATATATATATATATATATATATATTTCTAATATCTAATGTATATTAGAGAAAGAGTGTTGTTCCTGAGACGTGACAGAATTTAGAGATAATGATTTTTCTTATTCTGTATATTATCTCATCTTTCCTAATTCTTTAGTATAATGGAGGAAATAAGTAAAACTACTTGAAGCACTCATGTACTTCTTAGATACCTGCTCTAATGTCATGAGAGTTTTCATAACACTCAAAAATAAACAGGAAATCATCAAGCATGTCCAGAATGTACCAAGAGGGACCCTATAGTTTGTTGAAACAACAAAATGAACACATACAGCAACAGAAAATAAGACAATGCTAAAAGATTGTCAGTTCATTGAGTGTCTCGCCTTTGATATGTACTTATTCTTCTCCGCATATTGTTGCAAATACTTGACATAACATCATTGCCTGGGATAATTGAGGCGAATGATTTTACCCTGACTTTAGAGATAAGATAATTGAGGTTGAGTGTTAAATAACTCAGACAGAGCTGCACTTCTATACGGGAGAGTAAGATTGCAACACACACTTGTTTTGGATCAGAGTTCTTGCTCTTCATCATTACAATTTAATGCCTTTGATTAGCTTCCTAGAGAATAAAACAAGAGTGAAAGTGGAGGTAGGATTTATAGAGACACAGTGACTGGAACAGAGGATGGAACATGGGGAGTACAAAAGCAGATATTTTTTGGAAACTTGTTGGATACTTTTCTGAGCTGGACGCAAGGAGAGATGGATGGTAACACCTTGTCCGCTAGACAGATTCATTCAATAAACATTTGCTGAGTTCCTTCCACATGCCACACACTTTGTGAAGGAGTCGTGGCCTCTACTCTCATGGATACTGACAATAAACATTAAGCCAAGAAATCCATGAAGGAGAGGAAATTTACAGCTAAGGAAAGTGAAATATCTATAAAAGTGTCAAAAGCATACACTTGTGTAAAGTGACGAACAGCAGAAAGAGACTGGGAACTGGCTCTGTAGCCTGTGTTAAAGGCTGATGTTCAACTTGGCTAAGGATATTGTGTTCCATTTACAGGAAACTCCAAGCACAGAGTAAAGTATTTTTAATAGAAATTGGAACTTAAGACATATTGTGCCAGTCAGTTTGCTTTGCTTCATTTGAGTTTCTAATTTTTTTTTTCTCTTTTGAGACAGGGTCTTGTTATGCAGTTTAGGTTGGGCTTGAACTAACTATCTAGCCCATACTGGCCTTGAACTCACAGTGATCCTCCTGGCTCAGCCTCTCAAGTACTGGGATTATAGGGTGCACCACCACAGGCAGCTAATTTCTAGTTTTTAAGAAAAAACTTACAATATCCATATTGGAAGGTTATTGCATGGGTGAAAGGAGATAAGGCACATAAAGAGCTTAGCACAACGACTAGAATAGGAAAAGGGCCGAGAATGTTGACTGTGATCATTATGGGATTACAGAGCATAGAGAAAGATGAGTAGAAGGCTAGAAAGTATTAAAATCTGCCTTTGCTTGTACAGGCATGGGCCCCTTCCTTTGGGTCTTTAGTTTATACTGGGATAATGAGTGATGGACCCTTTTCCTCAAGAATAATTGGTGTCTGTTGAGGACTTGTGCTGGTCTTTAATGTCCTTCTCTTTCTCCTCCTGTTATTATTATGTTCTCAGACCTTTAGCCTCTTCATACAGGGTCCTTCACCACTGTGCTCATTCACCACTGCTTATCAGCAGTGATTGGTGAGTGGGAGCCTCAGCAGGAGATTGAAGGGCAGGAACAGAAAGAGGTCAGAGAATGTCTTTTCCGTTTCCTCTTGGTGCCACATTTCTGGCTGTCCTGCTCTCGGTCTGATTCCTGTTACTTCATCTCTTTATTGGGGAGCCCTGCTCCAATGATACATATTACCTTGCTCCTTTAACCCTAGGGATGGTAGCAGCTTGGCACAGTGAAGCCAAGCCTTAAAACTCCCATTTATCTCTTTGATCCTGCAGACACCTCTTAAAAAGGCCTTTCATTGCGGTCCCTTTATGTTTACCAGTGGGGTTAAAATCCTCTTTTCTGCCAGGATCCTGAGTGATATTCATTTCTAAACCCGCTAAATTTTGGTGGTTCTGAAGATCTTCCTGCTGTTCCAGGAAACTGGTTTGACTGATGATGGGCACTGGGAAAGAATTTAGTGTTGACCACCTTCCTGCACTTAGTGCCCTGAACTGAGTTCTGCTTTGAGGTTCTGATTGGTGTCCTTTCCTGCTGAAATGTGGCCCAAATAAATGTGAGTGCAACTTGAAGGATACACTGGGTTCCTGGAGGCAGGGTAAGGTGTCATGGCTACTGGAAGTTCTCTCAGAAAAGGATGGCAAAGGAGGCTCATATTCCTCTTTATAAAATCTCAAATCATAGGAGTTATGCAGTCTCTGATGCTTGCTTTGTACTGAAGCTGATCCACCTGCTACTCTTGATATAGGAAGAGCTGGATCTTGGCATTGTGGTGGGGACATCCTCCTTCAGCCACCAGGAAACTCCAAATCATGTCTGCTCAAACCCTTCCAAGACAAGTTCTGCCACCTCACTCCTCAAAGAGCTAAGTGAGATGTTGGCGGGGTTGGGAAGTGGTTTCACGTCCCTTTATGTGTGGTATGGCACATCTGGATAGGTACTAAAATGGATGTGTGCACAGGTAGTCTACCGGCCCAACACCTGAGTATAGGGCTATATCACGAATATTTTGTCACTGTGTTCTGGTGTGGAGATGCTAACATCATAGCCATGCTGGAGGATGGCTTCTAAGATCCAGCTGCTCTATGAAATCAGCACATAACACAGAAAACTGTTCTTTACTGTCTGGTGTACTTGCCTCATCCCATTTTGCAGACTTCATCTTCCTGGTCATAACTATGGTCATATGAAGCTCATTTTTCAGGAATATAAATGAATTCTTGCAAAGGCTTTTGATCCTAGCAAGGCAAGTTAAGGTCAGTACCTAAATTGATGTTGGAAACAAGATGAATCCTTGTTTCCATTTGGTCATGGAAAGTCACTTGCAGTGCAAGAGAATGAGAATAGAGATTGGGAAGTGTGACTGCATCATGACTACACTGGTTAAGCATTCTGATGCAAATGTGCCCTAACTTCTGGAATTTATTTTTCTCTTTTTGTTTCTGACTCTTAGCCTAACATTTTATCTGTGAAGCTAGTTTCAGTGAAAATTTTAAGAATGTTCTTATACAAGCTTCAGGGCTAGTGAAATACGTGCAGGCCTCACAACAATGGAGTAATCTTCTTTTCACCTTCTTCACATCAGAGTAGGGTCTTTAGCTTATATGATTGATCATGAAGGGCTTCTAGGGAGGACTCGATCATCTTCCAAAACGGTCACCATAGATGAAAGCTCACAGGTGACTACATATTCGTATAAGTTGCTGTAGTCAAGTGGGCACTCTTTGCCTCTGTCTGATTGGGGCAGGGTGGTCAGCAGGGCTTCAACTCTGAGTATGCTTGTCAGAGGAAATAGGATCCTGGTTCAACTTGGATAAAGACAAGACCTGACAAAATAGGTATTCAACAAGTTGTCAGTCAAATTTGGTCACAACTAGGTAACAACTGAAATATCTTCCATAATTAAAAATTAGCAGTAACATGGAAAAGTTATTACTTGAGACTAAGAAAGTTTTTCATCTCTTTATAAACTTTGGTATTTTCTAAAGTTTTTAAGATGAACCTGCATTACATTTATGATATGAAAAAATACCTTTATGTATAAAATAAACTGTTATTTGTGGTTTTAATTCATACATCATAATTGTTCATATTCATGAGGTGCAGAATAATATTTCAATATATGTATATGATATGTAATACTGAGATCAGTATAATAGAAATATCTGTCACCTCAGACAATTGTTCTTTTTTTGTTCTGGGATGATTCAAAATCTCTGTAATAGTTATTTTGAAATTTATAATTAGTTGCTAAGTATACTCACTGTACTGTGCTAAAAAACATTAGAAGTTATTTCTCTTGTCCAGTACACCGTTTTGCCCATTAGCCGTCTCATCTCCTTCCCTTCTCCCCACTCACTTCCCAGTCTCCAGTAACTACTATTCTGACCTCTATGTCTATCTAATCAACATTTTTAGTTCGTATGTATAAATGAGAACATGTGATGTTTGGCTGTCATAAAGTTTCCAGCCTATTGTGTGTTGCTGTAAATGCTGGAATGGTCTTCTTTTTTTTTTATTTTTAAAAGACTAAATGGTATTCCAAGGGTATATATCACATTTTCTTTTTACATTCAATCACAATAGACCCCTATTGCATCTTGGCTATTGTGAAGAGTCTTTTCAATAACCATGGGAGTGCTGATGTTTCTTCATTGCACTGATTTCCTTTCCCTTGGATATATACCTGGTTGTGGGATAGCTGGCTCATATGATGTATTGGTCTGTGTTTCAGTTGCTGGATAAAAGTCTCCAACTCCCATAATTAAGAGGAGAGTTTATGGTAGCTCATGCTTTCAGAGATTTAGTCAATGGTCAGCTGGATTCGAGGCAAGAAGGTCATGGCAGAAGGGCACGGTGGAGTAAAGTTTCTCACTTCATGGTGGCCAGGAAGCAGAGTATGGGAGAAAAGTGTCAGAGTGACCAGTTCCAAACATCAATGTGTTAATCCATTTATTATCATAGTGTCTCTGTGATACATTCCCTGTCTGGGAGTCCCTTATCTGGTCATATTAATTAACTTCCACATTGGATAGTTTCATTTTCACTTCTTTGAGGAGCATCAATATTAAAATATTTAATAATTGAAAGAAAGCATTCATTTATCTTTTACTTTCTAGAGAGAACAGAAGATCGTCATGGAGGAAACAACTATAGAGAAATGGAAGGAACTCCTTCCTTTTTGCTTTCAGAGATAGATTGGTTGAGAATGCTGCAGCTTTCCTGACCTATATCTTGAAGTTCTGTTCATCTCTTACCAGTAGAGGGACTTCAGGGGCAATGACAGAGGCTGACAAAGTTAATAAATTCCTACGCGTGAAAATATTTTTGCTTTGCGGTTTTCACCCATGCAGATGTGGAGTTGCTGGATCACCTCCTGTATCCTCTTCCCCAGTCTCCCTGAAGAAGACATGCTGTTGGTTGGGGTTCTTGTCTGCACTTGTGCACTCCCAGATTTCTTTCACAGGGAAGAAGGAAGTGTCTGTAACGAAGGGCGGCAGGAGCCACTTTGCACCGAAGATGCTGTCACAGGTCAGAAAAGCAGCTCAGATGACTCATCCTCTGATAACACATCTCTATCAGCCCACTCTTATCCTACAGCCAACCCTGGAACAGCAGTTCTGACTCCAAGACTCCTTTAAAACTGGGGCAGACTCAAACCTCAGCTGATCCTCTCCTCCCCCGTCCCTGCCACATAATTTCTCATAGTGGGAAAGCAGGTTGTGTTTATTTAGATAAAGATATATTACTATAATAGAGTTACTAATTATGTCCAACAACTTTTCCCTTAAACACAACATTCCACAGTTGGGGCTGGAAACCATTAGGGTGAAGAGGAGAAGGAGGGTGGAGGAGTGGGGAGGCGTGTTTTTCTTTCTCCCTGATTTATGGTGGCGTGATAATTTTGGCCTGCTCACAAGTTGCTTTTTCCTGTGGATAACTGGATTCTGCTTTGCCAGCTTTAATTTGAAGCAAAGTTTGCTGTAGCCCATCTCTGCCGTCACATTAGTGTTTATTAAAAGTCTACCGCAGCACTTGCAGATCCCTCCAGAACCTCCAGCTCTACCTCTAGGGCCATCTCTGGTTTACTGGGAGGGAGGTGGGAGCTCTACCTCTGAGTTGCCATCATGAAGCATGCACCAAGAGGGAGACAGGAAGGGAATGCAAGACTCCCTAATGAAGTCTGCAGACAGTGCTGACTTGGGAGATGTGTTATTACAAATGTCACGTAAGGACACAATACCAAGAGTCCTCATTCTGAAATTCTTTGGGGGAATATAAGAAGAGACTGATTACTCTGCACTTAACACAAAAAGCATTGCAAACAATGGAACTTTTCCCTTTATCTCCTTCCTGCTTTCCCTTAAACTTTTCCATGGGTAAAGTCACCTTTGCCATCATACTACACTCCATTTAGGGTTCTTTTGAGGCAAACCTTTAGAGAGCAGTGTGAGTAAAATTTATGTGGGAAGGATTCCAGGAAGAATTGCTAGGATAATTGAAAAATGAGAAGGGAAGAAGAGGAAGTCAGGACATATGATCGACTGACTGCCCTGGGCAGGTGGGCTCTAGAGACTAGGAATCTGGGAATCTACACATTGCATGGTGTAGAGCCCCAGGAATGAGACTCGGAGATTCACCCATGATAGCTGCAGAGTTTTGGTCCATCACTGGCTGAGGATGCTCTGAGAATATTAATTCCTTGCTACTCCTGGTCTGTTTTCCATACAGTGGGAAGATGGAGGGTATTTACTTTTCTCTCTTCTTTCTACCATGTACAACTAAAAATCCTGAAAATTATGTGTTAAGCACTCTGAAGGGAGGAGAGAAGAAAGTGATCTGTAGAAGCTCTCAAACTTTGAGGAGTGACATGGTAGAGATTTCCTTTGAGTTTCCATTTTACCTCTTATCTCCTAAACGAGGTACTGATGAAGTGAGAAACTGGGGAATGCCAACTGACACAGGTTTCTAAAAAGTACCAACACAAAAAATATAGTTATGTTAGGAGCATCTGACAAATATTTTAAAGCATATATAAGTTAATAGTTCAACAAGCAAATATAAACATGCTTAACATAAATGGAAAAATAGCCTCAGAAAAAGACAGCTCAGAGAAGAAATAAAAGATATAGAGCCACATGGAATTTTACAACTGCAAAGTAGAAGACCAAAATAAAAAGCCCTCTGTATGGGTTCAATAGAAGAATTAAAGGAACAAAGAAAGAAACAGTTAACTTGAAAACAGAACAACAGAAAATGCCCAATTTGCATAACAGAGACATCATAGAATGAAAAAAAATGAAGAAAGATCTGTGGGACTGTAACAAAAAGTCTAGACTTCAATAAATAATGGCTGAAAACTTCTCAAATTTGTTAAGAGATGTAAACAGACTTAAAAAAATAAGGAAATCTGTGATCAGATGCACCAAAGCTTATTTTCTGAAAATCAGAATCAAGGGAAACATCTTGAAAACAGCCAGAGAAGGCAGCAACCTGCCTTTAAGGGAAAAAGAGGGAGGATTAACACTGTTGGATAGGGGAAGAGCCACACTGAAGCTACTCAGAGCAGATCAGTGAAAAACACAGGCATTTGGGAAGCAGGGAAGGACATACATCCTGATGCCAAAATCAATCTGAAGAAAGAGACTTGCAGATCAGAAGAAACGTAAACATAGGACTTAATAAAACAGCAATCCAGGCCACTGGGCTGCCAGTGGGTCTCATGCCAGTGGGTGGAGCAGGACTGCCCTTCTGGGAGGTTAAAAACAACAAAGACAAAATGAATAAGCTCAAGCCACACAGGATAGACTTGGGATATAAGTCCCCTGCCTCTTTTGCCTCCCTACAAACAGAGCACTAGGCAAATTTCTTTGGCACACAAGGTCAAGGGACCAAAGAACTGCTCCCTCCCCATCAGGCCACCAGATGATTGATTGATTGTTTGACTGACTGATTAGCTGTTGTGCACTTGAGTGGCTAACTGGAACCTCTAGAAACATCAAAGTTTCGGACTGCAGTGGCAGTGGCAGTGGCAGTGGCAGTCAAGGTAGTGAATGGAACAGCACGTTCCTCCTGCCCCTTGACCAGGGACTTGGGAGAGAAAACCTGACATGTGAGATTTACGCAGCCTTGCTCCACAGCACAGCAATGAGTGGGAGGCTGGCACTCTCCCAGTGGGAGAGGAGCCTGAAGTGGGACTGAGCAGCCTGTGCTGTCTCCATGATGGTGGCAGGAAAACAGTCAGCCCACGACACCCTGCCCCATCTCGCTGACTAGACAGGTAACAACTACTTTTCCCTAAAAAATCGGAAATGTAGGACCTTGGGACAGACACAAAGACCAAGCTACACATAGAAGATATCTCTGAGACTTTCTATATGCCAAAGACATAAATTAGACAGGTCTTTCACCTACACTGAACTAAAATAAAAATGTTTCAAAAATCTAAATATTAAAAGAGAAACAGTAAATCTGCCAGGAGATAGAATAAGTAGAACCCATGAAGACATAGTTGTAGGCAAAGACTTTATGAACAAAACCCAGACCACGAGGGAACTATTACAAAGAATCAACAACTAGGGTCTCATCTTATTAAAAAGCTTTTGCACAGCAAAAGAAAACATCAAAATTGAGTGGGAAAAACTTTTTCCAGCTGCTCCTCAGACAAGGAACTAATATCAAAAAAATACAAAGAACTGAAAAAAATCGTATCTTCCAAATTTAAAAACCCAATCCAAAAATGGATATCTGAAGTCAGTAGATACTTCTTAGCTAAAGAAGCAGAAATGGCAAAGAACTATATGAAAACGTGTTCAACATTACTGGTTATTAGAGTTATGCAAATTAAACTGATGTTGAGATTCCATCTCATGCCAGAAAGAATGGCTATTATCAAGAAATCAGCCTATTAACAAATGCTGGAGGGACTGTGGGGAAAAAGGAACCCTTCTCCACTCTCGGTGACAGTGCAGATTGGTGCAACCACCGTGGAAAAAGTGTGGAGGCTCCTTTAGAAACTAAAATCAGGAGTATCATTTGACCTAGCTATTTACCTTCTTAGTATCTTCCGGAAACAACTGAAAACATTATACCACAGTGAAGTATGCACACACGTTTAGTGCAGCATGGTTGGAGATGGCTAAACCTTAGAAACGGTCCAAATGCTCATCAATCAATGAATGGATAAAGAAGATGTGGTTTTTTTTTTAATACAATGGAGTACTAATCAGCCAAAAGCGAGCATAAACTTGAGACATTTATAGGTAAATGGATGGACCTTGATACCATACTCTTAACTGAAATAAACTGAACACAAAAATACCTTATTGTTTCTCTAGTGTGAGAAACCAAAAGTGTAAAGACCAGAATGTATACTAGATATCATGAAGTGGGGAGAAAACAGTCATTTGGGAAGGGGGACTAGAGAGGGGACAGAGGAAAAAATGAAAGGAAAAGAAAAAGAAAGGAAGGAAAGATTGAAACAGTTTTTATATAAAGAGGTGAAGAGTGGTTGAAGGGAGGATAAGGGAATGGGGAAACAAGAGAGGAGCTGTGATAAACCACGGACAGATAAAAAGTCCTTATGAAGAAAGTGATCTTTGTGTATATTTAAAATGTACAATAAATGTAAAAAAATAAGGAAAAACAATTTGAAAGATTACAAATTTCTCCTTAGAGACTGCAGCTGCCAGAAGAAACAGGCAGAATGTTTTAAACTTCTGGAATACAAGGATTGTCAACTCAGGATCTTATACTTGATAAAAAGTATTTTTAAGAATGATGGAAAAATCAAAACATTTTTAGATGAAGGAAAAGTGAAGGAATTTGTCACCAGTCGATCTAGGCCAAAAGAAAGGCACAAGAGGTGGAGGGAGGGTGGAAGAAGGGGAGGGGAAGGGGGGGAAATAGACTTACAATATGCTGTGTACATGCTGCAACCCTTTGTAATGAATCTGATCACTGTGTGTTGCAAACGTGCTAATTAAAATAGAAATTTTAAAAGTAAACAAAAATAAAAAAAATTGTGTAAACAAAAAGAAAAATAAAATTTTTAGGCATCAGGAAAAATGACTATGTTCAGGGAAAAATACATACAATCAGTAAATACAATAGATTTCCCTTTGCATCTTTAGTTTTCTCAATGATATTTGATGATTGATCAAAATGATACTAATATGCTTCCAATATAAACAGAAGAAATATTTCAGACAATGTTGTTGTAAATGGAAAACAGGCAAGAGAACATCAAATGAGGTAAAATTTCTAAAGAAACAGAGATTGGGTTAAAAATACGAATGAATTGTATGCTTTCTATAAGAAATTATTTCAAATATAATACAATAGATATGTTAAAAGTAAAAAGATGAAAAAGATTTATGAGCTATTAAACAGCAATCAAAGCAAAGAAAAAAGAGATGCTAGTATATTAATAAAAATTGAATAAAGTTATGTAGGACAGGGAGAGGAACATTACATAATAATAAAAGGATCAACCTTCCCAGAAGATATGTGGAACCAATGAACAGCATAGATGTAAACTCAGTGAAGCAAAAGCTGGTCAAATTGAAACATGAAACAGACAAATCTGTAGTTACAGTGGGAGACTTCAATGTCCTTCTCCGAATATTGCTAAAACAACTAGGCATAAATTTAGTGAAGATAAAAACAACACTAAAAATCAGCAGGATCTAATAAACATTAACAAAATGCGTACACTCAGCAATGGCAGAATATGTGTTTCATGCATGTATGGAATATATATCAAGATAGATCATAATGTGATTTGGACAAACACAACAGATTTCTAAAATTTTAAGGCATATACACTGTGCTTTCTGATCATAGTGTAACCAACTAAAAATCAAACACAGCAATAATAGGAAAATCATTAATTACTTGGAAACTAAAGAAAACATTTCTAAATTTAAGATGAAATCCCAAGAAAAATTTCAAAATACACTACAATGCATTAAAATATATTGAAATGAAAACATAAAAGATCAAAACTAGGTTATTGTTTTTCTGTAGGAAAAAAATAAATGATACAGGTTAGTAATATCAGAAATTATAAGTAAATACCTGTACAGATCATTCAGACATCAAATGGATAATAATTGAATATAATTAAGAACTCAGCACACAAATTTGAGATTGATGAAACAAATTACTTTTTAGAAAGTACAAACCCACCATGACTCATCAAATATGAACTAGGTAAACTAAGTATGATGGCACATGCCTGTAATTGTAGCATTTGGGGGGCTGAGGCAGAAGGATCCCTGTGAGTTCAAGGATAGCATGCTCTATATAAGAAAACTGAAGTCCAGCCTATACTACATAGTGAGACTTTGACTGAAAACAAACAAACAAACAAACAAACAAACAAACAGACATATAAAACTGAAACCAAACCAAAATCCAAAAATCAAAAACTAAATACCAAACCAAAACAAAATCAAATAAGAACTAGATAATCTGAATAAACCTACATAACCATTGAACCATTGTATTTGACCAGGGTTGTAGCTATGTGTTAAAGTCATTGCTTTGCTTGTGTGAAGCCCTTAGTTTGACGCCCAATACTTCAAAAAATTGAATTTATAATTAAAACTGCCCAAATAATCTTTGGATGTAGATGAGTTCACTAAATTATTTCACAGAGTATTTAAAAAAGAATTAACATCAAATCTATGCAACATTTCCCAGAAAATAGAAGACAATAATCTTCAATTTTATGAGTCCAATATTTCTCCAATACCAAAACCAGACAGTGATAATAGAAGGAAAAAAAAAAAAGAAATAAAACTATCAATGGATCTCTTCGAAAAGCAGAAGATAAAGATCCCGGTACATAGAACACACAGGTAATTAATGTTTTGAGAGATCAGAATGGTTGTTACTGTGATTTAACTACAGACAAAAGTTCTCAAAATATTTTCCATAGCATTTAGCAACTATAGAAGTGGAATTAAGTATGACAAGTGTTGTTCAATATACAAATGTCAGTCAATATAATTCATCATATTAACAAATCATAAAAATGGATGCAGAAAAATATTTTGTAAAATTCAAAAAACATTTATGACAAAAATTCTAATAGAACAAGAATAAAGTAGGAATTCCTCAACTTGATAAAGAGCATCTACACAAATACCCTACAGCTAATATTATATATGTGTTAAAACTGAACGTTTTTGCCTTAAGAGTGGGAATGTCTTTTTTTAAAATTTATTTGAGGAGAAAAAAAGCAGAAAAAGGGTACAAGTTATACAGAATTACATAAAAAAATAAACAGTAGGAAATCACTAGTTAATGGATTACATATTGTCATCTTAGAAATATTTGTTCAAGTTACAAAATTAAAGCGTATAAAGTGGACATTCAAACAGTGAGACTGCAAACAGTTCTGTTCAGTGATCCAACAAAACTCAGTAATATCATTGTCTATCTTATACACTTAAATATACATGCAGTTATATCGTTTAGAGCACTTTCTTTTCCTCTCTAAGAATGTCTTGATGCCAATACTCCTTAAACTCTTAAATGAAATGGAAAAAGAAGCAATCCTCCCTAAATCATTCCAGGAGGCAAGTATTACTCTCATACCAAAGCCAGAGAAAGAACCAACCAAAAAAGAGAACTATAGACCAATCTCACTAATGAACATTGATGCAAAGATTCTCAATAAAATACTGGCAAATAGAATGCAGCAAATCACCAAGAAGAGTATACATCATGAACAAGTGGGATTCATCCCAGGAATGCGGGGATGGTTTAACATACACAAATCAATAAATGTAATATACCACATTAACAGAGCCAAAAACAAAAACCACATGGTCATCTCAATATATGCAGAAAAAGCTTCTGATAAAGTCCAACACATGTTCATGATAAAAACCTTTTTGAAACTAAGAATACACGGTGTCTACCTCAATTGCATAAAGGCCATCTATGACAAACCAACAGCCAACATTATACTAAATAGACAAAAACTGAAAGCTTTCACTTTAAAATCAGGAATAAGGCAGATGTCCACTATCACCACTCTTATTCAGTATAGTTCTGGAACACTAGCCACAGCAATTAGATAAAAGAGAGAAATAAAAGGAATAAAGACAGGAAAGGAAGAAGTTAAATTATCACTATTTGCAGATGACATGATACTTTATATAGAATATTCAAAAAAACTCTATTAAAAGACTACTAAAAGTAATAAACAAATTCAGCTGTGTAGCTGGATACAAAGTCAATGCTCAAAAATCAATAGCATTCCTGTACACAAACAAAAAATTCACTGAGAGAGAAATCATGAAAATATCATCCTTCACAATAGCATCTAAAAAAAATGAAATACTTAGGGATCAACCTAGCTAAGAAGGTAAAAGCCCTATACACTGAACATTATGCTACTCTAAAAAAGGAGATTGAATAAGATATTAGAAAATGGAAGGATATTCTTTGCTTTTGACTAGAAAGAACAAACATTGTGAAAATGGCCATACTTCCAAAACTGTTACACAGATTTAATGCAATCCCAATCAAAATACCATTAACATACCTCACAGATCTAGAGAAAACACTCCTAAAATTCATTTGAAAACAGAAGAAACCTAGAATAGCAAAGGCAATTCTGAACAACAAAGGCAAGACAGGAGGCATCAATTCCTGACTTGAAACTATACGACAAAACCACAGTGATAAAATCAGCATGGTACTGGCAAAGACATATACCCGAGGATCAATGGAACAGATTAGAAGATGCAAGCACAACTACAAAGATATTCAGCCACCTGATATTTGACAAAGGGGCTAAACATGTTCACTGGAAGAAGGATAGCCTCTTTAATAAATGGTGTTGGAAAAATTTGCTCTCCACATGCCGAAGACATGAAACTAGATCCATGCCTATCGCCATGCACAAAACTAAAGTCTAAGTGGATCAAAGACCTAAATATTAAAACAGAAACACTAAATCTACTAGAAGACAAGGTAGGTGGAAGACTTGGAGACATAGGGTTAGGCAAAGAATTCATGAACAAAATGCTCACTGCACAGGAAAGACTTCAAGAATCAACAACTGGGATCTCATATTATTGAAAAGTTTTTGCAATTCAAAAGAAACCACTAACAGAGTGAAAGAAATCTCACAGAATAGGAAAGAATTTTAGCCAGCATACCCTCAGACAAAGGACTTATATCCAGAACATATAAAGAACTGAAAAACATCAAGCCCCCCAAATTCAAAGGCCCTCTACAAAAATGGGCATCTGAGATGAACACACAGTTCTCAGGTGAAGATATACAAATAAATACATGAAGAAATATTCACCATCACTGGTCATTCAATAAATGCAAGGTAAAACAAGTTAAAACAGCACTGAGATTTCATCTCACTCCGGAAAGAATGGGTGCCATCAAGAAATCAACTGACAACAAATGTTGGCGAGGCTGCAGGGGAAAAAGGAACACTGTTCCCTATTGGTGGGAGTGTAAACTGGTGCAACAATTATGGAAATCAGTATGGAGAATTCTCAGAAGACTAGGATTGAAAGTTCCATTCAACCCAGCTATTCCCTTCCTGGGTATTTTCCCAGAAAAACTGAAAAGGTCATATCACAGTGATATATGGTTCACCCAAGTTCATAGCCGCACAATTTGTAATAGCTAAATCTTGGAAACAACCAAGATGCTCATCAAACGCAGAGTGGATGAAAAAGTTGTGATATTTTTATACAATGGAATATTACTCAGCTATAAAAATATGATCTTGAGGCTTTTGTAGGTAAATTGAAGCAACTTGAAACTATCTTCATAAGTGAAATAAATCAGAATCACATCTGTAAATATCATATTGTCTCTCTAGTATAAAAATAATAATAAACTGAGTTATAAGATCCAAAATGTATAATAGACATGGAGATAATGAAAGGGAAAGTACTCTAAAGTATATAACTGTATATATATATATGTTTAAGTTTGCAAGATAGATAACCATAGTACTAAATCGATTGGCAAAGAAAATACCAAAGAATACACATAATACTTCTAGAACTATTAAAGAAATTAGGCAACATGTTTGTAGATTTGGATAGCACTATCCTAAAATATATGTGCAAAGGCAGGAAAGTGAAGACAAATCATTTGATAAAGAAGAGAAAAATTTTGGGGACTTAGTATCTCAAGACTTACATAGTTATAGGAATCAAAACTGAATGGTTGATGGGGGAACAAAGATCAGTGGAACAGAAACGCAAAGCCAGAAAAACGTCCACACAAACACAGACTACTGAATTTTTAAAGCAGCGCTTTGAGAGAGAAAGTGTAAGTTTATACGAAGTTATAAAAATAATACAGAGATCTTTTGTAAATTTTCCTGGTTTTCCCCACTGATAACATTTACAAAATTATAGTATAATTTCCATGCCAGGTGTCGATATTGATTTTGATACTGATATTTATATTGAAAGAATGCATCAATCTCACTCAGATTTATCCAATTTTCTTTATATTCACTTGTATATATGTATTTGTGTGCATGTATTTTATATAATTTATTGTCCATATAGGTCACTAGGTTCACTATGCAAACAAAATACTAAACAAATTCAGCATTGCATGAATTTCTTGACTCTTTCTTTCTTTCTTTCTTTCTTTCTCTCTCTCTCTTTCTTTTCTTTCTTTCTTTCTTTCTTTCTTTCTTTCTTTCTTTCTTTCTTTTCTTTCTTTCTCTCTCTCTCTCTCTCTCTCTCTCTCTCTCTCTTTCTTTCTTTCTTTCTTTCTTTCTTTCTTTCTTTCTTTCTTTCTTTCTCTCCTCCTTCTTATTTTTAAATGTTGTTTCTACTATGTTGCTCAGGCTGGCTTTGATCTCACTATTGAGCCCTTGGTGGGCTTGAGTTGCTGTGATCTTTCTGCTTTGGCCTCCTTAGTCCTAGAATTACAGACTTGTTTTATACTCACGCTCACATTCCTCGTGTTTCCTTTGAAATTCTCTCTCTTCCTCCTCTAATCTTTGGAAACCTCTACTTTGTCCTTCATTTATAAAATGTAATCATTTCAAAAATGATATTTATGTATGAAATCATAAAATAGCTACTCTTTTGAAATGGCTATTTTTACTCAATAGATTTCTTGGAGTTTATCATGTAGTGATATTTTTACCTTTTTCATTACTAAGCAGTATGTTGTTTCATTCACGTGTCACATGCTTAACTGTTCTCTTCTCAAAGCTTTTAGGCTGATTCCTGTGCTTGGGTAATAAAAAAACTAAGCTTCTATGAACATTTGTTTACAGGTACTTTTTAGTAGGTATCTACTTGTGTTCAGGGATGGATAGATGAGAGGCAGCAGAAGAAAGAAGGTGCTTGAATAAAATTATTTGACCCAACATCCAGCTATAATTGAAACCATTGGTATACACACCCTTAAATGTTCTGGTTTCTATCTTTAGATGACTTTTTACATTACTAAAAAATACTAACATATATAGGTATTAGCAGAGCGATGTTACTGCCTGAAAACTACAACCTTTTTTTTTTTTAAGGAAAAGGCAGTTGTTTAGCCAATGAAGAGTTTCAACAACATAACTGTTATACTGAACAGGGGAAGGAGGGTACATTTTGCAGTCCATCTTATAGCTAGCTTTGTAAAGTATTTGCTATATATTTGGTACTTCACTGAATATTCTTGGTGTTTTCCAGTGTCATTTATGGCTGGCAGGGTCCAAGAAACCTGAATTAATGCCATGGTGGGCTTTAAACCAAGGTACTTCTGATAGGTCAGATGCTCTGTGCTACGTTCGACTTAGAGAGGGAGTTCTTGTAATAGTAACCAGGGGATCTTAGGTCAAGTCCAGCTCCCCCTGGAATACTACGTAAGATGAAATTTGTGATGGTCACATTTATATTTGTCATGGTCAAAATCTAACTTCATTGAAGTTAAGAAAGCACCTTTTTTGAGAAGCTCAGGTGAACTGAGAGCAAATTTGCATTCAGCTTCAACACAAGCCAATTTGGAGGCCTTAGTATCAATATATGACATTTACAAAGAAAAACTAAATAAAGATGAATGTCAACATTTTAAACAAGTAAAAACAGATAAACTGGACTATATTAAAACTAAAAACCTTTATGCCACAAAATAGATTATCAACAGAGTGAAAAGGCCAAAATGGAATGGGTGCAAATGTCTGAAAATCCTGTTTGATCAGGGACTAGAACAAATAGAGAATATATCTGGAACATATAGTGAAAGTCTAATTATGAACTGGCATATATATTTTTGTAAAGAAAATACATAAGTAACAAGTATGCATCTGGAAAGATGCTCAGTATCACTAATCATTAAGGAAATGAAAACTAAAATCATGATGCTACACTATTTCACACCCACTAAGATGAATATTGTCAAAACGAAAACAAAATAATAAGTGTTGAAAAGGATATAGAAAAGTCAGAGCACTTGTGCACTATGGATTGGAATGAAAAGTATTATGTATGGAAATTAAGTATAGAATGCCCATATGATCCAGAAATTCCTCTTCCGAGTAAATAGTCAAAAGAATTGAAAGCAGAAACATGGACAGATGTTTGTACATCTGTATTCAAAAAAGCAACATTTACCAAAAACAAAAGATGGAAACAATCCAAGTGTCCATTGACAGAAAAATGAATAAAAATATGGCACATCCATGGAATGGAATATTAGCCAAGTTTAAAAAGGAAGGGGGCTGGGGATTTAGCTCAGTGGTGTAAGTGCCTGCCTGAAAAATACAGTGAAATATATCTCTGATTCCAAAACATCAACAGCAACAACAACAACAAAAACAAAAACAAAAACAAAAAAAAAACAAAACAAAAAAATCCAAAGCAAACCAAACAAAAAAATATTTCTGGGCATATTCCCAGAAGAATTGAAAACATTATACCATAGTGATATATGTGCATCCATGTTTATAGTGGCACAATTTGTATTAGCCAAATCTTGGAAACAACCCAAATGCCCATTAACTTAGGAGTGGATAAAAAAGATGTGGTATTTTTATACAATGGAGTACTATTCAGCTATAAATAAGGATCACATTGAGGCTTTTATAGGAAAATGGATGTGACTTGAGATCATACTCATAAGTTAAATAAATCAAACTCACATGGGTAAATACTGTATCGTCTCCTGAGTGTAAGAAATTGAAAGAGTAAATAAGATACAAAAATCTTCAATAAATATTGTATAAGGGTAAGAAACTGCTCAGTGGGGAAAAATAACTCAGGGAAAAGAAGAAAATAAGGAAGGGAAAATAAAAAAATACAAATCTGTATATATACACTTAAGATAACTAAGATGATTATATTACTAATTCTACTAATTCTTGGAACAAAACAGCTAACACTCATAGAACTAGATCAATTTTGCATGTATATATATGGTAATCTGAGTCACTCTTTTGAAGATAACTATGCACAATAACAATCTTAGTTATGTTCCTACCACCTTGTTTTGAAAGCCTATATTGGTATTGTTTTGGGATCTTGGTTATTGTCATTATTTTTCTCTTTTGTTTCTTGTCTTTCTTGTATTTTTTTTGTTTTTCTCTCTAATACAGAAAGGATAAATGTACATATATAGGCTTATACATGCCTAAATCTTTTCATAAAAAAGTTAAAAGAATTCATATTATTATGTGTAGTAGTATCAACAGCTACTTAGAAGAAAAAGAGACATTATGGTAGCCAGTGCTAATTTTCTATCATCTTGTTATGAAGTCCAATAATGATTTTATTCTTTATTTTGATTGGTTTTAGTTTGTTTTCTATTATTAGATTTCAGTATGTGTGGAGGTATAGACAATTATTTTGAAGAGAACAAGAAACATTACGGTAACCACTGTTGATTTTCCTATTGTCTGGTCTTGAAGGCCTGTAATGCTTTCATTCTTTTGTTTTGACAGGTTTTGTACTATTTTATTTTATTTGAACGAATTGCATGTAAAGTTATGGACAGCTGTTTCAAAAAAAAAAAAAACAAGAGACATTATGGTAGTCACTATTGATTTCCTGTTGTCTTGTTTTGAAATCCTGTATTGCTTGCATTGTTTTGTTCTTATCTACTTTGTTCTGTTTTGCTTTGTGCTATTCTTTTTAAAATAAAAAAAAATGAAAAGGATGGAAATTCTGACATATGTTACAACACGGATGAATCTTGAAGACCTTGTGCTAAAAAAATGAACCAATAACAGAAGGATAAATGCTGTATGATTCTATTTATAAAACATACCCAGAGTAGTCAGATTCCTAAGTGCAGAAAAAGAATGTTGGTTGTCAAGGGCTGAGGAAGAGTAGAGTAATTCTTTAGTAGATATAGAATTTCAACTTGGGAAGACAAAGTGTCTATGCAGGCATGTTTGTGTGACAATGTGAATAAATCACTTTCTTAAACTGGTTAAATGTAACTTTTATGTTATTTGTATTTTACTACTTTAAAAATGGATCAAAAAGGAAGTTCCTATATCCAGTATTATCCAGTCTTTATAAGGTAAATCAGAGTACATCCAAAACCAAAGAGGTGCCACTGTGATGTCCTGCAGAATCAATCAGAAGAAGGACGGACAGTTCCAGGCAGCTCTAACATGTGTTTTGAAGACAAAGTTCAACCTTCAGGGAAGTCTGAAGTGGCTTTCATAAGAAGCTGAAGGAATTAAGGGGAGAGTGAGTAAACATGAAGTGGAGGCGAAAGGCAGAAAATGCTCAAGAAATTCAGGCCAGATCTTTGGGTGGACACTTCCAGAAGATGAGCAGTTGGGATGATGGTGTGTCTGGAAGGGGCAGCAGGCATGGAGGGGCTTGAACTCATCAGAACGTAGAGACCAGAGACAGGATGTGTCGAAAGGAATTTTGAATGTAATGATTGGTGAGACCAAATTAAGTGCTTAATTAAAAACGCTACAGTATAAAAAAGTAATATATATTAAATTAACTCAAAAAGATCAATTAATGGATGCACTTAAATTGTGTGAAAAAGCTCCCTTTTCCCTCTCTCTCTCTCTCTCTCTCTCTCTCTCTCTCTCTGTGTGTGTGTTTTTCTCTTCCTCTTTCTCTGTCACATACACAGCAAAGCAGGTGCAACAGTTCCAGTTCTCTCAAAAATAAATCAAGGAATTTCTTGACAAATATCTAATTTAGAGAGAATCTGTCTTATAAAGATAGAAAAAAACCCTTTGAAAGCATATGACAAGATGAGCTAGGCATGTGATGAGCTGAGCACCTATAAAATGCAACTCAAAGATCTTTCAGAAATTTTTGGAAGAATCCAGTGGTTATTATTGAAGTTGGCTTATTTCCCATGAGAGAAAAGCACATGATAACAAGTTGAGAGCTCTGTTGACTGAAAGACGCCTTTGTAAGCTAAGAGAATGCATTGCTGAGAGAAAAAAAAATATGTTGAAGAAAACTGTAAAAGTTTTCAAATGTACTTCGTGTCCCTGAGATTGGTAATAGGGCATTTGGCAAAGGGAATTCTCTGGATGGTCAGATCTTTAAGGAAGGGAGATACAACAGGTTGGGGTCCAGGATCAAATGCCTGCTGTGAGGCAGGTGCAACTTTCTTAGGATCAGGTCACAGAAGAAAGGCTTGTCAAGTGACCTCATGCCAACACCGAAGTTCCTTGTCAGTAGCATGACAGAGTGGTTCTGGAACTCCTGGAGCCAGCAGGGGCTCAAGTCCTCTTATGAGTCAACTGCCCCAGCAAAACAGAGTGCCATTAGTTCAGAACATAGTTTTCTGCCTGGATCCCTTGTCAAACATCAGATGTCCCAGAGAGATTCCAAGGGGTACCTTCTAACAACTCTTAGTCTTCTCTGTATTCCAGGAAGCTCAGAAAGAAATGTGTTGGCGTCTTAACCAACCTCCATGGGGAAGGACACCTATGGTCTGGAGCATCTTCTAGCCATCAGAAATGTCTCTCCCTTAGGTGCTTTTACTCAGTGTGCAAGTGAGTCATCTGGCCTTACCCTCCTATGACCCAAATTCTGAATACTCAGCACAGCAAGTTACATACTATAATTTAGGCTTTTTCTTTAATGTTATTGCTATTAAGTACTTATTCAATGACTCAGATGAAAACAAAGTAGGCATTAATTGTACAATGATGTCCTGCAACTGTGGATTATTTAAATGTGGCTCTTATAAATTATTTTATTTTATGTAGTGTTATTATGGTAGGTTTTGAAGAAGCTCAGGTGAACTGAGAGCAAATTTGCATTCCGTTTCAACATAAGCCAATTTGGAGGCCTTAGTATCAATATATGACATTTACAAAGAAAAACTAAATAAAGATGAATATATGTATTAGTTGATATGGGCCTGAGAAGAACCTCATGGCCAGTTGTCAAGTCTTGCTCCTCTGCCTGGTGTCGCTTCCACACTCTGCCATTTCCTAGTCATGTCCAGTGGCAGCTGGAGTTGATGGCCATGCACAGGTAAAACTCTCTTTCTTAAAGGAAAGTGTGCCTGACCTAGGATATACCAGGTTCCCAGCGAGATCTCAGCAGTTGAAAGACTAACCTCTGGGACTTGGTTTCCTCTTCTCATTGCATTCTAGCAGAGCTCTCACAAGACCTAAACAAGTTCCCAGTTATCCAGCTTCCCGTCAATCCAAGTCCTGCTGTAAGAAGCATGGCCAGACCCTGGGGAGTCCAAAAGCCTTCATTTTCTCCCATGTCTTTCCCTCTTCCTTTTCTCTTTTTCAACAACTCACTGAACACATCCAAACTCATTCCTTGCATACTGCTGGATATCTCTCCTGCCAGTATGGGGCCCCGTAGTCTGTAGTCTTGTGAGGAAATCTCTCCATGCCTGGAATCCTGACCCTGTACTGTAGTGATTCTGATGCCAACTTCCTGCCCACCTCCAGCTGCTGATAGAAGTGCTTGTCCACTTCTGAGATTCTTTGATGGCTTCCTGCTCCTTAGTTATTTCACCTTCAAAACAGTGATAAGTGAGAGTTCACTTTTAAAAACATAAAAGATATCAGGAAAGTACTGTTAAAATTCTCCATGCATCCAGTTCATGTTGACACTGTAGTCTGAACTCCAGAGATCCATAAGGAGGCATACACCTATGTTTGCTTGTTGCTACATATGTTCCTTCAGTCTAGCTATTGCACTTCCTTCTGCTGTAAAGACATGTCAAGCCCACACCTACACTGCAGTCTTTGTATTGGCTATATTCTTAGTGTAGAACCTATTCCATACAATGTATATGTGCTGCTTCCTTCTCATTGATCACCCACTTTATTTTGGCATGTCTTGCTCTTTTGGGTTCCTCAGAATTATTCATGGCTTCAAACCATTCATCCTCTTTGAATCCACTGAATTTCTACATTGTTCTAGTTTACATAATTTAAGCTTCTTAATCGCACACCCCCTCCCAGGATGAGGGATGTTTACTTTAGAAGATAAAATTCTTGCTGTGTTTCAGATCATTTTAGTGGAGTTATTAACAACAAAAGCATGGCTCATTGTTTGCACTACCCTCTAGAATGTCAGAGGCAGGAGATTATCTGATTCAGCATTAATGCTTCTCTCTCACCTTATGCATGACAATAACTCACTTGTTATGGTTTTCATCTAGGTGACCCCCAAACCTCATGCAGTCATGAAGACAGCTGAATCTAGCATTTGTGATTGGTTTGTTGTCTAGCATTGGTATTGGTGGTGTGAGTGCTGCACCTACCCAGGAGCAGAGCAGACATACAATATAAGGGTCCTATTTTGCCCTGTTCACTCTTGCTGTTTGTGGCTTCCATGAATTGTTGCCCCTCAGCCATATCACCCTGCTTTGGAGCCAGTTGAGTATAGACTGAAACCTTCAAAAAAACCTGTAAGAAATAAACCTTTCCCCCCCCTAATTTTGGGTGCCAGGTGTTTTGTCTCAGCAATGAGAAAAAAGTAACTAAGACAGAATTTGGTGCCCAAAGTGGGGCCATTGCTGTAAGTACACATGACCATGTGGTTCAAGAGCCTTTAGAAATGGTTTGTGGGAAGAGTTTGGAAAGGCTCAGAGAGGTCTGCATTTTGCTCACATCCAGAGACTGCTTGAAACTGAGATTAAGGCTGATCAATCTGGCAGGAGAAATTTCAACACAGTGGAATATTGAGGTGATGGCATGACTATTGTTGGGGGCTTTTAGTTAGATTTATGTTGTGAATCAAGAGAAAAGAACCCAGCATGATGTTGTGAGTCTGGTCAAAAAGAAAGCTACAGTAAATTTGTAGACTATAAAGATAGAGCTAAGACTGGAAAGATTGCTGAAAAGGAACAGAGAAATAAAAAAGATGGCATGGGAGCATCCTGTGAAGCAGTGGGTCTCCACCTTTTGCAACCTCAAAACTGCAAAAGTGAAAGACTTCTCAGTGTAGAAAGCTATGGTGTGATGGTGGAGGCCACAGGAGGTTCCAAAATGGTGGCAGCTGCACCAGATTCCAGAATGGCAATAACAAGAGAAGCTGTTCCTTACATGATTGATTGAGAGTGCTCAGCAATCCAGGCACTTGACTGCTACAGCCAAGAGAGAGGAAAGCCTGGCTACTGTTCCAGCTGGCACTGGACTTGGACAACATCCAAGTGGTGCTGGTTTTAGGTGAATGGAGAGTGCACAAATTCTGAGGTTAAGGCAGCTTCCACCCTGATTTCAGAAAGCCTGGGAGGCCATGCAGTGTGCCCGTGAGAGGGCAATATGTGAAGCTGAGTGTGAAGCCAAAGGTGTAGTGGAGACCCTAGAAGTTTAGAAAAGCTAGGAACTGGATCCTCTAAGGAAAGCTGCAAGGACTGAACAGGGTGGGCTTAAGAGAGAAGCTATGGGAGCTGAAACCCCTGGAAGTGCCATGGGGGTGGACTTACTCAAGCCTTTTGGAGCTTACAATCGGATTGCTTCAGATGCTGAGTGTGGAACTCCAGGACTTAATGTTGGCCCTACTGGATTTTGGACTTCATTTGGTCCCATTCCTTTGTGTTCCATTTGTACCCTTTGGAATGGCAATGTTTATTTTGTGCCATTGTATGTTGGAAGTGTTTAACTTGTTTTCATTTATCCAGGGGCTTGCAAATAAGAATTTACCTTAGATCTTGGAGGAGACTTGAACTTTTCAGCATTGCTGAAACTGTTAGGAATTTGGCAACTCTTGGAGATGGACTAAAAGTCTTTTGTATAAAGCATGTGCAAGAGTCTTTTGGAGGCCAAGGATGGAATATAGTGATTTGTGTCTAGGTGCCCCCCAAGCCTCATGCAGTCATGGAGGGAGCTAAATCTAGTATTTGTGACTGGTTTGTTGTTTAATGTTGGGACTGATGCGAGTGCTGCTCCCACCCAGGGGCACAGCTGACATACAATATAAGGGCGGGAAGAAGGCTTGTTTTTTTCCTCTTTGCCCTGTTCGCTCTTGCTGTTTGTGGCTTCCATGAACAATTGCCCCTCAGCCACACCACCCTGCCTTGGAGCCAGCTAAGTATGGACTGGAACCTCCAAAAAGCTGTAAGAAATAAACGTTTTCTTTCCTAATTTTGGATACCAGTTTGTCTCAGCAATGAGAAAATGTAAGGCATCACTAAAGATGTAGAGATTGGAATGGATGTAAGAATAAATACAAGTGAGTCCAATGGGATGATATGGGATCTCAGGCTGTTACACATACCAGAGTACGGCTGACCTGAGCTTTCCAAGGCAGGCTCTGGACACTGGTGGGTGTCTCCTTGCAACTTCCTGGTGTTTCTCACTGCCATATATTTCTCAAAGATCCTTGACTTTATTTTAGAGCCCACCTCATCCTTGTGGGAACATTTCAGATGGCCTCTGCCCACATATTCCAAACCATAAGCTCTAAGTCTCCATGTTAAAATGAATTGTACAGATGGGAAAATCCAACGTTGTAGGACAAGTGGAAAGAGCTGTGGGATGATCATTTCTGTTCTACTCTGTGACAGTGTTGAGCAGCAAAGGTCTGAGTGCTTTTGTGTGAATGGCAGAGCTCGTGATCCTCAGAGTTTCAGGTCACTTTGTTGACTTGGAGAGAGGAGACAAGAACATGCATGCACAATAAACTCTTACTTCGGGTGTAGTGATTAACACTTGTGGGGGACTTACAAAGCACAGAGTGCCATATACATCATGTTGTCTTTTGGTTGTGATTGTCTTTATAACTACCCTCTGAAACAGAGATTATTGTCAGAGATAAAGAGACTGAAGCTCTGATATGGTAGACGAATAATAGAGTTTGAATAAGTGCAAACGAATTAATCTCACCTCTTCTCTTTCTCAGCTGTGCAACATATGCTACTTAATGCTTAAGTTTCTAGAATTTTTCATCTATAAAATAGAGGAGGCTTTCTGTGCAAGTTGAATGAATTCACATTAAAACATTGCATTCACAGTAAGGTTTCCGTGTGAATTGCTGTGATACTTCCTGTACTAGAAGTAAGTGGCATGCTCTCTGTCTCCAAATTCACTTTCTACCCTTTGTGAAACATTTTTTACTCACTTCAAAAATTTCCCTTCAGTTCCTGTTTTTGAGTCTGCTTTGTTGGGGCAAGAGGATCCTAATTAAGGCACAATTCATCTACTGAGTTTAGCCAGAGAAAGAAGACTCTTTCCTAGTGGACCAGCTATGCAGGTGAGATAGTTTTGGAACTTCTGATGAGCTCTGGTTAGCTGCAGTAGAAATACTGAAGTTCTTGTTTCCAGTGAGGCTGGCTATTTTCAGGGAAATTTGATTCAACTCCACAAACACTTTTCTTACTTATTAAGACACCTACTACTAAAAACATCTGGTTAATTAAATTTAAAACATTAGTCAAATCAGTTTTTGGCATTATATGGTTAAACATCTGGACAAATTAAATTTTAATTAAATGTTTTAATATCACGAAGACTCAGCTTCAAATCCAATATCCAAATATAAAGCATATACCTTTACTTTGTATGCCAAATTAGTTGGGCTGTGATTACATTATTCAACACTTAAAAATTTACTAAATTCTAATGTTAAGTAGAAATAGTGATAAGGTTCTTGAATCTTCCACATTAGCCCTGATTTTTTTTAAAAACTTCATTCTTTTGCTGGCCAGTTTACATGCTTTAATTTTATTTTGTTAGACAATGTGGTCCATAGAGTTTGCACAGAGTTCTAAGCAGAATGCAGGAGGCTTGCACTGAAATTTTGAAACTGGTTCTAGTTACTCTAAAATATCTAATTTAACAACTTTCTCCACCCAGTTTCTTGTAAATAAAAGAGTGATTCAAGTTTCATGTTTTCTACAAGGGGAATGCATGCTAAAAATACTTTATGCATGTTCAAACACACGTTTATATACATGTAACACATAACATGTGTTCACATAGTATTATAATGATCCTTATGAAGTCCTGTTTACCAGTTCCTGATCTAGATGAATGACACAAGTTCCTTGGATTAGGATTCTGGCAGTGAACGAGAAGAGAGCAGATTTAAGAGGCTTCAAGGAGGCAAAACTCAGTGTTCATTGAGACATGAGTTATGGGGATGGGTGGAGTCTGAGTAACTACTTGCAGCATTGCTAAAAGCAGTGTTGGAAGGGACCTTTAGTCAACTTTTCAAACTCCAAACGAGCAATCCCCTTCTTCTTCTTCTTCTTCTTCTTCTTCTTCTTCTTCTTCTTCTTCTTCTTCTTCTTCTTCTTCTTCTTCTTCTTCTTCTTCTTCTTCTTCTTCTTCTTCTTCTTCTTCTTCTTCTTCTTTTTCTTCTTCTTCTTCTTCTTCTTCTTTTTTACATTTCTTCTCTATTTTTTGCACTCAAAGGGTTCAGCACTGTTTACATTTTTCTTGACTTTCCTTGGTTATTTGATTCATCAAAAACCTTTACTTTGGCAAAATAAATCTCAAACACAAGGTCATATTATGCTTTACCTCCCCCATGCAAAAACACAAAAACAAAAACAAAGGCCATCTTTGGACATCTGTTCAGATGCTGTGGCCAAGAGCAGGGTCCGTGTGGTGCCAGTGTGGCAGCCGCGGCTGCATATTGCAGCAAGAGCATGCTTGGTGCCAGCGCTAATGATTTGGGCTTCCTGTGGAGGGCCACGCTGCCAGGCTTCTAATTAGGGTCTGCTCAGAGTGGCCTGGGTTGGGGTAGTCAGGCCTTTCCTGCTGCCCTCCTCTCCTCCGTTGTCTTCTTCCCACACAGTAATTTAGCATTGTGAGCATTTTTTATTACAGGCCATTTAAAACAAAGTAAAATGAAAAGCAGGCTTTCACAGTAGTGCTAGGGAGAGCAGATCAGCTAAAATCAGTGACACCCCTTCATGAGGAAGTCCAAGCATCCTCATTGGAAGGATGCAGACCTCATTTAACAACTCGTCTGTTAGGAGTCAGCTGAAAACCTTTCCCAGAGCACAGCCTACATATCTGGGTGCTACTGTGGGATGCGGAGCCTGCAGCTTTCATAGGACCCCTGATCCCAGTGGGCTATTACTAGGAAATGATAAACACATTACTAGTCCAGCTATGTAGGACGAGCAGGACCAGGTAGTAAGGACTACTCAGTAAGGGACTAGGTAGGAGATAGCTACTACTAGTCAGGCTGTGGCATGTCAGGGAAAAGGATGTACCCCAGATAGCTTAGACATTCTCACAGGAAGACTTTGGAAAATCATGGCTTTCCCATGAGTGTATTAGTTTCAATCGAGGCTCTTTTGGATCACACAGACTTTCAAATCAAGAAAATGGGAAGAGAGTCGGTGGTTGAGATTTCAAAAGATAATATAGAAGGATATCACAGCATGGGGGTCTTGAATTGGTAAATCAGGACTAGAAGCTAAAGTACAGCAAAGATTTTGTCCGCCTTGTCTACAGCACCATATAGTTGGTGTTCAGTAAATGATTCAATCAATAAAATGTGTGTCATCACAGTGGGTACCATCCAGATGTGAGCTGAAGATTAAGCAATGATACCCCTAGCTTAACACCATCAATCCATCAGTGGAATCTTTGCCCACAGGATAGTCCCTGTTGTCACCTGTTTCTTCTGTAGCTCCAGTCACATCAAACCAACACCATCAGGCACCAGGCAGTGAACTTTAACAAGGATCAACTTTCTCTCAGCTGTTGCTTACATGAACTGTTTGACCTTCATCACAATCCTAAGAAGCTCAGTTAGCTCATTTTTCATAGAGGACAATTCTGCCTGCCTTCACGAAAGACAGAGTAACTTGCCTAAGGTCAAGCAAGTCCTCATGGAATTTAGCCAAAGTTCTGCCTTAATTAAGCTTCTATTCTCATTCTATATCATTTTTTTTTTTTTTTTGCGTAGAATTTTCTTCATCCTATTTTTTTTTTCTTAAAATTTCTAAGCCTCTTTAGGGTGTACTTCTAACATTTCCTCAAATATGAAGCCATTCTTGATTCTTTCTTGTAAGTTCCAGCATAAAATTTTGGTAACTGTCACAGCACTAGTACCAGGGATACGTCCATTTCTTTGCCTTTTTAGTCCCCATGGGAGACTGTGAGCATCCTGAAGGTTACTTTGATATTCGATCTATCTTTATATTCCCAAACTGGACTAGAGATGGAACACTGAATATGAATCAGGTAACTATATGATTATACAAGAATATTTTGGGATATCTACCTGTCAAGTGCAGAAATAACTTTTAGAACTATCTCCTAATAGGACTGAATCCTGAATGTAGAATGAAAGAATATTCTGTTACGCAGCCTGGGGGCGGGGTTGCAGTGACAGGCTGCTTGGGGCTGGCTGTGCTGTCCAGCATCTTGGGAATCTCTGAAGTCCACCCTAAATGTTTAAATGAAGTAAAGTGGTTGGCTTTATAAGTAATAGAAGTCAATTATGTTTGCAGCATCTAATGCAGGAATGGCATTAGATGGTTGAGATGGGCCAGCGCCAAAAACTGCTGAGTGGGCAGGAGGCCTGATTTTGAGCCTCCCTCTGCATCCATTTGTGATAATCCAGGTCTGGCTTTCAACCAGTCACCATCCTAACGAGACTTGCACAAGACAGCCTTTGCCCCCAGAGCAGACATATCCTGAATCAGGAGGCCACTTATATAGATTTTTAAAACCACTCACACGTATACACACACTCACATGCTTTCTAAATACACTTTTTATCTTCATTGTAACCAATACTTTTCCAACAGGCTGGCATACCTACAGGTAGAGTTGAAGTATGTAGACATGGTGGGGCATCTTGTCTCCCCTGTGAAACAGATTTTTTGCTGAGAGGTAGAAGGAAACATATTCTGCTCTAAGTCTGTGACTCAGTCATTGAGGTCAGCTTGCCTTTTGACTTTGGGTAGGCATGAAAATTGCAGGTTATGATTGAAGCAACATACCTTGTTGCTACATTCACAGAGAAGCTGGCATCATCTCCCAGCAAGAGGTCTTTAAAATAATAATAATAATAATAATAATAATAATAATAAAGTTGTTAACAGAAAGGATGAACATCTATTGTCCTGTTACATTGTTCCAAGCATTTGCCACATTATGAAAGGTAACTGTTTGATGATGCCCTTTAGAAATTAGCACATGGGCAGCACTTTATCATGAGATCCACAAAATGCTTCAGAGAGAGGCTTCTTTCTAGAGGACTTGGGTTTTCTATTGGACTATACTTCATGTTTTCCTAAATGTCTCACTTGTCTCTTTTATGATAGATGTAAAATGGTTCACGGGTTATTTCTCACCCTCCTCCCAGATCTTTTGGATGTGAAGTTTCTGTACTCCGCCTGAGAAGGTGGAGCCATTTTCTATCTCTTTAAACTGGCTTAAGTTTCTTTAGCCAGTGAGATGTTAGCAAAGGTGGTTCAAGCTAGGTTGGTATTCTGAATTCCTTACAACATCAATGCCCTTCATGATGTTAGTTTTTATTATTTAGAATGAAGTCTTATACCGAGGTTCCTCATCTGAAAATTACCTATATGTTACAAAGAACTGAGAACTAACAAGTGTTTAGCATAGTGAGCATTGGGACTTACTCTCAAATCCATCATGTTTGTATGTGTTAACCTGCTGGAGAACTAGGGGACAGGGGAATAAGGACTGTGGTGTCCTGTCAACAGCCTGTCCATACCTAGACATATGTTTGAGGCCATCCTTGATAAACCAGCTGCTGGCCTGTCCACAAGCTTAGCCTTGACCACAAGAATGGTCCAGCTAGAGAACAGTACTGTGGTTTATGAAATGGTTGTTGGATGTTGGTAAATTTTGAAATAGTTCATTATACAGCAGAAATTAACCACCGTGTTACTTACAACAACTATATAGAATCAAGAAGAGCAAGTATTATGATCTCATGACTAAGTTGAAAGAATTACGTATCTCTGAGGATTTGCCAAGGGGTAAATAATTAGATGGATAATTCTCAAACTGGGCTTTCCAACGTTATCAGTGCACTCTGTTATGCTCGTAGATATCTTGGGAACACTGTTTAAGATCAGTGTTTGACCTTCAGGTTGCTCATGGATAATCCTGGAATAAACTTTCATGTAATAGAGAACTATAGATAATACAAATAATGTGTTCAGAACAACGAGTAACACAGTGATAATAAAAAGTAGAAAACACGTGCTGTTCATTTTTTACATTTCAGTCATCATGCAAAATAATGCATGGAGTAATTTTAATCTCATTCAGTCTCTTCCATGACTCAGTAAATCAGTATTACATATTATCCCCATTTTATAGGTGAAGACATTGAGGCTTAGAGAAAAATTTCTGGCAAATCACATGATCACCAGTGGAAAAGTGATCGAGAGCCTGTCTGGTGATACAGTGCTGTCCTGTCTCCTCAGTGAATGGTAATTGTCTTTAGATTTACTGTTATATGTTTTTTAAAAGGGAAACTCTCCTCATTTATATTGCAGCATTTTTAATTTGAGTGGGTCTCAATTTTTCAATCATATGATCCTTAACAAAATTCAAAGCTAAATCTCATTTGAAAAGCCTAAAATGTAATACAAAGTAAAAGCAAATTTACTCTGATTGAACCAGCTATGGAGCTCCAGAGCCCTCCCTTCCTGTGACAACTGCATAAAACCTTTTGCCCTCTGTCGAGCCCGGTTGGAAAATATTGGTCTGAAATACAGTTGAGTGGATTTGCTGGCTGGCAGATATAGTCTTGCTGTCTCCAGGGACTTCAGCCTGTTGACTTTTTGCAGGATCTGAATGCCTGTTTAAATGCAGATGAAGAGGCTCAGAAGGATCCCAGAGTTTGGGAAAGGTCAGAATAGAGCCAGCTTTCTGACCCTTTGCAGGTAAGATCCATGACATAGCATAGGCCACAGTTGGGTTCCCGGGGTGGGGACTGTCTCTGAAAGATTTCCAAGAAAGCTCCTTCTTACAAAACCAGATCTAAAGGTAGTGCTGGCTCAAAGGCAATGAGGAATGACCTCCTCTTCCCTTCTTTCCTCCTCCCCTTCTCTACTCCAATTAAGTCGTTTTCCTTCCTCTCCACTGGTACCTGGGGTTCTCTCCAGGCCGCAAGCAAATGGTGCATTAATCACACATGGATCAGTTGGTGCACTGGGATGGTGGGAAGCGGCTGATTTATGAACTGGCCCAAAGTATGAGGAGTCTGGGAGTAGGCAAGGTAAGCCCAGCTCAGGGAGCATATGGGAACCCCTCCTCTAGGACCAGACCCATATGCTCCGCTGCAGGTCCATATGCTGTGTGGGTTGGTTCCCCTACCCCTTGCCACTGTTGAGGCTTCCTATCTGCTGTAATGTACAAGTAACTGGGTCTGCCACATGGCCTTCTGGCAGTGGAACATACCCTCTTCCACAGCCTGAGACCTTGGGGCTGAGGTCTTGCAGTTCTTCTTATAGATGAGAAGAGGGCTACGGTTATGCTCCTGTCGATATGAATTATTGACATCATTTATTTAGGGGTAATTCACAAGCAATAGGATTTTTCTCCTACTTGCTAGAAGAGGAAACTGAGACATGATATCAGTATTACTAATAATTGTAATAAAGGCCATCTATTGCATTTGCACCAAGTGCCAACCTCTGTTGTAATCACTTTTTGTATATATTAACTACAGACATGGAAAAGTAGTTGCTCAAGTCATAGATGAAGCATTAAAATTAGAAGTTGAACTCAGACTTTTGCTTTTTATAACTTCTTTTTAAAATATTTAAAAAATTTTTAATTTTAATTTTTATTTTTTATTCATTTTTTTTAGTTTTTGGTCCTGGGAATCAAACTCATGATCTAACACCTGCCCAGCAAGCACTGTCCTGCTGAGCTATATCCCTGGCCCTGTAACACCAATTTAATTATAATTCACCTTTCACTTATTCATCTATTTATTCGTTCATTCAATGAACATTTATAGGGCCCTTAGCATACATTAGACTCTATGTGAAATACTTAGGATTCAACTGAATACAAAGTAGACCCCTGGTTCCATCTCTTCTGGAGAACACATTTCAGTGGTATAAGACACAACACCAAAAATTTTACACAGTTAACAAGAGAACTTTGAACTATGAATTTCAATAATTTAAACCCAGAAGTAAATAAAGGGCTTGGACAAAAGCAAGATATTTATGAAATACTAGGAGCAGAGGAAGTTGTAAAGGGAACAGAGCTTCTGGTTGAGTGAAAGACATCAGCATAGGACGTGCAAGAGAAGTGATCCTGCTATGTTTGAGGTTTAAGTCCTAGAGTATAGAGTAAGTTAAATGGGGCAGAGAATGGTCAAAGGTGAGATGCAGAGGGAGGATTTTGACAGATTATTAAGGGCTTATGAAACTTACCGAGGTGTGTGCATTAGGAAGGTTTTACAGAGTTTTAAGCAGCTAGCCATACCCACTAATAGTTGATATTGATAAACAACCATCTAGCCTACTGATTTATAGTTAATGTGTAATAGTGTTGCCTTGAAATCCCCAGAGATTTCCCAGGAACAGAAGTCAGTTTAGGGACTTTCCATTTGAGTAGGGAAATAGACAAATGGTCTGTACACACTTCTCAGGGCTGGTACATAGTGCCTTGCAATGTATCAGAAACATAGGAGTCCTGGAATGTGGATGCATCCTTAAATTTAAAAACCACTTCTGAGTCTTTCAAGCTATGTTTTGGTTTTCATAAGTTCTTAAGTGATATCATTACTCCACCTCATTAAGTTTTACTACCCTACTTTAGTTTTATACTTTTTTTTCTTTTGCACATTTTTTCTTCTGAAAATACAAACAGCTTTGAAATATTTTATTACTTTTCATTATTATTTTAGATTTTTAAAACTTACATTCCAGCAGACTTGACCCAAGGATAAGTTCTAACTGCCTGCAAAGGTTAGGTTTTACTTAACAAACATTTATATAGGGATTGTTCTATGCTTGGTTCATATCTAAATGCTTTACGGGATCCTATAATAATAAGCCTTTTACATCAGTGCTGTTAATGTCATTCACATTTTAGGGATAAAGAAATGAAGCACAGAGAGATTAAGCAAAACAGCCCAGCTCATACAACTAGCAAATGGCAGAGTCAAGTTTGGGCTCTGAAAGTTCTTTCTCAGTGTCAAGGTGAGTGGCTATTCCAATCAGACAGACAAGTCCGGTGCAGAGGGAATGGCTGTGTGTCACTCTCCTCACAACCTTGGGCCCACGAGCCACAGCTGCAACAGAAAGGCAGCTAAGCACAGTGTGATCAGATTTTCATTCTCTTTTCCTCCAACTGTCCCTTTCTCCTTTCCTCTCTTTCCATTTCCCCGCATCCTCTTCCCCTTTTTTGCCTCTCTGGACCCATTACTGCAACACCCATTCTGTGTCCTCTCTCATCCATAGGCTCTGACCTCTGGCAGCTCATGGTCTAGATACCACCCAGGAGAACTTTAACTATGTAGCTATGTGGACATGGCCCCTCATTCAGAGCAGAGTGGTCCAAACAGGCAAGTTCTCTCATCTTCTCTATATATGCCTTATGGTCACTGTGACTCTCCAGCTGGGTCTTCAGCAAAGCTGGTGCTTTGCCATTCCTGTGATTTGGGAATCTGACTTACTTCATGTTGTGCCTTTCCTACAACATTCTTGCTTACTCTTTCCTAAAGACCTGCTAAGACACAAGTTGACAAACTGTACTTCTTGAATAATCAACTTTGATTGCTGTCAGAATGAGTATAATAGAGGTCAGCAAACTTTTGGCTAAAAAGGTCCCCATATTGCAGAGCTCAGTTTTTTTCAGGTCATTCAGTGCCTGCTCCAACTGCTTACATTTGCTGTTGTAGGGTGTTATGGATTAAAAACTGGAGATCAACTTAACACCAGTGGAATTAAATAACCGTGGTGTTGAGCATAGATGCTCCACCTGAGGAAAGTTGCCAGCATAAATAGAGATGTGGAGAAGGAGAAGCTAGATGTTGAGGCATTGAGCATTGTGAGTTCTCTTATGTGTTGCTGTTTGAGCCATTGGCTCTCCTGGAGAAGCTCTGGTCCTTACACTGAACATTGCTTCCTGGCTCTGGAGGGGAAGACATGTGCTGCTTAATCTCTAGGATGAACTCCTCATGCTGGCTTCCTGGCATGTACTCAAGTGTGCTTATCATTGGAGGAGCTGGCGGCCTTTGTGTCACTGAGGATGGCTGTGGTGCTTTTCAGGGTGTCCCTGGTCTTTGTTTTGAGTTTGACTTTTTGGCTCCAGCGTAGAACCTACCCGCACAGCTCTTTCACCTTCCTGGCATAGACTTCCTAGTTTCCACCGCTGACCTTTGGGCCTTCCCAGAATGGATCTGTAAAAGACACTGGTGTGAGTCCTTGTTGGCTCTGGACCTCCAGTTAGACTTGTGGGAGGCATTGTCATGAGCTCTGGGTTTTCATCTGGACTCATATGGGACATTGATGTGGGATTCAGGCCCTTGGCTGAATATTCTACGTTTTTAGTGTTGTGGATAGATTTCCTGCAGTTTCTTGTGTTAACTCTGGGAGACCATCATCAAATATAAACTCCATGTCCTGATTCTAATTGTTCTCCTCACAATCCCCGACTGCAACACAGGGTGAAAGTAGTTTTCTTAACACATAAAGAGATATGGAGCTGGGGATTCAGCTCAGCGGGATAAGCACCTGCCTTGAAAGTAGGCAGTCATGAGTTCGATCCCCAGTACTGATTAAAAAAAAAAAAAAAAAAACATAAAAAGATGTGCGTGGCTATGTTGCAGCAGACTTTATTTACAAAAATTAGTGGTAGGTGGATTTGGTCTGTGGGTCATAATTTGCTGATCCCTGTAGAAAAGTTTTAATTTCTCCTTGTAGACAGTGTCCCCTGTGGATATTCTGATTCAACAAGATGAACACTGAATCACAGTAGTAATGTGGTGCTGTCTTCAAAGTTTCCACCACTGGGGCTTTCCAAGACTTGTGGTTATATGACAGGAGACATTATTCCAACCAGAACTGGGAAGCAATTGCCCTAATCTTCATGAATATCCACTGGGCAAGGAAGTCAAGGAAAGTGTGAGATGTAAAAAAGAAGTTGAAACAATGCTAGCTATGAATATACACATATTACAAATGATTCTTCAACCGTTTGGTGTTTTATCTATAGTGATAATGATGCTGCCTGATCCCTCTGAGTCAGCTTGCTTAATAGGCTAGAGAAGGAGAGATGAACATGGCACCATGGGAGCTGGAGCAGAATAAGATGAGTGGATGATTGCACCATGAGTAACAAGGTGATTTCCAGGTCTGTCCTGCAAACATAGAGATATTACCAAGGGAAACGCATCCTGTGATGACAACCAGCAAGGGATTGCCTGTGTGCGGGATCCAAGAATATTTAATTAATTAATTAATGGCTACAAATGCCTTAGACAAAAGGTATATTGCTGGATCTCCTATTTGATTATCAGTCCTCTTTTATAACTATAGTTTGTAGTATGTGCAAATCATTTTGCCACTTTCTTCACCCTCTATCTTCAGTGTACTTTCACTTCAAACAGCCAGCACCTTCAGCTGTTTCTCAGGGGACTTTCTGGGGGAGATTCAAGTCTCTTCCTACACTGAGGTGAGTATAAAGAGCCTTGGGATTTGCACCCAGGCGGCCCTTAGCCAATGGGATAGGTGGATGCAATAACATAGAAGCTCTCTTCTTTGGAGAGGGCCACTGGTGGCTTATAATCCAGTGTTCTCTGTGGGGAGCAGGCTGTGAAATTTGTTATAAAATAACAACCTTGAGTTGCTTCTCTTTTCCTGTTTACCTCTTTTCACTTTCTCCAGAAGAGCACGTCCCCATAAATCACAGTACACACGTGCAAACTGGGGGATAGAGATCTGAATAGGGTAGTATGCTCAACTAGTCTACACATGCCTCCTGGGTAAGGGACTCACTGCTTATCATTGTATCCAAAAGATTGTAGGATTCTTGAAATCAAGAAAATTCTTTAAATTTTAAAACCACTGCTGAGCCTAGGACCATGTTTACTGTTTATGGTAAGTTCTAAAATGATGGCGTTCACCCACATAATTAAGTTTTGAAGCCTATCCCAAGATACACTGTCTGAAGAAAAATGTGAAGAGTCACTAAGGAGAGGTAGAAGCCAGGAAAATATCTGTTCCAAAATAGGGATATGGTTCATTGGTTAGGGGAAAGGAAGAGAAAATCAACTTAATTTAGAATCATAACCTCCCCACCATTTCTTTCCATGCACTAGACTTAATAACTTTATAAAATAAGACAAAAGGATGAGAGGATGCTCTTCAAATGCTTACAGGTAAGTGTTACTGAACTCTTCCTGCCCTCTTGTCTTCTCTGGATGATGGTCAAATGAGGCACCTATTTAGCTACCATGTTACTTTCTAGTGTCACACAAAACTAAACGCTTTATTGCCTTTACTGTCTGAGTCTATCTTGCAACCCTGTAACAGAATACTTGATGCTGATTAATGTATAAACAAAATAGATCAAGTTATAATGGCTAGAAAGTCCCAATAACATGGTTCTGGCAACTGCAAGACTCCTATCACATGGTAGAAAAATAGAAGTGGTAAGGGAAGCAGGTGTACACTCAGGAGACGACACACATGGGTGGCCTCACTTTATAGTAACCCACTCTCTTTGTAATGAATCCAGCCTATTGCAGTCTAACTCACTTCTGAAATATAAACATTAGTCCTTTCCAAGGGTGGTGCCTCCATGACCTAAAATGCCTCCTAAATTCTCCTTTACCTCTCAATACTACTACTTTGGGGAGCATGCTTCAACGTGAGTTTGGTAGAAACAAAACATAGCACTCTCTTTTTCTTTTTGGTGTATTCTCTAGTCTGTACACTAGGAAACAGGTTGGCTAATTATCACACTACGGAGCAGAAAAAAGTGACTTTCATACTGATTAAAAAATGACATTAAAAAGTCTCCTGTTAAAGGAAGAGATAAATATGGGTAAATTTTTATTTTAATGTTGCATTTTATTTTTACACAGCATGTGGTTCCTTGGGTCAATGATATTTGCTTATAATTGTGTACATTTAAGGTGAAAATATATATTTTTGATACCTAGGGACTTAGTGATACAATCAATGCAATCAAATAAATAAATATATCTGCACCCCCCCCATAATTACCATTTTTTTTGTGTTGGAAGAGCATTTAAGATCTATCTGAAACTGGACATCAAGATATAGGTCTGTAGTCCCAGGACTCTGAGAGGCTGAGGATCACAAGTTTGAATCCAGCTTGGGAAACTTAGTAATTTACTGAAAACCTGTCTCAAAGAAAAAAAGAAAAGTCTGTGTATGTAGCTTAGTGCAAAAGCCCTGGATTCAATTCTCAGTGTTACCTCCCTAAAAAAACACAAAACAAACAAACAAACAAACAAACAAAACCAAAAAAACTACTTTCTTAGTACACATTCTAAATATAATAAACTAGTAATGCTACTCTTCTTACTTTACATTAGACACCCTACATAGCTGTAAGTTGATACCCTTTGGCCTATATTTCCCCATTTCCTCCCTTCTCCTGCCTCTAGTAACTACCATTTGATATATTTAACATTTTATACATTTCACATAAATGAGATTATATAGTGTTTATCTTTTAGTATCTAGTTTATTTTACAGAGCATACTGTTCTACAAGTTTATCTATATTGTTGCAAATGTCAGGATCTCCTTTTCAAAAGGTGACAGAATAATATTCCATTCCATGTACTATACATTTTGTATTCATCACTGAGGACACTAAGGTGTCCTAAGGTGTCTTGGTTGTTGTGAATCGTACTGTGATAACATGGGTGTTCAGATCTCAGTGAGATGCTGATTTCATTTCCTTTGTGTGCATGCCCAACAGAATTCTGAGTCATATAGTAGCTCCATTTTTAATTTTTTTATGAAATTATATACCAGTTTCTATAATGGCTGTTCTGATTTTCATTTCTTCCAGTACTATAAGAAATGGGTCTCTTTTCTCCCTGTCCATACATGTTATCTCTTACCCTCTTGATAAGAGCCAGCAGGTGTGAGGTGATAGCACCTTGTGGATTCAGTGAATCTCTTTTCATATACCTTTTTGCTTTTTAAATATTTTTTTAAAAAGTCTATGTGAGTTCTTTGATTATTTTCTATTTTTTTTTCTGTTGAGCTGTGTGACAATTGGGTCAATGAAAATTGTGTATGAAGGAGGTTCTGTGACCCTGATCTGGCTAGCAAAATTTAGAGAATTTTTGAAATCATGTTTTGATGAACTTTTCATCTTCCCACTAGTCGTAACCTGTAAATGCTGCTCTGAAAGGGGCTATGATTCCCAGTGTTGTGTAGCTGTTTTGTACCAGCTCTCAAGTCCCTTTCGCTGATTTTTGGGGGGAATTGTGCAAATCAGTCAGTGTCACAGGATCAGCTTGCAAATAGCCAGGTAGAGATATTTACCCTATGGAAATAGTCAAATGCTACAAATCAAGGCATACATTTTCCCACCTCTGTCCAAAAGAACTGACTCTTTAGCTTCTCCCAGAACACCCCTGGTAGGGCCCAAGGGATCCCTGCTTCAGCCCACCTGATGTCTGCCAGTGTCTGGTGGCTTCTCTGGGTTAATTACCAACAAGGGGCCAGATGAAAGTCCAATTCACCGTGTGACTACCACACTCTCCTTCCACTCTCCTCTGTTGCAAACTGCGTAACTTGTGAAAAGCTTTTGCTCTTCCCTGCAGTTCTCTTACATTAAAAAAGGAAATATCAGGATAAGTGTAGTGGCACAGGTTTTCACTCCCATCTACCTATGAGGATGAGGTTGAGGAAAAAGGATCACAAATTTGAGACCAGCCTGGGCAACTTAGAGACTTGGTCTCAAAATAAAATTTTTTAAAAGGCAGAGGATGTAGCTTAGTGCTAAGGTATTTTTCTAGTCTTTATGAAGCCTTGGATTCAATGTTCAGTACCAAAAACCCCAACACACCAAACAAAAACAACAAACAAAGACAGAAAACCTCAGAATCAAACCCAACAACAAAACCCCAGGATGTATCTGTTTATCTTTCTACAGGTATAAATGCATATGTTATGAGATAAGTTGAGCAATATGTGATGGCAGTGCTTTTTCCTCCCAGAATATTTGAATATTTTGAGGTTGCAGTCTTACTCTTTGGCTGAGAGGCAGAAAAGTACGGAAGCACTGGCTTGTATGTGGATGCTAAAATATGAATGGTAAGATTTAGACTCAAGCCAGGCAGACTTACCAACAGCTACCAAGTCAGAGCATGACCCTCATTCTATGGGGCCACGGGGATAATAGGGCTAGTTCTGAACTAAGCTGCTCTGAATGTGCCTATGATATATGTCAACGCTTCTAAGTAGCTTCCATGTTCATTCACCAATGACTGCAAAGTTTATAATATGGGCTTACAGCTCAGTGCTGAAACCTAGGATGTCAACAACTAATGACAATAGAATAGTTTGGTAATCATCTCCAGTCCTATTACCCTATACTGCACACTTACTGTCTGAATGAGGTGTGTGATCAAATACATTTGTAGTTTTAAATCAAGCAGATCAAGGTTTGGAACCTAGCTCTTCAGTTATCTAGTTGTGTAACCACAAGTAAGTCATTTAACTTCCATTTTTCCCATAGTAACTGCCAATAATAATACTGATTTTTTAGGATTTATTAGGCAAAGAAACAGAACAAAGTCACCTGGGGGAAGGGACAGCTTACACAAAGGCATAGAGGAGCACCATGTGATGCAAGCATTAAAATAAGGCGGTGAGTTAAGAAACAGAGTATTTTATATTCTCTTTCTTTTAAAGAAAAGTAACTTCTTCATTTTCTCTTTCAGACTGCGTACTGAGATGAGCTTGAGTTTCAGTTTCCTCATAAAACTCTTTGGCTTGTTCTCACTCACGCTGGCATAAGCCCTTGTGCCCAGGGAGATGGTCTTTACCTCTGAATTTGCCCCATTTCTACTTCTTCACGCTCTAGACCTAAGAACAGGGCAGTATTAACAAAGTGTTAGATCCTTCCTTCTCCTTTGCAAACACAGTGCTGCTAGAGGCAGAACTGGGCCTCTTTGTGCATTCCAGACTTGCCCTCCATGACCTTCTCGGCAGGGAATGAAGGCGATGATAGGTAATTGTGGATCTGGAGCTGGACGTGGGAGGCTAGGAGGGGACTGAATTATTTGGGGAACTTTCCGCAAATCAGAGTCTGGATCTAGAAGGTCCAGTGGCTGGAAGGATGAATATTTGTGTGTATGAAGAGGCACCCTGGGAGATTCAGACACACCTTTTTGTTCCCCATCTCTCCAATTCCCTTTTCTGGTCCCTGAGCCTGCTGGTATGGAGTGACTTGCAGAACACGCCACGCTGTAGTTTTTAGGGGCGTTGTCCTGGAGAAGCAAGCCTGGGGTTCTTCTTTGGATCTTTTATTTATTATTCTAAATAGAATCCTTTCTCTCAAATGCAATATTTTCCCTGTAGAAATAAAAACACAGAAGAGGTACTCAAAATGAGTGTTCTTCCCCCTGAAAAGTGCCCCATTTCTGGTTGAACTCTTTCATCTTTTAGAAATTCTTTATATGCTGTGCAATAGCATTATAATGACAATAACAAAAACCCCAAATAAAGCTGTTTTCACTTTTCATATTTACTCCAGACCTTGCCCACATGCAGACATAATTTTTATAGTTTTACTCATAGTGTACAAATAATTCTGTGTTCTGCTTTGTTCATTTAACTTTATATCATAAACAAATGTGGAGTTTCTTTGCTACACTCCTAATTAACATTTTTATTGGCTACATATTATTCCATCAAGTTGATATGATTTTATTTGCTTAACCATTTCTGTTACTGGGTATTCATAGCGATTAGAATTATTTTTAATAATATACATTAAAATAGCAGAAATAAGCATCTTAAATACCATGGTTTTACAATTTCTTTGTATTCAAATGATTTACTTGGTATTCAAATGATTATATCCTCTGAGTAAAACTCTCAAACTTGATCAAGTGATTGAAAAGTATTTCTGAGTCCTGGTTTGTAATGCAACCAGATATGTTTACAAGCTTGATCAGAATTTTAATTATGTATGTTTTTACATTCAATTTTTCTCAACTTGGAGTATTGCCACGGTTAAGAGCTATTATTGCTAACTGTGACTGAATTAAGAAGACCAAAGAGCAACAGAGAGATTCCATGCCAGACATATAAACAGTAGACTCTGTACTGCATAACAGAGGTGTGGAATTTATCCTGTGTTGCTGCTTAATGGATCTGACAAGCTCCAGTGTAGCTTTGAGAAAACCATGAAGGCATGAAAGGCTATCAATAAAGAAACAGCATGAGTAGCTGAATTTGGGGTTCAGGGTAAAACTTTCCAGTGTATATCAGTCAGAAATTCCTAGAAGAACACCCTTAATATTTAATTATGATGATGTGTCCTTACACAGCAGGGTGAGGTATGAAAAGACCCAATACTTGGGGCCCCTTCGGAAGGATAATAATGTCCTGATCTATGGCCCTACCTCTTAATACTGTTCCACTGGAAGTTAAATTTCAACCTGAATTTTGGCGATGTAGCACTATCATAGTCAGATCAAACTTTAAGTCCCTTTATCTTTAGTTAACAATCTATTTTTACAAAACATTTGTATTTATAGCATTATTGAATGTTAACTACAGTGAATTCTCTTATGCCTTCTGCACACAATCACAGCTGGTGGCACATTTGCTACAGTTGACCGGCATGTATCTACCACTCTGAAGTTTTGTTGCCTTAAATATCTGTGCTTTACCTGGTTTTCTCTAGTCTATGGCAACTGATGAACTTTCTACTATCTTGATAGTCTGACTTTTTGCAGAATGTCACGCAGTTGGAATCGTACAGTACACAGCCCTTTCAGATTGGCTTCTTTCACCTAGTAATATGCATTTAAGTTTCCTTCATGTCTTTTCATGGCTCAATATCTCACTTCTTTTATTGCCGAAAAATACTTAGTTACCTGTGTATGGAATATTCATTCATCTATTGAAGGACATATTAGCTGCTTCCAAGTTGTGGAATTTATGAAGACAGGTGCAATAACCATTCCTAATCTTTCAAATTCAGCAAATTTAGCAGAATCAAATGTTTTTTAACTAGCAAGATCTCTTTATGCCTGCATTTTCCAGAAAAATTTAGATATGAACACTATCAAAGATTTTCTTGTCATTTAATTTTTTAAAAAATTGTATTTTGAAAATAATCTGTAAAAATGTAAAATTTCCATATAGTCTTTGGACAAGTTTCTATAAAAAAAAAAAAAGGCTGGCTTGGGCTTACTTGGCGGTTTAGGCTGATGTCAAACTTGCAAATCATTCTCCTGACTCAGCCTTCCAAGTACTGGGATTACAGGAGTGTGCCAACATGCCTGGCTTTCAAGTTTATGTCTGTAAGAGTCATACACAATTATTGAAGCCAGAAAATTAAAATTGATAAACTATTATGATATGTACCTACAATATAATATTGTATTGTAACATAACTAAGCAATAGACTTTATTTGAATGTTTACAGTTTTTCTAAAAATGATCTTTCCTCATTCCATGATCCAATTTAGGATCCAGTAGTTAAATTCTTATTATTTCCTTGGTCTCCTTAAGTCTGCAATGATTCCTTAGCCTTTTCTTGTCTCCCATGATTGAAACACTTTTGAAGAGCACTAGTAATTTTGTATAAAGTCCTTCAATTTTGGCTTGTTTGCATTTTTCCCCCTTATGATTACCTTGGGGTCACGTAAATTTGTTATGCACATTACAGAAGTAAAATTGTATCCCTTTTATATCAGGGGGTATAGAATGCTAATATATGCTATCACTGGTAATACTGACTTTGATTATTTAAGGTGATGAATACCAGCTTTCTTCATCACTATTAACTCTTCATAATTATTACCTATCTTAAGGATAAGAAAGTATCACTATTTAATTTGTTTATTATTTATGTAGACCAAAATCTTTCCTTTTTCTGTTTTGCTTATCTTGTGAATTTTATCTACGTCCAGTTAATGGTTGAAAAATCTAGAGGAAAGGAGAATGTTTAACTACTATTTGGGAAATTTTGTTGAGGTTACACATCATAAAAGACACAAGTCAGTATGTTAAAACTGAAGACAAGGACCTCCAAAGGCTCGTGGTGAGAACCTCTTAGACGAGGTGTAGGAATGAGAAAAAACATTTTGTTTTCATTGAAATTTAAGGTATCTCTGAACCTCACTTTCATTGAGCACAATATCAGGATGGTGAAAGTTAACATCAAGCACTTGCTGGACATTTCCCAATGCAGTACTAGGGACAAAGTCAGTCTCATGGCATGGCAATTCTCCGTACTTTAGGAAGGCAAGTGCTAAGATACAGACGTCTTTCTATACTTCTGCTTAGTGTGAGGATTCTGCTTCTGCCAGATCATATGACTTAAAATGTGAACTCCACAGAGAGGAAATTGTTGTCTGCCTTCCACTGCATGCAAACTTGTTTTAAATTCACATTGGTGAAAAATGGGCTTGCATCCCACTGTGAATTTTAAATACTTACAACCCAGGGATAAACGGATCGCATGGCTCATTTATCTTGCAGCCATTAATTAATGGTGGTTAATTGTAGTTATGAGCTGTTGAATTCCAGACTCTTGCACCCATACATTTCCCTTAATGCATTCAGAGTACCATGAAGGCAGTGGGTTGGAGACTGAAAGAAAAACTATTCAGAGAGTGGCTACTCACAATCCTGCTGCTGCTCCTTTGTGTTTTCAAAGAAGGCTCATCACTGCCCCAACATCCAAGGCTGGCCCAGGACTGCGGCTGCGGTCCCACAATGCACTGCTTCCTTGGCATTCCCCTGAGTCTTTATTGTTACTGACATTTACAGAGAGATCTACTGAGCTCAACTCTTTGTATTTCTTACAAAAGAGAGGTAAATTAATGTACAATGGTAAGACCTTTTTGAAGAGAACAAGAGACATGATGGTAGCCATTGTTGTTTTTCCTATTTTCTAGTTTGAAGGCCTGTAATGCTTTCATTCTTTTGTTTTGATCAGTTTTATACTATTTTGTCTTGTTTGAATTCATTATGTGTGAAGATATGGGCAACTATTTAGCAGAAAACAAGAGACATTATGGTAGCCACTGCTGCTTGCCTGTTGTCTTGTTTTGAAATCCTGTGTTGCTTGCATTGTTTTGTTCTGATCTGCTTTGTTTTGTTCTATTCTCTTTAAAATAAAAAAGTGAAAAACAAAACAAAATGAAACCTCAGTAACATCTTTAATAAATCCACTAAGTTGACAAAAGATTGTGATATGTAGAAGCAAGTCTTTTTGTAGAATGATAACGCTGCTTTTAAGATATGTTAATCTAGGGAGGAACCTCTGAAAGTGTGGCTGTGCTGGGCCTCTTTTGGTAAACTTTTGGAGACTTCTCTGGCTTCACAGATCAGCAGTTATCACTGCGTTTAACAATATGATAGGTAGATTTCTCAGCTGGTTCCAAGAGTTCTCTATTTTGGTGTACACTTTGGGTGTGGTGGGCATGAACTGGTCAAATGAACCATTTATAAAAAAGTTTAGAAGTCAGACAGAATCAGAGAGATTTGATACAACAGACACTGCTCATGTTGGTTTCAAAGAAGCAAATGACCAAACTATGAAGGGATATAAGTACTAAAAACCTCTGTGTGATCTCTAGAAGATGGAACTGCCTCCAGCTGAGAACCAGCAAGAAGACACAGACTGAAGTCCCACAAACACAAAGAAGCAGAGGCCCCAAAACACTCAGAAGTAAAATTTCTCTAGCTAAGCACCAGACGAGGACATAGCTCTCTGGCAACTTGATTTGTGGCCCTGTGAGCCCCTGTACAGAAGACTCATCTATAACGGCTCAAATTTCTCATTTATATTTTGAAATGATAAATTTGTGCTGCTCTGAGTCACCAAGTTTGTGGTAAAATACCTACTAATATATATATGTTACATAGTGGTAAGTAAGAAATACATAGAAAAATGCTATTTCCTCATCTTACTTGGATTATCATAGCCTTTATTATTTTTTGCATTTTTAGCCTGTCTTCCGACATGGCACAAAGCTTGTATTCTTGAAGATCTCGAATTATATCATCTTATACTCTGAAGTTGTCAGTGTCTTTGCGATGCCTACAATATAACAGATACACTTGCTCATATGACCTTCTTGATTTCCAAGCAACTTGTAAGTTTTATTTCTTCTTCAGTCTGTTTATCTGCCCTACATTTTTGCCTAAGGAATTGCTTCTTGCTTCCTTACACAAGTTCTGCCCTATTGTGCCACTGACCATACTTCTGCCTCTGCTGAGTAAGTTGATTCCCAAAGTCCTGTGCTTGCCTTCCCTTCCCTAGGGTGCTCTGTCACATCACTTCCTCTGGGACCTCCTGTCACTACATTAGTATCCCACCTATCAGGACAAGTAGTCCCACAGAGTGTGAGCTTCTTCAGGAACTGTCATGTCATTCAGAAAGCTCTGAATGAATGGTGGTTCTACTCACTAGGCTCTCAAGGTGACAACAGATCCTATTTTATTCATACATGGAAACAGTTCTTTGTGATGCTCAGATTTTCAGTTCTTTCAACATGTTTCTCATTTTTTTTTTCCTGAGAGGCTTTGCACTTTTGAATCTTTGAATATTCTTGTCTTAGAATCTCACATGGCTGGTTCCACCTGTCTAAATATTGTTGCTCCATGAGCTCTTCTCCGGGTATTCTATGGAAGACATCTCTTTTTCCTTCCCGTTAGCCTATCAAATTGTTCTGTTTTACTCACTTCAAAGCATTTGCAGTTACATGAAATGATTTGCTTATTGTTGTGTGGCTCATTAATTTCCTAGCCCATTTTTTACGTTAGCAAATTTCTTATGTTATTCTCTGTATAATTTACTAAATCTGACTTATTATAGGCCCTCAAAATTATTAAATTAATTCATCAGAAAACATTAAATAGCAAACATTCTTAGGTTTTCTCATTTGAGCTCATCAAGCTTTTATAGTCTTTTTCTTCTCAAACTCAGTCTATAAAGCCTCTTCTCTAGTTAAAAAAAAGTAATGATTCCTGTATGCTTGAAAGGCACAGTTTTGAGAGATTATGTAACATTTAATACATTCCTAATGTGATTATAGTCATTGCATATTTCTCAAAATTTGCATTCAAATACGTGGGGCAATAGATACTGTCATATGTTGTCTAGCTTGCTTTTTCTTATATCAGGCATTGATATCCCTAGCTGTTGAGAGGTTAGCTACTGATGGTGTATACTGAATTCTTGGGGAATTTTTCTTAACTGACGAGAGATACCACCCATAAATGGTTAATGTGGAAATACAAAGAACCTCTGACAAATTTTGGACTTAAATTCTACCAATATTGTTCTAAAGAGCACTACTTAATATCCTGTGTGCAAAACACAAGTGTATTTATTTCCCAGAGAACTCAACTTGTGAGAGTTAGGGCCAGAAGTGGTCAGGACACAGACTCTGAAACCAGATTTCAGACTGTCCACTACCCAAATGGCAATGCACACTGTCTTAGTTACTTTTCTTGTTGCTGTGACAAAATATCCAACACCCGTAAGTTAAGCAAGGGAAGGTTTGTTTAGCTTACAGCTTGTAGATGTTTCAGTCCATAATTGACTGGGTCCATGGCAGAGTGATCTGTCAGAGGAGAATTGCAGAGGAGAACTAGATTATCACAACAGAAGACAGCAAAAGCAAGCAAGTAGGAGAAGACAACTCTCTTTCTGTCCTCTATATCACATGAAGGCTACTGAGATTAGGGCAATGCCAAACCAATCAGAGTACTGATTTAGTAATTGTGCATCATTAGTCCAGTATCACAAAATCTAGATTCAGCTACTTCTGAAAAAGTCCCACTTATGACCACATGAGGCTTTAGGGGGAAATGTAGACACAAGCCATAACGCACCTCTCTCACTTAGGGTTTGTGGAGTACTTACTGCTCCATAAGGAAGTAGTAATGCTGTTGTTAAAAAGTAGCCATGGTGAACTGAGATGGAATTCTGACAGATGTGAACAAGATCATCAATGAAATACCTCTAGATTTTCACAGCACTTGAAAAATTGTAATAATTATGAGGAAAATGGAGCAAGGTGGCTTTCATTGGATTAATGGAGGCACTGGAAGCCTGAGGATGATTAGCTGTCTATACAATCTAAAATATAAGAGTCAAAAAGTCAGGGGCTGGGGATTTAGCTCAACGGCATAAGCACCTGCCTTGCAAGTGTGTGGTCATGAGTTTGATCCCTGGTACTGATAAAAAGAGAAAAAGACAAAGGGAAAAAAAAGAGTCAAAAGGTCTGCTTAGCAAGTCTTACCTCCTATAGCTGGAGAGCAGAAAAGACTAAATATCAGGCTAGAATACAATTGTGAGAGTTGTAGATCTTTAAAGAAAGTTGAATTATCAATTCTAGTATATTTAGCATGCTAAATCAAGCCCTTTATTGGAAAGAACTGGGATCCTGAGGCTTGGAATAAGAACTGAGCTGAAGCATTTGATAATGTGGAAACTGCAGGACCACTAGAATCCTCAGAGCCATAGAAGTAGCCAATTCCTCTTTTGTTAAAGTCTAATGCTTTTCTGTTCATGAAAGTGAGTTAGAGATCTCTTCATCTTGCAAAATAGCATACACCACCAGCAGATGTAACCATTATCTCCCTCTTGACATTAGACAAGCAACTATGTTTTAATTATCACATAGTTGAAGAGTTTTGAACTTGTTAAGAGACATTATATCGAGACACTCATTGCCCATAGCCAGTGTATATCACTAAAATTCTAAAGGGCATGCATAGGATAGACCCAAAGGATACTGGATCAAGAAAAGGTAATAAAAAGTTGAATATGGGAGTTTTTTTATTGAGATAGGATCACACTCCAATTAAACAAGACTCAGCACCTTTCTGAGAAACCGAGGAAAGGGTAACAATGTATTCTATGATGGCTCCCGGAAACTTGGAAAAAGACATGACCCATGCTAAGTAAACCAGAAATACTATAACTTGCTATGGCAAGTATTAGAAGTAGAGATCAAAAGTATCAGGGAAATGGCTATGCTGGAAAGTATATACTAACTAAGGCTGAGAAGTTTATTAGCTAATTGTAATTAGCCATGTAATTGTTCAAAGGACGTTGTATTTACTAAATCAGTGATGTATGTGCTGGTGAAAAGAACATTAACACTTGTGAGAAAAATCAAAGGTGAGTGTATAACATAAAAGATGGTAAAATTAGGTAATCACAGGAATCTGATCTGTAGAGAGAAGAGATGTTCTGAACCTAGGGTTGACTCCAAGGCAGGGTGGCATGGCAGAGAGCCATCACAGAGGAGAAACAGTTCATGATGGGCAGAAGGTAGCAAAGCAAGGGATTGCCACAGCTCTTTCTATCCCTATGTCTTACCCAGGCTAATTAGTGCAGGTAGCATTCATATCCTTAATTCTAGTGCCCTTGATTCTGTTACTGCACCATCAATAAATCCCAGTGTCACATACTTTAGATCTAGCCAACTATGAAAAAGCTCCACCTAACTCCGTGAGGCTTTGGAGAGACATCTAGATACAAGTCATAATATACACTAACACTGAGCCACATCTCCAGCACAGCTCATGTTTCTTATTAATCTTTGTGAAATAAAATATATTTTATGTGATATTAGCTTTTTTTACTGTGAAAGTCTGTCTCCCCATAAGCCTCATTGTTTTATATTCTATCGTCTAAGGAGAGACAAATTAATTTATAACCTAATATATTCTTAGCACTGTATTTGGTGTATTATATATTCATTTACTTCTGACACCCAGATTCATGGTTCAAGAGAAACAACCAGTTTTACAATCTAAGAAGCCAAAATCTAGAGACAGTAAAGAATTTTCATGGAATCACAAAGCAGTCAGTGGTTGGTTAACAAGTCAAATTCATACCTAACTGTTATGGCTTGAATTTAGATGCCCCCTCAAACCTTCATGTACTTATAGGTGGGGCTTGTAGCTGGCTGGATCTAGGATATGTGATACTGGGATTAAGGATGCATGGTACTACATTACTCCATTGGTTGATGTAGCATAGATCTGGGTATGGATAATGGAAAGACCCATCCTGAGTATGGGTGGCACCACCCAAAAGGCTTGTAGCCTGGATGGGATAAAAGACAAAGGAGGACTTGTTTCGCTTGCTGCTTTCTGTCTGGCTTGCCATGGAACATTTCTCTTTTCCATTTCCCTGTGCCGTGCTGCTCTACCTTGGAGTCAGCCAACTATGAACTAAATGTGAGCCGAAATAAACCTTTTGGCTTTTAACTGATGGGTGTTGGGTACCTTGTATTAGCAATGAGAAAAGTAGCTAAGACATTATCTCATTTGAGCTTTCATCCGCTGCATATCACGCATCCTGTATATCCATATTCTCTAGATTGAAAACCAAGCACAGAGATTACACTGTACATATCTTGAAGGTTCAGCTCCCTCCATTCCAATTTTGCTACCTATGAGGAGTATTGCACATTTAATAAAGGCTTATTGAACGAATGTCTGTGTGGATGAATCATGCTATAAATATGGGAGAGAAGGAACACAAAATTCAGTAGAGTTGCATAATTAGAATGAGATGTGGGCAAAGGTATTAGAATAGAATAAAACCAACCTGGACAGGCCATGATATAGAAAGTATCCATGCTGAAATATTTGGCAGAAAAAAATGAAGGGAAAAAGCCTTTGAAAGTGAAAGGACTGACGAGAATTTGAGGGTAGTTTCTTACCTGGAGGGGTGAAAATTATAGTAGTGTGTTTCCAGGAAGGTTAGGAGGGGGAGGGGGAAGATGAGACAGATTGTCAGTGGGGCTGGTGTGAGGAAGTTCAGCGGAGAAGAAGATCAAGCTACCAGGCAAGGGAGGCTTAGATGTTATCCCAAAGGCAATGGAGAATTACAGAGGGAGTTTACACATTGAAAGAACCTGTGCAAATATACATTTTAGCTAAATCATCTGACTTCCATATGGGTAAGAGATGGAACTGAGATAAGATTGGAACATATGATCTTGCCCTTTAGAAACAGCTGCTTTGCACTCAGACTCTATTCCATACCTAGGTATATACCCTCAGGAAATGAGTTCACATGTGCAAAGTGTTCACAGTAACAACTGTAAATGGCCTGAATTGGAGAGGATCCAAATGTCACTCTTCCACAGCAGCAGTTATAATATATTAACACTGTATCACAGTAAAGACAAGAAATCATTGCTACACAACATCACATCCGTGTGTCTTGAATGAGACAGCATGTGATTGTATTTATGTGTAATTCAGAAAAAGGCAAAACTAATCCAGAGAGATTAGATTACCTGTGGTCTTTCAAGTGGAAAATTCCTGGGAAGCACAAGGGAAAGGTCTTTGGGTGCTGTGTAGGCTCATTCTTGGGCCCCTGTGTTGTACATGTGTGCAAAAATGTGTAAAACTTTCTTGAGAGGTAACCTGAAGATGCGTGCACTGCATTACCATATTTGCTACACTTCAAAGATACTTATCCTTTAGCATTTCCTCTTTACTCTTGGGTTCTATGGCATTGTAGAAAACAGAGAACTAATTGGTAACCAGAGAATATATAGAAATTCCCTGGGTTTGCTTGCAATCTATGTATAGTGACACTCAGATTAAAAGTGAATTTAGCATTTAGTAAAACTGAATCATAACTCTGAATATATCTGACAGTTATTTCCTCAGAAAGCAGATTTGTGTGCATACATGTTTGTATTCTACAGCTATATGTTTCGAACATCTCCTTTGAGTTCTTTCCAGAGTTCCTAAGAAGGCAGGGACTTTTTGCAGCTGGGTACACCATGGAAAATGGCCTAGTTCCTGAGTTTCTAGGTGGTGTGACAAATGCCAAAGTCCCAGCTGAAAATGATTCCCTGGGTTTCTGCCCAGGCCTGCCTGGATCTTTCTACTTAACTCCCAGTAGGCTTTTCTCAGATTACTCTTAAAAAGCACCTCACTTCCCAAAGGAGGGGCAGCATCTTGCTGCGATGTGCGTCTAATTGTTGCTAGATTGAGTATTTCCCTGGGAGAGCAGCCACAGCCGGTGTTCCCTGAATTAACATGCTCACTGAAGGATTGAGGATGGTGATTAGGCCCGACAGCATCAGTTTCAGTGGGACAGTTGCAGTGCCACAGAGCTGCATAGGATGGCGAGGAGATTTATTTGTGTGGAATGGAGACATATGGCCAGAATCATCCGCTCCCTTTCCTCTGTAATTAAAACATCTGGGAACACCAAAGGGCTGGAAAATGAGAAGACAACAGTGAACATCTCTTCTGGCCCAGCTTGAGGAACCCAACCATAGGGTTGGGGCATCAGGGGATACAGACCACCTGACATGAGTTGGGAGAGGGATTGAAATTGCTCAAAAATCAGTTCCCTTGAAAGCAAGATTTTGGAGGCTTTGTCTTTGATTTATTTTGGTTTTGTCTGAAAGCAAACATAAAGGATTTGCTCTGAAGATGCCCCAGGAATATTTTACAAAAAAAAAGGCTAAATGACAGGGAAAGAATAGGGCTCAGCATTGGGGCCTGGTACTGGCTATGACCTTTTTTTTTGTCATAAAATGAGTTTTGTCTGGGACAGTGAAAAATTTCCACTAATACGGGTGTAGACACTGTTCCTGAATTACTGATCAGCACTGAACTGTGTGTTTAGGGAGAGCACTGTAGGCGAGGTCTTTTTCTGGTGAGTCTTATTTACTTCCCCAACGCTCCCATATTAGCTGGCTCATGGTACCCTCTCTCCATTCTTTTGAAGGATGAGCCTTCACTGAGCTCCATCTGTGCTCCAGGCTTTATACTATGCATGGTGATTGGCAAACAGGAGCAGCAACCCACAAACAGTTCACCTGCTTTTCCTGAGATTATTACAACCACGTATAAACAGTCCAACCAGTCACCTACTAAGTATCGAGGTAACCCAGGCCGTGTGAGCACACAGAGGAGACCATGGGCTCCTGCCTTCACCATCCTACCCCTGAACCAAGTGGCATGTGTTGCCTCTAGTGGATACATTGTCCAGAAGCCTGAGGCCATCTGCAGGATAGTAAAGGGTCGCACACCTAGTACATTATTTACTTGACTTCTTTTCATTTTCACAGCAACTCATTGGGCATTATTCTATATTTTGCAGTTTAGGCAATTACATTCAAAATAAACAAATAATCAAATTGTCAGTTGGATCTTAAGGTGTGTAAATCAGGTACCTCCCCTGAGTCCCACATTGCCCATGTTCCTTCCTGCTTAGGATATTGGTTGAGTGACACATCACCATCACAGGGATTGCTTCAGTGCCTCAGTTTTGCACTTCTCCCGGCTTGTCCATGCTGTTCTTTATGCTGGATCAGATTCTTTCACATCTGTCCAGACTTCACTAGAGGGAAAGTAGATTAAAGTCATAGGTCATGCCATGTTCATCATTTCATTATCAATGCCAAACTCAGAACTAGACCCAAGACTTTTCATATCTCCAAAATGGAGCTAATTCTAGAATCTGCTTCTTTGGGGTTGTTAAAAGAAAATGAAACATTTGGAACAGTACCTGTCCTTTTCCTAGAGTCAAATGCATGATGGCTAGAATCGTTACTGTATTAATGTGCACCCAATCTTTGAGAGGAATGAAAACAAAGCTAAAGAGACCAAATGACTTGCCCAACAACACACGGCTAGGAAGTGGTAGAGCAGGGATCTGAACTCAAGCCATCTGGTAGAGACTGAGCCCTCCATGTCTCTTCTGCACCAAGTCCTTAATGAAAATCTGTTCTAATAGTTTCTGTGTCCAGAAAGGCAAGAGTGCCATACATTTGTACACAGTCAACTGATACATGGGTTTTCCTTGCCAGAGTCTCTTGGCCTCTGTATATTTATTTATTTCACACATATTGTTGGGTCATTTTGTTCCAGACATTGGGCTGGGCAGACAATGAAAGGACAACAGTGATCAAGACATGGTCTCTGTTTTTGTGGGACAACAGCCTGAGGCCTGCTTGAAATAAGGTCTATTTAAAAAATGCCTTTGGGAGCAAGCTCTAGACATGCTTTGATAGGATTTTTCCTTAACAGCAAAACAATCTGCATTGACAACACTAAAAATATGAGTGCATTCCTGGTGATGACTCTATTATCAGTACTAATAATAACTTAACAGTTTCCGCATGTGTCATACTGAGATATATGCAAATGGGGACCCTGTCTGTCAGAAGCACTTGGAAGTGGATGGACAGGTCTGTCACACGCATTGGGTGCAGCCAGTGAGACCACATTTCAAGTGTGACAGTGTTGTGTACTCATTTGCCGATGTAATTCTCTTCGCTCTTGTATCACCCTTCACTCAAAGATCACAAACCAGCTTGGCAGAGCCTGTAAGTCCCTCATTGGAGCCAAAACATCTGGATGAGAAGTGAAGAATCCAGTCTTTCAGCAAGTCAGCCAGCCAGACGTTTTTCACCATGTATTTGTTTAGTGCCTACTGTCTTAGATGGGTGTTTCATCTACATGCTGTCAAACATCCAGATGAAAGATGGATTCCTTTTTCATAATTCATCTAGAAATTTGGGTACCAGGAAAACACAATGCTTCTTATAACATCTGCAACATCTGTTATTAGTTTAGAGGCTTCAGTTTTCTTGTGGGCACTGTTTCTTGGAATCAAGTTAAGTGTGTTCCAGAATGTTGGTGCTGTCTGGTTTATGGTCTCATATTTCTAAGTCCAAATTTCTAAAGGTACAGATAACTGAGAGCAACACATCATTTTTCTAAATTATTCTCCCCTAAATGATTTAGATTAAACCTAAATGGGGATTTATGGATAAATAACATTGCAAACATGAATAGCTTACCACAGTACCCACAGCCCTATTACTTACCAAAGAGATGTATTGACCACCGGTACAACAGTACTGGAGATAACCAAGAGATGCTATTTAGTGTCAGAATTATCAAAGGGTTTAAGCTAGATATATACCACAGAGGGCAATGGATTGAACAGTAAACCTATTCACACAATCTCTTTCCACATGCAAAGTAAGAGTTTGCCTGAGAAGGACCTGGAAAAGAAACTGGAAGAACAACATTATCAGTCAACAAGGGTTGATTGGAAAGGAAAGCTCTGGATCACATCTGGGACCCACCAGTCACTCTGGGCAGCAGCCATGCCAAGCACTGTAAACTTATTCTTGGCAAGGGAGCTGGACAAAGAACATTGCCCCTGCCTGACTTAACTCCCAGTTGTGTAACTGCCTGTCAAGAAAAAAGGGCATTGTGCAACTGATGATTAGCTGATTCCAAATGAAGGTGGCTAAGTGCTCAGCCAATGGTGAAATGATGAAACTTAGGCCCCCCATTTCCAATTGTTTGAGGCTACTGTATTTCTGAACCAATAGTGTCAAAGGAAAGTAAATTGAAATTTTTTTTTTTGAGGAAACAGATACTGATCTGTACTATCTCTGCTAGAAATCTATCTCAACTCCAATTTTGGTTCTTGGAATTAGCAAAAAGAGGAAATTTTCTAAGCATATGAAATAATAGGACACATCAATAAAGGGGCAAATAGTAGAATCCTCAGTGCAAACATATCTGTATTTGTTATTTTAAGAAGAGTAAAGCTCAGGAAATTTAGAGTGTGCAGCCTCAACAAGATTCTAGAGAATAATATTTCTAAAAAAATATGACTAAGCAGAAAATAATATTGGACTAGGAAAGATTGGATGTAGATGAAAATATAAGCTTGCTGAATCTAAAACTGCAACCGAGTCACCAAGAAGACCATTAAACATGCCAAATACTATCCAGTAGAAATTTCTGCCATGCTGGTAACTTTCTATGTCAAGGGTCAGTGACCTTTTTCTTAAAGAGGCAGAGAATATATACATTAAGCTTTGAGAACACATATAATGTCTGTGGTATATTCTTCATATTCACAAACCTTTAACGATGTTAAGATAAAATTTAATCCATATGGCATTCAATAATAGTCCATGGATAATATTTACATTCTCATAATTATTAAGATAGTCATAATTTTATATATCAAGTGTTGATGAGGAAGAGGAGGAATTAGAACCGTCCGATGTATCTGCGTGTGAAAAATAGTTTGGTAGTTTGTAAAGACACTAGCATTACACTGTATTTCTTAGGAATTCTCATCCTGAATGTAAAATAGCCAAAAACTGGTGTTCACACAAAAATTTGTACATGAATGTTCATGGCAATATTGTTCACAATAGTCAAAAACTAGCAACAACTCCAGTCTCATCAACAAGTAAACAGCTAAGCAGAAAGAAGTTCTTATTATGACATTTTATGAAATAATATTCAGCCATAAATTAGAATGAAGTACTGATCTGTGTTATGGTATAAATAAATTGAAAAATTGCACTAAGAATCCATACACAAAAACACGGACTTCACTTACACAAAACATGAAACACCTTGAATTAGATATCCAGAGACGGACAGCAGGTTAATCATTGCTGGGGTTAGGGCAAGAAAGACTATGAAGTGGCTGTTGATTTGCATGCAGGGTTTTCTCTGGATCTGAACTAATAGTGGCAATGGCTCTACGGCATTGGGAATGTATTACATTACCTTGGTTGCACACTTAAAGTGGGTAAAATGTAAAGTGTTGTGCTTTGTGGATTTTATCATAGTTAAATGAATAAAGATAAAACTTACATTAAAAAAGAAAAGGTCAGGGGATTGATTGGACCCTGTGTTGCAGTTTGCCCGTATTTTCACTGCCTGGGGGAGCTACAGGCCAATGTGACTACCGATTTCATAAAAGACCATCGTCAAGCAACTATCTTTTAATTTTATTTCATTTAAGTTATTTCACAATGAAAATAGCCAGGTCATTGGTGTCTGTGTGGCTACAGTGATTGAAGGGCAGAAAAGCTTAAGAAATTCCTTCAGAATTCAGAGAGGAAAGACACATTTTTAGAGACAGGGATGAGAGGAAGGAGAAAAGACTGGGCAGACTGCTAGAAAGATGGAAAGGGAAGACAGAGGAGAGGTGAGGTCGAGGAAGAAGGGGAAATAATTTTGGGGATTTGTGACTTGTGCCATTGCTAGCACAGCACAATGAAAGGACAGCAAAGCAGATATATCCCCTGTTGAAGTTGTTTTGAATTTGAAAATTAAAATAGATTTGTCATGAGCATCAATGTCTGGAGAAAAATGTATTATTTAGAATGTTACAAATGCCAGATGATCTCAAACTTTTTTGGGGATTCTACATGCTATCGGCAAAGCTAGAGACCTGCGATGGTGAACGTTGTAGAGACAGAGGACCCAACCACAGCCGAAAACCCACTTAAGTATCACAGAGTGCCAACATTGGAATTAAACCTGAATACTGAGGTTTCAGTTTAGAAAAAACAACTCATACATTAACATCTTTGGTCTCATTAGAAAAACAAATAGCATGTGTCCTAGGTTTGCCTCTGTGGGGCTATAGAGTTTTAAGGGAAAAAAAAACCCAATACTGACATTCAAATTTTTTAATTTAAACTGTGTGGGACACCATAGTCCTAGCTGGAAGGCTGAAGTAGGAAGATAGCTTGACAACAGAAATTAGTTCAAGGCCAGTCATGTAACATAATAGGATTCTAGCTCAAAAATGAATAAATACTTGAATGGATAAATATTCTTTATTACTTAGATTACTTTGCATGCTCAATAGAAAAAGACATTTCCAGATTTGCAGATGCTCAGAAAAATCAACACTCACTGAAAAGGAAAAACTTTTACCTACAGTCATCTGATAGAAAAGATCGAACATTTTTAAAGGTCCATAAGTGAAAACAAATCTATAAATAATTCTTGTTAATATGGTTACATAAAGTATTTACAAAAATAAATAAAAGTAAGAATTTTATGTGAATCAAAACATATCATATAACACCAGTGAAACCTGGATTGAAGGATAAGAAAAGAATGTGAATTAAGCCAGACTTGTCTCCAGTGCGTTTTTTTGACATGGACTTACTTTAGTTACAAGAAACTGTTTTTGTAGTGCCACATTTTATGATATGCTTCCAATATTGGCTTCCTTCCCATAGCAATATTTTACAACAATCATCTGATGGTGTTAGAGTCACACGGATCAGGATAAGTGGCTGCTTTCTGCCTGGGTGTAGGAATGGTGATTCTGGAAGTTCTCTGCGGATCTTCTCTTTTTAGGTTCCTGACCTCTGGTAAGGGTTGCCACAATCTTGTAAAACAGAAATGATCAGATTTTTTTTTGATACTTTTGTAGTAATCACATTGCTCAATCATTACTTATGCCCAGCATCACTGAATTACGTTAACCTTCAGATTAGATATTTTCATATGACTTCACAGGAAAGCTGAAAGCACCATAAATTATTAAACAAACCCCACTTTTTAATGGGCAGATCCTTCTAACTGATAAAAGAAGTTGAAGTTTCTTGAATATATAGATCAAAACTTTTTTCAATCAAAAAATAAAGGAAAGAAATATTAACCATGACCAACTTGTCATTGTACAAACTGAACATTACCAGAAATAAATAAGTCTGAAGACTCATTTTAGCTCATTTTAACTTTCTCATTGGAAATAGAAACAAAACATTCCAGAAAAGGGCATGAGATGTGTCACTTTTCACAATAAATACACAGTTTAAATTCTGACAAACTGAACTGAATAATCCGACTTTGTGCAGATTACAAAGGTTTAACCTGAAAGTTCACCAAGAAATATTATAATGAAAAGTATTATGTAACATATTCTAGGCATAGGCAAACAGACAGTAGGTATTCAAAAATAATAAAACCTGCAGTATGATTTAAAGAATGACACAGTAAATAGAACGAAGGGTGTTTATGTTGGTAAGCTATTATCTATATGTATACTGTAATAATCTTGACTCATATTTTCCAATGATACAAATGAAATGCTGCAAAAATGAACCAAGAAATTTTAAGTACCATTGCATGAGAAATGAGACAAAATACTTTCATTCTTTCATAGATCATGAAGATAAAAATCCACATGGAATTTTGCATTCAAAAATTATTAAAATATATTTGTGAATTTATTAAGTTACATATGTGAATTTCTTAATCTATATATGTGAATTTCTTAAACTATATATGTGAATATTTAACATAGTGTTCTATAAAAGATAAAAATAATCCTGAAAAATTTTTGAGGAATAGTTATGAATATGTAACATATTCTTGCAAAGAAACTTCTCAAAAAATTCCAAAGAATACAAATCAAATACTTCAGTGATTCTCCTGCTTCAGCCCCCTAAGTGTGCCATCACATCTGATTACACACACATTTTAAAAAAGTGTGAATATGATGTACACATTTCTTGATAGATTTTAGAATCTCAAACAAAATGCTGACCACAGTGGGTGATATGAGTAACAATAGCATCTGAGGAATAATTAAGTGGAAGGACATACCCAGCAGCAAGATAAATAAATCTTTTCAAAACATTTTTACCAAATCAATCTCATGATCCATAATGAATTATGAGCTACGTTTTTTGAAGACTCTTTACACAGTTGCCAGCACCTTGTCTCCTAAAACATGAATGTAGTTTTTTTGAGATATGAATGACATTTGTGCTACATAAACCCTGGATGCCTACTGCTACACTTACTATACTGTGGATATTCAGTGCATGCTGAGTGAAGACTTGCCATGATAAATATTAATTCAAAAAGTTTGTTAAACTGTTGTTGCCAATACTTGTATTAATCATATCAGTATGGTCATAGATGCATTTCTCTTTTTCCTTTATTTCTGCTGTTCCTTCTTTCTATACAGTCTCCTTTTTGGAGTCCAGTTTCTATTTGTCCTTTATAATGATTCAGACATTGATCCCTTTAGAAAGCTCTTTTTTTCAATTCAGGTCTACACAAGCCTGTCCAGGTGGGTGTCTTTTCTACCTTCTCGTATTATCTTGAGAATGTAACTGTCTTTGTACTTATTTTATTACACAGATATTATTTGTACGTCTACTTGTCTACCTTCAAAGGCTACATTTCTGAAAGATTGGAGCTATGTCATATCAAGATTCTCAGTAAGATACAAAATTCAGAAATTTGTAAAGACTCAACAATACTAAGTTCTACTAGCCTGATGCATATATTTTATAATGATAGCTCTTCCCACTCTACTGCGTTTTGTAAGATTCTATAACTATTGTATTAAATAGTAACCATGTTCTTTATTTTTATTAAGAAATATGTGCTGAGTCTTTAGATGATACTGTGAACTTCTGGGAGATGAGTAGAAGTTCAGAGTATCATCTAGAGACAGTAAGATGAGTGAAGTTCAATGAATAGGGACTTTTGTGGAAGAGAATGAAAAGGGAAAGTCTTTTTAGTAAGGGGTTCTGTCAGTGGTTAGATGCTCTCTTTCTGGGTGAGGGATGAACAGCGAGTTCATTTTAGTGTCTGAACATATACAGCCAGATTGTGTGGACTCAGGCTTGATGCCCTTTGAAAGTTTCATCCTCATGCCCAGAATGTCCATCACAATTTCCTTTCACTATATATCATAAATACTCCATATCTGTATATTTTATATATATAATCTCTATCTATCTATCTATCTATCTATCTATCTATCTATCTGTAGTGTTTATATAATGGGTCCTTGGAAAATCATTACTACTATATTATTTAACTATTTTTAGTGGAAGAGGTGAAGGGGATTTGAACCATGGGGAGGAAAGGTTAGAGCTTGATGGAAAGCTTGAATTTTCTTTTCTGAGGCAAAAATAACAGGAAACAGAGAAGAAAAGGATGCAAAATGCAGTCAAAAAGTAATAAACCAAGAGAAAGAGCAGGTTGGGCATCTTGAGTGGACCTGCTTCTTAGGGTAAGGTAATCAGAAGCTTTTCTAGACTTTTTTTCCTAACCACTGGATGAAGCATAAAAATGGTAGAGACAGAGGACCAGGCTAGCCACCTCCACTCCTTACAATAAGTAGTGGTTGATAAAGCTTTGCTGACCAGGTACAGCTTTGCTTTTTTAAGTCTTCAGAAGAATTGACTAATTCCAGATTGATAGCCACTTTAAATGTATCTGTATTTTGGAATGATTATAGATTTACAGGAAATTAGCAAAGAAAAAGTATGGATAATGTTTGTGTACCTTTCACTTCATTTCTTCCAATTTTAACCTCTATATTATATTTTTGTCAAAACAAATAAATTATCATCACAAACTTTTCCACATGAGAGCATTTTGTGTTATTTGAAGATCCATTTGGGGGTGCTACCTTGGATTTAGTCTAGTTCTTTTTGATCCTTAAGTATTCATGCTTTCATGAGTTTCTTTAGTATGCAGATATAAATACAGATGCAAAGGGTAAAGTATTGCTTGTATAAGGTAGTCTGCACACACATATGCAAAGATCAAGGAAATCCTTTAGAAACTGAGTAACCATCACTGCTCCAGACACCAATGTCAGCCAACCCTTTTGCATTTCTCAATTCATCTCTCTTGGGCATCTGGGACAATTCCTGCATTTCACAGAAGCCAGTCTACAAATTAAATTCTTTAAACACAATGGGACCAGGAATGCAGCGTTTATAAATTACCTATGAGGGTCTGTAAACATCAGATTGCTTTTTTTAAATTTAATTGCCCTTTTAAATATTTAATTCAAAGACAGGGCTGGAGGAGAGTCATGGAGGAGGTGTACTGGAGAATTCCAGTACAGTTTCATGTCTATCAAGTGGACAGCCCGCCCAGAAAGATTAACCCAAATTCCCCCAAAGAAATCTGTGTCAAATTGACGCTGAGTTGGTCTGGCATTGGAGGAGAATCTTGATGTGACAAGATTAACTCTCTCCACGCCCTGGGGCTGTAGGAGAAAGACTTTCAAAGCTTTGCCTGTGCACAGCGCTACAGAAGGTGGAACAGCAAGTATTTCTCTGTGTGAGGAGTGTCAGGCACGGGAGGAAGCCGAGCATGAGCGATGAGGAGGTGTTATTACTCAGGGGGGATTTCCCACCTGATTGCTCTGGATTTGTCACTGATGTTTTATCACACTGCATGCTTGCTGTGAGTTTGCCATAGAGGAAAGCTCCTGCTGACTGTGTACAGAAGCTGCAGGCCCAGAGGTGTGACTGACTCCTCATAGGTCACCAGCTGAGTAACCTAGTGTTTCAGGTTCCTCAGTTCATAAGGAGACTTTTATTTAATGCTAATGAATTTTTCCATGTCTGTGCTTTTGGATCTTGATTCTTATCTCTAAGTGCACTTTCATTTCAAAGTGTCATCTTTTTCAATTCTGCAGACTGTGGATGCCTAAGAGTTGGTATTTAATTGTTAACTTACTCCCTCTTCTCTAGTCTGTATGGATTGATTCATCTTCTTGAGGATTCTTGAGAAGCAAAATTAATGATATTCACTGCCTACCATTAAAAACAGAGGCCCAGGGAAAGGAAGATAGGAATATGTGAGTCAGAGACATAAAAAAGAAAACTATGGGCCCAGAAACTCTCTACTTTTTGTCTGTCAATCAAAAAGTCTTACATTTTCTTTCTCATGTTGAGGTAGGTTTTGAATGCCCAGGACCTGGCCCACAGAACTCATCCAGGAAAAGCCTCTCTAAGAGTGACTTCTGGTGATACACTGACAAAGGCAATCCTGTTTTGGCTGCTACACTGGGTTTTGTTTGTTTCAATCAAATTTATAGTTTGTGCTGAATGGGAATTACCTCCAATCACTTACTAAATTGTCAGCTTACAAATGTGATAAGTTCTATCATCCAGTTTCTACCAAGCAAAGAATAGATGAGGTCAATTTTTTTCTGGAACAAAAGGCACTAGGAAAAATCTAGGATTATTAGCTACTATTACAATTGTTATTAGTATTTCAAGAATTCACAGTGATATAACTGTTAGGGTATTAAATACAAATAAAAGTACTCAAGATTGCTCTTGAATTTCAAGCTGGGCACTCATGGGCCATATCTGATATCTGAATGTATTTTTGTCTGGCTATGCACAGTGGCTATGAATAGCTTTGAATGCAACAGATATACTCAGGCTTTTCCCTCCTCTTGTCTTATACCCAAGAGGCTTCATATATTTGTTTAATGTATAATAGGTCAAATGCTGGTTCCTCAAAAGACGCAATCAAGTTCTAATCCTAGGAATCTTATTTGCAAAAAAGGTCTCTATACATGTAACTAAATTAGAGATATCAAGATGAGATCATCCTGGGCTTAGGGTTGACCCTAAATCCACTGGCAGCTATCCTTATAAGAGAAAGGCAGAGGAAGAATTGAGACACAGGGAAGACCATGAGAAGATGGAGATAGAGTTATTCCTTCATGCCAAGGTGGAGACATAATTATTATACTACAGCCAAAGAAGGCCAGGACCACCAGATGCAGGAAGAAACAAGATTAGATTCTCCTTTAGTGGTTTTGGAGGCTTCCCAGCCCTGCCAGGATCAGAATTTTGGGCTCAGTCTCCAGAATAGTTGCTGAATTATCTATTGTTTGAGGTTACCATATCTGATTTAAATTCTTATGATAGCCATTGGAAGCAAATACATTTTTATATACTATTTGTTTTCAAGATTCTATGATATGTGTGTGAGAGTCTGTGTTTATTAAGCCCTTGTCTTTTAGTTAGAAACAACTGCCTTTTAAACACTAGTCTTTCATACCTATCCACATCCTTCTTTCCTGTCCTTCTTTTTGTTATGGTCTTGTTTGGTCTTTGTGCTATCTTCAGTTTTTGTCCATCTACCAGCTCTTCTCCCTTCTGGTGACAGAACCATCACACTGATAAAGACAGTTAATTTGTGATTTAGCAATGAATTCTATCATAATGATTTTGAATACCTATCTTATGTCCCACGATCTGCTAAGGACTACTGATACACCAGTTAGGGAAACCAGACAAAGGCTCTATGCTCTTTGGCTTATCTTCTGTAATAGGTGTGGTAAACTCAGAGATGAAGCATAAGACATACTTCGAAGAAGGGTGTGTAACCGGCAGAGAAGATTTAGTTCAGGTTCTGCCTCAGCTATCTCACTCCAGTCAGGCCCTTCTTGGGGAAATGCACCCCAAGCACCAAGTGTGTGTATTGTTGAGGGTGGAGAGGGCTCCTTGTGGTGGAGTTGCTTACTCCTTTAGGTTGGTTGGGGCTTTTTGAGTCCTGAATACATACTTGACCTCTTCCAATTTTGCACTTCCCTGCTTTTTTACAGGTGTTGACCTCTCCCCACAATAATCTTGCTCCGGACTCTATTTCAGCCTCTGTTTGCAGAGAATCCAATGTGTGCCATGGGTCAAAAGGGCAATTAAAGTAGTGCTTATTCAAATTGCGTCGGGTGCTCCAAAATTATGCACTGGGTTCCTCAGTTCAGCTCTACACTTGGGGTTTGAATCTCTGTCTCACACCTGAGTGATTGTCTAAATGTGGGTCTTTCTTTTATTTTGATGTAGTTATATACAGATTGACTGATGGAGCCACTCACATTTACCTAACTCAAGACCTGGCACAGATAAAAAATTATTTATGAAGATTTAGCAAACAGGACGACCTATCCATGGGAGAATTTAAATGGTTTAAAATTGAAAACTAGGTATGCTTGCCTTTTTAAAAAGTCCTCCCATTATTTTCCCTAGCTGGGCTTGGAGTCCTGCTATGTCCACAGGTACGCTCTGATTCTGTGGTATCAACACTGTGTGTTACAGTATGGCAAACGCGGTCACTTTCTTGATTCCATGCTTTACTCCTCAGCCTTTTACAATGGCAACCTTTCTCTTGACCTTGTTTGAGAAAATTCATTGAACTATACACTTAACACCTGTGAGCTTTATTAAATTACAGTGCCTCTGTTGAATAGAAACTGCTCCCACAGAGCCATAAGAACAGGAATTGACTGTGCTATCCAGTGTTAATCATGCCTGCTTTCACTCTACCATATTTTATCAAGGTTTCTGAGTCCACTCCTTGTGGTATCTGATTACTTCACTTGGGATAGATAACATTCTCCCTCAGTGAGTAGTTTTTCTAAACACATCTGATAGAGTCTTAATAATTCACAGGGGCATCTTTTGTTAGAGCCTCTTACCTTGAGGACAGGAGATATGCATAGTTTTTTCTCCATTTTGCCAACACCTTGCATCAAGCCTGAACCAAAGAAGAAACTCAGTAGGGACTGCAGGCAAGAATAGATCAGCTAATCAATAGGTGAAGTAATGAGTCCTAAAAGCATGTGGGCCCCAGGAACACAAGCAGAGAAATAGCCAGGGATTTCTACAGTTGCCATCTGACAGGCATTAAGATTTGACTACCACTGGGGTCCAGATAGTACAGGGCATCCTCTGAAGTTCCAGAGTTTGACATAGAGTACTGACCTTCTGATGGTAGCTTTGTTGTATATTCTATCTATAACTTAAAGATTCACCTTCATCTGTGGAGAATGTCTTCATCAATCGCACAATCCTCTTGCAGGTCATCGACATTGATAAAATATGCAGACAATGGCACTCATTCCACAATCAATGTTAATGGAGATTAAATAGACCAAGAACTTTCCAACCTGTCCTGTTCACATTGTGCTCTTCTTGCCATGTGTGTCTATCTACATGTTGGCTACAAAACGGTCATTTCAAAGAACATGGATACGAAGTCCTGTGGACTGAGGTGCAAATTCTAACTTTGCTACAATGAGCTGGGTGACCCTGAGTAAGTCACTTTCTGAACCTTAGATTCTCCCGCTATAAAAGGGCTTTTGGTGGCACAAATGATAGCTATTCAACGCAGTCGCTATGAGGAGGACACTGGTCAATGGAATTAAACATATCCGAGTGCCTGGCACTCAGCTTGCACAAGCTGCAGGGCTCTGCAAAAAGCAGCTCCTTAAAGTCTGTGTCCCATATACAACAAAGTTTGTGTCACCTCTCCCACCCTAAACCAGAACCTGCCTGTCACATAAGAATTGCTAATAAAAAGAGAATTGCTAATAAATATCAATATTCTTTTCTCTCTCCCTTTTTTCTTCTTGCTACCAGCAGAAATATTATTACAAATTCTGTTATTATTGTTCTTGACTAGAGGTTGACAAACTGTGGCCCAGCCTACCATTAGGTTGGATAAATACAGTTTTAATGGAACACGTTCAATTGTGTGTTTTGAAATTTCTTGTTTTGGATTTTGAACTTCAGTGTAATTTCTTGGCTTTGGGGCCTGGTTCTGATTATAGATTTTTTTTCTTTCTGGCCTAGAAAGTTTCAAATTTTTGCTAACATTAGACCTACTTTGGGAAATATTAATGGTCCTTTCACAACAGCAAAGCGATCTGCTTTCTCTTTTCTGTCTGTTCTTTAATTTTATAGAAAAATAAAACAAATTTTCAAAATACAATCAGAGCATAACAATGGTCAATACACGCATACTGTTATCTTCAAAGTAGCTACTCAGAGTACAAGATAAGGATGTTAAAAATTCTCCAAACAACATTAGCACAAAACTTTCTTTTCAATGAAACTGGTAATGTAACTATATTGCATTTTTTCCTCCTCTCTTCCTTCCTTTCCCCTACCCTAGTTCTTTTCTTTTGAATAATTTCTTTCCATTTCACAATATCTGTTGTAGAGTTTCAATTTTATTTACTCTTTCAGTTTCCCATATCAGGGAGACAAAACAATGTTTAGACACATGAATCTTATTTCTCTTACGAGTATGATCTCAAGTTACATCCATTTACTGATAAAAGCCTCAAATGTATCCTTCTTTATGGCTGAGTAATACTCCATTGATGAAAAGATTACATCTTTTTTATTCATTCCTCTGTTAATGGGCATTTAAGTTGTTTCCAAGATTTAGCTATCACACATTGCATTTCTAGAAACATAGGTATACATTTATTTGTTTTTAATTCTCCCAGGAAGATACCCAGGAGGGGAATTCCTGGGTCAAATGGCACCTCTAGTCCTAAATTTTTGAGGAATATCCACACTGATTTCCATAGTGATTGCACCAGTCTACACTCCCACCACAGTGGAAAGAGTTCCTTTTTCTCCATAGGCCTGCCAGCATTTGCTATTGGTTAATTTCTTGATGATAGCCTTTCTTCTTCTTCTTCTTTTTCTTCTTCTTCTTCTTCTTCTTCTTCTTTTTTTGTCTTTTTCGTTTTTATCGGTACCAGGGATCGAACTCACGACTGCTTGCTTTCAAGGCAGGCACTTATGCTGCTGAGCTAAATACCCAGCCCCCTATAGCCTTTCTTCTTGAGATGGAATCTCAGCTTTGTTTTAATTTGCATCTCTTGAATGACCAATGATATTGAACATTTTTTCATATATTTGCTGTTTGTATTCCTTCATCTGAGAAATGTGTGTTTACCTTAGATGCCCATTTTTGGATTGAGTCTTTAAATTTGGGGAGCCTCATTTTAAAAAATTCTTTATTCTAGATAAAAGTCCTTTGTTTGAGGGATAAGTGGCTTGTAGTGGATTGAAAACTGACAGTCAATTTAAACACCAACTGGACTGAACTAGCATGGTGCTGAGTGTAGATGGCTGACCTGAGGATTGTTGTCAGCATGAAAAGGAGACCTGGAGAGGAAAAGTGGTGTTTGTGCTGCTGGTTCTCCTGTTGCTGTGGCTTTCCCTGGAGATGCTTGCTTCATTTCTTTCCTGATATGAACTTGGCAGTTCTCATTGTCAGAGGAGCTCGGGACCTTGTTGCTGAGAATTTCTATGGTTCACTTGGGGGGAACTCTGGTTTGTACTTTTAGCAATGCCTTTTAGCTCCAGAGGGGAAGATGTGTGCTGTTCGTTCTCCAGGAGAAGTTTGTCATGGTGGATTCTTGATATGAATTCAGCTATTCTCATTATCAGAGGAGCTCAGGACCTCATTGTCACTGAGAATGGCTGTGGTACTTTTCATGGGAGCTCTGGGCTTTATTTTGAGTGTTGTGTCTTGACTCCAGTATAGAACCCTCAGTCTACTGGTACAGTCTTTCACTCCACTGGCATAGACTTCCTGGCTCCCACCACTGAACTTTAGGCCTTCCCAGTGCAGATCCCTGAAACAGACTTCCATGAGTCATTGTCACGGGCTCTAGGCCTCCATTTGGACTTTTGGAAAGCATTGTCATGAGCTTCAGGTTTTCAGCTGAATTCTTGCAGGTGATTTCCGTAGGATCCAGACCCTTGGCTAGATTTTCTAGGTCTTTGGTGTATGGACAGATTTCCTGCATTTTCTCTGTATTTGACTCCTTGGGTGATCATTATAAATAATAATATAAAATGTGGGTCCTCTATATAATTGTTCTCCTTCCAATCCCTGACTATAACGTGGCTAAAACTGTTCCCCCTCTGTTGGATGTTTTTTCACTTTCTTGGTGATTTCTTTGTTGGCACAGTGACTTGTTTCTGTCTTAAATACCGACCTGTGCTTTGAACTTATCAGTCAATCAAGTCAAGACACTAGTACTCTTTTAGAAATGTTTCCTAACATTTGGGGCCTTTACTTGAATCAAATGTTTAGGTCGCAGTGACAACATGATAAATAGGAAGATAACACAGGTTGTGGTGCAGGTGAGGCTGAGCAGGGGATAAACAGAGCAGTGGAAAAAGCCATCCTAGTGAGGTGGCTTCTGCTGTTTTCTCAGTGCATTTGCTTCTAGGAAATCATCCTTACCTTTCGGGTCATTGTGTAATATGCTCAGACTCCACCTCTGAAACCTTAGTCTGTAATTCACGTTGTTAGGCAGAATTTTATTATGTTAAACTTTAGTATTACTTAGTATTAGTGGCATTAGTATTTAGTATTAATGGCGGAGTTGATCTTGGTTCTAATTGGTTCATGCTGTCACAGGAATCTGTCTTTCTAATTTAGAGAATCAGAGAATTCTTGGGTTAAGGGCCTGGGAACTTTTCTCATTTTCTCACATGATATTGAACAGTTTGGCTTGAGCTTCAAAGTGTCCCAGGGTCATAAAACTGGAGCTGTACAAATGAGCCGTCTTCTTACGTCATGAAAGTAAAGGTAACCTAAACATTTGCCTCTTTTCTTGGTTTTTCTTGTTAGGCCTTTATTTTTTTCTTATATTCAATAAATAGTAAATTGTTTGATAAATGCTAGAAGAGTTGGATACATAGAGTGAGGCCTGAGAGCCTCTTCGCCTCTTTCCTTGTATCTGTGACTGTTGGAGGATGCTGGCATGTTGTAGACCTGAAACTTATCAATAGATTGTATTTAAAGAAGGATTTGAACCAACAAAAAGCAATTGGGTCTGGAGGTTTAAAGCAATTGAAAACAGCCTTTTGACCTCAGGGGGAAGTCAGTAGCTCTTAAAACTGTTTTAACCTGTGATTATTAAGTTACTTTTTGTCAATGAATGCAGATTGAGAAGGCCAAATTCTTTACCTGAGTGCTTCTCAGTATGGTCTGTGGGCAAGTGATATTGGAATAATCTAGAAAAAAAATCTGTTACAAAAACAGATTCCAGCGAGCTACTCCTATGCAAGTGAACCAGAAGAGAGAGATGAGGAGGAGATGTTGGTAAGTAGTGGAATCCTCAAGTTAAACAAGATCTCCTGGTAATCCTTATATTCACTTAAATTTCATGATCCTTCAATCTGCTGATATTTGAGAATCACAGGCGAGGAAGACATTTTTTTATTTGTTAACAACAAAATACCTAATGACAATGTATGTCAAATGCTACAGAAAAGACCTTGTAAAACTACATGGAAAGTCAGAACATGGGTCACTGAGCCAACCCATCAATTCACTAATTATTTTACTGCAGTTGTCTGAATTGATCAAAACTCCAGCCATTTTGTTGGTTGGCAGGACAAGACTTGATTGGTAGATTGTTGACAGCAATTGATTTCCTATAAGTTCCATGTTCTATCACTGAAGGGGTTTGGTACATTTTGTAAGGAACCTTCAGGAGTTGATACCAGAAGGAAAATGACTCTTGCAAACCTCTCTGGGATGTGGCAGAGAGTAATTCATTGCATCCCTCTCTAGACTTTCACCGAGTCTTCAGATGGGCAGGTGCCACAATAGGAACTATGAGCAGGTGTTCGTGATTTAGGGATTTTATTTTCCTCTCATGAATAGTCAGTTCAACTACATTAAGAAAGTAACTGCAACATATAAAACTTATTGTACTGTGAGTCCACGCCAAGTGCCAGATGAGTAAAACAGACCATGTCTTTAGAAACCCACTGAAAGGTGAAATTTCTGTTCTCCTAGAAAATGAGAAGTTGTAGGAAAATAGATAGATACAGAGGTAAGAGGAGATTTCAAAGATATTTTTGGAGATGAAGTAGTCAAAGATTATCTAGAGAAACAGAATGAACAAAGGGAGAGAGGAAGAAAGAATGAGGGAGGGAAGGAAGAGGAAAGGGAGAAGCAGAGAGAGAAATAAGAAAAATATGGACAGGAAGAGGAAGAGAAGAAAGACAATAAAGAGGAAATGCATAGAGAAAAAGATACATCAAGCAGTTGGCTCAGGTGGGGTGTGGACGCTGAGATCCTAGATTGCTGGCTGGGCCAGCAGGCTGAAGACCTGAGGAAGATCACAATAGGTGTCCAATGTTAGGTGGATGGCAGAATTTCTTCAGGAGAGGTCAGCCTTTTTCTTAAAATCTTCAGCTGATGGTGAAACCTACCACATTATAGAAGGCAATATGCTTTACTCAAAATACATTTGTGTAAATTTTTAATTTCATCTGAAAAATGTCTTTTCAGAAACATGCGGAATACTGTTTGACCAAACATCTGGTGCTATGGACTCGTGAAATTGACCCATTAAATATAATGAACATATCTGGTGACTAGGCTTGAAAATGAAGGATCTTTGCGTAGTAGAAACAAAAATCTCAAGGAAGTTAATCTTACAAACTCTATGACCTGGCACTTTCTTCCTCAAGACTGACCACAGTGAAGGGGGTACAAAAGGTCTCTCTGAATCATAATTGTATTCTCTATTTCAGTATCTATTCTTTTTTTTTTTTTTTTTTTTTTTTTTGAGACAGGGTCTCGCTATGCAGTTCAGGCTGGCCTTGAGCTCACTTTGTAGCCCAGGCTGGTCTTGAACTCGCAACGATCCTCCTGCCTCAGCCTCCCGAGTGCTGGGATTACAGGCCCGAGCCACCATGTCCGGCTTCCATTATTCTTTTGATATGCCTATCTTTGTCTATCTTCTGTGTTCCAGGTACTGTTTTAGATGCTCAGGATACAGCAGTGAACAAAGCCACCCAGTATCTACCTTTTGAGTAACAGTACATAAGAACATGGAAAGGTCAAACCTTCAGAAGTTTGTTTACACTAAAGAATTGTTGAGCAGACCTCATGGGAAAGTAGGTTTCAAGGGAAAGGAAGAAAGCCAGGTGTACAACATAATTCAACCCAAATCTAATCACAAAGGCAAAGGGGGAGATGGTAAGAGAGGCTTAACATTGCTGATCTTACTGTTTACTTCTTGGGTCAGTTTCCCATGGTGAAAAACGTTTACTTCACACTATAAAGAGCTGGCTCCAGATACTCTGTTAGGATACAGCTGACATCACTTTGAGACCCATTCATTAAAATATGCTGGAACAGAGGCAGGAGCAAAACATGCTCTCTTCACATTCTTATGAACTCTTCTTGGCCTTTGTGCATTAAAAATACTGATTGATTTAAATACATTGGGTCCTCAAGTGTCATCAAGGAGAGGAATGTGATCAATGAGTGTTATAGTTAATTGTGGTGTCAAGTTGAATAAGAAAGCCCAGCAGATTGGTTTAGCTCACTTCGGGGTGTGCCTGCATGATTGGCTCACTGAAAAAAAAATCCACTCTGGCTGTGGGTGGCACCAAGCAATAGACTTGTAGCCCAGAAGGAATATAAAGAGAAAGAAAAGAAGTCATGCTTCTACCCCTTCTAACCCTCTCAGGAGGAATTCCGGTCTTTGCCACCATCTTCAGCTATTCATTTCTAGCCTTCTGGTGTACACTTCTCAGCCTTCCAGTGCAGACCATTCGGCTTCCTGATATGGGTTCTCATGGTACTCTGCAGTGAGCACCAGGCTTTTCACTTTCACTTGCATCTTTCCAATCTTCAGAAAGCACATGACCCTTTTGCCTTTTTCCATACCCGACTCTACAGGCAGTCGTTGTAAGTTTACCTTTAAATTATTTATGTTTCACATATATTCCTATACTTAAACTGTTCCTCTAGTGAAACCTAACTGATGCAGAGAGGAAAGCATATAATCAGATAAACAAGTGGCCTGCAGAGCAGTCAACATTGAGCAGTAATATCTGAAGGGGAATTCTCTCATTTTAGCCAGCACTAGTTAATGTGGGTGATAAACCATCATGTCTTAGTAATTCAATACAATAAACATTTATCTTTCACTTAGGGTAACTTTTTGTCCTGACCTTAGGGTGGCTTGCTATGGGTCATTTTCTGCTGTTTTTAAAAATTGTTTTTATTGGTACGTGTTTGCAGTACATAACGATTACATTCTTTGTAGGGAGCTGGTGTGTGTATATAACAGGTCTTAAGTTTTTTTGTCTACTTCCCCACCTCTCACTACCTTCTCCTTCCTGGGTAACCCTTCCCCATTTGAGAAAGATTTATCTCCCCACTTCCAATTATCTACATTTTTACTTCGTTATTTAATTGTATCTTTGGTGTCTCATATAAAAGAAGCCATGCAATAATTAAGCATGTCCTGATTTATTTTACTTAAAACTGTGATCTCAAGGTGAATTCATTTCCTACAAATCAATTCCTACAAATAACTCAAGTTTATCCTTCTTAATGGCAGGGTAGCACTTCATTGTATGCAAACACTATATTTTAAAAAATCCGTTCATTTGTTGACAAACATATAGATTGTTTTCAAGATTTAGCTACTGTGAATTCTCTTATTATCAACATGGACATGCACTTATCACAGTAACGTGATGTTTTCAGAGTCATCTGGACTCAAGCAATGGAGAAAGCCTTTACACAAGCTCCTGAGGGCTTTTGTGTGACATGTGACCAGGATTTGGGGGGGTGAACACTACTTCTGCTGGATCTAAGTGGTTTCACCTGATTGAGAGGCTGGAAAGAGTAATCCAGGTATTCATCAAGAAAGAAGACACAGATTAGATAATCAGCTGCCAATTTCTGCCACAGGAGAAAATGTTGTCATAAGTAGAAAACTTAATTTAGGGTTGGGGCAACAAAAGTGTTAAAGCAGGAAAGGTCAAATCCTGCCACAGTCACCATGAATGATCAGAAAATACCCAGTGAAGATCATAGGAGTAGTAGTAGGGGAGTTTCAAAGAATCTAGGAACTTATCAGAAAGGATGGAGGCCATAATACCACTTACAGTATATATAAACATCTCCATCATTCTTTCCATGTCACATTTGGGCTCCCCAGAAGCACATGATAAGGCAGTTTGATGTGATGATTATTTGTAAGAAATTATCTCAGTTATTTTTCTCTTGTTTCTGAGACAAATTATCTGACATGCAAAGTGAAAGGGGAAATGGTTATTTAGCTCACAGTTTGTGGAGGTTTCATGGCGTGGTGTCATCAGAAAACAGTTCATGGCAGGCAGAAGGTAACAAAGCAACAAGGGGCCACCACAATCCCTTCTATTTGATTTTATGCTATCCAGGTTACTTAGGGTGGGTAGCACTCACACACTTAATCTTAGTGCCCTTGATCCTACCATTGCCCCATGAATCAATTCCAGCATCACACTTTAGATCCAGCCACTTCTGAAAAAGCCCCATCTGTGACTGCATGAGGCTGGGGGGGGGGGCATATAAACACAAGCATTTACAGAAATCAACACATGGGGATGGGAAGGGAAGAGAAAGAATGAGGACTGGGCAGAGGGAACTGTGTGATGCACTTACAAAGCCTCATTGGCCAACACCATGGGTATTTAAGGGGCACACATGAGACAACAGAATTGTCCCTTGGGAAGTTCAAACTATACTTCCTGTGTTTATTTACTGAGTGCAGAGTGTTCCAGGTAGCATGTGTCTTTTTTGAGGACCACTATGTGCAACTGAAACAAATGCTGAAACAGCCTTTCCTAAGTTGTTCTTTGCAGAGGGACAATGGAAGCTCCTGTTCCATTAGCTTCACTATATTTTTGTTTACTTCTCTGTTGTCTGAAATAATAGAGAACATATGCTCTTTATGTTCCTAAGGACTTACTCTTAGATGTTTATAAATTACCCACTTGCCTCCTCTATTTAATTCTTAGCCATGTCTTGATGTCATTTATACACATCTAGTTTGGTTTGACCATGTGTAGATATCTTACCTGTTCTCCATTTGGGGACTTTCTGGTTTTGCTCTGCCATTGTTTTGTTCCCCAACATTATAAAGGGCTTTCAACTGAGGCTTTGAATTAGTCCAGCTGTATGCTTGAGATCAGAGCTCCAGTCTCTCCAAATACTTTGATGGAACTAAGGCACCACAAGGACCTTTGCCTTTTAAATTAGGCTTACACAGAATGTAGTAAGCATAAATTTACCTTCTTCTACCTCTGTTTATCATTAGTATGTTGAACTTCTCAGCCAGAGAAAAATAAAATAGTTGATAGCTAATGAATTAGATATCAATTAATTTCTAAGCAAACCTAATGTGCATTTAAGAAGAGAATTTAATGTCTCATTTACTCTCTATAGCTATCTTGTTAAATGCCAATTAAGTATCTAAATATTTTCTACAAGCGTAATGAATTATAATAAGTAATAAGTGATTACTACTTTTTCCTAAGATCTTGGCACTCTTGACTTCTAGTGAAATGATAGTAGATTTTTTTCTTGTCCCGTTTATGATACAGATAAAATAGACTCAGGCATGCTTAATGAGCATTACTTGCCTTATTTAGCAATAAAGAACTACATTTATGGTTAGTTTTGAAAATAAGAAAAATATTGACATATGTACAACTAGAGAACATAGTGAATAACAGAATTTTACTTGGAAAATCAAATGATATCATTAAAATGCTACCTGTAATAAATGCCTAATGTTTTATATTTCCAATTCCTACCTTCTTCAATTCCGTCTCTAAAATTCAATTCTAAACACCAAGGGTATTTACACATTTAAACATGGGGTGATGGGGTGTGTGATCATGATCCATGGAGTAAACACAAATTTAAAGCTAGGCTGGGCAAGACACTGAATTTCAATGTACAAAATAGAGAAGATAAGAGAAGTTGTGAGTTGGACTATAATTTTCAGGGTTTTTACTGCCTTTCTAGGAGGACAGAGTGAACCCTAGGTCTGCTCAGTCATCAGGTTTGATATCTAACAGCATCCAATGCAGATAGGAAGATCTAGCAACAAATTTCCAGGTAGCAAACCAAATGGGATGCTGCTGTGTGCAGGTGAGCAATCAGGTCCTCAGCAGGAGATTCAGGCAGCAGAGGGGCAGCCACTGGAGACAGAAGTTTGGGAGGAGGGTGGGCAGAAGTGAGGAACACTGGCCAGAACTGGCACATGCAGAGGTCATGAATAATCACTCCCGTGTATCATCAGTTATATATGGATGTCACTAAGATCAGGTTCTGTTGCAAAAAGCACTGGACACGCAGTAACAGTGTGAAGTGGAAACGAAGAGGATAGGATTTGAGATCAAATAGACTTGAACTTAAGGGTTAGTTTGTCATCTGAGCTCAGCTACGTGAAAGTCTCTGGATCTCAGTGTCTTTAGCTGTAAAATAGAAGAGTATCTCCCTCATGATTGTTTTAAGGTTTTAAAAAGAGGGATTCTTGGTATAGTCCAAATTTACTGTATGAAAACATTTATTTAAAGCACACAATATAATACTCAGCAAATAGCACACAGCAATAAAAATATATAATCAAATGTCAAGTGACGATGAGATCGCCTTATTTCTATATCTGATTTGAAGATGACCCATTTTATAGTTTTTCCTTCCTAGAAGTTATCTCAGTCATATTGTCTTGAAACATATACAAGTTCCTTGCAAACAGTCTGTGCCTTTTCTGATACTCCCATCAGGTTCCCCCCCAAAAAGTGTTCCATTTTTTTTCTTACAGAGAATAAAAGAAATGCTCATTAATTCTTACGTGGCAGGTGCTATTTCTCAAACACTTTGTGAAATGTTTTACTCCACATACACATGATAAGGTGAAGAGTACTCTTCCAACTGGGAGTGGGTGTACAAACACCATCTCATTTCCCAAGGATAGCTCTGCTCTTCAATAAGGCCATTTATCCCAGCCCCACATAATTACTATCGCTTCCACAAACAGTTATGGGGCATTTGGATGAAATGTTACACAGCTATTCAAGTCATGTTTTTGAAAAATATTTTTATTACAAGAAAAAGCTCATGATATAGCAGTTTAAAGGGGAAAAAAAGCAGGAAGCAAATCAAAAGCAGCAAAGACAATAACAGCAAAATAAAGCCTCCCTGTCCCACCTTACAGCTCACCTCAGCAAAGTAACAGCTAGAAGGAAAAAAAAAGGAACAGAAATTGAACTAATTTAAGTGTATTGACCAGCAATGCATAAGATATGGATCACAGGGAATGAATTTCACTAAACTTCATACGGGGTAATTCCTGAAAATCCCCCTCAATAGCTTTCTTCTGAAGTCCAATCTCTGGCTGAATTATTCCTTCCTCTTCTCTCTCCTTTTGTCTCTGAAAATATTCTAATTCATATGAATTATTCTGGTCATGCCACTATCTATTTTCCTAGCTAAACCTTTCGTCAGTCCTGATTTTTCTTCTGTTCTCTTCTATTCCCTTTTCCTCTTCTTTCTCCCCTTCCCTTCCCTTCCCTTCCCTTCCCTTCCCTTCCCTTCCCTTCCCTTCCCTTCCCTTCCCTTCCCTTCCCTTCCCTTCCCTTCCCTTCCCTTCCCTTCCGTTCCCTTCCCTTCCCTTCCCCTCCCCTCCCCTCCTCTCCCCTCCCCTCCCTTCCCCTCCCCTCCCTTTTCTCCTCTCCTCCCCCTCCCCCTCCCTTCCTTCATTCCCTTCCTTCCTTCTTTCCTTCCTTCCTTCCCTTCATTCCCTTCCTTCCTTCTTGTTTTTCTTTCAGCTGTCCCCAGTTCATGAGTAAGTGAGCGCTTGAGCCCCAGAGCTCAGGTTAGGAGGCTGCTTCTAGAATTGCTTTGCTTTGGGATTTGGGATGAGTCTCTTAGTTTCTCTATATGTTTCATATATGTAAAAGAAGAATGACAATAGTGCCACATAGTTTCATAGAGTAATTTTAAGACTGAATGAATGAGTTTATAGTAATTATGTTGAACATTGTTTGTCTTAAGAATAGCATCAATATAAGCCATTATCTTCATTATCCTGATGTGGACTAATTGATCTTTTCTCAGCTTCTTCAAATGTCCTTTTCTGTCATAACAAAGGCATTTCTTCTATTGAGGAAGGGATAGGAAATGCGCAAATAATATTTTTTAAATAATAATTCTATTATTTTATCATGTTGCACAGAGAAACAAATATCTAGAAGGAAATGCACTTGTAGCCACAGAATAATGTCCTCTACAGATGCCTGCACCCAAAACCAGGAATATGTGACTATGAAAGTAGAGATATCATTAAATTAAGGATCATGAGATTGGTAGATTATTCTGGTGGGTACAATGTCATCATAGAGGTCCTTATAAGTAAAAGGGAAAAAGTAGGGGAGGGAGAAGGAGATGCAGCAGGGAAGGGAGTTGAAGATGGATTGATGCTATCTTGAGGGGTTCCTGGGCGAAGGAATGTGGCAGCCTCTAGGAGCTGGAAGAGGGAAGATGTAGATACTTCCCAGATCATCCAGAAGGAACAGAGCCAGGCTAGCACTTTGATTTTTGCCCTATTAGTCCCTATCATTAGATTTCTGATCCCTGTAACCATAATATAACAAACATGAGGTAATTTGTTACAACCATAATAGATAATTAATAAGGCATTGAAAGTATCCCCAAAACAATGATATATAACGCATGGATTTATAGGACATTTTAGATTTTTCTTCTTTAAACTGCTTCAGCTTCCCAGAATAAGAAAAATGCTAGTTAAAGAAAGAAAAGATCAATTTCAGATGCCTAGTACTTGCGTTGTCTGATGTGAAGCTGTTGTAAAAAGCATCAAAAGATGTGGATTTGAGTCACGGCTAATGCATGGTCATTACTCGCTTCTGAGTTGACTGTGATTTCTGGCTACTGTGTCTCTTCCACCATCCACTTAGGCTAGATCGTCACTATCTGCTGAAGTTCTGTACACTGGCATCTCTCAAACATCACTGTGTGTGTTAGTTAGCTTTCATGTCACGGGGATGCAAAATCCAACACTTACAACATAAATCAATAGAGGTTTAACGTGGCTCATGGTTTCAAGAGATTAAGTTTATGGTTGGCTGGCTCAAGGCGGGAGGAGAGAAAGGCATAGCAGAGGCTCAGGGCATGGCAGTTGGGAAACGGAATAGGGAAACAGTGCGGGAGAAGAAAGGGGCCAGGTCATGTCTAAACAACCCACCCAGGCACATCGAAAAGTGAGCTTGGTCAATCTGTTAGAGGTTTTTTAATCCAAGCAAGCTGACAGATCATGATTCAGGGTTGCATTGTATATAGTAATCCTGTTGAGATGTAGACCTTCTCAACATCGTTAGCCATCAGGAAATTGCAAACTAAAGTTAAAATGAGGCTACTCCCTTTGGCTGAACATACCCCAAATTTGAAATGAAATACTGGAATAGCTAAGATGAAAGTGCCTAATAACAACAAGTTTTTGGGTTCTACTTGAACTTGTATATTGCATTGCTAGTGGGGATACCCAAAGGTAAAACTTCTTTGAAAACTGTTTGGCAGTTACTTAAAAAGTTAAACATACACACATCATATAAGCTAACCATCCCGTCCCCAGATGTATGTCCCATCCCCAAATGAACTATGTTCTCCAAAACACTCAAATATAAATATTCCTGGCAGCTGCATTCGTACTAGTCGATATTTAGAAAATCCTAAATAGCTATCAACTCACAAATACAGGCACAAAAGGTAATATGTGCCCTGAGTGAAATAATACTCAGAAAAAAAGGAACACTGTTAAAATGAGCAACGCGGGTCCATCTCAAAAGTGATATTCTGTTAGGTACCCCAGGCTGGTCTTGAACTTGCAGGATCTTTCTGCCTCAGCCTTCCAAATGCTGGGATTATAGGTGTGTACCACCATGCCCAGTTTAAATTTTAAAAGGACATTCCAATACGAATAATTATAGCAATTTTGGGTATTCACTGGATACATTTTATAGTTAGCATTAACCCCAACTAAATAACAATAATAGAAATGTGTTATTCTGAATGAAAGAAGCCAGAATCAAAGTAGAGCATACTATAAGGGTCTACTCATACAAAATATAAGGTGATTTTAGAGATAAAAACTAGAGCAAGATTACATGGGATCCGAGCAGAGGGAAGCTAGCGGTGCAAAGGGGCCACGTTATCTTTTGGGGTGTTTTGATTGTTGTGGTTTCAAGGGTGTTTATCACTATCAAAACTCATAAAAATTGCACTTTCAATGAATGTGGTTTTGTATATATAATGAATTATTCAATTAAATAGATAAATTGAGTGAAAAGCAGACTCTGACTCTGAGGCCAGGCTGAGTAGAAAAGTCTGCATTTCTAAGCCCCAGTTGCTCCAGAGCTGCTGAATCTAGGACTGTGCTTAAGGCTCTGAAGTAGCTTCTCTTCACCTTTGCTTGGCAGTAGATAAATCTGTAACCTATCTTGCCAAAAAATAAATATCTATTACACTGTCCTCCTGTACTGTAAACATGCATGTTCAAAGACTCGAACACATGCAAAGCACAGTACTTCAAAATGTATTACTATTGCTTTTGCAGTGGCCTTTCCAGTCCTGCCATTTACCTTTTAATTATGACATTGGTTTGGGTTTCAAATGGAGGCATGCATGACTGGCAAAAGAAATAATACTGAAGCTTGGGAAAAGCTGAGAGGCACAAGAGTCTGCCTGGCAAACACAAGGTCCTGAGTTCGAGTCCTAGTATGAAAGAAAGAAAGAAAGAAAGAAAGAAAGAAAGAAAGAAAGAAAGAAAGAAAGAAAGGAAGGAAGATACTAGGACATTTGTGCTTCATTCATTCCACATTACTGAGCAGATTTTTACCCTTTGATGAAAAGATTCATTTTTAGGCATAATAAAGAGAAAATAAAAAAGAGAGGAGACACTGGAACATTATGATTAATACTTTTTGACCTTCAAAAGATTAGATATAATTCAAGACTAGAAAAAGAAACTCTTGTTTAATGACATTGTCTGTATACTAGACAAATGAATTTTTATGTAGGATACAAAATATCTCTATATAAAATCATCCTTTGACATTGGGTCAGAACCTTTACAAATTTTCATGTACTTCAGTGTTCTCTGAAGAGCAAAGCTCCTAAAAGCAGTGTCTGTACAGTCATGGAGGCTGTGTCTCTAGTGGCAGAATTTGTTTCTTTCTCTCAATCCAGTTGTAGCCCACTGGTAATCCAAACCCATGTCTCTATAAAGTCACAAATTAAAATAGTTCAGGGACTTTAGAAGAACAGTAAGCAGTTGCAATGATTAGTGCCATATAAATTCTGATTTTCTTACATACTAGCCCAAGTAAACTAATAAATAAACCACAGGGGAAAAAGCATTAGGTTTAGCTATGAATTTTACAGAATTTATGAACCTTCTCTTCCTTTATTTTGACACATTTTAAAGATATTGTCAATGCATTGAAAAGGAAGATATTAGTTACTATCTTTCTGCATTTACTCAACACTAGTACCGTTAAGAAGAGTTCTGCCCAAAATGTATATATTTAATCAGATAGATGCTTGATCTTCCAGACATTTTCTCCTGTGGCTATGCATTTCACAAACTCATGGAAACATGGAAAATTTAAGAATTACAGTCTTTTCCCAGTACAATCAAGTTACCTATGTTTTACTTTGTTCTTAGCCCACTGCAGTTATTCAATAAATACTTGATTCTCACAAAGAAACATTCTGATTTTTATTTTAAAAAAACCATTTTTAAAATCTGCTACACAAGTTAGGCATGACAGTATTTTCAGGACTCAAGAAACTGAGGCAGGAGGACTGTTGCGAGTTTGAGATTAGCCTGGGTTACAGAGTAAGCGCCAGGCCAGCTTGAAGTGTAACATAAGACATTGTCTTGCAAAAAAAAAAAAAAAAGAAAGAAAGAAAGAAAGAAAAAAAGAAAGAAAATCTGCTATGCAAAGCCAGGAATACAGATCAGCAGCACACCACTTGCCTGGAAAGTATGAGGTCATGAGTTCGATTCCCAGTACAAAAAAAAAATATGCTACATATGTGTACAGGAAGATGGCTAAGGTCAGCCCAGTTCAGAGGCAGAAAGATTGGGCCAAACTTTCCGTGTGTGTCAGACATAATTTTGTCTTGAGGGCTGAAAAATAAATAAAAGCAGAGTCACCTGGCTAAATGGTTTCCTAAGTGTCTCCTCTCCTCTGATCTTTATGACTTTATGAAACAAGCAACAACAAAACTGCTCTAAAGCTAAACTAACATGAAAGAACCCAGGGCTTGAACCTGTCGCATGACGTTGCTTTAAATTTTAATGCGGGCTCGGGAATAGATTTGTGAACAGCAAGGGAAAGCAAAGGGCATGAAATATTGATTTTGTACATTTTCTTATGCATTTTTATTCTCCAATTTAGTAAATTTTTCATTTTGTCTGCACTTAGAGGTTGCCTATGAAGTCGTTACTACCAATTGTATTAGCAGTTGTAAATAAATAATCATCGCAGTGAGTGTTTGTATGACAGGAGGTGGACGGGACCTGCTTCTAAGTACTGATTTTCCACAACCAAGAATGATGAAAAGGGATGATCACAATTTTCCTAACAGCACACAGCAGACACTTTCTAAAAGAAAAAAGTTCAAAATAAAACAGGTATAAGGAAATCTAATGTTTTAGTGAAAACTATCTGATAATAACCATTTTGGTTCTGGAAAAGGCAGCCTTCTCTTTTTCTTTTTAATCATCAGGACATCAGGGTAGAATGTCACACACACACACGCTTCTTTATTTTCTAATGTTGCAACTCTAAAGAAAATAAAACTATATTGTTTTCAACTCTACTTCTAATCTTTTTATATACACAAAAGTCCTATTTTATCAATCATGTGAAAGACAAAGGTATTTCTCTTTCTTCATTGGAGAGTGTACTTCTATTTCCTTGAATAAATACCTACACTTTTCTAGTCAGTGGCTAATTGGAGTTGGGGTCAAATGAAAGGCAGAAATCAGTGCCAACTATAAATGTCATTCTCTTTGGTAAATATCCCTTGAGGGAGGCAGTGTACTTTTACTGCTTGTGGAAATTTCTTTGATTCTTTATGCAAATCGTGTATATTAATGCACTGCTATTAAAGAGAGACTGGCCATTCCTCAAGATTCTTGGTCAAGTTCACCAAAGATTCACAATGAAATTCTCTACTGAGTCCCAAATTTCTGTGTTGCCAGAACACAATAGGAAAGGAGGTAACAGAGATCAGGCTGAATATTCAGCTTCAGTAAAAATGAAAATCCTCTTTATTTAATCAGCAATGTGGTCATTTTGTTTCCATTTTTTCCTTGTTTCACATTTATTAAAGTTATTTATTCTTGCTTATAGTAGGGAAATTTTAAACCACAACACAAGGAAGACTCATTGAGTTTTCTGTCTCTGATCTCTGCCTTACGACAAAGAAATGACGCTGGAAGAGAATAAAGATCTTCAATAAGTTGTTACTTTTAATGTTAATTTGGCATATGTTTAAATAGTCTTTCATCTTTTAAAACCTTCATTTGTATATTTTTCTTTTTCTTTTTAAATCTGGGATCCCCTTATTTATATAGCATCTAAACTTAGAGCCAAAATGGAAAAAAAAAACAACCCTAAGTAAGGTTAAAATGGGAATTTTTAAACCTCTTTTTTTTTGTTTGTGTATTTATCAAATCAGTCTATATACTGAGGGAGAAATCTTAGATGTGTTCATCTGACAACTGTGAATATTGCTGCCTTAGTCCATGTGCTTTATACATCTGCAAATTCTGGCACTTTTTTCAGAAATTGCAGCAAGGTTGTTATGTAAGTCACTTCTCAGACATCCGGGTTAAATGTCAGTGTGAGCACAGATCACACTTTGTAAGGGCAATGAAGTGAGTCTTGTACACCTTTGACACAAATATAATGCAAACTAAAAAAGACAAACAAGCACTGAAATATTATAAATAAACTATTTTTACTTTTAAGCACAGTGAGCACACAGCCAAGCAACTGTGACAATGTCCAGCAGAGATGTCAGCAACTTCTGTGGTCTGTTACTATCTTCAAATGTTCATCATGTGAGTTCTATTCACATCTGTGAAAACCCTTAACGCGAATGTTTGTAAACCAGGGACTTACTGTATTTATACACAATGAGTACTACTGTACCACAAAGAAAGATAAACTTGAAGCATTTGTAGGCAAATGGATGCAATTTGAAAGCAAAATGTTAAGTGAAATAGGATACATGAACTTAAAAGTGAATGATTCAGTGTGTGTGTGTGTGTGTGTGTGTGTGTGTGTGTGTATGTACAAAGTAGATGATAAATAAATAGGAGATAGGGAGATGTTTAAGTCATTCCCCAATTTACCTACTTCATTTTTAAAAACTGTTTTTAAGATTTTTAAAGATATATTTACCAAAGAAATGCTCCAGTTTTAAGATCTATGCTAATTTTTAAAATTTATACTACTAATTTCTCCAGTTCATTGAAAAAATCTTACGCCATTTTGTTTGTTTTTTCTTTGTAAGACAGAATATTTTTGTCTGTGAGTCACCTACTTTGAAGATAATGACTCAGGATATCAACTATTGTTAATCTCATTATTTTGTTATGAAGTTTGCTTTTTTTTAAAAAAAAAAAATAAAACAGGATACAAAAAAAAAATAACAAAAGTATAGAGTGGGCCTTGCCCACCGAATAGAAAGCTGGAGAATGTACAGTGGACTGATGCGAGGCTCAGAAAGTTCTGCCAGGGGGAGTGGAGCAGATACCAAATTGAGGAAAATATTAAATATTGTATCTCTTTCCTCAGAGTGGGCAGTATTGTCTGGAATAAAATCAGAAGCTCCTGTGCTTACCTGGAGGAGTGAGGACTCACCAGCTTACCTTGTGACAGACAGTAATCTTGTACTTGGGATTTAATTTCACCTTCAAGGATCAGCATCATTTATTACAATGACACTGTGAGAGTCCAGAATTACAATGGGGGCATATAAAGAAAGGGTCAAAACAGTCCAGACTTAGAGGTTAAGGAGACAGTTTGGGACATACCCCGGACAAAGCCATGCAGGCTTCCTAATTGGGATTAGATGTGTTGAATGTGAGGGAAGCAATTTAGAGGGTGCATGTTTTCTGGAACTACACTGGCAAGGATCAGGAGCTTCTGAAACCCATAGTGTGGGGCAGACCCAAGGCTCCAGTGGCTGCTACATCAAAGAAAACCCTTTCAGGGCTGCACAGGCGTTTCCTCCATGTGTCAAGCAATAGCATCAGGAAGGAGCCTGTTCATAGCCAAAATTTACACTGGAGTAGAGACTGTGCCAAATAAAAAAATGAACACAAAACATTCAGCTAACAGCAGTGTTACCAGGCTTGGAAAGTATTGCTACAGAGATAAATATTCCTGTGAACACTACTCCTTGCTCAGGCTTCCTCCCAACTCCCCTCTGGCTGCTCAATAACAATGAGAAATTGTAAATTTACACCAAAGAAATGCTCCAGTCTATGATCTGAGAAGCCAAGAACAACTAAAGAGAAACCAGAAAGGGAAGCAAAGACAATCTACTCAAAATGTTTATGGAAAAAACCCAGCCTTGTTACACATCTCATCACTTAAATAACTAAAGCACTATCAGCTTCCAATCTATGAATCAGTCTAAATCATAAAATATAAAGAAAACACATACATTATATGGAGGAAAAATGACAAGAGCACCAATAAAAAATTCAAGAATATTTTCGTGTGTCTTCAATATTATTCAAGAAACTAAGAGTCTCTAATTTCTCTATTTAGGATTACCTGCAGATGTAAAATGGATGGTTATGATTTTAGCAACAATAACACAGCAGCAGCAACAACAACAGAGATAGCCAAAAGTAGACAGCGTAAAATGAAAATAAATTACATAAGAAGAGGAAATGTAAAGACTGAATTTAGTAACTCTAAGTGAAACCTAAACTCTGCAAAAGTCAAATAATAATGTGGGGTACAACCAATCAGCATTGCCTGGGATAGACATGATAAGGTTGAAAAGATGATGGTGATGTGAAAGAATATGTTCCAAATGCCAGACAAACAAGGAGCCAAAAGAGAACTCACTAGTTCCTGAAGAAAGATCTTGAAAGAAAAAGAAGGAAACAGAAATCAGAGATATAATAGAAGAAAGTTTTCCTGTGCTGAAGAATTATTTATTCATTGGAGAGGCCAAAGAGTGCTCAAGATCATTAGTGAAAATAAAGCGACAGACACTTAAGATATACTCTGGCAATTTCCTTTTCTTCTCAAGGAAAAAGAAAGAATGTGGCCAACATTAAAAAGGGAGGGATCGCAGAAAGGAACCATAAATCATCTAGTTTCAGACTCCTTTTTCACTACCAGAAATGCTATAAAGGAATGGAACAAAGTCCAAAGAACTTTGGTAATGAAAAGCTAGAATCTAAGGATTCTAAACTCACCACAGATTCTGTTCATATGCAAAAATGAGAAGAAAGAAAGGAGAAAGGGATGGTTTCTCAATGTGAAATGGTTCAGAAAATCAGTCTTTCATTTTCTTAAAAGTTGTGAATTTGGTTTCTGCTAGAACTGCTTTTGGTTATTGATCAGAAGCAGAGATTCAAAGCTCCTTTTTTGCATCTGGATAAGCAAACTATTCATTACTGAGATACCTCCATTTGCTGAGTTTCTGTTGAGTTTGTCAACTGAGTTCCCTTCTCTAATGATTTCAATGACACCTCTGGTATATAACAACTTCCCTTGAATGTGTAGGCCTGATGTTACAATATCTATTTTGTTTCATTAGTCAATTTGTTTGTTATTGTACTAAGACTAAATTAAAAATCAATAAATATTACAATAAATCCTGATATCTTATAGAAGTAGCCATCCCTCAATATTTTTCAAATTAACACCCTAATTTAAGAATTGACTTAGAAATCTTGATGAAAAAAAAATAAACTTTTAGGCTTTTGATTAGGATTGCTTTGAGTGAAAAATTAGAGTTAATATTGTGATTCTAAGTCTTTTCGAGAGACATTTCTCAATTTTACACTTATTCTTACATGCCCTCTAACAACTATAAAGCAATTTCTCCTCAAAAAATTCACTCATCTTTGTCAGGTTTATACTGCTATCTATTAGTTTGTATATAATCATATTATTCACAAATAATGATGAACTGAACTCTTGTTCTCCTTTTCTGTACTTCTTTTTCTGTCTTTTTCTGTCCTCTGGTGCATTGGTCACAGCCCATGGTGGGATTTTAGAAAGTAGTGGTGGTTTCTGGGAAAACTATGTGATTTCTGATTAAACATGTTTTCTCTTGGACTCTTAAGGTTAGATTTAAGGTCTAAATATACTGTCTTTTTTCTTCTGAGTCTTTGCCTCCTTGAGATTGAGAGCACTGAAAGTGGGAGAGGAGAAAGAAAAGAGAATGGGAGGAGCAAAGGAAGAGGAGGAGAGAGAGTAAAGGAAGAGGAGAGAGAAGAAATAACCAAAGGAAGAGGTCTCATCAGCATCCTCATACCAGTTCTGTTTATGTCCAAGCCACTCTTCTCAAAACAACTAGATTGTCATCCTACAACGTGAATCAGATCATGCCACTTCTCTTACTGAGATCCATCAATGTACTTATATGTATTGAAATGGCAATAAAGATCTGTTTTTGTCCATTTGTCCAAAATCATGTGTACTCCAGCCACCCTGCTTCTTTCCTGTTCTCAGGAGCGCTTTCTTCCTCCACTGCTTCTGTGGCTGTGACGTGCTGTCTGGAGCCTGCCCACCTGGCCTCATTCGTCCCCTCTCATGCATGCCACTCTCTCAGAGCCACCTTTCCTTGGCTCCTATTTTCAGGAAGGTCACCTATAACATTTCACTTTCTAAAGACCATGCTCCTGTTTTTTTTGGTAGGATCATGCTCTTTTTAACTGAACTACGATTCATTTATCAGAAAGTCAATCTTTTGAAAGTGAATCATTAAGTGACATTTAGTATATTCACAATACTGTGCAACAAATATATAGATATAGTTTCAAAACCTTTTCACCACCCCACAGGAAACACTGTACTCATTAAGCAGGTATTTCCCACTGCTCACTTTTAGGCTAGGGCAATCATCAGTCAGTGCTCTGTCTCTATAGGTGTGTTTGCTCTTTAATTCCTATAATGTTTTGAGATTCATCTATGTGGCATACAAAACTTTATCACTTCTTAAGGCTGAATAATGTTTCATTTATGTATACTATTATTAGTTGATGCACTCATCAATCAACATTTAGGTCATTTCTACCTTTTGGATATTGTGTGTATAGTGCTGCTATAAATATTCATATGCAAATATCTGATTGAGTCTCTTTTCAGAATTTTTTTGGGAGGAGAGTGATGCTATGCTATTTGAATTTGTTGCACATCTATGCTCTTAGTGTGACAATTATTTAAGTGATTTTTATGTTTGTGCTTTTTTTCCACACTGTGCACCCAGTACCTTAGCTGCAAGGAATGTTTTTGTCACTGTAGCTCCAGGTACAAAGTTGAATCATAGGGAGTGTTTGATAAATGTGTCAATGCATTAATAAATGACAAAGCCAGCTATCTAAGCTTATAGGGTTTGGCATAGATTTTTGAAATGTCTGAAAAAAGAAAACAAAAGTTTTTAAAGTGTGGCTCAAAGGTAGCCTCTAGTTGTCACTGGGAAGCAATTCTTCAATGACCAAGCATATTATATATGGCATATTCCAAACATCCTCAGATTTTACAAGTTTCTGGAAGTTTGAGCATATATGGCTTATTCTAGTGAGCCCTCAAATTAGTGTTATTCAGAGCAAAGATGTAAATTCTTACTAGATCGTCAGTGAGGACACTCCTTACGAGACCCAGGACAGACCATATTCTACCTTTCCAAGCTTTTCTTTCTGAATCTTTTCAGCAAGGCAGAATTAGGTAAATGTAAAAGACTTTCAGAGTTGATCAAGCTGGCTTTTACTACTTCAGTGGCTGAAGTAGAGTTTGGTTTCCATTTGTTCTTTTGAGGGCTGTTCTAACTTTCTGCCTGCCAACGATCTCAATTTGTGATTCTAATTGTGCACTGCAGTGAAGGAGAGCCAGGGTGCAGTGTCGAGTGAGGAGAGCAGCAGCTTGGACACCTTCACTTTTGCTCTCTGTTCATTGTCTCCTATGCATTTCTTGGTCCATCCTGGCTCTCTACTTCTGTCTAAAAGTCTCTTGCCCTCCATTCCTCTCTGTACTCTGCCTTTGCTTTATTTTTTCTGACTGCTCCACATCTGCTTCCTGTTCTTCCTGCTTTCTTTCTTTCTTTGACCTGTGTCTCTCCTGGGGAGAGAATCATGTGTTCCACGTACTATGTGTGCATTGCTCTACCTCTTCAGGCTGTTGTGGTCCCTTTCAATAAACTGATTCCTGTAGCCAAGTGGCTGGTCCTATCTCCTTTACAATCAGAGGAGACCAGAACTGGCTACAATGAATGTGAGGAAGTCTTTATAATTAACAGGATCTCTTCGCTGTTTACACAAACACTTTAAACTATAAAGGGAGTTAAGCAGATAATTTTGCATGTCTGATGAGAATGTAATTAAATGTGGGGGACTGAGTAAAAAAGGGGAGGGCAAGTTGAGGTTAAGTAATATGGCAAAGTGGTGCTAGAAGGCATCGGATTAAAATGGGGGAAATTTTGTATTCAATAAGGTTCTGTAATTATGCGCTGACAGTGTCTAGGTGTCATACACCAAGAAAGGCAGAGAATGGTTCTAGAGACAGAGAATGGTTCATGGTGCAAACTCTGCCATAAGTGAATTTAGTTTAATAAGTAGATACAGCAACTAGAAGGCATAATGTTTGAGTGCAGTAGAAAAGCAGAGGATGGGTTATGGGTGTTTTGAGAAAGTAGTTAGGGTGTTAGAAATGTTAGCAGTGGGGTGTTTTTGACCAGAGCCTTGAAGGAAGAAATGATTTGAGCAGAGAGGAGCTGAGAAAGGCAAAGTGTTCTTAGCTATAGGAAGCACCTGAACCAAGGCTCCCAGTCAGCCAGTTGAAGGTGCTTGTGGGAGACTGAAAGAGTATGCTGATTTTAGTAAGCTGGGATGAGAGGATGAAGAGAAAGACGGATGGTCAGCGGAGGCTGTGATATTGGAAGCTCTGGCGTTACAAGATGTACACAGCTATTCCTCCATGGGGAATGAGAACATGCTATGAGACTCTTTTGAGGTAATATTGAAAGGAAACATCTGCCACAGTAACAATGTCCTAAAATGGTAGTCACAGGTGGCAACTGAGCAGCTGAGTCTTTCAAATGTGCCTAGTATGACTAGGAAGTTGAACTTTTGTGTTCAAATTTTAACTAATAAAAATATAAATTTAAATAACCTAGTTGGGGACATGCTACTGTATTAGACAATACAGCTCTCCTAAGTCATAAATAGCACCTCTAAGAGGATGTCATGAGTGTGTTTTTAGAAAACCCATATAACAGTGTAACAAGGGGATTGGTTGTTTGCAGCGTCTGGTGTTTCCAGAAGAAAACTGCAGACTTTAACGCACAAAGGAACCAGGAAAAGGACCGGGGTTCCTCAGCAGGGTTCAGGGGCATCAGCTGGGGATGTGACACTGAAAATCAGGGCTAGTGCTCTGAGGTAGGCTATTCTTATGCAGCTGAGGTACCACAGGAAGCTGCAAAGGTACCCACATGCCCAAGCATGGCCCCGTCCACCTGGAATCCAGGTGGGAGATGTAACTGTGAGCATGTGCTGATAATCTGGATGGTGGCTCTAGGAATGCCAGAAGCCTGTCTTTGGCAAGCCACGCCTTCTCTTCATCCCAGCAAGAATGTATTATGTTCTGAGGAAACACAGGAAGTACAAGAAAACTCCTGGCTCAAATGTTCTGAAACCTAAATTGGGCACCACAGCCTTTAAACTTCCTTTCCCTAAAGGAGCATTTTATCCTCTGATGAACAAGAGATTCAATTTAGAGCAAAACAAGTTTCATCAAAATCTAAACAGGGTTTAGCTTGTCTAGTTTTGATGGAACTTAATAAAATTTGTTCTAAAAAATTCATGATAAAGAAAACAAATGGTCTGGAAAAGCTATGATACATGTGGAGGAGGAATACGAGAGTTTTGCTCTTCTATCCAGCAAGATTTATTTTAAAGACATGTTAATCAAAAGCAATGCAACTTTAGTGTAGAGGCAGATAAGTAAATCAAAGGAACAGAATAATCAGGGCAGGAAAATCCTTAAATTTGTGTGAAAACTTGAACATGACAGATGAGTGGTTGTAAGATAGACTGTTCTATTCAATAAAAGTGGAGAAAATGCCCATTTTTATAGACAAAAGAGTGTCCTCTCTTTAGACCATATATAAACATCAAATGTAGAAAAAATAAATACCAAAATAATAGAACTTTTAGAAGGAAATTTATGAGAGCATCTTTGTGATCTTGGTGTGGAGGGATTATTTGACTTTTAAAAGTAAACAAAAATTGCACAAAATGTAGAGAATGAGATTGATAATTCTGACTAAATGAAATAAGATCTTTCATATGACAGTGTACATTCATACCAATAACTGACAAAAGGTTACTACTGGAATATAAAGAGCACTCTCATAAATCAATAATATAAACACAAACATACAATCAAGAAAAAAAATGGACAAAATATATAAACAAGGAAAGCATAGACTATGAAAACCAGGGTAGCCAACTCATATATGAGAGAAAAGCTTCACCACATTAATAAGTCATGGATATGCAAGTTAAAAAGCAAAACCATTTCCCACCCATTATATGTTGCTGAATTTTGCTGAGTATGTAGAGAAAGAGATACTTTCACATGGTGTCAGAGTGACTGTAAATTGGTACAACTCATTTAGATATTAATTTAATAATAACAAATGAAATTAAAGATGCACACACTTCTACTGCTAAGTATTTGCCTTCAGTAATCTCACAAACATGCACATATTCATGGTAGCTCTGCCTGGGAATAAGGGAAAGTGGATACATCTTCCAGAATAGCCAGTGAAGGATGGTAGAAAATAATAGTGTAGTCCCACAGCAAAATATTTTATAGCAGAATACATGAATGGGCTAAATTTTCAGATATAAAAGTAGATGGTTTTCAAGATTAATATCATGAGATTTTGTTGAAAATACCTCTCAAGTATCTGAAATTTTTTCCCTACATTAGATAATCCTATTATTGTAATTCAGTCTATGGGAGTTGTTCAATCTGCAGATCTTTTAGATTAGGGTTTTACCAATATTATTTTTAACAACAAAAATAATAGGTGACTCTTACTGAAAGTTTACCAAAGTATACTATATTAACTGTATTTCATGCATTGCCTAATTCCTTACAATAACTTGGTTATAATAATGTAATAATAGAGGCTGTTATTGTTACTGATTTACTGATGAGGAAAATGAATTGGAAAGATAATATTAGATGATATGTTGATAGTTCAATAAAAATAGCATGACATAATCACAGATATTTAAAGAAAATAAGAATGTGATAACAGGCCGAATTCAGGGATTTTTGAGATTAAGCCCATGGAAAACATGTTCATTAGAGCATTTATTATCATTTTATTTTTTTACTTTATTTTTATTAACCTATATTGATTGCACATATTAATGGTGTTCAGTGTGGTATTTGAATACTAATCACATTCAGGCTCCCGGCATCCCTCCTTTACTTTTTGGTGTCTAACAGTCACAATTCTACTGCTAGGTTGATGTTTTTCAGCTTCTACGTATAAGAGAGGACATGTGGTATTTGCCTTTCTGTGTCTAGCTTATTTCACTTAATATTATTCCTTTTAGTTCTGTTCATTCTGTATTGCTTTTAATAAAGATTTTCTTATCATTAATACAGAAATGGTAGACATCACAGATAAGCACCCAAAAGAAAACATAAGTAAGTCAATAGTTCTACTGCTTTGAAGTTACTTTTAATATTTTGGACTTCAATTTTAATACTATATTTAAGCATGTGTAGGGAAAATTCCACCCCAAGTAGGAGTCTGATTATTGATCTGCTCTGACCAAATTTTGGAATTTGGGGGAAAGGTGTCTAAATGTCACAGGGCTGATTTTGACAGAATGTGAAGGTTAAGATATAGACTGTGGAGACATGTCACAGTTCACTAAGGTCCCAAATTTCTGCCCAGAAAGACCCACTCTTGCTGCTGTCTTCCCAAGTGATTAGTATGGCCACTGAATTCAATGGACTTTCATGAATCCTGGGAGTGGGGAGACAGTAATGTCTTCTTATCTTCCCGTTTTCATCCTCATATCTAACTAGGGAAGCAAAGCCACCAATCAGAACAAAGTTCACTGTATGATCTCTGTGAGACATAAATATAGAAGGGTAGGGTCATTGCATCACAGGGTGCATAGACAGATTTCTGTGGTATTTCCTTTCTTTTCCTTGCTTCTACAGGGCCATATTGGTAAACAGCCTCTAAGAGCTTGTCTATGAAGCACTGCTTGGCATTATCTAGTTGCAAGGAAAGCCTTGAAAAGGGACATTTCCACCCAATGAGCCCATTTACAAATATGCCTCAGATTTTACTTACAGCTCCAAAAATAGTCGAAACATTGGCAGCCTTGCAGAGGAGGAATGTGGCTTCCCGCAGGAGCTGCTTGTGAGAAGACAACTTCATTTGGACAGATTCACACCAGTGTTATCTGTTAACAACATGGTCTTCTCACTTTTCAGGCTTCTTCCGGATTTCCCAGAGCTTGGAGAGATACTGCACAAACTGGCTTCTCAAGATAAATCCCATGTCATGTAGCCAGGACTTGGCATGGAATTGAAAGACAGTGCAAAGGAAATTAATTAAAACCTGGCCAGAGGGATCCAACAGAAACAGACATTTCAAGTGGAATCAATACAATATAAACTCCACAAGGGCACGGATGTATTGCCTGTTCTTTTTATTTTTTCATAACTGAATCTCTAAAGCTACACAAATCACTGGCATGTACAATATGATTAATAAATATTTGTGGACTAAATGAGCTAATTTCAGTTCATTCACCATTTATTGAACTTCTACTCCATGCTGATTTTGGAGATGGATTTAAAAAGCTACTCTCAACCTGGTAGAAGAAAGAAATTAAAAAGCAAATAGCCACATCAGCTATGTTCACTGCTGTAATAGAAATGTGTAAAATCACTGATGGAAAGACAACCAAGGCCTAATTACTTGTGTTGGTAAAGGAAAGAGTAGCTACAGAATGGAGATAACATCCCAGCTATTTGAAGGGTTAGTAGGAGTTGCAGGCAGGAACAGAAGAGCATTCCAGGCAGAAGTATACAGATGTAGAACTGAATGTGTGTATGAGGATCACCTTATGTAGTTAAGGAAGCAGCTACTAAGACAGAGACTTAGAAGACTCACCCCACACACTTCAACATGCAGGGTCCCTGACTGATCAAACAAACAAACAAACAAAAGCGTGTGTCAACTTATAGGTCATGTGATTACTACTAGAAATACCAAAGAAAACAGTATAGACTCACTTGTGACCACAGCTGTTTACCATTTAGCAATCTGCAGTGAGGCTCAGGCAAGTGGACTGCGAGCAGCCATTTTCCCATCTCTGAAGTCTAAAATGCACATCACACAAGATAAATGCTTAATGAATAGTTGGATAGACAAATGGAAGAACAACTCAGAAGAGTTTCTAAATTGTTGTGAAAAATAACAATAAAGGGAAGATTTGGAGCATATTTTTATGCAGGCCAAGAAAGTAGTGAGAGGAATAGAAATAGCGTGAGTTTGAAGTTAACTGACCCAGTTCAAATTCTGGTCCCACCAAATCTGATAAAATATATGTGAGTCTTAGAAGGGAAAAATATCTTCTTATATAGCTAGGGATACAATTAATTTTCTCACTGACTACTGGCCAAAAGATGCGCTCTGTCACTTGTTTTTCCCAATGTGGCAGTTCACAAGGGTAAGAGCCTATCATCAAAATGGTCATTGTATCTTATGTACCAAACATGCATTAATATCCTATTATTCTTGTATTATAGTATCAATTAAAGGAAAATCAATGTTACCACCTATAGTCTAGGGGAAGGGAAGACATGGAGCATGAGGTAAGGTGGTAGAATCATAAGGGTCACCTTGGACTCTTTCCATCACAAGCATAATAAGCCATTCTGTCTTGTTTCCTGCTGATTTTCAGCTCCATATATACAGAACAGTGTATAGCCTCTGCTGGGTATTCAGTAAATAAATGTGTTGAATAAAATAACAAGAAATTCATGAATGTGGTTTCTATAAGCAGGACAGGTCTGGCTCAAATAAGTACATCTTTTTCTCTATCATCATGGATGCTCAGGGCCAAGTTGTGTGTATCTTTTTAAAAGCAGCTAGGAGCAAAGGTGATGAACCAAACATCCTCACAACTAAGAGCTAGGTTTGAAGATGCTGTCTTCAGTGTACAGTGAATCCCAGGGTTCATTGACCAGAGCAAGGCAGAGCAAAGCTGTAGCTTCTACCTTATCTTAGGGACCTCTGGTACTTTCAATTGTGTGTCAAAATAAAATTTAAAACATTGCGCCCCACTGGTTCTCTCAGGTGTCACCATGAGCAATTCTAACTCTCTTTCCTTAGGGAATAATCAAGAGCTAATGGTGTCCTGCAGCACGTCCTTTGGACATACGTTTGTCTGATATATGAAGCATATGACTTTCATTAATAAAAGAAAAACATAATGAAATTTAAAATGTAGAATAAAATATACAGGATAAAGAAATAAGAAAAATAAATGAAAGTTACCCTAAATTGAGTTTCCAGATCCTTGAAAGAAGCATTTATTGTGAAGACTCAGCCTTCAGCGCGGATTCTTGGTCTGGTAAGGAAGAAGTCAAAGCTCTAAATGAGTCTTGGTGTGTTTGGGTTCAGGCTCTTGCTGTGTGCTCAATTGTATTTGAGGACAGAGTTGCCTGCCATCTGAGCTTATTAGAGACCTTTAAAACAGGCAGCATTTAAGCTTCTGGAAAAATCAGCCTTGTCATGGGGTTGACATATGCCTGAAAGTAACATGGGCTCTGTCTTCCTTCCCAGCAGCTGGGATTGTAGGGGAGAGAGGCTTTGTGAATAAACACATTTAGAGGCAGACAGAATCACACAGCCCAAATAGGAGCAGATGCTAAACACCCTCTCAGCCACTCTGAGTACACCCAAAATCTGGACAAGCAGAGCAGGCAAGTTCCCTACATCACACACATTTCCAATGATTTTGGAAGCAGGTTTTCATGGGAAGAGGCAACATCAGTGTTTTGGTAGAAAAGCCAATTGAAATCAATGAGAATTGATTTAGAGTGTGAGGGCCACTGTGTTAAAATCTCCTATTTCTTGATAGAACATCATGAATATTAACAAGCTTAAAATCAATAATGAGCTGATTTTCAGATGCAAACCTGACTTCATCCATAGATTGAAGGGCTGGAATGATGATATGTCTTTCTGCACTACTCTCATTTATTACCCCTAAAATGCAAAGAAAAAGAATCCAGATAAAACATGTAAGGCACAAATATCTCTATGCATTGACACATACAAATTTATTGTACATTTTTTTCCATTCTGTTCTTAGATTTGAGGATGTCCTGTATTTAAGACATATGGCAAAATCATTTTTGTATTTATGTGTGTTCAGTAATTTTGTCTTGTTTCCATCAGTTTTCTTGATCACTACTGTTGATATTTGTATCTTACTACAACTTTTACCTTGGCCTTGCAATTGGATTTTGGCTTTCAGTCTTGACCTTTTCAATTTACCTTACAAAATATCATGAAAATTATTTATCTAAACCTCTGGTTTAACAAATCCTCCCTGATGAAAAATCTGTTTCTCATCTTCATGATGATGTTTGGACTCCTTAGAACAGCATTTAAGATGTGTCAAATTGGGGGCCTAGCATTAGGATAGAAGATTCTAGACATTCCATGGAGGTGTTAATCAGTGTAATAATTGTGATGTATGTCACAACCTAGAGTCGTGTTTTTTACAGTACAGCTAGGTTCCTCCAATATACAAGGGCCTGAAACAGAAGCTAGGATTCCTCTTTAGCTTACTGAGACTGACAGCAAGAATTCTCTATCACTTTTCTCCTGATATATCCTTGAACTTCATGTTCAACCCAGCTGTGAGACACTGACTTCTACTAGCCAATTCGAGAGACTAAGGCCAGTCCCCCACAGTTCTGAGGAGTCACCTTCTCTGGTGCCTTGGAGTGAGGTCAAATGCTTCTCGGAACACCGTTGAGTTCCGAGAATTTCTTCTGCCCTGCTTATGGACAAGGTCACACACATTTATCTGCCTTCCATTATCAACTGACCCTTCTTATCTCTCACTGAGATTTATTAAGACTTCAGAGACACAAGCAGTGGCCTGGGCATGACATTTTAAGACACACATGGCACATTTATACCTCTCCAGCACCATTCTTCCTTCCTGTCTCTCTAGTTCTCCTGTAGTCCAGGAATATGCTGTCATAAATTTATTCCCCTTTTGCAGATGTTGAAACCAAGGCCTAGATGCAACAAGCATAGTCTCCAGCTGTATTGAAGATGGGAGAAGGAGGTAATAAATTAGATTTTTCTGCCCAGCTGGTCTGTTTCTTTCCCTTCTTTATGTCTGCCCCAGTGCATCTAGATTGAAGAAGGTTATGTAAGGGAGAAATTAGGTTTCCACGTAAATTCTGTTCTTTTGTCTCAAGCTGGACCTTAATATTCCCAATCAATTATTAAATTGATCAACTTAAATCCTTTGTACCAAGGACTATTTCAGTACTTTTCTGCTTTTGCCAGATCGTGCTTTCCTGCTCCTCACCACTATCTGAGCTCCTGCTTTATAGATGCAATAGGTAGCATTAGGTAAGCTCTCCTCACTGAAGATAGAGAACATGCCAAGGGCCTCCGTGATGCTGCTCTACCTCTAAAATCCTGACTTCCACAGCAGAACAACTGCCCTCATCTGTACTTTGGGCCTGTCCTATCCAGAACTCTTCACCCCTTTGTCCTTTCCCTGTTTTATAAATTTAATCTACAACACTGATCAGAAACTTCCTTTGTGAATTTTAAAAATGCTCATATCAAGCATACAAGAGTAAGAAAGTCCTACCTGGTTAAACTCTCTCTCTCTGTTTGTTTCCCTCCCTACTGTTTCTTTCACATTCTAAATTTTTCTAAAAAGTTTTATGTACTTAGTACTTCCACTGTTTTTTTTTTTTTCATCTCCACTCATCTCTCAATTCATACTAATCTGGCTTCTGTTCTCATCACTCATCAAAAAACTCATGATGGTCTCACAAGTTCTTGAACTCAATAGAACTTTTTTGTTTGTGTATTTGTTTGTTGAGACAAAGTCTTGTTATGTAGTAGAAGCTGACCTTCAACTTGCTTGTGTAGCCCAGCCTGACCTCTAACTCATGGTCATTCTCCTACCTTAGCCTTTCAAGTCCTGGGAATATAGGAATGTGTCACCATGCCCAGCTAAGAGACCTTTATCTGTCATTGTCTTTCTTGACATCTTTATATACCATACGTTGCTCCCTCTTTTTTTTTTTCTGGAAATATTGTTTCTTTGGCTTCTGTGACACTCTACCACTTTATTTTCTTGACTTTTGGAAAGTTTCTTCTCTGTTCCCTTACATTCTTCTCTTGAATTCTACCATTACACAGGACAGTTGTTCAAGGCTCAGTGTAAGTCTTTCTCTCTTTGCAGATAAACTTGCATGTCAGAAACGTGGAAGACATTTTAATGCATTTGCTTCTTTTTCACTCCATCTAATTCATTATCCAGTCCTCTGAGATGAATTTTAAGTATTTAAATATTTTTCTGATTATATTCGTTACTGTTGCTTTGGATCTAGAAAGCTTGCTGAGCTGTAGATAGCAGACCAGGCTGTACCTCTAAAAAGTTCTGAGATCTTGCAGGATAGCAAATGTACAGTACAGGTGTTAACAGAAGTGTTATAGTTGAAGATGACCAAGCAGGAGATTATGGAATCTCAGCAATTCTTTAGCCTTAACAACAGAAGCAGTTTCCTAAGGCAGTGTAGCCTTTAAAACTTAGTGATTCATACCAGATGCCTCCAAGTAGAACCCCAAAATAGGTAACACTTAGTTTTTGTCAACGCTATTAGAGAAAGAGAGTACTGCTTTAAATCACAATCTATTGATAAGCAGTGGGGATGTGGACCTGGAAGAATGTCCCAGAAGGGTGTCCAGAAGAATTGTTTTTACTTGTTTTACTTTAAGTTCAGCAACACTTAGAGAATTTTTTTTTCTTTTGTCTACCTGAAAATGCTCCTCTGAATTTTGTTCATTCTAAACTGGGGTTCTAAATTTAGAGCATCCTGCGTGAGAACCCAACATTAACACTTTGCTTCTGCCCCCCTGCATGAGAAAACTTCCCAAAATTTGGTTTCTCACTATTGCTCGTTGTGTTTTATTTCTAGGAAACAAACTTGAAGATTCTGGAGTTCATACCCAAAGAAGATTACTGGTGAGTGCTCTTGAGAATACATCTCAGTACAAAAGTGAGGACAGCAAGATGGAAGAGGGGAAAGAGTTGCGCTTAGCTATCTAGTCATACCCACAAAGTGGTTGAAATGGCTCACGGAGATATTCTTAATTAATGTGGGGGCAAAGCCTTTCTCTGCCCTATGCTGATCATTCACTGAGTACAGGTTTCTGCAGTAGAAGGAACACACTGTTGGCTTGCACAGCTTTCTTCAGCCAAGAGAATTCACAGAGAACAATGGAGGTCTGTCCAGTCGGTAGCATAACCAATGCCAGTTAGTGAGTGAACATTTTGGTCCTGAAGAGGAATCTAGGTGGTACAACACAGTGCCTATTGTACTTATCTGCCCAGGTGGGTCACAAAGGTTGTACCTCCTTACCCTTTTATCCCTCTCTTCTCTGACCAGACAGAAAAAAAAAAAAAGAAAGAAAAAAAGAAAGAAAGGATGTCTTGACCTTATGTTTGCATTTTCTTACCTGAATTGCTTCCTTTCTCAGCCTTTAGCTTACTCTTCTTCATTCTTTTATCTGCTACCAAACTCTAGCCTCACCTGGATAAGCCCAGCACATTACTGACATTCTCTCCTACTTCCAACTCTTCCTCTTTCCTCCTTTTCTTGCCCAGAACTTGCCCTTTTCTTGCCCTTTTCTTGTATATCTATGTTTGCATCATTCCCTCCCTTTCCCAATTTATCTGACTTTAAGGCTATCTCAAGTCCAATCACCAAATCTCGATGGGCTTCTCTAGGGTGGGGTATGAAATTATTGTTATTCTTTTAAATTTAGTTTAATCATATATTTGGTACATTGTTTTATGCTCAAACTTGTTTAAATGATGCAAAGTGAAAGTAACCACTTCACAAATGTCCCCTCCCCTTAGTAAGCTCCCATCTCTCTGCAGAGATGGTCCCCTTGACAATTCTTTAATGTCTCTGTTCACCTAAAACTACAAATAGATGTAAGATTTAGTTATGCATTGCATTGCACCTATTGCACTACTATTTTATTTATTTAACAATAGATAAAAAGTAGAATGCCAGAACTGAGGAGTACTGGCTTGCTACAACCAATAATGTGTATCTCTTCACAACTTAACATTCAGCAGTACCTCATTCAGAGCCTGATATTAACCATGGTAAGGGTATCTGGACCACAGGCAGTGAAAATACTGCCAATCAGATTTTTATTTTTTTGTAAGGAGATAGTTGTTAGACATACAGTGACCCACTACTGACTGCAGAATCTTCCCATGCCTATTTGGACTCGTTCATTTTAATTGTCTTACCTCTTGCAAGTGTTTTACTGTTACAAATGAGTCCATGTTATTTAGTCATGCCATGAAGATAAGGGTGTTCAGATTACATGCATGTTTTCACTCTTGCAAAGCTTCACTTAACCTCATGGGATATTTTAATTTTTGATACATCTGTGAGAAATTCTGCCAGAGTTACTTAGCAGGATACTCTTTGGCTGAACCAAATGTAGGTGCTGCATTACAATGGACATAGGCACTAATTTACGCCTTTCATAAGAACAAGTGTCAGTAATATTGTGATATTGTCAGTCTTTTTTAATAATTGTACATAGCTAATCTTCAAAATGGCAATGTTCTGAGGAAGATAAGAAAACTGCTGTTGTGCATGAGCATTATTATTAATGAATATCTGATGATAATGATGACAAAGGTGATAATGGTAAAATAGTTTTAAAAGTACTCATGGGTAATTATGCTCTCAAGTATAACTGCCAATTGCTGAAATAACTGATATCATAAGTGCATATCTTCTTATTGGAGGAAGTATGGCTCCCAAAATCACTAAAAGAATTCACTTGGGGTTTGGGTTTGACTCAGCACTATGATTAAAATTATTCTCTTTTGGTATCTAATTTTTTGACCAAAAAATGTTAACTATAAGTCTTTTGTGCAGGACACGTAATTTAATCATGGTGACCTAAAATCATAGTCTCTGTAATGGTCTTAAAGTACTATTTCCAGACACTCAAGATGAAGTGCTCAGGAGTAATACAGGTGCCTCATCTAATGCCCTCACTTACAAACCTCCGGCAGAAAATGGGGATTCTGCAGTTTGTTTTTACTGGCTGTATTGATCTGATCTGCAGAATTTCTTTCCTCCACAGCTAAATCAGTAAATTCCACACTTAGCTGGCATTTTGCTCCAATAGTTTTAAGGAGAGTTGAATTTGGAGTCATGAAACAATATATTGTCACTGTTACTGATCCTGGCAAATTGCTATTAAGAGGAGTCTATAAAATTCTTGCCTGTGTGTGGAAAATCACTATCGCCCAACTTCAGGGATGAGATAAGCCTTTTGAAAAACAAGATATAACTCCTTAGATTCTGTTGTATGTCTCTTCAGTAGCTTACGGCATGAATTGTGTCTGAATGTGTGTTTGGATTTTTTATATCATGAGTCACATAATCTTTCTTCAGGGATAAACTATAATTTTTCTTTTTTGGTCAAAATCACAAAACTAAAGTTCATAGAGTTCTTCCTGCATACCATGCCATGTATTAGTTACTTTCTTGTGATTATCTAATGTTATCTTCACAATCAGTTTATAGAATAGATAGCATTATGGGATAGTTAACTGTGTGTCAATTTGAGTGAGAAACACCCAACTGACTGGTGTAGCATAGTTCTAGGCTTGGCTGAATGACAGACTTACTGAAGAGTGAAGAGATCTGCCCTGGTATGAGTGGCACCAATCAATGAGCTTGTAGCCTGAATAGAGTAAAAAGGAAAATGAGAATAAAGTCTTGCTTCTGCTTCTTCAGAGTGACTGAAGTCCTTACCATTGCCTTTGTATGTCCATTTCCAGGCTTCCAGTGCAGATTCTCCAGCCTTCCAATGTAGACCCTTTGACTTCCCAATCTATACTAGGAAGTCTATACTGCAGTCGTACCCTGCAGTGATCCACTTTTGACTAGATCATTCGGTTCCCTGGTGCAAAGATGGCTCTTTTGCATTCTTCCACACATGATTCTGCTCTTCAGGGGACCACTGTAATCCTAACTTGCAACTCACATAGATATAGGTATAGGTATAGGTATAGGTATAGGTATAGGTATAGGTATAGGTATAGGTATAGGTATAGGTATAGATATAGACAGATATAGATGATATACATATTTAGATACATATTCATAGTGATGTATAGTAAATATATACTATATTATAGATTTGTATTAGAGTAAAACTTTTACTTAGTGAACTCTAAGTGGTACATATTACCATTCCCATTTTACAGATGATGAGATTAGCGCTCAGCAGATTAATAAAGTCACACAGCTAGTAGAGGATTTGCTCAGAAAGCCAAACCCAGGGCTAAAGGTAGAGACCCATCCCTCTCTTAAAATAGATGTTGTCTAATCTAGTTTTTTCCCTGGGCCCTCCTTGGTGAAAGCATTCTTTGAAGTGTAGCTATTATGGGTCAAGATTGAGAGTAAGAGGCTAAGAATGAATGAGCAGCGAGACCTGGAGCCTTGGCCTGTGTTTTCTGGTCCTTTGTGTTTTAGGTGAGAGACATTGCAAGCCTGGCCCACTCTTTATCTCTGCTCACCCTGGAGGAATAACTAGCTCACTGATCATTTCTGCCTTTTCACCTTAGGTAGGCAAAAAGAAATTTTAAAAAAGGAAAAAGAAAAAAAAAATGAGTGAAAAAAACCAACACGTGCATCTCTCATAAGAATTAAAGAATAGTATCTCAGGGAACAAAGAAAACGCTTCGTTCCACAGGCATTCCTGTTTAAAACGAGGTCTTGTGAAGTGAGAGCTTGTGAAAAACAAAGGAGCTGCTGCTTTCCTGGATTTGATGTTTGTCTCTGCAGAGTGATACCACTCACACTAATCAAAGTTTGACTGGGTTCAGAAATGCCAAACCAGCACATTTTCATGGCTCTTCCCCCAAAACACTGTCTGTAAGTGAAAAACATCTGCATCTAAAACAAGACAATTAACAACAAGACGTGCGACACTAATGCTGTGGGTCTATTTTTGATCATCAGCTCAGAGAGGAGCAGAAGCAGAGAAAGAGAGTGTGCCTCCCTCTTTTTTTTTTTTTCATTTTTATTTTTTAAGCTGTGGTTAAATATGCATAACATAAAATTTACTATTTTAACCATTTTTAAGTGTACAGTTCTGAGTCATTAAGCACATTCACACTGTTGGGCAACCATCAACACCATCTATCCACAGAGCTATTTCATTTTCCTAAAATGAAACTGTGCCCATGAAGCAAAACTCATTCCTGTCTATCCTGAATGCTAGTAGCTATCATCCTACTTTCTTGCTTCCATGTACTTGACTTTTTAGGTACCTCAGACTCATGGAATCATGACACATCTGTGCTTTTCGAATTGGTTTATTTCATTAGCATACTGCCTTCAAGATTCTGCTTCTTTGCTGTGCTGAGTAAAGCTCTATGAATGTGGGTGTACAAATATCTGGTCAGGTCTTGTTTCCAATTCCTTTGGCTATAGCTCCAACAGTGAAACATTAGATCATATGGTAGTTCTGTGTTTAATTCTTTGAAGAACCTGTACACTAGAGCAGACTATTTTAATGCTTCTAGAATGAGCCTTGACTGGATCAGCTCAACTCCTTGGCTCACAAATGTGTCTGGAACAAGAATCTAGCAGCAAGAATTCTTTGAATTCTAGATCTCTTTGCCTATTAGAATAAAGGCAGTGATGGCTGGTCTGATGGACAGTTTGGATCCACTTTATGAACAGGCATTGAAAGGGTAAATGTTGCTGGGGCCAAAAGTGAGCAAGGTGGCACCACTTTCCTACAGACCCAGCTGTCAGAAAAACATGGCTTGAACTTTGCTCTTTAGCTGCCTGAGCCAGTTCATGCCTCTGAAACAAGAGGATGCAGGGACGTGGCAATAAATATTTGACAGACCACTTCTCTCCCAAGAAGTGCTTTCTGCCAGATACATGTGTATTATTGCCTTCCTGAAATAATTTGCTTTATCAGATTAATATTTATTATTCAGTTTATTTTTCCATCTTTCTATCTGCTATGAATTGATGTCATAATATGTATAATAAGTGGTTCCAAAATTAGTCACAGAAAACTCACCTCTCCTCTATTCCAAGCAACTCCTTAGGTTTTGTACCATCCTTCCAGCACCACGCTATGGCATAAATTTTATAAATCTATTACTTTTCTCATTATTGGACAAAATATCTGATACTTGAGACCTACAGGAAGATAGATTTAATTGGGGATACTTTTTCAAGGCTTTAGTCCATGACTAGTTGGTTCTAAGGCAGAAATATCATAGCAGAAGTGTGTAGCAGAGCAAAGCTGCCCAATTCATGATGGCCAAGAAGCAGAAGTCAGAAAGATACAGAGCTCAGTGACACAGAGATGCACCCACCGAAGGCATGGTCGACCAATGACCCATGTCCAGCTGGACCCCACCTCCTAGCAGCACATTCAGCTAAGACATCAATAGGTTAGTCTGCTGATGAGAATAGTGCTTCCATGATCCGATCACCTTTCCAGAAGTCTTTCAATCTAGTCATGCTGATAATTAGACCAAACCACCAGAATAGCAACTAAACCCTGCATAGAATTCAGTGCTCTGCTCTTGTTAATTATACTCATCATTTAGGTTTCATTTCTAGCTTTATCAGGGATATTAAAGGTAATGTTTTAATAGCAATATTAGAGGGAGTCCTATGGTTGGACAATAATATGCTTCACTGATCTTCCTTTTCTGAAGTGAGATAGTTGTATCTGATTAGGTCCCAAGGGAAAAAGGCTCTAGGACAAACATTAGCATGTGTAAGAAGGTGCTCTTGAGGACTGGCATCTGCAAAAGTCAGAGATACAAAGCAGAAGGCAAACAGAGATGTTGAGCCTTTGCAAGAGAGGCCTCTGCTGATTCCAGGAAGAGTTTTGAGGCTGGGTTATTCTAACAAAATTGTCTATTTTATGGAAAAATAAACAAATTTTCATAGCTAAATAGTAGGAGAATAATAATAGCTATTATTACACTGCATATTGTTGTCTTCAAAGCAGTTGCTCAATATAACACATAAAGCAAAAAGATTCTTACAAAAAAGAAACAAGAGATAATAATACAATCCTTCTTTTCATAAACTAACAGAACTGTGTTAAGTAGGGCCTTGACGCTATCTGTCTCTGTGTGTAAGCTCTTTGCCCGTCTCCGTATAAGCCATAGGCCCAAAAAGCAGCTTTCTTCAGGCAGGAACTTCCAGAGGCAGGCAGATACCTTTAGGGTATCTTGCTGGTCCCTCTAGAGTGCAGTTCAAGGATGTTTTCCAGCTCCTTTAATTTAAACATAACTGCAGTGAACTACTTTGGACATTATGTGCTTTCTATCTACCTCCCGTCATTTTTCTAGTGAATCTGAGACCCAATTCAAGGCTGGATCCTTAGCATTTGTAGTCCAGAATTACAGAGAATTTTGCCTCTAAAGTAGTTTTTGACACCAACAAAGTTTCTCAAACTTTTGTTCCCCTAGTTTCTAAAATGGTGACATCAATTCTATTTAATCAGAAATGTAGTAAAAGAAAAGTTTCATTGTGTGCATGAGGCATTTTGAATATTGCAAAAGTTCTCTACAAATTTACTTTGGGTAGTGATTATAAAACACAAATTACTAGATTTGCTTCCTTACATAATCCTATTGGCTAAGGCTGTGACAGGCCCAGAAATCTGTGTTATGGCCCAGCACACTCTCCAATCATATTCCTGAGAAAAATGGGAAACACAGACACCTTTAGAAAGTGAAGCTTGATGAATCCAGTGCAGTTGGCATAATGTTGATGGTTCCTTAGACAGAAAAGTGCATGCAGTCTGTCTCTTTTTCATTTTCAAAACTTTTATCTGCAAGTACCTGCCCTATTTTTGTCACACTCTATATTTTGCTATCCTATCATGTAAGGCTCTTGAAATAGTATAACCCAAACTGCATGTAATTTTCATCCAAATTTCTTAAATAAATGCTCCATGTCTGACTCTCTACTGAACATTGACTAGACCCCAAAGGGAAGAGTTACTGTGTTAGGCATTTTCTGTATATGGTATCATTTGATTCTTAAAAGTAACCCCTCAAGTAGGCTTTATCATGCCCACTTTCCCTTGGAAAGAAATGGATTCTCCCAGAGGTTGAATAAAATGTTCAAATCCTTGATGAGCTATTAACCACCCCACACTTCCCTTGGGCACCCACACACACCTAAGGTGTTAAGTTTGGCAGTTGCTCTTAAAAAGCTGTATCCAAAGCCAAACTCTTAAACTTTGCTCTTAAACTCACAGGTATCTGTTACTGAAGACTTTTTCAGTTGTAAGTCATGGAAAACTCAAACTGGCTTAAGCAAAAAGGGAATTTATTGGCTCATATAACTGAGAATTCGATGAGTAATCTGCCTTCAGATGTGGCTTTGGGGGGAGTCAAATGATGTCATCAAGGATTTTTTTTTCCCTGTTGGTCTCTTGACTTGAATATCTGTGTGTTTTCTGTGTTGTTTCTATTCTCAGGGGGACTTGTTGCATCTTGCAAAGAAACTACTATTGGCTCCTTCTGGATTTTTCTACAGCAGAAAAGATTACTAGCATTCATGGAGACATAACCTGAAGAATTTTTTTTAATGAGATAAACTTCATCATGTGCCCACCTTTAACTATTGTCTAGGAAAAACATATTTTGGCTCATGCATTCCATTCCTTGATCTCTAAAACTTTGATATCTACAAGTGGTGGAGGGGAAGATACTAAACAAAATTTCGGACTGTTGTGCCCCAGATGGAGAAGAGAGGCTGAGGAGCCATGGGATACATAAATTTCTATTGCTACATTATCAACTCTTCTTCCACTTTCTTTTAGTATTAAATCTTGTTAAATATTTTCTTACCACCCACATATATAATTCCAGAACTATTCCAAAAACTTTATATATTAACTCAGTTAATCGTTGCTATGAATTTATGAATCAGGAAGTATTATTGTCTCCATTCTATAGATGAAGACGTTAAGTGATAGGAGGTTGAAAACTTGTCAGAGACTGTATTAAATGAGGGTTAGAAACTAGGTTTCAGACCTATTTTCTTTCCCAACACACTCTTCAGAACTCCACATGGAATGATGCTAAAGGCTTCCTATAACCTCTTTCTGAATTACTTCAGGATTGTATCCATCATCTGGTCTCTTCCCCTTGGTCTACCTGTCTATCCTACATATGTTTCCAAAGAACCAAACACATATTCTCTTATCTATACATTTGTAGATATCAGCTTGGCTCTGACCTAGATGCTTGGCAATGTGAACAGGGAATACATGGTCAAGAAAATATACTTGATTTTTGCTCATCTAGGGAGTTCATGGGTAATTAAAATGGCTAGATTTGAAAAGGATTTAAAGGTTTTCACAGGGTTAAGTGTTTTCTCAGTGTTGTTCATGTATCCTAGAATGAATAATCCCTAGAATGAGGGATTCAGAGGAAATGTTTATTTAGAAAACTTTAGATCCTATTTCTCAGTTCCAAACCCCTGTCTTGTTCCTACTTGTTAGTCCTTTGGTTGTGTAAAATTCAAATCATGGTGACACTTTCCACAGTCCTCTAGATATGTTAGGGCCACTCTAGGAAACGCAAGTCAGGTCTTTCCCAGGGATTCTCACTACTGTAATGTAAGTGAGACTGGCTACAATATGCCATGAACACCAGGCGTTGCCTTGCAGTAATAGTATAGCTCTTGGTGTTGATCCTGAAAAACAGAGCAGTCACATATATCACTTTATACAGAGTCATGGACTAGGACTCAGATGGTGAGTAAGAGAGCCCTCCTATTGTCATATTGCTAGGTGGTCTCTCTTAAGTCTTGTCTTTTCTTTATTTCAAGCTTCTCTTTTGCTGAGTGAAGAACTTGAAATAGGTAAATATGAAAGGGACATTTTCTACTTTGCCAGGATTGAAGAACAATGTGGCACTGGAAATCATGTCTAGATTCTTAGACAAGTCAGATTCTGATCAAAGCATGGAACAAAATTAACTAGTTATGCATGTGCCCAAAAAGTGATCAGGACAGGAGCCAATTCTAGGGACCAGTGGTGCAGAGTGGACTCTAATGTCCATGTCCTAGATAGATCAGAGATGACAGCCTGAGCCCATCACATGGCACTGCACTGAAGAATGGCCAGGCGTTCCATGGATGTTCTTGCTTATGGGGATGCATCACAAGATTATTTCCACCAAGTTCTGTCCATACACTGCTTCTTTCAATGGACTTTTCTCTTCCTTATTGGGACAGTCCTGGGGCTTAGTTGCCTCAAGAGACAGAGGCTTTGTCTTCTTCACAGCTTTGCTACCGGCAGTTGATCTAATTACATGGACAGGAAATTCTTATTCATATTACAAAGACAGAAAACTTCTCTCAGATGTGACAAATTCAAGGCACACTTCTGTTCTCACTCCCACTCCTTTGTGTCCGTGGAAAACATCACTTACCAATTTCTGCTTCTTTCCCACTAAGCTTGGACAAAGCTTCGGAGCCCTCAATATAGTTTTCTAGTGCCAATCCATTAAAAATGGAACTGCAGATTAAGCTGAGTGCCTAAATGAGATTGTATGTTATCTCATATGTAGTCATTTTAGAATAAGACCGTAGTGTCCTACTATACTGTGATGGTGAAGTTGTTCCTGAGTTGACTCTCAGACAAAGATTGAAATATGAGCAGCTGTGAAGACAGACAGAGGCAGATGGCAGAGTTTCAGATATTTGCCTTCAGAGTCATTTGGCAGCAGCACCTGTTTAGGCTGATGCTTGGAGTCCTCGACTGTGAGAATTGGGTGCCCATGAGACATGGTGAGGGAGTCCCACACTCAGATCTGTCTGGGCTTAGGTTATGTTTCAGCTTCTTGGCTTTCATACAGATTGGATCTTGGACTTCCTACCCAGCTGTCTGTTGAGAATTGACACAGGGCAATGACCTGGCCCTGTGTCTAGGCATGTTTAAGTGATGAGAGTTTTGAGAGAAAGGATCCAAGTGAATGAGCACCCTGTCTACCTGCACATTCATACTTAATCAGATGCTAAGAGGACCTTGGGTGGCTTCTCAATGCTGAAAACAAAAGTCTATGGGAAACCATGGGGCCTTGACTCTTACAGGGGCACGTTTCATTCTTTGTGGGAAATATAGTAATAATAAGAGAGGATCAAAGGAAGATTGAGCACATCAAAGGTCATCCTATGCAATTATAGATAGACCATTACTATCAAGGGACAAATAATTCTTGTTTGTTGTCTTCTATCTAAGGGAAGGCTGAGTCACATAAGCATAGGGACCTTGCCCTAGGGCAATGGTGATGAACCTATGGCACATGTGCCACAGAAGGCAGGCTTTTTGTATCATTGAAAGCTCTAAAAGGCTTGCCATCTCTACTCTAGGGTTTGTCCAATAGATAGACACAGATGCTGGGCAACACAATTCAATTTATTTCTCAGATAGTAATCATGGTTTTATGATGCTGTCCAAAAACAACCCTAAAATGTCCAGGACCACACCTAGAGAAGAAATAATGTATGTCATGTACTGGATGAAATAATTTTTAGTGACTGTTAAAAGAACCAAATAGAAGAAATAGGATTTTAAGTCCTGGATTCTTTTCATCTCTGTAGCTGGTACACTGTTCAGAAATACTCGCTTACCTGGATACTGGCTTGAGGATACTCAGGCTCCAGGACAAAAAAAAAAAAAAAAAAAAAAAAAAAAAAAAACACTCTTTCCGGAGGGATTCTTCTTGTTTTTGTAGTGGGCCTGAAAACCTGGGAACCCACCTGCTTTGCTGTACGCCTTACCTTAGCACAAAATTATCTGCCCTGTTCTTTTGCTTTTGTCAACCTTACTTCTTTGAAAACTAAGTTTTCTTTTACGTTATTATTATTAATATTTTAATCCCAATATAATGGTTCACTTTTATTGGATTCATGATTTTGTCAGAAGCTGTCATTTATCAACTCATGTTTAGGGCTTTACTAGTTAAAAACAAAGGCTTTGGAGTCAGACATAGGTTGTTTTAGATGTAAATTCTGCCATATTGTAGTGTGTGAGATTGAAAACCATCATTCAATGGCTCTATCTTTATCTGTAAACTGAAATAGTAATGGAATCAAATTCACAGAGTCATGATGAAGAGTCAGTGGGATAACACAAAGTCTAACACAGAGTGCCTGGCCTAAAACACGCTCTACAATCATTTCGTCATTATCTGCTTGTATATTAGGATGTTGGTTGAAGACAAAAACACAAATTATTATCTACAACATTGTCTGTTGACTGAGTTTAGTGGGTTAGGTTTTACAAGAACTGATTAACTTGGAATTTTATTTGGTCACTTGGGAGGCTGAGTGTATGTCCCCCGTACTCTGGATTTATAACTATGAGAAATATCTAACTCTAGAAAAATCTGTCCTTATGCACCTGGAAATTCCAAGTCACCTGTAGCATAGCTTCACAGACCAGCAAATGGCAGACAGCACCTCATTCAGGAACTGTGCTGGTTCCCTCTTGTGAGGAGTAATTATGCTACCATTACCAGTAGAGCCATTTTCAATTCAGCCAGTCTCACCAGTGAGTCTGGGAGGCCAGCAATGAATGTGGTTTAAATGGAAAATATGCCTTGTGCATGCAGCATCAATAAAGATGTTATTCTCACAGCCCTAAGAAGACAGCTGCTGCCAACCTGCCGGAGAAGCCACATACAGAGATGATTCATCTGATGTCTTACAGCCTCTGGCATGGGAAATCACTCAAAAAGCACCAGACTTAACCCATATCTGAAGTTGGGACCCTCTGTCTTCTGACTATCTAACCCAGGTTTCAACAGCTCAGGGAGAAGGAGGTATCACCAACCTTAATTCCAGATGCGACCTTTTCATCTCTAGACAATTCTCTTCACTACTTTGTGTTTATTTCCCGACAGTGGCCTTTTAAAATGATATCAATTCATTGGTCCTTGTGACCATAGGGTAAAATAAAATATCTCTACCCAGTGATAGGTTTACTGATTCCAAGAGGGCAGTTATGCATTTAAGGACAGCTCTCTTTGCAGGTAAAACATTTCCTGTTCCCCAAATGTTCCTCAGATGATGCAATTACTGCATTCTGTGTACGATTTGCATTCAAACGCTCTACCTGGGGTCAGCTGTGCAGCTTTAGATATGCTGCCTAACTTCACTGAAACCTCATTTTCCTCATGTGTAAAATAGGAAGTCTGTATAGTTGTACATTTATTTTAAACGTATTTGCTTACAAAAATGTGAAATTAAATTAGGCCAATTTTAAATGCTTGACACAGTGGCATAAAAGAGGCATTTGATAAATATTAATGATCATTATTATTGTGATTTATCATTTTGCTTTGAGAACAACATTCTGAGTGTGCTCTAACTAACCCAGAGATGATCAGTACCATTAGTCCTTACCGGGGGCATTCTTCAGTTTTCCATTATTATAACAAAGTACCTGAAATGATGAACTTACAAAGAGAGAAGATGTATTTTGTCTCACAGCTGGTGTCGTGGCTACAGTCATGACTCATTGATTCCACTGCTTTGGTTGTGTGGTGTCACACCATGGAAGGAGTGTGCAGCACAACAAACCTGTTCACATCATCACAAGTGAGAGAAAGAGTAAGGGACCGACAACCAAAGAGCAGAAGACACCTGCTAGGTCCTCCTCTTAAAATTTCCAGCACCTCCTCATATCTCTGATATGGGGACCAAACTTTCCATACATGGGCCTTTAGGCACTTGAGAGCTGAACCACAGCAAGGGCCTGTGCAGTGCTGTGTGAGCCAGGCCCTCCCTCCCTTGCCATCCTTACCTGGCAATGGTGCTTTCCTGTGTGGTCACACCCTATCCACAGTGGCTTTTCGTTATGTTTCATATTCCACACTCTCAAATTCCTCTCTGGGGATTTTTATACATCCTATCTTTTCTTTGGAGCATGCTTCCTTTTTCCAACTGGATGCACACACTTTTACAGTTTCCTGTTTCTCAACTTTATGTCTCACTTTTCAAAACATCGCTCTCCAAAATAGGTGTTTTTTGATTACCCATCTAAACAAATTTCTTCAATAAACCTTTGAAACTGTATCCTATCTTTGATGTTCCTTGCACTTACTAAAATATACAATTACATAGTAACCTATCCGTGGTGTAAATTCTTATCTTCAGTGCTAGACTGTCAGAAGATTGAAACAAGGGAAGGCTGTTTCTTTGTCTAAAAGATTTTTTTAACATTATAATGGAAGCTTTTAAATACATTGAAAAGTTAATAAGATTGTAGATCAGGCTTTCAAGTACATATTTTCTAGGTCACAAAGCTAACATTTTACTATATTATCTGTATCACATGTTTATTCATCTGTACTTCCTTTCTCCGTCCAACCATCCATCCATCCATCTGTCCATTCTTCTTAATGTATGTAAAACAATTGAAGTACATGTCACCTCAAACATATTAATATGTAAATCATTATTAACCAATGTTCAATACTCTTATGATTCTCCATTTTTTCTCCTGAAGTAAAATGTACACGTGTGAAATATACAAGTACTAAGTGCATATTTTGGTAAGTTTTCAAAATACATACATGTATCTAACACCAAACTCCTATCATAATATAAAGCATTGATTTCATGGCAAGAAACCAAAGCAAAACCAACTCTACCCACCCTAGAGACAATTATTGTTTCAATTTTTTCAGCATTGACTAGTTTTTCCTCTTTCAGAATTTATATAAGTAAAATCATAAAGAAAGTATCTTTTAAAACCTCTTTCATTAACATAATTTGTAATTCTTCCAAGTTGTAGTTGATATCAATTGTTTATTCTTTCAATTTCTGAGTAATATTTCATTATATGAATACACCTTAGTTTATGTATCTGTCCTTCCACTGATATACAACTAGCCTATTTTCTTTTTTGTTTATAAATAAGCAAGTTAAAAACATTATATGACATTCTATTGTGGTCATTTATTTTTCTTTAGCTGTTATGAATAAAAGGCCATGAAGAATAGATAGAGCATTCCATCAAATTTTATTGTATTCCTTTATCTTAGGCAAACACTTAGGGGTGGCATTTTAGGTTATAGAGTAAGTATAGTTTTAATTGTATGAAAAATTGCTGGACTTTTTCCAAAAGCAATTGTAGGAAGAGTCTGCTTTACTTGCTCACATCAACTAACTAGAAAGCAAGTTTGGCAAAATGTAAGTGCCTAATAAATATATGTTAAATTAACAAATACAGAAAATAAATATCAGTATAGTGAGTGTTCTAGTCCGCTCCTATTATTTAGTAGTGAAGTACGACTCTTCAAGAGTCAGTTAAGTTCCATGAGATTTCTATTTCATTTTATATGGGAATAATAAAACGTACCTTTGACAGTTACAAAAAAAGGATTAACATTGAGAGACCAAGGGCAGGTGGGAATTTTAAGAGGTAAGTGGCACCTTGCATTTAATATGAGTTTGTCCTTCCTTCTCTTCTAGTGTCCCTGCACTTATTGCAAGATACTGGTCAGTAGGGGTCAAGGAGTGTTCCAGAGGTCAGCGAATACACCAAAGCCTTGCCCCAGACTCAGCAGGGGAGGTGAAAGAGCAGCGAGCACTTGGATCAACCGCTTGTCCCTCTCAAAGGCAGATTAATGCTTCTGTCTGAAGTTGGCATTTATATACTTGACTTCTCCCACATTTTCTCCCCTTCAGATTTAATGTCTAGATTTGTCTGATTTTTAAACTGGGTTATTTGAATGTCAAACTTTCGATAACACTTTAATAGAGGTGTCCATTAACCCATGCTAAATTAGAGCCCAGCGTCTCTGGAAATACATGTGACATCCACATGAATACCAAATGCCTTCATTAGGCACAGCACTTCCACAATGAATACCAAGTGCAGAGCCCAACTCAGGGACACACACTTCCCTCCCAAGAGTTGCCAACACATCTTTGTGTTTCCTCAGCGGTACTAGTCAGCCCTGTTTGCTGTTTATTTCTAGGTGATGAGACGTGGCAATTGTGGCTTTGGCTGAAATAAATAAATGGCACCCTAATCACCAAGTTCACAGACAGAGCAGTGAGGAGGCTGTAACAGATCACCCACTAGTCAGCAGCAGGACCCCACTTAGTATGCAAGACGAATTCCAAACACTTCATAAAGGGCGATAACTTTCTTTGACCAATGAATATATTATTTATAAGTGATTCCAATGCCTTCCTCTCTCGCTCCTTCTCTGCCAATCCCCCTGCCCCCTATTTTCACAGTACGGTAGCACTGGTTCAGTGATGAAGCCCCTCGTGATAAATAATTTATAAAGCAATTTACAAGTACATTATTTTTAGCCATAAGATAAGATCTGGAAGAACGTGTTTTATACACACGCGCGCACACACACACACACACACACACACACACACACACATACAAATGGCTGATAAGTAGAAGATATCTAAACCCCAATGAATGGGGCCTGGGTTTGGGGTGAAAGGTGTTATAAGGTCTAATGCTGGATACTTTATTCAGAAGCCATGTAAAATGTATGGAGTTCATTTGCATAATAAGCCAATGATAACTCACTGAGAGAAAATCTTTTATCTTGGATAAAAAAAAAAGCCTCTCACAAGTATGCTTGTGAGTGAAGACATTCCCACTTGGCTAACTTTGAAGCGTGTCCATTGAGCCAGGTCCAGTGTTGAGTTCTCTGTAAAGTGCCTTGATCTTCCTTGTCTCTCTGAGATATGTTGTTACCTCCATTATATAGATGAAAAAACTGAGGCTGTCCCCAATCATCAATACTACTTTCTGGAATTTGCAATGGAGCTACAGATACTCAGTGAAGTCGTCATTCAGTCACAAACATTAGGTATTTGATAAACTCTTGCCCCATGTCCACCATTGTAGGGAGAGCCAGGCTGCACTGGGATGATGCATCTATAGTAATGCTGTCTAACAGAAGTAGAAAACAAACAGTAAACACCAGCCCCATACATAATTTAAAATTTCCTAGTAGCCACATTATTTTAAAAAGTGAAAGAAAAAGATGCAACTAATAGTAATGACATATTTTATTCAACTCCACGTATCTTTTTATTTTAAAATGTATTCAACATAAATGCTATTGATGAAATATTTTAAATTATTTTCTGCACTGTCTTCTAAATGCAGTGCTGGTCTTATACTCAGAACACATCTGAGTGGAGACTAATCACATTTCACATGCCCAGAATCTGCTTGTGGCTGGATGACACAGCTCTATGGGGCAACAAAAGAAGCAGATGTCGAGGATCAAAATATCACTGGGGTGTGACATTTGCCACCAGACAGCTCAGCATGGGATAAAGCCAGTGAAGGGGGTCACCAAAGGACCAGAAAGCAAGACTGCAGTTCGCAGGGAGTAGCTGGAATGGAAGCTCAGCATTCCTGTGACTTCACTTGTTCCCTTGTTCCACAGGTCAATATTTTTTCAACTTCCTTTGCTTAGCATTTGTCCTGCTGTTTTATTGCTGTTTTTTAAAAATCAATTTAGTTTTTTCGACTTAAACAAATTCATTTAACCGTAGAACTTTTTGCTATTTCTATTAATGAAAAAGCAGGACTGAATATTATAAATACATTAACTTTAAAAATAAATACAAATCAAACCAAACAAAGTTAATAAATCTTAGCTGTATTTGTTTGCTTGTGCAAAGCTTTGAGAGTCCAAGTATCCTTACTTTATTTTTTTTGAGAGAGAGAGAGAGAGAGAGAGAGAGAGAGGAACAAGGAGAAGAAGATAGAAGGGGGAGGAGGAAGAAGAGAAGGGTTTTTCAGTTATTTTTCTTGTTGCTAGGACAAAACAGCTGCCACAGAAAATTAAAAGAGGAAAGCTCATAGTTTGTGGAGGTTTCAATCCATAAATGGCTGCCTCCAAGGCAGGGTGGTACATGGCAGAGGGGCAATTGTTCATGGTGGCAGGAGACAGAAAAAGCAGCAAAGAAGGGACAAACTTCTTTCTGTCCCTTACATTGCATGAAGGCTACCCGCCCTAGGTCAGGTGCAGCGCTTATACCCTTAATCCCAGCACTGGCTCATGAATCAATCACAAACTCTAGATTTGGTTCTCCCTTAAATTCCCTCTCCTCATGATTGTAGGAAGTTTTGGGGGATATCTAGACACAAACCAAAGCAGAGGGGGAAGAGGGGGAGGAAAGGGAGAAGATCCTGAATCAAGAGGGAGTGTCAGGGCTGTATTTATTCTCTTTACCGAAAACAGTGGGAAATAACTTTTGTTATTTTATGAAGCAATCATTTCTGAGACCTGAAAAAAAGAAAGCAAAAGACAGTGATCTCCAAAAAATATTAATAAATGAAGTAACCACTGAGGTTGTACCAGCTTCATGTCTAAAGCATAATCAGCCCTACAATGAGTATTGCTCTCATCATACTTAAAAATCTGAGAGAAATCCAGTAGGACTAAATTGTTTTTCAAATATTTTAACTCTGTTCCAGAACAAAGCTAAAGAATACTTTTAGGAGCCTTTAAAAAATACCACTGGGCTGTAATTTAGGGAAGAAGAATCAAAGTGTGACCTGACAGAGCTCTCAAGTCAGAGAGATAGAAATGAACCTCTGCAAAGATAAAAGCAGCTGGAATTCACTGCAAACAGCAACAGAGGCAAGATATTAGTGGGGGATCCACTAGATACCTTTGCAGATATCTCTAGATGTTATTTCAATCTCTAGATATCTGCAAAGGGTTCACCTCAAGAATTTCTCAAATCAGAACATGTATATAAAGAAGGGGTTGTAGTTAAGAATAGTGTCTCTTCCTCATGATTCTTGGGAAATGAGGAAAAACACACAACAAGATTGTTCTTGTGTAGTGGGAAATAATTAGTTCCTTAATGACCACTGCTCTGATCCTACTTAACACATCTCAGAAACTGTGTAAGTGATCCAAGGTCTTCCATAGAAACTGCTAGAAAGTCAGGCTGCAATACAGTATGAAGAAAGGGTTTCTGTTAGTGGATTATCTCTGAATATGATTAGGATCTGCGATGAGATGTTTTGGCTCTATTTTGGCAAAAGTCAGGTCAGCATATTAGCTCAAGTAATAGACTAGGGTCAGATTCCTTTTCTTTCCATGTGGAGGCTGTTAGAATTTGAATGAGTCTACCCTCCTGAACATCCCTTTCCTCATTATTAACATCAGATACTAGCAACTATCTAAAGTAATGATTTAAGACTTATTTTTATAATATATCATTTCCCTTTCATTCATTTTACTCTTAGAATTTAAATGATCTGTAATTACTATGTTTTGTTTGATATAGTTGATCTCTCCATTCTTTACCTTCCTATCACCAAGATCAGGGATCTTGTATGTTTTGTTTACTGTTTTTGTTTGTTTGTTTTTTAAACAAAGTCTTTATAGTTCAGGCTTGCCTGGATTCACTGTGTAGCCCAGGCTGGCCTTGAACTCATGGCAATTCTCCAGCCTCAGTTTCCCAAGTGTTGGAATTACAGGCATGTGCCACCATGCCCAGCTATGTCTATGCTATTTTCAGTTCTACCTCCAGCAGTGGTTGAAGCAAGGGACACATAGATGTCCCTCAGCAAAAGAAGGATCAGTGAGCTAAGGGACCATAATGTTACAACTGGGGCTTTTAGATGATCAGCATTTAAAACTGCTTATTTAGGTTCTCCGAACAAGGCCATGCTATCAAACACAAGGATTAGCTGCTCACGGGTTCTTGCCAGCTAGTCAGATGATAAGAAAGGGGATTTGGCCAGTAGTCAGGCTCTGAGTCTCCCAAAGTTCACTGCTTCAGTCACAGTTAAGCAAATCTTTTCTGCTTCCTGCCAGGTTGAATTGTGCTAGATTTAAAGGGAGAAACAAGTAAATAAAATGTTCTCTCTGATCTGCCTAGATGAACCACAGTCCTGGCCCCAGGAACTGGCCCCCTGGAAGGGTCCAATAGACTATGGCACAGAAGAAATAGTTAATAATAAATTATAAACGTGGCTGCAGCAATCACAGGCAGACCCTGTATCCCCTTCCCAGCCCACATACTCACTTTCCTGTTCTACCCCATAGGCTTAACAGGCATCAAAGTGAAACAAATCCAATAAAACATTTCCCTGAGCTAGGAGTGAGTTCAATGATTCATTTTCATTCATTCTCTCTCTCTCTCTTCTTCCTGTCAAACAGCTAATCACATTCGACAGAGGAACAAAGGAAGAGGCATTTCAGACGAGGTGTCCTCATGTCTTTCCCCATCACTTTGCTGTCACATTAATCAAGACCCTAGATCATCTAGTTTACCAAGACTTGATGATAAACATAATTTGGACAATGGCACTTTGTATTCTGTGTCCATGAAATGTGATACTTGTGCCGTGCTTTCCATGAGGTACCAGTGATTGGATATAGTAGAGTTTGTAATGCAGGGCCATTGCTGCAAATCTCAGGGCTCCTTTACTAGGTGAATCTAGCTTAAGGAGTTATACTCAGCCTAGTCAAGACTCTCACAACTGTGTTGCAGACTGAGATGCTGCCATCCAACCCTCCTGCCTTGCTTCTCTTTCCTCATGGGCGTGAAGCCTAGAACCACTTTTACTGCCTCTAGCATCCTCTCTCCATTTCTTCACTGGCATTCCCTACAACAAATGCCATGCACATCTAATTCTACCATCTTAGAAAACTGAGATAAACACAAGTACTACTAGGCTGCTAGACAAGGTTAGGGGTCTATTTCATTTACTACCAAACTGGTAAAGAGGATATAATCCTGAGTGGTTTGTAGAGGCAGAGAGAATTCCTGGCAGAAGTCAGCAGTCTTGTGGCTGAAGATCTCATGACCCAGAAAATTGTCCCAGTGGAGGGAAAGTCCTGGCTGTGCTAGGCTTAGAAATTTGAAAAATATCAAGAGAAGAATGCTTACAAAGACAGTAGATATTTCCAGAACCTGTAGTTTGTGTTCCTTTGCTAAGGTTACCATAACAAAATGCCCCAGGCTGAGTGATTTGAACAGAAATGTACCTTCTTACAGTTCTGGGGGCCACACTGCTAAGATCAAGTTTCTATAATGCCCCCCAGTCCTTGCTCCGCCTTGCAGATAGTGCCTCTCACTGTGCCTTCACATGGTGTTTCCCCTGTGATCCCCCTGGAAACCCTCCCCAAATTTCTTCTCCTTATAAGGACATCAGTCACATTGGATCATGATCTACCCTAAAGATCTTATACATTAACTTAATTACTTCTTTAAAGATCTTCTTTCCAAATATGATTAAATTCAATATAGGAACTTTGGGGAACACACTGTAGCTTATGGCATAGTGGTGCAATTACCTGCTTTGTTTAGAGAGATATTCCAAGGTTAGATTGTTTGACACAGTAGCCAGTGGTCAGAGCCTTAGAAGGGAAAGAACTGGAAAGTCTGTGATGAGAAAGTCTGGGTTGAGGGGTGGGCGGTGGAAGCATGAGGATGGACATGTAGGAGGATGGAAAGGGTAAACATTTCTTTTAGCACAGCTCATCCCACCAGAAAGCATTCACTGTGGCAGAGGTGCTGGACAACATTACCCAGGTAGACAGCATTACTCAGTCAGCTGACATTGGAAATATTTCATTTTGAGTCTCCCCTAAACTGGTGCAATGACCAATGAACAGAATGGGGTGGTGCAGAAATGGAGGACACTATGGACTCAATATCGTGGGCTTCTAATTATCCAGGACAATGTGGATGCTGCTGGCCCAGAATGTCAGCAATAGTGACCAACCCTGAGGTAACTATGACATTTCTTATGGTCACCAACAAGTCATTTGGTAGCAAGTTGACTTTGTGTAGCCTCTTCTAACCCACAAGAGTAGGTAGGTAGTCTTGGTGGAAATAGACACCCACTCTGAATATGAATTTATCTCTTCTACCTGCAGGGCTTCTGTCAACACTCTGTAAAGCCCTACAGAATGCCTAATTCAAAAGAGTAGAATTCCACATAGTACAACATTCACACATAGGTGTGAATGGTTCACTTCCCAGTGAAGGTGCTGGGATGAGCTCTGGTCCTTATCATCTACTGGCCTCTTAGGGTGACTACATCTGAGACTCTTACTACTTGACCTACATTTTTTTCCTCCATCCCTCAATGGGTATCAGACATTATCACCTTGCTTATTCTAACTCATTCTCATTGTACTGCTAACAGAGCTCTTGCAATCTTGCCTTGGCATTTGTTTGTCAGAGCTAACATGAATCTCTTCTCAAGAAGCTTCTTCTTTCCTGTTATCTTTACATGGTCAGCTTCCAGTATGTACAGGCTGATTGATTCCATTCGTGCACTTTTATCACTCTAAATGACCCTACTTACAAGGTTGCAGTTTAACTGTGACTGTGCTAGATGTAATAGTACACTTTTAGTTCACCTTTTCTTTAGAAAACAGTTCAGAAAACAAGTAAAATTTTGGCTCAAATTATTTCATCACTTAATAAAATCACAGAACTTTTCAGATTGTGCATTATATCTTTGAACTTTCTGCCTTAGGAGGAAATTAAATTTTTTTTCTAATGGACACTCAAATCATTCTTAAAAATCTTACTTTTGTGATAGTAGCAGCTAAAGCCTTAAACATTAATCCTCCATGACATCATATTTCAGAGTTTTATAATACGTTCCAAATGTTATGTTAAATTTCAATTAGGCTTAAGATGATTTTTTTCTTACAGGAAAACCAAATCCTAAAGTTTTCACTCATTAAACTTTCTATATTTTAAAGATGTTTAACTTTTCAGAAAATGAATGCCCAGAAGTACTAAGTATCAATGAACTGATTCATAAAGCATATGTTTAATTGTTTTAGTTGCTACACTTGCAAGCTTTCAATTAATTTAAATGTAGCTGAACTTCAAATTTTGAGCATTTCCAAAGCAGTATTTTGGCCAGTTCACCATAGCAAACAATTGACTCTTTTTTCTAATTCATGAATTACTCTTAATTTCCTTAGATTCTTTTCTAAGTATTCCCCAAATCTATAAGCAATAGCGAAACAAGATGGTAAACAAAAAAAAAATGAACTTTTTCTTTAAATATTCTGAAAGCACACTCAAATAAAATTGCACATTTCTTATGCAACTCTTGAGGCTTCCAGAGAATTGTGAGATTCTTGAGGACAATCTTCTTGTGATTCTGGGGTCACCAGTAAGATGGGACAGATGGTTAGTCTTCAGTAACTGGTTCCTGTCCTTCTCAGATCCTTGCCTCCTCTCCAAAAAGCCTTGTACCAAAGAGTAAGTACAGATGAATCTAGATTTTGTACGCAAGTCTTATGCAAGGAGAGAATGAGAAGAATTTAACAATACTTGTAAAACAACAAGACTCCAAACATTTACCTTTTCAAAACTTTTATTCTTTTTGAACTAAGGTCCAATGTTTAGAAAACTGTGATGCTTTGCTGTACTGTACAGGGCAGTGAAGTCCCCCATTGATCAAACTAATGCTAGAAGGTCACTCCCTTGATCTGTTTAACATCAAGATAAGGTCAGACATTAATTAATGTTGAATTACCAAAGAATTCCTATAGAAATGCATATGACATCCACATTATAGCCATAATTAACTAATTAACCAATCAATTATAATGATTAATGTGATTATAATGAATGCATGGCAAATGGTTATTAATTTCTAGAGTTTCCAAAGTGAATACATTAATCATAGTTGAATCCATGGTACATTGTGGGTGCCTAATTGTCTTTCTGAACTCTAAGTGTGATATAAGAACTTAAAACTGCTTAGAAGTTTTGCAATTTTTCAAGCACTTTGTCACATATTATCTTATTTTTTGTTCACAACAAACTTTTGAAGCACTTGAAGTAAAATGGTGGCAATAGTCAGCCCTTGTTATTTACCCTTTCACTTTCTACAACTTCAGTTATCTCCAGTCAGTTGTGGTTCCAAAAGATTAAAAAGAAAATAAACAATTCATGCATTCTGAGTTCCACATTGCTGTGACTAGTGTGATGAAATCTCGGCTATTCTGTCTTGTTCTGCCCAGGATATGAGTCATCCTTCTGTTCAGCATGTCCAGACTGCGTGTTCTGCTTAACACATTGGTCACTCAAGTAGCCACCTCAGTTAGCAGGCTGACTGTCTCAGTACTTACTGCAGTGCTTGTGTTCAATTATTCTTAGTTTACTTAATAACAACCCTAAAGCACAACAGTAGTCATAGTGATAGTTTTGTTATAGTACATGTATTGTTATAATTATTCTATTACATTTTTTGTTGTTAATCTCTTGCTGTGCCTAATTTATAAATTGAACTTTATCATAGCTAATAAAGTGCATAGAAATTATGGTACATATATAGTCCAATATTAGCTAATATTTTAAGAATCCACTGGGGGCTTAGAATTTATCTTTTAAAGATAACTAGAAGAGGGTAGTTATTACTGTACTATTATTTTTCCCATTTCACAAGTGCTAAAACTAAGTTTTAAACAAATTGGATTATTTTTTCAATATCTAACAACTTTGTGGTTCTTTCTTCAAATAGGTCTTCTCACAGTCTTAGCTGATCTTTAGCATTCTAGGCATGAACCTTTAGACTAGGATTTCCCTAATTCTATTCAGATCTTTTATTACATTACACTATGTGATGTTTACTTAGAAAACTAGTCAGCTTGTCATGATGCCCTAGATAGAGTGCTAAGAGGTTTCGCTTCCCTGCAGAGTCAGAAAGCAAGTGACTTGAAGAGAAGTGGCTTAGGAATGGGCATTCCAGGGCTTTCAGAATACGGTTACATGAAGGAGGAGGTTAAAAGAGCATTGCACCATTTTGTCTGTTTTTCTTCACCACAAATTATATAGCACTCAGCACAGTAAAAGGTACAATAGTGTCAATTAACAGATATGCTTGCTAAATTAAATGTACCTAATTGGAAGAAGAGCTAAAACTAAACCAAACCAACTAATCAACCCAAACAAAACACAATTGTACTTTGCAATTAGATACAAAGAATGAAAAGGCACTCTTTTAGCTCTGAACTCATTTATCCTCTGGTTTTCCCTGAAGAAACGGGGTAACTACAACTTTTGAATGCACTTTACTATAAATGTGGGATAATTCAATAAGTCAGAGGAGAGGAAGCTTGAGGGGGGTTCAAGTTTAAGGCTCGGGATGGAATTAGGAAGATGGAGGTCAATGAGAGCAGAAGCATTGATTTCAAGTACAGACAGACACGGGTGATGAAAAGCAGGGAGAAAGGTGTTGTACAATAGGTAGATTCAGGGCAGGGGAGGAAAGTCAGCTTTGGAAAGCCCATGATGGAAGAATGTAGAGACCAACGCAAGAGTGAAAGGAGCAGATGTGAGAGGCAATACCTAGACTGGCTTCAGTTAGTGTTACCTTGGCGATCACTGTACAAGAAACGCTTTCACATGAGAGTTTCTGAGCAGTGAATGAAGTTCTTGAGGACCATTTTTGCCTCCAAGTTATTTACTCTCAGAAATATCAGAAGTGTTTTGAAAGAACGCTAAGTCCACTCTAATTTTTGAAAAGGGTCTTGGCATGTGACATCAACAGTCCCATTCCAAATTGAGGGTGGCAGTAGAAGAAGGTTGGACAAACAAAAATGCCTACAGTCACCTTTGCCACACCGGGCTGGGGAGTGGGGCTATTGTCAATGGCAGAAGGAAGTTTGTAGGTATACATCAGTTAAACCCACATTTAAAAAATATTCTATCCTTTATTTCATTCATTTTCAAAGTATTACTATGTTGTAGATATAAACACCCAAGTTAAAAAGTACCTTTCATAAAGTGTTATATTAATTCATTGTTTATTTCCTCAAGCATTTATTTAGCAATGCCATAGATTGAATGTGTATGTCAATCCAGAATTTCTGCAGCAAAATCTAACTCCCAAAGCGATAGCATTAGGAAGTGAGATTGTGACTTCATGAGTGGGTTTGGTGTCCATATAAAAGGGCCTGTGGGATTCATTAGCTTCTTTTACAAAGTGAAAACTCAGCAAGAGGCAGCATCTTTGAAAGAGACAGCAAGTCCTTACCACACACAGAATGTCTTGTTTTAGACATGAACTTCCCTGACTGTAGAACAATCAGGAATAAAATATTTTGTTTATAAATTACCCAGTTGAAAGTATTATGTTAGACAAATGTAATGGAAGTAGAACAAGTTCTCACTAATTGCTGACATGCCCAAGGAAGACAAGGTGTATTTTCTTTCCAGGGATTTCTACTTGAGTAGGAAAGGCAGACACGACAGTCACTTGGTCGCTTTGGGACCTGTATCCACCTGACAACTGCATTCTTGGTTAAAAAGAGCAGAGGATATTCCCCTTGTTCACCAAGCTTCCCGAAGCAGATACAAATCTGTGTGCTTTATATTATGTTTACATGAATAAATTCTCCAGGAAAATTGTACCAACAATTCTCATCATATTCAGTAATATTTGAAAAGTTCTGTCACTATTTGAAAAATGGAATCATGGCTTGTGCTTATGAACACAAACACTGAAGTCAAAGGATGTATGTTTGCATTGTATGTTTGAAAGGTGCCTGGCGGTTGGATTCTTACTCTGGATACTTTAGAAACAGAACCTGAGACATAGGTTAAGAACTAATGTCATACTGTAAAGTACAGTCCCAAGACAGTAAGATGGAAAAAAGGAACATGAGACTATAATATCTGCAAGCGAATATCCATATGGTCACCATTTTATAAAGACTTGTGAGAGATTTCTGCTTATAACCACCTATGTTTCTCACAGTCCAGCAGAGAAGGGCACACAGAGGGCATAAAGAGGAAGCTGTTTGCCAGTCTCCTCCTCTCTCCTATCACTCAACCAGTTTACTCAGCCTGGCCTCAGCCTGTCTCATATGGGGGTGCGGTGGTGTTGGAGCATTGGAGCATCAGTGTTGCTCAGAATATCTGCAGACTGAGCTGGCCCTAAGAACATCTGTTATAGCACCCCCCTGCTGTATGACTCCAGCTTGGGGTATCTTGTTTTTGTCTGATGCCTGGCTTTGATTAAAGGCATATGTCGTACTGAAAGGCCCCTGCTCAATGCAGCCTCCATGTGACCTTATGTAATTAGTTTGTTTAAACTGTGTCTCTGATTATGTCAGGTCTTGACTGTGGCCCTAAATACAAGAGTGTAATAGGATATATCTATTAAGCATATGTTGAGTTTTAATGGATATGTTTTGAACAATCAATTGGAATTAAACTTTCAATAACTACTGTAGGACAAGAAAAAGTATCTCCTTACATTAAACAAAGCAATGTGGCTTCTTACTGGTTCTGTAAAGCAGTGGTTTCCCCTTAAGGTCTATGTATCAGAATGAATGAGACAAACTCTTAAAAATTCAGGTTCCTGGGTCCTCAAATGCCAGGTATTTGAATTCATGGGTTTGGATTGGAACTTAGGCTATTTAAAAGACTATTTAAAAGATCTCTTGAGAATGACGATGTGTAACCAGATTTGGAGATCATAAATCCAGGAACATCAGAGATGGTCAGTTATTGGTAATCAGAAGTGGTCATTTATTGAAAATCAATTATTGTCAATATGAACCAATAATTTGATGCTTTTACTTATTCTTCTTGAATCCCTTCCTCCCTCCTCCTTTTTTTCTTTATTTTATTTTATTTCAGGTACTGGAGATTGAACTCACAACTGCGCACTTGCAAGGCAGGCACTTACGCTGCTGAGCTAAATCCCCAGCCCCTCTTCTCCCTTTTATTGAGTTTTGTGGTCTCCCAGAACCTCGATGGCTTAGATTATGTGGACAAGACTGTTAGGGTATGAACGATGTCTATTTAAGACACACTATTGCTCTAAGAGGTGTTTGCTGTTTATTTTGAGAGTAGGGAGAGTAAACATTCATTCAACACCTCATCTGTTCCATGCAGGTATTACTTGCTTTCACATTTAGTATTTTATAACAGACCTAAGAAGGAGGGAGGATAATCTCTTTTATAGCTAGAATACTGAGCTCAGACATCTTAAATAATCTGTGAATAAATGACAAGGATGAGGAGAAAAGGTGTGTGGAAGAAAAGTAGCACATCAAAAAAGAAATCAGTAAAGTTTTCAGCCTACAGGGCAAAGAGAAGACAACAGCCTAAATTTGGAAAAGGAAGTGAATGACATTTCAGTGATATTGAACCCTTAAACTAAAGGTTCCTAAACATGGCAGGGGACCTAAAACACTTGGGGTGTTAAAACAGTATTGATTCAATAGGTCTTATGTGGGCTTCAGAATCTGCAATAGGTTAGAAACATCTAAGATGATTCTGAATAACCAGTAAGTTTAGAAGCAAACTATTTGTTTACAAAATAGAAGACACAGGTACATATGTGTACAAGACAGAGGTAGCAGAATACTTCTCAATTGCATGTACTTCTGAATGGAATGAGTTGCTCAGGGCAATCTTTCAGCATTACTGTGTTTTATCAACAATTTGTACATATCTGGCATACAGGTTGTCATGTCAATTCTACTCTTCTTTCTTCAGCTGCACTGCTGCTGCTTTGCCTAAGTTATCTTACTCTTGACTTAACTACCTCTAATCTCTGCCTTTCCAGTAAACTCAGTCTTCACTCACAGTAGCTCTTAAGTCTCTTCTAAAATTCAGCTAATGGTGCCATGTGATTGCTGTAACCCAATTAAAAACTGTCCACATTCCTCAGAATGGACTTCAAGGTTTCAGTACAGTGTGACACCACTTTTCATTAACTTACAAAGTGTACTAAGTGTTTTTGATGTGAAAATACTGTGCTAGACACTGAGGCACTAATGAAGAAAATATAATTCCTGCCATCATAAGCCCATGCAGCACAATAAATGCAGCTTAAGAGATAAGGTCAAGGCACTGGACAATAGAGAGGAGCTCCTGTGCTGATTTGTAAGAGCTGGAGAAAGTTTCCTCGAGGATATGATTCCTGAAGACAGATAAAGACAGATTCACTGGGTAGAAAAGGCATTTGTAATTAGAGAAACACAACAGGTTCAAGGGTAGGGCAGTACAAGTGAATATAGTTTGTTCAAAGGTTGATTGTTCTTATGAATAACAGTTGGTGAAGCAGTAAATATTAAGAAATTATTTGGGTGATTGTAAACACAATTCTGGGATTGATTTGGATAGTGTGTACATTGCCTAGCTCTGAATCTCATTGAGCAGATTTAAATAAATGGTCACATTTACAGTTTAAATGAAAAGGTCCATGCATTAAAATAAAGCCTAAGTATACTCTTAAAGGCTGAAAAATGTGGCTTAACATCAGCAGCACATATGGAAAATGTTCAGAGTTGAGCTGATGTCAATGACATGAAGTAGCAGAGACACTGACTCAGTTTTAGAATGGAATGTCCAGAAGTTTCAGAACTCTGGGGTCTTTGTGTTCAGAGTTATCATTCACAATACAAATGGTACAGAGAAGTCAGAATGTCCAAATGTGAGTTACAGGGAGGAAAATGCCATATAATGCCAAATACAAGAAAAATTCTTAGGGCAGTTGGGATGCTGTCTCCAATCCAGAGGTCCATCTTCTGAAAGAAGAACTGGCTTCTGGGAATGTGACAGGCAGAGGTGAGCTCAAAGGGCAGTGGTCACAGATAAGAAAACTACTGATAAGTATGTTTAAGGAGAAATTTTCTCGATAGGCATTGTATATCTAGGGAACCTCAAAGGAGAACTACACAGGATGACAACACACTAGAGCAATAGGGATGAATGTATGACTGTATCCGGCATGCAGAACCCTCTCTGTCAGCATGTGAGCTAAATCTCCCTAGCCAAAATGTGACAAATTATCAGAGTGCATATGACAACAAAGATCTCATTGATCATGCAAAAGCATTCCAAATGCAAACTTTGATCTTTCAATAAAAAGCTGTTTGCATCATTGGAAGCTCTGTTTTGTGCTTTTCTTTTAAGACAAAGGATGTTAACCTATGAATTGTTATTCTTTTCTTTTTCATTATTAAGTTTATTGGTATAATTTAGATATACATATCGATCGCATTCATCTTAGAATTTTTATCTGTGCATAAGATATCTTGGTACCTCTTCATTTCCCATTACTCTCCTCCCCTTCAACTCCTCTTCATCTCCAAAGATTTGTTTCCATTTTATCTTTCTTTTCTCAATGTTTTCTTTTCCCTTTCTTCCTTTCCCCTTTCCTCTTCCTAGTTCCCCCTTCTTTTTGAACAATTGTTTCCTATTTCACAATATCTATTATACATTTTGCTTATTTATGATTTCAATTTCTCATACCAGAGAGATAATACAATATTGATACATCTGTGTCTGATTTACTCTTCTACTTTTTTATCATCTTTTTAAGAGTATGATTTAAGAATACGATCTCAAGATCCATCTATTTACCTAAATTTTTTCAATTTTATCCTTCTTTATGGCAGAGCAGCCTTCTATTGTATAAAAAGACTACATTTTTTTATACATTCATCAGTTGATAGGTATTTGTGTTGTTTTCATTAGCTATTACAGTCTGTGCTACTAAAATCACAGGTGTGCGTATATTGCCATGGTGAGATGCTTGTAATTCTTTTGGGAAGATACCCAGAAAGGAAATTGCTAGAACAAGCAGTAATTCTAGTCCTAATTTTTTGAGGAATCTCCACACTGATTTCCACAGTGGTTGCACCAGCATACACTCCTCCCAACAGAGGAGAAGAGTTCTTTTTCCCCCAGAACCCCATCAGCATTTGTTATCATTTGATTTCTTGATAACAGCTATTTTTTTGGAGTGAGATGGAATCACATGAGTTTTTTTTTTTCTAAACTAAAGCCTCAGTATTCAAGTTTAATTGCAGTGTTGCTATAAATAAGTGGGTACTGCATTGCAGTTTGGGCACTTGGTCTCTAAAAGTTTTGTCATCACTGCCCTAGAGCATTTCTTCCACCTACAAGATTTGATTCTTTGATAAAAGTAAGAAGTTTTTATATTATTTTTGTTTCCCTTTTTATCTATTAGATTAGTAAGTTTTATTTTGGCAGATTTGCATACACATGTAATATACTTTGCTCATTCCCAATGCCCCCATCATTTTCCCTTGCCCTACCCTCATGCTTAGTTTCCTTATAGATAGCTAAGTCAGGAGAAATATTTTAGTTGCTGGGGTGGTGGGAGGGCTCTTGAGAGAGTCAATGTAAAGATGAAAACTCATTACTACTGTGACTGAAGAAGCATCTCTCAGAGGCCATGCCTCCAGATAAAGACAGAATGACCAGATCTAAGATAAATGCTAATACTTGGCCCAATGAAGGTTATATATATAATCAATATATATATATATATATATATATATATATATCAATCACTTCAATCAATCACTATCAATCAATATATATCAATCACTTCAGTGGGTAACCAAGACCCTCAGACTCATCCCTCCCTGAAATTTCTTTGTACCTTACATGTTCACTTGCTACATGGCTTGCTTCCTCGTTGGGTCAGTATTACTCTAAGCAGTTACATTTATAATTTTTTTATTGGTTGATCATAACCTTAACCTACATTGCATCCATGTGTTTGTGTTCTATAAAACTTCTGAAAAGTGAGGTCTCAGCAATCCACTCAGGACACCTTGGGAACTTCTCAGGAGCTGTATCTCTTCCCATCAATAAATATTGTTTACTCTTAACCTCCTTTGTTCCTTAGAGTTAATTCTTCTATTTTATGGGAACATGAACTCCACATATGACATATCTAACAGGTTGAGAGTTATAAATAGTTCCCTTACATACGTCCTATATAATTCTTAAAACAGTTTCATTCAAAGTATATATTTTGTCTATATTCATCCCTTTTATTACTACTTTAAGTCTTTTCTTCTTATTCCTTTCTTTTTGTCTAATAAGACTCTCCTTTCTACTCTTTTATCATGTTTTTTAAAATTCCACATATTAGAGTGAATATATAAAGGCCGTTTTCTGTGAAAGAAGAGTTGTCTAATCTTTATAGCAGTCAAAATAGTTAGGGATGTTTTAGTGCATGCAACTTCCCTATAAAGAACCAGATAGATATTCTCAACTCAGCAGACTTGGTAGTCTCTGAAACAACTACACAATTCTGCCATTCTAAGCATAAAAAGAGCCACAGGCCATACACAAATCGGTGTGGCTGGGTTCTAATAAAATTTAGATTACAAAAAATTGGCAACAGGCAGGATTTGGCCCATGGGCTGTGCTTGGTCTACTTTATTCTAGCAGTTGGTGAGAGCTTTGAGAGTTTGCAATAAAATGGTCTTCAGCAGAGAAGGTAACCAAAATGCACACAGTCTCTATAGAGAATACAGACTAGTGAATAACTTAATTCAGTTCACTTCTACAGAGAGGGCAGCTGAAATCCTCCAAAGAAACGAATTTTTCTAAAGCCATAGGTATGAGCAGCAGCATTTGATATGCAAGAGGCCACCTAATACGCTGTTCTTTTTACTTGTACTTGGATACTGAGGAAGTGGAAACAACACAACACTTGTTTTTAAGGTTTGTAGCAAAAATCTTCTGACTTTGGTGCATTCCTTTGAAGCCTTTCCTAACAGACTCCAGCACAGGCTTTCTCCCCAGACTGTGAGCCTGCTCCTTCCCTTAGATTAACATGCGCATTATGAATTTGCGGTCAGTGTCAGCAGGCTAGCTTTTCCCATTTCACAAACATCTTTTCTTTCAGGAGCTGGAAATGTGCTCAAAACTGTCCTGAAAGCTAGTAATGCTTTCGGTCGTTGTCACCTTCGTGGGGAACATGCTGCAACTTTGCTTTCTGACTTCATTCTGCTGGTGACATTTCTCACACTGGCTCTGACAGAGACAGCAATTATAAAGACATCCAGGTTGGCACTCAAGGATTCTTGAAGTTAACAAAATGTCCTGGGATAAATGACAATGCAGTTGGCAGACTGCACATTCCTTCAGGATTGCAAAGGGAGCAGAACAAACAAACATTGTGAAGAGGCAACACCCCCACTCTCCTGGATCCAGTTGGAGTAGTTGGGGTTACCTCCAGCACTTGTCTCTTTAGGAGCTATTTATTTATTTGAGTCAGCATTTTTTCTTTGTTGTGCAGGCTAGCCTTGAACCCACTATGTAGTCCAGGCTGAACTCAAACTCTCTGCAACCCTCCTGCTTCAGCCTCCCAAGTGCTGGAATTACAGATGTGTGCTAACACACCTGGCTTTTAGGACCTATTTGATTTACACTAGCTGAGCTGTAAACTTCTCTGCCTATATGAAGGAACAAAGAAAAGCAATGAAAATACACAGTTAAATACAACACAGCTTCTTGATTTGCTGGCAGCAGTCAAGTACAGGGATGGGCTTACTTCAAATCTAATTCCTTCCTGGATATTCACTACTTCCTGGCTTCTGTTGTCCAGAGTCTGTCTCTGTGAGATCCATCCAGTCTTATATCCCATTATTTGAGTTTCACCTGATAGTTCTATTTAAGTTTACTCTTTGAAGTTATACGAACAACTAATTTGTTAGTGGCTTGCAGCCAGATTCCTCTGTGTGGAATTGTCTTGCCCAAATTCTACTGAGATTCTCTAGTGGTTAAGCTTGACTGTCAATTTGATTGTCATGGGAACCACAGGGAAAATAGTGAAACATACTTCTGTTTATGTCTAGGTGGGTCATGGAGGCATGACCTTGAGTACTGTGTATGGTTTCTGACCTCTTCCTTTCTGGTGCTGACCCCTGTTCTGCTTCCCAGATACCATGAGTCAGGCAGCTTTGCTTTACTATGCTCTTCCTCCATGATGTTCCTGCCTTGGAACTAGTTAAATACTGACTGAATCCCCGAAACCACAAGCTAACTAAACCCTTTCTCTTTTAAATTGTGGTAATGGATTTTCAGTTCCAGTGACAGGAAAACATCTAACTCTGAAAGCACCTATCCATTTTTATGAGAGCCATCTCCATTCATAGACTCAGACAGAATCTAAGGATGCCGGGAAGTCCAGGAAGCTCTATCTCATAACTAGAGATCATAACAAGATTTGGGCCCAGCCTACTTTCTAGAAACAGGTCCCTGTAGGATTGCAGATGCCATCATGAAGCAGGAAACTCAAAAGAGCATCACTAAGTCCTGATGGAGCAGGATGTATTTATGAGGAACACAATTTCACCACTGTGTGTATGCTACTCAATTAACCCTTATTGTTTAGAATCTATTAAATGTGTACCAATATATAAACCCAATTTTACAGACGAGTAAAGGGAGAAACAGAGAGACTTGGAACTTTGACTTAACACTAGTAAAGCTCACAAGTTAGCCAACAATATTTAAGACTACAGGTTGCCAGCATTGGGTCTTTGGTTGGGTTAGATAAGGGGTTAGGAGAAGAAAGCTATTTCTCAGCCTCTGGGCTCAAGACCACAGTTAACTTATCTTGAAACTAAAGGTGCACAGAGATGTGAATGAGGGTAGGTTTCTCTACACCTTCTGAGGATGATAGCTGGAACCAATGAGAACTTTTTTCTTGGAAGTTTTTAATTCAAGCTCTCAGTCATATTTCTGAATACAGAGTACTGTGGTGAATACCCTACTAGGATCATGGTACTTGGAGGATATTCCTGTAGATCAGAATTGGGCAGAGAGGTGTGGTGAGAGAAGAGATTGGGTGGTATCTTGGTTATTTTTCTCTCATTGCTGAGACAAAATATACAACACCCAAAGTTAAGGAGGGGAAGATTTATTTATTTCTCCATTTGTGGAGGTTTCAGCCCATAATCTGCTGAATCTGAGGCAGGGGGGCCTATGGTGGAGGGGCAACAGTTTTTGGTAGCAGCAGAAGACAACAAAAACAAAAGCAAAAAGAGAGAAAGAGAGAGAGAGAGAGAGAGAGAGAGAGAGAGAGAGAGAGAGAGAGAGAGAGAAGAGACCTCTTTCCCTTCCTTGTAATATATGCAGGCTACTTTCTCCAGAGCTGACATAGCACTCACACCCGTAATCCCAATATTGAATCATGAATCAATGACAAATTCTAGAAACCCACCCCATGACTGCATGAGGCTTTGGGGGGGGGCATCTAGACACAAATCATAACAGGTGGCAAAGTGGGTGGGAAGTTGGCAGTAGAGAATCATATAGTACAAATAGGTGGTTACACCTGAGAGACTGTATTGTGATTAACATTCCTCATTTGCAGTAATAATGATGGCATTTTAGAGGTGCTTTGTGGTCTCCAGATTGTGTATCTTACCTGGATTAATTTGCTTAATACTTATTACTGCTCATATTTTGCACATGAGGAGGGTAAAGCTGAGAGTTATGGAATCCAACACAATGCAGCTGGTCGGAGGCAGGGCCAGAATTCAAACCAATTCTCCAGCCATAGAGCAGCCTATTCAGAGCCCATTCTCCTAGGCCTCCCACACTATACTGGGGGAAGACTTAGGAGAGGTTTCTTACCTTCAGCATCTTTCCCAGACACTAGTGCTCATTAGAGACATCACTGATGGTATCAAAAGGCATTGTGAAAACCCATAGGTGGAAGAGATAGATGACTACAAGTTAATTCTATTTTAAATATTTAATTCATGATCCAGTGGTACGTATCTAAGAGAAACACTGTAGATGCCTCTTGAAAACATTTTGGGGAATTCACAGTGAAGGCACTCTGACCTCTCTGCTGCCACTTCTCAAGTTTCAGATGACACATGATCCAAATCTCGGAAAACCCCAATATTAAGCTTCTTTGATGCCCTAGAGCTTCTTTCTCCTCCTGTTTTGTAGGCCATCTAGCCTGGTCTGTAACCAATCCTTCCAACACCTCATCCACCTCTTTCTCCTAAGGCCTAGGGACCTCTCAGTTGGATCTGCTCACCCTATGTATGTGCAGTTCAGAGCAGTCTAGTTGTTTCTCTCTTTGCTCTTATTCCTGAGTCTCTAAGTCTTCTTGAAAAAAAATCACATATATACACAACAGAGGTCTTTATGAAAATGCGACTTCAGTCTTACTGCACCCCTAGACTTTGGGTTATTTTACTTGTTTCTTTTCAATTCATTCCCATCGACCACTAGAGGAATAGTATGAGAATTTGCGGAGAAAAGGAAGTTGTATCTGGTAAGTTTTAATGCTTTACATAAAAATGAAAATAATTTTTAATGCTTCAAAAAGTAGACCTGTAATTCTTAGTTTACTTGCTTTCAACAAATTCTTTATGTTTGAGATACTTGACAGGCATTTTCCTCTGGCTGCCAGAAGATGATACATTCTATTTTTGTCTCTAAGTTCCTTCTGTGTCTCCCATTTGTGTGTTCTAAAATTCCACATATACTATGTTCTCTTGTCTCAAATTTATTACCATAAATTTCGGAGCTGTCATCCCTACTCTGAGCACATAGATTTGTCTACTTGTGAGTCTCAAACCTAAGTGTGTCCCTATCACTTGGAAGGTTTGTTGACATCCAGATTGCTAGGTCCTGTCCTCAGACTTTCTGATTGGCTAGGTTTGGTGTAGACCAAAATTTGTATTTTTGATAAATTGCCAAGTGATGTTGGTGTTGCTGGTTTCAGCAGACCATGTTGAGAATTACTACTTTACACAGTTTTGTCTTCTTCATTGTGTCTCAGATAAACAGGTATTCCCTCTCATTTCCACTTAGCCATACTAAGCATTTCTCCCCAAAGTACATGGACAAGATTCACGATGGCTATGCCCTGAGCTCATTTGCTTGGCAGTAAAAAAAGCTAAACTGGACTCTGCCTTCATGGAACCCATTTTGCAGATGAGAAGTGAGGCATCATCTGGAGGAGTACAAATCTGATTAACTCTGAACTGGGTGAAAGTGTTGCTTTACAAAACTGACAATAGGGAAAAAATAATGGCAGGGACTACTCCATGATGATAGGATACACAGGTAACAGTTAAATAATCAACTAATCCCCCAAATATGTGGACATCTAAAGAGAATTTACCTTCTTTGTTTTAGGCAAAGAAAGTGTTTTTCACATTGTAAACCTATTTGTCGTAGTTTGTAGATGTCAGTTTATTACACAATTAATAGATTTTTCTGTCCCTCAATTTTATAACTTTTACAGAATATTCCAGTGACACTGAACTAAGAATTAACAGCAAAAAAAATAAGAGGGTAGGCTGGCTGAAAAATACAGCAACTACCTTTGTCAATGCTTATATCATTTGATTTCTTTGATGCTTTTGCTCACATAAACGGAGAGCTCTGCAAACTTGTCCCTGGAAGATCTGGTGGATATAGAAACAGAACAAACCCAACAGGAGGGATTTCCCTGCAGCAGCCAGAAAGCACTTGTGAATGTGGCAGGAAATGAGATCTTAAGTCAGTGCATAAAACAATCAAATCCATCACAGCCTCGGAATGGCCCCTCATAACTCAAAGACTGTCACAGCCCTTTGTGTGCACAGAGGCAGTCCTAGAAAGAGTGACGAACTGAGCTCAGAGTCTGCTAAATCCATTCTGGCAGCTGGAGGAATATATTTCCAAAGCCAAGTCACATCATTTTCCTTGAGCTCATTTGACTGCAGGCTAAGAAGCTATTGCAGAAAACAAAAGGAAAGTAGTTGCAGTGCTGGAATGATGAATATTAATGAACTTAATTCTCTGCTTTGGGGTTGGGCTGGTATTGGTAGGATGCAAAGTCAGATACAGAAGAACAAATTTAAACTGATGATTCAAAATGGACGATCATGGGCACCCACCCTTGCATTCATGTTTACTGTATGCCTAGTACATGGCCAGTACTGGGCTTGATAATGATGAACACCCCTATCTGTTTTAGTGACCTCAAAATATGTAGGAGACCAGGTGTAGAAGACATGGTGGTAATTGAAGATGTTGTCTTCCATTACAGGCAAAGGGAAATCAGAGAAAAACATCCCTTCATTAAGAAGATATGACTTCTTAATGAAACCTCCCTGTATCAGACATAGCTACTGATCTTCCTTGAGGGAGAGTTTGCAATTTGGTTAGAACTAGAATTGTAAGGATTATGTATGGAAAATCAGACTTTCTGATTTTCCAGCTTCTTAACTGTGTCTATTTTTTCTATTGCCCCTTATCTAAGTTGACTTGTGTTTTGCTGAAATAAATGGCTAAGCCTTAATTTTTGGTACCTGATTATGTGACTTTGTTGGGAGCAATTGTCTTTACAGAGGTTACCAAATTAAAAATAGTTAGATTAGATTAAAACCCTAAATCCAAGGATTTGTAGCCTCCTTTGAAGACCAAAAGAAAACATTATGATAAGGAAACCTAGAAATAGGCAGAAGAAGCTCATGTGACAGGGATGACAGGAATCAGAGTGATGGGACTGCAAACGAAAAGACAGAAAAGATTGTTGGCAATCACCAGCAAACAGAAGAAACTAGAGGATTCTTCCTTTAAGTCTTCCAGTTCTTCCCTCCAAACCCCTTGATTTCAGACTTCTTGGCTCAGACTGTATGAGAATAAATTTCCACTGTTTTAAGCCATTCATTTTGTTATAGTAGAAACAAGAAACTACAGCTCTTGAGTTTGAATATCAATTCAGAATACATGGCATCTGTATTTAAGTGTTCACTAGGTTATACACTAAAGCTGGAGGGACAATTTCTCCTGTTCTGCTCTTCCTTGCCTTTCTGTTTTCCTGCTAAAACCTTTCTAAATTCAATTTTAGAATAGGGAGATCACTTTTAAAAGTTTGATGGAACTCTCTCATTGATCACACCTCTGTATTTTCTCTCCTAGGCTGTGAAGTGGGGCTTTCCCAAGCAGTCAGCTCTCCACAAACATCTGCTGGCTGGACTTGGTTTACTTAGAGGATCTCTGAGTCAAGTCTCTGAGTCAAGTCTGAATTTATCATTCCTCCAGAAACAGTTTACTGAAGTCTTTGATGGGAAATATTCGAAGAGAGAACATTCTAAACTTCTAAAGAGGACCATTTCCATAACTATAGATACCTAGTGTGGGTAAGGACTCTTCGACTGCTGCTGTTTGCAGATTACACTAGCACATACTTTTAGCAACAATTTGACATTTTTGATACTGTCTATAACATATTTTCAGCATTTAACCCAATAATTGAACTTCAAGGATACTACTCCATAGCATTCCAAAATGCAAACAAGCTGCTGTTAAAAATATGTTACAGTGACAAAAGAGTTGAGAACATACCCAACAGCAGAAAACTGATTTAGTAAACATTTTCATACTCATAATAAATAATAATAAACTACTTAAAAGAGTGATATCAAATATCATGTAGCAACACTGGAAGACTTTAATAGGATGTTAATTAAAGGAAACAAGCTCTTAAAAAATGTATATTATGGGGACATATAATGTCTAATGAAACCTAGCTGGAAAATATACATAAATAATTGTTGTATTTGTATTTGTTTATGAAAGTTAATACACTGGATTTTTAATTTTTGTAATTTAAGATACAAAAGAATAGCATTATTTATTTGTGTGTTTAAATTTTATGGGAAATTGCAAATCATTTAAATCTACACAGTAACTAAAGTTCAGGCACTATTTCATGTATATATGTGAAGAATCTTGCCTACTTTACTTGTTCTAGAGAGAATTAGCCTTCTTTCTGAGGAAGAGGATCCATCTAACCATAACTTCTGTATCTAGTCTGCTGTTGCTTTGTAAATAAGGGTTTATTGGAACATAGTCTCATCTGTTTATTTTATGCTGCATTACAGCAGCAGACTTGAACAGATTATAGAGCCCCAAAGCCTAAAATACTTGTATCTGGCTCTTTGCAGAACATTTGCACATCTCTTCTTTAAAACCTAGGCTCTTAGCTTCAGATCCCTTTAGCTGGACTTCTCCCAGTCATTCTTGGTAGGAAAGTGTGTTAGATCTTCTAGAATAGGTTATTGATCGTAGCTGGAGTCATGGACTTAGACTTCCACATTTTTACCTTGGAATTTGCAATGTAATTTATTTTGAACTTTTTTTTTTCCTTTTCTAGACAGGGTTTTGCTGTGCAGTTCAGGCTGGCCTTGAACTCACTTCATAGCCCATACTGGCCTTGAAATCACAGCAATCCTCTTGCTTCAGCCCCCTTGAATGCTGGGATCATAGGTGTGCACCATCACACCAGCAACATTACGATTTATTTTGGATTCAGTCATAGTATTAGAAATCAGAAATTTCTATTTCAAAGAAGGCTTACAACCTGATATGCAGGCCCCTACACACCATCTCCCTTATCGCCCCCATGGGATTCTGAATAACTGCTTCCCCAAGTTGCCTTCATTTCACATCATTAAAACAAAGGTCCAGGGTATTGGTGTTATCCTTATCATCTACTCCAACAGATACAATTGAATTCGATTAGCAATATAGCAGGAAGTTTGCTGCTCCAGAGACTGCTTTTGTATTATGCAAAAGCAATTGAAGTTCATTAAAATCACAATTATCTGACTCTTAATTAGGTGAGATGATAATTTAATTAACAAGGCCCACTTAATTGTTAGTGGCAGGAAACCAGCAACTTCATTGGTGGCTGAGGCAGCTTACCCTGAAATCCAGTGGGTGACTTTCTGAACCAGCCAGCTCAATGAGTTCTGTGTATGTACTTTGCAAATAAAGACCTGAGAAAAAGTAAAGTTGGCTCTTCTTAGAAAATCTCATTTCTATCTGAAACAGTGAAGTTTCAGGATTTATAATCAGGATGAAGATCTCTCTTTTCTCCTTTTCTTTCTTTCTTTCTTTCTTTCTTTCTTTCTTTCTTTCTTTCTTTCTTTCTTTCTTTCTCCCTCCCCTCCCCCTTACCTTCTCCTCCTCTACCTACCTTTTTTCTTCTTCTCTCTTTCCTTTCTCTTCCTCTTTCCCTCATTCCTCTTTTTCTTCCTCCTCCTTTTCATCTCCCTTCCCTCTCTCCCTGTCTTCCAACATCTCCTAAAACCTGGTTCGCACTCTATTAAGTATAATGTAGGAGAATTAAGCCTAATGTTTTGTAGTATACAAAAATGGGCAAGGAGTCATTTTTTTAAAATTGAAAGAGGCCAGAACATTTCAAGAAAAGGAATGATAATGATGATTATGCTGATAACCACAATTTATTGAGTCCTGATCATGCACCAGGCACTATGCCTAAGGGCTTTCAACTTATTAGTTTATTTTATGTTCACAAGATCCTATGAGTTATATATTACCATTTACACTGGTGAGGGGAATTTGGGGCTTATGTGGATGAAATAACAGGTCTAGGGTTTTCTGATAATACATGGCAGACACTAAAGACACCACTGAGATATCTTAAATCCTTGTTCTTAAAAATTGGACTCACACCCATAGGATGGTACATGATCCACACATTCTTTGTCCAACTTTGGGGCCTTTTGCCTTATACTCTACCTTTAGTACAGGCTTATCTATGTGCACCCTTCAAATTGTAAGCTTCAGCCTAAAGGAAACAGGCCTTTGTTCTTTTTAAACTTCCTTTCTTGCTATTCCAATTCATTGTCATGGAAAGTATTAAAGAAAAAAAATTATTCACGAACCTTATTGAGGGTGGCAAGGAAGACATCATTCAAGGAGCAACTATTGTGATAGATGAGGGGACCCCTGCAATAGGGGCTTACAGTGGAAAAGAGAGACCGAACTCAACTCTGACTCCAACATAGACAAGTGGAGATTTATATCCAAGAAGCAGGACCCGTAGATGGAAAATGGCTGAGAAGAAAGAAGTAAGAGCTTAGGGCTGAGCCAAACAGGACAGCAAACAGGGTGGAATGTGTCAAGCATCACAGAAAGCCATGATTAACAGATTGAGTGAGATGTTTCCTAAAAAGACAGGATATGTCCAGAACATGCGGACCAAAATGACATCAGGCTGAAGGCTGAGCACTGTGGGTCAATCAAAAAAGTGCTGTTTTCAGTCCTTACTTTGAATCTGGCACTGTTTGGAGTACCAATCAGAAGATTCTATTTTCAATTCTTCATTTGCATGTAGGCACAATCAATCAAAAGATTTGTTTTTTCTGATCTTTCCTTTATAGCTTTTAGGTGACTAAGCAAGATTTTTGATAGGAAAGTTTAAATCTGGCATGAGGCCAAGTGAGTTTTTGATAGGACAATTATCTTGCTGCCCTGTTTGCATGAGGGAGAGGTCAACTGAGGTATTTTGAATACTAAAGACAACTTTTCCCTTATCCACAGGGCATGGTATACCTTTCTACTGGTCTACTCTTGCTATACAGCATACCTCTTTTACATCTTCACTGTCATTCTGATATGTCTTACTGAAACACCAGGACTTGGAGAGAAGCCCTGTGGGACCCACCATCAGGCAGCACAAAATGTAAGAAAGGATTCTAGCAAGACTTACTGGGCCAATAGGTGAGAGTGGTGATAGTGACGTTGGAGAATAGGAGCTTGATAGATTATCAAGGCTGGGGAATCTTTGCTAAACTGAGCCATCAGAATTCTTGTTAAAATTGTGCAGAATGGCTTCTGTCTTAGATGAATGGACACTTAGACAGTCTACTTGGATCATTCACTCAGTCATCAGAGTACAAGGACTGTGCTTCACCATGTCTGTCAACCTTGAAATTGTTTAAGATTTGATAAAAGATGCATGTGTGTTTTTCTCCATAGACTTTTCCATAGCTTTCAGCAGGGCATTTAAGGAGTCTGTACCAGAATAATAAAATATTTCCAGACCCCTCAAAAATGTTTCTCAGTGCTGTCAAAAAAGAAAATTCTTGGGGTCCAACCTAGAATTCACTCAATAATTACAGATTCTTAAAATGCCAAAGAAAATGCATTTTAAAACAAACATTCTTTAGTAAGAAGTCCCTGCCCTTTATGAGGGCAGCTGGAGCATCAATGGTGATACTAGTCCTATCATCTTGCAGGGTTGTGGACTTGGAATGCATTCAATGCTGAGCTGGGGTCTGGAGAGTTGGAGAAAAGAAGCTGCCCAGCCACACATATGCAGGTGCAAATATGGATGGCTCTCTCATATGGCCTTTTCCCTTGGGCTCTTTTCTGTCTGGCAAGCCAGCCCAGTTTCCATTGTTGCCAGTGGCTGTGACTGCTGCCTGTGTGCTGGAACATGTGGACTCAGAACTCGTTCCCAACACTGTGACCTCCTTTTATTCTGAGCAGCCCCTAGGGCTCTGTTTGCAAGACAGACTAGAAGCTACTGAGGCTAAGGTCACAGTTTCCTCTGAGTGGGGGCAGAAGGAGCACGCATTGACCTTTCCCCTGCTTTCTGCAATCTTGTTAATGTTTGTGTTTGTTTGGTCTTTATGACCAAAGCTCCTTGGGTTGCTTTAGTAGGGGAAACTCTTGAGTGTTAAGTGGCTCTGAAGACCCTGGGGGGAAAACACCCATACTGGGCCTCCTGCCAGCAGCCCAGGTTCAAAGCCGGTCGGTTCCACTGCTATGGGTGGTGATCTCCTTGTCTGAAATCACAGGTAAGTTACTGACATACTAACTCCACCATTGACATCCTGCTCAGTAGCCCAGTCCCAGGTCTTCCCAGCTTCCATAGAGCATAGGCACATGAACCTTCATGGCAGAAAACCCACCAATCCCTGTTCCTTAGACCAGCTGGATGACAAGATCTTTTAGTCTCTTTAAATATCTTTTAAAGATATCTTTTCCCTCTCCCTTGCCTCTGGAACAGAAATTAGTATAGAAGTGAAAAAAATTAGGAAATTTTGGTCCTACTTATTAGACTCTATTTCCTGGCATTTTTTTCTCCAAGTTAATCAAGTTAAAAAAAAAAAAAAGTGACCCTGTAGAAGTGAACCTACTGACAATTTAGTGAGTGTTTATTTCTGGATGAGTGATACAGTAAGAATTCATACTCCATGGAGATGATACCCCTTCCACACTTCATTACCAGCTCCTCATAATTTTACTTTCTCCTACCTCTTGAACTCATTTTCTTTCCTCTTCACCCAAAGCCTCCATCTTGCCACTGGTTTCTATGTTCTGAGCTTCAGCGGTTGAAATAGCCTCTGATTTCTGTTTACTTTCACTCCTGTCCATCCCCAGATCTATTCTCTATAAAGCAGTCAGAACTTTTCTACAATGCAGATTAAATTAAGTCATTCCCAGCTGAAGATTCCCATCAAGAGCTTTTGAGAATCTACCATGACAAGGCTCCCTCTTATGGGGAGTCTCTACCAGTGCTCCAAGCATTCTTTCCCCAGCTCCCCTGTGTTTTCTGTAGCTTAACTAGACATTTTTATTTTTGTAGAAAACTCCTGGCTTCTCTCCTTTACGCTGGTCAACCTTCAGCTCATCATTCAAATCTCAACAGATTACTCTTCCTTTGGGAACTTTCCTGACCTTCTGACTGGTCAGGAATCATTGTCAGGTGTTCCTGGCACTCTGCAGCACACTTTCCCCATCTGTCATTACACATTGCTCATTTGATTCTTTAATTGGTGACTTTCTTGTGCAATTTTGCAAGAGGGAAGAGAGCTTCATTTTCTCTTCACTTTTCCTTGTTGCTTATCACTGTGCTAGCACCAGAAATGAGGATTATTCTATGTTTCATGAATGCACCTAATGAGTAAAGGAAAAGTAATTTTCTACATGAAGTGGTGTGAGTGATGGTTTTGAGACTCTGAAATCTCTTTGTCACTCCTAAGCAAATCCTAGGATTTGTGTGACAGAAAGCCATGGCAAGTTTAACCCTCCCCCACTTGGGTGCTGTGGGGATACTAGGTCATGAGGTGACCGTGTCTTGTGCTCTGAAACAATTAGCCTGACTTGCGCAGCATTGGATTTTGTTAAAATGTATGCCAATTGCTGGGACAACTGTTTGCATGTAATCAATCTTCAGCCACAGAGAGATGTCGAGTACAAGAAGACATGTCACACTGACTGTTATAATCATTACAAAACTGGGACAGGGACTCTTCCCCCACAAGCTTGTGGCCAGATACTGACTTCTTTTTCCCAAAGCAGAGATAGGTCCTGAAACTGGGGGTTGCTTGTGCTCATTCTCCTTTAACTACTAACAATCTAATGGACCTTTTCAGGGCTTCTGTAAAGGAAATGTGTGCTGTGGTGCCTTTGAATTGTGTCTGCATGTCCCCCAGAAAGATGCATGAGGTCATATGCATGGGGCTTTTCAGAGGTGACTGAATCTAGAGTTTGTGACTGATTCATGGTCTAATACTGGGATTAAGGGTGTGAGTGCTACACTTGTCCGAGGGTGGGTATCCTGCATACAATATAAGGGACAGAAAGAGGCTTGCTTTCTCTTCCTCTCTAGTTGCTTTTGCTGTCTTCTGCCACCATGAACAGTTGCCTCTCTGCCATGTGCCACCCTGTCTAGGACCCAACTGATTATGGACTGAAACCTCTACGAACTGAGCTAAATAAACCTTTCCTACCTTAACTTTGCGTGTTGGGTATTTTGTCCCATCAACAAGAAAAGTGACTAAGACAGGCACAATTCCTGGTGTGGTTAAGCCTTTATTGAAGGGAGGATCAATTAGACAAGATAAAGTGACTGGGAGTCCATGTCTGCATGATTTGTGTTACTCTGTACCTCATTCTTTTCACTTATGAAAAGAGATGGCATCCACCTCATCAGGTGATTGGAGGATGAGCAGGAATAGTCCAGAATGAGACAAAGAAACAGTGCTAGGCACACTGTAACCGTTCAACAATGGTACCCTGGATCAAACTTCATGAGGGACACTGGAGGCTCTGGCTGGTATTTGTGTCTCATGTTAGGGGTTATCATCTCTGGCTAATATGAAATCACCTGGAGAATTGTTTAAAAATATAAATTCCCTGGCCTCACTGAATGAGAATTACCTTGGGAGTTGTGATCTAAATATTTGAGCTTAAGAAATATCCTCATTTGATATTTTTAGCCTTATGTGCAACCAAATACCACTACTCAGCCTCCTGAACGACACAAGCTCCCTTGGACTACAGCCTCTTCCTCTGTACTGGATGTTGCCTCTGGTTCCATTGCTTAGTATTATGTGGGGTCAGGAAAGAAACTGTTGGTAATTCCAGTGCTTAGATTGCATTTGCATTTCTCGCTTAAATGTTATCATTAGCCAAACAGAGCCACTTTTATTTCTCCTTGTGCACCTCTTATCTTTGTCCATATGCAAAAATAGACTTGAAATGTAAATCAGGAGTTACTGCATATCTATTTATTTAGTTTCTTGTTTTATAATCATGCCCCTGGTTTCCTGTTTTAGCTAGAACATTTCAATTATTGTTATTTTATAAAAATCCCAGTGCCTATATATAAAACTTAAATTAAATTAACCATATTCCTATTTTTGAAAGCATTGGTTACTTACAAGTGTTTTCACAATTATAAATAATGCTGGAATGTGTATTTTCAAACATACAGCTTTTCTATATTTAGGAATTTTACGTTGACTGCATTCCCAGAATTGTTATTACTGAGTTAACTATAGGAGCTTTTTATTGTTTTGGTGATCTATTGCCAAGTTGTTTTCTAAATAAGTGTTGCTCAAATATATTGTGCCAGCAAGTAATTAATGACAGTTTCATAGCCTCCTTGCCAGCATCCAATATTAACATTTTATTTCATACTATTATTAATTTAATAGCTACATGTGGCATTCATAGTTGCTTTATTTGCATTTTAAAGTGTGCTTTATACAGATGTACACTTTGCGTGCTATATAAACTTTCCGTGTGGTAGCACTGCCTCCAATTTGATACATGTAGATTTCTATTCTTTGGAATAACTTTATAGTTTATGTCAGGAAATGCCTCAGGTAAGGAGGAAACCAATCTTGTTCTTCTGCTTTGCCACCTGTTTTATGCTCAGGGTCCTAAGGGGTGGGGTCGGCAAGGTACTGATAAAACCAGAGATGCAGATAAACAAACCTCCAGAGTTCCTAGCCTAGACCTGGTCCGGGAATATTAACCTCACACTCTCCCCTCTCACTCTGGGTCTCAGCTCTGCTCCATTCAGTGTTTGCTTCAATCCTTCCCTTTTCCCAAGGAACTTTATACATTGCTCAAAACCCTTATTAGTTAATTATCATCAAATTAACAAATATTTACTGAACATTTGCTATAAAAACAGGCACTGGACTAGGGCAGGGGCTGTAATGGGATAAACATGATGACAACACAGAGCTTATCTGTGCAGGTCTTATGACCCATGGAGAGAAAAAGACACACACATCTGGGTGTCAATCATTCAATACTGATTCTGGGGAAGGGAAGAGGGCTTGCTCATAGGAGTTTATATTTTTAAACAATTCCTTTATGCCCTAGGGCATTTGTGGGTTCTGTCCCCCCTGCCTGGAGGCTGGCTTCTCCACTTTGGCATGACTTTTGCAGGGAGACCACGGATAATGCAAACCATCCAGTGGCTCCCTTCCTCCTTTCACAGTTTTATATTCCTCCACAGAACTGCCTGACATATTACCAACATTCATATTTTCTTATTGTCTGTTTTATTTACTAATTGTAAGATCAATGAGGACAGAAACCTTGTCTGTTTTGTTCTCTGCTGTAAGAATGAGACTTCTAATGACTACTGAGTCCAAGGCTGATGAATGAATGAATGTGTTTTATTCTGCTCCCTCTTAGGGAGGAGACCTCTGCAGTAATTAGGCGCAGTGGGTAGAGGTGAGGGGTGAAGTGTGGAAACAAGGAAGACAGAATAGAAACCCAGTGCCTAATTTTAGCAAGTCATCGGTTCTCCTGCTCCTTGCTAGCAATCACCTCCTGATTAGTCGCCTCTGATATGTCCCTATTACTTGCAAGAGGATTAGTAAATACTCACTGACTTAAGGCTTTGGGTCTTCGTGGAGGGGAACCCTGGGCTCCTCTGGCAATGTTTTAGCTCATTGGCCTGGTAGTCAGAGATTCCCACTGACTTTTGCCGAAGCCTGAAAAATCCATTTCTAAAGGTGGAAGCAGAGTCAATCAGGAAGGCTGTGATTTCCTGTCTACACAATTAACATCATTAGGGAGGTGTAATCTCCCTAATTAGTTTATTTCATCAAGATTTGATTGAAGGCTTTTCTCATCTGTCTCTGTGGCCTCCTTCTACCTAAGGCTCGTGAATAATAGGAAGCAAGATGAGTGTCTGACTGCTGGCTCCTAAAGAGACCAGTCCATAAATAAAACATCTGGAACTTACTGGGGGAGGGGACAGCATGGAGGGCTCTGAATGGGAACCCACTGATGGATAGAGATAGTAGTGAGCTTTCTTAAGTGAGGCGGAGAGCAATTTGTCTGTGGATTTGCACCACTGAGCTGAGCTTCCATGACATTTGGATAACTTTTGTGATTGAGGAGATAGAGGTCACCAAGGGGGTAGCTGTGACCCTGGCCTCCCAGTTCCTTATTTTTTCCTGTCTATTTCTTATCTAGACTTCTCTAAACAGATATAAGAATGGCTTATTCCTCCTTAAGTCTTCCTAACAAGTTCTAACAGAGCTTCATGTTACCATGCAGTTAACAGACAATTCTAGTGTTTTTCATGCAGAGGGAATGGTTGTATGCCCAGATCTGTCTTTGCCTTGACCAGATTTCAGCTGCTTGTCCATATTATGAAGGCCAAAAACATATCAGATGGCAACTATTCTCTCCAGTGGCAGACATTGCTAACAGCTCATAGTTGCAGTCCCAAAATACAGCCTGGAGCGTGTAGTGCCCAGGAAGCCAGTTTTAGCAAATGAAGGTAGGCACAGAAGAACTGGAATCTATTCCTTATCCCTGAAAGCAATGGGTATCTTCAACTTTAAGTTCTTTTCTGGTGATGACTGTGAAATGAAAAAAATACAAAGAGGCACATTCAACTGAACTGTCCATCTCAGAGATAAGAGAATTGCTAGAGAAATATGATCTGATTCCAAAATAGGCACAGTGAATTTTGAGAGGTAGTGGTTCTCACAATAGCATTCTCTCAATCATATGCAAAGGTGGTTTAGATTTTAAGACTTACTTAGTGATGGCATGGGACAAAACACTGAAGGTACCTGCAGGCATGCAGCTTATCAAAATACTTGAGATTCCAGGTGCCCATCCAAGGAAAGATTTTATTTTTTTATTTTTTTTGTCTTTTTCCTTTTTATCGGTACCGGGGATCGGACTCACAACTGCTTGCTTGCAAGGCAGGCGCTTATGCCGCTGAGCTAAATCCCCAGCCCCCGGAAAGATTTTATTTTTGATTTGTGTGGCTCAATTTACATAAGCCAAAACGACTCGATGGTGTGGATATCAGCAGTTGCTCTTGGGGAATGTGGTACCTGGGAGAGGACACGAGGAAGGCTTTTGGAGGTGGCCATGTTTTGTTATTGTTTGGCAGTTTGTTTATGCAGGTCTTCAGTTTGGAAAAATTGGCCACACTGTACGGGTGTGATAAGAGCACTTGTACAAAAACTTCTAGGGGCTGGGGATTTAGCTCAGCAGCATAAGCACCTGCCTTGCAAGCAGGCGGTCGTGAGTTCGATCTCCGGTACTGATTAAAAAAACAAAACAAAAAAAAAAAAAAAAAAAAACAAAAAAACAAAAAAAAAAAAAACACTTCTTAAAGGTCTTGGGACTGGAGTGGTATAGCTGGCAGTGAGGAGTGCCACCATCCTGAATGGTGATCTCTGCTCACCTCAGTTTGTGCCTTTGCCCTCTTGGCTTGTCACATCTCCCTGCAATGGGCATCCCTCAGTCTGGCACAACAAAATGGAAAAAGAATTGACAGAGCATGATCCTAGGTTTTGCCACTCACAGTATGTGTGACCTCATGCTGGCCTCATACTCTTTGTGAGCTTCAGTTTCCTCACCTGCATCTGGAGCATGGGACCTGGCCTTACTTCAGCTGAGGTGCAGAGTACCCTCCCTCTCACAGTCCTCCCTGGGGTCAGGCTTACTGCACCCCAGGGTCAGCCGTTGGGTACAGTGAATTTGTCATCTCGGGCAGCTCTATGGATATCAGACCTCTGAGCAATGATACTAGATTTCTGTGTTTCTCAGGGAGGCCAACTGTAAAGTCATAGCAGGCTCCGAGTCCTTTATTCAAGTGTCCAACAAATGAGACAATTGCCTGAGACAATGTCCTAAGGCAACTTTTCCCATAAAGAGCAACCATGATCCACTTGTGACAAAAAAGACATCTTAAAACATTAAGTCAATATCCCCCCAGATTTTGAGGAGAATACGTGTTCTGCAAAACCTCATCAATACCCTCTATACCATAAATGCATTTAAAATGTACTTGAAGGAGATATTTTTTTAAAGTCTCTATAGAAAGTAAGGGAAAAAAACTCCCTGCCCCAGAAACCTGAGGGGTTAACACTCCCTCATGACTGCGGAAATGCCAACAAGCCTTTGGCAACCTCCCTCTTTCTTTATATAACAGCACTTTCAAAAGCTGGAGCTGGGATCGTCCAGTAATGCTTTTAATTTGTGTGCTGTTGGGAGGAGGCCAGAATTTAATCGAAATCATTAGAATGACTTTGCTTAGAGTAGCTGAGCGCTTGCAGTAGGGCTGGGCAGCAAGGTAGCATTGGAATAATTAAAAGAAATACCTCAGGTCATCATCATTGCTTGAGCTATTCCAGATACCACACTTCAGAGTAAAAAGGGTGGAATTAAATAGCGTTTTCATTGCTGAAATAAAATTTGTGCACAGTTACTTTTCTATTACACCTCAATTTTCTCTCTTCCCATTTACCTAATAAAAGAAGCTGAGTCCCCATGTTTGCCTAAGCGGGTGGGGGCTGAGCCCTGGGAATGGGCTGTTCTTCAGCCAGCCAGGTGCTCAGGGATCCTCCTGGTGGATTGTGAGTGGTCTGCACTAGCTCTCCTTCCCGAATTACACATGGTATGCAGCTGGGCAGACAAATTTCCACCTGCCCCACCTTGCTAGAATATGGGGGAACTGGAATTCCAATACCTATTCTCCTGAGCCCAGTCCTCGGGCAGAATATGGAAAGACTGGCACAGGCCTTGAGATTTCCATCTCTGTCCTCATCTTTGTTTTGTTTCTAAGGGTTAGGGTTTTGTTTCTATGTGCTCCAAGGCCCCGAACATATGGTCAAGATTAGGAATCATGTGGGCAAAAGACTGAATAATTCAAGTAAAAAAAAAAAAAAAAGGCACATCTGTGAAGCAGAGATATTCACCTGACTTACTTATATGCTATAAACACATATAACCAAGCAAGGAAGACAAGGCCAGTTATTCACTGAACCAATCAGGGGTCATTTGTATCTACAAACCAATTATTTCTTCTTTCCCTAGTAGTGCAAGGCTCTGTGCTAAATTCTATACTAAAGATGATGGGAACAGAAGGCACCTATTCTGAAGCCTAGCTAGTAAGAAGTAGTCTCATTTGCAGAAAGATTTGGCAAGAGATATTCCTGCCATTGGTTGGGCCAGTAAGGGACCATTCCTCTGGTATCAAGGGTGAATTCCTGAGCATTTACTCAAGGCACACTGTGGTCTAGACCTATTTTGTTTTGTAATCTTAGCTTTCCAGGAAAACAGGGTCATCTCTGACATTAGATGGCCAAAAAGAGGATTGTGACCTTGTCTGGGAACAGATGTGAATGCAAAAGTCGGTCACATGGCTCTTTCCATTCAGTGGATATCCTTACTGAAAAGGCAACAAAGAACTGTGATCTAGGGTTCTACTGTCAGCTCTATTTTATGTGGCAGGAAACTAAATTTAGAGATGTTAGACAACATACCCCAGATCAAAGTTAGAACTCTGCCTGAGGCCAGAGCCTACACTCATGGCTCACCAGATGAGTAGACAATGATCCAGCCCAGGGGACAGTTGGAAAGTGGGGAGGACCATAAAGAGAGAGAGGGTCACAAAAGAGAAGATAATTAGGGATGAAGATCTTAGAAGAAGGAATAAGTGGTAGAATCAAAGGTACCAGATATCTTTGGCAAACAGAGGTATCTACTCTAGGATGAGATGAAGGATGGATAAAGTTTTGAGACACATTTTAATGTGGAGAGCCATATGTATTACAGAGAGAAAGTGTGATGTAAAAATTTTACCATTATGACTTTGAGCACTACAACTAGAAAAGTATCATCTCTATTACAATTTAACCAACCATTGCAGGAAATGGTGGCTTTCAGCAACAATTTATTATTTCTTCTCCTATATCAGTAGTCAGCAGACAGGATGGCCAAGACAGCAATGATGACTCTCTGTATGTATCTTTCTATCTCTCTGTCTCTATCTCTGTCTATTTCTTTGTGTCTTTGTCCCTTTATCTGTCTCTCTGTCTCTCTGTCTCTCTGTCTCTGTCTCTCTGTCTCTGTCTCTCTCTCTCTCTCTCTCTCTCTCTCTCTCTCTCTCTCTCTCTCTCTCTTTCTCTCATCCTTCAGCCTGCCTTCTTTATAGCACGATGGTTCAAGGCTTCTGCCAGGACCACAGTGGAAACCATAAGATCCCTTGAGGCCTGAGGCCTGAAATATACAGCCATATCACTACATTTTGTTGCTCGTAGAAGATCACGAGGACAGCCCAGACCAAAGGAGTTGGAGAAATTTGCAGGAGCGCTAGGAGGCTCTTCCCAGGGGAAAGACTGCAGAGGCCTTTGCATGAGGCATGGGTACAGGGAAGCATGAGTCTTTGGAGCCATTACTATAGTCATCTACCATAAGAGAAAGGCCAAGAAGAAAGGATGTGGTTCAAGTATGAGGATTAGAAGAAGATTCAGTGTATGGGGGGAAATCTGTTTCATCAATGTAGTTGTGTTAAATATTGACATCTTTCTTTCAAAGAGTCAAGCCTGGACTCTGGAATATGACTATGGGCTGTGTGAAGACATGAACCATGACCTAGCCTTGACTGAGCCTATCATACTATAGGTGCTCAGGAAATGCTGATGATTGGACCTACACTCCTGTTTCCTGAAGTGACATATTCAGAATCCCATGGGAAATGCATGAACATGAGACTCTTCTCTTTCTCATCCCATCTGAATCTTCACACAGACAGCCTTTCCCATGCTGGGTATGTCTGCTGTGGTTGGCTGGGACTGTCAGGACTGGTGGCTGAATGTGTGATCTCAACAGTAAAACTGAGTTTGGCTTTCAGGACTAACACACCTGGATACTGAGTGCAAATAGGATTCCTAAACTTTAGGGTAGTAGCCTTACCTAATATCCAAGGTGACAAGGTGGAGGGAACTCAGTATGTCTCAGTAGAAGGAAATAGAAGCAAAGGGAAATGTATCCTGCAGCTTTTCAAAGTGCAACACAAAAGCTCTGAATTTAATTGGGGGAAGCTATGGATCAGATTTCAGCAAAGAAATAGTCCTTCAGGAAGTGATCTGCTAGAAGTAGGGGTTTCCTATCTGCTGAGGAGCAGCCTAAAATGTGATTTCCCAAGCATCATGCATGGTCTGGCTGTCTGTTAACCTATATCCATTACATATTAACAGTACTAACTATATTAATATTGTCAACATATATTAGCATTATACATCATAGAGATTAATGTTCCTAATATGTAATGGCATGCATGGGTGTATGTATCTACATACCATTAAGGTATGTCTACTAGGCCCACTGAAGACTAAATTTTCAGCACACTCTTTTTGTCCACAAGTAAGTTCTTGGGTGATTGGCCAGGCACTTTGGATGCCATATGCCTTGGATACCATGTGCTTAAATGTTCCTAAATGTTCCTGATTATCTAACTTTTTCTAGTTTTCTACCTTGCCATTCTAGTGGACGTTATCATGGGCTTATCCATGTCCTTGGGCCTCACTTGGGCCCCCAGACTTTCCTCTGTCAGCACCTATGCACTTGCCCAGGAACTTCCTTGGTGGCCCTGCTCTTGCATGCAGGCTGGAAAAGCTGGAGAATTGATGGTATCCTCACCCACCCAGCTCTCCATCAATGATTAAGCACTGGGTTTCCTCACCCTGGTGGGAGCCTCCATTCTCAAGCTCCATATGTGATTCAGTTTCAGTTGCCCATAGCGTATGAGGATCACTGTTTATAGGTTGCTTTCCTTCCTGCATGCCCATTCTTATATTTGCTGGAGCCTCCTCTCAAATAAACTACTACTTGAGGGAACCCTCAGTAGTAAAACATCTTCAAAACTAGACATCTTCAAAGCTGGGCAAGACTTCTGGGCATGGTCATATGGAAGTGAATTCTTATAATCCCTCAGTATAATACTTCAGAGGGTGAGGCACAGGCTTGTGAATTCAAGTTCAATCTGGGTACCTTTGAGAGACCTTGTTTCAAGATAAAATAAAATAAAATAAAATAAAATAAAATAAAATAAAATAAAATAAAACAAAATGGGCTGGGATGTATCTCAGGGGTAGAGCAATCCCCAGTACCACAAACAAAACAGAACAGCTAGAGCAGGAAAACTGTTTCTGAGTTCTGGCTTCCCTAGTTGACCACAGCTGAAATTCATTGCTTAGACTTGATTCCATCTACAAGATCAGTGTGAACAACTAAACAAGCATGGTTCAGGCCCCTGAACCCAAGTTTATAACTAGCCTGTGTACCCAGTGTCCCTGGAACCCTAGTGACTCCTGTGATTGTGTACTGGCCAGTGAATGGATGGCCTGAGGCTTGAGTGTGAGTCCGAAGGGCCTGAGTAACCAGGGGAAAAGTGGTACAGTGCGCTCTTCTGGCTCTTCTGGACAGTTTGCTGTTCTCCTGGAACAAGGCTCACATGGCGGGGATCGATATTACTTAGCCTGGCCCAGAGGATGGCCAAACACAGTTAGGGACTGGAATATGGTGCTCTTATTTTTTCTTCTATTCCCATTTCCCACCTCTCCATCCCTACCCCATTGTTTATCCCCCTTTCTCCCGATAAGGTAGAAGCCAGCATCTTCTACTTCTAGAAGACACCCCCAGCCCCATGCACACAGACACACACATTATGCTGAGAATCAAATCTAGGACCTCAGACAATATAGTCAAATGGTTTAAATCTAAGCTATATCCCAAGTCTGGAACTAACTCTCTTAAATTCCATTTTCTTTGTAATGGCCTGTTTCAATACATGTACACTTCTGATTCTAGATTTCTGTGGTATACCTTACAAGATATCTTGTGGCTCCACAATAATTGAAAGATGAGAGCTGAAGTCTTTTTCCTGGTATGTAAGGTCTCCTCTGTCTGTTCTTCCTGATTATCCTTATCAAATCCATAGCTGTGACTGACCTTGAAGGTCCTGGATTCCTTGGTATCTCTAGATGTTACATGCCTAATTCTTCTTTTTGACTTTTCTTTACATTGCTTCATTATCTTGAATTCTGTTTTGTTCGTCTCAATTCACATTGCACATATGTGCTGAATTCTGGGACCAATAACACCTTTATCACAATACAAAAGATTAGAAGAAAGAAGTATTTCTGAATTATCTCAGAGTAAATGTAAGTTAATTAAGACAGAATGTTAAATAAAATAATAATATAATATTAAACGGAATCAAGTGTTTCTCACCATAATGCATCCAAGTAAATTCTAGGTGTATTCAAGTACTGGATGGTATAATAAATTAAAACACAAAACTACCAAAGAAAATGTGGATAAATAATTTTAAGTTTCTAAAAAGAAATGCATTTCCTACAATAAAGACAGACAAACAGAAAAAAGAAAATTAGTAGAGTTTAATGCATATGCAAAGTTGACTGGAAAATTATAAATTAGAAAAATATTTGCACTACATGTGACAAAAGTTTATCTTTTACTAAATATATATTTTTCCACAAATATAATTAAAATATTTTAAAGATAAAATATAATTAAAGATAAACAGAAACGAGGAATAAATGTTTTTCTGTGGAGGAAACATAGACAAGCAATAAACAAATATGTTAAAAGAATGCCAATTGAAGTAGTTAGGATTTTTCATACCTAGTTAGCAAGGTATGAGAATAATAATACTGTAATGATGATAATAATAAATTACAGCAAAAGCATACTGATGTAGATGTGCTACATATTATAAATGAATAAAATATTTTAAAAGTCAACTCAATAATAATTTCCAAGAATCTTGAAATAATTACACAATTTTAATCAGTAAAAGGTATGAAAAGGTATCCTAAACTATGTTTATACTAGCGAACGCTGAAAACATGAAATCTCTTACAAAAAGGGAATGATTAAATAAATATATGTAATATAGAATTTGATTGAATTATCACACTACTAGTTTCCAAGTATTTTTTGCAAAGATATTTGTTCATATTAAATATAAGGCAAAGAAATAGAAATCTTCACATAGCTTGCTGTATCAAATATACACATGATGAAAAGTATATTATGGAGCTACCAAAAAATAGGAGTGATTATTTCTACATGTAGAATAATGAGAAAAATTATCTATTTTCATCTTGTTTTTTATAATTTTATATAATTTCCCATCAGAAATCTATAGTATTTTAGAATCAGAAGTACGTATTATAGAAACATCATACGGAACCCCATAAATATGTACAATCATTGTATTCAATTAAAAAGTAAGTGAAAAATATAATTAAAAATTCCTGATTAATTTCCACCACAGTATCAGCATCCTTTTGAGGTGCTATGTCTCATCTTCTCTATATCAAATATTACACACATATTATTTAATGAAATGCTTATTCTGTTATGTCTTCAACATCCACCAGGCTTGCCTCTGCCAATTAGATAGTATTTGATTGGAAGAAAGAGATTATGTCATGGGGCTAGCTCACTAATTTTTCCAAGAGTTAACTCCCTGCAGGGACTATTGACATGGAACTGTTAGTTTGATTTGAAAGTGAAGAGGTGCAGTTAATATAAATACTGTTCATGTCACTTGGCCAAAAAAGACACTTGGTTAAGGACAAAGATGTTAGAGTGAGTTCAAGTCCTGAGTCAGAGATTAATTAGTGCGGGAGTTCCTTAAACTTGCTGAGCCTTAGTTTTATCTCCTGTTACTTCCGAATAATAACTCTTGCGAGCAAGCTGCCCATGATGCAACATCAGAGGCACTTAGTTTAGATACTGGACACTGGAAGCATTTGCTACATTGTTGGCACGATGATGTGACTCTGTGGCAGCAGTAATGCAGTAATAGCAGCAGCAGTGCTTCTCTCCTGCTTCCCTTACCACTCTTTCTTAGTAGTAAACTTTTTGAATCCTGAGATTCTTTATTAGATCCTGGGGTCTGTGCCTTTTTTTAGACCAACACTCACACTGAGTGTTAGGTCAGAAGTCTTTCAGATAGAAGATGAAGCATCGCAAATTATTTTTGAGCATCAGTGCCCTATCAGTTTTTTGTTGATTGTTAAGAGGCTTTTTAGATTCAGAGAGTGAGCTGTGCTTTTCATCAGTCTTCTGAATTAGATGGGATGGCCATTGTGTGGCAGCAATGAGCCAGGACACCTGTACACCTAACATACAGAGCAGGTGCTCTATTGAATAAACCCTAGCATTAGAACGTTCTTCCACAGGACCTTATGTTTATACATTCTCTTAGTTACCATGAATGGCAAGGTTTCTTTGACATGTCTGCATTCTGTGACAGACTATAAGCTCCAAGAGAGAGGAAGTTTTGTTTCCATTTTATTTTTTAATTGGCAATAATTGTATATATTTATGGGCACAATGTGATGCTTTGATGTTTTTTTCGTTATAGAAACAGCTTATTTACATATCCATAAACATAGCCACTAAGTTAATTAACATATTAATCAACTCATCTGTTTATCTTTCTTGTCTTTGTGGGGACAATGTTAAAAATCTCTTTTAGCAATTTTGAAACATAAGTGCACTATTATTAACTTTGTTTATTCAGTTTATGGCATCCATCTATGACCTGAGATTCTTACCAACTGATCACAGCATTGTAGCTGGGTCCAGTCCACATGCATAGTCACTGTGCCTCCTCTTTTTCACAAAAATCAATCTGAATTACCTCCTATCTCTGTGCCTACCAATTCTCATTCCACAGTTTCACCATCTAATCTTAATCTCATGACCCATGATATGATATGCCCTCCTACTGTGCACCTAGATACCTAGATAATATCTCTAGGCTTCTCTCAATTTTATTTTCTACCCATTAATCAACACAACCAACATCAAAAGCCAAGCCTGGCATTGCCTGTATCACAACAAACATTTTCCTTTAGGAGAGGGGTGTGGCTTATGACAACTCATATTTTGACTTCTTCACCCTTCCTTACTCCTTTTGACAAGCTCCCTTGGTCTCCATGCCACATTTGTCTCAGTGGCACCTGGTAGTGGCTGGGTACCTCAAATGCAAAGGATGCTGCCGCCACCCTCAGGTGAAAATAGTGTCTTTAACAGTGTGGAGTCCTACATTTCCGTACAAACGATCTGGCATTTTGAGTTTGTGTCAGTCCAACCATTTCCCTTCCCATGATGAGTACTGCCAGCCTTCTGTTTTGCTCAAAATAAAAGAATTGTGTCCCATGTTTGAGGCTAACTCTTTCATCAGCAGGAGCAACAGCAGAGATTTTATTAGCCTCTGCCCCACCCCCAAGGGAAGGAGGGCTGGAGCTGGTTCAAGTGCTCTACCAATGGTTGGCAGGAGAAAAAAAAATCATTAGAAAATCAATTCTTACTTAATTGAAGATTCTTCCTTCAAACGGAAGCAGAGTGGGATTTATTGCTTCAGTAGTCTCACAGCCTGGATAATGAGTACATTTCTGCTGTCTGGGTTTTCCTCGTAGAGATGGTGTCCCCAGCACCCAGGCTCAGTGGTCTAGGTGGCATGTGAGGATCTAAGAGCGCCTGGAAAGCAATAACCTAAATTGATGGGTCCCCTTGGGATACAGGCAAAAGTTGACCCATCAGTGTAAGATGGAAAAAATTCTCAGAAATAAGAGAAATAAAGGAGACTATCCTGTTGGTGTTTCTCTTCTCAAAGGTTGCTTATTCGTCTTAAGCATCCACGGTCATCTACAGCATTGAAAGTCCTAAAAGGTACTGAGCCAAGGCCCTAAGCATCTACCAAGAGAAATTTGGGGTTCCATCTAGATATGGGCACCACACTGGGGTCCTGACACCCCAGGAGTGGCAAATGGAATGATGACCTCACAGACAAACCACGGCACCAGAGAGATAATTGGAAACATAACATTTTATTTTGAGAAAGTTTAGAGAAATCACACCTATTTTGAAAATGCTGAAGAGTATGGTTTTACTATGAGATGCTGAAAGGGACCGCTAGGGTGGCCCTCATCAAGTGTCAAATAATGATGCAGTTAAGGAGAGGGCTTTTCACAAAAGGTGAGGACTCATTCAGGGAAGCCAAGTAACAACCCTGAGAACTTGAAAGTGCACTGATAGTGCTGTGCCTAGAGAAATACTTCTTTGCTCTAAGTTGAAACTGCAACCTTCAGAGGGCAATGCAGTGTCCTTCACCATCTAGTCCCAGCCAGCCTCTTGCTTATGCCCTTCCCTCTCCTCTATGCAACAGACATTGTGATATCCAGGGACACCCTTCCCTAGGGTGCTGTTTTGTTTTGTTTTGTTTTTCCATTAGCTTAGCTCTGCACATTCCAACCTTCCGCCTGGTCACTCTTTCACTCACCTTCTTTGGAAAATACTCATCCATCCCTCAAGACCCAGAATTCATGAATCTTGCCTCTATGCACAAATGTCCCTGTTTTTCCAATTTTTTTTTTGTATCATACTGCAAACTTCCATTTGTGTGCCATCTCTCCCACTAGAATATGATCTTACTCAGACATAATGGTCATGTTTTATTATTTAGTGAAGAAATTGTCTTCAAAAGACCTCTTTGAAGGGTTGGGCATTGTTTATAGCATGATGCTGCCTCGAAGTACATGAATAGACATTAGTTTGTACCATGAGTTACCCACTGGGGAATAAGATAGCACAGAGTTAAATATCAAGTAGAAAAGTGAAAAGAGTTTTTAATTTATCTAAGAAGTATCAGATCCATCTGCCATTGTAGATCATGAACTATGAGAGAGAACTAGGTGCCCCAGGAAGACTGGGATAAGATTACAAAATGCAAAAAACTTTCCATTTAATTAAGGAAAACAAAGTGACAGTTACCCAGTTAAGTTCCTCTGCAGGTTTTGCCTTGTTCAATTCTCACAAAAACACCAGGAGTGAAGGGCCACTGTCTCTGTTTTATGAAGTACAGGGGAATATGCACAGAGTCGACTTTTAAGGTCATACAACCATGAAGGAATTGATATCTGACACAGATCAGACATGCGATGAAACCACGTTCCTCAGCACTATCCAATTTTGCTAGCCCCATCAGTTGGCTTCAGAAATCAGCCTCCTTGCCTCTTAGGTGGACCTCTGTATTTATTGATTGCTATATAACCAATGATAGACATGAAGCTTTACTCTTTGGAGATTTCTCACTATGTCCAGTGGACAATATTAGGGTGGTTTTGAATTTGGGGCCCCTACTTGATGTCTGTAGGAGAATTGCTTGCTGTCTGTTACATCCTCTTGCCCCATCTTGAACAAGGAAGAAAGACAGAAATATTTTATGTGGGAGAAGGTGGTGAGTGAACCATTCTTGACATTACCCCCTTCCTCCTCTTCCATGCTGTTTCTGTACTTGCTTTTGATCCAAAAAGTACTCTGAACCACCTTTCTCAAGGGTTATCTGAATGAGGATTGGAGCTTTTACTTGATGGCATTTAAACATTTTGTTTCTCTAAATTGTAAGCCTCTCCAATTACCTCAGGTTGGGGCGGCTAAATTATCAGTAGTCCATAAATACCTGTGATGAGAAGGATGTAGTTAAGAATACATGTGCCCAACATTTGGAAGCTACTCATGACTGACTTTATGACTACCTGAAATTTCTTGGACTACCCCCTCCACATTGGACCCCTCTAAAAATGACCATTTTGGATGTCCTTCTACTCTAAGAGAACCATTGCTGTAGGTTCTGTGTCTTTAGGGGACTTCAAAGTCTCTTCTTTTTCTAACCAATTGGTCAGAAAGACTCAGTCTGAAATAAAAAGAGGAATGGACCATTGGAATAAATCAGACATGGGTGAACTTATCAAAGTTCAATAAACATAAAAGTGATGAATTTTGAAGTCACATAATTAACTCAGGATTACATGAGCAATAACTGAGTAATTACACTTTTAATAATGCATTGAACTTGTCAGGAATACTTACTCATTCTGCTCAAATTTTTTAACAAGATAGCCTATAGCAAGTGACTGTAATTAGATATTGCCTCTGAAAACATCGACAGCTCCTAATTGATACCTTTTATTATAAAGTTGGATGCCAAACATTGCTGTTGAGTGGATTAAGGAACAATGTTAGATGTGTTAGAATCATAATACCTATTTGCAGGAATCTCATGCAAGTGGAAAAAAAATCCAGACTGACCCATCAATCACCAGCATAAAGTTGGTTCAAGTTTGCACTGGTTTACTTTAAATTACAGCCTGACAGCAATTGCTATTGTCAGGGCTGTCAGGAAAAGAAAGTGGGGGCAGAGGGGCTAAGGATGGAGACAGGGTTCCATCATGCTTCCTTCTTTCATGTGGATGGTCAGGGAGACGGGCACAGGAGAGAGCAGATGGCCAAAAGCCTGCCTCTGCCTGTGGGGAGGGAAAGGAGAAACTATATACGTTTTTGCCTTTTGATGAGATTTTTTTTTCCTACTTCAAGGTTGATCTTCAGGGCATTTTTTGTTGTTGTTATATATTTTCTCTACAGCTATTTAAGATAGGACTCTAACCTTTATAAAGATAAAAGAGAGCTGCTGTGGTTTGGGGGCACTGGGGAGGTTCACCACCCTGCGCCCCAGCCCCAGGTTATCTTTTCTGTATGTTTTACCATGAACTAAGAATTCCTACTAAAAGGGAGGCCTTGAGACCCTCTTAAAGAAGCAGCTGATTTTAGTGGAATCAGAGAGTTTATTTAGTTGTTATCACATGGATTTGGGTGTGCTGTTAGTGGAATAGATATGTTGGGTGAGTAATAAAATGGCATATTTAACTCATAAGTTGTTTTGTATTTATAACATACAAAATTTATTTATTCTTGTGACTTTGCAGCAAAATCACTAATTATGTTGTTATACTCAAGATTTTCACAGAATTTTTGTTTTATTGACCATAATGGCCTAAATGATTATAACATAAAATGTAATTTACTCAAAATCTATATATATTTCATAGCTCACATTCCATATCCATTGAGAATATAAAGTCAATGCTGGAAATGTAAAAACAGAAAAATTATAAATGTAAAAACTAAAAATATTTAAATACAATGGTCTCTGAAATATTGGAAAGTACTTATTGAAAGTAACAGGCAAAATACAAGCTTATTTAAAAAAGCAAAAAGCAAGCACAATTAAAACAAGTATCAGTAATTTAATAACTATATAAACTGCATTTTAATGTATTGAAATTTTAATTATAACATTATAAAAAAATGTTTAAAAATTTATGACTTTGATCAAATATTCATCTATTGTTTGTGAAGAAAGTAGTATCATACTTCCTGAATATTGTGTCTAGACTTACATATATTCAAATTTCAGAGTTATGGGACGTGCTTAACTTTGCAAAATAGTTGAGAGCTGCTGTGTGCCACTGTTGTGAATGATGCACTGATATATGAAAGGCTTGAGAATTCTAGATTAGAACAGCAAAAGAAACAGGAAAACGAATGCTTGTCACTACCAGGAAATGATACTTTGTTAAAGAAGAATCTACTGCAAAATTCCCGAGGAGGGCGAAGATTTGACAAGGTGAATGATTTATCTTTCCTTTCTTAAACCCTCTCAACTTCAGAGCAGTATCCATTTCTGGAGTCAGCAGCACCAAGCCCTACAGACCTCACGGCATTCTAATACTGTCTCCCTTGTTTTCAAGTTTGGCCATCAGAAAGGAGTGGAGACGAGTATTTCCCTCGTATTTTAATGGCGTGATTCATAAGACTAACTAGCACTTGTGTAACAAATACATGAGTTTAAAAACTTTTCTTAATTTTTCAGAATAGTTCAAGATTTGATAAAAACAGATACTTTTTGAAGATATGAAAGTACATAATTCCCATGTATCCAGATTCTCCTATTTAGTATTATTAGTGTGGTATATTTATTATAAGGAAGCATTCTTATCAATTAAGGCTGTACTTTCTTTGGATACCCTTAATTTCTCCCCAGTCATCTATTCCATGTTCAGGACCTCATTTGGAATGCTACAGTGTTTAGTAGTCATTTCTCCTGGGGTTCTCTGGATAGAACAGTTTCTCAGGCTCTCTCTGTTTTAGATGCCACACAGTTTTGAAGAGGACCAGCTACAGGATTTGTGGAATGTCCCTCAGCTGAGAAGTGTATATTTTTCTCGTGATTAGATGGGATCCTGTGTTCTTGGGAGGAAAGCCAAGAGGCAAAGTGTCCTTTTCATCACATCTGTCAACAAGACTTAACACTAGCACTGTTGACCTAGATCACTTTGTTGTCCTTGTCAGTGATAGGTTTCTCCACCATAGAGTTAGTCAGCATTTTCTTTCTTCGTCCAATGTGTTCTTTGGAGGGGAGCCATTATGTGTAGCCCACACTTAAGGAGCAGGGGGTTATTTTTTGCCTTCTTAAGGGGAGAATACTTACATAAATTATCTGGCAGTTTTTGGTATGGGACATTGGTCCTTTCTCTTCTACTTATTTATTTGTTAAATCATTTCTTTTATTAGTATGGATTTGTGGGTATTTATTTTATGAATTGGGTTAGTCCAATACAGGAACTGGACCACACTCAGATTTGCTGTGTTTGGGGAGGGAAGATAGATCCCATATGATGGGATGCGGGGAGAAAGGACTGCTTGGGACTTCAAACCCCCTTTTCTACATACTAGGTAACCTTGGGCAACTGACTTAGGCAGGGTGAAATTTACTTTTTTTACCTGTAAGTCTTTCTCAGAGATATTATGTGTTTGGGTGCACTTACATATAAACATTATCATTGTACATGCAAAAAGCACTTTATGTGTGTATCTTCATACAAGTCATATTTATTTGTTTGTTTCCCATTATTTCTTCAATGCTAGAGTTTTGTTATTTCAGGACCCCCACCAATTTCATATCAGGTCTTTTGTGGTGAAACACTGCCACTTTAAATGTACATGTGAGATATAAAATGAATACTCATTACAGAAATGATGAAGTATAAAATGAAAATCCTTGGAACAGAGAAGTGTAGGATTATGAGCTTATTAGGCATTTCCTTTTCTCTCCTTGTCTCTTTGCTGAACTCTCCATCTAAATAGCAGACCTGCTTCTGGGGATCTAACCCACAGCCCTGGGCTTGCTGAAATGCTGCCCTTGGTGGCCCTACAGGCAGGGCCTGCAGGAGGGAGCAGTCAGGAGATGTTTCAGTGGACTGTCTGCTCTAGGGAAGTAGAAACTGCCTTAGGGGATATACAAATTCCTCAGCTTTGAAGAACGTGGGAGTCAAACATCATTAAATCATTAAACAGGACACCTAAGGGGAGTTAATATGCAGAAAAGCAAAGCTAATTTAGACTCTCAGGTGACTAACTCAGAATTGCTCACTTAAATCCAAACTCCTTAATTTATGTGAGCAGGTTTTGATTCCAGAGATGCCCTCTTCTTTGGCTCTTCAACCTTCAGCCTGTTCTGAAAGTCAGGATAGAGTCTGAGGGAGCTCAGGCATCAGGTAGGATGCATCTGTACATTTGGGGCTCCTGTAAGATGAGGATGCAGGCAAGGAGGCTGTCTTGGTGAGAGTCCAGATGATTAGCTATTGCCTGGCATTCCTCAGCAGCTTCGGAGTTGAACGGATTTCTGACTACTAGCGTGTCCTGAGATAAGATTAGACCAGTGGTTCTCAAACACGGGATGCTTTTACTGTCTTCCCCACTCAGGGTTTCACTTGGCAAGTTTTGCTCATCTCAACTTGTACATTACCTACATGTAGTAAGGAGAATTCATGAATGCACAGGACAGTGACAGCTGCCTTACATGTCAGTAAATCTGAGGCAGCAAAATCCTGGATAGGAATTTTAAAATGTGACTCCTCAGCAAGCTTCTTTTTATGAATACAAAGGGAGATGGAATGTCCCACATCCCATTTGCCTCTACTTTTTAGCTTGACATAAATGGAGAAATAGGATCTATATTCTGGAGTCAGCATACCTTGTTTTGGGACTCAGTCACTGCAGAAGGTTCAGCTTCCTCATTTGTAAGAGTAGCCATGCATAGGTCCTTGCAGAACATTTCATCTTTATGTGGTTAAGTGCTCAGTAAATGCTAAACGCTATTCTTGTCCCAGTATGTACACACCCCTTGTTTAGGAAATGCCTATTTCAGAAATTGATGTATGATGTTTTCCTGGTGACTAACTTCCATACTTTAGGTTGCTTTCTCTATTACTGACCAAGTAGTCCTTCCTTAGCCCTCATTTTCTTTCAAGGCAATTGTTACAGTAGACTAGGTTACTGGCTTCCCTATTTAATCAGAACCTCTATGAGGGTGAATTACTGCAGGTGACACATTAAACAGGTCACTCACATGCTTATGTCACAAGATCCTGAAGCCTACTGAATAAAATCCCGTATCTCTTACTCTGCCCTCATGGACCTTAAAATCTTCATAGATCCACCTTTAGCTATACCCACTGTGACAGTTAATTGTGATATGTCAACTGTGATATGGATTTAGAAATAATCTAGGTGTGTCTGGGTGGGTCATGGAGGCTTGACCCTGGGTAGAATACGTAGTCCCTGGCCTCTTACTCTGACATTGAAGTGACAAACAGAAATACCAAAACTACACTTAGGATTTGGAGGCAGATCTATTTTATGTCAACAGGCATGGATTGGGATTATTCCCTAAATATCATGGGGCTGGTAGTCTAGAGTTTATATGTGATAAGCAAAAGTACAGAGGCAGAATGGCTTGTCAACTGGGGATTGGTTCTCACAGTATGCATCATAGTGATCGGCTAAGCATCTCAAAGACCAAACTCTTATAGGAGACAGAAGCAACAAGAATTAGAAGAGGAACTACTATTACCTGGGCAACTAAGAAACTGAAGTGTACGGTAGGTGAAGAGAGCCATTTTCTGTTACAGCCCTATTCCTCTCCTCTGCCTCTGGGCTATCACAGACGTAGTATCTTTGCTCCATCATACCCTTCTGCCTTGATGTCTCTACTCTGGAGTCATATCACCATGGACGAAGTCCCTTGAAACTGTGAGCCAGATTATACTTCTCTCCTTTAAATTATGAATGTCAATATGATGTCTTGATAACTGAAAATCTAATTTATACATCGGCTGTTTGCTGTTTCTTAGTACATTGATCCATATCTCCCCTGTATACCTTTGCTTATCACATTTCTTCTGTCTTAAATATCCACCATTTTACATTTGTCTTTCAGATGCTTATTTTCCAAGATTTACGTATAGGGTCATTCAGCTAGGGAAATGTCTCTAAAGTCTAGGAAGTCTAAGCTTTTTTTGTTCATAACCATGGCCAAGGGACATGACTTTAGGTTAGCATATTCCTCAGGGTGCAGGATTTGTGGGAAAACAACTGTTTTACTCAGTAAGTTAGAAAAATACTAAGATAAAACAATAGAGCCATCCTTCTATCCCTTTAATTTATCAGGCACCTTTTACAATTACAGGATTTCCTAAATCTTCAGTTCTTACTGGCCTGGAGTTACCGTCCTGCCTCTGCTACTTCTTAATCATGTGATCCAAAATGAGTTACTTTATTTATCTGAGTATTGCTTGTTTATTTTTTAAAAATCTATAAATTGGAGAAATGAGTCTTGTAGGTTTCTTTGTGCAGATTAAATGAAACAATTTCCATATAGAACTCAGTAGAATGTCTGGCACTGATCGTCACAGAAACTATTTTTCATGTCATAGTCTCCTTAGCTTTGAAGTAAACAAGAGCCTTGACACGTGAGTTGTACATACACTAGACATAGCCATGGGTTGCATGTATGCTTCTGGGAGTCAAGGAGCATCAGAAAATCTGGAGGTGGAATCTGAAAATATAACTTTGTTAAAGCTGGGTCACAAAGGTTGGACTGTCTACGTGGGCAGTGGGGTATATGTGCATGTGCTTGCTTGCATGTGTGTGTTCATGAGAGTGTGATGAGGGCTCTGAATTGATAATATGCACCAGATTCAGAAAGTGTTTAGTCATTTGCTTCTGCTCTGAACACTGGGTCAAGCCCTTACCCATCAAAGCCAAGATAAGGGTCTCTAAGTTTAGCAGGTAACAATGAGGAACAGTGCTCTGTTGGGCTTCAGAACAAGCAATGAGACTACATAGTCAGACCTTGGAAGACCTGTAAGCAGCTGTGCATTACAGTCCTTTGTGCCACGCCTCAGGAAGTAAAGGGAAAATGGCCTATTTTCACTTAATCATACCTGAAACATGAAAAATTTGCCTCAAGGGAGACCAGGAGCAAAGAAAGGTGTTCTACGGCCCATGCTCTTCTAAAGACTTATTCTGATCCACACCTGGACCTGACTTCCTGGCCCTGAAGAATGCTAAAACCATGATGGGATTTCACCCTTCAGCTTTGGTCCTGAACTCTGCCTCTACTCAATCTTGTGCATTTGGGGAGAATCTTGGACCCTCTCCAATCTCAGTGTCTCCATCTCTGTGCATCTGATTCCAGATATTCTACCTTTGTCCCACAAGGCCAGGTCCTAGATCCCTTGGCTCTAGCCTGAGTAGGAAGGACCTTTCCTCACTAGGGCTGTGGCTTTGCTCCTTTTTCTTGTATCTCTCTCTCCTAAGAGAGTGACACAATGACCAGTGTCACCTACTTCTGTCTTCTCACCTGGCTTGACCTCCCATATCTGCCCATGGTTTGTTTCAGGAATATATCTACTTAAAGTTCTGCTTAAAAACACTGAGATTGGCGCTATATGGAAAGATTTCCTGGGGTGATCTTGGACAGAGAATTTAGCTTCTCCAAAGTTCAATTTCTTTACTTAAGAAGTGAGAGTGATGACAACTTTTCCTTCATAAGGCAGATGCAATAATTAAAGGTGGAAATGCAGGTGAAATACTTAACTTGGTGCCTGATCCATTGTGGTGACTGTGGATGTCATTAAATAACTGTGACTGGGTTTACCTCTTCTTGGATCTGCTGTCACTGTACACTGGAATACTACTTCAGCCCTGGGCTTGAGGACTAAGCTGCAAGTGGCCCCAGGCAGCAGGGAGTCTAGGATATTGTTCTGTCAGCTCCGCAGCGATGGGGTTCTCTATTTCCTCTGCATTTATGAGTGTAGAGCCTCATCTGATTGTTCTGGCAGCTTCCAGGGTACATTCATCTGAACCCCTTGAAGTTCCCAGAAACCTTCAGTCCAGTAGGACATGTAGAGTGTTGCTGAAAACCTCAGGCACTATGACAGTGTTCCATGTCTCCTTGAACCTGGAGGAGGTGCCTGAGGAGTGGCAGGAACACCCTGGAGTTGGCATAGAAAGCAGGTGTAGGGAATACAGTGGCTGGTAGATCTCAGAGCACCAAGTAGCAGTTGACTAGACATTAAGAACATTAATGCTACTGGGTTGGTGTGGGCGCCTGGAGAAACAGGCTAGGCATGCAGGCAGTTTATTAGGGAGATATCTGTGCAGGATAAGAAAGGGAGTTAAATTAGGCAGCAGGGAGTCCTTAGGCCAACTGTAGGTCTGACATCTAACAAAAGAGTGCTAGAGGCAAGGGTTATCCAGGAAAGCTTCAGACTGCTCCACTCAAATTCCAGATAGGCCAATGGGAGTTGGAAACATCCTCTGCAGGACAGAAATTACCCTATCTTGATGCCCTCTCGTGTGTTGTTATTGTCTGGGAGCAGGCAGAGGAAGCATGGGTTTATATTAATGATGTGGTAAATTCACAGGGGTGGCATTTGGAGACTGTCAATCACTCACACTTCCTGCATCAGATTCCTTTGAAGACGGATCTGAGCAGCAAAGCTCCATAGATGCCACACAGTTGAGATGGTTTCTTCTAGGCCCTTCAGTTAGGGAAATGTCTGTGGCAATGCTCCTGGTTTCATTTTCCAACACACACACATTTACTCACTTTGAAAGCTTGAATATATCCATGTACACATAGTGTGTCATGGAAGACATGCTGATCTACTTTCTGGCCTAAAGTCTGTAATAGATATGATGTACAGTCTTAACAAAAATATTCGCTTTCCTTGAATTTACTTAATTCAACTGTAACATTAGAAGCACCACTCTTTTTTGACTTTATCATTTTATAAGTTTGTTGATTACTCTTAAATCTGAAAGCAGTAGAGATGGACAGTATCAGTGAATAGTCCCACAAAGTACAGAAAAATGTGCCCGCTGGTTGACTTGACACACATTTACTGAGCATCTAGAAATTGTGCTGGGTGCTTCCAATAAGATTGAGAACAACCAAATAGCTCTTGCCCTTCTGGGCCCATCGTTAAGTGTGAATACAGAGACAAAGGAAGCAAAGAAGTAAACAGTAGTAGGCATCCGTAGAGGATAAACGAGGTTCAGTGTCAGATTACTGTCCAGAGTGGGGGCTTCTGAGAGACTACAATGCTGTCCAGTTGCTGAGCTGAAGGGTAATTTATCCACTTCTCACATATTTATGGATCATCGTCTGTGTGCCAGGCCTGGTGTCATCTGTAAGGTTAAGTGGAGTTCTCAGTCAAAACTACAGACAAAAGCCCTCCCTTTTGGACATTTTCCCAGATCTGCTTTGCTCTTTGTTAAAATGCTCTTTGTCACAGACTGGTTGGGGTAATACTTGCTCACCAAAGCATTCCACAGCTTGTGTTCTTTGTGTTTTATTTTCTCCTGTGTAAAGGCAGCGTGAAGTGATGGAATGAAAGTCTATTGCAGAGAGTCAGAGATCGCTGCTTTCTCGAGTTCTGCAGGGTAGCCGCTCTGCATCTTTGGGCAGAACACACCATCAGCCGGTTCTCAGTTTACCTGTCTGGAAAGATAAGAGTGGGATGACGGGCGCAATCTCTTCTAGTTCCTAGGTAGTTACATAGAAACAGTTGGCTTTTCTATGAATTCAAATAAGTTTTTATGTTTTTGCAATTCATAAATTAATATTTTCATAAAAATAATATTTTACTTAAAGTAAAACAATCATACTGAGCTCCAGTCAGGAAATTAACTTTAAACATCATTATATTCCATTCCCAGTTCTACCACTTCTAGCTATGTGGTTTTGGCGGATCAGCCTTCACATCCTCATTTCATTTTATGAAACCCAAGACCTTATGTAAGTGCGGCGTGTGTTCTGTCATTAAGCCACACATCATAGACCCTATTTCTTCAGGGCTTCCATTGCTTCATTAGGAGAAGAGTTTCTGGGTGTAACTTTCCTTCTGGTTTGTATCATCCAGGAAGTGTTGAGGCTTGTTTTGGAAACGCAAGAAGAAGAGCTGACAGATCCTGCAGGCCCAGCTGTTTCTGGATTCTGATGGAATGGGGTTACCTTCTTGGGCCAGTTTCTCCTTCTTTTCATACTTTAAGACCCTGAAGGTGGCAGGAAGATAGGGTGGCTTTTGTTAAGTAGTTGCACCTCAGTGGTTGCACTGGAGGTCACGGTGCTCCATCACAGGCCCAGTAATGTATTTATTTATCACTGCCTATGGTCCACGGCCCCTTCCTTCAGTTTGTTCTGCCCAAGGCCGTTGGGGTTCGACAGAGATCAACAGTGTTTCCACAGAGATGAAGCAGCTCGTCAAAACCTGAATTAGATGTTAAATCTTTTTGAAGTGGGGGGGAGGTGAAGGGAGGAGAAGAATCATATTGTGCTAAGAATTTATCCTGTGTTGTTTCCTGTGAGATAATGTCCCCAGAAAGATTTGTAACCTGGCAAGTTGCAAACTGCTGTTTCAGGCTGATAGGTGTTGCCAATTCATTTTGATGAATTCTGCCAGTCAGAAAAGCATTTTTCCCTCCTTTCGTGCACTGGGGTTTGCTGGAGATGGACATGGTTGTAAGAGCTGTGGCAGCATATTCTGGGATACCCAGGGTAACTGGAATCAAAAAGACTTTGAGAGGCACTGGAGAGAGCACAAAAAAGTCAGACGAAAACGTCAGACGGAAATGTGGTTTGCTCTCTTGATTTTGTGACTGTTTCTAGCAGTTTTGCATTGTGCTCATTAAGGGTGTATCTTGTAGTAAACTAGTGAATAAAAGATAATTTTCATAGGATATAAGTAACTGGAGAGATGATAAGGTGGATGATTGGACAGAGCTCAAGGTTGATGTCCAAGGAGGCAAAAGTTTTTAGTAGTCAAGTGCAAAGACTATTTTTAGTTAGCTTGAAACCAAGTCTTCCTGTCATGTGTGACATTGAACAAGTTAATAAACTTTTACAGTCTTAAAATAAATGATCTGCCCCAGTTCTTGGCCATGTTTTGTGTTGCTACGTTTCCCAATTATTTAGTATTATCCCACTGATAACCTGCAGGACCCATCCATTTCTCTTGCTTAGCCAAAGAGACTAGACTTCAGAGTCAGACACATTTGGTGCCATTCTGAATGGGCTGACCAGGCTGATCTGAAAGAATTATCTCTGGGACCACCAAGCTCTCCATCTGTAAACTGGAGAGGAACACCACCCAGATCTACCTTACGATTTAAACTTTTACTATCCACACACTTGCTATCAAAACACACAGGCAATCCAGATTCAAGGACAGATTTGACCATGCATCTTGCTGTCTGAAAAATTGCTTTTCACTTTCTGAAACTCAGGAACACTACAGGGCTGTCCCTCTTATCCCCAGTCACTCTCCACACACAGGAACTCAATGGATTTCAATCTGGGAATATACTTGTGCTGGGTTTTATTAAATGCACTGTAAAATAATGTCATTAATACAGTGGGTACAGTTTCTGCAAACACAGAGTGCTCAATCAGTGCTCACAGAGACAATGATAATAGTGAGGTGATCCTGAAATGCAGGGTAGCTCTGAACCTCACTATATTTGTACACTCCCCTAGAAGGTACCCCCTGGGAAACTTGGCCACCATTTTAGCTGTTGGTTCTTCCAGATCAGCTCCTGCCAAGGCCCCCACTCATCTCAAGGCCTTTCTTGGAGCCAGCGTTCCCCTTCTCCCTTGACAGTGACCATACAAGTACAGGTCTACCCAACTCTGAGGCACTTCCCCTTTAACCCTCACTAGCCACTCCTGAGTCTGCATTGCATCACTGGCTTCATACCCTCAGTTTTAGCATAGTTTTATTTTTCAGCTTTTGAGGCTGTGACATCCTTTCCCCTTCCTGACCATGCCTCATTGGACCCCATGCTTCCTACTGAGGATATAAGTTCCACCATTCCAAAGATGATGTCAGTTCAAGGTTAGACACATACTGTAACTTTATTACATTACTTTTGTTCCTCAGTCACAGCCAAATCCCTTTTTCCCCTTTGTCCCAGTGTTGGTGTATTAGAAATTCTGTTTCTCTAGAGGTAGCATCTTGAACACTTCTTGTTAATCCAAAACCACGTTCACAAAGGCCCTGCAGAAAGGCAGGAAGCTAAAGAAGTCTTCGGTGGCTCAGGAAGCCTTTCCTGGTCAGGCTCACTTTTTGCCTCCACCCCTTTCTGAATCACTACATGTCACTCTTGCTTGTGTTCCACTTTGTCCTCCCTGTCTTGCAGCTTTGGACTCATAATTTCTGTGATTTTCTTTAGTGTCCCTACAGGGAGCATCCTCAGATTGTCCTTCGTGGCTCTTCACTCAAAAGATGCCAGCCTTTGAGCCCACCCTGCTGTATATTTTCTTGCAGGTCTGCAACCCTTTCCAGTCCTATTCTGTTGGACTGATCTATTCTTGATACCTCTACCTCAACTCCATCACAGCCAATGAATTCTAGCAATTTGTGGACTCCTCTGAAAGAATGGGGCTCAAAAAAGTATGAATTCTTTTTGACACTGACTGTAAGATTTAAGCAATTTTCAACCCTCTCTGGACTTTAGTTACTCCCATATGCAAGGAGAAGAGAAATCTTCAACATGCGTTTATATTTTCCTAAATTTTCCATCATTTTTGGAGTTTCTCCTGGAGGAGGAGGGGCAGGATGTGTGGGAAGCTCTGCAGAAAAGTCTTCTTGTTTCAGTTGGTTACAAGGCGAACAAGGATTGAGGTGATTCCAGTGGTAAGTGAGGCCATCCCAACTCAATCTTTCTGGTCTCATAACTCAGAAAAGGCTGAGTGGAGTGGTCTGGGCACCGGGACCATCATGTGAGTTCCCCATGCTCCCGACCCTCACTCTGGAGGTCACCGTAGCTTCTGGATTGTCTTTCAAAGGAAGTGCTTCTCTTAGCAATAAAGTTTCGCTGAATGAATTGTCAGTGAGTGAAGCAGTGACTGAGAAAAAACATCACAAGCAACCACTATAGGGACCCCCAAGGGGAGAGTCTGCAGAGATCTTTGCATGCATATCCCCAGGACTCTGGGAACTGAGAGGAAAGGTGAACCTGGAGTTCAGTGGCCTGTGAATGTGACACCGAAGGACAAGTTAGGTGTATGCTTCCTTTAGGCTCCTTGAAAATCTCTCACAAAGTCAGGAACTCAGCTCCCAAGTCAGAAACTCCTCCATGACAGCTGTGTATGGGACAATCACTGAATGTTAGAACTAACAGATATTCTTTGTGGATAGATGCTCCTCTGGGTTAAATTTTTTTGTTTGTTTGTTTTGTTTTTATCTGCAGACTCTGCTTGTCAAAGAATATTTCAAGGGCTAAATGGAAGCCCTAAATGCATGACAGTAGCTACATAGTGGGTGTTAGGTGAAGAGGAAGAGAAAGAGGAGGTGAGGGTTTTGGGGAGAGTGACTCAAAGGATGTTCCTTGGAGTATTTGCATCACATTCATTGGCCTGGATTTCGGTTTGGTCGGTCTGTGTAGGGTTCCAGGAGCATGCATTTTATTAAGCTAATCACATGGTGCTTAGTGCAGAGTACAAGAAATAATGAAAGAATAGATGATTTTTGTATTTTTCAAGCTTTTCATGTGCTGCTCTTATCAGGGAGAGACTATATAGTATAAACGTTAGTTTCATGGATTCTTTTTTCCTTGTGTGTGTGTGTATTTTTTTTAACTGGGAATTGAACTCAGGACCTCACACTTGCCAGGCAGGCACTGTGTCACTGAGCTAAATCCTCAGCCCAAGTTCATAGGTCCTAAAACAAAAAAGTTTATGGTGGAATCCTATGTCTGTCTACATTTGCCAACTGTGAGATCTTGAGAAAGTTACTTCATGACAGTGCCTTCTCCCCATGCCTCAATTCCCTGTCTGTAAAATATGAATAATGATAATTGCACCCAATACATTTGGTCACATTTGGTTGAGGAGTAAACAGACTATAGGGATAGAATGCTTAGGAGGTTGTCACCTAGTAAATGCTTCTAAAAGCATTATGAACAGATGCAGAGTAACAGTAAGTGCTTTGCTAATTGCCACATTGGATGTCAGGCAGAGATGTGGGCTGATGTAAGGGCACCAGGTGGGCTGCTTGGGCTGGGAAAGAATGGAAGCTATCATTTACCTCAAGGAGTCTGTGGCACTAGAGGATATGAGGATAGAGCTGTGCCAGCAGGAAGGATACCTCCCTTTGGACTCTAAGCTACATTTCTCCTGGACCACGAATAATTTCTAGGCATATATATGTATCACAGGAGACAATGTTTTTTGAAACACAGAGAAAATCCCTCTTTGACCACCTATACTTTTGAGTTGTATTAAGTCTGCCTCAGGTACCTTCTTGCTGTTTTGTGGACACATTGCTAAATCTTCTCCTCCACCTGTCCCAGATAGAAAGCAGGGTCAGAGGTCCTTTGCTTCTCAACTTGCTCACTTGGATATTAGTGTGCAGAAGAAAGAGTAGAGCATTGTCTCCTATTGATCACTGTCCTTATTTCTTTTACAATTCTTTAAGACCAAAGGGGAAGCTTTTCTCCTTTATGTCTAAGAAGAATGAACTCATTTGTCTTTCTTCTTAATTGTGAAGGAAGTCTGTCATCCCTCTTCCCCAAGGAAGCACTCTGGATCTCTTTCATTAGAGACACAATAGTAGCCGAGAGAGAGAGAGAGAGAGAGAGAGAGAGAGAGAGAGAGAGAGACAGAGAGAGAGACAGAGAGACAGAGAGACAGAGAGACAGAGAGAGACTAGATTATAAGCTATATGCAGCAAAGAGAAATATTTTAAAAATATTACACACACATAATAGAACTTGTTGAATTGCTGGGTGGCTGAAACAGTGTGGAGACTTGCAATTCAGCTGGCCCATTTCAAATTTTGTCTTTGTCATTTATGAACTAAATGAAGTCAAGAATGGCACTGTGGCCAGGGACCGGAATGAAAATTGTTTATGCCACATTGCTGGAGTGATTTGAGCCTTACCATTCACTGCACTTTGTACAGGCATGAACTTAAGATTTTGTTTTACAATCTGATGATTATATTGGCTGTCAACAGAGCTTAAATCTTGGCATCTAGGAACCCACTTAAATACTTGTTCAAAGAATATCTGGGTCAGAGATACTCCCCTTTTCCTTCTTGAAATGTTAAAATTCAATAGGAAAGTGACCTGTTCAAAAATGAACTCTATTTTATAAAGATGTTTTCAGTGGGCCCAGGGTAAAAAATATTTCAGAAACCGGAGGAAGCCACTAAATCAAGTAGTAGAGAAAGAAATAGACTTGCTAACACAGTACCATTTTGGTGCAGGAAGGTTATATATTCAATATTTTTTTACTATATTTGGCTGCAAACTCAAGACAGTTGTTTCCTTGATCTATGGCGGAGATTCAGTGGCAGGCACCATTTGAACTAACCCTCCTCAGGGCTTAGTGCTTCAACAAGGAGACCATAAATGATGATGATTGGATGAATATTATGAAAAGGATAGAAGGAGGCACTTTGAACTGGAAGGTTTAGGTGGATTCATAGAGCTACTAAATACACAGGCTAAGTCACAGGGAATTCTACAAATGGAAGTTGGATAGTCTCTAGTAGACAATAAGGATGTGACCAAAGTGGCTTCAGATGGGAGATATCCACTGCTAGACTTATAGAAAGAGTGTTGGAACCCACACTTGTATATAGGAGGTGAAGGAAGAAGACTGCAAAGACAAAAATGCAGCTGTAATACTGTCCCAAAGACAACTTCCAGGGATGAGGATATAGCTCAGCAGTACAGCACCTGTGTGGAAAGCTTGAGGTCATGAGTTTGGATTCCCAGTACAAAGGGGGGCGGGGGGCGGGAAGAGGACAATCTACATTGATTTTGTGGAGAAACCTTCTGGAGTTAGAGTGGCCCTCATAGCTGTCCACAGCTGGGCTATGACTGGGTTCTTAAGTTATATTGGCTGGGAGTCATTAAATTATTGGTGTCCCATGCTACAGCATTGAGCAAGATGAGTCGGTTGGGTGGTTGAGTTGACTGTTTGAAAGCTAACAGATAAAGGCCTACTCAATAGTTGGAGCAACAAAGGTTACTTGGGTATGCATCACAGTGGCAGAGAGCTCTTTCTAGGAACTTAGAATGCCAGATCCATGCGTGGTTGGTTGCAGGTTTGACTGGAGCTTATCGGCTTGGTTTCTCAAACATAGTAGTTAGCAGGGTGCAAAGAGACTACTATAGCACTATCCTAACTACTAGGGGATCTTTTGTCTCCTGCAAGCTTGAGCAATTTGTGCAGAGTGGGATATCATTCTGGTAGTGTAGCTTTAGAAATAGACTAATACCTTCCAACTTTGGCTAAGAGTGGGATATCATTCTGGTAGTGTAGCTTTAGAAATAGACTAATTACCTTCCAAATTTGGCTAAGCCACTTTCCACTTGCCCAACACTGCAACAGTGATTTGGCTTCTTTGAGCCTCCATTTTATTTCTTGTAAAATGGGATTAATTTTATGGATCTCGTGCTCATTACAAAAGTCTCTTCTAATGCATGACTCACACAATTAGCAGTCAATTGAAGATGGCAGTTGGGAAAGAGAAAAGTACACTCAGTAGCCTTTTCCAGTCCTGTGTTAATATGATGATAACAGAAATGTCAGCCAAGTATCTTTTAGGATCACAAGAATATCTTTATAGGATCCCTATTGTTATCTTCTTTTCTCAAAACTCTGGAAATGACTAAAACTGCCAAATGAACTTCCGAGTTTTTTTGGTAAGGGCTATTCTACATGTTAGTTGTGTCAATGGCATCTTGGGTCATGTCTGTAGCAGGAATGATAGAAACATGTAGGATTATAACTTACTCTCTTTAGATTAGTTCTCCCATCAACTAGAAGATCTTTTATTCATTTGTTCAATTATCTTTTTATTTTTATTTTTCCATTGTATGGAGGACCTCAGAATGCTAGTTATTCTCATAAGAACAGAGATTTAATAGTAAAAGAGACATCAATCCTCCATTATGGAACATAATATTTAATGAGAAACATAAAGGCCAACTCAAAATAACTATTGCGATAAATATATGACATTCACAACATGAAGACTAAAAGTAGTTTGAAGTAGTTCAGTATGGAAAAGATAGAAAAGTGCATCTCTGAGAAGTCTTTTAGCAAGATCCTGAGGATAATAACTAGCATGCAGTGCTCTTGTATGGACTCTATGTTCTATCACATTTCATCATTTCATCAACATACAACTCAGTCATAAGTAGTGGCTGAGTTGTGGCTGAGCCAGAACAAGTTGAACAAGTTGTTGTGACTAGTGCAAAGCCAGTCCAGCAGTTGTCTGGCCTTGGTGCTCCCCACTGTTAACTGCAGCACAGATAGCTCTGAGAATGCTGTGTTCTCAGCAATACCTGAGATCTTGCATTCTGACTCCATCGTGCACTTCCCCCATTATTTCTGTCAAAGAGGTCGGGTCCTACTCAGTTTCAGCTTTCTTTTATTATGCATCTAGTTATTTCTTAATCTCCCATCGTCCCCTCTCCGGACCCCACTGGCTGTGTAGGTTGAAGCATCCAGTGAATAGGCACCATTATTATTATGGTCACAGAGCAAGTGTTTCAGGCCGCCAAGGGTAAGCAGTGTGCTCCTAGATCTGAATCAGGAAGTTTGGGCCTAGAGGCTCTGTTCTTAACCACAATGTGTACTAACCAGTTAATGGGAAAGAGAAGAACATTCTAGGGAAAGGAAGCACTCTACAACCAGTGGACAGGCATTAATTTTATCTTTTTACTTTGGAGAGCCTGTGAGAATGCAGCCATCACAAGAAACATAAAGGTTTCAGCAGGGAAGAAATCAGAAAGATTTTCTCCTTGCATAGAACTAATAAAGCAGTGAATAAAATTAGTTACAATAGCAATTCTACTTCCACAGTTTTTCTAGGGCTTTCCTACATTCCTTCAAAGAGGTTAAACTTACTTCTCTGTCTCTTGAATCTGGGCAGGTCTTGATCTACATCTGCAAAAACACTGTGGCAGAATTAATACCACATGACATCTGAAGTTAAGTCATAGAAAGTGATGTGGTTCCTGCTTGGTGCTCATCTTTCTCATGGCCTTTTGGAGTTCTGAGTCTCCATATGGGAGATATAGTCATTCTCAAGGTGCCATGCTGTAGGGATCAGATTAGAGACCCATGCAGTTAGGTTTTTGATGACCTCAACTTGTAGATGTTACTGCTGTAGCTGTTGGTGTTTCCCTGGACCAAAACTAGACATGCATGTGAAAAAGTTTTCAGATAGATAATTGTAGTTCCAGCAAACCTATGACTGTTAATCACATGACAGATTCCAAGTGAGAACCACATAGCTGAGACTAAATCTCTTCCATGAGAGATGGTAATATGATTGTTGTTGTTTTATGATGCTAAATTTTGGGTGATGTATCTGTAATTGGAAAAATGCAGGCCAAATACACACATAATAACCTCTCTAAGGACTCCTTTTAAAATTCATTATTAGAGTACAAATTTCAATCACTAAAACAGAGTGGTAAAAGAGCAAAATGAGATGAGGAATTTTGGGTCAAACAGATTGCCCAGAAACATGGGGTATTATATACATATATGCATGTATATACATATATACATGGGCACAAATGCATAGACATTTATCCAAATCTTAATATATGTAATATGTGTTTGCAGTGTATATGGGCAATATTTCATCATATAGGCAAAATATAGGTTAATACGAGACATACTAGTTAGCGACTTATAACTAAAAATTGTTAAAATTTATTAAAGTAACTAATAAAACAAAGTATGTACTGATTTAACACTTTATTCCAAAATTACATGTTCCACACAAACCAAATAATTATATTTGAGGACAAAACTCCATTGTAGAATAAATACTATAAGCGTTTTAACATACTTACATTAAAATCTCATAAAAATGTTGTTCTGTCCAAATATATATCCAACAAATAAGAAGAAAAATAAAAATAACACAACACGTTGGAAACATATTTTTATTAAGTATGGCAGAAAAAGAATTGCTATCCAAGCTATAAAAACAATTCATGCAAATAGAAAAAGGGAAAAATCTTTATAATTCTAAAAATTAAATGTGGACATAATTCCAAAAGATAGAGACAGAGCATAGTGTTCATCACACAGCAAAGAAAAATAACTAATAAATGTAGATAACACTTAATTTCAGAGGTAATCAGAGAAATTTTAATACAAAATCAATGTGATATAAGTTGTGAAATAATTTAGCACATTTATCAAAACAAGTATATTCTAGGGGAATTATGTTGAGACAAGTACTTTCTTTCATAGTTAGTAAAGAATCATCACAAATTTAGGAAAAAGAAATCTGATAAAATATATGAAGATTCTTAGAAATATTCACATTCTTTGATCAAAGATTTGCTATTTTGGGAATTTATTGTGAATGCATTGAAATAGTTTTATAGGATCTCCATAAGAAGATCCCACAAGCTGAGATTCTTAAATAATAGAAGTTAAGTATCTTACTGTTCTAGAAGGTAGATTCTGATATGAAGGTGTAGGTGTAGTTATAGCAATCTCTAATATTTCTTGCCCTGTAAGTGCATTAGCTTGACTTCTGTCTCCATCCGTTCATGGTGTTCTCCCTGGGTGCATCTCTGCCCGTGTCCCTTGCCCTTTTTTCATGTGGACATCAATCATATTGGATTAGGACTCACCCTTAGACTCCATCTTGACATGATCATCTACAAAGACATTGTTTTCCACTAAGGTCACATTCACAAATACATACTATGAATTAGGACTCCAATATCTTGTTGGAAGGTACAATCCAACTCAGATATAATCCAAGGTTAAAAATACATGCACCTTGAGACCATAATACTAAATGAAATAAACCAGACACACAACCTTAAATATTGCATGATTTTTCTTATATGAAAAACATAAATTATAAATAAACAACAAAGCAAAAGACAGATAATAGAAAATAGATAATTTTTTTCTCAAGTAGTAATGGGATCAAGAGATGGAGGGGAAGAAGAAGGAAGAAAAAGGAGAATGAAAAAGAATTAAGATGGTTGTGTACCTGTACTAACTCCTCACTAGGAATATGATACTTGGGCACTGCAAAAATGTACAATAAAAACAAAAGCAGTTCTCCCTTTTGTGCACCAGGATTGCCTCATTATGAATAAAGTGCCTATTTTCTTAACGCAAGTGCAGAAGTATGCGTGAGGTGTGAGTCTGACCAGGGAACATACACATTCATTCTTAGCCTGCAGATAGGAATCTTTGAGTGGTAAATCTAGGCCATCTACATAATACTAATGCTTCTTTTATTCACAGGATGAAAGAACCATCAAAGTAAGCCACTTTACTGGTTAATTTTAAGACCCTCAAAAAACAGTTAAGGTAACCTTACTTACATAACTTGGCAATAAATTGAAAGGTGAAAGAACTAAGAATTTAAATGATTTCACAGAAACACAGCCAAAGGCTAAAGTGCTTGGGATGGACTGGAGTTCTTTGCACTGTCCTCAAACTTGGTGCTACAAGACACTGCTAGGTAAGGGGTCGACAAAGTCCTAGTAGCCAGCTATGGGCTCCCTCTAGTTGCACTAGCAAAGAGAGTCAAACTGGGGAGAACTCTGAAGATTGCAGTGTTTCAAAAGCATACAGCCAAGGGAACAGTGAGGCTGAGAAAATAAACAAAGCTTGCTAAGAGCAGCCTCCTGTTCTTAGAAGGTGAGAAAGAAAGGAGGACTTTCATTCCTGTCCCGTGCTTGGCAAACTCATGATGCATCTGATTTAACTTTGAGAGAATATTGGCTGTTACTTCCTGTGCCACCCAGATTATTAACTATTTAGATTCTTGCTCAGATTCTTATCATCAATCATTCATTGGTTCCATTCCTTCTTGCATTTAATCGCTAATCAAGCATTTTTATTGATTATCTACTACATACAATATACATGTATGCATTTTTTACAGAAGCAATGAAAACAAAGCAAGAGTAGGACAGTTCCTAGGACAGAACTGCCCTTACTTTCAGCTGAAGTGGTTACATTCCAACTGTCCTTTAACAACTGTTAGCTAAAACCCTTCTAAGTTCAGCATTATCCAGATCATATACTTCCATTTGGCCACAAAATATTATGATAGCACATTTTAAGTTTTCTTAACTCAGGGACCACTTTGCATTTCTTCTTCTTTAGCTACAGCCTATAAAAGAAAGACAGATGGTCTGACCTAAGTCCTGACTTTAATTAGCAAATGCACTGTAACTCCTGGTGCACATAATATTTCTATCTGAGGGATCACAGAGTTAATAAAATTATTGATGCAAAATTTGAAAATGTTCCTTTAGTTACCTTCCCAAAATGTGATCACCTTTATCTAAAGTCCTTCCTTGTCATTGTCTATTCCTCAAAACCATGCATATAAATTTAGCCTATTTTCGCCACATTTACACTCATCTTTCAAAAACTGTGCTTGTCAAAATGTTACCTATGTGGGATATTTATAGAATTTTTTCTATTTTTATTTATCAGACTATTATGCAGCTATCTAGTTTTCACCCTTAAAACTGACTTGCAAAAGTGCTCATTTATCTGTGCATACATACATACAGAAGAGTATCAGTCCTATGAGTATTGATACTAGTGATGTCAGGAAACAGGATTCATAATATGTGAGAGAATAAAGGATATTTTTTCTTTTTATCTTATACTTTTTAATATCACTTTGTTTTTATATTATAATCTGATCTTTATACAGAAACAAGTTTCTTTTAGAAATGCTTAGGCTACTGTAGTTTGACAGATGTGACCAATAATGTTAAAATCTACTGACTGGTATTCTTATCTAGTGCTCCATCACCCAGTACACACTCATTTTCAAAGGACATGACAGGACCACAGGGAGGACCCACATCCCCAAGAACTGTCAGGTTCTCCCACAGGTCCATTTTCACTCCTAGGTCATTTCTATTTGACCTTCCACGGTGCCTTTATGCCTGTTCATCTGAGCACGACTGTCTTCCCAGTGTCTGTTTCTATCTTACTGCTTGGTTCTACTCAGGGCTTATCTCTTCTTTTCCACAACAACATGAAGTCTCACTCAGAGCAACTGATCAAAAGCTTCACATGGACTTTCTGTCGAGTAAAAATTCAAGAGAAAGCTTTGGAACGAATTAGCCTTTGTGTTTTATAAACCCTCATAGAAGGAATCAGATTTGTCACAATCCCCTCTTTGTAAGTTCTTACTGCCCATTTTATTCCCTCTCATTCCTTATTCCCAGTTCATTTCTATCATCAGTTCATTTGTTACCATACTTAAAATGAGGAAGGAATTCACTCGCATTGTTTACTATACTCCTAAGGGTAGGAGAACCAAGCCAAAAACTATGTTAGGTATTCTGCTCTGAGTCAAGCGATGTTCTTGGAAAATAGCCTCACTTACAGTGTCATGGACTGGGAGCCACCAGGTGAGTCGTCGGTTCACCTTCCCAGAACTAAGGGTAACCACCTGGGCTCAGAATCCCAGATTTTGCCTCTCATTAATCTCTACTTTATCCTTCATGAATCCCTCATATACTTAAATTTTCCTTTCTAACGACTGCAATATATACTTTGCCTACAAACAGTTCAGTGGTTTTATCTTGGAAATAAAACTAGCAAAAATAATTTCCTCAAAACTGCAGAATTTAATTAAACCACAATCTCCAAGATAGAGCCTAGACACCAATATTTTTAAATGCTCTCCAGGGGATTCTTATATGTACCTCTAGTTGTAAACTTTTAAAGGGTAGTAGTTGTCTTTTCTTCATTCCCATGTAATTTTTGATGGATTTCATACTGTGTTTACCATCATGACTCCACTCAATGAAGGTCATCAACTTGTAACCCAGGGGACACTTTTTTGAAATATTTTCTTAAAGAGGTGTAATTTGATGTTGTTTGCCTCCCTTCGTTCTTGATATCCTTTCCTCTGGGATAATGTCCTGATTTTTTCTAACATTTAACTTCTCTTCATTTTCCATGATGAGGCCCTGTTTTGCCAGTTTAGGGTGGAATGAGGACGAGGAACAGGCTACATAATTACGTTCCACACAGGGCTTTATATGGACAAATTCTTATATGGATAATACTGTTCCCAGAAAAAAAAAGGAAAAAAAAACTGAGTTAATTCCAAAAATGCAGGCAAACACCAGGAAATTGGGTATGGAAGATGCCAACCAGATGTTGCTCAGTGCCAGCTGTCAGAGTTTGGGATCAAACCTCAAACTTGGTTCAGATGGAACACAAAAGTCATATTCATCCAGAACAAAACTCCTGGGAAATTCTGGCCTAGCTTTTATGTAGCCAGAGGGGCTTCGGGGTTAGTGAGGAGGACATTGTAACATTACTTTCAGACAGACCTACTGTAAATTCAAGAATTTTCTCTCCCCTTGGTCTTTAAACCATATTCAGGGAGGGCAAACCCACATCATACCACCTTGACTCCTGGGAAAAGTGCTATGGATTAAGACCAGAAGGCAATTCAGGGGAAGACTCAAAGGCAGGGCAGCTGTAGCAACAGACCCTCCCAATCTCCAGGATCTGAGCTGTTATGGTTCTGCTTTAAAATAAACTAAGATTCAGATGAACAGAAAGTTTGTGTTTCACATTAACATTGTGGCTTTTTCTCAGCTGGGTGTTTTTATTTTCTCTGTCACTTTGCATTACAAGAATAACAGCTTTCCAAAAGAACAGTTCCATCAGATAAGTAACCAGTGATGAGCGTGGCATATAGATTGCAGAATTTGAAGCCTCCTGATTCATAAAGGTCATAAAGGTTATAAAGGCCCTTGGTCATAAAGGTCAAGAGATGTAGGCTCTGAGCATTAACTTTGGGCTGTGCACTAAGTTGGGCTGGCAAAGACACTGTATCTCTTCTTGTAGGCCATGTTGCCCTGTACTTCTGGATGGAGCATAAAAGAAGCAACTGAGAAAGTCTTTTAGTGCAGCTGTCAGAACTGATTCGTGGTCACTAATATCTTCAGCCTTGTTCAGTGTTAAGACAATGGAGAACCCAGTTTAGAATGATAGCGTCACCTTCCTGCTTCCCAGGAAAGTGAGCTTTGCAAGTAGCTACTTTCTAGATGTGACTTTCAGTGTAGATGACTCTGAGAAAGAATTCATATTCAGAGGTCCTTATGGACCCATTCATCCCACATTCCTATCTGTCTGAGGTCTAACTCCCTGGTTGATTTCCTATCCCAGTATTTTAGTCTTACTCTTGAAGCTTTGTGTAATACAGGAAAGTGTCTTCCAGCCTACACTCACCCTCCTTGTACTTGTGAGCACAACTCTGTCACATTGTGAATAAGTCTTCCTGTTGGATCAGTTGATATTGACAGCGTAAAGATAATTCTGCTGAAATCCACACTTTTTTTCCACTGCTTTCCATCCCTGTAATAAAGCTCTTTATATATCAACCTTGATCCAGATTGAACCTCACTTTGCTTTACTCTTTGGAGGTGGTGATTTAAGTAACTGTTCTCTTTCCAGTGGAAGACTAGTTAGACTCTCCCAGTGCCAGTCCATGCCAGTCCATGCTGCTTCCATCTGAGTTCCTCCTTCCTCTTGGAAAACCCAATATGCTGGCATCGAGGGCCCCTCAGGATTGGAGAAGGAAAAGTTACTACGGAAAGTCTAAACTTTACTACACTAATGGCACTCTGGAAAACAAGGGTCTTTTGTTTAGGGTTGATCACATGATAGATTTAAAAAGCTGGAAAAATCTTCTGGTAACAAAAATTATATATATATATATATATATATATATATATATATATATTAATCATTCAAAGGGTAAATTCAAATTATCTTTCAAAATACAAATTGCCATGACAAAGAACAGAGGAATACTTTTTCTTTTTTCTCTCTCTCTTTTCCAATTTACTTCTAAATAGGTCATCCTAAAGAAACAAAAAAGAAGTTACTTCGAGTGCAAAAGGATCTGGCTAAGAAGACATGAATTTGGTTAGAAGAAACACTCTTGCTTGTATAACTCATTGATAAGACATTCAAAGATCTACCAACGTTTATGCTCATTGAGTGGATATACCCAGCCATGCACTAATTTTTAATGTTTTACCATCAAAAGTTTTAACTTAGAAGGCTAGGATAAACCCCTAAATACTTATTTTCCATCTTCGATGATTATAGATTCATGGAAAATGTAGTGTAATTTAAAATTTTATCTATTGACCCTTCCCAGATTATTTTAAAATATAGCCAAGATACTTGCCATTGCAACTGTACATATTTTAATATTTATCTTTGGAAAACTAGGACTTTCTTTTTCAAACATAATCACAATCACATTATCATACTTTAAAAATTAACAAGAATTTATTAATTTTATCAGGTCTTAATCAGTATTCAGACTTTTCCTGATTTTCTTATAATTTTTATGAATTTTAATAATCAAAATAGAAATAGATACATACATTGCATTGTATTTATTTACATATTGATTTGTCATAAGTCTTAGCCATTTACAAAAAACATCCTATTAAATAATGACTTACATTCAAAGAGCTGTATATTTAACATATATAACTTGACAAATTCAGAGGTAATTACATATTCATGAAACTATCACGCACAAAGACCATAAATATATCTATCGTTTCTTAGTTTCTTTCTGCCCACTTTATTATTGTTATTAATTTTTGTGTCTGTGGTACAAAAATGTGACATCTGCTATTAGAAAATTGCAACTATATAAGACGTATTGTGAGCTATAGACACAGTGTGTGTACACTGCCAAAACTTACCTTGCGTAGGTGAAATTTTACACTCTTTGATCAGCTCCTCTCTGTTTCTCCTTTCCTCCAGTCTCCAACAACTATAATTCTAATTTTTTGTTCTATGAATTTGGCTATTTAAAATTCCACGTATAATTATTATGCATGAAGTTGTTTATAAATCACTTGTCTTTGAATATATAATCTTTCCTTAACTCCGTCCCTCTTTCCTCTTTTTCATTTTTCCCCTCACTTTTTCTTTCATTAGTTAGAGTCATGGGATCACTTGTCTGTGCTGTATTCCTGGTCTACATCCTCAGAGTTCACATATCTTCTTCAGGGTTAATGACTCTAGGTTTAATTCCAGAATCCACTTCTATCACTGAGGATCTGACAGCGCTTCCTAATGTTCACTGTAAGTCCCCAGCTATGTAATCTGTATCTTGGAAATAGGAAGCTGTGTGATGACTAGGAAGAGCATGGGTGTTTAATGTATCTATCTACCATGTGAATTTGAGAGTGCATATAACCATCTGCCCTTGGTTATAAAGGTTACAAGTGTGTATGCGAATATCACCTTGAGAGAGTAATTTGAGAGTTAAAAATTATTAAAGATGCAGACTATGCTGAGTGGCATGTAGCATAGTTTGTCATGCATGCCATGAAAGTGTTACATAGCAGAAAACACAGATTTTTGAACCCAAATAAGCTTGGATAATGCTGTCTTCAGAATGACATAAAATCTTCATTTTTTTCACAAAGACTGAGTAAAAATTATATGCAACATGCATAGTTTTTGCCTGGAAGTATAATATATACGATAACTGTAGATAATGTCAATGATGTAAGTTTACCAAATAAAACAAAAAAAAAAAAAGAAAAAATTGAGTTCAATACAATTTTTTTCTCAAAATTCTCTTTGGAAAAAGTTTCTTTCCAATAATTTCTGTTTTTTTCCTTAAAAGCAAAACGCCGTAACTGGATAAATGCAAAATACAATGGGAACAGAGAAGTACCAAGAATATTTTCCTGAAAATATAAAAAATGTTCTGCAAGTATTATGAAAGTTGCATCCCAAAGTGTGATTAAATGTTTGGTGAGTGGAGAGAAAAGAATATTTCAATAGGAAGGAACTGTACCAGCAAAGCCATAGCAAGGATCATGTGTTCAAAAGACTTCAAGAAATTATTTGGGGCTTACCTTGTTTGCAGCAGGGAGTGATGATGTGGTTTAAGTACAATGTCTTTCTCTCCAGAGTGTTTTCTAAGAGAAACCTGTGGGCTATGAGGGGAGGGCTAAGAGAAAAAAGAAGCCATGACAATCAATGTGCGAAGCAGATAGTGAGAAACTAATGCTGTCACAAGGCATGTTAGCTTACTGTAAGCTTCATCAAAGTATTTAACCAAACATTTCTGAGTGTTACAGGAGAAGGTAATTTTTTCCTACCATGATGATGGATTTGGTAATATTTGGAAATTGAACTAATAAATAAAATGTTATAGAACTCATGCTCAACAAATAAGTTTTAGGGAATGGCTTGGAGGAATGAACACAGAGATAAAAGGTTTATCTCCAGATTTTAAAACAAGCTAATGAAAATGACACTCCCTTCCCCAGTAACCATTACTGCTTTCAGGTTCCATAAAATGAAATACAGTGTATACACACACACTTCCCAGCTTCATGTCATGCTTCAGTTTTTTATGGTAATGTTTCTCAAGCTATGTCCTATGGAGATTTAGTCTAAAGGCGTTTGCAGAAATATGGGGAAAGAAACAGAAACAGGGAAGAGAGAGGAGAAGAGAGAAGAGAAGAGGAGAGGAGAGGAGAACAGAGGAGGGGAGAGGAGAGGAGAGGAGAGGAGAGGAGAGGAGAGGAGAGGAGAGGAAGAGAGGAAAGGAGAGGAGAGTAGGGGAAGGAAAGGAGAGGAGAGTGGGGGAAGGAGAGGAGAGGAGAGAAGGGGAAGGAAGAGGAGGAGAGGGGAGGAGAGGAGAGGAGAGGAGAGGAGAGGAGAGGAGAGGAGAGGAGAGGAGAGGAGAGGAGAGGAGAGGAGAAGAGAGGAGAGGAGAGGAGATTTCTAAAGTACTTCAAACAGAGAAGTACTGCAACCTAATATCTTGCAAATCTCAAACATGAGTACAGAGTACATAAGACTTCAACAGAGATTTCCCTCTTCCTACAAGCAACATCGGTATGAGAATCCTATGTAGAAATACATTTGTGGCACACTAACATCACTGGTAGTTAACTGCTTCTTAGAGACAACTCAGGAGGTAAATCTGATGACTGAGTTAATGGAAACATGTCTGGAACAATTATTGTGGAGCAAATACAGAGGAGATTGGAATATAAGTCCTTTACACAGCTTAGTTCTTTCTGTTCAGTCAGACTAGTGTGCATAATTCTGACCAAACTAGGCAAATATTTCCAACTTGTATGTGAAGAGAAAGCCATTTCAGAACCTTTACAGATTTATCTCTCAGTCTCCATACAGAGAAAACTCAAAATGAGTAGAGGTTCAAAAGAGACTGTCACAGGTGAGGGGAGAGGGAGTTTTGCATAAATTCTGAAACATCTCCTGGATTCTAATTTCAACCATCAGTAGTCATGGGAGTGGGGTTGAGGTTGAAACTGAAATCTGAGATATGCAAGAAAATAAACTGTTCCATCAAGAGTCAAAGCATGGTTACCTACTCTCTCTGTCTCTGTCTCTGGCTGGCTCTGTCTCTCTGTCTCTCTGTCTCTCTTTGTCTCTCTACATCTCTCTCTTCTCTCTCCATGTGAACATAAAATATTACTGAAAGATTGGTCATCTGTACATGGGACAGGTCTGCCATATATGCCAGTGCTCATTAAACCTTCCTGTCCCTTACACACGGAGACAAAGCTACTATGCCACATTCTCTATACACTCTTGGAAATGCACACAAGTTTAAAACCTGAAAACAGTCCTATTCAATGAGTTTTTGTACGTAACATCCTGCAGCCTGTCTGCCTTTGAGTCTTAGAAAATAGTCATCTACTTCTCTGCCTAGTCTGAATCCTCTCTATCTCAGGGGAAATCTTTGGGAATTCTACATTATGGGTCTTGGCCTAATTCTTGGAGCCCCCAAGTCCTGTTTTATTGTCACCAAATCTCTTACTTTTTCAGTGATATTTTTCTATTTTCTAGGACCATTTTAAACTGTTTTCTTTTCTCCAAAACTGTACTTCTTAGTAGCACTTTCAGTACAGATAGAAACATTCTGTATCTGTGCCATCCATTATAGTAGCTAATATCCTCATCATCTTCCCTCTCAATCATATACAAGCCACTCCAGCAAAGCTTACCACATATGTGCATTTGACCACATACGGGCATTTGAGTAGCTACTTTACTGAGTCTCAAATCTACCATCTTTATAGTAGGGTAATTTTATGTATCAAAGTGATACTGTTAAATGCTTTGAAATTAGGTAATGCTTCTGAAATGTTTGTTTATTTATATTTTTTATTATTTTGATTTTGTTTTGGAGACAGGCTTTCTCTGTGTAGTTTAAGCCAGCCTTGAACTCACTATACAGCCCAGATTGGCCTTGAACTCACAGAGGTCCTCCTACCTCAGCCTCCAGAGTGCTGGGATTTACGAAATGTCTATTATAGAACCTAGCATACAGCAAATGCCCAATAAATATTTATTTTTTCTTTGGAACCTGTAGTAGCCTTGGAGGCTGAGATGGCTGGTGGTTCTCAGGCTGGCTCAAGGCTATCCCATTCACCTTCTAGAATGCTAAATCCCATGGGAAGTTCTGAGACCAGTGATTGGAAAGCCATTGGAGCTTTCCTCCCCCGCAGCAGGCTTCATGCCAATCTCCTTGCTCCAGAGCTGGTTTCTGGAGTGTCCAGCCTCGATTTCCTTCCTGCATCAATCAAGGAGCAGCTCCTTTCAGCAGGAGGCTGGAAATGAACTCTATTGTTCATTTGCAATGTGCAAACTTTCCTCAATTAAAAACAAAGTCCTCTAAAATGTGTAGATTGAAGCTTTGCTTTCTCTCTCACAAAAGAGGCCTGGGGACAGCTGCAGTTTCAGAGGAAAATGGGCTTTGAGGGAGAGACATTCCAGGGTCCTGCTCTGGCTAGAGAGAGAAGATGGTTATGCTCCTTTGTAACCCAGAGGTCCTAGTAACCTTTGAGACACAGACACTAATGTTATTTCTTCTGAATCTCCAATACTCTAGGATGTGGGCTCCCAAGAATACTCCAAATACTAAAGTGGCTTTTAATTTTTATTATAGCCTTCTACCTCTGGTATTCCTATCACCTTAATGTGGAATGAATATTAGCCTTTTCACCAACTAAAACACACATATACATTAAGAAGACCAATATAGGACAGGCACACATCACCAACATTTTTATTGTAACAGTCTCCACACCAAGGTGGAGCTTCACAAAGGAGTTACACAACAGGAATTTTAAAGTAATCAGTTTTCTTGTTTGCCAATGGAAAGCCATCCCCAATCTGGAACTCTTCTCCAGGCGATGCCCTCTGCCTTCCCTTGGTTCCCTATGTTCCCCCCTTTATTCACTCTCTCACTTGTGCCTTTGTGATTTAACAGACTTCAAATACTCACCTTGCACTGTAATGAGAAGTTCAGCAATCTCCAATTCCTACTGCATATCTGAATTTCCAAATGAATCAAACATGATTAGATTTTGAAACAGACTTTCACCAAACAGAAGTTTCCTTCTTAAGATGACGGTCACATAGTAGTAAATGAAAATAAAATAAAGAATTAAAATAATCCTAAGAAGATTTTAGTCACTGCAATTGTATTATGAGAGAGCATTATGAGTTACAAAAGTTTCATATATATAAAAAGAAGATATCATTACTAAAATAATTTATTAAAACATATGATATAATAGCATTATTAATTATTAAATTTTAGTTTTATTAAAAGAAAAGGTAAGATACTTATCAGGTAAATTTCTTTTATGGAAACCATTTCAGAACTAAATTCTTTAATTCCAAAATTCCATAATAAAATTATTAGACACTCATAAAACCTCCATAAGAAAAGAATATCTCAAAAGTCAAAGAATTGAAATAAGTAGGAAAATTGAAGTTGTATAGGTAGGATCCCATTAACAGAGCAGAAAATGTTAGAGAAGCCTAACAACTAGCTTCAAACTTCCAAACAGAGTGTTGACAGGAGGATGAGCAGGAGGGATCGTGGATATGAGGTAACTAACTGTACCAGAGGCCGCAAGGGAGGGTTTAGAAACAGCTTTAAACCCAGAATGTTCTGTAGAAGCTACACTATCCATTGTCCTCTTATGTCACATGTGGATGAAATAAAGTTTAGAGAAAGGAAGTGAATTTCTAAGTCACTCAAGAGTCCTAAAACAAGGTCTTCAGAAAAATCAGCATAGCCTAGGTCTTCTGATCATTAATACAACGTTTTTCCTATGACTTAGGAGGTCTCGGAGTTCTAATGAATTCTAATGAATTTTCTCCATCCTGAAAAGTACCTAGGAAATAAAAATTCCATGGCCAGTCTTTGAATTTTTAACTTACAATGAATGTTCCAATAACCAGTCTTTTCAATTAAAGAAATAAAGGATCAATGTGGAAACTAAGAAAAATACAAAAATGAAAATTAATGTTGTTCTATATCTCTATCATCCTTGCAATCAGTATGAGTGATGGATTTGCATTATGAATGTTATATTGCTGAGAACATAGTAACTATATGATTTTGCATATTTTATTGCTTAAATTATAGAGTTAAATGTTTATATCTGTTTTTGGTGGATTTTATTTCATTTTCCGGTGTTGAGGATTGAACCTAGGGTTTAACACATGCTGGGCTAGCACTGCCACTGGACTTCACTGTCAGCCCAAAATCATTTTACAAAACCTTTGTAATATCATTTTCATGGTTTTATTTCTTTTAGTGAAATGTAAGGCAACTATTCCACACTGTTGCATATTTGTCTTAATTATAATATTTTGTAATGATGTAAAACATTATAATACAATCCTTGAGGTAGGTAGTGAGAGCTGCATTGGATCATTCCAAATGTCCTCAAGTAAGAAGGAAATATACTCTGTGTCAGCAGAAGCCATGTCTTAGGTAGCGAGACTGGAAATGGGACTGAAACTTGGGGTGTGAGGGAGTAAAAGGGAATAAGAGACATGAGACTGTTGAGGTGGACAGGTGTCACACTAAAAGGTCCCTGAATACTAGTCTAGGCAGACTGACTCCTAAAAGGGACATTTGGATCAAAAACCTCGTTTTATAAGAAAATGTGAAGACAGTGTGGGTGACAGATGAATAAGGGTGAGGATGGAAGGATCAGAAGAAGGGACCATGGGAAAGGGAGTTGGCAACACTGAAGTGGGGAGACCAGTGAACAGGGCTGTTGATTTTATTTTAATTTTTTTTATTTAAAGAGAAAAGAAAAACAAAACAAAACAGTAAAAGGGTACAAGTAATACAGAATTTAAAAAAAAAGTAAGAAATCACTAGTTAATAGATTACATATTGCATCTTAGAAATAGTTGTTCAAATTACAAAATTAAAGCATACAGAGTGGACATTCAAACAGTGAGATTGCAAACAGTTCTGTTCAATGATCCAACAAAAACTTAGTAATATACTTTTCTATCTTACACACTTAAATATACATGCAGTTATATCCTTTAAAGCACTTTCATTTCCTCTCTTTTTTACAATGACAATTACACATTTCGGGTTTTATTACTACCACAGTTCTTATTACTTTTTTTTGAAGAAAATAAGACCAAATGTGACAAAACAAAACAGAGTTAGTTAGAACAAAAGGATGGACATAGTACATGGTGTAAAAACAGAATACCAGGTGATCAACAATGGTTACCATAATGCCTCTTATTATCTTAAAAAGAGTTGCCTATATCATCAGGCATAATAAAATTGAACAAAATAGGACAGAGCAAAACCAATAAAACCTAAACACTGGAGACATTACAGGACTTCAAAAGAAGATAATAGTCAAACCATACGGGGCATCATAGTGAATCTTATTGCCTTCAAAGTAGTTGCCTTTACCCTCAAACTTGATACTATCAAACAGAACAGAATAGAGTAAAAACAGTCAAAACAAGATGGTGAGAGCAATACAGGGGTTCAAATCAAGTTAATAGGAAAACAAAAAAGTTACTATAATATAACCCACTATTTTTTATTTTTTCCCTTAATTAACAAAATAATAAAAATAAATTAATTTTTTTAAAAAAGGAAAAAAAAGGGGAGATTGAGATAAAAGAGGACATAACAGCAAAACAACACAGGTCAGAACAGAACAATTTAAGCAGCACAGTATTTCACCACAGATAATCTGACATAATAGTAGTTACCATAGTATCTCTTTCCTTGAAATATTTGAGTATAATTACATATAGTATAGCATCAAACATATCAAGACAGTGTGAAACCATTCAAGAGAATGAAAGTATTACAGGGTATTTAGAACCAGCTAACAGAAAACGAACAATGGTTTCTATATTATCTCTTTGCCTATAAAAAATTTTGTCTATACTATTACATATAATGAAATCCAGTAAGATACAACATGATAAAAACCAATGGAGACAGAAGAACAACAGCTTCATGGGACTTCAGAACAAGATGATATTAAATCAGCACTAGCTATTATGATGTCTTGTTTCCTTCAAAATAGCTGTTCATACCATCACAGACAATAAAATCAAACAACCCAGAATAAAACCATTCCAATTAATGAGTGAAAACATTATATGGCTTCAAACCAATATAATGGGGAATCATGATTGCCACATACTTTTACGTATTCTTATCATTTTTTATACTATGGAAACTATTTGTTATTTATACATGTGAGTTTTATTTATTTCACTTATGCGGATGGTCTCAGGTTGTGCTCATTTATTTATAAATATCTCAATGTGATCCTTAAAGAAAGTATAAAGATACCTGAGTAAGTACTTCATTGTATAAAAATACCACAATTTTTTTATCCATTCCTCAGTTGATGGACACTTAGATTGTTTCCAAGATCTGGCTATTACAAATTGTGCTGCTATAAACATGGGTGCACACATATCACTGTGGTATGATGCTTTCAGTTCTTCTGGGAATATGCCTAGAAGTGGAATAGCTGGAATAAATGGGACTTCAATTCCCAGCTTTTTGAGAAATCTCCAGATTGACCTCCACAATGGTTGCACCAGTCTATACTCCCACCAACAGTGCAGGAGAGTTCCTTTTGCCCCACAGCCTCTCCAACATTTGTTGTTGGTATTTTTCTTGATCCTGGCCATTCTTTCAGGAGTGAGATGGAATCTCAGTGTGGTTTTAATTTGCATTTCTCTAATGAGTAATGATGATGAATCTTTTTTCATGTATTTATTTGCCATTTGTATTTCTTCATCTGAGAATTGAGGGCTATTGATTTTAAACAAGGCTAAATGGCCATGAGAGACCAACTTTGGGCTCTGACCAATCATAGGAAAAAAATCAAGAATCATTCATGACTGTTTTGTTTATTGCCATAAAGTTTGCAACAATCATACATATAATTCTTGAGTTTAGCTTCAGGGAGAGCAGGACCACTGAAAACTCACAAGCTATTTTCTTCCATTATCACATATTGCTTTGGTTATTGAGTAACTCTTGCCATTGATTCTGTGAGGTTCTGCAGAAAATCACAAGTATCTTCTACGAGAAGGTTAGACTTGCCCAATAAACAAGAGAGTTAAGCTTGCCCCATAACTCAAGCATAGTAATCCTCAGCTGTGAAGCCATTCACGGGCTGTTTGCAATCAGTGATTTTACTGTGACCTCGAATCACTTCTTTAACACCTCACCCTGGATGATGTAGCCCATGGAGACAGAAAGACGGATGGGAAGTCAGGAAGGGAAATTTTGCAAATATTTAGTAATTGAAAAGAGCCCATGTGTCTGCTCTACTAAACCTAAGCATTTAAACTCAGAAGCAAATGTTGCTTTGTTTCTTCTGAGACATTCACCTTGGAGGGTGGGAATTGGATATTATAAATGTCTCTTTTTAGATTTTCTCCATACTCTTCACCATTCAAGCTTCTCGTGTCCAGGATTTCAAGCTCGCTCCTCTTCCAGTATTACAATTCTTCACTAGGACTCCATGGCACACTTCAGAGTTGTAAAATATGACTTGCACATTCAGAGCCTATATTTATGTGTGTGGGTTTTATATTCTCTTGACAGTGTTTGTAATATTACATGAGATGCTCAAAGACACAACCTAGAAAAGAGAATCATCACTCTGTACGTTGTCCAGCTCCCCATCCCTGAGGAAGCTCATCACCTCCATCTCCGCCAGGGTGGACTACAAAGCATCTCCTTCAGCCAGCACTGCTCTCCTGAGCTGCTGATCATTGTTTCTGCCATCTGCTTGGTGGTTGCAGAGTGCACAGGAGTACACACACCAAAGCCTGAACATACACTCTCTTTTTTTCTCAGACGTGTGCTTGTTTCTGTCTGAAAAAACATTTCTTATTCTTTTATTACTATCTCTATCCAATTTGCTCTTAATTCCCGATAATGTTGCCTCTGATTTTGGAGTTTACTTTCTTTCTTTGATTCTCTATTACTTAGATAACAAATCTAGACCATAGGCTCTAGAGGTGCTTTAAAAATGATCACATCTTATCTGTCACACTGTGACAATTTATATTCCATCGGCACTGTGCACACAATCTCACCTTCCTATGTTTGTGCACTAGTCACATTTTCCATGAACTGTTTTTCCTATTATTGGATGGATTTAAGGTCTTCATATATGCAAAACTCAATTCAGCTATCTCTTCTCCTTGATACCTTCCTGCCTACGCAAGACTTTCCTTTCCTCCAGGTCTATACAGGGCCTTTGGCATAGCATATAGTCCACTGGGCTTGTTTCTTTGTGTTTGTGCCCACCTTGCCATCAGGGTCCTTTATTTCTCGAAAGGAGAGATTATCATTTACTTTTTGATTGATTCTGTAGTGTCTAATGCAGGAGGGTTTGTCACTCTCTGGGTGTCAAGCAAGTATGTACTTACCTCAATATTGGTCTCTGTAACCAAACTTTATTCCTAGCTAACAAAAAGAATTCTCCTGAATGAAAGGCCTGATACAGTTTTAGTTTGTAAAGCAGCATAGTGGAGAACATTAAGTAGAATATCTTACATCAGGGTTTCTTCTTGAATACAAACTAATAACTAAGGCTCATCTTGAATTATTTTGCTGATTATTCCTTATCAGAAGCCTGAAATTCTCTATCACATTCACCAAATATTTATTAAGCTTCTAACAACTATTAAGCATCTGTGCTGTGTATTATAGAGAAAGTGATAGAAAAATTGGCCAGAGCCCTCCTGTGTAAGCTTACATTCTAGTTGTGACTCTCCTGTCTTTATTTTACTACCTGCTTCTAGGTTCTAATCAAGTGACTATTTCTACCTGAACTAAAATATTTATCATCAATTTTTTGTAGGTATGTAGGGGAAAAGCAGGCATCTACATTTCTGTGTGCTGGTGCCTGGTTAAAAATAAAAATTATATAAAATTATAATTATAGGAATAATTCTGATTATTGTTAGGAGATCCTAAAGGCCACATTGATTGTACATTTGACATGTGCACTTATCTGTGACAGGTACTTATCTGCATTTCCTCTGCAATCCTAGCAGGCCTATGAAAGGTACAGTTATTATTATTATATATACTTTATGGGTGGAAAAACTGGGAAACAAAGAAGCTAAACTATTTGCTAAGAAACTAAGGTCAAAATAATTGCAGTGTTCTTTAACCTGTGTCCTTTAACGTTTTCTCTTTAACTTGAGGTCTAGAAACAGAATTTTTTTAGGAGAAACAAACATCAGTCATAACTGGATCTCAATTAAGATGTACACTAAAAGTATTTTGAGGCATTCGTTCACAGGAACCAGTCTTGCTTTAATTCCAATACCAGTCCTTCCCAGGGATGCTTCCGAGGAGAAGGCTCAGACTGTCTGTTTCTTCAGTATTGTCATACGATGCTTAAAAAATCTGCAAGGAGTCCTTATGAAAATGAATTTATTTATTTCTGAGTTTTCCCAAGTATTCCTATGGCAGAAAGAATGGGTAATTCAGTGGACAAGTTCTTACCTGCATTTCTGGAAAAGTAAAATTGGAGTCATAGGTCACAAGATGGGATCCATGAGAAAGAGGATCCACATCAAAGCTCGTGATGGTGTCTCACTCATAACCTCTTGCTGTGGGGGACGTAAGTGTTCATTAAATGTTTCTTCAACTGGGGGATCAAAATATATACTAATAATTATACTAATAGTTATGTTTATTAAATATTTATTATCAAAATGTGTTAAGTGCTTGGCATATTTTCTCATTAAATTCTTTCACAAATGCATGCAATAAACACTAATGTTCATCCTCTAATATGTAAAGAAAGTGAGGCTCAGAAGTTATTTACTCAAGGAAACAAATACATCCATCCAGCTGTGACTTGAAATCAGGAAGTCTGTGTGTAAGCATTTGACCGTGATACTTGGCCATCTTCTAATGCATGGGAGGAATGCATGACTGGGTCTGGTCAATGGAGATGGAGGCAAGTTGTGGGACAAAGGAGAGCAGCACGCAGAAGAAAGCAAGTCCTGGAATCAGTCCGTCTGGTGAGTATAAGCTGTTTGGTTGAAGTTTCTCTATCATTCCTAAAGCATCATTTCATTGCAAGGTATTGGAAGGATCAATGGAGATAACTTGTATTGCACCCTTAGAGGAACATGGTAAACACTTAAATGTTTATCATTATTTACATCATCATTGTTTTAGTTATTTGAAAGTAGTTCCTTATACTGTGAATGAGGCTGCATTCAAGAATACTAAATGACAAAACAATGCCAGAGTTGCTCAGAGTCATGAGTAACCAACGCAGTCCAAAAAATGGTTTATTAAAATGGCTGTAACTTCTAGAGTTTTCCCTGTGCCTTCCATTTCTCTGCTATGTTAATGAGATGTAATAAGCTCTTAAAAGAAAACCTTTTAACATATTTTCTGTTTATCTCAAATATTTCCTTCCTTTGTCCTCAAGGTTGGGCAGTAATTGGAAAAAAATTCTGTTTTCCTTTCTCTCTCTGATCCCACTTGAGTTGAGCAGGCCCTGGCTCCTTGCCCACCCACCTTTATTCCAGATGTTACCCTGGCAAACCTCTCCGGCTGTAACCAGGCAACCATTGGGAAGAGGGCCCTCAGGGCTCTGGGCCTAAAAACAAAAGAAAAACAAATAGGAGGATGTCTTGAGTCTTCTACTTACTTTGGTTTTCCAATCTCATTTCCCCCAAACTTTTATTATTTTTGTAATGGAAACTGGGGCTTGGTATCTGGGCTGTCTGTTCACACACCGAATGTCTGGTCTATTCTGGAGCAGACCTCTGGCTGGATTTGATCCTATTGATCCTGATTTTGGACTTTGACAGCCAAGGAAAACATTCCTACGCCTCCTTTCTCCATGCTGGAAAGGAAGTGCTGACCATGTGGCCGTGAAATGAAGTTCAGGCCTGCACTGAAACAGGCTTCTCAGGCAACTGAGTAGTTTTGTGCAGATAAAATTGAGTATCCCCAGTGAAATTTTCTGTCTAGTTTTCTACCTTGTCCTTATCTGTATGGCCTAGAACTCTAGTCTTTCTTTTATGATTCAGTTGGGGAAGACATTCTAGACTTAATATTGATGACACCATGACCCCACTTAAAACTCTGCAATTGTTCTCCACAGCCTTCTGCCTGGTATCTGATAAACATGAAGATATTCAACACAGTACTTATTTCCTGAGTCTCTGTTTTATGCTTGGCATTACCAGTTTGCTGGGTGCAGTGGAAATGTCTTTGTATACAAGACAGATAAACCCCTTGTCTTCGTAAATTTAGCTTTCTTTGTAAATTTTTAAGTAAAGAATATGTGATAAGAGAAATGGTGATGAGTGTTACGAAAAGCAATAAACCTGGGACACAAGACAGAAGAAAGAATGGGGGGGGGGTATCTGCAAAGTTTCTTTGGAAAGATGATAGAGAGAGATTGTAATTGATAATAGACTCATTTGAGGAGAGGGTAACTGGTGCGGTTAGGGATTCATTCCAGGCCAGGTCTTTGGGGAAAGATGCCCAACCTATTCGAGTTAGAATATGGAGGTCAGTTTAGCTCCCATGGATGAAGCAGGGAAAGGGTAACAAGAGATATGTCCAGAGCCTTAGTAGAGGCACATAACTCGCATATTATTTAGAACATTATATGGATATTTTACATGCAATTGAGAATTCATAGAAAAGTCTTAAATAAGTAGCAGCGTGAACCAACTCAACCACAGAAGGACAAATTATGGTCCTGTAGAAAACGTATTGTGGAGAATCAGGAGTCAAAGCAAGAAGATATTTTAGGAAGATATTCCAATAGCTTGGCAAGAAATAATCAGGAATTAGGCCATAATTAATCCATTTTGCCAATTCCTCCTGTTTGATAATTCTTTTCAAATATACATCTCTTTTTTTTAGCTAAATTCCCCAGGTCGCAAGGAACTCTTTCCCTACCAGGACAACTCGAACTCTATTGAGGATGCTCAGGTCTTCAGTTATTTCTTTGAATGAGCTTCAGTCTGTCTTCTTTAGTTGTCTTTCCTGCATCATTTTAATCCTACCCTTAATTTCATTAAAACCAAACCTTGTTCATTGTGCCTGTGCCATTTTAGGGCTGCTCTTCTCTAGATTCAGAAACAGCAGCTTTTGACTCCTTCAGTGCACACAGAGCTTTCTCATCCTAGATGCTTTCCTAGCAATGCCCTTCACCCAAGAGAGCAGCTGTGGTCTACATGGCAACACATGCTCTCCATCTTTTCCCTTTTTTATCACTTCAGCATGGCTCTCTCTGTGACTCAGTTTGTTTTCTTTTACAGTGGGTATTTATTCATTTCTGCCATCTTCTTTCCAGGGACATGGTAAGGGTTAACTTTAAAACAGACTCCTATTATTTTCCGGACTGCAGCAAATACCCAGCGTAATATTGTCCTGATAAAACCTATCTTTCCATAATGTGATCCAAAGCATAGAGAATATTTTTACTCCAGCATTTCCTGCCATTAATGTTTTCCTTTTGCAATCTTGAGATAGTGTTATGAGTGGTTTTGTGTTATAAAAAGCTATATAAACACTCTCACCTTGTAATCTACTGTAATGGCATTAGGCAGCTGTGAGCCTTTCTGTCTTCTCCTTCTTCTCTCCTAAGTGTAGCAACACTAAAATGTTATACCTTTTAGGGTGGATGAGATAATGTCTCTTAAGAATGAGCTGTGAGAGGTAGAGAGCTTTGCAAGAGGTGGCCCTGATGTTCTGACAGCAAATGCGTGTACAAAACTTGGCAAAGTTCCTACCCCAATTGGTGGCTACCAAGTCATCAAATCATTCTGTGCATAGAAAGGCATCACTGTTGGAATAATTTTATTAAGGCAAAAGTGAGCCTAAATGAAGGAAAGACAGACAGATTTGGGAGCAGCAAAGTTGAAAATCAATTCTTTTCTTCCCACTGAGGTATGAAGGAATGCACTTGACAAAGAAGTATGATATATTTTTAAATCATTTATTAGTTACTAAATACCCACCATAATCATGGACCAAGCTCTGTATTATGTTGTATGGATTAAAACATGAGTCAAAAAAGACCAATGACATTGGTGGACTATAAGTGGGGAAGAAATAAATGTGTTCAGGTATTTTTCATGCTAGAAAGAGATAAAAAGCTACAAAAGATGGCAAGATTAACACCTTGAAAGTTATCCTGCAGTTCACAAAGAATATGAGAGCAAACATAACCAAAAATGATAGTGTCTGCCCCTTGGGAAAAACTTTTATGTTTCCCTTAACATCTGTTTTTCCATTTTTCTCTTCCTTTAGGAAAAAATATTAAATTGTTTTTAATAATACCCAACTAGAAGTTGACATTTTCCAAAATGCTTTGCAACTTGTTACAGTTGTGTGACTACTAACTAATGAGATATAACCAAAAAGGTGTTACAGAGGTTTCTTAACAAGAGTTTTCTGAGGTGATAAATGCTTCCCTGTTGCTTCATACTGGATCTCTGGAATGAATATGGTGAGATCTGGAGCCCTAGGACTCATTTCTGAAACTAGATACCACATGCTGAAGATGGTGGAGCCTAAAGATAGGCTACCTACCCATGTACTTCTGAGATAGAGATCATCTCTATTCCATTTACATTACTTTGTTTATTGTGTCTATTTCTGACAGTGACCAAATTCCTGACTGATACATCATGTTTACATGGAATCTAGAGATGAGCATGCAGACATCTCATAAGCATGTTTTTTCTCTCACCAACTCTTCCTTCTTTATAGAAAACTACCAATTTAAAACTAAAGAAAACTTTGAAATGGGGATTAAAGAGATAAAATTATTTTATGGTAGGAAAGAGAGGATTTGAAAGGGAACTCTCAGAAGGATAATTACATTTTATTTTTACTTTTTCTTTTATTTTTGTGAAACACTTGTTTCAAGTGAGACCTGAAGGGAAGAGCTTTAGGAAGTCTAGAGAAGACTAGAGAAGACATAACATAATTTGTATTGCTATTTCCTTCTAAAGGCTCTTTAGGTATCAAAAAATTCACATGAAAAGGCTTTATCCAGGTCCAAATCACTCCATTTTAAAGACTGTAGTGTTATAGACAAGAAAGATAGCCTGATTTGGAGGTTCAGCTGGAAGAAGTTCAGTGAAGGTAGAGTCATTCAGATGCTAGATATCAGATTTAGGCTCTGTTATGGTTGACATGCTGTGTCAACTTAAGAAGTTTAGAAATTTAACTGAGAGACTTTGTAGGGACCTAGGGTCCTTACTTTGTAAGTATCATCATCCTGTGCAAGAAGATTTTTTAAGTGGTACACCTGCCCTGGAGAGGAGGGTGACCTGTGTATACTATGAGGGAAGAAAAGAGGCTTGCTCTTCCTCTCTTTTGCTCTAGCTGTTTTTGCTGAATGCTGCTTTGAAGTGTTGTCCCAGTGCCATGCCACCCCACCTTGGAGCAGACTGACTATGGACTGAAATCTCAATGAACAATGAGCTAAATAAACCTTTCCTTCCTTTATTTTGGATGTCAGGTATTTTGATTCAGCTTCGAGAGGAAAGTAACCAAGGTAGAATTTGGTACAAGAGAAGTGGGGCTGCTTCTGTGACTATACCTGACCATGTGTTCTAAGAGCCTTTGGGAATGGCTTGTTGGAAGAGTTGGAAAGGTTCAAAGATGTCTCCTGAAAGAATAGTGCTGGAATGCCTTAGGCTTTTCTGTGTGGGAGCTTCTGGTCAGAGCTCAGAAGACCAGAGGCTGATAGAAATCCTGCTGGTAAAGGCCAACCTTGGGAGGTTTTTGCTAGGAAAAACATTGCATTGGTGTCCAGACTCCAGATGATGAATGCTATGGCTTAGCAAATAGTTTGTTAATATTTTATTCATGTTCAGAAACTTTGCCTGAGACTAAAATTAAGAGTAATGGACTACTCAATCTGGCAGAAGAAATTTCAAGACAGTCTAATATTGAGGTGGTGGCGTGGCTATTATTGGTGGCTTTTAGCTAGGTTTATGTTAAGAATCAAGAGTAAAGACCCCAAAGGGATGATTTAAAGCATTGTGAGTTTGGCCAGAAAGGAAGCTCTAATAAAGCTGAGGACTGCAAAAATAGACCTAAGGAAATCCTGATTGTTGAGAAGAAACAGGAGAATAGAAAACACGGCCTGAAGGCATCATAAAAAGCAGCAAGTCTTGAACCTTTTTAGCCTCACAACTGAAAAAATAAAAACTGCTTTGAGATAAAAGCCCCAGAGCATCACGTTCCAGAATAGTGGTGGCAACACCAGGTGCCAGAATGGTGGCAGCATAGAGAATTTGCTCCTCACAATCAGGTTCAGAGTATCCAGTGATCTAGGCACTCAAACCCTACAGCCAAGAGGAAAGAAAGACTGGCTACTGTTCCAAATGGCAGCAAACCTTGACATTATCCACCTGGTGCTGGATTTAGGCACATATAGAATGCAAGAGTTCTGAGGCTAAAAGGCTTTCACTTTGATTTCAAAAAGTACTGCCAGGCAGTGCAGCCCTGAGAGGGTACTGTGTGAATCTGTGAGTGTAAAATTGAAGGTGCAGCAGAGATCCTAGAAGTTTGGAAAGTGAATCATCTATGGAAGGCTGCAAGGAGGTAACAAAGTGGATGTAAGAGGAAGCGTGGGAGCTACAGCCACTAGAAGTGCCATGGGATGGGGTCATAAAAGCCCTCATAATTTGTCACAGCTTGCTCACAATTTGTCTCAGGTTGCTTCAGATGCTGAAGGTGCAACTACAAGATTTAACATTTGCTCTGCTGGATTTTGGGCTTGCTTTGGTCCTAATGATTTGTATCCCTCTGTTTGTGCCTTTTAGAATGGAAATATTTATCTTGTGCCATTGAATGTTGGAAATGTTTAACTTTGTTTTCATTTGTACAAGCAGTTGCAGCTAAGAATTTGCCTTACATTGCAGAGGAGACTTGGGACTTGGACTTTTTAGCAATGACTAATTGCTAAAATTAGAAATTGCTAGGACTTTGGCAACTCTTGCAGATGGACTAAATGCATTTGCATAAGTAATGTGCATGAATCTATGGGGGACCAAGGGTGAAATGTTGTGGTTCTAATGTAATATAATGTTGATAGACTTAATGTTGGTTCTTAAGGATTGTTAAACCTGTGTTATAAAATTCAGGTTTTAAAATGGTAAAAAAAAAAAATAAGCATGTCTTTGTATCTGGAAACCCGTTGAAAGAAATTGTCTGGTTGCCAAGTTGACAACGAGTGAATTGTTATGGTGGATATATTGTGTTAACTTGAGAAGTTTAGAAGTTTAACTGAGAGACTTCTTAGTAGGGAGATAGGGTGCGTGCTTTGTAAATATCCTCATGTTGTGCAAGAGGAGGGCACAGAGACTACATCTTCCCTGGAGAAGTAGGTGGCCTGTGTACAATATAAAGGAGGAAAAGAGGCTTGCTCTTCCTCTTGTTTGCTCTGGCTGCTTTTGTTGAATGCTGCCTTAAAGTGTCATCTCTGTGCCATGCAATCCTGCCTTGGAGCCAACTGATTATGGACTGAAATTTCCACAAACAGTGAACTAAATAAACCTTTCCTTCCTTCATTTTGGGTGTCAGATATTCTATTTCAGCAATGAGAGAAAAGTAACCAACGTAGGATCTTACAGAGATCAGTTCATGGAAACCTGGTATCCTCCAAAGATAATATGCTACTGCAATACTAGCAGCCACAGACTGTCAGTAGCAGATTTCACAATATGGTGGTCAGATAATAAACTCTGGTTCAAGTGTTGAGAAACAACACAAGTAAGAATAATGTTTATTGCCAAACAAAGGACTCACATTAGGTAGTTGATATTCTGTAAGAGTGTTGAGTTGGCCATGCTTGTGGGTAGCCAATGTTTAAATAGGAGGTGTGTCAAAAATATTTAAGAGAGGAGCTGGGGATTTAGCTCAGCGGCATAAGCACCTGCCTTGTAAGCAGGCAGTCGTGAGTTCGATCCCTGGTACCGATAAAAAGGAAAAAGACAAAAAAAAAAATATTTAAGAGAGACCAGAAGGTACAAAGTCTTCATTAAGACAGTTCCAGTTACTAATAATGTGGGTTGAGTATGGAGCTAGTGGATCCATTAGGTTATTTTAAAACTTGTTAAGTATGTATGTTTTTCTGTTGCTAAACATATACTGTGAGGTATCAAAACTAAAGACCTGGGAGAAGGCTATACTCCTAAAAGACTAATGAGAGTGCTCTGGGAGACCATCCAATCAAAATTAAGGCATTGATTCATTATCCAAAGATGACAATTGCTAGGTACAAAATGACTTGTATACAAATTTTTTATACCTTATTTATGATTTCCTAAAACACAATAGCTGAGGTGTTAGTGAATAAGAGACTTGAGGAATCATATGTGATGGAGTTACACAATGAAATAGTACTGAGCTATAAAAATGATAGAATTATTATTACATTACATGTGAAATCAGAGGTGAATCTCAAAGTCTCAAGGTCTTCTAATGTTTTTCCTATTAAATGCACATCTTGACACCAGAGGCAACCACTTTTTTTTTTACCATAAATGAATATCATGGGTTCTAGAACTTGAGATAAATGAAACATACAATGTGTACTCTTTTGGATAAGGTCTCTGCCACTCAGAATAATGCTTCTGAAATTCATTCCTGTGACTATTACATGAATTCAGATTATAGTATTTCATTTTTATTTATGAGTGATAATCCATTGCATGACTCTATTGTTTATCTATTCTTCTATTGATGAGTGCTGAAGATGTTTCCATTTATTTTGCTGTTACAAACAAAGCTCCAATGAACATTTTAATATAAAAGTTTTTCTGACTTACACTTTTCATTTCTTCTAGGTACATACACAGCAGGGAAACTGTTGTATATCGTAGGTCGAGTGGTATTTAATTTTATAACAAACCACCAGACTTTCCTCAGAAGGTCACACCACTTTATACTCTCACCAAAAATATGTAATTGCTTCATATATTTGTGAACTTTTAATGTTACCGACTTTTTATTTTTGCCATTTTTGCATGCATGTGATGCTGCAATATTGTCTCATGCTGACAATTTTGTTCTGTAATGCATAAAATTCAGTATATGAAAGTATATTAAAAACACAAAGATAAGAATCTGGCTAGCATTGTTGTTGAGTGGATACTTCTACCCTGGAGTGACTGAAATCTGCCTCTAGAAGTAAAGAGATAGGCAGAATGAAAGCTCTGTTTTAAAACATCTTTGAGGCACCTCATCATTTCACCATGGCAGACTATATTCAAATACATCATTATCCACTTTAATTTCTGTTGAATTCTTACAAAATTTTGAGATATGAGCAGAAAAATTAATGCAAAATGCTGAATGATAAAAGTGTCCAGTTACAGGCTTGTATAATGGTATCCGGATTATTTTGCATTCATGTTACCTCCAACCTCCAACAAATTATAAGGACAGTTTAGAGAAGAGAAAAGATACAATAAAAGCTGTTATTTGCTGTCACTTTCCATGAAGTAATTTGTGAATGTATGTTTGTCAGATAGGTCAAAACAATGAGCAGCACTTTATCTCTGACTTAACATCCTTGAGAATCAGTGCCCCAGGAACTTACTTGCACATGACTTCCTAGAATTATTTTAAGGTACACACCAACATTCGCATAGTAACACAAAGCAATAGTATTCATTACCTAAAATGCTCAGCCAGATTAAATGTCTATCCTGTTAGCAGAAAACCCACCTAATAACCTTCTATCCTGTCTAATTTTCCAGCCTATTTCTGTCTTTTCTTGGCTTAGTCTCACTCATCCAGTTTTTGTTTGTTTGTTTAAATGTTTGGGTAGAAATGAAAGACATCTGTGCCAACTGAACTCTGGTATGTCCTCCTGATGCCCAGTTGGCCTCTGAACAATGAAATAGTTGAGACCAAATGTTTTTCCTCCATTCTAGGAATGACCTCTAGAGGCATTTATATAATCAGAGGTTTGGACCAGTCAATATATGGAGCATAATGTGCATTTTCTTAGATTCACATGCACTGCTGGGTCCTGACTAATTTCTCCATGAGAAATTCCATCTATCATTATGAAAGTCTCTTTCCTGGCCCTGTTATCAGTTGCAGCCTCCCCAAAGATGAAGGATAGGCTCTGATGTGACTTTCACTGACTTCTCTATGGTGAGATTACAGGAACAATAGAGGCTATGACTTCTCCCTCTGCTTGCAAGCTGGGTCCCAGTCTCAGTCATTGAGCATGGGAATGTGTTTCCTCTTTGTGCATAACTCTGAAGTGTGTGAATACCACTGCTCTATGGGGAAACTTGACTAAAGAATCTCGGAAACAGGAGGGAGTGATAGATAGATTCATTTCCATTCTTTCTCAGATGAGCCATTTCACGGGACAGTGGTTCTTTATGGCATGATCAGGGAAACCTTGTATTCAGATACGTTTCCTCATAAAGTGGTGGACAGTTTATTAGCTACCACCTGGTATTTGTTTTACTTCCCTACTTCTCCTTTCCTCCAAGCATCAACTATTCTATGATCTCACCTGCCAGCAAAACATTAAGTACACAAACTTTATGTCAGGCTATTTTCTAGAGAGCCTGTTGACTACTCAGTTTCCATATTCATAGGACTCATTCAACTCAAGTAACAACATCTCCTTGACATTTAGAAAGAATATGCCAGATATACTGAAAGCAAATTCCAGAGTTCTTTCACAGTGGAAACTATTGAAGCAATTGTACTGATCCAACTCATGGGTTGGGAGGAAGACCACATACTTTGGAAGTTACACACTCTGATGTGTGTGTTTAAAACACAGAAATAAACAAATAATCTGAAGATTTTTATCTAAAGCAATCTTCCACTCTTTTATTTTTCTTCATAGTTTTTATGAATGCTTGAAATTGTATCATTTTTCCCCTTTGTCTCTCTCATTACTTCCTAGCATAAAAATCTACATGAGTGTGGGGGTTCTTTTCTATTATGTTTACAGCTGAATTCTTAGCACATTAAATAGAAGTGGTAGAATGTTTGCGTTGTAAGGCCAGAATAGTTTTAAAATACTGATCTTAATCATCCATTTACCGATTAATGTTGTTGATTTATGAATCACAAACTTTTATTAAATACTTAGGCAAGCAGAGATGCCTCTTAAAATTCTCTTTATAGCAACACTTTCAAAGTGTCTGGATGCCTTCCCTGTGAATACTTTCTGAGTCTGAGAGCTCATTCAGCCTACTACAACTGTATGCTGTTATTACCAGAGCTGATATTCAGTTAATATGCACTTACATAAATGAACTAGTTGGCAAAATAATGAAATGCTTCCATTTCAGTTGATAAATAGTGTAATAGTAACTGCAAGAAACTGTATGATTAATTTTATATAATTTCTCATGTACCTCATTAGTTTAAGTTAATTATCATATAGGGTATCACAATGATTATAATTAAATAGATTTTCTGACATACAGTGTAATTGATTATAAAGATTATTGAATAAGAGTATCTCAGGCAGTATTCTCTGGGATAGAAAACGTTGACAGCGTTTAGTGGTTTAGCAGAAGACAGAAGATGCCTCTGCACATTACACGACATCATTCTGGTTAAGTGACATTTTCAATTTAGTGGTCTTTAAAGTATCTAATGGTGCTGTGACAGTAGTGGCCCTGACAGCATGCCTGTGAGTAGTGTAGATGTGGGTGCTGCTAACCCTACCAAGCTGTGGAGTAGACCATGTGATAGCAATGTAAGGATGTGTGATTGTCCCCCGCTTCAGTTTGCTCAGGTTACCTAGAGTTAGCAATGAAAGTGCAAGGAGGGGTCAAGGGTCAGCCACTCCAGGTCCAGGTCGCATAGGAAGTACTTACATCCAAGGGTGGCCTGAGTGCAGATGAGGTCAGCACTCAGCTGCTCTCTGCATGGACCAAAGTGTGGTGTCAGTGATCCAATGACTCTCGTTTCCATGGGAGAATTTGTAGACAAACTATACCCATCTATTATATCAAATCACGTTACAGAGAGGGACTTTTTAAGCTAGATATCCACATCCAAAAAAGGCCACACTGAGAATGTATTAAAATAATCACAAAAGCCAGGCATGGTGGCACATACTTGTAATTCTAGCACTTGGGAGGTTGAGGCATGAGGATCATTGCAAGTTTGAGATCATCTGGGCTATAAACTGAACTCAAGGCCCACTGAACTTTATAGTGAGAACTGTCTCAAAAAGACAAAAATAAAAAAAAAGTAATCATATAATTTGGAAACTATTATATTTCACTTAATGTATCACTTTTGTGAATGATTATAGTGCCTAGATATTAGAGCATTTGGAATTCTACTTATATTTTTGTCATTGAAATTGAAATACTGTCACTATACCTTTACTTGCAGCAACAGTTTTAAAAGTAATTTAAGACTTATAGTAAGTTGAGAAGCAGTACAATGTTTTTATATACCCTCTGATCAGTTTCCTCAAATAATAATATTAAATGCAAATTATCACAGTAAAGAGTTCAACTAAGGAAATTAACAAGATTTAAATTATTAACTTGACTAAAGAACTAGTTCATATGTCAGCTGGCTTCATATTTATGTGTGAGTGGTTTATTTCTATTGTTAAAGACAGTTTTTCTTAAGATCTGTGTGCCAAGGCTGTGGAGGTTTAGCCATTGTCAGGGAGAGGTAAAGTTAGGCAGAAGTGCACCGTCATGTACTCACATTCCATTTATTTAAGAATATTCATCCCATATGGAGAAATAGACCATGTTTATTAATCACTCCAGAAAGTATGTAATTTCATTAGAGGGAGCCCTGTGTCTGGGTATTGACTCATAGGCGGGAACGGCTCCCCAGCGACCCAGAGCCCCGCGACACGCTCTGTGGAGAACACACTTTGGGGTCAGCTGCTTGAATGCACTGCTGGAATCCCAGGCAGCAGTGGATAATGGCACGCCAAGGGCTGCAGAGCTGTCATAGACCAAGGAGGGTTATTTGTGGCTTCCAAAGAGGGGCTGTAACCTTTTATGGTACCCACAAATCTCAGCCTTCAAGAGTCAGGGAGAAAATGTAACCATGCTGTTTCACCTCGCCAGTTCTTTCCCCACCTTGCCTCCTCTCCTACTTGTACCCCCATTTCACCCCCACTCCTGAGCAGTCAGCACGTATGTCCGAGAACAAAGGACGTGGCACTGGAGACTACCTCAGGGCCACCTAACACGGCCAGGCATCCCTTCTGCCCTTCTGATTCAGTGAAGTAAAGTCTAAGTAAGCTGTTGGCAAGTAGAAGTTTACTAATTTGAGGTCCCAAACACTATGTTCTTTACAAGGTTCTTTACTTCTTGGCTGGGGCATTTTGAATGGCAACTGTATGCCTGGGACAGTCATGTCTATGTCTGCATTCTCTTTATCATTTGTGCGGCCTGTTCAAATTCCAGAGCTCAAGAGTATCTCTCCTATTCTTCACAGGGACACAGAGTGTCTTTAGTTGTGACTTTTGCCACAAAGACAGGGCTTGAATTTCCTTTTCTCTGGGAATTCTTTGATCCATTTGCAAGTTTTTCAATAACTTCCTTCACCAAGGGAATCAAATTAGCAAAATGGTACAGCTTCAGGCTTTGCAATCAGATAGATTTGGATTGTAATATTACCTCTAACACTTACTGGCTATGTGACTTTGATATTAGCGTTAGCGTTGTAGGTTTATTTTGCACCCCAGAATTCATATATTCATGATATTCATATATTGATGTTCTGATCACTAGTACCTTATATTGTAATCTTAATTGGATGCAGGGTTTTCACAGAGCTAATTCAATTAAAATGACATTATCAGATCGGGTATTAATCTAGTATGATTGGTATCTTTCTATGAGGGGCATTTTGTAGATGAATGTAAAAAATGCCATGTGCATGAAGGCAGGCATGAAAGCAATGCTTTTACCAGTCATGAATGCCAAAAATTGTCCACAAACCAGTAGAATCTGGGGAAGGGGTCTAGAATAGATCCTTCCCTCACTTCCCTCAGGTACTTTTCTGATACCTTGCTCTTAAACTTTTAATCTCCAGAACTGTAAGAAAATAATTTCTGTATTTTAAGTCACTTGATTTCTGGTACTTTGTTACAGCAGCCCTAGAAAACCAACACAAAGAATTTCTCAACTTTCTGAAATTCATTTTTCTTATCCCTAAAATGCAAATGAGAACTGTAGTAGTAGTTCTCCAACTGTGGTCTCTGAACCACCAGCATCAGCAGCAGCTGTGAACTGCAAAGAGTACAAATTTTTAGACTCTCACTTCATGTTTACTAAACCAAGAACTCCAGAGGCGGAGCTCAGAAATGTATGTGGTAATGAGCCCTCTGGATAAATTCTGATGACACTTAAGCAGGACCACTTGTAGCAGGACAGAAGCATTCTAATGATGTATGCAAAGTTCTAGCACAGAGCCAGGCATAGTAAGACACAGTAGGATACAGTAGGACAGAGAAAACTCAAAGTGGATGAAATAGATAGATGGATAAACAGACAGGCAAACAGACAAGCAGATGCAATCAAATATAGGAGACAGTCTATATAAATATGATTTATTTTCTTAAAATTATTCTGTGATTCATTTTGTCTTTCAACTTGTATTATGTAGATTAATTCTCATAAAAGATCTGTGAGATGATACATTAGTAGAGGACTGTAAAGAAGAGCCAGCAGTTAAGGGAATCATATGGATATCTTAACACGTTGTTGGCAAGATTAAATGACCTTATGCATTTAATGTGTATAGAGCAGAATGGGGTATTTCATTAGCTGCTACCAAATTCTGGATGCTTTTGTTATTGTTGTATAGTTATTATTTTTATGTTAGTTTCATTGTTGAAATACAAGAGGGAAGCTCAGAAAAGCAAAATAACTTGCAGAGGGATCAAAACTGGTTAAACAAAGAGTCTCCTTTGAAATTCCTAGCAGATGGTCCCCATCCTTGGTTGTTCCTACTGTGTCTAATAGTCTCTTATAGGACACACTGTAAGTTTTCCTCAGCTTTTGCTACAGTTCCTTTGACTGCCTATTACAATATCTGCTCCTGTAACTTGTGGTCTTTTTTCAAATTACTGAACATGGACATCTCATCTGACAGCTCTGTGGCTATAAGTCATGATATTCATGTGTTGGATAAACACAAAGTTGAATCGTGGGATTTTGGAGTAGGATTTTTTAAGGTGTTGGAGTTTCTATCAGAGATACAAGCATATTGTGGGAATCAAGAAATCATTTTGTGGTTTCCTTCTCAACTTGTTGCTGATCAGGAGCCAAATTTGCTGTGTAGATGCTGGCTTCCATCTCAGTCCCAGAATTGGAAGAGAAGAAACTAAAATGAGATACTGAGAACCCAACGAATCTAGTTTTGAATGGTATTAAATGCGTATTCCAAGACTTTCTAATTTGAAATCATTTTCCCTCACAGTAAAGGATTGCTGAGCTCTAATCTAGCCTCTCTTTCCTAAAATGACCGTTGTTGTCTCTTACTTACCCCAAACTCGATGCAATAGGTGTGAATTAGGGAAGAAGGTGCTTGGCAGGGCTTAGACCCTTTACAACTATTCCCACAACTCTTCCTGTGGCAACGTTTACATCTTACCTGGGTGTACAGAGGGCTTTATGGGAAAGCATCTTCTTAGTGAAGCTAGCTGCCAGATTTAATTTTTCTTCTCCCCTTCTTTTTTCTTCCTTTGGATGATTTTTTTTCCAACATTCTGCTTCTATTCCTTGATGCCTTTCATATCCCTTTGGCCTCAATGTGCTTGACCCCATGATTGGGAGACAATGGACACTTAATGATGTTTTCCTATCTGGGACATCTGTTCTGTGGTGACACATTGTAAGTCTTCTAAGGTGGGAAGGAATTAAAAACAATGTCCCTTTGTGTTTTAAGAGTGGATACAATATCCTTCCAGGCCCAGGAGACTCAGGTCAACTAAATGGGGCCAGATCTCCATCTAAATACATATGTTCATATATATGCACAAAAAAGTTCATGTAATACACATTTAATAGTCGCTATTTATTGAATTTGCATTTTTGCTTCATTCAATCAAGTCTCTGTGTGTATGAAAATGAACATAGTAACATAATTCCTATCTTACAGTTGTTGACCTTGAGATATGTCATTCTAGGATCCAAATCCCTTAAGAATAATTTTTATTTCAGGAAAAGAGTCTCAGTATGTAATCCAGGTTAGCCTTGAACTCATGGTGATCCTCCTGTCTCAGCCTCCAGAATGATGGGATTACAGGTTTGTGTTACATCATCTGGCTCCTTAAGAATCTTAAAAATTATTTTATTAAACTAAAACTGCCTTCTTTTGTTGATATGCCTATCTTTCTGATGGTCAGGAGTTCCATTTTGGTTTTCAACTGATATAATAAGGGAAGAGGAAGGAAAGGAGACTTCAGGAATCAGCAGGCAAGAACAGGAATCCATACTCCATCCTAAACCAGTTGGTACCCTGGCACATGTAAGTTTTTTCTATAGGATAAACATGCAGAGTAAGAAATTGAATTATTTTGGTGTAGTGATTGCATGACGTTCTGAACTCTGGAGATGAAAGTGTCTTTATTAGAATTAAGATAATATTAGCCACTTTAACAGGTCATTGTAGTATGCTATCACAACAGGTGCATATTTCCTGTCCACAACAAATTCAGTTGATGAAGGGTTCTATACCTAGGCACTAATTGTGCCCGATTACATGAGTTTGATTATTTTTAGGATTTAGATTCTGATGATATCCTGCATGTGGAGATCCACGCAGTAAAGAAGAAAGGAGAAGGAATTCAGTTTTATAAATTAGGCTGAAATATGCATGCATTCTTATCCAAGTTTTACTAATAAATCATTCAAATCAAACTCATGGCAGCACTCAACTTTTAAAAAGGCCAGAAATATAATATCTCTGAGTTCCTATGAAGAAAAGTAACTAGATTTAAGAAATGGTTGCTAATTTCTGTCATAGATCCTGAGAAATATTCGGATTCTATAATCACCACACTGTTTTTGGAATTTAACTCAATCTTTGAAGCCACAGTCCCTAGGCAAAGTGCATGGAGAATCTAGTTCCTTAAAGAAAGAGGCAGACAGATGATGGATATTTGGCAACATCATTTGGAAGCCTTACTAACAATAAATAATACTTGTTTAAAGACTTTGATAATTTATTTTTTGGAAGATGAGACAATAAATTGTTATTGACATTGACTACTTATGACTGTTGCTATTCAACTTCTCAGGGATTGGCCAAGCGATGCCATTTTCCAGGAAAATTTGGCAGATTTCCTTTACAAACCAATTAACAGAACAACCCATAGTGTGGAAAATACAGAATATAAAACAGAAAAGAGTATGACACAAAGTATTCTATTTTCCATATTTCATTTTATTGCTCCCTAACCCATTGTTTAGCCAGTGAATGAAAGGCTTACCATAAGGCCTGAAATTCAGACGAAAAACCCCTGGATCATTTTCTCTCAACACTTTAACTCCAATGGCCTATTAAGCTTTCACATCTTTTTTTATTTAGTATTGGGTTAAAAAGCCTGAGAAAGAGGCAGACCTAACGAGAATTTAGGAATATGGGGTTTGGTCAGGGCCTTCTTGATAAAGATAGCATGCTTTCAATTTCTTCAGGAAGACTGAAAGTCTTTACAAAAGGGGAATGTGAAGTCATTTACTGTGCAAAACAAGGACCTCTAGTCAAGAGAGATTAAGCTTGAATTCTAGCTCTATCACATTTCCCACAATGTATGTTTAGCATCTATTAAAATGGTAGAGCAGGCATTTACTCTGAGAGTTGCTCTGAAGATGAAACCATATAACCTCCCTAAAGCACAGAACACAATGCCTGATCCACTATGGGCACATGATATTAAAGAACTGTCTTCAGAGTGAAAAAGAACATCCAAAGCCATTGCTGCAGCGAGCACACTGGCAAAAATCACAGAAGTTCAAGGGCAATTATTAGTAACCAGTAGAAATCTTTGAATAATAATCTGCTTATTTTCCTTGAATTCAATTTCAAGAACGAAATATATTGGGTGTGCAATGATTTATATTAACATGTAGCATGAAATGGTTAAAAAAAAATCAACCTGGAAGTCACCCAGATTGGGAGAGAAAAGGGTTTGGAGCTTTGCAACCATAAAATTTATCAACCATACACTACAAGTTCCAGCAATTCCTTAAGTGAGGAAGGTAAGCTTGTCTTTACAGGAAAACATGTCAGGATAGGACCTTAAGCCAAGTACTTTGTCCAGAAAAATTTCTTGACCACCAAGCAAGACATACACATTTCATAAACTTCTTGCTGATGTGTCCGGGAAAATTAACTTGTATTTTCTTAACATGCTTCCCCTTCCGTGAACAAGTAGAGAGCTCAGTACTATAACTCAGGGTCATTATTACTGGGTCTGTCACTCTGTTGACAAGAGAGACTCTTATTGAGGGGAAAAGTTCAAATACATGATTCTACCTTTGGGATTATACAATTTGAATAGATTATGTTTCTATTTTCTTTTGTTTTTCTGTGTTTACACACTGCTGTGCTTGCTTTAGCAATACCGCTACATTTTATAATGCTGGAGATAGAATCTAGAGCCTTACACATGCTAGTTACGTGGCCTACCATTGGATTACACTTCTCACTTTGTTTGCTTTTTAATTATCAGTTGTCTGTTACTCACTGCCACTTTATGAGTGGAAAATAATTCCCAAAATGCAGAGACCCTTTCATCTATTCCTTGAGAATTAGCAGGCACTTTGGACTGGTTCAACTTGAATACCATGTAAAGCACAGTAGTCATCTGAAAACCTGTAAAAAAGGTAAACAGAATAAAGAAGAGAAGGCCATTCTCAGCAGTCAGTAAGAAGAACCCCGTAGAACAAGGTAAGAGGCAGATGCATGTCTTAATAGGTTCTTTTAAACTTCTGAGCAAAAATTTGGATGCAAGTTATTCATTTGGACAATGACTCTAGATAGAATTCACAGGTGTGGACGTGGAGAAAGAAGGCAGGGAAGTTAAAAAAAAGTCAGCAATGTCCTTTTGGAAGTCCTCTAAAAACTATGCAGAACATGTCTCGCAGAACACACTCACCACATGACTGCTGCCCCTACCTCTTTCTGTCTTGGACTGAGAGTTGCCCTGGGATATTAGTCATCCATCCTCCTCCCTGCACTCTGCACTTCTGTATTGAGCCTGTCTTTGGCGTAGCAAGTTCCTATGGCCTGGGGAGAAATTTCAGAAGAGATAAAAGATGAAGGCAAATGTGTGAAGCTGAAAACATGGTGGCATAAGGATATATGAAGACTGAACACCAGTAATATCTTATACAACAATATATATTGCAAGGAGTTTAACTTCTCCAAATCTTCAGTGCTGGTAAAAAGCAGAACTAACATTGGAACAGAGTTTTCTTGGGCTCCAAATGGTTAGGAACTCAGAAGCAACTATATTTTTAAGTGCATTTTAAGTTTAACACATTACTCTTTGGATTATAAAAGTGTGTTCTGACACCTTCTAAGAAAAAAATGGAGATATTGCTTATATTAAACAAGAAGAGACAGAGGAAAAATGGAGTGAAATTGAATTAAAACTGTTGGGGGAAAATTAAAATAATAACTGAAAGAATTAAGAAGTAGAATTGACAGTGTGTAAAATTGCATTAGCTAAGCAAATGTTAAACCAAAAAAATAAATCAAGAATACAGAAATTAGTAACAAAGAGAAATATAGGAGCATTAGAAAATTTGACACTGAGCATTGCACGTCAATATGCATGTAATACAATCTCTTACAGATGATATGGGGCAGTGAAAAATCAATAGCACAGCAAGAGAAAGGTATCATCAAGTCTCCAAATATAGACCATGTTCACAACAATAATACAGATCAACTACTGAGAGTCAAATAAAAGAGGATTTGTTTGTGTGATTTAGAAAGAGAAAAGTACTATAAAACAAAAACCCTGAAAACCAGATAGGATGCCAATAAATAAAAATTCTAATTATGAACTACTACCTTGACACCGTAAAGTTAGGTGAAATACATCAGACACACAAACATACTTTATCTTATATGAGAAACCCAAGATGTAAATAAAGGACAAAATAAAAGATAGATAATAGTAAGTAGGGAGATAGATGTTTTTAAAGTGGGGAGATCAAGAAATAGAGTAATGGCAGGGGAAAAGAGGGAAAGGGGATTAAAAATAAAAGAATTGAAATGTGTTATGTACGTATACCAACAATGCAAAAGAAATCTTTATGCAATGTACACGTGTTAATAAAAAATAAAACTTGGAAAAAATAATTATGAACTACCAGTATGAAGATAGTTTTTAACATACACAATCATACACATAAAAGACATGTGTGCTTGTACTTGGAATACGACTCACTACAGATTTTATAGTTGTCATTCTAGTAAATAGAACCTTGTGGAATTCCCAGATATTTAATTCTCCTTATAATCAAAACCATTATTAAACTACTCCGCCGTGTGCATATTTATTAATTCTATTCTTTTTAAAATTTGTAACTAAAAATTACCTTCACTATGGACTAGGGAAATATTTCTGTGAGGCCATTTCCAATCAATCCACTTTCTATCTTTGCCTACAATCATCACTGCATTTTTAAAATATTTTAATTGGGATATAATTTAAATGTAGTAAGTTTCACCTTTTAGTGCAGTCATGTATTGCAATGAAGATACACAGCAATTCTATCACTCTGAAAAATTTCCGTGGTTCCTTTGTGGTCAACCCCTTGCCTCCTTCAGAGCCTCTGAAAGTCACTAATTTGTCATCTTTTCCTTTAGTTTGGAAATTGTTGGATTCTTTCTTGTAGTTTTTGATTCTTGTTTCTTGTACTTAGTTTGATGAATTTGAAGTCTATCCTGCTTGGTGCATATATCAGTAGTTTTTTTATTTTGTTGATAAATAGTATTTTATTTTATACATTGATAGTTTTGAGCAATTATGGATAAAATCACTATAAATGTTTTACAAGTGAGTTGTTTTGCACAAACATATTTTCATCTTACTTATGTAGTCAAAATGGTGACTGCAGGTGTACAAGCTAACCATGTGATTTAATTTTACATGAAAATGTTCAAATATTTCTCAGAATAAGTGTATATGTCATTCTGCACCCTAGAAATAACATTAAAGTTCTAGTAACTCCATTCTTGTAAAACTATGGTATGTCTTTCTTATTCCTGTTCTATTTTAATAGAGGTGAAATTGTGTCTGATTATTGTCTTAACTTTCATTATCTTAATACCTATGATCTTAAAAATCATGTCCCTTTTTGGAATTTGTATATCACATTGATGAAATACCTGTTAAAATCTTATGTCTGCTTATAAACTTTGATTATCACTTTTTCTTAAAGAGATATTTATATTTTGGATATAAAGACTTAATTGAATATTTTCTCTTTATTTGTGGCTCATTTTGCTTTATTTTAACAGGATTTCATGAAGAACAGAAGTTATTAATTTTGACTAATTTTGATTTATCATGTTTTTCTTTCAGTGGTTTATGTTCTTGGTGCTGTACATATAATGTTTTTACCTAATCCAATACCACAAACACCATCTTTTACTAGAAGTGCTATAATTTGTGGTTTTACTTTTAGATCTGTGATATATATTTAAATAATTATTGTACTTCATATAGGTATAGGTTGAAATTCATACATTAATATATGGTGTCAAATTTTTCTATAGAGGTGCTACTTTTTCTATTTAATTATTTTTATACCTTCATCAAAAAATATATTAACAATATATATGTGGAGCTAAGTCTGAGTGTACTTGTGTATCATTAATTTATTACTTTCTTTTGATCAAATTATATTGTTCTGTCTTACAGTAACTCTTCAGATTAATATAAGTCCAGCAACTTTGCCCTTCATTGCAAAACGATGTCAAATCTTTATTTTTCCTTTGCAGTCCCATATAAATTGTGCAGCCAGTTTATCAAATTTTACCAAATGTCTCACTACAGTTTTGACTGATTCCATTTAATATGCACATTACCAAGGGGTAATTACTAGGGGGGAAAATATTTGGACATCTACTAGTGAGTCATCCAGTCTATGAACCTGATCTACCTTACTTATTTGATAATGGTTTTTAAATTAGTTATGCACATAAATTTTTAAAATATTCCATTATTATTTTATCATCTGTAGGGTTTGTAGTGATATTTTATTTTATTCCTGGTATTTTAAATTTGTATTTTTTTTCTTTGTGTGATTTTGCTCAATCTGTATAGAAGTGTATTGATTTTATGGACTGTTACAAACTCAAAGTTTTGACTTTATTCATTTTTCTTTAATTGTTTTTGCATTAATATCTGTTCATACAGTCAATGAAAATTCAAAGAAATTTCATTTTCACTGATTCACGTTCTTGTGCTGTTCTCCCCAGCCATTTATGATAAAAGTCTCTCAGAAAACTGGATGTAGGGAGAAACTTTCTTAACTCTACACAGAATATCTTTAAAATTCTAAAGGAACTATCATTCTTCATGGTAAGAAACTGGGTGCTTTCCCCCTAAGGCCAAGTACAAAGATATACCTTGCCACCATCTATATAAAACATTGTACGCAAAGTCCTACACACTAGAATAAGAGAAGAAAAGGCAATAAATGTACATCTATTACAAAGGAAGAAATAAAATGGTTTGCAGATGACATGATTACCTGCATACAAAATCTAAAAGCTTTGACAAATAAACTCCTAGAATTAAATGATCATCACAAGGTTATGGGACACAAGTCTATTGGATTCCTAAGGCTGCTTTAAAGTCCAAAGTCAACAGGGAAACAGTGCTTTGCTCCTCTCAAAAGTTTTAGGAAAGAATCTTTACACCTCTTTATAGTTTGTGGTTGTTACCAGCAATCCATAAAATTCACTGACTGTAGATGTATCACTTTAATATCTGCCTCCACATCCACATGGTACTCTTCTATGAGCATGACTCTATGTCTTCACATGGACAGCTCACAAAGTCTTTGGACTTAGGACTCAGCATAACTTAATACAGTGTCATCAGAACTTAACTGACTATATCTACAAAGACACTATTTCTAAAAGGTGACATCTACAGGTACTGTGGATGAGGTTGTATACATTTCTTTTTGAATGACACAATTTAACCCACATTAGTCCACAGAGACCCTCCAAATTCATGTCATCCCCCAGTGCAAAAATAATTAACACCATCTCAAGATCTCTCAAAGTCCTAAACCATTGCAGTATCAACTGAAAGCCAAAATGTCAAGTGAAAATCATCAAATCATAAGTCTCCAATCTTACTATCTAAATCATTGGCTTTAGCTTGATATGAGTAAGGCTGTAGGTATGAGAAGGCTGTAAGTATTTTCTTTCTGAGAAGAAAAATTCACCGCTGTGAATACATTAAATTACTTGGAAGTTATTTACTTTCAAATACACAGGGAAGACATTGTCATCTCCAAAGGAAGAAATTAAGAGGATTAAAAAAAGGGTCAGAGATCCCAAGAACGACCAAAACTGATTAGGAAAAATTCTGTTAGATTTAGAGGCTGGAAAATCCTCCTCTGTTGTTTCTTTTTCTTATAGACTGGCATTGATGGTGTTAGTGTTGCTCTTTTAGACAACTGGAATAGTGACCACACCCTCTCAGCTCTGAGATCCTGTCAGCCCCAGCTGCCCTGGCCCACCCTCTTTCATTCGGACCTCAGATAGATGAAGGTGCAAAGTCTGGCAGTCCTATGTAGTATGAAATGCTAATGACATGACATTCTACAGAAGAAAATCTGGAGACGACAAACCGAAGATTCTGTGGATTGGTTAGGTAACGAGCAAGTGGTAGGCTGAATTTGGTCTGAGGGCTACAGTTTGCTGACATTGACTTTTGACTATTTACATTTGGCTATTTATAGATTTGTTACACTATATATAGCAGAATCCATCGGTGTCTCAGGGATTCTCTTTCTGCTTGCTTTTGGTCATACCCCTGTAGTGAATTGTGGTCCCATGTTTCCTGATGCTTGCTAGTCTTGTGCTGGGAAGTGGAGGATGTACTGTGTACTTCTAGTGAATTATCCATCTTAGGTACACTCAGGTTTGACTTTCTTGGTGATTCTGCCATCCTTAAATGTTGGGTGGTCTCTAGTTGTCTAAGTCTAGGGTAGTATTTTTTCTTCCACACTTGGGTTACTGGGAACATTACTGTTCTGTTATCTTTTTCCATCCTCAAGGAGATTCATTGGGTTTGTTTCTCCTCAGTCAGTGGCTTAAGTTTTTTTGATTCATTGGTGTATGTTTGGGCTGGAATTTACCTTCCCCCAACTCTACATTATGAAGTCCTAACCTTCAGTACTTCAGAATGTGATCTTATTTAAGATAAGATCTTTACAGAGGTAATCAAGTTAAAATGAAGCCATTAGGCTGGGCTGTAATCCAATATGACTGGTGTTGTTATAAAAATAAGACATTTGAACACAGACATGCACAGAGGGAAGATGGTGTGTAGACAGAGACGGAAGATAACCATCAACAAGCTAAGGGGAGAGGGCTGGAACAGATTCTTCCTCCTCATCCCTCAGAAAGGACTAACCCTGCTATTCCCTTGATACCAGACTTTTGCCCAAACAAATAATTTCTATTTTTAAGTCACTCAGTCTTATAATACATTAACACAACTGTAGTAAACTAATATGGAGTGAAAGATTTAGGTGAGATTTCTCCTCTTTCCAAAAGCAGAGGTTCCTACTTCACCAGTTACTAGGGCTGCTTCTTTTAGTCTCCTGCCAGCCTCATTTTTTTCCTTGTATCCAGTGAACTCCATTCAGAAAGATCCTGGAAGTGAGTGTAATTTGCCTTCCTGTGCTCCTCTCCTGTGTGCTTCTCCTAATGGTTCTCACCTAGCTTGAGCAACTTATTAAAACTTTTGGCTTCCTGCCCTCTTGTAAGACAACCTGATTTTCCTCCCATCTTCCCTACTAGACAAACCATCACATGCATTTTATCTTTCTTTGGAGTTTCCTTAAATTCCAAACTGGCTAATTGCTCTGGAATCCCAGATCTTAAATGAATTCAAAAAAATTATGATTTTTTAAGCCAATCTTTTCTGCTTAGATCTTTGTAAGACAATCTTTGTAAGCTTAAAACAACGCTGTTTTCAGCTTTTTATATCCTAAGGAAACCTACAAGACTTTTCTCATTTCAAACTATGTACGCCCCATCCTTCAACTACTGGCCTCTAAATCTGTCACCTGGGAAATTCTAACATGTATCAAAATTCATGCTACTCATTATCTTCGTCAGGAAGCATTCTCCTGCTCCCAGGAAGAGAATCAGTTGATAAAGCCTGTGTATTCTCATAATATAGCATGTAGACCTCTATCATTATGCTTTGCACTACAAATATTTCTTATTGTTCCTTTCTCGGTCTTTGAAGAATCTGAACGGAGAGTTTGTATCTTTGCTGTTTACCTTACCACATAATGTTTACCATGAAGTGAGCACTTAGAACAATCTGTCTTCGATTGACATTCCCTTGAAAAGTGCCGAAGTGCAGCTCCTCCATCCCTACAGATCAAGGTGATATTGCAGAACTACATGTGAAGAAGGAGAGACTTCCTGGCCTCTTTCTTTAGAGATAACCCAGTTATTTTTTTCTGACAGTATTTCAACATATCATACATTCATTACAGACACATCTAAAAACCAAAAGAAAATAGCAAACACCAGGACAGAGCAGCTAAGAGTCAGTTTACCTTAGCTCTTTATTTCTGGCTTCTGTTTGCACCACCTCTGTGGCTTTCCACAATAAAACTTCACAAAACTATTTCCTAGTCTTCATAATTGTATTTATTTCCAAGCAGTTATTGTAATGATTAACTGTGAAACTTGATGTATAATACTCATCACATAGTAGATGTTAAAATAACAGCTGAGGATATTAACATTTTTATGCTTATCTCCCCAACATATCACGTACTAGACTGTGAACTCTATTAGGACACTCATTTACCTCCAGATCAAGGAAGTATCTTTTCAGAAATCTGTATATAATATCCAAATATTACAACCCCTCATGTTACTCCAAAAGAGGTTCAGGGAAGACATATCCACTGGCCACATTTCAAGAGAAAGCAAAAAAACGTTGAATGTTATTATGGCTCTTGCCAAGTACCCACACCTGTTGTAAGTGGTACAATGCTGGTTTGGAATGGAAGCTACCATATTGGACAGACTTGGTTAGTTCAGACCCCTGGCTTTACACTGTGAGTTACCTAATTTCAGATGAATCATGTTTAGTTTCTTCATTTATAAAATTGTGCTGATAGTGATGGTAATTGTCTTTTATGTCTGGTTCACCATATGTGGTTCAGAACATGCTACTAAATGAGTCATTTCTTCCTAAAAGGTGTTACTTTGCTGCTTAAGTGTCATTTCTTCCAGTCCATGGAGTAGCCAGCCTCCCACCTACCTGCTCTCCTTTGTCTATGTCAAATGGAGCAGGTTTTCCTTTCTGGCTGGCACATACTCCACACAGAAACTTGGGAAAGAAACAAAGATTTAAGAATAAGCCAGACAGGTTTTTTCCACTTTGTGAAATGCTGTGTCAGAGACTGAGCACGGAGGAATCTGCAGCCCTTGGCTACAGTGTAGGGTGGGGGTGGGGTGTCTTTCCTGTGTTTCTGCCAGGTGTCCATCAGCCTCACCCTCCATTACAGCTCTCTGGCCCTACAAGCCTGGAACAGTGGCTCCTCCACTCCTGTGTTTGTCCCCGATGTTAGTAACTCTGTATTTTTATAATGAGAGGGGGCGAGGCTGGCACCAGGTAGAGCCTGCAGGTATCCTGGCACAGTGCAGGGCACTCTGCAGGTACAGGTGCTGAGCAAGGTCCTGGGCCTGACAGGACAGATGAAGCCCTTTGTTCCTGCAAATGGGCCCTTCCTGGCAGTGATGGAGCTGGCCTGCTGTCCAGCCCCACTCCTCCTCTTCAGCTGCAGCCATTATCCTAAAGTGGTTTTATTGATCTGCTGACTCCCTGTCTCCTGCCTGTGCTCCTTCTCCTCCCCTCTTCCTCCCCCTTGCACCCCATCCTTGAGATCCCAAATGTTCTGTGGCTGGTCTCACACATGCAGGGATTTTCTTCAGGGGTGAACGATGATTTTGAAGTTAGATCAGACAACTGCACTTGTCTCATGTGAGAGCAGATCCTTTCCTACTGCCCACCCCTCCAGACTAGGTATGTCTCCACTCCCAAGCTCACCTTACCCAGATTTAAGTTTTTTGTCTCTTTAAGTTTATGACCTAGAATAAATAACAGACATGAACGTGTGATTGCTAAGGCTGCATTTTGGTGACTTATAGTAAATTTTGCCACGTCGTGATTCCATTTTAAACAATTGCATTAACACTGATACAATTTACATGCAATCTAAATAATTTGAAATAGTTATTATTTTTGCACAAGTTTGTCTACAAGTTCCTTAAACATATGCATTGTAATTTTATTTTATCAACCTTGTGACCTAACAATTATATCTCACATTTGCAGATAAAGACAAAAATAATCTGAGAGTCTTACATCTAACAGATACTATAGACAGGACTCAAAGATAAGCCCATCTAATACAAAACTTATTTTTCCCCAATTGAAAAGCTACATTAATGATGCTGCTTGAAATTTTAGGCATATATCTGATTAAACTGTGCTCTAAGCTGTGTGTTATATTTTATGCTACTTATTAAATTGTAACTGACTTAATCTTTAAAGAAGGAAGAATTTTCTAGGTGTTAATCATCTGAATAGGCCCTTCAGAGTAGCAACTCTTCTCAGTTTGAGAAGCATTTTCACTTTTTTCTTTATGTAGCTCTACTCTAGCTCTTACAGCTATTTTGCATATTTTGAGATAATTTGGAGCTGTTGTTCTCCAGTGAAAACATAAGACAGAGAGGTGATTAAACTTCTACTCAAATTCCATAAATAAAGTTCATCCAGAACATTTCCTCTTAGTATGACACAGTACCAGGCTATAGGCACTAAAGCTTGTGTGCTCTCATCCCTGGATATGTCGGGCACCTGGTGTCAGAGAAGGTCAGCAGGAACAATACAGAGTTAAGAGGCACCAGAGACCAGGATGCTGTCATGACCTTTAATTAAACTTATGATCATCTTTTGTGCCTGTAAGGAAGGCACATTTAGAAAAGATGTATGTACCTTCCATAGCCTGGAATGAATTACTGCCTTGTTAGAATAAGAGTGAGGGAGGTCTTTGGAAGAACCAGATTCTGATTATTAGTTAAGCCAGGAGAATGGAGCATCAGTGAGACAATCCCTGTACATAATTATTATTTATTACTATTGAACAATACTATCTGCTGTGCACCAATCCGGTCCACTGCCATATATAAAATTGACTTGCTCTTGGCCCTGCCAAATCAATACCTTCTATTGCAGACTATAGAGGTGACTTTTGTCCTTTATCTGCCCTCATTCCACATTTTTAAAGTGAGATATATTTAGAGTAAGATATAATGTTCAGTTTCTCCATTTTAAGGCTAGTGGCTAGAGATGTTCTTTGCTTTAGAGAAAAGTTTTAAGTTTTTTTCTCTTGACTTACATTATAAAACCAGCAGGATGTTTCCATTAGAAAAATAATAGCATAGATTTAGACAAAAATGTTGGATAAAGAAAGATGAATGTGGAAGAATGGAATGGGTATAGATATGGAAATGAGAATGTTTGGGACATAGCTTTAAACCTGTCACTATGAACTAAAGCTGAGCTCTTGCCATGCCTGTGTTACTGTGAGAGTGAAGACAAGTCATTTAGCAAGCTTTGAGCCTCAGTTTCTTTATACGTACAAAGACATGTTTGACTTAAATCTGAGATGTCAAATATATAGCACACAGATTACCACTCATGAATTTTATGTGCCCATAGCAGATATTGCTAGCAGGTATTTCTCAATGAACTAGAGAAGGATAGTAGTATAAATGCAATGAATTGGCATATGTATTAAAATAGTTTTGAAACAATGGACTCAAGAATTTCAGGAACTATTTGAACTTCTCCATATTTTCTGTTTCTTTTTTGTAAGACAAAATCTTCTTTTGTCTATGACTTCTACTCTGAGTAACATTTTGGCCATTCTTTTAAGATTATAGCTCATAGTGTCCTAACTCTTGTCATTAATTATTTTGTTAGGAAATTTTGTTTTATTTTTCATAGAAGAGTGCTTTTATATTTTCATTAATATCTACATATATCACATTTTAAAAAGTTCTTTTTCAATCATGCCAAAATACAGTCTCAATACACCTAACAATGAAAACTACATTTTGATCAGTTATAACTAAAATTCTTAAATTATATTACCGCTCAAGTCTTGTCTATACTAGACACCCCAATACACTGAAATAGTGTCCAGCTTCCTGAAGTTTTATACCAATGAAACTTTCATATGTTACACTGATCCTTTACAAAACTCTCTTAATACATTTTAAAGAGAATTGGCTTGAGTACATTTCCATAAAGAAAAAGACTACTCATGTAATGTTTAAAAAATCCTGTTGAAAAAGACTATTGTTTATTCTGACAAAATTTCAGCCAGAACTACACTTGTTTTAGAACTGTTCAATTGGGGGCTGTCTTTCTTCTCCTTGCCTTGTATTCCTCTCCCATTCACTTTCTTCCTCTAAATTAGTCAGTTTAGTTTTAATTAAAATTCGTTATTGTGGCACCAGTCATATACTGTCATTCAAAGGCTGATTTTGCATAGGCCTGGTATGGAAAAAATGTCCATCATTTATTGTTTATATATGTAGGTACATAAATGCAAAAATGAAAGTATTCCATAGTTAATGGCAATTATTAACTCTGCTGTTACATTATTTTCTGAAAATACATTGTTATTATGAATACATTTTGTAAAATATACATGAATTCAAGAGGTACATGTATATGACTATATATATGTATATATACATATATATGAGGGAATATCGCTCTATCGTAAGAAAAAATGAAAATGGATATATTTTAAGTACGTAATGTTAAGGTGAATCTGGAGCAATATTTCATTGCTTCTCTTAAATAAGAAACTCAAAATATAAATTAAAGAGCCATGGATCCTGGGAAGAGAATCAAGAAGAAGCCAATGCCTTCCTGTGAGCCGGTGGAAGTTGTGGGCCGGCCACACCATTCCTGTGAGCCAGCACCTGCCGTGAATCCTGGGAAGAGAACCAAAAAGAAACCAAACTCTTCCTGTGAGCCAGCAGTGGTTGTGGGGTGGGCCACCCCTTTCCTGTTAGCCAATGCCTGCCATGGGTCCCAGAAGGAGAATCAGGAGGGATCCAACACTTTCTTGTGAGCCATAGACAACCAGCTGATTAGAGGAGACAGACACAGGTTGAGATGATAGCCACTAAAGTTAAAAAACAACTTAATGCCTAATAACTTTGCAGGCCTAAAGGTGGTAGTCTGAGCATCTATTTAGAAGATAACAATTTGCAATATACCAATTATGAAGGATTTACTTCTGAAAGTGGTAGCCATTGTTAATTCCCCATTATCTTAAAGTCCTGCATGATTTTCATTGTTTTGTTTTATTACGTTTTGTTTTGTTTGATTTTGTTGTATCTAATGCTATGTCTAGCTGTTTTGAGGATAACAAGATATATTGTAGTAACCATTGCTGATTGCCCATTATCTTGTTTTGAAGTCTTGTATAGCTTTCATTTTTTGTGTCTCAATTGTTTTCGTTCCATTCTGCTTTGTTTGATTTTATTACATCTTATGGTATTGGCAGCTATTCTGAAGATAACAAGAAGCATTATGATATCTGTGTTGATTTCCTTTTACCTTGTTTGGAATCTTGTATTACTTTCAGGGTTCTATTTTCATTGGCTTTCTTCTGTTTTATTTTGTTTGGTTTTATTCCCCTTAAAATAAAAAATAAATTTAATTAAACAGTAAATTAAATAAGAGTTTGTAAGAAACAAGGAGGCAGACCTTTTGGAGAAGAAAAAAAGATCAAAAGAAAAGTGGGGGATAAGGTAAGTGGATAGAAGACAGCTGAGAAATGATATACATATACCAATTCCCCCAATCAAATGTAACTATTATGTACACTAATATAAACTAATTTTTTTTGTCTTTTTTGAGATGGGGTCTCGCTGTGTAGTTGAGGCTGGCCTTGAGCTCACTTTGTAGCCCAGGCTGGTCTCGAACTCACAATGATCCACCTCTGCCTCCCGAGTGCTGGGATTACAGGTGTGAACCATCATGCCCGACTTAATACACTAATTTTAGAAAAGACATATATACCCACAAACAAAGAATATGCATTTAAAATAAACTCTGCCTGTTACTTTTATTTTTTACTTATTTTATTTATTTTATGTTTATTTTTATTTTTGGTACCAGGGATAAAAGTCACAATCTTGCACTTGCCAGGCAAACACTTGTACCGCTGAGTTAAATCCCAAGCTTATGCCTGTTATTTTTAATGTGTGCCAGGCTGAAAGCTGTGTTTGGTAGTCTTCACTTTTCAGGAGTATCAGTATTTCAGTATTTTTTATTTCATCTTTTAATTTATTCAAAATGATATGGGCTGTTATTTTCATCAAAGCTAAATTTTGAGTGAAATCTAGGTATAAACTTTAATTCAAAGCATGATTCATTTTATAAAATGCATGCATCTCCCCACAAGACGCAAGTTTGGTCTTTTGCTGCTATTTCAAGTCAGGTTTACTTAGGCTACACATAGCAAACAAAAGATTCATTAATTTGCATTGAAAGTTAAAGAAAAATTGTCTTTCCAAATATAAAGATGAATGAACGAAGGAATGACTGAATGAACATTTCAGTGTGAGTGGCAGGCAGCATGATATAACACAAGGAGTTAGATTTGTGCCAATACAAGCTTGCATCACAGTTCCAACTCTATCACTTTCTATGTCTGAGACCTTGAACAGCTTCTCTGCAACATTAAACTCTTTAAAATTGTTGCAGAAAATCAAATGAATGAATAAAGTCTTGTGTAATATCTACTTCCCCAAGGATGACACAAAAAGCAGAAAACATCAAAGAAATCAAATTTAAAAGTTTGTTTGTTAAAACACTGTGTGTTTTTATGATAAAATAATTGCTAACCAAATTAGATATGCAAGTTCCTTTGTTATATCCTTTAAAGTAACTCTATAAGACTATAAGAAAAACATCTACTCCTTCATAGGGAAAGGAATGAAGTATTTTCTTTCATAAATATTTTCATGGTATTTGGAGAAGAGGAGGAGGGTTATCAGCCTCCTCTTTGGCGTTACAACTTGTAAAGTGAAAAAAAAAAAAGAAACATTTCTTTTTCTGCTTCTATATCCCTGGTCATCCCGGTTTATAAGCTGTGCCATAACTATTGAGCAGCTGAGAATTTGATTTATGGGTTCTCACTTTATGATTGGGGAAGGCAACTATTAGTTATGGGTCAGGACTCTCAAAAGCCGTTTTCCTGCCACATTTCAGCTTTTCCTGGTAATAAGCACAGCTGTGGCAGGTACACTGATCTTCCATCTCTCTCTTCTTTCCAGATCTTTTCTTGTCTGGTTTCTGTCACATAATGGTAATGTAGGAGTTGTCTCTTGGGAGCTGATTGACTAAGGTGACCCAGATTTGGAACAAAGAAAAAGAAAAAAGACAGTAGTAGTTGTATTTGTCAACTCATCAGGGAATCCTGTATTTTGTGCATCTAGAGAGAGAGTGATAATTGCCTATTTCCTGGGTACAAAGGAGACAGAACCTTGCCAGGACTTCTCACTTTGGTTGAGTCCAGGTCAAGTGTGTGGGCAATGCTCCTTAGGTATTATGCTGCTGTTCTATTCAAGTAAGAATAACCCACCTCTCACGGTAAAGAAGAGCCATGATAGCTTGATGGTCACACACTGGAGCTGGAACCTCAAAGGAATGTTCTCTAAGTTTACCCCTTTCTTGCATCTCTTCTGACTTCCCTCTAGAATTGGAAACGTTTATGGAGTTCTTGAAAATTTCTTGTACATATACCCTAAAATACACTCCTAGGTGCTTCAGTAAGGTATTATTTGAAAGACCTCCTGGAATTTTTCCAGAAAGTGTTGCATTTGGTAGAAAATATTGGGGTTTATTGTGAATCCTTTGTGATTTCTCTTTGTGTTAGTTTTTGTAAGTGTGAACATAGATCATTGCTGTGGTTTGTATGTGGATGTCCCCCAAGAACTTCATACACTCGTGGAAAATTTTGGAAAAATATTGGACCATGGACATACTATGCCTGACTTACTGTTAGGAGGCAGGGCCGGGCCAGGGCAGGCGGTTTGCTGTGACCTGGAGAAGTCATCTTCCTCCCTGCCTTCTCCTTCCCTTTCTGTTCCCAGGCTACCAAAATATGAGGAGGCTAAAACTTATGAACTGTGAGTCAAAATAATCCTCTTCTAATATATAAATTGAGTATAATGGTTTCTCAGCACAAATGAAAATTTTGAAAACAGCCACCATAGATCTGGTATATATTTTTATTTTTTTAACTTAAATTTACTGAAAATAAACACTGGCTCTTGGCAATAAAATAGCTATTGAACTTTTGATATCAAATTTTAAATGTCCCAGGAGTCATTTGGGGAAGTGGGGAAGTTATCTGCATAGTTTTTGCCTACATTTGATTGCCATTAGCAAAATTTCACAATGATTTTAGGGAGCAATGAATGGTACTAAAATCAGGTTTCATGCCTTGTAATTGGAGAGTGACCAGAAGAAGAAACTCTACCTACTGTAATTTACATAGATGCTATTAAATGTAACTAATAGATTGAAGAGTATCCTATGTGTCTAAGCATTTGCTACCAAAATTTCATGTGTGTTTTCAGAATTCACGCTAAGATAGTCATAAGGATGAATAGAAAATAATAGAGGATGCAGATAAAACACTAAGCACATTCAATTATTTGAGAATTGACAACAGGGCCTAAAACATTCTGGAGGAAAGATAGTCTCCTTCATAAGTGGGGTTAGGAAAATTGGCTATCCACACACAGACAACTAGGTTTTAGATGCACATCTCTCACCTTGTACTAAGTGAGAATCAAAATAGATCAAAGAACTAACTGTTAAAACAGAAATGCTTAACCTGCTACAAGAAAAAAAATAGGTAAAACTTTTGAAGTCACAGGTGAGCATAAGGACTCTCTGAACAGATCACCAGCTTCATAATAAATAGTACCAAGACCAACAAATGGGACCATATCAAATTAAAAACCTTCTGCACAGCAAAAGAAACAGCCAACAAAGTAACAAGATAATCTAAAAATTGGGAAAAGTATTTGGCATTTATTCCTCAGTCAGAGAACTAATATCTAACCCATATGAAGAACGTTTTAAAAAGTTAGACTCCTGTAAAGAAAAGATGAGCAAGTATAATAAATAGAGGTACAAATGGTCAATAAATACAGGAAGAAATGCTCAGCATCACTGGCCATTAGAAAATTGAAAATCAAAACAACACCGAGATTCTGTCTAACCTCATTAAAAAATAAAAAAAATCAAATACTAATAAATGCTAGCAAGGCTGCAGAAGGAAAAAGAAATTGTCCTGTATGGTTGGTGGGAATGTAAACAAAAGCAACACTATGAAAATTAGTATAGAGATTCCTCAAAAAACTAAAACTAGAAATTCTTTTTGACCCAGATATTCTCTTTCTTTGTGTTTTCTAAAAAGAATTAATGACACCACATTACTATGATACATACATACCCATGTTTATTGCCACAAAATTCACAATAGCTAAATCTTGGAAGCAATGTTTATGACCATCAGCAGGTGAATGGATAAAGAAAATGTGGTATTTGTAGAGTACTACTCTGCCATAAAGATAAATGGATGCACCTTGAGATTACTATGTTAAGTGAAATGAATCGGACACACAGCTGAAATATTGCATGGTGTCTTGCAGGAGAAACCCAAACTAAGTGAATAGCAAGATAAAGGACAGTCGAAAGTAGGGAGATACATCTTTCTCGAATGGGCAGGGATCAAGAAATGAAGAGAGGAGTAAGGAAGGGGAAGGGAAGTGGGTGAAAAAGGGAATGAAGATGTGCTATGTATTGAACCCCCTCCACACAATAAATATAAACATTATGTACCACAAACATGTACTAATTTTAAAAAGTTCACAGTGAATCCTATGGACCGGGGATAGATAAAGGTTGCTCCTGTTTCCCACGCAGGTCTGTATGAATGTACAGTCCTGGCTGGTGCACTTAGGACGGTGGCCTCTGCCACCTTGGTGAGTTACTCCAGTTGTCATCAAAGAGAAGAGGTTGAGGGGCAATGCAGATCCAATGCTGTGAGGGAATTTGCATTTTATAGTCCCTGCCCTTCATATGCTAAAGATGAATAAAAAGTTTTCTCATGATGAATCTTTACAAGTAAAAAGTACGAAAGGTTTAATTGCATGAAATATCAGCTATGATTTTTTTCCACAAGAATTCAGAAGTCAGAGATTTGAAAAGGCCTTCCAAGGGATGCAATCAATGCCTCCTTGTACTTCCTTGGGCGTCATTTTGGTTACCATAAGACCCTGCACCCCTCCTCCTGATAAAGGAAGATTCCAGAATGCCATCTGATTTATCTCTGAGGTCAAGGACTTCCACAGGCTTCATTCAGCAGTCAGATCACAAGGATTTGAAGTGTCTCTCCCAAGACAGGAAATTCTCACTGTTATATTTGTGCTTTCCTGTTGGACCTCTGGATTTTTGTTTTCTTATTAATACTTAATTTACAGACAGGAAAGTCATTTGGATCTGGAGTCATCTTGATAACACCACTAATACAATCGCCCGGACGTCCCCATGTGCACCGTCCAAGACCTGAGACACTGCACAACCACTCTTTCAAGCATCCAGGTGTTGGATTCAAGGACGATTGCATGATAGTTCAGCCACATTTATGAAAGTTCTAATTAAAAATACAGATGTCTTCGGCCCACAATACCCAGACAGCTGTAATACTTATTAGATTTTTTAAATGTTAAGACTCTGAATCCTCACTTCTCTCCAATAGAACAGCTAATAATAGATAACAAAGCATAGCCAGAGAGGACTTGTAGGCTTTATCCTCCCACTAATTGACATGCTTTGTTTATAGAGAACACCTAGTGCTTCTACAAATTGGTATTTTGCAGCACTGGCTTCATTAGATTGCTTTGTTTTCCCTTTCAGAATGGCTTGGATACAGTATTGTTTATCTGGGGCAGTAGAATTTCCAAAGGGTTGTAGTCCAACTGTTCTAACACAAAGCTGATGGCCATACAAAAGATTATCTGGATCCAAGAAAAGACGACCATTAAGGATCATTCAGCCTTAAAGAGAGGACTCCTTGTAATGCAAATGTAAAGTTGTCTCTAACTCCTAGGAGGCAGAATAAACAAGCAATTACCATATTTAGAAATGTCTATGATGTGTGGACCTAAGAACTTTGCTGCATGAATGCAAAGCTCTGTACTGACACTTGGAGTCTGCTTGTGAATCAGCGCAAATATATCTTCTTAATCTGACAGAGAAATTCTTTAGGTTTAAATGTATAGTTAAAAATGAAGTAAAGAATAGAAATTTTATGTACTAGCCAAATAATATCCAGTTGAAGAGTAAAGTCATCTTGAAAATCCTGGTGTGATATTTTGTTATTTCCCTTCTTGTGCATTCATTCATATACAAACAACTGGTACCTGTGGAGGGCTTTCTTAAGTTTAAGGCACAGTGCTAGGCACTGAGAAAGGGTAAAGTATGCAGAGATGAGCATAAGTGAGGTCAGAGGACATCCCGAACTGTAGTGCTACATTTGAGAAGTCACTAGGCCTTGCTCTCCAACACAGTAGCCACTGCCCAAATTGAGACCTGCTACAAGTACTGTGGACACGCAAAATTTGCAGGACTTGTGTTCCTAGAGCACGCACAAGTGGTGAAAAGTCATGAATCACAGATATGTTCAGAAAGATGCCTACAAATGCCTATTTTTATAGTTTAAGCTCTACGTATGCTAAATGTCCCACAATTATGTAATTTAATTTAATAAAATATATTAATAAATAAGGGTGTTTTGGTGGCATCTTAGGGATGTTAAGGCTTTAAGACAATCAAACCTGAGAACATTCAAGATGGTACAGGCTTATAGCAATGTGCTATGATGCAGAAATGCTGGTACTTCCGCATTACAGGGCAGACTGCTTACAGGGCAGCAGCCAGTCAGCAGCAAGGAGAACTGAATAATGTGCTTGGATTAGCTATTTGCAAACATCATGCCAAATTTTTTTTTCAGAGGGTATCTGTGATTTCTGCAAAATTCAGTGATTTTCTATGAACAATTATTAGATTCTAAGAAAAGATCTGAGAATGACAGCCGGTAAACTCTGAACTGTGACTTTGTGGGGTTACACTGTATAGAATATGCACCAAATTTCAGGAATTTTGTATCAAAAGAGTACAATGTATTTATATTAATGCATTTATATTTAACATGTGTTAAACTGATAAAATTGTTGGTTATATTGTATTGTATATAATGCATCACTAAATGCATTCCATTTGTTTCTTTTCTTACTTTTAAAAACACACCCAGCTATCCCCTGCTTCCTATCTTTCCCAAAGTGCTTAAGACATCCTACTACAGTGACACATGCACACTGAATTCTATGGAGGCACAATTCGTAATAGCAAAATTCTGGAAATAGTCTGTAGATGCATCAACAGATGACTGGATAAAGAAAATGTGGTATTACGTACAATGGAATACTCCTTGGCCATACAGAAGGGCAAATTTAAGGCATTTGTAGGAAAATGGATGAACCTGGAAAATATAATATTGAGTGAAATAAATCAGGCACACAAAACTTGAAACTATCACTGATCTGAGTAAAACATAGTACAACTGAGACAAAAATAAAGGAAGAACAGAAGAAGACAGGGGAATGAATCTCCTACAGATAGGATGGGGTGCAAGGGACCAGGGGCAGGGGAGCAGATGGGGAAATAGATAGGGCGAAGAGATGCCATGTACAAGGCTCTATTAACTTCAGTGAATGCAAATACTGTGTGCTATAAACATGAATTAAGATTAGCAATATGGAGAACCAGCGCTCCTGAAATCGGGCCATGGTGGGACTTAGGTAGTTTATTCTTCTGCCCTCTTGATAAGCGTTCCTGGCGTGAGCCAGGAGGAGAACCATCAGCTCCCATGAGCCTACTGGCACATGGGCTGAGAATCAATCACCCTCAGCCCCCCCGCCACACACACACACTCCGTAACTACTGGGGATAGATGTCTCAGTATCTCTTGGAAGGATTACCATATGTAACATAGCAAATATCAGGGATTTCCTTCTGTCTTCTGTTTGAAGGCAAAAGTTTTCACTGTTTTGTTATGTTTTTTGCTCTATTCTATACTCTCAATTGGTTCCATAATGTTCTGTTTTTGCTTTGATTTCACTATACCTAATTGACTGGACAACTATTGTGAAGATAACAAGATATACCATTGTACCTATTACTACCATCCCAGTATCCTACTGTGAAGTTCTGTACCAATTTCACTGTATTGTCTTGATTGGCTTTGTTCTGTCTTGTTCTGTTCTATTTTTATTATTTTCAAAATAAAAAATTTAAAAAACCCTAAAAAAGCAAAAAAAATTAGTAATATCAAACAAGAATACAAATGGAGAAAGGGAATTAGAAGAAGCAGGGTGGTAAGGGAAGAGGATTAAAAAAGAAACAGGGCATATTATGTACATGTAGCAGCTCCCCAAGATGATCGTAAAATGCATGTACTGCAAACATAGTAATAAAATTTTTTTTAAAGCTTCATTCTTTTTTGCAGTGGGAACTTTAAGCACTGCTACACCTTGAGAAAGATAGTCACAGATCAACAGGGAGACAGGAAGAGAGGAATGAACTGGGTGCCCCCTCTGGGGAAGGTTTAGCTGCTTTTAAACGATGAACTGCAGAAGCCATCCGGCCCCCTATAGAATCCAGCCTAGCCAAACAGACATCCAAGAACAGCAGAGGCCGTGTGGCAGGTCTCCATCCTGAGGATGCGTTTAGCCACTGACCTCTCCACTGCTGGTACATATTTCTTTGAACCTCATGCAATGTTTGTGATGTTTAAAATAATAATAATAATAATAATTTAAATACATTGCTTATGCATATTAAATATCTTAACATGCTTTTTATTTTAGATAGTAAAGTTCTTGCAGTTTGAGGTCTTTTTTTTTTAAAAAAAAAAAAAAAAAGAAAACTCAGCTACTGGAAAAATTTAAATTACATAGTTGGTCTCATTACATTTCCACAGGCTGGTAGTATACATTTTTTGTCACTTTTCATGTTCATTAACACATAAGGTGTCACTGTTGCGTATCCTGGCTAATAACTTACCACCACCCCCCTCTCCATCTGGGTAGTTCAGTACACAGTACTGAACATATACTGGGTCCTATGCATTGTGATGGGTGCTGGGAGCAGAATAGTGAAACTAAACAAAGCAAACGCATCCTTGACTCTTGCTAGGCTTCTGTTTTATGGGAACCCCCGAGGGCAGTCTAATTATAATAACCAGCTCTGCCGAGGCACTTAAATTCAGCAATGACTGGCCGGCTGTATTTGAGGAAAAGTGCAGTGAGTCTCTTTATTAATAGCCCAATGATCGTAGGACTTATGACCTAAGTGTCTACAGCATCTGCAGCCCAGTCCTCCACCAAGTTTTGGAGAAATCTGTTATTTTGGAAATTAATAGATACTTTGAAAACAAACAAAACTCATCTGTGGAACTATTTGGGGAATGCTGAGATAAATGAAAAACAAGACTCTTCGCTGCAAGATTTGTGAAAGGTTTTGCTCTTTATGAACCTAGAACACTATGTTACCATGAAAGTTTCCCTAAATGTACTTGACCAAGAATTTGGATTAAGGTGAATTTTTTCTCTGGGAATAAAATTCTTCATGATAAACTTTCAGAGATAATGTTTAGTTCACATCCTCATTCTCCTCCATTCTGATTAGCTCTCCTGTGCCAGACATTGTTACTACCTTTCTGGTATTCAGACTCAGGCTGGCTTTTTTTTTTTTTTTTTTTTTTTCCTTTGCACTTTGTGTCTCTGAGGCTGAAAGTCTTTAAAACCCGTTTGTTTCACCACCTGGCTCTAGCTACATCCTGCCAATAGGGGGAGCCCGAGGGAGACTGAAAGAAGAAAATGGCACCAAATCCCAGTTTCAATTTACTGTCTGGTCTCTTACCTGTGTTCTAAGCAGTGAGTCCTCACCCTTACAGCAATAGTTCTTTCCTATTCCAGCAGACAAAATCAGGTGGCAGTATTTTTTCTGACACTTATAGAACCAGTGACATACCTCCCTCCATCCCCAGCTGTCAATCTTCAGTGAGAACTACTGGTGAGTAATTAGACTTTCAGTCCCAGGATGCGTCTCTTCTAGAGTATCTAAGGTTATTTATTCACTTATTTATTTATTTATTTATTTATTTATTTATTTATTTATTATTTTTGTTATATATTGGAGATCTGTTTCCTTTGTTCCCACAGCCCTAGAGTGATAGTTAAGTCCTGTGTTTACTACTTGTGGAATCCCAGAAGGCGTTCTTTTTGTTTTTCCAATTCTTTAGCACATAGTTCTCTATACTGAACTTTCTGTGCAAAGAACCCAAGTGGTCTCCGACACGCGACTAGTCCAATATGCCTTGTTCATCTTCTCCATCTCCTGGGCCAACAATCTGAGGGGAGCTGTGTGTGAAATTACAGCAGAGTTCTGACATCAAACTCACCAGTCTGATTGAGTTTTCTCATGCTGCAGGCAGCCACAGCCTAAGAAGATGAACTTCCAGGAAACAAACTCCCATCAGCTGCTTCTGCTGCCTTCTCTAGGTCCATGTGACAATAAAGAAATAGATCCTAATTTGCCACATTTTTCTTCTCACCTGGAGCCCTGAGCCTGCTGGCTTTAACAAAATTGTAGAGTGAAACCCTAACTATGAGTCTATTTTCTGATTTTTCTCCTGAAAAATCAGTTCTTTTATATAGTTCTTTTCCATCAGGGGCTACTGCCCTTGACTGTCTACTAGAACAGCTAAACCTATCTAAAGAGTAGAATTCAGATTCTACTAAGTTAAGGAGTATTTGATTCTCAGAACCTGAATTCATGCTTTTTACATTGAAATTTTTGTTTATGTTTTCATGTTTATATATGTCTCCATCTCTGTCCATGTTTGTATGGGTACAACACATACCACTGTAGGATCTGTTTGTGCTATATGCTGTTTATGCTGTTATGCTGTTTTTACCGCTGTATTTCTAGTACGTCACATAGAGGCTAATGGATGTTGAATGAATGAATGGATGTATGAGAGATGTTTGTTAATGCTATTGCATTAACATTAAAAGAAAAAGAATGAAATCTGCCTAATTTGTTTAAGGTAGAGTCACCTAATTTAGCTCCATTTCTTAAAAATATAGCATAAACCACCTATAAAATCTTCTAGAGGCCACAATGAATAAAATATGAAAGAAAAATTTTTAATTTTAAAATATTTTATTTAATACATCAAAAATATTATTACTTCAATGTTATCTATAAAATAATTATTAATAAAGAAAAATCATTAATGTTATATCAACATTGTTTCTAAGTTTTTAAAAGCCAGTGCATGTACTATACCCGCAAAATATCCCAATTAAGAGTAGTTGCATTAAAAAAAAAAAAAAAAAAAACAAGAAGAGTACTTGCATTTCAAGGGGCTCAGTAACCCTGGTGACCATGTTTTCAGTATTAGAACATATTTTGATAATTTCCTTTGCATGATGAAGAGAATTATACTTTCTGTTTTGTGTAAAGTTTGGAAATGAGGAGTTGTAGGAAGTGGCACTTGCTTTTGGATTTGAGAAAGTTTGGTTGGGAATAGTATGTTAACACTTGCCTACTTGCTGCATCACAACTCTTTCCCCTTCTCTGTTCTTCCACACTAGTGCTCTGAATGTAACCAAACCAGAGCCTACACTATTCTGAAACTCATTTCTCTACTCGTAACTTGAGCTCCTTAGCTGGAGACTTGACCTTGTCTCTAAAATCTGATCCGTTCTAGAAAGGTTTATTTCTCCCTGGAACTGACCACCTCTTTCCTCTTATAGTCTTCAAGAGAACCCCAAGAAATAATACAAAATAAAAAATATAAAAAAACATACCAACAAAACATCTGCTGCCCCTTCTCTCTTATTCCCTACATTCCCCAATCCCTTCATATCACTTCTGATATCAATTATTCTGTGGACAGTCAGAATTTTCTCTCCATATTTTTTGCAACACAAAGATCCTCTAGGTTCACATAATTCTCACTGGCCCCACCAAAATACATTTTAAGGCTGTAACATGGATGGAAATTTACATGACATTGGTATAAAACTTTGTGTCTTCTCTTTCTCCTACTTCACCTTTTCTGTTATCTGAGAATGTAGAATCTCAGAGATGGCTCCACTGGCTTCAGACTCTCTGCCCATTACACATTCAGTAATCCTTTAAATTCATTAAAATCCTTTAAATATGTAGAAGTGATTCTTAACAAGTAGGGGTGAGTGGGAGAAATGTTAAATATTTTTCACTAACGTATACTGGTAACTATGCCAGTCAATTATGGATAATTAAATTTAATTTAGAATTAATGGCAACATTTTTCCTCACTAATGAAATGGTTATTTGTTATTAGGAAAATATTTATTCAAGTGGAATTGTGTGATCTCTCACATCACCATTAAACCTTGTTAAACCACTTTTAATTTCAATTTGGGTTTAATTAAGATTCATTAAGCATTTTATTAAATCTAAATTAAATTCTAATGGAAATTAGGTCTCCAAAGAGAGACAGTTTGGCCTTTCTCCATTCTTAGTTCTTTCAAAGTAACCAGTTACAAAAGGACCCAGAGCAAAGGGGCCTCATTAATATTAATAGAACAAGACTGACAGCAGGTCGAATTCCAAAACTGTCTCTGATTTATCGTGAGATCTTGGACAAGTCATATCATTTCTGTGATGAGCAGTTTACAGCTCTGTAAAGATGAAAATTGTAACATCAGAATAGCTATGGAAATGGAAAGGTGAGGATTGGATATCAAATGTTTACCCATTATCTGTTTTCTTCTCTCAGGTTCCTGCAGCTCCATAGAAGAAGAAAGAAAAGGAATTGATCACAACTTTGTAAAAATGTCAACATGTGTAGGATTCTCAGTCTGAAGCCTGGATTCACAAGAGAGTGCAGCGGGGAGAAAGAGAAGCAATTAGAATATGATTCCAAATTAAGTAAAGGATGGCCCAAGAATACGGGAGCTGGAATCCAGGCCAAATACGATGAGTCTCATCTACTGGAAACCCATGAAAGAGATAGTTTCCTTTTGAGTTTGAATACTATGCAATGTTGTGGAATAGCTGGTTAAAGGGAAGCCAGTTTTGTATGGATAAATTTTTCCTGGTCCAACTCAGTGGAGCTCAGTGATAAACTAGACCATCTCTGTGAATCTTCTAGATGCCAAGTCATACATTAAGGATGTGGCAGTCAACATAGTCAGGTAAACACTCTTGGTATTTTCATGGTCTAAAGTGACAGAGCTTTTGAGGCTATATATATAATGTGTTATGTTAAGGGGATTGTGCAACGTGACAACTATTAGATACCTGCTCAGTGTGACAGCCAATTTACAGTCCATTCAAGAGTCGCTTCTCTAATGCAAATTAAAACCACATTGAGATTCCATCTCACTCCTGAAAGAATGACCAGGATCAAGAAAACCACCAACAAATGCTGGAGAGGCTGTGGAGAAAAAGGAACTCTCCTGCACTGTTGGTGGGAGAATAGACTGGTGCAATAATTGTGGAGGTCAGTCTGGAGATTTCTCAAAAAGCAGGGATTGGAAGTCTCATTTGTTCCAGCTATTCCACTTCTAGGCATATTCCCAGAAGAACTGAAAGCATCATACCACAGTGATATATGTTCACCCATGTTTATAGCAGCACAATTTGTAATAGCCAGATCTTGGAAACAACCTAAGTGTCCATCAACTGAGGGTTGGACAAAAAAGTTGTGATATTTTTATACGATGGAGTACTGCTCAGCTATAAAGAAGGATCACATTGAGATATTTATAAATCAATGGGTGCAGCTTAAGACCATACTCATAAGTGAAATACATTAAACTCACATGTATCAATACTGAATAATTTTTCTAGTATAAGAAATGATAAGAATACATAAAAGTATGTGGTAATCATGATTCCCCATTATATTGCTTTGAAGCCTTATAAAGTTTTTACTTATTAACTGGAATGGTTTTATTCTGAGTTGTTTGATTTTATTGTCTGTGATAGTGTGAACAGCTATTTTGAAGAAAACAAGACATCATAATAGCTAGTGCTGATTTAATATAATCTTGTTTTGAAGTCCCATCAAACTGTTGTTCTTCTGTCTCCATTGGTTTTATCATGTTGTATCTTATTATATGTGATAGTATAAACAAATTTTTTATAGGCAAAGAGATAATATAGAAACCGTTGTTCATTTTCTGTTAGCTGATTGCAAATACCCTGTAATACTTTCATTCTCTTGAATAGTTTCACACTGGCTTGACATGATGGATGCTATAGTATATGAAGTTATGCTCAAATATTTCAAGGAAAGAGACACTATGGTAACTACTGTTATTATCTTCTGATGAAACACTATGTTGCTTAAATTGTTCTGTTCTGACCTGTATTGTTATGTTGCCATGTCCTCTTTTATCTCCATGTCCTTTTTAAAAATTTATTTATTTTTTATTATTTATTAAGGGAAAAATAAATTAAAAATAGCAGGATATATTATAGTAATTATTTTGATTTCCTATTAACTTAATTTGAAGTCCTGTATTGCTCTCAGCATCTTGTTTTGACTGATTTTACTCTATTTTGTTTTGTTTGGTAGTTTCAAGTTTGAAGATATAGACAACTACTTTGAAGGCAATAAGATTCACTATGATGCCCATTCTGGTTTGACTGTTATCTTCTTTTGAAGTCCTGTAATGTCTCCAATGTTTAGGTTTTATTGGTTTTGTTCTGTACTGTTTTGTTCCATTTTATTACATGTGATGACATAGGCAATTGTTTTTAAGGTAGCAAGAGGCATTGTTGATCACCTTGTATTCTGTTTTTACATCATGCACTATGTCCATCCTTTGTTTTGACTGACTCTGTTTTGTTTTGTCACATTTGGTTTTATTCTCTTCCACAAAAAAAGTAATAAGAACTGTGTGGTAGTAATAAAACCTGAAGTTTGTAATTGTTATTGTAAAAAAGAGAGGAAAATGAAGTACTCTAAGGATACAGTTGCAACTGTGATGATTAGGTATGTAAGATAGATGACCATATTACTAAGTTTTTGTTGGATCATTAACAGAACTGTTTGCACTCTCACTGTTTGAATGTCCACTTTGTAGGCTTTAATTTTATTATTTGAACAACTATTTCTAAGATGACAATATGTAATCTATTAAGTTGTGAATTTTTACTGTTTTTTTTAAATTCGGTATTACTTGTACCCTTTTTTTTGTTTTGTTTTATTTTTCTCTTCAAATAAAATGAAAAAAAGAGTCTCTTTTCTGAATTCTGTTGGGCCTCTATTAGGCTTTGACTTAACTTGAAACTTGAGCTCAAGAAAAACTTCATTATTTCTTTATGACCTGTCAACTGGGTAAGTCTCTATTTTCCCCCACACAGGAGAGATAGTAGATGGCATCTCCCTGAAGAGAAACATTAAATTTTTATACAATTTTCACATCTAGTGTAAGATCCTGAGATGAAAAGAGTTTGTTTTTGAAATAGATCAGCTTCAGATTACATTTTTGCCGTATTGATATTTGAAGGCAGTTTTCCAAACTCCAGTGAGCCTCCTACTTGGCAGTAGTTTCCCTGTTCTTGAAACATTTAGTAACTAGAAAAAGGAAAAACAATGAGGCACTTAGTCACACCTCTAGGCCACACTCGGGAAAAAGGTAGACCTTGAATGATTCCTCCACCAAGTAAAAACCAAGTACTTCTTTCAGTCAGACTAATTAATGCACATTCATGTGCATGCACATGTGAACACAAAAGTAGGTACACATATACATATGTCAACTCTTCTGAGTAACTTCTACCTGTCCTTCCAGACCTATTCTCCACCCATTCCTACCCTGATCAGTGACCAGAATCCCAACCAATATCCATATTTACAGTGGGTTCTCCTGATTTCTGAGTTCTGATTGAGGGCAAATAATGGGTAGTATCAACATGAAAGTTCAGAGAGACACAAAAGCAAGACAAATGAGAATCACTAGAAGGGGAATGGGAAAAAGAAAGGCCTAGTCCTGCAGAAAGTTTGTCAAAAGAAGAGTGTAGCATATCTAAGTCTCTCTCTCTTCTACCCAGGAATGGGATCATTTAAAGTTATGTATTTGAGAATTTGGGTCCCTCTCTCGGCCCAGGACAGGGAACTTCGCAGCTTCCGGGTGCACTGGACCAGTGTGGCGGGTCCTCAGTGGGCCTGCAACAGCCTGCCCGCTCTTGGCCATGTTTGGCAGACTCTGGAGTTCTAAGCAAGCAGGCACCATCCATTCCAGAGGCTGGGCGGCCTGAGTTGACTGCCCCCCACACCTTCCCCCGAGCCCAGCTAGTTTGGGACCCTTGCTTGGTTCCAGAAAAGGAACTTCACGGCTTCCTGTTGTACTGGACCAGCTTGCAGGTCTTGAGCTGGCCTGTCCCAACCCCAGGTACCCCCTCTCAATTAGGGGAGTGGGCAGCCAGAGTCCCAGGAGCTGAGGGCATAGAAGAGGATTTACAACAGACTCTGGGGAAGTCTTGGAATAACACTTGAAACACTTGAAACACAGAAATATAGGAAAATGACAAAATTAAAGACAAAATTACAACCTCAAACCTCCAGCCCATCCCAAGAAACCTTAGGAGCGATGTACATAGAAGAAAATATATGCCACACACCTGAAATATTGGACATAATAGCAACTGAAATGAAGGAACTACGGGAAGCTTTAAAGGAATTGCAACTAGAAATAATCTCCCAGGTAAAAGAAAAAATGATAAAATAAATGAAGGAGATACTGAACATATCTAAAGAAGACACAGTTAAAAAATTGGAGGGAGTAAACAAAAAGATAGAATCTCTCGATGAACGATATAAGAAACAAACATAATACATAAAGCAGATGCAAAGAGATATACAGGAAATCAAAAATTCCACTGAAAGCTGCAAAAACCACCTCAACGAAAATGAAGACAGAATTTCAGACCTCGAAGACAAGATTACAGTTAGTGAACAGGAAAGGAAAGATCTTTTAAAAATAACATGGAATCAGGAAATAACAATTCAACAACCGCAAGATGATGCAAAGAAAAACAACATAAGATTGATAGGGATTAATGAAAAAGAAGGGGACAACATAAAGGATGTCAAGACGATATTTAGAGAAATAATAGCTGAAAATTTCCCAACCATGAGATGAGAAACCGACATCAGGATCAGTAAAGCGTATAAAATTCAAAATAGTCATAACCACAATAAAACTACACCCAGACATAAATCACATCCCAGAAATCCAACATAAGAATAGAATATTAAAAGCTGCCAGAGAGAAAAGACAGATCACTTATAAAGGAAAACCTATCAGAATCAAAGCAGACTTCTCAGCACAAACAATGAAGTCAAGAAGAACATGGAGTGAATTATTTCAGATCCTAAAGGAAAATGATTTCCAACCTAGACTGATGTACCCTGAAAAACTGTTCTTCAAAATCGATGGAGAAGCAAGATACTTCCATGACAAAGAAGAGCTGATGAACTTCATGATCACCAAGCCAACCCTGCAAAAAAATACTGACAGACAGTTTAGATACACTTAGGAATCAACCACTAAGCAAAGCAGACAATTAAACAGAACAGAAAAATAAAGATGCAACAGCAGAAAGATAACATGTCAACAATAAACCAACATATAATAGTTATAACCACTAATGTAAATGGTCTCAATGCACCAATTAAAAGAAACAGACTGGCAGAATGGATCAAGAAACAAAATCCAACCATATGCTGTCTACAAGAAACCCATCTAACACAAAAAGATACTCGCAGACTGAAAGTCAAAGGATGGAAAACAATACTTCATGCAACAGGAACCCCCCAAAAAAGTAGGGGTAGCTATTCTGTTTGCAGACAATGTGAACTTCAAACCAAGAATGATCAGAAGAGATAAAGAAGGTCACTACATACTGGTTAGGGGAAAACTTCAACAGGAAGATATAACTATCTTAAATATATATGGCCCAAATTCCAGAGCACCCAGTTATATAAAACAAGTATTAACAGAAATGAAAAACCAAATTAGCAGTAACACAGTTATAACACGAGACCTTAACACGCCACTGACATCAAGGGACAGATCAACCAGACAGAAAATCAGCAAAGAAATAACAGAACTGAATCACACCTGTGAACAAATGGACTTGATAGACATATACATAGTGTTCCATCCAAAATATCAGAATACACATTCTTCTCAGCAGTATATGGGTCATTCTCTAAGATAGACCATATATCAGCTCACAGAACATATTTAAACAAATGCAAAAGAGTTGAAATGATCCCTTGCATGTTATCAGATCATAGCTCTATAAAATTAGAAATTAATGAAAAAAGATACCGCAAAAATCCCACAGACACATGGAAGCTGAATAATACATTCTTGAGTAAACATTGGGTTACAGGGGAAATTAAAGTAGAAATTAAACAATACTTACAAGCAAACAAAAATACAAATACAACTTACTGGAATCTGTGGGATGCAATGAAAGCTGTCCTCAGAGGAAAATTTATTACACTGAGTTCCCACATGAGGAAAACTGAACAAATATAAATAAATAATCTGATGTTACACCTTAAACATCTAGAAAAAGAAGAGCAAGTCAAGTCCAAAGCCAAAAGAAGAGAGGAAATTATAAAAATCAGAGCAGAAATCAATGCAATAGAGACTAAGAAAACAATCCAAAGAATCAATGAATCAAAGAGTTGGTTTTTTGAAAGAGTAAATAAAATTAGCCAATCTAATTTTTAAAAGGGAAGAAAAAGTTCAAATTCATGCAATAAGGAATGAAAAGGTGAAATCACTACAGACTCTATAGAAATACAGAAGATCATCAACACCTATTTCAAAAACCTCTACTCTCAAAGGTTTGATAACACAGAAGAAATAGACAGATTCCTAGAAACATATGAAGTACCAAAGCTAGGTCAAAATATGTAAAACTGCTGAATAACCCAATTTCTATTAATGAAATTGAAAATGTAAATAAGTCCTTACCTACAGAGAAGAGCCCAGGCCCAGACAGATTCACTGCAGGATTCTACAAAAAGTACAAAGAAGACTTAATGCCGACATGCCTCAAACTCTTCAGTGAAATTAAAAGGAAAGCAATCCTTCCTAAGTCATTCCTGGAAGCAAATATTACTCTAGCACCAAAACTTGAGAAAGACCCAACTAAAAAATAGAACTACAGGCCAATCTCCCTAATGAACACATATGAAAAATCCTCAATAAAATATTGGCAAATAGGATGCAGCAAATCATCAAGAAGTTTATATACCAAGACCAAGTGAGATTCACCCCAGGCATGCAGGTATGGTTCAACATATGTAAATCAATATCACCATATCAATAAAGTCAAAAGTAAGAATCACATGATCATTTATTTCTATACATGCAAAAATAGCTTTTGATAAGGGCCAACATTCATTTATGATAAGAACATTACAGAAAATTGGAATAGATGGTCTTTACCTCAATATAATAAAGGCCATCTATGACAAACCAACAGCCAGTATCATACTAAATGGCCAAAAATTGAAGGCCTTTACTTTAAAATTAGGCACAAGACAAGGATGTCTCTTATCACTGCTTCTATTTAATATAGTACTGGAAATACTAGCCAGAGAAATTGACAAGAAAGGGAAATAAAAGGCATAAAGATAGGAAAAGAAGAAGTTAAATTATCATTGTTTGCAGATGACATGATACTCTACATAGAAGACCCACAAAACTCCATTGAAAGACTCTTAGATATAATAAATAAATTCAGCAATGATACAAAATTAATACACAAAAATCAAGAGCATTCTTATACACTAACAACAAAATCACTGACAGAGAAATGAGAGGCCACACCCTTCACACTAGCAATCAAAAAATGAAATACTCAGGAATTACTCTCACGAAAGAAGTGAAAGACCTTTACAGGGAAAATTATAATACACTGAAAAAAGAAATTGAAGATGGCCTCAGAAAAGGAAAGAGATCCTTTGCTCATGGATAGGAAGAATAAATATTGTGAAAATGGCCATTCTCTCAAAACTGTTATACAGATTCAATGCAATCCTAATGAAAATACCATCAACATACCTCATAGATCCAGAGAAATCACTCCTAAAATTCATCTGGAGTGAGAAGAGACCTAGAATATCAAAGACAGTTCAAAGCAGCAAAGGCAAGGAAGGAGGCATCGCAAACCCTGACTTGAAGTTATACTACAAAGCAGCTGTAGTAAAATCAACATGGTACTGGAATCAAAACAGAGCTGAAGATCAATGGAATAGATTAGAAGATAAAAACACAACTACAAACACACTCAACCACCTTATCTTTGATAAAGGGACCAAGCATGTTTACTGGAAGAAGGACAGTCACTTTAATAAATGGTGTTGGAAAAACTGGCTCTCCATATATGCTGAAAACTAAGACTAGACCCATGCCTATCACCAGGTACTAAATTAAAATCTAAATGGATCAAAGATCAGAATATTGAAACAGAAACACTAAATCTATTGGAAAACAAACTGGGTAAAAACCTTAAAGACATAGGAGTAGGTAGAGAATTCATGAACAGGAGTCAAACCACACTGGAAATATTTCCCAGAATCAATAACTGGGATCCATTTTATTAAAAAGTTTCTGCATGTCAAAAGAAATCTCCAGCATAGTGAAAAGAAAACCCACAAACTGGGAAAAAATCTTAGTGAACTCTCCCTCAGACAAAGGACTTCTGTCTAAAGCATATAAAGAATTTAAAAAAAAATCAGACTGCCAAAATTCAAAGATTCAATCCAATAATGGGCATCTGAGATGAATACACAATTCTCAGATGAAGAAATACAAATAAATACATGAAAAAATGTTCATCATCATTACTCATTAGAGAAATGCAAATTAAAACCACACTGAGATTCCATCTCACTCCTGAAAGAATGACCAGGATCAAGAAAACCACCAATAACAAATGCTGGAGAGGCTGTGGAGAAAAAGGAACTCTCCTGCACTGTTGGTGGGAGTATAGATTGGTGCAACTTTTGTGCAGGTCAGTCTGGAGATTTCTCAAAAAGCAGGGATTGGAAGTCTCATTTGTTCTAGCTATTCCACTTCTAGGCATATTCCCAGAAGAACTGAAAGTATCATTCCACAGTGATATATGTGCACCCATGTTTATAGCAGCACAATTTGGAATAGCCAGATCTTGGAAACAACCTAAGTGTCGATCAACTGAGGGATGGATAAAAACGTTGTGGTATTTTTATACAATGGAGTACTACCCAGCTATGAAGAAGGATCACATTGAGATGTTTATAAATCAATGGGCACAGCTTGAGACCATACTCATAAGTGAAATACATCAAACTCACATGTATGAATACTGAATATTTTCCTAGTATAAGAAATGATAAGAATACATAAAAGTATGTGGTAATCATGATTCCCCATTATATTGCTTTGAAATCTTATGAAGTTTTAACTCATTAATTGGAATGGTTTTATTTTGGGCTGTTTGATTTTATTGTCGCTGATGATATGAACAGCTATTTTGAAGAAAACAAGACATCATAACAGTTAGTGCTGATTTAATATCATCTTGTTTTGAAGTCCCATCAAACTGTTGTTCTTCTGTCTCCATTGGTTTTACCATGTTGTATATTAATTGATCTTATTGTATGTGATGGTATAAACAAAATTTTTATAGGCAAGGAGATAATATAGAAACCATTTTTAGTTTTCTGTTAGCTGATTCTAAATACCCTGTAATACTTTCAACCTCTTGAATGGTTCCACAGTGGCTTGATATGTTTAATGCTATGGTATACGAAGTTATACTCAAATATTTCAAGGAAAGAGACATTATGGTAATTACTATTATGTCAGGTTATCTTGTGGTTAAAACTATGTTGCTTAAATTTTTCTGTTCTGAACTGTGTAATTTTGTCCTCTTTTATCTCAATCTCTCCCTTTTTAAAAAATTTATTATTTTTTACTGAAGAGAAAATAAAAAATGAGCAGATTATATTATAGTAACTTTTTTGATTTCCTATTAATGTAATTTGAAGCCCTGTATTGCTCTCAGCATCTTGTTTTGACTGATTTCACTCTACTCTGTTTTGTTTGATAGTATCAAGTTTGAGGGTATAAACAACTGCTTTGAAGGCAATAAGATTCACTATGATGCCCATTCTGGTTTGACTATTATCTTCTTTTGAAGTCCTATAATGTCTCTAAAGTTTTGGTTTTACTGGTTTTGTTTTGTACTGTTTTGTTGCATTTTATTATACGTGATGATATAGGCAATTCTTTTTAAGGTAGCAAGAGGCATTATGGTAACCATTGTTGATCACCTTGTATTCTGTTTTTACATCATGTAATATGTCCATCCTTTGTTTTGACTGACTTTGTTTTATTTTGTCACATTTGGTTTTATTCTCTTCCAAAAAGAAGTAAGAAGAACTGTAGGAATAATAAAACCCAAAATGTGTAATTGTTATTGTAAAAAAAAAAAAAAGAGGAAAAGAAAGTGCTCTAAAGGATACAACTGTAAGTGTGTTTAGGTATGTAAGATAGATGACCATGTTACTAAATTTTTGTTGGATCATTGAACACAACTATTTGCAGTCTTACTGTTTGAATATCCTCTTTGTATGCTTTAATTTTATTACTTGAACAACTATTTCTAAGATGACTGTATGTAATCTATTAAGTAATGATTTCTTACTGTTTATTTTTTGAAATTCTGTAATATTTGTACCCCTTTTACTGTTTTTTTTCTTTAAATAATTTTTTTTTTATGTATTTGTATGTCTTAGTCACATTCTTTTAACTGGGACAAAATACCAGACACCTACCTTGAAAGAGGGTAAGTTTTCTGGGCTCATAGTTTTAGAGGTTTCACTTCATAGTCAGCTGTCTCCAAAGCAAAGCAGCATTGCCGAAGGGGCTTGCTGTGGAGGAGAGCAGCTTGCATCCTGGCAATCACAAAGCACAAAGAAAAAGTGGAACTCCAGAATGGAGACCTAAGCGTCTAGGTCACTTCCTCAATGAACAATGACCAGCCTACAGCCAGGCCCCACCTCCTAACAACAAGTCATCTGTAGCACCTCCACCCAGTGGGAGGATGGTCCAGATCCAAACCACAATACTGAACATGCGTTGGTACAGAAAAACAATTGTAGTATTAGAGTGTGAACTGAGAGAGAATATTATGAACCTTTACACTGGTGTGGATTGACAGGAAATCAGGCCATAGCTCCAGTAATGTGATGTTTACTTTGCATGGACACCCTTCTCCCCATCACCTTGATGTTCTGTGCTACACTCATGTGTCTCCATCCTGGGTGTGTGTATCAGGAGACCTGGTCAACAAGCCCGTCTCTGATGCTTTCTCTATGGGCTGGAAGAATTGTGCAATGTCTTTATTTCAGTTTGTTTATGTGAAAAATGAGGTGGTTATGAGGACTGACAAAAACACAAGCAATACAAAAATTTTATTTGCTATCTGATATAAAACTTGAACGAAAATATTGGTTTTCTTTTCCCTGTGTCTTCTTTTTTCTCTCTCTCTCTCTCTTTCACTTCTCTCCTTTTTCCTTGTCATTCTTCTTGCCTAGGTCAGGAGTTAAAGTTCCATCTAGACATTCATTATTCCTATTGTTGGCATGGTTATTATTTTCTTTATGTTGTAATCATTTCTGGGAGTGTTATTATTATTTTTATCATCACTGGATGTATTTTTTGTTGCCATGACATTTTCCCTATTCTGCTAAAAACAAAAACAAACAAACAGAAAACTTCTGCCTTGAACTCAAGCAACCACCTCTTTCCCAATGACCCCACCTGGGATGTATCATCCTGTTTAAACTGTGCCTTGTGTCGCATATCTATACACTCTGTGAGAAGGATGATCTAGGGCAGACCACTGTTCTGACAGCAATCCTAGTTCTTGCTAGGAGATACACAGGATTGATGGATTTGTATCTCTCTCCAAACCTTTCCATTGTGCCTTGAGCCCTACAATGGAATTTGGGGTTTTAATACATTGTTTTGTCTTATTTATAGACTGAATCCATGAGCATTAGGATAAAAGAAAAATTAAAACCAAAGATAATATTCTCAAGAGACAAAATTTAATTAAGTTAGTGTTTTTTGGTTGTGGGTGTTCTCATTAAGCAATCTCCCCAGCTCTGGAGCCCAGATTCAATGTCATTGCAAATCCGACTACTGATAATGAAGTCTTTTAAGGGCAGCCACCTCTAATTTGGCACTTCCTCTTGCAGTTGGCCAAAAAGGCCCCCTTACACCCATGTGGATGCACTTTTGCATTTTGCAGCCCAGCTGAACCCCGTCATGCCTCCACTCTGCTGATAAGCCCTGTTAAGTCTTCTTCTTTCATCTGCCTGGGTGGTATCAGGGTTTAGGGGACACATAGCCTCAGCCTTTGTCTTTGGCTGGCATGTGACTGTGAGACTCTGCTGAAGTAAACAGGTTTTATAAAATAGACAATGATCACAATAAAGATAATAATATGGAAACAACTCATACAAGACATCTAGTTTGCTGTGTTAGGGGCCCTGGAGAGATGATGCCTGATTTCCATTACCATGGTAGTCAGAAACCATTATCCCATTTATTTGACAAGGAAAGAGGCCCAAAGGGGTGGATATCCTACCCAAAATACACACCCAACAATGAGGAAGAAGCAGAATTATGGTTACATTTTGTTTCCCCTGCCCCAAATATATTGGGTAGTATTTTTCTCCTTGCCCCACATTAAATCAAGCTCTCAGAAGAAGGAAGAGGAGGAAAGAAAACAAGTAATAAGGGAAGCAGGGTGTTTGCTACTCTTACCAATTCCGATCTCCTAGAAATGAAAGGGAGTCCTCAGAATAGAAATGTTCAGCTTGGCTACCTCCTGGCATTCTTCCTGCCATCCAGCTCACAGCCTGAGGCTTCAACTCAAGTCTCTGTGTTCTGTCTGTACCTATCTGCACAAGCCTTCTTCACGGAATATTTTCTTGTCCTTTCTAGATCTTTTCCAATGAATATCACATGTTAAGAATGGAAAATAGAAATGGGGATTTGTTTCCTTCTCTTCTCTTTCTACTATTTCTCCTCTGAAAAATTAGTCTTAAATAGATTCTATTTGTCATCACTACTCTGTTCTGTTTTATAAACTTAAATATAGTGGCAAGTCATATTTTCTGGATCCTGATACCCATTTCTTCCCTTCTTCAGTGTCCTCCAAAATCCTGCACAACAATAGAAAAATTCACATTTCCATGGTTCCCCCTGGTGGGATTTGGCACCAATAGTTAGACTTGAGAGTAAGGGCACAGTGTCATTGAATCTGAAATGCACTCATGCCCCAAATTGTTTGATGATTCTTTTATTCATTCAACAAATATTCATTAAGGAACCAACTGATCTAAACTTCAAGCCTTGAAATTAGACTGGCTGAGTGTGTGTTCTAGTCCTGACACTTTAAAATCTATGTAAACCTTCAGTAAGTTACTAAAGAGCTTCAAGTTTTATCCCTTATCTCTCCTGTAAAATAGAATTAGCAACAGATTAGTGTTGTTAGGATTAAATGCTTGACATGTCATGTGTGACATCTCATGTACTTGACATAATCCCTTATCTTATATTTAGTGACTTCAGAGGTTCCCAGACCTCCGAAGGAATGTGTGTTTACGTGCATTTACCTAAGGTGGGGCAGGATGGAAAAGACTGGAATTTCTATGGGGCTCCATCTCTGTAGGGTTCCCTGTAGCTATTTATGAGCATTTGACCAAGTCTTCTGGCCTCTTTGACCTTGATTTCTTCATCCTAAGGGATAAAGTTTTCGTATGTATAAAAGATTTTAAAAGATTCTCTTTTTGTACTGGGGATCAAACTCAGGATCTTGCACTTGCAGGGCAGGTGCTTATGCTGCTGAGCTATATCTCCAGCTTAAAAACATTCTTGAATCCATGTAACTGCCCATTAAAGAATTATCTCAGGTGCTTTACCTCTTGTCAGGCTGAGATCCACTGTAGGTACCTATGTTTTCAAGAAGCCACTAGGAATGATCTCAACCTATAGTCAGGGCATTGCCCAGAGGCTGTGGGTTTAGTTATATGCCACTCATTCATCTTTTTGTGGGGAGAAAAATGAACTCTGAAAATGAACTTTTGGGGGAGAAAAATGAACTCTGAAAATCAAAACAGTAGTCACTTTTTTATTGTGACACCTTATTTTTCTCCAATTAGGCTACACCGGAGACTAAGTCCTGGGACCTGACCCAGAGCAGCCTCACACCTGTATTAAGCAGGGCTGGGGAATTGATAGGAGCAGAAGAGACTTTCATGCTGGATTCTCCCAGACCTCCATCCCTGCAGGTGTCACCCAGAAAACTGAATATTCAAGATATGATCTTAAGTCTGACTGAGTCTGTTGTAAAATGATAGGCCAAAGGGATCTATTTGATTTTCTAAATAAACTTTTTAAGATTTTGTTTCTAATTGACATGAAATAATTATGCATTTTTGTGGAGTATGGGGTGATGTTCCAGTACATAGTGTATATGTGGTGTGGTAACCAATTCAAGGTATTTAACATGTTTATCATCTCATACATTTATCTCTGTAGGGGGAGAACATAAAAATTAACTCTTCTATCTTTAAGCTTCTATACGATGATGAATCGCTTCCCATGCCCTCTTTCTCTTCTTGTCACTATAATCTCTACTTCTATTTTAAAATAAATCTAGGTTTTAGGAAAACTTCAAAGCTAATTCAGAGTTCCTACATCTTTCTTCCTGCTTTCCTTATTGTTAGCATTTTATAGAATCATGCTACATTTGTTAGAATGAAGAAACTAACACAGGTAAGTTATCTTGGGGCTCTGATCTCTTATGTTTTTGTTGTTGTAGGATCTAATCCAGAATATTGTTTGTCACTTAGTTACTTGATTTTTCCTCTGGTGTGGGTATTAAACCCAGAGCCACACACATACAGGGCAAGCAATCTATCACTGGCCTACACCCTAGCACAAGTCCATTTGACTTTTAATGTATCAGTGCTGACAGTTTGATCTAGAGATGTTAATCAGACTTCATTATGACAATGAAGGGCCTGTGACAATCAAGTTATAATAAAGAAGGTTTTATTTTTTTTCACAGTTTTATAGGTTTCAGTTCATGATCAGTTGGCCTTTTGCTTTTGGGTTAAGGGTAACGTAGCATATTATAATGGGAGTGCATGGCAGAGGAAGCCACTCATCTGGTGACTGGGAAGTGACAGAGAGATAGGAAGCAAAATTCCAATGTCTCTTTCTGGAAAACGGCTCCAATGTCCTAGCTACCTTCTGCTAGTCCATAACTTAAAGGTTTTACCACTTTCCCACTTTCCGTCAGAACCACAGGCTGAAGGTTAATCCCTTAAACACATGAGCTTCAGGGGACATTCAAGATCCCGACTGTGTCTATGAGAGAGGGTTGAATTTGAATGCTGATTTCATTGTCAGCATCTGCATCTTGGTCTTACACTAAGAATGTGGTCATGATGCTTCTATTTTGCTAGATATTTTTAAATGAAATTGTTTTGACATTTTAACCCTCCAGTCAGTAGTTAAATGGAAAATAGTCTTTTGCCTGAGGGCTCATATTGGTTGTATGTGACCACGAAGATGATGCCATTAGGCTTGAGGTTTGTTTCACAAACATTTTCCAGTGTGTGAGTGTGTACAGGCAACCACAAGAGACAGAGACAGAGGCAGATTAGATACAAAAGATGGATTCTCAGACACTTGCAAGCTCAAATCAGTTCATTTATTTATTCAGTTATTCATTCACAGAGCAAGTATTTATTGAGTACTTTTGATGTGCTGGGCCCTGTGCCAGAAGAGATTCTTCATCTTGTTCTGTGCTTCAGATCTGCAATTAAAATTCTCATAGGTGCAGTTATATGAAAGTCTTGGGAAACTCAACACTTTTCTAGAAAATATTCCTAATTTTCTCAAAGGAAAGAAAATCTAGCTTCTATTGGACCCAATGGATCAAATAAATCAGTTCAGAATGCTTTGTAGGATGATCCAATGCCTAATCGCAAGAAGAAATCGGTGTCCTGTTGTATTTTAGTGACCCAATATTTTTCAGAGTAGAGAAAATACAGAGTGGCTCAAGCCCCACCAGAAATTCTTGTTGTTTCATCTTTCCTGTCTCTTTTTTCCTGTGAATATAAGTGATTCAGTGGAAAATGAGAAACATGCAGGAGGGTATCAGGATAAACAGGTATGTGTCTGTAGAGTATGCCTTTGGTCCCAACTTCCTGGGACCATAGTATACACTGTCAAGGGGACAGTGATGTGTGCTCTGACATGCATGGGTCATCTTCACTAAGACAAACAGTGCTAGTCCCAAAGAAGAACTGGGATACAGGACAACTGAAGATGCCATGGCATGTGTCTAGATATCCCACCAAAGCCTCAGGTACTCAAAGGTAACACTTTTCTGAGCTGGTAGGATGCAGTGTATGATGCAGGGTTAAGGGTGTAATGCTTGGATTAACACTATAGAGGCAGACTTGCTGCTTGCTGCCATTGCTTCACTCCTCAGGGTTTCACTGCCTTTTGCTTGCCTGGCTTTGCAGTGGACTGTTTCTCTTGTGTGAAGCACTCCCGTCATGCCACCCTACATTACAGTCAGTTGACTATGGACTGAAACCTCTGCAAATTATGAGCCAAAATAAACCTTTCTTTTTTAAAATTTAGGTGCTGGGTATTTTGTCTCAGCAACAAGAAGAACAGCTAAAAAAAAAAAAAAAAAACGAAAAGACATCCTGGGAAATACCTACCATAGTGGTAAAGATAGGAATAGAGTTACCTGAGAAACTCTGTGTGGTAAGAGGCATACAGATCACAGAATTCACATTTTTCCTTGTTATATTCTGGAAACAAAGAAGTGCAACAATGTCTTTGGCATGTGAATTTTGTTCAGAGACATGCAAGTCAAAGTGCTTCCCAGGAAGCTTGGATGGGAAGGCTGCAAAAGGTGAGAATGTTTTCATCACCTAGAAGGCTGTTTGGTGAAGGAGCAAGTAGGTGCAGTGTGTCTACTATCAGCTCAGAAGAATATTTCAAAAGGGCCCACACTGGAGAGGTTTAAAGGTACTTTGGGTTCTCTAGTGTTCTCCATGTGATGGGATAATGTTAAAGAGAAGGTTGAACTCTAGAAGTAATACTTGAGCTTAGTTGTGGGGGTCAGTGAGGGGGTAGGTAGCATAGTTCATGCAATTGATAGTCAGGCAGAGGGGTCACTAAAGACATTGTGCTTTCTGGAAATGTCATAGGCATGCTTAGTCATGCTTTTGATTTTTCATTCTTATTGTAGCTAGAGGATAATCAATATGAATGACAACCCAGTGGAAAAAGAAAGATACAGGAGGAAAGAGGAAGAGAATTTATGTTACAAAATCTTTAGCATGACCAAGGAAGGAGTTAATTGAAAATTATTCCCCTTGAAAAAAATTGGAGAGGAAGAATTTCACTTCTCATATCAGGCAGAGCCATTGAAGAGGACAAATATTTTCCCCTGCAGAATCCATTGAGTCTCAGGAAATCCTACAGAAGTTGCCTTCTGAGGAACTGCGTCTCTCCCTACAGGCCCATGTTTAGAGACATGACTGAAAGCCTGGCAGAAGCGGGAAGTGAGAGTATAATCTTGGTTTAGGGATACAGAGTGTGATGTACGCGGAAGTCAAGTGGAGCATGGATTTCCTCTGGTCTCACTGATTTGCCAATAAGCTGGAGCCAGACTCTAGTTGACATTTTTAGGACTTTGTGAATCTTTCACTGACATTTTAGGATGTCTGAGATTAAAAATGGTCCCAGATGACTTTTCTGAGACAAGAATCCGCCAGAATGGAGAGTCAAATCAGAGGAAACTGGTACAAGAAATGAAAAGAAACAATAGATCTGTTTAAGCATCTTGATCAATTTATGCCTGAAGGTAGAATTATTCCTTTATTGCTAGTTATAGAGCTTTAGACTTTTAAAATTTCAGTTTGAATTGGGCCTTTTATTGCTTGTAATCAAACAGGTATAAAACTGACTTTGAGTCTTCATGTTAATTGTATTCTTTATCCCATGGGGAAGAAACAAGGTGTTAAACCTGGGGAACATGAAAAATGAAATAAGGGTCAGAAATATAATTTAGTGCTAAGCTCCAGAGCTGAGTGGCTTACATCCTTCCTGTTATTCAAGTATTCCTAGAAGAAATCTGATGGAAAATTTCAATTTGAGTTTACTGGTTTTCTTTTCTTGATTGTGCCCAACCCACTTATCAGCTCCTCAGAGTCATTCTTCATTTCTGTTTTGTGCTTTTTGACTCTATACATTCCCAACTCTTTGCTAGATTTTTTCCCTATCTGTTCCTACATGTTGAATACTGTTTCCATTAATTCTTTTAGCATAATAGCCATTTAAAATTCTTTGGTAGTTTCAAAACTTTTGATAATCTGAGTCTGGTGGTTTCTACTTATTTTAACTTCTTTGCTCTTCTCTTCAAATTTTATTTTCTCTGGCTTTTTAGTATGACTTAAGTTTTTATTGAAAACTAAATGTGATACATTTGATAATAGAAACTGGGTAAGTAGGATACTAGCTTGAAGTTTATGTTAGGAGTGGCACTATATTTAACTTTTGTTCCATTTACAAGATTCAGATACTTCGATTTCTTCTAGTGTTCTTGATTTTGTCTTTGTGTTTGGGCTTCCTTAAAAACTCATTCTTAACAGCTTTTAGCTTTCAGAGAAAGTTCACTATGATACTGATACCTGGATGACAGAGTAGTAAGGTAATTCTCTAATGATATGATTAAGTTTCAGTTTTTTCATGCTTTCCGCCTCTGAGTTCTGACAAGTGTTTTTCTGAGGTTTTCTTTCTACCTTAAGTGAAAAATAAAAGTGAGAGCATTAGGGGTTGGGAAATTTCTCCTTTTACTTTGGATAAGGCTCCAGGAGAATCTTCCTTTGTTAGAGTTGCCTTTCTTTGGGAGGATGCTCTGGCATATTTTGAAATGGCTAGTTTATACTGCTTCCTTCCAGAAACCTGAATGCTTTCTCTTGTGCCTTTACTATTTTTCTTTGTTATGCTTTTTTGAATTAATTACTCTATAATTTCATTTTATATCATTTAGGGTGTTCTTGGATGTCAATAAAATTTATAATTTTTATGTATATGTAGTACTAGAGGATGAATCCAGAACCTTCATACTGAATCACATCTCCATCCCATTTTTATTTTGTAACACAGGGTTGCACTAAGTTACTAAGAAAGATACTACTTTTTACATTTAAAGTGCCTATATGCAGGGAGTTCATAATGTGATATAGCATGTATCTGTGACATTAAAATTTTTTGAGGTGTTAATTAGGGGAAAAAAAAGCCTAAAAAGACTCCTTAGGGGATGATAATGAGAAACAGTTAAAATGTTTTGTTTTAAATATACATTGTATATTGTATATTTAAATATACAATGTCCACAATGTCTATGTCAAACTGCTTCATTTTTTGCCTGAAATATTTATTTTATTATGTTTTGTAGTATAACTTTATCATTCGCTGTGGTAAGTGTTCTCAATGTTTAATATGCCTGAAAAAAATCTTCATTTTGCTCTCACATTTGAAGGATGCTTTTGCTGGGTATAGAATTCTACACTGACAGTTTTCTTTACTTCAAAATGTTGTTTCACTATCTTTTATCTGTCATGTTTCTGACATAAAATTTGCAAATATTCTTATATTAGCTCTGTGGTGCTTAACATGACCTTATCCTTAGTCAGTTTTTAACATTCCTCTTAGTAACTGGCATTGAGAAATTTGATTCATATTTTAGTATAGTTATTGTTTTTATTTTGGGTCTTTACAACTTCTGAGATTTATAGTTATTTATAGTTTAGAACATACTGGGAAATTTTTGGTCATTATTTCCTCAAAAATTTCTTTTCTTCTTCTATCTTTACTTTCTTCTTTGGGTTTTCAAATTTAATACATTTTGGGTCACTTGATATTGTCCTATAGATCATTAATACTTTTTTATTTTTTCAGAATTTGTCTCTGTGTACTTAGTCTTACACAGTTTTCATTGTGATGCCTTCATGCTTACTAATTTCAGTGTGCCTGAACTTTAGATATTGTAACTCTTTTTCTCACACGTTTAAAATTTTATCTTTGAAATTTGGTTTGTATTAATTTCCATTCTTTCTCTACTTAATTTTTAAGCATAGAAAAAGTTATTATTTTTAATGTCTGTGTATGCTCATTTAGACATCTTTGTCAATTCTGGGAAGTTTTGATTATTTGTTTCCCCAATATTTTGCGCTTTTTTTCTCACTATATAGTTTAGGCTGGCCTTGCACTGACCATGTGTCTCGAACTCAGTTTTGCCTCAGACTCCAGAATGCTGGGATTACATGTGCGTGCACACACATCCAGCTTCACTATTTTATTTTTCTTTTTTATATACCAGATAATTCCTTACTGCAAACCAGATATAGTGAAATTTGTATTAATGGATGTTTAGGATGCATGTGTGACTATCTCGTGCATGTGTATTTCTTAAATTTTGTTCCAAATTAAGTTACTGAAATAGATTTGTCCTTTTCAATTGTGCCTGTGAGATTTGATAAGCTTTAGGTTGAACTTGCACAGTGTGTATTCTAAGGCTAATCTCCCCACGATTCTGAAGCGAGGCGACATGTTGAGATGAATGCGGAGGATTTCTCTGAGTTCATCAGGAAAGAGTGTTACAATTGATCTGCTGGGGATAGCTGATCACACATGGCTGATGAGAGCGACAGCCTTTGTGCCTGTCATTGCACATCATATTGTAGACATCGTGTGATAAAGAATCAAAGCTGGTTCACCTGGAGTCCTCTTAGGAAGCAGGGATACTCTGAGGACAGCAGAGAACGGTAAACTGATATTGTCATTCACATCTTAAGGGAAGTAAGGTTCAAAGAGGTTAAATGACTTATTCAAGATCAATCAACTTTAAATGCAAGAGCTACTATTTGAGTCCCATTTAATTTAATTGGAGTAATGGCAACAAACTGACATATAATTAATTGGGTATTCAGGGTTTTTCAGGAGAACTTCACTGTGTCACAACTATGTTATGTGCATTGTTTTATCATTCCTCATTCTGGGTGAGGTTCATACCTAGGAAAGGTACTGAGAAAGAAAAGTATCAGTCTTATGCAGGTCTGGTGGATAGGTAAGGACTATCAAAGACAGATGATTAAAGAGGTGGCGAAGATGTCCAGGCCTGTTGAGGCTGTTTCTAAGAACACATTTAGGCTCAGCAGCACATGCTGAGTGATTAACAGTATTTGCTTTGAGTATGGTCTATGGGAGGTAACACACTGCAAATGGACATCATTGTATTAATAACTTTGTCTGTCTTTCAAAGGGTCATGGTAGGACAAAATCATGGCTGGATATAGTTTTTTTTTTTTTTTTTTTTTTCATTTTGTTTTTAGTCTGGAATTCCCTGTGTGCCCCCCCCCCTTTTTTTTCCTATTTCAAATGTTTTAGTGGTCCTGTTAATGTCAGTCTCCCAGCCTCTTATAGTGGGATGAATGTAGAATTTCAGAACCAGTAGGGATTTTCCCCTCAAATTAATACGCAGATGCAGAGGTATAAAAATAACTGCAAAAGTTGTAGGAGTGTTTTTTGAGTCAACCACAAACATTTTTCCTACTCCTATGCAGGAGATTATGATGCATTCAGTGTCTTGCATGAGCCACACCTGAAAGATAACAACTACATTTAGCAATCACTAAGTTCACTCATTCCCGAAACTAACATACATTTTCTTGCTTTACAGCCCAAATACTTTCATTATGTCTTTACATTAATGTCTTAGTTTAAGTTTCCCCTGATGCAGACTGAATCGAGAATTCAAGGGCAAGTACTTTAAGTGAGATAATGTTGAGAAACAATAGTATGGAGGAAGAGAAGTGAGATAAGGAAAGGAAGACAGCCAATAAAAGTCTTGACATTGTGCATAGCTGGAGTATGTTCTCTTTGGGAAGCTTTAAAAGCCCATATGAAAATATGGCTGTATTAGAAGAGAAGGGGGGTGGGGATATTATATGTTTTGTTCTTTTAAACATTTACCAAGACATAATCCTTGGAGTTATTAATTCTTGTTTTTTTAAATTTTATTTAAGGAGAAAAAGAAAAAAAAAACAGAAAAAGGGTACAAGTTATACAGAATTTCAGAAAAAATAAAGAATAGGAAATCACTAGTTAATAGATTACATTGTGTCATCTTAGAAATAGTTGTTCAAGCTACAAAATTCTTGACAGTTCTGGCCTGGTTCTAGGTGGTGACAAGAGCTGAGGAATCTAAAGACAGCCCAAGGGCAAAAAGGTAGAGGGCTGCTAGATTAAAATGAGCAAGTACAACTCGAGATGAGAGTGTAGACAGAAGAGTGGAGCAAAGAAGGGGCCTGCTGCAGGTTCACGGTGATGAGTTTCACCACCTGTGACAGACAGTGCTAGAAGAATTCAGTGTTCCTGATCTCAGGTCTCTTCCACACCAGAGTTTTGCAAAATGACAGCAATAACTCCCTTTCATGACGGGACACCATCACCACAAGGCAATGTAGGAGGCTCTGAGTTTTGGATGGTTAGACTGGGTCTTGGCAGCCTGTCTATATAGAAAGAGCAACTATGGTGGAGACCAGGGGAAGCCATGATGGAACATACTACTGTTTACTTACTGGAGCCTCTTTTCTCATGAAAGTCCCTTCTAGGTGTTATGCCCTGCTCGACTTCATCTACTTACTTAGCTTCTAGAATTTGGCCTCCGTTGGAGTCCTTATCAGTCACTTTCTCTGCAGCAGTTGTGCTAGTTGCATAGTTGGAGTCTTTTCAGCACAATTTGGAAGACCCGGCAGCTTCTAGATGGGTATCAGCTTTTTAAATTAGGAAAACAGCACAAAGTAAAGGAAAAAATCTGAAGTCCATGACTATAGGTTTTGACTCGCATAGATTTCACTCCCATCCCTTATTCTCTACTCTCCTAAACCTATCACAATAGAATATGGAAAAAGATGAAAGTTAGGAAAGAAGGAAGAAAATAAGGAAGTTGATCCCCTGCGAGTGGCATGTAGTGACTAAAAGTGAGGATTACCCTGTAACTGGGGGGGCAAATCCACCTTTCTTTACAACTAAAGTCACCCATAGATGAACATGCAGTCCTGTAGAAAGAACTGAACACTATCACATTAAGGACGTCATTATCTTGCTTTTTACAGGGACCCTTCATTCAAGCTCCCAAATTGAAAGTCAGCTGGCGAAATGTGATTATAGGACATATTCCCTCTACTTTCTAATCCAAGAAACTGCCAATACCACAGGCTCCATCACAGCATGAGAAATCTGAGAAAATTTGGTGTAGAGAATAGGAATTGGGGGTGCATTGTTTAAAAATTGTCTGATCTCTGCTAGTTTTTCTCAATGGACATGGTGTTGAAGTATCCACTTTATTCCAGGGACATTTTTAAACACCTGCAATAAAATGACAAGATAGTTCAAATTCTTTTGGAACTTGTATTCTGGTCACACAGGTGGAAGGACAATAACAAAGACAATTTTACATTTCTGTACTTGGTTTCCTCCGCCATTTGAAACATAGTTAAGCCCATCTCATGTAAGAGTCAGATGACCAAAGGTGGAACTGATGGAAGAAACTTAAAGTAGTTTATCTTTACTCCCCAAGTATTCTCCTTAGGAGAAGAGGCTGAATTCAAAACATTCAATTTGGGAAAGTCCTGGATTTCAGTAGCCTGAATCAATGGAGTTCTCTGAGGGTCTGCCCTAAGACAGGGCACATTCTTATGCTCTGGACTGAGTTCCCATAGCAGAGGTTTTCTAGGATACATAGGAAGTCTTCCTTCATTTTTGCTTTGTACACAAATGAAGGTAAGAGAGGCCCTGGGCCTAAGTTCTGTCATTCAATCAGAGTGCCTTACATTCACATCCTTTACTTCAAGAGCCTGGGAGCATTGCCTGCAGTGCCCAGTAGTGTCCGGATGTGCCTGCAGAGTCAGACATTACTCTCCCCATTTTTGCTGCTTTTCATTTCCTTTTCTTGTCTGCTAGGCTTTTGAAATACATATTGCAGCCACTTGTTGCCCTGTTTTCTAAGCTGCCTTGAACTGCTGCCAGAGGCTGTTGCCAGAGAAGCTAATGACTAAGTTACTCTCTTTTCAGCCCCTGGCAAGACTGGGAATTCACTTGAAGATGGGAGCAGCAAAGGCCCAGCCATCCTGAACCAATCAGGAAACCACAATAAAGTGCTGACCAGGGAGTCAGTCGTTCACCCTCAAAGCCCAGCGCTGAGCTCAGCTTGGAGGTGACAGCCAGACTGGGGATGCTCTGGTTTGCTCCTACAGAACCACATCAGAGGCAGAGACTCGGGTGGTGGGGGGCGGGGAAAGGCTGGCTTGGCAGCCTTGGAGGTAGAGGTGGAACCTAGGGTCAACAGGGAAGACAAATTCACTGTGTTTCTGAGCCAGGAAAGATTAGAGAAGAGTGTAGAGACACCAGGCTTGAGTTAAAGCAGGCAAAACCAGGTAAGGCAGAGTACAAATGATAATAATTAATAACAGTTAGCACCTACAGAGAACTTATTGTGTGCCAGGTTTACCCAAACACAAGGTACTACCTCACTCAGTCCTTTCAGTGTTCCTTTGAGGTAGGTTTTATTATTGTTCCTATGTTCAAAGGAGGAGATGGAGGTTTAGAGAGACTTGTTGGGGTTTGATTTTGCCCTATTGATTCTGTCTTTCCGGGAAATTGCGATTCCTTTCATTAATCATCTGTATTCTACATGATTTTCTAAGATGGTCACCATCAGATTGCATTTCACTCCTATACAGAGAGCTCAGAATAGGACAGAGGATAAAGCAATCATGACTTTTCTTGGCTAATTCCAATGGCCACCCATTAATATCATTAGTCTCCCACTTTGACATATTCTTGTATTTGCCTTGGCTTTGCAGTATTTATGAGAATTTATGCTGCAGTGGACCACGTCTTATTTTCTGATCATCTTTCACACTCATACCTCTACTGGATCTGCTATTACTTAGAATGTACTTCTTCTATTCTTTTAGATCTTGCTTGTCCTTCAAATATCTCCTACCATTTCAAAAGTTGCCCGCTTCATTAAACTTTCCATTAGTTTTCCATACATGATGTTTTTTCTTTCTCTAAACTAAGAGCATAAGTGACAAAAGAATTTATCTCTTACTTCTTTGTATTGTTTGTTTCTTTATGACTGCACAGAAGTGGCCAAATCTTATTCCTCTCTGAGTGCCACTCACATATCAAGACAGTGTGTGACTAAAGTAGTTTATGGATTATAGAAGCAACTTTGTAAAGAGAATGTGGCAGCAGTTTCAAAGACAGCCCAACAATTGCCAATGTAGGGTTCACATCCTTCTGGAAACCCATCTCCCTGAGTGTGGGCAGAATCCCAGACTTGCGCCTAACTCATAAAATTAGCAACATTGATGGGTTGTCTCTTCTGTGACTGGGTTACATGAGACTGAATTTCATCTTGTTACACTCTCTCGCTGACTTTAAAACAAGAAGCTGTGATGAAGCTCCATGCAGATAAGCTGAGTTGAGGCTCCAGTCAGTAAGAATCTTGGACTCTTAGTTGACTTCACAGTGCTTATGGAATAAAATTCTGTCACCAATCACATAAGGCAGGAAGCAAACCTTAATACCTTGCGGAAACTGTTGATAGTATTTTGAGACACTCTAAACTAGGAGATCTGTTTAAACTGTATCCAGTTCCTGACCAACAGAAATTATGAGGTGATAAATTGTGTTGTTTTAACCCAATACGTTCATAGTGATTTATAATGATATGGTAGGGCTAGAGATATAGCTCAGGGGCACAGCACCTGCTTGGCGAACTCAGAGTCCTAAGTTCGATGCTGGTACAAAAGAAAAAAAAAAAAAGCAAGCAATGGTAGGTAGATACTATAATCACTGAGCAGACAGAGTCCTTTTGAAAGGACTAGAATTGATTGAAAAACATAATTTAAAAGATGCAAGAAAGTAAGTAGTAACATTCCAGATGAGAGAAATAGAGGAGAAATAGCTGCATGAATGGTTTCTGTAAGGGTTCCAGACAGAGCTGGAGAAGCAGGGAGGGAGCTGACTAGGAAGGAGTTAAGGAGATTATCCTGCATCTTACAAAGTAAAGATAAAAGAAAAAACTGAGGGTGAGAAGGAGTTACAAGAGAGTGAATCGAGTGCTTCTTTATTAAAATGAGCGTGGAGTTAAAAAGGAAGATGCTATATTCATGTCAGAAAACTTTGATTTTTTAAAATCAGATTCCCATGTTATCTGCTAAAAGAAGATGAATGAATAAATGAATATATATATACACATTTATGTATACATGCATATATAAAATGATCAGGTCCCAGTAATTGCCATATCTGTCACCTCAGTCATGTACTATTTCTCTGTGTTGGAAACATTAAAAAATCCTGTTACCTAATTGGAAAGATTTAATTAAGTGTTGCCAGCCACAGTTATCCTGCTGTGCCCCCAAAGGCACCGAGTTACATGAGTCATCTCACTCGGGCCTCAGGACCTCTCTATGAGTGGTTTTGCTTCCATCTATGTTTTACAGATAAGGGGTAAAAGGTTCAGTGAGATTAAGTTACTTGCTGATTTTCATCAGTTCAGAAATAGCAGAATTCGGAAATGAACCCCAGTCTTAGTCTCATATGTTATGTTGTTGTTCTGGAAGATTTTTTAGCTAATGCCATGGGGGACAGGTACTCTTTGTTAGTGTTGTTTCATGTCTCTGTATCAAAAGCACTTTGGGGACTGTTGTAGAAGACATGAAGGATTGAGCCGTAGGTGGAGGAAGTTGTCTACCCTAGAAGCTAGAAGTGGGCAGATGCAGAATAAAAGCAGTCAGTTCGATCAAACAAAAGCCTTAAATCAAAAAGATAAAATTCCAGAATGGTTTGGGGTCTGCAGTGTTGGCGTGAAAGTTTACCAGAAAGGATGCAAGGATTTTCTGAGGAGGAGTAATGGTGTATTCACCTGGTTCATGACGCCAGGGCAGAGAAGACAAAATCCTGGGGTACTAGGAACCAGCCCCCATGTGAGACTTACAAGAACCTCTAACTTGGCAGAAGTTGTGCTTCTTTGGCTTTGTCATCTCAGTGCATAACTCTGCTTGGCTCTTAATAGATAGCTTATAAATGTACGGTAAATGAGTGAACGGATGCAGGCAAGATTATGTATGGTTTTTGATCCTCTCTTTTTAATCTCTTAGGTAAACAAACATTCTAAGCACTGCCAGAAACAAAACAACACACACACACACACACACACACACACACACACACACACACCTCAGAGGCTGAGGGCTTGAGAGGTCCACAGTCCACATACACTCCCTCTCTTCTGGCTACACTTTCCTCTGGCTGCAAAGTAAACCAACCTCCTCTCCTCCTCCTACCTTGGGGAAGTGGGAGGCCAGCTCCAACGGCCTCGGCCCCAGTTTGCTTGTATAATTAATGTGGGATTTTTTCCTCCTCTAGTAAAAAATGACCTTGTCAAACTAGAGACAACAAAATCTTGGTTACTGAGAGATTGTGGGCTCCCTGCTGGGATGGCATCCTGGGCCCTGCAAAGAGAAATCTAATAAAATCGGTGTCAGGGGCTCCCTGGGTGCCAGGTCCCCTGCCGCCTGACCCCATGATCCCAATTTATTAGCCAAGCCCAAGCAAGCAGGCAAACCTCGCTGGCTCCAGACAGGAGACTTCTAAGCAGGAGCTAATGTGGGGGCTGGGTCCAGGTTTCAGCAAAAAGAACAAGGGGGATGACAGGAGGTGCCAGCCCGACCAGCGAGCCTGGGGAAGCCCTATTCAGAGGCTATTGCTGCCTTGACAGGGCTGGCCGGCTTTAACTTGCTGGAGGAATGTGTTAGTCTGGCCCATTGGGTACCTGGGTTTTTTTTCTCACCCCCTTTTTCTTTACACTGTAGTTAGCAGGGTTGTGGACTGCATGCCTTGCTTGAACTGTGTTCTTGGGACTCAGCAGGAGTCAGTAGAGAATAGCCAAAGTCTAATATTTCCATGGAGAGTTTCATTTTGTAAATTGAACACTACTAATTCATCTGTAAAGGAGTTTTAAATGTGCAGTCACTATTTACCTTCTCCTATAAGCTAAACTCTCTGTGATGGGGAGCACTGGCTAGCATTATGCACAGGCCTCATTGTCTCTTTTTAGCTGAATGATCTGAGGCCAGTCACTTAACTTTCTCAACTGTAAAGTGGGGTAACAAAGCTATTCTCATATGGCTAGGATTATAGTGGAAAAAAAAAAAAAAACAAAACACCAAGACAATAGTCTATTGCTATATACGCTGGAAAAAGATCAACTAGGAAAACAATAAGTAAGAGTCTTTCCCAAATAGCAAAGAGAACTCTGAGGTGAACAAATTAGCCTAAAAAAGAGTACAGAAAACTAATGAAGAAAATGTTAAAAGTGCCACTAAAGTATGTAAACTATGGTCTGAAGACTCAAAAGAAAGTCTATAGTTATGAGTGAGATGTCTTAATGTTTAAAGATACCAATTATTTTCAAAATATATTATGGATACAAAACAAAGACAAACCAAAATTCCAGCTAGTTATATTTAAGCATCTAATAATTAGAAAAAAGCGTGGCAACTTATATGGGAAGAGGTGTCCATAAATGAGTGAGTTTTTGACAAGAAAAGCAAAGTGAAAAGACATTAATGCATCAATTTTGAGATGTATTACAAAGTCAGAAAAGTGAAAACAATGCAGCAGTGACCCTCAACACTGATAAATACAGCAGTTTTGCTAACTAAAGAGAAAACTCTCAGGTAGACACATCCACCCCTGAGCGGATGAGACTTAATACAAGTAACAACAGAAATAGGCAAACAAAATTTTATCCATCAGCTCTGAGTGCTGAGAAACTTGACACTGTATAGATTACAATGGAAATCCATTTGCTATAAATAAGAATGTCGAGGTGGATTAAAGAGAAAAATATAAATGGTTGCACTTTATGTTTAATCAAAGGAGGTACTATTATCTAGGAATATAGAGGTATTTCTTAATTGTGTCTTAAGCATGGGTCATTATGTCATCAAAATTAAGAATGCTTGGGCAGGGGAGATAACTCAGTGGCTTAGCACCTGCCTGGCAAGCACAAGGTTGTGAGTTCAATTCCAGAGCAAAATCAAACAAACAAAAAACCCTTGTATTTAAGAACACTAAATTCATGACTAATAGTTGAAAAATGGAGGAAAAATACTTGCAAATTACTTGCAAGTTTTAAAGCTGACAGAGGACTGATATCCAGAATATAAAAAAGTTTCCAAAGGTCATCAATAAATACTATAAAGGCAAAAGGTATGAGTAAACAAGGCCCAGAGGAGGTTTTCCTAATGACCAATATATATCTGAAATGATGCTGAAACTAATTAGTAAACAGAGAGGAATAAAAAAGCTATGAGATATTACAACACCCTATTGTTAGGTCTGAGAGAAGGGAGAGGATGGAAAGAGAGAGGAAGAGGAAGAGGTCCGTGGAAGGAGTGGAGTGGACGGCCGTGAAAGTAGTGGGCAGTGGTGGCTTTATTTTGGGAATGCAGGGAGAGACCCTCCCCCCGGCCCCCGGGCGCAGCATCTAAGCTGCATCCAGGGGCCGGTGGTCTCTCTGGGAACATGGGGAGAGGAGACTGGCGCACTGGCTGCTGGAATCTAGCGATCTCTCTCGGACACCGTGGCGTGGGGGAATATAAATAGCCTAAGCTTAGGGCAGTGCCCTAAGGCCATTAGAGATGTACAGGTATTTCATTGGCGCACAGGTTCTTAGAGATGGGGGTATAGGGTTACAGTCAAGTCTATAGGGGGCGGAGGAGGCAGGAGTTCCGTAACTTGGCTGCCGCTTTTCCTGGTTAAAGGGTCCGGTCTGGGCCAGCAACTCTTTCACCTATCATAGTGGCAGAAACTGAAATAGTAGAGTTATTGTGGTGGGATGTGGGTAAACAAAAACTTTTGTTTCTATGAATAATAGTTAAGAATATAGACTTTCAAGGCAAATCAGGACAAAGACCCACATCTGCAGTATGTTCTAAAGATTTTTCCATAAGGCTTATGAGACTAATATTCTACCCTAGTTTATATGTATATTTGAAAGGATGTCTAGCACAAGTTCACAAGGGGACACCTAAGGGATGATCAGAACAGTATCACACCATTTGAAGCAAATATTGTCAAAATATTGTCAAAATATTGTCAAAATATAGCCCATGGGCCAAAGCTGGACACACTCTTATATTTGTGTACTGGCCGTGGCTGCTTATATGTCATGACAGCACAGTTGAATACACGCAACAAAAATCTGAACATTCACAAAGCAAAAAATATTTACTGTCTGACTCTTTATTGAAAATGTTTTCTGATTCCTGGTTTAAAGAATAACAAATTATAAGCAATTTAGGACTCCCATTGCTGAGGAAAAAGTTAAATAAAAAGTAATAGGCATATACTATGTGATAGTATATTGTTACCATAAGTCACAAATTGTGAGTTGTATACTCACAAACATGGAAATACCTTATCAAAGAATAAGACAAGAAGAAAGAGAATCAACTACCCAAGCATATGATATAAAATTTAATGAAATTAAAAATAGTTACATAAAGCCATCATAGTGTGTTTTGCACAAATATTAGCAAGATCGTGGTATCATATCAAAGACAACATGATTTAAGATAAGAAATGGGGGCAAATGAATAGACACACTAGAATGTCCTTGCTTGAGTCTAATGATAGAAATATCCTATGAAGTAATAAGAAGCATGATTCACTCATTCCTCTTTGCCTGGGATCCAAGAAAAAAAAGTGTGGGAGGTGCTAAGTACCATGCTTAGCACACTATGAATTTTCATCATCATCCTCATTATCACATTACTGTTGGTCCTTTGAAAGTAAAATCTAAATCATAAGCTAAATTCGATGAAAAAGGTCATGCTTAAGATGATTCTGATGCACCAGTGAGCCAAGAATAATTGACAGACAATCATCCCCCTTAGAGGAACCGCTTAGAGAGCAAAAGAATTTCAACTTATGGTTAACATCCACAAATTGACAGAGAACAGACAAAAGGGCTTGTTTACAGGATAGTTGTTACTTCACTTTACCAAGTATTTCTAGCTCTTTGCCTTCCAGATTGTATTGCTTGCTTCTCTTTTATTGAAAGGAGAACTCTCCTTGATTAGTAGACAACATGTGATTCTTTTTAGCTAGAGTCTTTAGTGTAATGGATGCATGTTACCTGTAGGCTGGAGAGCAACTGCTTTTCTTAGGTCAGATTTCCCTTGCCTTGGTGAGGAGGTTAGCTATATTTGAGATGGCTCCATCAGTCCCTAGGGCTAAAGTGAGCAGATCCCTCTGCAGGCTCATAATGGATTTGCTGGGCTGAGGACTTGGGAGGTTACTTACTCAGTGGAGTCTAGATCTTGACTGATAGATCTTCCACATCCTCAAACACACTTGGAACAATCTTTGGATACCATGCAGTAAAAGTCTTAGCAGGACCACCATAGGTGAATGTCTAGATCAGGAAGCCTAATGCCAGTGAGGAAGGCACCTATCATCTTTACTCACATCTTATCATTGCTGGGATTCCTCTGTTTTTAGAGACAGATTTTGCCCCCTTCACACATCTAACCATTTGTATTATCTCTGTCCTTATTCTCATTCACATAATAATCCTTCAGATAGAGGAGCACAGTAGGTAGAATATCCATATCCTAACCCACAAAACCTAGAGACTTTACAGATGTGATGATGTTAGTGCTCTTAAGGTGGAACATTATGCTGCGTTATTTGAACTGTCTCAACATAAGCACAAGGTTCTTTATTGAGGAGGGGGAGTGTCAGAGTTAAAGGAGGAGATGTGATAGCAGAAGAGGTTGGAAACATGTTGTTGGTGGAAGAGACCTTGAGCCAGGAGCCCAGGAAGCCTCTGAGAGCTGGAACAGACAACGAATTTGTCTCCACTAGAAACCTTGGAGTCTCCATTAGAGCTTCTCAGCCAACATTTTGACACTAACTCCAGAAAAGCTATTTCTGTCCTCTCTTCTTCACAATTATAAATTTATGTATTTTAAACCAATAAGTTTGGAGTAATTTGTTACACAAATAGAAAAGTATAATGAGATTTGTTACCATATTTCTTTGCATTTTCTGTTTCCAAAATAATTACTGTTTGCTGCATCTGATTTCTCTGTTAACAAACATCCCCAACACTTTAAAACCTGGTTTCACTATCCAGTATCTAAAAAGTAGGGTTCTTAGAACTTTGACTTTACTATAATTTGAGTTGTGACCTAACAAAGGAAAAAGACAGCAAATTAGACACGCCTAGAGCTAAGCACTGTGTAAACCAAAGGAGCAGGAACTCTCTAAGCAGCTCAGACTCTAAATAAATCTTTTCCTTAGTTGACTGCCATTTAGATTGATCTCCCAAATGCCATAGTTGTTCATTTAAATTATGAAGAATTAAGTATAGATTTTTAGCATTTCCTTCAGATGACCAAGTAGGAATCAATTAACTCATAAATTGTATAATTTGATCAAAACTAACTGTGCTTAGTATTGTTTGCTTCAGCTGCTAATAAGAAGTCAAGAGTTTGACAAAATATCAGGCAGGATAGAAAGCCTCTCTTTCTTAAGATCAAATCACATGAATATAATTTTTTTCTTTATGGACTGGTATGCACCACTCTCATTGCTAAAAACATCAATTATTGCTCTATTCAGTTATCAAGATAGTTATGTGAAGAAGGGATTAGATTAGCATTATGACTGCATTGAAGATGATACCACAGCATTAAGGAATGAAAAAACAACTTGCCCAATTTTCACAGCTAGTGAGTGAAGGAGTTGTTCTGAACCCAGGAAGTCTGAGTCTGCAGATGGTGTTTAAAATCCCTGCTCCAGTGTCACTGATAAAAATATCTGTATGGTCCTCTCAGACCTGTAGTTAAGATTTTTCTGATTCCAGGCCCAGAGGCAGTCTGAAGTGAGCAGACACTGTCTTCTGAATGAAAGAATTTGTCAGCTTATTTTTGATGGATCACATTTCTTAGAATAAGTACAGAACATTTTCCATTTGCTGAGTGATTTTATCATGCCTCCCTGGGCTGGGATTTGGAGAAGAGAGAGGAAGTAAGTTTCATGGTTAAAGCCTGAGAAATACCTCTTGGGCAGTCATGGATGAGGGGTTAGTAATGGGTGACTTGGGATTCTATTTGTGCTCACCTGGCACAGGAAGTCCTGGCTGGTTTGGCTTCCAGTCCTAACAACAAGCTCCTCATTTGCCCTCCTGACTTGATGGTCTGGTGGAGAATTTGCCTAAAGAAATTTGTTCCAGGAACGACTCAGCTGCGTCTGACAGGAAAGGGAAAAAACAGAGAGAGAGAGAGAGAGAGAGAGAGAGAGAGAGAGAGAGAGAGAGAGGCATAAATCTCTGCTTTGCTGTGTCTTGCTTGGGAAACTGTTCCCTCTGGCCTGCAAGTGTGAACATGAGTAAGTGATGAGACTCAAAACTTGGCTGAATATCGTATCCCTGGGCAGACATGTGGGCCCCCTGTGGAGGGAATTGTCTTTTCAGTAAAAATCATCTATATCCAACATTAAAACTTGCATCAGTTGTTAAGCACATGAAAATATTCAACATCATTAGTCATTAGGAAAGTATAAATCAAAACCACAGTGAGATACCATTGCACACCCACTCAGATGTCTAGAATAAAAAAAGACAGACAATAACAAGTGCTGGTGAGAATGTAGCAAAATTAAAACACTCACACATTACTAATGAGAATATAAAATAGTGTAGACACTTTGGAAAAGAGTATGGTAGGTCCACAAATGTTCAACATAGGTTTACAATTTCGCTCCTCAGTATATATCCAAAAAAATCAAAAGAGATTGTCTAGGAAAAATCTCTTGAAAAATCTCAGTTATCCTGATGATTGAGGCTTCCCTGTTCTCCCTCCTTTCATTGATTTGCTTTTCTATTGGTGGACAAAATATCTGACACCTATAATTTAAAGGAAGAGAGTTTTATTTGGTGCATGGTTTCTGAGGTCTCAGTGTCTGCTTGGCTAGCTCTAGGCAGAAACACCACTGTGGAAAGGTATGGTGGAGAACAACAGCTTAGCTCATAGTGATCAGAAAGTAGAGCACAGCGGAATAGCACTATCCAGAAATATATCTTCTAACAGCATGCTCTCCGCTGGGCCCTGTGTCCTGAAAGCACATTCAGCTATAAAATCAGTAGGTTACTAATCAATCACCTTACCAGGAATTTCTCAATCCAGTCAGTTTGACAATTAAACTTAATAGTCACACTCCCTTTATTCTATACCATATTCCATGTCTTAGTCTATTTTCTGTTGGTAAAATAAAATACATGTGATCAAGAAATTTATAAAGAATAACTCAGTACGAGGGCCTGATGGCAGTGTCTTCCCTGGCAGAAGAAGATGGCAGAGGGCATCACAGTGATAGAGCAAAAAATACCAGCTCAGATCTCTTTTATTAGAAAGATGGGACCTCCGCCTTCATGATCGCAGTATCATCAATGTATAAATTTGGAGATGAAGCATCTAACTCATGAACTTTCAAGAATGTATTCATATAATAGCATTTCTTAATGACAAAACTCTGCCTAAAGGGAATTGCTAGCTTTCCATTTCTCATCCCTGTACCACTCAGCCTACTTAACTCTACTATTCTGTCTGTCTGGCCCCTGGAGACTCTTGGCTTTGAGCCTGACTCCTTCAATTGGAGGCAAGAAATTTGTGGAGCATCAGAGGAGGAGGTGGGGACATAGATTAAAACATATCTGTAATTAGCAGCTGCCAGACATATGACACGGGCCTTGAGGGACAATCACAGTCATGGAGCAAGAATGATAGGTAGGAGACCAGGAGCCAGATTTTAGGGGTGGTAATAGACAATAACAGAAAACAAACTTCTCTAACATAAAGGAAGGAAGAGCATCAATGACCCAATCAGCAGCAGGTACTCAGTGAAAGAAAGCCTAGTGGAAAAAGCTCTAAGACTAGGAAAGAATGAAGCACCACCTTTGATTTTTGGAAACTGACCATTGAAATTTTTTGAGGTCTCTGGTGGTTCCTTGATGAGCCTGAGGCAAAGAAGAAATTTTCTGTGGAGTGTTTCCTGTTAGCAGTCATTACTTCCAAGTAGAATATTTATAGTTAGTTAAAAGTCAGTTCTAAGAAATTCATCAGACTTGACTATGTCTTTACTCACACACAAAACTAAAATTCTGTCTCATGAGAATTCTGGGTCTCAGAATAATCAGCTAGAAAGTATAAGGGAATAGATGGGGGGTATGAAATTTCACATGCTAGTGTATTTGGCTGATAGAATAATTTTTTTAAAAATTTCCAAATTTTTGTTAACAAAAGGTAGTTTATCCTTCTTGGATACTTAAAAGTATTTCTATGATTTTCTGTTCACATTTTATATTTCTGTACAATGTGTCAACATTTTAAATTTAGTTATCTAATAGACTCAAATGGACTTCTACAGTATTTTCTATTTATTATTCATTTCATTGTTTAATATCCAATCTATTTCGTATTTTTCATGGCATGATGTAGTAGATTTTATGGTTCTTGTCTTTTTCTGTTTGGAAACTATATACTATCTATAATTTTTGTGACTACCTTTGGCATTTATAACATGAATACTTTTCTTAACAAAATTTAGGATTAGGCAAATTCATCTCCTTTCTTAGTCTCAGATCTAAAAATTATTTAATTTGATTCCTTTTACTGTCTATCTTCAGGATATTTTCAGTATCGTATTTCCTCATTGTCAACTATCCATCAAATAATGCAAAGTTATTTCAATTATTGCATTTAAAGAAAAATTTAGAAGACTTATTATATTTATAATTTTTTTTTAACATTTTAATTTCCTTTTGAATCAATTTCCATTTTTAAAAAAGTTATGTTCTGGTTGAAAAAAGAAATCATTTTGATTTGCACTAAATAAATCCATCTTCTTCTATAATTTTCCCAGAAATTTGACAGAATATGTATTATGATTCTAATTCTAGAATGAGAAAAAGAAATATACAGAGATAAAAGTGATATATTTATGCAAAATCAAAGAAATGGCATATTTCAGATACGACCAAATGTTCTGGTCAAATACGTATTGTTGGCTGTGAAGGAAACAGAGTCAAACAGAAGTATCCTGGACTAACCATGAAAAAGTGAAATTCAGAATACTTGTAAGCAGACTATGGTGCTTAAAAGTAAGTGATTTGTATGAGAATCCACCTATTATGTTTAAAAGTTGTCTAAACAGAGAGTTTTAAAGCCTAAAGTTTAGATTTGGCTACAAATTAATTTGAATCAAGGAAGGGTGCCATGATATGGAAAGATAATAATATCAAGATCACTAGCTTGGCTTTACTCTCTCCAAATATTTGAAGATTACACAATAAGGGAAAGTATTTGGGGGAGAATCTCTAAAAATATAGCTAGGCAAATTTTCAAATTCCCAAAATGTATCTGAGTCAGATCCTGGGTAAAAAACATTACACCAAAGTTCATTGAAGACAGATATAAGGGGACTGTTGATGTTTGTGAGAACATTATGAAATTCATAAGGACCAGGATAGAGACTTTGCTAGTTCAGCAGCAGTCATTACCTTTGGTGGTGTTTGGATCATTATCATTATGACTTAAAGCTCTTAGTAAAAAAATAATTTTCAAAAACCACCCACATTTTATGCTAAGCAAGCAGTTCACACACAAAACAACACTGATTGTTAGACATGCAGCACTCAAGATAATTCTCTCAATCTGTCCACAGATTCCACACTTCTCACAAACATGAGACTCACTTTCACAATTAAAACTAAATCATTAAAACTGCAGCCGATTGGTGGTGACACATTTTGCAGTTCAAACCAACAAAACTTTAGTCATTAAAACAGTGACAAAGTGCTGAAAACACCCACATTGGGCCTCTCTAGGGATGCTATTCTTTATGACTTGAAATTTAGTAAGCTGACACTGGGTTTGTGGACAATTATTTCAATAGATTCTCAACTCTGGTGATCATCTACCTCAGCCACAATCAAGCAGATATTTTATTTTCCTCCACAACACAATTTGCCTATTTCAAGGGACTTTTATGTTGAGGAGTCAGAGTACAGATACCTGCTGCATACAGTCTTTGGGTGGTGTGAGAATACCAAAGTTAAAGGATTCTCATCACTGAGCTGCCAAGCCACATTCTGGTTCTAATTCAGGCTAACTGTCTGATCTTGATTGCATGACTCAGTCTTCCTGTGTCTTGGTTTTTCACCCATAAAATTAAATTGTAATACTTATTCCTAATACTATTAAGAGGGTTCAAGGAATGAAAGTGAAGCTCATAGTACGTGCTGGTTACCAATAATTTATAGTAGCTCAATTAGCTAAGGATTTAGGTTGGTCCATTTTGGGCTAAGGTCAGCACAAAGTCAAATCAAACAGAAGTTTTTAATTTCAGAGATCTTGTCAGCTGAATTTCTTTGAGCACAGTCAGCTTGCTTCTACAGTGCTACTACTTCATCTCTACTACTAATGAAGGGTGACACTTTTAACAATCACATCAAAAGAATCAACCAACCAGTTACACTATTTAAATGTATTCAAAGAAATAAGTGAATTAGCCATACACTCATCCAATTTCACTCCATCATAGTATCACTTAGAACAATCTAATGTTATTCTAAGTTTGCACATTGACATCTTCATCTACATGGATATTATCTATATCTATCTCATTGACATATTTGCATATTAATTTTGCCAAATGTTATGATTTATGTCTAGATGTTCATTTGAAGGCCTCAAACAGTCATGAGGGCAGACTTTTCTGAGCAGTTTGTGATTGATTCATGGTCCAGTGCTGTGTTTAAATATGTGAGTGCTAATCCAGCCCTAGGGTGAATAGACTGCATACAAAATAAGGGGTGCAAAGAGGTTTGTCCCTCACTTCCCTTACTTACTTTGGCTGTCTTCCATCACATGACTATTGCCCTCTGCCATGGAGCCAGTGACTATGGACTGAAAACTCTAAAAATTGAGTTAAATAAACTTCCTGTACTTAATTTTGGGTGTCAGATATTTTGTCTCAGCAACAGGAAAATAACTAATACACCAAGTATCATGCAATGTATGATGAATTACAGCTGGAGAAATTATGGGCATCTCAGCCGGTTAGGACATGCAAGTGTTGTTCATGATTGCTAATGATTACACATTAGTCTTATCTTAGTCACTTGAATTTTTACCTGGAAGTTTGTAATATTTTGTGGTTTAGTCACTTTTATATAGTGGTCAACAAGAAAGCTTTGAATGAAATCAACTTCAAAAAACCCATTTTGTGAGTTAAATGTATTCAACATTTCATTAAATGAGGACAAGTAAATTGCTCCATGTCGCTCTGTTTCTTGGTGACTATGCGTCTGTTTTTTTCCCAATAGGTTAATTCCTTGGTTTGATGGGTCAGTGTGGAAAGACATATTTGGTTTGGGGAAAGCTTCTGTGCATGAGGCCAGTGACATGCAGGTCCACACAGACTAAAATTTCTGGCTCTACATATTCAAAGATTTTGGGAACTCAGTATTACACACATATTTTTACTCTATAAATCACAAAGTCCTCGTAAAAATTGGCTTCACATTGTTGGGTTTTTATTCCTGATTTCCCCTTGTTTTTATATTAACACGTTAGACTTTGAATTTGCATTTGGGAAGGGGAAAATATGAACCTAGTACTCATCATAACTAATTCCTCATGAGAAATCTAGAATAAGAGAAAGCATGTACTAAATTAAATATATGCTATCTTCATAAATAACTCAACCATAATGACAAAAAGATCTGTAACACCAATGATGCTTGAAGCAAAAAAGAGAAAGGATAGATAGAAGAAGGAAAAATAGATGAAGTTTTCTAGTGGTGTGCCATCCAATATGATAACCACTAGATACCTGTAACTATATGCAATTGAAATGTTACTGATATGCAATGAAGGGTGTTGTAAGTATAAAATATACATGGAATTTCAAAGACTTGGTACGAGAAAAGGAACGTAAAATGTCACTAATAACTTTATACTGATTTTGTGCTGATATGAAATTTTGCATATATTAATTTCATTATTAATATTAATCTCACCCATTTGCTCCCAATTTTTAAAATTTTGCCATTACAACATATTGAACTTTATATGTGGCTTACATTACGTATTTTGTCATAAAGAGCTACTTTTCTGCTTTCTTTAACAAATAGATAAGAATTACTTCATACATAAACCAAGAAACTTCTACACAAAGAAGATATCCCTGAAGAATGTACAATACCTAGAGAGGTCTTCATACTAATGATGAAGCTACCTACTACATCACTAGTAGGAAGAATCAACACATAAAACAAAATTTAAACTTCTGAAATAGCAAATGATAAATTACAGAAACAAAATGGAATCTCAGATCTCCAGGCTATACAGTATGAGTCCAGTAGAAAACAAGAGAGAGGAAAATGGAAGATACACACCTGAAACTTCTGAAATGATAGTAACTGAAGACAAGAATCAAATCCATGAGGCTATAGAGAAAATCAGATCAGAAATAATGTCTCAGGTAAAAAAAAATGAAGAAATGACAATCATAAAGGAAAAGCTCATCAAATCTACAGTAGAGATAGATAAAAAATTAAAGAATAATAGGAAAACGAAGGAAACTGTGGAAGATTAATACAGAAAAGAAATAGAATGCATGAAACAGATTCAAGCAGATACCCAAGAAATTAAAAATTCCATTAACAATTGGCAAAATTGCTTGAATGAAACTGAAGACAGATTTTCAGATCCCAAAAACAAGATTGCTTCTAGAGCCCATGAAAGAAAAGAGCTTTTAAAAATAGCAAAGAATAGGGAAATAACAATTCAACAGCTGCAAGATGATGCAAAGAAAAACAATATAAGATTGATAGGTGTCAATAAAAAAACAGGAGTTAACACAAGTATGATAAAAAAAAGACCACTTACTGAAGTAATAGCAGAAAATTTTCCAAGCATGGAAACATGCTGACAACAGGTAAGTGAGGCATATATAACTTCAATTACTCATAATCAAAAGAAGTCTGCATACACATGATAATCAAGGTCCCAGAAATTCAGCACAAGAATAGAGTATTAAAAGATGTTAGAGAAAAGAAACAAATGATCTATAAAGGAAAGCCCATCCAAATGTTAGCAGAATTAACACAAACCTGCAAGTCAAGAACAATTTGGAGACAAGTATTTCAAGCCCTAAAACAAAACAACTTGCAATCCAGATTGATAAGCTCTATAAAATTATCTTTCAAAATTAATGGAGAAATAAGACACTTACATGATAAGTAACAACTGAAGAAGTTTATGACTACCAAAGCAACTCTACAAAGAGTACTGAAAGATAATCTAGACAGAGATAAAAATGACTATAATTTCAAGAAAAACAACAGAAAGAAGCCATCATGCAAGACAAGCAATTATTCAGGTAACCAATTGCATGAAAATAACAACAAAGACAAACCAATTCATATCACTCATGACCATCATGTAAATGATCTCAAATCACCAATTAAAGAAACAGTTTGGCAGAATGAATTAAGAAATAAAATTGAATGATATGCTGTATATAAAATACATGTATGAGTCAAAAAGAAATTCATAGAGTGAGTCAAAGTATGAAAAACAATACATGATACAACATGTATTTGCAGAAAATGTGAACTTCAAACCTGAATAATCAGAAGAGATAGAGAAGATCACTACAAATTTTTAGAGGAAACTTCAAGAGAAGGAGATAAAAATTGTAAATATACATGTATCAAATACAGGAGCACACAACTTTGAGATAAATATTAATAGATGTGAAACCTCAAATGATAAGGTATATATTAATAGACATGGAAAGAATACGATAAATATTAATAAACATAAAAAATCAAATAAGTAATAACACAGTTATAATGGGGGACCATAATACTCACTGTCACAAACAGAAAAATCAACAAGGAATTATCAGAATTGAAATCAATCTGTGAATGAGTAGACATAGTAGACATTTACAGTGTTCCACCCGAAATCAGAATATACATTCTACTGAACTGTACATGGGACATACTCTGAAATTACCATATACTAGCCTATAACTTATGCTTAAGTAAATGCAGAGTAATTGCAATTATCTCATGCATATTAGTTGACCATAATGCAATGAAATTGGAAATTAATGGAAAACAAAACATCAAGATTACATAAATACATGGAAATTAAATAATACCTCTCTGAACAACGAATGAGTCACAGATTAAATTAAAGAAGAAATTAAACAATATATATAATTAAAAGCAAATAAAGATACAATGCACTGGAGCCTGTGGGATGCAATGAAAGAAGTCCTAAGAAGAAAATTTTATAGCAGTGAATTCTAGCATCAGGAAAACAGAATCAGCACACTCATACACACACACTCATACACACACACACACACACACACACACACACACTCAACACACACACACACACAAAACCCTATCTAAAGTTGAACGTTAAGCTTCTAGAAAAAGAAGATCAAGTCAAACCCAAAGTTCACAATAGGGAGGAAATTACAAAGATCAGAGCAGAAAAAAATCAATACAATCATGACTGAGAAAGCAGCCCAAATAATTAATAAATCAAATAGTTGTTTCTTTGAAAGAATGAACAAAGTTGATAAACCACTAGGCAACTTTATCAAAAAAAGGAAAGACTCAAATTCATGCATTGAGGAATGAAAAAGGTGAAATCACTACAGATCCTTTCTAAATTCATAAGATCATTAATACCTACTTCAAAAAACTTTCCTCTCAGGATGGAAAACACAGAAAAAATAGACAGATTCCTAGATACATATGAATTACCAAAGTTGAATTAAGAAAATATAAAAAGTTTGAACAACCCAAGATCAATTAATGAAAGTGAAAATGTAATTTAAAACTTACCAACAAAGAAAATCTCAGGTCCCAGTGGATTCACTGCTAATTTCTACAAGAAATTTAGGAAAGATTTAAAGTTTATACCTCTCAAATTCTTTAATGAGTTGAAAGGGGAGTAATACTGCCTAACTCATTTCTGGAAGCAAGAGTCACCGAATACCAAAACTAGAGAAAGACTCAACTAAAAAAGAAAACTCTAGAGCAAATTCTGTACTGAACATACAGGCAAAATCCTCAAGATATTAGGAAACAAAATGCAGCAAGTCATCAAGAATATTATACACCATGGTCAAGTGGCATTCATCCCAGGAATACAGGGATAGTTCAACATATGCAAATCAATAAATGTAATACATCATATTAACTGAGCAAAAAATCACATGATCATCTCAATAAGTGCAGAAAAAGCTTTTGAAAAAGCCCAATACTCATTCATGATAAAACCCTACAGAAAATTGGAATAAATGGTCTTCATTTTAATCTGATGAAAGCCATGTATGACAAGCCAACAGCCATCATCATACTCAATGGGAAAAAACTGAAAACTTCCACTCTAAAATCAAGAACAGGATAAGGGTGTGCTTTATCACCACTCGTGTTCAGTATAGTTTCAGAGAATTAGGCTAGTGAGAGAAATAAACAGAATAAGGATAAAAAATGAAGTCAAATCATCATTATTTTCAGATGACATGATACCCTACATAGAAGACCTCCAAAACACCACCAGAAAACCTGTAGATTTAATAACCCAGTTCAGTAGCACAGCTGGATACAAAGTCAACACAAAAATCAATAGCAATCCTGTATACAAACAAAAAACTCACTGAGAGAGACTTTAGGGAAACCACATCTTCCACAATAGCATTCAAAAAATAAAAACCTTAGGAATTAATCTAAGAAAAGAAATAAAAGATCTATAAATTGAAAATTATATTATTCTGAAGAAGATACCCGAAGAGGTTATCAGGAAACAGAAAGATACCCCTTTTTCATGGGTAGGAAAAACTGACAGTGAAAATGGCCATACTCCCAAAGCTGTTACACAGGTGTCCTGAAATCTCTATCAAAGCATCAGTAATATACTTCACAGAATTAGAGAAAATGTTCCTCAAATTCATTTGTAACCATAAGAGACCTAAAATAGCAAGGTTAATCCTGAGCAAAAAGACAAGGCAGGAGGACTCACAATCCAACTTGAAATTATACTGCAAAGCTACTGAAATAAAATCAGCATGCTACTGGCAAAAAAAAAAAAAAAAAAAAAAAAAAAAACAGACCTGAGGATCAGTAGAAGAGATTGGAAGATAGAGGAACAACTACAAATACACTTAGCTATCTTATTTTTGACAAAAGGACCAAACACATCCACTGGAAAAAAGCTTCTTTAATAAATGATATTGCAAAAACTGGCTCTCAACATGCCAAAGAAAAAACTAGGCCCATGTCTATCACCATGCACTAAACTAAAATCAAAATGGGTCAAAGATCTCAATATTAAAAGAAAAATGCTAAATCTACTGCAAGAGAAATTAGGTACAAATCTTGAAGACATAGGTATAGGTAAAAGGTTCATGAACAAACTCAAATCATACAGGAATTACTTCAAAATATCAACAAGTAGGATCTCATCTTATTAAAAGCCTGTTCACATTAAATGAAATCACCAACAGTGTGAAAAACAATCCACAGAGTCATAAAATATTTTACCCAATTGTCTCTCAAAGGACTTTTATCTAGAATGTATAAAAGATTGAAAAAATCTGATTTGCCAAATTCAAAAACCCAATGCAAAAATGAGTATCTGAGATGAATACATAGTTCTCCAATGAAGAAATACCAATGATATATAAATATATGACAAAATGTTCACCATGATTGGTCAGTTGGAAAATGAAACTAAAACTACACTGAAATTCTATCTCACCCTAGGAAAAACTGGCTATCATCAAGAAATCAACCCATAACAAATGCTAGCAGGGCAGTGGGGAAATAGAAATGCTTCTCCACTGTTGATAGGACTGTAGCCTGGTGCAACCATTGTGGAAATCAGTATGGAGATTCCTTGAAAAGCTGGGATTAGAGGTCCCAGTTGACCCAGCTATTCCCCTTTTTATCTTCCTAGAAGAATGAGAAACGTCCTAATACAGCAATATATGTGCATTTATGTTTGTAGTAGCACAATTTTTAATAGCTAAATCTTGGAAACAACTCGAGTTCCCATCAACAAAGGAATGGATAAAAAGATGTGATTTTCTATACAATGGAGTACTATCCAGCCACAAAGTAGGATAGACTTGAAACTTTTGCAGGTAAATGACTTCAACTTGAGATCAAACTCATAAGTGAAATAAATCAGATTAACATGTGCAAAAATTGTACTGTCTCCCTGGTATGAGAAATTGAAAAATTAAATAAGGTCTAAAATGTAAAATAGATATTGTGAAATGAAAAGAAATTGTTTGAAAGGAAAGAGGATGTGGAACAGGGAAAAGGGAACAGAACAAAAGGGAAAAGGGAAAAAAACCCTGCAAGTCAGTTTTACTATGACTATCTCTTTGCTTATTGAAAGGGAAGATATGTGCTAATAGCAATTAGAGAAATTTTAATTCCCATATCTTGAACTCTGAATAACTATTTTAAAGATAACAATATGCAACGTATTAACTTGTTATTATTTTATCATTTTGTAATGAAATTTTGTTTTACTTTTTTAATAAAATAAAAAAGAATTTTTTTTTATTTTTGTGCAGCCTCTTCAACAGCATGAGGACAAATTATACCTTATTTATTTTAGCATATTTTCTAAAATACCTAAAAAGTGTTTCTCACATCATCTCAAGGGAGACCTAAGCCTTGACCTGCCCTAGACTTGCAAATTATGACTTAGTGGGTTCTAAATGGAAATAGTCACAATGGACTGAGCTTTTGAGATCAAAAGAAATTAATGTGACTCATCTGTGAGCTTAAGTTCAATTTAGAAAACCAAAAAGGAATGTGACATCCCTTCACTCTATATGCACAAAGTGGAAAGTCAGAAACAAAGCAGCTTCACTTGCTTTAACCTATTATTCACAGTTCCTAGATTTTGATGAAAACCTGTGACCACGATTACTCTTCCGGTGCATGTAAGTGCATACAGGTGTGATGATCTTTTTATCAGAGCTACTTCCTTCATTCCATGGGATGTTTCACTGAGGAGGAGCCAGTGGAACTGTCTCTACTTAAAGCTGCAGGAGTAGAGGCTGTACAGCTGACAGGATAGAATGGATCAATCCTGATTAAGTCTCCTGCATCTGTTCTCCTCATTGCAAATCTCTGTAAAAGAGTACTCTCATTTCTTGTCCTGCGGTGTGCTGAGCTCATTTTGTGATTCTCTTCAGGCCTCTCTTCTGTGCAAATGGCAGTGTTCAAGAAGCCTGGGTGTGCAGTGTTTTGGAGGACAGCACTTGGCTCAGTGACATTCACAGCCTGTTGCCAACTGCTAAATTGCAGCACTGCTAGCCAAGACAGAGGATACCTGTTAGAGTAAGACCTCTTAACAAGAGAAGGCATGCCAAAGACACAGCTCCTTGTCAGAAACAATTACCAGAGTTAAGACAATAGTGATGGTACAGGCAAAAATTCCATGGTGCCAAAGATGAGGCATATTTATATAGTCTTATTGTTAAATGCTTAGGAACACAATGCAAGATGTTTCAGAAAATATAAATCTTTTGTCTCTAAGAGTCAGAGCCAGAGATTAGGAAAGGATAGAGCAGATCAGGTCTTAACAAAGAAAAAGAAAGTGAGGGTAGCTGGTAGCAATATCAACAGTAATGTCCACAGAACATTCTGCCTTATTGAGTACTTATTTTGCATTAGATACTGTAAACACTTCACTTGTATTGGCTCATGTACTCTTCATAACCATGCTACTGTTGCTCTCCACATTTTATAGATAAGAAAACTCTGAGGAGTTAAATTGCCTGGTATCACACAGCCAGGATGAAGGTAAGCCTAGGATGTAAGCAAAAGCTTGTCTGACTCTAAATCCTCTAAATTTTCTACTTTGCCAAAAGACTAAGTCATGAATACATGATATCCTTTTATTCTTTAAAAAGCCAGCAGTTTTGTGAGAGTTGCTCATGCAATTACTATAAATCACATTTGGCCAAGCCATGGCTCATGGGACATTGACTGGACCTTACTGCCAGATCAGTGATTCTCTACTGAACCCTAGGGGACATTTGTCAGTGTCTGCAGACAGTTTTGATTCCCCCCCTGGGGTATGAGGTACTATTTATACCAAGAATGGACGTGAGGGAATATGCTACACTTCCTACAATACATAAGACAGTTATCCAGGTCCAGATCTCAGTAGAATCAGTGTTGAGAAACTCTGCTATAGAAGACATGGACATCTGCATAGTCACCTACCTCTCAACTCATCACATCCAGGCCACACTTCAGCTTATGGCAATTGATTCACTCAACACATATTATTAGGCACCAATGGTCAACACAGTGTGAAGCTCTGTGGACATACGTTATTAAAACATCAAATGATATGATTCAATAATTTGTCAAAATTATAGCTTTTGGTATATAAAAAGGAATTTAAATGACTCAGTCAACACATATTTTTGAGACTGCAACATATTGGGCTAGGCACTCTATGTTTTAAGAAAGATAAGAAAGGCGATTAAAGAAAGACTATTGATCAGTTACTAATTTTGGAAGTGCTACTGGGGATCAAACCCAGAGGTGTTCTTCTGTTGAGGTATACCTAGACAGTTTTACCTTTCTGTTCATTTTAAATTTTTTTTTATTTTGAGATAGGGTTGCCCAGTGAGACTCAAACTTACCATCTTCTTGCCTCAGTCTCTCTCATGCATGGATTATATCCCTGTACCACTGTGTGCAGCTTAGTATTAAATTTTTATTTGATGTTAAATTCATAGTTATTCTGCATCTCATCACTATACTGTTATATATTTTTCGTGAAGTGAGTTTTCTACAAAGTACAGAAAGCTTGTATATAGCATTTGTTTTAAGTGTATTTTCAAAGAATATTGACTAGTAATCTTCAGTTTACTTGCTGGCTAATGGGAATTATATATGAGTCTTGGTGGAGTGCGTGTTGTACAGAATGATATGTATTGTCTTAAAAATTAAACAATGTCATAAGCACGAGTGAGCTCATCTATCTCATATTTATTATCCCATTGACTAAGACTTCTTTAATACTGCTGTCATTAAATAAGCCTGCATGTGATAACAGAGGTAGTAATTTAACAGCATTTTCCAAAAGTCTTATGCTTGGCATTGATTTATATATGCAAAAATCCAAATGTACCTTGAAGAAGTTAATTTTGTGAGACACTTCACAATCTTTCACAGCACTAGGAGTTCAATAGTTTAAAAAAAAAACCCACACAATTCTTAGCCATGGGAGCTGCCTGATAAAGGAAACAAAACTCAAAGGACTAATCACATGAAGGATTAAAGCTACAACATCCATGGCTAGAATGAAAAAATCTAAGTACAATGAGCAATCAGAAGACATAACCTGGTCCAGGCTAATGGGAAGCTTCCCTAAGAAATGGCATTTAGGCTGAGAATTCACCAATGTGCATACGTTACTCCAGGCAGACGGAAGAGCATACCAAAAGGCTTGGATAGGGGTCAGTTTGGTGGGTAGCATGCCTGCAACTGGGGAAGTGTAGTGTGTGATGGAGTTTGAGGGGAGTCAGTAACTGCACATTTTGGATCCTGGCAAGTCACACATGAAAGTCTACTGAGATTTTTTTTTTAATTTTGAAATCCATGTGGAATAATGAAAATGTCTAAATCAAGTAGGCAGAAAAGAGATGACATGCCTTTTGAAAAACGTCCTCTGGCCACTTGCTGGTGAGTGGATCATTCCACAAGCAAAGCAAATGCAAAGAACCTGACCTACAGATAGACTCACCAACCAGTTTGGAGATGGCATAAGAGCTAATGATGATGGAAAACTTGGTGATGACAATGGCCATAGAAGAAGGTTTGAGGATGGAAGAAAGGTTTTGATGGTAAAATCTGCAAAGCTTTACACATGAATTAGCTATGACGGGGACAGATAAGGAAGACAAAGGTATGGAGTGATTGTTGTTGGGTTCTGAGGTTTACAAGTCATACACTGGAGAGAGCAAGCAACATGCTTGAATTGGTAGAAGGTTTTGGGTGCACCTGCCCTATCTCTGAAGAAAAAGACAAAAGGAAAACTAATTTTTTAATCTTTTTTGGCCAGCTGCCTAATATGGTCTTTAATCTACATTAAATTATCATCAGCTCTGAAACAGAAGGGTAAATCTGGGACATATGAATATTTAACTAAAGGAATTCAAGCTCTGCCAAATCCCAAGTTGAATGCAAACCTTTCTACTCCTTTCTTCCTATGTCAGTCATGATGTTTAAAACAAGAAGGAGAAATCTACCAAAAGGCAAGATCCCCCTCAGTGAGTACACTGGCCAATCCTTGCTGAGATGACTTTTCAGCTATTAATTTGTACACAGCAGCTTCTAGATCGTCTTTGATGGATCTGTTGCTAAGATCAGCCATCTAAAGCACACTCATATTTCTCCTCTTTAGATGTGACATCCCAGGTTCCAGAAAGACCAGAGAGGCACAGAAACAATTGCCTGAAGAGAAAGGGAAAGGGACAGTGGTCATAGGCCAATAAAAGGTGTAGAAATAACCAGAGGGAAGCCAAGAAATCAGAGCCAAGTGTGAAGGAGGCCAAGTCTCAGTATGTGTCCAGGGGAAGAGCAGTCACTCTTCAGAGGCCAGCAGATGAGTCTCCGAAAGAACTTCATAATCTGACCTCAGTTCCAATCCAGTTGCTTTGTAAATAGACTTTAAGTTGCTTCTCCTCTTGGATTCTCAATTTCTTTTGAGAACATAGAAACCTTGTCTCCTGCTTGGACTATCCTACACAAATGAAGCAGGTGTGCCACACATTTTGGGAAGCCTTTGCCATGGCTCCAGGTCTTTTTGGTAAACACTTAGCTTCAAGGAATGAAGGGCTCCAGATAAAACCTTATCTCCTGGATTTTTTCTTCTCATCTCCATTCCCCAGCACTCCTGGATGAAAACTGAATAGCCTCCTGAAAGCCTACAGCCTTGAGTCCAGTGTATTAGCTGGCTTTGGCCAAAAGCAAAGTGATTGATAGAGGTATTTAAATGGACTTTCCTATGTAACACAGGCTTCTGTCTCTGAGTCAGCGGGTGAGGTCACTGGGTGTCAGTCACATGCACACTGAGCTGTTAGGGGGTTTTAAATAACATCATTCGACTTGTTAGTTCATCTGTTAAAATTAGATTGTAGCCTGAAACGGATTAGTGACAATACTCCTGGACTTTCTTCCAAAAGCCATAAAGATGGCCTCTTGAATTTGGAAAAATGCTGAAATTGTTGGAAAGTTTTATTAAGCTGTTTAGAATTTAAAACAGCAGCTTAAAGCAAAGCAGTTAAGAAGTAAGTAGCATCTCATGATGTTTTCCAGTTCCTTCACAAAGCAATAACTTGAACTCGTGTCACATTTGGAAAAGTAGGCAAATGGATTGTCTGAACCTCTTCAGTGTCTTTAAGAAAAACACTTCTCCATTGGGAATAATGGGCCCAATATTAAGCTACATGGTTGCTTGGTGGGTTTTATTGTAGCATCTTAGAAATGCGACATAGCTTACGAGTCATCCCTCAGTCTTTTCCCCAAGTCAATTGCAAGGAATATTTCACAGGTTTCTTTTTGAAAAATTTTAAGGTCTAATTACATCCATTGCAAGCAAAGTGTAGTCTGTGTTTCATTTTTCACTGGTCACTTCTATCTGTGTCTATTCTGGGCCAAAAGTTAGAGATGGTTTTTGAAGGCTTTGTGCCCAGTGGGAATCTGTAGCCTTTCTTCTCTTACCTAAGGACAGAACAGGGCTGAGGCTGATGGCATCCAACTCGTTTCATGACTTGGTTTCTCTGGCAGCTAGCCCTAATCCAGGAGCCCAAGAATCATCACCTCAGTACAGAAGATGCTCTTGTAACCCAGGAAATTTCAAGGAACTTAAGAAGGTACCCCGTGTGAAGCGCTGGAAATCAAAGACCGAATATTATATTAGGACAGAAGATGTTCCTAACACCCCTGTTGCTTGGGAAATTAGCAAGGGTTTTAGACTTGTGCTCTGGCAAGTAGGGACAGAGACTAAGCACTTTTTAAATTATATCACAATATCCTAGCCATGTTACTGGATGGATGAATGTAGGGTTGGTTAAAGCGAACTGTGAACTAAAGCCTTTCCTATAACAACACAACACAACTGGTTTCACTTCAGAATCGCGGTCTTAAATATTTTGTTAAGGATTAAGAAGACAATGGGTTTGCTTATCTCACTTAGTGTCTTTTATAGAAAACGACTATTCTTTTTTACTTCTAGAAGTTATGTTTCATCCCCTGGGTCCTTATACAACCCTGTGTTTTGCAAATACATTTGTCTTTTTATGATGTCTTGCCAAAGGCTATGAGGGAGGCTCTTGCTACAGAATCCATGTGGTTTTTTTTAAACTATGCTTTTCTCTTTTTCTTTTATTTTGAAATAACTCAGACTTTCAGAAACATTTCAAAAACTGAACAAGGCAGTCCTCTGTCTTTCACCTAGATTCCCAGCCAATTTTAAAAATTCACAAATCCACTTGTCTGTGTGTCAATCATCTATCATCTATACATCATCTGTTTATAAACATACATAGACTTTGTTTAATGTTTGAATAAAGGCTGCATATATGATACACTTTCATGCGTTTTCTTGTACCACCATTCAATGATCAAAATTAAGCAATTAACATTGCTTTGATGTGTCTATCTAATCGTCAAGTCTTACTAAAAGTTCACTAGTTGTCACACTAAATCCTAGGCTCTAGAGCCAAGATCTAATGCAGGGTCACAAATGGCATTTGTTTGTCACGTTCCTCTCAGCCGTGTCCCTTTGTTTGGCTTCAATCTGCAACAGTCCTCAGTCTTCTTTGTTTTTTGTAAGCTTGATACATTAGAAAAGTATAGAGTAAAAGTAATTGACAAAAGTAGTTGAATTAAATATCCCTTAATTTGAATCTGACTGAAGTTTTCTCCAGTTAGATTCAGACAATGCAATCTTGGCAGGCAAACCACAGAAATAATATTGTGTTCGGCTCAGTGTATTATATAATAAGGCACGTGATGTTTTGTCCCACTTTTTTGTGATAGTACCATTAATTTTTGCATCAATGTGGTATCTTCTAGACTTCTCCACTGTAAAATAAACATTATCTTTTATTGTGATTAATCAGTATTTTGTAGGGAGATGCTCTGAGACCATACAAATATCTTGTTTCTCACTGTACTTTTAGCCACTCATGTTAGCATTCATTAATGATTCTTGCCTGAGACAATTATTACCGTTGTGGTTTCCAAGGGGTGATTTTCTAATTCTGCCTTTCTTGCTATATTTATTAGTTGGCATTCTGATGTGCCTCTTCCATTCATGTCCTTACTACCTAGGTCAGTCTGGTCCAGAGAAGACATTATTTTGGGTGAGTTGTTTTACTTAGTTACTTAATGTTATTTTTAGAGCATTAGAAATTAAGACATTGTTCTTTATTAAAGAAGAAAACATACAGACAGACTAGAATGTCCTGGGCAATAAACCTTAAGTGGATTTTGACTTAAAAATTAGCATAAGTGAGAGCACTTTTCAAAAGTCCCCAGAATAAACAAACTGTGGCCTACCACCCCTTTTATAGCATAAGCTTCCCACCCTCTCCCCTTTAATGGGGAAGGTATCAGCTCTCACCACAGCAGAGGACTGAGTCACATCTGGCACCATTTTTTTGCTTCTAGGTCAGCAAATTACCCAGATAAAACTTAATGCTGAGATGGCACAGTTGGAGAAGAGCGGACAATTTTCACTGACAACTTCTTTTCATTCTCTCTGCTCTTCTTGATTTTTCATTTCTCCATAGCCTGCTGACAATGGAACTGATGCATTTGTTGCCTCTATTAACTCTTTGACTTTCGGGAGATGGGCATGTTGCTGTATTTAAATATGCATGTTAGGATCGCGAGAATGGTTACATAAATCATACTACAGATGACACTCACAACTCCCTAAGGTCCTACAGACACCAGCACCTCTGTTCTCAAGTTCCTCGGGCACTGTTTCTTTGTCCTAAAGTTGACCCTCGCTGCCGACCAATTTCCCTCATGACTCAGCAGCCTTTACCTTCACTCCTCTGGGGTTTTGCATCTGGGCAAGTGGCTCTCTTTCCTGGCCAGCCTCTGATCTCTCTTCCTGGAATCCTCTGCTGCCACATCTGTCAGCTTGAGGTCTGTGACCCCATCTGGCTTCTCTCCTAGGCTACTGGCCCTCTCCCAAGGACAGCCAGAACTCCCAACTTAATGATCTAGGGTCACATTGCTTCTCTGTCTATCCTGAATTAATAGGGAAAAAAAATCATCTTTCTTCTGGTTCTCCAAAGAAGTTGCAACTTCTCAAAAAGAATTTCCACCAATAAACAATGATAAAATAGAGACCCAATGATTAATAATAACTTACAGGGACCTTGAATTGTATACTAAATTTAATTTTGAGAACAAGTTATATAAGTCGCCAAACCGAGAATACTAGGATTCACAGTAGGGTTTACTGTATCATCCATCAATTTTGTCTTTAGGAAAAACTTTTGGTAACATGGCACCATTTTTGAGTTTTGAGTGCTCTGTGGTCTTATAGAAAAGGAATCAAGGTAGAATCTCATAATCTCATAGGAATCCAACTCAATAATGTGTGAGTATATACTCATGCTATTCACAGACAAATCTTTTAAGTCTCACACAAAGTCTGGAACAGAGTAAGCGATTCAGTGAAAAATGTGATTGAATTTTCTCAGAAAAGTAATTTCCCAAATTTTGGTAAATTCTTGAATTGCCAGCAGCCAGACACCAGAACTATATCTTTAGAACTAGAAGATAAAAGCATGTGCAAATAGACAACTCTCACTGAGCATTAGGAACTTACAGCTGTTACAGAAACTTGTGTCTACCTGATTGGCTCCTCCCAAAATTGTTGGATAGACTGAAAGAGAGTTGTAGCTTATGGCACATAAAATCCCAGAATAAGAAATCACTAGAAGATCGAGAGGAGACAACTGCCACTGGGGAAGCAATAAAGATATGGTAAATAGATGTTTTGAGTAGTTTTCTAATGACTGCATCCTTTTTCATGAAAGAAATCAAACCTCTAATGGCTGTTTTATTTCGACATTCACTGTGCATTTTCTAGTATTTTTTAGACAAACTATGAAGTCATCAATTAGACTTACTAACACTGAGACTTTGGGAAAGTAGTTCAATGGCTAACGTCTTTCTCCCATTTAAAGTGAAGGCATTACTTACCATATAATATTGTTATTTAAGGTTAAATGAAAGATGGCACATAAAATCAGTTTGGACCTTTGAAAAATGTATTAGTTTATTCTTTCTTTTCTCTTTTTTATCTTAAAAAGCAAAACAGAGTATAAGGATAGTATGATACAGAATTTCAAAACAGAAAAAAGTAGGGAATTAACACTAGTTAATATACTGCATATTGTTATCTCAGAAGAGTTTATAAACTCTCGACACAAAAGTGATCAATAAAACTATGACAGCAAAAACTGTTCTTTTTGATGAACTAAGAGAGATTAGTATTATAGTTGTCTATCTAGCATACATATAAATGCCCATCAGCTGCAGAATGGATAAAAAAGATGTGGTATTTTTATACAATGGAATATTACTCAGCTATAAAAAGGATAACCTTGAAGCTTTTACAGGTAAATGTAGGCAACTTGAGACCACACTCATAAGTGAAATAAATCAAACTCATATTCATAAATATCATATTGTCTCCCTAGTATAAAGATAATAAAAAGTAAAAATATTTTCTCTTTTTGTTATCTTGTTGAAGGTAGAATTCTAATAGTCATTATTAAATGTCCACATTTTAATATTTGGAATCTATGCTGTACAACCCTTTGATTATGTTATGTGAAATGGTATGATTGCTCTTAAAACATAAAGATGATACAGAAAACTGTAAGTCATATTAGCTCCTTTAAAGATAGAATTTTCTCCACCTTTCAGCAGAAAAGGAATGCGAAGTTGTCCAGGAGATTTTCGTAATCATGGTTACATGCTGGTACTGAAGATTTGAGAAATGAGTCTTCTGTTTCTGAAAGCTGTGGAAGAAACAGTGAGTTCACTGTTACAGCCACAAGAAACTGGCTACTTCAAACAACCTAAGTGAGCTTGAAGTAGATTCTCTTTCAGATCCTTCATATAGGTTTCTCTTCTCTTGGTAAGGGTAGATAAAGAGAGAAGCCCATGAAGTCCAGAGACCTTCAGACTTGCCAAGAAATGAGTCTTATTTTAGGTCACTAAAGCTTGAGGTTAATTTGTTAGCCAGCAGTGGAAAACAAACCAACTTTCCTGCTTTTTTCCATTAATAACTGCTTATTTTTGGCATACTATGTGTTGGGCATTGCTTCAGGGACTCTATTAAAATCATAGCATTCAATAGGAAAACATCACTTTAAAAAAGCTTTACATCTTCATTTTTACAAAGTAGGCATAGAGTTGTACAACTTGGAAACTTCATGTGGACTCAAATCCTTCTACATCTTTCTGCTTCCTTCTCATTCTCTTTGCTGTCGGGTTTGGGCTTTACTCCACCCCTCTGAGTGAAGAAAATAAAAGGTCTTGGGAGGAGAGAGATGAGTGAAATGAAAAACTTTACACCAGAGGTTGTCAGGGAGATTGTGCTGAGTGAAATCCTACACCACCGTCCTGGACTATCACTTGGAAATTTGGGAACAGTTATCATTGTCCAGCTTGTTACCCCAGTCTTCCCTGTAACTCCTCAGAATCATGTTTGACACAGTCAGTTGGAAGTCCTGACTTTGCTTGGAAAAACATAAGAAATTGGAGTAATACTGATAACAACCACTATTTACTAAACCTTTATTTTGCTCCAAGTGACTCTTCCAGTCTGCCCTCTCCTTCGCCCGGGGTGCTGCTGTGCCAAACCTTACTGAACCCTGAGACAGAGGGAAGATGGTGGTTGTTCTGACTTGAATAGAAGCACATACATCAACACTATTTTCAAAATCTACTTCATTGCCATTTCATTATTAAATGTCATGTTGACAATTTCTCTCCATATAGCAACTATTTTAAGTAATTATTAACTTAAGATGAAACATCACAAATTTCATTTTGTTATAAATAAAATGCTTAAACTGAATATAATGTCCATCTTAATATATTTATATTTTTATTTTTAAGATTTTTTGATGCTTTTCTAGCTATTTTAATGTTCTGAAAAAGAAAGCCATTAGTAAAATGTGTAAAACCATGCATATAGTGACATAGCTTACTCCGGACTCAATGTGACTCAACAGACTAGTGATCTTTTTCTACAATTTTGATATTTTTCCTCATAGATTTGTGCATTGATTTTGATTTCTAGGAAAATATTGCATTGAATTATTTTTTACATTGATTACCAAGATTCTTGATACATCCTTTTTTTGTATGGCTGAGTTGCCTGATTTTCCTTACTCACGTCCTGGTGGGCACTCAGAACAAAACACTCAGCTTTTCTCAAGAGGCCTAGAGACTCTTTAGACTTTTCTGCACACTGAAGACAACTTTCGAATGGTCTGCTCTATTCTCTAGGATGCATTGGCAGAGTTAGCCATTTCAAAAGTCTCAAAGTGGCTCCTTTTCTTGATGACTTTAATATATTCTTGGCTACATTAGAAAAATGGGACTTTGCAATGCTTTGACTGGAAAAACTCTCATGAAGACTGCAGTTGCACAAACAGCAAAAATCGCAACTTTAGGTTCAGATACATTCACCCTCATTTTGAGGGGCATCCAGAAGACGGCAGGGGACCAATTTACATGAACATCAAAGGAATCTCCTGCAAAAGATAGAAGATAGTGTGTAATTTTTCACACTGGAAAGGCAGCATTTGGCCAATAGTGTCTTTGTTTTGTTAGTAAGAAAAAAAAAAAATAACAGTAGTATAGATCCATTCTGGATCTTAAAGACAACTTATTTTATTAGTTATTATATTTTTGCATGCTTACATTTATGTTTTTGTCAAAAAAGAGGAAAAAGGAAGGAAAAGATGGAGGAAGGAGGGGAGGAAAAAGAAAAAAAAATAAAAGATGAAAAGTCTTACTGACCTTTTCCATTCTAAGTCTATAGTCCATTCCAAATAAAGATTAAGTACCATCTGCTATCCATTTTTATCATGAACAAAATGTTCATAATAGTACAAACAGGCAAACGATACCATGGGGCATGATAAGAATTGAATCACACAGTATCTTGTCAGAATGAAAAAAAGACTATAAAAACAGAGCAATCAGTGTCATTTTCAAGTTTTGAATGGCAATTTAGTCTCAGGAAGGTAATACAAGGTGCTACATTGAATTAAAATTGATATTTCAAATGTAATGGAAGTTGTAACTTCAAGTTGTAACTGTGCTTTGTGATATACTTGTATATGAGCTATGAAAATAACTAGTTAATATGGAGCTTTATGCTTACATACATTGACATTATATCATATAAGAAATAATTCATATTAACCGTGGAAATATATATAATTCTTTTCCTTCAAAAAACCCATTTTGTTATCCTAGTTTAAAACTTTGGACTCTGAAACTGTTCTAGCTATCAAGAGAATATTTGGCAAACAGAAGGGAGACAGTGTATAATAGTCTTCATGCAGCAACTGTTGTCTGTAATGGAAGATGTAGTTGGCAGTTTTGAATCTTGGTATTCCTTACCCCTAACTCTGGACTTCACTTTGCAGTGAGGCTGGTTTAGCAGCTCTGTAGTTCCAAAGTATTGCAGCAAAGTTAAAAACTACACTTGCTTTCTTCTCACAGCAAACAGCCTAATGAGATTGTTAGCAACTTAGTGAGAACCTGTTATCATTCCTGCATCTTAGCAAGAAGGTGTGTATGTGTGGGTGGGTATGCCCACATGTGGACAAGGTGTGGAATTGTCATTGCCTGTTAAACTTCCCAATTCTGGGAGCTGTAAATTTGGCTGGGTAGGGTCTGGGCTTCAAGCCAGCCACTAAGCTGTCTAGGTAGATGATATGCTAATTAGGAGAATTGCAAACCAATTAGCACTTGGGCTGGCTAGGATGATGTTTGTTAGGGACAACTTCATTGAGGATTTTGCAGGATGAGCTTAATGCACCTCCCTCTAACCCTGCATTCTGGGTGAGTCTTTCAGTCTATCCTAGAAAGAGGGTGCTTTAGCCCTAGGCACATTGTTAATTTTTTTCCAGGGTAGTTTTCAATCCCAAAATCTTGACCTCTCCTGAGAGATGATTATCATGCTTAGGGAAAAGTGAATTAAACTGAACACTGAAAAGTCAAGAAAGGACAAAGCAAAACAAGCTTCCCAGAAGATCGGAAGATCAGCACCTCTTTGATGAACATGTCAACTTATGTGGGCCATTGTCAGATGCATTACCAGTGTCTGGTAGACTCTGGAACTGGATTCACTTTCCTTTGTGTTGTAGCATCCTTAGTCTTAGTCTCCTGCAGATCGCTGTCCCCTAGGGATTCTGTTCTTTCCCTTATAGCTTTGCTTCTTTCCTTTGAGTCGTTAGTCCCTACTGCTGTCCAGCCCACTTGACCTCTGCAGGCCTTATAGTTGAGGGAGAGAGGGAAGATCTCCTTGAGGAACTACTTTTGCATATAATTTTAAAGATGGTATTTATGAATTTGAAGGAAGTGGTTCCCTTCTGGAAGGTATTTTTCTTAGTCGATGACACCTGTGTTGTAATAAAATGAAACATCTGAGAAAAGGATTATGGGATTGTATCTTAAAATCCTTGCTACCAGCATCTTTTATAGGCATACATGATTCATTTAACATTAATCACCTCTTGGCACCTGATTCTCTCTGTCTCTCTGTCTCTTTCTGTCTCTCTGTTCTCTCTCTCTCTCTCTCTCTCTCTCTCTCTCTCTCTCTCTCTCTCTCTCTCTCTCTCTCTCTCTCTCTCTCTCTTTCTGTGTGTGTCCTATATAGTCTCCTATATATCAAGAAAGTCCATTAAAGAAACCTTTTTGGGAATAGACTTATCATGAAACTCAAGACATTTTCTTAAATCATGATTCATGTGTAATATTATAACAGGCCTTCCTTACTCTATTAAGAACAGAAAAATACATTTTGCATAAATCAAATATTAATTCTTAAAGCCTTGTTTGTCTGCAGCCTTAGTGGTTCTCAACTTAGTGTCTCAGCATATCCACCCACGTAAGCCAGGAGACTTTAACATGGTTGAAGTCAGGACTCTGGATTGGGACACAGAAACTTAGGAAGGAATTGATTCTGAGTTTATTGTATGTGCTAGATCCAATCAATATGAAGTAATTCTGTGGAATCCTATATTGAGAAAGGTCCACAAATGTGTTCCAAATCATCTGTGAAGAATGCAGGACACTGCTCACCAAAATTGGCATGGAGGCAACAGTTGGAGAAGGTACTATTTGTGTCGAGGACAGGAAAAAAGGAACAAATGCAAGATTGACTTGTGGGGGAGGCTTCATAACTGACTCTCATTCTTCAAAATGTAGTGGTGGATGTAGTACATTTTCCTGCCTCTTGGCTTTGGACCTGACCATTTGATTTGCTTTACCCAATGGCATGTGGGTAGAAGTGATGGTGAGTGGATTCAGAGGCCAAGATTCATGGTACCTCACTTGTTTCTGTTTGCTCTATTATCTCTGTGACTCCTTAAGCTAAACATGCACTTGCTGGCCCAGGGAAAGTGAGATACAAAGCAGAGGTCAGCTCAACAGTAGCAGAAGATGTGGGAGTCTGGGGATTATTTGTCAAACAGGAGTAGTTAAGAAAGCAGCTCAGAAATAAAAACTTTGGTTACCAAATCAAAGTGTGATTCTGAATGCAGAAGATTCTCATTTTATCAACTGAGAACCAGGGTATATATGCTTGAATTCCTGGGCAAAAGAACTGCAAGCAAATACTGCCAATAAAACAGCAAGAGGTGTTTCATTAATAAATCATAATAAAGACTCAGAACATGCTAATGCCAGGCAAAGCAGGTTTTTAGCCCATGTGGCAGAATGTAATACTTATGGCTTTGGGAATAAGGGTGTGGAGGTTTTAAAATATGTCTGTAAATTCTTGACACTTCTAGCACCAAAAGGCAGTCTAATTTCCTTCCTCTTTACTATGTGTCAGCCTCAGAAGTTAGAGGTGACTTGTTTTAACAAGTATTAGGTACTACATTGATACTGTGTGACTTCCAAGGCTAGGTCACAAGAGATAAATACAGCTTTCTCTCTTGTACCTGGGAATCCACTCCCTTAAAACCCAGACACCATGCCCTTGTACATGTAACTAACCAGCTAAACAGAAAGGCCACACAAAAGTGCTCGGTTCCAGCCCTAGATAAAACTCCCACGTGTACTCAGCATTGCTTGTCAGAAATGGGAGTGAATGAGCTTCCATATGATGCTAGCTCCATCCTTTAATGCTAAGTGAGACTGAGGTGTCCTTTCTACTGAGCCTTGCTCACAATAACTGTCATGTTCACTGAAGTGATATGGCTCACGGGGTGACTTTTTATGCAGCCATAGACAAGAGAGGGCATTTTATTTTTGAGGGATACTATTTGCTTAGGAAAAAGACACAGATACATAGACAATATTCATGGCCGACCAAGAAAGATGTGGCTTTCCAAGGGCTTGATCAGGAAGAGACCCTGGAGTATCCACTGGAGTAGGAGTTGTACAGAAACACTTAGCATGATTGAGGGCTCCAAGGACCCCAGGAATAAGGATAGAAGTTGAAACAAAGAACTTAAATAATCCTCTAGAGTGATAGAGAACTCTACATTAAGATTTCAGAGACATCTTATGAGGACATCCCCAATTGCTTACGGTTTTCTGGGATGTTCATATTTGTGGTTTGGCCAGAAGGGAAGGCCCACATGTGTGACCTGCTTGGCCTCCCAGGGCTGCTGTGGCCTGGAAAGCCGAGCTTGCACATTTGTTACTGCTCTCTCGCTTCCCCGAGCCCGCACATACTTCATCTGTTCCAGTGCTCCCATTAACACCTGTGAGGTAGGTATTATGACTCTCAGGTCCCATAGCCTGTAAATGGCAGCTCTGCCAGGAAATCAAGTCCTGCTTTTCCCCCTCTACAAAAGTTGCCCAAGCAAATTAAATCTTCCTCCAAATGGAGGTACACAAGAAGCTTCTCCAATGAAACTTGGGGTAAATTCTGAACCTCACACTAAACCTCTACTGGTAGATCTATTCTATGAGTTCAGATTTCTGCTTTGTAAATTCTTATTAGTTCAATTTCCATGAAGGTAGGATTTCAGGTAAGAACCAGTTATAGTGGTCTCTCCTTAATCACTTAGCCACATTTAATTTGGTCACTGATCCAAAGGTTTTGTGCTAAGATTGTTCTTTAAAATGTTCTCTAAGGCAGCCACCATATAAATGAGGACAATGTCCATCTAAGCCTGATTTTTGCAGGTTGGCTGACTTGATTTCACATGAGTGCCTTCCCCTTCTACTTGAGAAACAGGCTTCCCACACATGTAGAAGAGAGTCATCCGAGGTTGTTTTCATGACTCCTACAAGTGTTACACCTGCCTCAGAACCTCTGTGCAGAGGCATGGTGACAGCTTGGCTGATTCTCTCAGAATTTTTTTCAGCATTCAGAAATTCCTGCACACTAATATGGTATTAACTATAGATGTGGACTTCCATTATCTGCCTGACCACTTGGGCCAATCAATATAAGGACACAGTTGATCCAAGTTCAGCTTCCCTGTTCTCAGAGACAGTGAGAGAACCCCTCAATTTAGTCCTTAACCAGAATCATTCATCAAGTAATCACTATTCTGCAGATGGAGACAGAGCCTTTGCAGATACTGAACTAGTGGTCTGTGATACATATCCAATCCCATCCTCTGATTCCTTCTTCCTTAGATGAAACGGAGGTGTTTGAAATTTATGTCGCAAAATGCTAAAGAGATTGGAGGGAAATGGCCCCTTTCTAACCATTCCAGGGAGGATTGCAGGGAAGTTTGCCAGCATCTATCAGCTTCTGAAATGCACATACACTTTGCTCCTGCAATTAGATTTTCAGGGACTTATCCTAAATCTGAGTATAACAACACATGTATGAGGAGATTTATTATAGCTTTCCTTAAAATGGCAAAGTATCAGTAACAACCTAGATAACCTTCAATGAGAACTGGTTGACTAATTTCTTTTGTCAATATACAGGAACATATATAATCATTTTAGAAAATGAGGCAAACTTTAATGAACTTTGTCACATATTTTCAAGTCAAAACAACAAAAAACAAGCAAATGAAAATAGTGGTATGATTCAGAAGAGTGCATAAAATAAAACACAAAGGTACATCCTCATACAAGTCAGCATCATAGAAATTTTGGAAAGATAAAACAGGAACTATTGCATCAATATTCTGGTAGAGGAAGGCAATTTACTTTTATCATGCTATGTAGTGTAACTTGAAAGTTTTGACTTTAATTCTTTCTCTTCTCTATTTTTCTCTTTTCTAAAGCCCTGCCTCCTTTTTATTGTTTTAAAATAAAATAAATTGGAATCTAAAAAGAGTATTTTTTAAAAAAAAAAAAAACCTAGTTCAGAATTGTCACCACATACAATATAAAAGTACAGGTTTTTAAAAACTAGATCACAAGAGATAGAGGAATTTCTGCACTTGGAAGGCAAATAACTCCCTGATTTCTTGGAGGAAAGAAGAGAGTCTTATTTGAGGACTTGAGGACTAAGGCATTTTGTCATAAAAATTTTTCATTCTGTCCTAAAGTTCCTGTGGCCCAACGGTTAACTACCTTGAATGTTTTGAATGTTTCATCAATTCACTCTTAGGCTGGCTCAGTGGCACAAGTGCCTGCCTGGCAAGTGCAAGCTCCTGAGTTTGACTTCTGGTACAAACAAACAAAACAAAAAGACTATGTTTTACAGTTCACTATTTCACATAGTAAGATGATACTCTACAAGGATTCCCAGACGAAGTAGACTACATCTGCTGGGAGAAAGCCAGTGTCAGACTAGCATGACATGGTGCTGCCTCCTGATCAACAGTTCAGATTTAGCAAGGCTCCATCTCTGTTTTTATTTTTGTTTTCTCCTTCTCCTCTATCTCCTTTTCCTCTTCTTCCTCTTCCTCTGTCCTTCTATTTCTCCTTCAAAATATTGGGATTCTACCGCCCACAGTTTTCCTAGGCAAAAATTTGGGTGTGGTTGAGGAGGAGGAGGAAAAGGAGGAGGAAACAGTTACTAACATCTGCACTTTCTCCTCTTTCCCCAGCTCCAGTGTTCTGCTTGACCTTGAACTACTTATCCCAGTGTAGTTGGAAGAGTTCAGCTTTTTATTTATCTCGAGGTTCAGTGCAAAATATTATGCCCCGGATTGAAAGTTGCTAGTAAAACATATTCATCAAAGAGTCTTTTATTGCAATTAGCACATAATATTATTTCAAATTAAGTAGAGCTAAGACAAATTAATCCGCTAATGCCAGTGCTGAAAATTTTAAGTTTTCTAGGAAAAACTTCATTGAGATAAAGGTGAAAAATGTTAGGTTTTCTAAAAGCCCCAACTGTTTAAACAGAAGAACTCTAAAGTAAGAATAGGCACAAGGTTTTTACTACTAGAATGCCTAGTTTTAGATGCTAGTGCTGCTAATTATTGGCTATGCGACCTTGAACAATCTCTTAGCAATTTTTGAATTTCAATTCCCCAATATGCAAGCACAGGAAGCCTAGTGGTAGTGATATCTAACAGCTTTGTGGTGTAATTAAATCAAGTATGTGCAGGGCTTAGCCCAGTGCACAAGAGCATTATGTAAACATTAGCTCTTGTCACTACCTTTAATCAGATGCTCTTCCATGGGCTTAGAGCTGTGTGCAAAGGTGAATATGCATGCAATATTGGAAATGTATTAATATTATTTGGAGTTTTATAATCTGTTTTGGCTTTGGGGGAATTGAATCACTTTTATGGTAGAGAAATCAATTATTCAACTTCCACACATTTGAATTCCACATATTTTTTCAGGAACACACTAAATAAGACATTAGAAGTCTTTCTGTGCAAGTATCTTGGTACAGTTTTGCAGTTTACATAAAATTTACAAAGTCCAGAAAGGCTACTGTGTGGACTGATGCAGACACTTGTTTAACCACCAGTCACAATAAAATTGGGACTGATCTAGCAACCCAGAAGGCCCCCTTTGGCTTTTTCTCAATCAATAACCTCCATAGAGGGATCTCAGAACTCTACCTATATGCTATAAGTAAACTCAATCAGTATGTTGGCTTTGTCTCTGGCTCCTGTGCACAAGAACACTATAATATTTAAGTGTGCTTTTATATGTACTACTATTGTTGTATGATATTTCATAATACTTTTACATAATCTGTTGATAGACATTTGGTTTGCTCCCAGGCTGGAGCTGTTTAAGTTTAAATTTTTGAGTGTGTCTGTATTGTATTTTGGTGAACACAGAATCTCTCTCTTTTCAGGAGAGAATTTCTGGATCACAGTGGAGGTCTGTGTTTAATTTAGCATGTATAGCCCACCAGTTTTTCTCAGTATTTCCTAAAGCAAGTTGCACCATTCCTACCCCAGCTGGGAGGCAAGCTCTCCTTTAGCACTGGTTCAGGATGACCTGCAAAGAGGATAAATTTACCAAGTAAAGAATCTTTAAGTGCCCAGGGGAGCAGTACACCCACAGTGGGTGGAGGGCCAAGAAAAGACATCTGAACTATAGACACTATGATTCCAGACTCCAAGATGACAGCTTCTAGGGAGAAAGGTTTCCTCTGGCAGGCCAGGCCCCTGCCTTCAGGGATGCCTTGGGCTGTTTAAGGGCATCTCTCCCTTCTGGCAAGGTCAGGTCCAAATTTCTGAGCTAGAGAATAATTTGTGAATTTATGACAAAGAAAATATTCTTTAGTTAGAGCTCTTCCTGATTATTGGAGCAAAACTAGATGCTAGAAACTACTCTTCCTGCTCAGCTCCTTGGTAGCAGAGTCCCTCACTCTGTTTAACCCCTAAGGCCCTATTCTTTGCCATAGAAAGAAGACTAGAAAATGCTTAAAGGGTTAAAAGGAAGCAATCATCCCTTCTTTTCAAATGTCTGCTCGGTATTGCTTGTTATGCACACAGACCAATGCTTTATGATGTTTGCCTTCTTTCTTGCCCATAATCAAGCCTTTTTACCATTCACCTGTCCCTTTGCATGTGGGACTAGACATAGAGACATGGTGTAATGGTGGTAAACACATCAGTTTATTGGCCAGGGAGTACGAGGCCCAAATTGGAAACCCTGTATGGACACAGGACTTTTCTCACATAATTGAATTATACTTTTTTCTTGTGCAAATAATAAACACATTTTAAAAGTTTTTATGTGTGTATTTAAATACTTAACCAAAAATGAGCATGTGCATGCGTGTGCGCACGCGTGTGCGCGCGCGCGCGCGCGCACACACACACACACACACACACACACACACAACAGGAACTGTTCAATGCTAAAGCCAAAATCAATGTGAGCAAGTATTATTTGAGACCCTAAAGAGTGAAAGAAATGAGCCTCTATTTTTGCCAGAGTCATTCTTTTACAGAGGACTTCTCCAAACATAACCACTCCCAAGACAGCATCGGTATTGAATGTGTGTCCTCTTACGTCGTTATACTGTCATTTAAGCTGAGAAAACATTTCATATTCAAAATATATCTGGTAGTTGCAAAAGGCTTTGGAAAACAGAAAGGATTATTGCCAGTTTTGCAGAAACTAAGGTTCCTGGGATTTCTGCCATCCAGTTGTCTAATGTCCATCCTTCTATCCCTGATTCTGTGACTTGTAGTTATGTTACATTCCAACTCAACTTCCGCCTGTACTTCTGAGCAGCCAATCAGAGCCTAGATCTTCTGACATTTATTTAGCTCCAGTCTCATGACCCAACCACAGTCCTCTGCTGGCTTTCATTCTCTCCTCACTTCTCCATCTCTTCTATCTGCCTCTTCTTCCTGTGACTTCCATCATCTGGCCATCACATTCATTGCACTTAAAGAGAAATGACTTGTTAGCTTAATTGTATAAGGAAAAAATACATATTATCATTATATTCTGTTTAATATTTTACTGGAGAACAAAAGGAAAAAGACTGAATATACATTATAGATACACACAAAAAGAGAAAAAAAGTCTACATAGTCATAGTTATCTTAAAACAGTTTGGCATTTGTATATAGTAGCCACAGCTTTTATCTTGAAAAGATATGACATGTACATGTACATATAAATTTTAACAAAATTGGTATGACAATATGCATAAAATTTTAAAGATACTTTTAAACCCAAGCACTTAGCTTATCAACATCAATTATAATTGACTGAAAAACATTGCATAATATAGATATCCCTTATTTAATTTTACCTGAACACTGTTTTTTTTTTCATAGAAATGATTTTATATTATAAGCAATACTCATTAACATCCTTGTATTTTTATGTTCATGAACTTATTTTCTTATGACAAATAAATTCTAATTGGTGAAATTGTAAGTACATTTTTAAAAGTTTTGATAGCTGTTGTAAAGTTTTTTAAAAAATACTACTAATTTGAAGATATCCATGACCTGCCAGCACTGGTAAGTATTATACAAAGCAAAATAAAAATTGCAAAATATACTTACCAATTAAATAGGAATTTGGCACTTTAAATTGTATTCATTTTATTACAAAAGAGATTATGCATATTCTCATGATTTTATTTTTTCGTTACTTTTCAGGTTCTTTGTCAGGTTTTTGTCCATTTCTTTATGGAGTTCTTTCAAATTGACTTATGTGATTTCAGTTTGTTTTACTATTGAAGTTAACAGATATTTGTGTTTGCATATGTGGCTAATATCTCCCCCATTATGGTACTTTGTTGTATAAGTTTAGTTGTCAACTTTAATAGAGTTTAAATATTTATGACTCAGTTTTATCCACTACGTTTGACAGCTTTCGTTAAGTCATAATATCTTTCCTAGACCAAGAAGATTTCTTTTTATTTTTTTTTTTTTTGTTTTAAATTTGTCATGAATTTTTTTTGTGGTGAAAGAGAAGCTAACTTTTTTCTATTTATTTAGCCACTTTTCTTCAATTTGTAATTAAAGTTCTTCTGCCATCAGCCATCACCAGTCCTTTAAACAGCCATACATCTGTCCTGGCATGTGTAGCCCACATTATCTTCCTCTTCTCTGCCATCTCATCCCTAATGTGGCCTCTATGATACTTTCTACCATTCCATGATCCAGTTGGTCCAGGGCTTTATGTTTCTGCCTGTGGTGACCACTCTCCACCCCTCATCCTCATCTGTCCTTTGGCCAGGAAAGGCAGGGATCTCTGATGATCCAAGACCGTGTCATCCCTATCACACTGATCCTGAGTCTTCCAAGTAGCTGGGGTGCTAGGCATGAACGATCATGCCTCGTTTAGGGTTGAATGTAACCAAAAGAAACGTAACATAAATGAGGCTACCGGATGGCTAAAGTTCCAATGAGACATATAGAAAACCTTAAACGAAAGATAGAGTATTGATAGGCAAGACTTAAGCAACTATGTCAAACCATAGAAATTAACATTTCTAAGTGACTTTCCAGATATAAAATTGCTGTTTGCAAAGAAATTTCTCATCAGTTGCTTTGAAATGTAAAATGTTATTTGCCCAAATAATGTCATTGAGTAACCTCCTTCAAAAACAATAATTTTAATAATCACAGTTTTACTCAATCCTCAATCACGGCAATCAACAATTTATCTTAGGGTAGTAACAGTATGACTTCTTGTCACCAACAAGAGAAAACTCATGGAGTTTAAACTGGTGTCAAATAAGAAAATACAAAATTTGAATCATTTCCTGGCAAAACACAAAGTGAAACGAGGGATAATTTCTGGAGGAATGTGTGTCTTCACAGCTCTAGGGTGAAGCAGGAGGCAAGGGACACTGCTTTACTGGTGTCTTCTTCCCACTGAATACATCTAGAATCAGGCACTGAGGAAAGAGGAATGGAAAGTCAGGCATTGCACTTGGCCTTGTAGACCTTATATCCCAGTGGAAAAATCAAACAGTAAAACTAAGTGCCGTCATTTAACTTGTAATAAGCTGTGTGCTTAAGACTATCTTGGTAGGTTGCATGCAGAGAGGGCCTCTTGGTACTGATGACTTGTCAGTTGAGATAAAAAGCATAAGAAGGAACCAACCAGGCACAGAACTGGGGGGAAAACCAAGTCATTTTATCTTGCATAGATGACTACTTCTGCTGTGAGACAGAAAAGGAGAAATACAAAGTGCCACAGGTACCCCAAGAAAACAGACATGCAGTTTACAACTTACAAGAGTTTAGGTTGTGGTTATGGGCACAGGCTTGCAAAGGATCAAAGGTATGGGCCCCTAGGATGGGCCATGGCTACGATGAAGTCATGCCTTTAAACCTGGGCCAGCAGTGACCACAGAGAGGGCGGAGGCCTCTGACACTGGCATGACCCAGGCCAGGTGGTGCTGACATTCCTTCCACATGTGGTTCCCACAGAGCCAGGCTTTCCACCAGGAGTGAGCATTATTAGTGACCAGACTCAGAGAGGGAAGGAGGACACATGTTCCAGGGTAGGAAGGAAGGAAAGAAGGAGAAAAGGAGAGCTGAAGACATCACGGTACCAGGAACCCAGGGTCAAGGGTGTGAGACATTGATGCATGATGAGTGCTAAGAACTTGCTGGGTAGCAATGGGTCAAAGCATGTGCACTTGAACCTCTGTGTCCTGACTTTGTTTATGAAATGGGTACCTGGGATATCGGGACAAGCAATTGAGGAGAAGGCACTTCTTTGTGGAAGATGCGCCTGGACCCCTGCATCCTAGGAGTAGTAGAAAGCTACAAATAGGCCAGTGTGGGGAGCCCTGTAATTGGCTGCCACCTTAACATCTGCAGGCTGCACCACCTTAATGCCCTCCAGGAGTTAAGTTTGGTAATTAAGCAGCATCTTGCATAACTTGTTTAGCCTGTCCCATTATTCAGGGATTATTCTTATTGAGCCCGTGCACGGGAAATTTGAACTGACCTATAAAACCTCGGTCTTGCCACTGTTGCTAAGTTACCTGCTGATGTCTCAGCACCCAAATCCCTCCTCCTCAATACCCTCTATATTTGCTACTCTTTCCTTGAATAAACAAGACTTGATTGGAATCCCTCAACTTGTCTCCACTCTTTGTGTCTCTTGCTCCCTTCTTCATCCCCACTCCCCATCTAGGGTCTCCGTGGATTTATCCCTAGACCGGGTCAGGCCAGAATAAGAATGAGATAACAGAGAAGAGAAGAAAATTTGAGCTACACATGTTAGCTACAGATTTTGTTTCAGGATTGTCTCCTCAGCCTGAACATAACATCACTCTCCACAGAAGCGTATGTCTTTGTGTCTTCTAACTTATATTTCCCAAGAAACTACTGTGTTCCAGGTATAGAGGCCATTACTGGAGTGATCATGAATATCGTTTAAATTATTACTTTTCAGAGTCGTGGAGCTGGGATGAATTCTAAACCCAATGGAAAACTGAGAGAACAGGCTGAACTGGGTGCAGGGGCCTTGCCTGCCATTCTCCCTCTAGGAAAGCCACTGCCAATAAGCTACTCACTGACATATTGTAGCAGGATGAATATTAATAACTGCAAATGCAAGAGCGATGAGTGGAGAATATTCTATGCTTAGTACTGATGGGATGCAGCGTCCTGGGTAGAGTGAATCTCAAACTCAGCTATTCTGAATTCAAATCTCACCACAACCAGCAGGCTTTTTGGATTTTTAAAGCTAAGCTTGCTCATGTGTAACATGGAAATGATAATAATGACCTCAACTGTTAGAGCTGAAGCTAAAATGTCCCTCCAAAGTCCCTTGTATGAATTATGGATAATGGAGGGCAAGAGCTGACTTGTCAGATGGAGGGGCCTGGGTGGAGATTGGTCACTGGGGTCCTGTGTGACCCCCAAGGCTATGTTTCTGTCCTCTGCTGCTGCCTTCTCTCTGCTTCCCGCCTGCTGTGTTGTGAACAGCTCTCCACAGCCGAGCTCCTCCACAATGCAGTTTCTGCCTTGGAGTCAATGAGCTTCGACAAAGTTTGCTATAACTAACCCAAAACTAGAACTGTGAGCCAAAAGAAACCTCTCCAACTTTAAATTGCAGGGGTCTGTTATTTTGTCCTAGTGATAAGGAAAGTGATCAAGATACCCACCTTGCAAAGAATTATAAGCTTGAAATGATATAATGTGTGTAAAGGATTTAACATGATGTCTGGTACATAACAAACAGCCCTAACTCTGAGTTAATATGATTATTATTTTATTATGGGGAGGAAAGTAATAAAAGGTTGCTAATACATTTCTAACAGATCCTTGTCACCCATCTCTTTAATGCTCCTCTCCTGGGACCTGGTTTATATATGTCTCTTTTACAAGAACACACACACACACACACACACACACACACACACACACACACAGAGAGAGAGAGAGAGAGAGAGAGAGAGAGAGAGAGAGAGAGAAATTCTTTCCTCTTAACTTTTTTTATGAAGCTGAGAGGAGCAAATGAAAATACCCTCCAGTCACTGACCCAAAAATACAGAACTCCAGTCTTTCGAGGAACTCACTGCAGATTTATTCACCATAAAGTGACAGATGGGAGCAACTAGTAATTTAGAAGCCTGCAGAAACAACACATATTCTACGATGTTCCCATTGCTGGTTTGGGATTACTGAACATTGCTCATTTCAGCATTTAGCAGACCGTGTTATCCTGAGCTATTCCATGCTGTTCTAGGGAAGTCTTAAGATTAACCTAGAGACCTACCTTGGACCTCAGAGATTCACATCCCAGTTCAGGCCTCAGCCAGTGTCCAGACTATGATTTTGGTTTTCACGAATGTGTTTTCCAATTTGTACTTTGTTTCCTTCTTCAACAAAACAGTTACTTTTTCAAGTTACAAACACAGAAAGAATAAATGTGACAAGAGAACCATGCAGGGAGTCCTGTGGAGCCAGAATAGGTGCTATTTTTCCAGTTGCCACAGATCAGCAAAAGGAAAACAGAAAACAATGTGGCATACAAGTATGGCACAGAAAATGAGTATGGATGTGGAATTTAAGAAAGGATTAACACTGTAAATACAGGAACAGTATGAATCCAGGTAGAAGAAAAAGTGTCTCAGCCAAGTGGACCAGTGTCTTTGTGGATAACATCTGAGAATAGACGTGGCAACAGCTATCTGACTATTTTCTGTCACTTTAGTATCTTCCTTGCCCATAGCTTATTGTATCCAAGTCTCAAGATGAATTTTCTCAGTTTGTTGTCATTGTGTAGTTTCCTCTGCTACAGGATAGCACTGACTTAGGCAAGCAGCGGGATGTTGTAAAATTTGATCTGTGATTTCTAAAGCCAGTCTGTGAAACATACCTCCACTTAGCTCCCTCTCCCTCTGGACTCCCTAGAAGTCAACTGCCAAATCTTGAGGGTACTTAGACAACCCTGAAGAGCCACCCAGTGGTGAGGACCCTAGGTCTCCTACTAATAAGCAGCACTGACCTGCTAGGCAGGTAAGCAAGACACCTTGGAAGTGGGTTTTCCAGGTCAGTTAAGACTTCATGTGTTGGCACACCGGGCCAAGAGCCCAATTGCTACTTCAGGAGCTAGAAATCACCCAGGTAGGCTGCTCCTGGGTTCACAACTCATGGATAGATGTGAAATAAAATTAATCTTTGTTTTGAGCTCTAAATCAGACGTGTTCTACACAATGCCACTTTTTGGAGCTTCCACACAACAAGGTTCTTCGTGGTGAAGCATACTGAATAAAAGACCTCCCAGGGCCATATAAGGGGAAATCTGTTACTATGAATCATGAAAGCTGAATGTTCATCACAGTGGCTCTGGGTCTTTGCTCTATGCACATTACATTCTCCTCTATGCAGAGCACTTCCATTGTAAGGTTCTAAGTTTCCCCTTCTGTAACTTGGTCTGGCTTATAGCACCACTGGCTGTGACTTTAAATGACAATCTTATTCCAGAGGCAATCTCAATCTTTGAGCACATATTATAAGGGTTAATTTGTACTTTTAAAATTAAAGCAGATCAGTTTGATTTACCTGTGAGCTTTTCAGAAGGACCAAGAACATTCACCCAGTGTAAACCTGACTGCATCGACCCAACTTTTTAAGATAGACAGAGAATCACTTCCAGTGGAAGGGTTATACATCCAGCAAGCACTTCAAATGTATCCTGTCTAGTACATGTGACCCCACATGATGGCTAAGCTTAATTGTCAATTTCAGTGACTTGGGAGTTGCCTAATGAATTGATAAAACTCATTTCTCGATGTGTCTAGTGGGTCTTGGAAGCATGATCTTTGGTACTATATCTGTCCTTCACCCTTTCCTCTTTGGAAGGTTCCTCCTTCCAAAGGTCTGCTTCTTGGCTGCCATGAATTAAGCAGCTTTGCTCTGCCACATCCTTGCACTCTACTATTCCTCTTTGGGGCCAGGCAACTGGACTGAATCCTTGGGAATCGTGAGCCAAAATAAACTCTCCTATTCTGGTTTGTGGTTGTCATGTCATGCGTCTTAGTGATGAAAAACTGACTAAAAGGGTGGCCCCTCCCGTTGCTGCTTCTGTGATCCAGAGGAAGCGCACTGGAAGACCTGGAGAACAGCTCCTCCTCGTCTCACTGCCATGATGGAGGTGAACTGTGGGGAGTTCCAGAGAACAGGGGGTCCTGAATAGGTGTACAGTGATGGACAGGCAGGAACAGCCATGCAGAAAAGTCCACAGCAACAGTAGCAATGAGAGCCAACAGGTAGTAAGTTAGGTGAACCAGCTTTGTGCTTGGAGACAAAGACACAGGATGGAGCTGGGTTGGTGGGGTCTCACCTTTTCCCTTGTTTTTTATTTATTCTTTCTTTTAGTTTCTCATTTCACTTTTCTTTTTATCTAAATTGCTCTGGAGAATTCCAGCCACAGAAAACTAATCCCATACCCCAAACCCAGAGACGATTTCTAGATAATCGCTTGCTTATTCCTTCATTCTTTTCCTTCTGCTCCTTTCTCTGGTTCCCTAAATCTTACATGGTCATTCTTTGTCCTCCACTTTTATTTCTATTCTGTTCAGGTATTTTTGTTTTATTCACTATCCTTCTTAGATTTCCTTACCGCAGGGTAAAACCACTTTATCAAGGGGAAACATTTTGCATACAAATTCCCAAATTATGGTCCATTCTGTTATATAATTGTAGATTTTTTTTGCTATACATTAAGGTAAAAAATTAATAGTTACCACAATTTGTCAGTGTATAAGCTGTATTTGATGCTATTGTTAATACTGTTTATACCCCTTTAGCTAGGATGTCGTAACTGTTGTAATCAGTTATTCTCACTTGTGTAACAATACTGGGAAGCCCTGGGATAATAACCTCACCACAACCGAGCCCCAGAGAACTAGAGACTGAGCAAAACAGATACCAACATCCCACTTTTAATTAACTGGGAATGTAGGATCTTGGGAGGGGCACAAACCAAGAACCTCCTATACATAAAAGATATGCCTTAAGAATAGATTTTCCCTAGCCAGGAACAGGTACTAGTGGTAGAGCTATCTACTATAAAAACTTAAAAGCAGCAAAACATAAAGTAAAATAAACAGTTTTCAAATGGAAAATGACAAGACACGGAAGCAAAATGGAATCTCAGAAATCCAGTCCACCCACATAGCACGAGTCCATCAGACAGCAAGATAGAGGAAAATGTAAGACACACATCTGAAATTTCTCAAATGTTAACAACTGAAGTCAAGAAACAAATCCATGAGGCTATAAAGGAAACCAGATCAGAAATAATCTCTCAGGCCAAAAACAAAACAAAACAAAACAAAAATGACAAAAATCATAAAGGAAATGCTAAGCAAATCCAGAGATAAACAATTACAGGATGACAGAAAATGAAGGAAACTGTGAAAGATCAATACAAGAAAGTAGAATGCATAAAGTGGATTCAAACAGACATGAAGGAAATTAAAAATTCCATTGAAAGTTGGCAAAACTGCTTGAACAAAACTGAAAACACACTTTTAAGCTCAAAGACCAGAACATGACTAGTGAACATGAAAGAAAAAATCTCTTAAAAATAATAAAGAAAAAGGAAATAACAATTAAACAGCTACAAGGTGATGTAAAGAAAAACAGTATATTATTTATAGGAGTCAATGTAAAAAATCAAGAGTCAACACAAATCATAGGAAAAGACTATTTGCAGAAGTAATAGCAGAAAATATCCCAAATATGGAGACAGAATCTGACACTCAGATAAGTGAGGCATATAGAACTCCAATTAGCCATGACCATAATAAAACTACATCCAAGATCCCCAAAATTCAACACAACAAAATATTAAAAACTGTTATGGAAAATAAACAAATCATTTATAAAAGAAAGCCCATAAAAATCATGACAGATGCCTTGACACAAATCTTAAAGTCAAGAAGAGCTAGCAGTGAAGTATATCAAGCCCTGAAAGAAGAAAATTTCCAACTGAGATTGATATACCCTGCAAAGCTGTCTTTCAAAATTAATGAGAAATAAGATACTTCCATGACAAAGAACAACTGAAGAAATTCATGACTACCTGATCAACCCTACAAAAGGTACTGAAAGATAGTCTGTTCAGAGATAAAAATAACCACAATTCCATGAACAGAACAGAAACAAATCACTAGGCAGGGTAAGCAATTAAATAAAGGGAAAAAAGCAAGTAACCAATAGCAAGAAAATAACATGACAAAGATAATCCAATACATATCAGTCATAACAATAAATACAAATGGCCTCAATTCACCAATCAAAAGAAATAGACTGGCAGAATGGATAAAAACAAACAATATACTACATACCAGAATCATATTTCAGTCAAAAATAAGTTCATAATGTGAAAATCAAAAGATAGAAAACAATATTGCATGAAACAGGAACCAGAGAAAAGCAAGGTAGTAATTTTTTTTTTTTTTTTTTTTTTTGTGGACAATGTGAACTTCAAACCAAGAATGAACAAAAAGGATAAAGATAGTTACTACATACTTGCTAGAGGAGAACTTCAAGAGGAAAAGATAAAAATCGTAAATATGTGTGCACAAAATATGGGGCATACAGCTGTATGAGACAAATATTAATAGACTTGAAAAATCAAATAAGCAATAACACAATTGTAACGGGATCTTAGTACCTCATTGACACACACAAAAAAATAGAACAATTAGGCAGAATATCAGCCAAGAAATATCAGAATTGAATGAAATCTGTGAACATATGTACTTAGTAGATGTTTAGTGTTGCACCCAACATCAGAATGCACATTCTTCTCAGCTACATATGGGATATTCTCTAAAATACACCAAATACTAGCCCATAGAACATGTTTAAGGAAATGCAAAAGAATTGAAATAATCCATGCATATCCACTGACCATAGTGCAATGAAATTGAAAATTAATGGCAAAAGCAACCACAAAGACATCACAAGCTCATGGGAATTAATTAACACCTTCCTGAACAACCAATGGGTCACAGATGAAATTAAAAAAGAAATGAAACAATGTCTACAATTAAATGCAAATGAAATACATCATAAAGAAACCTGTGGAATGCAATGAAAACAGTTCTAACAGTGAAATTGATGGTGAATTCTCACATCAGGAAAGCAGAGTGAGTAAAAATAATTCAATGTTTTAGTTCAAGAAACTACAAAAAGAAGAGCAAGTCAAGGTGAAATCCTGTATAAGGGAGGGAATTATAAATATCAGAGCAGAAATTAATGCAATTGAGATTAAGAAAGCAATACAAAAATTAATGAATCAAATATTTGATTCTTTGAAATAATAAATAGAATTGATAAACCATTAGCCAACCTTATAAAAAGGAAAGAAAAATTTCAAACTCATGCATTGAGGAATGAAAAGTGTGAAATCACTATGGATGTTGTGGAAGTTCAGAAGCCCACCAATACCTAATTTGAAAATCTTTTCTCTCATAGGATGGAAAACACAGAAGAAATGCACCATTTCTTAGATATGCATGAATTACTAAAGTTGAGGCAAGAAAATATAAAATTTCTGAATAACTCAATATCAGATAATGAAAGTGAAAATGTACTTAAAAACTTACTAACGAAGAAAAATCCAGGTCCCAATGGATTCACTGCTGAAGGCTACAAGAAATTTAGAGAATATCTAATGCCAATACTCCTTAAACTCCCTAATGAATCTGAAAGGGAAGTAGTACTCCCTAACTCAACCCTGGAGGGGAGTATTACCTGACAGCAAAACCAGAGAAAGACCCAAGAGAAAAAGAGAACTGCGGGCTAATGTCCCTAGTGAACACAAGTGCAAAACTTCTCAAGAAGATACTAGCAAACAGAATGCAGCAAGTCATCAAGAATGGTGTGTATGTAGGGGCTGGGGATTTAGCTCAGTGGCATGAGTGCCTGCCTTGCAAGCAGTCAGTCCTGAGTTTGATCCCTGGTACCGATAAAAAGGAAAAAGACCAAAAAAAAAAAAAAAAAAAAGAATGCTATGTACGATGATCAAGTGGGATTGATCCCAGGAATGCAGGGATGGTTCAACATATGCAAATCAGTAAATCAAATGAGCAAAAACCAAAAATCACATGATTATCTCAATAGGTGCAGAAAAAGCTTTTGACAAAGTCCAAAACTGATTCATAATGATAATGCCACAGAAAATTCATCAATCTGATGAAAGTCATCTATGACAAACAGCCAACATCATACTAAATGGACAAAAACTAAAAATTTTCACTCTAAAATCAGGTACAAGCTAAGAACCTGTTTAACACAGTTCTGGAAACATTAGTCAGAGCACTTGGATGAGTGAGAGAAGTAAAAGGAATAAGATGAGAAAAGAAGAAGTTAAACTGCTATTGTTTTAAGATGAGATGAGACTGTACATAGGAGGTCCCAAAAACTTCATTGAAAGACTTGTAGAGTTAATAATCAAATTCAGTAGGATAGCTGATATCAAAAATCAATAGCATTCCAGTACACAACTAACAAACTCACTAAGAGAGAAGTCAAGGAATTCACATTCTTCAAAATAGTATCCAAATAATGAAATACTTAGAAATCAATCTAAGAAAGTAGATCTATATATTGAAAATTATAGTACTCTGAAAAAGGAGATGAAAAAGGATATCAGAAAATGGAAAGATAGCCCTTTGATCATAGATAGGAAAAAACCAACATAGTGAAAATGGCCACTCCCAAAACCATTGTACAGATTTCATTCAGTCTCAATCAAAATATCAATAGCATACCGCACAGACCTACAGCAATTCACTCAGAAGCAGAAGAGACCTAGAATAGCAAAAGCAATTCTTGGCACCAAATGCAAGACAGGAGGCATTACAATCCCTGACTTGAAATTATACTACAAAGCTACTATAATGAAATCATCATGCCAATGGCAAAAAAACCAGACCTGAGGTTGAGTGAAACAGATTAGAAGATGAAGGAGCAACTACAAACACTCTCAGCCATCTTATCTCTGACAAAGGGGCCAAACATTTTCACTGAAAAACAAGATAACCTCTTTAATGAATGGTGCTGCAAAAACTGGCTCTCTACATGCCGAAGAATAAAACTAGACACAGATCTATCATTATGAACTAAACTAAACTAAACTTTAAATATATCAAAGATATAAATATAAAAAGAGAAAAAAAGTATCTAATGAAAGAGAAATTAGGTAGAACTTTTGAAGACATAGGTGTAGGCAAACAGTTCAGGAACAAAACTCAAATGACATTGGAAATACTTGAAAGAATCAACAACTGGGATGTCAGCTTATTTAAAAAGCTATTGCACATCAAAAAAGTCATCAGCAGAGTGAAAAGAGAATCCACACAGTGGGAAAAAAAAAATTTTCAGCCAATTTTCTCTGAGACAATGGACTTTATCTGGAACATTTAAGGAAGCAAAAGAAAGAAAGAAAGATCAGATTCCCCCACCTAAATTCAAAGACCCAATCTAAAAATGGACATCTGAGATGATACACATTTCTCCAAATAAGAAATACAAATGTCATAGAAACATATGAAAAAATGTTCAACATCATTGGTCATTCAAGATATGCAAATTAATACGACACTCTGAGATTCTATCTCACTCCAGAAAGAAAGGCTATCACCAATAAAATAACCAATAAAAAATGCAGAACTATCCATGGGGAAAAAGGAATTCTTTTCCACTATTGACAGGCGTGCAGACTGGTGCCACAACTGTGGAAATCAGTGTGGAGATTCCTAAAATAAAACTAGGATTAGAAGACCCATTTATTCAACTATTCCCTCATTATGTATCTTCCCAAAAGAATTAAAAACCTCATGCCACAGCCATATACGTGCACTCCTGTTCATAGCAGCACAGTTTGTGATACCAAACCTTGGAAACAACTCAAATGCCTATCAACCAAAAAATGGATAAAAAAAGTTATGTGTTTTTCTAGCATGTGGCAGTATTCAAAGATAAAGAAGGATAAACTCGAGATTTTATTTGGTAAATGGAAGCAATTTAAGACCATACTCATAAGTGAGATATATCAGTCACTTGTTCAAGCCTCATATTGTTGCCGGCATGAGAATTTGAATGAGTAAATAAGGTCCAATATGTACATTTAATTCTGTGAAAAAGGAAGAAATTGTTTAAAGGGAAAAAGCAACTATGATGAAGGAAAAAGGAAAGGCAGGATGGGAAAAAGGGAAAAAATAAGTTATTTATACTAATAATGTGTCTTGGTTCATAGCAAAGAAAAGTCTGTGCTAATATTGATTTGAGATTGTTTTTACTCATATATTGTGCCCTGAGTAACTACTTTAAAGATAATAATATGCAACCTATGAACCATAGTTATTCTCATATTATCATGCCATGAAATTTTGTTTTGCCTCTTTTCCATAAAATAAATTAAAAGAGAAGAAAAACCTGACTAATAAATCCCAAGTAAGAATGGCCAGATCAAAACTACAAGCTCTCTCCATTTTTATTAACTCCCTAGCCTGTGAAGCTTTTTCTTCTGAAATGAATAAAGAAATATTCTCCTCAGGATGACAAAATCTTGTTGGCAATAAGGTATTAGGATTCATGACTAAAACCCGGTGTTTCTACAAAAGCAATTGCAAACACTCAAAAGTAATTATGCATCATATAATATCCTCAAAATATAATAAATATATATCTCAGAATTAATACAAGCCACAAACAACTGCTGACAGTCTATAAATTATATTAGGCCACTTTGATTTTTCTAGTTTTCCACACTTCCCTCATCTTGAGGAGAATAGCTGCTTACACTGAGATTCAACACACATCAGGGGCAAATTTAATAAGTGTCTCAGTAGTAATTAGAAGTAAGGAGGATTGGAAAAAGAAGAATCAAAAATACAAAGAAAAAGAGAAAAGGGTGGGAGAATAATGACTCGAAGGGAAAGCTGGGGAAACAGTGATTTTGAGAGCCAGGAAAAGATGCTTTCTCACCTATAGCCTCTCTCTAAACGAGGCTGAAGGTGTCTTTTTAGAAATGAGCTTTCTTCTCATGTCTCCTGCCTGGCACTTAGCAAAGAAGGAAGATCAGAAGGGGTTTATAATTACACAAACAGTATTCTCTGAGCATCTGAAGTGAATAGAAGTGGTCACAATCTCAGGGAACTTGCAGATAAGTACAAGAAAGAATTGAATAAACAAATTGTAGAAGTTTAATAGCATCTTTACTATAATATGGAGATAGTTCAAAATCAAATGTGTGTTTTCCAGAAGGTAGGAGAGAGTCCCCAACTCTATCATACTGATCCATGGAAAGAACATTATTCTGAGTTGAACTGTGTCCCTGTCCCCCAAATTCATACTTTCAGATCCTAACTCCTGGTTGCTGACAATGTGATCTTGTTTGGAAATGGAGTTATTGCCAATGTCATTCATTAAGATGAATTTGTGAAGGCCCTAAGTCAATGTGGGATTCGAATCTTTGTGAAAAGGAGATATGTGGACACAGAAACATGCACAGGAAAATGTAGGCTGAGAATGAGGTGGTGCTTTTACAAGCCAAGGAATACCAAAACCCAGCAGCACCAACAGTTGACAGAGGAAGACACCGGCTGGGTCCTTCCTCAGTCTTCTGAAGGAACTGACCTGGGGACAGACACCTTCCTTTTGAGGAGTCTGACATTTCAGCTATACCCTGTAGTATTTTGTAATATCACCCTAGCAACTCACACAGATATTTTTCAGTTTTAAAGATAAAGAGAATGGACAGTTCCTTCAGGCTGAGGGGTCAAGATAAGGACTCTGTTGCTAGAAGAAAAGAGACTCGGGAATCTGGCAAGATACCTCACGCTGCTGAAGTATGTGTCTGAGAAGAATACGAAAGGTTGTAGGGAAAGATGAGGAGATTTATTTATAAAGGTGTCCTTTGTGGGGCCACAGCATTTTATTACAAAAGTTGGTGCAGAGAGAGGGGTGCAGGTATTGGTGTTACACAAGGCGCGCCCTGGGGAGTGATGTGCCTTCTAATAATAGATAATTAGAAGCTTTTATGAGAGTGAATTAACAAGAAGTGGTTACTTCAGTGCAAGACCTGGGGCCCCTGACAGCCAGCTTCAGGATGCACCACGGACTGTAGTCAGTTAGATATTCCAGGTGCTTCCTAGTCCCCATCTGAAAGAGGAGACCCCCTAGCAAAGCAGGGCAAGTGTCCCTTGGTCTTATTATCCCCGTGCTTCACCATTTTGCCACCTGCCTGGCTCATCAGATGTCATTTAGAAACCATAGGTCACCAAATTTCACTTGAAACTGAATTATATAATTTAACTTAAAGAAACTATAATAGGCTGAAAAGCCAGGAATGAGAAGGTGGAGAAAAAGCGCCCAACACCCAGGACCCTGACCTAGCCTTGCTCCCAACTCTCAGATGCTCTTGCCTAAACACACTAGCTTTTGTCACAAATCCCCTTGTGGGTTGTGGTGGGAGCCAGAGGGGGGCAGCGTTGCAGCAAAATGCCAAGAGGCTGCGTTAACTTCTTCCCCTGACAAGTTAGAAGGCAGCTAATTTATGCTCTACCTCCTATTGGCTTGAGGGGGGCGGGGCGGAGAAAACAGCTAACAATAAGAAATAGAGTGTCATCTATTTCTTTAGCTTAAACAGGCCTGCTTCCGTGGTGAGCAGTTGTTCTCTCAGCTTGCTGTTTTCAGGCTATAAAAGCTGTTTATTTCACTCTATAAAAAAACATTTGAACTCATATGGCTATTTAAGCTTAAATGTTTAGGGAGAAAGAAAAATACAAGGGAAATTAGCAAAGCGTGGCTGAAACCTGATCTCTGGGGCTGTGAGGTTTGCATAGAAACTTCCTTCTTTGGGAAAGTCCCCCCTCCCTGCCTCCACACACAGCCTGCAGCCCCAGCACGCAGGACGTGGACTGAGCAGCCTGGGACTCCTACATTAGCAGCCATTTGGGTGAAGCTTCCAGAGTCAATTATTTCTCATGCTTTGGTGGCTATCCACATTTATTGGGGACCCCATGGGCTTGTAGGAAGCTGCAGCTGCCCCAAGGAGATGACAGACATTATCAAATCTTTGTGTTGTTTCTCTGCTCAAGTCTGTGTGTTTGAGGGATATAGACAGCAATATGCTTCCCTATCTGTGTATGGTGGAGCTGCGGTTTTGCTGGCAGGTTCCAAGGTTTGGACAGATGAGTGACTCTCTCCTAAGGAGTTTCAGACCCTCCTGGTCAGCACCCCACACTCTAGACTCTGGCCTTGACATCTTTCTGCAGGCATGAGAGGTCACCTGAGACAGGCTGACTTGCTTTGCCATTTGCCCCATCCCAGTCCATGATTATGCTTGCTGTGTTCTGGATTCCCTTCCCTTCCCTTCCCTTCCCTTCCCTTCCCTTCCCTTCCCTTCCCTTCCCTTCCCTTCCCTTCCCTTCCCTTCCCTTCCCTTCCCTTCCCTCTTCCCTTCCCTTCCCTTCCCTTCCCTTCCCTTCCCTTCCCTTCCCTTCCCTTCCCTTCCCTTCCCTTCCCTTCCCTTCCCTTCCCTTCCTTCCCTTCCCTTCCCTTCCCTTCCCTCCCTTCCCTTCCCTCCCTTCCCTTCCCTTCCCTTCCCTTCCCTTCCCTTCCCTCTTCCCTTCCCTTCCCTCTTCCCTTCCCTTCCCTTCCCTTCCCTTCCCTTCCCTTCCCTTCCCTTCCCTTCCCTTCCCTTCCCTTCCCTTCCTTCCCTTCCCTTCCCTCCCTTCCCTTCCCTTCCCTTCCCTTCCCTTCCCTTCCCTTCCCTTCCCTTCCCTCCCCTCCCCTCCCCTTCCCTTCCCTTCCCTTCCCTTCCCTTCCCTTTCCTTCTCTTTTTCTATTCTCTCTCTCTCTCTCTGTCTCTTTCTCTGTCTCTGTCTCACACTCTCATCCTTCCCTGTGTGATTGAACTATTCTCCGAGACTTTTTTATTTGGTATTTTGAAACAAAGTCTCTTTAAATTGCCTATGTTATCCTCAAACTTGTGATCCTCCTGCCTCAGCCTCTAAGATTATGAACTTCTTGGTATACTTTTCATGTGCTCCTTTAATCCTCCAGAATGTCTAAGATCATACAAGGCATAATAAAAACATACGGTAAGTTTTTAAAAGAGGCCTTGCTATTAATCTATCTCAAAATACCTCTCATTGTTTGGAACACACTTTTGCCATCATCCTTGCCACCTTTGGACACAGTTCGAGAATTCTTTTTTCAGTATCTTTAGTTGCACTGTGTGCTACAACCATGTCCTGAATTGTTTCTCATATCTTTTTGACTTTGGTGAAAGCCTGAAGTAGGTGAGTGGCAGATCCAGTGAATAAGGTGGATGAGGACCCACTATAATATTTTCACGAGCCTGCCTTTCTGTTGGATAGCGTTCAGCACTCCCTGTAGTTCGGGCATATCTCATAAAGATGCTCATGAAAGCAGATTTTCCAGAATTGCTTCTGAAAATGGCAAGAACTATTAATTAGATAAGTGTGTTTGAAGCAAAGAAGAAGATTTGAGGGGATTAATGGTGCTGTCTTTTACTGTATTGTCTTTCTTAGTTTAAACAGTCTCCATATATTTTGATCATGCTTCATATATGATATGACCAATCTAATTGTAAAAATCCATTCCTACACTTTAGTCCATGGTGGATTTTTTTTTTTTTTTTTGCCCAATTTGAGGACAAATGAAAGCTTAAGGAGAAGACAAACTAAGAGATGAGCACCCACTACGTTGACTAAATGTAACTAGTGTGTTTGGGAAGCTTGGAAAACGTGTAGGGGATTAAGGAAGTGAGAACAAATGGGAAGTAATCCAACAAGCATCTAGCAAGCCTTCAATGCCTGGAGATTAATTCTACTGAGGACACATTGGTAGATAAGGAATGCCATAGAACTATTTTAGATGATGGACAAAGACATTCCTAAGAGGGTTACAGCCATGGCTTCCTGCCTACCTTCAGGAGGGCAGCCTTCAACTGTTTGGAGCAAAGTTCCAATCAAAGTATTGTAGACTCCTGTGCATATTATGAGCAAAAGGAAGGAATAGGGCCCATGAAGTATGAACAGGCACTGGTATTGTCTGCCATAGAAGGGAAAGATTGAATAAAGAAAACACAAATGTTGCTGGGAACACAAATGCTTCCTGATCTTTCTGAGTTTAGTTTAATTGACACATTGGCTCATCACCACAGTAGTGAAATTCTTTTAGATCAATTGTTGAGTGTATGTTTCTCCTGCCAAACTCTGAGCTCCATGATGGCAGGCCTTGGTTTTCTCCAGTATGTTCTTTGGATATAATATGAGAATATTTGCTAAATGAGTCTGGAAATGAAATAAATGGTGTCAGTTGCTTTTATATACTTTCCTGTTCTTTTTTACCCTGTCTAGGAGATAGACATGAGCTCCAGACACGGACAAGGAAAAATGAAGCTTTACCCCAATTTTACATTGTTAAGAAATCCAAATCCAGGTCTAGCTCTTAAGCTTGTCCTCTTCTAGTACAATTTTACCTAAGAGGAAAATGTTGATGAATAAAGACCATCTCATATTTCCAGGCCTCTCTGCGTCACAAAGCCACCAATACTGCCTCACCCTAATTCTCACCATCATACACCATTGACCCCTCTCCAATTTAACTTTCTATTTCAAGTTATTAGATTTAGCCCTACTGCAACTATTTGAGGATTTAAATACGAAAAAATGCATTTTTGTTTATTTGCATCTAGTGTCAAGCAAAAAATATCTCAAAATTTTAGTAGCTCATGCCTGTCTTTCTCTTGAGTGATTTTGTTTATAAAGGGATAAAAACTATTAAGTATTTGTAGCATTATTATGTTTTCTTCTTCTTTGTTCAAAGTTTCAACAAGATTTTTTCGGAGGCTGGAAGACTTCATTGTTGTACTGGGAAGTGCTCAACACCTAGGACTCTTGGAACAAATAAACAAAAAAAACCCTTGAATTTGTATTATATGCTCATCTCTGTGGTATAAACATGCTCATTATGGTCAATTTAAAGTTATTAAATGTGGGTGATGGGAATAAACACACAGTACCATAGGTTTTATAGTATTTCCACCATATGGAGACAGGAGAGAATTACAATTTCACAAGCACCTATAATAGTAATATGTAGGAAAGTAATTTGAGCAGTGACTTTTATGTTTTTAATGCCATTTATTTACTTATTATATTATAAAATATAATTTTAAACATTGAAATGCAATAGTTCAAATTAAGACTAAGTTTAAATTTTTACTAATGTCTGTGTCTAACAAGCAGCAGGCAAGATTCTTGTAATGGTAACAGTCAGCTTTCAGGAGCTGGCTAAGCCTGAATCAAGCACATTATTTTGGAGACTCTCTTGAATAGGTTTTTCATTTTATAGACTCCACCATGATCCTTGTCCTATGTGTAAAAGAAGCAGGACTTCAGGTGACATTAGCTAATGAAATATGGTTCAAGATCTTGGCTGGACAACTGGAGAGTAAGTTTATTGTCTTCCTGCTGTTACTGGAGTTTTAGATGCTTTGTCTGAAATATTCTGTGTGTTATCACCCTCGTTCCTGATTATTTGCCCTTTGTTATCCAATGTCTCTTGTGGATTAACTAATGGTCAACTGTAACACCCAGCTGAACTGAATCACCATGGTCCTGGGAGCGGAACGCCCACCTGAGGATTGTTGCCAACAGCATGAAAAAGGAGACCTGGAGAGGAAGATGTGGTATTGCTGATTCTCCTGAAGAAGCTTGTTATGTTGGCTCTCCTGATATGAATGAGGCTGTTTTCACTGTTGGAGGAGCTCAGGTCCTCGCTGTTGCTGAGGATGGCTGCAGTTCCTTTTAGGGTAGCTCTGGTCCTTATCTTGAGTGTCACTTTCTGGCTCCAGTGCAGATCCCTCAGTCTGCCGGCACAGATCCTTCATCTCGATGGTGCAGACATCCCAGGTTTTACCAATGACCTTGGGATTTCCCAGCACAGATCCTTAATACAGACTTGCATGAGACTTTGTCATGGGCTCTAGGTCTCCAGTTGAACTGGTGGAGAACATTACCATAGGCTCCAGGTCTTTCGCTGGATTTGTGCAGGACATTGCTATGGGATCCAGGCCCTCAGTTGGATTCTTTGGATCTCTAGTGTGTGGACAGATATCTTGAACTCTTTTGTATTTGACTCTTTGGGTGAACATTATAAAATCCTATAAATTATGTGTCCTGTATTAAATCTTTTCCTTTGTAAACTCTGACTGCAACTTCTCTATAAGCTGAGATCAGGATCCTTTGGCATCTTGCTTCTGGCTGAGCTCAGGTAAAGGGAGACAGTGACAGAAGATAGGGTTCTAGGAAGAAGAGAGGGAACTATATATATCTTGTCTTACTTCATTCCTAACATTACCTGCATATGGTTCACCTTATATGCCCATCTGTCATAAACCTCACTGCACCAGTCCTTTTGCTCCCTTTCTTTGATTTTCCCTGTATCTGTTCACTGGGTGCATCACCAACCCTCAGGTAATACCTCTGCAAATAGTCCTGTTAATCCTTCGGGATAAGCCTTGTATGATACTGAAATCCTATGTGATATACGAAGTGTATATATCCAGCTGCACTGATCTTCAGGAAACCTAGAAGCCCAATTGCTCATATGGAAAAACACATTTATATGGAATATTCTTATCATGTTCTCATCACACTCAACTTTCTCTGCTCAGTTATTGGCTACAGGTGGAAAAGAGAGGGCAGATAACCACTTTTTCCAAAACAAGGCTTTCTTAACTCCCATGATAACCTTCTCCCATACAAATGGGCCCACCATCAACCAACTTTGGCTGGCTGGCTGAACATGGTTTTCACTTTTCTGAGAGCCAGAGCTCAGCTCTGATGTCAGGCACCATCTGTCATCTGGGACCTGTAATGAATCCAGGTAATTGCTGAGGCCTTTTTATGGTCCCTATCCTGTCCATCTGGTGTTGAAATTCCCTTTGAGATCCATATCCTTGCCTTGCTTCGATGCGTATCTTTCTCATTTTGACATCTTTCCGGACCTAATAGGCCAAGTCTGTGCATGAATTCAGTTTTTAGAATTTCTGGCAATTCTAGACTATTAAACTGTTACAAGTAGAGTCTACACCATGTAAGAGGCACACGCTCTGTTTGTGTTAACACTGTGGAGCTGTTTACATGTGCAGTGCCTTCTAACTGGTAATAACACAACGAGTCTGGCATTATCGTTATCTCACTTCTCCAACTAATTACCCACCACTTGAATGGGTCATTTGTTTGCCCTCAGGTGCCCTCTGCAACCTTCTCTCCATCTTTTTCTGTACTCCAGCCTTCCTTGATAGTTAGTTTCTGGCTAAATACTGCTAAAAGAAGGACTTGACTGTGATTTAATAAAGAAAGCAAAGTCTAGGGTAATTCTTTCCCATGCTCCACTGAGGGCAGCATCTCTGGCAGCAATGGTAATTGTCTTGTGGGTCCACATCTCATTAGACAGCTTGTCTATCAGCAACCCCAGGAAGGCTGACAGGGTTACAGCTTTCACAGAGTCCTGAGCTCCTGCCAAACTGTTCCCTTCCTCTTCTAGCTTTAGATGAAGTAGTCAGTTTGCACAGTTGCTAGTCTCTGGATTGCTCTATCTCTTCTTTGCTCTTCTAGCTCTTCTGATACTGTCAAACTAATTATCTATATTAAATACTCTCTTTTGAAATACCTGACATGTTTTATGGTTTCCTAGCTTCACTCTGACTAATGCACTGCTCTGTTATTTGTTCTCCATACTCACACTTCTGTGGTTTTGTGTGTGTGTGTGTGTGTGTGTGTCTACATGTGTACTTGTGCATGTGTTTCATTCATTGAAAGCATCCTCTAACATGAGTATTTGTTTTCTTTGTAGCATCAGTACCTATAACTATCTAGAGCCAATTAGGTTCAAACAAATTTACTTTTTCATTATTTGACTTCTTTGAGAGCCTGTAAGTTATGTGAAGGTAGAAATTGTACATATTGTATTTACTATCGAAATTCTAAAACTCCAGTAGATGATTGGCTCTTGGGCACTCATTCGAATAACCAAGTGAAAAAATGATGAATCTTCATCTTACACATCAGGATCCTTGAATTTAGAGAGAACTAATTTTTCAGATCTTGTGATTTTGTGCCGCCCATCAACCCAGGGCACTGCTTTCCTCATGACAAGTGCTTTTCTCTATGGACTTTGGAATCACAGCCCAGATTCTTTAGGGAAGAAACCACCTTATTTCATTTCTTACCACCCGTTTCCCTTACCACTGTTTTAACAGAGCTCTTAGATGCTTGCTTGCACCGTCACTTGCTGTTGTATCTCCAGGCATCATGAGCCATATTCCCCAATACCTCTCCCATTCCATGGTGGGGCTATGTTTCCTTCCTTGATAACTGTTCCTATGAAAATGAATCCCATGGTTTCCCAATAATGGATTGTATAATGTCTGGTGGAACTGAGATACTTAGATATAGATCTGAAAGCAGTGGTTCCCGCAAATAGCTCATTATCAGAGTCTCCCGAGGGGAGATTTCTAGGCCCAATGCTATAAGTATTTGTTAAGCGAGATCTGGAATTTGCACTTGTAAGAGCATCTCTTGCATTCTGGGAGTATCCAGAATTGGTGACACCTCTCACTGCTGCCACCATAGAAGCAGGGAGAAGGAAATTGCTAGATGCATGAGGGTACATAAAAATAGAAAAGAGTTTCATGCAAGTGCCAGGAAGAAGACTGTCTGATTCTCAAATATTGTGCTTCTCTGGAGCAGACAGAAGGGACTGCCTGTGTCCACAGATGTTGGCTCTCTGTGTCCTGGAGACTGCTTTCAGTTCCTGTTCTCCTCCTTACCTCCTCAGCACTCTGTATGGCAGAGGTTCTTAGGATACCCAGGATGCTCTGGACTGTGGCTTGAGCTTCCAGCTAAGATTGCTCATAAAAACATGAAATACACAGTGAAATTTGAATTTCAGGTATATATATATATATATATATATATATATATATATATATATACCTAAAGTATTTGTTATTCATCTGAACTTCAAATTTGACTGGCTAGCCTATATTTTTAATTACTACATCTGGCAACCCTGTTCCCTAATACTGGGCAGAATTGAGCATTAATAAAAACTATGTTCCTTTCTAAGAAAACATTTTGAACTTTCTTTTCTTATGACCTACTCATGGAGCTAGGGACAGACCCTCTTTGACAAACATGGTTTTCTGCAAGGTTTACTGATAGGTCCAATTTTATCTAGTATCAATTTGATAGCCATGATTGGCTGCTACCTGAACCCCAGATTCACCCAAAAAACATGCTAAAAGTGTTCCCTGCTCTGGGATGACTTTGGTAAGAAGTTTCATCTATAGCAGGAGACCAACACAATATAGCTAACCAGATCGGTTTTCTAGTGTACAATTTGTTTGTTTGTTTGATTATTTGTTTCAGCTTTGGATATTGCAAAGATGATTAATGAATTTGTCTAAGAATACATCCTACCTCACTCTACATTTTTCATGAATACATATCAGATATGGATCATTTTCATCAATAATAGAAGTGTTTGCTATTCTTGGGGAAGTATCTTGTCATTTACTTATTCATTCAACAAACCTGTTTTTGAGAGTATATTATGTACTACCTGCTATTTGAAGTGTTGGAAATATTGAAGAGATTAAAACAAAACAAAATTCAATATTCCAGGGTGTGTGTTGTAGAGAAAATAAGGAAAGAAGTGGGGTATATTGTGATTCTTTGGAGAAAATGGGCTTGCAATTTTAAAATATCATTTAAGAAAGATCTCACAGAAAAGGTGACATGTAAGAAACAATATAAAGAAAACTTTTTAGAATTTATTAGTTTTATTTAGAATTTTGAGAACTTTGCAACAAATTTGCTTATCACCCAATGAAAATGCACACATTTCCTTGAAAGAAAATACTTTATAACAAACCTAAAAATATCAATATACCAGATTTCTAGTATTATAGTTGAACTTGTGTATTGATATAAATAGTCTTCAATCTTAGACAAAGTCAGGAAAAGGTAGTACACTACAGTTGACTCTAATGGGCATTTTTCCATGCAGTGTAGCATTTACAGGGAAGCTTCAGGAGTATGGCTGTCTAATTCTACATTCTGTCTCTATCACTTAATGGTAATGACATTATGTACAAAGAGTTGGTTTAATGTTTTTTCTCTCAGTTTTTTTTTTGTTGTTTGTTTGTTTGTTTGTTTGTTTGTTTTTATCAGTACCAGGGCTTGAACTCACGACTGCCTGCCTGCAAGGCAGGTGCTTATGCCTCTGAGCTAAATCCTCAGCCCCTTTCCCTCAGTTTTTAGCATCAAGTTCACAGAATTAGTTACTTCAGAAAATAGTTAGAAATTTTAAATAAGACATTACACCATTTCTGTCACAAAAAGCATTTGGTATTAATCATATACTGATAAAAAAAGGTATAGTGAAAAAATGGTGAAGAAAAACAAAACAAAAGCCTCTCCATAGAGTAGTTTTCAATTTCCATGTGTAAGTATTCCCAGCCTGATTAATCACAAGCTGCCTACATTGCCAATGAATAGTGAACGTGTAGTTGGGAAGAGAGGCACGTGGTACAGGTGAACTGGTCCAAGGAGTTTTAATTTTTATTTATTTATTTATTGAGACATGTTTTCACTATGCAATTCAGCCTGGCCTTGAGCTCACTTTGTAGCCTTAAAGTCACAGCAATCCTCTTTCCTCAGGTTCCAGAGTGCTAGGACCACAAGTGTGCATCACCAAGCCTGGAAGTCCAACGAGTTTAACATACTAGGAAATATAGTGTCAAATAACCAAATGTATTTCTAGAAAATATCTTTATTTGCATTTGTTGATGGCATTAAAAGAGACTTTTTCAACTTTGACACTGTTGACACTTTTGGATTGCTAATATTTTTTATTGCTAGAAGGATATCTGGTTCCTTATACTGTGAACAGATTCTCTGACCTCTACCCACTAGAGACCAGGAACTGACCTCTTGCCCCAGTTGTGATGAGCAAGCAACCCTCTAGACATTGCCAAATGTCACCTCGGGAGCAAAATATCCCTGATCAAGAACTGCTGCTTCACAGAAAAACAGACATAAGCTGGTAAGATGTATTTTAGAGGTATATATTTAGAATCACATTTTTTAAAGTATGGGGAAAAAAACCACAATGCCTGTATCGTTGCAAATTCCCTGATAAGTGATTTTCAGTAACTAATGGTTAGACAAACAGTACTGGGGCCACAGGAGGTGAAAATGTGGGCTAAGACATCACCGCTGGGGAGGAGCATGGCAGACTGGCTAGGGGACATGAGACTGGTGGCTGCGCGTTACCCACACCACAGCAGCATGTGGATATCAGACCAGCGTCAGCTCCTACTTGGATTCTGTTGCTTATTCACAGTGCAATTCTGTGCGTGCTACTTAACTCCCTGGAACCTTGGTGTCTCATTAATGAAAAAATAATGAAGACCAACTTAACTAGATTGTGAAAATAATAGTCAAATCTTATACATATTTATTAAAGAGGAAAGAAAAGGGCCCTTGTTAGCTTTGGGTTTGGGGGGATTGATAGGCCTTGGGCAGGGACTGAGGGGAGGGGAAGCCGAAAGGGTAGGGAGGGCTGGAAAGTGAAATGATAAAGTGCCTGCCCTGTCACACAGGCTTCGGGTCACTGGTTGGAAATGTGAGAACAAAATGGGACCCCAAGCTAATGACTTTCAGGTGTGCTAGCCCGGCTGCCTGGCCACTGGGGAGTCACTCTGAGGCCAAGGCTAATGTTCCAGGGCTGCCAAGGCAAACAGCCAGGCCCACAGTAAGCCAACCAGAGCCCAGGACCTATGCCTCCCACCAGACTGCACAGCACACCATGGTTGCCTGTGCTTACACCTGCCCACTGTGGAACCAACAGTCAGCTATCCCTGCCCTCTCACTCTTGTTAGCTGTCCCCAGTTCCTTCTAGAAGCCTCTGCTGTCCTGCTCCCTGTCCATCCCCAAAATGGAGCCATCATTCCCTCTTTCTCACTCCCAACATAGGCCCCATGGAAACCCCTGCTGGTTTGAGCTGTCCCTAACTGCCTCCTTTAAGTGCTAGGTAGATAATCCTTTCATGGTTCCTCCTGTGCTGTCTTTACCTTTCTCTATTCTTTGCACTCTGTACCTTGTTCAACCATGACTCTCTCCCGTATTCCCCCTTCTGTCACCCAGTTATCACAATGGACACTACCCAAGACACCTCCCATCCAAGGTCTACATTGCCCACACAATCCTCTCTGGGGGGCTTGAAGGCAGACAGAATGTCATAAATGCAGCTTTTGTGATTTATAGGATGTATAGATGGTCACCAGAGAAGCAGGCATGCAAGTCAGCAGAGTCACCTCTGCTCTAGGATGCCTATTGGTGTCACACAAATTGTACCTTTCAGCACCTGGCCTGGAGTTTGCAGAGGGGTCTGTGTTCATACCAGCAAGACTGTGGTGGCCACAGTTTTGCTCTAGGCCTTACCTCATGGATCAGAATCTAGATAATACTGTTCACTTGTTAGGTGTGCCGATATTGTGTAGTCCTTGAGTATCTGTTTCCCCATCTATTAAACTATTTTGTTTTACCCTTTCACATGATTATTTAGGGGTTTTGGAGATTACTATTTCATTTATCAAGTATTTGTGAAGCATAAATTATTTGTCAAGAATAGTGGTAGGTGGTAGGAATGCAGTAAATTTCTTATCTCTAAGGGCCCAGATTCTTGAGGAAGAGATAGGAGAGAAACCATGGCAAGATAACACATTTCATCAGAATGAGGAACGTAAGAGATAATAGTAACATCTTGGAACATGCCATTCTCCGCCCTGCTTCAGGACCTTTGCACTTACTTTTCCCTCTGCCTTATACCTTCCCCAAGATCTCTCAAAGCTTGTTTCCTAGCTCTCTTCAAGCCTTTGGTCAAATGCCATTTAGTCATCAACATCTACCTTGAGACCCTAAATAGAATACTTCCAATGTTCTCAGGATTAATTCCTCATGTTTCATTTTCTTCATGGCTACATTACCATCCAATCTGCTATACTTCTGTTCTCACCCTCTTACCTAGAATGGAGGCTCCAGGAGGCCTGGGACATTGTTTTGTTCACTGTTCTACTCCACTATCTGACACTACATCTGAAATGCAATTAAATGCCTCCACAAATGTTTGTTGATTAAATGAATGGGTCGATAAATGAAAAAAAAAAAAAAAGGAAAATCAGAGTGAGCAGAGATCTAGAAACACAACTCTTCCTGAGAGGGTAACAGAGAAGGAGACCCTCAAGGAAGATGTGAAATGAAATCAGAATGGCTTGAGTAATGCAGGGAAGGGCAGAGGGCAAAGCACAGGTAGGAAACCATGACCTGGCCTGGAAGCAGCTGGTACTGTTAAGCACTAGGGCGCTACAGATAGGCCCAGAGTGTCTGGCAGGAAATTTATATGTAGACAAAGGGCTGATGAATCCCTCTCAGGCAGGATTGAGTTGGTATGCAACTTAAAAGCTAGTTTAATTTTTAAAGTAGCACGGTGCTAGGCACACAAAGGATGCTTACTGTTTCTCAGCAGTTGCTCTCCCCTATATTGGCCTATGAAAGGCCCCTGGAAACCTCCAAGGAACAGACTATTCTACTGACTTCAGCTGACTGCATCATCCACTGACCCCATGACAGAGAACTGCTGCAGGTGAGACCTGGGGTAGCTGATGTCTGGGCTGGATCACCCCACAGAATGTGTAGGTCATCCTCAGTGTACCCCTTTATAAAACATTTGCCCATCCTCAGAGGCTGACTATGGGCAGCTGGCCCCTGTCTGTCCATCCAGCTGGGCCAATCTAAAATTTTCTTTCCAAATGTGATTTTCCCACCAGCTTCTGTTCTACCTGCTCTTGTGCCAGTCCACAATCCATGGCCTGCTGATGTGGATTTTTATATGGAGCAGGCTCTTTTCTCAGATTTGCAAAAGCAAAGAGGCAATGAAAAACCATTACCTTTTTGAACAAGACCAAAGTTCCAGAGAGGCTCCTGGTGTTTCATTAGTCTCTGAAGACACACTTGGATGAGAGCAAAAGCTGAATGCTCCTGTTGGACTAATGTAAGGTGCTGAAAAGGAATGATGCAAGGTTTGCGGTACTGATTCCTACCCCAGTTCCCAATGCATCTAGGGTTTAAACAAGAGACTATTCTAGGAGAAATTAAAGATCCTTATTGTTTTGAAATGCAGTTAAAATTTTAATTGACAGTTTAGAAGTAAATAACTATAACTAATGTAATGCACAGTGCATGCTGTGTGTGTGTGTGTGTGTGTGTGTGTGTGTGTGTGTGTGTGTGCATGCATGTGAGTAATAAATGGAGTAATTATAAACTCTGGAGAAGCTCTGGCCTCTTAGGTCATGTCACTTGTGAATGGCGTTATAGTTTATGATTTTCAGGCCCTATTCCTCTCATTTTCAGCAATCAACCCTTTTCAATCTCTGTGCCTTTGAGATCACCTGGATCTAATGCATTCATCGTTATCACTATAAGCAAAATCTTTCTAACATGCACATTAAATGACCCAGCATTTGTTTAAAACTCCTCTGATAAAAGTGACTGTTCTAGAAAATAAATTTCAATCCAAACCCCTCCACCCAGCACTCACAGACCTCTTCAAAGTAGCATCTGCTGACCTCAACTCCAGCATCTTACATTTCTGCAAGAAGAAGAGACAACAGAGTCCTATTGTACCTTTTCTCCCTTTTGGACGTATCCATCTACAAAAGACTCACTTATCCTGTTGAGAGAATGCTCAGTAAAAATTTCCTGAAAAGCTGAAGGAAATATGAAAGAAGTATGCAAATACAAACACCTGTCTATGGTTCTTTCTTTTTGATGGCTTCATTTCCTGTGACTTCAACATTTTCAACTTGTCTGACAGGACTCATGTACTTGTGAGTCAAAGTCAGAATAAGGACCACTGAACCAGTTTCCTATTGGTGGCAGACCTGTGGAGATGTGAACACCAGCTTCCTTTCTCATGTGAGGGCCATTGAGACATTGACCTATGTCTTGTTAGGAAAGGACTGTGTCCTCTCTGGGAAATTTTCAAATGGCTCATGGTGTCAGTAACAGAAGTTGAAGCTCCCAGATATTCATGGGGATTTACTAAGGAAAGGTTAACTTAAAATTTAATTAATGAATCTCTAATGAGCACATATACTGTAATGAGGCCTGGCTTTATCCTTACTGCCACATTGCTAGTACTTACTGCTTGAGGCCATATTAAAACTATTCCTTCGTGATCTAAGTCTGATACTTCAAACCCTGTCATGGCACTGAAAGTTGTGTTCCTTTGCTTTTGGTTGATTTTAATATGACATGAGGGCCTGAGTGTTCTTTTCATTCATTTTACTTATTTATTTATTTTAATGGCCTAAATTCCACTCCACTAAGCAAATCAATCTAGCACCAAGGCTGAAATTTATAATACGACTACCAATACTATGGCTCAACAGGGTGCATTAAGAGGCTAGTTAAACACCAAATGCAGTATAAATCTCAGCCTTATAGGTGTGTTGAAAATGTAAATAGCTTCCAAAGAGCTACAATCAATACCAAGATATATGTGCAGGCTCAAAGTGTGCAAATAATTTAAATTTTAAATTAGCCCCTACTTAGTTCCTTCCCCCACCCTTAATATTCTGAACTCTGCAATTTCTGTTACCGGCACTAAATTTCCATTGTTGGCTTTTGAATTTCTCTTAAGATATCAAAATGGAGACTGAGGTAGGATGTGCATCTGTGCTTTGGATTGGAATTCAAAGACAGGAATGAAGAGGACTAAAAGAAAAGATTCACAGAGATTGAGATTAAAAAAAAATAGGAAAATGGCATCCAAACATAGGGTACAAACATAGAGAATGGGAGAAAGAGCAGAGAACAAGTTGGGGCTGAGAAAACTCTCGAAGCACATAGAAGGTGGCAGGTCATTTGAAATATGTGTTTTGGCAGTTTTAATGAGGTGGGGCTGGAGTTTGGGAAATCCAAGGATTCAGAGCAGGGGCACAAAGTGAAGGTCTTACCATGGAACATCAGGCAGAGCTTCATCTTAAATTTGACCCCAGAAGGACATCCAATATCTACTGCCATGTTCTGAAGCAGTTGTCTTAACCTAGTGTCAACTTTGAGGTTGGGGGTGAAGCTCACAGGAGAGGTACGGAGCTTCAGAAGGCTGAAAGGCTGAGATCATGTGGGAATCTGCAATTTCTTTTCTCTAGGAGCAGCCTCTCATGCATCTACTTTCTCCAGTTCATGAGGAAGAAGCATTTCATGATTTTCCCCAAGGGGATTCCCTCTGGATAAAAGCTGGATTGCAGATTCTTTGGGTAGAAAATCTTCCTTTAGCTTCATATTCCTCCAGTTGTTTTGCATGGATCACCTCACTTCGTTGGACCACTGGGGTTCCCAACTCTTCTGCTGTCCTTTAGTAATAGGACATCCACCCTGGGAAAGTAATTCAACCTCTGGAATTTCCATTCTGTCATCTGTAAAATGCAAGTAATGATGGAACCTACCTCGTTAGGCAGATGGAAGAATTAAATAACTTACAAGCATTCAACCTGGCTCATAATAATATCTCCTTCCGCTCCTATGTTTAGCAGGTATTTTGCGGGAAACTCCAGGAATTGGACGTATTTTTAACCTTGAGCATAAGTGGACAACAATAATGACAAATCCATATAGTAATGGAACTTTAATTCTAGTGGGCAGGCAGATAATCAGTAATAGACAAAAGAACATATGATTTTAGGTAGTTTAGTATTATACAGAAAAAAAAATAGGTCAAGAAAATAGAGTAATAGGTGTATTCCTTTAGCTAAAGCAACCAGGGAAGGCATGAGTGAAATATGAGATCAAATTGTGAATAGCTGGGAGGGAAAAGAGTACCAGGCAGAAGAAACAATGTGTAAATGTCCTGAAGTGCTTTAGGTGTAAGGAATAAGAAGAAAGCTAGAAAGGCTGGAACAGTGAGTAAGGAAAAGAATGGAGCGAGAAGAGTGGAAGCAGTTGACCTTGGCAGCCACTAAAGAACTTTGAATGTTATTATGAAGAAGGCAGGAAATTATCAGAAGACCTTGAAAAATGTAACTCTATGACATTCTTTACAATTTGATGGCATAGCTGTGGCCTGTGCATGGAAAATAAGTTCTATAAAGGAAAAAAATTAGTCTTCTTAGGAATTCATTTAATTATCCAAGGGAAAGATGGTAGGATATGGTCTAATATGATTGTCACTGACACAAGTTAAGAACACAGATAATGATACCTAGCCTTGCATCATTTATATTAATTATTTCTTAGGTGTCTCTCCTTTTTTGGGGGGTAATACTGTCCCATTCTTCCTAGTCCTCATCTGTCAAATTCTTGTCCTTTGAAAAGTCAGTGTCACTGAATTGTCAGAAAATTAGTCCTGCTCTCAAGAATATCTTGGTCCCTGTGTGTTTGGAAATGCATATTGTAAGCACAGTGTGTCCTGGCAGGGATGGACCCATATACAGAGCCATGTGCTCTCCTTTTCTATAGAGCATTTCTGCACATTCTGCTTGCTGCCTTCTGGTATACTTGATGTATGGGCAAATATATAGGTGGTCTGGAATTCCAGGGAGGGGCTGGGAGAAAAAAGAGGTTACAGCTATTGGCATCATCTCTTTTAACTGGTGGCTTCTGAGATCTCACTACTCTCATCTCAAAGATGATATTGCAGTCAAATCAAATTAACCATTTGTATTAGTCAACTTATATGTTTCTAGGACAAAATACCAAACACTGACAATTTAGAGGATGGAAAGATTACTAAGCTTAGGATGTCAGCACATTCTGTTCTTGGTACTCTAGCTACAAGACAGAAGCATCATGGTGAATGGGCATAGTGGGACAAAGCTGCTCATCCCATGGAGGCTGAAAACAGAACACTGGTGAAGGGATCCATGAGATACATAACTTACCAAGGCACAATCCCAGTAACCCACCTGTAACCAAGTTCCACTTCTAATAGTATATTCAGCTATTTTAATATATTCTTCAGGGGGTTAGCCCACTGACAAGTACAGCACACTCACAATACAATCATATTTTAATCAGACTCCTTACTCCAGACTCCAGTCAAGTAGATAATTAAGATTAACTGGCAGCACCTGTATGACCTCAGCAGCTGAGCGGAGCCTCAGCCCTCACCCAGACAACCTCAGCTGAGGACAGGATCATCAGCTGCCATTTACCCACACCTGGATATTTTAAGCAGCCCACAGGGGCATTAGCAACCCCTTACATCACTCTGATACCTCAATGGGCTGGTGGAACTCTTCACAACCCCTCCTACCATCCAGAGCAACTTAGTGAGCCAGCTAGATGATGGTGAGTGCCCCTCCAAGCAGAGGGCCGACAAGCAGTGGGTCACCAGGAGCCTCAGCAAACCCTTGTCCTACCCAAAGGCAGTGAAGTTGAGTCCTTCTTCTGTGCAAAGAACCTTGGGTGGGCTGACAAGAGTGCCAATGAGGCCTCCCCTAACCCAGAGAAACCTGAGTGTGTCTGCAAAACCCCCAGTGACACAATAGGGTCTGGCCAGAGTGCACACTATACACAGTTGGGCCTGCTGTCCTGGAACAGCCTAAAGTCACAGCAACAATACAAGATAATGGTTGGTTTACATCAATACTCCTAGGCTAGTCAGCCTAGAAATGGTATAGGATTCACACAGTTGGCCTATAGGAGAAATTGTGGTGACTAAATGTTACTCTACAATATAGTACCCAGCACTGGGTAAACATCAGTCACACAGTAGAAGCCTAAGACACATGATGGACAATCAAGACCTGTGGGATTGAAAAGATCAAAATATTAACCCAAGAGGTAAAGATGACAAAATGAAAGAGCAAAATGGAATCTCAAACACTCAGCCCATTCAAAACAAGTACAGGAGACATAAAAATAGAGGTCATTGGAAGTCACAATCCTGATATTTCTGAAATGATATCAAGTGAGATAAAGAAACAACTCCATAAAGCTACAGAGAAAATCAGATTAGAAATAATGTCTCAGGTAAAGAGAAATGACAATGTTAACAAAGGAGTTACTCAGAATAGCTAAAGGAACATAAATTTAAAAAAAGCACAGGAGCACTGGAAAATGATCGAAACTTTGAATAAACAATATAGGCAAGAAATGGAATGCATGAAACAAATTCAAAGAGATATCCAGGATATTAAAAATTCCATTGAAAGCTGGGAATGCACTTAAATGAAACTGAAGATAGATATTCAGATCTTGAAGACAGGATTGTAGCTAGTGATCATGAAAGGAAAGAACTCTTAAAATAATGAGGGACCATGAAATAACAATGCAACAGCTCCAAAACAATGCAAAGAAAAACAATATAAGATTGGTAAGTGTCAATAAAAAATGCAAAAGTCAATGCAAATCACATTTTAAAAAACTATTTGCAGGAGTAATAGCAGAAAATTTTTCAAGCGTGGGAAAATAATCTGATACACAGATAAGTGAGGCATATAAAACTCCAAACAACCATAACCAAAATAAATCTCCAAGCAGATGTATGATAATCAAGACCCCAGGAATTCAGCATAAAAACAGAATACTAAAAGCTGTTAGAGAAAAGAAAAAGCGCATTTATCAAGGAAAGCCAATTAGAACCATGGCCGACTTCTCAATACAAATCCTCAAGTCAAGTAGAGCTTGGAGCAAAGTATTCCAAGACCTGAAAAAAAACAGCTTTCAACCTAGATTTAAGAAACCTGCAAATTTTTATTTCAGAATTAATGGAAAAATAAGATACTTCCATGACAAAAACAGCTGAAGAAATTCATGTCCACCAAACCAACCCAAGAAAGAATACTGACAGACACACTAGACAGAGATAAAAATGACTTCAATTTTCAGAACAACAACAGAAAGAAATCACCAAGTAGGGGAAGTAAATAAGGAAAAGGGAAAGCAGGTGACCAACAACATGAAAACAACATGACAACCTTAAGCTACATACATACATATCAATTACTACAATCAATGTAAATGGCCACAATTCACCTATTAAAAGAAATACATTTGCAGAATAGATCAAGAAACAGAATCTAATAATATGCTATATACAATAAACATAAACTCTAACTCAAAAAATAACTCATAGACTGAAAGTCACAGGATGGAAAACAATATTCCATGCAACAGAAACCAAGAAAAAAAGCAAGAGTAGCTATTATGTTTGCAGATAATGTGAACTTCAAATAAAAAAAATGATGAAAAGAGATAAAGAAGGTCACTATAGGGGAAAATTTAAAGAGGAAGAGATAAAAGTCATAAATATATATGCACCAAATACAGGAGTTTCCAACTATATAAAACAAATACTAAGAGACATGAAAAATCAAATATGTAACAATCCAATTGCAATGGTGTACCTTAACATCCCATTGTCACAAAAAGGTAGTTCAACCCGACAAAGTCAGCAGAGTAATAACAAATGGACCTAATGGGTGTTTACAGAGTGTTTAAACCAACAACATCAGAATCTACATTCTTTTCAGCTGCACATGGGTTATTCTCTAAAATAGAATATCTCATAATACATTAGCCTGTAGAATATGCTTAATTAAATGCAAAGGGATTGAAATTATTCCATGCATATTATCTGACCATAGTGCATTGAAATTGGAAATTAATGACAAAAGAAACAGTAAAATCTACATAAATATGTGAAAATCAAACAGCCCTCGAACAACCAATGGGTTACAGATGAAACTAAAGAAAATATTCAACGATTTTATAATTCAGTAAAAATGCAGATACAACATACTGGAACATGTGGAATGCAATGAAAGTGTTCTAAGAAGGAAATATATAGTAATAAATACTCATCTCAGGAAAACAGAACAAGCACAAATAAACAATAAAATGCTGCACCTCAAGCTTCTAGAAAAAGAGCAAGTCAAGACAAAAGCTTATATAAGGGAGAAAATTATACAATTATAAATATCAAAATTATAAATATCAAATAAGAAAGAAAAAAGAAATTAACATAATTGATACTAAGAGAACAATACAAAGAATAAATTGAAGAATTGGTTATTCAATTGGTTTATCTTGCCAACCTTATCAATAAAAGGAAAGAAAAAACAAAAATTCATGCAATGTGGAATTAAAAGGATAAAATTACTACAGATTCTGTTGAAATTCAGAAGATTGTCAACTCCTACATTCAAAATCTTCACTCACATAGACTGGAAAACACAGAGGAAATGGACAGATTCTCAGAAATATATGAATTACCAAAGCTGAATCAAGAAAATATAGAAGTATTGAATAACCCAAGATCAGTTACTGAAATTGAAAATGCAATTAAAAATGTATCAACAAAGAAAATCCCAAGTCCTGATGGATTCACAGTTGAATTCTACAAGATATTTAGAGAAGATTTAATGCCAATACTCCTCAAACTCTATAATGAAATTGAAAGGGAAGCAGTTCTTCCTAAGTCATTCCTGGAGAAAAGTATTACTGTAATACCCAAACCAGAGAAAGATTCAACCAAAAATGAGAACTACAGGCCAATCTCCCTAATGAACATTGATGCAAAAGTTTTCATTGAAATGCTAGCAAACAGAAATCAGCAAATCATCAAGAAAATTATACACCATGACCAAGTGGGATTTATTAAGAGATGGTTCAACATATGCAAACCAATAAATGTAATATACCATATCAGCAAAGCCAAATGATCATCCCAATAGAAAATGCTTTTGATAAAGTCTAACACCTGTTCATGATAAAGTCTCTACAGAAGATAGGAATAGAGGCTTCTACCTCAATCTGATAAAAGCCATCTATGACAACAGCTAACATCATACTAAATGAAAACTTTTGCTCTAAAATCAGAAACAACACAAGCATGTCTACTATCATCACTTCTGTTCAGTATAGTTCTGGAAATGTATGCCAGAGCAATTAGTCAAGAGAGAGAAATAAAAAGAATAAGGATAGGAAAGGAGGAAGTTAAATTGTTATTATTTGCAGATGACATGATACTCTTCATAGAAGATCTCAAAAGTTCCACTGAAAGATTTGTAGAGTTATAACCAAATTTAGTAGAATATCTGGATGTAAGTCAATACTATAAAATCAATAGCATTCTGGTACAGAACTAACAAACTCACTGAGAGGAATTATAGAAATAAAACACCTTTCACAGTAGCATCCAAAAAAAAAAACAAAAAACAAAAAACAAAAGAGAAATATTTATGAATCAATCTAAGAAAGGATGCAAAAGATCTATACATTGAAAACTATAATACTTTAAACAAAGAGATTAAAGAGGATATCAGAACATGGAAAGATATCCCTTGCTGTGGGATAGCAGGAATTAACATTGCAAAAATGGCCATACTTTCAAAAGTTTCATACAGATTTAGTGCAATGTTGATCAAAGTATCATTAGCATGCCTCATAGTTCTAGAGAAAGCATTCCTAAAATTCATTTGGAAACAGAAGAAACCTAGAATAGCCTAGGCAATTCTGGGCAACAAAGACAAGAAAAGAGCCATCACAATCTCTGATTTGAAATTATACTATAAAGCAACTGTGATAAAATCAGCGTGGTACTGGAAAAAAGTCAACCAAACAAAATATAACAAAAACCTGAGAATAAATGGAACAAATAAAAGATGAAGACACAACTACAAGCACACTCATTCTCCCTAATCTTTGACTAAATATGTTCACTGGAAGAAATATATACTTTTTAATAAGTGGTGCTAGAAAAACTGACTTTCTACATGACAAAGAGACCCACATCTATCATCAAAGTCAAAATGGATCAGAGACCTCAATATTTAAATAGAAACATTAAATTTACTGGAAGATAAGTTAAGTAGAAATCTTGAAGTCATACAAGTAAGTAAAGAGTTCATAAATAAAATACAAAAAAACACAGGAAGTACTTGAAAGAATCAACAAGTGGAATATCATCATATTAAAAAGTTTTTGCACTTCAAAAATAATCATTAACAGAATGAGAAGTAGATCCACAGAATGGGAAAAAAATTTAGCTAACTGTCCCTCAGACAAAAGACTTATATCTAGAATATATTGAAAGAATTGAAAAACATCAGGACTCAGAAATTCAAAGACCCAATCCAAAAATGAGTATTTGAGATGAATACCCAATTCTCAGATGAAGTATGAAATAAAAATGGCAAATAAATATTTGAAAAAATGTTTAACATCACTGGTCATTCAAGAGATGTAAGTTAAAACAACACTGAGATTCCATCTCACCTTTGAAAGAATGACAATCATCAAAATACCACCCAATAACAAATGCTGGTGGAGTTATGGGGAAAAGGGAACCTTTCTTCACAGTTGGTGGGAGTATGAATTGGTGCAACCACTGTGGAAATCAGTGTGGAGCTTCCTCAAAAAGCTAGAATTAGAAATCCGATTTGATCCAGCTATTCCCCTTCCATACATCTTCCCGGAAGAATTAAAAGCATTATATGTACTCTCATATTCATAGCAGCACAGTTTGCACTATTCAAATCTTGGGAACAACTCAAATGCCTATCAACCAAGGAATGGACAAAAAAGATGTAATTTTATACAATGGAGTACGACTTGGCTATAAAGAAAGATAAAGTCAGGGCTTTTATAGATAAATGGATGCAACTTGAGACTATACTCATGAGTGACATAAATCAAGCTCACATGTATAAATTCTGTATTCTCTCCCTACTGTAAAAAGAAAACTGAAAGATTAGGAAGATCTAAAATCTTCCTACTAGATATTGTGAAAACGAAAGGGAAAGAAAGCACTCAAAAGGAAAGAACAACTGGGATAAGAGAAAGGAGAAAAGGAAGAAGGGCTACATATACACATACAAGATAGATAGCTACACTACTAATCTCTGTAAGTTCATCAAAAATAACAGTTTTTGCTTTCATTGTTTGATCATTTTCTCATGCCTAAATCTTGTAACTTCAACAACTATGTCTAAGATAACAATATGCAATATATTAACTAGTGTTAATTTCCTATTATTTTAAAAGTTCTACATTATTTCTATCTCTTTTTTTGGCTTTAAAAAAATATTAGCTGATATATTCCAATACCTCCAAAGAGAATATAGAAATAGGTAGATGCCAAATGACATATTCCCTAGGAAGATGGCCTGGAGATTTCCAATGTTCTTGCAGTCTGGCTCACTGACAACCTTGGCATTCACACTTCAGATCATAGCTGACCACATCTTCCAAATCTTGCTGCAAACAGGTACCCCTGTTGAGACTGATGGACAATTGACAGGATTCAGCACTGACAAATTCCGGTGAGGCCCATTAAGTTTGGTTGTTGCTCCAAGAAGTCTCCAATATTCAGATATCTTCCATGTAACCACTTTTTAAGTCCATCATTTTCTAAATGTTCTCTCATCAGCTTTTGAATGTCCCACATGCCATCATTTTGCTTCTTTTCCCAATTAAGCCTGAGTAAGTACTTTCCCTTCCTCTGTCTTGCTTTGAATCTGTAAAGACCTGCAAAGAAAATGCACTCAAGCCATGTGACTTGTCTTGCATCTGGCACCATTTTACACTAAGATGTTTTACAGTCCAGCCTAATCCTCATCTCCTTAGAAGAATGTTGTGTTAGGGCTGGGGATTTAGCTCAGTGGCATAAGCACCTGCCTTGTAAGCAGGCAGTCCTGAGTTCAATCCCTGGTACCGATAAAAAAAAAAAAAAGAATGTTGTGCTCCATGAAATGAGCAGGTTTGCTCTACTATGCTCTTCCACTGTGATGTTTCTGTATTGGTTAGCTGAATGCTGTCTAGAATGCGGAATGCTGTGTTCATTTCTGTACCTTTACATGTACTCTCCAAGTCATTTCCATAATTTAAGTCAGAAGTCACTTTTGCCATCAAGCTTTTCATGACAGACCTAAAACTGAGACTGCTCACTCCTTTAGATACCTAATATATTTTCTTAACTTTAGATTCTCCAAATTCTTTTCCAGTGATCTGTGTGCATGGTCCTCCCTGGCGCAGCATTTATTCTTGGTGGGAAGTGTCTTCTTTATGTCATTATGTACAGGCATTTGGTATTGTTGGTCAAAGAATGTCCTAAGCAGATTTAGGCAAGTCAGACATACAGAGGTCATAACAACAGTCAGTCATCACTGCTGTAGAGAAAAAACATCCCTGAACACATTGTAATAGCGTTAGCCAGTTATTTCCTTAATCCTGTGTAAGGTGTGTTGCAGACATTGACTTGCTTATTCTTTATATAAATCCTATAAAAGAAGTGCTTTTATTCTTATTTTGAGGATATCAAACAGACTTAAAGAAGCTGATTAGATTGGTCAATGTCTTACAAATAATGTGTGATGGAGGAATCAGAATTGAGGGTCTGCTCTACCTGGTTTCAGTTCATCCAGCTGTTAACCACTGTAGAAATGCCCCTTTTGTAGTCAGAATGTTGACCTGTTGGTTTTGTATATGATGAGCTCCAAGATTGGGCTTATAGAGAACTGAGAAATTATGCAGGAGAAATAATTGAAGCAGAGTTTACAAAATGTTTACTTCCAGTATGCTTTGTAGGCTTGCTTTTCTGGCATGGCAACAGTTAATAGCACAAAACAAGGAAGACATATGACTCAGTCCATGATGTGGTTTATAATCTCAAATCACTCTTAGCACATGCTACGTTTTTCACTTAATCATGACGATATTTCAGACACACTTTTGATCAAGTAAAAAGTCTTCTTCTTAGTCTGCCCAAAATTAATTTTTGCCTTTGCATGTTCATTCAACAAACAAGAAGATATTTACAATATTTTAAACTCAATTTATTTGGAAGCAAAACTATAAGCAAGTACATAATTATAATATTAAATAGTTTGCTATTTCAATAAGCATTGTCAAAGAATACTTACTAGGAGGCAAAGAGAAATAGTAATGAGGGTTGCCTGATTTTAGATTGTGTGGTAGCAGAGACTCATTGGAGGAGGGATCATTCAAGTAGACACTTGTGGAACAGCAAGGAAAGCAGGGAGAAGGTGGTGGGCTGATGCTCCAGACGTCACCAGTCAGGAGGCCAGCTGGCAGCTGGCAGAGTTGGAGAGCTCACATGCATCTACAAGTGCACGAGGTCATGATCCAGTCATGCTCTTCTGGAAATGTGAATCCAAATCCTGCAGTTCCTGTATGCCGGATGATCCAGTCTCTGCATGAACTAAGCCTCCCCCTCCTGTCACAGGACTCTAGTTTGTCACTGGTGTTTCTGGGAGTTGAAAAACAAAACAAACAAACAAAAACAAAAAAAGAAAGAAAGAACAAAAGAAACCACTGGAGAATTCTCTGGCTCAAATGCACTAGAGAAACAAATAATTCCAAAGGCCTCCTCCAATCAGTAGAGCTTCTGGCTCAGGCCCAGTGAACAGCTCTGCTGGCTGCAGGGCCACCTCTTTTAAGAATTCTCAGTAAGAGAAACAAGTGACCTCTTAGGAAGATATTGATCTCCTTGTACAGTTGAAAGTCAGGGAAGCCCCTTTGGGTGAAGTGTCTAATCAGGTCAGCTTAAAAAAAACAACATCAGAGAAAGATGCACATTCCAGACAGAAGAAACAGGTGGAACAGCTTTGCAAGTACGCTTGGCACCACACTAGGCTAGAGCATGTCTGCCTTAGAAGCTCAGGCTAAGGGTGTGAGGTTTGAGACCAACAATATGTGCATTTGCAAGCAACTCTGAGCACTTTTACTCAAAGTTTCATTTTGTTTTCTCTCTTCTTTCTTTGGTGTTAATTGGCCTTATTCCTGCACCCCCACCATGGGAAATTTCACAGCTGCTCTGTCAGTTCTCTCAGCAGCTTTGGGAGTTGTAATTACTCCCATTTACTAGACCAGGACACTGAGACTCAGAGGGGCTACAGAGGGGCTAACCGAGAAGTGGTGGGTCCAGATCTGGAACTTCAGCGAAGCTTCATCTTCTCCTGTAGCGCTCTGCCCTAAGGTGCCTACCTGGGCCTATGTTTGGGTTGAGGGTAAGCTTTGCCTCTGTGTCAGAAAACCAGCACTGGGAATTATCTTGCCTGTTCATTTTTAAAGATAAGCAAACTGAGCCCCTCAGAGATGTTAAAGAGCTGCTCCAATATCACACTGCTAAAAGCAGCCAGGGAGTCACCCCTACCCATTTGACAGACTCCATTGCCTCCAATACCTTGTGGTGAGGATCGTTAGGTTCTAAAGTGACGCACACTGGGGAGAACACCAGAAGTGCAGGTGAGCAAAGCCACAGATGTCTCGCTCAGCCCTGTCTGCTTCAGAGCTGCTGCTAGCTGAGTACCAGAAGCCTTCTCCTGTCAGCACAGATTCCACCAGGGGGCTAGCAACACCCCTCACTTGTGCAGGCCTCTCTGAATCCTGGCCAAGGGGCGGGCACTCAGGGAAGGCTCACAGGACTTCGGGAGCCTCTGGCTCTGGGCATGGTGCCCTTGCTTATGGAGATGGAAACGGTAAGGCCCATTTGACTTGAAGACGCCTCATTGCTCCTGACACCCTGGATTTAAAACCCACCATCAGTGTCATTTAGCATCTACCCGGCCGGTTGTGATGTGGGAGGAAGGAGCAGAGTGGAAAGGGAAGGGGCCTGTAGAACCAGGGAAAAGTCCAGCACCCACTTGTGGGAATGTTTGAGTCTTGGGATCTAGCTGGGAGGGATCAAAGGGGAGCTTCTAGTGCAGCCCAGGGCCAGAGTGAGCAGCTTGCAGGCTTTGTGAGGCTGGATTCTCCCTGCAGCTCAGCCTTTGAGAATGAACTACAATGAGAGCCTGAGGACATGCTGCCTTGGGACACAGGTTACAATTTATGTGTCTATAGAGACCTTCTGGAAAAGACCCCCAAATGGGAATTATCACACTTCTGAATAATTCCCCCACCATTAGGTAAAATCACACCAAGAGAGAAAAAGTCTTTTCTCTTTTTAGTGCTCTTTCACTCTCTCTGATTACAGCAGGGGAAATGCAGCCAATTAGTTCCAGCATCTCTAACACCTAACTTTTGAAAAGTTACATTTTTAGACAACCAGATCTCTGCTGGGTGAAGATACCACCATAAAACAGATCTAATCTCCCAGCCCCCACTGTGTTCATCCTTTCCACAGCTGACTGTCCAAAGAGGAAAATATCCATTAGCTCTCCGAAGGAACGATGTGAAATTTCTCCTGAAATCTTGCACATGGAGTTTATAAAAGTGAGATAAAATACCAGCTAGCCCGTTGTAGCTGCTGGAATCCCTGGAGGAGATGCCAGGCTGGCTAGAGATAGGGAGAGAGAGGCCCTGGCTTTGGAGGATAAGCAAGCCAAGGCAGCTGGGCTCTGAGAGATCTGGGAAGGTTCCAGAAGCAGGACAGACAGTGAGTCCCTGGGCTGCCCAGTGGAGACCTGGCTCCTGCAGCCAGCAGGGGCCCCCTGAGCTGCTGCCTTTCTCAGAGCAAACATCAGTCTCTCCACTCTTTGTCCTTAATGACCAGAGCCAGGGGGGAGCAGCTTTCACTCCCAAGGAGGCTGTTTGTATCCAGCCTGCAAGGAGAGGCCTAAATTGGCATTCCACGTTGTAATAAAAAAATTCCCCGCAATTATTAAAAGATTCTTATCTCTTGCTCCCTACGTGGATAATGAGTTCCTTCTCTGCTGGACTGAGACAGGCTGTCTCTGCTCTCACTTAATGAAACAGGACCAAGTTTGCAAATGAGCCTGCCCCGGCTCTCCCCTTAACCTCTGCTTGTCGAGTTGTACATCAAAACTTCTGGCTTCTGTCTTTCCTTATTAACAGCCCGTAATCTTAGCAGAGCCCTGGCCTCAGTACTTCCTCTTTGGATTTATGGATCTGGTATTTTTCTGGATGTAGTGACTGTGGGTTTGACTTTGTTTTTCTGGAATTGACATTTAGGGAATCTGGGTGCTCCTGGCTTCATAGAATAAGGCCAAAGAACTACGAAAGAGAGGGAGAGTTAAAAAGAGAGAAAGGAGAGAGAGAGGGAGAGGTAGAAAAAGAGGGAGAGAGAGACAGAGACAGAGAGACAGAGAGGGAGAGAAAGAAAGAGATAGAGAGAGACAGAGAGAGAATGAGAGATGCTTAAGTTGAAAAATCATTCCTACTTTCTCTTTGGGGCACAGAGGTTCTGGACACTGAGGTCAGTGAACTCTCTGCAACTGATCTCCGGGTTCATTTCCCCCCAGGTCCAGTCTACTCTTAGGAGGAAAAGCAGATCAGCTGAGTCATCATATATTCTTCCAAGTCACACCTTTTGGACTTCCAGGGACTTTCCTTTATTTTGACCACAATTCAATAAAAACCATTGAAGTAAGAAAAAACATTTTAAGTGAAGTATTTGACAGATTTTCCTAAAAGTCTCAGACTTCTATGCCAGAAGGAAGGAGAGGTAAGCCTAGGTAGAATGGGGCCGGTTCAGTGAGATAGGTTGGTGCTTCTGTTCTCTTGGGTGGATAGGCTATTATTTCTGTAATTGGTGGACTCTGCTCAAGAAGGTTGTGGCTTTCTCCATGGGTATAACACGGCCAACACTGTGGCTCTTCGATAGGTTTCACTTGGAATATGACCAACCACCATTTAAAGGGTTTAATTTTTGATTCCGTGCCAGGCCTATGTAATAAAGTACCTCCCCAAATCTAGTGGCCTTGAGCAACCATCTTACCGAGGTTCATAGTTATGTGGTAAGCCAGGGAGTCAAACAAGGTTTTTCTGTGCTATACTGTTCTTCCATGGACTGAGATTTCATGCGGTTTCAGTTGATGACTGACTGGGTCTGCAAATCTACAATGGCTTTGTCCATGTGTGTGCTCTCTTTGAGAAAATGAGTTGTCTTAGAAAGCTGTGCTTACCTGGGCTCTTTTCCCTCTCCATATGTTTTCAGAGATTCTCTAGCCTTTTTATTAGGTATTGGATTTCTTGTATGATTGTTCAGGGTTCCCATAGCACATCTTTAGAGAAACCAGAAGTGGACCATGCTGGTCTCCTGTAGCCTGTGCCTTGATCCCAGCTCTGTATCACTCTTGCTGCACTGTGGTGGTCACAGTCATCACAGATCCCACCCAAGGGACAGAACATATTTTAGGAGGAAAAGCTGAGCTCCTTGTCTAATGTTTGCTGAAAAAGTCTCCAGCAACACACAGCAGTGCCAGCAGGAGATGCTAGAAGTCATCTTTCCATAGATACGATTGAAGATTTATGATTGAAGATTATCTTTTAGGCATGGCTAGGATCTGTAATAGGTCCATCTTGCCAGTTCCTTTGTAAACTCATGTTTTGAGTGGGACTATCACAGGATAGTATGATTTTCGTATGTCCATTAGTTAGAAGGGAGATGGAGCGACTGAGGACTGTGCTTTACCAAAGTAAGTAAAAATCATTAAATTAATGCCAGTCTTTCATGTCACTTCACTCATAGGTAACCCCTCACAGCCAGGGAGATAGGGTAGCCAAGAGTCAAAGATGATACAGTCACCAAACAGAAGCAAGCCATGTGCTTCTCCCTTCCTCTGCTTCTAGGGCATCATAAGAAGCTGCGGTGACCACTACTGCCATCAAATGGAATCCTTCCCCAGGACTCCATTGGTGTGGTATTTCATCTTGTGCTTCTTCTGTGTTCGTAAGTATTCCTATTCCCAAAACTTAGCATTTGGCTATTGAAGGGCGTCCAGAAACAGTGTCTCCTTTCCTCCTAGTAGGGGAATATTAAGTCACCTCTTCATGACAGTGAGTCTGTGTGCCCCATTACTGTCATTTCTCCCTCTAGCCATAAGCATGCCTTGGTGATAAACTTGAGATATGAGGTGTAGTAGTTTTTCTTCAGTTTTTCTCAGCTCAGCTACTCTCTCCCGAGAGTAGTACTTCTCAAAAGTACACAAGAGGAAAGGATGTTTTTAGAGGTTCTGCAATCCAGCTGTGCATAAAAGTAAACTGAGAAACTTAGCAAAAAACACACAATCCTAGAATCCTAGTGAGAAATATATTCTCACAATCCTAGAATCCTAGTGAGAAATATATTCTCACTGAGGAAGTCAGAGTTGGAAAGTGAAAGTCTGTGTCCATTGCTCCTTTCCTAGTGATTTTGATGTGGGCCAGTTCTGGGAACCACTGCCCTATGTCCTCCTAGATTCATTTTATTAACTTCCAGAAATGCTGGGTCCTCATTTCAAAGGGACAGGGCCAATTAGCCCTCTCTGTTGGTAAGACCAGCTTGGTTATTGAGGAGGTAAAGGCCCAGGGTGTGATTTCTATAGCTAGGGCTTGACCCATGACCTTATCCAGCTGCCTTGCAAATGCCATTGGTCACCAGGGCAACCAAGCCAGAGAAGGTTAATGGTTCAAAGCACATTTGTCTTCACTGTTGGTGCAGGAGGGAAAAGTAACTCACTGAGAACAGGTCATACTGAATCTGTCCCCTCTGAACAGCATCATCTTGATTGTCATTATGAAAAGACATAATGGAAGTTGATGCCATCTCAAATGAAGTTTGACATTGTTTTCCATCTCAACAATGTGTTCAAGCTCCACTCTCTCTTCTTCCAAAGAAATTTCTGTTAATACCAGAACAAAATAATGCTTCATGTGAAATAATGCCTAAGGCACAAGTTCTAGATTTAAGACCCTGGAATGGAACCTTGGAGCTAGATTTTGAGAACTGTGCACTCAACCTCTCTGTTCCTCAGTTTCTCTATTTTGCAAAATCTCAGTGAAATTAGTATGGATCCTCTCCTTAGGATGTAAGGTAAGGTGATACTTCTAACGTACTTAGGATGGTGTTTGATGCATGGTAAGAACTCAAAAATATTAAGCATCACTTTTATTTTATTTTAATCAGAATATTTACCTTTCAATGTACTAACAGATTTTTAAGTGTCACAATGTTTTAATCTATAGCTATAACAGCAGATCTCTGGAATTTATTCATCTTCCATAACTGAAATTTCATACCTGGTGATGAGTAACTATTTCTTCCTTGCTATAGCCTTTTACAATCATTATTCTATATCCTACTTTTATGAGTTTATTTTATGTATCTCTTACTAAGCAAAAGCAAGCAGTATTTACTCTGATATAACTAGCTTATTTCACTCAGCATAATGTTCTTCAAGTTCATCTTTGTTGTCTCATAAGATTTCATTTATTTAAATGGTGAATAATATTCCACGGCATGTGTCACTTAACAGTGATATATTCTGAGAAACATGACCTTAGTGATTTCATTAATATCATAGATTATAGTTATAGGCACCTGTTTTACAGTGAACTCTGTTCTAATAAGTAGAAGTATACACTAAAATAATGATGAAGGTTTAATATAATGAATACACAAATCAGTAACACGTTGTTGTTGTCATGATCAAGCATTATTTACTATACATAAGCATGTATAGCCATGTTTATTTATACAACTGGTAGCACAGGAGGTTTGTTTACATTGGCATTACTATATGTCAATGTGTTGGGCTATGAAGGTTATGAAAATACACTTCACTAGGTGATAGGAATTTTTCAGCTCCATTGTAATCTTATAGGACTACCATTATATATACATACACTTTGTCACAGACTAAAACATTTGGCTGGTGACTCTACACACCATATTTTTGTCATTCCCTTATTGATGTATATTTACAGTGATTTAGTCATTGCAGATAATACTACAGTTAAAATAGCAATAGTAATATGTACTAGAGACTTTAACTTGTGTTTGAAAATATTCAGAAGTGGAGTTGTTGGATCATATGATAGTTCAATTTTCAGCTTCCTGTTGAACTACCATACTGCTTCCCATAGTGGCTGCATCATTTTGCCTTCCTAAAGAGTATGATGGCTCTAATTTCTCCACATCCTTGCCAATATTTATCACCCTCTTTATCCTGATAATGACTATTTTCTAACAAGTGAGACATGATATCTCATTGCAGTTTTATTTGCATTTTCTTGATGATTGGTGCCACGTTTTCATATACCTGTTTCTTTGGTAATACTAAAAGTAAAAAAGACATAAGGAAAATACTTCATGATATTGATCTAAGTAGCAATGTTTTAAGACATCAAAAGTACAGACAACACAGGTAAACATGGGAAAGTGGGACTATAGCAAACTGAAACACTGTACTACAAAGGAAACAATTAATATAGTGAACAGGCAAACTATTAAATTGGAGAAAATATTCACAAGTTTGTATGTGATAGGTGGATAATTTTTAAACTTCAAAAATAATACAATTTAACATCAAAAAACGAGTAAGTCAATTTTAAAATTGTATAATTTTTAAAAATGATAAATAACACAGAGCTCTCTCTCTGGTTTGCAATTAGTGAAAAGCAGTATCATATCCCCAACTGGTCAAAGTATTGCGGGGCTTCTATGATGTCTTCTCCCTCTCTCTTCTCTCCAAATCACAGCCACCACTGAGCTTTCTCCTATCAAACTCATTCTTCTTACAACCTCAGAAATGTCTGTCCAACTCTGCCTCCACTACTTTTTCCTTCAAGACTGACAGTGACACCAGTATTTTCTTATCAGTAGTTTCTCCTCCTGTGATTATTTTCCAACTCAACAGAAGGAGATCCTTTCAAGTTACAGGATTCAATAACTCATTCTGCTTAAAGAACTTTATTTTCCACTTCCCTCCCACCAACTTTAAATTATTTGTTTTACATCTTGGCTCAAACCTTCCTTCTAGCAATTCCTTTTACTTTTCTCTACATAGTATAGTATTTGACATTAAGAATTCTACAGCTATATGTTTGTTCTTCTATGGTTATGTTTGTCCTTCTGGAAGAGACACCAATCACCTCTTTTCTCCATGGTAAACTTAAAGTCATCGATACAGATCCAGTCTCAATGTCAGAGGTCCTTCTTTGATGCCTTTCATAGACTTGCTCTCTTGTAACTTTTCCTCTCTCCCTCTATTTAAGGACTTATCTCAAAGCTATAAGTACCCAAGACCCGCTTAATGTCCTGATTAAGAGTTCAGGCACTGAGGTCACATGGTCACAGGTTTGATTCAAGTTCTAACCTAGTTGTGCCTTAATATCATTCTTTATGAAATAGAGGTAATAAAGTATTATAGTTCTTTCTAGAATTCTTTTGAGAATTATATGAAATCATGCAAGAATATGCAGCATAGGGTGCTAAATAAACACTATTCTTGCTTGCATTTTCAGTCTGTAGATTGGGCTTCAATGTGAGTGAGAACAAAGACCTTTTATCTTATGAGTCATAATCCCTAAAGTCACAACCTAAGATCAAAATTCCTCATATAAAATCCGGAAAAATCACAACCCTAAAAGATTAAAATCCCAATTGTTGAAATGTTTAAGGCTGGAATAAAACAGAACAGAACAAAACAAAAATCAAAATTACAGTGCAATTCTCATTTTAAAAAGCTACAGAAGAGGAGTAGAAAGCTGAATTCTGGGGAACAGATTGGCCATATGACACAATGAGGATAATTTTACTTTAAAAATCCATCAGTTAGCTACATTGTAATTCCAGAGACTTTAAAGAATAATTCAGGGAAGTTTCTGACTAGTTTGAAAGTAACTATGTGCATGGTAGGGCAGGAGAATTTCTATACAATGTTGTTATTCAATATCCAAAACTGTTTCTGACAAACCTGGGGTCTGTATATGAGTACATGTGTAATAAATTTCTGCATACTCCAAAGTTCACAGAATATACAATGGGCAAATGTAATAGGAGGCACTCATTCTGGTGGATGTCAAATCACAGAAACTTGTCCTAAAATGAGAAAGCTATTTATCTGAACACAAGATTTCTAACTACAGTTAACAGTCATGAGAGTCAGCTAGCTCTTATGGAAGATTTCCATGTAATTGCCTATAACCTACCCCTGTTATATACATTTTTTATGTTACAAATTTTCTTTTTAGTTTTCTGGATTTAATTTTAACCCTAGTACTTTAAATTGCCAGCATGATTTTTTTTCAATTCACTATGCTATATACTGTACCTCTGCATCACTTCTGAAAGTATACATTGAGTAAAGGTTCTTAGAAGGCACTAATTCATTTCATGTGTAACTTGCAAATCTGAGTCTCAGAAAGTGCACTAAAACATTGACTTTGTGTATAAGCATTGTGCATACACATAAAATATGAAAATTTCTACTCTAAGTGAAGAAATATTCCTTGTGTACATCTGCTTATAGGTCTTTAGATGATTGTATATGCAGTGATGTCTCATCACAATTTTTGGTCAATTTCATCAAAAGATTTACATTGTACTTCTTGATATTTCAGGTAACTGAAGGTATAAAATTAAGTGTACCCAACTATGAAGCAAAGTGAAATGAATTTATACTTTTTACTTTTGTCCTAGTTCTTTATTGATTTGGTTTGTCTGCTCATAACCTTTATACCCAAACAACCATCATTTGTATACCTGAGTGTTAATGCTTGAAAAGCATGTATGTTATTACTGCCTAGTTTATTGTGTAAAGGATCTATATTTGTCTGTTTCCCGTGACTATAACACAATACATAAGGGTGAATGCTTCGTAAAGAAAAGAGCTTCTCACAGTTCTGGAGTTCTAAGAACACAGCAATAACTTCTTGCTTGTTTCTCTTGAAGGCCTCATGAGGGATGGTGTCACAATCAAGGGACTCGATGCAGAAGAGATTACCTGGTGAAACAGGAAGCAGAGAGTGAGAAGGAGCCAATCATGCTCTTTTACAACTTCTGTCATGACAGGTAACTGTGTGTGGCTTGGTTTAATCCATTCATAGGGTGCTGCCTCCTATGACCTAATCACCTTCCAACGCCCGTCTCATCTCCAGACTGGGGACCTGATTTCCAGCACATGAACCTTTGTGGAACAAATCATACTGTTGTCATGGTTTATGTTAGTCAAATTCCCTTTGAACATATAAATAAATGTTTTTCAAAGAATTTTAAAATCGAATTTCCCCCAAATTGCAGTTTGAGGAATTTGATCCTTGAGGATTTCAGTATTGAGGTTTAAGTTTGTTATGGGGATTGTGGCCCAAACCCATCTTTTATAACCTTGCATCATGAATTCTTAAAGCAATAAATTACACTTAACAGTTTCCCAATGAATTCCCCAAAATGAATGAATAACTGGAGTTAAGCATTAATGAATGCATCATACGATGATTCTACTAACTGAGGCATGGGAGAGGGTTTAATTTTAAAGACTCTGTGTCTTTTGTGTTTATTCCTACTCAGCTCTTCCTTTCCTGGCCCCCTCTTTACGGTCCCTTCCCTCCCTCAATTTTTGTCCCTTTTTTCTTTAGTTATAGGAATGATTGTTTATTAATTTACTGGTAACTAAAAGAGTGGTATGAACAAATTTTTTATGTTAATAAATCATTATATTACCAATTTCAAACTATGGGAGGAAGAAAATTAAAAATGACAATTTGATAAGTAAGTGGAACTTCCTGAAAATAACCACATACATAAATTTGGGAGTGGATTCTCTACCCTAGCTGCAGTTTAGGGCATGGTAGTCCGTGGCAACACCTTAACTGAAATTTTGCGAGAGCAAGAACCACTGAGCTAAGATACTCTAGCACTCAAACAGACAACTGTATTAGATGATAAATCCTTGGTACTAAGGTTAACCTGCTCACAGAGCATCATTTGAAAATACAGTCCTCATGAACAGCATATACTCACTTTGAGCTGAAGGACAAAACTGTTTGTAATTAATATGCTGGTCTGAAAATAAGTATTTAAAGTGGCAAGAAGGTGATAAAAATCCAGAAGATGACAAGAATTATTTTTAAAATAAAAATGTTTTATCAATAGTGTTACATTCATGAATGTTGAATCTAGAGAAAAATAAAAGATAGGTAATGGGAAATAAGGGAATAGATCCTCCTCAAAGGAAAAGGGGATTGAGGATACAGGAAGATGAAAGGAGGGAAGAATAAGATATGAAGAAGAGAAGTTGGAATTTGTTATATACATACACCATCTCCACAGTGGGAATGGGAACATCATGTTCTGCAAACATGCAAACAGACACACAAAAGGAAGAAGATCAAAGGATGAATGGATTGGGGAAGGTCAAGTGGACGAAAAAAGGCATTAAGATGTATTATATACATGCACCAGCTTCATACAAGGAATATAAACATTAACACAGGTGATAATAAAAGAAAAAAAAAAGAAAAGCATTACAAAGTAGAACTTAAACTGTGTCTATTTCCCTAATCACAAACCCTGAAAACAGCAATATAAGGTCTCTGAGAGCAAGCCTGAGCCTATTGAAGAAGGTGTACAATAGAATCATACTTGCATCAGTGGTTCTTTTTTATTTTATTTAAAGAGAAAAAAGACAAAACAGAAAAGAGGTAGAAATAATGCATAATTTCAAAAAAATAAACAGTAAGAAATCACTAGTTGATAAATTACATATTGTCCGCTTAGAAATAGTTGTCTAAGTAACAAAAGTAAAGCATACAAAGTGGACATTCAAACAGTGATGCAGCAAACAGTTCTGTTCAAGATCCAACAAAAACTTAGTAATATGATTATCAGTCCTACATACTTTGACACGCATGCAGTTATATCCTTTAGAGCACTTTCTTTTCCTCTGTTTTTTTACAACAACAATTACACATTTTAGGTTTTATTACTCTTACTTATTACTTTTTATACTATAGACTCAATGTGATATTTATAAAAATGATTCTTATTTATTTCACTAATGAGGATAGTCTCAAGTTGTCTCCATTTACCTATGAAGGCCTCAAGAAAATCCTTTTTGCAGCTGAGTAATATTCCATTGTATAAAAATACCATGTCTTTTTCATCAACTCTGTGGTTGATGGGCATCTTGGTTGATTCCAAAATTTAGCTATTACAAATTGTGCTGCTATTAACTTGGGTGAACATATATCACTGTGATATGACCTTTTCAATTTTTTGGGAAAATACCCAGGAGAGGAATAGCTGGATTGAATAGAACTTCCAATCTTAGACTTCGGAGAATTCTCCATACTGATTTCCATAGTGGTTGCACCAGTCTACACACCCACCAACAGAAAAGCAATGTTCTTTTTTCCCCCGGCAACCTCACCAATATTTGTTACCAGTTGATATACTTTTTTTTTTTTTGTCTTTTTCCTTTTTTATCGGTACCAGGGATCGAACTCACGACTGCCTGCTTTCAAGGCAGGCGCTTATGCCACTGAGCTAAATCCCCAGCCCCACCAGTTGATTTCTTGATAGTAGCTATTCTTTCTGAAGTGAGATGAAATCTCGATACTGTTTTAATTTGCATTTGTCAAATGACCAGTGATGGTGAACATTTCTTCATGTATTTATTTGCCATTTGTATATCTTCTTCTGAGAACTCTGTGTTCATCTCAGATGCCTATTTTTGGAGAAGGTCTTTGAATTTGGGGCTTGATGTTTTTTCAATTCTGTGTGTGTCCTCGATATAAGTTCTTTGTCTGAGGGGTTGCTGGCTAAAATTCTTTCCCATTCTGTGGGTTTTCTTTTCACTCTGTTGGTGATTTCTTTTGAAGTGCAGAAACTTTTCAATAATATGAGATCCCAGTTGTTGATTCTTTGAAGTATTTCCCATGTTTGCATTTTGTTCATGAATTCTCTGCCTACATACACCTATGTCTCCAGGTGTCTTCTACCTACCTTGTCTTCCAGGAGATTTAGTGTTTCTGTTTTAGTATTTAGGTCTTTGATCCATTTAGACTTTAGTTTTGTCCATGGTGATAGGCATGGACCTAGTTTCAGTCTTCGGCATATGGAGAGCCAATTTCTCCAACACCATTTAATAAAGAGGCTATCCTTCTACCAGTAAACATGTTTACCCCCTTTGTCAAATATCAGAGGGTTGAGTGTCTTTGTAGTTGTGCTCGCATCTTCTAATCTGTTCCATTGATCCTCAGGTCTGTTTCTTTGCCAGTACCATGCTGATTTTATTACTGTGGCTTTGTAGTACAGTTTCAAGTCAGGGATTGAGATGCCTCCTGCCTTGCCTTTGTTGCTCAGAATTGCCTTTGCTATTCTAGGTTTCTTCTGTTTCCAAATGAATTTTAGGAGTGTTTGCTCTAGATCTGTGAGGTATGTTAATGGTATTTTGATTGGGATTGCATTAAATCTATATAACAGTTTTGGGAGTATGGCCATTTTCACAATGTTGGCTCTTCCTAGACAAGATCAAGGAATATCCTTCCATTTTACAATATCCTCTTCAATCTCCTTTTATAGCATAGCATAATTTTCAGCATATAGGTCTTTTACTTGATCCCTAAGTATTTCATTTCTTAGATGCTATTGTGTAGGGTGATATTTCCATAATTTTTCTCTCAGTGAGTTTTTTTGTTTGTGTACAGGAATGCTAATGATTTTTGAGCACTGAATGTGTCCAGCTACACTGCTGAATTTGTTTATTACCTCTAGTCATTTTTTAATGGAATTTTTTGGGTCTTTATGTAGAATATCATGTCATCTGCAAATAGTGATCATTTAACTTCTTTTCCTATCTTTATTTCTCTCTCTTGTCTGATTGCCCTGACCAGCATTTCCAGAACTATATTTAATAGAAGTGGTGATCGTGGACATTCTTGTTTTGCTCCTGATTTTAAAGTGAAAGCTTTCAGTTTTTGTCCATTTAGTACAATGTTGGCTGTTGATTTGTCATAGATGGCCTTTATAAGATTGAGGTAGACACCATGTATTCTGAGTTTCTAAAGGGTTTTTATCATGAACATATGCTGGGCTTTATCAAAAGCTTCTTCCACATCTATTGAGATAACCATGTGGTTTTTGGTTTTGGCTCTGTTGATGTGGTGTATTATGTTTATTGATTTGTATATGTTAAACCATCCCTACATTCTTGGAATGATTCCTACTTGATCATGATGTATAATCTTCTTGAAGATTTGCTGCATTCTATTTGCCAGTATTTTATTGAGAATTTTTGCACCCATGTTCATTAGTGAGATTGGCCTATAGTTCTCCTCTTCAATGGGTCTTTCTCTGGTTTTGGTATCATAGTAATACTTGTCTCCAGGGATTATTTAGGAAGGATTGCTTCCTTTTCAATTTCATTGAAGAAATTAAGGAGTGTTGGCATCTAATCTTCTCTAAATTTCTTATAGATTTCAGGCATGAATCCTTCAAGACCTGGGCTTTTCTTTCTTGGTAAGTTTTTAATTACATTTTCAATTCCAATAGCTGATATTAGGTTATTAAAAATTGCTATATCTTCTTGATTGAGCTTTGGTAGTTTATATGTTACTAGAAATCTGTCCATTTCCTCCATGTTTTCCACGCTATGTGAGTAAAGAGTTTCAACATATAGGTATTCATGATCTTTTGAATTCCCATGGGCTCTGTGGTAATTTCCACCTTTTCAATCCTTAGTCCATGAATTTAGGCTTTTTCATTGTTTTTCTTGATAAAATTTGCTACAGGTTTTTCAATTTTGTTTATTCTTTCAAATAACCAGCTTTTTGATTCATTAACTCTTTTTATTTTTTAAGTGTCAATATTTCTGCTCTAATTTTACAATTTACTGTCTTATATGAGCTTTTGGGTTTAACTTGGTCTTCTTTTTCTAGCATCTCAAGACGAAGTATTAGGTTGTTCATTTGTGTTCATTCTATTTTCTTGATATGACAATTTATTGCTATATATTTCCCTTCTTAAGACCCCTTTCATTGTATCCCACAGATTACAATATGTTGTTTCCACATTTTCACTGAATTGTAAGTATTGCTTTATTTTTTTTAATTTCATCTGTAGCTCACTGGTTATTCAAAAGTTTGTTATTTAATTTCCATGTATTTATGCAGGTTTTGCAAATTCTCTTGCTATTAATTTCCAATTTAAGTGTGCTATGTTCAGATGTTATGCATGAGATAATTCCAATATCTTTGCAGTTACTTAAGAGTGCTTTATGGGTTAATATATGGTCTGTTTGGAGAATGTCCTATGCACAGATGAGAAGAATGTGTGTTCTGATGTGGTTGGTTGGAACACTCTGTAAACTTCTAATATGTCAAATTGATCACAGGTATGATTCAGTTCTATTATTTCTTTGCTAACTTTTTGTCTAGTTGATCAAACTCTGTGACAATGGGCTGTTAAGGTCCCCTGTTATAATTGTATTCTTGTGTATTTGGTTTTTCATGTCCATTAGTATCTGTCTTATATAGTTGGGTGCTCCTGTATTTGGTGCATATATATTTATCATTGTTAGTTCTTCTTCTTGTATTTTTCCACTAATGAGAATGTAGTGACCTTCTTTCTCTCTTTCAATCATTTTAGGTTTGAAGTTCATGTTGTCTGCAAATAGAATAGTTAGCCCTGCTTTTTTCTGAATTTCTGTTGCATGGAATACTGTTTTCCACCCTTTGTCTTTTAATTTCCTTTTGGGTCAGATATGTTTCTTGTATACAGCATATTGTGAGATCATGTATCTCAATTCATTATGTCAGCCTATTTCTTTTTATAGGTGAATTGAGGACTTTTACATTTATGGATATCACTGATATTTACTTGATTGACTTTGCCATGTTACGTTAAGTTTTTTGCTTTCTGATTTTCCCCTTGGTTAATTGTTTGTCCTACCTGATGGCTTCTTTCTGTTGCTGTTCTGGGGATTGTGGTCATTTTTATCTCTGTCTAGTATGTCTTTCAATACTCTTTCTAGGATTGGTTTGGTGGACATGAATTTCTTCTTTTGTTCTTTGTCATGAAAGTATCTTGTTTCTCCATTAAATTTGAATGAAAGTTTTTCTGGGTACATCAGTCTGGGTTGAAAGTTGTTTTCTTTCAGGGCTTGAAATACCTCACACCAAACTTGGCTTGGCTTGAGGGTTTGTGCTGAAAAGTCTGCTGTGATTCTAATGGGCTTTCCTTGATAGATGAGTTGTGTCTTTTCTCTAACAGCTGTTAGTATTCTTTTTTTATGCTCTATGTCTGAGATCTTAATTATTATATGTTTGTGTGTAGATTTATGTTGGTTGTGATAGTTTGGAATTCTATATGCCTCACTTATCTGCATATCAGATTTTTTCCCCGTTTTGGGAAATTTTCTGCTATCGCTTCTGTGAATAGTTCAGTTATGGCATTTCCATTGACTCCTGCATCTTCACTGATGCCTATCAATTATATATTGTTTCTCTTGGCATCATCTTGAAGCTGCTGGATTGTCATTTCATTCTGGTTTGTTATTTTTAGAAGTTTAATTCTTTCATAATCACTAATTGTGATCCTGTCTTCTAGGTCTGAAATCCTATCCTCAACTTCATTTAAATGCTTTTTCAGGATTTCAATAGAATTTTTTGTTTCTTGGATGTCTCTTTGAATTTGTTTCATGAATTCTGCATGTTTTCTATATTGTTCATTCAAGATTTCCATCAGTTTCCTATGCTCCTGTACGTTTTTCTCTATTTCTTCTTTAGCTGCACTCAGCAACTCCTTTATTATGGTTGTTATTTCTGTCTTTACATGGGTGAGTACTTCTAATTTGATTTCCTCTATAGTATCATGGAGTTTTTTTTTTTTTTTTTTTTTTTTTTTTTTTTTTTTTTTTTTAGTTCCCTCACTATCTTTTCAGAGATTTCTAGGGTGTTACTTTTGAAGTCCTCTATTTAAATGTCTCCTGGACTTGCTCCTGGAAGACTAGATGTTTGAGATTGCATTTTGCTTTTTTATTTTGCCATTTTTCCCTTTTAAGTTAATATTTGGTCCTTCAATCTCACTAGTGTCAACTGTTAGTAGTGTGTATCTTGGAATCCTAATGTAAGATTGATGTTTGTCCAATTGCTGGATCCCACAATGAGTAGGTGGACCAATCACCTGACTTCCTACTGCAGGGCCTGTTGGTTGAGTCCTACATTCTTCCTGGCCTGACAAGCCTAGTAGTATTGATGTAGGTCAACTTTTAATTCCTGCTATTAATCTTCAAGTTATTCCAGGTCACCAAATCTCTCTGTCTATAGTATTTGTGTCAGATGAGGCCCTACTGTGTCCCTATTTTGTGACTGTTTGTCTCATAAGTCCTTTTGAGTTTCTCCAAATTGGGGGAGTCTTTATTGGCACACTCCTCACCATGCCTGATGTTTTCTGTGTGCAAGTAGGAGACACCCACACTCTTTGTCAGATTCACCATGATCTTACAGTTAGTTGGAGGGAGCTTTACTTGTGGCCCTATTTATGCACTATACACTTCTATTTTAGGGGCATACTCACCACACTGACTGGAGCCTGCTGAGATCTTCTCTTTGGGTGAGGAAGTTACTGAATTTCCCTTCAAGCTAGCACAGTTAATCCACTGTGGTCCAAGGTTCTGGGATAAACGTGGGAGCTGAAGATCAACAGCAGTATTAGGTCCAGGAGGTAGGAGTGTCCCCGAGGGGCCAGCAGATGTCCTTAGTCTGGTCGTCCGCTGGGCCCAAGCTAAGGTCCCAGGGAGGCATAGCAATCATCAGTGCAGGAAACGTGCAGCTGCGCAGGCCAAGGTCCGAGGGCAGCACGTTTTCCCGGGGCTGGCAGGAGTCACACAGGAAATGTGCAGCGGCACCGGCCCTCGTTAGTGGCTCCTGAGATCCTGAGGGGACCAGAATCACCTGGGAACTTACTAGACATGCAAAACTTTGGGAGTTGCCTCAGACACATTAAATCAACACTTCCAGAGCTATAGCCAGTAATCTGTGTTTTTAAACTTGGTGATTCTAAGGTTTAATGAAGTTTAACTCTGAAACCTCCTTCTTTCACTTTGTAGACCTTAGAGAATTTTCATGCCTGTGATAGATACCTGGCCCATTCTTTAAAGTGCCCCTGGTACTTTATCATGGGTATATGTAACACATCACTTCAAACCATCCCATGATAGTACTTGCTTCCCAGCTTCCCTAGAATCATACACAAACTTAAAAAAGTGTTGTGTAGTGATTACTATGCATTTTATTATTTAATTTTATATAATTGTGTCTTATTACATGTAGAGTATGTGTACTTTTTAAAAGTGTCTTTGAAATGCACTTTACAAAATAAACATTATAAAAACTTCTAGGGCAAAAATCCCAAAAGTGGTATTATTGGGACTGAGACAAAGTTCCTCCTAAATTTGAACAAATTTCTTAAATTCTCTTCAAAACTTTTGCATCAGTGTCTATTAGTAAGTTTAATCCTTGTAATCTTGACCATCTGAAGCATTATTATTAGCATTTAAATGCCACTTTCATGGGTTAAAATCATTACCTACTTTATATTATATTTCTTTATTTATAAGTAGCATTAAGCATTTTTCATAGTTTTATTGACTTTTGCCCCTATCAACTGTCATTTTCAGATAATTTATTTTCAAAATGGAGACTTGATTCAGGCTTTTTGGGGGGTTGTTACAAGATTTGACAGAAACCTGCACTGTTAGTATCCTACCGATTGCCTTGAGTGTTTGCTTATGATTTGTGAGGAATGATTGATCATAATCAAAAAATTAATCACCAATCAAACCTAGTAATTAAGCCATCGTCATATTTGCATATAAGTAATAATTTATGCAATCTTTGCAGAAGGAAATTTAGCTGGAAGTTATTGATTGTGGAAGCTGTGCCAAAAGTGTCAGTCACTGGGATGTTAATTTGTATTGCAGTATGGCTGGCTCCCTAATAGCTAATTCTCTGTATGAAATGAGAAAGGCTGGAAGACTGATGTCATTGGGATGGTTGGCATTGTCTTTCTCTCCTCCTGGCTGCATACTTTATCATCATGCATCGTTTGTCCAGTGGGCTGTTTTAATTTTAAGAACCATGGTAAGAAAAAAGTGAATGGTTCAGAGTCAGTCCAGCTCCACCACTCAAATAGAGCTCATAGTGCACCTGTCAAGGATTAGTCTGCAAGATCAACATTTTGATGAACTCTAGCATAAGGTCAAGAAACATTCTGTAAGGATCTAGGGTATAAATATTTTTAGTCTGTGGGCCACATCATTTTTGGTGTAACAGTTCAAATCTGCCATCATACTTAATAACAACTAGGTCAACACAAACTGAGTGTGCACAGTTGTATCCCAATAAAATTTTATTTTATAAGATTGTCCACAGATCAGATATGACTTCTATAGTTTGCTTTCCTCTGAGTTTCAAATCTTAATGTTGGTTAATAAATAACATGGGGTTTGGGAGTAATGTCTACTGTTTAAACAACTTTTTTTTTTAGCTCTCTTCTGTCTCCTACTTATAGTTTTATTTATTTTTCTTTCCCTCCCTTGCCTACTCTTTCTTCCTTCCTTGTTTTTAATAGTAATGTAGCATGAAGATGGTCTCTTAACCTCTGTATCTCAGTTTACAAATCTTGAAAATAGTAATCTATACCATTACTAGTGTAGAACTATAATGCAATCAAATAATATTAGAAAATGCTTTGAGAGCACCATGTGGGCATAAGTGTATCAAGAGGGAGAGGAAACAAAAGACAGAAATCGTGATAATTCTGAAATTATTAGACATTAACTATTCCATATTATACTGGGGCAAAACAGATTCCTAATCCAATATGACTAGAGGCCTTTTAAAGAGGAAAAACTGGAGGGAGGTACCTATGAAGGAAGAATGCCACGTGAACAGGAGAGGAGCGATCATAGTGACAAATTTACAAGTAACCAAATACTAAAGTCTGCCAGCTATTCCAAAATCTACCATAGTGGTTTGGGACAGTCTTGCAGAAACCTTGATTTTGGACTTCTATCCTCTAGAATTGTAAGACTATTATTTTCTGTTTTTTAAACCACCACTTTTATTTTGGTATTTGCTTTGGCAGTCTTGATAAACAAATATACTTGTAATTATTTGCTTTATTGCAAGAGTGGTAATAACATCAGCATTCTACATTTAATAATAATTATGCCTTAAGTAAATCTTTGTATGTGCATCATTTAGTTTTGTGCTCCCGAATGCCCTTCTGAGATAAATACAGTTATTATCCTCTTTGCATAGATAGTGAAACTGAAGCTTAAAGCTTACAGGGTTTAAGTATTTCCAAGGTCACATGCATGGGAAGAGATTCAGCAAGGATTAGAACCTGGCCGTCTTACTACCTGATCCTTTGGCTTGGTTCATTGTAGTTCTGGAGAGCCTCAGAGAGTGAAAAAGGTCACTGGAGTCACTCCAAGGAACAGTCACTTCTCATCAACCACTGTACATGAGAAGTAATAAGAGATATGGGAAATGTAGTGTTGACAATGCAGCTGTTAAGTAGGGGAAAGAAGTCCAAATGGACAGGCGGTAATTTGTGGGTGTTGCTGATTCAGATCTCGGACTCACAGGTCTGAGTCATCTATTTGTGCTCCAATGTTCTGAGCTTGAAAGCAATCTGATGTTGGCTCTGTGTCAGCTTCCTTGAGTTCGAGTTCTTTCCCTGTGATCACTGGCATATTTTCCTGCACAATATGCTGCTCACAAATTCTGCTCACAAATTCAACAGGTTTTTGCCTCTCTAGGATTCCTGGAAATTACTAGAAAGCACACTCCAAACCTGCTTCACAGCTTAAATTCATCATGCCAAGAGCCTGAAGACCAAGACAAGACTGAGGTCTGAAGTTAGTTGCAGTCAGAAGTTTGGAACTTTTTCAGTTGTTAATTTAGTTATATGCCATTCCATACTCATCCTCCCCCTTTTTATTTTCACACCTGAACAATAGCAGGTGCAACAAGAACCCTTCCTGCACACCCTTAACCTAAAAAATTCATAGTTCTCATCTATCTCTGTTTGCCCAAGAAAATACATTCTTAGGGCTCCAGAAGCTGGTATAGTGGAGAAGAGAGCTTGTGACATAAAAGCAGTTCCTCTGGCCAAACTGTGGTGGAATGCGGAGGTATTTGGAGGAGGAGTATCAAGTCTTTACTCCTAGTGTGGCTACAAGGAAAGACTTGCAATTGGACTTCAGTGTTTCTACTTGTATCACACTCATCAGCTAAGTGCCCCCGGGGAAGTTTTGGGTTTTGTCTCACACGCCTAGTGCACAAAAACGGGAAGGATAGATAGATGTCTAAAGCACTTGTCACAGGAGTTGAGAACATGATACTCATGGAAGAAAGCCTAGCTCTGAGGCTATGGTAGGCTTTGATAATCCAGGCTTATTTTGGCCTTTTCCTCGCCTTTGTCAACATCTACATGTTGAGACAACATGTAGATGATGACTCCAGTTCTTGACTGATCCTTTGTGTTAGTGTCTCTCACTCCTAAGATGGCTTCCCAGATGCTGTCAGTCTTCGGTATGAATTATTGGCTTGTAACATACTCTTCATGGAATGATGAGCTCCATGTGAGAAAGACTTCAGCTCCCAGAATTTTCTATGGGGCTGTTTCATGATCATTTACTAGGTGGGTCTCCACTAGTCTGAGGGAGGTAATATGTGTAACAGCATGTTTTGTAGATTGCATCTGACCAGATGTTTCTCTCTGTAGGTTTCCTAAGCAGTGTGAGAGGAAAGGAACAGCCTGGAGGACATAATTCCAGCCAAGAGGCCTGGTGCTGCACCACTTGGTCTAGATGGATCTCCTCCTTTACTCCTATTAGGGAGCAAGATTGTATTCCAGACTTGAAGCTAAAAGGTATGTTTCGTATTTTGATATCTACTTCTGTCCCTTCTACTTTATCTTGATATCTACTTTAATTCCTTCTATTAGGCACATATGCAGGAATACTTCTGTTAGTAATATGGGATGCAATATCAAAGGCATCTGTCAATGATACCAGTTAATAGGCTATTATAAAACACCATGATAGATACTTGCCAATGTGACTATGGAAGGTTAATATGGAGAAGTGGCCAGAAGACCATATATTTCATTTTTCAAGGTCAATCACAACTAGCATGTCATCATTCTTATGCAATAATCAATCTAGAATCATTCCCTTTTGCATAGTTTGCATCTGAAAGTATCTTAGCATCATAATTGTGGTTCAGATACAAAGAGATTTCCTCACAAGTTTTCAATGGAGAAACATAATTTTCATTTTGAGTCTATGGGATGCATCAACATCCTCAAATCAGGAACTGAAGGGTAGCCATTGAAAGCTGTCATGGGCCACCAGGTACTTATGGAGATCTATAAAAATAAAGCAAAATATTTCTGACCAGTTGGTTTATTTCTCTCTTGTGATTTAACATGTGTATTTTTAAATCCAACTCCCATATATGGGTGCTAGATAGGTGTTAATATGAGAGGAAGACAATAGTGAAGCCAGAGAAAGTGGTTATAGACTGAATTTAAGAATGAAATGGCAACAGACAACAGCACAGTAGTCCCCCACCAGGAACAGAAAGATGAAGTGTTAAAATAACCCCTGTAAGTACTGCAATTGATCAGTGTCATTCTTTATGCTAACTTCTTTATGAGCATGTTTATGTGTGTATCATCACATAGACTTTAAGGTAGAACCTATAATTACAGAGAGGGAATGGATATTTAGAGAGGAAGATGATGTACCCAAGAGTACACAGTCAGGAAGTGAGGAGGTCAGCTCCTGAATCAAAATGTACCAAAGTCTCCATGTCATGATGCCTTTTGAGACTTACTAGTCTTCCAATAAGCTCTTTCCTCCTTTTCCAAGACGGATCCATCCCCATGTGAACTGGACAAGTCCTGCTCTCTGTTGTGTGGTGCCAATATGACTTCACTCAGCTTCACTGTAGTTATGCTTTAGCACTCAGAGTCATCTTTCCAGGCTGTGAATTTGGATGCTATTTTGCTCCAAAATTATGAATCACAGTAAAAACAAAATCTCCTTGCTAAAAGTTTAAATAATTGTATCATAACTCTAATCAAGAATACATAATAATATTTGTGGTGATTATCATAACAATAGTAACGATGGTGTTTGTAATAAATAATGATTTTAAAAGTGACAATTCTGTAATAAATAATACCTAGTACTTAAGCTTTATATGTGTAACAAATGATTGGATTTCAACACAGTCTCAATAACTAGCCTAAAAGGAGACAAGAGAGGCTCTTAGAGATAAATTATAAACTCACTGTTGGAGTGTCAAAGAATAACTTTCTTAAATTTGGCATCTTGGATTCTACTTGCTTCATATAGTCCCAGTCCTTTCCTGTGAGGGTCATTATGGGTGTTATGACTTGTGTTTAGTTGTCCTCCCAAAGCCTTGTATGGTCATAGGTGGGGATCTAGGGTGTGTGCTAGTGGGATCAAGGATGTGATACTGGGATTCATTCATGTCATGGTGCTAGGATTAAGGTTGCCTCACCTTGGGTGGGTAGCCTGGATAAGACACGATGGGCAGAAAGAAGATTATTGCTTGCCACCAATCACTTGCTCCTGCTTCACTACTTTACTGCTTGCTTCCTTCTGCCCACCATGAATTGTTTCTTCTTTGTGGTACTCCTCTGCCTTCCTTGGAGCCTTCCTTGGAGTCAGCCAACTATGGATTGAAACCTCAACAAACTGTAAGCTGGAATAAGTCTTTCCTCCTTCAACTTTGGATGTCAGGTATTTGTTTCTGAAAACAAAAATATAACTAAGACATTAGATATAATATTCATAATCATATAAGCATCTTACAGAAAAGTAAATTGAAACTCAAAATGTGTCAATAAACTTTCTGGGAATACACAGAAAGCAAGTGGTACAATTTAAATCCTAGGGAAAGCCTTTCTGGGGTCTTTGAACTCAGTTCTTTATTTTTCCATCACAATCTTGTAAGAACTTAGTTATGGAGTAAGTTCTAGAACTTTTAACTAGCATTTTCTTTGTATTGCATGGAATAAAGTTTTAAGAAATGTTAAAAGAAGGAAGAGGGAAGGAGGAGAATAAAGGGAATGTCAGATGAGTGTCAAGCCTGGCTCAGAAGTCCATGTGAGCTGTCACATACAGTATCTATAGCCCTCATTATATCTTTTTGTGTACTAGGCAGGATGTTTTGTTATTGGTGCTGATGTTGTTAAATGTCAGAAATTCAAGTCACTACCATAGACAAGAGATGGAATGCATTCTTAAAATGTAGCATTGTAACATATATTAAAACAGTAGCTGAAAAACAAAGTAAAAATAAAGCACATATATAGATGGTTTCAAAATAATTTAAATTGAAAAACTGCATTACATTTATCATCATTATCATCGTGTTTTCTACAAGGCTCATAGGGCTTCTTTTTAAACAGAATCTCAAACAACTTCAGCAGAGATTTCACACAGTAATAACAGTTATGATAGTTTCACACAAAGATCCTCATTGGTTATGTGGGGATAACTATATTATAAGAATGTGTTGGGTACACCCTTAAATGGTACAGGATTTTTAGGGATGGAGAATTAACATCTGGTGATGTATTAGGACAAAGCATCATGAAAAACATAGCAAAGTAATATGGATGAGATTTTGACAAGCAGAAGTATAAAACCAGGGCTTTGAAAGGGAAAGAACAGCAATGCAAAAGGCCCGGAACAAGATTTCAGAACATAATCAGTGAGTTACCAGCCACTGCTTGACTGAATTGCAGCTTATAAATCATAGTACAAGGGGAATTTTATAGAAAACAGAGATAAAAATACTGTGATTGAGAGATTTGGATATATGAATAAGAATTTATATCTCTTTGACAATATTCATTTATTCTTTCACTCGTGTATCACCACCAAATATCTACTGCACACCGTGGAAAGCCAACTCAGTGTGTAGTTGCGAAGATCATTAAGGAACTCTTATTATTCAGGTGGCACTAAATAATCCTTCTTTGGGAGTTTGATAGAACGTTGCCGTGCCAGCATGGTGGAGACTCCTGGCTTGTTTCTGATTTTCAGTGAACACACTGTTGTTTGATGGAATCAAGTAAGCTCCGCATTTAAACGGAACATGATCAGAGCGTTGTCCTTCATGAACTGAGGCAGGGTGTGTAGGAAACAGTAACAATTTAGTAAGCACAAAATGTTAAAGTGAAGTTTTGGGAATGAAAGGAGAAGATGAAATGACATTTTTAGAGGAGTCCGTTTGTTATGCCACCCGCCAATAACAATCGAAGATCCCGGTGTCTTGGTTGACTGTGGTGCCCCTGTAACCCACTAAGAAGAATAGAGAGGAATATAAGGACACAAAGCAGAGCAGAACTTTAACCTAGAATCCCTGAATGACTATGGAGACACTGCACAGAGGCCATTTGCACTCTGAAGTAGGAGATAAGCCATTACTATATAAAACCACGGTGATTTTTGAGTTGTTTCATAAATCAGGTAGTCTATTGTAACTCATAGATATGGTGTAAAATTTAAGGGAAGGCTTTCTCTTTAGGATAGGAAAGCCTTGATTCTATTTAGAAACTGAGGGGATGGGGCCATGGAAGATAAATTGAAAAGCAAATGAGAAAATGACTAATCGTCAGAGCAAGTTCCCCAAGGCATGAAAGGAAGTGACCCAGAACAGGATCTTCTGCTCTCCTGTACTTTGTTGTCAAGAGACAGAAGACTACTGGCCATTCTTGTTGTGGTGGTTTTACTGCTAATTATTAACTAGAGAGAAATGATGAAAGAAAAACAAGAATCACAAACATATGGAAGTAACAAAGCTTTAAGAATCTTTCCACGTTATTACACATGTGTGTTACAGGGGAAAAATAATGGTAAGGCAAACAGGAGTTTAAATCCTGGCTTTGCTATATTTCAACTGTAAAAATCAAAACAACTTATCTGAGCTCATTCATTCAGATCAGCTGGAAGATGAGTAAACTGGTAAACACTTCACATGGATTATTTATTTTCAAAGACAAAATGAGATGCTACATAAATTGCACAAGATTATTGAGAATATTTTGAAAATCATAACAAAAGCTCATATTTATTGGGTACCTATTCAGTCAGGCATTGTTTTAAGCAAAATATAAGCATTAAATCATGTATTTTTCATAAGGCTTAGTGAATACATTCTTTAAACATTCCCAATTATATAGATAAGGACTTCTATCCAAAAACCATTAGTATGGTACTTTTCCTTAGATAGAATTGTTATTGGTAAATATTGTTTAATATTTCCATTAATATTTTTTTATTTCTAACATGAGCATGTTTTGTATTTGTAAGTAGAAATTAAAGCAGTTATTATTTTTAAAACATTGCAAATACATTTTTGTCTCCTGCAGTCCTTGCATGTGACATTTGCCCAACCCCATCTCTGCTAAGCCTCCTTATATCACTCCAGATATCACTATGGCACAGAGACCTACATAGAGAACTTGCCCTTAGTTCTCCGAGTCCCTACTGTGGGTGATGTGCAGGTCAGTGTGACCCCACTCTTTCTGTGCTGCTCCAGTGAATTTCTCACTGGATCACTCAGTGATGTTGGCTCAAGCTGTTTACTTTCTCCCAGCTTTACTTTACTGTTAAATGGTTCCATTAATTTAGTGTTACCTTTGCCCAAAGAAGACTCTTGTGGATCAGTAGTTAATGTGGGCTATGATCCTGGGAAACACAGCAAGGTGGCAGAGGAATAATACAAGGAACAGTGGAAAGGTAATAGAGTATGTGAACACTGTCCTACTTCTCTGGGAAAATGGGGTTCATTTCCATTGGAGAATCTCTAGGAGCCTGTATAAGACACATTTCTGAATTGTCCTACTTTGGAGCAAGGAAGTTGTGATATTTATTCACCAACATTTACTCCTGATTATTGAAGGATTACCCCTGGTGTCAAGTGCTTGGGACTTCTGTTTGTCCTGGTATGTTAGCCAAAATTCTCTCGTGGACAGAAGATGTTTGTGACTTACAGAAACACAGTTCCCTTTGCTGTCTGTGAAGACTGTTGGAAAATGACCTCTGGGATATGATGAAGGGCAAAACCAGATACTAATGCTGTCTATTGCAGCTGGTAAAAACATAAATAAGATGATCATCTGAGGATTTTATGAATGGTCCATACTCAATTATTGCTAGTTACAATAATCAATAAGATAATATTAGACATATTTTAACTAGTGCAGAATTCATGTTAAAATTTAGTCCTATGAATCCAGTTCCCAGATTATTTTATTTACTAGGGAACTTTTGGGCTTCATTTTGGTTGGTCTCCTTTTTTCTTCCAACCCTTATAGCTTCTTAGGCTAGCCCCTAATTTTTCATTTTCTGGGAGGGAATAATTAAATGAACATCACTTTTGCAGATTAAATTTCCCATCTCTGAAATTCTGTGCTTTGCATTAGGAAAATCCCCTAACTAACATTAGCCTCTATTGTTGGTTTATTTTTTTAAGCTATGCCACTTATGGTTCTGGGGTCAGGAGATAGACATCTTGTTTTTATGAAGGTTCCCAAGGGGTGAACTACAGTCAAAGTATGTTACCCTGAAAGACTTTAAACCATTTTAGCTGCTCAATGGAGTACACATCCCAGGATGTAGGCAGGTTTCCAAGACAACTGGGGGTTTGATGGTTCATTGAAGGATGGCCAAAGCAGCTGCATATTGGTACTTTGGAAGTCTCTTACTATTCTGCAAGAACTTTTGGTTCAGGAAATATAAAACATATTTGCTACAAACATTTTTCTCCTCAATTCTTAATCACATATATATGGTAAGGGAAATGTTTCCCATCTGGGTTGCTTAAAAGTTCATTTTTACTTATATTATCCAAATAAAATTTTGAGATTTAATGTTCCATACTTTTAATTTTTTTCTGTGATGGAAGAGTGTTTTTGGTAAAGGCTGCTAGTGACTGTGAGTACCTGAAGTGACCTCAGAGATGACGTATGCATTGTCCATCTTGTGGATTCCTTTCAGGAATGGTTCCAGCTTTCTCAACGGCAGATGCAATGGGAAATAAAGTCTTATCTAATTCTGTTAATCACAGAAACTTGGCAAAGAGAAAATGTAGTAGAAAGACATCACAGTACCTCAAGTATCAACAAGTCCAGCCTCACTCTATTTTGAAGCTGAGGAAACTGAGCTCCAGAAAAGAGAATTTCTTTGCCCAATGACACATGATTAATTAAAGGAAGATTTGGGCTTGTTAACTCAGGTATCCGAAAACTAAGAGCAGTGTAGCAGCATTCTGTCTATTTTCTATGCTTGTAGCATCAAAAAACAGATGCAACATCACACTGCAGATGCAAAATCACAAGGGTATTGCAGATTCATGGGCATTACAGATTTTGACGCAAAGGGGTTCACAGAGATTTTAAAAGAAGATATCTCTCCTTAAAAAGCAACTGATGTGATGGGCTCAGCTTGTAGATTAATGACCTTGGCAGCTTGCTTAACTTTTATAAGCTTCTGATTGCTAATCTGAAAAGTGGGTTAAAGTGAGCACCTATACATGGTACTGTGAGACTTGTGTGAATGCCTACATGTAAGAACATGTGTGATAGTGCCCACTACAGAGCAAATATTAAAGGACCATGATTTTCCTTGGTATTATTATTGTCATAATTGATCAATAGTTTCATTCTTTAAGGCAGCATTTCCTATACTGTGTTTTGTGGTTCACTGTTTGGTTATACATTGATTCTTTGGAACATAAATAAATGCAAGACACATGTCTATATTTTAATGTCTTTTAAAATTTTTATACACTGTATCATGTTCTTGAAAATTCTTAAACCAATAAGTAAAGTCTCTGAGAAGGTATGTGGGAGTGAAAATTATTAACTTTTGTTGGATGAAATATTATCAAAGGCTATTGATGGCTTTTTTTAAGGCCATGGGTTACTTAGTGCTCTACAGAGTAGTGTCTTACTGCATATCAGCTTTGGAAATGATAGTATAGGGGAGATAATGGATAGATGCCTATCTGTGGAGAGCACAAATCGTGTTGCATTTTGAGAAGATATGCAAAGGTGAGTTGTATGTCAAGGAGCATTCATTTTGAAAGGTTGACTCCAGGTTACTCCATGAAGAGAAAAATAAAAAGCAAAGAAGCATTGAAGGTAGATAGAGGAGATGAATCTCCTGAACAAAAAAGATGAAAAAATGCTGAGAAAGTTTTGGCAAACAGCAAAAATTCATCTTTCTTCCTTTAGCAGTGAACAGGAGAGGGAAGAAGTGCTGGCTAGAGCTTATCTTCCTTTTCTTCTTTGAGAGCAGGAAGCTCTTGGGTTTAGTTTTACATTTACAAAACCTAGTGCAGGGCCTGACACTAAGTAGGACTCATTCGATAAATGTGCACCGAGTTGAGACGAGATGTAAGTGGATGTGAAAAGCCGTGATAAGGAATCTGGACATTATTTGGCAGGCCATGGGGAGCTGTTGAAGCTTGTTGCTCCAGGGAGTGACATATTCTGAAAAGTACTTTAGTGAGATTGGTTTGGCAGCATTTGGGAGATGGAAATAATAAGGGAAAAACTAAAATCTATGCACTATTCCAAACAAGAAGCAAATGCACTTACAGGTGGTCAGAAGAATGGAGCTGCTGATGAGAAGGCAGTTGTAGTGGCAGAACAGAATCGAGAATTTCTGTAACAATTAAAATCAAATGAGAAAAATTGATGAGGATTCATAAATTATTTCTTGTTGTGCAGAGGGAAAGATGTAAATTATGAGCCTCGGAGGCACTGATCCCTAGAAACAGATGGTGATAATGTCATAGGCAGACAAAAGGAGGAGGGAAGGTGGTGTATGGATAGGTTTGGTGAGAGAGATGAGCTGGGCTTTGGACTCTGAGCCTAGTTCAGGCTCTGGTAGGAAATCCAAATGCACAGAACCAGAACATTTCTGATAGCATGCAACTGAAATCTAAGTTAGAAGAAGACATGAGAATTTCAGATCTACCTGTATGGAGCTGCAATCCTAAACTCTGTGAGTGCCAAAGAGTGAGAGACTAGAGATTGGAAAGGAATGGACAAGGGCATCACTTCCCACTGTTATCCACAACTATAGCCTGACTCTGCTTGTTCTATTCCCACTAATGTAAAAAAGGCAGCTTCTTGCAGGTATGCCTGTGTCCAAGCCATGATAATCTCATAGGGCTGAGGTAACATAGAGTGTGGCTAAACTGGTTGGGGAAGTAGGCAGGACCTGGTAATTATCAGATCCAGGCACTCTTAGAAGAGCTCCTGAAGCCCTGCTTGGGGACTCCCCAGGAGTAGGCTTTCAACAGAAAGGCTTAGACCTGCAGTCAGCCTGAGGCATGAGATTCCAGCACCGCCTCCCAGAACCTGTATGTAGAAGTTTTCCTGAGTTTCCTTGTTTGGACAGTATGAAGAACAAACCAAAGCCATCAAGAGCTGGCTGCAGTGGCTTTTCCTCACAAATGTCTGCCCTGCTTTCTCCAGAGTATTTTTTTCCCTTAATCTTGATTTTTCATCCTTTACTTGGCCCAATCTGGCTCTATAGAACCAGTTTCTCCCCCACTCTTCAGTTTCACATTCTCAAAATAAACATGGCCTCTGGTTTTTGCTTGTTTTATTCAATTCTTTGTTCCAGATGAGAACCTGGAATCTAACCCTGGAGGGAAAGAGGAGCAACCCAGCTCTTGATAACATTGAGGTGATGGGTCACTTCGAGAAGCAGTTACCTGGTAGCGGAATGCTCCAGCTGCCTGTTCCAGGTAAGGTTTGTGCCTGTCCTTGCTGTTCTGCCTGGAAGGAACCCCAGCCACTAACTGGACTACGCCAAAGAAATGTTTCTGTTTTCTCTTCCTAGTAGCTGTCTCGAGAGTGCAGTCTAAGTCCATTCACCTGCTGATGGGCGTATGGGGCTGTGTGAAGACAATGTGGTGTTTATGTAAAGTGGACTACTACTCGGTCACAAAAGATAAACTTGAGACATTTTTAGGCAAATGGATGCATCTTGAGACCATAAACTTTAGTGAAATAAATCACATGCACAATTTTAAATATCAAATTATTTCTCCTGTGTGAGAAATCCAATGTGTAAATAAGAACAAGAAAGAGGATGGATATTAGAAAGTGGGAAGAACTTGTTAAAATGGAGGAGGGAGGAAAGGAAGGGAAAAGTTATTTTTGAAAGGGAGGGGAATGGGAGAAATGAGGTAAGATATATTATGTACAGGTATAAAGATGAATTCAATCATTATATACGGCAAACATATACTAAGGAAAAAATAAAAATAAACTAAATTTTAAAAAAACAAATGCATTAAAAAAATAAAAAATAAATAAAATAAAAAAATAAAAAAAAAATGCATTCTCTGGAACCAGACTGCTTGGATTTGAATTTCAACACTAAGAAGTTTGGTTTTATTGTTGGTGGTGTGGTTTTGCTGTTGTTGTTGGTGGTGGTGGTGTTATTTTGTTTTAACCTTTAGCTTCATTTCAATCCACGTAGCAAGCCTTGCTCTTGAAAGGGAATGTTCCTACTAATGAAAATCATCTAAATAAGATAAACCACCGTGGAATCGGACATCCACATATACCTCCTTTCTCATCAAAGCTATTAGAAACCAAATATCTCTCTTCTTTCCAGACTCAGTCTGTAGATGTGTGGAAAGATCACTGAGGTGTAATATCCATACCTAATAGCCACTTTTAAAGTTTTTCTACATCCCTTAACTCACTAGTTATCACTGCAAACCAAGAGGTAGGTACGACATGTACTTAATGCACAAATAATAAAAAAGACCCGAGGAAGTAAATTCATTTTCCTGAAGTTACATAGCAAGTCAGAGTGGAAAAGGTGGAACCAAATCCAGGCACTCAGGCTCCTGAAGGCCATGTCTAAAAATCACTCGAAATAAATTATCCTATGTTTACATACAACTTCAACCATGTATGCCTTTGTGGTCTGAGGTCTACTGCGTGCCCCAGACTATAGTTTTCTCTTTCCAGAAAGCATTCATTGATGCATATTACTTGTACATATTAGTGGAATTTACTGTGGAATTCACTGCATGTATACAGCATGCACAACTCAATTAGTTTTCTAACTATAAGTGAAAGAATACATTTTGTGTCATAATTGTAAGAAGTACACCTAGCCAAGGCAGCGTCTGGAAGGCAGGAGGTTCCTTTTATCATCATTATTCTGGTTATCAGGATAAACTCATTAGGGGCATCTGGATGCCCCTATGTTCTGTTCAGTCTCCCTCTGTCCCGATCTGGGAATCTACAGGATGATATCCTTCTCCCCTGGCAAGGGAAGGGCAGTTGGGAAGCTGTTACCTCTCAGGATGAAGGAGAAACATCTTCCAGGTGTGCCAAGCACATGCTTACAAATAAAACAAACATTTACGAGGCTTCCACAAGAACCTGGGCGGCAGCAGCAGCAAGAGCAGCAGGGACTCCGCAGTAGGCTCATTAGAAGATGAAGCCCCCTTGGAGGCCAGCAGGGAGCAGGGCAGGAGGTGGGGAGCAGTGTGGAGGCCAGCTGGCTCTCCAGCAACTAAGTCAACACCGCCCCAGATGTCTGCCCCAGGGTTGAGGCCATTAGCTCCAGTTTACCTGCTCACTTCATTTTTCAAAATTAGCCACGAAAACCTCTCATGGAAACACAATGGGCAGAATTTCTCAGCAGGGGCAAAAAGAAAACAAAGCATATCTTTCCCTGCACTTGTTTGGAGTTGCTGAATGCTCCCCAGAGCCCCAGAGGCTTGGCAGTCCCCATTCTGATTGCTCCCACATGGATGTCTGTGAGCCCCACCTTTCCTTCCTCTCCCACAGTCACACCAGCCAAGTTTAGGAGGCAGCCCTGCCCCTGTCCCTAGCCTTAACTGGGCACCCCAGCACTGAACCCAGAAAGGCATGAACTGTTTTCCTTTTCTTTCTTTCTTTTGCTCCTTTTTTCTGGGGGGATAATATTACACTTTAAGTTCCTGGGTTCAGTTGGAGAGTTGCTGGGAGACAGTATTAGCTTTCAACCACCTGATTTAATCTCTTCTCTCACTCTTGCCTTCCCCCACTGCTGCCCAGACAAGGCAGAGGGCAAAGGGGAGAGGTGAAGAGGTTAAATGCTTGTCTGCAGTGACATCTTTTCATCAGGTTGTGCTGAGAGCTGGGCCAGACAGGAGTGGCGGGGGTGTTGGTGAGGTGGCAATAGGTTGTGTGTCTGTCTCAGTGTGAGCTGTATAGACAGCCAAGAGGGAGACAGTGAGAGAAACTGAAAAGAGAGGCAGAAAAGAGGGTTATAGTGATGAAAAAGGAGATGAGTAAAAATATAAATACTGGAATACAAAGCAGTGCAAAAGGAACTATCAGGCACAATGTGCATTTTTGCTCCAGGAAACATCTTTCTAATTTAAAGTTGGTAACAAAATATTCAGTACCTACTATGTGCTTAAAATAATGTATTTGGCTAAAAACAAATTAAGCATACTTGTAGCCACACCAAAAACAGGTTCAATGAAAAATAGGTAAAGCTAGAATCCCCCAGGATAGCTTATTATTTCTGAGTTTAATGTTTGAGGAGTCCAGGACATAAGTGAGGCATTTTAGGAACTTGCAAACTGGACATAGAAAATTTTATTTTTTGTGTACATTATTTGGGTAGTAAATGTATGGGTTATCCTGGCTGAGATGTGAGTACCACAAGGACAAGGACTTTTGTTTTCATCTTCTTCATGTTTCTGGGCACAGACCACAAGATTCAATTCATTGTGGGTTCCAATAATCTCAGTTGCTTGAAAAAGTCAGTGACAATAGAGATCACCTTGAAGATGACTTCGAGACACATATGAGTATACTCTTCAGGACTAGGATTTGCAAGTTGCATCATTCCAGGGTGTTTACTTGGAGTTTCTGAACCCCTCTCCTCACTGTGTATAATATTTATACTTTTCATCCTCACCAAAGACATTAGCACAAGATTTCATTGTCTCTCAAATTGCCTTCATCATCCTCCAACTCCAAGAGCCTTTTCATCTTAAATTACCTTTGGCTCTGAATCTCTCCCTGTTCAAGCCACTATGGATAGTGGAGTAGGCTATTATGTTCCTACTAAGACCTTTGGAAACTGTAAATGCTCATTTTTAAGGCAAAAATATCTTTGCCCATGTGATTAAGACTCTTGACATAGGAAATATGTTCTGTTATTATCCAGATGCATCCTAAATCTGATTTTTAAAAACTTTATAAAAGAGAGACAGAGAATATTTGATAGACACCAGTGGAACCAAGTGAACATGGAAACAGAAGTTTGAGTGTTGCAGCCACAAGCCAAGGAAATCCAGAAACTACCGGAAGTTGAAAGAAGCAAGAAACAAATTGTTCCCTGGAGTTTCCAGAAGCATCATGTGCTAGCTGATGCCTCCACTGCACCAGGTGAGAACAATACTTATAAGAGGAAGCATTCACTTTCTTTTAAGACACCTGACTTGTGGAAAATTGTCACAGAAGTGATAAAACCTAACAGAGATAGTAATTCCATTATATACTTGGGCCTTGGATCAGAGCTTGGGACTTGGTCAGCCCAGGGGAGAAGGTGGAACTAGGGACAAGGACAAAGAAAGGCAATAGTTTTCAGAGATAAAGTAACTAGAAAGTTTTAGGTACTTACATCTTGCTCTTGTAAAGATCTAGGGTTAGGATAGAGTTTCTGCTCCAGAAGAAGAGCTTCACTCCTGGAAGCTCAGTCACTGCACACACATGACTGTCAAGGTTGCCTTGGGCATCTACACCAAAGTGTCATATGGAGATGAGGGAATATTGCAAATGGAGTACTTACATTTCAAACCTATAAAGGACATTTATCACTTCTACTGCAATTTGTTTGTATTATTTCAGAGGTTAAAGAAATCTTGTTTTTGATTGAATAGCCAATACATTATTTAATTCAATTTATTTTATTGATATACAAAAACCATATAAGTTGTAAATATTAGTGGGGTAACCTGGTGTTTTTGGTGATGTTTTGACACATGCATGTTATCTGAGTCACTCTCTTGTCACTGCACACAATAACTGACACCTGCAACTTAGAGGAGGATAGGTTTATTTTCCTGCACAGTTTCAAAAGTTTCAGTCCATGGTTGGTAGCCTCGAATGCAGAAATAGCATTGTAGGAGAGTCTTCTGGGGAGGAAAACTGATCACATGATGGTGACCCACAGGCAAAGAGAGGAGGAGATGCCCCAGAGGAAGAAATGACCTGCCAGGTCACCTACCCAGTGACCCACCTCCAACCCTGCCCCACCTCCTGACAGCAAAGCAGCTCCAGCACCATCTCTGAATACATGAGGTTCTTGGGGAAACTTCTAGATCCAAACAGTAACGTGCTCAGTGTAATTCAGAGGGCCCATGACATGTAAGGAGTTTGGAAAGGGTTTGACTGGGTAACCACCTACCAACAAGAGAGAAAAAACAGCTGCAAAGACAAAGGGCTTAAAGTCAGAAGTAGGTGATTTAATTCAAAATGAAACTATATGATTTTCATTTTTGAACTGATTAAAAATATTATGAAGTAGAATACAAAAGTCACATGAATTGTGGAGATGGACTAAAATGCATAAAGCAAATCTGCCTGAATTTTTCACTTTAAGAAAGTCTTGTGATCCAGCTGACAATGTTTCCTCTGATTTAGGAGTCTCGGACTTGTGACTCCTCTCCAACTTGTGCTGCTGGATAAATAAACACAGAATCTAGAACAAGCGAGGGCAGGCTTCAGCCTCTCATTACTTTATTTGCTTGAATGACCTAGAAATTACTGTATATCTAAGCCTTTGTTTCCTTATGTTTGGGAACAGGAGATTTGGTGTAGTTTAGCCAGTCTCATAAAAACAAAGATAAAATAAAGAAAAGCACCTAATGTGTTTATTTCTGCACCTTCAAAGGTGGGAAGATTCAAAGTCACACATATTTCTTGAAATGTAGCAGATCAACTAACAGAAAGCACAATGTATCTGGCTGATTTCTGAGTCTGGTCCTCCTTTCCCATAAGAACCATGAAGAGCCACCTGTAATTTGGTGAGCACCACCTAGAGGTAGACTGGGGAATAGTCTGTGATGCCCCCAAAAGGTTGAGATTATAACTTGGCTTATGAGAATTAATTTAGATGCGTTCAAAGATCATTGATCATGAAGTTGAACATTCCATATCTTGTACACTCTCTCTATTTGATTAACCAGAGGGAACTGTAATTTAAGAAAATGGGAAAAAAAGAAGCTTCATGGGTAGAATTGTAAGCAGATAGGCAGTTTGATACCTGTGCATGTGCTACTTTTGTTCTCCTTATGACCACTCATAGGGGCTGTGCTCTGCCCATGGGGCTGTCTTCTAGGGAGTGGAACCAGGAGTTAAGTTAAGGAAAAATCAGTGAGTCAGTAATGCCCCGCCATCCACACACACACTAATAATCCCAAGGATAGAAGATGATATGACAGTCAGAAAACTTCTGTACAGCAAAATTATGTTACATATGATGAAAGGTAAAATTATGTAATGGAAAATTCAATGAAAATATGTTATAAAATAAGCATATTTATAAAGGGACTAAATGATCCTTCAAAAAAAGAATTGAGAAAATAAATATTTATAGAATATTTTCAGGGCCACATTAATTACCAGAACAGACCTAGGTAAAGATAGAATCTGTGAAGTGGAAAATTGATCTGTATGAATCACAGAAATTTAAAACAATTGTGGTCTGGCATCAAGTCCACATTGTAAAAGATGGCCAGTACTAGTGAACGAGCAATCCACTGAGGAGCTTAAGTGCTGCACTGAATATAATATAAATCCTGGTTTGGGACAAAAAATTAGGATGGTAAGTGAGATCTGGAGCTTTGTTTATTTGCTTTTGGATAGCAGTGGATCACCAGCCCCCAATCCTCTGTGCCTATGATCTGTCTTTTAAACCATGAGCTCTCCTACGGTTACTTTGACTGGTAGCATTACTGAGAGGGGCCAAGACTGGAATTGTGTATTCACTTTAGTTTTCTTTAAATATACATTCCAGAATTATTTGGATACAGAACAGTACTAACAATAACATTATATTTTTACATGACTCCCTGATTGGTGCTTTGTAATGACAGATGTAGGATAAAATATTTAAGACTAAGTAACAGCCCAATGAAAATGAGACCTATAACCACAATGGAAACATCATAAATTTCTCTGTCACTGCTACAGCTAGTGAGGCCCTCTAAAGGGTTCTGGGTGGATAGGAGAAGAGGACCAAGAAAGTTTATTATGAGGAGCAGATCCAGCAAAGAAGGCAAGAGATAGTCCTAATTTCCACATGCTCAGCTTTGCCTTGCATACAATAAGGTTAAGATGTGAGGAAAGTTCAGAGCTACCAAGCCTGCAACCAGACACTTGCTGTTGAAAGATTTCACCAGCGCCTCATCCCCACCACCTCCTATCAGGGCTGCTATTCTGAGCCCTCACTCTGCCCTGTTTGCCTTCATGCCTCAGAAGGCGGAGAAATCATAGCTAAAGCTCAAGTTGACAAATGGTAATAAAACCAAAGAACTCCCAGGCAGGATTTGAGCTTGACCTCAGAGCTGGTGGTCAAGTTGAAGATATGTTTTTAATGTAAATATTCCTGGTAACATGAGCTTGGGATTCATGCCAGCAAAGCTTCTGAGGGGCCTTTTCTCACCCTGTGTTACTTGCATACATTTCTCTTTTTTGGAGACTTGTTTTTTCTGTTTAGGTACAAGCTTTGTTTTATGGTCCCTAAAGCAGTTAGCAACCTGGCGACTTTTCCAAAGCCAAAGCTGAAATACCATAGAGTTGATTTCAAAAATAGAGTTGAGGTCCTTAGAAATCAACTTCTGATCTATATTCAACAAGTGTTTGTTGACATTTTCTTCTAGGCTTTTGTTAACAGTGTATTAGGAAGTCCTGCAGATTTAGGTACAATATGTTCTAAGGTAAATTTAAGGCAAACAAAACATACAAGAAAGCATTAGGAATATGTGCATAGGAATCAACAATTTTATGACTGGAGAATTGTAATATGTTAAATTTAAGGACAATGTAGTTCTTTTACATGGATAATGCATTTGAGCTTCCTTGTGGCCAGAGATAAATAAAAACTCGATCCAAAAGAAGAACATAGAATGATTCCTAGAAAGAAATAACAAGCTCCATTTCATTTTATGTATTTTGCAACAGCTACAGCTGAAATATGTTACATGAGACCTAATGGAACATTGATATGTTCCCTGGAAAGTACCCTCCACAGCAACATTAAAACCAATAAAAATCCAATTATTAAAAAGATTGTTTGGTAAAACAGCTTTGATGCTTGATTTAAAACCATGAGTACATAGCAAGTACTCAATAAATACTTCTTGAATTAATAAATAAGTGAAGAGAGAAGTGATCATTAATGACGTGGTCGCCTCTTTCAATATTGACAAGAGACTGTTTCCTGGAGTGATAATCATGAAAACCACATTTGGCATATTTGAAGAAGGGAATATAATTTTCAAAAATGAATATTGTGGTTTAGATAATTTTTTTGAGAAATGATCCTGTAGGGAAAGAAAACATAGATTAAAAAAAAACATTGGGGGAAGTAAAAAAAAAAAAGATGTTTTTAAGAAAGAGAGATTTGCTCACATGAGATTTTAGAGCATCCACTATAGAGAACCCAAAGTTATTGATAAAGCAGAAATGACGCCATCCAAAGCACAGGTGAAAGAAATGGACATGGAGGAAAACATGGAACCTCTTCGGGTCTCCCTAAGTTGGAGTTTATAACATTGCTCTCTTTGCATGGAACACAGTGAAGTGTGGTGCAGTCAAAATTAGATTTTGTTTGACATAAGTTGTACCAGACTGCTTTGAGAAGCCATGGGAGCAGTACAGAATGGCAGCTAACAGTTTCTTCTTCCTTCCAATAGGTCATTTTCTATTCCTGTGCTACATTCCAATAACTTACATTGATTATTTTACTTTTTTGACTCAAAGTAAATCATAATAACATAGCAGGAAAAACACTTTCAAAGGGATATGTCCCCCCTTTGAGCTTGGGCTTGTGCCTTCTTATGTATTTGCCATAGGCTGCTAATAACCTCCAAGTGTCCTTGACAGCACTGAGTATCTGTTCAGGGAGGGTGTCATTCCAAATTGTCCTGCACAGCATAATTCAAATATCATTTCATTTATGCTTTGGGTCATAAGTGTAAGAACAAAATGTATGATAAGTGTGACTTAATATAAGAAAAATAAGTCCCATAGTCTCTATAGGAGTAAAGTTCAGAAGAACAGACTCAGTTGCTTGAAACTCCTCACCTCATCACTCCCAGACCTTAGACACATGATCCTGAAGTCAGGAGATTTATATGATTCCGAAGACTAAAGCATGCTTGACTACAGGCAAAACTGAATTTTGGATGAATGCAAAGTGCATCATGAAAATTTGTTTACTTTTCTGTACACACACATACACAGATACATACATGGATGCTTAATTTATTAATTTTCTAGTAGTGTTATTTTTGCTTGAGTAATAATAAACAAAGGTTAAAGAGTGATTTATGGCTTCAGTAAAAATTCAGTGTTTTATACCATGTAAACAACAGAGAATTTCCTTGTTTCAAATCTCAAACTCTCCCAGATAATGGGAGCAGTGAAATTCTTCAGTTTGGGCCCAAGTCTGTGCAAAAGTAGAATATGTACAAATATATCATTTTGTATAAATGCTCTTTCTTAAGCTCCCCTGCTAGATTTATGAGTGGCTTTCTTGTCATCCTCTGAACAGGACTGGAACAAGAAGGAGAAAGCTGAACACCAAGCCAGAGCCTTGGTTTACCTTACAAAAGGAGCTTGAGTCTTCCCATAGTTGTCTGCAGTCCTGAAATTTAAAGCCTTGCAGCTTAGATGCCTAATGAGATTCTTATTCTTTATCCTACTTGCTCACCAGGGATCAGAAAAAGACAAAAGTCTTCTGGGTGAAAAATTCAAGACAGGATTTGTGAGATGTGCACAACTATGCATTTGTATTTGTGCATGTGAATATCAGTGCGGTGTGGTATGCGAATAAGTAGCATTTCAGTTGGCAAGTGGCAGAAATCCCTACCTCACACCTTCTTCTCCTTTGGTTTGCTCTAGGAGACACCCATGTCCCACAGGAGCACAAGCTCCTTGGAATGCTTCGCACACCATTGTTGTATAAGAGCAGGCACTTAGTAGGGGCTCAGCAGGGGGCAGTGTGACCTAGTCCTTAGTAGCTGAGACAACATACTCTGTCCAAGTCTTCTCTTCCTCATTTGAAACACGAGGATAGGTAATTTTCTCATAGAGTTTGTATGGTTTAAATTAGATAATAGGTTTTTGGCTTTGAAATGGACTAAGTATTCAATAAATAACATGCCATTTCTACTTTTAAAATTGTTATTATAGAGCCTCTCCTTTCAGTCTAGGACTCTTATTCAAATTTTAGACCTACATCTCTTTTTCTACAAGGTCACGAAAGACCTCCAACAAAGAGGTCCTAAAACTCATACCACCTTGACCTCCCAGTCCTCTATCTGTACAGACCTCCCTGCTTCCCATAAGAGAGCCGAGTCCTGGAAGTTTTGCAAATTCAGTGGACCCTAGAGAAACGACTGGTTTAACACACAAACAGCTTGGGTTATGGCCAAAATTTTAGTTTTAACTTCTAACCAAAGTCTTGAATTATGGCCCAAATGCTGACTGCTTGTGCATCTAGATGGTCTCAGCTACAGATTTAACCCTTAAAGTGTTCTGGAGGGAACATTACAACATTCTTTCCTGTAAGGGGTTCATTGAGAAATCCTGGGCCAGTGTCTCTCTAAGGACACTGAACTCTTCCTCTACACAGGAAGTATACTCTGAAGGCTGTGTAGAGGAGCCTGAGCCTTCAATCGACAGCTTGAGTTCCTGACAGCCCTCAGGTATGAAGGCTGAGTTTCTAAGTCAAGGTTCCAACGTTGTTGTCCATTCTAAACAACTCTCTCTCCTCCACTTGTACTTACCAAGCTAATCTGAGTTCTTTAGGTTTAATCTCTTACACACTCTTGGAACTTAACTTTCTCTCCATTGCCCCTTCCATGGCATTCACAGTCTAAGCACTGTGCCCTCTACATTGGGAGACTGCTGTAAAATCCTAACTGGTCTGTTCTTTCTGTTGTCTCTTGTTCCCTGACCTCAAATCTGTATTTACACACCAGGAAGACCATGCTTGCTGGAACCCAAGTGTGGCCCGTAGCCTGCCACTTCCCATTGCTTCCTGGTGTCTTGGGATGAAGATGGACACATTCCTGCCGTCCCTGCAGCCCGTTCGTGTCAGTTCTTCCCCCCCCCCCTTCTTCTCTGGACTCTGTTAAGTCCAGACTGTTTCAGTTCCTTAAAAGGGTCCCAATTCCCTTGGTCACAGGACTTTAGCACCAGCTGGGCCGCCCTCCGTCACACCCATCTTGGCCTGCTTAATTCCTCCTACCCTTCAGATCTCTTAGTTCTTTAGAATAAACATTTCCGAATAGGTTCATATCCTTTTGTATGTTACATTTTGTAACAATTTTTCACTGTTTTTATGTAACAAGTATCTTTGTAGTCAGGTGATTCATGTCTGTTCCATATGGGCTAGAGGCAAGGAACAAGTTTTGTTCTCATTTTGATAATTAAATATTGCCTCACAAAGTGATAGATGCTGTATGTGTATGGGTATGTGTGTGTAAGGGAGTGTGTGTGTGTGTGTGTGTGTGTGTGTGTGTGTGTGTGTGGATGACAACTATATCTTTTACTCAGGATTCACATTAACTTTCAAATTCCATGATTTTCCCACTTATTTTCTTCAGCTATTTGAAACTTTGTGAAATAAAAGGTTTTATTTTGCCGTGTAATGGTAACATGTAGCTGAATAATAACTAGAAGAAATTGTTCTCTGACTTTGCTTTGGAGGCTTTTTGTTTAGCGTAAGTTTTTTAGCACATGTTATATAGACCAGATTTCTCTTTGTGTCTATATGATTTCAGGCTCCATGTTTTTTAGCCCCTAAGATCCTAGACCTCTTGAATAGAAAATCAGAGAGAGAGAGAGAGAGAGAGAGAGAGAGAGAGAGAGAGAGAGAGAGAGAGGTATCACTAGTAAGAGAAGCTGGATTAGTAGACAACATTTTTTCTTGTGATTTAAATAAGATACTGGTTCAAGAAAATCCTTTATCCAAATATTAGATGCTTTATTCCAACAAGGGCCAAGTTCAGGTAGAAACTTCAACACAGAAAATAACTCAAAAGAATGCACTTATACAAAGGCTATGCCAGTAGGGTGCTCCCAAGAGGCAAGAAGTGAAGACAAGCTGATGATTGGAAAAGCTTTGTTGAAGGGGCTTCACAATATTATCCAGCACCAACCAGATGGGTGGAGAGCACTCTGAATGTGCTTTCTGAAAAGTTTCATAAACTCTGGGTAAGACTTCCTCTTTATATTAAGGAAGACTAATGCTTTTCAGACTTAATTGGCAAACAAATCCTCTGGAGATGTTGTTGATCACTTTCTGAACTTGTGGGTCTGAATTCATGGCTAGTGATTGTGTCATTCTAAGATTTAGCAGCTGAAAGCCATGCTGCTGGCATGAGCAGAGAGCATGCAGGGCGCTTTCACCAATCCTGGAGCAGATTCCTCAGTGACTGGTCCAGACCAGATGATTCCTGCACCAACACAAATGTAGCCCACACTGACAAGTCTATTTTCATCTCTCCTAATTGCTCTGCCACCAGGGCTCCATGTCTGCTCCCATACTTTGCAGATGCAAATCATTTTTAATTATTAGGAAAGAAAACCAGGCCACCATCCATCTGAAATTTACCTGGGTTCGATTTGCACCTATAAGTGAGGAGTTCTCAGCACCCTTTCACACCTGTTGATAGGTGGAACCAAATGTGAGAGGTGGAGTTAGGTTAAAAATGAAAAATACTTATTGAAGTGAAGTTATCTGGAGCTAATGCCTAACAAGCACTCACTTATCCACATGTGCCATTTCATTTAAATGTCACAGTAGCTTAAAGAGGAAGGAACTTTGCATTTACAGTTGTGGAAACTGAGACTTAAAGAGATCAAGAAAACTGCCCAAAATTGTGTAGCTGAAAGGTGAAGAAGCCCAGATTCCGATCCACAAAAACCCACCTTAAATCTATTAACCTGGGTGTACATTAGGATTTCTTTTTCTAAAAATTATGTGTTTTTATTAGTACACTTTTGCAGTACATAACGATCACATTCATCCTGGGGAATTTGTGTATAACACATCATAATTCTTTCTGTCCCCTTGCCCTTCAATCTTGCCCTGTTCCCTTAAATTCTTGATCCCCTTCTCGTTTAAAAAAGAAAAAAAAACTGTTTCCAATTTGTTTTGATTTTCTTGTTCTAATCCTTTTTCTTTCTTCCCACCCCCTCCATCTCTTGTTCCCTTCCTCATTTGAAAGATTTCCCTACTTTCTAGTATCTGTCCTTTATATTGCTCTTTATTTATAATTTGAGTTCCTCATAGAATTTCTTGAGGAGCTTTCAGAAAATAGTCAGTTCTGAACCCTTAAGTGTTTGCTTTGTTGCTACTTAAAAAACACAAACTTACAGTGAATTGACTCTCTCTTCACAATTGAGTACAATTCCCTAAGTGCTGACTTTTAGGCACTAGAATTTATTCTCCCCAGAAAGAAGGGTAAACATGAAAGTCTAGGAGCTATGTATATATAGCTGTATTTTAGTGCTTCATAATGCACAAAAAACCCCTGCCCAGTAACTACTGATCACTGACTTTACAATATCAGGACAATGTCCATATTCTATGTAATGACAGCTAAGCATTGTTTGCCATGTGCCACAAGCCACTGTTTAAGCACTGACATACACTGTTTTCTATAATCTTTTAAGAATGCCTTTCCTGTTGTGTACATGGGAAGATTAGGATTCTAAGTGGCTAAATGCCTTGCTTTGTCACAAGAATTTCAAGATTCACATTAAACACTCTGGCCCTTGGTCACCAGACAACTGATTTGCTCTACTATAACTTTCTGGATTGTGTCTGTTTCTCACCAGCTCACATAATGCAAGTCTTAACTGTCTGGCCAGGGGTGCAGGCAAGAAGAGCTGGAAGAGATTCATTGTATCAGACAAATCCAACCCATATTCTATGCATGGGATTCAGAAAATGCAGATTTTCTATTAAAATCAGAAACCAGTTTTTGGTAAAATCATTTAGCAAAAGACAAGGTACATTGGCAAGGGTGAACTCTCCTTTATTGATGCTCCAGATATTTCCTGCACATCTACATAGCTGAGATGGTGAACATTTGAATGCAGAATGGGGAACTGACTTGGATGCTGTCTGAGGTCTCCTTTCTTGAGCTGCTGTGATCCTATGGTCTGACTTAAGTCTTCAAACACTCAATCAGCAAGTGAGGGCCTGATCATTTACAGTTACACACTGAGATGTTTCCAGGAATGATTTCCCTGTAGCATTTTAATAAGTACTCTATAAATAATAATTTATCGAAGTTGCCTACTATGTAAGAAAAAGAATATATTAAGGGAGCCTTGCTAATTGAAGCTGGCAGTTAAGTTCCCTGAATCAAAACCAATCGTTTTATCTACGTGACTTTAAAGATTTGGGATGAAAATTGCTCATTATATTTCCACATCCTGATACCCAAAGATCCAGATGTTTCACAATATATTGACACGGCCTTCCAGGAAACTATGGGCAACAGAGTTTAAAACGTTCTGACAAAATTAACTATGAATTGGATCAGAAAGAGACTTTACTCTTCTTTGACTGGGAGCCGAAAGAACTTGAAATATACTGAAAACCAGCTGCTCCAAATCAGCAGGAGTGTAGCTCTAAAGGAAGATAAACATACTTCCTGAGCTTTGAGGGCCTGTCCATTTTACACCTAGGTCTCTGTACAAAGAGCAGAGCCCCTTCCTCCCTAATTTGTCTCAATTTTGACAGTCAGTTACAGAGTCGCTCTGGTCACTATCCCAGTGAAGGAGAATGCATGAGGCACAATCTAACAGGGACAGACCAGGCACTGATCTGAGCTTCAGATCGTATGATGTCTGAACTTCAAGTCAGCAGTGCATACATCTTCTCACTCTGCCCAGGCATACTTTTACTATGAATGATTCTGTAACTTATTACAGTTTGTTCTGCAGCTCAGCTTTTGTATATATGTGTGTGCATGTGGGAATAAAAAAAAACCTATGATCATCCTTTTTTCATTTAAAATTTTCCACTCCCCATTGCTTTTTTATAGGCTGGCCTAAGACAAAGAATCAAATATATGATGTATACATTTGACCTTAACTGGTTTTGCAATTGAAATAATTTTTGTAATCTTTGATCAGGATTTCATAACAGCAATGAACATTTTTGAGCACTTAAGTGAATAAAAGTATTATTTGTAGCATTCACACACGTCCTCTACTGTAGGTGTTGCACCACAAGTCCAAGTTATAGCTGTGTAATTTGCTCAAAATTCCATACTTCGCAAATGATGGGGTTGAGATTGTCATCCAGGAAGTCTCTTGAATAATACATTGTTCTAGGTAGACTGCTGTGCGTAATTCACTGGCAAAAATCTGTCGAACTGAGCTGGGGAGGAGAAAGAGGACAGAGCTGCTGTATGGAGAAACTCCTTGTTCACGATAGATGATACAAGCCCAACCGACATGAATGTGAATCAGAATATGGAATCTGTCTGACAGGTACCAAGTTCCCTGGAGAGCTAAGTCCACTAAGAAAATTAATCGAAGGTTACTTGAAGGAAGGGAATGTAGGGGCTGGTTTTGAAAGGTGATGATATGATAAAAGATAGAGTTACAAGAAGACTGGCAGAGGGACTAGCCCTAAGAATGCTATTGGTTTGAGGAGTAAATAGTGAGGTTGAGACCTCAGGTCCAACATTAGGGCTTGACTGTTACACAGTTCAAATGCATTAATATGAAGCATGTGGATTTCCCAGCATTGGCTCTGCTCCCTATTCCCTGCTCCCTACATGAGTCTCTCTCTTGTTCTCTACTCTCTAGTCACAGACTTTTCTTCCTTGATGGTTCAACCTGACGATGCCATTTAAGATTTTCTTTCATGAATAGGATATTATTTTCCTTGATGCTTTTTGTAACTAGTTCATTGTTTTTTAGTTTATGTATCAAACATCACTTCATTAAGGAGGCCTCCTCTGCTATTCTGAGTAGGTGGTTTCTCTCTTTCATGATGTTGGATAATTATGAAATATGTTCTCAGTGCTATGCAAAAGTTTTGGCACAGAGTAGGTGCTCAATAAAACAAAATAAAGCTACCTGGAAAGAGTTTGATAGATTAGAAAGGCACAGCTTTGAGGCAGTAGACAAGGTCAAAGATGGTTTCTCTGTTGAGGAGAGTAAGAACTGGGGCATAATTGGGAAGATAACAAGAGGGAGATAAGAAAGAAATCACTGAGAAATAATCCTGGTATATAGACAGGAATCTATCTCCTTTCAAAAGTTTAGAAAAAGAGACTCAGGATTTTGGACCTTGAACAATAAGAAAGAGATAGAGTCACTGGAATCCTTCCACTTTCACTGTGAGAATTTTTCCCTTTCTATGTAAGGACATTTTTTTGATTATCTATGGTAAGAGTTGTATTCAGCCATTCCATCCTTCATCTATTAAATCACCATGTGCTATTGGTAACACATCAGGATTCAGGGGTGAGTAAGACTCCTTTTCTACTTGGAAAGGCTCAGAGGCTGGGAAAGGAGATACAGGCTTTCAATAAACAATCAAAATGACCGTGATAAATAATGAGGCTCCTTTTTCAAGCCTAATTTGGCTTCTGATAGCACAGAGTTCATGGGCCAGCCTCCTTCCATGTGAATACATTTATTGTGTCTCCCCAAAAGTTTGCTTACATAGCCTTCTAATATGAGGTAATTATTTCATTTTTGTTAAGTGAGTTGGTGACACTGATAATCTCATGAAGATCCCTTAAATTGCAACTTGTTCTTTTATGACAGACTTATGTATTAGAGGCCTTCCTCAGATATCTGTGCTAGAATGGCGCCTCTGGAAAGGGGTTTTATGTAAACAAATGCAAAGCTCAGTAAAAACGTACAGGACTGTTTGTGTTTCTCAATTGTAAGTTAAAAGGTTAAACCTTGGGAACTGGCTTTTCTTCACTTTGTGGAAAGTGTGATGTAATAGTCTTTCATTCTTAAGAAATGAAGAGAACCAAGTGGTTTGTTCAGTTCTTGATATAAAAAACGTCCACTTTGAAGCAATATTTTATTGGAACCATAAGTTTTGTTTGAGAAATTTTAAAATCCAGAGTTTATTTTCCTTTGGTGTTGCTACAGAGAGTCAACAGGAATTGAGATAATTTTTTTCTTCTATTTGTGCCCACTTATTAAACACACATGTGAACTAGATTCCTTGCATAGGTGCAAAATAAATTGGGAGGGAAGGAAAAGATGCAATTTGGTCCACTGACCTGTTTCCCTGCCCTCAGGACTCTTTCAAACATCTGTGAGAACAGGGAGGGGGGCAGAAGAGGTAATTTAGCAGCTCATATCCAGATGTTCATTTCAAACACACCCTGAACAACTTTTGCATGGTTTATTACATTTTCTGAAACCATTTTTCACAAGCCTGTTTTCTCAGCTGGGAAACTTCTGGTATAGTCTTTTCAAAAAAATATTGCATTTGGCATTACAAGAAAAAAACGTTTTTGAGACATTCAAAGGACAATCTGTTTGCCTTGGTCCTCAGAAGCAAGACTAGAGGAAAGTAGACAATCTGTATCACCAAAAGTATAGGTAGAGGAAAGTTCCATTCCACACTTTATTTATAGGAGAGCTTGAGTGCTCCATGAAGCTCTGCCATCTCAAATTGTCACAAAGGTCAGAGACAAGAAACTGGGCTGGAGACAACCAGGAGCAGTAGAAGAGTTCTCCATATCTCAACCCAAACTGGAGCTATCTACACAGTGTTTCAGACATAGTAATACAATCTTAAAGCTCAGTAAGAACATACAGGACTGTTTGTGTTTCTCAATCTCTGTCTAACATTAGTTCTACCTACCTTCTGAGAGAAAGTAAGAAGTGGAAAAACAGTTCTGAAGGCCAAGAAATCTCTTTGGTAGAAATACAAATAGCCCCCACAGCTGGTACTTCAGCTAAAATCTAGATCCTGCTACCAGAGAATTTAGGGGCACAGGACAGCCCCAACCACATCACAGAGTAGAGCTGATCTCCTCACCAATTGGAATGGATGAAACTCTTCCTCTTTTCTATTTCTTTTACATCAAATCAAACCTAAAATTGGCCTTACAAGTGATGACACAGAATGATGAATCTTAATGGGAAAATTAAGATCTGTCTCTTGAAGAAAGTCACAAAGCTAAAAGGAATCACAAGAAATAATAACATCTCAACATACAAGAAATAGAAAGCTCAAAGGTGTTGGGAACAAAACTCAGAAGTAGATGAGTTTTTGAACCTTTCTGAAGCTTAGTTTTTCCACCCTTAAAATTGAGCGATTATGACTTTACAAATATATGAATGTATTGAAACATTATATTCCATTAATTTGTGTTTACTGTGTATTGAATAGAATAAAATACAATGGAGAAAAAGGTAAAATTTGGGATTGAATAGCATGATGTGAAAATGCCTCTAACAGTGCCAGCCACATCACTCTCCTCATTGCTGGTTATTCCTCCACATCAATCCCACTGACTTAGGCAGTAGAATAATGCTAGATATTTATAGCTGTTCCTCTTGAAGTCCTGTGTGTGTTCCAAGACACTGAATAAGGCATTCAACAGGTGGCTGTTTATACAAACTTCTTCTGAAAATATAAAGTCCATGGCCATCGTCAGGCAGTAAGGGTCACACATGATGGCCACCAAGAGACCACGCAGTAAGGGGTAAAAGAACATCCCGGCAGCACACTGGAGAAGCGGCCCACACAATGGCACCCTGCATGGAAAACTAATGAAAGTAGAAATTAATGAAAAGGGAGCCAGGGATGTTCCTGCAAGAAATGAAAGAATTTTCTAAATTATAAAATAAATATAACTCAAAGTACAAACTGCTGCTGGAAATATTAGCAGTTGTGCAAAACTACGTATCGGTTACATTGAGAAGTGAAATACTGACTGGGAAGTTGAAGAAGTGAAAAAAATGTGCTAAATCTTTCAACTAAAACAAGGCAGTGTCAAAAGCTATTGTCTTTTCTTGACCTTGATAATTAAAGGAATAGCACATCAACTGTGTTATTTTGTAAAATTTAGGAAAAATAAAAAACAGGATGATTCTTCCCAAATTACTGCAAGGCCTTAAAAATTTAAAGCAAAGTTCATCTAGCAAAAAAAGCAGGAAATAGGGGAAATGATAGGAAAACGTAAAATACAGAAATTGCAAAATAAAATCAAAAGGAAGTACAGATGTCAATTACTGTAATACCAACATTTAGTATTTAGAAAAGATCAGTTCAGTTGCAATATATATATATATATATATATATATATATATATATATATATATCTTAGGAGACAACAGTTTTTAAAGATTGTATCAAAAGAGTTTAAACATAAGTTACCTAGGAAATGTGTGTCACAAACATGCAAATAAGAATAGCAAACATGTAAATGTGAATAGCAGAACAAGTAGAATATTGAGTTCAAAAATAAACAGTAGTTAATTTAATTTGGAAGTACATTCTCTTACTGATAAATAGCTATGGTGTATTTTGTTATTCTCAATAACATAATTTAATAGATAGGTGCTTTAATGTTTTGGACACTCAAAGGTAACATTTTGTTTGGGGTACATATTGCTGTCACCTGAGCATACACAGCAGAAAAAAATCAAGGAGGACAGGTAAAACTTTCATTAACATGAGAAGAATATGGTGAAAATATTAACTGCATGTAGATAGTGAATACTCATCTCTCTGGGTAATTTTGAGATGTCTTCTTTCCTCCCAAGTGCAGTGCACTCTTCCCAAGAGCAATCTCACTTCTTGAGGATGTGGTTTCCATGAGGATATGAAATTATTTCTCTTTCCTATCCTACATATACTTCTCTGGTGACATTCTTGACTTGGCATTGAAATGGTGCTCTCAAATGCAAGTACCCAGCCCTTTATAAGAAGACTTTTTAAGTCTTGCTCTAGAAATAAAATCAAGCTCTTGATAGGCTCAGGGGAGGTAGATATAAGTGCACTTAAAACTTCCCACCATCCAATTAATCTATTGAGAATGCATATTTAATCTACTGTCACAGAGAGTTCTAAACAGTCTTCAAGTTTTCTTCTCCTGAATGACTTTCCAATATTTAATCCATGAAGACTTTTAGAAGAGCTGATTTACTTTGTCTTACTAGAAGTAGTGTATAAGGGTCTTCTGTCACCCCAAAGTCCATTTAGACACATGCCTTTATACTACTAGAAAATGAGTTAGCTCTGGCATTGCGGGTAATAATAAATAGAGGAAGGTAAACCCTCTAAATGTAATTCATATTATTTCTCCTCGTCAAAATAGTCTGAAAATATCCTTGCATGCTAAGACATTTTAAGCAAAGCTTATCCGGTTTATTACACACACAACAGTTGCAGAAGCCCTACTCAAGACTTTCCTACCCTGATCAGAATAGAGTATTTCTGACAAGATGCATATCATGTTCAATATAATCTTCATCATCATCATGTTCTATAATTATCACACATTATCAGCTATGCAGCACACTTTGCACATATTCTTTTATTTCATCCTACAATAATATTTGAAGTGGGTTCAATTAAAATTTCTACTTCATTGCTGAATAAACTAAGTTTAATGCCCAATATCACAGAGCAAGTACATAGCAGAAATATTACTGTTAAACCTCCTTTTCATAACAGAAAACATCTTCTCCTGCCCTCTCAAGGGGTCTCTGGGTGAGATTTTATCTAATCTCTAGTTACATGGGTTCCCAGATCATTTCAGAGATAGTTCCTACTACAATGACTTCTGGAATGTTTCGCTTTCTCTCTTATTTGTCCTTTGGGATCCTTTGTGGCAACACACTTCATTTTAAAGAGTAGATAGAGTAGCAAGAACTCACTCTAAGCTATCTTGGTGTATGTTTCTGGGGAAATAAAACCTAAAGCAGGGACCTTCATTGTTATTCTAAGTTGCTTTTGTTTTGTGCAGGGATGTGAATTGAATGCAGGGTTCCACATATACTAGATAAGTGCTGTACCACTGAGCTATACTCCCAGGCCCTATGTTGTTTCTGATTACCTAGATTCTTATTTTTACATGAAGATTTTTTTCTTACATTATATTGTCACATGCTCTTAACGGCCAAAGTGCCATTAAAATCACTCATCGTGATTATTTGGTTCAAAAATGTCGTCTCTTTCACAAAGAAAGCCACACAAGCCATGCATGTTAGCTATCAGTTCTCTATCATTAATTCATTTGTGCACTCACTTATTCCCTACATGTTTACCATGTGTATTCTATGTGTCAGGAACTCTCCTATGTGTTAGATGAATACCACTACTCTGAACTGCTAATTAGGTCTATACTAATAAAGTAGTCAGCCTTAAAGACTTTAGTGAATTTAATCTTTACTGAAAAACCAGCAGGCAAGTTAAAAACTGCAACAATGTAGGATAGATGTGCTAACAGGGCCACACGCCAGATAGGCAACAGCCTCATCAGACGTTGGAATCCCACCCATGAAACACTTTGGATCGTATCCAGCCTGCTTGGCTGACCCTCCAGGCATTCCCGGACATGTCTGGATACTCAGGATGTGCGCCCCCTGCAGGACCCCACCTGGACCACGGACCTGGACATGACCAGCTCCCTTTGGTTGGTACCCTGGCCAGAAAGAGGTAGAAAAGACTGAGCTTGGTATGTGGCAGCAGGGAGATTTCATCCTCACTCTGCTTTCATCTACCTGTTTAACGTTCGTATTTTTGAGTCTCAGTCCATATAAAGCTAAAAGTAGAGAAGAATATTATGGGGAAAGGTAGTAAAAGAAAATGTTCAACCACATTGGAATAAAATATTGGCAGATAATAACAGGTCAAAAATGGTTAGTGTTGTAGCATGTGCAAGTGTGAGGTTGTTAAGGAAAGGTCGTCTTCCTTCAGCACTCCCTCTGATTTGGGCCAGGCAGACTTCAGCCTCGCTTGGCTTCCAGTCCTCCTGAAATGACGTGGTGCCTGGAGAAGACAGCAATGACAACATTATGTATAATGCTTGGCTGAACATTTACTATATTCCAGATAATGCTGAATATCTTCCCTTGATTATTTCATTGCATCTTAAAAATTACACTATGAGGAAATACTTTTAGCTTCCATATTGAAAAGACAATGGACACCTAAAAATAAAATGCAACTTGCCTGAGTCTCAACTGTAACATGTGAGATAAATTTTGATCCCAGGTTGTTGGTGTACAGAATTCCATACAGTCTGTTAAATGAACAGTATTGTTTATTTCTGATAACAATTTTATTTTAAAATTTTGGGTAATAGAATTTACTGTATCTTTTTGTATCACCAAGTACTTAACTAAAGAGTTAAATAAAAATAAAATGTAAAGATACAATGTTGATGGTAATTTCTTCAAAAAAGATTTTACATAGGATATGACAGTGATGATGGAATCTTTTAGAGCTTTTAATGATGCAAATAGTACCATTAAACTGAAGCTCATGCTTCAATGGTGGTGCCATACGATCACCACCAGTGCTATAAGACAAATAAGTCACAAAATGATGTGCCTAGGCAAATGCTGAAAATTATTTTTTATATTTAGGATAGAAGTCTATCCCAGTGAGCTAATTTATGTCTCTGTCCATTGACTCGTTCATAAATCTAAATAAAGGACCACAGCACACCTTGTGCTATGACAGGGGGGAGGGAACAAAGTTGAGTGTTTTAGAATTGAAAGAGGAACTGGCTGGGTTTGAATCCTCATAATACCATTAACTGGCTAAGTGAGACTCAGTTAAACGTACCACGTTGTCAGCTGTTAGTAATGATGCTATCTGTAATTTTAAAGTGAAGAACAATGAAGAACATGAATGCCTCTCACCAGTTACTCATAGTTTAACTATGGCAGGCTGCTATTCGACAGGGATATGACGTAGAGGGAGAAGCAGGGCCTTGACTCAGTCACTGGTCAAGTTTAAAGCGAAGTGTCAGAGGGAAAGCACTGTGTTACGGAATCCTCAGAGAGTCACTGATGCATCCCTGTTAGGCAAAGTGAAGTGGGGTCTTATTGGCAAAGGTATCTTAGTGAACATGAAGTTTGTGAAGCAACTGCTAAGTGCACCCGTCTTACAGACCTGCAAAAAGAGGACTCCGCCTTCACTTAGGGTCCTAACAGAGACATTTTGGAGGGGAATTTGGGACATGAGAGGAAGATCTTCAGGACACACTTCTGCGTTCTGGCCGTATGCTCTAGGTTATCCCAGAAAATTTTTCAAGTACAGTAAATCTTACTTTTTGTTACTTTCTGTGTCATGTTCATTCAATTGTGCTTTCGACCTTCATGTCTTTTATTTTGATGTTGCTTGTGATTTTTCTGTACATTTGTTTTAAACAGAATAAAATCAAGCAAAATAAAACAGAATAAAATCAAAACAAAACAGTGTAAGTTACACAGGACTTCAAAACAAGATAATAGGAAATCAGCAATGGTTACTGCATTGCCTCTTGTTTTTTTCAAAATAGCTGCCCACACCTTCCAGGCATAGTAAAAGTCAAGCACAAAGAACAGACTAGAATCAACAGAATCAAAACAATGAATGCAATAAAGAACTTAGAAGCAAAGTAATAGTAAACCCAAAATGGCTACCATCATATATCTTGCTGTCTTTGAAATAGCTGTCATTGCCATCAGATATAGTAGAATTAAGCAAAACAAAGCAGAACAAAACATGACCAAAAAAAAAAAAAACAATGAAAATGATGCAAGACTTCAAAACGAGATGATAGGGAATTAACAATTGCTACTGCCTTCAAAATGAAATCCCCCATAGGTGCTACATTGAATACTGCTATCCTCTGAATAGATGACCAGACTACCAGCTTTAGGGTTACAAAATTAGTGAAACACTAAACGCTGCAAGCATTAAATTGTATTTTATCTCAATAGTTATCATTGCAGCCTGTGTTTCTCCAGATCAGCTGATCAGCTGATTGCTCCCCGGGTGAGGGGGTGGAACATTGGCTCATCTCTTAGCCCACAGGGCAGAAGGTGCTGGTTTCTGGTTCTCCCCTCACTGACCTGTGCACAGTGCTGACTCACGGGAAGGACTGGCTTATTGTTGGCTTCTTGCTCTCCTTCCTTGCAGTCTACCAATGTCACTGACTCACAGGAAAGGGCTGGTTTCTGGTTATCCCCCTGGCAATTCACACGTGGCGTCAACTCACAGGGAGCAGATCATTTTTTTACATGAAAAGAAGCTTTTAAAAATTTCTTCTGAGGCAATGAAATATTGTGAAATGATAGTAAACATATTAATCTATAGAGAAATCATAAATAATGCTTAAAGCTGTATACAACCCTGCAGCCTAGAGGAAACACTAATATTCTACTGATCAGTGATCTCAGAACACATACATACAATTTTGGGGAACTGACTAGCAATATTTGAAAAAGTGCTTGTATGACAACCTTTCCATATTAACAAATAAAGATATATATCAGCAATTTAATGCCTTTAGAATTCTCTAATTATTGAAGAGAATGCAGTTTATCTGATACTTATTGATAAAACATATTTCCCTAATTTCTGAGCAATGTAAACAGTGCTTCTCCACACAGCTCGAAATACAAAGCAATCAAACCATGAAATAATAGAAGAAAAATATATCAAATAGGTTACTGAAAGTTAAAACAAAATTGTTACTTTAATCTACTATAGAATGAAAAGTAAATGGAAGACACTGTCTAGTACCTCCATCAGAAGTTTAGTTTTTCAATAATTTGGTTTTACATCTCTAATTTATTGTGCATTAACAATGTTTCTGGTACTATACTAATAATGGGGTAGAATGATTAAAAACAGCCCTCTTTTTATAGCTTGCAATTATTTAACATTTTATTAATCATTTTAATTATGTGTATTTATGATATGTGATGTCAATCTACATATATATTTTGTAATGATCTAATCAGGAATAGAACTAAAATTCCAGCAGAGGATACAGATGATAAACTAATTAGCAAAAATGTGTTAGCCACAAACACTCTGTAAAGAATTAACCCAGGGTGAGAGGACAGAGCAGTGGACATGTTTGGCCAAGTTAACTGAAAGGTTTCTCTACAGAATGCTTTTCCAGTTGAAGAATAGATGGCTGAAGGAACCAGGCAGGTAAAGACTGAAATCTAGAGAAGCAGTAGGAGCTTGTGAAGGTGTCACCTGGAGGATGAGCCCAGCAGGTTGAAGACAGGGAAAGGCAGGGACTGCTCGTGCAGCTTGTGTGTACACCAGCAGGAAAGGTGACAGGAGTGTGGAGTTACAGGAACAGGCAGGGAGTTTCTTGCAGACTCGCATCTTCTAGTAAGATTTCTGTTTTGACGCTTATGAAAAGATAAGCTTTGGAGCACTTCTACCTGGACAGAACTTGATTTAAACTTTTAAAAGAGCAGTATAGCTTTCCTTAACTTGTAAGCTTCTTAAGATGTATTATCTTGGTTAGGAGCACTTCTACCTGGACAGAACTTGATTTAAACTTTTAAAAGAGCAGTATAGCTTTCCTTAACTTGTAAGCTTCTTAAGATGTATTATCTTGGTTAGCTCTGACTTCAGAGGACCTAGAAAAATGTCTGGCTCATACTAAAATTTACATCAACATAAGGCCATTAGGTAGGGATAAAGTAGGCAACCAGCACAGGAAATATGGATGGAAGCAAAGATTCATTTATTAATCCAACAAGAAGTATTAAACATTTAAAGGTACAGTACTGAGCACTGGAGTTCCAATGATAGAAACTTTCTTCTTTCTCTCAAGAAGTTTATATTCTAGTTGATGACAGAGGCCTGAGATAAATAAATACATCAGTAATTTATCTAGGTACAAGTGAGAAACTTGTCTGTCATTAGAAGGAGAATGAATGTCTTGTTTCTATTGCAGCCTAAGGTCTACTTGTTTTTAGATGGAAACCAGACCAAGGTCTTTTCAGGTAAGAAAGCCAGGTGTGCTGCTTGATTGGAGGAAAGGGAAGATGAAGGTCTGACTATCGAGACTGGGCTACACTGGCCTTTTGGTAGATTTGGCATTCTGCAAGCAGACAGCAGTGAGGTGCTCAGGCAAGAGAATAGGAGATTGGGGCCACGGATATAATAAATAAAAGCGCAATGTGACTACAGCAGTCTGGGAAAAGAACCTGCTCTGGGCTTGGACTGTCAGATTGAGTAGGAAAGAAGCATCACCCTCCAAAAGGATATTTGTGAGCAAGTTGTCAAAACTCGTGGAGTTCAGCGTCCCCATTGGTAAAATGTGAAAAATAATGTCATCTGTTTCATACAGTTAATTAGATTGTCTGATAATTTACATATTTACAACTGAGTTATGTGAAAGGCTTAATGATGTCTAATATCTTACTATATTCAATTGAAAACATTCTAATCATATGGCTATAACGCCTACTCGGCCATCATACATTGTGATCATTTCCATATTGCCAAGGGCAATCACAATACATTGTGGACACTGTGCCTTGAATTATTATTGGGGGGACACTCAAGATTGAATCCAGGGCCTTTTCACTGGGCATAACCCCAGCCCTTTTTGTTTTAAATAAGAGGCAGGGTCTCACTAAGTTGCTAAGTTGCCTGGGCTCGCAAGAAACTTGCAATCCTCTTACCTCAACTTCTGAGTGGAGCTACTACACACGGTTGAATTAAAATTTTTAAGCCATTTATTGAGGCACAACTGACATACAAATTGTGCATACTAAATTTACACAGTCCAACAGGTTTAGAAATCATTACACACCTTTGAGGCTATTACCACAATTTATGCCATGAACCTATCCATCAACTCTGAAGTTCAGGGAATACTTTCATTATAGAGAACATTATGCACGAGAGCAGGCACAGACAGGTGGATAACTCATTCTCCTATCTTGTTTCACTTCTAACATTACTAGTATTTGGGTCCCATGTATTCTTTCAGCAGAAAGGTTTGAGTTGAGGGTTAGAGGACTGGCTGTGTCAGGTGTGATCTATAGATTCAGGAGTAGAAAGAATCCCCAATGCAGTGTGTTGCAGAGGGAAGCTCATGCTCCATCTGCATTGTACACAGTCTTGGGGGCCAGATGCTTCCTGGAATTCAGACTCTCAAGCTCTTCTTGAGTGACTGATCCATGTACATGGGTGGGAGTAAGGCCAAAGCAGCCTGGAACTACCTCCACAACCTCTCCTTATATGGGCCATAAAATTCTAAAAACACAGGAAATCAAGGAGAAAAAAAATTTGGATATTTGCTGATGGAAATAATTTCTGGAGGTCATGACATAAGCTGAGACTGTAAGATCCTGGAACCAGCATTTGTCTTCATGGAGCAAAGTGATTTTTTTTAAAGGACATGGGAAGCCGGAAGCAGACACTGCCCCTTAGTTGTAGGCTCGCTTGGCATTGAGCCCCATCTTCTAAGCAAAACTTCTTTGGTTTCAATGCCACTGTTGGCCTTGCCCGGGTAGTGTGTGAGACAGGCCTGTGTTCTGCAAACCTTGGGAAGACGGTGATCATTCTTCATCTCTGCCAGTTGCAGGGAGATTAATTTAGCTGAATTTGGAAAAAATTTTTCTTTTTTTTATTTTTTTTTCTTTCATTTCCTGAGTTTCTGCCAAGGCAAACTGGTAGAAACCAGCACCAACAATAAAGCTGGAGATGGTGCCTGGTTTTCTTGAACACATCCTACCCAACTGTATTCTCGCTTTATGTCTGTATCCAATACTTAATGAAGCTTGGATTCCTGTGAAAGCTTTGTGAAGACGAAGCATGGACTAAAGACACCTTCAACGTGTTGTCATGTTATTTCCAAAATTAGTGTACAAACTGCAGTTACTAGCTCATGGTCAAAAGTTCCACTAAGACTCTCCACATAGGGCCCTTCCTCGGGATCCTTGCACCAAGACATGTTCTTTGGGGGCTCTGCCACCCGCTGAGCCTCTCTCCTTCTGCCACAAGAAAGGCTAAGAGCAGCCACAGCAGAGGCCCTCGTCCTTGGCAGCACTCCCGGTCAGCACAGTGTCGCCAGCAAGCTTTCCGTGGGAAGGTCTTCCATCTGCAGCTTGGCAAACAAGGGAAATTTCCTCTGAGCTTCTTCCACCCTTTCCCCTCAGCTCTGCATAAGGGGCAGCTTGAGAGACCCAGTCTGACTTCAGGGGTAGTGCTGGTGAGTTTCAGGTAGTTTGAACATGAAAATGGCATCTCCCTATTTTCTTCCACAAGCTTGAAAGGCTTTGAGGAAAAGAATGTTGTTTGTTTTGCCACTACTTGCCATCTCAGTGCGCAACAGGTCACAAGATGTGACAGGTTCATGCACTAATTCCTTCCTTTTCAGTTAATAGAATAACACAGATGGGAGCACTTAGCCTGGAATTGGACAGAAGTTGGAGCAGCAATAGAAGGAAGACAGAAGCAGCCCACCCCTTCTCAGCACTTCACCTCACTAAGCAGAAGTTATTTTCCGTAACACTGTTATCCTCAGCTAGGCAATCCTGAGCAGCTACCCTTATACAGACTCTAGTTTCAATCTGCCATCACAATCGGCAGATTGCACAATGCACACAGCGTGTTACAGAGATAACAACACCCCACAGCAACTGCATTGCTTCTCAGGAGTCTCTGAACAATTGTGTCCTGGAAATCTTCCTAAAACGAACCCTTGAGCGGTCTGTGAGGTGATACACAGGTTACTTAATGGAATTTGGTGGAGGGGTGGTGGGCAGAGATAGCAGAGCCATGAACAGACACCACTGAGATCCCCATCATTTTCTTTGGCGCATTGGTGTTAAGTAGATTATGCTTTATCAGACTGTGACTGAACTTTCTGTCCAAAGATGATATGCGAACTTTGGTGATCAAAGGGTTAGATATTTAAAATCTAATGAACATCTTCAAATCCCATACTGCCACCAATGAGAGATGATATTTGAATAAATCATCTGACTTTTCCTAAAACTCTAATTTCTCATTTGTGAAGGAAACCGGGATGACATTTGCCCCCTTATTTATTTGCTGAATATCAAGGTAAATGACTGCAGCAATGGCTGGGACATAAAAATAGCATCTACCAATTATTGGCACTTTTAATATGTGTCATGCACTGTGCCTCCAACATTTATTGCAGCCATGCTTCTAACTAAACCTCATACCAAGTTGGGAGGCAAATGCTTTTATCACTTCTCACCCAATGGCAAATGAGAAAGCAAGATTTGTGCTGAGATCCCACAACTTGCTTTGAAACCAAATCTGTCAATTTGTGGCTTCACAAGCCAAGTTCATAATCATGTGTCATCTTCTCAGTAAGTTGTCGTTTTCATCGTTGCCACCACTATTATTAAGCAAACCACGAGGACCTTCTTTATGCCTTGCTATAACACTCTGTACATCAGCACTGTAGTATTGCTCATAAGATGATATTAAAATTGGAGATTTCAGAGAGTAATTCCTAACTTGGAATTGTTTTAGAAATTGAAGAAAAGACTGACAAGCACGTCTGGGAATTCAAGTAAGATTAGATCGAAATATAGACTGCATGTAAGTTACCATCTGTTTTGAACCCCTCCATCTCCTTGTATGAGAACAGCCCTCTCTCTACCTTGATAAATATTCTTCCTGTATATCATCAGCTCTGATGAGGATGGAAAGTCACATTTTTTCCATTGCATCAAGTCACCTAAGTGGACAGTGAGTCATGGTACTTGTCCGTAGTGATCAGTGAGTGTGCTGAGCCTATAATTCAGAAGAACTTTTTGAGATGGTTTCAGAAGATATGTGTTGAAACAAGGAGCGTGGGATGATCTAAGTCAGATGCTTTTGTAGTTGTGCTAGTGAGCTTTTCATTACTGTGACTAAATACCTGTGAATAAAAACTCAAAGGAGGAAAGGTTTATTTTGGCTCATGTTCCAAAAGTTTCAGTCCATGATCAGCTGGCTTCAGTTTTTATACCTGTAGTAAGGCGATGACTTCACGATTGAAAAGACAAGAAGGGATAAGGGGCACAGTTTCATCTGAGATCTTCTTATGTTTAATATTCATTCTACTCCTAAGTTTCCATATCGATTTTCCATTACTTTACACAGAAAAATACTAGCTTCATAGTGTACACTGGATTCATCAATACTGAAGTTATGATGAGCTTGGTAAGAGCCGCATCAACAGTCTTGAGAGAACCAGCAACTTTGGGCCTCTCAGATTTCTCAGTCCTCATCCTTAGACTCTTTATGTTTGTCTCTCCCAGGGAGTCCAGAAGCACATCCGAATTAAGTTTCAACTGATTCTTTATTTCAAAAGGAAATGGGCATTGAATGCAGATAAACCTAATTTCAAATGTGTACCAGCTTTACCAGAACATATAAGTCTAGTATCTAGGAAAAATCATTTTATTTTATATCCAAGTGTCTATTTTCTCATTTCTAAATTAGATACAGATAATTGGGTGAGAATGAAGAGAGATGGGAAATTCAAGTAATTTAGAGTTAAAACACACACGCACACACACACACACACAGAGAGAGAGAGAGAGAGAGAGAGAGAGAGAGAGAGAGAGACAGAGAGAGAGAGAGAGAGAGAGAGAGAGAGAGAGAGAGCGCAAAACAGAGCCCTTGACATGCTGCTTGCCTCCAAGGTTGCACTTGTATTTCTACGATGCTCAACCCTACTTCCCAGAAGATGACACTGCACAGCAGTGAGGACAGGTGACCAAAATCTTTTTATGAATGTTTGTGTAACACAGAAAAATTATGTAGCTCATTGTGATAGAAGTTGTGCATGTCCTTGATACGTAAAAGCCTAACAACATCTCACATCATCAACCCTTAGAATAAGTTGTAAAAGTTAACAAAGTTGTATGAAGCATCTTCTTGGCTCACTGAATGAACAATGACTTTTTGCACATCCTTACCAGTTCTCTCTGCTGATTCTGTTTTGTAGTAACAGGTACATAGCCTTGACTACTGGGACTTCAGGGATGGGGACAATGAGGATGATGCAGTAGATTTCTCTGACCTCCAGATACATAAAGGCTACCAAGGCAGATCCCAGGTACTAGGCATGGCAGCTGCTCCTTAGCTCTGCTGGTTTGTTTGAAACATTGTGGGAGGTTTAGGCAACCTAATAATTGAAGCTATTTTTGAATCTTATAATTTTCACATTCCCTACATCAACATATTCTGCAGAATCTCTCTTTCTCTGTCTCTGTGTCTGTCACTATCTCTGTCTCTCTCTGGCTTTTGTTCCTATGTCTTGGTATCCTAGTTCTAGGGATTAGGGACAGATTGAATAAGATACAAACTTCTGCCTCAAAGAGCTCATAAGAACAGTTTATGGTCACTGTTTCTTTAGCTAACAGTCACGGATATAGAGCAGAGACCAGTGCCAGAGTTTAGGCCTGGCTTCTCAGCCCAGGAGAGGTGACATTAAAGAGTGTTTATGCCTCACATGGTGCCCAGATGCCTCCCTTTGTCTCCTGTGAGTCAGTTAAGAGAGAACTATCTTCCTATAAAAGCAGAGTTTAATGTCTGGCAGACCTTGGATGTAAATTTCAAACAATGTGACTTAAGTAAAGTTTATTTAAAGTGAAAGTTGTGGTCACACTGAAGATACCGTCCATCTTTGTTTTTCTGCCTCATGCTCATTTATATGAAATTCCTTCCTTTCCCGTTCTTGATGCCCATTGGGTATAGGTATCCTTTTGGCTGATTGAGAACAGTCATGGAGAAAATCAGAACCAGGGCTTCATCGCATCTCCCCAAAATGGCTTCTTCTTCTCTTCAAATAAAGCTGCTGGTAAAATGTTTACAAGGGTGATATTTCACACGAAGAGCAGAAGATCATATTACTGCAAGAAAGAGAGGATGTACCACCTCATTCAAAAGCTATCCCTACTTCTAGGGTTACAGATATAGAATTCTTGGGTTCATAAGAGGGAAGCAATGAGTAGAGTGCAGGAATTCAAGGAACAGTTTAGTAATTAATATCTTAGATCAACCCTACATCAATATACTACACTTGCATGGAGTCTATGAATTCATAAATTTTCATTTTTAATCAACACATGATTTTCCCTTCCATTTACTCATCCAAGGAAATAAATTAATGTTTGTTTAGTATTTATTATGTTTTGCAACAAAGGGGGGAAGTGAATATTAATTTTTTAGCATCCAGGTCAGTGTCTATAGCTCAGATTCCCTTGGCAAATTTGTCACTGAGTTTCTATGAAAGAATTTTCCTTATTATGCATTTCCCAGGGTTTTTTTTCCCCCCAGTCTTTTTTTTTTTTCTTAATTTTCTAATTTTACAAATTGTCCACAAGAGACCAGAACTGAGAGGACAAACCTAACAGAGTGAGGCCATCTGGGATTTAGTTGCCAAGACTCTAGAGGGTCTTACTGTTGCCAATGTCTTCAGTTCAATAATATCTTAGTAAAAAGAAAAATAGTTCTTTTGACACTCATTTGAAAGGGAAGGGTGAGGTGCAAGAGCAACCAGTTTGTGCTCTAACAGGACCGAAAGCAAAATCTGAGTGATGTCACTTAATCCATGAATAAAGTAATTTCCCAGGACTTTCCTAACAGAAAATGGCAGGTGTACATTGAAAAGGGAAAACTGGAAATATTTTGAACCAAGCTCATCAGGTTTAATTTGACTAAGATCACATACAGATTTGTCAGTGCTCATGGGAGAGGGTGAGGATGTGTTAGCATCTTGCAGTAGAGAGGACACTGGTGTTTATTAAATGTGATATTGTGTCCTAGTGAATCTGGGTGCTGTAGCAGATCCTGTACTTGTCACACTGATGAACTGGTCAAGAAGGCCAGGAACAGAAATATGGCCAAGGCTACAGCTCATGCTGGGGGAAAAGAAGAAATGAAGGAACAGGGATGTGGGGTAAAGTTGGATTCTTTTGTACCTCAAGGATACAAAGAGAGAGTAAACAATCAATCAATGGCATATTGAGTTTTATCCAATCCTGGTCGTTGACCAAAAGGCAAGGTGAGCTGAGCAGCAGAAGCCTAACTTTGGGTGAGCCGGCTAGTGCTGTCACCTTGTGGGTACTGAGGAAAGACAACAGTAACGCCAGAGAACACAATACAGTTAGGGTATCCAATGGACCAGAAAACATTGGCTACATGCACGAGAAAACTCTGGGTGTTTCTAAAACATACATTTTCTGTCTAAAATACACTTTTTCAAATGTTCTAAGGAAGTGTGGTAGGCAAAATGCTGATTTACCCTTGTCCTAATGTTTATGCCTTTAATTTACACAAACATACCCCAAATTCTTAAGTCAAACACCTATCTAGCTACTATTGTGAAGGGATATTATAGATGCAACCAAGATCCCAAATTATACAAGGTTCTGGTTGCATCACATGAACCAATTACAAGTAAAACATTTTCTCTAGCATTGCACAAGCCAGAGATCAAATGCACAAGAAAGGCTCCAGGCATCACTGGGGGTCTGAAGATGGGGAGCCATGTGGCAAGGAATGCACAGCTTCTATCTAGTCGTTGAGGTGGTCAGAAGAAAATAAATTTTACTGACAACTAGTGAGTTTGGAAGAGGACACTAGGACTCAAATGAGAATTGTAGTCCTTCTGACGCCTTGATTTCAGCCAGGGGAGACCTCAGCTCTGCTCTAGTCATGCTGTGCCCACTCTTTCAACCCATAGGACAGTGAGAGACTATATTGTTACTCTTAAAATGTCAAATTTGAGATTCACAGATATAGAAAACTAGAACTTGAAAGAAAAGGAAAATTCAGCTTTCCCAAAGGGCTAGTTGTATAAGAATTAACCGTGAACTTCATGTACTGTGGCCTGTTGTGAATTTTTAACCCAGATAGTTGCCTAAAGCACGAAGGGAATGCATAGCACCTGCCATAGAAATAGAGGAAGAATTAGTTCTACTCTTGAATGAAATTTGAAGTTACAAATTTCGTTATTTGGTATATTGATAGCTGAATTCTTTTGACTCCAGCATAGGAATAGAAAGAATTGCAAATGTTTAGATTATCTTTTGATCACCTAGGTTTGGGTAAACATGATGCTAAACTGAAAGCTAGTGTTAGAGCCATGGAAACTGCGTGACTAGAGAAGAAATAAATAACTACCTTAGTAAATAAATGACGTCTAAAATGACTTCCAAATAACAGTTCTACAAGTCCATGCGTTGAACTTGAAAGTATTGAAATATAACTAGACCTAAAGTGCTTGCAGAGGATAGAATGAAAACAAGAGAGATATCCATAGCTATTTCAGAGCGGATAGCACAAAAGGGAAGGTCTACATTGTCTATGAGAAGAGAAGTGAGCCCAAGTTGACATTTGACCTGTGGCATTGTTCTCCAAATATACATAGCCTGAGTCAAGAAAATTCTTTGCCAAATGAGAATTGTTGGCCCCTTGCCCAGTAACCAGGCTTTGCTTGTTTTAGAGAATTTTATTACCATAAAAAAGGGACAAATCGTAAAACTCAGACTTCAGTGTTGAAAAATTAATTAGGCCTTTGGCCCTCTCTTCTCAGCATTTGAAAAGAATTTCCTTATGCACTTAGCCAGTTCAGTGATAGGGGTTAAATATGTGTACTCTGGAGATTAACACTTCTATTAGAGCACTTTCAATTGTGAAACTGGGTTAGAATCAAGAGCCCATCTAGTTTTTCCAGTAGATGTATCAAGAAAAGGAAAGCAAATCATCTTGTTGGTTACCAGAAAAGGCTTCCCATTGGAGATGACATTGGGTCTGGGAAAGAATGCGGGCAGTCTAATCAAGAGTTGGTGAAGGTGGAATAATGGTGGCATGAGTGAGAATGAAGCATCCAAGACACTGGGAGTCAGAATCAGCATGCATGGAATAAAGAATTTAATCAGTGGCAGGAAGAGAGGGTATGCAATTGGGAATGAAATAAGAAAAGTCTGAGTCGGAGGAGTAGAGACCTGAGATGTAACCTAAAGTACTGGAGGGTTTTACCAAGGATGTGCCATGGTCGCTCCCATGCTATAATACCTGTGAAAGTGGCAATTTGGAGAAAAATGGGCAAGTCTAGGGTAATAATTCATTTTCTGGTTTAATGTCATGGTCTCGGAAGCGAGAGATAGATGCAGTTAGCTTTCTGACATGTTAATTTATAGTTGTTTGGACTATACATATGTACCTATGTCATGTTCTTGTTTTCAGAAACCTAAAGTCAGTTAGAGAAACTGAACTGAGGGATCATGCTTTGCAAATGATGTGTTCATGAGCTCACCGCAGGAAGCAGGGAGTGGAGCTATTCCCTTTGCAAATCAGAAGACCCTTAGTTTGTGTTTCATTGGTAATTATTTCTGAATTTATTTTAATGAACACATTAACTCATTCATTCATCAAGCATTTACAGTTGAATGAAATTCTACTATTCAGGCATCAAGGGACCGTGGAACTAATGAAGAAATTCCCTGACCTCACTGAAGTGCAGTTCACAGAGATGAAGACAACAAATCACTGAATCGCCAAATATCACAAAGTGATTAAGTGTTATATAGAAAGGTAAAACAGAGTAAAGATATCAGACCCTGTCACAATGATGGTAGGTTCCTTTTTAATGTTTTGCTGGAAAAAACTCCTGAAGAGATTGTCTTTGAGCAAAGACCAGCAGAAGGTATAAATTAAGATGTGAAGGAGAAAAAGAAGAGCAACTAGTAACACTCCTTGGGACATTCATGCAGAAACAGGCTGAGAGCAGCCAGAAACAAGTGACCAGGAGGGAAAGACATAGGTGATGAGAGTTCAGGCGAACAACGGAACCCAGTGGCACTCAGGGCTAGGAACAGTGACTATGAATGAAGTAAAAAATTACTGGTAGTTTCCAAATTGAGCAGTGATTTGATTTAGTACTTATGTGAAGCAATCTTCTTGATATTTAAGGCTAGTGATAGTGGTCCTAAAAGATTAAAATTATTACATTACTATTTATCTTTTTAGTCGCTCATTCATATGTTCTAGAAACGTTCTGAATGCTTTCTCTATGCCAACTATTATGAGAAATATTAGGGTTATCGTCTAGTAAGACATAGTTTTTTCATCTCATAATTTGCAGTAAATATATTTGTGTATGTCCCAGTTCACTGTAAGATTTCTTCAATCTAATTTCCAGTTCACAGCTTGCATTACATATACAAAGTATGGGATTGGTTAACTATCAACAATCTAAGCATGTCTTATCATCTCAGGAGATTTAATTTATGATTTGGTTTATGATTTAATTTATGATTTATGATTTGGTTATCTCCATGAGTTAATTTGAGTCTCCTTACTCTAATATCTTTTTTGTATATGTTTATATTTATATTTTAATATATATCATATATATTTCCAAATATGTGATTCAGATTGGTAATGACCTTTTTAATTTTTCATTGTTTTACTTTGAAGATGCTAAACCAAGCCAGTGACAGAATATAATTTGTCAGATTTTAGTGTGGAGGCCAAAAATCTATATTTCAGATTTTAAAAACCATTTTTTTATTTAAAGAAAAAAAACACAGAAAAAATGGTAGAAATAATACAGAATTTCCAAAAAATTAATGCTAAGAAATCACTGATTGATAAGTTACATATTGTCATCTTAGAAATAGTTGTTCAAGTTACAAAATTAAAGTGTAACTTGCTGGATGCTTGCGTCTACGGTTCATAACTTTTCATGTTGAGATACACTAAAGGTCAGTTTTATGTTTGTAAACTGACTGCCTTGGGGATAAAAGGCCTGATCGGTGGAACTTTCTGATTTGCAAACTGCAAACATTACCACCATGGCCAATTTTAGGCTAACAAAGACTCAACAACTAGGATATAAAAATACCATATATGTAACAATTGACTGGAGCCAGTTCTAGCATACCATTCAATCTACATGAATCATACAGACCTGATAAGGACACTGTGCTGTCCATTAAAATAGGCTCCCAGGTCTATGTGCCCCTCTTCCTGGGTCACAGGAGTTTCCAACTTCCTTACCTGCAAAATAAATTAGATGGATATTCCAGAATCTTTGATAGATCCACCTACAGTTCAGTTTGTTTGTTTGTCTGTTTGCTTTTCAAGAGCAGTTTAGAATTTTGTTATTCAGCTAGCTTTGAACCATACTGATGGAATGTGTTGTATGCACATGGTATAAACCAAATGTCTGATCCTGACACTGAGAAAATCCTAGCCAAAATAGAGGATGGCTTGTGGCCATTTCAAATATTGCCTTTGAAAAATCACAATCCTTGGATTACAGTGTTTGTTGGAGTCAATATTTGCTGTTGGCAAATGAATTTGGAAGGGATGGATCTTGAGAACACCGGGGATGCTTGAATTAGCGGGTGCTTAAAAGAGAAGCTAAATCATTACTAGAAGATTCAGTTTCCACAAGGGCTTCTGATATTCTATGCACATGGGCGTCCTCATTTTAACAATGTAAGCAGTGAAATGCACCTACAGAGAAAAAGCGATCATAGTGAAACAAATATTCTACATGCATACGTAGTCTTCTGTAATCTTTGCAATAACCTAGTTTGACCTTAGTGTTTTCCTTGTGTCATTATTAAGAAAATCAAACTCAGAGAAGAGAAAGAGCACATCCAAGCCTGACGGTTCCAGGTGACTAATGTTAGCCAGAGTTTCAACACAGACTCCTTGTGCCCAGAGCTCCCATTTCTACTGCTGTCTCAATCCCAGGGTTCACCACGATGCCTGGTGCATAATTCGTGCTCAAAGTATGTTTGTGGAATGAATTAAAATAAAGTAATGGTTGTTAGACTTCTCAGTGAAGAAGTTGTATTTGGAGAATACAGATTTGGAAATTTTTCATGTAGTGAAAGATTATGTATATAAAGCCATAGCAAAATTTTCTTGGGTCATTAAAATTTTAATTGTTTTTAGTAGTATGCAAAAATTTCAAAAAAAGAGTATAAGTCTCTTAAGGTCCCTTTACTTTGTTACACTTGTAACAGTGCCAATGTCCACATTTCCCTCAAGGGATGAACTTAGCATGCCAAATTTTCATGATTATGGGATGATTAAAGGTTAAGTGCTCAGGGAAGAATCACGATACACACTTTTCAAGTGGTGAGAGACAAGCTTGGCATGTGCCACTTTGTAGACGGGATTGTCACATGAAGGTCTTCTGTGTTCTTGTCTTGTGGACACTTTATCTCATGATAATCCCAAGTCCTTGATTGTCTGTGACATGTTTTTGTTGTTGTTGTTTGAAGGAACGAATACTATGTGCATTAGTACCATTCAAAAGGCTATTTATTTCAGTTTGACTGAAAATTCTAGAAAAGTTTCACATTATAGATTATTGCTCTGGTGTTCTATATAAATAATTTGGGTAACAGTACAAATTTTCTTACTACCAAGAATTCCTAGTGGTTAAAAATGATTTTGGAAAAAGTATAACTACAGTATAACAAAAACAAAACTCCCATTAGACATGTTAACATAATTCTGATATGCAGCTTCAACTATCCAATTTACTTTTTTGATAACATGTAAAAAGAAAGTGATAATAAAAACAAATCAGTTTCCGATTGCATCAGTCTAATCCAGAAAGCTTACTTTTTGCTTTAATTTTAAAAACTACAGAGAGAGATTTGCAGACACCGAATCCATCTGCTGCTCTTTCATTTTCCGTGTCAGAGGGATGCAGATAGATCTGTAAAATGTGTTACAAAAAGCCAGCCCGAGATCCACGGCTCACTCCTGGGGCTGATACTGATTAGACCCTTACTGACCACAGCTCCAGCAGATGAAAAGAATGAGTGCATTCTGATGGAGTTCTCCCTGGCTTTTCCTTCTGGGGCTAGTGGGAGGGGACAAAGTCATTTGTTCTGTTTTACAAGTCCAGTCTCTTTCCGTTCTAAAAAGAAGAGCTTGCCACATGCCATGTACCTCACTATTCATCAAGCAGTGAAAAGAACTCAATACAGACTAAGAAGTACAATGCCCAAAGGGACACTATCAATCTTTTATTACCACAACTTCCTCACTTTTGAGTTGTTTATACTGATATATCTTCCGCTCAGGTAGAGTGACTTAGAGTAATTTTCTCAGCAAAAGAACATGGATTACCTCTGGTCTGAGCCCTGGCCTGTCTGAGAATATTTCCCTTTGCTCACACCCAGAATAATCAGGTACAGAATCTTGGGGTCATCATCTTTCTCCCCTCAAACTCTGTAGTTGCTAATTTTTCAGACATGTGTGGCTGATGTCAAAATAAGAAACCACTAGCACTGGGATCTGTTTCAATCAAAATACCTTTTCCTTACTTCCATTTATGATTTGTAATCTGTATGGGATAGCCAACATACTACCTAGAGAAATATTGGTCTTTAATTTTGTTTTTATTCATTTTGTCCAGGATTGCTGAACTATTTTAGTTAAAAGATTAATTTTATTTCTATTAAACAGGAACATTTTTGCCTTTTATTCCTTTATTTTAGATTTTGTTTTTGCCTTTCTCTGAGATAACATATATTAATAATATAATATCTTGATTACTTTTCTCCTGCTGAGACAAAATATCTGACTCCCAAAGTAAAGGAAGATAAGGTTTATTTAGCTCAGAGTTTGTGGAGGTCTCAATCTGTACTTGCCTGGCTCCAAGGCAGAATGGCTTGTGGCAGAGAGCAGCAGTTCATGGCAGTAGAAGACAGCAGAAATATCAGGAGCAAAAAGGGGAGGAATGTGGAGAGAAGACTCTTTCTGTACCTTATATTGTGTATAGTCTACCCGCTGTAGGGTGGGTGTAACACACCCTTAATCTCAGCATATGACCATGAATCAATCACAGATTCTGAAAGCCTGCTCCCATGAGTGCATGAGGATTTGGAAGGACATTCAGACACAAAACATAGCATATTTATATCACACACACAGAGACACAGACACACACACATACATGCATACATATGACATACATGTATGTGTGTGAGTTTGCATATACATGTCTGAATGTTTTTATTATCTGTGTGTGCTCTATATTCCTCTAGTCTTCTCTGTTTTTTTTTTCTTCTAGGTTTCAAAATTCTCCTCCATACGCTTTCAAATGCCACTGAATCTGTTCCCTCCTTACATATCTATTTTAAATACTTCTACCATTGGTCCTTAGCTCAAAAATCCAGACAACATATTTTTAATTTCCTCAGATTGTTTCATGTAATGTTTGCCTATCTTAATTTTATAAATTTTATATGTCTTATATAATATTAGAAATATTCAAATATGTATATTGAAGCTAATTACTGAAGACTGGTAAAATGTACAAGTTAATTTTTCAGCCCATGTGACATGCTCATTCTCTATTTATGACATAGTTCACAGGAACTATGGAAGAAATGTAGTGGAAGAAAAATGTACCTCTTCTTCTCTTGCTCTCTGCTGTAGTTTCCTTGAGGATTTTTTCTTAATACTTGTATAGCTACTAAATTTTTACCATTTCTCTGAGTCATATATGTGTGTGAATTTTTACATGTAAATGTGTGTATGTACGTATGTAAGTATGTTAATTTTTGAGTTGGAAAAACTATCTTAGACTCACTTAAAAGGAACTTGGTAACCAGAAGAAACCCTGTGTTCCAAGATATGAAGTACAGAAACAACCTTACAGAAAAAAAAATTCAGTAACAAAATACTACCAAACAGCAGGACATTGGAGACAGGATATCAAATATGCCCACTCTGCCTCTGCCTCATTGTCTGATAAACATCCCCTTTTATTGTCTTCAGCCTAAGCTGCTGTGGATATTGGTATGGCATTGTAAGACTTCATTTATCAACAATCATGTCTCAGTCTTCTCAGATGTTTACCTATGTTTTATATAAATATATTTGTCAATAGAAGTAGCAAACTAGATATCTAGATAACCATAAATAGTTTTATTTATCTTATGCCGTTTAAGTACGCAATGACACATAGGCGCTTAGTTCCTCTCTATTTAAGTATTTTGAATATTTATTCACACTCTCTTTCACTTCTGAGTTTGATTATCCACCTGTCTCATGCCTCTTGTCACATTTCACCCATAGGTGATGAGCATTACTCTCACTTTCAAGCCCCTTATTTCCAGTTTTAAGTGGATTTTTACAACCAAAACCTATTATTTGAGGGTACTGTATCTATTTTGTGAAAAATTTGAGAATTTACTTCTGACATCCAACCAAGAAATCTCTCCTTCCCAAAGAGAAAAGCTACAGTGCTTTTTCTTTCTGGAACAATAAGGTATCATTTGGCTAGAGATTTTTTTTTAAATGATCTATACTGCCTTAGTCAAATTTTAAAGTCTCAGTTTCAAAGAGAATGCATACATGCTTACCATACTCTGAGAAACTCTTGCTTTCTCTCGTTTGGCAACCTAAGACAGATGGATGGCCATGGGTGTTCAGAGGACATCTGGCTGGAGCCCAAGCACACTCCTCTGATGTTCAAGCAGAGAGGATACATTCAGCTTCTAATGGCCCACCCAACAATGATGGGACCATGACTGACGGGAATTATCTCAAGTCTGTCAGGAATGGACACAAGTTCGCTAATTGCCCATTTCCTTCCCCCACATGTGTTCCTGCAGAGGAAAAGGCAAGAGAGATCGAGACCCTTGGCTCAGTTTAGGCTTTTTCTCCTCTTTCCTCTCCCAAACACCCTCTCCGTTTGCACTGGTTTCATTCTTGATTCTTGAATTCCCATCAAGTTTCAGGGGAAGGGGAAATACAGTTTCTTGCATATTTTGCTGGCAAAGAAACTGATGCTATCTACCTTCTATTGTTCTACCCACCATCTGGTTTGGACTGGATTGAAGGCGAGGATGAAGATGTGCATCTTGCTGTGTCCTGTGTCCTTTAAAAAACTTTGCACGAAGACACAATATCAAAGACTATGCACATTTGCTAGAAATATTGGTAGCAAACTCATTGTTATCCCAAAAACAGTCATTCAAGAATGCAGTGGTACTAGAAAACAGAAAGTTAAATTCAGGGGGAAGAAAACGAAGTTTCAATATATGAGTTAAACTTTCAGGTAATCAAACTACTTCCCAGTAGTAGTCAAGGTTATGTATCATCATATGAATAGCGTACTGCGTACTGGGGTTGAACTAACAGACCAGGGGCTATAGAATGTCCTCAATAAAATTTGTGGTAACAGCTACTTCTCAGTAAACCTGTCTTTCTAGGCAACTGCATCTGAAAAGGAAGCAATGAAAGTATTAAACATATCCAGTGGAGAGATGTGGTGAGGCAAGATGTGCTCTTTAGATTATGGGAAATTTTTTATTAACTTATTTGTTTTTGATGTATCTTAGAAAATTATTACCAATAAGTACAGAATTTCTCACCTACCTGTTTCTCAGTGTCATTCCCCTTTAAAATTATCATCACATATTAATGTGGGGTATTTGTAAAACTCAGAAAGCGACGTTGGTACTTTACTCAAATGCCAAAAATTATTTGAAATTTATCATGTTTTTTATTTCATTGAGATTTTTTTCTTTTCCTTCTTGTTGGGTTTTTAAAACTACAACATCGCCTCACATTTTGTTACCATATCTCTAGTCAGATATTTTCTCAGCCTTTTGCATTTTCATGAACTTTACCTTCTAAGGAATACACATAAGATATTTTCTAGAATGTTCCTCTATTTTTGTCTATCTGATTTTCTTCATGGTTTGGCTGAAGTTATGCATTTATGGGTGTAAAACCACATAGGACAACAAATACTCATAACATATAAGTGTATTTAAGTAGATGACAACTGGATGACGATGATACAGTGCATAAGTTTACATAAGAAGTAAGCTTTCTTGGAAGAGAAAATGCATGTAGCAAAGGAAGATATTTTAGTATATGGCCTCCCCCCCAAAAAATTAAAAAGAAACCAAATAAATATTTCTTCCAGCAAAATTTAATGGTGGGCATAAGGGATAGAGAGAATAGTAATAACCAGAAAACTGAGGTGCAGTGATATTTCAATGTAATGGGATAAATGTGAGGCAAATAATCCAAATTTTGCAAAATGTAAGTACATGTTGCTACTGGTTTAATGATATATATGAAGACAATATGTAGTTATGAAGACACAAAAATAAGCATAGTGAAAAATGTTTCTTGAAATGAGAAAGTTACATAGTGAGATAGTCACACCCTAACCCCAAGCACTTCTTATGAAGGATAAGAGCTTTTACAGATCTCTGTCTGAGAACCAGACCTGGAAGCAGGTCTGCAGCTACTTAAGAACTGCATTGTCTCTAAATTCATATTCATGCAGGATTACTGCAATTCCAGAGGTGTGTTAGGGAAAAGTGAAGCCATTCTGCAGTGTGAATCTTTATAGAAAGCATGGGGATAGGAGCATGTGAACTTCCAGTGAGAAGAAATGCAGGTGTAAGGGTGATAGAAGTGAGAATCATGATAAGACTGAAAACTGTCATAATGCATGTTTATTATAAAAATAAAAATGAAATATAAAAACGAATGATCTCTTTAATCTGTACCAACATAAACAAAATAAGTATCTTTTCATGGATCTCTCTACATATGTACATATGTATGTATAAATATACATACATGTTATTAAGCTCCTTTTATATTACATATTTTAACTCACTCTGTCTTTTTCCTTGTCTCTCCTTTTTTCCTTTAACATTTGGTATTTGCTCTCTGCTTTTTCTTATGTTAGCCCAGAAAATTAATATTAAATGTATCATTTCATTCCATACCATCTTCAAAACTCCTATGATCTTGGGCAGCTTAAACTATTGCTATAGATTTAAGTATTGCCATGAATATGCTATGCAAAATTTTGTCAAAATTTTGATTAAAAAAATAGAAAGTTGAGCACCAGAGTAATCTGTGATGGAATATTACAAACCAATGTAAAAGAAATTGTGACTATATGCAACATGAATGCATCTTACAGACTAAAGATTCAGTGAAAGAAGACAGATGTGAATGATGTCCATTAAATGAAATTTATAAATAGCGCTAATGTATCAGTGATGACAGAGACCATAGAAGTTGAATAATGAAGAGGACACAAGAAAGTCTGAGCTGGTAAGGTGTTTGAACAGTCTAAATCTTTATCTATATAGTAATTATATATGTATATATGTACATGCACATAAACACATTTACACAGTAAATGAATACATATATGACTTATACATATATGAGTAATAAATACCATATTTAATTTAGAGTTTATCACCAACATCTGGGGAATACAGTTAGAGGAAAGTGTAATCTAGAAGAGACAGATGATCTCATTGAAATTATATTAAAGGCATACAATAATTTGGGGAGATTTGTTATGTAATAGTCTTGTTTTCCCACTTCTTTGTTTCATGTGTCTTTCAGAAAGACTGGATAGTTTTATTAAAATGTCAAGTACATTTATTCTTAAATTAATTTTTACATGTTTTTGTTATTGATGTGAATAAGACTTTATCATTTCTATTTATGTTTCTTGATACTTTGGATTTAGAAAGCTATGGACTTCTGTGGCTATGTATATAAGCACACAATATGCAAAATGTATATCCATATTGTTCCTTATTCATCCTATTGTTTCTTTATTAGAGTTGCTTGTTTTATATTGGTACACAAATATACTGTCTGTAACAATGATTTGGTTTGCTTTGTCACTGAGTTAGGCAAAGCATAATAAAAAATCACTGCTCTAATACTCTCAAGCTCAATATGTTGGGTCACTTAATTTTAAATTTTCACTATCATCTTGTTTCATATAAAATAATTTCTTATAGATCCTCTGAAGCAGTTACTGTCCTCCATCACAAGAAGACAGTATCAGACAGAAGTCAGGAATACATTTTCTTTAGTTGGATCTTCTGAACTTACATGCCAATTTTGTCATGTTTTAGCTGTGATGAACAAACTGTTTGGTCATTGTAAGGCTTAGTTTTCACATCTTCAAAACAGAGAAACAATTTTACCTACACAGTTCACACCAAGGTAAATGAAATGTTTAATGAAAGTGCAATGCTTTTAAAATTATTTTTTTTATTTTAAAAAGAAAAAAGAAGTCAGAAAAGAAAAACCAAAAAAAAAAAAAAAAGAGAGAGAGACAAACAACAACAACAAACCTAAAACAATAACAATATAGGCTTTCAAAACTGAATGAAAGAAATTTAACAATGGTTGTTATATTACATACTGTTATCTTTTTAAAGAAATAAAGAAAAGAAAATTTAAAAAATAGAAAAACAGAATAAAAGGTAGAACAAAACAAAATTCAAAAGAAAATTAACATCATAAAATTGCTATTTGATACATTTTGCCATCTTGAAAATAGTTGCCAAAGTCACAAAATCAAAGCACAAAAAGTGGTTAGACACTCAAAACATTGACAGTGCAAAGCCTTCTGTTCAATTATCCAACAGAAATTCAATTATATGATCATCTGTCTTACACACTATACATATCGTTATACCCTTTAGAGCACTTTCCTTCTCTTTCACTTTTACAATATCTGTTATACATTTGGATACCATTACTCTGTCAGTTTTTATTATTTTTACACTAGAGAGACAATGTGATATTTATTAGTGTGAGTCTTGTTTATTTCATTGATGAAGATATTCTCAAGTTGCCTCCATGAACCTATAAACGCCTCAAGATCATTCTTTTTATATCTGAGTAGTATTCCATTGTATAAAAATACCATACCTTTTCATCCACTCTGTGGATGATGGGCATTTTGGCTGTTTCTAAGATTTAGCTATCACAAATTGTGCTGCTATGAACATGGGTGTGCATATATCATGGTGACATGATCTTTTCAATTTTTCTGGGAAAATACTCAGGAGGGGAATAGCTGGATTGAATGGAATTTCCAATCCTAGTTTTTTGAGTAATCTCCATACTTATTTCCACAGTGGTTGCACCAGTCCGAACTCCCACCAACAGTGCAGAAATGTTCCTTTTTCCTTGTATCCTCTTCAACATTTGTTATCAGTTGTTTTTTTGATGGCAGCCATTTTTCTGGGGTGAAATGAAATCTCAGTGCTGTTTTAATTTGCATTTCTCAAATGACCAGTGATGGTGAACATTTCTTCATGTATTTATTTTCCATGTATACCTTCATCTGAGAACTGTATTTTCACCTCCAATGCCCATTTTTGGAGAGAGTCTTTGAATTTGGGGGGTTTGAAGTTTTTAATTCTTGGTGATTTGCTGCATTCTATTTGCCAGTATTTTAGTGAGAATCTTTGTCTCAGTGTTGATTAGTGAGATTAGTTTATAGTTCTCCCTTTTGGTTGGGTCTTCTCTGGTTTTAGCATGAGAGTAATACCTGCCTCCAGGAATGATTTAGGGCAGATTGCTTCCTTTTCAATTTCATTGAAGAGTTTAAGGAGCACTGGCATCAAATCTTCTCTAAATTTCTTGTAGAATTCAGCTACAAATCCATTAGGACCTGGACTTTTCTTTGTTGGTAAGTTTTTAATTACATTTTCAATTTCAATAGCTGACATTGGGTTATTCAAAATTGCAGTATCTTCTTGGTGGAGGCTTGGTAGTTCATGTTTCTAGAAATCTGTCCATTTCCTCCATGTTTTCCACTCTACGTGAATAGAAACTTTCAAAGTATAGGTATTCATGATCTTTTGAATTTCCATGGGATCTGTAATAATTTCCCACTTTTTGATTCTTATTGCATGGATTTGAGCTTTTTATTTCTTTTTCTTGATAAGGTTGTCTAGAGGTTTATCAATTTTGTTTAATCTCTCAAAAAACCCAGCTCTTTGATTCATTAATTCTTTTTATTGTTTTTTTGTTTGTTTCAATTGCATTAATTTCTGTTGTAACTCTTTACAATTTCCTTTCTTCAATGAGCTTTGGATTTGACTTGCTCTTCCTTTTCTAGAAGCTTGAGATGTAGCATTAAGTTATTTATTTGTTCTCCTTCCATTTTCTTGATGTGACTATTTATTGCTATATAGTTTCCTCTTAGGACTATTTTCAATGCCTCCCATAGACTATGGTATGTTGTATCTGCATTTTCATTGTATTGTAAGTATTGCTTTATTTCTTCTTTAATTTCATCTGTAACCCCCTGGTTGATTAGAAAGTTATTTAATTTCCATGTTTTTATGCAGTTTTTTTTGACATTGATTTCCAATTTTAGTGCACTATGGTCAGGTATTATGCATGGGATAATTTCACTTCCTTTGCATTTACTTAAGAATGCTTTATGAGTTAATATATGGTCTATTTGGAGAATGTCCCACATGCAGCTGAGAATGTATATTCTGATGTGGTTGGGTGGAACACTCTGTAAACATTCACTAAACCCATTCACTCACAGGTATGATTCAGTACTGTTACTTCTTTGCTGTCTCTTTGTCTAGTTGACCTATCTCTTTGTGACAGTGGGATCTGAAGATCTCCTATTACAATTGTGTTCTTGTGTATTTGATTTTTCATGTACATTAGTATTTGTCTTGTATAGTTGGGTGCTTTTGTATTTGGAGCATATATATTTATAATTGTTAGTTTTTCCTCTTGTAGTTTCCAACTTACAAGTATATAGTAAGCCTACTTTATCTCTTTTAATTCTTTTAGGTTTGAAGTTCACTTTGTCTGCAAACAGAATAGCTACTCCTGCTTTTTTTCTACGTTCCTCTTGCATGGAATACTGTTTTCCATACTTTGACATTTAATGTATGAGTTTTTTGTTTGTTTGTTTGTTTGTTTGTTTGTAGTCAGATGTGTTTAGTCAGATGTTTTTTAGTCAGACAACATATTGTGGGTTCCTATTTCTTGATCCATTCTGTCAACCTGTTTCTTTTGATAGGTAAATTGAGGCCATTTACATTTATGGATATCACTGATATATACTGACTTGACTTTACCATGTTGTGTTCCTGTTTTTGGGTTCCCACTCTTCTGTCTTGTTTAATTTCTTGTCCAGCCTGGTGGTTTCTTTCTATTATTGTTCTGGAGATTGTGGTCATTTTTGTCTCTATCTAGCATGCCTTTCAATACTCTTTCTAGGATTGATTCGGGGAACATGAATTTCTTCTGTTGTTCTTTGTCATGGAAATATCTCCTTTCTCCATTAAATTTGAATGAAAGTTTTTCTGGGTACATCAGTCTGAGTTGAAAGTTGTTTTCTTTCAGGGCTTGAAATACTGCACTCCAAGTTCATCTTGACTTGAGGGTTTGTGTTGAAAAGTCTGTTGTGATTGTAATGGGTTTTCCTTGATAGGTGAGTTGTGTCTTTTCTCTAATAGCTTTTAGTATTCTGTTTTAAAAATGCATGTCTGGGATCTTAAATATTATATGTCTGGGAGTAGATTTATGTTGGTTGTGATTTTTTGGCATTATATTTACCTCAATTACCTGCATATCAAATTTTCCCTATTTTGAGAAACTTTCTATTATTCCTTCTGTAAACAGTTCAGTTATGGCATTTGCATTGACTCTTGCATCTTCACCAATGCCTATTGGCATCATCTTGAAGCTAATGGATTGTCATTTTATGCTGCTTTATTATTTTTTAAAGTTCTATCCTTTCATGATTGCTAATTGTGATCCTGTCCTCAATGTTCGATATTCTATCCTGAGCTTCATTTAAATGGTTTTGCCAGCTTTCAGTAGAATATTTTGTTTCTTCAATATGTCTTTGAGTTTGTTTCATGAATTGTGCTTGTTTTCTATATTGTTCATTCAAGATTTCAATCAATTTTCCATGCTTCTCTATTTTTTAAATCTATTTCTTCCCTAGTTATGTTGAGCAAATCATTTACTAAGGTTGTTATATCTGTCTTTACATAAGACATTATTTCTAATTTAACTTCATCTATAGCCTCATGGATTTGTTTTTTTAATTCATTTGCTATATTTTCAGAGATTCGTGGTGTATGACTTTTAAAGTTATTTATTTCTCTGTCTCCTGTTCTTGCTCCTTTTGGACAACATGTTTGTGATTACATTTTGCGCTTTCATTTTGTCATTTTCATCTTCTGAGCCAGTATCTGGTTATCAATCCCAATAATCACAACTGTCAGCAGTGTGTCTCCTAGAGTCCTACTGTGTGGTTGATGTCTGCTCAATTGTTGGGTACATAGTGACTGGAACCTGCTGGGGTCCTCTGTCTGGGCAAAGGACCACCAAGTCTCCCATTAAACCAGCACTGCCAATCCACTGCAGCTCAAGGTTCTGGGAAGGAGAGTGAGAGCCAAACATTCACAGCAGTGATTGGCCTAAGAGATGGGGAGGGTAGCTAAGGGCTTTAGGCCCAAGCCAGTGTGGGTGCGGCTGTCCTTTGGGTCCACACATGGGTGCACTAGGCTACAGGAATGGTGCTGGTCAGAGCCGGCGTGGAACACAGAGATCATCCTCAAGGCCTTCACATGCAAGGGAGCCCACAGGGGCACAGGTGTGGCTCAGCAGTTGTCCTCTAGGCCTGTGTACATAGTGGGGTGTCAGGGACATAGGTGTGGCTCAGTGGCCCGAGCCTGGGATAGAGCATGGCTAAAAATGCAATCTTAATGTATGACTGACATATAGAAAGGGCCAAATAAATATCAGCTAGTAATAATAATATCTTTTATATGGTACCCATATGTGAGAGAGGAAAAAAATCTTTATATTTTTGAATGAGTTAAAACACCATTGCTCATTGTACAGGTGACTATCATAGACTCCAGTTCTTGGAAATAATTGAAGAGTATCATCAATGCTTTTGGGGAGACATGTGATTGTGTTCACTGGCCCTGAACCACAATTCAAGGCTCTGATGGCTTCAACATCTGTGTCTTGCCCTAAGGACCTTTCTTCTTGAGTAAAGGAAGCTCTCCTACCTCTGACATCCCACCACTAATACCTGGACTTTTCCAGATGCATCCTTCATTTGCTCTTGTGAAGTGACCACTGAGATTCTGTGAGTACAGAGCCAATAGACTGAGATAAATCTATCTATAGCCAATAGTCTGCAATCCACTTGGAGATCTGAGCAGTCTAGGGTTGGAGGAGAAAACAAATTCATAAATTTTATTAATTTTTAGTATTTAAGTTTGCTGTATATTATTATTGTTTCTTTGCTTTGTATTGTGGATGGTGACACAGTTGTTGCCTTTAATTGGTTTTATTGGCTAGTCAAGTCTTAACAAACACACAAAAAAATTGAAATAATTTCTTGCACCTTATCAGATCATAATGGAACACAACTAAAAATTAGTGACAAATAAATAAATAAATAAATAAAAATCAGTGACCAGAAAAGCTATGGAAATTCTACAAACGTATCAAGATTGAACAATTTACTTTTGCATGACAAGTAAAACAACAGCATATCAGAATCTCTGGGATGCAGCAAAGCAGTGCTAAGGGGGAAGTTTGTAGCTATAAGCACATACATCAAGAAAAACAAGGAGGGATTTAGCTCAGTGGCTTAAGTGCTTGTCTGTTAAGCACAAGGTCATGAGTTTGATCCCCAGCACCAAAAAAAAAAAAATAAATAAATAAATAAATAAAAATAAAAAGAAAGAAAGAAAGAAAAAGAAACACAAGGAAATATCAAATATAAAAGCTAATGATTCATTTCAAGATCTTAGAAAAACAAGAACAAACCTAAACCAAACTCAAAGGAAAGAAATATCATGACTGACATTACTGAAATGTAGACAAGAACAATATAAAGGTGAAAAGAAACACAGAATTTGATCTTTGAAAAGATAAAGAAGGTTGATCAACCCTTAATCAACATAACTAACAGACAAAAAAAATCTCAGATGAATACAATTGGAGATGAAAAAGCGAATGTTACATCTGACAGCATTGAAATCCAGTGGATAGACACTGTTTTGAAAATCTATATTTTAATAAACTGGAAAATCCAGAAAAATGTATAAATTTAGAGGCACACATGACCTACCAAAATTGAACCAAGAAGATACGATTACCTAAACAATTCAATAACAAGCAATGAGTTTAATAGTAATAAAAATTACTGAAAAAGAAAAGCCTAGAACCACATGAATTCCTTTCTGAATCTTACTAGACATTTAATGAACAACTAATACCAATGTTCTTTAAACTACTCCATAAGATAGAAAGGAAAAGAACACATTTAAACTCATTCTAACAGAACCAAAATCACCATGGTACCAAACCAAACACAACCAGCCAATAAACCTAAAGGCCAATATCCTTGGTGAATGTAAATGCAAAAATTCTTAATAAAATATTTGTAAACCAAGTTCAGTGATATAATAAAAGAACCATCTTTGCTTCATTTCAGCCATGCAAATCAATAAAATCTAACACATCACATCAAAAGAATCAAGGATAAAGCCACTTGATCATCTCAGTAGACACAGACACAGCCTTTTATAAATTCAGCATCCCTTCATGATATAAACCTCGATGCAGCAAGGTTTTGAAGGATCATATCTCAATATAATAAGGATTGTATGTTACTTTGCATATTGTGTAAATAAGCCAGACTCAGAAAGACAAGAGTTACATATTTTCCCTAATATGTAGAAGTGGGGAAAAAAGAAAGAAAATGAAGATGCCATAAAAGTAGAAATGAATGGGGTGAGGGGATGGAGGATCACAGTGTATGAATATGACCAAAATACACTGTATGAATTTATGAAAATATAATACTGAAACTCAGTATTTTATAAAGCTCAAAGGCGTAATAAAATATACTTAAGATTAAAGATAAGAAAAAAACATTTTGGAAATAATGCAATGTCTTTCTCTTCACCAGTGATCCATATAGAATCAGCACCCCTGCACCTCTTGACTCCCTAAAACTTCCCATCCCGCTCCAGAGACCACTGAAATGATATTTGCAGGGCTAAAAGTTGGAAGTTAATGAATTAAATAGTTTTACAGATGTGAAGAAAGTACAGGAGAGCAGGCCAGTAAGTTACCTTCAATTTATACCAGAACATGAACCCAAACATTTGACTGACATAAATTTTATTGGGTTTTTTTATATTAATCTGACCCAGTGGGCCAATGGATAGAACTCAATAAAAACAATGTCAAAAGACTGACATCATTTAATTTTAAAACAAAGTTAATCAGTCTTTCCTTGGGGCTTTCCCAGTCCTCATTTACACATCTCCATTACAGTATTTATTAAAGTGTATTTTAATTATTTGTTTGTGTCTTGGCATTTTCCACAAGGACTATGGGTTTCCTAAGGTCAGGGATTTTAGTTTATTTGTCTTTTTACTTTGGGTGCATAGTAAAGTGAACACACAATACATTTTGCTGAAAGGATTAAAGGATGTAGTAGAGCTCACAATTTCCATCACTAGATACGCAGCGCACCCTTCCTCCCTCTTCTGTCTCCTGCTTCTCCGTATATGTCTTCCCAAAATCTTTAAATTCCAGAGATTCCCTCAGCTGTCCTGTCCCTCCATGGCTGAAGCAATAGCCCTTTGAATACCCACTTGGGCTTCTGTTCCTACTACAGTCCAATAGACACATATCAGACACGGTGCTCTTGAGATGTTCATCAGTGTGTGGCATTTATAGGCTGAAATCTACCAATGCTTTCTAGTCAGGCTTAGAATAAAAGCCAGAGCCCTTAATTAAGCTTCTAAAATGTCACTATAACTAACCCTTTCTACCTCTTTGACCTCATTTCTCAAGACTCAGTCTCAGTTCAATATGCTGGTTTTTTTTTTTTTTTTTTTTTTTTCTTTCATTGCCTTAAATATGCTCAGAGGGCCCTGCTCCAGACTTCTGAGCAAGCCTAGTATTCTCCTTACTGGACTTCCCTTCACTGGCTCCTTCTTATTGTGAGATCTTCGCTACAGTCATCTATCTGCAGAGAGGCCTCTGCTCACAGTATAATCTAACTTTTTTCTCTGTCACATCACCTGGTTTAATTTTTCTGTGCTATACCCATCCCTGTGGTTCATGGCACATTTCATAGCAATTCTGCATCCCCCCTGTAATACATGATCTGAGAGAGAAAGGACATTTGTCTCCCTATAACACAGATAGTAAATATTTAATTGATAGGAGGATGGGTGGATACGTGTGTGAAATGTATCTTCCTCTGAAGCATGGAAATAGCCACTAACCAACCCTACCCCAAAAAGTTTCCTCACCCTATGTTACACAGAAAGGTGTTGCAAAAAACCCTACTGATGCTTGACTTTATCTTATGTGTGCCATTTGAACAACTCAGGAGGCAACAGAGAATCATACACAGCCTTCAGCAGATTGAGGAGGTACTTTTGGGGGGTAAAAGGTAGTGAGGTGTGAATACCAACTGTCCTATACTTTATAATTCATACAGCTATCCCTTATGAGCATGGCTTCCAATTCTTAGAACGTAACTGGAGGCATCTGTTTTTCCTTCCTCTTCATAAGGCTTTTCTTTTAAATGAAGCTGTCTAGGGGACAGTACCTTTGTTACCTTTAGAAAAGGTCATTTAAACTGTTATTTCACTACAGCTGCCCTGCAAGCCCACATTTATGATTGCGCTTGGCATGGAAAGATGGCAGAAAAATCAGTGTCATATTATTTTACGTGGCAGTCTGCCTTTCTCAGACCTCTGGAATTTAATATGGTCCTATTCTTCTGCCCTGTGTGAGGATAGTACTCTGTATGTTTTACTGTGATTTAAATTAAAACAAACTTCTAAAAATGACACTATTTAAACTAGAAAAAAAAGATCCTACATATCCAACATGAACTTTAGGGGTACACTGGAAACTCAAAAATCGAAATTTATCTAAAGTCAAAATCAGACGGAGAAAGTGGCCACTTCAGTTTTTCAGAATGTAGCTTCTAGAGCCAGCCTGCCTGAGTCAAACTTCACCAGCTAAGATTGGAAAAGCCATTGCATCTTTGTCATTTACATCTTATGTTATTGACATACACCATGGTTCCCCTCTCGTCACCAAGGGATGAGGTTTCCATGAGTGAGCACAACCAAAACTGTTTTCATAGTGACTCTCACAGACTGTAGGTTCTTAGTGCCTGTTGTATCACTAACAAGAATTAAGGGAGTGGACAAATTAAGATTTTCTTCACTTTTTATCCCTAGAAATAACACCAGTCCTACTTCATCCTCTGAAATATCAATTTTATAAATTACAATTCCAAATCCTTAAGTGATGGTTCCACATCATCCCTATTTTTGTTTTTTCCAGAGTCTGGAGGTTGCAGGGTGTAGTGGGTAGGATAGGATGCTTCTTGCCTCATCCACCAGCAGCTGGGGATAAATCAGTAGGCACTGCAGCTCCACAGCTGGTGAGCTTCCAGAAACAGAGCCTTGCAGGAAGTAAACAAGTTCCACACACTCCAACTTCCCTCTGGTTTACATATGGGGACTCACAGTCACCCCGTACTCCCTGAATACCCTCACCCACATAGTGGTGAACTGACAGTGAAAATATGACTCCAAAGATGATATATTTGCTGCAGACAATGGAAACTGTGGCCAAGGATGCAGCTTTTCATGGTGGTTGAAGAAATCTAATTCTAAAGAGTCTATGGGGGAAACCAATGTCTTCCTCAAGGGGAAGGATGGCAAATTGCATCATTTCAATTCACATCCCTGAATGATGTTTCTATAGGTGCTTGAATTAATTCTGAAGTACTGTCACTTTCAGTAGGAATTTATATTTTCATGAAACAATCCCTTGATGAGTTAGTTCAGGCAACTCTTCACCTCAACCCTTCTGCACATCTCAGTGACAAGGATATTGACAGGACAGTCATTCTTGCCTATAGATGAGTCTTGTAACATAATTTCCTTTTTTTTTTTTTTTTTTGGTACAGGGACTCAAACTTACAACCTTGTGCTTGTCAGGCAGGTGCTGTACTGCTGACTATGTTCCTGGGCAATACTTCTTTAAGCTAAAGAAAATCCCTCGATACTTCTCCCACCACACATCTGAATCAAAACAAAGTTCCATAATGCCACCATTGAACTTGAAAATTCCTGTAAGAATTGCAATGTAAGGATCTGAGTCCTGGGTTTTCCTCTGTTCACTCCACTTCTCAAATCTTTTCAGCTGAGGCTCCTCCTACCTTAAAGCCTGGCTTCACTAGGGTCTTGAGTCAGCCCAAGAGAATCCTCCATCCAGCTATACATGTGGAACTATTAGTTTCCCCAGTGAGTATCACCAGGCTTTCCCTGAGACAGTTGTTGTGTTCCAAAGGACATTTACCACAGACTCTTCTGCTCTAATGCCTTCACATACTCTTACTAGCCCTCCAGTGGGGCTTTGACATTTACGGGGGAGGAAGCAGAAGCAGAATCCTTCTTTTTTCTACATCCCTCTGCAGAGTGGTGGGAGCAGGCTGAGACAGCTGTGGAAATGAGGAAGGAGCATGCAATTCATGCTTTTCCACTCACACTCTCACATTCTGTGTTAGCTAGAAAATTAGTTCGACGTGTTAACAGAAAACCTCACATACAACTTGCAATAAGCAAACTTCTATCTTTATGAAATTTTGTGAGAACAACCAGAGTATATTATTACCGAATTAGACTTACCACTTCTAACTCAGAAAGACAATTTGGTGATGAGTTTGGTCTTTTCCTCATAGATACAGAATCTGTAGAAGTTCCAGTCATTATGCTTGGATTCAAGGTCAGACAAAAAAGAAAACGGTGCTTCCACCCATGTTTGCCCTCATACCAGAAATGTAAACACTTTACCAGATCTGATCTCTCTGCTAACTCATAACTTCAGTTTAAACATTTTATGGAAATCAGTCAAAATTGTGAACAACTCTACTGGGAAAGGAAGCAGAGAAAGATTGAACATTTCTGCCACTACCTAGTAGACACCCATAGCACAGACACCCTCTTCAGTCATGATAAAAATGTTTCTAAACATTGCCAAACACCATTTGGGAAAATGAAATTGCCTTGGCTAAAAATTGCTGATGTAGACCAATCTTGATCCACTGTCTTTATTAGATTCATAGTTATTATTGGATGCAATGGAGTGTCAAGGATGGATGGAGACTAAAGAAATACATGCTAGACAGGAAAGTAACAATGTCATGCCTCACACACAACCAGGAGGTATGTATGATGTTCCTATATACACTATACACTTGTCCACACATTCACCAACACACATGATTGTCTCTTGGGATAAATGGTGTAAGCAAAATATCACTGGTGAGGAGTAAAGCTCTTTTCCCTTCAGATTTGTGTTCTCATTTGTTTACATGTGTAACATAAGTCAGCTTGGTTAACTGCAATTAAATTCAAATCAATTAAATTCAACACATAGTCACTGGTGATAGCCAAAGGTTGGGCTGAGATAAATATGAATATCAAGAAATTGAATAAGGGAGAAAACTTCTGCAGTATGGAAGGTACAAGAGGAATCTAATAAAGATTCAGAGAGCTAAATAGTCAAGAACCCAAAGGAGCTAAGTAGAATGTCGGTGTGGTGTTAAGATTATCACTTAAGAAAATGGAAAAGTTATTAACAGCAAAATCACAAATTTTTCCAGCAAAGGTGATACTGGTTAGCTTGGCCCAGAGCAATCTATACAGCAATGATCTTTGTCAGTGAGGAGGGAAGAGTTTGATGTCCTTCCCTACTGAAATCTGGTTGGGCATTGAACCAGAACCAGACTATAGGAAATAAGTGATGCTGGAGAGGGGAAGCTATTTTTGGGTCCACTGATACATTTCACTGGGGTATCAGAAGAGAATGAATGTCCTGAGAGTTCATCATTAGCCTAAATCAGTAGTTAACAGGAATATAAATTACTACAGGTAGAAAAACATTACCTACTCCTAATTCTGGGCTATGAGCCATTTCAGACACAGAGATGGAAAATTCTCTGTAATGAAGCTATGAAATCTGATATCAGAATATTACTGTTCCAGTGGGTGAAATGTGTTACCAAGAAGAGGATCAAAAGATAATTCAGAACAAGGCAAAAAAAAAAAATTGAATTTGGTCCGATTAGAGGAGGTATGTTTACCTGCACAATTATTAGCCAAGGGTCTCTCCAATTCCTAGTGATAAATGCTTAAATACCCAAATAGTATTAGAATTATATATATCTATAATCATATGTGAGTGTGTGTATCTATGTATAAAGTCTCAAATGTGTTGGTTTAAGTAGTGTAGATATTTGCCTACACATTTTTATACGTGTAACTGTTAAGACAGTTATCACACTATTTTCATTTTTAACTTACCCTTTTTTATCTATTGCTAGACAATAACTTTCACAAGAACAGGGTTTGAGAATGCTTTGTGTGTTAAATACATTATTTATTTATGTTTCTACTATTCAGAACCTATTCAAGACATAATTATTAGGTGCTAAATATGCTGAGTGTTAAGGACACAATGTCAAGAAAACAAAACCAGAACAAAACAACACAAAATAGATGTTATTGCTTTCATAAATTTCATATAAGCCAAATAAACATAAAATTTCACTGATAATTGTGAACAAAAGTCATAGTCGGTTGTGTCAGTCTATGACTGTTTGAGCTAAAGAGGAATATGAAATGCAGACAGTAAAGACAGGGGAGCCTCTCTGTGATAGTTGTGTATGAGGGTGAGGAAATAGATCCCCCAGGAACAATACAGGAGTTAAAGAGGAAAAAGGAAAATGGAAGACCATAAGCCTGACCATGGGTCTTTAACATAGAGATACTTCCCACTAGTCAAGTATATATCTCAATGACTCTCAAGCTAGTCATCAGGTATAGAGCAAAAGCAAGAAATTCTCTTTCCTACACTCTCTTTCATAAGAGGAGAAACCACTTTGTGTGGAGAAAATATTTACAGACACCAAGGGAGATGATATGTTTTGTATCTGTCTAATACACTGGACAGTGCATGGTAGCCAGTATCTGCTGTACATAGGTTAAAATAAAAACTGTTTATCTGCACAATTCTTTAGCCATGGAGCACTTTTTGTCATGAGCAATCAGAGAGGAGATAAAATAAAAATGCAAAATTGATTGCTTTAGTTCAAAGGGGGAGATATATTTTGGCATTTAAAAACAGACTCTGAAGCTAAATGAGCTGTGTTCAAACCCTGATTTTGCAATTTATTAGATAAGGAATCGTAGGCAACTTCATTGAGTTTTATTTTCCTTGAATCTAAAGTGGGCTACTAACATCAGTACCTGTCTCACAGGGTTGTTGAGATGATTAAATGAATCAATATGTATAAATTGTTGAGAAAAATGGTACCGAGAAGATGTCTCAGAAGTTTGTTTAATAAGATAATATTGATGGGTATGGTTGTATGTTTAGGATAAGGAACAAAACCAGTTGCTCCTAAAAGATTGTGATATACTCTCTCCTCTTGAGACTATTTCCTGTTGGGTTTCAGAAGAAATGACTCATATCCTGTGCTCTAAACTGAAGGCAGGCTCCCCTCACACAGAAACTACACCAAAGAAGATGCTAAAAGGATTCTTCCATAAAATGCAGAGCACGTTTCACTCACTGCTTTGACTTTGATGGCTCTGTAAGGCCTTTCTGGTTTCTGAACTTGAGCTTTAATGATTTTGAGAAAAGATTTAATAAGACAATTAAGAGAATTGTGGCTCAAGCATGTCTTACAGTAGACCCATCCCTCCTAGATGTTGATTACAGCTAGACATCAAATGCCTTTTTTCTCCACACAAATCCAAACTAGCCATGTTATGGACCATGGGAACATGTTATACCCAGAACAAAACTGGAATTCATGGAATACATATCTGGGTTTTATCCTTCTGCCCAAGCATTCAGGACTAGAGGTCTTAGATGCCTGCAGAATACAACTATTTATCCTGTCCATTAGACTAATAAGAAGGTATTTCTCATTCTAGGGCAATTACAGTGCTCTTCCCATGGTGTTCATAGAATACTCAGGGCTTGAGAAGAACATGAAATGTTCCCCTGAAAAAAACTTATTTTTTCGGGGGGAAGGAGGGAGAGAGAGAAAGAGAGAAAAAAGGAGAGAGAGAGAGAGAGAGAGAGAGAGAGAGAGAGAGAGAGAGAGAGAGAGAGAGAGAAACGGGGGAGGGAGAGAGAGAGAGTCTGAGTCTGTAACTGGCTTGTTTTCCGAAGTTGGAGGAGGCAGTCTGTGGCGAGCCCAGAAATGGGGAGGGCAGGCTGCCAGCCAGAAAACACAAGTGATGGCTTCTTCCAACAGTTGTATGAAAATGGAAGGGTTGGTCTGGCATTGGAGTTTGGAGACTCCTCATTTCAGAGAAAACGCAGGATGTTTCTGGGACTTAGAGAACTCTCAGAGTTGTGTGGTTTTGGTGATTTTCCTAGCCTGTTTGAATACACAATCTCTGGGGACTTTCCAAGGCGAGGGCATGACTCTGAAGTGAAAACTGGTTTACGCTCAAAAAACACATTTGATTTTGATGACTTAAAGTCCTTGTGAGCTGAAAGCACAATGAGGAGATAGCAGCAGTTTGACTGGATGTTCATACATATCTGAAGGGAAAAAAAATAGCTCAGCAAAGTAAATCAGAATTCAAATTCCCTTGGGGCCCAGATAGCACACTACTATGTCCATGAAGTAGGTCTAAGGGCCTCACCAAAGAGAAGGTGAAAGCCTTTTGAATCTTCTGGGGTTTGACTCTTCAGCCCTTTCAACATAGTTCACACCTCTAAAAATTTGTGCCAGGGGCCAGGAGCAGAAAAATATTTGAGTGGGAAGAGATGGGAGTAATGATTATGAGAAAACTGAAAACAGATTGAGCTTGGGCACCTCCACGTCTCACCTGCCTATTGCACTTAACAGGAAGAGTCCTTTATGCCGGGCAGCAGCAGCACTGAGCTATAAAAATAGCAAACTTAATCATTTATCATCAAATAATAGGATGGAAATGAAACACACCAGTTCTGAAAGGGGAAGGTTCATAGCTGGTGATGAGAAGTCTAAATCTGAGGTCAAAGTCACACTGGGTTATATGAAGACAAGCCATGTAAACGAAGGGTCAGCTTACTGAAGCTGCTGAATACAGACTGTATACCTAACGGCCTCTGGTAGTAGATCTCAAAAAGAGAGCATTTTGTCTTCTGATCAGAACTTCATCCTCTCCATCCATAATCTGAGGCTGGAATCTAGAGAGCAAAAATCATAGATTACTTAACTTTTGCTGCACAATATAGTATTCCAAAACCTCTATCACACTATTATTATTCTCGATGATTCATGAGGCTCATGACTCTCTGGCCAGAGTTTCTTCTTGTCAGGTTTGGTTTGGCCAAAGCTGGTTGGTCTAAAACAGGATCACTTAGATACCTAGTGGTTGGTGCAAAGTCAGTTGGGGATGTGGCGATGCCTTAACCATGTGTCTTTCATTGCCCAACAAGGTGGCTCAGGATCATTCACATGGTGTTGTTTCCAAGATCTCCAGAGTATCCTTAGAGGGTCATTCCAATGTGTGTTCACTTCTTGGACATCAGCTTCAGTTTTGTAGGTCAAAGCAAGTCACAGAGGCAGTTCAAAGACAGTGTGGGAAAGCAAGTAACAACCAAAGACCACAAATGGAGGAAAGTAAATAATACGTGCCTATTTTTACAACAAATCATAAAGGTCTTTTCCATTCTGCCCATCCTGTTTCCTTCTAACAGGATCTCCCGCTGTGTCTACTCACGATGACTGGCTTGAAATACATTGTCTAGGAAATCGAGAGATGGCATGCACTAAGCTTTTGCCATTTAAACAGGAATAAAATGATATGCTAGCATTCGAGTTAAGTTGCAAGCTAGCGTTATATTTATTTATCATGCATTAACTGTGAAGCCACCATTTTTCCAAAAAGAATCTTTCTGGAGACTTTTGTTCTTTTGATTGAAACTTAGCTTCTTGTTTGACAAAATTGACAAGTTGCATGAAAGAGAAAAACAGTTTGGATTTTGCTAATCTTAATTCTTATCAAACATCAGAAGAAAATAAGCACTTTCTACATAATGTTCTCTATTCTGTATTTTAGACTCAAATTTATAACTAAGAGAAACAGGGAAAAACACCTTGTTTAAAATTAGTAAAAAAGAAAGAAGGAAAGAGACAATCAACTCCTCAGTAAGTTTGTTGTTTGTTGTTATTGTTTGTTTGCTTTTATTTCACTTTAGTTTTGTATTTCATATTTTGTGAAGATCAAGGCTATCTTGACCTTGTCATCAGTTTAGTAGGATAATGTCCTAGAGAAGTAAAAATGTGGCAGATCATTTTTGGATGCTGTGTCCTGACATTTGTTCTGTTCTGGCGCAGAGAATCTACCCTGGAGTTGAAATTTACTGTCTTCCATGCCCCACCCAGACCTTCAATTTTGTTCCCAAAACCTCATGCTTAATTTCATGAAGCCAGTCAGAATTTCTCCCTCTGTTACTAGCACTAGATTTGGAACTGGAAATATATTCACCTTGGCCAGATACTCATTAGCAAAGTGATCTTGGACTGATTAACTATTTTTTCAGATTCTCCCCCTGTATCTACATTCCTTTTGTATTTGAAGAGTGGTTATAAGGTTTAAATCATAAAATAGGCATCAGTGTACAAAATAGGACCCAACACTTAGCAAGTGCTTAGCAAATGATTGTTTTATGTTATCTCTTTTCTTTCCTTTTGTCACTCTCCATACAGTTCCCATTTTCTTATTCCCTGAAAAATACAGGCTAGCACCTATCCTTTGGGAAAAAACGTCTTACAGAGAGAGGCAACTTTGAAATCATTTCATTGCTTTGCCAATGATTAGTCATGGTCAGGCATGCCCTTCTAACCCAGCCAATGAGACAGATGGGGAAGCCTACCTTCCCATGATTCCATAGCTATTCAGGGCAGATATTCCTGGATTTGAGCTCCAGGGATATCAATTTCAGGATCCATATGCTTTTTTTTTCTTTTTTTACTGAACTATTAGTTTTTCCTAAAGAAACTAATTTATTCATTTTTAAAATTATTTCATAAGTGTGTATGAGTGCTAAATACTATGGTGACTACTATATCAGGATCACAGAAAGGAAGACAGTGGATTTTGTTTGGGAGAATAAGGCAGAACTGAGCTCAAGCATTTTCTTCAATATTCATAAGATATGATATTCTGCCATGAATTATGGTCCCTATGTAACTTAATGAGCAGTAGAAGTGTGCCTTTCAATCTAGCTCTCAAGTTCAGTGTAAAAACTCAAGCAAAGATACATGGCAAAGCACCTAATTTAGAGTCTGGTACATGGCAGTTACTCAAAAAACATTCATGAAAAGATTTTCCAGAAGAGTTAAGCCATTGTGCATACAGACATTTTCAGAAGATTTTGGAAGTGACAGAAATCAGGTTGAGAGCAAGAGACAAGGGGAGGGCCATGGGTAATTGAAAGATGTAGCCCACAGAAGCATCTTGGATGTGAGAGCCAATAACAGACATCCTTGTTGTGTGTTATCTGTCCCTCACAACCCTGCAGTTGATCTTGACTTTGACATCACATCTATGTGGCCATGAACAAATCTTTTGAATATTCAAGAATCTCAGTTTGTTCATCTATGTCTCACAGAGGTGAGAATGTCTCCCTTCACGGAAGTGTAAGAGTTGAATGACATCATGTATGTGAGTGCCATGTTGATGATACTACTTATGTGACATATGATCAATACACTGTGGCTAATAAGTTAACTGATAGCAAGGAGACTAACAGATGGTATAGAAATAGATGAGCTACACTTTGTTAAGCTCCAGAGTCTTCATCAGAATCCATACCAAGTCTGTTGTCCAGCTAATTTCAGTTTTCTCATGACCTAAGCAAAGCCCTCTTAAATCCAGGTCAAAGGGCCAAACTACCAGTTGGGTCTTATTATGTGCCATGTTTGACAGAAGTTATTTGATACTTTGGAGTACTACTAAAATAGACCTTTTTTTCTCAAAGAGAGAGGTGACTAGATTTTGCCAGTTTGAAATAGGATGGTGTTATCTCACAAAAGGTCTTTTCAGACTGTGAATTTAGATCCACCTGCACTAAGAAAGCACGGTGCTGAGAATACTTCCATGAGTACATTGACACTGATGACTTTAGAAGTCCTATAGCCTGTATTTCATTTCCAGCCAGAACTTGCCAGGCACAGTCAGGCATACTCGCTTCCAGTCTATTCTCCTTTCTGACACTTTTATAGTGCAATGATTTGCATGGTGTATTGGTTCATCTCTTCAGGTAAACTGAACACTTCAAGGGCAGCTTTCCAGCTTACCTGTGAACTCTGGGTTTGGACAGAGTTATCTTTCTGTAAATAATGTCTAAGCAAATAAATGTATAGAACAAATAAATGTAAATTGTTAATGAGTATGACAAATCAACCCAGAGCCCTGCTATTAAGAAAGGTTGGTAAGGTTATAGGAGACAGATCTCTAGGCAGAAGAATACAGATAGACAGGGAGGTGAGCACCTAAAGCTGGATTGTCTCCATAGAAAAGGGGCAAGTGATACAAACTAAAGTCAATACCAAGAAAAAATATTGGTCTTTCTGAAGAGGTGGTTCCCTCTTAGTAACCACGATTTATTTCTCTTTCTGTCTTCACAAAGTGAACTCCAGCAGTCCTGGGCCTAAGGTGAGCAGAAAACTGGACAAACTGGGTATAACACTAGGAGACCCCGGGAATCTCCTCCTGTGAATCTGACTGAAACTGAAGGATGTTTCTAAGAATGAATGTAGGGAGGAAATGGGAGCAGAAGAGATTGGGATTATGATATAAATCGACCCCAGAATTGTGGACAAAAGATGTTGAATTCTAAGTGGAAACTTTCATTATATACCAAACAGAGTAGTTTTTGCTTCTAACAGAGATCGTGTTGCCTTATATGAAATGTCAGACCTCAGTATTTCTATTTTTACTTACAGGAATAGACACATAAGGAAAGAAGAAGGGAAAGAAGGAAGACAGGAGTGTAAGAAGGACTGAAAAGGAGGAGAGAAGACAGACAGAAAGAATGAATTTTCACAAAGTAACACCCAGAGACATGAAAGAAATCACCACAGCTGGACCACTTTCTTCTTTTCTTTTTAATCTTACTTTAGATGTTCTCCTGGTAAAATCATTACAAAGGCCGTTTATTTTTAAAATTGAAAGATTGGGAAGAGTCATAATGAGATATTATGTGTAAAAGTTGCACATAAATTTCCTCTTGTCATATTTTGGGCTTTGCTAACGCATCCCCTTGGCAGGACGGAGGGAAGTTGATCGCTTTAGTATAGATTGTGTGCGCCTCAGAAATATTGCCCTAGGAGAGAGCTCCTGGGTGGCTGACTTGGCTCCATGCTGATTTAGAAATTAGCTGGGCTTTTATTGGCCACACTAAATTGTTCTCAGGGAAAAAATACATTTTTATTACAGAACAAGGGGCAGATGATTGAAACAAGCCTGCCTTCTCCTCTGTTTGGAGCTGTGTTTTAGACTGTTAAGTATACTTTCTTCTCTGGGGTTCTTGCTGCTGCTTAATGGGGGCGTGCAATATCCACCTTTAAAGAAATTACCTCGTTTCTTTCCGTGTCCCCAGGGAATCTCTTATCCTTTAATAATGTTCTGTTTGAGTTCTCTTGAGTGCATGAGTGGGCAGGTTGAGGAAAAATGGAGGCTCTGTGTAATATTTTTATTGTAAGTGTTCTGAGGAAGAGGGCCGTGGGATTTGATCTTCAAGAAGAGGTCAAGGAAATTGTGAATGTGGATACTGGGCATTGGATCCACAACTAGAGACCACAGTAATGCTGCAATGACAGATGATCATGATGTCCTTCCAAATGCCATCCATGGCAGGAGTCAAGCACTGGACTTGCCTGGGAGCTGGAGCAAACAGAAGGGAGTCTGGAGCAAAGGAATTTACAGACAATGTCCAAGCAAACTCTTATAAGGATGCCTTTTCTTGGCATACAGCTGAAGGTCCTCTGACTTCCTCTTATGCTTTGTCACAGAGACTCCCAGTTCTGCCTCAATTCTGGAAAGGCCATTCAAGCATTCCCATGGTAGTGTCCCCTATTGTCTTCCCATCTAGCAGTGCTCCTGATGTTAGACAGCTTGTTGCTCAGAATCTGCTGCAGGGACAGCCTTTATATCCTTCTTCAAGTAGAAATAATATGTACATATAAATAGAAGCACCTGATTGTTTTCTTAAAATTTCTAAAAATTAATTGCATTTTTTAAAAATAGGCAATCTTCTACAAAGTAAGTTAATACAGCAACACTGAGTACTTGGGGTGTTAGAGGAATGGATTATTCGGTCAACTGAGCTCTCATTAATCCATTAAGTGTAATTCTTGATTTTTTCTAAATATATAATTGCGCTTTCCTTTATGAATATTCACATGATAAAGCACTTAATATCTCAGACTTGAAAGTAAATCAGATCTGAATATGATATATATCTTGCCACATTCCAGCTTCAGGTCCCGAGGCAAACCACATGGTTTTCTGATCCTACTTCCTCTGCTATAAGATGGAGATAATCACAATGTAAAGGTTTCATATGTAGTATATTTAATTTAAGATATATAAATTAAATAAAATTTAAAGGAAGCATATTTTATAAAATATATTTAATATATGAATATATGTATTAAAACACACACTAATATATTAACTTATGCTTATTATATGCTAAGAAATATTTAACGTAATTCAGTACCATGCCTGGTGCATAATACAAATGCATTCAATGGTAGCTGTTGTCATTATCCACTGTCAGCACTCCTTGGCTGAAAGGTAGATTTATTTCTCTCACAAGCTAAATTCTACAAAACAGCCAAGTCTCACAAGAAGTTAGTGGTTAAGCTAAGACAGAAAACATAACTTTTGATTACTTATCCTCCTCTACTAAATTTTAGACCACACTGCGTCCTATTAGAATTAATTTCTATTCCCTTCAAATGGAGACTTAAATTTGTCATGCCTTCCTAAGCCACTGGACCCCAAACCATCAGTGATTGTTCCTTCGGGAAGCCAGAACTACTTGAGGTAATTAATCCACTATAGAATCCCCTACCAGGACTGGGAAGGAAACACCAAATTCTACTTGGTTTCTTTCTAATTAGGAACAGAGAACTGGAGAGAAGGAGAGGGAGACAAAGTAGGGACGGGAAGGGGCTGAGCTAAGTGGGGTGTGGTTCACATATGTTCCCAATCATGACCACACAATGAAAATGTTTTCTTTCTGGGGCAATCAGGTGAAATCTTGGAAAGATGAACTTTTCTCCCCCCATATGTACAATAATAACAATACCCCAAATTTGAAACTTTTTTTTTCAGTCTTGGCACAATTTGGTTTCCAAAAGATTTGGAAAATATCCAAGATTTGATGGCCTGTGTTTGACCCTTTTCTCCAAGGTCCCAGGCATGCATTCTGTAATAATAATAAGCAAACATATATTTGATACACACTATGCACCACAATCTGTTCTAAGTGTTTTGCATATGTTGACTGAAGTTTAACTTCCACAATCTTATGATTTGACTCTACTCATTTCTATAGAGCAGACAGGGAAACTGAGGCATGAAGATGATTATTTTGTGCAAAATTAATCACCTCGTGTTGGAGAAGCAGCAGGACCCACATCCATGCTGTCCGGACTCCAAGTGCATGCTCCTTCTCATCACTGTTACTCCTGCTACTCACCTCCCAGGTAAGAGGAAGGAAAAGATGAGAGGACCTGTTTAAAAACTCAGAGACAAAGACAAAAACTAAGATGGGAACTTCCCGGAGAGCAGCTCATGTCAACAGCTTTGGAACTAGTCCGTCCTTTGTGCTAAGATTGCCTTTCTGGTTCTGAACCTTCCCAACTCACGAACCAAACAGCTGTCATCGCTGCCCTTCTTCCCTATGAGGCCTACTGTGCTCTTCACAGTGATTGACATCCAGACTTCATTCTATTATACTCTAACCTTGAATTCCATTTCCAGTCTGTTCTCTCAGGCCCTGATCTCCACACCTCCAACTCTGGCCAACTACCCTATTGGGATCATGGCTCCTAATTACTCCCTTCACTCAACTCTGTAGTCTAATGGTTCAGACACATAACAAGTCCTTGGCTCTGATTAATTATAGCCTGGGGTTATACAATGGAGGTGTGAATCCCTTCCCAGTTATTATATTAGCTGGGCCAGACCTCTGTTGGATAAACAGAGAAGGATGCCTTACCCACTTGTTGAATGTAGAGGTACAGTGAAACTTATTTCTTGAACTGGTGCATATGTCATTGATAAGAGATAGCCTCAGCTGCTTGCTGCCTTGTGGTAAAAGGCAAACTTGGATAACAGGCTGGATAGATGAAAGTATGGTTTCTTCAAAGATTAGAATTTTTGGGTAGCAGTGCTTGCAGGCCTGGGGAAACCACCATTCCAGGAACACTTGGCAGAGTTAGCATTGTTGGAGCAATTGATGGCCTTGGGGCAGAGATTACATTCAGGCCAGGAAGAGAGGCACAAGTCTGGATACCCAGCAGTGATTCAAAGATAATGAGTCTGAGCCGACTAGGAGAAGGAAAGAGCTATATAATCTGTGAGACATGTTGATGAAGAAGATACTACAGTATGCGGTTCCCAATAAATGCACACAGTTCAACACAAAGGTCTAGTCTTTCCCGTAAGGGGGAAGGATGATGAGAGACATATTAATCTCTCAGAGCAGATGAAACAGGGCCATTGCTCCCTGTATTCTCCAGGCACACACTTGGGTATAAACTTATTAGCCCATTAGAAGTGATATGAGATGAGCCAAGAGAAAAGCAGGTACATATCTTACATGTGATGGCTGCCAATTATATGGGTTTGGCTGCTTTGAATATATTCCTGTTTCCTAAATGGAATTTTCAGAAAAAAAATCTATCTATCTATCTATCTATCTATCTATCTATCTATCACCTATTGATACATCTATATAGATAGATCGAGGTAGATAGATCTATGTAGATATAAATAGATATATCAACAGACAATAGATAGAATATAAACAAAGATATATTTAGCTGTATCTTTAAGTATTTACATAGATTAATTTTGCATGCAAAATTAGTTTCACAACCACCCTATGAGGATGTGGTTACTATAATTCCATTATTTGATTTTACAAATGGAGAAATTGAACAGGTAGATGAGTTACCTATCTGATGCTGCACAGCTAATCTAGGGTGTCAGGCACTACACTATAGTGCCATCATGGTACCCCTGACAGTTACTGGCTCCCAGTCTTTCACATAATCCACACTTCATAGTGCACCCTCAAGGAATCCAGTGCAAAGAGAAGACTATACACAAGAGGTCCTGCCTGTGGATTCAGTAATGAGTCACTCACCCACCAAGTTCAACCGTGTGCTCTCTCTTGAAAACTGAGATTCGATCCATGGAGTGAGGGATGGGGGAATGTGACATAGCATCAGGGCAAGAGTTTTAAAAACAGACAGCTAGGTCAGCCACCGTCATGCGTGCTCACAGTTTCAGAGGCAGAGGGAGCGAAGGGCCTCTTCGCAGGAGTGAACGGCCAGGACAAGCCAGGGCAGAACAAAAGCCAAAGATGGAGCAGCTTCATTCTCTTAACCCCAGTCTGCCAACCAGAATCAGATTATTTCCTGCCCTTTACTACTCACAAAACTGATAATATCAGTGATCAATATTGGCTAGTGTTCTTCTTCTTTTAATTAAAGCAACTCTTGATGAAGAAGTGCCACTTTCCAAATAGGGATGGTAATGTGACTGAGATTAAAAGTATTGATAAATGATAATGATAGTAATGGTACTTTCTTGAATAAAAAGCACACTGCTATTACTTTAAGCGTAGTATGTCAGTTAATTCACATGCTCGACCTATATAGTTAGCACTAGTGTTACTTCTAGTTTAAATAGAAGGAAATTGAGGTCTGCTGAGGGTGAGAAATTCACTTATTCACTCAAAAGTGTTGATCGAGTGCATCTGCTGTGTGCCACTCACTCATGGACTCAGAACGCCTTAACAAGCACAATAGACAAATGTCACTTGCCCTCCTGAGAATTATGTTCCAGTGGAGAAGCAGGGAAATGAACAATAACCACAATACATAGATAACTGACAGGATATTAATAGTGAGGTGTGCTATGAAATAAAAGAATGAAGCAGAGCTCCCAGCATGTCAGGCGGATATAGGTACAGGTTTGTGATTTTAAACAGGGAGATCAGTGTGTGTGTCATTGAGAAGGGATGTTTAAGCAGAGGTGTGAAGTAGTGAAGGAAAGAACCATGTAACTATCTCAGTAAAGCATACTCCAAGCAGCAGGAACAGCAAGTGCAAAGGCCCTGAGATAGAATCAAGAGCACAGAAGCTAATGTGATTGTCATGGAAGGGCTGGTGGAAAGGGTGATAAGGAAGCAAACTAGAGAATTAATAGAAGCAGATCACAGGATCTTAAAGTGATTAGATGGAATTGTTATTCCCAGACAAATGGAAACTTAACAAAGAGTTGTGATGGCATCCATGATTTCACCTGGCTTTGATATAAGAAGAATCAAAACCTGTTTTGCAAGGTTATATAATATACAGCAGAGCCATAACTCACATCCATTGTCTCCTAGGCATTACATTCTGATTCCTCCCTAATTGTAAAGGTTTTGAAGCAGTGAAAGGCCATTGCACACTATTTCCCCCACCATGGTCTAGCATTTTTGTGTTTTTGCTCTGACATGGGCAACTTTGGTATGTTTCTTAGACTAGTGAGCTGCCATTTGCTTTACAAAAATAATAGTGAATATCAATTAGTATTGAGGCAGTATTTGGTTCTTACAACAGTCCTGTCACTGGACTATCATGCTATCTCATTTGATCCTCTCAACAAAGTTCTGAAGCTGTGATATGATTATGATTTTGTTGTGTAGACAAAGCTCCAAAGCATAGAGCATTTCCTTACTCCTCGACTCCCAGGGAGCTTGGCATTTACAAACTGCCTGTGGATTACAATGGCTTTTCAAGTCACTCCTCACTGAGAAGTCTTCCTGCTCCTTAAGAGCAAGAACCAAGCCATGTGCTTCTCTTTATGAACTTCTGCTCCTGGAACAGCATTCTGCACAAGGAAAAAGTATAATATGTTTATTCTGGGTGATTGATTTATGTTAACAACAACTCTTAGTCTATTTCAATTAGACCTTAGAGGCAACTATTATTTCATTAGAAAGTTGTTACAATTTGATTAAGAGCAACAACAACAAAGGAGTGTATTCACTTTGTAATTCTTGGATGTCACAATGATATGGAATTTCAAGTGGGTAACAAATGTACATAGGCTGGCCCATTGGTGCATCCTGCAAGGTGTAAATTATTAAGCCTGACACTGTCTTTTGTGAATTTTGTACCCAGTCTGGGCCTCATTTATGAGTGGTAATACACAAACACTGCAGTAATAATTCAATAATATAATGCATGCCAAATATTTGTGCAATATGTGATCCATACTAGGTGTCTAAGCAATATTGTCACTTTCTAGAGCATAAGCTTGTAATTCTGTTCTTTAGACCAAGAATCCAAACACAACCAATCTCTTCTGGGTTTTTTCCCCCCTGGTTTTTTGTTTGTGATTCTGGGAATTGAACTCACAGCCTTGCACTTGCCAGGCAGGTTCTGTGCTGCTTAACTATATCCCCAACCCCAAGCTAAGCTCTTCTGGAAGACAGATAATCTACTGTCTCCTATACCTTTAGAAATAAGTGCCATAAAGACAATATTATGGGTGTGGATAATGTCTGGTCCTTAAAAATAGATAAACCTTAAAAAACAGAATTGTAGCATTTTTCAGTTGCGAATTACTAGAGTGTAAATACTGTAACTCCACAATGGCCAATTTCAACACAGTGAGGTAGTAACCTTGAACAGAGTTGGGAAGACGTGTGCACACGTGGCTGGTACCAGCTGAGCTCCAGCTGGCTCCAACCCACCACGGCAGCTATTTACCCCTATTCTGGCTTTGCTTTTACCATTTCAGATGGTACCACCAACCCCTGGGGAAAGCTCAGCCTCCCCTCTGTCCCACACAGAGACTTTTGCTGTGCATGCAAGCTGGGTTTACTTTATTTTGAAACATTTATAAAGATGTAGGATTGTTCACCCATTGACTTAGTCTCTGATCATCTTTTTAGATAGCTGTGAATTTTATACCCATTTTATGGGTGAGGATACAGAAAGCCAAAGAGATTTAAAAACATTAAGAAAGTAAAAGTTGCTTAGGGTCATTTGCTAGCAAAGACAAAATTCAAATCAAGTGGTATGGCTCTGAGTCCATTTCCTTATCTACTCTGTTGGCCAGTCACAGAACTGTGATGGATGGTATGCCAGGCTGCCCAGAAAGGAAGAACAGAGAATCTCATCCGTCCCTCTCAACAGCATCCCAGCCCTTCAACCTGGGTTAGGGTCAGCTTAGGAATTTTTTTTTTGCTACATGTTTCCTGCTTCTGCAAGTTTTAATCTGGAGTTTATTGTAAGCCAGTCATTACTGAAAGGGGCTTAGAAAGTGCTTCATTCTTTCCTCCTTTGGGTGGCTCGGCCCAGTAACAACGTCAGCCCTCTACTTGCAGTACAAAGAAAGTGAAGGCCCTGCAGGCGGCCAGCAACCCAAGGCTTGCTCTGTGATCCCAGGGTCTGGGTGGCAGGAGCTGAGGCTCTTTGATAAATATTGCTTTTGCATCATCCATGGAAGACACAATTTCCAAGGCTTCCTAGCTCACCTTTCACAGACCCACAGCAACCCCTGCCTTGGCGTGAGGTTTCTCAAGGTTGTTCTGGCAGCTAGAGCACAACAGCTGCTCAGCCATGCGGTGATCCCGTAGTCCCATAGCAGGAGGGGTGCAGAGAGGCCTGACGCTCTGTGCCAAGCCCCGCACCCCCCCCACCCCGGCTGCCTCCCTTCCTCTCCAAATGGAAGAGGAACTGAATTAACCCTAGCATCACCAGTAGACAAAAGCTCAGACAAGGAGCCTGGTTTCCCAGAGAACAAGTTGTCCCAGATTGCACAGCTATTAGCTTGAACTCACACACATCATTCTCACTTCCATGATGTTTTACTGTTGTCCTGTCATCTTTTCTGCTGATCATTCTTTCCTCATGTCTATGCCCATTCCTAATTGCTCTTTAGATGCTGCTCTGTAAAGCAAAGCCAGTTACATTGCAATCTGGTCCTTAAGCTGTAATAAAGGGAAAATATATACTGTAGAAGATTGAGTGATTTCTAACATTAAAAAATACCTATAATGTTCAGAAAACCACTTATTTTATAAATTCTATATCTTTGCAAAGTCTCACTAGCAGTCTTGTTTATCACATAGGCCGAACAAAACATTACAGGGGGCTTCTCCCTTCTTGACAGGTATAGAGAGGAATGCTTCATCCTAGACACTGATCCTACGCTCAAAGGATAGAGCAGGCACTTCCAGATTCCTATCCCCAGGAGTCAGTTCAACATAAGGCACTCAGGGTGGGGCCTGGATCCTCAAGGACAAGAAGCTTTTAAACCAAGCAGAAAGTAAACAAAACAAAACAACACAGACACAGATGCAGACATGAATAAATAAAGCAGACAAACTCACATATGGGAAGGCTCCCCATCTTGTTCCCAGGAGCCGGGCTCCCCGAGGCCTTACAGATGTCAGACCAGAACTGACTTACATGTTCCAAATTGTGAAAATCTAGCATCCATGTTTACTGTTTGAAAAATGTAATGGAGGGGGGAAATAGCTTTGGTTTGAAAGAGAGAAGGCCTCACACATATCTGCACAATTATGGCCCCCAACATTTCCCTGAGATTCGCTGTCACTGGTTTTTTAAAAAATTGTTATTCCCAGAGCTACTGATGAGTTGAAAATGTACACAACTTCATTGAAGGTAGTAGAGGACCAGACTGATCCCTGATCTATAATGAGACCATAACAAGAATGGAAATGGGGTTAAACTCCTTGAGTCTGTGGTGGTGGTGATGACGGTGTGTATATGGGGGTGGGATGGCTCTGCTTTTGTGAGAGCCATGTCAACAAATCTTTTGTTTTTTGATTTTCTTTTTCTTTCTTTCTTTTTTCTTTTTTCTTTTTTTTTTTTTTTTTTTTGGTACTGGGAATTGAACTCAGGACTTTACACTTCCTAAGCAGGTGCTTGTGCTGAATTATATCCCTGGTCAACAAATCTTGATGAGTATACATTTATGGACATAAACAAGAGTCAAGTCAAATAATGGTTGCTGCTATTTTTGAAAAATTAATTGTAATATTTAATGTCAATAATAAGGTCTACTTACCACTGAATAGAAATTTTTAAGATAAAAACAAACAAAATCACACTGTACTGGCATAATACTGATCTGATTTTTGTGCTTTCTATTCAGGTTGTTTGTGTGTGAAAAGATATTTTAAACAATTGTAAGCACAATTTATAATTTATTATATATTTACTTTTCTTTCATGGAATTTCAAAGTTTACATATATTTTTATACTTTAAGAGCTCAGGAATGATCTGTTTTTAGATGACATATAATTTCCAAATGAATAGAAATTCCTTCATTCAGTAATTCATTTTTTGTTATCCCATTTTTAGCTTGTGTCTATGAATTATATGTTTTCTGTGAAGTTTTGGTTGTAGTGAATCATATCGTTTAGGAAAATTCCACTGCAAAGAATTACTAATTAAAAATAAAACCAGTATTTTATGACACCTGTTACACAATAATATGACTCTTTCCTTAAAAGATTGTAATGATTTTCAAAGTAACATCATAATAAGAATGAACTAATATTATAGGAATATTGCCAAATCTAAACATCATGATATTTTCTAAATTTAGTCATATGTAAATATCCCCCAATCGTACCCTTTATGCTATTTAAGATAATACTTCCAAAAAGAACAAAGCTGGAAACATAAAAGTATCTGTCTTCATGTATACTGCAAAGTTATAGTAACTAAAACAGTATGATGTAGGCATAAACACAGACCAGTGGAATGGAATAGAGAGCACAGAAATAAATCCGTGTTTATACAATCAACTGATTTTGCAACAAAGGTGTTAATAACACTTTCTGAGGCAGGAGTAGTTTTTTTTTTTTTTCCAATAAAAGATGCTAGGAAACCTGGATATGCATATACAGGATAATGAAATTAGACTCATCTCACACCATATACAAAGACAACTCAAAGCAAGTTAAGAATTTACATGCAAATGCTGAAGCAATAAAACTACTAGAAAGAAACAGAACCAATGTGCCTTGGTGAGCCTGAGCAATGTTTTAAGATAAAAACAAACAAAATCACACTGTACTGGCATAATACTGATCTGATTTTCGTGCTTTCCATTCAGGTTGTTTGTACATTAGTCTGAGCAATGATCTATTTTGATAGGACACCAAAAATACAGGCATGAAATAAAAAATAGAAAGTGGGATTATATAAAATTTAAAATCTTCTATACAGCTGAGGAAACTATCAACAGATTGAAGAAATCATATACAGAACAGAGGAAAATTACAAATTATACATCAAATATGAGGTTAAGATCTGTATATAAATATAAGGAACTCAAAGCCCAACAGCAAAAACAAACCACAAAAGAACTGAGCAAAATGGAGAAAAGCCATGAGGCCTTTCTCAAAAAAAGGCATACAAGTAACCAATAAATACTTGAAAAAATGATCAAATTTCCTTGTTATTGGGGGAACGCAGGTCATAACCACAGTATGAAATCACTTCATCTTAGTTAGAATGGCTATCAAAAAAAGACAAAAATTTAAAAAGTGTTGGTAGTGAAAAAGGAATCTTTAGACACCATTGATAGGACTATAGGGGTTCTTCAAAATTAAAAATAGAACTATCATATGATTCACCAATCCCTCAACTAATTATATGTCTAACAAAAATGAAATTAAGATGCCAAAGAGATATCTATACTCTCTTGTTTATTGTGACATTTATCATAAGTAAAATATGGAATCATTTTACATGTCCACCATTGAATGACTGAATAAAAATATGATTCCTATACACAGTGGAATATGATTTAAAAATTTTTTTAAAAAGTGGAATATGATTTAGAACATCTTGGAAAAACCTGGAGGACACTATGTAAGCGAAATAAGTCAAGTACAGAATGAAAACTACCATATGATCTCATTCACATGTGAAATCTAAAATAGCTAAAATCATAGAACTCAAGAGTAGAGTGATGGTCCTAAGAGGATGATATGATGGAGGAAAGAGAGGATTGGAGCATGTTGATCAAAAGATGCATAATCACAGTTAGATAGGAGGAATAGTGTTAAGAGAGGTGTTGAATAACACTACAAATATTTAATGGTGACACGTGTTCTTGAAAAAGGCAAAGGAAGAATATGAAGTGTTCTCAAACAAAAATGGTAGCTATAAAAGATAATGGATTAGTTAATTTTTGCTAGATCTAATCAATCCACAATATATGTATGTACATATATGCCTTATTTTGAGACATCTTACACATGATATGTATGTGTAATTTCATCTGTCAGTTTTTTTAAAAAAATAAAAATAAAAAATTGCTTAAGAATGTTTCGCCAAGATTAAAAACACAGCAACCATTGCATTAGCTGTAGGCAAACAATTCTACTTTATTCTACAAATTCCAGAGAATACTACCCAGACAGTGTAATGTGCACCAACCTGGAATAGAATACTTGAAGCTGAAGATCATCACTCTGGTAGATTAAGACGTCATGTGTTTTTCAAATAGCAATTATTGTGCTGTTGAATGTCAGGAAGGCAGTTCTGAAGACAGCTGTTAAATCCTCTTATTTGAAGATGTAAGACTTGGTCCTATAAATATGGAAATCCGTCAAGATTTTTCTTAGTAAAGAACATCTGTCTGACTTCTTGGGGTTCCTTTCTCAAAACTAAACTATGAATGTGGCAAGGTAGTGATGCCTATAAGTGTAGAGACTCCTATTAGGATACCCATAAACATACCATCATTAAAACCACTGCTGCGGCTATTAATATTAACTGATATTTATCTAATACTTTCCACGTGCTAAGTACCTAATATAGATGATTATCATTTAGTCTTCCTGGTGCTACTTTGCCTACTTAAATAATTTAATAAAAGCAGGCTAATCTTAAGCAACTATGGAGGGTCTATTTGTAAGCAAAAAGGTAAATTATCTCAACACAGTGCCTTTTACCCTCCTCAACCATACTTAACTTCCTTTAATAAACTTCTAGTTCACACTTCCATTTTTACCTCCTTTTCCAGAAACGTGTCTCTCTCGTGGTAAAAAAAAAAAAAATATTTATTGGGATAAGGTAACATTTTATGGAATCTTAAAATGTCCTTTACCTTTTTCAACCAACCACAATCTCATTAATAGTCCTGGGAGTTCTCAAGTCTGTCCCCTGCCGAAGTCCAATCCCTTCCACACACCAGGACATTTTTTGAGTCTCTGGGGCCAAACTTTGCATCTTCTCTTTGTTTTAAATTGACATGGGAGCCAGTTATAAGTTTAAAACTTTCTCCTCTTAGTTCCTTCCAGAAGAAAACCACTAGGTCCTTTTGCAAAGAAATAACTCTTAGTGGCCTACCCTGCCACAACTGATTTCTTCCTGATAACAAATACTGTTACCAACTACTTCCAAGGACGAAAGTCCAATTAATTCAGTCTAAGCTACTGCCAGTGCAGCCCCCATCTGTAAGTGTTCTCATTATAGTACTAGTTTTAATTAGAGCAATCATTTATCTAATGTTCTCTCATTTCCATGGCCATAAGAGTATGAGAAACTATGCTATATTATCAGGAATAATTTAAAAAAGAGAAAAAGTCAGATTAAAAAAATCTTGAATAAGGATATCATGGCTTATGTTAATAAATTGGTAAAAAGTAAAATATGTTGAATTTGAAGGATCTGTATTTTTGTTAATTTTCTAAAGGAATGAATATTTAGAAATCTATCACATTGGAACAATATTTCAAAGGCTGTAGAAGACAATATCATTTCCTCCCCAATTGCTTTTTCAGTCTAACATACAGGGAAATTACTGTACACTTTTAAAGAGTGCTCCAAAAACAGTCCAAATAAGTAGCACTTCAATCAATTTCCTGTTCTAGTGTTTTTTTAACATGCATTCAGTGCACCATCCATGTTTACTAGCCTACTCCAGGCCTACCAAAACAGAATTTCTGGAACATGAACTATGGAACCACAGACTTTAAAATTCCTGTGATTATTCTCTTTGACTCTTCACTGCCCCAGCATCTCATCTCCTATTACCAAGCTCACCCGAGCTGCTTGCAGGCTGAAGTGGCACAAATGATAAGAGGTGACCAAGCGTTGATTCCCTTCTTAAACTCAGAACCTATTTCTGCCCCACTGTGAGCTTCCTTGCCTTTTCTATATATTCCATAGTATCTAACACTGTTTTGAGTAAGTTAACTATGACCTAATAGATTTCTAAGGATAAGAATCACCACCAAATAAACCTTTTAGAAATGATCCCAAAACCTCTGCTGCTTTTCTCTCAGATTAAAAATAAAAAGATCAGCATTAGCCTGCAAAAAGTGAAGGGAAACACTGCGAGGGGAGACACAGAGGACTCTAAAGGACAGAAAATCACTTTCTATTCCTGAGTTAATAGAGTTAGACTTAGTGAAACCTTTATGAGTAATTTTTGATGTCAAATATTTTACACTCTAACCCCTATCAGAATGCACAGGTCTCTTAAATCATAAGTACCATTATTTATTTAGAAAATATCACCCCCATAAGTGACAGAGATTTCTGAGCCATTTGACTTGTATAACCTTTGTTTTGGAAGTATGAAGGCAGGACAGTTCTGAATCTGTAGCATAGAATTCTGTCTACTTTTTATGCATCTAGTTTCCAATCTCATTAGAAGGACGTTAAGTTACCAGGTTGAACAGCACCTATAATCTGTTACTATTCATTCTTACATTCAGTATCAAACTTTAGTTGATAATCTGTTGTATGGAGCATGGAAATCTTCCTAGTTGTTAAGGAAAACAAAGGTAAATCAACAGGTGTAGACCTTGTCTACATAGAACTTTTATTTTAATTACAAAGTTTATAAATAAACAACTTGGATATTGAATGAGTGCTGTGATAGGATAACATGGTCTCAGTGGGAGGAAGCTGACTGTGACAACAAAGAATGCAAGAACTTCTCAGGGAACTTCTCAGGGATCTTTGGCATCCACCCAGGTGGGAGCAGTACCATGAGCATGAAGAACCATTGATCTTCTTTGATGTTTTTGCAGTTTTTCTTTCTAAGTATTGAGGGTGAGGAGAGCCTAATCACTCACTCCTATTAATGGGCTCTAATCAATTAATCAATAGACATAAGGCCAAATGTGAACCAAAATCCATTACAAACCAGAAAAGCTGGGCTTTCAGTGTCTCGCTCAGGTTTGAACTTACCCACTCAGCTCTGCAGAAGACTGAAAAACAAAAATTCTTCTACAGTGACTCACAGCCACCTCAGAAGGTCAGCAGGACTGAAGCCACCATTGTTCATGCCCCTGTGTTCTACGCTTTGGTTGTGTCATCACAGAAGACTTTGGACTTTGCCTTCTGCTCTGTGCTGCCCCATAGAAAGAATACGTGGGAAGTCCCTGGCTCGTGCACAGCTTTCATGCTCTCTGCTGATACCTTATAAAGGAGCCTGGACTGCCTTGCTCCACAGTGAGAAAACAGGAGATGAATTCAGGGTGTTTAAAAAAAAAATCTGTTCTCAGCCTTGATCAACTCCATCGAACTGAATTCTCAAACATGTGAAACAGTCTAGCCAAGTGGTGAAAATTTACATACTAGACCCATAGTTGACCACTGATGGATGTATCCATGAGCTGAGATAAAGTTAGAATAACCACCCAGCTGGTTAAGACTTGTACATGATAAATGCTGTAGTCTTACACCAATGAGTTCTATTATGGGATGTTAGCATGATGATATTTAACTAGTTACTAGCCACTGGAGTCTAAAAGAGCTAAGAAACAGACATCAATTAAAGGCCAGATACTGTCCCTTTTACTGTCATACCATACTGGCTTGTGACTATGACCCAGTTCACATCAGCATCTTTCTAATTTAATAAAAATAATGAGGATATCAGGAGAGGGGTCAAATGCTCCCTCTGACACTTCCTGAGTTCTGCTCTGCAGCAAAGCCTGACTTGGAAGAAGAACCCAAGTCACTTAACAAATCTGCTTTCTTATCTTCTAAGACTCTGTTACCTACTCCTCCAATGAACCACTTTTTGGAGAACATTATAAGGTTATTTAAGGCCCACCAAACAAGATCAACTAACTGATAAACTTTTCATCTTAATACTTTATGTGTCTGTGTGTGTCTGTCTGTCTCTCTCTCTCTCTCTCTCTCTCTCTCTCTCTCTATATATATATATATATATATATATATATATATATATATTCTCAGAGGCAAATATTTCTGCTAAACTTTTGATGAAGCCCCAGGGAGAGCAGGAGAAGTCCCAAACTGAGAGGGATTGGCAGTTGGGCTAGGAACACAACCTGAGGCTCCTTTTCCATTTCACAAAGAAAGTTTTGTTTGAATTGTGGCATGTGTGAGTGACTCCTTAGAGCCATGAGAATATGCTGTGTTCTGAGGGAACATCTGGGCTGCCAGTTCAAGCCAGGCTGAAATCTTATCCTGACCGGAGTTGCTCCAACGAATCAGGTGTAGGTGTATTTTTCCAGGATGTTTAAAACCACATCTTACCCTGAGAAATGCTTTTGCCCATAGGAACGTCATTAAAATGGGCAAGCAGTCTTCCTACCTTCCCACTAACGGAGTGTTTACTGAGGCTTCATGCCCAGAGAACCAAATCCAAAGACTGGAAAGCATGACCTCCACACATCCTCCTTTAAAATGTGTTAAGGGTCCTCACCAACTAAACCTCTCTTCTCATCAGGAGGCTCACTACATGCCAATCCCACCTTGGTTTTATAGCTTAACTTCAAGAGACTGATCCATCACTTTGAACTGTGGGAGTGGATATTAAATCCTCTCTTTTTTCTTCTTCCAAGCTATTTCCCATAACATTGTCAGGTTATTTATTTCTTATCCTACCTTGATATTGGCCTAATGCTAACATTAACACTTCTTCTCTCCATACTTATTATTTTCCACAGACTCCCCAGACATAAATGTATTGTTACATAACATCATCAATATTTATATTTAAAGAGTCCCTATTATTTAAAGTCATTTACATGGATTAGATTAACTTTTTGTTACTGATATGCTAAAAAGAAACTTAAGTATAATTTCTGTGGCCTAAGCCATCTTAATTTGGTTGATGAAGATGGTATTATTACTTTCCATCGTAAATGATGAAACTGAGGCCTGGATGAGTAGAGATGGGTCTGGGACTGCATTCCAGAGTCTTGATGTGAACCATTGGCAGTGAGTCATCAGTGGCTAAGGGATGAACAGGCCACTGAAGGCCAAGGGAGGTCCAGTGGGTATGGCAACAAGCAACTTGAGGGGAAGAAATACATAGAACAGGGACTTGCACTCAGCAAAGAGCTGCTGTCCATTCTTGGAATATGGGATAAATGCAGATAAAAGGCAAAGTGATTAGTCAAGGCCTTCTTGCAAACTATAAAGGGAAACTTGGGTAGAAGTTGTAATTTGCAGGAAATATTAACATAAAACTAAAACAACGTGCAAAAAATCCCTAAAACATAATGCAAAACATGAGAGTAAGGTGCTCAGAATACAAAATTATCAGTATACCGATTTCAAATATTAATAAAATTAGAAGCCCTTAGGTGTGTGCACACCTGAATAGGTGAATATATATCACACTTCTCTTGTAACTAATCAATCACACATTTGCTATTTGCCTCTGCAGTATGTAGTTCTCATCAATTACTCACAGTGTCCTGATTTTACTTTGTGGACTTTATCTCTTTTTCCATTTCCCATCTTTGTAACTAGATAGTGAGAGACCCCATGTTCAACTGTAGAAGTGAGTCAGTATTGCCTTAAGTCATTCAGATTAATTTCCCATCGTGTCATCATGAAGACTGGTTCAGAAATAGGACAAACAACAAAATTATAAAATAAATTTCAGTTATTATAAATGAAATTAACAATACATTTCAAAGGAACAATTAAAATGGCATCTGGCATGGGAAATCTTTTCATTCACTCTTGCAGCAAACATTTCCTGAATAAATTCGGTGCTTCTTCTGGGATTAAGAGCTATTAAAAGAGAGCAATGTACTGTCTGCCCTTACAGTCACAATGGAGGAAACAGAACTGTGAATGAATGAACAGAACCATAAGAATTACTAATGTTTCATGCAAAGTGTTAAGTTGTAATGAAAGCAGAAGACTGTCTCCTGAGTGCCCACATTTAAAGAAAAGATGCAAAACAGAAGACAGGAATCACACCATTCCTGAGACCTCAGGAATGGAGACCTCAGGATAGCTTTACAGGAGGTGGTGTGAGCCCCGAGGATTTCAGGTTTCCCACTGGATCCAGTTACCTCATTTCTGGATCTTCTCATTTGGCAGGCAGTTTGGGTCTGTTCCTGAGAAATCTCCATTTATTTTAGGTGAAATGATTTCTTTCCCAGACCTTGTTTTACTAGTATTAAAATGTTTGGAGTTCCATATGAAACATCTTGTACTCTGATCCATGTCTGCTCAAAGGATGAAACCAAGGAGGATATTTTAACATCAAATAGAAGATGACTGAGCAGACAGAAAAATAAAGAATAAAACGAAAATTCAGTTGAAAGAGTAACAAAGTAATACATTATGTAGAAATAGATACGAGAAGTTTATTCACATAACCGTTTAACTTACAGGAATGTTACTAAAATAATAAAATACAAATCAAAAATAACATTAATGGTTTTAAATGGTAGATGTTGCTATCTGAACCACAAAAAGTAAGTAGAAGATACTGAAATGTCACAAAAAACACGAGACAATCAAAATCTTTCAGTGGTTTTTATTGCAAATATTTATTGAATATCTACCAAGTGCTACAAACTCGTAACTGGCCTTGAACTGCCAACCATAAACTGAACTAGAAATTTAACCATCAAAGATTATTTTTAATGGGAAATAGAATGCCAGGCCAAGAGTTTTATACCAAGCATCACATTAACAAAGATTTTTTTTTACTATCATGACCCTAACTGTTGCATTTTTAGTAATTTTCTATATCAATAAAATATATTTTGGTCTTTATGGTTACAGCTGATTTCTGAAAAAACTTCAGGGCCCCTTAGGGCCCTTGGCATTCTCTCACATTGGCATGTGATATGCTTGATATAACAGAGTACTTATAAACAGTAGAAGATGCAAGTCATTTTCCATGTGTTTACCATCATAATCCAAGTTTTAAAGTCAGCAAGATCTAAACTAGCATTCTTACTTACTAAGTTAGTTAATAGCTTAAGAAAGTTATTTAAAATTCCTAAGCTTGTATTTCTTCACTCTAAAATAGAGAAACAATACTTAAATTAAAAAAATGTATGCACACTTCATGAAAGGCAAAACATACATAAATATTTTTACTAAATTTATTGAGATATCATGAGATTAACACATGAGATTAATTGACGTCTGTGATTACAAGAGGTGCTCAAAGTGGTGACCATTAACTTCCAGACGCTTCCTAGTACATGAACTGCTGCTTGGGTAACACTGGTCACTGAAATGACTGCTCACACATTTTCACATTCTTCTCTAAGGGTTTGCAATTTGTAGTGAGTTTTCTATGATACACAACATCCTGTGGGGTCTCCCATATGAGGCAAACACCATCTGTTGAAAACAGAATCATACTATTTTTCTTTTCCTGAATTACATATACATTTTATACATTTTTCACACTCTCTTTGATATATATATACATACACACACACACACACACACACACACACACATAGCACAGTAGTTCACATATAAGGGATCCTCAATGAGAACTGAACAAATGAGTGAATAAATGAATAACTGGTAGAATAAAGCTGAAACAGAGAAATGAATAATGACTGGATTGATTTATTTACTGCATTATTGGGAAACGTTTTAGGCAAGCATGAATAGAATCTTGAAATTCATGGAATATGCTTAATTATAGATAATTTGTTTTGCCTCCCCAGAGTTATAGATTAAAATTATCACAAAGTATGATTTAAATTGTGTGTCATCGTATACTTTTTCATAATAATGCATTTATTTTTTAGAGTATATGTGGGCATATAGCTTATTTACATACTTATTTACATATTTCCTATATATAACCTGAGCTTGAATTACTGAGATATTTTTTAGCTAAATACTTTATAGCCAAATTATTTCTCAATAAGCGAGCTGTTTGTTTTATCTATGAGAGGACCAATTTTCCTATATCCTCACTATATTATATCTTTAACTCCATACATATACATACATATATATATATATATATATAATCTGTTACAGCAAAATTTTTAAAAACTTGCATTAAATGCACTATTTATTATGGTTGATAAAACAAATTTTACTAATCTGTAACCATACCTCAAGTAACTTTCTTTTATAAGACCCTTGAAATCAATTATTAAAAAGGAAATATTATATTACCAGCAATATTTTAAAGCAAAAGACCCTGATGTTCCTTTTATGTTAAGCTTCAATTAAAGAGGAACTGAAGAGAAAGAAGATGAACTATTTCAATGATTTTTATACTTCACAAAGTGTTGTTCTGCTACTATGTCTTCCTTCAAATCCATAAACCACTACTTTATACTTCACACTTGAGAAAGATACAAAGTACTCTCATACACAGTCCACAGAATCACTAAGTGTCAGGTCTAGGCTTTTCTCAGTCTCTCTCTTCAGGGGATGCAAACCTCTCTAGCTTTGGGAAGAGCTACATCTTAGGTTTTGCCTTCCCTTTGTCTGTAACAGGACATAAGATTACAAGCAAAGTGACCTTTGCAAATTTCTTTGGCAAAGGAAGTTTATTCATTTTTTTCCAATGTGTTAAAAAGAATATGTTTACACTATAGCAAGCTGTAGCACCAAATTCTCTTACAATGGAAGCTGCCTTGTGAAAAATACCTTCAAGAGTCGGTTGGGCAAGGTCATGAGTTCAATCCTCAGGAGCAGAAAAAACAAATAAAACAAAACAAAAAATAACAACAAGAAAAACCCAGACCCAGTTGAGTGGATCAGGCAATGGGGTGCCTGATTTTAAAACACAGCACACATTTTCCCCATCCTAGCAACTCCTCTTGTAACGTGACTTTGCAACTTCTCCTATCAGGAGGCAGGGACTACTTGTCCACTCTTAAATCTAAACTGGTTTTATGACTTACTTTGGCAATGAAGTAAAAGTAGCATTCTGTCATTCGAAGGCCAAATGTACAAAGACTTTGTACATCTCTGCTGTTTCTTGAAACCCTACTATGCTATGTGGATCGGCTGGCCTGTTGGTAGATCTGGGTCCATGGTGCAGGGATGCGCCTTTTTGTAGTCACCATTCAGTCAACCAGGCCACAGAGATTGTTCTAGATCAGCCAGCCCCAAGTACATTCACCACTGACTGCAAAGCCATGAGCTAAGATTGACTAAATCTAGCCTTAGTCATCAGAACCACCCAACTGACAAATTGACTAATAAGCAACAATAAATGTTTAACCCTTGAATTCTGGGAGTGGTTTGTTACTCAGCCACGAGTAACAGATATATCCCCAAGAAGGGCTACTGATCAATATCAGAATATCAAAGGCTATTGGGAACTGCCTTATAGGAACAAGAAGGGGAATGAGGTTGTTTCTCTTGCTGACAATGAGCCACAAGGGTAACTTGCATGAATGAAAGAGAGGAAAATGAGAAAAGGGGCAGACCCTACAAAGTAGGTACCATATATGATTGCATATGGAAGGTCCAGGAACTCTCCAGGAACAAGCAGGTCCAGGAACAAGCAGGCTTTTAAGAATGGTGAGTTATTGTAAAGGTAAGATTGTGTTTCAGGAAGTGAGCATCCACTTCATCTTGCCTCCAGTGTTTTCAGAGGGATTCTGTGTAACTCATCAATGCAGTGTCTGTACCATCAGTAGTCATAGACACGGAGCTCTGTGAACATACAGCTGAGTGTTTTTACTGGGTAAAATGATAGGCTGTAAAGAGTGTATGCTTGGAAGTCAGAGGCAACAGTGATGAGCCAGTGTAGGAACACAACCTTCCATTTCCACCACAAATGAATTCACAAAACATACTGCAGAGCATTAAGACTTCTGTGGACAATGGAGCCCGCACAATCAGGAGGAAGGACGTTAAGTCACTGCAGCAGAACGGAGGTCTGCAGCTGATGTGTGAATAGCATTCCTCCCAAGTGAAGGGGCAAGGTAGGGTATCATCACCAGCGGAACACCTCAGCCTTGTCCCCTGTACTTCCCACTACTGTACAAAGAGGCTCAGAGTTATCTGCGTTATATTTAAGGGAAACTAAATTTCAAAGATGGTAAGGAACATACTGAATTTCACACAGCTGTTGAGTGATAAATGGTATTTTAAGTCCAGGATTGCTTGACCCTAACCCAAGAATCTTGTGATTACACCACAACTGTCAGAAACATTCACCCACACATCAGGTGTACCCACCAGCTGTTTTGTTTATTGTTACCGGGATGTATAACACTTCTCTTAGCAACTGAATAGGCCCTTAGCTACCTGTGATGATAACAATACTTTCCACATAAACAGCTTGGGAAGGTTTCATCTTACAGGCTGTGAGTTCATGGCAGCTTTTATCTGAGATGATGGAACAGGAAGAATGCCCAGGCTACAATGAGACAGCTCCTGGTAAGAGGGTGGTGAGGCACAGTCTCTTTGGAAATACTAAGAGAAAGAATGCTTCAGAGAGTTGTAGCACTTACTTTCCCAAAGTATAGATTTTACTTAAATTCCCAGCCTCTAGGAGACAATACAGATGATCTAAAAACTACGATAACCAATAGTTATTTGTTAGATTACTAGAGTTCAATGGAAAATTCCATAGAGGTCACTTTACGTGGCAAAACAATTCAATCAATAACAACAATGATAATAGCAACACTACAGTTAATATTTCTATAGTAGCAATGTTTTCAGAATATTGTGTATATCAATACAAATTTTAATCACATTTTATCTTTATAAACTATATATTACCCATAACCTTGTTTTACAAATTAGCAAACTGTGACAGAGGATTTATTTGTTTCACAGTAAGAGGTTCATCACAATTTAGTTTCATAGATCATCTTCCAACCCACTATAGCATATTATTTTTCAAGTAGAAAAATTTTAAACTATATGCAGGCACACACACTTATGAACATACACACAAACACTTAACGTCTCCCTGGGACTTGTATATTACACGAGCAGCTATCAGAATGCAACTGCAAAGTAACGTCACTTTCCTCCATAATTCAATTGCATTTTCAAACTTTCCATGACCTTTCTATGACCTTGAAAGGACTCTCGTGAAGATCATAGAACTTATCTGTGCCCTCTAAGATGAGCAGAAGAACTTCAAACACTTTAGCTGCCTAAATCAGCCTCTGTTCAACTGAGTGTTATAATCAAAGTTCTGGACTGCACTCAAGGCTAACTTCTGTCCCTTATTTGAGTCTGCAGAAAGTTGACAATTCACTGGTGAAGAAGAACTTTATCTTCTGTTCTCTGCAAGTCCCCTTTATTTTTCCACATACCACATTGACTTCCACAACTCCTTGTTTGAAGGAAGAAAAGAGAGAGGAAAAGGGTGGCAAATGCTTTAGCAGACGAACACCACATACATTTAGGTTCCTCTGGCCCTGGCAGTTTAAAATTCCTTCTATCCTTGGAGAGGTATTTTCCTGAGATTTCACATTCAACTCCTTGAAACAGTGTTATCTCCTTTGACTGGTGCTCTATCCTCTACTTGTCTAATTCCAGAATTACTGTACTTACCTGGCATTCTTCAATTTGAATAGGGAAGATATATTTATTTTCCCTAACTTCTAACTAAAATTTATCAAGTCCATCAATTAAAAACTTGCAAATTCTAATGGAAATTTAGTATTTCCTTTCTTTACAAATGCAATTTTAGGAGAAGCACTTGTGATTTTGTCACCAAAGAAATTATAGATATAGTGTCATATTATATTGCAATTGTAAAGATGCTTCAAAATGTTGTTTATTCTTATCACAGTTTCAAAATTATGAAAACTATGATAGCAGAATTAGTGCTAGAACTACTTATGTAATATGTTAAGAATTTGGGAATTTTTGATAACTACTTAAATATGATTAGCGTCTTTGCCCATTCCTCTTTATTATCAATTTTCATTTTATTAGTACAAGTTTGCAGTACATAATAATTACTATATTCATCATGTGAAGTTGATGTGTACCCAGTTTAATTTTTTTTTTTTTTTATTGCCTACCCTTCACCTCATTCCCTGGCCCTTCTAATTCTTAGGGACCGCTTCCCATTTTCTTTTGCAATTCTATTAATTCAACTTACGTATTTAAACATGGAAATCTGAGATGTGGTCATTCATTGCTCAACACTGCCTAATGGTCTGTGTGGATATTTTGAGTTCCCCTCCCCCAGACACTGTCTGTGGCTGTCTTATCTCCTTTCCAGTCTTCTTCAGCAAAGTCCCTTTAAGGAATAAAGGTCAGTTCTCTTTCTTCTGCTCCTATGACTGACATCTTCATGGGAAAAGGCACCTTTCCCCACAGTTGGCAGCTATGCAGGAGCTCCCTAACCACAGCCCCTGCCCTGTCTGCTGTTCAGGTCTGCTGGCCAGCTGGTATGCACGAGTAGGACACATTGTCTGTGTGTTGAGGTGCTCTTGCAATCACTGCTAAACAACATGTACTCTAAAGCTCCCTGAAATGCTCTGCCAATGCCCTTGCCTTCCTGGCCTCACAGGGCCTCCAGACCTCCCACTATTCCCAAACATAAGAGTAAATAATTGGCAAAGCAAGACCCTGCAGGAGCTGAGTCCAATTGCATAGCCAATTTCAGTTCTCATTTGTCAGCGCTCAGGTCTCACTGGTTGTTGAAACTCTTTGGACTCTCCATTCTGCTTACTCTATCAAGAGGAAGAAATCTAGGCCCCAAATTGGAACTTGCCAACTTTCTTATGGTATTTGAGGCAGTGGAGCACATCTTCTACTCCTCCTTGAAAGGAAGGAGGGGCAGAAAAGTAGCCTAACACATCTTCCCAAATAAATTCTCTCATTAATCTGTCACCTCAATCTTTTTAATACATGTCAGGTGGCCTTCAAACGAAACGTAGTGTATCCATGTGAAATGTTCATTCACTGAAATTATTTCTGACAACAAATCCCCCCCCCACACACACACACACTCAATTTGGCTGCAACTTTGGCTGCAAAGAGTTCCCATGGAACCCAATATTGAACAACAGATTTTTCAGCATTGGCCTTTGAAAGTCCCTGAAACCCAAAGTCAAGGAATAGCCCAAGACCTCCAATCTAAAGACAGACAATCTCTACTGATCATGTCTTGCACACTGCTGCAGTGGGGTCCTTCACATAGGCCTCCTGCCCTCCTCCTTTTCCATTTCTCTACTATCTCATTACTGTCTGGCTCCCCCTGGTACAACTTTTAGTCCCTGCCTGAGCTTTGTTATAAAACATATACAAACAAAGAGGATAAAGTTCTGTGTACTGATTTCCTGGATGGCCAGTCTTTTTTTTTTTTTTTTTTTTTTTTTTCCTAGTGTCAATTTAAGGAAAAGAATTTTCAAATATGGAATACACAGAGAGAAAGCCCTGCTTTATTTGTTGTTAATGTGTCAGTGTTTTCTTTTGTGGGACTGACTCTTAGAGGACAGGCCATTTTTTCATTGCCGTAATCTTTGTTGTTCTCTAGCATTTAGTATGCTCTGCCCTCAGTGACTCAGCCAGGGTTTCCTGTAAACACCACTTACTGCCTTTTTCTCCACCAAGAAAATGACATTACTCCTTAAGGAGGAGATCAGTGGCTTTTTGCTGCTGTCGAAAAGGCTCTGTGCATGTTTGGTTGACTGGAAGACACTACAGAGCCTGAGTTTGTTTAACATTGTCTTCTGTCATTAAAGCACTTGCACAATGGAGTGCCTGACTCTACCCTCTGTCGTATATGTGTCTGTGTTTATTTTTAATGATGACATGACATTTTGTCTCCATTTGGCTATTTATCCCCCAACATCTTCAGCATAAAATTCTGTGTCAAAAATGCACAATCTAAAAACACTGTAGGGAAGAAAGACTTCCCTTTCTACTAGCTCGAAAAAGCAGTAGGGAAACTGAGTTAGTCCTGGAATCTTTGCTGCCATTGCCATCAATAGTCTATATTGGTATTTATTAGCAATGGCAAAACTTTTAGAGACCAACCGGCCAAATTATAACTCAAAACCCACTTATTTATTGTAAAGTGTCAACATTTGCAATACTGAATACTGAGGTTTTAGTTTAGAAAAAACGTCTCATACAACTTGTGATGTAACTGCAGAGATTGCTCTATGTGCCCTCTGTGGCATGTCTGCCATAGGTTTGAATCATGACATAACTTCACATATATTTGAGTTACATGGGTAAATTACGTTTGCAAAACTCAGTGACTGCAAATGTGCTTAAGCTTTCTGCATTTTATTACATGTAAAACTTTACCTAACAATGAGAAAGAAATACAAGAAAATAATGAGTTCTAATAACGTATCCAGAAATATTTAGCAAGAAGTATACTGCTAAAATTTATTTTGAGGTACAACCAAAGCTGTAATGAATGAATTGATGGAGAGAGATAAAGATATGTGATACACCAAGTAAAGAAAAAGGTTAATGGTGAAATATAGGTGGTAGGTTTAAGGCTGTTCTTTACAAAATTCTTTCAGATTTGTTGCACATACGAAATTTTTTCATAATAAACGTTGAAAAAATATTCCATTGAGGGTCTTTCTGGAGGTCTCTGGCTGAATCCTTAGAAGCACGGAGGTCTGTGGTTTCTAAAATCTTGTATTCTATCCAAATTTGGCCTTTAAAAATCTTTACTATTCATATAGTTTACTTCAATAACTGATCACAATGAGCAAAGAAGACCTTCACGAAGAGCAAAGTAAAAATTGCAGAATATATTTAGAGACAACTTTATTAATCAGGTAGACAACTTCTTCAATTTAGAAAAGTAGCTGGCTTGATATCAACTCCAATCCATTATGTAAACACAAATAGAGACCAACAAGAGGCACCTCATGAGCAAAATTCAAATAGGAGGAAGCGAATGACCTATGGGTCAAATGTACCTGGGGTGAGAATGTTCAACTGCAGTGGACTATGGTTGACTTATTAGAAACAGATAACTTACCCAGAAGAATCTAAATCAAGGAGGGAACTAGGAAACTTCTCTTCTTATGGGTGCTTCTGTTTATAGGGAGATAGAGTGGTTTTCTTTTCTTAGCATACCATTTTGAGACTTTGACTTCCAGAAAATAATGGAAGAATTGGAGAAAGAGGGATTTTAGCACATATTGCTATGCACACTGAAAAGGACACTTGTCAAAGTGTGGACAAGGTCACTTCCCCTGTTGGTTTGCAGCTTGGTGTGCAGCTTTCTCTTTTACAGTTTCATCTGGAGCTGAAGGAATCACCTCTGTGCAGCAATGAACAATTATTCTGTTTTAAAGCTGATTATATGTTGGAAATTGGTCTAGATGTTGTGCAATTAACTTGTTCTCTGGGGCAGAAAAGAATCCTTTCAGGGACAAGGGAGGAGGAGTAAACACTAATTAATTAATATCAGAAAAATGCTTTCCTCACAAATGGAGATTGTATACTCATTTGTCAACAAGTAAGAACTCTTGAAAATTTTTCTCTCATTCATGGATGAATAAACCACACTAATTTTAAAATATTTAGTTGGACACACAATATGTTTAAGAAATAGTGTATAAAGAAAATTATGACAAAAAGGTATAAGAAAAGTAAAAAGATAAGATACAGAAACATTTCAAATAACATGAAAACAGTCTACATTTGAGATAGTAAAAAGCAGAATTAAAAAATTTTGAACATAAGTTGTAAACAAGGAGTACAACTTGTACTCCTTGAATACTGATGGAAAATACTACAGAGAAGCAGAGAAACAGGATGCAAAGTGTAGACACGAGCATATTTCTTAGGAAATACCCAAACAGATGGAAAGGAAACAGAAAAAATAATAAATAAGCAAATTTGGAGTAAACAAATTGCCAGTGAGTACATATTTCAGGGAAGTCAATGAAGAGGAAGAAGTCAGGTATGGGCAGACAACTGTGCCCAACCAGTTCAAAGATTAAGAAAATGAAGATTATAAAATTTTGATAACCAAAGAAAAGAGCTTAACTGGGCTTTAGAAACTTCATTATAAAAATCATAAGTTTAAAATCTAAGTATTTTATTATTTTGAAATGCTAAAATATGATATGTAATCATTTTGAAACTCAGCTCATCAAAGTATTCACCCCTTTGTGAAGGTCATTTTCAAAATATTCTTTCACAGTTACTAGGGAAAAACTAAACTTTCTGTGTTTGATTTCATTCACCAATTTGTCTTTAGAATAAACATTTATGTTGCACTGCCCTTTTGGGAATTTTAATACAGATCTTTAGAAAAAGAGTGAATTTCAGTAGCATGGTTAAAATTTTTCATTATAGCATATGAGGTATGATGTTAAATAGCTGAGGAGTGGGGGGATATTAATATGGTAGTTTTCCTTATACTTTCCCCGCATCTTTGTCATTTTTATTGTTCTTATTTCTCCTGGAATCTTTTACTTTCCATCTGGGGTTATTTTATAATTTCTGTATCATTTGCTAGTGCTAAACTCTTCAGTTCTCTTGGCTTTAAAATTACTTTATTTTACTTTCATTACTGAAAGATATGTTCTATATGTATGCAATTTTAGGATGCAAGGGACATTTTTTAGAAAATTGAATATATAGATTTTTTTCTGGCTCCCATTAAAATGGTTGAGAAGTCAACTGTCAGTAACACTTTTTCCTTGGAAGGTAACTGTTTTTCTCTGCAGCTGATTAAAAATCTTTTCTTAATATTTAACTTTCTTTATAATCATATTGTATACAGAAAAGGCAATTTTTTTTATTACCATTAAAGACTTTTTGGGTTGTTCGGATATGTGGGTGAATATCTTTCATCAGTTTTAAAAACTTTTTTGACATTCTCTCTCCAAAAATTATCTGTTTTGCATGTGGCATTCATATTACATATGCATTAGAATTTTTATATGCTTCCTCTAACAGCACTAGTTAGTACATTTGTTGTAGCCACATGTAGCTACGTAAAGTTAAGTTTTAGATAAAAGTTTTAGATAAAGTTTTAGATATTTAAAATCAGGCCTTGTGTGGTAGTGCACACCTCTATTCTCAGCACTCAGGAGGCTGGGGCAGGAAGAACACTGTGAATTTGAAGCCATCTCAGATTACAGACTGAGTACAAGTCCAGCCTGAACTGCCTAGTGAAATTCTGTCTCACAAAGACAAAGAAATACAACAAATTTAAATAATTTTATGATGCTGATATTGATAATGATGAGGCTCTAAGGACTGAAACCAGGGCCATCGTACTGACCTGCATCCCTAGCCTATTTTTTTTTTATTTTACATTGAGACAGTATCTTAAGTTGCTGAGTTGCTCAGGCTGGGCTCAACCATGTGACTCTTCAGCCTTCCAGAATTCTTAGTGTACAGTCTGATTTATCATTTATGTAAAATTATAATCATAATTATTCAATATTAATAGGCATGTCCAAGTACTGAACAACAACATTCATTTTAGTTATTGTATTGGACAACACTGGCATAGAATATTTTTAACACTGCAGAAAATTATATTGCATAGCCCTGCTCTTGGTCTGTTATATTTTCTTCTATATTTTCTTCCAGTTGCTTTCTTTTCACACTTTAAGGACTTCTGATCTGCTCTCTTGTTTAATAATTTTTCTGTCAAATCTTCCTAGCTTTCTTTTAAACTTATCTGTTCAGTACTTTGCTTCAGTTCTAGAATGTGTATCTAGTTTTTCAAAATCTTGTTATGGCTTCTGGTTCCCTGCCAACATTTTAAATTTTTATCTCATTAAATATAAGGAGCAAAATTGTATAGTGTGTCTGGTAATCCTGCTACCTGGACTCCACTAGGTCTGTTCTTGCAATGTGCTATTTTGCTGTTTCTTTGTCTTGTTATTGCTTCTTGTATCTGATTACTGCTTATTGTGTGCTGGGCATTGTTTCTGAAAATTAGCTTTTAGTAATAGCTGGATATTTGATCAAAGTTTTTTTTTTTCCCTCCAACAAACATTTTAAATTGCTTTTGCCAGAATCTCAGCATATTTCTGACCGCACTGGACCCATTCAATGCTTTGAGGTTTTCTGAAGAGAAATGTGATTCATAGCTGTAACCCTTAGCATCAGACTACCATCTTTATTTTTTCTGCCCGAGGAGATTGGAGGATTATCACATCAGTATCCTTTAAGGAATTTTCATTCGGATGTTCCTCCTTTTATTGATAAATTGTACTGTAAATACTTTCTCTAACTGTTCACATGACAAAGGAATATAGTCTTGTCTGCCAGACACCAATGCTGGATTTCCAAGTTCTTATAGATCTCTAGTAAATAACTACTTGCTATCTCTTCCTTTGATTCTTTTAAAGTATGATACTTATACTTTATCCAGCTATTTTACTTTCTTCCAGAAAGAGTTTCTGCAAATGACTTTGCCTATTATTATTAGAAGTGAAGCTGTCTGTTACTATTTTCAAAGCTTTTACCACTGGTACAAATACTATAATAATCAATACCAGAATGCTTCTTCAATTTAGTTCAAGAATTTTATGTAAATGCAGCTCTTTGTGTTCTTCCAAATTTTCCATTCAGGTCATCTCTACCCATTCAAGGTCTATTGAGGATTTTAAATTCATTCATTCATTCACTGATACCCAAAGTATTTTCTGAGTATCTACTATGACTAGTACTCTGCTGGGTACTGGAAATACAGTGATGAGCTACCTATGAAATGTGTACTCTCACTCAAGGGAAAGACAAAAAGAGAAAATTGATTCAAATGTAATTCCATATAGTGGTATTACAAGGAGGGAGTATGAGAAATGTATGATTGAGGAGAATAATAATGGGAAGGTGGCATGGGATGTTCTGCAGATTATATTGTCAAGGATGGCCCAACTACATGGTGTTAAAGGAAAAAAAATATGAGAGGGAAAACAAAAAAGACACATTGAGCACAAAGGGTAAGAATGACGTAAAAAGGAACCAAGGCTTAGCAATGGGTGATGTGGTAAAAGAGAAAGTTGTAAGGGTCTACAGAAGATGAATTCAATGTCCATCACTGATCTCTGTGGCTCTACAAATGTTTGTGGCTTATTAGCTTCATTGATGATGTGGTAGATATGTGTCGTTTATTGCACAAGGCTCTAGGTTCCATCCCCAGTATTCTCCACCACGAAAGAGTCACCTAGAGCACTCAGGTACTAACAAAGAACTTTCCCCAGATACATAAACTTGTTGGGTCATCATTTTTGAGAAAATAAAAAGAAATATGGTATAAAACCAATAATAATAATAATAATAATAATAACACAACAACTATGCACCAAGTTTTAGTCTTAAACCTGCAATTATTTTGTGAGGTATGGTACATCCTTAAAGCAATCTGAGATTCAATATGGCTATCTAAAATGAAAGTACAGACATATGTGATCCATAAAATCTCCACGTTGAAACCTCATAGAACCATTTAACATCTCTTTTCTCAGAAGCTCTTTCTCTATTGACTAATATATTTTAGTGAAATTTCTCTAGGTATTTTGTTATGGTGTACTGGTTGCCTACAGACATTTTATAACTATATACGATACTCTCTTCCATTAGCTATAGGGTGCTTGATTTCATAGGTAATATCTCATTCAACAATGTTAGATATGTCCACAAATTCCAAATGTTATATTCCCAATATAATTTGGAAGTGTGTCTCATGTCTATGAAATTAAAATTTGGAAGAACTATGTGTAAAGGCTTTAATGAATACCCCAAAATGTCTTTAGGAGGTATGGTTTGGGAATACTTCTCCTAAAATCAACAGTGTAATAACACAGATATAACTCATTAACATTTGTGAGGTAAAGATAATAGCACTGAGGGTAAATTCACAACCAATATGTACTTGTGAAAGCAAGCAAAATAAATTAATAAGCTAAACATTAAACTTAAGAACCTGAAAACAAAAGATCAAAGTCTTCTCCTTAAATGTACAGAAGTTACTAATAATAAAGGAACAGAAATAAGGAAATAAGAAAAAAGCAAAGGAGAAAAGTACCAAAGAAAGAGGAATTTGAATTTACACAAATATAAAATACTATACATTTATCTAAAAGTGTGAAAGAACCAAAAAAGAACACAATAAACTGACATGATGTAAAAAAATGTTATAATACTTAATAAACAATTGATGTAAGAAAAATAGAAACTATAAAATACCAATAATTAAAAGTATATGCTTCTATACCCTCAAAAATAATTTTATAAGATATTGACTAAACTTACAAGCAATAAGAATCTCTAATTTCTAAAACTATTTCAGGTAATATGAAAAAGGTTCTTTAATACAATTTCTGAGTTATATCAAAAGCCAGAAAAAATGTAGCAGGAGAGCATATATATTAGACACTGTAATGTAGAAACCTAGTTGAAAATGTGCTAAAAAATAAATATCAAGGTTTTTTCAATCTATCAAACTCATATGTACTAAATTTCTAGCGCCTTCAGAATGCCATTGGAGTTACCGAGAAGCTGGAATGATCGAACAATATAATTGATATACCCATTTTATTAGATGACTCTAGTAAGGTTGCAGATGATTCTACTTTGTGAGTCTATGCATTTATTTGTAGATATGTGTCATAAAAACACGAATTTTGGAGTTTATTTCTTGAAACAATATTGTAAAAAATAATCATAAACAACATAAATGCCCAATAGTAGTGAAATGAGTTGACATTTTATATATTTATATCATGTCAAAGTATTACATAGCTGCTATAAAAAAGGCACCATTTCTCTATAACTAAACATTTACAAATTTTTAAAAATCAAGGGAGTATATGAACAAGGTGCAAAACATGAGCGAATTCTCAAAAATTTTTACAACAGAGACCATAATATAACACACCAAATATATGTGTGTATGTGTAGACACATACAATTTATTTTAACTGAAAACATCAATTTATATCAACTATATGAGAACAATTGCATTCTAGAAAGAAGAGGGGAATGAAATCAAGAAGTGATACAGCATGAACTATGAATCTGTCTAAAACAATTGTATATTCAATCCAGGTACAGCGTACCTACCTATAATCTCAGCAGTGAGAGAGATTGAGGCAATTCACATCCTTCACGACAAATTAATAAGATCTTTTCAATAAATCAATGAACAAGCAATCAAAAAAACAAGACTAGGGGATGTAGTGTAAAGATAGAGCACTCCTTAGTTCAATCTTCAGCACTTCACAGTAATCTACACCTACATCTATATCCATCCATATAAAATATATTCAAGTTTTTGAAAAAACTAGGACACAGTGTAAGCATTTTAATGTGAAGTTAGTAGGTGCCTATGAAATATAAAATTAGATCATGCTTTTTAAGGTATCTGTGAAGATTTAGTGAGTTAATGATAAATATAAGGAAAAGGTTATAGCATAGATGTACATTAAATGTTGATTCTTATAACTATTACTCATTGTAAAGCAAATTTCTAGATAGAAAAGTGCACTGATTATTTATTGCTGTGTCTTTTATACATACTGCAGGCTCAAGGACAGATATGTTTAGTTACTTGATTGAACACACATCTTAAATTGTTCTCTTTATCTCTCTATTTCTCTAATGATCTCAACCTACTTTCCTGAGTATAGGTTAATGGAATTGAGAAACACATATCCATAAACCCTGAGTAGAAATTTTAGGTCTTTATATTTGATTCTTGAAACCAGTTCCATATGTGACCTGGTTTATGGTTTCAGGGCAAGTGATTATTTTTAAGTAACCAACCAGTAGAGTTTATATGTGTTTTGAGATTCTTGGAAGAAGGTTGATTACATAAATGCTCACTCTATTAGTATTGATTTCTCCAAGAATAAAAAGAAAAAGTAAAGAAATAATCAGCTGAACTGACTATTTATTATTCCTTCTAGTCTTTACAATTGAAAGAATTTTTGAAAGGTAGAAATTTCAAAGCTATTTCAAAATCATCATATATAAAGAATTCCTCAGTCTATATGGCCTCAAGGAGGAGTAATGGGATTTGGCTGACTTCACCCACACACTGAACTCTATAAATATTATACAGTTAACACAGGATCCAGATACTTTAACTCCACAGAGTTCATGAAAGAACAGCTTTTGTTTATAGTGAGTTTTCTTATGTGTCAAATATAATACACCAATTAAAATGTACTTGGAATCGCTGTTTGAATTTTTGGCAGCATAACAGAAAGAATTGTGGAAAACAAGGCTTTTTCTATGATACAGATGATTCTACAGAGGTCATGCTATAGCCTAGACAGGGCATGCCTGGCATGATTTCAAGCCAGAAATGCACACAAATCTAAATGAATTCTATCCCAGGATCTATAATCTTCATTGCCTAAAAGATACTTTGTCCATCTCCAAAGTGATCCTTGTTTCAGAATGCTTTTCCTGAAACCCAATTCTTACGTGCCGAGGAGATGCACCACGGTCTAGAATGCCTAACATGCTGGGGCATTTTATTATTACGCCAGGCCAACTATCTGCATTTTGATTTGAAAATGCATTGAATCCACTGAAACCTAAACTTCTCTCATTTTCTCACTCAGTTGGCTTTTTGTACTATAAGTTCTCAAGAATAAGAAGCCTCATCTTCAGAGACAAAATTTGTAAATAAGTGGAAAAAGAAAAGGCACTGAGACAAACAAGCATGGTTGGTGTAATGTGAAACAGAAATTACAGCAATAAGTCCCTGGGTAGAATAGTTGAGTGGGACTAATAATCATCGTGGAGTCTCGATAGCTAAAGAGAGAAATCTGACTCAAGCTAAAGGTGTATTCACTGACTAGCTTAAGTCTTAACAGCTTCCAAAAACCAAAAATGTGTAGTTGACCTTGTAACTAGGCTTGCATGTGGCATCTAGCCAAAATCCCCCAGCTCTCTCCAGGGCAAAGAATGACAGTTTTTCTGCCCTGCAGCTGAAACAGGTTGGAGCACATATTAAACTGTGCCAAGCAGGGTCTGCCACTAAGCTGAACACCTGTAATTCACCCATCTGTGTCCCTCAAGTGCTCACCCCAAAGTAAATTGATTCTGAGCTCTAACAGCTGTCTGGGGGACTCTGATGGGCTGTTCACAGCAGGAAAGGCTCTGGGAGATGACACAAGCTGCGAATGTGTTTCCAAGGTCACAACCCAAAAGGCAAAGTTCCTTTGATGCTTTCATGTGTGGAGAGGATGAAAATGGTGCTGAGTAGGATCCACAATTTCCAGATCATTTGAATAACTACAAGGCATTATTTACCTCTTCCTCTGAATTGAAAATAAAAAATAATTATAGTTGATAAAAGGAGAGAAAGTATAGGCAATGATATCCCTTTCATCTAAGAGTGAAAAACAAAGAATAGGGAAAAATAGGGGACAGCTGTGAGGAATGACAGTCATATGCAACGTCTCTGTAGGGGTAAGAAAGTATGAGGAGTATTTAAATTAAGTCATTGGAGGCTACCATATTCATAGCAGTGATAGAAAAATAGATACATAAGGCCTGTGAACAATAAATTAGAGATCATTTACAGCAAAAGAAATGTACACATACAGATCCCTAAGCTGTGTATATGCAGCACTGGTAACAGCAGACTGTTGCAGATGCCAGCACCACTAACATAAAGAGATTGTTATAAATAAGTGAAATGGTGACATTCTATGTAGATGATGTTTTAAAGTGAACAGAATATTAAAAAAAAATTGATAGTCCTTTTTAGCTTGAGCCATAATCTCATTTGTTTTTCTCTTATGAGCTTTCAGACTGTTTCATTTCTTGATGTTTTTAAGTACTTTGAGTTAAAAAAAAATATATATATATGGTATAGATACGCCAATTATATGGACATATATAGATATATATATATATATATATATACACACACACATATATGGCAACATTTTGTTTGCTGTTACTAAAATAGGGGATCTTCCTTCTTTCATTGTTCTGTTTAGCAGGCACATGTTTATCAATTTAGTTAAAAATATTTACTGTTCAGGTACTAAGCATGTAAGTGATAAGTAAGAGAATGGGTTGGTACTTTATGGGTTGTACTCAGCATCTGGTGACCTGAGTGTACCTGGCTTTATTCACACAAGAAAACTAGAATCAAAAGGCACAAAGACATAGAATTCAGCTTGTGACTGAAGGTGCGTCTATGAGGAGACAGCTGACTGAGTTTATGACTATCACCACAGATAAGTAATGTTTCGTGAGCCACAAAAATGCAGAGATTCATTCACAGGGCCCCATTTAGACTGGTGGGGAGAATTTCTGCAGTCCTCTTTTCTTGAGCTGTCAATGCTTCCTTCTGAGGCAATAAGCCCATACATTTGGACACCTGTAATATATTAGCTGTTTTGTTGGGAACTGGAAATAAAGAGTGGTGTTTTCATCTGTCCATTTTTCTACATATCTACTCTCCCATCCATTCATCTAAGTCAGAACATTTCATACATGTCAATTGTATGTAAAAATCTTTATACTAGACTGCATAGAGCAAGTCTGGGGTAGAGGACAAAGAGCAGTGAGGGAAGAAAAAATAACAATGATCAACATGTCGTGTATATACATAAAAATTCTCCAAGATGAAGGCAATTATTGTGTATCATAAAAATATATCAACAATTAAAAAGATAATAATACAGATAAACTATGACTACATAGAGCTTACTTGCAGAAGAAGAAATAGACAAAATATAAGAAACTGACCAGGTACACACTAGACAGAAAAAACTATAATATTTGGGAAGATTTTCACAAGGAGTTTTAAGTGTACTTTGTGCTCTATAAAGAATAATGCTTCAATGGTACACAACTTCGAGAAAATACTAATTGTGTACACTTTAGAAAAGATGACAGAGGAATTTCAAACTCCTCCTCTCTAAACAGTTTTTAATTTTTTAATTTTGCCTGTTAAGCATATTTTTTTATTTTAAAAAGAAAAAAACACAAAATTCCAAAACAAGATATTGGAGAGTAACAATAGTTAATACTTTGTGTATTGTTATCTTCAAAGTAGTTACTCAGAGTGCAAGATAAATAGAGAATATATAAGTAAGGAACAAAAGAACTAAAATTGAAATATGTGGTGGGATTGAACTGGCCTAGAAAAATACAGGGATAACTTGAAGATGTAGAATGAAGTTGGGGACACTTGACTAAGAATTCTGGTGTTGATGCAGAGCTGGGAGGCTGGGAACTGGGAAGAGAGCTTCAGGACTTAGAGTGGGGAGGCAGTGTGAGGATGACCACAAATGACTGCAGATTGCAATAGTCTGTGTGCCTTACTCTGGATTTCTGTAGCAGTACTCCTTGGAAGATTGCAGACACTGTCACCAAGTCAGCGTGCAGACAGGGCTAGGATGACCTCTGGCTCTTGGAGAACATGGAACTTGCTCCGGGGAAAGCCAAATTGGACTTCTAAAATTACTTGATCATTTGGGCAAACTGAGGCAACTGAAAAGAGCAGTACATATAACAAGAAGCAAGATGCTGTGAGGATCAGAAGAGCAATCAAAGATTATGAACCACAGAATGTAGAAAGTTAAGTTTTTAAAGCAATAAAAGAGGCCATTATAAAGAAGGCCACCAAACTATAACACAATCTACCAGTGAAAGTAAATAAATTTATGGGAGTAGGAGTAGAGATAAATACACATGTACCAACTCCACATGAAGAATGTAATCATTGCATACTGCAAACATATAGATAGATAGATAGATAGATAGATAGATAGATAGATAGATAGATAGATAGATATAGATATAGATATAGATATAGATATAGATGTAGATAGATAGGTGTAGGTATAGGTATAGGTATAGGTATAGGTATAGGTATAGGTATAGGTATAGGTATAGATCTAGATCTAGTCTAGCTTTTAGTCCTGGGGAATCTCTTTAGTCCATAAAAAGTAAACTAACAAGCCAGGGAATAGCAGGCAATGTTTAACTATGGTATTTGAATTTTACCATGAAATTTCCTACCTTGTAACAGCACATTCACTGATGAACTCATCAATTAATGAGGTTAACACCCAACTATCTAATCACTATCCAAAAGACCATCCTCTGAATACATGAATCTTCTGAGGGACATTTTGATTCAACTATAACAAGCCATGGTAGCTGAGAAAGGTTAAGATATTTTCTCAAACTGAAATATTTCATACGTTCAACCCTTCCTGCTAGTCTTCAGCAGATAAGTGCCCCTCTTCCTTATTCAGAAACTAATATTTAGAGAAAAGTTGGTGCTTCGGTGTTTTTAAAAGAAGACTGGAGAGGAGGAGACGAGGAATGGGCATCGTAGAGGTCTCATGCCGGAGCAAGAGGGGAGTCTTCCTCTTCTCTGTCCCATAGACAGTGTGTTGGTTCTCCTCCTGTTGTCCCTGAAACCATAGACATTACACTGATTTTCAGTTTTCAATATCTAATCTAGGTTTTAGTCCTGGGGAATCTCTTTAGTCTGTAAAAAACTAAGCTAACAATTTATCCAGTAATTTAATAGCATATAATGTTTAACTACGATATTTGAATTTTACCATTAAATTCCAATTTTCTCTTTCAAATCTGAAGTATGATACCCTAATAATAGTATTCTAATTTTGTCCTTCATTCTTGCTACTTGAAGAATGAACCATAGCCCAGTAGACAGGAATCCACCTTAGAGCATGTTAAAAATGAGCATCTCATTTCTTGATGCCTGCTACATTAGGATCCTCACTCTAAATAATTCTCATATGATTCAGAGACATGAACAACTGGGAAAACTAATGTTTTTACCCAAATAGACACCATCTTCTTGTAACTACTAGACAGTGATATAAAAGCAAATCTTGGAAATGCCTACGTTATATTTTACCACCCTACTAGACTTTCCCACTTGGGACTCGCTGTGACTTCAGACAAGTCATTTAAGATTGCTCAGCCTCAGACGCCTACCTATAAACAGAGGATGACCACCTCCTCTTTGCAGGCTTGCTGTGCATATTGAACGCAGTGACATTCATAAAACACCCAAGACAATAGCTGCTGTGGTGTTGAGTCACAATATATGCAATCCTTTCAAATGGTCAATAAATAATGACTTTATTTTGCATTAAACAAATAACAAAAGTCAGTGCCTCAAAGCCAATACAAACCTCTGACATTTCCTCACATCAAAGATCCAGACCGCCTGCATGTCTTTCTTCATGTGATTTTCCCCTGGCCCAATGGTCACAGTCAATGAGTGAGGACAAACAGGGCTAGGAAGAGCCATCGCCTTTAGATGGGGGCCTCCCTCCCATCCACATGCCCAACAGCCTACTTAATAACAAGAGCAATAACGGGGTTCAATATGCATGCAGCTTGGCAATCATTGCTGAGAAGAAAATTAGTTCAATGCCCTGAGCGACAGTTGAACTCTAGGAAGTGCCCAAATAAAATAAAAGACAAGGAAAATATATACATACACATACATATAATAAAGAATGCAATGAGAAAAGTTATAAAGAAGCAGGCTTCAAAACTCATTTTTTTGAGCTTCTTGCCTCTTTAAGTAATGGTGTATTACATGCTAAAGTTGAGTCTTATCTATTTAACCCAGAATTACTTTGTCCCTTGCATTCAGATTGCTGGATAAGTTAGGATAGCATTAAAAACATGGAAGCTGGGAGGCTCTAACATGTGTGAACATTTGAAAACTATTTTTGACCATATTTTTTAAAAGAAGAGTTATGAATGTAGTACAGTGTTCTCTTCTAACCTCTTCCTAGCTCTGGCTATGGTAACATCTGAAATAGCTACAGGACATTCATAATAATGAATAAATTAGCAATCATATATATTGCTAGCTAAATATACACTTTCTTTGAATTTTTTCTTTTCCTTTTAATGCTCCTGTATTCAATTCAGGACATTCTTTTGCATTTAATCATGGAATCTCTAGTTTCCTGTAATCTATGAGGAATTTTGTCCTTCCTTGTTTTCTGGACCTTGATAGTTTTAAAGAGTAGGATGTTATTTTGTACAATGTTCAAAATACCTTTTCATGAATACATTTTCTTTTGAGAAAGAACATCATAGTAAAGAGGTGAACCTTCTTTTTTGCATTATCAGGAGTTTGTGATGCCATCATAGGTGACAGTAACATTAATTAATTGGTTATATTTTTCCTTTTTTATACTGTATCCCTTAAAAACAAGTCATTAAGCACAGCTCACATCCACGGGAAGAGAAATTAAGCCCACTCCTTGAAAGCAATAATATCAAGGAATTTTTGGTCATGAGTCAACACCAACACAATTAGTAAATATGAAGGAATATGATTGGAGGTTATGCAAATGTTGTAGCCTTCCTAAAATTCTGCACACTAATTCGGTAATTCTCCACGGACCATGTCTGTAGCAATCATTAACATGGTGTTCCAATGTGATTTTTATTTTTCTCCTTGTTCTACCTTTATTGCTTGCAATCTTTTATAAGGAAAGGTTGTGCCTTTGCCTTTTTTTATTTTAAAAATAATTTATTTTTATCAATATGAATTCCTTATTTTTAATGCTATCCTAATGTAACATATTACTCAAATTGGTCCAACATTAGCCATTAGGATTTTTTTTATAATGTGACCTTTGCAGTCCTTTGACAAAATATTATCATTTTGTTCTTGAGTAATTTCTTCATTTTTCAGCACTACAAGATACTCACGGTTTATCTTGTCTGCATCCTACTCCAGTCCAGGAAGCAATCATTTCTCAGGAAACCCTGATTCATTTTAAGTGGTAAATAGTATTTGGAAACTAAGATCCTAGAGTTAGCTAAACATTTTAATCACGCAATTATTAGATAAACACTTCAAGTTGAACTTTTTGGCCCCTATTTATATATTCGTGAGTTCATTAATTTCTTAACCAAGCCCTCAGATAGAGAGATTGAAAGACACTCTATTTCTTCCATGTTAGCTTTTTCTTACAATAGAAGCCTATTTTCTGTTCAAGCTCAGGGCTAGTTCTCTGTATTATATTTTTGATGTTAAATACAAGAATTTTCTGTTGTTCCAGGTTTGTAAATGCTCCTTTATCTGCTTATAATGTCATTTGTACCTCTGACTCTACTTTCTAACCTCTGTTTTGAAAAGGAACAGATCTATACATGCATGCACATGCATACACACTCACATTCAAATCCTTACACACTCACACAAACATGTGTGCACACCGCACACAGAAAGGCACCCTATTTGTGCTCCTGCATCCTTTCTTCTAAGTAACCTTCCATGAATCAGAAGAATGAACTCATGTGGTATTCTATTTTTGGTGACTTTTGACTAAGTTATTTTATTAAGTAGCAAAACCACCAAATGTATGGGAACATGAATGAAGAGTTAGGCAGTGTGAAATGCTTGTTCAAGAATTTGCTTGGTAAAATTCATGTGTATATAGAAGTTCAGTAAGTATCAGAAGGATTGAAGTCAATCTATAATTCATTCACTTACTCATTTATTTTCTTAAACTTACAAAACACTTTAAATGCACCCAGGATTGCATAGGGGTGAAGATTACTAAGATGTGTAGGGTAACTCCCATTCTTCAAGGGGCTTAGAGTCAAGGGAAGATGAACCTACAGAGAAACGAGTAACATGAAAGACCTGGTAAAAGAGGACTCGAACCTGGAGAGTGGGAGCAAAAGGAGATAAGTCCTTTTATAAAAGCAAGACACATGTTTAAAGATCATCAATTCACATCAAGAACGTGGGATTTGTTTTTTCTTCTTAATTTATTTTTCATTTTGTATTAGTACATGCTTGCAGCAAATAAGTTAGTACATGTGCATAGTCATTCTAATTATGTTTATCGCTTTCCTCTCCTTTTCTTCCCCTCTACATCTCTTGGTCCCCTACCATTTTGCAAAAGATCCATCTGCATCTTTCCTAGTATTTACCCTTTATTTTACCCTTTATTTTTTTAAATGAAAGAAATCGTGATATTTAAGCTTTGTATGTCTGGTTTATTTCACTTAACGTTATAGTCTCAATGTGCATCCATTTTCCTACAAATGAATCATGTATCTTTCTTTATGGCAGAGGAGTATACCAATGTATACAAACACACATTTCCTTTATACATTAAGATTGTGATGCACATTATGATGTGCTATCTAATCAAAGAGAATGCAAGACATTTAGTAAGGGAGGTGATAAACATCAGGATACTGTAGGATCTTGCAAGTAGGCAATGTTACCTTCAAACAATGATGATTTCCCTTTTCTGATATTTAGTAGTACTTGTTTTAATATTCTGATACACCATCAAAGTAATAGTGGCATATTTTACCTGAATTTTTGCCTTGAGCTGTGTTTTAAATGTTGTAGTACATAGATGCTGGCATGTATGTTCTTTTTTCCATTTTTAATTTTTGATTAAAAGCCACAGATAGACATCTCTCCATTTCAAGACTCCCTATAGATATCAAAATCCATACAAGCTAAAATTTTTATATAAAATGGTTTAGTATTTGCATGTAATCTATGTACATCCATGAGAGTTCTTTAAATGGCCTCTGGGTTTATATAATACCTAATACAATATAAATATTATGCTATTGCTGTATTTCATTTTTGGAAAAAATGGTAAGAAAAAAGTCTATACATGTTCTGTGTAGCTTTTTTAGTATTTTCATATAAAAATATTTTTCACTTACTTCTTATCTACAAGAGAATCCAAGGGTACAGGACCTTTGGATGTGAAGGGCTGACTGTCTTTATCCAGTCAATCCTACTTTAAGTATTGATTAAAAATCTCTTATACATTAAAAAATGATTATTTGACCACTTTCACTTGAGTTTGACTATTTAAAACTTACCTACTGATGCCTTGCTGAATCCGTGTGTTAACTCACTTTATTTTGATGCCTATACATATTTTGACAAAGGCTAAGAAACAGATTTGAGTTATCACAGTATTCATTTTACATTATACATGTTATTTCCAAAATGTTAAAATCTTTATTTAGTATTTTAACCACATAGATAGCAGGCAGGAATAGATTTTTTTAAACTTGTTTTTAATAGTTTATTAAGGGGCTTTCTCCCCTTTCATTTTTATGTGAACAAAAATTTCATGCACACTTTTCAAATTTGTTTATTTTCCCTTCTTCTCATCCATCAGTCTGCTGCTTGAAAAGCAGCTATGACAACATAATTTTATACTTCTAAATTTTACTAAAAATACATTTTTTCCTTAAGTGTAAAACAATATGGCAGCATGCTCAAAAAACAAAGCCAAACACAGTACATAAACATTACCAAAAGTATAAGGTTTATGTTATCCATAAACAGAGAGATCTGCTTTCCATACATATAGAGTTTACTTACTCTGTATATTTGAATATGATAGTTAATTGAAATGTTCTTCTGAGCCCTACAGTTGATCATTTTAATCGTTTATATTTTTAAGATTTTAAAACTTTTCAATATAACATGTCAAGTCACATATGTTCTCTGTGTTTATGATTATAATTATATCAACTGCTGGTCAGAGATCTGTGTATTTGTTCATATTTTGCAAGATTCATAAAGCTACTTCTAAGTTATTCATCAGACAGTTTTCATTTTTCCCTAAAATTTATGATTTGTCATCTTTGAAATCATTCTGAGCAAAAATTGTAAGTTTAAATAAGAAGTTATTTAAATTATTATATGCATTAAATTATATTTATCAGCAATTGAAATTTCTCTTATAATGAATTGCATATTAGTATATTTTCTGAGTTTTACATTATATTCATAATTTTACTGTTAACATTCTGCCTTGCTTCCTAAGAATGCTAATGCTTTACTCAGAAAACACCTAGAAAATGCTCTTTGTCCATTTAAAAATTTTTAGTTTTAAATTTCTCGTGGTTTAATAGTCTTTTATTTATATTTTCAATTTCATTAATGTCTTCATTTTTCCTTACACAATCTGCACAACCCAAAGCGAGTCACATATTTGTTTGTGAGAATGATGCTCAAGGTCTGGACAAAAGCATTGGGGATGTGGATTGCAGGCCAGCATGACTGAATGGTCTTAGAAGATGGAATCAACAGTGGTGCCCTGTTGGAAATAAACAGACATCATAGTGACAAGTGAATTCCTATCCAAGTTTCTGTCTTGAATGCAGATAGACGGTGGGCAGTAAGCAAGAAAACAGATGGAACAATTTTAGAAACTAAGAAAATATATTTCTGGCGGGAAAAAATGAAGTGAAGGGAAAAAACATTCTGAGATACAAAGAGAATGGATGGGCACATTTTCAGGCAGACATAAGGAACAAAAAACAAAGAAGACATGTTAAAGAGTGGAGGAAGAACAGAAGAAGAAATATTAAGAATTAGACTTAAAAGTCAACACTGGTGGGGTTTCAAAGATGCTACTTGGACTTACATCCTGGGGGATTAAGGACAAGGATATGGTCCAAAAATCAACTGCAAGGGGAAAAATTTTATGAAACTTGCTCAAGGGCCAGGGTTTATATTGAAGAATATTGTGATCATGGGAGAGAGAGTGAGACAGAGATAGAGATAGAGACAGAGACAGAGATAGAAAGGGAAGGGAAGGAGAGGGAAGGGAAAGGAAAGGAAGGGGAGGGGAGGGGAGGGGAGGGAAGGGAAGGGGAGGAACAGGACGGACAAGGAAGGGAAGAGAGGGCAGGACAAAACAGAACAGAAAAGAAAAATAAACTATTATAATCCTCATTTTTACAACCTGGTTCTAAGAAACTAAGTCTATGTCCTAAGTCACAGGCTGCAGAGTGGTATCTATTTACACTGATATCACTTTGTCTCTAGTACCAATACTTTTGTCACCATGGCACCCTTGTCACCATGCTACCATTTTGTCTTCCTACAATATCCACGCTTCCATGTTAAGTCAATGTGAACACTACATGCTGCATCATTGTCTGCCTGTATTCTTACTGCAGGGATGTTGGCATCACAGAAATGACAAGAGGCTTATTAGGTTTGGTTAAAGTGGCTATGTTATCATTACCCTATGCAAAGGAATCTGATCATTGCCCTGAGGACAATTTTGTTATCTTGCTTTGCATATGTGATCATTACCTCGAGGGCAGAGATGCAATCACCGTCCTATAGGAATACCTATCATTATGGCTCGGCAAGTGGAAAAGCGATAATTAACTTGCACAAATAGATGGGATCATTGCACTACAGATAGAACTGTTATTGCATTTTTCAGAGAAAGGCAATCTTTAGTGTGCAAAAGACAATGTGTTAATTACATTTATGGTGGAGATACGCTCATTAAAGTCCCTACAATGATGATATCAATTGAATTTCAGGTAGAAATTGGGATCATCTCACTGCTGATAAACATGTTATAATTACATTGCAGAAAAAGATGCAATCATTTCCTTGCATGTGGTGCATATGGAGATGGGATCATTATAGGACAGGTGGAGATGTAGTCATTATGTTCTGTATAGACCTATTTTTATGGCTTGGCTAGCAGCTGAAGATGCAACCATTTCTTTGCTCGAAGACCTATTACCAGTTAGGATATGTGATTATTAATCTTGATATGCTAATTTCACTGGGTTAAGAAATGGCTAAAACATTAAATCCCATTCCTGGATGTGTCTGAGTAGGACATGGATGCATATTGTTATGGATTGTGTCTACATGTCCCCCTAAATTCTTTTGTGGTCAAAGGTGCAATTTTTTTAGAATTGGCTGGGTCTAGAGAGTGTAACACTGGGGTGGATTCATGACGAAATGCTAGGATCAAGGATACTAGGATTAAAGATGTGAGTGCTACTTGCCCTCAGTAGACTGTATAAGATATAAGCATAGATACAAAATAGAAAAAGGTGTGGTTGTTCCTTGTTTTTACTTTGTTATCTTGTGCCTGCTGTGGTGAACTGTTTCTGCTCTGTGATGCACCTTTGCCATTTGCCACCCTGCTTTGAAGCCAGTCAATTATGGACTGAAACCTCTACAAACTATGAACTAAGTAGACCCTATCTTCTTTAAATTTATTTTTTATGTAAGTTGTATTTTATATAAGCAATGAGAAATATTAGACAGAATTTGTTACCAGAAAAGTGGAGTTGTTGCTGTGACTGTACCTGACTATGTCATTTAGGAACCTTTGGAACTGGCTTATGGATAGAGTTTGGAAAGCTTCAGAGATACTGGCTGAAAAAGTAGATCTAGAACATCTTAACTCATTAGGAGATTCTTATCATAGCTCAGGAAACCACAATATTGACAAAATGATGCTGGTAAAGATCAGGCTTCGGAGGTTCCTACTGGGAGGGACTGCACTGACTGTTGGACTCCAGACAATGAATTTTCTATCTGGGCAGAAAGTTTTTCTGCATTGTGCTTCTGTCCAAAGACTTTGCCTGAAAGTGAGATTAAGGGCAGCAGACTAACTAATCTTTCAGAAGAAATTTCAAGGCAGTCTTATGTTGAGCCCATAGCATGACTACTATAGGGGGCTTTTAGCCAGATTTATGTTGTGAATCAAGAGCAAAACTTCCAGCAGAATGATTTAAAACTCTTTGAGTTTAACCAGAAAAGAAGTTCCAGTGGTCTTCAAAGATGAAACAGAGGAGGAATTTGTGGCTGAAAAGATCAGCAAGAAAAAGCCAAGTGTTTCAGAAGAAAACAGAAAAGGTAGCCTAAGGATATCACAAGAATCAATAAGACTCCAGTCTATGAAGTCTCAGAGTTGAAAAGTGAAAGACTTTCCTTTGAAAAGCAAGCACCTGAGCACCATGTTCCAGAATAATGAAACTCCAGGGATGTTGTTCCTCAGGATTTGATTCATAGGCATTTGATCCCTACAGTCAAAAAAGAAGGAAGCCTTAGTTGGTGACAGACCTTCGCATCACTTATATAATGCTGGGTTTAGGTACATGCTGAATGCAAGCATTGTAGAGTCAGAAAGAATTCCACCAGGACTTCAGAAAAAGGCCTGGGAGTCCAAGGAGTGTGACGCTGAGAGGGTAGCTGTTGAAGTTATGAAGCTAAAGGTGCAGAGGAGACCTCAAGCTGTGGAGAAGCCAGGAACATGAATCATCTGAGGAAAACTTCAGTGAGGGTGCAGAACTGGCCGCAGAGAAAAGCCAAAGGAGATACAACCATATGTAGGCCATAGGAGTGGAGCCACCCAAGTCCTTTAAAGTTCACAACTTGCCATACAATGCAGGTGATTCTGGAAGTGTTACTGTGGGATTTAATGTTTCCTCTGTTGGATTTTGGTCTGGCTTTGTCCCCATTCCTTGATAGCCTCATGTTTGTAATTTTGGAGCTAGAAACATCTAATCTTCTGTCATTGAATGCTGGAATCATTTAACTTTCTTTTCATTTGCATAGAGGTTTTTAGCTAAGAATTTGCCTTAAATCTCAGAGTAGTCTTGGACTTTTCAGCAATGCTGACACTGTTAAGACTTTGGCAACACTTAGAGAGAGTCTAAATAACTCTAGCATAAAGAGATGTGCATGAATCTTTAGGGGGCATGAGGCAGAATGTTATGATTTATGTCTCAATGTCTCTCCATAGACTGATATAGTCATAGGTGGGGTTTATTCAGGGTTATCTGGGTCTAGAGAATGTGACACTGGGATTTACACATGGTGCAATGCTAGAATCAGGAAGTTAGAATTAAGGGGGTGAGTGCTACATGCACTCAGTAGCCTGAATAAGATATAAGGATACAATATAAATGTGGGTAATACAGAAAGATCTGTTTATCCATTTTTGATTTGTTACTTTCTGCCTATCTGAACTATTTCTCTTCTGTGGTGCCCTCTAATATGTGCCACGCTGCCTTGGAGCCAGCCAATTTTGGACTGAAACCTCCACAAATTGTGAGATAAATAAACATTTCCTTCTTTAAATTTGAGTACTAAGTATTTTGCATCAGCAAGGAGAAAAGCAGCTAACATGTACGTCTGGGTTATTATATATGGCCGTTGGCCCTTTTCTCTCTGGCACTCCTCCCTTGCTCTGTTTCCTGACTTCCATGAACTAAGCAGCACTGGTCCAGCACACCATTCTGCCATGATGTGTCTGCTTTACAGAAAACCTAGCATGGACCGAATCTCCTAAAACATGAAGGAAAGCAAACCTCTCCTGCTTTAAATTGTGTATGTTTGGACTCTGCCTAGAAATAGGTAAACTGACCAATATTGGCTCCAAAATATGTAATCCTTGCATTAAATAACAATATCTACATATTAACTCTCAACTCTTTTAAGTGTGTTGCCCTGGGAGATGTGAGCATTCCTTTGAGAATACAGTAGAAGTGAAACGTCTGGCTAGAAAATCTAGTAAAAAACTTCCTAGGGTAAAAGATCTCACTCTTAGGAGTAAGAAAGCACTGAATGATGAAAGTTCAGCAGGAATGAAAGCAACTCAGCCAGTCTTCACTGCTCTAACCGCCCCAGGTGAGTGGCTAGACATGTGAACGAGGACATCTCAGTTCCTGTTCTAGACCTAGCAGAGCTAGCTGTCAACTGGCTGCAAACACTTGAGCGTTAATATCATATGGAGTAAAGACAAGTCAGCCAGCTAAGCCCAGTTCAGATTACTGAATCATGTGTAAAAAGAGTTAGCATTATTTTAGTCTGCTAAATTTTGGGATGACTTGTTTCATTGCAATAAACAACAGAAATAACTCTGCACAGTTTAATGTTATGACTGTTAGGATAGCATTTTGAAAGAACTGAAATGATAACTTCTCCATTTACAATCCAAAGTAATTTAATGCTAATAGCTACAACTGCCCTGAAATGATCCAAAGCTTTATGAAGTTGATTTAATATATAGCTACTCAAAGTGTCTAATCACATGTCCATTTGATGAATAGTGATTACATTACCATGAGCAATATAATAGTAAAGATTCTTTTCCTTCCCCACCTCTCTCTCTGTCTCTCTCTGTCTCTCTATCTGTCTGTCTGTCTCTCTGTCTGCCTCTGTCTGTCTCTGTCTCTATCTCTCTCTGCCTCTCTGTCCCTCTCTCTCTCTGTCATTGAATGATCATATTTACACTTTGAAAAGGTTAAAATTGCCTGTCTTGCAATTAGTTAAACTCAGGTTAAAATCTCAGCTTCATTTCATGGTACTTGAACAGCGTTTTTTAGATCCCAGAAACTGTAATCCTACTGTGTAAACTGAAAAATCTCAAAACTTATAATGTTATTAGGTGGGTCAAATAAGATAACTTGGGCAAAGCACTTGCCATAGTTGTTGGTATATATATAGTATCATGAAAGCAGTAACTTTCTTGTACATTTCTGATGTGTTGGTCAATGATCTTGGTTCAAAAACTGGTATGACTGAATTTTTGTCAGACAAATATTTGTCACAGTAGAAAATTCTGATCGTCCTTAGGTTTAACTTAATATTGGCACAAATTCTTTTGTTTTCTTTTCTAAATATGCATCCATTTATTTTGTGATTAATTTCTTAATTTATCATCATTTCATTTACAAAACAATATCTGTTTTATTTTATGTTACAAGTGGCTACAAAGATGCATAAATTATACATGAATTTAAAACTTTGATTGCCACCAGGCAAGATAGAAGAGAATCAAGGGGAAATAAGAAAGATTTATGAAATGAAAGCATGAGATCTTTTCTGGCTTTGAAGACTATTTTGTGGAATGGCTAACATTTAAAAGCATTCTTCAAGAAAAAGAAGTACAAATGTCCATAAAAATAGGAAAAAACACTCAACATCCCTGGCCACTAGAAAAATGAAAATTAAACAACACTGAGATTTCACCTTACCCAAGAAAGAATGGCTATCTAGGAAATCAAATAACAACAAATTCTGGAGAGGCTGCAGGGAAAAAGGAACTTTTCGCTGTTGTTGGTGGGAATATACATTAGTAATAACCATTAGGGAAATCAGTATGAAGAATCCTCAAAAGCTTAAAATGGAAATTCCATTTAAACTCAACTATTTTCCTTGTAGGTATCTTCCTGAAAGAATTAAAGATGTCATATTGCAGTTATACTGCATACCCATGTTGATAGCAACACAATTATTAGTAGCTAAATCTTGGACACAGCCTATATGATCATTAACCTATCTGACCTAGAAGGAAGAATTAAAAATGAATGGATTAAAAATGTGATAGCTACATACAATACAGTACTATCATCTACAAAGAAAGAATAACTTAAATCATTTATAGGAAAATGGATGCATCTTGAGACCATAACGTTAAGTTTAAAAAATCTGGCACCAGATATGTTAATTTCAATGTTTCATAAGTTTGATTAAAATTAAGATTCAGTTGGGAAAACAAAAATATGACATACAAGCTTAAATACCACATGGTTTATCTTATAGAGAACCTCAAATTATAAATACTAAGCAAAATAAAACATAGATAATAGGACAGAGGGAGATAATTCTCAAAATGGGAGGGACTCAAGAGATGAAGGGAAGTGAGGAAAAGAAAGGAAAGAGGATGAAGAAAGGAATTAAGATGTGTTTTTTCCATGTACCAACTTCACACAAAGGTTATAAACATTGCACAGCAAATATATACTAATAAAAATATTTTAAAGTACCGTACTAGGTGTTGAAAAGATGTGGAACAATTCTAGCACTCTTACATTGCTAAAGGCATATGCATTGGTTTAACCACTCCAGAAAACTATTCTGTGATATCTGAATATCTACTAAAGTTAAGCAACTTTTAGCTCTTATGTGTAGACATTCCTAGACACACACCCAAGAAATATAAGAAGACATGACCTTAAGACACACAAGCAGGGATGAGAGGCTCTTTTATTTTACACATTCAGCCAGCTAGAAAGCAACAGCCCTTCTTTCCTGCCTGGGGAGAATAATCCTCCAACAAAGTGACATTTCCTAATCTTCTTACACAGAGGCTATCTCACCATGACCTCCTACTGTTGGCCTGCTGGGGTTTGCTTCTTATTTGGGCGTGGAGGACTTTCAGAATAGAATATTCCCTCACACTGAGTGACAAGAAGCATAACCTGCTATTAGACTTCCATCACTAGGGAGGGTTGTGCTGCCTGCTTGCTGCTGTGATTCCCTGTGGGGTCTTCAGACATAGCCTAGGGCTATGCCAAGACCTGGTGATTAGATCCCACAGTCTGGCTTTAAATAAAGCTTAGAGATGTTTGCACAGGACCTGGAGTCAGCATCCTTGGCCAGACCTCTGATCCCCATGCCAGCAGAGTCACCACACAGATTTATGAGCCTTGGGCTAAAGAGCTGGCATTCTTGCGGCATCTTCCAGACTTTTCTCTTCTACATGACTGTATCTTTTGCCAGATCACCCTGTCCTTAGATGGCTGTTGCCTTTTTGTAAATTAGCAATTAAGACAAATAAGCACATTCCTCCCAGCCTTACATTTTTCTATCCTGAACCCTGGGCTACAAATTGCCCAGTCATGACATGCATGAATTTAATAGAATTGACATAAACAGCATCCTCCCAGCCTGCTAACATCTTCTTCCAGAGGACTTGCTTCTCCAGGTGACATGCTAGAAAGTGTTGCTTGTGCTTGTGTCAGGATGCCACATAGTCTGATTAGACACTTTTAATTATTCTATTTACTGTTTGTCAGTATTATAAACTTGGCTATGTTAAGTCCCCTCATTGAGTCTCTTTTGCTCCATAGTCATTATGATATCCTACCATAAATATGTTTGAAGCAACTGAAAAGCCCAGTAAATACAAAAAACATTGTAATTTTTATATTACTTATGCCTGACAAGGGGCCATTTTCTTTATTTAGAATTTTCATATGTTAAAAAGCATCATTCATACATTTATACTTTTTTCTCTCTCAATGGATGCATTTTCTGATTCCTCCATCTAATTATTAAGTTCAAATAATTATTTCCCCTCAATTTCCTTAGTTTAGATGCCTCCAAAATATTTTTGAATCCTGACCACTTCTGACCTTCCACTGCACAAGACAGTTACACTGTCCTATGGGATTTCCTTGTATTTTCTGTGTGCCCTAAATCTAATAATTTTCATGTATTCTCTTTTAAAATTATAACATTTTCATACTCTAAATTATTAAGACCATACATTTTAGTAGATCTCGGTCAACTCTTAGTCAGTGATGATCCGTGAGATTTTCCTATAATGAGAAAAAATATAAGTAAATGGTACTTTTAAATACTTTCTGTATTTGGGCGTTCTTAATATATCTATCTTAAGTATAACTTTAAAAATATACAATATATATTTAAAATACAAACTAAAATAATATTTCAAAGGAATTATTTATTATATAGGGTCTGGTTAGATCAGCTATTCTTCTGAAACAGGCATATATGCTATCAGGTGCTCCTAGAAGCATCCATTTATTACTATAATTTGTTTGCACATTAAACGGAAACAAGTATCTTCTGAAGAAAATGGCAAGTCTTCCCAATAACCTGCAGGTAGGAATAAAGTCAGTGTGATACCTTTGAACCTTTCCCTTGTTGGTGTTGGTGTGAGGACAGCTCAAAGAACAGGCAAAGAAAGAAGTAGTGGTTCATCAAAAAAGTTTTTGTCGATTTCACTGGGTAGGTACATAACTTCCGATAGCTAATTTTCCATATGACCTTCTTATCTGTTGCTTGCCTACTGTTATTTTGCGTACTTACATGTTTTTCCCACTAGAATGCAAGGCTCATATCAGGGGTCTTGGCTATCTTGTGGGATTTTATGTTCTCAGACTTAAGCAGTGCTTCCTTTTGGTCATTCTATCTGTTGACTGTAGCAATAAATACATGTAAGAATCAGTATGTAAATGTACACATGACAGGGTAGCTCCACTTCCAGATCTACCTATGGGTAGTCAGGTGGAACTTCACTCAAGAATTCAAACTTCAGGTTTTTCCCTGTTAGCTTATAAAGTTGAGATAATTACTTATCATTCATTTATTTATGTAGTATTTATTATTTGAGCTTATAATTTGTGGTTGGATATAGGTGGGAGTCTGGAAATAAAAACAGAGATGTCCACAAAGTCCTTGCTCCTAAGAAACTTCTGGATAGTTGGAAGACAGGCATTAAATGTTCCTTTCTAGTTATGCATGTTTTGAAGGGGCAATCACAAGATGTTATGAGATTCAATGTAAGGGGAGCTATCTATACTTCCTAATCTATAACATAAAGGTAATACAAAATTTCCTGATGGTGTTCTAATAAAAATAATAAAACATAAATCACTACATAATCTAGATCTAGTATGTATTTTAGGAAATCTACTTAGTGAATGTTGGCTGCATTCCAAAAACTCTGTTGGCTTCAACTGGGGGTAGAACTTCCCACAGGCACAGAAACTCTGCCCGGTCTTTCTCCTCCTAGCTAGAGCAGTAATCATAGGAAGAGAGGGAACCTAACAGCTGATAACTCCATAAATCCATAGGAAGTTCAGTTTTACTGATATAGATACTGTCAACTATGTCAAACTGATTGCCTTAAGAAATGCCCAGGTGGGGCAAGGGATTTAGCTCAATGGAGTAAGCACCTGCTGGCAAGTGTGAGGTCTTGAGTTCGATTCCCAGTACCAAAAAAAAAAAAAGTTAAATACCCAGGTGATTAGGAAGCCATATTTTGGATGACTGTACCAGCCATGGTAGGGAGACTTTGGGTACATGCAGTTCCTGGGTCCTTTCCTGTCTGCTATTGGTCCTGTTCAGTGCATCCTGGCCACCATGAACTAAGCAGCTTTGCTCTGCCACGCCTGCCCACTGTGAGGCTTCTGACTTGGAGCCAGCTAACCAGGGACTAAATCCCTGAAACTCTGAGCCAAATTAAGCCTCTCCTCCTTTAAAGTGTGTCAGGTATTGTACCTCAGCAATAAGAAAGCTGACTAATATACCCATATGGTGGAACTTAACGCTTCTCAATTCGGATGCCTTAGTTATTTGGCTTCCCCTCACAAAACTACCTTCTTCCAAGCTCTACTGAGGTGCTCATACTTGGGTGTGATGGGGTCTCAGACTCTCTACCTAGGTTTTCAGCAGATATAACAGTCTCCTGATTATTCTTTTGGTCACAACTCGTTTACTTGTTTCCTTACAAGGTAACAAGTATGGGCCTTCCAAAAAAATGCCGATGTGACAGAGGGAGGCAAAGCTAAGTGGGTGATCTGCCAGTCACTACCCACTTCTGGCACTGAGAATTGTGACTGATTTGCCTCTCAGAGGCCACACAGCTGCCACTGCAATCTTCCCTTTGTTGAATTCTCTAAAGAAGGAGGAAATTTAGAGCAGAATGTAAAACTGGTAAACAAAACAAGACTTGATAGTATTCCACAATAGCCTATGGTGGGTGGATTGATCATCAAGGGGAAGATGTATGCAACTGTGAATGTGATCATGATCATATGAGGCCAAATTGATTAGGCTTGGTATCTCAGTCTGGATACATCAAAGGTATGTGCTAATACTCCACATCAGTAGAAGACACTTTATGAGAATGGGAAAATCCTTTTTATGTGCTCCGTGAACACAGCCAAATTACTTATGCTCTCTATGAGTCACTTTCCCTAGTTGTAAAATAAAGATAATGTTAAATATCATATACAGAAGAGATGGTATATCTAACTCTGTACTTTTCATGTACATTTGTGATTACCCTGTGAGGTAGTCAAATTTGCATTCATGTTTTTCAGATGAAGAAGAGACTATCTAAAGTTATACATGCAGTGAACAACACCTAGAAAGTGAGTCTGTCTAATCTTGTGCTAAGCTCCCTCTGTAAATCACTGAGCTATTCTGACTCCCCTAGAGCTCCTGTGAAGGTTCAATAGGAGACTAAATGTACACGGTTAGACAGAGTAGCTCTTACTGTTATTATAGCCGCTATTTTCAACAGCAGCAGCAACATCATTGTCACCATCAGGTAATTATGGAGTGATTGTTACTTAGAGCCAGGACAGCAGTATATGAAAACCCAAGGCTAAGAATATGACTTATAGAATAGATAAAAGGATATGCTACTTACCGGAGAGAGTACTGCAGAGACATTGTTTGCATGGATCCAGTATTTCCAATGGACCACAAACCATTAGGCTAAGTAAAATATGCAAATCATGAAAATGCATATTGTATGATTTCATTTATGAAAAATTCCAAGAAAAGGCAAATTTATAAAAATAAAACAGATTATTTGCTGCCCAAGACAGGGAACTGGAATAGGGATTGACAATAAATGAACATAAGAGAATTTAAACGTAGATGATGGGCCAGGCATAATGATGCATGCCTGTAATCCCAGCACTCAGGAGGCTGAGACAGAAGGATCATAGCAAGTTTGAGATCAGCCTGGGCTACTAAGTGAGCTCAAGCCCAGTTTCAACTGCATAGTAAAACTCTGTCTCAGTAAGACAAAAAAAAAAAAAAAAAAAAAAAAAAAACTTAGATGATGGAAATTTTGTAAAAATTAAATAGAATTATAGTTGTATAAATATGTAAATTTATTATAATTATTGAGCCATTCACATAAAATAATTATTAAGCCATTTATGCTACATAAACGTTACCTCAGTAGAGCGGTTTAGAAAAAAGATAGTGACTAAATTGGAGCCAGATCTCCAGTCAGAATCTGGTTAATAGTGCTACAGATAGAATTGTTTTCCTTCAAAAGCAATTCAGAATTAATACTGTTTATTCCCATTAAGCTCATACATGTTTGATTTCTATTCAGCATGTGGTCATCTGGTCATCTTTTTATTATCCTTCTTTCTGTACATTCTAGTTATACTTTAATACTTTCCTGGTACTTGCTTAATTGGGTTCTTGCTGTTTTCTTGAGACTGTCTTGGGTAATGTGCCAGTTTAAATTTTATTATTCACTCTGATTTTATTAAGTCCGCCACATTTTAACAGTTTACATTATACCTATGAAGATAAGGAAAATATACTTGGTTGAGTTTTAAAAATTCATTACTGGAAAGACAGACTAGAAGAGGCTAACGACTGATTTTACAAGACATCAATTGACCTATCCCCTTTCTGATAAGGGGCCTCTAAGTAGAGGGAATCGGCTAGTGTTCAATCTCAAAATGATAAACAGAAATCTGCAGTATCATTATCACTAAGCCGATACCATTAAAGGCCAGTGTTTATTGATACTTCAGGTGACTGGATGATGCCTCTTCAGGCCGAGTTAATAAGGAGAACCTCTCCATCACCTCTTATTGAGATTTAGCAGCATCCACAGCTACAATATGAAGATGAAAATTACTGGGCAAGCATTGACATGAGCCAGACGCTGGCCTGAGCCCTAAAGCATACACTCATGGGTAGGTTATGACTCAGAAGTGCAATTTGTAGAGGCCATTGTTTTATGGTTGTTTGAAAAATGCGTGTGCCCACAAACACTGTATTGATTTCCACAGCCCAGTGTCAAAGTGATTGTTTTCATGCATAGGTTTCCCATCATTTTTCTTACATAAAAAGACCAGAGAACATATGTGAAGTTTTTGCATTTCCTAGATTCCCACAGTTGTTGTTTGACTTGGATTGATTCTCTCAACCCCAATCATCCATAGACCATCTTCATAAATGTGTCCTTTCTATATATTACCAGTATTATAATTAATTACTGTTTTCTTCGAATCATTTCACATTAAAATTTTTGTTCTAAAGGAAATGTAATCCTACCATCATTCATGAAGGGTGATTTAAAGGCATATTAAAAATAAATATGTAGCTATTAATTGCTGTCTGCCTACATGACATAGTTCCTAACCTTCTTTAATATTAGCAATAGTGTGTACTTCCAGAACAACCACATGACAGAACAGAAAAGAATATTCCCTAACCTCCTTTGTAGTTCAATGGGCCCTGGATACAGTTCTGGCTAACAAGAAAAGGAGAGATTAGTCAAAAGCGGTTCTGAGAAGAGGTAACTGAATTGTGTTTCCCTGAACCTTCTTCCTGTCCTGAAATTGACACAATGTTAGTGAGGAGGTGGCTGTCTTGGGTACCCGAACCACAAGCTTAGGGTGAAAGCCACACCAAGCCTCGTGTTAGATGACAGTAATAAATCCAAGTGATCACTGTGAGAGTGGATTTTGAATGTAATCATCTCCAAATGTAATAAGCATGTGAAGGAATGCATATATTAATCAGCCTAATTTAGCCATTTCACACAATGTATGCATGTTTCAAAACATCCTTCTGGGCACAATAAATACATTTAAATTCTGTTTGTCAATTAACTTGACTAATATGTTTTAGAAAGTCAAGTAAGCTTACATCTAAACAGAGTAGTGTCTTTGGTTGGAGTACAATAAAAAAAAATGAGCTCCCAACTTATTTAAGTAGCTTTTAAATAGTCTTCAGTTACTAGAAGTCAACATAGCGTTAACTGAGAAATTCATTCTTGTTCTACTTAAAATTATCTGATGTGCCACCGTTGGTTTACACATCACACTTTGATAAGCACTCAGGAAACTGAATGTGGTGTGTCAAACCTGTCTTCCCTAAGGACAGAGGTCATTTTTATTTTTCCCATCAGCCAGAGCTAAATTTGGAAGGGCCCAAAGAAGTGTCTCTCCTCTTTGAATGTGAACTGTTGGTGGGCAGCTTTTGTATTCTCCCTGTCATTGAAGATGTCTTAAATGGCGATGGTATAGATTCAGATTTATTCATATATAAATGCTTACAATGTGGGAAGGTCAGTTTCTAGCTAGACTTTAATCCAAAGGCAGTTTTTCTGCTTGGGAGCAGGCATCCAGGTATCCTTGCAGGGTGTTCTAAGTTACAACTCCAGCTACTGCCTCTCTGAGCTTTAAGGGAGACAATCTCTGTGGTTACTCAACATTTGCTTGTTTTCAGAACAAGAACTGCATAGTCAGAAGCCCAGAGATCAGTGACTTGTGGGATCTTAAAGTTCTGAACTTTTTTATCTCACTTTGCTATTTTACTCAGTGGACATCTGAACATATGCAGTTTGTGCTTAATGAGGAATAGAAATATTTTGAATGATACTATAAATATTGATGATAATAACAGCGAACATTTATCAAACTTGTATTGCATGCTAAGAATATACTTTTATATTTAATCTCTGAGTAATCTCATAAGGTAGCTATTAAATTTACTTTTGTTATTATCTAGATTTTACATTTGAGGAACTTAAATCCTAGAGTTTTTGAGTCCATCAGCCAAGATCACACAGTAAGTAGTAGGCATGAAACATGAAATTCTTTTCTGGGTGAAATTAAGGTCAGAGCTTTTAACTATTTCTGTTATTGATGGATCTTAGTATAAAAGTATCCTGACAGCTTCATAAGTTAGCTAATCTCCATTAAGTATTTATATTTAAATTATTATAAAATATGGTTACATATTCACATTCTATATTAATTCAATAAAACTTTTAGTAATCTTTTAACAAAATGAGTCAATAGACTATTTATTAGTCAGCAAGGTATTTATTTATATTTAATTAACACATAAGACATTAAGTATATGCCAGGTACTACTGAAGATTATACAGGTATCATTATCTTTTAAATTTAGATTTTAAGCCAATGAGCTAATAGAAATTCTTTGAAAGTATTTGGCTTAGGTAAGAGGAAACATAGATGAAGTCACTTGGCAAAAACTGATGCTGTTGGTACCATAATCAATGCCAAGACATTCTTCTGCATGATAGGAAGATTGTAGAGGTAATTCCTGAACTCTTGACACCTTTAGCATTTCATAAGATATGAATTTTGAGTTGTTAGTTGTATTAATGATTGACTGTTTTATTTTCAGTGACTGATTACATATGCTGCACTGAGTATAACTAGTCTTATAACCCTTTCTTAGCAAAAGTAATTTTTTCAGCCTAATTTTTGCCACCTTTATAGAGTTATGGAACACTAATAAGAAGTCAGATGGTTGACACTGTTTCTTACTATGACATGATCTAGAACACTGGTGGTGAACCTATGGTACTCGTGTGATTTGTTTTTCTTTTTAAGACAAAGAACGTTAATGTATGAGCCTTTTTCTTTAAAACAAAATCTGAGTATTCAGGTTTAATTGCAGCATTGGTACTTCACAACAAATGAGTGAATTTGGGGGTTTGGTTTGAGCACTCAGTTTCAAGGGTTGCCATCATTGATCTAGAACTTGTCTACTGATCAGTTGTAGGAAATCACCATGATTAAAACACATCGCTAGGAAGAGTGGTAGTTTCTGGTGAATGCTATATATCTTTTATTGCTAGAACAGTGGTCCTTAAGCTGTTCTCTATAACACAAAGATGTCTCCCACTTAGCCTCTCCAAATTAAAATTTGCTAAACACCCTTGACCTGTTGTTTTACTGTGAAATACATTTATTAGCTATTGTTGATGTCTGTTTAGATCCTTATAACTTTTACTTGCAGTATTGAGCTGCAGAAGGCCTGGCACACCCTAGAGTGTGAACTTATTCTGTGGAGTTACTTCAGCAATGCACTACTGTGACACGAAATGTTGGTTCTCCACCTAGTTCCTGTTTTTTAGACTGCCTGATGTCCTTGTCCTTAATGTATGAGGTTTCTGGTTGTTGATTACTTTTAACTTCTTGAGGATATCTCCTGGCTCATGGGGACTGATTTTCTCAGATGCTTTTCACTGGGAGTGACTCATTTCTAGTAATTGATGCAGGTATACAAAAGCAAACTACCTCTGACCTGGGAAGAAGAATAGAGACAGAGGAGAAGCTCTCTGATTGAGTTTCATTCTTCACAGCCATCTGCAGTTTCATAACAGGGTGAGACTTCTTCCAAACTCTTCTCTGTCCTATCCCTTTCATTGCCTTACAGGTTACTCGTGAAAGCAGGTCCTCAGTATATTATTACACAAGGGCCCAAGACCTCCCAACCTGTAGGGGTATAACAAAGTCCATAGGATTGCTATATTTAGCTGTTGAGCCCCATTTCCTGTTTTTGGCTTATAAGACTCTTTCCAAAATAAAAGAGCATTTTGACTGTCTCCCTTTTAAGTCCCCTTCCCTTTTCACTTTTTCCTCATATTCTTCCCAAAGGGTAAAACTCCTTTTATTGATCATAACTAGCCATCATTACAGTGAGAACAGAAGAAAATACAGTTTTAGAAGATAGGACACTCTGTATTCCCTTAAGAACCAGTGACTGGTGGGCACAGTGCTTAATTTTATCAAGATCATGTGTTAGAAAATAATCCAGAATTCTTCATAATGTGAGAGTCAACTCTAAAACAAGAAAGTTAAATAGGTTTTAGTTTGAGGCTTCCTGATGTGTTTGAAAAGGTCAAATAGAAAATATTAATTTCTGTAATTGATAATACATTTCCCTAGATATTCCTGAGCATGAATATCATGATTTTTAAAGAACCCAAAAATGCACAGTACAAAGCAAAATACCAGAAGTAGATTCATTTCACAACTTGCAGAAAAGTTTCCTGCCTCAAACCATCTTGGATATCTAAAGATTTGAAACATTTAAATAAAAATTTTAATGCAAATATTTTGCTACTATTTGGACACGAAATTGTTTCCTACCATCTGTCAGCTTCACTCAACATTTCATTTCATGAGTGAAGCAAACTGATCATTAGAAGTTAGTCTGCTGTAAGTGTAAATATAAAATAAAAATAAAAATCAGCTCACAGGAAGTAGCTTCCATGCACGTCTACATGAAAGAAATTCCATCCTGAAAAAAATGAAGGAAAGGGCTTAATATGCTGATATTTCAAAACTACCTTTTAATACAATGAAATATGATTTTCTCATATGTGGTTTTGAAATTCAAATGATAGAAACTTTATGGGCAAAGCTATTTCTCCAGAAATGGGTAAGATGAAAAAGTCAACTTTATTGAAAATAAATTTAATTCTCATCTTTTTAATAAATATTTACCAAGGGCTTACTCAGAATCAAAAGGATATTTAAAAATGGTAAGTGAGTGCAAAGAACAGAATGATGCTACAGCGTGTGCATCGCTTTCTGTTGGAGAATGTGAAGGTGTCATGGAGGAAACAACGGATGTTCCAGGCCATTCACAATGGGTAGAGTTTGATTAAATGTAAATGCATACTGAAGGAAGCATTTTAGGACAACAAATACTGTGCCATACGTTTATTGGAAGAAAATGATGAGTAATATTCAAGGAAAAACAATTGGCTGGCACTTAGGATCTTACAGAAGATAGGAAAGGATATTCTGAGAAGTTGATTGGAGCTATGAAAAATGAATGCAAAAACATATGGGTGTGAAATGAAACATCAGACAAGGTTGATATGGTAATGATCTAAGGTCTAAGGTGAGCAATGATGCCATGAACACACAGGTAATAGTGAAAGTCAGAGGGAACAAGAATTTCAACAGAAAAGGAAGGATCAAGACTTGAAACACTAAAGAAAGAATAAGGAAGGCAAAGGTCAAAGCAAAATCACTGGCTTTAGAATATAGGTAACTGGTCAACCAAAGCCAATTCATTCTTTATTGTCATAGTCTGAGATCTTCCAAAGCCATCAGAATTTGTTTAGGAGGTGGTCCTAAAGGTGCTTCCCAAGGAAGCACAAGGGAGGAATCAGAACTGTGAATAGGATTGAGTCAATAAGGGAGAAACCAGTGAGTTACAGGTACCCTCTGGTGAGGTCTGTGTCTAGAATTGTGTCTCAGATTGCCACTTCCGGTGTCATAGAACTGAAGGATTTTCCCCATAATCTCGGGTCTTGATTGATCGGGGTATTCCTTGGAATTTCTCCATGTATTCACAAGTTCTACATACTTGTAAGTGATATTCATCTTCAAGATTACCTCATAGTTTTAAATGACTGTTGAAATTCCCACTATTTCATTTATTTTGTAAGAAGAAAAAAACTTTTAGAAGAGTTTATCTTATTTAATCAGTCTTTCTGATAAATATCATTTACTAGAATTTTGACCATATGACCAAATCTTGCTCTAGAACAAGTTGGCAGTATTTTAGCAGCACAATTATTATTCCACATGAAATTATGATTTTGTTAGGAAGGAAAGAAGAATGCATAGATATTAGACAGCAGTGAGCAGCCTCTGCTATAACATAGAATAGCATATTTAAGTTAGTTTTAACTTTTTAAATTGTTGGTCCTATGTCCCATCCACTAGATTTCTAGTTCCTCGAAGACAAGAACTCGTAGGTTCACTGTTATTATTCACTGTGACTCATAAGGTTTATTTTTCATCTTATAGAGTACAGGCCACTTTATTCCTTTTGGCTTTCCAATAAAGGAAATCAACATCATTACTCCAATTAAAGGGAAGAGGAAAGATACCAAATAGCCAGATGAAAAGTCAGAAATTCCCAAACCTCAATTTTAGGGTTTATCAAAGGAGCAGGTGGGCCCAGAGACAGAAATTGTGGGTTATCTGACATATTTAATTATTGAAAACAGCAGAAAAACACACCATCGAGAACTCTTTTAGAACAAAATTTCATCTTCATTTGCCTCATTTATGTTCCCCAAGATAAACCTAAATTACCATCTTCTGGTCTTAGCCAGGACAGAGAGTATTTTTAAAAATGCCTTTCATGATACAGGAAATATGTCTGTAGCTATGGATCTGGACTCAGCAGGCTAGAATGAGACTTCATTTTCTTGATTAGCAGCAAAAAGCCTTGGTAAGCCATTTACCGCCTAACTACCTTTGTCTCCTCATTTTGAAAGCAAGCACAATCATCCTGCCAGGGCATTTGAAAGGCAGAAATATTCACAAAGTCCCAGCATAGCTCTCAGCACAGTGGACTATTACAATGAATTTACAATTGAAGCCTCTGTTTGTGTCTAAGTATAAAGAAGATCCTCATTTGATCTTGGACTCATTTGATGTTGGAAATCATTGCTATCACTAATCATATAGTGAAAAAACATTAAAATTCCTGGAGATTCACCAGGGTCTTCTTCCCAGGGTCTTGATCACCTGGCCATGACTTTCCCCAGAATGCAAAGGAGCCTCCAAATGACAGATCCCAGAGGGAGCACTTCCAAATGGTTCTTCCAAGCACAACAAATCAATCCCCTCTCCTTGCATATTCTGAGAATTAGTAGAAAGCACATACATATTTCAGAGTTATCTCTTAATAGAATTATAGTTCATTTAGCCAACAATTACAGTAATAGGAAGATTGGCAACCACTCCAAATCAGGTTTAGAGGAATTGATGGCCTGAGCCACTAACATTTCATTTTGTCCAGCTCTAGTGGAAGACAGAGGAGGCTAGTAAGCTTCCATGGGGCTTCCGGGGACATGGGGCACTGTAACAGGGAGTAGTTCAATAGCGATGGTGACCGTTTTCTGCACTGGTAAGTGCTCCTGAAATTGTTTGCCTTCTGTGGTGATTATCTATACTAGCCTAGCAGCCTTGGCTTTAGTTTTTAAGAAAATGTGTAGTCAGAAATGTGTACAGAGCACTAGGACCATAAACTGATTGTATTTTGGGGAAGGAGCAATCCTTTAGGTTCTAGGTAAGTCCCGTATCACTGTTGATCTCTTAATAACTTTCTGATAAAATTCAAGTAACTCTTTGATACCAATTATTTCCTACTATGTCACAGTCTCTTTAATGAAAATGTATCTGGTTTTTCTTCTCTTTGTTACTTTAGTCCAGATAAATAAATTCAAATGCCATCTGACTAAGAGAGTTCACTGCACTTTAGTTTCTTGCAATTTCTGTGTAGTTACAAAACTACTTGGAAAATTACAAGTAACAAGAATTTAAAAAGCTAAAGATAAGTAACTGAAAAAGTAAAAAAAACATGTAAGATTGAGCAACATTTTTTAGATATACAAATCAGGTCTAGGTAAAAAAAAAAAAAGAAAAGAAAAGAAAAGAAAAGAATAGAAAGATGCTGAAGGATGATAGGAGCTAACCTGGCAGCTCCCTCCTGTTCTGTTTTCTCTAGAGAGCCAGCTACCCAGACAATGAACATGAACTAGCAACAGGTTTCTTTCTTTCTACCTATAGACTTTAAATCTGCGTTGAGAGAAAGTAAACTATTCTATGGATTTTAGAGTAAACCAAATTAGATAAACGAAGGGTGTACTAGAGATACTTTTCTAAACTGTGGAAGAAAATAGATATAAAAACAATAAAAGATAAACTGAAAAACACTGAATAAGAATATAGGAAATTCATCTATAAACAATTTCTAGCCTTTGATGATTCTTTAGGACAAAAAAGAAAGGATGTGATGATTTATGTCAACTTGAATTGTTAAGAAGTGCCTCCTGGCTCCCTACAGCAGAGTGTCTGTGTGCCTCTGTGGATGGTTCACACGCAGGATGCAAGCTGAGGTGGGAGCCTTGGAGCCGGGGAGGAGTAAAAGGAAGAAGGAAGTGCTTCACTTTGCTTCTTTAAAGAAGCTCAGTCTTCACAGCTGCATTTGGACATCTGTCTACACTTCCTTTAGGCTTCCTGAACACTCTTTAGCCTTGCAAAGGAGACGCTTTTGGCCCTATGACTAGTTAACAACTCTGAAGTGAGTTCCAGGCCTTCAAATTTAGACTATATCTTAGGACTATTCAGCAGATACAAATGACCATTTTACATTTTCTACTCCTGATTCTCTAGGTGATGACTATATGCCTACTTAGCAAGTCTTTTGAGTAATATATATATATATATATATATATATATATATGTATTCATATATATAGATATATATGTACATACAGTATACACACACAACACACACACACACAACACACACACACACACACACACACACATATATATATATATATATATATATATATATATATTCAAAAGTATGTCAGAAGAAGAAAGAAATATTAAAAGGGGAGGAAAGAAAGAGAATGGACAAGAGGGAAGGAAAAAAAAAAAGAAAGCAAAAGAAGAAAGTCCTTGCACATAGGAAAAATTAGTGCCCACAGGAGAAAATTATCAGATTCTATTAGATTTGCTACCTGAAAAATTGTTGAAATGTAAGAAAAAGAGCAATTTTGCCAGTCATCAAGGTATACAAATATTATACCAGCATCATAATTCACTGTTGCAACACTAGATTTTCCGTCTCTTATTTAAAGACTTCTATTCAAAAAATTCAGTAAGTTTCCTTCAAAACTTGAACATGTGCGATTCTCTTGCTTAGTAGCTTCATTGATTCTTCCTCATCCACCTAGGGAGTCTGGTGAGTTTACCTGAGCAAAACGTGGATATATTCATTCATATTCCCTCTCCTCTCCTCTCCTCTCCTCTCCTCTCCTCTCCTCTCCTCTCCTCCCCTCTCCCTTTCCCCTCCCCTTCCCTACCCCATCCCTTCCCTTCCCTTCCCTTCCCTTCCCTTCCCTTCCCATTCCTTCCTTTCCCTTCCCTTGTCTTTCTCGTCTTGTCTTCTCTTCTCCTCTCTTCCTCCTTCATCCTCTTTCTCTCTCATCTCCAGTGACTTGCAACTTCTCTCTCACTGTATCAAGCACCCACAATAACCATACTGTTAAGTTTATCACATATGCCTTTTCTATCTTTCTATGTCCACTTGAATGTTTCTCTGGATTAATGATTTCTTTTCTATTCAATCTTCTCAAGAAATTTTCTCCTGCACCCCATCTCAGATAATTAGCTTCTGTCTGCTGTGCTCAGATCTAGCCATAACAGACCTTGGGTTATTCTATTATATGCTGGCTGTTTCCATGTTTGCTTCATGCAGCATATATCTGAGGGATGAATATATGTTCTAGCACCTAGTCTGGCAGATTTTCCCTAGTAGATGTGGTGTTGTGATTGTTGACCTGAATCATGGAGAATACCTGGACCATATATGAAGGTCCAAGAGAACCCAGGCTGAGATAGGTGATTCTTGGTAAGGTTGCACCTGGCAATGTGTGAGTCACCTGTCTCTCCTAGGTCTCTAGATTTACCTCAGTTCCCTAAGCTCTAATTGTGCAGATCATTTAGAAAGAAATAAATCACAAATGAAATTGCTTCTTCTCATCTTAAATGCATTATTTTATCACCATCATAGACAGTAGGACCCGAAATTTGCTTCTAGCAAATATAAAGGCTAAGGAGCTTGATGTGCCTGATGACCTTATGAGAAGGTCAATATGTTTGGAGCAAAGAAAGCCACAGAAAGAGAAGTAGAATATGAAGTAGAATGATGACAAAGGTTCAAATCATAGGACTTTGTGGGCTCCTAAGCATTTTGATATCATTTTGAATGAGACAGAAAGCCAAAAGGATATGACATATTTCATCAGGATTGTTTTGGTTGTATTTAATAAGTAGAGGCAAGGTTGGAAGGAGAGAGGATAGTTTTAAAGCTGTTGGAGCTAGTCAGGTAAACAAATTATGGTGAACTAAGGTGACAATAGTAAAATGTAGGGATGTGGTTGGAAGATGACATACTTTTTAATATAGAGCTATTGAAATTTGCTGGTGTATTATATGTGAGCAGATAGACTACCTCAGGCATGTTTATGAGCTGGTACTTAACAGCAGATTAGCTATGGAAGACAAGGGAGGAAATGAAAGGCAGAGATGATGGAAGTCATGGTAAAGTCTGTTTCCTCCTAAAAATTCAAAGTGAAATGGAGCAAAGCTTGATGTCAGTTCTCAGGCTGTGTAACTAGGATGAAAATCTCCATGAGATAACTGAAGCAGGAGGCGGCTCCCATTATGTTCCCAAAATTTTGGTAAGGAACATGGATCAATACAACATAGATATTTCTCAGATCAGGAAATAAGGTCACGCTAAGCGACTTGGGGGAAGGAATGCCATTGATACACAGGAGTGTGTTAAAGATGTCATCTTCCTTCTCAGACTAATACACATTCTCTTCAAACAGTTCAAGCCAGGTGACTTTTTCCAAGACTCAGAGTATTTGAAAAATGAGTCTTGATAAACCAACGTAAGTTTGCAACTAGCACAGAAAATGAAACTGGTAGTTGTAACTCTTCAGCCTGAAGAGCAGATAAGTCAAGGCCAAGACCTTTCCTCCAGCTGTTGTGCCTATTTCTTTTCTTGCCTAAGTCTCGATGTTCTGCATCACCTCTGTCCTTAAGTATCTGAACTGAAATCTCGAACAAACTGGATCTCCTCTATGAAAAGGCCATGCAGTCTACTTTCTTCACAATTCTCTGTTAGTTCTAGCTCACAGCTTCAGGACAGCTCTACTGAGAGACACTTCACAGATTGCTCTTGTCAGATACAAGTTGGATGAAATGAAATCAGAGAAGTAAATCAAATCTGTATGGTGCTTCTTATCTTTGGCCCAAGAATTCATTATTTTCTTGAATTGGAATTCCCTGCTCTCATAGTTACTCTTTAGAACTTCAATCTCTGAGATCCTAACCAGGTCAGCACAAACACAAGAGAAACACATAAACAAGAAGAAAATTAGGTATTGTTTGTGTGTGTGTAAACTTTATATTCCCAGATATCTGATTAAGTGTTATACATACTTTATGAGAGAGGTCTGTCAAGTCTTTAGCCCAGGAAATGCAGAAAATTCTCAAAAAGAGCCAGCTATTATATATACATTTACTGACATTTATATATTTATTTTTCTTTGATCTCTAATACAATTCTCAGGCTGATGAACTGGTTTTCATCTTAATAATTATAAAGTAGCTTTCTGAATGTTTGGCAGTTTAGCCTGACATCTCATATGTACAAATATGCAAATATACATATGTAAAATATGTTTATGCATATTATTTATATAATTAAGTGATTATTCTGTGCTTAAATGAAATAATTTCATGGAAATAATCATTTTTGAAATCCTGAAATAAGCATGCATGAAATCATTTCTGTTACAGCATTACGTAAATACAAAATAATGAATTTCCAGATTTTTTGTTTTCACAATAATCATAGTTTACTGCTGATATTTATTTACACTTTCATATACAAATACTATTCTGATTTCTGCTATGTCTCTAGAAAACTTTATTTGCACAAGTCTTTGGGGCTTGAAGATAATATATTGTTCATTTTATATTTATTGTTATAAAGAATACTAGAGGTTGTTCAAAATAATATAAAGAAGGGATAAAGAGACTAAAGATTGATTCAAATAATATAGAAAATAAATGTTAGGGTGGAAATCAAATCTAGAACTATTTAAATGGTGTCTAGAACTCTTTAATAGAAGGGTTCACTGAAATGGACTAACTTATAATAAGTGTATTTATATCATTGTTTTTGGCCTGGCAATGGATTCAGTCCAACAATCTTTGCATTTACCTTAAGAGCAAATGTAGATAAATTCAAAACTCATCACAAAGGAATAGTTCAGAATTGTCTGAATCTTTCATTAGCTGCCTCTAAATGTTCTCCTAAAGACCATGAGTCTGAAATCCCCTTCTTTCCAAAGACAGGAAGTGGTTCTTGTAGGTTCTTCTTTTACTAGAGTATTTGTCTCAGCAACCAAAACTCTTTGATTGCAACATGTGATGTATCAAATACCATTGGTTCTCCGGCAGGAGAAAATGAGGAATAACATTTTTTCATTTTGCAGAAGAAGAGAAAATTTTCAACTAACATTGCTTCAGTATGAAAGCTACTTTGGCAAAGAAATAAATGATATATCAGCCAGAAGCCAGCTTTATACTTTTTAATTGAAGTTATTGGTTTAAGTGATTTTACTATACTTTCTTGTTGATCCATTTACTCACAGTTGTCATTGTTTTGGGGGGTATGTCGTGGTGGAGAGACTTGTATTAAATATGAGTAGCATACCCAGAGGTTCTATCCTCTCTGATGCTGCTATCATGCATAACCAGGCTTAGAAGTTCCTAAAATCCTGTGCTAAGGCCTTGCTGAGTAAAATGCTTATTACTGAAGTTCTTGCAAGAGAACTCACTGTCCAAGAACTAACTCAGACAACTGTGCCCTTACTTTTTCAGTGTACTGTAAGATAGTATTTTGTGAAACATATTGAAAAGAAACAAAATTGATGTTGGACACTGTGCTAATTATAGAACTTGATCATAAAACTTTTATCTTAGATATGGGAGTCACATCAACACTAATTTATTCACTTAGCAAACACTATGAGACAATGTTAACAACTTATTATCTGGATATATCTAGGCAAATTTCTTAACCAATATATCTGTGATCATTGTTCTCGGATCTCTCAACCATTCCTCAGTGCCACAGATCTAGCTTTCATCATCAGAATTAAAATAGGTTTTGTGATTTCTAGATTTTTATCTGACCATCTCATTGCTTTTTGGTAAACAGATCCCTGACTTTGAGCTGTAAACAACATAAATGAAAAGACTACATCTCCTATTCTTTATTGCAGCTCAGTATGACCATTGACTAATTTTTGGCCAATGAGAACAGATGAATATGTATGTGAACGCGCGTGTGTGTGTGTGTGTGTGTGTGTGTGTGTGTGTGTGTTACCTGAAAAGACAGTAAAATCAGCCTACAATGCTGGAAATATTTCCTTGGATATTTTAGTATTGACCTCTCTTGTTTCTATAACAAGAATGATTACTAGAGAAGCAACAACCATTTGGGGCAAGATGACCATAGAGAAATAAAACATAACTAAGGTAACCATAGAGAAATACAGTGGCACTTTATGTTCCCAAGGATACCAAGATGTTACAAGCCTTAGTGGTCCATTTCTAGATGTTTACATAAGACAGAAAATGAGCACCTTTATTAAAGTCAGTCTTTTGCAAAGTTTTCTAACAGTGAAAGATCATATTTACTGGATTGATGGCTCAAGGGAACAGAGTTCAAGGTAGGTAAACCAGCAGAATATCTACTGGAGAACTTCTGGAAATAAGGGTTTATAGGAATTATGAGACCCTATATTGAATTATAAATTTTCCCTGAATACTTTGTTGAACATAAGAGGCTCCCGAGGCCAGTAAGGACGTATGTAGATTATTTGAAAGATAGAATTGCACTGGCTGAAATTTTCTGTGTTTTTCACTAAGTGCATGCTAACGTAGAAGGATATGAAAAGTCATGTTATCCTGAAATGAAAATGAAAATAATTTGGAGCTGGCACAACAAACTTGAAAGTTAATGTGTGAAATAGAAAACATGGAATGACAGAGACAGTAACTTCCAAGATCCCTATGTAAATGCTCCAAATCCTTGGCTGCCAGCTGAACCACACAGGCAAAAGGGATTCCGAAAAGAAGCAAGAACTAAAATACCAGTTAGTACTCAAAGAACTGTACAGAAACAATAGCTGCTGTTCGCTGAGGGTGCACACAGTTTACTGTTACAATGCATGCTAGGGAACTATCTGCTAGAATTTTTTTAATCCTAAAATTAGTATCCAAAATTACTAATCACTAATATTGATATTTAAACAAAAATGAGTAGTCATGTAAACAACAAAATATGGATAATTTATAGTAAAAAGTTGATAAAATCTGACTTACAATACACTCAATATCAGATTTGATACAAAAATATTTTAAAAGTTATTGTAGATTAGTTCCAAGCAGTAAACAGCTATGTTTAAGCAATCAAGGACAATTTTCTTAAAGAATAAAAGGGTTGAAAGGACCATCAGTGAAAATAGAAAATACAAAAAGAGCAAAATAGAAATTCTTGAGCTAAAAATTAAAATAACTCAGATGAACAATGAATCACCATATTAAAATGACCATCACCACATCATCAAATCAAAGCTTCTGCACAACAAAGGAAATAACAAGCAGGCAGTTTATAGCTTGAGAGAAACTCTTTGCAAGCCACACAGCCTGTAGTAGTAATAACCAGAATGCATAAGGAGTACACAACACAAAACCAAACAACAAAACCAAAGACAAACAACAAAACTATTAATTACTCAATTAAAAATGCCCAAAAGATATGAAAATACATTTTTCCAAATAAGACTTTTAAAAAGCTAACAGACAAATGACAAGGTATTCAACATCACTAATTATCAAAAAATGTGAATCCAAAGTAAAATGAGACAACACACCTGTCAGGATGGTTATTATCAGAATGACAAGAGACAACAAGAGCTGTCAATATGGTGCAGAAAAGCAAACACTAATATTCTGTTGGTGGTGATATAAACTGATGGTGCCACTATAGGAAACAGCATGATGATTTCTTCAAAAGGTAAAAATAGAAGTATCATATGACTCAAAAATCCCTCTGCTAGGTATATGCCCAGAAGAAATAAAATGAAGACCTCATAAAAATATTGTTTATATGAGCCATTTGCTATGTATTATGATTTCTTTTGAGAATATAATTATAGTACAATAAATGAGAAAATCAATTATAAGAAAATTATAGATTAATATCTGTTATGAACATAGATGTGTCAGTTCTTTTAAAAGTAATCAAGTCAGAGGCTGGAGGCATAGTTCAGTGGTAGACAGTTGTCCAGAATCCCCAAAGCTCTGCATTCACTTTCAGGAAACCCCAAAACAAATCAAACTCAGACTTATGGGAAACAGCTATCGTATCATAACCATGTACATTTCATTTGCAGATTACAAGTTAATTTGATATTTAAAAATTAACAATATAAATTACAATATGATTTATCTCAATAGATGCAGAAAAAGCATAAAACAAACGTAATCATTTTATGATGTATAAAAAATCCAAAATTTTAGAAGAAGACTTATAAAATTTGATATGACATTTACAAAAAAATTACCACTATAGCTAGTATTGTAGTTAGCGGAAATACATTAAATGTTTTCTCCTAAAGTTGAAAACAGGCAAATAATTTTCCTCTCCCTGGTTCCATTAAGCATTCGACTAGAATTGAGTTTCAAAGTTGGCAAAATAATAAAGAAACCAATACACTTATAAATTAAATGATGAGTAAAATAAAAAGAAAATATGTAAATATTATATTAAAAATAAAATCATCTTCAATGCTGCAATTCTATATACAAAAAAAAAAAATCCAAATCCCTAAAGAAACTGGTGAACACTACCGAAAAGCAATTAGAAAAATGAAACCTACATTTCCAGGATGAGTAGTCACTGTATAAAAATCAATTCGATATACTGACAATCAATTGAATATTAAATATGAAACATATTTTAATTAATTTAAATTGCATCCCAAATTGTAAAATGGGGGTAATTCGAGAAAAATGTGTGTGTGACATGTATCTAATGACCTTCAACAGTACTCAGGGATCATCTCAGACTTGCGATGATCTGCATCTTGTTCACAGATGGGGACATGGTATCATGGAGATGTCAGTTTCACTTAAACTAGATTCTATGTGACTCCAGTTCAAATTCTAGAGTTTTGGTTGATATTGAAAAGCAAATTTAAAACTTTTTGGAAATGTAAATTTTAAAATTGTAAAGTACTCAGCTATTTTTTTGAAGAAAACAAAAAGGAAACGAATTAAGAGAATTTAACTGATTCCCAGACACTGTGGTGTTATCAACATAAGGGTAGAAATCAATCTAACAGAAAGAGTCTGCAAATTTACCCACATTTCTTTATTTAATTGATTTCAGATAAAGTTTGCAAAGTCATTCCAACAAATGATACCATAATAATATTAATATTATAATTAATAATTATAATTAATATTAATATTAAAAATAAGCAAATCTTACTGTTTAACTTGTGCACACAAAATAACTCAACAATAGATCAGATTTCTAAATGTAAACAGTAAAACATATATACATTCATTATAACAAAAAGCACATAGAAGTCTTTGTGATAAAAGGGAAGGCAAAGATAGGTCACAAGTGCTTCATTTTAGGAATGACAAAGTACTAAAATGGTAAAATATTTACAGAACACTTATCTGTTAATATAATTGTTTTCAGAACATCTAAAGAACCCTAAAACTTGGAAATAAGAAGACTAGTAAGCAGTTTTCATAACAAGAAAAATAATTTGAATAAAAAATTCTTTTTTTATGTTTTTGGTACTGGGGATTGAACTCAAGACCTCACACTTACCAGACGCATTTATGCCGTTGAGCTAAATCCCTGGCTGAATAAAAAATTTAGTGACAACAACAAAAATACAAATTGTCAATGAGCCAGTGAAACAATATTCAGAGTTCTTAAGCATTAGGCAATAAATATTAAAGCTACAATGTGATACCACCACACAATCATTAGAGCAGCTATAATTTCAAAAAGCTAAATTTTAAAAACTATCATCTTAGTAAGGTTATGAAGCAGTTGAATCTTCATGCACTCATTGTGGGAATGTAAAATTTCCCAAAAAAGTTGGAAAAAGTATGGCCGCCTCTTTTGAAGATTAAGTGTTTATTATATGACCTGGAGATTCTATGCCAGGTCCTATTGAAATGAACCGAAAATCTATGTTTAAACAGATTTTTGTACCTTGATTTTTACAGACAACTTTATGGTTAATAGCAAAATCTGGGCACAGATCAACCTCCACAAGAGGAAAATGGAGAAGCAAATTATATCATATCCATAAAATAGAAAATCTCGGCAATAAAAGAAACAAACTGCTGATATATGCAGTAACATAAAGAATCTGCAGAAATATTATATCAAATGAAAGAAACCAGACATAAATCATCCATACTGTATGATTCCATTCATGTTTAAGTTTAAAATAGGCAAAATTACTTTCAAGTTATTGTTGCGTGGTTCTCAAGCAAGGTGAGGAGATCGCCTGTTAAAGAACATGGAGAAACATAGGGAACAGGAAAAAGAAATGCTGTATTTTTATAGTTCTGGTTGTTATTAGGATGGATGTATTTGACAAAACCCATTGAACCCTATACCCAGAATGAATATGTTTTATATAAAACCACAATATTGCTCACAGAAAATACTTATTTTGGAATATTGCAATTCTTTTAATTGCACTTGAGTCAAGGAAAGAATATGTACCACCATCAGTATTCACTGTAACATTAGAGATTCTTTAGGTAGTCTACATGAAAAAATAAGATTTAGAGCCCTAAAATAGAATCACAGAATACACTTAATTTTTTTGAGTAGCATTACATAAAACAGTTGAGCACGAGTGTAGCCTTAGGATCAAAAGGGAAAGGATAATAGCACCCTTAGTCAAAATCAAAAGCCAATTAATATAAAATCATAGTCCATGCTAAAACCACTTATGTGAATCATTAACAAAATTACTATCACCTACATGGGAGTAACTCTAGAAATATCAACTCGGGGAGAAAGTTAAGAAAATGCCATTAAAATACTAAATTGAGGCCAAAGTTAAAGGAAGTGATTTTTAGGAATCAGTAGGAAAATAGGACTTTAAAAAGTAATTTTGTATTTCTATGCTCCATCATACAACACAGATAAACTAATTTTATCAAGACCTAAATGTGAAAATGTAAGCTTTAAAACTGCAAGAAGAAAATCTTGGCAGAAAAACATTGCCATAGTGAAATGCATTGAAAACATCTGTGTCAAAGGACTTTTGCACATGCTGCTCCTCCTGCCTGAAATATTCTCTCTCAGAGTGCCCTAATCCCTCGCTGTATTTCCTCTGTCAAGTCTGTGATGATGTTTCGGTTCTAATGGACACTGCTTGAATCAGCCCATATGAAATAATATCTCATTCTCAGCAGAAACTTTATATCCTTTTCTTCCTCTCTGCCTATTATCACTTAAATATTTACTTTTTATTGGGAAAAATACTTTGCTCTGTACACTTTGACATCCTTAAAGTATAAAACAACATATTGCTAAAATGCAAAGCAAAAATTGTAACATGAACGCTTGTTAAATTCAAGTTATTAAACTTCATAGTTCCTTACTATTCTAGTAGTGGGTATATTACTATTCCTTGTTTTCAGTGTTTATTATTATAATTAAATCAAAAATAATATGAAAGATTGCAAAGATGTTTCTCATCAGAAAATAGGTTAATGCTATCAAAAAAGCCATATGATACTTGGACCAAATGTCATCATAAATTATAGTACCTAATGTAAAATTTAAAAGAAAAAAAAACAAAAGATACATTTTATTAAAATAGAAATGACAAAAGTTTGTTAAATTGATAAAAATCACTTAAAGTCAATAACACTCACCATATAAATTGATATGTCACCTAATTATATTGAAGAACTATGCATAGCTTTGTTGCTCTGCTCCAGTGATTTTGAAATCCTAAACAATGCAATAAAATACAAAAATAAATATTTGTAGTGGATTTATAACTAATTCCATTGGAAATAATTTTTCTTACACAAATCCAAGGAAATCAAGCTAAAAGATCACAAAATATTAGGAAGCCATTTGATGACAGATTTACACAGAAATCAGTTGCTATTTAACATCCAAACAATGACTAGTGAGAATTTTCAAATAAAGGAAAGAAATTCCATTTTTAGGGAACCAGTACCCTATAGATGTGTGTATATGTTCATACACACACTCACACACCAATGCACACAAAGAGCACATAAACTATAGAATACTTGAAATAGCAGAAATGCTCAAGATTAATGAATAGTGTTCAGTTTGAATTGCTCATGATTATAGACTCACTGTCTCCCAAATGTTAAGTGCTTTATGAATATATGACAATAAGTAAAAATAAAAACTTAACATATAATTTAATTGGTCCTTCATTGGGAGATATAATAATAAATGTTGTGTACTATCAACAAAATTGCATAGAAATCAGTGCGATGAAATTCCCATTGAATTTGTGAGTTATCTATAAACTAAAGTATATCCAAGGGACATTTAAAATCTGTTGGCAGTGTATTAAGATTTTGATTAAACTCTGAGAAGACTTGTCTATAATTAGACATTGTCCACTGAATGTAATATTTTTATATTCATAATCGTTAGACATTTTAATTAATCAAGTAGACTTCTTACGGAAAAGAAATCTGAACTTTGGAAAATAACTCAGATACGGGTGTTATTTTGTCTTTCATTATTTTCATTGAAAAATCTATCCTATAGTATTTCAGCCTAAGTATGTTGACAATTACTGTAAGAAAACTATATTTGAGATTGTGAATTACTTTTTTCTTTCAATAGTTTTAATAATGCTTTTATTATTCCTACATAATGGCTTTTGTCTTTTCATCAATTGTCTGTTGACATTCCATTAGGATGTTTCTGTTTTCAGTAATCAAACTGGTATTATTTTCTATTTTCTGTCAGTGTTTAAGTCAGAATTATATCAGCTTATTAAATTAATTGAAAAATTCATATTGTTGAAATAAGTTATATAATTTGGAAATTGTTCAAGATTAACATTCTTTGTATAAAAAAAGCAAAGTTGATTATACTAATCAGGTTCAATTAGAGACAAGAAAAAAGTTAAAGAGAGAAGGTTCTATTTTATAGAAATAAGTACCATTCACAATGTTGACATAGTTATGAAATTTTATGTGGCAAATAATATAATATCAAACTATATAAAGCAAAACTTATAAGTAATAAAATAAGATGATGGAAAATAAAATTAAACTAACAGCCTTGAACACAATATTCCATATATAAGAAGTGGCAAGTCGATGAAAATAATTTTCACTTATGAAACATTCTAACTTCACTATAAGTGATTAATTTAAAGACACCATAATACAAGTTATTAAATCATTATGGTAAATCAATGACACAGTATACTATGCAGTCTTTAAAACCATATTCTTAATGACATTTAAATATGTAGAAATATCATTTTAAATTAAACCCTCAGGGAAATTTTAAAGCTTCATACTTTTATGAAGTAATGAATAGCATAAAACCAGGCAGAAATGATAGTGTACATGGCCATTTCTTATATTTGTCTATGTTTTATTTACATGAACAAAATCTCTCTATCACGTACACTCCCTCACACACCTCATATAGCTCCATTTTCTTTCCAATCCCCTTTATCACTATCAAAAATGTAGTTTGATATTCATATTTTAAATCCACTCTATGTATTCAAATGCAAGGAGAACAATATATAATATGTTGTGGTGCTTTGTGATTTTTATTCATAAAATATGAATCTACTACAGAAATAGCAACTATTTTTCAATTTGATAAAATCGCTTTTCTGAGCCTGTCACACGCAATACATTAGCTAAGATTTAAACATAGATGATAGAGTTTTTAACTTTTGTATTACATCGCACTTGCATTTCTCATTTTTTATGCTTGGCTAAAATTATAACATCACACCTGTACATTTTTCTTTTGAAAATATTTGCCCATACCTTCTTGGGCAAATGTTCTAGAACCTTCTAAAATATATTCTTATAATCAAAACTGCTTGGCTATCAGTAGTTTTTTTTTTTTTTTTCAGTTTTCTGTTTACTGTCATATCGTTCTCTGAAACTGTTGTACCAGTTCACACACAGCTGATAAAAGTATGCCTCTTCACCGTTTGGATAAACTTGGACATGTCACGCTTATTTTGCTATCGAGATAGAAGTAATGTATGTTTTGATGATTTACCAGGTTTCATTTTATTCACTTTTAGTAAATTTTTACATTTTCTCACATATTCTTGGTCCCAGAGCTCACAGTTTTAACTTCCACCTTCATGAACAACAAGCTCATCACTTCTTTCTACAATATTTCTTTGATTCTAACTGCAAAAGTTCTTGGTAAAACTTGGAGAAGAATCCCTTGTTTTTATGTACTAAATAAACATTCTTCTACACAGTGAGAGATGCTTTCTACTTCACTGTATCACTTTGTTTTTCCCTTTGAGGTAGTCAAATGTCTCCAACTTTTCTTTGGAGTCTTAAGCTTTCTCCTTCACATTTAAGAGTTTCTTTCCCAAAGGAGCACTGTTCCACTTTTGGTGGGAGTGTAGACTGGTACAGCCACTATGAAAATCATTATGGAAATTTCTCAGAAGACTAGGATTGGAGGTTCCACTCAATCCAGCTTTCCCCTCCTGGATATTTTCCCAGAAAAACTGAAAAGGTCATATCACAGTGATATATGTGAACCTTTGTTCATAGCAGCATAATTTGTAATAGCTAAATCATGGCAACAACCAAAATGCCCATTATCCACAAGGTGGATGAAAAAGACATGGTATTTTTATACAATGAAATATTACTCAGTTATAAAAAAGGATGATCTTGAGGCCTTTATAGGTAAATGGAGACAACCTGAGACTATCCTTATTAGTGAAATAAATAAGAATTATATTTATAAATATCACATAGTGTAGAAAGTATAAAAAGTGCAAGTAGTAGTGTAAAAAGTAATAAGTAGGAGAAATAAAATCCAAAATATGTAATTGCTATTGTAAAAAAGAGAAAAAGAAAGTGCTCTAAAGGATATAACTGCATGTATGTTGAAGTGTGCAGGACTGATGGCCATATTACTAAGTTTTTGTTGGATCCTTGAACAGAACTGTTTGCAGTCTCACCCGTTTGAATGTCTTCTTTGTATGCTTTAATTTCATAACTTGAACAAAATTATACAATCCTATTTCTAAGAGGATAATATGTAATTTATCAACTAGTGATTTCTTACTGTTTAATTTTTTTGAAATTCCGTATTATTTCTACCCTTCTTTTCTGTTTTGCTCTTATTTCTCTTTAAATAAATTTTTAAAAGAGTTCCTTTTCCATCATGAGATCATAAAAATACTACTAATCAGTATAGAATGAAGTACTTATTGTTAACTGAGTTATTTTGTATATTCAGAAAATATTTAATAAAACCAAACATCCTCTATGTCTCATTCTTCCCAGTTTTATGTCAGTTTAGTTTTAACAAACATTGAGTTTGGTCATTTTACTTACAATGATTTTATTATGTCTTAGCTGATGTAGCCCATTTTCTTTCAGTTTCTCAATTTCTAAATTTTATGTAACTTTTATCATATATTTTCATAAAATTTTTCTGAATTTTTAAAGCTCTCCTGACCTAGTATTTATTTTCCTATTTTTATTAACAAATTTATGAATTTTCTCCTTTTTGATCCTGGTGTTTATTTTTCATGATTGCTTGCTTTGACATAGTATTTTTATCGACCACCTCTAATGCAAATGGATGTTTTAAAAATGCACTGATTTCTGCTTTTCTATTACTATTTAACTCTTCAGCTGTATAGTCTATTTACTTTTTAAATCTTTTTCTGATGTTTCTTAGTTAAATGATTCTCTCATTCATCATGAATTTGTTGTTTCTACAACAGAAGAATTTCATTTAATATCTATATTTCTCTTTAAATGCTAGTTTATCTGCATTTTACCTTTTTAATATATAATAATTGTACCTTATTTTCTAGGTATTTAATTATGGTCTTTCTCTTAGTTTTCTTTTGATTTGCCAAGATTACCCAGCACTGCAAAGTTCAGGGTGTTTTTAACCTTCCACTTTTTTCAAAGCTCTTGATCATTGATTTACCTCTATTTCTTTAACCTATGAGTTCCCTAATGGTGGGAATTATCTTTGTTTAATCCTTTGCCTCAGGCTCTAATGTAGCTGTGGGTCTGCACAGATGAGTACCTGTATTCCTCAAACCTCTTCATACAGTGAATTATTTTCAGATTCATCCATTCATTTAATAATCATTTTCTGAATCTGGAAAGGAGCTTTTGGGAAATGTTCTAGGCACTCAAGTTAGTTACGCTAAATAGTGTTGGCATCTAGAAATCTAAGAACTGATCTCATTTATTTCATGAGGCAAATTCAAATATAGCCTTATAACACATATAGCACTTTTTCTGTAATTATCCTCTCTGAACCTTTCATTTTGTTATTTTGGTTTTCTGTTGGCAGCATCAGAGACCATATTATAGATTAATGAATAATTTTGTGTTGGAATGCATAAAGGAAGTCATTGTGGATCGTTTTTAGCTATTCTTTTTGCTCGGATGTACATACAAGTGTATTTATTTAGTTTGAGATCTACTTTTTGGTTCTGCCACAATTAAAAGCATCTACTTTTTTTTTTTAAATACCTTCATGTGAACACAAATGCAAATGAGACTCAAAAAAAAAAAAAGCAAAATAAGTCAGATGTGAGTCTCAGTGATCATATTTTGTCAAAGAGTCCCAGATGCTCCTGTGCTGTACTCAAGGATATGATCAACTGGAACATATTTATTGCTTAACTTTAGCTTCCTCCCTCTTTCTATTCTTATTGTAAAGTTTCTGACCTGTTGTCTGGCTTCTGGCATACACAAATGAGATTGAGACTAAAATTTGGATTCATGGGTTATGCAGTCATTGATGAAAAAGTTTGCATTTTGCTTTATGGTGGCATGCGCCTTCACAAAATCTGCCTACTTTAATGCTGCCTGAAATGAACGAACAGTTAATCTCAGGTTCAGCCCTGAAATTTGAAAGCAAAGAAACTGTGTATTTGAACTTGACGACCTCCACTCCTCCAGAGGAGCAGGTGAGGGCATTATGGTGGACTTCTTATCAAAGTTTTAGAGACGACAGAAATCTAAGCTAGATCTTCTATGTCTCCTAGGACTTGCTGCAGTCAAACAGTGACAACCAACAGAAAAAGAGCACTATTTCACAACTCTACTTCTTTTACTACTAGAACAAAGTCCAAACTGTAGGGCTTTAGTTATTCATGATGACCCTAACCTGCAGTCAAATGCTGAGGCAAAAACACTTTCTTTGCTTTTTGGACATTAGCAATTAATAAGCAAGTCTCTATTACATGAAAATAAATACTAGTACAATGCAATAGGACGCTAGGCAATTCAGGTACACAGGTTGAATATCTCACATAAAATATTAGAGACCAGAGAGGTTAAGAATTTGGACTTTTTCAGATTTTGGAATATTTTCATATTACTATACTATGTTACATTGAAATATATATGGGATGGAATCTAAGTTTGAACATAAGGCTCTTTTATACTTCACATAAAGCATTACTCATAATCTGAAAGTAATCTTACAGAATATTCTTAGTGTCCATGTGTTTTCATTACAACCTGTGTTCTGTGAATCGGATATGGAATATTTCTCCTTAGTATCTCCCAGTACACACTCAGAAATTTTCAAATTTGTGGGAATTTCAACTACAAAGTTCTTCACTGTGGATAGTCAGTCTGTAAATACTTGTGTTTGTTTTAACAATAGAAACATTAAAATGGTTGACTGTCCAGATCCTAGAAAACAATCATCATCTATAAGAAAGTAGCTTGTGCAGTCTGCAAGCCCCCAGATCCCTTCATAAGTCACTGCGAGACAGTTTTTCTGCAGCCATTAGCAAGCCTGAGCTATTCAGGATTCCCTTGGCATCCAAAGAGTCACTGTCTGCTCTTTGTCCATTCCAGTCACCTGCTATGACCTTAAATAACCTGTTTCTCTTAATAATAGGCATTGGTACCACCGTAACAGTGACGGGAGGGAGACTCCTATTAAGACAACACTTTTCTGAAGAATCAAATCAGGGCTAATGACAGCTGAGGAGGAATCATCTGGTAGGCACTTGATTCCTTCCAAAAAGTAAATCTTATCTTCCTCCTGAACCGTTTTTCAGGAAAATTTATAAAATATCAGATTTATGGATCAAATAAGATCAACTACAAGTAGTTAGAACAATGTCCAAGGAATTTGTCCTAATGAGAACTAAAACCCTCATTGAGCTTTTGGTACTTTTATTAAAGGGAAAATATTTTTCCATACGAACGTGACAATTTAAGGAAGTTCCGTTATGTAGCTAATGTAAACTGTCTTGTGTCACTGTTGAATCTAGGAAACTTGACTCCTTAAATTATCCCTCTTTGCAAGAACTTATTTGTTAAGTAAATATTGTCCCTCACCACCTTCTTAACCCCACCTAAAGAAATACAATGGAGAAATTTCAAATCCACGATGGAAAGAAACTACCCTTTCTTCTGGAAACCATGATTGTTTTCCAGGGACTTTTTTTGCAAGTAGCATTAAATCCAACTTTAGAGAATTGCATGGATTTAAACAAATTTTAACTGTTCATTGGCACCACTGCCAGAATTTTTTCCTCTTTTTCTTTCCATATTGCAAACAGGCCTTGATCTTACATTAATGGCTATATCCCCAAGGAGTCATTGTTCATTTTCTGCTACTAAAACAGAACATTACAGACTTATTTACAATGATCAGAAACTTATTGGCTCCCACTTCTGGAGGCTAGAAGTCCATTGTCACCACCATCAAGGGTCTTTATGCTGAGCCTTTTGTTTGTATGGAAAAACATTTTCCCTTTAATAAAATTACACGGTAAAATCATCCCATGCAGAAGGGCAAAGACAGTGCATGTGTTAACCCAATCATGATAGCTTTTCTCCCCTGACAGGTCCCATTGCTTCATATATGACAGTAATAATTAAATTTCAATATTAATTTTGAAAGGTGCAAACAAAATACAGCACAAGCGTAAGCAAGAAATATTCAGGGAAGTAAAAATTAAACACCAAACATTCGTATCACTAGCACTCAAACAGATCGTCTTCATGTCTGTAGCTATTATGATTCTGACTCTCAAATTTAACAGAGTGGAGAAAATTCATTTTATTCCTTGTCAGTTTAATGGCTGATTTGGCTAGAAAGATTCAAGGATGTATTTTTAAGTATCTGCAACCAAGTAATAGTGGTGGTCCTTGGGATAGGTAAGGGGAGTCTGATGAACTTAGAGACATAGATCTGAAAACAGAAAGCTGGGTTACCATCTGCCATCTGTATATAATGTTACTTCAGTGGACCATGTGTTGTTTAGTTCATACTGCACAGAAAGCTAACGAGCCTTCCTCATGTTAGGAGACATCTATTAAAAAATATCTTGGTCCTAATTCTGAGGGGGAAGGGACCTAAAAAAAAGTCTGAAACTCCTATCTTAGATTATTTTAAAAGTTGCGTCTAAACTTTGAATTTTAAGCAACAAACATGTTAAATTGATTAAAATATTCATTCCTGCAAAAAACTGTGAAGATTTATAATCTTTTATCTTTACTGGTTATTGATATTTGCATCTGTTTGGTCCTTTGGGCATAGAGTTATTTGAACTAAAAATAAATTTATTAATTAAGAGGTTGCCATTTACCAGTTTTTAAAACAAGATTACTTACTCTATAATGTACTAACTCTGATGATTGATTTATCTTCCCCAAACCTACCTTAATACCCACTATTTAAGCCAAAATTCTGGCACTGTTAAAAGAAGGAGTAAATCTTTTTGTTAAATAGGATGTATTTACGTACACTACATTCCTTCATAAATATTTATTTTTGAATGCAGTAGATGTAAATCACCAGAAAAATGTTCATCTCAATATTATTAAAAGTCATTGTGTATTGTATATGTGTAGCATGTGTATATACATGCACATTTTTGGTAACTATGGAAACAAACAAAATAGGTCCTCAAATTGGGGAAATATTTGTTTATTTTGTAGATAAAAGAGGAAGAACTCACTCTAAATAAGGAAGTTGCAAGAAGAATAGTGAAGTTTTTTGAAGAAAATAAAAAATGAACCTAGAAATCTAAGTAACTAAGATGATTAATAATCACGTACAACCCTAATTATAAATCATGTGATTATTAAACTGTGATTTGAGTTTTATAAGCTTTTAAAAAACACATTTTCCTCTGTTTTATTTTCTAGGAAACATACAATCAAATTTACAATTCCACTATCTATTGCAATTGCTAATGCAATACAATAGATTCAAGTGTAACTCATAGGCTCACCTCTCAGCAGATAATTGGTAGCTCCCATTTGTCTCAACTCATGGAGGTAATTATTGCATTTTATTTCATCATTTTAAATAACATAAATTGATGAGAAATGGTGATTACAAGTAAATAAGATCTGGGGATGTAGCTTAATGCAAGAATGTTTGCCTATCGTGTGAAGGAGGTTGATTAAATCCCCAGTAGATTAAAACAAAACAAAATGAAGAACAAATAATTTGTAGATGACATCTCTGTAAATATATTGTGTAGGATTTTTGAATACTGATAAACAAATGTATTTGCTTATATATGCTTACAACATTATTTTCTTTGTTGTTTCTTTTTAAAGGAGGGCTAACAGATCCAAGTACTACTTAAATTAAGAAAATTATTTTTCCTGAAAGTTTATCAACAGTCTCTGACTGTTTTTTGAGGTCTATAACAAATGGAAGAAGCAGAGTCTCAGAGTAAGTTCCCCAAAGTAAACACTGAATGCAAGATGTGAACTTCAGTCCCATAAAGGAGAAGGTTGTATAAATGAGTTCATCTGTTGGGAACAATCAGGGCCCAGCTTGGTGATATTTGCAATATCTGATAAAATGCTTGAAACAGGAAATTGAGAAAGCTGACCTATTTTTGTTTAAAGGACATCAGCTTTTTGACACTTACAGCCTGCCCTCAGTGGGGATTGAATCCACTCCCAAGCTCCCTGCAATATTGAGGCAGGTATTTGTGGGAAGAAGCCTCGGGTAGGAACAGTCAGTGCACTGAGTACATGGGGAAGCATCAGTTTATGAATGCTGCAGAGAGAACAAGAGACAGAACAGGACACAAAGGAGTCTTCAAATTTATCATATTTGGCCTTTGCATAATTTGATACCTTGTATTATTCACTTTTCTTTGGACAACAGGGAAGAAATAAACATCCTCTAACAGGATAATGGCATCCTATTTTAGCTCTTTTCATTAGAAATTAAATTTTCAGGCTATTTGTCATATGCAACATTAGTGCAAGAGTATGTTTTGAAGTGAGATGTAAATGCCTCTTAGACTGCCCCTGTAGCACACCCCTGTGACTTTTTTATAGATAGAGTTGTTTCTGGAGATTCACATACTGTCAATACTCTTGCAAGCTACAGGTGCAAAGCATCAGGAATGAGCCTTTTATTTACTTAACAACTACATTCATTATTTTTTACAGACTACAGTCAGCCAAATTCCATCTGGTTTCATGCATTGTAATGATTGCCCCTTCTGAAATAAACTTCAAGCTAACTTTTCTTAAGGCCCCTGTCCTGATCCTTTTATATCTTTGACAGTCAGTTTCTGTCAAACTTGTGGGAAATAAAAGATTTTTACAGATGCTGAGAAAAGATCAGAGGCACAAACTTAGTTTAAAATTCCAAAATCGATATTTTTTAAAAAAGGGATGAAAAACCCCAGGAAGCCTCCAGGTTGTCTAAGAAGTCCTCAGTTCAAAGATAGTAATTCAGGGATGAACCTGAGGATCTGAGTGTCAATAGGATCTAGGTTTGATAGGAAAAGAACGATCTCTTCAGGGTGTCTTGGGGTTACTTGACTTTATGACCATTGTACAAGGTGAAACTGTAAATGGGGGTGTTGGGACCAATAGAAGAGAATTCAGAGGAAAATCACTCATCCTGCTTCTTGTCCCCAATGCCTACTTCCTAGTTTTTATGGAGAGAAAATATAGCAAACAAACTTTGGAATATAGGCCTTAGTACTTTATTAGAATTGTCTGGTTTTGTAATAGTCAAACTACTAAGAATCTATAATCAACAATTGAATAAGGAGACTATTTTACTGTATAGAATGAGGATATTTGTGTGTTGTCTTTAAGGTTGTGTACAAAAGATAATGTACTCAAAAAAAAAAAAAAAGACATGAAGTACGGTTTTTGTGGAATCTTTTGGAACCAGTGTATTGTGAGGCTCACTCTTCTGAAAAAAAAAAAAATACAGTGATGACGTAGACTCGTCCTGGTTTTGTCTTGAGCCAGGGGAGAATGGTCTGTTTAGGCCATTTGTGTCAGAAACATGTCTTTCTCAGATCTGCTTAGATAGCTCTATATCCCAGAACTCCTATTTAACCAGGTTGGACCAATTTGTTAAAATTATCTCAAGATCTTTTTCCAACAAATTCTCTTGTCTTTCTGTAGTTCTGAAGTTTGGCTCTGCACAGTAGATCTTTTGTCTTTGCATCTCCAGACATTTTATTATCATTATTATTATTATTATCTGAGTTCTGACTAAACCCTTCACTTCTGGCTGTACAGAAACTTTCCAGATGTCAACGTCAATATCTGGAGTTTGTCTCGAACCACATTGCTGCTAGAGCGTGTTCCCAGTGCACCAGAAGCTTTGCCTTCACAGCCTTCCCCAGGTTTTGAAGTCTTTACCAACCAGGCCTTCATTCCTTAATTTGTCTGCAGGGAACTGGCCAGATATCCATGGTGGAGTAATCCCTGCAAACCCATGCTCCAGGATTTCTGATTAACCATGTAGGTCAGAGAATCAAACTAACATGTTTATGTTAGAGGTCCCTGAGACAGCAATACGCCCAGGGATTGGGATGCTGAATACCTGGCATTTGGGTCACTATTTTCTGTTTTGAAGATTGGCTCAGAGAAAATTTTTATAATTAATTAGCATGCACTATCACACAGAGGTCAGACACAGTCACAGAATTCTCCTTACAGTACTGTCTTTTGTAGCTAAAACCAATAGATCACACTTCCTTGAAACTTACATTATATCCCTACTGGCAGGCATGCCCCTAAGACAAACACATAATGAAGTAAGCACCATGATTTGACTCAGAATATGAGTTTATAGAGAAGACACTCCTAGAGACATGAGAAGGGAGGTGACCAGGATGAGATAACAGGTTACTCGTATTGAAAGATCAGTAGGAACACAATCCCTACTGTGACATTTCCCATTGACCCTCAAATTTTGATTTTAGCTTTAATAATCCTGACCCAGCAGCAGATGGTCAGAGAAATAGAGAGCACATAACTCCAAATCTGGAGAGGTTTAGGATAGAAATAAAAGAGGCCACAGGTGGTATGTGGAGAGAGATTTCATTTCTCTCTCCATTCATACTGCATGGTGCCTCTAACACTAATCCTTGTCATGATGGTGAGTACAGGTTATGAAGATCTATGTTTCTGTTAAAAGAGGCAGTTTTAACTAGCTTCCTTTTTATCGAGAACAGAAACATTCTGATAAATTACAAGATTCACAGTTTGTTTTAATGCCACATTAACAATGATTAAGTAGATCTTTTTGTGAATTTCAAATTCACCACATTTGCATTTTTTTATATGAAATTTGCCATATTTCCACAGGGTCTTCTGCTTCCAAATTTTGAGAACTAGTGTTACTAATACTCCAACCAGCAGATGATCTCCAAATCTTAGCCAATTTTGACTGGTAAAGGGATTCAGCAGCAGTTAGAGTCCCAACATTTGCCTGAGTTTAGAATTAGTCACTGCCAATCTTGTAAAAGAAGGCTGCTGGTATTCTTTTACTCATATTAATCATTCTGTCCATGGGATTGGGAGCATATCCATTAATTCTACCCATTTCTATTCTTTAGTTCTTTTCCATCTGTGTAGGGACAGAGACCACTTAACTTGATGCTAAGATCCAGAATATTCTTGGGGTCACATTTGCTAGCATATGATAATGGCATGTGCAGGGAAATGTTCATCTTTATACATTTATATAACAAATAGATTGACAGGTACTAATTCACCATGCCAGACACTCAGCTTTGCCTAAGATTAGATAGGACTGACATGGATACATGACCACTTATATAGTAGGACAGTAGGAGGAATGAAGTGTTTTGATTTGTGTAGCAGAATGTAAAGTTTGTAATTTTTCTCTCCCTTCCTTCCCTCCTTCCTCCTTCTCCTTCTCCTCTCTCCCTTCTTCCTCCTCTTTCTTTCTCTCTTCCTTCCTCTCCCTCCCTCTCTCTCTCCCCCGCCCTGATCCTTCCCTCTTCCAAATAAACTGGATTTTGAAAAAGGAGAACTTTTAAAAAATATTCACCTAGCTTTTGATAAACATGAATTTGCTTCATTTTGCCCTTTTGATTCTTGTCTGAGTGTAGTCTTCATAGAAGGGTACTCTAGGAAAGAAAAGGGAAAATGGAACTATTCTGGATCTTAAACCCACTCAACCCGAACATTTCTCAAAAAGTATCCTCACTCACAGATTCCAATGTAGCCTCAGCTTCTGGGTTCCTTACTGTAACTTTTCTTTTTGATTTACTTGGCTGTGACCAGATTGTGAGTTTTCAAGGTTAATGAACCACTTTTCAGATTGTCTCTGGCCCACCAAGTTCTAATGACCAAAGCAGGAGCTCTGTGGTTAATTTTCAACCTTTGCTTAAATAAATAAGAAGCCATCTAATGTCATAGCAAATTCATTTGAGTCCTTAAGAAGCAAGTTAAATACTATGGGTTGGACTCCAGTCATTGTTACTGGCCACCTGGGAACCAATGTGAAAGGTGACTTCCTTGAAAGAAGATACATGCTCATAACATAGGAAAGCAAAGTATTGCTATGAAAATAAAATAGTTGTTATTTTGTATTTATCATACAAGTTCCTATGGAAACAGCAATAATGTGGACACCACTTAAGATGCCTATAAAGAGTTTGTATTCCTTTATTACTCAGAGTACAAAGTGATTATATACTGCTTTTTGTCCAAGATAAATGTGTTTTTACCCAGGACAGCACTCAAATGTTACGATCTCCCGTATGTTCAGGTTTCAGTGGAGCGTGAAAGAGTAACCCTCCTGAAATTACTTATACTATATTCTAAGATAAACTTGAAACTCCTGGGTTGGAAGGTAATATTCTTCTTAACCTGGATTACACTTGCTTATTCTACAATATCTTAAAAGCACAGCCTCCTTGTCTTGTAAAAATTCGACCCAAAAAAAATCAAATTTATTGCTGCTAAACTTGGTATATGCATAAACAGGATAACACAGTAGTTCTAACTTTTATTAAATATAGTTGAAAATTCCATTGCATTGTAAGGTTCTAGAATGCAAAGTGTTATGATTTGGGGAGATGATCTAGGATCAGACCAGAAGTTGTTGCTCCTACAAATGTGTCTCTGAAAACATGGCACTAAATGTAAATGTGGTTTGTACATGAAAGTGTCAAAATATCTGCAGAAACTTATGTAAACAACACCCAACATAGAGTGTAACACACACGAACACGTGTTTTTTCACACAACATATTGGAGTTAACACTTATACATGAGGAAATAAACCTGATACATCCATATCAGATCTATTTCTGAAACAACTCCAGCCAATATCTTTTTCAAATTCCATTTTGAGGTCCCAGAATAAATGCCCTTTCTTGTTACAGCATAAGCCCCAGCCAATTCTCCAAATGGTCTTGGAAAATTGCCTTCAGAATTGACGCTCCCTGGGGAAGGTTTACTGGTAGAGAAAGCAGAGATACAGAGGAGTTTCCAAGATGCATAAAAAAGCAAAAGAGGTGGCAGAAGGGTAAGTTGGAACAGGTGGCATCAATTTCTCTTTGTCCAGTAGTTCTGTTCATTATTAATAGCAACAGTTTCCACTTGTACAGAGAACATTTTTGTATTAATCCAATTTAACTTGCAAAATCCACAAAGTTCAGGGTGTATATTCTAGGCAGTCCACTGTGAGGAAATTAGGCCCACTTGAGAACAAAGGTTTTCTATTTTAAAGTCTGAGTTTGATTGAGTCTGAGCCAACAAATAGCTGAGGTCCTATTATGTAACGTTTTTTATTCTTTATGTTTTATTGTGCTCTCACAATTAAAACATACCAAGTCAAAAAAATACAAAATAAGGCAAGGTAGGTAACACGATGAGATTAAGAAATAACAAAAGCTCAGAAGTGAGAAAGATGTGATTCAACTGAGGTAATCAAGAAAGACTTCAATAGGAGATATTTTCCTGCCTGGCAAGCTCAAGGTCATGAGTTCGATCCCCGATACCAAAAAAAAAAAAAAAAAAAAAAAAAAAAAAGGAGATACCAGATACCATTTTTCATTGACCTATATATATGAATGGATCTTCAGGGGGATTGAAGAGGGAATTCATTCTTGGTGGTATTCCCTCAGCAGAAGCAAAAGGACAGAAAGAGAGACCTCATCAGGCTTCTGATGGAAAAGCAAGATTATTTCACTACAGTAAAAAGATTGTTGAGAATATACTTAAGCAAGGTGCTAGAAAATTAAGATACATTAAACATTTTAGGTCAACTTATTTTCTTTTGTAATTTTATTTTAAAGAGAAAACCAAGGAAAATTATGATACAAAATTTAAAAACAACATTATAGGAGAGTAACAAATGTCAATACATTATATATTGTTAGTTTTGAAGCAGTTGTTCAGATTACAAGCTGTGCACATGAAAAATAGATCAGACAATATAAGCACAAACTTTTATTTTCCATAGAAATTAGTAGCATACCTATCTTAATTGTTGTATATATATATATATATATATATATATATATATATGTTTTTTCTTTTTCCTTCATTCTTTTCTCTATCCCACTTTCTCTTTCCTTTTCAATAGTTTCTTCCCATTTCACATTTCAGATCTTATTTACTCTTTCAATTTCTTACACTGGGGTAACAGTGCAGTGTTGATACATGTGAGTCTGATGTATTTCATTTATGAATATGAACTCAACGTGCACTCACTTACCTATAAAAGTCTGACATTTGTCCTTCTTTACAGCTGAGTAGTACTCTATTGTATAAAAATACCATATCATTTTTACTCATTCCTCGTTTGATGGACATTTGGGTTGTTTCTAAGATTTAGCTATTACAAATTGTGTTGCAATAAACATGGGTGCACATATATTGCTGTAGCATGACATTTTTAATTTTTCTAGAAAAATACAAGGGGAATAGCTGGATCGAATGGGATATCTAATCTCAGTATTATGAAGAATCTCCACACTGATCGCCACAGTGGTTGTACCAGTCTACACTCCTACCCACAGTGGGAATGATTCCTTTTTCCTCACAGATCTTCCAGCATTTGTTATTGATTGATTTCATCAATAGAGTCTTTTTTATGTAATGGGATGGAATCTCTGTGTTATTTTTATTTGAATCTCTCAAATAACCAATGATATTGCAAATTTTTCATATCTTTTGTTATTTGATTTCTTCATCTGAAAAGTGTATATTCTCAAATGCCTATTTTTGGATTGGGTCTTGGAATTTTAGAGCTCTGATTTTTTTCAATTCTTTATATGTTCCAGACAGAAGTACTTTTTCTGAAGGACAATTGTCTTAATTCTATAAGTTGTCTTTTCACTCTGTTGGTGATCTCTTTTGACGTGCAAAAGTGTTTTAATAAGATGAGATCCCAGTTTTGATTCTTTGGAGTGTTTCTTGGGTAGTTGAGGTTTTGTTCATGAACTTTTTGCCTACACCTATGTCTTCAATATTTTTACCTAATTTCTCTTCCAGTAGATTTAGTGTTTCTGTTCAGATCTTTATTCCATTTTGACTTTAGTGTACTGCATAGTGATAGACGTGGGCCTAATTTTAGTCTTTGACATGTAAAGAGTCAGATTTTCCAGCACCATTTACGAAAGGGGTTGTCTTTCTTCTAATGAATATGTTTGGCACATTTGTCAAATATAATGCGACCAAATGTGTTTCTAGTTGTGTCTGTATTTTCTAATCTGTTTCACTGGCACTCTCTCTCCAATGCCATACTGATTTCATAACAGTAGCTTTGCAGTATAATTTCAACTCAGGGATTATGATGCCTCCTTCCTTCCCTTTGTTGACCAAAAATGTTTTATTACCATAGTTCCCTTGTGGTTTCAAATGTATTTTAGGAATATTTTCTCAAGTTCTCTGTGGCCTGCTAATATTAGTTTTGATTAGGATTGCATTAAATCTATATAACAGTTTTGGGAGTATGGCCATTTTTATTTTGTTGGTTCTTCTCATCCATGAGCAAGGAATATCTTTCCATTTTCAGATATCTTCTTCAATTTCCTTTTTTTACAGTACTGTAATTTTCAACACATAGGTCATTTACTTCCTTTGTTAGATTGATTCCTAAGTATTTCAGTAGTATAGTTTTTTCATCTGTGCTTTTTATGTTTTTTTGGATGAATCTTTCTCTGGTGTGCATATCAGTGTAATACTTGCCTCCAAGAAGGTATTAGGGATTATTGTTCCCTTTCAATTTCTTTAAAGAGTTTGAGGAGTGTTGGCATTAAATCTTCCTTAAATTTCTTGTAGTGTTCAGCAGTGAATCTATCAGGGCCTGGAATTTTCTTTGTTTCTAAAATTTTAATTACATTTTCAATCTCATTAATTGATATTGGGTCATTTAGAACTTTTATATCTTCTTGATTCATCTTTTGTAATTCATATAACTAGAAATCTGCCCTTCTGTGCTTTCCAACTTAGATGATTAAAGATTTTTTAAGTAGATATTGGTGATTTTCAGAATTTCCACAGTATGTGTAGTGATATCACCGTTTTTATTGCTCAGTGCATGAGTTTGTGTTTTTATTACCTTTTTGATAAGGTTTGCAAAGAGTTTATCAATTTTATTTATATTTTCAAAGAACCAGTCCTTTGATTCATTATTTCTTTCTATTGTTTTCTTAGTCTCCATTGCACTAATTTCTGCTCTGATCTTTATAATTTACTGTCTTCTGTTAGCTTTGGGTTTGTGTTAATCTTCTTCTAGAAGACTGAGGTGCAATATTCCGTGATTTATTTGTGCTTGTTCTATTTTCCTGATGTGAGAATTCACCACTATAATTTCTCTTTTAGGACTTGGTTTATTGTGCCTCACACATTACAGTATGTTTCATCTGCATTTTTGCTTAATTGTAGATATTGTTTAATTTCTTCTGTAACCCACTGGTTGTTCAGGAGAGCATTATTTCATTTCCATGTGTTTATAGAGTTTTTGCAGTTTTGTGCCATTAATTTCCAATTTCATTGCACTATGACCAGATAAGATGCATGGGAGAATTTCATTTCCTTTGTATTTATGTAAGCATATACTGTGGTCTAGTATATGATCTATTTTAGAGAACAGCCCATGTTTAACCTTAGAAGTATGTGTATTCTGATATTGCTGGAGGGAGCACTCTGAAAACACCTACTAAGTCCATTCGTTCACAGGTTTGGTTCAGTTCTAATATTTCTTTGCTGACTTTTGATCTGTCTCTTTGTGAGAACAGTGTATTAAGATCCTGCATTACAACTGTGTTACTACTTAGTTGATTTTGTATGTCTATTATCTTATGTAGTTGAGTGCTCTTGTATTTGGTGTGTACATGTTTAAAACTGTTCTCAATTCCTCTTGAAGTTTTACCCTAACAAGTATGTAGTGACCTTTTTTATCCCTTTTGATCATCTTTGGTTTTATTTTCATATTGTCTTCAGAGTAACTACTCCTATTTTTCTGTGTTCCTGTTGCATGGAGGATTATTTTCGATCCTTAGGCTTTGTCAGTGAATTTCTTTTTGAATTAGATATGTTTCTTGAATACAGCATATTGTTGGGTCTTTTTTTTTTCTTAATTCATTATATCAGTATTTTTTAAAATTGGGGAATTGTATTCATTTACATTGATATGGATAACTGATATGTATTTGTTTATCTTTGTCCTGTTACTTGCCTGCTGTGGATTTCTTGCTTTTCCTCTCTGTTTAATAGCTTGTTCTGCCTGGTGGTTTCTTGCTGTCACTGTACTTGGAATTTTCATCATTTTTATCTCTGACTGAATATCTTTTGGTATTCTTTGTAGGATTAGTTTAGTGGTCATGAATTTCTTCAGCTATTCTTGGTCATGGAAATTTCCTATTTCTTCACTAATTTTGAAGAACAATTTTGCATGTACATCAATTCAGCTTGAAAGTTATTTTATTTCCACACTTGAAATGCTTCATTCCAGACAATTCTTGACTTGAGAATTCATATTAAGAAGTCTACCATGATTCTGATAGCCTTTCCTTTATAGACGATTTATTTTCTCTAACAACTTTTAATATTCTGTTCTTGTGCTGAATTTCTGGAATCTTGATTATTATATATCTCGATGTAGTTTTATTTTGGTCATGGTTATTTGGGGTTCCATAGGCTTCATTTATTTGTATGTCAAATTCTTTATCCACATTTGAGAAGTTTTCTGCCATTATATCTGTGAAAAAAATTTTATGACATTTGAACAGTCTCCAGCATCCTCCTTTACTCCATTTCATCTTTTGTTATTCTTCTTTGCTTCATCTTGTAGTTGTTGAACTAATTTTTCATGGTCTCTTGCTATTTTTAAGCTATCTTTCTTTTTATGATCACTAGTTGCAATTCTGTCTTCAAAATTCAATACGCTGTCCTCTCCTTTGCATGTACTTTCGGTGGAGATTTTATTTTCCTTTATTTCTGATTGGATCTGTTCCATGGATTCTATTTCTTTCCTAAATTAGGCGTTTTTTGTCTCCTTCATTTTTCTAAGCTCATCTGTTCTTTTATCTGTATCTACTCTAATATCTTTGATTTTAAACCTAATTTCCTTTTGTACTTGATTATTCTTCTATAGCCTTTTTTCACTTCTGTTGCAATAATTTCAGACAGCTTCAGTGTTTGACTTCCAGTTTTTTCTATCTCTTTGTCCTCTGGGCTTGTCCTGGGTGGCCTGGGGGACTGGGGTTGCATTTTGCTTCTGCACTTTGTCATTGTTTTTCTTTTCTTTTCTATGTTGATGGTTGTTGATTTCTTATGGTATTTTTACCACTAGCACAGAGGCTTTCCTAGGAGAAGTCTGTTTTTCAGAGATACTCACTAGATGTAGGTGGTTCTTTATAGTGGTCCCAATAACTTTTCTCCCCAATTTGTAATGGATGCAAAGTTATTATTTGGCTCAGCACTCATTCCTTTAGTACTGGACTATGATGATGAATCTGAGCCCATACAATTTCAGTGGTGTCATGGAAGGGACAAAAACTGATTATAACATGTGTGACATCCTGGCTAAACTAGTATGGTTAGTATTAACAATGGTTTCAAGTACAGATTAATTACTCTCATACTATGGTAGCCATTAATCTGCTACCTCCAACCACAGGAGCAAAATCTAAAGTTTTATAAAAAAAAAATCAAACATATAACCATGTACTCGTATACAGTGATTTTTTCCCTGAGTGGAGTGATTTTTACCTTGCTGTGGAAAAGTATGTGTGTGAGGGGGTGTTAAATGGGTAGGGGACATTATAATGTGATGAGTGGGTGAAATATAGCATAATTATGGCTGGAAGTTAAAGGATGATCATCTGGGTTTTGGACAGTTGAAGGACACAGAAGGCATACAATGAAATAAAATGCAAAAGAGTAATCAGAAGGAGAAAAATGTGGATGTTAGGAATGGTCTTCTGTTGGTGGCTTTCTCCAAGCCCACTGCTAGCTCCCCTCTGCTATTTCAGACACTTCCTTGTTGCTGGTCTTGCTGATTACTCCACCTGCCAGAGACATGTGTGTGTCTGGGTTCCTAGGAGCCACCTGACCTGGGTGTCCACAAAGGTCCAGTGGCTCTGCCTGCCAAAGGTGCATCTGTACTCACATGCCTGGAGGCCTGCCTGGCCTGTGTGTATCCAGTGATCTGGTCCCAAATTATTTTCAAAATAATTTATTGAAAGGTCATATATGATATTCTCTGATGACATTAGCATCTACATTGATATTAATGAAATTTAATAATTTGTCGTTACAACGCTCCAAATAACTCTTTTTAAAAGAGCTGTCAAAAACTAAAAAATAATTAAAATGAAAATGGTATTAATTAAGTTACCATTTATAGCTAAAGTTATGCAGAGTCAAAACAATATGTGGTTTTTATTGATCAAGAAAGAATAAAAAAATTTGACCCAAATATTTAAACAAAAAAGTACATCATTAGTCAACTGGGAATTGGTCAACTGGTCAATTGGTCAAGTGATAGATCACCATTTGCGCACTTATAAATGAAAACGATTGGACATATGCAAAGGAAATTTATTTGAAAATCAAAGCTTTTAGCATAAGTTCAGGGCATTTGGTTTACAATGTGACCTTCAACACATAACAATCTTTTGTATCAAAACAGGGACCATCTTCTTATGTGCCAGAAAATCCAACTTAAAATGGTTTAACTGGAAAGTAAATGTGTTGATCATCAAATCAAATATTTTAAAATCAGTGGACTATATCTGGCTATATTCAAAGAACTCAAATAATGTCTCTTAGTTCCAGTTTCTCCCCTTGGTCTCATGTATCTTCTCTCTTGCCTTCACACCAATGGTCAGATGACTGTCAGTTTCTTCCCACACACACACTTGTTCTCTCAGGATGAAAAAATTAAAAGGCTTATTTTATTATGCATTCTAATAAAACTTCCAGAATTTCATTTTATTTGTACTCATAAAGAAACTGATGTATGTCTTATGAAAGGTACAAAGGAGCTAGATGGGGGAGGTGTGTCTTAAACACGTTAAACATTCTAATAATATATGCTAACAGACTGGGACTGACAGATTCATAACACTCACCCTTGGTTTTCATGTATGTAAAGTAAATGCATTCTATTAGGTGATTTAAAGATCTGACCTCCATGAATCTGTAACTCTCAGAAGTGTTTTCTAATTTTTTTTTCTTTGTTCATGGACACTCCAGAGCCAAGATCCTAAGAGTTGAGATTCAAATGATTGATCCTGTCCCCAGTCCCTGTGAAAGCTGTACAAAAAGCCAAAATTGCTTTTCAAAAACTTTGCTTGGGTAAACTCTTAACCTTTAGCAGTGGGGTGTTGATTTTCCTGGCCAAACTGCTGAACTCTGGTAACACAAGACTGCTGGTCCCCAGGGAACTGCTATACACAGCATGCCTAAAATGTGGCTTGGAGTTGCAGAAACACAAGTGGGGCCTTCTCTTTTCAGTAAAGACCAGGAAATTTCTGCTTGTCTCCAAAATTCCTCTACACAAGACCAATCCCTCCTTTCCATGGAAGACCGTGTAATCATTGCATGTAGATCGCCTAGATCTGTCTGCCAGCATTCCAAATGCTTCAGAGGAAATGTGACCACTCTGGGTACCTAACTTTGCTTTGAAAGGTCATGAGCAAATGTGGGCTATAAATATACTGGTGTTACAGCTGGCCCACTACCCTTACCCAAAATACCCAGTGCTCAGCCAGCTGTACTAAACTTACGGTTTTAGCTTTCTGGAGTTTACAGTTCAAGCCAGATGCTTGGGGTGTGAAAAGGATTGAAGGGATATTACATGTAGAGTGAACATGTTGTAGTCATTAAATTAATAGAATCACCTTTTATTATCAAAAGTACCCTGGTTTTGAAGATAAATTATATGGTCTCCCTAGATATAAAAGGCTTATCAAATGTGGTACAGAAAATCTGTTTAGCAATGAAAGTTCAGATTACTTAATTTCTGGCAGTGTTTTTCCCCCTGAGTAACAGTTCCGTCTCCTAAGACAGTATTCAATACTTTCTTGAAGAACTTCCACCTCTCCCTGGAAATAACTGGGGCACACCTTCATCCACTCCTGTCTCTAGCTTAGAAGGTGAAAGACTTTCTTGGGTTATTTCATTGGCACCTGAGAGGTATTAAGTCTGCTAAACAGAAAGCATCTGAACTTTGACACATGCTAACAACTTCCCTGCTGCAATTGAAATTGATTTTTTTATCTTTCACTGGGAAATGTAAACACCAGTTGGCAAAAGGAGGTGCCTAAAATGTTTTGCCAACTGCCAAAACTAGTTGGCAAAAAAAAAAAAAACTTCAATGTTTTTTTTTTGGGGGGGGGGGGCAGTAAAGAGAAAAACCCATATCTTGGTTTTAGGATATAATTTTGGTAAAATGTAAACAGTGTCTAACATTTATGCAAGTATGCACACATACACGTCTTTCTCATCAATCTATTTTATAATAACTGTTCTACACATAGTGGTTACTAGACAAGAATAACTCCTTAATCACCTTTAAGAAAATTACATAATAAATTCCAATTAATTAGTGAATTGAGGTCAAAGGTAAATTTGTTAGATCTGGAAGAGCACTTGCAGAGGCAAAGTTGGGAAAAAGTAATAAGGGAGCCAGTGTGTCAGTTCTCTTTTGTCATGACAAAATACCAGAGTAAAACAACTAAAAAGGAGCAAAGGTTTATTTTGGCTCATGGTTTGAGAGGACTCAATCCACGATCCATTCATTTGTTGCCTCTGAGCCTATGGTGAGTCAGAATGGCAGGGAACATATGATAGGTCAAAGATGCTTACCTCACGTTAGCCAGAAAGTAAAAAGAGGGAGCTAACTTTTATTTTAAATAAATCCCCTCCCTTTAAGCCCACTACACTTACCATATGTACATGAATGAATCCATTCATTAGGTCAGAGTCCCCATGATCCAATCATTTGCCAGAGACTCTGTCTCTGTACACTGCTACACTGGATACCAAGCACTCGATGTAGGAACCTTTGGAAGATTTAAGACCCAAATCACATATGGAATTAGATAAGCAAACAAGCCTACGCTCTACAAGGGTGCTGTGAAGAATGCTTACAGAGGGACCTCTGCCCTCTTCTAGGAGCATCCCAAAGTAACCATATATTATCACCACGATTGGTTTTCTGAATGCTATCAAATTAATTGTCCTTCTGTCTTTTTCCTGGATGAGTTTCATGTTTGGCAGAGAGCAGGAATGAATTTCCAACCATTCCCTGCTTTGAAACAAAAAGAATAAGACAAACAATGTCTGTCCAAAGGATAAAAAAAAAATCATTTTGAGAATCTACCATTAATGCATTCTTGTTAGATAAAAAGACCACTCCAAAAAAGCAGGGGCAGTTTGCTTCACTCTAGGCAGACAGTATCTGAACCAGCAGATTTAAACCTGTTCTATGATATCTCATTGTCTTTGTGGCATCCTTTATTCAGTTCAAGGTAAACCCAGATTACTAGTGTCCACAATTATCCTAGTGTACAAAAGAAGTAAAATATAATGGATAATTAATTCTAAATGAGATACTCTATTTATTAATGATGTCACATATGAAAAAAATTATTAAATTCTCTGAGCCTCAGTTTCTTCATTTCTGTCTGATACAGTTACTTCTTTCTCATAAAGTCATTGTTAAATTTGGGTGACATTATAATCATTGCAAACACTCCTAGTGCTTCCTGTGTGCCAGGCACAGTTCTGTACTCTTTACTATATACTAATAAGACAGCTCAGCTGTCATCATTGATTAACAAAGGAAGAAACTGGGGCAAGAAGGCTAAGCAGTTAATTGGTGACTAAGTAGGGTAGTAATTTGGAAGCCAGTAGTTTAATTTGGTATTTGTGTCTTAAATCCTCTCTTGCCTTTTATAACTACCACACTGGCATTCAGAAGAAGTTTGAGACATGGTCATTCAACGTTGATTGTTTTCATTCAACATGTAAAACTTGAAACAAAAAATATGCAACCTTGGATGCTTAGCATTTTTCCCTAACTTAAATTTAAAACGTAACAACTATCCATGGGACATCTCCCCTCTCAACATCCGTATTGGTGGACAGTGCTGTCCAAGCTTTCTTTTGCAGACCTATCATGGAGTTAGACAAAATCAGGATTCACTAGCTTATCACACTTTCATCCTTCATAACAGGTTAGATTCAGAATAACTTCAGTATCAGAGGTTCTTATTTGGGGTGGGAAGGGAGAAAAGAATGAAAAATAAATAAATAAAAAGCAGTAAAGAAACAGAATTCTCACTGAATTTCCCATCTTGCCTCAACTGGCTCCTAAAGTCAACACTTGTTATTAAGGAATCAGACAGGCGAACTGTATTTCACTATAAAATTAGGGTGGAGGACTCCAAAGGTTAAAGTCTACAGTATTTATGGTTAAAGTAACTGTCAGCCACTTAGATTTGGGGTTGTTTTGTTGCAGTTGTTGTGTGTTATTATTATTTTTCTACATCAAATAAATGCAGAATATATATCTATTTATAGTACAAATGGAACATTAGCAAATAGGCCACCTGTTGGACCATAAAGAGAGTCCCAATAAATTGCAAAAAATTGAAATCACGTCAAGAATGTTTCTGACTAAAGAAATTGTTAGGAATCAGTTAAAGAAAGGAGATAAATTTTTAAAAATTGTCAAGAAGATATCAAAGACTTTTGGTATAAACTTAAAAATAAAATCCCCCCCTTTCATGTACAATTTGCTAATGTTTAAAAATATAGAAGCTTGTATAATCTCCACCTTAATCAAGATATGGAGCAGTTTCCCTCTCTGCAAAGATCCTCGATGCCTCTTCATAGCCATCTCCTTCCAAGCCTATACTTTGGTGGGCACTGATCTGATTTTGATATCTACTCCCCATAATTTTGCACTTCAAATTGGGATTTCTTAAGTCTGACACAACGTTTGAGGTTCACTCACACTGCTGACTAATCAGTGATATATCCCTTCTTATTGCTGGCTAGTCCCCCACTGTATACATGTGCCATTATTTCCTTACCCATTGGACAAGGTAAAGGGCATTTGGTTTATTTCCAGTATTTGGTAACTGTGAATAAAGTGAATATAAACATGTAGATATAAAATTATTGGGTGTATATTTAACTTAATAAGAATCTCTCCTAAATTTTTACCAAAATAGTATGCATTCTTTATTCTCACCAAAAATATCTGAAAGTTATTTTGTTCTGCTTCTTTGTTTGCTTATGCCACTCTTAGGGTTTCTTGTCTTCTGAGTAAGCATAAGTTGTATCTAATTGGGGTTTTAATTAGCATTTTGCTAATTACTATTAATCTTTTCATGTACTTTTGTAGTGTTGTCATATGTTCATCAGTGAAGTGCTTGTTCAACTCTTTTGTCCTTTTTTAAACTGAATGTGTACTTTTTATTATCAAGTTTTAGACTTTTTGTAAAATAAAAGTAATTCCTTAAAGAAATGTTATTTTTCCAAGTATTTTCTGTCAGTCTGTAACATGTGACCTCATTTTGTTAACCAAAAGTAGCAAAAGCTTTTGATTTTGATGAAATTCATTTACATTTTGCATTAGGATTCACTAAAGGAACAGGATCAGTATGAAACGTGTATTTATTATGCAAGATATTTACTAGGTAGGCTTACAGGGTCAGAAAGGGAAGAGTCTCCATGGCCATCTGAAGAATCAGAGACAGAAGAATTCAAAAATAATCATCCGCATGCTGGAGAGTTGAAAAATCCAGTAGCGGTTGAGGGTCAAAGACCTGAGAGCTCACTGTAGCTACCAGTATGACTGCGTGTCAGAGGGCTCGGGAGTCTGTGCCTGAAGACTGGAGCGCCCTGGGGACCAGCATGCAAAAGTAATGGTGACGCTCAGAGCTTCTCAAAAGGACGAAAGCAAGATAGCAAGAAAGCTAAAAAGCAAGAAAGCAAGAAAGAAAAGAAGGCTTGTTTTTTCATCTTTACCTTTCTGTTCTTTCCATGCCAATTGCCTATTTATCTGTGACACCACATCCAGGTTGGATCTTTCCTCCTCAGGTTGTGGTTGTGGCCTACATAACAGTCACCCACTGAGACACCCAGAGCTTTAGCAGTCCACCAGTGTCTCTTAAATTCTTACTTATGTCAAGTTGATACATCACAGTGACAATTATACCATTTACTTACGAAGCTTTCTATTCAGTGATTTTTCCTGTGTAATTCACCAGAAGGTGGCAAAGAATTACTTTTCGTTTTCTTCATGACTGAAGAAATACTCTAAACTTGTTTTCTCATGCTTTATGCAGATGTTATCTATTTTACTTCTCCATATGCTAGGAACATATACCCGTTAATGATGAAATTCATTATATCCGTTAATAATCCTTTTTACTTGACACACTTTTTTTTAAAATTCCAAGTTTTTGCCTAATGTGTTTCTTTTTTCAAAAACTTTTTAGTATTTGGGTTAGTGCAATTTCTCTGATAATGGAATTTTTGGATTTTTGTTTATATGAAGAAATATTTCTCTTCCATCATTGATTTTTATAAGAAACGTTCTAGGTGTAGTAGTCTAGGATGAATGCTTTTTGTTGGTTTATTTTTGTTTTGTTTATTCTCTTTTAGCACTTTAAAAATATCACTTGATTTTCTTGTTGCTTGTGTGGTTTCTGACAATGTTTGAATAATCTTGTCTATTCATCTGTATGTGACTTTTTCCTTGTGTATTTTAATATTTCATTTTCATATTGATTTTCAAACTTTGAATACAATAGTTTGTGTATATGTACATATGCATACATGCATAGTGCATGTATATTTTCTTATCTTGGTGTTCTTGAGTATCTTGAATTGCTTGGTTAGTATCTTCTATGATTCCAGTTACTTTAAGTACATATGTGTTAGTAGGTATTGTCTTACACGTTTCAATAATCTGTTGTTTTTTATTTTTCACTCTTTTATTTTGTGTGTGTGAGTGTGTATGTGTTTCCATTTGGATGAACTGCCTGAAAAGCATTTATTATTCTCATTCTTATTTATGTTCAGTTTCATTTTTGTAACTTTTCTGATTTAACTTTAACTGCCTCTCTACTTTGCTGTGTCAAATGTATTAATTAAACCGTTAAAGACATTCTGCATCTCTCCATTCCTGGTTTTGATTTTATGTCTAGTATTTTACCTTGTTCTTTATCACAGTACCCAACTCTGCTGAAATTCAGATGTGTTCTTCATCTTTGACTCTAGAACTTGTGTTAGTAGTGTTTATTTATTTTTCCAGTTGTTTCAGTGTCCAGCTGATAATTTAGGCTGGTTCTCCTGATTATTTATTAGATAAATACCATAAGCCTAGTGCTACAAGAGATTCATAATTATAGAAGATGAGGCTGAATGAATAGTCCAAGATCACATAGCTGAGAATGGATACAGCAAAGTCAAGAGGAATTCAGACTCCATCATACTGTGCTGCACTATAATATAAACACAACAAATGCTGAACAGAGGCTTAAATGATCAGGAATCCTCAAGCATGCAAAATCTATTGAGTCCTCCAATAGGAATGCTCAGAAGACCCAAAACTTTGGACACAAATAAGGGATACAATTAGGGGCTTATGTTTTGATAAGGCTAAGCCATTGCAAAACCAGATGAGGGAGATGTTCAGTAGATGTGTGTTACTATGGTCATGCAAGAGATATACTTAGCTCTTCTCTCACATCCCAACTTTGCTCACCTGGCCAGAGCATCACAGGATCTGGAGAAGTCTGAGGATCTGGCCTCTGTGGCAGCATTTGACAGAAGTTATTTAGGCCTCCTAATTCATCCTGACTCTTCACATGGAAAAGACTACTTTTTCACCGAATCAAGGTTTTGACTTATAAAATAAGCCCAGTGATTTGTCTCTTCCCCTATTAAAACAAAATTCACAGCCCTGTTTTATCTCAAAGCCAGCAATAAGTTGGCTGTAAGTCAAAATCACACCTCAGAAATCCAGGCCCTAGATTGAACTGGGATGGGACCTGGGAGTTTTCTAGCTCCAAAAGCATAGCTGCCTATAGAGTCTTGGTGTATCAAGGCATTTGGAGAGCAACTGGCATAGTTAATGGTCTTTGAATACCTTCTGTCCGTTCAAGTCAGTAGACCGACTTGACAAAAGACAAAACATCTCACACAAGATTGACTGTGCCTGAGTGAGGTGTGGAATCACACGTCACCTGCAAAATAGATTAGAAAACAGAAGGCAAGATGGCTTCACAGGTATCCACATAACACATAAGCTTCCTCCACAAGAGCAAGTCTGTCTCTCTATGGGACGGAGTCTTTATGGACTGAATTCTGACAGGCAGCAACCCATACTTGCTGCCTCTGTTTGGAAGATGCTCTTCAAAGAGGGCCTTTTATGCTAAAGGTCTCCAGCAAGTCTGTATACGATCTTTTTGTCTTTGACCCAACAAATATTATTCCTAGAAAGATAATTCAAGAAAAAGTATAAGTTTGGAATGGTATTATCTATAGCAACCAAGCTATGGCATCAAGCTTATAGTGTATCAACTGAACTGAACTTTCATACAGTTATTAATACAATTTTGACCTATATTTAGAGTCACAGGAAGAAGATAGTGGAAGGAGTGGAAATATTAAAGTTATACTACATGAGAATTTCTCAGACATCATGAATATTCATATGAAACAAGTATGGCATCTGAAGTGGGAGCAAACATGGGGACTAAGCTCTTAACCTGTGGTGTATGTCCTATTTCTGGGTACCTAGTGTCAGAATTACATAGCGTCATAAGTCTCCCAGTTGGTATTGGGGAATCGGTTGGTGTAGAAAAAATTTCACATATTTTGCATAATTAATTAATTGGGAAAAAACAATTCAGAAAGATGTAACCTATAAATAAATTCATTTCTATTTAAATATGTATATATACTGTATATGTAATATATAATATATACATATATATGTATACAGACACAAGTATAGTCAAAATGCAAAAATTTAAACTACAAAATTAAAACTGAAACTCTTTTCCTTTTTAGAGAAAGAGATACAGGTAGTGTCAAAATGCAAACAAACATTTAAACTACAAAATTAACACTGAAACTTTTTAAGTGAATGCATACAATGCAGTATTACATTATATACTGTGCTTTATAATATATTTCATATGAAGAGAAGTGAGACTTCAAAACTAAGGCTATCTGCAAGCTAAAAATTTAAGTTATGCAAGTTCTCTAACTCTGTGTCCTGTAACCTAGTAATTAAAAGGGCAATGTCCCCTTCCCTATATTTGTGTCCCTGAACAAACCATCAGTCAAGGGTAAAGGATGTAATGAAAACATATTTAGGTGTGACAGGATGTAGAAATTTTAATTGCCTTTGGAATTTGAATGTAAGAATTAATTACACTGATCATCTATCCCCCAAGTTAGTGACCATTAAGAAACAGACACAAAAATCTGAATGATCAAAAACTTGCCTTTTTTGCTGACAGTAGTGAGATGTACCTGTAGCCAACTGGATTCCTCTCTAAACTCCAGATAAACTCTAAATCTAGAGATTGACATGAGGGACATGAGTGAGGGACTGGAGGGGAGCTGATCCTCCAGAGTCACTGCCACATCTCCAAAGGGGCAAGAAAAGGCCTCCTGCTATGCATTAAAGGCAGGGCTAACACTGCTCCATGTGAGCCTCCTATCTGAAACGGGTTCAGAAGGGCTACAGCTATCAAAGACTGCCTCAAAACAAAAATTACAGAGGGGGATGAACTGCAGGTGTTGATAAAGAACTTTAAGAAAGGAGAAGAGTTCGTGCAATTGAGGAGAGCTGTTGACAAAAGTACAGTTATTATTTTCCAGTGTTCAAAATTAATACATAGGCAAAATACACAAAACTAAATAATAAAAACATTAATATTTTTACTGGAGCTGGAGATGTAGGTCAGATAGCGCTCTGTTTAACATACAGGAAGCCTGGGTTCAATTCCCAAGGAAGCTGCAATGTTGGGATGTAAGCCTGGGTCTGCTAATGGCATACAGAGTGCTCAACCAGGAAATCCAAAGAGCATTAAAGCCCCAAAGTGACTTACTGTGTAAAGAAGAAACTATCAGTGGTCTACAGGGTGGAAATAGAGTAGGAATTGGTTGATAAATAGAAGGGAGACTACTAAAATTCATTGAGTTATATGCTTACACCAAGCCAATGTTATGGTATGTAAATTATATCACAATATGGTTCCTTAAAGCAAAGCAGATGGTGAGGGTCAAGCCAATCTTGTTTGCGTAAAAAGGTGGGGGAAGTATCTATTGCAATCAAAATAGTTGAATCAATAGCTTTTTATTTTACTCAAAGTATATGCATTATATTTTTATTTGAAAAATTAAATTTTCCAACTGGGAAAACATGCTTTATTTCCAAGAAAAGCTTAGCTAAAACTATGTTGTGTGGGGATTTTATTAAGGGAAATAGCATCGCTGGATTTAACTGGAAAAATCAGTGAACATTATATCTTAAATTTTTTCCACCAGTGGAAACCAAAGGTATGTCTCCTTTGCACATAGCACAGGTATTTTGCCATCTCTAAGCAGGCCTCTGTCTTCCCTTTCTCCCATCTGAAAAGTTAATAATTTAGTGTTTTTTTCTAGAAGCATTCACAAGAAATCTTCTTGGGGTAGATAACTACCACCCTTGCAGTAGAAATATAGGATGACGTAAATCAGGGCCTGCCTGTAACTGACACACCTGCAGAATCTGTATCAGGCTATGAAGCCCACCCAAGGGACACATTTGAGAAGAAATAGGCTAAGGAAAAGGAATTCAGTGGCTGTAAGCAGGTCTATGAGAGGCTGGATCTCAAGGGTAAGCGATCGGGAACACATTTAAAGGAAATGTTTCTGAAAACACCATACCAAGAACAGGCACAAATCATCAGATGGCTACTTAACAAGACCTTTCAAGCTCTAGATCACAAACTGTTCCCTCTTCTATTTAGTGATGATAGACCATGTCCTTCTGACTTCAGTATCCTCGAAGTTTCCCCCATCCTTATGACTATGCCTGCCTTCCTGGGCCTGGTAATGTTACTCAAAAGTAATATGTGATTCCCCAGGGCTACCTGTTCCCTGTCTTGAACATGTTTGACAATCTTAAAAAATATATATTTTTCAACTGATATGTGACTATATTATATTCTGAAAAGTCAAATATATGGAGATTTTCACAGCCTTTTGGAAACACCTCTGCCATTCCCTTTAGGATCTCCTTTAAGGAGGATTTAACTGTCTCTTGCTTTGTCAGTGAAATTGACCTCCCTCTGGAGAGGCAGGTATGATCTTCTAAGATGAAAAGACCCTATGGAGGTCTTCTCATCATAGGGTCCCCTACAATTAGGAATTATCAATTTGGTGTTCATCTTTCCATAGCATTTTATGATTTTATGTACATAAAATTATACATAGAAGTAGAGAGTTTTGTTTTTTCATTAATAGTGAAAGATCCTTCACATTCTTAGAATTTTCCTTTAAACATTAAAAGCAGTTCTATAGCATACTTACCCATCAAATAGATATGCTAACATTTATTTTTACTATTTCCTTAGCCATGAAAAATTTACCCCAATAAAAACAAATCTGTAGTAAAAATTTTTGTACATGCTATTGAGCACATAATTTTTCTGTGGAATAAACTAAAATATAAAGATCTTGGACTACAGGGTAAGCACACTGTTAGTTTTAATAGGCATTGTCAAAATGCCATTTTAAATGATGGTATCAAATTATACTTCCACCACAGTCTTAACCTATTCTAGGAAAACCATTTTAGAAGGTAAGAAATTTTAGACTCCCCGGTCTGAGTTCTTGGCTTCAGAGGCTCGGAGCGGTAAGAGCTCAGATGTCTACGGAAACCTGCCTCCCAAGGTGATGTTTCAAGACCCACTACACTTTATATAAGTCAGCAAAAAATATACCAAAATGGTCATCCTTCACCAGAATCTGTTGAAGGAACTGAATTTTCAAGCTTTTCTGTACACTTTCCAGGTAAATTATAACCAAAGGCAAAATTTGGACTAAAATCAACCTCTTTTCTTGATTCTTAAAAAAAAAAAGAATTAAGATCTCATCCTGGGAGGTGAGAAATGAGTAAAATCTGAAAATAAAGTTTAGCTCACCTATAGTTAGGAGAGATGAGGAAGTCAAGTGGCTCATCTCTTCTCCCTTTGCTGAAATTGCCACAGTTTCAGTGCCAAGAGAAATGAACACTGGTCACCAGAACAGTTCTTTCCATGGAATTAAGTTTGGAGGATATATTTAGGATATTGGGATTAGTATGATTTTGTCTAGGTTCCCATCCTTGCTCTAAATATTTTGCCACATGACCTTGAGCAGCAGCCTCCTTGTCCATTTCAGAACTTTTGCACTGACTCAACTCTCAATATGAAACTCTTTTTCTGGGTCTAGCTTCATCACTAAAGAGCCAACTCAAAGCTCACATTTCCACAAGGTCTCCTTTAGCTAACATACCTAAAGTAAGTCCAGAAGATTCTGCCTGAAGTACTGGGAAAGAAATTTATATTCTTACTGGATTTCATGGACCAAACTATAATTCCTGGAGGAAAGAACAGCCTGAGCACAAACCCAATACAAGATGCAGAGAAAGGCAGATTCTTAGTACTATCTTCTGAGCAGACACATCTTTAAAAGTGTCTTCTCAGGCCTCTCTATTTTCATTTTACTCTTAGAGAAGAAAAGGAAATAAAAGCAGAAACAGTGCCATGTAGAGCAATGAGTTTCAACTTCGATTGTTCATGATAATCACATAGGATGGTGTACAAAAACTAAATCCTAAGCTCAACTTCTACTGAATTTGTTTTAATTTGCTAAGGATAGGTTGTGGGTAAGAGAATTTTTACAGTTGCCCAGGCGATCCTAAAATGTATGGCCAAGATACAGAACTTCAGGCTTATTTGTGCTCAAGTCAGATTTCCTGACAAGCTGGCTTGGAATCACTGGTGATCATGTTAAGAATAAAAATGCATAGGTTTTCCCCAAGACCTGGTGTATCAGATACTCTGAGTGGAGCCCAGTAAGATGTGTCTTAGAAAACTTTCCAGGTGATGCTGATGTGTGCTCAAATTTAAGGTTCTCGAGTTCTATGAGCTGAAGATATTGTTTGGAATGTTTAGCAACTGAAAGGTTTTCTGTCCTATCAGAGGGTTGCTACTTTAGGATGACAAGTGCATGAACCTCATTGAGCTCCAGCTTTATTGGCTCTAGAGAAAGGTAGAAGAGTTAATGGTGGATGTCCCATTCCCTGCTATAACAAAGAAAGGCAATTAAGTCTATCTCAAGGCATGGCCATTTCGAAGAAAAGAAAGTAAAAACAAAAAGAGTTTTCCCTTTCAGAGCGAACTGAGCATCACTGCAAATGTGATGCTAAAGAAGGGGAGTGCAGAAGGGGAGCCAGGAGTAGCAGAGAGCACTCTAGAGGAGTGCAGCTCTGGAGTGTAAGACATTGAGGGTTTGGGTGGCTCTTCAAGGTGTGTCTCCACAGGGAGCCGTAAGAATGCAGAGTGGTCCACAAAACCCTCCTGCTGCTGCCGAAAAAGATGAAGATCAGGTGTGATCATTTTTGGGGTGTGCACGTATAACAACTTCTTTGCCATCCTTCTGATACAGAGTATGTCAGGTTAGAGGTAGAACATTAAAGGAACAGCAGGATGTAATGGGGATAAATGCTAACCTATAGGATCAAGCTCACCTGGGTTTGAAACCCAGTCTGCCACTACCTAACTGTGAAGACAGCTAATTTACAGAGCTCATTGCAAATTCAATGCCTCATCTATAAATGGAGGTAATAAAACCTACCATGTTGATTTGTGTAAGGATTAGAAATAGTGCTTAGCACAGGGCCTGGCAGCTCTTAGGACCTTTGTAAGTAGTAGCTTCTATATTATAATTATTACCATTATTCAGCTAGTAAGTTAACAAATATTTATTAGGTGCTTACTGTGTGCCAGATACTAGTAATGGCTCTAAAAATAAAATGGTGAAGGAGAACAGACATAGTTATTTTACTTGGGAGCTGTAAGCCTTGCAGGGTAGACACACTAATTAAAATATCTGTTGCATAAATAAATGCAAAATCTATCTATATTAAGTGATATAAAAGATAGGCACATAAATGTAGAGTATAGATGACAGGAATTGTGGTATTATCCCAGAAGTGGAAAGCAAGTGCCATAGAAAATATGTGTAAGTGGTGCCACTTATACTGACATTTGAAGTATAAATAGAACCTCGGTAGGTATGGAGAAGGCAAACTATAATATTTTTGACAGTTTGTGCAAAAGTCCTGTAGCATATAGGAACTTTAAGAAACCTAAAGCAATCAATGGATTCTGAGTTTAGAAAGCAAAGGGTAAGGGGCTGGGGATTTAGCTCAGCGGCATAAGCGCCTGCCTTGCAAGCAGGCAGTCGTGAGTTCAATCCCTGGTACCGATAAAAACAAAAAAGACCAAAAAAAAAAAAAAAAAAAAGCAAAGGGTAGTATAGTTCAAGAGTCATCTGGACAAGATAAAAAGAAACAGAAAAATCAAAGTCATCCTTTCCTCTGTTGTCATACATTGCAGGATAGTGTTGTGTGTTTATTAGTGTTTTCTATTCCAGATTTCTGTTGCTGCTTTTATGGGACTTTTTGAAGATGTGTACCTAGCTGCATATAGTATGAAGACACACTGAGGGCCTTAGGGCTGCCTTGGTTACACCTTGAGATGGTCCTGATGACAGAATTGTGGGAGGCTTTGTCTTACTATGGAGCAAAGGAGTAGCCCATTGAACCCCACAAGACTATACACATTTCTCATTTCCTCTCTTTTGTGGGTTTCAACAGAGTGCCTGGAAGTTGAATTAGTATGAAGCATATTTCTGGCCAAGGCCATCTCCTGAAAAACTCTGGGTCTAGTAGACGGATGAATTCAACTCTTATTGTTTTCCATAAAGTTCTCAGTATATTTACACATTCAGGGATACTGGTCCATCCAGCACCCACAGTGACTGCTATTGGTGGGTGTGCTTCTTCCCTAGATTATTTTTATTTCCAGGGTCCACTGTTGTTGGAAGACTTCCCAGGATGCAGTGTGCACAGGGCTTTTGATGGAAAAATGCCTCCCATGGCACCTCTTTGTAGGAACCTCATATATCAAAATACAGCTCCTCCATCACCCTGCCAGCCAGCATTCATAAATGTCCAGGAGGGAAGAAACTTATGCAGGAAGACAATATCTCTTAATAAAATCTTGTGAGAGTTTTCATTTCACTTCTAATAAATTCTGTGAGTGAGTGTCATGCAAGCCTTTCTTAAGAGGTAAAACTGTGTCCATTTTTTTTTTCTGTATCAGGACTACAGAATAACTTGTACCCATGCAACACATCCGGATTCTTCTTTGGCTGGACAATAGTAGACACAATTTTTAATTCACTCATTGAATTATTATTCAAACTCGTTTAAAGCAAATAAACTTTCACTGAGCACAGCTTCTTAATACAAAAGTGTAGCAAAGTTTAGTATAAATGTCATAATTTCTCACATTTATACTTGTTTTAGGAGCATCTATTCTATGTGTTTGGTTCTAAAAAAAAAAGAAGCAGAATTGGAAGGATTTGACATAGCGTTATGGAAAGAATGCAAATTCTGAAGCTAAATGAATATCTTTATTTCAGACCTAGACTTCCTGTGTGACTTAGAGCAAGTAGTTTAACCTCTCTGAGTGTGCTTTGCTTCCTTATCTGTAGAATGGGGGTGGTAATTAGAGATCACTTTAGAAATTAAAAAGCATAATGACCTGTGAGTTTAATGCAGTGCCTGGCACATTGTGTACAACTGTTACATTTTATTTTACTATTTTTTCATGGCTTCTAATCTAATAATAGCCTCAGTTCTTTCTACCTCATTATAGTAATAGTTGTAATTTTTTGAGCACATACTATGTGCCGTGAACAACCACATACTTTATGTGAATAATCTCATTAGATATTTCCGATAACCCTTCCAAGCTGCGATTATCATCACCATTTTACAGATGAGGAAATTGAGAGGCAGAGAAGTTAAGCTCCCGATGCAGGGCCACGTGGCTGGCAAGTGGTGACATTCTTGTGGCACTGCAGTTTCATTTCTCCTTGGTCCATGCTGCCCATAAGTCAGAGGAGGTAGAAAATCCAAAGCTCTGCTGCAAAGATTGGAGGCAGAGGAACCATTTGTGATACTGGGTGGTCCTCTGAAGGGCATGCAGGCATCACAGACATCGGAGCTGGGGTTTGGCCTCTAGAACAAGGCTTCCCATGGAAAGTCGTTTTATGATCCAGTGAAATACTAGAACCTGCCTGGAATTTTGACTCTGGTAAATCTGTGCTAAATAGGCTAAAGACGTGAATGGCCTTGCTCGATTGTTTTACATGGCCAGTGTCTTTGTTTGTCAAATGAATGCTAACTGGCCCTCAGGAACCCTCTAGGTAGGCTGTACTGTATGACAACCGTTAAGCATGGAACACGGGTCTGGAATCTGCCTCCCTGAAGTTTACGCACCTTTGGAGCTACATCACCTTAGGGAAGTTGCTTGGTCTTCTGGCTTCACTTATTTCAGCATTACCATTACTTTTAGTAGTAACAGAGAATTGATGACATTGCTGTAACATCAGCAGAATAAATATGACTGAAATGAGACATATTTGCACCTTTTTTCTTTATGTGAGAAATTCTTCATGATTCCCCAGTTGCAAGTTATCACTTTCAGGGAATTGTAGTTAAACGGCTCAAGTATATTGTCAGTTACAGTGTTTCTAAATGACAGTTATGGAGCATCCAGGTTGCCACAACTGACAGTCCCAGTAACAAGATGGGAGTTGAGAGTATGAATACAGCAGAACTGAGTTTTGGATTCACAAATCTACACATGACCTCAAGTGAAACAATTGGGAATTTAGCCTATAGCACTTCTTAGGGAAGCTAGATCCTTAAGTCACTCTACCTAATTGGAAATTTGCAGGTTTTTTTGTACAGGGCCAAATAGTATATATTTTAAATTTGATGTCAAGAGGCAATGTGTTCAGCCTACCCATCTACTGTTCTCAGTAAAGTGCTTTTTACATTTAGCATTTATACTGTAATAGATGATAGAAAGATAGATAGATGATAGATAAATGATAGAAAGATAGATGATACAAAGATAGATAGATAGATAGATAGATAGATAGATAGATAGATAGATTCTTCGCTTGCCCAATTTAACAAAAACAGGAAGACTGGATTTGGTTTGTGAGTCATAATTTACCAACTCCTATCCCAGAATATAGTCTGTACGTCATATGTTCTGAAGCCAAACCACCTGAATTTGTATTCTAGACACATGACATTGAAGCAGAGTGACCTTGGGTAACTTTTTAAAATTCTATGTGTTTCAGACTCCTCATCTATATACAAGGGGTAAGGGTGTTATGGGAGTGGACAGGAAAACCCCTTGCAATGGTGTTTTCCAGTAATCAGTGTTAATTGTTTGCCTTTGTTATCACCATTCTTGTCTAGTTTTCCCAGTTTCTCCTGGTTTAGAAAATCTGTCTAGAATCAGCCATTCTTTACATTATTGTATTCTATTTCTCTGTATGCAGATTTTTTTCGTATGCATTTCCTTTCTTTTTGTCTTAGAAAGCTTATAACAAATGCTGGGTTTTTGTTGAATGATGCCCTGATAATGAACATTTAATACTTGTTGCTGGTGGCTTCCCAGAACAAGAATTTAGGATTAACTGCCCCAATAGTTCTGTATATCTTCCCCTTTCTTCAGGATTCTAGGCTGGAAGACAGATGAAAATGACAAATACGAGCCACTGGATTAACCTTAAATCCAACTCAACAGCAACTCTGTGTAAGGCTCAAAATCCAGTGGTTAAATGCACACTTTCCAATTTCCTTCAAGACCAGAAGGGGAAGAAGTAACTGATGATTGGGAAAACCAAGCATGTCTCTGTCCAGGCTGTGTGGTTGGACCTTGGGAAGCTAATTCTATGCTGAGAATGAACTCAGTTGAACTTTGTGGATTTGGAAATAAGCATGGAAAGGTTGATCTTATAGCGGGCCAGGCTTCCTTCCAGAAAAAGTAGAGCTTGGGAGACACACAAGCACCTCTGGACTCCTCAAGTCTCCACAGTGAAAAGTGAATTCCCCAAGATGCAGCTGCTAAGATTTACTTTTCCTAAGTACATCAATTGTCGTTTGTCTTTTGATGCATAGAATAAGAGTAAATACATTTAGGTAGATTAATTTTAAGATTAAAAACTTCAAAAGTACCAATTTGTAAAAGATAAAACCACTTTTCTATTCCAAATTCCTCTCACCAAAGATAAACATAATTATTATTTCTTCTGGCTTTTCTGGAGATCTCTTAAGCATTTATATAGAAATTTACTTGACTCAGTAGCTAGAAACATATTTTGTTCGCACTGACAGAGTCATGCAATATTTACTTTCAGTAGCTATGTCTTTTGAACTTAAATTATACCTTGAACTAAGTGTTCTACTTTAATGCCAAATGCCCCCGTGTGTAATTTTATTATTCCCAAATACTCAACTCTTGTTTCTTTCCATTCTGTAATGTCATTCTCTATACTTAGAAAACTGTAATGCATGTCACCTTATAATCATTCAAATAAGAATGAATGCCTATACACAGAAATATTTTGCCTAACACACAAGAAATGCAGAAGGATAATTCTCCATCTATACTCTAAACCAATCTTCTGTCTCTCCCAGGTTCCAGCAGCACTCATGGCTTCACTGTTTTTTATACCTGCCTTGTCTTTCTCTACTGATAGCTTCCAGAATCAGTGCTTCATTTATTAACCAATAAATGACAATAGAGTTGCTTAAAGATATGCCGAGACACCCTGCTACCTAGCAGTCTCCCAGCTCACAATTGAAGTTTATAATGAAATTTGAAAGGTTATGAGATAGGGTAGCAAAGCATCAGCTTGCTCACAAAATCTGCTCTATCCCAGATGCCATTGTTAATTTTGAGAGTGTTACGTGTGCATCACTAGTAGTTATTAATATAACATCTCAGGTACTGAAGAGGAAAGGAATGTCTTGGTTCATAAGAAAAGGAAAAGGGTAGAATCTTTCACTATAGATTAATAGGCCAGCTATGACATGTTAGAAGAATTTGACAGTGCACAAGTGAAATGAAGACACATGAACACTTAATACAAGAGCCAACATGAGATCACTGAGACCACACCATCCATCAGTGCCCTCAAAAACCACATTTTCTTTCTAGGTGTCATTGCCAGACTAGCAGATCAGGAAAATACCATAAGTGTCGGAGATCAAGAATTCAGAAAAAGGCTTTACAAAATGCTTTCTGAGTGAAGGGTGGCATTTCATGTGGTTGAGCTCATTCTCAGAGGATACTGAAAAATAGTGTCTCACTGACTATCAATTACTAGTGGAATCCTTCAAGAGTCACTGGGATGCTTTTATGGGCCTCAAGGATGACATACTCTCAGGGAAAAAAATATCAAGTTTTCTTCTTCTGGAGGAATGCAAAAGCCCAAAAAAGTTTATGACAGTGGGTTATTGTGCATGTTCATTGCTATTAATATGGATCAGAAAAAATAAAAAAAGATCCACTGTCACTGATGGAAAACTTTCAAATACTGTAGAAACCACTATACGTGTTTAAGAGTAGAGTCTACTCAGTAGGAAGGGGAAATACACTCTTCATGTATTTTCAACAGTCCTTTACATAGCCTAGTCCAGATGACTGGACTCTAAAAGAGCAAGCGAGACTTTGGTGTCTCTGTACACTTGACCTCTTACTTGTCTTTAAATAATGGTCCCCGTGTGGATGAAAAAGTTGCAGGTACATACCATCAACTCACTCTCAGCAATTATCTGCTTCTTCCTGATCAAGCCTTGAGACTTGTCCTGAAGAAAAAGCAATGCATAAGAACCATCTCTTGCTCTAGCAGCCAAGACATTTCCCAAAGAATGGTGCAGAGGTTCCTTAATTAAAATCAAATGAATGCTTGTGTCAAAAGTACAGATTTCTGAAACACACCCCTTATTCACTTAGTGATGATTCCCATAGCTATGATTGTGAATAGAAGGTTTCACACACACTCTAAAGGAGGATGTGAGAATCTGTCTGGGAAAATGGGAGCAAACACATATGTGTAGTGATGGGTAAATATATGTATGTGTATCCATACCACTGCAAGAGCATGCTGTGTGGGCTCATGGGAATGCATGTGGTGCAAAGACCGTATGTACTATGTCAAGCATGGTTGTACGTTGTGCTCAATGACCTAATCACACAAAAGTTCATACTCCAAGTTTCTGAAACTTAAAAAAAAATCCTCCTATCACTTCTAGAAGTACTCGTAGGTCAGAAGTATAAAGAAAGTCTTCTCAATTTAGTCAATGACTCACTAGGCATTTTTGAGACTTAACATATTACAGCAAGAGCAGGTTTTGGAATCACAAAGACCTGAACTTGTACATGGATCTGGCCTGTAATACTTACCACTTGTATTACTTTGGTCAGGAAATGTGCTTGCTGAAACTTAGCGTTCTTATCTGGAGAATGGATGCATCAGTGTCAATTCTTTAAGGTACATAACCCTTGTATTGTTATGTGTGTTGTGGTCCTAGAAATCAGATGCAGAAAACTTGAAGGAGAGAAGATAACATTGTTAGAGATACAAAATTCAAGAGATAGGAGGACAGTATCATGAATTCATAATAAAGTTGTCCCTTCCTCTGATGAAAAGTTTGACTTTTCATAACCAGAGAGCTCCCTCAATCACAGACTTCCTGAAGAGTCGCTGCACTCTAGCAAAAGATGTATTGAGCAGAAACCGAAACATGGAGATGCATGCCCCGGCCACTAGCAGAACTTTGACTTTGAGTGTATATCAGCTCTTAGCACTTGGATCCTTAACCCTGAGATCTTGGGTTTCTCTAGGCAGCCAGTGCGTTATGTATTAGCCAAATATTAATGGCTTCGAGTGCTGAATCCTGATCTTGCCCACTTGCACCACTCAGGATAGCTCGTTAGGGTCAATCAGAGGTTGCTAGGAGAAGGTCATAAACATAACCACGGGGATTCACCCCCAGTGAATGCAGCACATTAGGTTGGAAGAGACATGGTCTCACCACAGGGTGTGTCCCAAATGCACCCCAGAACACGATGGTGGCAGCTTTCAGCTCTACTTACCATTTCCATTGGCCTCCTACCTACCAGGCTGCCATATGTTCAAGATCATTCTATTGCCAGATGTATGTCAAAGTTTTCCTTTTTAAAATGTAATTTCCCCCAGAATTTATTGGCATCCTACAATGCTGCTTCTTGGCTGAAGAAGCGGCTTTGCTGCCATTTGGGCCTAAAATAGAAACCGCACACAACCTTGACAGTCATCACGACCAAGGAGAGAGAACACACACCTATTTACAAGACACCTGAAGGTGAGTTCTTCCTTTGTGCTACTTTGGGGACCTGATCGAAAGAGCTGGAAATAGCACTCTTGATGACTATATTGTCTTTTAAAAAAGCAATAAAATCATGAATCTATTAAGTACTAAAATATTGGCTAGGTAAAGTTTATTACTTTAAATCTTTAAAAAATTGAAATATTGCTGTTAGACTTTTGCTTAAACATGACAACCTGTGTTCAACACCTTTCACTTTGGTTTTTTAAAGTTAGTGTTGTGTGCAGTGTGAGATCTGAGCAACCCAGAAATTGCCACACACTGCAGTGTCCGGGCGTGTGTTCATATGGATAAATGTGCTGTGTAGATAGGAGAATTCTCAAGAATTCTATTCAACAAAAGTCTATTTATTCAAAATTATAGTTTTCGTATCCAGAAGTCATTTTTTTGGAGTGGAAATCATAGTCATATTTAATAATTCTACTCATTTTCACTTGAAGAGTTTGAACAAATAATCAATATGGTTTTGTTTTCCTTTGCAAATCCCAGAAGTTGAGATGGCAGCCTTCACAGATCTGGCCATGAATCAGCTCTGAGGGGAAGAGTGTCCCCAGCTCCAAAGTCCTAATGTCCACCTTCACTTCAGTGCTTGTTTTCTATCCTTAGTCGGCCCAATGTGTTCTAGGGCTGTTTGTTTGTTAGCTGGCATATGTGTTCAAGCAGTATTAGACGAGAAGACATACTATTTATTCAAATCTGCAGAAAAATAAAAAAAAATTATACCATCCACCCAGGAGTATTCACTGGAAAATTCAATACTCTGGGACTGTACAGTGCCAAATTCAAATACACCAAAGGAAGCACTTGCACCTAGCAACAATTTGGACCTTAATATAGTGTCACATATTCTGTTTCTGCAGAGAATTTTGCTGGAGATGAATTCAGAGACTCTAGGGCAGGGTCTGGCTGCCAGCTGGTGTTGGGATGGAGTTTTCCCTCCAGAGTAATCAATTATAGTTTCCCAAGACGAGCTGGTGGAATGCTGCCAGTACAGTGGGTTGAAGAATCTGGGAGCTGGAACTCTTTCCCAGATGTAGGGGTCATCCCATGTATGTGTGGTGACAATGAACCAGAGAGGTACAGGGAAGAAACACTGACTATTGAAAGTAGGTCATGTATTTTAAAAAGTTATGGAAAATATAACAAGGATATTACACATAAATTGTCAACTGAGCAACGTGAAAGAAATCATATGCAGATTTCAGAGGAAAACATAGATGCTAGGTATAATCTGTACTAATCCTGTAATTAATAGGCAACAGCTTTGATGGAGAAATGTTTTTGTGCAAAACACTGTACCACTGAAGAAAGACACAAAAGGAACAACCCAGATTTTTGCCTCAAGGAGTTAAAGGACTTAAGTAACATTTTAAGGAAAGAGAATATTGACACATAATAATAAAATGAAGCCACAGGAGAGTTATGATAGCTTTTTCCTTTTCTTTTCTCATTTTTATTGTTTAGAATTTACAATGATCAGGTCTTTTCTGTTAATTATTTTTCAAAAACACCTACAAGGTAGACAATATTATGATCTGTGTAGATGAAGAAACAACAGTGCCAAAACAAGATAAAGTGAGTAACCCACTGGGTTTGGAGTGAAATTAAACGAAACAACAATGTCCCTGATCAAGATTCTTAGAAATTAAAAATGCAAAAAGAAAAAAAAAACTCACAATGAGTTTTAAATGAACATCTTTTTAAATAAAGATAGTACGACATTGCTGGTTTTTGCTTTTTGCCTCAGGCTCCAGGCTGGCTTGTCACAGTGCTAGTTCAGAACATTTCCAAAGCTCTTACGTCAGCCCATGGTGCATCTAGCCCAAGAGATTTGATTTTATAGCTTGAACTTCTGACCAATGCACTGCAAGCAGAAAGGTCAAGGGTTGAGCCTGGCTGATGTGGGTCTTGAGCAGAAGCGTGTCAGGGGAAGCCTCACTTACCCAGATCTGTTTAAGTAGGTTAAGATACTGCAGATGTGCAGGAGAATGGTGGCAAAGGGCCAATTCCCAGACATTGGAGAGGAGAATCCAGCTGGGGTTGGGGAACTGATTGTGAAATACTGAGATTGAAAGTCTACTGTGGAGAGCAAGAGAACAACAGCTAAGTAGGAAAGGAGGAGGCAGGACTGAAAGCATCTTTAACTTAGGGAAGGGCTTTTATAAACTCCAAAAAAAACGACATGCAGTTGGGCAAACTGATCCATGAGAGACCCAGGGATGGAGGAGGCAGGCATCTTGAACTATAGTGTCTCGGATCTCAATCACCCAGAGTGGTAATCAGTGAAGTTAGGATTTACAACTTAACAATTTAACCACCTTAGTATCCTTTGCTGTCTCCAAAAACAAAAAGGATGATGTCTTACTCAGTTACATAATTCTACCCACACCCCTGCCCCCACAAATATTTGATCACTGGAATGGAGCAGGATGGGTTGACAACTCACTGGAGATGGGGTGGACCCTGGCTTCCAGACACATAAGGATCCCGTCCTGCTGAAACTCTGACAGAGTAGTTCACTATTTAGAGCTGCTTGCATAACTTTTTCTTTTGTTTTGACTGGCCTCAGTCCTTCTCCAGTGCTCAATGGACTGGACTTGTCTTCAGAGAGGCAAACATTATTACTCAGAATTCAGTGACAGACCCAGGGAGGGCTTGTAGAGGGGGGTTAAGGTAGGAGTTGGATTTCCAATGGAGGAAATATGGAATTTCACTTACAAACCACCAGAATGCAAAAGCTGTTGGAATTTCATACCAGAGAACACTCCAGTGGGTCCTTCCTAAATATCCTAACATTACTACCTGTTGCAGTAAAATCTAGACTAATACATGAGATGTTTCCCTAGATAACCAGGTAATCTAGAAAACATGCTATTTTGATTTCAAAGGGAATTCAACTAACTGGCCTGGAGATGTGAGGTTGTAGCTCTTTGTTTTTCTCACTAGTCCACTTACAATTCTAAAATAGATGATTTCATTGAGAAATATTCTGTATTACATGAAGCTCTGGTAGCTACCTTTTCTCTGGTTCTACCTCCCACATGTAAAAGCTTAGGCATGGAGTGAGGTGACTTGCTTGGTTATTGACACCTTGAAATGGAAATATACTCTTAGTCTTCTGATTTATCATTTTCTTTTCTTCAAAGATAGGGTAAGCAGCAATGTTCAAAGTATTTAAGCAGTTAGTCACCTTACAAATCCATTTCTCGACCCACTGCTAATTCAGGGGAATGATATTTTTCCCCTAAGTTACATAATAGAAATCATTTCAGAAACCTATCTACCTTAGGACTGATTTTTTTTGTGGTAAACCTCTATAAAATCCTTCACGATTTCTAAAATAAGTACCCAGGCTTTGCAAGTCTGTCTTAGAGTCTGAGCAAGCCATCACTTCTTCTCTTTCCATCATTTCACTGTTTTCATTTTCAACTGAGTTCTCTCCAAATCACAGGTGAAGCTGGGTATGTTGGTATGAACAATGCTATGCTTCAGACCTGTGGATTTTTACAGCTAAAGCTCAATGTTAAGTCAAAAACCAAAATGCCATAGGAATGAGGTTAAATTTAATGTAAATTGGACAATTTTACAATTAGCCCGAGTACTGAACTCATTACCGAATGGAATTTCCCTAACAGACGTTGCCCTAGCTGAACAAAGCAGCTAGTAATGATGTTAATCCCTTGAGGATTTTTCCATATTTGTGTTTGTGTGTGAGTGTACCCTGTCACTAAATGACCTAGAAGTATACACAAAACCAAGGCCAATTAGCATGGCTGTAACTTAGTCCTGTGTAATGGTTGTACAATGGAAAGTGACGCTTTCAGGCTACTGTGATCTTTGTTCTAATTGTAAGTGGCTGGTGGATCTCAGCATCTATCAGATGCTCAGGGGAGAAACCGCGATCCACTGCCTACAATAAGAGAGAGCTCAAAGTAAGGTGAATACCCTTCTCTTTTCCCTTTCCCTCCTATAATTTGACCCTTAAATAATTTGGTACACAAGCTTGTCTTTAATCTATGATCACTCAATTCATAAATACCCACACACACTAATAAATATAAGAATGTCTTAAAGGAGACCATGGCACATCTTGTTCGCCCACACACATTGCATATTTGTCATAAGCAGAACATTCCTGGGCATTCATCAGTGGAGGTATATTATCCTTTGTACATCTGTAGTTGCACTCCCGGGGTTTGTGAGCCAACATCTTCTAATATTTCATCTAATAAGTATCCTAATATTCTAGAGATATGGCTTATTTTTCCTTTACATCTTGGAAAAACAAAGCTACTGAGCAACTGGAATCCAATTTGAATCTATTCACTTTCTAGTTCATTGAAAACTTTTGTGTTCTTCTCTAATCTTGAAGAAAGAACCCTAAGAGATGATGACCACCTACTGCCTGGCCTTTAGTCTTGACAGTGTAGATCCCAGGTTCACCCTGCTGTCCTGATTGAACCTTTGCCAGTGGCTCTGGATCCCTTGGCTAGGTGATCCAGACTCTGTGTTAGCTGGACTTTCTGTTCCTATGATTAGATTTTAGCCATGTTTTCCTAGCACTGCCTCTACCATACACGATTAAGAAGTTGCATCTCTTGGGCAGATGGAAGAGAAAAAGAGTTCTGAGCCCCATAGAAGAGAGAAAAACAAACAAAAAAAAAGACAGAAGGACATATTAGCTATTATATTTCTTTCTTTCTTTCCACACTCTCTCCCTCCCTCTTTCTTTTCTTCCTTTCATTTTGCATATTAAGCATATTGCATTAGCTAAACTTTTAGGAATTTGCAAAACTAATTAGAAGGAACTCCATCTCCACCATCACCTCCACCTAACTCTCTATTGCTCTAAGAAATCATTAAAAGATATATAACATTAAGTACCAAAATGAATGCTAAAAGCAGAAAAAATTCTAAAAGGTTTTTTAAAAAGTAGGCTTAAAGTATATTAATAAGTACAAATATTCTTTAGTTCTTGAGAGTGTCTATAGTCTCGTAAGATGTACTGAAATAAGTCTCCACAGTAGAGTAAAAAGCAATCACTACTCAAGTGTTTCAATTCACCAAATAGAAGTTTCAGCTTCCCATGGTGTGTGTGTGTGTGTGTGTGTGTGTGTGCATGTGTGTGTGTGTAAATGTCTGGAATGGTTTCCTTTAAGATTTCTCTAAGTATGACCTAAAAAAGTATGCAATATGTTACTAGCAAAAACTAGAAGGAGGCTAGAATGAAGGAAAGATGTGTTGAAGGTTGAAATTAAGACAAATTGTTGGGGGCCGGGGATTTAGCTCAGTGGCATAAGCGCCTGCCTGGCAAATGCAAGGTCATGAGTTCAATCCCCAAAACACCCCACCACCACCACCAAAAAAACGAAGACAAATTGTAATGGAAAAACGGTCACTAAAAAGCCACCTCATGCGGAAGGCAGGTATATAAAATATTGAGTGGTGACACCTAGAAGGTAAGTCAGGAGCATATGTGGAAGTTTGTGAATGCTGGGGTGAAGGATTTGAGCTTAAATCCAAGTCATCAAAAAGGAAGAAAAGCTATTCATGAGTATTAACTGTTCTTTTCCAATAACTAATGCAATTGGTAGCATAGTCAGTTTAGCTTTAAAGGAAAAAGACATAAATTTGTATATATATAAAGTGTATATATATGATATGCATATATATAAATATATATATATATATTTCCTTGAAAAAGACATAAATTTGCATATATATATATGCAAATTTATGTCTTTTTCTTTTTCTCTTCCTTCTTTCCTCCTTTCCCTTATTCTAATTACTTTTCCCTTTGAACAGTTTATTACCCTTACACAATATTCATTGTAAATTTTGGAACATATATAGCTTTTCAGCTTTTTTATACTAGGGAGACAATAATGTATTTACACATTTGAGTTTGATTTATTTCACTTATAAGTCTACATGCAATCTTTCTTTACAGCTGAGTAGTACTCCATTGTATAAAAATACATATCTTTTTTATATAATCCTTGATTGATGGGCATTTGGGCTGTTCCCAAGACTTGGCCATTACAAATTGTGTTGATATAAACATGAGTACACCTATATTACTATCACATTCCTGGAAGCAAGTATTACCCTAATACCAAAAGCAGAGAAAGACCCAATCAAAAAAGGAAACTATAGTCCAATCTCTCTAATGAACATGGATGAAAACAATCCTCAATAAAATATTGGCAAATATGATGCAACAAATCATCAGGAAGATTTTCCACAATGATCAAGTGGGATTCATCCCAGGAATGCAGGGATGGTTCAACACATGTGAGTCAATAAAAGTAATATGCCGTATCAACAGAGCCAAGGACAAGAACTACATGCTCATCTCAACTGATGCAGAAAAAGCTTTTGACAAAATCCAACACTAATTCAGGATAAAAAAAAAAAAAACCCTACAGAAAATCGGAATAGATGGTCTCCACTTGAATCTAATAAAAGCCATATATATATGATTAACAAACAACCAACATTTTACTAAATGGACAAAAACTGAAAACTTTCAAACTGAAATCAGGAATAAGACAAGGATATCTTTTATCATCACTCCTATTCAAAATAGTTCTCGAAATAGTCAGAGTAATTAGATAAGAAAGAGAAATACAATGAATAACGATAGGAAAGGAAGAAGTTAAATGCTCAGGCTTTTTTATGGGACTGTCGGATGGAGTTTCCAAGAAGAAAGAATGAGGGAACTATCTCCTTGGAGACCAGTGGCCTCTTCAGGAAAAGGAGACACATGAGACAGGGATGAAAGATCCTGCTGATAAATCTATAAAGTCTTTGCCCCAGGAGGTGGAGAATTTGAAATCATTTATTTATAATTAGAGATGCAATGGACTGTGTGACTTAAAATTTCATGATTCAGTATTCAATAATTAAGAAAACAACTGGCCACTTGAGAAAGAAATATTTGAATTAATATCAGATATCCCCTTCTCAAATAAGACCAGCCCAGGTATTGTGATAGGTCCTACTTTCAGTACTAAGTTAAACATAACTTTCAAAATCTTCCCATCAGAGAAATTGCTTTCATTAGCATTGGCTTTACTAAGATAGGGGCTTCCAGGCTGTAATGTAGCAAGGGAAGGAAGGTCGGACTTCTAGGGCTTCTTTTTAGTACCAAGAGTTAGTGACAGAGTCTGAAAGCAAAAGTGTAACGTATTTCACTGACCAGCTCAATATTTAACATTAGAAAGTGTTTCTGGGCTTTTGGTCCAACATTTTGATTAAACACAAGTAAGCACACTTTCAAAATGATGCTACATTGGGAGGAGGGGGATCCAAGAATATGAAACTCACAATTTCAAATACAGATGCATGTGGACAGGACTTTTATGGATTTTCAAAAAATGAAAACAATTAAAGTTTCATAAATTACAAAGAAATATTTTTTTCTTGGAACCCTGTCATGTAGTGTTGCTGTTTTATTGATTTTATATTTTTTGAAGAGGATCAACAAACCATTAGTTATGCAGAATTGCTTTATCATCAGCAGATTTTTTAAGTTTAAAAACAACTAAAAAAGATTTCAAAAATTTCAAATAAGAGGAAATTCACATTAGTTAATATACTGCATATTTTTATCTTTAAAATAGTTGCTTAGATTACAAGATTTAAACATGAAAAAATGATCAAACAAGTTTTTTGATGAACTGACAGATTAGTAGTATAGATATCTATCTTGTATAGAGAAAAGATCATATATCCTATGTATATGTGTATGTATATGTATAATCTATAGGTTGGTTTTGAGAAAGCTATATGCGATCTTTCAACAAAAAAAAAATCTTATTGTAAAGAATAGGTTAAAACACGTACAACAATTAGCAAAATTCCAGTACCCAGTGGGCCGGATTACTATTTTCATGTATTTTGTAGGAAGGATCCATATATCAAATAGAGCTTAATAATAGTAATGGCTATGCTTCTGTACCTGACTTGATTTCCTCAAAAAGTCAGCTAGTGCCCTGGGTTTTTTTCCTTCATTAGTAAATCCATGCTGTCTTGCATAGACTTACCTGAGTGAATTTTGAAAGTTCCAATCACTCATTAGCACCGCATATGTGTTAGGATAAGATTAATTTAAACCAAGTGTCTTATGAAATGATACTATAAGTTCCATAGAAATAAGATAAATACCCGTAGAGAACATGCACTGTTCACAAAGTATCCACTTTTGCTGTCATTGCATATGTTAAAAATATCGGAAAGACTTTACTGGGTCTACTGATTGCAGCAATGGTTGCTTTTGTGAAGTCTTTTGGAGTTCTCCAATCTCTACAGCAAAGGGAAATTTGTAGCCCTTATTTGATTGATGTCTCCTGAGGGGGATTTTCCTATGTTAGAAGAGACCTCAGTGCAAGGTCACAGTTCACTGGCAAGAATTTCCCCTGGCCTCCAAAGTCTTTCACTCTAGCCATCAAATATTAAACTCAATTAAATATTTTGTTCTCTTCTATCTTCTTCAAAAAGCCAGGCATTGCACTGAAGGCTACCAGAACACATTGTTATTAGAAGAGTTTTTGTTGTTGAGGCCTGTGGCAGAGGAGACTGGAATCCTTTCAACATGCCCAAAGGAGCACAGCCCAGATGTTAGCATGCTTTTCCATCATTAAGGTACAAGGCAGTCGGAATACTGTAAATGCACTTAATCAGTGCCCTGATTCTGGCACCCTATCTGGGAAACTGAGACGTGGACTTCAAAGTAGCATCACCATGAGTCGCTCATAATTCAACGCACATTTATTGATCATTGATATATTTAAACTCACTCTAAGCCATAATTGTGTTTGCTTATTGGTTTCACAGTAAAACATGTCAGTTGAGATGTGCATGGAAGCCAAGAAGCAAATGGACATTCTTGTTACTGCCTGTGCATGGTAAACAAGATTTTCAGAACGAGTGTCCATGGCTTGGGAAAAATTCTGAGACAAGGACTGGGCCTCTTTTTAATAAATACTTCTTTACCAATATGTTTTAAAGCCTAGTGGACAATATTGTTTGGGAAAACCTGAGCAACACAGACACTGAATCAAAGAGTGATTGAATAAGCCACAGACTCGAGTGTAAAAAGCTTTAAGAAATCTTCAACCAATTATTGTGCTGTTATTTCCTTCATCATATGTGTACAGACAGAAGATATGCCAGAGATCTATATCAAAATAAAATTAAAGGGTACTTCTAATAAATAATTTATTTATATAAGAACATATAAATAATTGTTTATTAAATATAAGTGCATTATTAAAATAAGAAAAATTAGTTTTGCAATATAGTCTACTCTAACATATACTGCAGTCTACTCTCAGTTTTAAGGGTCAATGGAATTAAAAGAACAATGCACAGTATACTTGGTTAATTATCCAGAGGTCATCAGATTCACCAATAAAGTGGTGTTCCTTTAAATATCTACACACCTGAGAGAAAGTGATTGTGATTCTATAATTCAATGAATCTCTCACATGATTTGAGAGCAGCAACCTCCCCTCAAGTTTTGAGCAATATAGTTTGAATCAGCTACTAACAATCATGCACTCAACTGACTCAAGAAAAAGGAGAGGCAGATCAGAAAAGGATGGCATGTATTCAACACATGGTGGACACTGTGATAGGCATTTTGTACTAATTAGTTTGTTTAATCCTAATGAGAATTAATTCTGTTTGTTTAATCCTGTGAGGGAGATATCAATGCCCTCAAATTACATATGAAAAACTGACAAGTAGATTCTTCTACTTCCTCCAAGGCCCCAACTGGCAAACAAGTACTAGGATTGAACTCTGAATACTGTGTGCTTTACTATGTATTCTTAATACAAAGTATTGAATTATCCTTTAATCAATCTATGCCAGGAATCATCTCACACGGAAACATACAAACTAAATTGCCAACCCCAAAACTATAAAAATAATCAAATGTTTATAGAAGTCAAAAGAAATATTGAGCCAAGTAATCACTGATTTCATCAGAGAATGCATTTAAAGCATAAAATGATTGATGATGATGTAAAAGAAAGTGATCAGTAGACCTCAGGATCTTGACATTGTGTGATACATGAGCCAAACTTATTATGGAAAGTTCTGAAATTGTTTAACCCTGTGTGAGTCAGGGGTAAGAGGTCATGTTTCCAGGTTGGCGACAATTTTTTTTCCATTAACAAAGAAACAAACACTATAAATATTATATTCATCCCCAACATAAGCTCAAGATTCATTGGGAGGGGAATACTTTCAAACAGTTAACCTCAATGATGAGAATGTATCCTGATATAAAGTTTTAAAATTTGAACTGGGCATTATACACAATAGCTCACATTTTAAACACGGTTATCACATTAGTAAAACCTCATCCATACCACAATTTCAAACCCAATAGGCAGGAGAAAAAAAAGTTTGAAAAAAAGAAAACTATTTCATTCTTTTTTAAAAGAACTGTCTAAAAATTTCATCGCTCTCATGTCTATCAATGAGGAAATACGAAAGTAGAAAAATTAAAATTGTTCATACAGAGTGCATAGAAAGTTACGGTGAAGCTTATATGCAACTATTTTAAATTAAAAAGTAAATTATACTCTTTATAAATATTGTTGTTAAGATTGAAATATAGGCTTTCTAGATTCTTCCTATGTCCATCACAACACACAATCATCTCCAAACATTGAAGAACCTCCTTTTATGGATGTATACAGTCAACAATTTGCTATGTATTAAGTAAAAAGAGTTCACATATTCACAGTTATTTCAGATTTCAGATTTTCATGAACCAAAAAAGCAAGTCAAATCTATGAAAAAAAAAAAAAAACTAGCAAAGGTTTAGTTTGAATGAGCATACATTATTTGAATTAGCTAGGAAACATCTCAGTGGTCTCAGAAGAGATCCATGATACCAGTATATGGTTCCATTGCTGAGCTTGTGAATGAACTTGTATCGATTCTTTGGGAAAGATGTTGTAAGGAACCAGGTAGAGAATGAAGAAGTTGCTGAGTAGGTCAGAATCTCAGAGAGAAAATGAAAAACTAACCAGGACATATGTTCAGAAGTCTTACTTTAGCGTCTGGGTCAAAACAATGGAGTTTTGCAGAAAAGAGTCAGCAGAGTCTATGCACAGGCTTCTAGGCCAAGGCAAGAAGACTCAATCTTGACTTGCACATGCCTTGGTATAAAGATGAGCACCTGGAAGTTTGCAGTTGAAGTAAGCGACTACAGTGGTTCCAAGTGAGAAACCTGTCATCGAAGTGTATTGAATTCCATGATTCAGAAATGCATCTTTTATTTTTTGTTTGTTTGTACTCTGTGTGTCTGCAGTGCTGAAAGAAGAATGCATAATACAAAAGCAAGATGAGGGGTCACCTATGGCAAGTATTTTAAGGAAGAAAGGGAAAGTTTATTTATTTATTTATTTATTTATTTATTTATTTATTTATGTGTGGTTTGCTTATTTAGTCTGTGTGTTCCTGTCACTGAGTATGCTGACATATGGGCTTACCCAACTCCTTGGATACTGTTATTTGCTTGTCTGTCATCTACCTGCTGTTATTTTCACCTTCTATAGGAGCAAATCTGTCTTAACCTTGTAACCATGTCAAAGAAACATGACCACATTAGCCAACACATATGATTTTCTACTTACACAGAGGTGATTTATCTTATGAGAAGAAATCAAATGCATGAAAGTCAAGCTTCTAAAACTGAAGAAATTAGGAAAGTGTGAGAATTCAAAATGAGATGGGGAAGAAGGAGAGAAATAACTACTCTGTTATTTGGTAGAGTTGTAGGAACAGTGAAAAAACTCTGCAGCTCCTGATCTTCATGACTTGGCTACTACTTATCAAGTAACTGTTCTATTGTGTTCTGGGCAATATGCATTATTGCCTGATTTATATGTAGCATTTCATGGACAACTCTCTTAAGTGGTTGTAATTTTCTTTTTTTAAAACCATATATGGAGGCTCCCAGAGTCTAACTAGTTACTCAGTGTGAAACAGAGGTAAGGTTCCAACCAAGTTTTTCTGTGTTCCAGAACAATTTATCTTTCCTATATTATTCTCTTGAGAACATTTCCAAATAGCAGCTTTAAAATGAAGTTTTGGTCCATCCTTCTCAGTTCTCCCATTTTGTATATGAGACCAAGAAAGTAATGTGAATTGCATACTAAGTAATTTCCCTCAGCAAGAAATCAGCTCTCCTCTCTTCTCAGAAATCCTCTAGATCCGTACTGGGTCTCAAAGGAAGAGTAAGCTATGAAACAAGGAATACTTGAGATACCTACTGAGATTTTTCTGACAGCCACCTCCTATGGCATGTGGAGATTAAATTATTACCTCTAGAGGCACAGCATTCAAACACTTTCTAAGAAATTATTTCTTTTTTGACATCTTTATACTTTTCTAGTTATCTGTAGAAAATTATATTTCAATTATATTTTTGATGTATGAAATACTAGACAAATATTAAAAGTATATAAAAATCATCTAAAAGCAACCATCAGATCAAAAGTAAAATCATTTGACAGGGTTTCTTCTGCCATTGCTTTCTCCCTCCTTTTAAGTCTGTGGTCTCTCTAACTAGTCAGTTATTCTTAAACTCAAAAAATCAGTTACTTTCAACTTTAAAAGTTTGCTCATAAGTGCTCTGAATATGTTTACTGGACTAAAATTTAAATAAAAATCATTGTTCAGATGTCACTCACATCAATCATTTTTTCCAAAATAACAGCACAGTAGAAATAATTGCAATCTCATGCCCTGTACTTCAAGGATGTGAGCAGAAAAGAAAAGCAAGTATTATTTTAACAAGAAATGAAAACGTCCAGTATTTCCAAAGACTGCCTTCTGCCCATCTATTTTTCCAAACAATATGAATGACTATTCCCCCAAAAACATTCCCCGTATATAAGATGTGCAGCCCCAGAAATCATGTTCTGCTGTCATCAGTATAACCTTGTCCATGCAATCCTACTCCGAATTCATTTTGCCGACTCTTTTCTTAGGCCAGAAACCCACACTGGCAGAAGGATCAGGCTGAATCAAAAGGAGTCCAGGACAAAGTCAACCCTGTGCCACATCTTAACTGCATAAAAGTCATAGCAAATGTGGGCATGGCTTTTCATGACTACAGGTTTTGCAAGTGTTCTCAACATCTTTTTCCTGCACAGACTTTATTGATACACAATAAAGTTTGAGAGAAGGTAACTAAGATGGAAAAGAAAATAGCTAAGTTGGAGATGGGACTCTGGAACTCCAATCATAAAAACTTCCTCCAAGTTGAAAGAGCTGACCTTTTAGCCATTCAAAACTTTTGCTAACTTCAGGACTCTGTCACTCACTGTAGTAGTTAAGAGTGGAAAAAATTCTATCAATCATCTTAGTCCATTTCCTGTTGTTACAGCAAAGTAGCCGAAGCCACCACGTGAAGGGAAAGTGTCTATTCAACTCACAGTCTGGAGGCTGAAAATTGAAGATCAAGTAGACCCATCAGTTTGGGCTCTGAGGAGGACCCTGAGACTATGCCCCATCACAGAAGACGGCATCATGATGGGAACGTGTGAGACAGAGAGAAAGGTTAAACAGGAGCCCACTCTCCGGGAAACTAACCAGGGTTTATGCGAACTCCATTAATCCTTTATGAGGTGTGTTCACATCGCCTAGTCATGTTTCAGTAGGCCCCACTTCTTAGGTTTCCAGCACCGCTCAATTTTGTCACACTTGGGGCCACATTTTCTGTCTATGGATTTTTGGGAAGACACCCTCACACTATATCCAAAGGATAGCGCTCATCTTCTTGGTAAGCTTTTTGTCCAACTACAATAGAAAATCTACCATGTTTCTTCTCTCTTCTCCATTTGTTCCACATACCCAACAGTACCAATGTACCAAGAAGCTCAAAATGTTTGGCTTTGTTGAGCTGTGCTCTTTCTCTGCAGGTGGAGGCATGCTCTGTGGTATTTGAGAAGCAATTTGGGAGGTTAATATTAGACTTTGCATTGAAATCCATTTTTGTACTATATGACTCCAGCTGCTGAACAGTGATTTCAATAATCTGGACCTATTGCTTCTCTAAGCTGAAGTAGTATAAGACAGAGATTTTCACTTAGTTTTATAAATATGGTTTTTACAATATCCCATTTTAGGAATGAAGAAAGTACTCAGAGAGCTTCCCAAGTCTTACATAGAAAAGTCTTTAATCATTCACTTCTTTGATGCTTACTATAGACACAAAGGTACTCCACCCACATCCCTCTTCAAGGAAAGACTTTTTGACCACCTGGAAAGAATACACTCAGTGCAGAGCTTCCAGCCTTTTCTTTCTCAGAGTCTGTCTCATCTGTAGCAAACCACCTTGCCCAAGGTCTGCTCCTTCCCAAGGCAGCAATATCCAGCATTAAGCAAATTTGAAAGTGAAAGCCTTTCAGATCCAGTGAAAAAAGGCACTCTGACTTTTCCCTCTGCCCATCTCTGCATACCCTCTTTTCTTTCATTGGTATTGATTCCTAGCAAACATCCTGTGTTCCAACCTCTCCCTTGATGTCTAGTTATGAGTGAAGAATTACTGACACCAGCATAACTATTTTCATCTTTCTCTTTATTCATACCCTGCCTACTGAGTTTCAACTTTCCCCCCAGAAGGTACATACTAATCACACCTACATGAACCATTATCACACCCAGCTGATACTGGTGCTTTTCAAATGTCAGGGTCTCAGGTTTTGGGGCTGATCCATCCCAGATAGTAAAAGCCTGCATTTATTTCAGTGACTCTCTCTGCTCTACTAAATTCCTTGATTCTAACTCAGATTTGCCCCAAATTGAGTGCCTACCACCTACTCAATTTGCGTTTATAGCATTTGCTGTCTTTTAGCAAGAATCTCAAACTCAAATGCTCACTGAGGATTGTCCAATAAAATTAATTATAAAAACTAGTTGTGTTGAAGACAAGAAATACTAAACTGGTTATTTTGCAACTAAACACAACCTGCCTTCTCATGTCACTTGCTCAGTCCCTTGCTCAGTCCCTGCTACAGCAATGGCCTTCAGCCTCTTTTCTCAAGCAAGAAATTTTCCAGCTTCCATGCCTTTGTGTTTGCTGCTAGAATATCCTTTCCCTTGTTATTTTTCATTCCTCTGACATTGACTGGAAAGTCCCCACCTCTAACAGTTTTGAGCTACCATTCTCTCTAAAATAGGCCATTTTCATGCATGCATATTGTTTTCTTTCATATAACTTCTTTTATTTCCTTGTTAAATAATGTATTTACCTAAAACAGTATTTTACCCATCACATTTTGAGTGAATGAATTTCTTCCTCCTCAAACTACCTTTTTTTAGCTGTCCGTCACACTTCATGGTGTCACTGTCATGATCAATCCATTCTTCCAACTTAAAATTTCATCAACTTACGATTGTCATCTTCAGCTCCTTATCTCCATTTCCTATGCTGCTGTCTTAACTCAGACACTTATGGTGAGACCCTTAGACAACTACCACACACTCTCAGCAGGTATCTCTGACACCACTTGCTCACACTGTCCATCCTCCATAGCCTGTCAGAGTGACCTTTCCAATATGCAAATCACTCTCAGGCTTAAAGCCTTTCAATGGCTCCCTGTTGCCTGCAGGAAAAAGTTCAACATTCTTGGCATGACATGTAAGATGCTCTAAGTTTTCCGACCCTGTTTTCCCTTCTGATTTTATCTTTCATTCTTCTCCAGTAAGTCCCACTTCCATAACCTCTGAATACTTCTCTTTCTGCTTCTCTTCATTTTGCCCTTTTCTTGTACTAAGTTCTTCAAGATTCATTCATTTCTTTTCTCTCCACGCCTTCCAAGTTCCTTCACACCTGACCCAAGCAAACATAGAATAGCATCCTTCTAACTGCACATTGTCATGTCCAACGTGATTTCTCAACAACAGTGAGAGTTTTTCTTTCCTAATGTTTTTCATGAGAACACTTACCTCTACCCCTCCTTGTTTAAAATTCCTCCATGGATAGAAGTTAAGAGGTTCTGGAAAATCTGGCTGATGAGAATTCTTCTAACCACAGAAGCCCTATCTCACCTCTACTCAATCCCACTGCAACACTTTTTATCCCAGAAACTTTGCTTATGTTTTCCCATCGACCTAAAATATTCATGGATACCTTCTCCCTGTAGCTTATATCTATCTTATCTTATAATACAATTCTCTTCTCTAAGCTAGTCTAAGGTTTAAGAATTCCTTTATTTGTCTTCAGAACTCTTACTCATCCATACATGTCTATGATACGGGAGAAAGTACAAGTGTTCAGAATGTATACAATGAATTTTCAGGTGAAAGAAATGACCTGGTTACTGGATGCAACATTTGTGGAAGCTAGGCCTTAAGCTATTGGTATTCTCCATTCTTCAGAAAGTATTATTGAGGTTTTAAAAACATTATTTTTTTGCCATCATTTGTAAGAATTAGGTATGTCAGAGAGGAACTGTAGCATGTGCTCAATTCAAACTCAAGAAGGAATTTAAATGATTTTTCTTTCTTTTTTATTTCTAGGATTCATTTTGTTTTATAACATTTCATTATAACTTTCTTCTATGAGGGGGCTGTTACCTTCATAGCTTCCCCATCAAGCTCCATTCATTCATGCAGTTACTCATTTGTTGAGCAAATACTCATTGGATGCCACTCCTTTCCTACTGACTGGGGAAGGATCAGAGTTAGGAGCACAGTGTGGGCCTAGGACTTTCTGTGAAATACAGAGCAAAGAAAGGCTGTTTACATCCTAGAGTTCAGAAGGATCAGCAAGAAAATGAAAAACCAAGATTCCAAAGCCCCTGAAATAAATAATAAGAGTCATATCCGAAGGAGAAGGTTGGGAGAAGAACCAAGCTCAGAGTCCCAGGGACAGAACTGTACACCTGGATAGACCATCCTACAGCTGTTTCAATCTCATTAGTGATCAGGAAATTATCTATTTGATAGATTTTCAGGTTTCTATAAAGAGAGGAATGAGTTAGAGGTCCACTAGGGAGAGGCATTTTCTTCAAGGTAAATGCTATATTTCCAGTAGAGCAGACATTGCTAGCCAAAAATATTAAGAACTAGGCCCTAAGGAAGAACACAGGCAAGGGCTAGCTTAGGGTTAGCATGAAAACTCATATTTTAACAGAAGATGAGAGTATCATGCAAGGCCACTGGAATAGTTTCCAAGCATTTTGGACTTAATCAGCAGGACCTATGTCTTAGTAATGCCTGAAACTGGATGGATTGTTTTCCATTACTTCAAGACCCAATAGGATCAAGCCAAGACTGTGGATCAGATACTGGGTTCTGAGCAGAACCAGCTCCAGCTGAGGCTCCAGATGGCAGGGCAGGGGAAAATGGAGTGGACACTGTCCTTTTTTAGCCAGCCCCTAACTCTCTTGTCTTCCTACTGAAATCCCAGGAGTAAAAGGTATCATCTCTGTGAATCAGTGGCTCCCACCTCAATTTGTTAAGACCTTCCTTGTGTCCTTTTTAAATATCACTGTTAATACCCCCTCGTGGCACTGTCTCAGTTCTTTACCCTTTCATGCAGATATTATTAAAAACTAGTGTCAAAAATGGAATTCTCCAAAGACCTTGTAAAAGTCAGCTGTGAGGCCGTATTATACAGAAGCACAGCTGCTGTATTAGGAACCACTTCCTCGCAGTGATTTCTGCCACTAAAACTTAGGTTTTTCAATCCTTGTGATGAACTACCTGGAGCTAATGCCTTCCCAGCCTTCCACTGCATCCACCCTGGGCTGGAAATCATCTAAGAAAGTCCACTATATTTTCAACAGTCTATGAGCTTCTCACAAGCTCCTTCTGTAGTTTTACATATGAAAACTCTTCTTCTCTCTGTGCCTGGACCTCTCCACTCCACTCACCCCTAGTACAATATTCTTTTTCTATAGACATTTTTGGAACTTCAGGCATGTGCCTTGCCCTGGAACAGTGATGAACGAACATTTTAAGACCACTAAATAAAGCATTTTAGTACACAGCTCACAACGTTCTCAAAGAGCAATTTTATTTCAGCAGTTTTGATGTGGAGGCAAAAATAAATAAAATGGTGTTATATTGCTAGGTAATGTGTTGTGGTACCATGAATTTAATTCACAGGAGCCAAGTTCAAAAAGAAGGACATGTGTACTTTTTTCAAATTAAATTAAATTGACTTCAATGTGCTTAAAAGAGAAATCAATCCCAGGTACATTCAATGACCCCTCTATTTTCCCTAAGATCATGATATACTAACAATTAACATTCTAATTATGATTAATTAAATATAGGAAACCTATTTACTGTGTTGCAAACACTATCCTGTATGACTTTATAAACTCCTGCATGAGCACAACAGCCGTATGAATTAGATACTGTTCTTTTCTATCCATTTAACAACTGAATCTTTTGAGGCACAGAAATCTTCAGCTCAAGTTTACAGAGTGAACAGAGAACTTGGCACTGGAACACAGTACCTTGTTCTAGAACCCGTGCTTTTTACTGTGGAGAGCAGAAATCCTAGCTCTTACAAGTAAGCTTAAAAAAAAAAGGAAAAGAGTTTATCCTTAACCTGAATTTACCAACAGCATCTGCCATTGTTAATTCTCATTACCAGCCCTAGGAGAGGGTACTCTGCCTTGAGCACTGTGCCATTTGGGGATCTCCAGTCTTTCATGTGGTCCTGCTCCGCCCACAAGCTCGATATACATGTTTGAATCACTTCATGTATTGTTGGACTTAGTGACCAAGTTTCTCTAATCTCATCATGATCTCCAGCACAGGGCACTGGGTTTGTGTACAATTGAGCATGAATGTCCAGTTTTTGTGAAAATCTCATATTACCAGCCTTCGTATGTTCCTGAACTGACCTAAATTGAAGCTATATCCCCCTATACTCAACTCCAAATATCAGCCACTAACCTACACTTCTTTGTGACAATGCAGAACCATTTCCCAAAGGAAGTCTGAGACACAAGACCATTCTTTCTTTGTAGCTGTGAACTTGAGCATGGAGAGTGATGATATGTCACTGTCCTGGCATGGGGTGGAGAAAAGGCCTGTTTGCCATAACCCTAGTTAGAGCCCTCATCACTAGCACCGATTGATGCGGATGGTCCTCGTGGACCACCCACAGCTCTTACCCACTCACTGAGTTTTACTCATCTCACCTCATTCCACTCCTACCTCATTATTACGGTGCCTTCTGTCACCCTTTCCTTCCCACTGCTTCAATCCCACCCCACACGCACCCCACAAAGTAAGGAGAGTGTCAGAACTCACACCTGCAGTTTGAAAGCTACAAAATAAAGGAGATGAATCAAATATTATTTTTTCCAATATAAACTGTTCCTTCAGCTAACTAAATAGTTGAATATGGAAAATTATCATTTGGAAAAGTACTTCACGCACTTTATGAAGAATAAAACTTCACCACTCTCTGTGACCTAATGTATTAAGAGATTTAAACAATAACTGTGAATGGCTGTCAGAATCATCCAAGAGGGACAAGCATGCGTTCCCTACCTCCTGACCACACGAACAAACCACAAAAGTTAAAAAGCTGGAATATCATCCAGTGTCTAAACATGTGCTGTTCAATACCAGCTACATGACACTATTGAGCACTTGCAACATGGATACTCCTAAGATGTGCTACAAGTGTAACATGCATATCATATTTTTATTTAGTACCAAAAATGTAAAAAAGAACACAATTTCATTATGATTTTGTCACATATTGAAATGATAATATTTTGAATGTATTGAATTAATAAAACATTATTTTTTAAAGTATATCCATAAACATTAACCTATATTTCTCTCTTGTCTGGTTCTGGACTAAAATTCTGTTTCAGTAGCATGGGTATAGTTCCCAGTATTGTTAAAGTAAGATAAACTTTGCTAACAACTTGAAGCCCAACATCCAGCCCAGGTTTTCTCAAATGTTAACAGTGTACCAGGTTTTATCATAATTTACACACTTCAAAATGGAAATATACAAATACTATGTATGCATAAGTCTTGTGATAGAAGGAGATAGAAACAAAACAAACAAACAAAAAAAAACATATCTGTAAGAAATGTGCCCAATCAGAAAAGAGCAGTAGTAATTGTCTGGACTGTTGTGGCTGTTGTGATCACCAGTCTTCTGTGAGCTCCTACTGGCTTTGTCCTTATTTCTGTTTTTAAAAGTATCGTTTGTCTTCTTCCCAGAGATGTTCTGGGTCTCTGCTTCACCTCTCCCTTTGTGATAGAGTACTGCTTGGATATTTTGTTCCAAGGAGGTTGTAAAATTCAGAGTGCCCTAAGAAATTAATTACTTGGTCTGAATATTGCATTAGTCACTAACCTCAGCTCTGAGTTGCAGCTCTCTAATTCTAACTGGTAGATGTGCTGCAAAATTACCCAGCTTGCCTCTGAATTCCTGGTCCATTACTTATCCAGTTTTCTGAATCAATTCTTGCCACAGCTTCCTCACACCTATCCAGAGAGTGATTACAATAATGTTCTCATGGTGCCTCTGACAGCTTCTGGTAGAAGAATACGTGATGCTCCCAAGACAAGCTTCAGGGATCTTCCCGTGTTGTGGCCCCTTCCTACATTCTGATATGGAACTTAACATGTGCGATTTTGTATGCTCTCAGTGGTATTCAAAACCGTGCTTAAACTCAGGCCTCACAAAGGTGAATCTGACTCTGCTTTGATTCATTTTAACACTGAAAAAATTTCTCCGTGACTTGTCTTTCCTCAAAGCCACCTTCCGACTTTAATCTTGTTTCCATATCTAACCATACCTGTTCTTCCAACTTTCACTAGGTGTTGTTTAGGTGAGAATAATGAACCCCCAGGGATACCGGGACCCTAACCCTTAGAAAATCTGAGTATGTTCACTTACATGGCAGAAGAGACATCGCATATATAATGATCTTTTTAAATTTTAATGTGAATACATATTTACTGTACATAACGATTACATTCATGGATCATGGGGAGTTGCTTCACGTCACATAACACATCTTAGTTCTTTTTTCGTCTCCTCTTTCCCCTCGCACCCCCCTGCTTCCATCCTCTGGTCCCCTACCCATTGGCAAAAAAATAAAAAATCTGTCTCTCTATTTCCTGTTATCTTATCTGTCTTTCATTTTGCTCTTGAATAATCTTGAGGTGGGATATTTTCCAGGTAGGCCCAATCTAATCACATGATTGCCGGGCTGCACAAAGAGAGAAACACTATTGCTGATTTTTAAAATGGCAGAAGTGGCCACAAGCCAGAGAACTCGAGCAGCCTCTAGAAACTGGGAAAGGTCAGGAACGGGACCCTCCCTAGAGCCTGCAGAAGAAACACAGCCCTACTGAGAAGCTGATTTCAGTCCAGGGAGACTCCTGCCAGACTTCTGACCTCCAGAACTCTAAGTTAATTAATGTATGTTGTTTTAAGCCACTCGATTCATAGTAATTTGTTGCAAAAATAAGAGATAAATGCAACATAAATGCCTGGCTTTCTCTGTACTCTTCCTGCCCAGTCAGTGGTGTCTCTTGTTGTGTTCACTTATCACAATTCTGGCAATTCTCCCTTTTCTCTGAGTCAGGCAGGGAGCCAGGCTTCTTCCCTGCACTGCTCCCTTCATGTAATTTGTGAGAGTCCTCTGAAAAAGGATTTGCTCAAATTCCAATTTTACTCCATTTGATACCTCAATATCTTAAAAATCTACTATCATAAGGCAGCTCCTATTTAGGATAACACTCCCCAAACTTAGCAACATCTTCAAGCATTCAGTCTCAAATTTTCCATTTTCTACTCACATGAGCTTGGTAACTTAACTAAACTCTGTGAGCCATACATTTTTCTCCTAGAACATACACCCCGTGGAGTCTACATTTTATTCCCTTGACTATGAATTTTATGAAGATACCTATCTACCTAGTAAATTTTAATGTAAAGCATTTTATAAGATGCTGAACTTTTAAAACCTACTTTGTGTTTTCATTTTTTATTTATATCTCGCTTGGTAAGTTGATCTTAAGTGTACTTGTAAGGATTTGCAGATGCTAATGAAGAGCCATGAGGGTCACTGCCTATTTAGTAAGGCATGTTTTCCTAGAAGCTCTGAGTTAGATCTAATTAAAGTTTGACACTTCACAGTGGGGGTGGCCTGAGGGTTAAATAACCATACATGTGTCACCAAGTTGTTGCAAAAAATAAATGGGATCACTCATGGAAATTACAAGGCCTGCACATGGAAGGCTGTAAGTGATAGAGTTATGAGTCAAGGCGTAAGCATATCACTCTTTTTTTTCAGAAACTTAAATGTATTTAAGTATTTACTAAGTCACCCCTTTGCTTTTGCATTGGCAAAATGAATTATCTGAGTCCTCTTAGTGGATACTCTTAAGTAAAGTCTCCATGTGAAAGCACTTTGGGAAGGTAAAAAATGCTAAATGTTACTGTAAATTCAATTTTTAAATTATGTATTCATTTTTGTAAATCTCTCATTCCGAGAATAGAAGCACCCTATTAGTAGAGTGTGACATGAAATGACATGACATATCAGGAAGATAAATGTTTATTTTTGTTGATCGGTTTCTCCTCCTCCCCATCCCCATATCTGAAGTTCACTCCTGAGAAGCTGAGAAAGCTTTGGAGAAAAGTTTAACAGAATTTGTTTTCATGTTTTGTTTTGCTAAATGCAGACAGACAATTGTGTGTGTCTGTTGTCCCTGTTGTTGTTCTTGTTTTGCTTTTATTGAATTGTCTGTGACTGTTGGAGTTAATGTCAGGGCAGCTGTGAATATTGATAGACCTATCTCTTAAAATATAAGGGGAGCCCTGCTTAATGACTGCAGAGCTAATCTTTCTTTAATATAAAATTTGAATAACAGATTTTTCAAAGGCTGTTGTGAGAGTAAAACATTTTCTGTAGAAAGGATAGTGTGCTACTTTCACGGGAAGGTCAATGGATGCTATTTGATTCTTCATTTGAACCTATCTAGTCACACTATTCAAACTATTAAATTATTTATTATGTTTAAGATGGGTTTAAGAGTGTGCAGTTCTCTAAATAGTGATAGTATAAGGTCCAAAGATTTTGATGCTCTTACAACAAACTCAGAGTTATCAGAGATACCATTTTTATATTGATTTCTCTGGCTTTAATTTAGCATCATTATTCTTTCAACAAGTTTAGAATCACTTGGAGAAAAGAGGAATTTATATTCCTCAAAACTGACACCATTCCTTGAATCAAGGTTTCTTAAGTTTTGTTAGACATATTTCTCTTAAGGAACTATATTACAAATGCCCTGGTGCTGAAGATTTGATACAGCAGTTCATGAGGCTGCTCTAGAACCTGAGATGTTTGAGACTCTGCAGGCTCACGACAGTTTGAGAGTCTGTGTCTTGAATTCTACAGTGTAGATGTGTGAAGTTACCTCACAATCTACACAGACAGGGAAATAACCACTTGTCTTCTTCAGCCATTGGTGAAAGAAGCATCCTTCACCTTCCTCAGGGAACACTGGATCTACATTTGCTGAGTAGCCTGTGTTTCTGCTTTGGCCATAATGCTTCCCCAGCTGTGCTCACAGTTCTCTGATTTACAAACTTTTTTCCAACTCTAAGTTTCTGCAGGCATATGCGGTAGTATACACCAAAGTGTGTATTTCTCTGGCTGTGTCCAAAGCCATGTAGTCATGCGCAGTTTTCATCAGATGTGGTCTGAATAGGTCCTCAATTGATATTTCACCTCCAATCAGGAGATTTTCTCACTCAGATTCAGGAACAGGTAGGGAAGGCTCCCTTCTGTCCATGCTCCTTTGCCTGTCCCTGCACTTTTCTACCTGGTTTGTCTCCTTTCTGAAAATAGCATAGTTCTAATTTCCTCCAGAAAGATTAAGTGAACCCACTGCCTTGCCCAGCCTTGATTCAAAACAGTGCAGCTCTGAATTTCTCTGAAGATGTCACTTTCAGATTGGTGTGTGCAAAAACAGAAAGAAAAGCTTTATAATTAAGACACTTCACACACACACACACACACACACACACACACACACACACACACACGAGTCTAAAACTATTTGAGCTGACCTCAACCCATGACAAAAAGAAAATTAACGTTTTGGCTGGGTTTTGGTCACCTTTGATCACTAAGTTGTGGAGAAAGCAGAATTACTCTTCCTGCCCCTGAACTGGGGTAGATGGCCAGCGGGGCAGCTAGCCATTGGTTGGAAAAGCTTTCTGGAAACAGAGATCAGAGGCATTCATTCGCCTGGCAGTAGTTTGGCAACCCTGTGTACATTCTACCGATGAGTAAGGACTACATTCAGACACATTTATCTTCCAGGATTAGTAGTCTCGTAACAGGATGGAAGGGTAGATCTGGAGTCAGAAAAAAAAAAAAAAAACAGTAAGTAAAAACAGCAAACAAAAACCATAGTAAATAGCCAAATCTTTCCTCGGTGGGAATATAATGTTAGCACATCCGTTCCTCTGCACTGCTGAGGATTCCTGGCCCCTTCAGTGCAGTAGGCAAAGCTCAGCTCTCTCCCAGGAGTCTGAGACAATGAGCAGAAAGGGGGCCAGGAAAAGAAACCAGCTGCCTCCTTAGGAAAACCTACAAACTGTCACGGGATGAAGACTAGAGGGCTTCTCTGTTCAGTACTGAGAATCCGTTTGAACAGTGGGGAGTTTAAATCATGGATGCCATTTGGTTTTTGTAGACAGAGGCTTTGCTTTCATCCCAGGATTTCAAAGAACCTCCCAGCCATTAATTAGCTATATGCAATTCTGTCAACTTTTCACACCTAATCAAGTGCTGATATATGTCACCCCAAGGGTTCTAATCAATAATTCCTCTGCATGCTCTCCCTCCTGTTTCTCTGCTCCCAGGTCAAGTTTACTGGCCCCAGCAACATTTTTTCTCTTACAGATTTTGCTTTCCTTTTCTTTTTCTTACTCCCTTTCTCATGCCTTTCTCAACATTTCCTTTTCCTTTTCCTTGAATGAAGTTGGGTGAACTTGTAAGCCAAAGGGTTTAATATCAGTGAGACCCTGAGCCCAGGTTTTCACAAGGAAAGACCCAAATGAAGATGAGTTCATCTTAGCCATGAATCTCAATTTCTCATGGGAGATTTTGGGTTGTAAGCAAACTATTTAAGTTCCTACACCCAAATGATTATCCACTGCCAGTGGGTAGATTTTGGTAAAACTGTGCAGGGCCCCAATTATGAAGAGTGATGGAGGTCTAGCTCTGTCTTTACCATACTCCAGTCCCTCCCACCTCACCCATCGGGCAAAGCTCCATTCCACTGAACCATTGACTTAGTACAGCAATGGTGCATCTTCTTTACACGTTCTGTCACTTATCTTTCCATGCCCTCATTGTCACTATGCAGAGAGCACAATCCCTTACCCACTGCACCCACACAGACGCACATTTCTCTCGGGAAGACATGAATCTTCCTTGCCGTAAGGCCTGTCTTACATTCACAGGTCATTCCCTTATTTTGATTCTAAATTTTAAAGTTTACTATTTCTGCATATTTCACTATGAGGTATGGCATACTGTAATATAAATTGTTAATACAAACTGAATTATTCTTTATAAGATATGAGTCATAATCATAAAATGAATACCCACTACCTCGCTAAGCTAAAATAAGCCGGAAGTTATCACTACCAATCTTTATTGAAAGATTTCTTTCCATTCCACACAGCTACCTTTACCTGGAATTAATTGAGTTTTGTTTATGGTACCTTATAAAGGTATTATATATGTGTATGTGAGTATATTGATATACTTCCCATACAAACACATTCATATATGTGTGTAAGTTTATTACATATATATGTGTGTATATATAATCTTACTGAACAAATACATAATTTTTTAAGGTTTAGATGTAATATCAAAATGAGTTTAATCTTCTATCAGTAAGTGATCTTGAGTAACAACTGCATACAAAATTTTGTCTTTCTCTCCATCAACACAGGTTGTATATACATATCCTGACTGGTACAGGGATTGTCTCAGCACACTGACTAAATATCTTCTCTCTTTTTCAAGGATGTGTAATATTCCTTCTCTCATAAATAGCTGTGTAGATATGGGTCTATTTCTAGGATCTCACTGACCAGATTATCCTTGCATCAATATTATATTAGCTTTATTATTATGATTTAATATCAAAAATATCAAGCCTTTACCTTAAATCTGTTTCAAGAATGTACCAAATCTTGTCTTTTGCTCTTCAAAATAAATTTCAGTTAGTTTGCCAGATCTCATGACAAAATCCATTAAATTTAATGAAGAAAACTATAAGCCTATATAACTATTTTTATTTTGTCAGTTAACTTTGTCTTTCTGAGGCAGGGTTTCAGTACGCACTTCAGGCTGGCCTTGAACTCACAGCAATCATCCTGCTTCAGCCTCCCCAATACTGGGACTAAAGACATGTACCACCATACTTGACTATATAACAATTTTAAATAAAACTGACAGCTTTTTACTGATTATTTCTATCCAAAAACATAATGTATTGATCCATCTTATTATTTACTTTTAATTTTTTCAATAAGCTATATTTTCCCAGGAATGTATATAATTTGTTATAGTTATTCCTAAATAGTTTATTCTTGATTTATTTCCAATTGCAACTATAAATGGTACTTGCAAAAATTACATATTCCAAGAGTTCATTATTGTTTTTTTTTTTTATTATGGAGAAAAAGAAAAAAAAACGAGAAGTAGGGTACAAGTTATACAGAATTTCAGAAAAAATAAGCAATAGGAAATCACTAGTTAATAAATTACATATTGTTATCTTAGAAATAGTTGTTCAAGTTACAAAATTAAAGCATATAAATTGGACTTTCAAACAGTGAGACTGGAAACAGTTTTGTTCAGTGATCCAATAAAACTCAGTAATATGGTTATCTATTGTATACATTTAAATATATATGCAGTTATATTCTTTAGAGCACTTTCTTTTCCTTTCTTTTGTACAATGACAATTACACATTTTGGGTTTTATTACTCCCACAGTTCTTATTACTTTTTTTGAAGAGAGTAAAACCAAATGTGACATAACAGAACAGAGTCAGTCAAATCAGAAGGATGAACATAATAGATAATGTAAAAATAAAATACTAGGTGATCAACAATGGTTACCATACTGCCTCTTGCTATCTTAAAAAGAATTGCCTATATCATCAGTTGTAATAAAATTGAACAAAACAGTAAAGAATAAAACCAAAACATTGGAGACATTACAGGGCTTTAAAAGAAGATAATAGTCAACCAGAATGGGCGTCATAATGAATCTTATTGTCTTCACAGTTGTTGCCTATACTTTCAAACTTGGTACTATCAAGCAAAGCAGAATAGAGGAAAATCAGTCAAAGCAAGATGGTGAGGGCTATACAGAGTTTCAAATCAAGTTAATAAGAAATCAAAGTGGGTTACTATAATGTATCTTATTTTTTTATTTTTTCCTTAATTAAAAAGAAAAATTAAAAAGTAAATAATTAAAAAAAAGAGACTGAGATAAAAGAGGGCATAACAACAAAACAGCGCAGGTCAAAGCATAACCATTTAAGCAAAATAGTGTTTCACCACAAGACATCCTGACATAAAAGTAGTTACCATAGTGTCTCTTTCCTTGAAATCTTTGAGTATAACTTCGTATACTGTAGCACCAAACATATCAAGAAAATGTAAAACCACTCAAGAGAATGACAGGATTACAGGATATTTAGAACCAACTATCAGAAAATGAACAATGGCTTCTGTATAATCTCCTTGTCTATAAAAGTTTTTGCTTCTATTATCACATATAATAAAATCCAATAAGATACAACCTGTTAAGACCAATGGAGACAGAAGAATAAAAGCTTGATGGGACTTCAAAGAAAGATGATACTAAATCAGCACTAGCTATTATGATGTCTTGTTTTCTCCAAAATAGCTGTTCCTACCGTCCAATCTTCTCTGCCTCATTTTTGTTGAGCCCTTTTTCTGTCATTTGTTGTCAGTTTGTCCTCTTCATTTCGCTTTCTGCTTCATTCATTGTGACCTCTCTGCCACTGTTTCTGAAGTCTTGGTATTTTTCTTTTTTAGAATATCCTGCAGTATTCTCTGTAGAGTTGAATTGGTGGTTGCAAATTCTCCTAGTTCCTCTTCATCCTGGAAGTACTTTGTTTTTCCATCAATTTCTAGGGACAGGATATATCAATATATCAATCTTGGCTGGAGGTTGTTATATTTCAAAGCTTGAATTATTCCCCCCCCCCATGCTCTTCGTGATTTGATGGTTTGTGCCGAGAAGTCTGCTGTAAGTCTGATGGGTGTTCCCTTGTAAGTGATCTGTTTCTTGTTTCTAATGGCTTTTAGTATTCTTATATTGGATTTCTGGAATTTTGATTATTATATGCCTGGGTGTAGCTCTGTTTGGGTTGTACGTGGCTGGGGTCCTGTATGCCTCATGCATCTGAGTATCTTTACCTTTTGCTAAATGAGGGAAATTCTCTTGGATTATTTCTGTGAATAGTTTTTGTAGTTCATTTGTTTGTGTCCCTACTTCTTCTTTTATGTTCTTAATTCTTAAGTTATAGATCCTCTTATCATCTTCTAGCCTTTGTATTATTGCTGTTTGTTTTCTTGTTATTTTTGAGAAGTTTTTCATTTCATGCTCCCACATTACAAATCTGCCCTCCAGTTCAGATAATCTATCCTTAGTTTCTTTCAAGCTGTTATGCCAGCTTTTGATACAGTTTTTAGTTTCCTGGTAATATCTTTGAACCTGCTTCACATATTCTATGTTTTCTCTATTTTCTCCATCAAACAATTCTCCCTTTTTTTTCTGTTCTTCCATTCCACCATCTGTTTTTTCTTGGGCAGTGCTTAGCACTTCTCTAACTATTCTACTTATATCTTGCTTTTATTTTGTTAAATACTTCATTTTTAAACTCATCTATGAGGCTCTGGAGATATCGCTTTATGTCTATTGGTGCCATGTCTGATATTGCATGTTTTCTGTCTTCCTTTGTGTTTCCCTTTCCTGGATCAGTGTTCTCAGGATTGGGGACTGAGGACCCTTTCTTTTGCTTCCTCTTCCCACACTTTTTGTTCCTTCCATACAAGCGAATATAGGAGGCCCAATTTTTTTTTTTCTTTTTCGGTTATAGTTTGTTTGAATCTGCCAGCTAAGTGTTCCCGCCCACTGCAGTGTACTAGGGAGACACAGAGCTGGGCAGCCTCTGCTGAGCCCACCCCTCCAGGTCAACCTACCAAAGACTTCACTGCTAAGGTGCACCTCCAGGCACTAGGACCTGGTGTGGGCTAGCCTACTGGGTCTTAGTCACCCAGGCCAGGCACTCCCCACCAATCCCGCTTGAGAGGGGAATATGTGACCTAAGTCACTGCAGTGCCCTGTTCTGGCAAGTCTGCCTGGTCCCAGTATGTCCTTTGCTGGAGCCTCCTACTCTATGAAAGGGTCCCCATTCCGCTCACTCACCACAAGTCAATGTAGGGCTCTCTAGTCCCGCTCTCAACTCCACTCGCAGATTCCCACTCTCAGAGCTTTCACGTGTCTCTCTTCCTGCCCTGCAGACTTGGACGCAGCAGCAGCAGCAGGAAATTCAAATAGCGGCTTCCAGTGGCGCGGGTTCTAGCTTCCACACTGAGATTTTATCTGTTCCTGTTATAGCACCAGGATTGGATTTCCAGTTGGTTTCTCTTAGCTTAGTTCATTCCTGGGTTGGCAGGGTATATTTCCCCTTGCTTAGGACTCCTCGTACCGCAGCATTCCTGGATTCTAAGCGAGGTATCTCAGAGGGCCTCCATAGCTGCTGCTATCTATCCTCCATGTTCTTCTGGAAGTCTAGTGGAATCCCAATAATTGCTTATTGATGTATAGAAATGGAAACACTGTTTATTTCTAATTTAGAACCAATTATATTATCAAATATAATAATTTGTGAATTGTTTTGAATTTTCTAACTAAATAATTTTATTAACTACAAATAACAGTACTATTTGAGAAAGATCTATATCTCTTCATTTTTACTATCTTAATTTTATTTTGGTCTTTATTTATAACTTGTGTTTCTCATAAAAAAGGAACCATGCAATATTTAAGTTTCTGGGTCTGATTATTTTCAGTTAGCTTTCTGATCCAAGGTTCGTCCATTTTCCATGAATGACTTAAGTTTATCTTTCTTTATGGCAGAGTAGTACTCCACTGCCTGTAAATGTTACTTCTTTTTTTTTTTTTTTTCAATTTACCTGTCAGTGGAAATACAGGGTCCTTCCAAGATTTAGTTATCATGAATTGTGCTATAAAAAACATGGAACTGAGTGTATCATTATGATATGATGTCTTTAATTCTTTTGGGAAAATACCTAGAAGAGGAATAGCTGAATCAAATGCAATTTCTAGTTTTAGTTTTGTGAGGAATCTCCCCACTGATTTCCATAGTAAGTATACCAGTTTAAATTCCCTATCAGAAAGGTTCCTCTTCCCCCATAACTTCATCAACTTTTGTTATTTCATCTCTTAATGATGGCCATTCTTTCTGGAATAAGACAAAATGTTGGTGTTGTTTTAATTTGCATTTCTCTGATGTCCAGAGATGTCAAACTTTTTTTCAAGTATTTATTGGCCATTACCTCTTTTAAGAAGTATCTATTTACCTCACTTGCCCGTCTTTTTATTGGATCTTTTGTTTTGGGGAATCTAATAGTTTTGAATTCTTTATACATTCTAGATACGTAGTTTTTGACAGAAGTGGCAAAAAGATTTTCCCACTCTCTAGGTTTTCTCTTCACCCTGTTGTGGTTGTTTCTTTTGCTGTAAAGAAGCTTTTTAAGTTATCATGATCCCATTTGTTGATTTTTAATACTATTTCCTGTGCAACTTGGGTCCTATTTGGAATATTCTTACCTATGCCTGTAACTTTTTTTAGTGTAGTCACATTTTTTCTAAAGAAAATAATATGACACCAGTTCTTTGAAATGTTTGAAGTTGGTCTTATAGTGCAGCACGTTTTGACAAATTCTTTCTGTGTGCATGAGGAGAATGATTATTATTAAACTGTACATGATTATTATTAAACTGTAATAATTATTATTATTAAACTGTACATGAACATTACAACAAGTTTATGGTCTTCATTTGCCAAAAACTATGTGTTTTTGCTATAGATTTGTCCACTTTAGCTATCTAAAATTGAATTGAAATTTTCCACTATAGTTATTGACTTGGCAATGTATTTCCCAGATTTCATTAGATTATATATTCATGAATGTTTTATAATGTCTACACTAATTCAGAAATTATAATTCTTGTTGATTCGAATCTTGTGTCATTGTAGTGTAACTTCCAGTATTTTTAGCATTGCTTTGTCTTAAAGTTCTATCTTGTCTCATTACTGCTACTCCAAATTTGTATAGGTGAGTTTAGCTTACTTGAAATAATTCTGTCCTAAATGTTTTGTGTGCATCTGTTGAAAACAGCACATTATTGAAGTTATTTTTAACCTGATTTTAACATATCTGTCTTTTAAGAGGCATGTTTGATATATTTAATTCAATACAAGTCATGCCATATTAATAGTGATTTTGTTTCTTATTGCTTCACTTTTCCTGTTTTATTTTCAATTATTTCTTTTAATTTCTTAAATTTTATATGCTTTGCTATTTTCTAAACATACTCTCTTTTTTCTATGTTTTTATACTGGTTTAAAATTTAATTTACCTACCAGTGATTACTCTTGGAATTTCATGTTTAAATATAGTTAAGTCTATAAATATTAAAGATACTCAATATATTAAACCATGTAACTAAGAAAAAGAGCTGAGAGCTTCTATTGTTCAGTAGTTGTCTATCAGTTTAAATGCTACACTTGGCCACTATTTAAAACTCTCTCTTTAAACACCAAATTAGACATAATTTTATTGTTACTACATAGAGGTAATTATTACTTATAATAAATATAATATTTATTATTTATAATAAATATAATATTTATTATTTATAATAAATATAATTATTATTATTTACATGCATATTTATCATTTTATTTGTTTATTACTAGTTTTCAATTCATAGTTGTCCTTTGGAATATGTATTTTACCTAAAGCATATTATTTATGTTTCCTTTTTGATTGTCTCTCAGTAAATCAGCAATCTTCTTCAATTGTGGGAGAATATATGTATCAGTGAAAATACATGTCCTGAAACTAGCTTTATATTTCATATTCATTAATGTCTGGAAGAAATGCAAACACATACTCAAATTCTAAAAGCAAAAATGGAGACAAGGCTTGTTATTCAAACAAGAGAATAAGGTATAGTAAAAGTGATGCAATTTTAAATAAGATGATGGTATAAGGTTTAATTCTTGTCTTGTGGCCTTGAATAAATTATTCAGCAATATTCATTAAGTTATGTGTGAAATAAACATATGGTGGATATCTGCTAATTGTTTAGCTCTGTCCTAGGTATTCATGATTAAAAATGGAAGACGTGCTTTCTGGCTACAGTGAGCTCAACCTACAAAGATATTTGGACATTAATCAGACAATCAAAAGGTATGGTGTAGCATGAATACCTATAGATAATGTCAAGAAAACTTCCAGGGGACATCCACCTGAGTTTAGGATGAGAACGGTTGGTGAGGGTTGGTCTCCTGGAGGTCATCAGAGTACAGTGAGGGAAAGTATTTGTAGAAGAGAAAGAAATGGGGCGGGGCGGGGGGGGGAGGAAAGGATAAGGAGGAAAAGGCACCACAACAAAAATTAGAATGACATGGATAGTTAATAACATATAGGTGGAGCATAGATTGGAGTTGAGAAGCTTCCAGAGACCAGTTTGGAGTTTTAAGCATGGACCATGTCAGGAAGGGTCATAGATGCTGTGCCAAAGTGTTTAGACTTTATTGCGTGGGTCATGAAAACTCATTAAGGGAGTGAAATGGTAACGACAAGGTCCTATTTGTGTTTCAGATGGTTGACTCCAGCAACTGTGAAGAGCCAGGTGGGGGCTGGGGAGAAAAGGCTAATACCCAGCTGGCTGTGAAATCCTTTCATTGTCAAGCAAGAGCTGATACAGACTTTAAATGAAACAGAGGTATCACTGATGGGCAAGAGGTGTTCCAAGAAGTAAAGTCTGCAAGTATAAATTTCAAAACCATACTAGTGACAAGGAAAGGGGAGGAGTGAATAATAGTTTTCTGCGTTATAGTTCTAGAACTGGATGAACTTCTATAGCTATTACCTCACCATTAAAAATAATATAGAAAGAAGTACAGTTTTAAAACAAAAGAACAGAGTGTACTTTAGAGCATCCTGGGGTTTAGATTCCAATGGACATTAAGGTTGAAATAGTTTGAATATGAAATTCTGGTCTCCCAGATTTAGTTTTCTGACTCAGCCATCCTGAAATTCAACCAAAAAACACAGCTATGATGCATAATTATAAGGGAACATTGGACCAGACATCCTATAAAATGTCCCATTATATTCTTGAGTGTAGCAAAATCTCTCTAAACTTTTAGAATCCATAAAGCAAGGAGGGAGGCATCATGTGACCAAAACTCACATATCTTTACTCTCACAGTCTCTGGTCTGTACAAATTTGATTTCATTTGATGCAGAAAACTTACTTTAAGGGTTTTTTTTTTTCCAATTCCATACATTGAAGTGTAAGGTCATGCATACTTTATCAGGTGATGTGTAGGACTTCACACAACTGCTATAATCATCCTTTATGCTCACCTATCTGCTGGGGAGTTGTGTGGGGACCCTAAAATGTAGCAACAAGCTACTTGAAATACTTGCTCTTGTAGTAGCTGCAATGCATATACTCCCTTGTTGCCAGATTAAGTCAAGTCATTCTGAAACATGAATCATAATCACCAAACCAAGGAGTATATCCACCCCTAATCATCCATACACCAGAAGTTATGCAGGACCGCTTCCCATTCTATTGACTCGATGGTTATCAAGATTTACCTGAAGTCCTTCCCCCATTCAAAATGTCTTTCATAGAATTATCCAAAAATCAGAATCCCTATGCTCTCAAGAGTAGGAATCCAAGTATGTGGACCACAGATTTGCTTCTGAAAAAATCTTTGTCTCCATAATTGCTGTAAAATGGTTTCCAGCAGAATCAGCCATGACTCTCACTTTCTACCTTTTGTAAACCAGAATAATACAAAACAAATAGTAAATCTGATGCCCCAACAAATGTCACATCAGATCTCCCTCCAAGCAACTATTTATCTATTTAAATATCATTCTTTGATACAGTTCTGCTGAGAAATTTTGATTATTGGAATTTTAGCAGTGTATTGTATAATCCATTACATAAAACAGTGATTATTCAATATTACTATCAACAGTCTCTTGTTCTAATTAAACTAACACTGAAAATTGCTAGCATCATTAACAGCCCGCAGCAATGTATATCTGTAGCGATTAGGACATGTTTATTTGTGGGGGTCAAATCTGCCTTTCCCTTACCTCAGGGGCTTTTCATCTTTTCCGAATAATAAAAGCTTTCACGTGGACTAAAGACTCTTCTGATTTGGCTCCGTGTTGACTTCTAAGTATAGAACCAGATTTGGGAATGTCTGTCCCTACATCCATAGAGTGTCCTAAATCAACAATTTGGCTTCAGGTTTGGTTGAATTCATTCAAACCTGATGCGTGCCATTTAGCAGATGTATAATTTGAGCAGAAGATGTCCTTCTATTAGACTAAGTTTCCTCTGCTGTAGTATGTTAATAAAAATGGTTACTATTTCAAAGCGTAATGATTATTAAATGATAAAAATCTTGCAAATGAGTTCATTTTAAGCCTCATACATTAAAAAAAAAGTTGCATAAGTGGTGGTTATTATCATTGTTGAATATTTCTCCCTCTCTTGTTTCTGGTAATTTAAGATACTTCCAATATGTCTCTCTTAAGCCTTAAAGTTGGAAGAGGATACTGAGAGGATTGCCTTAGCCAATCTTTGTACTGAGAAAGCAGAATGATGATATTAATAGGATCCCAAAGACATTTTAATAGTGGATCACTATTCCTGGCTGCTTTTTTTTAATTGTAAGAACAGTGTACAGAACTCTGAATAACAAATGACCATGGAGGATTCAGTCAAAGATTCCCTACAGCTAACAGGAAAAGCAGGAAACACAGAAGTCTCTTTCGGTCCTGATATTTTGCAGATAGTTTATGTATTACTTTAGAAATTTTGTTTATAAATATGAAGCAAACTTTGAGATAATTTATAGACATCAATTTTGAGAATTATTCTTACAATATCAATTTTTAAAACTCATTAGTTTGATAAGTTTAATCTATTTGTGCTATCCACTGTGCTAAGCATCACCACATCTGTCTTAATAGAAAGAGGAAGATACCACCATTACTTCTAAAGAAGAGTAATTATCCCCATTCTACAGATGAACAAACTGAGACAAAAAAGTAGGCAACTTCTCCAAGATCACCCTGCTAATGTAAGAATTACATATAATTCCTCATTCCATATCCTATGCATTTAACTATTGTATGTACTGCCTCTGTATGGAAAAGACTGCTTTGTTCCCTGTGAGCATCCTTGACAGGCATGACATGCAGGATCTCCTGAGTATCATTTACTTGATTATTCTACTGCCCACAGTGTGTAGTGACTGTTCAGTCACTCCTGCATCAGTTTGACTTTTTTTACAAAATTGTCAGCAGTAAAACAGTTGTTCAAATTCTCCAGTCTACCCCTGGCCATCTCTGAGTGTTTGACTGTGAGAAGGCACCTGGTATGTTCTCCAATGTCTGCAAATTACTGAGGTCCCTCTGACCTGCCATGCTTCTTTTAGAGACCCTTTCTCTCAAGGCCTCCATTATCTATCTGTATCTGACGCTTCTTTTCCAATCTTTTTCCACAAGAACTTTTGAGTCACCTTCTATTCCAGCCTTCTCCAAATTGACCTGGTTCCTAAACATACCTCCTCGTCATTTCCTAATCCCTTTGTATATTCCATCTTCCTCCTAATTTTCTTGGTACCTACATCCCACACATCCATTCCAGCTCAGCCTCTTTCCAGGACTCCCCCTCCACCCTTCCTGCACGCTCGGGCCCTAGATCTAAGCACTCCATCTAATGGACCTTCTTACTCAGCCCCAATATTTGCTTTCCGATACATTGGATTTATAGAGTGTTTGCCTGAATTAAAATGAGAAATTTTAGAGCAAACGGAGGCTTCTGGGCTGCTAAGCTTCATCATGTACTTTAAATAAGGAGAAGGGGGAGTGTGTGTGGAGGGCGGCTTGACGCATCCACCCACCCCTGAATTACCATTTCATTCCAGGCTGTTCACCTTCCAACCCAGCTGGTGCCTACCTGGCCCTGCTCACCTCCCCCAGCTAAGTTAACAAAGCACTTACTGCTCATCTGCAGAGCTCCCTCTAATTGACTCTCAGTGAAATAATATTTGCTTTCCATGCCTACTTTGAATCCCACTCACTTTGTTAAAAGATTGCCTTTGGCTGTCTCCTTTGGCTTAATCTAATAGTTTGTAGTTTGTACAAGCAAAACGTTTCCAACCACCTATATAAATAACTTAAGCAGAAGAGAACACTTGTGCAGCCCCAGTGCTAGACTATGGGACATGGCACCCCAAGTTCCTAGGGGACATCACCAGCAGAGCAGGAGCAATTACCATGTTGTACCAGGTCGAAAAGACACTTGTCTTCCCATAGACGGGATGATGGTAAGATTCTGGTTGGTTTCTCCAGTGTAGGGGCCTCTGTTTCCAGGGTCCATCTCCATGCTGCCGCATCCATGGTAGCAGAGGGAGCCCTGTTCAAAGTATGATGAGTTGAAAGGAGCTAAATAAAAAAAAAAAAAATTTAAAAAAAAATCTGCAAGTTTTTCAAATAAACTAACTTTTCTTTCCTAAAATATACTCAATAAAATACAAGATAATATAAGACATAACCATCTTAACCATTTTCATTTACATGATTAGCAGTGCTAAATAAGCTTACATTGTTATTCGTATGTCCTCCAGAACATTCTTCTTGCACAATTGAAACTGTCCATGCAGCAAAACCATAGCTCCTTGTTCCTCTCTCCCTTCAGGCTCTGGTAAACATCATTCTACTTTTTGTCTCTAGATCATGATTTGGCTAGTCTACGTAACTAGTATAAGTTGCGTCATGTAGTAGTTTTCTTTCTGTGATAGGTTTATTCTGTTTATCGTAATATTCTCCAGGTTCACTCATGCAGTCACAATGATAGGATTACCTTTCTCTCCTCAGGCCGATTCATATGCCATTGCACATGCATATGTTGCTCATCCATTCATTGAATGGACACTTGGTTTGCTTCATCTTTTAGCTGTTGTGAATAATACTGCTACAAATATGTGGGTGCAAATATTTTTGATACCTTGTATTAGTTCTTTTTTATGTACCCACTACAGTGGAACTCTTAGATCATATGGCAATTTTATTTAGGTTTTTGAGGACCCACCACACAGTTTTCCGTATCAGTCCCAACATTTTATACTCTTACCAACAGTACACAAGAATTTTGACTTCACTACATTCCTGGCGGCACTCATTTTTTTCTTTTTTTTTTTTTTTCTTTTTTTTTTTTTTTTTACTTTTCTTTCTTTCTGTTTATTTTTTATAGCAACCATCCTGACAGATAAGATCAAACATATATTGTAAGCCTATTCTTTCTTCTTTTTAGCTGAAATAAAAACTAAATGTTTTTTTTTAAAAACGTAATTGGGGTTGGTTTTTCAATGGAAGCACAGAGGCATATCTCACTTTGTGTGGAGTTATCTGCTAAAACAGAGGTTCACAGACTACAACGTGCTATCAGGTTATTTTGATAATAAAGTTTTATTGAAATGAAGCCCTGCTCATTTGTTTATGTATTGCTCTTTACTACACTAACACTATCAGGAAAAAGTTGAGAAACTGCAACAGAGACTGAATATCACCTACAAACCCTGAAATATTTAATATATGTGCCTTTACAGGGAAATTTTTTTCAATTTCTTTGGAAATAAGATCACATGGTGGATGGCCTTAACTCCCATTATTTCTTACTGTCAGACAATTAAGACTCATGCAAGAGCAGGACAGAGACCTCCAAGTGAGTGTGTGCAGAGAGTGGGAAGTAGGGGAAGGTCACCACATCCTGCTGAGGATCAGAGGAGCCTGCTTGAGACTCTTCCATGATCCTAGGAAAAGCTAGCAGTGGAAATCAGCCTTTGATTTGGGATGTTAGAGGAGCTTTCTTAGAGAAGTCAGTACAAGAGCACAAGGGCTTGGGCTGGGCTGAGTGGGAAGAAAGGAGCGGGGAAGTCCCTTTAGAGGATGGAAGTGGGACGCAGGCAGGGCCAACATGCAGGGATAGTGGTCTCTGCCCAGGACTGAAGGACTGCGGAGAACTTAGTGAGAGTGTCTGCGACGTGAGGGAGAGAGACCACAAATGAACAGAGTGCTGGACCATGAGGGACAAATAGAGCATTTGGTGTTAGCGTTTAGGTAAAGGTTTAGAAGATACTACGTACTGTGAATTAGATGTGACCCCATTTTGGCCTCCACCATCAAGAGAAAGTAGTTTAAATCCTTATTAAATGACAGGAGGTCCATTGTCCTTTCCAATGCTCCACATACCTCTTAAGAGCATCTTGACTTTTCTATGCAGTTTAGACTTTCAGTTCCTGCTTATGCTGAATTAGTTTAAATTATTTTTTGTGCCCTAAATGTTTAATTCATGTTAAACATGGATTCATGTAGAGACGGCAGTATTCTTTTGAGCAGGCTCTCAATTCTTTCACTCCTCAATACACCATGAATCCAACACAAGCTTGGATAGTAAGAACAATACTACAAATCTTAGCGTTACTAATACTATATGCAGAAACTGTTCCAAGCATTTTGCATATCAGTTCACTCTTGACAAACCTGATGTTTGTTTATTGTATTTGTTTAAGTAGCACTGAAAAACCACTTAAAATTGAACTCAAGCCAACAGAGTCACATTTTTAAGAAGAACCTTGCATGCCACATGCCCACCATTTTTTCTAGATCTTTTCTTACATTTTTCCCTCTCTGGTTCTCTGCCTCAGAGATTCCTAAAGTCCAGTTAATTTCTCATCCAGGGAACCATTTATATCACAGTCTCTTATTGCATCTTATCTGAGATCTTACTTTCTACTTCTAAATCCAGACCTACCCTCAGTCTCCCAAGCCCCATCCAAAGAAAGGTGCAGGGTCAGCTAGATGATTATACATATCTCTTTGTCTTACTTACATAATTAATAAAAATGAAGCTGTAGGAGGATACATTTTCCAAGGCCAAAAGGTAGAGTCTTGCTTCCATACCCAGTGCTCAGAGGAGTCTGCAAAAGTGAGCAGAATCCACAGATATGGATGGTTCGCAGTGTGTGCCAGGCAGACCTATCTCTGCGTGATCCTCCCGCCTTTGAGGGAGCACAACGGGGCTGGTACTGTTAGTCAAACAGTACAGCTGAATAAAGTGAGGGCCACAGGGATTAAGTAACCTACCCAAGGTCACTCAATTAGTAACACGCTGGGAATTTAAACATGCTCTTTCCATTGTATCATGCTGCTCTGTCTGCGTACACAAAAAAAGAAAAGGTGGAGCTGTAACTTCCTGTGGCTGGCGCTTGTGACCTTTCCATGGCAAACACTGAGATCTCTTGTACTGTGTGTCTATATCACATTTCCATGCACTGGAATGTGTACATGAACTCTCTAACAGCATTTAGTAGCAGTAATTTGAAGACTCTTTCTTTCTAATTTCCCCTATACAAATCAATAAATGTTTAGTGATGCCATTAATGGAGTGAAAGTAGATTTCACTTTATTATAAGAATTGATATTTGTAACATTTATCACCCACATTCATAGAGAGGGAAAGAGAGAGGGAGGGAGAAAGAAATGAAACCACTGTGCTTGGAGTACATGGGATGTTAAATATTAAATGCTTGGTTTCAAATGCTTCAACCAGAAGCAGTAATGCATAAGAGTTTTAGCTCAGGGATATGAAGAGCTTGAGTTCAAGTCTCAGTGCCCCCTCTTCCCACCACCACGAATTAGTTTGAAACTTAAATATGATGCGGTATTGACAGCAGTCAGTGCTTGACCGTGACCCTACCCAGTCTGTGTGGGTTCACCTAACTCACTGTGGGACTTCAGGAAAAGAAAATAACAGTTTGAGTCTCTTTGCTCCAATATTCCTCCCTTCCTATATTCGTTATTTCATTGCCAAGTACATCCCAGACATTATCTCGTAAAAGAAAAGGAAAATAAAAAAGAGAATAGAAGGAAAAAATGGAAGCAAAACTATTGTAAATAAGAAGGGGAAGAAGAGTTGAAGGGAAGGGAGAGGAATGGGGAAAAAGGAGGAATCTATATAAAAATTTTATACAAATTTTATACAAATTTGATGTAATCATTATGTATATCAAGAGTACCAATAAAATTAATTTAAAAAATAAGAAAGTCCCCAGACATACTTTCTGAACCACATAAAACAACCTTCGTTTGACATGAGAGGCCTTGATTTCAATAACAAGCAAAGGTAGGTGGATGGTTCCACATCCCATTCCTAGGGAGACCGGTGACTTCGGAAACACAGTGACACCTCTGCTGTCACACTCAATTCATTCTACATTCGTGTTTGAGCATCAATAAGTTCAATGCTTGCACATATTTTCCCATAAAGAGTACACAAGCATATAATTTGTTCTGAGACCCAAAAATTACACTTATAAATTCATTTCTCCAAGACTTTAACAAATCTCACAATGACTCCTTATTTAAGTCGATCATGGATCCCACAATTTTCCTCTTCACTTACTGCTGGTATCACTAACCTCCTTTGGAGCCATGCTTACGATATTTTATGCAAATAAAGCACACAAAAAAGGCACAACGTAAATGTTTTAAGCACTATATGTTGCCTAGGCAAGGATGGTCTCAGGTAAAGTGTCAACAGTGCCCACAGTGAGATGCAATGTGTGACACAGTTTCTCTACCCTAATTTTCCTCCCTTTCCATCCTCTTATTTCATTGTCAAATACATCCAAGTAATTATCTCATAAGAGAAAAGGAAAATTAAAAGAGACTAGAAGGTAAAAAATGTCATCTAGTTTTTTTCAAATTGATTTCAGTTCGATTACTGAGCAAAGTTACTAACATCATGGATTTATTTTTTAAGTATTTATTTACTTATCTATCTATTTTGAACCTTGCTGTAGTGGAAAATTTGAACTTGGAGCCTTTCAACAACCAGGTTTCATTATAGTGAGTCCACAACCTGATGGTTTTGAAGGACCAATCCTTTCTAACTAAGGAGATTCGGCTCAAACATATCTGGATAAAGCTACACAGGTGTCAGAATCAAGCCAACCAATAGTATCATTCCTGGATGATTGGTCATAGTGGGATATAGGATAAAATATTTCAGAAGTCATAACCTTAAGGAACACTCACCATATCAGGGTGGAAAGTAATAAGAAATAGTGGTGCCCCCAGAAGAAAATGGGATGAGGGAATGAAAGAGTTTTTAAATTTACTGTTTTGCTCTAGTTGAGAGATTTGTCACTGTATTCAGAATTTTCTCTTCTCATACTTCCAAAAAACTCCAGAGACCTGGATGTCCAAAGGAAGATCCAGTGACCTCCTGACACACCAAAAGAATCTCCTTTTCTAGCCCACACATTGGCAAGGAAGGCATTTCTGAGTAACATCTATGCTCCACTGGAGCAAAGTCCTTAGGTAACCACCTTGTTCCCACTCAGAATCTACTGTCTCATAAGTGTAGACAATGAAGATGGGAGAACAATCTGCCAAGCCTTGCTGGGAGGGGCATCAGACAGGATGAGTTCCGGGGACGTATATTAAAGACCATAAACTCTGGAAAACCACCAAGAATTAGCAACTCCTCATCCCCCAATAGCACTCACCTCAAATTCGCAGCATTTAAGAGGAGGTTTTCTCTATATCTTTTTTCACCCCTTGGTGCAATAACACTACTGAACTTCCAGGGTCCTTTAATAATGGTTAATAGGGGAAGAGGAGAGGTTCTGATGGTGAACCTGAGTAAGCTAGACCCTGGTATGAAAGTTCACTTGAAAATGGTATCCTAATGATATGCTAATTAAGATGCCCCACCCAAGAAGTAGAGCAGTGTTGCTATTCACTGGTTGGAGTAAAGCTCAGAGATATCTGAGCCACTTTCTCTTTCCACAGTTGAGCAAATAATTCCAATAAATTTTGTATCCAAGTGTCACTGTGTCCTCCTGACCACTCCTGTGTTGTTGCCCAGGAGGTCACACAGGCAGACTTCTATGTGTGAACAGGTAAAGGAGTATTTCCTTTTCCCTGAAAATCTAAGTCCAGTGATTTGTCTGAATAAATATTGTTAAGGCACTCTAATGACTTCCAGTACATAAGGTACACTGTGGAGAGAAATCTTTCTATGCTATGCTTTGGCTTTTCTTCCAATAATTTGGATTTTGCTGGAGTGATTTATCCTGGTATTTTCTGAGGCCTTCTCATCACCTTCTGTGTCTTTTTAAAGAGAACTGGCACTAACAAAAAGATCAAAGTCTATTACACAACCTGAATCAAGAACTTGCCAAGGTAGAATAAAACCAACAAAACTCTGGTTTTAGAGTTCACAGTCTTCTAAGAGTTCATTCAGTAAGATTTATGGTGCCTTAAGGAAAAGGTAAGCTGGAGTCAACAAAGGGCATATTAAATGAAAACATAAACAAGTAACAGTTTCGAGTACTGAGAAGGGCTGGGTCGGATCTCTGGGTCATTCAATAGACAGACTTGAGATCCAGTATTACCGGTATTGTACGATGAGGGTTAGCTAATAGCTAAAGATGAATACTTCATATGAAGCAGAGACATCAAAAGGTAGCACAATAGGCCTGAAGAATGACAAGTATCTCTGGGAAGCAGTCGGCCCAGCCCGCAGCAAACCTGAAGGTACCAGCGAGATAAGTCGGAGCTGTCGGTGTGAGCCACATCACCCAGGACTTTGGAATTGAAGGAAAGGGGCACGGGTGCTATTCTCAGGAAAGCAGGGTGTCACTGGCAGCTTTAGCACCTGGAAATGGTAAAGGGGGCTCTATCTGTGAGTGGAAAAGCAGAGTTGGAGGCCAAACACATTTAGGTGAGTATGAGCTTCAGGTGAAAAGTGGTGAGAATGGGCTAAGGACTGAGAGGGGAGCTGATAATGGAAAACATGAAGTGGGCAAACCAGCTATGAAGAAAACCACAAAAAAAAGCTGAAAATAAAATACTTCAGGGTAGGAACCTGGAGATGAGAGCTGATGGTGATGTCACAAGGATAGAACTTGTGGGCAGGGGGAGGGTATGTGCAGAAACTGTCGTAAGAGTTTCTAGTTTCCTTTCTGTGGTTGTCAAAATGCCTAGCCTCTGCCTTTGACATACCATCCTCTGTGCAGGGATGCAGCCTATGTGAGCTTGCATAACAGACCATGCTCAGTGAACGAAAGCTACTGACTACAGCAGCTACAACTGTGGCCACAAAGTCTGAGGAGATTGCTAAAAAAGGGAGATTCCCCAGTGAAAGCAGGTATTCTGCATGAGGTCTCTGGGACTCTCAAAGTTTCCTGGCTCAGAAGTTTTCCCATGAGGGCACTAGCATGTGATCAGTTAGCTAAAAGCACAGAGGTCTCAAGGTTTTCAAAACTCATGAGGCTTAGCTCCAGGGAAGCCTTGTAGATTGCTTGGTGTTTTTCTCTGTGATAATGGGACATAATTAAATCTAGCAGTCAAGCTCAGAACTATTGGATACAACAGTAGGGAGACAGAAAATTCCTCACTGTCCAGTCAAGGTCACAATGCTGAAGATATAGGCACAGCAAAGGATAATGTCTTCCTCTAGGGCTCCAAGAGATTTTTCAGTCACTATGGTGACCACAGTATCCTTTGAGATAAAGAAAAGAAATTTTATCTGGGGTGCCTTGGAGTAAGTACAACGTAATTATCTTCTTCATTCCAGAGGAACGCTGGGACCTCAAGCAAGTTGCTTCTACTCCCTAAGCCTCATATTTTTTTAAATTTGCAAAACAGAGTGATGATAGTGACACCTATCTCACAGAGAAGTACAGGCGAAATGATAATCAGTGTCCAGTAAAAATTAGGTGTTAAGTATTCATCATTCATTCATGGAACATGCATTTTTGAATGCATACTATGTGTGGGATTCTGCTTGGTGCTTGTGAACAAAACTGAGAAAGATCTTCACCTATGTAGAGTTTTATTCTGAAGTGTGTATGCGAGAAAAATGGGAAAGCGGACAACATTCAATAAAAGTTAATCGGTACATTATTGAGTTTTTTTAGAAAATGATAGGTTCTATGAAACAAATACAAAATAGATCAGAGAAAGGGAAGAGGTGGCAGGAGTGACCTGGAATAAGTCATTTATTTGTCTAGAGGTCTTGCTCCATTTACAAGTCAGTTGCAACTTCTACCTTATAAAGCTATGGTGGCCAGAAAATGAGTACAAATCACCAAGAATCATTGCTAGGCCTTTACTGATGCCTAGCAGTACTGGTCCGTATTACCACTATCATTCATATCTCAGTATGGTTGGGTCAAAACAGATCTTACTGAAAGAGGACATTTGAGCAAATAGGGAAGGGATTGAGGGAGTGAGTTATGGTCTGACCTCCACCACAGAGATTGGAAAGGACTCAAAAAATCAGCCTTCTAGAAAGAATCAGGAAATTAACAGACATAGTTAGAGATTAGATGGCCCTAAGATAACAATATAGAAAAACATGGCTATTGTACTAAGAAAGAAGCAATGAATTTTTTCTAGCTGCTGAAAACTTAGTGCTGGCAGTTGTAACCAGGCTAGTTGTAATGCTGCCTACTTCATGCTGGCGTAGCCATGATTCTGACTGTGTTTGGGGATGCTTCTCTATGCATGAGGCCATTTGAGTGGGTAAATGTGAGCATCTTTGTGTCTGTTTGTTATGATATACTAGGGATACATGTCCAAGGGTGCAGGAATAGGACTGTCTCTGGCCTCTCTGTGTGTATGTGTGTGTGTGTGTGTGTGTATGTGTGTGTGTGTGTGTGTGTGTGTGTGTAGTGATTTGGAGCAGGAAAAGTATCCTTGCTAAAGAATTGTACATGCATTGGAAGAAGTAGATGGTCATCAAGCTTTATTCCATATCCATATGTGGCCTTCAACAATGAAGTCACTAACCTACCATCTATCCTCTCAGAACACAGCATTTGACAAATGTCTAAGATATAACACAGCCTCAACTTGCCAGAAATTTAAACAATCACATGAGATGGCATTTATGAGACACAGAGGGTAATGAAATCACCCATCCATCCATTCATCATAGTGTTAAGTGTTTGCAGTGTCAGACCCTCTGTTAGCTTCTGGGAATGCAAAGAGGGGCCATTGAAGGTTGAAGGATTCAGAGACAAGCTAAAGTTTGCATTCCACCTAATATCCCTTACTGGCTGCATGACCTTGAACAACTCATTTTACTTTTTGAGGGTTTTGCTGAATCTTCTAATCAGACAGAACAATACCTACACAAGGGGGTATTGTGAGAAATAAGTAGAAATCACCCCAAGTTAACTAATCCCTACAGATGCTCAAAACTAACATTCAATGGGCTGGGGATTTAGCTCAGCGGCATAAGTGCCTGCCTTGGCAGCAGGCAGTCGTGAGTTCGATCCCTGGTCCCGATAAAAAGAAAAAGAAAAGAAAAAAAAAAAAAAAACTAACATTCAGTATCTTCATCATTGTTTCCACAGCCATTTCCATCGTTATGGACAGTACTGTCTATCTCACGAGGCATACAAAGTATCAGAAGTTATGATGGAGCTGCTTAGGTTTCTGATCTCAGATCACGATTCATCTCCTAGACTCATCTAAGCCACTGTTCATAAAAACTTCCATAAAAGGGATTCCCTGACTATCCACCAACCTGCTTTTTATTTCTTGACTATATATATGTATATATATATATATATATATATATATATACACACATAATTTTCTGCAATAATATATATATATATATATATATATATATATATATTCTTTTTTTTTTGTCTTTTTCATTTTTATCGGTACCAGGGATCGAACTCACGACCGCCTGCTTGCAAGGCAGGTGCTTATGCTGCTGAGCTAAATCCCCAGCCCCAATATATATTCTTACTTGTCTGTTTGTCTGCCTCATTCTGTCAAAATAAGATTCATGCAAGAACAGTGCTCTGTCTCTCTAGTTTGTTCTGAAAGCAGGTGAGAACACTTTCTCCAGTGTCTACAGAAGGACCTAGTATCAGTAAATGAGAATGTGCTGAATGGAAGAATGTGTGAGTGTATGAATGAATGAATGTGATCTGCACCACTACAGAACCCTAAGAAAAAATATGAGTAGCTCCACAGAAACAAGTCTTACTTTTGGAAGCCTTAACAAAGAAGATAAAATTGGATCAGAGAAACTGACAGGATTTTCCAGTGAGAAGCATGAAAAAGCCCAAGCAAAAGGTATCTAAGCATGACTGTTACTCATCAAACAACAAAACTGTTAATTGTCCTCTCTATCATCCCTATCAAATGATCTGAGCATCTTCACTTGCCCTGGAAGAATGTGGAAAAGAAGGAATCCCCCAAATTTGTGAATCCATGTAATCCTCTTCAGTAGCATAGGGTCAGCCCTAATTTGCATATAAATGATATTAATTTTTTAATCATACATTAACACTATCTCGTTTGCTTGTCCTTGTGCCTCCCTAGGTGGAGAAACAAGAAACTTATGATTGATGAGTGACAGCAATTAAAATTATAGACTTAAACTTACCTCCTTCCTCAGTTAATGGCAGGAAATGCCATCTTACCTGAGAAGTGATATTTAGATTTAAAGACTATAGATTCATAAGGTTTATTTTCAAATCCTAGGTCTTTTACTCTGTACAGCATCGCCTTTCTATAGCCAATCTCATGATTTGTAGTGTGGATAAAATATAAAATCATGTAGGATTTTTGCAAGGATTAAAGGAATTTATACACCTCAGGTACAGACTTAGAGAAAGTTTTCAAAACTGAAGTTTATATCATTTTACTGCCCTTACCATATTGGATTACAATATGCAAAGTTGACTGTATTCAGATCAGCATGAGAGACTATTTTCGCTCTCATGCAGAATAGAAGAGAGAATTGAAACCACCATGTTGGGCGGTCACATAGACTAGATCTCGATGATATTCATATTTAGAAAGTCTATATTTCCCCCAGGATCACACTTTACTTAGAAAGTAGTCTGGCTATCAATGAAGAGAATAGCTTCATCCTGAATATTACTAATAACTGACTTTTTAACAACTAGATCAGCATTAGAGAAGGCAGTCATAGAGGCGTAGATATCTGTTTGAAGCTGTTGTTTTCTCTCTCAGCGTTTGACTACTCTTGTTCTCAAATAATATGTGGGAAACAGGGGTGGGAAACAGGTGGAGGTGGAATCATATTTATTGGGTCTCACTAGCAGATGCGTTTCTTGCTTTATCTCATTCCACTTTCCTGTTGTCCTGCGAGGCTTTGTTATCCTACTTTACAGATGAGGGATTTGAGACTGAACAAGAGCAAATGATTTGCTCATGACTGATGAGGGACAGTCTAAATTTGAAACCATTAGGACAGAATGCTTTCATTTTACATAGAGATAGAAATGCAGGATTGTTAGCCCCATTTGGTGCATAATTTTGCCATAAGTTATTTGCTAAGGATCTAGAACCATGTGTCTGAATGGATTTCAGAAATCTAGAACTAACAAACATAGTAGGAATATAAACTCAATGTGTAGAAAACTAAACCCAACCTCTCCATCCTTTCCACCCACACTCTTACTATAGATCTGCTCCTTTTACCTTTATTTACGAATCGTTGTCCACCATCCAAAGTCATTCTAGTCTTCCGCCCACCCACCCTTTATAAATTATTGGGTCTTATCTACTCTTTCTTTGAAACTGTCAAGTCTGACCCTCCCCCAGATCAGTCATTTTATCTCTCCCCTTAAGCAAGTAGCTTCTTACTGTCCTTGTCCTATATGCATTCCTCTTCTTCATTCTTTCTGCTTTGAAAAAGTGATTATCAGGAAAAAAAAAATAAGTGACATTTCGCCATTTCCCACTGTCCACAAGTTGAGGATCAAACTCCTTATCAGGGTCTCTACAATGTAACTTTCTAGCCCCATCCCTTCTCTCCCAATACTTAAGAAGAATTTCTAACAATTTCTTTAAAGTACAATTACTTTTCATTTTCCTGTGGGTTTTTTTTTTTCACTTAAAACATCTTGTAGTCTTGTAATCATTATGTACTGCAAACATGTTCTGATAAAGAGAAAAAATAAAACTCAGCTCCGGTGTCTTTTCTGTTGACTATTACTTAATTACCCAAGCCTACAATGAATGTCATGCTTATTTTACCAACTTTCCTAGAAAAATCCAGCACTTCGCATATACTTGTGCTTATACATGGTCTTAAACCATGATAATTTTTGCATAAACAAACATCACTCAGTAGAAATGAGCTGCTTAGAGATAATTTTTTTCTCATTCTTTATCTCTTTAGTAGCTACCCTGATATTTTTTGACAGTGAGAATTATAATGCAGTTATTAGTGTGTGTGTTAACATAAACATACCATAAACATACTCCCTCTGAGAAGTGCAGTCTTCCTAATTATCCTTTTAATTGCTGCATAATATTTCTTCCTGCTGATGTTCCATAATTACTTACACATTTAATTCAAGTCATTAAATTCAAAAACTTTTTTTCCAAATTCCTAACATGTGCCAGGTACAATGCTAGATGCTGAATACAGTAAGGAGAATCTTCTTACCTCAAAGACTTTAGATGTCAATGTAGAACACATCACGTAATGGGTGCTATAGTAAAGATATGTCACCAATAGACCGATGGGTTGGAGACACTGGGTAAGGAAGAGTTTTACATTTACTGAAGAGTTTGAGAAAAGTAAAAGGACATGAGACATTAGAGTTTTAAAAGCTGAATAGAAGCCTATGAAAAAGGACTAAAGAAAAAAGAAAGGGGAGAATACTATAAACATGAAAATATATTTTAAAATAATATAGCATAAATTGCTAAGTCCTCCCAGCTCCTCCCAGCTCCAGTCCTCCCACAAACAAAATAATTGTGTTTCAACACAAATGTCTCATTCTAAGAACTCTGAGAACGTGCCACCAGCTCTTCCTGCCAGCAAACTTCTGCGCACTCAGCAGTGCGTGGCTTTGCCAGTCCCACGCCACTCACCTTACATCTCAGTGCTGCGTATGCATTGTACAGGGCTGATTCGTGCTGGCAAATTTTCTTCAGCCCACATTTTCCTTTCATCCAATAACTAAAGTTTTGCAAAGTATGAATTTTCTAATTTCAGAAAATAAGTTCACTAACTAACACAATACAATCCTTTTCTTTGTTCCTGTTTTCCAGAAGAGTTGCAAAGTTGCCAAGGAAACATGAATCTACAGCACTTTCCTGGTAAATATTAAGCTCTCAACAGATAGTAAATGAATCCATGACCAATCAAGGGTTAAATGTTTTAGTTTAGGTGTGTGGAATGGAAAGAAGAAGTTGTGCAAAGTGAAAGGCAGTGGCGGGTTGCTTTATCACATTCACAGAAACAAAAATATTCTTTTAAATCCCAGTTAGTATCCTGGTACCTTACAAGGGCATTGTTGTTTATGGAATCAGCAGTGCCAAGTATACTAACAGCGATGAAATCATCCCTACCCTGTGACACACTATTTAATCTAAGAAACTCATTCAAATATAGGAAAACACCAGATAATATATGAACCATTTCTGTATTAGAAAAAGCCTGAAAACAATATAAAATGTTCACCAATCAGGAATGATTAAACAAATTAAATATGCGAATTGGAAGGAGTATTATGAAGTCATTAAAATGGTAATTAGAAAGATTATGTAGCTGCATGGAAAAACATTTACTATATGATATTAAGTAGGGGAAAAAAGTCGAATACAAAATTGAATCTAGGTCATCACTGCAATTATGTAAAAATGTGTGCACATGAATCAAGATACCAGGGGAAGAAGCCCGCATATGACCAGCTGTTCTAAAATAGTGTATTTTTCTTTTTAAAAACGTCCTTTCATCCTATAGAGAGCATTTTCTCTAGCGTGGGCTATATTCTCCAGCCTCTAGGGGGAACTCAAGGCTTCCCCGACCCTTGTCTCCCCTGCCCACCCCAACAAAGGGAAGGTCTCCGGTAGGAACCAGGGGGGCCCTGAGCTAGCAAGTGGACTTCCAGCGGACAGTGTAAATGGAATAGGAATCGAACTGAGCCAGAGCAAGTTTTCCCTCGTCCTTCGTCCTCTTGGTCTTTTCTGCTTAGAGCTCTTGGTCAATCTTTTGAAATAATTTGGTTTCTTGGGGTTGTTGTTGTTGTTGTTGATTTGTTTTGTTCTTTCTGTCTTACACCTTACTTCTGTTTTTTGATTACTGTATTAATATACCCTGTCATTCATTTGGGAAAGAATTTCCATCTCTAATTCCCTTAATAAAACAAGCAGAAATTATACTGTAAATATATTTGCACAGCAAGAAAGATATACCTTTGGGGTTCCATAGTTTGTTTTAAAAAGAAAAAACTACTAGCTTCCACCAATAGAATATTAGTTGACAAAATGTGATGCATAGTTTTGGTAATTTTAGTTTATTAGTGCATATGTGTAGTACATACTGTTTACATTCCTTGCGGGAAGTTGCCACAAATATATTACACATCAATTCCTTTTTCCATCTCCTTTCACAGCCCTTTCCCCATCAACCCATCTCTTGATTCACTTACTGTTTTTGGCTTGCCTTCGTACATGTTTGCCTTACATGATTAAAAGCTAGAAAATTATTTTTGAAATAAAACAGGCATGGGGCTGATAAAGTTATCTAAAATACAGATTGCAGCTTTGGGTAGATGAGCAAGCGACAAAATAATTGTGTGTGTGTGTGTGTGTGTGTGTGTGTGTGTGTGTGTGTGTGTGTTCCAATGGATGATGAGAAACATTTGCCTATATATGCTGGAAGAAACAGAAATGGGTATATGAATATGTAAGAAAATTGTGATACAATTACCTAAGAAGAAAAGAAATTGGGGGATTTGCAGCAAATCTCACTTTTTATTCTGTATTCTTTTATGTCATTTTGCTTTCTATATACATGTACTAGATTTTTACCTTTCTGAGATTAGAGTAGCACCCAAGGGTAAGGAGGTTAAGGCTTAAACTCTGCAGATTCTGTATCATTACTATAGTCTATATTAAGGAACTTTCATATGTCCCAAATATGTTCCAGCCTAGCTCACTATGAACAGAAACCAGAGAGGAATTTGGGTCCAAAGCTAGAACATACATCTACTACTACCACAACTATTAGTACTTCAACTAATGCTAATATTATCAATTTAATGACAATAAATAAATTTAATAATGTAGATATAAATCAAAAGAAAGATTAAAGTAAATATTTAAAATTCAACACCTGAAGAAAAATGTATAAAATAGTTTACTTTTTGTTAGAAAAGAGAAATTTCACAAATCAATCTATTTTAAGAGAGTTAGAGTTGACTAGAAAAAAAAGAAATGGAAAGTCCATTTAAAGTAGGACAGGGCTAGTCCTTGCCTGTGGTTTCAAATTGACTTCCTATTAAACTGTGACCCATTACTAATGAGATTTAGCTGGCTTTGTGCATTGAAAATTGCTCTCCTCAAATATCTCTTTGCCTTTAGATTTTGGGACTTTTTATTTTGCCCTCTATGAAGTTTTAAAATCCATCGATTTTGCTATTTTAAAATATTGCTGCTGAACAGGGAACGTTGGGGAGTGAAGGCTGAGTGTGGAAGCAAGATACAGAGGAAGGAATGCAGAGCGATTACAGGCAAGGCCGGAGCCCTGATGTGGCCTTGTCCTAAAGCTGCACCAGCCTAGTCACTTCTCCACGTGTAGCCTCAGTAGGGACTCGTGGCTCCTCTGGTTTTCCTGGGGTGCAGTCACTTCATCAAGGAACCAAACACCATCTCTCCAGCACAGCACAATTGTTAGCCAAATTAAAATGGGAAAAGCACTAGTATATTAACTAAGGATGCCTAGTTTGAGCAGCCACAGCCAAAGGAGTTAGAGCTTAGACCAGTGCTATCCATGAGAGAGACCGTAGCATCTAACCAAAGTTAACAGATGGCTTTCTTGCCTATAAATGATTCCCTACAGAGGCCTGGGATAGAACCTGTAGAAGAGAAATATAGATTAGAGGGTGAAGGTTCCCATGTCCTGGGGTGCAAAGCTCAACTAGTTAATATGCATACCAAAACACTTAGTGGTTCTCAGCACTTATTCTATAAATTCATTCACAAACAAATGTTGAATGATTAATGCCTGACATCCTTTACCACAGAATTAGCATTTAGATCTATGTATTCAAATAGAAAGATGCTTCTAAGCAAGTAAGTCCTCATTTTCATTATTTCTTGTTTGAAACACAAACCGTCTATCACATTAAAGCACTACTATAAAGAGATAGCTTGAATCCCCAATAAACACGTTATGTAAATACTTAGCTATATGTACAGTGTAAGCACGTGGCCCAGCAACTAGTTTGAGATGGTCTAATAATTGGTGTGACTTAGAAAAAATACTGTGTTTCAGTGTCATTTTCTGTGGAAATGGTGTCAGTAATGTTGACCCTCTGAGATTACAGAGAAAAAAATAAATAAATCAGATAATATTCACAAAGATTCTTGGCCCTATGCAAGTAGAATTCTTATACTGATGCATCTTTACAAGAATTCCTACTTCACTGGAGCTTCAAATGTAACCTTAACTCTAGCTGTTTGAGAACTTCTTAATTCATTAAGAAAAAGTCAGCAGTAAGAGCTAACTTTTTGCAAGAGAACTAACTTTTCATACATAATGTTTTGCAAGTCATCAATGCCAACTGATCTGTCCATGAGTTTTCCCCAGATGTGAGTTTGCAAGTTTCCATTTTCAAAATATATAGCTCACTGCTAACTTATTTTGGAAAATCTTCTATTTCCTGCCAAATAAATATATGGTGGATAATTGTTATATTTCCATCATTCTGGAACTCTTTGGCCAGACCACAATGTGCTAAGTTAGTATCTACTTACATATTTTGGGTAGACCTGGGATAACACTAGTCCATGTGTTATTAGCACTATGATGGGAAATTTATCCAACATCTTTGATCTTAAATTTTATATGAAAATTAAGGATAATTATATGTATTACAGAGTGACTGAAAGATTAAATTACACCATGCATCTACAGGCCATGATATGATTGTCATTGTTCTTACCTGTTACTTTATAAGTCTCTGCTTTGTGTATTTTTAGCATTGCTTCTACTTGACTATTCCCTATTGTCATTTTTATCAAAACTCAAAGACTAGTAAAACAAAAATGTGAGCTAGATTTTTTTAAAATCAGTTCAGTATCCAACATACAGCATTGCATATAGGTATCTGACTTGGTGAAATGTTGTTGATAAGTTAAATAAGTGATTAAATTCAAACAGCTAATAAGTGTTTTGAATTTGCTCTAAAGCAATTTTGACAAGTGGTCATCTGTGCTGTTTTTAACATACCTAGCCTGCAGAAACTTAAAATTATGCAAATTACATTTACAAAATATATAGCAAACAAGTTAATTTGTGAAGCACTTTCCAACCCTGCACCAAAGGCACAATGTATTCATCTATCCGAGCATCACAGCAAAGACCCAAAATCCTTAACTGTAACTGGATTACCAACAAATCAAATTCCAAAGTTCAAAGAGGTCAGCCTGACAGTCATCACTTGCTTCTTTCTGCTTCTTTTGTGACCCACAGAGGCAGACAGAAAAAGTCTAATTGTTCTTTTGTTAGGTTGTTTCAGAGATCTGTGAGTAGCTCCACCTCAGGAAGAAACACTCATTTACAAACCCACACACAGATTCCAGAGATATGAATAAGAAACAGGTGTTCTTCACAATTTGTTCATGAAGAGGGAATAAAAGAAGCCTCTTGTTCTATGAGCTATTATTAAAATAAATATCATTGGCTAAAAGGCAGGAAAAGTTTGAGAACCATCCAAGCAAATGACACTTTGCCAACTCCACTGTATTGTTACTAATTGGATATTCTAACACTTTCTGTAACATTTTATAAAAAGTTTCAGAACAAGTGATAGAGTGTCCAAACAAGCTTGTCTTCAGATACTCATGGTGGCTGGTTCTGGGTAAACACCTCCAGCCACACAGCATAGCATTTTTCTTTCCTCCAGTTCCACCTCGGTAATTCATACTCTCACTCTTTTTCTCTCCCATCCTCCTTCTCTCACTTTCCTTTCTCTTTCTTGGGACTGTAGGAAGGCTTTTTGCTGTATCAATCATTAGACCTCTCGAAATAGTCATAGTTAGTGTTGAAGTGCCAAATCCAGAGAGAGTCACTTGAATTTGTTTTGAATTTAACACATCTCCAGAGGAACAAAACATTCCAAAGACCATATTTTGAGGCTCTGTTTTTGGTTTCATTGGGATTTGTTATAAAAATGGCAGAAAATTATGAGCTTGAACCTTTTCAGGAAGGTGAGACAGAAATAAAGGGGGTCTCCAAACTTCTGAAGGATGAGCAACAGTAGCATCTGTAAAATTGAATTTCTAGAAAGAAGTTATGCTTCCAAGTGGTCTAAATCAACCCATTTGTCCTACTCTGGAAGCCTCAGCTCCATTTTATATAAAGAGAAATGGTCCAGGGTGTTCATTGATCATTAGCTGCTTAGTCGTTTAAGGATGCAGTGAACCAAAGCCACGTTCCACAGCTATGCAATGCACTTGGCCCTGAAGCTATATTGTACTCATTTCCTTTTTTTTAATATAATAAGTTAACATAAACTTAGTAGTTTAAAGCAATACAAATTTACTGTATCACAGCTCTGGAGTTCAAAGTCTGAGATGGATCTCAGAGGACTGAAATCAAGGCATTGATGAGACTCTATCCATTTGGATGCTTTAAGGAAGAACCCATTCCCTTTCCTTTTCTTCCTTGTAGAGGCCTCCTACATCCCTTGGCTTGTCACTCCTTACTCCTTCTTCCAAGCCAAAAACACAGCATCTCCAGTTGTCACCGTGAAACCTCCTTCTTCCATTTTTTCCCCTCAGTGCATGTAAGTTACACCAAATACTAGGTCTTGTTTTGACATATTTGGATAGGCATGTTCCTGCCTCTTTCCCTTGCCTCCCTCAATATCCTTCTCTTATTTTACAATCTCCAACTATTTTCATGTCATCTCTCTCTTTTTGAATTTTACATTTTTTTCTAGATTTCTTGTATGAGAGAAAACATGAAAGATTTTATTTTCTGAGTTTGGCTTCTTTCAACTAATTTTATGATCATCAGTTCCAACCATTTTCTTGAAAATAAAATTATTTTGTTCTTTCCACGACTGAATGATACTCCATTGTGCATATGTGCCACCTTTCTTTCTTACTTTCCTTCTTTCCTTGTGTCTTTCTTTTTTTATCCTACCTTTCTTATTCCAACAATACATTGATGGGTACCTAGGCTGTTTCCATGATCCAGCTGTTACAAATTACATTACTATAAACATTAAAAAATCGTCTGCAAAACAAAAGAAACAAGAAAGTGAAAAGATAACTTACAGAATGAGAGAAATATTTGCTGGCTAATCTCCTTCCATTTATAAAGATCTTATCGATTACACTGATACCATTATGATAATCCAAGGAAATCTTGCATCTCAAAGTCCTTAATTTAATCACCCCTACTAAATCTCTTTTGCCATTCAGGTAATACATTAACAGGCTTTAAAAACAAAACCTGAATATCACTGAGAGGCCATTGTTCTATCTACCATAGATGCCAAAGCAAAATAATGGGCTGAATTCACACTGAGGAAATGGGAAGGTGGCTGAAGGTGAGAGTCGCTGGCATTGGCAATGATCCTGTTATTTGCCAGGCCCATTAGTTCGTCATCACAGAACCCACGGGAAAAGGGACAAAGAAATCTCACTTTTAAGATACAGAGATTGCGACTCAGACAGTTTACATGATATTTCCAAGACTCACACAGTTATTCCAAAGAGATCAAAACCTAAGCTATTTCCACAGCTCCCTGCCACTGGCTATACCACAAGTGTCACATGGCAGATATGTTTAGTGAGGTTTTATGATTCAGTCAGTGCTATCCACAAATATTAACTTGCAGCTGGTGAATTCTCAAAGCTAAAGGTTGATTTTTTTTGTTATTCCTCAAAGGTGAAAGTCACCTCATGAAATAGCTTTTTCTCTTTAGTGAGAAGTGAAAACATTCCTATATTTTTGGCTGATCCAAAAGAAATGCTGTTTTCAAAGAGTAAGTAGTTTTCACCTGTGCCTACTATATTACATTTTGGTAGTTTGGAGAATGTTTTTAATGAATATCCAAAAATATCAAAAGGTAAAACGTTTTCTATACGGAAAATTATTTTAAATCTTTTAAATAAGAGGTGAGTCAGGGGTGAAAGAAGCAGTGTGGAGTTAAATAACTAGTATCCTATTCCCTGCGTCTTATGTTTCTGAGCCAAATTGCATTGAGTTTTAAAAGAAAGAGACTTGGCATTTCCACAAAATTTGGAAGAGAGGAAAAACATCTCATAGAAATGCTGCAAGAATAAATCATACTTTGTGACTCCTGGCCAGAGAGAGCAGCCCTCTCCATCCACCCTGAATTAGGCTAAGAGGTTTTCTTTGAAATAAAATGGACCTTTGAAATTCTGAGTTATTAGAGTAATTCACATTACTTATTTAGAATTCTGAGTAAGGCCAACAATAGGACCAGACCTTGTTATTTTTTCCCTCCTCATTTTTCTGTCATACAATATGGTATTCTACATGGTTCTGGGAAGAGAAATGATGGACAGCACTTTATAAAGACTTATTTTGCTTTAAAAGCTTTACAATTTGTTTCAATGCCAAATTCAAAGTTGAGCATCTGAAAAAGGAATCTCACTTCTGAAAGTTATTGCCAATTTTACAAATAAGTCAATAATTCACTGATTTCAATAATAGGCCTGAAAACTTAGTTACCACTTGGCCCTTTTGCTACCTTAACCAGAATATTCAGCATAGTCAAGGGCCAAATCCAAGTCTCAGAAATAAAGGTGCACATCTGAGGTGAACTTCTTTAGGTTAGAATGAATTCTATAAGGCAGCAGAAAGATTAAGTCTGTGGGGATTATGATCACTGTCCATGTAGGGAGAATGGGGAAGAAATTAGTATTTTAAAAGTATATTTATCTTATCATTTATATGATCTTCACAATCATATGTTAGAGGTAGCTATAATAACACTTTTAACAGGCTAAGAAAATGAAGCTCAGAAAATCAGCAGATTTCAGATCTCCACCTCTAGTAGGAACTAGTAAGTTCAAATTAGTTAAACATGTATGATATTCAGTTTACCTAGTACTCAGATTATCAACTAAGAGATCATTTCAGTCCAGAGCTAGAGTTTATCTTTGTAGATTGCTGATGCACAAAGAGAAGTTTCCTCTGTGGACAGAAAAGGAGAGAGGACAATCAAATGCCAGGAACAGACTTTTCTATCATTCGTATCTTTTAGAGATCAATGTTCTTTCTTATCTCATACATATCAAACTATGCTAATTACTGTTAGGTTATGAAAATAAACTAAATATATTTGTAATTATCCTCACTTACTTAAGTTCATTAAATAAGTATGTGGATGATAAATAAATATGATAGAGTGATTAGATAGATAGAGCATTAGTCTGCTATAACTATCATAAAGAAATTACAAACTAGGTGACTTTAACAATAGAAATTCATTTTTTTCATGATTTAGAAATCTTAAGTCCAAGATCAAAAAGCCATTAAAACTGATAGATGGTGAAACTTCACTGTTTTTTGTTTGTTTGTTTGTTTGTTTGAGCCAAGGTCTCACTATGTGATTCAGGCTTGCCTTGAACTCTTAGCAACTCTCCTAACTCAACCTCCTGAGTGCTTGGATTACATGCATGCACCACTATGCTCAGTGAGTCTACCCTTTGTGATTGAGAAACAGTTACCTTCACCGTGTACTCTGCATGGCCCATCTTTTGTGAGCATGTAAACAGAGGCATATCAATTGTTTCTCTTCTTTAACCTATTAAGCCATCAATCTTGTAAGATAAATGTTCTAAATTAACCTTATGATCTAAACTAACCTTAATTATCTTTGTAGTCACATTGGGATTAGGATATTGACATATGAATTATGAGTTTTTGAAAGGGTACTCAATTCAGTTCATAGCAGATATAGAGATGATAGATCGAAAGATAGATAGATAGATAGATAGATAGATAGATAGATAGATAGATAGTAGGTGATAGACAGATAGTATCTTCCCACAAAATTTGTTCCATCATATCAACTCTGTTGCCTAAGTATTTGTTTAACATCTTCCAAGAGATGTTACTATTAAAATCTATTCCTTAGAGTTGACTGAAATTTAAATAACACAATATAATTACATGTTGCTGGCTGATGATTATAGCACTTTTGATTCTAGTCGAGTACTATGTGACCCTTACAGTAAATTTCTCATGAATTTTGTCCCATTCTCTGCCTTAGTGTCTTCATAAACTTTATCATTGCTGAGACAAAATTCTTGACACCCAAAGTTAAGGAAGGAAAGTTTATTAGAGCGCATAGTTTGTAGAGGTGTCAGTCATGGTTGGCTAGTTCCAAGGCACAGCGGTACAGCAGAGGAGAAAGAGTTTGCGGCAAGCAGCAATCAGAAGTCAGCAAAGCAGCAGCAGCCCTCCCTGCCCACTCAGTCCACCAGGCTATTAGGCAGGTAGCACTCAACAAAGAGAGGCACCCTCAATCCTAGCATCACACCACAAATCAATCCCCCAATCACGTCCTTAGTTCTAGATAGACACACTCTAGACCCAGCCACCTTCGAAAAGCTCCACTTACTACCTCATGAAGCTTTGGGGGACATCCAAATACAAGTCATAACAACCTGACCGAGCTGAGCAAGGTGTCTGAATCTGCAGAATTAAGATGTGCAATTTGATTCTGCCACTAGAGCTCCCCAGTTTTCTTGCTTTGAAGTACCTCCCTTTTCCTTAAATATAGTAAGTATGTTTTAAGTATAAAATTAGCTTTCAGGCTGTTGAAAATGGGAATAGTGTCATTAATGTTCAAACCTTCACCAACGTGTAGCCTTTAACACATAGTCCATGAGAAATGAATAAACCAAAATGCCTAACAAGGTACTTGGATATTATATGTGCTGCCAAAGCGAGCACTATTACATCAAGAATATAATAGTCATGCTATTTTGTGTCCAGAAAACGCTAAAAACTCAGTGAGTATTAACTACTAAGCAGCTGTGTCAGTCACTTCAAGTCATAGGAGGTTTTCAAATAATTAAAACAGTGCGTGTGAAGAATCTTATGTTTCATTTTTATAAAGGCTTGTTATTTTTGAAATTCACAGCTTGGTTAGCAGAAGAAATGAAAGCTTTAGTTCCAGGACTTTTCATGTTCTACCACAATATTGTCTAACACAGAATCAATGTCAGATAATTCATCTTTTCAAAACCTTTCTTGACCTAAAGATTTTTTTTTTCCTCCATTGTCAATATATAATACTCTTCGAGAAACTTTAAACACTATTTTTTGGAAACTTAAATGGGAAATTTTGTCCCACAAAGGCAACATCCACTGTCCAGCAGGATTGACTCCAGGTCAGGCCCATGGTTATGTTCAATCAAATCAACAAATCACAGGAATATTTTCAGCAAAAGAGAAACATCCCAATAGCAATTCCTTTCTTTTCATTAAATAGTAGCTTTCATGATACATTTAACTTTCATGATATATTTATTGACTTTTTTCTCTCCTTATAATTTTCCAGCTTCTTCAAAGGAATCTGATGATCCCAAAGAATGGATTCTCACCTAACTTTACAGAATGTTCCATAGGCTCACTCAATTCACACACCCCTGGCAGATAAAGTAATAGGGCCTGGAAAAATGTAATTAAATTATTATTTATTCCACTCACAAGTGTAAAAACATATATTCACAGAAAAGTTTCTACTATTCAGCAATAAAAAAGATATCTATTAAATTCATGATGGCACTATATAGCCTTAAAAGGTGGAAAGCAGTAGTTTCCTATTTTGACCGTGTATTGGTGTCTTCTAGAAAGATATGAAAAATACTGATGCCCTCTAGGTATTTCTGTCTAGTTGTCAGTGCTGGGCAGTGGGCCTTTAAAGTTCCTTGGTAGTTCAAGTCTGCCACTGGAATGCTCATCCTGGATACACCTTGGAACATGGAGAGCTCTGAAAATCACAGTCTACCCAATCCTGGGCCACTCCCAGTAAACCAATGTGTCTTTAACTTTAACCTCCTCTAGAGAGCTTCTTGAAACACTATTTGTTCACCACCCCACCCCACCCCCGAGTTTCTAATTCAGTTTGGCCTGGTAAAACCTGAGTTTGCATTTTTAACACTCTTTCATGCAATTGTGACTGATCCAGAGAACCATTTTCAGAGTGACTGTTGTAGATATTGTGATTTGTTTGGTCCAGGAAACTTTATATTTCTAAACAGAAAACACATCTAGACCCGAGTCTATATCTAAGTTCTATCTGCTAGCCATTGCAAGTAGTTCACCCTGGCATTGTAATGGAGATTCATCATGACTATGAATAGTTTCTTACCCTCCCTCTCCCACCTTTTCCAGGTCAGTATAGTAGAGGGGACAGAGTACAAGGCAAACCTACTATGGATTTGTGATTATGTCACTTAGTAAGAGGAAATAAGAGTAAGTTATTAATCTTTAGGATTTTGTACAATCCTTCCTGATCTTAAAGCCACTGATACTTTAAAATTGTAAAACTACTTGACAAGATTTTCTTCTTATTTTATATTTTGAACCGGTTTATCTAACAGTAATGTTACTTGTTTCTCAGAAATTTGAAATTCACTGTTGGCTCTGAAACTGTTTCAATAGCTTGTGGTTTTGCTGTTGCTTTGTTTGTTTGTTTGTTGTTTTTTGAGACAGGATCTTGTCATGTAATTCAGGCCACCCTTGAATTTGTGACAATCCTCTTGCTTCATTCTGCTGAGTACTGGGATTACAGGCATGTACTAGATTGTTTCTAAACATATGTTTTAGTTGATCACATATGTTAATTTAAAAAATCATCTCCCAGAAATATTTTCCAAAGTATTAGATTAGAAGAAAACTTTTTTAAAAAATGTTGTTAATATTTGAATATGTGGGCCATGCATGGTGGTTCATGCCTGTAATCCCAGCACTCAGGAGACTGAGGCAGGAAGACCACTGCAAGTTCTAGGACAACCTGGGCTATAACATAAGTTCAAGATCAGCCTGAATTGCATAGTGAGACCCTGTCTTAAAAAGACAAAACAAAAAATTGGAATGTGTGTATCCAGATTTTTCCAAACCCTAGAACTATATGTTTATTAGTACATGAAATTTAGTCTACTTTTTAATATTTAAATGCTTAGCATAAAATTTTTTCTTAAAGAAGAGCTATAGCTAATGTTTCTAGGTTCGTATAAAATCTATTCAGTTTTTGGAAGTGCTGTGATAGCTAAGAAATTTAATAATTTTCTTTGAACAATAAAAACGAGGAATTCTCTTTTAAGGTACTCCATAGGATGCTATCTAAATGCAAAGTCCCAAATTATAAATGAATATATGAATATTACCTTTATGTAGTACAATGATCTATGTACTCTTATTTTTACTTGTTTCATTAATATGAGACATTAGTAAAATTCTTGAACTACAATAAATATAAATTCTTTTAGTGGAAAAAATCTTTGGTTGTTTAAAACATTCACTTTAAAACTTTAATTTGCATCTGACTGGTGTTTTGAAACCAAACATGTTATTATTTTCTATTTTAATTTTTTTTTCAAAATTTAGGTATAATTATTGTGGAAAATGTTAGAAATAAAAAAGTAAAATTTATAATGCCACTAAAACCACTCACTGATAGTTATTATTTAGGATAAATTCTGCATATACCTTTGAATCTCATTTCTTCTTTTTCACATAATAGAGAAAAATGTACAATACTGAATAAATTTCTTATTGCATAACTTTAATGACTTCAGAGCATTTCACCTTACAGATGTTTACATTTTAGCCATGTACGTATCATAAGTACTACCTTAAAATTTTCGTATTTTGAATACTACTACAATGAACATTCTTACATCTTCATGTTTGTGTTTACATCCATAATTGTTCTCATAAGAAATGTCTAAAATGGAAAATCGCTGAGTTAATTGTTAGAGTATTTTGGCACAATAGAGAAGCAAAAGTACAAAGTGAACGGGTGTTTGAGTTGAGGATGTGGAAAGGAGCACACAACCCATGGCATTTGGGCTGTCTCCTTCACCAGATGCAGAAAGGCAGAGGGTCCTATGACCTCTGATTGGAAGTGGCGCATGGGGCGAATATTGATGACGCGTGAGGAACCCAACTGGAATTTTCTGAGCATGCAAACAGGAAGGGGAGTTGCAATTAGGGCTGAAGAAGAAGAAGCAGGAAGTGGTGAGCGTTCCCACTTTGGCCTTCCGCCAAGTTAAACCATCACTATAACAGTACAGTAATTTATATGAGGGCAAAAAGTATTAATTAAAAAATATTCATTAATAAATATGAAACTATATTAAACTATGTTTTGGTATATTTCTTTTAAATAGCAGAAAGTTACAGTTTTTAAAAATACAATAACTTTTTATATTTTTCCCTTTGTTGTTATTATTTTCTGGCTTTTAGTTTTAGTGTTTGTTCAATTTGCAGTTTGTTTTCTTTCCTTTGAGAAGGAAAAATCATTAGGGAATAAAAAGGGGAGGGTCTAATTAGCAAATGTGATTTATTATTTAAATGTTAATTAGACCCTAAACATTTTTATACCCTAGTAATCCTGAAGATATTTATTTCACCTATTTATACAGTTAAAGTGCATCACTGATTCAGCTCATAATTCATCAAGCAAAACTAGTTGGGTCCTAATTCTCCAAATATGGCCATTCATCTCTTCCTCAGAATCATTTCATGCTAATTATAAGTAATGCATTTTACGAAGCCCTGCCATCAGGCCCAGTGAAAGAGAATCACCTGGGATGATAGCCCAGGAATTGGTACTTTTATAAGTACACAAGTAAATTTTGAACATATGCAACTTGTAGAACTTCAGGTTTCATGTTTTTTTCCTAGCAGGAGGAATTAAAGATGAGTTTCTCTGAGAAAATAGGCAGCATTTTCCGTGGCTCTATTGTGTTCTTATTACTTATCTGAATTAAAATGAGACAGATATTTGGGGTATGGCTGAATGGAAACTCTGAGCACTGTTTCTTCAGTGGCTTTTAAAGATATTCTGTGTCTTCTTACCAAACCTCCCTGCATGACCTCAGTTCTGAGGAGAGTTAGGCAGTTTCAAACCAACCACTTTCCTTACTTTTCCTAAAGACTAAGTAACTATTAGAGCAGACATTAAACCATAACCACCACTAGCTATATGAGATGACTCAACTCAGGTTATAATTAGGGGAAGAAAAAACCGGAGGGGGAGTTGTGGGGACCAGGGCAAGGCCACAGCTTGATCATCTTCCTACAGAGGACAACAGGCTCTCATCAGGCATCAGAGCCGGTCAATATCCTCAGACACATCTGATATCTTTCAGCCAATTGGACCTTTATGTTTCTGGAAATACCTGAGTTTTAGAAGAACAAACAGAAATAGACTCAGATATTACAATACACATTAAAGTTGAGAGATCAAGAACTGTCCCATGCATGGCATTAAAGTGAGAAAAAGCCATAGACCAGGGATGTGATATTTAGAAAAATTCAAGAATGACAAATTACTTTGACACTAGTCCTAGGTTAAGTAGTCCTAGGTTAAGAAGCTCTCATATCTAGCAGGAGGAATTATGGAGCCAGGAAATGAGTAAAATAAGATTTATGAGATAGTTCACCTTCAGTAATATTAACACATCAGAGAGAAGTTGGGGGACATGGTGATGGGAAGGGGAATTGTAAAGGAGGCATTCCTGGGAAATCTTCAATAAAGTGATAGACTTCCATTATCTGAAACCTGCTTATTTCTCCAACCTCAACTCCCCATGTACCATATTGCTAAAACCACTTCAAAGTCCCTGAGTATACCTGCTCCTTCCATCATATTTCAAACAATAACTCCTCATGGGTATTCATGAAGAGTCTCTCATTCTATTTGATGAATGCTAGATCACTATCAGAGAATGACACATCTCAAAGTTAAAAATGTGTTCATTATCTCATTTGTATAGATGCAAATGATAGAACACAGATGGAACTGGAAGACACTATATTAAGTGAAATAAGCCAGGAAGAGAAAGAAAAGTACCACATATACTCACTCCTATGTAAAGTGAAAACAGTTGATTTCACAGATGTAGAGAGTAGAATAGTGACTGGTAGAGGTGAGGAGTTCTAGGGTGAGATAGGATAGAGACATTGAGTAACAGGCACCCATGTACACTTAGATGGTAGCAATGTTTTCTACAGTTCTACATCACTGAGAGGTGACTAAAATGTACAACAATTTATTATATATTTTTAAAAGAATTAGAAAAGAGTTTAAGATTTTTCAACAAAAAGAAAGCTCAAATGTTTGAGATGAAAATGCTAATTACTCTAATATACTTTTACATATTGTATACATATATCAAATTATTACATTATTCTCTCCAAGTATGTGCAACTATTCTATGTCAATAAAAATATAGTCATCCCCGTACACATTTTTGGTTTGTAAAGCCACAAAATCCTGATCATCAAATATTACTTTGGTTTGAAATAAACTTTCTGGAGAATGCAATGATAGCAATAACCTTCCTACGTGAGTTTTTCTGAACTCTTCAGTGGTAAAGAGACTTATGCTTTTCATGGGCAAAATTCTCAGGAAGGATTCAGAGTTTTATAAACGGTGGGGAAAACACAGAGTCATTTGTGTGTGTGTGGAGTTGGGGCCAGTGCACAGGGCCTTTCTTTGTAAATGTGCCTGTATTCATTTGTGTCACCTGCTCCTTGACCCAGAATCACCTAGTTAAACAAACCAGGGATTGTGCACAAACTCACACAAAATCAAACCTGCCAGCTCCTTTATAATCCTTGACACAATCTCTACCTACTCACACTCATTTGACTTCAACAAAACTTTAGTGAAAAAACTTCTTTCTAAGACTTTCAGAGTGCAGAAAATAATTCAGTTTTTCCTTCAAAATGATGCTTTCAAAACCATATGAGCAAAGTTTCCTTTGCAGTAGCCCATCGAATTGCAAACAAAACCAACCAATGGCCCGTGTCACTCATAAGCTATTCTAACCTCAAATACTTGCACCAGAAATCAGGGCTGGACAAATTTGAAATATTCAAACCTGGATTAAGCCTGTAAGCTTCAATTGACTTCAATTCAAGCCCAGCTCCCTAGTTTTATCATGTATGGCATTACATCACTACATTGCAATGAAACGTATAATCAAAAAGCCAGACTCTACTTTCCTCTGGGGTTTGGGAAGAGTAATTCCTTTTTAGGGGCAAAAATGTGAGCTGTGATCTTCTTTGTACTGTAGGTCAAGTATTAAATCAAACATTCATCTTTTTAAAAAGAGGTTGCCATATAATCAATCCAATGCCTGGCTTAATCCTCACTTACCCAAATAATATTTTGGCAGGGTAACTTTTTGTAGAATATCTTAGTGAACCATCCGTTCTCTTCTCTCAAATGACTCAATTGGAAAGTTTAGGCAGAAAGAGACAGACTTTAAGAGATAAAATTTCAGGAGCTATCATGTTAAATCAAGCATCAGAATTTGGGAATACTGGAACTCAGTTGTCCAAGCTCTAGCCAAGGAATATCAGAAATGACCTCGAGGTCATAACCATGAAACAGAGTAGAAGATAAGGAGCCAGACACAGAGAGGAGAGGAGCTCGAGAACACAGCACAGCAAACCTGAAGGTGGAGGACAGAGGCTGAGACAATAATGGGGCAGGACTAGCTAATTTCAAAAAGAAGTGACTCACACGGCTTCAGAGAAAGCGAACCTCATCTTATGATATAAATCAGCCAACTCCTTCCAGAATCCAGCTGAGAGCCAAAACAGGGGTGTGTGACTGGGCAGGTTCATGGCCACAGATCCAAGTATGTGCACCTGTATGCAAAGCAGAATGAGCTCAGACAATTACTCCCTTCCTCCAAAGGAGAACCGTGAAACTGGGAGGAAAAAAATCTGTCTTCCCAATAATCCTACTTGTTTAGCGAGAAAAAAAATGTTTTGAAGATTTAATATGAAAAAAGCTTTAAAATATGTAAATCATTCCACTCATAAATGGTTAATAATTTATAATAATGGCTATCTGCTGATAATTTGAGTATTATGGACTGCGGCATGCTGTGAAGCATACTGACACTCTTCTCTAAGAACTCCAGATGTTTTCATCTTGGGATTTGATAGTATTTTTTCCTTAGGGAAGAGTAGCCACCTCACTGAAGGATGAAAAACAGGCTTCTCAGACTCGTGCCTCACTTTAACAAGCAGGCTGGGCAGATGTTTTTCTATCTCTGGACCTAGAGTAGATAAGTAATTAGAAGTATACTTAATTTACACCAGGTACTGTGGGCTAAAATTGCCCCGGTTCTTCAGGTGACTGAGGCAAATTATACCTGTTGGCATGGACATGTCACTGTTGAACATCAGTGACCTCCAATATATTTCATCTCTCTTTGAGGAAAGTAAGCATCTTTTCTCTCTTTGAGACTGGGGAATGCTGAGAACTGAAGGAACTAATGTTAAGTATGAACACATATTTTCCTAATTGATGTTCACTTCTGTAAAGTAGGTATTTCAATTATCCCCACTGAACACATGAGAAAACTGACACACAGAAAAGTTAAATGTCTTTCCCACAAACACCAGTAAGTAGATGCATTAGTTTTATATTTCTACTGTAACAAACTTACTGTCTTAAAACAACACAAATTTATGCTTCCCTGAATTGGTACATCAGACGTCAGATTAGTTTCACTGAGTTAAAATTGGGGTGCATGCAGTGATCTCTTCCTTTTATGGAGGCTCTAAGGGGGAATAATTTTGGATGTATTTTCTAGTTGTGGGTACCACCTACATTCCTGGACTCCTGGCTTGCTTCTTCCCTTTTAAAAACAGCACTATCAAATCTGACAATATTCCTATCGTATTTCATACTCTGATTTTGCTTTCTTCTTTTACTTTTAAGAACCCTTGTGATTATTGTGGATTCACTTCCATGGTCCAGAAAAATCTTCTCATCTCAAAGTCAACTAATTAGCAATCTCAACTTCACCTGCAATTTTAACTCTCCTTTGCATATAATCTAAGATATTCACAAGTTCCCAGAATTTAGATGTGAGCCATTATTCCACCTAACTCAAGACTCAGGTAGGATCTGAACCTGAAAAAGCTGGCTCTAAAACTTATACTTTTAGTCAGGGGTCAATTCCAACTGTCTAAGAAATCATCATTTCACCCAGCAAAAACATCCAGCTGTGTGTCTTATATAAAGCAAATGAAAAGTTACCCTCTATACAAAAGTATTTTAACTTACTACCTTTACCATCTAAATCCTATGTGCTCTCTCTCTCTCTCTCTCTCTCTCTCTCTCTCTCTCTTTTCTCTTTCTCAACACACGCATGCACACACACACACACACACACACACACACACACACACCATTCACACCACAACATATATGAATAATTTCTCCTCCAACTTTCTCCCACTTTGCAAGCAGTCAGGTTCTCCACCCTCTCTGGATTACGTAGCAGTCCTTTTTTGATCTTTCCCCTCCTGTTTACCTGTGCCTCTAATTTTTACACAGAACCCGTCAGCTTTACCTCTAAATTATAACTGCCCCATCTCTCCTGCTTTAGTACCTCAAGCCTGGTCTTGTCACCATTTCTCAAAGGAATGGATGTACCAGCTTCCTACCTTATCTTCTACTCTTCACTTACCCTTCTGCAATTAACTCCCCACACCCCACAACCTCTCTTCATTCATTTTATTCTCATGCCACTTTTACTTCTTTCCACATTTAAATACCACCATGATCTTACGCACTCTTCATGTGGACGAACTCATTCAAATTGCAACACCATCCAGATCTCTGTTCAAATTTCACTTCCTTTGGTAAGTCTTTCTTTTCATGATGCCTACCTTCTCCCCATACCTCTGATAGCATCTTTGCTTAATTATATTTTGAAAAAAATCATCATTTCACGTAATTATCTTACTTGGACGAACAATCTTTTAATGATCTTCTCCCTCTACTTGACTGTAAAATCTGTAGGGAGAAGGCTCACACAAATTTTCTCCTAGCTACTGTATTTCTACCATCTAAAGCCTGACACAAGTTCTCAATAGATGTATGTTGAATAAATGCTTCAGAAATGACATCATTCTCTGTTTCTGATCCTCTGTCATCATCACCACCATTCTTGCATTTCACCTTTTTGGTAGTGTTATATAATTAAAAAAGAAAAAATATTGTTGAATTTCCTTTTAACATTTTAGATGAGCAGAATAAGGACCATTTTATGGCATTATACATGGAAGCTTCAGGAGAATGGTGATGCTTCCCAGGAAAAGAGCAGGGAATGACATGGCATAGTCCATACCTGCTGTGCCTAGATGTGTCACCAAGATGAGGCTGCTAAGGCCAAAAGAGAGCAAGAAAAGGCCCCAGGGAAACGGAGCTGAGTTCTGAGACCAAAGACATCAGAAGAAAGCACTAAAAGCAAGCTTGGCTTCCTCTAAGGTTTTCTTTTCCTCTTACTCTGCGTGATGAGAGAGAAATAAAAGGGTACAACCTCACTTTGTAACTCTCAGGCTTCTTATGAGGCCACAGAAGATTCTGGATTCACCTGAAAAGAGGACCACAGCTGTGGTCACCAGTCCTTGTCCAAAAGTCCAACTAGCCTGGAGATAGTCATGTAAGAAGCAGTCACCAAGGGTGTCTCAGGTCACTGAGGATAAAGAGATGTCTCACAAAGGCCACGAAGTCCTTCATGGTCTGGGCCCTTCCAACCACTTCACTCACGCGCCATTTAGCCCCTGCTTCTTTTTTTTCTTTCTAGCCCCTTACATCCTTCCACTGCAATTTGTGTGAGTTTTCTTAGCTTTGCACTCAACTACAGCCATGTTCTTTTCACATGTCCATATGATTGTTGGGTTACACTGTCTAATCTCTTAAACCAAAGTGGCAAACTATAGCTCATAGATCAATTCCAACCTACCTTCTGTTTAGAAATACAGATTTATTGAAACATGAACATGTACATTCATTGATATGCTGTTGATGGCTTTTTGCATTAAAACAGAAGAGTTCAGTAGTTATAACTAATAATGCATGGACTGCAAGGCCATGAATATTTGCTAACTCTAGGAAATGTTTTCCAACTCCTATACTAGAATGTAATAAAAGAACTGTGTTTCATCCTCCTCTCACCATTGTGTTATTGACACTTAATAGAGAGCCTTATCTATGGAAGAATCCAGAACTATTTTTCGAAATGTGAGTAAATATGAAAGTGATTAAATCTTAGCAAGCTGAATTATTGAGATTAGAAAACTCTCATTTCTATCTCCCACTTCTCCAGCGAAGTCATTATCTGTATCCAAAAAAATCAAGTTTAGGGTTGGTAAAAATCTCAATCAAGATCAAATCTATCCTAAAGAGTAGGGGCAGAAGTCCAGGTCAGATTTCCCTCTGATACCAGATAGAGAACAGAATACTCAGAAAGACCTGGAAGTGGACAACGCTAGGTCATAATCTGTGTGCTTTGTCAGTCCAAATACAGGCTTATTCTACTAATTGTTATCTGCTGGACACTGCTATACAAACTGGTTGCACTTGAATAAATACTGGTAGTTTTATCTTCCTCCTTTATACTGGGAACAGATAAGTCAATCATTCTCTTTCTTTTAGTTCCAAATATCATTTATGACAGCTACCTCACACAACATTGAAGAGGTTCTTTCTAACTCATTGAGAAGATACATCAAGTTTTAACCCACACAGTCAGTAGAAGATGATGCCTGCTTACAGCAATTACTGTAGGGAAGCATAATTAGTATATGCAAGGCACTAAAATAATAGTATGCAACATGCAGACCAATCAGTGAAATGAAGAGGTATTTGGATGTATCACCAGTCTGTGATTAAGGATGTGAAGTTTAAGGCTAACCTTTGATGAAGTAAGATCAAGAAGATACATAGCATATGATTGCAGTTATGTCTTATGAAATATAGGAATTATATTTTACCATAGATCTCGAATCATACATAAACGACTACTGGGTTTCATGAACAAGGCAGAGCCTACCATCTATGTATGATGTTTTCTTTTAGCCAGGAATCCAAAAGCTGAGTTTATGGGATACAGTAGAGGAGTCTAGATTCCTAGAGAACAAATGAAGGCAATATAAGATTTATATGATTTTAAATAAAATATTCATGGGATCTCTGACACACACACACAGCTTAACCAAATATCTTGACTCTCACAGAATTCATACTTGCAGTCTTTAAAAGGTGTTTGGATGAATTAATTTCAACTATAATGGAGTTGTCTTCTATATTAACCATTGCTATATGACAGGCATTGTTCTACACTCTTAAGATTCTCTGAGGGAAGCTAATGGTTTTTGTTACTTTATATACTGAATTTCAGGTACTAATGGAATTTTTAGATAAAGCTTAATTTGCTCTTTTAGAAAAAAATAACTGAAAAACTAATGTTAGCCAGTAAGACTATCCTAGATACTGGAGAAACAGGAGAAAAGGTAAACATATTTTGTAGGAGACACATAAAAATACAACGCAGTAGGAGACACATAAAAATAGTTGTAATAACGTGTAGTAATCTACAATAATAAAAATGTCAAAAATAAAAGATTATTTTACAGTTTGTTCCACACTTACTCCCAAGATCCACATTTTAAATCAGTGAGCTTACTGAATACTATTAACAACTCTATAAGTACATATTGACATCCTAAATTTTTAAGAGGGCGAGGAGAAGGGAAAGGGAATATGATAATAATAGATATATTATGTACATATACCAAAATACCACAATGAATGCAATGGATATGCACTCCAAATATGTACTAAATAAAATAAAAATTAAGCCAGGTATTGTGGCACATGCCTGTAACTCTAACACTTGGGAGGCTGAGGCAAGAGGATTGTTGAGAATTTGGAACCAGACAGAGCTACATAGTAAATTCAAGGCCAGCCTGAACACTGCCTCAAACTTTGATTCAAAAACAAAAATCAAAAATCAAAATAAATTTTAAAAATTAAAAAATGTATAGATGGGGCTGGGGATTTAGCTCAGTGGCATAAGCACCTGCATTGCAGGCAGGCGGTCGTGAGTTCGATCCTGGAACCAATAAAAAACGAAAAAGACAAAAAAAAAGGTATAGATGGAGAAACTGAGGCTTAGCTAAGATGAGCAACTTGATTAAAACTTCCCAGGTGGTTAGTAGCAGCACTTGGATCCATCAGACCCCAGAGCTTGTTGCTCCACAATTCTCTCCCTTTTTTGAGTGTCTGGAGATTTGAATGTGTTGTACAGAGAACATAAATCTCTGGGGTGTGGTGAATAAAGCAGAAATGTTAATAGGAAGTTGAGTTTTTAGTCAAGACATGAAACACATTGATGTTTGCTAAACTATGAGCAGTAGGTATTGGCTGGCGATGCGCTATTATGGTAAACATCTGGAATGTTTCCACCTTTTCAGGAAACACTGACAAGCACCAATGTCACTTAGAGGATTCTCAAAAATATCAAAGGTGTGACCGGAAGAAGGCACAGGACCAGACTACCAACTTCATACCTGAGTACCTGTGACTGTTGAATGACCAGTTGGACAAACTAATGCAAGTTGTTGAAATAATCTACTGACAGCAACATGAAAGATACACTGGAGAAAGAAGAGATCACTGCCAAAATATAAGCAAAGTGATTGCTGGAAAAGCCTAAAAGAAAGTCCAAGGATAGTGAAGAAGAAGCTGATGAGCTTGAAATATTTGAAATACAGGTGACAGTAGTACAGAATGACCTTGTGGCCTCACAGAGAGAATTTCCAGAAACCATATTTGTGTGTGACATTTGCTTTGTAACCCAGATAAAATAGAGTTGGGAATCCTGAGTTTGAGCTGGTCTTGAAGGATTGCAATCTTGATTAGGCCTTATATGTTGTGTCTGAGAAGGCATATTCAAAATAGTTCTCTCTGTGTCTCTGTGTGTGTGTGTCTCTCTCTCTCTGTCTCTGTATATCTTTCTCTGTGTGTCTGTCTCTCTCTCTCTCACTCTCTCTCTCTCTGTCTCTCTCTCTGTCTCTCTCTCTGTCTCTCTCTGTCTCTCTCTGTCTCTCTCTGTCTCTCTCTGTCTCTCTCTCTGTCTCTCTCTCCCTGTCTCTCTCTCTCTCTCTCTCTCTCTCTCTCTCTCTCTCTCTCTCTCTCTCTCTCTCCCTGTCTTACTCACTCTCTCTCTCTGGAGGACTTAGAGAGCCCTGGTGCCAAGATGATGGCCCTTCAAAAGGAATTCAGCAAATCTACAGCCACACACACAGTGTGAGAGAGTGCAAAATGAAAACAGAGAATGAAAAGAGCTAAAAATCAGTAACCTAAGGCATCACAACTGTGTAGTTATGCTGGTAGGAGCTCCAGGCGAAGCTGGGACAGACTTCTCAGCTTTTTCCTGTGGAAAATTTATGAAGCCCAGGTTGGAGAAAATGTTCTGATAGTTTTAAGGCTGGCATTTTAAGTTGGAATGTCTTCTCCAAGTAGCATATAACAGCACAATTCAATAACTCTGACCATTGAAAAATGCCATGTGCCAACAGCGATTTTCCATAATTTTGTTCAGAAAATCTGAAAGAAATGCAGAAAATGGATTTGCAGCCCTGGCAGCAGGCAGAGAAACAGTAGCAGAGGGCTGCAGGCCAGTAATTGATGTTTCAAATATCACTGAGTGCTTTGCCTGTAATTTCAGAGGAGAATGATAATAATTAAAAGCACAAACTTACAAGTCATTTCTGAGGAGGGAAAATGCTGAATACACTCTTAGTGGAGGGGTTTGTTGAAATGTTTAACTTTTTCCAGCAAGCTTTGAGATATGCAATGATTAGTTTTATGTTCACAGAGTAACTTTCTCTCCAAATGTTCCAAAATACCACAAAATGGAGTAGATTATTAACCCATTGGATTCTCTAGATGCCAATGATAAAACTATGCCCAGACAATGGTCCAAAAGTCCAGACCTCACTAGCTTTCCTCAAAAACAACACTCACTATCCAGTGATGAAATTAAGCCGTTCTTCCTCTCCCACTGATGAAATCAGCTTTTACAGTGATTTGTCTGAGGTGCGATTTGGGACTCTGCTATAAGACATATATGTATACTTGGGTCCACATTACACTTATTAGTTCCATGACCTCAGACAAGACACTTCTCAAAATCGTTTCTTCACTTGGGAAACTGATATTGTAATAGTACTTAATTCTCATAGCCTAAAGGTTGAGGGTTGCTGGACAGAGTGACACAATAAACATGAATTTTACACAGCACGTGATCAGTACTCAATAAGTGTTAACTACTTATTGAGATGATTGTTAGTACAATGTCAACTGAATACTATTTTACACAATTTATTTCTTTTTGCCAACAACTGTATTTTCTTAACTATAGATTGGATAAATTTTCCTGATACAGGAATAAAGACAGTCTTGGTCTTTTTTCTATAAAGGGGTTACCAAGTTCAAGAACTCACTTTCCACACCTCAACTCTATTGTCTCTCACTATCATAGACGTACAGTAAACCCCATACAGGCATCTAAAGCTTGTGCACGTCTGAATGGAGAAACAGTTTTACACTTCCTAAAGGATCAGGACAAGGACCTCTGGTCCCTTACCAGCCTCTGACACTGTGATTTTGCTCACACCAGTAATCATCACAACTGAATTATTTTATGTGTAAACTCTCTTTTCTATCCCAACTCTGACCAGGGAGACCTGTAGCTTGGGTTGACAGATGAGACAACAGGCTTTATCTGACAGGACAAAAGCTATGACTTGACAAGGACATAGTGATTAACAGAGACAGTTAATGCATTAAACCAAGTCTCTAGTTGTAATGATCCAGCCCTTAGAGCTATCTTAGTGTAGACATTTTGTTTTCCTTTTGCACCATCATCCTCTCTCTGCCATAGCAGAGTAAATTGTTTTTGTTTTCAGATGTGATTTGACCTGTTAATTCATGAATGTAAACCAGTCACTAGTAGAAGCTGAGAGGCAGGAATTCCTTGAGCACCACTCTGTCCAAAACAGGACCTTTCTGACCCCCAGAAAGTAATTTAAGCAAGATAGATACACCAAGTGAGAGGAGTTGATGTTAGGCTGGCAGTATGCATCAGCCAGGAAGGTGCAAGTTTTATCCAACGTGGCTTTGAAGCAGAACAAGGAATCATGATGAAATCATGATACTATTTCTCAAATCCTCCATAACAAATATGCTGGCAATATAATTTCAAATTCCTGTGGAAGATGCAACTTTGTCCAACTGCAGGACTTCAGTTTTATTTATCTAAAGACTCTAGGCATCAGGTTGGGCTAGAAATGGCTGTATTCCCCTCTTCCACCAGAAACTTTGCATCATGATGTTCATTGGGATAAATAACAGGTTCAAGGAATTTAATGACCATCCAGGAAGCAATGATGCAACTTAAGGTAAAGGTATCAGATAATCTTACAGTCTTCAAATGGCAATATAGAGCAAATTTCGTGATTTTTTTTTTTTGTCTTTTTCATTTTTATCGGTACCGGGTATCGAACACGACTGCCTGCTTGCAAGGCAGGTACTTAGGCCGCTGAGCTAAATCCCCAGCCCCCTCGTGTTTATTTATTTGAATTTTCCAAGGCAAATTCTGTTGCGTTGTAACCATAATTAATTATCAGAATGAAGATAACTAAGAACATTTGATGAGGTAAATATGATGCATATTATATAGAGAGACATACAGAGACAGAGACAGACACCTAGCCTGTCTCCCATAGTGATTTGGAATGCTCTGAGAATGCCCCAATTAAATTCATATCCTCATATCCCTGTGATATATGGATTATGTTTTCACTTAAAGGTCACAAATTTTAAGGTCTTTTCTAATATCTCCCTTTTAACTAGTGAAATTAGAGATGGATTCTTCCAGATTTTCAAGTTGGGGTTCTAAACAATATCTAGATTCTCAAAGATATTGAAGAAAAGTGCCATTTAAACAAGTCCAAACTTGGTTAAATATCAGACTCAGCAGCAGATATTGTTAGCTTGGTTATGAAGTCCCTTTCAAGACCAGCTGAGTACAAATCTCTGGAGGCCTACGAATGAATCCGTGTTTATGGATCCAAGCTGCTGTGAGTCATCTGATTGGTGTTTGGGAAAATACCATCTTGCCGTGTCCTCTCCACTGTAAGTGCCATCTGTTTCTATTGCTATACATTCATTTTCGTCTCCTGGAGTTTCAAACATAAAATTGCATAGCACATATTCTGGCTTCTTTCACTCTCTGACCTTATTTTGATACACAAAAGTTACAGCATACACTTGTGGTTCATTTATTTTATTGATGAGTTCTACTTTACAGATGTTATAATTTGCCTATCAGTTCAGCTTCTGATGAACATATGGGGATTTTCTTATGTACTTTGACTTCAGTGAATAAGGATTTTATGAATATTTGTATATGAATATTTGTATATGAATATTGTTTGAACATATTCTTTCATTTCTCCTGCATAAATATCCAGAAGTGGCCTGGCTGATTCTTATGTAGGGGGATGCACTTTTAAGAAATTGACACACTTTTCCCCCTCAAAGTTATATTGTAATTTTTATTCCCTCCAACAGGATGTGAGAGTTCTAGGCCTTCTACACTCACCAGCACGGAAATGATCAAGCCTTTTACCTGTGCCAGGCTCATAGGCAAGTGGTTTTGTTTGCATTTGTTTTCAATATGGTTTATTTGTTAGAGCATTTTCAGGTTCACCACCAATTTGAGTAGGAGTTAGAGATTTCTTTCTGTCTCCTTCCCCTACAGATCCAGGGCTCCTCCTTTATCACCATCCTCTCTTACAGCACACATTGTTACAATCAATGAATCTATAGTGATGGGCCATTATCACCCAAAGTCCATACTGTGCATGAGGGTTTTTACATTTGGTGCTATATGTTCTACAAATTTTGACAAACGTATGAGGACTTCTATCCACCGTTGTCATATTGCATGGAACAGGTCCTCTCCCTTAAAAATTCTATGCCCTCTCTTACTCACTGATCTCTTTTTCTGTCCCTAGTTTCTCCTTTTCCAGAATTACAGAGTTTGAATGATATAGTAGGTAGCATTTTTATATTGACTGATTAACGTGCATTTAAATTTCCTCCACTTTCTTCTCACGGCTTGATAGTTCACTTCTCTTAAGTTCTATTGTTTGTATGGACCACAGTTTATTTTTCCATTCACTGATTAAAAGACATCTTTGTAACTTCTAAGTTCTGTCAATTATGAATAAAGATGTCATAAACCCTCATGCAAAGTTGTGTATGGCCACAAGTAGTTTATTCATTTGAGTTAACATGAAGGAACACAATTGCTGGATTGTATGATATGAGACTATTTATTTTTGCATAAAACTGCCAAGTTATCTTTTAGTATGGCTGTGCTTCACTGTGTGCTCAACAACAATGACTCAGAATTCCTGTTCCTCCACATCTTTACCAGCTTTTGGTGCTGTTAACATTTCTTTTTTGGTTATTCTGATAGGTGTGTATTGAAGCTTCATTATTTTAATTTGCAATACTGTAATGACATATGATGCTAAATAGCTTTTCATGTGCTTTCTTGACATTCATGCATCAGTTTGGGTGAAACTTTTCAACTTTTTAAATAAATTTTTTGCCTCACGTTCACTTTTCTTATTGTTGATTCTTAAGGCTTCCTTGTATATTTTATATGAGTTCCTCTATAATTTCTTTTGTAAATATTTTTCCAATTATGTTATATTTCTCTTCATTATCTTAGTAGTACCTTTTGAATTTTTTGCATAGTTCAACTTAATTATTATTTTCTTCTCAGATTATGCATGTCTTAAAAAGTCATGATCACATCCAAGTTTATCTAGGTGTTTTTTCTATAAGGTTTGCAGTTTTTAATTTTAAATTTAGACCTGTTTTCCATTGTGGCTTAATTTTTTAAAAGAGATAAGACCCGCATGTATTTTTTTTCAGGTCAGAGGTGTCCTCTTTTTGGTATGTCAATATCCATTTGTTCCAGCAACACTTGTTGAAAAGATTATTTTTTTTGGTTACCTTTCCTCCTTTATCAAAGATCAACTGGATATAATTTGTCTGTTTCTCAATTCTCTGATTCTCTAGTCTGTTCTGTAGTCTTGTTTATTTATTCACTAATATGACACTATTTTAATTACTGAAGCTTTATAGTAAACCTTGAAGTTGGGTAGTATTATTTCTGACTTTGTTTTTCTCTTACAATATTGTATTGGTTATTCTGAATATTTTGTCATCCCATATCAATTTCAAAATTTAATATCCCAACACCACTTGTTAAAATTTTTATGGGAATTGCATTGAATCCATATATCAAGTTATAAAGAACTGACATTCTGACAATATTGAAGTTTCCTATCCATGAACATGGTATATCTTTCCATTCATTTTGTTCTTTGATTCAATTCATCAGTTTTAATTTGCTCTGCATCTATTTTGAATATATCTGTTAGCTTTATAAGCTTCATCTTTAGGGTATAAATAGTATTGAAATTTTATTTCATGTTCTATTCATTTATTATTGTTATACATGAAATTAATTATACATGAAGTTAACTTTTGTCTACTGAATTTGTATCCTACAACTTGAATATAACCATTGTTTAGTTCCAAAGGTTTGGTCCAAGTTTTTCAGGTTGTCTCTATAGATAATCATAATCTGAAGTAAAGCAATCAGCATAACATTATTTCCTTTTCTTTCATATTGCATTGGCTACAGTCTTCCAGTATGATGATGTAAATCTTGTGAAGGGAGAGAACTTCTAGCTTGCTGATGCTGGGAAGAAAGCATCTCATGATTAATGTTCTCATGATTGTGTTATCAGTAAGTTTTTTTGTAAATGTTCCTTATCCAGCGAAGGAAGCCCTCAAACTCAGTTTTGTAACTGTTTTAATCAATAATAACTCATCAATTTTATCAAACTCTTTCTGCCTTTCCTAATAGGTATATAATAATAACTCATTGTCATTTTAATTTGTAAAATTATAATTACATACAATGTCAATTAATTTTTATATGCCTACTTAACATTTATATAGCAGCTGCAGATTACACTGATTGATTTTCTAATGTCAAATCAGTACTGCATACCAGGAATATATCTCACTGAATTGTAATGTCTATTCTTTTTATACATGGCTGGATTTGATGTAACATTCCATAAGGATGTTTTTAGCTGTGTTCATAATGATATTCATAATGGTTCACAGTTTTCTTTACTTACGATGTCTTTCTCTGCTTCTGGTATTAGGAACCAATGACCTGTTTTTCTAACTTTACGTCTCTGCCACATTCCATGACTTTGGTAGTTTTATAATAACTCTTAATGTCATGTAACAGTAGTCCCTAAACTTTATTCTTTTTTCAACTTGTTTTGATAGTCTAGATCATTCACATTTCTGAATACATTTTAGAATCATGTTATCAATTTCTACAAAATAGTCAGGTGAGACTTTTAATTAGGACTTTATAAAATCCTCAGCTCAATTTTGAAAGGATTAACATTTTAACAGTATTGGGTCTTCTAACCGGAAAACATAATAACATTTTTTGTTTAATTATAGTCTTTCACATCATTTGTCATATTTATCCCTAAGTATTCCCTATAATGTTCATTATTATAAATGATTTTGTTTAATGTACATTTTTCACTGTCAATTTCTAACATTTAAAAATAACATCGGCTCTAACATATTGTTATTGTTTCTTACAGCCTTGCTAAAATCAATTCTTATTTCCAGTATATTTTTTGGTAGATTCATTGGATTAACCTAAACAATCGTGTTGATTGTGAATAAAAGCAATTTTCATTCTTTTAAAATAAGTTTTTGTTTGGAATTTTTATATCTATTTTATGAGGGAGTTTGGTTTATTGTCTTTATTGTGTTATAAAATTTTCTGATTTCAGGGAAACGTTAGCTCAGAACTGGGAAATATTCCTTCATTTAATTTTTATGGAAGATATTATATAGTATTACTTTTCTTCCAATTATCTGATATAATTTACCAGTGAAAAAGGGATGTAAAATTTTTTGAGGATTTTAGCTACAAATTCAGTAATTATACTAAATATGAAAATATTGAGATTATCTATTTCCTTATGAAAGAACTTTGGTAACATGTCTGCCAAAGATTTCAGAGATTTTGTCTAATTTATCAAACTTATGGTTGTATGCTTACATTTTCTTATCCTTTTAACATCTGTAAAATCTTTGGTGATAAAATTTCTATAACTTTTATGTTGATAATAAGAATCTTCAATATTTTCTTCTGGTTACTTTAAAGAAAATTATTAATTTTATCAGTCATTTTAAAACAACGTTTTTTTTTCATTTTTCTCTATTAGATTTTTATGCTCTAGTAGGCTCACTTCTACTATGATTTTCATTTTATTTGTCTACTTACAATAAGTTCAAATTTTCTTCTTTTTACCATTTTCTTAAGTTGGAAACTGAAGTATTAAATTAAAATGTGTCCTATTTTCTAATATTGGCATTTAATAGTTAAGTCCTATAATTTTTCCTATAACAGGTGCTGTTATACCAAAAAAAGTTGGTATGTTGTGTTTCTTCTTCCTTAAGTTTGAAATGTTTTCTAATCTTTTGACTGTTTAATTCACCCATAAATTATTAAACAATTGCATGATTTAGTCCACACACACTGAGGATTCTACAGAATTTGCTACCCATGACAGATCTGCTAATAGAATTCTATACTTGGATTAACTTCATTGTGGTGTGAGAATGTAGCAGAAAATGCAGCCCCCATGCCCACCCCCACAACCAGATAATTGCCCAGGTAGTAATTTCTGTTCCAGACCTGTTACTCCTGTCTCTTGAAGACAATGGTCACCGTGATGCGTAGCTTGTCACTATGATGCACACTGTGTAAGTCAATCCCCACTTGACAAGCCATTCTGCCAATGTACTTCCTGCTTGCTTATCCAATATAAGCCCTGGACCACCAGAAATCAGAGCCTGATAGTTTGGGAGTGACCTCCATCAGTGTCCGTTGACATAAATAAATCTGCCTCCAAATCCTGGTTGCTTTTTCAGTGTTTCTGCTTGCTGTTACAAGAACGTACATATTGTCAATTAAACTTTTTAAATTTATTGAGTTTTATTTTGAGGCCTCCTGTATATTCTTTCATGGTAAACATTCTGGATCCATTTAAAGAGAACATTTACTGTAGTGTGTCTAGAGTGCTTTATGAATTCTGTTTTTGGTCAACTTGCTTATAGTATTATTCAAATATTTCAAATAGTTATCCATTTTCTGTTTATTTTGTTTCTATCAGTTTCTGAGAGAGGAATATTAAAATCCTGAGCTATCATTTTAGTCTTGCTTATTTCTCTTTCATGTCCTGATTAGTTTTGCTTCATATATTTTGAAATTGTCATTAATGCAGAAATATTTAGAAATATCATATTTTCTTGATGAATTGACCCTTATGCCATTATAAAATAAAAATTTATTTCCCTTATTATTATTATTAGCTATAAAATCTTTTTTGATACTAAGGTAGTCACTCCATATTTCTTCTAATTAACATTAACATGTTATATAATTTTTCATGTTTTTCTTCTAGCTGATTTGTGTCCTTCTATTTGAAACACAATTTTTATAAACCGGCTAGACTAAGGTCTTTCTTTTAATCTAATCTGACAGTCACTGATAATTAATTGACCATTAAAACCATTAACTTTTAATTTGATTAATTCTGTGACAAAGTTCAAAGCTATCATCTTATGTAGTTGTTTTGTGTGTTCTTTCTTACATTTGTTTATTTCTGCTTTCTTGGAATGAATTGAATATTTTCATCATTACATTTTATCCCCTTCATTGGGTTACTGTTAATTATAACTTCTTACTTTGTTATTTTTGTTTTGCTATTTAGTAATTACAATTTTAATGCATCCTAGTCTACTGCCTAGTGATAACATACCACTGCATCTTCCTTCTCTTGTTCTTTAGAAGATTGCTTTAATATGTACAATAAACACCACAGTATTTTGTTTAGAGTCAAGAGAATTAAATTATTCTAAAAATCATATATTTTCTCATTAGTTATCCTTTCCAATACCCCATATTTTTGTGTGTAAATCTATAATTACATCTGATATCGTGTTCCTTTGGCCTCAAGAACTTCCTTTGATCCTGCTTGTAGTGAAGAATTGCTAGTGAAGATAAATTACTTTAGCTTTTATTTGTCAAAAAAAGATTTTATCTTGCCATCACTTTTGAAAACATTTTCACTGGACATCAAATTTTAGACTCACAATTTTTTTCCCTCCACACTTTAAAGATGCTGGTTTACTTTTTTCTGGATATTATTTGTGATGATAAATCTACTATCAGCTTTTACTTTTTATCTTTGGTTACATTTCCTTCCCCCCAACATGCTTTTCAAATTATGTTTTTAGCACAAGTATTTAGCAAGTTGCCTTCATATAGTTTTCCTCATATTTATTGTGTTGGAAGATTTTTGACGTTTTCAAATTCAGGCTTATAATTTCACCAAATTTGTAACATACTGGCCATTATTTGTCAAATGTTGTACTAATTTATTTTTCCATGATAATCTCTGTTATTCATACATTAGGGCATTTTCACTTGTTTTACATCTCACTTGATCTGTTTTCAGTTTTTAAACTAGTAGGTTCTTTTCTGTCTGCTTTTCATGATGAATAGTTTTTATTGACGTTTTCAACTTTGTTAGTATTTTCTATCACAAAGTTAAGCATACCATTAATCTAATCTGAAATATAGTTTTGGTCTCACATATCTTAACTGTGTGTCTATCCATGTATCTTAATTTTTGAATGTCTGAAATACAGTAGGAATGCTCTTTTGCAGTCAGGTCTCTGCTAACACAAGTGTATGTGTCAGTCTTGAGCTGGCTTCCAACAAATTTATTTTCTCATCATTTTTTTTTGATTCTTGAATACTTCCCCATTTATGAATGAATGTCAGACATTGTGAGCTATATGTTGTTGAATGCTAGATATTTTCATATTCTCATAAATGCTCTTGGACTTTTTTCTGGGAGACTTTAAGTCGCTTGGAAACAATTTAATCTTTGGGGACATATTTTAAATATATGCTATGTAGGACAATGAATGTATTCAGTGTAGAAATAATTATTTTCTACTACTGAAGTAGGTCCTTTATATGAACTCTGCTTAGTGCCTCATGATTCTCAAAGATTTTTACCTGTTTTTTTAATCTTTTCATTCAAAAAAAAGAAAGAAAAGAAAAAAGGTACAATAATACAGAGTTCAAAAAAATTAACATCATAAAATCGCTAGTTGATACATTACATATTATGTGTATTTTTAAAGTAGTTAAAGTTACAAAATCAAAGCTTAAAAAGTGGCTAGACACTCAAAACTTGACAGTGCAAACCCTTTTGTTCAATGATCTAACAGAAATTTAGTAATATGATCATCTATCTTACACACAATACGTACCGTTATAACCTCCATTGTTCCTAAATTCATCACTGGATGGAGGTAAGAGTTTGCTTATATACACGTTACTCTTAACTTCCATTGTTCCTAAAATTTTACTTGGTTTTTAGAAACAACTGACATCATCAACCTTCTCTTCTTTCCTGTTGTTCTTCCTCTGATCTCAGATCACACACACACACACACACACACACACACACACACACACACACACACCTGTGCACGCACATACGCAATCCACAGTTTAATACCTGAGGGGTGCCTGGGGAAGTCTCTGGAGTTCTTACTCTCCTAACAGCTTTGTCTCTTTCACGTCCTCTCCTTGGATTTCCTGGACTCTCATCTTCATGTTTGCATTTTAGAGAGCTCACCATGCTCTCTGAGTCCCAGTTGTGTCTCATAGTAGTAAATTAAAATAATTTGCAGGGTTTAATCCCTCAAGAAACATTTCCCTTTATCACATTACATCTACTGTTTTGCAAACTGTTGTTTGATCAATTCTATTTACTTTTAAATTATATTTATTTTCGGTTGATAAATCCAGTTTGTATTATCTTGGCTGCATATAGAAATATGAAGCATTTTTATCCCTACGTCACAGCTTTGACAAAAGGCTGAAATAAATCAATGTTTCCCCAAGTTTATACATTGTCAATGGTTAGCAAACATTTCTAGATATACCTGAGATGAAGAGAAGTTGTAGTGTCCATATTATGAACAGTTAAGGGAGTCACAAGCACATAGCTTCACGTTCACATATGGGTTTGAAGTGTCTAAGGATAAATACAGCTCTTTATCTAAGGATAAATACAAGTTTCCCTAATATTCCTGCTTCTGATGAATCCATCTTCAGGCAGCCTGGATTTTGCACCTGGCTTTCAACTTACTAGGTCTCCAACCTTGTGTACCTGAGCTTTGATTTACCTATCTGTAAAATGGAAATAATAGGACCTACAAATATGGTTATTGTAAAGATCAAATAAGGTGATTTGCATCAAGCCCTTGACATAGTGGTAAATATTGGTTCTCTGAATGTATATTAACCTAAATAATAAGTCAAATATGTGCTATAACCATGATTCGAATTATATTGTTTGTTTTTATCCTTTTAGACAGGAAGAAGTTACCATTTTCCTCTTGAGATCCATGAGAATCTACACTGGGAATGTACATTAGGTAGCTCTTTAGTCCATCTGGTCTCCATTTAGGAAGTTGATGTGACATGTTTCTTTCTTTGCTGGTGAAGCTTCTAAAACTATTCATTTTAAAACTTTTTATTGTTGTTATTGTTTTGTTGGGCTTTTTATTGATCACCTATCCCAATTAATTTCTCTAAATGAGATTCTTATGTTTGTTTTTATTGTGTGTCTGTCTTTACTCAACCACTGTGTAATTGTAAAAATCCATCTTTCCACTTACCAATCCCCCGGAGCTACATAAACAGAATTTTTCTAGCATCACTGTATGTGCGTCAACTCCCATTGCTCATTGCCCATGATAATACATGAAACCAGAGTTGTATTACGATTTTCTCCACTGTAGCCACATGGCATCACTGACAAATTTGCACATGATTTAGTCTTTGTATGTTCTTCCATTACATCTATCCCTGGTTATGATTTTAGAAGAATAAGTTATTATTTTTGATGTTCCATGTGTATTTCACATGTGCTATAGCTTTTTTTAAAAGTATGAGAGGATAAAGATGAAATACAGAAAGGAATCATCTTAGGGCAGATGCATTTGATGTTAAAGAAGCAAGCATGTATGGGTTAAAGATTTCCACAGTGCACAAAGGCACCTTTGGTAAATGATCTCATTTAGTAACCATCACTGGGGAATCACACCCTGACTTCACACATCTCCCTCACTATACACTGGGACATTGGGCCATGTATTTATCATGTCCCCAGAGAGCAAAGACTTACATACAAAACTGCAAACAACTCAGCAAAGTTGCTAAAAATAATTATATTTTAGTAGATGATTCTAAGCAGGAAGAGAGAAAAATGTATTTAGCCAAGCCAGAAATATTCAATAGATGATAGAATGGAACTGAGCAAAATCTTATATAAAAATAGCATTTGGGTCCCATCTGAATTTAGTGATAAGGACTATAACAATACAATACGAATGTACCTTGTGCAACATTTGTCGTTTAACTCTGGCTCTCAGACACTTTACAGAATTAGATAATGCAGTTACAGAGAGACCTAATAGTAGAGGGACAGGAAAATTAAAAGACTTAAAGTCAGGTAGGCATAGCAATATGTCAAGTAAGATTTACAAGTGAATTGGTACAATGACGAAGCTCAGATGACTTAAAAAGACATGTGAAAATAACGTTTCAAAATCAATAGGATGAGCTCCAATGAGCATTAGACAATAACATGGAGAAGGTCTTGGTCTTATGTGTGGAGCACCTTCCATGTGGGGACTCTTGCCCTAATTATTCCCATCTACTTTATTATATTTATCTTGATAACTCCCTTGAATATACATATTATCACTTTAGTCTTATCTGGGGGAAGAATTAATGCACATGAAGAGAAAATGGATGTCCCAAAGTCCGAAAACAAGTGCCAGAAAGAGAATTCAAAGAAAATCTTTTAGCTCTTAAACTTTAGTGCTTAGATGAACAAGTGCATGTGTACACACATGCGTGTGCAGACACACATATACACACACACACACACACACACACACACACCCTAAAAGAAGGCTCATAAAAATGGCACACTTCCAGCCAGTCCCATTCCCCTAAATTTTGACTCAGTGAATCTGATAGAGAAGTGTGTACAGAACATAGGGAATCTTGGAGCTGATCAAGAAAGAAGAGGCAGTACACATGAGAACTTTTATTGGACAGCGTTTGACAAGGCAAATGAAAGAGGCAGACAAAGATCATCACAGGGATGGTATCACATACATAAGAAGAAGAGGTCAAGAGGTTCTTGGGGGGATCAGAGAGAGACCTGCTCTTAGTGATGGCACTCAGCAGCATAGTAGGAAGCTTCAGTTCAGAGAATTCCTAAGGGCCTTATATCTGCAAGGTCCTAGCTTCTCATGCATAACAGCTGTTGGGTGAGATTTTGTGAGGTCTACAAAACAGGCAGTCTCTAAATGACTAAAATCTGCATGTTTGGGCTGTTTTCTAAAGTTAATGGATATGTGTAACTTAGCTTATTGTGACAGAGTTTTGAGTTAATGGTTTTCATCTTTAGTGAAGAAATAAACCATAGAAGGCTATTACACAGAGGGACCTGTGGTTTATTTATAAGACAGAGTAGATCCCACTCTCCATAGAAGACAGCTCTGTTGCAGTACATTAGAGACCAACTGTGAGCATGAAAATAAAGCTGCAGGCTCCAAGTGTTAGGCTCTCTTCACTGCACCTTAGCCAATTCAAATAACAGATAAACAAGTCCATTGGTGGTTTCCTAGGAGAGGTAGTTTCCTGGGAAGCCAAGCGGAAGGTGACCAACACAGGAAGTTGGTGTCAATGTGGGCACCTGTTGGATGAGCCCTGGGATCTGAGTTAGCACCTCAAACATGTTTTCTTCATCTTAATGAGGGAAACTTTTCTCCGGAAACCATTCCATGTGACCAAAGTGAGAAGGGAGAGCTGTGGTCAATGAACTCAATCCAATTTGAAGCAAATGGTGAAATAGTCACCATGTTTGGAGCACCTCATTTTGTGATTCAGACCAAAATAAACATGGAGCTATTACTATAGTTTTGCTGGTGCCAGAAATCAGGTTTATACAAGGCAGAATCACCAGCATCTGAAGCAAGTCTTTTCAGCAAACAAGTTGGAAAGTGAACATGACTGAATAAAAGACAGAGTAAATGCCCCAGTTAGCATGCTCCATACACTCAAACTGGTGCACCGAGAAATTTGCCTGGAGCCACATGACTCCAATCAGTCCATCCATCATCCTGCCAGATGGAGAATTCGGATTCTGTCCTCACCACAAGGCTGAGTCACAAACCAAGGCTGCCAGTGGGAATATGGCATTTAAACCAGTGCTTACCGCACCACTACATTTTTTAAGAAGAGTGGTGATGTATACAAGAATGACAAACATTGGTTGTCAAAAGATTTGAGGGGCCCAGTCCTCATTCCTCAACAGGTAAAAACAGAAAAGAAAATTTAATCTTTCCCTTTTGTATTTTGCTTTGCCTTCCTAGGCCTACTCTATCCTTTCTCTCCTAGTCAGAATTTTCCCTTTTTTAAAAACAAAACAAAACAACTTGATTCTCAGCACCCATGCACCACCTAATAGGAGGCTGTTTCTTACTTTTGACATTAAGTCTGCTCTCCTCAAACCCAAATTGCTCCAACTCCCAGATCCTTCAAGAAACACTTAGAGTTTGTTGCATATATACTATGTCCCAAGGCTTTGCATTGACATCAGATAGTGCAGTAACTGCTGGTGAGCCTATCCTAGGGAAAAAGAAGTATTATAAGAATTATCAACTTCAGTTGCCAGTATAATGTCTTCTAAAATATGATTTGTCATTTTGCTTCCTTTCCCCTAAGTTTCCTCTTGGGCAAAAATAATTATGTCTTGATACTTCCTTGATTATTTCTCATTGCAATGGACAGACTTCATCATTCACTGTAACACACGAATTGGTAATTTTAAGAAAATATGTCCTCTTTTCAATTTTTAATTTCTTAGTAAATATTTATAGTACATAATGATCACATTACTTATAAGGACTTGGTACTGGAACATATAAAAATTAGACCCCCCCCACAAAAGACTCAATCAAAAGATGAACAACTAAGTCAACACTTCTCAGAAAAAACAATTCAGATAACCAATAAATACATGAAAAAGTATGTAACATTGCTGGCCATTAGAGAAATTCAAATTAAAATTAAGATTCCACCTTACTCCAGAAAAAATGGGTATCATTAAGAAATCAAATAATAGCAAATATTGGTGAGGCTGTAGGAATATAAACTACATCGCTGGTGTGAATATAAACTAGTACAATCCACTATCAAAATCAATATAGAGAGTCCTCAAAAATACTAAATGTAGAAATTACATTTGACCCAGTTATTCCCTTTCTAAAATATCTTCCTGAAAGATTTAAAGACATTATATAATGATACATCCACATTTACAACAGCACAATTTATGACAGCTAAACCTGGGAAGCATCCAGGATGTGCATGAAATGGTGAATGGACAAAGATATGGTATTTATGTATAAGGGAGAACTACTCTGCCATAAAGAAGCATAAAGTTGAGTCACTTGTAGGAAAAGATGCATCCTGAGGCCGTGCTGTTATATGAAATAAATCAGACACACAACCGTAACTATTACACGGTTTCTCTTGTATGAGAAACCCAAAATATAAAAAATGAGCAAAGAAAAAATGAGATATAACTTTTTCAAAAGAAAGGAAGATCCAGAGATGGAGAGGAAAAGATGGAGAGGGAATCTAAGAGGCAATGTGTTCTCCCTACTCCATACGTAACTCACGATGTTTCTCAGATGTGAAAATCGCTAATGTCCTTCCCTCCTCCGGTATGCTCTTCCTGTGTATTTCCCTGGATGACTCTGAGCCATAGTTTAAATGTTATGTCCTAATTCCTGTTTTTGAAAGTGTGGTCGATGGTAGAGTAGCAGCAGCATCACTTGAAATGCATTAGACACAGAATCTCCAGCCTACTGGTCCACCTACTACATTAAGCATCTGCATTTTAGATAAATCCTAGGCTGCCTCGTGCTTCTGCTAGCACTTAAGTATAGTCTGGAGGTGTGTCTGATTGGAGGGAGTCACAACTCAGTGTGGATTCTACTTCTGGGAGAATATATTCTGCCTAATGACTCCAGGCTTATCCAGTTCTAAGCTAGGCTTTTTCAATTGCCCACTTAAGTTCCCTAATTGCAGCTCATAATTCTACATAGAGAAGTCAGTATAGAGTTTGTCAGTTTTTTTCTAAGTGAAGCAAAATAAATCATTAAAATAGAATGGAGAATATTATCCAATCAGTATATTTTCAAAAATATTTGAAATAATATATGTGTGTCTATCTGTGTATGCTGGGACCTAAAAACATATATATGTGTGTATATATAGAGATGTGTATTATATCTATGAAGAAAGATAGAGACGAAGGCACTGTCACAACATCTTGAACCCCACTAGCTTCCCACTCCTTGAATTCAGGGCCTGTGACCCATTTGCTGGGCACACAATACCTAATACAGTGTTAGTACAGATGCTTAAAGGATATGAAATGTTGCATGAGAGACCACTGATCTTTAGCAATGTTATCACACACTGCTAAAAATAACAGCAATGAGATGAGTGGCAGGAGAAAGAAAGAGGTTGGCATAGTCGGGTAAGCAGCAGAGGCAAAGGAAAGTCCCCCACAGATCGGAGCGTCCCTGTCTTGAGGCAGTCCACAGCCATAACTGAAGGAGCCTACAGTAACCAAGCATATGCTTGTTGTCGCTGTTGCTGTCACTGTTGTGCTGCAGAGCTGGGGACTGTACCCAGGGATTCAGTAAACTAGGAATGTACATACTGCTGAGCTATACCCCAGCCCTTCATGTGGCATCTCTTTTGAAAGTTATACATATTTAAGGTAAACAACATATGTGTAATTATATATAATGAAATATACAACATATATTGAAATATATAATGAAAATAATACTGCAATCAAGCAAGTTAACATACCCATCTCCTACAGTTCTTATTGTGTGTGTGTGTTTGTGTGTGTGTGTTTGTGCATGCGCACATGTGTACACATTTGTGGTAAAAATGGATCAGTATCTGTGATGAACATAGATGCAGAAATCTTCAATAAAATACTAGCAAGTAATTCAACAAAACATGAAATGATTACTTACCAGGACTGAGCAGAGTTTATGAGATGCGAAGTTGGTTTTACATATGCTATTTAATCAATGGGAGGGACAATATTAACAGAATGAAATATAAAAATCATGATTGCCTGCGTATAGGCAGATCACCCACTTTTAAGAAAATCTAAACATCATCTGACTACTGAAACATCTCTAGGAATGTCACATAAGTCCTCAGGCAGGGTAGTCACTCTGCATTAATACCGAAGCGCTACTAACAAGAATCAGAGTTTTAACATGTGAGAGAGAAAGAAAGAACTGTGAGGGGTAAGATTCATTTTAGAAAACAGACAGAATCTTATACTATAGGATGGCAAATCAAAACATTGGTGAACATTTTCCTGGAGAGCAAATTCAGATACCCACTCATTTCATGCCGCAGTGATGGATACAGCTCCCACTACGTGCAGATAGTGTGTTGCACACTTAAGACTCAGAAGTGAACAAAGTAGACAAAAAATACTATTCCTTACAGAGCCGACATTCTAGTGAAGGAAGGAAAACACAGGTAAAAAAAATCTTTATAGTGGTATTCACCTTTGTATTATATTTCCATTATATTATCCCAAACTCTGTATTTTATTTAACACATATAAAGACAGAGACAGAGTTATAAAGACATAGATGTTAGTATATAATTTCCTGACCACAGGAAATGTTGCAAGACTTGATAGAAAATGAGAAACACTATCTTATACACTGTCATTTGTAAGCTAGAGAAAATTAGTAAGTGTAAGATTTAAGACTGACTCAAATGTTTTAGTGATATAATTTAATATGAGTATTTTACTTTTTACTTAAATCTAGTATTTGATATCAAATAAAGCACCACACATCCCTCGAATGGTTAAAACTCTGCTTTGTGGGGCCTCAGTATGGGCAACAGGCTGGAAGAGGCTAAGCCCACAGGACCCAAGGCCTCAGCACTCCCGATTTCCCACTAAATGAACACCTGCCACTTGGGACCTGCTGTATTTAAGAAGATGCTTCAGAAATCAGAACTTGCCACCAAATCTTCTGAGTAGGTGAAGAAATTCTCTAACACCTTTAGTTTTCAGGTCAGAAAATGACGCTTTTGGTGGTGTGGTACTTTAGGCCTATAATCCTAGCACTCTGGGAGGCTGAGGCAGGAGGGTTGCAAGTGCTTTAACCTCAGCCTGGGTAACTTAGTGACTTAGTGAGACCCTATCTCAAAATAATAACACAAAATTTCTTTTTAATTACTAGAAATGAAGCAAGGGTCCTGGGCCATATCTCCAGTATCACAAAAAAAATTAAAATTAAAATTAAAGAAAGAATGAAGAAAAGAAGCAAGGAAGGAAAGAAAAAGAAAGAATGAGAGAAAGAAAGAAAGAAAATGAAATTTGTGACATTTATTAGGACTGACTTGATAGAGAGCTCATACTAAAGAGAACTTAGGTATAGCATTATGAATTATGCCTGGTTTTCTTCAGCTTGGTCAGTTACCATAAAAGACATTCTAGAATATCTTACTATCGAGAAGTCATCCAGGCTATCTCTCCCTTTGTGGGCAAAAGAGCAGGACCCAGGCCAAGAATCCCTGCCCCTGGTTGACACTGGTGTTCCAGTTGCTGATCTGTCCTTGGAACTGACCTTCCTCCTTGGTATTCTTCCTCCCAAGAGACAACCAACCAACATGACCAACCCTTTTGGAAATGTCCTTGCTCACATGGATCCTACCTTGTTACATATAAATTGCTTTAAACCCTGGTTTGTCAAAATGAGGGCTTACATTGCTATTATACCTGCTTTTTCTCTCAAAAGGCTTTCAAGCCTTTGAAAGCAACAGGTCCACTCAAATTTACTGCTTTGTCCTCTTCCTTCACCCTGATTCCAGCCACCAAGACAATTTTTATTATCTCTTTACTTTGCCAACTCCAGGGAGGATTATTCCTCCTTTGAATTCAAAGCCATCCGGATGCCAGTACTTTGTCTAATGGACTTTTCTTTGGCCCAATCCCATTCCTTATAAACAAAAAGCATGCAACATGTCAGTATATGAATCTTTGGAGTCTCATCCAGCTAAGAGAAACCCCACTGGGAAGTCTCATTGCCTTTCCCTGGGCTACTTTCTTCTCCGTCCTACAGCACTACCTGCTTGGCACTGCAGTCTCTTTATTAACCAGCATATCACTTAGCTACCAACTTGAACTGAGACGATCTGTTTTTCTTAACAGTCTGATTCTTCTGTTTTCACTAATGTGTTTTTCCATCTAAGCATTTAAAGTACATATGAACAGATGGAACTGTTTTTAAACACAGTTGCAAAATTTTTCCTCATAGACACATGTCCACACATTCTGGTAAACTAGTTGAGTAACCTGGTTAACCCGTCAAAAGGATTTCTCCCAGCCATTTTCCAGTCCATGCAGAGCGAAGACGCTCAAAGTATGGTCTGTCTCCTGTGCACATCCTTCTCTTTCCTGCTCAGCCAAGCCCTCCCAGCTGAAGCCATCCCAACAGCTTGTGTAATGCCAGCTCACAGAACAGTTCCAACCACTGTCCATAAATTCTGCACAACCACACTGGAGACAGTAGCTGACCATATCACAGCCATGCAGGACTAAAGCTCTTTTTAAATTTTATCTCCAAATACTGTCCTCGATGCATCCTGGGCCAGAGCTAGAAGCATCATACGTTTGCCCAGGCAGTAACAACATCCGCATTTACTTTAGGATACATTTTGAGGAGCACCCAAGTACTTCAACAGAAACTGAGGGGTATTTCTGTGAGGCAGCAGATTGCAGGGGAGTTTTATGTTTCAGCATACTCTAGGGAAAAGGGAAGAAAATGGCTTTCTTTCCTGGAACAAAAGAAAAAAGAGTGCAAAAAGCTAAGAACTAGTGTGGACTACCAAAAGACAAGGCAAGGGAATCCTAACAACATAGACGTTTCTGGAAAGAGGGGTGCCTCCCTTTATATCCCACAAAAGTCCCAGACTCCAGAAAGATTGTGCTGATGTGCTAGAAACAACATCTATTTTGTGACTGAGAACTGATAGCCTCTTTTTCTGTAGGAGACTGATCCCAAGAAGTGTAAATGCAGAACATTTCTACTTCTTTGAGTGGAGAAAGTCTCTCAAAAGGAGTGTGAAAGGAACAGGAATGGGTGAAAATTCCACCCCACAGTTTCAAGTCTTCCCAATCCTGTTTGCTTTGGCCTGCCTCTGCCATTCCTTTCTGTCTTTTTTCAGAAGTGTGAAATGGATTGGTTGCTGGTATTTGTTCTGTGGTCTCTGCTAACTCTTCCATCTGTATAAACTTAGCTCTGCCAACCGGGCAGTTTAGCAGTACTTTCTCTTTAGCTGGCTCAAAGGGAGATGAAGGCCCTATTAAGTAGTACCTTCAAGGCTTGCAAATGTATGATGCTGGCTGCTTCAGAATGTGAGGCTTAGCCATGCTCCCTGGCTAAGTGACTGGCTCTTCCTTTAGGACTGGGAACTAGACAGGTAAAGGCACATGGAATCCAGGTTAGATGTGACTGCATTCAGGGGCGGGCAAGTGGCAAAGGCAGTTATACTGTATCCACAAACCTGGGCAAATAGACCTAGCAGAACTCTCTTTTCCCTTAGAAAACCATTTATATGGGAATGAAGATGCCCCCAAAAGACTCTATATTCATTTGTCTTTACACTTACTTTCCATACTTATCTATATCTACACTGATCTTCAGCAAGACACTGTCCAGTTCAAGATACTGCTTTGATCTTCAGGAAGAAAAGAAGTAGGTTTGCAGTGTGCTACCATTTTTATGTCTGTTCTTAGTGTAAAAACTTAAACTGTTTAATCAACTATTTTTCACTAAGGTTTTCAATGACAGAAAACATTTTTTGTCAAATGTGATCATTTGCCTCAGACAGACTCAAAAGAAGTAGAGTTCATGGCATTTGCCAAGCTCAACAAGTATCTCTGTGGTGTGAACAGCTATTAATGAAAAGACTAGGTGCAGTAAATTAAGCCAAGAGATAGAGGAGGTGTGAGGCAAAGAAGAGCTGTTTGTTAGTATGTTTGTGCTGTCTGAGGATAAGCCGAGTCCAGCAGGGTCCTCAGTGTGTGTTGGGGTGAGGGTATCAGAGTTTAAAAGGGTAGACCACTGCACAGAATAGCACTGAACTACTGCTCCATTTCACAGGCTGAACTCTAAAAAGACCCAATTTACAGTAGTATTCATACCTGTGGGCTCTTCTTAAGCTCTCTTGGAGAAACTTACAAGTTCAGATTCAACTCTGTGCCAAGCCTTCAATACGTTTCTTTCTTTCTATCCTTAGTATAGACCATTCATTAATCTGTTCATAATGGAGCAATGGTACATTCCACAAGACCTATTCTGAGGTTTTTAAAAATTTTGGAGATAGGTTTAACATATTTGAGTAAGCTTATAAAGTATATTTTTAATATTGCATGATTTATAGCTGTTACCATACATTTTGAAGCATTTATTTTCTAGAGCACATAGTAATGATCTATAAATGCTATTTACTTGGTTGCTTAGCATTTACTATTCATTTTTGTTTCCTGCTAACAGGAAGTTAGTCAAAATCAGACAAAAAAGTTCTGTTCCCTTTTGCCTTAATTAATTGATTTTGCATGTATCCCACCCTGACAAGAGAAATGCAAGCAATATTCTGAAGAAGTCCTCTTAGATTTACTTTTCTCAAAGACAGAGTGCTAGGGGCTGGGGATTTAGCTCAGTGGCATAAACACCTGCCTTGCAAGCAGGCGGTCATGAGTTCAATCCCTGGTACCAACAAAAAGGAAAAAGACAAAAAAAAAAAAAAGACAGAGTGCTAGAACATGTATATTTTACACACACACACACACACACACACACACACACACACACACACACTCACGAGGAGATGATGGCCAGAGCTGCAGGAACTACCTGAAAATCACCGCCAACAACGGTCAATAAGAAGAACAATATGGGACTTGAGAATATTATGGAACTGCTGCATCAGCTCTTGAATCTTCTGCCACCAGGTTTCTAATTATGTGAGTTCTACATCTGTTGTTTACAGTAGAATGTGATTTAACTGATAGAATCATGGTGTGTACATAGTGTGCTTCCACACACATATGCAATGTGTGTGTGTGTCATGACATGTAAATGTCTACAAAGGCCCATATTGTCTTTTAATTTGCTGTTTTTATATTTAATAACTACAGCATACAAAAAAGAACTGTAGCAAATTATGTAACAGTCACCAATGTATTTACTACCAATATTAACAAATGGTTATTTTTGTTTTGTCTTCTTTAGAAATCTTTCTACCATTTATGAAATAGGATCTTAAAATTAAGACAATACATCTGCAATCATTTTTATTTAAAAAAAGACTGGTGATAAATATGTGTACATTTTATAGTTTACTACATATATACACATGCCAGAAAACCTTTTTAATGTTTTATATCTTTACACAATTGGTACCATACTACATATTCCAATTTTTTTTGAGACAAAGTCTAACAGTGTAGTTCAGGCTTGCCTTGAAATCATTATGTAATCCAGGATGTTCTAAAACTGCAGGCTATCCTCCTGTCTCAACTTCCCAAGTGCTAGGATTACAGGTGTTGCCACCCTACCCAACTTGCATATACTATTTTGAAACACTTACTTTTCTAAGCATTTATTTTTTATTCATTTTATTATAAGCCACTATTCATTCTTTAAAACTGCTGTATAATATTCCCTTTGTATAGAAAAATATCTGAGTGAACACTTGCAGCAGAACACTTATTTCTTGCTATATTTTCACTGCATCTTACTTTCTGTTGACTTGTTGGAATTCATCATTTATCCTTGCTTCTATTCTGTCTTCAGTTAAGTGGTTTGCAAGTAGCTGCTCCTAGCCTGTGGCTTGACTTTTTAGTTTATGGTAACTTGGATCTTACTGACTTTTTTCTTGTACTTTAATTATATGTATTAGCCTTTGCCTTGGTTTGGAAAATTTTGGCTTTAGAACTTCTTCCCTAACCTAATTTGGAAAGAAGTTTTCCTTGTAAAAATGAATTTTTTCTTTCTGTTTTTATACAGTTAAACTCCAGAATTTATCTTCGTATAAGATAAATACTAGGCATCTAACTTTCGTCTTTTTCCACAGAGTGATGATGAACTATTTAAAGCTTTCAATGGCATACATGGCCCACTGTGGCATGCATGCCACAGGTTCACCTCTACCAGCCTAATGTCTCAAAACCACCAGTACAGTGTGTAATGTTTTACTCCTGACTTGTATCTTCACTGACTCAGTACTTACATACACAAAAGTTGACGTGATAGCCGATTGTTCTGTTCTTCATATGCTCCAATTTCTCCATTTTCTAAGTCTCATGATAAATTTGGCCTCCCAACCCCTTTGCAACCAACACGGTCAAATGATAAAATATGCATGATGTGCTATGAATGAAATGTACCAGCACATTTAATTGCTAGCATGAATCCCTGCAGAGATCTCTTTCTTAGTCAGCTGGTGAGGGATGTGATTCAAGGATCAACCTGTATACCCAAGTGAAGCAAGTGAGCAAACACCCTTCACACCTTGACCATAATTGCCAATAAACGCTTTGAGTTGGTAAGGTGATTCAGACAAAACAGACTAAGGGTGAACTTCCAACTAACATATGATACATTTATGCCTACTTAAACTGAGAAGAAGGACGAAAGGTGCAGAAGAAGGAGTAGAAAGAAAAAAGGAAGGGGGATGAAAAAGGAAAAGGAGGGGTGCCGAAGAAGAGGACAGGAGATGTTCCAAAGTCGTGTCCACTATCTATATGGTTTCTGTAGCTGTTTCTGCTTTTACTTGTGTCTTGTTTTTTGTAATGTTGACTAGCTCTTTACCACATTATTTTAAATTTAATATTGACACCTTGGATTAAAGCTATCTTTTTCATAGGAAAAAATGTTTGTTTCGGACAGCTAGCAATTGCAGCTAATTCTAAGAACTGAGACTGTGATTTGCACAATGGATGAAACGTCTGTCTTCCTGGTTTGTTGTTATTTTTAGAGGGCTGTTCTTCTAAGTCCCCAGGACAACCCACAGCAGGTGTTACCAAGGCTCTGCATGCTTAACTCTTCTAGACTCCATGGTGATCTGCTGTCAAATGCTCTGCTCAGATTCCAGCCTCTCAGCTACCTTCTCTGGAAGCCCTATGGGCTGTGTCTCCCTAATTTTCTACCTTCTCTGGAATATTGCCATATGATACTTCAGTATTTAAAAACTATTTTGTACATCTGTGCTAGTTGTTCTCAGTGAGAGATTGATCTGCATCTTCTAGCAAAGTCTCGGTAAAAGTCAATGGTTAATATTCGTGGCTACACAAAGAAACTTAGTGTAACCTTATGGTTCTCAGGCTTTCTACAGATGTGTTCACACCATCAATATCACAGAAGAGATTTGATGATCTGTCTGTGGCTTATTATTTTTGCATAAGAATGTCACCCTTAGCTGAGGTGACCTAGATTGTGAGACCCTGTTTCACAACTTTGCAGCTTTCCATTGCCTTTGGCCACAACCCAAATGACACCAACAAAACAGGTGAGGGGAAGTCCCTTCAGTCCAAAGAATCTTGTCCTCAGCAGCCTAGTACTAACGGGCCAAAAAACTTGACCCAAGAAAAAAAACTATCCAAGTCCTTTAAAATGCATTTAGCTCCCTGGTACCGATAAAAAATGAAAAAGACCAAAAAAAATGTATATAGCTTCTTTTAAAATTCTGGAAACAAGTTAGAGCCAAACAGATTAGGTGACTGAAGGAAGATTACATGTTTTCAAATGGCTGGGCAGCGCCAACTGACACAATATCTGTGCTGTTGCCCTTCCTCTGAGCTCCTCAGGGGCACTGTCCAGTCTGACTGTGAGGGCAACCTTGAAGTCAGGCTATTTGTGGTTGCATATAACTGGGCAACCACCACAAATTTTAGTCTGGTTTAGTTTTAGAGCCAAAGTACTTCTTTTGTTTTTAAGAAGCAACTTTAATCTTTAGTCATTTTTTTCTTTCATTAACTCTCAATATGACCAAGTGCAATATAACCATATTTCAATGTTTGAATTCTTGTCATAATTCTGATGCCAATGTGACTTCTCTGCACTTGATACTATCATTGATACTAAACCATATATTCTGTGAGTGGTTTTATTTTCCTTTAAATCAAGCAAGACACCCATTGCCAGAAGAGAAACTGATTCAGAAGGAGAATATGATCTGGGGGGAGAAGTCTTTCCTGAAAGAAGAGCAGAACTCTGGGAATCCAGTCTGGTGGGAACAGGAGATGGATGTGTAAGGCTTTTAAAGTAGAGTAACTTCCTTAAGCTTGAGATGAAACTGAAAGGCTTTTATTTATTTGCTGCATTTCATCACTGTGGGATAACGTCAAGCAAGTCCCTTTCCCCTTAACAATCTTCCAGTTAGTTGAGTGTGGATCACATGGCCTCTTGTCCTTTCCTTATGTTTTCTCTTTCCAAGGTTGAACACTTTCCATCCTTTCAACTATTTCTGATACAGTATTTGGTAGGCGGAAACATGGGTGCAAACCAATATGTGAATAAGTATTCCTTGTATGCTTCAGCAAATGGCAAATCTGTCTCTGACCTGTGAGCAGAACGTTCTGACACCAGTTCGGAGCACACACTCGGAGTGCCACATTAGTCAGCAGCACGCCAGGCCTCCCACCAGTGAAGGAAACAAAAACTGATCAAGACATTTGGGCCATGTAAATTAGGAATTGCTTTATCTTCATTTAGTCTCACGTGGAACTGGCTTGGTTTGTATTTTGGATTCTTTGTTTTTACTAGAATTATGAAAAGTTTTATATTTTAATGTCAATCTTTCCTTAAGATTCATTTGGAATTGTTTTAGTGTTTAACACACGACTCTACAAATGTATATTAAAGCCTCATGATCATTTTATTCACTTTTATTTTCTGAAATAAAACTAAATAACAATCTGTAACAAATGTCTCTGTTTTCTGAAGTTGTAGAACCAAACAACAAAATGATCTCCAAAGCAAACACAAGTTAAGGTTTTTAATTGAATTGCTAGAATCAGAGCATAAAGCCAGGTATCTAGCCATTCTTAATATCCGTCATTTAATGCTGCCTGTCTTTCCTGGCTTGTTTAATCTGAGATAAATCAGAGAAAACAGAGGAATAGATTTTAAAATCTTTGCCTATGATTAGATATACTCAAGAATAACCTAGTAATTTTGGACCTATACTCTTGTGTTCATGAAAAGTTACATTAATATACCCACCAATATTACTCCAAAGTATTAATCCTATTAACAGAATAGTTATGTTGCTCCTTATTTTATGCAGATTATCTTATTGTTTTATCATTAATTATAATCATATCACTTATTTTAAGATAATTTTTAAGTCATGAGGAAAACTGCCTTACAATCTTTCCATGATATTTGATGATTTTCAAATTTTATTGATGTCGTTAAAATTTTTTAACGAATTAATTCTTAATTACTTATATAATACTAATATTTGGCAATAATGATGATTTAATAGTTTAATTTATCTGCATTTCACATAAAATCAGATAACAAAGCTGTATAACACAAACTTAAGTTCCTGGTAATCAGGTACAGTTAAACCAGGTGACCAGGTAACCCCATGAAACAAAATACAGTAAAAATGAATTGGTTGACACCTCAAGAACAGAACCTAAGTGATCTTAATTACAGGATGAGGGGGACAAAGTGATGAGTATTAGAAATCAAACCCATATACTTTGTATCAATACAAATGGAGCACTGTTAAACAAACTACTACGAACCCTAGCTTTCACTAGAAGTTCAAGGAAAATATCAATTTTACATAAAACAAGAAGCATACCAAACAAAGGCCTTGCAGACAACAAATGCACACAAACGGACACAATAAAGGACATGTCACAACAATGACAACTTGTTCCTGGATGAGGTAAAGACATGAAAAACTTGGTACCTAACACAAAAGGCCAACATATATCACAAAAATTTTAAAGTGAGCCATAACTCCAGAGGAAAAACTACAAAAACAAAAAAGTCTCTTCCAAGTTGAAATCTAAAACAAATCCCTACAACTGCAAATTAACACAACAAAAATTGGTTTAAGAAGAATTGAAAGTGATAAAAACAAAATATTAAAAATCTGAAAGAAGTTTAAAAAGAGACCAAGTGATTTAAGAAAAAGTAACAAATACTAAATATAAGTACACAAAAGAGAATCAACAGATGGATAATAGCAGCCTCAAAGTGGAATGCCAAAGCAAAGAATTAGAATAAATATAATAAAAATAATTGAAGAAAAGCTTCCAAAAATTAAAATATGTATTTTATAATAGTTTTTACTCTATAAAATTAGAACTACAAATTGAATAGGCACGGCACTTACCTGAGAAAATTGATCCAAAAAAGCACATTGGAACATATTCTAATAAAATTACTAGACTTGAAAGAAAAAATAAGCAATCTTTATGGCATTTAGGCTGAAATACAAAAACACTTAAAGAATATTAGAGTTCTATAAGACTTTTCACTGGCAATGTTTCATACTAGAAACAAAGATATGGAATAACATTTAATTTAAAGTATTTAAGATACTTAGGGAAAAATAAAAGTGAGCCAAGGACTTGGTGTCCATCCAAAATGACTTGCATACAAAGGTAACAGGCAAACTTTTATCACAGTCCAGAAACCAGTGGTTGCTGTTCTTGTGCACTTGTTCCAAGGAATCTACTAGAAATAAAGCTCAGAAAGGCAAAACTATCATAAAATTATTGAAATAAGATTGATAGCCAACATTAACTTTAGCCTAAATTTTTAAAGAATTTAGGAAGACATCATAGCACATAATGGTTATAAGTGCTGACAGTATATACAAAATACTATTATTTTTCAGAAATGAAGGAAGGTTAAAATGAACATTAAACTTATTTAATGGTTGCAGTTATCATAATGGTAGAATAATACTATATTATTATATGCATCATGCTAATAAAGGTCATGAGTAAAAATGGAATAGTCTAATTCTATCATCTCCATCATTTTAGATATAAGATTACTAGTGGATAATAAAAGACATAGAGTAGTAACATAAAAAGTCACCAAAGTCATGCATTCCTGAGAATGTGAATTACAATAATCACTGCAAATCCATGAATCATTTTAACTTACAAAATTACAGCATAAGTAGTAGTATGACCTCTGATTGGTTTCTCTTGCGATGCTCACACTTGAAAGTCAGTCACCATGCTATGAGGGAGCGCAAGCTACACACAGAGCCCTGGTCAGTTTGAGTGGATCCTGTGGATGGTTCCTAACCAAGATCAGACCTGTGAGTATTCAAGCCTTAAGTTTCTTCAGTCCCAAACCTAGAAAGGAAGACCAAAACCCAGTTACCTGTAAAGTTGTCTGTCCAAATCTTTAAAGCATGGACAGATTGAGCATAATAAATGGATGCTTTTTATACTTAATAAATTATTACGTTTATAAAACTAAAACTAACTTTATGTTATACAAATAATATAATATTAGAATATACAAGAGTTCTCTACATGGAAAAGATCTTGAAATTAATCAGCTCTAGCACCAATAATGGTGCCATACAATGAACAGTTTTAATTCTTCTGTTTAACTTCTTATCTTACCTGGCCATCCTGGGTAGGATCAAAGTTAAATAAAAACATTGGAAAGCAGGCATGATTGTTATTATCTCACTGTTAGGTATGAAACTTTTATATGTTACCATTAAATATGATGTTTCTTCTAAATTTTTGTCAGGTATTGAGTTTTAAATCATCTTTTTATTTAACAGTATCAGTCTTCTTTTTCTTCTAGAAGATGAGGCTCACACTACTTGAAATCTTATTTTTGCAACTATTTGTATAAATACATTGTTGTTTGAATAATACCAGTTTGTAACATTAAATTGTGTACTCAGTCCTAAAATTTACAAATATTTTGTCTTAGTTCTAAGCTTAAATTCATTTATTTCTTACCACCTTTTAATTTTATTTCTAATTCTCTATTTGTTGTTTGAATTCATATTTTTCTTGTTATTATCTTGAATTTTGTCAGTGATATTTTTTCCAAGTAGGAAAACTGAGTGCGTTAATATTTGATTTCTATTTCTTTTTAAATTTTTTATTTTAAAACCAAAAAGAGTAAGTACAATGATACAGAATTTCAAAACAAAGTAATGGTACATTAACACTCGATAATATATTACACACTGTTATTTTCAAAGTAGTGGTTCAGATTGTAAATATGTATATGCTATGTTGCTTTTATACACTAATTGCAATATTCTTCTGTCCACTAAAATGTTAGTAATTGGTTAACAACAGGTTCTGAGGAAGAATGAAATTATCTGATATTAGAATTTGACACTTTTCCTGAGATAAATAATCCCACCATGATTGATTTTAATAGAGTGACATCCTGTCACTGATGTGAGATAAGATGGTGAAAGCATAACATACATATATACAGTACTCAACTATAGAGATATGATGGAGATAAATGTCCTCAAGATCACAGATAACAGTAAAATGAAGTATTATAATCAAAAAGTAAGGAATCTAGTACCTTTGCATGTTTTTAAATTCATTTAATTAGAATTTTATATAATTAAAATTATAAATTTAAAAGTATAAATAACTGCGTCTTACTTTTTACTCTCACTGATACAAAATACCTGATGTTCAAAGTTGGGAAAAGTTTATTTCTTACAGTTTTTGGAGGTTTCAGTCCATACTTAGTTGGCTCCAAAGTAGGATGGCATGACGGGGCAGCCCTTCATGGTGGCTGCAAACAGCAAGGCAGAAACTGATAAAGGAGAGAGGCACACCTTCTTCCTGACATTGCATTGTACACTGCCTCCACCCCTAAGTGGGTGTAGCACTGACACTATCAATCCAAGCGCTAGACAAGGAACCAATCAGCAAATGCACAGTGCAAACACATGAGGCTTGGGGGCACCAACATAAACCATGACAAATTGTTATGCTTAACACTCTTAATATATTGAATATATTAATATTCATAACATTTTAACAACCAACATTGGAAAAACCAACACAATGGACTTATTTATTTTAGATTTCTGTCGATAATATTCTTGCTTTCCTTCATTAACTATTACTGCAGAAACCTCTGAAGCCAACTTTTGCATCACAAAAATGAACTCATAAGCTTTGTATTTCAGGTACACAGAAATTCTGGATAAAATGGAGAATTAAGTAAACAGAATAAGCTGAGAAAGGGAAAAATAACACCAGCGCAAGGACAACTGCACGATCTAAAAGTAACTCAGTCACAGCCCTCAGGTATTAGTGAAGGCAGAGACCCTACAAGCCCAGGGCTAAAGCTGTAATGCCCATTTAAAAACAATACAATGCAAAAACAGTTGGGATTCCAATTTCTCCTTATCCTCAGGTTTGAAAAGAGTATCTATTAGTCCAGAAAGCAATGCATCTCCTATCTTAGGCTTTGAGTCAAGAGAGAGAAAATTACTTGAAAAAAATACTGAAGACCTCTAAACCATTGTGAGATATGTGGTCTAAATTTAAATAAGCTGAATGATGCATTGATAGTAAACTCAGAAATTAACCTAAAAATGGGTTCAGATAAGTTAAACCACTGAGCTTTCCACCAGAGACTCTCATTGTAAACAATCTTGAAATTAGGCAGTTACAACCTCTTTGCAAGGAGGAACTTTAATCCTTGCTGACGATGAACACAATTGTCAAAAAGGACAAACCAGCAAAGAGGAGAAATCCATGAGCTCCAAGATGATCAAAAAAAAAAAAATCCAAGTACTAGAACTATATGGAAGTTAAAGATGAATAAAAATATTATATATAATTAAAATAGCAACTCTACAAAAAGGAATAGTTTAGTTTAAAAAAGAAAAAAACAGAATACATGGATATGAAGAACAAATCATTCATTAAAGGTATAAAAACATGAATGGATAGATTAGGGAGGAAGTTAAATGCAGCAGAAGAAAGAACTGGAAAGGGAGAGAACAGAAATTCTTTCCGAATCATGAGACTTATATAAAATTTTATAAGAAACACCCAAATAATCTTTCTGATAACAGTATAAGTAAATGAGAAGTAAATGCTAAAATAACAACTAAAGCAATATATATTTTCAAAAAAGTATTTAAGTTTTAAAAAGTTTACATAAAAGTATCAGGAAAATCAAAATTATGAGGTAGTTATATCTGAATGACAATGCAAGCAGTGCAAATTAAGTGTTTGAAAAGTAGCTGAGCTGTTAGAGGAAATGGAAAATTTGAACACAAATATTAGAAAGATGAAAAAGTAGTAAGCTGTATATTAGATGCAGTAAAGCATAGATTAAGTTGAAACTAAAAATGGAAAGTTGGAAATAAAGATCAGGCATTAGTTAATGACATAGCAAACAGAACAAAACAAAATCAGCAGAACTCAGGCCTAATTATTTTAAGCAATCAATAAAATTTCAAAGGTTTGTCAAAACTGATGAAGTAAAGAAAAATTAAGGAACAAAAAGCCCACAAAAATTCAAATAAATGAAAACTAAATATGACTGAAACTTTAAAAGCATGAAAACTTTATTTCAATAATTTTGAGAAGATGTATGAAATGGATAATTTATATTATGAACATAAGAAAAATGAATTTCAGGTGATTTTAATAGCATCTGAAATTTCTAAACTATTCCTTAAAAAACAGCTAATCTATATTTTGAGTAATCTGTTCCAGTCATAAAATAACTTTTTAAAACTATGGAAAAGTTTCCTTTCTAAAGATAGGTAACTTCAAACTGAAAATGAATAAAGGTAACACAAAATAATACAAAATTAACACGAAATAATATAAAACAAATGAGAATAGTACTAATGAGAATAATGATGATGAGAATAATATTGCTGACAATAATAATTTAAAGTTATAGGTCATGATTCACATGAATAAATTCTCTTCATAACAAGTCCATGACATAAATAATATGGTTGTCCTGTGAAGAGATTCTGAAAATCGCAACTTGAGGATTACACAGATAGTGTTATCTATACCGAAAGAGAACCTAGAGAGTCTGATTTGAGCTTTTCTGCTAACTGTAGACTTCAAATTTGTTGTTTTGTTTTGTTTCTACCAGGGATCGAACTCATGACTTCATGTTTGTCAGGCATACGCTTATGTTACAGAGCTAAGTCCCCAGGCCTAGACTTCAAATTTGTTAACAAGATATTATCAAATCAAAAGCAGCAATACATTTTAAGTCGTAAGTGATAACATAGGTATGGAGAGCTGTCCAGGACATTTGTTTTGAGTTGAGAACTCATATTCTTGTAATATGCACTCTGGAGTCTGTTGTCCATGATTCAATAACATTTTATAAATTGCAAAATAAAAAATTATCTCCCTTCTCCAGCAACTGTTTGAAATCAAATGTGCTCCTTTTCAATTCCAGCTTTCTAGGCACAGCAGCTGACCACATCATCACACCTTTGTCACTCACCTGCCCACTTAAAGCCATTCAGTGATTGCCTTTTTTTTTTTTTTTTTTTTTTTTTTTTTTTTTTTTTTTTTTTTTGGATACTGAGCAAAATTCTTTGGCTCCTAAGTCTGCTCACAGGTCATGCCGACACCCTTTGCTTTCTGAGCTTTGGCCACATTTGGTCCTGGAGCTTATAGATGCTCTTCCTTTGCCTAGAACTCTGCGTCTAGCTTTACCTCGTTTTCCAACCTTCAGATTTCACCCCAGTGGCCTTCTCTCCAGGGAACCCTCTTCTGGACTCCATACTTCCCACAGTTATGTCACTTTTTCTTGCTTAAACTCTCATAACACTTTATGTACCTTAGGAGCACTATGTGTATTTGTACACTGACATCATTTGCAGAATAATTTCATTCTGTTTTCTCTTCTTCGTTAGAATATAATATGTAGGAGGACAAGAGATATTTACTTTTTCCCTAATATTAATACCCCAGTGTCCAAGTCAATGGTCTTATTTTGTTGAAATAATTTATGAAAGATTAAGAGAAGAATAAAAGGTTGGTATATTATTTGAAAAAAACAGATTATTCTCCCATGTATCTTAAAATACAATTTTTCTACTCCTCTCATCAAGATGCTATTTCTTTAGCACTTAAACCCAACAATAGAAATGCCAAGGTAGACCCATCCTAGACAGTAAGCTCCCAGCCAGCCTCATGGCTGACCTCAGATTCATGAGCAAGGCCCAGCTGAGACCACTCCTAAAATCAGAACCACCAAGTTAATCCACATAATTAGGAACAGTAATACATGGGATTGTTAAAAGTCAGAGGACAGGGGAAAGTAGAAGAGAAAATACACAATAACATTTCATAAGTAGACAAAATTTCAGTGTTATGTTCAGGAAAAAAGACCCAGAGTTTGGTGAAGAAGTCATACAAAGAAAGGTCTACATTCAAGTAAGAGACAGATTTACTAACTTGGATTTCCCAAAAAAATAGAATGAGACCCTTACCATGGACCATATAATATCCAGAACAATAACAGCAACATGGGATTTTAGAGCTAGAGATTTAAATCTCAGCTTACTCACTTTAATATGTAGATAATTTTACCTAACTGTGACATACTACTTTGGAAAAGGGGAAAAATGTTAAAATTGTAGCTCCATAACTGCAGACCTTTCAGTAAATTTTCCCCTCACTGATGAACCTGGGGCCCGGTTATCATTTTCCAAGTGTGACCTCAGATGCCCCAAGACGATGGACTCACCGTTTATCCCCAAACTGCCTGATGTGGATGGATGGAAACAATATCAGTACCCAAACATACTCAGACTGAAGATTTATCTCAATCTCATTCTCTTGGAAGGACTCTGACTCCTATCTGGCTTTTCCAAGAGCCCTTCACATGGACCAGAGACTGAATTTCCTTTTACCAGTTCTTATTTTTTATTCCCATTTCAATCAGATAGCAGGCTCTGGAATCTGATGCCAGTTATAACCTAGATTCGGCTCCAGAATGATACTCATGGTTTCCTTAGACTCTTTGAATCACAATATTAGATGCATTAGTTATGCATTACCCTGCAACAGCAAGAATGGTTGGAATTGTCCTTGTTACCCCTTAGAGTTCATATCTGCACCCAGTCTGCTCCTGTGATGCCGCCCCTGACAACTACTGACAGATTTTGAATGTCTTCTCATAGTCATAAGGTCCTAGCTATCTCACTAGAAGGCACCTGAAGGTAGATCAGAGATACTGTCTTTTTAAAAAAGATAAAGTTTTTGATAATCTGGACTCAGTATTATGATAATATTTCCAGCCAGAGATGTTGTGCTCTAGAGGATCGCCAGCAGTGGTAGCAAACCCATGCTGTTTCCACAGCTGGTTGTTATCACTAAAAACTCTGAAATGTTTGCCCTCGCTGGTGAAGACTGGACCTCTAAGGGCTGTCCAGACTCAATCATTTATAGCCCTGGAGATAGGCTACATTTCATTCATAATAATTAACCATAGGTAAAATACACTAACCAAAAACAGGTAAAATCCTGTTTTATATATGAATCTCAATTACTATCGTATTAAACCTTCCCTTCCTCTTCATAGGGGTCTGCTTTCATTCTAGGTGATAGAATTAAAAGGATGAAGAAATCAAAGCTGGTCAGCAGGGTGGATGTAGAGTGGAAAGTAAATGATGATGTTAGTGAACCAAGTAAAAGAGCAGCGTAAAACCAGCGGTGTTAGTGAACACTCCACATTGGACATTCTTTGTATTGGGCTGTTCAACAGGATGCATTTATTATCAGGGCAATTTTATGAGGTGATTGCATTGATTATCCCCAATTTTCAGGTGACCATGGCAGAGCCTAGGGAGTTAGATAGCTCACTCAAGGTCACAGAGTTAGTAAATGAAATGCAGGAAGCAAACTTCAAAGAGCTAGTCTGGCAGTCCTTGCTGTGAATCCGGACACTTCACATTCAAGCTTCCTAATGTTCCTGCCTGGTACTAGAGATGGAACGCAGCATGGTTTCCAGGCAGACTCTCCCTGTAAGTCAGGAACTCCCAAAGCTGGTGCCCATAAACCTGGATTTTCCAATTGTACTTGGCTCCAGCTCCTGGGAGAATTTGTAGCGAATTGGGAAGGCTAGAACCATCTCCTGCCCACTCCAGCTAATTAAACTCTTCCAACTGACACTTTCTGGCTGGTTACAAGAGGGTATTATTTTTAGCTTGTGAAGGTTAAAGGAGAAGGGAAGTTTGCCAGATTCGGGTGGTTAGAGGGATAAAAAGAGAAAAGAGCTTGGAGGGATGCATTATGATTATGATTCCATTTAATAATAAGATGGAGAAAAGTCTGGGCTTGTCTCAAAGGTGATACATAAGGTTCCTAAACTCTGTCAACCACTTTAATGGCTCTGCCACATTAAAATGGGTGGGATATATCCGTATTCACATAATCCCACTGGGATTGCAACTGCACATATTATAGAGATCCAGGAGATTGTTTTATCATCATCATCATTTTATTACTATTTATTGCAATGAAAGAAGAATGATGCGCTCTTCAACAGCCCCATCCTGGCCTGTCCTGGAGGTAATGAATGATATTTTAACATGACCCTGATTAGGAAGTTGCAAGATTGATGCACAGGGCTCCAGGTGATAAAGACAAAGCCAGATCCTGCACAATCCTGCCACTGATAATCCTGCTCTGGCATGGCCAGAGGTGCCTACAGGTCCAGTTCCCAGGACTTCATCTGTCCTATTGGTTCCACTCTTCTGTCCACTGCCTCTTTCTGGGTTGGGTCCTTTGCTGTTTACTTCTGTTCCAGTGATTACAAACATAAGGTCCTGGACTATTTACCAGAAATTCTGCAAATAGTCAAAACCCAGCAGCTCAGTCCTGTAGCATAAAAACTTGCAGTCCTGTGATACAAACCATGAAACACTTAGACAGTTCACAAGAAAAAGAATATTTTTCCCATGTGATCCATGTGATTTAAAGACATCTTGTTTACTGACAGTAAAGACTCCATAGTACAATTAGCTAACAGTTTCCCTCTTGGACAGAGAAATAAGGTAAAATACTCATAGTACACAGAAGAATATTTTTTAAATTTTAAAGCAAAAAATAATAAAAATGATAATACAGAATTTCAAAACAAAATAATAGGACATTAACGATGGTTAATGTGTTATATACTGTTATCTTCAAAATAGTTGCTCAGATCACAAGATATAGGCATGAAACATGATCAGACAATGAAAGCACAAATGTTCTTTTTGATGAGCTAACAAAAATTAGTAGTGTTGGGCTGGGGATTTAGCTCAGCGGCATAAGCGCCTGCCTTGCAAGCAGGCAGTCGTGAGTTCGATCCCTGGTACCGATAAAAAAGGAAAAAGGCAAAAAAAAAATTAGTAGTGTAATGATTATATATACGTTTTTCTTTCTTTCTTTTCTCTTTTCCCCCTTTCCAATTGTCCTTTCCTTTTTAGAGTAATTTCTTCCCTTTTCACTGTCACAATATCTATTGTACATTTTGGATCTTATTTACTATTTGTTTTTTCCAATAGTAAGACAATACAATGCTTTCTCAGAACTCACTGCATTAGTATCTTTTAGGAATATATTGATGGAATTTTCAGAATATGCAAGAAGCGTATCCAAAATGAATGAATGCAAGTCTTGAAAGACAAGGAAGAAAGGAGGAAAGGTGACTAAGTGTACTAAATTGAAATTGGGTAAAGTCTAGACCTTTCATTCTCAGTTCACCTACTTACTACCTGGAAGACCTTAAGCAAGGCATGTATATATACATTTGTATATATACCTCTACTGCTATAAAATGGTTTAATAATGATTACCTCATAAAGTTATGTGCAAAATGCCACAAGATGATGCTGAAAAAGCTCTCAGCACTACTCCTGGTACAGACTGAGTCCTTCCCTAGTGTTAGCTGATGTTATGAGATCACCAGTGATCAGGAGGATCAGAGAGAGACCTGGGACCAAGACCCAATCCCCAACACCATCTTTACTTTTCAACCTTCATAAACCAACTGGCTTTGAATAGTCAGTGAGTGCAAGACACGTAACAATAATCATTAGTCCAGAGCAACTGCTCATTGTTGATACCCTGCCTCCTCCTTCAGTGAGAAGCTACTACATAAAGCATGCTCCCCAAAAAGTAAACAATGAACTCATCTAGGAGACAATTTAAGAAGACTATAATAAACTTGATTTTAATACTGAGTGATGGACCAACACGTAATGTGTTTTATAGTAAATTAAATAATAATTTTATTAATCTATCTTTCCCTAAGGAAGGAAAATGCTTTAACTTGAGCATTTTGAATGATGTTAAATCAACTGATCAGTAGTTTTCAATATGGGGTGATTTTGTACATCTGCTCTTGTACTCCAGAATGATAACAATATCTGGAGACCTCACAACTAGGGTGAGGAGAATTGCTAGTGGTATCTAGTGTCTAGAGGTGAGGAACTCTGCTAAACACCCTGGAAAGGCATAGGACATCCTCCACTATGAAGACTCATCCTCTCCTAAATATCGCTAGTGCTGAAGGTAACAAACTCTAGCCTGACCAAGCTTTCTGCAGCCACAAGAAGACTGTGGATATTGTGGTTTAATAGTAGCTTGCTTCATTATGTGAAGAAATTTAGCCAAAATTTAAACTACTGACATTAAGTTGAAAAACATTTCACATAATAACTCATTTGAGTTATTAGCCATCAAAATAGTTATTGATTCATTTTGGGTTTTGAATTTTTAAGAGATTTTTTTTCTAAATATGAAAGTGGACTTCTGGATTATAACTGCTCCAAAGGTTTCTGTAAGTGACTTTTATAATTTAGTGTTTTGAGGAAGGGATGAGCATTAATACTATCTTCATCACTGTATTAATACTATCTTCATCACTGAGGATGAATCTTGCTCCCAGAAGCCTATTTCTTGCCCCACTAAAAGGAAAAGAAACTCTCTCTGCTGAGATTTCACTTACCTTAAATTCAGTGTAAAGATTTTCCTCTTCTAACTGTACCCCAAGAGTGGTTTCTACTGAAAGGATAGGATTTCTCCAATAATTGCCAACATGGAAAACAAAACATTCAGAACTGTGAGGAACAAGGTATAGATTCCATTCATTGTTTAGTTTTCTTTGCTTTTTGTGCCCAAAGAATATAGCTTTGCCCATCTGAGAAAGTCATCAGTGAGAGAAGAGACAATTTAAGTATTTTCTTGAAAATGGGACATGTTTGCTGTTTTTGGAAAATACCAGCCCGGTAAAGATCAAATTTAGTAGAGGGCAAAGCTACTAAAGTAAAATCACATGGTGCTTTGATTTCAGAAGCCCTCAGTAGGAATTTGGTACTTTCCCACCTCCAGACCCATAGATCAACCAAAGCCATGTGGTGATCTCGGGAAGCCTAAAGAAAACTCAAGCAAAACTGACAAGTATTTAATGTGGAGAGTGAGCCAGCAACTTCTCAAGGTACTTTTAAGGCATTCATTCTTCCCGAGAAATTTCAGAAGCTACAACTCAGTATCAAAAACAGGTTTTTGGTAGATTCTTGTGTAAACTCACATTAGTCCAACTTTGGATTAATAACATACTTTTAAAAAATATTAGTGCAATCTCAAAGTTACAATTTTATTTATGAATTATTCTTCAGCCTATTGCCTTTTTCAGAAGGCTGTGATTTCCTTGGAGCCAAGCCTCTCAAAGGCAACAAATTTATCTGGTTTTGTTCTCATGCCTAGGATAACGCCTGGCTGATGGTAACTCCTCATAGATTCTTTCAACATGAGTGAATGTTTCACATAATCTTTAGAATACAGAAGAAACTATAATACATAATATATGTCAAATTAATTTATGCACAATCTATCAAGGCCAACAACTACTATAACAAATGGTGGGTACCAAAATATAGACCGACTTCCAAAAGAGTACTTAGCATGGTACTGGTGAACAGTATAGAGTTGATGTTTGCTCATGAGGTCTTGGTACATGGCAGGGTCTCTCAAAATACACAGAGGGTTAACCGAGACTTGCTGGTGGTTCTGTGCTCTGAGAAGCACTCTCTGATGCCCATGTGGAGCTCTGTACTTCAAGTGATGTGCAGCCCTTGAACAGGACAAGTCAATACTTCAGCTGGAGGAGACTTGCAGGATACATACAACAGTCTTCTTAAGCAGTATGTGCAGCATAAACAACCTGTAACTGAGGCTGAAAAGCAACAGTGAATACATTTTATAGAAATAATCACAGTTCTTAAAGTGAGGGTAAGAGTGAATGAATGACTTCTTGACCTTTTATGAGTAACTCCAATGTCTAGACATCGCTATACCTGAATTGTCTAATTGAGACTTCAACTGCATCTTCAAGATAGAGCACACTTTTCCTTTGCTTTGTATCTTGCATGTTTTCATTTCAGTTGAACGCCTATCATGTTATTATGTTACTTACTGGAATAAGATACCACCTCTACCTTGGGAGAGCCATCTGAGAATGACAGGGATCTCTTACTGTCATGACGTGATAATGGCAAGAAATAGCAATGAGAACAACAGCTGTCATCTATTGCGTCCCTACCATATGCCAATACTGTGGTGGGTGTTTAGAATTTTGAATAACCCTTTGTATTTGGGCTTCTGAGATCAAGGTCCTGCTCCTACTGGATTGATATTTCTTTGCAAGCTCTAAGGCCATACCTTTTAATCTTATGCCCATAAGAGAACTGAAAGTAAGATTTAACACCAACATAGCAAGCACCATAGTAAGTATTTATCTACACAATCTATTTCTTTCTTTCTTTCTTTTTTTTTTTTTTTGTTTTTTTTTTGTTTTGTTTTGTTTTGGTTCCAGGGATTGAACTCATGGCCTTGTCCTTGCCAGGCAGGCTCTTACATCGCCTAGCTAAATCCCCAGCCCTATACAATCTATTTCAAATAAGTTCTCGAATCATAAATATTTACTAAGAAAGCAAGAATAGGCCCACCCAAACTTCATAATTAGAACAACAAAAAAATAAGTATATCACAGTCTCATCACTCAATAAATATTGATGGAGCAGAGAATGAGGATCAACAGCGGACTTAACACAGACTATGAGAGTTATACTAAGGATTTAGAAAACCATTTTAGTGTCTAAATAAGGAGTAAGACACAATCCTATTATGTTTATAGAGATTGCCCAGGATGTCTTGTGGCCACTGTCTCAGATGATAAAAGTTATTATTTGTCATGCTAAAGTCCATCATGTATCCATGTACCCCAAAAACACTAACTGACCTAACCCTCTGCCAAGCCCTGAGGCTGCATAACATATTCAGAGTCCCTGCCCTCAAAACGTTTGGCTCAAACGTTTGCCTCAAAACATGTCCCCAAGTTCACAGTTTCACTGTAGGTAAGTTACTACTGGGTCCTTCCAAGGTGTGGAGGAGGGACAAATTTCAGCGGCTTTTGAATACATAACTAAGACACTACACACAAGGTATAACGTGACAGAAACCTCTTTTGGAAAGTCAAATCAAAAAGTTTCTATGACAAAGAAAATGCTATTACTAACATCCATAGTGGGGAGAGAAGATATCTTAATGGGCCTGGGACAGCAACCTAGGTGAGTAGGCAGGGCAGAGGCTGGAGTGGTCTAAGAAAGGCTAGAGAGGGGAATGCTGCACCTGCAAGATGCTATAAGCCAGAAGTAGTTTTTAAATGCTGAAAGCAACCTTAGCAGAGTAGGACCTGCACATTCTCATTCAACAAGGCCAGAGGCAGCCAGAAGGAAAGGAAGCGGGCACAGGAAAGGGCAACATCAAATGGTTTCTGTGGCTGTGTGGTTGCTTTAGCATGCACAGTGTTCTTCCCCCACCTTCCAGCACTGTCTTCCAAACCCTCTGGCACTGTTGCTGGTGTGGAGAAGCTGCTTCAGCCGCTCAGGAGTCCACGGCTGGGTAGGTCCACAAGGCTGACCTGGGGTGGCTCTCTATCAAGTGCCAGGTGGAGAAGGACATGGTGCTGGCTGCGGCTGTGCCCAGCTGCAGAGAGCTGTTTGCACAGTTCGATCAGCCATGCCTCATCAACCTCCCCGGACAAGCAGCACCTTGCTCTGCCAGATGTGTGTAATGGGAAGCTGTCATCCAGGAGACAGGTGGACAAGTAGTGGGCTCCAAAGTAAAAGGAGACAGTTAGGACTATTAAAAATGAATATTTCAAAATAGAGCACGGGTGTTTGCTCTTTACTAATATACATAGCTTTCTACCACTGCTGAAAATACTAATAGAACAAGCCATCAAGTCTGGCTTCAGAGTCATTTGGCTCAAGTTCAAATCCTGATTCGGCCACATCCCAGCTCTATGAGACTGAGCAAGTTGGTTAACCTCTCTGTTGCTCAGTTCCCCCATCTGTAAATTGAAGCCAAAAATGCTATCTAGTATGAGGTTTTTATTGAGGGCCCTGGAAGTTAATAAATGTAACGCCCATAGACCAGTGCAAGACATATGATACATTCATTAAATGTTAGATATTCTTACTCTGTAATCCATGCCAAGATCTTGGCCTGAAGAAATGAATAAATAGTTAAACTATGGAGTTTCCTGAGAGAGAGAAAGAGAGAGAGAGAGAGACAGAGACAGAGACAGAGAGACAGAGAGACAGAGACAGAGACAAGACACAAAGACAGAGAGACAGACATTTTTTAATTTGGCTACTATGTGCCATGTATTTTATGTGTTAGCTCTGAAGTCAGAGAAAACATGCCTGCTCGTTTTTGGTCTAAAAGGCAGAAAACATTTCTCCTAAAAATAAAAGTATCACTAATTCTTTACTAAAGGCATATAAGTAATAATTTCTACAAAAACTATACACAACTGTGTTTGGGAAGTGGGAATAAATCATGGAAAAGTTAGAATTGCAATAGAAAGAAATTTGATAGTTGTTCTCCATAATCATCCCTTAATAACTTTCCCTAGCTTTACTTTGGCCCTTTCCTGATATCGTTTCTGGACATTATCAAAATTACATCTAGATTTCCTCCTGGAACTTGAGTTACAGGAACCAGTGAAAACCTGAATTCTAACCCCACAAGACAGCATGCTAAGCAGGAAGAGTACAGGTTATGAGTCGCAGACCCATCTTCCAGGTAGGTGAGTGTAGGCACCTTGCTTAGCCCTTTTATTTTGCTTTTTGCATGCACAGTGGATCCTGGAAATATGTGCCTTACATGACTGTGAGAGAACCAATGGTAAGTGCAAAGCATTTATCATACTAGAAGCAAGGAATGGTATTTCCTTTTTCATTGACTATTTCCTGATTGATATCTGTGAACATGCTAGACATACCAGTGAACTCATCTAAATAGGGAATCCAGAAGAAATTATGTCATCTGATCTTAGCCCATTCCAGTCAATGGAATCACCAGTGTATACCTCCCCACGGGCAACTAAGCCTTCTTCTGGCTCAGGACCACTGGGAAATGAGGAACAAGAAACCACAGAGATGGACCATACGATTCTTCCTATTATAAAACTGACTTACAACATGAATGTGTCACAAGAAAACAGAGAAAGGAAAGGTGAAAACGTGTGAGAGTCAAAACCATGGGTTGAGAGAAATGGTAAAGCATGCGCACAGAGGCCAACCAAGAGGTGGGAGAGAATCCAGCAGAAATTGAATAAACAGATTTCAGGAAAAGCCTTGCAGGGAAGATCAACAACTTCTTGGTGCTGAGATCATCAGTACTGGATTCCACCAAGCTCTGTATTAGAAGCCACTAAGCCTAATTCCACCATGGTTCTCCCCTCCTGAGTCTTGCTCATTCATTGTCTCCTGAGTCCAGCCACATGCTAAAATGTTTGACTCAAAACCTCCATTTGTGGTCTTAGATTCATGGTTCTCAATCAATAATGGTTTTATTCCCAGGGGAATTTAACAATTCCCCTAGGGGAATTGGCACCTTTAAACTAGAGTAGGAGAGAGGCTGCAGACATTAGGAAGTAGAGGATGGAGGTGCTGCCAATCTACCACCAGGAACTTGAGGGACCCCCCCACACACACACACACGTGACAAAGTTCTATCCATATCAAGGTATCAACAGTGGTCAGGTCCAGAAGTCCTGCTTTAGAGTCTTCACATTACTCAAACCAACTGCAACAACTCTCTGCCTCTTGAAACCTAAAGAGCACAAGAAATGCAATGCTTTTCCACTCTTGCTGTATGATTAGTTCTTGAGGATACTTCAGGGAATGATAACTTTGCATCCTCTATAGCTCATTGCTTGGAGCTTAGTGCAGAGCTTTCATTTAATGCAGTGTATTTGCCTTGTAATTAAAGTTAAGTTTTAACCTATAGTTTAAATCACATAGACAACAACGCTAGCCTTGGAAATCGTTCCAATCACAACTAAGATTTTATGCAATAGACACAGTTAATATGTAGGTAAAGGGTCTGGTTTATGCTGGTTCCCATGTTTAAAAATTCAATGTTTACAATGGTGAATGTACAACATATACTGGGATACATTGTATAGCTCAGTAATATCAATGTATTACTATTATAATAAATCCAAACTGGAGTCTTCTGATTCAGTGTGAGTTTAAGGAGAATTAACAGCAGTGCTGTGTATCAAGAAATGGGAACCTCTGCCAACCTTCCAGAAGAGTCCAGAAAAGTTGAACAAGACAGATCTTCTCACATCCAGAAGGAAAGTACTCCTAGATTATGAGAAAAATAAAATATTTTTGTGACAATGAGGTTTCTGTGGGATAAAGCCTCTAAAAAGAAAATAAGATAAAAATCAATGATGCAAAGAAGAAAGATAAAGGAGAATCATCCCATAAAATTTTACCTCAGAACAAGATTGTGGGTGACAAATCTAAAGGAGCTTTCTTAAATTGAAGTATAAAGATCCGGAAACAGGCAGGTGCTAAACTTTTAAACAAGATAATGACAAAGCAAATTGCAATACAATTATTTTTAGCTATCATTTATTCAGTGCGCACATCCAGGTAACTACTCAGTTGTAGCATGGAGGCAACCATTCCAGCTCCAAAATCTTTTCTAGGACAAAACAAATGTCTTTATCCTAAATCCAAGTCTTCCTTTGCCCATAACCCTTAAAACTGATAAGAAACCTATTTATCTCAGCCTGATTGCCAGACCATTTTTGCAAGTAGAGTAAGCACTTTTGCTACTATGGAATAGTCAAAAAGAAATGAAGAGCATTCTCCCATTCCTAGCACTCTGGAATACAGAAACTGCATTTGGCTGTGTTATTTGTCACAGTTAAACAGCTAACAAATACGATATCCATGATACTGCCGTTGCTATATCAGGTTTGTGGATGAGTATGAAACTAGATTAAAGTAGAGATGAGCATACATGGAGAAAAACAAAGGACATTGCAGCATCAAAGACTACACCTATTCCCCAATGTAATGCGTAGCTAAAATTAGTCCCAAAGGACGTTCTTTTTCTAGATATTTGTGCCCTTTGTGAGAAATAACTATCAATTCTTCTTTACCTTTAAAGTAAACAGCATTAGAAAGATAATTTGCTCTTCATCTGTAATAAAGTCTTGGATTTTACCTTTGCCTTCCCATCTATGACCCCTAAGCCCAAGACGTCAAGCTGAGTGACCTCCGCTTCTTTCCAATGGACAGACATGCCACATGCATTTACATTCAGAAAAATAAATCCTTAAGTCAAATTCAAATTCCATGTCTCTTTACAAATCCATACAAAATTAACTTTCTAAGGATCTCAGGATTAGTGTTTAAGCTCCTAAATAGCTGGTAGTTTTAATCAGATATAGAGCAACACAGAATACTTTCTACAATTACCTGAAACTTATATGATCACAATGTTAGTCTACTTTATTCTACTCTATTATGAAAATGTGGTATGTAGTATATAATCTATGTTAAATAATATCTGATAATACATTATATTATAAAATTGTCATAAAATCATGATTTTTAAAGATCACTCGGCTTTAGAAGGGCTGACAACTGACGATTTACAGGCCAAAGTCCACCTATCATTCACTCCTGTAAATACAGTTCTGTTGAAACACAATTGCATTCCTCTTTTTGCCTAAGGCTGTGACTCCTTTTGCATAACCGTGGCAGAGGTAACTAGTTGTAACACAGTGTATAGAGAGGAGGAGCTGGGCAGATCTGGGGTGCCCTCACTGGCCTCTCTGCGTGTCTGGAGGACTCTGGATATCTCCGCCCAGACTGCTGGAGTTCACCCAGACTTCCAGGTGCAGTGAAGGGGAGAGGTGGGTTTGAGGCTTCCACATCAGCCTCCCCATTCCGCCTTCACTTGGAGACCTGCTGAGCTCCCGATAAGAGGGCTGGCCCACACTACCAGCCTAGCCCAGCCTGTTTAGCTGCCGCGCCTGGCCATAGGTCTGCAGAGGAGGAGCTGGGCAGATCTGGGGTGCCCTCACCGGCCTCTCTGCGTGTCTGGAGGACTCTGGATATCTCTGCAACCAGGGAGGGTCCACAGGTTCCTGAAGCACTGCGGCCTGTGGTGAGTACCCTAACCCGGCTGTGATTGAAGAACTGTGGAGCTTCCAAGGGGCAGGTGGGTGCACAGTGTCCCTGAGGCCCAGCTTGTCTGGAACTGCGGAGTTCTGAGCAGGCAGAGGAGAGACACTGGTTCTGTAGGCCCAATGAGTTGGGGTAGCGCGGTGCCAGAGTCTCAGTAGCTCCAAACATAGAAGGGGATTTTCAACAGATCCTGAGGAAGCTTTCAAATAACACTTGAAACACAGAAATATAGGAAAATGACAAAACGAAAGACCAAATTACAACCTCAAACCTCCAGCCCATCTCAAGAAACCCTAGGAGCGATGTATATAGAAGAAAATATATCCCATCCACCTCATATATCGGACATAATAGCCACTGAAATTGACAAGCAACTCCAGGAAGCTTTAAAGAAATTCAAACTCGAAATAATCTCCCAGATAAAAGAAGAAATGATAAAAGAAATGAAAGAGATTCTAAATATATCTAAAGAAAACACAGATAAAAAAATGGAGGAACTAAACAAAAAGATAGAATCCCTAGACGAGCAATATAAGAAACAAACAGAATACATAATGCAGATGCACAGAGATATACAGGAAATAAAAAACTCCACTGAAAGTTGTAAAAACCGCCTTAATGAAAGTGAAGATAGAATTTCAGACCTTGAAGACAGGATTGCAGCTAGTGAACAGGAAAGGAAAGATCTTTTGAAAATAACAAGGAATCAGGAAACAACAATTCAACAACTGGAAGACGATGCAAAGAAGAATAACATAAGAATGATAGGGATTAATGAAAGAGAGGGAGACAACATGAAGGATGCCAGGAGGATATTTAGAGAAGTAATAGCTGAAAATTTCCCAAGCATGAGATCAGAAACTGACATCAGGATCAGTGAAGCATATAGAAATCCAAACAGTCATAACCAAAATAAAACTACACCCAGACATATAATAATCACCATCCCAGAAATCCAACACAAGAATAGATTATTAAAAGCTATCAGAGAGAAAAGACAGATCACTTATAAAGGAAAACCTATCAGAATCACAGCAGACTTCTCAGCACAAACGATAAAGTCAAGAAGAGCATGGAGTGAAGTATTCCAGATCCTAAAGCAAAATGATTTCCAACTGAGACTGATATATCCTGCAAAACTATCATTCAAAATAGATGGTGCAATACGATACTTCCATGACAAAGAACAGCTGAAGAACTTCATGAACACCAAACCAACCCTGCAAAAAATATTGAAAGACAGTTTAGATACACAAAGGAAAAAACCACTAAGCAAAGCAAATAATTAAACAGAACAGAAAGATAAAGATGCAACAGCAGAGAGATAACATTCCTACAGTTAACCAGCATTTAACAGTAATAACCATTAATGTAAATGGTCTCAATGCACCAATCAAAAGAAACAGACTAGCAGAATGGATCAAGAAACAAAATCCAACCATATGCTGTTTACAGGAAACCCATCTAACCCAGAAGGATACTCACAGACTGAAAGTCAAAGGATGGAAAACAATTCTCCATGCAGCAGGAATCCAAAAAAAGGCAGGAGTAGCCATTCTGTTTGCAGACAACGTGAACTTTAAACCAACAATGACCATAAAGGACAAAGAAGGTTACTACATACTCGTAAGGGGAAAACTCCAAGAGGAAGAGATAATCATCTTAAATATATACGCACCAAACTCCAGAGCACCCAGTTATATAAAACAATTATTAACAGAAATGAAAACTCAAATTATCAGTAACACAATTGTAACAGGAGACCTTAATACACCACTGACACCAAGGGACAGATCAACCAGACAGAAAATGAGCAAAGAAATAACAGAACTGAATCACACCTGTGAACAAATGGGTTTGATAGACATATACAGAATGTTCCACCCAACAACATCAGAATACACATTCTTCTCAGCAGTACATGGATCATTTTCTAAAATAGACCATATATTAGCTCACAGAACATATTTAAGCAAATGCAAAAAAGTTGAAATCATCCCTTGCATATTATCGGATCATAGCGCTCTGAAATTAGAAATTAATGACAAAAGATACTGCAAAAATTCCACAAACACATGGAAACTAAATAACACACTCTTGAGTAATCAGTGGGTCACGGAAGAAATTAAAGAAGAAATTAAACAATACCTAAAAGAAAATGAAAATGCAGATACAACTTACCGGAATCTGTGGGATTCAATGAAAGCCATTCTGAGAGGAAAATTTATTGCACTGAGTTCCCACATCAGGAAAACAGAACGAATACAAATAAATAACTTGATGCTACACCTCAAACAGCTAGAAAAAGAAGAGCAAGTCAAGCCCAAAGCCAAAAGAAGAGAGGAAATTATAAAAATCAGAGCAGAAATCAATGCAATAGAGACTAAGAAAACAATCCAAAGAATCAACGAATCAAAGAGTTGGTTCTTTGAAAGAATAAATAAAATCGATAAGCCCCTAGCCAACCTTATTAAAAAAAAAGGGAAGAAAAAGCTCAAATTCATGCAATAAGAAATGAAAAAGGAGAAATCACTACAGACCCAATAGAAATACAGAGGATCATCAACACCTATTTCGAAAACCTCTATTCTCAAAAGTTTGATAACACAGAAGAAATAGACAGATTCTTAGAAGCATATGAAGTACCAAAGCTAGATCAAGAGGATATAAAACTGTTGAATAACCCAATCTCTGCTAATGAACTTGAAAATGTAATTAAGGCCTTACCCACCAAGAAGAGCCCAGGCCCAGATGGATTCACTGCAGAATTCTACAAGAAATATAAAGAAGACCTAATGCCGACACTCCTCAAACTATTCAATGAAATTGAAAGGGAAGCAATCCTTCCTAAGTCATTCCTGGAAGCAAATATTACTCTAGTACCAAAACCTGAGAAAGACCCAACTATAAAAGAGAACTATAGACCGATCTCCCTAATGAACACAGATGCAAAAATCCTCAATAAAATATTGGCAAATAGGATCCAGCAAATCATCAAGAAGATTATACACCATGACCAAGTGGGATTCATCCCAGGAATGCAAGGATGGTTCAACATACGCAAATCAATAAATGTAATTCACCATATCAATAAAGCCAAAAATAAGAATCACATGATCATTTCTATAGATGCAGAAAAAGCCTTCGATAAGGTCCAACACATATTCATGATAAGAACTTTACAGAAAATTGGAATAAATGGTCTTTACCTCAATATAATAAAGGCCATTTATGACAAACCAACAGCCAGCATCATACTAAATGGCCAAAAATTGAAAGCCTTTACTTTAAAATCGGGCACAAGACAAGGATGTCCTTTATCACCACTCCTATTTAATATAGTACTGGAAGTACTAGCCAGAGCAATTAGGCAAGAAAGAGAAATAAAAGGGGTAAAGATAGGAAAAGAAGAAGTTAAATTATCATTGTTTGCAGTTGACATGATACTCTACATAGAAGACCCCCTAAACTCCATTGAAATACTCTTAGATACAATAAATAAATTCAGTAATGTGGCTGGATACAAAATCAATACTCAGAAATCAATAGCATTCCTATACACGAACAACAAAATTACAGAGAGGGAAATAAGAGAAACTGGACTATTCACATTAGCAAGCAAAAAAATGAAATATTTAGGAATTACTCTTACGAAAGAAGTGAAAGACTTATACAGTGAAAATTATAATACACTGAAAAAGGAAATTGAAGATGATCTCAGAAAATGGAAAGACATCCCTTGCTCATGGATAGGAAGAACAAACATTGTGAAAATGGCCATTCTCCCAAAACTGTTATACAGATTCAATGCAATCCCAATAGAAATTCCATCAACATACCTTATAGATCTAGAGAAATCACTCCTAAATTTCATCTGGAACCAGAAGAGACCTAGAATCGCAAAGGCAATTCTAACCAGCAAAGACAAAGCAGGAGGCATCACAATCCCTGACTTGAAGTTATACTACAAAGCAACAGTAGTAAAATCAACATGGTATTGGAATCAAAACAGAGCCGAAGATCGTGGAATAGATTAGAAGATACAACCACAACTACGAACACACTCAACCACCTTATCTTTGATAAAGGAGCCAAGCAGGTTCACTGGAAGAACGACAGTCTCTTTAATAAATGGTGCTGGAAAAACTGGCTCTCCATTTGTCGAAAACTAAAGCTAGACCCATGTCTATCACCATGTACTAAATTAAAATCTAAATGGGTCAAAGATCTGAATATTAAAACAGAAACACTAAATCTATTGGAAGACAAATTAGGTAGAAACCTTGGAGACATAGGAGTAGGTAAAGAATTCATGAACATGACTCAAACCGCACGGGAAATACTTCCCAGAATCAATAACTGGGACCACTTCTTATTAAAAAGTTTCTGCATGTCAAAAGAAATCTCCAGCATAGTGAAAAGAAAACCCACAAACTGGGAAAAGATTTTAGTGAACTCTCTCTCAGACAAGGGCCTCTTGTCTAAAACATATAAAGAATTAAAGAAACTCAGACCTCCAAAATTCAAAGATCCAATCCAAAAATGGGCATCTGAGATGAATACGCAATTCTCAGATGAAGAAATGCAAATGGCAAATAAATACATGAAAAAATGCTCATCATCATTGGTCATTAGAGAAATGCAAATTAAAACCACACTGAGATACCATCTCACTCCTGAAAGAATGGCCAGGATCAAGAAAACCGACAACAAATGCTGGAGAGGCTGTGGGGAAAAAGGAACTCTCCTGCACTGCTGGTGGGAGTGTAGACTGGTACAGCCTTTGTGGAGATCTGTCTGGAGATTTCTCAAAAAGTTGGGACTGGAAATCCCATTTATTCCAGCTATTCCACTTCTAGGCATATTCCCAGAAGAACTGAAAGCATCATACCACAGTGATATATGTGCACCTATGTTTATAGCAGCACAATTTGTAATCGCCAGATCTTGGAAACAACCCAAGTTTCCATCAACTGAGGAATGGATAAAAAAGTTGTGGTATTTCTATACAATGGAGTATTATTCAGCTATAAAGAAGGATCACATTGAGATATTTATCAATAAATGGGCGCAGCTTGAGACCATACTCATAAGTGAAATAAATCAATCTCGCATGTGTGAATACCGAATAGTTTCCCTAATGTAAGTAATGATTCAAATATATAAAAATATGTGGTAATCATGATTCCCCATTAGGTGGCCTTGGAGCCTTATAAAGTTTTCACTCATTAATTAGAAAGGCTTTATTCTGGGCTTCTTGATTTGAAAATATTCGAAGCTAGAGTATATGAAGTTTTACCCAAATATTTCAAGGAAAAAGACACTATGGTAACTACTATTAAGTCAGGTTATATGGTGGTGAAGTACTAGGTTGTTGAAACAGTCATGCTGGGACCTCTATTGTTATATTGTTATGTCCTGTTTTATCTCAATCTCCCCCTTATTGTTTCAAAAAAATTATTTAGTCATTTCTTATGTTTGTCTTAATTAAAGAAAAAATTCAAAAAATTAGGATATATAAATAGTAACTCTTTTTGATTTCCTATTAACTTGTTTTGAAGTCCTGTAGTACTCCCACAATCTTGTTTTGACTGATTAGACTCTGTTCCATTCTATATGGTAGTATCAAGTTTGAAGACATAGGCAACTACTTTGAAGACAATAAGATTCACTAAGATACCCATTCTGGTTTGACTATTATCTTCTTTGGAAGTCCTGTAATGTTTACAACGCCTAAGTTTTATTGGTCTTGTTCTCTACTGTTTTGTCCAACTTTATAATATCTAATGAGATAGACAATTCTTTTTAAGGAAACAAGGGACAACGTTGATAACCATTGTTGATAAACTTGTACTCTGCTCTACACCATGTGCTACGTCTATCCTTGGTATTGACTGACAGCTTTGTTTTGCCATATTTGACTGTATTCTCCCCCCCCCCAAAAGTAATAAGCACTAAGGAGTAATGAAATCTAAAGTGTGTGAATTTTGTTGTAAAAAAGAGAGGGAAAAAAAAAAAAGAAAAAGAGCTCTAACGGATATAACAGCAAGTGTGTTTAGGGGTGTTAAATAGCTGACTGTATCAATGTTTTTGGATCATTGAACACAGCTGTTTGCAGTCTACCTGTTTGAATGTCCACCTTGTATTCTTTGATACTGTGATTTGAGGAACTATTTTCAAGATGATAATATGTAATATACTAACAGGTGATTTCTTACTGTTATGTTTTTTTGTTTGTTTGTTTTGGTTTTTTTGTTTTGTTTTGTTTTGTTTTGTAGTTCTGTATTACGTGTACCCTTACACTGCTTTGGTTTGTTTTGTGTTTTTCTCTTTTTCCTCTTAAATAATAATAATAAAAAAAAACCACAGTGTATAGTCCACTGAGGCTAAAATACTTACAATCTAGTTCTTTACCAATGTAAGTTTGTCAATTCCTGAGTACACAGAAATTTCAATGTTGGGAGAGTTTTATTCTTACTATATAAGAGGCTTTGGCTAGGTGACCAATAACACTAAGATTCCTTTCCTGCCCTCTGGTTATTTGACCAAATAAGATATTTCAGGTCTGTCCTGCATCAAGTAGTCCAGTAAGATATTAAGTGTGTGTCCCTAAACCTTTCTTCTATCTTTAATAATGCTTGAGGCATCACTTAGCTCTGTATTTTGTAGAAGGAATGTTGCCTTTCAGGGTATAAATATTCTATACTGCTTGAATGCATGCATCCATCACGACCCTAACTCTGAGCATTAAGCTCTTTATCCTCCTCCAATCAGCTCACATATCTCATGTCTACCTCTTCCCACCCACACTGGCATTAACATCCATAAATCCTAACACCCTGGAAAGGATCAGATGTTTTTATTCTTCACTGGATTTGGTATGTACCATGGCTTGATTATGTGTACAGGAGTCTTAATTCCTCCATATATATAGGGGTTGGGAGATGTGAATTAGCGGGGGACAAAAGGATTCATGGAGTTTTTTGGTAGTAAATGAGTTATTCTTGCAGGATGGGATTTGTTCTCTTGAAAGTGAGTCACCATAAAACAAGTTAGTCACCATAAAACAACTCTGTGTTCTCTCCCACATACATCTACTTTCCTTCCACTTTCCTCTATGACTTGAAGCAGCACAGAATTTGCATCCGAATCAGACTAGATTTTGGAACCATATTCTTGAAGTTTTCAGTTTTTAGAACCTTGAGCCAAAATACATATTTTTCCTTTATGAATCATAGCATCTCAGCTCAAGTATTCTGTTATAGCAACCAAAAAGGGACTAACACAATGGGAAGTAGTACAGGATAAGAACAGAGTGTGTGCATCACAAATGGCCCCACTCCATGCCTACACCTTACTACCCTAAGTCTTTTCCCTGCTGCCCTGCTGCCCGGCTTCCAATCCTCCATTTTCTTCTTTGTTTTGGGGTGTGTATCCCTGGTCATCTTCCAAATTCTTGGTGCATGCCATGTGTAAATTTGATTCTTGGATTGGCTCCTTGGACCACTAGCTTGAGCTTGAGTACTTGGAGTAACCCAGTGGAAGACTTAGTACATGGTTCCTCATCCAGCATTGTGTCTACTACAGCTCTGGCTCCAGCCATAATGAGCCAAGCAGTACAAAGCCATTGTACCGGGCACTGGAGGGCACTGGAGCTGAGGGCAGCCCAGCTGTGACTTGGATAGAAAGAGTACAAATGTTGGCAGGGGGAGTGAATATATTGTGCTGACTTCTCCCTGTACGTCCCTCCTGGCTTCAAATAGAAGTAGAGTGGTATATGTTTAAAACACAGATTTGGGGGCAGTAACGTATTTGGGGAAGGCTCTTATAAGGAATAGGAATCTCAGTAGGATAAAAATGAGAAGCAAATTAAGATGAAATTGTTAGAACCTTAAAATGCAGACCAATGAACTTGTGAGATTTTGGTCTTATATAAATAAACATTTGATCTTAAACATACAAGTTTTAAAAATCACCCATTCCTCTTACTTCAATGCTTTACTGCAGAAGCAATACAAGTCTTGTAGTTAGGAGAATGAACTTAGAGACATGCCCCCAGATTCAAATTCAGTCTCCACCTGTCACAGGCATAGAGATTCAGACAAGTTTACATGACTTCTTAGTGCTTCAGTTCTCTCATTTGTAAGGCAGAAATAATTATGCAGAGCACTAGTTTTCTTACTTACTGTTTGCCATGTTCTAGGCACTAGGTGGTTCATATTAGTGACTTTTCACAGTGAGTAGAAATGAAGTAGGCATGACGAGTACCCTTGATGCAGAAATGATTCCTAAAGTCTGAGTAACTTGTCAAAGATCAAAAACTAGAGAAGCAGCAGGATCTGGAAGCAAACTCACATCTGCCCAACTCGCAAGTAGGGCTTGTAAACACTGAGATTCTGCCCTGTTTAAAGAAAAGCGTTTGTAGCAAAAGTGATCCCAGGGAGGCTTGTTCCAGGAATCACCATCCACGACCTGCAATACAAATGTAGATGGCATAGGTGAGGATCAGGGCTGGTTTGTATCACATCATTCTCTTAAATAAATCAACCATATAGAACAAGCAAAGCTCAGAAATGGTGAAGACTTCTTTTTCAATTTTTAGATTTATAGTAAAGAATTTTTCATGATACATATTTTGTGTAGCTCCAATATTTACCCTGACCATTTGCTGTATTTTCCCCTTTCATCTTCTCTCCATTTTACTTATTTATGTCTGGCAATGCCCTTTTGCACAACAGCTATTGTTTGATAGCTATTTCACAAAGAAAATCCAAAGGCTTCTTGTTAGCAAGGAACCCTAAAAACCCATACCCCAAATATAAGGAAATATAAGGAACGTTGGTATCTTCACGACAGAGAACTATGCCGCTCTCTCAATCACTAATAGTGAGGTCCTCATCAGAAATATTTTACTATTAGATGACACTGACAAGCACAATCCAATTGTTAATTTATGCGTAATAGACCTCATTCTGATGCTAATAGCGAAGAACAGTTGACAAGCACTGGTTTGATCCAATGCCAAGGGGCAAGGCTGAAAAGAAGGGCAGTGAGAAGGGGCAGGAGCCAGGATGAGAATGCTTCTGCCTGAGCTCCTCTGGGACCGGAAGTTATTGAGTTCTGGCTCTGTGTTTGGCTCAGTGCTAAGTGATCCGCATTGATTAACATGCCTTCAACTTTTTGAGCTGTATTTCATTGTTTTCCTCACTTTCCAGAGGAGCCAACTGAGGCCAAGAGAGGGTCAGCACCTCTCTCCAAGGCATGATGCTCCTTTTCTGTGGAGCTGTACCATCTGATTCTGGACCGTCATGAGGTCTGCACTCTGAGAATAGATTCTGCAAAACACACACCTGCTGCTTGGGATGGCAGCCTACACAGCATCAGAGCTGAACTACGTGTGTGTGGGAGCCAGCATACTACATATGCACCCAAATGAGGAAGAAAAAGAGAATGAGAGAGAGGCAGAGGGGAAGGTGGAAAGGCAGGAAAGAACAAAGTAATGGGAAGCTGATCTGTCAGGTGGTATCAGATGTCAGTAGCAGACAAAATGAGTTTTAAGGACAATTTCAGGTACAGGCATGAAAACTCCAAAAAGGAAAAGTAAGTACCCCAGAGATAGGGAAATTCAAAGTTTACTTAATTCAATGACTCAAGCACTTCATCAAAGACCCACGTGCTTTCTATTTTTGAATGCCTGTAATTTCAACATTCTGGGAGGCTGAGGGAGGAGGATTGCAAATTTGAGCCTAGTCCACGTGATTCGGTCATTTAACCAAACTCTGTCTCAAAATATAAAACAAACTTTAAGTGACTGGGAATGTAGATTGGCACAAAGGCCATTGAGTCCATCCTCAGTGCAGAAAAAAGCAGTTCCCTCAAGGCCATGCATTTCAGAAGGAGAAGAAAGGCAAGACCATGCTGGAGCATTCTTCCTTAGGTGTGGAAATTGTTCTGGAAACCCCTGTTATCTGTTTATTTGAACAAAACCAAACACAACCCTACTTCTGACCTGGTCCCTGTCAAGGGGAGAAACCTCCATTGCTTGAGAAAGAACAGATCTGGGAGAGCAAATCCCTTCGTAACACTTGATCATGACTCCACTTGTGCTCATTCCAATGAAAAAATTTGTGACAAATATAGGAATCCACTGACTGATACTGAGACAGAGACTCAACTGCAACCCTGTAAGAGCAGAGGACCCACACAGGAAAGGACTTAGAGTTGAGAAAGCATGAATTTGTGTACTCTGTACCGTGTTCCTTCAGTACACAGGGCCTTTGCATACCTATTCATGTATAGATATTGGAGAACTGATTGATACAAGCAAAACCCCAACTCCAAAGGACTTTAAATTTTAGTAGGGATAGAGAGGAGGCAACAAATAAAGCATACGTGTATAATTTATAATGTGGATAACAGTGATATATAAATAAATGAAAGGTGAGAAAGAGCCAGGTGAAGACAGAATGGGCACCTTTCCTTCTAACTGCAAATTCCTGCTCATACCTTACACTCTTCTACCACCTTGCTGAGACCTGGGCAGAGTTCATGCTGGCATCCTCCGGGGTTTCTCACATTTTCTTACAAGAACTTATCCATGTCATCATCCACCTAATGTTAGCCAAGGAAGGCATGCAGCAGGAAGTTATGACTGTAGTGTAAGATGATAGTCTTCTAAAGAAGGGATTGCTACCCAGAATTGTGTCCAGGGAAGCAGGATGACATAGATATTTTTAGAAACAAAGATGAGCCCACAGTCTTCATTATATTTCATATTCTCCTTATCATATTTACAAAATTTATTTTTAATTTATATTTAAACTTCGTATTTATTTATAATACATTTATAATATAAACATCAATGTTACTTTAAGCCTCAGAGATCTGCTTTGAGTATTAGAAAAGGCACTGGATGTTGTCTTTGCTTTTTAATCAGTGAATGGTCCCCAAATCAATAGGAACAGTTGGCCTCTCTATCTCCAGGTTCTATATCCATGGATTCAACCAACTAAAGATCAAAAATATTTGAAAAATAAATGCATCTGTACTGAACATGTACAGACATTTTCCTGTCATTATCCCCTAAACAGTATAGTACAAGAGCTACTTACTTAGGTAATACAAATAATCTAAAGATGACGTGGAATACCCAGGATGATGTGCATAGGTTATGTGTGAATACTATGCCCACTTATATAAGGAAATTCAGCATCTGGGGATTTTGGTGCCCATAGAGGAGGCTGGAACCACTCACCCTCAGGTACCCAAGGATGATGCACACATGTGCTCCACAAGAGTCTCAGGAGAGGATCACCCTACGCATAGTGCTTATAGATCTTCATCTCTACTTTCCTCAATGAATATTCAGCAAATATGCAGAAAGAATTGAGTAATGCACAGCTCCATAGGCTTCTAGTTCTATCTACACCCTCTAAATAAGGGAAGAAATAACTTGAGTCAAGTCCCTATGTTACAATCACCCAGGAAGCGATTCTGGGTGATTATAAGAGAGGATAGCAAAGGGGGGAGGGAGAAAATTACTGGCTTGGTCAAAGCTTGCAAAATGGTACCAGTGATTAAAACATCTTATGCTGTCCTCGGGCTGCAGAAGCTATCACTGACAAAAGATCTCATACACACACACACACAAAAGGAAAGAAATTAGCCATTAAGAAATATTTCAGCATAATGCAATTATTACAGCTGTATAATTGAATGGGGAAACCATTGATCTGTAGTAGAAAGGAAATTGCTCTTCTCATTGTGTTCCTATGAATATGTGAACATTAATCTCCATCTATAATCAACGTTCATTTCAAATCTGATTGCGTGCTACTAAACACCCGTAGCTATGCTAACATTATGTTAATATGGTTCAACATCACAGCTCCCAGCTTCACAGCACAAATATTTTTCTTTGGCAATCAATAGTAATTTCAGCTGAGTGGATGGAAGTCACGTTTTAATGGTAATCTTTCCTCCAAGTCTCCAAGTGGAAACTCAGTTGGTGTCTTAACATGGCCGCAGCACATTGCATATGATCAGATAAATTAACCTGAATAGAAATGGAGAGAAAGGAACAGAGAGAGGGAGGAAAGGAGGGACTTAGGGCAGAAACAAGACAAGAAGCCAGCTTGGCAAAACTGTAAATCTAGCTAATAGATGAAGTGTACATTAGGTAGAGAAAAAGTAAGAATGGCTAAGAAGATGGGACCAAGTGAGCCTGTGTTGGGGATGCCAGGAAGTGGGCTGGGGTTGTCCAGAACTCAAATTGTATCTCTCTGTCTATTAGCTCATGTGACAGACTACTCAGGTTCCCATGTAATTTGGATTTTACCAAAGCAACGAAGGCAGAAGCAGGCCAGAGAAAATATTTGACACATCTAAATGCATGCATATAGAGCGATACACATAGAACCATCTTTGCTTTTGAAGAATGCTCTCTCTTTCTCTCTCTCTCTCTCTCTCTCTCTCTCTCTCTCTCTCTTTCTCTCTCTCTCTCTCAGCAGATAATACAAAACATAGACAACATTATAGACTTCTATAGAAATATGGAAAAATTTGAAAGCAAAGACATCTTTGAAGGAGGGATCTACATTACCAAGCTGTTATTGACAGATGCCAGAGAATAAGGATGAAAAAGCCACATCTCTATTAGCAGAGAATTGATTATCAGAGATGTAACTAGACAGATAATCAACCTACACTGTTCTGGGAGCGCTCCATACCTTCCCCACACTTCTGACCATCACGATCCCATTTTTCTGTGTTTTTTAAAGGGGAGAGAGACAGAGAAAGGTAGGAGAAAATGAGTTTTGGAGTTATCCATTGGTCATGCATCTTTTTCAGTCCTCAAAGGCCTAAGTAATTGACTCCTTAGAGGTGTATCTTTACTTGGCTCCCACACCCAACACTGATGCCCTCCATGGTTTCACTGCATGTACACAATTCGTTCTTTGAGAAGGACCAAGGTTGTACACTTTTGTGTAATTAACTGGCACATCAGTGTTGACTGAGGAATTTAGGAAAAAATAAAAAGACATGTGACAGAAAAACTCCCAGGGATGTGGGTAGTACACAGAGAAACAACATTTTAAGACCTCTTTTCTGTGTATTTTGTAGTTTATCTTAATTCAACATTGTTTAAAAGGACCTTGAAAAAGAAACTAAAATCTTTAGCATATTTATTTGCCTTTGGAACTGAGCAATGATTTGCATTGCTTTTACTGATTTTTTAAGTTAAAAACACCTTCCACAGAAGGGCCCTCAATCCTTGTGAAGGTTGTGCTGCTATAACTCATCGCTCTCTCTAGCATCCCTAACATTGATGCCCAACTCCAACCTCAGCAGCTTTGGTCTCATTGTAAGCACCTCCCTCTCGCCTTCACAAATTACGTCTTGCTATCTTTTACTCTGTCACCAAGAAGCTGGCCAATGAAACCTACACTCGTAAGAACAATTTGCAAGACTTTTGAAAATGAAGCACCCAGAACTTGGAAGCGTAACTATATATTTTTAGCTATATTGAAAGTCACATAATACTCAATGGAGTACCTGACAATATTTCACTAAGCTTATTGGTAATACTTCGGATGCCTAGTTTGAGTTTTGCTGCTAATTAGCAAACATGTTTGGGGAAATAGTCAATCTTTTTACCATAAGTAAAAATGCAAAGAAAACAATATGGCTACAAATAAAAATGTATTCCTTTGTCAGCACATTCTGTTGGAAGACACAGACACAAAACTTCACAGAAGAGTTGAAGAGTCAAGTGTTAAAAAGATTATTTTGTGTATGAGGTTGCTATACAGTTTGTGCAAGTACAATAGTTTCTAAATCTCTTTCCTTATGTAATCTCTCAGATGAGACATAGAATTTTTGTCTTTACAGTAAAGAAAATATGTAATGGAGAAAAAATATTTTAAAAATAAATTATTTTATTATAAAATCAATGGTTTTTGCAACATTGATAAGTCAATGTATTGACGAAGTTGCTAATTAAATGGAATTTAGTTAAAATTCCAACTAAAATTATAAAGTTATATCAGAAAATAAAATTCATAACCACACCATCTTGTCTAGAGCCAAGGTATTGGAGTTATATAATACAGAGAAGTGTTTACAGGTTGTTAGCAAAATGTTTAATTTTATAAGAATGGTCACCTCTATAAGGTGATAAAGTGACAATAAAATATTTTTATAATACAACAAAGTACTTTAAAAGGTATCTAGATTTTAAATTACTCATTTTTTCTTTTATAAATTGACAAATTTATTGAGCGTTTTATTCTGGCATAGAAGTGTCTTCAGTAGAAATGTCACCATGGCACATAATAATAATAATAATAAATGCAATCATTCACTTCAAGATTAAGATGAGCCTAGGTACCTGTCGACTGATGAAATAATAAAGGAAATGTGATATTTGTATGTAGTAGAGTATTATTCAGCCATAAAGAATGCATTCCATGTCATTTATAAATGAATGGATATCACTGGAGATTAATATGTTAAGCAAAATAATCATGACTCAAAAGTCAAATATTACATGTTTCTTCTCTTTAATGAAATCTAAAAGACAGAGGGAAGGCATGGGAGGAGAAAAGGGAGAGAGGAGGAATGGAATAAGGGACAGAAAGAGGGAAGGGCAAGGCTAGAACGATGGAAATTATCAGTGTGTCACATGCTTTAACAAAAATGCCAAAAGACACCTACCCTTTTGCACAATTAACACGCTCTACTTTTGAAAAGTTAAGCTGGCATTTTAAAACTGAAAAACAAAGGATCTGTTAGGTGAATAAGGCAGGTTATAGGGACAGTGTGTTGTAAATGAATGTTTGAAGCTATCTCCTTTGTTAGGAAACTTTTTGTTTCTAAAAACATTACAAAGGCATTAATAATAGATTTTCATATTTACATTTTGTGAAGTTTTTTTCTGAATTTCTTGTAACAGATTCCATCAAGAAAAAGATGCTGAGTAGTTATTTCACCTGTATAAAATTCTTTTAAGTGAAAGAGTTGCAGTGGAATTAACCCACGGGGCAACACCTGATTATTTTGTGAAAAGCATTGACTGACATTACTGAGGATGGATCTTTTCTGTAACAATCAGAAGCAAAACCTATTGCACAATCGTGAAAGAAATGAGATGACAGTATGAACAAGAGAATGAGGTGACCAGGGTCTGGGAGCCCTTCCTTGTGCTTTGATCTGGATGGCTATATCAATGATACTTTATTTTGTAACAAGCCACCCCTGTCTGGTGTTAACTCCTGCATTTCTGCAGTACGACTGACTCCTCTGAGAAGCTCTAGTTTAGGATTTCCGTGTGGTTGCAAGCAAGTGGGGGTAAGACTGGAGTTATCTGCAGGCTTCCTGACTTGCCAGTCTGCTAATGGTTGGTCAGAGGTGACTGACGGCAAGGCAAGGGAGCGAATGACCGGGTCCCAGGGGACTGGACATCCGTCTCTAAGCAGCCCCTGCACGTGGCTAGCTTATACCGTGTTCTGGGCCCTTAGAATCCTCACAGGGTGCCTGACTTCCTGCAGAGTGAGGTTCCAAGCAGAAGTGCTAAGGTTTCCACCAAAACACACTTGAAAGCCTCAGAATGCAGCTTTTGCCACCTTCTGTTGGTCATGAAGAATGCTAGGCTGAGTTCAGCTACAAGAGGAAGGGAACTGGATTCTGGATCCACTTCTACATGAACTAAGGAGAACACAGGAAACGTCTGCTCCTGCCCCTGCTCCTGCCCCTGCCCCTGCCTCTGCCCCTGCCCCTGGCCCTGCCCCTGCCCCTGCCCCTGCCCCTGCCCCTGGCCCTGCCCCTGCCCCTGGCCCTGCCCCTGCCCCTGCTCCTGCTCCTGCTCCTGCTCCTGCTCCTGCTCCTGCTCCTGGCACACAGAACTCAACTAATGTAAAGTACAGTCAAGTATGTTTTAAGGCTCAAGCACAGCTTATGTGCTTACGAAGCCTGATTCCTTTTCCTATTTTCTTTAAGACACATGATCTGATAAAGGATTTTCCTGGGTCGGGGTATAAAATATGAACAGGAAATGTTCATTGAGCATTTCTTACATAGGAGACTTTTCTGCAACTGAATTGATTTGATCCTCTCCACAAACCATTAAGATAGGTAATCTATGCACTGAGCTCTGCAGAGTGAGTAAGGCTCAGAGAATTTTGTGGCTTTGTCTGGGTCACATGCAGCTTGGCATCAAATGAATGAGGACAACCTAACTTAGCCGAAAGCAGAAAACCAGCTCTGAACTGCTGTGTGGTGAAAAAAGAACCCATAAAGGTAAATTTGTTAATTTATACTTTATTATATTTATCAGGAATTATAATTTTATGTTTTTGCTAATTTTTAATTATTGTTATCCTACTTTATTAAATTAGACCACAAAAGAATTGTGGAATGTGCTTTCTAAGGAAAACTGCAGGATGAGGTTCATGCTTAAGTAGGTTTTTGAAGACAAAGTTGCACTTTTTTAGAAAAAGAGATAAAAGAGTACATTTTCACAAAAAGATACATCAGAAGCTGTTACATGCAGTAATCATTTGGAAATGGGATTTGGGCTTGGTTTATTTGACAGAAAGAACCTATTTCCTTCCTTCTTTCTTTACTCCTTCTCTTCCTATTCCTTTTGTTCCATCTTTATTTTCTTTTTTTTTTTTTTGCTTTATCATTTAGATCCATGTTTCCTTAGCACATATGAAATTTCCCTGCAGCTTTATAATCAGTGTTCATATATGTGACTCAGTGTACATGATGTGGGCTTCTGACATCAGGTGCTCTCATTCTCTCTCTGTCTCTCTCTGTCTCTCTCTGTCTCTCTCTCTCTCTCTCTGTCTGTCTCTGTCTCTCTCTCTGTCTCTCTCTCTCTCTCTCTCTCTCTCTCTCTCTCTCTCTCTCTCTCATTCTGCTGGCCAAGGAAGGTCACACCTGTCCACAAACTTCCACCATGAAGAAGTGGTCATGGTTACTACTTTGAGGTGCAGTCAGATGGGCCTAGCTCTTCTGGGGTACCAGGGGGTCTCCACTCCACTCCCCATGCCATCCCCACTATTCTCTCTGTTACTGTCTCATTCCCTTGTGTTCTGGAGTCACCTTCCAAGTAAATCCATGCATCTGAATCCTTATCTCAGCAGTTGCTTTGGGCAGGACCCAGGCTAAGGCAGATATTGGGTTCTTTGCTATGTGCTCATATAATTCTTACATAAGTAAACCAAATCAATGAAATGTTAATAAAGTTAATAAAATCCTTAGAAGGCAGCACGGGCTGCATTATCCTTGATGCACAAATGGCCTGTGATTGTGTCTAAGTAGATTTCCCCTCTACCAGCCCAGAAGAATGCATGTTGAAAGCCAGAGTTCAAGCTGAGGGGTCCTGAGCTCTGGACAGAGGCCCCCCAAGGAAAGGTAGGGACCAGCATTCCACACCCACTTCATGGGAGAGGTGCCCTGATTTGCTCCCTATCGTCCTGTCTCCAGCATCTTTAACTTGACCCACTTTAAACTCACACTGCGAGGTTCCCACCCTGCATCTCCTGGCATCAGCACAGCGCCGCCCAAGAGGTGCGGGGATTCATTGTCTGGCTCTGACTGGGCGCCCTGTGCCCTGGCCCCCTGGAGCTGAACAAAGTCATCTGGAGATTACAAGCCATTTCGCCACAATCGGGGGTTACGGCCCCTACTTTTTAACACCCCGCTTTTATTTGCAGGCTATGAAGTGTAATAGTTCACCATTTTGGTTTAAGTATCACCATAAAAGTCAGTGAGATGGAACAGGCAATAAGTAGTTCTTTTACATAGTGTGGCTGAGCCTAGAGCTCACGTCTTCATTAACCCACAGAAACGGCTTCGAAATAAAACTGAAATTAAATGGCGGGGTGGGTGCTCCATGCCATCAGCAACCGGTCAGCAGCATCTGCCTAAAAGATGCACCCCCATCCCACCCCACCCCACCCCTCACCTGCTGAGTTCCTTACCTAATCCCCTTGGGTGCAGAGCAAGTTAGGAAAACAGGAATGCACAACACAAATGAACTTAAGAATGAGGTAGCTGTGGGATAAGAAGGAAAAAGTTCAACCTAAATGTGTTTACTGGGGCCTATAACCCCAGCTCTCCCTATAGGCTGAGGCAAGAGGATCACAAATTTGATCTCAGCCTAGGCAATTTAGCAAGATTCAATCTCAAAATAAAAAAGTGATGGGATGTAGGCCCAGTGTGAAGGCCCTGGGTTAAATCCTTGGATACACACACACACACACACACACACACACACACACACACGGCATCTCTGGACCTCTGAACCTCTGGGCACCCTCCTCCTCCCAATGCCAGGTCGTCAAGTTAACAGCACGTGTCCTGTTGTCTTCCTCCAAAGGCTCACTTTTGTGAACATTTCTGTCATGCCCTGTGCTTCTTGTTCCTTGAATAATCTTGGCTTTCTCATCTTCCAGTGATTCCTCCACAGTGGTTAGATTCCATCACACCACACACGTAGTTAGGACGGTGTGTTTTCCCATAGGATTACAGGTCAAATTTGCCTATGCACCTGCCCAGATGACTAATCAGAGTTTGCGTGTATCCCCTCAGTATAAGACATGACTGTGTGGTCCTCAGCTCTTTCCCTAACTTTCTATATCACAGCACAACAAGCGCCTAGCTATCTGTAATCTCAGATCTCTGGGAGGCAGAGGCAGGAAAATCTCACCACTTTGAGTCCAGCTTCAGCAACTTAGTGACTTAAAGAGACTGTGTCTCAAAATTAAAAACAAAATAGACCTGAGGATATAACTCAATGAGATCTTAGGTTCAATCTCCTGCACTAAAACAAAGTAAACAAAACAAACTCTGTGAACTGGTGGCTTCATGATTGTGACTCATTGCCTGGGGCCTCAGTCAATGCAGTGACATAATATTCAGACCTGTGACGCAGGGTCAAAGGTAAAATGTCCAGAACTTGGAGCAACTGCCATGCTCTTCCTGGTGTTCTCTTCTTGTGGCAATTCCCTAGAGAAGCCAAGTTTGTCTCTAAGCCACAGCTAACTTCCACAGTGTTCTCAAAAGTACCCTTCCCATCTTCCTATTTCCTCATTGAGTACAGAGATGCCACCCCACTGAAGGTCACTGTCCTTGCTACAGTATTGTGGCCACTTCATCAATTGATGCAGTTCCATGTCTAGCCACCTGTCTGTCTGTCTATTTACTGAATAGTTTACCTTCACGTTATTCCAGATGTTTGAGTTGGCTGGGAGTCTGAACTCTGATTTATTGGGAAGGAGGTGAAGTCACTTAATTCAGCATGATTTAAAGTGTCACACAATCTGTCTATATTTGGAAATTTCTACCCTGCTGGCATCACACAGAACCCAACACAGCCCAAGGCCTCGTGTTTCCTGTGTAACTCAGCAACCTGCACAAATGTCTCTTTTGCATTTTATCAATGTGTCTTTAATAGTCTTGCAATTCTTGAAGCAATCTCAGTCTGAATAAGCAGAATTCTGCATGTTGTGGTGTGGAAGGAGCCAACTGGCTCACACTACCACACACCATTTCAAAATATGCCTGCTAGCCCAGTGTGGGATCTTTTATGCTTGCTAAAGAACACCCATTCTTGTTATATCTGACATGTGCTCAAAAACAGAGACAAGATAAGGTATTTTTTGCCTTGCTTTTACCTCTGTGTTGATATGAAATGGGGTAAAGGCTGTGATTTATAACTCAGTGAAACACTGTAGCAATGATATACCTTTCTAGCAACCTATTTTCTACCAAAAGACCCCACAGCCCTCCTTGAAGGTTCCAACAGCCTAACAGATGTTGTTAGGCACAACATGAGCTGTTGAAAAGATAACTGTTAAAGAAGATGGGTTCTGGCTATGGGAAGAGCCAGCGCTATAGTCTCCAAGTGAAAGTAGTCACTGTGGGTTCCATCAAGGTGTCCTCAGTAAGAGTCCAAAGGAAGGGGATTCAGACACCCCCGTACCTTGAGTCTATTCTATATGGGTGGCACTTACACAAAATGGAATAAAGAAGCAAGATCACAATTCTTCCTCAGAATGCATAGAATTTCCCTAAAGACCACTTGTTACCATTCACTAAAGATCTTTTTGGTGATCGGCTCAGTTTTCTTGATAATACGCAGATCCATTCATTTCCCACCAAAGGTAGAAGGAATTCTCTCAGCTGATTCTGGTTCACAAATCTATTATGTATGAGTTTGACTACTATGAATCAGTTCTTGGTTGTCTCAGAGAAACCGAATGAGTTAATTTTAAAAGATGCAAAATTGAGAGGTCCACCAATTAAGGGTCCTTCTTTATGAGAACCAACTGGACCCTATGTAACTTTTTACCCAGGAGTACAAGATCATAAGTCATGGAACTGGGTATTTCTGGATGCATTCTTTGAGATTTTCCATGAATCCTACTTTTCAGGTTGACCTGGTTTCTGTCCTCAAAGACTGACAGTTAAGCAGCACTATATTCTTTAAAAAAAAAAAAAAAATGTATCTTTTGTTTGCTTCTATTAGGCTGATATGGAGTCTTTTTTTAAACAACCTGGGTTCATAAATCATTCAAGACCAATGAGACCTTTTGCATTCAGGCACCAATGGAGGTTCAAGAAAGCCACAATGTCTACAATTATATTGCAGCACCCAGCAGCAGGATAATTAACCTTTTATTAGAGTTGTAAGCCTTCCTCTTCTCCCCAGGCAGAGACAAACAATTCATCCAGGCCTCACTGAGCAAGGGGATCATCTGAGCCCACATGGTTTGCACAGGGAGGAGAAGCTGGAGCTGCCCCAGCGACCCTGGCCAACTTCAAGCTGCAGGGCCCAGGCAGAGAGCTCCTGCCACACCCTGGGCGGTCCGGTGGAAATAAATTCTGTCTACCGCCTGGGTCTGGCAACAGTAGCAGGACCAGCACCAAGGAAAGTTCGGATCCAGACCCCCCAAAACCAGGAAATTCCAGGCTGCAGCCTAAATTGTCACTGGCCGCCTGAGCTGTGCTCCCCGCTCACACGTCATGCAGCCGCAGCCTGGAGCACAGCACGCAGCCAGCTGCCCATGTGGACTAAATTATGGAGACTCAGGACTCCCAAGGACAAGTCCCTCCATAAGTCTACCACCCTCTGAACCTGGAGCAAGAAGGAACCTTCACCCTTTATTTGCTTTAACACTTGGAAGGAGCAGGTCGTTAATTTTGACTAAGGCATCAGAAACAGAACACTAACGTTTGTTATTGTGGGCCAGACACTGAACCAGAAGAGATTGAATGAAAACTACCTAACCACTCACTCTTCCAAAAGCAGTTTGGCCAAGGTACTATCATCCTCATTATATAGAGGTTTTCCACAGTTGTATGATGAATAATCTGCATCGTGTTTGGCATTTGATCCCTTTTATTTTTGTCACCAAAAACCTAGGTCCCTGTCTGATGTTGTCTGATGGAATCAAGAGAGCTTGAATTGTTCTCAAGTGCCTTTTCAAAATTACGAAACCAGTTCATGCTACTAGACTCTTCTGTTGAAACAGCCAGGAAATGCTGTCCTATGGGCCAGGGGACTTTCCTGTCTGTTCTGGTCTGGCAAGGTTTGCTGTATTTGGGAGGAATGAGCAGCTCACAAGGACAGAACTTGAAAGAGAGACCCCAGGATTAAGAATCAGAAACCAAAGTCAGTCCTCAGCCATGTCTGCACAACACAGGTTCTAACACTTGCCTTCTCCATGCCTCTTACCCAGGCATGTGTGAGGAACCCCATAACAATGCCCTGCCTGCAGCAGCACAGGCAATAACCTACTCAAAGGGGCAGGAGAGGCACTCTGTGTCCTGGCTTCAGTAGGAGCAAGTTTTTATCACCAATATTGTTTAAACTTGGAAAAGGAGGAAGCTGTTGGCTGTATTACTGTTTTTAAATTCTGTGCAGACAATACACTACTTATGAATTACAGGGGGGTTCCCTCCCAACTCCCCACTTCTGCATTCCCTTAGATGATGAATTGACCAGTAAAAATACAAAGCTGCTTGCTAGAATGGATTTTATAGACTATGAACACCACATCTATCACTTACACATCCAGAAACTGAGGCCCCTTAAAGAAAAGTGGCTTGCTCAATGTGGTACATGGAAGACAGAGTCAAGGCTAAAGTCAGGGTTTCTCAACATAAAGTTACAGAGATACAGTATAAATTTAAAGTAGTATTGTGCTTATATCCTATGACCATAAAATGACCCAAATATAGCCAAAGGATTCAGTCTCTTTAGACTCTGTCCTTTTGTGGTGTTTACTGTAATGCATGGACTATAACTTTTGGATTCTATAGATTTGCGCTCACTCTTTAGATGCTACCAATCTCATAGTGGAAAAAAGACAAAATAAGAGCCATCAACTAGCACTGTACTGTTAATTAGATAATGTAATGCAGAAATGACTACCCCAGATCCTGACACAAGAAGTGTCACAGAGCAGAGTTTGATGAGTCCACAGATTAGTGGAACAAGGAAGTCGTGGCCCAGGAAAGCAGAAGGAGAAACACCATCTTGTCTTTTTTGTGAACTTTTCCTAGCTGATGCAGGGTCCTCCAGGCTAACCCTTAATCAGGAACTTAAACAGGTGATTTACTTGGGAATTACATGGTTAGGGAAGAAGATGTTTGGGGGAAAGAATAAGAGAGTGGTATCGATAGACCTGTGTTTATAGCTCATCCCTGCCATTTGTTAAGCGAGTGATCTTGAACCAGTCTCTTTACCTCGAGATGATGTTTTCCATTTCACAAGGTCGGAACAATATTCTGTGCTTCTCATGACTGATCAAATGCTGAACAGAAAACTAGACAGAAAGCGTGTATCATTGAGCTTAGCTCTTATTGAATACAGAGCAATTCCTTTTTCTTCGGGACTCAAATTTCTTGAGCCTCACGTAATTTAGCATAGACCTTCGTGACATCAAGACTTTATTGGTTCAGTTGACTCAAAAGTGGTCAAGAGACCACTACTTTTGTTTTTAACAAAAGAAGAAAGTTGGATTCATAGTATCTTTCATTGAGAACCCACTTAAATGTGAGTTGAATTTCTTGACAACTACTTATAATTTCGGATCCATAATGCAGCTCTGTCATTTGTTTGATGCAAAGTGCTGTGAATAACCAGGGAAGCAAAATGAGAACCAGAGCATCTCTTCCACTGGAAACATCTTTAAACTCTAAAACATGTTTAGCTTTACAGAACTTATGGACAGATAGAAGAACATAATTCAATAAAACCAATACAAATTATCCTGAAAAATAATAAATTCACCCTTCAAAAGAAAACCATTATTTATCACTATAGACATGAGCATAATATACCAAAATTAGTTAAAAGTACTGAATAGTTAATAAAAAATCATTTATATTATTTATTATAATTAAAGAATACCTTATCCTGGACTATAAGAGTTCTCTGTTAGAGGATTTAGAATTAAAATATCCTCCACGTGTATCAGAGGTGGAAGACGGGGCTCTCAGAAGATGATTGGCTCACAAAAGCTTGAACACCATCAAATGGATGAATCAATCCATTGATTGTATCACAGTTTGATGGTATTTTGGAGAAGTGAAGCAAACAGGGCCTAGGGCCAAGTGGAAGCGAGGGGATCCTGCGGATGTAACCCCGGTTTCCAGCCCTTCCCCTTTGGGTCTTTCCCTGTCTACTTCCTTACTGGGATGAGGTGAGCAGCTTTCATCCATGACACCCTCCCGCCATGATGCTCTTGCATCACAGAGGCAATAGAGAGAGCTAACTATGGACTGAAATTGTAGAAATCGTGAGCCAATCTTTTCTCCTTTAAATTCATTTTCTCGGGTATTTTGTCACAATGAAGGAAAACTGACTAACACAAAGAGTATACACGTACTCTCAGATGTATATACATTCACATATATATAGCTTAACGTTCCAATAAATTGTCCACATTTTCTACAATTTCCATTATAATCAGAAAATAAATTACTGCTTGTTTTCTCTACTACAAGACCACAACACATAAATATAGATTTGGTAAAAGGCAAGTAGACATTAGTTTATTTTATGATTATGATGAAAACTGTGGAAACATAAGTACATCAGTTAAGGTCCAAACAGGAGACATAGCACATAGCAATCGTAACAGGAAAAGTTTAACAAGACCAATGATGAGTATGCTGTGGAATTACCCACTGAGGAGCTAAAGCCCTCCCCCAAACCCCAGGAGAGTAGTCTAGGAAGCATGAGCTGGCTCCAGGCGTGAGACAGAACCAATTCAAGGCTCCCCTTCTCAGACAGGCTCTACCTCCGACTAAGGAGGCTCCTGGATGGTGAGTAAATTCCCTGAGACGAACATTCTTTGATCTTGGGAGGCGCCCTCATGTGTTCCCTCTGGCAGTGTGACTGAAATCCTCTGGAGGTCACCAGGTGCTACACTGGCTACCTCCTGCTGGAGAAAAGGCCCCACACTGGAACAGGGACGAAAAGCCTTTCCCAGTCAGTGTTTCTCTGCGCCCTCTACTGGCCAAGTGTAGCACTTTGTAAGCTTGCAAAGAAAAGTTATTCAAGGATCCTGATAGAAGGTAAAGAAGGGTGCAGGTGTAGCAGAGAGGCGTGAATTAATAATAATACATACAAGAAAATACAAAAACTAGTCAACAACTGAAAATAAATTTTATATTTTTATCTCCATATTTTTCCCAAACTTTTTTATATTTAGAAAAGGGGAATGTCTTTGCATATTTATATGTAACTAAGATTATAGTTTACATACTATCCAACTGTACTGATTTTTCTCTTAGTATCATGATTAATGTTGCCAAAATTCCTTCTGACATAATTTTATCGGGTGCATAATATTCCACATAGCCTATTGTTAGATATTATTTAAATTTATCTTTACTAGAAATAATACATAAAGTCCTTGAACTAGATACCAATGGAATATTTCCTAACTCAAAGTTTCAACAATATTAAAATCTCTTACTATTTCTTTTAATTACTCTTTATAATTTTAAAGTCAACTTACATTTCCTCAAAATATATATGTAAACTATACCCATTCTATATTTAAACTATAACTATCTTCTCATCAACAAAGAGCAGTATCATATTTAAGTATATTGTTACATTTTTAAGGTAACTTAATTTTTATATTTTCATCTCTAGTGCAATTATCAGGTTTTTACATCTTTAAGTTAAATTTTTATTTCTTTAAGTTAAATATCTGAAACCAATACAGGTATTGGTTTCAGATATCTGAAATTTTGACACACTTATTTTTAATATATAAAAACAACCATCTGCTAAAATGCCAAAATAATTAATTAAACTATTAAATTGACATGCATGATAGGATTAACTATGATGAACACTTTTATCATGCAAGGTAGTTGTGCTAATGATGAAAAATAAATTTCTTTTGCATTTTACATTTTCTAAATTTTCCTTATACATACAGGTACTTGTAATTATGAGGATATCTGTATATTACAAATGTATATTTTTCCAGGTTATAGATGTAATTATTTTTATGCTTAACACTAGAAGTTTACTTGCTAAAAAGACAATAACAAAAGAAAAATATCCTTTTCAGTGGTAACATTATTGTAGAAGTTTTAACCAGTAAAAGACACATTACCAGAAAAATAAAGAGGTTCATAGAACAGTAATAAAGAATTAAATCAGTATTATGTAGTCCCTGTATGGTTCCAATATTGCCAGAGAAGGATTTTGTCTTGGGAAAAGTTCTGATATCTGTATAAGTCATACTACAAAAGCAAATTCAAGAAGGAAGCCTAATGAGAGGAGCATGTTGTAGCAAAAAAGAAAATTACTCCCTTGTCTATGCTAAAATTTACCATACAATAAGTAAAACACTGCAAATCTTTGGGAACTGAAGTTATTCCATCAACATTGTGTGACTTAACATTTAAAAGGACTATTCCTCTCATCTTAACCACATCCCAAATACATTTAAGGGATTAAAATATCAATATAAAAAACAAACTACATATTTTGTAATTTTCTATCATCTTAAATTATAATCAAAAAAGAATTAGAAAACTATAAAAATTGAACAAACTAAATCTTTATCTCAAATGTACACATTTTCAATAGAATGCTATGTCTAATAAAAAATACAGATAAAGCAATATTGTGCATTAAGAAAAGCATTAGTTCCCAACTGATAGAAAGGCAAAGAGAACATGAACAGGAGGATCATTTGGTAATCATGAACTAGAATCATTGAGAAAAGATTAGAAAATACAATAAATTCAATAACCAAAAAAATTCTTCCTGTGGTTTAAAATAAAAATGGAGAAGCTAGCCATTGACTGATAGCCATGCTAGATTTCCTTGTTAAAACCAAAGATTTAAGTTGCTGCTTAAATGAGCTTCAGACAATGACATAGTCATCAACCCCCAGACATGTTTTTATTCAAATGAGAATGGCTGTAAGTCATAATTTCTCTAGTGTGTGTGTGCGTGCGTGAATGTGACGTGTGAAATTCCACTTAAGCACCCAGACAGATGGAAACCACAGCATGATCTTCATCTCTTTTGGGGCTGCGTCCAACAAAATAGTCTGGCTTTGTTTTTGAAATGTCTTCCCTGAAGAAGTACTCCCGAGAGGCATCTTGTAGACTAAATCTTTGTGTTTGGCTTCCCTGCAAAGGTCAGACTGTGGGAAGAGCTGAGGATGCCCGCGGAGGAGATGAGACCTGAGCGAGGGTCCCAGCTCTGGGACTGAGACTCCTCATTTATATTTAGATCTGCTGCTGAGTGTAGCTGATCTCGCTACCTCTGCTGTGAGCAAAGGAGACGTGCAATTTATTAACAGACTTGCCTTTTTTTCTCCTCTCAGCAGCCACATGTGTTTCGGAATGCTAGAAAGGAAGCTGGAATTGAAGGATCCCTGTTCTTTCATTAAATAGCTGGATGATCGCGGATAAAAGTTACATAATCCTGTGAATGTTGCCCTTCACAGTGAGGAAATGAGGCTGATACTTGGTCTACTTTTCTCGCTAAATTATTGGAGGAAATACAGCTAATTTCGAAGTAATTGTGCAAGACGGTTGAGACTCAGGGACAAATGAGACTTTCTGAATTGTCACCTTGTTTCTCCAGTTTGGCATCTTGAGCAAATTTATTTAACTTACCTTTGCTCAGTTTTGCCATCTGTAAAATGGAAAATAGGGCTCGTGGAAATAAGATGAAAACTAAATTACATAACTTATACTAGCACTGTAATAAGATCTGGAATACTGCTATTATTGCCGAGTACTCCAAGTTTAGAAAGCCCTACAATTAAGCCTTCTTTCTTATATTCTCACTTTAATCCTGCCCACTCTGTGCTCATCCCCAGGCTTCCAAGTGACATTTTACATTTTGTAATTATTTCCACATTCAATGCCATCTGGCACAATAGATGGCAGCTTCCATAATTTTTATCTTCCTGAGGTCCATGACATCATTTCATTCAGCAAACAATTATTGAGTACCTACTATTTGCCAACCCATGAGCACAATCATGACTTAAAGTAAGTCTTGGTCATTTAAGTCCTAGTGCTCAAGTGCTCAAAGAACCGATTTCAAGACCAAGTGATAATTTTTTTAAATGTGTGAAGAAGCAGAGCTGTAAGGGAAATGGGATGGGATAGGATTAGTTCTTCCTACTGAGAAAACTCTATGGGTCCTTTAAGCAAAGTCCAAATGCACGTGGAGGCCTTCTCTAGTCCTGATACAGCCTTGTTCATAAAGTTTGTGCTAAACATCAGACAGCTACTACCTAATTGGCTGCAGAATTCACTACACCATATTCAATGATCTCATACTGAATCTCTTCCTAAATACCTACAATCGATTCAGATTCGTGACTCTTCTTAGTCTTACTAAGGAATTGGTATAAAACATCAACTTCATCTACCCTCTCCGGAGATGTAAGAAGTATGTGGGATTGTAGGTGGAAAGAGTCCCTAAAAAGCTTAACACAGTGAAAAAAATAGAAAATAGTGTTTGAATGGTGTAGAATAAACCAAATTCTCATGCACTATGATTTCTGCAACTATCAATGAATGTAACTTGTAAAACTTTTTGCTCATTGTGTGAACATCCACACATCCTGTGACTTAGCAACTGGCCAGATACATGCTCAATAGTTTGTGCACATACATGCACCGGAAGTCACACACAGGACTGTGGATAGCAGCATGCTTCATAATAACTTCAACTGCAAATTACCTAAGTGCACAGTAGTTAATGAATAAATAAATTTTCCATGTTTACACAGTAAGTTACTACACAGTTGAACATTCTGTAAATGTGTAAATAATATGGGTCTATCCCAGAACTAGAAAAGGTATACTTATAATGTGGATACCTTTCCAAATATAGTTCAATTTAAAATGATTTTATGAAATGAAAAAGTAAATAAGCATCAATAAGGACACTGCTATGGCAGTAAACCAGCTGAAAGTGAGTAGACCTGAGTCAAACATATAACTGTACTAATTACTCATTTATTCATTGGCCCAATTTGTTAAGGGCCAACCAGCATCAAACACTGACCACCAAAGGAAATGTACATAGAGGAAAGAGACAATCAACCCCTCAGCTAAGCATCTGCAGTGAGGAATGGGGAATTGAGGGTCATGAGATGCAACGTGGGTGAGCAGTACAGAGACACTGGAGAGAAGAGTATTTTAGATGAATGACCCTACGTTGTCTCCATCTCAGGCTGCTAGGATTAGGTACTTCTGCACAATTTGTGGTATTTGAACTCAAAGGCAATGTTTTTTTTTCTGTTGCTGAGGCAGAATTTTGACAGTGCTACCCTAAAACCATGAGTCACTTGCAATTACGTGACATGATCCACACATAGTTCCCTGTTGATATAAACCAATGATCTGAGGCTTGATAGTAAACTGAGTCCTATGAAGTTCCTTTAGCAATGTCTTGCAAATTCATGATATAAATTTTCTACCATTCATTGGTCTGTTTTTTTAGAGAATCTTCAGGGGTTTGCTTCTGGAGTGAATAATATTCCAAAAACACTGTGATACCATATTTACCAGGTTTCCACCTCAACTTGTTATTTCCAGTACTGTTTTTCTCTCCAATTCTGTTGTATTTCTGAACATGACTGGTGTCCCTTTGTTATCATGGCTTTCTCAACAAAATTTACTTTTGAAAGATTCCTTTAAACTTTTTGTAAATTTTAATATTAAAAAATTTTTGATTTCACAGTCTAAAAATCCCACTAACTCTGAGATGAGTAAGAGAGCTCATTTGAAGTAAAAGATACATACATTTTTAAAGAAGAACCAACATTAACATTGAAGGGTTTAGTTTTTAATAGTATCACTGGTGCTTCTATAAATAAATTTGCAAAATATGTAAAATCATAATCATAATTTTTCATAGTAGAACATGCAGCAAAGACAACTTGAAAATATCTTAGCTTCCCAGGAGCTATTATACCTAGATTTGATTTTGTTCCATCAACACTGGCCCTCCAAACCCCCCTTGCCTCTGTAAAATCTACATATTTTGGTGTCCAATTCAAGCATTAGCACTTCTCAGGAGACTTTCCTGATAACTTTTGGCAAGAGAGCCTTCTGCCAGCCAAACAAATACCCCTGCTATTTGTACTTTTCTTGGAAATTTCTAGGTGTAGGCATGCTTATCGCCTAACTAGTCTTGAGTGCCTTGGAAAAAGATTTAGTTTCAGCTGTGTCTAAATGTTGCATCTTCTGCAACACGGAATCGTTCTCAGCACCACTGTCATGGCCATTGTTACTGTTAGTGGCAGTACTCAGTGAGCATCTATGCTTTGTCAATACAAGCCTGAGCTTGGTGACTTAATAGCCTTTTCTCATTTAAGTCTCCCAATAAGCTTATGAAGGAGCCATCAGCTGAAAATACAGTGTACCTTAAGGAACCAAGTAATTTTCTTCAAATCTCTTAACAGTAAAACTGAAACTCTAAGGAGTCTGGCTCCAGCCTATGTTCATATCTGCAATATCATCGCATCTCCCATCCAGTGCAGAACCCAGGTCCTATACACCTATTTGATGAATCGTCCCCACAGCGTGACAGTGACTGTAATTTGTACTCAGACAGAAAAATAGGAGGTAAATCCAGTTTCACTAATATTTTGTGGCAAGTTTATGATCGAAAGTCTTCATTCCATGACTGCCAGGGATCTCTTGATGCACTTGGTCTGTGGAATATGCACCAAGCACCCCAGTACCTCGTGAGCATGCCACTCCTGACAAAATGGTTGCACAGGCACCGTCTCATATTATGTCTCCCCAGCTGCTGGTAGGATTTCCCCAGAGGCATGCTGTGAGAGGACAGGTGGGATTCTCGGGATGGAACGGATGCACACTTTTGCAGTTGGCAGCCAAGTACTTTTTCCATTCCCTTTATTAACTCCCACTGACTTCCATTATAAAAATGAAGATATTCCCATGAGATAAAGCATTTGGCTCCGCTACTAGACAAAAGTGACCTGTGTGAAGGAAGCAAGTCCCTTTCAATCATCTGTTGAAAGGAAAAATGATAATGGATGAGAGAACCTAAAAATATGATGGCAATCATCTTTGGAAAGCAATGCTATGCTACATACAACATTAGGCATGAGAGAAATGTATATTTTAGGTGAAAATGGAGAACGTAAGTCCACCAAAGGCATGAAAGGAAATTCACACGCTCATTTATTTGTTCACTTCTTTATTCAGCATATATCATGGATATGCATTGTGTGTATATACAAGGAGAAAAGGACAAACTAGCTAGAAAATGCCCAGAAAGATCAAAGGGACTTATTTGGGGAGGGTAGAGTTGTATCGTGGTCATTATGAATCAGATTGAGTATTTGAAAGGCAGCAAGACTTAAACTGGGAAGAGGGAGGAAACTTGTCCTATGGCTTACCAGCTGTTACAGTGAGCAAGACATTTTACCACTGTCCACCTCCAGCTGAAGGGCAGAGGAGAATAATGTCTGACCCAAGATTATTGTTATAAGGATTAAATAAATTCTCAACTGTGGCTTGCTTAAAAATGAAATATACAGAACTGCCATTTGCTATCTGCTTGGGTTTGAAGACATTGAAAAATTACACATAAGTATATATATAATAGTGTGTGTGTGTGTGGGTGGGTGGGTGTGTGTGACAGGAGTTCAGATCATGCCACTCCAAAATCAACTGCTCTGACATATTGACTATTTTAAGTTATAAGCAATTTAGCAACAGTAGATACAAGAAAGACACTGTTACTCCCCTTCTTACAAATAGGAGATTCAGTTCCCATGTAAGAACTGCCCCTTTCATACCAGGAGAAAAGAAACATTCTTATTATTAAGGAGTAAGTTGAGGTCAAGAGAATTTTGTACAGACCTTGTAGGAATAAATTTTACCTTCCTTTCCCTTTTTAATTACTTTTCTACAATTACTTTTCTGTGTTCAACCCAGTAAAAATGCATTTAGATTTTGCAGTTCTCTGCATCTCCATGTCCTTATGAGAGCTCTCATGTCACATATAACTTACATTAAAAGCATCGATAAGATTTCCCCTATTAATCTACCTTACATCATATAAATTCTCTAGCTCAAATAAAGTCCCTAAGAGAAAAAAGTAAAGTTTGCCTCCTCATGCACACCACATATAAATGCAAATACATACCTAGAGAAATAATGCGTATATTATATATATATATATATATATATATATATATATATATAAAACGTACATAAATTGCTTTACACCTAGTAACACTGAAGTGGCTATGTGTCTCACATCATGTCAAGTTCTACCTATAAAATGTGCATAACTTTGGTTATTGTATTATTTACTGAGGAATGAGAGGAAAGGGATAATTAATTTTTTATACATTTAACAAAATGGATTTTCTGAGCCTCTGTCATACAGAGGTTATTGGAAATTTCATACTGAAAAGACAGGTGTGATCACTGTTGTTAAGTATAGTTTTATTTGAGCTAGTAACACTGGCTTTTGTTGATGAGCTACCCACACTCAGATACAAACAATTAAAAGAAAGAAGAACTTGATGGAGAAGTTCATGAGGCCAATAAGGGGTGTATAAAAGTAACAGGAGGAATTCACAGGAAGATACACAGATAGACCTTGGTGGGACTTAGCATAGATGCAGGGCTTATCAGGAATTGGGTTGTGGATAGACAAACATATTAAGCAAATACAGTGAAAAGCAAAAGAAGTTAAAGGTGGAACTCTTTTTTTTTATTTTTATTAGGACAGTAGATGATAACTCTAAATTTTTAAGAGGCAAACAGAGAAAACTTTGCAATAGATACTGAGAAGGAAATAAAAAACCAGAAAAGTTAGAGAGCCAAAATCATACAAAGAATACAGACAATACAAAGAAGGGTAGGTTTCACAGGATCCTGTGGTTGTAACCTAAGAAACCAAAGACATTGAACCCAGCAGCAGAGAGAGTTGCAAAGATTTTTTTTTTTTTTGCATACACATGTTGATGGCAATTTAGGCCAGGCTGGGAGGAACTTCCTATGTCACAGGACTCTTGCTGTCCAGCGGAATTGCATTTCCTGAAATTGCTTCACATTCTGCTTGCAACTTCTCACTTTATAGTTTGCCAAGAGCTCTCTCACATCTTGTCCAGACCTCACCAGCCAGCATCAGGCAGATCCATAATCACGATCTTCACTTACACACCAGGTGGAAACGGGTTCAGAGAGGATAAATAATGTGCCTGAGGTCTTGTAGATTTATTGTGTCCTGCAACTTACTATTCTCTCTTTGACCTTGGCCTTGGAGAACTGTCTTCTGATATATATTTTCAGAAGTTATGCCCTATGCAATGTCTTGGAGGGGTATTTTGGATCCACATAATCCATGACATTTGGAGAGTGAGCTTCTTTAAATCCATTTGGAAATGAAAAAAGAATCAGCAGAGGAATAAACCAGGGCATTTTCACAGCAACAGAGAGTCAAAGAGGAATAAAATCATTCTTATATGCCATTGCATCTCACCTTCTTTCTCTCTATCCCTTCAAGTCAGACAGCTCACTTTTGCAGGGATTGCTGTGTTGTAACTTGGGTAACCTCCTCTCCATGGGTGCTGTGGCTTCCTCCCAGAAGCCCAATACACATGACATGTTATATCGCTGCTGGCTGCTGAATTAGGATTTTGGGTCCAACCCTTGCCCCCGCCCCCATCTTTCTGTCAGATCTTTCCAATTCATAAGTCAACAGCTTCCCTAAAGCACTGGGACAAAGGATGTCATAACTCAGACACCAAGCAACAAGAGCCAACAAGGAGGGGAAAATGGAGCAGAATGGAGATGGGGCTTTCTTGAGGCCAAGCTGAAGGAGAGTCTTGGGGAGGAGGAAACAAGGGACTGGTCCAGAGAATGTCAGGCAAAGACTTTTGCACTGGGTGCCCAACTGACAGCTTCTGTCTAAAGTTCCTTGTGTATGCAAAAAAAGGTGAAATGCAGGGTCTAAGAAAGCCAAGAAAAAGTCCATTTTCAGACAGAGATGATCAAGAAGGACCAGGAACAACCTCCAACAGGATACTTGGGTGTTATTCTATAAGCCAAAGCCAAAGCAATTCTGAAAGAATGGACATCGTGAAAAGAGGGTGACAGAATTTGCAAGCTGCACAACAAAATGCAAATGCAAATGATACCACAAATCTGGCACTAAGGTCCTTTCAAATGTCATAGCCTGATAAATCTGTAAGTTTGCACAGGTCAGAATCGACAAATCTGAACTCGTAGTTAATAGGCGCCAGGACACAGCTGGGAGGGCCCAGGCGCTAGGAGACAGGACTCTAAAGAGGAGCAGGCTGGAGTTACTCAAGGTACGCTGAGAGAGTTCAGTGGGCCTGCTATCAGAGGCACTGGAGAGGCATCAGAGGAACTTCCCAGTGCTCCCAATTTAGGGTATTAGGTTGTGCTGCTCTGTCTTGGTCTTGTTTATGTTTTGACTCAGAATTTTATATCACAAATAGTTGGGTGGCTATGACTGAATATTTTAAATTATGTTGTGTGACCAGGTTCAGGTGTCAGATTAACTTACAGCATTCATTTTTAAACACTTAATATATGTGTAACAACATGTGCCTATTACACATGTATATACATATAGACTGTAATAAGCATGCAAAAGTACAACCAGCACCCACATTCAGGAATAGAATCTATTAAGACCATTGGAGATAACAAGAGACAACACAGGAACTATGGTAGAATGATTTATACAATGGTCTTATATGTTTATTCCATTTCATGTGTTTATAGGAGTATGTTTTGTTTTGCCTTGCTTTGTTTTGTTTCTCCCTCTAATATTGAAAGGATAGAAATACATGTTAAGACTCATGCATGTGCAGAATCTATAAACAGTTTATGAGAACTGATCATATGACACATGATGAAATTAACAGACTCTTTGAAGAAAAAGAGACACTAAAATACCCAGTGTTGATCCTGGAGTGTCATAGTGTGAAATCCAGCAATAGTATTATTCTTTGTTCAGAGTGATATTAGTGATATTAACCTGCTTGGGTTTATTCAATCTCAATATATTTGAAGAGATGGTTAACTGCATGTATGTTTAAGTGTGTAGATTGACAATCATATTACTAAGTTTTCGTTGGACTATTGAACAGAACTGTTTGTGGTCTCGCTATTTGAATTCCCACTTTACATTTTCCATTTTTATATCTTGAACAACTATTTGTAAAACAACAATATGTAAACATCAACTAGTGATTTATTACTGTTTTTCTCTGAACGTATGCATTATTTCTACCCATTTTCTGTTTTGTTTACTCTTCCTTTAAATAAAATTTAAAAAAGAATCTACTAGGACCCTAAACTTCTCAGTAATACTTAACTCTTAATTAAAAAAATAATGCCTCTAAGTAACACTGCAACCTTAAGAAATGCATGATTAAAGTTGAGAACAAATAAGAAAATACTGTGCAATAGTGTGATTTCAGTATCTAACCCACTTTCCACACAGATCTACTCTGCAAAAGGAATTCCAACCTGTCTTCAGTTCTCCTAGGGAAACCCAGAGACTCATTTTGATTACACACATTGGATTCGTAATTGTTAGTGACAGATGTTCTGCTGTGCTGTTGCTCAGAAGTCACCCCTGCATCTGACCAAATGGCCTGAGTCCTAAGCTCAGAAAGAGCAGGCAGCAGGAAAGTGCACTTTCCACAACCAGCACATATATCTTTACATTCTGATTCCCGTAGAGTACTTGGTGTCATTTTCTATATTACAGGATATGGTTACCTTGGAATTCCTTAAAAGTTTGCTTCCTTTTTAGTCTAGAGATTGCTGAGGATTAAGATAGAGCAGGGAGGGAATATAAATATTCCCTGTATGCAGGATTTTCAGTATTTGGAGGGAGGAATTCTCAAAGGTTATGCAATATCCCCCTCAATCTGCCCTTCCCTATGATTTAAGGACCTTTCTATATGATTTCTTTATTTTTTTTTTTTTTTTTTTTTTTTTTTTTTTTTTTGCAGGACTAGAAATCGAGCTCAGTCCATTCACACTGACCTATTTCCCTAGGCCTGTTACTGAGATGGTCTCATCTCACAAAGTTTTCCCAGACTGGGCTTGAACTTGCCATGCTCCTCTCTCAGCCTTCCAGAACTAGGCTTGACTATGAATTATTTGAGGCAGGGACAGTGAAACTGTATACAGAGTGAACTGCATTTTTCTACATTATCAGTCGCCCTCCTATGTAATGGACAAAGGTGGCAATTTGGAGTTAAAGATAATTGTCCTTTGCATGGAAAATCTACCCACTACATGAAGGATTTCTGCAAACTCTATTTCCCTCCATTTCTCTACTAAACAGAGCAAACTCAGATGGGAGGAAGATTGGGCTCAGAGTAATCTGAATGTTTGCAACAGATAGATAATATGCTTCTAAGACTGGTCCCCACATGGTAATACCGCCCACAGCAGCCACAAAACAGAAGCAAAAGCAGGATATTCTTGAAGGTCTCGGTTGATTAATTAACCCTCTTATAACATCCAGCTAAGCTCAAGCAAGGCCATTTTTTTTCTCCTAGAAAATGCCCCCTCCCTGAAGTAGTAGTCTCTCAAACTTACCATTTTCCATCTTAACACAGCTACATACTCTGAGAGCAAGAGCTGAATCTGCATCCTTCACTGGAATCAGCACAATGTCAGGCATCTAGCAAATATTCAAAAAATATCAACTGAATTTAAAGTTCTTTTAGTGAAGGCTATGGCTAAGCTTAATCTGAGACTGTAAGTAAAGCTGTGCATGGAAAAGATTGCACCATTGTCTCTGCCCCCTCCTCAGAACAAAAAAGTGACTGTCTCTGGACTTTCAGATTATGAGAAGTGTTAATAGTGGGTTCTTTGAAGGAGGAACTATGTTTTAGTCACCTCTGTACATCTTTATCCACACCAAAGACTTAGTAGATGTGTTTTTGAGACTTATTGCAACCTCCACATCAAAGGCTATTGATTTAGGGGCGCTAACTGCACATTGTTCCCAATAAGCTGTTCCATATTCTTCTTAATGACCACCTAATTATTCACAGTTCCAGACTAATGAGGGCTGATTTTTGTCCTGAAGTTCTGTCCAACCCAAGAGGAAGAAATTACACAAGCTTTTAACTACTAGAATTTGGTTCATATTTTTAAGTATGTAACTATCAAAATGGCAACTGTCAAAGGTATAAAGGCAGAAAATATTGTTCCTTTTTAAAAGTTATATTAATAGTAATAATATCAGTAATAACTATCATTGATATGAAAATTTAAAGCACTGAATATTGAGCAGATAGCTAATTATAAATAATCACATATTTTCTCAAGAGCACAATAAAATAAGCATTTCTCATATCTTTACCTTTCAAATGTGGAAGCTTGGTTGTGAGTGGGCAAGTAATTTGGCCAATGTCATGGATACAGAGTCAAAATCAAGCCAAGATCTGTTGATTCCACAAGTAGCACCAAGAAGAAAAAGCAAGTCTATACACTAAGGTGGTGGAGGACCACTACCTGGATGGCTGTCATCAGAAGAAGAGCATGTGTTCCATGTATTGATATGTGCAAAGTTGGCTAGGATCATACTTAGCCCCCTCAACTGGCTTTAGGCAATGCAACTAGGTCTAGCCAAGGTGCTGATGTGTAGCCTTTAAAGCAATGGGACAAGTCAGTGATACCCCACCTATAGCCTCTAACTAGTATGCATGAATAAGGCCAAGAATTACTGCACTGTCAGCTGAGACTGAGGGTCAAGAAGGAAGAACCTATGTTCTCCCCCATATTCTGTGGTCATTGCTTACTAACCAATTTCTGGGGAAAAGGTAGCTTTCCAGACATTCCAGACATTTCCAGAAGAGACAGACCCTAAGCCCAGAGTCACTGTCTAAAGGACTCAGCTGTGAGTCACTGACCTTTAGTACTACAGAGACATGAATGCAGCAGGTCAGTGAATGGGACCTGAGTAGAACCCCAACAGCATCTACTTCAAGACGGAGACAGATTCTTGTTTTGAACTTTTGAACTAGACCAGATTTAAGAAGTCACCTCTCCTGTGTATAATCCAATATAGAAGGGTTGTTTACACTGTGAGCAAATATTTGTTTAATGTGAACTACATTCCTGATAATGGAATAATTACTGGAGACCTAAGCGTGAATACAACCAAATGTGGGACCCTACACTGAAGAAATTTACACTTCAGCTATGGAGACAGACATTAACCAAATGTTCCCACAAGTAAACAGGAATTTACAGCTATGATGTTTACTGTGGCCAGGAAAAATAAAACAATATTCTTGAATGTAAAGAGAAGCGTTTCATGGATGGAGCTTCCCTAAAAAGGTGATTAAGAAGCAGAGATCCCAAGCATAAACTGGAGCTCACTAGGTGTGGGACAGGGGATCTAGAAGAGGGAGAGGCTAACAGTGGGCAGGAAAGGAAAGTTACAGTTGGCTCCAGCTCTGGCACAAGCTTGTGTATGATTAGTCCCAGAGGTGGCCCAAAGGGTAGCATGGCCCTCACAGGCCATGGGGTTTTGAAAAATGAGGAAGCAGAGAGCTATCTTTGCTCTTCTCAGAACAGCACTTAGAAAGCAGGCCAGTTCTTCTCTACGTCTACTGTGATTCTAGAATTTTCTATTTAGAAAACAAAACTACTTTTATGCTCTTCATATTTTCTCAGATTGGTTACTTTTTCTTTGATGATTAGAAAAGTGCCTTTTGATAAATCCCTGCCTGAATTAGCTGTGCTAAGGATTAAGAGTGGGAGGTGTGTCCTTACTAAATCCTAAAGCTAAAAAGAAGGGGGTGGGGGTGTGTTGTATCTAAATTATGTGATCCTATGATTACATGTGGGCATATGTCTATGTGTATGCATGCACGTGATTGTGTGTCTCGTACTCGTGTGTGCGTGTGTGTGGGGTGTGTGTGCATGTGTCTATCTGTCTGTCTGTCAGTTTGCTTGGAGGATGAGGGCCAGGAGGTCAAGAGTGGAGGTAAAGAAGAGGAATGTACAGGCGAGTATGGAGGAAACGGGAGGGGGGGAAGTGCTCATTGCTGCTGCTCAGCCCATTATTAAAGAGAAACAACATTCCCAGCAGGAGGCAGAAGGGTAATAAAACCAGTGGCTCCACAATTTATGATGCTAACTGAGATTCCATAGTTTGAAGCAAGACTATCCCCGGAGCATCAAGGTCAACAAGCCAGCAATGCCCTGGCTTCCAAAGAACTCCCCCGTGCCCACCTATTAATCAGCCCATTGCTGAAAATGCACCAATGAGCTCTGCTCTGGAAACATCATTAATAAGCAGTGACAGGCCAAATTGCTAAGGATTCCAGGATAAGGGCAGGAAGGCAAGGAAAAAAATATTTATATACACATATGTGCATGTTTGCTTATGGGGTGTAGCCTATTATGTATACTGAGCCATCTATTATAGAGGTCATATATAAGTGTGTCTATTCATTTTCCATATATTATATATTCTACAAGAAATTTTTAGGCTTTAGAGCTTTGCCAGATGGAATTAGAGCAATTGTTCTTCTGCCGAGACTTTGGGAAATTAATGAGATTTGCACGCAAAGCCATGAGAAAATAGAATTTTTTTTTAAAGTGCTCAGTTTCCAAAAATACATAAGCCACAATTCCAAAGAGAGAGATCAGTTTAGTGGCTAATCTTGAGGCTCATCAGTGGCACCAGAATATCTTTTGGGTTATTGCAATTCTGAATGGAACTTTAATCAATTTAGCCCAGCCTGGGCACCAAGGGCCTGCAGGCAAAGGACCCTGCAGATCCTCTGAAAACTGTCTGTCTCTTTTGCTCTAAATAAATGGATCATTCTCTCTGCAGCTCCATTCTGGAGTACAGAGATGAACTTTCTTTTGTGTTCAGAAAAAAAATTAGTAAAAGAGAGGGAAACTATGCCATCAGAAGCCCAAAGGCACGGATCGAGCTTTTTCTTTGTATGAAGTTTCAACATTGTTTGAGAGTTTGGACCCCAAATTGGGATTCTTAACCCCAAAAATATGTTTCTGTTTTAATGTTCCATCGTCAAAAATTTTCCTGGATTCCTCATTCCCATCACAGACCACCCTGAAAAAGAACTCTGTGCCACTTTTGTCACTCTGCAACCCCAGGGGACAAGCCTTTGGCCAATATGGTGACCTCCCATTCTGATGGCTTCCGTCACAGTATACAAGGGGTGGGGAAAGGAGAGAGCCCAGCGCTGGGTGCCTGCCTTGGTCAGACGAGCCAGCTGGTCTCAAACAAAACCAATGCTGGCTTGCTTCCTCCGTCTCCTTCAACATTTGCCTCCAGTTTGGAACAGAAAGGGTTTTTGTCAGCAATCACCCACAAAGGATGTTTTCCTATTGCTTAATAGACTTCAGAATCAGAATTGCTATCTGTTTTCCTGGTTTCTTGGCTCCCTAAAACCTGATCTTCTACTTGGGGCTGCCTTGAAGAGAATTTAGAGAGTTTACAAGTTATTACACTTCATCTAATATAACAGAAAATGGCCCTAAGGTAGAATTTCAAGGAGGTCTTGCTTACAACTTAGGGGATGGCATATGTATTATATCTGTGTGCATTACAATGACAAGTGGGGAATTTTAATTGTCATTTATTGACCATGTACTACACACCAGCATTCTATATTAAGCTTTTACATCCACCATACAGTATCTTTTTGATAAAATGGGTACTCAATGCTACTTTCCAGAGATCTAAGGACCGAAGGAATTGAGATTTAGACTAAGATATAGCTTTTCCAAAGTAGCTTCTTTACCCACTACTGGGTCCTATTTCAGGATTGTCAAATCAGAACTTCTAATAGAGAGAATGAGTTCACAAAACTTGGTTGCTTTGCAGATCAATAATTGACCCTGTCAAGAACTAAGTAGTGCAAGAGACCAGAACGCAAGTAACACAGGGATCTTTTTATGTCTTTGTATGGAAAGATGTTGTCAAATGTGATAGAAGTCCTCTTCCCTTTGTCCTACTAGTCCCAGAAAGTCTTTATCTCCTTCAGTGAATGAACTCAATGGGCTCGCAGTAACAATTCATTCATCTCATTACCCCAAATACATCCTGGGTAGGAAGATGGCAATTGGAGGGCCAAAAGCAGCCTCCAGGGAAGAACCAGAATCAGTGCTCAGACTGAGATTAAATGTCTTGTCTCTAGAGTCTCTAAAAAGGGTGGGTACTCTGCATCCACAAGCAAGCTGAGTGCAGCTTCTGGGGTCAGGATCCTTACTTCAAGACTTTCCAAAGTGAAAAAAGCACCGAATTGTGGAATTGAGAGAGGTAGGCAAGATGGCAGCTGCTGTTATTGTCTTGATCTTATGATGGCTAGGAGAGGGCACATTGTACTCCTAGAGGATTCTCAAATACAAGGTATATGCATGGAATGGAAACTTTGTTTTAATAAAAAATACAGATACTGGGACCTTTACAAGATGAAGTATAAAAGGTGGAATTCAGCATCAATGTTAAAGGCAGCTTTGAGTCCCTAAATTTGAGTCCCTCAAAGCAGTTTCAGGACCTTTGCCAACTGGTTTTGCCATTATGGTCACACTTAATAATTCTTGTTGATCCTTGTACAAATATGAGATTTTCCAAGCTACCTCTAACTAGGAGGTTTGGCTACCAAGGCAACTTTGTTATTTATATTGCTCCTCAGAAGCAAGGGAAAAGGGAACTTTATCATATACTGTACAGGCAATAATGCAGTTTTATTGTCATATTTTACATATTTTAGCTTCATATATAGGTTAGTTTTGGAGCCACTTGAAATGTTTCCTAATCTCACAAGTAGAGAGCTATATGCTGACCCAAATCAAACACTCTCTGATCCTTGGAATCATGTTTTACCATCTTACTCCAAACAAGAAAACAGGAAAAGATTCTTCCTGTGGTCCTTAGTATTCCATTTTTCTTGGTCCATATCATTTTCATTTCCAAACAAACCCTGATCTCTTGATGAGATCATTCATTCATAAATTAATATCTTCATAATAAAGTGTTCACCTATGCAAGCCAAAAAAAGATGGCAGGATACTGCTCCTATCTCCTTCTCACTTGCAACTAGATTCCCCTAATCCAACTTGGCCTTGGGCTACTACCTAAATCCATGGAGTAGAGTGGGTACCAACGGATGGTGAGTTGGGACAGTGACTGAGATGCCTTATCCGTGCTCCCCAGGAGCCTCCCCTCCTGACTTCCCATTTTCTAGTCAACAGGATGATAGTCTATGATCTGAGGTTTCTGGGCCAATCATATGTAAGTCCTCCCTGGCCAGGCCATTGGTCTCAGGAGCCACCCAGGCAATCTCCGGGTCCTCAATGGAGGTAATTTAGCAGGTATGACAACTGAGAGGTACAGCAACTTCGGGAAGGGAAAGTTAACTCAGTGGCTGTATATCAAAAGGCAAATGGTCATTCGTTAAAAGAAAAAAAAAAAAAAAAAAAAAAAAAAAAAACATTAGTTTCTTGGCCTTTTGAGATAAACGAGCCACCGGTACCTACAGGAGAGAAGACTAAGGAAAAATAACCTCTAAGTACAAACGGGGCACTTCATCTTTCAGCTTGGCCCTTCTACCTGTAGATTTTTCATTGGCCTTTCTGCTACTTTTATTGCCTAGACTGAAACTTATTTTCCTGTGATGGAGAGTCAAGGCAGCAGGCTTTCAGGGCCATGTATCTATTACTTCACTCTGTCCTTAGAGATAGCACAGCCCTAGGAACCTTTGCATTTTTAGAATCTGATTCCCTTTTTCTCTCAGAGCTGCAGCCTCCTGCTTTGTTTAGCCCTGCCTCCCTTAGGGGGCCATGCCCTGTCTCCTATGCTAACTTCTGTGCTTGCTTCCCCTTCTTTTCCAAAGTCAGCCTCTGCCTGCTTCTCTGGTTTTTGTAATGGAGCGTCTCATGTCTGCTCCAGCTGTTTATAATTATCTCCCTCTGGCTACTTGAGGGGAGTGACTCAGCACTCAACCCTATTTGGTTTTTGGTTTTTTTTTTTTTTTTTTTTTTTTGGTCTGTCTGTTTTTGTTTTGATTTTTTTTTTTTTTTTTTTTTTTTTTTTTTTGAGACAGGGTATTGTAGGCCAACCTGGGCTCACTATGTAGCCCAGGCTGGCCTCGAACTTGTAGCAATCCTCCTGTCTCAACCTGTTTTTCCCTTTAAATCAAGTTCATCTTGCTTCGTTTGGAACTTTTACAATGATTCCCAACTGATTTTTCAGCTTTTAATCTTGGTTGTTTTGACATTAGATGACTTTTCTAAACTAAACACTGTGTCTCTGCTCCAGTGATATCGCTCAGCCTCCACAGTCACTCTTAGCTACAAGTCTGATTTTTACTTGTAGGTTCAACACACCCTCCCAGTACCTCATGCCAGCTCAAACCGAAGCAGGGAGCCCAGGGTGACCTTGCATCTAACATACCTAAGTCAAACTGGTACAGACTCTGTCACCACAGTGATTTCACCCATCTCGAGACTCTTTACTATTTTGACATCTCTCTATTCTTGTCTCCTTACCTCACATTTTATCCAGTCTTTGGTGCATCTTCCATCTTAAAAGACTGAGATTCCACTATTACAATACCATGGATAGACAGATGATAGACAGTAGATAGATAGATAAATAGTTAGTGACAGTCTTCTCAGAAAATTTTGTGGGTATTAAGACTGTAGGATCCAAAATCAAAAGAACACCCTGCATGGATGCCCACCTCTCTTTAATTCTCCTTCCATGTTGGATTTTATCTATCATAGCTAGGAAGCATCTTCACTGTTCCCATGCTTTGTGTCATCTCTTTGTTTCACCACCCTAGATTGCCACGAACTTTTTTCCCCATTATATAATGATTACATTGATTGAACCAATTCACAGACAAAATGCAGAGCAAATGCTTGTGTCTCGCCAAACACCAAACAATATAGTCATCAAAATGAATAATGTAATAATATTAAAAGAGCAAGACAGCATCAGCATACATATATTCATGAGAAAAGGTGACTTGGTCTCATGTTATCCAGTTCATTATGCCTTTGCAAGAAATGCACATAGTCTTAAAGCAAAAAATACTGGTTTTATAAAATGCCCATGTCATATTTACAAATATTAGTCAACACAGAAAAGCTCAATAATTTACAAACTCAAATAGCAATTAAATGATAAATAATTTGCACTGTTAAGTATCTAACTCTATTCCCTCTTCTTTCAGAGAGATTTCTCTTAGAGCTTCATGTAAAATGAACAAATTACTGGCCTTGTTGCTTACTTAAAGAGCTTCTATGGTTCCTGCATATATTCCTTTCTTCTACTCTATCTTAAAAATTTACGAAACCTTTTTTCTGAACCCAAGGTCTCTTGCAAGCTAGGCAAGTACTCTAGCACTAATCTATATCCTTGATCCCTAAAAGTTGTAGAAACTTTATTTCATTCACTCATTTGTCCATTTGATTACTAATTTATTAACTCATTCATCCATTTGATAGTCATACATTTAATATAACTAACTCTCAAAGGCATTCCTAACACTACTGTTTAATCTAAGAATCATCTTAGATTCATCTGAGAATCTAAGAAGCCATCTTATATGGCATATAAGTTTGCAATTTTACAGCTGGAAAAGTTCCCTCAATTTTAGTCCTAATACCTCCTTTTTTTCTGTGTTCCTAAGTCCCGCTCACAGCTAGTCCTGGGCAAGTGATGACACATGCACACTACACTGAATAAGAGAAAGGGCAGCAGTATAGTTTCTGGAGATGATTATTTATGGGGCTCCAGTCTACTTGGAAAGCCCACAGAGAAAAATGGCAAAGGAAGTTGAGCGATGACAAGTTATGTGCAGTTTTCTTTCACCATTAACTAGTTGTATGTCTCTGAGAACATTAACTTCATGGAGCCTTGGTTTTCTTATTTGCAAACTGATAATTCTTTTTCTACTTCATGGCTTTTGAATGATTCAATAAAATAAATTAATTGAAGTACCTGACACATAAGTGTTCAGTGAATGTTTGCCAAATCTGAGACTTCAATCTCCTCTTTGGTTTATGTAAAGTGTCAGAAAATTACCATCTCTGAGTCAAATTTAGACCATGGGTTGTTTTTATAAATAAAGTCTTACTGAGATGAGATAGCGATGCCATTGATTTTCATATTTTCCATAAATATTGTCCATAAATATTTAAGCATCAGAGTTAAGTAGTCGCTATAGAGACCATATGACTGCAATGCCTAAATTACCATTTGGACCTTCACACAAAAAATGTTTCCTAGTTTCAAGAGTTATGGAATATATAATACTACTGTTAGACACAGAACTGTGTCAGGCTCATGGGTTCAAATGCTGGTTTTATCATTACTGACTTTGGGACTCTGAGCAAGTTATTTAACTTATCTGTGCCTTGTTTTCCATAGCCATAAAATAATTTATTGCATTGATTTGATAAAAGGATTAAATGAGTCAATCTAGTAAATTTTATAGCATGCTGCTAGGCAAATAGTGCTTATTATTATTAATAATTAGTTTTATGAATATTATATAAGATGTTTACATCTGCTATCCAAACAGTCTCTCCAATGAACTTGGACTACAAATGATTTTTAAAATCAACCTGAAACCCAAGGATTCTAATTAAAATGCTTTCTGCCACCAAGTGACTTGTGCACAGCTCAGGACTCCAGGATCTGGTCACAGTCCATCTACTTCTGTCTATGGCTCCTACCCTTGTTTTCTCCTTATGTAAGGCCTGGTGGTAATCTGGCCTGAAGACTCAGCCTTCTTTATAAGCTGACAGGCTCGTGGCAAGTAGGACCAGAAGTCATAATTGAGTCCAAGCTTTCTGCTAGTAAGGAAGCATCCACCTTCAATCTGGCTTGGTGAGGCCTCCTTAATCACACACTGCACACCTTCTCTGGGCTTTGAAGTTGATGAGACAAAGAAGAAGAAAGAACATCCTTTCCTAGCCCCTTTGTGTTGTTGAAGTCAGGCTGAACAGAGCTCACAGACGAAGGTCAGAGGCAAAGTTGATTTTTCAGGTGTGGAAAAGAGTTACGATGTACATTTACCAAGACAGACATTTGATGCCTTGAGTGAGACAACCTTCTGAAAACTAGAAACTCAGGTACTGCATAATGAAAGGTTAAAACACAAGCGTTCTCATGAGACAATCAGGAGTAGGTAGATGTGAGTTTATAGCCCCAAAAGAATCAAGTGTCTAAGTGTCACGTATACATCCAGTGCCACCAAACAAGAGAAAAAGGAAAGCCATCCATGGTGATTAAGAGGAAGTATGTGTGTGTGTATGTGTGTGTGTGTGTGTGTGTGTGTGTGTGTGTGTGTGTGTGTGGACATGTGTGCATAAGTATATTCTATAGTTATTACAAGATAACATGGAGAAAGCAATCTATTAACATTTGATTCACCAAGAATGAAAGGTTCCTAACATTTCTCAAACAGTGACTCCAAATTTCCTCCCATCATAAACTATTTCCCAAAGCAATATAATCTAAGAAAATATTGTTTATATTTTAGAATAATGCTTATACAAAAAGTCTTACAAAGTTATAAATGCAATCACACAGATTTACATACCATTTTTATTGGCAAGAACTCAGTCTCATGATATCTTCTGACTCACGTGATATGGTCACATGCAAAGGACATACATCTTTGGAGAAGCTTCAGTGATTCCTGAAGATGATTTCCCATATTCATCAAAGTAGGCTTTATCCAGAGCCAAGCCACCTGTAGGGAGTGTTACAGAAGCTGCCACCACCTCCTTCTGAATGGATAAAGACATTCATGCTTTTAATCAGGGGCCCCAGCACACACCCCAAGTGTGGCAATACTTGGGAGCAACAGTCCTGTCAACGAAAGCAGGTGACTGTTGTGCTGGTTTGCTTGAGCCAAGAAACTGTCTACCAAATGAGGGCACCTCCTTGAAAAGTAATCACCTCAGTCAATAATGCCAAGAATATACTCTTGCTCTCAGAGTAAGAGAACTTTCTATCTTAGATAGCTAGGCTAGCCCTGGTGAACATTTTAAACAGATGACTAAGGTGTTCATTAGGAAAAATAGTCTATTGTCTACATCTCAAAATGATTTATTCTGTCTCTGGCTTTATTATCAGTCCAGACACAGAAAAGAGTATGAGGAAACTAAGTTCCCATAGACGACATCCCCAGCCCCAGAACAGGATCTGATATATAATAGGTTGGCAATAAATGTACATAGATTTTTCTGATTGATCATGTTCTGCCTAGTGTAAAGGAAAAGTAATTTATGCATTACTTATTACTACTCCATGGTGTATTACTTCAAGCCTATTTTTACTATATTCTCTTTGCTAGTAAGAAATGAACACATCAAAATATATTATCCTGGAAGGTACTTCTTTTTCTGATATTATCTGAATGAATTGTCTGTTCCATCTTAGAGATGATTAGATTTATGCTTGAATTTTAGACTGTCTGTCTTTCTACCTGACACACTGGTAGCGGGGTTGCATCATGCCACACACTTTGAAAATCTTGCCAAGCCTAGAGGTAGGGTTCTATATGCCCAAAAACATATGATGAGCAGCACGGAAAGGGAAAATATCATGGCTACATTTGTCACTTTTTCAAGAAGACTTCAGATTATCCACAAGCATGAGGTTCATTTCACATAGAGACAGATACATGGTGTATCTTTGTATCTACAACATACACTCATGTAATGCTCCCTTCATTTTTCCAAGTGTAGAGATAAAAGGATAATTGCAGGATACACCGAGTATGCAGCTAGAGGTGACAGCTTGAGAGTGGCCTTCACCTCCTCTTATTTCCTTTGGCTCTGCAAACACAGGGACTGGCAGGAAGATAGAGGAGGACATGCAGTCTGGAAGCCAGGATCTTTCTCCTTGTTTTAGACACTAATTATCATTGGTACTTCGAAGATCATCCACATTAGGCCTGAAGTTGAAGGTGAGGTTGAGATAGGCTGCCAAGCAGTGGATGGAAACCCTCCCCGCCAAGAGATAGAGATGGTTTGGATCAGCTCTCAGGGTTTGGTAGCAGGTGCTTGAGGAAGTGCTACTGCAGGTCACCTTTAAAAGGGACTAGCTGTCAGACATAGGACCCACAGCACCGGCCTGCCTGAAAATAGGGTACCTGCTTTTCTTCTTTCTTGTAGATGAGCCCATTAGAGTCCTCTAATGCCTGTCATGGGGTAAGTCCATGCATGATTGATCATGCTACACTGAGGGCCTATCCAGCATGAAGTTTTTAACAGCTTTACAGCATGTCTACCCTAAACATAACATCCTCAAGTACTTTCTGTGAGAGCAGAACTGTCCGAGACAATTTCCTGTTACTTCTAGTTCTTTATCTCCATCTTCTTGGAAGTTTGTCACACATATACTATCATTCCAGAACAAGGTGCTAAGGATATTATGGTAAGCAAAAACCAAGACTGATAGCTCAAAATATAAAAATGGATATTTTTCAAATAATTGTTTCCATTATGTGATATTCCAAAATAGCAAAAGGAGCAGAATTCGAGGCAAGTCATAGAAGCAGAGCCACAGTGGTCTTGTTTAAAAATATTGGAGTCTTTTGCTCAGGGCCTAAGCTGAGCTTTTCCAGCTTTGTCATGAGAGCCCAGCCCAGTTGTTTGACCCCTGTGTGCCTTGACTATAAAATAATGACAATAATAGTTCCTGCAGCCTACGGTTGTTATAGGATTAAATGAGATGGTGTTTGTGAAATACAGAGAATGGTACAGCAGAAGTCTGCAGCTAAGGAATTAAGAAAACAGCTCTGCTTTCACAGAAAGTACTTGAGGATGTTACTCATTACTGTTATTTGCCTAGTGAAGAAAGTGGAGTCCAGGGAGATGATCTGTCTACTCCAAAGTCTCAGACTTTGTGTCCTGGGCTGCTATGTCTATTGTTCCCCAAACCTGGAAATCCACTGCATTCACTAGTCTTCCTCCTCGCTTAGCAAAGGGACATGTCAGGGAGTCCCAGCCTCAGGTAGAGCTTGGCATCAGCACCACAGAAGCAGCCTTACTATCATAACACATCTCTGTTTAAGAAACATAAACCACCCTTTGGCAGCTTCTCAAGTGCATGTCAGAGCCATTAAAGAGATCCCTTCTGTCATCCCACTTTTTTGCCTTGACTGTAAGACCGAACCTTACATAAAAACACACATGAGCTTACCCAACAGGTTTCTCCAACAGCCTCAACAGAGTGGGCAGGCCCCAAGGAGCCCAAGCCTGGGAAGGCTTGCTCCCTTGGCTATCTATGGCCCCTCTGACCTGGACTCTGATGGCCTCCTTATCCCCTTGCCAGAACCTGCTGCCTGGGAGGAGCTGATGTCACTAATCCTGCCTACGTAGCTACAGGCCATCTCAGGCTCCTGGCAGTGGTTTCCCACACCAGCCTGGCAGGCCCTCCTCCTTCACTCTGGCATCTCCCCAGTGGTGGCTGAGAGCCCAGCTTGGTGAAGGGATAGCCCAGTCTGGTGGTGAGTGTCCCAGTCCAACAATTTGGCCCACGTCTGACAAGTAGCATATGTACTTGTCTAACTCAACAAGAGCCCAGTCAAAGTACTGAGTTCCAAAGCTTGGGCTTTCCAAAGACAGAAGAGATGTTGGAAACCGGAGGACAGGATCAGAACAACAAGGGAAAAAAAATAAATCAGAACAAGACAAGGAATTCTCTTAAGTAATCATACCGAGTTTCCAAGTTGTGAATGTAAATGGCTACCTAGAAAACCATTACCTTACCCAGTCATCAATTTCTAATAGGCAGCCTCTCTGTGTCCCTAGAGTATATTGGGAAATTTTACGTTCACATTGTCCTAGAATTGAAGCTAACACCATACTCGAATTGCCCAAGGGCTCCTGAAGACAGGAATAAAGGTACTAAGAAAGGAGGTGCCTGGCACAGAGCTAGCAGAACAGCCAAGGAATCCAGAGGGTTATCAGAGTGAGCACAAGAAATATAATCAAAATAACAGCTGATTTTTAGAAAGCTCTGATTCTGCCTCAGGAACTATGAAAGTATTTGACGCACACTACCACCCAGGAAGACAGATATTGATATTTTTCACTTTATTGATGAAAAATCTAAGTCTAATAATATAAAAGAAATAGCCTTATCAAAGCCATTCAGATGCAAAATGGCAGATCTGAGATTCAAAACCTGGTAATTCTAACTCCCAGACAGACAATCTTAGGAATAGTGAGGGTGAGGGGTGTCTCATGGGCTGCAGATTCATGGTTTTACTAACACCAGTAGCTACCTCCTTGCATCTGTTCCTTTGCCTGGATGGATAATGACTAGATAGATAGATTTGATGCATCTTCCTTGGGTGGGTTGGAAGTAACTAAATCCTAGTGTATTTGGGTAGCAGAATAGGAGTGTGTGAGCTTTAGAGTTAGACACGGGAATGTCTCCCATGTACGGGGCAATGAGTCTGAGTAGCCTCAATCATATTCACATTTTTTTAACATCTCTATATAAAGGGGTACTCAGCGTCACTTTAATGGGCAGGCAGGGGAGAGGCAGCATGCAGTGTGCACTTAAAATGCAATGATGGGCAAAGTAGTACACTCTATGGAGGCAGAAAGCAATTGTACATTATTCCTGATGTAATCATAGTATCTTATCCCTTTCCCAAAGCTTTGCTTAATAAATTTGTAGTAAAGAAGGGTTGTAAAGATTATTTTCACATATACGTGAATATATATTAATATATATGTAAAAGTGCAACCCACAAGAAACACTACTATGCTGGTGGATAAGATGTGGCTAAACAAACACAAGTACTTCCATGGAATCGAATGCTAAGTAGTCATTAAAAAGAATGAGGCAGCTCTATTTGTAAGCCTGCACAAGAGCAAGCAGGACATATAAATAGGATCGGGAGGAGCTGCAGAACAATTCACATTTATGGCAAAGTGCCTTTTAAAAGGTCAAGAGAAGAAACTGCATTAGTCTATGAAAAGTGGTTACTGCCCTTTGGGATTCAGAAAGAAAGGGTGCATGAAGAAGTCGGTGTGATTACTGGTGTGGGGATATTTTTAATTTTTGTCTGTGTACCTTTGCTTTGCTCAATTTGCTTTAACAATGAGTCTGAATTTCTTTGCTTGTCTAAAACTCAAAATTATTCTTACATCTTAAATAAGCAAATAGAAGAATAAACACCTCAAGTGTCCAGCGTAAAGATAGCCCCACAAATGCTTAGCCCTTCCACTCCATTCCCCTGAAGAATATTTATCATTTCTTTGCCTGTCTATGTTCAGAATAAGACATTTAAAGTTATGCAAAGTCTCACCAGAGTTGGTTTTGTCTGTCAGTGTGTGTGGCCCTGCAAAATCACACCCAGACGTGCTGAGTTTTCTGGCTGCATCTTATAAAGGACAAATAGGTTGAAAGCAAGCCACTGGTTTTCTCCAGAGCAGAAACAAAAACTTAGGTTCTTTGACCAATGTGAAATAAGAAGGGTGGGTGGGCTCCTGGGGCATCTGGTTTGAGAATAATCTCTTCTAGGGACCCACCATCACCTTAGTGCCAAAGAAGAGTCATTACCATGGGCCTGGTGTCTTACCAAAGAGTCATTACTCCAATTTATAAAAACTTAAGACCAGAGTAGGAAGCAAAGGCAGGGAAACATTGCCAGAGTCAGTTAACAGTCACTCAGAATGGCCTACTCTCTTACAAACTAAACAGCTGCCTCTGTGGCTCCAATTAACCAGAGCACTGGACCTCCATTTTTACACAGTCATCTCCAAGCAGACCTAGAAATTGTTGGGGTGAGAAACAGACTTTAGGAAGCATCTCCTTTGTCTCTGAACTTCTCTATGTGTCCATGAGAAGATCTCGTGGAACTTCAAAATAATTTAAGAGGTAATTTAGCCTATCTGCTTTTCATAGATGGCTCAGAACAGTTATATTTCAGTGCCACAAGGATGTAATGTTAAAACCAGAAAGAAAATTTAGTTTCTTTTTTTTTAATCTAAAGCTGATCCTTCCCCAACACAACACATCCAACATACCCAAAGACAGAACGCTCACACATACACACATATACCTTTTGTCCTCACTGTAACTACCTATCCAATCAGACTAGATTATAAAGAGAAAGATTTTTCTCCCAATGTTTCTTGCCTTCTGGGGATCCTAAAAGACAAATGAACAGGGCAAGAATGTTACATCATCACCATACAGCACACTGATGTTAAATTCTTAGAGATTCCTTAGAAGATCCTATATTTGGAGACCCATAAATTTTCATAATTTTAGACTCTATATACAAACATTACGCAGTATTCTGTGTATGGATGTGAGATTGTGAGCCAGACACAGGTAGGAGACGAGCCTGCAATCTCTAGCTTTCCTGTAAACTTGACCACCTGGTAGGCAACTCTGGTCAAATGATAGTAGTAACTATTCTCACTTTGTTTCTCAGGTAATGTTGGGACTCAAAAGTTTCCTCATGATGCGATGATGCATGTTTGAGGCTTTGGAAACAAACCTTTCTAAAATTGTTTGCAGATATCATACCTATGTCTTGTACTCTGGATAACCACTACCAAGACAACAATATGTAATCTATGAATTATTGTCCTACTAATCTATTTTGAAATTTTGTTTTATTGTTATTTTTTCTCTTCGAAGTAGAAAAGAAAGGAAATAAATAATTTTCTATTTGCTTTGTTTTCTTCAAAAAGAAAGAAATGATATAGAAACATTTGTTATAGTAGAATAACGGCTGCTCCTTGCAGATGGACCATAAATGCTCAGACTCGCCACAATCCCCACCATACACTATGGATTTGTATTGAGATTTTTCCTTGGTTTCTGTTACCCTTTGTGTCTGAAGTAGTTACACTCCCTTTGACTCAATAATACCATTCATACTGCTGAGCCTGTTCCTGTATTATCTCTCAGAGGGTGAAATGAAACTCAGAGAGGCTAAGTGACTTGCCCAAGGGCACCATTAGCAAGAGTCAAACTAGTTCTAACACATCTGCTTTTCCCCAAGTTACTAATGTTGTCCTGACAAACAGAAAATAACTGATTAATAATAAAGCAAAGAATTGAACAAAAAAGAAGGGGCAAAACTGACATTCAGGGACAAGTGACTGCTTTTAAAGGAAAAGTTTACTAATAGGCTGGAAATTAACCTGTAGCATTGACTTTCCCAATGAGGGCCCAGACACAAGCCTGATTGAACATATATATTATTTACTCATGTCCTAGAAAAACAAGTTTAGACCATCCAGACAGAAAACATTTTTTTTCTTGACTCATAAAGACAGCCCTGAAAAGAATTTGGGAGTTGGCTAAGAAATAAAATAACTTGTTCAAATTAATAAGTGTTTTCAAAATATTTCTTAGAGGAGGAGTCTTTTACTTCACACTCTTAAATCTCACTGAATTAGTAAGTTCTCCAGGTAGATCCAAAATGTCATCTTAAGCCAAAATTCCTCTGTGATGGTATAACTAATCTCTAAATCAATCCCTGGAACAGACCTGGGCAGTATTTTGTATTAGAGTTCATTTGGGCAGTGTAAGACCCATTGCCCACTCTTCTGGCCCTTGTAGAGAGCCTAAAATCTTCCCCCAGAGAGTCCCCATGTGTACAGAACTAGAGGAGAGCAGAGAAAACAAGCAATTCTTTTAGCAACTTCACAATCTATTTCTGGGGTTGAACAGAAGCCATTAAAACATTCCCATGACTCTGTGCCAAGCCCCCAAATTACTAATGACAGACATGCTGGCTCAAAAGGAGGCACTGCTGGCAAATCTCCCTCTGGTATCTTGTTAACAGTAGTAACCCTGAGCCTTTTATTGAAAGATCTCAAAGCACAGTGCAAGCCTTAATTGACTGCCCCCCTAATTCTGTCCCTGAAAAAGGTAATTATCATTATATTCCTCAGACAGATTACACAGGGGTTAAACAGATGATGGAGGTTGAATGATTTATCCTTGTTTCATATTCTAAACTGAAAGGAACAGTCTAAATAATGTCATAACATGGGGTGAACTCAGCCGGATGACTTGCTGAACCAGATGAGTAGGAGAAGCAGACAGAGCAAGAATCTGGGGAGGCCTGTCACTAAAGAGGCCTCTGATGAGAGGCTCCAGGCCAAGTATCATGCACAGAGGCACTGAGCTGAGCTTATTCTAGCTTAGACATTATCCATAGCTGCCCAAGCCAGGTCAGAAGGCAGAGAGAATTAGAGCCAGACTCCTGGAAGTGGGAGACCTCGGTTATCTGTACAAAGTCTAAACTAAGAATCCATCCTCAGTAGCTTGGAGAAAAATAAGGCTTCATTTCATCAGTGGAACAAGAGCTTGAAGACACCTGGATCCACAGTAGATGAAGAGTTTGTGCCAGTGGAGAGCGTACACACCAGGTTTGGCATTTGAGGTGGTCATGCAGATCTGGGATCCAAGCTATTTTGGAATTGAATGTAAGTGCTACCAACTGAGAAGTTCACACCAAACAAAATTATATTTCCAAAACTAGAGTGAGTTCATAATCAGCAGACCTGCACTACAGGAAGTAGTAAAGGACGTTCTTCAGGCAGGAGAAACATACCAGATGAGAACAGTTGTCTGCAAAATAGGCATGAACAGCATTAAAATATTTTCTAATATATATTATTACAACACATAAAACACTTTCTTTTTCTAATTTTTAATTCTTTAAAAAGCTAATATTTTATAGAAAAAAACCAGAAAAAATAGTAGAAATAATACACAATTTCAAAAAAACAACAGAATTTCAAAAAAAAAAACAGTAAGAGATAACTAGTCAAATATAACAGTAAGAAATCATTAGTTGATAAATTACATATTTTTATCTTAGAAGTAGTAGTTGGTGAGGCTGTGGGGAAAAAGGAACACTTCACTACTGTTGGTGGGAGTGTAGACTGGTGCAGCCAACGTAAAGGCTAATATTTTAAGTGCTATGTATTACATATATATAAATAAAATTGAATGAAAAAAGATGGAACTAGATGAATGGAAGTATGAGTAGTAGGATTTATACATTGTGAAATGATACAATATTACTTAACATTAGGATGAAGTTAAAGATGTCTGTGAGATTCCCTCAAGCAATGCAAAATAAAACTTCGTGTTTTAAATAATCCAATACTGTATATAATCAGACATTAAAATAATTAGTAATGTAACAGGAAGTAGAATAAGGAAAAAGAATAAAACAAGTGGCCAGACTGCAGTTTAAGCCTACTGTATCTACAGTAACATTAAATTTTACTGATCATGACATTCCAGTTAAAAGACAGAATGGCTGGGAGGGAAAAAAAGGCAATACCCAAATATAAGCTAACTATACAAACCCACTGCAAATACAAAGGAAAGAAGATGAAAAGTTATTTACTATGCAGACACTTAAGTAGAGGCTGGAAGGTCTCTATTAATATTATACAAGGTAAATTTTAGGATAAGCACTGTTATCAGAAATAAAACAAGGTATTCCATAATAAAAAAAACTGGTGCATAACCTTCAGAATACTTGGCATTTACAACATGTATTACACCTAAAAGTTTCAACAATGTGAGAAGCAAAATTTGACAGCTCTGAAAAAATAATACAAATTCAGTTATAGTCAGATTTCAATAGTATTCAGTAATTATTAGAACAAGCAGTAAAAGATATAGGTGATTTGAATAACATTATATACAGTAACTGAAGGTAAGTGATATTTATAGAATGCTCCAGTCAGCTAAATAATATATATTCTTTGTGAGTACAAATGGAAGATTATACAGTGTTAGAATATGTCATGGACCATAAAACAAGTTGTAAAATAATTAAGAAGACATATATTTTAAAAAGATAGAAATATGTTACTTTTTAAAATCTCCAAAATTTGGAAGCTAGACAACATAACTTATATAATCCACACCAAAAAAAAAAAGAAAAATTATATATATTTTAACTGGATAATAGTATCAGCAAATATTTGAAAATTGTGGAGAGCAACTAAATAGAAGAGAGGCAAGAAATATGTAAGCATCAAATGCTTATATTAGAAAACAAAAAAGGTATAAAATGTGTGACCTAAGCTTCCATCTGAATAATCTATAAAATAAGAAAAAGATAAACCCAAGGGGAACATAAGAATAAATATAAGGTGGGGCTGGGGATTTAGCTCAGCGGCATAAGCGCCTGCCTTGCAAGCAGGCAGTCGTGAGTTCGATCCCTGGTACCGATAAAAAGGAAAAAGCAAAAAAAAAAAAAAAAGAATAAATATAAGGGAAGACGTCAATAAAAGAGAAATCAGAAAAACAATAGAGAAAAATCAATAAAACCAAAGCATTAAAAATGCCATTTAAAAGACAAATTCGTAAATATATCAGTTTGCTCAACTATGCTAAGGTTTGAAAATTATTCACTGTATTTAACTGTAAATAAAGGACTTAAAACATAATCATGTGAATCATTTACATAAATTCTTACATATGACAAATTTTTTTTGTACCAGGGATTGAACTCACAACCTCACGCTTGCTGGGCAGAAATTTGTACTGCTGAGCTAAACACCCTGCCATATGACAAAATTTAATATTTTTTTTTATGATTTAAAATCCATAAAACTAGGAATAAACAGAAATTGCCTTAATATTATAAAGATAAAAACTCCATTAACATACTACATTTGATGAAAGATGGAATTCTTACCCCCTAAGTTCTAAAAAAAGTAAAGAATATCAGTTTCACAACTTCTATTTAATATTGTACCTAATGTCAAATAAAAGACATAAAAATATAAAGAATTAAAGTTGCATTTATTTACAGACAAACATGACTGTTTAGAAAAGATAGCCTAAAAAATTCATAGTAGCATGATAAGAACTAATAATGAACTTAATAAGTTTGGGGGAAACAAGTGAAATATTTAAGAATGAATTTGTATCTATATATCAGAAAAAATAATTGAAAAAATAAAATTAAAAATATAATGCCACTTATGTAAGCATCTCAAACATAAAAACCTTAGGGAAAATTTAATAAAATCTATAATTTGTGAAAGATCTATAAACTCAAAACTACAATGTTATGCCAAGAGAAATTTTTTAAAAATTGGGTAAGGTGACAGTTAAACCATGTCCTTGGATTAGAAGATTCAGCATTATTCATGATAGATCTCCTAAAATTGATTTGTGTATTCAATACCATTACAATCAAAATCATACCTATTCACATGGAAACTGAAAAAACAATTTAAAATGAATGAAATTTTTTGTAAGTTATACAGCAGTAAACTAGAGTTCTGTGAAACACACACCTATAAAAGCAAACTTATAAGTAAAAATAACCTTTGAGAGAAGAAAAGAAAGATCAAAAATAGCATTATATATTTAAGTATTTCCTACAATAAACTGAAATTTAAAATGGAAGTAGTGAATTTCTTTAGGTGAACAAAATTGCATTTCCTGCCACTGAGTAGAAATGAAGATTAAAAATCTAAGTTAATTACAGCAATGTAGGGATTAAAGCTAATTTTTTGCGCACCTTAGTATTTTGCATGTGAGAATTGATACCTAGTCTCTTGTTTATTAGGATATCTAACTGTACCCTTGAGGCATTAGGATCACTATGTTCTTGGAAGATGTGTTCCTAGAAGATTATTTGTGTGGCTATGCGAAGAATTGGAGGTTGAAGCCAAGACTAAATTCTGATGTAGAATCACAGTGCTAGAAATGACATAAAAAATCACTTGTGCCTCTAAACTATACAAGGTTTCTGGTGGAGGACCATTTTAGCCTCCAGTAAAATAGATAAGAACTCACTATTTTAAATAGAAACCCATTTCACTTTCCACACGTTTTTCATATGATTATTCAATTATAGTACTGAGAAATAAACACACATATGAAATCTTGGTCTAGGCTAAGCCAAACACAGGAGCTGTCACTTTCTCCAACTTATTTGGGAAAATCATGCTATTTATATTTGATTTTGTCTGCATTTTCTGAGTACCTTACTCCTCTATTCCCCAGAAATATGTATATTTACATGCATAGATTTAGACCACACTACCACATTACTAAGAATTTATTGTGTGCCAGGACAGTTTGGTGGATGAGGAATGTGGTGGTGTATTCATGAGGATTCAAGCCAGGGATTCATATGGACATGAATCATTCTGGGAGGTGCTGCAGTAGAAGTAAAAACTTGGAGTTAGAAGCCAAGAGCTTAAGTGAACCTTTCTAGGATGAGGTCTATATTTTAAGACTCATGAGAGCTTTTTGGAGGAGTTGACTTTTGACTTGGACACTGAAAACTGTCCCGAATGAGTTAATCATAAGTGGAGATAAGAAAGATGGAAGACACTAACTTGGGAAAGTCAAGACTATAGTTAGACCTGGTGTGGCTGGAAGTTATGGGAAATAGGAGAGAAACCTGAAATAGGACAGGTTATCTAAGAGATTTCTTAGATTTGAACAAATGACATGGATTTTAGGTATAAATCTGGAGATGATAGAAGCCTTTGATAGTTTGGAGTAGGATAATGCAGCTACTGATAGAATAAAGGGCAACCTGAAGAGAAAAGCCTGGGAAGCACGTAATTAGGGACCTTAATTACTAAAGAATAGTAAAGGCCAGATGAGGGCATTTTTGTAAGTAGAATGAAGGGCATTTCTTTTGGAGCGTTTACAGAGGTAATTATCATTAGTGTTAGAAAGCTAAACTGCTGGGCACATCTGATTCCTAAGGGTAAGGGAGTGTGATTCACAGATCTTACATTTTCAGACATATGTTAAATGTGAATGAAACACTTTCCTAAAAGAGTTTTTGTAGCATTTAAAAACTTCACACTTACCCTAATTCAGAGCCTGAAGAAACCTCAGGGACACCTGTAGGAGAGATTTAAAATGTTACTTGGAGTCGATTCCAGCTTAGGGGAATGGGTGCTTACAGAAAGGTGCAGGGATGATTGGAAGACATATACATGTCTAGGCCCCTGACCTTTCCAGAAAGGGGGCTGTCAATGAAACCCACACAGAGGTGGTCAGGGAAAGGACTGCGGTTTCCTGAATGTCTTTGCTCTGCACTGCTGTAAAGTGCCTCTTCCGACCCTCAGTGTTTTTACCTTGACGCTTCTTTGGTGGCCGTCACAGTTAAGTTGTGTTTTGATCTTGGTAAAAAGAAGTTAACTAATTAACTTAAAACTCATGCGTTACTACAGTGATTAACAAGCCAGAGCTCTAAAACTAGCCTGCCCATGAGACAGCCCACAGTGCTTACAGAGGCAACAACCCCTGTATGTTGTCTCCTGTAGTTTGTATCTGGATTAAAATGTGGACATCACATTTCAGCTCAAGTGTGTCCCTTTCACATCCTCCACCCAGGCTAGACTCTGCTGTACTTGTCCAGAGAAAATGGATGAGCCTAGAATTACTCTTGCTGCCTTCGACCTGTGAACTCTTGTACCCCCGAGTGAGACTGTCAGTATTGCGGTAACCCTGTTGTATGTTCTGGGAGCCTGGGCTTTGCTGCAGGTGCCTTTTTTAGAACTGAAGCTCCGTCCTGACCTTCACTTGGCCGGGGCTCTGACACCTGTCTGCCTTACAGGCCTCTCCCTCACACTGATGCCATTCCCTAAAGCAGGCAGCCTGCCCAGAGGGTGACCCTGTTTGACTTCCCCTCTGAAGAGACGATTAGTGTCTTCTTTGGTCCCTGGGTCACACCTCTTTATATTTCCTTCAGCTCTTTATTTTAAAAATTGAACAAGGTCTCACTAATGGTAAATTTCCCAGCCTATGTGCTAATTTGCAATCTTTCTGCCACAGCTTCCAAGAGTGCTGGGATTATTATAAATTGATTTTATAGTTTCTGATTCAAGTTTCAAAATGGGCATTTAGGAAACCTGATTTACTTTACCTACAAGTTAAGTTATTTTCTGTCAAAATAGCTTGGGAAATACATTTATTTCAGTAGATGATTATTTTAAGAGTCCTTTCTCTTCCCACAATCTTTAATAATTAGATGACACAAAACAACAAAAAGAGAATTTAGTAAGAGCCACTAACAGTATACAAAATTTTCTTTTGATGTCATTTTATTGTGGCTGAGAATACCATGTCAAAGAAAAGTACAGTTTGGATCCACAGTTTAAAGGAAGATAGAGTGTAACAGGATAGGACAGCAAAATCCTTGGAGGAGCTGGAGCACCTGTGGTAAGACAGTGTTTCTCAAATCAGACAGTTCACTGGGAGAAACTGCTTTGCCTGTGTTCCCAACCCTGGGCCATGTTAGAATTCTAGTGCTCCTGGCATCATAGTGGTCACCATGCATCTTCCACATTATCTAATGCAAGCTCTGTCATGTCCTGGCTGCCTCTCTTTCCAAGAAACTATGCTTCTGAATTCTCAGCCTGACCCCATTTAAGGCATGAGATCAGGAATCTTGGAAATCCAAACACCCTGCTTTATAAATGAGGATCTGTGTGGCTCAGGGAGGGGAAATGCATTCCCCAATGTCACACCCTGAGTGTGTGACAGATGCAAGATAAAATCCCAGCCCCTGAGGAGCATGTGTGTTGGAATACAATTATGATTCCGAGCGGCTGGGGCTTAACTTCTCTGGCTCTCCTTGCACAACCCAGAAGGGAATTTCTAAGACCACACACCTAGCAGGTAATTCCTTCTCACAAAATAGTCAAGTTCTTCATTTTAAAAACCTTTTCTCTCCTAGCTTTCAGGAGCTGTCAGGGTATCATGATCTGTCAGCAGCCCACAGTGGCTGAAACAGAGCCAGAGAAATCATTGGAATCCTTGAAGCAGAAAAAAAGAAAACCAAATGTGTTCCTCTGTTTTCTGTGATCTGGCAAAAATCAAGTTTCGGTCCCAGGTACTCACAAAGTTGTTTCGACTCTCCACGTCTTCGGTGCTTTCTGATGGAGACTATTTCTTGAGTCCCTGAGATATTTGGCTCATTCATAAGAAGTTCTCATAGCCACCTGTGGAATCGGGCAATACACCCAAAAAACACACACAAAACTTGACTTGGTAGCTCTGGGGCGCTGAGAGTTATGGGATGCCTTGTTATTCTCATCTAAGCTTCCAGACAACACCCCTGGTCATTTCCTTGTGTCATCAGTTTCCAAAACTGAGCAGTGCTTGCTGGATTGCGACCGTTTTGAGTCCAGTCTCCTCTACCTGTTGACATGTAGTTTTCCGTAAAGCACATAAGCCCTGTGGATCACCGTGTCATGTTCTTAATGTGCTTATCAACAAACAAATGAGTAAAGAAAATCGTGGTACACATACACAATGCAGTATTACTCAGTCATAAAAAGAATAAAATTTTGTCACTTGAAAAACATGAATGGACTTGGAGATCATTATATTGAGTAAAATAAGACAGAATCAGAAGAACAAAATGGAAATTTTCTGTAATATGTGGACTCTTCATAAGATGACAAGAAAGTAGAAGGGAGGTTATTACTAGATTCAAGGAAGGGAAGAAGGATAGAGGGTTTAAGGGAAGGTAAAAGGAGGCATAAATACAGATATTTCTTTTTATTTGTTTCTTTTATTTTTGTTTCTTTTATTTTATGGAAAAAAGTAAAACAAAATTTGATAACAAGAAGAAAGAATAACAATAGTAAATTGTGTATTATCTTTGAAGTAATTACTCAGAGTACAAGATATGGGCATAAAATAATCTCCAACTGATATACGCACAAACGTTTCTTTTCTGTGAACTGAGTCACTAATTGTAAAACTAGCTTGCTTTTTTTTCTATTTTCCCTTCCTTCCTTTCCCATTTTCCCCATTCTAGTTTCCTTTTTCCATTTAAAACTTCTTCCCATTTCACAACATCTATTACAAATTTTAGATGTTATTTACTCTTTAAATTTCTCCCACCAGGGAAGCAATGTGATATTTATGCATGTGAGAATGATTTATTTCACTACTGAGTATGGTCTCAAGTTGCATTCATTTACCTATAAAAGTCTCCAGTGTGTCCTTCATTATGGCTGAGTAGTACTCCATTGTATAAAAATACCATATCTTTTTTATCCATTCCTTGGTTGATGATCATTTGGGTTGTTTTCAGGACTTAGTTAATGAAAATTGTGCTACTATAAATATGGGTGCATGTATATCCCTATGATCAGGTGTTTTTAATTCTTCTGGTAAAAAACCAAGAACAGGAGTAGCTGGATCAAATGGGACTTCTAATCCTAGCCTTTTGAGGAGTCTTCATATTGATTTCCACAATAGCTCCACCACTTTTCACTCCCACCAACAGGCAGAAGGGTTCATTTTTCCCTGAAGTGCATCCAGCATTTGTTATTGGGTGATTTTTTTTATGCCAGCCATTTTTTCTGGGTTGAGATGGAATCTCAAAGCTGTTTAATTTCCATCTCTCAAATGACTAGTGATGGTGAATATTTTCTTCATACATTTATTGCAATTTGTATTTCTTTGTCTGAGAAGTGTGCATTCATCTCAAATGCCCATTTTTGGACTGGGTCTTTGAATTTTGGAGTGTCTGATTTTTTTACTTTTCTATATGCTTTAGATAGAAGTTCTTTGTCTGAGGGACAGTTGGATAAATTTTTTCCCACTCTGTGGATTTTCTCTTCATTCTGTTGGTGATTTCTTTTGATGTGCAAAAGCTTTTTAATATGATGAGATCCTAGTTGTTGATTCTTTGAAGTAATTCCCATGCAGTCTGAGTCTTGTTCATGAACTCTCTGTCTATAAGTATGTCTTCAAGATTCCTACCTTTTTTCTTTTCCAGTTAATTGAGTGGTTCCAAATGAATTTTAGTAATGTTTTATCTAGTCTTCTGAGGTATGTTAAAGGTATTTTGATTGGGATTGCATTAAATCTGTGTAACAATTTGGGGAGTATAGCCATTTTCACTATGTTGATTCTTCCTGCTTATGATCAAGGAATATCTTTCAATTTTTTGATATCCTCTTCAATTTCTTTTTTAAGAGAACTGTAACTTTCAATGTATAGATATTTTACCTCTTTTGTTAGGTTGATTCTTAAGTGTTTTGGATGCTATTATGAAGGGTATAGTTTTCCTAATTTCTCTCTTAGTGAGTTCATTGCTTATATAATGTTACTTATTTTTGAGTGTTGACTTTGAAATTTAGGTATGTCTTATATATCTACTTATGTGTTTAATGATTATTCAGACTTATGATGCTGGTTAGACTTACTACCCACTACTCAGTCTTATGACCTGTATTTGGACTCATGACACGGGATTTAAGTGTCAGTACAACCTTACGGTAACTTCTTTTAAAATACAGCACTATAACTTTGCTGATTGTACTGTGTAGTATAATTCTGTAGTTTTATGTTGTTATACATTACAATACTTCATGCAAATAAAAGCAAAGTTGTCAAGTTGTAGTTTTCTTGGACAATTTCTTTGTTTTGAATTTTGTAATATACACTATACACAACTCATTTAATTAGGTAGTCACAGGAATAGAACTCAGTCATTAAATTAGGAGTGTCTGTATGATCCCAATACAATATAAACATCGAATCTCCCTCCAAATCATGTGAAACTAGAAAGAGGGTGGGACAAGTGAGTTTTGGACAAAAGGATTAATGTCATATGCATGTACAAATCTGCCAATATGAAACATAGTAACCTGTATACTGATAGACTGATAAAAATGTGAGACAAAAATTATGAACAACCAGCTTCTGCCTTGCTTTATACATAAAATCCAACCCTCTAACTAGAGGAGTAATGCAAAAGTGCTTTGCATATTGTAAACGTGCAATGACAATATTTGACTTTCTTTTTAACACATAGCAGACAGTGGAAGACAGACGGTGGGCATGCCCACTCTCAGATGTCCAATCTGCTCCGTCATGAGATGGGACCAAGAGCAGTCTCACTTCATCAAGACGTTTGAAGATTTAGAAAATAATCATGGTATTAGCAGATTTTATAGTACTTAATTTTTATAAGTAATGAAAATAAAATAATGATTTGATTTTTTTTTTGAAATTCTGTATTATTTCTACTCTTTTCTGTTTTGCTTTTTTTCTCTAAATAGGAAAGAAAATAATGACAGGGATCTGGAGACTATTTAATACAAAATCATATTTTCAAACATTGGCTCCAGAACATTCTTTGATGTTTATCAGATATTAGGAGATATAATGCTTTCTTTACTGCTTTCCTGAAATGAAAAGTCAGGGTCCTGCCCTGAACTCAGCAACAGTTTTGTAGCCAGTTTCGAAAGTTGTAAAGAGGTTGTGGAAGAGACTAGTAACTAAAGGTAACAAGCAGCCTAGAGATAAGCACACGTCTTAATCTGCGAGATTGCGAGGCTTCAAGTTCATCTTTTTTATATAACTGAGTAACACTCCATTATATAAAATGACTACATCTTTTTTATCCATTCCTCAGTTGATGGGCATTTCTGTTGTTTCCAAGATTTAATCATTACAAATTGTGCTGCTGTAAACATGGATGCAGATATATTGCCGTGGTATGATGCTTTCAATTCTTCTAGAAAAATACCAAGAAAGGGAATAGCTAGGCTGAATAGGAGCTCTTATCTTGGTTTTTTGAGGAATCTCCACTCTGATTTCTACACTGGTTGCACCAGTCTGCATTCCCACCAAAAGTTGAAAAGAGTTCCTTTTTCCCCACAGCCTCACCAGCATTTGTTATTGGATGATTTTATGGATGCAGCTCCAGACTATATTCATAAGTGAAATAAATCAGACTTGCAGACATCATATGTCTCCCTAGTATAAGAAACTAGAGGGTAAATAAGATCCAAAAGGTACAAAACATATTATGAAAGAGAAAGAAACTGCTCAAAAGGAAAAAACAAACTAGGATAGGGGAAAGGAGAAAAGAAGGAAGGAGGGGGGAAAAATATATATATATATATATGATAGCTAAGATCCTAACAATTCCATTAGTTCGTTGAAAGGAACAGTTAGTACTTATACTATTTGATCAATTTTGTATACCTATATCTGAGAATATGAGCAACTATTTTGAAGACAACAATATGCAATATAATAAGCATTATTAATTTCTTGAGTTGAAATTCTGTATCATTTTTATTGTTTTGTTTTTCTCTTTAAAAAAAGACAGGGAGATTTACTGCTCTGGTATGTAGCCTGTTTTCATCTGTCACATCTTCCCATCAAAGAAACTGTGAACCCACAAAACCATACACCACTCCCAAAACACCAAATCTTCTCAAACTTGTCACCTCTAAAACAACTGTGCTCAAAGCTGAAACCCTGAAACCAAGAAGGGATGATGAGGTGGCCCCTTGCCAAGCCTTCTTGATCAACTTTTCTAGCTCGGCAGGGCCCACTTTCCAGACAATTAACTGGGTGTGACTCTGTCTTCTGCTTCTTCTGCTGGGCAGGAAGGCTGGGCCCACCCACAGGGACAGGGATTTACCAAACAGGCCCCAAAGGACAATTCTAACTGCAACACAGCATAGACACACAGTGGAGGAGAAAAAAGCACTTGCCTAGAAAAGTCCTGCATTGAGAGTAAAGAGGAGAGAGGAGAGAGGAGCACTAGCCTTCAGGCTTCTTTTATTTTTTCTGCAAGAGAAAAAAGTAGGGAAAAATATCCAGTGAGAGAAGCCCTAACCTAAGCCTCAACCAAAAAGATAAATGGGAAGGAGAGATGCTGGAATCAAAGACAGGAAAAGGAGATGAACCTTCCAATTTGGGATCAAGCTACATTCTTGCCCCCCCTTGAGAGTATATAATCTGTCAGCAAAACAGGGGAGGCTCTACAAGACAGGGGCACAGCAGAAAGATGGTTCCTGCGTGTGAGAGATCCGGCTGTCTGACTGCAGTCCTGCCTCTGCCTACCTAGGTCTGCATCCCAAAATATGCATATATGTATGTCTATGTATGTCTGTCTTTACAGCTAAGACAAGATAAAGGGAGGAAAGCATTCCTGCCACAGGACTGTGCTGGCATCCCCGCATAACATTCATAATAATGACCCCATCACTCATCAAAGATGCTCCGCAGGCCGGGCCTCACCGGGCCTCCACAGTGCTCTGATCCCGCAGCCGGCTCAGCCTGTAATTGCAAACACCCTGCCCCTGGGAAGTGTCAGGTTATGTGAAGACACTTAGGCTTTGCTGGTGTCTGTAAAATGCAAGTTCAAGGGGACTTTTTAACATCAGAAGCAAAAATATGAGAGTCAAGAGACAGGTCCCCTGTGCCCTGTAGAGAGGATCAGAGTAGAGATAAGAAGTGGGAGGCAATTGCTCTGAAGGTGGGAAAAATAATTTGAAGGCAGAACAGACACACGGTAATTACTGCTCAGACAGGGCACAGGCAAAGAGGAGCCTGCTTTTAAGAAAACAAGAAGGGAGCAAATGCAGTTGGGAGGAGAGGACGTGCCCTTCTGATTAGGGTCAATATCAGAGTCCGCTTCCTAATAGGAGGGTAGGTGGAAACAGGTAATGACCCGAAAGTCATTTTCATAGTTAATGACTTTGTCAGCCAAATTAGGTGTGGGCTGTAATGTAAACTATAGGTTTTAGTTAGTACTAATGCATTAATATTGGATCATCAGATGTACATATGAGTAACAAATGTACTCAAGTAATGCAAGATGTTAATAATGGGGAAATTGTGTAGCAGGGGTAAATGGAAAATGGGAACTGTCTGTACTCACTACCCAGCTTTTCTATAAATCTAAAGCTACTCTTAAAAGTAACCTTTAAAAACAACAGGGGGAGGAGGAAAAAGATGTGCACAGAATGTAGGATTAAATATTTAATCAGCCCCTCCTCTACTAGACCAAAAGTTTTATAATTAGAGGAAAGAAAATTGGGTATTGTGCCTTCAAATATGACCTCTGAGTAAAAATCTAGAGGTATCTGGAATTCAACTTGGGTGTGATTGAGTTTCACCAAAATCAAGGAAAATAGCAAAAATCCCTTATCACAATAATGAGAAATAAGAGAATCCTTTCTGCCCAAAGTTTTCTTTTATGTTGCTGTTGCTTGCTTATGTTCATTCCAATCCGCTATCTACTTATAGTTTTGTAAAACAAAGCAAAAGTGAGTTACTAGAGAAGAATGATAATGCACTTGAATATCAAATTCTTGTGAAATTTTATAAATGCTTGCTCTTTGAAGTAGCTGTGTTGGATGAGAGTGAATGTACCAAAGACCCTGGAACTATATTAACACAGCAGTTAGCAGGCACAAAAAAATGCAGCAAAGGAACATGGTATTTATCAAGAATGTGTCTTGAGAAACAAGGACACCACCTCTTGTTGGAATAACCATGTTATTTTCTAGCCTTACAGCCGTGAGAAAAATCATTAAATGCAAAAATGCCACTTTCATACCTGACATCAAGAAGCTTTTCTAATATCTCAAGATGTCCTCGGCTCCTCCTGCATCGAGTTCATACCAAAATGGACCCAATTTGCATTAAGGTTGGAGACTTAATGAAGGTCCCAGCTGAGTAAGCTGGGAGGCTGGGATTTAATCCAAGTATTTACCCCAGGAATCAACACCCTCGGTCCTCTAGCATGACCTAGCAGGCGTAGGTAATTAAGCCCAATTTAAAAGCACTGAGTCAAGAGCACTCAACTAATTCTCAGTAAGGGGGTCTGAGGTGATAATAAAGATCTTGGAATGTTCAATAAAGGAATTTTTCTCTGAAAGAGATGAACATTCTAGGCAGAGGGATCAGCCCTGAGGAGGTTATGGAGGTATGGGGCACATGGAATATTCAGGAAAATTCAAGACATCCTATGCATTTCACAGTTAAGGAAGAATTCCAAATCCTCTTTTAGTAAAAGAATGGCAATAATTATTACCAAAAGGCTCAAAGTTTACATTCTCTAAATATTTTCCATGAAGATGAGATCTTCTTGCCTCAAAACAGAATATGCAGAACTTAGCAGAAGCCAGGATAAATCTTTTAAGGAAAGAGAAGCCAAGTATTCTGAGTTTTAATCTTCACATCAATCTAACTGCATGATTTTTCTCCCTATTTTACAGGTAAGAAGATTGAGACTCAGAAATAACAAAGACTCAATCACCAATAGCAGTAAAAGTGAGTTTCAAATTGTACTCTATGTGCTGTGTACTCTATGTGCTGTTAAACATTGCATTTTTCACAAGTTGTAAGGACCTAGTAAATGCATTTGCTTACAGAAAAGTAGACATGTTAATCCTATACTTGTATATACATGTATATTAAAATGAGCTATTTAATTAGAATTGACTCTATAGAGTGTTTGCTCTACTGACACTATTAGGTGCTTTGTGTATTCCATTCACTTAATTTCTGAAGTAGCTTTGCAAGGTAATGGTGCCAGGTTGTATTACGGTTTTCCACCATTCACTCCTTCCTACACAGCTATTATACATTCCTATGCATGTGACTCCTCATCCTTCTCTGCTAGTGGAATATACTCTCCTGTCTTAATGACAAGCCGAGTCATGTGACTTGCTTGAGCCGATGACATAAGAACAGACAGGCTGCTTGCCCTGTCTTTACCTTCTCTCTTGCTCAATCCTTCTTATCCAAAAAGACCATAACATGGCTGCTGGGTCAAGAAAGGACACAGTGCAAAATCATGGCAGTCACCCTGCAGCTTAACAACAATGAAAGTTCACCGAAACTCAGTGAGCCCCCGGGAGTGTTTGTTATTGCCACCAGACTAATACAGTTGGTATCTTACAACATTAACTGAAGTTAGCAGAGACATCCATGCCTAATTCTTACAGCTTCATTAGTAGTGGCATTTCAACTTACACCCATTTCTGTTGTTTATAACAGTCTATGGATTTTTAGTTAGTTTCAAAATCCTCTTGCAAAGCTCAGGCTTTTTAACATAAATTGTATGAGTCCACTTTCCAATGGGACATTATCTCTAGGTCCCCCACTTGTTTTATGATCCCTAGGAGTTCTCCATCCTTGCAAGCCTGACAGTTCTCAGCAGATTTGAGCTTGAAACATCCTCTGTATTACCTGAATGATTTATGAACTTAGAATAAACTCTTTGACCCCATCACCTTGTCTGAGCCACCACATCTCTTTTCTAGCTTTCTGTAAAAATCTCTGATATCGCCCTCCCACCCACCGTTCTCCATGCTATAGTTTTCAGTGACACTTCCTGGGTTCGAATCTCTTGGTGACGTTTCACAACTGTTAAAATCAAAATTAATCAACCTAGCCCCTGCCACCTTTTTCTAATTCATCTCATAGTGTTTTACTCCTTGCTTATTAGGTTCCTGGCATAATGACTTCTTTTTGTCATCAGATGGGCCAGGCCATTTTCCCCTAGCTTACAGCTTTTCTATTCAGTTTCTTTCCCTGGTGAAAACTCTTCCATCTCACCTTTGTGGTCTTAGTTCAGTTGGCCAAAATGGTATTCTCTATAGTGTTTCCAAAACACCTGTTCAAAGCCTTCTTCTAGATCACCCTTGAAATGGCCTGTTGACATTAGGTGTCATTTTTTGACTGATTCTGTGCCCATGAAACGTAAGTGGAAGTGTTTTCCTAGGTTGTCCCATCCTCCAGGCTCCATCCCTGCCTGAGCTCCTCACCATAGCATCAATTTATATCACCCTCACGGCTCTACGCTGGCTTTATTTATGACATTTATCATTGTCTGAAATTACTGTCTTAATTTATAATTACCAGATCTCTTTCTGTCTTCTGTGGAAGAGTCTGAGGTCTCAGAAAGCAAGGGCTTTGTTCATCACTTTCAAAGGCATAGCACAGTGCTTATAAGAGAGGACACAGGTAACAGAAGCTCAAGTAATGTTTTTAAAATACATAAATATGCACAGAGCTTTTATGAAAACAAAACAAATTGATGGTTGTTCAGCAGTTGGTCTGGTGTCTGATAGAATGTAAAAATTCAATGAACACTCCTAATTGTGAGTGTGAAGAATTGAGGCCAAAAGACTTTCTTTGTCACTGCATTATGAATTAGAGATAAGACTATGGCTTGGAGCAACAGATGTATAAGAGCCAGTTTCAGACCTGAGCATCAAAAGTCACATGTGCTAGCAGAATACAGGTACCTCAGGGGGGCAGTCCCTGGCATGGACCCAGCTCCATGAGTAAGAACATTTCCTCCCAGCAGCAGCACAATGTAAAATTGTTAGCAAAGGTCTGATATTCCAGGGCTAGTATTTCACCTGCCTTCCATATCAGCATCTTGTAAGAATTATGGCATTCATTGGGATATAGTTATAGAAGTTAGACTATGTTTCTGATTCTGTCTGAGTTCTACAATGACAAGTTAATAAATCACATCCCTCCCATCAGTGAAGGAGAGAGAGACTGACATGGAAACCAATAGTTAAAATTAAAATGTGACCAGACGTACGACAGAGGATAGACAAAAGATACTTGAGTAAATAAAGATAAAGGAAACTGTCTCTGGAGGCGTGGAGGCTGCAGGAGATGACCTCTCAGGTGAACCTGAAGAAGAAAATATTTGTTTTCTAAGATTTAGTGGAAAGGACATTTCAGGAAGATGGAACAGTATGTGCCAGGGATGAAGTTATGAAGTTCAGGAATCCTAAAAGAGAAAGTTCTGATGACTGAACCGTAAAGTGATTCATCTGGGGTTCACAGTGTTGCTTTTAAAAGACATGTATGTAAAGGAGAATTACAAACAAAAGGAGAAAATAAATCTATTGGTTAAAAATGATAACTTTGAAGATTTTGTTTTACTTTAGCATGAAAAAATAGAAATAGTTTCTGACTTCCAATCTCTTTCAGGTCCTTTGGTAAATATATTGCTCAAAAAATGTAATCAGGCTTGGTGGCCCATGCCCACAATCCCAGCACTCGGGGAGCCTGGATCAAGAGAGTTTCAACTTCAAGCCCAGCTTGAGCAATTTGGTGACTTAAAAAGATCTGATTTCAAAATGAAAAGTTTTGGAAGAACAGTTCAGTGCCAAAGCCCTGAATTCAGTCCCTGGTACTGAAAAGAAATTATCCCAATTATTCAGAAATCTCAAAATTAGAAAATAAAAAATTCAGAATATGCAAAGCTAATAATCATTGTCCATATGTCCCTGTTCTTTGACTTGACTTACACATCCCATTCTCGGGAGACTGAACAAATGGAAACAGGATTTGACAGCATAATAATCATAGCAGGCTACTGCAGGGTCTCTCGAGGAAGGTGCATAGATTTCCTAGTGAAGCTGAACTTTATAAAGGTTGATTATGGATGCCTGAATGAAGACTTCTGGTAGAGTTCTAGAATAAGGAAAGTCAATATAAGTCTCTAGTTCACAGGTCAATTTTTAGAACAAGGATTCAAAGGCACGGGACCTTCCTGGTCCAGTGAGGATGGAACAGGGTGGGCCTTGGAACTAAGATCCGTGGAGGACCATCAGGAATCTAGGAGTCACCTGAAGTTGTACGGCAACACTTTTTGTAGTACACTACATATGCATTCACCAGGGAGAAGCTTTTCATTCATCCAAGTTTTGGCATGTGATTTCAGTTTAAGAGATTTCCAGTGTCCTCTTCTTTTTGGCCAGATCACATCGGAGCAACATGTTTCTAACTTGTTGTTCCGGAGCCTGAGGATTGAGCAAGCCTAACTGCTGGTTCTTGGCAATAAACAGCGCCATCGTTCAGAAGTTTCCGTTACTTCCAAAATGCATCCCAGATTTGTCACTTGTCTCCACCTCCATCGCCAAACCTTCAGTGAGGCCACTATCATCACTCTCACCAGCACAAATGTCACGGGCTTCGAGGAGGTCTCCTATCAGTGCTTTCCCTGATGCGATCCAATTTTCAGAGCATCCTGAGTGACATTTTTAATGAAAATGATATCACCACTCTGTACTGAAAACTTTCTACTGGCTTTATAATGCCTTCAGTATCATCGAGTTCCTTGGTGTGATTCAGGAAGCCTGACTTCACACTTGCCACCTTTTCCGGTGCCGCCTGCCCCCTTGCTCCCCAGAATGCACACAGAGGTACTTAGCTCTGCTCCTTCACTCACTCTGGGCTCCGCTCCCTTTGCCCTCAGGCCCACACTCTTGCTCTGCTATGTTCTGGCATGCTCTTCTGCCCTCTTCTCACAGTGCGCTCTTTGCCATTACTTACATACACTTCTCCCTGAGAGGTCTTTCACAGATAGCCCTCTCCTGACCTGCTCGTTTTGGTAGGTTCCCATTCTGATCACATTTACTTTTCTCTATTGCAAATTCAGATTCAGTTGTCGCACTAGCTACTTTAGAATGCATTGGCTACTTTCTTGCCTTTTGGTCAGTTTTCCCCACTAGATAATAAGCTCTACCAGGGCATAGGCATTGACTTTCCTCCTCATACCCTGATGCTGCCACACAGTAGAGTAACTGATGAAATGAATAAAGTTTGTTATGCATTCATGGATAAAATAAATTGAAAGATGAAGAAGGAAATAAAGAAGAAGACAGGAAGGAAAGAAAGAAAGAAAGAAAAAAGAAAGAAAGAAAGAAAGAAAGAAAGAAAGAAAGAAAGAAAGAAAAGAAAGAAGGAAGGAAGGAAGGAAGGAAGGAAGGAAGAAAGAAAGAAAGAAAGAAAGAAAGAAAGAAAGAAAGAAAGAAAAGAAAGAAAGAAAAGAAAGAAAGAAGGAAGGAAGGAAGAACACAGTCCATATAAGCAGTCTTCATATCCCATCCTCATGCACAGAGCAAATGTCATTGCCCAGATATGCTAAGCTGTCAGGCCTGCTAGGATGATACTGGTGGTCACTGAGGGTACAGAGAGTGCGTTAAGGGCATCTGGAGATGGCTTATTTAAGGATGTGGCTTCCAGTGTAAACCATCTTGTCTCCAGGGATAATGTATATAGGCAAATTTAACTCAAGGTATCCTCTGCAGCCCAAACCAAAATGAAGGAGACAGGGACGAGAGAAGGGTTTTCAAACTGAAGACACCACACTAAGCATTTAGAAGAAACCTTAAAGAAGCTTTCAGGACCCTTTCCTTGGTCAAACTGAGAGTGGTTTTAGAAGAATAAGTGTTGGTGAGAGATGATGCTGGTCTGATATTCAACTAAGAATCAGTACAAGTGGCACACAGATGCGTGAGACACAACACTGTCTGACTGCCTTCCTTTAGCCCACATGAAAAATCCTCTCACCTCCCAATGGAAGCCATGTCCTCATTTGCATCTTTCTTTCCTTGCTTCCTCCCAGTCCTTTGCTATGGATACCTGCTTCAAATCTAAGATCTTTCTATCTCCTAATCCTGCACCTACCAGTAAATTTGAAGGGCATGCTTGTACCAGCTCACAGACTGCCTTATCCATCATTAGCTTGATATATTGCCTTGTTTGATTCTCCCTATTGAGATACCCTTTAGGAGGATGCTCAGGCCAAACTCTGCTTCTTGAAGTCATCCATCTTTGTCCTATGGTTTAAAATGTTGGGCTCAGCTCTGACTGGAAGAGTTTGGGAACCAGTTCCTACTACCTTTTAAAATCTTGTACTTAAAGCAGCTGGTATTTTTCACTGAGTAAAACCATGAGCTCTTAACTCATGGATCATGCTCTACTCAAACCTTAACAACTTTATTTCAGAACAATACCAGCCAAAATGACTTCTCTTCTCTTAGCCTCAATTTTTCTCATCAATTAAATGGGTATCAAATAATCATCACCTCATTCTTCTGCTTAAAAAGATTGAATGAGATAATGCCATTCTCTTAGAATTTTCAAGATACCCAAGCTGATATGCACTTTACACAACTCCATCAATATGCCCAACGCCAGTCAGTTTGTCTTTAAATTTTAGCCAAAGCTGCAGAATTCTGCCTTCCTTGCCTGTGTGTGTCTGTGTGTGAGACACACATGATTAAAAATACTGAGAAATTATGCCCAGGAGCAGGCTTCAATCAGTGGCACCTGATGGAATCCTGTCACCACCCCTCACTCCTCAGGTGGGATGTTGCTGAAGAATGTGAATTTTACAGCCTCCAGGGCTTCCCCACAGGAGTTCCAACCATTCACTATGCGGGATGGCTGATACCACACTCACAATTGTGTTGTATCTTTAAGTCCTTGTATCGTTCTCCTGCTTGCTTGTCTAGGTTAAATTTCTCAAACTATTTGCAATAGAATCTGCATATAGGGTACTGCTCCTGGGAGAACAACCTCCAGGACAAATTCTCAGCACAGTGCAGACTCTATGTAAACCATCAGCGTTGGACTTCGCTGTTTTTGTTCCAGGAGACTCTTGGTCCTTCTCTCAGCAGAGAAGACCTCACTTCACACCACCCAAAACCCCACCAACCATGGGAACACATTGCTTATCCAAAGCACCAATCAGCCTCACCTGCAGCACATCCCTGTCCTTCCTGCAGGGGCTGCAAACATGCTGCTTCTTTGTCCTCAGAGCCATGGAGGGAGACCTGGAAAGTACTTTTGCCTAACCTCTGGGGAAGCCAACCCCAGGGACAGTGGTGAGGTGGGCAGCTTCCTTGCCCCACCACAGCAGGGCCAGCCAGAACAAATCTGATCAGTTGTGTCTCTGTTCTTGCAGATACTGATGAAAGGCAAAACCACGGCAATCTGCCCCAAACTTGGACAAGCATGAGCTCCTCCCATGAACCTGTCTGCACATCTCTCTGTCCTTGCCTATGGAGCATTCTTGGAAGTCACTCCCTGTAACTTTATTCCCCTAAGAGAATTTCAAGAGGTTATCATCATCAAAGCCTCATCCATTTGGTAGGCAAAAATGCAAAAGCTCAGCAAAGTCTTCCTGGATGCCCCCTTTTATTCCCATGACAAAGCCTAAGGTTGATTCAGTGCTGAGCACCTGCAGACCCAGATTCTGTAAAATCACATAAGACCGGGCAAATTCCAGCCTCAGGTCTTACAGATTCCCCTAGTGTTGGTTAGTAAAAAACAATCATAAAATTTGTTAGCCAATTGACTGGGTCCTAGTCACCATAAATACTTTCAACTCTGAGAACAAAGCTTCTTCACAGAGTCAAGAAAAAGATTTATGTAAGAAAAAAATTTTCAGTTCCTCTATGGACTGACAGCATCTCAGTTGTACCCTTTCCAAGTTCCTGACCTTCAAAATTCATCTACTTGCCCAAATGAATGTTGTTTTATGCTCTAAATTTGTGCAATAATTCATTGTACAGCCATAGCAAAGCGGTATTCTTCAACCTCAGTTTTCTCATCTGTAAAATGGAGTCTTTGTTGATACATGTCTAGTAAATGATTTATGAACAATAAATGATTCTTTTGCACTTGCTACACTGTAAGCACTCAAATACCAGAGATCACGTTTGCTTGTTTTACTTAATGGAATAACATATGGGTTAAATACATCTGCTGAAAATCCCCTTGTTAATTGTTGTACTGACTGTCTCTTCTAATTAGATGAATAAGAGATATTTATGAAAAAGATGATCCCAACTTTTAGCTAAAAATAATTTGTCTACAAAACTGCAGACGTTATTAGTTCTTTAAAAGGCGCTAAGACAGGTTTGGTAAGTGCACTTGTGGTGGGAGGGGGCGGTGTCTAGGTATATCTGTGACCTCATGTTTATTTTACATTCTCAACCCATGCATAAGCTTACAAACTGACTGATGTGAGGATTACAGACAGCACAGGCATGATGTACATGTACACACATCCAGGGTGTGCAGCAAGCGGATGACCCAAAGTGATAACTGACACTCCCATTAGTTGGCTTCCCTGTTCCTTTCCAAGCCTAAATGCTTTTATTTTCTCATCCATAGATCGATACAGCTGGCAGGTAAGTGTCTGTCTACCACATCAGAACAGCAAGACCCTCTCCAGGCAAAGGATCTCAGGCTCTCCTGAGGGTCCTCAGGTTCAGCCACGCTGAGCAGGTGTCTGAGAAGTGGGCCAGACCACACTGGAGCATCGAGCCGTCAGCGTACAAAATCAGATCTGATCGGGCCTGTGGAAGATAAATGAGCTGAAGTCCCCCCAGCCCAAGATTTGGTCATCTCTTTATGAGCTCTGAAGGGCCTATTAGCAGCTCTGATGAGTGCTGGGGGAGATGAAGTCTGCCTCCAACAACGTTAGCCGGCAGAATCAAATCACTCCCAATCCCCCTGGGGGGAAGGAGACGGCTGGCTTCCAGACGCAGCGGCTTCTCTGCATTGCCCAGAAGGTTTATATGCACACTCCACTGGGGAAAAGGGGATAAAAAGCAGTAAATGTTCCTCCCCCAAGTAGACTGGACTAAGAATCTCTTCATATAATAGCTTCTCCTCAGGCAATTCACTGCCCCTCTTGGACACACAGGCTCTCACTTCCCTCTCTGAGTCCAAGCTTGGGAGGCACCGTAACCACCCAGCGAGGACAGCTGAGCCAGAGCTCTGGCCCCTTTTCTGAGTCCCAGCCTCACTCACTCCCGGCCAAGCAACCTCCGGGTGCAGAGCAGAGCTGTTCAAACACCACATGATCTGATGGGAGTCACAGGGCCACACAGATTCTGCTTGTGGCGGCTGAACGATCATGGGCAGTGATCCCAAGAGTCACAGTTCTGTCCAGTGGGGCAGTGGATCAGTTCTGGCTTGGGTGTTGGGAGGAGTCAAAGGAATCATATCCATTCAGCTGGCGAGGGGTCCCCAAACCCCTCTCTGCCCTTCATCCAGGGCACCAGGCAGGCAGCCACACTGCGCCTGAGAAGGGAGAGGGACACACAGCAACCCTAAGGCTTTTACCATCTTCAAAAGATGAAAGGAAGGACAATTAAATCTAGGGCAAAATTTGGGCACAAAAAACACCCTCCCGAAGAGAAGAAAGAAAAGCAGCAGGTTAATTCAGACCTGTCCCTACCCCACCTCTCTCTGTTCCATGCAGTTGATCACAGAAGGCTTAGGTATGAATCCTGACTTCCTAGCTGTGTGACCTTGATCTGCTCACTTGCCTTCTCTGAGCCTCAGAGCTACATGTGCAAAACAGAACAACAGTATTATTTATGTGGAAAGGCTGTTGCGAGGAAAGTGTGCAGAAGTTATAGACAGAGTAGCCAACACCAGTTTACGTGCCCTAAGTTCCCCTCAGTGCGGTCCTCCCTTCTTCTGTCTCGGCACCGCAGAGGTGCGGGCGCCCTACCTGCCTTGCCCACCTGCTTCCCAGCTCGGGATGGCTGCTCCTTCGAAGCCTTGTTTTGTTTTCCTCTACGGCACCTGTCTTGCGCTTAGCACCGCCTCCACCCCTCTGCTGTTTAGACAGCTGCCATAACCCTCCTCCCACTGCGCTTTGGGATTGTTTATCTGCTGGAATCCTTGGCTGGATTGCAAGATCTCTGAAGCCAGGGGGCATCGCTTATTGATAAGATAATGACTTATTGAGTAGTGTGAAATGTTTGCTTTTTAAATAATTTGAGAGATTACTACGTAATAAATACCAGGACTGGAAGCAGGTAGATAGAGAGCTGGACAGGGCCCATGCCTCTCGGAACTTAAATGCAAGGTAGACGGAGAAAAAAGCCAAAAGGAGAATGTCAGTATCAGTGAGCAGTAAGAAATAAAGGTTTGAAATGTGTCTTCCCAAGGATAGAAACTCACAGGCTGAGATAGAGAAACTGAGGAAGCCACTTTGGATAGGAAAGGAATATTTTAAAACCCTCTGTTCACTGGGCATGGTGGCACAACTGAGGGACGGGAATTGCTAATTTGAAAACAGTATGAGCTGTAAAGTGAGCTCCTATCTTAAAAAAATAAAAAATAAAAACAAAAGCCCCAAAGCCTCTATCTTAGGGGACATCACACAAGGCATAAAGGAAGATATAAATAACAAAGAGGAAAAGTCTTTTCTAGAAGCCAAGGGCAGAGAATTTCTTCAAGCAGCAGAGTAGGACATGCAAAGATCCTGGGGCAGGTGGGAGCATGATATTTCTCGGAGCTGACAGGAGGTTATTATACCTGGAGTAGATGAATAGTAGGGAGAATGGTTATGGTGATCTTGGGGAAGGGGCCAAGGAACAGGTCACAGGGCTCAGCAGGAAAAAGTCAGGTGTTTTGATTTAGAGTCAATAAACTATGGTTCACAGGCCAGGCTCACTTGCTGCCTGCTTTTTTATAAATAATGTCTTGTAACACAGCTACACCTATTGGTAAACCTACTGTCTGTGACCACATTCAAGCCACTGAGACAAAGCTAAATACTAGCTTCTGCTACTTCACAGACCATGCAGCCTAAAATACATAGTATCTGGACCTTTACTAAAAACTGTATGGCCCCTGGGTTGCAGTAGACAAGCAGAAGCCAGCTTGAAGAGTTTTTAGTAAGAATTAATGTGATTTGATTAAATACTCAGAACTTTGCCTGGCACACACCAGCTCCCCAAATGTGTTTGTCCAGTGAGTGAGTGGATACTTAGATGGATAAGGCTTCATTATCCGTCATCATACAATATTATCCCTTCTGTTAGCACAAATAATCGGGGGCTTTATGGGACTGAGTGGGAGCCTCCCATCCATCCAGGCAGACTGCATTTTTCACAGTGCTAACAGCTGACGGATACTTAGAAAATTGAATGTTTTATGCAGCTTCAGATTGGAAATAGCAGTGTGGTTTTCACCACAGGGAACCTTCTTAATGTAAATCCAACCCAATTACACACATGCAGGCGGGCGCCGAATTTGCAGCAAGACTGAGTTTTGCCCAGCAGTCAATGAAGCACAGCTCGGGGAGAGAAGCAAAGGAAGTTAGGAAGGGTGTGGGAGATGCAGGAGGCACCCTAACCCGGGGGCCCCTTATTCTTCCTGTGAGTCATGTGTGGAGGGTGCTGGGTGGCTCACAGAGCCTGAAAGAAAAAGGATGAAGTGGCTTATGCAAATGCACAGCAGGATGCATTGTGCCATTGCAAAATCATGAATTGGGGAAATTGCTGGAAAACCAAATTTTTTCTTTGGTCTATAAGAGATGACCAAAGCCTCCAAGACTGGGAAATTTTCCCCTCTTTAATTAATTGTAATGAGCCTTATGAGGTACATGCAGGAAGAAAAGTGTAAGAAGGATGAACCCAAAAGATGGGTCACTAGAGTTTGGTAAATTAAATGTCTGCCCTGCTCAGGGGTCAGGGTCACTTGTGACTGTCAGCCATGCAGCTGTGCTGTGAGGGTGGTTGGTGGCCTTCTGAGCACCTGCAGGGGACAGATCCATTCAACACTTTCCTTTGCTCCTCCCAAAACACAGACGTTAGGGCCCTTGTCAACACTTGCTAGGCATGTAAGGATCCATTGTGATTTTAGGAGCTTGAATTTATTTACCAGGGCTAGCATAATAAACTGCCACAAACTGAGTGCCGTAGAAAAACACAAATTTGTTTTCTCAAGGTTTAAAGGTTAGAAGTCCAAAACCAAGGTGCAGTAAGGGCCATGTTCTCGCTCTCTCACACCTCTAAGGAAAAATCCTTCCTTTTCTTTTCCTATCTACTCGTGGGGACCAGCGATCCAGTCCTTGGAGTTCCCTGACTTAGTTCTGTGTCACATGAAGGTAGGTTTTAGTGGCCTTTGGAAGAGCTTAGATGATGCTCAGAATCTAAGCTCCAAACTGCTCCTTTCTCATCAAAGTTAAAGTACTCTGCCAGTAATAATAACAGCAACTACGCAATCCGTATTCCTAAAGTGATGGCATTTTTTCTTCCTTGGGAAAGGCCTCCTCTGCCCAAGAAATACCTGATCAATAGTTTCTACTGTAGCAAATAAAAACTAAATTGCAGCCCACAGCAGTGGAAGTCGGGAGTTCCTCTGGCCCTGCAAACCTTTGGCAAGCAGTGTGGTCACTAGCTGACCTCTGTAATGCTGTACTGGCAGGTAGCTCCCTGATAGGCCTATAACTTAATTTTAAATGGAAACCTTCACTCAAGGCTAAGGGATGGGAAAAGAAAAAGCCATCTGCATTAGCATGTCTCAGACTATAAAGTGCACATGGATCACCTGGTCTGAGTCAGTATGTCTGGGATGGGGTCTGCAAGTCTGCATTTTTAACAAGGTACTAGGTGAGGCTAATGATGTTTGTCCCCTACCCACAATCTGGGCATTAAAGATCCACATGAGTCGCTCATTTTTATAATTGCCAGTTCAGAAGGATATGCATTCCAGCCAAAAGAAGAGCAATTATGGTGATCATTTCACTTAGAAATTATAGGAAATTATCCAGGACAAGTACACATGCACTCCTGGGCCCCTACAATGACCTATAAAGCTACCTACATCTGGAACAAAAAGAGCGAGCTTATAAATGTTTATGTGTTCCTAAACCAGTATTCATGTCAACCAAGCTCTGCCTTACATATATCTCTATTAAATTTAGGGCTCGAGAAGAAGTAAAGACTTCTTAATTTTACAATAGATCTGATTATGACAGGAAGTGGATGAAAGGCTTTAATTTTCCCTCGCTAGTGCTAAATCCCAAGTTATCCCTGTGAAGACTCCATATGGAATCAAACACAAATAAGTTTGTATCCTGGCTCTTTCCAAGTCTCAGCTTGCTCGTACTGTATTAAAACTAGGGGAGATACCAACTACTTCACAGAGGTGGTAGGAGAATCCACCTAAAGACAAATGTCCCTTATGGGTCCTGATAGATGGGATGCGTAGTGTCCATTTTTTTTGCTTCCACCATGGATTCAAAGGGAAGGGAAAGGAAGCAGTTCTCGACCGTTGGTCCTGGGGTACCCAGAGAGCCACTGACCACTCACTTCCTGGGTGAGCCAACTTCCTGCTCACTGAGCCCCGTTACCCATCTCCCTGCCTATGACAGCAGGGCAGGGAGTGGCAGGGCTGACACAAAGGAGTGACTAACTTCTGAATAAACTGTGGAGATGCACAGAAGAGGACATCCGCCCACTCCATAAGTACCAGTCACTTTATGAGAAGAGGCAGAGGGGCAATGACCACCAGGCATGTGTTTTATGCACCTGCAGGATCTAGAAGGATCAGTTCCTTCAAAACCTGCACATGGCACAGCTACTACAGAAGATTCAGCTCTGGAACGTGGCTGAGAATCCCAGTTACTGCTCTTTTCCTGGTGGCAACTCTTAGAATCTTACTTCTAACTCTTAGCCAGTTCTAACTGGCTGGACGTCTAGAGCAAACTATTTACCCTCACTCTACTTCAGTTTTCTCAATTGTAAACATCGTAAATTATAGTAGGAAGAAAAGGAATTCACTACTGCATCAACTGACATGTTTGGCTTATAGTAAGCACTAAATAAATAGTAACAACTACTGATTTTTTAATTTTATTATCTTTGACTGTTCTTCCCGTCAATAGAGTTTGCTTCCTATGCTGCTAACATCTTTTTATACTCTATGTATACAGAATCCAACAATGTTCAACACTATCATTTTCTAGTTTTCTTCTTTTCCTCAATAAATATAATCAATATTTCAGGATTTGCAAATGAAATAGTAGCTAGAGATAAATTTCCTTGAAGCCTGAAATAAGTTAATTTGGGGTAGAGTGACAAGCAAGACTGACATTAAATGTGAAATTGGATAGGAAGGGTGTACCTCCCAGGAATGAGGCCCTACTTGGGCTCAATGATGCAAAACAAATTCTGGGATTGACTGGTAATGTCTGACATGGCTGCACGAAGACGGGCAACAAAGCCAACAGGCTCTTGTTTTGGTCTCCACAGAGACAGAACACAGGCCTTGTAGTCAAAAAGCTGGATTACAGTCTTGATTCTGCCTCTTAATGGGTTATGTGACCTTTAACAAATCATGTAATAGCCTGAGTCTTGATCCCCTCATTTCTATGAACAATGGCTTCTCTAAGTATTCTGGGAGAATAAAACACCACCTAGTTTTACACACACAGTGAGGACTGATAGCGTCAGTACTCTCCCTTCTCTCTCTCTTGCTCCTTCTCCTCCTCTTTTTCTGGCTCCCTAGTTCTTTGCTCCTTTTTTCTTCCTACTGTTGACTGGTTTTCCCACTCTTTCTGCCCTTGCTTTCCCCACCAGCCTATCCCCACACAATGTCCACATGCCCAGGAATGTTTCAGAGCTTTCCTCAAAGCACATGCCTTGGATCTCAGTTCTGAACCTATAAAATGAGGGGATTACGTCACAGGGAGGCAGCACTCCTTCAGCCATGTTATACCCAAAAGGTAAGTTTAGTAGAGCTGATTCTTCAGTGTCTGCCAGCTAATCTGGAAAAGAGATAAGCCATTCATTACTACCATTGATGGAAACCTTCCATAAGCCAGTCCTGTCTTGGTCAAGGGGGACACAGAAATGAAAACAACCTTCTTGTGCTGCATATGCAGGCAACTGTAAACCTTAATGGATGATGGCAGAAGTCTTAGAGGAGATCACCACTGATCTAGGCCCTAACATTTATATCACGGAGCAGGACACAGGCCACCCCGACTATAAAATCTTCGTATCTCAGATGTACATGTACTCTAAACTATTAATCCCCTTGAAGCCTCTTCTTCTCCTTCCTGCATCCATCCTGCTCCTCATCCCTCTTTATGACATGCCCTGTGTGTCCCCAGCCCAGAGTCTAGCCTTATACCTGTCATCCCTGGTCACCTCTCTCAACATGAGTTGCTTAACCTGGGTGCCACAGTCTTTGATCTAAGAGCCGTATAATTCACCAACTCAGTCCAGTGAATTTTAAAGAGTAATGTGAGGGAAACATGTAGATCAGAATAATTTGGGGGCATATTATAAGTTGAATGTTGAGAGTCCGCCCATAAGTTACTGAATAGGAGTGGGACGGAGAAGTTAAAGGATTCCACATCATAGAAGGTCCTCGTGGACTATACTGTATCCTCAAGCGATAGGATGACAGACTCCATTTGTTTGGTGATTACTAGTCAGCGACAGAGTTTACTGAATTTACTGAGCACATTCTACAAACTGGGTACAAGCAAGAGGTTTTCACATATGTCACTCTTTTCCAAGTGATTGAGTCATTCCTTGGTACATTGGTATGAGCCAGTCAAAACATTCTTACACTTAATTCTCCCAACAACTGGATAAAACACTGGCATTCCATTAAAAAAATTAACTCTAAAAGCCATGTCACCTCAATATTTAGGCTTGGTAAGTACTACAAATAATCCAGGGCATGCTTATCTAGTATCTCACAGACATCGTGCAGACTCATCCAATGTAGGCTAAGAGCAGAAAAGAAGGCGATTTACTGGCAGTAGCATGGAATGGGCAGGCATAAAAGGATGTGAACATTGTCCTTGAGTTCTTCAAGCCTGTGGGCCTGTGTTTTTCACAAGTGAAATGGATAATAGCAGGGAACTTTCTTAGCAACCCTCTGCCACTCCATATAATGTGTAAGGTGTATGACTTCTAGTATAGGGGTTTTTACATAGAATATACTTATTTTTTTTTTGTCCTGGGGAACTCGTGACCTCATGCTTGCCAGGACAGGTGCTAAGCTGAACCCCCAGCCCAAGATACTTAAATTTAAAACAAAGCTTTTCCACTGTTTATATGTGAAATTTTGCTTGAGAAAAGTGAGACATGAATGACATAAGAATTTCAAGGGCATTCAGAGCAATAACACATGCAACATACCCAACCTATTCTGAGCTTTGGATATGAAGTACTATGAGGATGAACATTTCCACTTAGTTGCATTTCTGCCTTTACTCAGAGAATTCCTATGCTGAACGTCATTTGCTCATTTGCAGAATCTGATCATCTCCTTCCTCTTCTACGTTTTCCTCTCCAAGCTCAGACTTGCTGGGCAGAAATTTGAAAAGCCAGACAAGAGACCCTCATCGTTCTGGGATCAGCATGACTTGAGAGAAATCCCAGAGGAGTACCCAGCACCATGTTAAGCGGGCTTTGAGACCTGGAGCTGGACTAAGGTATGATGGAGAATCATTGCTCACTAACTGGCTCTCCTCAGCCCAGTGTCATAAAAATTTCAGTACTAATGTTCACAATCACAGACAAAAGGACTAATAACGAGTAAGTGGATTGGGAGAATTTCGGTTGTCTCTACTGGGAATGGGAAGATGTGGTTGAGCTAGAAGTGAAGCTGAGAGATCTGCTAGAATGAAAGGAAGAGCTCCTGACAAGTACAAAGAAAGCACACAGTCCCTCCATCAATGTGTGTGCTCACTCACACACTCATCAAAAGAGTGGACCTAAGCCATTATTCCCAGAGACTTTATCCATCCCATTTGCCATTCGATCCAGGCAAAGATCATTCCTTGAATCAATGAATAAGTTTAAAGAAACATAAGGATGCTCAGCCCTGGTTTCAAAAGGATCCCTTCAGTTGTGGGATTTCACACCTTATGAAGGAAAAGGGAAGAGTAGCAATCCCTTTCCTTCGAGTGTCAAAAACTCCACTGAAGAGACTTATGTACACTCTTTCACTTAATATCCTCCTCGCAGCTCTATGAGGTATATATCTCTCCCTTCATTTTACTTTGAGGAACTTGATTCAGAGGGGTTACGTGACTTATCCCAGCTCACACAAGAAGAAGTTGCAGAGCTGTTACTAATCCATGATGATCTGACTCTAATGATGGTACTTGGTCTCCCACCACCACCATCACCTCCATGCTCTGTAGAGCCCTATGAATATCTTACCAGTCAGGGGATTTATTGTTGCTTTTCTCATCTCTCTATATCGTGGAGGGAATTAAAAGGATTTGCATTCTTCTTTCTACTCTTGAGCAATTTTCACCTACTTTAGACCTGCAATATAATCCCAGCTGGATGTGCCAGTTGAAATTATCTAATGATCCATGAAAACAAAACTGAAACCAGAAAGAACAAGTGACATGGATTTTGGTTAGACTTTTCATTTAACTCACAATACTCAAAATATTGTCATTTCAACATATGACCAATACAGAAAATTATCAATGAAAAAATTACTATGTACTGAGTCTACCATTCTTCAGTTCATCCTTCACACTTGTGGCATGTTTCAAATTGGACAGCCACATTTCCAGTGCCTAAGGCTGTCATTGGACACAGATTTTACATAATGCAAGGCAAGAGACCAATCAGTGTGGACCAAGGACACTTCAGTGCTCCCTGTGGAGTTCTGGCCTCAACTTTAGGCTGTCAGCTAGTCATAATTCTGCAATAAGATCAGAAAGACTCCGGAGATGCCAGGATATAGGTTCACCTATTTCCCACTGAAGTCTCTACTTATCCAAGTGGCCCATAATTCTCACAGAGTTCCTGCCCTGCGAGGTCTCAGTTCGTGCCTGTGTGCTTGCCCTGTTTTCCCACTTCGGACAAAGTAGATATTGCATAACATAAAGCAGATACTTCAGATCCCCTTTAAGGCACAGTGATGACCTGGGAATCCTGCACCAAAGCCAATTAGCAAGAATTCCTCTTCTTAGCCCATCATGGACAGGCCCTGCTCTCCCTGCTGTGGCTCCCTGACAGCTGTCCTCTGAATTGGAAGCCTCCACTTACTTCTGTCTTAGACCTGGCTGGGCCCTCCTCTTTTGAGAGTCCACAGCTGGATGTGGCAACCTGCCAGGCTAAGCCAAGTTTGGCATAATGAGTCTGAAATACTTCTGTCTATTTACCAGAGAAGGGAAGCACCTAAGGCCTATTTACTGAGATACCATCCATTCTCACCAAGCCCTTGGCAGCTATCAGATTAATAACAGAAACTGGGCAGTGTTTCCTACTCACTTACTACAGACCAGGCCTGAGGAAAGCCCTTGACACAGATTATCTCATTTAATCCATTCTCCATGCAACAGCCTACTCAAGCATTTAGAAACATAAAACTGGTGGTATATCGCTTTACTTAAAACTCTTCAGTGAACTCCCACAGTGCTGAAAGTAAAGCCCCAGTCCTTAGCTGGCCTCTGAAGCTCTTCGGGCCGCTGCAGGCTCTGCATTCCTGTCTGATCTACTGTCTCTCCAACACCCACCCACTCTCACTGTCAGGACTGCTTGATGAGGGGACTCAGGAATGGTGGATCTGAGCTCACTAGGAGACAGTGGCAGTACTGAGTGCCTGTCCTCACTTCTTTGGTTGTCATCCAGGGTGAAAAACTCACAGCAGCCACTTATCATTCACTGTGACTTTGCACAGAAGCGCGTGCGCGCCCGCACACACACCCACACACACACACACACACACACACACACACACACCCCTAGAACTGCTCTGTAAGCTTTAAGCCTTTTCAACATTGCTTATATTATACCTTTCCAGAAATTCCCAGTGGATCCTCCCAGGTTGTTTACTCCTTATACATGAGCATAAAACCACTTTTCTGGTCAACAGAAGGGGCTACTCCTCCAGAGCAAGGGCAATCACAGTCCACTCTTCCTGGAAAAAACACAATGATGCTCACATTCACCTGCACAGTTAATGCTTCTTTTCCAACCATCTCCTAGGACAGCCAAATAATCCATCAAACATGAAGGAGCCCATTTAATAGATAGGGAAAACCGATACTCAGAAATCTGAAGCAAAGTTTTCAAGATCTTAGAGTCGAATGCAATAGAATTGTGTTCTAAAAAATGCACCAACCCTTGAAAGGGAGGTTGGATCTGCATTGGAGATGCTCTGTGGGTAAGTGAGCCCGCAAACCTGAGCTCTGCCCTCCAGAGACCGAGGGTTTGTCTCCCAGCCTCAACCAGATATGAGAGACTGGCTATAATCTTGCCTCTCGGCACCTCTATGCTACTGGTGGGGTTCTCAACTATTTCTTCTGAGTTCAGTGTCCCCAGTTTCCTACTGAAGACCCCCCAAAGCCCACAAGACAACCGTCAAGCATTGCCCTCCCTTCCAGGACATATTTAGTCTGGGATGCTCCTGTCACCTTTGCTTGCTGCCATGTTCAGACCACATCATCTTTTACTCAAGCTACAGTTCCTGCCCTTCCCTGGCCTCTCTGCCTTCAGCCCCATTGCTTCCAGACTATCCTGGATGGACATATCCAAGACTCTGAAAGCCCACATTCCTTCTCCTCCTCTGGGGGACCCTACACCCTGAGCCCTTGCCCTGAGTTTACTCTATCACAAATAGCTTTGTTTCTTATTCCAGTTTCTGATCACCTACACCTGGGAGCTGGTGGAAGTAAAGATCTCTGGGCTCTGCTCCAAGACTATGTTTGTATATATTTACTTTCAATGCACAGACATAGTGAAATCATTTCCATCGTCAAGTAAATTAGCACATCCATCACTTCACATATACTGTGTGTGTGTGTGCGCGCGCGCGTGCGTGCGTGTGTGTGTGTGTGTGTGTGTGTGTGTGTAAATCAAAATCTTAAAATCTCTCAGGAAACTCCTTGCATAAATACAATGCTGTCAGTTACAGAATACTTGTGCTATACATTAAATCTCTAGGCAAATTTACTCTGCGTAAATGAAATTGTATCCTGTGACCTGCAACTCTTCATTCCACAGTTCTCAAACCCCTACAGCCACTGTTTAACTGTCTCCAAGTACTTTGTTATTTACTTTGTTCTTTCACAATTCCACATCTGAAAGAGGCCATGTAGTATCTATATCTGGCTTATTTCATCTAATATAATGTCCTTTAGGCTCATCAACGGTGTTATAAATGGCAGGATCACCTTCTTTAAGAATGAATACAACTCTATTGTCTATAACATGTATCAAATATATTCATCTGCTGACCCATAATTATCTCATTTCCATATCTTGATTATTGTGAATAATGCTGAAAAGAACATGAGCATGTGGATATCTTTATGAGACACTGATTTAATTTTCATTGGGCATAAGCTCAGAAAGGTGACGGTAGTTATGATTCATAACTATTTTAGTCTCATTAGAAACTTCCATATTGTTTTCTACAATGACTACACCAACATACACTCCCACCAGCAGTGTACAAGTATTTCTTTCTTTTCATACCTTTGCCAATGCTTGTTTTCTTTCATCCTTTTGATAAATGGTAGCATAAGATTTTTAAGGTGATATTTCATGCAGTCCCCTTTGTAGTTCCCTGATGATTCAGGATGTCACCTTCTTGATAGTCTTTCCAGGCAGCTCACACTTACGGAGTTGGAGAGCTCCTGCCATGAGACACAGGATGATATAGAGGACTATGGCCAGCGTTTGCAGGTCTCACCTTCCCCAAGTGCCTTGAAAGGCCAGGGACTTTCTTCATCTGGCGGTCTATCATTTTCCATGAATCAATTCCCTTATCATCTCCTCCAAGAAGCCATCCCCGATTCCAAAGTTAAACTTTTCAGCTTTGTGCACTAAGCTGTGGTTTGCTTATCATTGTAGTATAATATAGATCAACATCCTCATTGACTCTGGAGACCTGGACCCATTTGGGCAGGATCTTCTACTTAAAATGGATGAGAGATCAAGAAGAAAGGTGAGCAACAACCTGAAAAGAAGGTCATTCACTGTACATGTTTTTATTCTTTAGAAGGTTCAGTTCTTCCTTCTAACCCTTGAGGTCAATGTTGTCATTCAGATTTTACAGGTGAGGACACTGATGCTTGCATAAACATAATATAGAGAACTCACTTCTGATAAATGGCAGTGTTAGAGCTCAACATCAAGTTCTTTTGACTGCAGAGACATTGTGAAGACATCACTCAGAGAGCCAGAGACAATAGTGATAAAATGTACTAGATCTTGATTCTTCTGCTGGATACAATCAGTCTCTAATTTTTCCTGTTGGCTTAGGGTCCATGCGTAACTCAGAAGCAAGCCCTCCATTCAGGGTGACCCTGATCTGAACCACAGTTTCATCACAAGTTTAGGATCCATTCTCCGCTTCGATTTACAGACTTGCTCTATACTCCCACAGAAATGCAGTCAGGAATGACCCTTCACCAGGCATCCATCAGAAATCTATGAGCAATCTGTCTTTATTACAGGAAAGGAAGGTTAGCCAGAGAGGCGGGGAGCGGGAGGTGGGGAGAGGAAAAATTAATTAGATGTCAGGCTTCAATTGTTGAGCTACTAATCTAATCAGTGACAACTTACCCTTGTGGATGTATGATTTGGCTTTCCAAAAATTAGAATATCCTTTTTTTTTCCAAAGGGCTGTTGGAAAGGAGATAATTACCCCAATACAATCTGTGCTTAGTCTCAGAGGTTTTTTTTTTTTCCTCCTTCTATTTCTTCTTTAAACACGACAACAATTCCTACATGTGTTCAGTGAAGCTGAAAATGCTATTTTGATAATGGGCCCACAGAACGTTTAACAGGCCTGAGTGACAATGTGAGACTTTCTTAAGGAAAGAGGAGGCAATGAAAAGCTATTATAGGAGTCATTAATGCAAACTGGGAGGTCTGCGAGAGACATCACTGCACTTCTCAGTTATGCTGTTTTCTTAATAAGGCTCTTTGGAGATCCGATCCAAAGTGTGATCTCTCCAAAACCCACAACCCTTCTTCCTGTCCTCCCTCAACCTGTCTTTTCCAGTTGCCATGATCAAGCTGTTATTACTCACCCGCCTCCCTTCAGTTAATGAAGATCCTCTGAGTACCCAGCATGGGACAATCTCTTTATTATGTGTTAACAGTGAATTTAAAATAGTCTTTGGCCCTACGTTTCACAACATTAAGAATGGCAGAAAAAAGGAAGGTTAGCTCAGTTCTCTGTGGGAGCAGAATAGCAGCCACTCAAGCTCTTGGTCTTGATGAACCCAGTCTTCCCAGGAAACTGAGCTTCCTCCCCACATTCATCCCTGAACTGGAGCCAGAAGTACGGAATATAGCCTGGCTATGTGATCACATACTCATCCCTGGAAATGACAGGAAGTCGACCTCTGGAAAATCCACTGATCAAAAGTAGGAAAGTTTCTCCCAGGAAGTAGAACAAAGAGTCTTTTTCCAAGACCTGGGAGAATAGTTGCTGAACAGACTAAAATAGCAGCTGTCTGCTAAGCAGGTAGTCACTTACAACCACCAGTGGAGGTCATGCCTGCCTCGTGCTGTCCGGATACAGCCGTGATTCCTGGAACTCCCCCTGGGGAGTTACTCCCAGGAGTCTGTCTCAGTAAGCCTGCTTCCTAAATCAAAGTCCCAGTTGAATCATGTATATAAGGTTCTAGAAGATTTAAGAAAGAAATTATTAATTTTATTAAGATACAAGTAAGGAATCATTCAAGTTACAGAGAAAAGATCATATTGTGAGCTAGGATGTAATCCTAATAGAAAAAAATTCTTTTAAAACAATGGCCTAGGTTCATACTTATTTCTTTATAACCTGCTTTAGTGTATTCAAAGAACTTTCACACACATGCATAACGTCATTTAATATTCCAAAGTAACCCAAGAAATGTGCGTGGTTGTTATTTGATGAAGCAGAAGTTTGTAGTCTCAACAAATAAAGTAAGTGCCAAACTAGTTTTGAGGGATGGAAATTGAAGCTATAACCAAGGTATCCACCAGTGTTTCTTACAATTTTAAGAATCATAGTGAGATGGCCCATCTGTTTTGTTTAATCAGCTGAAGTTAAAATTCCTCAGACAGAGGAAACCATCCTTGAGTGGATAAACATCAATAAGTCCCTTGCAAGACCAGACAGCTTCTTAAGGTAATGATGTTGTGCTTCTTGAGGAAAGAGAAGAATGTGTCAACTTTGCTCTCAACAGTGACAAGGGAAGAAATACCAAGAGAAGAAAGATGGAACAAGAAGAGCTTAGAGGAGGAAAGAGGAGGGAGCCCAGTGGATCCAAGTCTCTTCAAACTCCAAGATGACTTGGAAAATGGGAATGCGCTTATTCCTTTAAATTTGTTTATGTTCCTGTGATAGGAACTCCTCCTCCAATCAGAGTTTGATCAAAGCACGTGTGTGGGTTTTTCTTGTGGTTGTTTTTGGCTTGTATGTCAGTTGATTTTTATTTGGTAAAAAGAAATAAAGAGACTGTGTCAGACATCTAAACCAATGTGGCTCAGAATGAAGATTGCACGTTAGAGAGCAGGAAGCCACGAGTCAGAGAGATTATAAAAATTCAAGAAGATGTTGGAAAGGGCTGTGGAAGTGTTGATTTGAAGTCAGCTCATCCCAGTCTCAGAGGACTGCGAGGCCCTGCCTGACTTCAGGGTTATAAAAATAAAGCATGAAGAAACTGGTGAAATAAGAATAAATTGCTATTAGTTCAAGGTCTTTTCTGCTATGATAGAAAATATCTTTTAACAAATCTGGATAAATTTTTAGTCTTTTTTTTTAGACATCATGTTTCTTAGTATATTTAACTTCACATATATACCTCAAAATACGTTTCTTTTTCAGAAACAATTTTTTGATTTTATATTATCTATTTTTCAGTGGTCAATCTGCAGGAGTATTTGCCTAATATTTGTAGTAATACCCCTGGATCACTTAGCTCCTGTCCTTAAACTTTAAAAAGTTAGAGAAAATCAAGTTGATTTCTCCACAGGTGGAGACTGAGAAAAGGAAGATTTTAAAAGAGGCTACGAAGACCGCCTGAGTTTTGACTTCAGAGAAAGGGTACCTGAGTTCTATGTAGGCAGCGACCCTAAATATCCTACTTATTCTTACATTCTCATAACACAAAAATGACTGGCACATCATAGACCTTCAACCAATGTTTTTCGAGTGAATAAATGAATGAATTCATCAGAGCCCTCTGAATTCAGTATTATGACTCATATAGATGAAGAAACTAAACCATGAAGAGATAAAACCTATTTCTCTAAGTCACAGAACTCTAAGTCCAGAACGGCAAAATTCAAGTAAGTTTGCCTGCACAATCTGCGTCATTCTCAGTTACATGCATTATTCTTTCTTCCTGCTTAAAGAGTTATACTTCCTTTTCTCTTATCCTCCAACTTGCTGTCTGCAGTGACAGTATCTTCAGTCCATTGCAACACTCAAAGTACTGGTTCACTGCTGTAAGAAAGCATTAGAATGACACACGGATTCTGTGCTCAATCCCCAAAAATATTGATCACACAGACCTAGATTAAGAACTGGCAATCTGTATGCCAAATGCTGGACCTTTAAATGACTAATCCTTTCATGAAAGGATCATTTTGGAGGCCTACTCAGATTCCTCAAGATTCTTTTGCTGTTTTTGTGTGTCCTTTGACACATACAATCTGTTTTTCAGGGGATCGCCCTTCTACATTTCATACACATGCACAGAAAGCTGGAAGATCCTGGGAAGTCATGTTCCTTAGGAAATCCTTAACCACTGACTAATGAGCAAAGCTATGTGAAAATCCTGTTCCCTTCCTTTAGATCAGGACACCACTGAGTTTTGATTTGTATTCCCTGTGGGATCAGATTAAATTCAGTTTTTGCAGATCATGCATGACATCCTGGTTTGGCACCCCACATTTCTCTTTTGGCTCTCCCTCACCTTCACCAATTTCCTTTCAAAGATATCTGCAAATGATTCCTCTTTTCAAGGTCTGCTTCTGAATAGACTAACCTAAAACAAACTCTCTGGATTCAATTTTTGATTGTTTATTCCTGTTCCTACCCAATACTCATCTTATAGAAAATTGTATAGGAATTATTCAACCCCAAATCAACACAATTTGGGCTTAAAAGTGTCTTTTCTGCATGCTGGAGACCATGCAGATGTTGAGTTGAACATCTTTGAAAAAATGGAGCAAGCTGGAGGACAAAGAATGTGTATCTCTTTCAAAAATGATAAAATCTGATGGACCAGCCCCAGGGTTAGTAGCACTGGGTCTGCACTGCCTTTGTAGGCAGGCCCAAACCCATTTCCTTCCATAACATCACCTTCTTCTCTCTGGCCAACATGAAACCAGACACATCTGCGTCACCTTCACTAGGTCTATCCTGTTTCTCCTCTTGTCTCTTATAGGAGAAATGTACATCCTCTTCCCTAAAGACTGATGATTTTATCTCATCTTATTTTTTTAATAAACTTCAAAAAAAGAATAGTGAGAAGAAAGGAAAATCTGCTTCTTCATGGGGAACTGCATGACTGTGTTACACATCTCCTTGTTGTGAAATCCAAACTACTGTCATAAAACGTCTAAAAAAGGGAAGAAAGGGACAAGGTGGCCTGAAGAGGAAGCATTCACTATGTACTTGCATTTCTATGGAAACAAAGTTAGTGGACACCGCCTTGGTGTACTGTGGTCAGAGGAACATGAAGTCAGGTGCCTGGCAGCTGGGAAGAGGCTGCTGCAGCAGCAGTTTGCAAGGACAGTAGCATACAAGAAAACAAACTCCAAAAGCCTCCAAACCTCCCACTGACAGGGACCAGAAACATAGGTTTCTCTCTCCATGTCCAGCTAGACCTGTGGCAATTACTACCCATGTCTATTTGCAAATGGGTTCTAAAACTGTCTTAGAGAACAGGAGAGACACACATCAGAAAGAGATGACAAATGTACCACTCCAAAACCAGTGGCTGGAGGGGAAGAATGACATTTCATGTGTACTAAGATAGAGCTGACTCCTATAATGCAAGGATGATTGTTAATTAGCAAGATTAGCAGGAAAATAAAAAGAGACCACTTTGAGAACTCGTAAAAAAATTTGGTAAGAATCAATACTCATTCCAAATTAAGAAACAAACAAACCTTATCAAAGTAAAAATACAAAGCCAGGACTCAGAAGGCTGAGTCAGGGGGATCATTGCAAGTTAAAGGACAGTCTGGGCTACATAGTGAGTTCAAGGCCAGCCTGAACTGCATAGCAAAATCCTGTCTTAAAAACAGTAGAAATATAAGGAAATTTTGACTATGATAATGTTATAGGAGTGTCAAACTGTCATCCTTTCATTTGAGAAGAGATATCTGAAATTGTTCAGATGGGTATGTCCAAGGTCTTTAGAACTAACATTTATCACTATGTGCCCAAATGCCAGCAACTGAGTTACAAAACTTAATGTTTGTCCTGCCCGTCCTGCTGGGTTTTTATCTTAGTTTGGTCTTATTCCTTATTCCTGTCTCTTACTCTTCCCTTTAAAATACAAATATTTTCTTGTACCATTGTTTCTTGGGTACTGGAACATTGCAAAAGCAACGTAATGTGCTTTTGACTTTTTTAACAGAAGTTTACAGTTAAGAATTTGCCTTGAGTCTTACAAGAAACTTAGAGTTGGATTTTTGAAAAATGTTGAAATTGTTGAGACTTTTGGTAAGGGATTTTTGCATTGTATGCCAGATAATTGTATGTTAGGTGTAATTACGAACTTTCTACATTTTTTTTTTTTTTTTGGAGATTTGGTATAGTTTAAAGAGATTGTTTGTATAGCAAAATGGAAAGGGGGGAATGAGTATCAACATGAGTGGCTTTGGGGTCCACCCCAAGGACCAGTGGAATATATTCCAGGTGTGCCTGGGTGGCTCATGAATGTGTCTCCTGTGGTTTACCTCTGCTCTCTCACTCCTGCCACTTCAGTGTTCTTCCCCTGCCCTCCTTCCCACCCACCATAAGCTATACAGCTTCTTTGCTCATCCATGACCTTGCTTTATGCCTCTGTCTTGGAGACAGACCACCATGGATTCAAACTGGAAGCAACTGAAAATTTTCTTCTTTAATTTAGAAATGTTTAATATTGTATCTCAGCAATGAGAAAGTTGACTAACACAAAAATGAAACAGACATCTAAAAAAGTAAAAGTAAATAAGACAAAGTAAAAAAAGTAAAGAAAATAAGACAGTGTGTAATATACATATATGCTGAATGCCCAGTGTGGACATTTGTACCATGCTGTGTCATTTTAATGCTCACAGACAAAAGCTGTGGAAGCTCATCATCCCTAAGCCTGTCTTTTAACGAATGTTAAGGGAGTTCCTGAAACTGAAACAAGAGGATGCTAAGTGACAGTATGAAAACATATGAAAATCCATAAAGCTCACTCTAAAAATAAGAATATGGTAGGACGATGGATGTACCTTGAAATCGTAATGTTAAGTAAAATAAATCAGACATAAAAGCTTAAATATCACAGTTTCTCTTATATTAGAATTTCAAATTATAAATGAAAAGAAAATAAAATGCATATAATAGGAAATAGGAGATAGATCTTTCTCAAATGAGAAGGTAGTTGAGAAATGAAAGGAAAGATTTTAAAAAGTAAAATGTGTTAGGGGCATGTGCCAACTTCACACAAGAATGTAAACCTTGTGCCCTCTAAATATGAACTAATAAGAGAGAGAGAGAGAGAGAGAGAGAGAGAGAGAGAGAGAGAGGAGAGAGAATATGGCCAAATTCAGAACACACTGATCTGGAACAGTAGACCACAATTTGTAACTTGAATATAAAAGTTAAAAGACAAACATATTAAAAATAAGTGTAACTATAATAATGTGTTAATGAATACACAACACATAAAAATGTATATGAGGGCACATATAATATACAATTTGTGGGAGAATTAAAATGTAAACATTTTAGTGTGTGGCTGAGGTTAAAATGTTCAAATAGATTATTAAAACCATGCAGTATTTTATGTAAGTCTTGTGTTAACCACAAAGAAAAAAATGTTCAGTAGGTGTGCAAAAGTTTAAAAACAGAAAGGAATCTAAGTACATCACCTAAAAATTCAACAAGTCACAAAGAAAGGCAATAAGAGACAAAGAGTGGAACAAAGGAACTGCAAAACAACAAAAATAGTAAGAGAGACTCCTTCTTGAATAATTACTTTAAATGCAAACATTAAATTCTCCAGTTGAAACATATAAATTGAGAGAAAAACAAGATTCAATAGTATGCTGCCTCCAAAATATGTGCATGTTCTGAAAGAAACAGTATGGAGGAATGACACTTCATATAAATCATAAAGGAAACAAGATTTGCTATATGTATATCATACAAATAAACCTTAAATCAAAAATTCTCATGAAAGACTAAGAAGGTTATTATTAATAAAAAGATGCTAATTCTTCAACTTGAGATAATTATAAACATGCACCCAAAATCAGAGTATCTTTAATACATAAAGCAAGTATTGGAATAATGGAGAAATATATAGCAATACTACAATAGTCAAATACTACAATATCCCACTCTCAACAATGGATAGATTATGCAGAAACAAAGCCATTAGGGAAACAGAGGTCAAAGTTGACCTAACAGACACACACAAACTCTTACATCAAGTAGCAGCATAGTGCATATTGTTTCAAGTGTACATGGAACATTCTCCAGAATAGACAAATTCTCCAAGTCATAAAACAACTGAAGAAATTTTAAAAATTAAAATCATATCTAATATTTTTTCTTGTCACACATTATAAAACTAAACATCAATAGGACGAAAATGGAAGATTTACAATTATATGGAAAGTAAACACGCTCCTAGAAAATCAACAGGTCAATGAAGAAATGAAAGGGGAACAAAAACTACCTGGAGACAAGCAAAAAAATAAGCACTACGTATAAAATATGTGAAATACAACCAAGTTGTATGAGGGAAGTTTATAGCAATAAATCCGTCCATTAAGAAAAACTAAAGATCTGAAATAAAAATCTAGCTTTACATCTCAGATCACAAGGAAAAAGAAAAAACTAAGATCAAAATCAGAACAAGAAAATATATAACAAATGCAAAGACAGATATCAATGAAATAGAGACTATAAAAAAATTGAAAAATCATTTAAAATTGAGAGTTAATTTTTTTTAGAATATAAACAAAATAGGCATGCCTCTAACTGGTCTAAGAAAAATGAAAAAAATAGAAATGGCAACAGACATTAAAACTGATACCAGGAATACAAAAAGAAGAAGGAGGAGAAGGAGGAGAAGGAGAAGGAGATGGAAGAAGAAGGAGGAGGAGGAGAAGGAAGAGGAGGAGGAGGAGGAGATGGAAGAAAGAGGAAGAGGAGGAGGAGGAGAAGAAGAAGAAGAAGAAGAAGAAGAAGAAGAAGAAGAAGAAGAAGAAGAAGAAGAAGAAGAAGAAGAAGAAGAAGAAAAGGAGAAGGAGAAGTGAAGGAGAAGGAGAAGGAGAAGAAATCACTATGAACAAGTTTTACATCAAAAAGTTAGATAATCTAGAAATAATGGATAAATGTCTAGAAGCACACAGTCTACTAAGACTTAATCGTGAAAAAAGAAATATTAGCATATCAATAATGCAAAAAGAGACTGAAGTAGTGATCAGCTTCTCCCCTACAAAAGAAAAAAGTTCAGGACCATAGAGTTTCACTGGTAAACTCAACAAAACAATTTTTAAAAATTTAAAACTAATCATCTTCAAACTTCTACCAAAAGTAAATTCTTAAAAATAATAATATACCCTTAATAACAATTTTTAAAATAATTCTACAGACTAGAATTAATCTGATACCAGAGCCAGGCAAGAATTCCACAAGAAAGTAAAATTGCAGGTCAATATCCTTGATGAACATAGATATAAAAATGTTCAACAAAATATTTTCAGGCCAAAACCAACAGCACATTAAAAGCAATACCTACGAACATGCCATGGTATTCATCCCTAGGATTCAAGAATGGATCAACATTTATAGATAATTAACAGAATAAAATAAAATTATATGACAATTTTAATAGATGAAGCAAAAGCATTTAACAAAATTTAATACTCAACAGGTTAAATATAGATAGACTATACATAAACATAATAAAGACCATATGAAACTAACATCATCCTCAATGGTGAAAAACTAAAACATTTTTGTCTAAGATGAGGAAAAAGGAAAGATATCTATTCTCATCATTTCTGTTTCACAAAAATGCTGGAAATCTTGGTCAATGCAATTAAGCATGAGAAAGAAATACAAAGAATCCAAAATGGAAAGGAATAAATTAAATTGTCCCTTTTTGACATGACCCAATATGAAGAAAACTTTGAACACTTCACCTAAAATTGTTATAATAAAATATTCCATAAAATTGCAGGTTATAATAGCATCATACAAAAATTGGTATGATATTTCTTATAATAAACTATGTAAAAGGAGAAATTAAGAATACAATCCCACTCACAATAGCGTTAAAAAATAAAATAACTAGAATAAGCTTAACTAAAGACAAAGATCTACACACTGAAAACTACAAGTCATTGAAGACACAAATTAATGCAAAGATAACCTGCATTCATGGAATGAAAGAATTAATATTGTTGAGATAGTCATACTACACGAAGTCTAATTACCCATTTAAAGAGTCAATGCAATCCATGCCAAAACTCTAATAATGTTTTCCCACATAAATACGAAAAATAGTCCTCAATTTACATTTAGAAACAAAAATACCCCAAGTAACTTAAGCAAATTTGAGTGAAAGGAAAAATATCTGGAGATATCATGTTATCTGATTTCAAATATTCAATAAAGTCATAATAATCAAAACTACATGGTACTAGGATAAACAAAAAGACTTGCAATTCAATAGAACAAAATTGAGAGCCCCAAATAAACTCACATACTTACAGTAAACTGATTTTTAACAACTTTGCTAAGAGCACAGAAGGAGTAAAGGACAGTCTCTTCAATAAATATTGTTGATAACATTAGGGATCTAAATGTAGATAAATGAAATCAGACACTTATCTAACATCATATGTAAAAAGTCAACTCAACATAAACCAAAAGTTGAAGCATAAGATTTGAATCTATAACACAATTGGAAGGAAATAAGAAAATTCCTCTTGTTTTATTTGTTTGTTTTTATTGTTTTATTTTAAAGAGAAAAAAAAAGCAGAATTATCAAAAAGCAAAAAAAAAAACCAGAAAACAGCAACAAAAGTGAGATAACAACAGACAATAGCAATATAGATTTCACAATAGGAATTTAAGAATGGTTATACTATTGCATATTGTTATCTTCAAAATAATTGCTCTGATTACCAACAGGCACCCAAGGTTGATCAACCTATACAATTTCCCCTTTTTAATTTGGGTCTTATTTACTCTTTCAGTGTCTTACACTAGAAAAACCAGATAGTGTTTAGACATGCAAGTCTGATTTATTTCACTTATGTGTATGGTTTCTAGTTGCATCCATTTATCTATAGAAGTCTTGAATTGATCATTCTTTATGACCGAGTAGTATTCCAACATGTAAAAATACCACATTTTTTAATCCATTCCTCAATTGATGGACATTTTTGTTGTTTTCAAGATTTGACTATTACAAATTGTGCAGCTATAAACATAGGTGCACATATCTTGTTGTGGTACGATGTGTTCTATTCTTCTGAGAAAATACCCAGAAGGAGAATAACTGGGTCAAATGAAACCTCTAATCCTAGGTTTTGAGGAACCTCTACACTGATTTTCCACAGTGGTTGTACCGCTCTGCACTCCCATCAACAGTGCAGAAGGGTTTCTTTTACCTCACAGACAATTCAGCATTTGGTATTGGTTGACTTCTTGCTGAAAGCAATTCTTTCAGTAGTGAGGTACAATCTCAGTATTGTTTTAATTTGCATTTCTTGAATGACTAATGATGTGGAACATTTTTCATATATTTATTTGATATTTATGTATCTTCATCTGAGGAGTATGTATTCATTTCAGATGTCCATTTTTGGGTTAGGTCCTTGAATCTGAGGGTTTCTTTTTTTTTTTTTTTTTCAATTCTTTGTATGTTCTGGATAGAAGTCCTTTGTTTGAGGGACAATTGTCTAAAAAGATTTTCCCATTCTGTGGGTTTTCTTCTCACTCTATTGGTGATTTCTTTTGATGTACAAAAGCTTTTTATTTAATAAGATGATACCTAGGTTGTTAACTCTTTGAAGTATTTCCCATTCAATTTGGGTTGTGTATGAAATCTCTGCCTACACCAGTGTCTTCAAGAAAATGGAAAAACATTGCTTGTTCACGTATCAAAAGAACAAAAATTGTGAAAATGGCCATTGTCCCAAAATTGTTATACAGATTCAGTGCAATTCTAATCAAAATACAATTAACATACCTCAAAGATATAGAGAAATCATTCGTAAGCTTCATCTGGAACCAGAAGAGACCTAGAATAGCAAGGCAGGAGACATCACAATCTCTAACTTGAAATTATACTACAAAACTACTGTGATAAAATCAACAGGGTACTGGCAAAAAATAGACCTGAAAATCAATGGAGTAGATTAGAAGAAACAGCCACAAATTCAAACACACTCAGCTACCTTATCTTTGACAAAGGATCAAACATGTTCACTGGAAAAAAGATAGCCCCTTTAAAAACTGGTGCTGGAAAAACTAGCTTTCTATATGCCAAAAACTAAAACTAGACCCTTGTCTATCACCATACACTACACTAAAGTCAAAGTGGAGCAAAGATCTAAATATTAAAACAGAAACACTAAATCTGCTGGAAGACAAAGCAGACAAAAATGTTTCTTGACACTGGTCTGGGAAAGACTTTTTACTATGATCTGAGAACACAGGCATTGAAAATATACAAGTGGGATTGTTGAAGTTAAAAGTTTTCTATATAATAAAGAAAACACAATCAACAAAAAGAAGAGATCACCTACAAATAGCAGAAAATATTGGTAAATCATAAATTTAATAGGGTATTAATATCCATATATGTGTGTGTAATAACTCAGTAGCAACAATCAACTTGTGTTAAATGGACAAAGCATTTGAATCAACATTTCTCAAAAGAAGACAAAATACAACATGTACTTGAAAACTTTTCAGCATCATAAATCATCAGAGAAATGAAGCATCACCTCACACCTGTTGGGATCAAAGAGACAAAATAACATTGAAGCATCACCTCACACCTGTTGGGATCAAAGAGACAAAATAACACATTGAAGCATCACCTCACACCTGTTGGGATCAAAGAGACAAAATAACACATGTTGGCAAGGATGCAGAGAAGAGGGAAACCTTTACATTTTTATTGGAGTATGTAAATTTGTGCACCCAATATGAAAAACACCCCGAGGTTCCTCAAAACATTAAAAATAGAACTACCACAAGATCCATATGGGTATATATATTTAAAACAAATTAAATCAATATGCTGAAGAGATATCTACACTTCTAGGTTCACTGTACCATTATTCACAATAGTCATGATACATAATTAACTTCAGTGTGTACCAGTGAATAAACAGATAAAGCAAATGTCGAACACGCACGCACATGTATGCCCATGTGCACATGCTCAGAGTCATGCCTCCTTAATCTATGAGTTGTGTTTCATACATTCAATGAATTAGGAATCAAAAATACTACAAAGTTTCTGTCATAAAATCAGCATGGTACTGACAAAAAAAATAATCCTGAGGATCAGCGAAATAGATTAGAAGATACAGACACAACTACAAGCACACTCAGTCATCTTATACTTGATGAAAAGGTCAAACATACTCACTGGAATTAAGATAGCCTCTTTAATAAGTGGTGCTGGGAAAACTAGTTCTCTACATACTAAAGTCTTAAACTAGACACATCTGTAACCATGCACTAAAATCAAAATGAATCAAAGATCTAAATATTAAAACAAAAACACTAAAATTACTGTAATAAAAAGAAGGTAGAAATCTTGAAGACCCAGATGTATACAGAAAGTTCATGAACAAAGCACAAACTGAATAGGAAGTACTTCAAAGAGTTGACAACTAGGACATCATCATATTAAAAAGCTTTTGAGGATCAAAAGAGATCACCAACAGAATGAAAAGAAAACACACAGAGTGGAAAAAAATTTTAGCCAATTGTCCTTCAGATAAAGAACCTCTATCTAGAACATACAAAGAATTAGAAAAAATGAAAACCCCTAAATTCAAAAACTCAATCCAAAAATGGACATCTGAGATGAATATACACTTCTTAGATGAAGAAATACAAATGACAAATCAATATGTGAAAAAGTGTCAGCATCATATGTCATTCAAGAAGTGCAAATTAAAACAACACTGAATTCTATCTCACTCCAGACAGTCATCAGGAAGAAATAAACCAATAACACCTGCTGAACTGACTGTGGGAGAAAAGGAACCCTTCTGCACTGTTGCTGGAAGGGCACAGTGGTGCAACTACTGTGGAAATCCGTGTGTGGGCTTCTCAAAAACTAGGATTAGAGGTCTCATTGAACCCACATATTCCCCTTCTTGGTATTTTCCCAGGAGAATTAAGAGCATCATACCACAGTGATATATGAGCACCTGTGTTCATAGCTACACAGTTTGTAAAAGTCAAATCTTGGAGACAACCCAAATGTCCATCAACCAAGTAACAGATAAAAAATGCAACATTTTTATACATTGGTATAATATTCAATTATAAAAAAGGACTTTTAAAGGTAAATGGATGCAACTTGAGGCTATTCTCATCAGTGAAATAAATCAAACTCACATACACTAACATCACATTGTCTCTGGTGGGAGAAGTGGAAAGAGTAAATAAGATCTGAAATGTAAAACAGATATTCCAAAGAGATAGAATAGATGGGGAAAGAAGAAAAGAAGATATGATAGTAAAGACAGTTATACTATTAACTTCTATTAGTTAATTGAAAAGAAATTGATCAATTTTCATGACTGTATCTTGTAATATAAGCAACTACTATGAAGATAACAATACACAATGTTAACCGTTGTTACTTTCCTATTATCTTGTTTTGAAATTTTGTGTCATTGTTTTTATTGTTTATGCTCTTTAAAATAAAAAATAATATTCAGGAAAAATAATTACATCAGTACTGAACATGGACAAATTTTTTTTCCTTGTCATCATTTCCTAAACAGTATAGCATGTCAGCAATATAGACAGCATTGACTTGGCATTGTGTATTATAGCTAATCTAGAGATAATTTAAAATTTAAAGAAGAATATGAAGAAGTTATGTGCAAATACTACACCATTTTATGTGAAAGACAGGATCATCCTTAGATTTTGGCTTTCTTGAGAGGTCTTGGAACTAATCCCCCTTTAATATAGACAGCTGCAAGTGTTCACACGCACTCACAATTCAAACTGGAATATGATTCAGATTTTAAAAGGAGGAAATCCTTCATTTGAAACAACATGAATAAAGCTTTAAGATGCTGAGCAAAATTAAATAAACCATGCATGGAACGAAAAACACTTAATGACCTTACTGATATGTGAAATCTATACTCCACTCATACAAGCAGAGAACAGAATACTTCAGGAGCTGATTTTATATTTTTTTTTATTTAAAGGAAAAAAACAAAACAGGATAAGGGTACAAGGAATACAGAATTTAAAAAAAAACTAGGAAATCACTAGTTAATAGATTACATATTGTCATCTTAGAAATATTTGTTCAAGTTACAGGATTAAAGCATACAAAATGGACATTCAAACAGTGAGACTGCAAACAGTTGTGTTCAATGATCCAACAAAAACTTAGTAATACGGTCATCTATCTTAACACACCTAAACACACTTGCAGTTGTATCTTTTGGAGCACTTTTTTCCCTTCTCTTTTTTATAACAAAATTTACACATTTTGGGTTTTATTACTCCCATAGTTCTTACTACTTACTCTTTTTTTTTGGAAGAGAATAAAACCAAATATGACAAAACAGAGCAGTCAGTCAAAACAAAGGATAGCCATAGCACATGATATAAAAACAGAATACAAGGTTATCAACAATGGTTACCCTAATGCCTCTTACTACCTAAAAAAGAATTGCCTATATTACTAGGTATAATAAAATTGAACAAAACAGTATAGAACAAGACCAGTAAAACCTAAACATTGGAAATATTACAGGACTTCAAAAGAAGATAATAGTCAAATCAGAATGGGCATCATAGTGAATCTTATCGCCTTCAAAATATTTGCCTATACCGTCAAAATTGATACTATCAAACAGAAAGGAACAGAGTAAAAATCAGTCAAAACAAGATAGTTGGAGTAATACAGGGCTTCAAATCAAGTAAATAGGAAATCAAAAAGTTACTATAATATATCCTGCTAATTTTTTTGATTTTTTCCTTAATTAAAAAGATAATGATAAATAAATAAATAATTTTTAATAAAAAAGGGGAGATTGAGATAAAAGAGGACATAACAACATAACAATGCAGGTCAAAGCATGACAATTTCAGCAACCTAGTGCTTCACCACAAAGATAACCCAACTTAATAGTAGTTACCATAGTGTTTCTTTCCTTGAAATATTTGAATATAATTTCATATACTATAGCATCAAACATATCAAGACAATGTGAAACCATTCAAGAGGATGTAAGAAATACTTCCCAGAATCAATAACTGGGACCACCTCTTATTAAAAAGTTTCTGCATATCAAAAGAAATCTCCATCATAGTGAAAAGAAAACCCACAAACTGGGAAAAAATCTTAGTGAACTCTCCCTCAGACAAAGGACTTCTGTCTAAAACATATAAAGAAATAAAAAAAAATCAGACCCCCAAAATTCAAAGATCCAATCCAAAAATGGGCATCTGAGATGAATACACACTTCTCAGATGAAGAAATTACAAATGGCAAATAAATACATGAAAAAATGTACATCATCATTAGTCATTAGAGAAATGCAAATTAAAACCACACTGAGATTCCATCTCACTCCTGAAAGAATGGCCAGAATCAATAAAACCATCAACAACAAATGCTGGAGAAGCTGTGGGGGAAAAGGAACTCTCCTTCACTGTTGGTGGGAGTGTAGATTGGTGCAACCATTGTGGAGGTCAGTCTGGAGATTTCTCAAAAAGCTGGGATTGGAAGTCCCATTTGTTCCAGCTATTCCACTTCTAGGCATATTTCCAGAAGATTTGAAAGCATCATACCATGGTGATATATGTGCACCCATGTTTATAGCACCACAATTTGTAATCGCCAGATCTTGGAAACAACCCAAGTGTCCATCAACTGAGGAATGGATAAAAAGTTGTGGTAGTTTTATACAATGGAGTACTACTCAGCTATAAAGAAGATCACATTGAGATATTTATAAATAAATGGATGCAACTTGACACCATACTCATAAGTGAAATAAATCAAACTCACATGTATAAATACCAAATAGTTTCCCTATTATAAGAAATGATTCAAATATATAAAAGTATGTGGTAATCATGATTCCCCATTATGTGGCTTTGAAGCCTTATAAAGTTTTCACTCATTAATTGGAATGGCTTTATTCTGGGCTGCTTGATATTATTGCCCATAATGAAATGAACAGCTATTTTGAAGAAAGCAAGACATCATAATAGCTAGTGCTTATTTAATATCATCTTGTTTTGAAGTCCCACCAAACTGTTGTTCTTCTGTCTCCACTGGTTTTATCATGTTGTATCTTACAGGAGCTGATTTTAGAGCAAGAGGGTAGAAATGTTTGTTTTGTTAAAGGATCCAAAGTTTCAGATAGTAGGGTGACTAAATTTTTGAGGTCTATAGTATATCATGTGATAATGTGTTACATACTTGAAAAATGTATGAAAGTAGATCTTCAATGATCTCCTGACAAAACTCTGATAAATATCTGACATGGGGTCCATTAATTAGTCTGGTATAATCACGTTTTAATGTGTACATGCAGGAAAACATCACCTTGTGCATCATTCATGTGAATAATTTTAGTAATCGTACATCAATAAAGTTGGAATTTTTAAACATTACCCTAAAATTAGTTAAATAAATTTTATAGATCCTACATGATCTCCCTAACAAAATTTCAAGACAATTATTCTCTCCATAGTTGAATTAAAGGAGGCTGAGAATGGTAGAAAACTTTACCCAACATCCCACATTTTATGGCCAAATTCAAATCTAATTTGTCAAGCACTTTCTGTTTCCCTCCCATAATTTAGATTTCATTTTTCTAGTCAATCATCTCAAAGTGTTTATACAAAGGACACACTTCCTTAGACATGGGGGGCCCATCATCCCTGGAGCTAAACTGGGTATTTGGTCCCAAGAAAATGAAGATACTTTTTCCACCTAAACTTAGTTACCTAAAACTACATGAATAGAGCTAAGAAACATTTGTAGAACCTTCCATGTACCAGGCACTTTACCTACACAAGCTCGACGCACGTGCACAATAACCCAGATCAAGAAGTTCTTTCGTTATCTCTGTTCTGTCACTCAGCAACCTGAGCCCAAGAGAAGTAATTTGCCTAACGTCACACACTTGGTAAAGAGCAGAGCCAAGGTTCACACCTGAAGCTATGTGAAGCAAAGCCAAGTTCTGCTGGGATTCTAATTTCCAGGATGAATGCATTCAAAATTACCCTCTACCTCCACCTCTGAATTTTGCAATATGCAAATTCTTCAGACCTCCCTACAGAGATTCTGCTTCACAAGGACTTGGCAAAGCGATAAAACTGGAACTTAATAAACTAGTGACTGTTTTGCTCATTAAGTGTGAAACACTGACACCTTGACAGTTCTACTCTTCGGGTTAGGATTTGGTTACAGAGATGGCATTGCCAGACAAGAATGAGCTAAGAGGCCATTTTGCTTTTCTCTGGAAAAAACACCCTTTTGGATTCCCTGACCATTTTATGTACAGAGTATATAATTTGGGGACCGGAAACAATGGTACATTTTTGTTGATGTTGTTGTTAATTAAGTTTATTGGTGCATTTTAAATATACATAATGATCACTTTCATCATATGGACTTTGTACCTGCACAAAATGTATCTTAATTTCTCTTATTTTCTTCCATTCCCCTACCCTCCTTTCAATCCCTCTTCCCTCCTTCTCCCCCCTTCTTTTTTCTTCCTTTCATTTTTGCTTTCCTTTTTTTCCTTTTCCCTACTTCCCATCTCACTAACTACCTTTACAATTGAGCATTTTTTTCCTATTTCATACCTAGTACATTCTTGTCCTGCTTTAAAGTTTTGGTTTCTCGTATCAGCAAAACACTGCGATATTTACCTGGGTTTTTTCCTATTTATTTCACTTAAAAGTATGGTCTCAAGGTGCACCTACTTACCTATTAATGTCTCAAGTTTATCATTCTTTATGATTGGGTAGTATTCAATAATTTTTTTAAAAAAATACATCTTCTTTATCCATTCATCAGTTGATGGGCATTTGGGCTGTTTCCAAGATTTAACTATTACAAACTGTACTGCTATAAACATAGATGCTAAAAGTAATAAGAACTGTGAGAGTAATAAAACCCAAAATGTGTAATTGTTATTGTAAAAAAGAGAGGAAAAGAAAGTGCTATAAAGGATACAAATGCAAGTGTGTTTAGGTGTGTTAAGATAGATAACCATATTACTAAGTTTTTGTTGGATCATTGAACAAAACTGTTTTCAGTCTCACTGTTTGCATGTCCACTTTGTATGCTTTAATTTTGTAACTTGAACAACTATTTCTAAGATGACAATATGTAATCTATTAACTAGTGATTTCTTACTGTTTATTTTTTTGAAATTCTGTATTACTTGTACCCTTATACTGTTTTGGTTTTTTTTTTCTCTTCAAATAAAATTTTTTAAAAATAGGTGTTCATATTAATTCTTTCAGGAAAATAACAAAATGGAAATAGCTGAGTCAATGTAAATGCTAGTTTTAGCCTTTTGAGCAATCTCCACCCTGATTTCCACAGTGCTTGCACCAGTCTACACTCTCACCAAGTAGAGAAGGGTTCCTTTTTCCTCATAGTCTTGCCAGCATTTGTATTGGTTTATTTCTTGATAACAGCCATTTTTTCTGGAGTGAGATGGAATCTCAGCATTGTTTTAATTTGTAACTCTCAAATGACTTGTAATGTTAAACACTTTTTCATGTGTTTATTGGCCATTTCTACTTCTTCATCTAGGAAGTATCTATTTGTTTCAGATATCCATTTTTGGATTGGGTCTTTAAATTTGGGGGGTCTGATTTTTGTTATGTCTTTATATATTGTAGATATTAGTTCTTTGTCTGAAGAACAATTGACAAAAATTTTTCTCACACTATGAGTGATCCCTTTACTCTGTTTAATGATTTCTTTTGGTGTGCAAAAACTTTTAAATAAGATCATATCCCAGTTGCTGTGTCTTGGTAGTATTTCCCTTGGTACTGGGGTTTGTTCGTAAAGTCTTTGCCTACATTTATGTCATCAAGAGTTCTATGTATTTTCTCTTCCAGAAGATTTAGTGTTTCTGTGTTAATATTTAGGCATTTGAACCATTTCAATTTTGGTTTAGTACATTATGAGAGGAGATATGAGTCTAGTTTTTATCTAAGCATGTAGAAAACCAGTTTTTTCAGCATCATTTATTAAACAGACTAGCTTTCTTTCAGTGTTTGGTCCTTTTCAAAACATGACTAGACATGTTTGGAGTTTTCCATATTTTCTAAACTGTTCCACTGATCCTGGGGTTGGGTTGTTTTGGAATTTTTTGTTTGTTTTCTGTTTTTGGCCAGTGCTAAGCTGTTTTTAGCACAGTAGCTTCATAGTAAGATTTAGTCAGGAATCTTGATGTCTAATGATTTGACATTGTTGCCCACAATTGTTTGTAATATTTTAGATCTCTTCTGATTCCAAATAAGTTTTAGAATTGTTTTCTCTAGTTCCATGAAGTATGTTATTGGTATTTTGATTGGGATTGCATTAAATCTGTATAACAATTTTGGGATAATGGTCATTTTCTCTATGTTGGTTCTTCCCATCCAAGAACAATGGAAATATTTCTATTTCCTAATATCATATATCATGTTCAATGTCCTTTTTCAGAGTATTACAGTTTTCAATATAAAGATCTTTTATTTCTTTAGATTCATTTGTATTTTTTTTAGTGTTGTATTAAAAGTATGTTTCCTTAAGTTCTCTCTCAATGAGTTTTTCTGTTTGTGTACAAGAATACTAGTGATTTTTGAGTGCTGACTTTGTATTCAGTCACATGATTGAGTTTAGTTATTAAATTTTTAAATCTATTTGTGGAATTTTGGGAGTCTTCTGCATAAAGTATCATGTCATGTGCAAATAATGATAATTTAACCTCTTCCTGTCCTAATCCTTATTCCTTTTATTTTTCTGTCTTGTCTAATTGCTACAGGTAATGTTTGCAGAGCTGTATGGAATAGAAGTGGTGATGGTGGACATTCTTGTCTTATTGTTGATTTTAGAGTAAAATGTTTTAGTTTTTAACTGTTTAGTATGATATTGGCTGTTAGTTTGTCATCAATGACTTTTATCATATTGAGATAAAAACCACCTATTCTAATTTTCTCTGAAGTTTTTATCACGAATGAATGTTGGATTTTGTCAAATGGTTTTTCTATTGAGTTAATTATGTGATTTTTGTCTTTCTTTCTGTTGACATGGTGAATACAGGGGTGGTTCAACATACGCAAGTCAATAAGTGTAATATACCGTAACAGTTTACATGACTCTGTCTTGGAAGATGGTCACTCCAGCAACTGCAGCCACCAGTCTGTGCCCACCTAAGAAGTATCATGTTACTTTTCCTACTTATCTGTAAAGCCAGTGAGATAGCTTAACAGGCAGCCAGTGTAGAAAATTTAGGATAGGGAGAGGAAGGAAATGCTTTTTCTTAAGTCAAGTGAGCAGCCAGCCTGTATCAAATGTGCTCATTTATTTGGCAGGTTCACCCCACAAATAATCATATCTGTTCTCTCCCACTGAAGAATTCCTGATATGCATATCAGGAATATCCACATCCTTCCTGTAATCCACCTCCTGTGTGAAACAGAGATTTCTTCTGGAAGCAAAGCCTGTCTTACCATCTCAACTTCCATGTTGGCATTAAACTAGTGGAATCTTATAAATTGTAACCTGCCCAAAGGGATGCTGCCCATGTCATGCATTTCACTGGGTCTACTGTTTCCAGTAAAACAAGCTCAGAAGGGGTACTGCCTTCCCTGGCATGTCCGGAAGCAGGAAGGAGGTGCCCTCTTGCCAGCTTCTACAGCTTTACTCTCTTCCTTTCTCTGGAAAATTTAAACTCATTAAACCAGCAACTTGCTTTCAAGAAGACTAGAAATATTCTATGGAAGGAAAAGACTAAGGAAAATAAGATGCATGTTGGTGCAGAAAACAGTCTTGGATGCTTGGCTGTTAAAACCTTATGAGTATACTATATGTCTGAAGAAAAGCTTATAGCTTGCTGAACTATTGCTTTCTAAACATTGATATATCCCATGCAGCATAATTTATCTGGAGCTAAGGAGAAAGGAAGGGCCCAAATTCTAAAAGATCTCGGATTGCATACCCCATCCTCAAAAGGCATGCCGATGAGAAAGACATCTAAAGTCTTCTGTAATAGTTACTGTTTTCCCAAATAGCTTTTCACAGAGAGAATTAAGGTCAACAACAAACACTGGGTACTTTTGGAATTCAGAGGCTATTTCCACAGTGAGAGTGTGGTACTTATTCATGCAGTCTCTAAGGCAACAAATATTTATTAACATCCAGAGCAAAGCAAGGTCAACATCCCTCAGCACAGATAGGGCTATGATGAGGATACAGAATTGCTGTTGGAACACACTGCAGGGATCTAATCGCACCCAACTGTGAGGAATCAGGGACAGCTTCCCCTAGAGGATAACACCTAAGCTGAGATCCAAAAGACGAGAATGAGCATGTGCAGAGACTGAGTAACTGGAGCTGAGAAACTGGAAGAATTTCAGGCTAACAGCAAGGTAACAACTGCTGGATTATAAAGGTCTTATACACTCTGCAAAGTAAACTCTATGTCAGATTGAACACAATGGGAGGTCAACAAGGTATTTTTAAAGAGGATAACATGAAAAAACATAAAAACTAGAAGTTTAGAATGGTTCTGAAGTGTGGAGAATTGTGAGTGTAGAGAAACAGTGATTCCCATGCCAAGAAGCCTATGAAAAAGCCTTGCAGTGACTCAAGACTAAGAGAATGCACAGCACACAGGGCCAATAGAGTGAACAGCACTAGGTGGATTGTGACTTATTCTGGATATATAATTTTTAAAACTCAATTAATTCCAAGGTGGTATGGCTGAATAGTTCCCCCAAAGACCTAAATCCCTAGAATCCATGAATGTGTTATTTTGTACAGCAAAGAGAACTCAAACTTGTAGTTTAGTTAAGAAGTTGGAGATGAGAGTATCCTGGTTGATCCAGGTTGACCAATGTAATCACAATTGCCCTTGTAAAGGAAAGGGAAGGAGGAAGTTGAACAGAGGGAGATGTGAAGATGAAGGAAGGGGCCAGAAGATAGCAATTGAAAAAGGAAAAGGACCATTCTTCTCTGGAGTCTCAGAAAGAACATAGCCTTGCCAACACATTTTGGATTTCCAACCTCCAGAACTGAAAGAGGAAATATGATACATTTATTGTCTCATTAGCTTTGTGATTACTTATTACAATGACATTAGAAACTAATTCAAATGGGGATGCTAAGTCTTGGCCTTAACAAATAATTGAATAATATGTATTTATATATGTTTATATGTATTTAATTAGTAGGAATGATTAGTACAAATAATTTAGAGAAGTACCATGGATGCTCAAAACAAACGGGTCATTAAGCCATCAAATTTACACTGCAAGTTTAGGGTGGTCCATAACTGATGACAGTTGTTGGTCAAGATGTGAGGCTCAGGACAGAAACAGAAGGGAGACTTCACGTTCATTATAGTTTGTTACGCAGTCTGAATTTGTTACCATGCCCCCATATTGCCTTTTTAAGAAGAGTTAATGTTCCTTTCCTTCAAATCTGAGGGATAAGACAGGTGCATGGATCAAAATAAGAAAAAAAGTAATCATTAATCTAATTGTCACACTCTAAAAGTACTGTAACAACTCAATATTTTTTATGTGCTCAGATAATTAAACTCCAGTGCCCATCTGCTCAAGCTACTATATCCCCATGATTTTTCTCTTCCTTGTTAAATGTTTCAACTCTAAAAAGAATTTACATCTATTCAAAACTTCCTTCATGAAAGTTTAGAAAGGTTAATCTAGGGAAAAATATTAAATTACCTTTTTAACCTCTAGACTTCTGACCTCTTCTTACAGTTTCAAAGCCAGAAGCAACTCATCTCTCTATATGACTCTGACTCTTTTACATCCTTCTTTTCCTTATGAGGATACTTCTGATTAGGACAATCTAGATAATCCAATATCATTGACTCATCCTTATGCCAAGCAAGACAGTAAGTGGTTAATCCTATGGGAAAGTGTCACTTCAGGGGTGGGGCGTAACCTTTACACATCAGAACTGGGTTTGAATCCTACCCACATGAACAGTTACCACAAAAAGCTATTTAGACTTCTCAAGACTCAGCTTCTTCATGTGTAAAACAGGCATCATGCCATAGAATGGAAATTTCTTTTTTAAAAAGAATTCAATCAGATACTGTGTTCTTAAAAATGGTGCTAATATCAGATATCTAGTTCTCAAAAAATATTAGTTCAGCTTCTCCTCTACATCTTTCATTTTCTTCTCTTTTAAACGGGCTCCAAGGCTCTATCTTAGGCCTTATCTTCTTGATATGGTTCAATGTACATGACTCATCTTTTCTCCTCCCACTTTATTTTTTTCTATAGTTTACTATATAAAGTATGATTTTTACAAGAAATAAGAAAACATAGACTTCATAAAGCATTCTAAAATGAAGTGAGAGTCTTTTGGTCATTTGCAGGTACCATATGAATGCAGAATTCCAGTATGTTTCAACTAAGTATGTTTCAAATGGCATGCATGGTGTTGTTTGTTATTTGTGTTAGTCACTGTAACACACACTCCCTAACTCTGTGTCTTCCAACTCAACTTTTAGTTTCACACTCATAGATTCACAGCTAGATCTGATTGGCTAAAGTGGCTCCCTTGTATGGCTCTGCTTAGAGCAGTAGGACAATGGGGCCTCAGTGGAGGTATGGCTGACCAGAAAGCAACCATTAAAGATACAGTGGATGCAGGGGATAGCAGAAGCACAGAGGGAAATCCTAACCACACAAACATAATGTCCAGTCACATCCCATTGGCTAAAGCAAGTCACATGGCCAATCACAATGTCAAGGGGTGAGAAAATACATTTTATCTTCATGAGGCCATAGCAAGGAGATATTTAAATATTACAATTTGGATGAGCAAACTATTAGGAACAATAATTTAACCTGCTGAAATATCAATCTACTTGGAGTGGAAAGAAGTGACTTTCCATTTTTACACATTCCATTCCTACAAAACTCACACCAGGAATTTACATACACAGTGAAGATTGGGACCTGTCTTTGTGACCAGGAATTTAACTCAGTAATCTAAAAAACAGCTTCTGAGTAACATTAAATCCCTCAACTTGAAATAGACTGGGACAAGTGAGTATATATTTACTGGTGAAAGTGTCCAAAATATCTCCCAGATTGTCAATAAGAACTTAAGGTTCATTTTTCTAGGGAGATACATGTAAGCCAAGAGCAATTCTTTAGCACTATTATAAAACAAAGTCAGTGTGCTTAGTGCTGAACTTGGGGTCTTCACGGGTCCAAAACAGTATTGCCATAGTCCTTCTGCCAAGCACTCCAATTCATATTTGACTAGACATCACCTTCCCAGTCCAGTCTTCCCTGATCACTTGAATTAATACAACTCCACCCATCTCCAGTTGCTTCCCTATCACCTCATCTATATTATTTTCTAGGCTTTAAAATAATCTATGTAGTAGCTACTTGGTTTCTGTCCCCTATCACTAGAATGTAGGCTTCTGTCATTATTTGTCTTGTCCTCAGTTTTTACTTAGTACCTGACACATAATGGAAACCTAGCAAACATGCTTAACTTATGAAATAAATGAACAAATGTAAGTTTAACTTGAAAATGCCAGATATAGCTGGATACCTATTGTAGAATTCACAGATCTCTGAGAACACTGTCCACAGAGTGTTTGTGGGGAGCTTTGTACAAGTTCATTAAAATATGCACATGTAACTGATGGGATATGGAAGAGTTAAAGTAGTTTACCCATCTGTGTTTTGTTCCTCATTTAACTGATGAGTGATTGGCTTCTGGGAAAAAAGGGATTTCTTCACCCACATGGTGATGAACACAGCCACAGGCAGCTTGCAATCATGGTGAGAAATAATCTACATATCACTCACCCCCAGTGAGATCCTGACAGTGTGGGGGCCCTGCATCGGGTGGGCACTCAGCCAAAGCCACATGTGCTGCAACCTGTCAACACCACAAACAGGTTCAGGCAGCAGAGGGATTTGCTGTAGGCATACAGAGGCTGGGCTGTGTTCACTGTGCTGGAGGTTGGGGGGTCAGAAAGGCCATTCAGGTCTTTCCACTGAGGACAAAGGAGACTTCTAATTAACTGTGCCAGTGGAGATTGCCACATGTATTCAGACACTTGAAACTTGTAGGCATGTGATTCCATTTGAGTTAGTTGCCTAACCTCTCTAAGCCTCTGTTTTATTTTATTTTTTAAAATGCCAGAAATTTATTTGATGGTTAGTTAAATACAATTTATATAGAAAGATTGAGATTGTTATTTTTACTTTGGTGCCCCTGGTGAATCTCACAGAAGCACTAACCACAAAGGAGTAAGCCTCTGTTTTAAAATGGGTTGATAATACTTTCATCATTGTGAGGATTAAACAGGATAACACATGTAAAACATCAGTATGGTGTTTGGCACTGAATTAGCCTTCAACAAATCTCAGTTTCTGATATTTCCATCATTACTCTTTCCATACTCTATAGTTAAGAATTGCTTAAATGCATCTTTACCCACACATATATTCTGCCCCAGTCCTATGTCAATCCAGTCAGTCAGAAAGATTTCAATGTCAGTTATTAGGGTTGATATAAGATCTCTGCATTTCCACAAATATTGTAGTAATTTAGCCTACCTAGCAAATGCTCAAAGAAGCATCCTTGTCATTAAGACCCCACTGATTTTAATATATCTGTAACAATAATCATGTGATTTCTAAACTATACTAGAATTATCTGACATTTTACTAAGTCATCTTTGAATAAAGGCACCAGTACTGCCTTTATTCAAAAAATATGGGCCCAGTCCTTTAGAGAACCTAGGGTATGGAAAAATAAATGGCTCCTATCCTCAAAGAAACTAGTAGTTAATAGAGAGAAAGTTCTAGAAACAGAGAATATTAATGTATTAGAAGGAAATGATATAAAGGGAAGATACACTATTTTGATAAAATTAAATCACAGTTTCAAACTTTGTTTTTCAATAATAAATCATCTGAGGACTTTAAAAAATAAGAATTCAGGTATTGTCTCATTATGATATCAGCACATTTAATCTCTAGCCTTGATTCCCTCATTAGGTTGTGTGTGCACACACATGCATAAATACTCACATGTAAACACACACATACATGTGTGTATGCACACAAACACACACAGTTCCTTACATAAAAATCCATCTCCTAAATTTTTGCTTCTAATTTTTCTCCCTAAGATACCTTGGCACAGTCTGGAGACATTTATAGTTGTCACAACTTGAAGTGAAGGTGTTACTGGCATGTAATTAGATGTAGAGCCAAGGGATGCTGCTAAATATCTTGCAATACGCTTCACTCTATCATCCATGGCAAACAGCTTTCTGGCCCACATATATGAATATTATATGGGAGTATTGTTTCTGGGAGGGTACTTGCATTTTGACCAATGAAAGTTTTGTTCAGTTCATCTATTTATTCAATAATTACTGGGTTTCTCTGAAGCTTCAAGTCCTGTCAATAGTTTCAAGATTAGGAAACCCTGGCCCACTCTCGGAGATGGCCATATACACTCATGGCATGGCGAGACCCATGGGCAACCTTATTTAGCACCGTAAACTGCTCACGGGTGTCCAGGCACCAGCCCTCAATCTTCTCATAGAGACCTTCATCTGTCAACAGTTATGAAACATATTTCTTGAACATCCTTTTGAGAAACCAACACTTTCCTATTCATTCTCTCATTTAGGGAGTATTGCAAAATCCCATTTTACTAATGAGGAAGCTGAGATTCAGAAAAGTCAAGTCATTTGCCAAAGTAACAGTGCTAGAATTGCAGAGTCAGTATTCAAGAACAAATTCCATTGAATTGTGCTCATCTGTCTTTCCTCTGACCACCAGCACTTCATCTCCTTTCGAGTAGTTTTGTCTTAAATGAGTTTACTCCCTGCAGAGAGCCCCGCCCCACTGTGCTACATGTCCGTGCTGGAAAGAGCCCTCCTGTTTATTTGGCTCCCCTATATGAAGACACAGAGAATACCACCCAAGAGTTAGAAATGCTTTCTGCAGTCAGAGCAGAAATTCTGTCTCTGCTTATCTGTATTTCTTCTTTGTTTTTGTGCTTCCACGGTTTATCTTTTTATCTAATACCATTATCCATTATCCTGAGAAAAGTCATCTATCCATCTCCTAGATTCAGAATGTCCTGGCTGGTTGTCACTAAGATAGTACCTGACACAGAGCTCAACAATCCAACATTTTCCTTTCCGAGGAATTCCCTAGGTTTACAACAAGAAATCATCACTGTGACTCAAATGACATCAAACGTCTGCCTACCACAAGGAGTCATTAGTTCTCCAAGTAACACTCAACAAAGTCTTTAACACCTTCCTGCCAGCCATGTGCAAGTTACATAGTACATAATAAGTGCACAATTAACCTTATGGGTTAGGAAATAGGTTCACATATATGAATATTATATGGGAGTATTGTTTCTGGGAGGGTACTTGCATTTTGACCAATGAAAGTTTTGTTCAGTTCATCTATTTATTCAATAATTACTGGGTTTCTCTGAAGCTTCAAGCCCTGTGCTAGATGTTAAAGATATAAGTGTAAGGACAGGCAAGGTCTGAGTGCTCACAGTCTCCTAACAGCCTGGGTAAAGTCCTTTTTAATGCAGAATTATGAAACAGAATAAGGGTTCTGCGGAAACAGCAGAAGGCTCTAAAATTGTTCAGCAGAGGAGCCTCCCTGGATCTGACCAGGGATGGCCAGGGAAATCTTCCCGGAGGAAAGGGCTTAAGGTGCTCAAATCCAAAAAAAAAATTTCTAATGTTGAGAGCATTTGTGATCTGAGGAGTTCATAAGAATGGCACTTTGAGAGGGGTCCTCCTGGGATGCCACATGCCTCTCCTGGGATCAGTGATACCCTTTGCCAAGAAGCAGAGTGGGTCAGAAATTTTTAGTCCATTGGGAACCTCAGCTTGGAGTAGTAACCTTCATACCATTAGCTTACTTTCAAAGGAACTCAAAGTTTGGAGCCTCCTGGCAGAGGATACCATTTCTAGTATACTAAAATATTGAAATTGCTCAACGAAACCTTGAAGTACCCTCTAAAACTAGTCAAAAATAATCACAGCAGGTTTGTCCTCCACCATCCACTTAAAAAGTGAACAACTACTTCTGTAACCATCAGAGAGTTTAAATTCATGAAACACATTTTGATATTTAAAAATGCTTTTATTGATCAAAAATATGTAAATAAATAGACTTTTAAATTTTTACTTGTAATTCCTAGCACTGTATAGTTCCAAGTATTAAAGATAATTTATTCTATATGGAAGCATTATTATTGTTATTACTAAACCATAGATTAAAGCAGGCAGATAAAGTATACATTTTGATAAGTATTCATTTAAGTAGGAATAACCCAATCATATTGGATGTATGTTTCTTAATGAGTTGGATCCAGGAGGTTGTTTATACTTCTAAGTGTAGTTCTACTAATTCCATAAAAAAAGAGGTTTCAGTGCTGATATTTTTAAGTGTCTCTTTTTTTAAGAGACAAATACTTAGAAAATTTGTTCACAAAATCAAGTGCACAGAGGTGGGAGCTTTTTTTTTCTTAACCACTGTTACTGAAGATAATTATTGCAATTGAGTTAGGTACCAATTACATAGTGATTTATATTTAAAGATAATTTTCAGACTGAGGATTTAGCTAAGTGGCACAGCATCTGCTTGGAAAGCATGATGTCTTGAGTTCAATTCCTGGTAGCCAAATAATAATAAAAATAACAATAATAATATCTTTCAAAGTTTTGAAAAATCCCTTTGTTTGGTGCCCTGAAAGTTTTTCATGTTAGTTCAATGTGCAATCATAAAATTCCCAATGATAATATTTTAGTACCTTATGCTTCTCATGGGAAATGAGAGATTATGAAATGAAAAAGTATAATTCAAAGGGACTTATCTGTTAGCCTAACTTTAGAAACAAATTAAGATAAAAGTTGATGGTCTGAAATTAAATTTCTTTACATAGTTCTTGGAAAATACTTTTAAATATTCGTAATATTTATGCTTCACTTTATGATATTGGCCTTGAAGATCAGATCACTCTTCAATCAATCCCAAAGACTGGAAAATTTCTCAGTTTCAGTTTGATATTCTGATCTCCCAATGCAAAGAGACCTTCACAGTGGACCTGGCTGAAACCTCTCTGCATTTCTCAGACTGAAGAACTTCCTTCTGGATTCTTCAGATGACATCCACTGCAGAGCTTCCTCTGTTGGAAATTAAATGCAAAAAAGGGAATCTGCAGGGCAGAGTGAGAATTGGATTGTACAACTTGACCTTGGAAGTCAAGAAATTCTTTGCGAAAACCGTGGTGTTTGGCATGTGATATAAAAGTTGAATAGAAATAAACTGGATCATGACAGGAGGACAGATGATAGATGATAGATAGATAGATAGATAGATAGATAGATAGGCAGGCAGAGACAGATGCAGGGAAAAAGGGAAGAGCTTGAGAGGATTCCCAAGAGGAAGCAAGTAACACAAGAACAGAATGTTACAGGCTGCTAAAGACAAGAAACAAATCACCTATAAAGGAAAGCCCATCAGAATCATAGAAGACTTCTCAATATAAACCCAATAAGCAAAGACAGCTTAATGTATTTCAAGTTCTAAAAGAAAGCAACTTCCAACCCAGATTGATGTACCCAACAAAATTATGTTTCAAAACTTGATGAAGAAATAAGATACCTACATGATAAAGAGCACTTGAAGAAATTCATGACCAACAAACCAGCAAATTCCAAAAAGTTCTGAAGGTTATGCTAGAAAAAGACAATTCCAAGAATCCCAATATAATGAATCTACGAGGCAACTCAAGCATTTTAAAAGAAGGGAAATAAAGGTAACTAACAACAAGAAAATAATATAATAACAAGGATAAGTCAATACTTATCAGTTACAACAATTGATATGACCAGTCTCAATTCACCAATCAAAAGAAACGGATTGGCAGAATGGATCAAGAAATGGAATTCAACAATATGCTCCATACACAAAACACATTTAACTCAAACACAGATGCAAAGGGAGCCCATTGCCTGATTTTCAAGGTGGAATTTATAGGGTTATTTCTGTATTTTATAAAGCCACTCTCAAAACTGCTGATGACCAGAAAGAAGCAGAATCCACAAGAAGGGTTAACTAGTCAACCAGAGTACAGGACTACCACCTTCTCTATTCTATACACCAGGCCTTGTTTTACTCAACCTAAGAGAATTAACTCACCATTTGTAGCCTTTTACCCTGAAATCTAACCCCTGACATATCCGTCTCTCCGTGTTATTGAGTCATTTCTCCTAAACCCTGTTGATGAACCCTGTGCCAGAATAGACTTCACAGAGCTCTGGTGGAGTACCATGTCCAGCAGAGCCAGCCGGAGTGAGCCTTGATTCCCTCCTTTTCACTCTGTACCCAAGCCAGTGTTCAAAACTGTGACTTCTTCCCACGGACTCGCAAAGCTCACTCCCTCTTCTTCCTACCACTGGCTTGTGCACAGTATCAAAATAGACCGCTTTTTAAGTTTTTTAAACTATGAAACATTTAAACTTAAGATCCTGCCTACCTGTGAGGACCTTCACCTCTATGTCTTTTTCTCTACCCATGATTTTGTATTACATGTGTACCAGATATTATTGTACATTCGCTTGCTTCACAAGAGAGATGAAATGAAGCCCCACTGTACACCCAGTCAAGGTCCACAGCTTTGTAAGAAGCCCACAACTTCTATCACATCCTCACCTACCCCTCTTCCAAGCTCTGGGCTCCCACTTCAGCTGAACACGTTAGTATGGAACAGTGTTACCTCGTAGTTTGTTAGCCCATTCATATTGCATCCATGCACACAACTCTTCTAAATTCTCATCTAATAAGATGTAAATGCAAAATGTATAAATATCCATAGTAATAATTTGAGGAAGATGAAAGAAATTACATTACAGCAACAGTTTAAAATTGAGTTTATCAAGCTTCTAAAAGTTGCTAAACTTCAAAAACTGAACATCAGACTCCTATTTCATCATTTGATCCACTTCTTATCTTAACATGTATCCTTCCTTGTTCTCTTTTTCTAATCAATTATTGACCTCCTCTATTCTTTAATAGCACTGATGAAAGATGATATTTGGATTTCTTCTTGGCTCCAAAAAGTTTTCTAGAGCTTTCTTTCCTAACTAGATTGTTGGCATGAGTTGTTAACATAATAATATTTTCACCCTGTTACACATGATATGATCATATGATTTGATATGATGCATTTTATAATACTGCAAAATATAATCTTTGTGAGTTAACCCTAATAAATCATAATGAATGATAGCTACAAGAAAATATGTACATTAATATGAATTATTGTGAAATGCATAGTTTACTAAAAATTCCATTTGAATAAGAATACGATGTGATGTATATCAGATTCATGGAATATAGTTAGGTTGTAAGTGATAAAATGATACATTGTACATTAAGTCTGGAAAGCCCTGAATTATGAACAAAGGAAAGGAAGTGTAGCTCATCTGTTTCCTGCAAAATTTCTCTATATATTGTAGCTCTTTTTACCCTTCTCATCAAATATAAAATAAGGCATTACCTAAAAATGTATAGTGTAATTCAGGGACTGATTTTATGGGCTTGAAATATTCATTAGTGTTCATGATCTCCATGCATGTGCATTGAGCTGGTATTGACATTTTTAAACTTCATAACCATGTAGAAAAGCTTTCCAATAATTTTGCTGCTCTGATTTCCTAGAAGTTGCAACTTGCTTACAATCCAGGCTGAGTTCTAGGTAAATGATTCAGGATAATCGTTCATTTTTTTTTCACAAGTTTGTGGCCAATTAGGATAAAGAGATCAAGAGTTGAAGTAAGGAAACTGAAAGGTTCTTACTTCAGTAGAAATTATGGCGGTGGTCTTAGGAGGCAGAAGGCCAAAGCGGGAACACCTACCACTTCCTGCCTCTTCCCCAGCTCCTGTTTGCATGGGAAGAAAATTCCAATCGGCTGCTTGCATGTCAGCAATGCCCACCCTAAGCGCTTCCCCAATCAGAAATTATCTATATATCCCATGCCCCATGTTTCTGGCAGAGAAAGCCAGGCCCCAGCAGTCATGGAGTTCTCTCCGGAATAAAGTTCTCTAAGAATAAAGGCTATTTTAAAACCCTCATTTAAACATGAAGAAAACTACTGTAGTTTCTAAATGCATTGACTTTCAAGTTACAGTAAAATGAGAGACAGCACACTCAGAAATTGCTGAGCATGCACATTTGGAACCTTCACCCCAGAAAGTCTTGTAATACATGTAGTGTATCCCAGAGAGAGAGCGCGCACCATTAAATGGATCCCCTGAGCCACTACTATCTGCCATCCTCTGACACTGCAGCTGCATTTTAGGTCTTCTCTAGTCTGCTCAGAAAAGCATTGAACAAAAACATCTGGATAAGAAATATTTACGGTGACCACTGGTTCCTGGTTTTGGGTCAAAGAGAGAAACTACCATCACTTGCCCACACTGATATCCAGGAACTATAGCATTCATCCCAATTGGCTTCTACAGTCTTTTTCTGGGAAGCTGAACCACTTTACTAATTTATTTCCATCTCTGGCTATATTTGGCTGGTCATCTATGGCCCTAATGCTTGAAAGTGGTAAGAGAATGAAAATATAAACAATCCCTCATGATCTTGAGCCTTCCTACTGCCCAAAGAAGACTGCTGAGACTTGGACCTGCACTCTACACTCTTTGTATATAGGTTTCTTGTCCCTCTACTTCTGTCTGTGAAATGATATACAACACACTGTTCGGTGAAACAGATCTTTCTTCAAGAATAGGATCCATCATTTACCAGAAGATCCTAAAGTTGTTCAGATACAATGATCCTCAATAAGGCCACCTAGATGAGTAAAATATCCCTGCTCTTGAACTGCTTCCAGTTTATGAGGAGAGAAAGGGAAATGAAATATTTTATGATATACTGTGATAAGAACCTTTCTAAAAAAAACAAAAAGAACCTTTCCAAAAGAGATATGAATTGGAGTTAACCTCACCTGTGGTATTCAAAAGAGATACAGATTGAAAGTGTTTATATAGGTTTTGCAGAATGAATAGATGTTTAAGTCAAGGCTGGGGATGTTTCTATTTGAAGGAACAAAAATTGTGTAATGCTAAATAGAAAAGAAACATTTGTTTCCTGTTTATGCAAAATTCAATGTTCCTAGCCAGATAGCTCTGTTGGGTGGTTCTTCTTTATACAGATTTAGCATTCAGAGTTATATCAATTTAGTGTTTTCCTATTCCCTAATGTGAGAAACAACTCCAGTGATTCCCTTTGAATCCAAAACAATTACTGTGACTTTGATTATTTGGAGACTCATTTCCGTATACTGATATGTAAAAAGCTGGCTAGGATATTTTTCCTCTCTTCAATTGGTTCTAAGCATTGCAAATAAGGCCAGCTGATGTGCTATTATGCAATCTCTATAGCCAACAGACAGTCCTGTTTCCTCGCATAGTGGTCTCCACGTACAGTATTGAGCATGCGAGATGTTAGGAAAAATAGCTTCGGAATGTTAACCAGGTAATGAGCCTCAAGATAAGAGTTTGTATACCAGAAACTGAAGCAATAGCCCCCCAAAACAATTCCACTGCTACCCTAATTGGGTTATGTAAATTAATCTTTCTGCATTTCTTTATCTCTTCAATTTATAGAGATGCCAATCTTGTACCTGGCCAGCCAGCTCAAGTTACTCACATAATTCCCACCATCCTCACTGTCACTCATCCTTGAGCCATGACCCTTCTTCACAAGATAATAAATTCTGGGAGAGGCGTAGGATCAGGGCCTTTGTCCACGTGTCCATGTGTCCTCACAGGGATTGGATTTAGGACCCCTTGGCTGCCCTTAATTTGGAATATGTCTTGTGTTTTTAATCTCACCCTGGGTTGGATTGGTGGTAGTAGATTGGAATTAACTGGCTGGGATTCCAATAACACCTCAATTGGATTACATATATAGCTTTTTGGATTGTGAGGAAAACTAGAAAGAGGATAACAATAGTTGGATAACTGAACTCGATATTTGGGTTTACAACTAACTCAGAATTCCTTTACTGATGTTCAGTGGATCTTCTTCACAATTAGTGATGGCACAGAATTGAGAAGATTTCTCAGGAAATTTGAGAAGCTAGTCAAGAACTTTCTATCACCATCCTCCACGTTATATTAACCAGAAATTGTCACCAGTCCACTGAATTACAAAGAATATTCAGGATTACCATTTCCTATGTTTTATGAGGAATAAGAATGTGGGTTTTATAAATTTACAGTATTGATTTGTTACTATGGGATCTACCAAGGAGTAATGGAAAGGCATTCCATGGGAAGAGGATAGGAATCTAACTTTGGAAATATAACCTGGGTGGTGCTTCCTGGCTGAAAGCACCGGGCAGAACAGAGCTTTTCAAGAAGAATGCATCTGGAATCAGCCAGGAAAAGAAAACTAGAGTTTAAATTTTGTGGAAAAGGCCTTCCAGGAGAACATGGCGGATAAATAGCAGCAGCTTCGGAGACAATCTGAGAAACCGCACTTAAAATCCAGGAATGTTGCTGGGTGAGAAATCCTAAGAAAGGGGAGATATACTTTGCCAACCCAGGAATGAACTAAACTAAGAGAAACCAACTGGAAATGCAATCCCGGTGATATAACAGGAACAGATAAGGTCTAGCATGGAAGCTGGACCCTGCGCCACTGGAAGCTGCAATTTGAATTTCCTGCAGCCACTGCTGCATCCCAATTGGTGCAGCAAGGAGAGAGGCGTGAAAGCTCTGAGAGTGGGAAGCGGTGAATGGAGTTGAGAATGGGACTGTCCAGAAGCCCTGTATCACCCTGCGGTGAGTGAGCGGAGTGGGGACCCTTCCATAGAGTAGGAGGCTTCAGCAAAAGACATATTGGGATCGGGCAGACTAGCCGGAACAGGTTGTTGCAGTGACTTCAGTCACATATTCCCCTCTCAAGTGGGATTGGTGGGCAGTGCCTGGCCTGTGTGATGCAACTGACTAAGACCCAGTAAGCTAGCCCAAACCAGATCCCAGTGCCTGGAGGTGCACCCCAGCAGTGAAGCCTTCAGTAGGCTGACCTGGAGGGGCAGGCTCAGCAGAGGCTTCCCAGGTTTCTGTCTCCCTAGTACAATGCAGTGGGCGGGAACACGTAGCCGGCCCAATTCAAACAAACTGTAACTGACAAAGAAAGAAACTGGGCCTCTTATATTCGCTTGTATAAAAGGAACAAAAAATATGGGAAAAGGGAGCAACAAAAAGGGTCCTCGGCCCCCAACCCTGAGAAACATGCAATAGCAGACACGGCACCAATAGATATAAAGTGATATCTCCAGAGCCTCATAGACGAGGTCAGGAATGAAGTTGTTAATGACCTGAAGCAAGATATAAGTAGAATAGTTAGAGAAATGCTAAATACCGCCCAAGAAAAAACAGATGGTAGAATGGAAAAACAGAAAAAAAGAGGAGAATTGTTTGATGGAGAAAATAGAGAAAACATAGAATATGTGAAGCAGGTTCAAAGAGATTACCAAGAAACTAAAAACTCTATCGAAAACTGGCATAACAGCTTGAAAGAAACTAAGGATAGATTATCTGAACTGGAGGGCAGATTTGTAATATGGGAGCATTAAATGAAAAACTTCTTAAAAATAACAAGAAAACAAACAGCAACAATACAAAGGCTAGAAGACGATAAGAGAATCTATAACTTAAGAATTAAGAACATAAAAGAAGAAGTAGGGACACAAACAAATGGACTACAAAAGCTATTCACAGAAATAATCAAGAGAATTTCCCTAATTTAGCAAATGGTAAAGATACTCAATTGTACAAGGCATACAGGACCCCAGCCACCTACAACCCAAACAGAGCTACACCCAGGCATATAATAATCAAAATTCCAGAAATCCAATATAAGAACAGAATATTAAAAGCCATCAGAGACAAGAAACAGATCACTTACAAGGGAACACCCATCAGAATTACAGCAGACTTCTCGGCACAAACCATCAAATCACAAAAGAGCATGGGGGGGAAAATAATTCAAGCTTTTAAAGATAATAACCTCCAGCCAAGATTGATATATCCTGCACAACTGTCCCTAGAAATTGATGGAAAAACAAGGTGCTTCCAGGATAAAGAAGAACTAGGGGAATTTGCAACCACAAATTCAACTTTACAGAGAATACTACAGGATATTCTAAAATAGGAAAATTCCAAGATTCCAGAAATAGTGGCAGAGAGGCCAAAATGAATGGAGCAGAAAGTGAAATGAAGAAGACAAACTGACAACTAATGACAGAAAAAGAGCTCAACAGAAATGAGGCAGAGAAGATCGGATGGTAGGAACAGCTATTTTGGAGAAAACAAGACATCATAATAGCTAGTACTGATTTAGTATCATTTTGTTTTGAAGTCCCATCAAACTTGTATTCTTCTGTCTCCATCAGTCTTAAAAGGTTGTATCTTATTGGATTTTATTATATATGAGTAAAATATAAGTAAAATATAATATAAGTAAAAACTTTTATAAACAAGGAGATTATACAGAAACCATTGTTCATTTTCTGTTAATTGGTTCTAAATATCCTGTAATACTGTCATTCTCTTGAATGGTTTTATAGTGTCTTGATATGTTTGGTGCTACAGTGTACGAAGTTATACTCAAAGATTTCAAGGAAAGAGACACTATGGTAACTATTTTTACATCAGGATATCTTGTGGTGAAACACTATTTTTCTTAAATGGTTATGTTTTGACTTGCGCTGTTCTGTTGTTATGTCCTCTTTTTACTTTTAATTATTTACTTTTTTTAATTATTTACTTTTTTCTTTTTATCTTTTTAATTAAGGGAAAAATAAATAAAAATATCAGGATACATTATAGTAACCTACTTTGATTTCCTATTAACTTGATTTGAAATCCTGTATTTCCCTCAGCATCTTGTTTTGACTGATTTTCCCCTATTGTGCTTTGCTTGATAGTACCAAGTTCGAAAGTATAGGCAAAACTGTGAAGACAGTAAGATTCATTATGACACCCATTCTGGTTGACTATTATCTTCTTTTAAAGTCCTGTAATGTCTCCAATGCTTTGGTTTTATTATTTACTGTTTTGTTCAATTTTATTATAACTGACAATTCTTCTTAAAATAGCAAGAGTCAGTACGTTAACAATTGTTGATCACCTTGTATTTTGTTTTTACATTATCTATTATGTCCATCCTTTTGATTTGACTGACTCTGTTCTGGTATGTCGCATTTGGTTTTACTCTCTTCAAAAAAAAGTAATAAGAACTGTGGGAGTAATAAAACCCAAAATGTGTAATTGTCATCGTACAAAAGAAAAGAAAAGAAAGTGCTCTAAAGGTTATAACTGCATATATGTTTAAGTGTATAAGATAGGTAACCATATTACTGAGGTTCTTTGGATCATTGATCAAAACTGTTTGCACTTTCACTGTTTGAAAGTCCACTTTATATGCTTCAATTTTGTAGCATGAATGACTATTTTTAAGATGAGAATATGTAATCTATTAACTAGTGATTTTTTATTGTTTATTTTTTAAATTTTGTATTACTTGTACCCTTTTTCTGTTTTTTTTTTTCTTTTTCTCCTTAAATAAAAAAAATTTTGTGAAAAAGTGTGGCAAAGAGTGAAGTGGAATGCAAAATGGGAATGGAAATGGATACAGTCTGAATTTCCCGCTGGTGCCAATGTTTTCTTAAAGCATGAAGAAGGGACAAGTTCCTAGAGAAGCTCCAAGGAATAATACCCACACCTACTAAAGAACTTAAGCTACTATTTCCTTTTATTTGCATGTTTCCAGACATACCCCAGTGCTAGAGACCTAGAGACCCACAGTGAGTCTGTAACTTAATCCTTTGAACTCCAGACTGCCTGCCTGGAAGGACTAACAAGCATGGTACATGACTATATGGCATTTGGGGCAAATCCTAAATATTGGGTTCAGATAAAGACACTTTTTAGACCAGTAAATGCACCATCTGAGATAAGACCAGAGGCTTTCTGAGAATCCCTTAGAAGAAAATGTAGGCCATGGTCAGCAAAACTGTTTTCTGTACTCTTGACTTCTCACCCATCTTTGTAGGTTTTGAGATCAGGTATTCTTACTGACTCTAACTCAAAATATCTGTTCAAAAGCATATCTTTTTATTTAAATAATTACTGATTTATTTTGGTAATATAAGCATGTTACAAAAAATCATGAAATATGTAAACTTTTAAAGTATCCCAAATCTCATCACTCAAAGATTGAATGGTGAACAAATATTTTCCTAGATCTTTCTTTATGTATAAAAATAAATAAAAGGAAGGATGGAAAGAAAGAAAAAAGAATAAATGGAAAAGAGAAGGAAGAAATTAAGGGAGGGAAGTACTGAGGCAAAGGAGGGACAGAGAGAAAAAGAGACAGGACAATATCTTACTATATTAACTTGGAATCATTTATGTATTGGTATAGTACTTCTATACTTTAAAAGGCAATAATATTTATTTGCAATTCAAAGATAAAGCCTTAAGGAAACTGTCTTCAATGGATCTCTCATATTAATAAAAATGTTTTCACCTAAAATTCCTTTGAACTGCTCACCAGAACCAATATGCCATCATCATTTTTCAATCTTCTTAAATTTATTCATTGATCAAATATTTATTGAGAGCCTCCCATGTGGTCATGCACAGGTTAGTGCACAGAATAAAAGTAATACTAACACTGTTTTCATTATTGTAAAACTTATGTGCCTAAGAGTGCTTCCTGAAGGATCATTCAATATCTCGGGGAGTCTGGTCCAAAAAACTGTATTTTCACAGCTCTTGGGGTTATTTTGATACAAACTGAGATATGAGAACTATTTTGTAGCAGAACTTTGACTTTAGAAAGGTGGGTAACTCCTTCTCCAGGAAAAACCATGACACTACATAGGACTTGACCAGCTAGGGAATCTAAGTGAAATACAGACATTGATACAAGCAAATGAAGCTAGAACTGACCTATGGTTTATCCCCGAAGGCTCATGTATTAAATGTTTATTGCCAGTCTGTGGAGCTACTTGAAAGTGGAACTTTTAAAAAGTGGGGCCAAGTAGGAAGAAGTCAGGTTACTGGAACCCTAGCCCCCTCCTCACCTCAAGCTGCTACCATGATACTGCCCAAGACAATGGAGCCATTGGACCATGGATATAAACTTCAGAAAGAGTAAGGTAAAATGAACCTTTTTTTATTGAGAAGATTACTTCCATTATTTTATTATAGTACAACAGGACCGCTGTGGGTAGTCCCACGGTATAATTATGTCTGCCCTGATTTATGTGCAGATCCAATTTACGACTGAAACAGTGATGACATTTCCCTCACACGAAACAGCATCATATCAGACTTTGGCCATGTTTACTGTAGGCTGCATCTTTTAGGTAATCTAATGGATATATTTTCAAGAATTTTGAAGTGGGAAAGTTAACCCCAACTTCTATGAATAACTGCCAGCAGTGACTTTTTGATGCATGAGGACTGAAGACTCAGCACACGTTTTCAGAGAAAATGTGAACTGCTGCAGATTAGCATCAGGATAACTTCCTGCAAAAGCAGAGTCCTTGCCTTGAAAGATACAGCTAATTTTTTTTCTTTTTCTGTTTGTTTGAAAGATTGACACCAAAACCAAATGTTGTTAAAACCCAAGTAAATCATAAGACCATTGTTATAGACAGTGGAATTAAATCAGCATGGCACTGAGCATAGATGTTTCACCTAAAGAAAGTTGCTAGCATAAGTAGAGACGTGGAGAAGGAGAAGAGAGGTGTTGAGGCGTTGCTGGTTTCCCTACGTGTTGCTGTTTGAGCCATTGGTTCTCCTCGAGAAGCTCTGGTCCTTACATGGAACATTGCTTCCTGGCTCCGGAGGGGAAGACATGTATCAACTTAATCTCCAGGATGAACTCCTCACGCTGGCTTCCTGGCATGTACTCAACTGTACTTATCACCGGAGAAGCCTGGGGCCTCCATGTCACTGAGGATGGCTGTGGTACTTTTCAGGGAAGCCCTGGTCTTTGTCTTGAGTGTGACTTCTCAGCTCCAGTGTAGAACCCTCAACCTATCAGCACAGCTCCTTCACCCTGCTGGTATAGACTTTCTGGCTTTGACCGCTGACCTCTTGGCCTTCCCAACATGGATCCATAAAAGAGAATCGTGTGAGTCCTTCTTGTGGGCTCTAAACCTCCAGTTGGCCTTGTGAGAGGCATTGTCATGAGCTCTGAGTCTTTATCTGGACTCATTCAGGACATTACTGTGGGATCCAGGCCCCAGGTTGAATATTCTGTCTTTGGTGTTGGGGATAGATTTCTTGCATTTTCTCATGTTAACTCTGAGTGACCATCATAAAATAATATTATGAATTCCATGTCCTGATTTTAATTGTTCTCACAACCCCTGACTACAACAATCATTCTGAAGAAAGGCGTAGGTGAGAATACACTGTGCTTTCCACATTTAAATAGCATTGCAAAGGAGCCAGTCAGAGTCCACTTGTGGAATTCAGGCATTGTTTAAAGTGAAAGAATACAGTGTTTGGAAAATATATTTGGATAGCATCTTTCAGCTTTTAATCACCTTCCAGCCTCTTAAAAATATGTTCCTAAAGATTATCTACATTACTTCATGAAATCCTAAAGCTGCAGAGGACTGCATAAACCTCAAATAGGTAATAGTATTCATTATTTGAGTAAGTGAGTAAATAAGTGCTGAGAAAATGAAATTTAAAAACTAGAATTAGTTTTAAAATCTGAAATGCTGAGTAATTACCGCAAACCCAGTTCATCTTTTCCATACCAATCTATAATCTTTGTGTATTTTGCTAGTGAGTGTCTCATGTTTTACTGACATCAGTTTAGGCAGAGGAAATGTTTCTAACCTTTGGGAAAATAAGCATTGCTTTCCACAAGTGGATATAATTGATAGCCTAATCATAAAAAGGGAATTGGCTTTCTTGTGGGAGAAGCAGGGAACACCAGGAGTCAAACTCAGGACCTTGGGCTTGCCAGGCAGATGCTGTGCCACTGAGCTATATGCCCAGCCCTTAGAATCTTTTTTTTTTTTTTTTTTTTTTTTTTTGGTTTCTGGTGGTAATAGAGATCAAACCCAGAACCTTGTGCCTGCAAGGTAGGAGCTCTATCACAGAGTCACATCTCCAGTCCTGGAAAACATCAAATATGAAATCTAAAAGACTATTGAATGAGACAAATAGGAATACCCAAGTAACTTTGAGTACCTCACACACTACAACAATTGATATACTAATGACTTCAAATTACCAAGAAACTTTTATACTAGATTCACATATTCTAGTTTAAAAGACTGGAAAGTGAATAATACAATTACATTTCCTTCATGGTTTTTTTTTTTTAATTTGAACTTTGAGGAGACTGGCTTTGATCATGGATAAGTTCACTTGGCCAAATACTCTCTTTCCCTAAAGGGTAGAGTTGCCAAAATAACAAAATGGCCACTTACATTTTGATTTCATAAATCACTAATCACTTTTTGATGTAAATCAACTACATAAAATTTTAAGATATACTTATATCCCAGGTAATATTTGAGACACCGCCCCCTCAGAACAGCATTGTTTATTTGAAATTTAAATTTAATTGAGTACCTTATAATTTATTTGGCAACCTTACCAATGACTCAGAAGAAACCCAGTATTGCAAGTTGGAGTTGGTACATTTTGGAATTGTTACAATTAAGAAAGCCTGGCTGATTGAGTCAGCTTGACAGAGCTTTTCAGAAGACATCTATGAATTTGAGGGCGAAATAATCTCCTGATACAAGCCACCGTTTTCCCTTGGAAAGTCTCAAGTCAGTGAGATAGATGTTGAAGATAAATTCACATGTGACAAGCAGCTCCAGGGAGTAGATTTTAAGGAGTACCTTAATTTGCAGGGCCTCTTTCAAAATCAGCTCCACTCAGTTGAGCTCTGTAGTGAGGACTTTGGAACTTAGTGAAGGAAGCTGCAGGCTGCAGCATCGTATCACTCATTATTAAGCACATCACTGAATGTTGTCAGAAACAATTGCACTGTTTGTCTTCCTTTGTCCTGATAGGCCTGAAAGTCTTGTCCAATTCTCCCAGGCTTACTAATCTGCCTCTTTATCTGTAAGCCTCCATCTTAACTTTAACACCGTCGTTCTGTAACTATCTGTTAGTCTGTCTAGTTCTTTCACTAAAATATTTAAGGCATACCTGGATATCTCCTAAGGTTTCATTCTGAGTGGTAGAACATTGCCTGGCAGGTAGTTCATGCATATAGAAAAGACGCTGAATGAAAGGAAGAATGAATGAATGGATAGATCGATGTTGCATCTGAAAATAGGACGATGTGCCTATGGCGATGCAAAAAGTTATGTAACAATTCCAGTGGTCAATTTGGTCTCTTTTGCTAATGCTAAAAAAGACACCTTACTCATATTGTATTAACCCAATATAATCCTGCTGACAAGGAAAAATAGATGAACCCCTTGTACATCCCACAGATATGCTTCAAAATGTTATACTGAGTAGCAGGAGGCATATAAAAGAGTATATAGTACATGATTCCATGTTGGCAAAGATGCAGACAGACAAAACTGAGATAAAAGTCTTAAGAATAAAATCTGTCTGGAAGGTGCAAGGGGATCACTGACTAGAAAAGAGCAAGACAGAACATTCTTTAAAGATTTTTCTTTCTTTTACATGTTTTATTTTCATTACTGCGTGTTTGCAACACATACTGATTATATTCGTTATGGGGAGTTGGTGCATGAATTCTGATACTATTCTATTTTGATAGTGATTAGGTAAGCTTTTGTTAAAACTAAACACACACCTGAGATACGTATTTCGTTGTAAGTATACTTCACTAGAAGAAAAAAATGTAAACAAATACTGAATTCTGGCTCCGTGCAGAAGCATTTAGGGAAAGTGTAATGATGGCTTCAGTTTGCTTTGACGTGCATCCAAAGATGAAATAGATTGATAGCTAGATAGAGAGATACATAGATACAAGATAAATCAAGTATAGTAAAACATTAATAATAGAATCCATCTGCACTGGATGTCCCCACAAAATCCTTCCAACTGCTACGGTATGTTTGAAAGTTTTGTAGTGCAATATATTTGTTGAAAAAGAACTCTTGGTTCACCTAAGTGATAGAGGGTTTCACCCTACTGAGAACTCTGAGAATCCCAGAGGATGATTGAGAACCTTTCTCAGGATGAGCATGAAATGCGTCTGAGGCTTTCTGAGAGAACCAGTCCATCTCTAATCAGACCTCCAAAAGCCACTGGCCAAATTGCACATAAAGGGAGAGAATTCTATTTAGGGTATTTTATATCACCCCTGCCATTCCAGGGCTTTGCCTCTTGAAAACACTGCCCACTTATTTAAAAGTAAGAGCATTCCAGCCCCAGGCTCGAAGTCCTTCTTTCACAGCTACTGGTCTCTGTCAGTTAATGTCTGCCCAAGGAACGCCCTGTCAGTGCTAATACCGGATCGATTAGACATGACGGACTCCACGGTTCATGTCAGGCTCAGCCGCTCTCTCCAGTAAAAGTGTGTACCTGAAGATCACTCTCCCTGACACAATTCTGCAGCTGCCGAAAGAGAGGATTTACATGGGTGAAATTTAGGCCCTAGGGGAACTCGAGCATCAGGCCCACGATTAAAAGTGACATGTGACCCGGGATTAAAAAGCTGGCTGCCAGAGAGAAGAGTGAGCTGATGCCTTTGAGTTGTTCTGATTCAAGAAAACTGCCTTTGTAATTCCATCTGTGAAAAGTCTAGAAAGTTGTCCATTAAATCAGCTAAAATACTAAAAAAATCAGCTAAAATACTAAAAAAAATAAAAATACTGGAGATAAAGAATCCAAAAAAAAAAAAAAATGTCACACGGGAAGCCAAAGAGCTCAATCAGTTTCTGCTGGAAATAATCTGGGACTCATGGTCTTCAAGTTAGGGGCAGATTTAGACTCTGAGGGTAGGTTGCATGTTCCTCATCACCTGTGTGTGCAAAGATATTCTAGATAAGAAGATGAGAGGTCAGTAAAGTCAATTAAAGGATAGGGTGGGGTCATGGGCTAAAATTATGTCCCCTGAAATTCCTATGCTGAAATCTTAGCCCCAGTACTTCAGGATGTAAACATGTTTGAAGAGAATATAACTGAGTTACAAGACTGTTAGGATGACTGGCATCCCATCCTTGTAAAAATCAGATACATGCCAAGGGGGAAGACAATCGTGTGCTGCTACATATATATATTTTTTTTTTCATTTTGAAGAGAATAAAACAAAACAGAACAAAGCAGATCAGAACAAAGCAATGCAATCAACACAGGATTTCAAAACAAGACAACAGGAAATCAACAGTGGCTACCATAATGTCTCTTGTTCTCCTCAAAATAGCTACCTATACCTTCACACATATTGAAATTAAATAATGCAAAACAGACTAAAACCAATCAAAACCAAAAATAAAAGCATTATTGGACTTCACAACAAGATGATAGGAAATCAGCAAGGTCTACCATAATTCCTTGTTTTCTTCAAAGTAGCTGTTCATACCATCACGTAATAAAATCAGTTCTTGTAAACTCTTTAGGAGAAATTCTAGACATGAGTAAGCCTATACATTCTTTCTGTATTAGAGGGGAAAAAAACGAAAGCAAACTGTGCAAAAAACAAGAAACAAAAGAGGCAAATAACAATGGCAAAGAGCCCAAAATAATGACAATATAGGCTTTCAAAACAAGGTGGTGGGAACATAACTAAAGTTGGTATTTTACATAGTTTTCTTCAAAAGAGTTACTCATATTACCAGGTAGAAGCATGCAAAATTGATCTAACCCTATAAATGTTAACTGTTTTGTTCCAAGAACTAATAGAATTACTAGCATAATCATCTTAGCTATCTTATAAGTGTGTGTATACAAATTTATATCTTTTTTCTTTTCCCTTCCTTCTTTTCTCCTTTTCCCTGAATTATTTTTATCCCTTTGAGCAGCTTCTTATCCTTTCACAACATTTATTGAAAATTTTGTATCTTGTTAACTCTTTCAGTTTCTTATACTAGGGAGACAATATGGTACTTACACATGTGGGTTTGATTTATTTCACTTTTGAGTATGGTCTCAAGTCACATCCATTTACCTAGAAAAGCCTCAATGCAATCTTTTTTATAGCTGAGTAGTACTCCATTGTATAAAAATGCCACATCTTTTTAATCCAATATTTAACTTCTTTATAACATTTCAACATGTGTATAAACTTCATTCTCTGGATTAAATAGGTTGTATTTCCACTTCTTAGACATTAAAAAACAAGTACCAAAAGGAATATTCTATTTCACCTCAGTACATATAAAATAGCATCTCTAGAAAAATGCATCTTGTAGTGAACTTGTCAAAGAAATTATATATACATCACCAATTTTGCCAAGTGTTTTCAGTTTCCTCACTAATTTAATTGAGTAAAATTTTGTACAGGGAAGATCCTGATTCCCCACATCTTCACTAACACTTGCAATCAAACAAAACAATTTTTATTAATATAATCCTTGAGAAATGGTAGCTCATAGTTATTTGTCATTAATTATTATGTTAGCTATTCATTGTTGTGACAAAATACCTAACATAAAGAGAGAAATTTTATTTTGCTTCATGCTTTAGGAGGTTGCAGTCCATGACTGGCCGGTGCCACTGCTGCGGGCCTGAGGAACACCCTTGTAGGAGGATGTGCTGAGACAAAACTAAAACTGTCATGGCATCTGGCAAACAGAGAGACTGTGCTGTGACAAATCATACCTTCCAAGTTACATTCCAGTGACCTACTTCCTCCAAGCAAGATCCGCCTCCTAACAACCCATGTGACTACCAATTCATCAGTGAACTGGTCCGCTGATGAGATTAGTGTCTTTACAATCCAGTTATTTTCCAAAACTCCACTTCTGAAACTCAGAAGGACATTTTATGTTAAAACCATAGCAACTACCAATGAGGTTGAGCTCTTATTTCTTAGTTGGTCATCTGGGTTTTCTCCTCCATGTAAATTACCTAATCATGTCTTTTGCCCATGTTTCTACTGATGACTTTTTATTTATGTCATTGGATTGTGGAATACTCCTTTGTAGTCTGGATTTTTATTCTTTGTTGATTATATGAGTTGTGAAAAACATTCAGTCTGTCAGTAAGATTGATTTATAATAGTTTATTCATATTAATAATTTTGGAGTGAAATATAGACATGTTTTTATTCATTGTTTATATTTTGTATTCTTTTTAAAAATTTTCTCTTGAAAGTCTTGAAGACACTCTTCTACATTGTTTTTAAGGCTTTTAAAATTTATTTTTCTATTTGGATTATTAGCATATAGAACTTTAAGTTTTGTAAAGAAGTAAGAAATTATTTTTACTTTTTCTTATGGTTAATCAACTGTCATCATTCCACAAATTGAATAACTCAGGCTTTGTTGACATAAATTGTGCTTCTTCCAAAATACTGTTTGTCTTTATATATGAACATCTATTTTAAGACTTTCTGTTTGTCACATCTATTATCTCTGTTCTGAGATAATATCATTCCGTTTCACATAAGAAAATTTAACAGATCTTAAAGTCTGGTAAGACTAGATGCAGTTATTATATTTCTTAAATTTTTACTTTATTACTTTTAGCTTTTAACTGTTCTCAACTTCAGGATGGGTTTATTGAATTCAATGAAAATAAAAATCTTGTTAAGCTGTTCACTGAAGTTACATTTAATGTATGAAACAATTTCTGGAGGTTTTCAATTTTCTGACATTGAGCATTTCTCATTAACATGTGACAATCTGAGTAGAAAAAAACAGGTGGCACCCCAAATATGTTCACTTCCGGGAATGTTAGGTTGCCCAGAAAAAGATATTAAGGGTGTAGATGAAATTAAGATTGCTAATCATGTGACCTGGAGATGAGATTACCCTGTACAATTTGGATGGTCCAATGTAATTATAAATTCCCTTAAGCCAAGAAACTCAGGCAACTTTCAAAGACTAAAATAAAGGTAATAAATGGATTTTACCCTGGAGACTCTTGAAAGCCCAGGTTTTTCTAGAAAGACCAGATTAGTTTTAATCTGGTGAGATCCATTTTTGGAACTTTGATTCCAAAAGGGATAGATAATTAACTATAGTCTTCAAGCCACTAAACTCATAGGTTTTTTTTTACAACACAAAGAAAATAAACTGAGAGACCAAGAGACAGAGTCAGAGACAGAGATTATGCCAGCAGCAGGAAACAACTCCAGAATGTGTTTTTATATACAAGTTCACATGTGTGTTTAAATTTGTGTTCGGAGTTGCTATATATTTTCACTCTGATTAGGGGTTGTTCTCTTCATAATATAACTGACAATTTATTCAAAATTGGCTTTGAGAACAAAGGTATGGTGCTTTTGGGGAAATGACCCATGTGTTTAGGAAAAGACTAGCTCCTTCCCAGTCATTTAGGAGTTATTTGTCAAGGATTATACATATTCAATAAGAACAAGTTTGTAAATTATGTTGTTCAACTATTTGTAAGAGGACAATTTGTAATCATCAACTGGTGATTTCTTACTGTTTATTTTTTTCTTTGAAAGTATGTGTTATTTCTACCCATTTACTGTTTAGTCTTTCTTTAAATAAAATTTTAAAAAATAAAAAAGTAAATTATGTTGCTCAAATTTGCCTTTTTGGATTGTTAATAAAATGTATTATATTTTCCACAGTCACTATGAATTTTACAGTTTTCCTTAGAAGATTACCCACTTCAGTGATACACATTTGTGTAAAATTTTGAAATGTCTAATAATACTAGTGTATTAAACTTTTATCTTGATATCAATATTATTCATTTATCCTTAAAATACATTATGTCCTAAAATCTTTTTCTATATCAATATATTCTCACTATATTTATTTACCTTCACTTTCCAGTTTTGTATGTCATTATGTTTTAGGTGTTTCTTTTTAAACAAGTTATATAGATTTGGAATTTGTCTTAATTTAATGTGTTAGTTTCTGTATTGTAAACAGTAAGTTTATCTACTTATATTTATTATAGTTTGTGATGTTTAAATTAATTTCATTGTCTTATTTCAATTCATTTGTTTATTTTCTTTTCCCTCTCCTTCTGCTTTCCACTAGGTTTTATCTCTTTTTCTGGGTTTCTTCAACTCTCTGATTGACTTGGAAACTTACTATGCTTTTACCTTTTTTAATGGATGTTTTACAAATTTAGTATGAACACATATCATAATGGAGATAAAGTAATCAGTCCTTGCACAAAATGGTGCAAGAACTTTTAATCCTCCAGCTCCAATTGCCTCTCCTATCACACTTGTTATCTGCAGTACTCAAAGTAGTCATTGTTATTTTCATGGTGCACTATCAATGCTTGCATAAATCTATCCACAAGTTGGCAGACATCAAAGATTACCAACACTTTGTACAATCTCCTCTTTCTGTATAGATTCAACTTGTATTTGCCTTGAAATAGAATCATTAGTGTTTCTTACAGTGAAAATTTAGAAATAGTCTGTTCATTCAGACAAAAGTCTTTGAAAAGAACTGTAACTCACAATCATACTGAAATGACACTGTCGTTGGACATAAAATTTTGAGGTAATAATTTTGTCTCATCCCTTTGAAGGTATTATTAGATAATATTCTGGAATTTATGGTTGCTGTTAAGAAGTTAGCCATCAGTCTAATTGCCTTTCCTTTGTAAGTAATTCACTCCTCCCCAGTTGCTTTAAATATTTTTCTTTTATCTTTGAAGTATTCACATATATCTTACAGTTATCTTGTTTCCTTTTGTTTTATAAAAAGTAGTGTTTATTGTGTCAGATGATGGTATAATTTCCAACTTTGTGTTTTTCATTTCTAAAGTTTTCATTTCATTCTATTTCTCATATCTACTTTTTTGCAAGTTGAATTTTGCATTTGATTTCTATTTTCCAATAACCTCATACACATATATTTATATAATTTTCATTCAATAGTCTACTCTATGATGATCTGTAATATTTAATGTTTGTTGAATACAAATTTTAAAATTTGGGGTTGTGCAGCTATCTTCAGATAAATTTTCATCTGAGGAAACTTACCATTTGAGATTAGAGAAGCTCTTTCTAGAGTTCTACCCAATAGAATAGGGAAATATGATCAAATGTATTAGTCAGGCTTCTGTTGCTGTGACACAATACTGGGAAAGCCAACTTAGATGAGAAAAGGTTCATTTTAGCTTATGACCTCAGAAGCTTCAGTCTGTGGTTACTGGTTCAATTACTGTGAATCTAAGGTGAGTTGTAACATCGTGGCAGATGAGTGTGGTACAATATAACTTCTCACCCCATGGCAGCTAAAAACTGGAAAGGATGAGCGAGCCAGAAGAGAGGCTAATGACCAGATATGGTCCTGAAGCTCATGCTTTCTTGTTCTACTCCCTTCAACTAGGCCTTACCTACCTTTCCCATCACTTCATTCTGTCAACAAATTATTATCTCATCAAAATATTAACCCACTGATGAGCTCAGAACCTTCAAGAGCCAATCGTCTTTGAATACTACTACGCTGTTAACCAAGTCTTCTATACATGAGTTTTTGAGAAATATTTCATATCCAAATCATAACATCACATTAAACCAGTTGTTGTAAATTATTTAACTGTGTGGATTTAATAACACACAAAACCCTGTGTTTTATGGAAAGATCTTATTTGCCATAAGACACTTTTTATTTTACCTTTAAATTCTTTTATTTCAGTTTTCTGTGTGATTTTTTTCAGTTGGTTTGTACAAGGGATATATAATTCTATTTTCATTATGCAAATAAAATGTTTACAAAATGCATAAATCTTAAACTTACAGTTTGAATTCATATATATATATCATCATCATCATACAAATAAAGTTATACCTTTCAGTACCCCACAAAGTTTCTAACTTTGCTCAGTTAGTCTATGATTTAGAGTATATCTTTCAGGTTACAAAGATAAGAAATATTCTCACTGGTATTGATTATTGGGTGAAAGCTTTTGTTTCATCTGTCCTTAAACTTTGTGTAAATAAAATCACAAAGCAAATACTTTTTGTGTCTTATTTCAGTTAAGACTATGTCTGAGAGATTCATGCATGTCATTGCATTTATGTTTATTTTTGCTTGTTATTCCATAATCTATATCTACTGTGATGTATATACCCTTTTCATTATTGATGAACATTTCTCTGGGTTTGGCTCTTATGAATAAGGCTCCCATGAGAATAATTTTGTATTCTTAGTGGAACATTAATATATTCTAATCATAAAAATTTCCAAATACCAGACTTTCTATTTGACAGCCATTTTCTATCCTCTCCCTAGAAGTATCAATTGGCATGTCTCTTTCCGTGTTACCATTTACCTTTGAATTCTAACCATGTCTGAAATTTTACTGTATTTTAACATAAAATCGCTATGTTAAATACGTTATAAATCTTATTAAAATATTTACTGAAAGACATTTTACATTTGCCATAGCGCTCTATTTGCTACATGGTACTCTATACTTATTTGGTGGAAATCTTGTTTCATTCACACATTGAGTTTATCTGCCAAAGCAGATTTGATTATATCTCATCAGTCTGAAACCCAGAAGTACCTTGCTTTCATCTTCTAAATAGGTGTGGGTTTTGTTTGTTTGTTTGTTTTTGTCTTTTTCACCAGAGATCCAATTCATGACTTCTCACTAGTTAGGCAGGTGCTTATGCCACTAAGCTAAATCCTTGGCACCTAAATAAATTTTAATTTTATGTGGACTTTGAACCAATATTTTTTAGCACATTATTGCTTTATTTTAACTTTCCAGTTCTTGGAGGGAGTGGGATAAGAAAAACTGATTAAATTCAAGCAACTGCAATGCCTGGTGCATTACAAACCAAAGAATATCCCATAAAATTCCTCGGTGACAAACTTTTTAAAGACATGTATTCTGATATGCTATAGGACAATTATTATTTTGAAAAGAGGCATTCCATGTGGGACATCAAAATTATATATGGCTAGAGTTATAGCTGCATATGTATACTGTGAAAATTGTCTCTGCTCTTCTCTCCTGTTTTTTATATGATTTGATTTTGCTAATCTCTCCTTATAAGACTTCTAGTTATATGAATTCTTTTTTTAAGTACTGGAATCTAATCCAGGAGCTCATCCATGCCTGGCAAGCACTTTACCATTAAGCTATGTCCTCAGCCCTTAATCTTCTCTACCAAGTTTTTCTTTGATCATTATAAAATGATCCCTTTTTTGTTCATTGCAGTTTGAATTGGAACCTAGTTCTTCTGAAATTAATTTGTCATGCCATTTTTCTATTGTTCTTTTGTGCTTTCCTATTAATTTATCCCAATTCTTTCCTCCCTTTCCCCTTCCTTTCTTCTCTGTCTGTCTCTCTATAGATATACAAATATATATACATATAATTTTCAAGTTATATTTTTAAAGAAATGTAATTTGCGATCAAGAAATTTTAAGTAGACTTTAACAAAAGAAATTTATTTTTATTAACACGTTTTCAGAGTGTAAAGTTTCATTTCTTGTGTAGAATTTTCACATCTGCATTCCTTTTTTCATGCATTTTCCCTCCCTTCTCTCCCTCCATCCCTTGATCATCTTCCCATTTGAGAATGATTTTAATTTATCTTTTATTTTGCTCTTTATTTTAATAGCATTTATATTTATTATTGTATTAAAATGTCGAGCATCCTTCTGTCATCCTATTTTATTCCTGATTGTTTCCTCTTCCTTTGCTTTTATTTTCCTTATACAAACCTTTGTTTACCTTTATCTAATCATATAACTTTGAAATTACCCTTCTGCTTTCATTTGTTAAAATATTATCTTTTGTTAAAAAATCTTACTTAAACTGTAACTCATGGTGTTATTAATGTTAATTTTGCAGTTCCCTCATGACATTAATGGATGTAATAACCATATATCTTTATTATACAAACTATGATGATTGAGAGAAAAGGATCACACTAGAAATTATTTTACAAAAGTACCTAGGATGGTGGATACTTGCTGAACTGATGAAAAATGTGAATTGTGGCATGTTCCATATTCTTTTAAATCCAAATCTTGTATTTAGTCTAAATGATACTGTTATCTGCTTTGTGAATGTTCCTAAACATATTAAGTGATTTTGTATTTATTATCTGTTCTATATATAAGTTTCGCTCAATCAGAAAACTTCCTTTTACAGTAATACACCACACTCTTTTACTTGCTTTGATTTATTTTCCAAAAAATAAATCAAGCATTGAGAGACTGGATCTTTATTATCTGACTGCCATAACTGTGTTCTCTTTACATAATTTAAAGATCATCAAACTTCTCCTCCAAGGGCTCAGAGAGTAAATACTTTAGGCTTTGTGGTTATATGAAGTCTATTTCAACAACTACATTAGTGTGAGTCAGCCACAGACAATCCTTAAACTAACAGCTATGGCTGTGCTCCAGTAAGATCTTATTTACAGAAGCAGACAGGGAATTGAATTTACCTTATGGGCTGTAATTGCTGACCTCTAGTCCAGTCTATCAATTTGCCTTTGCCTTTGTATATCTTGGTTATTCTTTAACGTGATCTTTTCCATATTTTTTGCATGTTGATGATTTTTTATTTCCTCTTATGATAATTTTTATTATAATCTGTTGTTATATTTGCCATTGAAATCCTTAGAAATTTTTAATAAACTTGTTTTCTAGTATGCTCTTTATGTTATCTTTTCCACTCTCACCATAATTTACCACTTAAGATTGTCTGCTTTAATGTAAATCATTATTTATATTCTATTGAAGAAAACCAAAAATGTTCCGAAAATCTGTCATTTCCCAAAATTTTAAGCACATTTTCACACAATTAAAATATATTTTTGTTTTGCTAGTATATTATACAGAATAATAAGAGGAGACCAATTCACAATGACATTTGTCAGTAGTTGGAGTTACAGCTTAGCTCAGGATCTTCTCAAAGTCTCTGGTTTAGGAAAATCCCATTTTTAGTTTCTGTAGATGAGGAATTATTAACCATGTTCAGCATTAGCCCAATTCTAAAGGACCAGCAGGCATCAAAATCATGTGACTCTTCTGGGTTATGTTCGCTCTATCCCAAACCCACTGACTAGTACTTCAATACTCAGAATCAATGGAATCAATGGAAAATTGGTAAACTTATCATGGACTTCCACCATGGATCTTTCGGACTTGATATATCTGAATGATTATTTGTAGGTTTGATGGAAAACTCACTATTTGGCAAATAATTTTTTAGAGGCTTCCCTGAGCAAACTCTGCTTTGCTTACACAGATCTTGACCCAGGAGTCAGGGAGACGGTGAAGCTATAGCATCTACTCTGTCTCAGTCATGAGGTTTTGTTTCTTGCAGATAGTTGGAAGTGTGTTGCCTTCTAGTCATTACTGTCAAGTTGGTTTCCTGGTTCATATGTAACTAAGTCTCTGCCTAGATTCTGGCAAAGGCTCTTTGTTGTAGTAAATTTGGTCAATGCTTGCCATATCTTCTTGGTACTCTAATTTCTTCATACCACAAACACCTGAGACTTCAAGTGTTGCCTAAAGACTTTTCTGGCTGTGTGCACGTGATTGATCTGTATGTAGAGAAAGCCAAAAGTATCTACTTTGTGTGTCATTGTGAACAATGACTCCATTCTCATTACCTCAGTTTGGGACAACTGTTGATTGTGCTCTATACCAGACTGGGAGTTTTCCTATAAAAGTAAATCACAATTTCCCAGAGAGAAAGAACATGTTTATTCACACATCATATATTGGCTTTCTTAATTTTTTGTATTTTTTATGCTTATGCAACAGAAATGGCCCATGGTCCTTTTAATAGACCATTCAAGCATTTTCCTGTAAACACAAAGTGATTCACATCAATTCCTCTATATATACAGCTAGATGTCTCTTTCTTTCTTTCTTTCTTTCTTTCTTTCTTTCTTTCTTTCTTTCTTTCTTTCTTTCTTCCTCTTCCTCCTTCTTTTTGTCTTGTGCGACCCAAGGACACAAGTCTCAATTTCCTATGTCATACCTACTGAGGATCTGTGTCAAATCTTTGAACTTAAGCCCTATTATGATAATATATAGATTTTTCACTTTCCATCTGAAGGGCCAGGGACTACCCACTCTGAGTTTCCCCCAGGACTCCAAGGAGAACCCAAAAGATACCCCAGACCAATGATTAGAGCAATGATCAAGCAGGTATAAACAGAGCACAAATAGGATAAGAGCCTTAAGGGCATGTGCTCCTAGTCAGGTCTCCTGTTTAAGCAATACCTGGTCACAGATCATACAACAAAGCATTAGTTCATCTACCAGGTAATAGATTTATCCCACGAATGTCATGGTCTTATTTACTTTTTTCACTATTGGAACAAAATACCAACGATTTAGAAGAAAAAAAGTTCATTTTAGCTCACAGTTTTAGATGTTTTAGTCCATTATCAACAGATTCCAAGATAGCAACAGCAATGGTGAAAAGGTCTGATGCAGGAAGGTTGTTCCCATTATGTTGGTCTGAAAGCAGAGGAAGAGAGAGAGAGACTGAGACAGAAACGAGGAGTCAGGAAGAGAGATAAGCTGTTCAAGTCATGACCCCAATACCTTGCCTCTTTCCATCAGGACCTACATCCCAACAGCATATTCAGCTGCTAAACTCATCAATAGGTGATTCCTATTAGTACAACATCCCCATGACCCACGTACCTTCCACAAAACAAAAACCCACCTCTGAACACATAGGACTTTGGGGTACATTCTTCATCCCAATAGTCACACGATACACATACATACAAATCCAACTCCTTTTCATTTCCAGCTAGGACAGAGTTGTTAAACACTTAACAACCAACTTAGTGGGAGGAGCTCAATAAATCCCACTAGTGCTTCCTAGAATTAATTCTCAAATAAGCTATCTGCACTCAAATTCTACTCTCAATTTCTTGGGGACCCAAGCTAAGACACCTGAAACAGCTGCTACCTTTAGTATTGTTTTATAGTACAATGTTTTGTATCTGCCTTTGATTTTTTTTTTTGTCTTTTTCCTTTTTATCGGTACCAGGGATCAAACTCACAACTGCCTGCTTGCAAGGCAGGCGCTTATGCCGCTGAGCTAAATCCCCAGCCCCTGCCTTTGATTTTTGTAGATATTTTCATTAGTAACATTCGGTTTGATAATCAAGCACTCTATTCATCCTAGACCTCTTGGGAAAACATAAAAAGTCAAGAAAAAAACAAAACTCTTGAAAAATCTAGTTAATGTTTTGGTTTAGTGGCTCTCTCTGTTGTTTGCCTTTTTCCTGCCTATATTAGAAATAAGAGAGATTATGTCGGGAACAATTACTCCACTTTCTTTTTTATTTAGCATAAGGGTGTTGTGTGTGTACAAAAGTTTTACGAAACATGATTCAGCATAACTTCAGAATCTGGTAGAGTATGATCTGATAGAGTATGCCTATTACCAACTCCTAAAAAAAAGGAAATCAAAAGTTTTACCTCAGTTTGAGAGAGAGGAAAACAGATAAGACATCGCTTTCTAACTAGAAGGCATCTCAAAGACCATTTCTTATATTCCTTGACCTTACTGGTTGGTTTCTGCTTTTTTAAAAACTCTATCTTTTCTGTGACCAGGCAGAATTCTTAGATGACAGGTTAGTGCTACCTCATTGGCAACTTAAAGTGGAGTAATTTTAAAATCGGTATTGTAATAATGGGAGCTTCTCATTTTTTGAGGCTAAGACTACTTCAAAACCGATTGAAATCTCCCAAAGGGAGCATATTGTAGTGGGAAGCAATCCTCCAGGCCCTAGAGTAAGGCCATAAGACAAGCTGAGTTCATCAGGTGATTATGTAGACCAACTTCTGCAATAAGAAAAGCCCAAAATGGAATGAGGCCACAGAGATGATCAAACCTCAGATGTATTACTAGATCAGTCACCTTTAGAAGTTCATGTTCTTACAAAACAAGCTAGTTGTGGTGCAGATACTGATTTTAACCTAGGCTGATATATTTGTGCATTCATTTCTCAATCAATAAACATTAACATAATCCTGATAAAGCTTGAAGCATTATTTATGCACTGGAGAACACAGATAGAAAATATTGTACTTCATTGTTTTGAGTCACCCGCTATAGTTTTCCAGTTTTTTAAGACATTAGCTCAGCGACTTCAGTGTATTTTTATACAGTACTAACCATGTTTCTCCCAGTAATTTTGAGATTGTTGTGAAGATGTACACATATCAAACAGTTATAACTAAAGATGTGTTCTTCATAAAATATATGAAAAAGAATGAGAAAAACTGACTATCAAAGCAAACGTGTGATGACTTATAGGATCTCATATGAATGAGATCATTCTGCAAAACTACAAAAAGTGGTGAAATATCAACTGATTTTGTAAATCAGACCACTTAGCTTGCTGTTTCAAATAAGGAAGGCAGTTTTCATAGTTCATGTCAGAGTTCCTATCTACACTTACAAGTCCATAGCAAGTAGTCTTGAAAGCTAGGATTTCCAGAAAAAAAAATAATTTTCATGGACCTCCCCAAGCTAAGTATTTATATATAAACTGCAAAGTTTGGAAAGAGTAATACATTCCCAGGGCAAGTGTGGTTATGGTAGAAGGCCAGTGTCTCCATATTGGAGAGGTTAGGTGATCTCATGCTGGAGAAGGAAGAAAGCAAAAATCAAGAAGTTAAAGAGCAACACCTTTCTCCCTATTCTTGAGGAGCATAAACTGCAAGTTGACAGAAGTTGAGAAACATTTAAATGATGATACTGGAATTCCCTCTCCCAGTGCCACAAGAATGCAAAAACACTGCACTATGTTCACACACCCTTAGAAAGAAGGTGATATAAGTGAGTAAATACTGACCACAAAAATAAAACAGTAATGTCTGAGTTGTTTTAAATGAATGACATACCTTTAGTCAACAAGGTCAAGCATTTTCCACCAAAAGAGATCCTCTTGCTCAAAAAGAGGAGCGATGAGTTATAGAACATAAAGATGGTTGTATCCACTTAAAGATAAGAGCTGTGTTACTTACAAATCAAAATAGCATGTGAGAAATGTTGCTAAAACAAGGAGCTCTTTAAAGGTACTATGGCAAAGAAATCGTTAAGTAATTGGATTCCTGGTCAAACAAAACATTATACTCTTTGAGTCAAACAAAACAGTACACTCTTTTGAATGTTTGGAACCATGGAGATAGACAGGAAACACACTTCAAGCTGAGACTGTGCTCCAAACCACAAATCAGAGAACAGCATTAACTTGTGCTGAATCAGGTTGAGAACACTTCTTTTTAGATGATTATCTCCAATTTGGTTTCACATCTAAACATAGCACCGGTATAAAAACAAATGGTGGCCAGCAACACTGAGAACTCCGAAAAGAATGTACATACCACCCTTGTGCATAGTCCTGAACTGTCCACAGTGGGTTCAGGTAGTAGTCTTATCTGTCTGTCAGCTAAGAGGCAAAGGGAGAGAAAGTAGTAAGGGAATTAATATCAAGAAGGCTGTAAGGTAAAAACATCAAGCATCTTCTTATGTAAACATGATCCCTAACAAAACTACAAATGTAGAGAAATCTAAAACATTCCATACCTACTGTCTCTAACTCACCTTACACACAATATTTCATGTATCTTGTTTCTAAAACTAATTCCAACTTTGCAAAACAAATATGAATCTCCTGTATTCAAGGAGTGCATTTCAGCTTGATCTTGTGACACATTTGACCAACATAAAGTTGGTGGATGTGACACTGCAAAGTGCCTACCAAGGTCTCAGTAGGTCCTACATTTTCTGACTCTGTGCTCTAGGAGCATTGCTCTGAGATCACCAGGTAGACAGGGCTGGTCTACTAGAAATGGGAGTCCACACAGTGGTAAAGCAAGTTGTATGGAGCACAAACAACACAAAACTTAAGAATGAATGTGTTTCCCTTCCACCTGACCCTCCAGCTGAAGCAGCACTTACATGAGCTTAGCTGAAGCCAGCAGAGAAACTGCCCGGTGAACTCATGGAAAAGTAACAAAAATAAATAAACAGAAATACATTAAATAAAATGCCAGACATAAAAGGACACGGCATGATATATTTTCTCTCCTGTGTGGAAATATTCAAAAAAAAAAAAAAACCTGAAAGCAAAGGAAAAAACCTGAAAGTAAAGGGAATGTCTTAGTTACTTTTCTCTCATTGCTGAGACAAAACATCTGACACCCAAAGTTAAGTAAAGAAAGTTTTATTTAGCACATAGTGTGTAAAGGTTTAAACCCACTGTCAGCTGACTCCAAGAAATGGCCGCAAATGATGCAGGGGCAATAGTTCATGGCAGTGGGAAACAGCAAAAGCAATAAGCAAGGGAAAAGAGAGACAGATAGACAAACCTTGGTCCCTTATATTGTATGCAGGCTACCCACAGCACTCACACACTTAATCCCAGCAATGTACTATGAATCAACCATACCCTCTAGATTCAATTACCTCTGAAAAACCCACTCCACTTGACTACATGAGGCTTTGGGGGATATCCAGACACAAACATAACAGGAACTATTAGGAGACCAGGGGAAGGGGAAGAGAAGAAGTCAGAAGAGGGTAGAAGGCCACACATTGTGGCTCATGACTGTAATCCTAGTGTTTCAGGGCTGAGGCAGGATTAACTAATATTCCAGACTAGTCTAAGCTGCATAGTGAATTCAAGACCAGCCTGAACTTAATAATGAGATCGTATCTCAAAAAAAAAATATGCAGGCTGAATATGATCAAATCATAATAAATATATGAGTGTATAAAAATATTACAGTGAACTCTATTAGTTTGTACAACTAGTATTAACAATTATAAAAATAAATAAATGAAATAACTCTCAAACGTGGCCTGTTTACTGTAACTGACCCTTACGACCAGCATCCTGTATTCCAGGGAATGACAGTGTAGAGGTTTGAAATGGAAAGTATAACATAAGCCAGAATAGTAGCCAATCCCTGGGAGATCAAGCAGAGACAGATTTGAGGTTAACTAATAAATGCTAATCAACTGTGCTTTATATTACTAGAGTGATCTTCGCTTTCCTTGGCTTATTGGAAAGTGCTGAGAAAGAGCCACTAGTTGCAAGCTAGGACCTGTGAGTTCTAACTACTCACTTCAACCTTTAGCTGTATCACTCAAGCCATCTGTGCTTTGGTGTCATCTCCATGAAGAATGTTCTAGCCTGTCCTACCTATCTCACAGCTAGAGTTACCATAAAGAAACCTGGAAGACAAACCATTTGAAAACTCAAAAGCATGATGCAAACATGAGACACTGTTATAAATTAGATCCAATGCTATTAATTTGGTCCATTGTCATATATTGAAGCCACAGCGCCCTCAAATTGTTTGGTGAGATAAGAGGCAGCAATTTATGGCTGGACATTATCAGTCTCATCATCCTGCCAATATAGGCCTTTACAGAAAGGATATGTCTAACATTAGAACCTAGCACACAAATAAGTTGTCCCAGAAAGATCCCAGAGCCAAAGAAAAGAAGAAAATACATCTGAATCTCCTGCCCTCATTTCCAGATCTATGGATTAGAAAAAGGACAGCACTGCAGAACTCTTTGCATTCTCAGGAAGGAAAATGAATAGAATTAGCCATCACACATCACCTGCATGTGCCAGGCACTCTATGAGAATATTTTATATGTACACCTTTCATTATTCCTTTCAACCACTCTGTGAGATTGCACAAATGAAAATTGACTTTCAAGGAGATAAACCATATTATGAGGTTGAAAGGAGGGAGACTGGGATTAGAAAAGTTTCCAGGGATCACAATGAATATAAGATTGCTTCAAAAGATAGATATAATTTTAAGTGGAAAAGATGATAAAATTCATGCCATAGGGGAAACATCATGAGGTATAAAATGATAAAATAGAATCACTGGTGGAGGCATAGCTCAGCTGGATCAGAGCTGAACTGTATGTAGACAGTAGTGGATATGAAATCAGATTGTGGGGCCAAGACAATCAGAGAAGACTCGGTAAGATACACGAGGATTTGTTCAGGGGAAGTGGCTTGCACAGTTGTAGAAGCCAGTGGAACTGTCACTGTAAAGCTGTGGTCTTTGTATCTGATGATGGAGCTCAAAGTCTACACAGCAGACTTGCAGGACAGGACACTCAAAAGTAGTTTCAGACTCTTAAAATACAATGCCTGAAATCAAATTTTCCAAATTGGAAAAATTATCAGAGTAGATATTTCCCCAAAAAAGATATAAAAATGACCAGATAAGCACATGAAGAGATGATTATCCTCAGCAGATATCATGCAATGCAAATCAAAATTATAATGAGATGCCACTTCACATGTACTAGGATGGCACTGATAAAAAAGACAGACATTTGTAAGAAAATAGATATATTTTAAGACTGTAATGTTGAGTGGAATAAATCAGACACACAGGCTTAAATATCACATTATTTATCTTATATGAGAAATTCAAAATAAAAAAATAAAAGAGCAAAATGGAAGGGAAGAGGGGCACAGATATTTTGGGAAAAGAAGAGATTAAGATACGGGGTGAAAAGGAATGGAGCTATGTTACATCCAGGTACCAACTCTGCACAACAAATACAATCATTATGTACTGCAAACATTTGCTAATAAAAGTAAACATTATAAAAGACATATTCTAACAAGCATTGATGAGGACATAGAACAAATGCAACCCTTCTGCCTCACTGAGAGAAATGGGAAGTGAAGAGTCGCTTTGAATATAGTCTGGCAAGCCATTATGGCATATTATATGACGCTACAGTTGCACTCTTTGGTAAAAGAAATAAAAAATATGCATGCCAAAAACTTACATGTAGAGAGACAAAAAATTTAAAAAAGGAAATAGTACAAATGAAATGATAAGCAAAATATAATATATTCATACAATGCAATACTATTCAGCAATGAAAGGAATGAAGTACTGATACATATTACAACATGACTGAACATTGGAAACATGATGATAGAAAGAAAAGAAGCCATGCAGTAAAAGCCACATGTTGTATTACACCACTTCTATGAAATGTCCAGATTATGTCCAAATCCATAAAAGATAGAACATGAATTAACATTTGCTTAGGATTGAGGATACATTAGAAATGGAGGTGTGAGTGAGAACAGGAAGTGAGTATTAGTGGGCATGAAGTTTCCTTTTGAAGTGAAGAAAAATTCTAAAATTAACAGTGATGATGGCTGTACAACTTTGGACATACTAAAAAATAGATTATACATTTCAAACATGTGAAAGATGTGACATATCTAGATTATATCTTAATTAGCTGGATTTTTAAAAAGTCAAGCATGAGCTAGAAGTCATGAGGATGGACTGAAATCTTTGTCCATGATTTTTTCTAATGGCCATAGTGATGAGGGAATTGTGTACCACTTGAATCTCTTTACTGTGGAGTGGAATAAAATGCCTGGTCCAGGAGTCAGAGGAGCTAAAGGAGGACCCAAGACAGAAGCGTAGTCCAAGTCCAATTGCTGATTCATGCCAGTAAGATGAGTCAGCAGATCACCATCAATATGTGTGCTGCAAAATATAAGCCACTTCCCTGCCACCTTCCAAATCACACAAGTAACTGCCTGCTGGCTCTGTCTAGCTGGAAGCACAAAAGGAAGTAATCTGGGAAGTGTGGTCTTGACCAGCCAGAATGACACAATACAGTACAGATTCTGTCACTGAGAGCCCTGAAGTCAGGAACAGACATCCAAAAGTGGGAATCTACAAAATTTTAAGAGTAAGGAAGTAAAATTCTACAAATTAAACTTTGGAAAAATAATCTGGTAGCGCAAAAGACAACAGTTACAGAGGCAGGAAGACGAGATAAAGGGGTGTTACATAAGTGAGTATGACAATCTGAAAGAGATAAAGGGAAAGAGGAAGAGAAGAGTGTGGAGGTGGATCAGACCTACTCCTCCATGTAACATGGAGAATGTGTCAATATCTTGGAGATAACAGATGAGGTAAAGATAGATATGAAAGATTATGATGAATTCTTAAAACTCCAAGACCAGACAGGCTGGGTTGCCATTAGCAAAGACAGAAAGCCAAGGAAAGGAGCAGGCTTGGGCCAACGGATGAAACTGCAGGTGCTGCTGGAGGCTGCAAGTTATGTAATCCAGCTGGAAGTTATAGGCAAGAGTGAGGCCAAAGGTTTGAGACAGTCTCTGAATCAGCCTCCATGGTGGCCATGGGCCAGTGGTGCAGATCACCAAGAGGGAAAGAAGACAGAGAGAGTAGAAGAGAATCATTGAAACCCTGAGAAGAGGGCTTGGAGACATAACAGGAAAACTGAAGTGTTAGTCATCCCAGAAATGAGACAGTGATGTTTCAAGGTTAGTTGTGTAATTATTTCCAAAATTGAAGGTAGAACCACCTACAAACTGTGGTCATCACCCCACAGTTTGGGACCAATAAATGGAATTATTGATCAAAATTTCCATTACAGCATCAGTCTCCCAGAATCACAAATATTCAGTGAGTATACAACGTAAGCAAGAAAAGGCATGCACCTCTGCAAGCAGAGAGAAATATATCTTAGGAGATGATATTACCCATTAGCCCTACTTTCCCATGTAAGAAATTTGAAGGCTATTTGATCAAGTATCCAGAAACAATTTCTAGCAGCAAAGAATGCAACAACTTTGAAGACTTTTGACCAAAAAGAACAGAAGTAGCAAGAAGGGACAGTTGTGCTAAACATCTAAAGCAATTTCAGGGTGGTTTTAGAGAACGAAAGGATGTTGGACAGCAATCAGAATGAATGGAACTCTGCCCAAAGCCAAGATGTTATAGTCACATTCTGGAGAAGTGTTGGGAGCCTGCCGTATTACCCATGAGAATATAGCCACAAGATGGCGTCCGCCTACCGCCTCGCTGCTCCCCCGCCCATTGTGTGCCCAAGATGGCGCACATATCCTGCTTCCTGGTTCTTGCTCGGCTTACTGTCCCCGCCATATATGGTAATGATTGATTGCTTCCTTGTTGCCGCCCAATCGCCTGTCCCCACGTGTAATCCCATGATTGGATAACATTAGCTATATAAGCCCAAGTATAGGAAGTGCCCGACGCACAACACGTAGGAAGCCGTCAAGGACGGACGTGTATTGAGGTTGTAGCCCAGTCAATAAAGGAGCCTGCAGAGACAAAGTGTTCGTGTGCCTCATTCTGCGGGACAGACGCGGCGCCGGACAGAGAAGCACTTAATTCAAGGAGACTGATGAGGTTGAAAAGGCGAGTAACCCTAGAAAACTATCTGGCTCCATGGGATTCGTGCATGTGCTTAGCATCCATGTGGAAGGTACCATTCACCCATTAGAACTGGAAAACTTCTTTTCCTCAAGCAGAGGCCAATGATGGCTGAGGAAATCATTCCTCCAAGGCAATTCCTGATTCTGATTCCATTTATCTAGAAATGATATCTTAATTGATTTTTCATAGTTTTCATTTCTCAAAGCTAATTACCATCTGAAGGTTCCACCCAGCCAAATCACTCTACCTCTCTGCATGTGTATTCAAGGGAGCATACACATGTGTAAACAACTGTGATCATCTATTTTTTGTTCAAACTATTTTTTGATCAAAGGTAACATTTTTAAACTCTCAATACCACATGTGATAGCAGCTGAGAACCACCTTGCAGTAAAGAACAAAAACAAACAATACCTAATGAGTATCTTCACAGCTGTGTCTCAGAATTTTCTAAGTTTATGACATACTTAGTGTCTCTCTTATCACTACATGGCAATCTGAGGACAAAAGAAAAATATGTTCCCTTTAACTTGTAATTAGAGCCAAACAACTTAGTTAATATTTATGTCCAAACAACTTAGCAACCATTTGAAAAAAAATCACATAAATTCAAAGGAAGTTCCCCATCACCTGCATTATCTGTTTTCCCTCCATCTCTATTCTTCACTTTTCTACATGAGTCATCCTCCCACAGGACTCTCCTGCCCACAGCTCCTGTGTTCATAACCCTGCTCACCTCCCGTCTGCCATGCTCTCCCTCCACTTTCTCCAGAGAACTGTTCATTCCTTCCCCTGGGATTCCAAAGGGCTCTGCTTGTATCAACACAGGGAATCACAGTTATTTGCTGCTGATAGACTGTGTCCCTTAAAGTGAAGAAGTATGTTTAATTCATAGCCTTTCCTCAGCTTGAAATGGGGTCTGCCACCTCCTAGGTGCTTACTACATGTTTATTCATTGAATGAGTGATCGATGTCACCAAACTCACCAAACAACTTTGAATTTAAGAGACAATTTAAGACAACTGTAGGTGCCAACCTACATATATATTCACAGTCACATGTACATATGCAAGTCTACACACACACACACACACACACACACACACACACACACATGCATTTATATACAAGTTGATACAAGCATCCTCTTACCTTCCAACTACCCAGATAGTGTTTCTTGTCCTCTCTATGGGAAAAACGGAGTGAAATTAAATAAATCACCCCCAAGATCACATAAGTAGTATTTAGCAGAATTAGGTTTCAAATTCACATAAATTAATACAAAGGCTATGTCTTTGACCAACAAGATTCCTGCTGCTCAATTCTCCTGTCTACAGGTTGTAGGGATGTATACACAACTAGGAAGACTTTCCTCAGAATCAGTGAAGAGTCATGCCCAAATTTTCTGCATTCTCATTCCTGCTACCCAGTATATCCTCAGAGTACCCACAATGAATTCACTAAATTCAGCATAGCAGCGTGTATCATCCTGATGTATACCAGAATCCTGATCCTAGCAGAACACAGCTTTTCTCCTGTCTGAGAAGGAAAGATAGAAGCACAGAGAGTATCAGAGAAGCATGACATAGAATAGAGAAATTTATGCTCTGTAGAAGTCATAAGAACTTCAGAGGAGTGAGATACTGGGCCCCTGGAAAGGAGGTTTCCAATTCAAGCAGACACATATAACTCATTCCAGAAGAAACAGTCAAATTCTAAGCAATGTTCCTGCAGCTGAGGCAGGATGGAGAGCAGCCCAGGAATCCTCTCAGATCTTCCCCAGATGAGCCACTCACCAACCCTGCGCCTCAGTTTCCTCCTCTGTACATGTTCTGTGGTATGTGCTAGACTAGATTATCTTTAGCCCCAAAGCCTCACACAGTAGAAATATATTCTAAGTCTGTAATAAAAGATTTGTAATAGTTCTCCTAAAATAAGGAGAAAGCATAGAATTTAAAGTAGAAGCAGTTATTTTAATTAATAAGATAACCCAGAGACCTAACGGAAGAGGCCCATGGCTACAGAACCCCAAATGAACTTTTTTCCCTGAGCCATCATGTTCCTTCTGTAACAGCAGAGCAAGAACATTGAGAACATTCCCTGCAGCTTCTCATGCTTCCAAATTACCATCCCCTGAGGAAAGCCAAGTATCACCGAGCACCCACTATGTGCTTACAATTGTGCTAGATCTTTGGGGCTCCATTGCCTCATTCCATCTTCTTAACAATCCTATAAAGAAACGATTATGATTTCACTTTCCCATTTGGAAAACTGACCCTGAAAAGTTAGGACACATAGCAAAAACCAGTTGAAAATCTAGATCCATATTATCTGTATGTTATCTTCTCCCAGAGTAGGAAAAACTCCTGGTCTCCTGCTCTCCAAAGGCTTCAGGGGAACAGGACATGGATCTGGAATAGCAAGTAACAGACTAAGAAAGAAGTCAACAATAGGGGGTGGACAGTAAAACTAAACTCATGGAAGCTGAAGATTGTATTGTCTCAAAGATTTTTCTAGCACATCCAACATCTGTTTGAAAGTACAGATATAAATTCTTTGAAAGTTTAACTTATCCAAAAAGGGAGCTTGTGCCATTTCTTTTCCATGTCTGTTTGATATCACCTTGCCTTTCTCAGATATTGTTCTCTGCAGTCCTTGAAGTTTACCAAAAAATTTTGCTCCACTGTGTATAAATGGTGAAAGGGAAACTCCTGGTTCCTCTGAGAATGGAATAAAGGATGCTGAGCATTACACTGACATCTGCAGTTTGCTCACCCAGTCAAAGCTTCATCAGTAGGAATCAGTTCAGGTCCTCTGAGGAACAATAAGCAGGATTCAGTTAGACCAACTATGTTAAAACCTATAAAGAATAAGAGAGATAGCAGAAGATCAGAGAGAAGCCTCTGACTGTGATGACTTCTGTAAAGTGAGAGAAAGAAGGAAAGATTGGTGCTCAGATTTCAGGATTTGTCAGCTACCCACACTCTTTTTCTTCAACATAATATAATCAATTCTCATAAACTGTTTAAGAGAAGTTCTCAGCATATATAAGCCTCTACTTGTATACCTATCTGCATTAGAGGGAAAACAAAACAAACAAAACAAAACAATTAAAACAGATTACTGGAAAAATAAGAAACAAGACAAATAAATAACAATAGCAAAGAGCCCAAAACAATGACGATAAGGCTTTCAAAACATGGTGGTAGGAACTGAACTAAGGTTGTTATTTTATATAGTGATCTTTAAGAGTTCCTCATGTCACCAGACACTAACATGCAAAACTGTTCCAATCCTACGAATATTAAATGTTGCTGAGCCAAATCCCTGGCCCACCTCAGAACTTTTCATAGTAGCCTCTTCCCGCTGTCTCTTGGCATGGTCCAGAAGCAGGGGCCAGAAACTACCTCAACACTATGCAATGTACCTATATGAGGCTGAAATCAACTTCATGGGAAATGGAGGAAAAAAAGAGACATTATGGGATCCATTGCTGATACCATATCATCATGCTGTGAAATCCATTAATGTTTCTATTCTTTGTTCAGAGTGATTTTAGTCTGTTTTGTGTTATTTAATTTCAACATGCATGAAGGTATGGACAGCTATTTTGAAAAGAACAAGAGCATTATGGTAGCCATTGCTGATTTTCCTATTGTCTAGTTTTGAAGGCCTGCAATGCTTTTATTATTCTGTTCTGATCAGTTTTATGTTATTTTGTTTTGTATGAATTCATTGTGTCTGAAGATATACACAACTAATTAGAAGAAAACAAGAGACATTATGGTAGCCACTGTAGATCTCCTGTTGTCTTGCTTTGAAGTCTACATCACTTACATTGTTTTGCTTCTGATCTGCTTTGTTCTATTTTGTTATGATTAGTTTTTCCCTATTTTAAAATAAAAAAAGAAAGAAAAGTTCTCTGAGAAAAATGAAGAAAGCTAATTCCAAAAGCTCTCACAAAACATCCCTCCACATTTCACTGGTCCAAATGAGACTGTATGTTCTACCCTAAACCAATCCCAATGACCAGGAAGTGATTTTTACTAATTAAAATAGTTCTGATGTTCAGGTAGGAAAGATATTTATCTGGATAAAAATTTAGAATTTTATAAAAATGGATTTTGGAGCTATAACCTGAATTTCCACTATAATGGTGGAGATGGTGATGATGACAGCAAACGTACACAGAGTGCTTCTGTACAGAGTGATTGGGTAAGAGAAGAGCTTATGCTCACTAAAATAGGTACATCTCTGCTCACAGTATATCTTCAAGGAATCCAGCCAGAGAAATATGAGCTCAGCCTTTCTGCACAACTCTAGCTGCAACAAAAACCCAGTCAGGCTTAATTGCATCTCCTCCCATCCTTTCCTCTATCATTGAGGACCTTTTTCTGCTGTTAAGTTGGCTGTAACCATGGGGCAGACATAATTACTGAATTTAGGCAAGCTTTGGAAAGGACCCCAAAGGTCTTTTTACTTAAACAGAAATCATTTGTTCTAAGGGCTCCACTCCTCACTCCCTGACCCTGGAACTCAATTAATTTCATGTAAGAACTGGGTGCCTCTGACCCTGTTGTTGGAGAAATTCCCATTAAAATGGTTATGGCCTCTCTCACTAGGGACCTAACCTGAAACTGGCTGGAGGGACTCCATCAACCTCGCAATGAGGGCAAGAAAACTGGGCTTTCTGAAGTAGCTGTGGAAGAAACAGAAAATAGGTCCCACATGAACCATAATACCCTCCTCAGATAAGAATTGTCACCATGTTCAAAGAAGCCACAGATAAATTGAATGTGCCTGGGATTATTCATCTCCACCTCCTTTCATTTGTTGATCTGATCCTTCTTTAACTCTCAGTACTGTTTTTGATTGCTATTACTTCAAGAAGTTATCTGAGCTCTTTCCCCAACTTTGGATCTCATAAAGATTGCCATTCTCATAACCCTTTTTCACTTTACCAGGCTAGAAAAATGTTTAACTATTTGTCTCTGTTCTCCACTACATTTTGGATGGATGTATAAGAGTATAAATAGACTCCAATTTTTCTTATACTATATCCTTAACTTCTTACACACACAATAATTACTATGGAAGGGAGAGGAGATGAATGGTTAGGTGTGTAGGGGAAGAGTGTCTTGTCCATTGTCTTCTCACAGTTCCAACAGCCTCTTTGCAGAATCTTCTTGACATGAACTTGGTGCTATCTGCTTTCCAATCCTCAAAGTCTTGATGGTAATAAGGTGTTGTTTCATCTGTTTACTGTAACTACAGAATCCCTGGGGGGATCACAGGAGTGGCTGGGAGAAGAAAATGTGCTATTTCCAAATCTGACAAGGAAAATCAGCCAGTCTACTACTGGAGACATGCAATACAGTGGGTCACCGCCTGCCAGCCCCGCTCTGAGGGAGTTCTTCTTGTCCACTGTTTAAACAGGGTGTCATATTTTGGGGACAGGGAATGGCTCTCCAAACTCAATTACAGAAATTGTGGTATAAGCAAAAGAGAGAGAGAGAGAGAGAGAGAGAGAGAGAGAGAGAGAGAGAGAGAATTTTAATGGAGAACATTCTAGAAATAGAGCAATAGCATTAGGAAATTTAGTTTTTTCCCAAAATTAGTAATCAAATGGATTATTTTATTTATTTTGTTTTTGAAGAAAAAGTCTTAAGAGTTGCTGTCCTATTGGAATAATGTCTCTAAGAATCATTTGTGGTATAAAATAAATTTGTTATTTAATATATAACTTGTATGGGCCAATGCTTAGTTTTGTGCTGCGCAAGTACTTATAACTCAGGTCACTTATTGTCCAACACTTTGTCCCCCTCACACTCAAAGAGAGAACAGAGAGCAGGTGCAGTCTCTGGTGGGTGCACTGCAACACTAAGTTTCAGTCACCGCATATCCTATGCCCACACCAGGAGCTGCTTCTGTATCACTCAGTCCTGCAGAAGAGCTTCCAGCAGAGGAAACATATTTACCTTGGCCCATTAATTGGAACATACCAGCCCCAGGGCTGTGATTTGCCAAGAAGTTAGAGTGTCCTGGTCTAGTGGGAATGGACAACCTCTTCTTTCATGAATTGTACCTGAGGAATCTGTGTGAGACCAAGGAGGCTGCTGAGGTGGGAACTAACTTTGCGAGTGAGATCTGTCATCATCACCACTGCCAAGTACCTTTAATCTATCTTAGCCAGTGATGCACCTTCTGTAGCATCTACTTTAAGACCAATTGATAATCCCTTGCCCTTCAGCATCCCAGCGCCTTGAAGAGGGAGACAAACACAGTAAAGTTAATGTCAAAAAGCAAAGCAAACAAAACAAAACAAAACAAAAAAGCTTTTTCCTTGGCTGCACTACCTGCCTCCCTAAGCTCTCTAGTTTGCTTCCTCCTCAGTGAGCAAAGACCTAAACCCTATAAAAGGGTTCAGTTTCACAAGAAATTCACAAAGAAGAAAATTCCCCGACTCCCAGGACAAGAATGTTCCAGTGCCTGTCTTGCTCATGGGTCATCCTTAGCACTGAAAGAGCCTATGTTCTGGCTGCAGTTCCCACAAAGTAAGTGGGTTACTGAGGTGACCCTAGCTTTGATTCTGACTTTAAAAATCCATGCAGCTCATTTTGGGAGTCAGTTAAAATATGAATTAGGGATTTAGGAAGCAAGTTTCTTTCCAGGCCACATTGTCCTATGTCTTTCCTTTTTCTTAAATAATATAAGGTTCCTCACCCAACTTGGTGATGTGTCTGGTAGAGGCACTAATAATGATAGTAATTCATGATATTAATGAGCTGGATACTACGCTCAGTACTTTGCACATTTAATCTCATTTAGTCCTCATGCCAACTCAGAGGAAATACATATGCATAAACTTATCTCAAAGAAGAATACATCAAAGCCCATGCAAGCTACAAAAAAATGCCCAAAATGATACTAACAAGTCAAGATTTAAACTGAAATTTTTCTCATCCCAAATACTCTTGATTGCTATATTATGTTTTTTGCATTTTGTATTTTAATTCATTTATTAGCACAAACTAATTTTATAAAATATTGTGTTAAAGTAGTATTTTATACATACACATATTTTGATCATTTCTATCTGCCTTATTACCTTCCCTTACACTGCCCTCATTGTTGTATTATCTCGTTTCTGTACTGAATCTAAAGAGGAAAGGAGATGGGAGACCTGGATGAAATGTTGGAAATATCATTCTGTCACTCACTTCTTCAGTGTAACTCCTTACCTGATCTTATTTCTCAAGTGAGGATGAACACCAAGGTCAATTCTAAAGACAACAATCCAGCCTCAAAAGGAATGGGTGAGTTTTCAAGACACAAACATTTTTCTAGAAGTGACCATGATTGATGAACGGTTTTCTTATATCTAACCCTTGAGATTGTTTTGCATCAGCCAGGTTTACAACTACAATCCTGTAAACTGACTGAGGAAGGAGATCCATTGTCTGCCAAGGATTTCTTTCACTTCCACATTGATCAGTGCCTCCTGGAAAGTTTAACCCTAATATAACTAAGTACTATTATTCTCATCATGCAGATCAGGAGCACAGAAGTTAAGAGAAATGTCTTAGATTACTTATTTAGTGTATACCAGAACCGAACTTTGATTCCACTTCTGACTTAAAAGTCTGTCTTCATAGTTATTATACCCTTAAACACACAACACATGATTTTTCTGCTTGCCTTCCATGTCTTATAAATTCCCTTTACTATAGTAGTAAGATTTCTGGTTTTTAGTTGGCAATGTTCTTACTAGGAAAGACAATCCTTACCCCAATCTACCACTTTCAGTGTGATACAAGACAAGAATAAAGACACTAAGATATATATATAGTTATGGGGCACCAAGAGGTCCTAAGTCCACCCAAGATGTTCATGGGAATGAAGGCCATGACCCAGTGCCCAAACTAGGTTTTATTAATTCTCCATGAGAGGAGAGGCTTGGGGGGTGAATGATAGTGAAAGTGGTGAGAAATATGTGAGAGCCATGAACTGGACTAGGAAATAGGCCTGAGATCACCTCTGCAATGTGTAGAGGGCAAGAAGTGCAGAAAGAGTAATCTTCATAACATAACTGAGGTAGTATCTTATATTTTGGGGTCTGTGGTTCAACTGTGATGTACAAACTTTCTTGCCCTGGAAAGTCAAAGCCTCTATCTCAGGGCTCAGTCACAGTCAATAGTGTGAGCACAGCTCTCCATCTCACACAGCTCAACCACGTTTTTCTAGGAGTTACTGGGCAGGGAAACAGTGATACCCCTAACTTCAAAGATTACACATTAGCTCCTCTACCAGCACAATTATACTGCTTAAAGCCAGTTGAAGCAACAAAAAAGTGGCCTACCCAGCTCTGCATATATCAACACATGGAGACAAGGCCAAGTTTATCCAAAATGGAGACTATTGCTCTTCCTTCAAGGAGAGTCCTCCAGGCAGTTCCCCACACCAATTCTTAGTATCACACAGAAGGGTTTAAATTTCAACACTTCATTTTGTGGTGCTCAGCCTCTGTACCATAGGCAGGGTAAAATCCCAGGAAAACAGACAATGCTCAGGTTTCTAAGTCTATAGGGCCACATGGTGGATACGAAGTGCTTATACTTGACCTGAGTTGAGACAAAGACAATCAGCTATCTTGTTTCAGGCACTGATTTTGAGCTTATATATTCATTATATACACACAGGTATGTTCTATAACTCAGAATTTCATAAATTATGGGATGTTACTTATTGTAATACTAATTCAAGATTAATGAGGTTTTAAAACAATGATATAGACAATAAAATATCGTAATGCCTTGCATACACCAAAGTTACATTTAGTCTTGTTATATTTTTGTATCAATCTGTCATCTTTCATCGGCTTATCCATTCACCCATTTATCTGTCTTTCCACTTATCCATCTATGGATATATGCAAATATTAAATGGATATTTTGAGTCACAGTGTAAAATATACTCTTACCAAGAGCCTCAGTCAAAAAGATTGAAATTTCTTTCCCAATCAATATGTCTCTCATTCTGTCAATACCTCCAAGAATTCACTTTTAAGAGTTTCTTCTCATTTATTTAAGATTGAACTTCCCCAAAGTCTTTACCAGTAATGCTACCTAGACTTTATTTTAAATCAGCTCAAACTTAATTAATTTTAAAGTCTAAACTTGTGTTTGTTTATGATTTCTGAAATTCAGTTTCCTCCTTTTTTTTCCTTCTTTGAAAGTTTGTCCTTCCTTTCTTGCTTCTATCTGGACAAAAAGGCTCCCAAAATGTTGTAAAATTTTAGCTTTAAACATGAATATTCATGCCTATACAAATGAGACTAATGAAGGGGTTTTCAGTATTTTTATCAATTTTTAGGATTTGCTTAAGTAAGAAATATTTAGTGAGTAACTACTATGCAGCAAGTTGTTAACAGATTGACTAGAAAGTGATTCTTGTTTTTCACAGACCTTATGGTTTAATTATTAGAAGTTATTTTATTACCAATAAAATACCAGGAAGAATAAAATCCAAAACAATCAAAGTTTTTTATTGAGGATTAACTCACCAATAAGTTTGACTTTTAATAAAGATAAAACTCAGCATTGAATCCCTTTGGGAGGTGACAATGGTAGTGATTTTCCCATCCTCCAGGAACAAGAAGGGTAAATCTGCAGAAAGTTCCTTGGCACAAGAGGCTAAGATAAGGAAGGTGATAAAAGATGGTGGACTCAAGTCATCCACCAGGATGCTGAGGGTAGAGACACTCCATCACAGCAAGCCGTGAGTCATTCTTCCTCATCAGTCTCTGTCTCACAGCCAGTTAAGAGGCTGGTCTTGGAAATGCATCTATAAAGATGGTTGACGTCTCATTAGCAAAACACTTGATAACATCATTTTAAAAGCACAAATTTGATTTTTTTCTCTTCCAACAAGTTGCATCACTTCAGTGGCTCCCCAGTATTATAGGCAAAAAGCTAGAATCCTTTAGAGGCCCCATGAAGTCTTACATAAATTGACTTTTTAATCCAGGAGTTTTCTTATTTTCTGCAAGAGTCAGTTTTACAGATCATATAACCTTTTTTCTTGGACCTTCAAACATGTAAATCTAGAATAATCTCCTAGTTGCACCTGCCTTCTTTCCTTCTAATTAGTGTTCATCTTTAAGGTCAAAGTGCAAAGATGAGGAGAGGAGATGGCTGAAGAGGGGAGGAGCCTGGTTCACAGCTACTGAAATAAACTCGACTAAAACACAGGTAACTGGAAGAAAAGGTAGGGACATACCGTCTGAAACTAAAGCCAGTATGACCTGAGACTAATAAACCAGGCAAAGCATAAATAAAGAGCTTAATAAAATGGCCAGCCAGCCCACCCAGCTTCCAGTGGGCCAGCAGACTCAAATTACTGCCCACCATAGTTGGACTCTTACAGAAAAGGTGGGGGAGGGGGACTGGGGATTTAGCTCAGTGGCATAAGCACCTACCTTGCAAGCAGGCAGTCATGAGTTCGATCCCTGGTACCCGAAAAAAAAAAAAAAAAAAAAAAACCCACAGAAAAAGGAGAAAAAAAGAATAAACTGAAATAATGTGGCTAAATCAAGCCACACAGAAGATACTTGGGATATAAGGCGCCCCGCCTCTTTTGCCTTCCTCCAAACTTCTGCTGATAAAAAAACTGCTCCCTCCCTGATAATCAGCCAGTTTTCCTCTTTTTTTTTTTTTTTTCATTTTTGTCCTTCCTTTTTTTCACTTTTTTTCTTTTCTTTTCTTTTTTTCTTCCCATTCCTTTTGTGCACCACAGAAAACTGGAACCAACAGGAACAAGATTAAAGACTACAGGAGTGTGTAATGAATGGAATCGCTAACCCCTCCCCATGATCTGTGGTTAGAAGAAGAAAGGCACCCCACAGGACCCCTCCATCTCACCCAGCAAAGAGGCTGGTGATGTACCAGTGGAACTTGTAAAGCAACAGAAAGGAAATTAGCATTGCACCTCAGGAGTGGAGAAAAATTGGATTGAGGAGCCTTGGACTACAATAGCAAGAGCAGAGGACTAGACCATGTCACAGCATCCCACCCCTCCCTGCAACAAAGGACCTGAGAGGATGGAGACCTGCCAGTGCAAAATACAGAAGGTGGAGCAAGGACCAGGAGGAGCTAAAGGTGCGCCAGACTGGGAACAGCCCGCTGTGTCTGCCTAAAATCAGCACAGCAACTGGGCGAGAGACACTGCCAAGAGCAACAGGGTGAGGAGTGGGAGGCCGCTAAGGGACATACAGAAACTACTAGCTGAAGAGTCTGGCTCCAGGCCCCTGCATCTGGAGGTCAAGATCAGTCTCAAATCCAGCACAAACTCGACTGCACTCTTGGCAGTGTTATCCAGTAGTTTTGAACTCTCAGTGGACACCAGAGGAATTTTGTTATTTTATTTCTTTTATTTTTTTTTACTGGTTTGTTTCCTGTTTCTGCTCCTTTTCCCCTTTTTTAACCTATATTTTTCTTTGAACCTATTTGTCTTCTTTTCCCATTTCTTCAACTGACTTAATCATATTTTCATGAGTGAATAGTGTCTCTAGTTTTTCTGGTCAACTTCAATAATCCCGTGCTTGCTTCTTTATTCTTTCTATTCTGCTTTCTTCTCTAGTTTCCCAAAAACTTACAGGATCATCCTTGGTCCTCCAGTATGGCCTCCATTTTATTTCTTTTCAATTATCTCTATTATACCTACTATCCTTCTTAGATTTTCCCATCACATGGTAAAACAACTGTACCAAGGAAAAATACTTTGCATACAAGCTCCCAATTTATGATCATTTCTGTTGTGTAACTGTAGATTTTGCTTCTATGGTTAAAGGTACAAAATTAACAGTTAATACATTTTGTCAGTTTCTAAACTGTGCCTGATGCTATTGTTAGTGCTAACTATATTACTTTAGCTAGGATGTCATTCTGTTTTAATCAGCTAGCCTCACTTCTGTCACAATATGGGGAAACACTGGGATAATAATCTCACCACACCCCAGTATCAAAAGACTGGGAACTGAGCCAAACAGTTCCCAACATCTCACTCTTAATTAACAGGAAATGTAGACTCTAAGGACAGACACAGACCAAGAACTTCCTACACACAGAAGACATCCCCGAAGAAGAAACCCTGCCTAAAGAGGCCTTGATAGTAACAATAAAGCTACCTACTACAAAAACTTACAAGGCTCAACACAGAAAACAAAATAAAAGCTTTTGAAACAGAAAATGATTAGATATAGAAGCAAAATGAAACCTCTGATTTCCAGTCCACCAGAACAAGTCCAGGAGACATTGAAATAAATCTATGAGGCTATAGAATAAATCAGATCAGAAATAATCTCTAGGATAAAGAAAGAAATGTCAACATTTATAAATGAACTGATCAGCAAATGTAGAGTGGAGCTACATTAAAAAAAATAGATGATGATAGAAAGAGGATGGAAACCATGCACAATCAGCAAAGAAATAATTAGAACTCATGAAATGGATTCAAACAGATTTTCAGGATATTAAAAATTCCATTGAAAGGTAAGACTTAAGTGAAACAGAAGACAGACCTTGAAGACAGGATTATAGCTAGTGATTATTAAATAACAGACAACACAAAGAAAAATGATATAAGAATAAAAAAGCAGGACTCAACACAAATGGCATAAAAAATTGAGAAAATAATAGCAGAAAATTTCCCAAGCATGAGAAAAGAATCTGACAGACAAATGGGGCATATAGAACTCCAGTTAGCCACAACCAAAATAAATCTCCACCCAGACATAATAATGAAGATCCCAAAAATTCAGCAAAATAAAATCATAATGTTAAAAGCTATCAGAGAAAAGAAACAGATCACCTATAAATTAAAGCCCATTGGAACCATGGCAGACTTCTCAACAAAAGTCAAAAAGAACTTGGAGTAAACTGTTTCAGGTCCAGAAAGAAAGCAACTTCCAACACAAATGGAAGTACCTTGCAAAACTATCATTCAGAATCATGGGAAAAATAAGATGCTTCCATGGCCAAAGAACAACTGAGGAAATCCATGACCACCAAACCAACCTTATAAAGGGTACAGGAAGATATTTTAGACAGAGATAAAAATGACCACAATTCAAAGAACAACAACAGAAAGAAAGATCAGGGCAACCAATTAAAGAGAGGGGAAAAGTAGAGAAGCAACAGCAGAAATATAACTTGGTAAAGATAAAGCAAAACACATCAGATAATACCACCAGTGTAAATGGCCTCAATTCCCCAATCAAAAGAAACAGACTAGAAAAATGGATCAAGAAGTAAGATGCAACAATATATTATACACAAGAAAAACATTTAACTCAAAAAGAAATTCATAAAGTCAAAGGATGGAAGACAATACTTCATACCACCAAAATTCAGAAAAAAGCAGAGGCAGATATTCTTCTGCATAAATGTGAATTTCAAACCAAGCATGATCAAAAGAGATGAAGAAGGTATAGGTATATACATACACATATGTGTGTATGTTATATGGATATATATGTTATATGTGTTCTCCTATGATATATATATATACATATATATACATATATATATATATATATTAGAAAATTTAAGAGGAAGAGATAATAATCATAAATATGTGTGCACTTTCTTTTCCTCTCTTTTGTACAATGACAATTACACATTTTAGGTTTTGTTGCTCCCACAGTTCTTATTACTTTTTTGGAAGAGAGTAGAACCAAAAGTGACATAACAGAACAGTCAGTCAAATCAAAAGGGTGGACGTAATAGATAATGTAAAAGCAAAGAAAGTGCTCTAAACAATATAACTGCATGTATATTTAAGTGTATAAGATAGATAATGATATTACTGAGTTTTGTTGGATCATTGAACAGAACTGTTTGCAGTCTCACTGTTGGAATGTCCACTTTATAAGCTTTAATTTTGTAACTTGAACAGTTATTTCTAAGATGACAAAATGTAATCCATTAACTAGTGATTTCCTACTGTTTATTTTTTCTGTAAATCTGTATAACTTGTACCCTTTCTCTGCTTTTTTTTTCTTTTTCTCCTTAAATAAAATTTTAAAAAAAGATAAATATGTATGCACCAGATACGGGAATACCCAACAATATAAGATGAATATTAACAGACAAATAAATGAGCAATAACACAACTGTAATAGGGAACTTAATGCATTATTCTCACAGAGAGACAGATCAACCAGACAAAAACTCAGCAAAGAAATATCAGAACTGAAACAAACCTGTGAACAAATAGATTTAGTAGATGTTTAGAGAGTGTTCTACCCAACGACATCAGAATATACATTTTTCTCAGCTTCATGAGGGACCTGTAAAATAGACCACATACTAGCTCATGAAAAATATTGAAGTAAATGCAAATAAATGGAAATTAATTATCCCAGTTATATTATCTGACCACAGTGTAAAGAAATTAGAAATTAATGGCCAAAAATCCACAAAAATTCCAAAAACACATGCAAATTGAGTTACAGCCTCCTGAAAAACCAATGAATCATAGATGAAATTAAAAATTATCTACAATGAAATGAAAATACAGATATAATGTACTGGAACCTGGGACACAGGGGAAGAAGTTCTATGAGGGAAATTTATAGCACTGAATTCTCACATGACAAAAACAGAATGAGCACAAATAAACAGCTTAAGTTGGACCTAAAGTTCCTAGAAAAATAACAGCAAGTCAAACCCATAGAAGAGAGGAAATCATAATGATCAGAGCAGAAATTAATGCATTTGAGACTAAGAAAACAATACAAAGAATTAATAAATTGAAGAGGTAATTCCCTGAAAGAATAAATAAAATTGATAAACTAATCCAATCTCAAAAGAGGAAAAGACTCAAGTTTATGTACCAAGAAATGAAAACGTTGAAATCACTAAATATCCTGTGAAAATTCAGAAAATCATCGATTCCTTCCTCAAAAAAGCTTCACTCTCATAAGGTGGAAAACAAAGAAGAAGTGAATGGATTTCTAGATCATACGAATGACGAAACAAGAATCCAGAAGATATAAAATTTCTAAATAACTTGATATCAATTAATGAGACTGAAAATGTAATTAAAAATTTAGATACAAAGAAAATCTCAGGCTGTAGTATTCACTGCTGAATACTACAAGAAATTTAAAGAAGATTTAATGCCAATATACTTCAAACTCTTTAATGAAATGGAAATGACAGCAATACTAATTCATTCTTGGAAGCAAGTATTACACTGTTACCAAAACCAAAGAAAGACTCTACCAAAAAAGAGAAACACAGGTCATCCCTGTAATTAGCATAGATGCAAAAATTCTCAATAAAATAGTAGCAAACACAATGCAGCAAATCATCAGGAAGATTATACACCATGACCAGGTGGGATTCATCCCAGAAATGCAGGGATGGTTCAATATACTCAGATCATTAAATGTAATATGCCATATCAGTCTAAAGACAAATATCATATGATCATCTCAAGAGATGCAAGAAACGATTTTGACAAAGTCCAACACTGACTCATGATAAAAACTCTAAGAAAATCAGAATAGATGATCTTTATCTCAATCTGATAAAAAGCCATCTATGACAAACCAACTGCCAAAATCACACTAAATGGTCAAAAATTGAAAGTATTCACTCTGAAATTAGGAACAAGACACTATCATACTCTTATTCAATATAATTCTGGAAATACAAGCCACAGAAATTAGACAAGAGAGAAACAATAAAAATAGGCATAGGAAAGGAAAAATTCAGTTATTATTCAAAGATACTTTATATAGAATATCCCAAACACTTCACAAAAGACATTTAGATTTAATAACCAAATTCAGTAGGGTAGCTGAATACAAAGTCACTACTCGAAAATCAATAGCATTCCCATACACAAACAACAAACACTGAGAGAGAAATTAGGGGAAACATGTCCTTCAGAGCAGCATCCAAAAAAACTGAAATACTTAGGAATCAATCTAACAAAGAAAGTAATGATCTATATATTGAAAATTACAGACTCTGAAAAAGGAGATCAAAGAGGATATCACAAAATGGAAAGATACCCCTTGCTCAGGGATAGGAAACACCAACGTAGTGAAAATGACCACACTGGGAAAACTGTTACACAGGTTTAATTGTTACACAAGTTTAATGCGATCCTGATCAAAATACAATTAGCATATCTCACAGAACTAGAGAAAACACCCCTGAAATTCATTTGGAAACAGAAAAGACCTAGAATAGCAAAGGCAATCTTGGGCAACAAACACAACACAGGAGGTATCATAATTCCAGATTTGAAATTATACTACAAAGATACTATGATAAAATCAGCATGACACCAGTAAAAAAGACAAGCCCAAGGATCAGTGGGACAGTTAGAAAATGCAACAGTTAAAAGATGCAGACACAACTACAAGCACATTCAGCCACTATATCTTTGACAAAGGAGTCAAACATGTTCACTGAAAGAAAGATAGCCTCTTTAATAAATGGTGCTTGAAACACTGGCTGTCCATATGTCAAAGAGTAAACCTAAAGCCATGTCTAAATCCATGCTCTAAATTCAAGTCAAAATGGACCTAAGATCTAAATATGAAAACAGAAACACTAATTCTACTGCAAGAGTAGTAAATAGGTGTAAAATAGTAAATGGGTGTAAGCAAGGAGTTCATGAACAAAATCCACAGGAAATATTTCAAAGAATCAACAACTGGAATCACATGTTATTAAAAAAAATCTTTTGAACAGCAAAAGAAATCACCAGCAAAGTGAAAAGACAATTCACATTTCAGGAAAAAAATTAACCAACTGTCACTTAGACAAAGCACTTCTATCTAGAACATAGAAAGAAATGATAAAAATCAGACCCCCAAATTCAAAGACCCAATCTAAAAATGTGCATCTGAGATGAATACACACTTCTCAGACGGATAAATACAAAAGGCAAATAAATACATGGAAAAATGTTCAACATCGTGTATCGTTCAAGAGATGCAATTTAAAACAACACTGAGATTCCATCTCGCTCCAGAAAGAATGGCTAACATCAAGAAATCAACCAATCACAGATACTTGAGGGGCTGTGAGAAGTGCAGACTAGTACAACCACTGTGGAAATCAGTGTGGAGATTCCTGAAAAGCTAAAATAGAAGGCCTATTCCACCTAGCTATTACCCTTCTGAGTATCTCCCCAGAAGAATTAAGAACATCTTAACACAATGATATGTGTGCATCTATGATAACAGCAGCACAATTAGTAATATAAATCTTAAAAACAATACAAATGCCCATGAATTGAGAAATGGATATAAAAAAAATCTGGTATTTTTACACAATGAAGTACTACTTAGTCATGAAGAAAGACAAACTTGAGTCTTTTATAGGTAAATGAACGCAACTTGAGGCCGTACTCGCAAGTGAATTATATCAGTCTCACATGTATTAACATCATATAATCTCCCTGGTGTAAGAAACTAAAAAAGTAAATGAATTCTAAAAAGTACAGTAGATATCATCAAATTGAACAAAATTATTCAAAAGGAAAAAAGAACTAGGTTGAGCGAAAGGGGAAAAGACACTAGAGAAAAAATCAAGTCAGTTGTACTATTAGTATCTCTTAGTTCATTTAAAAGGAAGATGTGAGCTAATATCAATTGGTGCCCATATATTGCACCCTGAGCAGCTACTTTAAAGATAACAGCACATAATATATTAACTATTGTTATTCCCCTATTATTTTGTTATGAAATGTTGTTTTATCTTTTTTTCTTTAAAATAAAAAATGCTCAGCAATCACTGCCCTAGACAAATCTTTCTTCATATCCTGAAGTCAAACCCCTCCATGATTTATTTGCATGCCACACTTACTATTTCTAGCTTGTCCATAACACTTTGGCACAATTGTAACATTATATATTAAATTAATATCTGCCTCATGAGGATAGCAATAATAGTTGAGTACTACTTTTCATTATTTTCATTGATTCCTTCAAAGACTAGACCAGCATTGAGTAGGACCTTATTAATATGCTGTTGTGTAAATCTGTGAATAAGTATGGGGAGTTTAATGCTCACATTTGGAATAGGACAGCCCAGCAGAGCAGAATGCATAGAATCTCAATTACAGGGAGAAACTGAAGAGGACTTCAGGATGAGCATCTAGCTCATTCAACACAGAAAGAGGGACCTGAGTTCAGACAAAGGAAATTAAAGTTGACTCCTGCCTGAGTGGGTAGGAAACCCTTCCTGCAACCATAAATGGAAATTCCCAGGTACCATTCTGGTGATGAAGAGATGCCTTGGTTACATTTCTTGTTGCTGAGACAAAATACATGACACCCACATGTTAAAGGCAGAAAGGTTAATTTCAACTCACAGTTCACAGAACTTTCAACCCATACTCACTTAACTCCAAGACAGGGTGGCATGGTAGGAAGGCATCACAGAGAGGAAACAATCCATAGGTGGAAGGCAGAAAAAAGCAATGAACAGCAAGTTTCCCGTTCTCTTTATCCCATCCAAACTATAAGCCTTTTTGGTGGTGCTACCCCCATGATAGGTGAACCTTCCAATTACCCATACTACAGTATGCTACAGTAAACCAATCAGTGGAATAATTTAATCATCACACTCCTACATTCACACATCCAATCTTCAGCCACCTCCAAAAAGCCCCACCTATGAGCCCATAAGGCTTTGAGGGTGCATCTAGATACAAACCATACTAGTAAGGATGTTTGTAGAACACAGCTGTATCTCTAAGACATCTTCCAGAATGATGTAAGATGAAGACAGCTTATAAACTGAGTGAAATAAGCCATATTTTTGAAATTAGCAAGAGGAAGAGTAAAATCAATGAAGAGAGCTCAACCTAATTGAAGACCAAGTTTACTACCACCTACAGAGCTACAGTCATGTGAATCTGCTCCGACTGCCCCAGCACAAAAGACAGATAGACTGACAAGTCAAATGTGTAAAGGTCTGGCTTTCATGAATGAGTAAATGGATAGGAAAGACCTTCATGAATCTCAGATCAGAAGAAGAGAATCTACATTTTTAACAATGACAGTGATAATAAATATCAGTTACTGAGCATCTATAAGGTGCTAAATATCTTAAGACATTATTTTTAATTTCAAAAACAGCTCTCAAAGTTCAGTTTCATTACACTTATAAATATGGAAATGGGGGCTTAGAGCCATTAGGTGGCTTGTTCAGGGCTCTACAGCTGCTAAAAGATAGAACTGAGGGTCAAAATGGCCTGCTCTTGTAGCCAGGATACTTGTTTGATGACAGAACTGTCTCTGGGTCTGCCCATGAAGGCAGATGAACTTTTCCATAGCCTCCTGAAGCTCATATAAACTGCATAGATATTGAAACTTTCCTAGCAGGGAGCAAAAGCCTGGGGTGCATTCCCAATGCATCATGCTTCCAAATTCTTCCTCAATTCCCTTTGAAGTTAGGGAAAGTCAGCACCTGGAGACTGCAGAGTACCACAGAGGGGCTGCGAGTTCATGTGATTTCATGGCATCCACATTTTTAATGGAAGAACTCAGAATCAATCTCTGCCTATCTACTTCCTGTTTAATAAGGTAGCATTAGATAATATTCCAATTCTATGACACAAATTAAACATTCTATGTGTAAAGTAGGTCAAAAATAACCGCTTTAATTGTTTAAGTAATGCCAAAGAGGTAAACACCAAAAACAAATTCAAATTACGGCATAAAGAAAGAAAAAAATCTTTAAATCTTTAGCAAGTTTACTAAGGCACAAAAGATGGTCTCAAACACATATACAAGCTCAGTTCAAGGCTTTTTTTTAAAAAAAATTGCAATTTTATTGATGACAAGATTATTAATAATGCTGCTGCCTGTCCATCACATACTCTTATCAACCCAGCTTTCTGTCATATTTATATACAGGCTATTTTCAATGAGAAAAAAATCAATTGAAATCCTGGAAATTAATAGGCTGTAAGGTATAAATGACTTCTATTCTGCTTTAAACATGACCGACTAAGCTAGCAATTAACAATTTGGACTTCCTGCCACTCTGGAACACAGTGGTGAACTTTGCTCCCATGAAAGCTAATTCCTCGCATCCTGAATTATTTTGCCAACAAAGAGTCTCCTTCACTACAATTTCCTCCTCTAACCTGTGAGCCTTTTCATATCCCTTAAAAGTTCCTTCTGAGACCTTTTCTACCAGGGTTCTAATCCTTTTACCCTTATTCTCAGCCAAACCTCCCTGAAAGAACACAAACAGAACAGACCTCAAAGATCCCATAGGTCCTACAAAACAATGTCAATAAAAGCATAGCCACATATCCAGGGCTACAACAACACAGGAAACTGAAAACGACCTCACAGAAGATACCACACTGGAACTTGGGTCTCAGGTGAAAAATCAACTAGAGTTAGCAGTCAGAAAGAAGGCATTTAAGATACCAGGAATACTGTATAAAGTCACAGGGAAGTGGCCACGACACGCTCACACAAGAAAATTGGATGGTGCATCAAGACTGCCTGTCGGAGAGACTAGAAATATAACTAGCAGGGTATGCGGTGGTTTTGTATGGAAGGCTTATGTTAACAAGTAACAACTGGCCAGCACTCTATGAAGTCCTACATAGCAAAATTTCATGCATCATTAACAGTGAGATTGGTAATGTCTGCTACAGGCATAGTGGTAGAAGACCGGAGGTCCTTTCTGAATGTATTTGTGGAATGTGCTTTTACAAACTGTGAAACCAATGAAAAGTTTGGATCAAGAGGGGATTAGACATATATTTTGCCTGGACAATCCTGACACTAATGTAGTGCATGAAACAACCCCAGTATCCCACCCAGCTCCAGCACCCAGGTCATCAACATTTTAGATCTCTGTGTGGGTAGTACTATGTATCACAAGTAGGTGTAATGTGTGATGATTAGTGATTTACAGGACAAAATAATCACCTCGCATATTCCCACATATTTTGTGTGTGTGTGTGTGTGTGTGTGTGTGTGTGTGTGCACGCATGCACGTGGGTCTGCGTGGGTATGTGTTGTCTGTCTGTCTGTCTGAATTCCTCTACTAGGAGAAAGAGGGAGTACAATGGGGGTGGAGGGAAGGCATCTCATTTAGCATCCTACATTTATTGTTTAATTTAAACTTCACAGCATTTCTAGGAGACAGACACAATTATGAGCACCATTTTGCAAACAAAGAAATAGGGTTCTAGAAGTAAAATAGATTTGCATAAGATAACAGATATAAAAACATTATGATTCTTGAGTCTAATCTCCTGGCAAACTCTCTGTATCCTCTTTCACTGACAGTAAGAATCTAAAATGGTCATGAAAAATAAATAATTTTTGATCATTGATGCAAGTTGGAAAAATCAACTATAAACTTCATTTTCCAACCATGACCCACTATCCACTTGTACCACAAAGTTTATAAATTATTATAATTTAAAAGATTGCAGAAGTATGAGTGGAGATTTTTTTTAAAAGGATCTCTCTTCTTTTATTTTTCATAAAAAGTTAACCCTATATTTTAATGAAATTAAAGTTCTGCTGACTTACAGTGACATCAGGTGATAATGGTTGCACTGATGGTTATAAAACTTGGAGGGTGGTGGAATGTCTGCAATAGTCTGGCTTAACACAATGGCACTGTTGCATAGGGAGAGGAGGTAATGAGCAGCTTAACCAGACCCACCAGCCTACTGCAGACCAGCCAAAACCGAGGTCCAATAAGTGATTCCAACACTAACAAGTAAGGAAGAAAGGCTGTGCTTACTGTGGGTGCTTATTAAAGGAAACAAGCAATTATCACAAATATACACCCTAAATCTAATGACAGAATACAACAAGCTCCAAATTTTAGGTGTTAACTTTCAGCTGAGCTGCTGCACATGGGGTCATTTCTGTGCAGCTTCCCTCAAGATGACTAGAAGCAAGAACATGTTCATTAAATTATAGCCTTGTGATTTTCTTAAAGGAGATTACCATAAAAGAAACTCAAGTTTAGCTTATCAAAGACACTTTAAAAGTGATGGTCATAATCTGACCAGGATGTATTTGTAATAAGCCATAGAATGAGTCAACCTATCATAGCCCTGGACACCAGCCACTCTCAACAAGATGAGTAGATCTGGAGTTCAGCACCCTAAAAGGGTGGGAGAAATCAAAACAATCTTAAAATGACTTTTATCCACTGAGTTTGGCAAAACCAAGAACTACAACAAAAAAGGAAAGAGGGTACTAGCGTTAAGACAGCTCCACATAATGAATGGAAGCCTGATCAAAACTAGAGATAAATGGGTACCCAGAGCCTCTACTTAGAGAATTTTCTGCTGCTTTCATGTGGAAATAATACCAAGCTACTAAGGACTTACAGGGTTTATTAGAGGTAAAGACAGTGCACTGGTATTGGAAGTAAAGACAACATATCTGAGAAAAAGATGAAGTCCATTTGGGTATGACCATTAATTGAGATATGTCAATTTGACTAAATTAAGAAATATCCAAGGAGTTAGTAAAGCACACTTGGGTATGTCTGGGAGGGTCTTGTAGTGTGACTTTGGGTCCTCATATATGATTCCTGGTCCCTCTTGAATGCTGTTCCTTCTATCTGCTTCCTAAACACCATTAACTAAAACAGCTTTGTTCCACCATGCTCATCTGTCATGATGTTTCTGTATTGGGACTAACTGACCATAAACTGAATCCTTTTAAACTGTGAGCCAAATTAAACCTCTCCTCTTTTAAGTTGTGAGTTTCAGGTGTTGAGTCTCAGTGATGGGAAACTGACTAACACGGGAAAGGCTAGAGTTGAAGGTTAGGAGATCTGATTCTGTTCTGAATCCTGACTAACTATACAACTAACACAAATCCCTTTTCCTCTTCAAGAATATCTGCTACAAATCTTCTGTGCCTCCACCACACCCTTTCCTGGTGGCTTTTGCCTCCCAAACTGTGCTGCCACCAATAGGCTGGCTAGTCACTTTCCTTGGGCATGCTGAACCCTGCCTGGGCTTTGATTTCTCCTACACTAAAAGACAACCAGCCACTTGCCCAAAGTTTCTGGCTCCTCTATTTGTAGACTCACAGGGAGCACTGCCCTCCATGGTGCTAACTAGCAAACAAAGCAATCACCAAAAAAAGTTCCAAGAAATTAAGGAATTAATTTCTATGGGATGAAACTTGGAAATGGGGAAAGGGAGATTAAGGAAGCCAAATTTTCTCTCTTTTGCCTCCTGTGAACCTTTCCACACTCCCGCAACTGACCTACAGAGGACCTTGCCATGGAGTAGCCTGGCCTACCAGGCCATGAAGGGACACATAGCCTCTAATAGCTTCACAGGGGCCCTTGCTTTCTGTCACTTTCTTCATCCTCTGTTTGTCCTGATCTGCACCTCCACAGTCAAAGGAATCAGATATTCACTTCTTGTTTTAGCCAGTGTTTTCTCAAAACCATAGGCTGAGCCTGAGCTCTTTTCTTCAGAATGGGAAAGATTGTAAGGAACTCTTTCATAGTCACTTCTGGGCACAAGATTGTAAAATTCAACTCTTTACCTTCAATAGAAACTTGACCAAGAGTTTCCACAAAGCAGGCAATTCTATGACATAATGAAGTATGAAGGTGAATACATCTTTTTTTTTTTTTGCATTGGGAAATATCTCTATAAAATTTCAAGCATTATTTTGTTTTACATTTGAAGAAACTAAGGCTCGAATAATTTAACTCACTTGCCCAATGCCATGTAATTAAAAAGGAGAAAGGACAAAATTCGAACTTGGTCTCATTCCCAAACCTGTGTTCCTTGTCATTATCCCATGTGGTGTTTGTTCTGAATTTACATTTCCCATCTAATTAAATTTTTCTTTTGCTAAAGATTGGGAAAAAACTCTAAAATGAAAGTGCTAGAGTAGAGAGCAAGCTGACAGCTCCAGGCCACACTAAATAATATAAAGGAAAGAGCAGAAATTTTATGCTTTATTATTTAAAGGGCCTCGGCTATACACCCTACAACCGGGAAGTTATGCTACTTTTTAGCATTCTTTCTCTTAATTTTTTCCTATAAGACAAAGGCGTGATAGAAAAACTTCCTTAGGAGAAAAACAAAAAAAGCCCTGATGTGGGTTATGAAAATACAGCTGCTGCAAAGCCAGCTACAGATGTGTTTGTTCACCTCCCACTAAGATCCTTTTGTACCCTAATTCTTTTGGGCACAATTAGTGGGCACTAATTCTTTGTGGCTTTCTTGAGTGGCATATGTAATAGACTTATTTCATTTTTCACTTTCAGATTCATGCGTCTTTGGATAAGACAGGTCTTCTTAGCTTATCAACATTTTTCACCTTAATTTCTACATCACATCTCCTACTCAGTCTCAGAAAGAAAGAGTTCAGACTTTTGACCTTTGTATCTTAAAGATATGGAACCTGAAATGTATTGTTCTGATGCTCTACGACCACTGGGGCTAGACATTAACATACATATCTAAAAGGAATCACCACAGATTTGGAACCTTAATAAGATCAGATATTTTACCACAAGAAAGATGGCCAAATTCAAGGAGTCAGAGAGACACAGAACAGACATCTCCACAGGCTGCCCTTTCAATCTCCAAGTACTCATCCCCTCAGTCATAATCTCTCATAAATGACCTCTGGAGCTTTTCAAGTAACTGGCATCCATTTCTATTGAGAGTCTCTGTTCAGTTCAGGAAAAATTAGCAAGATTAATTCTGTTTGCCAATTGTCCCACAAATATTTCCACACAAACACGTAAGTGAACTCTTGATTTTTGTAGAAGATGAGCTCAAAGTCCCAAGTCTGGTGGTATTTAAGGCAGGAGCAGGGATCAGGTGTTATAACTGTCCAGGGCGTGGGAACCATGGCTTGTCCAGGGGTAGCTGATAGAAATGCAATGCTGCTTTCCAGAACCAAGGATTAGACTCCACCTTGGCCAAACACTGCCTCGATTTCACGTAACTTTGTAGTTTTAAACATCCTGGCTTCCCAGAGGAATAGATAGTGTGAAACATTTCCAATAAGCATTGGTTGAAAGAATGAGAGAACACTTTTTTTCCCAATCTACTATAAATGAAAATGACCTTTTCTTTAAAAAGGATGTGATGTTGCAGTTTTGGAGGTCAGGCATCTTTGTGAAGCCTTGTTTTTGTTATTTTATTACTTAAAATAAGTGACATTAGTCTGAATAAAGAGGACTATAATCTCGATCTTCATTATAATCCTCTTTTCAAAGAACATTGTGAATAATGGAAAAGGCTAAATCTTGACAGCTATACAGCTATTTCCTCTTGCTTTGTCTTCTTTGTTATCGAATTCCCTGATGCATGCTATCACCACGCCAATGTCCATGCCAAAGGATCCTGTGCTTACTTCTGAGATCCTGTACTTACACTCCTCAAGATCACAAGTTCTAAATGCTAAGTTCTTCCACTTGCACACCAGCTCTGTTCCTTATTAACTGTGTGGCCTTGGGTAAGTTTCTGCTCCTCTCTGATCATATGCTTCCACATCTGAAAGCTGGGGCTAGCAGTAGTACTTGCAATTTTGTGAACACATGTACCACTTAGAATAACATCTGGGGTAGAAACTGTCTATTAGTGCAACCAATGTTATGTAATATCTATTAGTTTCCCGCATTTGAAACTTAAACTTCTTCAGCCAAGACCCAGATTTACTTTCCTTTTCTCTCAAGAGTCTAGTTCTTGCATTATCATCTTCCCTGCCTCCATTGGAACATTCTGCAATGTGCACTGAAGACAGTTGGTTCTCCTACTTCACGCCCCAACATTGCAGACTTACAGATAACTTGGAGATTTTCTGAGCAGACCAAGGAATTTGGAAGGGCAACTCACCCCTTGGAAGCTTGAGAAAGCTCAGAGCCCTCTGTGGAATCCTGCACCCTTGGGGAGTGTCGTAAGGTTCTCTCAACATATTCTCTGCCCTTGAAAAGAGCTCTTGAGCTCAGGTAGAGTTCCATATTGAATTAAACAGATGTTTAGCTTGATAGTCATGCCTGAAGCCTTCCTGTCCCATTTTCTTATGTGTGTTTTTAGGTAAATAGAAGCATGAAGGGTACAAGGAAGTTTATTAAGGAAGAGACAGAAATGCTTGCAAACATTTTATTGTTCCTCTTGAGTCTATAAACAGTTCTCTGTAATGCTTCTTTTAAGGCCATAAAGCTCAAGGAAGTGAGCCATGGGACCTTGGAGTGAGGCAAATATTGCTCCAGCAAGGCTACTACCCAGGCTGAGGCCAGGGTAGACCTCCCTCTCCATCCTTCTCAGGAGATAAGTGAAGACCTTAAGAGCTGGAATTGGGGGGTGCCAGAATGCCCAAGTCCAGCTTGTCTGAAAAACTAGAGGAGGGGTGATCTCAGAAATACCGGAGGCAGCCTGCGGACCCAGGAGAGCCTCAGGTGCTCTTCAGCTTAGTCTATCATGAGCGAGAAAGCTCCATGGAACAAGAGACCACGGTCAGTAGATCAGAATTCTCAGTCCTGACATAGGCCTCAATGACCCTGAGCAAGTGACAGCATCTCTAAGCTGTTTCCTGATCAGTTCATGAGGATAAGAAGATAGAAGGGCGAATGCATGAGGCCATTAATGGAAAGCAACAAACATTGTGCCAAGAATCATGTGGGAATGACATGACAAGTCATTGCCTAAAGTGTGGACTGAATCTACAAGTCTCAGAGGATCGTGGACATGAAGTCATGTGGTGTTGAGGTGAGTGGTCTCCCTGCGTGAGTGTCTTGGTGAGAGGCTTACCAACCTCTCAAAGAGAAGAAACAAGATAGAAATCCAAGGATGTCAGCAAGCATAGTGGCGGTAAGACAGACTAACAGGATTTCCAGGTATTGCTCTCTAAGGGGTCCACTTGCCACTGCACCATCACCATATCCCTGCTGCAGCTGTGACCAGCATCACATGGCCTTGATTCTGTCCAAACAGCATTAGGAACCCAGTGATAACTGGAATTAAAGGTTTGGGTATTCAATATGACTTGTAACTTGTGGCATATTGAACAAAACACAGAACACAAGGAGAAATATGAAGACCTATGTCCGGATCAAATACATCTGCCCCTATGGAGCATAAGACCTATTTCAAGAATAACACTCAGTACAGAATCAAGGCTCCAAGGATTCAGTGCTTTCTTTCATGATCCTTAACTAAATTTTGTTTTGTTTTGTTTTGTTTTACTTTGCTTCGTCAGTTAACTTTTAATTTGTGAGGCATGCTATCAGAACCATATTTTATTTCAAACATTCAAGGAATTCTGTAATCAATCACTGATGTACCTTGTTGGGGAAAATCATATGGACATGCATTCTGCCTAACTGAGATTCAAAGCTAAAACCAAAACTCAAAAGTGGTGCACATGAGTTACCATTAAACATTAAGATCAATTATAATATGCATACAACTGCATCATTATTTTAAGTTTAGTTGTAAATAAAACCTTATGCCCAAGTCAATTTTCATTTTTCAGCACATGGGATTGAACCAACGGTCTTGGCACTGAGATACATCCCTAGACCTTCCTCTTAATTTTTAGGTTAAGACAGAGTCTTGCTAAGTTGCACAAGGTAAGCTCCAAATTGGTATCTTTCTTCATTAGTCTTCCAGCCTCTCACGTTAAAGGCATAAGGTTTGTTTCATCTCAGCATATCCAGTGTTAAATTCTCACAGTGGCTGAGTGAGAGACAACCACAGGAGGTGTCTATGGTTAGGGAGCTGTGTTTCAGGCCAGCAAGAAACATCCAGAGTGTTATAAGCTAAATGACTCAGGCCCCAAACCCATGACCAGAAGCCAGGTTCATCCTGAATTTCCAAACTTTGGAAGTCCCAGAACCAGCACCCTACCAATCCTACTGCCAGCTTGCTGCTGGTTACTCAACACAGATATGGGCTCTGACTGCCTTTTTCTTTACCAGTGAAAGCAGAATCATGCCTCCAATAGGACACTACCACAAAACCATAGAATCTGAAATATAACCACAGGTCTGGAATCACTGAGAAATTTGTTCACTTGGGTCTTTTGTTTATTTTTTTATTATTTTACTTTGGATGTGTGTGTGTGTGCGTGTGTGTGTGTGCGTGTGTGTGTGTGTGTGTGTGTGTGTGTGTGTAAACATTGTTTTAGTAGGGTGTTTTTTATGTCATTCTTATTTTTTTTTTCTTCTTTCATTCCCTCATCTTTTTCATCATATTCTTGGTACTTGTGTAATCTTTCTTTGTCGTTCAGCCTTGTTCCTAATCTCTGTTGTTTTTTTTTTTCCTCTTTTCCCTTTTAAATTTTCTCCCCTTTATTATCTCTTTCTTATGGCCTTTGTGACATTAACAACGCTACAGTGCATTCTCAGAGAACCTACTTGCAAGACTAATGACGCTCATGCTTCCTTCCCAAAATAACTAAGGTAGTCAAATCTTGAGATTGTAGCAAAGATCAGAGTTAGCCACGTATAAAATTCATCACTGAAAAGCAATTAAGTTTATCTCTGTATTAATAAAGTCTTTAGACAATAAGCATCCAAAAACTTCAACACAAAACAAAACAAGCTAACAAACAAGCACAAAAAAATGAAAATAAGATAACAAAAGGGTTCCCCAAACCCCCAACTCCACCAAAGTCAATCAGGGCAACCAAGAGACAGATTAGTATAACCATGACCCATGAATTTCTTGAAAGCATAAAAGAGGCAGTTAGAAAATAGCTCAAAAGATACTCAGTGAAAATGGAAAAGATATAACTAAACAGATAATAGAAGTAATAACCAAAAAGATACAGGAGCTCTCCATAGACTCTACTAGACAGATCAATGAGCTAACAAAATGATATAAAACATGAATAACCAATTTACTAAAGAATAAGAGCACATGAAAAGGCTTCAATCAGAAATCCAAGAGATTAAAAATCATATTGAAAGTATAGACAACAGGACAGTCCAATGTGAGGCAGAATTTCAGAACTACAAGACAATGACTTCTTCATAGACCAACTATGCAAAGATGACTTAAAAACAATGTGACAATGAAAAATTGAGTCAACTATAGCAACTGATGCAAATAAGACCAATCTAAGAATAATAGGAATAACTGAAAAATCAGAAGACAGCAAAAATTGTACAAGAAAAAACCCTATTCACAGAAGCAACCACAGAAAACTTCCCAAATATAGGAAAAGAAATAATTATTTGTATAATGAAATGTTTCAAGCCATGAAAGATAAGAATTTCTACCCTTAACTTATGAATCCCACAAAACTTTCCTTTAAAACTGATGGAGAAATAAGGTATTTCCACAAGGAATGCCTCAAGAAATTCATGACCACCAAACTAGCATTAAAAAAAATTCTCAACAATATTCTAGAAAAAGACAATGAAACCAAAAACGTCAGTAAATCAAAAATAGTTGACACACCGGGAAGGATGAGAAGCTAGGCACAAAGGGAAACAAATCAGGAAATTAGAAATAAGAAAATAATGCAGTGCCAGGGGTAAGTCAGTACCTCTCAATAATAACTCTCAATGTAAGTGGTATCAATTTCCTAATCAATAGATACAGATTGGCACAATGGGTCAAGAATGAAAACCTAACAATATTCAGCAAACATTTAACTCAAGAAGATACAGACTAAAAAATCAAAGGCTGGAAAACAATATTACATGCAGTGAGAAGCCAGAAAAAAGCAGGAGTTGCTATCCTAATTTCAGAGAAAATAGATTTCAATCTAAAACTGACCAGAAGAGATAAAGAAGGTCACTAATTATTAGTTAAGGGAATAATTCAGATGAAAGTGTTAACAATTATAAACATATACGCACCAAATACTGGCATACCCACATAAAGCAAATACTAAAAGACATGAAAAATCAGGTAAATGCCAATCTTCTCAAGAGTTAAAGATGTCGTACGACAGTGATGTGTGTGAACTATATTTATAGTAGCTCAACTCATAATAGCTAAATCTTAGAAGTAGCCTATATGTCCATCAACAAATGAATGGATGTTTAAGATGTGATATTTATGCAAAATGGAGTACTACTCTGCCATGAAGAGCAAAACCATTTGAGGAAAATAGATGCACCTTTGAGACTGTAATGTTAAGTAAAACAACTCAGATGCACAAGCTTAAATATTACACGGTTTCGCTTACATGGAAAATTCAGTACATATATATGTATATATATAATCATATATAAATATAATATAAAATATATTTTTATTTATATAAATATGTGTTATATATTATGAAGTAAAAGATAGATATAGAAAGAAGGTATTATCATGTAGTATGAACAATGTTTCTAAAAGTATACCTTGATTTAATATAGTTGTCTTACATGCTTTGTATGCTCTGCAATCTATTAATCTGGTTTTCAATCTGTATGTATGATAACTAACTTTATATGGTTTTATAAGGTGAATAAATGAACCCAATGCTGGAAATATAAAAGGAAGTGCAGGGAGGGGAAAAAGAAAGGCATTGAAATATATTATAAATTGGTATCAATTCCCTGCAGTGAATATCATCATTATGTGCTGGAATCATGTGCTAATAAGTTTTTAAATAAAAAAATAATATGTAGCCCTAAGTTGTGAAACTTTTATAATTAGTTTTAATTTACATTAATTTAATTTATTTTTATTTTCTTTGTTTAGTTTATCTGCATTTTCTATATTTTCTTCAATATTCATAAGAAGAAAAACATTGTGTCATTTTCTCTTTTCTGCCCTACATGTTCCAAAATAAGCTAAAACAGTTCAGGTGTCACTTTTTCCTGGAAGATTCTAAACGTCTGTGCATGTCTTCTATAATTTTTATTGCCTTGTGCCATAATGTTTAACTTGGGTTAACCACTAATTTGTGAGCATTTAAGAATTAAGACATTTCATCAGATATCTCTTACATACCACAGAAGCTAACATAGTTGATGTAAGAAAAGAAAGAAAGAAAGAAAGAAAGAAAGAAAGAAAGAAAGAAGAAAGGGAGGATTGAAGGAAGGCAGGAAGATAGAAAAAGAAAAAACGGAAAGTAGAGAGGGAGACAGAGGAAGAAACAGAGAGAAAGGAACTACTTTTTTTTCAGATACAATAAAATTGATTAATTATCTCTAAATATGAACCACAGCTCATTCTTTGGAGCATGAAATTCTCCAAGTATCACCAAGAGAAACATTAGGCTTGGCCATTCCTGATGCTTAAGAAAGAAAAGCAGCTTCTATCCTTTCTAACTTCCAGCCAGACTGGGTCAGGAAGGTGGAATGAGGGTACTACTGAAAGACATTTCTGAATATAAATTTGGATGGCAAATTCCAGTTTTGCTTCCAACGTTTTCTGGGGATTAACCTTTTTGGGTCTGTTTGCTCTTAAGTCGTGAGAAGTCTCCCTCTCCATACCTCCTATCACTCCACTGGGGACCACATATTGAGAAGGAAGCATAAAGTGCTTAAAAAGTTTACCTATTTTGCTCCTAACCCCTTTCAAAATGCATGGGGATTTCTTCAAGAATGACTTAGCTATTATATCCTATTAGGAATTTTTGGTAATGACCAATCCAAATATTATTCTCATCAAGTTAATATAGCATAGTATATCACCATTAATATAAACTCACTTTTCCATGAGTGTAGACCCAGGCCAGAAGAAACAGAACACAGTAAGCAGCACCACTGGTTTAGCCAGTTTTTCTGCCACACTCTGAGCTGATACAACCACAGAGCTGTTATATCCATTGGCCTATTCAAGTCCCTTCAGTTGTATGGGTGATGGCAATACTGCTCAGTGGACAGAAGGAAAGGAAACTACTAACTATTGAGTAAATCACTAGATTCACTCACAGGTTCTACAAATATTGACTGAACATGTGCCAGGCACTGACCCAACCCCTGAGGATACAAAAGAATGGGATAGGCTGTTAGAGTGCATAGCTCCTTGGAGGAATGGGACAGATAGAATTAATCAGCAAAAAATGGCATAATCACATGCTGTGATAACCTCCAGACAGGGATGAAACAAAGTGTTGTGATACCTTACAAATGGAGAGAGATGTAAGTATTCAGGACAGACTGGGAAGGTTTCTGTGGGGCGACATTAAAGTTAATTATCAATTTAAAAATGAGAAGAAAATGATCACACAAAGCATAAAAGAAAAGAGACACACTCTCAGCGAAGAGTGAGGCAAAGACCTAAAATCCAGCAGATTCAAAGTACATAAAGGAGGCCTGTGTGGCTAGAAAAGTTGAGCAAGAGTGAGTATAGGAGATGAAGTTAAGTCAGATAAGTACCCACCATTCGGGATGTGATAGAATTAGGTTTCAATGTCAGTGCACAGGGGAAAATTCAAGCCTTCGGAACAGAGGGAAGCCATACACTGGTTTCAATAGAAGTCTTCTAGATATTGTACAGGAATGCACTAGGGTGATCAGGCTAAGTGATCTGCTGTGAGACTAAGTGAACTGCTGTGCAGAGACTACTTTTCATCACGTTCTGGGACTCAGAAGCAAGATAAAAATTTATGGGTTTTCACTGAATTCACTGAGATGTTTTCAAATGTAGACCCATTTGTCAAAGGGAACATTTGATAACTTCATAACTTTCTCTGTGATACATTGGGTAAATCTTATCACTGCTCAGAACCTTTGTGTTCACTGGGGTAAGTACTGTAACTGAATCTTCCAGAATAGCCAGTCCATGTTGTGTACCCTTTGGTTTCTTGAAAAAGAAAATGACTCTGATCATTTGGAAATAGACCAGGTAGTTTTGGTAGTTCCCTAGGCCTTTCAGGGTTGGAAAGAGCAGAAAGAAAACCATCAGGAACAGAAAGGAGAAAACATTTGATTAAACATTTCTCTGTGTGTCTGTGAAGACATTTCTGGATGAATCAGTAGACTGAGAAAAGCAGGCTTCCCATCCAGTGTGAAGGGGTCTCGTAAGGAAAATCCTCTCTCTCAGTCTGAGAGCTGACACACAGTCTTCTACCTTCAGACTTAGACTGTATCTACACCATCAGCTCCTCTGTGCTGCCAGGTTACTGCTCAGCCTCCGTAACTATGCGATCCAATTCCTTATTATATGGAAAATAGCATATAAGTCGTATATATATATGTACACTTCCAAATATGATTGTCCTCTGAAAGAAGTAAAGACATTTTTAAGAGCCAAACTCCAATAATGCAGCAAGAAAAATAGAAGATAAGCCTGAAACATCATGTTGATCAGAAAAGAAGAAAGGATTTAAAGAATGAAAGGGATATATCACAAAGACCTGACAGTCACTTTAAAGGAGTTCCTATCAGCAACACCTGGCACAATTCAAGCATCAAAATTAGATTTTAACTCATTAAATAAAGTCAGAATCCATGAGTTTGTGGTAATATAAAGAACAAGCCAATGAATGAATGAATTGGAGGAATTATCACCAACTGCTACATGTGTAGGAAATAATGGAGTTAGAAAAATCATCAGTAAGATGTTAGACCCAGTGGTCTAATACTGATAAGAAACATCAAACTTTACATGATTCCATATTATTTACCTACAAAAAGAGCATAAATGAAAACCCAATAACATGGTGGAGGAATCTAGCAGACATATCCAGAAGTAGGTGGCCAAAGTAAATACCTTTTAAAATGGACAATAGAACATCATATACCGCCTAACATGCTGTCTCCAAAAGGAAATAACATTTTCTATTTGGTTTTTCTTACCAAAATAACATAGTCTTAGCCTAATCACGAAAGTACATCCAACAACTCCACTTGAGAAACTTTCCACAAAATAATCAGCTTGTACTCCTCATAAATATGAAGGTCGAAAAACACCAAAAAAGAAAACAAAAGAAAAAATTTGCTGAAAAAAATAAAGAAGTGCATGTGATTTGTGATTAAATCCTGGGTGGGAAAATAATTCATTAAGAAGTTATTAACAAACTATAAATACGGACTATGGGTTAAATAATATTGTATCAATGTTAAATTTCATGATTTTGATAATCACACTGTGGTTAGGTTAGAAGTGTTCTTTGTTCTTCTGAAACAAATACTTAATTATTTAATAAAGATATAGTGTCTAAATTTATTTTTAACATTTTTTGAAGGGAATCATATATAGGTGATAAAGGTAAAAATAGAAATATAGAGAGAGATAGATATATGAAATGCTTCAACACACATACATGTACAACAAACCAAGAAAATGGAAGCTAATAATGAACATATGCAAAAGATACACAAGAGTTTCTTATGCCATTAGAAGAAAATAAAAGTTTACTTTCATATATATATGAAAAGTTTACTTTCTCATATATATATACAGAGCATTTGAGAATTCAAAGTGATAGGTATCATGCTATACAGCTAGTGGGACATGTATAAACTGATACTACTCTCCTGAGTGTGAAGAATTTGACAATGCATAATTCTGCCCTAGCAATGTAGACAAATGAACATGAACACTTATAAACACATAGCTATAATTTTATAAATCTTGGGGAAACTAAATTATTAATAATAAGAGCCCAGGTAAATAAATCATGGAACACCCATTCAGTGGAATTACCCTTAAAAGTTTTCATGCAAAAAATTATTTTATTAAATGGGAATTCTTCTGCAGTATGCTCTGGGAAAATCGAGTAATAAAACTGTATAATTTGAGCCAATTTTGAAAAAGAAAAGATTGTATTGTGGTTGCCTATATTATCCCATGGTACTGACACTAATCCTTAACTTCTCTCAAGATCTATAACCTTTCACCCTAACTTTGAATTCCATCACGTAACTTGCTTTGACCAATGGAATGGCGTGAAAAGAAGGATGTGCCAGTTTCCACTCTGGGTTGTAAGGACCCTCACACACCCTTACTTGTTCTTGTTCATTTCTGCTCATCTCCACGAGAAGAATATAACTAGATTGGCTCTTGCTCCCAAGAGGATCATGAGAGATGTGTGGAGCTGAGCAGGGTTTCCCAGCCAAGTTCAACCTAGACCAGCTAACCCAGAATGTTTATGGCAATTGCTAATTACTACGTAACTGAAGTAATACCTCAGAGTCTTCTATTTCTACCTTTGGGTTGCATTAGTACAGTGATTTTTATTTTCTTTACATTTCTAAATATTTAAAGTGTAAATGCTTTGTTCTTATAATAAGGGGAAACTAGATTACAAAAAATAAGAAAGCAAAAGCACAATGACAAAAATAATCAAAGTGGGCACAAATATAGTCAATCTTGAAGAAAGCATGGAAAATTAATTTTGACACTCAAAAAATACACCATTTTAATTTATTGAACATCCTCAATAACTAGGCACATTAACAAATAATCACCTCTTTTGGAGAGTGGAGGTGACAGCATTATTACTATTCACAGAACAATAAAATTAGTTATGATTATGTCCATTTTATACTTGCTAAAATAGGGATGAATTAGAGAAACACATCTAAGGTTACTCAGCTATGAAGTATTAGAACTGATATGCAAACTTAAGTTTTCCTGCCATGAAATCACCACCTGATTGATAAAGGGACTCCTTAGATCATTGGACTGGCCAGCATTCTTCCACCAATGTTAGGAAATTTGCTCTCTATTTCAAGGTATAAGATGTCCTGAATATGCAACATTTCATTATTATCATCTACATTGCATACCTATCTGTCACAAGGTAAGAATACTAAAACATAGAAAGCTGAAAATTCTTTGCTATGTTTCTGTTTCTAAGTGGAGTATAATTCCCTTTCCTCTGAATCTGTGGTCACCTTGGGAGTTTGTATGACCTATAGAATATTGCAGAAAACAATTACTGCGCTTCTGTGACATCCTAAGAAGACTAAGTTTCTACCTGGGCTACTGGCAGCCCCATCACCATGCACTGAGATAGTCCAAGCAGCCCTTTGGAGAAACCTATATGAAGGGATTTTAGCTCCATGTCTGACAGCTCCTGATGAATTCCCACCAACATATCAGCCCTGTCTTGAGCCACTTGGAAATAAATCTCCAACTACATGCAACCAGACAATATGGAGCTGACAAAAAATGACACACTATGCCCTCTCTCAGTTGCTTTTTTAATGCATAAGTAAAATAAAAACTCATATTGTTTTAATCTACTAAATTTGTTATATTTTGCGAAGGCAATAGATGACTAGCATATCGTATATTCTTTTTTAAGTGCTGAAAGGCTAAGGAAAGGATCAAAGGGAAAAGAAAGCAAAGAAGAAAAGGGGAAAAAAGGAAGAGATATTTGTCCTTTCATTCCCTAGAAAAAATGCATAAAAAGTAAAATTAATGAGCAAATGTACCCTGACCTGTGTGCCTCTTTGATCCTTGGGCAGAGAAGCACATGGTGGTCTCCTTGCACCAGTGTCATCTGAGCTGCTCCTCTTGTCACAAAAAAAGATGAGAACAGTGAAAGGACTGCATTCACTGATATACACTTCCACTTACTCAGCTACTGCAAGAGCGATGCCTCCAGTAGAAAGGTAGCAGTTTTATTTATGCACCTTCCTGTGTATTTATTTATCCTGTCAAAGGCATTTTCAAACCTGTCATTTTAACCCTAAGGAATTTTTCATTCATTTTGGAATTTCAATCACCATGTCTCTAAATGGTGAAGATGATGTAGGGGCAGCCCAGATTCTTTGAGTAGCATAAATCCCATGGCCTCAGCCTCCAGGTAAGCTAATCCCCAGGGACCTGCTGCCAAAAGCATTGAACCTAAGGATGCTGAACCTTGACCATGAAGTGGCATTCCTATGAAAGATGCTCATCTAAATGAGGGCTTGCTTCTTGTCCTTGAATTGTGATTGAATCCTGATAAAATAGACTATCTTTTCAGGGTCTCTAGCTTCTGAGGTGGCAAATAGAACCTAAGAGTGCACCTGGTCCTAACTCTAGGTTGAGAAATAGTGAAAGTTCCAAAATAGTTGATATATCAGTCACTTGCCTGCATGTTCTCCAATCCTTTCCCCATCCCTCCTCTGCTCGACTATGTATTGTATAGGGCTAGGTTCTTCAAATTACATTTCCCAAGTTCCTCAAAACTGACTTCTGATCAGGATCAACTAATCCAAATCAGAGGTAATACCAGGAGAGGGAGTGGGAAGAAGTGTCTCTCACCATCACCCATTTTCACTTCAGGCCAGTGATTGGGATGCTTTCATAGTTCTCACTGGTATAGTGTCCCAGATCATCGCGGTCCCAGGCTCCCAAGCTCCTTTAGGTCCATCACATCGCTTTGCACATATATGCAACATCTGAGCTACTTATATCTTACCCCTGATGGGTTGGCACCAAACAATGCTCACCAATACCTTAGTTTCTTTTACTCCCTTCAGAATGATAAGCTGTTGTGATATTTTACAGTGAAAAGAAAATCTTTGTCATTCTGTCCTCCAACCTGGTGTATTCATGCTGTTTCCCCACTCATGTGGTACCAGTGATGGTGAATCCTTTAGAGATGGAATGCTGAACAGCAACCCTAAATCCACTCATTGCAAAGTGCCAACACTGCAATTAAACCTGAATATTGAAGCTTTAGTTTAGAATAAAACAATTCACATTTTAAAAGAAAGACATATTAACAGAGCTTCCAATGATACAAAGAGCCCACTGTAGCATGCATGCCGCAGGTTCACCACCACTGCCCTACTCCCTTGAAACTTATGAGGTCAATTAGGGCTTGAATCTGAGTTCCTAAAGTCAATACTTATTTACCTCCTAAAAATGTCCCATTTTAACATGTAAGTTTCCTGTGGCTGAATAACTCCCGGTTGATTTGTATGAATCCCATAAGGTTTTAGGCCTGGTAATTATTATCAGGCATAGAAAGTCCTGGCCCACACTCTTCTCCCTCCATTTATCCATCCAATCCCTCACCGACTGTTGCTTCAGATGAGCTTATAGAATAAATGTGGAAATGGTGGAAACAGAAAGCACAAGAAGTAAGCCATCATTCCATGCTTTTTATTAATCTATGTGGACTTGGCAGTTTATTTACTTTCCCATGTGTTCAGTTTTGGTAAATAAGCATGAAATATCTACTTCATAGAATTATGAGAATTAGAAGTTATGATCTCTGATATTTTATATTTGATAAGTATTCTGTTACTCTAGTAAACATCACTCAGTAACATCTCATGCATGTCCTGGGTGTACTAGATGTGAAGCCTCAGAGTTTCTCAAGATAACCTAGGACTATCATAATTAAAACAATCATTTTTTACATCAAACCTCACTTTATACTCTGCAAAACTACTCATCAACTACATTCCTACTTATTGAAATGACAACTATTCATCAATGTTTATCATAGGGACTGAGGGAGGCAGCCCCTATAAAGTGTTCCAGTTAAGATCTAGAACCTAGATAGTAGTAAATAACATTTTGTGCTGAAGGTGGTGATGATGATGGGATAAGAGGATGAAGGAGAATCAGAAGGAAAAGGAAGGGGAGCAAAAAGGTGAGGATGAAGAAGGAAGAGGCAATGATGACAATGATGTTATTCCAAGGAGCAATTCATAGTGCCTCTGTATTGATGTGGGTTGAGAGGAACCTTGAAAATTTTTCATGGAGCAGTCTGACCGGTTCCTATGATCTGAGCAACACCAAAGGCCCATAGAAAACAGAATATGCTATAAGAGATTTCCATGGAAAGCAAAGTCTGAGACTGAACAAGTCACTGAAGGACCACCAATAACGGATATCAACCCTCTGTGTGATGAGTGCCAAGATATTCTTCTCTGTGCAAAGGAAAATGTATCAAGGTCCAGAACTACTATATAATAACATATCAAAGTTAGACTAGATAATATATATAAAGCATTTTTGACTCTTTGGAAAACAGCTATCCGTCTGTAACAAGTGGTAGTATTATTTATCAGACCACACACTCATTTAAACTAAAGACATTTGGGTGTAGCTAGGAATCAAGCTCTACGGCAACAATCTATTCTTTAGATTAACACTCGAGAAAGAAATGCATCTCATAAAGAGAATTGGTATTTATTGTCTTCAGGAAAGCCACAAAGAAATAATATATTATCTGTTTTATGACCATAAAAGACATAGGTTCCAATACCACCCCTAGTTCTGATCAGGTATGTCTCTTCAAATGTAAAACAAATATTATGGTTGATATCTCATGGGTTATAAAGATAAAGTAATGACTACTTAGCCACAAACCCACTGTCAAACAGGAGTAGCTTACAAAGCCCTTTTCAAATGCTTAGAGTTTGCCACTTTACCATAAACCAAACTTTCTTGGTTATACCACTGTTATGGATATTAAAAACTGGTGGTCAACTTAATACCAGCTGGATTACATCAGCATGGTGCCGAGCATAGATTTTTCACTTGAAGAAAGTTGCCAGCATAGAAATGTGGAGAAGGAGATGCTGTGTGTTGAGGCGTTAAGGAGTAGTGGGTTCTCCTATGTGCTTGAACCATTGGTTTTTCTGGAGGAGTTATGATCCTCATATCGAGCATTGCTTCCTGGCTCCAGAGGGGAAGACATGTGCCACTTGGACTCTAGGACAAACTCATCATGCTGCTTCCTGGCATGTACGCAACTGTGCTTACCATTGAAGGAGCTCAGGACCTTCATGTAGCTGAGGATGGCTGTGGTGCTTTTGGACAGCCCTAGTCTTTGTTGTGAGTGTGACTTCTCAGCTCCAGCAGAAAACCTACCAGCATAGCTCCTCCACCCTGCTGGCATAGATTTTCTAGCTTCCACTGCTGACCTTTAGGCCTTCTCAGCACAGATCCATAAAAGACACTGACGTGAATCCTTCTTTTGGACTCGTGGGAGGCATTGTCATGAGCTCTGGGTCTTTATCTGGACTCACGTGAGACACTGCTGTGGAATTTAGGCCCATGGCTAAATATTCTATGTCTTTAGTGTTGAGGATAGATTCCCTACATTTTCTTGTGTTAACTCCTGGCTACCATCATAAAAATAATATTATAAACCCCATGTCCTGATTCGAATTGTTCTCCTCACAACCTCTGACTGTAACAGCCACCTTATCACCTTATTAAGTTTGGAATTTTGTAGCCAAGGAAATTAGTCCAGTTTTCTAGCTAAAGAAAGAACAGAAACATCTCAACAAAAATTCAAAATAAAATATGCATCGTGCCCCTATATCTTACTCTTTGAATAAGCTTAAATATCCACTCCCTAATTATATGTCCAACTGTAACTTTAACCATTGAAAAACAACTGCAAATAATGTCAGATTTTTTCATTGTCTAGCTCCATTCCTACCCACATCTTGCTTGCTGGTAATTGGAGGGAAAAATTAGCTCACATATTTGGAGTGACCAAAAATGACATACAGAATCCAAAATGAGATACAGCACTGAAGTTCTGCATAAAACATAATGCTATCCCAATAAACACTGTTGACACATGCCCTCTGCGGAACCATGGATAGCCTCATCCCTGAGGTTCAGCAGAGGACAGGACAGTTAACAAAAATGAAAGACAGGAAAAAATAGGAGGAGAATGAAAAAGAAAGGGAATAGAGTGAACTGTCTCCGACTCAATCAAATAATGTTCTTTTATTGTTATATTTATTTAAAACACAACAACATTATTATCTGTAATATTTTAATTAGAAAGCCAATTCCTGTCTCACCATACTCCTGCAGAGGTGTTGACGAGGACTATGCTCCTTTTAAAAGCTCTGTGGGAGAATCCATTTCTCTCTCTTTTCCACCTTCCAGAGGCCACCATCATATTGGCTCATGTGCTTCTTCCTCCAACTCCAAAGTCAGCCATTACACCTCTCTGGTGCTTCTTCTATTGTTACATCTTTCTTATCACAACCAAGAAAGCTTTTTGTCAGACCAATATATAATTCAAGACAATCTCATTTTAGAATATGCGGCTTAGAATCTTAATTGCCTCTGCAATCTAAGTTCAGGTTTTGCTATCATATTTTCAGTGTCTTACTGTTACTTTACTCATTGCAGAGACAAATACCCAATACTCAAAGTTAAAGGAACAAATTTTCATTTATCTCACAGTCTGTAAATGTTTCATTCCATAATTGCCCAGATTCATGTCAGAGTAACATGGCAAACAGGCGTCATAGAAGAAAAACAATTCATGGTGGACAGAAGGCAGCAAAATAAGCAAGAGAAACAGCTAGTGAACTTAAAATCTTCATTCTGCTGCTTTTTTTCAGCATAAAAAAGGATTATTTTATTTTAATAAAAGATTAAGATAAAAGAGAACATAACAACACAGGTCAGAACAATTTAAGCAACATAGTGTGTCAGACAACCCGACATAACAGTAGCTACCATAGTGTCTCTTTCCTTGAAATATTTGAGTATACCTTCATATACTATAGTGTCAAACATAAAAAGTATAAAACCATTCAAGAGAATGAAAGTATTACAGGGTATTCATAACCAACTAACAAAAAATGAACAATAGTTACTATATTATCTCCTTGTCTATAAAAATTTTGCTTATACTATCACATATAATAAAATCCAATAAGATAAAACATGATAAAACTGATGGAGACAGAACAAAAGCTTGGTAGGACTTCAAAACAAGATGATATTAAATCATCACTAGCTATTATAATGTCTTGTTTCTTCAAAATAGCTGTTCATACCATGATTCTGCTGCTTTTTATATTCTAATTAGGATGCCAGAATTTGGCATTGCCTAAACAAGCAGTGGATACACACCCTTAATCTCACAATTTTAATCCCAGCATCACACACTCTAGATTCAGACACCTTTGAAAAGTTCCCATTCATGAGCACATGAAGCTTTTGGAGGACATCTAGATACAAACCATGACATTCTGCCCCTGGCCACACCCACAGATGCATGCATAACCCTTTATGCAAAAGACATTCTGTCCATCTCCAATAGTTGTCAAAGTTCTAACAGTTTGAGAAGAAAGTCACAGAGCACCATGTTCTAGAATGATGGCAGCCACAATATGATCCAGAATATTCTGAAATTCCCCCAAATTAATTATTATACACCCTTAGTCCCAGCATCACACTATAGATTTAGTAACGTCTGAAAAAACCTCCACCTATGACTATATGAGACTTTGTGGGGGGCCATCTAGACACAAATTGTGACACACAGGACTTGGGATCAGGATATGAACCTCTTCAAAGGGTGATTACTCTGGCTACTGCAACAACTAAACCAAAAACTCCTAAATTGTATTTGTAAACTGTTTTCGATTGAATTTCTAGGGTAGACCATAAGTGTTGAGATTGAAGTACAATGTCCAAGACCTTTAAAACCTAATCTTTCAGGTTGGATCTAAGCACAGTAAAGATTCAACAAGTTCCCTATGTGCTTTGCATGCACAATCAGGTTTTAGAACCTCAGTTCCAAATATTTTTCCAGCAAGGCTATTATCTCTTGTGGACAAATTGAAGTTTATACAATTTTATTTTGCTTTGTTAGAATCTGTTTAGCTAATCAATTGATGAGGCTGCTTGTGTTTAGAACAAAAGTTTCCAATTTTAGATTGAGTATCTTACAGTGTATCAAGTAGCTAAAGTATGTGTTCTGAAGAAGCTGGCACCAATTTTAGTCCTATAAATGCACCATCTGTGTCACCAAAGAATTTCTGTGTTGATTTCTTCATACTTTGAACAAGAATTAATCAAGATTTTTTTCGTGGGGTAAACCTGTCCTTGCTATTGGGATACTGACAAGACTTGTAAGTATCATTCATCAATGTGTAGTAAAGAGCTTTACCAAAAAGACTAAATTCAACCAAATGCACCTCATGAAACATTTGAGTTTTGAAAACCAGCCTTCAGATTCTATTGCTTTCTTCCCTTAATGCAGTGTTAAGCCTAAAAGATCATAGGGTAATCTGAGAAGTGTTCTCTGCTTCTGGAAATGAAGTATCCTATGTATCTAGGTCTTTCCTGGAAAAAACATCAGAACATCTTGGCAAAGACAATACTATGGTTTGTATCAAGATGTCTTCCAAAAGCTCATGTAGTCATAGGTGGGGTTTTTTCAGAGATGGCTGGATCTAGAGTGTGTGATGTTGGGACTAAGAGTGGGGGATAACTAAATCAGTCCACCGATTGGTTTGGCTTCATCCTAATCCTGGTACCCTAGATGGAGTCTAAAAGAGGAAGAAAAAAGCTGCTGAGATCTCCCTCCCTTGTTGCTTTTGTGGTCACCATGAATTGTTCTTTGCAATGCCCCTCTGCCAAGCCACCCTATCTTGTGGCCAGCCAAATATGAGCTGAAACTTCTACAAACTTTGAGCTAAATAAACGGTCCCTCCATTAATATTGGGTCTGAGGTATTTCATCTCAACAATGAGAAAAGACAGAATTGGTATGAGACAAGTAGGATCATTGCTGTGACTGTACCTGATCATGTAGTTCAGGAGACTTTAGGACTGGCTTGTGGGAAAAGGTGAAAGATTTGGAGATTCCAGCTGAAACAGATTAGGCTGCATTTGATGGGAAATTATGCTCAGAACTCAAAAGACTAGAATGCTAAACGAAATCTTGCCAGTGAAGATCAGGCTTGGGAGTTTTCTGCTGGGAAGGACTGCGTTGGCTTTTGGATCTCAAATGATGTGTGATATTCCTTGGCAGAAAGTTTGTCTGCATTTTGCTAGTGTTCAGAAACTTTACTTGAGACTGAGATTGAGGGTGGTGAACTAATTAATCTTTCAGAACAAATTTCAAGGCAAGCTCATGCTGAAGCAGTGGCATGGCTACTCTTGGGAGTTAGCCAGATTGATGTTGAGAATCAAGAGCAGAGAGTACAGTAGAATAATTTTACAAGTTTTGAGTGTGGCCAGAAAGGAAGCTTCCGTAAAGTTGCAGCCTGCAAAGATGGAAGAGAGGAAAACTTGGTAACTGAGAAGAACAACAAGAAATAGCCAAATATTTCAGAAGAAGACAATGAAAAAATGACCTGAGAACATCACGAGAACCAGCAAGATTCCAGCCTCTGCAGCCTCAGAGTGGCAAAGGTGAAAGACTTTGTTTTGAGAAGAAAGCCCCAGAGCATCGTGTTCCAGAGTGGCAGTGGCCTAGGGAATTTGTTTCTCAGGATTGGGTTCAGAGTGTTCAGTGATCCAGGGACTCAGCCTCTCCAGCCAAGATACAAGAAAGTCTAACTACTGTGCCAATTAATAGGAGACCATGGCATCATCCTTGTGATGCTGGTTTTATGTGCATTTAGAATGCAAGAGTGGTGGGGTCAAGAAGACTCTCATCCAGAGTTTAGAAGAATGGTTGGGAGGCCAGGCACTGTGTCCCCAAGAATTCAGTGTATGAAGCCAAATGTGCACGTGAGACCCCAAGATGTTGGAAATGCTAGAAATGTAGATTGTCAGAAAAACGGCAAAGATGGAGCAGAGCCAGCTGAAGAAAGAAGCCATAGGGGCTACAAGTATCAGCGGTGCCATAGGAGCAGAGCCACCTAAGCTCTTCGGCATTCATATTTTGTCACAAATTTCCAGGGATGCTGGCAGTGGAACTGTGAGACTGAACATTTGCCCTGCTGTACTTTGGACTCGCTTTCTTCTCATTCCTTTTTGTCCCCTATTTGTATCTTTTGGAATAATAATGTTTATCTTGTGTCACTAAATGTTGGAAGTGTTCAACTTTCTTTCATTTGTATAGGGGCTCATAGCTAAGAGTTGGCCTTAAATCCCAGAGGAGATTTTAGACTTGGACTGACTTTACAGTAATGCTGAAACTGTTACAACTTTGACAACTGTTGGAGATGGACAGAATGTCTTTTGCATAAAGGGCTATACGTGCATCTGTGGGTGTGGCCAGGTGTGGAATGTCATGGTTTGTGTCTAGATGTCCCTCAAAAGCTTCATGTGGTCATGAATGGGACTTTTGGGAGGTGTCTAAATCTATAGTGTGTAATGCTGGTTATTAATGTTGTGAAATTAAGGGTGTGTATCCTTTGATTGTTTTGGCACTGCCCTAATCCTGGTAGCCTAGATAGAGTGTAAAAGGGACACAAAAATACTGCTAAAGTATTTTTACTCTTGTTGCTTTTTCACCTTTTGGGCACTTTCAATTGTTCTTTGTGATGCCCCTCTGCCAAGCCACCCTACCTCAAAGCCACTCAATTATGGGCCAAAACTTCTGTTAACTATGAGCTAAATAAACCTTTCCTAATTTGTCTGGAATGTCAGGTATTTTGTCTTACCAATGAAAAAAAATATGACAGATGGTAAAAAATATATATATAGGCACCTGACAGTCCATCAGGGATTTAGTCATTTTTATTAATTTTCAATACAAATGGTAGGCAGATTAAAAGTTTGAGTCTTGCCTAAGGCAACCTAGGCTTTGTATTAAAATTCATGCATATGTACATATATACATACATTTACATATATGTTCATGCATAGTAGGTGTGGGTCATCGACAGTGTACTCCTGGCTTCAATTCCTCAGGAGAGAGGGAAAGAGAAATAGAGAGGCAAAGATAGAGACTGAGATAGAGATAGTGAGTGAGATCATTGACTATTTGCAAAGCATTGGGCTGGACACCTTATCTCATAGAGTTCTGAGCTTAAATCTTAAGATGAGTTTATTGATTGCCATACAATTATTTGTTGGAGCTATGTAAAATGCCAATATTTAACTACCTCACACATGGACATAATATTTCATTTTTTCAACCTATAATTACACAATAGAATATGTTTAAATTCGAGCTATAAATGTTCAGATTAGGAGGGATATTACATTAAGAGCCAAAATGCAAACCCTGTGTCTAGAGCACAAGAAATTGTAGAGATAGGTACAAGATACATCCATAACAGAGATCAGGGAGATTGGCAGGACGGGCAGACAATGATAATGACTTTGGATTTAATCCTCATGTAACATGAGCTGCTAAAGAATATTTTCTCAAAATTTTCTAAACAGAAAAAAACATGAGAGAATTGCACAATGAATTGCACAGAGTATCCATTACTTAGGTTATATTACAAAACATTACTATATGTGTTTTTATATCTTATTAGGTTATTGATCTGTTTATTCATTCACCATCTTATTTTTTGAGACATTTAATAGTAAATAGCAGTCATCAATACACTTGACTCCAAACTTTGTGCACGCATGTCATAAAATAGTGTTTCTTATTTTAAACAATCTTTGAAGAAACATTTACATGATCTGAAGTCACAAATTTTAGATGTATTATACAATAGACAGTAAACAATTCTTTTACCAGAGTAACTTAATCAGATTTGCAGTTTTCCAAGACCACTCTACTTTTTTGGCTAAACATTATTAAGGGAATGTAGAAAGATGAGATTAATGAGAAATCAGTGAGATATTTATGAAAGTATTTTAGATGCAGAAGAGGAAGAATTCCTTAGACACAGAGAAGAGGATGAATTTAAAATATGTTACAAAAGTAAAACTGAGCAGGCAATTAATGATGGGCTTGATTTGGGGTGGTGAAAGACAGATAGGTCAGGTTGACCAGGTTTCCTGGTAGACAGGAGATCTATTTTATGAAATGAGCCAGACTTTGGTAATGGAGTTAAGAGGAGAGTAACAATTACATGCCTGGACATGAACCCTTGGGTACAGACTTTAGTTAGAAAATAACTAACACTGAACTTGAAACTGCCTCTTCCCAGACTTCTTGGGATTCCAATCCGAGTTTCTTTTTTATGTTTACCCCTGGGAATGCAGAATAGAGAGTACTGACTCAGGATCCAAAGTCAGTCTCAGCTCTTTAGGGGTCATCTGGAGTCTTTGTCGTTGTCTTTTCATCTTTCAAATAAACACCTTTATCCTCTGAAAGTGCTGGAAGTAGACAAATTGTAGTTCATTATCTCTTTCGATGCTCTTAGAAAAGGAAAACAGTAAATCTAAGAGATTTTATTGGAGGCTAACCCCTTTATCCTGGGCAGCCTGGTTCAGGTACTCTTGGACCTCGGGTAGATTCTGCAAATACTAAGCCCCTATTCTCTGTCACCAAGAGTGTCCCCACATAAAAGACTCCTTAACACAATTGTCATATTCCTATCCCTTTGTTCATTTCTAAGACCAAATAGGTGCCTGAAGAAAAGGCCTCCCTGGTACCTGACTGAGTTGGACTCCTTGCTCTGCCCTCAAGGACTCTGAATTTTAACCTGCAGCCCAGATGGAAAACTGAATGATTTTCTTTTTTCAAATTTTATTTAAAGAGGAAAAAAAACAAAACAGAAAAAGGGTAGAAATAATACATAATTTCAAAAAATACAGTAAGAAATTACTAGTTGATAAATTATATATTGTCCTCTTAGAAATATGTGTTCAAGTTACAAAATTAAAGCATACAAAGTGGACATTCAAACAGTGAGACTGCAAAACAGTTTTGTTCAAGATCCAACAAAAACTTAGTAATATGGTTTCAGTGCTACACACTTAAACATACATGCAGTTATATCCTTTAGAGCCCTTTTTTCCTCTCTTTTTACAATAGCAATTACACATTTTGGGTTTTATTACTTCTAGATTTCTTATTACTTTTTACACTAGAGACACAATGTGATATTTATAAATATGACTCTTATTTCACTAATGAGGATAGCCTCAAGTTGTCTCCATTTGCCTATGAAGGCCTCAAGATCATCCTTTTTATAGCTGAGTAATATCCTATTATATAAAAATACCACATTTTTTTCATCCACTCTGTGGTTGATGGTAATCTTGGTTGTTTCCAAGATTTGGCTATTACAAATTGTCTTACTATGAACATGGGTACACATATATCACCGTGATATGACCTTTTCAGTTTTTCTGGGAAAATACCCAGGAGGGGAATAGCTGGATTGAATGGAACTTCCAATCCTAGTCTTCTGAGCAATCGCCATACTGATTTCCCTAATAATTGCACCAGTCTACAATCCCACCAACAGTGGAGCAGTATTCCTTTTTCCCCACAGCCTCGCCAACATTTGTTATCAGTTGATTTCTTGATGGAAAGCTATTCTTTCTGGAGTGAGATGAAATCTCAATGTTGTTTTAATTTGCATTTCTTGAATGACCAATGATGGTGAACATTTCTTCATGTATTTAGTTACCATTTGTATATCTTCATCTGAGAACTGTGTGTTTATCTCAGATGCCCATTTTTTAGAGGGTCTTTGAATTTGGAGGCTTGATGTTTTTCAATTCTATATATGTTCTAGATATAAGTCTTTTGCATGAGAGATTGCTGGCTAACATTCTTTCTCATTCTGTGGGTTTTCTTTTCACTCTGTTGGTGATTTCTTTTGAAGTACAGAAACTTTTCAATAATATGAGATACCAGTTCTTGATTCTTTGTTTCCCATGCAGTTTCCATTTTGTTCATGAATTCTCTGCCTACATACACCTATGTCTCCAAGACTTCTGCCTACCAGTAGATTTAGTAGATTTAGTGCTTCTGCTTTAATATTTAAGTCTTTGATCCATTTAGACTTTAGTCTTGTGCATGGTGATAGGCATGGATCTAGTTTCAGTCTTCAGCATGTGGAGAGCCAATTTTTTCCAACACCATTTAATAAAGAGGCTATCCTTCTTCCAGTGAACATGTTTATCCCCTTGGTCAAATATCAGGTGGCTGAATGTCTTTGTAGTTGTGTTTGCATCTTCTAATCTGTTCCATTGACCCTCAGGTCTAATTCTTTGCCAATACCATGCTGATTTTATCACTGTGGCTTTGTAGTACAGTTTCAAGTCAGGAATTGAGATGCCTCCTGCCTTGCCTTTGTTGACCAAAATTACCTTTGTTATTCTAAGTTTCTTCTGTTTCCAAATGAATTTTAGGAGTGTTTTCTCTAGATCTGTGATGTATGTTAATGGTGTTTTGATAGAGATTGTGTTAAATCTGTATAACAGTTTCAGAAATGTGGCCATTTTCACAATGTTGGTTCTTCCTAGCCAAGAGCAAGGAATATCCTTACATTTTCTAATATCCTCTTCAATGTCCTTTTTTAGCGTAGCATAATTTTCAGCATATGGATCTTTTACATTCTTATTTAGGTTGATTCCTAAGTATTTCATTTTATGAGATGCTATTATGAAGGGAAATATTTTCATAATTTCTCTCTTGGTGAGATTTTGTTTGTGTACAGGAACACTATTGATTTTTGAGCATTGACTTTGTACCCAGATACACTGCTGAATTTGTTTATTACCTCTAGTAGTCTTTTTATGTGGGAACACTCTTGGTGACAGAGAATAGGGGCTTAATATTTGCAGAATCTACCTGAGGTCCAAGAGTACCTGAACCAGGCTGCCCAGGAAAAAGGAGTTAGCCTCCAATAAAATATCTTAGATTTACTACCTCTAGTAGTTTTTGGGTCTTCTGTATAGAGTATTATATCATCTGAAAATAGTGATAATTTGACTTATTCCTTTCCTATTTTAATTCCTTTTATTTCTCTCTTGTCTGATTGTCCTGGCTAGTGTTTCCAGAATAATATTGAATAGGAGTGGTAATAGTGGACATCCTTGTCTTGTTCCTGATTTTAAAGTGAAAGCTTTCAGTTTTTGTCCATTTAGTATAATGTTGGCTGTTGGTTTGTCACAGATGGCCTTTATAAGACTGAGGTAGACACCGTGTACTCCGAGTTTCTGAAGGGTTTTTATCATGAACATGTGTTGGAATTTATCAAAAGCTTTTTCTGCATCTATTGAGATGACCATATGGTTTTTGTTTTTGGCTCTGTTGATGTAGTGTGTTACATTTATTGATTTGCACACATTCAACCATCCCTGCATCCCTGGAATGAATCCCACTTGGTCATGATGTATAATCTTCGTGATAATTTGCTGCATTCGGTTTGCCAGTATTTTATTGAGAATCTTTGCATCAATGTTCATTAGTGAGACTGGCCTATAGTTCTCCTTCTTGGTTGGGTCTTTCTCTGGTTTTGGTATCAGTAATACTTGCTGCCAGAAATGATTTAGGGTGGATTGCTTCCTTTTCAATTTCATCAAAGAGTTTAAGGAGTATGGCATCAAATCTTCTCTAAATTTCTTATAGAATTCAGCCATGAATCCATCAGGACCTGGGCTTTTCTTTGTTGGTAAGTCTTTTATTACATTTTCAATTTCAATAGTTGGTATTGTGTTATTCAAAATTGTTGTATCTTCTTGGTTGAGCTTTGGTAGTGCATATGTTTGTAAAAATCTGTCCATTTCCTCTATGTTAAAAGCTTTTTTTTTTTTTTTTTTTTTTTGTACCGGGGATCGAACTCATGACTGCGCACTTACAAGGTATGCACTTATGATGCTGAGCTAAATCTTCAGCAGAAAACTGGATGATTTTCACAGGGCATGTACTTTCTTCCCATCTCTGACTTTAAGCATCTTGAGGACATGGAACATTGATCTCTAGACCCTTAATATGGGCAAGAAATTATTGAGGAAGAAGGAATGTGGCAAGGATATCCTACTCACCAGATATTTATTATATCCTAAGAATCAAGTGGAGCACAGAAAAAAAATGGTGCATGAGACTCAGGGGAAAATGGGAGTAAGAAAAGAAATTATAATGCAGTTAATACATGGCATAATAAAGGTATGCAAGTCACCCAACACCTAGAGGGTTGAGAAGAGTACCCTAGGCCATGCAAAAAATGGTTTTTGACAGGTGACCAGGTATTCCTCAAATAAAGGGAGAAAAGGCACCTGCCAAGGCAAGAGAGCTTTCTTCATGGGCACAAGCCTTTCTTTGAAAGTAGGCCCTTCTGGAGTTTTCTTCCAGCTCAGTCATCACATGCAAGCATAGTTGTTTCTAATACACTTCAGGGTAGAAAAGACTCCAAACACAGCCCCAGAGGGGTTTTTAAGTAGTACACATTTAATTCACCTTATCATCTGTTTTTCTCTTCTTTTTCTCTGTAGTAGGTGACAATAATGCAGGAGAAAATCAAAGAATTTAAGCCCCAGTTTTGCCTTTGAGTGTCTATGACATTGGACAAATGAGTTCCTTCCAAGGAGGTGGTTACTTTCTGTGTCACAAGGCTGTTGTAAGCACAAAGTGAGATAATCTGTGCTTGAGGCAGATAATGATAATAACAGCTAATCTCTATTGGATTCTTACTGGCTTATGCCAAGAACTTTACATGACTTTCTCATTTACTCCTCACAACATTAAGTAGTTGTGATACGAAATGTGATGTTATCACTTAATTAATTTTACATGGGAAGAAATTTCAGCACAGGGAGGAGCTAACTCAATGAAAACAGTGTCATAGTTAGGTAGATGAAAACAAAATGTTTAACAGCTATGCTAACGCCCCTTTTTGTGCCTAGGCAGTCTTAATTGTTTGTAAACTGTAAATGTCTGTCCATGAAAGGTGTTCATACATTGTGTACGCGAATTCAGAGGATTTCCTGGATAGCCCCCAAAGTCTATCTATGGACTCCAAGTTTATAACCCTGGGATACCAAACCACCAGACAAGACTGTGCTGAACTCACCCACAGCCTCCAGGAAGCAGAGGGAAAAAAAAACAGACAAGCAGGCCAGGGAGGGTGCCTGCAACTTGCCCAGACTAGTGCAAGCCAGAGTTTGCCACGGGAAAGGAGCTGAACACCCTGCCCTGGGAGAAGAAGGAGACTCGATGCATTTACGCATCAGATGACATCCAAAGTCAGAATAGAGAGGGCTGGCCCCCAGCCAGAGCCAGAGCGGCACCTCCTAGCTCAGAGTATCACTCTGACTCAGGCCTGGGTTACTGAGTCCATAGCACCTGCCAAGGAGCTACCAGAAGCCAGAGCTGCATGTATGTGGCAGCAAACAGCAAGGTTCAGCCTGGGCTGCAAGGCTGGGTGGTACTGGCCCAACCCAGCCATGTGTCTGCAGTCCAGACCAGCCCTGGCCTGGGGAGGCCTTGGGAGGACCTGACAGAACTCACTTCCCAGTAAGGTAATTGCCTAGGACAGGATCCAGAGGCCTAGAAAGGAGATGGAGCTCAACAGGAGACTCCACTTCCCAACAGTTCTTGGAAATGTGAGGTCCTAATCTCCCTTGGGAGAATGAGTTAGCTCACATCCTGCTGGGACTCGAGGGGTTGCCTTTTTCTATTTACTAATCAGAAAGGCTTACAGAGGCTATTTTTATTTTTATATGCATTACAAAGCTTCAGAGTGAGGGGGTAGCTTTTACCAACTTTCTTATTTTTAAAGTTTATAGACTCACTGGAAGTTGCAATCCTAACGTATAGAAAGACTTCTGCTTGCTAAGCTTCCTCCGATGGTCACATTTACAACTATAATACAAGATAAAAACTAGAAGACATGCACTGGTAAAATACTGTGAAGTAAGCCACCGTCCACAGTTATCAAATGTGTGTGAAAGTTTCAATAAGAAATTTGTGCGGACAGGACCTCATCGCAGGACTGAGCCACTGCCCCGGACTTGAAGTAAGGTTGGTAGTAATTTAATTGGGAGGCAATGCCAGAGACAGAGAGGAGGGCAGGAGAGCAAAACAGAGACACAGTCATCACTTCTGAGGTGATAACTGGAACATATTGTGTGGCTCAGAGACAGATTCACTTGAACTTAGACCTTCTGTGAACCACTATCACATGAACTGAGGCTGAACAAGACCCTCAGCACGTACCTGACTACTCCCTTTGTTTATTCTATGCAATATTTTCCATAATGGCCCATAAAAGGACATGCTAACCTCCAAAAACTATGAATATGACCTTATTTGGGAAAGGGGTCTGTTTTGCAGCTGTAAGAAATTAAGGATTTTGAGGTTATCTTCAATTATCCACTCAAAACTTAAGCCTCATGAGAAGAGGCAACCAGAGAGATACAAAGAGAAGGGGAAAAAAGGCTATGAGAAAACAGAAGGGAACTAACTCCACGTTAGCTCACATGGAATGCAAAGTTACCAGAAACTAAGATGGCACAGATGGATTGTCTCTTAACGTCCTCAGAGTGTGTGTATTCCTACTAACAACTTTGTTTTGGATTTACACACTCCAAAACCGTGAGAGAGCAAATTGCTACTGTATTAAGCTAGTTTTCAGTCATTTGTATGTCCGCTCTAGGAAATTAACACATTCTGCAATTCATTCTGTGATACATTCTGTAGTACGTTCCATTCCTATGGTCTTTCATCTTTGCCAAAGCAGGCAGTAGAGACGCAAGGCAATTTGTGCCTTACTGGACCTCAGGAGCTGGGTCAGGACTTCTGATGCCAGTCTGTCAGAAAAGAACCTAAACATAGCCTCGTCCCTTGTCTGCTCTGGGAGGCAAAGCTGTAGAATCATTGAACAAAGACTCAAACTCATCCTTTGCCCATTTCTGAGCCTGCGATCCTCACTAAGACCACTAAAGTGTTTGCAGAGGGACAAATGATTACCTGTTGGAGAAAGTTTTTGTTCTAAAGTTTTTACCTGTCTGTATTATTTTTTAAATCTAACCAACAAATGGCAAATACCTGAAAAAGGGTGCTTCCTTAATGACAATTTAATTTTCTCATGCCTCTGTGTGAGACAAGAGGGGAAATGAACAAGCCACCCACAGCACTCCCAGGGGAATGGTGCTGGAACCTGTATTTCCCTCCACAAGCAACAGCAGAACTACTGGCTGCCACTGCAGGAGTTGGCCATGGCTCTCTCCCAGCCAAACTCTGGAGAGTCCCTGTCAGCCAAGTTCTAGGCCAGCCAGTTCCTCTGGTGCTTCCTCTGACGACCAAGGCAGGACAAGTCCTCCTCACAGCCCTGTCCTGGCCTGTTAGAGCCTGCTCCCTCTGCACTTTTCCTGCAGGGCTTTGAGTCTCTACTTTAATGGTGTTTGGGGTGGGGGGTGACCGAGAATATGTAGAAAGAAAAAAAGTGCTGTGATTCATATCTTGTACACTTACAGTGACACATATATAAGTGTCCTCATAACCTCATTCACTAAAAGAGGACTTGTTGCTTTAGTGCATTTCAAAATTTAGTAAAACTTATGAGTTTACCCTGAAAAAGGTTTATAGGAATTTATGTACGCAGCCGGCAGTCAGCTTCTATTTCCCTGCAATTGTACCATAATGATGAGCAATCAGATCTTCTGTTTTCAAAAATCAGATAAGTAACAATGAACACATGAGTGCTATGAAGGTTCCAGGACTATGCACATATGTGTATAAATATAAAGTTCTTTGAACTGTACATTAAAAACTAGTATACATAAGATGCTATGCTGTATGTGTACTACAAACATTCATGAACAACAGAGTAACAAAGGACAATAAGATGTTGAAATTCAAGAATGAGAGGATTCCCTTCTTCCACAAAGTAGTCTTGAAATGCCTCACAGAAACCTTAAGAATGATGAGGCTCCCATGCAACTGTCAAGTGCATTTCAGACACAAGAACAGACACAAGGAAGAACATAACCCTAGGACAGGGAAGGAGCCTGATTTGAGGAAGTGAAAACAGCAAGCTAGGGGGACTGGCCCCAGAGGAGATGGAAAGGTTATCAGGGGCCAGATCAAATAGGGGCTGTTAGGCAAGAGGTTTGAGCTATTTTTCTCATTAAAATAGGAAACCATTGAAGGGACTACAGCACATGAGTGGCGTGATACATTTTATGACTTTTTAAAAATCATACAGCTACCATGTAGAGAATATAGGTCATGTGGGCAAGAATGGAAGCTCAGAGACAAATTACGGGACTGCTTCATTCTTTAAACCAAGAATGGTAGTGTTTGGCTCACAGTGTTAACAAAAATAGGAAGAAGTGAAAAGATTGTGCATCTATTTCGGAGTAATTATCTATCAGATATTTATAATAATTGAGAGAATTAACGTTTTGTTCGGGCCAAGTGGATGGGCCAGGGATGGTACCAGTTCCAAAAGTAGAAAAGGCTAAGGTAAATGTAGGTTGAGGTTATAGGAAGTAAAATCAAAGTTGTGTTCCAATAATATTAAATTATAACTGTCTCAGAATCAGGAAGCATCAAAATGGAAACACCAGTAGCTGCTGGGCTATGAAATGTCTATCTTTCTATGCATTTGCACATAGGCCCAAACTACCATTACTTCTGCTCAAAAATTTGTAACCATTGTCTTTTTGCAACTGTGAAATCAGAATCTGTATATTTTGTCCTCACAATCCTCTTCCCGGTTTGACTGTAAGCTCTTAAAAGGAAGAGATTGTGTTAAATGTCTTAAACTCCAGATATGTGGCGCATGTTCCTAAGTGGGCCTGCAGCTGAGCTGTTGACTCTTCAGAGATTTAGCATCAGAGATCTCAGGTCATAATCCGATAAAAGACACATGGACCTGGTCATTGTCAGGAGGGGAAAAAGAAGCCTTAATTTGCATCTTGTCAGACTCTCAGGACCAAATCCCATTACCTCCAGCATCCAGCTGACCCAGCTCTGTATAGGGCATTGTTCATGGTGATGGGCCTTATGCCCACTTTGCCAAGTGGAGACTACAGAAAGTCAAGACAGTTCCAAAGAAGTTCTCATTCATTGTCTTTTGGGCCAATCCATCAATGACAATCATCAATCTCATGTCAAATGTGCTATGAAAAAGTCAATAGGGTTTCCCAAACTTGGCTTCTTTTGTCTATCCCCACAAATAGCCATTAACTCTATGATCCTGTCTCCAAATTAAGTCCTTCCAGTTCCCTTGTGAGGCTGCTAACATAACAATCTGATTAGTCTACCTCTCTTCTTAGAATCTTTTGGTGGTTCCAACTGATTTTTAGGTAAATCCCAGGCTCATTAACTCAGTACACAGAGGCTTTTATGATCTACACTCTAACAGCTTTTTTTAAAATCACCTTTTTCACCTAGATCCCTGGAGTTGCAAACTCATCGGCTTTTTCACTGTTGCTCAAATATCCTAAGCCCACAGCTTCATCCCATAGTTCTTTTCTTGAAAAAAAAAACTATATTAAAAAGAAAAACACAAACACATGGGAAGATGCAAAGATCTATCAGTGCTCAGGGGAAACACAAAATAAAAGAGGTTATTCTTTTCCACTCATGAATTGATAAAAATTGTTAATAATACCCAGGGACTAGAGAAAAAGGCTATCCATTACCCTTCTGGAAAAAGTGTTACTAGTTGTGGCTCACCAACATTTAAAAGGCCCATGCACATTAACCCCAGCCATCAAAACTCCAGGATTCTTTTTCGTTAAAGTATCTGGACAAATACATATCTTGCTTATTCCAGCATTATTTTTCATAATGAAAGTATGAGACAATTTAAACGTCTCCTCCAAATCAAACAGAACAGTGGAGTCACCGATGGTGCATCCAAACTGATGAATCTTTGAAGTTGTTAAAATGAATAAAGTAGAGATGGATGGACTGACCCACATGCCAAGCTGTTACAGCTCAAAAATGTAAAATGGGATAGTAAAATCCCAGTTTGGCCAAAAATCCAGAAAGAAAAAAAGAGAAGAATCAGATACACACATCTTTTCAGCTCTGGGGGTTCCCCTAGGCAGTGGGAGTGAGAACCAGAGAAGATGGGAAAGGCTTTCACTTTTTGCTTGGTGCATAACTCTATGATTAGCATAGTTTTCTACATGTTATTAGAAAACTAAAAGAGGGCATGTAATATACAAAACTAATTCATAAAAAAAAAGTCTTTAAAGGACTTCTGAGCAAAGCGTTAGCAGAGACAACTAATGATGACGGTTGAAGAAGAATCAGATCTCAGAGAATATGGGAGGCTGCGCCCTAAAACCTGACCAAAGCAAGAGTCAGAGTGGATGAAGGCAACAAGAAGAATGCCGACTGCGCTAGACCTCGGGCTTAGAGATGAGTGCAGAGAAGGCCTTCTAGGTGTATGTTTGAGCAAGGAACCACCAGGGAAACTCTCATAAAAAATTAGTTCAAAATGTGAACAGTATGTGGCGCTCTCTCAAGATCACTCAAGTCTACTGTCTACTATCCATCACTTAGAGCATCAACATGGTACTTCAATGGAAGCATCCGTCAGAAACAACTGTAGTACAAATATCATAAGAGGAAATTGTTAGCCAAGGAAGATGCTAGTAGCATTAGTTTAGTCCACAGTGCAAGTCTGAACTTCACACTTAGCCTGAGTCCCATTTCTAACTCTCTTGTCTGAGTGCTGGGAAGGAAGGATAGGGGAAAAATAAGAATAAATGGGTTACATTCTTTGTCTTGATTTGGGTGTTGGTGCCATGGATGTGTTTGGTTTTAGAAAATTCAATATCAGCCATATGTGTCTATTAAGATATGTGCATATATGTCTACTATGCTTTACAGAATGTATTTTATGAAAGGTGAAAATCTGTATCAAATTTCTAAAAATCTTCTAAGAACCAGGAGGGAGGACCTTTTAGATCCTAAAGTAAGAAAATAAGAGAAATATTTTGCTCATTCAGGCCTCATGGGAGTCCAGCATTCATCCCAGCACCAGAGGAGAATATAGCACTGGAGATGCCCATGAGCTATATTTGTAAATATCTGGGTAGTTACCAATGTAGCTGTAGCTGTAGGAACAGTTCAAGATCTGAAAATTTTTTCCATATATTGAACACTAGCAGAAAAATGCCTGAAAAGATGAATGTACAATGGTTATGCTGGGCGAGTCATTTTTTAACTTTTAGTTCATTTACTTAGTTATTATTTGATTATTTCTACAACAAATATATTTTAAATACCTTTACAACTTTCAAATGTATTTTGTCTTTCTGTCTGTTGATAAACACTGATATAACTTTGAAGGTACCTCTTCCCGGTAACATTTTCTCCGACTTCTTAGTACTCATCTTTTGAAAGTGTTGTCTGCTCACTCAGATCTCATGGTCCTAGAATCAACCTGGAAAGATGGTTAAGTATACCGATTCTTGGACCCCTTCCCAGACTCGCTGAAGTACTTGGGATTAGTAAATCTGCGTTGTAAGGCACCTCTGTTGCTCACTATAGTTTGATCATCTTTGAGTTAGATGGTGAATTTCTCTCTTTTCTAGGTGTTATGGCCTCTTATTCTATTTACCACATAGCCCAGATTTTATCTGATCTCCTGTCTGAATCCTCCACGAGACTATGAACCTTGGAAGGCAGTGATTGTATACTGTTTAACACAGGATTCATGACATGAGATGTCCAATAAACTTGTGCTAAGTGAATGAATGAATGAATAATCCCCATCAAACAAGACTTACATGGGGGGCTAAGGGCTACGTGCTCAGGAAGGGCTTGTTTTGCCACTCTGAGGAGCTCCAGTCTATAATCCCAAACTGGCCTGGGGAAAAATGAGCCAAGCTTGGATAAACAATGGGGAAAACCCAAAAGCCAGTGGAACCAGGTGGAGGAGGACTGACCTGGTAACCCAGATTATGGAGTTTGGTTTCCATGACTCAGCACTCTTTACTAACCTTAGAGGAACCAAGGTATAAACCATAAACTATGAAGTGCCCAAGATTAAGAACTCTGAAGGCCAGGAGCTTCACACTCTCCCTACTGTGCAGGACCATTCACTGCAGGACCAGTCACTAGGGTTCAATTCCTATTCAACTTGTTTGAGATTGTCTTCCCTATAAACTCCTCTCTGCCTCTGTCTCTGTCTCTGTCTCTGTCTCTGTCTCTGTCTCTCTCTCTCTCTCTCTGTCTCTCTCTCTCTCTGTCTCTCTCTCTGTCTCTCTCTCTCTCTCTCATTCTCTGTCTCTCTCTCTCTCTCTGTAAATGGAGAAAAATAATTGTACCTAACCCCAAGGGTTGTTCTTTCAGGTGTAATAACCCATGTAACAAATAATTATGACACCCTATTATGTGCCCAGTGCTGTTCTAAGTGGTACGGAGGCAGCAGTAAAAACACAAGCACAAAACTCTGTTCTCAAGAGAGCTGATTCATGGAAGTCAGAGTCCTGAGCAATGAAGTCATTTCTCCAGGTGGTCATGCAAACCAGACCAGCCACTCAGTTCCTGGATCTAGAAATAAAGACACTCAAAGAAGAAGGCAGCAAGGATCACCTCCAGATCCCAGGCAGTGATGAAGGAGTATTGTAAGTGACCAATAAATAGCTTTGCCAGTTGCAGCTCTGTCCTGTTGCAGCTCACTCTGGTGGAACATAGTGGCAGTGCCTTTTAGGGCCCTGAAGCCCAGAGAAACAGGAGCTATGTAAACAAAGCTCTGTGTCCCCAGCCACAGAGCGGGTTCAGCAGACTCCCCTGGCTCCACTTCTTGGAAATAAGTAGCTCCCTTTGGCCAGAAGAAAATAAACTTAAACAGGAAAGTGCTTCATGAGACAGTGGGTAACTTAAGGCCCTTGAGGTGTGAGTAGGTCGGAATATGTCATCCGTGGCTTTCTGCACAGCCCAGAGCGTGGGGGAAGAAGCCAAATTTCCTGGAAGTGAGCATGAACTCTGTGTGCATGCATGTGTGTGTGTGTGTGTGTGTGTGTGTGTGTGTGTGTTCCTGTGTACCTAGTATCTATGTGTGTGTACACATACATCTGTATACTTGTTTGTGTGTGCATGTGTGTGAGGGTATGTGTCTCCTCTCATATGGGCTGGGGGGTGTATGCGCCTGTGCGTGTTGTTGCCTCTACTGTTGTCAGTCTGTGTTTCTATGTTTATGTGCATTCCTTGGGGGAAGAGGTTCTGCACTTTGAACTTGAATGATAAGCAGAGAGAAGAAAAGAGATGCACAGACCGTGAGAAAAGGCCTAAGCCAGGAGAGGATGAGGTTCAGAGCTTTCTGGGGAAATAAGTCATATTGCTGAGTCAGGACTTGAAGAGCTCCTTCCAGGGAGGCAGTGAGGAAGCAGACCCTCAGTGTGGCCAGTCATAGCTCCAGAAAGGGCCTCTGTTTAGTCTCTGGCCTCAGGAAATAAAGTGGGCCCTGTGGGTTAATTCAAACCCTGAAAGACCTCCCTGGGTTCTTCTGCAGCCCGTCTGAGAACCAGTCTATTATTGCTTCATCTATGGACTTAAGGCAACAGAGAATCATGGGACCACCTGTTGGTTCCTGACTAGCAACTAAGCATTGCCAGAAAGAGGGGATTAAGGCTATCCCCCAACTCCTGGCACTGATCTAAGCACTCAAGAAAAGAATAAACCTGTGAGGCTGCCCCACCGCCACCCAGGCCCCTGCCACTCCTCCTCAGCCAGGGAAGCTTTGTGGGTGACACACACCTCCGCCAGTTCCCTCCTGCCCACCATGGGGAGCTGGCCCAGACTTGATAAAAGAGAATGAGCTATACACACTGGGCTTGAAATGCTGGAGCTGAAACAAGGCCGCCCACGGAGAACACCTCTTGGGAATGGTGGCAGCAGGGTGTCTCAGGACAGTGACAGAGCCAGCAGTAGTCAGTGTAAGGTGACAAAGAACATTCCCCAAGAGAGAACCAAACCCTACAGAACTCTCCCTTCTAGGGAAATAGGGCTTCCAAAGATTTGGGCAATTTAGATTAAAGAATATTTTACTTTCATTTTGATGTTGACTATAGTCCTGGACTCATCCCCTGAACTGAAAAAGCCTGGCAAAATAGTTCACAAGTGGCTTCTATACTGGGACCTACGCTGGGGCTTCTGCTTCCTGTGTCAGGTCCTTTAGAGACAAATACTGAGCCTGTGGAGAAGGCAGACCTCCCCTCTCCCACATGTGCACAGAACTCCCAGAGGAGTCTACTCTTAGTCCCCAAATTCAAGCATGTATGAATGAGGCCCAGTCATAAGATAAGGGGCTGTCTGACCTCACCCAGAATTTTCCTATAGGACTCAATCTCATTGTCTGTTTTCAATGGGACAGGCAAGAGCAGGGCTCAGATTTCAAGATGGCTTTGATAAAAAGCTGTGCATCTGTCCACCCACAGAAAGAAGCACCCAGTTAACAAGAGGTGAGCATAGAGACTCTGCTTTCTCTACAAACACGCTCATGCCCATACTACTGAGAAATCAGCTCAGACAAGCTGAGCTGAACTTTCTCATGTGGACCCACCCTCCCAGAAGTCCTCTGTTCCACCCACAACTAAGGCACTACTTTCTTTCTGACTGGAAAATTGTTTTAAGCCTAGGGAAATCACTGCATGTGTCTGCCTAGGATTCAGAGTTGAAATAGAATTGGAACTGAAGCACTGGCCATAAATGGCCCCAGCCTTCTATTATCCCTGTGTGTGAGCCTTTCTAGGGAACACCTTCAAAGAGCCTGAAGCTAGGGACATGGTCATTTTACTCTCACTGAATACCAATTACTGTCAGCAGGAAGAGAGAGAGAGAGAGAGACCGCTGTGCCCTGGCACTGAGACCAGCGAAGGGTAGTGAGCATGAATTATGTATTACACCAGCAATAGAGATAAGAGTGGGATGGGGAAAATCATAACCCTATTAATAATGGAAGTGCAGTTTGTAAACTCTCCACCAGGAATAATTTGCATTGCAATATAAACAGGGAGTATAACACAGAGCAGCCGGCAATGGTGCTTCAGTAAAATGTAAAAGCCACCATTTCAAGCATTAAAAGTCATGATTAAATTATAAGAATTTGTTCAGCAGAATGTACAAGGAGAGGGTATGTGCTCTGACTCTGTCTGAGCACTGGGTCAGCTGTTCCTCCACGTAGCTATCGGGAGCATGAACCAAGAACGTGGCTCCTCGAGACATTAGCAGTTATTATTTTTACTAGTTGTATTTGAGCATTTACTCGCTGCGCCTTTCCAATCATGTTGACCGCAATAACTAATTTAATTCTTGAAGCAAGCCTAAGACAGAGATGCTGGGCTATCTCCATATTGTAAAAAAGACTAAGATGCACAAAGGCTAGAGACTTAGGCTCTTGCACTGAGAAGCTGGAGATGTAGCCGTGCAAAATCAGACAGGATAAGCCCCTAGCCCGCTGTCTAGAGCACTGTGTTCTACTGTTAGCTACTCAAGTGCATCTTCAGGGCCAGTAGATGGAAATTTTTTTTAAATATCCATTTTTTAAAAATAATTTGAGCATGTAGAGGGATTCTTTTTCTGCCTGAAGACTATCTAAACATAAAGTCACATGAAGTAGAGAGAAATCTACTGAAATATTTCAAAAGGCAGGCTTGTGGTGCCTTCAGGAGCATGATAATGTCTAGTCATAACTGCCTTGCCAGTTCCACAGCAAGCTACAGAAACAGAGAGAGGAGTTGGACTGGAGTAAGACGTCCCATCATTGTGAGAGTGTGAAGTCTTGGGCAAGTGATCAGGTTTCCGGCTTCTCTGATTAACCAAAATGTTGCCATCTAGAGTCAACTCAGCTGGACTTTGTCACTACTTCACACTGCCCTGTCCAATGGCAAGTAAAAGCCTCTGTGAGAGAAATTCAGCCAGGCACAGGTCCTCCTGGTGGATAATGGAAGTAGAGAAGATAACCAAATGAGCATCCGTGAACCAGGGTATTACAGAACTGGGTACCTAGAAGAATTAGCAAGAGGCACAGAAACTTGGAGCCCAAGATGAGGAGGAGCCTGGCAGCCAATCTTATTCCCCACTGTCCTCAGCACACTACTGAGTTTCCAGAGAAGAAAGAGAGAGAATTTATTTCTTGACACCTACCTCCCTCCACACCAGGCCCTATCTCCTAACCTAACCAGCGGAAGCCTAATCCAAAGATAGTCTGAGTCTTACAAAAAAAACAAATGATTATTATTAGGAAAGTGCCCCAGAGGTCTGCAAGTTCCATTCTTCCATCCTCTCCTCCCACATGAGGCTCTCTCCTAAGACTGTATCCAAATGTCCACGGAGTGGTAGGCACTGGATCCTTAGTAAGAGTCTGTAGGCTATGAATCCTGTGAGTGTCCCCGTTTCCCTGGGCCCTGGCTTGGTGAAAAAGCATCTTCCTTTCTATTCTCAACTGTAACCTCTTGTGAATTCACTCTATCCTTTTTCATCCTACTCGCTAAGAAAAAATTAGAAGTTATATTAAAGATTTTTCTCATTGTTTTATGTCAGTCATTCAGATAATTCAATTCAGTGACTAGCCTTAGAATTAAAAGGTTTAATTCTTGCCTAAGATGGGGGAGATTGTAAAGAGTTGTACAAAAATGTTTGAAGGAAAAGAAAACATTTACCATGCAATGTAATTTTACTTATCCATAATCATAGCCTCGTGAAGTATTATCCTTCCTATATGAGTATGGTAAATCTGGGGGTCTGGGCATGGACATAATTTGTTAAGTATAGGATTCCTTCCCCCAGGTTGCTACTCAAAGTGTGGTCCATTGTCCAGCATTGGGATCATCCAGAAACTTGTTAGAATGCAGAATCTCAGGTCCTACTCCAAACTCAGTGAATCAGAGTTCACATTTTGATAAACCTTTGATTGATTTGTGTCCACATTATACTTTGAGCAGTGGTTGTCCATCTTCAGAGTATATTAGTGTCACCTGGGAGTGATTAGGTCTAGGTAGGAGCCTAAGAATTTACACTTCAAGCAAGTTTATAGCTGCTGCTACTGTTGCAGTAATCACACTTTGAGAATTTCTGATCAGAGACATCCTCGTAAGCTCGAACTGTTCAATTTTCTTCTGTGTATTTATTGGAAACTTGTTGAGGCCTTGCTATATACCACTTGCCACTACTGGTGAGCCATTGGATATATGAACATGAAAGAAAATCTCAGCTCACATTCCAGAGGTGGGCCAGTTATGACACAAAACCTAACCCATCCCTACATGATGACGAAATCTGGGTGCTATGGAAGCACTGAGCAGGTGCTGGTAAAGTAAGTCATGGTGAGTAGAGAAAGTTGGCAGTTGGGTCCCCAATAAGCCTTGATCAGGCTCCCAGGAAGGTGGGTTGTTTCACGCTGGGGCATTGTAGACACAGGACTTGCAGTCTAATTCAAACTTTTAAAAACAGGGTTGCAAGAGCTATTTAAAAAACACGAACAAAAGGAATGAATGTTCCTTAAGAGTGTGCACAGTAATGCATATCGTAGCTACTGAAGACACTCCAGGTGATGCATTCTAGTTAGAGATGTCAGTGCATCTCAACATGTTTGGAATAATGCAGAACTGGACCCCTCAAAGCTAGAGACCTTAAAGCCTACAGATACCCTAAAACTTTTGTGTGAGAGGCCATATCCCAGGAGTGAGATACAGCAATTAGTATTACACTGGTTCTTACTCTGAAGAGCAACACCCCTCCCCCCCCCGACTTTTCACTGCCTCCACCTATAAAGGTCTCCCTTCTGACACTGTCCCCAGGGTCCAAAGTGGCAGGACGCCTCGGGGGCTTTCTCACAGCTGCCTTTAACATTTCCTTCTGGTTTTGGCGCCACTGACCAGGTGACTGATGCAGTTTGTCAGCCACACCCAGGGGTCACAGCAAACATTTGCCCAGGTACTTGTCGCAATCCACGAGCAGCCATAGGTCCTGACATCCTGTCACAGTGTCACCCCAACCTGGTCTTATTGGTCTTTACATGTTTCTGCCCATAGATGCAGCAGGAGACATTGGTGACTGAGAAAGGGGACAGGAGTCCCTGGAGCCCAGACATACGTTTTCTGCATTCAGAAGGCTGTCCAGTAAAGCAGTCAGGGGAAGTCTGGACATTTATGAAGCATTGAAAATCTGGATCTTTTGGCAATGAGGGAAACTGAGAAAGGAGTAAAGGTTAGAGAATGGAGTCTGTCCAGGATGGGATACAGAATCACATGAATAGTCTTCTTTCAGGAATATATCATAAGGAAATAATAAAGTACACAGTCCAAGATACATTTTGATGTCCTTTCAAAGAACAGAAAGTTAGGAACACCTGCATTTAATGTGTTACCTTGGGCAAGATACATAATTATCTAAGCCTCAATTTCATCAACTGTAAAATGGGAAAAATAAGGATTGCTTTATACATTTACTGCAAAGATAAAATGAGATATGGCATAAAAAGTGCTTTGCACAGCACTTGTCCCAAAGTAAAGGTTCAATAAATATCATTTCTAAAATTCTATCCAAAAATAATATATCAGTTATGCAAATAGTGACGTGCCAAGAGTGTGAAATTATACAGCAATTTGAAGTGGCTTTCCTTCCAACAAGATTTTCTGATAAGGGGTCAGAGGTCATGGTATAATTTATAATTATATGTGTGTGTTGCCATAAAAATATGCATATTTATCATTGAGAGAGGACTGTATTTTGTACAGAAATATCAGTGTTTTAGAGAGACAACCTATGTCCAAGTCTTGCCATTGGAGACAAGAAAATCTTGACTGAGTACAGAAGGGGCCCAGGAACCCAAGAGTAACCAAGGATGCTGCTACCCTGAGCAGCTGATGTTCTCTTCTGCAATGCATTTTCTAATTATTTCATATTGATGTAGTCTATGTGGATGTGGATTTCATGTGTGTGATTGTGTGTGTGTGTGTACATGGGACTGTGTATGTGTTTGTGTGTATGTGTGCATGTAAGTACAAGTATATGTGTCTCCTCTTACATTTGGATTCCCCATAGCAGTGTTTGCAGGTTGTTCTCTAATACCCTGGGGCTTGTTCAAAAATCAGATTCAAAATCCAGATGCATGATCAGCATCTCTTGAGAAAGGGAGAGAGTATCCTGAACCCTGAATGTGTGACACAACCCCAAGGGATTTATTTCCACAACATCCAAGAACTGAGATCTTATTCTTTCTAATTCTTTTGTTCCCTTTCAAATCACCCAAGCCTGGCATAGGACTTTGTACATAAAAGCTTCAGCAAATGGTTACTGAATGAAATCAGTCAATCAATTAATCAACTTGTGTATTCTCTCAGCTTTGAAGGAAATACAGATATAATGAACTATACTAAAATGTAAGTCCTGTAAGGACGGGAACTAAGAACAGCTCATAACTGGCAGGGTAATTGTTCAATAAATATATTAGTTGCTTTTTTACTGATATTGATTAAAAAAAGAATTGCCTTCCCAGAAAGACTGTCTTCCTTATCTGATCTCATTTTCATGGAGTAAACACACAGGATCAGGAAACCTCTTGGCAAGGCCCCCACATCTGTGTTTACCAAGGACTCTTGGCAGTCAATGGTGTGCCCACAGGACTAGGGTGTCCATGAAAGTATGACTAAATCTCACTCATTGCAAAAGAGTGAAGATAAAACTGGAGATTGTAGCTACAATCACTTTTCAAGTTTATACGATTCTCCAGAGCTGTCAAGGTTCAGTTTTCATAGATGAAGAGATAAAGCGCCTCATTCAAATTTCTTCAGCTACTCAGTCACGTCACCACGCTACGAATCCTAGTTGTCTAACTCCACTTTCAAGATTCTTTGGTAAAACCGTGATGAAAAGGTTCTATTTTTCCTTTGCTTGCTCTCCTCAGTGCAACCACAGGCAAGTCCTGTGCAGACTGCAAAAAGGACTCAGCTGTACAAGTTAGTTATGCCTCTCCAAGAGTTTAAACAATAAAAGATTAATATACAAGTAGTAGCACCTCTGATTCACCAGTTTTAAATGGCTGGACTGGTTTTGCTTGTTTATACACAAATGCAAAAGCCATTAAGGAGCTCTGATTCCAATTCTTTGGACTTTGTTGTTAAGTACCAATGTTCCAAAATGCTCTCCATTACTTATCCAGAATTTCAAGGTTGTGCAACAAATGTAAGTTATGGAGAAGATAAAAAATAATGAAGATAATGCCAGAGCAGAAAACAGAAAGGAAGACAATATTTTAAAAATATTTTCCCAACTGTCATCTCAATAATGGTCTAATAACTAAGTATGCTAATTTCCTTCACAGATACCCGTGAATGCAAATGCAAAACAAATAATAATTAATGTCTTGGTGTGAAAAATCAAGCAATAGGTATTAATTCTGCATCAGACCCGAGATTATGCACATTCAAAATCATGACCTGTTTTCAGAAGCAACAGAGATTATAGCAAATAAAAAATGGCAGGAGAAGAGTCTGAGGTTAATAGAATCCACACAGCTATCATGATACTACCTCCATAGCTTCCCACCAAAAAATAAACACATGGTCTTGAACTGGCAATCAACAAAATCTCAAATTCTGGGCAAAAGTTTTACTAGTCGTAGCATGGAAGGTAACAAATGAAAATAAAATCCTTCTCAATGACACCTCTTCTAAAGCCACCTATCAAGACTGGAAGGCATCATTCATTATACCTCAGCTCCCAAGCAGAGATTCCAGATCTTCCCTTGATTAAAACAACAGACATCTGAGAGTTTTTTAAGTCATCCTCTGAAACCACCGAGAATGGTTTTCTACTTCAGCCTAGAGACTATCATCTGACTACAAGTTCACAATGGAAGGAAGTGGGAGAAATCAAAAGTGGGATACAAAGTCATTATTATGCAGACAAAGTCATAAAAGAACTTCTGGAAGCTATGATTCTTAGACATTGTAAGTTTTCTGGTATTATTTCTATAAAAGGAAAGGCACACACTATCTATCTCAGATATCCAGAAATGAATCGTGTATCACATTTAAGAGGAATACAAAAAAATCCCATGATCGTCCAGCAAACTGCACAGTAGTCAGTGCATAATGTAAAATAGATATCCATCTACAGCTATTCATCCAGTATGGTATTACTTTAGTTACTTTCTCATTGCTGAGGCACAATATCCAACATTCACAATAAAGGAGGAAATGTTTATTTTAGTTCACAATTTGTAGAGGTTTCAATCCATAGTCCTCTGGCTCCAAGTATGGAGAAACATAGCAAAGGAGAAAATCTCATGGTATGGACAGCAGAAACCAGAGAGAGGGATCAAGGGAGGATGCAAGGAGATAGATCCTTCTAAGCCACTCCTCTCTCCCTCCTAACCCACTGATGAGTATCTTGCGCCATATAAAATCACCTTTCAAAAACCTCACCTATTAGCACATGAGACTTTGAGGGAACATATTTATATAAACCATAACACTACCTAAACGTAGGTATTTAAGTTTAAATTAAATAAAATTAAAGATTCAGTCTGTAAATTCACACACATATTCCCAGGACACAATAACCACAAGCAACATGTTAGACTACGTAAATATGGAACATTTTCATCACTGTAGGAAGTTCCATTGGGCAGCTCTCATTAAAGCTGTAAATGTTAACTCCCAAGTGTTGGATGTCTCCTGTTTCTTACCCTTCCCCCACTCTCTGCTATGTTCCTGGAGGCAGACTTGTAATGGTACAGTAAAAGAATCCTTGCCCTCTAGGTTCTAGTTGATTGCAGTAAATTAAGGCACCAGCAAACACTCTAGGGCAACAGGGTGAGAAGAGGTGTTCATTGCTCTGGCTTCCTTCCTCACCACTGTTGTGATTTAACACATCACTATATGAAAAGCCATAGATCTTGTCAGGCAGTTCTTCATGAAGCAATTCACGCTGGGTTCTGGTAACACTTCTCTCCTTCCCCAATCCTTTAGCCTGAGCTAAGTGAACTTTCATTACGAGAACTAAGTTTGGGATTTTGTAACATTCCTTACTCTTCTCGCGTCTTTGGAAACAATCTTTTAATACACCCTTTTTATCAATTACTCCATATCAGAGTATTATCTTATTCTCATGGTTACCCTACCGGAAAGCTACTGTTCTAACCTGAGGCGCAGGGGTAACTTGATCCACACTCAGAGACAGTGAAGTCTGTAATCCCGTGGAGTCAAACAATGGATTTAGAAATATCTTCCTTCCTTTAGCACAGGGGTGGCGAAGCTTTTTCCATGAAAGATAATAGTAATACTTTAGTTTTGTGGCCCAGAAGTACAGTCCCTGTTGAAATTACACTGCAGTTTCAAAGTAAGTAGTCATACATAATATATAAACAAATGAGGGCATCTATGTTCCAATAAAACTTTATTTACAAAATAATGAATGGTACATGGACTGTAGTTCCTAAAGATGCAAAGAAAAAAGTATGCTTTTGTTTTCTAAATTTTTTTTCTAAAAAAGAAAACAAACATATATTCATGCGTAATGACATTTTGATCAATGACAAACCATGTTATGTTGACCAACCCTATATGACTATATCATCTACTATAAATGAAGTACTCTAACAATGCATTTATTGCAACATAGCCTTAAAAGTTTATAAGCTATTGAATACTTATAAATAAATTTTACATATCTCAACAAATACATCTACCTCTCAAACTGCAAGGAGGCATGGAAGGAAAGGAGATGAAATATGAGACAAAATTCAAAAGAAGACTGAAGACAAGGTGAAGACAAGTCTTGCTGAGATAACAAAAAAAAGACAAAGAAACAATAACTACACTCAGAATTACAGTTTACACTAGAAACAATAAAAAAATTTATATTGCAGAAAATGAAAGAACTAATTAATTTGAGAAACATCTTTTAAAATGCAGAATTTAAAATAATAAACTAATGATATATACTAATGGCAGAGAAAAGAGACCCAATTTATAAAAAGAAAACAGATTAGCCTTCCTTATATAGTTTCCCCCAAAAATAATGACACTGAAAACAACATGCAAATCTAGAATGGAATATTACTGAACTGAAAAAAAGAAAACTAAGATTGCAAAAGGAAATGATATATGATACACCAAACAATTGATTTAAACAGAAGAAGAAGAAGCCCATAGCTTAACATCATATAAAAAATAAATTACAAATATCTCAGCTGGAAAATGAAATAAGGCAAAGCAAAAATAATGAAAAACATTAAGAAGAAAAAGTCAGGTTGGGCCGGTTTAGAGCTCTCTTTGATGAGTATTGAAAGTAAATGAAACGCCCCACAGTATGGAATGAGTTAGGTGTACTTACAGTGCAACCAGATGTTAGATTACTAAGCAGTACTTAAAAGCAACATAGCACGAGGGTTCTTAATAAGACATAAAAATGCATATTTAGAAAGAAATCTATACATTAAAAACATCTATAATATGCATGTATGTATTTTTTCACACTGATTGTAATTTTTCGTGACTTCTACCCATATACAAAGAAAAAAAGAAAAAAGTATTCCAAACATGATCTTTAAATCCTCTAACACATAGTTTATTCTCTCAACAAATTCAGGAAATAAGTAATATCATATTCATAGCACAGTTAAGAACATAGGCACAAAAGAAGAGTAATCACAGATTGTCCAGATCATCCAGATAGTCAGTGACACAACCAAGATTCCCGTTAAAATCTTAAATTGATATTTTTCTATTTTGCTACATTAGTGAAAAGGGAGACAACTCTAGGTAAAGACTGGCAACAGGAAAGACCACAGAAACCTAAGTCCTAGAGAGAAGATAAAGCTTCAGGTCCTTGATGTCACTTGCAATAGTAAGGCTGAAAAGATAAATCCATTTTTCCTTACCCAGCAGACCTGTGGTATGTCTATTCAGTGTCTCGACACCAACCCATCTCTTCTGGTCATTATCTCACCTCAAGGAACCTAGAAAAATCAAGAGAATTCTACCGAACTGGCGAGTCTGAAGGATGACCTATGTTTTATTAATAATTTTTGACATGTAAATTTAATGTTAATACTTCCTCAGATCTCTATGATTATTTTTGTTTATGTTAAGGAAAACCTTAGAAATGGTATAGCTCCGTCTTCCAGAAAAATAGATCAAGGGCGAAGCTACAAGATCATACTCAGTTTTGAAATGCCAATCTCTTCAAAAGGGATGTTCTATAAAGTCAAATTTATGTGTTGGGCTTGATAATGGACTCAAGTTTTTACACAAAGTTTATAAACAGACCTTGAGAAAGAGAAAGAAAAGGGGATAGGGAAAGAGGCAAGAGAGAAAGACAAAGGAAAAAGACAACAAAGATAGAGATAAATGGAAGGAAGGAAAGAAGGAAGGCGAGAAAGAAGCAAGCCAATAAAGAAGGGAGAAAAGGGAGAGGGAGAGTGTAAAGAAAGCAGGAAAAGAGAGAGAGAGAGAGAGAGAGAGAGAGAGAGAGAGAGAGAGAGAGAGTCAGCAGAGGAAGGGATATAGTTGTCCTGATATCAGGCACTTTGTTCATTTGGTTGCTGACCTCCTCATTCCCTAAATTGCTTTATAAATCATCAGTCACAGTGTTAGACTCACAGGAACCAAAGAGATTTCAAAAGATTGTTCCTTCTTCCAGGAACCAATAGTTTGGAAAGAAAGAATTTACGTGTTTCAAAGGAAGGGAAGTCACATAATCTGTCTGTGTTATTTAGAAATTCCATTCTGTGAAGTAAATAAGGGGCAGAATTTCCATATTTTGTGAAAACATTTAATTAAATAAAAACAAAACACATTGAAAGCAATGCTATCCATGCAACCAACCCTGTAATGACATGAACTGAATATGCTATCACATTCATGATGTGTGATTTCCTTTGGTAAAGAAAGAATAATAGGAGTATTAGAACATAAAAGTCTTTACATTTATCTTTTAAAAATGATGTTCTTTTTTAAAAGGCTGAAAATAAATGCAACACACCAACAGCATGTATTAAAGCACTGTGTTTGCATGAAGTTCACAAATAGGCAAATCAGTCTATGCTGTGAGACTCAGGGTAGGGTTACTTTTTGGCAAACCAGATGGAAGATGACAAGAAAGGGACAGCAGAGCCAGTTCTGTTTCTCTCCGTGGTGTTGATTACAGTAGCATGTCATAGTTACTAAGACGAAATACTCAGTGCCTAAGGTTAAAGGAGGAAAGGTTTGTTATAGCTCACTGTAAGGGTTTTAGTTCATAGATGGCATGGCAGAGGGGAATCACAGAGGAGAAAGAGTTCACAGTGTGCAGAAGGCAGAAAAGCAGTGAAGCAGAAAAGAAGCAGTAAGTAACAAGTCATCCCAGCAGCCAGAGCTATGCCAAACCCAGCAGTGGACTGTTAGTAATCACATACCCTTGATCCCAGGGTCACAAAATCTACATCCAGGCATATCTGAAAAGCCCCCCCATGAGTGCATGAAGACTTGTGGGGACATCTAGACACAAACCATAACAGACTGCATTTATTTTGTCAAAATTCAATACATAAACAACTAGTATATGTTCATTTTACCGTATATATTCTGTTTCAATAAAGGAGTTAGAGATACATAAATGATAGATAGATAGGTATAGATAGAAGATAGATAGATAGATAGATAGATAGATAGATAGGATAGATAGATAGCCAAAGGCACCTATTGATTTGGAATGAAAAATATACTCATCTTGGCTATAATGTACTTTTGTGTATTTTTATTATTTAATAAAATATTAAATCTAATTATATAAATAATGAAAAACCAAAAAAAAAAAAAAAAAAAAAAACCAATTCTAGCTGCCCTACATAGGGATTAAAGCCCAGAGTTGGGCAGGTCAGGTGGTAGGCCATTGCCAGAGCCTAACTTAAAGAAGATGAGGTCTGATAGAAAAGCAGGAGAAAAAGAGACAAAGACAATGTGTTAGTGTGCATGTCATCATTACAACAAATACCCAAGAAAATTAAATTTTTTAAAAAGCCCTAACCTTAAGATTTATTTTGGCTCCAAGTTTTGAAAATTCAGTGCATGATCAATTCTTCCTGTTGCTTCGGGTCTGAGAGCATATTATGATGGGAGGGGCAAAACTGAACCAATCACTTCATAGTCAGGAAGTGAAAACATGCAAACAGGCCAGAAGAGGCCACCACCCACTTCAAGACCATGCTCCCAATGATTTAAAGACCTCCCAATAGGCCCCATCACCATAAAGCTGCCATCACCTCCTGGCACTGCCAGGACAAATCCTTTATCATTTGGACCTTCAGGGAACATTTCCAGATCAAAACTATAGCACATGGTAAAGAACAATGGCCAGATGACCATGAACCACTTCTCTGGTTCTTCTGTAGACTCCAAATACTCCAACTGCATGATTAACACCCAACTGCAAAATCTCAGGCATCCTGGAACCTCAGAAGAGCTCCTTGTCATCTGTGGGATTAAATGTGTTTGCTTCTGAAACCCCTTTCACCAAGTATCTGTAGTGACGATGCCCTCCTCTTATCCTGAACCCCCAGCCAAGTCTTTCCTTTACAGCATTTCAATTGACATAAACATTAAATAGATTCTCAGGGATGGGTGACCCATTATGAAACCAGGCATAATCTGCATGATTAGTTTGTCTAACACACTTTCACTACCCACTATCACCTAGTGGAGAAGAGGTTATGAGGGTTGTGGCAGCAGGTAGGCAAAGGTTCGTGACCTGAAACTGTGAGCAGGGGGTGGAGGGTGTTGCAGAAGGAGACTGAATTACAGGGACCAAAATCACACAGCTGCTCTTGTCCAAAGGGGATCATATAAAAATCAAAGGAATGAGCAGGTCCCCAGCACCACTGAAAACATTCACCTTGTGATATCTGTGGCTCCATGCACACCCACAGAAAAGCCTGTGAGTTGAGAGCCGTTCTCTTCTTGATCCTATGATTCAAGGGTTTATGCTTCCACTCATCAGAATGGAATTTCTCATCCATTTACCATGGCTTGGTTGCTATTCTGAACCCTGAATCTCTTCCTCTTCTATGCTCTCCTCTTTGAGCGTTCATAGTCCCCATCAGAGTGAGCCTACTTCTCTGTATCCCCTATGTGGGAGGTTCTTAGGGATGATTACCTGCCTGTATCAGATCAAGTTGGTGTGTGATTGCTTTACTTCAGCATCTTAACTGAAAATGGTTGACTAATCCTAGCCATGCCACATTACAGGACCAGAGAGACGATAGGCAAGTCTCTTTGGCCTAATGCTCCCTGTGATAGCTGACACTATTATCCTCTAACTGTGTCTTCTGTACACGCTTTGGAATTCCCATTAAAAACTGAGTATATTTTCCTTCCCCACTGAAGTGGGGCCCATCCAGAGGATTTTCTGGAGCAAAAGCGTGTGAGCAAAAGAATGTGATTAGAAGTGACAGTATGCTAGATCCAATCGTTGGTGTTAGGAAACATCATTCTTTCACTCATATACTTCTGTTCTGCTTCTGTCATTGCCATGAGAAGGGCATGGCCCATTAGACCCTCGGGTCCATGTAGAAAGAAAGACACATGAAGCAGAGTTGAACCTAACCTATAGTTTGAATTCAATCTTAGCCAGATCAACTAACCTGCAGATAGATGGATGGAGATAAATGATCGTTGCTTTCAGACACTGAAGCTTGAGGTGGTTCGTTATGCAGCATTATTGTAATAAGAGATAGCTGATATACTCCATTGTATTTTATCCGTTCAGTAGGAAAAAAACTGTTATTTTGGGTTACAATGCTGATATTTTGATTAATTTTTCTGAATTATTTATAATTTCACTATATCAACCAGATCCTTGCAGGGAAATTTTAATTAGTGGTAAGATTACAGCAATCGGTGTAAGGTGGGACTTGACAGTCCTCAAACACACCTATTATTCAATTAAAATTAATAATAACACTTTCCCCTTCAAAACACATCCTGGTTTATATGGTTCAGTTACAGTCATCTTAGCTAAATCCAACAAGATCCAGCATGAACCATGTCTTTCTCTATTGAAGCCATGGGCACTACTTTGTGGTCAGCAGATGCTAGAAAATTTTTAAGGCCATACTCTGAAAGGTAGGAGATCTGTCCAGTGACTCCTATGGCAGAGGGTGAGATAAAAATAATTCCTTTCCTAAATGCAGTCTATGTGTATAAGGTTTTATAAAAGTGCCATGGGGTATTTTCTAAGAAATAAACTCTTTCATATGACTTCATGGTAAGAGTTCTATTTCCTTTACTCTCAAGAGTCCTAGGAAAGAAAAATATGCCCCTTGGCAGTGTTCCATAAAACTAATGATGTGGGGGAATATGTGAATAATTGCCTGAATCACTAGGTTACATATCTGCTAGAAAATCTCCTGGCAATATAAGGAAGGGGCTCAGGACAGTTAAATTGGAGTCAAGTGAAATAAACTTGTGCTGCATCAGCTAGATAACTGTGGGTCAAGGGAACTATGGTAGCCACTTCTACAGCTAAGGAAGGGTGGACCTCCAAGTGTTCAAAGTTCACAGCAACGGTGACATAGGAAGAGCACCAGAAGTAAGAAATAGAAAAAGCAGGGCAAGATGCTGCAGAGGCAGAAAGGCAGGACAAAGCAAGGCACAGAGAACACCCACCAGCTACGTTTCAGAGATTTGGGCCAATGCCCCAAGTTATGCTATTAAATGATGTGACACACTGAGGTTGTACACAGGGTATTAGCAAAATTATCTCTATCTCCCTCAACTAAGGATCATTCTGTTTCCTTTCTGCTGGATCAAGAATCAGCTCCAATTATGGGAAGCCCAAAGACCTCAGGTGGCAATAAATAGAAGAGATGTTTGAAAGAAAATCACTTGCAAAGATGAAGAATGATATATCCTAGCCTCATTCCAGCATGAGAAATTAATTTTCTGAAACATGGTATCCAATGAAAATCACCAGGTAATATTCACAGTCAACTGGAAAAACCTTGGCAATGCCTAGTAGATGTTAGAAGTGTGCTTAGCATAAATAATAATATAATAAATAATATTGATAATAATAAAATAATTATTGGCCGCTATTTCTATGCCAGAAATTACCTGAGGTACTGCAAATGTAACCCAAATGAAAGAGACATGGTCGCTGCCCTCATGAAAGCTTGAATCTCAGCCTTAATTGCACACTAGAATCACTTAGAAGTTTAATAAAATACCAACATGCAGGCCCCATGTAAGATGAACTATGTAAGAAACTTGAACTGCAGTTGACAATCAGTTGATTAGTGGATAGACTGTTGGACAGATGAATTGAATAATGAATTAATTAATGATTTCTAAGTATGAGATATTCTTTATGAAGTATTAATAGTATGCTTTATAATATCACTTCATAATATCAAATTATTACAGTGAAAGGGAATAAAACAATTTGAGACTGCCAGATGATGAATATTAAGCAAAAAGATCAGAACACTTAAAATATCAGCCCAAATCCTTTCTTATCTATTCCACTGTGCACCACCAGAAGAGGATTAATATTCTTAATCAAGGACTATCCAAGTAAATAGTTCAGCTCATTCTTCCACTGCCATTTGCCAAGTCAGATAAAAGTCCTTGAATTGTAACAAGGTAGACAACCAGTTTGTACAGCCCAGGACACCAATTCATACCCACCATCTGTAGGTGTCTGATGTTGAAGTACATTCATGTCAACACAATTTTTAAATCACGTTCCCTCCTCCTTCTCACCCACATGCCTTCAAAGTGCATTGAGAAATCATTTTAATGAGGTCATAAACTTCTCCATCTCCCAAGACATATGTATGAACTCCTGGTTAATTTTCTCTCCCACACTGCACCTGAGCTACTTCAAATCATCCACTCAACTGACCAAATCAGAAACCACAGTCACCCACTGCCTCTCTCACTCTACCACAACTCTAGTCAGTCCTTTCATCCAAAGTTCTCAGGATTTCCTCCAGTCTGCCAGTCTACAGCCTGCCCATTAGAAACCAGCTCTCCAGCACATCCCCCACGGTCAGGCAGAGACTTCTAGCAGTCTGCTGCCTGGATGCTCCCTTTTAAATCTATACTACTCCTAACAACTGGAGTGATCTCTCTAAAACAGATATGCACCATATCCATCCCATGGGACCTCATAATGATTTCATGCTCTATTTAAAGTTAAATCCAAATCTTCTATGAAGGTGTGAAGTTTGGCTTCAGTTTATTCTTCCCTCCCTCTCCGCTTCGCACATTTCATGTAAGGATAACATCTCCGACCCCTCCAGCTACTTGCTTTCCCTCACTTCCCATGGCTAGATTTCCTCTTTTGTCCTCTGGGCCCAGGACTTTTGTCTACTCATTCCTTGAACTTTTATTGCTTACCCTTCCTTGTTTCACTCCAAAAATGTGACTGAAGCACCCTACCACATTCTTTAGGATCTTATCCCAAAATCTTCCAAACTTATCACTTAGGCAAAGGATTGTTTTAACTTGATACATTTTCTCCCCATCAATATCTGAAAGCTCTGAAAAGCCCAAGTTTCCAGCATATAGTTCAGTGCCTACTGCCAATCAGGTGCTTGGGGAAAACCTTTGAAAACTGATCTGAACCTTTGAAAACATGAGCTGATGAGAACTATTTATGCATATTAGATAATATTAGTTGATTGTCTGCCTTATATCCAGCACCATTCCCAATGTGTGGAATATATCATTACCAAACAAAATTCCTACTCTATTGGGGCTTACTTACCTACTAGATGGAGGAAGAGATGGGTCTATAACTTTAACAAAGTTATTGAGTATAGAATTGTATCATGCACAGGAAAGTTGGAGTAGCCAGGCTAAATACATGTATGGTATGTCAGTACTGAATACGTTGTTTGTTTTTTTGTTTCTGCTTCTTGAAAAATTTGTCACTGTCTTAGTGATACAGTCCCAGAAATTGTGAATGTCCCCTCTTCTCTTCTGTGTTTCTTTGCAGCACCTCTCAGAATCTGATGCAGAGTCTGGGAAAACTTTCATGACTTCGTTGGACAAATAAACAAAAAGGTAACAAACAAGTTCTTTATCAGGCCCCTGCTCACAGTGAAAGAAGTGAGGAAAAAAGCAATTGTTCTAAAGGTCCTTCAGAAAAGGAAAGAGACATCTACAGAATTCAGAGAACCAGACACAGGGACCATCTTTATGATCTGATAGAGAACCCTGAGCAAATGAAAGCCTGTCTCAGTTTTTAATAGAAGGTTATTTGTGTAGTCGTCTAATTATTATGTCTCAGTATGGGTGGAGGAGCAACTGATTTTCTACTCTCTATTTGCCTTAGAGATCAGAGAGTAATAAACTGTTAGTTTTATTCTTAATTGGTAGATGTTTCTTCCTATTTCTTTTCTCTTAAAAAAATCAATATGTGGTTTGTGATGTCTTTAGTAGAGAGTAAACGTGACTGGACCTATTATCAAGATACTCTGTCAGCATTTATTCTTTAAAGAGGCCCCTGCTAAGGAAGACCCACACTCAGTTTTTTTGCAGTAGTAAATGTCAAACCATTTCTAGAGTTAAACTGATATGAAAAACAAAATTGCCATGCTGGATAGAAGGCCATACCTCTCTGGTAAGCACGTGGGCTGTGGGTCCGGTCTGCAGAGGCGTGGCTCCCATCATCTTGGAAATGTCGTGCCCAGCTCCTGCCCACTGGCCTGGCCCAGCTCCTGCCCCCGCTGAGCTTCGGGAAGTGACTGCTGCTGTTCCCAGAGGCAGAGGTCGCTGGTAACCTTAACCCCATGTGGGCAAGAGCTCATCAGAGACTTTCCTCAACCCTAAAATTAACAAGCAAGTTTTTGGAAGTGGACAGAAAAGTGTAGAGAGCCCTGTTTACTGTTCAGAGCCCAAAGGCAACAGGAGCCTAAAACCTGTCTGCTTGAACATAAACTTTTAATTGTTCAATAAGCCAGAACATATGAACCAGAGCCTTCCAATTCTGATCCACAAGGTAGGGACCTCAGTGTCAGAACAGCCCTCTGCAGAGTCCTGAGCACTCTTAAGGATGTGGCATGGCAGGCAGTTACTCAGGGTCCAAGAAAGTCAGAAACCAAGCAAATGACTGAGTCTGAGCTCGGTGCAGCACTGCATGCAAACCCAGCTCACAATGCCTGTGCATTTCATTCTGGCCCGAGACCAGATAACATGTTTTGATTTAACCTCTACAAAATCTGGGTGACACGGAATATTTATTTCTGTGTTACAGAAATCTCAAAGAAGTGATGAGCCTTCCCAAGACTATACAACTAAGTGGCAGGAATGAGATTCACAACTGTCTGCTGTAGGCCTTGTGTTTTCTTTACTACACCAAACTCCAGCTAGCAAAGAAGACCACATGATGTAATGATGGGGAGCACGGGCTCTAGATTGCCTGCTTCCAGTCCCGGCTCTGATGTGTGCTACCTGTGTGGTCTGGAGTTCGTTACTTAAACTCTCTGTGCCACAGTTTTCTCATCTGTAAAGCCAGGGTAGCTGTTGCGTCTTTATCATTGTGTGATCAGAAAATTTAAATATGTTAATGCCAATAATTATAAGATTATCTAGCATATAATGGGCACTGGACATGGGTCACACTTGTTAAATAAATAGCTAAATAAGGGACCTTTTCAGTCTAACCACTCAGCACTCATTTGCCAACTTCTGGACTCAGAATGTGCTTTAAGTTTCCTAATATCATGATGTCTATAAAGTGCTGTAGCTGCAGTGATCTCATATATTATTACAACAGCTTTCCAGAGGAAAGAAAAAAAGATCATGCCCATTTAACAGAAGAATACACTGACATGTGACAAGGTAAGGACCTTTCCAAGATCACTACACAGATGGACAAAGAGGGAGAGCTCTAAGTTGGTCTTTCTCCTCTTGAAACCACTTTCTGCATCCACTAAGTTTTTTCTTTTCTTTCTTTATTCTTGTCTGACTTGTACTGTCTACACACACTCTAAATGAAAGCATGAACTTCATGAGTTTGTGAATGAAAGCTTGGGATCCCTGCTCCACCACTGCCTATGCTCAGGTGAAATTCTTGAACCTCCGCATAAGTCAGTGGTCCCTGGTTCCAAACACTGCTGTGAAATCCCTGTTATCTCTCTTGTCTATATTAAGGGATATAAAGTTCTCTACAACTGACAGATTTTTGACCACATAGAACCGAAAACAATACAGCATTCATTCTCTGTTTCACACAGAACAAATGCAAACTTGAAAAACATTAGTGATTTCGTTTTAGGATGGGGAAATTTAATAGTCGAGCGCTTGGCTAGTACATGTGAGGCCCTGGGTTCAATCCCAGTGCTGAAAAAAAAAAAAAGCATTAGTGATTTATCCAAAAGTCACATGAGTTCAGTGAGTAGGGAACTGCATCAAGAGACTTAGTTTCCAGTTAATTTTATGAACCTTCTACGTATTGCCCAATATGAGGTTCAACCCCACAGTTCCGTTTTCTTTGTGCAATCAATGACCTACAGTGTAAATTCTAAAGAAGTTGGGGTGGGGCAAGAGTGAGGTAGGGAAAGTAAAATGAAGCAAAGTTCTGTTTGGAGAAAAGGCAAGGAAGCTGGGAGCTGAAGACGGGATTTGGGGGTCTGGGGAAGTCAAAAATGCGGCAGACCGGTGTCTTCAAAACAAGAGACAAAGAAAGAAGGTTGGTATCAATGCTCATTAAAAGCACGGCAAAGATCATCAATGCTTGAACTCAGGGATCAACATTAGTGACATACTGCTACTTACAGTCCCAAAGTCAGGTGTGCAGTGCTCAGGATCTGTGTCACTAATGTCACGGAGAAACCAGAAGCCAGGAACTGTGTGCTTTTCAGGGCCCACCAGCACCCTTCCATCTCAGGCCAGTGGCCACGAAACACCCCTCCCTTCCCAAACCCACACTGGTGTTGCCTAAGCTCCTTGTTCTGTCCAGTCCATCAGGACAGACCATGACCCCAGCCTGCCCCTCAGTGGGGCTGACGATAAAACTGCCCACATTTTAAATGTGTGCATGCTACAATTTTCTGATTATAAAATCAATACAGGCTTATTTGAAAAGAACTTCAAGCTGCTGGTATATGCACATAGTTCTGCAGTGAATCAAAGGATTTATTGTCGATGATTTCCTTTAGTAAGTTTGTACATGGCAGGAAAGACTTCTGCTTCGGTTTGGTACCTTTTGTACTATTTGGTGACTTTGTAGTATAAATGTTTCAAAAATACATCTTGGATGTGAAGTTGTGGGACAGTTTTGTCTTACTACAGTGGCATATGTCTCCCCTGTACTAAGAAAGAGAAAGGGACAAGTTGATAATGATCAACTCCAAGTTATATTAAAACTAAAAAAAAATTAGAACTCACCATCATCCAATACATATACGAACATGATTAGCTTAACATATATATTATAACATAATATAGCTTACATATTATTTTAATATGGAAACATATTTTAACATATAAATTAATAATGTATTATTCATGCTTAAAGCATGAGAATTATTCTAGAATCAAATTCTAATTTTTAAATTATCTTTGTTTTTTTATTTTATAGCATGTTTACTTTTACACATGATCCAATACTTTTCAGAAACACCATTTCAATACTGATATGAGCTTTTTCAAAGAAAAAAAATTTTTGATCTCTAAAAGCTCCTGTGCATTGAGTGCTTCTCGTAGGTGTCTCTGCTTCACTCAGCATCCTGGTGAGCACTGGACAGGACACAGTCAAGTGCTTAGCAACACTGTGGGTGTGTAACCAAATGGGCTGACTCCAGAGACTGTGTGCTCGATCTCTTCACTTCCTGATGCAGCTCCATTCTTCAGCCAGCCTTCTTTGGTAGAATATCTATATAGCTCTCAGGTCGTCACCACTGAATAATCTTATAATGAACATGTTTGCCCATAAATCTTTATGGCTCCAAATATGCCCTTAAGAGGACACTTTTCACAAAAGAATTGCTTGACTCCCAATAATAAAACCTTTTAAGGCTCCGGATACATTTTCCTGAGGGACCCACTGGATACTATCCCAGCAGGGTTTGAGAGGGTAAAAATCAGGTCTTCTTTTTATTTACTTGCAGCTTATTTTATTACAGTAGAGATAATTTTCCAGTTTATTAGCTATTTACATTCCTTAATGGTCAACTCAGTGTTTTACAATAACTCATTTCACTGACACAACAAACTCAATGCTCCTGTAGTGTAGGTGTGAGAAGTCTCTTTAAAAATCAGCAGTGCTCCTGTCTGGAGAACTAAACTGTCATTTTCTAGAAAGCACATGCATCATAGGGTTGTATCTGGGAGGATTCTGGGAGGAGACAGATGGTACATGCAATGGGGATAACCAAGGGGTTTATTAAAAGGTGTGACTCCCAGGGTATGGACAAGGTTCAGGAGACCAAGGAGAACTAGTTCAGAGTCCTGGGGCTTGCAGCACTTAGAGCCATTACCTCCCTCAGCTTACTGAAAGGACCAATTTCAGAACACTGGCTGGGAAGCTATAGGTTGCAGGAGAAGGCCTCAGTAAGGCAGAGGCCATGACAGAGGAATGCAGCTAGCCCTCATTAGGTGACTCTCTGATTCATTCATCCTTTCCACTTCAGGATACAGGCTGAAATCATAGGCCATCTCCCTCGAGTCCCACAACAAAGCAATAGTATCTGAGGGTGAGTCTCATGTTTATCTGGAAAGGAAGACATTAAGGCTGTAGTTTAAAAAAAAAAAATCCTCCACACGGACCTGGGCTGTAATTCAGGGGCAAAGTTCTAGCTCTGTCCATTTTCTTCCCATGGGGCTTTTGAAGAAAGGTGGTGGCTGGTGGAAGGCAGGACTCAGGTTTTCACTAGCACAGTTTTCAGGAGGAACAAGCCCCTGCATTGTTCTTTGGGCTACTCTCTCCCCTCCCTTCTTAGTGGCTCCCGCAAGCCACCTTCAAATGCCATTAATCTCTAATTCTGTAACACATGCCCAAGGGAGATGGTGCTTTCTGAGGCTGCTTGTTCCAGTATCCAAGAACCTGCTTAGCTACTGCAGAATAACCCACCCCACAATGCTCTGTGTGCCCCATCCCCACCCTGAGCCTGTGGAGGGGATAATTATACCTCATCAGGTTGTTAGCCCTCACTCCTATCCGTTGATTGACTAGGAGTAGGTAACTTATCTCCACTGCAGGGTGAAAACCAGCACTGTGTAACACTAAGAACTTATACTTACTGACGCCCAGCCTGGGGCCAGACATTCAGCTAACCACAATCCTGTTAGCAATCCAGTCAGGTTGGGATTATTTTTATTCCCACTTTACAGATGAGAAAACAAGGGACAGAGAGGTTACAAATCGTTCAGTCCCACCCAGGGAACCTGGATGGATGAGACAGAGAGTCCAAATGTAAAGCCAGGCTGGTCTAAAACTTCACACCCAGCTGCAGAGTATTTCCTGCTAATAGAAATTATATGGATCTGAAACTGAATTCCACTGTGGCCTCAAATAATTTTAAATCTCTGAGCCTCAAATTCTTTCTCTATTTAAAAAAAATTTTTTGCAAAGTACTCACGTCGTTAAGGCCATACCCACCCCCAAGCTGCTGTAAGGCCATAGGCACTGACTGCGCTTCTCTCCTCAGTACGAGACTTGCTTGTTTGTTTAGGTCTCTGCTCACTTGTCGTTCATCCCAGGAGGCTTTGCTAATTCCAAAAACCCTCTTTCCCTGCCTCCCACCCAGGACACTATCTCCCTCCTTAGCATGATTCATTTTCTTTCATATCACTTAATACTAGTCCTACTATAAATGTGTTTAGAATGTATATAGTATTTGTTTGCATTGTATGTGGCGCTGTGTTTGTGGTGCAGAGAGCTCCTGTGGTGTGTGTGCAGTGTGCTTTACACATGTGCACCTTTCATTTTTTAAGGTTTGACACTATCACTATATGCTGAGACCCAGAAGAGCATGGACCCGGCCAGCCTTGTCCACCTCAATATCCACAACACCAAGAATGGCATTTGGAAGACACTCAACAAACTTCTGAGAAGTGAATAATGCATAGTGAATGTGAACCTAAACTGTATAGCACTTAGGACACAGGTAACATCATAGTTCAGATGAAATTAAATACATTAAACTTACTGTTTTGGGGGGGGAAAAGGTGAAGGGAGTAGTATTCCAAAGATTTCTTTCTTGGGGAACAATTAAAACCACTGAGCATAAATTTGAGTTCCAACTAGGTTAGTAGCCAAGGAAAGAAGGAAAATAAATGAGATATTACAAATCCGTTAGCTACAGTGAGCAGTGAGCACTCACCCCGAAACTAAGATCTCCCTGAATGCCTCACATTAGCAAGAAGGTATTATGACTCCCACTTGTCCTTAGCCAAACTGCCTGGAAACAATGACACAGCATTTAATTTCTGTCCTGTGTGGTCAACTCAGACTGTTATCTCTTCTTTTCCTACCTGAAAGCCTGCCAACTACTTCCTCTTGGCAGGAAATTCCCGGGTTCCATTGTTTTTCCTGTTAGAGCAGAGGTGCTGAGTAGAATGGGGATAAAGCCCTTCTCCTGGATGGGCCAGATATACCCTCTGCAAAGTCTGTAAGACTTCTTGGCAGACCTCAGTTTACAAAGGTAGCATGCCTCTTCCAAAGATCAAAGACTCTGAAAAAGATTTTCTTGAGTAATAATCAGGAATGGAAAATCAGGAAGTAACACACCTGGCCAAGCTCCCAAGGGCAGTGGTATCTCTGCTTGGAAACAGCAAGCTCACTCAAGCCAGAAAGCGCCACCAAAGTGCGTGTGAATGCTGCTGTGTCCACTGCCAAGTGCACAAAATGGGAAGCAGCCACCCACTGGGGCTCAGCACAGTGTCCCATGGGCGCACTGCTATCGTGCCTCTAGGAGGTGCCTCTGTGCAGTGGGAGGACCTGAAGTGTCTGTCAGGGTGTGTTCAAATCCAGCGCTCTCGCTCGTCAGCCCAGACCTTCAACTTTTCTTTGCACATTATTTCCTGTTAGTGCAGAATGAGATTGATGCCTTCGGCCCCATGTGGCCTAGGGGTTAAGAACTCAGGCCTGAGGTCAGGCTGCTTGGGTTTGACCCCTCACTTACTGGCAGGAGCGCACTAAGGCAAGCATTTCTGTGTTCTATCTCGATTTTCTCATCTATAAAATTAGACTTACACCTTGTGGGCTATTGTAAGGGTGATATGGGATAGGTTATGTAAATCCTTTAAGAGAGGGTTCAGTATAGAGGAAGGATTCATGAATTTGTTTTTTTTTTGATTCTCTGATGTGTAGGGTTTTATAAAACTGAAGAACATGGGCCTTACACTCTGGGTTTGGCATTCCTTTCCAGGGGATATGCCAGATGCTAGTCTAAGTCTAGCCTGACAGCGGGAATGAGGTCCCTCCTACAACCCCAAAAGAGGTTCGTGAGACAATCCAGTGAGCAGCATCCACGCCAAGCTTTTCTTCAAAAGTGTCTGGAAGAAGAGAGGGGGCTGAGAAGGGGCTGGCCAGTGCCTGTCCCCAGGGAGTCATAGGAACAGAAATAGGAAGCCCTGGCTGACTGGTATTTACAGTAACTCCTCAGCCCCTGACCACACTGTCTTGTCTGTGGTGCATTTATTTTGGGGACAAGAACTGAAGTCATTGCTGCCCGAAAATGCTCCAGGCAGGCCTGCCTCACCTCTGCTTTCCCAGAGGAGCCCTGGAGTAAGGGAACCAGATCTGCAGTCCAGCCTGGAGATCTCTGAGTTGGGCAGGCGGACCGCAAGACCTGCTGGGGCCCAGCCTAGGACAATCCAGGTTCCCCAGAGGCTCCAGGAGGTGTCCACCGCAGGAAGCCCCAGGAGGAGGTAATTGGAAGGGTTGCCACATCCCTCCCACCTTTGCCCTTCTTGGCTTTCCTTTTCCTCAAGGGCTGCCTCAGCCTGCCTTCTGGCTCCCAGGGCTTCTTGCTCTCCATTTCTCATAACTCAGCAGTGAAAAGGGGAAGTGGATTCTTCAAAGTCTTTCCTTGGCCTTGATGAGCAAACCACATCCCAGCCTGGGCTCAGCTCAGGCAAGTCCATGTTAGCAGTTCCCAGGCCAAATGATGACAGTCCTACAATGCCCGGGCTTGAGACCTCAACCTCGCAGGAACCCCTAAGCTTGTTGGGAGACCCTAGGCTCCACCTTACCTGGGCCCTTTTTTGTCAAGGATTTTCTTTCAGAGAGGTTGCGCTAGCCCGATCCCCGTCTTCTGCTTTGGCCTACAGTAGGAAAGGGTACACTGTCTGTCCTATCCAGGCCAAAGGACCTGAGGACATAGACCAGATCTCCCATATTCTTGAGTGTGAACATAATTCACACTGAATTGGAAGGTGAAGAGGGAAAAAAGAACCTGGCTTATACCTTTCATTATCTTTGCAAATTTTCTTTATCCTCCACAGAACCCTAGTCTGAATCACATGGGTTTCTAGGAGGTAAGTGGGAACTTATAGTCACATCTGCCTGGCACCCTCCCTATCTTCCTTCTTTAAGGAAGGCAATTCTGTGCAAACACTTAGGTACATCTACCATAAACAGTTGCCCCTCATTAAGGTATCAGTTGGGCTTAATTGTCTATATATTCACCGATTTCTGCCCAAGTTTAAAGAGCAGTTTGGGAAATTTTAGGGTACTGGGTAAGAAATGGAAAAAAAAAGACAGTCCAAGAGTCATCCTTTTGCCTGGCAATTAACTCCAGGGCAGCAAATGCCCTTCCTGCCTATGTCTACTGCTTTCTTGGGGCCTAGAATTTGACTTTCTAAACCAAGAAGAGAAAGAAACCCAGATTTATTCCTCACCTACTTTTAACCAGAACTAATGTTAGTAGTATAGCAAATATCATCTCATTTATAATCACAGTTACCCTTCTGGGTTATCATCACCACCTTTGGAAACAAATGATAGGAGGCTGAGAGCAACTAAGCTTGCTGTCTGAAGTGACAGTGCAATTAGGAGGCAAACCTGTGATCTGTACCCACATCTGTGAACACCAAAACCTGTCCTTATTCCCTATCAGATGGAATCCCACCTGAGTGCTGCGGATTAGAACATTGTGAAGAGGTGGGTGGCAGCACTCCATGGACAGAAGCTGTGTTCATAGCAGCCAATTCTGCATCTATGGATTCAGATCTGAAAGTACTGACATCAAACTGAACAGTCTTCTTGAAACCCTAGCACCACTGCTTACATCCAGCACAGAAATCAGTCATCTGCTAGATTTTCCATCTACCATGTGAGCAAGGACATGCCTCAGCTTGGACGGCTGCCCAATTCTGGGTTCTTTTGACAGTGGGGTCTCTAGAGCAGGGAAACACTTCACAAACCTACAAGTCATAGAGTGAGGTGAAGAAAATCATGACTTGTTATAAGACAGTAGATTCTGGAAATAATCCACTCATGCAAAACTATGGAAAAGTTTTTTACTCTTTTTTTTTAATTTTCTTATTTTTTCCCTCATTTTTTTCAGGGAAGACTGAAGGCTTTTTTTTTTCTTGTATCATTTTTTTTTTCTTGTTTTATCTGTTCCTTTAATTTTTTTCTCATTTTTCTTTTACCCTTTATTTTGCAGTTATTTTTATTTCTTTTCTTGTTTTTCTTGCTTTTTTACTTTTATCTAATTCTATTAATTTCCTTTTATTCATTAATATTATATTTAATCACATTTTCTCTCTTGCTTATCTTCCATTGCTTAGCTTTTCAAATTTCGCTTTCTCAGTGTTCCCATTTCTCAATCCCTCTATCCTTGTTAATATAACAACTAAGTTTTATGACTGTTTAGATAGTTAACTATGTTATTATTGTTGAATAATTGTTATTAGAGGAATAATTATTGTATTCAGTAAGTATCTATTGTGTGTAAATATTTGATTAGTCTTCGAACTTGTACTATGATTATAAATCTTTTTTCTATTCTTGAGGGTGGTACATTATTGGTTCTTATCGTGTCAATATCCATTTTGTGTTTCATGCTATCACTATTGCTGGTTCTAGTGCTTTTGCCAGGGTAGCATAGTTATTGCTATTAATAGGTTTTCACTGTAAGACAATACCCTAATGACACATAGCCTTTGTGTCATTAACAATACTGTGGTTCATTCCCAGAGAACTAGATACAAGGTCAATTACACTGCAGCCTCCCTTACCAAATTAACAAAGATAGTTGGGTCTTAGAGGCAGAGGGCTATAGTTAGCCATACCCACAGTGCATCACTGAAAAGCAGATACTAACTAAAGATGTCTCCAAGCAACAAATCTTTCCACTACAGTTAACCTGAAAACCTCAGAACAAAGGAAAAAGAAACATGAAAGGACAAGGAAACAAAATGCCTCCCAATATCCCACTCTCCCAAGGTTGATGCATGGGCATCAAGGGGAAAAAAAAAACACAAGCCACATAGCTGAACTATTTGAAATGATGAGATGAGACAAAAAAAAGTCAATAAGGAATTCAATGGGCTCAAGGATGTTATAATTGAATAGAAAATAAAATGATCAGTGAGTTTACAGAAGACACTCATAAAAAGCTAGCTGAGCTACACAAAACAATACAAATCATGAATAACCAATGTAACAACAAATTAGAATCCATTAAAATGTAATGAACAGAAATGCAAAAGATTAAAAAGTCTATTAGAAGTATGAGTATCAGAAATGACCAATGTGAGGACAGAGTGTAAAATCAGAGCAGAGGGCTGATGCTGTGACCAATTACTCAGAGGCACCGTAAATAAATAAGAAAACATGAAAAGTAGATTCAAGAGTTGTAATGAAAAGAAGACTATTTTAATATTAATTAGAATTAGTGAAAAATCAAAAGACAGTATAAAAAGGGTGCTTACAGAAATAGCAGAAAATTGTCCAAATATGGAAAAAAAGTTTGAACAACAAATAAGTGTGACATATAGAAACCCTGTCAGAAACACAGTCAGAAATGAATCACTCCACAATATAGTAGTCGAAATCCCACAAGTCTAACACAAAGAGTAAATCTTAAACACCAATCAAGAAAAGCAATGAATCATGCTTATAAAGGTAAACCCATTAGACTTACAGAAGAATTCAGCAGATTTATCCACACAAACTGTAAGGGCCAGAAACCTTGGAGTGAAGTGCTTCAAGCCCTAAAAGAAAACAATTTCCAACCTAGACTGATGCATCCTGAAAAACTGGGTAGAGAAAAATGGATAGAGAAATAGGAGTTTTCCATAGCAACTAGAGCCTTACAAATTACATGACCGTAAAATTAGTACACCAAAAAATTTTCAAGGATATCCAAAAAAGATGCAATGAAGCTAGCAGTACCAAAAGGTCTAGTAGAATGAATATACCAGTCAAGTTAAGCAGTTATTAGAAAGAGAAATCAGCAACTGAAAAATAATGTAAAGGCATGAATAACAGTACATTTCAGTAGTTACTTTCAATAGGAATGGTCTCAGTTCCCCCAATCAAAAGATGCAGATTTCCAGGATGGATCAAAAACAAACTTAATGATAGGCTGCATACACATTTAACACAAAAAAATCATAGATCAAAATCAAAGGATGTAAAATAATATCCCAGCAACAGGAACATGAAAACAATTAGGAGTAGCTATCCTGCTTCCATACAAAGTGGACTTCAAGCCAAAACTGATCAGAAGAGGCAAAAAGTCACTACATATGGGTTAAAGGAACAATTCAACATGATATAAAAACTATAAATATGTATTCATTGAACACCATCATAACCAGCATCATAAAGCAACCACTATTGGACTTAAAAGATCAGATAAACACCAACCCCGTTTGTGGGGAGGTCTCAATTCCCCACTGTCACAAATGGATCAACTAGCCCAAAAAATTAACAAAGAAATATCAGAGCTGAATCATCTCAGAATAAGTAAACTTAATACATATCTACAGTTTCCCACTCAAAAACAGAATATACATTCTCCTTAGCACCACACAGAACTTCCTTCAAAATAGATCAGATATTAGCCCATAAGACATGCTTACATAAATGCAAAAGAATCAAAATTATTCTCTTCATATTATCAGATCACAGCACAATGAAACTATAAATCAATGGAAAAAATCACCAGATGAATTATGCAAACACATTGAAATTAATCAATACAATTTTAAATGATCAATGGATCACAGAGCAAATCAAGGAAGAAATTAAGAATTTCCTGGAATCAACCACTTATCAAAACCTATGAGACACAATAAAAGCAGTCCTAAGAGGAAAATTTATACCTGTGAATGATTACACCAAAAAAACAGAGCAAGTTCAAATAAGTAATGTAATTATGCACCTCAAGGCAATATAAACATAATTATATCTCAAATCCAAAAGCACAAGGAACAAAATTATAAAAATTAGAGCAGAAATCAATGAAATTGAGACTAAAAAAAAAGACAAAAAAGCAATGGATAAAAGAGTAAGTTCATCTAAATAATAAAGAAGTAGAAAAAAACTCTTAGCCAACCTTACAGAAAAAGGAAAAAAAAACCAAAGTAATGTATTATGGTTTGTGTCTGGATGACCCCCCAAAACATTCTGTGGTCATGGAGGCAGGCTTCTAGAGTTTGTGATTGATTCATAGTCCAATGCTGGGATAATGGGTGTGAGTGCTACATAATTATAAGGGACAGAAAGAGTCTTCTTGCCATGCTCCTTCCTTTTGCTCTTGTTGCTTTTGCTGTCTTCCACCACCATAAACTGTTGCCCTCTCCCATGACCCATTTTGCTGTGGACCCAGTAGATTATGGACTGAAAGCTCAACAAACTGTGGGCTAAATAAACCTTGCCTTCCTTCATTTTGGGTATGAGGTATTTTGTCACAGCCATGAGAGAAAAGTAACTAACACACAATGCAATTAAAATGAAAAAGATGGAATCAAATTAGACACCACTGAAATCCAGAAGGTTATTAGTAACTGCTTTGAAAACCTGTGCTCTGGTGAATTGGAGAATCTGGAAGAAATCAACAGATTCCCAAGTATATATAAATTACCAAAACTGAAACAACAAAACATAAAAACCCTGAGTAATCCAGTAACAGGAAATGTAATTGAAAGTATTAATAATACATGCATATATACCAACTAAAAAAAGCCCATGACTCAGTGTATTCATAACTGAACTCTACAACAACTTCAGGGAAGATTTAATACCAATAATCCTTAAACTCTACATGAAATGACAAGAGCAGGAATAGTTCCAAAGTTATTCCTGGAAATTTGTATTACCCTAAGTCCCAAACTAAACAAGGATGCAGTAAAAAAAAGAGAACTACAAGTTGAACTCTTTAAGGAATATGGATGAAAAAATCCTCAACAAGATCCCTGCAAACAAAAACCACCAAATCAAATGGATGAAATATCATGATCAACTAGGCTTCATCTCAGGGATACAATGATGGTACAACTTATCCACATCAATAAATGCATAAGTAAGGACAAAAATCACATGGTAATCTCCATAGACACACATAAAGATTTCAACAACAACCAACATTCCTTCATGATTTTAAAAATTCCCTGAAGGAAATAGATACAAAAGGACCTGTTCAAACATATGAAAGCATTTTATGACCAATCTTCTGTGAATATATTATATTCCCAGAATATCATTTCATGGAAGACCTGAAAGCTTTCTATGTAAAATCAAGAACAAGGCAAAGATGTACATTATTGCCATTCCTATTCAATATAGAATTCCTACATTAGCTGTACCAATCAGGCAAAAGAAATGAATAAAAGAGGTATTTACAAGAAAGGAAGAAGTCAAATTAGCATTATTTGAATATGATATGCTCCTCTACATAGACGACCTAAAAAATTCTATCAAAGGATTCCTAACTAATAACTAAATACGGTAGTGCAGCTGAAAACAAAATCAATACACAAAAATTAATAGCATTCCTGTACACTAATAATAACTCACTGCAAAAGAAATTAGGGAAACAATACCATTCACAACAGCATTTAGAAAAATAAAATACTTGGGAATTAACTTGACTAAAGAAGTAAATGACTTCTAAAATGAAAATTGCAGTACTCGAAAAAGAAAATTGATGCGTGATAAGCATGGGCCAGGAGGAGAACCAGTGCTCCCGAGATCCGGCCATGGTGGGATTAGGCAGCTTATTCTTCTGCCCTCCTGGTAAGCGCTCTGGCATGTGCCAGGAGGAGACCAAGTAGTTCCCGTGAGCCTCCCAGTGCACAGGCTGAGAATCAAACAATACTTCTCCCCTGGTAGTAACTGGGCATAGATGTCTCAGCATCTCTTGGGAGGATGACCATATGCAATATAGCAACTATGGGGGATTTCCTTCTATGTTCTGTTTGAAGGCAAAGGTGGTTTTCACTGTTTTGTTATGTTTGCTTTGCTCTATTCAACACTCTTTTTCAATTGTATAATTATGTTCCATTTTTAGTTTGATTTTGCTATACCTAATTTACTGGACAAATATTGTGAAGATAATGAGATATACTATAGTACCTACTACTACCATCCCAGTATCCTACTGTGAAGTTCTGTACCAATTTCACTGCATTGTCTCAATTGGCTTTGTTCTGTCTTTTTCTATTGTATTTTTACTACTTTCAAAATAAAATATAAAAAATTTAAGGAAAATTGAAAAAGACATCAGAAAAGAGAAAGATATCCCATATTCCCAGATAGACATGACCAAGACTATCAAAATGGCCATATTTCCAAAATGGATCCAGAGATATAATACCATTCCAATCAAAACAACAACATTCTTCACAGAACTGGAAAAAAATGATTTTAAAACTCATATGGAACCAGAAGACATACAGAATCACAAAAGTAATATTGGATAATAAGACCAAAGCAGGAGGCATCACAATACCACATTTCAATCTATATTTAAAAATTACAGTAAAAAAGGCCAAAAACAAACATGTTGATCAATGAACCAGAATAAAGGACACAGAAACAAACCTAGGCACATTTAGTTATCTGATCTTTGACCAAAAAAATCCCAAAACACACGCTGGAGGAAAGATAACCTCTTTAATAAATGATCCTGGGGAGAGGAAAAGAAAGTGCTCTAAAGGATACAACTGTGTGTGTGTTTAAGTGTGTAGGATTAATAACCTTATTACTAAGTTTTTGTTGGATAGTTGAACAGAATTGTTTGCAGTCTTGCTGTTTGAATGTCCACTTTGTGTGCTGTAATTCTGTAATTTGAACAACTATTTCTAAGAAGACAATATGTAATTATCAACTAGCGATTTCTTACTGTTTTTTTGAAATAATGTATTATTTCTACCCTTTTTATGTTTTGTTTTTTTTTCTTTAAATAAAATTTAAAAAATAAATGATGCTGGGAACACTGGTTATCCCCATGTATAATATTAAATTTAGACCCATATGTCTCACCATATACTGAACTAAAATAAAAATTAAACATCTAACTGTTAAAACAGAAGTGCTAAATCTGCTAGAAGATAAAAGAAGTACAACTCTTTTTTATTGAAAAATGATGAAATAAAATTTCAAAACAAAATAATAGAATAATAATAACTAATACGTTGCATACTTCATCTTCAAAGTAGTTACTCAAAGTACAAGATGCAGGTATAAAAATTCTCCAATCAATATTCACATGAACTTTTCAGTGAACTGAGACTAATCTAAGTTGGATTTTTTTTGCCCTTTTGCCTTCTTCCTTCTTTTTCCCTTTCCCTCACCCTAGTTTCCTTTCCTTTCCTTTTTAAACAATTACTTCTCATTACACAATATCTACTGTAGATTTTAGACCTTAGTTACTCTTTCAATTTCTCACACCATGGAGGCAATGCAATTTTACACGTGTGAACATGATTTACTCACTTATGATTCTGGTCTCAAGTTGCATCCATTTACCTATAAAAGTCTCAAGTTTATCCTTCTTATGGCTAAGTAGTACTCCATTGTATAAAATACCATTTTTTTATCCATTCCTCAACTGATAGTTACTTGGGTTGTTTCCAAGATTCAGATATTACAAATTCTGCTGCTATAAACATGGATACACGTGTATCATTGTGGTATAATATTTTTAATTTTTCTGGCAAGACACCCAGAAGAGGAATAGCTGGGTCAATTGGGACTTCTAATCCTAGTTTTTTGAGAAAGCTCCATACTGATTTCCATAGTGGTTGCCCAGTCTACTTTCCCATTAATAGTGTAAAAGGGTTCCATTTCCCCCACAACCTCTCCAGCATTTGTTATCGTTAAATTTCTTAATGATAGCCATTCTTTCTGGAGTGAGATAGACTGTCAGTGCTGTTTTAATTTGCATCTGTTGAATGATTGATGATGTTGAACACAATTTCACACATTCATTTGTCACTTGTATTTCTACGTCTGAGAAATGCGTGTTCATCTCAGATGCCCATTTTTGGATTGAGTCTTTGAATTTGGAGGTTCTTTTATTCAGTTCTTTATATGTTCTAGATAGAAGTCCTTTGTCTGAGGGACAATTGGCTAAAAATTTTTTCCCACTCTTTGAGTTGTCTTTTCACTTCATCTGTGGTTTCTTTTGATGTGAAAAAGATTTTTAATAAAATGAGACCCATGTGTTGATTCTTTGAAGTATTTCTCTTGCAGTTTCGGTTTTGTTCATGAACACTTATACCTATGTTTTCAAGATATCTACCTACCTGCTCTTCCAGGAGATTTAGTGTTTCTCTTTTAATATTTATATATTTGATCCATTTTGACCTTATTTTAGTGCAACATGATAGACATGGGCCTGGTTTTAGTCATCAGCCAGTATTCCAGAAAAAATGGTTCCAACACTTGAAGACACAGGCATAAGCAAAAACTTTCTGGAAACCACTCCAGTCACACAACAAATAATACCAAGAATCTACAAATGGAATCATACCAAATTTAAAAGTTTCTGTGCAGCAAAGGAAACAGATGACAGAGTGGAGAGGCAACCTACACATTGAGAAAAATATTTTGCCAGCAACACCTCAAACAAAGGACTGATAGCTAGAATCTATAATGAACTAAAAGAAAATTTTGACCCTCAGAATCAAAAATAGTCAACTAAGACTAACAGACACTTCTCAGACGTGCAACTGTCCAATAAATACATGAAAAGGTGTTCAACATTGCTGGTCATTAGAAAAATGCCATTTTACTCTAGCAAGAATGGCTCACATCAAGACATCAAATAATAACAAATGCTGGAGAAGCTGTAGGGGAAAAGGAATATTTGTAAAATGTTGATGGGAATATGAACTAGGAACACCACTGTGGAAATCAGAATGCAGCATCATCAAGCCTCAAAACTGGTTTAGATGTGAATCAGATTGTCTCTACTAGATTGATTAGGATTCACTATGATGATCCAAGCATTTCATTAGAGACCTCTTCTTACACGACATGTGAAAAGATCCCTCCAAACTCTCAGCTCTTTCAGGCTGCTTGCCTTTTATCACCCCAATGTCTTGATCAGAAATAATCTCTCTCTCCAGTGTATCTACTTGTTGGCTGTTTGTTGATAATCCGGCCTTCATCTTCTTTGCAAAGTCATTCCCATCCAACACCGCATTTATTCCACCTGCACCTGTGAAACCTCTACCAGAACACAACACCCCATAAGCAATATGTATTTTCATATGTGTCTTCCCCAATGACTGCAAGGATTCAGTCTTTTAATCTTAAAAATTTAAGATTAAATTTTCATTTTGTGTTACAAAGGCTTTAGTGTTGGGACAAGTTTGTGTGAAGGATGAATGAATGGATGGATAGATGGATGGATGGATGGATGGATGGATAAATAACTAGATATGAGGTAGGATGACATATCAGCAGGTGGGTCAGTGTTTTTCCCTAAACTCATTGATTCCATCAGAGTATGAACAGAAGGCAGTCAGCAACATCCATGATGCAGGCTCCCAGAGCTTTCTGGGAGTCATCAGGTAGTTCTGAGTGGGTAAATTATCCCTAAAATTAGCACAGCTTCCCCTCACAAGGGTTGGGTCACTTTCACCTGCTAACTAATACCTAAAGCAGGGGCAAAACTTGGTAGGTAATTCATTCAATTTTCCCTTCTGTTTCTCTTCTATTATGAGCTACCTCTTAGGTAATCTGCTTTTCTCTACTGAAGAAATTTCCTAATGTGGATCCTGGAAAACCCCAAGCATCTCAGACAAAGCCACACACACAACAATACCACATTCTGGAATAGAGTTCTCTCTACCAACTCCCCTTTCAAAGTCCACAGAACCAAAAATAATGTACACCAAGGTCTTTGTAGTTTCATCAGCACAGCCAGATCCAAGTCACAAGGGTCAGTATGTTTCCCTAATTTTGCACATAATTAGTAACAAATGCAGCGATGACTCCAAACTTGCTTTTCTGGTACTTTTTTAAAGACCTTTAACCACAGGATTTTTATTGGCTGTGCGTGCGTGTGTGTGTGTGTGTGTGTGTGTGTGTGTGTGTGTGTGTGTGTGTGTGATTTAACAAATGAGAAAATTCTTGTAAATTGAAGCCAGACGTGTTTACATGGGCTATCAAATGCCACTATATTTTTATCATACTTGTTTTTATTTGTCCTGTCTCCTTAATTCTCTAGTCATGAGGTTTTGGAGTTTCTTTCTCCTTTTGAAGGCCAGGAGATGTTACTCTGTGTGATGAGTTGATTTACTACCAGGGTCAGAAGCCTAAAAACACTGGAAACTTCTTTGAAAGACAGATAGAAAGTAGGAGAGACAGGTAAAGTAAAAATCTCTTCTGTTCCATTCCAATGTATTCAATCAAATACACCAGCCTGTCCATATAATTAAGCCCTGATATGTATCATAATTATGAAACAAGCACAATTTTGTATCTCATTAAAAGTGACATGGTGAGGACAGTATAATGTGTGCCAGATACCTTCCTCCTTCTGTGTATAAATCAGGCCAAGTTTTATAGTATATTGGAGCTTTTGCACAGTCAGGCATCCTAAGGTGGCCACAGGCTCCTGGAAACTGCTGTGTTTGGTCACGATTTACTCAGGCGGCACCACACTCACCTGTTTGAGGTCCAGACCCAGGAAGACACATCCATTCAGTGTCATTCTGGGCTGAGTGAAGAGAAAAATTAATATTCCTTAGTGGAAACATAATCAGATGCTCAAAAAGCAGTTTCTGTTCATATCCTCACTGCTAAGTAAGTATCCTCACTGCTCAGTAAAATGAGACAAAGTTGGAGCACAGAAGACGCATCATCCGGCTGGAAGAGTTCTCCACACCTCGTCAGTCAAGAAACTTGGCTCACTTCTGCAGGGCTTGTTTCTCTCCTCATTTCTATGCATCTATTTGATTTTTCAAAAGTTTCCCTTCATGATAAAAGAATCACTTTAGGACCCAAAAAAAGTACAAAACGAAAGGTCAATAATTCATTAAACCACACAAAACAGAGTTGTCCCCTAAACTTGCCAGAACCATAGGAGGAGACAAGATTTCAGCAGTGAAGGACCCCAGTGCACAGAGGGCACACAAAGGGCTTTGGCATTCATAGAGCTAGCAAACCTTTAGCAGCGGCACTCAAATTGCTAAGTGTATGCAGTGAGCAAAGCCCAGCTCAAAAGCATGGAGGGTTCCTCTAAGCACAGGAGCTACTGAGATCCTAGAAGAACTAGTGGAGGATCTACACACCCAGGCAAGGGATTGGGCACAGTCAACAGAAGCATGCTCTGCTTAGAGTTCTGGATAAGTATTAGACAGAAGCAGAAGACTCCAGAATTAGGCAGGAAAAAGCAAAGTGGCCAGTTCCATCCCTAGAAGAATTCAAGCAGGCGTGGAAACCTGCTGTGTCTCAGTGACCTACATCAAAGTTCCTGGGGCACCAGAACACCCAGGTCAGGGAGATCAGGCCATACAGGACTAAACACTAATATACACAATTCCTTCCGCATGCAAACATTTTCCTAAACCTGGGGCAACAAAGCCAGCTGTATACATTTTACTGCCTTCTGCCTTTTATAGTAAATTCCATATTAGTCCATGAACAGTGTCTTCATTCTTTTCAGAGAGTACAGTCATAGGGAACCATAAATGTACCATTTTTTTAAGTTTAACTAGCACCCAGTTATGGACTTTGAGTTTTCTCCCAGTGATCTGTCATCACAAACATTAATTCAATGAACAACTCTTTTTTTTCCCCCTGTAAAAGTATAACATGAGGTCACAGTTGCAGAATTGCTGAACCAAAGACCATGTGCCTACCGGATGCTGTGATACAGTGCCTTCTTCTGGGGTTGTGCCTGCACTAAACATTCTCAGGAATAAGAAACATGGTGTCACTGGAAGATGACAGTTAGTTGTGTAGTTCTTTCCCTGTATGTGGCCCCTTCTCGTAGGATTCTCACCAGCCTGTAACTCTTACAGTTGTAGGGCTCCACCTCCCAGGAGAAGCACAAGTCTCTGTTCCTGGAAACCTTTCAGCACATCCTGACTATGGCCTTGAGAGAACAAAGCCCAAAACAGGGAATCTATCTCTCTTTCCATCTCCTCCACCTCTCTCTCTCTCTCTCTCTGTCTCTCTGTCACATACACACACAGACACACACACATCTAAGGTCCTTTCCAATTTCCTTCTTCAGCAACTGTCTTTTCTTGGGATGATTCTTGTCTAGAACAATTATCCCTTTCCCGTTTTGAGGGTACAACCCTGGATTTCACTACAAAGCCACTACAACTGATGAATTCATCAGTTCCAGCTCTGTCTATGTGCCCTGCATAACTTCTTTCTCTAGACATTGCTGCCTTTGAAATAAATTGTTCTCTGTTTAATAAAATTCTCAAGTTCCGTTGAGCACTTTGATAATTTTGGATATATAAATGCTGGTCAAAAATGAAGTTGAAACTGGGGGCACTCAAACATTCATATACAATGAAAGCAGGAATTTGTGTTTCCAAGAAAAATTCACAAAAGTGAAAATGATGAGACGAAAAGGAATGAAAGACACATCAAGATGGGAGTTGCGTTGAGTGGGCCTTTATTCAGATGTTCTGAAACTCAAGGACATCCTGTACAAGCACCCACTGTAACACACTATCGGCCATAGGTGGGTGATACTGTGACATAAGTGTCATATTGGTGCCCTGCTGCCATTCTTACAAATGCTTGGGGAAAATGAGTTACTATTTCTGTGTATGTGGATACCAGGGGCATGGTCAATTAAAGAAGGAACTGATCGTGGCACACATCAGAAAATGGACCATCAGGAGTGAAGCTCAGAGCCCAAGGTGGCCATGGAAATATGAGTCCATGGGCATTCCTAGGTCTTTACATGAATCTCCATTGATGCCAAGGTCCAGAGATGTCTACCTACTCTCTGACATTTCTGATTTCTTTTCTTCACTTTTGTTGTATTACTAGAAATTGAACTCAGGGATTTAATTTCAAACAACATCTCTAATCCTTTTTTTTTTTCTTATTTGGAATTAGGTTCTCACTAAGTCACCCAAGCTGGAATCAAAATTTGCAATCTTCCTGCTTCAGCCTCCCAGAATGCTAAAATTACAGGAAAGTGCAAACACTCCTGGCAGTCACTCATCACCCTCATCACCACATGGCTGATGGCTCCTTTAGGTACCAATGTGCTTTCCCTCTCACCTCATTCATCTCTGTGCTTCATTATCCACCAGTCAAAATTCCCTTCCTAAACCAGCACAATGGTGTACTCGTGTAATTCCAGCACTTTGGGAGGTTAAGACAGGAAGACCACAAGTACAAACCCAACTTGAGCAATTAGTGACTTAGCAAGACCTGGTCTTAAAATTGAAAAATTAAAAAGAAGAAAGAGAGAAAGAAAAACATGGAAGAACTGGAGATACAGCTCATCCTACATACTGCAATCACACCCACTATCCTTTCTTCTACATACTGTTACCCTGGTTTATTTCTCATTAATAGTGTATTTTATCATGTGGCAATGTACCTTTATTTTTCCTTTTTTTTTTTTTTTTTTTTTTTTGTCTTCTTTTTAGACCACAACCTTGGGTGAATAGGAAATTTCTCCATTTCTTTTGTTTCTTTGTTCCTATTGCCTAGAACTATGCCTGGCACATGCACAGGGGTACTCAATAAATACTTGAGAAATTCGCTAATTAAGCAAATAATAACCAGACTACATATAAAACAAAACATTTAAACATTGTTTAAAACTCAGCAGATTAAACTTGTAAGTCTCTTGGTATAGCTGAAAAAACAACTATTTTATTAGGAACAGAGTGAAATTAAGATCTATTAGTTAAATTTTTAAAATATAATACTATTATCCTCATGTTTCACAGGTTAATAGCAATCATGGACTTAAATATACAGAAGGGTCTTATAAATTCCACATCTTTCAGCAGCATATGACTGCCTTTCACGTACAGAGAGGGTATGAATCTTGGTCCAGGTAGCCAAGAGTACCCATGAGTAATTATGACCAAAGTTCTATTACCAAGCCAAATCTTGGACCAGGAATTAAGGCATGTGGGGCTGAGGTCAGCATCTGGCTCTTCTGCCTGCTGCTTTTTGTCTACCCAGACAGCTTCACTCTAAAAGAAAAGAAATAAATTGTACTCCTGCTTTATTTTTCAACTATAGAAATGGAAACATGTAATGGTTCATAGAAAGAATGATTAAAACAGATAATTTAATCCAAGTCTTGTTTGGAGACTTAAGGAAGGAGCTGATTGTGGCCCACATCACAAAAGGAACTGTCAGGAGTGAAGCTCCTGCAGAGGGACCAAAGTCAGATTTGAAGATCATACCAATGAAAGACAAATCCTTGGACAATAAAGGCACTAGAATCTCTGGTCCAGATATACCAACATCACTCAAAGAGAAATAAGGACCTGTTTTGTGACATAACAAAATTAATGGATTATCTAAACCATAAAGGATATTCAACTTACTTGAGGACTGTTTTTTTGGATACTCCACTGGGACCATGGAAATAAACAACATGGATTGAAAAATTGTAGATGCTCATCCCAGTATAGAGGGCCTCTGCTTAGAGGGACATTGGCAAGATCAAGTTTGTATTCTTTGATAGTAAGCATCAGTGTTAGCATCCTGGCATTGTTTCGTCACTTTGACACATATCTGTTCAAATAAATTAATGCTCTCATTTTTATTAGCTTTTTGGCAGAAATAAATGAGTTGTCATGCCAATTTATGAGTTGAGCTTCAAAATCCCTTCTGAAAAATAATAAAACGAAAGATATGCAAGTATTCCAAGGAATTCTAACACCCAAATGAAAGTAGTGAGTTTTTCTTTATTCTTTTCCTTTCTATCACCTAAATTAACACTCTGAGAAATACAACTGTGCTGTTGATTACAACTGCAAGAAGAGAAGGAAAAGAAGAACGAAATGGGCAGGAGGCATGTAAGAGATGCATTTTACAATTTATCAAGGGAAAGAATGACATTTCATTTTCTATATTAAGGAGTACTAGAAATAAATCAATCAACCATTCATTTATTCTCTCTGAAGAGTCAATATCTTATATTGCAGCATAATACATGTCTTTGCACATTTCCATACTACTTTTGTTTTTTAATTTTTTTTTTATTTTAAAGAGGGTAAAATTAAACAGAACAAAACAGAGCATAAGAAAACAATTTAAGAAACACAGATTTCAAAGTATGACCACCGGAGATCTTCACTGTCTATCATGTTGTCTCTTGTTTTCTTTTAAATAGTTATCCATATCTTCACACACAGTGAATACATACTGAACAATATGGTACTAAACCGATCAGAACAGGATGATAAAGGCATTTTAAGACCAGACAATAGGGAGCCAACAATGGCTGTCATAATGTTTCTCATTCTCTTTGAAATAGCTGTCCATATCTTTATGTATGTTGAAATTAAATAAAATAAAATAGACCAATATCACTCTGAACAGAGAATAGTAGTATTGCTAGATTGTATATCATAATGCTACAGAATTAGCACTGAGTATCATAGTGTCTCTTCTTCAGAGTATCTGTTCATTACATCATGCATTATATAGTCTATTCTCATAAACTGTTTAAGAGTTCTGCAAATGCATGAATCTCTACATGTATACCTATCCTTTCAGTATTATAGGGAAAAACAGATCAAAACAAGAAACAAAACAAATTCTTAAAAAATATGAAATGAAAAAGACATATAAAACCACAATACTAGTTAATCTACAGTAGTTACTATGCTGTCTCTTGTTATTTTCAATAGAATTGTCTATATCATCAGGCATAATATAATTGAACATAGCACTACGTAGCAATCTTAATAAAAACACAACATTGTAGACATTGTAGGACTTCAAAAGCAGTTAATAATCAAATCAGAATGGGTATTTTATTGCACCTTGTCATCTTCAGAGTAGTTGCTTCTACTCTTAGACTTGATAGTATCAAGCATACCAAATTCAAATAAAATCAGTCAAGACAAAACAGCAATCTAACAAACCAGATTCAAATAACATCAGTCATAGTAAGACAATATAAGTAATACAGGGCTTCAGTTTAAGTTAATAGGAAATTAAGGATAGTTACCATAGTATATCCTGCTATTTTGGGGATAGTTGTCTGTGCCTTCAAATCTAGTACGAGAAAACAGATTGGAACAGAATAAAATCAAACTAAACAGAGCGATGAGACTAATGTGGCTTTTAAATCCTGATACACTATTAACAATGTCCTCTGCCTTCCTTTTTAGACAGTTCCTCCCCTTTCCCTTTCTCAGGGTGCTTTGTACATTTTGGGTCCCACTAACTTGTTTAGTTTTTAGATTAGGGGAACAACCCATTATCTACCTAAGTGGTACTGAACCTTTTCACCCTTGAGCTTGATCTTGAGCTATATTCCTTTACCTATTAAAGACTCAAGGTTTTCCTTCCTTAAAGCTGAATAGTTCTCCACTGCACAAATGTCATGACTTTCCAACCTATCTGCAGCTGCTGGATGAGCTATCCCTATTTCTCTCTTGTTCCTTGTCACATAAAGCATTGTTTTCTCATCTTTGACTTTCGGTTTATTAACCCTCTTTAAGATTGAGTATATTTCCTATTCAGAGCATCTTGATGGACACTATCTCCTGATCTACTCTGCATGTGTTTCTTTTTGTTAGTGTATCAAGGCCATCTATATTAGAGATTATAGCCAACCTTCTCTGCTTCATCCATGCTATGTTATTTTTCTGCTATTGATTGTCTACATTTCTCCTTCTTTCCACTGTCTGCCCCATTCATTGAGGCCTCTCTGCTACTGTTGCTGGAATCCTGGTATTTTTTTCTCTTTCTCTAGAATGTCCTTCAGTATTTTTTGTAGAGTTGGATTGGTGGTCACGAACTCCCACAGTTCCTCTTTGTCATGGAAACATCTTTTTTCTCCATTAATTTTGAGAGACAGTTTTTCAGGGTACATCAATCTGGGTTGGAGGTTATTTTCTTTCAGGGCTTGGAACACTTCACTTCAAGCTCTTCTTGATTTGATAGTTTGTGTTGAGAAGTCTGCCATGATTTTGATGGGATTTCTTTTATAGGTGATCTGTTTCTTTTCTCTGACCACTTTTAATATTCTGTTCTTGTGATGAATTTCTGGGATCTTGATTATTATATGTCTGGGGGTAGATCTATTTTGGTTGTAGCTGGCTGGAGTTCTGTATGCCTCATTTATCTGGACATCATTTCCTTTTCCTATGCTTGGGAAGTTTTCCTTAATTATTTCTGTGAATAGCCTTTGTAATTCACTTGTGTTTACTCCTGCTTCTTCACTCACATTTTTTTATTCTTAAGTTGTAGATCCTCTTGTCATCTTCTAGCCTTTGAATTGTCACTTCCTGATTCCTTGTTATTTTTTAAGAGATCTTTTCTTTCATGATCACACATTGCAAATCTATCTTCAAGTTTTGAAAGTCTAACTTTTAGTTTCTGTCAAGGAATTTTGCCAGCTTTCAATGGAGTATTTAATTTCTTGGTAATCTCTTTGGATCTGTTTCATATAATCTAGATTTTGTTTGTATGCTTCATCAAAGGTTTCTTTTCTTTTTCTGGGTTCCTCCATTCTTCCATCTGTGTCTTCTTGAGAGGAGCTTAGTATGCCTTTTATTAATCATTTTATATCTTGCCTCTCTTGAATTAGAATTTCAGTTTTAAGTTCTTCTATGAGGTCACGAAGTTATTTCTTTATGTCGGCTGATGCTGTGGCCTATATTGCATGATTGCTGCCCTCTATCTCTTCTATATTTACCTTTCCCTGGGTCATCAGCTGGAGGCTTTTTGTTGTTTGTTTCTCCTGTCATGTTTCTAGTTTCTTTCAGACAGGTGTATGGTGGAGGTCTCAGGTCCTTTTGATAATGCTTATAGTTCTTCTGAAGCATGCTGGCTGGGGGCTTGCTGCCTTCTCCAGTTTACCTCTGATCTGAGGTGCACGCAGGGACAATGCAGGCTGGCCCCTCTCCTCTGAGCCAGTCAACCGGTGAGTGTCTTCAGCACATTAGTCTGTGCTGTGCTGACATCACAGGTTCGGGACAGCTTGTCCCTGGCTATTGGGTCCCAACCAGGGGCATGACCCAGCCCAAGCAGGTCCTACAAGTCTTCTTTGGGCCAGGGGAGCTGAGTGACACCACTGCAGTTCCAGGTTCAGGCTCGTCCTGCCCAATTCTAATATATCCTCCAGCCGGTCACCCCCTCTGCTGGACCCAATTCCTAGCACTCACCACAGATTAATGCAGCTCTCCACATTGGTTCCACTCTCTGTTGCACTGCATCATCCCGCCAAAGGCCTTGGACTCACCAAATTGAATCGTCTGACTCCAAGACATGCCCAGCACAGTGCGGGACTGGCCCCAGTGAGGGCTTCTGGTTGCAGCCTTTCATCCACATTTTTCCTTCCTTCCTTCCTTTCTTTTTTTTTCTTTTTCTTGTTCCTCAGCTTTTTCCTGGGTTGTGAGAACCCCTCTCCTTTCTTCTGGTCTTCTCCATGGTGTTAAATTCTAGCATCTGAGTCATTTTTCTCAGAGAGGCTCTCTACCCTGTTACCTATCAAGCCACCATCTTCCCAAGCGTGGTCCCATACTACTTTTGTTATAAGTACGATTGAAATAAACAAAATAACTAATTAAAAAATGTTTGGGAGGCAAGTTTGACTACTTCCCTCTATCTTCATCACACTCTGTTTTTATTGAATTTTAACCTAAAAGCCATAAAATTTTCAGTATATAGCACAACAAATTTTTACCTATGTTTAAATGACTATCCATTTCCATGGCTTCAGGAGGATTTCTCCACTCCTGTGTCTCAGCAATATCCATTCCCACCTCAGAAGTACATATTATGTAGCATCTTTCACCTTCATTTAGTTTTCCTCACACTCAAAATTCATATACCTAGAACCATACTTTTTTATGTTTATCTTTTACAACTCAATTTAATATTTTAAAAAAATGTATCCAGGCTGCGACATGTATCATTAGTTTACAATTCTGTATTGCTGTGCAATATTTTATTATGTGAACTTTTCACAATTTGTTTATCCATTGCTTATCCTGCTGATGAGCCTTTGGGTCATTTCCAGTTTTTACTGTTAAGAAGCAACTGCTGTGAACATTCTTGTTCAAGTTCTGTGTACATTTGTTTTCATTCTCTTAAAAAAGACATTGTTGAGTCGAGTCACAAGGTATTCAGATGTATGCCTTATTAAAAATTTTCAAGCTGTTACTTAAGGTAGATACGCTTCTATCTAATTTGAAAATGATCACAATTTCAGTTAAATACACTTAATGGTTTATATATCGACGTGTCTTGAAAGCCTCATGCATTCACAGATGGGGCTGTGGGAGTAACTGGATCATGGGTGTGTGATGTTGGATTAGTCCATTTATTGGTTTAGTATTGATGGACTTACTGAAGAGGAAAGACCCACCCTAGATGTGGGTGGCATCAACCAGTAGGCTTGTAGGCAGTATGGAATAAAAAACAAAATGCAGAGGAAGACTGATGCTTTCTGTTTGTCCTGCCATGGACTGTTTCTCCTCTGCTATGCCTTTCTGCCATGCTTCTCTGCCTTGAAATCAGACAATTAAGGACGAAAGCTTCTACAACCATGAGCTAAAACAACCTTTTTTCCTTTAACTTGGTGTCAGGATTTTTGTGCCAGCAACAAGAAAGTAACTAAGAGTCTTGGTATCCACATTTCCTGACCCTTCCTATGCATAATTTATTTGTGGACCTACAGGCACTGAAGGATAGCAGGCCTCCACTAGAAAACATAGGATTTGGAGTAAACTTCAAACTTCAAAACCCAATCCCCCCACTTATTAGTTGACAGACTTCAAGCAAGATAGTATTTCACCCCATCAAGTCTCAGTATTTCTTTTTAAAAAGCCATAGAAGATCTGCTTAATCTAAAAGTTTGTTGTGAGAAGCAAGGTGATACAAAAGATCACACCTTGCACAGTTTCAGGCAAGGTAACACTCCATAAAAATGAAGCTCCCTTCTCCCTGCATTCTGTTCCCTTTCTATTAAGCTTTTGGATACTACACAAAGTTCTTTCTCTCTCTCTCTCCTACCCTCTGTCTCTCTTTCTCCCTAGGTGCTGAGGAGGGAAAAGGTACAGAAGATAAAAGCTAGATAAGGATGAGATTCCATCCTGCTGCAGCAGAAAGGAAAAGTTCTATTTACAGTAGGACCCAGATGGAACTGATTTGTTCAGAGCCATCTTATTCCTGAGTGTGATATTTGTCCACATCATAAAACCACAGGCTACAATGTGTCTGACATTACACCAAGTGATATAACCCCTCCTAATGATATTATAATAAATCCCAAATGAGGTCGCCATTGCTGGGCAGCCATTTCAAAGTGATCCTGAAATAGCTTTTACAGAACAAGGGTTCTGCATGCCAAACGCAGGCGCTCACATGAGGCCAGAGAAGCCAGCTCAGGCATACGCAGCAACACGACTGTGGCTTCAGTCTTGGCTGGGAAGTTTTCTTTTTTATATTAATCTATTGACTTTTATGAAAATCAAATGTTTCTCTTTTTTTCTACCTTTTTATATGAAGGATGAAATTGGACATTTTCTAAATGCAATAAAATGTCCCCTGGGGTGCTTTTTTATTATTCTTCTTTAAATCAGCAGTTTCTGAGCCTCTTCATTAGTTAAAGCCAATGACCTCTCATTTTGGCTTCACCTCCCTTGGTGCTCAAAGAAAGCTGACAACACTTCCTGCCATCCTGGTAATGGAGACTTGCTTTGCTCTGTTTTTCTGCTAGCATACATAGGTACATTTCTGAGGTTCCATGTGATCTGTCAGGGGGACTTGCTGACTCAGACACCATTGACTTCCTTTTAGAATACATGTGCAGCCCCCTCTGACCCTAAAGACAAGAACCATGGGAAATCATGTGTTTCTACTAATGAGGCTGGATGCACCATCCTGCTGGATAATGGTCTTGAAATTAGTAGGAAGCAAGGAGAATCTGTTACTGCCACTTTTGCCACCACCACTTCCAAGGCCAAGTTCACTGCAACACTTCTGTCCCTCTTTTCCTCAGCATTTCTCTACTCATCTCCTGGACCCACATAATTATCTTTCTGGCTACACTCACTGCGTGACCATTTATTTCTTTGACCTTCCCCAAATACCACTTTCCTTCCCTCTTCCCATCCCAAATGAGTATATCGTTGATCCAAAATTTGGGCCCAAGACTCAAGTAAATCTGTGTTACAGATACTGAGAAAGATGATTGTTTGGGGGTGGGGGAGTGTTTTCTCTCACTGATCACAAAGTTGAACTATATGTAAGCCTAAAACTACTAGAGATCAATACATACCACAAGGTAAAAAAGAGCTTACTTAAAATTAACTGTACAAAAAAGTAGATAATCAGAAAGAATAAAATTTGAGGAGTTCCATAAAATTACTGGACCATCTAAATCCAACCATTCCTCGATTTTCAAATACTTGAGCCAAAATGTCACCCATTTTTCTTAAACTTTGAGTAGGATTCCTTCACTTAAAAATTAAAGAATTCTGACCAAAACAACTACCCTTTCACCTGATCTCTAAGCTAGACACATTCAAGTTTGGCATTATATATGCAAGTATCATTGCTAAGGCAAAGCTTGGGTTGGAGAGCTTAAGGGACAAAAGTGGTGTTGTCTTCTACCCAATAAGATGAAACCAAATTTCATAAGAGAAAACAGGCACTTCATGCCAAGGAGACTAAATAGAAACCTCAAGAACAGAAAAACTAGAATAAGACAAGGTTTACACCAAAGGCAAAAGATCTGAGACAACTGTTTTCAATACAAATAGAATGAAGAAAGCATTTTGGGTGGTAGACTGACCTGGGAAATGCAAATCAATATGGAAGATTACCTCCCTTGCCATTATCATACCCACTAGATGTCATTAGTGTCATGGTGGCCATCAAGCATTTGTCTCTTCCTGGGCACTTCTAGAAGACACAAAGAGGATCTCTGCTTTGCAGTAATACACTCCAGTAATGGAAATCAAGAGTACAAAGTCAACAAATAAACTTTCGTATATACCAAATGGTTATTTTTCTTCAAATGTGTAGTGAAATTAGAAGGTACACTTGAGTCTGACTATGACAAAAATAAAGAAGGGTATATGTCCTTGTTGGGTGACCTGAGATGTAGAATAGATACTATTTATAGCAAAAATCATCATGCATGTTCTTTCTACCACCATTCTCATAATTTCTATTATAATTTCTACTCATCACTTCAAATGGACTTCAAAGACCAGGAATGCCACATGCAAGTGCTCTTCACTCAGGGCTCATTGATTCCAAGTGGCCTCAAGTGTCATTTAGGAGGTCCTTGAAATAAGGTAGGAAAAAAAATTGCATGTTGATTTTCATAAACCTCTAACTGTAAATGAGCATGTTCTTCAAATATGAATGTAAGGAACTCATCAGAAAAATTTTGGCAAGTTTTGTAGTTTGGTAACCAATAGAAATCACATGGTTGTTTTATATTTGTGGTTGTTTTATATTTATTGTTATATTGTTACAACATTCATTTTCCAGCTAGCTGTTCCATCACATTAAGGCATTATTATTAAACACATAATTCAATGCACCACAAATTTTATTTTTATGAAATATTTAATAACTGTATTTCAATATATTTCTTTTCCTTTGTATTTTCTATGTATTTTATTTCATGCATTTAGAAATATACTAGGAAGGGACCTAAAGGTTTCACAAAACTGCCAATAGGATCCATGGCCACAACAAAGAAAATCTTCAAATACTTTTGGTCTAATGTGTGAATTCTTTGTATCATCTATGTTATATGATAAGCACCAATCTTGATGGTCCAGAGATATTTAACAAAAGTATAATGTTTCTAAATACATGAAATAAAATGCAAAGGAAATGAATAATGTTGAAATAGAATTATTGATTTTAATCAGTTGGTAAATTCAACATCTATTCCTCTAAAAAACTTATACCACATACTACAAATAGAAAAGATGCAAACTTTATATAGAATGATTAGAATGTCTATCTTGGAAATGATAGTTTTATCCTTAGTTGCAATATATAAGAAGCATTTGTATTAAAAATAAAAGCAAAAGAAGAGTTTTGTCTGCAATATTGCCACTAATAACTACTCTAAAAATCCTCAACAGTGGGACCCAGGGATGTAGCTTAGTGGCAAAGCACCTATTTGGCAAACACAAAATCGTGAGTTTGATCCCCAATGCAACAAAAAAAAAATCTCATCAATAGAGTAAAACAAGAAAAATTGAGATATAAGTATTAAAAGACAGAAAAAGTTATGAATATTTGCTTATATTATCACCAATCTCAAGCTCTAAAATAACCAAAGAAAAAAATACATTTTTTGAGTAAAAATATGTTTTTATTGAGTAAAAGGACTTAATATGAAATAATTGTATTTTGATCAATAATAGCAGTTAGAAAACAGAATGAAGTTTATTATTTTTACAAGTATAAAAATGCATGCAACAGTTCCTCCTATATTTATTTTAAAGGGTATTAACTACTAGTAGCCTACCATTAAATATGAAAGGCTTTTATTTACAAACTACATGTAACTCTTTTCTACAAAATATAAAAGAAGTTGATATAATAGAAAAACAACTACTTTACTACATGATAATATGAATTCTATTAATTTTTCCATTAAATATCCTTCCCTTATAGCCCTTAGAAACATAATAATGTATATGAATATAAATATATATGAACTATATATATTTGAAGTTCAAAATATACATAGTTGCAATGTATACAAATAAGCATATGACATTTGTAAATTACATTATACATTTTAAATATTATTAAATGACATCCCCCTCAAAAAATCCAGCAGAACAAAACAATTCTAAAACTTCTTTTAAAGAATACTATTAAGTAGAGTCCAAATATGTTAAGTAAAAAAATAAGTTAATAGGGATAAATTTGTACCATGTTTTTCTAACAACTAGAGCATATGATAAAACAATACAAAAAGAACTAGAACTAATCAGTTCTTCAACAAAACTGACTACTTAAAACATTTCTAGTGTTTAATGTATGATAAAATTATATAATGAATAAGGAATGAAAGCATGATTTTATAAGTAATACTGGGACAATTAATTAAGTTAAAAACATACATTATAATAAATATCACATTAATTAAAATTGTTGTTCTACTTCAAGAAGGTTGTTGTAGTCAGGAATTGTGAGGAGAATAATTAGAATCAGGACACAGAATTTATAATATTACTTTATGATGGTCACCTAGAGTTAACACAGAAAATGCAGGAAATCTGCCCACAACACTAAAGACTCAGAATTTCCAGCCAAGGGCCTGGATCCCACAGCAATGTCCACATGAGTACAAATGAAGACCTAGAGCCCATGACAATGCATCCCACGAGTCCATCTAGGATCTGGAGTCCACAAGAAGGACTCAGGCCAGTCTGCTTTACAAATCCATGATGGGAAGGCCCAAGGGTCATCAGTGGAAGCTAGAAAGTCTATGCCATCAAGGTGACGGAGCTGTGCTGATAGGTTGAGGGTTCTACACTGGAGCTGAGAAGTCATGTTCAAAACAAAGACCAGGTCTGCCCTGAAAATACCACAGCCATCCTCAGCAACACAGAGGTCCCAAGCTCCTCCAATGTAAGAACAGTTCAGTACATGCCAGAAAGCCAGCATGACAAGTTTCTCCTGGAGATTAAATAGCTCAGGAGCCAGGAAGAAATACTCAGTATAAGGACCAGAGTTCCCCCAAAGTGTTAACCACAGCCACTCTCACCAACAAGATCACAAACTCCTCCAATGACAATGATTGAACTCACACTGGGGAAGCTAGTCATAATGAGCTCCTCCAGGACAACCAATGGCTCAAACAGCAACACTTAGAGAAAACCCACAATACCTTGCTCTTCTTCTCCAAGTCTCTATTTGTGCTGGCAAATTTCCTCAGGTGGAGCATCTACACTCAGCACCATGCTGATTTCATTCAGCTGGTGTGAACTTGATCACCAGTTTTTACTCCATAACAAAGGTCCTTAAAATATTTTTATCTAAATACAAGTAAATACAAAGGTGTTGGAACTATTTAGAAGAAAATATCAATAAATATTAAAGGCTAAGAGTGTGAACTAAAAAGCAAGATTGTCTACATTAAAATGTAAATTTTTTGCATGTTACAAGACATCATCCACAAAAGTCCTTTAGCCTTCTTCCAGAAGATCAATTCCCCAAAAGCCTGATTTGACCCCTACACTGTTGGGTAACCACACTTCCCCTTTCATAAAACTTCTGGATCTATAATTAATGTTCAGGATCTCTTGTCCTGACAAAACTCAATCCTCATGATGACAAGCAAAATATCTGTCATATTTACCACTGTAACTCAGTGTATTCCAGAGCCTCGTTAATAATTTAGTCCCCAAATAATTTTTATTGAATGAATGAAGCATAGAAGGTCAATGACAAATTGGGAAAAATAAATTCAGTGAGAATTATTAAGACTAATGATAGAAAGATAAAGAATTCTTACAAAGTAATAAAACAATGACTAACAAAACAATGATGGCAATAAATCTATAAAAAATCTAAAGCTGCTACTAAGTGAGAAATTTTATATGTGTAATATAAATTAGCAAATTATCAGATTGAAATAACACACTATGGAGCACATAGAGAAACAATAATGCACTTTGATAGACTGTTAATGTACAAAGGAAATAATTTTTCTTCAAATAAAGTTAGCAATATCTGTCACATGATTCAAATATTTTAACTCAGCAAGCCTATTTCTAGTAAATTACCTAATTTGGATAATCAGAGGCACATAATAATTTGTGTACAAGGAAATTCATTAAAAATTGTTATATTCGTAGAACAAATAGTATAAGTATACATAATTGATGGCAAAAGAATTGGTTAATTATCTTCCAGTATGTCTGTAAATTGTACTATCCAGCCATTTAAAACATTTCCTATGAATACTTAAGAGACTTGCAGAAAAACCGAAAGATAAGTGAAAAAAAAAAAATCATGGTACTAAGTATATAGTACACAATATCATTTCAAATGTGTGTGTACATACATTTCTGTCTGTATAGTATTTGCTTCTGCTTTCAGCAAGTCAAACATGAGAATTCTAAGGAAAGGCCAAGCTTTTATCCCTCATTACAGCCAAAATCTGATGCCAATGATGTATAACATCTTCTACTTTTCTATGCAGATAACCAGCCCAAAAAGTCTCTAAGATCCCCACCACAGCTGAAGTCCTCCTACAGTAGAGAAGAGCATGAGGACACCTGGTGCACAGGGTGCTAGTGCGCTGGATGGGTGCTCCATCACCAGTGCTCCCACATGAGCAAAATCACATTGTTCTCCAGCCTCCATCATTCCTGGAGACACTCATGAATATCATCCTCTGGTCAACACCATGTTCCGCACTCCTACTATAAACTTCAGTGCTACCCACATAAGCAGAGTGGTGATTATTGAAATGAGTCTAACTGAATTCTACAAAGGTCTGCTTCTCTTTGCTGAGGAAATGTTTTACCCATGGATGGATAAGGCAAAGTGCACTGAAATCAGTCTGACTAAATTTAAATCCTATTTCCTAGGCCTGGGTCTTTGGAAAAGTTATTAAACTGCTCTGAACTTCACTGTCCATATGGTAAAACAGGAATAATGTTTACGTCACAAAGTTAGTGTGAGAATTATATTTCAAGGCAATAAATTTATCTTTGCGTCCAACAAGTTAAAAAAAATGATGTTTCTCCCTTGAAGTCAACTGGCTATAGACTGAATGGAATTGTGATCCAAATTATACCCTTGTGCCCGTAATCTGTGGCTGTAGAGAATTGTGTCTCCATTGTGGCTGTTGGGTATTATGTCTCTAGAATAGTCTCAGCTTCCATCTAATTGATCTGGTGTTGTGCCCCTTTTTAGGAGAACTTCTTCCTTGGAGTCTAAATCTTCTAAATCAGTAGTTATCACAGGGAACGGGTGCAAAAAATTTTTCTCCTAGACTATTTTGGCCATAGGAAAAGGAGCTTAATCTCAGATTTAGGAAATGTAATTGTGGAGAAAATATGCATGATTTAGTGTATTTCCTACATCACAAGGATGTTACTCCAGCTCTAACAAAATGCTGCCACCCAACTAGTGCCACAAAGCTTTCAGAAAACTCATCCCACAATTCTAGCAGGCCAACTTTGATGGTAGTAGAGAACACTGAAAGACCAAGGAAATTAATAGGCATGATCCTATGACTGATCTTAATTTATTCTCAAATGAGTTCTTTAGTCAGAAGTGATGCAAGGTGATTCACTGCCAGTAAATAAGGCCTCCGTGAATCCATGGTGGTCCTGGCAGAAGCAATGCAGGCCGGGGAGGTAAATCCATGTCCAGAGTAAGGATCTACTACAATGAAAACAAAGCACTGCCCTTTCCAAGGCTGAAATGATTCAGTGTAATCCCCTACCGTCTGCAGTAGTGCCATGTTAAGACTCAGGGTGGGTCACTCACATTGATCAGTAGAACACTGAGGAGTCACTGTTGCCAGTTAGTTCTCAGGGAGGGAAAGTCCATGTTGCTGAGCCTATGTAAAACTCAGCTTTGGCACCACAGCCAATTGGTTGATGAGATACAGTCCTGTGTGTAACACAATAGACTGAGACTCTCCTGAGCTCTGTCTCCAGCCTCCAACCAGGAAGTAGGTAACCAGGCTAATAGGAATTAGAAAGACAAAGGATTTTAGAGGACAGACTGAACTGCCCGAAGTTTATGATTTTTCATAGATTGGTCAGTAGGGTTAGGATAACATCAATTTATCTGTATTCTGGAAACACTTCAGCAAACAGTTTGTAAGTAATTAGAGGACATTCCTCAGAGGAAACCAGGCCCTATCTCCATTCATTTGTGGTCTGATGGGGGAAGCCAGAGTGAGGCAAGTGCATCAGCAGAGGATGTGGAGCTGTCCTTTGGGCAACACCTTTCTCTCTTCAACAACTTTCATATATATTACGTGGATGGTTCCTTCCTAAGAGGCCTCCCAGGACACCAAATCAGAGGAAAGATAGGAGCTCTGGTCCTTCCTCTCTTCGATCTTATACAAGTTTTAACTTTAAAAGCATCAAAAAAGAAGTTTCCTTGTTTTACCTCTCCACTCTCGACATGGTACCCAACTAGTATCACTTGGTAGCATATAACCAAAGGCAGTGCTGATTAAGAGACCCTGGCATTCCTAGAAGCAGTCTTTATCTTCATTTCTCCTGCCTTCCCTCCACTCTGTGGCGTCTCTTAGCAAGGTGGTGCTCACTGAAGCCTTGCACATCCTAACGTTTATTGGACTGACCTCCCAGAAAATCAGAGCCCTCCAACTCCTTGACATCAGGCAAATGACAGTTCTCTGGTACTGAGATAAGTTCCATTCAAGGATGGAGAACTGGGTCTGCAGTCCAGCCACTGCCACTTTCTAGCAGGGACTCATCACCTCAGCATTTTCACCACCCACTCTGTCAAATCGAAATGGGAACAGCTCATTACCAAGAAGTGTTGTGGGGTTTAGATGTTTGAGAAATAATTTTGTAAGGGGTAACGCTATGTCAACATGCAAGGTACTACCATTACGTTTAAAAGAGGGAAATGTGGCCATGCTCTTCAAATTTACAGCAAAACCAGGACCTGAGATTCACTACAATGGTTTTACAAAGTAGCAGGGACCTAGCCCCAGCTGGCTACAGCCAGTCTGTCTGGAAATCAACTCTGAAGTTCTTACAGCTGTAAGCCCCACCCATCCTGTGAGTATAAAATGTTTGTCCTTAGGATCACTTCTCACTTCTTCAGTTATTATTTCTAAACTATTTTTTAAGAAATGAAAAAGTATCATTTACTCTTTGATGTTCTTGCCATAGTCATAAAATTCCTTCATTCTCAAAGTGTGACCATGACCCATCTGCATCAGACAACCTGTGGCACTGTTTCAAAATCCCCAGGTTCTTCCCTTGAACAACTTAATGCTTCTAGCCTCTGTTTTTAAATCTGAAAAATGGGCTTTATTATAGCCCTTACCTAAATCCTCAGTAAAAATTTAGATGAAATCTAGTGAACAAATAATAACATGAATGGCTTGTATTTGGACCAAATGACACCTGGAGACCCACTCAAATCAGGTCTTCATCATTCTACATCTCTTAGATGTCTTGAGTCCCCTAATAACCAAAGAGTGGTTCCTACTCCTGTACACAATGCATCCTGACCAAATGCAGAGTAAGTAGGCCCCTTGCCTGGGCACTCAGCCAACATTGGAGCTGTTAGGAAATAAGAATGTGTATATTTATTGAGGAAAATAAAAATGTGCATGCAAAGTTGCTTAGAGACGATTTATGAGGTTTTATGGACATGTCACCACAAGTCACTGCCCAAGTCAAGTCTGCTAAACCTGGGAGCCCAGGCAGGAAAGCTTCCTAATGGAGGCAGGAGACAGGACACACTGGTAGAGACAGTATAAGACACAGAGAGCCACAGGAACACCAGTGGGGGATATGGAGCCAGGATCACTTTGAGCATCAGTTTGCATGAGTAAAAATAAATACGCACATTACTGACAGGTATACAGGAAGTCATGCACAGGTGGCCATGAGAATGCACAGCCTGGGCATCACACTGTGACTGGGAGGAGGAGTTGCAGAACAGAGCACATTACTACACTGTCTTAAGAGACAGCAAGTCTTACTATTCAACGAAAGGTGCTAGACATCATCTATGTGAAGACCGAAGGTCTTAGAGATGTGAAGAAAAGCTGATTCTCAGGGAAATGCTTCTGAGATAAGCATGCTGCAGTGGATGGTTTCTGCCCAAAGGCTGGAGAAATCAAGCCTTAACCTGCCCATTCCCCCCACCCACCCCATTGCCTTACTGGTGTGAGAAGCTTCCGTATAAAGTACCTAGAAGGTATGTTATTGCATGCAAATGTAGGAGAAAGAAGAGAAGGACAAAGAGAACAAAAGAACACCAAATGAATAAAAATAAAAGTCTTTCAGGCAAAGTTCCAGAATAACACTGTCCATCTTCATAAACTGGCCATAGACCACAAAGTACAGTCTTACCCACCATAGGAGAAGGAAAGCTGCCTGCTTCCTCCTTCCCATACATTCCTCTTCAGAAATGAGGGGATCAGAGTTTTGCAAGATCCCTTTGGTTGCTTGGGACACGACACTATCACATGCATTTCCTCAGACGCGTGAGGACAGTCACTTCCCTACCAAATGGGGAGGAGTCCCCGGAAAAATGTGTTTGTGAAATGAAACCAGTCCCTCTGGTTGATTGTACTTCATGTGGCAAGACATGTGGCCCGACTTGGAGATTAAGATTAGGGACCAGGCCTCTGAATCCCTGCCATGAGCTGCATCTTCACTGTGTACTTTTCCATACCCCATTTGCACCAGCCCAAACCCTGAAAGAGAAAATTGCTGGAACCTTGGCATAGGCTAAAATTTGGAGTCCTCCAGAGGCTGTGACACTTGGTGAAGAACATAAAACTGGCAAATGGCGGAGCTGTCTTCCATGTGGAACCAAACACTCCTACCGCCAATATCTTCAGCACCAACTGCTTCCCTCACTCAGACTTTTTAAAGCGCTCACTGTTTATCACTCTCCCTAACATACAGAACACTTCTGCAAGTTAGGGACCAGCTATGCCCTCCTCATACCAGAAGGCAGCACAGGCTGACACAGAAGAGGAGATATTTACGGTGTGACATGCAAAGAAAAGATGAAAATCTGAGTTTCTAAACAGTGTCAGCACTTCTGACTTCAAGAACTGGTTAAGCTCCCTGAGGGCCTAGAGGGAGCTGTAACAGCTCATGTCTCAGAAACCTGAGCCTTCTAGATTTTGCCATTCTCATAATCTGTCCCACTCTTTGCTCAGCATCTCCAGGTAAACAAAAAATAGGACTGCCAAATGAATCAGTTTCAGGATCCAGACAACAACATGAGGCAGAGAAGACCTCTTTGCTGGTAGAACATGAATATGTCACCCTCTCATCTGGTCACAATTGCTCCATGAACTGTACAGAGTGGGATCTGTTCAACTCTATACCTCCCCACCCCCCAGGGACCAGAGTCCAGTCTATCACACAGGGGATTCATAATGTGAGGACTCAGTGACCCATAGTGCCTGCCAGTGACCCACAAAATCATATTATTGAGCTGATTGCTTAGAATGTGTGAGAACCAGGGCTGGGTTGATTTCCATTGCAGAGGGTCCTGGCACGGTCACGAGAATGCCTCAGAACTAGAAATCTGATGGATAGATCTGTTACTGATGTGACTGACCCCTGTCCTTCCCTCAAGTCCATTGCTGGCCATTGCTTGGGTTTGCAAAAGTGGAAACCACCAGTGGAAAGTTTTGAGTTCAAGTAAATATTAAGTTATAGTTTACTAGTACAGTGCTTTTAAAGCTAGCATGTGCAGAAGCAGCTCGTGGGAACCTTACTAAAGTGCAGACTCTGATTCCACAGGCCTAAAATGAAACTTAATGCTACACTTCTAAGCAAGTCTTGGGTGGAGTTTCTGGTCCCTGGATAACTTGTAGAACAGAAAAGCCTCAAGTCTAAGGTGGTTTATGCTGGTGAATCCAAGATTCCACTCCCATATTTCAACACTCAGAAGCCATGCCTGTTTGGAAATATCCAAATTCCCCACCTTGCAAGATTTCTCTTCCAGCAGGATCCCATTGTACTCCCAAAAGCCAGTTGCATCCCAGACTTATCCAGTTCTGTTCTACTCACTTTAATGCTGCTCGTCCCTCTACCTGAGATGCCCTTTCCTTTCTTTGAGGCTTAAAACCTCCTACTAATCCTTCCTACTGGCTACTTGTATAAGCTTAAGCAAGTTGCTTAAACTTTTCTCATCTATAAAATGGGGATGATAATTATGTTTACCCAAAAAGAAGTTTTTTTTAAAAATTAAGAGAGATGATACACTCATTATGTTCAGCAAGGTACACAAGACAAAATAGGTAATCAAAAATTAAACTCATATCACTCTCCCTATAAAATCTTCCTGGAATGTTTCCACATCCTTCTTTTTCAGAGATTTTATAATGCTTGTTTCCTACTTCTACAATGGCTCTTATCTCCATCTTGCAAAGACCTATTGGCTAGAGTATCTTGCCCAATAAGTCAAAGCACAGCACATGGAAGCCAGACCACATTTGATATCTCAGAATCTCACACAGAAGCAGAAGTGGAGTGAACTTCAGTAAGCGAAGGACCAGGAATATAGTGATCCTGTCTGAAGGGGGCATGCACAGTTAGTTAACTAAAGAAAGCAGAGGTTGAGATTCCAGATAACTGACAAGTTTCTATACCAGAAAATCATTATTCTTTATTTTTAAACAATTTTTCAAAATGTATCTAAGTAGCCTGCTTCAACAAAACACAATGGTCCTAAGTTAACCCATCTCAAAATGTATCTGAGTAGATTCCTTCCACAAAACACAGTGGTCCTCATTTAACCCAGCTACAATGACTTGGGACATCAAAAAAAGGCATTAATCATTGCAGAGGTAGGACGACTGCAAGCTTGGCTTGTCTGGGACTGTTCTGGTCTGCACAGATTGTCTGGTCTCCATAGAACCCCTTTAATTCTCTTTGTGTTTCCTAGTTTGGACAAGAAATTATCAGTTATGCTGGATCAAAGGGATGGTCCAAGAGAACTGAGAGATGACTATGGTTTGCTATGGGATTCTAAAAGCGTGGCCCCAAAATTGATTGTCTTCCCACTGACAAAATATCTGCCTTCTCCCTTAAATCTAGGCAGGTTTATGACACCTTGATGAATAGCACATATCAATAGTGGCCCTGTAGTAAGTTTTTAGGCTCAAGCCTTTCAAATTCCATCTCTTATCCCTTAGGCTGCTCTCTCTTGGAACTCAGTTCCCAAATGAAATAAAGCTTGCTGTTTTCAGTTATTTGTGGGTGTCTTTCAATAGCAATACATAATCAAGCATGTCTATGAAACACTTCAGGAGCTATCTGATTTTGTAGTTCTGGAACTCATTAGAAGCAGTCTATCTTTCCCCTAAAGATCCAGATAATTCTGTCTCCTCCAGGAGACCATGCTGAAAGATCACAAGACAGACTCTCTGGGTTTGAGTATGTGAAACTACAAAGAAATTACTTCTCCCTGAGCCTCAGTTTGCTGTCCATAAACTACAGATAGATATACTTAACTTGTTGTATTGCAACAATAAATGTAAAATAGAGATTGGCAGACCTTATTTCTGAGGAGCCAATGAACAAACAGATCTGATAATTATATCATTTCTTTCGCTGTTGCCCTGATCTGCCTTCCATAGTCCCAAGAAAGGACACACATATAAACAAATTGATATGACTGTGTCCCAGCTAAAGTTTATTTATAAAACCAAGATTTAGATTGATGGAACCTTGTTATAAAGGATCAGAAATGCTAGCTACCATGAGCACCTGTAATCATATTATTGATAAAAATATAACTTTCTTTATGCAAAAAAATATGCTAGGGAATTCACCATCTTGGTGACCACAGGGTTCACCAAAAAGTGTTCATTGTGAGCTAATTAGCAGTAAACCTAGTAACAAGATGAGTCACCCCGAAACAATGACATGGAGGGTTTTCACAAATTGCTCTGTCACCTTCCTTCTGTGCAATAGTGACTATGAAAATCATTTAACCCCTTGGATCAATGTATTCTTCTGTATCATGACTGTGTGCATTGCAGCCCTTTGCAGGAAAACTGATACTTCCTATCCAGAACTCAAAGATTTTCTTACGTGTCCTTCATTGATTTCAGATGAAAGCCCCTGAGCAGGGAGCTTGGATGAGTTCAGCTTTAGGGTAAAATACAGAAGTGGATAAAGGAGGTGGGGGGAGAGGGAGGATCAAGAAGGGAACAATCTAGAGGAAATATGTCCCTCACAAATCCCATCTTTCAAGGATGCCCCACTCCTCCAGTGTTCTTTCGATTCTAGGTTTTATTTACCTACCAAGTGCCGAATCTCAGGCTAGGAAAGGAGAAGCTGATGATGGCCCAGGCCTCAAGCCCTGCCTTCATGGATAAGGCCACAGTCAGTGAGGGGAGAGGCCATGAAGTAAGACACAGCAGAAATAGTGCTGTCTGTTGCGAAAAAGGAAGTAGAGGGTGGGGAGCCACTGCTGGGGGTAGGGGGCCCAGGCTAATCGCGGGTCAGAGGAGGGCTCCCAAAGGAAATGACTTAGAAGCCCGGATCAGAAGGATGTGTGGGGATTAGTCATCCTGTCTTCCTTTCCTTTTGGGGTTCACTCCCTGCCCAGATGAAGCAGCCTCCTAACATCATCCGTGCAGTCACCCCCAACTCTTTTAATGCACAGACTGCCGCCTTCCCACACTGCGTTTGAAACCCCAGCTCTTTTCTTGCACAGACTGCCACCTTCCCATACTGTGTTTGAAACAGCCTTTTCCCTCACCTGAACTTCAACCTGAATGTTAGTGCTTTTAGGATAAAAAAAGGCCTTCCCCTGGTTCACTAACTCTCATTGCTAACTCTATTTCAGCCGCTCTATATTTTCTTCCTAACCTTCCCACCACAGGCCCTTTGCATGTACTGTTGCCTCTACCTAGAATACTTCTCCTTCTCCTGATTACTAGCTAACTCTTACTTATTTCTTAGAAGTTGGATCACTAAGTTCCTCAGGATAGACTTCCATGACCTTCCTGATTAAAAACTTCCACTTTTAAGCTTTTGAAGCTCCATGGATCCCTCATTCTTAGCAGTTACTGTAATTGCCATTTCCATGACCTACCTTCCATGAGGCTCTGGGCCTCATGTGTATTAACAGATGAATTAAATCCTTGAAGTAAAACACTCATGGTGTGATGCCATTGCATTTCTCCTTTCAACTGCTGGAGTATAAAAAAATCCCTAACCCACTGAGCTCAGATGTGTGCTCTGGTGAAGGTTCATATTGGCAATGGTGGCATGGTGCAGGGAAGAAAGAAAATTCATCACTCTGGAGTCAGGATATCCAAAGCAAATTTCTTTCTCAAGTGGCTCATTACGTCTAAGTCTCTTCATCTGTAAAAAGAGCAAAACAATGTTCTAGCATTCTGGATGGTTGAGCCTGGAGGATCAAAAGTTCATACTCAGCCTGGACAATTTAGAGAATTATCAAGACTCTGAGTCAAAATAAAATAATTAAAGGAGTAGAGCTGGAGAAGTAGCTCGGTGCAAAGGTCCTGAGTCCAGTCCTGAGTATTGCAAAAAAGGGAGGGCGATAACATCTTCCCCAAAACTTCTTAGACTTTCTATTCATAATGAAACTACTTTAAGGATGTGCATCTAAAAGTATAACACAGTCCCGCTTCCATCAGAGAATCAAGGGAGACATATACAGGGCCAAGGTGCTGGTACAGATGCCCCCTGGGGCAGGGAGCACAAGCTCACTCAGAAGGACCCCAAGGGAGGACCTCTGAGCTCCCGTTGCCACCATGAACCCTGCAGTATTGATCACCAGCCCTACAGAGGAAACATTCGCTTTTCTTCCCCTTCCAAATAATTAAAGTACAATATTTTATGGCCTGATAAAATTTACTGGGACCTGTGGCACGTAATTATAGTGCTTCTTTAAAGGAGACCCCATAAAAGATACATGATTAGAAAGTTAAGGATCTGGATAGAATTGCGACGATGTGACAAATAATTTAGAAGGGATAAACTGTCCAGGAGGAAAAAAATTCCAATAACCTCTGATGAAGGCTAACAATTAAAATAATAAATTCCCCAAGAGCAAGGGTAAACCTTTTTTCTTGGTCTCCACGAGCTCAGGGAAAGGAACAAGCCTTCTTGTCAAAGTCAAGTGCTGGCTTCCTGGGACATCTGTTCTTCCTTCTTGCATATTTATTTCTGTACATAGGCACTTAGTTCCTTACCCTTTTTAGTAATTTATTTAGCCACTGATCTGTCAATTTCACCCCTAGCCATTTTCCCTTTGATCATTCTATTCCACCCTCCATTCATCTATCTTCCTAGCTATCCTTCTATTTATTAATTCATTATCTGGGCCTTCGCTTACTTTTTTCTCCCTTTGTCTATCCATATTATTTATCTTCCCTCTCTCCATGTGCTACTCACCTGTGCTACGGACCCTTTCCGGTATTCTAAGGTACTTCTTGCTGCTCAGTAGAAACATGTTGTCAGGCACATATGTAACTTTAAATTTTTTGGTAGCCACATTAAAAAATTTAAATATTTTATTAATTAATAATTATTCATTATGATAATATAAATATTTAATGCATTTAATATATTTTAATATAAAACAGTTTCACAATTTCTCATATTTTATTTAACTTGATACAATCAAAATATTATCATTTATTTCAACATACGATCCATATGAAAATATTGAATTACTTTGCACTCTTTCTATAACCTACCATTTGAAATTCAGTGTACATTTTCTTCACGCAGCTCAGCTCAGTCCTGACCAGCTGAATTTTTTACAGCATTTTTTATTTCTTTAATTTAAAAACAAAAAAAGAATTTAAAATGATTCAGAATTTCAAAATAAAATAATAGTAGATTAGCACTATACTGCATATTGTTGTCTTCAAAGTAGTTGCTCAGGTTACAAGATATAGGCATAAAAAATGGTCAAACAATCGAACAATGAAAGTACAAACTTCTTTTTGATGAACTAGCAGAGATCAGTAGTATAGCTGTCTAGTGTGTGTGTGTGTGTGTGTGTATACACATATCAATGAATATATGTATGCGGACATATAGTCTTTCCCCTTCTTTCTTTTCTCCTTTCCCCATCCCAGTGGTTTCTTTCCTTTTAAAGTGTTTTCACTTTCACTTTCACAATACCTATTGTACATTTTGGATCTTATTTACTCTTTCAGTTTTTTACACTAGGGAGACAATACGATATTTACACATGCGATTTATTTCACTTATGATTTATTTCCCTTATGAATATGGTCGCAAGTTGCATTTTAAGTGCTCCGTAGACTCCATACCACACAGAACAGCAAAGTTCTGAAACATCTAGAGCTCTTTACGAAACACATAGCTTTTGCACTAAAAGAGATCACACTAGAGTAGGAGCAGGGAATTCATGATCTCATTTAATTCTTATACTTAAATTCTTAGTCCATTTCTTTTACTATAACTTAATACCATTAACTGAATAATTTGAAAAGAGCACAAATCTATCTGGCTCACAGTTGTAAAGACTGGAGAGTCTTAGATCAGGCAGCTGCATTTGGTGAGTCCTTACTGGTGGAGACTTTGCAACATCCCACTGCAGTACAGGAATCACATGACAGGACAGAGAATCCTCCTCTTCCTCTTCTACATCTTCATTGAATTAAGCCCAATAATCTTAACCTACTGAAGATCACATCTCCAATGATGAGATTGTTCCCACCCTCCTAAAACCTCACATTGGGGATTAAATTTTAATATCAGGGGAAGAATCCTGAACTCAGAAATGGACACTGCTGGACGAATATAGGTGAATAGCTCTTACCCCTACAGTACAGGACACAGCAAACAGCCCAGGAAGAAACCAAGACTCAGAAACTGGCTGCAATGGAGGAATCCAAAACATGACAAGACACAGGAGCAGAATGCAATCTCAGACCTCCAGCCTACACAGAACGAGTCCAGCAGACATCAACAAAGAGAAAATTGAAAGACAAACACTTGAAATATCTGAAATGATATCAAATAAAGTAAAGAAAGAAAACTGCAAGGCTAAAGAGAAAATTAGATCAAAAATAATCTCTCAGGCAAAAAATGAAATGACAACCATAATGAAGGAATTGATCCGAATATTTAGAGAAGATGTAGATTTTTTTAAAAGGGGGGAGGATTCACAAGATGGAAACCTTGAAGAACGATATAGAAAAGAAGTAGAATATGTTAAAGAGAGTCAAAGAGATGGCCAGGAAATTTAAAATTCTATTGAAAATTGGCAAAATCACTTGAAGAAAACTCAGGATAGACTTTCAGACTTTGAGTACAGGATCACAACTAGTGATCTCAAAAGGAAAGATCTCAAAAATAACAAGGGACCAGGAAATAACAATTCAACAGCTGAAAGATGATGCAAAGAAAAACAATATAAAACTAAGACTGGTAGGTGTCAATGAAAAAGCAAGAGTCAACACAAATGACATGAAAAGACGATTTGCAGAAGTAATGGAAAATTTCTCAAGTATGGGAAAAGAATCAGATACCTAAGGCAAACGGAACCCTAACCCTGTCCTGAACAGCCATAATCAAAATAAATATACACTCATATATATTCACATCCCAGAAACTGAGCTAAAAACCAGGATATCAAAAGCTGTTAGAGAAAAGAAATGGTCACCTTATAAAGGAAAGCACATTAGGATCACAACTGACTTCTCAACACAAACCCTCAAATCAAGAAGAGCTTGGAGTGAAGTATTTCATATGCTGAAAGAAAGCAACTTTCAACACAAATTGGTGTGCTCTGCAAAACTATCACTCAAAATCATGGGGAAATAAGATATTTCCAGTACCAAAGAACAACTGAAGAAATTCATGACCATAAAACCAGCCCTACAAAGGGTACAGAAAGATATTCTAGACAGAGATAAAAATGACCACAAATCCAACAACAAAATTTTTAAAAGCAAGAACAGAGTAAGCAATTGAAGAGAGGAGAAAAGCAAGGAAGCAACAGCAGAAAAATAACATGGCAAAGATAAACCAACACATGTAAAATACCACCATCAATGTAAGTGGCCTCAATCACCCAATCAAAAGAAACAGACTGGAAAAATGGATAAAGAAATAAGATCTAACAATATGTTATATATAAGAAACATTTAACTCAAAAAGAAATTCATAAACTGAAAGTCAAAGGATGGAAAACAATACTCCATGCAACAGAAACTCAGAAAAAAAAAAGCAGACCCTTTTGCAGACAATGTGAATTTCAAATCAAGAATGATCAAAAGACATGAAGAATGTCTCTATATACTTTAGGGAAAACTTTCAAGAGAGAGAGATAATAATCATAAACATGTATACACCAAATATAGGAGCATCCAACTATATATGATGAATATTAATAGACATGAAAAATCAAATGAGCAATAACACAATTATAACAGGAGACCTTAATACCTTAGTCTCACAAAGATAGAGCTCAACCAGACAAAAACTCAGCAAAGAAATATCAGAACTATACCAAACCTGTTAACAAACGTATTTAGAGGCCAGGGATTTAGCTCAGTTGTGTAAATGCCTGCCTGCTAGTGCAGGGTCCTGAGTTTGATCCCAGTACAAAAAACAAAAAAAAAAGTCAACAAATGGGTTTAGTAGATGTTTGCAAAGTATTCTACCAAGCAACAACAGAATACACATTTTTCACAGCTACACGTATGACGTTCTGCAAAATAAACCACATACTAGCTCATAAAAACTCAAACAAATTGAAATCATCTCACGTATATTATCAGACCACAATACAGTGAAATTGGAAATCAGTGGCAGACAAAACCACAAAAACTCCATCAACCCATGAAAATTAAACACAACAATGTGTCATAAATAACATTCAAAAAGAAATTAAACAATATCTACAATAAAACAAAAATGCAAATACAATATACCAGAGCTTGTGGAGTGCAATGCAAGCAGTACTAAGAGAGAAATTTATGGCAGTAAATTCTCACCTCCGAAAACACAATGAGCAAAAATAAACAACCTAATGTTGTACCTCATGCTTCTAGCAAAAGAAGATCAAGTCAAGCCCAAAACCCATACATGGGAGGAAACTATAAAGGTCAGAGCAGAAATTAATGCAATTGAGATAAGAAAACAATACAAAGAATTAATAAATTGAAAATTTGGTTCTTTGAAAGAATAACTAAAATTGATAAACCAAAAAATAAATAAAATTGACAAGCCCCTAGCCAACATTATTCAAAAAGACAAAGAAAAACTCAAATTCATGCAATAAGGAATGAAAAGGGTGAAAACACTACACATCGTGTGGAAATTCAGATGATCATCAATATCTACTTTGAAAATCTTTACTCACATAGAATGAAAAATACAGAAGAAATAGATTCCTAAAATATATGAATTATCAAAGTTGAATCAAGAAGATAGAAAATTTCTGAATAACCCAATATCATTTAATGAAATTGAAAAGGTAATTTAAAAATTACCAGTGAAGAAAAGCCAAGGTCAGGATGAATTCATGACTGAATACTACAAGAAATTTAGAGAAAATTTAATATCAATACTCCTTAAATTCTTTAATGAAATTGAAAAAGAAGAAATTTTACCTAAATGATCCCTGGAAGCAAGTATTGCAAAGCTAGAGAAAGACCCAATCAAAAAATGTAACTACACACCAATTTCCCTAATGAACATAGATGTAAAAATTCTCAATAAAATACTAGCAGACAGAATGTAGAAAATCATCAAGGTTATATGCCATGACTAAATGGGATTCATCTAAGATTGTTCAGTATACACAAATCGATAAACATAATATTCCTTGTTAACAGAGCCAAAGACAAAAATCACATGATCATCTCACTAGATGCAGAAAAAGCTTTTAATAAAGTCCAGCACTCGTTCATGATACAACCCAGAAAATTAGAATAGATTATCTTTATCTCAATCTAATAAATGTGACCTCTTACAAACCAACTACCACGTTAAACTAAAGGCACAAAAACTGAAAGTTTTCACTCTAAAATGAGGGACAAGATTTCCACTATCACCACTTTTACTCAATATAGTTCTAAAAACATTAGAGCAATTAGACAAGAGAAAGAAATTTAAAAAATAAGGATAAGAAAAGAAGTTAAGTTATCATTATTTACAGATGACACAATACAGAGATGATTCCATAAAACTCCACCAAAAGATTTCTAGATTTAAAAACCAAATTCAGTAGTGTCCCTGAATACAAAGTCAACACTCAAAAATCAATAGCATCCCCATACACAAACAGCAGACTCACTGAGAGAGAAATTATGGAAAACACACCCTTCAAAATAGCATCTTAAAGAATGAAATACTTGGGAATCACTCTAACAAAGGAAGTAAGGATATATATAATGAAAATTACAGTACTCTGAAAAAGGAGATCAAGGAGGATATCACAAAAAAAAAAAAAAGATATTCCTTGCTCATGGATAGGAAAAGCCAGCATAGTGAAAATGGCCACATTATCAAAATTGTCACACAGATTTAATGCAATTTTGATCAAAATACCATTAGCATATCTCACAGAACTAGAGAAAAACTTTCCTAAAATTCATTTGGAAACAGAAGAGTCCTAGAATATCAAAGGCAATCCTAGGTAACAAAAACAAGGCAGGAGGTATCACAATTCTAAATATCAAATTATGCTACAGAGATACTATAGTAAAAGTAACATGGTACTGGCCAAAAAAAGCAAACACAAGGCTCAGTGGAACAGATTAAAAGATGCAGACACAACCACAAACACACTCAGTCACCTTATCTTTGACAAAGAGGCTAAATATGTTCACTGGAAGAATGAAACATCTTTAATAACTGGTACAGGGAAAACTGGCTGTCTACATGCTGAAGACTAAATCTAGACCATACACTGAATTAAAGTCAAATTGGACTAAAGATCCAAATAGTAACACAGAAACACTGATTCTACCGGAAGAGTACTATATAGGAATCTTGGAGATATAGGTATAAGCAGAGTTCATTAACAAACCTAAATGCATGGGACATACTTCAAAGAATCAGTAACTGAAATCTCATTTTATTAAAAAAGATTTGCATAGCAAAATAAGTCACCAACAAAGTAAAAAGACAGCTCACATGGTGGGGGTAAAAAAAAAGCTTAGCCAACTGTCCCTCAGATGAAGGTCTTCTATCTAGAACATATAAAGAACTGAAAAAAATCAGAGCCCCCAGATTCAAAGACTCAATCCAAAAATGGGCATCTGGGATGAATTCACACTTCTCAGATGGAAAAATCAAATGGCAAATAAATATATGAAAAAATGTTCAACGTCATTGGTCATTCAAGAGATATAAATTAAAACAATATTGAGATTCCATCTCACTTCAGAAAGAATGGTAGTCATCAAGAAATCAACCAATAACAAATTTGGAGAGGCTGTGGTGGAAAAGGAACCCTTCTCACTGTTGGTGGGAGTGCAGACTGGTGCAATCACTGCGGCAATCAGTGTGGAGATTCTTCAAAAAGCTAGGATTGGAGGTCCTGTTTTATCCAGCTGTTCTTCTTCTGGATAACTTGCCAGAAAAATTAAAAATATCATACCACAGTGAAATATGTGCACCTATGTTTATAGAAGCAGATTTGTAATAACTGAATCTTGAAAACAACACAAATCCCCATCAACTGAGGAACAAAGAAAAAAAGATGTGGGGTTTGATACAATGAAGTACTACTGAGCCATAAAGAAGTACAAAAAAAAACCTCAATGCTTTTATAGGTAAATGGATCAACTTGAAACCAGACTCATAAGTGAAATAAATCAGACTCACACGTATAAACATTGTTTTGTATCCCTTGTATGAGAAACTGAAAAAGTAAGATTCCAAATGTACAATAGATATTTTGAAATGGGGAGAAATTGTTCAAAAAGAAAGAATAACTGAAATAGGAGAAAGGAAAAAAGAAGGAAAGAAAGAAAGAAAGAAAGAAAGAAAGAAAGAAAGAAAGAAAGAAAGAAAGAAAGAAAGAAAAAAGATGGATAGACAGATGGATAGACAGATAGATAATAGATATACACACACAAGACAGCTAAGATAATTATACTACTAATTTGTATTAGTTCATTGAAAAATTTGTGCTCATATTGTTTGATCAGTTTCCCATATCTATATCTTATAATCTGAGCAACTACTTTGAAGATAACTATATGCAATGTATTAATCATTGTTAATCTATTCTCTTGGAATTCTGTATCATTTTTATTGTCTTTTTTTCTCTTTAAAATGAAAAATCAGTATGAGTTTTCACTTTTGAGGTATAACACACTGTAAGCATTTGACACTCCTGTTTTACACTTGAAAAAGCTAAAGTTCAAAGAGAAGTGTTTTTTAAAAAGGCACTTGAGTAACCTAAAGCATTTCAGCAAATGCTCAGACTGAGCCAGGACCCTGCAGGTGTGATGACATGAAGAGGAGTCGTTTAGTCTTGCCCAGGACCTTCAGGATTGGAGAAGCAGGCAGGACTCCTCTGGTACAAACAAATGAATCATCTTGGACACAGAGAAGGAGATGACAGACACAGAATGGCTTTTCAGGAAAAGAGAAAGAAGAACCATCGGCACTGAACACCTGTATGCCAAACTGCTCCTAATTTCTTCAGTATCTCTACAAAGAGTCTGAGAGCCCTGCAAGAATACATTTTGGAGAACAGTGAACCCACACAGTTATAACTATGCTTTTGTGCCTGACATCACCATCATCTCCTATCCATTCATAACTCAGAGATCTAGAGCTTTATGGCCAATTAACATCACATCTCCCACGCCTGAAGATTTTAGTGATGGTGATGATGATGATGATGATAATGATGATGATGATTATGACAATGATAAAAGTAGCAACGATTAAGAAAAATGATGATAAATAATGATATTACTGAGCATTTACTATAATGTTCCAAGCATTTTACCTGCCCTGGTTCAGTCACCCTTACTTTAGAGAAGAAGAAACAGGCACCTCCCAAAGCCACCTACCTACCAAGCAAGTGTTACTCACATAGATCTTCATCATGAGTATTTAAGTGGAACCTGGCTCAGTCAAACATGACCGAGGCTATGGAGTGTGACACTGAGCATGTCTGTGTCGTTATTACCAAGAAGTACAAATACCACTGGAAAGCAGAATCTACAGACAGATAAAGGCTCTGAAGAGTCCCAGGTACTGTACTCGAGGCCCCTGGACAATAAGGTGGGGCCAAGAGGAGTGAGCTCTCTCTTCTCCTTAACAGTGCGGGAGGTGGTCATGAACTTGAAACTACAAAGCTGTTTCTGAAATACCTGAAGGGAAGTATTCTCTCTCCCTTCTACAAATAAGCCACTTTGCTCAAATCCTCAAAGCACAGGCTTTGGCCAGACCCCACTGGTCTAATTTCCATTCCCTCCTCATTCCTTGCCCAGGACAGCTAGCTCACTCCATTAACTCCCCTGTAGGCATGGGGAAGCTTTACACATCAGTGGAGAAATACAATCACTTGGGCTTCTGAGAATGCATAAGTTTGTTTTAAAATCCTTGTCTTTCTTGGGTACAGACAAAACACTGCCAATGTGACAACTCCCAGAGATGTGCTGTGGGAATGAGTTTAGCTGTCCATAGCAATATCCATCAGACAAGCTTCCCAGTAGCCTCTGCTTAGAAAGAAAGGGATACCAGGCGTAGAAGTGGAAAGCAAGAGAGAGAACTTGAGCCAAAATTAGACAGAAGCAAAGAGATAAAAGAGGGAGAGAAGAAACATAGAAACAGGAAGAAATCATGATGGTGCCCCAAAAGGACAGACTGAGAAAAAGCAATTAGGGAGACTAAAAGAGCCAGAACGAGAAAGAGAGACAGGGCCAGATGTGATGAAGGAAATCAGAAACCAAGAAATCAGAGAAGCAGGGAGTGAGAAAGGAGGCGAGGAGGCAGGGTGTGTGGCTAGCAACTAGAGCACACCTCACCTCTGCTTTGGGCCTCTGCCTTCCACAGTTCCATCCCTTTCCATTGCTAGCTTTTTTCCCTCTTCCTGAACTTTATTGAACTGATGCTTCCCAGAAAAGTTTCCAAGGACCACTCCGGTGGAACCAGGTCCCATTCACCATTTTCCTGTAGCAGGACTGAACACCTAGCTGACTGTTTTCAAATGATTTCTAAAAATAAGTTATTTTCTTTGCTTTATTTTTCAGTTGGGCCACCATGGTCTGGTTATATTCCAGGGCCCAATGTCTTAATGATTGAAGACAAATTTAAAAATGAATAAATGAGTGAACCAATGAATGACATTGACAGTCACTTTGGCCACTCCAGTTACCCAAGTTGTGAGAGTGCGCTCTTGAGGCAGCCCTGCCTGTTGACCGGCAGCATGCACACCTGTCCTCAGTGCCTGGGGCATAAGTGTGTCATCCGGGATGAAGACCAGAGTGGAGGCAGAGTACTGCAGCCCACATTTGAGGTGAGGCTTCATACAGAATGACAAGGAATCTAAGAAGGAGATTGGGAAGCTGAGCATTCTTCAAGGGCCCTTCTGGAGCTCCTTTTAAATAGAAATTCTTCCATTTATAACTTTACTTTGTTGTAAGTTGGAAATGGTCCTGCCAAACAAAGTGCATGATTCCCACATGCAGTCAAATTTACTGCCTTAACAGGGCTCCCAGTAGCCCCATTAGGCCTAATGCTGCCTCCTTCCAAGCAAGGCTCTTTGCCTCTGTGGAAAGTACTCTCAGAGCCACCAAGTGAGATCAGCCCATGCTGACCAACACAGCAGAGCAACATCAGAGTGCTTTTGTCTCTTGAAAATCCCTCTTGATGATTATTCAGCTTCCTGGAGCCAGACAAAAGGCATTTACATGTATTTGTATCTTGAGGCCAGCATGGAACTATGCTGTATTTGGGGAATTGCTGCTGGGGCCTAGCTGCTAGAGATCCAGAGAGGCTGGAGATGCCCACTTGGCTAAGTGGGCAAGATTCTGGACATGAAATTCCACTAGTGGGGGCCTTACCAGGTCACTTATAGAATGACATAGTGTTATGACTTGTATCTAGATGTCCCCCCAAACCTTCATGAGGTCACAGGTGGGGCTTTTTTAGTGGTGGCTGGATCTAGGGTATGTGACACTGGAAATGATCATGGTACAATGCTAGAATCAAGGGTGCTAGGATTAAGTGTGTGAGTATTACCCTCCCTCAAGTAGCCTCGATAAGATATAAGGGATAAAAAGAACTGTGGTTTTCTCTTTCTTGCTTTGCTACATATTACATTTTATGTGCCATGAACTATTTCTGTTATGCCATGACTGTCTGCCATGCCACCGTGCATTAAAAATAGCCAACTGTGGACTGAAACCTCTATAAACTGTGAGCTAAATAAACACTTTCCCCTTTGACGTTGGCTGTCAAGTGTTTTGTCTCAGCTACAGGAATAAAGTAACTAAAACATAATTTGGTACCCTAAGTGGAGTCGTTGCTGTGACATTACATGTCCACATGGTCAGAAGCCTTTGGAACTGGCTTGTGAGGAGGGAAACAGATAGGAAGGTTCAGAAATGCCATCTGAAAAAGTATAACTGGAACACCTCAAGCTATCCATGATGGGAGATTCTGATCAGTGCTCAAAAGACCAGAATGCTGGTGGAAATAAAGACTGATGCCAGTAAAGACTAGGCTTGGGAGGTTCTGCTGGGAGGAAAGACTACATTGACACTTTGGCTCCAGATGATGTGTGTTATGACTTGATAGAAAGTTTGTCTACGTATTGCTCTTAATCAGAGACTTTATCTCAGACTACGATTAAGGGTACAAAACCAATTAATCTGGCAGAAGAAATTCCAAGGCAGTCTAATGTTAAGGAGGTTGCATGGCTACTGTTGAAGAATTTTAGCCAGGTATAAGTCAAGAATCAAGAGCAAGGAGCCTAGCAGAATGATTTAAAATATTTTGAGTTTGGCCAGAAAGGAAACTCCTGTAAAGTTGTAGCCTACAAAGATGAAAGAAGAAAAACTGGTCACTTAAAAGACAACAGAAAAGATGGCCTGAGGACATGATAAGAACCAATAGGACTCCAGCCTTTGCAGCCTCAGAATTCAAAGTTGAAAGACTTTGCTTCAAGAAGAAAGCCCAAGAGCACCATGTTCCAGAAGAGTGGCAGCCTCGAAAAGTTTATCCTTGGGATTTGCTTCATAGACTGTCAACACCTACAGCCAAGACAGAAGAAAGCCTGGTTGCTGCTCCAGCTGAGAGTAGACCTTGGCATCATCCATGTGGTGCTGGTTTTATGTGCATGCTGTGTGCAAGAGCTGTAGGACAGGATCCCATCCAGATTTCCAAAGAAAGCTTGGGAAGCCAGGCAGTGTGACCCTGAGGGCAGTGAAGCTGAGAGTGTGGCGCCAAAGATGCAGTGGGGACCCCAGAAGTTTGGAGAAGCTAGGAATGTGGATTGTCTGAGGAAAACTGCAAAGAAAGAGCAGAGCCCTCCCCAGAGAAAAACCAACAGAACAACAACAACCAGAAGTTCCACAAGGGTAGAGTCACCCAAATCCTTTGAGTTCACAACTTGCCAGGATCCTGGAAGCAGAACTGTGGGGTTTAATGTTTGCCTTGCTGGCTTTTGGTCTTGCTTGTTTCCATTCCTCGGTAGCCCCATTTGTAACTTTTGAAATGGAAATGCCTGCCTTGTGTCACCAAACGTTGTCAGTGTTTAACTTCCTTTTCATTTGTCTTAAATCTCAAAGAGAGAGTTTGGAATTGAACTTTTCAGCAATGCTGAAACTGTTAGGACTTTGGAAACCTATGGAGATGGACTAAATGCCTTTTTCAAGACTGGAAAGGCAAGGAAAGAATGTTTTAGCTTGTGTCTAGATGTCCCTCCAGACCCTCATGCAATCATAGATAGGTTTTTTTCAGAGGTGGCTGGATCTAGGGTGTGTGACACTGCAATTCATCATGGCACAACGCTAGGACCAAGGGTAGTAGGGTTAAGGGAGAGTGTGTTATCCTCCCTCAGCTAGCCCAGATGAAATAGAAGGGATTGAGAAAACTGTGGTTTTCTCTTGCTTGCTTTACTACATTTTATGTGCGATGAACAGTTTCTCCTCTGCCATACTGTCTGCCATGCCACCCTGCTTTGGAGCCAGCCAATTATGGACTAAAACACAAACTTTGGGTTAAATAAACCTTTTCTCCTTTAACTTTGGGTTCCAGGTAATTTTTCTCAGCAACAAGAGAAAAGTAACTGAACGAAGCAATGACTCAGTCCAAATTGCATTAGAGGCAACCCACACCTTCAGACACACCACAACCCTTTCATTTTGTCTTTGACTTTCCTGTGTTTACCCAAATGCACAAATTTAACATAGTTGTGTGTATAGAGTAATTTCCAGCTCATAGTCTGCTTTCCAGGTAGCATACTAAAAGCAACTTTTCTGTTCCAATAAGACCTTTGCCTCTAACAATACTTATGATTACTTTGTTGTGCTGTGATCTGATTGTCACACTCCTACAGGTGGGCTTTAGAGGAGCACCCAGGTTTTTACTATTCTAGAGATTAAGCATCTTCTGTTTATAGCTAGTTCCTCCTTCAAAATGGTTTTCTCAGGATAAATATCAAAATGTGGCAATGGATCATTATATTATTCCAAGAATTTGTAAGAATATGTATGGTCACAGGTAGCATGAGCATACAATTTTCAATCCAATTTCATCGATACTGTGTGTTAATAATACTTCCTTAGATAATTGATGCAATTTACTCCCATCTCCTCAACCAGAATTAAGAATTAACATTTTTTAGATGTTTCCCTCTTTGTATTATTTCATATATGAATTTTTGCTTGTAGATTTTTTTTTCAGCTCATCCTATTCTTTTGTATGTAAAGCTGCCTTTTAGTCACCATCTCTGACATATGCAGGGATGTAAGTCAGTAGAGTATGCAAAGCTTTGAATCAGGTCCTTACAATGGAGTCATTGTGGCCATATTGACAAGGAGAGCCATGCCTTCGAGAGTCAGTCACCTGTCAGGCCATGACTGAGCTAGACAGGAGGGTTAATGATACAAATATGCTCTGTGCCTCTGGCACTGTGTTAAGCACTTTACATGAATATTTCACTAATCCTTACAAGGACTGAGAAGAAGACATTAGAATTTCCATTTTACAGAGGGAACTAAAAAAAGAAAAGTGAGTGCTCCAACATCCCCTAGCTCAACTGGGATTCAAATCCAGATCTATGGGTCTGAAAGCTGTGATGTAACCACCACATTAGCCTCTGGACAGAAAACATGATCGGAGGATTTAAAATTAATTGGTACAATGATACTACACTTCCCCTGAAGAAACTCACAGTCTCCTAAATGGAAAATTGGAAAGTATTTCAGTAAACATATATGTGGTCAGGGAGTCATGGAGACATAGATGATAAATTGTCACTGAGGACCTAAGGAAGGCTGCATGGAGGAGGTGATGCCCCATCACGTGACAGAGTAGGAGAGGGGACTTGTCCCCTGGACAAGGTCAGGACAAAGTCAGGCTCAAGAGGGAAGAGAAGACCAAAGATTAGGCTTCACAGAGATTATGCGCCTGAAATTTAAAGGACGTATGAGTAACGATAGAAATAGCCCTGATTTTAAACTCTGTCTCTGCTTGCTGGCTACATGATTAGGTAGTCATTTACTCTCTGCACCTCATTTCTACCCACCTGTAAAACAAGAACAATACTTTACTCTGCTGTGAAGCAGACCTAGAGCTCAGTCTAGTAGCTGGAAAATCAAACAATGTTGTTGGAGCTGACATCTCTGAGGACCTCTCACTTCTCTTATCTGACTTTCCCCTTCCAACAAGTCTGGGTGTGGACCAGGACAAGAAGCTTCCAAGGGCACCCCCCTGTGTGCACATACTTTCTGACCAGAGGAAGCAACCAGATTACAATGAAAATTACCTGAGCTTTGGATTTAGTCACACTTGGTCACTTGCAGCAGACAAGCCTCTTACTCCCACCGAGACTCAGTCTCATCAACAAGGCATGCCTTGCAGGTAATTGTGGTTCATGAACAAAGTGCCCTAGACAAAATAGACACTCAGTATTCAATGGAAGCTTCCCAAAAACCCAGCTCCTTGTGATTGCTACACATGGACACTGCATGATCTGAAGCAGATGCCCATGGTTGTGTTCATTTGTACACAAGAGCAGTGTCGCTTATCTGGGGACTTCCCCCAGGGTCCACACAGCCCTTCAAACTCTGGGATAACCCAGAGTTTGGCAGAGCCCATGGGCAATAGCTACACCTCTGCCCGAGACCAACTTCTCCACATCCTCCCCCAGCTATTGCGGGAAAGGGGCATGACTCATTGGAGGGAAGAGGGTTGGCACCATCTCCCCCAGCCGCATGAGGCCAGCCAGCAGGCTGTGGTTAAAGGACCTGCCTGGGTTGCAAAACAAGCCAGTGTGCTGGGCTCTGGCATCACGTGATACGGGCAGACAGGCAGGGGTAGAGGGAGGCTTTTCTCCCCTGGCTCTGACTCCTGACTCACTGCATGCTCCTGCCAGTCACATGGCTGCTGGAGCTTCGGGTCCCGGAGCATCTGTAGCTGCTGAGCTCATTTGGAGAAAAGCTAAATTGGAAGAACTACTTCCTTTTTTCCCTTCTTTATTGCACCATGAGCATATAAATATATTCTCATTACCGAAAAATGTAAGGATTATCAAATATAGAAAAATAGAAATGGAAAACTACCCTCTGGCCCTTACCACACACTCTCCTCAGTCACAAAACTAGTCAGTATTTTCCTGAGTATTTTAAGGGTCCTGTCTTATTTTTAGTTAATTTCCGTTTGTATAAAAGAAGTATAGAATAACATTCTTCTTTTTAAAAACATTAGAGTACTAATGAGAAAATACCTCTCACCCCAACAATTGTCACCCCTCATCACAAGCAGCCACTCCTACAGTCAGTTAAGTGTTTCTCTTTCAAATATTTGTTCTTTGCATGGTGTGTATTGATCACATAGAAGCACATAAGAAAGGTTGAAAGAGGAAGTGTTCTCATACTTATTTTCAGAGTTTTTGTTCCATGACTTTTTCACCCATCAGAATGGCTTAGAAATGCTTCATTTTGTTACATAGAGGCTCCACTTATTTCTTTTAAAGGCAACTTAGTATTTAATACTTTCAATGTGCCATAATTTTGATAGTTGCCAACTAGTGGACTTCTCGTCTCCCTTTTTTTTCACTATTTATAAGTAATACTAAAGTGAGCATCTTTCTGTAATATTCCCCGTCCATATACAGCTATTTCCTGAAGGTCAATACCAAGTAGCAGACACAGGGCTCAGGTGTAATACATACACTGCATAATCCTCCCAAGATAATAGCTTTTACCTACACCCTTCCTAGTTATTTGCTGATGCGTGTCTGTGTGCACATAGGACTTACTTTCCAGGCATGCACATAAAATGTCCAAGAAGACAAAAAACCAAAGACCTTCCCTCCACAGGCTTTCAGTCTCCCATATAGATATAGTGCAGAGAGGGAGGAAGAAGCAAACGAGCTTCCAGATTGAAGGAAAGTATCAGTGAATAAATCCACACTCACTATAGAAATGGAGAATTTTATCAAAAGAAATTAATTCATCAAGAATAAACTATCAGTCCCATTTGCTACACAATTATTAGGAATTATTAGGAACCATATTCCAATACATAGGAAAGAGGAGAGTATTTTTCAGATTCAAATATGATCATGTTCCCTCTTTTGCTTAATATATTGCAGGAGCCTTTCTATGCCCCAGCTTTAAGAACCACCAGCCCTTTGTTCTCTGTGACCCAGGGCCTTTGCATAAGCTTTTGCTTTCTCTGAATATTTATGCTCTTGCCCCTCCACACTCTCCTCACTAACCCCCACTCACTTTTGAGATTCCAGTGTCTGGGGCAAAAGCAGTCAGCCTCTTGCAGTCAAATATTATAATTAATTCATTAATGCACAATAGTTCTGTTTTGTTTCATTATTGTTTTGCTACAATTAGGGCCTAGCATAGGGCCATAATACTTGGAAGAAAAGAAAAGAGGAAAGGCAAAAGAGAAAGAAAGGGGAGGAAAGGGCAGGAAAGAAGAAAGGAAGGAAAGGAGAAAGAAAAAAAGAGTGTAAATCACTTTTCCATCCTTTTAACAAACATCAGAGAAAATCACCCTAGAAGGGAAGAGATTTATTTGGGAACACAGCTTGAGAAGTTCCGGTGCACGACTGGCTCGGCCACATGGCTTCAGGTCAGTGATGAGGCAGCACATCACTGTGGAGAGCCTGCGGCAGACCAAAGCCCATTTGTCTCATCACCAGGAACCAAAGAAAGAGGAGGATAAGGAGACCAGTGTCCCACAGTTTCCTTCAAGGGCAATCTCCAGGAATCTGGAGATCTTCCCCAGGAACCCACCTCTTAAAGGCCTCCTCCGCATCCCAGTAGCATAGAGCTAGGGCCCAAGCCTTTAACACATGGGCCTTTGGGGCACAGTCAAGGTCCACACTAGAGTAAGAAGGACAGAATGGAGAAAGGGAAAGAGGTGGAGGGAGAGAGGGAGGAAGGAGGACAAGGGGGAGGGAATTCAGTGAATGTCCTGCATTCATTTATTTACTCTGTATGTGCTAGGCCCAGGGGCATGAGTAGGCCGTAAGGCTGGTCCTTGCCATGACAGTTTGCAGTCTGGCACTGTAGGGAGAGAACATCTCCAGAAGCTTGCTCTCGCCAGGCATCCTGCAGAATAGCATTCTTCCCAACGCCAAGCAAAACGCTGCACCAGCAAATGATCCAGACTCTGCTGTACTGCCCCCTCCCCTCCTAGGTGACAACATAGAATGTTAGAGGTTCTGAGAAGATTTACAAGGTCTTTTCTGCATGGCATCTTCTTTTCTCAGATTAAGACTGGTGCCGTTAAAGGATCAGTAATGCCACCTCTCCAGTGACCCCTAAGGATTTCTTTCTGAAGAATGCTGGAGAATGAACAATTCCTCCCAAGACTTGAGTTCTTGGCACCTGGGGACCAGCTGCTCTGACAGTACTCCAGGCAGCCACGCTCAGGGCCACCTTGTTCCCCACGTGGCATGATAGAGATACCTCCTGCTGCTCTGTCCTTGGGGCTCAAAGGCAGGAGGAAATAGCAGGAGAGGCTACAAGGGGCCAGCACTCTGGTTAGGACAGCAGGAGGGCAGGATGCCTGGCCTGACCTGCAGGCCAGCACTATTATGACAGAGCCCCAGGTTTTGGCAGGACTTGGATCCTGCCTGCCAAAGGAACTTGGAAACTGCCAAACTCCTGTGCAGATGAACACAAACATCAGCCTCATGTTTCTGATTCACTTATGCTCAGCTCATCACACTGTTATTTGGTGAAAACCACTTACATTTCAGCAAGTCCAAGGACTGCTTTTGGAAATATGATTTAGCTATATCCAAAGATCTCTTGGCTATGGTATAAGGATTCAGGCCATGCTCTTCCAACTACAGGAAGAGTTGCAGCCATTAGATAGCCATGTAGAAACAGTCTTCACTTTTCTGAGCCTGGGTTTCCTCATATGCAGACTAGGGGAGGTATCAAAGTGGCAGAATAACTGTGAGCATTAAATTACAAAATGCATTAGTTAAATGCATTTTGACACTTAATAAGCACTAAATAAAATAATATGCTATTCATAATAGTCTTAAGATTATTACCAGTATATTTATTACCATCATATCATTTAGCATATGCGATTTATTTGTGTATGAAAATACAAGCTTTTGAAATATTGTGTAGAGTATTAGGATAGCTCATAGTGACTCCCAGTGATCCCCCTTTTCAGGATCAGTGCCCTGGTGTAGTCCCCTCCCTAATGGCCTTGGTCAAGTGACTTGTTTTGGACAGTGAGACATCTGTCTTAAGATGGTGGTCTGGAGGACAGTCGGGCTGAGTAATTCCTTAGATGAGGCCAGGGGTCCCATCTATCCATGCCGAGTCCAGTGCACAACTGATGGGAACTGCACAGGGAACCCAGTGGAGTCCACCAACCACATCTAGCCAGCGGGTCTGCTGTCCTCTCAAGGCACTAACTCGTGGGGTGGTATTGCTCACAGCAGCACGTCACTGGTTTGACTTTAAAGCTTGCAGCGGCTCTTTCTTTTTATCCAGTCAACTCTTTTTTCTCACACTTTCTTAATTCCTCTGGTTCAACTAGACTGTTGGGAGAAATGTAGGATCTAAAGCCAGATGAGAAGAAGGCATACTTTTCTCATTTTAACTTACACTGACCACCACTCCAAGCCACCTGGAACAAACTAAGAGACGACTGAAGAGGATGTCTTTCAACTGGGTCCGCACTCTATCTGAGGAGAGCTGTCCCTTTAGAGCACAGGAGATTGCCATTTGGGTTCAAAATAGGAGTGAGTTCAAAGTGATTCCAGTCACTTCATTAGCATAAGCTAATGGGAAGGAAGACCGGTCTGAATAACAAAGGGAAAGTAAAGTGCATTTTTTAAAATGGAATGTGGTTTCAATGCTCAAGAATATATACTGTAACTCAAAGTAAATACTAAAATGCTACCAACAGCTTGTCTCCAGGGCAGCTCTGACAAATGGATTGGCTTGTTTTGCAATTGGTATATTAATTGTTTGTACCCAAGTAAGTTCCTCCAAAGTATCTGAAGCTGCTTTTGAATAGTTGATCCTCTAAAATGCTTCAAGATTAACTCTACAGACACTATGGTAGCTACTGTTATGTCGGGTTGTCTTGTGGTGAAACACTATGTTGCTTAAATTGTTCTGTTCTGACCTGTTTTGTTATGTCCTCTCTTATCTTAATCTTTTTTTTAAATAAAAAAAATATTTACAAAGATTAACTCTACAAAGTTTACTCTGTGGACAGCAGCAGGGAAAATAAATCGCACACCCTTATCTTAAGCCAAGTCTTCCTCCCAGACTTCAGATCTGTACTGAGCATGTGTTTATTTAAAGCAGCTCCTGAAATGCATTTAACAAACTGTGGGACAAAGTTTGCATGTGCCAATTCCTATACTAAATGCTACTCATTTAATCCTTACAATGCCCTTAAAAGGTAAATATTGCTTACATCCGCACTGATTGAGTGAAGAAGCAGAGACCAGAGGGGTCGTAGATTTGCTTGAGATGCTGCAGCTGTGTGGGTACAAGTTCAACAGGATCTACACCTTCCCTGCTTCTCACCTCCCTGCCTTTCCCCCTATCTTCTCCCCTCCTGTGGCTCTACCCTTTCTTAAGTTTATCCTAACGGTACTAAACCATCCAAAAGACCTCTTGAAACAAATCTCCCAAACATAGCCACTCTTTGCACCCATTACTCTAGGCCTGGATGACCCAGCGTCCTCTATTTGGTCTTTCTTTAATGTATTCTCTTCACAGCAACCCAGGCATCTGCCTACCTAATCTGAGTGCTGCATCTTAAATCTCCTTGGTAGAAAAGCTCCAGCTTTCCAAAGACAGATAAGGGTAGCTGGATAAGATACCAGAAAAGTGTAGAGACTTGTAGGCAGAACCTGATGGAGGAAAACCAGGCTCAGAAGTGGAGAGTGTGCCCACAGATGTCACTTTCCTCAAAAGAAAGTCAAGGTTAACCACTCCTTCCATCTTCGCCCTTCCAGAGGACCTCATAGTCATATTGTTTTATATACAATCCTTTACCAAGACCTCTGTGTACACATAATAATCTCCTTGTGATTCTACAGATGCCCATGCTTTCTCCCATTTCTTGGTCTTTCACAAGCAGTTTGTAGAACGTGAGGCTCTTTTCTTTCTTCTGAGCCTCTCCATTGGCTAATTCACACTCCTCTTTCAGATTTCAATTTATTCATCTGTTCCTCTGAAAACTCTTGCCGAAGCTGTAGGTCCCAGTTACACACTCTCAAAAGACATCTGTCTTCCTTGCTAATTTCCTCTCATTTACTGCTATCTTGTTATTGTTACTCTTATTGATGATGGAGCAAATAATAATTGACGAATGAGTGAATAAATAAATGAATGACGCAGTTGCCAACCCAGTGTGGCCTTGCCCCATTTGTGAACCTGGGTCAAAGAAGTGCCATGTGCCCCCAGGCACACCACATCAGAGACAGACAGACCTCTGTCTGAGGAAAGATTTTCTGACCTCAAAATTGAGTAAGAAGTTGTGTCCAAAAGGAGGCCTCTGGTTTCTTGGCCTCAGCAGTGGAGCATGCTGGGAATATAGCAATGAAATAAGACAGGAGGAAGGCGTGGGAGAAGCAGAAGTGGGGAGCTGGAAACAGCCAGGCCAAGGAGTAGGAAACTGCCTCAGCAGCAGCCCAGCAGGTCTCCAACGCAAGCAACCTTCAGCCCAAAATTTATCCTTTGCTGGGTCAGGAGACCCAAAGACCACTTTCATTTTAGCAATATGCCAAGCTCTTTCTTATTTCATATCCTTTGGCTTCACTGTTTCCTGCTTTGCACTAACTGTTCCCTGCATTTGTGCCCTCCCTGGGCCCTTGCAGAATTGGTGCTAATCAGTCAGACTGTATTTCAAATGTCACCTCCTCAGCACTAACCCACTTCCTAACATCTCCCATTCCTCACAGGATCTTCCTTGGCCTTACAACACTGTTTCATTTTCTTTGTGACATTTGCCAGCATCCTCAGTAAACTGTGTGGTTGTCCTTAGTGTCTCCTCTGCTCTGCTGCAGTATCTGCAAGGTCAGCCACTATGTCTCTGGGTTCATTGCTCTATGTGCCTTCCTTTCTGCCTCTACTTCCTTTCCTCTCTGTAGCTTTCCTTCCCTATTTCCCAGTCTGTTCTTTGGGCCTCCCTCTGTCCGTGTCTCCAGCTCCCTCTCCATCTCCATTAGTCAGCAGGTCCCCTCCCTTCTGTGGACTATCCGGTAATCAGTTTCTGGCTCCTAAAGTCATGTCAAATCCCAGTAAAGTTTGATTTCTGGTCCAGACCATTTCTGGGTCATGGGAGGAAGGAAACCAGACTTTCCCTGGTTTTCAGGGAAAGATAGACTTGAACTGCAGTCTGGGCATAGAAGGACCAAGAAACCAGGCACTCCCTTTGCTCTAGCTTTCAGGATCAAATAGCATTGGCCAGTGAAGCTAGGATACCAGCAAGTAAGGTGTCACCTTCAGAACAGATTCAGTGAGGTGTGGTAGGAGAGAAAGCAGGAGGTGAATGCTCAGTCCAAGTGGTGTCATTAATGCCAATTAGGGAAATAGCCCATTATCACCATGTAGTCATCACCATCATAGGTGTGCCCCCTGGACACCCACCAGGACGCAGCCATTAGTGCCCACCCGTTCCTCTCCTCCTACTCTGCCCACATCCCCTGGAGGTGAGGGCTGTTCCCTGCCTGCACCTGTACTGAAACTGTACAACAAGGGGGAAGGTTGCATGTTAAATGACAAGTCCTCCCTTTTGGAGATACTCAAAGAGTTATAAATTCCTAAATTTGAGGTGCAGAGAATCATCACTGAACTGTCTTCCAAAACCAAGACCCAAGAACTTCAGGAAGAACACAATTTTTAAAATATTTTCTGTGTGTACTGAAAATTCCCACCTCAGGGAAGTGAGTGCCAGGAATCAGATTAAAATGCATAGGCACAGAGTTTGGAGTCTCAAGGTCATGTAATGTGATTCCAAACATACTTGACTTTGTTCTTCCAGATTTCATTCCAAAGAGCCATATGGCTGCTTGTGCAAGAGGCTGGACTCAAGAGCTCAACAGACCTGGGTTCCGAGCTACCATTCATAGCTGTGCATCTTTGCACAAGTCAAGTCACCCTGTCAGCCTCAGATCCCACATGGGGAAAAGCACCTATCTCATGGCGATAAAAAGCACAAGACATTGTGGCTGTTATGTTCCTAATCAGGATACTGAAACTCCATAAGTCCTCAGTACAAGGGCTGTTACCTTTGTGATAAATCCAGGGAAAACAAGCATCTGATTCTACGAGGAATTTGGGAATGACAGTAGTGTGTGATATTCCCTCCAGCCACGTAACCCAGATAATCTGAGGCTTGATTTCAGCTTCAGTAGGTACTTCTGCCTCTGCCCTGCCCTTCTATGACACAATGTACTTTCTTTAGTCTAAATTTCCAGTTTCTCTACACTACTTGCACTAGCAACCCCAATGACTACCCCCATCTCTAGATCTGACGTGAGTCCTTATACCATTAAGCACTTAACATCATGTTTTCTTCCTTCAGAGGTTTCTAAACAGTAATTAGGCAGTGGAACACCCTGCCGCGGTTGCGAGAATAAATATCATTAGTGTAGGAGGGAGTATGGGGTAAGTGGAGGTGCTTGGAGGCTTGGCATATGGTGGGCACTGGGCTAGCAAGAGGGAGCCGCAGCAGGGTGGAGCAGTTCCATTGCACAAATCCCAGATGCCTAGCCCAGTCTTGGGAGAACTTGACTCAATCTGTGAAGTACAAATATGAATCTAAATCTGTGGAGAGAGCACTGGCTTTGCTCTTGAAAAACCTTTAAAATATTTCCCTACCATTGTGGATTTGAACAAGGTGTTTGATCACTAATTCCCTTATCTAGAAAATAGGAATTATTCTATCCATCTCAAAGAGTTTTAATAGTAGATCATGAGATAATACATATGAACCATTGAGCCGAGTGTTTAGAACAGAATGAGTTTCTGTTGTAATAGTGACCCTCTTATTACTGCAATAGAGCTATAGGGACATAGTGCTGAATCACAGCATAAGGTGACAATTTTGGAGACTCCTCTACAAAGTCTCTACATCAGCCATGCAGGGAGGAGCAAGATAGGTTGCTACTATCGCAAGCAAGCCCCAAATATCAGATAAACCCATGAAGATTTATCAGTGCCACATGACTCTTAAGCAGACTAGCAAAAAGGCTTTGTGTGCCACAGTCACTCAAGATCCCAGCTTCACAAAGCAGCCACAACTGGTTACTATGCCAGAAGGAAAGAGCCCTAGAAATCCACACAGCAGCAATTAAATTCTTCTCCCTGTAGTAACACATGTCAATTCTGCTCCCAACTTCTCAGTCAGAACCTGTCACACAGCTCCACCCTTGCTCAAAATTGCTCAATCTTCTGTGTCCTCAGAAGGAGAAAAGGACCAAGAGCTGGTAAGCATGAGGAACCAGAGTCATGGGATCCTTAGTGGAGATTCACACATCTTCTCTCAATCCATCTACAAGATCAGATTCCTTTCCTGTATTGGAAGAATTCACCGTTTCTTCATTTAAGCCCAAGAGAATCAAACATATATGTACTTGAGGGAATGTTGTATGGAAATGTTAAATTTTTTAGCCATCAGAATCACACTGAGCACTACAAGAAGCACACCTACTGGGAGCTAGTGAACACCCAGAGAATAGATTGACTCCTCCACCAATACACTCCACCAATACCTATGTTTGATGAGTGGATTCATAACAACTTTTTTATTTCCATTTTCATTTCCTGTCCTTATTTTTGTTTCAAAGTTAAATTTTGTAATTTAAATTCCTGAAAAGTAGAAAGCTCTGTACTAATACTATGTTCTAGAATTCAGATTATTCTCATGGCAAAAAGAGGAGGGTTCTCCAAAGCTGTCTCATTAACTACTTAGAGTTGTTCTACTCAGGCCTCCACAGTCTCCCCTTTAGATTCTGAAATACGTTTCCTTCCTTCTCTCCTGTTGCTCTTCTCCTTCTACAGTGAAATTATAATACTATAAAAGCAGTTCATCCCTAGATTCATCAAAGTCCATGATAAACTATCTTGTGGGCCAATCTCTTATTGAGGGGACCACTGGCCATTCATTCTGATAGAGAGGACAGAAGATGATCTGAATGGCCCAAGACTCAACTTTCTATGTCAGCTCTTTCAATTCAACTTCCCAGACTTCTGGTCAACTAAAGTGTGTGTATGATGAACTAAAGCATCATATGTTTCAGGATCTTAGATTTAAGAATCCTTTAGAACCAGAAATCAGAATTCAGCTTGAAGTAGGGAACATATCCAGATATAGCTTCAATGAGGCTGTTTCTGTCTCTAAACCATTGAACCTCAATGTCCTTATCTATTAAATAGTCACTCTAACAATCACCAGATACAGTTACTTCTCTTAAACAGTAAGTTAAAATTTAGTGAAGGGAAACCAACATATATTGAAAACCTACTTGTGCTAGGCACACGGCTAGGCCTTTTATATGATTTCCATAATCTTTTAATGGAAACTATTTCTTCCATTTTACAAACAGGGAAACACTCTGTGGAGGTGAAGTGACTCAGCCCTGGTGGAGTTTGCACGTGAGTCCTAGTTGTCTACCTCCAAAGGCTGAATTTGTCTACCTCCAAAGGCTGAATCTCTTCCTTTTTGGATGTGACTTGGGAAAAAAGTCCTTATTGCCTCCACCTAGATTTCCAGCCATGCAGGGAGGAGCAATGGGTTGAGCAAGAGGGAACTATTGCCAGGTAGGTCTTGAGAGATGAGAGTCTGAGTGGGAAGTGGCCAAGAGATCTGGAAATGTGGGTAAGTCACACCCAGATGCTTGCTCTGAGTCCGTATGGCCACATCTTCAGACAGCAGCTTCCAAACCTGGCTTATAATTAATTACAAATGCAATTACCCAACTACACACAGAGCTTGGGTGCTAAGGCGTAAGTTATCCATGGGTGCTGTTCCTGATGCCTTTACTCATGACTACCTCTAAAAGCCGCAGTGTGAGCATGTGTGAACATTCCTCCTGCCTGTCCCACCTGAGAGACCTCTAACCCTCATTCCCCTTCCCATCTTCAAAGGCACGGTGATTCAGGTCTTAATGCCCAGTTTTTGCAATAGTTTCCTGGTAGCTTTCTGGCTACCAGACTCTCTCTTCATCAAAATTCAGTCTTCCTACAAATCATCAGGATCATCTTATTAAAATACAATTCTAATCCTGTTTGTTTCTAACCAAAGCTAAAGATAAACAAATAAAATACTTTTAATGAATTCCATTACTCTCAGGATCAAATCCAGGTCGCTAGTCATCATCCTCAAGGCTATTTTCCATCCAGTTTATTGTTACCTTTCCTGCCTTGTCCTATCCTCTCTACTTTCTCATGACTGACATTAACTCTGTCCACTTTTAATGCTTCCTTGGGTACAGGGTTTTCTTTTAACTTGGATTCCTCTATACAAAGTTTCCTTTTACTAGGGTGTTTTCGTTTTAGTTCTCACCTTAGTGGAACTCCATGTAACTGAAGTTGAAATAAAAAAATCATTAAAATTTGAGTATTTAAGTATCTTCTCCTTCCCCCGCTTTTTTAGGGAATAAAACTAGGACAATATTCCTCATTAGGATACCAGCTGAGCACTGGCACATTTGCTATCTGTTGAACGAAGAGCTGATAGATAGATAATGTTGAGGTATACATTTTTTAAAAATAGGGAAGACCAGAGAATGATGAAAACTGGTTGAAGTAACTGAGATTGGGAAATTCAGGGGGCCTCCATATGGAATATCTTGAGTAGGTGAGCCTTAAGTAAAGAGTATTCATACAACACCCCTCCCCATCTGACATTTCCATCCAACACTGAGTAGAAGTGTTAACTTTTAAAAATCACTTTTTATAAAGGAGTACTACTCTACCATACAGAAGGATAAACTTGCGACATTTATTGCTAAATAAATACTCTTAAGTGAAATAAATCAGACACACATGGGTCAATACTGCATTGTGTCACTTGTGTGAGAAACTGAAAGTGTAACTAGGGGCCAAATTGTTCAAGAGGAGGTGAAATGGGAAGAAATTGTTCAAAAGGAAAGGAGAACCAGGGAGGGGAGTAAGGGAGGGGGGAGGAAAAGAAAAAATGAGAAAAGAAGAATAAAATTGAAACAAAGCTTGGTAAATAAGGAGGGGTAAAGGGGTTGAAGGGAGAGGAGGAGGATAGTAGGGGGGTAAAAACACATTAAAGTATAAAATGGACATGAAATTGATCATTGTGTATACCTAACTTGTACCAATAAACTTAATTAAATTTTTTAATTAAAATCACGGTTACTTTCTTATAATATGTTAGTCTGCAATATCAAATCAGACTGGACCATATGAGATCCCGAGATTTATTTGGGTTATACTTTCTAGATAATTTAAATCAAAGCTCTTTCAGACTGCCACCTTTCCTGACCCAGAAGAATCAGTCTTGTCTCTCAGATTAACCATTGCATTTATTATTGACCTTTAAGTGCTTATATTGGAATATTTTGACTATATGTTCTCTCTATCATGAGTTCTTGAGGTGTTTGAGGATTAGAAATGGCTTATTTCTCTATCTCTGAATCCCCAGTTCTCAGAAAAATGGCATACAAGTAGCAGCCCACTGCTGTTGAATATATGACTAAATACTGAGCTGTGTCATGAGGTCTTCACCAACCTGACCCAGCACATGGACTCGCCTTGACCCCTCCAAGACAAAAAGAATCCATTAAAGATGGGTCAGGCTCTCCTCTAGATGCCACCACTTCCAACTCTGGTCCTGACCATTTCCAATTAAAGATGGAAAACAGAAGTGTGAGGGGCTAGGAATGTTGTCTGAATGTGCAAAATAACAAAGAAGAGAAGTGGTTCAATTTGATTCGAAACCTATGCCTATGCCTCTTCTTCTTCCTGCCCAGAAAATATTTGCCCAACGTATCCCTTGCAGAGAAAATGGATTCTAAGAAGAGCACCTTGCTACGGTTATGCATAAAGCATCTGTGGAGTATATGGGAAGAAAATAATTTCTAATATCAAGCACCCTCCCAGTGGTTCATGTTCAAGCTATTCCTAAATCCAGGAAGATTTCATCGGAAGAATCTATTTCCTCTCTCCCGTAGGCCTTTTGCTTTTCCAAGTTTGGGGGAAATCTCAAAATTACGCACTCTGTTCATTCATGTACCGAAATGAGACACTGGTCCCTAGAATATTTTATGACGCTCAAATTGGCAGCTCAGAGAATTGAAAATCAGGCCACTTCCTCGGTCTTCAGAGGAACAGACCTCAGGCTCCAACTAAACTTCAGATATGGTAGATAAAAAGGAAAAGTCAGAAGCGCATCATGGGAGACCCAGCTCCACAGATAGAATGGGCTTCCCAGACAAACTTGTGCCCAGAAAGTTTGAATGAATGCTGGATTCCTGTGTCTCTGAAAGAAGGAGATAATCAGACCACTTTCAAAGGAAAGAGATGGAAATGTCCCTCTCTCCCATCTTTCTTCTATTCATTTCTCTTTTGAGTGTGTCTACCTCTCTAGGTTCTCTCTTCCTACCTACTAAGGACTTGTGTATTCCCTTAAGAAAGAGAACAGAGAGGGATGCTCAGGCTCTATTCGGTCGCACCCGGGTTACCAACCTCAAATCAGGATGAACTGAAAGCCTGAGTTTCCTGTGTCTGTACCACTAAGATTCCACTGCTTGATGACCGAGTGACCGAAGGCATTACTTCACCTCCTAGAGCCACTGATCCTTTAAAATATCAATTTCAGAGGCTTGCTCTGGGGAATTTGGTGAGATGATTCATGCACAATGCCAAGTAGATAGTGGGTTCTCCATAATTGGTAGCTACTCCTATTGTTATTGCAACTAAAAACTCCAGTATGCCATTTCGGGAGTGCACCAGAGCATTCTGGGCCTCCCTGTGCCCGTTCCATCCCTCCTGAACCTCCTCTTTTGTAGTCTGAACCTGTGCTTCCTGCTCAGCATCCGTCTCCTCTGCGATCTCTGAGCCCATCAGTGGATAACAGATCACATCCATCTCCTCCACCTACAAGTAGAACAAACGCTAAAAAAATTAATAATAATTGAATTTATTCATAGCCTACACACTTCCACCTCAAATTCTCTTCTCTAAGATTTTTTCCTTTTTCCACATTAACCTCACCACCTTCTGTCACTCTGAAAGTCTCTGGATAACTCATCCAGTTTTTTAAACACTTCTGGGACATTTCCTTCTGATTTGAATACTGTCATGGTTTATATCTGTGGCCCCCAGGCCTCATGAGTTTGCATTGTGCATTTGTGATTGGTTCATTGTCTAGTGCTTGGATTGATGGTGCCAGTGCTCCACCCACATAGGGGAGGAGTCAGGATGTGATGTAATGGCAGGAAGAAGATGTGTCTCGCTCTTTTTTGCCGGTTTCTGCCTTGCTGTTTGCAGACACCATGAACTGCGGCCCTACCATGCCACCCTACCTTGGAGCCAACTGAGTATGAACTGAAACCTCCAAAAACTGTAAGAAATAAACCTTTCCTTTCCCAAGTTTGGACTTCAGGTATTTTGTCTCAGCAACGAGTAAAAAGTAAGACAAATACTATTGGACAATAAAGGTATGATTTTCAATAAAGTTTGTGGACTGAATAATATATTGATATCAACATAGTAAGCATATAGATTTAAGAATCTGAGTGTCATCTTCTATGATTTCTTTATTTCTCCTGGTTTCAGTGCCAGTGTTGAAGTTGACATTACTGTCAATTGATGTTAAAGCTCAGAGAAGTTAAAACATTTGCCCAAAGATACCCAGTTGCATAATGTCAGGGCTGAAGTTGGAACAAAAAGACTGCCCCCACAGTGTTAATTCTATGTTTCCCCAAAAGTAGATTAGTAAATATGGATCCTCAAAATGGTTCCAACCATACTCTGAGCCCCTTTACATGATCAGTAAGGCTAAGAGCAGGTCTTCTATCTTTCTGCCAACTCTGAAGAAGCCCAAATTCTTCCATTGTGCGTGTGTGTGTGTGTGTGTGTGTGTGTGTGTGTGTGTGTTGAAATCTTCTTGCACCTGTACTCAGAGGATCTAAGTGAATAAAGAGTTTAGAAACTAGCTACCTCTTGAGACTTTCCTCTTCAAGACTCAATGTGGACACTCTAGGAGAGAACAGGGGTAGAGCCCTGTGGGCTTCTTGGAAAGCTTGAGCACACAGAGAGGAAACAAAGGTGTGGACCCAAGGAGCAAATGCAAACTGGGAAGAAAGAAGTGAAAAAGAGAAACTACTCAGTATTTCCAACAAATGTAAGAGCCAAGTGTTACAACTCCCACTTGAAAGATACAGAAACTGAAGATCAGGAGATTAAAGTTCGTTGTCCAGGGAAATTACATCTCTCTAGACACTGGCTCAGATGCATTTTAAGTAAACTACCTGGGCAGATAAGTGTCTGGGCCCATGACATCTCCCAACCCTCCTGGACCCCAGCCTCTACTGAGTTGAGTACAGTAAGAAAACCCAGGGGAGCAGTATGGCCCAGTCTAGCCTGGAGACATCAAATCGCAGATAGAATAATGCAAAACCCTCAAGTGTTGAACTGAACTTCTTTTTACTCTGGAGACACATAGTGCTGTGGCTCACTGACCATAGAACTGGAGAAACACACCTGCTTTTGACAGAAGCCCGTCATATTATGAGACCCTAAGAAAAAAAGGGAAGATTCAGATGCCCTGGTAGCTTCTATATTAACATCCCAAGGTTGAAGCTATGTCCTGGTTTTCATCTGCATCCACAGGGAAGAGGTATCCTGATATGTCACAGAGGCCTCACATTCTGATCAGACAGAGGTCAAACACCCTCACAACTGAATCTCCCCTTCACAGTCCTTTAAGGCCCTTCTGACTATTCCAGGCCACCTTTCGTTTGCCTATTATTTGTCTTCTCTCCCTCTCCCCATTCCTTATTTTTCATTCATAAAATGGCTGCCATATCTAGATATTTTATTTATACCATGCAGTATTTGTAAGAAAATTTTGATGTTTTGCCACCGTAAAAAAATTGTAGGATTTTATGTAAGAAGATTTCAAATTCCTGTCCTTTTTTGAGTCATTGGAATATTGAGAGTTCTGAGGTCAATTGTTCACACAGCAACAGTTGACAAAGCTGAATGTTGTCTGGTCCTTTGAGTAAAAATGTTTTCAAATTAGCTGATTCATTCATTTGGTTACCTGGCCTGGGTACATGCGTAATGGGTACAACTCAAAAATTCCTATTATGCAGATGATAAAACTGAGGTATCAAGAACTTAACTTGGTAAAGTCATTACTGGTGGAATTCTTCAACTCTTTCCTGACAACTGATGTTCAGCAATATCTGGAACAGTGAAGGAAGGCCCTTCAGAGGCCCTGCTCTCTGCTTCTTGGGATCTGCTTTTGCTAACTTGGAGGGATGGAGGGGGAGCTTCAAAAGACCTAAATGTTCAGGCAAAACATTAGCTCAGGAATGTGTGTATACAGCTTCACCACAAAGCACGCTTCTCCCCTGCCAGTGGCTAGTACAGGCAGTGATAATTGGAGGGCAGATGAGGACAGCTCCAAGTGCTGCCCTGTCCTTACATTACCCTGGAAAAGGAGACCAGGTCTCCTGGGCAGGGGCTCTGAGCTGTCAGCATTCCCCATTCTTCAAGGATGAGTACTTATACCACAGGTATACATGCACACACACGCATGCACACATATGTAAACCCACATGCACACATGCATATACACGTACATATACATATACACATGTACACACAAATGGCCAAATACACACATATACATATATACCTATGTACACAGAAATACACATGTACATATGCAAAGATATACGTGTATATGCACATACATACACATAGCCATATACAATTATACATGCTTATGCATATATTCATGAACATGTATACCCAAACGACATAAGCATCCATATACACTTACATAATATACACATGTACACACTTGTATGCATACAACATGCACACACAGACACACACAGGGGAAATGAGCAATAGGAGGAAGATGGGGGAAGGAAGGAAAAAAAGGGGGGGGGAGAAATCTTTTTAAATCACCAGAAAGTGAGCACTCCCTTTGTGCCAGGAATCTTGTGATCATCCATTCACCATGTCATTCAGTTCTCACACCACCCTCTGAAGGAGATATATTCTTATTTGCAATTTTCAGACGAGAAAGCAGAGGCTTACAGATACCTTAAATCACAAAACTACTCACATCATTTTAGAGATAATCTACCTTCTCCTTCAGAGATACTTGAGAATCAACTGCTTCATTTTGCTTTAATGAAAGTCTGGCTTATGCTGGGACTGGTCACATATGGATCCTGCAACTGTGACTTAGGTCAAGATTTCAGACCCAAAACCTCCAGTTCAGCGAACGAGGGTCCATGGAGCCGTACCATACCTGTGTTCAACAGCGACCCCATGTGGAAAGTACCAAAATGCTACTCCAGGGAATGGGTCAAAATTCGTAGGTCCCCCTCATATTTGGAACTGAAATGGGCCCCTTCTAAATGAACAAGACGCCAAGTGATCTTTGGGAAATTCCTAGGTACTGCAGTTTGTAAGGGGGAACTGACATGACTGATAAAAAAATTAGGAAGCAATGACTTTATTGTTCCTCAAGCTGTTTAAATGGTACCTGCTGGCTTCAGCCAAGTTTCAAGAATATCCTGTGGGGCAGCCTAAAGACAATTTGTACCCTTTTCACCTGCCAGAATCCAACCATGCCTAACCCCTTTTTGTGAGCAGATAACTTGCTACAATCTGAGGAGTTTATAAATAAAAGACATTTATTTTGGGAATGGTTTTGGAGGTGCAAGATCAAGAGGTGACACTGATGCTAACCTTCTTGCTGGCAGAGCTTCACGGTGAAACAGATCATGACAAAATAGAGAGAGAGCTCTCTGTATGTGTGTCTGTCTGGTCTTTTTCTCACTTTGTGTAAAGCCACCAGACTCCAATTATAGGGGCCATATCCTAGTGAGTTTAACTAATCCCAGCCACATCCCAAGACCTCTCCTCTAAACACGAGAGTCAGATTTAGCTATCCAGGGGATAACTCATGCTGGGGATTACCTGGGAAGATATATTCAAGCCATATCCAAACCATAATAGGAATTTTGCTGCATCCCTGCCAAAGTTTGCTTTCTTTTTTAAAAAATAGAAAAACATCTTTTTTCATCAGTATGAGTTTCCTGGGGCTGTCATAACAAATTGACACAAAGTAAGAGGTTTAAAGCAACAGAAATTTATTCTCTCAGAGTTCTGGAGAAATCCATTCTAAAGTGGAGATTCTTAGAGCCATTCATGGAAAGCCTCAGAGGAGGCTCCCTCCACATCTCTTCTTAGTTCCTGGCACTTGCTTTTGTTTCTTGGAGTGTCTTGGCCTGTAGTTGCAGCAGAGAGTAAGTGAGGTGACACACAGTCAAGAATGTTATACACGCTCACTTCACCTTATGTGCATCTGAATCTGAGTTTACTGTGCCCAGTTTTGAAACATTCTGTCTCATTCACCAGCCAGTTATATGTAATATTATCAGATCATAAATATAATCTTTTCAAATATATAAGTATAGTCTTTCACTTATAGACTTCAATGGCTCTCTGTTTCCCTTAGGAAAATTACACAATTAGAATAGCCCAGAATGCGTTCTGTACTCTTCTACAAAGTATTAGTCAATCGTGAACACTATACATACACTCACACCTTCAATTCTTGCCCTATAACCTATAGTTTCTGAGACTCTACTCCATCCCGCCATTCTGCTCCCTTCTCCATCAGAAGACTCTCTTTGCATTGTAGAAATCTGTTTTTGTCCTGGACTGTCTGAGTTTTTTCCAAACACCCCTGCACAAAGCTAGATCCTTCCTGCCATGAGTTTGCCACTGAGCTGTGTATAGGACAGTGAGGCGGCCACACCCATCATCAATTTCACTGTCTCACATTCTCCAGACCATGCGCTCCTCCAGAGCATGGGCTTAGTGCACCTCCTCTTATCCTCTCCTATCCCCTTGTCCAGCCAAACTTGGCAAGAAGAAGATGCTCAACAAGCACTTGCTGAATGCTGACCATCTTCTGTGGACTCCCCTATCTGTCTGAGGTGGACTGAGGATCTGAACTCAGTGCAAAACCACAAAAAGAACTACATCCAAAAGTTCAGGTTACCTGAGTTCTCTTTTATATTTTCAACCACTGAGACAATGTTCTTATATCTTTTACCCCAACTAAGCCTCAGTATCCTTGATTGTGATTCTGAAATAACATTTAGACCATCCAAGAAAGATTTAGAAATGTCATCTGCTGAAACCTTCCCAGCAATCCTGACACAGTATATGATTTACACTTCACAGATGAGGACAGGCAAGTCCAGAGACATTAAGTGATTTCCTGCTTTATCACAGCTAGCAAGCACTAGAGCTGGAATCCAGACCAGACTCTCAAACTCAGAGATTTTGTTTATTCATTCCAAAACAATCTTTATTGAGAACCTACCATGTGTTCAGCCCAACTTGAATACAGCAGTGAGTATAAAACGCATCTCTGCATTCATAGCATTTACCTTTCCATCTTGCCATGTTGTCACTCGTACATTAGTGCCCCAGCAAAAGAGGGATTCCAAGTGAACAGTGTCCCCAGCACACACACACCAGCTTCCCAGTGAGTGCAGCATTGTGACCCCACTCATGGGTGGAGACCTGCCACCTTCTGCTTGCTGGGACAAGGAACATTGAAGTTCTCTGCCACCTGTGGCTGGACTAGATCAGACAGAGAAGAGAGAGAAAACTTGGAAATTGCAGACCGCAGTCTCCCTCCACCTTGTGCCCCCTCCTCCATCCCGTAGTCAGCCACGCACAGCAGCAATTACTCAAGTTTACGATGTGCTGCGTGCAGGTTGCAGACCTACCATCATCCGTAATGGGTTGTTGTTTTTATTTTCCATTTATGGGGAGCCTGAGTTACTACCTATGGTCACTGCAGCCATTAAACTGCTCCAGGGGCTGAGATTTACATATAGGCCATGTGACCTGCTACAAGCATAGAGAGGATTTAAAAAAAGACATTTACAGTCTAATTAGAGCTGATGATTGATACACAAGGACAGCAGAGACCAGCCTCATCAACTCCCCAAACCTGAGGAAGCCCTTTCTTACTGTGCACTCCCTGGGGATAGCAACAGTGGAGCCCCCAGGCCATGCATAAAATCAGGACCAACACTCAGAACAGGTGGACATGCACTCCAGCCCTGGAGTAACTGGGAAGACCTGGAAAGAGCAGGGAGGAAGCAGTCACGGGGAGGTGCTCTACTCCTCTCACCACTGTATCAAATTAATGTAGTAATTACGTCTATTACCTGAACAAAGGTCCCTGACAACCAATTAATAACCTGCTATGGCCTCCGCAGCATTCATCGCAAGATCTCCACAGACATTGTAAATAGCTAAATGTTATTATTTGGTGATTTGTGTAGCTAAAGAACTTTATAACCATCACTTTGCTTCACTTTTACTGCACCCAGAATACATATCAGCACCACGTTCTCAAGGGAAGGAACTGAGGGAGAGCAAGGCCAGGTAAAATGGTTTAGATTGGCTGACAGTTTACACAGGTTAACTTCCTACTCCATACACCCTACTTTTTTTCTGTGAGCTAGAGAATTACTCCACCACTACCAGGCACCTTTATGTGCTTGAATATTCCCTTCTGGAATCACCCTCATTCCCACTGGGGCAGATGCAAGGATCTATAAAACAAATTACTTATTTCCCTTCCTGGTTCCTTTCTCGGCCCCCTTTTAACTTTGGAGTGATCCACCTTGAACGTGGTCACAAAGTGTCCTTCTGTTCCATGTGGTTTAGTACAGGGACAATTTTTGATCTTTACAAGCACAGTACATGTTTCCACCAAGTGGCCAAAGCCAATGCCTTCTGCAGCTACCATTTAGCTGTTGCCTCCTGAAAGCTATCATTTTCTATTTCCTATGACTAACGTGCAGTGGAAGCTAAATTCACTGTGTGCAAGACGCTACACCCAACAAGTCATTTCATCATCCATTGCTGACAGGACTCCAGAGCCCATGCCAGGACTCCAGAGCACAGGCCAGGAACTGTGGGGGGCCAGAGCATTGTACTTATGCATGCTCAGGAAATGCCCAGTAATCAAGGCTGCACTATGACCTTGGACTGACCCCTACCAAGACATTGACATTGTACAGCAAGTTTTTAATTAATTATCTATCTCTCCCATCAATCTTATCCTCTTATCTCTGAATCTTTCCTACAGTGTCTTAACACTTTGAATGATGCTATGTGGTAAATACGATTATTTCCACTTTACAGGTGTGGAAACTGAGGTTAGCGATGTAGCCAAAATTACATGGACAGTAGAAGTCTAAATCATGGTGAAACCTAGATTCTTTGGTCTCTGAGCATCAGGTTCATCTCACGGTTTCTTAGCTAACTCACCATCCAGTCCAAATAAGGAATACATTCACCGCCTGACTAGGTTTAACACCCAAAATTTATTTTTGCACTAGCACTCTAGAAAATCGATACCATACTCAAAGTAGAGAACAAAGGAGGAGAACTGGAAAATGCTCATTTTAGATATCCCAACCAAAACATTTGGAGGTGAAGGAGAATTTTTACTATCCTAATTAGTATTATAATTGCCAACACAAATAAAATTAACTACATCATGCCAGATTTCTTCATTGCCTGGAGGACATTTAGCTGTATCTGCACTCTTCAGGGAAATTACAGCAGGTCTCAGCCAGTCATCTTGTCTGTACAGATGAAGCAATCATGCCTTGTCTGTGATATGTGCCTCATTTCTATTCCATAGGTATTATTTATTGGTTACTAGTGATATGCCAAGCCCTGTACTCAAGGTCAGGATGACATAAATGACTGAGACAGTCCCAACCCATGGGAGGCACCCAGTCTAGAGAATCCATTGAGTCCAGCATCCAAAAAGAGGGTGCTAGAATACATGGAAGAAATCTGGAAAGCCATGCAAGCCCAGGAAAGACCTGTCACGATTTCAACTAGTGCTCTAAGGCTACCACAAAGAAAAGATGATTGCAAATGATAAAATCTCTCCTTTTCATTCTCAGGGTCTAATGTAACACCTTTCAAATCTTCCCACATCCAGCAGCCTTCTTAGTCAGTTTGGGCTGTATCTTAGTTACTTTTCTTTCATTGCTAGGACAAAATACCCAACACCTAAAATTAAGGAAGACAAGATTTATTTAGCTCACGGTTTGTGGAGGTTTTAGTTTTCAGATGGCTCCAGGGCAAGATGGCCTGGCACAGCGGGCAACACTTCAGAGTGACAGAAGACAGGAAAGCACCAAAAGCAAACAGAGGGGAAGCACAAACCTCTTGTCCTCCTTTGTATTGTACTCAGGCCGTCTACCCTTGAGGATGTAACACTCACAAAATTTCCTTGCCCTCCTCTTACACAGGATGGGAATATTTGCAAAATGAGGACCCAGGCTCCCTGATGAATCACTTAGTTAAACTTCTAAATTCCTCAAATTGATACAATGTATCAACCATAACAGGCTGCTATAACAAATAACTATAGACTTGGTGACTTAAATAAAATATTTTGTTCTCTCAGATCAGTAGGCTTGGAAGTCCAAGATCAGATCAAGGCACTAGCAAATCTGCAGATCACTAATCCAATCTTGAAGGCTCCACCCTTACAATCTAATCACACTCAAAGGCCACACTCCTGATGCCATCCATTGAGGGTTAGGTCTTCAACCTTTGAGACGTACACAGACACCTGGACCATAGCACAGCAGTCTTCATAGGCAGGAAGATAATCATGACCTGGTCTTAAAAGTACCTGCTATTTTGACTCTGTACCTCTGCTCCCTGCCAGAGTGGGTCATAGTAGGCTTTTTAATGAATCTCTGGTGTTTTCCATAGGTTGGGGAAGATCATATTCCTGCCATAATAACAAGTTATGAAGTACCCCTTCAAACAAGAAAGGCTTCTTTTCTTGCGGGAAAATCTAACAACATCGTGCTGACAATTCAGGATCATTGGGAAACTAGAAAGAAAGTGTGAAACAGAGGACTGAGGCGTTGTGACTTGGGACTTTGGTACAAAAGGAGGGAGTAGTAACTGCACGGCTTAAAGTGTTGGTACTTTTCCCATAACCAGTGAGAAGAATCAAATGATTTCTGACCTGGGATGTGTTATACAGTCTTGGGGCTTGACTTTGAGAAATAAAACTGAGGATGAAGAAGCGAGGCCTTCTGAAGATATCAGAAGGTGCTATCAAGTGGTTTTCATTGTGATGATCACTTTTATGTGCCAATCTGTCCAGGCTACAGTCTCTAGTAATTTAATCAAACTCTTATCTAGGAGTAACTATAAAGGTACTTTGTAAATGTGATTAGAATCCATAATCAGTTATAGGAGCTTATCATAAATGATTTCAGTGCATCAGGTTCAGTCAGTTGAAAGGTCTCTACAGCAAAGCTGAACCTTCCCTGAGAGGAAGAAATTCTGCCTGGAAAGAGTAGCTCCAGCCTTTGCACAAGGTCCAGCTGTCCCTGGACTTTGATCTCACCTTCCCGGCCTCCAACATCATGGAAGCCAAAAAAACTTGATGCATATGTCCTACTGTTCTGTTTCTCTGGCTAAAGGATAATTTATATAATAACAAAACGAATAAAGAAAATATTCTCTATATGTATAATGGAATATTATTAAGCCTTTAAAAAAGAAGAAAGACCTACCATCTGTGACAGCGTGCATCAATCTGGAGGACATTAGGTTAAGTGAAGAAAGCCACTCAGGGGATAGATACTGCATGGTTGCACTTATACTAAGTATTTAAAATAGTCAATCTTAAAGAACCCAGAAAATAAGGATTGAGGACTTAGCTCAGTGGCATAAGCACCTGCCTGGCAAATGCGAAGTCATGAGTTTGATCCCCAGCACCAAATAAAAAATAAATGTGGAGACTAATGCAGAAAATAGAATAATGTTTGAGAAGAACAGGGAGAAGAAAATAACGAACTGTTATTCAGTGGGTATAAAGTTATAATTATACTAGATACTGAATAATCTCCAGAGGTCTATTATACAGCACTATCTCTAGATCAACAATATAGTATTCTTCACTTAAAAATTCATTTAAAAAGAAGATCTCATTGCAAGTGTTCATACTACCAAAAAAGGAGGAGCCCAAGGAAAATTCTGGAGGAGAAAGACATGTGTGTTACCTTGATTACAGTACTGTTTTTATAAAGGCTTCCATGTGGCCAAATCAATGAATTGTGCAGATTAAATCTGTGCTTCAATATCAGTTATACTTCAATAAATTTATTTCTAAAAAAAATACAAGTAAAAGAAACCACTTCAATTCCTAGAGATTCTTACAAAGCCTTGGACATACCGATCCTGCCTCATCCCTATGCCAAAGGGCATAAAAATCTCCCTTTTATGCGGCCGGCTTTTCTAGATGAGGCAACATTCCTGCCTCAGTTGGCAACTCAATAGAGCAGATTGTATACATTGGGACATATTGACTCTGACATATGGATCATGCTTCTAGGTTGAGGTTTTTGTTTTGTTTTGTTCTATATATATATATATAGTTTTATAAGGTTTCTTTTATGTTGGGCTGACTCTTTGATCTCCCCAGGAAACCATCCCCCCACCTCTGGATTTTCTTTTAATCTACAAAAATCACTGACCACAGCTGCAGACTGGGAAGGGTTCTGTAATGAGACAAGCAAAGCAGAGTGAGCCAGCACGGACTCAGAGAGAGATAACTGGGAACATCAGTGCATTTTTCTGAACATGTGCAGTGAGGGCTTTGGAGACATCCCAGCCCCATGTACCCAGAGTGCACGACTAATAAGTGAAAAGAGATCCACTCTATGCAAGGCTCGTCTCTGTCATTAGCTGCGTTAGACCTTACAACTGTCTAGTCTAGTAAAGGCCCTATCTCTGTTCAGCAACAGAGGAAACCGAGTCTCAGATTGGGTTCCCCAGAAAAGTTCCTAAGACCAAAGTTCTTTGTATTCTGATGCAATTTCAAATTTAAAGAAAATTTTCCTCTCTGACCCCCTCTATCTCTCATTTTTCAAAGAATCATTTGAAAGTAATTTGGAGATGTTGTGAACATTTCTCAACTAAATACTTCAGTGCTTATGTCCTAGGAATGAGGACATTCTTTAACATGCCCATGACATAATTATCAAAATTACACAATGTAACACTACTACAAACACCTGTAAAGTCAATAGAATTTTGTTAACTGTCCTAGTAATCTTTCATAACTGTCTTTCCTAGCCTAAGATCCTATCCAGTACTGTACCTTGCATTTAATTATTTTGTCTCTTTAATCTCCTTTAAGCCAAAATATTTTATTAGCCTTTCATTGCCTTCTGAACCTTAACTTTTTTGCAGAGTATTGGCTAGGAATGTTTCAGAAGGTTCATCAATTTGTGTTTGTCTGAAAAGCATTGCCAGGATGAAGTGGTGGATTGGGGAGAGGTAGAACCACAAAAGCCAGCAAGCTTACTCTTCTCACTCAAGTGCCGTGAAGGGAAAGTCTGGCTCCATCCAACAAGGAAGTTCTGAAAATGGAGTTGGTCAGATGTCAGAGTTGGCCTAACTGAGGTACAATGGAACAGGAGGCTACACCCCTGCCCCCAGCAGTCACTGTCAGCTTCAACACCCCATGTACTTAAGCAGCAACTATAAGTGGTTCCTGAAATCAGAGAGCCCACATGCTGACTGTTGGCTGGAGTATACAAAACCAGAAAAGGATCTTGGAGAATAAAGCTGAGGCACTGACACAGTATACTCAGAGCTTGACATACCCAGAGTCACACAGCTTCTAAGTGCGGCAACTGGGACTCCTACAGACTCCAAGGCTATTACCTATACTTCATGTACGCCCTAGAGAACTAAAATCAACCAGAAGCGGGCTAGTTTGCCTCTGGCTACTAAATTCTTATTGACCAACTGCCTTATCGAAGACCTGCTGAGTGACCACAAGATTGACTGCAAATCCAATAACCTGAATCTCCATCAAGGGGTGAGAGACTCATGAATTTTCAGAGATAAGATAGGAGTAACAGAGTCAAGACAAGGAACAGCTGGTTCTGGATTCCCTAGAAAGCCTGGGCTGGAATCCAAGACTAAATCCAAGAAGCGAAGTTGAGTGGCTAGGTCAGGGACCAATGAGCCCCTGGTGAGCTGACCAGAGTCCATGAGCCAGGAAAGGACAAAGGAGGGGTGTGAGGGAAAAAAAGCCAGATCTATAAAAGTTCATAAATAATTAACTCATCTGATGTTTTTTGAGCATCTACTATGTGTCAGATACTGTTTAAGGCTAGGGATAAGGTAGTAAATGTATTAAAAGAATTTTGTCCTGGGTGTTTCCATTGTAAAAAGAGTAGAAATCTAGGAAAAACACAACAACAAAGGATATCATAAAATGAACAGTTCTGCACACTAGGCAGAAATAAAGCAAGAAAGAATAAAAAGGCCAGGGTATGAGGGGTTGTATGGGCACAGTTGGTGAAGGGACCATCTTATGTAGAAAGGGTGAAGAATTTGGCCCAGTGTGCAATATCCGTACAATAAATGTTAAGGCTGACTCCCACCACAAGAAAGGAGTGAACTCTTTTTTTTAAAGAGATTAAGATAAAAGAGGACATAACAAAGCAGATCAGAACAGAACAATGTAAGCAACACGGTATTTCACCCCAAGAGAACCCGTAATTAACAGTAACTACCATAGTGTCTCTTTCTTTGAAATAGTGGAGCATAACTTCATATACAATAGTATCAAATCTAGCAAAATAGTATAAAACTATTCAAGAGAATGAAAGAATTACAGGGCATTCAGAATCAAATAACAGGGAATAAACAATGGCTACTATATTATCTCATTTTCCATAAAAATTTGTTTATACTATCACACATAATAAAATCCAATAAGATACAATATGATAGAACCAATGGAAACAGAAGAACAAAAGCATGGTAGGACTCCAGAGTAAGATGATATTAAATCAGCACTGGCTATTATAATGTCTTGTTTTCTTCAAAATAGCTGTTCATATTATTACAGATAATAAAATCAAACAAACTGGGATGAAATCATTCCGACTAATGAATGCAAACATTATAAAGCTTCAAAGCAATTTAATGGGGAATCATGATTACCATAAAATCTTATGTACTCTTACCATTTCTTACATTAGGAAGACTGTATGTTATTTATATATGTAAGTTTTATTTATTTCACTTATGAGTATGGTCTCAATTCGCATCCATTTATTTATAAATATCTCAGTGTGATCATTCTTTACAGCTGAGTAATACTTCATTGTATAAAAATACCACAACTTTTTTATCCATTCCTCAGTTGATGGACATTTAGGTTGTTTCCAAAATCTGGCTATTACCAATTGTGCTGCTATAAACATGGGTGCACATATATCACTGTGGTATGATGCTTTCAGTTCTTCTAGGAATATGCCTAAAAGTGGAATAGCTGGGTCGAATGGGACTTTCAATCCCAGCTTTTTGAGGAATCTCCAGACTGACTGAACAGTGGTTGCACCAGTCTATACTCCCACCAACAGTACAGGAGAGTTTATTTTGGGGAGCAAACTCTTCAGTGATACTAAAGTTAGTTCATCAAGCTTTATGCCAGGATCCCTATCTTTACTGCCTATCAGTGTTCAGTGATTCCAGCTCATAGGTATTATCTTGAATTAGTTCCAGTAGAAAATAGGTTTTGAAATGGAGATGTGGATATGAGCAGTCATAAAAACCCAAGGTCTTCCCTGGGTACAAAGACCAGAGAGTAGGTGGATGCAGAGTTTGGAGTTCCACCTGGCTAAGTCAACTGGACGAAGTCCAATTGCTGGGCCTATGTGTTATGGAAGATTCAGAAGCCAGCCTCTGGTCTATCAGGCAGGTAAGGTGCTGGGCAAGAAGCAGAGGCAGAAGCTGAGACATGAAAATGGACAAACAGACACAAGGTATGCTAAGGGCTTTCCACGACCTCACTGACTGCTCAGCCCAACAGTAACACAAGTAACTCCAACTCCCATCTAGGCTCAGCTGAGGCCTCTGACAGCTGCTGCCCTGGTCAGGACAGACATCAGGGGAAGAAGGCAGCACCTGCAGCTTGAGTTACCAGCTCACCTCCTGAATTCTCCTGACTACATTCTGCAGCACAAATAACCCAGAGCTCTTACCCAAGATTTTGTGTCATGATCAACTCTAGAATCCAACTTTGCCCTCATTTTCCAAACTATATCTATTTACCCCTAGAAAACCCCATTAAACCCCAAGGTATGGTTACAGAAGCACCTGCAGGATTTCAGGTTTGTCTCATGGTGTTTTTCCCCTACTTCTTCTATTTCTTAACCATCCTGAGCAGCTTCCTGGCTGACTTCTAAATGAATACCTACTGAGTGCAAAGCTCTGTGATTATATGGTCTTCAGACCACCGCTATGAAGGACTTACATTATCCATTTTACAAATAAGGCAATTGGGACTCCATGGTGTAAATACACTAAATAAGGAAGCATGACCCCAGGATTCTAACCCAGGTCTATGTCATTCCAGCCATGTTCCTTCCCTAAGTCCATGCAACCAGACGTCCACATTTCCCAACTGTAAAGCTGATTCAGTAGTACCTACTTCACATGGTTGTTCAAACATTTCACTGAAAATCTGTAAAGCACCCCTGGAATTCTCAGTAAGTGCTATCTAGTGTAGTAATAGAAGTGACATCATCTTTTAGCTTTCCTGAAAAAGCCTGGTCAGTGCTTTGAGGATAAAAACACAAAGGAAGGCAATGGGGTCCTTGGCAGTCCTTAACTTCTCCCCCCAAGACAAAACTGCTCCCCAACTTCTGCATACTCATAACTCTGACAAAGCAGATGCTCATTTGTTGAGAACCAGGGCCACACACAAGTCAGGAGCATTTGTTCAAGTATTAAAAGTCAGCTCATATGGCCCTGCCATTAAACTCCCTGTGGGTGAGCCAGGTTAACAGTGGGGCCTCATGTGATAAGTCATTAATCTCCTTATGTAATGCAAGAGTCGTACAACTTACTTCAGCCCTAATCTCCCATGAGTTACAGCCTCTTCTGTGATTCATAAAACAAATCAATCACACCTCCCAGGCTCTCATCTATTTATTACTGCTTTTTAAATGCTGGGAGAGGGAGAACCTGGTAGACGTTTTGCGTTCCTCCCCCAGCTAGGCCAACCTTCACAGGCTGCAGGGAAATGGACTCTGTGCTCCCAGTTTAAGCCACAGATCAAGCTTAGTTGAGTTCTGAGGCTTTCAAGAAGCTGAGGATCTTGCATCTGTGGCATCTAGAAGGTGTCTCCCTTTTGCTCAAAGTAGGGACTGGGGGCAGGCCTGAGTCCTCATCAATTTGTGTCTAGAAGGCTCCAGGTTCTATCTAATGCCATTTATGAGCCCTTCTCTGACCATCCCAGGAAAGAAACCCTCTTTGATGTTTTCAGTTCATCTGATTGCTTTTTGTACCATCCAACACGCAGTGGGAATTCATGGTTCTGTTTGCATGTGTGCGTGCGTGTGTGTGTGTGTGTGTGTGTGTGTGTGCATGTGTATCTTTTTGTATACATGTGAATTTCTAACTCTGCTTTAGATTTTAGACACCACCTAACACTGACCTACCTCAGTGCCTATCATGTTATAGGTGCTCAGGAAATGTGTGCAAATTTATTTCACTCCAATTATAACCCTCAGAGAAAGGGATTAATAATCCCATAGAGATAAGGAAGCAGAGGCTGAAAGACTCAAGTCACATGTTCAAGGTCAAACATCCAGGTATTGAATCCAGGTCTCTGAGACTCCAAAATTCCTACAGCACTCCCCCTCTTCTTGGTGTGAGAATGGAGGAACAGTGTTACTGAGAAGACATGATGTGGTCACAGGTACTGGGAATAATAGGGTAGACAACAAGGACATAGGCTGGATGGCCAGCTGGCATAAAACTTGGACATGCACCAGACACCCTAGAACCCTGAGAAGATAGAAAAATGAGCACTCCCGTGAAACTGGAAGGTGCTATCTAAAGCACTGTGGGTTGCTGCAATTCTGTCTTTAGTGAAGATTTTTCCACCCCCAACTCTTCTGTAATGCTGTCCTCTTCTGGTCTCTCATTGGTCCAGGCAGTAGGTGGAGCTAATCATGGACACTAAGAAGGGGCAGGGTTCAGGGCAGAAGTTGATATAGAGCATGGGCAAGACAGGGTGGAGGAGGAGCAGAAGCAAACTGGGAACATGGACATGAGAGAACACCCACTGGCTAAATCTGATTCCAAAATTCCAGATTCCATGGTCAAAGGTCTTATACTCCACGACATGGATTTCTCTGTTGTGCAATGACACTCCCAATGACACCCTCCACCTAGGGTTGCTCCAGAATGCTGCAGTGCAGGGATCAGGCATGTTTATGACTGTGCCCTGGCCTCATGCCAATAGCTGTGTGCTACGTGGTCGGCAGTCCTGAGCCCAGAGAAAAAGAACCTCCTACCAATCTGAGACCACCACAGAATGGTGTGGAAAAGGGAGAGAAAGAGATATGACCTGAGACCACCAAGGAACAGGAGCAACCAGAATAAAGCTGCAGGCTGTGAGATTCAGGATGAAGCAAGTCTCCACCAGGGTGCTGATCAGAACAGAAGTGGTGGAGAGACGCCCATAGGAGTAGGGTGCAGGCACCCTGAGAAGGTAGCCACTCCCAGGAGGCAATGTACCTTTCCTCATAAGCAACATGAAAAGCCCTTTCTCCAACCCAGAAACTAGCTAACCAGGGCCAAAGGAAGCTAGCCTAAAGGCAAGAGGACATAGGGAAAGATACTGCTCATCCTGCCTGTGTGTGACTATGCATGCACAAGCAAGGAGGCACATGCCCAGGTGTGCCTACATGCTTTATATTTACAAAATGAGAGGAGAAAGAAGCAAAGGGTGGAGGATGGGACAAGACTGGTGACCCAGTTAATATAGATATGTGAACAGTGGTCAGTAAGAAGCAAAAACCAGTGAATATCATTAACCAATCTATTGATATTTATAGAGCTTACTGTGCACCAAGCACTGCTGGAAGCTCTCAGGACGCAGTGGGAAATGGCACAGATGCGAAGGCCTGACTCTCTCTACAGTGGCAAATACAGGCCATCGATTTATATGCTGATGCATATAATAAGGTAGGTAAAGGGGAAGGACTGTGGGAATGAACAGCAGAGGATTCGTCCAGTCTAAGGGATCAAGAAAGCTCTTTAAGGAGACTAGAAAGGCAGCCATGCAGGACCAAGGGGCTAGGCCTTCTGATAGAGAACACAGAGCAAGGGAGAACACAAGATAGGCTGTGATATAGCCAAGACAAATTAGAATGCGTCTCAAAGAAATAAAAGTAGTAATTATTACTTTGAAGCACACACTCAAACTATTAACAAAATGTTGCTTTAATTATATCTACCTTAATGAACAGATAAAAACAGTTGGCAATTAGTTCTGTAATTGGTTATGTAAAGAGAAATGCTGCTTTGAGTAGTAAAGCATATGTCTTGTACAGAATTTATGAGGAAAAAAAGATGTTTCTTCAAGTACTAAAGCATGATGCCCTAAAGAGCTGTCACATCCCAGAGTCTCATAGGCATGTCTACTTCATAGGTTCTGCAAAGGTAGACTTTATCCTCCTTGTAGCTGGATCAGTAACAGACAAGTTACCAGAGTTTTTATTCTAGATGTGAGTGACTCTGGGAAGCAAAATGGTAAAAGTGTTTGAAACTCATAAACTCTGTGGCCTTAACATTTTCTTTAATCTTTCTGTGATTTGACCTTTTAAATGGAGATAATAATAGTATCGATTCATGGAGTTTTGAAAGTTCTGCAAGGTCACACAAACAAAGGACAGACATTAGAAAATATCTAATAAATGCTGTGAGGATCCATATATTATACGTTATGCTACTTTGCTATTGCTGCCATAACAGATTGAATCTAGGGTTCAAACAATACATATTTGCTATCTCATAGTTCTCAGATCAAAAGTTCAGCGTGAATGTCAAGGGTCTCACTACGGTGTTGGCAAGGCTCTGATCTATTTCAACGGCTCTTGGAGAGAATTCACACTATTACCTCCCCAGATTCTTGCACTCACAACATTGACTTGTGACCTGTTCTTCCATCTTTAAAGCCAGCAGCATTGCATCTCTCTGACCATTTCCACCTATTCACATCTACTTCTGACTCCAGTTAGGAAAGGTTCTCCAGTTTTAAAGACCAACATGACTGAATTGCATAATTCAAGCTAGTCTTCCCATCTCAAGGTCTACAACCTTAATCACAACTGTAAAGGATTTTATTATGTATGGTAACATGTCCACAGGATTAGGTAATGGACATCTTTAAAGGGTCTATAACAGTGTGTATATTTACCTGCATGTACTTACGGTGATTTTTTTTCATATTGGATAAATGAGATATCAGTCCTCAATACTATATACTTTTGTACTCTTCTTCACTTCCCATGCATCCCCCAATTTTCTTCTACATGATTACAAGTGAGTTCCCTACCTCATCAAATGTAAAACCACTGTACAATTAGTTCAAGAACTTAAGATCTATAGTCCTTCTACCTTTTTCAGCTCCCTCCCATCATCATTAAACTACATCACAACTCATGGCAAAAATGTGATCAGAGAGAGAAGGAAGGATCTAGAAACAAGAAAATATCCTTCCAGCTAACATCGCCAGTGACCTGCCTCCAACCAGGCCCCATCCATGAACACATGAGAGTGTGGTGGGCATTTTAGATTTAAACCATAACCTTGGTGCTCCTGGCCCCTAAAAGGCTCATGACCATTTAATTATGCAAGATGAAGCTAGTCCATATTCAGAGTTACCTAAGTCTTAACAGTTCCAGTATTGCAAAAAAAAAAAAAAAAAAAAAAGTCCAAGTACAAAGTCTCCTCTTAGACTCAAGGGAATCTTTTAGCTCTGATGCCCTGTAAAAGTGAAAAAGAAAGTTAAATACTGCAACACAAGATGCCAGAGGATAAACATTTCCATTTCAAAAAGGGAAATAATGGGGTAGAAAAAAGTTGGACCAAAGCAAGACTAAAATCCAGCAAGGCACACATCATATTTTACAAATCCAAGTCCAGCACCCAAGACGGATTGTGATGAGATGTAAACTCTAAAGGGCTTGGACTTTCTTGGGCTCTGTTAGATACCTACTCAATAGGCATTCCATATTTCTAGCATTTCCATCTGAAACCTTCAGCTTCACTCTCACAACTTCACACATTGTCCTCACAGGGGCTCTTGGCAGGGACTGTGATTCTGCAAAATATTTTTGCCTGATCTACCAAACCCTATTCAGAAATCTTGGTAAAAGCCCCTATGATCCCATCTCTTACATGCCTGAAAAACCAGCACCATAAGGTCTGACACCAGCTTGAGGAGGAGGCAGATCCTTTTGGACCATGGCTGAAGTGACCTTTGAATGCCTAGATAGGTGAACTTGTGGAAATATTTCTCTAAGCCTATACAACTCTGAAGGGTTGCCCTGGATCTCTCTTCTCAGAGCAAAATTTTTCAAAGGCATCCTTTCCTACCTCTGAAACTGCAATGACTTTTAGATGAAATCTGATCAGTTTCTGAGATGTCTTCAAGCTATTTTCCTATAGTCCTGATGTAAACTGCCTGGCTTCTTTTTAATGCTAATGTTTTCTATAACCATATTCTTCTTTTTCCCAACTTTATAGCCCCTACTTTTCTGATAAATTTTCACTTCAATGTTTTTTATTCCTGATTCTCACTGCATATATGGCTAAGTTCAGCCCAGTAGTATCCTTGTGAAAGCCTAAACATTGGGCTGCCTTGAAATTTCCCTTACCAAATTATTTAGTCTGCTACACTTAGTCTCAGCCTCCCACAAAGACTCCGAATGGGCAAAATGTAGACAAATTTTCTGCCAGAGGGTAAAACATGGGCTATAATCCAACTGTTAGTGGAGTCCCTGTTCCCATCCTAAACCTCCTTAACCTGGCCTTTACTGTCTGCTTTTCTAGTAGCATTATGGACTTCTGAGCTCTGAACAATATTGCACATGGAGCTGCTTACAACATTCTATGCTTTCTCTAACCTGCAACTTCAAACTTTTCTAAGTACCATAACAAACAAGTTCCAAAGGCTTCGGAACTACACAGTCAGGCACAATCACTCTATCCTACTCTTGGTACCAATTTTCAGTATTACTCAGTTTTACTGCCACTAAGACAAAATATCTGACAAAACATAAAGAAGGAGAGATTTATTTCGCTTCACAGGTTCAGTGGTTCAGTCCATTTTCAGCTGGCTCGCTCCAAGGCAGAAATGGCTGGTGAAACTGCATGGCAAAGGCAAGTCACTTGCCCCATGCAAACCATGAAGCACACAGAGAGTGGAGTGAAGAAAACACTCTTACAAATCACACCCCTAGTGGCTTATCTCTTCCAACTAACTCTGAACTCATGAGATTTTTTTTTGGGGGGGGGCACATTTTAGATCTAAACTATAACAATTCTTACAGTGAATATAATTCCTGCATACTATAGGGGTTGATTTGAATTGAACTTGCTGACAAATATGATATTTTAAATAAATTTAACCAAAATTCATCTTTATTCTTTGCAGTTTTCTTAACTTCTTCAGACCTGAGCTCTTTTTATAGAGCTCTTAAACACTCATAGATCCATAAACACTATGCTGCACATACTCATAATCAAAAGGCCTTAGGTTACAAGTTATTCCTGTGAGATGGGCATGGAAGAGAAAGAAATAAATAGATGGAGGAAGGAGACAAGAAAAGGAGGAGAAAAAAGGGAAGAAAGAAAAAAAGAAAAGGACAGAGAAAGAAACAAAGGAGGGAGAATGAGGGAACAGATAGAGGGACAAGAAGAAAGATTGACTTCTTAGTGGCCCCTAATGTGAAAATGCAATCCATCTGTTTTCTCTTCCAGTGCTAAGGTCATGGATTAGGACCATTCATGAATAATTTCATCAACAGTCATTTGTTTATTCACTTATACAATGAACAGTTAATTTGCCCCTGCTAAGAACTCATCTCCACATTGAACTCTGGTAGCTCCATGAAAAAGGACCCTACACCCTCAGGAATCTCCCAGTTTTCAGGATCAAGGATTCAGCTCCGCAACATAAGTGCCTGCTTGGCAAGCGAGAGGTCATGAGTTTGATTCCTGGTACCAAAAAAAGAAAAGAAAAAGTTTTCCTAATCTTGTAAATACTTTTACATGCAGTACCTTTGCTTGAGAAAATAAAGCTGGCCCATCTTCAGAGAGTCTAACATCATCAAGAATGACTAGATGCTTACCAGATTTTTAAGTGCCTTGAGAACAATTCATATCCTTCGCTGGCTTCTTTCCCATTGGGCTATGATTTACATACAATGAAATGCACAGTTTTATAAGAAGAGGAGTTATTAACTCATTCCCCTTCCCAGTAACCCCCAAGGCAGAAACCACTGCCTGACTTATTTCAGGGAAGTTTTACCTGTTTTGGAGGTTGACAAATATGGACTCATAGATGGAACATTTTTGTGTCTGGTTTCTTTTGCTCAGCATGACTTTTTTTTTAGATTTGCTCATATTGTGCATATTACTAATCTATTTTTATTGAAGAGTTATATTCTATTGTATAAATAGACCATAAATTTTTACCCATTCTCCTGTTAATGAATATTTGAACAGTTTCCAGGGTTAGCCCATTGTGATTAAAGCAGGTATGAATATTTCTGTAAAAGATTTTTCTAAACATATGTTTTCATTTCTCCTAGATAAATACTAAGAAATAGAATCACGAGGTTAGATATAATCACAGATCAGATATTTATTTAACTCTTTAAGGAACCACCAATCTCTTTTTCAAAGTGGTCATGCCCTTTATACCCTCACCAAAATTTCTGAGTGATCCCTATCCTCTTCAACATTTGCTCTCAACTTTTCTCTTTTTACTCTAGATGTTCTGGAAACAAAGCTCAGGGCACTTTAATTTTTTATGGAAGTGCTTAATCTATGCTACAAAAAATTACTTCTGGGAGCCTCTGAAGTGTGCTACTTATATATTTGTGGGTGTCCATTTGCAAAAACAATTCTTAAGAGGCATTGGGGCTTACTGGACTATCACATGGGCCCAAGCCTAGAATGCAATCCACAGACTGCCTCCTCAGATCAAAAGATGGGGGAAGAATAGTCACAGACTCTAGTAAAAGCCGTTCTAGCTAGGGCCTATTAGAGGTGTGCTCCACTGGGGTTAATGCTTGCAGAGACTATGAATACTGAAAGAGTCCCTCCCCTACCATGAACATTCCTCCTACTGCAGACTGCTCAATGGAAATGACCGTAACAAATCCACTTTTTCCTCAAATCACATGCACCTCTAATCATCCCACAAAAATTTAGTATCATACTAGATCAAGCCATGACTTTCAAATACAGAGATATCTTCATCAGTAAGGACCCCAAATATCTCCTTAATAAAATGGACCCTAGAAGACCCGTCTCCATAAGAACCTCTTTTCTCTGCTATCAAAGAGCCAAGTTCTGTACTATCCAATATGGAGCCACAAGCCACACATGGCGACAGACCACTTGATATGGGACTGGTCCAAATTGATTTGTGCTAACAATATAGACTGCATGCAGATGTTACACCGAGGATGATGAAAGAAAAGTATAAGAGAGGTCATTAATAATTTTATATTAATTAATTTTATACATATTTTATATTTAAATTATATTTTAGATAATCAGGTTAAGTAGAATATATTTTGAAATTAATTGCTCCAGTTCTTTTTCAAACTAACTACTATAAAATTTTAAATTATATGAATGCCTTGTATTATATTTCTATTGTATTTTCTGATCTAATTTAGTCCACGTTCTATGGACATGTCTCTCAAAATTCAGGCCAGCTCAGTGTGGTCACCACCATAGCCCAATAGATTCCAAGGGCACTCCACTTGCAAGAACTTCACAGAATCTCCAGGATTTGTTTTAAAGACCTCGTGGTCTGGCCAGATTAACAGGTCTGAGTTGGCTCATGCATGTGATAACATAGCCCCAGCCCACCTCAAGCCTCAAAAGAGATCAACATCACTCAGGTTCAAGGCACTTAGGAGGGATAACCAGCTATCCTGGCTTCCTACGGACTGTTTAAAGGAGTTCTTGAGGAGCAGAACTTTAAGTTTTTTAAAACCAGACAGGCCCGTGCAAACCAGAATAAGCTGTTCACACTGGACCTAGGAATGCCCATGAGATCTGCTTTTTAAGGGTCCTACATAGCAGGTCAACACTCCCACCACCAACAAAGCACTGAGATATTTCAGGGACAGGCAGGAGAGATATAAAAGTTACAGGCCTCACCTGCTAGTGCCTTCCCTGAACCAAATGAAAACCAAATTTCTAAAGCCACACCCACTGAGGCAACAGGAGACAGAGAATAGGGAGCCCTTGGGCTGCAATTTGAAATCAAACTCCTCCAAGGAGCTGTCTGTTGTGCGTGTGACTGATCAGATCACTTCCCTCACTCATTGGGGTGGAGTTAGGGTGGGGAGTCTGTCTGACTCACTGCTCAGGCCATGGGCCTGTCTGCCCATCCCCAGACTAGAGACCTACCCACCCCACCTCTGTCAGCTATGTTGTCAGCCACAGGCCATGCCTCTCCAAGAAGGCACAGAGGGTGGTTGGGGCAGGTTTCTAGGGCTGAATTTAGGAAGGTGCTGCCCGTCACAAGCTCTGGTTCTAACTTAGACATAACTGGTCTTGCAATCGGGAATCTCTCATTATCTCCTTTTAACCTGTACCAGTGTCTTCAACTCTAAATCCTGGAGGGAAGGCATGGGGAAAGAAACTTACGTTTTTCTACTTCCTGATAGATTTGGAGACTGATGAGGCTGACTTCAGGTGAAGAGATAAAGCAGAGAGTCATTCCTCTGTTCAGGTACTCACTGTACCTTTGTACACACCTGATACTAAGGAATTGCTTAAATGCAGTAATAAAATTCTGCCTTCATGGTGCTTATAATCAGGGGGAGGGGGGACAAAGGATAAATGAATCATTTAGAAAATGTGATAAGACTTCTGAAAGGAAGCCAGGTGTAGAGGTTCATGCCTGTAATCCCAGTACTCAGGAGTCCAAGGCAAGAATATAGCAAGTCCCAGGCCAGTCTTGGCTACATGGTGAGACCCCCTTCCTCCAAAGAACAAGGTTATGGAAGAACAAGAGGCGGGTGCTTTGTGAGTATGTATCCTGAGTCTATCCCTGTCTGCAATCATGGGGAAATTTCCTGGGGAAGCAACACTGAGACCCAGAGATGAAAGAAAGTTAAAGTTCAAGCCTCAGAGCACATACTGGACTACATGTTGTTGGGTGTCTTCTATAACCTGGGACAAGAACCATGCAGGAAGGATCCAGTGGATCCAGGTATAGCGAACAGGATATCATTTCAAGAGGGAGAATAGAGCTGAGATCAAGACCTTGCATTCTCAGTCCAACCAACCCAAATCTGAATTTCAGGACCACTCACAAGTTCTACACATCTTTGGATCTCAATTTTTTCATCTATTAAAATTAGTGTAAGTAACACCTATTTCATAAAGTTGTAAGAATTTTAAAATTTTAACACAGCACATACAGGGTGGTGTCTGGCATAGACAAGGGAGAGGAAGGTGATGTAAAAAAGAATTAAGGTGTGTGATGTACATGTACCAAATCCCCATGATGAATGTAATCATTATGTACTACAAACATGTACTAATAAAAATAAAAAATTTAATTAAAAAGTGATATTTTTCTGTATGCATTTATTAATATGATAGTGAGGAAAGATAAAACATGCTGTGGAAACCAACTACCACCTATCATTTATCTTACGGTAGCAATGTTTCAAAAGAAACTTTAAAAATTGGCAAAACGCCACGTGTCTCAAGGAAGAAATATTGGAACTGAGCCTGGAAGGGTGGATGTTTGACTTGCAAAGAAAGAGTATGCAGAAATCCAGGAAGACCAGAATGGGTAGGGCATTAGCTTAGAGTGCCAGGGGACAAAGAGATGGCAGACAACCAGACCGAAGGGCTGGGCGAGGTGGTACAGGGGAACACAGATGGCCATGCTAAGTAGTGCGGCCTTCCTCCAACAGACACTGAAGTTCTGGGAGATGGTCAGCAATTTGTTGATGCTCATGCTGGTAGGAAAAAAAGGTTGCCTGGGAAAAAGAAACAAGAGGCCAGGCCACAAAGAGACAGCTGATTTAAGTATATGGATCCACCCCGAACACTGCATTGCTGTCTAACAGACCTACACTTTCACAAACGCTAATCCTTTTGCCTGGAAACCCAACAAACTCGCCCTCCAAAATTCTGTCAAGTCATTCATTCACTCCACTACTATTTCTTAAGCCCTTATTCTAGGTGAACCCAGTAACCCCTGTCTTTAATGAAACTGTGATCTGATGCAAGGGTGAACAAACTTTTTCTGTAACGAGCAAGAAGTAATAATTTCAGTCTTTGTAGATCGTTGAGACTCCAGCACAACACAGCCACTGCAGAGCAAAAGTTCCTGTGCCCACCATATAAATGACTTTCTGTTGTGTTTGATAAAACTTTGTACATAAAACAACAGGGGAGGCATGGCTGTGAGTGTAGCTCAGTGATAGAGTACCTGCATGAGGCTCTGGGTTGGATCTCCAGCACACATACACATGCCCCCCCAAAAAACCACAGTGTATCCACATTTTAAATAGTGAAAAGAAATTGATGAAATTAATTTTAAGAATATATTGTATGCATTGTCGTATATCTAAAATGTTATTTCAATATGTAATCAATAGAAAAATTATTAAAATATTTTGTAGTTTTTATACTAAGCCTTTGAAATCTAGTACATATTTCACATTTAAAATACATCTCAGTTTTATTTGTCATGCGTCAAGCATTTGGTAGCTTCATGGGGCTGGTGATCAGCACACTGAATAGCACAGGCCTAGTAAAGATGGGGCAAGAGGAAAGAGTATGGAGCAGTCTGGCCTTGGCTAAAGGCATGAATCAATGATCACCCAAATCCAGTTTGGTTACTTGCCTGCTGGATAATTTTGAGCATGATTCTTACCAGTGTGGGTCTTTTAGGCCCAAGGTATCAAATGAGATGTTGGCTTCAGCTCTTAAATTCCTGCCAGCTCTACAGCGTAGATATTCTGAATTCAGGATTGAGTAGATGGAATCATCAACTTGGTCTTTCTTTGTCCAAATCACCCTCAGTAGCACGATCATCTTGGAATGACTGACTTGCTGATTCCTGTATCAATTGCCACTTCCACCCTTCCAGGGGCTTTTTAAGGATATCTGTGTGCTCCTGATTGTTGCAGAATAGACATTTAAGTAGAGAAGTGAGAGAAAAACTGCCCTCCCATGGAGGAAGTACACTCATACACATGACACATGTTACACATGCACACACATGTGCATATGCGTATGTACATATCCGTTATACATGCTTCGCTGGTACACACACACATTCACAAAAGCACACACAGACACACATGTACAGACATGACAGCTATGATCTCCAGTCCATGAGGAAGCAGGTTGTGGGAACAAAAATAGACTACCTGAGTCAGAGGATGAGTCAGAATGTTCTGGAGAGGCTCTGAAGGGAACAGCAGGAGGGGCTGATGGTGAAGAAGGAAGCCAGGGCCCCTGGGGGAAGGAGGATATGAGGAGGTTTCCCAGGCAGGAGCAGGGTCCACCAATTCACCAACTTGTGTCCTGAAGGGTAGCCTATGCCAAGGGGTCACCAAGTGGAAGAAAATTAAGAAGCGAACACTTTTGCCCTGAGACACATGAAGCTCCTGCAGTTGGCTACCATCCATGGAGGCTCAGCCTCAGACTCTCTCCCTATGCTAACTCAGACTGCTGAAAGTTGATAGCCCACGCTGAATTGGGAAAACTGAGGAAGAGGAGTGCAGAGTGTCTTATTTGACCCAGGGTGGGATGGATAGGGTCACCTTCCCAATACCTCTACAGAGGTACCTACAGAGAAGCAATGACAGAGTGTGTATCTATGTGATTACTTCTCCTTCAAGCACATGGCCAGTGCTGGTGATTTTCTATACCACCACATGGGATTCTCAGAGCTCCAAAGATATCCCCAAACCATCAGATCTAGGTAGTAAATGTGGCAGAATCAGATGGAAGAAAGGATGAAAATGCTCCCAGAAGGAGTCTGGGGCCAGACAGAGAGGGGTCAGCCTAGGATGACCAGCATCAGGAGACAGACCCAATCTATGGCAGAGGAGTAAAAACTGAATATCTCTACAAAATGCAGTGAGGCCTCTGGAATGGTCCCCATATTATGGTGCTAGGTTTGATGTACCTCCTGGGTGATAACCTTAGAGCTTGAAACAGAAACTAGACTATCCATAGTCAGTACCGATTCCAGGACCCAGGATAACTGAAATGCTGAAATCAGTACAGACGATCCAGTGATGGGTAGAAGAATCTAAGTGAGCAGAAATGGCCCTGCCGTATCATCCCTCCTCTGTTAGTTCCACATTAATTGTGTTCACATCACCCTCAAGTGTCCCAGTCTTAGTTTGAGTTTCCTTGAGAGCATAACCTGAGACAAGAAGTGATCCCAGGAATCAGGAGACAGGAAGTGTGAATAGATAGGGAAAGGAGAAGAGATTAACATATCAAGGTCATTACTACAGGTAAAATGGACTTCAGTGCACAAGGGCCTCCCTCTTGGAAGTGTACAGAGACAGGGCAGAATTTCCTATCTGAAAATCAGGAGGCTTGAGCTTCTATCTACCAGGTTCTACGGTCTTGTGGTTCATGGTTAACTCTGAGAGTAGTTTCCTACCACTCTTCCTCCTCCATAGTTCTGGAGAAGCTATGAAGCAGAAAGTGCCAGAAAGTGCGTGGAGGTGGAAGTCAGGCACTGTGGTCCACCAACAGCTGGGTACCAGTGTTGCAGGTAGAACCGAGAGTGAGCACCTGAATCACCTCCTCTCCCTCCAATGGCATCCTGCTGCACTTCAGTACAATGTAAATGCCACTGAGGAGTCTGGATCCTGCCAGCCTTTCCAACCTCATCTCTCTCTCCTCTTCCAATTGCTCATCACAGTCATAGCTCCATGTACTCATACGCAATCACACTGGTTTTACCCCCTCCCGCTCCCCAGAAGTGGCAACAATGCAAAGCATTTGCCCTTGTTCTCCCTGCTTGAGACTTTGTGCCTCTCATTACAGTTCCCTTCATTGTCCTCTTCACTCTGGGCAAAACTATATCTCCTTAGAGAATTCTCCACGACTGATCTCCCCTAAAAGTCAGCTTCACTCTATGCTTTCATATCACAGTACAGTGCTTGTAAATGTTAACTAGTCCTTAAAAAAAAAAAAGCCCTACCTTGCTGTGCTTGTCAATTCTCATGGTATAAATATTTCCATCTTGGTCAATTCCAAACTAGCAATGTAAAGCCACTGTATATAGAGTTGGAGAAAAAGAACGGTAAGCAACACGTGGCTACATCATTTCCATCATATAGAGTGAATCAGAGCAAAGAAACATAAGAGAGCATAAAGAACGGTGAAATAAAAAGTGATATGTTTCTTTTTACTTTGATTTTAATATAATTTACTTAACTATACATTTTATAACTTAATTATGTGTAATCCTCCTGTTTATCATCTTGCTCATAAACCCCTGAATATTTAACGATTGTCTCTCCCAAGCTGACATCTGCTGGCCCCAATTCATATCCCCATGTTCTGTCCCTCGGTGCACCTTTTAAAATGTGTGATTATTTTTCTCCTTGTTTTATTGTTGCCAGCACTTTTTAATGTGGGTTCCACGATGGTGGAAACTGTGACTGACTTAGTTTCAGGTGTATCCTCAGAGCCCAGTACAAAATTTAGCCTACAATAGGAACCCAATGAATATTTGTTGAATGAATGTATTAATGCGTGAATGCATGAATGAATGAGTAAATGAGGTCAGTGGATGTCATAGGGTTGGGCATCTCTGCCGAGAATTGAAAAGGGAACACTCACCTTGAATAATCCACCTTGGATCCCACAAGGCTTATTGGGGTGCTGGTGACAGGGTGTGAGGACAGGTCCCAAGGGAGCAGGACATCCTGGAAACTCCAAGTTGGAGAGGTCCAAGAATGGTAGGGGTGGTGAATCAGCAGTCAGTGTGGGCTCTTGAGCTCGCAGGGAAGGCCTCTGCCAGGGCTTTATCCCCTCTGCACAGTTTAGTGGTCCCACTGTTTGGGGCTCTCGGACAAATCCAAAGCCAAAAACAAGTGATCTCTCTCACCAACCTCCATGCACAGGCATTGAGTGGGAACACTGGACAGTCTCCTGGATTCAAATGTTTGCCTGGTCCCCTCTGGTATATGTGAGGTCCCACCCACTCATGATTCCCAGGAAAACTGCATGTTACAGCATGGGGTGGCTAGGATCTGGAGGAAGAGCAAGCCCATGCTCAACAACTCTGCAGTATGTACTCCTACCGTGTGCCAGACCCCTCCAGCCTGGGAGCCTGCTGCTCTGCAGGAAATGCCTACCTTTATCTGTCTTTCTGTAGTGCCCAGCACAGAGCCTGCCTGGGGAGATAAGAGTATGCTTGCAGCATAAATGAGCCAGTGAGTAAGGCAGCTTCCCAGCACAGCAAATGTGAATCAGCAGCATTTCCCATTCAAGCCAGTCACAGGCCTGGCACTGGTTTGAGCACAGAGATGCCAGGACAGCTCTGCCCCTGATGCCACCCAAGGTAGGGGCCAGGAACCCAGCCCCAGAGTCAGCTAGGCTGGAGCCACACCCAGCTCTGCCACTTTCTAGCTTGAGCCTTTATTTCCTTGTTTGTAAAATGGAGATAAATCACCATCGCATTACCACAGCAGGTAGCTAGAGGGGTAAGTGAAATGATACAAGTAAGGGTATTCCAAGTCTCTTGAAGCAACGAACAAACTCAAGAGATTTATTTTTAATGGGTGAATACTTATACAGCAATTTCTTTGTGACAGGAACTGTTACAAGCACCTTATCAATATAAACTCATTTAATACCTTACTTATACCAAGATTTTTATACCATACTGCCTCTTGCTGTGTATGCAGAAAGTCCTCCATAGGGACTTAGTTTAGGATTTTGCTAATCCTGTTATGTAATATATTTTTGCTTCTCCAACTCAGTATTCTTTTCTGTAAAATGGGACGTTGTGTTAAATGGTCTCCAATTCAATGGTTACATTGCTATGGATCTCTTGTTTCCTGCCTCTTCATTCATGCCAGCGATCAGACCTCTCTATATCTCCAACCACACAGTGGATTGCTGCTGCAGGATGCTGGGCTGAGGAGGCTGTGTCTATTCCCCAGCCACCCTGGCCAACTACAGGGTTGTGGACCCCACAGCCATCTTCTTCTCACCTGTAGATTATGATGCTAACGCTGATCTCATCTTCCCATTGGAAAGCATTCTGAGAAATCCACATTTTGAGATGAAATCCACATTTGAGATGAAAATCCCAGCACTGCAACGCCATTCATTCTTCAGCCAGACAGAGGTTGAAGAATGTTTTGGGGACAAGGTTGGAAGAGGGCCACCTTCACTGAGTCTAGTCTATTGAAGGAAACAGAAACTAAACAAGTGAACAATAAGCAAACAAGCTCCTTTCAGAAGTCATGGGGCTGTGAAGTGCTTAAAGTAGGCTACGAAGACAAAGGGTAGCTGGGGAGTGAGTGGTCAGGGTGCAGCCTTGCTGGGAAATGTAGACAAAATGGTGACAAAGCCAACCAGGGGATGAGGTGAGCCGGGGATACAGGAATCACCTGTTTGAGAGACTGGCCTGAGTGTGACTGGACTTCAGAGATCAGCAAAGCAAGGTGGAGCAGATCAGGAAGCACCTGGTAGGTTACCTAAGGAGCCAGTGAAGGCCCCTTTAACTTTCAACCAACACTTTATTTGCCTGTACACAAGACTCTTTCATAACTTATGAGACCTAGTACAAAATGAGCATGAAGGGCCCTTGTTTTAAAATTAGTAAGAGTTTCTGAGGGTCTTTCTAGGCTAAAAAGAGACTGGAGACTTGAGGGACTTTAAACACGCGGCCAACTTTGCCTGTGGCATTCACTGCATCTGCAAAAGCAGGCGACTAAAAGGCTAAGCTAAAAACCTCCAAAATGCAGAGAAGTTTGGGGACAGTTTCATGGTGCTAAGGAACCAAAGATTAGAGATGAAGATGTGCTGAAGAGGGTGGCAGTGCCATAACTGGCTCTTGGTGAGTGCTGAAGAGATAAGCCCCAGAACAATGGTGAGCCGGAAGGAGACCACATTGAGATGAGCAGCTTCCATTCTGTGCGCCCACAGGAAGAGGGACTGAATCCTGGCTGGAAGAAGGTAGCATCACCTAAAGCTTCTACAAGTTGTGAAGCACCTTGTTCCCTATTCAAGCAAAATTAACTAGTCATGTCAAAGGACAAGCCCGTCATGACTGAAAACCAAGAGAAGGGAGAAAAAAGTATACAATATTAAAAATAACTCAAGTATTGAAGGAGTTGGGGTTAAATGCTTTGAAATAACCATAATAAATATTTTTATAAAGAAGAATGCCTAGGACATGCATTCATTATTTCACCTAAACCTCCTGTCACCACCACCCCCAAGAAGAACCATGCAAGGAAGAAAAGTACAAGATGAGAACACAGGCTCAAAGAAGAGAATTAACAGTTCCAAATTCATTCTGCATACAGCTAATTGACAGAGCTAAAGCTGAAATTCAGCCCTCCCTGAGTCCCGAGTTCCCTCTTTCTGGGTGTACAACCCTGACTCACACACACTATCCATTCACAGGGCTACCGTTCAAACCTAGGATTCAGCTGCATCCCTCAGTAACCTTGAAGGTAGATAATGCCTGTGTCTAAGGAGTGAGTGTGGCGGTACCTGGCTACTTAAGAGGCTAAGGCATGGAAATCACAAACTGGAGCCCAGCATGGACAGTTTAGCAGGGCCTTGTCTCAAAATAAAACTTAAAAATGAAGATAGGATGTATCTCAGTGGTAGAGCACTTGTCTAGCATGTGTCAGGCCACTGGTTCAATCTCCAGTACCATAAATAATAATGATGTCTGAGTATCTACTACATACCAAGCCCTACATGGAGCTCTCTACATAGATTTTCTCTTTTTTCCTATTCCTTATGGACACAGCACCATTCCCTCACTTTCCTAAGAGTGAAGCTGATGATATTTAGAAAGGTTAACTAACTTGTCTAACTTCTCCTAACCAGTAATCATGGAATGGGTGATCAGCCCAGTTCAGTGGCCCCAGAATCTTGACGACCACCTTACTCTTTACTGCTGCTCCTCTTCCACCAAGGCCATGCACAGTTCTTACTGTTATGTTAAGATACCAATTTTTCTTCTGGAAAGGTCAGAGTGCAGAAGTCCAAGGATCCTAGCCCAGGGAGACTGTCTGAGGCTTTGACCTGGTGTCAACATCAGGACTGAAAGTTGCTTCATGCCTGGCCCAAGAGGAACAGGAAAGTCTGACTTCTCCCCTAAGCATGGGAAAGAGTTCCTTTTCTAAAAACAGCAAGGCCAGAACATGACTGTGGCATGTCAGGGCCCTTTTTGCTACAGTCTTTCCCTCTGCCTTGGCCCTTTGGCTAATAGGGAAGGCTATCTTAAAAGAGGAAGACTCACTCACTCTTAGTTTTCTAACTAAGGGTCTTAGAGACTTCCCTAAAGAAAAGCACCAGGCAGCAAGGTTCCAGTGCCAAGCATGGCCCACTCTGAGTGAAGCCTTGCAGGAACATCAAGTCTGAACTCTGAGCCTCCTTAGAAGGAGACATCAACTGCCTCCTCGTACAGTCCCTTCTCCCAAACCACAGAAAATCTGAGGAGCCAGGTGAAACAGTAGCTCAGATTTGGAGACCTATCCCAATCTCCCTTCTGCTCTGAGGTAATGGACCCTGATGCTGGACATAGCTGTGTCTTGGAGAACTCACTAGGAATCCCACAACAGCATAGTAATTAAGCGTGGGACCTGGGCTAACCACTAACGACTTTAGGTCTGCTAATCTCTATTTTCCTGAATTAGATTATATAATCTACATTAAACAAAAAGCAGGTACAAACAAGGGGATAGAATAGATACAAATGAGACTACCTCTTGGTCTCAGTAAGAGTCAGAAAAGTAGATAAGGGAAGTAGTAGACACCAAGCTCAAGGATGCAAAAAATGCCAAATACATTCACTGCTGGATCTCTGAATCTAGGGTCTAAGTTTCCTAAAAGAACTACCAGAATTTCCCCATTGTCATATTCTCCTCATTTGCCTCACACTTGTAAGTCTGAGTCCTGAGAACTCCAAGATTTCCTACCTGTTGCTTTTACCATGAAATTTTCTGATGCTCAGATCCCAATCTTTTCCCTTTAAAGTCCTACAAAAGACTCTTACATTTAAGAATGCAAAATAAAAATCCGAAGACAGTCAGCTTTCATAATCTTTGTGAAAAACTCTTTTCTTTCCTTGATATTTAACAATTATCAAAAAAAAATTGTCCTTAGAACTGAAATTTTTGTTAGAATATGCTTCAGGTGAAATTCTCTTTTCGTTTTTATTTGGAATGTTACATGTATTTTCATTTTGCAATTCCAGTAAAATATATGTATGTATGTATACTAAACACACATATAAATGTTTGTTGAATATTTAGGATCTTCTTACAGGCATATTTAAATATTAACTCCTGAAATTCATGACCATAAAACCGATTATAAGAAATGATTACTGTTATAGCTTTAAAATGGATACGAAATCAGAATGCTGATTTTCCACCCAGGCTGAGAGCCTTTCCTACAAAGTAATCTTGGATATGTTACCCAAGATCTATGAGATTCAGTTTCCTCACCTGTAAGATAAAATTAGTAATGAGGCCTACCTCATTGGATGATTATGAAGATTAGATGAGATGAAACAATAACACATTTAAGTTGCCCAATAAATTTAGCAAGTTTGCAGCATACAATCAATATTCAAAAATTGGCTGAATTCCTACGCACTAATAATGAACAATCTGAAAAGGAAATTATGAAAACAATTCTATTTACAATGCATCAAAAAATAAAATACCTAATTATTAAACAAAGAAATAAGACTTGTACACTGAAAAACTTTGTTGCTAAAATTAACTAAAGAAGACACAAATGTAAAGATAGTCTGTGCTTATGCTTTGGAAGTCCTAATAATTAATGTCAATTAATACTCAAAACAATCTACAAATTCAATATAATACCTAGCAAAATCCTAATGATGCTTTTACTGAAAATGAAAAACCCATCCTAAAATTCTAAAATTCATATGGAACTTCAAAGGGCCTTCAATAGTCAAAACAACCTTGAAAATGAAGAACTAAGTCAGAGATCTCGTATTTCTTGACTTCAAAATGTATATTTAAGCTATGATAATCAAAATAGTGTGATACTGCATTAAAGGCAGACATATAGATCAATGGAATAAAATAAAGAGCCATTTTGTGTGGTCAAATGACCTTTGCAAGGATTCCAAGAGCACTTATCGAGGAAAGGCAAATCTGTTCAACAGTATCACTGGGAAAACAGGATATCTATATGGGAGAAAAAATAGTGTTTGAACCTTACCTCACACCTTATGTAACCCGTGGTTACAACTTATGAAAAGCTGTATGATTATTCCTCAAAAATGAAAAACAGAATTATCTGATGCAGCAATCTCACTTCTAGGCATACATCCAAAAGAATGAAAAAGCAATACCCCAAAGAAATATTTTCATACTCATGTTTCAGAGTAGCATAATTCACAATAGTGAAGTCCGAGTAACAAAACTGTCTATCAACAAATGACTAGATAAGCAAAATATGGTCGATACATAAAATGGGATATTTATTCAGTCTTAACAAGGAAAGAAATTCTGACACATGCTACACTATGAATGAACCTGAAGACTATTACACTAAGTGAAATAATCCAGCCGTAATAAAACAAATACTGTATGATTCCACTTATATGAGGAAATCTCAAGCAGTCAAATCGATAGAAACAGAAAGTAGGATGGTGATTATCAAAGGTTGGGGGAGGGAAGAGTGGGAAGTTGTTTAATGGGTATAGAGTTTCAGTTTTGCAAAATGACAAAGTTCTGGAGACCTGTTACACAACAATGTGGACGTGCTTAATTCTACTGTACACTTAAAAAATGGTTAAGACTGGACATTTCATGTTGCATTCTTTCTACCACAAAGAATAAAATACTGCATCTGGCATGTAATAGAGGATCTACAAGGGCTGAATTTTAGTGTGAATTCCCCTCAGTAACTAAGAAAACAGGAGTTTTGAGAGACTGAGCAAATTTTCTTAAATCATACCACTAATAAGTAGTGGTGTGAGGATTCCAAAACAATCTTTCTAAATCCAAAATCCACACATTTAACTCTCAGAGTACTGTGCCGCCTATCTAGTGCCCATTTGGCATGAAGCAGATAGTGAAAAGAAAGAATTTCCGTTTCCAATAGTCACTTACCACTGAGAGAGATAGGCCACTTCTCCGCTCAAGACTCAAAATGAATAAGCTTTAACTCCTCTCATTGGCAAGGCGTACTGTCCCAGAAGCCACAACGGTCATCAGACATACACATACCAATCACAAGATTCCCTTTTTTATTAGTGATTTTATGTTTTTTAGATTTACTGCTGTGAGGAACTGAGTCTTCTACTTCTGACAGACAAGAATCAGACCATACAAGGATGAAAATCACCCTAGAATCTAGCTGAACATCATTTCCAGCAGCAACAGTAGGACAAACAGAAGTACAAAATTAAGTCTATCAGTCACTCCCAGAAGAGATAAATAAGAAAACAGATACCTACAGTTACTGAAGTATTGATTCCTACATGAACAAACAAGGGTATCATAGAAGCATGGAGAGAGAGGCAAATAAGGAACTTAGGCTAAAGGTATCAGGGAAGAACTCACGGAAGCGTTAACATAGGCACTAGATCTTGAAGGGGGCATAAAGATTGTGGGAGCAGGGACAAGGGAGATAGACACAGAGGTCAGAAGGATGTAGTGCAACAGGTTAAAGAACTACCCATCATTTACATTATCAATTCATTAGTTCATGAAATTCAGTGAATGTCAAATAGATGCACAAAACTAGGATCTCATCTCTGGAAGGCTCAGCATCCTGCCTAGAGGACCTAACAGCACCCTGGATACAGGTGGGTGGCTAAAGAAGCTCCTACTCATTGCTGATTTTCTTTAGTCATGCTGTAAAATCCAGTAATGATTTTATTCTTTGTTTAGAGTGGTTTTAGTCTGTTTTGTATTCTCTAATTTCAACATACATGAAGGTGTGGACAGCTCTTTTGAAGAGAACAAGAAACATTATGGCAGCCATTGTTGATTTTCCTGTGGTCTGGTTTTGAAGACTTGTAATGCCTTCACTATTCTGTTTTTATCAGTTTTATACCATTTTGTTTTGTGTGAATTCATTGTATGTGAAGATATAGACAACTATTTAGAAGAAAACAAGACTGAGCAAATTTTCTTAAATCATACCACTACATTATGGTAGCCATTGTTGATCTCTTGTTGTCTTGCTTTGAAATCTGTGTCACTTACATTGTTTTCTTCTGATCTGCTTTGTTCTGTTTTGTTATGTTTTGTTTTACTTTATTTAAAATAAAATAAATAAATATTTAAATGAAAAGAAGCTCCTAGTGAGCTTGCTGATCCCACCTGCCATATACTTCAGCCTAATCTTGCTTAGGAATTGGCTAGGGGTGTAGCTCAATAGTAAAGTACATGCTTAACATACATGAGGCTGTACCTCCCAGCCCAGCACCAGAAGGGAAAGCAAAGATCCCAGCCTTGCTCAGAAACTACTCCACAGAACAGTCATAGTGTAGAAGGCCAGGTCAGCACACCTGGCCTGGGCCATGAAGCCAAATTGTCAGTAACAAGCTCCTGGGGGATCTAGGAATAACACAAAACTGTTTCTTTTCAAAAATGAAAAGCACCCAAGATCGAGTGTGCAGAATGCTTGTGCAGCTATAATCTTGGCAAACATCTGCCACCTTTGTGTAGCAAACGCAATCTCTTTAGAATACTGCCTTTGATTTCAGGGAAAGACAAATCAGGCCGCACGTTTTGTTCTGAATGCGTCTCATTACAGGATGAAATTTTCAGCAGCTTGGAATTTTGAATATATGACAAATAGATTTTTTTTTAAACAAAGAGTTCACGATAAAGAATCAACAAGGTTCCTGAAAGAAATGAAACCAGCCCTCCATTCCTGTCCCTTTTCTCTTCCATGTATCATCTTTTTCTGGGTTCCTTGAGCTGAGTTTCATCTGTGAGACTCATGCACATGACCACTCTCAGATCCCTCTGTAGAAGGGATCAGGGTGGCAATGGCCTGAGTCACCGCTCTACATAGCAGGAGCTGCAGAATTAGCCACTGACTCTTCTCTCCTTGTGTGGGTACTAATCAGCAGTATTTGCAAATCATAGGCACAGAGAGGTTTGCCCTGCTGGGGAGTGTGTCTGAGATGTCACCCTCACCATTTCAGTCTAACAACAAGGGCTTGGTATAGCTGCCAAGCAGCAGGTGTAGACAGACTCAGGCATGAGCACCAGGCTGATACAGATACAATTCCTCTCTGCTCTGCGTTCTAGCTGGTGATCTGGGGTGAGCACTTCCCTTCTCCTGGATCCCAGGTTCACTGTCAATAAAACAGGCAATAGTAAAGCCTCCCTTTCTGCCAAGCATCAGCAGGGAAATGTGGGCACAGATGACACATGAATAGCAAAGTATAGTGGAAATAGAGGGTGATCAACCATCCCAGCTCGCCAGGACTGAAGGGTTTCCTGAGATGTGAGACTTTTAGGAGAATTCCAGGCAAACCAGGAGTTTTGATCATCCTGTCTTCTAGATCTAACAGTCTCATTACCTAGGGAGAAGGACCAAGTCATCAAAGCGTGGAATGAATTCTCTAGAAACATATGAAGACTGATTCATTAAACAAAATATTCTTGGAACTTTATGAAATCGTTAATCAAGAGGCTTCTGATTCTAACTTAGTCCTCCATCAGCACCACAGATTCCAGTAAAGCTTATATAATAGAATAACGGTAGGAAACCTCACCTAAATTGATTTCAGCTTTACACCCATATTGTAAATATCTCTATCACTTAACTTTTGCTAATAGGCCACCTATAAACTTAGTACCATAAAGCAATTGTCATTTGTTTAGCTCGTGATCCTACAGACCAAGAGTGTGGGCCAGGTTCTGGTAACCAGTCCTTAGTTGTTCTTGGGCACAGAATTTTGGGCAGCTGCTTGGTCAGCTGGGGCCTAGCTGGTGGAGGATTGCCTTGGCTGACAGAGGTTGTTTTGCCTCCTCAAGGCCTCTCATCATCCAGCAGGCTACCTGTTTATATATTGACTATTCAAAAGAAGTTAGACTGTCTCAGAGCACCAGGCCTCTTAAGGTTTAGACTCAAAAACTGGTATAACATAACTTTCACCACGTTCTGGTGGCCTGAAAACTAATCATAAGACCAGCCCATAACTATGTGGTGGGAAATGAGGCCACCTTTTGATAACAGGAGCATCAAAGATATAGTTCAAATGTGAAAGATACAGGAGAGGATGGAGAACTGAAGTAATTTTTTTTGCAATTTATACTTTCTTTCAATTTATTTCATATAGCATATGAGCAAAGTATTTTCATAATTATAACAATCTACTGTTGCAGTGCTATCCCTACAGTCATTTAAGCCAGAAACTTTGGAATCCTCCCCACTCCAGCCTCTTTCCTGCTTCTTTCACATCCAACCAGCCAGAAGAGTCTGCCACCTCTACCATCTACAAAGACACTGTGTTGTTTCTCTTCCCTCCATTTTCATTCCTGAACCAAACTCCAGGGACCAGTAATTGCACTCTAGGATTATGGTGTAAGCCCCTAATCATGTTCCTTTCCTCTGGCCCCTCAGTCTCCAATCCACTCTCTTCCTTGTAGCCAAGGCATCTTTCTAAAGCTTACCTTTGAACATGCCCTTCCTTGGCTCTACTGTACAATGTTTGTTAGCCCTTTACATGTTGTAAGATCCTATCTATCAAAGCCTGTTCTCATCTCATAACAATACCCCTACCATGTCAAATATATCTGAGAATGCTGAACCATTTGGCTTTTTCTAAACATGTCATACTTTTCCAAGCTTTTGAAAATGCAGTTCAACCTTCTGTGACTATTTCTCAAAACCTAAATATCTGTTAGTAGTTACACCAAGACTCACCTGAATGTCTAAAGTAATGTCCATTTGTCTATCTTGTTTCCATGATTGAATCTCCCCAAGGATTATACAAATCATTCTCCAATAATATAACTGGTGAAAACCACAACAACAATGAAATTACCTGATAAGAGAAATGGAACTTGCAGTTTGATTAATGAAAATAGATACTCTATTTACACTCCATAGGTTTTGAGAATAGCTATAATGGTAGCTAGCATAAGCAATGGATAGCAGAATTTATTATAAAGTCCTTCTAGACTTTTGATATTTGTCACCCACCTAAGCCCAGAAAAGAGAGACTTGAAAGCCAATGATCACTGCTGTAAGCTTGGCCTCAGCCTCAATCCCCCTCCCATGGGTAACTGCAGCATCTTCCCCACTAACCTCTTTCTCCTTGTCTTCCAACTACCTGCTCTTCACATAGCCACGAGAATAACTTTTCAGATAACAAATCAATCCAACCAGTTCCCTGTGTAGTTTATTCCCCTTGCTTTAACACCTCCAATACTTTCCCAAAGAAATTTCACATAACCTGAAAAATTTCACCTGGTCTGGACTCTGTGGCCCCCATAATCTCATCTCCTATCAGTCTCCCCTTGACTTACTGAGCCAACACCCTGACCTTCCTTCTCTTGCTCAAAGATGTATTCTTAGGACCCACCCATTGCTGACTCCACAGCTGACTCCACTCTCCATTCTCCACCTGTCCTTTGCAGAGCTGGCCGGCTCATCCATCTGGTACCCCTCAAATGCCATTCCTTAGAGAGAACTTCCCTAACATCATCAAAAATTATTTTGTTATTTATTTCCTTGACTATGACCTGTTTCTCCAAATGGAATGAAATCTTCATGGGATCTGAGACTTCATTTGTCTTATTCTATGTGTATTTTTAGCATCAAGAGCTTATGTTCAGTAAGGTCTGGCTAAATAAATCAATAAATAAACAAAAGACACTATTAAAAATGATAAGACAGATATGTACTATTGATCAGGTTAAAATAAAGGTAGATGCCATCGCCAACTCAGTAGATCAGTTCCTGTCACCTCTATGTGACAGAGAGAGAACTTGCCCAGTCCCAGGCTCAGAGATTTGTCTCAAAGAGGTGACATTGCCTCTGGGCCTATGTAATGCCCTTTCAAACTGTCATTTTTTTTTTTCCTTTACAGAAATGATAAATACAATCAGGCTTACCTCTTATTGGAAAGACCACATTTTCTCACTCAGAAAAACCTTACTATGGAGGAAAGGAATCCAAGTGCCTTGACCTTGGCCTGACCAAAATTGACAGCAAAGAAATTAAACTGGAGAAAGTAGGAAAATTCCAAAATTGGTTCTCTAGAGACTACCATGTTGGAGAGATGCACATATCCATCTACTTGCCTCCCAAAGAACGTGGTGAATGTTTACTTTTTTAAGTAATTTATTACAGGTAAAGACATATTGCTTTAATGCCTTCCAAAATATTCCCCCTCACTTTTAACACACTTATTCCATCATTCTTGCCACATTCTGGAGCAGTTCTGGAAGTCCTCTTTCTTGAGTGTCTTTAGTTGAACAATTGTGGTTGCCTTGACGCCCTAAACTGATTCAAAACAATTACCTTTCATTGCTTTTTGACTTTGGGGAAGAAGCAGAAGTCCCCTAGTGCAATATCCAGTGATAATATATTGTAATTTTTTTTATGAGCCTGCTTTTCTGTCAGACGACACTTCATGGCAACATTCACCCGATTTTTGATTACACCACCTAAAGACTAAAAAAGAGACTTCCACAACTGCTTGAGAAATAGAACGACGGGATGCATTTGAAGCAATAATGAGTACTTTTAAGGGGAATTCCAATATGTCTCCTATTGTGATACATTTTTAAAACTTTAAACATTCACCAAATATTTCTATCATACTTCATGCACTCATATGAAGTGAGTTCTCCTGCTATCAACTACTATACCCTTCCTATCCATCCTTCTTCTGATAGTAGATCTCATAGACTCTAGAGCCCAACCAGGTCCAGAGCCAAGTTTGCCTTCTACTCCTTCCTCCCATCCAACTTCATCCTTTGTCAGCATCTTTTGTGTCTCTGTGCGGGTCACCACCCTCCCAGTGACCCTAACTATAACCACACCCCTAAACCAAAAGCCTAAGTCTCTGTTGAAAAAATGTTTTCTCTCAATTCCTACTCCTAAAGCTCCCCATGAGCCCCTGAGCCTCATCTCCACCTCCACTGAGTACAAACAGTATCTCTTCCTGGGCAATCTCATTTATCTCGTCACTTGTCTCTGTACATCCACTCAAGCATCCTTTATTCTCCTCATAGTATCTGGAATATAAAAATAAAAAAGATAAACAAAATTATATCCCATATCTTCTTTCAAGATCCTTGTATACTTTCATTTTTCTTAGAATAAAAACTAAAATCCTTACCCTTACCTTCAAGGCCCTGGAGGTCACACTACCTGTCTGTTCTGCCTGTCTCACACCATAGGGGCCTCCAACTTCCATGTTCTAATTTGATGACTTTCTTTTAGTTCCAAATCTCTACCAAGACTTAGCACACATTGATATCTTTGTCTAGAACATTCTCCCACTACCAAGCACTAACCACCTCCTATACATTCCTCAGATTCCAATCAGTTTCCCTTCCTCAGAAAGTACTCCCTGGCCATAGAGCCTAGGTCAAATCCTCCAAGAAATATTCTTTTTTTCTCCTGAGAGTTTACATCTATGTATAAATATGGATGCATTGGTGTGACTATACAACTGATTCCCACCATGCTACAAGCTTCAGAGAGCAGGAACATGTTTGCTTCTATGCTATCTTATATCCACAGGATCCAGAACAGAGTAGCTCAACTCAACAAATGAATGGATAAGTGCATGCATTTATCAACCAATGAATAACAAGTTCTTCTATGGGGCATGTTCATTCTCCAACAGCTGGCCAGTCCATATCTAGCAATCCTCATGAGATACAGGAGAACCAAATAAGCTAAGAGCAAAACATGGAAAAAATAAAAAGAGTTGTCAAAAGATTAAGAACCTTATGTTGAAATCAGGCATTATTTCCTTGTAATTTTCAAGAACTCATTGTAATTTACATATTTCTACAAGGAAGTATTTAACTGACTCTCAATCCTTTCTAAACAGATGGCACCTTCTCTCTTTAGGAATTTGAGATTATACCCTGGATTCCATACAAATTGGAGGAAAGAAGTAGACATCAAAGAGAAGGAAAATAGGCTGAGTTTGCTATCACTACTGCACCAATAAAGAAGAGACCTGCTAATATATAAAGGATGTCCCAACTGCTTGTTTTACTCATTATTTCTAAGAAAAAAAATACATACACACACTACTACATGCACACAGCACTATGAGAAAGAAACACCACCATTCAGACCAAGGCAAATGATCTAGAATGACATAGTCTTCAGATAATAAAGAGGCAACTTTGCAATGCACTAAGCATCCCGCTATATTCTGGGAATACAGCAGAGAATGATTCTTTGGGCCAAGGCTGGTGCTCATGGACTTATTGTGTGTTGGAAAGTGTGACTCTGAACAGGCACTCACACCATGGTGCTACCTAAACTAAGAGGGAAGTGCAGGGGGCTGGGGTAGCACAGAGAAGGGACACCTGACTTGGTCTAGAGGTCAGCAAGACTTGGCAGAGGAACTGAGAGCAAAGCTGCTTCACAATAACCCCTCAGAGCCTCAGCTTCCTCATACCCAAATGGAGACAATAGTCCCATCCCCAAGACCTTCCAGGGTGGTAGAGATTATTACATTTAAAATAGAGATGGTACTTGTTAACCCTTAGCACTTCTTTTGTTCCAGCTAGTGAAATAAGTGCATTTGTGACATTTACTTGTTAGATCTTCACCATATCTCTAAAAAATAGGTCTAAACATCCCCATATTGTGAATGAGTAAGCTAAAGTTTAAACAAGTTATATACCCAAGTTACTTGTATACCAGTTCTGTCTGACACTATGCTTTAAGACATGGCATCCTGCCACCTCCCTAATTTGGTCATGAAAACCTCTGAGTCTTAAATAAACCTTCAATGAATTTCAGTTCCTTCTCTGCCCTTGCCCCATTCACTCTTTTCCTCTGCAGAAGAATAAATACAGCAAAGATCTCAGTTATGTGACTTTTGCTGGCCTCTCTGGACTCCTGGAAGCCAGCTTTGAAAGGGCCTAGAAGGAGGGAAACCAGAATATTGAGAATTAATTCTTCCTCAAGAACAATAAGTCAAATTCTTGAGTCTATTCATGACCTCAGACCTCACCCAAGGGAGGTCCTTGGGAAAAACTCTGTTGCCCCTGGTGCTGGAGGTCACTAAGTTTAAACACTGATTGCCAAAGCATTCCAATGATGCAATCTAAAAATTAGTCAAACCTCCAAGGTGCTTGAAGCCTGGCTTCCTTGAGGATCTGTAGCTGGTGTTCTGTGAGACATAACTCCAGCTGCTGCTGTGCTGGCCCCTTGTGAGCATTTGGCACCATCTCAAACATTGACACACCACCAGTTGGCTTCACCCTGCCTTGCCCTCTTTTGACCTTTACTGTATTCCAACCTTTGACTTCATGAAAGATGTGCTTCTTTACCTGATTGATTCATTCACTCTATATGGGGACCTACTATGTGGCAGGCCTGTGTTAATGCATTTTTCAGTTCCCTATTGTGCTGATACTCTGAGTTTGAATGCAGGGAAAATTGGAGATTGGACTCCTAGCCAGTTGCAGCATTATTTACTCACCGTAGTGTGTGGGTCCAGATGTCTACTGGTCACCTCTCTCCCCTTTGTTTTGAAGCTGCAGAAGTCACAGTCAAAGGCTTATGCTGCTAACACTACTAGAGTGGAGGTGCTGCCTTCCTGCAGCTCAGTTCATCTGGGAACAATCAAGATCAGCCCCCAGGTCAACTCAAGAATTCATGGGAGATCCTGTCCTAGCTAGTAGGGCCCAAGTTTGCCTGTTCTCTTGCACAGCAACAAAACTTGGTAGTTAGTGGGACATGGGGAACCCTGATCCCCTCAGGTATCTTTAAGAATTAGTATCTAGGCCACACCCCTTGTCTTCTAGCTAAATGATCAAGTATACAGGCTTTGGAGTCAGCAAAACTGAAACCATAGAAGAATTCTGTTACCTACCTTGGTGAATGTAGGCAAATGGCTTCATATGCCTAATCCTCAGTTCTCTTGCTATAAAATAGGCATAGTGACAGTAGTTGTATCAGCTTAAAACTGTTATTTTCATTATTAAATGAGATAACACACAAAGAGCGATTAACCCAAAGTTTTCAACCTCAATGCTACTGACAATTCAGTCCAGAAACAGCTTTTGCATAGGATTTCCTGAATGTTATAGGATCTTAAGCAGAGGCTCTGCCTTCTACCTTCTAGGCCCCACAGACTACTTCCCCTTTAGCTAAGACAAGCAAGTCTCCAGACATTTTATTTATGTTTATTTTATAAAAGAAAGTGAAATGGGGCTGGGGATTTAGCTCAGCAGCATCAGCGCCTGCCTTGCAAGTGGGCAGTCGTGAGTTCGATCCCTGGTACTGATAAAAAGGAAAAAGACAAAAAAAGTAAAATAAAATAAAGTGAAACAAAATTTCATAAGAAAATAACAATAGCTAATACATTGCGTATTGTTATTTTTAAGGTAGTTACTAAGAGTATAATATATGGACATAATTATTTTTCCAAACAATATTAGCACAAATTTTCTTTTCAATTAACAAAAGGAGGAAGTGGAAATATAGCCCAGTGGCACAAGTGCCTGCCTAGCAAGCACAAGGTCTAGAGTTCAATTCCTGCTATCCTTTTCCCTTCCTTCCTTTCCCCTTTCCCCTATTCTATATTGAACAATTTCTTCCTATTTCACTATCTACTGTACACTTTGGACTTTATTTACTTTCAGCTTCTCACATCAGGGAGATAATAAGATGTTTACACGTGAGTCTGATTTATTTCACTCACGAGTATGATCTCAAATTCCATCCACTTACCTATAAAAGTCTCAAGTTTATCTGTCATTATGACTGTGCAGTACTCCATTACATAAAAAGACCACATCTTTTTTAATCATTTCTCAGTTGATAAGCATTTGGATTGTTTCCAAGATTTAGTTATTATATACGGTGCTGCTATAAACATGGGTACACATATATCGCAGAGGTATGATGTTTTTAATTCTTCTGGGAAGATATCCAAGAGGATTAGCTGGGTCATATGGGACTTCTAATCCTAGTTGTTTGAGAAATCCACATACTGATTTCCATAGTGGTTGCAGCAGTCTATACTCCCCTTAATAGTGGAGAAGGATTCCTTTTTCTGCCCAGCTCCACAAGCATTTGCTGTTGGTTGATTTCCTGATGATAGCCATTCTTTCTGGAGTGAGGTAGACTCTCAGTGCCGATTCTTTTGCATCTCTTGAATGATCAATGATGATGAACAAAATTTCACACATTCATTTGCCACTTGTATTTCTTCATCTGAGAAATGTATATTCATCTCAGATGCCCATTTTTGGGTTGGGTTTTTGAGTTTGGGGGACTGATTTTTTTCAATTCTTTATATGCCCTAGATGAAAGTCTGCTTCTGAAGGACAATTGCCTAAAAATTCTCCCACTCTGTGAGTTGTCTTTTCACTCTGTTAGTGATTTCTTTTGGTTTGAAAATCCTTTTTAATAAAATGATATCCCCGTTGTTAATTCTTTAAAGTATTTTCCATAAGGTCTTCTCCAGACATGTTCAAAAGTCTGTCAACATCATTCCTCTTTGCAAACTAGTGGTTTAACTCAAATCCAGAAGAATTGTGTGTTTAGTTAATGTCAACCACAATTATCTCTGGCCACTAGAATGTAGTTTATGTAGACGGTCTCTGGCCCTGCAAAGTCTTAGGAGCTCAGTGTTCTAAGATTTGTTCCTAACTACAATTTCCTGTGTACTAGAAGAAACCTCACACAAAGTGTATGGAATTATGATACAGTCGGTAGCCTAACAACACTATATATGTATTTCCTGTACTTGGAAAGGTCATAAGGAAAGGAGTAGAAAGGGACAGTAGAATCAGGAAGAGTTTTCAGAGGTATTATGGGGCTCAGAAGGGCGATAGAAATCAATATCAATAAGTTTCAAGGATGCTAGGAAACTAATAGCATTTAACCAATGCAATAAGACATGAAATGAAATAAAGATGATGCTATACTGTTAGTATTATCAATGTGTAATTCAGAATACCTTGACTGTAAATGTACTCTGAAGATCAAATATGTTACTTGAGATTTTAAAAAATGCCTATCCTATGTGCTGGTACATTGTAGACCCTCAACAAAGATCATTTAAAATTTTCATTCAGTTTGACCTATTTATTGCTGAGTCAGGAAAAATTGGCTTAGCATCCTAAAATGTCAAAGTTCAGAGGGATTGTTGATATGACCCAGTTTCTCATTTTAGAACAAAAGATATCTACACAGAAAAGGAAGTAGAATGTACAAAGTCACACCACATATAAATGGCAAAACCTAGGAATAGAACTGGATCCTCCCAATGGCTGAAATGTATACAGATATGCACACTTAGAATGGCTCCATCTGAGCCATCCCATCCTTAGATTACCCACGGGCTAGATTCAGAGGCTAAGTATTGTGAGCAGATGAATCTGAATGGTACCCTGCCTTGTTACTTGGCATACTGCAAACTATCTTCCAATCCCCTATTCATTGTACTTTCCTGTGCTTCTGATCAAACTTTTACTTTATATACTATTCTCCCTCCCTAATATCCTCACCACAAAGTCTGGCGAAGCTTTATCAGTACAACCCAGTACCATTTGATCCCATGAGGGTAGGCTGACTTTGACCTCTGATTGTTTGGTTTAACATTGTACTCTTGACAACTAACTTGTATGAAGTACTTTCTATGTGCTAAGAACATTATATGCATGACCTGTCGGTACAGTAATGGTCGTTACTACTGTCTTAATTTTACACATAATGAAGCTGAGGCTTAGACAATTTCCTGTGTGGGAAAGGAGAGCTAAAGCATTAATGAGATAGAATTAAGGTACTAATAATCAAAACTCTACTTGTGATACATAGTTGTCCTAGAGGATTAGGTAGCTATGATTGAATTTCTGCAGATAGTGAACTAGATTAGTCTGAAGGCTCAGAGGAAGGTGTAGGACTGACGACTTCCTAGGAAGATAACTGAACTCACATAATAGTGTTTTTTCACTTGATTTCTGATTGATAAAGTGTCAGGTGGATGGGGAACGGAGTAGTAATACTGGACTTCCTGGTATGGGAAATTCACAGGCAGATATTTTCTCTCTCTCTCTCTCTCTCTCTCTCTCTCTCTCTCTCTCTCTCTCTCTCTCTTTCTCTCTCTCATAGATCCCTCTGAGAAGCCCATATCCTACTCAGACTCCAGACTCATGTCATTTGTCCTCACCCTCTCAATCTCTGAATCAAAGGTGAGGTGGAAATGTCTTGATGCTTGAACCGTTTCTAACTAACCCATCTGTGGAGTCATGCAAAACTATGACCTACTTCCTACAGGCCCCTCCTCAGATGTGCTTCCCTGTAGACTTTCTCATGCCCTTGTGCTCCTGTAGCCTACAGACACCAGCACCACCACTTCTGGACAGCTCCACCCCACCAGGCCCTCTCACAGCGTTGACTTGGACTCCACTTTATCTTTTCACCTCTCAACCCAAACCTTCTGACTCTATCTGCTTTGGTCCACAAATGTGTCTCTGGCATGTGGGTCCATATAATGGCTGCTAAAACTTTGCTCCAATTTTTCCTGCTCTAAAATACTTAACTCTCAAAAGTATGAATCTGTTCACACCAGGCATAATAGATTCTCATTTTCTTTAGTGTAGAACCCAATTCTTCTAGTGTAGGTGTCCTGCCCTAAGCTGAATCAGTCCTGGATTTCCTTTCTTTCCAGTCTAGGGAAGAAGTGTTGTTTAAAGCTAAATTCTAATGCTTTGAAATGTTTGGTTCTATGTCTAACAACCCTTTGGTCTTATAATCTTACATCTAAAAGGAGACTTAAATCAACTTTTTCCCATAAAGCTCTATTTTTTTTCACTTCTGCCAATTAGAGGGAGCCACATTTTCAAGAGCCAACTCAGTCCGCTGTATGAAGGACTTTGCTCTCACAGACCTAGAATCTGACATTAAGTATATATCCAGAAGATAGTGATTTTCTACTCAATGGAAGTAATTCTTTGCAACAAACCCACAAACAACCTAATTAGCTCCTTAAACACATCTACCCTTTGATGTAATTGTGTTCTTTAATCCACCTCTTCACCAAACAAATACCTTCCACTGTAGAAAATATGGCTAGATTTTGTGTCACCAGTTTTTTTCTTTCCAATCAAAAATTTGAATCTACTTGTCTAAGAGTAAAGGCTCTAAAGGCAGAATGCCTAAGTTAAAATATCATCTCTGCCACTTATTAACTGTGGGAACTTAGCTGAGTTGCTTGAATTCTCTGTGCCTCGGTTTCCCTATTTATAAAGATAATACCTCCTTGCAGCTATTAGCACTAAAGAATACAATAAATATAAACTGTTAAGTACATTGTCCAACATGACAAATGCTCAATAAATATTATATATTATTATTATAATTTTTACATTATTATGTTACTATTATCTATGGTGTCAGTGATGAATTTCAAATGTTTTTCTTAGAATTATATATAGGATCAAAGCAGTGTTCTGATAGTCATATGTAGGAGTATCCCAAAGTCCCAATGTATATTTTCCCTTTTTTGATGACTCCTGAGACACATCATTAAAACTTTAAGACTCTTCCCAGTGTACTTTGAATACTACAAATCTGTGTAATAATTGAAATGTCCCCATCAGAAAGGCCAATTACAAAAATGTGTGGAATGTGTATCACACTTCCTGTTATTGATGTAACAAACCAAGTGGCTTAGAAACCACAGATGCAGTATGCTATAGTTGTATAGGTCAGCCATTCAACACAGATCTCACTAAAGGTGTCAGCAGATCTCTGTGCCTTCTGGATGCTCCAGCAGAAAGTATGTCCCACATGTATACAGCTGCTAGAGTGTGTACTCACATTCTTTGACTTTCTCCATCTTCAAATCAGTAATGTACTTTCTCTTAAAGCCTGATGCTTTCATCACATCTCCTCTGACTCTGTAACCTGTATCCCTCTTCTGCATGTAAGGAACCATGTAATTATACTGGTCCCACCCAGATAATCCAGGATAAACTCCCTATTTTAATGACAACTGGTTAACAACCTTAATCCTATCCACAACCATAATTTTCCTTTACCATGCAATCTAAAATAGCATAGTCATAGTTTCCAGGCATTAGTATACAGACATCTTTGAAGGACAAATATCCTGCCTGCTACAGACATCACTAAGGGCCTCCTTACTTGGGCAAATTACTTGACATTTGAAGATGTAAGCATCTTATTCATCTCACTATGATAACTTTTATGCTACTATTCTCTATCTTTTTCTTAATTTTAATATAAGAATCACTAACAAGTAATTTCTGAAATCAAAACTAATGGTCCATAAAGTTACCCAAACACACCAGATATGGCCATCCTTTTAGAGTTATCCATTGCAAGCAACAGAAAATGGCTCCAGCTGATCTGTGCCTAGAAGGCATTGGTTTGTAGCTTATTTCACAAATTCTGTGGAGAAATAGAGAACCAGTCACAAATAAAGCATCAAAACTACTCCTCACGTCATACAGTAAAATTGATCATTTGTTGCTATTGCCCCTCCAGTCTGACTGTCGGGGACACAAAAATTTGTCTTAAATTTTGCTGCCCCTGCCACCCCTGGAAACTCAATCAACAGGGTTCATTTTCATCCACATTATGCCCTTTAAGCATTAATTTAAAACCCAGCTTTATATCACAGACAGTTGTCTCTCACTAGTTAAACCTAAAGCGCCTGCAGGGCAGGCTGGGAAGTTACACTATTTCAGCTTTATAGTGGAAGATAGAGCCACATCTCACCAAGAAGCATAGAGAAGATTATTCATCCAAAATATTCAAATTATAGAGAAATGAAAAATTATGACAAATATCCATGATGCCAGTCTAGGAAGTTTATTGCTAAAAAGAAAAATAAGAGGCTGGGGATTTACCTCAGCGACATAAGTGCCTGCCTTGCAAGCAGGCAGTTGTGAATTCGATCCCTGGTACTGATAAAAAAGAAAAAAAAAAGAAAAATAAGGATGTTTTGAAATTAACACGTTGTTAGTGGACCTATTATATCACTAAACTGATTTCTTCCTTGCTAAGCGTATATAAATCTTACACCATTTTTTTAAATATGTTTTTAGTTCATTGCCAAAGACTGGTTGAACCCATAACTTCTAGAAGCCAGGTTTTGAAAATCAAAATAAGACTTGCTCATTCCCCTCAACTCTCTGGCATCCCATTACCTGCCAGTATTCTTTTCAAGGGAAATTGCCAGATTCTACAAAGAGTTGTGTAAATACTGAACAAGATAACTCCTGTGAAATTGGGACCTGAATTAACTAAGAGCAGGGGATTTGGGCTTCCATCTTTTTCCTATCTCAAGTTTCACTCTTTGCAGATTAAAGCCCTTTTGATTCAATGAATTGAGCAATGTGGTGTTTTCTCCAATAACTGTCAATATTATACCATCATATCTAAGTTGTGGACACTGCAAACTACCCTATTATTTATTTCTAAACAGCTCAGTAAAACCTTCATAGTTATTTTCGATAGTTTTTCTAAAGCCTTTGCCCCGCTTCAGTTTGCCTTTCTGACAGCTCTCACACAAGTGTGAATCATTTACCCAAGTGTTGTTCTATATGTCCTGTTTTAATATTTGTTTTTTAAAACCCATGCCTGCCAGAAATGATGCTGTAAGAGTCACATTGTTTTCTAATTCATTCAAATCAGAGTAACACAATGAAGGAACTATATATGTTAGAATCAGAGCAACAGTAACTTGAATCCCAACATCTATCATTAGTAGTGTGAGCTTTATCTCTAAAATTATGGTAATCATACCTATTTACTATCACAGTAAGTAGTACTATGCACAACTGGGTATCTCACAGCATACCTTTGTAGGTATGCTTTCCTTGAAATTCTCTTGAGACTGTTTTCCTTCAGTGAAAATTGTCCGTCTGTCTGAACTCCTGTACTTTGCCTTGAAAGCTGCTGTCAACTACCACCACTGGGAACTCCATCAATAGAATTGATTGTTCATCCACATCTGTAGTCCTCAGTATAATTTAAATCAGCTTCAAGCCAAGGGTAAGTGCCTCTGATTGGCCAAACACACTTTTGAAAAACAGATGGACAGGTATCTACCAAATTAAAAGAATATTTGAGGCAGTTCAACGTGAAATATAGGCTACCCAGCATACACAGTAGTCTCTTGGGAGATCTGAGGGTTTTGAAAAATAGATGTAAAATCCCTAGGAAATGTCGGGCCCTGAGAAAATTATTTTTGTGTGATCCTGTCAAAAATCAATTTAATTTAAAAAATACAGAACAAAATGTGGCCAGTGTAAGCCATGGTGACATAATGAAGACTTAGAGTAATAGGTCAAGAGCAGATAATAACACGCTTGTTTATTATCCAATCAGGACAGTGCACATGAAGATTTCCTCATAGTGTACAGCCACTATCTCTTCCTACTCATTTCCAGGAACCATCCTGTGACAGTTAATTCTATGTGTCAACTTCACTGCCCCACGGGGTCCAGATATCTGGTTAAACATTATTTCTTGGTGTGTCTGTGAGGGTGTTTCTGGATGTCAGTATTTGAACAGGTGGACACTGGGAGGCATATGGCTTTCCGCAACGTAACTGAGCATCATCCAATTCTTCTAACGGTGTATATATAACAAAAAGGTGCAGAAAAGAGGAATTTGCCCTTTTCCTTCCTGCCTACATGATTAACCTGGGACATCAGCCTCCTCCTGCCCCTGGACTAGGATCTATACCATCAGCACCCCCTGATTCTCAGGCCTTTGAACCTGAATTAGGATTGCTCTCCAGGCTTGCCTGAATCTTAAGGCTGCAAATTATTGGGAATTCTCGGTTTCCACAATCACATTAGCCAATCCCAAGAGTGTGTGTGTGTGTGTGTGTGTGTGTGTCTGCACGTGCACGCTTGTGCATGTATGCACACATATACAAATATACATATCTCTTTATATACTTTATTTTCAGATACACTGTTTCTGGCTAGTTTCATATCTCCCTTCTAAAAAGTAACTATGCTGTATTTACTTGCACGCCATTTCACAACCTACTTGTTTGGAAAAAATATAGATCTCTGGACTATGCAGTAGACTACTGGCATTTTTAATGCCAGTTACATCATTACGCAGGGTGCTTTGTCACTTGTAACAGGATTTTTGAACACCAGCACCTAGTGAATCAAAGGTTGTTACTAAGCTTCACTGATGAAGACCACAAAGCAAGACTTACTAAGAGTATGTGGGAAAATGTGAATAATTCATTTCCTAGTTATGTCAAATGTATCATTCAGAATCTTATAACTTACACACAGAAAAAATCTGTCTTCTGAACTTGTTTAAAATTATTTCTGCCATAATCACTGCATTTCTAGAATGTGATCTCTAATTTTAGTGATCTTCCACTCACAGCCCTCAATAGAAGCACAAGAGAGCAACCCATGACAAAAGCAATAAAAGTGGTTCCAAGCACCAAGGAAGGTCTGCACTTTGCTCACACAACTTAAGACCAATCCAGAAGATCACATAATATAGCCACAAGAAGCAGGAGAAGCTATCCATGAGAAGGTCCCATTGGCCATCTCAGAAACCCTTGGAATGGATAATCATGGCCACCTCTGGAAGGTGTTGGAATATATTCTGAGCCTCAGTGAGGAACTAATTCAGGAGTTATGACCATCCTAGTGACAGCAGTGAAAATTGCACAAAGAAAGAGAAAGAATGATAAGGGTTTGAGAGGTCATCAGGGATCACAGATCAGCAGAGTCAAGCAGAAAAGTACTGAGATATCAGGTAAACTAAGCAGCAGAAACAATGAAAGGTGAGGTGCTTTGAAAGAAGGCACATCTAAGAAACATGAAGTAATCTCATGTGACTGAAATAACGTGTACTTATCGACAGTCAGGACAGGAGCCTGGTACAAGAGCAAACTCATATACCAAGCTAGGGGATTTGAACTTTATTCTGTAAGCTATGAGGTCTTCGTTTAATATCTTAAATAGAAGACACCAAAGACTATGCTGGAGTTTTAAGAAAATAGCTGTATGAGCAAAGGAAAAATCTAACTGGAAGAGAGAGAAAATGGTAGGATACTTTGATTATCAAAGAGGAGATGCAAAGAGTTGGAAATGAACTGGGTAAAGAGTCATCGGACCAGAGAGAACACAACAGATTCCAAAAGTCATTTCAAGGGCAAATTGGTAGGCTTCTGTGATTGCGGGGTGTAGGAATAAGGGTCAAGGAGTAGGCTAAGATAATTCCCAGGTTCTGCTTATGGTGACTGGGTGGAGAATGGCATCATTCCTGAAACAGGGAATGGAGGTGAAGCAAGTTTGACAGGAAAGAGTATCAATTCAGGCTGGGACTTGCTTTTTAAATGAGCTGCAAGGCACTGATGAGGTTCCCAGAAGTCAGAGAACATATTAAAATCAGAACTGAAATTTTTCCTTCAAAGCACTGTAGAGCCTGCAGTGAAATTCTGAAATGAAAAGAAAACCGAGAGAATCTAGGAACTTGTGAAATTTAAAGAATCATTATAGACTGAAAATCAAGAGTTAAAGCACAGGAGATCCAGGGATGAAATGCATCTCCCAAGTACTGGAATCACACCCAGTTCTTTGGACAAGTTTTCAGTTAGCTATCCATACACACCCATATTCTCTCTTTTTCAGTGATGAGAAAAAGCACAACCTGCATTGTAGTGGATTTGCAAAATGCCAAATTTCTTCAGAGCCTAACATGGGTGCCCACTTGAGTCAAGAAAAATGAACATAGTCTTTGGGCTCATAAAACACTGACTTCAAAAACATGGTATAAACTGTAGGTGGAATATCGCCTAGTGACTGGCCATGACAGTCAATCAGTCACAGCCAATTCCCCAGAAAAGCATGAGTACAAAAACCTAGAGCTTAGGTCTACAGGAAAATAAAAGTAGAAAGGCCTTAGATTCTTATGGTCTTCTCCATATTCAAATTGAGAAACAGCTTAAGATATTTGGAAGACCAAGCTCAGTAGTGAAACAAGTTGACCACAGTAGGTGACCAAATTTTTGAGTTTGATTTAAAATTTTTAAGAGGCAGAGCACTTTCACAGCTTCTCTGTCAGTGTAAACAGGCACCACAGGCCTAGTTCAGGACGCAAGGAATCTGAAGTTCCTCCACTCATTTAGAAGCTCCCTGCATGAAATGCAATCCTGGGAAGTCGTGTATAGTTTTAAAAAAAAAATTCCTTGGCAATTGTCACACTTCACAGGGCTCCACAGACTCACGGACTGTGTTTGCCACATATTCCTTCCTCTCTAGGCCACTAGATTCTGCATTTGCCCTGGGAAGGATCTTTGGGGTCTTTAGTGATCATGCCCAAAGGAACCAAGGAAGCAACCCAAATCTTTCCTGAAAAAGTAATCTTTCTTGAAACTACCTTGTGAGAATGCTCCTCCCTGAACTCAGATGTCCATGAATATCCATGGAACACAGCAATCCTTGGAAGCATTTTCATAGCTTCCTTCCTAGCATCCCTGTCTCTGGTTTCACTATGTTTTGTGCCTCTCCTTCACAGCTACCAAAAAGGATCTTTTTGAAACACGCTTTCAAAAACATCATTCTCTGCTTGGGAGAACTCGAGACTTCCTTCCACTGCAGGCCTCTGAGCAGAGAGTTCAAGACCTTCACTATAGCCTGACTCTGCTGCCTTTCCAGTCATGCCTTCTTCTGGGTCCCCCTGGAGTCCTGTCACTTTGGTGTCTTTTAGCTTTCTGCACACACCAGATACTTTAATGCCCCCATGCCTTTCTTTGCAATGCTTCCGGCCATGCCACTTTTCTTGATAGCCCTTAAAAACAACTCCCATCTACTTTTATTTACTTAAATATTTTATGTCTAAACTTTGAATCCCTTAAAAACAGTGACTGGTGTCTTAGCTCATTATCCCCAGGACAGAGTTCAGGCTTGTCAGTGTGCTGGAATGAAAGCTTGTGAGCTGCCCAGATCTCTCCCCACAGACAGGAGGCAGAGAAAGACTGAGAGAGCTGTGCATAATTCAGAGTGTGCTCCTTGTGCGTGTGAAAGGGGACAGTTAACAGTTAGCCATTAAGTGTCACAGTGGTCTTACATCCATTTAGTAGGGGAATCCATTTTCAGCTCAAATCAAACTCAGGAAGTTACTTTCCTCTCCTCTTTGTTAATTCCTTCCAACAACTCTAATCATGGATGTTCTACGGGGAATTTAGAAGCCCAGATTATGGATTTTAAGTGTAGCTCTGGGCACCTTGGACAGGGAAAGGGCTTCATCCATGGAATCAAAAACTGGGGAAGCCCTTTTACAGAGCACATAAAAGGATGGAAAGCTTTTTAGGAACATTTAGGAATTTCATTGGTGGTCCGTAAAATAATCACTCTTGTTCTTTTGGACAAGAGCACAAGAAGAAGGTGAGAGTTTATGTAAAAAGTACAGTGAGACCAGGTATGTGCAAATAAGAACAGAAAAGTATCTTCCGATAAAATGTCTCTAGCCAGGCATGATGGCACATGCCTATAAGCCCAGAACTCAGGAGGCTAGGGCAGGAGAGTCCTTTTGACTTCAAGGCCAGCCTACACTACTTAGTGAGTTCAAGCAAGATCCTGTGTCAAAAATCAAAATAAAACAGAAAAAGTGTCTCCATAAAGAACCAGAATATGGCTCATTCTCTTGACTGCTAACAGCCTTGGGATTTCCCCAAGTCTGTGGTGATGATGAAACAGAAGCCTACACAAGACCCTCACACTAAATCTAATAGCTTCGAATTACTCACAAAGATTTTTCTTTCTAAGTAGGAGCTCAGCATTCTCCACTAATATTTTTGTTGTCTTTATAAAGTCCTAAATGATTGAGACTCCTCAGTTACTATTCAGTGATACCAGTTCTGATTTCCCCTTACTTAATATATAAAAAGCAATATTTGAATAGCAAATAGTGCATTCATTTATTCATTCATTCACTTAACAAGTACATGTTGGATACACATCATACATTAGACATTGGCAGCATAATAATTTACAAAAGACTCCGCTCTCTGGGCACTGACAGTTTAACGGGGTTGAGAGGATACTGACAAACAATGAAGATTTGGAATACAGGTCATTTCATACTGTGATGGGGTAGAAGAGGGACTTCAGAGACACAGAGAAGGGGCCTCTGATCTAGACAAGTGGCGTCATAAGAAGGCTTCCTAGAGGGGTGATGTCCATGATACAATATCCCCTCAAACAATGCAGAAAGAAACAGAAGATGGAAAAGGATAGATGTACGTGTATAGGCTTATTCAAGCCTAGAACTTCTCCTAAAAAGGTTACAAGAATTGATTTTATTACATGTGATGGTATGAACATCTACTCTGAAGAAAACAAGACATTATGGTAGCCATTGCTGATTTCCTATCATCTTGTTTTGAAGTCCAATAATGCTTTTATTCTTTGTTTTGATTGATTTTAGTCTGTTTTCTATTATTTGATTTCAATGTGTGTGAACGTATGGATAGTTATTTTGAAGAAAACAAGAGACATTATAGTAGCCATTGTTGATTTCCTCCTATTGCCTGGTTTTGAAGGCCCATAACGCTTTCATTCTCTTTTTTCGATTGGTTTTATACTATTTTGTTTTGTTTGAATTTACTGTGTGTGAAGGAATTGACAACTATTTCAAAGAAAACAAGAGACATTATGGAAGCCACTATTGGTTTCCTGTTGTCTTGTTTTGAAGTCCTGCATTGTTTGCATTGTTCTGATATGCTTTGTTCTGTTTTGTTTTGTTTTATTCTCTTTAAAGTAAAAAACAAAAAATAAAGGAAATAGAAGATGGAAGTGTGTTACAGGCAGAATGAGCTGGGCAATTGTAGGGGCAAAGACTTGGAGTTGAGAGAGACTGTAACCTGTTAAGGAACTTCAGAAAAGTAGGACAGGTCCAAGTACAAGCCCAGACTAATTCCTACCTTCCACACATGTTACCAAGCGACAACCAGGAAGTTTGGGGCACAGTCCAAGACTAGCCTCCACCTGACATTCCATTTTCACCTTAGTTATAGGTTTAGTTGCAATCCCGTGACCAGGGCTGCACGCTCACAGTGGCCCTTGAAGTTCCACACTACACTCAGAATTCTCCCAAAATTCATCATATAAGGAAAGGGATGAGGAAGCTCCAAGCCATGAGTAGAGACCTTCTCAACCCTCTTCTTTGTCTTGCGTGTCTTATAACACTGGTAGCTGCATCTCAGCAAAAAGGCTATCATCTTGGATCAGAAAAGATTAGGCGTAGACATGGAGGGGAGGGAGATCAAAATGTCCCCCCCATTCAGTCAGAGAAGCTGCCGGCCACCACATGGACTAAGGAAAAGACAATGGATGCATTTCAGTCACATATTGTGAGGATACGTGAACAAGGTATACGCTTCTGCAAGGGGTCAAGAGCTGATTCTGGGGGGTGGGGGGTGATTACAGTCGGGATCCAAGCAGCATTGTGTGTCATGTAGACCCAGGATTGGTAGAGAAGCAAAACTGCTTACACAAACATTTTGAAGTTCACCACACTCTTACTATGTTCAGGCCTCTCATAGACATTTTAAAATCTTTCATGGAATTGCCCCTTCATGATGACATTATATGAGAGGCAATAAATGCCCACTTTTTGGATCAAGAAACTGAGGCCAATAAAAGCTTAAGAAGCTTGCTCAAAATCCATTTGATAAGTGATGGGACATTTAAATCCTGGTCCCCTATTTCTTCTCGCTTCCTACCCCACATCATTTCATGCAATCATCCCTAGAGACCGGGTAAGGTTGGCAACATTATTAGTTTCTGATGAAGAAAGCAAGGCTCAGATATGTGGCACAAGGTACTGGAAACGTGTTTGGAGCTGATAAGGTTGGACCAGTCAGCACATTTTCTGAAGCAACTCCCCCTGCTGAGCTCCACCTCCCACAATCTCATTCCAACCTTTTAATGAAAAATAAACGTCCCCCCATACCCTGTTCACCAGGCCACATCAGGCAATTACACAGTGTTTGCGTGGGGAGTGGACTGGCTGTAAGAGGTCGAATTGGCAGTCAGGAACGGTGGTAGTGAGAGAACCCAGCTGGGTTCTCCCAGGGCTCTGCTGGCCCCTCTCATTCTGCTCTTTTCCCTCTGAAATTAGTTTCCCTGGACCAGAACTGCCTTGTGTTACCTGGGTAAGGCAAAATCCACCAACATGCCTAGGGGTCTTGGAAGTAAGGGTTTTACACACTTTCTAACCAAATGCTAGCACAAGGCAATCCTGCACGTTGGTTAAGGGCACAACTGAAATGACCCTGACTTTCCCTACTCATCCACATTTGAACTTGAACAGTGGTTCCATATGTTGGAGTCTCAGTGTTTTCTTCTGACAAAATGTGGGTGATAGTAGCACAGATCATAAGGTAAAAGGGAGTCATCCATGTAAAAAGAATTACCAGAACCAGTTAAAGGACACACACTCAAAATATACCAGTGATATCAAGTATCAGCTGATACTTGGTTTTGCTTTGTATTGAAATGTAAAGAACACACACACACACACACAGAGACTGCTGTCACAAGTACATAGCTCACTGGGATTCCACAAACTAAACACATTTGTGTAACCAGCACTAAATTTCATAAATAAAATATTATTGTCTGTTCATATTTTATGCCTTGATTTTGCAACTTGAACAACTCCTTCTAAGATAAAAATAGTAATTTATCAACTAGTGATTTCTTACTTTTTTTGACTAGTCATTTCTTACTTTTATTGTTTTTTAAATTCTTTATTATTTCTACCCATTTTTTGCTTTGCTTTTTTTCTCTAAATAAAGTAAAATAAAATAAAAACATTACTGGCATCCTTAAAACCTTTGCCCTTCGTATATCTGTCTGGTCACAATTGCCTTCTAGGAGTATAACCTATCCCTGCTTCTAATAGCATAGACCAATGCTGCCCATAGTAAAGATTGTGCCATTCATTTTATTACTATAATGTAATATCTCCAGGAACTAGGATAAATCCTTTCAGTGTGCTACCTTGTTAAGTTGTCGCATTAGCTTTCTGATTCAGGTGTACTCACCTTATCTCCTTGTTACAGATGGAGGGACAGAGAAGATTCTATGGAATCTGTAAAAATCCTGGCAGAATTAAGTGAGTTTAGCAAGATCATAGCTACAAAGTCAAAATACAGAAATGAATCACATTTCTATGCACTATGTACCAGCAACATACCAATGGAAACTGACATATAAAATATTATTTGCAAATCTCATTACTTATGAATGTATTTAAAACTATGAACTATTATGGATAAATTTAACAAAATATGCACAAAAAATTATACAATCAAGATTATAAAATGTTGAGAAAAAATAAAACAATTTAAATAAACGAGAGCATACACTATATTCATGGATTGGAAGAAGACTTAAAATATAAATTTACCTCTAACTGATCTATAATTCCATTGCAGTCCCAATCAAAATTCCAGAAATTAAAAGAAATTTAAAAACCAATTCTAAAATGTATATGAATATGCAAAATACCTGGAAGACACAAAAAATTTGCAAAAAAGAAAAATTTTAAGACTCCCATTCCCTTATTTCAAGACACACAATGAAGTTCCTGGGGCCCACGCAATGTGCTAGTGTCATAAGGATGGACATATAGACCAATGTAACACAGCGCAGAAATAAGCCTGTATAGATATGACCAGTTTGTTCTAAACAAATGCATCAAGGTAATCCAATGGGGCAAGAATAATGATTTTCATGAATCATGCTGGAATAGGTGGACATTCAAATGCAAAAAAGAATAGACAAGAAGAATCTTGGCCTTTGCCTCATATCACAAATCAAAATTAACTAAAATATTGATAATAGGCCAAACTTGAAAGCTAAAACTAGGAAGATCTATAAGAAACAGAGGACATTCTCTGCAACATTAGAATAGGCAAACATTTTTTTGCATAGTATCTAACAACTTGACCCATTTTTTTTAAAAATGATAAATTGGGCTTCATCAAAATTATAAATGTCTTTTCCTTGAAAAGTGCAATCACGATAACAAAAGCGAGCTACATATTAAAAAAAATAGTCATAATACGTAGATATGATGAAGGCCTTGCATTTAAAAACCCTTACAACTAGATAATAAGGAAAGAGCTCAAATTTTAATGAAAAAACACTTCTAAAGAGAAGATAGACGGCTGGGGGTTTAGCTCAGCGGCACAAGTGCCTGCCTGGCAAACGCAAGGTCGTGAGTTCGATCCCAGTACCAAAAAAAAAAAAAGAAAAAGAGAGAGAAGCTATACAAACAATCAAAATATACATGAAAAATCATTAGTCACAGGAGAATAAGGACTGCAAGCAAAATGGGCACATGCCAGTTAGGCATGCTAATTAGAATGGCTAAAATTAAGAAGATTGACAACAACAAATGTGGAGAAGGGGACAGAGCAATGGGAACTCTCCCACACCGCAGGCAGAATGTCAAACAGTACAGTCACTTTGGAAATGTCTTATGAAACTAAGCATACACTTACTATGTAACCCAATAATCTCACTTCTAGGTGTTTACCTAAGAGAAGTTAAAACAGATGTCCATACAAAAGCACGTGTGAATGCTTAGAGAAACTTAATAGTTACCTGAAATGGAAACAATGCAAATCCTTGTCAACTGGTTAACAGATACACAAGCTGCAGTATAACCCACTTCGTGGCATTATACTCAAGCATAGCAAGGAACAAAATACTGATGTGTGATGTAGCATGGAGAAATCTCACAACCTTACTGAATAAGACAAACCAGAACACAAAGAATAAACACCACGATTTTATGTATAAATTCTACAAAGGATAAATTTAATCTAGTGTGAAAAAGAACAGATCAGTGGTAGTCTGGGTCAGAGGTGGGAGATTGTGAAGACAGGGAAGAATTATCCAGAAGCTTTTTGCAGTGATGGAAGCGTTCCACATATTGATAATGAGTCCATGGTCATATTCATTGAATGATCATTTAAAATGTTAGCTCATTTAGTTATGTAATAAACCTTAATTATTAATATAAGAAACAAAACCAAGCAAGTAATAAGTGCTATTGGTTTTATTATTACCACATTGTATGTGATAATACAGTGGGAAATGTGCTGAGCTTTTTATGTGTATCATCTCATTTAATCCTCCTGATAGTCTTCTGCTATCCATGCAGTAACATTATCCCCATTTCGCGGAGGAAAAAACAGATTCATGGAAGGATGTGGGCTAATGTACCACTATCAAGCGTTCTAGGTTAGAACTCAGATAATCTCAGCCAGGGAGTGTACTAACTCCAAGGCACTGAAGACATGATTTGTGCATCCTTAGGCAATTCTCAATCAACAGTTACTGAGAAAGTTCTTGTGCTATTACTTTCAGAGATAACACTTAATATCTACCACTGGGAAAGTCAAAGTCATAGGGCCTCTAACCTGAAGGACACACTAACAAGCTGGGGAGGGTATCAAGGCACCACTTGCATGGGACACATTTCATCTCAGATCTAAGCCAGCTAAGAGCTGGGCAAGGAAACTGAGGCAGAAGCTGAGATGAAAGAAAAGTGCACATGCACACAGGCTAAAGCGATGAAGGCCATGAGCACTTGTGGGGACACACACCAGGTATGGGACCCCAGGTACAGAAAAAGTGCAAGTATAAGATTCCCAATATGCTTACTGCAGCATTTATCAGGGTAAAAGGATTGGGCAGGGCTTGGTGGGGAGCAAAGAAGGAGCCAGGCTGGAAAGCCTGGCCCCACCCTACTGAATCTGAGACCACTGCTTCCTGGTAGGATGGAAAGCTTATGTGTGGCTGCTAAGAACATCTGATGTTCATCTCTGAACACCGGGAAATGTTTTTTCAGGAAATTTCCCTGCTCCTCCAACTATTCGGTTGCAAAGAGTGAGGTCACACCCTGTAATCATGACTTTGGTCCCTAAGTATTCACTTTGTGCTGCTTGGGATGGGTGGCCCATACTTCCTGGGTAATGAGCTTTCCTCCTAACCTTCCCACCCATTGCCTTCCAGCTCAGGGCTCCGGGAGTTTTGTTAGGTACAACTGCATCAGAGGGACAGAAGAAAAGGTCAAGCTCTGGGGTCCAGCCTGGGAATTAAGTTGAAGAAAGGCAGCAGTAGATGGAAACAAAAGGGCAAAGATAGACTTAGAAACACTCCTTTCTTCAGAATCTCGGGGATAGGAGCCCTTGCCAATGGATCCCATTTAAAAGAGCAGTACACAGAGATACTGAACCCAGAAAAGTAAGACCTAGTGATGAGAGGTCCAGTGTAGGAAATAATTTAAATTCTATCACCTAAAATATCCCCAAGACAAGCATAGGTATATTTGTGCCTTCAGCCAACAGAATTTATTTCTTGTCTCCTCTGGGACATTAAATTAAGTTGAGTTCATGAAAGCAAGTTCAGGGTCATCTTCAAAATGTCACTGAGAAGCAGTCACCCAATGGCTGTTGTGCCTTCCCTGTCTTCAGGAAAAATATATATATGTATATGCACATCCTGAGGAAAGGAGAGGCAGAGGATGAGACCGAAAGCCCTTACCAGTGGTGGCAAATCTATGGCATGCATGTTATTGTGTTTTTAAGACAAAAAGTATTGATATATGAGCTTTTTCTAAAATCTCAATATGCAGGTCCACTTACAGCATTGGCACTTTATGATAATAAGTGACTTTGGGGTTGCAGTTTGGCACTGGGACTTGAAAAGTTTCATCATCACTGACCTACAGGCCAGTGGACAGGCTGTGACGCACACACAGAGTCACGGAAGTACCAGAGAGTAATGAGTATCACAGAAGCCCACTGGGCAGCCACTGTCAGAACTAGGCTGTGAGTGAGAATGTTCCAGCAGCCAGAGTGAGGCTGAAAGCTAGATGCAGACCAGGGGGAGATGACAAGAGGCCTTAAGGAATCAACCATGACAATAAATAGTAGGAGATGTATTTTTTGTACTAAAAATTTGCCATTTGTCTGTGTGTATGTGTGTGTGTGTGTGTTTGTGTGTGTGTGTGTGTGTGTGTGTGTGTGTGTGTAGCTTTCCACAATTTTCTCAACAACCTTCCACAATTTTGGAAAAGTAAGACATAATGAGGTCCAGTCTCTGATGCAAAACCATAACACAATGACCCCCAGTCTCCTTGTTCTTCTGCCTCAGTGCATGACCAACCTGACCATCCTGTCAGTTAGATGTTTCAACTGGGAAGTGGTCAACTCCAGAACTGGCCTGTGTGGTGCTCTTTTACAGTGTGGCTGGCATAGGGAACAATAAGGCTTTCAGCCTCGGAAGAATATTCACCAGCCCCAGAGCAGCAGGAGTACTACTTCCGATAGTGCTTTGCAATAAACCCAGGCTCCTGGTGCCTAGGTCTGGGTGTGACCAACAGCAGCGGCAGTGTCACCATTAAGCCAGATATGCAGGCTAGTTCCAGCCATTCTCCGGAACTTGGCCTGGTGCCAATTTCTCCATCCCATCCATTAGTTCTGGGAGTGACACAATACACTGTGCTGAATTTTTTTCTTCCTAGGCGTATATTATAATTGCCATTTTCAACCGGTTGCTATAACCCTTAGATATTTAGAGGAAATAGTAAGAGGAATAAATGAACTAGTGGCAGGACAACCAGTATAGTCACTGACATATAGCAGACACTTTGTAAATACTTAAAAGACTTGTTGAATAGAAATAAGGAAAGAAGAAGGGAAGAAGGGAGTAAAGGGAGGGAAAGTTAAGATCTTACACAGATATCTAAAGCACTTAGTGGATGGTGTCGGTATTGCTCAGGTACAGAAGACAGAAGATATATTTGAGAAGATGATTAGTCAGGATTAGGAATATTCAGTTCAAGTTTGCTCGGATACATCCAAGTACAAATTTTCAGCAGATAGTTGCATTTTTAGATTTAAAGTTCAAGAGGAACTTTAGGACAGCAGATGATGATTTGGGAGTGACCAGGACAGAGAGGTAAGCGAATTTTGTAAGTGAAAGAAACTATTTAGTAAAAAGAGGATATGACAAAGCATGGAATACTGAAAAATAAGAGACTTTAAAAGATGACCGAAGGATTCTAGAATGGTGAACAAAAGAGACTGAGGAAAACCATCAGAAGTCCAAAGAAAACCAGGACATGCTCTTCAGGACTGAGACTTGTAGCCTGAGACGTGGTAGAACCAACAGTGAAAACAAGAAATCTTCCTGCTTGGACTTTAATTCGTCCTTCCAGCCTCCTTGTCATGAACAACCTTGAAATCAGCTCCACACATGGGCCAGGCATTAAGAAAGGCAATTTCCATCTGTTAGCTTTTTTATTTCTTAATTGCACTGTGAATAAATTCTTGTATTTGCTCCATTCATTTGATGAGGAAACTGAAGTTCAAAGAAGTAAAGTCACTTACCCAACTTTCCACAGAAATGGTGGCTATCAGTATTGTTCAGCAAGAGTGTTGGAAATTCTGAATGAGACTGGAGGGAGGAGGCTTCCAAAAGAGCAACCAGTGTGCATTACAGGAAACTGAGGCTTAGAGATGTTAGTTGCCTGACATCACACAGCCAGTGACTGGTTATAATCCCAGGCCAGCGTACTTTCAGGATCCTATAATGATGATGATGACAACAGCAGTAATAATAACAATAATTGCTGCTATATTATTGGTATGTTTCATGCATTATCTCACTTAATCCTCATGACAACCCAGTGAGGTAGGGTCATCAGAAACCTCCCTTCCACCAAGGGTGTAGAGGCTCAAACTACCACTGTGAACCACAGTAATCCTTTTTCTGGGGCTTGCATTTGGAGGAGAGAGTGCAGGGCAGAGCAGGGGGACAGGAACCTGGTGTCGCAGATCCTGGTTTCTCAGATCCCAAAGCAGCCTCAGGGAACAGACAGCCCAGCCCGGGCACGGAGATTTCTGCCCAAACAAACCGCAGAAGCGTCTGGGGTGCTGCTGTCTCCTGCCCTCTATGAGCTTGTAGCAGCTTGTGCAGATCCCTGGAATGAAATGATCAAGGACTGGCTGACTGGCTCTCCTGTCCCTCTTGCTAGCTAGGGAGCCTCCCTGTGCTGTGGAGCTCATCTCTCCAGCCCTGCCTAGATGTAAAATCTGAAGGGAGCAGGCACAGACCCATAGGCTGGGTGGAGGGTAGAAAAGATCGCCATACAGCAGGCCCTGGAGGACACATCAGCATACAGGCGTTTCTTAGCATCTCTACCTTCTAGGGGCTCTAAGAAGTTATCACCTTTCCTTTTAAGTCCATTTGAAACACTATCTCTGCAATCACCCAGCATCTTGTACTTGGCTAGGTGGGCTTCCCCAATGCCTGCAAGGATGTTTATGACAGAGGAAAGATAATAAATATTTATTGGGCATTTACTGTGTGATGGCCAGTGTGCCAGGACCTTTAATTCAGTAACTCCTTTAATGTTCTCTACAACCCTATGGAACAGGGCTCTCTTAACCTCTCCATTTTATGGAGGAGAAAACTGAGACTCACAAAGGAGAGATGTCTGCTCAAGAGCACATAATTAAAATGTGGCAAAGGTAGGATCTGACTGAAGTACACGCTTATAACTAACTGTCCCACTGTGATGCTTTGTTGCACAAATGAGCAAATCTGTGTGTGTGTGCTTGCACGTGTGTGTGCACACAGAGGGGTAGTCTAATTTGACAGCAATTTTTGTGAATCTTGGGCTTCAGGTTTAATTCTGTCATATGAAAGTTATATGATGTCAATAAAGGAACTACATATCTATGAGGCTGTTTCCTCTCTGATTTTTTCCAAACATTCAACTGGGGAGATAAAAAGGTGAAATATAGCTCTGAAGTAACAAATATGAATGCAATAAAAATATAAAGTGTAAGAGCACATACAAATATATGTGTGCCTGTGTGTATTTGTGAAGGGAGGACCTCCCCAGGCAGGCTTGTGTGTGTGTGCGTGTGAATTTACACATGAAAAGCCCTGACAAAACACATTTGTCTTCTCTCTTGAGAGTCCCAAGTAGGTACTGTGGTCTAGGAAAAGTTTCTAGCTCTTATTCATGCACCCATCTGTCCATCATATTTGCAAACCTTGCTTTCTCCAAAATTGATAGCTGCCTCCTAGCTGTGGAGGTTTGGGTATGGCAAAGCTCAATCCAGTTTCAAGACTGAACACATGCTCAGCCTCTCACTTTGCCCACTGACCTCCTCTTGGCCTCAGACTGTTTCAGATTTCCCTGTAGCTGAGTAAATAAGCAGACACAGTGTCCTTGGAAAACAGAGCCTCAGACAATGTGGAGAGAGCGGGTGTACAAGGACTCTCACTGTGCTATCTCAATATGCTAAGTAAATGTGCTTGACAGGAAAGTATGGACTTGCCTTTCCATATTGAGGGAGTATTCCATAAATCTGTGCCAAAATCAACACTTGAAAGTCACTTTTACAAGCCCCATTTTATAAATCTGAGAACTGAGGCTCAGAAACTTAAGTAATTTATGCAAAGTCACAGAGCAGGTAAGCCACAAAGACAAGATCCCAGGCCAGCTACATTCTATACCAAACCTTGTGTTTATTTCACTGTATCAAAGAAACTATTGGTTTAGATGCACCTGGTGCAGTCACAGGTAAGGTGGCCTGCTTTGTCCTTGAACCTGCTTTAACCTGGGGCCTTAATCAAGGAGAATGAACACGAGATAGATCAGTGTCTCAGCCTGTGCTGGTGCTGAGGGAACCGATTCGAAGATTGCCGAGACAGTGCTCAGAAGGACACAGTGTTCGTCAGGCTCAGGTCACTTATCTGTAACCTGGTCTAGGTTGGTACATCTCTCAGGGTTGGTAGAGAGTAGGAGAGCATTCCAGGTGGGAAAAGCAACTTGCACAGATGGGTAGATGGGAAATGGACATCCACCAAAGGGCAGGCAGCAGGACCGGAGAGGAATGCACTGTCCAGACCTGAAGATCTTGTGAATTCATCTAAGTTAGTTTCTCACATGTGGCGGCTTAAAACACGGAAATTTATGATCTCCACAGACCAGAATCTCACAATCAGATTCATAGGGCCAATGTCAAGGTAGCGGCAGGCTGTGCTTCCTTCAGTGACTCTAGAAGAAAATCTATTCTTTGCCTCTTTCAACTTCAAAGATCTGGATTTTGGTCACATCTCTCTAATTGCTGCCTCCTGGTAACACTGCTTCTCTCCTTTGTCTGTGGTCCTCTCTCTGTGTGTGGTAAAACTTCCCAGTTACCGCTTCTCATAAGTAACTTGCCCCTGTATCTAGGGCCCACCCAGATAATGCAGGATAATCTCCCCTTCTCAAACTCCTTAACTTAATCACATCTGCAAAGACTCTTTTTTCAAAAGGAAAAACAAAAGCAATATTTACAGGTTTCAGGGATTAGAACCAGAGATCCTTGGAGGTATTTTTTCAGCTGATCATAGGCCATCTAACTAGGTAAATACTTTCTCCTAGTGGCAATGGAGAACCATTCAAGTGGCAGAATGCCATGATGAGTTTTATTTTCCAAAACAAATGTGGACCAGCTCTCGCAGCCTGTGGCAAGTCCACTTCCTGCTCAAGATTTCTAAAACAATCTCAGAGGTTTACACTGCTTGACTCCCTGCTTTCTGTATTCTCTTTCTTACTTATTTATAACCTTCTACATGCCTACTCAAACATGGAATTAAATCCTTACTTGATTGATTTTCTTTGTTTAAAAGAAACATGTGTATGTTGATGATTTACTAAAGGTTTGCAGTGCCTGAGGGTGTTGAAATCACAGAAATCAAAGAATTTTAAAATAAGTAATAAATATCTTGATTTTTTAGGCTTCCCTGAGCCACCCTCCCAATCATCTGTTGATGGTCACCTTCTAAAACTCCACCTTCTTACCATGTCCCCTGCATCTCTTTACTTCCTGTATCATTTTTTATTCTGTTGTACCCCATCTCCATATTCTTGTAATTTATAGGATTGAACAGTGAATATACACCTTTACTCTTTCTAAATGAAATATTATTATTCTAAGCAAGGATAGCTCCCTCTCCAAGAGGATCCCAAAATCCAACAGTCAAAATAAGAATGCCTTGTCCCATTGAATATATGCATGGAAGCATGTCATAATTAAATACATTTAAAGAGCTAACAAATATGTAAATACATGCACAAAACTTCATATGCTTCAAAAGTCACAGCTCAGTTCCAGCTTGAAAGAAGCGTGTTCTAATGTCATCACCATGACCAACCCACCCGTCTGGTTGAAGCTGTGGTTGGCAGTGGGTAATTAGTATTCACCAGGATAGCCAGGCTCAGTGTTCCTCTGTGGATCCCAACAGACTGCCTCACAGCAAAAAGCTCTCCTTTAGAGTAATTACCTATTCCTTGCACATAGGTTGCCCTGGTGTGATGTCAGCCCCTCCACATTGTTTATTTTAATTAAAACAGAAATTGCAGGTCTTAGGTGCTTGTAATTACAGCCCATGAACTAAATTGACTGAGGCCCCTAATTAACCTGAAACACGTCTCTCTGGCTATAGTGTAAGTTTGGACTTGACTGGTGTAAGGGACTGTGCTGGCACTGAAAAGAGAACCAGAGGAGAGCAGGCTGAAACCAGAGTAGAGGACTCCTTCTCTCCCTCCTCCTCCTCCTCCTCAGACAGCCATGGACGGCTGATAGCTGCACAGTGCAATGTGAGTGAAATTTTATTTCTAAATGTACCCTTAGCAAAGAGCACACCCAACAAAAATGTACTGGTAACACTTGGAAATCTATTATTGTAATAATCCAAGGAATAAAAACAAACATGACAAAATAAAATAAACCACATGATCACCTCAACAGATGCAAGAAAAAACGTTTGACAAAATTCAACACCTTTTCATGACAACAAAAACAAACAAACAAGAAAAAGAACTCAGCAAAAAAGGCACAGAAGGGACATTTACAGTTAAATACGTGCCATCTATAAAAACCACACAGGTAGTGTCAGACTCAGTGGTGAAGGACTGGATGCCTCCTCTTTAAGGTCTAAACACAATAAGGATGTATACTCTTATCACTTATGCTCGGCACTGTACTGGAGTCCAGCCAAGAAAGTCAGAAAAGAAAAAAATAAATTAAATAAAGATATTTGCATTGGAAAGATTAAAAAGTAAAACTATTTTTAGTTCAGAAGCTCCTATACATAGAAACTACTAAGGAATACACTAAAAATAAATTAGAGCTAATAATGTCATCACCTTGACCAACCCACTCATCTGATTTAAGCTGTGGTTAGCAAGTTAATTACTTAGCTAGGTTGCAGGATACAAGATCAATATACAAAAATTCAATTCTATTTCTATTCACTTCCAATGAAGAATCCAAAAATAAAATTAATAAAACAATTCAATTTATAAAAATACCTAAAATAATTAAACATTTAGGAATAAATTTAACAAAAAATGTAAAACTTTTATTGTAGAAACTAAAAACATTGTCAAAAAATGAAAGACGACAAATAAAATTGGGGAAACAATCCATGTTCATGTAGTGGGGGACAATATTGTTAAATGGAAATATGACCTATTCCACTGCAATCCTTCTCATAATCCCAGATGATTTATTTGCAGAAATTTAAAGCCTAATTATTAAATCCTATGTCATTATGAGGGCATCAGAACTGCCAAATTTGTATTGAAAAAAACCAACTTGAAAGGCTGACATAAATAAATAAAATAAATCCAATTAAGATTGTTTTAAAAAACTAATTGCAAAGCAACAGTAGTCAAGGCAGTGTGGTGCTGTCACAAGAGTACATGCTATAGACCAATAGAAAAGAACTGAATGTGGAGAAATGAACCCATGTGACTGTGGTCAGCTGATTATTGGAAAGGGTGCCAAGATTGTCCAAACATGAGAATCATCCTCCAACACTGATGTTGGGACAACTGCATAGCCACATGCAAAAGAGTATAGATGGACTTTTCATATACTGTGCAAAAATTAACTCAAGATAGATGAAACACATAAACATAAAAGCTAAACCTGCATTTAAAGTAGAGACAAATCTTCATTACCTTGTAATTTTTAATGACACCTTAAAATTGACCTCCAAAGCACAAGCAACAAACAAGAAAGTGGACAAATTGATATAATAATTTAAAACCATTTGTGCTTCAGAGATCACATGAAGGATCTGAAAAGACAAGCACCGAATGAAAGACAATGTTTGTAAATCATACGTTTCATAAGGAACTCGAACTAGAGCACACAAATTGACTTAACAATCCAAATAAAAATCAGCAAAGGATCTAAAAAAGTCTTTCTACAAATAAGATACACAAATGACCAATAAATGCATGAAGGAACATTCAATCTCATGAGTCACCAGGGAAATGAAAATCAAAACCACACTGAGATACCTTTTCATACTCACAAGGATAGTCTCAATATCAACAAACATCCGGAAACAGCAAAACCTTGCTGTTGGAACTGTGGAGAAATTAAAACCTTCATACAAGTGTAATAAAAACCTAGGATGAATATTTAATCTTTTAATTACAGTAAAAGACACCTTACCAGTAACTCCCCTCAGTATATACTTATCTTCACTTCTAACACATTTATCCCATCATAAGTGTGTCTTTTTCCAAAGCCATTGGAAATCCTCCAGGAGTGTCTTTTGTTGCAATGCCATGGCTGCCTCAACGTCCTGAATCAATTGGAAACCCTCATTCTTCCTGATCATTTTGACTTGAGAAGAGCCAGAAGTTGCACAAGGCCAGATCAAATGAGTAAAGTGGGTGAATATACACCGTAGTGCATTTATTGGTCAGAAATTGCTACACTGTAAACAGATTCAGGGTATCAAGGCAGTCCTGAAAAGACACTCATGAAAGAGGACTCCCAGAACTGCTTCAGAAAGTGGCAAGAATGATGGAATGCATATATTCAAAGCAGGAGGAAGGATTTGGAGCTGTCAATGTGTCTTTTACTGTAAAATATTTTTAATTTAAACATTCAGCTCTCTTTGATCACATCTCAGAGATTTCTGGTAGAAAGGTAAAATGGTATGACCATTTTTGAAAACAGACTCAAAATTTAACACAAAGTTACCATATGACGCAGCCCGTCTACTCCAAGAGAAAAGAATTCCTTCATCCCCCATTATCAGTGAGGCATGTGTTCCAAGACATTCTGAGGATCCCTGAAACCACAAATAATACTAACTGTATCATCCTCCATATATATAAAAAATTTATAAATTAGGTACAATAAGATGTTAACAATAATAACTAATAATAAAATAGAGTAATAGTGATAACAACATTATAAAACTTATCTAAGATTTATGAATCACTTACTTCTGAAATTATCAAGTATTTTGGACAATGCTTGACACCTGGTAACTGAAACTATACAAAGTAAAAATTTGCGTTATACAAGGCTATGTCATACAAAACATTTTCACACAAATGTTTATAAAAATTATTTATAATAGTCAAAAGTAGAACCAGCTCAAATATCTTCCAACTAATGATAAACAAAACACATATATCTATACAATGAAATGTTAATCAGCAACAATAAAATGAATGAAATAATAATATTGCTACAATATGAATGAGCATTGGAAACATTTTGGTACATAGAAGAAGTCGGTCACAAATGTCACATATAGTATAATTCTGTTTATACATTATGTCTAGAATAGGCAAATCTCTAGAAACAAAAAGTAGATTAGTACAGTATTCACTTAAGAATAGGGCAAATGAGGAGACAGGAAAACGATAGCAAAAGGACATATTCCTTTTGGATATAATGAAAATGTTCTAAAATTTATGAGGCTAGTTGAATATATATGTATCTGTTTTACAAACCATTGAAATTGTATGCAAATTCTTCTCAACTTATAGTGGAACTACACCTCCCTAAATCCACCACAAACTGAAAATGTTGTGATACAGAGATGCACTGAATATTCCCCATCTACTGAACATCCTGGTATGCTGCAGAGTATTGGCTGTTTCTCCTTTGTGGTTGCAGAGCTGTTCAGGAGCTGAAGCTTGCCATCACTGCCCAGTGACACAAGGAGGTATCTTACTGCTTATCACGTGCCTGGGAAAAGTTCAAAATTCAAAATGCAGTTGTCAGTGTGTACCATTTTGACACCATCAAAAAGTCAAAACCATTGTATATCGAGCCATGCAAAGCCAAGGATTATCTGTTGGGTGGGTGAGTTTCATAGAATGTGAATTATATATCACTGAAGCTATTTGCAATGTTAAATACCTTTTATGTGCCAGGCACTACCAAATAATAAAATAAAAGCCAACAATCTGAGTAATATTTTTATTTTTGTTTTTTAATTATGCTCCTTCTATTTTTTGAAAGTTAAGAAAGAAGAGAGAAATTGCCCAGTATGATTATATTATCCAGTGATGACTCCTATTTATATTTTTGTGCATTTTTTCAGTCTTTTGCATATGGAAATCTTTTAATATATTAGGTACTATTTTAAATATCTTAAAAGATATTCACACAGTAAGCCCTACATGCCTATACACCAATTTAAGGAATAAAATAGTATTAAGAGCATGGAACACCATAAACATCATCAGTATGCATAATTATCTTGAGGAAATAATCAAACTGCCAAAGACAAAGATTATCAGACACTCACCACAGTGTTATCCTTAACAAAATAAGGAAAACTCAAGTTTAGAAAAACAACATCAAATAAGTTATGGGGTATTTTATCTTTGTGAATGTAAAATAAATTTGTGTCTCTATAATATAAATATTTCAATAATGGGGAGAGATTTTTATAAAGTTATTTTCTTGATGCTTCAAAAAATTATACATGCAAGTCTTTTAACCAATTCTCCTTTAGTTTTTGTTGTGATTGCTGCTGCCGCTGCCACCGCTGCTGCTGTTGATTTTTAAATTTTCTGTATCGTTTAAAGCCAGTATCTCTCTCACCATATTTATTATAAATATTTTTCCAATCTTGACCATTTTATTTTGCTGTTGCTGGTAGCATTTTGAAAACATAGAAACTTTCTTTTTTCAGGGTCAATGATGTTATTCTTGTTTTTCAGTTTCCTTCCATTGCTCTTAGGCTTAGAGTGTGTTTGGTATCTGAAAGGTCAGTTAAGTATTTATTATACTATATTCTAGTTTTAATACAAGTGACCTTAACTTTTCACAATACTGTTTAAGTAAAATTTGTGTGCAAAATAAATTTTCAAAGCAAGAACTACTTGTATTTTTAAAAATTAACTCTTCAATACATTTAAAAATCAATTTGAGAGATAATGGCAGGTGAAGTTCTAATTTGATTTCATTTTAACATTCATTGAAGTCTCCAGCACCTTCTCAATAATTAACATTCTGTTAAGCTCGTAATTTAAGACTCTCCCTTTATTCCATGACATTATATTTTAATCATTGAATAATGTATTGTTTTGACTATTGTATATCTAAAATACATTATTATGACAATGTTATTTATGTTGGGGGAGATGCTTGCTTTGCCTAACAAAACTAAGAATAATTTTGAAAATTAAAATTCCAGATTTTGCTAAATGTACAAATTAATTAGAATAACTTACATCTTTGCAAAATATCTTACCAAGTAAGTATATAGTTGCCTGTACTTACTAAGCATTTTTTATATTCTCAGGTAAAGTGTGTGGACCTAATTTTATTTCATCCCAACATTTTACAATAAAAACTTGGGCTTCCAAGAAGATGGCAGAACAGTGAGCAGCAGAGTAAACAGCCTCTCTGAGACATACAGTCCGGATGCTGGAATATAGCATCGTGGGGAAGACAAGAAGGAAGGAAGTGGGTCTCCTGGACCCAGGAAGAATCTCAAATGAGAACTGAAGCCCACAGAAAGAGTAAAAAGAAAAACAAGTTGAAGAAGAACGTGGTAGCTGGCAGCACTTTTGCCCAGAGCCAGACTCACTGTGCAAGAGGAGCTGTTGGAACCTGGGGACACACAGTCTCAGTGATGGTGGCGGCTGGCACCCACAGAGGTCTCTGCAAAGAGACATGGAGAAGCAGCAGACATGGGCACTGCACTGGCTGGTGGTGAGTGCAGAAGACTCAGTCCTCCTGCAGGAGAAAGCAACTAGCCAGGAGCCATTTTGGAGTCAAACCAGATAATCCCAGAATCAGAACTGCTGCTGGCTTCCTCCAGCAGCACCTATCTGGGTGCAGACTGGAGGAAACTGCTCGGACTGAACCCTGCCCCACACACAATCCAGCAACCATTATAGGGGCTCCCTGACAGTGACCAGCTCAGTTTGGAGGCAGCAGCTGGCCCATCTCTGTGTGTACTCCACCAGCCACCAAGAAACCATGGCAGGCTGGGAAGAGCAGCAGACAGCCCTGCACCACTGCACCCAGTGGCCATCTATAACCAGCACTGTCTAGAAGCAGTCTCACTTCAGAGAAATTGTAGCCAGTGTGGAAAGTGCCTGGGACCCCACTACCCTCTTGTCTGAAAGAACCCAGGTATATGTCAAGATGAAGACACAAAAGGCAGTCACAAACCTCCAACCCAAGCAGAGCTAGTCTAGGAGATGTAAGCATGGAAGAGTTTAGGAGTTGCACACCTGAAATTTCTGAAGTGATGGCAACTGAAGTAAAGAAACAACTTCAGGGGGCTATAAAAGAAATAGAACAGAAATACTATCTCAGGTAAAAGAAGAAATGAAAAACATAATAAAAGAATTGCTAAGCACCTCTAAAGACATAGATTTTAAAAATGGAGGAGCATAGGAAAATGAGGGAACCTTTGAATGAACAATATAAAAAAGGTTGAGAATGCATGAAACAGATTCAAAAAGATATCCAGGAAATTAAAAACTCCATTGAAAGCTGGCAAAACCACTTGAAAGAAACTGAAGATAGACTTTCAAACCTTGAAGACAGGTTTGCAGCTTGTGATCACAAAAGGAAAGATCCCTTAAAAATAACAAAGAACCAGGAAGTAACAATTCAACGGCTGCAAGACAACCAAAAGAAACATAGGGTAAGAATAATAGGTATGAGTGAAAAACCAGGAGCCAACACAAATGACATTAAAAGACATTATTTACAGAATATCAGAAAACTTCCCAAGCATGGGAAAAGGAAGTGACATTCAGATAAATGAGGCATATAGAACTCCAGCTAGCCATAACCAAAATAAATCTACACACAGACATATACAAATCAAGATCCCAGAAATTCAACACAGGAGCATAATATTAAAAGCTGTTAGAGAAAAGAAACATCACCTGTAAAGGAAAATCCATCAGAATCGTGACAGACTTCTCAACACAAACAATCAAGTCAAGAGCTTGGAGTAAAGTATTTCAAGTCCTGAAAGAAAATAACTTCCAACCCATATTGATGTACCCTGAAAAACTACCTTTCAAAATTAATAGAGAAACAAGATACTTTCACAACAAAGAACAACTAAAGGAATTCATGACAACCAAACCAATTCTACAAAGAATACTGAAGAACATTCTTCAGTATCCATTCTAGAAAGATAAAAATGTCCACAGTTCCAGGAACAGTGACAGAGGGGAATCACCCAGTGGGGCAGACAATTGAATGGAGAGGAAAAGGCAGGAAAATAGCATGGCAGAGACAAGGAAGTTCATGTTGGCCATAACCGTTAATGTAGATGGCCTCAATGCACCAATAAAAAGACACACAAGCGAGTGGATCATGAGACAGGATCCACCAATATACTTTATACAAGAAACACATTTAACTCATAAGGGGGTTCATAGACTGAAAGTCAGTGGAGAGAGAACAATTCTCTATGTGACAGGGAACTAGAAAGAAGTGGGGGAAGTCTGTCCATCAGCTGCAGAGTGGACAAGAATGAAACGGCAATTTTATATCAAGGAAAGCTAGTCAGCAATAAAAACAACCTCAAGACTCTTGTAGATAATACAACTTGAGATCACACTCATGGATGAAATGATCCAGTGTTTCAGGAGTGAATATTGTGTTGTCTCCCTAGTATACAAAACTAAAGGAGTTAGTGAGATCCAAAATGCACAGTACATACGGTGAATGTGAAAGGGGAGGAAGTGTCTAAAAAGGGAAGGCAGTGGCCATTATTAATCTATTATTGTGATTTGAATCCCACATTGTTTTCATTGTTCTGTTTGGTTTGGTGTTATTCTATTTTGGTTTGTCTAATTTTATTACATTTGATGGCATGGACAATTTTTTCAAAGATAAATATATTATGGTAGTCATTATTAATTTCCTATAATCTTGTTTTGAAGCCCTGTATTGCTTTCATTGTTTTGTTTTGATTGATTTTATACTATTTTGTGTTGTCTGATTGTATTACGTCTAATGGTGTAAGTAACTACCTTGAAGATAACAAGAGGCATTATAAGAACCACTGAAGTCCTGTATTGCTTTCATTGTTTTGTTTTTAGTGGTTTTATTCTGTACTATTTTGATTTATTTTATCATGCCTGATGGTATGGGCAGTTATTTTGAAGATAATAAGAGGCATTATAGTAACCATTATTAATTTCCTTTTATCTTATATTGAAGTCGTGTATCATGTTCATTGTTTTGTTTTGATTGGCTCTATTCTATTTTATTTTATTTAGATTTATCCTCTTCAAAATAAAAAAAACACAATAAAAACTTTCAGGTATTAAAAACCAAAAGAATTGGGACAGAGATTTAGCTCAGTGACATAAGTGCTTGCCTGGCAAGCATGTGGTCATGAGTTCAATCCCCGGCACCAAAAAAAAAAAAAAAATCAAAAGAATTTTATAGTGACCATTTGCACAGATTTTAATATTCACATTTCCTATACTTGCTTTGTTAAATTCTTGTCTATATACTCACCTATTCATCTTCTTTTACTTTTTTGATGCATTTTAAATTAAATTATATACACATATCGGTATACATTTCCCTAAATATTTTAGAATGTATATCAGTAAGTAAAGTTCAAATTTCCTCTTTTTTTTTCTTTAGTGATAAAATTTACATATAACAAAAGGGACAATTCTTAAATGTAAATTTTCTGAGTTTTAACAAAAATATATACCTACGCTCTCAAATCTCTGTCAAGACATAAACATTGCATCTTTTCAGAAAATTTCCTCAATCTCCTTCCTGGAATTTCTATTGCTACTATGTTACATATATTGGTTAGTTTGGGAGGAATTAACATCTTAATCACACTGTTTCTTCCTGTCCATAAATACACACTGATTTTGATCTTCTTTAACTATTCTCAGCCTTATTTCATAGTTTTCAATGTACAGATTTTATATGTATTTTATCTCTTCCTTTCCTGTTTGTATCTTATGTTAATTTTAATTTTTGGTTTTTTGCCTTTTGATACTGGCCACAAGCTCAGTATAACATTGAATAGGAATGATGAGAATGGGTATCTTTGCCTTCCTCCCACTTTTAGTGAGAATGTGTTTGATATTTCACCAAGTACCATGTTTACTCCAGATTTTTAATCAATAGCTTTTTTCAGATTGAGAAATTTAACTTTTATTTCTAGATTGCCTGCTCTTTTATCACAGATGGTTTATTTTTATAAATTATCTTTTCACCTTGATATACTTCTTTGATCTGTTATTGTGATAGATTACACTGTTGGGTTTTCAAATATTAAACCAATTTTTCTTTTCTGGAATAGACCACTCTTGGTCATGAAGGATCTGCTACTCTTTATATATTACTGAATTTAATTTGTGAATATGTTGTTAAATGTTTTTGAACCCATATTCATGAAGAGTTTTTTACCACTATTTCTTTGGATTCAGATAAAGGAGAGAATTTCTGCTAGATATCACTACTATCGTTTCATAAGTAAGTCCAACAAAACAAGCTGGAAAGTACTCCTCATCCTCTACTTTTTGAAACAGTTCATGAAATATCAGCATTATTCTTTCCTTAAATATTAAGAGTCATCAGTGAAAAAATGTAGGCCTGAAATTTTCTTCGGGGAAAAATGTTCCAACTTCTTTGACTCTGTATCTACATATGGAATTTAGAATTTCTGTGTGTGTTTGTGTGTATGTGTGTGTGTGTGTGTGTGTGTGTGTGTGTGTTTGGGGAAGCAATTTAGTTTACAATCTGCTTATCTTTTCCTTTTCAACCTCTTATCTAACAGCTCTAATGTGATAGAGTCTTTTCCAACTCCTATAGTCTGGTTCTTTGACATTCAAAACCAACAGAATACATAAGAATCTTCAACCTCCAGCAGGGCCTGTAACCCAGTCCATCCTTGTTTTTGTCCTCATGTATGCAACATTTCCTAGAGTGCCCACTCCTCTCAGTATCAATGTATATGGTGCTGGCTTTCTACTTTGTCATTTCATTGAAAAATACACATGATCCTCAAAATATGCATGAGCACAGCAAACCTTAAAAACCAATATCCACAAATGGGAAAGGTGGCTATACAATATTTTAATTGCTGCAGATGCTATGTCACTAATCCAACCAAAAAGAGGGAGAGGAAAAGAGTATCTTCACTTTCATGATGATGTTTCTGGGTCACCATTAGAGAGATAATTGAACATCACGAGAGGCTGTCGGGGCAGCCATAGCTAGTAGCATTCCATTTTAAACTGAAATTTATCCAGCTTGTTTCTTTGGAAACCTATACTGCTCTGTTCGATAGACACACTGTTGACCGATATCACAGAAGTGAGTGAAACATGGTACATATTCAGCCCACAGTGGTTCATTTTCCCTCCTTCTTACTAGAATTCTTCCTCAGTAATTTCATATATTATATATATATACACTCATATGGGCTGATTGTCCTTCTGAGATACATTATCTATATATCTGCAGTGCAAGAGGAAACCAAATGATCATTTAGAAATGGAGGATTCCCTTGAAGAAAGTGATAGACGTGGTCCTAATGGGATCACATTTCAGAGTCATTATTTCAGCTGCACTTCTGGTTACTACAAAAGTTTTATGATATTCTGTAAATATCAGGTTACATGAATTTACTCAATTGCTTCTGATCATATGGCCCAATCAAAAGCTAATTAAATCCTTAAATTAACAGCAAATTAAATTGTGAGATGTCTATGAGGAAAGAAAAAAAAGTATCCCTTAACTGCTACAAATAATGTGCATGCAGCTGTACACTTGTCTGCTAACAAGATGGTTTAAATAAGTGGTTCCAAAATCAAAACTGAGGATACCCTGACAAAATCTGAAGCGTCTTGACAGCTAAGCAGGTTTTCATTTTTCCATTTCATCAGTTAGTTTGTTCATTAATTCAATGAATTCCACATAGGTCTATTGAGGAAGCAACTTCTATGCATTAATGTTCTGTTCCATATCCTTAGTTATGTGTCAAGATCCTGGCTAACAAAAATGTTAGCACATCTACTAGAATATGAGCTCCTTGAAGATAGAGCTTTGCTTGTCTTGGTCACCATAGTATTCTCTGTCCATAGAATGAGGTTTGGCATTTAGAAGACACTCAGAAATATGAGTTAGAGTCTTTAAATGGACGAATTGGCTGATTGAATTGAATTCCCAAAAGAAAAATTACCTTCAGCCACTTACTAAGAAGTATAACTGCTCTGATGATATAGCTATATTACCAAAAAAAGCAAATAACGACTCTGCCAAAACACAAATATTTTCAGTCATAGCCATCAAAAATCTGACAAATTCATCAACTAGTGCAATGGATAGCACAGACAAATGCAAGTCTGTAAGAGAAGTGATTTAGTTCATTCCTAGCCCCAGAATGCTGTCTTAATTAATTAAGCCCAATAAATAAATGTGCTCAAATACTGTTGATCCTCTAGCTTTTTCTCTTGCTTTTCAGGATGAGTTTTAACACTTTAGCAGATACAAACCAAACTGGAGAACTGAATCAAAGCAAATGTCTGCCACAATTGATTGGAACTCAACCTAGTTCTCCAAAACACCAAGAAAATGATCTTCAGGGCCAATATTTTTTTCCTAATATGGTACTTTCTTATAGGAAAAATGAAACAATACAGGCCTCCATGAGTATTTGGCTTATTTCTTCTTGTAAAACCACATCAACTAGAGAAACAAATGTGTGGTCTGTGAAAGCAAGTTCATTATTGGATCCCTAGTAATACAACAAAAATACAGGCAATTTTACAATAAAAATAAGTAATGACTGATTCAATTAATGCATGAATGAGTGACAAATATAAACAGAGTTCAAGGTACAAAGGTTCCTGGTAATTCATAGTTTAAAACCATCTCTCTCTCTCTCTCTCTCTCTCTCTCTCTCTCTCTCTCTCTCTCTCTCTCTCCTGCTGCTGCTGCTGCTGCTATAGACTCTACCAGGTCTTTACCAGATCTGTTTTCCTCTCTGTTTATCTCACTGACCACAATATGATCTTGTTTACCAAACTGTGTTCATCTAGTTCTTCTGTCTTATTAATTCGTTTCTTCAAACAAAATACAACATTAAAGTAGTTCCATATATGCATACCTATCTATGGCTCTCTTCTAGAAAATATCTTCTAGAAACATATTCTAATAATTTCTTCCTGATGACATGCAGTAAAAGACTTTTCCTGATTAGCAATAACTATTATAGAAAACAGTAAAAAAGAAAACCTTTTCTTTAGGTCTAATAAAAACCACTGCTCACAATAGTTAAGCCTACCCACTCCTCTACAGCCCATACCCTAAAGAGTTTCCATACATTTGCTCTATGACCCCTCCCACTTCTTGAGCATAACTGATTGGAACAGAAGGCAACATCTGCCTCAAACCAGGCCAATCAAATCTCTTCCTAGAATGTGGAATTTCAACTCACTTTATGATGGCCACTGTAATGATTTTAATCTCAAGAAGCTTAGATCACTCAACATGTGGCTAGAGAAGCAGAGAATGCAGACCTGCAAGAAGAGGGAAGGAAGAGGCATATGCGCCGAAGCAGAAATAAGGGACAGAAAGTGTTGCTCTCCAGATCCCATAGTGCTGTATATATTATTCAAATGTCTCCATGAGGCCAGGTTGCCTTCTATGAAAGCAGCTCTGAGCCCTAGCAAACAAGCCTCCAAAAATGGAAGTTCAAGCTGAGTTTCTGTCATTTGCAACCAAAGAATTCAAACAACAATGGAATAATACTACAGCACCTGACTAAACTGGGATGCTTTGTTCTCTCCCATGTTGACTGAGAAAGCTCTGTGTGCCAAGCAATATGCTCATCACTTCATAATATATAAGTAAACTAGATTATAATGATAGTACAAAACCTAATAAAGTAGACATTATTGTTATCATACATAATTTACACTTGAGGTTCAGAGAGGTGAAAGTAGCATTCAAAATCATTGGGATAATAACTGGCAGAGCCAGATTAAAAAGTAGATCTGTTTGATTTCTGAAACCTCACTCTCAGATGCTGAGCCACAGTAGAGTTACAGATGCCCTTAGAAAAGGTTCTGGAATAGTTATCTATAAGGTGGCATCTCTGTTTCCAGTACAATGGTAAAGTCTGGACAAGAGGCCTGGATGAGAGGAGAGCGTAGGTACCACAGATGGTCCCATGTCAGAAGCACTCAATTCCAGGAATCAGGAATGATGACTATAGGGAAGGCCCTGGGATAATCTCTGGGCAACAGACAGGTTTGGTTCAAAGGTGAACCTGACAATCATACCAAAGACATTAGACACAGGCCTGGTCAAAACTTGGAGGATGGGACTTAACGGGAGAACATGGCAGATAGATAGCAGCAGCTACAGAGGCTCTCTGAGATACCCCACTTAGAGTCCAGGAATGGTGCAGTACAAGGAGTCCTAAGCAGGGGGAGATGTACCCTGCTGACCCAGGAACGAACTAAGCTAAGAGAAACCAACTGGAAATGCAATCCTGGTGCTATAACAGGAACAGATAAGGTCTCAGCAGAAGCTGGAGCCCGTGCCGCTGGAAGCCGTGATTTGATTTTCCTGCTGCCACTGCTGCATCTGAATTGGCACAGCAGGTAGAGAGACATGCAAAAACTCTATAGAGTGGGAATCAGCAAAAGGAGTTGAGAGTGGGACTGTCAGGGAGCCCTGCATGGACCTGTGGTGAGTGAGTGGAACAGGGACCCTCCCATAGAGTAGGAGACCTCAGCAAGGGACATACTGGGACCAGCCAGACTTGCCAGAACAGGACGCTGCAGTGCCTTTAGTCACATATTCCCCTCTCAAACAGGATTGGTGGAGAGTGCCTGGCCTGGGTGACTCCACTGACTAAGACCCAGTAAGCTAGCCCAAACCAGGTCCCAGCGCCTGGAGGTGCACCCTAGTGGTGAAGCCTTCAGTAGGTTGACCTGGAGGGGTGGGCCCAAGAGAGGCTGCCCAGGTCTGTGTTTCCCTAGTACACTGCAGTGGGTGGGAACAACCAGCCGGTGCAATTCAAACAAACTGTAACAGACAAAGAGAAAAAAAAAACTGGGCCTCCTATACTCACTTATATGGAAGGAACAAAAAGTGTGGGAAGAGGAAGCAACAAGAAAGGGTCCTCAGTCCCCAATCCTGAGAACACTGTTCCAGGAAAGGTGAACGCAAAGGAGAATGAGAAAAGAAAACATGCAATATCAGACACGGCACCAATAGACATAAAGCGATATCTCCGAAGCCTCATAGATGAGTTCAAAAGTGAAGTATTTAATGTAATAAAGCAAGATATAAGTAGGATAGCTAGAGAAATGCTAAGCACTGCCCAAGAAAAAACAGATGGTGAAATGAAAGAACAGAAAAAAAGGGGAGAATTGTTTGATGAAGAAAATAGAGAACACATAGAATACGTGAAGCAGGTTCAAAGAGATTACCAGGAAACTAAAAACTGTATCAAAAGCTGGCATAACAGCTTGAAAGAAACTAAGGATAGATTATCTGAACTGGAGGGCAGATTTGTAATGTGGGAGCATGAAATGAAAAACTTCTCAAAAATAACAAGAAAACAAACAGCAATAACACAAAGGCTAGAAGATGATAAGAAGATCTATAACTTAAGAATTAAGAACATAAAAGAAGAAGTAGGGACACAAACAAATGGACTACAAAAGCTATTCACAGAAATAATCCAAGAGAATTTCCCTAATTTAGCAAAAAGTAAAGATATATGAGGCATACAGGACCCTAGCCACCTACAACCCAAACAGAGCTACACCCAGGCATACAATAATCAAAATTCCAGAAATCCAATATAAGAACAGAATATTAAAAGCCATCAGAGACAAGAAACAGATGACTTACAAGGAAACACCCATCAGAATTACAGCAGATTTCTCAGCTCATGAAGCAGAATTATAGCAGATTTCTCAAATCACAAAGAGCTTTGGGGGAAACAATTCAAGCTTTGAAAGATAATAACCTCCAGCCAAGATTGATATATCCTGCACAACTGTTCCTAGAAATTGATGGAAAAACAAGGTGCTTCCAGGATAAAGAGGAACTAGGGGAATATGCAACCACCAATTCAACTCTACAGACAATGCTGCAGGATATTCTAAAAGAGGAAAATACCAAGATTCCAGAAACAGTGGCAGAGAGGCCACAATGAATGAAGCAGAAAACGAAATGAAGCCGACAAACTGACAACAAACGACAGAAAAAGATCTCAACAGAAATGAGGCAGAGAAGAGTGGATGGTAGGAACAGCTATTTTGGCAAAAACAAGACATCATAATAGCTAGTGCTGATTTAATATCATCTTGTTTTGAAGTCCCATCAAGCTTTTATTCTTCTGTCTCCATCGGTCTTAACAGGTTGTATCTTATTAGATTTTATTATATGTGATAATATAAACAAAAACTTTTATAGATAAGGAGATTATACAGAAACCATTGTTCATTTTCTGCTGGTTGGTTCTTTTTTTTAATTTTATTTAAGGAGAAAAAAAAGCAGAGAAAGGGTACAAGTTATACAGATTTATAGGAAAAAAAACAGTAGGAAATCACTAGTTAATGGATTACATATTGTCATCTTAGAAGTAGTTGTTCAAGTTACAAAATTAAAGCTTGTAAAGTGGACATTCCAACAGTGAGACTGCAAATAGTTCTGTTCAATGATCCGACAAAACTCAGTGATATCATTATCTATCTTATACACTTAAATATACATGCAGTTATATCATTTAGAGCACTTTCTTTTCCTCTCTTTTGTACAATGACAATTACACATTTTGGGTTTTGTTGCTCCCACAGTTCTTATTACTTTTTTGGAAGGGAGTGGAACCAACTGTGACATAACAGAACTGAGTCAATCAAATCAAAAGGGTGAATGTAATAGATAATGTAAAAGCATAACACAAGGTGATCAACAATGGTTACCATAATGCCTCCCACTATCTCTAATAGAATTGCCTATATCATCAGTTATAATACAATTGAACAAAACAGTAAACAAAACCGACAAAACCAAAACATTGGAGACATTATAGGTCTTCAAAAGTAGATAATAGTCAACCAAAATGGGCGTCATAATGAATCCCACTATCTTCACAGCTGTTGCCTAAACTTTTGAACCTGGTACTATCAAGCAAAACAGAATGGGGGACATCAGTCAAAAACAAGATGGTGAGAGTAATACAGGGCTTTAAATCAAGATAATGGAAAGTCAAAGTGGGTTACTATAATATATCCCGCTATTTTTTATTTATTTTTCCCTTAATTAAAAGGATAAAAATAAAAAAGTAAATAATGAAGTGGAGATTGAGATAAAAGAGGGCATAACAGCAAAACAGCACAGATCAAAACATAACCATTTAAGCAGAATAGTGTTTCACCACAAGATTATCCTGACATAAAAGTAGTTACCATACTGTCTCTTTCCTTGAAATCCTTGAGTATAACTTCATATACTGTAGCATCAAATATATCAAAACAACGTAAAACCATTTAAGAGAGTGACAGCATTACAGGGTATTTAGAATCAACTAACAGAAAATGAACAATGGTTTCTGTATAATCTCCTTGTCTTTAAAAGTTTTTGCTTATAATATCATATATAATAAAATCCAATAAGATACAACCTGCTTAGACCAATGGAGACAGAAGAACAAAAGCTTGATGAGAGTTCAAAACAAAATGATACTAAATCAGTATTACCTATTAAGATGTCATTTTCTCCAAAATAGCTGTTCCTATCATCCAATCTTCTCTGCCTCATTTCTGTTGAGCTCTTTTTCTGTCACTAGTTGTCAGTTTGTCTTCTTCATTTTGTTTTCTGCTCCATTCATTGTGGCCTCTCTGCCACTGTTTCTGGATTCTTTGTATTTTTCTTTTTTAGAATATCCTGCAGTATTCTCTGTAGAGTTGAATTGGTGGTTGCATATTCCCCTAGTTCCTCTTTATCCTGGAAGCACCTTGTTTTTCCATCAATTTCCAGGGATAGCTGTGCAGGATGTATCAATCTTGGCTGGAGATTATTATCTTTCAAAGCTTGAATTATTTCCCCCCACTCTTCGTGATTTGATGTTTTGTGCAGAGAAATCTGCTGTAATTCTGATGGGTGTTCCCTTGTAAGTGATCTATTTCTTGTCTCTGATGACTTTTAATATTCTGTTCTTGTATTGAATTTCTGGAATTTTAATTGGGTGTTGCTCTGTTTGGGTTGTAGGTGGCTGGGGTCCTGTATGCTTCATACAACTGAGTATCTTTACCTTTTGCTAGATTAGGAAAATTCTCCTGGATTATTTCTGTGAGTAGCTTTTGTAGTTCATTTGTTTGTGTCCCTACTTCTTCTTTTATGTTCTTAATTCTTAAGTTATGGATCCTCTTATCATCTTCTAGTCTTTGTATTATTGCTGTTTGTTTCTTTGTTACTTTTAAGAAGTTTCTCATTTCATTCTCCCATATTACAAATCTGCCCTCCAGTTCAGATAGTCTGTCCTTAGTTTCTTTCAAGCTGTTATGCCAGTTTTCGATAGAGTTTTTAGTTTCCTGGTAGTCTCTTTGAACCTGCTTCATGTATTCTATGCTTTCTCTATTTTCTCCATCAAACAATTCTCCCCTCTTTTTCTGTTCTTCCATTCCACCATCTGTTTTTCCTTGGGTGGTGCTTAGCATTTCTCTAACTATTCTGCTTATTTCTAGCTTCAGGTCATTAATAACTTCATTCCTGAACTCATCTATGAGGCTCTTGAGATGGCGCTTTATGTTTATTGGTGGGGTGTCCGCTATTACCTGTTTCTCAGGATTGGGGGCCAAAGGGCCTTTCTTGTTGCTCCCTCTTCCCATATTCTTTGTTCCTTATATATGCAAGCATATATAGGAGGCCCAGCTTCCTTCTGTGTCAGCCACAGTCTGATTGAATTGTGCCGGCTAGGTGTTCCTGCCCACCGCAGCACACCAGGAAGTTGCAGACCAGGCAGCCTATGCAGGGCCCACCCCTCCAGGTCACCCTCAGGCTCTGGGATCTGGGTTGTACTAGCCTACTGGGTCTCAGCCAGCAGCGTCACGTAGGCTAGGCACTTCTCACCAATCCCACTTGAGAGGGGGATACGTGGCTGAAGTCACTGCAGTGCCCTGTTCCCGCAAGTCTGCCCAGTCCCGGAATGTCCTCTGTTGGAGTCTCCTAAACTGTGGAAGAGTCTCAGTTTCTCTCACTCACCTCATCGCAAGTCAATGCACAGCTCCCCACCCGTCCTGCTTTCAACTCCAGTCACCGATTCCTGTTCTCAGAGCTTCCGCGCGTCTCCCTCCCTGCCGAGCCGATGTAGATGCAGCCACCGCACGGCGGGAAACCCAAATCGTGGCTTCCAATGCCACGGGCTCCAGCTTCCACACTGAGGCTTTTCTGTTCCTGTTATAGCACCAGGATTGCATTCCAAGTTGGTTTCTCTCAGCCCAGTTCATTCTTGGGTCAGCAGGGCATATCTCCACTTGCTTATGATTCCTTACTCTGCACCATTCCTGAATTCTAAGCTGGGTCTTTCAGAGAGCCTCCGTAGCTGCCGCTATCTGTCCGCCATGTTCTCCCAGAAGTCCTGATAGTTGGTTCTAAATATCCTGTAATACTGTCATTCTCTTGAATGATTTTACATTGCCTTGATATGTTTGGTGCTACAGTATACGAAGTTACACTCAAAGATTTCAAGGAAAGAGATACTATGGTAACTACTTTTATGTCAGGATATCTTGTGGTGAAACACTATTTTGCTTAAATGGTTATGCTTTGACCTGCGCATTTCATTGTTAAGGCCTCTTTTATCTCAATCTCCTTTTTTAAATTATTTACTTTTTTATTTTTATCTTTTTAATTAAGGAAAAAATAAAAAATAGGATACATTATAGTAACCCACTTTGATTTGCTATTAACTTGATTTGAAATCTTGTATTGCCTTCACCATCTTGTTTTGACTGATTTTCCTCTATTCTGCTGTGCTTGATAGTACCAAGTTCGAAAGTATAGGCAACAACTGTGAAGACAATAAGATTCATTATGACGCCCATTCTGGTTGACTATTATCTTCTTTTAAAGTCCTGTAATGTCTCCAATGTTTTGATTTTATTCTTTACTGTTTTGTTCAATTTTATTATAACTGATGATATAGGCAATTTTTTTTAAGATAGCAAGAGGCATTATGGTAACCATTGTTGATCACCTGGTATTTTGTTTTTACATTATCTATTATGTCCATCCTTTTGATTTGACTGACTGTTCTGTTATGTCACATTTGGTTTTACTCTCTTCAAAAAAAGGTAATAAGAACTGTGGGAGTAACAAAACCCAAAATGTGTAATTTTCATTGTACTAAAGAGAGGAAAAGAAAGTGCTCTAAAGGATATAACTGCATATATATTTAAGTGTATACGATAGATAACCATATTACTGAGTTTTGTTGGATCATTGAGCAAAACTGTTTGCAGTCTCACTGTTTGAATGTCCACTTTATACGCTTTAATTTTATAACTTGAACAACTATTTCTAAGATAACAATATGTAATCTATTAACTAGTGATTCCCTACTGTTTATTCGTTCTGAAATTCTGTATAACTTGTATCCTTTTTGGTTTTTTTTTTCTTTTTCTCCTTAAATAAAATTAAAAAAATAAAAAATAAAAAAAAAACTTGGAAGATGAATGTACAGTATTCTTCAGGCACCTCTGCTTTTCCAAGTGAGTTAGAGAGGTGTGTGGCTGAGGAGAAAAGAGACAAAAGACTATTCCTCCAGGCACAGAAATATTCTGAGTTCAATGCTCAGACATTCAGTCATCAGAAGGAAGGAAAACAAATGTTTAAAATATACAAATACTTTACTCCTTTGGGGAACAACTAACCCAATTATGAGAGCTGGTAATGATAAAGCAAAGACAACATTTCTAGGACATTTCCAAGCAGACTTGCAATTTTTTAATTGTTTGCAATGATCATGTAGTTATCAGAATGAAACAATGAACTTTTCATAAGGTGATGTGAAGAAAAGGAGGAATTACCTATCTCCGTTCTCCAATGCGGCAGCCTGGTGACGATTAAGCACTGGAAATGTGTGACCCAAGCCAGAATGCACTGGCAGCAGACAACACACACCAGATTCAATGACTGAGTACAAAAAAATAATAATGCAAAATAATTTACTATAACATTCAGTATAAGTTGCATGTTAAAATGATCATGCTTTAGATTCATTGAATTAAGTGAAATACATTGTTTAAATAGTGCAATTGAAATCCATTAATTTCATTTTGTTTAATTTTTCAAGTGTGACTCCTTGAAACCTTAAAACTACATTTGTGACTCATTATTTCTGTTAAATATCTCTGCTATGCAGAATTAAAATGTACATGTGTGCAAAGTTCTTAAGCTATGACTCTCAGTTCGGTAGGGCTGCCATACCCAGTTCCACAGGTGAGTAATTTAAGCAATAGAAGTCTTTCTCACAATTCCCAAGGCTAGAAGACTGACATCAGTATATCAGCAGATTTAGGTCCTTTTGAAGCTTCTCTCTTTGGTTTGTGGGTGACTCTTCTGCTTTCTCTATGTCTTCATATGGTTTCCCTCTGTATGTCCTAGTCTCTTGTTATAGCAACACCAATCATAATGAAAAAGGACTCACTCCAATAATCTCATTTAAATTTGGTTATCTCTTTAAAAGACTCTTTTGCAAATATAGTACAAGGTACTGGGGGCTCGGGCTTCCACATATAAATTTGGGAGAAATGAGTCCAACACATAACAGGATGTTGTGGCCCTAGATTCAAAGTTTGTGCTCAGTGTTTATTGGCCTCATAATCTTTAGCCAGGAATTTTTCCTCTCTTTACCAGAAATATCCTACCTTTAAAATGAGAATTATTCATTATTCCTCAAATATTCTTTGAATTCCTCCTAGATGATGAAGATGGTGCTGGAAACTTGAATATAACAAATATAAATGCAGTTTGAATGCACCAGACACAAAAAGTGGATATCCTAGTTACAATGTGATAGGAAAATTCTATGGGATTGCATTTTTGACATGAAGACTCAAAACTGCAGAGGGTTTTGTGAATGTTCAAACAGTCTGGAGAACAGAGCACAAAATTTATTTTTGAAATAAAAATTTTTAAATAATTTAAATAGCTTCTGACATGGCAAAAAAAACCCAAGTTAAGTAAGAAAATACCATTTCACCCATCAAATTGACAAACATAATGATGGTAATACCTAACTCTTGATGGAATGTAGAGGAAAACAATAAAATTTTTTTTACTATAATATATCCTGCTATTTTTTTCCTTTAATTAAAAGGATAAAAATAAAAAAGTAAATAATGGAGTGGAGATTGAGATAAAAGAGGGCATAACAATGAAACAGCACAGATCAAAACAAAACCATTTAAGCAGAATAGTGTTTCACCACCAGATAATCCTGACCTAAAAGTAGTTACTATATTGTCTCTTTCCTTGAAATCCTTGAGTACAACTTCGTATACTGTAGCATTAAGTATATCAAAACAATGTAAAACCATTTAAGAGAATGACAGCATTACAGAGTATTTAGAATCGACTAACAGAAAATGAACAATGGTTTCTGTATAATCTCCTTGTCTTTAAAAGGTTTTTGCTTATACTATCGTACATAATAAAATCCAGTAAGATACAATCTATTTAGACCATTGGAGACAGAAGAACAAAAGCTAGATGAGACTTCAAAACAAGATGATACTAAATCAGTATTACCTATTAAGATGTCATTTCTCCAAAATAGTTGTTCCTATCATCCAATCTTCTCTGCCTCATTTCTGTTGAGCTCTTATTCTGTCAGTAGCTGTCAGTTTGTCTTCTTTATTTTGTTCTCTGCTCCATTCGTTGTGGCCTCCACTATTTCTGGATTCTTTGTATTTTTCTTTTTTTTAGAATATCCTGCAATACTCTCTGTAGAGTTGAATTGGTGGTTGCAAATTCCCCCAGTTCCTCTTTATCCTGGAAGCATCTTGTTTTTCCATCAATTTCCAGGGACAGTTGTGCAGGATATCTCAATCTTGGCTGGAGATTATTATCTTTCAAAGCTTGAATTATTTCCCCCCACGCTCTTCGTGATTTGATGGTTTGTGCAGAGAAATCTGCTGTAATTCTGATGGGTGCTCCCTTGTAAGTGGTCTGTTTCTTGTCTCTGACAGCTTTTAATATTCTGTTCTTGTATTGAATTTCTGGAATTTTTATTATTATATGCCTGGGTGTTGCTCTGTTTGGGTTGTAGGTAGCTGGGGTCCTGTATGCCTCATACATCTGAGTATCTTTACCTTTTGCTAAATTAGGAAAATTCTCCTGGATTATTTCTGTGAGTAGCTTTTGTAGTTCATTTGTTTGTGTCCCTACTTCTTCTTTTATGTTCTTAATCCTTAAGTTATGGATCCTCTTATCATCTTCTTGTCTTTGTATTATTGCTGTTTGTTTCTTTGTTATTTTTAAGAAGTTTTTCATTTCATTCTCCCATATTACAAGTCTGCCCTCCAGTTCAGATAGTCTGTCCTTAGTTTCTTTCAAGCTGTTATGCCAGTCTTCGATAGACTTCTTAGTTTCTTGGTAGTCCCTTTGAACCTGCTTCACGTACTCTATGCTTTCCCTGTTTTCTCCATCAAACAATTCTCCCCTCTTTTTCTGTTCTTCCATTCCACCATCTGTTTTTTCTTGGGTGGTGCTTAGCATTTCTCTAACTATTTTGCATACTTCTAGCTTCAGGTCGTTGATAACTTCATTCCTGAATTGGTCTATGAGGCTCTCTATATGGCGCTTTATGGCTATTGATGCGGTGTCCGCTATTGCCTGTTTCTCAGAATTGGGGGCCGAGGAGCCTTTCTTGTTGCTGCCTCTTCCCATATTCTCTGTTCCTTATATATGCAAGCTTATATGAGAGGCCCAGCTTCTCTCCCTGTCAGCCACAGCCTGATCGAATTGCGCCGGTTAGGTGTTCCCACTCACCGCTGCGCACCAGGCAGCCCACGCGGGGCCTGCCCCTCCCGGCCTCTGTCAGGCTCTGGGATCTGGGTTGGGCCAGCCTAGGGGGTCCGCCGGCAGCGTCACGCAGGCCAGGCACTTTTCACCAATCCTGCCCGAGAGGGGGATGTGTGGCTGGAGTCGCCACTGCGCCCTGCTCCCGCAGGACTGCTCGGGCCCAGAAAGTCCGCTGGAGTCAAACTGTGGTGGAGTGTCAGTTTCTCTCACTCACCTCACCGCAAGTCAGTGCACGTCTCCCTGCCCGTCCTGTTTTCGACTCCGTTCGCAGACTCCCATTCTCAGAGTTTCCGCGCGTCTCTCTCCTTGCCGAGCCGCTGTGGAGGCAGCCAGCCACTGCGCGGCGGGAAACCCAAATTGCGGCTTCCAATGGCTCGGGGTCCAGCCTCAGCAGCGAGGCTTTTCTGTTCCTGTTTTAGCACCAGGATTGCATTCCAAGTTGGTTTCTCTCAGCCGAGTTCGTTCCTGAGTCAGCAGAGCATAACTCCACCTGCTTATGTCTCTTTAGTCCGCACCATACCTGGCTTCTGAGCCTAGTTTTTCAGAGAGCCTCCGGTAGTTGCTGTTATCTGTCCACCATGTTCTCCCGGAAGTGAAAACAATAAAATTTTATCACTTATGCTGGAACTCTAAACCTGAATTTCTGAACAGATATAAAAATCTTACAGGGTGCACAGCCTTTGACCAATTAATACCATTTCTAAAGATTTATTCTAAAGAAATATCAGATATAAACTATATACATGCAAATGTACACATTATAGTATTTTTATAATAGTGGAAAATTTGAAAAAATATATACTACAAGTGGATTGGCTAAATATATACTGGTACATTCACAGAAATGGGAAAATGTAACTAATATTCACAGTTCGGTGAGGTATCTGATAACTTGAGGAATATTCATAATAAATATTAATCAGAAATATTATGATATGTCATTATCCAGTATGATCCTGATTTACTTTAAAATATATGTACAGATAAAAAATTACTGTGAGGGGTAAAATATGATCAAAAAAAAAAGAAAAAGAAATGTGATCAGTGGTTACTTCTAAGTGATTACTGCTGAGATTGTAGCTGTTATGTTTTACCCCCATAGCTAGTTCTTACTGTAGTCTTTTAGTAATCAGGAATAAATAATAGAATATAAATGTTACTGAAGTGTTTTAATTTGTTGTAGTCTATTAGGGGTTATAGTTTTTACTATTCTTTTGGTAGAAAGAATAATATTCTTTTGTGCTCAGCATTCCAAAAGTCATTCAGAATCAGAGGCAGAGAGGGAGAGAGACAGAGACAGAGACAAAGACTAGCCTCTGAGCATGCACAACTAAAACTCAATTTCTCCACCATACTTTGGGCACCACACGACATGTTCATGCTATGGCACAGCCTCTGGCCTTAAACGTTCATGTCACAATTGAGCTGGCCATGTAGGTAGCACCAGTCATCTTGGAAGCAATTTCCACTCTGAGATGACTAGTATTTGCTTAACTATGCATAGAAACAACTGCAACTCACATAACTACAAAAACCTGTAAGTGTAACCCCAATTTAATTTCTTCTTAGTTGGATGACCATAGTCCTTGGAGCTATGTGACAGTTCAGAAAAACAGGAGCAACAGGACAAATGTCAGAGAAGAAGGGAGAATGACTAACCTATTTCATCTTAAGGACCTTTTTTTCTACTTCTAGCCCTAGGGACTGAATCTAGGGCCTTATGCACTCGAGGCAAGAGCTCTGTCACTGCACTAAAACCCCAGCCCCTTAATATCTTATCATCACAAATTTTGCCAAAATATATACCAGTGAAAACACATTGCTAAGACCCTCACAAAGGGTTCTGAGTGACGAGGTAATGCTGGCTTAAAAAAGGTACGCAATAACTCAGGGAAAGTTGTTGGGCCCATACCATGGAGGGCTATGGAAGTCAGGTGATGAAATCTAGGCATACATGTCCAGGTAGAGGCCAGCTCTGATAGCAGTCCCTCTTAGGAGACCAGCATTGCTTTGTTTTAGGGTGATGATTCTGGCTATAATAGAAAGACCTTAGTGTTTTCTTAATTTCTTGCTTTAATTCACTGCATTTTTTCTCACCCTCTATTTTCTCTTTCTTTTTCTCATTCCTCCCTTCCTTCCATTCTACATTCTTTCCTTTCTTTCATCAAAACTTGAAATCAAATCCAGGGCTTCATGCATACTAAGCAAGCACTTTACCACTGAGCTATACTGCCAGTCTTCATAATATTTCTTATTCAATTCCTCTCTCTTTAAAATGAGAACTTTATATAAAATATATAAAAGATTATCTGAGAAAAAAGATCATAAACACTTCCAGGCAACCAATTCCACCACACTAACTTACTTAAGTCACTAAATTATTTGAGTCAGTAAAGTAGTTCAGAATATGAACTGCAAAGTACAATTCCTGAGTTTATAACTTAGCTTTGCCGCTTCCTAACTCTGTGACTCTAGGCAAATTATTTAAGCTCCATGACCTCAAGGTCCCCGTCTATAAAATGGGAAACACAATAGAAGCTGAGTGTGGAAGATGAAGTAAGCTAACTCCCTTGAAGCACGTGGCACAATTCCTGAGTCAACAATAGCTGTGGTTATTATTGTCATCCAGTCCCTTCTCCAAGAAGATATGTTTTATGGAATCCCCACGTTGGCACGGTCTCTTTCATGGTTCCTTATCATTATGTTGGTCATTAAAATATTCAGAGCCAAGCAAAACATTCAACATGAAACAGCAAGTTGACAGTGTCGCAGCTGGTTTTTAGAAGGGAGGACCTGAGGGAGCTCCAAAGTGTTGGGCAGATGAGTCACTTAGAAGGGACACAGCAAGAGAAGCCAAGTCAAACGGCGTTAGTCAGGACTGCTTGGGCTGCAGGAGACAAAAGTCCAACTGAAACACAGTTAAGAACAAAGGGACAATATTGGCTCCGACTCCCCAACAGAAATGGTGGAAATACACCACAGGCACGTCTGATCCAAGTGCTCAGTGAAATTGTCGAGCATTTCAACTTTTTTCTCAGCTTTGTTTTGCACTGTTTCCTTATTTTCTCCTCTAACTATCATGATGAAGAGAAGAAGGTCATGTCCCTAAATACCCCAGGCTTATTTTGGTCTTGTTTAACAAATCCAAAGGAAAGAGAAAAAAAAAGTTGATAAGCTCTACTTTCCAAGGGCTGTCAAGGTTAAGGTCATCCACGAGGTCTCCAACTGTATTAGTCAGCTATCTGTCACTATAACAAAATGCCTAAAATAATCAAATTATAGATAGAAAAGGTTTATTTCGGCTCATAGATTTGGAAGTTCCAGTCTATGACTGTTTGTTTCAAGCCCATGGCAAGGCAGTATATTGTGACAGGGGAGCATCTCACCTCTTCACAATCTAGGAAGCAAAAGAGGGTAAGGAGGGAGCCAGGGTCCCAGTAATTCAGAGACCCCCCCCCAAACCCACCCCACACACCCCTATCTCCTAAAGCTTCCACCACCTCCCTGGGACCAAGCCGTTAACAGACCTTGGGAGGACATCTTTCGAAACCAACCCCAAAATTGCAATTGCCATTCAGATCTCATTTCCCACCCACAGGACGTGGGCTTCTTGGGGAGTCTGTCTCCCCACCTGCTTCTTCACTAGAGCAGGCCTGGCTCCAAGATCTAGGCTGCTGCTGTGGGCACCGGCTGAGTCAGGTGGTGGGTGTTCTTGTGCTGGGAGGCTGCTGAGTCAAAGGGCCATGGGCCAAGGCTCAGGCTGCTCGTCCTGCTCCTCTTGTATGGGTGGTGCAGGCCGTGCGGGGCTGCTGTGCATGTGCAGTAATTGGAGACTGTGATGGTGAAACGTTCTGGGAAATTCAGGTGCCAAATGCCTCTCCTAGAGGCGCATTAAAAGTGTCTGGTAACTGAGCAACCCAAATAGCAGGCATCTCTGGGGAGTTTCCCAGCAGTGGCCTCGTCAGATTCACTCCCTCCCACCAGGGGAGGGAGAATCCTCATACTCAGACACAGCTAGACCTGCCTCCACCCTGCCCAACCTGCAGACTCTCTGGTAGTTCCCTTTATCTCACAAAGCCTCCTTATTCATAACTCAGGAATCATAAATTTTATCTGATATAATAAGATTAGGGTGACAGACTTATTTGCACTTTTTATTTTTCTTACGTCAGTCTTAGTATATTTTTCATGAAAGTATCTCCTTCAGAACACTGTCCATTATTTTAATACAAAATTATTTACATATTATTTTCTATTGCAGATACAGACTCCCCATATTTTACCTTTATAGAGTATATTCTTAACTTATTATTCTTCCCAAATATGTTTTATGCTGATATTGTTAAATTTTACTTTTACTGTATTATTCCCTTCTTGTGTTGCTGAACCTCTTTAGTATTTAATCTATTATTCTCTTCTAATCTCTTAAATTCATCATAAATATTTAAAGCTATGAATATCACTCCAAGAACCATTTCACGTGCATTCTACAAATTTTGACAAGTAGAATTTCCATTACCATTGAGCTATAAACATTTCCTGTACAACATAGTTTATGATTTCTCATCTGAGCCATGAGTTGTTTAGAAGTGTTTTAAAATTTTGACTATATATTATACATTTCATATATAAATATATATACTCCAAGCTATTTTACTCAGACTGTGTTCCCACTGTTTACATGGAAGAATACTTGACAAATGGAAAATGATCAAAAATTATTGGAAGACACATAGGAAGAGAGAAAGGGAAAGAAAAAGAGAGAAAAGAAAGGAAAGATGGAGAAAGGTCACCAAATATTTTGACCAGCTGAACAGGGGCAGTTCTGCTTCCACTATAAATGTTAAGAAAGTCAGAAGAGTAAGCACAGGAGGGCAGCCATGCTCCCAGTTCCAATTCTGAAAATTTCAGGGGAATTTTGAGTGTCTGAATTTTAGACCAAATTCTGCCAACTTCGGTGCTCCCTCTCCACCTGCGCCAGCCAGGTGCCCACTGCCGGCTGGGGTTGACAGGGAGCTGACTCTCCTCGCAGCCCCTGTGTTCTCAGTCAGATGAGCAGGGTGCAGGGGAGAGGAATAACCTGAATGATGGGAGCAGAGTTTGATAAGATGTCAACCGGGGAGATAAATGGGCACATTCATCTGACTGCAGGGAACACTGTCTTCCTTCCAAACGGTCCCTTTTAAACTGTTTGCTCACACTTGAAGAAGGCTCCAGAACCATGGGATCCAAAACACTCTCTAAAACTTTCATTTCCTAGCAGTAGAAAAACAGTGACACCCACTAATCACCCAGACTGGCCACATACCGTGCCCTACTGTGTCATATTCTGTCCTGTGCAGCCTTCTGCAGTACTCCCACAGACCCTTAACTTAGAACTGGTCAGCTGCCTGTCTGGGTGCAAATCTATTCAGCATCCTTCCCCTGATCTGCCCCAGGACCTACATTCCCCAGGATCTGCTGGACCCTGGCTTCCTGGTAGTTTCAACCATTAAGCAGTAGAGGGTGACTGAAAGGGAGAAACTCTAACATTAGTCTCCCCCTTTTCTCTGTCACCTCTGTCACCTCTGTAGCAGTGATTATGTGTGCTTCATGGTCCCTTACCTTTGGGTATAAACTGCCAGCATTCCTGGAATCAAAAAACAGTACCTCCTACCTTAAGCTGTCAGCTTCCCTGAGCTTGCTAAGATCTAGATTCTCTCTCAGTTTTTCAGTCACTTGTAGGACTAATTCTCTGTGTTAAATACCTAGAGAAATTCCCTCTTCTTGGCTGGAAATTAACTAGTACAAACTCACTTTATAGGTGAACCCTAAAGAGCAGTTCAGAGAAGTTAAGGCAGAAGGTCTAGAAATACCAGTAAAGAAAATACCCGCAGAGCCTTGGGGCAAGTCCAGTTCCAACACTTAGCAGCCATGAGGTCTTCTGAGCCTCAGTTTCTCCTCTGTTCAGTGTAGGTGATGGCAGCATTTCTCATATTTCAGCCAATATTTCTAATATTTCAACAAAGCAGAAAACCTGGCACATGGTTAAAATTGATACACCTGGGATCCAAATTTCCTATTCAGTTCACAGTCCCCTTGCAAATAGCTTGAATCAAGTTGTCTGTGAGTTGGGTTCCCATAAAGGTTTTTCCTAGGCCAACTTTGTGGTCTAGACACTTTCCTTAAAGATTTCCCTCTAGGAACTCTTTCTTCTCCCTCTGCTGTTTCTACCACAGAACTCCCCACCCTTATTCCAAGTGCAAGTGGTCCTCAAGTTGCTTTTCTATCCTCATTTCTCATAAGGGACCAGGCTTCAAGCATGGCTACAGAATGTAAACCTGACTCCCAGAACCCAGGAGGACTGGCAGAGACCCTAACACACAGTCAGTACTTTGAGCTTGAAGACCCTAAGCTTGGTGTTCAACAAATATCTTCTTTACTTCTTTCCTCTGGAGACACACTTCCTTACCCATCAGTGATGAAGGCCTTCACATTCAGTTTCAAGAATGAACCTCTGGCATCTACCAGAGTCTGGGACCCAAAAAGAAAAGTTTGCGCTAGTATAACACTCATCCATCAACACCCATGCCATCGCACTGGCTTCCCTCTCAATGCATCTCCCTTTGGAGTCTGCTGGATGGTTTCTTTCCATGGATGTGCCAGTCAGTCCCAAGAAGCAAGATTCTCATTTATCTATTATATGGTCACTAACACGTCCATTCACTTATCCATCAAAACTGCTATAGTGCCAACATCATTTGCTCTGTAGACAGAAAAAAAAATTGTTTCCTCATCTCCTGCAAGAGAGAAATGAAGAAAACACAATGTATCCCTTTATGAGTTGAGTCATTTTCATTGCTTCTTGCATTTAAAAATGATTCCAAAAATCACATCCTCTTAAGTAATGTAAGAATACCATTAGAAAGCTGATAATCTTCCTTAACTTTCAGAGGTGCCTGTACATTAATAGCTTGGTATAGTCTTGCCTACTCCTTACTGTATTTATAAAACATATGTAGGGCTGAGATTTTTTTTTAATTTTTTAATGAATAAGGGAGAGGATAAGATAAAAGGGGGCATAACAACATAACAATACAGGTTAAAGCATAACACTTTCAACAACCTAGTGCTTCACCACCAAATAACCCGACTTAATAATAGTTACCATAGTGACTTTTTCTTTGAAATATTTGAATATAACTTCATATGCTATAGCATCAAACATTCATTCAAGTGGATGAAAGCATTGTAGAGTATTTAGAACCAGCTAACAGAAAAAATGATCAATGGTTTCAATATTATCTCTTTGCCTATGACAATTTTTGTTTATACTACCACATACGATAAAATCCAGCAAATTACATCATGATAAAATCAATGGAGACAGAAGAACCATAGTTTGGTGCGGCTTTAAGACAAGATGGTATTAAATCGGTACTAGCTGTTATTATGTCTTATTTTCTTCAAAGTAGCTGTTCACTGCATCACCGGCCATAATATCAAACAGCCCAGAATAAAGCCATTCCAATTAATGAATGAAAATTTTTGTTTTGGTCTTTATCCTTTTTATCAGTACCAGGGATCGAACTCACGACCGTCTGCTTGCAAGGCAGGCGCTTATGTGGCTGAGCTAAATCTCCAGCCCCTGAATGAAAATTTTATAAGGCTTCAAGGCCATATAATGGGGAATCATGGTTATCACGTACTTTTATATATTTGATTCATTTCCTACACTAGGGAAACTATTCGGAGTTCACAGATGCAAGTTTGATTTAGTTCACTTATGAGTATGGTTTCAAGCTGTGCCCATTTATTGATAAATACCTCAATGTGATCCTTCTTTATAGCTGAGTAGTACTCCATTGTATAGAAGTACCACAGCTTTTTTATCCATTCCTCGGTTGATGGACACTTGGGTTGTTTCCATGATCTGGCAATTACAAATTGTGCTGCTATAAACATAGGTGCGCATATATCACTTTGGTATGATGCTTTCAGTTCTTCTGGGAAGATGCCTAGTAGTGGAACAGTGGGAACAAATGGGACTTCCAATCCCAGCTTTTTGAGAAATCTCCAGACTGACCTCCACAAAGGTTGTACTAGTCTACACTCCCACCAACAGTGTAGGAGAGTTCCTTTTTCCCCACAGCCTCTCCAGCACTTGTTGTTGTTGGTTTTCTTGATCCTGGCCATCCTTTCAGGAGTGAGATGGAATCTCAGTGTGGTTTTAATTTGCATTTCCCTAATAACCAATGATGATGAACAATTTTTCATGTATTTATTTGCCATTTGTATTTCTTCCTCTGAGAAGTGTATATTCATCTCAGATGCCCATTTTTGGATTGGGTCTTTGAATTTTGGGGGTCTGATTTTTTTTAATTCTTTATGTATTTTAGACAAAAGTCCTTTGTCTGAGGGGGAGTTCACTAAGATCTTTTCCCAATTTGTGGGTTTTCTTTTCACTATGCTGGAGTTTTTTTTTTTTTTTTTTTTTATTTACAGAAACTTTTTAATAAGAGGTAGTCCCAGTTATTGATTCTGGGAAGTATTTCCCATGCAGTTTGAGTCCTGTTCATGAATTCTCTACCTACCCCTATGTCTTCAAGGTTTCTACCTAATTTGTCTTCCAATAGATTTAGTGTTTCTGTTTTAATATTCAGATCTTTATAGGGCTGAGATTTTGAGGAAATGCACTATTTAATTTTGGTTTTGATTTTGTTTTGCAAGAGTAAGAACACTATGTAAGTCATTTGGTAAATTGTTTTTCTCAGTAAATCAGAGACACTACTTTGAATCAACCCATTTATATCCAATTCTTCCCAATAACTATCATATATCATAATAAAATTCATTCAACCATTCCACTATTAATGAGTGAGAAATATACTGTCATGGAGTTAAGTCATTGACATTTGAAGGTTTATTCATTATAGCATCTGGTAGCAACATAAGCCTATTTTTCTCCAAGGGTGCTTTCTAGACTAAAGTATCAAGATCACCTAGAAAATTGTTAAATACAAAATTTGGGTCAAATTTCAGACCTACAAGATCAGAAAGTCTGGGGGTGGGTTACAGTAACCTGTGTTTTAACAAGCCCTACAGATGACTCTGATGTTTATTCAATTTGAGAAACATTGCCCTAATTCACGCCAAGTATTCATAGCCCTCAAGAACCATGTCCACTTTTTGACTCTACAAGCAATTGTCGTGATTGCAGCTGGGTGCCAAAGTCTTTACAAAAAGTGTTTCCTCCATCTGAAGAAATCAAAGAAGTTTCTAGATATGCAAAAGTAGATGTAGTTTAAACAGCTATGAAGTTACCAATTAAATTATTTATTAATTAGTTTATTTATTCATTCCTTCAAGGTGTATTAAATTCACAGTGACAGACATAAATCAAACTGTGCCCACTGTCCATCTGACATGAATACACGTTCTCAGATGAAGAAATACAAATTGCAAATAAATACATGAAAAAATGTTCATCATCATTAGTCACTATAGAAATGCAAATTAAAACCACACTGAGATTCCATCTTACTCCAGAAAGAATGGCCTGGGTCAAGAAAACTACCAACAACAAATGCTGAAGAGGCTATGGGGTATAAAGAACTCTCCTGCACTGTTGGTGGGAGTGTACCCTTGTGCAACCACTGTGGAGGTCAGTCTGGAGATTTCTCAAAAAGCTGGAATTGGAAGTCCCACTTCTAGGCATATTTCCAGAAGAACTGAAAACATCATACCAGGGTGATATATGTGCACCCATGTTTATAGCAGCACAATTTGTAATAGCCACATCTTGGAAACAACCTAAGTGTCCATCAACTGAGGAATGGATAAAAAAGTTGTGATATTTTTATACAATGGAGTACTACTCTGCTATAAAGAATGATCACATTGAGATATTTATAAATAACTGGATGCAACTTGAGACCATACTCATAAGTGAAATAAATTAAACTCGCATGTATAAACTGCCATATAGTCTCCCTAGTGTAAGAAATGGAAAGAGTGCATAAGATTTTATGGTAATCATGATTCCCCATTACGTTGCTTTGAAGCCTCATAATGTTTTCATTCATTAGTTGGAATGGTTTTTATTGTTTTGTTTGATTTTATTATGTGATGATATGAACAACTACTTTGAAGAAAACAAGACATTACAGCAGCCATTGCTGATTTAATATCATCTTGCTTTGAAGTCCTACCATGCTTTTGTTCTTCTGCTTCCATTGGTTCTATCATATTGTGTCTTATTGGATTTCACTATGTATAATAGTATAAACAAATTTTTATGGAAAATGAGATATTATAGTAGCCATTGTTCATTTTTTGTTATTTGGTTCTGAATGCCCTGTAATACTTTCATTCTCTTGAATGGTTTTATACTACTTCGTTATGTTTAATACTATTGTATGTGAAAGTATGCTGAACTATTTCAAAGAAAGAGACATTATGGTAGCTACTGTTAATATCCGGTTGTCTTTTTTGTGAAGTGCTGTGTTGCTTACATTGTTCTGTTCTGATCTGCTTTGTTCTGTCCTCTTTTGTTTTATTCTTTTTAAAATAAAAAATTTTTTAAACATATGCCCTTGTATAATACATTCAGAGAAGTGAGGTAAGCAAGTTTTCCCTGAATGGGTTAAATGCCTGTCCACTGATAGGCTTTATAACACCTAGGGGACTAGCAACAACCTAGAGGACACCCCAGCGCATGTCTCACTCCGTGGATGTGTGACCTTAGATAATACATCTGGTCCCTGGTCCCTTCCTCTCATGCTGTTCCCCTGCCATCATGAACAAAGCAGCTTTGTTCTGCCACACCTTTCCACCACAATGTTCCTGCCTTGGAGCCAGCTGACAGTGCACAGAATCTTCTGAAACCGTGAGTCCAGTAAACCTCTACTCCTTCAAGTTGTGGATATCAGATATTTTGTTTAGCAATGGGAAAACGGACTACTATGGTGTCATACATGACTAGCCCATGGATGCAAAGTGGTTGCAGTTGATAAATTTTGTCTACAAAAGAGCAGTTATCTAGAAATTCAGTCATGAAAGTGATACAAGTGCCAAAAGAATCCACCCCGACATATGCAGGGGTGTGCTTTACTAATCCCCTGGGTGTCATAAATACAGTGGAAACGGAGAGAACTGGGCTCAGACTCTGGGCCCTCCCTCATCCACAACTCTCTGAGCCTCTGTTTTAGAATCTAAAAATCTGTGGTGATAATAACATCTACTTAGAGGGCTATTGGTCCAGCCTGTATTTTGCAGCTTTTCAAGGGAAGTTAGTCAGTCTGGTGTTGGTGCTTCTCTAACTGTGAATGAAAACAGAGAATGAAAAGATAAGGAAGGAGTTAACAACTGATCTCATGCTGCCTTTATGTCAAGAACTAGAGCATGTGTCACTGTTGCCTTCTGTTGGAGTGCCCTGGAGACCTGGGCAGGACGGGAGTTGAGGATGGCCATGGAAAAGCCAGCTGAGAGGGCCTGGTCCTGTCTCTCCATTCAGAAGCTGGGGCAGAGGGTTTCAAATATGAATATGCACTGGGATCAGAGTTTGTTGAAGTTTCAATTGTTGGGTCTCATTCATGAGATTTCAGACCCAATAGGTCTAGACTGGTGCCTGAGAGTTTTCAATTTCTAATATGTTGCCAGAGGGTGCGGAAGTTACTGGTCTAATGGACGTACTTTGAGAATTATGGGGTTAAGACATTGCCAGATATCATAACAAATAAACTCTCAAAATGTCAGTGGCTTATTACCCTGAAAGGTGATTTCCCACTCCTGATCAGTGTGAGTAAAAGACTCTGCTCCACCCAGTCCCTCAACACCTGGGCCAGTGAGGCTCTGCTACAGTGAGCATGTGGCTTCTAAGGACACACTGAGTGTGACAGTCCCTCAGTAGATGAGCAAACAAGTGAGGAAGCTTAACTTGCTTCAAAAGATCCTTGGCCAGAAAGGGACATGCATCACTTTCATGCACAGATGTGATAGCTAATTCAAAGTCCATGCAGAAGAATCTAAGGACACAGCCCCTGGACTGGGCACTCACTTTTCATAGTTAACCATTCTTCCCCCCAAAGACAGCACATGCCTTGAGTTTGGCCCAATTATTACACCTGACAAATCCCCTCTCTGTCTCCAAACCTCAGGCCTGGCCACTAGGAAATAGTGTAGCCCAGCCACAGCCAGATTGCTATCAGTGAAAATCTTCTGCCAGAAAAGCCTGCTGTGGGAGGGATAGAAGGAGGAGGAGCAGAGACTCTGGAGAGATGGATTCCTGGGCCCAGGCTCTCCTTACTCCTGCTTCTCAATAACAGTGATAGAAGTGCGCCAGTATCTTCACGCTGCCCTGTTCTCTGCAGAAACCACGAGCCACAGCACAAGCACCGGATTTTGGCAGGGTGAAAGAGCCACCACTTTTTATTCATATGCACTTGGGCCTCTCTGGCTCTGATATTTATTAAGAATCCATCACATGCCAGCCATGTGTAAACCACACCATCTCCAGTCACTGTCAATATGGAAGTATATTCAGCTCGCCTGTGCATGCAAGTTGTAGAATCATACAAAAGTGTATATCTAAAAATATACTTACCCTGAAGTTCTAAGTCACTTGGAGAACAAAGCAGGCCATCTTCAGCTCCAGAATTCATGTTAAGCAGTTAAAAAGAGAAAAGATAAATTCTAGAGCTCTGTTGAACAGCATGGTATTAATACTTAATAACAATATCATTGTGTTCCCCAAAAACTGCTAATAGATTTTAAGTGTTCTCGTAAAAAGATCTATGTAATGCATAGATAACCTCAGTTTAGCATTCTCCACAATGTATACTTATGTTTAAACATGCTTACATAACAAATACATATTTTCAGTCAACTAAAATAAAATGCATTAAAATTTTCAAAGGAACAACATACATTTGTAATGTCTTCCATAAAATAATAGGAGAAAAGATATTAAACGACAAACCATCATGGCTGACAGATATGTTGTAGCGCGTTGGTAGTGAGTCATATTAACTGAGATAGAACTGCTTTCCTTTCTCTGGCATGGTTCTGAGTCAGCTTCAGCTCCAAGAGACATTTTCACGAATTAGCAGCAGTCAGACTATTTTCCCACTTGGAGGTAGGTGTGGGGGTAAGGAAGCATGCTTCACTGTCCCCGGGATGCTGTAGCACAAACATGAACATCATTTCTGGTCAGTAAGCTCATCTGACCAGTCTAGAGCAGCACAAAGACTGCAGATCCTCCACTTCTGGAGAGGACTTCTCTTCCAGTTTCCCCAGCTTTTGGGTCAAGAAGCCTAATGGATGACATGTAAATGGACATCACCTTTCCCATTGGTCACTAGCATCTTTGAAGTTGTAGGCAGAGATGAGAAACCAGTGTGGATCCAATACAAGCTTGTATGTTCCAGCTTAGATTCCTGTCTGTCTTTGCTCTATAACTCCTGCATTTTCCTTTCCCAGCTGCTTTTGCTGTTGCTTTCTGCACTAATACAGAAGAAACAACCTGCTGGACAAATCTGTCCAGGTCCCAACATTGCATAGGACCAAAGCCTCATAATAAATCCCCCTTTTTTACATCATTCTCAGTGAGTTTGAATCTTGTCTGTTTGAATCTTGACAGATGCTAGTAATTTTATTCTAGCATCTGAATGAAAACATTCAGTTTTCACAACTATCCCATAAGAAATGTCTGATCAGAAACCCATGTTAGATATGATCAAAGTGAAGACTGGAAAGATTAAATCATTTGTCTGAAATCTCAGAGCAACTGAGTGGTGCTTGGGCTGGGATTTGAGCCTCTTATACTTTATAGTGATCTTAGCCACTGTGGTATTCTGCAGATCCCTCAAGAAGAAAATTGTGCCCCACAAGATGGGCAACTCAATACAAACCTTACCCTCTAGTCCCCCTCCCAGCGTTACCCACAGCTTCAGAGGGAAAGGTCATCCTGACCCAGACTTGTCATCTTCAGAGGGAAGGGCTATGCTTGTACGCCTGTGCCTCCAGCTCTGGCCAAAAGTTCCCAGTGAGTTAATTATGCCATTTCCATCCTGAACCAATCAGAGAAGGGTAAAATGTTTTCTTGGAAGATTCTAAACCTAATTCAAAGTCCAGAAGAGAGCCTCTCTCAAGACCGTGCTGCATTTTTGGGAAGAATATATTGACAGAAAAGACAGCTTCAGAAGAGGGAGACAGGTTCCCTTCTTGAGGTACAGAGGCTGTGCAAAAGAGAGGCAGAGAAGGGCAGGCAGGGGGGAAAAAGGAAGGAAAAGGAAGCAGACAAATGTGGAGAAAATGAAAATGACAGAGAAAACACAGAGGAAAACCAAGACATCAAAAATAACCCAGAAATAGAGAAGTACAGAAAAGGAACAAGGCATAAAGGAGAAAACAGTGTAAGATACACACAAAAAGAAACAGAAAATGCTTGAAAGGAAAGAGTACAGAGAAAGTGGAAAAGACAGAGGGAATGAAAGAAGTGTAAAGAGAAGAAAGGAAGAGGGCAAAAGAGAGAGAGAAAAACAAAGACACACAAAAACAGAGGAGCAGAGAGAGTTCTGTACCAGGTTCTTACCAAAGGAAACCTTTTCCTCGTAGTCCTGCATTCTTTGGGAGCACCCGGAGTGGGACTATGGCAGCCAGTGGGAAGGGGAGGGCCTTGGGCAATGCCCCTGGCACGCTGCACACTGACCACATTTGACACGCCACCAAAAGACAGACGTCCACCTCTGAGTCAGCTCCTTTCTTCACGGCCCCACCTGCCCCACCTTTTGGACTCATGTTCCAGGGATAATTACAGAAAGCCTGCCAGACTAGGGATTTATGAGCCTAGGGAGAGCCTGACTCTGGAGGGGAAGAGGGTCACACCTCCATGGATCGGGTACCCAAAGTTTCTAGTATCTGTCCAGGCTATCAGGCCAACTCTTCCATTATTCAGTCCAATTTTCTGCCCTTCTACCAGCCTTTCCTTCCACAAACTTGTACATCTTTGCACCTAATGCCCTTCCCATCTGCCATCTTTTCAGCTCCTTTGTCAGTTGGTCTACTCATCCACCAGTATTTTCTCCTCTTTGACATCTGCTCCATTCATCTGCCAACCTTCCGTTCCCTAGCTCCATTCATCCATCAAATCATCTATTCAGCAAAGCTTCATGATTCGGCTCACATCACATCTGTCTGCCAGCTCTTCTACCCAGCTGCCAAGCCCTCTTCATCATCCCATCCTCCCTTATATACGGACTTTTCTGCCCTCCTCCACCAGACTCCTCCAGACGCTGCAGAACCCTCAGTCACCACTATCACTCAGTTCATCTGCCAGACCTTTCATCCATGGATCAGACCCTGTATTTCACAACCCTGTCACCATTTGACATTTTTTTCTATTCATGCACCATTCTCCAAACTTTTCCATCCATTCACCAGCCTTCATACCCACTTGCTAACTTCACATATAGTTGTTAATCTCTCTTCTTTTCTCCAAATTGTCACTCATTCATCCGTTTCCAAATCGTCCTTCCTTCTAACAAAATCTCCAGCTTCTCTGTATTTTTCTGTCACCCGCATTGATCCATACACTCACATAACAACCCTTCCGTTAAGCAGGCCATGTCTTCTCTGTATGCGTACAATCCCATGTCTGCTGTACCAGTGTGTACTGCCACACACTACCCCACACATCCACCCACTCAACAGCCCTTCCATTGATATGTCAGCTTCTTCCTATGTTGTTAGCAACTTGTTACTTGTATGTACCAAGCCCTCAATACTTCAGCTTCCTCTTGATGCATCCAATGACTTCACAAGACCCCCAGCCAACCCCTCAGGATGGTTCAATAAAAAAATAAAATGAGTTTTTCCAACTGCAGACCTGAGGTGTAACCTTGATTTTGTTGCACTAGCAGTGTAGCTCAGACAAGTGTTCCTTGGCCTAATCACAGCCTTGGGAGGGTCTTCAAGGCCATGAAGGAAGCTCGACAGAGTAGAAAGGGAAGTAGGGGAAAGGTTCTCTTACCTCTGTTAAGGACGCTGGTAAAGTTAATTACAGCCAGCTTTGCACCCTCCCAACTAACTGGACAGCACAGAGGAAGCCTCACCCCGCTGATTTCTGCCCTGGCCTGTCCTGCCTGCCCTAATAGGCACATCCAGGCCCCAGCCCCTCCTCTGCCTGAACCCTGGGGTTCTGAGCTAACTCCAAAGACCCTGAAGAGGCAAAGCCATGTTGGACCAAGGAAGGCCTGGGTGGATTTGCCAGACTGGGGTTGTAAGCAGTACCAAGCACAGCCATGACCCAATCACTCCTAATATGGTCCCATTCTCCTAAGTATCAGAAAATCTCTTGTCTGCTTATGGTCCAGAGCACACTCAAGCTGGCTAGATCACAGATAAAGGGGTAGAAATTACATCAAACTCATATAGGTGTTGGAAGCAGCAAAACATGCTTTTGCACTCTTCTTTCTGCATGTTGTGGCTGTCACTTGACCCCTCTGAGCCATGGTAACCTTATTTTTGGAAAATGTGGCTCAAAAGTTTCCTATCTACTTGCTGCATAAGATTATGATTTTTTAAAATCACATATGTTGTATAAATGAGTATAGCCTGACCCACAGTAGGACCCAATCAGGAGATGCCTTTCCCTTGTTTAGACAGCCCTCATCTCTGGGTATCAGGGAAAACAGTTTGTATTTCTGTCAGTCCAAGTTGTACAGGCTACAAAGCTAAGCTTTCCCCCACACACATCCAACACCCTCTGTTACAGCATTTCCACTGAAAAACTTCTGTTTTTAAGAAATATTTAATGTCTGCAAGTTTTTTAAATGAAGTGAAATTTGGCCAGAGCCAGAAACAATTTCTTGTGCAAATCTCAGCCCTTGCTTGTGGCCTACACCAGCCCCTGGCCAGAAATTGAGCTGACAAATGAGCGTGAGTTTCTGTGAGTTGTGTTTCCAAAGTGGCATTCAGCAAACGATTCGTCTAATTGCTTTTGATATCTAGAAAAGCTAATTAAGGTAATAATACTTGGCACTTGTATAATAATAATAAAAATAATAACCCTTTATATGTAAGGAGCATCTTTCATCCAGGGATCACAAAGCCTTTACAAACATTAATTAATCCTCACAACTCACCTGTGAGGTGGGTGTAATTAGTCCCATTTTATGGCTGGATGAATTGAGGCACGGATGGAATAAGGGATGTGGTGGAGATCACACGCTGCATCTCCAGCCAGGACAGGGATGGCTCCAAAGATTCCAGAGACTGCTCTCAACTTTCTGGGTTCTCTTCTCTTCTCCATCTTGGTTGTCTCAGGGAACCAACACCACCTCTCCCTATCCTCATTGGGAGCCAAAACTCTTGATGGATACAGCGAAAATCAGCATGCCAAGATTATATCAGGAGCTAGACCTTCCCCCTCTCCAAATCTTTAGCTTTGCTCATAAAACAATAGGATTGGGCTCCATGATACTGCACATCCCCAGAACTCAACCCCATAGACTATTTTCTGTTTCTCATTTCACAGACAGGTTTTGGGGGAGCCTCAAAGCTACCAAAAGAGACCCAGGCTCAGCCCACATCCCTGGGTAGGTGGGCTGCCAGATTCAATAAATAAAAACCAAGGTAGGTCATTAGATTTGAATTTCAGAAAAAAATAAATAAAAAACAATGAATCATTTCTTAACTATGTCCCACGCAATATTTGGGATATGCTTATATTAAAACTAAATTTTTACTTCTCCGAAATTCAAATCTAAATGGGTGCCTTTGCATTTTTTTCTAGGAATCTTGCCTATTAACCATGAGCTCTGGGCTGTGGACACGGAGAATTCACTCACATTTCAATCTTGGCTCGTCCTGAGTGTAGTAGCGGGACAGGCATCGGGGATCCCATTTTAACAATGAATGTAGTTTAGGAAAGGGCAGTGTTTGCCCAGAGTTCTGCATTTCTCATCTGTTGGACGTTCTTGGAATCTCCGCTGATTCCGCAGTGTCCAGAGGGCAGCCTCCAATTCCTTTATGGTATCCTTTCTGAGACCTGTAAATCTGAGCCCAAAACCTCTCTGCCTCGCATCGATCCACTGGCCCCATCACGTACTCAGCCAGGTTCTGTACAGAGAGCTGCACCAAGCACCGCCCCCTCCCGTCCCTCGAGCCTCCTGATCTTTACCTCTGATGGTCCTTCCACCTGACATGTGCTTCCTTTACCTTTTCCTAGGAGATGCCTCCATGTCTTCAGGGCCTTGCCCTACACTTCTACATGTGTTAACCACTAACCCCAGTGTTCACACGTGGGGGCTGGGGCTGTTGGTTCTCTGTACCCTGTTCTTCCAACAGCAGTACGTTCAGTGCTGTTTCTTGGCCCCATGCCTTAGAACACACTATTCCCTCTGTCTGGAATTCCAACACAGTCATTGTCCAAAATAAACCTACCCATTCATTCATTCAACTAATATTTGTTAAGTACTCAAATGCATCAAGCATATCTGCTCGGCACATGTCTGTGACCCCAGCACTTGAGAGGCTGAGGTGGGAGGATGCCACAAGTTCAAGGCCAGCCTAAGCTACATAGCAAGATCCTGTCTCTGAAAAACAAAAAATCATATAATCCCACCCTCACGAAATGACCGGTCAAGTGTAGGGGTCGACAAAGTTTTTCTATAAAGGAAACATGTACACATTCCCATTTCACACATAAACCAAAAGCATTCACATACAGGCGAAAACACAAACACAGATTGTATGGAGAAACAAGCCCTACATTCTTGCTTTACATCTATACATACTGATATGCACACTTAACACGTGTGTGCATGGACATGCAATACACACATTTGGCTCACACATCCATGTTATGTGTCCGTGAGCATGCAGGCATATTTGACATATGTGTGTATGTATACTGTAAAGTCCTATCCCACAACACGTCCCACAGGAAGAAATGCCCATGAAAGTCATATTTTTGACATTTCTGAACTACCAGCTCTGTCTGGTTCCTGCTGTAAGTCTCAGCTCTGATGAGGGCCACAGGAAGTTCCTATTTCCCTGGCTGGCAAATTCCAATCACCTCTGACCCCTGGAGACACAGAAACTCCTCTGGCTTCCTGTAAGCTGGCCAAGTCCTGTGTGTCCAGCACGCCCAGCCAACATGTGGCACGAGGAGATAAAACAGGACCTGGTGTCCAGCCTGCAGCAAGGCTACTGCAGTCAAGGCAGGTTCCTTGGCCTCCCTGGGGTCAGTGTTGGCACGCTCGAGGCCTCCAGGGAAAGACCTTGGACTGTGTCCAAGGTTGAATGTCTTCTTATCTGAGGGACACTGACAACTTTCCTGCTCTGCTTCCCTCTGTTTCCAACACTTCTAGCAGCCTTGAGGATCTCAGGGCCCCCAGAAACCCCACCTACTGCTCCTTTAACTCTTGCTGAGCCCCCTGGCTCCAGACCAAGCTGGCTGTCCTCATAGCCAGGAGCCCTGTCTCACACCCACTCGGGACTCACACATTGCCGCTCAGAACTGGAGACTGGGATGCACAGAAGTGACAGAGACAAGAATTTGGAAGCTGGTAGACTCCAACCCCCAGCCTGTCCCATTGGCTGATGAGCAGCATATGGGCACTGTGTGAGTGTTCTCATTCTGAACAATGCATTTATTCAGCCACTTAAAACGAGGGTGCCAAGGTTGGTGCCTGTTGCTGAGGACTGAGAGAGGAATACACAAGAATCGCTGGGGACACTGAGGAAACAAAAACATGGGCGCCAAGGAACCCACCAGCACAGCCTTCCAGAGCCACAAAAGACTCACAGAGAGAGCACTATCTGGCTGAAGTCTAGAAGCCAAAGGGGAATGTGCGTGGAAGAACGAGCTGTGTGTGTTCAACAGCAACTGCTTGGCAGTGTACGAAATGGATTGACTGAGTAAGCAGTGAGCTTCTATTGCTATTACTATCAATGACACCTCTCATTGGGGACTGGGGATCCCCAGGCCTCCGCTTCTTACTCAGACTGTGGCTTCTTCCTCCAAGATGGATGAATCTTCTCCCAGACACGCAACAGCTCCATGGATTCTCTGTCCCTTGTCCCAAACACACATTTATATATATAGACAAATCATACCAGAGACAACTGCTGCCTACAAAGGAACGTGTGCACATGGATACACATGCATGTGTGAGCACAGACATGTGCAACCACATGCAGTCCATGCCCGTGTGTAACAACAGAAGCAAACACTTTCCTCCCACATCCCCATGGGCCAGATCTACGGATTTATTAACTCAGTTAATTCAGCCCCCTAAGGCAGAAACTATTGGGATCCTCTTTTTACAGGTATGAAAACTAAGAGAGGAAAATGTGAATCATTTGCTCAAAGTCATAGAGTTAGTAAGGGGCAGGCCTGGGATTCAAACCAGGTCACTGGATTTTAATAATTTGTTCTTAATCACCACACCATCATGGTCTCAGTCTCTCTCCCAGCCTCCTGCCCTCTCCCTAGCCCTCCTACCTTGAAATCCAGCCACGCTCAGCCCTTTGGGGCTCCCCAAGCAAACAACTCCTGGTGTTTGGCACGTGTCTCACTGTCTCCTTCCAAGGTTCAGATCCTCAATGAGCTCTGTTTTATTATCTGTTTACTAAACATGTTAAGCACAGGCTATGGTCTGAGTCTTTGTGCTGAGCATTTTATGTGCCTTCGCTCACTGCATCATTTCTGCAACCTCATGAAAGTTCTATTGTCATTAACCTCATCTTGCAAATGAGTAAACTGAGGCACAGAGGGCTTAGGTCACTTGCTCAAGGTCACAAAAAGCCAGAGAGACTGAAACTTCTGCGACTGCTGAGTCTTAGCTCTTCATCGCATGTCACGTTGCACCTAACTTCATTCTGGCTCCTGCAACTGAAAGGTCTTAGGGAGAGGAAGAGGAGACAGAAGGAAGAGGAGAAGAAACAGGAAAAGGAAGAGGATCAACAAAAACAACAAAATGCCAGGTTATTGGCAACTGTGATCCTGAGCACGGCAAGGTGGGTGGCAGGACATGCAGAAAAAAAACTTGCAAACTTTTACCCCCTGTCATGACGAATATTTTGGAATTATAGAAAAGTTAAAAGTCTTGTGCTATGAATGCCCCTAAGCCTGCCCCTGAGATTTGGCAATCAATATGTCACTGTCCTTCCTTCACCTCCCATCTATTCCTCTTAGCAGCCATGACCCTCTTAAAATGGCAGACATGGAACCGATCTTCCCATGTGAAGAGGCTGAGACCCCTGGGAAAACCACTGGGGTGACCCCGGTAAAGGGGTTTTGTAGGGACCGAAAAGCCTGCACACAATTCACATGTACACCTGAGGACACACACACACAACACAAAAGGACAGAGGGACACAAGGGTACAAATGATCAGGGAGCCCTCTGGATTTGGAAAAGAGCCAGGGGCCACTACGGCCAGTCACCTGGCTCCGTCCTGCCTGCTGTCCTCCTCACAGAAGGGACCGGGTCCCAGCAGCTCCGGGAGGCCACCAGAAGGCCCCCTGCAGGGCCAGGCTGGGGGTGGGGTGCCTCTCTAATTGGGCTGCTTGCCCATCACCCAGCAGAGGAAACAGCCGCTGGCTTCAGCCTGCAAATGACAGGAAACACCATGGAGGGCTACTTGGGCAGTAATTACTACTTTGAGAAAGGAGAAAAAAGCTGAGGGGGAAACAGTTCCAACTCAAATAATCTGCTCATCGCGGGGGATGGGAAGATGTTTCAAGGAAAAGACATTTGGAAAAGGCTTCAATCAATCTGACAAGCAATTATCTGCTTAGCTGCTGGTACAAATCCCCACGAGGACTGGTGCCCCTCCTGGGTAAACACAAACCCCCAGTGACACTTGGTCCCCACCCAACCCCCAGCCCTGTGAAGCCAGAAGGGCCAAACATGGCATTGGGAAACTCAGTGCCCGGGCAACCATGGCTTGAAGGGAGCGGCTGCCTGACTCTTTCCCGTCATCTTTCACATCCACATGTACACACGCATACACACACACATACACACACACTCTACCTAGTGTAAACACATGCGCAGTGTTGTAGAATAAGACTGTTTCACATCGTCTTTCCTCCACTCAACCAGAAGCATTCTCAGATCGTTAATTCATTCAAAAAACATTTTTACAAGAAAATTCATCAGGATACCAGTGCTAGAGATCAAAGACACTGATAGCCTTCTAAATATAGCAGAAGAAGGAGATCAGTTTCACCTGCTTTGTGTCTCTCAAGCCCATTTGGAGAAAGCACAGAAGATGGGAGAGAGTCTGGCTGGGAAGAGAAGACAGCTGAATTCAGACCTAAGTGTGACCAGGCAGGCTCTAGCCCCTCCAGAGCTACAGGAAAGCAAGCTATGCTGGTCTCTTCTCTCTGCTGCCCAACCCAGCCCCAGTGCTCCTCAGCTGGCCACCTCTCTCCACTCTGGGCTTAGCAGACCGTCTCAGTTACTAGCCACATGGAATAGAGAAAGAGCAGGCCCTTTTGGCCACTGTCCTACTGAGGAAGGTCTCACCCCAACTTCAGTTTTGAACAGAGCCCCAGAATGGGCCCAGAAGCAAAACTAAGTCTACCCAGAGCCTGGCACACCTCTCACTCAGTGCTTGTTATACACACACACACAAACACACACACACACACCCCACATGTATACACATCAAACACACCACACATGCCACACACAGTACCACACACATATACCATGCATATACCATACTACACATACACACACCACATGCATGTCACACCACACATGCACATCTCGTGCACCACACAGATGCCATGCACACACCACCATGCAGCACATACACACACCACAAATAGACCACACTACACACATGCACACACCACACACATATCACATACATTTGACACACATACTACCCAACTTCATGTACACCATACGTTCTACACCACACGAAATTGCAGGGATGAGAAGACACAGGAAGAAAGCGACCTCAGGCCCTGAAAAGGACATAAGGAAACACCGAAGTGCTCTGGCTGTGCTGGTGGGTGACGGAGCCGGGGTCAGGAAAGCCTGGCACAGCCAAGTCTCACACAGCACCTAGCAGAGGAACCCAGGCCAAGAAGTCAGTGAGGACAGCACTGCAGAAAGTAGACCCAGAGCGGATATTAAAGCAGAGAGAGCAGCCAGAGCAAGGAGAGGGGCCTGAGACCCGGATGCAACTTCAGCCTCAGGGAGCTCGGGGGTGGGGGGACAGGTGCCAATGGAACCACGAAGGCTCCCCTGAGGCAGCATGGCATATGCAGGCACTGAGCAGAAGCACAGGCATGAAGTTCACCATTGACCTTTGAGACACAAGATCGCTCCTGTTGGGAACATTCTACAGGTGAGAAGACAGAAGACAGGCAGGTAAAGCGACTTGCCCCGGGGCGCAGTTATAAGCAGAAGAATTAGAACATAAACCCAGATCCTGCTACTCTAACATCTAGGCGGTTAACATTCTGAGACAGCAACACCTTGAGATACTGCATGTAAATAAGAGCTGAACACAGAGCACACGCTCAACAATTGTGGGCTGTTATTTTTGCTATTACTAGCCATTCCAGCCAAAAAAAAATGGTATCATCAAATGGAATGCTCTGACAGGGAAGTCAGAGGAGATGTATGTGAAAATCAGTGCCCTGCCTATTGCACTTGGACCTTGGTGCAGATCAACAACTCAGGTTCATGTCTAACTAGGTGGGCCCCCAGTGAGCTAAGAGCAGGACGGATTCCAGCTCCACCTTCAGGGGCCAGAGTCCATGACCAGCCACTCCAGCTCATCCATGAGGAGCTAATACAAACCCCGGTGATCTTAGTCTGATACTGCAGTCCAGGGAAGTAAGTTCCTGCTTTTCTCGGGAGTCTGCTGCCTGGGAAGACAGTGAGGCCACATTGCCCTGATACGTACATGGTCCCTAGCAGCACCGTTCCAATGCATGGCAGCTGCTTCACACTCATGCGGAGAGACGTGCTCAGGACACGTTATCTCTCAAGGCCATCAGCAGGGACAAGAGAGGAATGTCTTTGTAGATGGAGCAAAATGACTCTGCTCACCTGGCACAGGAGGGAGGTGGTTGTTTGTTCTCTCAACTCACTTCATTTTGCCTTGCGTTTGGCAAGACATTTCTGATGCATTGGTGGCGGGCACATTGTTCACTGTGTCCCCAGAACACACCTTGCGTTTTATGACCAGAACAACTCAGGTTTAAGATCAGCCCCAGATTAAATCCAACACCCATTTCTGACTGTACTGCACAATAGCAGAAACTCCACTTGCAACAGAGCAGGAGCAGACATCAGTCATCCATCCATCCATCTAGCCATCCCTTGCATCACCGTTTATGGCCGCTTACCTGCACCCAGCCCCGTGCTTGGCACTGGAGATGCAGGGACACATAAGACACTGTTTTTTCTGTTGAGGACGTAAGATCCAAAGGTGACGCCTTAAGGAGAGGCAGCATGGCACAGTAGGGACTTCAATGACACCCAAAACTGGGGCCGAATTCTAGCTGTCTTTTCTTCACAATGCAACCTGGGCCTCAGCAAGCTTCAGACTCCTCCCGGTGGAGTGAAGACAGTGGAGACCGTAGCAGTCTTCTTTGGCTGTTATGCAGATTTCATGGAATATTTCCTGTAAAGCGCTGAGCATCAGGGCTGTCACACTGAGACTTGCGCTAAGTGTCAGCTGGTGCCTTGCCTGACGTGAGTATAAGAATAACAACACCCAGCTCATCCACCTTGATGGTAAGCTCGGACCAAAGTAGATCATACGTGGTAGCAGCATTTTACAAATGACTGAGCGTTTATTTTATCAGTCACCCATTCAGTGAAAATTCTTTGACAGTCTGCAAAGTACCAAAAGATGAGAATATCTCACTGGACAGCAAAGAGGAGGAGGCACAGTTGTGAGCGTGGACATCTAGGAAAGAAAGTAGAGCTATAAACAGACCACTAGCCTGGTACAGAAGAAAAACAGGAAAATAGCACTGGAGGAAGGTGAAGGAAGAGGCTGTTAGCCAGCTAGAACCAACAAGGAATTAGGAAGGCTTCCTCCAGGAAGCTGAGCTAGCAGTGGTGCAAGCATGTCCCGCAGCACGGAGGCCATGTCTTTACACTCTAATGGGAGACTCAGCAAGCCTCGTGTCACCACAGGGGGAGAGCAGAGGCAGAGCTTGTTTACCACCTACCCCGTGTACAGGCACATTTTCTAACGGCTCTAAGGACAGAAATCTGAGAAGCCCAGAGGCAGCAGGCCTCAAGGTCACCCTTAAAAGCAGGAAGAGAAAAAGTCATTGAGGTGGGAGCCTCATGAGCAGAAGCAAGCAGACAGGTTGTACATGCAGAGGGCGTGAAGAGCTGGGGGCAGAGAACAGGACTTCTCATCTGAGCTTCTGCTGACCCTCAGCCCAGAAGTCCAACTTCACAAATCTCAGACGGTGCAGTCAAGTTTGGAACCTGCTTTGGCTCTAGGGACACTGCCTGTCAGGCACGCAAGGGTGCTGAATTCTAGATCCAGCTGCTGGCCCCTGTTTGGGGTGGGAACCTAATGGCCGCATACCCCCCACTTCAGAGCTCTCAGCTGTCTTTCTCACCCCCCTGTGTAAATTCGTCTCACTGCTTCTCCTCATCAGTGTCCCTGCTCACTAGGGTAACCCCCATAAACTGCACCCAGACCCAAGCCCTGCATCCTCCCACACTCCTCACCTTTACTGCTGGCACTGGGACCTAATGTAAGTCACCGAGAAGCCTTCGGAGGACACCCACCTGGGGAAACCACATTCGCAACTTTATCCAGTTTAAGTGGCTATTGTGTGGTGCAATCATTTGTTTATTTCAACTTTGGCAGCTGCCCCAGTTTATTACAATTATAGTGTCTGGCTAGGGAAAGAACATACTTGCTTTTTACAAGCACATAGGAATGGGATTCTTGCACTTTGTAGCAAAAGATTGGCCTTAAAATACCACCAAAGTTATCAGATAATGTTAAATGGAAAGATAAGTCTCCATTGATATATATAATACACACACACCTTTGAAATCACAAATAATCAGGAAGAGTGAGTTTAAGATCAAACGAAAAGGAATAAAAGTTTATCTAGCAGCAAACCAAATATAAACAATAATAACTAATGCTGGTAAGGTTGCCCTGAAACTGCCAAACGGGCAAACTTTGCTGGAGGCAAAACAAATGAGGACAGCTTTTATGGAAAGTAAATTGGAAAATATGTATCACAAACCACAAAAATGTTCCTACCCTGAGACCGGCTGATTCGACTTCTGGGAATCTATGCTAAGGAAATGAGACAAATCAGAAGAAACCTTCTGTGGTAACAGAAAGTGTTCACTGAAACACTGTCTAAAATAGCAGAAAATTGAAAGTAAATGTCAACAATACCTAGTATCAATTTGCTTTAGTAATCAGTAACCATTAATATGATCATCTGTGCATCTGGAGCCAGGAGAAATGCATTTTTACACTGTGCTCATCTTTCAGGTTTCTTGCAGGGCCAGTACGTACAAAGTGAGCAGGAACAGAAAGATCACTGTGCTGCCAACGCCGGGCTGATAGCCTCATGGGGAAGTTTATTTTCCCCTCATTTTCTGGACTTTCAGGTGGCTTATATATTGGTTTTATAGTTTCTTTTAACTGGAGCTAACACATGATCATACTTCACAAAAAAAGGACTACAAACAGCACTTAATTAGATGGAGCAGCTTTCACAAGACCCTCAGTCTGTCTGGGCCTCATTTCCGTCTTCCTTAAGATCATCTGCCCCATAAATGGAGTGTGGGAAGTAGACCTGAGAAGGCTTTTCAAGTCTTTTAATCGACTGCTCTAAGGAAGAATGGGTTTGTTACAATACAAGCTAATGATTGGCAGCCATTAATACCCATCCATTAAGTCTCGTCCTCATAACAGCCCTGCAAAGTGGATTCTGCCGGCCCATTTTACAGATGGTAATACTGAGGTTTGGAGCAATGAAAACTTGGCCAACAGGTGGTAAGAACCATGATTCCAACCCACGTCTTTTGAGCTTGGTGGTCTCTGTTGTTCTTGAAGTTCTTATTGTCTTTCTCAAATAATTTGGATCATTTGTCTCAAATGGATATATTTTAAAAGTGAATTTTGTACAAAAAGTTCAAAATCATAACCTGAAGGCAACTCCTGCATAGATGGGTGACCCTGCTGTCTTGGAAAGGAGAGTAGGCTCCTGGAGGCTTGGCTAACTTTGCTGAAAAAGGACCAGCACAGCACAGTGGGTGACTACAATCACTTGGAGTCCAAGCATTTCAAAAGAAAGCATCCACTTTACCAAGAATGTACCTGGGCAACCACACAAACAGGCCCCAAAGAAGAGAAAAGGGCCCGGGATGCCCTGATTGGCTCCTGGTGATGTCATGCCCCAGCCCAGAATGCCTGTAAAAGGACCTGCTCTGGGCGACTTTATGGGGGCCTTGGTGTCTGCAAGCTCCCTCGCTGGCAGCCAGGCCAGCAAGACTGCTCCTGTCGGCTGGCACCCCACCCGCCCCCCACATGTCCCCCGTCTCCCTGCCCTGCACCTCCCCAGCCTGTAATTACCTACAGTGCCCAGTTTTATAGGTTCCCGAGATGGGGGACCGGCAACAAAAGAAGGTTCCTTGAAAGGGACCGGGAATCATCCCAGCACAGCCTGTTTCTTCCTACCCCGAGGGGTTCCGAGAGCAGATCGGACAACTCTATGGGACGTCTTTTCCTCAGACGCTCCCCGGGCTCCCAAGTCCTTCTAACTGGCTTGTCAGCACCCAGTCTCAGACCAACAACCTCTCAGCAGCTGCCCAGGACTCTTGGGATGAAATACAAACTGTTCCCTGTGGCCACCACGTCTCCGTAAGATGTGGGGTCAGCCTCACCCCTCACACCCACACGTTTATCAATTACATCCAAACTGTGCCTTCAACCACCTCTGAACTTCCTCAGTACTGATCTCTCTCCTGAAACACTTGTCCCTGATCCTGGCACCCTCATTCCTCTTTAGCTAGTAGCTCCCACTCACTGAAGTCTCACTGTAAGTTGTCTTTCCTCGGGATCTTTCGGGAACTTCATCCAAGCTGGGCTAACCTCTTCTGGGCCCCCGGGTTGGTCTTCAGTCTTAGTCATTTGGGACACCCAGAGGCGGATTCCAGGACAAAGATTCAAGTGCAGAATGAGGAGCTAGAGGGTCTTAGCCTGGAGCTCTGGACTGGAGTGTAGAACATGTACCCCAGCCTGGAAGGAGGAGACAGGGATGAGTCACTGCGTCCTTTGTCTTTGTTTGGGGCCATTTCACAGGGACATCAGTTTCCCAACCTGCCATCAGCACAGTCACAGCGGGCTTCAGGCACATGGCAGTCAAGTGGTGAGCACATCAGGGTGAGGCCCAAAGGCAGACAAGCAGGGCACCAATGTCCACTGTGCCCATTGCATCCCCACCATGGTCAGCCCTTGACTGTCCTGCTGTCCTCCAGTGAGACCACAAGCTTCACACACCACTTCCATTGTGTTTATAGCTATATTCCCAGAGCCTACCTAGAACCTGGTACATAAACACGTTTGATGAATGAAAATTATGTCCTGTTTTGGGTGAGCGCCCACGCCCACCATGGTTCAGGAGTCCTGTCAATTGTCCTCACTCGTCTACTGGTGGCAAATGCAGAGGTACACGAGGTAGACACAAAGGAACAATCCTAGGGGCCTCCATGGTCTTAAGTGCTGGCCAGACACCCAAAGGGGCCATTTTATTCCTGGGAGATCTGTGAGCAACAACAGAATCACAGCCACGGGCCTGGATTCGAATCCCACCTACTACCATGTGGCCTTTAGCAAGTTTCCCAACCTCTCTGGGCTTCCGTTTCCACCACTATAAGATCCCACCACATCTGCACAATTATCTTCCTTATTTTAAAGTTCAAATGGCATAATGAACGTAAGATATTTGACTCATCAGCTTTCTTTTTTCCATGGCAGGAAAGGGCCCTGCCTTAAAGCAGGGCTTTGAGGTCTTTAAGACCTCACTGCTTCCCTCTTCTGTATGGGGTGCAGAGTGTGGATTCAATCAGACCTACCTACCCCAGTGTGACGGTACCAGCACGGCACACAGTGTGTCTTTCCTCCTCCCGCTTGGGACACTTTGCTTCCACGCCGGCTGTTCAGGGCCCCATTAGCATTTTGGCAGCTCCAGATCCCACGTGGCCCTGAGCAAACTACTTTGCTTCTTTGAGTCTCAGTGTCTATCTATAAAGTGGAGCCAACACAGGGACCTACCTCATAAAGCTATTGTGGGATTAAATGGAATGATAGAGCTGAAAGCAATCGGTCTGCCTTGTTCACACAATGGCTTTTCCAAACAAAGCCAGTAAGCTGTCAGACTCTAACTGAATCAATACTAAATATATTGACTAAAAGCAGACCAACAGTGACCCCTTGGCTTTCCTGGTGATGGTCCACATGCGTTCTGGGGACTCCCTGATCGCCACTCCACGGGAACATTGTACACCAGCTCCCTCCTTGCCCCTCCTCATCGCCTCGAAGTGGATGTTCCAAGGACTGACTGCCATCTGTGTTCCTCTCTGGATCTCCAGATTCTTACCAAGAGATCAACCCAAGAACACAGGATCAATTTCCCCTATTCATAAATAGCCTAAAACCAGAAAGAAAGTTTGGGAAGTATCAATCCTGACTCTCCTGGTGCAGCAAGGACCTTTGATGAGCGTGAAAGGGAGCCCTTACTCCCCAGGTTTCAGGGCCTTCTCATGAGCTCACCAAATCCCTGCCACAGATTTTTCCTGCTGAAGTGTTGCTACTTCCATCATTCAGGTGGGGAATCTGAGACTCAATTAGGTAAGTGATGGCCCAACATAACACAGCCACTAAGTGATAAAACCAGAATTTGAACCCAGGCCTACAAAGCTACAGATCTTTTTTCCTGTTCTGCCCAGGAGTCTTTAAAGTATTTTTCCCATGCTCAAAGCTGGGTAGAAAACAAGTTTGTCCATCCAGTTTATTGTCATCTCCTGGGCCTGTCTGATTCCAGAGTTCTGCAAGGCGTCAACTGTCATTGTCTATGGCAATGTGAAGACTCATAAAAATAAATCCTTCAACATTGCTCCTACTGAGATGTGAGGTCTACGGTCCCTCCCTTTGAATGAAAGGGACTTGTGACAGCTCCAATCAACAGGATACAGAGGTGACACTATGTGGCTTCCTAGGCCATGTCCTAGCATGCCATGCAGCTACTGTTTTTATTTAATGACACAATAGTATGTGGAAGCCTGAGCTGCCATTAAGAAATTTTACCTCACTACCCTGAGACCACAACACTAGAATCCATAAACAAGTGTTCCAGTTGGCGTCCAACATGAACCCAGCCTTTTTAGCCAGCCCAGCCCAGGCCCCAGACATGGGAATGAAGTGACATTTGGGAAGTGGGTATCCAACCCGAACCACTGGAGTCATACCAGCTAAGGACCTGGACACCTCAAAGAGGAAAAGATTTTTCCCTGCTGTATCCTTCCCCAATTACACACCCACAGAACCTCTGAGCTTACTAAAAATGGACACTGTCCCTCACAAGCAAGCTATCTAGAGACGTCCTGCAGCAATAGCCACAACATCAGGACACTCTGATGATACCGTGTGTCATTTCTCAGTGCTCTGAACTTGCCAAATAGAAATGCAAATTGATCTCCAAAGTCAGCAGCTCAGTGTAGACTGTCTGGAAAATCTTCATCTGGCCAAGTCTTTGACTAAGTAAGAGGCCGGGCTAGCTAGATTCCTGGACTTCAGCATCCTGGACACACTGGCAACCCATCCTACTGCCTTTGCCACTGTGCTGGAAATCCGGGCTACAGTGACAACCAAGAAAGACGGACTGGTCTTGCTCTCATGCTCCAATTGGAGATGTCTGATAAATTATGTTACTTGAAAATGGAGACTCACAGCCTCAGGGAAATCAAACCCTGTCTGGCAAAGGGAGCATGACAGGGTCCATCTGACATAGAAGCAGAGACAGAAGGCTGCAGACAGACAGAACATCTGGGGGGAGACTCAAGCTGAGAATGTGCATGGGTGTTCAAGGGCACAACAGGGGGCCAGCGTAGCCAGAGCAAAGGCCCTGAGGCAGAGTGTGAAAAGACACTGGGTTCAAGACTGAACAACTGTGCAGATCAGGCCAGCCCCAAATCTCAAGCTGCTGAGCTGCCAACCAGTCCTGTTCCTGGTGCTCCTGATCTTCTCTCCCACCTACGACTCTTCTGTCTTTATTTTTGGCCACTTCCTCTTTCTCCAGTCATGGTCATAAAGCAAGGTTTTCCTCCTTACAAAACATTAATACGTCTTGGCTGCCCACACACCCTTTAGATCCTAAAATATTAGATCCATACATAGGAAATTGCAATAGCGTTCACCTTTGACCTTGAAATAAAGCCGTAATTTCAATGGCTCAATTTAATTTGCAGCCATTGCCCTTTAAAAGTATCTTTTGCAAAGTTCCAATCTACAAAAAAAAAATCTTAACACTCATTTTCTAAGAACTGTCACTTTATTTTTTTACGTTAGCGTGAATACAACAGAACAGTAAAACAAAACAAAACAGTGACAGGACAGTAGGAAATTCACAATCATTACTACATTGCATGCTGTTATCCTCTAAATAGTTGCTCAGACTACTGGCCCCAGGCCTGTAATGTCAGTCAAACAACACAAATGTCAGGATGTCTCTCTACTTCAGTTATTACCATCTCAGCCTGAATTGCGTCTGGTTGTCTACAGGTGCAGGGGGGGAGGCCAAAGCAGCTTCCTCGCTGGTTCTCCCTGATTGTGGGGCCTCTGCTGGCACACGGTGGGGACTGCTCAGCTTCCTGCTGCTTCTCCCCCTGGCCAGCAGGGCCTTTGCTCCTGACTTGCTTATTTTTGCTGGATTCCTGGATTATCTCTCTCCGTGGGCTTCAAGTCTCAGTCCAGACCCTTCCCGTGTCCATGGGCTCACCTTCTTCCTCCTTCTCTGCCTCGGGTTGTTGTATTCCAGGGACTGGACACCAAAACTCGGAGAGTTTCTTTCTCGACTGCTTGACACTGCCATTTTCCTGGAAGTCAGATTTGTTACTTTAAATGACATCAAATCATATAATGGTTTACAGTAAAATTCTATGATAGGCACACTTTGTATTCTAACACGCACCTCAAACTGTACCACCAGAGATCTTGATACTCATCTCCTAGCTATGAGACTTACTGCTCAGTCTGGTTTGAGTGTTCTCACCTCCTCTCATTGCTTCAGGCTCCTCTGCACAATATAGGGGGTCCCCAAGAGCAAGGAACATTGACAGAAATGCAGGATAAAACAATGTGGAAGCGATTCCAAGAATCGTTAAGGATGAAACAGACTAAGCAGGAAATGTGTGCAGAATCTAAACCTAAAAAGTTTACATGTTCCTTTTCATTCTAAGTCCAAAAATTTGACAGAAAAAAAAAGACTGAAACAACTCTGAGCCTTGTTCCACCTACTAACCAGGCTAGACTCTAATACAGATAGGGAAACTGAGGCTTAGAGGCAAAAGGTATGTGCCTCAGATCTTGTCCTGGGGTTGGGCTACACCCAGAGCCAAGGTGTCCCAGTGCCCTTTCTGCCCTTCCACTCTTCCAGAATCGGGTCAAGAGTCTGAGTGACCAGCTGGCCACATCCAGGCCTAAGGCCAAGCACTGCTCACATGCACTGCTGTTTGTTCAAGAGCTGAAGCCCATGTAGTCTGGTCACACGTTGGGCACCGGAACATGAGTAACTGGGCAGAAGCATGGAAGTGAGGACAGGTAGGGGCAATTCTTTAATCCACCCTGCGTCACTTTCTCCCAGGGATGCTGAGAATCTAGGTGGAAGTGTACCATCTCTAAGGCCTTAGCTTCCTGAGGTCAGGGACTGGTCACTCTACCTCAGGCAACCTTGTGCCCTCCCACCCCTGGGAACCCTAGAGGTTTAAGGTATTCTTGCTCATCCTAACATCAGTTGACACAAAGGGGAAGCCTGTGTGATCAGGCAGATCAGATCTGACCAATCTGTGTGTGTACCGGAAAAACCACACTGGGGCAAAGACACAGAACAAACCGCTCAGCTAGCCTCAGTACCAGCTGAAACTCACTATCACCTCCTCTGTGCCCAAGGAAAAAGAAAACAGGTACCTCCCCTAGCCCTAAGAAGAAACTCAAAGTGCATTGTGAAAGCTTTGAACTAGGCAGCGGACTGAGCTCTCACCCGACCAAATACTATACTGTGCTTCTTAATTTAACCTTCCCAAGGGGCCTCTGAGGACGAGGGTATTGCCCTTGTCACAGCTGAGGCACTGTAAGACTGATGGCCATGCCTCTGCCTTTGCTCACATTAAATTCCCAGAGATTGGCATATAGGAGGCAGGGGCCAGATAAACCTCTTGAAGGCCAAGTGAATAACTGAATGAATGCAGAGTCAGAAGCCAGACTTGAGTCCAATCTGCCAGCTCGAAAAGCTAGAAAGCTCCCTTGTCTTGCAAAGCAGTATAGAAGCAGATGCTGAGTGACAGACCCTGTTGGAGGACAAAGATGCCACAAAGATCAGAGAACCTAGGAGTGAAGTCTTGAAGCTTAGGTAGGAGTTTCCTACACTGGAGATGCATGCATCTCCTAATGAACATCTGGCACCTTTCTAGGAGCTTAGGGAACATCCTTGATGGGAATAAAATCTCTGCCTTCAGGAGATTTACATTTGAGAGGAGGAGACAGGATCCCAGGCAGAGAGAACAGGGTGGGGAAGAACAAGAAGAAAAACCTGTGTTTGGGGGAGAAAAAACATCCTTGGTAAAGTTAAAAGAGCAAGTGATGAGGAGGGTGAGAAGGGCTAATCAAGAAGAAAATCCTAAAGATAGAGACTGGGTCCAGAGAATTCTGTGCAACCGAGAGCAGATGGGAAGGAGCATCCCCTTCTGCAATCTGGCTGCAAGTGTCAAGATGAAGAGAAGAGGCACATTTCAGCTCCGAGACTGAACATCTTTGGCTGCATCCATAGTTATGTCCCCTTCTAGTAGAAGTATGCCTATTTCTTTTGTATTTTTCCTAGTCTACACCATCAGTACAACCATGGAAAATCTGGGATCCGTAAACTAGTGCTTAATGCCATTTAGGAGAAAAGAAACAACTTTTATTCAGTACTCATCTTTTCATACTTTACATTGATTTTAGTATTGAAAAAAAAATGTTTACTTCTACATTCAAAGCCAAAATCTCTAATGTCAGGTATCCAGGCTCCCAGCATAAGTGGTTAAGTTGCTTATGAAATATGACATGTTTTAATTTCTTGAAATCAACCAATCAATCAATCATTTGTGACGCCTTTGGCAGGGAAAAGATAGAAAACAGGCTTTTATATTATTAGGAAGCTGAGCCTGTCAACATCTCAAATGTGGGGGTTGCCTGCCCATGCTCCTGCAGATGGTTTGGGGGACGTTAAAGCAGGCAGCCCCAGGGTTGGGTTTGGAGGTAGCTCTTTGAGGGAGGGGGGGCAGTAGGGTTTGCGTTCAGTGGGGTCTGCTGGGGCCGGGGATATTTGGGGGAAGAGAGGACAGGACAGCTTCTCCTGCAGTGAGCAGAAGGTGAGGCAGTGACAGGTGACCTCCACTGGGTCCAGGTGGGGCTGTCTGACCAGATCAGGAAGCAGATTCCAGGGACCTGGCAGATGTGCAGGAAAAAAGCAGTCCAGGAGGGAAACCTTGGGGTCTCTGTGAGTCCAGAACAGTGAGTGAGGTGATAGGGATGCTCACAAGGGCGAGGTGATGACCACGTCTGTGGAGGCTGAGGAACAGGCAGTAGCCAAGTATTAATGGAGCCCAGCACAAAGCCTGACCATGGCAGGTACTCAGGAAATAGCCACACAGTCAGGGGTCCTGAGCACCAGACTGGTTGTCTGTATCTTATTGAGCTTTGACAGCTTCTTGATAGCTTTATAGATTGGATCCTTCTTTGTGCTCAGAGGTAGCCTTACAAAGGACCTTCACTCATTCATTATCTCATTTTACAAGGGGGAAGCTGGAGCTCAGAGAGGTTAAGCTCTCAGCCAGGGACACAAAGCTCTTATGTAGTAGAATTAAAGGGACAAAATAGTACAATTAGGGCTTTAGACCCGTACAAACTGACACCAAAATTCTTCATCTCTTGAGATCTCATCTTCTCTGAGAAGGAGGTGCACAGACAGGGCTGTGTAAGGCTTTTCATGGGCCCTAAGAAGGTTCACTTTCATAAGACAAATACCAAAAATCTGATTTATGACTGTTGATATAAACACAATTTAATCTGAGGTGGATTATATTCACATTGTCTTCTAACTTTAAAGAAATTCAGACGTGCCCGTGGGTCCCATAAAGTGCCTGCTGGGCTTCCTGAGTCAAGGTCCTGGTCCTGGTCAAGGACAGTTTGGGGTGTGACCTCTGTACTAGGTAAGTCACTTCTATTTCCAGCAGACCAGAGCCATTTTGACATGTGTAGCCCTTGAGTGTACCCAGTGGAGTGGAGGGTATCTCACAACTCATGCCAGGGACTCCTGTAGAAGGTTACACCCCCGATCATGGTACTTCTTGAGGCATCTTTTTCCTCTCTCTCTCTGGACAGGCAATGGAAGGAAAGGCCCAGCTGCCATGAAATTCAGTTCAGGCCATTATGTACACAGAGAGGAGGCATGAGAGTCCAGCCTGCCCCAAGTCCTGGCCCTGCCCATCCTGAGCACCAGAGGTGAGCTGAAGCTCCAGCTGCTCTCGGCCCTCCTCCTGCAGCTGTCAGCCCCAGCAGCTTCCCCCGGCCCCCTGGAGAGTCTGGGCCCATGGGTGACCTTTGGAATGTCTCTTCTGTCTCTCCCCTCCCCTCTTTACGCAGGAGCTCCTGGTAAGAGCAGTGGGCCACGAAGGGAAAAGAAGGATGTCCCAGCCCAGCCCCTGAAAGCTGTCAGGCCCTCTGCTGCCCTGGCTGTGAGAACCCCCTGTCCTCTGGAAATCAAAGCCACCCTTCCAGAGGCTTCCCAACAGCTCCCCCGAACGGACCCCACCCCATACCAGCTGTGTTGTCAGCTTCCTAAAAGGAAACATGAATCGTTAACCCTTACAGGGTGCCCAGCTCAGTGCTAACTGCTGCCATTACCCAATGTTCCTAACAACTCCATAAAGGATGTACTATTATGGCCCCATTAAGCAGGAATATGAGGTCAAGGCTCACTCCAGGTCACACGCAGAAAGTGACTGCATCAAGATTCAACCCTGCCATCTGTGGAGGCCCAGGCTCCCAGACAAAACTGCCTTGCCCCTCAGGCCTTTGGCATTTTTCAGAGTTAATGCTGCCTCTTCTGCCACACACACACATGCACACATGCACACACACGGACCCGGACACACAGACTTCCCCTGGGTCACCACAGACCCACGCCCTTTTGTCCTCTGGGCCTGCCCACAGGCCTGCTGTTATCTCAGCCTGTAACACCCCTCCTGGCTGGGGACATAGCAGGGCATTTTGAGTCAGAGTGACCTGGATCTGAATCCCACTGCTGCTCCTGGACCTCACTGTGTGACCTTGAGCACCTTACCCTCTGTCTCTGCACCTTGATTTCCATAACCTACAAACTGGAGTCACCGGCCTACCTCATAAAAGGATCTGCAGATTTATGCAGCCTTCCAGGCATGATGGGAATTCAGTGGTGACCACCACCACATCTACTCCCATCCACTTAGCTTTCCAGCCTCACTCAGACATCACCTCCGCTGAGATGCCCTAAGAAGCCCTCTGCAGTCCCTCAGGTAGGCAAACAGAGCCCTGAACCCCCGGGCTGTGAGCTTCAAGGCTCTGCAACTCCTTTGATCCCAACCTAGCCGCAGTTCAGGGCTGCATGTGGGAAGCAGAGAGTAGAAACTCAAGAGAAAGAATCCCATCAGTCAGAAGGTGGCTGGGCACTGGGCGATAGGGAATGATTAGAGCTTCAACTCTTTTGGTAATTAATCTCACAGTGGCTGGGAGCAAGAAAAAAGGTGACTCTATTCAGCCAGACTACCCAGGTACCCAGCTGTGCAGACAGGCCCATCATTCCACAGGATCCCTTTGAAGTGGTCCCCAGGCCCAGCTCACCTCACCCCAGGCACCAGGGACTCAGAACCCCCAACACCTCTTACTGGATGAGTAAGGAGATTGATCCACACCTTATGGGCTCCCCAGAATCTTGAAAGAGCATCTAAAAGCTACCTTCTCACTCTATGCCAGTGAGAAGAGCAGATGGAGAGGGTTGGAAACTTCTAGCTAAGTCAGGAATATACCACGCCCAAGCCCCCTCTTCTTCTCCCCCTCCCCCCCTGCCTTCCCAGTTCTGTTCCTGCCCCTCCTGACCACCTCCTCCCTCTCCTCGCACCCTTCCACCGGCACCCGCCCCTCCCCCCCCTCCTTCCCTTCCCTCCCTCCCCTGGTCTCCATCCTTCCCAAAGAGCCTTGGTAATAACAGCTTCCAAACCAGCCTAACAGGTTCCAGACAACCTGGCCCAACCCTGCCCCAGAGGCAGGTAAGGAGGTGGGTGTGAATCCTCAGCAACCACTGTCTGAAAACCTGGAGTATCCTGCAGTCCCCAGAGTTGCCCGGCCAACTCAGCTGGGGTTCAGGGGGTGGAGGCAGGACAAAGGCCTTACACACTGGGACCCCTGTACGGTCCAGAAACAACCAAGATACACTCACTTCTAGGAGCTCACAGGTCTGAAGAATTCTATGGAGCCTGACACATTGAGTCCTGTTCATTTACACACTGAACAAATCATCTAGTTAAAATGAGTTAAGTTTCATAAAGAGAAAAGTAAAATTCAGAGAAAAAACTTAGCAACGTTTTTCTTCCTGATAATGCATTATTTGAAGCCTTGACAAGATCTGCCAGTGAAAACGTATCTCAGAGCCAGTTTCCAGGCTCTGCTTTCTCCCTCTTGTATCCTCCTCCCCTTCCTCCCCACACCAGAGGAAGAGGCTGAGGAGGAAAGGCAGACTGGGAGGATGGTGAGGAGGGAGTCTGGGACAGGGAGAGGGTGTGTGTGTGTGTGTGTGTGTGTGTGTGTGTGTGTGTGTGTGAAGGAATGTATGTCTCTGAGAATATAAATAAATAAATATGACCCAGATGTTCTTTGTTCCCATCCTAGCTCCACTTCCTCTTGGCTATATGATCCTGGGCAAGTTATTTAACTTCTATGTGCCTTAAGTCCCCCACCTGTACAATGGGTGACCGTAAAATGGGTGGTGAAGAGTAATCTGCCCTCTGGCATTTTTATGATGATTGAAGGAATCAATGAGTGCAATGGACATGGAAGTTTGCTATCATTACAGTCAGTATTAATAAATAAACATTAATGGCATTATCATTATTGTTACTAGTGTGACTTAGGACCGTGCCTGGCCTCATAAGCACTCATGCATTCAGAGATGGTATCTGTGCACTTACGCATGCGTACTATGACTGTTGAGGTGCTGCATGGGTAGAGTCTGAGCTTTCTGAGTGAATGGTAAGTCTATATTACTTTTAATTACAGTTCCACTAATTGGAAGTTCCCAGGGGTCTCCCTGGACTAAATTCAGGATGCCACGCTTGCTGGGTTCCCATTCTGGAGGCCGTAGGGGAGAACCTATTTTCTTGCCTCCTCCAGCTTTTAATGGCCACTTTCTTGTCTCATGTCACCTCCCTCCACCTTAAAGCCACAGTGTTGTATTTCTCTAAGGCATCCTCTCCAGTTGCATCTCCTCTGACCACAGTTGCTTGGAAAGAACCGTTGTGAAGACATGGCTGGCCCGGATAATCCAGATAGTAGCCTCGCCTCAAGGTCATTGCTTTGATCACATCTACAAAGATCCTCTGCTGCAATAAACTAACACATTCTTAATGCCAAGGATTAGGATATGGATGCAGTTTGTGGGACCGGTGATTCTGCATTCAGCCCAAGGGGATGATGGGAAAATGCCCTCCAGGTCCTAAATGTGTTGTGATTGAGTCACACCACGAAGTGTCTATCCTGGGACTCTGGGAGCTACAAGAGTCTGGAGGCTGACAGTGGGTAAACCTACAGTCTCTGTGGCCAAGAGCATCCCTGTCAGGGTTCCAGATCCCATAGCTGGCCAGGTTTGGATAATTCTTCACAGATCCAAAAGGGCAGAGAGGTGTGGGCCAAGCTCTGCTCCTGACCCCTGGATATCTGTGGAGAGGATACTCCTTGTTAGTTTGAAAATTTGCTCACCTGTAAAGTGTTTAGAGAACCACATATGCAGGGACATGGCAGGTTGCCCTCTCCACCTCCCTGAGGTCAGGTTCACATTCACAACAGCCATGGCTTTCCTGGTCGTAGGGACTCTGGCAGGATTCTGGGGTACATGCATGTGCACGTATATAGGAAAGAATACGTGTGCATGAGCAAGAGAGTGGAAATTAGTGTGTAAGAGAGTGCTTCTGAGCATGAAAAATCCAGCCCTGTGCTCTTTCCCAGGGCCTAGAGCCTTGGACCCAAGTTCCCGCCACAGGCAAAGCTAGCATCCACAAACTGCTAGTCGGGAGCCTGACCACAGAAAGCTGCCCATGCAGGACGTTTCTTTGAAGCCTCTCGTTGTACACATCCTAATCCTGGCAGAGGGTGTCCAGAGCTATTGGATGATAGAGGGCAGATGTTTCAATGTGCAAATCCCTGGAACACCGTGTAGTCCTCAAAAAGTTTCAAATCAGATGCTGTGCAGGCAAAATGCCCAAAACGTATCTTTCATCAGAAGAAAAAAGTGAGTTTCATAGCACTGGGTAAAGGTTACGTCGTTTTTACTTAAAATAAAAAAGTGTCCGTCTTGCCAAGTTTCAGATCTTAAATGTCTTCAAGGTACAAGGTGGGAAGCAGGTGACTGGAGCTCCAGGGAGACATCAGACCTGTATCAACCCGCTTAAACAGGGCAAGATCCCGCCAGGTAAAAACATTTACATCCAGGTTTCAAAGCAAGCAGTAGGCCTTTAGCCTCTGTAGTCCTGAAAAGGAGAGTGAACGAATGTGTGTGTGTGTGCGTGTGTGTGTGTGTGTGTGCCTCTGTGTGTGTGTGTGTGTGCGCATATATGGTCTGTGCTTGTCGTGCCTATGTAGGTTAAGGGAGTGTGTCTAAATTCACCATGGTTTTGCAGTAGGAGAGAAGTTTCAGGGACTTTGATACTTTTTGTTGTTGGCATGGTGCATATTTGTAATTCCTATTTTTTTTCTTTAAAGCAAGATTACACAGGTCTTAGTAAAATTTTAAGTTTAAAAGCTACTATTTTTCTAAAATAATAATTAAAGACAAATCAACTATTTGTGTAAAATATGGTACTCCAGAAAAACAGGCAGTGTTTGTGTCACAGCTTCAATATTATTAGGTATGACCACCAGTCGTCCCAGCCAACACTGGCTAGATATTGGGTTGCCAGAAATTGTGTCCAAGGATCTAGGTGGCCTGCCTGGACAGTCATTGCCCTGGTCTCAGAGAAGGCAAGCAACATATAAATTCCAAGTAACGTTTGCTTTCCAGAGTCCCACATTCATGCCCGATGCATGCATGGACACAAAGCTCTGTAAATTAGTTCCCCTTTCGATGCACTTTTTGTTCTTAGGAAGCAAGTTCTTAGGCAACAAAGATCTAGTTTCTGTGGCTGACTCTGCTACTCATCTGCTAACCAGCCCCAGACATGGCAATTTTACTCTCTGACCCTTGATTTCTTTCCCTACATGCAAAACAAAAGTAAAATAAAAGAGATGATACGTGCACAGTACTTCCCATGGTGCCCGTTACATTGTAAGTACACAGTAAACAGTTTAGACAGAAAGAGGCCTACAGCCTCTCTTAGGCTGTGGGCCCCAGCCAGGCAGAAAAATGTCATCAGAGGCTCCCTGGCTGCCTGGAGAGAGCAGAGTCCACGGGTTTTATCAGACCAGCCTCACTCTGCTCCGAGCAAGGCTAGCCTCTGTCCTCTGTCCTTCGACCACCTGGGCCTGCCTAATCCCAGGACATGTACCACATGATTAGGTGGTTCCAGTGTTCAGAGAGTCCTCATTGCCTGCTTAGGAAGGAAACAAGACAGTTCCATTTTACAGATGGAAAGACGAAAGCTCAGAGGCATTATGTAACTTCTATTCATATACCTGTTTTCATTCATTCATCTGATTTTTTTTTTTTTTGTCTTTTTCTTTTTTATCGGTACCAGGGATCGAACTCACAACCACACACTTGCAAGGCAGGTGCTTATGCCGCTGAGCTAAATCCCCAGCCCCAATTTGTCTGCTATTTAAATGAGATGCTCATGAGAGACTCTGTCAGGAAGATACTCTAGTAAACCAGACCTACAATGTCTCTGCTGTCAAACAAGACCCAGCAATTAGAAAAGCAGTGTCCCGTTTAATGTCCTGCTATTTCCATCTTGTGCTTCCAGTCATTTTTAAACTAGAGGCCCTTCATCTGCCTCTCGGACTGAGCCGTGCAAATTATGTAACTGGTGGGGTTAGGAGTTAAGAAACCAAACAGATGAATATAGGGAAAAGGGAATTCAAAGCCTTGGAGCAGCGAGGGTTAAATATGATGGGTGTTGAGGGCTGTGCCTGACCCAGCCTAGAGCTTTAGACATGGCTCACCTTCAGGAAGTATCATTTGGGCCAGAGCTTAATGAGGTGGAAATAAAATGATGATCATGATCCTGACCCCACCATCACAAAATTTCATTCTGTTCATTTATTCATTCCACTCATTCATTCATTCACTGGCTCACTCAATCGTATATCATCAGCATGCTCTGTGTGGCAGGTGCCAAGTGGATGATACAGACCAGTAAGACAGTGGAGGACTCAATCTCCACAGCCTCAGGACACGTACTCTTGCTGGAAGATGGATGTCAGATGACCATTTTTACACAGGCAGCCAATTGATTCCTGGGACTAGTGGGGGAAGAGATATACAGGGTGCTACGGAAGCACATAATGGGAGCCAGGCGAGGCTGGGGGGCAGAGTGCTCAGCCCCACCCAGGGCTAGGAGCAGAGGTCACCCTGGGAGAATGTGGACTGGCAGAGCCTGGCTCTTCAGGGCAGGTCAGGACATGGGTCAGAGGGGAGCCGTGGGCCCTACTGATTTCAGCAGGCACCCGGCCAGCAGCCACCTGGCTGTGCCCTGGTCCCAGGGCCAGTGGGAGGAGCTGGCTCAAGGCAGGAGAGGGCAAAAGAACAATAAAAGTTTAATTAAAGGGAGGCACCTTTTGGAGGAAAGGAGAGGAGCTGAGGAGCTTTACTGATAGCTAGTATGTACCTCACCCTACCACTGCATCCAGCAGACCATCTTCACAGCTCTTTAAGGCAGACGCCCCAGGTTACAGCAGAGAAACCAACACAGGTTGATCAACCTCCCAAGGTCTCAGGTGCAGTTGGAACCCTTCTTCTGAGCTCCAAAGTAGATTATGTTGCCTCTATTCACCTCCTCTCTGACCAGAACTCTACCGAGGCATTTGATGATCCACCAGAGAAATTTCTCTGAGCCCCAGAGCTAGCAGTGCTTATGCCTCTCCTAGGAAGGTCTGCTTTACCTTGAGAAACACCATTTAAAGTTGGTCTTTTTTCCTTCTTCCCATTGGCCACTAGGAGGCCCACAGTCAATTCTTGGCCTGTTTTAATAGGGACTTTATGTCAGTGTCACTCTTGGTTCAACCTTATTTCTCTATCTTGCTTATATTTCCTTCCCCCCATTTTTGAAAACTTTTTAGGCAGTGTTTTTGGTTGTTTATTAGTACAATTTTTTTTCAGTATAACCTGACTAAACCTATTATATCCAGCTTCATTAAGCCATCTTAAGTCTCTTCAGCATTGGCCACATCTCTGGCCTGTGCCTCCTGTTCTGCAGAGAAACTTTCTCTGACACCTTATGCACAGTGCCTGGGTGAGGCTGCCCCAGTCTCAAACTTTCCCCATTTAAGCTCCCACCACAATCTAAACAGCACCAAGGAATCCAAACCACAGTGTCCTAGGAAATGGATAATTTTTCAGCAGCTGTGTTGTAAACTGGTTCACACAGGAGAAATATAGCAGCAAGAGTTCATCTTTGCAGGGTCATTCCCAGCTCCTCACCCTGGCTGGCATTCAAGGCCCCTGTGGACTTGTGTGCCCCTGCTCTTCCCATATGGTCCACTTCCTATTCTAGATGCTTCCTTCCACTGCCACACTGAGCTGCCACTCAGTCTCCTCCCTCCCGGAGCATCTTCTCTGCTCTTCCTGCTCCATCTGAGCAGGTGAAGACCAGGGTGCTCCTCTCTCCAGCTTGTCCTGCTCACCTTCCTAGATCTCACCCTTTTCCTGGCTCCTGTGCCTCCCCATTCATCCACCTTCTGTCTTCCTGACTCTTCACTGTGAGAAAGCTCTAATATCCCTCACAAGATGCCTGACTGTAGGAAGCAAGAAACTTTGGAATGTGAGCCAACACTAGGTGCTGACTTGAGCTCAAATCCTGGCCCTGTCTCTTAGCAGGGGACTTGGATAATTCTCTCGGGACCCACTTACAGGTATACAGAGTTCCTGCAGGATTGCACTAAAGAACTCAGGGGCAGGGGAAGGGCAGGAGTGCTGGAGGTGGAGGTAAGTGGCATGGAACAGGTGCCCAGTATCTATAGAGTGAGAAAGCAAATTCTGCTAGATCATGAGCTTCTTCTCATTCACTCCATTTGGGGCCACTGGGGAGCGGCCTGTTTACCTGCCTGCACCCTTCTGGGTTCCTCTGCACAGTCCACCATGAGCATGTGTGTGTAAGTGTGAACGTGTGTACCAGAACTCACATCCCACACACACTCCCAGGCAAAGAAGCATCAAAAACCACTATGTTGTCACCAAGTGAGGAACTCAAGCCCACAACCTAAGGACTCAGATATTCTCTCCACAATGTGCTTCCCAAGGTAGGAAGCAAGTTTGCACGGTGACTGTGCAAATGTTCCTTCACCAGAAAAGGCTGGCAAGCCTTATCCATCAGGGCTTTGGGCTTGGAACATCTGAAAAAATACTATGGGCATGAGACTATTGGCGCTTAGGGCTGCAATTCCAGGGTTTTTCTCACTGTGCATTCACAGCTCTAAACCCCACCTGGGGTTCCTTCTGGGGTTTTCACACTGCCTTCCAGGGCCTACCCTGCCAATCAATTTCAGAAAGATTGAACCAGAGATCCTAGCCAGAGGATGAAACCGGTTAGACTTGCTTGACAGTCTCTACAGCTGCAGTGCTGGAGTCTGGGCTCTGGGCTAAGTCTAAGGTTTAATTCTTTCCAGGTTGCTTCTGGGAACATTTCCTTGGCTCATGTTTTCCTTCCTGTAAGACCTGGCCTCAGACTCTGCAAGGGACCAGAGATGGTTCACATTCGGCCTTCCTGCAAAAATTCACACCTTCCTGGGAAGACATGGAGTCATCCAGCCACAGCAGCATAATCAAAACAGCCACCATTTAACTGTCCCTCACATACTCACCAGGCGTCACAGACAGAAACCAGGAGAAGTGGGCTGGATGGTCCCCATTTTACTAAAAGGTAAATGAGGTTCAGCGAGGTGAGGTGATTTGCCTACATCACACAGCCAGTCAAAAGAGGCTGGTTATTAAACAGGTCTGCCTTACCTGGTTCCACAAGCTGAGTTCCTTCCAGGTCGCCATCGCAGCTCCAGGAGGATTTCAGAGAAGGAAGACATCTTCTTCTAGAGGCGATTGCTGGAATAGGTTGCCGAAAGAGTCAAGGACTACAAGTGACAGAGAACTTCATGGGGAAATGGCTCAAGAGAAGGTAGACAGTCCCAGGAATCCCAGGCAGGTTCCAGGGTCACTGTGACCTGAGCAGAACACATAGAGTGACACAGGACAGGGCAAGGGCTGATGCTACAATGCTTTGTAGACAACGCCAAAAAATATGAAATGTGCCCTGTAGGTGGCGGGGAGCTATAGATGGTTTTGGAGCAGTAATAACTTCCCAATATCTCAAAAAAAAATGCTTTAATTTAAATGCAGTGTCTGCAAAGGAACACTTAAGCCTTCAGAGTGAAATGCATGGTAGTCTGAAAGAAATGCTATTTTCGAAGTTGAATTTTGCTAAATAAAATCCCAGAAATACCTGGCAACCAGTCACAAAGTCACCATCATCTAAGGGCTCCTGGGTTCAGAGAGTATAATGATTGAAGACATAGACTCCAGATTCACACTGCCTGGGTCTGAATTCCAGCATGGTCACTAACTAGCTGTGTGTGTTTGGGAAAGTTATTTAACTGTGATTCTGTCTCTCCTCCAGAAAACATGAATAATATCTTCCTATCTCATAGGGCTGTGAAGCGTATGTGAGTTTTACAGTTGTAAAATATTTAGCAATTCCAGGCACATGAAAAGTGGTTGTCAAATCAGGATGGTGGAGTCTACAGTCCCTGTTCTATCAGAGATAAACAGGGCAAGTCTGATATGGTCTATTCCTAACGATTCCTTTCTGAGTGTCATTAAGTCCCTTGCTTCCTGAAGTCATCCCTTTAATAATATGTTCTGGAGTTTTCAACCCCCCAGGTCTAAAGACTGTAGAATGACTCCATAGCATAACAGTTATTTCATAAATTCCAGCCTAATGTCTCTCCATTTTCAGAGATAGTTTTGTTTTGTTTTGGTTTGGTTTGGTGTTTTGTTTTGCTTTGCTTTATTTCTCTTCTGAATCTGGTAACTTTCTTGTGCAAAGAGGGAGCGTGGGCAGAGCCATTATTTTTAGGGACCTCTGACAAAAGATTTTGGGGCACATGACATCGATAACCCAAATGCTATGTAATTTCCTATTATATAAAAGTATCAATCCCAAAGTGAATCCATTGACCTTGAAGGAGGCAGAGACTTGACAGTCAGCAAACAGGCAAATTCAGGCCCACCTCAGAAGTCGTCTGAGGGCCAGAGCAATCTTTGGCTAGGGACCTTTGCACTTAGCTTGTACCCTTCATCTTTCCCCCAGTCACCTCAGTGCCTTTTCTCAGCTTCTTGGACTGTCAAAGCCACTGTTTAAGTAGAACTGAAATTTGGAGCATTGCTGTTTTCTGGAACAAAGTCTGACTGGGTGACTTGTTGATTTTTGCAAACAAGGCAGCAGTGACTTGATTAGAGGTAAGTTTGTAGAAGAGGATCCTGACAATCTTGGAGGGATACGATGGGGCCAAGAAAGTGAGTTACAGGACTCTAGGAAGTGACCAAGAGAGAGTGGGGACAACGCTGGAGAGTGCCCTGCAAAGGGCTACAAAAGCAATCTTGTTCCCCACAAGACCAGTTTGTTTCTCAGGAACTGTAACAGCAAGGACTTCGAAGAGTTCTCCTGGCCCTTAGCAAGGGTCTGGAGAAGCGTTCTCTACAGTTTTTCTTGGAGAGAAGACTCCCCTGACTTTATTTGTCCAGCTATGAAATGAGCCCAGTGACCTGTGTGTCTTTAGAGGAATGCAAGAGGGCGGGCGAACGGGCTGCTCAGGGATGTGTTTTGATATCCCAGCCCAATTACCACAGCAAATGTCCCTGCCAAGCATGTTCCGCTCCCTTCATCCAGGTTCTGCTTTTAGAATCTTTTCCTATATAGGAACCAGGGAAAGTCAATTCTGATCAGAGGACACTGAACACAGTCTTCTCCAAATGTTTACCAAGTGTGTGTACCACACAGCCTGCTCACCAGACCAGCAATAGCTTCAAATGAGACAGCTGCTGACTTAGTGAATGCTTTCTTTTAAAAAAAAAATCACAAATGGCAGTTTTGGAGATTTTATTTCTTTATTAAAAAAATAATAACTCCTCAGGGATCGAAAGTTTTTACAATGCTTTCTTCTCAATTCAGAAAGCAATGGAGGGAGAAGCAGGGTTAGGGAACTGTTTTATTTTGTTTGTTTTGTCTTTTGTTTTGTTTGGTTGCATGAAGTGCAAGCTGGCAGAAGTGTAAATCAGAGCAAAAGGAAGGTTGGCAAGTTCATGGATACTGCTTAGCTGCAGGACCTTAGGACCTCCAGAAGAATGTTCTAGATCACCATCCTCCTGCTTCTTACGTGAGAGGTCAGCCTCTTCCTCCTCACAGATACTGACTGATGTGTCCTCACTGCAGCACTGATGGTGCGACAAAAATCAGTGAAGCAAGAGTTAGGACTCTGTTTGATAATAAGGACAGTGACCCCAAAAGAGCATAGTAAAGCCGAGAATGGAGTCTGCTGAGTCAGGACCCTCCAGGAAGCTCACAAAACCATCTGCCAGGTGTCCCGAGACTGTCTGAGACTTCCCCAGAATTTGATCAGACAAGACATTTTCTCAAGGGCACGAGGCCCCGCCTAGGTGCTATGTAAACACTACATAGGTTGGACCCTAATATATATATATAATCTCCTATAGAATAGAGCTATATTACTTACACAACAGCCCAAGCTTTCTTCTAAACCCCTTAAAAAACCTCAAAACCAGTGATGGTGAACCTTTTAGAGCTTTCAGTGGTACCAACAGCCTCCTGTGGCACAAGTGCCATGGGATCACCACCACTACTCCAAACAAAGAGCTTTCAAGAAGGTATCTACTCAGAATGCTCCCTAACTAGAGGGAGCTCAGCTTCTTTGCCTGTATATCTTTTATTTTACTGCCCTTGTATCTTTTACTCTCTTGCCTTTATATTTTTTAAATAAATTTGCTTACACCATACATCTTCCATCCATGTTTATATTCCTCACCATGGGACATGACCCAGTATTCCAGTAACAATGATACTCAAGAGGACAACACATAACAAGGTTTTTAAAAACAAATTTAGCAATATGTATTTTAAGAGTTCCAAAAACCAGAGGAAAAAGAGATAAGAGTGTATAGACAGATATTCAGATAATAAATAAAAGATAAATAGATGATACATATAGAGCGATAGATATACATACATACATACATACATACATACATACATAGATATAGGAGAGAGAGCTGATTGATAGATAAATGGAATCCAGAAACTCAAGTAATTTTTATTTACAGTACTGGGGATTTAAACTGGGGTGGCCTCACACTGAGCTAAATCTCTAGTTTTCATATATATAAATTTTTTTGAGACAAAGTCTTGCTAAATTGCTGAGTTGCTCACCTACTGGGCTCCCACTTGTGATCTCCCCAGAGTGTGGGATACTAGGCATGGGGCACCACACCCAGCTGACTTCAAAGTCTTATATATACCACCCCTTCCCTCCCCAAGTGCATTTTCATTCACCAACATATGGGATTGTCGAGGTCCTACTGAGTATCAGGCACCATTCATGATGCTTGGAACATCAGTGAACAAAACAGTCATGAGACAGTGAACCCAGAAAGCTATGTGCTGGGAGAAAATAACCAATAAATGAATTTAAAGACCCAGGATTCTAAGGGGAAATGAACAATAAATGAATTTTTTAAATCTAAGATTTTCTAAGGTGATTAGTATTATAGGAAAAAAAGGGAAAGAAAGACAAGAGAGGAAGAAAGAAAAAGAAAGGAAGAAAAGAATGGGAAAGAAGTGGGGAGGAGAGGAAATAGAGAAGCGTGAGGAAGGCCAGGAATGCCCGGGCAGGGAGGGACAAGCTGTCCCATCTAGCAGGTCGGAGTCAGCCTCGGCTTCACGGAGGAGATGCTGCCTGGGCAAGGGCCTGGCACAGGTGAGAAAGGAGGGACCCAGGCACGGGCAGCAGCTTCAGCAAATGCCCGGGCAAGAGCAGTAGCCAGCGTGGTCTGGAACAACAAAGCAGCCAGGGTGGTCAGTGGGGTGGAACGGAACAAGGAAGACAAGAAGGTAAACGAAGAGGAAAATCAGAGAAGAGAAGGAGTCCTGGTCCCTTATGTTAAAATTAATGAAAACTTAAAAAAAAAAATTAGAATGCAGAACCTAAGATGCACAAGCCACATTTTAAAGGCCCAACAGCCACTTCAGGCTAATGCCTGCCTTATTAAATGGCACAAATATGGAAAATGTCTTTAATCACAGAAATTGTTATCAAGACAGCTCCATCTACAGTGTTCTGTTCATTTGATTCGGGTAACTTCTTTCAGACCACAGATCTCAGTCCAAACTTCACTTCCTCCCGGAAGCCCTCCTGACTCTGTCTTCTCCTATTCGTCGGCCTCAGGGTCAAGTGTAGGGTCTCAGAGGACCAGGTGGCTTTCTTCCATAGCAGCTGCCTCTCTTTGACACTGATGCTTGTTAGTGCAACATCTGACAGCGTCTCTTCTCTCCTGTTAGACTGTAAACTCCACGTGGCCTGGGATGGTTTCTGCTTCTATTCATTGTCATATTGTCAGCACCTACTACAGTGCCTGGCACATGAAGAACACACAATAAATATTTGCTCAATGTTGGATGAATAGATTGAGGTGCTGAGTACCTGCTGGCCACAGAGTCACAGGAACTGTGGGCCCTGCCATTCAGTTGGTTTCGGGAACCAAAGCCTTGGTAGGTAAGAACAGCTCCAGAAGCTGAAGTCCCTGCTACACCAAACCTGGACTCTGCCCAGGACCCCACCCATTCTTGTACCCCATGTACAGTCCTTTCAGGATAGCTTCTGGCCTCCCTATAGAAGTTGGGTCCCAGATATTCACAAACTGTCTTTCAGTCTCTTCAGCCCCCAACTCATGGGAGCAGCTTGGTCACCAGTACTGAACTGCTTCCTTTTGCTGCTTAGAGGAGAATCCTTGGCATAATCACTAGGTTCCTGGCTGGGTATGGGGTGTGCCGTGTGCTCCAGCACGTATGTGTTGCCTTCCCAGAGCAAGTCATGGGCTGCACAGCTCCGGATCTGACAGGTAACACACAGCAGCCGTGTGATTTACAGGAGCTGGTGGGGAGAGGTTTTTTTTCTCCCACTCTGAGAGCCTGAGAGCTTTGTATAAATATTTATGGGCCTATGAGGCCTCCGTTAACCCCATCAGCACCACCTTCCACTTGTAACATGATGTTTGTGCGTGAATGAATGTGAAGGCCAGTGTTCAATTATAAATGAAGAATATGTGTGCATGTAAGTCTGTGAGAATGTACAGAGACCTGCGCACATTTTGCATGTATACATGTGCATGTATACATGTGCAAACAACCGTGTTTTGTGCAAGTATAAATCCATACACCTATGTGCATACCTGTGTATACTGCCCACACACGAAAAATGCACGTGCATGAGCATTTGGACATGCATGCAGGTAGACATGGATACAGACAGACATGGTTACCTGTGTAATGTGAGCGTAAGGACATAGCAAATGAGCACATGCAGCCTCTGTGCTTGCCTCTCCATACGTAAGCCTGCGGGTGTACACATGTGTGTCCATGCGGTGCCCGTCCTGAAAGTAAAAGCATATCTTCGTGCAAATCCAAAGCTTCAATGTCATCCCCAAAAAAAGATTTTGTTAAACTGAATGATTCTATCAGAACCGCCTCACCTGCAGACTGCTGCTTCCATGAACAGATGGCTAAGAGTAGGACTGTCCATTCACCTACAGACAGCACCAATGTCTCAAGACAGCTATGTCCAAGATCGCTTCCATTACATGCACACGCACACACACACACACGCCCACATGCATGCGCGCGCGCGCACGCGCGCGCGCACACACACACACACAGAGTTTGCCCAACCAGTATCTTCCGGGGCAGTGACATGAAAGACAAGTGCAGCTTCTCCGTGACAGTTTGTCTTCATGTCGCCCTGGTGTGTCACCAAGCCCCGTGGTCCAAGTGCTCACCTGAGCAAAGAACCTTGGAACTGAAGAGGGTGAAGCATACCCCCAAGCAAAGAACTGCCTCTGCAAAGAGACTTAAAAAGGAGACGTTTCCCAAAGGGAGCTATTTCACTCTCCTCCACACTTGCAAGCGTTTCAGATAAGGATAGTGAATTTGTGGGGGTTGATAGCACAATACACAGTCTTGACCATCAGTGTAGTAGAGCTGAGTTCTGGATCTTTACTGAATGATCCTGAAAAACCAACGACTACACTGGGCCTTGTTTATCCATCTTTAACCTACAGAAAATAGTCATCTACACACACTCTTTCTTTCATTTTTCCCTTCAATCTTACCCTGTCTTTCTTGCGGAAAGCTAAGTAAACTGTCAGAATAACACTAACCCCAGCATTTACATCTCTCATGCTCTCTGCTCTGCTTGCCCTGTCTGTGGAAAGGGGCCTGTGTTCCGGCTCTGGATGCCAGGACACAGAGGAGAGCAAAGGCCAAGCCCTGCCCTGGGACACACGGCACATCTCTGCCCAGGCAGGAAAGGCAGAGCTGACTCCAGGCCAGCCCAGCCCAGGGCCATGTCCTCTCCCAAGTAAACTTCCTGGGCCTGTAACAGTGGCAGCAACAGGGCAGCAAAGGTGACAGATCAGAAGAAACAGGAAACTTGAGAGTGGCCAAGGGCAGCCTCAGCTTCTGGGTTTAATGGAGTCATAGGCCAGGATCGGTGCCTCCGTCAGACTCCAGATCCTGGATGAGTCGATCTACCCTCCCTCCCTCATCATCTGCTGAAAGAAGTCTAACCCTGGTAAAATCCACAAAGATCCAAAAGGGGAAACACACCAATGATATAATGTTGAATCTATGTTCTTTATGTCTCTTATGCTAAAACTGGCTGATTCCTTCCAGAAAATTCCAAAACTCCTCCCACAGCCCTGCACCGCACAAAACAGCATTCCCTTTTGATACAACTAAAGCAGAATACAGAATGAGTGGCTGCTGTTTTTCTACACGAAAGAAATGGTTACATGCAAAGAATGCAGAGAGCCCACAAAAACTGAGTTGCTTGAAACAAATCCTCATTATTAATTTAGGTGGTTTCCCTGTATTGGAGCAGCAATATTTCTCATATATTTAATTCCCTCCAAGTGAGAACATTAGCTTTGATCTTCTTATGTAAATGCATCATTTAAGATAACATACATAGGACAAGGAAGAGAAGAGTCAAGCAGACTAAGGAGCAGATTCAATGGTGTTTGGAGGGAGCAAACTGGATGAGGAGATATGGGGGGCTTAGAGAATAGGTACTTCTATGCTAAAAAAAAAAAAAATGTGCTTCCCGTGGCCTGGACACCTGCTCCCAGCACAGAACTGCAGAAAGGATGAGATTCTGCAGCAGTTGCTTCCTTTGCAAAAAGAGTCTAGGTTTCTTGAGCCAGGAAAACCCCAGTGTCAGAAGCCCAGAGGTAACTGCTTTGGCTGGCCAGGTACACTCTGAACCCAGCACCCTCACTTCACTGCAGCTGGGCTGTCAGCCTAACGTGCCCTGCTAGGCACCAGCCTGAAGAAGCTCTTCCAGACAGACTGATTTCTTTCCCAAGAGCCACTATTGGAAATATTGCTGCCTACACGATGCGCCATTTGAAGACTTTTAGTGAGGGCAAAAGGATTCCTTACATAACAAATCTAAACACAACTATCCCTGGGACAAAAGGCCGCGCTTTGAGTCTGCAGGCTGCAGAGGAAAGGGCTGCAGTTACTGGCCGCTGTCAGCCCTCAGTTTTCCTTTCAGGATATGGAAAGGCCTAAAATGCAAGTTTTGCATCTGAAAGCCTGCATGGGAAAGACTAGAAATGCTAAGCCTGAGGTCTCCAGACTCTTGGAGGAGCTGGGCCAGGGGCTAGGGACTAGAGAGTGAGGAGTAAGGGGTTGGCTTGGGGGGCAGGCACTATAACTCCAGGTCTCAGTGGAAGCCAAGGGACCAGCCTGGTATATCTGGTATGATTCTTGGCAGCCACCACCAAGAGTGTCCCTGGGCAAGTACGGGCATGGTAGGTGGGAAGTGAGTGCCCTCTAGTAAGCAGAGGATTGTCCTGCCACACAATGCCCAGAGATCAGGGAATGTGGGAAGCCTGCCTGAGACTGACAGAGGGCTCAGGGGCCATAGCCAGCCTGAGCTTCCCAGGGATCCCATCACAGAGGTGCCTCTTGCTGGCTATCAGGACACTGCTCCCTGCTGGCCACCTGCCAACCCTGATGCCGGCCCGGGGAACAAAGGAAAACGCTGGAGAGCTGAAACAGGCCCGGCAAGGGTCCAAATTAGCTGCCACCACCCAAGCTTAGGTGGCTACAGGGACTGCAGACCTCTGCCATCCTCCTCCTCTTCCCTGCTCCCTCTTCAGGACCTGCACTGTAGCCCTTCCCCACCAGGGAGCCCCACATAAAAGGCTGAAGAGAAAACAGGAGAAACTTTTCTGAAACAAGAGGTTAGGAAAGAAGGGCTAAAAGAGTAGGGAACGGTGAAGGGGAGGATGAGAAGAAAGGGAATGGAAAAGGAAGGAAGGAAAGGAGGGAAGGAAGGAAGAGGGAGAGAGAAGGAGGAAGGAAAAAGAACGGGAGAAAGAAAGCAAGAAAGAAAGGGGAGGAAGGGAGAAAGGAAAGAAAGAAGGAGGAAGGGAAGGGAAGAGAAAAATGAAGAAGGAAGGAAGGATGAAAGAACGAAACGGAAACAGAAAAGGCAAGCGTCCTCGGGACCCACTTCTCTTTTCCTGGACGTGTGAGCGCGGGCCGGTGGGCGGTCGCGGTGGTCGGCCGCAGGCTGCGGTGGAGACGGCCGAGCTTGCCTGCAGGAGGCTCGGGGAGGGCTGACCGTCGCCGAGGCTGTGCGAATCCCCGGCTTCCGGACGCCGCCCCAGCGCCTGCCCCGACGCCCCTCGCGAAGGCGGTGGCTGCCGCTAGGACTGCGGACCCAGGTCTCCAGCACCCGTGAGACACGGGGTAGCGGTAAGAGGTCTTCCGCACCCAACTCGAACGCGTCGGGCCGCCCAGCGAGGGGGCACGGCGGGACAGAGCCGCGTCCTCGGAGCCCGCGCGTGTCCCCGAGTGCGTCCCGGTGCCTGCGTGCGTCTCCGCGTGCGTCTCCGGATGCAGGCGCCAGCCTGTCTACGCGGGACCGGTGCCGGCTTGGAAGACTCCTGGCCCTGGAGAACACCGTCCCCAGCCCTGGGTCCCAGGATCCCACGGCGAGGTACCTGAGAGCCACGCGGAGCAGCAGGAACCGAAAAGGTGGCCGAGGTTGCGGAGTGCCGCTGCGGCGCACCGAGCTGGAGGCGCTCGGGAACCACTTCCCTTTTTCTGGACTTGCGGGCTCTGGATGAAGAAGGCATCCTGGCGGGTCCGAAGGCAGGCTGCGGGTCGAGACGCAGCCGGGGCTTGCCTGCCCTACGAACCCGCCCTCCAGGTTCCGGAAGCCCCGGCCTCCACCAGGGAGTTGCCCGCCTCTCCTGCGCGCCCGTGTCCGGAGCAGGCTGGTGGTCGACTGACAGCTTGGTGCAGGGCATCAGTATGGGTGCAGGGTGTGGGTGTCTGTGTATCTGTGTGTCGCTAGGGCTGCGTTGTGGAACTGTTATGTTCTCCAAGACGCAGCTAGTCGCTCTGAACTGACCTGAGCCACCGTGTCCTTTTGGGTGCAAGATGATAGTATCTGATATTGGATGAATTTGGGTTCTCTGTGCCCTGGGGAAGAAAGACCCAGGCTTTGGAGTTTGCAACTCTCCCTCTCAACGTGGAGACTTTCTCGGACAAAGTCTAAAGGGCTCTAGAGGTGGAGGATGCTAGTCTGCTCGGGATGATCCCACAAGGAGTCAGGCCACCAGTTTACGGCCTCCACTGCCTTGAGTCTGTGACTCTCCCTTGGTCTTGGCCGGACACACACAGCAGTTTCTTCTGATGTCCCACCTGAGCCTGACAGAATCCTCTTTCGCCCCACAGGGGAAGCATCTGTACACATTCTGTGTAGAATAACTTTTGTAAGAAACTACAAAACTAGCATAGACTCTGAGTCCTTCTTCCAGCACACAAGGGGAAAGTCGGCAACCAGGCTCAGACACTTCCTCTTTCCAGATCACAGCCAAAGCCTTCTCTGCCAGACAGGTTTTTCTGTCAGTCGTGAGACAAACTGGATTCTGGAACTAAATTTGAACTAGAATCCCAAGCTTCTCTCTTATTAAATGCCAAGCACTGCATGTGTGTAAATTATTAATATTTGTATTTTTATTTTTACATCTGACCCTTTCCCAGACCTCAGTTCCTACTCCTACCCTCTCAGACTCCAGGCATCCAGGCCAAAATCTACCCGGATTTCCATGCTCTGCTTCCCTCTCCCAGATTCCTCCCAGCTCCGGTTCTCAGATGGGGCACCACTGCTTGGGGCTCCTACATCTCACTTTCAGGTTCTGAAATTCCCTCAGAGCCAGATCATCTCAGGCTGGGGACAGAGACATCATGACAGTCAGCCGTTGTCAAAAGAGTGCACAACTCTTCTGAGGTTCATCAGTTCTTCTTCACCTCCCACGGGTATCTGAGGCCAATCCTAAATTATAAACTGGAGTCCAAAGAGGCTAAGAGGAATTTGGGGCAATCTAGGTGGACATGGTTCTTCGAAGAATCAGCATAAGAAAGGGTCTAGGGCTTCCTCCAAGTCGGGGATCTTCAGGCTGCAGTAAGAACTGCTGTGCCAAAAGATGCCCTAAACCTCTCTGACCCTCAGTTTGAGGAGCCTGACTAGATCCCCAGTGCAGAGCCTTTCTGTGGGGCTAAAGGCTACTCCGTCTATGCAGCCTGTACTCCTCATACACAGTAGCCCCCCAAAGGAGTCAAGGAGGGGCTTCCTGTCTAGAGGCTTGAGCACACCAAGATGTGGTGCTGGGTTTCACCTCCTTCCACCTATCTTGGGGAGGAGGCCAGGTCTCCATGTAGAGCAGGTATTTTGGCTCTGGGTTCTGAGTAGGAGCACATCTTGAGACCCTAAACCCAGGCAGGAAAGCAAGGACAGCCCTAAGTACCAAAAAGACCTGGTTTCTCCATCAGGGCAGCAAGTCTTGGCTTCCTGGTTTCTGCCATTACCAGCTCAGAGCCGGCAGGCCTGCGGGCCAGCCCTGACTACCAAGTCAGCAAGTGCTGGAAAAGGGAGATACGCCATGCCCAGGGACTTCTGTGCCTTTCAGACCCGTACTATCTCAGCTCACAAGCCAACTCTTGACCAGGGTTTGGACTTAGGATAAAAACACACTGGAGTCTCCATGCACTCAGTGGAGTGGATGTGTCTGGACTTGTTTACGTTTCCACTAGGCGGGTGTGCTCCAAAGTTGGTGCCACTCTTGAAGAAGCAAGAAAACAGAGTCAAAGTCATGCGAACGCAGAGACCTCTAAATAAACACCATTTCCATGTTTTAATAAGCAAAATAGGAAACCATTTTAATAACCAAAAAACAGAAACCAGTCTGAATAAAACTACAATAGACTAGGTTTTAATATTTTCATATCATAAGCAGGGTTTGAAATTGATCCCTTATTTTACATGAAATAAAAACAATTTCTGTTGCTGTAAGTTTGATTTCAACACAGTTGAATCCATAAAAACCAAAGCTCGTTTCTGATGCAGGACAAATATCCACAATATTTAAAACTGCAAGCACCATGCGGTTCATACAATCTTGTTATTACTGTTAATTTATCAACTAATACAAACTCAAAAATGCATCTGGCCAGCAGCGCCAGCAATTTCCAATGGGAACTAAAAAATATGCTTTACTTTTGGTATATTTTGTCAGTGCAACTTAAATCCTTTTACTGACCTGCAGAAAAAAAGTAATAACAAAGAAAAACACCCAGATCTCCCCTATAACTACTATACAACTGAAGGAGGGGGAGAGGAACACCACCAATAAGCTCTCCTGCCATCTCAAAAGCAGGGAAAGAAACATAATGCATTGATCTAAAGAACACACTTGAAAGCTGCAATTACTTGTCAATGTTTGGTTTTTTTGACACATCCTAAATGTGGCAGTTGGTTCAGTGCAAGCTCTGGTCACTGACCAGTGTCAAGGATGGCTCCGGAGGAGGAGCATCCTGGAGGCCCTTGGAATTAATGCTGGCCTGAGAATTCCAAAGGAAACCTGGGGTGATTCTGGTTACAATAGAAAGCAGTGGAGATCTGTCTTCCTTCCCTCTCTTATTAGAGGAGTCAATTTGGCCAAGAAATTAGGCAGAGTCTGGGGAAGAGGTGTGGAACTCAACGGCTGTCCTGTCCTTACACTGTCCTTCAAAGCCCACAAAACTGAAAACTAACACTGAAAGACAAGAACATAACAGGGTCGGGGACAGAAGAAAACATGCAACTTTCAAGGTTGCCCCAAGCAAGATAAAGTTGTCATCTGATGCTAATGCCTGAACTTCTTTCTCTTTCTTTTTTAAAAAATTTTTTTATTTTTCTAACTTTACAAAGAAATATGTCGTAATAATAAACCCAAACAAAGAAAGACACTCAGCTTGCTGCCACGTACTCTGCGTGGTTTGGTTTGGTGGGGGCAGATATTTACAAACCAGCAGCCAGGGCTGAAACCCTGCTCACAGCCACTGGAGTTTCCCAACTGTGATCCCTTCTCACCCAAAGAAACAAGAGTTATGATCCATGATCAACAACATGCTAAAGTTAAACAAGAAAATGGTACAAAATAGAAATTATTACCATACATGTCCAGCATGCAGGATTAATATTTTTAATGCAGATTTTCGTATTTTTCTATATAATCGAGCAGGCAATAAAACGAATGAGATTTGCGCGCCGGAACGTCCTAACCGAGGACAGCGTCTCCCCGGCTGAGAGCCAGTGTTCTCTGGACTCTGGACCCGGGCAGGTCCATCTGTTCATCCCCTTTTGCTCAACCTGGCCTCGCGCCTGCCGGAGACGCCAGGGTCCCTCTCCTCTGCTCTCTTCTTGGAGACTGAGCTCCGGTCAGCGAGCAGCGGCCCGCACTCTCAAAGTTCAGAAAGCCAGGCGTCGCCAGACGGCCTTGGCGACTCCTTGGTACCATGCCTCGCCGCCTTCCAGCCTGGAGAAAAGTTGCTCCGGGACCTCCCACCCCCTCGTCTCTCTGGCTCGGCTCGAGTGTAGGAGGCGGCAGCTGGCGTGAGCTACTCTCGCTTTAGCCAAAGTCCCCTGCCTCCCGCGCTCCCGCCCGTCACCCGCGGCCTGCGTGCCCTTCCTCCCTCTCATTTAAGTCAAACAGGTCAAGGCCGGGGCCATTGCAGGGACAGGGTCCAGGGGAGTCCAGGGCTGGGGACAAGGGACAGGGAGTCCGGGCTGGGACAAGGGCGGGGGCCGGGACCCGCCGCGACTCACAGAAAGAACTCGGGAGAGGAGGGGCTGTCGCTGGTGGAGCCCGCCTCCCTGAAGCCGGAGTTGGCGAGTTTCTCGCACTTGACCTTGTAGGCGTCTCTCTCGCGGGCCAGCCGGGACACCTCCTGCTTAAGCTGCTCCACCTGCTGAATGAGCTGCGTCTTCTCATTCTCCAGGTGGTGTTTCTGCTGGACGCGTTTATACCTGCACGATTGGGCGTAGCCCCGGTTCTTCAGGGTCCGCCGCTTCTGCTTCAGGCGGATCACCTCGTCCTTGGTGAAGCCCCGCAGGTGGCGGTTCAGCTCACGCACTGACATGGACACGAGCTGGTCGTCGGAGAAGCGGTCCTCCACGCTGCCGTTGCCGCCACCGGCCACTGTCGCCGCTGCCGCTGCGTGTGGACTTGGCCCGGGGTGGCTGGTGGGCAGCTGTTGCGCGGGGCTGGCGGCGCTGGACGGCGGCGGTGGCGACGCTTGGTGGTGGTGATGATGGTGCGGGTGCGCGTGGGGGCCCAGCTCCTCGTGGGCCACGCCAGCGCCTGGGTACGCGTGGTGCGGGTGAGGGTGATGGTGGTGGTGGTGGTGGTGGTGCGCGCCTCGGAAGCCGTCAAAGCTCTGCAGCGGCTGTGGCACTGGGTGCGCGCCGATAAGCGCCTCCACCGCGTCCTCGGGCGTCAGGTTGAGGGCCTCAGGGTTCATCTGCTGGTAGTTGCTCGCCATCCAGTACAGGTCCTCCAGGTGGGTCTTCTGTTCGGTCGGGCTGAAGCTGGGTGAAGAAGGAACCGAGCTACACGGCGTGCTGAGCGGTGTGGACGACACGGAGCCAGCCGGCTGCAGGCGCGTGCAGGGTCGGCCCGGACGCTCCGCGCGCCCCAGCGGCTCCTTCTTCACGTCGAACTTGAGCAGGTCGAAGTCGTTGACGTACTCCATGGCCAGCGGGCTGGTGGGCAGCTCTGGCCCCATGCTCAGCTCCGCGGCCATCGCTGACGCGAGGCTCAGCCGCCGCTGCCGCCGAGGAAACTTTGCGGCCGGCCGAGGCGCGCAGAGCCAAGCGCGGGGGCGAAGAGCTGCGAGCCCGGGAGGCGGGGAGCTAAGGGCGCAGCGGGCCGGGGCCGCTGGCCAAGCCTTTGTCTAGGGACGCGGCGGCGCGCCGGAGAGTCCTGAGGCTGCCTATGTTGCCCCAGAACTCGGGGGCTGTGGCCACACCGGGACCGAGCCGGACCGGGCGGGGTGGAGAGGCGAGCGAGCCGCGCGGTTGGGTGGAGGGGAGGCGCGGGGCGAGCGCCCGCCGCTGGCTTTCTAGCTCCCTAGCCCTAAGGTTCTCTCGCTCGCAGCCGCTCGCAGCCCGGCGGTGCAGCTGTGCAGGAGTCGACGCGGCCGCCGCCTTTTATCGCCTTCCTGATGTCACTGGGGCGTGGGGGCCCGGGCGGCCCGGCGCGCTGGCCAATGGCTGCGCGGCCCCAGAGGCCCAGCGGCGCTGGGCGGGGCGCGCCTGACAGCTCCCCCGCCCCCCGCATCAGCTGACTGGCGGCCGGAACGGCCCGGGAGCCGCCGAGGACTGGCAGAGGACCGGAGCGGAGTGGGACGGCAGGCCTGGCCCAACCCCCACACCCTCCAGGTCCAAGCCCCCGCGCGCTCGCCTTCCGTGCGCGCCACACTTCTGGGCCAAGCTGCTGCTTCCAGCACCACGTCTGCACGCGCTCCTCCCTCAGTGCCCCTTATACTCCCAGCCCCAGCGGGTATCACCCCTAACGAGGCTCTGAAGGAGCGCCGGAACGACGCCTCCTGGGCCCTTTGTTCCCCAGCCGCCCCCGCCCAGTGGGCGACGCTCTGTGTCCTCCCGGCTGCGGGCTGCATGAATGTGAACCGTGCGTGCCAGATTCAGGAGGTCTGCGCGTGTTTGTGTTGCGGGAGGGAGGAGTTGAGGCTCAAGAGTTGTGTTTAGACCCAACTCTCAATGTCGGGACCTTTCTTGGGCCAAAAGGGGTCGCTCCCCTCCTGGCCTGTCCTGTGGCAAAGCCCAAGATAACACTCGCGGCTTCGCGGCTCCCAGCATTCACCCCACCCCCCAAACGCTCACAACCGAGGCGGAGGAGAAACCATTGGCCCCGAGCTTCTGAATCCCTTCCCCCAGCCAGATGCACGCAACCTTAGGCGCTCCACGGGTTGGGGCCCAGGCCAGTCCGGGAAGGTGCCCCGGTGGCTTTCAGAGGCTAGGGAACGGGCCCTGTTTTTGTTTGAACATTTTGTAAAGATTAAGCAGAACCCGGCGCCTGCCTGCAGCCGACAGGCTCAAACAGGCATAAAGTGCGACCCCAAGTGGTCACTGTGTGCAAAGGCGCCCCAAGTGTCCCGCACTTTACCTGGAGGCTTGGACGGCTCCTCGAACTCAGCCAGGTCGGCCTACCCGGCCCAGCCCAAGACCACCGAGAGGGGGCTGTGTGTGTGCCAGAGCCGGAGCCGGGTCAAGTTAACGCTAGAGCCACGCACAGGTCCTCTAGTCCCGTCTTCGGACTAGCCTGAAAACCAGCTCTAGTCGCCTCGCTAAAGTTTCTTGCCCTTGCCTTCCCTTTGGGGATGTGGCTCGGCTGTTCTAGCGGCAGAAAGGTCCTGGGCCGGAGAGGCCCAACGGCCGAAAGTGGAAGCGCACAGCGAGCGGCCCGGGCTGTCTGCGGGAAACCTCCCTGGAGCGCAGACTGGGAGACGGGAGCGCAGCGCGCTAGGGTTTCAGGCAGCGCACTCCGGCCACGCGCACCCTCGGTACCCCGGGCCAGGAGAGCTAAAAGTAAGAGACCGTTAGAGATCACGGCCCTGGCACCGAAAGTGGATACATCGCGAATTCGCTGGACCCGGAGACCTGACCCGCCTCCCACGTCGCCTTCTGTTTTCCAGCTTTGGGTCGCGCTGCGAAAGGCAAGGAGGAGAGTGCGCTGGGTGAGTGTTTTCCCGGCCACTATCTGCTGGGACCGGCATGACCTAACTGCGCAGGGGACCAGCGGGCCACACCTGTATGACAAAGCCAGACTGATTTTTTAACTGTTAATAAAATAGTTGACTCCAATTAATCTGAAAACACTCTTATCTTGCGCTCTCCGAAAGGCTGGGGTAGAAGGTGATCTTAGTCGCTTAATTTTAATAAAATGAATATAGTTTAACTTAAAACTTGAACTAAAAGATTTAAGTCTGCAACCGTACTATTTGGAGAATTTTTTCAGCCTCTTCGAGAAGCGTGGTCCCCACAGAAATGATTCGGCTGCCGGGGGAGAGAGCGCCTGGGCTGTTCTGTTGCGCCGCCCCTGCGGAAGGTCTGCCCGGGGGGACGCACCGCCCTCAATGTGTCCGGTTGCTAGAGCGTGGCGGCGAGCGCACGCTCCGACCTAGCTCAATCGAGAACATTTTGAGGCTACCCTACATCCCTATACAGACTAGGGTTCCGGGGCCTCGGGCCCCCCTGGGACGGGCAAACTCTCAGGTTCTCTCAGAACCCCTGCTCTACAGATCTACAGCAGGCAGAACACTGCCACTGCCACGAAAGATCTGCAGCCTTCAAAGTGCCCTTAACGCAGTAGCCCCTCTCCGTGTGCGCACCAAAAAGTGCAGGCATGGCCCCACTACACACAAACACGAGCGCGCGTGTGCACACACACACACACACACCCGGGTCCTTGCCATCGAGGAAGGAGACCTGAATCTCAGGAGTGTGGTCCGTTAAGGCCCTGGGGATCCCCGAGATCCCAGCCCTGGCGTCCCACCCAAATCTCCCGCAGGCGACTAGCCGCATTTGGGGGTCTCTAGGACCCGCGCTTTGTCTAGGCTGGCTCGTTGCTCTTTGTCCCCTTGCCTCTATCTCTGTTGCGGTCCCCTGGACTTTGATTGTCTCCGATGGTCCCTAGGGATAGTCCTCCCCTTCACCCCCCCCCCCGCAAAAAAATCAGTTCCTTTGAGTCTGTCCCAGCGTGGCCACGCCCTCTTCTACCCATCCCCCAACCCCCAAAAGTGTTAGAAATCCACTCCCGTCGGGCGCGAGTGAGCGACAAGACTGGAAGTTTGCTCGGAGTAAAGGCCACCGTCGCAAGGCAGCCGGCAGCATCTCTGCCCCAGCGGCCCCAGTTCTTGCCCCAGTCTGCTGCGCTCTGCCGCAAGCTTTTTGGCTCTCTCTGCTCGCTGCGCAATGGGCTCTGGAGCTGCGGTCCAGGCCCTGGGTTCCAAATATACCGCCAGACTCAGGGAAGGTACCTGGTCCCTCAAAGACAGTTGGGGTTAGGGGCGCTGCGTACTCACTGCGAGTTCAAGGTGCGCTGGAAGAAAAAGAGAAGGGGTGATGGGACAAGCGAGAGTGGGGAGCTTATCCTGCGTCCTACTGGAAGGAGACAGGAGATAAGGTGCAGTGAGTCCCCAGCCTTGTTGAAGGAGAGCTGAGGGGTGGAGGGGGCCAGCGCCACTTTACTGACAGCTGCCAAATCTCTGATTTCGAGTTTTCACCCCCTAGCAACAACCTTTCCTTACCCACCTCAGGGTGACTAGGGCTATTCATCCAGAAAGGTCAATTTAGGAAACTTTGATTACAAAAGGCCAGGCAAGGGCCCCCTGCAGCCTCCAAGCCTGGGCCACCTGGGGTGGAGCCTGGAGAAGTCATTCGAGCAGCAGTGATTGACAAGCCAGAGCTTGGGCTGCCTCTACCTGCATCTACTGAGCCAATGGGATAAGCAGGAGTGCTGCTGGCCCACCTGGGGGCCCCCCTGCTACAGTCAAGCTCTCACATCCCTGCCTGTGCCCAGAAGATGCTTGGTTTCTCCCAGGGGTCTCCTGAGGGCTGCTTGGGAGCCTCTCTGTGCCTACAAGGGGCCAGTTCATTTGGAGACCTACAAGAGAGCTGTGTGTGCCTGTGCTGTTGTTATCTGGGGAGCCAGAGCTTCCTGGCCTGAGAGACCAGTGGGTTGCCAGGTCCTATTACTGTGGGTCACTAAGAGTGGCCAGTGATACTGCGAGTCCTTCTAGGGAAGGCTGAGTTCTTCTAGGGAAGGTCCTGCATCAGGGGGCAGGACCCCCTTCTGGGAGCCTGCATGCTATTCTCATTACCTACATTGAGCATCACCTGTGTCCTCCAAGAAGCCTGAGGTCTCTGCTGTCTTTTCCAAAGCTCAACAGGAAGCTGTTCTGCTACTTCCACCCCTGGGAACCTCCAGAGGTTTTCCTGCCCTTCCTCCTCCTCCTTCCCAAAGGCAACATCACTTCCACTTTCCCTCAGCCCATGAAAAATCTATCAGATTGAGACACAGAATGTCCAAAAAGGTTACACTTGGAGGGCTGAGTCCTGGTAATCCTTGGGCAGCCAAGGGACTCAGTAGATCTCAGTAGGAAGCCAAAGACACTCTGAGCCTGCAGAATCCCTCACTGGCTGCCCCCCTGGGGGACCAGGAACCCCCTACACACACACACACACACACACACACACACACACACACGAATGCCACATGCACACTGGCTGAGAAGTGGGAATTTTTTGTTAGAAGCATTACACCTGTTTCTTTTTACTTCATTTTAATACAATTGCTAGAAAATTTAGATTACATGTATGGTTCACATTCTATTTCTGTTGAATAACATTGCACTACATAACTAGGAAATATTATCGATGGGATAGTCCACACTGATAGTCACTCCTGTTTGTATAGCAAGTTGCAAAAACTTTTATTTTTCACTTTGTCATTCAACTCTAAGGGGCAGTAATTATTATTATGTCTCTTTTACAGAGACCAGCAGGCAGGTACATACAAATGTACAGCAGCAGTATCCTTAAAAGTTTTGTGCACATCAATTCACTCAGTCCTTGCAGCTGCCCTCAGAGGTGAGTAGTAGGATTATCCCCATTTCAATGAAGTCTGGTAGATGATTTGTTTGAAGTTATCCAGAAGTGATGAGCTGGAACTTAGGGCCCCAAGTCAAAGGCTCTGAACACTGTGAAGTGTGAGGTCTTCATCTTGACTGGGTAGCAGCCTGGAAATCCAAATGTCAGCACATTTCTTCACCATTGTATCTATGGCAGGATTCCCAGCCCTCCATGGGATTAGTGATTCTGTCCAGGTCAATGCTAAGTCTCAACCAAGTGCAGAGTCTCTGCTCAGAGCAGCATGTATGTGCTAATGGTCACACTTTCCCTTCGGTTCCTTCCTCCTGCCCTTTCTATTTCTCTGACTGTGAGGGCTGGTGAGAAAACAAGGTAGAGATACAAGCAAAAGGAGAGAAATGCCAGGTGGGGTGGTACAGGCTTGTAATCCCAGCACTCAGGAGGCTGAAGCAGGAGGATCACTGAATTGAAGGCCAGCCTGGGCTACGTAGTAACTTTAAGACCAGCCTGAATTACACAGCAAGACTCTGTCAAAAAAATAAAAAGTAAAAAGAGCAGAAATATCACAGAGTCCTCAACCCTGGGATGTCCCTTACCCTACCCCGCAGCCAGGTGCCAAATTTGACTCCAAGTCTTGGTCCTGCCTTTGGCTTGAGTTTGCCCTTTTCCCCCAATGCATCGATCTCTTAAATACCAGAAAAGAGAAAGAGAGGGAGGAAAAAGAGAAGGAGAAGGAAGAGAAGAAAGAGCAGCTGAGTGCCACTCACAGCCTCCGTGCAGGGAGGCATAGGACACCCCCACCAACTCCCAGCCAGTGTTGGACACTCTGATACCTCACTATGGTTCCAGGGTGAAAGCTGTCACCTCCCAGAGCCCCAACCATCACCCACCTCTCCCTCCACCTCAAGATCTCACTGGCTTCCCCCTGCTGCCCTCACATTCACTTAGGCTACGCTCAGCCACAGAGGCTCCAGCTCCGAATTCTCTGCTGCTCCACAGAGAAGTGAGGCCTGGCTTCACGTTACATGCATCTATGACTCTGATAATTCTACCTACGCCCTTCACTCCCTGGCTTACATAGAAATTCCTCTGTTATTCAGACAAGAACCAGACTCCTCAGCATGGCCTTTGGACTGAGTAGACCCCAAAAATTCACATTTTAACAAGTTTCCTAGGTAATTCTCCCGCATGGGACCCAATGGCTCCTGGAAGGTCTCTGTGTGCCCAGCACACAGTGCAATGCGACATGTGAGGAATTCAACTACAGCGTCAGAATGAGTGAAGGAATGCAGGAGATGATCCGCCAGGCAAACACAGAGCGTGCCTTGCTGCGTGCCATCTCGGAACCCTCAAGCCCTTCCCGCATGTCCTCCAGGGCCCTCCAGTCTTCGTCCTCAGTAACCATCCCTGCACCAGGCTACACTCCTTCCTCCCAGAACTAACGACAGTTCAGGGAAGCTGCATGGGCTGAGTCCTGCAGCCACCCTGGCCTTCTTGTCTTCCTCCTCCTTTGTCTAGATGCTCTTCAGGACCCAGCATCTCAGCTCCCCAACCCATCACACCTTGGGGGACAAATCTCGAGGTACAGAGAAAGCAGGTCATCTTCTGTGACTGCTCTGGTATCTGCAGCCTGCAACAGACAGAGGGAACAATGCTGTCCGCTATGCCCAAACCCAGGCCAGGTCAGTCAGAAGCTCCCGTGGTCACTCAGTTTTCTTTGTCCCATCTTCTTTGTAAAATGAAGTGTACAAGGCACACAAGACCACGTTCTCACTGGAAAAATGCAACCGTATAGTTTTTAACAGCTATGTCTGGAGCCACGGCATGCTTTTAATTTTTGCTCAGCAACTTCTGTGTAAAAAGATCTAGGTCTTCTTCCCTTCCTTTCTTCTTTCCTTCTTTCCTTTCTTTCTTTGTTGATTCATTTTTTTCTTTTTTGTTTTTTTTTTGAGACAATATCTCACTATGTAGCCCAGGCTAGCTAAACTCACCGTCTTCCTGCCTCAACCTTCCAAGCGCTATTTCTTCCTTTCTAACTAAAGCACAGCATTCCACACAATAAATGGACTTTTTAAAATCCAGTCCCATATTGATGGGCAGTTAAGCCATTTCCAATCTTCATTACTGCAGTAATGTTCCCACTAACAGCATTTTACATGCTTCTTTTAGCCTCTGTGTGAACATTTCTCTACAAAGAAAAAAAAAAAGAAGGAATTACTGGATCAAAAGATATGCAGATAAGATTGCAGAGAAGAGATGATACTTGATGAAGGTTTGAAGATTAAACAGCAATATTTCAAATACAAATGCCAGAAGACCTGCTGAACAGACACTGAGAAAGACTCTGCACAAAGATAGTTCGTGTGTTGCCTGGGACACTTTGGGGAACCTGGAAATAAAATGCAGGCTTTCGTAAGAGCCAACACGTGAGAGTCCCTGAGTATCATGTCAAAGAGGTGGAGCTCTATTCTAAGGACCAGAAGATCATCTCTCTATGAGCTGACATCTTTTTTGGTTCTTTGCCAGATACATAGTAGGTGCTTAATAAATATTTATGGAAATAAAGAAGAGAATCCCAAAGGTATTTAAGTATCATGCTTAATTCTCTTTCATCTCTCAATACCAGAAACTGAATTTATTCTGAATGCTGGAGAGATGGCACAGACATGTGGCGCTTAGGAACCCTTTCCTGGGTTTCAGCCCCCAGCTCGGCCTCATGCCAGGTCCCTTTCACCTCTGCCTCTTAGAGATTGCTTTTGGTTTCTGTGTTGACAACCCCTGTTTCTGTGTTTGGAGCGGCTGTTCAGTGCCATTTCCTGATTTAATATCAGCACCAGCATGGAACAAGGATGCACAGTTAGCAGTTTTTGCTCCAAGTATTTTTCAAGTTCCTTTTTGATGTAAGGGTTGGGTTTGCAGCTTCCCAATCTTGCCGAGCAGGGAGGGAGAGACTAGGGGAAGGAGCTGGGAGGTGGAGGTGGAAGATTTTCATCCAGTCCAGCTCAGCTGAGAAATTCCAAGCTCCTTTTCAGAAAGAGGACAGTGGAGGGTCACCAAAGTCAAGAAAGAAGGCTGAAGTGTGTACTGGCAAGTGTAGCTTCTGAAGAAAGAGTAGGGCTGTCCCTCTGTGTGAGTGTAAAGATGTACACAGATGTCTCTGCATATATGTCTCTGCACAGGAACAAGGGTAGACTCTGGAGAAGAGTTCTGTGGGAGGGGGAGAAATGAGATCCTGCAGCAGGTCACACAGGTTCTTAGGGTTTGGCAATCTATGATGCCAGTCCTTCCCTGGGTCCTATTCCCTCTGTGTGTGTGTGTGTGTGTGTGTGTGTGTGTGTGTGTGTGTGTGTGTGTTTGTGTGTACACTGTCCCATGAACATGTAATGTATCTTTTGATGCACTGATCACAGCCTAGCCAAAAAAAAATCTGTTCCTATTAGAAGGTAATCTCTCATCAGTCCTTCAGTCCATTCTTAGTATTCAGCCCTGCAGAAGTCCTTGGGCATAATAGATGCTCAGTCAAAACCAAAACAAAACTGAGTGCCACTGACTCCTGTGTCTAGCTTAAGTTTTCCTTTGGTCCAATGTTGTTCTCATACTTTGGTATTTTAAATTGTGCCATGTTAGATTAGTTAAATTTTTCATAGATAGTGAGGCTAAAGATCGCATAAGTTAAATCACTCACCAGAGGCCAAAACTACCAAGTGGCAGAGAGTGGAATCAAAGCCTGTTTGACTTTTGCATTGCTCTAGACTGCTCTGGCTGGGGGAGGGGCTGAGAAGGAACCTAAGAGGTTCATGTCTCTCTGTGCACTCAAAGTGCCTCCTCCCTGGCTTTGTTAACTGCACGTCCCCCAAGAGTGCCCTTTGGGGCTCGCAGTCAGCTCATTCCATCAGCTACTGGCTAACTCCAAGCAGAAGTCTCCCCAACTGGCCCATGTTTCCATAGCACCTTATATACACTGTGCCTAATGACGAATTACCTCCAATTACCTCCGTCTACCACCAAATTCAGCCTTTCTAAGACCAAAACCAAGTCTAAGTCACTCTGGGGTCCCGGGCATCAAGAACAAAGGGGCCTGGAAATGCAAGGACAGGATAGTCAGACAAAGGAAGGCCAGTGTACTCTTCAACGCGACACGGTGAGGAGGGTTTGGGATCCTTGTGAATAAATCTATTGCTTTGGGTTTTACAAGTGCAGCTGCACTCCCCAGCATGACCACCAGGGGCCTCATCAACCCCCAGGCGGTGCGCTTCTCTATCCTTAGCTACTGTGAGTTGGTGCACACTAGCCAAAGCCCTCTAAAGGGCCCAGGCCACTCTGGTACCCCAACTTTGCAAAGCTCGAGCATCTGCTCAGCTGCCAGTGGCCCGGTGGGTAGCCCCAACCAAAGAAGAGTTATTTTTATTTATTTCTTCTTAATCATGAACTTAATTTAGCTGCTAATCAGGTTACCATGGTGACTTGCTCTGGATTTATAGCAGTTTCCTAAAGCGCCTTTTTCTCACTCTTCGGGCAAATGAATAAAATTGGGGTGATGCACAAAGCGCATGAGTATCAAATGTCCTAGGAAAAGGTCAGATGCAGGTTCGCACTTGCCATTTGCCCTGCCTAATGCGATCTAAAATGAGCCATGATTCTCGGCAGATACCAGGTGCCCCTCTTCTGCCCTCACTTTAAAGTCTTCAATAGATCCCAACTACCAACCAAGTAAGGTCTGAAAATTCTGTGATTGCTTTCAAGCTCTGCCATTCTAGCCTCTCCCTTGGCCCAGCCCTCCCCCACGCTCTGCCTTCTGGCTCCCCCGTGCTATTTGTTTCATGTTCATTTTTGCCTCTGCACTTACACTGGGCCCTGGGCCTGAAAAGCCCTTCTCAGACAGTCAGGGAGTCCTTAGGCTCAGAGATCTCCAAAAAGGTTAATTCTTCTTTCATCTATCATGGCCTGGCTGGTCTCAGGGTCACTCCTTGCCCAATATGTTGGGAACAACTTTGAGCACTTTTACTGGTCCCACTATCAATCTGGCAGGGGCCAGGGTACTGGCCAGCCCAAGAGACAGGATAAAGAGGCAGTGGAAAGAGAAAATAAGAGGTCAGCATTTTGACAGCTTGCTGTATTTCACTGTCCAGGACCCTCAAGTCATGTCCCAGCCAGGTGACTAGAGGCAGAAGGTCTCAGTTCATCTCACTCATTGGCTCCAAAGCACTTCTGTCTTGGACCAACAACATACCCCCCCATCCCTATCCTCTGGCTCCCAGAAGGAACAGCGTCTTCAAGTTGGAGACCACAGTTTCCAGGATTTCCCTGAGGACCTTGTGGCCGGCTGCCAATCAGTCCTGGGATCAGCCACAGTCCATTAGCGAATGCCCAGGGCTAAAGGCGCCAACAGAGCCCCTGAGCTTTGGCGCCAGCTCCTACCCAGGGAACCCAAAGCCACCTTCAATTATTGTCTTGGCCTTTGTAATCAGATGGGCTGGGCCACAGGCAATGGGCTGGTTCACTTGGCTCAGAAAGACCCCAGCCTCCAGCTGGAGCATCCTGAGCTCTCCAACCAGGTGCCCTCTGTGTTTGAATATAGGTGTAAGTCCCACTGGAAACCTCTCTTTGAACTTCCTGAGTCACAGGAGGAGCAACTTGGCCCCTTTGCAGCAGCCTGCACAGGGCTGCAGCTGTATAAACTCATTAAGTTACTGCTCCTCTCTGAGCCTCACTTCCCTCATCTGGAATACAAGGCTATGTCGTGGCAGATATACTGGCACTGATAATCATGAGCTTACTTTTATTCCTGGCCCTTTCAGAACTTGGAATCAAAAGTACTAGTTTCAAATCCTGGCTCTGCACATTTATTTGATTTTGGTTCCATTATGAGAACAGGAGACAGGAGAGTAAGTTCTCAGAATGCCTTCAGGAGTGTGAAGTCATCAGACCCATACTTCTACAGCAGTGACAAGAAGCAGATGCCTCTGACATGCCAGGCAAGTCCTGAAGTGCTGCAGTGACTTCAGAAGGGATATTTGTCCATTTCTGCCTCCAGAGGTGTTCTGGCCAAAATGAACCTGACTCGGAGGAGTTTAGGGTGGGAGGTAAAAGGACAGATCTCTCTCTGGGTGTGGGAGAGGCAGGGCATCCAGACACAATTGCCCAAGCCAGAGAGTCTGAGGTTCTAATCCTAGCTCAGTAGAAAACTTCCTGTGTGATCTTGGGCAAGCCATTTAACTTCAGAAATTCAGGTAAGTTTTTTGGTTTAGAAGTAAAATCTCACCCAAATGAGGGTGGAAATTTATGTTCTCCAGCTCCCCTTCTAGCATGTAAGCTATTAAGCTCTGGCCCATCCAACAGAAGACAGGAGAGAGACGGGCACCCTGAGTGAACTATGTAACTGGGGCCCCATACTCTAGCCTGTGCTCACCTTCAGGTAAGATTAACTGGTGCCCATTCCTGGTGAGGGCTCAATAAACACCCGGAGTGAAGGAGCATAGAGAATTCCCTTTAATATGCTGTATGCCACACAGCATTGTGTTTTACATGCACAGGTTCTGAACCTAATTGTCCGGGTTCAAATCCTAGCTCGGCCCTTTACTAGCTGTGCAGCCTTAAAAAAGTTCCCTACCCTGTCTGTGTCTCTCCTCTTCATAGTTTGTATTATACAACTAATACTTGCACACGCTCCATGAGATTGTTGGAAGATATGTGAATAATTGTACTCTAAGCACAAAAGTTGTGTGCTGATGTTTATGCACAAAACATCTATCTCAGTTATTAGTTGTCAGTTATTATTATGAATCCCATCTTACATTCAAGAGAACTGAGCAGCACAGATAATGCTGCTCACCTGGGCTGGTGCTTTAAATCACTGTGTTTGCTTTTAGCCCTTGCTGCTCCCACTTCTGCTCAAAATGATCAATAAGCTTAACTGACTTGTTTTGCAAAACAAGTTCATATAGCAGTGGAAACAGAGATGAGAGTAGGAGTTAATTAAGGACAGGGAGAGCCACAGATCAATCTTAACATCATTAAAGAAGAGACGAGCAGACATTTAGGTATGATTCAACAAGGGGAACACAATACCATCTACAAAGACTTCTAGGCCAAGATTAAAAATGACTCTGCTCAGGTCTTGACATCTGGCTATCTGTTTCCCAGAAACACAGGGAACGGAGGAACAGGCTAAGTAGCACCAGGAGGAAGTGACAGCTATACTCACAATGCAAATCCATCAACAGAACACAAGACCCAGGTTTTCCCAAAACTTGATCACAGTTCAAAAACAGAAATAAACAGGATTTTCAAAAAGAAAAATAAATAACATTTTTAAATGTAAGAAGAAAACTGGGGCTATTTGAAAGAAATATAAGAGACCTAATGATCAAATGCTATGTTTAGAGCCTGACTCAAACAAACTAAATATAAAAACACATTCTTGAGTCAATCAGGAATATCTGACTATTGACCAAATATTAGACTTTAAAGGAGTTGCATTTTATTTTGTTAGATGCAAAAATGACATTGTGGCTAGGCCTGTATCTACTAAAAATATCACTTAAACTGCTTATGTATGAAATGAACTGATGTCTAAAATTTGTTTTACATATTCTGTCAAGGGGGTGGTGTCAGAGTTATGGAAGGGATTGTGGCAATTTCTCTTCTTTTATATGTTTTAAAAATGTTATAATAAAGAGCTTAAAGCAGAGGATGAAGGCAAACCACTGAGCAGGAAGAGTTACAAATGCAGGTTTCAGAAACACTGATGTTGGGTGAGGTTTGGACACATAGAATTGGGAGAGATCAAGAGGGTTCCTCAGCCTCTTGCCAATACGAGAAGCAGCATGTTCTTCACCCAATCTGAGGCCATTCAAGGAAAAACAAACTTTTGCTTACCACCTTGAAATTCCTTCATTCTTTCCCTCATTCACAAATTCATCCATTCACCACCACCCAGTCAGTCATTTGTCCATCCAACCATCCACACATTCATTCAACTGTGCATCTGCCCATGTATTTGTCCAGTGAACACACCCATTTATTGAGATCCTACAATGTACCCAGATGCTGAGAAAGGCACTGGGAATTCATCTGCCATCTTGTTCTCATGGTATTGATATGTGGGGTACAAGGGAGGATCACATACTGTTTGCATCTGCCATTACCTAAAAAGAGCTTCACAACCATGAAAATTCTGAGTAGAAAGCAGGCCATCTCATAGAGGAGTTTAACATGGTGGGGCATGACTTACTTTTGCTGGGGGATGGTCTGGGAAGTTTCTAGTAACATTTAAGATGAAACTTGAGTGATGAGAAGGACAGAGCCTCATAACAGCCCCTCAGAAAGACATTTGGGCCAAGAGAACAGTAAAAGCAAATGTCCAGGAGCAGCAAGGAGTAGGGACTTGGGGTCAATTGTTCATTAGGCCAGGTGACAAATATTCCTGTGAGGTACCAAAGGAGATACTGAAAAAGTTTGTATATGTGTTGCTAGAGAAAGTAGTCTACTTCTTTAAATGATTTTAACTTGGGAACAAGATGGAGAGGAACAGAGGGAGGCTGCCCTCCATCAGAGAAGAGGCTGCTCCAAAGGAAACCACTGGAATTACTGGGTGAGTAATGCTCTCTCCTCCCCAGATATTTCAAAACCATTGGGGAAAAGCAGGCCTCAGATATGCTCAGGACCCCCCTTCTTACAGTCAGTACCGATTCGGGGAAGGACATCCTAGCCAACTGTGGGGATAGTGCCCAGTGTTAATGCCCCTGAGACAATAGTCTGTGAAATTCAGATGTGTCGCTGTCCATCTCTTTGAGTCAGCACTGTATTTGGAAAATGGGCCCAGAACAGGGCTGGCATGGGCCGAACATTTGACTTTTCCACGTGACTTTCCATGCTTTGAACATGTTCAAATGATTAGAAGCTGGGATGATAAGCCCCACTTTTCAGTAAGGAAAGTTAAGCTCTTACACAACTTGCACAAGTTCAACAGCACTCGGGTCTATTTGAGTTCCAAGGATAAAGGCTACACTGTGCTCTTCTATATCAGATGTGCAGCCACCTGGGGTGGCTGGTTCCCAGGGGCTATTAGGCTCTTCTTCTAATTTTCCATGTAGGAAACCAAGGGTGGCTTCCAGCTCTCAATTCATTCCAGAAAACCAAGTGAATATACCCAAAGCCAAGCAGCAGGCTGCGCTCCTGCAGAACCAGTTGTTTACTTCCTCCTCTGGAACCTTGATGCTATAGGGACCCAGCTGCAAATCATATGTAGTGTTTGGGCTCTCATCAGAGCAGCATGTGAGGAGGCACCTGCACTCACAGGACTCACACGCATCCCTGGGCACTGATCCCAGCTCTTTGACTCAGGAACACTGTGCCTGACTCAGCTCTGAGATCCCAGCAGAGTCTGTCCAGAAAATCACATAGCAAATGTTTGCTGAATAAAAGAACAGATCTTTAGTATTGGACATGTTGCAAAAAAACTCATCTTGAGACAGATTTTTTAAAAAGACGGCTTTTAAAATAAAGAGAGATTTATTCTGTTTTATTTTGCTTGACTTTATTCTCTTTAAAATGAAAAATTTTTAAAAAGCAAAGACAGAAAGAAATGCTTATAGAATACAGTTCATTATAAAAACCAGGCTACAAACCTATATAGCAAAATAAGACAAAACAAAAACCTGCATAAATCCAGTGTAAATTTAATGATGTAAGATAACAGGCATATATTTGTGCACAGCAAAAGTCCTGAATAAAAATGTAAACCAAAACATTAACAGTCATATCACCGTGGAGTTGGCTTATGCATAATTTTTTCCTTTTTGAATATTTTTATCCAAAATGTATTAAAAGAGCATGTACAATTGTCCAGTAAATAGGCAAAACTGTTAACTGTTTTAAATAATAAAGTTTAGGCTACCGCCTGCCTCTCTGAACTCAGAGCTAGGCTGCTGAATGCCAGCTAAAGCCCTGGCATTCTGTGCACATAAGAGAGTGGGAGCTCTCCTAGATTCTTGGGGCCCAGGGCTTACAAAATTCATCCCATGGCACCAGGAGCTGCCAGTTTCCAGGCCAGGGCCTCAGAGTGAACAGTATCGATGCCAGGCCTAACAGCGATCTGCCAAGTCCTCGGCATAACCAAACACATTTCCATGACTCTTTTCTCCATCGAAGTCAGTAAATCAAAGCACATCTCATACACAAGGTGGGCCCTTTCTGGTAAAACACAAAAAAACTTAATCTTTGGTCCAGAAGCAGTAGATTGCGGCGGCAAGTCGGCAGCCAAAACCATTAATCTTTGCCGCGTTCCCCAACTGGCCTGAGTAGTAAAGAAGATAATACCCCAGCAGAATCAGTGACCCACTACAAATTGGTCCTGAAAGGTCCACCAGCATAAATAGACTTTTGCTGATCCAACACTTGTTAGGAACCCCAACAAAGAGACTATTGGCTCATCTGATGAGCCGCTTGCAATGGGCCCTTGCAATGGCTGGTGATGGATGACCACCCTCCCTTGGAGGGGAAGATGCAGCTCCTGGTATGGGGCCCTTTCTCATCTTAAATTTGTCCTCAATAAATCACAGGTGCAGAGAAGCCGGCATCAGTTTCATTACACCTACATGCTCCAGTATCAATCACGCCACCATGGCTGCCTGTCTGGGAGCAGTTCATTTCAAGTGGCTTTTTCTGTCCTGATTCTGTTTCTGCTACAGTGCATGCCTCCAAAGGGCTGGGGTCCAGAGGGTGGAGGAAGAGAAAGGTCCCTATTCCCTTGGCCTCAGCACCTACTCCCTCCTCCTTCTCTGTTAACTATTCCCCAGTTGCTGTCATTCGGAGCTCAGGACCCAACATTTGTGCAAGCTGATGAAAGCTTTGGATCAGAAAGAGTTACTTACAGATAATGGCTCTGACATTCATCATCGTGAAGCAGATCACTTCACTAAGGTTCAGTTTCTATACCTGGAAAATGGGCTAATGGCACCTACCTGTGTAGATTAAATTCAATCATGTATACAAAAAGCCTATCATAATGAAGGGTGCAAAGCACAGCGTCTGCTGCAGATAGGCTCTCACCTGCACAAGCCTGGCTTCAATGCTGGCTAAACAGCAAGTATACAGGGATGGCTGATCCTGCTTTCTTTCTGGTGCCCAGGCCCACAAGCAAATGGAAAAGCTGTTGTTCTTCTCCATGTCCACTGGCCTGAACTAGTCCTGCAGCCAGTAAACGTGTGTCTCTTTGGATCAGAATTTATAGAGATGCTGCCATAACTCATTTTTTTTTGCCTTGTTCCTATCGTTGTAGGCAGTTAAAATACACGTAAAACTAATGACATTAGTGAGCTCTCAGATCTCTTCTTAATGCACATAATCAAATACTTCAATGTCATTATATATATATATATATGGGTCATCATAAAAGCTGTGAGCTTTTTTGTGAAGAATCATAAATGGGAATAAATAGTTTCTTTTATGCCAGTTCAAATTCAGTCTTCCTGTAGCCACCAAAGGCAGGATGTCATACCCCTCCAGTGCTGCCAGAGGCCTCCTGCAGAGGACACAGCCCAGCTGCCTCCGCTGTGAGGTGGAGGGCTCAGGGCCCAGGGGCAGCCCTACAAATCATTAACCAAATGAGCAGGTCTTTGAGCGGAAGAAAAAGGGAAGCAAAGGATCCTGCCCCTGAGCTTCTCAGGAGTGTCAGACAGAACAAGCTTTTCAAAAAGACATTTCCATTCACTCTAAACCTACAAGACAGCCCGAGTGACAGGGCCACTATTTTTTTAAATAGAAAAGCTAGGGAGGATGTTGAGAGGGGAGGCTGAGAAACAGGAAGAAGAGGGAGATAGGGAAAGGAGGAAGAGGCAGGAGGAGAGGGGGAGGCTCAGAAAGCAGGTAGTCAGAGGAAGACAGAAAAGGAAATGCGACAAACTTCATCCCACAGTGCGGCGGTTCATCAGCTCTGCACACTGGCTCAGAATCTGGAGACAGACCCCACAGAGTGAATGTACAGGCAACACATCTCAGAGAACAAGAAAACGATGCTGATGATGATGATTCTGAGCACTAACTATGTGTCCAGTCTGCTGTGTAAGTTCTATAAAAGTAGGTCCTCATTTAATCTTCTAACAACTCTTTAGGATATAGCTGGCAGCAGTGGCATACACCTATAATCCCAACACTCCGGAAGGTCAAAGCACAAAGCTCAAAACTTCAAGCCTTGCTGGGGCAATTTAGCATTTAGCAAGACCCTACCTTAAAACAAAATTAAAATAATAGTGAGTACTGGGGATATAGCTAATTGCAAAAATCCTTAATTCAATCTCTAGTATCAAAATAAAAAAATAACTATTAAATTTCATCAGTTCTAAGATGCATACTTTCATTTGCTCATCCCTGCAACTGAGAAGCTTTTTACTATCACTATTGGCTAGCAGCAAACAGTCTTGACATCACTGTCCTATCTGGGAATGCACATCAAAGTCTGCAGAATGCGTATTTGCAGCTTAATATCTAAGGACAAAAGAGTAGTGTTTTTTTTTTTTTAAAAAAATGCTACCACTAATGCTTGCAATGTGACAGAAAATGATAGTGTTTTTAAAAAATGAAAATGACAATGCTGAGTTAGACTCTGAATATGAAGAACTTTTAGAACTACTTTAAGTAAATTATTTCATTTATATTTCCATATATATATATGCACAAAGTCTTTAAAACAAAAATCTGTGTAAGTCTATGCTTGAGAGGTCTTTTCACTTGCACAAAATTAAAATTATAGGTGAAAAAAGTATTATATCCAAGTTTCATTGGCAGTAGTCCTATTTTTCTTGGTGTTTCATAAAATAAGGGCAACATGCAAGCACTGTAAGTCCCATCTTATAGATAAGCAAACTGAGTCACACTTATTCCTTGCTTGAAGCCACAAAAAAGTCAGAATGCCAGGTCTTTCTAACTCCAGAGCTTATGTTCTCAGCCACCCTTCTCTGACATCCAGCTTTGAATGCCAGCTTTGCCACTTATTGACACTTATTGCCACTTAGTGATCTGGGAGAATAACTTCTAATCTCAGAGGCATAAGAAGAGATGCTAAAAAATCTGCTTCTCAAAATTATGAGCAAGAAAACCTATATGTGAAAATGTTCAGTACAGGGCCATACTCCAAGAAGGGGCCCAAAATGTGGGAGTCGAATGAGGGTCTGCATGCAGGTCTACATCACATCTGAAAAGCGACACACACACACACACACACACACACACACACACACACACACACACACCTCTGCTGCTCTGCAGAGACTGACAAAAGATTTTAATGGTACTGGGAGCTCAAATCTTGTGCTGCAACAGTGAGCAGTGGTAGAAGATACTTTTAGTCCTACCTCAGGACAACCAGTTTATTTATACTTCTCAGTGCCTGCAAGCTGCTCACACTTCCTTCCTACTAACACAACAGCAGCCATGGCGACCATCGTTAATGCATTCAGCTATTATTACTGCTAATATCCATCGAGGACTCACACTGCACCTAACTGTGGCAGCACTGTCCTAAAGCCTTGACACAAAGCCTTTATCCTCACAACAATTCCAGGAGTGTATGGAGAGTGTGGTCTGTGATGAACACATGTTTTCCCACAGGCGTCCTGCACCACCCAGAGAACAAATGAATCCAGTTTGAATTTGGTATTCTGGTGGGTTCACTGATTCCTCTCCTTTAGTTCTGAGACTTAAATTGACTTTTAAAAGGCATAAAGGAGGTCTTTCCCCTGCCAATCCCCTAAATAAAACATGAGAACTGTAAAGATTTTCAAAATATAACTAACTATAAGTCATGACCACACATAATCCCATTGCAGAGAGCATATCTCTGTTACAGATCGGACATAGTTTAAATATGTCCCCAAAAGGTTCCTGTACTTGAAGAATGGTCCCCAGTGTGGTGATTATGATATGGAACTTTTAACAAGTGGGGCCTCTTTGGAGTGCTTGTAGAAGAGACTGACCAATCACAGTCTCCCCATGGCTTCCTGTTTAGAGATGGGGTCTCTTCCTCATGCCTACCTGCTGCCACTGCAGTGCTATCATGAAGTTCTCACCAGACTTCAGCTGATGGCAGCTTCGTATCCTTGCACTTCCATTACTATGCATTATACTAAGTCTCTTTTCTTTATAAATTTAACCTGCCTCCAGTGTTTTGTTATAACACAAAATAGACTCGACCACCCTGTCATTCACATTTTTGTTTCCTTCCATTCTTGTTTCTATCCACCTTTTACACAGTTATTATACATTCAACTTTGTATCTTACTTTTTCACTTAGCATAACATGTCCCCAATTTTTAGAGCCTCTTTAACAGCTTCATTTTTACCACTATTAATATCATCAAATGATCAGACCATATTGTACTTAAGCATTCCCTTAATTGCTATGTGGTACATAGCAATTTCCAGTGCCCTATTGGAGACCTGTATGCCTACTGCTTTGTCTATATTCTTATTTCCCTGAGGTAACATTTTTTACAATAACATTACTGAGCCAAATAACTTAATTTTCAAGGCTTGCTAGTTATTGTCAAGCTGCAACGTATATTTAAGAATGTGTGGTTCAATACATCCTTCTCAACATTGATTATTAACATTTCAAATTCTCTGTTACTTTGATAATAGTAACTTTTTGATTGTTTTAAATTAACATGTCTTTGTTTCTTGTAAACATGAACTCTTTTTGTCCAACCTTATCGTATAATTATATGTGAATTTGCAGAGTGATAGCAATGTAGTTCAGAGGCCCTGCTAAATCAGGCTGCCTGGTTTTGAACCCTGGTTTCCACTGATGACATGTGTGATCTGGGGATGATTTTTTTTTTTTGGTACCAGGGATTGAACTCACGACCTTGTGTTTGCCAGGCAGGCACTTATGTTGCTGAGCTAAATCCCCAGCCCCGATTATTTACCTTCTTAAAGCTTTACTTGTCCTTGTCTTTTAATAGAGATGAGGCTACTAATATCTACCTCATGAGATATTTGAAAAAATATAGGAGACCTCAGGTAAACTACATGAGCATATAGTATGTATTCAATAAATATCAGTCACCTAGATTTCTTCTCATGTAAATTCTTTTCCATACAGTTTTTCAGTATTTTTCTGTTGAGAATTTAACAGTTTTCTTATCAATTTAAAAGAGCACTTTTTGTATGAAAGTAGTTAGTCTTTTATGACATATGTTGTGAATATTTTAAATTGGCTTTTATAAAAACTACATTCTTCTTCCTTGATGGTATCTATGAAATTAATTTAGGGCCATCCCAGCTGGTAAGGCTGCAGGGAGGAGCCATGTCTATCAGGTAGGTAAAGGGTTAGAAAAGGAAGGGGTTTTAATTTCCATGGTGCACCTCAGAATATACGGCCTGTGTTTGCAATGCTACACTTTAATAGAAGAGAAAGGAGTAAATGGGGTTTATCGTTCCCACAAAATGAAGCCCACGTAGAATATTGCCAGGGCTTTGACCCATTGATGCCCAAACACTGTGTGTGGCTTCATGTTAAGGAAGGAAATCAGGGAACCTTCTGGAGCTCACTCTGTTGGGGTTCCAAGGATGTCCTCGCATTCCCAGGTTATTTTGGTAAACACAAAACCAAAAACAAACAAGCAAACAACAAAACCCTTTTCCAGGATCTCTATTTGCACTTTACCACTTCGGTATACTCAGTGCTTTTCTGTCAGCACCGGTTCCAAGGAGTGAGAAAGTCTCAAGTTTGCTTCAATTTTTTATGTCTATTAAAAATAAACATGCTGGGAAGCTGCCTCGTAGTCTCTTTATCAAGCCTCAAATGACGTGTGGTCCTTGTCAAATCGGCATTTGACGAAAGCACCCAGCACAATTTGCAAAGCTTCAGGAAGAAACTTAGTTAAGGACCGATTTTCCTTCATTGATCAAAATGGGTTTTAACCAGGGGCTGGGTCCTTCAACTTCACTAAGGCAGATAAGCAAGCAGGACACTGTTCCCTGCTCATCCGCCTGGGCTCAATGCAAAGAACACTTGGCAAGCTCTTTTGCTGGGAAAACTGAGAAGTCCATCTCTTTACAGGTTCGCAAGAATGGGGCACATTTCGTGCTGAGTCAATTTCATCAATACTTTTTCTGCTTTGGAAACTCGGGAAATTTAGAGAGAGCAAAGCCACACTCCACAGTAAAGAAGCTTTAAATTCTGATGAGCTCCTCTGCTCTAATTAGTGACTTTGCTAACTGGAAACATTCTTTGTTAGAAAACCCTTGCTTGCCTTGGAGTGACAAAAAAAAAAAAAAAAAATGCCAGCATTTCCTTTTCCAGATGTATCTCCTTTTATCTTTCATCATCAAGCCAGAAAGAGAAAGACTTTGCTCCTCTTGCCCATTAGAATTACAGGTTTTTATTTATTTTTATTATTGTTGTCATTAAGTATCTAGCATTGCATTTTGCCTTGTAAAAACAGGAAAAGTGCAGGAGATCGATTTCTCCTAAATCCTGTCACCCGCCCTGCAGGAAACAGAGCTCTGGAAGGTAAACACAGCGCCTTCAGGAAGAGAAGGAGAGCGTCCCCCGCCCCCTCCCACTTCATGGTGAGATTTGGTAATTTGCAAATCGAGCAGCCATCATTATCTTCCAAGGAGCAAGTAGAGTCTTCACTCCTAGCTAGAAGAGGGTGGCCCAATCATTTGTCTCTGCAACACACAAATTCTAAAGCACTTGAGAATTCGTAGCCATAAAGCTGATTACAAACAGGAATGGTTATAAAGAAAAATCATTTTAATCTGAGGAGTTGGGGAGGGGAAGAGGGAGGACAGGAAGGAAAAGACCCATAGAGCTCACTACAAACAGGAGCTTTTCGTGAATCAGAATGAAAATCTGGATGTGTGAGTGGAATTTCTCCCCCTCTCACATTTCTGCCTTGTTATCATTACCGCAGGTCTGGGTCTCTGTGTCAGTAAGTCCATCTCTCCTACCCAGAAATAACTGCACTCAGACCCCTGAGTCTCACTTAAAAGTCTTTGGGACAGATCAAGATAAGTCCCATCAGGCTTTTGTTTCCACTCAAAGTGCCCCTGTCATTTATTAGACGAATTAAAGTATCAATTTCTGTTTAAACATTAACAGGGTGATGCCAAATATTAGTCAGTTCCTAATAATTTTGAGGGATTAAAAAGATAATAAAAGTAATAGTCCATTACATTACCTACTTCAGCAAGATTGTAATGAACGTAATAAATTCTGGATCAGGGTTATAACAACTTCCATCTATTTAAAATGAATTTGTAGGGTTACTTTCATTAACTATGTATATGGGGAAAATGATCTGACATATTACTTTAAAAGAGCTGTAAAACCGATTAGGAGAAAATATGCTTTCCAGACAGAGATGCCGGCCACAAGGGACAACCGCATGCCCCGGAATAGGGGAGCAGTCCACGGACACTGCCTGATTCTGTCTCTTTGCCGTGCCTGCTCCCTACTGCAAAAATCATGACGGCATCAACAACAGTGAATGAGGGTAAAAGGACCTTTTTTCACTTTCTCTTTTCCTTATTTATTTATTTATATATTTATTTATTTTTCTTCCCCAGGTATATTCCCACTAATGAACCAAGGCTGGCTCTGGGAACTTCTGCAAGGAAATCAACCCAAGAGCTGTAGCTCAGCCTGGCCTTTGGGGCCCCCAGGGAAAGCCGCTGTATTAAAGGGGCCCATGCCCTCATTGCTAGAGGAGACAAGGGAGCGAGCACTTGACTGCACCACAGAAATTACTGCTGTACCTCGAATGCCCGCTTCATTTATCAATTTCATAGCAGAAAAACCCATATGACTGCCTTGTTCAGTCGCACGCTAAATCTAGTCACAGAAAGCTCCCCACCGCCAGTCAAGTGTGTTATGCACGGACCTGGAAAAAGTAACTTGAAATACCACTAATGATTTATACTTAATTGAACCTCTAAGTGATTAAAGTGGCAGTAATGAATGAATAAAATCCTCTTCATTCCCTGGCAGGCCCTGCCCAGCCTCTCCAGCCAGAGCGGGCAGTGCCTGGGGAAAGTGGGCAAAGACAGCGGGCTGAAGCCATTCTCCCGGCTTCCCCAAGCTGCCCATCTGGGTCCTGGCTAAATTGCTCTCGCTTGCAGTAAATGACTCCATAAGCACCGAATCAGACCATTGATCCTTTTTATTAGATTACCCAATTGTAAGGTTAATGCATTTGCATTTGGCAAGGAGGGAGTCCGTCAGCCTGAATCGCACACAGGGATGGGTGTTTAAATGGACACGTGCGGAGAGTGGTTCTGTCAACATATTGATTTGTTGGCGGCAGAAACCAGATCTGATGTCCTTCCTTTTCCTATCCCCCCACACGCCCCAAAGTCATTGCTGTGAAAATGTGCCTCCAGGAGCGTATCTTCCTCAGTGGGAGCCAAAGCTACTGCCCCACCCCCACGCATGCTTTTCTGGAAGGAGGAAGAATACTGCAGAGATTTTTAGCCATCTCCTTCAGAGACGAAGGTGGACAGTTCGCCCTGGGCCAGGAGGCTCTCTGCCTTCTCTAAATAAGGGAAAGCCAGGGCTTAAATCAGTGGCAAGGACACAGGCTTCAGAAACCAAAAATTCTTCTAACAGTCACAGGAAGATATCTAGGGTTCTTCATCTGATAGGAATTTATTCTCAAATTCCCTAAATGCATTAGTCTAGTGCTATTTATGTGGTCAGCTTTCTTAGGATTTTCTACTAAGGAAATTCACTTGTCACAAAAACATTTTGGTGCTCTGACATTAGTTCTATGAACAATTGTCTGTTGGACAATTTGGCCATGTTTGGAAAGAATTAGAAGTTACTCAGAGAGGGCCTGGGAGTGTGGATCAGTGGTAGAGCTCTTGTTTTGCATGCAGAAGTCCCTGGCTTCAATTCCCAGCACCACACACACACACACACACACACAGCTACTTAGAGAAATCACTCTCAGAAAACCATGTCCTCTTATAGATGGGGAAACTGAGGCATAGGAAAAGAACTTGCCAGGTAAGAGATGCACTTCTGTAATCCCAGCACTGAGGAAGGCAGAGCACCCAAGCTCTACTCCCTGTACTGCAAAGAGAGACACACACAGAAACAGAGGAATAGTGAAGAACCCCCCACTAAGTTTACAGAAAATTTCCCCAGACTTCTGTTTTCCAGATCAGCCTGGTGTTTCATCCTCAAGTGAGAAGGCAATGCTCCTAGCAGAGGTGGCTTTAAGGCTGTGACAGCAAAGAAATAGTCTTTTTATACCAATGTCCTAAGACACAAGCCATATTTCATATTCAGCTGCATAAACTAGGTCTTTGTCTAAATTGTTCTGTGGAGTAAGCTTCGCTGTACGCATTGCTTGCAGGATAGATTTGTTCAGCCTCTTGCCTCCAAGGACGAGGAACCAGTTTTATCATTTCACTCAGTTCCTCTGTTCTGTTGTTCACTCTCCAAAGGTGACCAGGAAGCTGAGGAACAGCCCAGTGTGTGAAAGCCACTTAGGGAATGTGGTTTGCTTTTGAACCTCACCTTCTTCTGTGATACATCCTTCTTAGGATGTCTTGAGATTGAGTGGGTTAATACGTATGAAAGTGACCAGCATGGATGTGATCCTGATTCGTGAGGATTTCTTATCCAGGAGTTCTCTTCCTTCCCCTTTCATAGGAGGAGGGTGCTCACTTGAGCCTTGTGAGTAATAACTGGCTGGTGTCACGTAGCCTAAGACGTGCACAGCTGCGAAAAGAGCCGCTTCCTTACCTGCTTTGCCAAACAGACCTCTGGCCCCTGCCCAGCCTCTTGCCTCTCTCCCCTGTTGGAGGATGAAGGCTGAGTCATCTTTGAAGCTACACAGTGAGTGTTAGAGGGACCTAGGAGGCCATGAGCATTGGGGAATGCAGTTACTACAATGCCAGTCTTATTCACCAATATTTTTAGAGCTTCCTGCCCCTTAAGCTCTCTTTTACATATGTTTAACCTCATCTTACTCCCAACATCCCTATAAAGTTCAGGTGGTTATACCTACTTTACAGAAGCACAATAGAGGCTTATCAAGAGCAGGCAACTATCCAAAATAACACGTTTGGCAAGAGGCTAAGCTGGGGTTTAAACCCAAACTTCCAAGGCCCCAGGGTCGGTGTTGTGTCACTGTGCTTCCTGCCAGGACTCATGGTATCTTTAAGGCAAGGGACAAGCCAAAGTTCAGCAGGGGCCTGGGACTCTCCTTTTCCTTTTAACCTGCTTGTTCATGGGCTCAGCAGCCTCTGGGATATGCAGAGGATGGGCAGGCATCTATCTTCCAGAAGCAGAGTATCAGGCTAAGTGGAAGAACCATTCCAAGTGAGCCATTGGGAAAATGCTGAGACAGCAAGGTGTGGTGTGACAGGGCCCTGGCAGCTGCAGGAGGAACGTCTATCTGATTGGGAGTACAATGCGGGTGGGCAGATGCTTCCCAGAGATAGTCTCATCCTAGGCTGTCTGGGGGAAAGGGGTAAAGACAGGCCCCAGCTAGAAGAGATGATTGTCCAGAAAGAAGTTCCCAGGACTGGAGATTGGCACCCAATAAGCTTCTATCCTGAGCAGGCCAAGTTTCCGAGAGCTGTAGACTGGCCATGGCCTCCAGTCTAGAGAGCAGACACAGAATACCTGGGGTTGGAGAGGCACATGTCCTGGAAGAAGCCATATGCTCAGATACCAGCAGACTTGTCTTTCAGTCTCTATCAGTGATGTCTGGGACATGTCTCTATCTGTGGTTATATTTCTGTAAGGATCCCCATGGGTGGGTATATGCTATATCTATGGACAAGTGAAGGCATCCTTACTCCAAGAAGGGCTTTGTGCCCAAACTAACCTGCAGGGAGGGATTATGAGGCAAAATTCTGTTCCATCAGCATGGATGTGATTATTCTGCAAAGTAGGTAGTGTGAGACCCAGGAAGGAGAGTTGGCTTTGTCTTGGAGAGTCAGAGAGGGCTGCCTGGTAGAGGGAGCCTTTGCAAAATGGATCTTTCTTTTTGTGTCTCTAACAGGCCAAGATTGAACCAGGATTTGTGAAAACTGCCATTCCTATCCAATCTTAGCTGGTCTGTCACCTAGAGCAGTCTGAGATGGGCCTATGGTGTATCGCTTCCCTAAAATACAAACCCAAGCTCCCCACTAAGCCTTGAGCTCATATAGGTGATAAAAGCAACAGGACAGCCCCTGGCCATTTCAGCTCCTAGATTCAGGTTTTCTCCTGCTCACATTTGCTTCTCATTGACAAACGCCTCCCCATACCTGGGCATTGCCCCTGTAACCACAGCTGGAATAGGTGGCCGAGCTTCGCTCTGTACCTCTGGCCCGGAGGCTGAGCAACCTAAATTCCATAGCTGTGTTGATTTGGAACAAGGCTCTGAAGCACTAGAACCTCAGCTTCCTCTGTTGATGAGGGTTTATTTCCCCATACCTCAGTTACGCATGTAGAGACCGGAGTGCGGACCCTTGGAAGCTGTGCTGCCTTCAGCAAATCACTGAACCACTCTGCTCATCTGAAATCCAGTGTGCTCATCTGTAAAACAGGAATGAGACAGCACATGAGATGATGGAGAGGAAAGCTCTTCCAACTTAAAGAAACAGAAAGCAATTAAGAGAGTTCACCTGTGAGATGGAGGGGTTCAGCTGGATTCCCAGTTCTTGGCCTATCGGGCTCCTCTGCTGGGCTTTTCACACAGGACCTATACCTCCGGGCTTTGGCTTCAGGGAACCAAGGAAATGCCAGGGAGCCCCAAGACCCCAAGGATAGGAAGGCTCAGGGACGGAGTCTGCCGGTCAGAAGGCACTGGCCCGTGGCTCCCTGGAGTGGTGCAGCAATGATTCAGGAAAAGGCTGACAAGGATATTAGCAGTGTGGGTTTTTTTTTTAATCCTGAGTCCAGAGAAAATGCACGGTCAGGAATAAAGGCACCCAAGAGAGCAAAAAGAAAAAGAAATAATCAGAATTAGCCAGCGGGCAGGCGGGCAGAAAGAACAGGGGCAACGCAGCCCCTCAGAGGGCCAGAGCCTCTCCAGGACCCCAGACCAAGGAGGAGGCCAGAGGTAGGCAGGTCTGGAAAGGCAAATGAGCAAACTTGGGCTGACTGGAGCCCAGTGAACAGGCAGAATGGAGGATGAAAAAGAAGCCGTCAGCAGGTGAGTCCAGCATTCTATGTGGATGCCATACACTCTTTGGGGCCCCTCCCACCACAAGGCAATGGAAAGGGTCCACCAGGGGGCTTGAGTCCTCCACTGCTCATTTTCCATAGGAGTCTGGATGTGGGCACTGGTGCTGAGGGACAGCCAAGAGGCTGCCCAGACACTGCAGCAAGGCTGCAGAAGGCTCCGCAGGCAGGAGGCCTCCAGCCCTACCGCCCTTCATGCTAAAATGAGACAATCATGACAGTGATCATGGCCCAGGAAATGCACCCTGGTTCTCTCCCTGTAGTTGGGCAGAGTGTACCAAGCTATTCCTGGAGGTAGTCACTAGATTCGCTATTAAGAGAAGAAAGGAATGGACTGTGATGAACTGGGACAGAGAAATCCATTTACAGGTGCAGTAGAACTGATACGGTTTCTAACTGAAACCTGATTTTTACAAGTCATTTATCCTGTCATATTGCTTAAAAAGTTGTCCTGGTTCTGAGTGTGTGTGTGTGTGTGTGTGTGTGTGTGTACGCATGTGCATATGCATACGCGAGAAAAGCAGAATTAATACCTAGGCCCCTGATTCTTCTGCAGATTCCAAATTAATGGAGTATAAATTAAAGACAAACAAAATGTGCGTTGTGTACTGGCTTCAGGCATGGTGATCTGCAATATCTCTCACTCTGGGTCCTCAGGCCAAGTGCTTCCCTGATCCGCTGTTCTATGAACTGAGCGTAGAAGGAAGGGACTGCATATCCTCAGGTCACTCATAATGTCCAGTCACCCCAGCTTTTATATTATAAAAGGCCTCACACTGAGGCTTTGACAGTGACCGTGGTAATAGCACATTTCTTCATAATTAAATGTCAGATGTATTAAAAGCATTCATTTGCTGAGTGGAATACTTATTGCACCACAATTTTGATAATCCCATTTAAACTTTTTATTCCTCCACAACTTAATACACTGGGAGACTTAATAAATCATCATAGCCTGTGTTACTCTCAGACCTCTAAATATTGACCCCAATTCCTGTCACCTAGGTTCTACCCACTCTCAACTGGGGGTAAATTCGGTTCAGTCGGACTCAGGTGAAACAGAAACAGGGAAGAGAGTTGTTTCCCCGGGGCATTGCTGATTGCCCCAACCTCTCTGTGGAAAGCTCTAAATTGGGCTTGTTGCCACCGGGAGCCCAGCAGGCAGGCAGGCACTGGAGAACCACCTCTCACTCTCCGCATTACTCTCTCCCATCAGAGCTGTGCTCCTCTCTAGGATGCCAGATGAAACCAGGTGCCTGGACCTCTCACCTCTCGCCCACTTTCTGGGTCATGTATGTGAACATCAAACCCAAATCTCAGACCCCCTCCCAATTTAATTTATTTCCACCTAAACAAGTTCTTTTATCATAAAGCAATAAATTTGTCTCGGTGCTAGCAATTTGTTGCGGGTGACATAACATTGCAAATTGATTAATCGCTACTGTACACGGCAAAATGAGAAAAGCAAGGAATTATTATGAATAGCGTCCGTCTTTTACAGGAGGGATTCATTATTCAAAAGTGCTCGCTGGTGCTTACATGTGCCCTCGGTGCAGATTACATCCATTTGCAGACTTCCCACATCACGCTTACACAAATCAACAAATGTGCATTTATTAAGACATAGAATGAAAGCTATTTAAAAGTGAAAAATGATCTTTTGCATTATTTTTCCTCAAAGAAGACAAATCTGAATACGATGTTCCTGGGAAGAGATCCCTGTTGTTGTCACATGAGGTCTCTGGGTTCTGTACATGGTGGCTCACACAAGCGATGCTAAATCTGCCTGTTGTGCCTTTGACACTCCCAGGATCAGACATAGCCCACCAGTAGTTCTGATGGCTCAGGAGACGTAAATGAGCAGCCATCCTTGCCTGCCAGGAAACGCGACAGAGGCAAGATCTGAGTCCTCTGGAAATGAGCCTCCTTCTAGCCCCCTGGGAATAGGAAGGAAACAAATACTGAGTTCCCATTCTGTTCTAGAAACTGTCCTGAAGCTTTCCCTGCTTTCCTAAGTTCCTCCACTTTCCTGAACTGCACAAGATTGTTATAAAGATCACATGAAATAATGAACCCGTATAACACACATAGTAAGTGCTCAGTACAGGTTAGGTATTATCACTTTTATAACTTCATTTAATTATTTGCAAGGGCAGTATTATTCCTACCATTTTACAGGTGGGGAAACTGAGTTTGGGTAAAGTTATAAGATTTCCTCAATCGTGCAGTGGGTAAGTAAGCAGGGCTAAGCTTCAAAGTAGAATCTGAGTTCAAAACTTCACATTCTTTTTCAGAAGACCACCTCCATAGCTCCTTGTCAGTCCAATAGGGTGGATTTTCTTTCTTTAATCAAACAGAGGAGGTTACACACCATCCATAACTCAGCTACCCACTCGCCCTCAGGTGTCTCTGCTGGGGCACTGGAGAATCTAGAGGTCTCATGAGCTGCCCATATCTATTCTGAAGTCAGTGAAGCCCCTCCTTTCTTAACCCCGGTCCATTCCAGTTCCATCTTCTTGTTCCTTTACTGAAGATTCTTCCCGAAGGAAGCTCGTCGCCAGCTCCACGGAAGGCTGACAAGCAGCTCATAGTTCCAGTATTGATTATTCCTGCTGAACTCATGCTTTGTGTAAAAATAGACTGAGATCTCAACTTTCATATTCTAATTAGATTTCAAAGCAACTTTTATAATATGAGAAAGCTTACTTCATTTCACAGCCTAAAGAGAAGCATTAACCCCTGCACAGCCAGACCGAAGTCTCTTCCAATCCCTGCTACCACCCATCAGACAAGAGTAATTACTCCTCTTTCAAGAAAACTGCCCGAAACACAGACCTGTCTCTAAGTGTCCAGAAGCCAGGGATACTTAGAGTATAAGCCTGGGCTTGCGGCTGGAGTGGAAAGTTGGCCCTTGTGAGCACATGTCACAAGACTGTGCTTCTCAAAGGTTGTTCCTCAAGCCGCAGTCCGCTGAGATTATCCTGGGGATTTTATGCTATGCAAATTCTGGGCCTTCCCCAGACTGGCTGCAGAATCATATGCAGGGTGGCCTAGTGGGCTGTATGTTTGATAAACTCCCTGTATGACTTGTTTGCACACTAAAATTTATGAACTATTATCTCACTTCTCACACTGCCTAGTTTGATGCCGTGAGACTGAAACACGGTTTATTAGAAATCCTTGTTGACACATCCAACATGCCCCTTTTAGTGAAGAAAAACATAACCCAGAAGATGTTCACTCTTTTTTTTTTTTTTTTTTTTTGTCTTTTTAATTTTTATCGGTATCAAGGATCGAACTCACGACTGCCTGCTTGCAAGGCAGGCACTTATGCCGCTGAGCTAAATCCCCAGCCCCAAGATGTTTACTCTATACAGGGCTAGTTTATTCTTTTTCTGTCAGGTCTCCACCACCCCAAGCCCTTCCTGGCTTGCATTCCTGGGCTCCCAGCAGGGACAGGGTACTCAGACTGGCTAGGCCAAGGGTCACCTGTTGGATATCCACAAAACTGCTCAGTCTGTGTGTAGGTATTGTAAAAAAGAGAGGAGAGGAAAGTGTATATAACTGCAGGTATGTTTGAGTGTGTAGGATGGAAAACCATATTACTGAGCTTTTGTTGGATCATTGAGCGGAACTGTCTCCAATATCACTGTATGAATGTCTTTATATGCTTTAATTTTATAATTTGGACAACTGTTTCTAAGATGACAATATGTAACCTATTAACTAGTGATTTCTTACTGTATATTTTTTTCTCTTGAAATTCTGTATTGCTTGTACCCTTTTACTGCTTTGTTTTTTTATGTCCTTTATTTTTTCTCTTTAAATTAAAAAAAGAAAAGAAAAGAAAAGCACAGAGCTCCAGAATGTCAGTGAGAAGGACATCTCTATGTAACTCTGAGATCTGTTTATAACAGTCAAACCTCAACATTTTCACCACCTCTGTATCCACCTATTATCACAGCCTGTCAGTATTTTATCTACCCTTGATTGTAGTAGCTCTCCAACCTTAGCATGCATCAGAACCACCTACAAGGTTTGCTGTTACCCAGGCTGCTGCTGCCTCTCCCACTCTCAGAGTTTCTCACTCAGTAATCTGGGTGAGGAGCAAGAATTTGCATTTCTGACAAGTTCCCAAGTAACACTATTAGCTCAGGGGCCAGATTTTGAGAAACTAGAATCTAAGAACTAGAATCTTATATTCCCAGAATCCAGTACATAGTAGGTGTTTGATTTGTGTTTCTAGAATAAATGAATGAGTAAATGATGTGAGCTGCCTTCTAGAGTTCTGAGATTTCTTACTTTATTCCACTTTATCTGTGGCTGTCAATCAATGTATTTCTGACATCACTAAGGATGCCGGAAGACTGTGTGTCCTGGGACAGATCAGGGCTTGCAGCTGTTCACATCCACAGAACAGCTTTGAACCACCAACGGTCAGGGAGTTATGCAGAAAGTGAGGCAGCTCATCCAACCTGGATGAGGGCAATGATGATTTTTCCCACATTCAAACACTGGCCAATCACTTCCTTGATGACTGATAGGCCTGACCTCCCAACTCTAAAGAGATTCAGTTTCCTCATTTGTGAAGCTGGACATTGATCATTATCTCTGGAATTAAGTCATTTGTGAAGTTGGGCCTCTCTGGAGAACTCAAGGAGACTGTGCATGGAAAGAGTCCAACAGTGTGTGGCACACATGTGGGTTGACGTCTGTTCCCTCATTTAGTCCCCACAGCTCCCAACCCCTGCGCAATGAGTCCCAGAGATGTTTCAAGAGTAATGAATTCCCTCATTTCAGCTAAACCACCCGTGGTCCTGGTTTTCTGGAGATGTGCAATGGAACATGATGAATTACTGTTTTAAGAAGAAGCTTCATTCAAATATCCATTTCCCTGTCAAGTTAATTTTGTTTCGCTGTATTTTCCAGTGGGGTTTTGACTGGGAGCATAGATAGTACATAAACAAAAGAACATTATGTCTTTGATCTGTTCTCTGAGCAATGGGGAATCGATGGCATGGGGGAAGGCAGTTGGGAGGTTCCTGTCTCCCAATCATACATACAGCTCTGCAGGTTAGTTATGTCTGTTCATAGACGATGGCAACAGTTTATCTCTCCTCCAATGGTTGAGTTTCTCCAAGAATAGATTACCTGAGATCCCCCCAAAACCAGCTTTACATCTCTTCTCCAACCCTTTTTGGAGCCAAGACCTCCAATATGTCATTTCATTGTTCATTTAACCCCTGAAGACTCCAGATGCATTTCCTAAGAATAAAAATATGCTCTTACATACTCAATACAGTGACTGAGATCAAAAAGTTAGCACAGTTGCAGTAGTATCGTCTAGTTCATCATCCATATTCAAATTTTCTCAGTTTGCCAAGTGGTCCTCTTAATGAACCCTTTCTTTTTTCTTTTCGATGTCCAGTTCAGGCTCATACTTTTACATGAATAGCCATATCTCTTCTGACTCTGTCAGTCTGGGATCGTTCCCTAGCTTCTGTTTGTCCCTCCTGACCTTGACATTTCTGAAGAGTTCAAGCCAGTTATTTTGCAGCAGATAACTCAGTTTGCGTTTGTCTGATGATGCCTCTCGATTAGATTCCGGTTATGCATTTGTGGCTGACCTGCCACAGAGGTGGCATTGTCTTGTCTCAGTGTGTCCTGTCTGCCCTGATATTGATGATACGGACTTTAATCAGTTGGTGAAGGTGGTCACCCAAGTTACTCCACTTTAAAGATACTCTTCTCCTTTTCTAATCCATAAGTAATTTTTAAGGAGAAATTTGAGATTATGTGAATATCTTTGCACTCACTTACTTTAGTTTCTACTGATGATCCCTGTCTGCATCAAATTTCTGTAGTGGTTGAAAAATGGAAATCTTTTCAAATCTATCATGTCTTCTGCATTTTCCTGTTGATACTGTACTCTAAAGAAGAGTATGTCCTTCTCCCCATCTGTTTATATATTCATTTATTTACTGCTAACAAAATGAACTGAGAGATTCTTCCTGTGCGCTATCACCGTGTCATTGAAATCATTATTTAATGCTTGAGTTGTAAGATCTCTTTGAATCTTCGTGACAACTGAGTAATATGACCACTATTATCACAGACTACCACTGTGGGTCCTATAAGCTGTGTCAGTTATTTTAGAGGGACTCTGTTACCTGGACCCAGAATGAGGCTCTTTCCCCCAAAACACTGCTTTCCTTGCATCACTTAGTGGGCCCAGTGTCCCTGCTGGGAAGACAGAAGTCCTCATAGGGCTGTAGCAAGGTCTGATTCCCCCTATCTCCAATGAGAACAGGCCCCCAGCCTAGAGGCATGCCATATTCTCTTGCTCTTTCTCAGGCAGCTCAGCCAAAAGCTTGGAAGCCAGTTATTTAATCTGTAAAATGGGTCAGTTCATTGAAATGTCTGTTGATGTGATGCTCCCAAAAAACTCTTGGTACGGGCAACTTTTTAAAATCAGTCAGACTGATTATATGAGCCTAGCCAGTCCTGAGTTGATCATTCAGTAAACGTTTGCTGAGAATGTACATAGTATATATGAGGCCCTGAGCTAGCCTGGAGTTAAGGGACTGAGAAAGTCACACAAAATCCTTGTTGCTGCAGCCCACAAGCTAATACAGTTGGTTGTAATCAATTCACCCCTGAATAAATGTCCACTGACCATGAGCAAATGAGGCCCATGTGGGAAGGGAGCAATGTGATGACTCTCTAATGGGAATTTGACCTTATTTAGAATGTCAGAGAAGTAACCTTAAAATCAATGGTTTTGTCACATTTTCTTTGAAATCATTAGTTCAAGCAGAGAGGAGGAAATAAAGACTCAGAAAAGTAACTTACCCAGGATTGCAGAGTGGTGGAAGCCAAACTCAAATTCAGGTCTGCTGACTCCTCAGTCCAACACTGATGCAGCTCTTCTGCCAGAGTGGCTCCCTAAGGGTCTCTGGTGATTTTAGGCACACAGCCTATGTCCATGTGTTCAGGTTAGCACATTTTGTATCTACAGTGACACTGCAGGATTCTGCTAAACACAGCACAGGGGAAATGACTTTCTTATAAACCAAATCACTTTCTAAATCAGTTGCGATCTTTTTCAAAGGACTAAAGCCAGCAAAATTGAGCAAGTCTGAGTATTAAAATAAAGGAGTGGATGTATGCCCCTCACTGGATATGAAAGCAGAGCTCTGTAACCATGTATTAGGCTGTAAGCTAAGCATAGCGGATGGGTCTCAAGGTGGCTTCAAGATCAGAGCCCATGCTCCTAATCCCAGCACAGGGCTTCCTCCCTGGGACGTCTGTTTCTTTGGCTGGCTGTCTATCTTTCTGTCTCCCTAAGAGACCGCAAGCAAAGCCTCAGTCCTGAAAGCAGCTAGGCAAATTTTAAGAGGGGAGAAAAATGCCCTTGTCTGTCCACCCTGCTTAAGACCAAGTCAGGTGGGGACAACTTAAGCTCATACCTGCATCCTGATACATTGGCCACACAAATTCTCCCAACCCCCAGGTGTCCTCTGGCTGGCCTTGGCCACTCCTGCTTGATACCTGATGCTCATGGAAGCTGACACTTCAGCATGACAGGATCCGGGCAGACACAGCTGTCGCCACTGGAGCCCCCACATGACTTCAGGGAAAGACTCTGAGGACACTGTCCTGAGCCCTGTTCCCCAGCTCCCTCATTCAGCTCACAGCCAGAGAGAGGCATGTACAGAGCCTCATAGATAACAATCATGGTGAGAAATGGAAAACTTTCAAGTTAAGTGACTTGGCTGAATTTATACAGCTGAGAAAATAGCTCAAAATCCAAGCAAAGGGTCTTCAGACATTTAACCTCTTCTTCAAGAAACTGGCTCTTCCCTGGGTAAACAGGCATACACTCTTGTCCAATTTCTGGTATAGTATAGGTTCTCCATGAAAATGTATTTAACAACTGAATGTAAATATGAGTGTATATGTGTGTGTATATGTGACAGTGTAAAAGTAAGAAACAGTATTCGTGTGTTAGTGACAGTGTTTAGGTATGTAAGTGTGCAAGCTAAATTGCATAGAATGTAGATCTCTTGAGTCCTGAACTTACTGCAGAATATTCAATTACATTAGGAAAGAGAATATATAATATCCTCTGTTCTTGCAAATCCCATGCTTGCCCACTGGGGTCATGGAAGAGCGTGAATATTGTTCAGTTTAGAATAGGGAAGCAATAGCCAAGCCCCATAGCCGAACTATGCATGGCATGGGGGGCCTCTTGAGGTGACTGAAAAGACTACAGGCTTTGGAAACAGACAGGCATGCTTCATCTCCTGGCTCCACCACTTACTTGGGTTTAAGCAACCTTGGGAAGTCCCTTCGCTCCTCTGAGCTACTAGTTCCTCACTTGGAAACTGAGACCTTAATGCTTGTTACCTATAGCATCATTAATGAAGATTCAATACAAGCCGAGTTCCAGCACAGAGTGTGATGCATAGCAGATTCAAAGAATGTGTCAATATCTTCTTTCTCCTTACAGACAATATAATAGTAGCTGCCTAAGTCTGTCCTATGATCAAAAAATACATGAGACTGGGTAATTTATAAATTACACATTTATTTTCTCACAGTTCTGAGGAGTCCAAGAGCAATGTTCTAGCAGGCTCAGCTATCTGGCAAAGGCTTCTCTTCTTCTCAGATGGCACCTTAGAGCTGCCTCCTCTGGAAGGGAGGGGTGCGATGTCCTCATATGCCAGAATATAGAAGGGCACACCAGCCAAACTCTACACAAAGACTCCCTGAATACAAGGCCTTTTCACTGAGCTACATTCCCTGTCATTTTTTAATTTTTTATTTTAACTAAGTTGCTAAATTACCCAGCTGAACTCAACTTTGTGTTCCTCCTGCCTCAGCCTCTCCCAGATTGATGGGATTACAGGTGCCCACAACCATGCCCATTCACGATATGTATCTTCTAGTCCCAGTCATGAGGGAGGATCTAATCACCTCTTGCAGATCCCACCTCTTAATGCCTTCAGATTGCTCATTAAGCTTCAACCCCTGAATTCTGGAGGGGACACATTCAAACCATAGCAGTGGGGTTCATGAAACCTTTATCATGGGAGAAAAATAAAAGGAGAACTACAGGGTCTTGGCACCAACAGCAGGGTAGTTACCAATCTCAGCTGCAAACTGGGCATCCTGGGGAGCTTGAAAAATTCCTGGTGCCCAGAAGATCTGATCATGTTGGCCTCAGGTGTGGCCCAGGAACCGGGCTTTTAAACACTGCCTCGGGGATCCTAATGTGCAGTCAAGGTTGAGAACCCTTGATCTCCCTGCCATTTATGACAAGCCAGGCCTCCCAGAGCCTATTGTGCAGGCATTCTGCTTTTTGTCTGCTAAACCCTTGTACCTGAAATCTGAATTTCCAGATTAAAACTCGAGACTCACAAGATGAATAAGTGCTAGAAATCTGCTGCACAGCATTGGCCATACGGTTAACAAAACTTGAAAAACTGTTAAAAGGTTAGATCTTGCATGAAGTATTCTTACCATAGTGAAATAAATTTTTTTCAAATCCCTCAAGACAAAAACTAAAAATCTGGTTTCTTTAATTTGTGAGTATACTAATATACAAGGTGTTAGAAGAAATAACATGTTTTAGGTTTCACTGACCTCACTAAAACAAACAAATAAATAGACCAACTAATATTTAGTATCTAATATTTAGACCAACTGATATTAACATCCCTCCAATATCACCCTCACAACAGCCTCCGAGTGTGCCAGGGCTACTAAGGATGGTTGTAGACTGTGATGTAATTTTCACTTCTCAGACTTAAACTCCCCGTCCTTTATACCTAGACCTTTCCACAGATTTTTGAATTGTTCTGGAATTTGCATGCAAAATAAAAGCTTCCTACATAATTGAAATTATGGCCAATTGACCATGAAATAGAAGTGTCCGTGACCAATGAGGTGTTGGGTAGGGGGAGGTGGTTGTGCTCAGAAATGGGGCCTCCAGAGCCCCAGGGCTAGTTCCTTGGCTCTGAGACAGAAAACCACTAGAATCCTCGTCACCAGTCAGCTTTCCTGCCTTTCTTTGGTCCCTTCCCTGGCAAGAATCAATTCAGTATTTTCCTGAAAGCCGTGATCTTTTCTCTCTTGGTTGATAATCCTCATAGGCAAGAGTAGTTGGAGTAGGAAGGTTCTTATGGAAACATTTTCCTTTCTCAAACTATAGCTTTGCTGAGCCAGACTGAGGTGGGGGGTTATGCACAGGAAAGGAGTGAAAAATGATGTCAGAAAGATACATGCAGTCCAACTGCAGGTAAGAAATTTTAACTTTGGGGATGCAGTGGAGAGCCATCAAAGGTATTGGAAATAAGTCATTTATATAATCCGTGTCTTGGGGCCAGGGATACAGTTCAGTGGTGTAGCACCTGCCTGGCAAGCATGAGGTCCTGAGTTTGATTCTGGGTACCCCCCACACACAAAATTATATAGCCTGCGTCTTATAAACAGCACTCTGCGTAGGGAACTTGAGAGTAAGCGGAGAGATTCCTACTAGTCAGTTGAACAACCACCTAGCCAAGATATCATGTTGGCATAGACTGTGGCCTTTGGATGAAGCAGAAAACATGGTAGGAGACTCAGCATGTGACTAACTGAGATATGATCGAGTGTTATAAACTCCGTGAGAAGGCACCGCAATCTCTATGTTGTAAAAGGGGAAAAGTTGAGGATCAAAGATAAGTAAAATAATACGATAAAGGAGTAGACAAACTCTCCTCTGTTTAATTCACATTTAAATCACTGCATTCAATTCTAGACCCCATGCTTTAAGGAGAGATTTTTGGCTCAGAGAATATGTGTGGAGAAGAGTTATGGGGTGGTGGTTATTGGGGTGAAACTATGTTATATAGGATGAAAGTTCTGGAAGTTATACATATGAAGCAGAATTGATGGCATTTTATGCCTCATTGAAGTATCTTGGGTCTCCAGGAGCCTGGGAATAAGCAAGAAAAAAATCTCTGCCTCAGTCGACAAAAGCCAAACAAGACAGGTTATAAACTTAAGTCTTTAACTTGAAGATCACAGGAAATTGTTGACAGGATAAAGTAATAACATGTTTCTATTTTTAAAAACTCATTCTGAAGTTGGGTCTAAAAGTATTTTTCTCAATTAATTATGTGTTTCCTTGATAAGAGCTCCAGTACGAATGTCAGTAAGTGTATTATTTAAGATTCTCTGTATTTGTTGTTATTACAATAAAATGTGCTTGCCCATTTAAAAAATTTTACTGGTACTTTTAAATTTGTGGTTATTGACATTTTTGACAAAAATATTTGTGCATTTATTCCCTATTCAACCACTCTAATAAATGCTTTTTTACTACTCCAATATAGTTAATATTAAGTTTTCTAGAATGATAAATACATCTTTTTCCAAAAAAATGAAAATTCTTTCTTTCTTTCTTTCTTTCAAACTTTGTAAAAGTTTTTCTCATCTTATTGCATTTACTACAGCCTCTAGAACAGTGATTCTCCATCAAGGATGTTTTTATACCTTTGAAGATACCCAGCAATGTCTAGAGATATTTTGGTTATTACAACTGAGAAAATGGTACTGATGTCTAGTGGGCAGAGGGGTATTCTTAATCTTGATTTCAATAAAAATCTTTTTTCACCATTATGTGTGGATTTATCTATTAGTGTAAAGCAGAAATGTTGTCAAGTAAAGAATTAACTAAGATTTTTAAACTCACATTAACTTTTTTTTGTCTTTTCACATTAACTTTTTAAACTCATATTAACTAAGATTTTTAAATCAGAAGTAGATGTAAAGTCATCAAGCTCTTTTATTGTCTTCATCATGATGATCATATTACTTTTTTGCATTTGTCCTGGTCTCATAGCATAATAATTGATATCTTGGTTCCATTGGCTTGACTATAGAACATTATTGACCATTGTTAAACAAGTATATTCCTTCTCCTCCCCTTTCATCACACTCTAGAGAACGGCCCATATGAGACACAGTTTGATTACAAATCAACTTCAGTAATTTGGAGGGTCTGTTCTTGTGACTTTTGATAGAAACTCATGTATGAAGCCACTTACTGTTTCCTGAGTGGCATCCTGATTGAATGTGGGTGCCACAAGCCTGGCATTGCTCTTAGCTACTCTCAGGAATGACTGCTCACCTCCTAGATGTCTTTGAGGAGCTTCTGTCCCACAGAGTGAATTTTTCACACTGCATTAGGGCAGGGAGTCTCACACATCCCCTCCAAACCTAGGAAAAGTTCCCTCAAGCATTTTCATGTGATGCAATAACAGATAGATGTGATCTTTTAGTATAGTCTTCCTGATAAGCTACCTTTACAGCCCTGAAATAGCAGGTGCTCATGGTGCAATATTCTCTTATCTATAATATACTTTGTAACTACGTTCAAAAGTAAAATGAGTCTGAATTACTCTGTCTTTGTCTAATATTGCTATCCACTGTATACTCTGAAACTCCTTTATAAGGAGAAAAACTTCAGATTATAAATCAGAAAATATTACCTACGAAACACCTGGGATTAATTGTTGATTTATCGTTCTTATCTATGAAGTTAATAAACTTCACTTCTAATGTTTTGTAGCCATGTTTTGACCATCTTACTAGTTATGCAAGAGATTTTATTGACATTTCTGAAATTTCTCTTAGGGTTAGTTGTCAGTTTGACTGCTTGTCTAATGTCTAAATCATTCTTTTCTACTTTGGTCTTTCAATATTCTTTTTTACCTAAATTCAAAAATACATAGTTTCTTCTAATTTCCTCAGTAATGTATTTCTTTTATTTTTGTATCCTTAGTTTAATTAGTTAACTTACTTCGGGAAAGGTATTTACTTTTGACTATAGTGTTGGCTATATCCCATAAGTTTGCCCAGTAATATCCTATTTTTTAATCTAATTATCTCATGACTGCTTTATATCTCTTAGACTTTACTTACCCCAAATATTGTGTTTTTTTTTTAGTAAATGTTTACTCTCTAATCTTTTCTTGCTTTCCCCTACTTTTATTGTATTATGTCTATAGAATTTCACTTAGTTATCACCAATAATGATTGGTTTTCTTTGTGGCAGTATACTAACAATTAGTCTTAATACACCAATAGTTCTTCTTTATTTTATTAATGTATCTTATTAATACATGTTTGCAATACATAATGATTATGTTTATCGTGGGTGTCTGCACATCTACATAACACATCTTTTTTTTGTCCTCTTCTTATCCCCCATGGCTCCAACTCTTAATCCCCTTCCCACTTGAAAAGTTCTATTTCCATTTTTTCTTTGATTCTCTTTTTCTAAAATCCTTTTTCCCTTCCTTGCCTCCTCCTCCATTTCTTACTCTGCCCACCTTTTGAAAAAGATCTCCTTGCTTTCTATTATCTACCCTTCATTTTGATTCTTATTTGTATTTGGGGTTTCTCATATAACAGATACCATGTGGTATTTAAACTTGTGAGTGTGATTTATTTCCCTTAACATTATGGTCTTGAAATGTAGCCATTTACTTACAAATGCCTCAACTTTATCATTCTTTATGGCAGGGTAGTCTTCCATTATGTATAAATGCCACATTTTCTTTATTGATTCATCTGTTGATGGACATATAAGCTATTTCCATGATTTAACTATCATAAATTGTACTGCTATAAACATGGGTGTGCATATATTGATACAATAAGCAATAGTTCTTGAAAAGAACTGTTTTCCTCTAGAACATGGTCTCTATTTTGCACAAGATTGTTGGATACGGTGTAGGGATAAAACGGAACTTATATTTAACATTTAGTTTCATTTTGTCCCTTCTAAATTCTATTTTTGTCTATGCTCTTTATGTCCTCTATTAGTCTTGCAGGAGATTAATATTATTAATAATACATACATATTTTGGAATATAAGCTTGAAAAGATTTTCAACATAGAGGTACAAAACAAAAGGAATACAGATTATCAGTCTTAAAAACCACAAAGTTTGGTATTTTTGTACAGTGATATGTCTATGTAATTTAAAAATATGTTTATATTGAAACAGTACTCAGAAATGTTTTCCATATCAGGATTCACATTCAAAATAATTTGGAGAAAATTGTAATATCAGTAGTACTTTTGTATTTGTCAGAATTCTAAGGAAGGTAGGAGCATTTGGATTTAGACACTGTTAGTCTGAAAAGAACCCGTCCACGGGCTGGGGCCATAGCTCAGTAGCACAGCACCTACCTGCCAGGGCAAGGTTCTGATTTTGATTCCTAGTAACAGCCCCCACCCCAAAAAAGAGCCCACTAAACCGGGTATCGGACCTCACTTCTCAGGGCATGTAGCCTATCAGGAGCAAAGATTTGTGAAAAGACAAATAGGAACAGCAACTCGTGAGCGGACACACCACTAGGCAATGAGCTGTGTGATTCTTCTGTGTGACACACCCAGAACCTTTCAGAGTTACTGAATCCACAAATACCTGGCGTAAGTGGATTTTCATGGAAACTGTAAAAGTCACCCGGATTCAGGAAAGGAAGGGGAGGTTTGTAGGTTTTATGGAACATTTCGCCTGGCACACAGAAGTGCAAACAAATGACAAATTGTATCTAAATCTCCAAGTCCCTGATACGATATATAAGCAACAAATGTGTATTGTTCAACTCACACAAATCCTTATTCATAATTTATTTACATAATCTGATTTATGTTTTTCAGGAGCTATTATATTTCATCACTTTACCTTTACATTGCTAATCGGGTTCATTTTATAAATTTGAATATCATGTTATTGGATATATCAAAATTCATGACTGTTATTTTTCTGAACATGAGTTGCTTCCTTATCAAAGTAAAATTACCTCTTTCTCCTGTACTTTATGTTAAGATTCTATCTTGTCTTTCTGTATCGATTTGATTTAAGTTTACATCTTATACAAAATTCATAGGTAATTCTGTCTGCTTGCTTGGTTCAATCCAATTTGAAAGATTTCATATTTTGTATGAAAGCTTATTCTACTTAAAGACCTAAAATTCTAGATCTTATTCCATTGTTATGTTATACTGTTCTTGGTGCATTTTTGCTATTAACTTTATTTCCTATTAACAGTTTCTGTTTTTCCAAATCTGAAAACATTTTAAAGTATTAAAAAGGAGCAATATATGAATATATTCCTATAAATTCTATTCTCTTTTTTAATGTTTTCCATTTAATTAAAGGTATAACACTTTTTTGTATTCCTCCAAGTGATTGTTTTTCTTGATAAAAATTGTACTTGAAACTGTATTTGTCTGTTCATCAAAATAATGAATTTAATCATTTTTGTTGATTGCCTCTGCACCAGGAGAGTGAAAAAGAATTTTTAAATTCCCCTCTAATCCCTTCCTAATCAATTTTTATGTTTTTAATGACATAATCTAGAATTTTTAGAGACTAACATTTAATTTATATTTGTTTACTTTGTTTTTTCTAAAAATTGTTTACAGATAATGGCATTGCTATATGACTGCATTTGTGATTGTTATCTAGCTGATTTTAAAATTCACTTTTAAGATGGACTCAGAAATGCTACTTTATATACACAACTTTATCTCACAATTGCACAACTTGCGTGAGAGTAGCATTCCTGTAATTCAAAATATTTTTCTCTCAAAATTCCAGATTGCTATGGAATCTTCAGAGCTGTGGCAAAGTCTGGAAGCAGCTTGCTTTTTGTTCTTTATGAGAAAACTACTTTTTTTTCTGGATTTTATGGCGTTTGTTCATTTAATTCATGTATTTAACAGAACTAAGCGAGCACCTCCTAGACAAAACAATGAATGGAACAGACAGGAATTCCCCCTTCATGGAACCAAGAGATGGATGACAAACAAAATGAATACAAAAAAAATATAGCACTTCTGATGATGATGCCTGTTAGGCAGGAGGACAAAGCTAAGGCTAGGGTAGAAGGACATGTGACAATTCAGTGAGGATCATTCAGGAAACCTTTAGCAAGATGCTTGATTGAGCACTTACCATTAGCAGATACTGATGTAGGCACTAGGGACACAGTGGCAAAGAAACAAAGTCTGCTTGTGTGAGAGCAAACTACAAACTCAGGAATACAGGACAAATGCTACGAAGGGAAAAAACGAAGCAGGATAAAACACTTGGAGAACAGCAGTTTTGCTATACTGCTGGTCTCTTTTTGTTAAGTTTTCTTAATCTATTTAGACCCTTTGATATAAGTCTTGTTTTTCCTAAGACTAGAAAAATTTCTCTCCTGGTTCACCTTGTTATTTGTGTGTCTTTTAAAATTTTGTTCTATTTTGAAATTATTTGGAAATATAAGTATTTCATATACACAAAAGGATATATGTGGCTTTTTAAATTTTTATTTTATTTTTAGTTGCCGCATAATAATTGTATATTTTGTGGGGTACAATGCATTTCAATACACCTGCACAGTGTGTAATGATTAGATCAGTATATCCTTCACCTCAAATGTCTATCATTTCTTTGTGGTAAGAAAATTCAAAGCTATCTCATCTCTCCTTCCAGAAATAGATGACAAAGTATTATTAAATATAACCCTCCTACTGCACTACAGAACACTAGGATTTCTTCCTTTTACCTGGCTGTAATTTTGTACCTACTTATCAACTTCTCCCTCTTTCCTCTCCCTCTCTCCAGTCCACGCTGTAGTAACCACTCTTCTACTCTGCAATCCTGGTTTTGTTTTGTTTTGTTTTTTTGGTACCGGGGATCGAACTCATGACCTCGCACTTGCCAGGCAGGCCTTTATGCTGCTGAGCTAAATCCCTGGCCTACTCTGCATTCCTGTAGGGTCAACTTTTGTAGCTCCCACACAAGATGAAAACAGGCAATATTTGTCTTTCTGCTCTTGGCTTATTTTACTTAACCTAATACCCTACAGGTTCATCCATGTTCCAAATGATCAGATTTTGTTTTGTGTTCCTGAATAATATTCCACAAAATAATCTTTTTTTTAGAATAGCAGCAAGCATGTTTGAATGTCATTTGCTATTCTCTATACAGTTAATCTCATTACTTTTTTTCTCCTACAGTCTGTTAGAGCTTTTTAAGTTTCCAAGATTTCTGCATCCAAATGCATCATCTGTTATTAGCTCCAACCCCCAAATGCACAATCAAAATCTCTAGAAAGCTATTTCTTGTCGTGATCGTGTTGGGTTTATTTTTGTTCGGCTTGCTTTGGTGCTGGGAATGATTGAACTCTGCACTTTCTGCATGCTAAACACTCTCTCTCCAGAAGCTATATGCCTACCCCTGGCTTTTTCACATTAAGCTTTTAATCATAAAAATGTTGTTATTCATTAAAAGCATGTCTCTTCTCACATACTCTTCTTAGAGCTTTCCATGCTTTATTCCATATACTACACCAACAGTTTCTCAGGCAGGCACTTCTATTGTCATGGCAAGTAGCTGGTGACATTGAGACCTATGCTACTTCTGCTCTGAAGTGCTGCATTGATTTTAATTTTGTTTCTTTATAGTTCAACTTTTTGCATTTTTGTTTGTTTGGATTTATTTTTCTTTCTTTCTTTCTTTTTTTATCGGTACCAGGGATCGAACTTAGAACCACGTGCTTGCAAAGCTTATGCCACTGAGCTAAATCCCCAGCCCCTCTTTTCTTATTTTTAACTCTTCTCCACTCACTCCTATATTAGTGCATCATCAACTCATGTCTCATTTCTTCACTCACAATCTGCATATTCCCCTAAACTTTGCTGAAAGGGCAAGTCAGATGTGTTCTCATATGTTCTCCAAAGAACTACAATTCATATAACCCTAAAGTAAGGTCTTTTTCTACCTTGTAAGTACTGTGTTTTCTGATCTACAATCGGGCTACTATGCAAGGATTTTCTCAGAGGTCCATGTGCCCCTTTCCCTCTCTTATTTACCCATTTACTCCCTTATTTACCAAAATGAATGAATCAATGAAAGAAAGAAAAAGAAAGAAAGAAAGAAAGAAAGAAAGAAAGAAAGAAAGAAAGAAAGAAAGGAAGGAAGGAAGGAAGAAAAAGAAAGAAAGGAAGGAAGGAAGAAAAAGAAAGAAAGAAAGAAAGAAAGAAAAAGAAAGGAAGGAAGAAAGAGAAAGAAAGAAAGAAAGAAAGAAAGAAAGAAAGAAAGAAAGAAAGAAAGAAAGAAAGAAAGTAGAGGAGGAGGAAAGGTCTAATCAAGACATAGAAATTTTCTGATAAACAAAGTAAGATTTTCTCTGTCTTCTCCTCTCTGTCCCCCTGGCTAATGAATCCTAGAATTTATGCCTCAGAGCTGGCCCTTATGACCCTCTCTGGTCCTCTAACTCTCTAACGCATTTTAGTCTTATATTTACTATGAGTTTCATGGCTCCTGAGGGAGTGAGGTCAGCTGATCGGGCTACTATGCAAGGATCATACGGACCCCAAAAGCCTGCATTCTTGGGGTCTGGTAATTGTGTGCCATGGAGGCTCCATCCCGAACACTCGGATTGCCAGTGGCCTCTCTTCTCCCTACTTACCAGATACCAGTAGCGTTTCCTCACTACTTGTGACAGCCAAACGTCACCAGACACTGCCGCATCTCCCCTGACACAATCAGTTTTCTAGTAAACAAAGTAGATTGCATCTGTCTTCTCCTTCAAACTCCTAACCTTGGTGTCCCAGAATCATCACTTCCCCAAAACAGCACCACATTCCAGGTGTCCACCACCGGCTTTATGCCCAGTCCCTGGCCAGTGGTGTTGGGACTGTGCTAAGGACAACAGGGTGGGGCTGGCATGTGAAAGTCTAGAGCCCTGATCCCCTCAGAACAGTTCCCACCGAACAGGAGGGGGAAGAGTTTCTTCCCTCTGGTGAGGCCGCATTTAGAGGTGCAGATACAAGGCTGGTAGGGGGTCGAGGCTGTCTCCTGCCTTTTCTTGCTGTAGCCCCACTTTCTGCTTGTAGTCCTTACCTGAGCTTTGGTTGTAGAAATTACATGCATCTCACTGATTAATAAATGTCTGATGCTGCTCAATGTGGTGACATTTGTGTTTTTATGTGCATTTCAGTGAAAGGTAGACAGAGCGAAACATGCATGACCAACTTAAATGGAAACAGGGAAGTAAGGTCACATGTGGGATGGACCACTCTCTGCCTCAGCCTCCCCAGACATTTCGCCCTCAAGTCAACCCTGAGTAGAGTAAGGAATAACACCCCTGCCAAAGAAGGTGCTGCAGCTAGCAGCAGAGTCTAGTGGCTGAAAATGTGGGCTCTGGAAGCAGGCTGCCTAGTTTCAAATCCTAGGTCCCTAACCTATGAAATGAATGGCACTGGGCAAGTTACCAAATCATTCTGTACCTCAATTTCCCCATCTGTGACCTGGAAGTAATGATAGAATCTATGTGATATATACATGATAAAATATTGAGGGAGCACTGACCATAGCACCTGGTACAAAATAAAATGCTACTGACAGATTGATCAACTGAGCTCAGCCAGCCCTGGTAACTGAGCCTGTTCTAAGGATGCATGGTTCATCCGCATGGGCTGCTTTGTGGATGTCCTTTGCTGAGATTAGGAATCTGCTCTGGAGCAGGACTCTGTCTGATCATGACCCTTATTCCTAGGATCACCAGGGTCCTTCCAAACAAGTCATTCAGGAAAATGGCAACATTGAAAGCTTCCTAAGTGCCAGTGAGACAGAGAGGAAGCACCTGACTCTTCAGTTTTCTCATGCTGGCCAGAGTGGGTTAGGGGTAGGGGTAGGGGTAGGGTTAGGGTTAGGGTTATTCAGCAGCCACTCTCCTCCACTCTAACATTAATGCAGGTTGGCTGTCATATGTAGTGCACATCTCAAACTCTGGCCACTTCATAGGCTGCCGCTGCCTCACTGAAGAAAAAAGGGGGAACCCTGTTGTAGCTAAAATATGAAAGTGAGAGATCAGGGTCCCTGAACTCAAATTAGGTTTGAAGAACACAGCTAGCGTTTCTGAAGATTTTGTAGTCTTAAGCCTTCCTTTTCCAAAAGATGAACAGCTGTCAGTCAAACAGCTCCCATTGCCCTGTCCCTTCGCTGAGTTCTTGCCATAACTGCTGGATGTCCTGGAGCCCTGCACCCACATGGACCAATCATAGGCCTGCAGCTTGTAGATAGTGTAGTTTACCTCTGTAAATACTATCTGCATGCCTCTCATTCCTGTACAACAGTCATCTCGTTGCCCTATTTTTAGGGCAATCCCAAAACTGCCTTCCAAGACAACAGCTCATAAATTTCAGGAAGACGTGGAGATTCTGTCCTTTGAGAAAGATACACTGCCAAATAAAAGCCCAGCCTGCAGGCACCCCTCAGAGCTGATAGCAGAAAGGGTTTTAGATTTCAGAGGCTGCCAGGGAGAAGTGACTCTGTGCTCCTTCCACTCAGGAGCTTGTGTTTTGCATTTAAATGACAAGGGAACTGTTGAGGAGAAGCCTGGGCTGGCCCTGCAAGAGGAGGGAAGTTGTGGCCCCTCTGAAGTGGCTGCGTTAATGTCATGTCATTACACTGTATTGCTGCACAGGTTAATATAATTGGGTGTCTATGTGTGAGCAATGATCCATGCCGTGTTACAGCTCTGAAACAAATGACATTTAACCAGCCAGTCTGTAAGGCTCCTTGTTATCTACATGGTGAGCAATTGGAACAGAGAAGGAGTCCTCTCGGTGAGCAACTGATGAATTAGTTGTTGGGTTTCCTCGACAGCCTGGATTTATAAGAGCACAATTCTAACATAATTTATTAGATCCATAAACAGACAGATCTGATGTTTTCACTGAGATTACATCTTGTCATCCTCAGATATTGTGTCACTGACAGCCCTGTTATAATTTAATTTTATTATTCTGATAGGGTGTTGTTTCTGAGAGCTTATTTATTTCTTATTCCCCTACACACACTTGAAAAGACATTTTAATGTTTAATGGGAAAGGAATCAGAAATTTTTGTGCTTGCTGATATCTAATAAGAACCCGGATGGCTTTCCCAAGCTGACTATGGAGCTTCCTACAAGCAAGGACGCAGTTTGAACAGGAATTAGTGGGTGGCCCCCAGCCTAGAGCATGGGAGGAAAAAGATTCAAAGAAGTGCCTGGGATGAAACTGGGGCCTGTTAGAGGCTCTCCGTCTTATAGAATGCTCAGCCCTTGGTGGACTTCTTCCCTAGATTTTCTCAGCTCTGTAGGCTGCCTCCCCTGCTCCAAGACCACCTGCCATCCCAGGACATGGGCGAGTCTATCCCAGGTCCACGTGTTACTCAGAAAGTCTTCCATGGTGCTATTCTAAGCCAAGTTCTCTGTCTAGGTAAAGAGAGTAGGACACATTTTCAAGGGTCTTTCTAGCAAAGGTTCACAGATCTGAGAGACTAACACCTACCAGTAAAATGTCAGTAGCTGCCCCAAGAGCTGCCCAGGGAATGCTACAACTAAATCCAGTCCAAAATAGCATAGGACAGTGTGGAATTCCCCAATTAGAGGCCAGAATATTACACTTTATGTCCCTCTGGGTAACTATGACTTTATAATCATTCATTTCTCTGGATAAGCCATTGTCCAGGCCATCAATGATATCTGCTTCATAGGTCCTAATGAGAACACAAAGAGATAATGAACAAAGGTGTTTTAGAGGTACTGGTCAAATGTAGGTGTTTAGCAGTAACATTTAAAGTTCTAGAGATTATTTTTTCATCTAGAAGGGATAGATAGACAGGTTTATTGTTGTTTTTATTTTATAATAATCTACATATCACTTTGAAGTTGACTAGGATCTCGCCTACTATATAATCTTTTATAAAATTTTTATCTCCTAATATTCTGATGAGGGTAAGTGATTTTAGTTTCCCCACTTTATGGATGAAGAAACTGAGGCCCCCAGGAGTTAGAGTTACTCAACTAGTTATAGATTTTAACTCACACTCAGTGACCCCACATTCGTGACTGCACTTCTGAGAAAATCAGGACTCTTTTTGCTCAGGATTAGAATGAGGCAGAGCACAGCTCTGAGGACAACCAGAATGAAAATGTATTGCCAGTTCCTGTTCCCAAGAGTTCAGCTACACAAGAGTTTGCCCAAAGGAAAAGCAATTTGGGTCAAGTCCCAGAAGCCCAGGGTACGGGTGCTCTAGGGATGGAGTTCCATTTGCTTGCAGGCCAGATTGCGTCCCCAAGGCCAGAGGCAATTCCTGAAGTCATTCATAAAGCCCTCTGTGCCTCATGGGGAGAAAAGAAATTAATATCAGAAGTGGCAGTCCCTGAATGGCAGCTCCATAACAGGCTTGAACCCCGACCCCTGCGCTTCAGCTGGGAACGACTCAGCCAAGCACATCATTGACTCCAAGAGTCCTGGAACCCGAGATGTGCAAGTGGGCTTGGAGGTCAGCCAGTTATGCCCCCTTATTTTACAGATGAGGAGGCTACATTCTAGAGAAGGGAGGGGGGCTTGCCCAAGATCACAAAGTGGGCCAGGAGGCAAAATCAGGGCTGGAACCAGGTCTCCTGGTTCAGGACTCCTTCTGACATCAAATACCCCGTCCAGCACTAGATGCTACTTTTGTTCTTTTGAGAGTCAGTAAAGCATAAGAACTATCAAAACACCAACTATGCAACAAGCCTCTCACAGATCTGCATAACTGTCACCGTGCAGCGGCGGAAGTCTTAGCCAGGAGGAAGACACACACCCCATCACTCCTCATCAATTTAGTCTTGAACCTCTTGCCTCAGTCACCATGACTTCCAGCCCTGGCGCCCTCTCCCAGTTGAAACCCAGTCTTATTATTAAGATCTAAAACCAGGGACATGCTGTTTTTCTGAACCCACCCCCTCCCCTCTTTTTCTTGTCTCATTAAAATTTTCCTTCCAGACAATTCTGCCTCAGGCCATGCTGGTAAATGTTTTCCAGTCTTACCTGATCCTCAAGATGCTATCCTAGGGATTTTAACCCCAGTTCTTTAATGGGAGCTGATGGGAACATAAGCAAAAGTTTCAAAATAAAACAGTGTCAGCTAAAACATTACATGGGCAAAGAAGCCTTCCCTGACTTCCATACATAACCACCAAAGATCCAATCAGTTTTTGACATCCTTTGCAAAATAGCTCCTACAGTGTTTAATGAAACCTGGATGTGGTTTCTCAATCAACTTGACTCCTCTGCTAGAAGGAGCTCCCAGACCGAGAGCAAGATGTTTTTGTTTGGTACTATGTTGCCACAGTACTGTGTTTGCTGCTGTGTTACTTATCAGGGTTCCTGCCACAGGACAGGTGCTCTGTAAATATCTACTTCTTGAGAAAGAACCACAAAGGAAACACATCTTTATCCACCCCTAAAACACCAAGCTGACCATGGAAGATGGGAAATTCTGGAGATTCTCAGCAAGTCTATATGTGCCTCTAGTAAACAAATGGGTCCATCTTCAGCACAGGTTTGAGTTGAGATACAGATCGAAGAGACAGCGTCCCATCCCCTCTCTTTGCCTCCATTCCTAAAGACATTTCCTACTGCTGAACATTTTCAGCTGAGACACTTTCAGTTGAAAATAGTGCCCCTTTGGTATGCAACTGGGGATGACTCAGGAGGAAGGTGGTTTTAGCAAGATCCTTCTCCTCCTGCCTGTTTCCAAAGATTGCTCCAGTTGTGGGGGGACCTGCTTTGAACCTCACAATCTATCAAAGTAAACTAGAAAGCAAGATTTGGTGCAGCTTAGGTACTGTGAGTGAGCCAGGGACAGGCCCAGTCAGCACAGGGAGCAACAGTACAGGCCACTGAATACCGCTGCCTGTATTTGGGTTAAGCAGGAGCAGGCACGAGCCTTAGAACATAGTACAGAAGCTGCCTGCGTCCAGATTTAGGTCAGAACTGACCAACAGAAACTGCTTGGAATGATCAATGCAGGGTCTACAGCTGCTGCTGTTGAGAAACAGCTGACCTGAGTCCCTAGGACTTGAGGCTATTCACATTTTGGCCAGGAGGAGAGGTTCATGTCTCCGAGATCTTGCAGTGTTCTACCATAGACTCATACTTGGCCTCTGAAAAAAGTTTTCTGAGGGCACAAGTACAGTGCTGCTTGAAGATGATGCCTTAAGGTCTGCCCTCAGGAACAGCACGGTCCAAAAGAAATAGAATAAAGCTCTATGTATCATTTTAAATTTAGTCACATTTGTATAGAAAGTAAAAAAAATGCGTGAAATTAACTTGAATATTATATTTAATTTAACCTGATATATCCAAAATATCATTTCAACATATAATCAATATAAAAATACTATTGAGATATTTTTCATTCTTTTCTTGAAATGCAATGAGTATTTTATACCAACAGTATATCTCAGTATAGATAAGCCTTGTTTCCAAATCCTCACAAATGTGAATATTTTGCACCTACACTTTATCTCAGGAAAAGTCACATCTGGCTAGTGGCTACTGTATTGGACTACACAGTTCTAGAAGGTCAATTTACATTTCGTCTTGAAAGTTCTAGCTGACAAGTGGGAATTTCAAAGTTATCAGGTATTTTGAGATAACAAAGGTACTATAGAACTACAAGGAAATCTGCAGAAAAAAGGTTTCATAAGCCAGAGAATGTTCACCTGGCCCCGCAATTCCTTGTCAGTAAAACCAGGTTTTGTGCAGAGTCTGGTGAAACTCTCTAGCTGAGAGGGGAGGGGACCACCTCGGAGCTGCTGGCTTCTTGGCTGCCCTCCGGAAATGCTCTGGGGAATGGAGCAGATTGAAACAGGTCCAGATTTTCAGCTGCCTGGTCCCCACACCCCATCTGCCAAGCACCAGGAGCCAGGCAGATGCTGGAAACACATCTGTCAACCTGCCCTGATGGTTTCTGGCACTTTCCTTAGCCTCTCAGAGCCTCTGCTCCCACCCTGGTGGAATACAGTGCTCTCTGGGTTTGCAGCTCTTGGCCCCCACTGGAGCACATCCTTGGGGAGTTCCTGGAGGTGACTGCCCTAGAGTGGTCTCCTGTTCTCAGGAGGTGACTGTTGTGTCCACTCTGCGCTTTGCTGCTCCTCGTCTCTTTGATGAAGCCCTCCTTCAAAATGGGATAAGATGGGATGGGATGGGATGGGATGGGATGGGATGGGATGGGATGGGATGGGATGGGATGGGATGGGATGGGAGGGGAGGGGAGGGGAGGGGAGCATAGAGCCCAGCACTCCCATAGCTTGGCAAACAGCTTTTGGAAGTGGGTAATAGGGAGCAGTCAAGTAAATCTTGATGTGGACTAGGGCCAATACCTTGGGGGCAAGTGATCAAGCCCATTTCTACCCCCATTTTCTCTTCTATAACTCAAGCTTGTTTTGAGGGAAAGCTACCTTGAAGAGGGCAAGATTCAACTCCAGACCAGTCTCACTGCTCTAGTCCTAGATTATGTAGTCCTGCACCACTGGGGATTCAAGATGATGACAGATTATACTAACATTATACAGACTAAATTGGCAGGGGGTGGGGGAGCTAGTTCAAGCGGACGTCCAATCCTCTCCCATGCGTCTGCGCCAGTTCAACCGGGCCAGGACAGGTGCTAAGTAAATATGGGCAATTAACGAGGTGGAAGAAAGGAAGGGAAGGACAGATGCAAAGGAAAAGACAAGAAAACATAGTGGTGGAGGAGTGAGCAATAAGAAGACCTAGTGCATGGGCAGGAAGGAGTGGGCCAAGGTAGGAGCTGCTGCCGCCCCAGCTGTGGGTCTGTACATCTGACCCAAGTCCTTCTCCCCAAGGCATCTCCATCACTGAGCACACAGGCTGGAGGCCCTAGTTTATCCTGGAAAATCATTTGCCAATTATCCTTTTATCCTCTTAAACCATCAAGGAGTTTAAACGTCAGCTAAACGTGGGCAACATATGTGGGAATTTTCACTCCAATATTGGTGCTTTCCTCATAAATGTGCGGATTTTATGTGTTCATGAAGGAACTCTTTGTAAACGGTTAAATATGATGTAAATGCTAATTTCTCCGCATTGCCCTAAAAGGAACTCCCTAGAAGTACATCTTGCGGAAGGCCATAAAAGAAAATGGTAAAAATAAATTAGGGAGAAATGCAAGTGGCAGCATACGGTGTCTGTTTTGCCAACACGCAGCCCTGTGTCCCCTCTGCAAACTCTGGCCCCAACAGGAGAGGATTTGCATAACTGCGGTAACAGATGCCACCACTTCCCAGAGGCCACCCAGCCTTCACAACTTTCAGGAAACAGTCTGCCAGGGTTTACTTCAAATAAAAATAGTAAAACAATTTTTAAAAATCACCAAGCATTTCTTCCTTTCACAATTTTTAACATGATTCTGTTTTTTTAATAGTTTAGAATTTAATCTTAAAAAGAAGAGACATGAATGAAATAATGATGGATATATGCTTTTAAAACTCTACCTAGGTTTTTGGTTGCCTACCCAAGCTTGTAGTAACAACTTTTTGTAAAAACCTCAAATACATTTTGGCCATGTCAGAAAGAAGACCGTTGCAGGTGTCTCCCCAAAACAAGCCTCCTTCTTTTTCAGCAGCTATATCTATCCTGCAGCTCCCCTAACCAAGCTCAGCTCTGAATTTTAACCACAACTCCAATTCTGTCACACACAAAAGAATTAGGATCTTAGGGCCACTCCACTATTTGTGGAATGCGTATTCATATATTCTTTGCAAATGCATGATATATGAACTGTATATATTTCTTTGATAAATTGTTTTTAAATATTTCCTCCTTTTTATTAATTGAAGAGGAGCCTCATGTATCAATGCCATTTTTTTCTGTTTTTCACATAAATTATTTTCTAGCAATGTTCGTTTGTATTATTACTCCAATATTAAGGCAAAGACTATTTTTGCCTTGTAAACAAGATTTTGCTTACAGCTAAATGAAAAGAAGTGAAGTTAATCACATTGAAATAATAGGTTTAAAAAGGTAATTCAGTGGTATTGGAATGAAGTTTAATCTTCAGCAATAGAAGCCATGCTGAGAGAAATGGCAGAAAAGCTTGTTCTGTAATTAAATGGTATTTATCATTGGCAGGTCAGTTCCGCTGGGTGAGAGGCTCCAGGACTCCACACAGAAAGGAAAGGAACTCTGCAGACAAAAAAGGCCCAGAGCAAAGCCTGGTGATTGCAAAAGTGGGCTAGACAAAGATTTGGGTGCAACACCCCCATGCCCCACAATCAGGCTGTCTAATCCCACACAAGTACATCTCAGCTCACTAGAAGGGGTCCAGTACAAATATCAACAGCATGCTCCACACTCTTCTGGGACAGACCCAACACTGAGTCTCCCTCGTCATCATTAACCATGTGTGTTTGAATTTTAGCAGACTTAGGATCATATCAAGCTGCTGGTAACTTCACTTAATTCATCTGTACAATGGGAATAAAACGGCACTCTTAGAATTGTGACAACTAATGATGCAAGATGTCACATACCATGCCTGGTACAGTAGCAACACTCAGCACTAATAACTGCACTGATGTGCAGTCAGTGCTGGTTGAGGATCTGTAGCCCATAGAGAAGGGTAAGCTCCCAGGGATGGACCTCAGGGATTCTCCTGCTAGCTAGTGAACTCATCCTCACAGCATCAGTCCTGAAGAAAGCCAAGGGCATCGGCCCAAGGCAGAGAAGGCTAAGGAGTGATTTCAAGAGGATTCTCAAATGGGTTTCCCCAAACATGGTCCAGCCCAAGGACAAAGTAAATCACTCATCTGAGCCCTATTCCAGTTTTCCTTTTTCAGAATCCTAGTGTCCTTTTGGAACTGAAGGTCACAGACCCCAAGCAGCCTGGCAGAGTCATGACCGTGCTCTTCAAGCATGCCTTCAGTTTGGGTTAAAGTCCTGGATCTGTCACTTCCAAGGGTGTGATTTTAGATAAATAAGCTTTTTAAAAAATTGGAGAGAGTGACAGTACCCACTGGAGATGAAGATGAAGCTAGCTAATTCAATCTGAGCCCTTCCCTTCATCCTACATCTCCTTGCTAGCTGAGGGTTCTTTCTTAGAGGCCATTGGCTTTTTGATGAGATCCCTGTGCCGCTACCCTGCCAAGCAACAAGACCCAGTGGAGGGTGGCCCAGGTTAAAAACTCTCTTGCTTTTAAATCAAACCTGTCTATCAAGAAATTTGCAATCAGAAAGTTCAGGCATCCCTGAGCCTCTTTCAATGAATGTCATTTCAAGAGGGCCTGTTTGATACTTCCAAGGCCTAGAGGCTCACATGGTGTTAGGAGATGCCTTAAAAATCAGCCTAATCTTTCACTGGCCCATATGAAATAAGCATACCAGCGCATTCTTCAACATCAGGGGTAACTGAGCCTGGCACTGTGCCAGCTTTCATCTCTAAGAAGCTTAAATTTAGGCCCTTTATTAGCTCTTCCATTTTTATTAGTGTTCCGGAGCAAAGTGTCTGCTGCTAAAGTTATTGAATTTTCACTAAAACCTAAATACATGCATGACCCGTTTGTACTTTCATGTTCAGAAAAGTAAAGACTTCCAACTGCCATCTCCTGCCTCTTTCCATATCTTTCCTCATTACAGGCTGTGGTCCAAAATTAATACAAATTAAATAAATACCCCACTGAGAGCTCCACTTTGGAGAATTGTCTCATCGTCTCACAGATGTGGGCTATCTCTAAACAGCACCAACATCTTGTATTTTATTTTATTTTATATTTGGGGGGGGGGAGAAGAAGTTAAAATCCAAACAGTAGCCAAGAAGGAAGTATTTGCATGAGTGACTATTTGATTTCATTTTTCTCCCAGCATGCCCTACCCTTTCATCCCATAATAGCTCTTCGCAACTAATCTGTCCTCAACACCAAAAGGTAGAGATTTTTGTTGATACAAAGCCAACATGCAAGTTGGCTTCCAGAGACCATTGAAAGTGCATAAATAGTAAATTTCACTCAGTGTCTACTTATTAATGCAATTCCATGCTGAACATTTCTGCAGAAAGACATTTTGCCAGATGGGAGATAAGTCTTATGTTATGGATATGGATAGAAGAAAGCATTTGGTTTCCATACTAAATGATTGATACAGGCTGTCCCAATGATTGCATTTTCCAGGGCAAATCACCAAATTTAACATCAGTTACTTTTGCTTTTAGCAGTTTTAGAAAAAATGTTTGCTTTTCTTTTTTAAGAAGATCGCTGGAATCTCATAGAAGCATTTTAGCTCTCTTTTCATACAAACAGAACACACTACTTTTGTGATTTGATAAGAATAACTTGGGCCATGATTTGCACAGAATCATCCTGTGTCCTGACACCACAAATCTGACTTTCCAGCAGCTAATATGTTTCATGTCAAATATTATACCCACAGATATTTGTTCTCTTAGAGCCAACCAGGACCCAATGTTGCTGGACAGGAAACCAGGAATCCACATTTCCTTCATGCAGATCATGGAGAAATATAGCAGGAGGATACATGCACTCTACAAGGCTTTATGGTCCCTCTATGGAACTGAAATAGGAAATCAATGGCTAAGTCCAGACTGGGGCTCTGAATTCTTCCAGGTAATCATTTTTTCCTTCCTCTAGTCCCTGGCCCCTCCTCTACTGCAGTGTTAACATCGCCTTGCTCATTTAGAGCATAATTGAGACTCCACTTTTATTTCATCATCCTTCCCCTTTCATTGATCATTGCTAATTTTCTGGCTCAGTGCCATCTGGGGAATGGGTTTCCTAACCCCAGAGGAGTGCAATCAGAGTCACTGGGATAAAAACGGGCTTATGCTTTGTCTCCCAAACCAATTCAGCTGGTACAAGGAGCTGGTCAGAGACCCAGGGATCCCTTGCAGCTCTCTCTGCCAACCCACCCAGATCTAAAACAGTATCAACACCGACTACAGGGGCCTGCTGCCATCTCTGAGAACATGACTTCAGTATCTTCCCCTAAGCACACAAAGACACCAACACAGTAATGAAAATGATCCCTTTCCCCTCCGGTGGAAAAAAAAAACAGTGGATAGCTGACTACAGCTGTACCTCCACATAGCCAGATGTGAGAATAGTACATCTGTCTGCAGTTTCTCTGTTCAAGCTGAATCACAGACTCTTCACTCATGCCTGAGAATAAATGCCAAGGAGAAATTCTGAACCAGACTCTCATCCCCTCTCCTCCAGATGCACCAGGCTGAGGAAGGAAAAATGCATAGGGTGCATGTGTCAAATACTTGATTTTAGGTTAGTTTGAAGCCAGAAAGAAGGTAGCAAGACAGGAAGGGTCAGAAAAGAAAGGTTCCCAATACAGTAACCCAATAGAATGCCGTTCCATTCAGGAGGGAAAAAAATGACAACTGTGAGAAATGTGACGAAATTGTCAAAATTACATAATATCAGCCTAAGTGAACCATAAGTCACACTTCTATTTATTCTATCACAGGGGAAAACTTGCAACATTTTCAATCAAAATATGAAACAGAGGCAGTGAAATCACAAGTAAAGACCTGTCGATGTGATATCCTAGTTATGTATATGCTCCTACCCACCCAGTTTTTTCATTTTTTACCCATGGCAGTGGAAGCCCAGTACCAAAGCTTAGAATTCGTATCTAGCCAAGATTCAAAGCTTTGAAAGCAATAATATACTATAGTCATCTTGTACCAGCCCATAAAAGCCAATTGTTAGATTTTTAGGAAATCTGCAAGCCAATTAATGTCACATTGGTTAATTTAAAATTGCCTATCACAGTAATATTTACACTATAGAAACTGACAAATTCTAGCAATTGGAGCTTTTTTCTTTCAGAGAGCATGTTTAAGCAATTTAGAAACACCACTGGTTGGAGAGCTCTTCTGAGATTAGTCAATATAGTAGCTAGATTTATTCAATCAAATTCTCTTTCAGTGTCCCCAAACCTCTTAATGGCGTACTCTTCTAATTGTCATCACTAAGTGGCTTGCATTCTCATAAATGCCCTAAGGTAGAAAGTAGGGGAAAGAAGCAGCCTTACAAATACACTCTACTGATTCACTAGACCATGGTGATTCAGCTGTTTGAGTAGGTTTCCACAGTAGATTCCATTTAATCAAACAGTTCTGCTGCTCGAAAAACTTAGTTTAACTCTGGGATGCTTCTGTGGGTATCAGTCTGTTTCATTCTTCATAGAAGGCTGACTTTAGCAAGATCACATGGTGAGTCCACAAGATTATAGGAAAAAGAGCCCAGCTTGCTGTGGATTCATGTGGTAAGTCCACTTCTTCTCACTGCTGAAGGGAATGGGCTTGGTGGTCTGCTTCAAACAACGTTCTTGACTCTGAAGTTATGACATCCAATTCTTAGTCTATGCTCTAAATGATTTCTCAAGGGAATGGAAAGGGGACACTGGCAAATGCCATTCTAATTTTCTTAATTGTGGACTCCTACTTAATCTGAAGATCTGATTATTTTCTGTTTAATGTATGAGCTCTTGTCAAAGGAACAGCAACAAGTTCCTCTTGGGTGGTTCTGTAGGAATAACCCAGCCAGACCATGAGTTGTGTTATCTGTTACACAGACCTGAATTCAAATCCCACCTCCGGCACATATGTGCTAAGTTTAAAAATGAGACATTTATTTAACCTTTCTGATCTTTTGTTTCCTCACTCACAAAATGGATCATAATAGCAACCACTACATAAGATTCTTATAACAATTAAACAAGATAAACCATGTGAAGCACTCAGCAACATACCAGCCCAGACTGAGAACTCAATGAAGAGCAGTTATATTATTATTTCCTCAGGTGGTGAAACTAAATCAAGAGATTAGTGGAATGAAACAGACTTGGAATTTTCAACTTTAGCTCTGATCTAAGTTGAATCCATGCTTGGGACTGAGCTGAACGCGAGATTCTAAATCAGGCTGCCACTTTGGAGAGTGGGTCATAAGGCAAATTTTTTGGTAGCCAGAAAGTGAGCTTGCACAACTCAATGTAGATCAAAATCCTTAAATCTTTTTGGTTTGAGTAAAAGGAATAAAACATATGCTGGAGAGACTACAGTGGTCTATTCACCTCCCGGGCCTGGCCTAGTACTCCTGCTCCATTCCTCTAGAGAGAGGCTTTCAGAGGAAGATGGGGAGGCTGAATTCAAAACAGACTTACTGAGACCTAGCTCGACACACAAGCACGACCCCAAGACAGAAAGGTCAGACTCCACTCTCATAAGACAAAATTCAGCTTTAATCAATGGAGATGCCAAAGAATGATACCACTGTCTAGGATATTGCACGCTGGACATGGGCATTTGTATTCTTGCAAGGAACACCAACACAAGAAGAATTATGCAGAGTCGTACCACAGTTCATTAGCAGCCAGTGCCAGTAAGAAAGAAGAAAGAACTTACCAAACTTCATTAAGTGGAGAATGCCACTTGTTCCTAAATACATACAGGATTCCCCAACAAAGTTGAGAGGACTTTTCAGGAGACTGTAAGTGGGGCAAAGCCATTAAAACATGGATAATTTTTGTTAATGTGATTTCAGGTTTAACCCCAATTTGCAGCAACCTAGGTAAGTTTGGTTTCCATATTTTGTTTTGAACAAAATAAAGAATGAAACAAGAATTTATTTGACAAATATTTTTGAGATGTCCTTGTAAACAGGTGGGAATATGTGAGCAGGTTGCTGGTGCTCTGTGCTGGGTTCATAACTGGATGAATGCAAAAGGAAGGTGTCTCCTGCTCATTAATGAGAATCACCTGGAGAACTTTAGTGACCACCCTCGTGCCCTGTTTCACACTTGATGATTTCAGTAATAATTAATCTGGGATAAAGTTGAACCTTGAGCATGCCACACTGTCATCTTGGGTGACCCTCATAAGCAGTCAGGACTAAGAACTAGTGTCCTACAGAAAGTTCCCGACAGAGGTTGGAAGTCTTTCTCTTTGATTCTTTCCTGACCAATATTTGGTCCGTGGCTTTTATGAGACCTCAGGATTTGAGGTTGAAATATCAGATGACCTGAAGTAAAAAAAAATCCCTAACAGGCCAACTAATGGTGTCTAAACCAATTAGATCTCAACACTCTACTTTCCAAAGGAGTGGTTCTTCATAGTATGTGTTCAATAAGAAAGAAACCAGGGAATTATGCAATCCCTGTTTACAAAGCACTTGCCACCTCTGTCCTCACCATAGTATGTGTGCATATATATATAAACAAGTTATGTTCAAAGAAAGTAAATGACTCACCTAAAGTTATTCAACTATACAGCATCCCTACAAGCCCAGCCCTCAAAAAAAAAAAAAATGCTAGGTCTTCAATCAGATCTTCTGATTCCAGGCCTCCTGCTCCACAGCTCCATGGCTACCTTTCCTTAATCACATGATTCTCCAAAGAAAATATAGTTAGCAAATGGGCCACAGGACCTCCGAGGATGCTGCCAGAAATGAATGCCTTTGATGCCACTGAGGCTAAGGTTGCCCCCAGAGACCCACTCTCCCCATGGCCAGCCTCCTACCAGGGCATGTCCACTTCCTAAACCTCCTCTCAGGAAGGAAATCCCAGTCATCATAAAAGGAAAATAAGGAAATAAAATCTTAATAGGATTTCATAGATGATATAAAATCTCTACAACTCTGGGTGACAGACACTAAAAAAGATCATTTAAAGAGAAAACGCTTTCTAAGACTTCCTGTGGAATTGGTTGTCTGAAGGCACTCGGATGGTGGTCGTATATAATGTTGTCAATGGTAGGCAGTGCCCGAAGAGCCTGGGCTGAGTGGGGTGTGGGATCCAGGGAGAGTAACTTGGCTCATGGAAGAAACTCACAGAGTAATAAGATAAAGCCAAGATGTAAAGTCCAGTCTGCCTCTCCCCCTCCTCCACATCCTTCAAGGCTTGGCTCCCAGGAACCTTCTTGATCTCAAAACAGATACAAGCTCTCCACTTCCTCCCCAGTACTTCTGGGGTGTGTTTCTCTTACCCAGAATTTCTCAGAAAGGGTCCATGGAATTTCAGCATTGTAATCAACTGTGCAAAGAGGTTCTTAAGACCCATTCCTAGAGGTGACATCTTAGTATGTATTTCTAGAGTGGAGTCTAGACTTCTGCATCTCTAACAAGCTCCCTGGACAAAGGTGGCATTTCAGTTGAAACATGATGACATGTTAAATAATACCACCACCCACTTAGAAGCCTGTCTTGTGAAGATCTGGGAGGAACGTGTTCCAGACAGAGAATGACCAATGCAAAGGCCCTGAGATAGAAAAAAAGAGTTTGGAAAGTCTGAGGACAGGCCAAGAACACAGTAAGGTGGAAGAGAAATGGGTAAGAGAAAAGGTGGTAAGGGATGAGGTTTTCAGTAATCTCTCAGGAACCAGGTTCAGAAGGGTGGGGTTTAGACCTTATCCCAAGTTTAATGGAAAACCATTAAAAGTCTTTCTTGAAGACTCAATTATTGGTCCCAATTCTTTATCCCACTGTAATAAACTATATATCCACACCTTTGCCACGGCCTTTCTCCTTGACTTTGGATTTGAGCACATCTCTGTCTTTGAGCAATGGGATAGCAGTGGACGTGTTGGGAGCTCACGCTTGGAAGTTCTTACACAGATGGACTTGCCCCCAGTATTCCTCTCTTTTCCACCGTAAGTCTGAGGAGAATATGCCTTGGGTAGCCACTAGTCCAAAGAGGATGAAAAATGTGCTGAGCAGACCTAGACCAGCAGGCTGAGAGCAAATCTTGTTCAGCTCACGTAACCTTCAGTCAAGCCTCAGAGACATAAGCAAGATAAATGCTTGTTGCTGGATAGCACTGAGTTTTAGAATGACTTGTTATACAGAAACACTGTGAAAATAACTTTCTGATACTTTAAACAGAAGAAGACTTCATTTGCTATTCTTGTCACTACTATTATTGTATAAGGACCACTCTGAAAGTTGTGAGGAGACTGGGTTGAGAAGGACAAATGCAGAAATACACAAAAGAGTTGCAGGCCATGTGTAGTTGTCTGGACAAGACCTTCCGTGGTTTAGAGGATGCTGATAGTACAGGGGCGACATCTGAAGTAAATAGAATCTGGATGTACTTGGATAGTTAGGAATTGGCAGGACTTAATACTAGATTGAATCTGAGGATGTGAGCTTAGGATAATGTCCGCAAACTCAGGAGGATGCATATGTTGGAAGTGGTACAACCTGCTGACCCCAAATACAGCAAGAATTAAAAAGGAAAAATCAAAGACAAATGAGTGTCTTCTAACTTTTCATTTCTTGTACCTAAGTGGGTGGTGGTATTATTTAACTAAAGAAGTCAGACCCAGGAGAAAAAAGGTTGATGTCTAAAGGTGGAGGAAATCAGGTGACCAGTAGCTCCGTTTGGCCATGATGAGTTTGAAGGGCACAGGTATCAGGCAGGCAGCTGGATCTCTGGGTTCAATACTAACTAGGGGAAGCCCAACAGCTAGAGTTATAAGTGAATGAACCAGCCTGTGATGGGATGGCTTTGTTCAGGATGTTTCCTTTGCCATCTCTTTACTACCCACTTACCTCCTGTCTCTCTTTTAGGATTCAGTTCAAATGTCATCTCCAGAGTTAATCATTCTTAGCTCTGTGTTCCCAGAGTAAACTATAAAAGTCTCACATATTACAAAATAGCTTGCCTTCATTGCTAGATAGTAAAGTCTGGGAATCATTGCCTTCCCAACAGCTATCTAAATGCTTGGCACATGGAAAATGTTCAATAACATCAGCTTCCTTCCTTTCAAGCATAATGTTGGTGCTTTGGATGCAATATTTCATTTTAAAGGCCCAACAGCATGATGGGTATGTTATCATTCCATTTTAAAGTTGATCCAACTGAGGCCCTAAGGTTCACCTCTCCGTGGGTTCTGCAAGTGGAAATGCATGGATGTGTGTGATTTTGCGCTGGGGCTTTTGCCATGTTGTCTCTGCCCCATCCCTGCCTCTTCATCCCCTCTCTCCTACTACATCTTGCAGCCCTCCTCCTCTCTGGCAGGGCTCCCACACTGCCTGCGCCTCCACACAGGATGTGCTTCCTGAAGTTCCTGGTCCAGATGGCCCGCAGAAACTGCTCCTCATAAATCACCAGGCCTCGCAGAGCTGTGCTCAGCCACTTTCTCCTCTCAATCTCCCCAGGTCCCGGTGCGTGGGCCCCATCTGCCCAGTCAGCAGAACTGCTCCTCCAGCCCGGGGAGCGTGCCTATGGTCCCCCTCCTCACCAAGGCCAGGAGCCATGGAGCAGATTCTTAGACGCTAATGAGGGTGCTCACAGAGCACCTCTTTTAGAGACTTGGAAGTGACCCTAAGATCTGGGCAGGAAACAGAAAGGACAGTGCTTCAAAGTTTACTCCAGGCAGAGATACAAAATCCTGTTGAAACTACCTACCAGACATGACCCATCACCCTGGAATATTCAGGTCTCTTTTGTCCCTAAGATATGATGCCTTCATGAAAATAAATGTGTGTCCCCACAGAGCTCCCCAATATATTTTAAATCACAGAAGAACAACTTCAGTGACAATCCCCCCGAGGCCCAGCACACCTTGGACACATCAACTGTCTTCTTTAAATTTTCACTTTTTAAATTTGCAAATTGCAGGTACTAGTAGCTGCCTCATAGCATTGCACATGGTAAGTCTTTATTATATAGTAGGAAAAGAAACACAGGATGCCTCAGAGTATCATACACTTCAAAACTGAGTCAGAATTGGAGACCACAGTGACCTGGGCCCTTCTTATCCATCTCCTTTATATTACCAGAGCACAGATTGATCTGATGTCACTTCCCTGTCTAAAAACCTTTCTGGGTGCCACAATCACCCTTGGCAATAATTCTTCACATTTTCTAATCTGCAAATTTAAAAATACAATAGAGGGCAGCATGCTTGGAGGGTGTAACAAAGTTAGCCAGCTGCCCACCAAATAGTCATTCTCCCATTCCACAGATCACAGTTGTTGGACCATGATTAACAGTAGGAAATTTTCTAGGAAAATTATCTTAAACCAATAATATTTTAGTTTATCTATTATAACAGCTAGTATTACCATTACCTTAACTGACACAAGGAGCACAGGGACTCAGAATGAAACAAATCAACAATAAAGATAGTGCCACCGTGACCACAATGTAGCAATACTTTACAGAATTTACAAGGGCACACGGTTTCATCTATTTAGTGGAGACTTTGCAGTACTACCTAGCAGCAGTAAACTCAGTGTCCTAGCCTCACCCTCTTACATACTACTGAATGGCAATCTTGACACTCCTTTTTTGCATCTTGACACACGCACCTGCAGGTAACATCAGCCTGATTTCCACCTGAGCAGCCACATTCTCAGTCTTTGGGTTCCAAAAGATGTAGCAGATGACCTAAGCCTAGCTAATCAAACTTTTACACCCACTGGTGGCAGTGATTGGCCTAGAACAGAACACAAGACCTCTACAAGTGGCATCAACCGTCGAGACAAATACCAAGACTTTGTCTGACTGCACAGCAGGAACACAGTTCAGCCTCCCTACTACCTTTAACTCTAGAAAGATGCTGACAACAATTTTGCAAGTAAAAGGAGAGAGAGACCCTAAGACAGAATAATGCCAATGTGCAAAAGTCGAGAACTAAAGTGAAGATAAACAAGTCCTGAGTACATTGACCCATGGTCTTTTCACCTATGTAAATCAATAAAATTCTTTATATTTTCCTAATCTCAAATCAGGCTGTATTTTCAGACTCATGCAACCAAACAATTCCAACTAGAGCTCAGCAAAGCTGCCATCTGGCAGACCACCTTTGGAATATTAGGAGCACCCAGGGGTAAACCTCTGGGTTGCAGGATGTGACTTAAACTCAAAGTCCTGTACACCCAATCTCCAGATCCTCTCCATTCCCTTCCTCCACACCATCTTCCTAGTATCCACACCTGTGACGTTGAATTCAAGCCCCTCATCCATCCTATTTCTGTTTCCATGCCCACCATCTTTGCACAACTACCCTTCACTGTTTCTCAGCCTCCCAAAACCTCACCTCCTCTGTAAATTCTTCAGTGAACAGCACTTCTCTTAATTAATAACTCTCCCTTTCTGTTTAAATCTATGCTAACTTTCTATCAAATTAGATCTAGCCTCTTAAAAAATGACCCAAGAGGATTTGGCCCACTTTCAGCATGAGGTCTCATTGAAACCACTTCAGGAAGGAACATACCACCACAGACTTCCTGGTAAGAGGAAATTCAAACCCACCTCAGAAAGACCAGAAGAATAAAGAAAAAGAGCAACAGTAACTTGTTCCCAAGGTCTGAGCCTGAGAAACACTTAGCAGAGCCAATTGCTAAAAATAATAATAGTAATATTCACACAGAAGCAGCCTTTTCTTCAGGAGGAAATTGACTCAGATCTTCTCTTCCTGTTCTTACCCTTACATCCTCCACTCCTACTGTGCTGGTTCCTTTCTATTCATTGAGCAATGAAATATACTTCTATTTCAACACCTGTATTTGCCATATATTGCTGTGTAACAAATAACTCCAATTTACCAGTGATTAAAACAATAACATTTTTTAATCCCACAGAATTCCTGTGGATCAAGAATTTGGGAGCAACTTAGCTAAGTGATTGTGCTCCCAAAGCCTCTTAGAAGATTGTAGTCAATGTGTCAGTGCAGTGTTAGTATTCTAAAGACTGGAGGATCTGCTTCCAAGGTGGCTCAGTACTAGCTGTAGACTGTAGTCTCAGCTCTCCATAGAACTGTTCAAGTGGGCTGCCAGCATCGTGGCCAATATACTATGGGCCAGCTGATTCAAGAGACAGTACAATCGAAGCCGGGGTCTCTCTTACAACCTGCACAGAAGGTCACATTTCTACAATGCCCTTGTCTACCAAATCATCCAAGTCTCTGTAGGAAGGTGCTACTGAAGTTTGAGAACACGTCATGTACATTCTTAGAGGCAGAGTACCATTGTTACTTCATCATTTTCTCTGATATTGTGTCCCCAATTATCTCTATGGTTTCCCCTCTTATACCCTTCCAAACTTTGCCCAAATGTCACTTTTTCCAAAGACCATACTTCGAAAACTTACAATACTTCTTCCAACCCAGAGCATTCTCTAGTTCCTGCTTTATCTGCATAGCATTTGTCATCAAGAAAAAATACATATTTTTATTTTAAATTTATATAAAATAAGCAAAGTAGTACAGAGCTCCCGTATACTCTTCACCTAGATTTCCCTAATATTTCTTCTAGCTGATTTGTTACTGTTGCTGTTGTATTGTGTTGTGTTGTGATAGATGTTGTGTTTCCTTGTCTTCACCTATTCAAATATAAGCTCCATAAAAGTAGAGATTTTTGTCTATTCTGTTCACTGATATATCTCCAGGGCTGCAAATATCGCCTCGCTCACAGTAAATGTCCAATAAATATTTGTTGGATAAATGAAAGGACTATTATAACCGCTCCAAGACAAGCCATCACTGGCCTATGGACCTTGAAGTTCTTAACAGAACTAGAGGTGTTTAATGTTGACTGACCCATGGGATGTAGATGATTTAGAACTCAGCTAGAAATATTTATGGGTGAGAGAGTTAAAATCTAAGTTGTTTCCAGATAATACATTAAGACGACAACCATTTTTATCTTTTGTTCTTTTTGGTGTGGTTTGTTTTATTATTGATAAAGCAAATTAGCCACATGTTTGTATCAATAAATCTATCTCCATTTATCCACTGCAGTTACCTCTGCAGTGTTTGTCTGGAAGAGCCTCAACTCTACTAAGTAGGGCTAAGCACAGAGAGGGGATCACATCTGTAAAGTCCATGAGACTCACACACCCTGAAATTCCTCACCACGGTGGAGTAATCCCCAGTTCTCTGCTGACCTTTCCTCAAAGAGCTAGCTGCCCATCTAGAAGGCTCCTTTTCTATCTCTTCATGCACTTGGAAAATTACCCCAACAGAACAGTCATGGGGTGCATACCTTCACCTGTGCTCAGTAAACCTTGGTGAATTCTCCCTGGTGCATCAATGCCCATAGTGGGGCTCTGAGCCCTTCCAATTCCTTAAAGCCCTATTCACAGCTCCTTAACAGACCTTTATACCCATCCAGCACTGGGGCAATTGACTGGGATGGAAAAAGATGGTTTATCAAGCACCAGCAACAGGTCTGGCACTGGATTCAACATCACAATTCAGAAAAAAAAAAAAAGGAACAGTGGATTCAAGGGAAGCCTCCAGAGTCCAAAGATCATAGTTCTACCTTGGGCAGGCTGTGAAGACCAAATGAAGTAACATAAAGGGTTTAGCACTCTGCACCTGCAAAATGCTCCATTGTGATAGTTTAAAACAAGAACATTCTGCAGTTGAAAAAAAGTAAAACAGAAAGAGGTGAAATGACATGGCTAAGATCACACTCCTGATGTGATGGAGCTGGGATCCAGGTCTGCCTGGCCCTATGATTCTGCTCTATCCATGTATCAGTGTCACTCAAAGAATGCCATACAGACCCCTTTAACAGAATTCCTGGACATCTGGTCTAGGAAGACAAAGCCCAGATCCCTTCCCAGAATTAGATCTCTGTAGTGAGCTGGGCATGTTACCAGTTTGTCCTTGAGTCCTGAGGTGTAGGAAGCCACTCTGCCTACTCTGAAGTAAGGTTTGTGTGTTGGTCCTTCAATAGTTCAGATGAAAGTCACGGTAGCACTCTCTGGGGCTGGATAAGGCAGGTATTGCTCCAAACCCACACACAGCCTGTGAAACTGAGCCTATTTGTATCACAACTTTGTGAGACCAGAGAAGTGAGTTCTAGAAGTGAGAAGTTAGTCTTAGGAAAATAAGCTTTGGCTGGCAGAAAGGCAGGATGAATCAGAAAAGAGAGAATTCTACCTAATAATCAGCACAAGGGCTTGCTGACTGCTTGGAAATGTCCAATTATGCCTCTCTGTGAAAACACTTTGTCAAGGGACTTTGAACACAAAGGGGACTTCTCTAAAGTGTGTGTCAATAGGATGATAGGAAGAGCCAAGTTTAAGATACATGTCCATGAAAAGAGATAAGCCTTGGGAGGGACCTGGCAGGATATCCGGGGGACCTTTACAGTGACTCTGGTGGCAAATCAGCAAGGGCTGCCCACTTGCCACATATGAATGAGCCACAAAACCCCGCTTGTATCTCTGCTTCCCCCACTGAACCAGAAACAATCCCAGTGCTGCATCTACAGTACCTCACCTGACTCACATGAAAACTGAAAGAGTTCTAAGCCCAGTTTTAAGGCTCAGAGAGTCACACACACCAGTGGCAGTAGAACTGTGGTTCAGCTTCAGTCTTAAATGGGCATTTTTGCTACACGGCAGTTACAAGTCATGACCTGGGGGAGGAACAGAGATGTTGCCCCATATCACCAACATGCCCATTCCATGGACCAGAAAACTGCAACTTAGTCCAATAGGCAACTGGCACTTTTGTCCCTGAACTCCATTCGGGTCTGGAGGTCACACAGATCCACATCTGTTCCTGGTGCTGGTTGGAACTGGAGCTACATGCCACACAGAGGCACAATTCACTCCTTATCCTTGAAAGTTTGGAGCTTAAAGAGAGATCCCTACTTTATTATTTCTCTGTGGCTGCTGTAACAAATCACCACAAACTTGGTAGTTTAAAGCAACAAAAATTCATTACATTTTTCTGGAAGTCAGAAGTCCAAAATAGGTCCTGCTGGGCTAAAATCAAGGTGTCACAAGGCTGTGATCCTGTTTTTTGCTGTTTGTGTATTTGTTTGTTTGTTGAAGACTTTAAAAAAGAATCTGGCTCCTTGTCTTTTCCAGGTACACAAAGTTCATGGTCCCCTTCCACATTTCGAGTCAAAACTGGTAGGTTGAGTCATTCTCACATCAAATCCCTCTGACACCAACTTTCCTTCTGCCTCCTTCTTTCCTCTTTTAAGAGCTCTTGTGGTTACAGTGTGTTTACCCAGGTAATCCAGGATAACCTCCATGTTTTAAGGTCACTTAATTAGTAAGCTACCTTCTCCTTTCACCGTATGGCCTAACATACTCACAGGTCCCAGGGATTAGGATGTAGACACTTTTGGAGGAGCCACATTATTTCAACCTCCCTTACCCACAGTCCCAAATCAACTCCTCATTAGCTTGGTCTGCAAAGTAGAGATTACTTTGACACAGCCCAGCCACCAATTAACCTTGTCTTTGGGGTCTCTGGAAGAATGCTTTGCCACCTCATGCTCGCCCCTGCATGCAACGCTGCCCCCAGGCTCGCCATGCAAGTTCAATTGTCTGTTTTTGGCTCACCCCAGAGATCCCCAGTAGTACCAGTCTTCCAGGCTTCCTGCCTCATCCATTCAGCACTTGACTGAGCAAAGTTTTTGCATGTGTTTTTTTGGTAGACAGAGCAGGACATGTCAAGTATTCTCACGCGTTCCCTACTCTACAAGCCCAACCTTCCTCACTTCCAACATCTGGCACCCGAGTAGTGCCTACATTACAATGAATGAAGTACATTGCCACACCATTATCACCCCAATCCATACTTCGCATGAAGGTATTGTATATTCTACAGACTTTGACAACTGTACAAGGAACCATACCCACCGTTACAGCATCATACAGAGCAGTTTCACTGCCCTAAGAATCCTCTGCTCTTCCCAACTCCAAACCCCTGGCAACCTTGACCTTTCTACTCTTTGCATAGTCTTGCCTTCTCTATAATATCATATTGTTACAATGACAGAATATGTGGCCTGTTCAGATTGCCTTCTTTATTTAGTAATATGCATTTATTGTGTCTTTTCATGGCTCAAGGGCCCAATTTTGAGTGCTACATGATATTCCATTGTCCAGACACAGCACAATTTATGTATCTATTCATTTACTGAAGGACACAGGCGTTGCTTCCAAGTCTTAGCAATAATAAATAAAGCTGCCTTTCTTGTATTTTTTAAAACCTCTATTACTGTTGTCATTGCTGCTGCTGTTGTTAACGCAAGTTAACAATAAGAAAAAAGTTCTTACTCTCTGCTATCATAAGGACTTTTGGTAGGAGTTTTTCTGGGAATTAAACCCAGGGCCTTCATACTGAGCTCACACTGGCTGCAACTTGTAATCCTTGTGCCTCAGCCTTCAAGTCATGGACTGTAGGTGAGTGCCACTGCTTCCAGCCCAAGAATTGGTTCATCTTATATCTTTTTCTCAAAGCAAGATCATGCCATAAACCTCACCTGTTTATTTTCCATTTAATCAGTTGTGAAACATCTCACCTATCTAGAAGATATGGTCCAATTCACTTGTAGCAGATATGCAGGGTTCATGGAAGGATGTATGGGGGCTAATTCAACCAGATCCCTTTGGATGGACACGTAGATTGTTCCAGATGATTTGCACCTGCAGATTCTTGAGAACCAGGTGTCCCCACACCCTCAGCCTAGCACCATAGGGAGACAGGGAAACTTAAAGGAAGAAGCACTGGTTTCCAAGGGCCAAGAAAGTTCAGTAGTGTGGTTCCTGCGGTGTCGAGGAAGGGGAAGACCAGACAATGTTCAGGTAAGTGGTGAAGAGTTAGCTCTCCAAGACCTTGCCTGACTCAGGCATTTCCAGGCTCCTGGGAGAGAGGCAGCAGCAGGAAAACCCAAATGTCACTCAAACTGCTTTTGTCTGGTGTGTGTGTTATACTGACGCATCACATCATTCTCAGTTTCCCTAACACAGTCCTACAAAGAGCTTCCTTTAGTCCCATTGTACAGACAAGGAAACTGAGGCTCAGAACCCCACCGAAGTTGAGTGACTAATAAATCACAGAGGCAGAATTCCAACACCATTTCCTAGGATCTAAAGATGGGTCAATTCCCCCCAACTAGAGGAGTAGCCCAGTCAGCACAGCCTATGTGTTAAAGGATCTGACCGCTATTTGAAAATCAGCTGACTCCCACTAAACAAAGGGCCCAAAATTGCCAATGGTTTCTGCACTGAGTTTTTGCTGCCTTTTTTAAATTAAAAAATAATGTAGGACAATGATTTTAAAACCACACAAACTGAAGTAAAGAGAAGAAATCCTCAAACCCTCAGACCCACTCTCCAAAGGTAATTTACATGGCTAATTTCTAGGATTGTTATATATGTTTTTCCATTTATTCTCAGGATTTGTGAATGTATATATGCACATATACAATAACTGCTCTGCCCATTACCTTCATTTTTGTTTGTGTTTTATGCTTGTGTTTTGTTTTGCACTACTAGGGACTGAATCCAGGGTCTTCCCATCAAGCCATATCCACAGACCCCCTCCCCTTTTTCACTCACTCACCAGTTTGCCCAGGCTGGGCTTGAACCTGTGACCCTCCTGCTTCAGTGTTCCAGATTTCTGGGGTTACAGGTATGCTCCTCCATGTCTGTCTTGCTCATTCCTGTTGACAACCACTCTCTATGTATCAGATGCATTCAAAAACACAGTCAGACTTTATAAATACCATATCCCCACTTGAAACATGAGAAAACTGAGGCTCAGAGAGGTTAAGCCACTTGCCTGTGCTCACATAGCAACCCCAAAATTCAGAGATCATAATCTTACAGTAGTTATTGCTTTTAAAGAAGGGTGACTGAGAAAGCTGCTCCATATCCTTGAAGCCAGTGACCAAGGATGCCTAAGGTCAGGGGGTGAAGTCATCCTTCCACATCCAATAAATGTACAGCACTTCCTGGGTGCTAGGCACTTTTTCCCTTGGTACCTTGTACCACCATACTGAATAAAAGTCATCCCCAAGGACAGGGTTTACCCAGAAAGATGACCTGCATGATGGCGTCAGAAGCAGTGATAGAGGAGGGAAATTGGTGTTGGCTCCAGGAAGGCTGCAGAGGGGCTCAGGGATGAGACATGCAAAGTGGCTCCCTTCCAATTATTTCTTCCTCTCAAAAAAAATGCTCATAGCAAATCTATCTGGGTCACAGGACCAAAATAAACATCATTTGAGTAATGACAGCCTTGGAGGATGGACAGGAAAATTACCCCTTGGAAGAAGCAGAGCTGAACATGTCACCAGGAGCATTCACAGGGGGAGGCAATCACCTCGGAGCCTCCAAGCCACACTCACCCTCACCCCAGACCTTGGCTCAGTGCTGGGGGAAAAGAGATAGCATGACACAGAAGAAGGAGTGGAGGCCACAGGCCAACGTGTCAGCGGCTTCGCTGTGGCTGCTAAAGGAGGCAGGATTTGAGTCTAGATCTCTCCAACCTCTCTTCTCCATCCCTGCTTAGGAGAGTCACCTAGAGCTATGACATATCTCAGAAGGAGGCTGGAGACTCACTTGGGGTCTCCATGGTGACAAATGACTCCCCTGGGATGGTTCACCTAAGCCAATCACACTCTAGCCAACCCTGTGTTTGGCTGGCATCAGATGCAATGTTACTTTCCAGATCACAGGGCACAGGCCGTGGCAGCCAGTGGGCGCCAGGCAGTGTGATCTGTAGCCAAGAACAGCCTCTGGATCAGACATCTAGGAAGGGGGCCCCAACTCTGCCACTTAGCGGCCAATACTTTTCTTATCCTATCAGTCATCAACTCCTGAGCATGTGGCCCCTGTCAGACCCTCTGTTGGGTCCCTTATATACAATATTTTATTTTAACACCATGAATTAATAGGTTCTACAATTTTCCCCCATTTTAACACATGAGAAAACTGAGGCTCAGATGAAATAAAAAAGCCAGTGGGAAGCAAACCCTAAACTTAAATGTAGGTCTTTCTGTCTCCAAAGTCCATCCTGCATACTTGAAAATCACTGGATTATACAGCTGTTGGATGAATGAGCCAGCACCATAGAGCAGGAAATCCAAACGCACAGGATTCCTGCGTACACCTGGGGAGATGATCAGATGTCTGCGAGCCTCTGTTTCCTCATCTGTAAAATGGATAAGAGGATCAGATAAGACAGGCTTAAATGGGACAATCACAATAGGGACAGACTCTAAACACTGCCAATGCAGACCAACATGCCTCTGCCCCTCCCGCCGCTCTGTTTCCCCCACTCTGGCCAGGCCCGAGGCCGTGCTGGCTGAGTGGACCGGGCGCGGGCATTTTTGCCTCTTGCTGAGCAATGCGGATCCCACTGAGCCTTCCCACTCCCTTTGTGAGTGTTTTTCATGACCTGCTGCCAACAGCTCTTTGCTGGGCGGCTGCCACCATTTACCCAGCACAAGAAAACTGCCTTTCTTCCCCCGTTTAGGGTCTGGTTTTAATTTCTACAGTATTCTCTTTAATAACAATGCCTAATTAAAACATCTGTTAAAAAGTCTGTAACATTAACTTTACAGGGAGAATTTAATAGAATTATATTGGAATTGCAGGCATTTAACGGGCTTCCTAATTAGGCTTTTCTAAAAAAAAAAAAAGGAAAAAGAAAGAAAGAAACATTCCACAAATTAAAATCCAGCCTCTTTTTATGATAACATAGGCTGATGGTCCAGTGGCTGAAGAGGCTGGAAGAGAGAAAGAGCCAAGCTAAGCCAGGCCAATAAGGTCTGTGGGACGGTAAGAGAGTGGGGAGGGCAGATGGGTTTCATGGCAGGTGTCATCCTAGGAATGCTCCCATTTGCAGAGTCATCTACAGCCTGAAATAAACCAGGGTATTATTAGTATTATTAGCCCCTCTTGACTAATGAAGAAACTGAGGCAGAGAAGAAAGTAATTGGCTCAGACATCACACATGCTTACAGTCAGAAAGCAGCAGATCCTTCAAAGCATCTGCTCCTTCCACTGCTCCACACAGCTGCCATCAAAAGAATGTTCCACAGCCCTCGAAGGGCCCCCAGTCTCCTCCCAAAGCCTCTCTAGGTTTCTTGTTGCAGGGTTTTCATCAGCTTAGCAGCTCTGCCTGAGCTACCCTGCCCCTGCCCATTAACCTACAGGCCATCGGCAGCAGAGGGGGACATGTGATAGGGTAGGCACCCAGCCCAGTGCCAGCTAGGGAACATTCCACAAGGGAGGGATCAAGAGAGAAATGTCCAAAGTAATCCATAAAGGCTGATCCCTGGACCAACGGTATAAATGTCAGCTGGCGAGAAATGCAGATGTTCTAGTCTCACCTAAGTCTACCGTGTGAGGCTCTGAGGGTAGGGCCCTGCATTCTGGGTGGTAACTCAAATGCCATTAAAGTTTGAGAACCATGATCTAAAGAACAGGAGCCTTTTGTCCTCTGGCAGGTGACTTGGTCCCTCCCAAACTAGGCCTCAGAGCTCTGACACCTGAGGGAAAGCCTTTCCCCAAATCACTGCGCCTAGCCCAGTCCCTGTCCAAGTACCATGGGGTAAACCTCAAAGAAAGCTCTTGACTGGAGGATGGCCAGCTAGTTATACAACATGGAGGAGGGATTACCACCTCCCTAATGAGAAAGACCAGTCCCAGTGACATTCCTGCCACTTCCTAAAGATCCTCTGTCCCTTTTCAGCCAAACTTAAACTTCAGAAGTAGCCCCCAGATGGAGATGTAAGAAGTCCAGACTGGCTCAGGCTACTCAAATGGGACTAAACCTTACCCAGAAGGATTTATGTAGAAACTCCTAAATTCAAGGAAAGGGAGTTGTCTCCAGCTATGAGTTTCAGATTTCAGCGTGCCCTGTTTCCTTCAACTCCCTGTGCCAACCAGCAGCTGCTGGAAGATGCCAAGCCATGGGTGGATTTAAAGACAATTAGGTCCCAACCTAGATCCGCACAGAGCTGTCAGACTGAGCAGAGGGTACAGACAAACTGAGAGACTGACAGACAGACACAAATCAAATTCCCATAGCAGGTTTGCTGAGCCCTCACCCATGGCATCTTTGGGCCATCCTGTACGGCTGTGTGAATGGTACATATTTGTCCCAATCAAGGAGGCAGTGGAGTGCAATGGATAGATCATGGATTTGGATACAGACAGAGTTTGAAACCTGATTCAGCCACTCCTTGGCTATGTGATCTAAGACATTTTCTGACTTAGTTTATTTTTCATTCTGTAAGTGTTCAAGGGATGCAGCTAATCCCTGAAAGCATCTGGCTCTAAATTCACAAAGGAAACAGAATGGATGGAGATGACTACCCGGTATCTTCCTCTAGTGTGCAGACCAGAGCAAGCAGACCACCCAGGGAATGGAGTGAGACCTTCTCCCCTAAAACAAACCTGCACTTCATGTCTGGAGTCTAGACACAGAACCTCCCGGTGAAGAGTAGCTGGTAGATGCCCAGACCTGTCTTCGTGCCCTGGGTCTGTCTTCATCCTTAGGAATTCCACTGGACTCCTGCTCCCACACTGAGCAGATGCCAGCCCTGTTGTCCCGCTCCCTTGTTCTTCCAGGCTAAAAGGAACGGACCCCTCAGCTTCTTTAATATACCTAGGAATTCTGAAAAGATTTCTTGAACAAGCGAAGACGAAAACACCAGAAGAAATGTAGAGGAGGAACTTTGGAGTCCAGCTGATCGGCAGCTTGCTGGCTGTGTGACTCGGGCAAATTAACCTCTCTGAGCTGCAATTTCCTAGTCCATCAAATGGGAACAATAAAAAGAAGGCCTACTCGGAGGCAGCCTTGAGGGCTAGAGAAGTTGCTACTTGCAGTGCTCTTAGAAGTGGCGCAAGTGCAGGGGAAATGCCACGGTCTTTTTCCAATATAGTAAATGAAGGTGTGAGTCAATATCTGAACTCTGCAAGAGCAGAGCTTACAGATTCTCAGGTCTTAAAGGGCTCCCCTTCTCTCTATCTCTGTCCTGGTCTCCAGGACCTGGCACCACATAGCTGTCCCTGGCCAGAGCCATTTCTGCTCACACAGCTGATCACTCACATGAGCTTGTGCAAGACCCCCGTGGGAAGGAAGTGGGACCACAGGGTCCCCGGTGACCGCTTGGGGAGGGCTGGAATTCACAGTTCAGTGCGTGGGCAGATTCAATGGGACAATCTCCTGTGTGATAGCTTCCTCTGTGCAATTACTACTAAAATTCATCAAACGGAACTGAGAGGCTTTAACGCTGGTAATTGTGGTGCAAAATGCTCTGTAATTGGTCTCACAAATGAAAGTGGGGAGAACACCACTGACAATGAAGCTGCTTTTGCCCATGAACATTGCAAGAAGGAAGGTTCCCAAATGCCTCCCAGGAACCAGCTGGGTCCCCTCTCATGTCCAAGACCTCATAGGACTTCCCCAGTGGGGGCCTCAGATGCCTCTCTCCCTGATGCTCTAGGGCACAGCAACGGGTGCCTTTAAGAGCCTCCATCCTGCGGAGCCTCCAGCCTACTTAGCCAGGATCCCTAGGCTGTAGGAAGCCATTTAGTTCCTCGCTGCCATAGCTGCAGGTGGGTTCACACCCTCAATCCCCTGTCTGGATTCTGGACTCCCCTTCCTATCCATTCTCTTCTCATTTGACCTCTGTAGGTACCAGCTACAGGGAACGATCTCTGGCTTCTATTACAGTCCTCTCGATTATAGCCCAGCTGTGCAACTTATTCTGCTACCATTAATAAAAGTGGCTACTCCAACCAAAAAGGGAGAATTTGAGTTTAAAAAACCAGCAGCAAAATTTCTATGTGGGAATTTGTCTACCAATACAACTGCCAAAAATTCTCCCATTCCTACTTACCCCGCTGCTGCTCCCAGCAAAGAGAAAAGTCTATTTTCTCTCCCTTTGAATCTGAGCTGGCCTTGCGATGTGTACTAATCAACAGCGAGCAGCAGAAGTGACAATGTTCCAGTGCCAGGCTAGCCTTTAAGAAGTCCATCCATGGTGTGACGGTGCACATATTATAATCTCAGCACTTTAGAAGGCTGAGAGAGGAGGATAGCAAACTCTAGCTCAGTCTAGCAACCCAGCGACTTTGCAAGATCCTGTCTCAGAATAAATGAAAAAAGGGGCTGAATATGTAGCTCAATGCAAAGATCCCAAGTTCAGTATACAGTTCCATAAAAAGGAGAATGAGGAGGAGTTCTGCCACTTCTGCTTCTGCTCAGGGAAGCCAAATGTCACACCATGAAACATATGGACTGAATGCTGTTGCTGTAGAGAAAGACCTGGAAGGATTCACCTTGCTAAATCTAGCCTATACTACCCAGAGAAAGAAAGTTACATTACTGAGCCACATTGACTCATAAAATCATGATAAATAACAAATGGTTGTTACTTTAAGCCACTCAGTTTGAATGGATTTGTTACACAGCAAACACTAACAGCTACATTCTACTAAGCTAAAAATTTACCTTTGGAAAAACACTCTGATGAATTGTTAGGTTTTCTTAAACAAAGGAAGGGACATACAGCTGGGATGAGCTTAAGTACTCACATCAGTCACTTGAGAGTCTTGCAGAAAGTGAAGCTTTACAACCAACTCCCAGACAGTCTGATTTTACCAGGTGGAGCCCAGTAATCTGCATGTTGGACAAATAGCCTTGATGATTGTTCTGGGTACAAATATCTGACAGCCTCTGGCTGGGGAACTGCATGAGAAAAGTTGTAGATGTTGGGAGAGTGGGAATGGGAGTTCCTAGAGGGAGGACAGAAGAAGAATGGGGAAAGCAAACACCAGGAAAGTCTAAGGCTGCTGGGCTGGCTTTACAAGGTGACATGACACTGTGCCTGGACATCTGTAGAAAGTCTTCCAGAGCTTTGAGGAATGATGGACATATTCATTACCTTGATTGTGGTGATAGTTTCATGAACAAATACTTAGTTGTGAGAGTTTTTTGAAGTATGTACTTCAAAAACATGCAATTTAGGTGTGTTCACTAGACATCAATAAAGTTTTTGGAAAAAAGTAGCAGTATTCCAAATATAACTATCTCTCACAAAAAGAGTGTGATAGAGTGACTGTCTAATTGAGGTAAAATGAGAAAAGAGATAACATGATGGGACAGTAAGCATGAGCCAAGAGAGTCCTTTTACACATCTCTACATCTCATCACCCTCCGCTTTGGGTCATTTTGGGGTCTGAACAAATGGAATGGGAATAAGAGCTAAGCTCTAGAAACAGCCTAGATGCCTATCAACAGGAAACTGGATAAAGAAAATGTGGTGTATTGAAGTATTACGCAGCCATAAAAAAGAATGAAATCGTGTCATAGGAAAATGGATAGAACTTGAGATCTTCATGTAAATGAAACAAGCAAAATTCATAAATTTAAGTATCATGTACTTATAATTTCTCTTACACAATAAGCCCCTGACTTACGAACATTCAGTTACAAACGGTTACAGGCATCCTGTATAATACTCGCTCTGTTGGCTTACAAACAAATCTGACTTACCAACAATTCTCCTGGAATGGAACCCATTCTTAAACCAGGGCTTAGTATATAAGAACCCTAAAACATAAATAAATGGGTGACTATAATAAAGGACCGATGACAGGGAAGGAAGCTGAGGGAGAAGGGATAAAGCACGAAGGGAGTCAACAGACTGAAAAAGATCAAGATGAGTTATGTGTTTGTACCCGTTTCCCAAAACAAACAACACTGTTCTGTGTTGCAAACATGTGCTTCATAAAAGAAGGTATAAGAGACAGGAAACAGGAATGGGGGTGACTAAGCAAAGCAAGGATTTTGGAAATGGGAGCATTCAATGGGAATTGGTGCTCGAAGTGCTCCCTCTGGCTCAGTAAGGCAGCCTCATTTTACAGGCAGGGAGACAAAGACTTGGGCAAGCCACCTGCCGGAGGTCATTCTGTAAGCATAAAAAGCAGACGCTGATTTGGAACCTAGGAAATCTTGCTCTGGAGCCCATGAATGTTACTCCTTCCTGGGCTTCTGTTGTCCATGAATGGGGGGGGCTCAGTCTTTCTTATTGCAATATCAGCACAAATACTTAGGGCTAGAGGACTCCGGAGACAACAGACAGCTCTAACCTGGTCGTATTACACTGACAGAGGGCTTTCTGAGTCCTTCACTCCGGTTTTGGGACATGATCTCTCATTTAATTCTCACAACAATACCTGGCAACAAATTTTTATTAGTCACATTGTACAACTCAGGAAATCAAGACCCAGAGAAGTTAGTCAGTTTGCCCCAAATTACCAGTTGGTATGTAGTGGAGTCAGGTTGAACTGGACTGGTTGGACTGTAGCTGGTTACCAAGACCAGCCGTGTAATATGCATTCAAACCACTGGGGATCTTGCTTAAACACAGTTGCTAGGTCTGCAGTGAGCTCAAGAGATGTGTTGTTACAATTGTTGATGTGCTGCATTCACTACCACAAAGACAAGGCGGTACTTCACTCTAGCAGCACAGGTCCTTTAGGTTACACGTGCCACCATGTGGCAGTCTAGAGGTGCTCAGGAATGACATGATGGGAGAAGGGTAGGTGAGGGAAAGGAAGGAGAGCAAGGCGAGAGGCAGGAGGCTGTCCTTTCTTGCACACTTCTGTGGTGCCATGGCTGCCTCCTTGCAACATCAGTAAGACACATTTCTAGGATTGTCACCACCACTGCTGTAGCTGGAGGCTGGAGCCCCACACAGATGAGCTACCAGCCAGAGGACACAGGGCGCCTACCCAACACCCAGTCTGGCTCTGCTGCCCTGAAGGAAGCCCGGTTCACTGATTCTCACCCCTCCCTGTGGCTTGGGCCTAGCTGGGAGGCAGAAAGGACGCTCCAGGAAACGTGTGGTTTTCCTCCCCACCCTGTGCCCTGCCGTGAACCGCAAGCTCTCCCTGCTCTCAGCTCTGAATCGTGACGTCTCTCCATACATGGGACAACCCAGGTGGTCTGTGGCTGGAGAAGCTGAGCCAGCAGAGAGACCCATGCCAGGTGGGGGCTGTGTGACCATGGGCTGAGAATACACACACACACACACACACACACACACTTTCCCATGGGAACCCAGACCAGCCACCGCCCAACATCATTTAGAACCACCCTGACACCAACTTTCCCAGGAAACCTGGATAGGCTGAGGAGAACATAGGAATTGGTGTGAAAAGCAGTCAGAGGCTCCAAGGTAGGAGAGAGGAGCCAAAGCTGGTGTTTTATGAATGGAGTGTGAGAATTTTGCTGATCTTAGCATACCAGCTACCTCCTGCCTCTTTCTCACAAAACCGGAGGGAGGAGCTGGCAGGACCTGAGGTCTGGTTTGAGGAGGCTGCCGGACCAAACCCAGTGACAGAAAAACAGAGAGCCCTGAGATGGGGAGAGTCACCAGAGGCCAAGCAGGACTCTGGAGAAGAGAGTTGCAGACACCAGGAGAGACTTACCAAGCTAGGGACAGTCCTTGCCAAGCACCTGCTTCAGCAGGTGCAGAGGTTCTGACCTCCATACCCCAGGGGCAACTGATAACTTCTCATGATCCCAGCCAGATGGCAAGAGGTGGGTGGGCAAGCAGTGAGACAGATGCTGACACTGACAGGGCCAGAGACATGGTGCCCAGGAACTACTACGCCCTTCTCATTATTTTTTATCACTATTCAGAAGGTAGCACATTCCCACCACCTTGGGAATAATGAGATGCCCAGAGAAATCCTGCAGGTCCATGTGCAGACCAGCTTGCAGGAGAGCCGGAAGTCTGGTGGTCCTGGAACATGGAAGTCATTCTTCACTGCTCCCTCTAGGAGCCCAGCCAGCCCCTTGTTTCTCGCCTTCCGGGCCTGAAGCTGGTGGCCACCCTCTGGCTCAAAGTGGAGCTGGGAGGCTCTTTGCAGGCAAGGAGGTCGGGTGGAAAACAGGGCCCACCAAAAGTGTTTGCTCTGCAGGCCCCAGAGGCTCATTCTCCGCCACTTAAACCACTTATCATCAAAAGCGCTCTCAGGGCTTCCCAGATGTCAGCTCAGATCTGCACTTTGTTGCCAAGCAGGCAGAAGAATTCTCAGTTGAGCCTATTTCTTCCCATTTGGCTTGTGATGCCCCAATCATCCCAGCTTGATAACTCCTAGGGGCTTGGGCTGGATTCACCTGAGGGTCCTGGCACAGGCGACAGGCTTGGTGAACTCGCTTCTCACCTAGCCACCACCTGAAGAAAGCAGGATTGAAGCCTTTCTCAGCCTCTCCAAGCTGGGACAAGCCTGGAATCTCCCCTGCCACTCCACCTCTCACTCCATGGACTGAGACTCAGCATCCACCTCACACCAAGCCGCTGAGATGTACAGGGCCAGAAAGGTCACTATCCAGGAGAAGAGGTCTGGGGAGCCAAGTGCCCTTCAGCACAAGCCACGTCCTTTGTATCACCACTGACATCACCAACCCTTTCACCAACACCACTTATCAAATACTGTGTGCCAGGCACTATGCTAATTCCAATCTTTCCACCCTCACAACTAACCTACAAATTAGGTTATTTTCCTGCTTATAAAATGGTGGGTATGGTGGTGGGTATAGGGAAACTGTTTATGGGAGCACACATTGAAACTCAGGGACTGAGGAATCTCAGAACTGAGACTCCACACTGATCCTGAAGCCTGACCTCCTGCCTAACCCTGCTTTCCCATATGCTGGGGTGAGATGTGGTCTTCTGTTGGCTCCAGGAAGATCCCCGGTCTTCAAGGGTACAGCTGGCTGCCACAGAGCTCAGCTTGTCTCTTGATACCTCAGGCACTGGGATCAAGACTCCCCCACCCAGGGCTTCTATTTCCCTCCTGTCCAGTGGGCACTCTGCACACTGATGCCTGATCTTCTGGAACCTGCTATTCTGCAGCTGGTTCTACTCGGTTCCTTGTTGAGCCCACCAGAGGCAGGGCTGGAGGAACATTGCTCCTTAGGCAGCCCCTTCGGCCTGCAGCAGTGGGGAGTTTACAGAGCTGGTGGAGAGGTGCCAGTGGAAAGGTCAGCCCCACTCAGCTCCCAACTGAGGAGCAAAGGCCCAAGTACGACAGAAACAAGGGACACAGTGACTTCAGTGTGACCTGGGCACTCAGGAGTCAGAGCCTTGGGCCCAGTGAATACAGAGCCCTCTGTATTGACATAAGACAGGGCTATGGGGGGGGGGGTTAAGAGGCAACTTTGAGCCAGTCTCCCTGCTATCCACTGGTGAGAACAGCAGCAGTATTTGGAGAGGCTTATTCTCCTTCTAACAGGGTTTCCAGAAACACACCTGGAGAAAGTTGGGGGAAGATGGAAACCAGGGTGCTCCAGGGTGATGGCAGGACCCACTGCAGCCCTGCCAAGATACTCATTTCAAAAGTTTGCCAAACAGCACCCCAAATATCTACTCACATACAGTTTTAACTTGTTGTAACTAGCCAGGGTTTCCAGGCCAGCAGAGTGACCCACTAAACTGGTAGAATTTCTGCCCAGGGCAAGACTCAGTGTTTTAGGTAACTTGGGTGACCCTGAGAGGAGCTTGTTGAAATGTTAAATATGGTTATAGAACATTTCATGGCTGGTCTGTGACCAGATCTGGCTTGTTCTGGGCTATTTACCCAGGGAAACTGGAACACGACAGGCTTCAATAAATATCTGAGAAACAAGTGAATGAATGAATGGTTCCCTTGAAGATCTTCAGAGTTGTCTTGGGATCAGAAACCAGATTCCTTGCTCCTGCTGTATGACACCTCCCCCAAGACCCAAGAAAATCCTCACTCCTCTCTCAGAGTTCTCAGAAGAATCTGTCATGGGTTTGCTGTGTCATTCATTCTGTCCTGCCAAATGAGCTTGTGCAAGATACACACAGACACCAAGAAAAAGGGTAAGGGAGTTAGGGCCTCAAGTGCTAGCGCCTCGCTGTTGCTCCCAATTAAAATCAGAGTGCAAAAGAGAAGAGAATTTATCTACAAAACCACAAGGCCACAGAGAGGCCACTGAAAAAGCCTCTAAGCTTGTTTATAAAAATATGCAATTATGTATTAACTGCTCTGCTGTAATTGCATTTAGCACTTGTTTTTAATTTACTCGCTGTTCATATGCAGAGATGGGGAGGGCTATCACAAAGAGAATGAGAGATGCGATGGTAGTTGGTATTGTCTTCCCTAATTTGGAACTTGAGGACCTAAAAAGACTCCATCATCCTGTAATGATTTGATTAGTTCTATAATATGCAATAAGTATAGAAAGTGGGTGAAGTTAGGGACAACTATTTGTAAGAAGCTAGAGACAGTTAGATAAGGTAGATCTCCAGTGGACTTGCTTTGAAATCTGTATTTCTTTAAATTGTTTTTTTATTTTTTTTTAAAATGTTCTGTTCTGTTTTGATATGGTTAACCTTATCCTCTTAGAGATGTAAAACAAATAGGTGGGACTGATAATCATATTACGGAGCTTTTGTTCAGCCATAGAGCAGAATGGTTTGTAGGGTCATTTTTTTTTTGAATGTCATTCTATATACTTTAATTCTATAACCTGAACAGCCATTTCGAAGATGACAATTTGTAACTTATCAATTGGCAATTTCTTACCTTTTGTTTGTCTGTAATTTAGAATTATTTCTACCCTTTTTTTTTAATTTCCATGTATTTTTTTTTCATTTCCTTTTCTTTAAATAAAAAAAAAAAAAAAATTTACTCGCTGTTAACCATTTCAAGTATGAAAGGATGATGGCCGGGGAAGAAAGGCCAAGGTCAGGGATTTAGGTTCTTGTCTCTCAACTTACTGCAGATGGTGTGATCCTGCCTTGAGTTTCTTCCCTGAAACACGGAGTCCAAATGCCTGATGGTCAGAAAATAAGGTGCCTACTCGTCCCTGTCAGTGCTTTGAGCACATTACCAGCCAGCTCAGGTTCTTCCTGGACTCATAACCTCCTCTCCACAAACTCTCGGACACCCAGCTGAAGGACAGCTTTGCAGCAAGGCTCAAGGAACCAAGTAATGATTTTTTGCATACTCATCTACACACCGAATGCCCCCAGTGAGCCCAGGAAAGAGATCTGCAAAAGGTTCTGGGTCCTAAGAGTGTGTGACATGCAGAGAAAAACTCCTATAAAACACTAGCTTTCAGTAACTGTGGACCAGGCACTGCATTAGATCTTTTAAAAGAAAAATAAGTAACCTCTTCGCTAAAATGAAGCTAATTTATTTTTTCTATTACTATTTCTTTAAGAATGCCCAATCCATCAGCCAGGAAGAAGCAAGAAATAAAATTTCTTGAGTTTCTCCTGATTTCCAGGAAACACGATTGGTCACATCTAAGATTGTAACTTCTAAGCCTCCATTTCCTCATCTCTAACATGAGGAGAATGAAAGTAACTTTCTCGTAAGACAGCTATGATAATTAAATGAAATTGTACATGGAAAGCTCTTAACACAACACCTGACAAAATACTCTTGATAAATGTTCGCTGTTGTTACATTCATAATTTTCACAACAAAATGTGTGAGTGCTCAGAGAAGTTAAGTAGCTTGCCCAAAATCACACAGCTGGTAAGCCATAGAGCAGGGATCCAAACACAGGCAGTCAGAGTGCCACTACCCTATGTCACTTCCCCTGACAAATGACCAAATCATGATCTCCCCATTCCGCTCCAGAGACCTGGATGTGAGGAAGAGCTATGGGAATGGTGGTTTGGAACTTTTCCATAGTGGGTATCTGAAGGTACACAAGTACTGATTGATATATATACCAGAACCTGGGAAATCTTAGGAACCGTATTTTCCTGAATAACAACTTTCAACAGCCACATGGTGACTAGAAGCAGAACCCTCCCAGTCCACAGTAATGAGACATTGCTTCTCCACCACTCTATGAAGAAGCTGCTACAGCTAGCTGAACAATCTCATGGCTTTCTTATGCTCTGTGGACCTCAGTTTGCCCCTTTGTAGCTTGGGAATGAAAAGCAATTTACGAGATTATCATGAGAAATAAGATAATCTTTGTAAAGTGCCAGCCATGTTCTGTAGGCTCCAAAACAGGTTAAATGAGTTTGGTTTAAGCTGGGAGGATTCTTTTAATTTTTATTTCCATATCAGGCAACACAACCCCAGTGCCACATGGGAATTTTTTTTCCCCTTAAAAACAGCGACTTGCCTTTGCAAAGCTCCTGGCTGCACTTTCCGCATGAGCCTCCCCTCCCAGCTGCCCTCTTCCCTCTTTCCTTCCCATCCCCATTTTCTCAGCAGCAAAGACCTTTTCACTCCAAGCCCAGGGCACAAACCCTGCACTTCCGAAGGAAGCAAGCGCTGAATAGATTTAGCAGGTTCTGATAAATGTCACGTTTATTTTGGTGCCAATAAAGTCACTGCATTTTAATTGGAGCCCCACCCCCACCCCGTCCCAGATATTGGTGCTGGTGGGAACGCCACATGCTGCACTGTCACCCCACAAACAAGGCTCTGGCAAGCAGGCACAGGAAGGTAACCCTGGGTGTGGACCTGCTGGCTCCCTCCCTGGCACAGGGACATGGTCTCTGGGTGGCTGGTTCTGCCAATCAAAAAAACAAAATGTAATGCCTCTTTTCCAACTTCAGTTTCCTCATCTGAAGAAAACAGATCACATCCTTCAGCCCGTGAGGTAATGTCCACCAAGGCTCCCAGCTGGAGGCTGGGCACCACAAAGGTGTTCAGTGCCTGTTTGTCTATTCTAATTGATTCCAAAGATGCACGCCCCAGGGAGCACATGGGGAGAAGCTGTCTGTGAGAGCTGAGCCCTGTGCTGTGTGGGAGGAGGAGCTGGAATGGGTGGCTGAGCCAGCAATTTCCTCACGTCAAGAGGGAGAGCAAAGATTGGGCCCGTTGTCCAGAGGCCCCACCCAGGAGGAGAACCCTGGCCCTGGAGGGAGGAGGATGCTGGGAGGAGCAGGACCAGAAACATAAGCCTTCCTTTCATCCCAGACTGAAGTGATTGGGGAAACACAAAAGACACATGGACCTGGATCTTATCATACTCCCCACCCCCATAGCCACCAGCTCCAAAAGCCTCTGGAATGGAGAACTAAGAGGTGATGGATTGGCGTGAGGTGGCAGCCCCTTGAGGATCCCTCCCACACACACTGTAAAATAAAATCCACCCTTTCTTTGCATTTTGCTGAGCCTAGGTGTTCTCTGCATTCCTATTGTCTAGGGGTTGCATGCTCTGGAAGCTCTTTTTTTTTTTTGTCACAAGCATGAGCCAAAGCCACATGAAAACACTGGAAGAAAGAGGGCAAGTGTGAGAGGGGTAAGAGATACCAAAGAGAGAAGCTGAGGACCACTGCCTTGCATTTCCTTAGCAGAACCTGAGGGAAAGATATGAGGACAGGAAATGTATTTAGAGGGTGGTCCCAGGATGCACCAGTGGGGGACAGGAAGGAGAAAGGAGCCAGTCAAGGATGCAGCAAATGGGACTCCATTCTAAGGAGCTCAGAACTGGTATAAACTATGCCCCTCCAAGTTACTCCACCTAAAGAAAAAGGGAGCCAGGCATTGATATACTCACTCCAGATTGTCATTGCCTGAGGGCTCCTCCTAGAGCAGCAACTCTAGGACATTCTAGACCTACTCACTCTCAGATGGAGAGCCACACACATACCAAAGATGGAAGAGTCAAGGGAGGGGCAGCAGCAGCATCTTCTACCTGGGCGATCTAAAAATGGCCTGGGGAGGTGACCCAGGCATGAGTCATGATATGCACTTTAAAAATGAGGTCACTGAGGCTCAGAAAGGCAAAGAGTTTTGTTCACTATTGTACAGTCAGACTCCTATTTAACAATGAAAACTCTTTTACTAAAATGCAAGTTGAACTGCCCTTTCTCCTGAAACTATTCACTGCCCATACCACGCCAGTAGAAATCATTTCTCCCATGACATCTTCTCTACACTTTTGTGGGATGTTTGCCACACTCACCCTTTCACCTGTCTTGTCTGCCGTGATAATCTGAGAGCCATTTGCAAATTGTCCGGCACATCACAGAAACCTGACAAATGTTTGTTTTCTCGTCCCCATGTTCCTTTCAATTTCCTATCACCAAAAGCCAGCACAGAGCTTGCGACATATAAGTGTTTGAGCTGCATTGAAAAACCAAGTAAATCCAGAAATAAAGTGTCAACATAGCAGAGGAAGAAAAAAATCAGTCTAGGTTTTAGTGCATGATGAGGAGAGAGGAAGTAAGTCTAGGCAGAAAGGGCACGTGGAGCAGGGGAGCTGGTTGTGCAAAAGCAAGAGGTTAGGATTTGAGGAAGCTCCATCATTGGTGTGCAAGTGGGGCATGGGAAGAGGAGAAGATAGACAGGTGAACCTCCTGGCAGACCATGCAAGTCTCCAAGCTGAGGGATGCCATTGCCATGATGTAAGAAGGGGAGCATTTTTCCGGAAGTTTCAAAAGGCCCAGATGAGCCAGCAGGTCTCTGGATAGGAGAAAATGCATCCTACTGGAACAAATCACTAAAATTCAAGAGACACAATGCTGGAATCCTGAGTAGGTAACAAGCACAAAAGCCTCTGTGATTAGTAAATACTGAAATTGGGATGGACAGACCTCCCAAAGCATCACTCTCTAGAAGGGGAGGGAAGAACTAGAACCATGCTAAGATTACCCAAGACTTAAAAAGAGTTAAGGGCCAGTAAAACAGGACCTTTTAGAGGAAAAACTAACACTCAGCAGCATCCCAGGGAAGACTAAAGGTCACTGAGGACAAGGACCAAGGATCTAAATCATTTCTGTCCATAAAATCTGTGTCAAATGGCAAAATCAAATCAGAAACACTAGAATACTGTTTTTCTAATAAAAAGTTATGCTGAGTTTATACGGATAATTAGGTGTTGCATATCTGTTATACATTTGGAATCCACAGAAAAATATACATCAAAGAAAATAAAACACATTCAAATCTACCATATTTTCCAGTTTTTAACCACTATGTATATAACACATAAATTTTCCCTGAAATTTGTACTGGCATAAAGTTTTGTTAGTTTCCTTGGCCATTTAATAATATATAACAAACATTTTATGCATATCACTAATGATTAACTAGATGAATTTAACAGGTGGAAAGTTTTCATTATCAGGGTGCCTGAGTTTTCAATGTCTTATGACAGTTAGCTTATTTCCAGTTTTCAATATTATTCCTAACAGTGCATTTTTCCTTAGCATAAATCCTTGAAGGGTCTTAGTATATGAATATTTTCAAGGATTCTGATAATGCTTGTAAATTGCCTCTCAGAAGATCCTGTTCTCATGGAACAGATAGGCTATTCAATATGGCAGCCACTGGCCATATGTGATTTCTGATGTTTAAATTAATTAGAATCAAATTCAATTAAGAACTCAGTTCCCCAGTCTCACTAGCCAAATGTGAAGTGTCCAATAACCTCACATGCCAGTGGCAGGTATGTTGGCTAGAACAGAGACAGAACATCCCTGCTCAGGAAGCTCTACTAGAGCGAGTTGCTTACACTGGAGAGAGGGCAGAAAGTCAAGCCACAAAGTGAGTGAGTCAGTTGTGCAGCAGGTTAGAGTGTGAGATGTGCCACTGTAGAAGATAAGGCAGAGTTAAGACGTAAGTACTGGCGGGCTGGAGATTTAGCTCAGCGGCATAAGTGCCTGCCTTGCAAGCAGGCAGTCGTGAGTTCGATCCCTGGTACCGATAAAAATGAAAAAGACAAAGAAACAAAAAAAGAAGTAAGTACTGGGGTGGGGGAGCTTACTATCTGGGTAAAATAAGGAACGATGTCTCTGAGAAAGTGACATTCTAGCAATGACACAGGAAGTCACATATGTAGATTATCTGAGGGAAGAGAGTCCCAAGCCAAGGAAACAAGGTGGAAAGGTTTTGAGGTAAGAGTGTGCCTGCCTGTTCAAGAAAGAGTAAGAACCTAGGCACAGTGGTGCCACTTGAGCCCAGGAGTTCAAGGCCAGCATGGGCAACTTAAAATGACCCTGTCTCCAAACAAAGCAAAACCAAATAAAACCGTAGCTGGATATGGTGTCACATCCTGTGACCCCAGTATTTGGGAAGCTAAGGCAGAAGAACTGATTGCCACTGGCTTGAGGTCAGCCTGGTCTACCATAGTGAGTGCAAGGTCACCCTGGGCTACAAAACCAAGAAGACCTTGTCTCAAAACAAACTGGAAAAAAAAAAACAACAACACAAGGAGAGGAGCGAGTGCAGAGTTTTATGCTGTAGAATGCTATTATCAAATTGATATTTTTATTTTATAATTATTTCTTTGCTTTGTGATACTAGGGATTGAACTCAGGGTCTTAAACACACTATGCAAGAGCTCTACCACCAGTCTATTCCCCACCCACCCACACACACACACAGACACATTTTAAAAGTACTTTGACACTTTTAAAAAGTACTTTGTCTTCCTAGGTAGAAATTTTTAAATCTATCAGAAAATAGAGAATGGAATAGTGGTCACCACAGGCTAGAAGGAGGGATGGGTGCCCCAAAGAGGCTAGAAAAGAGAGACCCAAACAGAAAGAAGAATGAGTTTTAGCGTTCTGAAGCACAGGAGGCTGAAGATAGTTTACAGACATTTATTGTATATTTCAACATAGCTGGAAGAGAGGATTTTGACAACACAAGGAAATGGTAAATGTTTTATGTGACAGAAATGCTAATTGTGCTGATTTGATCATTACATGTGTATGAATCGTAACATCACATCTTATCTCATAAACATGTACAATTACTATGTGTCAAAAATGCTTTAAATTCAAAATAGATTATTATGGAACTACAAAATAACAAGCATTCGTCTGCCAAAAAAGGATCGATTATAGGGGGTCTAAGGGACATGCACAGGGCTGAGAGGACCAGTGAAAAGAAGGGTGCCATGACCCTGAGGAGAAATGGGAGCAGAACCTCGTGGTAGAGGTATGAAGGGTGGTGGGGCTCTAAATGGAGGGGAACCCATTAGGATTCCCAGGTACAGATGTGAGTGATTCTAAATGCAACAAAGAATGCTCTGGAATACTGTATCGCTTGCGAGCCTGGAGAGGCAACTGAGGACAATACCTTGGAGCCAAATCAGCAAGCTGAGTAGGAGTTAATCTGGTAAAGATTTGACAAATCCCTTGTCCAGTCACCTACAGCTTCCTGACAATGGGAGGAGGGAAGAGAAGAGGTGGGGAGCGGAGGAGTCTGCTATCTCCAGGGAAAGGGGGAGCCTGCTACAAAGCTGGAAAGAGCCCAGAGAATCATTTTGTTACGTATGTATCTGCAGCCCAAACATCTTTGCTGTGAAGGGCCTGTTTGTCATAGATCAGTTAGTGGTAGATTGCTTCAGCTGGAAATGGAGATTTAGACAATGCCAGAGCAGATAATGGTGCCCGAATGCTGTCAGGCACTAATCAGGACTCGGCAACGACTCTGTTGTGCAGATTGAAGCGTGAGCATTTGGAGTTATTACTCAAGGCTTGTCTCTGCAATTAGATGATTGCATAACCTTAATATGATCAATCCTGCCGGATGTGAACTGTGCAGCTGTAACCACAAAATAAGGTGGCATTTCTGTTTTCTTGTTGAACACAAACATTATATATGCGCAAGTCATAATTTTATAACAGTCGCTTTTGGCAAGAAAGAGCTTTGTCAGAGCTTTGAGGAAAATATAAATATATATATGTACTATGAGTGCTTAAAGAGACATTGTAATGTCAGCCTGTGCCTTGGAAAATATTGCTTTGTAGGTCTCTCTCTCTCTCTCTCTCTCTCTCTCTCTCTCTCTCACTCTCTCTCTCTGTCTCCCTCCCTCCCTCTTTCCCTCCCTTCCTGTCTGTCTCCCTCCTTGTCTGTCGCTCTTTCCCTCATACACATCAATTTTGAGGCCAGGAAGTTGGGAAACTTGGAGCCCATACTGAGCCCTCCTGGGACAACAGTTTTGCTCTCACACATGCACCCGATGGGAGTCAGAGGGAATCAGCTTGATATTCATCAGCAATTGCACATCACACCCCGTTCATCAAGCCTCATTGTTTGGTGGGGACGTGAGCTAAGACTCAGGCTCTTCAATCTGAGATCCTTGCAGAAATCTTCACCCGCCCCACAAGGCCCGGCTTGAGGGACTCCAAGGACACAGCCCTCAAATGCCCTCTACCTCTCAGGCCCAGGATGCCTCAGAGATGAGACAGTGAAGGCACCAAGGCTTAAGGGTCCTGTGATTTCTCCTGTATCTCTGCCTCTGGTTTCGGGGGAGACCATACTCTAAGAAAGGTAAAAACCTGGAAGTTAATTGTTTTGTTATATTGTCAGAGCTTACTCTCATGAAAGAAGGAAGAGACAAAGAAGACATGAAGTGAGAGAAAAGAAGTGAAGAGATGATGCCTAGCGCAGTGTGATGGGATTGTCCAAAGATAAGACCTGGTGACCAAATGAGTGAATGCCCAATATTATGGGGGAGGGTGTGTCTTACACAGGCTATAATTTCATGGCTGAACAAAATGACAAAACCACATATCAGAGGTTGAATTCCCTGAGAGGCATCTGATGATGGTGATTCAGACACAGAAGGTTACTTGGGAGTTGTAAAGCCCATGCTGTGGGAGAAAGGCGGGTAGCTGGAGTGTGCTGAGAGAGGGACAGTCTGCAGTGCAGCCAAGCTGACCCCAAATGGAACTCTGAAGCGGGATGACCTTTCCTGGGGCAGGAAAGCCAGGCCTTTGTAGTCTGCATTGACTAGCCACTGTGTGTGGGCTGCCCCAGGAAGGAGCCATGACCTTGGGCGATGAGACTCTTTGCAGAGGGCTTGCAACTGAGAGCTAGGAACTGACCACTTTCCCAGCAGTGGGTAGAATTGATCCTTTGGTTCAGAATAAAGGGACTAGGCAGTGCTGCAGAGCACTGTCAACACCAGGTAGGGAAGTTGGGCCAAACGATAGTATACTTCCTTAGCATGCACAAGGCCCTGGGTTCCATGCCAGCCACTGATGAGAATTTAAAGGCAAGGAAAACTAATACCAAGTAAGAAAGAATCAGGTGTGGCCCAGGAGGCAGGTGTTCATGGTGGGTGAGCCAGTGAACTGCTGGTTCCTGAGACAGAGGCAGGCTTGGTGTGGTTTCCTTCTTTTCACCACCACCACCACCCTCCGCACACACCCACCACCACCACCACCCTCCGCACACACCCACCACCAGCACCACCCTCCGCACACACCCACCACCACCACCACCCTCCGCACACACCCACCTCCACCACCACCCTCCGCACACACCCACCTCCACCACCACCCTCCGCACACACCCACCACCACCACCACCCTCCGCACACACCCACCACCACCACCATCCTCCGCACACACCCACCACCACCACCACCCTCCGCACACACCCACCACCACCACCACCCTCCGCACACACCCACCACCACCACCACCCTCCGCACACACCCACCACCACCACCACCCTCCGCACACACCCACCACCAGCACCACCACCACCCTCCGCACACACCCACCACCACCACCACCCTCCGCACACACCCACCACCACCACCACCCTCCGCACACACCCACCTCCACCACCACCCTCCGCACACACCCACCACCACCACCACCCTCCGCACACACCCACCACCACCACCACCCTCCGCACACACCCACCTCCACCACCACCCTCCGCACACACCCACCACCACCACCACCCTCCGCACACACCCACCACCACCACCACCCTCCGCACACACCCACCACCACCACCACCACCCTCCGCACACACCCACCTCCACCACCACCCTCCGCACACACCCACCACCACCACCACCCTCCGCACACACCCACCACCACCACCACCCTCCGCACACACCCACCACCACCACCACCCTCCGCACACACCCACCACCACCACCACCACCCTCCGCACACACCCACCTCCACCACCACCCTCCGCACACACCCACCTCCACCACCACCCTCCGCACACACCCACCACCACCACCACCCTCCGCACACACCCACCACCACCACCACCCTCCGCACACACCCACCACCACCACCACCACCCTCCGCACACACCCACCACCACCACCACCCTCCGCACACACCCACCACCACCAGCACCACCCTCCGCACACACCCACCACCACCACCACCCTCCGCACACACCCACCACCAGCACCACCCTCCGCACACACCCACCACCAGCACCACCCTCCGCACACACCCACCACCACCACCACCCTCCGCACACACCCACCACCACCACCACCCTCCGCACACACCCACCACCACCACCACCCTCCGCACACACCCACCACCACCACCACCACCCTCCGCACACACCCACCACCACCACCACCCTCCGCACACACCCACCTCCACCACCACCCTCCGCACACACCCACCACCACCACCACCCTCCGCACACACCCACCACCACCACCATCCTCCGCACACACCCACCACCACCACCACCACCACCCTCCGCACACACCCACCACCACCACCATCCTCCGCACACACCCACCACCACCACCATCCTCCGCACACACCCACCACCACCACCATCCTCCGCACACACCCACCACCACCACCACCCTCCGCACACACCCACCACCACCACCACCCTCCGCACACACCCACCACCACCATCACCCTCCGTACACACCCACCACCACCACCACCCTCCGCACACACCCACCACCACCACCATCCTCCGCACACACCCACCACCACCACCATCCTCCGCACACACCCACCACCACCACCATCCTCCGCACACACCCACCACCACCACCACCCTCCGCACACACCCACCACCACCACCACCACCCTCCGCACACACCCACCACCACCACCATCACCCTCCGCACACACCCACCTCCACCACCACCCTCCGCACACACCCACCACCACCACCACCACCACCCTCCGCACACACCCAGCACCACCACCACCCTCCGCACACACCCACCACCACCACCACCCTCCGCACACACCCACCACCACCACCACCCTCCGCACACACCCACCACCACCACCATCCTCCGCACACACCCACCACCACCACCATCCTCCGCACACACCCACCACCACCACCACCACCACCCTCCGCACACACCCACCACCACCGCCACCCTCCGCACACACCCACCACCACCACCATCCTCCGCACACACCCACCACCACCACCACCACCCTCCGCACACACCCACCACCACCATCACCCTCCGCACACACCCACCACCAGCACCACCCTCCGCACACACCCACCACCACCATCACCCTCCGCACACACCCACCTCCACCACCACCCTCCGCACACACCCACCACCACCATCACCCTCCGTACACACAGGGCCTTTAGCAAGTGGCCAAGCTGGACTGACGGCATAACATTAAACCAAAGAAATAGGCACAGAAATATAAGTATCAAGTGTTCTTTTTCATAGGGGAAAACTGAAGAAAAAATACAAGCTGACTGAATATAGAGTAGAGATTATTAGAGATTGAAGAAGCTACCGGGAACAATGGAGGAAAAAGAACCACGGTGTTTGGATATGACCAATGCACTCCATGTGTGTGTATGAAAATGTCACCTTTGAGTCTCATTAATATCTACAATATATGTGTCAATAAAAACTTTAATGAAAAAGAAACCTAGGGAGGCAAGATATAAACAAGAAGGACCTCATATAAACAGCGTCATCACCAGCAGGTCACAGGTACAGTACACAGCATCTCTATGGATCCTTAGGACAGGCTTTGAAAGCAGAACCTGTAAAAGGTCCACAGGAGGCAGAAGGATGGTTGGGCTACACCATAAGCTCATCTCTAGCCAATGCCTGCCTCGTGAGCTCCAGATCCATGAGTTCATCACTGCTTGGATATCTACAGCTCTCTCAAAGGCATTCACAAGTCCTCAAGGACTCCCACCACCATCCACCCTCCAAGGCAGGAATTTCCTTCTATGCCACATTTTAGTAAACATCCCAGCACATAACCAGTATGCAGGGTAGAGCATAGTATCCTTGACTCCTGGACCTCACTGGTGCCCACTGACATTTCCACAGCCAACAACTCCTGTGGATTCCGCGACCTTCAACAATGTAGAATCCATCCACCTTTCTCCATGCCCACGAAGACCCCCTTTCCTCCACAGAGCAACACTCCTAGTGAAGTCTGCCTGCCTCCAAGCACTTTCACTCTTTCCAATAACTTCTCTCTGTACGACTTTGTACAGCTTTCTACTAAAACATTTCTACATCTGCCCCCATTTCTCCAAGGTAAATTCCAAATGTTTTCTCACCTCTATCTCTAGATACTTTGTCCTTCCTCTTCACCCCACCCCCTGCTTCACACACACACACACACACACACACACACCCCTACATATGTGGCATGCTCTATCTATGCGGTCAGTGTAGCGGCTTCTAGTCACACATGGCTATTGAGCACTTCGACATGCTTACTCTGAGTTGAGCAGTGTAGTGAGTATACAGATACACGCTGGAGTTTGAACACTTGGTCTGAAAAGGATATAAAATATCTCACTGACAATATTTTACTGATTACATGCTTATATGATAATATTTTGGCTAGCTGATCTTAATATTTGGTTAATTAGTTAATTTCACTCCTATTTCTTTCTACTTTTGAAATATGACCACTAGAAAGATTACAATTACATGTGTGGCCCACTCTTGTCCCTACTAGGTGATACTGTTCTAGCCCTTTGGGGTGGGAAGAGCACCATCCCACCAATACTGGGGTGTAGGGACCGTCATGCCCTGTTTAAAGAAAACCATATTTCGGAGCACTGACCTCTGCTGTGAGTTAAGAGGTAGCCAGCAATGAGTTTTACAAGTTCTGGCAAGTCCTAGGCAGTCCTCCCTCATGGAAGATCCATGAGGGGCTGTAGAGTTCTGGATGGACAGGCCAAGAACACGCTGCTGCGACCCACAGGGGAGGAAACTAGACGGTTCTGTGTGTAGGGATTGTTATTTGCACAGGTTGAGAAGAGTTCTGTGAATAGTGAAGAGTTCTTCACAGAGATGGGTGGAGATCAGGGAGAGAGGGGGCTGCCAGAATAGAGGAGTAGCAGATTTTGTGCTCCACAGAGGTTTACAGAGAATGACTCTTTCTCTACAAAAAAAAAAAAAAAAAAAAAAAAAAAGGAGAAGGAGGAATGGATTTTAAAGGGAGCTGGAAGTTGAGGGGAATGCTGTAATCCCAGCACTCGGAAAACCAGGAGTTTGAGGCCAGCCTGGGACAGCCTGGACTATATACTAAGACTCTGACTCAAAAAAAAAAAAAAAAAAAAAAAAAGACAATTTATAAAAAAAAAGAGGGAGCACTAAGGGCTCAGAAACCCCTTCGGAATATTTTTGTTACTGTCAGTATCCTTTCTGGAACTCTGGGCAGCCGTACTTTATTCTCTGGCATTGTTTCTATCAGGGATTATCCAGCTTCCGTGAAGTGTACTGTACTTGGAGAGCCCTGTGTCACGGGGGATACGGCAATGGAGATGGGACACATAGAGGAAGGAGAGGGAAACGGGCTCTCCACTGTGAAATTTCTGAGCAGCAGCCTCACATGGTTGGAGACAGAGCTCTCAGCCTCTGGGTGAGCAGGTCCATGGTACACCTGCGAGTAGCCAGGAGGAACACTGGGCAGGGAGTTACTGCCAGACAAACCCCTACTCTCCCAGGCTGTCCTGGAAGAGGATGACCTGGCAGGGACCATCTTTCACCCTGCCCACTGTCTCATCTGTCCGCTCTGTCCTTCCCACCCTCCTCCCTTGTCTTTAGGACTAAATTCAGGCATTGCCTCCTCCAGGACGTCTTCACAGTTGTCTACATCGGGGCGAGGTGTCCTTTGGTGTGCCTGTTCTTACTACACTGTGACTGACTATCTGCTTGACTCACTTCCTCAACAGTGGACACTTTGAAGGCAAGAAGCAAACCTGATTTCCCTTTGTTATGCCAGCTTTACTGTACCACATAGTAGGTGGACATGACTGTGTGCTGGATAAGTGAAAAGCACCAGATGGGAGCTGGATATAAAAGGTGCATCCCTCTTGATCACTGCACGCATCACTGTTCAAGCCCCACCTGAGGATCTGACCTCCAGCTCACTTCTGGCTCTAAGATGCTTCTAGTTTCTAGCTTAATCACATTTCATTTCAAGAAACACACCCTGATCTCCGCAAAGCTGCAGGGCCAGAGATGATTGGCACGTGTTTGCAGGTCATCTGATGAGTGACTTTTTCCTAATTCTCCCGTCATTTAAACAAACCGAGTCCTGATTGATAGAAGAGCCATTTTTACAAAGACTAGGAAAAATGGCTTTTAATATCAGTTTTTAAGAAAGAACATATGGCCCCTGTAAACTGTTAAACTTCACTTTATTGACCATAAATCTGTATTTTGCTCAGTGCAAAAGTTTTTCATCTTGTGCAGAAAAATGCTGAAACAGCTACAACTGCCGAAAACAAGAAGTTTTCTCTTACGGACAATTTATATGAAAAAGTTATTGAATTTCTGGTTAGGGAGGCCAGGCCAAGCATCTCACGGTTCCCCGCAAGGTCCAGGCCAGCAGTGCCTGACGCGACCCGTTGCTGATCAATGTCAAGAGAAAATTAACCAATTGTAAGTCTATTAAGTTGTGGGCACCAGGGACTTCAGAGCCCAGAGTAGAGACGTGCTTCTCCCTGGGGACCCTAAACTGAGGCTTTCTTTGCTGGAAGCACAGCCAGTCTTCCTGCCAAAGAGAGACTGAAAGAGCTGGCATTGGAGAGCATCTCCTATCTACTAGGTGCTCTCACAACTCTTGGCTCATTTGTTCCTGGCAACAGCCTCACAAACTCAGATTTCTCAGCCGTGTTTTACGAATGAACACATATGAAATTAGAGAGGTCAAGAATTTCTCTAGCCCTTCACAGCTTGGAAGTTACTAATTAATTTTTTTGACTCTCAGTTTCCCCACTCATAAGATAAAAATGAAGGTATTGAGCCTGGGATCAGCATGTAACAGGTGCTCGGGAAATGTATGCTCCCTTCTGAAGTCGGAGAAGTACAGAACAGGGCTTAGGACCCAAGTCGGGTGATACAAAGACCTGCCCTCCTCCGCGCTGCAGAAATCGCCTCCTTATCAGTGTTAGCCAGTTGCTTTAGGAAAGTGGGATAGTTGGGCCTCCTGCAAGTGTATTGGCCAAAGGAGCGATATCTTACACAAAGGTCAGCAGCCTAACCGGTAATATAACACGCACATGTCCACAAGGACCGGGAGGTTTCCTTCAAAATACTCTTCCTACTCTGCCGGTTCGGGAAATTTCACGATTAGAGCTATACTTTCTCGACCTAAGGCATTCTCCCTTGTCAAAGTAGAAATACTCATCATTGAGTTAATCTATGTTTTAAAATCACACTATCAAAGTTGGAAGTGTCCCCAGACATATCTGGTCCAAGAAAAGCGCACAGCTGCATGTAGAGAGCCCAGTCCTACTGCGAGGGCTGTGTGGAGGACTCTTAGGCTCATTGGGAAAGAGTACAGCATCCTACTGGTTAGGTCTGCGTTAAGCAGGGAGCAACTTGGCATCGAGGCTTATGAAAAGCTCAGTTGTCTCCCACCCTTCAGTCCACCTTTCTCTTTTCTCCCTGCTAGAACAATTTCCTGACATAACAATGTGATCCCACTAATCCCACAAATCAATAACGTCAATTTGCCATACCTAGCCACATCTCTTATATCAATCACTCCCCTCACTTGTTATACCTCACCAGTACTAACCTACTTTAATTTCTTCCTGCCATTCTGTGCTTATTCACATCACCGCACTTTTTATTGCACTCCATGTAGAACAATTTCTTTCAACCTGCACAAACCACAAACTTCTATTCATCCCTCAAAACCTAACTCAAGAGTCAACGTTTGAAAGCTTTTCTTTATTTGCATGTAAATGTAGATGCTTCTCCAGTGCTTTGGTGTATATTACATCCTTCCTTTAAGTTTATATGGCATCGTTGAACTGAGTATCTTAAGGGTAAGAACCCAATATGTGATTTTCTTCCATGCACTAAGCATATCAGAGCCCAGCACAATAAATATTCAAATGCGCAAATGAATGAGTAAAGAAATAAAGGATTTTTCCTCCCCAGACCCAGATTAAATTTTGAAACATGCACATCATTCTATTAATAAACATTCATAGAGGTATTGGTAAGTGCAAAGAGTGATGGAGGTAGACAAGTCCTCAAGGTGTTTAGGGTTTGGAGGTATCTGGGAGTAAACTATTGCATATGCAATAACAAAACAAGAAAAATGAACACAGCAGCATGATAGAAGGAAGAGGTGAACCACCTTGTTGGAATTGCAGAGATAAAAACCAGATCAGATTTTCAGGGTGACAAGGATCCAGTGTGGACTTGAGGGAAAGAATCTAGACACGCAGAAGAGTTTGCAAAGTTTTCAGGTCAGGAAGCACTTCATGTGTCTTCAGCTGAAAGGAAACCATGGAGACTGGAGCGGAGCCAAGGAAGGAAAGAGGAGCATGGGATAAGGCTGGAGACAAGCAGAAGCCCTGTGAGGCAAGGTCTTAGCAAAATAAGGCATTTTATATTTCATATAAGGGCAATAGGGAGCCATGGTGGGAATATGACGGAGAGTGACCCGATATAAGTTACTTGTGAAAGTAAAGTGGCTCTTTTTTTTAATGTAGGAATTGAACCCAAGGCTTTCATCCTGAGCTACATCCCCAGGACTTTTTGGCTTTTTTATTATGAAACAGGGTTTCACTAAATCGCTGAGCTGCCCAGACTGAGCTCACGTTTGTAATCCTCCTGCCTCACCCTCCCAGAGTGCCGAGAGCACAGGCATGCTACAGCAGGACTCTCAATGGCTCTTACTCTCTCCCCTCTGCTATTTTATCCCTGAAATTTCCACCAGACTTGGCCTCTCTGAGTTTGCTCGTCACAGCTTGGGTTTTGCATTTCTGACTGCAGAACCCTCCCCAGGAAGAGCCTCAGGGTAGTCCAAAGGCTCACCTTTGCTTCCCTGTTTTTAAAGGATACCATCCTGCCCTAACTGACATTTAAAGTCTGAAACCTTTGGATTTATTTGGATGTTTAATTATTCAAGGCAAGAGGATACATACAGTCCCATAATGACAAAAAGCAAAGCAAAAAAAAAAAAAAAAAGTCCAGGAACATATTTTAAAGCTACACAAAATATGAGAAACAAAAATTTTTAAAGTAGAAAAAAATGAATAACACAGATGAATTGCAAGGAACACAAAAGAAATTACTGATTCAACCTTTATAGTGTTAAAAGAAAACTCTGATTGAACAAAGTTTGTTTTAATTTCTTAGTGGGAGAAACAGCCTCTGCCCAGCACAGCCATGCAGTGGCTCCCGAGCTCCTGAACATGTCTCAGCAAAGATAATCGAGAGCCAGTCAGGCAAGACCACAGGAAAAGAGGAGCCAGTAAGCTGCAAGTACCAAAAAGAAAGAAGAAACACAGGCTGCTCATTAACAGGGGGGAGAGTGAGAAGACAGAGAATCACGACAGGGGAAAGTCTTTCCGGAAAAATAGGCCCACACTTGGGAATGACAGTAACAATCACGAGATCTGACCAGAAGGCACAGCGCACTTTGAAATGAAACTGGGTAAAAAGAAGAGAGAAATCCAGGAACATTTGTGTGTTCAGACTTTCAGTCAAGCATAGCAAGTGTGCAGTATGCTCACAGTTGCTTCTCTCTCTTAAATGGCGACAGACATCACCAACCAGTTATGGCTGGCACATCATAAAGCCCAGAAGCTGCCCTGATACTTCCCTACACAGTGTTACCAGTGGCCTTTACCAGGTGATCATGGCTGGCTTCTAAATGGAAGTCAATTTTGCTTACCAGTTTTAAACACTTATATGCTATGTTTGCGGCAGTCTTGATGGTTTGCTGATGGAAAAAGAAATGTAAATACTGTACAAATCTCTGGGTGATCAAGCACAAATATAAATGTACATATATATTCCAATATTTAATAAATATACACAAATTTATGTTTGCGTATTTACTTATATATAAAATTGTATACTTAAAGTCCATTAAGTTCCAATGAAATAAGAGGGAAAATGCCCCGAAAATGGCATTCTGTTCTTTAAAAGGTTTTTGTACCGTACAAGACAATACCACAAGGCTTCTGGCATCAGCCTTGTTCCCTGCTAAAATTCAGACAATCTGGGTCTCTTGCCCTGAGGATTCCTGGTGGATTCCTGGACATTTTCTCCACTTCTAATCTACATGTAGCTATACATAGAATGACTGATAATCCTGGGTTTCCTATGAAGAATTGTGGGATATGGAACTTTTAGGGCAAATACCCAGGCAAGCCAAGGTAAGTTGACCTTCACTGTAAGGATGGAATAAATCCAGCAGTCCTTAGGTCTTTGGAATATAAGGCAGAGGAAAATTGGGATCCCAGAGTACATTGGTTTTTTAGCACTGCCCAGATTTCCACCCAACTTGTGGGCGCCAGGCCCCAAGCGTCTCCTCTTTCCCACAGCACCCCTGAAGTGTTTTCACCATGCCCCTGTCTACTGCCCCTCCGTCCTGCCTCCCTACCCATCTACCATCTCCTGCTTCTCCCATGTCTACAGTGTTTCCCTCATGCAATGAATACAGCCCTTTTAAGCCTCCAGCCTGTCTCGTCGTGCTTTCTCTCTCATCTATTAACCTCCTTTTCTGCAGAACTTTTGCAGCAAAGCAAAGGAGAAAAAAATGAATAAATGTTTTAAAGCTGAGAACCTGTGTTGTAACAACCTCTATGTTGGCTGCCTAGATGTAAGGCACAAAGACAAGTAAACCCTGACCTAAGCCCTTGGAAATTCAGAGTTGGAAGCATAAGGTTGGAGAGGAAGATGGACAGCACATAAATAAGTATATTATAATAGCTGGTATTTATTGAAAGCGTACTCTGTATAGCTTTAAATTCATTGTTTCTTTTAAGTCTTGTGCTATATCTAAGAGGTATGCACTACTTGCTTATTTATGCTGTTACTATTTTCCACCTAAGAAAGTTAAGTCTTAGCTGGCTAAATCATTTTCTCATCCTCAACAACTCCAGCAAGTGATACAGCTGGACCTCAGCACCACAAATCATTTAGTTAACCACTGTGTCCTGTAATGCAGTCCAAATAGACTGTGATGAGAGCACAAAGGAAGGGTGATGTTCTCTCTATGTGATAGGAACATAGAATTCTTCACAGAGGTGGTGACTTTGAGTTGCATATTTGAGGATGATGCATTCACTAGGTAGACAAAAGGGAGAGACAGAGGATATTGACTCATGAAAGAACTCCCAACATTCAGTGATTGTCTAGCATAACTGTTTAGCTAGGAATGCACAAGGAAGACATGTATGATAGGGCTGGGGACAGTGACAGTCAGGTCATGGGTGCTGTGTTGCTGTGTTGCTGTTGTCCATCTAACGCTTGAGGCAATGGGAGTCTTGGAAGGTTCTGAGGCAGAGAAGTCACATGATGGATTTCTACTTAAAACAATTTCTGTAGCGGTGATGGATTTAGGGTAAGGTGATCTGAATGCTGAAACCATTTTCTATGAAAGGACTGATGGAAAAATGAGCTAAGGCAGGCCCAGTGGAATAAATGCAAGTTAACAGATTCAAGAGAGACTCTGTAAGCCAGTGGACCAGGTTCTGTGTCTGAAATGGACTTGGAGAATGACAGAGGAGATATGAGAGATGAATAGAGGAGAAGCAAATTTAGAGAGAAAAGTAACACTGGTGTGAGGTCTCTGTGATGCACCCATGTTGAGATGTCCAATGATAGTAGGATTAGAGCTCAGGAGAGAGGATAGAACAGAAAGCATTGCCCAGGTTAGTGTCTCGGAGACATTTGAGTGGTACACTCCCATGTTCTACTTAAAAGTGTTCCTCCACTGAATAACAAGCAAGACCCCAAGAAACTGGTACCAATGGCACATTTTTCTCATTTTCCTTAGTACTCAGTGGAGAAAAGCTGCGAAAATCTTCCTTTAAAAGAAATTTAAAGGAACACAGAATTCTAGAGTCTATATGTCTATGCCTTCATTTCCTTGCATCCTCACAGTCATTTCTAGTAAATTTTAGCAAAAAATCTAACAAATGGAAACATTAGAGTGCACACTGATTCATGATTTTCATATGCAGCAGAACACCCTGGACACTTCACAGGACCTCACTCATTCAGTCCTTAAAATGGTCATGCAGTCTCATTTTCTTCATTTTGTAGATGAGGATGTTAAAGCTTAACAAGTTCACTTGGCTGCCATAAGGTCACAAAGCAAGTAAGTTTTTGAGACCTATTTTGAACCCAGACCTACCTAACCCCAAAGACTTAGCTGAGACATCATGGCTCCTAGATGCGCTGCAGATCCTTGGTGACATGTTCATTCTTTCATGCCACATTCAGAACAGCTCTTGAGAAACTCCCAGGGAGAGGACCATGAAGAAAAGAAGGCAAGAGTGAAAATGCAGGAAGCGGGGGTCAGGTGGAGCCACGTCTCTTGGAGGAGAAAGAGGCTGCCCAATGATTGCAGTGCGTTTATTTACGCACTCAAAAGGTTGATGTCGGGTGAAACCGCTCTGCCTAACAGCTTGTTTGCCTAGCTCACCTTGGGCATCTTGGGCAGAGAACACAAGCTCGTGTTCTCTGGGCTGGAGCAACTGGTTCACCTTGAGCATTCTATGTTCTTGGGGCTGGCCTTCCTCTAGCCTCTCACCTGTGTCTGATCTTCAACTTTAGCTTCTCCTCACACTTCCACAAAAAAATGAGTCAAATGTCTTATACCTGTTGTAGTCAGGGGTTGTGCAGAGAACAATTAGAATCAGGATATGGAGTTTATTTTAATATTGTTTTATGATGGTCATCCAGAGTTAACACAAGAAACTGCAGGAAATCTATCTGCAACACCAAAGACATAAAATATTTAGTCAAGGGCCTAAATTCCACAGCAGTGTCTCACATGAATCTAGATGAAAACCTAGAGCTCATGACAATGCCTTCCACAAGTCCAACTGGAGGCCCAGAGCCCACAAGAAAGACTCATGCCAGTCTCTTTTACGGGTCCATGCTGCGAAGGCCCAAAGGTCAGCGGTGGAAGCCAGAAAGTCCATGCCAGTGGGGTGAAGGAGCCGTGCTGGTGGGATTGAGGGTTATATGCTGGAGCTGGGAAGTCACACTCACAACAAATACCAAGGCTGTCCTGAAAGGCACCACAGCCATCCTCAGCAACACGGAGGCCCTGAGCTCCTCCGACAACAAGCACAGTCTGGTACATGCCAGAAGCCAGCATGACGAGTTCATCCTGGAGACCAAGTGGCACAGGAAGCAATGCTCAATGTGAGAACCAAAGTTTCTCCAGGAGAACCAATGGCTCAAACAGCAACTTGTAGGAGAACCCCCAAAGCCTCAGCGCCTCAATGCCCTAATGCATTAACGCCTTCCTTCTTCTCCACATCTCTATTTATGCTGGCAGCTTTCCTCAGGTGGAGCATCTACACTCAGTGCCATGCTGATGTAATCCATCTGGCATTAAATTGACCACCAATTCTTAATCCATAACAATACCCTTGTATGATTTTTAACTCCCTTTCCTGGGGATGGACTGCTCTTTAAAATCATGCCCTTCTTATGTATAGAAGGTTAATTCTGCAGTGAGATGGTTGTTTGATTTCTTTTTACCTCATGTCTTTACTTGACAAAATTAAAAGTTGGCATACTTATGTTAGCCCTCAAAATATCCTTTTAACATTTCCTGGCCCATGAAATTAAAAGTATTGGAAATAATTGTATGATCTTTCTAAAGCCTTGATTTAAAAGGCAGGAACAAAGAGAATTCAACTCATCACCTTGACTGTGCATAGGAGCAGCAGAGACGTGGAGATACTTGCTCTCACCACAAGGGCCAGTTCACACTATCCTTCCAGGGCTGGCTCCCCTGATAAAAGGCAAGAGCCTGTGATACCCCAGCAGCAACTCTTCACTCCTAACTGAGAAAGAGGAGAGCTTATCTTTCAAAGACCATTGTGTACACTCCACTCCTGATTGTTCAAACAGGTTGGAGGGAAATAAGAGATGAATATTAACAATGGAATCTGACATTAGACTTTTTATATCCCCACTTCCCCAGACAAGTGCTCTACCCAGAGCCCAAGGGAGGAGAGGTTTTCTCTAAAATCTTTGAGGTCGACAAACAGGACTATTTTGGGATTTCAGGACTGAGGGCTGCTTTTCTCCTTCCCCAGCCAGTCAGGCAGGAGCCCACGGTGCTCTGATTTCTTCTCCTCTGTCTGGCTGCGGCTGTCTGTACTGAGATTATTCTTCTTCCCCTTCCTCCCTAGAGAAAAGAGTAATATATACACATATTTTATATATATATATATATATATATATATATATATATAGAGAGAGAGAGAGAGAGAGAGAGAGAGAGAGAGACCTACTATGTGCCAGGCACTGTGCTAATTTATTTTTATTACATTTTCATTTGAAAAGTAACATAACCTCATTAAAAAAAAAATTCCACCTATGACTTTAGACAAGTTACACAAAGTCCTCGAGTTTCAGTTTCTTTGATTATAAAATAGACACAGGAACTAGGTGATACTGTGAATAAAATTCTGATGTACCTTAGAAGCAACCACTACTAACACTGCTGTAAGTGCCCCAGGCAGTTTCCTATATGTTTATTAATGTTAATTATTTTTAATTTGGTTAAAAATGGAATCACATTGCACAATTGCTTTGTGGCTTGTTTTCCAGGAGAATCATTGCATAGGAAGGTACATTTTCCGAAAGAATCTTGCTTTCCAAGCCAATTGGTAGCTGGGAAAACCGAGGATAACACAGGTTAGGAAACCAGCACAAAGTCCAGAAGTTAGGTAACAGACAAAACTCAAACCTCATTCATTTTGCTAAATCTCAGGTTCCTAGATGAGAAATCACAGAGGAAAGCTAGTTCATACTCAAACAATGTGAAATACCGAGGGCAAAACTCACACAGTCTGGAATTGGTGTCCTGTGAAACCATGAGTTCTAGAATAAGGTCAAAGTTGTAATCGGAAAAACCAGGGGCTTTGAGGGGAAGTTGTTTGGTTTTTTGGTGCCAGGGGTCGAACTCATGACCTTGCTTTTGCCAGGCAGGCTTATGCCACTGAGCTAAATCACTTGCCCAAAACCAGGTGTTCTTACTATCCCATACTAGGTTATAACATCAGACAACTGAATAACCACTCCAGTACAGAGCCTCAGGCATGGAGACATCTACAGAGTGGGATAGCCAGGATATTTTAAAAAATGGCCCCTGAATTTTCATGTTCCCTGATTCCTAGACCAAAGAACAGGATGAAACATCCCGTATTGTACTGTGGTATTGTCATGCTTAAAGGGGAAATTATCCAGGTGGGACCAGTCTAATCACATAATTCCTTACAAACAGAACTTTCTCCAGTTGGTGGAAGAAGTCAGATTTAAACTCGTTGCTGGCTTGAAAATAGAGAGGACCCCAGGAAAAGAAAGGTGAGGATCTTAGAAGCAGAGAACAGACCCCATCTGGCAACTAGCAAACAAGCAGGAAATTTAGACATAGTTATTAGGAACTGGACTTAACAACCTGAATGAATGTGGAAACGGATTCCTTCTGAGTTTCTAGATTGTCATCTGGCCCAACAAACCTAGCAAACACCCTCATTTCAGCACAGAACCCAGTCTAGATTTCTAACCTAGAGAACAATGAATGATGTTGAGGATGTTGCTTTAAGCCATTAAATGTGTGGTCAATTGTTACGTGATAAAAGATAGGCAATATAAAGGACTCCCTTCTTCCCCTATGCACCACCCTTGCCTGCTGCTTTCCTGTTATCATGCATTCTCAGAAATGTGTATAAAGCCTGAATGAAAGTTAAATCATACACTTAAACATTGTATAAGAGGAATATTCCATTCTTAGAGAGCTAAGCCACTTATCAAATTCAAATCACCCCTTGCCATTAAACATTATCTAGGAAATGCATTTTTGTATATAGTCCTTCAATTTTATTTTTCTTTCTCGATCCAACACTCCATCAACCTCCCTAAGTCAAATGCACATCCAATGAAGCAAAAGACTTTACTTTCTCAGACACCTTCTAAGTTCCAACTTGGTCACCAGTGTTGAATTTTTTGAGACCTATATGGTTTTTTCACTAGTCTCAAAACATTCACTTTCCATTTATTCTAGACAACAGAGTGTAAATGTGAACATAATGATATGAACACTGTTATACAAACAAAAAATAGTACAACTGCTGGAACTGGACTGTCCAGGGGCAAACAAAACCCATACATGACAGTTCAAAGGGCCCTCTTGATCAGCTAACATGTGGCAGTCCTACAACAAGCTACTTGCAGGTGCCATGGATTCAGAGTGCTGCAGGGTTGTACAAGCCAGACAACGAAAGCACTTCCTAACCTCAAACTTTGCCCTGAGTCCCATTTTGATTACCTTCTTTTTTCCCCTTGATTCTGCTTTCTTGATTAACTCGTGTGCATTAAAGCCATCAGTGTCAGAACAGTCACATTTGGGTCACCTCTGTTTTTGCAAGGTTTTCAGCAGCTACATCATCCATAGCATCAGGCACTGGTGCCTTAATTTGCCAAGGTGTAGGTCTACAACGCCAGAACTTAGATATCTTTCTTTCCTCTGAGGTTTTATTGTTTTTCTAGAGATGATGTAAAAAGTATTGTAGGTCAGGTGATTTAAGTGACAGAAACTTATTTCCTCGTGGCTCTGGTGGCTGAAGATCCAGGATCAAGCTGTTGGCAGGTTAAGTTCCTCCAAGGCATCTTCACTCAGTTTGTGGATAGCCTGTGGATAGTTTGTGGATAGTGTGGATCCTTTATACACTGCCTTCCCTCTCTACACATTTCTGGGTCAAGTGTCCTCTTCCTATAAGGACAGACATCATTTGGGACTAGGGCCTACCCTCCTGATTTCATTTTCATATATCGCTACGTAATGCCACTCTCCAAATGCAACCACATTCTGCATTCTGAGGTACTGGAGGTTAGGATGGCAGTGTATGGATTTAGGGGGACATAACTCAGCCCAGAACAAAAATGCATTCTGCAAAGCACTTCCATCTGTCATTGGTTTGTCATTCTGATCATTGCTGTGGCCTTCTCCCAACCTTGTATCTTGCTCTCTGTTGTCACTTCTGTCCTCGTCTTCCGACTAAGGCAACAAAGAAATGCTCTAGAGCTTTTAGCCTAGAGTTGAAAAAATAAAATTCCAGGTTCTGTAATCACCGGCATCGTGGTCTTTCCTGAACATTCCTAGCACGCCACTACCCCACTCAAAGCCACTCAAACAACCCCTGAGAACCTATATCAGGTTCTCTGTGTGACTGCTTACTCGGTAGAAATAAAAACTCAGTGAAGGCAGCTTCTACAGAACAAAAACAGTGATGCTGTGAAAGGGGTAAGAGATTTAAAATCCCTAATTAGAGCTCCCAGTTGATTGTTTCACCCTTGCTGGTAACAGGTGTCCTGGGCCAAAAGTATGATGACCAAAAATAAGTGAGGAGCTGACAATAGGTTCAAAACTTCATGCCCTGGGAATGGAAGGAAAGGGGAAGAAAGAGAGGAGAAGTCCCTTTTATGAGCCAGCAACTTCCCATGCCTCAATTCATATGACCCTTATTACAACCCTGTTTATAAAGACAGACCCAGAGAAGCCAAGTAATTTAAACCACATCGCAAGTTTGAATGCAGATGGAGCGTGTATTTTCCATTTTCCAGTTGCTGAGACAAAGTACCCAACATTCACAACCCAGAGAAAAGGTTTATTTTGGTTTACAGTTTCAGTCCATGGTTGACTGATTCCAAGGCAAAAACATGGCGGAAGGACCTGGCAGAAGAAATTGTCTTACCTCATGGCAGCCAGGAAGCAGAGAGAGAAGAAGAGAGAGGGACAAGAATTTAACCTTTTAGGTCACATCCCCAGTGATCCATCCCTCTAGCCAGGCCCCACCTTCTAACAGCATCTCATCAATGGATTGATCCACTGAGGAGTGCATCACTCCCAGGAAGCAAGAGCTCCATTTCTGAACATAAGAACTTCAGGAGACATTCTAGATCTAAACCATAAACAGCAGGCTTACAATCTGTGTCTAGTTGCCTGGCTATATATTCCATCTTCCTAGAAGAATCTGTGCCGCTAGTCCCTAAGTGATGCAGGAGAATGGCAGAACCTGCAGAAGTCTGCAGCATGAAAGTCAGTGACCTCCAAATAAGCATAGGCTTTGAAAACTGTAGACAAGAGAGTTCATTAAGTTGATTTTGAAAAATTTACTGAGATGGTTCTATTTTTTGGCATCTTCTGTGCCACATCCTCCAACCCAGTCCCAGGCCTCCCCCGAGATGAAAGAGTCAAAAGCCAGCCCTGAATTTGACTGGAGAAGAAAAAACTTCAGCAAAAGCAAACACAGATGTGGCAAGAGGCCTCCTGAGTGGTCCCCACCTCGTGCTCACTCTGATAATTCCATGTAGCTGTCAATGGGTCTTCCAAGTATGCAGCTTCTAACATCACATTCTTCTGCGCAATGTTTTAGTGGCATCGCACTGCCATTTGCAGTAAAACCCAAACTCATCACTATGCCCAACTCAGCCCCTTGTCACTGTCCCAAGACCCAGCCCCTGCCTCAGCAATCAACACATTTCTTCTTCTTTTTTTTTTTTTTTAACAAACACACATTCCTGTTGCACCTAATGGCAGTGTTGGCCTCCCCACGGCATTCTTCAAAGAAAAAAGCATTTGCACTCCACAATGTCTGCCAAATAAATGAATGAGAGAAAAACTGAATTGAAGTACAAGAGAGTAATATAGATCTTCTCGACTTCATGGTCCTCCTTGGGACTGAGAATCCTTCTGTCCATGTTTCTGAACATACCCAGAGCCTCTGAGTCCTCTCCGTCCACGCAGAAGATGACGAAGGAGAAAATGGAGTATTGTGTGGGAAGCAGTAAGACCTGGAATCAGTGGACCTCAGTGCCACCAGAGTCAGCCAGCCAGAACCAGCCCACGGCCCCACCTAACTGCAGCCCCTCAGAGGTAAGGGACACGGAGATAGGTGGACACACATCAGAGTCTATCAAGGACTGGTTTCCTATCCACACTTCCCTAAAGCCTGCAAAATCCTCCTCAATACTCCACAAATGTAAACTCTTCTTTTTCCCCCCACTCTTTTCCTGTATCTCTCCAGCCCATCTTCTCAGCATTCTGAACATTTCCGACTAAAGTTTCTCCTGTCTGTACTGTAAGAGATGGAAAGGTAGAGAGGGGGCGGTGGCATCATTTCCGTGGAGGCAGGGCATGGACCAGGCTCCCTCTGCCTTCTTGGCGTGCTCACCCCCAACATTGCTGTCTTCGTCCATGCGGCTGCTGTGATGAAAAATACCATCAACTGAGTGACTTGTAAGAATTGTATTCTTACAGGTATATAGGCTGGGAAGTCCAAGATCAGGGCACCATCAGACTAAGTATCTGATAAAAGCCCACTTGCTCATAGATGGTGGCTTCTCACTGTGACCTCACATGGTAGAAGGAGCCAAGATGCTCTCTGGGGCCTCTTTCTTTAGGATCCTAAGTGCATCCATGATAGCTCCTCTCTCATGACCTAATCACTTCTCACAGATCCCCTCTCCTAACACTATCATCTTGGGGGTAAAGATTCTGACACATGAATTTGGAGAAACGCAAACATTCAGACCACATCAGACAGAGAAAAAGGAAACTCGCCACACATAGGAGTCCTCTCCAGCTTCCCTCACACCAAGCTCTGGATGTGTAGAAACCATATCACCAGATTGACTGCAGCAGTCTGTTTAAGGGATTTGCACAAGAATATTCATTTTCCACCAAGAGGCCAGAGATGTCCGCTGACACTTTGTCCACGTATCCTGACAATCCAGCTAGGAGGGAAGTGGAGGGACTGAAATTTCACTTTCTCAGAAACAGCAGATTCAGCAACTGTGGCTGCTACAGGAGACACAGATCTGTTCTGGCTCCATTTCTCTCCACCTTTATCATCATATGCAAAGCAAGAGCCATTATGCCCTGTCTGGCGGCCAAGGACTCACCTCGTCTGGGACTGGTGAAATGATACCAGCCTTCAGGGTTACCAGACACCTCCTTCTCTCAACACTCACAGGACTGGGATCTTTACCTGCCCTGGGAAAACTGTATCCAGCCAGGACACATACCAAGTGTCCTTGGTGAATGAAGTCCCTTCCAGACCTCGGCCAGGTATGGGACCCACAAGGAAAGCTATAACAGGGCCCCATGTGTTCCAGAGATAGAAGCCCCACTTTCATCCTCACCTGAGCTCTGAGAAGGGTGAGAAGCCTTCCCGAGAGTTCCTGGTACCGTTAGGCAGTATTGAGAAGGAATGGACCTGAAATTCTAAAGTCAATGTTTAAAGTTCAAGACTATAGCTAAAGCCTACCCACGTCATCCTGGACCCTCCAGGGCTTGGTTGGGAATCTAAGACTGACCAGGAGAGGGAAGGAAAATCATGGAAGAAAGAGGAAGGAGGTACTGCCAGTTCCCCTCTCCACAGCTGATCTCTTGCCCAGATTCCAACTGAGCTTGGGGCTGGGTTTATGGTTTTTACTCTTGGGGCTCCCTGGACAGTCTATGGTTTCTAGCTCACTTGACATAGTATCTTTTGCTATTCTAATCCACCCTCTGTCCCACTCCAGTATCCTCCCCTATACTTGAAAAAGGGCCATCAGCTCACCTGGGGTTCAGACAGCTCTGCCCAAGTCCACCAGAGCAAGGATCCATAAGGCCTCTGCCAGTTCATCTTAATTGTCAACTTGACTGGTTTAAGAGACGCATAGAGAGATGAGTAGATCACTGTGTTCTTGAGTGTACTAATTCTCTGATGCTCATAGCTGAATGTTACTATTCAGAGGTAGGGCCCAGCTGGATGAAGTAGGTCACTAGGAGGGTGTATCTCTTGCTGGTGCTCTTCTGTTCTCCGCTTTCCAGCTGCCATGAAGTGAGCAGCTTTAGTCCACAGTGCCCTTCTACCATGAAGTTTCTGCCCTGGAGCTGGCCCGCTATGTACTGCAACCCCTGAAACCATAAGCCAAATTAAACCGTTGTCTCCTTAAGTAGTGGGTGTCAGGTGTTTTGGCCAAGCAAATGAAACTCTAATACAGAGCCTGTCCATTCAAACCCATCTAACAAAAGCTCCAATGCTTTTTCTTCCTTCGTGAGTTTGACAAAGCTTCCATGATCCCCTAACTTGTGCACAGGCTTATGCTAACATCCAAAGGTTAAAACCAACACATATCTGCTGCTCTCCACCAGCTCATAAACTCAGAAAAATAGAAAAGTGCAAATATAGAAACAACAAGGAGATAATGTTCAACATTTTCCAGGACCTATTATATACAAGAGCCAAACCCTGTAAAATACAATGATTTTTTTAAAAAAAGATGAATACAATCCAGTCCCTAAAAGACAAAAGGAAACACTAACACATAATTTCTCTCTCTGCTGCAAGTTTGCCCCCAAGAACCCGTTGAGAGCAAAGACCCTGCTCCAAACTTGTAGGGGTTCATTTGGCAGAAGTACGGGGCATACACGTTCTGACAGTTGGGAGTTTGAAGCAGGTGTTGCTGGTGCCTCGTTTATCTTTATAAACCTCCAAACTCCTTACTACTCTCTCAAGCATCTTCCCAAACCTCAGTACCTTCTAGAGACTCTCACGGCCCAGAATTACTGAGATGATGCCCCTGCCACTCAGAGCAGCCTCAGCCAGTGATGGGAAGTGGAGAGCCGACAGTTCAGTGGCCCAGCTCCCTCCCTCCTATTGACAGCAAGGGTGATGCAAGTGAGTTCCATGTGGTGTACCCGGAGTCTCCAGCGGGAACGCATCCCAGTTTCCCACAGCAGCAACCTGCTCATTAACTCAGCCTATGTTAACTTCCTCCTCTTCTCTACCTCGCTCACCACCCTTGTCCAGTGCTTCCTGGGGTTACTTCCCAAATAAACAAGTGTCACTGGAATCATATCAAGGGCTGCTTTGGGAGGAGCCTCACCTAAGGCAGCATCCAAAGGCTTCTGCACACCTGGTCTCCACCAAGTTCCTCTGCCCAAACTTGCTACCTTTCCCTCCTCCAATCCCAAACCACTGTCCCTTCCTTGGCCTCTCCTGTGAGTCAGACCTGGAGCCTCTACCCCCTCCTGTCCCCACTCTACTTCCAAATGCTGACCAAAAGGATCCTTGGTCTGTCTAAGGCAGGTCCCGATTCTGTGTCTTCCACAAAGCCATCCTCACCATTCCCACTCTGGAGCAGCAATGCACACATACACATGTAACTACGTGGATGTTCATTATCTTCCCGCCCCCGCCTACTGCCAGCTCAGTCCCTACTCCTTGTGTAGTCCAAGGAAAGGCATGGGGGCCATGAAAATTCTGAGAAGCACATACCTTCTTTACTTCTGAAGTTTCCTCTTGAAGAAGAAAAAATAGACTTAGGAGAGGCAAAGAAAGGGCAAGAAACAGAGAGGGCTCATTTAGAAAATTGAGGGAGTAGAATGAGAGGAAGAGAGAGAGATAAATACAGAGATGGGGGAAGAAGAGGGGCAGAAGTGAGGGATCATGATCATACTCAGCCCGAAATGATTAGTTCTTGAGGAGAAAATAATTTTGTTTTTAAGTCTTAAGTTTTGCCTCCTATGAAACCAACCTCTCTTTATTTTTGAGGCTTCCATAAAAAGATCTACTTTATTTGTGGATAATGACAATGTTGTAGCCACAAAACAGAACAGCTTTTGCAGCACCACATCTTAGAATCTTGAGACAGAGGCTAAAACCCTAGCTCAGAAACAGGCCCACATCCGGGGCCTTTCCTCAACCCCTAATGACTTACCCTTGGCGCATTATCCCCTCCCCAAATTAAAGAAAGGAGAGGCAGTGGACCCTCTGGTTCCATATCCAGGCTCCTCAGACTACGACCAAGTGTCTCCTCCTCCAGTTGCCTGGCCCCAGCCCTCTCCACCGCACCCCAAGTCTGACAAGCTCCCCCCTAATGGATTGACCGTGGCCTTTGCTGGAGGGGCTAAATATAAAACTTTCCTGCACTCCTCTTGTCAAAGTTAAAAGCTTTCCATGTCTGTGTTAATGTTTTTTTTCTGTCTGCTGGCTCCAGTGACAGATGCAACATCTTGTGCTGAGTAACTGAGAGTGAATGGCTGGCAGGGGCCGGGGAGGTAGAGGCAATTTATCTCAGAGAGTTTAAGCAGGATGACATGGTTGGGAACAGGAGGGGGGTGAGGCTGTCACCTGATTACTAATCCCAAGATTTCTCCTCGGAGAGGGAGAAGAAGTGAGCTGGGATGAAGGGTACAAAAAGCAAATCAATAAACAGGTTAGCGTCCGCATCATTATTAACTCTCGGCCTGTCAGCACCCCATTGAAGCGATCGCTCGAGGCGGCCTCGGATTTAATGGTCAGTGCAATAGATTTACTGTAAATGTTATCAGAGGCAGGGGCGGGGGCAGAGGGCGTGAGGAGGCCTTCATTGACAAATCATTGGATTGCGCCTGGATGCATGAAGCCATTTCTGAACGTGCATAAATAACCCAGAGCTTAGGTCCTGGGTGGCATTTCCTTCTTCTGACTTAGATGTTGCCACCCTCCTTTCCCCACATCTTTTCCTTCCGGAAGGGTCTAGTGGCCAGGTTTCTCTCAATTCTTTCTAAGGGCCTCCAGCTCTAGCCTTTAGCAAATCTGAGCAAGGCCTGGCAGCTGGTTTGTACCAGAAGCCTCTGTAATCCAGAGAGAGTCAGCGTACCAGGAAGGAACCCCGGGTCCCAAAAGGGCGGCCAGGAGCTGGAGACTGCAGAGCAGCAGGAGAGAAGTCTCTGGGAAGTAAGGTCAGGCCTGAAGCAAGCATCTCTTGTGCCCAGGGTACGGGCTGCCTTCCAGTGTCTGTGTTCTCTCAGCCTTCCACCTCCTGTGTTTACCATTAGCAAGTGCTGGTGGGAAGACTTGACTAAGTCCATTATCAGCATATGGCTTGCAATCCTATCTTTATGCTAGGGACCATGGCAGCAAAAGAATCCAGGTGAGATTAGGAATAGTAGCCACAGAACACAGGAGGGAAGTCTACTTTTTTTCAAGAAAATGGCTACTGTGCACAGCTGATTAAGCCATATAGTACAAAATCCTAGAGAATGTCATCCACATCGTAATCTTAGTGAATGGCACACAGATTGTGCAGCATGAGAAATGCACAGCCATATTAAGCAATCTGGACAAAGAGACAGAGCCAGGTGAACAACAGAGGGAAGCAATCACCTATATAAATGAATACTGAGGAAATTTCCAAAAGAGACACAACAGGAATCAGAGGCACTGACCAGTCATTCAGGCACGGGTTGTTTAAATAGCTGAGAACCTTTTTAGAGCCTCCAAGGAACTTGAGCCATTGAGAACTATTTCTGCTGACACCTGGATGAGAAAAGGCCCATGGAAATCTCAGAAGACACTGATTTTATCTTAGCTACATTGTTCATATTCTTGAGTATAGCTAGATTTTGTCCTATGAGTGGATATGGAAAGTTTGGGTGCAGAAATATACCGTTCTAATTGGCATTGAGATTGCTGCTGGACTCCAAGTAGAACATTTACCATCTGGACTCTCAAAAATGACAAAGAAAATGGAACCATAGAAAAGGCAGGCTCAAGATCCTCTCTCTTGTCACCCTGCTGGAAGTAGGTAAGAAAAGTCACAGCTGGGTTTCCCCTACATAGGACTTGGAAGGAGGTCTTTTATCTGAAAAACTAGAAAGCAGAAGAGAGGGACAAAAGCCAGCCAATGGCATGACCTTGAGCAAGTTTCTGTGGTGCACAACTGGGCTGCAGACCCTCCAGGGACTTTGAGAAACATTCCTCAGAGTCTCACATCTGAAGGATAGGTGGGAGGCCACGCAGAGCACTATCCTCCTGCACTCTGAGAGACAGTGAAAGCTGCCCACAGCAGTGAGTAGACTGATGGGCTGGGGGTATCAGGGCCAAAGGCATCTCTCCCAAAGGCCAGTTGAATCCAGAATGACAACTAAGTGTTTCCCAAAGATTTCACTCGTGAAGCAATGTTGAGGAAAATCCTTTTTCCCAGGATGGGTCCAGGGTCACAGATTTAGGGACTTCTTTTCTCTAAGGCTGGGACACTTGTGTTACTTAACTGGGAGTCCCATAAAGATTGGTTGTGTTTTGTTTTGCTTTGTGTTGTTTTGTTTTGTTTTAGCACTAGGGGTTGAACCCAAAGCCTTTTCACTGAGCTACATCCCCAAACCTTTCACTCCTTTTTGAAACAGGTCCAGGCTGAGCTCAAACCTGCGATTTTCATGCCTCGGCCTCCCACAGTGGTAGGATTATAGCACGTACCACCACACCTAGGTAAAGACTGCTTTTTTGTTTCACTTGGGACAATCCTGGTGGCCAACTGGTAGGATAAACTCCAAATTCTGTATGCAGAGCTTGATCCCAGTGAACAACATTGTGGAGAAAATAGAGTTTGTGAACCAAGGTAACATATCAGACTAGCTAGGGACCAGGAGCCACTATGCACTTCCCCCTTCTGATCCCTGCCCAGAGTAGCCACCTGCAATCTGTAGCCTGAATTCCACATCCAGCACAAGCTTCCCAGACACAGGTTCCTGCATGGCCAATTCAGGTATGTACCCTGCAATGTTGGCTGAACAGTCACAAACCAAGTCCACAGAGGGACACAGCAGTGACCTGTACTACACTTCCCTAAAGGGAACACAAAAAGACAGAATAAAGCAGAACAGACAAAGCCTGGGAGACACAAACCCAGCAGCTGTTTACTCAGCCTCTGGGGCTTGATGTGTTTGTGAGCAGGACATACACACCCACTGCCATGGCTCCAATCTGCAGATAACACCCAAATTCACACCCAGAAGTTTGCAGCAAGGGACAATGATAGTAAGGGGTGGGATTAAAGAGACTAGTGAAGGAATCTTTGGAGAGCTTCCTCACTCTCCAATCTTCTGAGCCAGGTGAGAAAACCACCTCTGAGGAATAGGCCTTTCATCTGCTTCTGCTGGCACCTTGCTCTCAGATGTGCTGGTCTCCAGAAAGGTAAGAAAGAAATTTTTGTTCCTTATAAATTACTCACTTTCTTTTTCCATTATAGCAACAGAAAGGGACTGAAACACCTTCACATGTGCAGACACCTATCTATACACATATACTGTATATGCATGCACTTCATTATGGCTTGTAGCTAGAAGCCCCCACCACCACCACCAAAGCCTCGTGTAGTCCTGGGTGCAGCTTTTCAGAGGTGGCTGCATCTAGGGTGTGTGATGCTGAGATTAAGTGTATGATGCTGGGGTTAAGGGTGTGTATAAAGAGTCCTTCCCAGTCCTGGTCTCGGTCCAGGAAGTTTAAGTTAATTCCAATCTAACATTTCTAGTGCAACCCCCGGTGAGAATAAAATCACTAAGGTATATTTATAAATATGGAAGCCAAGGGGTCCTAAATCTGACCAGAATGAAAATTCATCAGAACAGAGGCCTCAGGACATAGGGCCCAATTTGGATTTTATTAATTCGTGAAGAAGGGAGTAGTTTGAGGATGAGTGGCTGTGAGAATGGCTGGAAATATGTGAGTACTGTGATCTGGGCTATGTAGCAGGCTTGAAAGCATCTCTGCAATATGCAGAGACAAGAATATGCAGAAAGACCAATCTGCATAATACAGTTGAGGTAGCATTTAATGTTTAGGGGGCAGTGCTTCAGCTCTGATGTGCAAACTTTTCTGCCCTGGGAAGTCATAGCCTCATCTCAAGGCTTGAATTCAGTTGACAGCCCTGGAGTGGTAGCTCTATATTCCATTCCTGGATCAACCATGTTTTGAGAGTCACAGGGTAGGGAAACAGCAATTGTGCTTGGCTAGCACTATTTACATTGCTCAGAGCCCACTGAAGGGAAAGCAAACTCTGTATACATCAATACGTGGAGATAGGGCCAGATCTAGCCAAAGTGGAGTTAATTGCTCTTTGTTCGAGGAGAGACATTCAGATGGTCCTCAACAGGTGTATGATTACTAAATTAACACAGTGATTGGTTTTGCATAGTTCTGGGTGTGGATAATGGGAAAGCCCACCCTGGGTGTGGGAAGAACCTCATGTTATGATTTGTGTCTAGGTGGCTCCCCAAGCCTCACACAGTCATGGAGGGCTGAATCTAGCTTTTGTGATTGGTTTGTTGTCTAGCATTGGGATTGGTGGTGTGAGTGCTGTACCCACCCAAGGCAGAGCTGGCGTACATTATAAGGGAGGGAAGGAGGCATGTTTTCCCCTATTTTGCCCTTTTTGATCTTGCTGTTTGCAGCCACCATGAACAAATGCCCCTCAGACACACCACCCTGCCTTAGAGCCAAATGAGCATGGACTGAAACCTCCTAAAAACTGTAAGCTAAATAAACCTTTTTATCCTAATTTTGGGTGTCAGGTATTTTGTGTCAGCAACAAGAGAAAAGTAACCAAGACACCTCCCAAAGGTCTGGTAGTCTGGAAGGGATAAAAAGGAGAGGCAGGCTGACACCTAGGCCAGATCACCCCTGGGAGATGACAGTGTCCAGGGAGTGCCACGTCCCCTATGTGAAAAGGTCCTATCTCAGAACTGGGAGGGGCTCAGGGAAGAAGCCAGACAGTTTAGATGAAAAGACTATAAGCCCATCATCTTGCTGGACATACAGAGGCAAACAGTGGTCATGCAAGAAATAGTGAGCCAGAAAAGAATACCAAAAGTGCCGGGCAAGGTGACCTCTCTCAGCTATGAGCCCATAACCCCTACTAGCCATCCAGCCCATGTGGGCAGTGGCTGAACCAGGCAATCTGTGGGAGAATGTGCCAAACAATTACTTTCCTTATTGAATATCTGATTAATTATTCAGGAGTTGAATCAATTATTCATATCTCATTTTAGCAAGGGGAGAAAAGCCACTGCCCCTTGACAGAAGCTTCTCAGCATCTCCCAAGGCCCTAGGGATGGAGTCATCAGCAGGAGAAATTGTCACAGCAGGAATGCAGCACTACCACAGTGCAGCAGCCACTGTAGCCCTCCTTTTGCACACCCTGTATGGTACCTGCACACCCCTGCTCACACTTTCACATGTGCAAATACATACTGAGAACACACCAGATGCCAGCCAGGCCCAGTGACACAAACAGTGACCAGAGATAGTCCCATAAATACTGTACCTAGCAATATAAAAGGAAAGAAGTGTGCCATCACTCCAACGAAGAAGTCACTCCTCCCTCAGCTATCAGGGCAGGTCCCCAGTCAGCAATGACACTTGAGTTGTCCCAGGGAAGTGCAGAGGTGAGAAGGGAATACCAGATAGAGTCTGGGGGCAGAGGTGCAAATGTGTAAAGGTGTAAAAGAGCCCCAGGTGTGCCTGGGCACAGGATGTAAGAAGACAGAGTGCCATAGTAAGCAGAAACCACAGTGACCTAGAGACTTGGGTTTACCTGTCAGGGAGCCAGTGGAAGAGAAAGGGTACCTAGGTCCACTACAATTAGAAATTGGCATTTCACAGAGCCACTAGGGTCAAGGGTGCCCTCTCCCCTCCAAACATGGCTTACACCCACATACTGGATGTGTGCAGAGTGCTTCCAGGGACATGTCATCTGGGCTAATTGATTAAGACACTTTCACAAGTGGTAGAACCTTTGTTGCTTGCCCATTTGGGGTTTCCCAGTCCAAGAAGTAGGGGGGAAATTGCTTCAGCAAATCCTCTCAGACTTTTTCTGCAGTGAGTAGTACTTACCACTGTTTTAAAAAGGGAGAAACTGAAGCCCAGAGAGGGGAACTGGCTGACCCTTGGTCACCCAGAACCAGAACCAGCACTCAGGCCTGCAGCCCCCAGGCTCAGCAGTACAGTACAGGACACCCTGTGGCTCCCTAACCTTCCTTAGTCCAGGCCCTCCCTGGGCCCAGGGACGCAGTGCCCATTACTCCTGCATTTGTCTTTCTGCCCTGTGCCTCTCTGTTCTCCTCTCTCTATCTTTGCCTAATGCTCATGCTCTGTGTACGTGTGTATTCCTCTGTGTCTCTACCTCTCTCTATCTCTCTCTCTCTCTCTCTCTCTCTCTCTCTCTCTCTCTCTCTCTCTCTCTGTCTCTCTCTCTCTCCCCTTTGCCCTCCTCTGCATCGCAAGTCTGTCAAGGTCTGGAATCTGGGTCTTGCTTCTCCCAGCCCCTCAACCTGACCAGACCCCAGTGCCCCACACCCACTAATCAAACCTGCGACCTGATTCAATTACACCAAGCAAAAATGCAGACGTGTAACCTTGTTAATATCACATTTATTAGAGGGAGGGGAGGAGAAAATTAAGATAGACTTCGTGTTGCCGCTAATTAGAAAAATCGAGACTTTGCATCTGCGTAGCGCTGAGCAACATGTGGTGGTAACAGATGTGGGCTCATTACACAGCTGCACGGGGGGTGGGGCCGGGGAGTGTGGAAAACATCCCCAAGCCAGCCTCTTTCGGGAGTCCCTTCCATGAAACGATCTGGGGCTGATGACACCCAAGGCAACCAGAAGGTCTAGACCTGGAGGGTAGAAATTTGGAAGGGCAGCAGACAGCTCAACCCTGGGTCAGACCTGAGCTCCAACCCGGCTCAGTCACATGTGTGCTGCATGGGGCAGCCTTTAAACCCCTCTGTGCCTTAGTTTTCACAAGTACAGTAAGAGCCTCCGCACAGCCCCCTAGGGCTGTGAGAGAGTGAAATAAGGTAAACCAGGTATAGTACATGCTCAATTCGAATGCTGATCCCCGATTCCAACAGCAATGTGGGAGGTCAGGCAGCAGCAGTAGCCATTGTCTGGCCCCATTTTCCTTCACACATCACCTCTGCTCTACCCCATTCCCGAGCTCAGAGAAAGGCCAGTAGGAGCCAGGCCTCAGCCCATGGGGCTTTGTGAATCTGAAACTGCTCCATTTCAGATCTCTTCAAGCTCGGATACTCCTTCGTAAGGGAATCATGGAATAAAGAGAGTGCACAATGAAACCTCTACTTCTGGGAGGGGGCAGGGCGGGGGCAGTCAATGAGCTAGTCATATTTAGCACCAAAAAGACATGTGCATGTATAGATCCAGACACAGACACAAAGGACACTGAGTTAAATCTAGCATTCCTATAAATAGGAATCACTGTTTATTAAAAGCATGTCCCATGGAATGTTGGGGACACACTTCTGTTAAACAACCATTCATGGTCCATCTAAGAGCCAAATCTAACCAGGCACCTTCTGCTATCTGGCTACCCTGGGTAGACTGTCGGGACACACTGAAGCTGGGAGCACCCAGGGTTCCCTTGAGCCCAAGGGACACATGCAACCAGCTAGAGAGGAGAGGGAAAGAGGACCATTAACCTCTTCTCCTTATGTCATGTCCAGGGGCTCAGCTCAGATCCACTCAGATCCCTTTGACCTTGGTCAAAACAGAGTAGGAAGGCCTCTGGCCCAGCTCACAGCACCCCAGGCCTCTTGGGTGGGTCCCGCCTATGTGATCTACAAGGCAGCCCAGCAGTCAGAGCCATGTGCAAGAAGCTCTGGCACTCATGAAATGTCACTTTCTTGTCCCCCTCTGCTGTCCTTCTCCCGTGGTGAATACCCTGGGCCCTGGGCCCTTGGGGGATGATGCCCTAAAGCATCCAGGAGCTCAGGTCTCATGGAAACCCCTTAGAATTCACCAACCTACTGACCCAAGGACCTGCACAGAAAGGGTTCACAAAAGCAAAGTCCCCTCAGTTAATCATGGATAGTTGGGTGCTATGGGGACTCTGAGAGTAGGATATACCTTCCCCAGACAGGAATTTCTAGGCTTCTACTTCTGGCCCACTTTCAGAATCACAGCCAAAAGCTATAAGATATGGAACCAGGGAACACAGAGGAGACTGAGCAAGGCCGAGGACCACGAGGTGAAGTCAATGGCTGCAGTCGGCCAAGGTGAGGAGGCTCAGGTGAGGGTCCATGGGATGTGACTATGAGATGGGGCCTGGGTACAAGTCCTCCAAGCTGGGCTACATTACACCCTACCCAGCTTGGTCCTCACCAGCTCAAAAGGAAGAGCTTTCAGCCTCCCCAGAGGGGACAGGCTACCCGGGTTCATCTGAAGAATCCTATATGCCCACAGGCTGTCATAGCTGTCATTCATCAAACATTAGACACAGACCTTGCTGTAAGCACTTGGCAAATGTCATTCTCCCAACTTCTGGTTGCTCTCACTTGGCTCATCCTGCTCCTCTGACCAGATCTATTCTCTGACCTTCTCTGACACAGGCCATGCCCAGGATACTGACTTCTACCTGCTCTAGCACCTCAATTCTCTCCCCCCGAGCTGTGTGCTAGGCTCTGAGAAAGCACCTGCAGGAGACAAGAGGGTCTGACATGGTTCTAACCATGATTGCATCTTCCATGGCTCAGGCATCTTCATGTGTTTCTTCAAGACACCACCTCCCAGAGGCCTCTAGAAACACTTTTCTTTCCCTAGACCTTCAACCTGACAAAGAGGAAAGGCAATTGGTTTACTCCTAAGCATGGATCTGCCTCATGATCCCTTTCTATTTCTTTAATCCTGCCTTCACCACATGTATAGTTTCTCTGGTATGTCTTTTGCACAGCAACACTTCTGGGTGTACTATTTATTTCCTGCCAAGATTATAGCCAATTTGAGAATTTTATAAGATAGGTTACCATTTTCACCCTGAAAATTGTGAAGATAAAACAATAAATAAAAATCAAAAATCTTACACACATGAATTTTTAGTAACTCACCCAATAATGCACCAAGAATTGACCATTTCTGGTCATTTAAGGTCCTGTGCCTCACCCTCATCCAGGGCACACACTTCCTGAAGATCCTCTACACACCAGCGGCAGTCACGGGCTGGAAGGAGAACCAAGAAGCCAAGCCCTTCCTGTGAGCTGGGACACAAGGTGAACCAAGCCTCCTCCCACCACTTCCCGTAAGCAACTGGCTGATTTGGAGAACACAGGCTGCGATGATAGCTACTGAAGTAAAAAACAACTTAATGCTTGTATTGTTTGATTGACTTTGCAGGTCTATAGCTGGTTATCTTAGCATCTATTTAGAAGATAACAATATGCAATATAGCACCTATGGGAGATTTCTCTCTGTCTTGCTTTTGAAATTCATTATTTTTCTCACTATTTTATATGGTTCTATTTTATTGTTTTGTTGTATTCCCTTTAAAATAAAATAATAATAATTAATAAAAATTGGGAAGAAAGAGAAGGAAAATGAAGAATACTCAGCATACCTGCTGTCTTTGACTGGGAGCTGGGCATTAGCCTTACACCAGGTTAATCAGACCTGTGACTTTTAATCCTAACTATAAAGACAGAAGAGCATTTATTCCCACAGGAGGGCCCACACTACAACCACACTCATAAACAGAGAGGCCACAGTGAGGAGCATCAGCTAAAAGCCCCGTGCAGTGTCCTCCATCCTCTACCTTCAGGACCAGGTGGAGCCACCAGGAAGCAAAGGGTGTCTCAAGCACCTCTTACTGATGCCTGTATAACGGGGTTACCTGGACACTTTAAATCACATTAATGAACCGTGAGAACCCCTGTGTGGGGTGTTGGCAGGAGACCAAGCCATCACAACAGCCCAGGGGTAGACCTTTTTATTTCTTTTCCCCAGAAACTACTCAATAAATGCTTTTAGCATCTTTTTTAAATAAAAAAGGAATAAAATATAAGGGCCATAATTAGCTCTACGCCTATTTTCAATTAGTCCAAATGATCGTGTTAAAAGCTATTAATAAACCACCACAAGTGGAGGTCACTGTTGGAGATGTACATCAGGGAGGAGCTGGCAGCCCATCGTGGAGCCTTGGACCACTGCTGAGCTCTCTCTCCCTTTCTCATCATTCCTTGCCTCCAAAGCCTTTACCACGGGGCCTTCCTCATTGCCACAGTGTAGTGAAGGACAGGACACAGACTAGAATCATCCGCTAAGATCTGAAAACAGGAAAGGCTTTCCACATCCACCATCCGGGAGAAATGACACCCTGATTTGAAGCTAAACAAATAACAGGCTGGTTCTATCAGTTCCATCAGGAGCGATGGCCATGCAGGCTAAGCCCTGTGATCCTGGGTATTCATGCTGTCTGTGCTGAAATTCCTATGGTTTTTGTTCTTCTCTGGGAAAAACAGTTTGACTGATTTGTGCTATCTGCCAGAGCAAGGAATTAGAAGGTGGTGGCATGCTTACCTTGTGTCACCATTGTTGCCCTAACCCTGTTGGGAGAGTGATTTTTCCCTTTGGTCCATTCACCAGCTGGAGGCAGCTTCCATTCTAACCCTGTGGAGTGAGTCAAACCTCTTCTGCCTGCCTGCTTTCATCCTCAGTCTTGCTCTAGGCAGTCAAAGCCCACAGGACAGGAATCCAGATCCAGTATTTCTTCTCAATGCCCTCCCAGCACTAGGACAGTTTTCTGATTCACTGGCATTCCAGAGCTAAAAGGAGGGATGTGACCTTTCCCTGCTTTCAGAAACTTTCAGGCCAGCGTCGGGATTTGCCCTTCCCAGTGCTATGGCTCCCAGTTGCCGTCAGAAATCTCACCTCCCAGCCTCATCTTCCATCTTTCCCCACACTCATTGTGCCTTCCATCTACTCTGAATTCCTACATTGTCTGACAATATCATGCATGGGGCATCTCTAGGACATTTGCTTGGAACACCTTCTTCCTTGCCAACCTACCAGATAACTCCTGCTTACCTTTAAATGTCCAAACTATGTGAGCCCCTAAGTGAGACCAAGCTGTTATCTACAACTCCAGATGCCCTTGTTTGTACCTGGATCTTCAGTGTCTGTGTGAAGATCTGTCTTCTCAATAGGACTGTGCCCAGCAACACAAATCATCATCCAAATGCAAAAGGGCTAGAAAGTGCCTCAACTGGATTTCAGAGGCAAGGTCCATGCTGTTTCTCACTGTGACATTTCACTGTCTGCCTCCCAGGACCCAGACTTACACTCTTACTCAGGCAGGTTTCCAACAAGAAAGGACACCAAAGGAACCCAATTGTCCAACGAGAGGTTTCAGCATCTCCCTAACTATGAACGAAGTCACTTGTTATCCTCTTACTGTACCCCTAAAAAGAAAGAACTACTCCTTACAATTTGGATTTGGTGCCCACATTTCCCTCCCACTATTCTCCATCCCTCACTCCACTTCTCATGCCAGAAAGCTGAATCCAAAGCTAATAGAAGAGCTGAAAATGAAGCATTATGAGAATGAGGATGGAAGAAAGCAGTTGAGCAGTGTGGCCCTACCAAAAACACAGCCCAAGATGGACCAGAGCCCCTCTGTGGCTTCTAACCACTCCCACCCACCCATGATTGATGGTGAGCAGATGCATCAGCACCCCCCTCCCTTTCTCTCATGGAGCTTTTTTTTGTTAGGTTTTGCTAAAGCAACCTGCAAATTAATTTAATATCCTCCTTTGGTTGGGAGCTATGAAGCTGGGCTCGGGGCTGATGATGCATGAACCATCGGTGGCAAGTATTTAATCTCTGGACAATGGATAGAGATGTTAGTGCACGCCACACTAAATTCTATTTACGCTGCCTATTAAGAGCAGTCAAGCTGAAGGGAATCGGTGCACATTACAGGCCCTAATGGGAGAGGAAGCTCCACAACAGTACATTAAAGGCGGAAAATGAATTAGGAGGGGACAGTGGAGGAGAAAGCAGGCAGGCCCAGGCCCTGTCTGGAGATAACTCTTCCTGACAGCCTAGCACACATGCCCAGCCCCACTGATCACATATACCAAGGAAAGGAACACCAGTAGTAAGTCCTCCCATAGACCTTAGCTGTGGGTACCACTCTGCCCAGGGTCCAGGAAATGGAAGCAATTAGACTCTGGCTGAAGATAAAAAATGGATTTATCTGAGGCCACCAATTCAGCTTCCCTGCCCACTTCAAGTGGGTCTGCCTAAAAGTTTGGGACAGTCTCCATCCCTCCAGAGACAGGAAGAAGTGGCCAATGGCCATAACGAATGGTCTGAGAGCTGTTATCTCTGCTGCTGTCACATTAGTGGGCACACTTGGAGGACAATGACTGTAATACTGGGCAATAATAGTTACAGGGACTCTAGGCACATTACAAGACCTCTTTAAACTGTAACATCTTTGACTGTACAGTCATGATCATGTTCACCTTTTTGAGGATCATGAGAGCTTAAATTTGATCTCAGTGAGCCTCCCAATCCTCCTTTCTATTTGTATTTCTGCCCTACAACAGCTCGTTCCTTGAGAGCCCAGCATATAGCTATGCATAAAAAGGGTATCACCCAATGGTTGCTTGTTAAAGAATCCAGCCAAGGTCACTCATCAGGTAAACACCTCTGCCAGCAGATCAGCCCCACCTTCATCACATTTCCCTTACCAACACCCTTCTTATTAAGTGACTCTTGGGGCACTTGGGAAAATCTGAGCAGACATTCTGCCCTCAAAGCCAGACAGCAGTGTCTTTAGAGACAGGGTCTCTAAACTCCTGAGTCCTACAAAATAGAGATGACAGAGTACAATTTAGCAGAATATAATGTGAGGGCCACAAAATGAGACGATGCTAACAAAAGGGATTAGTGAGAGGAGACAAGGCAAGGTGGCACAGAATCCATCTAACAGGACAATGAGGGAGAATGTCTACCCGCCCCCAGACATGCCCTCACCTCAAGCAACTGCAAGATCTCCAGATGGACCTGGAGATAGGGATAATAGTAGCCTCAGGAAACTTCCCAAAGTATCATAAATGGATAAGCAAGAACACTCTACCATCTTCTATAAGAAACCTCCCATGAGCCTTGAAGGCTGAACTAGGAGTTCATTGTTCTGACACAGTACACTGCACCACAGCATTCATTGCATTATTGCGTTATTGTAGTCACAGTACATCACTCTGGTTCATTCCATATTTCAAAGCACTTGGTACAGCCCAGTAAACATCTCTTGAGCTAAACTGAAATGACCCATTGGTTCTGGACATCCATTCAGTGCAGATTTATTATAGCTCCTGTCATAAAGATCATATTTATACAACACCAAAATTAGAAATAAAAGCTATGTATTATGCAGGGTATTACATACCTCTATCACTGATAGTTCTATACTCATCACAAAACGAAACAATTACATATTAACCATGGTTAATATAATGTTAAGGTCAAACTAGTACTTCAAGGCAAAATTGTATTCTTGATTGCATCGTTTAGAGAACAAGAAGGAATAAAGAAAAACATACCAAAAAATTTCTGAGTAAATATGAAAGATTAAATATCAATATATATATGACTTCCAAACTTTTATATTATCATCTTTTCCTGTTATCTCCATCCTTTTGAGTTATTCCATTAAAAGTCCCTTTGTGCCATTACACTGTGGGAATTAACACACTTGCTGGGGCTATGTGTTCCCCTGAGAATGTGCCTTTCATCTGATCTCCAACTCCAGAGTGGCTGATCAGGGGCTCCAACTCCAGGGGCTGTTTCTGACTTCATCACTACATCTTCTCAACCTCTGGCTGAGCAGAACAGTGATACTAAGACAGGTCCATTCTCGGGAGACATATGACTCTTCTCATAGGTAGTTTTGGTTTGGGATCACCCCATTTGCCTTGCCATAGTTCTTGGAACTATATAGTGTCTAACACTCTTTTTGTCCAACCTTCCTCTTTCCTTCCAAGTGGCTAAATCCGCATCATGTTCTAACAGCAATCCCAGCCTGCTCCAGCATCACAGAGGTGGTTTCTCCCATAAATCTCTTGCATACTTAGTCCTATCTTTATGTCAACTTCTAAAAAGACCCCAACTAATGCAGCCAAGACAACTGGATTCTAGTATAGCAACAGGGCTTGCTGAGAACCAGCTTGATTCGCTGGAATTTCCAAAACTCATAGGAATATGAAAGGCACCTAGGAACACTGTTAGGATTATAAAATGATCTCAAAGATAGTTATATCAAGAGCTTAGAAAAGTAATTGGCACACAATCCTTTGGTTTATGTGAGGAGGATTCATTGCAGACACTGATTAAGTATCAAAACTCATGGATGCTCAAGTTCCCTGCAGAGAATGGCCTAGTATTTGCATAGAACTGACAGATATCTTCTCACACACTTTAAATCATCTCTACATGGTGCTTGATACGTAACAAAATGCATATGCTGTGTAAATTGTACCATATTGTTAAGGAATAATAACAAAAGAAGTTTGTACATGCTCAGTATAGACAAAAAATTTTTTTCCAAATATCTTCCGTCTGAGATTTGTTGACTCTGAAGACATGAAGAGCCAATTGTAGTGGTCATGTAAGGGTTTGGTAGATAAACAGAAACAAAAATTTTTAAATTATCTGGTGCTAGAGATTGAACTCTGGGCCTCACACATACTAAGCAGCAACTCAGGCCCTCAAAATATTTTCAAGAAACAGTCAGACTCTTGGATTTTTCTCCCCTTCTCTTTTACAAAGCAACAATTTCCTCCTGCAAATAAGATGAAGCATTCTTCTCCAGAGTATAACTCATGAGCTCTCTAGAACAAGGACACCAGTCACTGGTGAGAGGATGGAAAAAGAAACAAGAAATCAAATTAACTTGCACACAATGAATGGTGAGAGCCAAAACTTTGCTGCCCTGCCCCCACCCTTTAGTCTTTCCTAGACTAAAAGATGTTCATCTAAGATTCTAGCCGTTTCAGAAAAACAATGGCTCCTGAGGCTGTTCTATCAAATAAGCCACAAGTGACTCTCTCTGAGGAAATTCAGAGCCAACAAGCCAAATCACACCAATCAGCTAGCTAATTCTCCCTGTCCAGGGAAACTGACAAGGTGACACTGACAACAAGCATCTACAGCCATCGGAGAAGGACCTCTGACATGGAAGATAGAGACCCAGGCAAATAAATACCTGCTGGGTGGGTAACAACAAAGAGAAAGTAGAAATTGTCCTCTTTGACAAATATGACTGTATTTATAAGGAATGTTGAGAATGGGCAAATATATAGAGACAGAAAGTAGACTACTGATAACCAAGGTCTGGAGCAAAAGTAAGGAGTTTTTTGGGTGGCAGCTTTATAAAGCATGCAGAGTTCATTTTGGGGATGCAGAAACTATTGTAAATTTCATGGTAGTGATGACTACACAACTCTGTGAATATAACAAAAACCATACCCTTCCATGAGTGCACTGCATATTGTATGAATTAAATCTCAACAAAGTATTTTTATACATACAGAAGTATAAATCTTCATAGAATAAAAAAAGATCACATAAAACAAATGTTGAATATAAAAACAAACATTCAGACATTAAAAAGAGGTTTTAGAAATTTAAAGTGCAACAGAGTTTAAATAAAAATTTCAAAAGAAAATTCAGATTATAAATATATTCCCCAGAAAATAAAATTAAAAACAAACAAGTGAAACATGAGAGAGAAAAGATTAGAAAGCCAGTTAAAGATGCCCACCATTCAAACTATAGGAGTTAAAAACAATGAGGGGAGAAAGGAATCAAAATTACTAAAGAGTCTAAAGGGTTTGGGGCTGGGGATTTAGCTCAGCAGCTTAAGCGCCTGCCTTGCAAGCAGGCAGTCATGAGTTCGATCCCTGGTACCGATAAAAAAGAAAAAGACCAAAAAAAATGTAAGAAAAAAAAAAGAGTCTAAAGGGTTTATAAAAAGGATAAAAATAAAAAGTAGTCCCATACTAGGCATATTGTTATGAAGTGTTATGAAAATGTTAGGACCCTGGATACAACAGAAGAGTTTATAAGTGGAGATGAGGAAGAATGGAAGAGAGAGGAGGAGAGAAGGGAAGGGAAGGGGAGGGAAGGGCAAAGAAGGGGGAAGGGAGAAGGAAAGAAAGAAGAAATCAAATGAAGGATCAGAAAACAGAAACATTTCAGACCTCTCAACAAGTAGAAGACAATGGGACAGTGTGTATCAGTTATTTTGTGCTGCATAACAACGCAAAACAGAAGCTTACAATAACAGTAAACCTTTATATCTCATGCCGTTTCTGTGGCTCAGGAATTCAGGACAGAGCTAGCTGGGCAGCTCTGACTCAGGGATCATTCATGAGGTTATAATCAAAATGTCAGTCAGAGTTGCAGTCACCTAAGGGTTTGACTGGAGCCCATGGGTCCTCTCCAAGATGCTTCATGCTCATGGCTGGAAAGTTGGATGAGCTACTGGCAGGAAGCCTCAGCTGCTCACCACCAAACCCTCCAAAAGGCTGACTGGGTATCCTCATCATATGACAGCAGGCTTCCCTCAGAAATGGTGGTCCTAAAACAGCAAGTGAGAAGCCACATGTCTGCTATGGCCATAACTGCTGGAATATCCCACTGTCCACAGTGGTCATCCCTACTCAACGTGAGAGGGAACGCTATAGGGCACGAATACCTGGAGGCCAGAATTCTCATGACTATTCTGGAGGTTGGTTACCGAAGAATGAATTTGAAATTATGGAGAAAGATAACGAATCTACTGCCAGTCAAATATTTAAGTGTGAGAACAGAATGACATATTCAGACGTGAGAACTTTTTAGATGTTTTTACTGCTTCAATTCCTCTTCTTAAGACACAGTGAAAGAAGAGCTCCACCAAAGTGAGTGTGTAAACCAAGAAAGAGGATAACAAGATTCAGGAAGTGAATTCTTAAGAATTCACAGTAGGATGGTGGATGAGCGGTAACTGGACCAGAATAAAGTAAATATGGGTCTGGGAGGGATTTCTCCAGGAAGAGAGGGATGATATGATAGTTGATGTGTTTTAGTGTCTTGACAGGTGATTTGGACAACTAGCAAGGAGTGCAAGGTTAAGTCAATGACAAAGAAATAAATATTAACTTTAGGGAAATTAAAAGTTGTGTAGGAAAAGAAAAGTGATAATAGTTTATTACCTGGGTCAATTGTGAAGCATGTTTACACAGTCATAACAATAAAAAATATTAAGCACTAATCTTAAAACTATTATATAACTACCCTGGAAGATGCAGAAGCCTCGAAGGGTGTAAACGTGTGGTCAGGATGGTAAGGAAAGAAAGCTAAATCCTGATGTACCGCTTAAACCCTGAAAACAAGTACTAAGACAAACATATTTTATGGAATCACAAAGTAAACATCAAAATCTGCTAAAAGAAGAGAAGTTAATTACTCCTGAGGAAAGAAAAATGGGAGGAAAGAAAAATCTCCTCTTTTACAATTTCCTCATTTTCCTACTTCATCAACCAGGCTTTGAAGTAAGAAAGACTCACAGGACACCTTGACCGCTTACTAGCTGTATTTTTGTGGGCTTACTTAGTCCTACCTTCTTAGCTTTAGCCTCTGCATACAGTAATACATGGAGAGAGGGATAAGGATAAGGGGAAATACTATGTCTGCATGGAAACGAGGTTGACATATATGAAAGTGTCTAGCATACAGTACATTCTCATTAAATCACCGGCTTCCTTTCTTTTTCCTAAAGTAATTGTAAGATAAAATGATGAAAAAAAACAAAGGCTAAAGATCAGAAAGAAAAGGGATGGTGGTGGTGATGCCGGGAGTGATGAGGATTAAGGTGCTAAAGACAACAAAGATTTGTACTATATTATCCCATTTCATGCTGTAGAACCCCCCAACTAGGTGTTATTTTATAGTCATCCTACAGAGGAGGAAACAAAGCCATAATGTGGTTAAGTGAGCTATCCAAGGACACAAAAGTCATCATAGAACACAGCTGAGCCCAAGCAAACTTCAGAGCCAGAATAGAATCACTTTATAACATTGCCAAATTTGCTATAGCTTGGTCTTAGGTATATTGTGCTGTGGATATTGGCAGCTCCAAAAATAAATGGCCACTGGAGAAATCCCTAAATGATTCTTAACCAAAAAGCTCATGAAATAAGTGAACAAATCAGAAAGAACATGCTATACTCTAGTTAGAGGGTAGCTCAGCAGCCAGCAGAGCATAGAATATGTTCCTAGTGGAAGGAAGAGATACCTTATTCAAAGACCAGGAGGCAGAACAGAGGACAGTAAAAGCTCTGTTGGCCATGTAAAAGGACTTTGGCCTTATCCAAAGGAAATGGAAAATTGCTGGAGAAGTTTAAGAGGGGAATGGCATGATTTTAGAATGAGATGGGATTTGTTGTTCTGTGGAGAAAAAAAAATTAGACGACCAAGCTTGGCAACAAATATACTCACAAGATGGTTATTAGGGTCTTCAAGGACAGAGAGAGTGGCAGGTAGAGGAGGGCTGCAGGAGAGACAGCGAGAGAAAAGATGCTAGGCCAGCCGTGGAGGCACACATCTGTCATCTCAGCACTTGGGAGACTGAGGCAGGAGGATTGCTGCAAGCTTGAGGCCAACCTGGGCTACAAAGTGAGTTCAAGACCAGCGTGAACTGCATAGTGAAACTGTGTGTCAAAAAGAGGAGAGAGAGACAGAGACAGAGAGAGAGAGAGAGAGACAGAGACAGAGACAGACAGAGACAGAGAGACAGAGAGACAGAGAGAGACGCTTGATGACAAGTTATGGGAGCCTTCCTCAGACATGGAGGAAGTGGGGGTTCACGGGAAGGTACAATAGAGGAAGGTGGAAAACCCTGATGAATGTTCTGACTCAGGCCTCTGGGGCAAAGGAGAAAGCTCCTTCTCTGGGGTAGAATAAGCACCCAGAAGCTCCCTTCAAATCATGTGTGGTCGATATCTTTTCACCAAGCTGGGGTATTTCCACGGACAAGCCTGACTGAGAGAAACAACCTAAGGACAAAAGGAAGAAGGGAGAAAAAAATGCACCCAGGATGAGGTTCCTGCCTGTGAACACCCTCCCTTCTCAGCCTTCCCATGCGTCTGCGGCCTATTTCTTCAAGGACAGTCCTGTTGCAGCTGCTGGCAGTTCGCACCCATCAGCTGCAGGCCCACTGCTCGAAATAAAGCTGTAGTGTTTATGAGACTTAATTAACAAAATCGCTCATCATCCCAGAAACTTACTATCTGGACATGACACTGTCTGAAATACATAGCTCAGTGTCCAGGAACTGGTCCACACTTGCCCTAGACTCCCCAGTGCAACTTTGAGACCTCCAGTTCCTAGGAGCTCTTGCAATTAACAGCTAATTAAACAAACAAAACAAACCTACCAGGTGGACAGGAACTTACAGGAAGACATTCTTGGCTCACAAAAGTAAGTAATTTTGTGATGTGGGCAGGTTTGTAAAAACTCACTGATGAGATAAATCAGGGGCTCACTCCCATCTTGAAGGTCTGTTCAGATGGAGGAAAGCACCTCAAGATCAGAAAATTCATGGATGGGACAATTAGGTTATTTCCTTCACAGCTAGTCACAGGCAAGGATGTTCTAAAAATCGTCATTCCCAGACTTGTCCCATCACACTGGGGATGGGAGTAAAGTATTCATGTAAAAATATTTATTGTGCACCTACTATGAATCATGGATTAGAGAACTGAGCAAGACAGTCATGTTTCCCACTCCTATGGGTCTTCATATCCCAGTATTCTAAAGATTAACAATACATGAGAAGGCAAGCAAGATATTACGGATAGTGGTAAGGGCTAAAAGGTAACTAATAGACTGGTGTGATGAGGAGGACTGAGCCAAGGGATGTTTTACAGGGAGGAATGTCAGAGAAGTTTCTCTAAAGAGATTCCACTCATGCTAAGAGCTGAAGGAGAAATGTGCATGGCAAGGAAAATGGCTGATGCGCAGGCCCTGAGGTGGGAAAAACATCAGCAATTCAAGGAACAGAGAGCAGACTGGCACGGTGGGAACACAGAGCGTGAAGGAGAAAGTGAGAAATAGGCAAGTTTGAAAAACTGGCAAAGATGGAATCCTTACGGGTCTCCACAAGGGTCATTCTTATATTCTAAATAAACTGGGGACTGTTGGAGAGTGTTAATCACCAGAGACATGGTAGAAATACAAATGAATAGATAACAGACACTGAGGGCCACTTACATCCCTCCCTGCCCTACCACCAAAGTCCTAGCATGCCCGGACACTAGCTTTTGTGAACCATAGCTGGTTTTCAGGTTTCATGGTTTAAACTCTTTCCCTAAGCTTGTAGGGTCCATTCACACCTGGAACTCAAGGCTTTTCAAGGCCACCTACATGTACTGGTTTGAGATAAGGCTCCCATGTGTCAGTAATTCACTTCTGAATGTCATAGGCTGGTTTTGAGGATGAAATTAGCAATGTATGCAAAATTCCCAACACAGGGCCCATCGTGCTGTCCAGCACTTAGTAGAAGCTCAATAAATCTTTTTAAAAGGAAAGAATGACATTTCTATTTCTGTGAAAGTGAGGTGTAGGGATTACAAGGAAGGAAGGAAGCCTCTCCCAACTGAGGGCCAGTGGAACACCTACATCAAGAAGTAGGCCTTCCTTTTAATAAATTATTAACGAATGATGATCTGTTTTTAAACAAATGTTATCTAAATGTGAGTCAAATGAGAACTGATTTTAAAAAAACTTTTAAACAGAGGTTCTTTCAGGGTCTTAGAACTCCATAGGTCAAGCCCCATGCACAGCCACATAGTTACCTTCAGGGGACAGCCCCTGAGTGTCCAGAGCAGGGCCCTGAACAGAAAGTGAATGTCTTTCCCAGCCCTAGCTAAGAAACATTGCTGATCCATGACTTTCAAGAGCAATCCTTGAGGAGAAGAGAGTGGCTTCCCCACTCTGGGCAAAATGTCCTGGCTGAGAGCCCAAGGACTTGGTGAGATACGTGTCACCAAAGTGGTTCTCCACGGCCAGAGAGAAGGGAGAGAAGCCGGGCTCCTAGGGTTCACACCTGAAACAAGGGCCAAGGCTAGGCATGAGGCGGGCTCCAAGCGCCTGCATCACTGGTTTGCAGTAAAGTTAAGAATGTTCCCTGCCAAGCCAGCAAAACAAACAGGGCTGCTGCTTCCCATTGGAATATTCTTGATCCTATAGTGAGATCCCAGTTAAACTGGCAAGCCCTGCACCTTTCCTCACCCCTTCTCACCTCCTCCTTCTCTTCACCACTTCTCTGAGCTCTGCTCCCTTCCAGATTGTCATTCTGTCCCCTACCCCAATGTCTCCTTACAAGTCCATGGATTGAACCAGCAGTGTCTTATATTGGTGTCAAAGGCATAAGAGCCCACCAGCCCAACTCTCCTACCTCAGGGACACTCAGGGACTGTCCCCGTATGCAAAACAGCAGGAGCCTGAATTCATAATTGGACGTTCCAAAATGTAATTATGAAAGATGAAATGCTCCTCTCAATGAGAAGGCTGTAAATAGAATAATTAATTTTGTGTTTGCTTGAACAATTCTGTATTATGGACCTTACAGTGGAACTGAAATTAATTAAGTGCACCAGGATTTATGGAGGAGGTGAAGAGAGAGGGAAAAAAAAGAATTAATCCGAAGTAAAAGATAGATGAGTTTGGGAGTGTAATGATGTGTTAGCCTGGGGTATTCTTTAACAAATTTACCAGGCACGTTCTGGGTATAAAAGGCATGCGTTGACAGAATTATCTCAACTAATACAGCTGCTGGTCAAAAGCAAGTGAGAAAAAAGTGGATGGATGGGACTTAGGAGGCCCCTGAGGAGCTAGAGACAGGGGGCAATTTCAAGCTGGCTAGGAGAGGATGACACCAGGAGAAGAAAACAGGCAGGCACAGCAAAAGCTTTCACCCTCACAACAAATCGGGGGACAGTAGAGAGCTCCCAGGGGTTGCAGGAGGTAAACTGGAAAGGCTGTGCGTGAGGACTAACTGAAGGAGAAGATCCTCAGCATTCCTAGGCCCCCCCCCCCGGTTCATTTCCAGCCCCAGTAATATTCCCAGTCCCACATACTAGCCAATTCATTTCCCTTCTCCATGGACATTGGCAGGAAGTGATACCCTGTGACATCCAAAGCAAGGTCATACAAGGTGCTATGGCTTTTACATGCACCACTGGAACCTGACACCATGTTTGTGAGGAAGCCCAAACTAGCTTCTGCAGGAAAATTCCACGAGAAAGAACTGCAGTTCCCAACTCACCACCAGCACCAACCACCAGACCTATGAAGCTGACCCTTTACATTCTTGCAAATTCCAACCACGGGCTTTAAGTCTCCTATCAGACATGGTGTAGTAGAGGCAGCCATCCCCACTGTGCCCTCTCTGAATCCCTGACACATAACAACTGTGAGAGATCAGAAAGGAGTCGTGTTTCAGTCACCACATTTTGGATGATGTATCAAATAGACAGAGTAAAACAATCCCCCACTTAACCCAAGTGGCACCATTTTTCATTTATTTTTATATTACAATCACATATAAGATATCAAAGAAGAAGAAGAGGAAGAGGACAACAAATATGACAACAATGAGGATGAGGATGAGGGGAGGAGGAAGAAGAAGAGGAAGAGAGAGGGAGAGGAAGGAGGAAGGAGGGAGGCAACACAGCTGTGAAAAGCTGAAAACACAGAAACGTAGACTTGGAAACAACTGGGTTGAATCCCAGCTCTGAGCTTCCAGGTTATATACTCACATGGCATCTGTGAACTTCCTTCTCCTCTTGAGGAGACTTGGAGGAGTTGAGGACTTGGAGGAGACTTCTCCTCATGCCCATACGTGGAAGAATTTTAGGAGCACCTAGCCTGGGATGCCAGCAAAGTATCACAGGCTCCAGAGTCAGATGAACCTGGTTTCAAATTCCAGCTCTATGTTTCTAGCTGTGTGATCATACACAACTCACTTTTCTGGACTTCAGTCTCACCATCTGCATAACAAAAGTGATGGGCACATAGTAAATGTTCATTAAACAAGAGCCTATAGTTTGATCCTGCCTGCCTCCTTGAGCTCCTTTGCCAAACTTGTGAAACAACCATGGGCATAAAAACTGGGCATCTCAAATGTCTTTATTTGAACAACCAGAGGTGGATACTTAATGATGCTTCCATGAAGCCACCACAACTCTGACCCTTGTGTCAGAGGCCGATGCATAGGACAGCAGTGTAAGCAGCCCTGCCTAGCAGACACTTGTCCTCACTCCCATATCTGTCCTCTGCAAGCAGCAAAATAGCACACAGAAACTTCAGTGTGTCTACTCCATTCCATTTGTGAGACCACAGCCTCAAAACAGTGATCTAGAAAGCCAGGCCGGTAAGCTACAAGACACCCTGGGCTGGGTTCGTATCTACACTGCAACAAGACTCCAAACAACCAGGCAGGTGCCTCCATCCCAGCACCCAGCCCCAGAGAGCATCCCTCATGCAGACTCTGGCTCCCCAGGGTGGTATTAAGCAGCCATTTAGATACCTGGCATGGAGCAAGTTGATGGATGACTTTATTAACCCACCGAAGTAAAGCCACTGACAGTGAAGGACTCCTCTGTCAAGGGAAGCGTCCCTTGCCCTCAGGGCTCCTTACCAGCCTGCGTGACAGTCTGAGCCCCTGACAGACTGAGAGCTTCTGTGAGCATGGGAGGGCAGTGTGAGGACAGACCAGTGTGCCCTCAAGTGCCAAACCTTCCAGGTCCTGGGCCCTAGTCTCTTTGAGTCCCACCAAGTCACCTGGCCCTCCAGGCCAACAATCGCCATCGTCTCAATTCTTAGTCTCTTGTGCAGCCCAGAAGGCAGCACTCACCTTGCAGTCTGGGTAAAGGTGTCCCCTAAAGCTGCCCGATGTAGCAGCCCTGCTGGCTTTCCCAGGTGGCCCTGCAAGCCTGACCACATGCTAAGCATTCCATCAGCCTCTCCCTATAACCTTGGAAAAAGGAAGGTGGATTTTCAGCACCATTCTGTAGGAAAGGAAAGCTGGACTGAGAGAGGTGACATGACTGATCCCTGGTCACAGCAGAATTCAAGCCCCTCTCTTGTCCCCGATGCTGAGCAGAAAAGACTCCCCTGGGACTGCATCCCCATCCTCCTCCCACCCACAGCCCTAAGGCACCTTCTCATTCCCACACCACAAAAACCATCCGCTCCCTAAGGCCTTCAGTCCCGAGGCAGAGGCCAGAGAGGAGAAACCAGAACTGTGGATTGTCCTACCACTCCTGCTTCTCTGGAGTGACCCGAGAGCGCCACAAACCTCCATGGCTCCTCTCACCATCCCATCCTCTCCTCTTCTGCAGCCCTTGAACCTGCGAGAACTTACATCACCTCCCCACAGCCTGCATCTGCACACCACAGCTCCTCCCCAAGTCTTCTCCACACAGCAGCTCCCGCTGTCCCACTTCAACCACACAGGAGAATGCTTCTTCCGTGAAACTCCAACTCCCCCCACCCCACCCCCACTGCCCTTCAGGCCCTGCAGGGCTCCTCTGGCCCTAGCACCAAGGCCCAACCCTCAAGTTAGACCTAGCATCTCCCACAGCCCTGCCTGCCCCTTCGGCCCCCTATGCCTCAGATACCTCCTTGCACACTCCTGGCTCACCACACCCTCCCCTCCACCCAGCTCTTCCCTCATTCAGCATCTGCCACCCCTGCTCTTCTTTCTGACCCCCTCCTCTTCCCTGGGCCTCTACTTTATGTCCCTCCTCCAGAAGCCCACAATTGGCGTCATCTCTCTCGGTGTATGTTCACTTACTCACGTGATCTGCCACTTCCTCACTCTTCTCTGTGCCCTTCAAGGACTCCATCCCACCAGCCCAGGCTTGTCTCATCAAAAACGCTCAATAAATCAGAGGGCTGATATGTCCTATGTGGTCATTATTTCAAATACAGCCTCTGCTCCAGCAGGCCTTCTTCTGGAGCAACCTTGTGCTGGCCTCTGTGATTCCCCAACCTCCTCTGAACCCAAAGCCTGTCTCTCCTGCCAGCTTTTAGGTTTTGGGTCTCTTCAGCCACTTCTACCTCAGAGCTCAGAGAGCACGTAGTCTCAATCAGGAGCGGTCTTCCTCTCTATTCATTTGTCTGACTCCTCCTTGCCTTCAGAGCTCAGCTGGGATGCTGAATCTTCAGAGAGATCTCCTATAACCATTATTTGGAACCTCCTAGTAAACCTGATCAGGATATCCTGCAGTAGTTTGATGCCCCAACTCTTCAGCATGCCTCCTCATCCCCATTCATCTCCCTTGCCTTATGACTTTGCAGCCCCTCCTAATATGGAAGTAGTGTTCACTTTTCCACCACTGAAATGTAGGCTGGCCTCAGGACTTGCTTACCTATCAAAAGACGCAGAAGTGATGGTGGGACTGCACTGAGCTGAGGCCTCAAGGAGGACTGTGAATTTTCACTTGCCTCTGGCCTTCTGCCTTCTCCAGGACAGTTTAGCAAGCTAGAGAGAGAGGCATGAACAGAGACTAGCTTTCCACTTATTCCAGCTAAAGCTACACATATACGGGTAAATGAGAATATATGAGGAACACGAAAAAGACCAGAAGAACCACCACACTAGGCTCATCCTAAGGGCTCGGTATTTTAAGACGCTATATTCTAGACTGGTTCCTTATGCAGCGTTTTGGGATAATCGACCACTGATGCATCTCTAAAATTTCTCTTCCTAACAGATCACAACTGTGATTATAAATTATTTCATGCATTCATCTAATGAGTGCTTTCCTACCATTAGGCCATAAGATTTGTGCCACCAAATGGTATGTCTGTCTTATACCCTACAGAATTCTTTGTCCTGATATAATTCTTGGTATATGGGAAGTGCTCAAAAGAATTCACAGTGAATTAATTAATTGAATGCTATGATGATTGAATGAATGAATGCACCCATTCACTCCTCCTATAGCCATTTTCCTCCCACTCCTCAACAGCCAGGTAGCGCTGTTTTCCAAAATAATCCACAGCAGAGAGATCAAATCTGAGTAGTCAGTGCTTCATCCTTGAGTCGTGAGAGCCTGAACCAGTGTGAAGCAATGAACAAGCTTCTGCCCTGAGCATCTAGGAGCCTAGAAGTTATGCTTACCTGCAAGAGGGCTCCTGCAGCACCTTCTGTTACTCTTGGCATTTCTGCAGCTCCGGGGGGTAGGAAAAAGAGAGGTCGTGGAGTGTGTGCATTATCTCTCCTTTCAGCAATGAAACTAGGGGCAGGTGAGAGAAGAACCCCCTCTATCCATGCCTTGAAAGGTAGTTTTGGGGCACCTCTAACAGGAATATCTCTGCAACACCCTTTTCTGCTTTGCTACCAAACCCACGCCCTTCCCTCCTCTAACTCACTGAGTAGCTGGCCTTTGAAATCTAGATTGGATGACAGAGGAAGGAGCATATTTTTACAGTGCTCATAGACCTTACATTGCACCATGAGGCACTTATTCTTATAGGATACTCCCCTCAGCCACCCTTATTTATTTAGCTGCAGTTTTAAGATCTTTGTACATCCATTCTGAAAATGCTCTGGCCCAGCATTGCTTTCCTGGCACATATGCAATCAGACAGGAATCAATAACAACAGTGACAACAGAATAGCAATTCCATTTATCCTGCTTACTCATTTATTTGTAAATATAGTCATTAAATATTTTATTGGGCACCTACTATGTGGCCAGTCCTGGGGATGCAATGATATGTGAGAAAGATGTAGGTCATCATGAAGTTTATAATCCAGTGAAAAAGAGAGAGAATGAGCAAATAAGTTAATATAAAAGGAAGTATCAGCTAATAAAAGAGTTGAACTTAAACCAACTAATATCACAGAGAATGGCAGTATAGGAGAAAAACTCCAGGCAGGCTGCAGAGAGAGTTGCAAATCCAACGCCTACCTGGGAAGATCTGTTTGGCTGCATTTTTATCTTTAAAAAGCCAGGACACAATTTCATCTGTGACCCCAAAAAATAAACTGTTCATTCACTTAACATATATTTAGAGAGTACCTATTATCTACCTCACCACTCTAACGTGGCAGTGGTGACACCTGACCCAATGTCTTCAGGCTCAGAGGGAGGGAGGACGGACAGGAGGACAGTACACCAAGAGTCTACTGAGAGCTCCCTCTGTGCCAGACACAAGCTGTGCGGTATTGTGTATATTTGTTCACCAGATCCTCATAATGCAGCAGGGAGGTAGGAACTAAAGTAATTCCTCTTTTAACTGTAGCTCTGGGAGACATCACCACGCATCCAGGAAGAAATGCAGCTGGGATTTGGACTCGTGCATGTGTGGCTTTTCTACCCATTTCATGTACACTCTTCAGCCTCTTACAGATTGAATCAAGTAATCAGAATTTAAGTCTTCCTCATTTACAAAGATCTGAGAATACAATGCCAAGAATAAGGTATTGACGGTAATAATAAGGCGATTTCTCTGAAGAATTTAAAGATCTCTCATGCTCCTCTCTATCATTCAGCTGAAAATTTCCCCATGCATCCTTCTCACAATACATAGTTCACTGGTATAACAAAGTCTGAACCCACTGCCAAGGGTAACACATCAAAGCATATCTTCTACATGACACCTGCCTGAGTCTTTGAGCCAGCAATTTTTTACACAATATTCTTGCCATAGGGAAAGCAGGATTAAAACATCTTTTACAAAATGCATTAATTCCTACACCAAGAAAAAAGTTCCATTTGACACAAATAGATTTTCCATGGTGAGTTAGCTCTGTATTGAGGGTAATGGATAGGGGAGGGGTAAGCATCCAGCCATAAATCAAAAGGGGAAGGAAGAAGGAAAGGAGTTGATGGAGGGGAGGAAGAGGCACTTGCGAAATTTCAACCTGTGAGAGTGATGCCCCCTCCTTTCGCTGAGTTCTTAATGATCTCATCAGGGGTCCAAGATCGATTCCCAGTCTTGTTCATCTATCCCCTCCTGCATTCATTATTTTAATAGCATCCACGTAGGACCATTTGACATTTGCATCAGGCAAGCATTAATGGGAAGTTTGTTTGGGGAGCTTAGAAACTGAGGAGAAGCAGGCACCCATGGTTGGGGTTGGGGCAGTTCGAAAGAGAAAAATGTAGAAATTAGGGAAATATGGAAGGAGGAAAATAACAGCCTATGTTCTGTCCAAATCAGGCCAGTGTGGCTGACTTTTCTCTTCTCCTTACCCAGATCTCTTAGCAAACCAATGAGTACAAAACCTAGGTTTAGGATTTGAATAAAAACAGTGCAGATATTTGAGCTAGATCAAAGAGACTGTTACTCTAACTCATCCCACAAATATTTTCCACATACTCATCTGAGCCAAGCACTGTGTTAGGTTTGAGGGATGTATGATTCGAAGGAGACTCAGGCTTGCCCTCAAAAGATTCTAGTCTAGATAAATAAGGAACCAGCTCTGAACTGCAGCAGTAACTGATGCACTTTCCTGACAGAGGGAACAGCATGTGGAAAGGCATGAAGCATGAAGCTGGTGTCTTTTGGCACTACAGGAACTTAGGCGCCCTGGAAAGCACAGAACCATCAAGAAGAAATCTCAGTTTACTGTTAGACAGTTCAGAAAAACAACTGTGTCCCATGAATGCACACAAACAGACACACAAATGAGAAGTGTGGTAATGTGCCAGTGTGGAAAGGATCTGGGTAAAGAATATACAAGGATCTGCCAATATTTTGTGACTTTCCCATAAATCTGCTATTGCCTCAAAATTTTTAAAAATTTTGTTAAATCACTTAAGCCCATTGGGATTCATCTGCCACATTTTTTCAAAAAGATATACAAAAAATTCCAATCTGTTGTGAAGAGTAAAATGAAGAGCCACTACCAGCACAAGAAATGCCTCTGAAGAATTTTTGAGAAAAAAAAGATGTTGGACCCAAAAGGTTTCCTCAGTATTTTCTCCTCCTTGGGATCTTGAATTCCTTTGGAGGCTGAGTCTTGGGACTCAATGCCCAACATCATGCCCTGCAAGGACAGGACATAGAGATTCCAGGCATGACCCTCTCACTCTGGCTTGCTAGGCATGGCAACCAGGGAGTTCCATTCATGGGATCGCATCTCTTGTGTATCTCAAGCTTTGTTTGGTCTCAAGGACTTTGGTGCAATGCCAAGGGTTTGGAAGAGAATGGAAGAAACTGCTAAAGGGTATCAGGGTTCCATCCCTGCCTTAGACAATTCCTGAGAGTCTCCTGGTCTCTCTATATCTGTGACAGAAGAAATCTTAACGCCTGTCTCATAACCTCTGCTTATTCATTCACTCACCCAACAGTGTCTACTGAGACTCTCTGCCAGCAACGTGCTGGATGAGTCGCTGGGGAGAGGAGTGAATCGAGCTTGTACATCATGTTTTCCCGGAATTTGCTAACTGTAGAGGGACAGTGAAAAGGCAAACAGAAAAATACGAAAAGCACCACAGATTGTGGCAAGTACTTTGGTAGAAACAAGACCAGATGATGACAAAAGGGGCAGTGAGATACTTACATGGGTAGTCAGGGAGGGCTTCTCTGAGGAAGTGACTTTTCACTGAGACCTAAAGACAAAAATACCAGCTGAACGAAAAGATACCTTTGAGATCTTCAGTCAGTCCCTGTGAATGGTCATGAGACAGGAAGCTCCCCCTTTTTCTGCTTCCTTCTCATCCTCACCCAATGATAGCAGTGTTCAGCTATAGGACAAAAGATATTCGGCAAGAAAGCTTAGTGTTCCCCTACATGAGCTGGACTGAGCCCTGCCCAGGGACCTTCTCCCTTTGTCCCAGCACACCTCAAAGCCCTGCCAGTGCCAGAACCCAGAGGGAAAAATGAGGAGCACTCCGTCCAGATGGTTGTAAGAGGCTGCCAGTTCCTAGGGGTGACACTGGGGAAGGTGCCAAGCATCAGCCCTTCTCAGAGCCCCTCCCACTCCACAAACTGAGGGTCTAGGAGCTGGCAGGAGTTGATGGGTAAATCACCCCCTTCCTTTACCCTTGGGTGACATAACACTCAGTCCATTCTACAATGTCTGTGAAGCTACAGGTGGACTGAGCTCCACAGCTATGCTCATCAATATGTCCTGTGGTAACTACCGTGTCCCATATTCCCAGTGTCCACCCCTCTCTCCCGGGGCAACCTCCCAAATAAATCATTTGTAGCCACACTTGTCTCAGAGCCGATGTATAATCCTAATCCTGCTCAGTGATTGTTTTGCAATCTCAATGGGGCTGAAAGTGCCTTAAAGACTAGAGTGACCTCTTTTACAGCTCATTGCTCTCCCCCAACATCTCACCCAGAGTCTGGGGTAGAAAAGATGCCCCAACAATATTTGCTGAATGAGAGGTTGAGCTCAGAGGTAAGCAAGTCACACAAGGGGAGATATTGGGGCCAGTCCTTAGGAAGAGGCTGGGTCACCTAACCTCTACACCAAGGAGGCCCCACTGATGGGTGCAGAAGGAGGTGCTGCGAACAGTCAGGAGAATCAAGTGCAGGGGCAGGCAGGGCTTGCTTGTCTGCTGCAGCCTCTACTCTGTTCTGCACCACGAAGGAGTCAGCTCCGCTGGGCACTATTCACCACAGTGAGTGTGCAAACAGCCCCAACACAGGGGCCATTTCAGTTAGTTCAGGAAAGGTACAAGAGCATGACAAATACATGTAATTTGTAAATTGGCCAGTCTTTTGCAATAATTTAGAGGCACTAGTTAGGAGCAATAGAAACCCCCCAATTACTGATGTTTAAGGCTGGCACTGTTGCTGGCTGAATATTTCATGCATAAATGAACTTCCACTAGGCCACCCGCTGCTTCTGATGAGGCTCTTGCGGGCTTTATTGCCCGGCACCCAGCAGGGTCCCGCCAATGGGCCCCATGACAGATGATGCATCGTTTTGCAGCTTAAATAATGCAGCGTGGGACGGGCTTGGTGCTAGTGCACTTTATTTACATATCAATTGAGTGGCCACTCTGAATATGAAGAAATATGAGAGAGGAAGTTGCTGGCACTGAATATTTCATGGCTGTGAGCCCTGCAGGAAGTAAATGTCCATAGTACAGAGCTGGGTCTAGCAATATATGCTAAGGAGAGTCAGCATTAGTAGCCCAAGAGACCAGGCCAGGGTGATTTCCTCAACCAGGAGGGGAGCTGCTAAGTGGAATTGATGAGCCCCCATCATTTGGGGCTTCACTGCTTTCTCAAGTCAGCGAAATATCTGCTTCCTGCCTCCAGCTTCTGTTTCCCAGAAGCTTCTGCAGAAAAGGAATCTGCTTAAGCCACTTCACCATAGTTTCCCAAGCCACGAGAATGGAACAGAAGTTAGCACACAGCAGGTCATACACAGTCCTCCAAGGAAGGATATCACTCTTTCTGAGGATGTGCTAGAAGATGAATCATGAGCCCAAGCCAAGCCCAGCACCCCCTGAACTGCCTCTGAGAACTCCCATCCCTGGAGTTGATCCCTCAACAATCATCTTCCTCTCTGGAAGTGCCAGGTTTCTGCCTACATGATGAAGCAGTTACTGGGAAGAAGGCACAGTCCTTGTCTCCATGAAGCTCATAGTCAAATGGGAAGAAAACAGATAAGAAAATGGAAAATCTTAATTCAGTACATTGAATGTCTGATGCTACTTAACAAATTGCTACAAACTTGGCACCTTTAAATAATAAATATTTATTATTAGATACAGTTTCTATGCATCAGAAATTTAGAAGCAGTTTAGGTGGGTGAGTTTGATGAGAATGTGACAAACAAGAAGGTGAACTAAGATGGCACCTTGGAAGGACAGACTGAGATTGAAGGGTCCATCTCCAGCTCAGGGCTCTCTTATTCATGGAAGTATGCTTCTGGTGGTTAGCCTGAGGCCTTAGGTCCTCTGCATTCTGTCTCCACAAGGTTTCTTGAGCACTTTACAAGATGGCAGTTGGCTTTTACCAAGTAAAGAATCCAAGAGAACAAGATAGAGGCATAAATGTCTTATGGTCTATCCACAGAAGTCATAAACTATTGCCTTGGCCTATTCTATAAATCACATGGATAAATCCTGACATGCTGTTGGAGGGCACTACAAGGACATGAATACCTGGAAGCAAACCACTGGAGGCCATCTTGGAGGACAGTTACCATGTGGGGCAAGTAGAATCATAGGGAAGAGTAGCTAGCCTGGTGTAAGGCAACATATTAAGTCTTCCTAGAAGAAATGAAGAAGAGGGAAAAGTGTCCAGCAGAGGTAAATAGCCTGGCCAATAGCACAGAGCCTCTTGCATGAGGAAGCCAGTCAACTATAACAAAGAGTCTGATGTGGTTAATGCTCTAGAAGGCTCTGGATACCAGGCTTGTTCCCAAGGAACCCAGGGGGCATTTGAAGGGTTGAAGGATGTTGTGGCTACTTTTCTCTCATTGTTGACACAAAATACCTGATGCCCAAAGTGAAGCAAGGGAAGGTTTATTTCTTACAGTTCTTGGAGGTTTCAGTCCATATTCAGCTGGCTCCAAGGCAGGATGGCATGGCTGAGGCAGCTGTTCATGACCACTGCAAACAGCAAGAGCAAACAGAGCAAAAGAGGAAAGACATGCCTTCTTCCCATCCTTACACTGTATGTTGGCTCCACCCTTGGGCGGGTGCAGCACTCACATCACTAATCCCAGCACTAGACAACAAACCAATCACAAATGCTAGATTCAGCCACATCCATGATTGCAAGAGGTTTGAGGGTGCTATCTGAATACAAACCATAACAAAAGAGAATACTTCTCACAAGTAAGGTGAATCCCAAATCTGCTACATCCCATCAAGAGTGGTTAAGTCTGGGTGAGTTGGAGAGATTGAACCAGAACACTGATTCAACCCTGAAAGTGTCAAACTCTACTGAGACTTCAAAGAGGTTTCAAGTTAGGATTAGAACTGTAGAGAGGAGGGAGGTCACCAGAGGCAGCAGATGTCTTAATGTGAGCCTTGCCTCCATTCCCTTGCTGGAGATGTGTTCTTACACAAGTCACTTACTGCCAGTAGGTTTCAGTTTTCTCATCTGTAAAATGAGAATGATAGAAGAATTTGACTTGTGATTGAAATAAGGCATGTGATGCACAGAATGTCCCTGGTATCTCGAAAACCGAATGAGCCCTTACTTGTGTTAAAGGTTTTCTCTCTGCAATCTAGACAGGCTCCCTTCCCACCGCCAACCTTTCCCCCAACTTTTAGACACTATATGAGATTCTTCCCCTAAGACCCTCACTGGCAGCCTCTCCAACCTGGTTAGAAGCCACCAGGAGTAGACCAAGACAGGCAAATACCCACTTTGTCACTGACCATCCTCTAACAGCACAGTGCTCAGCCAGGTGAGCTTCCTGACTCCTGCTTCGTGTTTCTATCATGCTGTCATTTTCTTTCACAGCAGTGATCACTACCTGCTCATTTTCAGTTGGCTGGTGGCATACTTGTATGAGTTTTGCTGTTGTTTTGACTTATATTTTGTTCTTGTTTTTATTTCCCCAGCGTGCCTGTTCCATTAAATCAGAGACTATATGTCTTCTTCATTTCTCTAACCCCATCACTATCACAGTGCTTTACAATCAAGCCCAGCACAGAAAAGCAGAGAGTCTAGTCTAAGATCTGAATCTTAGAACTGACCATCTCTAGCTGTATAGCTTCAGACAGTACAATACCTCAGCTTTCTCCTCTGTAATGTGGGGCCAATAATAGCACTTCAGGAGGATTAAATGCTATGATATGCAAAGCACTCAAGAACTGTGCTGGAACATAGTACATGCTATATAAGGGTGTGTTTTATATATGTGTATAGAGAGGTATAAATATAGGTTGGATAGTAGATGCTCAATAAATGCTTGTTGAATTAACAGTGTGCTGAGTCTAACAAAGAGGCAAAGTCCTAACTGTGACAGAGCCTGAGGTAGGGATGAAGACATTCATGTTAGTGAGTGTCTTAATCTGACAAGGAAGAGCCTTGAACTTGGAGACCCTGGAAGCAGGAGCCAGCAAGGAAACACAGCTGCAAGCAGAGGCCTGGTGGAATGGGACAAAGAGGCCAGAATGAACCCTCTGTGGAATCCCGACCTGGGATGTACTGGCTCATGTACTAACATACAAGGAACAGCTAAATCATACATTATTGATTTGTCAAACATATTTGCATATAAATAAGTGTGATCATTCATGGAGACCTGAATGCAGGCGCCTCCTCTCAGTGCCATGATTACAGATGGATGGACCTAGTTAGACACGAACCAGGAATGCTGCCACCCCAGCCGCAAAGTCAGTGGCTGATTTAAAACTACATTTATTGGAGCATGTAAGTGTGACAGCCTAGTGGTGAGTTTGGGATAATTAGTCTGAAAGACAAGATGAATGACTCCTAAAACTGGTATTGTAACAGAGATCCCACTACACCCACCCTGCCAGCTCAGCCTTGATGCCAAAAATACAGCCGGTGATAATTAACTAGGAAATGTTAACAGGCAGGATTATGTTCCAATTGCATTTTCCAAAATACTTCAGAATTTTACACCCAAGTTGATTGTGTCCCCCTCCTCACCCCTGGTGATTAAACAGAAGAGGATATTCTCAGATAGAAGCAAAAGCTGGGCCAGTGATTGGAACAGACAGACCCAGAAAAGGTCTCCTAGACCAGGCAAGTGGGTAGCTTCAGCAGCCCTCCCCGAGATGAGTCTGCAGGATGAAGTATGCTGACCAAGAGAAATTATATCTGCCATATTAATTCATTCAGTGTGAGAAAATTGGTCATGAGCTCAGAGGCTGGCATCGGCCTCCTCTGATGGATCAAGGGACCCAGCTGCAGCTACACACAATGCCAGAGACGCATCATTGCAAGGGAAACACACAGCTTACTAACGCTTCATATTAATTGTCCTAGGTTACGCTTAAAGGCTTACAGCCCATTCAGCCAGTGGGTAAACAGAAAAACATTACCTTAAGGAATAGCTTGGTTTGAAGAGAAATCTGTGATCTTCTACTAATGAAGAAGTGGGACTTGCTGTCTTTGGTCCAACCACCCCTCTGTTTCCAAGGAAGCAGTGCTTTTCTGTGTCCACCTACCCATCCAATCAGTAAGGTTTGAAAGTTTCTTCTTACTCTTATAGACCCAGACAGAAACAGTAGGAGGGAGGGCTTTTGGGGATTGAGAGCCTCAAAAAGGAATCCAAGAGGGAGGTGGCATCAGAGGAGACTGTAGTAGGCAGAACAGTGACCCAAGATATCCTGATCCCCTAAAACTGACATGATAAGAGTGACTTTGCAAGGACTGATAAGGGCTGTGACACAGCCTTCTCTGTCTGCCAGATCTTCATATCAGAAAATCACTGCTGAGCTGGGTGTGGTGGCTCACAGCACTTGGGAGGCTGAGGTGGGAGGATTGTTGCAAGTTCGAGACCAGCCTGGGCTACAAAGTGAGCTCGAGGCCAGCCTGAACTGCATAGCGAGACGCCGTCTCAAAAAAAAAAAAAGAAAGAAAGAAAGAAAGAAAGAAAACCACTGCTGTATGACAACTTCAAAACCTCAGTAATGTATGAAATTAATCATGCATTTTCTACCAATAGGTCTAAAGATCATCTGATATTTGACTTCTCTAGGCTGTGACTGGTTGAGTAAGGCTCCAGAGCACAGATTGGGTTCTGTTGACCTTTCATTGGCCAAAGCAAGCCACAGAGCTAAGCCCCAAGTCAAAGAAGAAAGAACAGAGCTATACCCTTTATGAACAAGAAACAAGGTAAGGTCTAATTCAATGGATCGTGTAAACATATTCATGCCATGGAAAAAGGCAGTGGACATGGGAAGAAGCCAAAGAAGGAGGGAATGCTGGCCTAATCACTCTGTACTTCATCATAGACCTTAAAACACTGGCAATAATGTGTTACTCCCCTTTCCTTGAGATGACAGGATGCCTAGAGATCTTCCTTTGTCTTGCACATAAGATTTGAGACCTCACATTTTCACACTGTGTATGCATCAGTCTTTCTGCCCATCACTTAATTCCAGTGATGACCTAGAATTGCCATGTCCCAAAGCCTTAGGGCAGTGTTTGTTCCAGGCTTTGATATTCACCACTTAAGTCTCTGAATCTCCTCTAGACTGCAAGATCCACAATAGATGTGTGAGAATTGTTTGATAAAGGAATAAATGAATGGATAAATGCCCAGCACACGCTTTGGATATCCTTCATTGGTCTAACGGAGTCCCTCTACTTCAAATCAATCCCACCTCCTCTCCTGCTGTACACACAGCTTGAGCAGAGATGCTGTAGCATATTCCAGAACACACCCACCCAAACAATGATTGTACAAGCTCCAGTCTTCTTCTCAGCTTTCACAACACTGGCCATGCCGTTGGCAGAAATTCCAAAACAGCCTACAAAATGCAGATGTAGGAGACCATATCCTCAGAATGTTTTGCAAAAAAGCAAATATTGTGACAAACAATTGGAAATGTGGTGCATTTATCTGCACTTTTGATAGCTGCTCATATGTTCACATTAAAACAGTTGAAAATGTATAATTAAAATTCTGTTTCAAAATACAGAGAACATGCAAAAATAATTTGTCCATTCACAGATGAAAAACAAAAACAAGCATGAGCCACAGGGAAAAAAATAAAGCAACTCCTACAAGATGTAAGCCCAATGGAGGGTAACTACAATTATTCTCAGAACACTCACATTCCCATTGTCCCCACCACAACATGTAATCCAGAGGATGTAGACTAACCCTGAAATCTATCAAGCGTGATGCTTTAGTTTCCTTGTGTGAGAGAAGTTGTGGATACAAACATGGAACCAGAGACCGAGGTAAATGGGAAGAAAATTCCATTGGTAGAGACAGTTAAGGGGTGGGGGTGAGGGACAAAATGTGGAATTACAAGTATTTACAGTCAATCCACCTCCCAAAGTGGTTAAAGTAAGTGAGTCTTTGACTTCTCTGACCCTCTTTCTCCACTGCCATCAGAAAGAGATTCTGAGTCTCTCAGTAATTACCTGGGGATGTTTTTACTTACATTCAAGAAGGAAAAAAAAACCTTAAGAGAAGAGAAGGCAGGCATGGTGGTGCATACCTGTAATTCCAGCACTTGGGAGGTTGACACAGAGGACTGTTATGAGTTCAAGGCCATCCTGAGCTACAAAGTAAGCTCAAGGCCAGCCTGGACAGTGCAGTGAAACTCTGTCTCAAAAAGACAAAAGTAATTGAAGGATAAAAAGTAATATAAAAAAGTTAAGAGCCATAAGTAGTGTGCCCTGGACAGAATTTTAGATAATTATAAGAAGGGAAAAAAGAGGGGTTCTGGGTTAAAATAAAGGGAGAGAAAAGTGAAAAACTAAAAGAATGAGGAAGGAGAATTTTAAAAAGCGTCACTGTGAATTATGGACTTGAATCTTCTCTGACATTCTTTGAGAGATATCAGTAAAAGATTTAAATTGCTTTAAATTCTTCTGACTGCTATATGTACTTGTCTGAATGTGATATCATACTGAGATGGACCACATGGGGCCTTGGTTTTATCTGCGTTACATGAGTAAATATATTTTTTTCTACTCTACTTGACATGCTCCAAAGAGGTTGGATATAGTGCTTTGAGAATACAAAGACTGAGAGGATCCCAGCAGGTGCAAGAGGGTTTTCCAGAGAAAGTAATGTCTGAGTTGGAGCCAGAAGGATATGATCACCTCACAAGCATGAATTGCAAGAGCATTTCTAGGGAAAGAAATAATATCTTTGACAATACAGGACACAGGAAAGGGAGGAAAATCTTCTGAAATGAAGAAGAAACAAAAAGGCTCAAAAAGGTAAACAGGAACCACATGCAGAATCCCCAAATACACTGGAGTAGGTAGGCCTTCATAATGCTGTCACCAGAGTCCTGCTTCTCAGCATAGCAGTGACACCATGGGTTCACATCCATTCCACTCTCTTCCCAACAAGGCTGCACTCCCCTAAAGTCATCTGCCCTCTTCTCAATCCTATTCTCAAGAAAGTGACCAGGAGAAATGTGACCAGATTAGCCCTGTCTCTAGAGGTTAAAAAGGCACTTTCAAAAAGTTCCCAGTGAAGAAACAGACATTCAAGAAAACAAACAACAAAAGAAGCCATTTGTCATGTTTAAATTCATGTTCAGGGAAAAACATTTGTTTCCAATGGGTGTCTTTCACAAATTTGTTTAAATGGAAATGGACTTGATTTCAACAGCAATGCAATCTTGGTAGCAATACAATGCTTTATTTTATGATTTGCAATTAGTTACAAGTGAGGAAAATGTCCAAATCACTCCACATCACACAGGGTGTGTGTTATCAAAGTACTCAGCTCTGATGAGAAAGAGGGGGTTGAGAGAATACAGCCATGAAAAACTTGAACCCCTGGAGAGGATACTGAAAAATACACGCTCTTGCAAGCTTTGACAACAGAGTCAGTGCTTAAAGTCAGGAGACCCAGCTGCCCACTGAAGTGTAGAAAATATTAGTGATGGGAGTTTTCTTGAGCACAAGACAAGTTGGAGATCAAGGGAACACAGACCAACTACTAAGCAGCTTTGAGAAGCAATACTCTATTTCTATTTTAAAGAAAATAAAACAGAACAGTGAGAAGTATCTTGGATTTCAAGCACAAGACAGTAGGAAATCAACAGTAGTTACTATACTGCACACCATTATCCTTCAAGTAGTTATTCAGACTACCAGACACAGGCATGCAAAGTCAATCAAACAATGTAAATACTAAGTTGTTTCTTTACTTCAGTTGCTATCATTTCAGAAATTTCAGGTGTGTGGCTTCTAATTTCTTTTGCATCTGTGTTTCCTGGACTTGTTCTGGGTGGACTGGAGGTCTGAGATTTTACCTTGCTCCTTCATCTTGACATTTTCTTGTGTTCCTCCCAATCAGCTGGTTGCTGGGTCCTGGGTGCTTCCTGCACTGGCTGCCCATCCCGCAGGGAATTGGACTAGGCACCTGGGTTCCTCCCATCTGAAGTTCCTGAGGTGGTGGAGAGAGCCAGGCAGCAGCTCATGGATGCTCCCCCATGGCATCAGGCCTCAGAGCACAGCTTCTGCTCCTCTGGACTCACAGTAGCGGGTTCACCAGGGGCAACTGGCCCCAATGGCAGCGGAGCCTCTGAGGAGCAGTGTTCTTTATCTTACACCCAAAGGGCCTCACCAGTTTTGGGTGTAAAAGGAGCAATGGCCAGTTACCAGGATTACTTTAGATAGTAACACACTTTTCCCTGAAGGACATTTATCAACATCCATGGCCTCTAACTACTGGAAGTTACTAATGCCACCTTTCATCTGATCATTCAAAACCATCTGCAGACACTGCTAACATTTCCACAGAGAAAATAGTTGACAACCCTTGGCTGCCTTCAATGACAAGATCTGAATCTTGATTACCTTGGAAGAGGATTCACAAGAAAGACTTGTCTAGCTCAAAAAGGTGTTCTGTAGAATCTGAAAATCCTGCCCATTGTTCTAAAGAGCCCTTGGAAGATGGGAGTATAGAGCCCCTTAGATTCATTCTGCCTGAAACTTCAAGAAAGAGTGGGGAAAAGCTGGTCAGATGTTATAGCGTAATGGAATGAGTGAGTTCAGAGCTCTGTAAACCCGTGTTTGAGCTCACTTGTGGTCCATCCCTTCTGATCTGGACATTTCCTCCCTTACCATGTTGTAACCACACTGGTCTGCTGACAGTTCCACATTCAGTTTCAGGTTCTTTGCACACATTGTCACCTCTGCCTAGAACACCACACATACACGCACACATACACACACACACACACACACACACACACACACAGATAGCTAGCACACTCACTCTAGTCATTTCTCAGATTGCAGATTAAATGTTGCCTCCTTGAAAAGGAAGAAGGGGAAAGATTATATGTATATAGGTATACATGTATAGATACATGTGTACATATACATACATAAGATAGATAACTACATGATGTTATATTTACTAATCTCTGTAAGTTCATTAAAAAGAACAGTTTGTGATTTCATTGTTTCATTGTCTGATCATTTTATGCATAAATCATGTAATCCGAACAACTATTTCCAAAATAACAATATGCAAAATATTAACCACTTTTAATTTCCTACTTTTTTTGAAATTTTGTATCATTTCTATACTTTCTTAGTTTTGCCTTTAAAATTAAAAATTAAAAATGTTGCCACCTCGCAGAATCTTGCCCTGCTGCCCTGAACTCTTAGGTACCCGTGGCACACTGTACAGCACTCCATACTCTTCCTAAATATTGTGGGTGAAGAGTTGAAGGAATTGTGGGAAAAGGGGAGGGTATGTGAGCCTGAGAGGGCACACTCAAGAAAAAAGTGCAAGACAAGTGAACAGAGAAAGGGAGAAAGAAAAACTTCACAATACATAAAAGCATGGAGACTGGGGGCTGGGGATTTAGTTCAGCGGCATAAGTGCCTGCCTTGCAAGCAGGCAGTCGTGAGTTCGATCCCTGGTACAGGTAAAAACGAAAAAGGCAAAAAAAAAAAAAAAAAAAAAAAAAAGGAAGCATGGAGACTAAGTCAGCGACAGTATTAAAATTCTCCATCATTACCTGGATGTGTTCAAAACCACTTTCCCCTTGTATAGGACTAGACCCCCCCCCAAGCTTCCAGATATAACTACATGTTATTTTGTGCTTATGTCAATCGCAAGGTTTAGGGATACCATATTCTCATTTGAAAAATTGGGTAACTGTGATTTGGGAAAAGCATTAATTCTGGTGAGCCAGAATTTAGACCAAGGTACATGAGGCATTAGAGTCTGTTCCTGGCCACCAGTAGTAGTGTCAGCTAAATGAATTCAGCCAACAGGAGGGAAGTGTCTCTATGCTAGACTGGGGCACAAAGTTGAATTTTAATAAATATTCCTGAATGAAATTCAGAACAGGGATTCATTTGGGGTGAACGTTCATCCAGCGTGTATGCAGGAAGCGCAACCCTGTCCACCCCGTCCACCCGCCCCTGCTCACTTATCACCGTGTAATTGAAATAATGCCTATCGACAGAGACTCACAAACAACTGCTCAATTTTCCTCAAAATTCAATTAAACTTCGTTCATTCTGGAGATCGATCCAATTAAAAGAAGGAAAATTTCAGATGGTCTGAGCAACACCATCCATCTTCAAACACAGTGTCTACCCTAGTGATGTAATAATTCGCCCAATCAATGCTTTAAAAGCATTTAGCAGCCTTGATAATGAACTTTTGTCAAAACAGCCTTGCAGAGCAATAAGTGCCTGCAGATTAATATGAAATCATAAAGGACTAATGCCTTCGGGTGGACAGGGGAACCGACGTGAATCAGTGGGAGCTGTGGTCTGGGGCTAAGGTCCTTCAACACTTTCTCAGAACCAGGCATGGGCAGTATTGGCAGGACCCGGAAAATGCCAATTACATGTCCCATTTGTGCTCAGTCTGCACATTCCTCTCATTCTTGCAGTCTCAGGGACTCCAACTCCAGCAGTCAGGACCTTGGATACCTCCAATTCAGGTCACCCTTGGGACATTTGTGTCCAAGGGCCAGAAGGTTTTCCTTGAAAAGAAGACTCCCACTGGCCACCTACCCACTCAGAAAGTTCTGGCTTCCAGAATAGTCTTTTGACTCTATGAATTTCCTTTTCTCTTATATATCTCCCCTCACCACAGAGTATTCCATTTCCTAGCTGTATGATCTTTACCAGGTTACTTAAGATCTCTGAGCTTTAGATTCTACATCTGCAGAGTGAAGATAATAGCATTTATTGAGGGTAGGTGGGAGATTGGGTTTGGGGTGACATGAATATAAAGATTAATAAAAAAACTGTACTTGGAAAAGTTCAAACAAGCAAGCCACCAGAGAGATGGGTTGGTGGGGATGTAGGCAGGGTGCTCTAATCACACAGCTCCCCCAGGAATGTTCCCAATACCTGTTCCCCATACTAAACACACCCACCCGAACCTCCTGCTCCAAACAAGTGTCCCCATGTCTGCAATCAGGAAACCCAGGAGTCCTACTATACCGGTCAGCTTCCCATCACTGTGAAAAAATACCTGAGAAAATCAGGAAAGATGATTTAGTGGGAGAAAAATTCATGTTGGCTCACAGTTTCAGAGGTTTCAATCCAAGGTCACTTGGCCCCATTGCTTTGAACCTGAAATGAGTCTTAGAATCATAAAGAAGAGAGGGTAGAGAGGAGATACTTTTCCAGGACATGCCACCATAGACCTGCTTCCCCCATACGGGCCCTATTTTCTACAGTTTCCACCTCCCAATAATCTACTCAATTATGAACCTACGAACTGAGCAATCTATTAATGATATCAGAGCCTCAATGATCCACTCACTTTTCAAAAGCACCCCTCTGAACTTTGTTGCATTGGGGACCAAGCCTTCAACACATGACCTTTTGGAGAATCTTCAAAATCCAAATTGGAACACCTTCTGAATGTTACTATATTTCCAGTTTTTGTTCTGCTCCCCACAATCTGTAGAATTCCCTTGGGAAATTGAATGTAAGACCCTGTGTGCAGGAAAATCTTAAACTCTTAAACTCACTCTTAAAAAGTTAAGCAGAGTTTATCCCAACAAGCCCCCATAACCCTCAGAGGATGGCCGGGTGTACCAAGTGTCCTTTGCAAGCAAGCATGGAGGATCCTGGAACTGTCCTTGGTACTGGATGCCTTGGTCCCAGGAAAGGAAGTGTGAGGCAGAACTTCCTAAGCCAGGGAGGGGTTCATCAAGTAGCGTATTGGGGAGCTGAGTCAATCTAAGCTGGGATGCTTAGGATGCATTGAACACAAAAAGTCCCTGGTCTTAGGAGTGGTCCACAATTCCTCAGTACCTAGACCTCCATCTCTCATCGCAGATTGTCTGGGCTGCAGGACATATTGAGAGGTCTGTCTCACAGAGGAATCAGGCTGCAGCTCCAGAATCCAGCACCAGCAATTACCCTAGTATCTCTTCTCCAGACCTGGACCGTGCCCTTAAAAGCCAGAAGAAAATTTCTAGTGCTGGCTGTTGCTTTAAATGCTGGGCAGATCTGGGCAGCCAAAGGAGTGGCACTTTTGCTGGAGGTCACTGCTTCCCTACAGAACACCAGCCCTCCTGACTGCATCACAGAAGCCCAGGATTTGGAAAGGGGAGGATTAAGAGCTAAAGAAGGTAGGGTAAGAATTTGTGCTGCTAGGTTGGGGGGAGTATTAAATGATCCCAAGCCCAGAAATACCTTTTCAAAGACTTCTGCCATTAGGACTTAATATTAAATTTACTCCTTCTATGCTTTAAAAAATAACTAATTTTTTTTCAAAAGGTGCTTTTGATGCCAAAGGTATGGCTTAGGCTGAAAGGCACAGGCACATCAAACATCATTTGGGAGATTTCAAAGGGCTGTTTCAGCGGGATCCTGTTCTCCTCGTCTCCCTCCTCAGCTGATGAAGTTTTTGAGCCCCCTGAAGTCGGATCTTGTGTTCTTGGCTATCAAAGGCCCTGGCAACATCACGTCTGTCTGTCTGTCCCAGTGAAACTTTTGCAAAGAAAGCCTCCCTTTTACACAGAGATCTGAGGGGAAAATAAAAAGGATGCTGATTTGTGAGGAAATGGGAGGGAAGCCCTGCTGGGCAGATAGGAATCTTCTGACTTAACCAAGGCCAGATTTGAATACATTTGGGGTGGGGGGAAAAATCCATTACTTTGGAGAAAAGCCTCACAGAGGTTCAAAAGAAAATATGTTAATGTTGGGAAAAATCATTTGTGTGGGTTTGTGTGCAAGTGTTAAAAATGCCCCCAAGTTTACCATCTTCTACTAGGACCAAAAAGCAGAAGCAGGAATTAAAGCTGCTGCCATTAGGTGAGAGCATGAGAGAGCTGGAGGTCTGGGTCCTGTTCTGCAGCTCCCACAGTCCCCCCTGGCCCTTGAGCAGTGGCGTGGGAGGCCAGGACTCAGAAAGCTATAGAGGACCCAGTCCAAGGCACAGTGCTCAAAGGGCCTTCTTTTCCTGGAGGCCTCACTCAAGAGTTTGCAGGCTGATGTGCACAGGATTCCCTAGATGGTTCCCAGTGTCCAGATGGAAAGACTGAGGCATGGAAGAGAAGAAAGTTGACTCTTGACTGGAGTCCCCTGCCCAGAGGACTTCTCTTCACAACTTCTTCAGAGAGAGAGAGAGAGAGAGAGAGAGAGAGAGAGAGAGAGAGAGAGCACCTACTCTGCTGTCCAAGGGCCTGCACATGTATGACAGTGTACACTTCTCCCTTGGCACCTGAAAACAAGGTGCCTGTCATGCCCAGCCCCGGGGTGAGGCCTCCATCTGTGTGATGTCCCCTTGTCCCAAGCTCCATAGGAACTGAACAATTACTTCCAGATAATTAGTCGAAATCTTACCACATGGCTTTAAGGCTGTGTACTTGGATTGGAAGTCTTGTGTCTTGGCCTTATTTTTCTCTATTTTCTCTCTCTTTCTCCCTCTCTCTCTCTTTCTGTGTGTGTGTCCCTCTTTCCATCTCTGTCTCTCTCTGTGTCTCTCTGTCTCTCTGTCTCTTTCCCTGTTTCTTTCTCTCTCCATCTCTCTCTGTCTGTTTCTGTCTCTATATGTCTGTCTCTCTCTGTCTCTCTGTCTGTCTCTCTGTTTCTGTGTCTGTCTCTGTCTGTCTGTCTGTCTGTCTCTCTCTCTCTCTCTGACTCTCTGTCTCTCTCTCTGTCCCTCTTCTTCATTTTCTCCCTCTATAAAATGACAACAATACCAGCAGCCCTATCTCCACTTCATAGGACCACAGTGAAATTTCACTTAGGTCAGGAACAAAGGCTGTGGCATCCATTCCTCACAACATGGCCACAGGAAGCGCTGCCACTCCTTCAAGAGTCTTAAGCATGAGCAGGCTGTCCTGTGTGGCTGTGATAAGTACAGGGCCATTGGTGGGAGTTTTTGCATCCTCACATCAGCATTGGACTTTTCACACAAATTCAAAAAGAGCTAGTGGAACATAGAGAAAAGCAGAACCCTGGGAAATTGTGTGTTGGGTTCAAAGGAGGGATGTCATGGGAATTAAGAGCTGGAGGTGTCTAATTTGGACTTCTATCCTCAGTTTATTACCCAAAATTTTGAGGACCAGAAAATTCCAGCTCTTGAATCTGAGCATTGTTCTCCTGCTGTGGAAAAGAAGAAAGAAAAGAGAGATGTTACTTCATCATTAATGATCTTGAATTAATATAAATTAGTTGAACATACCCTGGTATCTCCAAGCAGGCAGAGCACAGGACTGCTGGGGCTCCCTTCACCTCACATTCCTGCAACCATCCATAAAGCTGCTGCTGACCGAGCACTCCTCCCTGTGCTTGTGTGTTCCCTCCCTCCCTGCCCTCAGCACCAGCTCTAAGCTCCAGGGGTCTAAAATAGGATGGCGAAGGTTCTCCACCCCACCCACCAAGAACCTGCAATCTTTGGAAGAACTTTGCAACTTTGCTGTCCAGAGAGTCACTACCACTAGAAGCAGGAGGCAGTCCTGAGCTCAGCAGCAGAGTCCAGCTGTCCTATGTCACCCTCTTGCCCTGGGCCAGAGGTACCAGACATGCACACCTGCACCTGGATCTAGGCTCACAAACTAGAATAATGCCTGGTAGTACAGAATTCAAGTTCAACAGCTCTGGGTAATGCATAACTTCCAAAATACTATCTAGGATCACAGGCTGCCTAGGGCTCTGGCATGTCTAACATACAGGGTTGTGATTTTTCTTCCTGAAAATAGTCCAAGTCAGGCCAGGCCCTGCCATGACCACATCAGTTCAGTCATCAAAATTCAAGACATAAATGCTGCCCATCAGGAAGCCCAGGGCAATGTAGTACCAGGAAAGGGACACAGGGCTGAAAACCTGTCAGAGTTCACAGATTTCTTGACTCAGGACAACCCACTTAGCCACACTCAAACCCATGTTCAGGACAGACCCAAGAGGCACACTGAGCCCCCAACTCAGGAATGTCACACACTGGAGCACAGTGGGACTTCTCAACTCAAGCCCAGGACAGCCAGTCCCACTGAGACCCCTGGGCTCAGCCATGGCACCTTGGCTTGCACTGAAACTTCAGGCCCAGGGATCAAACAATGATCCCAATACCTTGGGAGATGAAAATTTTAACCCCACCCAGACAAGTAAATTGATACTGAGAAAGTAAGCTCTTCACCGTGAGATCACACTATAAATAGGGTTCCAGTATGGGGAAAGCCAATTTTTATCAATATAAGGATTAAAACTTCACAAATGATTCCTCACACAACACCAAAGAGCCTGGATGGTTCAGTATCACCCTGTTTTTCACACACAGCAGTTGAAACTCAGAGAGGCTGAGACATGTTGACCTACCATGCAGTTGATAAGTGTCTGAGCTGGGATCCAATCTACCATTCCAAAGCCCCAGGGACAAGGCACCATGGTTGCAAACCAAGCTATGAAGCCAGCCTGATGATCTTCAAATCTTGCCTTTTCTATTTACTAGAAATGTGATACGTTCTTTAGGAGATTCCCAGTTTTGCTACCTATAAAGTGGAAGAAATCACTGTAATGCAGTAATAGCCAAAAATATCATCATTAAGATCCCCAGAACACTTATAATAGGCTTGGCTAGTTCCAAGTGTTGCTTGGTACGTGAATCTTTTTTCTGCACAACTATCATCCCCCTAACTCAGTTAGCTGTAAGGTAAAAGCTGACAAACCAGAGGACCCTCCCATACAGCCTGTTCCCTGCCCTCTGGGCCTGAGGCTCAGGAAAGGAATCCTCCAAAAATGTGCCCCAAAACTAGCATCTGTAATGCGTCTGTCAGAGCAAACGAGACCATTAACTGACGAGCTCCGTGATGGAATTGTCCTGTGCAGTATTTATTATAGGGTGCTTTCCTTGACACCTCCCAGGGAGAGAATATTAAATATTTAATGCACACAGGCTGCTCATTTTTCATCCCCTCTTCAGCACTCAAGCCTTCTCCGGTCTGGGGCAAAGCCAAAGTCCACCAGCCTGGCGTCCCGCTTCCTTCCCTCCCACTTCTTGCAGCCTCTGTCTCCAGGACCAGACATATCTCAATGACATGGACTTGATTCCTGAACCAGTCCTCATCAACCACCTTTGGCTGGGGACCTGAGGGCTGAGGACTGCTGGGTGAAAGCAGATCACCTGCTCTGAAGAGTCGTGTCCTTGGGCACCAGTGCCTAGAAGCTTCACAGTGCCCTGCCCACATCTCTACGCATCTTGTAGCTCTTTTGCCCACCTCCAGCTTCTTGCTTGCCACCTGCAGCCCCACCACCCAGCTACTGCTGGTTGCATGAGTCTGTTCATCCACAAGCAGGGAGCTGGGAGCATTCCAGATTAACACCCCAGAAGCAAACCTCCAACAATGACAGACAACAAGTCAGCAGGAAGACCCCAGTTTCCTCGCCCTTTGGGCTGGATAACCCTGATGTGCCATTCTACACTGTACCCTTGGGGGCCTCCCTGTAAGACTGTACTCCAGCTGATCAAGGCAAAACCTGAGAGTCAACACCACCCTATCTTGACTTCATTTTCCTCTCTCTTCTCACTGTCTCCTCTCCTACAAGTGAATTCAGAGTTACCTCTCAAACTTCCGCACTTAAATCTTTCTCTCAGGGACTGCTTCTGCAAGATCAGGTTTTATTATTCTATCACTGAGCACCCATAGTCCCTCTGACTCTCTCACTTGCCATCTTGGCTGACTGCCTGGCTTTGCAAGCCTCTTCTTTTCTTATTTTTCATGGCATCACACTCACCTGGTTCTCCTCCCATCCCTCTGGTTGCTCCTTCTCTATCTTTGCAGCTCCCTTGCTTCCTTTAAGCAACTTCTGAGTATGAGATCAACTAGGGCTTTACACTGGATGCCCCAACCCTTCCTCCCTAAATAATCTCATCCATTCCCAGAGTTGAAATATGATCAACAGAGTCATGCATGTAAAGACATTTTGGTCAACAATGGCCCACACGTACAACTGTACATACCATGTAGAATAGGTATATAATAGATGATCTAGGTCTGTGTAGATTCACACTATGAGTTCACACAGTCACAAAAGCACCTATATAATTTATTCCCATCCTTATTTTTTGATCTCCAGCCTTGTCCCAAACTCCTTGTCCCAAATTTTTTAAATTAGTGCATGTTTGCATGCTTTTGGGGGAATATATATAATCATTTTTGTATTTTAATCCCCTCTTCCACAGATCCCCTTTCCTTTCCCCCAAAAAGTCTGTCTTCTTGTTTCCTACTATTTCTTCTTTATTTTGCTATTTAATTAATTACATTTTTGGTCTCTCATATAAGAGCAACCATATAATATTTGACCCTCTGTGTCTGACTTGTTTCATGTAACATTATCACCAAGATCCTTTCTTCATGTAGACTTCCAAAAGGCATCTCAAGCTTATCATGGCCAAGACTTTTGATCTCCATGTTGCCATTTCAGTAAATGTCACTCCCACACCCACCCAATTGCTTGAACCAAGCACCAAGGACTACTCAATTCCTCTCTGACCTTGACCCTTGTCCCTCGCATCTGTAGCTCCCCTCCGCTCTTGCACCACTACCAACCTCGGACCTGGATGCTTCTATCCCCACTGCTTCCATCCCAGGCCAGCCCTCTACACTAGCTTGTTGTCCTGCTTCTACCCCAGTTGCCTCCGATCCAGTCTTCACCCATAATTCAGGGAAGTTACCTAAAAATATGAGATGCTCTGTTGCCAGAAGAAATATCAGCACCTATCACATGCATACAGCTCCAGGATCCTTCGAGTACAAGGCTAATGCAGGACCCCCAAGAGGAGATCCACAAAGCAAGCTGGGCTATGTGCCTCCTGAGTTGTACATGCTCAGAAAAATGAACCGACACTGTCCATCCTAACTCCTGATTTCTGATGAGCTTCATTTTACTAACAGTGTAATTCTTCACCTTTGCAGTGCCTTGGGCATCACTTCCTTGACTCCTTCAGCCATCCTGTGGGATCAGCGTGGTAACCCTCTCACAGTTGGAGGCCCCCTAGAAACAACAAGGACTCCATCCCAGGTCTTCTGGGAACAGTTGAAACCACAGGTCCCAGGTGCCCCCATCCATCCATGGTATCTACTGGCAATAAGCATTTCCATCACTCCTTAAAACACTACTCTAGCACCCAAGTGACAGCTTCTATTTAATTTAGGGAACATGAGCGTGCACTCAGCCACCAGGTACAAGTTTCAATTTAGGAAAACATTTAGCACTAATTCCCTTAGCACCTGCCCACTGGCTCTTCACCTAATCATCCTGTTATGGAAGACTCTCATCTAAACCTGAACTTCAAGTTGACCAGTGAAGCCTGTATTTCACTTCCTCATCCTGTTCATCCTTAATCCTGACCACCTACTCTCTAGTTTGGAGAAACTAGACCAAAAGGCTGACTCTGTTGGACTGTCATGTCAAAAATTCTTCCATTATTTTGTAAGTTCTGTGTGTGATTCTAAAATACCTAACTGAGAACCATCAGCAGTTGATCCACAAACATATAGAGCATTGGTTGAAGACCAGGGACTGCATGTACAGAGATGCCTTCCAGAGCTTCACCCTAATATGGGACATGGGAAAATAAAGAGACTATTTAAATGAGCTATATTTATATACATTTGTTTTTAGATACTTTCTTAATCTAACAAACTTTTCTATCATTTATCCCATTATGAAGCAATATCCTGGACCCTTCACAAATATGAATCATTTAGATCGGAAAAGAATATGACATATTATCATCTCCATTCTCCAGATAATAAAGGTATTATTAGCATAAATCATAACATCTCAGTGACTGAGCTAGGGTTCAAACCTAGAGAAGCAAGCACCACATCTGTAATGACTGTTCTCTGAAGCCAGAAGTTCCAAACCTAGGGAAACTTCTACACAAATGGAAACTTTTTTTGCCACATCACCTCTGTCTGTCCCACCACCCTCAGATTCTGGCTCAACTTGATAAGGTAAAACTTAGGAACCTGCATTTTGTATGTGCCCAGGTGTCCTGTGGACTGGCCTTTAAAGAACTCCATGATTAAACAAAGTTGTTTAATTTAACCTGTGTCCAAAATGCTGTGACACTTCTCTGAAAGGTGGAAGTTAATTTTTCTCCCTTTGATCACAGACTAGACTTTGTAATTGGCTTCTAATGAACAGTAGAAAGCAGAAACAGTGGTGTGAGATGTGTTATTTCCAAGAGAAAGGGGCATAAGAACAAGAACTGACCTTTTAGCTGGAGGAAATTTGAGCACCATATAAGACATAAGAGCCCTCTCTCTTAGACCACTCATTCTAGGGGAAGCTGCCATGCCTTGAGGATACTTGGGCAGCCTGTCAGAGACCCACATGGAAAGGAACCCAGACTTGCTGCCAATGCTAGTGCCATCATATCATCCACATGTGGCATTATCTTCAAATTGGACCCTCTAGCCCCAGCCCAGCCTCCAGATGCCCTCAGCCTCTTATCCTCTGACCCTCTAGAGGATCCTGAACCACTGTCTCTCAGCTAAGCCACTCTCAAATTCCTAAGCCACAATAATTATTGGATAATAGATGTGTGTTATTTTATGCCACTGCATTTTATGGTATTCACTATGCAGAAATAGACAACTAAAACACAAATAGAGAGCTTTCATTGTTCACGGGAGTGTTGGAAAACTCCAAAATGACCACTAGTGCTTGAGGAACACTGGCCAAAATGAAAGCAGAGGATATTTGTCTTAGGTAGAGAGAACAGGAGGTGCTAAGGTGTAGGCGAGTGAAATTACCCAGCATTTGGGGGCTTTGCAGAAGCACAGAAATCACCACATGAATACCTAGAGATGAGACAAAGACCAGACCATGATAGACAAAGTGACTGACCATATGCCCCAGTTTGCCTAGCACAGTACTGGTTGATGCCACTTGACTGGGTTTATGCCCATGCAATTTATGATTTGGCCTGGATAAAATGGTCCTAGTTTAGATGATGACATTATACCATCACCCTGTAGACAGCCTATGTAGGCTGAGGCATTTGGATAAGGCAACATGGAGCAGGGAAAAGGTTTTAAGCTGGAGAGTGATCCGATCCAAATTCTGTTTTCGAAAGATTCACCTTCGGGAACAAATTGTATGGAGGGTGGGCTGGTTTGGAGAATGACTAAGGTAGAACAAAAATAAGAAGCCAGAGAGGAGACGGTACAGTTCCTTAGCTAGAGAAGTCAGTGACCATGACAGCATTATTAGGGCTGAGCCTGGAGACAGAGTCAAGGGAAGTGTAGCAAAATGTAGGAGAACTTAAACAAACTTGGTTGCAGTAGGAGATGGAGGATCAGAATTGGGGTGACTCTGAGGTTATCGAGGGGCTGTAGCCCCCATTTTAGGGACCATGACTCTATCTAAAAATAGCTCTAAAGTTAGCCACTACTGTCACAGCCAACAAGGATTTGGCTGGTTTGTTACTGAATTTCAGGGGACTTGGCCAAAGAGACTGAAACCACGTGCAGTCTTGGCTCACACAGGTCCCACTGGACTCAGTCTCCTGCTAAAGACAGTGCCACAGTCCTGATGCATGCACAATTTCATTTTCCTCTCTCAATGAGCCTGCAAGAACACTATAATTATTTTTTTTTCATTTTATAGTTATGAAACCAAGCCTGACAGAAACTGCCAAATATTTCTAGGCCATGGGGTCCATAGGCAGCACCACCAAAATTCAAAGCAAAACTTCAGGTATTGAGCCTCAGTGAGGAAGAGATTTGGGGATAAAATCCCTAGAAACACTCTCGCCTCCTCCCAGCCTGGATACCTTGGCTGAACTTGAGTCACCCTCCTAATAAAAATTCCATGTTCCATCAGCAGAATGTTTCCATCCCAATTAGATCAATTTTCTCTAAGTAGCAATAAATGTGTTTTTCTTTCAGAGGCCAGCCTGACACATTAAGCAGGCTCCGGGCAGCCATTCCCCAGGCCATTGGCTCCCAGTGCGTGGGGTCAGGGATCACGGTGCCGCGGCATCCAGCTCATTAGTGGGACCCATTCATCTTTGCTGGGGACACCAGCACTCAACATGGTGGCAGGTCTCAGGGTAGGGGTGTGGGGGCAATTCATCAGAGACTGTGGTTCACCAGAGACAAGAACAGAAAAGCAGGCCTTCTCACAGTCTGCAGGAGCCCTAGGCTTAGCAGCTGAGGACCGGAGCCACCTGGTTAAAGGTTAACCTGGCCCAGGATGTCTGTTAGTGGGGGCCATAGCCACCATGCAGGGAAAGAAGAGCTCATGGTAGGCCCTTTTCAGATGCACCTGGCTTCTGTATGCTACCAGACCTTCCCTTCCGGCTACCTCCCCAAATCAACCCCTGAAATCCATGCAAGCAAAGCCTATAGGGACCTGGAGAATGACACTGTCACTCAGGCTCCCATAGCCCAGGGACTCCTGTAATAAGTCCTTTGATTTGCAAATCCTGACTCCAGGAATGGAAGCAAATGATAGCCTGCCCTACTCTGCCCTGGGCCATGGGAAGAAGCTTTGCCAGGGGAATGACATCTATCATTCACATCCTTAGAAGTTGAGGCTTAGCCTCCAGCTACCAGGGAGCACACACAACACACACACACACACACACACACACACACACACACACACACACAACCTTGCAAGTCATGCTACCCCTGAGCCAAGCAGACCTACAGTGTTTGGGCAGGGAATTCCCAGAGAACATATGTTAGTCTGCCGGGATTGCAAAATGGAAGTTACACAGACTAAGTGGCTTAAACAACAGTATTTACTCTCTCAGTTCATAGAGCAAGAAGTTGGGGTGTGGGGGAACATGCTCTCTGAAGGTTCGAGGGAAGGATGGGCTTCTGAAAAGTCCTTGGCCTAGGGCAGTGATGATGAACCTTTTAGAGCTTTCAATGATACAAACAGCCAGCTGCAGCATGAGCCCCGTAAGTTCACCACTACCAGGTTAGGGCCACATGACTGTTATCTTCCCAGGGTATTCACCTATGTGCAAACATCTACCTTTTATAAAGATACTAGTCATATGGGATTAGGGGCTCAGTCTACACTGGTATGCTTTCATCTCAACTAATTACATCTATAATCACCTTGCATCCAAATGCAGGTAGATACACCCTGAAGTACTTGGGATTAGGACTTCAACATATGAATTTCAGGACCAGTTCAGCCTATAACAATCCCCTGTTGGGCCACTTGAGAAGTAAACCCCAGGGATCTGATTCATGCAGCAAATGTGTTCTGAACACCCACCAAGCCTGGTGCAAGGTGATGGGGGTGCTGTCATGTGTTGGTATCTTTCCCATGAGTTTGTAGGTGACAGGGGAGACAAGTACAGCCACCTGAGCAAAGTTACGATTACAGGCTGTGGTGGGTGATTTGATGGAGAAGTGTAAGCAACTACAAACTCATAGAACAGCCCCAGGTAAGAAGCTGCATGGCGGCTGGCACAGCAATCACATAATCATTCCCACCTTTCCTGGACTGCTCAGCCCACTTTAGCTTCACCCCTCCTGCCCTGGCCTTCCCAGCCCCTGAAGCACCACCCTCCCTCCTCCACCCCTTCCCAGACTGATGTCTTTCCTGGAAGCTGGATTAATGGTGTCTGGGCAACCTGACCAGAAACCACAGCTTGGGATAACCTTTCCACAGAGCCCAGGGGCTTGGCAGAGGTCTCCTTGATTTATGCAACCTCTGGCCATGCTGCCCTGTCAGCAGACAGCTTCTCCCTCCACCTTCCCACTTTCCCCAGCTCGGCTCTGCAGCACCAGCCCCAGCCCAGTCCATTCCCAGAGTGGAGTCCAAGTCCAGGCAGTAACCACCCATTTAGGACCCAAATGGCACCTCCTGAAGAATCTTCGTGTGACCCAACTCCTGCAATTCCCCCCAAACATCTCTCAGCAGCCCAACCACAACTGAAATTAAGTAATGGGCAACAAAATTAGCTGCTCCCTGGAGGACATAAGCTTTATAAGAATTGAGACAACTTTCTCATCTTCCTCTGTATGACAAATCTACCCTGTGCCTGTGCCGGAGTTGTGTCCTGCTGGGTAAATAGACAAAATGCTTGATTCTTTACTCAACCTCCTACTTCTACCAAACCCACAGATGGATCAAGGAGTTAATCATAGGAGTTGATCAAGTCTGTGCAACTCCAAAAGGTACCAGGAGAGAAAGGTCAGGAATTTGAGGGCTGGTATTCAGGGTGGAAGGAACAAATCAGGCAAACACAAGAGTGGGAGGAAGTGGAAAGTGAGTTTGGAGAAAGAGCAGTGAACATTTGGGTTTGCCTGGAGCAAGGTGGAGATTCACAGGGCCACGATGCTGAAGTTAAGTGAAGGTCATGCAATGTCACCGAAGGTTTTTAAGGGTGACATTATCAGAGCCAGTCTGTGCTGATGGAAAGTACAGATAAGGCCACAAGACAATACAAAATGTGAGACTGCAGGGCTGGAAAAAAGTTCTGAACTAAAACAGAGGTTCCAGAGAATTCACTGAGGGAAAGCAGAACGAGAGGAAATTGCACCAAACCTGTGGTACAGGGAAGATGGGCTCAGGAGAAGCACCACGACCAAAAAAGCAGAAAAGGACCATGAGAGAGGCAGGAGAGCAGGCATGCTCAGCGTTGTCCACCTTTGCTCTAGAAGTTCCATCTGTCTCCTGTGTGAATCGGGGAGGTCTGATTCCAAATCCTGACCCTTTCAGGGCCCAGCTCTAGGACCTTGGCTAGCGACCACCCCTAGTCCTTTCTCTGATCTCTGAGGACATGGAGAAGCTCGGCCTGTTGAGAATAAAGGCTGTGCTCCACTGAGATAATTAGTACCAGTCCCAGCACACAGCTGCCTCCTGGGCTTTCAAACCACTTAGTTCTGATCTAAAGCAGTATTTCCCAATCTCCACAAGTGGACATTTGTAACTAAGTATTATACTTGATACCCACCAGTACTGAAGAGTGTTTAGAAGCATCTGCAGAAACAACAACAACAAAAAAAAATGTCTGCAGTCTCAAACCAAAGGATCTTGAGATCTAAACCAGATCCGAGGGAAGCTGTGTCACACATCGCTCACTGCCTCCTCTCCATGTAGCCAATCAGCAAATATTCTTTGAAAACTTCTATATGGGCTTCTGATGGGGTATGAAGGGACCACTGATTATACCAGTGATCCTGTTTTCAGGGATATTGTTAGTTGGAAGAGAAAACAATTTTGATGCAAAATGACAGGAGGCCGGATAACAACCCCCAAAGAGGCCCATGTTCTCATCCTCAGAAACTGTGAATGTTGCATTGCTCAGCAAAAGGCACTTTGCAGATGATTAAGTTCAGTACCTGATATGGGAAGATTATCCTGGGCTCTTCTGGTGGACTAATAGACTCATACAAGTCCCAATAAGCAAGAAAAGAGGCAGGACAGTCAGATGTAGATGAGATATGACAGATGTAACTATCAAAGGCGGTAAGATTAAGACACCACACTTCTGGCTCTGACATGAAGGAAGGGGCCATGAGCCAAGGAATGCATGCAGGACCCTCTGAAGCTGGAGATGAAGGAAACAGATCCTCCAGCAGGGGTCAGTCTATGCCAGCACCCTGACTTCATTCCAGGGCAGAGGTGTTTCAAACTTCTGACCTGTAGAACTGTAAAATAATAAACTCATGTTGTTTTAAGCCTCTTAATTTGTAGTACTACTTTATTACCACAGTCAAAGAGAGCTGATATACATGGGCACATAGAGTTTAGTTTGGGTTTGGGTTTGAGCTTGGGCTTTGATTTTCATTTTTTGAGGCAAGGTCTCACTACATAGTTCTAATTGACCTTGAACTCACTAGATAGCCCAGGCTGGCTTCAAACTCATGGCAATCCTTCTGCTTCAGCCTCCTGGGTGCTGGAATTACAGGTGGGTGCCACCACACCCAGTTCACAGAGTTAAGAGAGCTGCAGGATCTCAGAGAAATGCCACATCTGATCATCCAGATTGCACCCTACCCAAAAGTAGCCAGTTCAGGAAATCAATGGGGTTGAAATATACCCCACACTCTTCCTGCTAACCTATGAGGCTCTAGCATTAGGGGTTTTTGCAGGGGTGCAGGAGGCCCTTTCTCTAATGTACATACAGGCTCTTTCCATTGGCCAAAAGATGTTGACCACCCAGGATAAGGGAGGGAACTTTTCATAATTTGCAAAGGGGCTGCACAGGTAAGTGTGGCCCTGGTAGGAGACTTTGATCTTTCCTAAGGCAATCTGGGAGGCCTTATAGAGAAGGTGATATTTGATCACATGTGAAAAAAGAGAGCCACTCCTAGGAAAGCAGAGACCACAGAAGTCTAAAAGAGCCTGATGCAGGTAGAGAAGAGGACGATGCCCAGCCCCAGCTGGAGCACCAGGAAAATAGGTGACAAAGCACAGGTGCTGAGTGCAGCTCTAAAGGATGCAGAGTATGAGGGGACTGTTGGATGTTCATGGGGGAGAGTCCACATCTGGAGCTCTGGCGAGAAGCCTGGCCTGCCCCATAGGTCTCCTGATGCCATTCCAAAACTTGGCAAACTCAGAGTTCCCACAACCCAGCCTCAGAGACTTCTGCCCCATAACTCTGAAGGGCTCCTGACTGTCCCACGATATGCTTTTAGGGTCCAGGAGTGAGTCTGACCCACAGTGGCTCCACTTCCCAGCACTTAGCTCCAAGACAGGTATTGATGGTGCCTTGACCCTCCTTAATATATTGCCACAAGGTGACGCAGGCCAGTCCTGCAGTCCCAGTCAGGCCACGGCCCCTCCTTGTGCCTGAGCAAAGAACAAGAAAAAACCATCAAGCTGGGCACTAGGTTTGCAATACAAATGGCAGTAAGTTGTTTTCAGAAGGCAAATGGGCCCCCACAGACTAATGGCTGTCGGTGGCCTCCCCCATCCCCTGCGCACCCCTCCCCCAGGGCTGGCCCAGCTGAAGTGCTGCAGCTGCTCCAGCCGCCCCGCCTAGCCCTTTTGCTGACAGTATAACCTTCAGGAACCTGAAATTCCTGAGTGGTCCCCAGAGCTCAATGCATCTTGAAAGAAAATTTGTGTAATGTCATTTCAGGCTGTCCCTAATCCAGAATTATTGAGGGGGGGCTGGGACATGGGAATTGCCTCTGACACTTGACAAATACTTGGCTTTGTGTAAATGGACAGGCTCCTGAAATAACTGCCTTTGGATGTCACATGAAGAGAAATTAATTCTTTATTAACTTCCGCAATGATAATCTAATAAACCCATCGGGCCTCCAGGCCCCAGCATTTAAAGAGCTTGGTGGTTTGGATGCAAATGTCTCCCGACCCCATTTTGCCGGGAATATGCTCCTAGAGAAGAGGAATAATCAGCTCTGGGGGTCAGATGTCAGCTCAGGGTCAAAATGAGTGACTTTCACAGATCCACACAGACCTGCGATTTGGGAGGCTCAGCCATCTCTGGGGCGAACAGCTGTTCTGGATTTTCTGGGATGGACCCAGTTTCAAATACGCTGTCCCTTTGTTCCCTAAAGAGTATTTTTTTTTTCCTGGTCAAATGATTCTGTTTGTGGCTCAGACTATGAGGCCACTGTAGCCCTCACCCACCAGGTCCAAAGGACCAGTCGTCCATTCTTTTTTCCAATTCCTAGATGCCACCCTGTGTCAGGTGTGGGAACTCAAGCCCCTGTCCTCCAGGCGTATAGTCTAGTGAGGCAACAAACCACATTTACTGTAAAGATGAGCTGAAGGAAATGTTATGAGGACTAAGAATATCTGGAGAAGTGGGCATTCTGTGGGTCCCCAGTCAGGGTTAGAGTTGGGTTCTTTAGCCCAGCTTCTCCAGTGAGGTCCAGGCTCCAATCTCTGTCATCAACACTGATACAAACAGCAGCCTGAGTACCCATCCTGGAGGCAGGAGGAGCAGCAGAGGCAGATGATAGGACAGCAGAGGCCTTTCCGGACAGGGAAATCAGAAATCCCCGGAACAACAGAGGTAGAAGATCTCAGACTGCTCTGTTTGACCAGTTCCTGCCTGCTCACCTCTCAAAATAGAGCACTCAAGAAAGCCTCCAGGAAATTAGAGACCACCTAGGTTCTTCTTTTTTTTTTAATAGATCAGTGTGTATGCACACACACATATGTATATGGTACACATACATGCATATGTTGTATGTATCTATACACGAACATACATACAATTACAGCATGATAAAGACCCATCACATATTAATGAAGGAAAGAAGAACTATTCAAGGGGCTGGGGATTTAGCTCAGTGGCATAAGTGCCTGCCTTGCAAGCAGGCAGTCGTGAGTTCGATCCCTGGTACCAGTAAAAACGAAAAAGACAAAAAAAAAAAAAAAAAAAAAGAAGAACTATTCATGGTCCTAGATCAATGAATAGTCTAACCATATGGGATCCCATATGAATTTTAAAACTCAGTGAAAATCAAACAAAATTAGAAGAAAAAAATGGCAATGAATGACATTTGAAGGTAGGGAAAGAATTTTCTAAGCATAAAAACAAAGGGAAAATTCAATAAAATTAAAGATAATGACTATGACTACATAAAAATTTTAAACTTCTCTGTAATATAGAGTCAATCATGATAATCAATGATAATCACTCTAAAAGGGACAAAGATCAAAGAAGATAATTCATAAAAGAAGAAACACAAATAACTAATATGCATAGCAGAAAAAAGTTCAGTCATATTCATAATCACACAAAAGCAAGTTAAAGCAGCAATAACACACCATAATTTTCCTAACAAGCTGATCTTTAGAAACTTGTAATATGTTGCATGTAAAGTACTGGCAAGACGTGCACTTTCCCACGCTGCTAGCTGAGGTAGGCACTGTTACAACTCTCCTAGAATCCCGGCACTCTGAGAAGCTGAGGCAGGAGGATCTCAAGTTTAACAATTTAGCAAAACTCTCTTAAAATAAAAAAAAAAAATAAGAAGGGCTAAAGAATATAGCTCAGTGCAAAGTCCCTGGATTAAATTCCCAGACTGAAAGAAGTCAGGCATGAAAGAAGTCGTGTTTATGCTAGATCCTTTATCATACAAAAGAACACGGTTTCCAAAACAGGACAAAATGGTATAAATCAGTCATGCAGAGCCTATGGCCTGAGTACCACAGCAGGCTGTATCTGTTATAGATTGAGAGAAATTTATCAGCTGTAGCAACCAAATACAAAATGTTTGTATCCTAATTCAAACAAGCTGGCTCTAAAATAATAGCTTTTAGATAACTGGAGAAAATTGAGCATGGCAAGATATTAGATAATATTATTGTTCATGTTTGTAGATGTGCTAGTTATATCTTTGTTAAGTTTATTAAGTTATTTTGCCCTTTGAGAAATAAGACAGTTTTCAAAGGGGAAGTGACACAACATTTGGGATTTAAGATATTCAAACATAGATGGAGGGAAGGCAAGCTAAAACTTGATGGTCAAAATGCCAGTAGTTCTTCAATTGGGTCAGCACATGGCCACCCCATGGTACTATTCTCCTGCGTATCGTCAATGTTTTTCTACAACGAAAATTATTTTTAACATGTAGGCCAAACTATTCACCCTTTGAGATTCTATCCTGGGGAAATTATCAGGAATGTATGCAAAAGATTTATTGACAAAAATATCAACAAGAAAACTGGTCACAAGAGCAGAAAACAAAAATCAGTAATAAGCACCTCATACAAATTATGATATAGCCAAAAATGAAATACTAAGCCACAATTCTTAAAAATATTTTTAAAAACACATATTGGCCTTTTAAGATGTTCACACGTTGAGGGAGTAAAAGCAAGAAACAAAATTGTATGTTTACTATGAGCCCGGTTATCTTAAAAAATAATATATTTGAGCAGAAAAGAAAAGCCAAATGTTAACTGTGATCATCTATAAGAGGTATAATTATGAATGATTTTTATTTGCTTCTTTAAATTTTTCTACGTGCAAAAGGTGGAAAAATATAATTATTTTAAGGTCTGGTGCCAAAATTCTTTCTAGCTAAAAAAATAAGTTTAGCTTTAGAGAAATACCCAGATAATCACATGAGCTAAAAGCTGGATTCACGAAGGCCTAGCCAGAGAGGAAAAGGTTGTCAAGCCAAACCTCCCTCTCAGGGCAACTTGGGCAAGGGTCTAGGAACCAGGGGCTTAGAGGGCACAATGATCCAGGAATGCACAGCCCACTGGTGATGACTCTGTGTGTCCTCCACTGACAGCCCCTGAGTTCAACTCACCTGAAACTCTAGGAGGTCCTGCATCTTTCCCTGCAACCCAGCTGACATCTCAGTAACTTGTGTGCTTTAAGGTATCTATAGTAAGCAGGTGTCACCTCTACAAGCAGAAGGAAAAAGTATTTTAATTTTCTTTCTTAAGGAAATGAAGGCTTTATCCAAGCTGAAACCTGCCTTTCTGGAGCCCGCCACCCCTCTTATGACCTACCTGAAACTTCCAGATAAAATCATCCCTCTCTGTCTTATGCAGTCTCAGTAGTTTGAAGATGCCATTCACTTCCTGTTTGCTCCAGGACCTCTGATTTTGTGTCCCTGATATTGCCATGGTCCGGAATCTCCTCAGCAGATGAAGCTGAGGAGCTGAAGTTCTCAAGGTGGGCTCTAGGAGCCTAGATTTCATTTAAATTACAGTTACACACCTAAACATAATAGAGCCGACCGGTTCAAAGTACAGGGTACCGTCCTCTCCCTCAAATTAAACTCTTCACTTCTAATAATGCAGCCTCGAACCACATTCAACATCTGCTGACTCACGGTACATCAGTCATTAAGCTATTGTCTACCAGCTTTAGCCCACCCTTCCATACTCTGCTTTTTGTTGCTGGAGCTCTGCAAACCACATTTCTCCCTGGCCAGAAGGCTTTATGTTGGGCTTTGTCAGCAAGAGGCTTAAAGGGAGACTGCAAGGCTGGAGGAAGAAGGGACATGCAGTTCTATGTCCTCTCTTGATTCCTTGTTAGTGATTATCCCATGTAGTATCACCCCAGCACACTGGTAGGAGCATCTCATTTCAGAAATGGAAACTGAATCCTGTCTGCAGTATTTTCAGTGCAAGCGAGACCAGCTCCAATACATCCACTCGGAGATACCAGCCCTTGCCAGCTGGCATTTCCTCCCTAGGTGCTTGCAGCTCTTCCGTCCAGGGTTCATACTGTTTACTAATTTCATAGCAAAGCAGCAGCACAAATAATATCAGAGGTCTATTTTGTAAATTGCATGTCAATTACATAATTTTCCCAGGAATGATTTTTACATCTAATTAGCACAAATTGTCTTACCAAAAAAAGGAAGTTGCATCCAAAAATAACACAAAGGTTTTGGTTACCTTAATTAGAAGCACTTTCTTTAAAAATGGAAAGAAGCAAACTTGCAAAATCAAAAAAGCTGCAAGGTCAGTCTAAAAGACCCTAGCTTCTCTCTGAGAGTGTAGAAGATATTTGGAGGACAGGTCTCATTAGGAAAGGGTTATTTCAAAAAAAACAAAAAGGATTAATCCATGTGGTCTCAACTCTGGAGTTGAGGCATGGCATACCAGAAAGAAAGTGCATAAACAGTGGGCAAATGTGACCTCTCTGCCAAGTATTTGCACTGCCTAGACCACTCACAAAGACCCTGTGTAATCTAAACTGAAGGCAGATGAGCCCCTAAGGTCGTAGTGTGTGCCTGACACCACAGACCAGGGAGTGTCAGGCCAGCGGCACAGCCCAGCTCGCCCTATTCCTTCCTCCCCAGACTGCTGGGAAGCCCCAGAACAGATATAACACTATACAGCACTAATATTTCTCTCTAGTAGACTGCAGGGGCCATAATTGGCTAGGCAGATTTCCAGGGGAGCTGCCTCCAAGAAAAGATCCTAAGATCCAGATGGCTTTGGTGTCAAAGCCCCACCCCACAGTCCTTTTCAGAGTAAGCGAGGACTGGTAGGGAGGGCATGTCCTGCTTAGCCACCCTATCCAGTGGTGGCTCCCAGCACTGCTCCTTACATTCTACTGGCAAGAATGAGTCAGATGCAACGGGCACTGGTAACAAGTTAGGCCAACTTCCCAGCAGCCATGTGACTCGTCCCTACCAATGGAACAAAGCAAAAGGTATGGGGACATGTGCCCAGACATCTTCCAAGGCCCTCATTGTATGCAGAGGTATCACCAGTCCCCTCCTTCACAGACTACAGACTGCCCCCTGCCTTTCAGCCCCTACCTGGACCTGGGAAGACACACCATCACTGTTTAAAGACTCTGGCTATCACAGGGCCCCATTCACCCATTAACAAAGATGGCTGCCAGTTTGGCCCAAATCAGTCCTACCACCATTTCTAGAACACTGAGCAGAGCCAGACTGCTGGTCCCCACCCAATAGCTCTTCACAGCTTCTTCCCTTTTTCCATCCCACTACTGAGTTCTGTATTAGTTTCCTGTGGCTGCCATAACAAAGCGCCACAAACTGAATGACTTAACAGTAGAAATCTATAGTCTCACAGTTTTGGAGGGTACAAGTCCATGATTGAGGTGCCACAAGATTGAGGTCTCAGCCGGAGTGGTTCCTCTTGAGAGCAGGAGGGGAGGATGTAGTGCTTGCCCCTCCCCTACATTCTGAGGATGCTGGTGATCTTTAATATTCCTTGACATATGGCTCATCCCCTGCCTCCAGCTCTGCATGGTCTTCTCCCTGAGCCCCTTCCCAGTCTCCCCTCTGAGTATCAATCTTTACAAGTTTCCTCTTTTGTAAGGAACACCCATCATTTTGCACTAGGGCCCACCTAAAAACCTCATTTTAACTTGATTGTCTGCAAAATCCCTATTTCCAAATAAGTTCACATTCACAGGTACTGGGGCAAGGACTTTGACATCTTTTGAGAAGTGTAATTCAACTCATATGGTCTCAGCATGTTTGGGGACCTTGGTTGAAAATGCTCTGACAGCCCTGGGAAATGCCACTCACCTAATAACTAGAAAGCAAGGGAAAGGGTGCATTGCAGCCTGGAATTGGAACGGGCAGCAGGCACACGAGAAGAGAAATGGAAAAGCCAAACTCAGAGCCCTGTAACATCAGTAGCTTCACGATGATTAATAATTATTAGTGAGGTATTAATAAAGATTAATCAAGACCCTTCCCAAGAGCCGCTGAAGAAGCTGACTAACAGCACAAAACAGACAGATAAAAGCAACGAAGGGAAAATGGCTCAGTGCCTGGGGAGCTGGCTCCCTCTTACCGCCCAGGTTCTGAAGCAGGCATAACTGTGAAGCCTACTCTGGCACTTTGGGCTGAAAAAATCTCAGGCATTCCATCCACTCCTCCCAGGACAGGGTGGGCATCACTTAAGAGGCACTGACCAGGGCCATAGCTTAGCAGTGCAGCACCTGCCTGACAAGCACAAGGTTGTGAGTTCGATTCCCAGTACAGAAGAAGAAGAAGAAGAAGAAGAAGAAGAAGAAGAAGAAGAAGAGGAAGAGGAAGAGGAAGAGGAAGAGGAAGAGGAAGAGGAAGAAGAAGAAGAAGAAGAGATATTGTCCAATCACCCACACAAGATGGGTGCCCTGCAAACATTGTGGAGTCACCAGAGAAGCCTGAGGCTGCATCCTCGCTGACACCTGAGCCCTAAATCATGGCTCCCCAGGCCTGGCTCAGCCAGAGCGGCTGAGCAGAGGAAGTGAGAGACACAGGGAAGAGAGGCCTCACAGGTTCCTGGCCCTCAGAGAAAATGACAGAGACTGTTCCAATAGTCTGAGCAGTAACAGAGACACATCCCCTCATCATATTTTCCAGGCGCTGCCTGCGTGCCTGGCACAGAAGGAGACAGCTGCTGTCATCACCCCCACTTCACAGAGGAAGCTGAGGTTCAGAGAGGTTGTAAGACTTCTCTCAGACCACACAGCTGGAGAATGGTAAAGGCTTAGTCTATAGCTTGGCACAGAAGCTAAGATACAAAGTCTTTCTTTCCAAACTATCAGTGTACCCGGCCAAGCAGTGGGGTTCGTGGAAGAAAGAAAGAAAGAGAGTAAAAGGAAAAGAAAGACACACACTCATACCCTGTCTGAACTTCAGGACATTTTTAAGGCTCAGGACCACTGCTCCCTCCGTGCCTTTCCGCTCTCTTCCTGATGTTTCTAGAACCTCCCCTTTTAAGGTTCTCGGCAAGTTTATATTTGGGAATAATTGTAACGTAGCTTTGTACATAATTAGGGCAGAATAGAAGAGTGCTTTTTTAACTACCCATACATCCCCATCTCATTTAAATAATTCCTAATATACCCGAGCAGCCTGCCTCGCGCGGCACTGGTGTGTATTGAACTGAGCATAATGAAATAAGAGATGGGAGAGTGAAAATGCTATTTCAGAGTCGGAAGATCACCAATTAATGACATGAAAAACCAAGAGGGACTCCGTTCACTTAATGTCCCCTGTGCCCAGCACAAATGCACGCCCCTCCAGGCTCCCTGTTCTGTCCCCCAAAGCAATTAGGACAAACCAGATGGACCAGGCGGCAGGGGGATACACAGTGCCGACACTTGGGAGGTGCCAACAATAATTGTTTTTTTAAATTCTGACCTGGGTGCAAATGACATCATATGACAAAAATGCATCCCTACTTGCCACATCCCAGTACCTCCAGGTTCTTAATCCAGAGCCCTAATCAAAACTTTCTAGGCCCGTGTGTGAAGCAGGTTCCTACCCGCAGTGGCTTGGGATGCCTGGAGGGATCCCCACGCTGGGAAACATCCTGTCGGGGTCCCCCTCCCCTGGTGCCAGTCTTTCCGCTCCAAACAGATGGGGCCCCAGGGGCCATCCCCTTGCAGCAGGTCCCTGGTCCCTTTCACACCCAGGTAAAACTTTAACCAGAGGCCTTTGGCAGCCGTGCGGAGGCCGCCTCCCATTCAGGACATGATAAATGACTGCTGTCACAGCAACATGAATGCTCATATTGAAAAACCCTGCTTTCTGTCTCCCTCCCTTTCAGGCCACCAACTCCTTCCCTCTTAAGTCATTGGGTGTCACTCATGTGTCACCCTGTTTTGAATGCCCCCCAGTCAAGGACCCCTGTTCCCTCTGCCCCTCGCCTTGCATCTGTCCCCCCCCTCCCCCTTCTTCTCAGGGCTCCTTTCCTCCCTCCTTCCTTTTCTTCCTCCCCAGATTCTCACTTCTGCCCTTCCCATCTCTGCCTCATCCAGCGCTGATTTGCTCCATGACCATCTCTGGACTAGGGAAGCTCAGACTCCTGTCCACCATCGGCGCCATTGCCACTGCCATGGCTGGTCATGGACACACAAGCCCACCATCCACATGTTCCCCCTTCATTCTTTATGTGGGGCTGCTCCACACATGCCCTAAAGGCTTGAAGGAAGTGGAGCCAAACAGGAAGCCCTAAAAGCAAAGGATGATAGGGAAGATAGCGCCCTGATACACAAGCTCTGAGCCCAGACACTAGAGCCAACTCGTCTGTGTTGGCTTTCTTCAGAGAAAGGAACCAAAGATTCTGTCAGACCTCCCAAAACAGACCAGACAGGACAGAGGATATATCTCAGCAGCACAGCACCTGCCTGGCAAGCATGAGATCATGAGTTTGATTCCCTGTTCCAAAAAAATAAACAACAAAAACAAAGCAGACAGACCAGACATGGCTGCTGCTCAAAACCTCTGCTCATAACAAGGACTCAAGAACAGCTATCCTTGTCAGAAAGCCCAAACTAGGCACTCAGCAGGATAGAAGCTGCACATTGGGAGGCACCACCCCCACATCTGAAGCCTCAGCCCAGGTGGCTTCCTTCCCTCGCCAAAAGGTTACTATGCCATGAGCAGAGAGGTACACGTAGCAGGACAGCTAAATATAACAGGGCCCAAACTAGCCACAGACAGGAGCACTGTGTCACACCATAGAGGTGAGAAAATTTCCTCTGGGACAGAAGAACTGGTATTTGGGCATAAGGAAGTGAAGGGTACAGGCCTAACTTGGTCAGTGTGTTTTCAGCCCTGACAGCCATCAGTCTGGCTGTCCAGGAAACTAAAGATGGCTTGACATGACAGGACCTGCTCAGTGAGCTCTTTTGGCATGTTAAATATAAAGGTGTCTCTTACTCTGAAAATTACCGATGATTTAATCAGAGATAACTTTCAGGTGGTTCTGGCAGCAAATAGAGCTGAAAGGCAATGGATTTAAGAACAACACGGTGGCCTCAAGATGTGCGAGAACCCCCCAGGACTACCTACAGGGTCCACTCACCCTAAACACCAATGCCCAGGGCTGTCATGACTGCTTATGTATTATGAGCCCGTGTGCATTGTGGGAAATATGTGCATGCATACTAGAGGCATGGATCTCTTCTGTTTTTCAGAAATCAGATGTGGGTCTACACAGAACAGGTAATTTGGTGACAGCTTCCTCAACGCAAGCTAAAGCAATGGAACTAGAGTAGCCTGGCCAATTAGCATATGGAATTCCAGTCCTATTTTTAATTTGTCTTTGTGTGTGTGTGTGTGTGTGTGTGTCTGTGTGTGTGTGCGTGCGCGCATGCCCGGGCATACTTAGTTTCAAACCTAAGGCCTTTTGCATGCCAGGCAAGAGCTCTACTCTAGTCCTTTCGGCCATATTTTTAAACTATCATCTTCTCTTTCCTTTTGATTGTCTCAGAAAAAGAGCCTAAATCCTTAAGGCTTTTTATTTCTTAACTTCATTAATTTTCCCACTGAATAAGTTGCTTGGTATATGATTATTTGTTACCTACTACCAAAAGTATTCTGACACTGATTTTTTTAGTTTATTAGTTCATGTGTGTTATACACAACGTTTACATTCTCTATGGGAAGTTGGTAAACGACATAATATGATCGTGATGGCAAGTGCCATCATCAAGGTAGTCACAATTTTCCACCAATATCCAGAAGAAATCATCTAACTCTGGAAGAGACCCAAAGAGTTGGTTTCTGAACAGAATCTTCAAACAGTTGCTCACGAGGCAAAAATGCATAGAGGCCTGAGTTACCAAAAGAATGAAGCATTGTGAGCTCCTGCCTCTGATGAGACTGGTGTGTTTTACTCCTGGGGAAACTGAGAGGTTAAGTGCTTTGCAGGAGGGGACACTGCTAGTAATCGGCTCAGCCAAAATCTGAACCCAAATCTGATTCCTTCTGAAGGCCTATTCCTAATACCGCAGCAAGTTGTCCCAATGCCACCAACCCACAGCAAACATGGACACTTTCTGCCTCCTTGTCCTGAAGTTGGTGACTCATCCTGGGCTCTTTAGTACAGGGAATCTAACTGCACATCACTGTGACCTGAGTTGAGAACAGTGACTTGGAGGATGAACCAGCTCTCAATCAGCAAGGACAGTGGCTTCTCACTGGGACAAACAAGAGCTTTGCTTCTTCCTGACTCAAGTGGGCATCCTCAGATAGACTTGGTGCTGCAAGGTGATCTAAAGCTGAGACAGTAATCATGGATGATTTTCTAAGTATTGCAAGACTCCGTACAACTAAAACTATGATTGCTGTGTTGTTATTGCTAATTTATTTTCTTTTATTCTACTAGAATTGACTTCTATTTCTAGACTATGGCCTTAAAATGAAATACTCATGCAACTCTTGTTCTAGATTTCTACTTTAAAAAAATAATCTTGCATCACTTTTGTAAAAGTTGACAACTCTGCTGTGTTTTTATTGCCACATTTCTACACATTTGAGATCTCAACTCTGAGGAAAATCCAATATAAGAAGGGAGGAAACTTAGTAAGCTTGAACTAAAATGAAAATTACCTCATTATTATTAGTGAATAATCACCCTCACATTAGTGAATTAACTTTAAAATACCAGGCTTAACTACTAATTAACCTCCAGTTGATGCTTTAAATAAAGTTTATTATAGTTACTTTTCAACATAAAAATATCATTAATAACATATGCTCTCTCTATATATGTATATATGTGTGTATATATATCATATACTATAATTGATAGAAAGCATTTTTAATTTTGTAAACATGCTGCTTTTAATTGGTAACTGAGATAAGGCTGGGGTTAGGGAGCAAGCAGACATCAGATCACGAACGTCTGGTCAGGAAATCACGAGCCTGGGCAATGCGCTAAGGGCTGAGCCTGGTGAATGAACACACAGCAGCTACCTGCCCAGTAGAAAATATGATGACATGTATTAGGTTGAGGGCTCAAACAAGCATCCCTGAGTTCTTCCTGCTCCTGAACTCAGCTGGCCACATGGAAAATACCTAGACCAAAATTCAAATCAAATAGACAAGTCATTCAGCTCACATGCCAGTACTTGAGAAACCTGAGCAATCTAGTTCTTTCTTTTTCACAGCCTTCTCCCAAGGATGGGTGGGGAGTGGGTTCTCCCACACAATCCCACACCCCAGCCACTCAGCATGGTCCGCAGGCCTATGGAGCCATAAGCATATTATGAAGTGTTACCAAGGCCCAGGCCCTCTAGGAAAAAATTTCTGTTACCCTCCAGGAAACATTACTCCACTATATCCTCGTAATGATCCTGAGAATAGGTATGGCAGGGATTGTCAGCACAGCCAAACCCTGGGTCCACTTCCAGCCCTGGCTCCTAAAACAGAAGCCAGCATTTCTGCAAAGAGTGAGGTAATGAATACCTGAGGATTTGCAGGCCTTATGCCCTCTGTCACAGCTACTCGACTCTGTCACTGCAATATGAAAGCAGCCATAGATAATAAGGAAGCAAATGAGCATATCTGTATACCAATAAAACTTTATTTACAAAAACCAACAGGAAGCTAAATTTGTTTTGTGAGGGTAGTTTGCCAACCCTGCCAAAATGCCCCCTATTAAAACTTCACTCACAGGTAGTACTAAAGATCCAACAGAGAACTCTAAGAAGGCCTATGGAAGACAGGGCCATGAAAATGAAAGTGCCTGACTCCCTCAAGTGCTCATAAAAGTGCTCCACCGCTATAGAGGAGCCCCCTAACCTATACTGTACTATGAGAGGAGAAAGAAATAACTCACACTGTGTTAAGCCATGGAGATTTAAGACTTGTTTATTGTTGCAGTTTGTGTTGATAAACATAAAAGATAGATTTCACTGTTCTTTTTGACAGCTGTATGAAATGAAAATCAGAGAGGATAGGTGAGTCAACTTTACAATGCCAAGAAGTGGTAGAACCCCAGATTAGGAAGGCCAACTCGCCCGATGTGTTAGACTTTTCTGGCTTTAGCACTGGAAGTCTACATCCTGGGCAAACAAGCATCGCTTGCCATTTAGTCAGAACCTGAACACAGGTCTGTCTGACCCCAACTCCACAGTCACAGCCCACTAGGACAGCTGGCTCCTGAAAGGAAATCCCATGAGACCTCGCTTGGTTTGGCCTAATCCCCGCTAAGAGGGGATTCACACCTTTGATCCACCCAGGGGTGCTAGACCCAAGAAGTGAGTACAGCTCTGTCACTGTCTCCTCCCAGGTCTCAGTCTTTCTGCACAAAGCCAGTGAGTCGTGCATGAATTTTAAATATACACCAGCTTCAGTGTAGAAGTCAGCCCTGACATCTATAAAATGCCACTAAATCCTGCTTTTATGAGCTCTTGTTGCACTGTGCTGAGAGTTTTAGCACGCTCATTGGAAGTTTACTGAAGGGAGTTAATAACCCAACAATGCTGAGGCCTACCTGTTTCTAGATTGAGAAACAGAACCTCTTGCCAGTGATTCTGGAGCTGCTGGGATGTGCCACAGACACCAGCACCTGCAGATTCCCCCGTGGTCCGCTCTGCAGCCCTGCCGACTCCTTCATTCTCCCAGTCACCCAGCATTCATGCCAGATGCCAGACTCCACTTCAAGCTGGGTCCCCAGAGGTTGGGAAAGGACTGTCGCAGAGGGTGAACTTTGAGCTGAAACCCAAAGGTTAGGAAGAAATTTGTGGGACCTGAAATGAAACAAAAAGTGTCCCAGAGTGAAGGAACAGCATATTCAAGGGGCTTGAATTCCATATCAAATACAGACAGGGAAAGCTCTTCCAAAAAGGAGATCAAAACAAGTCCTTAGACAATTACAGAGAGTAGACATTTGAAGAGGAGATGGTTTGAATATAGTTTGAGTGAGACTCCTTCAAATGTTGACAGCTTCGTCCTTAATGAGGCAGTGCTGTTAGGGGTGGGACCTTCCAGAGGAGGGAAATTCTTAGATCATTGGGGGAAGCTGTCCTTGGAAGGAGATCACTCTAAGCACTCATGAAAGTGAGTTGGTACAAGAGTGAGCCCGGCCCCTGATACACCCTTTGGATTCTTATTCTGAGAGGTGATCTTTTTCTTCCACATGTACAAAAGGTCCTCACTAGAACTGAGCTGATGCTGGTTCCGAGCCCTCCAGTCTCCAGAACCGTGAGCTAAATCATCCTCTTCACTTTGTAAAGTGAACCTGCCCCAGGTATGTTATGGTAGTAGTGAAAAGCAGACTAACACAAAGACTAAGGCAGAACAGTCAGAGAGACAGAAGAGAGAACCAGGCACTAAGAGAGAGGAGCACGTCAAGGAGAGAGAGCTCAGTGGCATCAGAGGCCTCAGTGAAAAATGGAAAACAAAGGTAGGGATCCCTTGGCTTTGGCAATGCCAAAGTTACAAATATTTACTGAGTATCTTATGTTTATAGATCAGACTTTGTGTCAAGCTTCAGGGAAGCAAAAATTAAATAAAATGGAGGGGTTAGGGAAAGGAGAACAGAAAAATCACAGTGGTGCATTCAGTGTTGTAGGATGCCAGAAGGAAAACAGATAACCTAACCTGGTAATCGAGGGGACTTTTTAGGGGAGGATGCATTTGAATGGAGTTGTAAAGGATGAATGGAGTTTACTAAATGGAGATGCGGTACGGAAAACATCATGGACAAAAACATCAGAGATAGGTGTTCAGGAATGCAAAGAAGTCTCTCAACCCAGGAGAGCTGGGGAGATGGTGCTGAGGTAGAGGAGAGAGAGTAAAGGACCTGCCAGCCCTGCCTAGGAGCTTGGGGTTATTCTCCAGACAATGGAGAAGCTTGGAGGAATGGCATCACATTTTCACTCTAGAAAATAGCTTCAGATTTTGTGTCTCACTCTTAGCTTTAACACTAACCTGATGAGTGGCCCTGGGCAACAATCTTCCTAGTCCGGACCTGTCCTTGCCAGGGTTCCATGGTTATTGTAAGAGTCTGTGCTGTTTGAAAGCACCTTTTGTTTACATGCATCTGATCCAGAGAAATTCACCTAGTTCGTTCTGATTCTCAGAGTCCTAATTTGCCTTGAGTTTTGTGAAGGACTAAAGACTCTTGGGGTCAACAATGCCACCAGCGTGTTTAAGAGGCTTTGTCCCAATTCCCTGCTGAGAAGGAAAAGCAAGGACGCCACCATGGCCCAGGGGAAGGGCTGACATTTGGTGAGATGTCTGTATTTAACTCCCAACGCTTGACATCTGTTTCCAATTAATTTGCCTGTGTTAAGAGGGATGCTGCCCGGAGCATGCGATTCCAGCTCAGTTTTAGAGAAACAGAGAGGGGAGGCCACGAAAGACTAAGCAGATCCTTATCCACCTATTTCCCACACAGAACAGTCGGGGCTTCCTTGAACTTCTGGGGTCACTGGGCCTGAAAGGCACCTAGAAACCTCCATGCCATCCTTGGAAATGTGCACTTTAGCAATGCCAGATGGGTTATGCTCAAAGAGCTAGAAAAAGAGGAGGAGGAAAAGGGAGAAGAAGAAGAGGAGGAGGGAGAAGAGGAGAAGAAGAAGAGGAAGAGGAGGAGGAGAAGCAGAAGGAGAAGCAGAAGAAGAGAAAGAAGAAGAAGAAGAAGAAGAAGAAGAAGAAGAAGAAGAAGAAGAAGAAGAAGAAGAAGAAGAAGAAGAAGAAGAAACAACCAAGGTCACTAGTTGTCGTGGATGGAGGGGTGAAGGACATGAGGTGAGTGGGTGAGGTAGGCAGGAACCAGATCACACAAGGCCTTCCAGACTTGTAGGAAGAAATTTCTAATTTTATCCTAGGTCTGATAGAAAGTGACATAGCCCAATCTGTGTATGGTGTGTTTCATCAGCTCCTCATAGAGAATGAGTTGAACCAAGTGGAAAAGAAAACTACTTCAAAACAAACTCTAGCACCTGAAATGTGGCTAATTGACCAACTATCTGAGTACTTTATTCTTAAATTAGTTAAACTTGCCAGGCATGGTGACATACACTACAGCTTCAGCACTCGGGAGGCTGAGGCAGGAGGATCACTGTGAGTCAGTCAAGGTCAGCCTGGACTACATAACAAAATCCCATTTCAAAAAACAAAATTAGTAAACTTAAAATCAAACACCACTTGACTCAACTCTAACAACTTTGAAGTATGTTTGGAACAATTTGTGACTCTAGTTTTTCAACCAAAAGTTTTATATATGACTCTAGTTTTTCAACTATAAGTTTTATAAAACTTAAATATCTGTCAAGTGTTTCTGATGAAAATTTAATATCCACATTAAAATGTGCTATAAGTATAAGTGCATTAATCTTGAAGACTTGGGACAAAAGAAGAATGTAAATTATCTCAATAACAGTAATTGTCTCGATAATAATTTGAATATAATGAGTTAAATAAAATATATTATTAAAATGAAAGTCATCTATTCTATTTTACCTTTTCCAAGGCAATGGAAACTTTCTGTGTGGCGCTCATTATGTTTCCATAAGACAGCACTGAGTTGGAAGGAATGATAGCCATTTGACTAAGGGAAGGGTGGTAGATACAAACACACAACAAATCTGAGATGGGTTCAAAGGTAGCCTTGGTACCTCGGGAGCCTGACAAATTGGATGTCAGGAATGAGAAAAGGGAAGGAAAGTATCAGAGAGATGACTATGGTTCTGACTCGAGCATTTGAATGGGTGACAGTGTCATTTTCCTTGCAGGAGGAAGGCTTGGAGGAGAGCAAACCCTGGCAGGGTACTGTGGTTCCTTTGCATCAAGGCTGAGTGTGAGGTGGCTGCAAGATGTCAGGCAGACAGTTGTATACACATGTGTCATGCTCAAAAGCAATCTCTGGGGAGAATATCTAAATTTGGAAGCAATAACTTGAAAAAATTAACTCCTCCTCTGGATATGCATCGCACCACAGACAGACAGACAGACAGGCAGACAAGCCGGCAGGCAGACAGACGGTCAAAGATGCTAATGCATGCCCTGCTCTCTCCATTGCAAGGCAATCTTCTGAATATGCAGATGTCCCCTCCAGTCTTCTCTGTGTGTCACCAGCTTTCTATTTTATTCTACTTTATTTTATTCTACTTTATTCTGCCCCCCACCCCCTTCCTTTGCTCACTCATGCCTCAGCCCACTGGGCAAAGCATGGTGGTGAAGGCACCCACAGCAGTCGTCTTTGGCAGCGAGCTGTGGGTCAGGATGTTTACACAAGTGCCTCATGGCATCATTTATCTTGAGGGATGTCTACTCGAAAAATGTTAGTTCATGTCACTGTCAGGGTAAATGCCAAAAATTAGCTTTCTTTCATCAGAAAACGGAATAATTAACTTTGCAACTGTTTCCAAAACTGCTAATTAATGGGTTTTACCCACTTGATTTGTCAGGCTCCGCTGTGAGCTGAACAACAGCCTCAGCCCCCGGAGGATTCCCATCCTCCTTTCTCTGTCCCCAGCAGAAGCTGGGAGAAGTTACAGGTAAACAGCGGACAAGACCACGATCAGATGGAAATGATGTTATTTTAGAGAGGAAAGCGTTGCGCTTTCTTTCACAATCGGTCAGCTGTCACCTCTTCCTTGCACGTCAGTGTCCCCAGTTGATCTCAGAATAAGTGCTCAGCCTCAGTTCTCCAAACCCGAAGTGAGATCAGATCCCTGGAGGGGAGATCAGATTCCCAGGGTGGAAGGGCCTGGAAACAGACCAAGGGGGGTTGAAAGTCAGTTCTAGTTCTTATCTTACAACCTCAGTTTCTTCATCTGTAAAATGGAATTTGTGGTAGATCTATGTCACTGGGTTGCTGAAAGCTTAAATGGAATAGAAGAGTAAAGGCCCAGGCATTGTATTTCAGACGTAACAAGTCTTCCACTGATGTGGCCATTACTCCCTCCTTTACTCCTTCTGCTGTTTTGCTCTGAGCCTGCCGCAGGCTGCTCCATCTCCTGCACTGTTAATTCTTCATTGAGGCCCAGCTCACAGTCCACAGTGACTGCCAGGAAAATTTTCCCACTGTGCAAACCTGATGGATTACTGAGCCCAATTCTAACATCACCATATCAAGATTGTACATCCACATCCCTTGCCTTGTTATTCTGTGAAACCTCCCACTGTAGGCAGTGTACGTCCATCCTAGCTGATTTTTTTGTCAACCGTGGTAAAACATACAATTATAAAATTTACCATCATCTCTTTTACGAGGCTGCTGTAATACTGTCTGCTAATAGCTTCGCCTCCCCTGGAGAATTGCCATTGACTAAAAAGATCTGCCGACTGGTGGCGGGTGATAGATCGAAAGGGGAGGTCTATATCACAGACTTTTACGTGGGACCAGTGCTGGGGTGTAATTTCTGCCCCAGACTCTTCTTTGGAGACAAGTTAGAGCTATGTCAAGTTAATACCGTATTTTAAATTTTTTCTGCTACTTTATCATGCTTCCTCACTTTCCCTACTCCTGAGAGCAATCTCCCTGAAAAATGTGTCACAACAATCCCCAGGAGTGGTTACAAATGGTTGTTGTCTTAGGAGCAGTGAGTTTTGAGGTGTTTTGTTACATGCATTATGAACTGATACAATTAGAATACACAAAACATGGAATACTATCCAGCCATTAAAAATGATGGAAGCTTGATGATTCACTCCAAACATGTCAACACAGCAATTTGCCTTGAAAAAAGTTGGTCACAAAAAGGCCTGTGCAGCAACATTCTTTCTTTTGAAGAAAATTGACACCTGCTCCCATCTGGCTATTCAACCGTAGAGAAATGCCTGGCAGGCTCTTCAAGGAGTTTAGAGTGTTTACTCCTATGTGCTGGGATGGTGAAGAATATGGTACTTTTGGCTTTACACTTGTTCTATAGCATTTGGTGTTTAAATGGAATGCTCTTATGTAAATTAAACTTCCTTAAACAAAAAATATCATCATAGCCATCTTACCATTTTTAACTGCAACCTCAAACACTGTTACAAGTGCATTCACAGCCAGGCATGGTGGTGCACACCTGTAGTCCCAGCACTCAGGAGGCTGAAGCAAGGAGGGGTACAGGTTTGAGCCCAGCCTTAGTGAGACCCTTGTCTCAAAGTTAAAAAAAAAATTAACTTCTAAAAGGGCTGGAAATATTGCTCAGTGCAAAGGCCCTGGCTTCATTCAGTTCCCAGTGTGTCACACACACACACACACACACACACACACACACACACACACACACACACACACACACACACACACACATTGTTGTATAATGTGTCTCCAGAACTTTTTATCTTGTAAAACTGAAACCATACCCATTAACCAAAATTCCTCACTCCTTTCTCCCCACATCCCTGGGAGACACTATTTTCTCTTCCGGTGAATGACTATTCTAGGCAATTCATATGAACAAAAACACACAATATGTCTTTTATGACTGATTTGTTTCATTTAGCATGATGTCCACAAGGTCTATCTTTGTCACCACCTGTATTAGAATCTCCTTCCTTTCTAAGGTTGAGTAATCTTCCTATTGATGTAGGCTTGGTCATGTGACTTGCTTTAGCCAATTAAATGTTAGCAGAAGTATGTGCTGCCTGAAGAAGCCTTAAGTGTAGTTGTATAGCCTCAGCCCTTGTGCTCCAGTGAGGAGTTCCCTGACAATCTCATGCTCCAGCTAGCTTCTGACTCTTCAGCCTGGCTTTCAAAATAAAGACACAAGGAACAAACTGAAACTGGCTGGAAGCCAGGAGTGCAGCTGGGCCCAGTCAAATCCATTCAAGGTTAACAGAATGTGAGATGACCTGAAAGCATAAAAATAAATGTTTGGGATTGTTAGGTGGCAAAAACTAACTAATGCAAACATGTTACTCCTACTTCATGCTTTTCATATTCCTCAAGAACCTGCCACTTCCAAGCTGGTAGATGCCACATCATATCTAGCTAGGATCTGTGTTCTGGGATAACCTTTAAGGATAAAATGTGGGCTACCGGGGTCAGCTATGGGCAGCACAATTGTCTCAGCAAGAGCAAAGAAGGCACAAACTAGGAAGGTCTGGCTGGCATGCACTGATTTAGGACTTATTTTAGTGTTACTAGTCCACAAGAGCAAAAGCTGAGGGCCCTGATAATCACTCCCTTATAACTCCACCCCTCCCAGCACCTTCCCTGCATGCATGAAATGTGTACCCCCAAGGAGAGATGGAAGTTGATCACTCAAGAGAACTCCTGATGCTCATCTCGTCCCCTCCCAAGGGCTGCATTCCCTGAACACAACATATCTGAAGGCTACTATGACTCAGCCCTGAGTCTACCAATGAAACCCCATCCATCGGCTCACTCCAGGAATATTCATTGAACACCTCCTATGTCCCAGGTGCTCTTCCAGACTTGAGGACACGGTAGTGGATACATTGACACAGTCCCTGCCCGCCTATTTCCTTATCAAGGAGGTGAGCAACAAAACACATAGATATATAACAGAAAGAAACTGAGGGATGCATGCTATGAAAAACTAATAAAAACTAAGTTGACTGACTTCTTACCAAAAAGCCAGGCGTTATTTTAAGTGTTTTGTGTAAATTATTGCACTGAGTACTTACCACAAGCCTAAGAAGTAGTTAGTATCGGTTCTGGCTTCATTTTTACAAAGTGAAGGCACGAAGCAAAAGAAAGGCACAGTAATCTAGCAGAGTCACACAGCTGGGGACCACAGCTGGGGACCAGGCTAGCTGGGCTTTGAGCCCCAGGAGCCTGGCTGTGCCCTCACCTGTCTCATCATCTCTGCACTGCCTCACACTTACTCATTTATTCAACTAACACTTCCTAAGAGCCTGTTCCATGCCAGGCCCTGGGGATCTGTGTCAGTGAATAAAACTGGAAAATTCCCTGGAGCTTCTAGTCATTACTAAAATTCAAAGGTAAGTCATGTAGCATGCTATCAGAGGACATTCTATGGAGAACAATAAAGCAGGGGCATAGAGATGGGGACTGCTTCTTCAGATTGTTAAGATTGCCACCAAGGATGCTGCAGGAGTATCTCTCTATGGAGATGAAATTTAAGCAGACCTGAAGGAGTTAAGGGAATCGATCATGCAGGTACTGAAGGAAAACCATTCCAGACAGAGGGAAGAGCAAGTATAAAGCCCCAACAGCAGGAATGTGCTTGGCATATTCCAGGAAAAACAAGGAAGCATCATGGCTGGACACAGTGAATGAGGAGACGAGGAAGGTGACGCGGTTTGTGTCTAAGATGTCCCCCCAAAGCCTCACGCATTCGTAAGCGGGGACGTTTTCAGAGATGGCTGAATCCAGAGTGTGTGATGCTGGGATTACTGAATCTCTTTGGCACCACACTAATCCCTGTAACCCAGACAGAGTATAAAAGGGGCAGAAAAAAAGCTGCTAAGGCCTCTTGCTTGTTTGCTCATGATGTCTTGTGCCAACCATGAACTGTTTCTCTTTTATGATATCCGTCTGCCAGGCCACATTGCCTTAGACCCACGTGATTTTGGACTGAATCCTCTACAAACTGTGAACTGAATAAATCTTTCGTTTCTTAATTTATAGGAGTTGGGTCCTTTGTCTCAGTAATGAGAAAAGTGACCAAGACAGAATTTGGTACCAGAGAAGTGGAGCTGTTGCTATGACTATACCTGACTATGTGGTTTAGGAGCCTTTGGAGCTGGCTTGTGGAAAGGGGAGGGGTTAGGAAAGATTTAGAAATGCTGGCTAAAAAGTAGAGAATGCCTTAGGCTGTATTTGATGAGCGATTCTGATCAGAGCTCTAAAAACCAGAATACTGACAGAAATGCTGCCAGTAAAGACCAGATTCGTGAGATTTCTGCTGGGAAAAAAGACTGCATTGGCTGTTGGACTCCAGGCAATGTGTGTTGCACTTTGGCAGAAAGTTTATCTGCATTTTGCTTGTGTTCAGAGACTTTGCCTGAGACTGAAATTAAGGGCGATGAACTAATTAATCCTGCAGAAGAAATTTCAAGGCAGTCTAATGTTAGGGCAGTGACATGGCTACTGTTAGAGGCTTTTAGTCAGATTTATTTTGAGAATCAAGAGCAAACAGCCCAGCAGAATGATTCAAAATGTTGTAAGTTTGGCCAGAAAGGAAGCTCCAGTAAAGTTGTGGCCTGCAAAGATGGAACAGAGGAAAAATTGGTCATTGAAAAGACTAGAAAGAAAAAGCCAAGTATTTCAGAAGACAACAGAAAAGGTGGCCTGCGGCCATCACAAGAACCAACAGGACACCAGCCTTTGCAGCCTCAGAGTTGGCTTGAGAAGAGATCCCCAGAGCACCATATTCCAACTAATGGGACTTTGGGCTGTAGAGAAGCTTTACATGCATATTGATAAGTGAAAGAAGTCAGATTGAAAAGGCTTCATGCTGTCCAATTCCAGATGTATGGCATTGTGGAGAAAACAAAATTACAATAACACTGAAAAGATCAGGAGCTGCCAGAGGCTGGGGGAAGAGGGAAGAAGAAATGAAAATGTGAAAAACGGGAATTTTTAAGAAACGTTTCTCTATGATACTAGTGGATATGTGACATTAAACATTCGTCAAAACCTACATGGTGCACAACACAGGCATGAACCCCAGTGTAAATGACAGGTCTTAGTTAAGAATAATGTGTCAGTAGCAGTGTATCAGTAGTCAAAAATGTATCACGCTCACGCAAGATGCAAATAACAGGAGATGCTGAGAGGGGGAGTGAAAGAAGGGTCACGAGGGAACTCTCTATTTTTCCACTCAATCTTTCTTTAAACCTGGAACTTCACTAAAAATAAAGTCTATTAATTTTTAAAAATATAAAATGGATTCTGGATATACTGTGAGTGATATGGGGAGACATCTGAGACCAGAAAGCAGACAGATATCCTTTGATTTTGCTCCAGCAGGATCCCTGGGGCTGCTGTATGGAGCAGAGACTGAGAGGCTGCAAGATGGTTCAGGTGAGAGACAGTGATGCGTGGATCGGGGTGGTGGTGGTCACAGGGTCGGAAGCAGCATGGATCTTCTGATGAGACGGGATGATGATAGGGTAGGATGAAAGCTCCTACTCCAGCAGCCTGTGGCTTACCAGCGACAGAATAGCCACATACATCTGATGCCAAAAGCCTAAATAAATTTACTGTTATTGTATACTTTTAAGACATTGATATGCCTCAGTAATCTTGCTTCTGAGTATATAGACAAAGAAGTTTAAATCAGTACATCAAAGAGCTATCTATACCGCATGTTCATTTCAGCATTACTCATGATAACCATGATTTGAAAGCAAAATAAATAACCAGCAACAGATGAATTTATGAAGAAAATGCAGTAAATATATAATGAAACAGTAAGGTCTTAAGAAAAAGAGAGAGAGAGAGAGAGAAATGAATTCTGTCCTTAGCACTACATGCGTAGAACTGAAAGACATTATGCTTAGTAAAATAAGCTAGGCACAGAAAGTTAAACACTATCTGATTTCACTTATATGTAGAAGCTTTTAAAATGTGTCTCATAGAGATCAGCAAGTGGCTATCAGAGGCTAACAGGGAGAGGAAAGGATGGGGTAAGGGGAGATAATGAGCAAAGAATATAAAGTCTCAGACTGGAGGAATGTTTCAAAGATCTATTGCACTGTACAGAGACCACAGTTAATAAAGTATACTTCAAAATTGTTGAAAAGAATAGATTTTTAACATTCTCACCATAAATAATGAGTTAATAGTTGTGTTAATTAGCTGCATTGACTCTTATTACAATATATACCCAGATCAAAACATCACATTAAGACCTCAGTGGTAGAGTGCTTGCGTAGCATGTACAGGGTCTTAGAAACACAAAGAAACAAAAAGGAAAAGCAAGACATCACAGTATAACCCATAAATACGAACAAGTATTATTCATCAAGTAAAATGAATAAAGTTTGAAGCACTGTCAAAAAGCTGCCAACGTACATATAAACATTGTGATTCTGCATTCATTGCTGTTTTTATTCTGAGCTGCACCCGGACAGAAGCACCTCCACCTCTCAGTCTTTGCAAACTTGAGGTACCTCAGCACCACACTATCTCAAGAAGCACAATCCTGGAAAGGACACCAGAGTCACCACCATGTCTAAGAGGAGCCTGTGGAGTGTGGCTGCCTTCCCGTCTTCAATACAGAGGCCCTCACACCACCCAGGTCTACATTCAAGAGGTCAAGTCTTTGGGGTCTCCATGAGACCCCCTCACTATTATTTGTTCCATGTTATTTTGTCCACTATTATTTGTTCTACATTGTATATGTAGGAAATCTGCATCCCAAAGACAGCAAGTTCCTCTCCCACAGGCAGGCACAAGCCCAAAATGAGACCTCTGGGGCTCAGATCAGAGCTCTGTCCTCCCACAACTTGCTACATCCATTTCCTGTGGCTGTTGTAGCCCAACACCACAACCGGTGGCTGCATATTTCTGAGGCCTGAAGTCTGAAACCAAGGTATCAATAGTGTTCCACAGCCTCCAGGAACACTGGAGCAGAATCTGCTCCTTTCCTCTTCCAGCTCCTGATGGCTCCAGGAAATTGGTATTGCTACATCACTCTCATCTCCATCTTCATGTCACCAGCTCCCCTCCTCTGCATGTCTCTTATAAAGATGCTTGTCACTAGAGAGAGGGCCCAGCTGGGTTCTCTGGGACGATTTTATCTCATAATCTTTAATAAAATCTACAAAGATTTTTTTTCAAATAAAGCCATATTTATAGGTTTCAGGGATTTGATGTGGGTATCTTCCTAGTGAAGGGCATCTTTCAGTCTACATTTGTTAACTACCATGTTGTATATCACACTCCCTAACTCCTCATAACCATTTATACACAGAAGGGAAAGGACAGACCAGATGCCCCAAAGACCAGTCTCAGAGCAGCAAACCCTCACACAACTAAATGCATGGTACACTGTTCCTGGATGACCCCACGATCCATACCTCTTAGTGACTGAGCCTTTATGTGATCCCCTCCCCTCTCTCAGAATCTGAGAGACCAGGCCACCATGTCATGCACTGTCTCTAAAAGCCGTCTGCCAAAGAATTAAAGGCAACTGGTTCATAGTAGCCAGCAAAGGAGCCAGCCAGAACCTGGGCCCTCAGGCCAGCAACTGGCATGGAGTTGAACACCGCCAACAAACTTCAGATGCCAAGCTTCAGATGAAACTATTGCCCTGATCAAGTTTCTACAGGACACAACCTTCTCACTCAGAGAAAGGGTGAGACAATAATCACATGTCACTTTAAATTACTAAGTTTTTAATATGGTTATAATGCAGCAATAAACAGATAATACAAAATCTACAGTGGTCTCCCCACGCCAGCTCTTTCCTACTAATTGCCTTTCACTCTCCCAGATGCCCAAAACCCAAGTATCACACCAGGGCTGCTTTCTTCCCACTCTCAGCACCGCTGTTCCTATCGAAACCACTGCTAGATTCTGACAAATCTTCTTCCAAATATCTCTGGGTCTCACAGACAATTATCTTGTTGCAGTGATCTCTCCAAAAATACCACCACAAACTACCTCAAAGGCCACAGAGCAGAAAGGCTCAGAGAGTAAATTGGGATGTTCAAATCACACCACTCATTAAAGTAATTAAAACACAAAACTAAAGATCAAGGAAAAAGAGATTCTGTTGGTTGGCCCATTTAGGATGGGATGCAAGTGGGTAGAAGAAACACCCCTAGGGACCCTGATTCATTCATGCTCTCTCGCTCTCTTGCTCTCTCTCTCTCTCTCTCTCTCTCTCTCTCTCTCTCTCTGCCTCTCTCTCTCTCTCTCTCTCTGTGTCTCTCTCTCTGTCTCTCTCTCCTATTTCTCTCTCTCATTCACACACACACACACACACACACACACACACTAGCTGATGTGTGGTTCATAGGACCAGAATGGGGGGTTGGGGGGGTCCTATGATTCGAATATGGCTTAAATATGGCTTTGTGTGTTGAAATGTAATCCCCATTGATCTGACTATAGTGTTTAGATCTGGGACCTTTACAATGTGATTAAGATTGGATAAGGTCATCAGGGTGCAGGGTGCATCCTGGTTACTTTGTAGGAAGAAAAAGACCAAAGGAAACACATGTGACACCTTCCTGTCTCTTGTCATGTGAGAGCTAGGCCCTGTGCCATATTGGGATTCTGCCAGCAAGAAGGCTATCACCAATGCAGGCCCTTGAACCTCCAGAACTTCCGAATAAATATTGTCTTTATTTAGCTCATAATATTGTGTTATTAGCAACAGAAACAGACTAATACATGGTCTAGCACATGAAAAGTCCTGGGACCAACCCACTTACATGTTCTATCAAGAGGTAGAGGCAATTACATATGCCTAGTTACTACTACAGCTTGGCCACTGGCCTGCCAAACACTCATAGGTTTTAGCTTTGATGTGACAGCTGTGTGGCCAGAATAGGCTCAGCATTGGCAACACCAGGAGGTGGCAACACCATGAAGGATGACCTAGCTGTTGTACCAGACTTGATGCAATCATAATTTGGTCTTTCTACCCATTTCTGTTTATAACACTCTTGTTTGTTTCACTGTGTAAGCCAACTATGATTGGTAGACTACCAACTTCTTACTGTATATGTATTTGTATTTGTATTTGACACATCTTATGGATTTAGCCTGAGTCTCCCAAGCTTCCTCACTGTGTATGCTTAACATATCCTTGAAGTTTTGTCCCTGTCTCGCAAGCTGCCAGTTTCTGCACCATTATGCCAAACACTTCTCAGTAAGTTCATCTATCCCATTTGTTTTTCTGGTTCATTACGGCAAAATTACACATTCTCAAGCAAACACAAGCCACACTCTCCAAACTACTCACAATCCCACAACTCCATCACCTCCACCCCCATCCCAGCTGCCACGCTCTTTCATCAGATCAACCTCATACTGGTTGCTGCCACACTGACCCCACCACCACATCCAGAGGGCGGCTTCTGAGAAGGAATTCTCTCTGCTCAGGCTGGCTATGAAGCCAGAACTCTTGAGTGGCATCAAGGCCTATTTTGATGTAGCCCCAACTCTCTCAACTCTCACTTTAAGTCTCACTATTCACACCCTTCCAACATTATGCATTCTCAACACTTTGCACATGTTCTGCTTAGAAACACTTATCTCACTGTGCCTGTTCAGCTCCTACACTCCCCTCAAGGCCCAACCCAGCATCATCCCCTCTGAGAACTATTCTCTGATTCTCTCCCCAAACATATTCACAAAGGAAAGGGGAAAAGCACAGAGAAGAGAGAATGGAATCAGAGAAGAAAGAAGGGAAGAGACCCAAACTATCCCTTTAGATAAGGAAATACTACCAGAGGTGACAATCGCCCTAACCCTCTAGAAAGGTATATAAGTAAATGACTGAATAGGAAAAGTAATTTAAAAATTATTTATACCCAGAAAATGTAGTTGGACCAGACACAATTTATGATCTCTCTTTGACATTCCAGTTAACTTTCAGTGCAAAACAATTAGTAGCATAAAATAACAACCTTTGATTACATCTAATGATTCTGTGGCAGGGCACACTGCTCTGTGTGGCACTGGCTGTGTTCACTTGGTCTTCAGCCAGTAGCTGGGCTGAGCTGGGCTGGAGGGACCAAGATGGCATTGCGCATAGGTGTGGCTCTCAGGAAAACCTGGAAGGCTGGACTCATCTGTCTGGTGCCTTCTCCTTCTGTGTGGACACAAGGCCTCTCTCTTATGTCTAGCAACATGGTGAGACTGCAGATATGAAATTCCAGGCTTTTGGAGACCAAAATAAGAACCACTAGTCCTTTAAAAACCAGGCAGAACTGGCATGGGCATTATTTTTTTCTGTATTCTATTGAACATATAATCGTAGACCCACCCTGATTGAAAGAGAGGAGAGATAGACCTCATGTCTTAATAAGAAGAATGTCAAACTAGTTTGTAGCCATCCCTAAATTCCTGGAGCCAAAACTGATGAGCACGGATCCAAAAAGACTCACCAGATCCAGAGACAGAACAGAGAAACAGCTCCTTAAGCCTTGACTATAGCATCTATAGAAGATAATACACATATTGTTGTTCACAACCAGTCGGTTCAAAGTGTTGTGTCACACAAGAGATTACAAATCTCCAAATCTGTTACTCTGCCCTTGTGCAAGACAGGGTCCTGGATGAGAGGTACCCAGAAACTGGGTCTATGATGTATTTCGGGATAGAACTTGAAGTCGCTGCATGTAAGGAACTAATGAGACTAGATCTTCAAGCCCTACTGTTGGGGACAGTTCCCGTGCATGTATTCATTTAACGAGTATTTGTGAGTGCCTGTCTTGTGCTGTGCAGTAAGCAAAGTGTGGAGATAGCAGGGTGGGTAAACACCCACAGTCTCCCCCAGCTGCAGGCCTCTCTAGGAATATCTCCTGTTGGGAAGCTTCAACCTAAAGCAGATGCTGCCAGGTGAAAATGGTCCCTATATCCTCTGGATTATTCACAGCGTCTGTCCTGAGGTCGTCCTGCATTCTACTCCTCAGTCTTCTCCTTGGCTTCTGACCCTTGGATTTATTTCTCGTGTCCACCCTCACCCCATCCTTGGGCCTAGGTCTCTGACCTCTGACCTCTGACCTCTGACTCCACTCATGAGCTTCATTCATTCCTAAACTCCAAGCTGGCCTCAGGATCACTGACGTGAGCACTAGAGCCAGAGTCACAAGTCTAGGCCAGCAGTGCGGAAGTCGCTCAGAACTCACTGTGCCGTCACAACTGAGCACTGAGAGCCATCCTTGGGCTGGGCTGGTTCCTTGCTTCCCCTCAGGCCCAGGAGCCATTGTCCCCAGCCAGCCAGGCGCATCTCGAAAGCACCATCTCCTCAGGCTCTTTTCCTGCTCCGTCTGGATTGGGCTCATTTACTAAAAATTAGTTGGGAATGAAAAAAGCCCCTAGTTTATTAGCGTGCTATTATTCCCCTCCCGCCATCCCCCTGCAGCATGATGGATTGCCTGGCGAGAGGACACAGCCCCAGCCGGGGAGTGAGCGGGCTCTGCCTGGTCCCGGCGCAGACAGATGGGGAGGCCGAGTCCTGACCATGATTGATTAGCTCCGCAAAGCCTGTTGAGCGGAGTTCCATCAAGATTGATGCTTTCTCCTCATAACAGCATTTCCAAAAAGTTTCTATTACATTTTGATTATGTTTATAGAATCTCGTTCGTCCGGGGGAAGATGTAATCTCGTCCTTTCCCAGTGTGTGTCTTCGTGGTCCTCCACAGTGCCTCACGCATCCTGCCTGTTGGCCTCTGCAGAGTGACCCCCACTTTCTGGGCGGCAAGAGGGACCTTCATTGCCTCCCAACATCAAGTGGAGGAAGCTGATGTCCACTGGATGCCCAAGTCCAGCCTCATGACAGCTCTGGTTTTCAGGGCCAAGGCATAGACCTGAAAGTAAAGAGTCACAGAGTGCCACGCAATTCCTGAGACTGGCAGGTTGTCAGGGGAGAGACTGTGTGGCTCCCCTTTTTCGACCTGCTTCCCAAAGACAAAGTAAGCTCACGTCAAACATATGATAAAATACAGGCTTAAATATTTATATCAATGCATCTGTGTGTGTGTGTGTGTGTGTGTGTGTGTGTCCCACTTTATTCCACAAGAGATTTGAATAATGCACAGGAAATGGTGAAAAATGAGTAAAGAATTAGAATCCAGGAAATGCAAATTAGCCTACAATATTAAGACCAAAAGGAAATAAATATACACACAACGTGTAAGACCCAAATAGCTTTTATGACAGTGCCTTTAATTTGATCTGTGTTTCCTGATAGTCAAAGAGGAAAAAGGGAATAAAATCAGTAACATGATTATTTTCTTGCTGCCATTTCTTTTGAAATTTTTGGAGATAGGAGTGGTAACATATTCTTGTAATTCCAGCACTCAGGAGGCTGAGGCAGGAGGATCACCATGAGCCTAAGGCCAGCCTAGGCTACATAGTGAGTTCAAGTTCAGCCTAACTTCATAGTGAAACCTTGTCTCAAAAAAACCCAAAACAATAAAAAAATTATAAAATTTTCAAAACAAAAAAGACCTGTTTCTTGGGAGAAGCTTAGGTTCCTTGGAATTCTGTTCTAAAAGAAAACTTGTACTAATGGGTTCTCAGTTAGAGTCTATGAGAATTATGTTATGTTACACTAGAGATTCTTGGCCTTTACAACTTGATTGACATTTTGAGCTACATAATTCCTTTCTTGCGGTAGTATGTTTGCCAGTCTCCCTGGTTTCTATCTGCCGGATGCCATAGCAAACCTTCCTCAAACTGTGACATCCAAAATGTCTCTAGACATTGCCAAAGGTCCTACAGGGTAGAGTTGTTGGAATTGACAAATAAAATTTCAGGCCAGGCATAATGCACATGCCTATAATCCTACCATTTGGCAGGAGGCTGAAGCAGGAGGATCACTATGAGTCTGAGGCCAGCCTGGGCTACATAGTGACTTCAAACCAGCCTGAACTAATGATAACTTGTCTCAAAAAAAAAAAAAAATCAGGATGCTCAGATGAATTTTCATTTCAAATTTAAAAAATGAATAATACTTTCATATAAGTAGGTCCCATGCAATATTTATTATGTGACATACTTATGCTGAAAGGGCATTCTTTTTTATCTGAAATTCAAATGTAACTGGCTATCCTACACTGTACTGGGTAAACCCATCTGTTTGACAACATCCTCTGATAGGAACCATTCAAACACAGTACGGGGCAAAGTTCTCACTCCCTGTCTCGTATCTGTTAAGTATTGTAATAATAAAGACATGCTTTTCTTTGGTGCTTCTTTTTCTTTATAGAAGATCAGTAGTTATCTTCTCTTTTATATTTTTTCTTAACTGGGAATTTTAATTCTGATATAACTTTAAAATGCAAGTTTTTCAAAATAAAATAAAAATTCAAAACTTTGCTTGAGAAATAATGAGTTTTAACAATGTACCCCAAAAAGCCTTTCAGGTAATGCAGCCACAGGGTTCCATATGGCTGTTCCTTGTAGAATCCACAGGAGGAATCAAAGGCATAACACAACAACTAAACTTTAAAAGAGCAGTTCTGCAGAGTCCTGAGCAATGTTTTTCGCACTGTTTTCTGACAGCTCTTCTCCATCCAAGATAAAGCCAAATACGATGCGTTACAAGCTGGCCTTGCATAATGCCCAGAATCCTGCAAAAAGGCGGCGAGATGTTACTCACCTTTTGGTCCTCAGTGACACCATGTCAGCTTCCTGCAGCCACTAGGATCATGAAGCAGAGTCAAAACATCTTTAGAAAGTATCCACTCCTCAAAATAGCAAAAAAAAAAAAGGATTTTGGATAATTTTACTACAAATAAATTATAAAATTTTTGAGATGATATACTAATTAGCCTAACTTGATCATTCTATAATGTATATATGTATCAAAATACCACATTTATTTATCAGAAAAGTAACGTAAGTGCCAGGGCAGGATGCTGCATGCCTATAACTCCAGCTACTCAGGAAACTGAAGCAAGGAAGAATTTGCACATTTGAGAATAGCTTGAGAAATGGAGTGAAAACCCCATCTCAAAATATTTCAATTAAAATTTTTATAGTACAAAATAAGAGCAAAATAAAAGATAGATAATAGAAAAGAGAGAGATCTTTTTTATTTAAAGAGAAAAAAAGGACATGAAAAAACAAAGCAGTAAAAGGGTACAAGTAATAGAGAATTTCAAGAAAAAAAATATACAGTAAGAAATCACCAGTTAATAGGTTACATATTATCCTCCCAGAAACAGTTGTCCAAATTACAAAATTAAAGCATATAAAGAGGACATTCATACAGTGACACTGCAGACAGTTCCGTTCAATGATCCAACAAAAGCTCAGTAATATGGTTCTCCATCCTACACACTCGAACATATCTGCGGTTATACCCTTAGTCCACCTTCCTTTCCTTGAGAGAGAGATCTTTTTCAAAAGGGAAGAAGACCAAAAGGTAAAGGGAGTGGGAGGGAAGAGAGGGGAAAACTGTGAAAATGAATTAAAATGTGTTTTGTACATGTAGCAACTCCCACGATGAATATAATCATTAATGGAAATAAATTTTTTAAAAGAAAGAATAATCCAGCCAAGTGCAGTGGTGCATATTAGTAATCCTAGGGGTAAAGAGGTTGAAGTCTCCTAAAAGGATCATAAGTTCAAGTCCAGCCTGAGCAACTTAACAAAACCCTACCTTGAAATTTTTTTTTAAGAGCTGGTAATCAAACTCAGCATTATAGTACCTCTGGGTTCAATCTTCAGTACTGCATGAGAAAGAAAAAAAAAAAAGAAAAATCCATTCTAGGACCATTCAATTTTAAAAACTAATTAGGAACTAGATCCCTTCCTCATTCTTCATACCAAATAAATCCCAAATATATCAAAATTTTTAAACATTAAAAATGAAATTGAAATACTATTAAAAGAAAATGAGAAGAAAAAGAGACGTCAGAAGAAATTTTTTGGAGTTTCAGGGGAAAAAAGGCCTTTTTTATGTCACTTTCTGGAGATAAAATCTGAAAGCAACAGTATCTTTAAAATTTGAAACATTTAACTACACTTAAAAAGATTAAGTCTCAGGGGCTGGGGGTTTAGCTCAGCGGCATAAGCACCTGCCTTGCAAGCCAGCAGTTGTGAGTTCAATCCCTGGTACTGATAAAAAGGAAAAAGACAAAAATAAAAAAATTTTTTAAAAAAATATTAAGTCTCTCCATGGCAAGAAAGACAAATAAATAAATAAAAATTGACAAACTCAAGGAAGAAATACCAGAAATATAAAAATAGACAAAGGACTAATTCACCATTACCTAAGAATGATTTTACAAATCAATAAACAGCAAAATTAGAAAACTGGGGGCAGGGGTAATGAACAGAGTTCCCAGAAAAGAAATTTAAATTGCTTTAAAATATATGAAAGAATAGTTGGCTTCACATTGCTTCAAGTTAAGCCACAACCCAAAACCTCTTTTTATCAATCATGGGCAAAGATCAAAATGTTTAATAACATGCCATTAGCACAAGTAGGAAAGATAGACATCAACAGAGAACACTGGCAATACGTCCATTAGTGCTCACTCTTTAAAGGTGTTCTGGCAATATGTATTCATGTTTTAAATGTAGAAGTCTACTGCAGATATTTGTGCCAACAAGTATGCCATTTTCAGGTGCAAGGATGATGACTGTAACATTTATTCATTGACACTTTTGTCAATGAATAAAATTTTGTGTGTATGGTAGTGGAACCACAGCTTCATGCATGCTAGACAAATGCTTTTCCACTGAGTTACACCTCAGCCTTTTGATTTTTTAAGGCAGAGTTTCGTTTGCCTAGGCTGGCCTTGGCCTCAAACTTTCAATCCTCCTACCTCCCAAGTGACTGAGATTACAGATGTGTGCCATCATGCCCAGACAAAGCTCACTTTTAGCAAAAGTCTGTAAGCAACCTAAATGCCCACCAGTAAGTATTTTAAGTAAATTTTAGCACATACATGCAAACAAACGCTATGTAGCCACTTAAATATGAAAGCTGGGCATCATGGTATATGCCTGTAATTCCAGCGCTTGGGAGGCTGAGGCAGGAGGATCATCACAATTTCAAAGCCAGCCTGGGCTACATGGTGAGTTCAAGGCCAGCCTGAATTATATATGAGACTCTGTCTCAAAAAAAAAAAAAAAAAGCAATTTAAATACAAAATAGCTATAGATCATTCAGTAGTAATTAATGATCTCTAAGATATATTGTTAAGTGTAATAAAGGTGCTAAAAATGTTAGATGGTAATAAGAAAAATGAGATAATAGTGAAAATATGTTTCTTATATTCATATCTATATGATTGTACAGTGATGTACAACAGACTAGCCATTCTAATTGCCTCTAGAAAGTTAGCACAAGGAACTAAAATGATGGATAAAAACAAGGTTTACTTTTTTATTTTTAGAAAGATAAAAAGTTTATTATTTTGACTTATGGTTTCAGAGGTTAGAGTCCATAGTCACTTGTCCTATTTCTTTGGGCCTGTGGTGGACAGAACCTCATGACTGGCAGTTCGTGGTGGAGCAAAGTTGACCACTTCAGGACAGCTGAAAAGCAAAGAGAAATACAGGAAGAGTTCAAAGGTCCTAATATCCCCTACAAGGGCACATCTCCAATGACCACTTTCTTCCAACAGTCCCCACCTCTTACAGGTTTGATCACCTCCCAATAGCACCACAGGCTACCACGCCAGGCTCCAACACATTTAAGATACAAACCATAACAGATGCTTGACTATGTTTGCTATTTATAGGATTTGTATCTCTTTAAAGACATGATCTCAACTCTGAGAGATGAATGGTGATTTGTAGTCTTTTACCTGCAATGTTTCTATCTTTCTTCCTTTCTTTTCTTTTCTTTCTTTCTGTCTACCTTTCTTTCAGTTTCTTTTTCTTTTTCTATTTTTGTCAGAACCAGATTTATGTATTTTTAAGCCTTGATCAGTTAATTATCATAAACACAGATTAATAGCCAGAAGGCTTACTTTTAATGAATACTCATTTGAACTGTTTGGAACATATTAGGCATGTATATGTATTAGCTTTTTAAAATGCAACAACTGATCTTTTACAAGGGACTCAAGAATACACAGTAGGGGATCAGGGTTGACCTCAATGAGAGAGCGCTTGCCTAGCAAGTGTGAGGTCCTAGATTCAATCCCCAGCACTGCGGGAAGCAAAGAAATGAATGCACAATAGGGAATCAAGACTCTCTTCAATAACTGGTTTTGATAAAACTGGAAATCCATGTTCAAAAGAGTGAAATTGGACTTCATCTGACAATATACACACAAATCAATTAAAAATGGATTAAAGAATTAAGCATAAGACTCAAAACTGTAAAACTCATAGAGAATAAGGCAAAATATTCATGACAGTGGTCTTAGCAATGATTTCATGGGTATGACACCAGAAGCAGAGTCAACAAAAACAAACATAGACCAGTGGGACTGCATTAAAATAAGTCTTCTGCCCAACAAAGAAAACAGTCAATAGAGTGAAATGGTAACCTACAGAATGGAAGAAACTATTTCCAAACCATTTGTCTGAAAAGGGGTTAATACTCAAAGTGCATTTATAAAAGCTCCTACAACTCAACTTCACAAATAAATAAAAATAAGCTAAAGAATCTGGGTAAATTATGGACACAGCATTTGAACAGACATTTCTCCTCAAAAGACACAAAAATGGTCAGTGGGTATGCGAAAAAGTGTTCAGAATCACTAATCATCAAGAAAATGCAAACTAAGACCACAATGAGATACCAAAAATTTTAAAAGGTAACAAGTGTTGGTGAGATAGTAGAGAAATCAGATACTTGTATAGAGTATCAATATGATAAAGTAAAAAACACTTTTTTAATTTAAAAAATGATCCAGTTTCACTTGCAATAATTTACCTTACAGAATTAACCAGACAGGTGCTAAAATTCATGCTCTAAAATATTTATTTCAATATTATTTATAATAATGGAAGCTCCTTAAATGTCCAATAATAGAATACTGGTTTTAATGAATTGTGATATGTATGTGAATATACAGCATAGTATTTGGCAATTTTTTAAAGTCATACCATAAAGAATGACTTGAGACATGAGAAAATGATTGTTCTCTATTATTAAGTGAAAAATCAGGTACAAAATAATATTCATAATGTGTTTTTTATCTTTTTTTCAAATGTTTACACACAGAAATATTTATGGAATAAGAATGATGACCCCTAATATTAGAAGCTGAGTTCTCTGGATTATATATTTTCAGGTTATTTGTATTCTCTTCTTTGTATTTTTTAATATATTCAATATTCCCTTTGGGAAGATATTAATTTTACTATTAAAAAGCATAAACTATTATGTGAAAAGATGAATCCCACTGGCCCTATTCTAAGACAGGTGTCGGGTTCCCTCGGCCCTCGTTGCACTGTTTCTGGAACTGTCATTGGAGGTGCCCTTCTGTCCTGGTCACATGACCCCACCTGAATCAGTCGAGTTCATTCTCAGAACTTTCAGTGTCAGGTGGGTAAAGTGAGATCAGAAACAACAGACTCCTTCTTCCAATTGGTACTGATTCCAGTTAACCAGACTCTACCACTAGAACTGAACATACTTACTTCACATGCTCCAAAAAGTTACTAGGTTTTCCTGTCTTAACTAGAGCTTGCTCAATTTATCTTGCAACCAAAAAAAGTCCCCTGAAAGAACTAATATCTATAATATATAAAGAACTCTCAAAATTCAAGAGGAAGACACAAAAACCCTCAACAAAGTACTAGCAAACCAAATTCAGTAACAGGTAACCAAGTGGCCCTTACCCTATAAATGCAAAACTGACTTAACAGAAAAATCAGTCAATGTAATACACTAAGTTGACAGAATAGAAGACCAAAAGCACATGATAATCTCAATATATACAGGGAAAGTACCTAACAAAACACAATATCATTTTATGGCTTTTAAAGAACATTTTAAAAAACAAATTAAAACACTGGGGAAATTTTTCAGCCTGATAAGGATCATCCATTTAAAAAAAATTACCTTCAGTTAGCATCATTCTTAATGGTAAAAGGCTGCATGCTTTCCTCCTGAGACCAGAAATACAGATACCTGCTTATACATTTGCAATGAACAATCCATAAATGAAATTAAGAAAACAGTTCTATCCATGACATCAAAAAGAATAAAATATTTGGAAATAAGTTCAACAAAATAAGAATAAAGTCTCACACACTAAAAACTAAGCATCATTGAAAGAATTTAAAGATCTAAATAAGTAGAAACATACTTGGTGTTCACATATTATAAGACTTAATGTTGACTACATGATAATATGCCTCACAGGAGACTATATACAACCAGTGTAGTCCCTATTAGAACCTCTATGGCCATTTTTATAGAAACCGATAAGCCTATCTTAACATACATATGGAAATGCTAGAAGAGAAAAAAAACATAGGTATCATAGACAAAAATAACATTAGAAAGACAAAATTAGAGAACCCACACCTCCCAATTTTAAAACCAGCTATTCAGTTATAGTGATTAGAACACTGGTTCTGGTATAAGGGCAGAAATACAGAAAAATGGAATAAAATTTAAAGTCAAGAAATAAATACTTCATTAATATAATTTTCAAGACAATTCAATAGGAAAAAAATAGTCTTTTCCAAAAACTGTACTGGAACACCTGGATATCCACATGCAAAAAAAATTACCTCATGGGGGCTGGGGATTTAGCTCAGCAGCATAAGCACCTGCCTTGTAAGCAGGCGGTCGTGAGTTCGATCCCTGGTACTGGTAAAAATGAAAAAGACAAAAAAAAAATTACCTCATACCTTATGAAAGTTAATTCAAAATCAAAGAACCTAAGTATAAGAATTAAATGCCCAAAAGTCTTAGAAGAAAATATATGTAATAAATCTTGCTTGGATTAGACAAGGGATTCTTTTTTGTTTGTTTGTTTTATCGGTACCGGGGATCGAACTCATAACCACATGCTTGCAAAGCAGGCAGTTATGCCACTGAGCTAAATCCCCAGCCCCTAGATATGGCTTCTTAGACATAACACTAAAAGCAAAGACAACAAAATGTAAATAAATACATTGGGTTTTACTAAAATCAAAAATTTTGTGCATCAAAAGACATTATCAATAACAAGAGACATTATGGTAACCAGTGTTGATCACCTTGTATTTTGTTTTTACACTATGTATTATGTCCATCCTTTTGATTTGACTGACTCTGTCCTGGTATGTCACATTTGGTTTTACTTTCTTCAAAAAAAAAAAAAGTAGTAAGCACTGTGGGAGTAATAAAACCCAAAATGTATAATTGTCATTGTACAAAAGAAAGAAAAAGAAAGTTCTCTAAAAGATATAACTGCATATATATTTAAGTGTATAAGATAGATAACCATATTACTGAGTTTTGTTGGATCACTGAACAAAACTGTTTGCAGTCTCAGTTTGAAAGTCCCCTCTATATGCTTTAATTTTGTAACTTCAACAACTATTTCTAAGATGACAATATGTAATTAACTAGTGATTTCCTACTGTTTATTTTTTCTGAAATTCTGTATAACTTGTACCCTTTTTCTGATTTTTTTCTTTTTTCTCCTTAACTAAAATTTTAAAAGAATTTAAAAAGACATTATCAAAAAATACACAATACACAGGATGAGAAAAAGTACTTATGTGATAAGAGACTTCTATTTAGAATATATAAAGAATCCTTACAACTTGACCAAAAAGAGAAAATAATGCAACTTTTAAATGGGCCAATTCAAATACATATTTCTGCAGTGTATACAAATGACCAGTAAGCACATGAAAAGATGTTCAACATCATTAGTCACTAAGAAAATATAAATCAAAACTATAATAATATACCACTTCAGGCCCACTAGGATAGCTATAATCAAAATATGGACATTAACAGATGTTAGTAAACTGTGGAGAAAGTGTAACCCTTATATATGGCTGCTGGGAATGTACAAGGATGCAGTCACTCTGAAAAACCAATTGGTATCTCCTTGAAACAGTTACCATGAAGCCTCAGTAACTCTGTTCTGAAGTGTATATGCAAAAGAATTGAAAACACCAAAGTGTGGACATAAACGCTCACACCAGCATTGTTCATAATCACCCAAAACAACCAATGTCCATTCGCTGATGAATGAATACAAATGTGACATGGTCACGTGATAGAACACTATCCACCAATAAAAAGGACGGAAGGTCTCAAACATACTACACAATGTGGATAAAACATGAAATCATTATGTGAAATAAAGAAATCCATAAATAAAAATCATTTATATGATCCATTTATATAAAATGCCAGGGATTCAGGCTGTCACTCAGTGGTACAGTGTATTTAAGAGGTGTGGGAGCCCAGGTTCAATCCCAAGTACCACAAGAAAATCTCCACAACAGGCAAATTCACAGAGACAAAAAATAGATCAGTAGTTGCCAGAGGCTAGAGAAAGGGAAGTGGAAAGTGACGCTTCCTGGGATGGGCTGCTTTCTGCGGTGATGAAACGTTCTGCAATTAGACAGTAGTGACAGACGACTCTGAACATACTAAAAACCACTCAGTCATACGCTTTAAAAGAGTGAAATTGATGATATGTGAATTATTTCTCAATAAAGCTGCTATTTGAAAAAAGAGACAATACAAAAAATTTAAAACCTCACCAATGAAAAACAAAACAACCCAATTAGAAAATGGACAATGTACATTTAAAAACGTTTCACTAAAGACAAAGACAAAAAATAAGCGCATGAAGCTCTCTATAATCTATAATCAAAATATCTTTAGCCACCAGGACAATGCAGATTTAAACCACAGTGAGATATCACCAGACAGCTGTAAGAATGTCTAAAATAAAAATAGTAGCAATTCCAAATGCTAGCAGGAATATAGAGAAACTAGATCATTCATAAGTTCCCGATGGGAATGTAAGATGGTCAGAAAAGAGTTTAGCAGTGTGTTATAAAAACTAAACACCTGAGTGTCACGTGACCCAGCATTTGCACTCTTGAATATTTATGCCATAGAAATGAAACTTTGTGTTCATCCATAGGTGAAAATGTATGAAAACCTGCACTTGAATATTCATAGCAGCTTCATTAATAATAACAAAAACAAAACAACCCAGGCATCTTTCAGTGGATGGGTGGTTAAACAAAGTTTGGTGTATCTATACATGGGATAAATACTTAGTAATACAAAGGAATAAATATTAATATGCACACAGAAGCCTCTAAGGAATTATGATGAATAGTTAGTCCCAAAGCTCAGTATGTATGTAGCATTCTTAAAATACAAGTCTTTAAATGGAGAACAGCTTAGTGATAGCCAGGAACTGGACACCAAGGGCTGGGAAGCAGATAGGCTGTGGGCACAGTTACTCAAGGTCAGCATGAGAGCTCACTGTGGTACCAGAGCTGCTGTGTGTATCTCAGCTGTGGTGGACGGCACACAGACCCACACATGTAATGACACCATATACAACTAAATTCACATGCCAGGTACAGAGATAGTGGAAAACAGTAGTGTGGTTTGTGGATTGTATCAACGTCAATACTGCAGCTGTGACATCATACTGTAGAATTACAAAATGTTACTACTAGGACATTTGCATAAAGGATACATAGAATTTTCTGTATTCTTGTTTACAAATGTATATGACTTGATAATTATCTCAGAAGTTCATTTTTAGGAACCCCTATCAGATATGATCAAGGAATAGAAAAAAAAAGTAAGTCAGAAAAAGAAAGAATGCGGGGAAGAGAAAGAGAGGAGAAGAAGGAAAGAGGCGGGAAGGGAAGAAATGTAATATTTACTACAACATATATGTACCATGTACCAGAATCCAAGCTTTTAATATCTGTTGGATATAAATATTACTATACCCATTTTATAGATGAGGAAACTGAGGTTGAGAGATTAATTGTCCCTTTCTCAAAGATACACTTGGAGGAGCCAGAATTCAAACCCTCCTCTCTGGCTGTCTGTCTGCCTCCATCCTTTAGCCACACACAGCCATCAGTCAAATGTAGGCAATGATTATATTAGTCAGGAGGAAATTGAAGCCAGACTGTAAGATGCAGTCCACAAAATTCATGATTTCTCCCCCCACCCCCATTCCTTCTACTTGTCCCTTTTTCATATGAATTGGGTTTTTATTTCAACATTTATTGCACATGCAAATTACAGATGAGAGCACCGACTACACAAGCCATTACTCAGATAGCCCCTCCCCAGTTGCACCGGACGAGGACCGAACAGCTTGTGGTTAATTTGCTATATAATCACTGCCTGTGACGGGGGACAGAGCTGTGCCTGTGCTAATATTGGGAAAGGGGAAACTGAACAGAGAGGCCCCTTGGGGCATGGGAAAGGAGGGTGATACTGAACCAGGAAGTAAAAACTGGTGGAAAGCAAGGGGTGTGCTGGCTGCCCCACCAGAAGGCTTCCTGGGGCTCTGCTCCACTGTGGAGAAGAGACAGACTCCATCCCATTTATTTTGATTCCACAGAAGAGCTAACCAAACACCCATTCTCCTAACCTCTGCCAGTTTCTGGTCTCCACCACTGCCGCCTGCACCCCGAGAAGGGGTATATGTACACACATGCTGCATATACAGAATGGGTCTCAGGCAGGGGAAATTTACCAGCAGGCAGGAGTTCTAGCCACTATACTAGCATCCTAACAATTCAATATGAATAAAGGCCAACAATCCATTAAAAATGGGCAAAGGAAATGAACAAGCAGATCACAGATCAAGAAATTTAAACAGACTCTAAACAAACAAAACAAAACAAAGATACTCAACTTCCATCTTAAAAAAAGAAATGTCAGTTATTACCACAATGAGGTACCATTTTTTAACCTATTAGACTGACAAAGTTCTAAGTGTCTGATCCTACACTGTCCTGGCCCGAGAGCAGAAAAGCCAGCACTCTAACTGTTAGTTGAAGTGTACATTGGCAGTTTCCACAGATGGCAATTTGGCACTCTCTATCAAAATCTCTCAAGCACGTACCCATTGACCCATAAATCCCACAGCTCTCAGATGTATTCCACAGACATGCTTGCATATATGTATGCAAAGTTGGATGTACAAGGCTATTCACTGCAGCATGGCTTATAATAACAGAAGATTGGAGACAGCCTGAATGTCCATCAAGAGGGGACTGCGTAAATAAATTGCAATATATCCTTACAATGGAAATCTTTATGGCTGTTAAAAAAGAATGAGGCAGCTCTTTATGTACGGATATGAAACATTCTCTAAGATGTATTGTTAAGTGAAAAAAGCAAAATGCTGAACAGTGTGATTAGAATGCAGCTATTTGTGAGTGTTTTAAGAATATATAGACATATACATCTATGCTTATATGTGCATAGGGTACCTTAAGAAAGATGGCAGATATTAGATTCAGTAGAGAGGGGAAGGTTTGGGGAGTGAGAAAAAACAGAGTGAGGTTTGTTGTTCATTGTTTATCATCTGGTTTGTAGCATCGTGCATATATTACTCATTCTAACTGATTAGTAATTGTGCGGGGTTTTGTTTTGTATTTAGTTCTGTTAGCTCCTCTTCTCCAGGCACCCAAAGCCCTTCACAGTTTAACATGAGCCTATTACCCTTGCTTGGATATGCCACACTAACATATTCCTCTCCAAGCACACTAAAAGCATCTTGTTTTTTCATACTTCAGGACATTTGTGTCTTGCTATTTTCTGTCTCTGAAATATCCCTCTCTCTATTCCCACTTGCTTTATATGGTCTTAGTACAACTGAGTGTGGAAATGATTTAGGGCCCCAGAACAAGCATGACTCCCAGAATGTGGCATTCCCCTGCATCCCTAAAGAGAATTAATTCCTTCTTTCATGCTTTCATAGTAACCTAGGTGGACCTCCATGTTCAAATAACTGGGATAGCACCTGGACAAGAATGAGCCTGAATTTGGTCCACTTTCAAAGAGGGCAGCTGATCTGGTCTATCCCTGCTGGGTGCCAGCATCTGCCATCAAGAGTCCCATAGCGTGGCCAGTGTGCAAACACATCATCCCAAACAGTGAAAAACAGAGCAGGGTCCCTCCATGGGTCCAGCACTGAAAGATCCTGTTGAGTAATAAGTGGAGATCTCAAAAGACATAATCTACACACTTCTCAGTTTCAGCTGTTCTAACAAAAGGCCACAGACTGGATGGTTTATGGTTCATACAACAACAGAACTTTTTTCCTGGCCAGGCATTGAGGCACACTCTTACAATCCCAGCACTCTGGATGGCTGAGGCAAGAGGATTGCAATTTTGAGCCCAGCCTAGGAAACTTACTACTTAGCAAGATCCTGTACCAAAATTTTTAGAAAGATCTGGGGACATTGCTCAGTGCAAAGGTCATAGGTTCAAACCCCCAGTGCTAAAAAAAAAATATTTCTCTCAATTCTGAAGCGTGGAAGTCAAGTTCTGGGTGCCGTGACAGACTGAGGTGAAAGCCCTCTCTTCTAGATGCAGACTGCTGACCTCTGCTGTATCCTCACATGGTATAAAAGGAAAGACATCTCTGGAGCTTCCTTCATATAGGCCCCAGTCCCACTCATGTGTGATCTACCCTAATGACCTGAGCACTTTCCAAAGACCCAATTTCCTAATCCTATCTCACTGGGGGTCAAGATTGCATTGTGGAGATTTGGGGGAGGTAGGTCATAAACAGCAGAAGGAAAACAAGCAAACAAATAAAAACCCTTAAAGTTACTTGGCCAGAACATTCCTCACTTTTATTTTTTGGCAGAACTCACGACCTTGCACTTGTCAGGCAGGCATTTATGCCACTGAGCTAAATCCCCAGCCCTGTTCCTTACTTTTTAACCACAGAATTTATTTCCCTTAGAAAGAAGGGTTGAAGTATGGTAAAGCCCAGAAGTATTCTTTAATTCAGAACTTTGTGTGGACAGTAATGGGATTTTGAATGATGGGATTCATCCTCAGTGAGATCTCATTGCAATCTGCCAACCAATTAAATTAAATTTTAAGTTCCACAGATTTAATATTCCAGGTTTAATATGCCACTTGTTCCTTGTTAAAGAAGTAGTGAGTGACTTCACAAAAACTAGAGGACAGGAAAAGTCTCCAACCTGGTTCCGGACTTTTCTGACACTAGTAACGTAAGTGCCCAGAATCCTATGTGGCAGGTGTCCCATCCCACCTGTTGAATCAGAAGTGTCTCTGCCTTATATCAAGGCTTTGAACTCTCACTGAAGGAAATTCTGAAACTCACCAGCAGTTGCAGAAGTATACATGATTTTCTATGTTGATTTTGGAATTTATAATTCTACTGAACGCATTTGTTATTTATAATAGATTATTTGTGAAGTCTGTAAGCTATTTACATGGGTCTGTGCCATCTATGAATAGGAAAAAGTACTTCCTTATATCTGATCCACATTAATTTTATGTCTTTTTCTTGTCTTATTGCTCTTGCTAGTATTACTAGTACTATATTGATTAAAAATGATGAGAATGAATATCTTCACCTCTCATTAGATATTACAGGAAAGCGTTCAGCTTTTTCCTCATTAATTATGCTGTTGGCTGCGTGCTTTTCATAAACAGCCTTACTTATGTTAAAAAAAATGTCCTTCCATATCTAGCATTTGAGAGTTTTTATCAAGAAAAGATGTTGACCTTTGTCAAATACTTTTTCTGCATCAGAATGAATAGTAGTATGTGGCACACAGAAAAGCTAAGAATTCCTACTAGGGCCTCAGAGACCTCAGCTTCTACACAGGAGATAAAAGAAAAAAGTGTAGAGAAGGAAAATGGAGACACACTTCTTAATTTCTATAGACTAAAATTAACACAAGTTGTTTCTGCTTATCTTCCATTAAAACACACTGGTCTCACTTAGCTGCAAAGGAGTTTGGAAAATTTAGTTCCTATTGGACATCAGTTTTGTTCTATGAAAGGAGACATGAACTTTTGAAGGTCAACTGGCCATCTCTACCTCACCTTGCCCATCCCAGTGATGATGATAGAGATGATAATGACAACAACAATCAAAACAATTCAATTCTTCATCCTCCCTCTGAGTTCAGAAGACTTTGGCAAGGTGTTTAGATCCTGTTTCACTCCCGCTGCCTAAAAACATCTTGTTACCAAGGTCAGCTCACACATCTATGCCATACTAGCAGCATGAAGCTTGACACCAACCCAAAGGAAGAAACACAGGGACCACTTGACAGGAGCTTGAGTTTATTTTAATCATACATCACAAATGGAAAGACCCAGAAGTGCCTAGGCTCCAATGCTCTCTGTTCAGGAAGAATACTCCCCATGCTGATTTGAGTTCACCCACTAGCTACATCTTGACAAGTAAATTCTCCATCCTGGCTTCTCTTTAGTCCAGTTGAAAATTATTACCATCTTCATTTTCTGAGGTCACCTCAGGGAGCTTATAAAGATAACATGAAAACACTGTACATCCCTCCTTGTGAGAGTTCATTGTTGTGTCAATTTGAGTAAGAAATGGCCATTTTGAGCCAAGCGTGGTGGCATGTGCCTATAATCCCAGCATTTGGGAGGCTGAGGCAGGAGGATCATTGCAAGTTCAAGACCAGCCCAAGCTACAAAGTAAGTTCAAGTCCAACCTGAAATGCACAGTAAGACCCTGTCTCAAAAAGACCAAAGGAATAAATAAATAAAAAGAAATGGCTATCTGGCTGACTTAACATAGTTCTGGGTGTAGCTGAATGGATTCACTGAAGATGGAAGACCCTCCCAGGGATGAATGACACTAACTGATAGGCTTGTAGCCTGAATGAAATAAAATAGGAATAGAAGAAAACCTTATTTCTGTTTCTTGGAAGGAACATCAGTCTTCACTTTCACCTTGAATGTCCATCTCCTGGCTTCCAGTGCAGATCTTTTAGTCTTCTGCCACAGACATTTTGGCTTCCTAAGTCCCACAGACTTTTGTGGGACTCTACAGTGAGCTCCAGGATTTGGACTTTTGATCTCCAGCACACAGACAGTCTTTTTCCATTCTTCCACACCTGACTCTGCAGAAGGCCATTGTATGCCAAATATATAGATATGTAGGTGAGTGAGTGGGTAGATAGATAGATTGATAGATAGATAGATAGATAGATAGATAGATAGATAGATAGACATTCTGTTTCTCTAGTAAGCACTACCTGCTATATTCCTCCTTTTACAACTTATTATTAGGGTGATGAATGATAGATCGACAAGATCCAGAGGCCTAAAGACAAGAAGTTTGGCTTTATACTCAAAGCAAGAGCTACTCTGTGGGCCTGAGCTCAAGAGCCAAGAGTAAATAAAAATATTACCCTGTTTTACAGATGGAGGAACCAAGGCTTGACTGTGTCAAGAGTACACAATTAGTCAGACATGGTTGCTCACACCTGTAATCCAAGCACTCTGAGAAGATGAGACAAGAGGGTCATCATTTCAAGCTCAGCATGAGCAACTTAGCAACATAAAGAGACCTTGACTCAAAGTAAGAATAAGAAAGAGCCAGGGATACAGCTCAATGTGAAGGACCTGAGTTCAATCCATAGCACCACACACCCCCACACACACACCAGTATACAGTTGCCATTCACAAGGGCTAAGATACGGATTCAACTGAAGTGCCCATAGACAGATGAATGGATAAAAAAAATCATGCATCCATAAAACAGGATTTTATTCAACCATACAAAAAAGATGATTTACTGCCATTTACAACAACATGGATAGACTCAAAGGATGTGCTGGGGACTTAGCTCAGTGGCATAAGCACCTGCCTGGTTCGCGCTCCAGTACCAAAAAAAAAAAAAAAGAAAATTAAGGATACTATGTTAAGTAAAATAAGCCGGGCACGAAAGTAGCGAACAGTCTCACTCACAGGGAAGCTAAAAAGCTCATCTCATAAAAGAGAGTAGAAAAGTGGTCACTAAAGGTTTGGAAAATAAGAACAGATCGAGGTAAATTGGATAACAGATGCCAAAATACAGTTAGGTAAGAAAAATAAGTACTAATGTCCTACAATATAGTAGTCAACAACCATTTGTTACATATTTTATAAAGAATTAGAAGAGGGGAATTTAAAGGCTCCAAATGCAAAGAAATGATAAATGTTTAAGGAATTGGAAGTAATGTTGTCCTGATATGATTATTAAACATTCTATGCACATCATACTGTACTCCATAAATATGTGCAAATATTATATGTTAATTAAAATGCAAACTAATAATTTCTAAAAGAATGGCGCTGAGAAAGATGGCTAAGAGACGAATCTGACCCAAGCTGAGGGCTCTTAGTCCACCTTTCATGGGTGCCTTGGGCTTCCTACTCAAAATGCTGGGTTTCCGTCCAACACTTCAGTCTTGGGCCCAAAACCCTGCCCATCATGAGAGAAGTGGGGGAGAGTTCTGCACCCGAGAAGCAGCTGCACAGGAGCAGATGGTAACGGCTGCCTCTCAGATGGCTTTTTATCACATAGTATTTTTTTTCTTTCACATAATGAAATGTTTCTAAAATCCTCTTAAAAACATAGGTTTTACAACAACTGAAATAGCTGGGTGTTTGTGTGAAATCCAGGGCCCACACTGAGTCTATCAGCCTACTGAAGTCTTGCCCTCCATAACATATGAATGAAGTAAATTCAAGCTCACTGCCAGAAATGGACCCTGTAGGTGGGCTGCCTCCTGTTCCCAGTGAAGATCCCTTGGATTTTGAAGACCTGTGCTCTAGGACCACCTTGTCCTTACCCCCAAGATAGCGAGCCACAAGTCTAGGAAGGCAAGGACTCAGGAGACCTGAGGTGGTCCTGGGGTGGGTGAGAGCTATGACCTCTAATCATATGAGTCTCCATGGGAAGGAACCAACACAGCATAACCTCACACCAGTGACTTAATATGATGATAGTGTTACTTAGCTCCTGAACTTTGTAGGCTTATAAAAAGACCAGCATAGGGCTTCGTTACTTTCCCAATAAGGATTGCTTTGAGTGTATTATTTTTAATCCATAAGATATGGAAAAAATAATGATGTAAAAGCAAAAGAAAAATGAGACTTTCAAGCCCAAACGAAGAGGTCAAGGATGGGTTGGCTCACTGAAGAACCCCTTGATCTCACCTAGCAGGAGGACAGAGTTGTGGGACAGGGCTAGGACAAAGGGTTTGAAAGCCACTAAACTCCCAACCCCAAATTCATTCCCGTTGGGAAGAATCCTCCTTCTGCAGACTGGTAATTTATATTTTCCAGTAAGAGAAAATATTAGAAGATATCTTTATGGGTGTGGCATTTGCTATCCTATAAATGTTGATGATAAATATGATGTCAGTATTACAAAATGCTTATGCACAAAATGTCTGCAGAAGGAGCCAAGCAGGCCCCATTGAGCAGTGGCAATTGGCCTCAAGAGCATATACTCATCCTGGGGAGTGAGGGGTCAAGCTGTGAGTTTCAGGGGATGCAGGGACACTCAGATGAGGTCACTGACTTCCAGGAGCCTAGATGCAAATTATTGACTACAGAAGGCTTATGTTTTTGCTCCCTAGTGAGTGGGAACAGGTCCCCTGCTGAGGATGGGACTCAGTGTAATCTGCAGCTCAAACTACTAAATCTCCACAGGCCTTTCAACTGACAAAGTCCAATTTAGGTGGACCCCCTCAACAATCCGGTAATCAGAGCATTACGCTCCCTGATTTTTAGAGAAGGAAAAGAGACTGAAAAAAATGAAATAATCTCCTACACTCATTCATTCTACCAATTACTTCAATATTTATCACCTAAAATGTGCCTAGCACAGAACTAGACACTGAAGAATAAAGAAATAGAAAGAATATCCATCAATAAATAATTTAAGAAATCCATTGTTCTTATTTCTGTGATGCGATCAATAAAAAGATGGGAAATGGGTATGAAGATATATGCCAGTAAAGCCAGAACTCTGAAAAGTTGAGACAGGAGGATATCAGTTTCAAACCCTGTTTGGGTACTTAGTGAAACCTGCCTCAAAATAAAAATTAAAAAGGGGACTGGAGATGTAGCTCAATCCTAAAGCCCTGAGTTCATTCCCCAGTACCACATTTTAAAACAAAAGAAAGAAAGAGAGAGAGAGAGAGAGAGAGAGAGAGAGAGAGAGAGAGGAGAGAAGACATAGATGAAGGGTGGATTTAATGATCAGTTACAATTCTCCACTCTTCTCTGTATATCGGCTTGAATAACATTATGGTTCCTCCCATTTGTGGACTTCAACTAATTTGCACACTGGATGTGAGTAGTCATGATATATGAAGGAATCTGAAATGTGTTTACACATTGAGCCTTGTCCTCTTACACTTACTTGAGCCGTGGCCATGGAACATATCCTGGTAAGCTGCTGATCCCAGGAAACAGATCAGAAGTGGATGGAGCTAGGTCACCAATTCATGAGTAAAATATTTAGTGTTTGTCATTGAGACTCTGTGCTTTTCTTTATTTGTTTTTGATTGTTGTTGTTGTTACATAACAATAAATGAACAAGCTATAGCCTAGTAAGAGATGAGAGGAGGGTTAGGCAAAAAAAATTAGATTTAGATGGAGGAGAGAACAGTTAATTTTTCTGAAAAAGCAATATTGAAAGAAATACAAGTATCACTTAGACACATAAGGGTGCAAATATGGAGAAGAAATTTTATGCCTCCCCAGGAGGCAAATAACACATGCAAAGGCCCTGAGGTAAGAAAGGGCATACTACATTCCTGGAATTCAAAAAACACCAAAGGGCAAGGGAGAACATGTTGGCAGAAGGAGACATCAGAAGGAAAGTCCCATATGGCAGTGACCTGATAAAAATTCCTTCTGGACAGAGAATGCAGAATAAACTGAAGGGGCAAGAGTGGGCAGAGGGACCCAGGGAGGCGATGGGATGATGGCACCTTTAGTCATCCAAATGGCAGGTGCTGGCCCAGACTAAGAGCATAACTGCAGAAATAAAGAAAAGGAAAAATTTGAGAGGTAAATTAATAGGGTTTGTTTTTTAAAAAATAGATTCATTTATGCATATCAATTGATCTTTCAACATAAGTCCCAAGGCAATCTAATGAAGAAAAATAACATTAAAAAGGGGAAAAAAGAAAAAACCTCAATGCATATCATATACCATGATCAAAATTAATTCATATTTGATCAGAATGGACTTTATCAAAATTAAAAACTTTTCTGCTTCAATGGACACTATCAAGAACATGAAAAGAGAAGCAAAGATGGCGGCTAGCTAACAGCTGGCTACAGAGACTCCCTGAGATAGTCAACTTAGAATTCAACATAATACAGAGTGAGGAGCCCCAAACAGAGGGAGATGAATTCTCTCGTCCCAAGGAGAAATTAAGGTGAGAAGAACCAACTAAACATACAGTCCCAGTGCTATTACTGGAACAGCTAAAGGTTCCGTGTTCCTGCCACAGTGGGCAACTTGTCGACCCACTGGAGGTGCAGTTACACTGAATTCGGGGTCAGCAAGCCAAACAGAGAGCTGAGTTGGCAAGGTGCCTACACTGACCTGTGGAGAGTGACAGGAGTGGAGCCATTCTATAGAAAGGGGGGCTCTGGCAGACAACATTCTGGGACCAGGCAGGACCGGCAAGTACAAGGGGCAGCAGTGACTTCAGTCAGTTGTTACCTTCCCAAATGGGATTGGTGGAGTGAGCTAGGCCTGGGTCACGTGACCTGGGTGAGACCCAGTAGGTTCTTCGAAATCAAGACCCTACAGCGGCGGCGCACACTAACCACACTAACCCAGTGAAGCCTCAGAAGTTTGACTGACTTTGAGGGGAGGCAGCTCAAAGAAATACAGTGCAGGCCACATCAGCTTGATTGACCTTGAGGGGAGGCGGCCAAAGTAATATAGTGCAGGCCACAGCAGCTTGACTGATCCGGAGGGAAGGCTGCCAGCATGTGCTATCCCTGTCTGCAACTCACTAGCACACAGCAGTGGGAAGGGTCATCTAGCCAGCACACTTCAAAAGAATTGTAACCAACAAAGAAAGAAACTGAGGCCTCCTAGAAGAAGCAAAACTGATGGGAAGAGGAAGCAACAACAAAAGGTCCCCAGGTCCCAACTTGAGAACACTGACCCAGGACAGGTAAATACAAAGGAGAATGAGAACAGCAAACATGCAATATCAGACATGGCATCAGTGGACATTAAGAGATATATTCAGGAACTCACAGACAAGTTCAAAAGTGAAATATTTAGCCAAGTAAAGCAAGATATAAGAAGATTAATAAAAGAGATGCTAAGCACCCCTCAAGCAGACACAGACAGAAGAAGGGAGCAACTCAAACAAAGGAGAGAACCGTTTGATGAAGAATATAAATAGAATATAGAATACATGAAGCAGATTCAAAGAGATTACCAGGAAATTAAAAACTCTATGGAAAGATGGCAAATCAGCTTGAAAGAAACTAAGGATAGATTATCCAAACTGGAGGACAATTTTGCAATGTGGGATTATGAAAGGGAAAACTTTCTAAAAATAACAAGGAAACAAGCAGCAACAATACAAAGGCTAGAAGACTATAAGAGGATCTATAACTTGAGAATAAAGAATGTGAATGAAGAAGCAGGGGTACAAAGGAACTACAAAGTTTATTCACAGAAATAATTAAGGAAAACTTCCCAAACATAGGAAAAGGAAATGATATTCTGCTATATGAGGCATACAGAACTCCAGCCACCTACAACCAAAACAGAGCTACACCCAGACATATAATAATCAAGATCCCAGAAATTGAACAGAATATTAAAAGCTGTTAGAGACAAGAAACAGATTACCTATAGAGGAAGGCCCATCAGAATAATGGCAGACTTCTCGACACAAACTATCAAGTCAAGAAGAGCCTGGAGCAAAATATTACAAGCCCTGAAAGAAAATAACCTCCATCCCAGATTGATATACCCTGCTAAACTGTCTCTAGAAATTAATGTAGAAACAAGATGCTTCTAAGACAAAAAGGAACTTGGGAAATTCGCAACCACCAATCCAGCTCTACAGAGAATACTGCAGGGCATTCTAGAGTAAGACAAAAGTACTAGGATTCCAGGAACAGTGGCAGAGAGGCCTCAATGAATGGAGCAGAAAACAATGAAGAAGACAAGCAGACAACTGATGGCAAAAAAGAGCATAACAGAAATGAGGCGGAGAAAGTTGGTTATAATCTCTAATATAGATGGCTTTGATACACTAAATTAAAAAAAAGAACCATGCATGGAATAGATCAGGAGGTAGGGTCCACCAAGATGCTATTTATAGGAAATATAATTAACATGAAAAAGAGTACATAGACTGAAAATCAAATATGAGAAAACAATGCTCTATGTGACATAGAACCAGAGAGTAATAGAGGTAACTAGACCAGTATTTGTGGATAGGTTGGAAAGACAGGCTTTAATAGGTAAAGGAATACAATTAGAGATCAAGTCCAAGAGAGAGAAGGTTCAGAAACACTAAGGTAAATAGCAGGTTGCTCCCCTGCCAATTTAAAACCAAGGGTCTTGGGCAGACCCAAAAATGCATGGTGTACGCTGGGGAAGTGATAGAGGAGGGAGAGTCTTAAAAAAGATGGCAGAAGATATTGTTAATAGTGTATCAAGATTTAAAACCCACATTACTCGCACCACTCTGCTTAGATAGACTTTATTCTATTTTTTTCTGATAGATTTTATTCTGTCCTAGTTTGTTTACTTGTATTAGATTTGAGGGCACAGATAGCTATCCCAAAAACATCAGGATATAGCACAATAATCATCTTTAATTTCCTATTATCTTAATCTGGAGCCCTGTATGACTTATATTGTTTTATCATAACTAATCTTAATTAAATCTGGTTCATTTGATGGCTGTTTGGTATTGACAGATTTTATTCAAAACTGATATGATTGATAGTATCAAGTTTGAGAGTATAGGCAACTACACTGAAGATGACAAGACTCTACAATACACATTCTGGTTTGATAACTGCTGGTTTTTGAGGTTGTATACCACATACAAAGTTGTGTTTTTATTAATACTGTTATGTACTGATATATTCAATTATACTATGTTTGATGATATAGCCAATTCTATTGGAGATAACAAGAGACAACACAGGAACCATGGTAGAACTCTTTGTACGACGGTCTTATATGGTTTTTTTGTTTCATGTGTTTATGGGAATATGTTTTGTTTTGTCTTGCTTTGTTTTGTTTCTCTCTCTAATATAGAAAGGATAGAAATACATGTTAAGACTCATGCATGTAGCCAGGCGTGGTGGCTCACACCTGTAATCCCAGCACTCGGGAGGCTGAGGCAGGAGGATCATTGTGAGTTCAAGACCAGCCTGGGCTACAAAGTGAGCTCAAGGGCAGCCTGAACTACATAGCGAGACAAAAGCCAAAAAAAAAAAAAAAAAAAACCTCATGCATGTGTAGAATCTATAAACAGTTTATGAGAACTGATCTTATGACACATGATGAAATGAACAGATACTTTGAAGAAAAAGAGACACTAAAATACCCAGTGCTGATCCTGGAGTGTCATAATGTGAAACCCAGCAATAGTATTATTCTTTGTTCAGAGTGATATTAGCCAACTTGGGTTTATTCAATCTCAACATAATTGAAGATATGGATAACTGCATTATGTTTAAGTGTATAGGATTGATAACCATATTTCTAAGTTTTTGTTGGATAGTTGAACAGAATTGGTTGCAGTCTCGCTGTTTGAATCCCCACTTTATATGCTTCACTTCAGTATCTTAAATAACTATTTGTAAGAAGACAATATGAAATCAACTAGTGATTTCTTACTGTTCATTTTTTCCTTTGAAATTATGTATTATTTCTACCCGTTTCTGTTTTGTTTAGTCTTTCTTTAAATTAAATTTTTTTAAAAAGACACTGTAGTACCCACTGCTGATCATGGAGTGTCATGATGTGATATCCAGCAGTACTATTATTCTTTGTTCAGAATGATTTTAACCTGCTTTAGTTTGTTTAATATAAACATAAATGAAGATATGGATAACTGCATGTATGTTTAAGTGTATAGGATTGACAACCATGTTACTAAGTTTTTGTTGGACAGTTGAACAGCACTGTTTGCGGTCTCGCTATTTGAATTCCCACTTTATATGTTCCACTTTTGTATCTTGAACAACTATTTGTAAAACAACAATATGTAAACATAAACTAGTGATTTCTTACTGTTTATTTTTTTTCTCTGAACGTATGCATTATTCCTACCTACTTTCTGTTTTGTTTAGTCTTTCTTTAAATAAAATTTTTTAAAAAAGAACATGAAAAGAATGAGTCAAAATGAGAATGGAAGAGAATATTTCTTCTAATTGTATATCTACCTGATGAAGTTATAGTATCCAGTGCATAAGGAACTCTTACAACCCAACAATAAGAAGACAAATAACTCAGTGTAAACAATTAAACAGATATTCTTCAAAAATATACAAATATTCAGAAAGCACATTTAAAAATACTTAAAACTTCATCTTTAGGGAAATGCAAATCAAAATCACAATGATCTGGGCAGACATGGTAGTACAGACCTGTATTCTCAGTACTTTGTAGTGCTGATGGAGGAGGAGCACCATTTTAAGCCCACCTGGGCAAGACCTGGTTTCAAAATTTAAAAAAGGTTTGGGATGTGAAGGCCCTGAGATCCATCCCCAGTACCAGGAAAAAAATCCACAATGAAATACTATTTTACATCCATAGAACAGGTACAATAGATGTAATTTAATGGTAGAACACTTGCCTAGCATGCACAGGACCTGGGTTCCAGCCCCAGCACCACCCTGCAGAAAAAATGAACAACCAGAAGTATTGGTAAGGATTATAGAAATTGGAACATGTACATTGTGTTGGAAATTACATTGGCACTTTCCAGAATTAAATATAGAGTCACCATACAGTCCAGCAATTCCACTCCTTGGTATGTATGTAAAAGAAAACATGTCCTCACAAATATTTATATGCAAATATTCATACCATTATTGTCTTAGTTACTTTTCTTGTTGCTGAAACAAAATACCCAACACTCACAAGGTAAAGGAAGAAAAATTTATTTTGGCTCACAGTTTATAGAGGTATCAGCCCATAGTCACCTTATTTCAAGGCAGTGCGGCATGTCAGACAGGCACCCCAGAGGAGAAACAGCTTATGGCAGCGCAGGCAGGAGGCAGCAGTCTGCCATTCCCTTTTATCCCATCCAGTCTACAAGCCGTTAGGGTGGTGCCACCCACACCCAGGGGTGGGGTTTCTGTTTTCAGTAAATCCATTTAGCTACACACAGAACTATGTTAATTCCAATCAGTTGACTAATTTACTACTATACATCATTAATCTCAGTAGCACACACACTAGATCCAGTTAGTTCTGAAAAGCATAACCTCTGAGACTTTGGGGGAACATCTAAATACAAACCATAAATACAAGCTATTATCTCCTCCCATTAGAATGGCTGAACTTCAGTTAAAAGTTGTCACATTATCAAATAATGTAAAGAGCTCCAACACCTCCATACAAAGGAATCTTATTCAACAATTTAAAGATATGAAGTGCGTATATATATTACAACCTTGAAACATTATGTTAAATGTAAGAAACCAACCACAAAAGACCACACATTATATGATTCTACTCATATGAAACACTCAGAATGGGTAAATTCATAAGTCACTGGAACATTCATACAGTGGTAAAAGTGTAAACTGGTATGATCACGTAGGGAAAATTGGCAGTTTCTTAAAAAGTTAAAGAAACACAAAGCAGATTAGTGGCTTCCAGAATTGGGAAGAAGAGAACAATGGGAAATGACCACTAGTAAGTATAGGATTTCCTTGGGGGTGATAAACATGTTCTGGAATTAAAGTGGTGATGAGTGTCCAACTCTGTGAATATACTAAAATCCACTAAATTGTACTTCTTAAATTTGCAAATGTATTGCATGTGAATTTCATCTCAATAAAGCAATTAACAAAAAAAGCCCTAAATGTAAAACCTTAAATCATAATGCTTCAGAAGAAACTATAGGAGGAAGCCTTTGTAACTTTGGATTAGACAAAGATTTCTCATATATGGCATCAAAGCATGATTCATATAAGAGAAACAATAAATTCTATCATTAAAATTAAGCAATTTGACTCTTTGAAAGACATTATTAAGAGAATGGAAAGACAAAAAACAGAGGAAAAAGGTTTTTTTCAAATGTCATACATAATAAAGGATTTGTATTCCAAATAAAAACTATCAAAAATCAAAAGTCCAATTTCATAAGAAAAAATAGGCAAAAATTGTGAACAAATAGTTCACCAAAGATATACAGATATCAAATAAATACATGAAAAAATGTTCAACGTTATTACTTATTGGAAGAATGCAAATGAAACCAATACCAGTGCACTCCCATTAGGATGGCTAAGCTTTAGACAAGTTGTCACATTGACAAGGAGGAAGAGCCATTGGAACTCTCACACAATGGTGAAAGTGTACAGTGTTACAATCACATTGAGAAATTGGCAGTTTCTTAAAAAGTTAAATATATATCAATATGCAATTCTGACATTCCACTCCTAGGAGAAATTCACTTATATGTTTACGCAAACTCTTGATTAGAAATGTCCGTAGCATTAGTTGTAATAGCCAAAACCTAGAAACAACCCAAATTCCATCCATAGCTGACTGGATGAACAAATAGTGGTATATCCACACAGTCAAATACTATTCAGCAATAAAAAGAATGCATTAGTAATATACACAATAGCATGGATAAATCTCAAAATAGTTATGAGTGAAAGAAGTCAGACAAAAAAAGATTTACATTGTATAATTCCATTTATATAAAATTCATAAAAATCAACTATTTTATAATGGCAGAAAATGAATCATGACTACTCAAGAATGAGATGAAAAGGAGAGGCAGGTATGGCCAGGGAGAGTCACAAAACATAACAAGGAAACTTCGGGAAGTGATGCATGTGCTCACCATCTTCCATGTGGTGATGATCCCTGTGCATACACTCATATGAAAACTGTGCACTTTACTGCATGTCAATTATTCCTCAGTAAACCATAAAAAGTTACGAAGGCTTGTTGGCAGGTTGGCTGTGGCAGGTGAGGTAGGCAGGAGCGTCAGGAGTGATCCCCAGGATGCACAGGCTTCTGGCTCGAGCCAGATGGAAGCACCATTTCCAGGCATGGGAGAGAGAATGGTCAAGGGAACTGTGGGCAGGCTGGAGAGGGGTTAAAAACAGAATTTTTGACATCTTAAATTGAATATCCCAGTGGAAATATGGAGAAGATGTGTGTGTATGAGTCTGCCATTAGAAGGGAAGTCGTGATTTGAGGGAAGAGGACACCTATGTTTGGGGAACATCAAGCCAGCAGCACAAAGGAATGTGGAATGAGAACGGTTGAGGACAGGAATTTCAGAGGGCGAAGAGGGGAGGAGAGGGGAGGGGGGGTTCTCAAAGAAATGGGTAGGCAAAGGGGGAGGGGGAGAGTAAGGCAGAAGTCACGTTAGGAAGGACTTCTGCAGGACAAGAGAAGAAGTAAGCTGAGACAGGGCACCCCAGTGGCACCTACAGTAGTCACAAAGGCAGGGTGGGTGACAAAAGTTGAGACTCCTAACAAGGGACCTGATTTGGAGTGTTGGGACAGGACAAATGAAAGAACCAGCTTTAGAACTGCTGCATCCTGGTAGAGACATCACACAGGGAGCTGGATCCTCAGGTCTGAAGACCAAGATGAGATCTGGCTGAGAGAGGTCTTCATGTTTTCTAGCTTACCATGGCCTGGGAGGAGTACATGTGCAGACACAGAGACAGACAGACAGACAGACAGACAAGCTCTGAGACAGCCCCAGCAGAGCAACTGAGAATGGAGACAAGTAGAGGAGAAGCAGAGTGAGAACCAGACCCACAAAGTCCTTAGAAACCCTTCAGGAATGTATTAGAATATGGGCCCAGAGTAAGGTGCCCAAAGATGGTCACCGAGGCTGAGAGGAAGACATCCTTGGTAGGACACAGGAAGGAAGGGCCCCTTTTCTTCACCAGGACCTGGCACACACATCTCCTCGCTGTGTGCTCCACTAGAGATGAGCACACTTATGTCCATGGGACAGACAAGACAGCAAGAGGCAGGGAATTTAGGAGACTGTTCCCAGGGTCACTGAGCCCATTTCTAGTCCAAATATAGGGGCTCAAGCGCTCCTTTTGGGTACTGAGGGGCCCAGAGTAGGGTTCATGGGGACCAGGTTTGAACCACGAGCCCACTAATGACCCCAGGGTGGCTGTGCATATCATGCCTGAAGCAGTTAGCAGGAAGGAGGAGTGCAGCTAATTGCCTGTACAAATTAACTCTAATGTGGTCGCCATCGACATACTTATCTTTCTTTAATTACATTAATCAATTAATGAAGAAGACGGTTCCCTCTTATGATGATTTCCAAGGCCCATATGTTCTCAGGAGTCCAGCTGGAGCCTGGTTTCCTCTCTGCCCTTGACTTGAACAGGGAACAAGGTGGCACAAACAGAAGAGTCTGCCCCTCTCCCTGGTCTTTGCACCCTGAAGCTGAGCTCCAAGAGGCAAAGGGGAAAAAAGAAAAAAGAAAAATGTTCACCGGAAGAGGTTACCAGTGGAAGAAGTCCAGACTCCTTCCTCGGCATTCAAGTTCCCTTTCCAACATTGTTCACTGCTTCCTGGACCCATTAGAATCAGCCAGAGCAGACTGATTTTCTCTGAACTGCCCTTGAATGCCTCAGTCTCTGATACATCTGTGCCATTCCCTCCTCTAGGAAAGCCTGCTCTCATCAGTCAGGCCCAGGTCAGCCCAGCAGATCCAGCCATCTCCTTTCCAGTACCTTCTAGAAAGCCTGACCTACACTAGTCTCTATTTTTCAGCTTTGTTGAAATATAATTGACAAATAAAAATTACGTACATTTAAGGTTTACATGTGATTCACATACATCACAATTGAGCTAATTACCATACCCATCATTAAACGCCTCTGTTCACAAATTGTTTGATGAAACTCTGCTGCTGTCTCCCAGGGTGATGTAGGAAACTGCCTTGGCTCCCCACTTTTAAAGGTAGCGGCTGCAGAAGATCATCCCTTTCCATAATTCATGCTTCAGTTTTTACCTGTAAGTCACGTCACAGTGAAGGCGCCTCAGAGCTGGCAACTTCTCTTCCCTCTCTCGAGGCCAATTTCATAACACATCAGGGCTTTCGGCATCAGCATCACCTGGGAACTTAATGGACCTGCAAATTCCCAGGCCCACCACAGCAGAAACTCTAGGGTGAAGTGTGCACTGTGTGGACTGACAACCATCCAGGTGATTCTGATGATTCCCAAATCTAAGAACCACTGGCTTAGAGAAAGTGTGCCCCTTTGATTTCTTCAGATTCCTACTCTGATCATCTGTATTTTTTCATTTTATATATATATATATATATATAAACTCCCCCTTGGCAAGTCCTTTGCCAGGGACTGTGCTAAGTATTTTAAGCATTTGTTTAATCCTTGCAACAATCGAACACTTGCTATATCTTTCTTATAGTGAAGGCAACCAGAGTTTAGAGAGGTTGGGGATTTTTGCCCAGTGGTTAAATAACTGTCCTATCCTGGTCTGTCTTTTCCAAATGGTTAACACCGGGCATCTATCACATCTGTGTGTTCACTTTTTTTTTTAATCAAGTTTCGAACTGCTTAAAAACACCATTAGCCACTCGAGTAAGCATCATGCATTTTTCTTTCATAAACATTGTGGAACTTAGTTAAACTTTTAAAATGCAAAAAGCAGGCACCCACATTTCCTTACAGGATTGGAATTCGAATGGAAATTGAAACTTCATAGGTATGACTAGCTTCAGGTATATATTGCCTGAAAGAATGAAACTCCAATTGGGGAAAATAAGGTGTACCTTCATGTTCAGACAGCAATTCTCCAATACCTTAAGAAGCCTATTACCTACCTTCAAAGGTGTTTTAATCAGCCAATCAACCTATTCCTTCCAACTGCCTGAACTGGTCAAGTCAGCTCCCACAAAAATGTATGATAGGTTAGATGTCATTCAAAAAAAATGGTGATGGCTAGCTATCTTCAGTTCTGCATTACAGTCACATGTATACAGCCTATAGAATCCCACATAGCCAGTTTGCCTAGGACTGGCCCAGTTCGAGGGCTGAAAGTGCTGCACCCTAGGAAAAGACTCCATGCTTGACTACTTCACCACGCAGGAGGAGTTCCTTTTTCCTTTTAGCCAGCCATGACCCAGTTGTAGAGCTCTAAGCAATGGTCCATGGCTCCCATAGGGAAGGATATCTGGCCATGACTAGTGTCAAACAGTTGCTCAGCCAAAGGAGAGCGTCTTAGCTCAGGCTGCCATAATAGAATACCAGAGACTGAGTGGTATGAACGACAAATTTTCACTTCTCACAGCTCTGGATGGGGTGCTGGAAGCCTGAGGTCAGGGCGCTACCAAGGTCAGGTTCTTGATGAGGGCCATCTTCTCTCACTGTATCTCCATCCAGCCCCACAACCCTGGCCTCTAAACTGGCAGGGCCACCTCAAAGTACTTGGGTACCCTTGTCCCCACAAGATCAAGGGCTAAGAGGCCATAACAATAGTGCAAATCTAGACAAGGTGTAAGCACCCAGAAAGTGCTAGCTGTTTCTAAACAGTTATTGCTCACTGTGATGCAGCCCCATCCAGAACTGGCTCATCATCCTTCCTCTCTGCCATTCCTAACCCACCACTCCTAACCCTCTTCCTCCCCAAAGCTGTATGTCCCTGGCCAGGTGACCCTCTCTGAACACTTAACTTTCTCACCTACAAAACAAGAATAATAATCCCAACCTCCAGGAATCTTGGAGTAAATCAAAGCAGGAATGGAACGTGTTTTTGGCATTGCAAGTGCTCACTTGGTGTTAATGAAGATCACTACCATCATCCTCCAGAGTACATAAAGGGTGGAGAACGGGTCCCACATCCTTCCTTAGTCACAAAGCAGGAGACCTGAGCTCCAAATTCCATCTTTTCTTTCCTCCAAACTAGGACTGGCTTTTCAATCAGGCACAGGAACAGTGTCTGAGGTCCACAAAGATGTTTTAATTTTCTTCAAAATCATGGAGGAAGTGAACTTTTAGAATTAGAATAGACAAATATGTTTACATGTGTGTGCATACATGCATGCGTGCATCTGTGCATCCATGCATTTGTGTATGATGTGGTTCTGGGGATTGAACCCAAGGCCTTCGCACTGAGCTACAATCCCAGCTCTTTTTTATGTTTATTTGAAATGGGGCCTTGCTAAATCAGGGGTTTCCCAGCCCCTGGGCTCAAGCTTGCAATCCTCCTACACCACACCAAACTCACTTTTCTTTCATCAGAGATATATGAAAGTTTTAGAACACAGGCCAATCTATTTTGGTGGAGGGCCCAAGAGGCAGCAGTATACAGTGCCTGCAAATTTCTCACTAGGGCCTTGTTCACGAAGAGCCACATACACCTGCCTTTTGTCACAGTCACTGGCCCTGTCCTACTTCAGGCCACATTCACCCCTCACTCAGAGGCAAAAGCCACCGCCTGGGTCTATGTCCTGCTCTTGAAAATCTTCTATCTAAAGTAATAGAAATGTGGGAGTAATAAAACCCAAAATGTGTAAATGTTATTGTAAAAAAAAGAGGAAAAGAAAGTGCTCTAAAGGATACAACTGCAAGTGTGTTTAGGTGTATAAGATAGATGACCATATTACTAAGTTGTTTTTTTTTTTTTTTTGGATCATTGAACACAACTGTTAGCAGTCTCACTGTTTGAATGTCCACTTTGTATGCTCAATTTTGTAACTTGAACAACTATTTCTAAGATGACAATATGTAATCTATTAACTAGTGATTTCTTACTGTTTATTTTTTTTTTTTTTGAAATTCTGTATTATTTGTACCCTTTCACTGTTTTGGGGTTTTTTTCTTTAAATAAAATTGTTTTTAAAATCTTCTATCTGTCCTCCACAAAGCAGCCAGTACCTGCTTGTCAAATCACAAATCCGATCATTTTGTCCTCTTTGCTGAAAACCTTTAGTAGCTACCAAGTGCCTTCCGGACAAAGTCCCAACTCCTCAGCTTGGCACACAAGGCCCCCAGAGGTAATCACACATGCTCCCCTCAGTACACCCCAGCTTTCCTGCGTTCATACCTCCATAGCTTTGTCCTTGCATTATGCCCAGCATGACTCCCAAATTCCTAGCCATCCTTCAAATCCCAGCTCCTCTAAGAGAACTTTTACATATCCCTAATTTGGGGACCTGGAGTGAACATCTCCTCCCAGTCAGTTATTCCTCATCCTCAAGCCCTGACCACCACCTCAGTCCCTATCTTACAGCAATTGTCTCACAGTGTTGTAACACTGTCACAGCCAGTATCTGAACCCTCTGTCCTACGCCACCCAGGAGCCCCTGCAGCCCTGTTTCCAAGTTCCCAGGGAAGCCCTGGTCCTGCCCACCTCTTTCTCAACTGTAGGGATCAAAGTGCAACCCCTCTGGGATGATGCATGGCAAAGAAGAATAGCCCCAGAAGGGCAGAGTTCTGACCTTCACCAACAATATGCCCTCCAGGAGAAGCCATTAGCTTGTCAAGAGTGGAGAAGCTTTTGATTCTATAGGAGCTCTCAAGAGCCACTCAAAGATGTAGCCAGGAGTAAATAGGTGGGCTTCAGTGTTTATATGTGACCATGTTACCCTCCATGGCTCAGTTTCCCCATTTGTTAAGACCAGATTGGGCTGTCACCTCTAAAGAAAGGATTCTTTGGGCTTGGGCTTCAAAGGTTGTTTCTTCTGCCCAGGCCTAGTTGCAAACGCAGAGGGAAGAGTGCCACCTACTGACCGCTAGGCTCCCTCCGGAACTGAACCGCCAAAGGATTCACCAGAATGTGCAGCCTTCAAAGAGAGCAATTTTAGCCTTCTCCCTTTGCAATACCACCGCCGCCTCCCTCTGCATGAGGCTGTCAGAGACCCCCTGAAGCCTAGCCAAGGACTTTGGCTGCACAGATCACTCTCCCATCCCTGTCCCAAAACCCCAGAAGTGTAGGAGCCCCTGTGGCATCTGTCCTTGTGCCAGGACTATCACTGGGGTACCCCTACTGCTAGCCCCCTCACACTGAGCCGCAGCTAGAGGTGGAGAACAATGATTCCCATTGTGTCTAAATTTCCCCCTGAAGATCTCATTCAAGATGTTAGAATGAGCGATCATAAAAGGAATTAATAGTTGATTCGCTGTATAATTTCCTAGTTCAATATACTTTAGTGCAGCGACTAAATGAACCGTCCCGGCCGTTCGGTGGGGCCAGATAGCGACTTTATCACTGGGATCTCAGGCTGAGGAATAAAAGCAATTCTTCTGAAGTAATTGCGTCTAATTAAAAGAAACATTTAAAAAGTGTAACCAAAAGGAATTCATTTCAAATGGAAAATTAATGCTGAAAAATAGCCCTGAGCTCTCTTGTCGCAGCTAATAGCCAGGCAGCCGCAGAATAATTAAACTGTTTTTGAAATGTCGATACCGTCCTCCTCGGGAGAAGCCAGGCACGGCTGAGCACGTCGCGGGCATCAGCAAAGGGGGTGCTTCCCCTGAGATGGCCACTGGGATTCGAGGTCAGCAGCAGGCTTTCAGGCGGGGTGAGGACCAGACTACCTCGTATTTGGCTGAGAGAGGAGGGTACTGTGGTTCTTAATCAAGGAATTGCTACTTCCTGAGTATCTCAGTGCCTCCACTGAGTCTTCCAAATGACCCCACAAGTTAAGCTCTATTATTAATTAGTATTCAAAGTTGAAAAAGCAGATTCTCTGTGACAAGATGTCTCCTCCAAAATCACAGCTAAAAGTCACAGAGTCAAGATTCAAACCCAAGCTTGCCTGGATTTGCTGGCCATGTCACCTCCACTGCCCCATGTTAGGATTCAGTGTGATGAAAGAGACCGTGTATGCTAGACGTAGTTTACAGTCTTGCCTCACTGAAGACTCACCTGACTACTTACATGGGCAACTTTGAAAAAACTAGCCCCAAGCTCCATTCCCAAACACTCTGAGTTTACTGATCTGGGGCCAGCCTGAGCATTGACATTTTTTTTAAAAAGCTGCCCTGGTGACTTAACATGGCTGAGAACCACAAATCTAACTCCTAAGCACCTGGCATCCTTCACTTGGCGAACACTCCCTAAAATCTTCCCACCCATTTCCCTTGAGGAGTTTCAACCTTCTAGAAAATCCAGAGGACAAATACCTCCCTTACAAGATTTCAGCTAAAATGAACAGAGACTAAAGTAGAACCAGAGCTTAGTAGATGCTAAATAAATGTTCATTTTCAGATGGCAGGCAACAAGAAGTAAGTAGCCAGAATGAAAATTATAGCTTTGAATTTCTTTAAAAACCTAGAAGCAGCTAAGGCAACAGGAAGAAAATTAAATGCTAACAAGTTAATCATGAGGACGATGTGACCAAAAAAGTTATGTCCCAACTTCAATTCAAATTAGGGATGTCATGCTGACCTGAATTACTGATTATACACAGAAACCCACTTTTTGGGGCTGGGGATTTAGCTCAGCGGCATAAGCGCCTGCCTTGCAAGCAGGCAGTCGTAAGTTCGATCCGTGGTACCAATAAAAAAGAAAAAGACAAAAAAAAAAAAAAAAAAAAGAAACCCACCTTTTTACAAATGTTTACTGTTACTCAGAGTAGGCTAAGAGTTGCCTGTGGTCAATATTAGGGGGCTTTCTTTAATGAAGCAGAAGAATAATTTGTAATCCGTGAGTTGCTTATATACTGAAGGATGTTCCTAAAGACCTTGGAAATGCTGCCCCATTTCTACCCTAAGTAAACTTAAACTTGCACCTAAACCTTATTGACACCGTTAGGATTCTTAGGAAAAGCCTTCTTTTACATATGCAAAGATTCCCAATCCAAACCCTTTCTAAATTGCAAATAGATTACAGTCTCCAAACATCATCAGCAAAGCACCATCTGCTTTGTTATAGTACAAACCTCTTTAAAGGCAAGCCCAGGTCTCTAAAGGACAGAGCAGTTTAGAGCCCGGAGTTTTGATGAAACAGTGACCCCAGGGTTTTAGCCAAGTGTAAAAGATTTCTACAGTGTTCTGAGGTTTTTGCAACCAGTTGCCATTTCTTGGCCTGAGGGCTTTCTCTGTACCCAGACTCCACTTTGTCCCCTTATATGGCAGGCCAGAAAACGAGGATGCACTAAGAGCTGCTTCTAATCAGTGAGTGATGATAGGTGGTGGGGAGATCACCCAGCTCCCCAATGCTGCAGTGTAATAACTCTGTGGTATCCCATACAAACTTCCATATTTCCCTAGCACCACTGAGCCTCAACTGTCCAGTGGAAATTAAGGACAAAGGCCATGCACCTTCTGTCAGTGTGCAGCTTTTCCTGTCTCATTACCTTTACCTCCAAAATAACTTGCATCTGAATCCATGTGCACCAAGACAAATGGTAAGAACAATACTTTGTGCCCCTGAATCCACAGCTATAATGGAGATCCACTCTAAACTAGTCCCAGTACATGCTGCATAGAAAAGTGCATGGACTTTAGTAGAGTTGCGTGGGCTCCAAATCTGGCCCAGATGTTTACCAGATGTATAACTCAGGCGATTTCTGTTAGCCTCATTGAGCTCTCTCTTTTTGTCTACTATAAAATAAGAATCATAATGCAACTGCTGCACAGGGCTGTTGAGAAGATGCATTGAAACCCTGTGAGGGGAAGCCTATGGCATGAGCCAGTGTTTATTCAGCAAGTATTGATAAAAAACGTATTCAATATTGGACTCTGTGCTTGGCAAGGAGAGGTATGCAAAAGATAAAGCCAGGCCCCTTACCCTTCTTGGAGTTCCCAAGGAGACAAGATGTAAGAAGACAATTCAGCAGTAACAGCACTGAGTAATCCCTGGGCTGAGGGCAGCTGGGGGTCTGCACCAAGATCTCCAAGGGGCTAGTGCTGTGCTGTATAACAGGTTTGCCACTAACCACATGTTTCAACTTAAACTTAGAAGCCAGGAGCAGGGGTACACACCTGTGTCACAGCAGGAGGTTGAGGCAAAAGGATTTTTGAGTCCAAGAGTTTGAAGCAAACCTGGAAGATACAGTACAACCCTGTGGAAAAATAAAATAAATTATATTCATTCAAATTAAATGCAATTACGAATTCAGTTTTTTAGTCCTACTAGCCACATGTCACATACTGTGAGAACAAATACAGAATATTCCATCATTGCAGGAATCTCTACGCTGGCCTAGTATCAGACACCCCTGGAAGTAAGACTCATCCTGGCCAGGGCTTCACACTGGAAGAACTAGACCAGCACCTTGTCTGGAAGATCTTAAAGCACAAATAATGCTCACTGCATCTACCATAGTGGCACGTAGCTTTGCCCTTCTTCCTCTTAGATCCATGGATCCCAAGCCTCCCCATTTTTCTAGGTGGGCCCCATCTGCACCACCACCATCCCCATCCATCCAGTCCACCCCACCCTTTGGGATTGCTATCTCTCATACTCAGGGGCTCTGCCCTTCAACCAATCAGCATTCAAAGGGAAACCAAGCTAGGGCATGTACAGACAGAACCAAGGTTTGGGACACACTGGGAGAGGGGGTTAAGACAGCTCTCCTGAATCCTGAGAGGTGAACTTGGAAAAGGAGAAGCTTTAAAGCCATGTGAGAAAGTAAAGAAAAGTCAATTAGAATAGGCTCCATACTGCATGATTCCAAGGGTGTCACATTCTAGAGGGACAAATAAAGACATGTTCCAAGGGGGAGGGAGAGAGAGAGAGGAAGCAGAAGGAGGAGGAGGAGGAAGGAACGAAGGGAAGGAGGGAGGGAGGAGAAGGGAAAAGTTCCCACCTTCTAGGCAGAGGACCAGCACTTAGCTTGGGTCAATGGTGTCCATCAAGCCAAGATGCGGCACATGTAGTCAAGGCCCCCAGGGCAGACAGTCCCCATCTCCTAGCCATCACAGCTCTTTTGCCAGACACCTTCATTTCCCTTTATTTGCTCTTTCTTTTCCTTCCTCCACAATGTGTTCAAATTATCCAAAACTTTCCCTTTATCACTGAGCCTCCCTAATTAAGCTAACATTATTAGAAGGTTGGGGGGAAAAAAAACCCTCCCAAGTTCTCTTTGCGTTTCAGTAGCTCTTTAATATGCGAGGCAACAAGAGATGAGCAGCTCCTAATTGCCAGTCCCTGGAGTAGCCAGTCAGAAAATGAATTGATGCGTTTTTTCCTTATGAACAATGCATGTAGCACAAATTGCGGTGGCCGTCACCAGAGATTTAATTACAAAATATCATTACTTTCACACATCATTGCAGATTTGGCCTGATCAAATCAAAGTTAGGGCGAGAGGGAGAGAAAACTGCACTCTTAGCAGGGTCATTCATTCAGGGGTGGCTGCAAAGCAGTGGGAATTGGCATTTTTGAAACTTTCTCGAGGCCATTGCAGATCAAGCAGCTGCCAGAGACACTGGATGGGAAGTGAGATTCCTGCCATTCCTGCAGGCTTGCAGAACCATTCCTGGGACAGGAGAAGCAACCAACCCTCAGGAGGGGATCACCCAATGCAAAGCCCCAGGAGTCTGCATCTCAAAGGTGCTGTAGAAAATCCCTTCAGCTATGGCTAATGCCTCCGGTCCACTCAGTCCATAAATGTTTCCTGAGTGCCTGATGGGTCCCAGACACTGTGCCTGCAAAACAGTGAGCAAGAAAATGTGGTCCCTGCCTTCACCAGGTTCACACTCTTGTTGGAGAAAAAAAAATTGAAGAAAACAGTCACAGTATAGTGAGAAAGATCAGAGGGGTAGCGGAGCCACACATCCTGGTGTGAATCTCTCTGCTCCTCCTTCAGAGCAGTGTGACCTTAGCTAAGCCACTCCACTTTGTGATGCCTCAGCTTCTTCATCCATAAAAATAGGAAGAATAATAATACTTGTAGCCGTGTTGAATATTAGATGGCTCAGTATTGATAACACACCTGACACAGTGCTTAGTTATGTTTGTGCTCTGCTTTACCCAGTAGAATGTACTAGACTGTGCCAGTTCTGAGTCTCGGTCTCAAGCAGCTTTGCATGCTCCTGCTTGTTCTACCGGAAACCTGCCCAGGTGCCATGGAGAGGAAAAAGGAGTCCAGTCGGCCAACAACAAGCTGGCATGTGAGGAAGCCCCACCTGAGAGCCGAAAAACTGCTCAGCCAAGCCCAATCACAGCTAGCAGGCCATCCAGCTAACTCCAGGAATTATAAATTACCAAATAAATATCACGTTTAACCATTAACTGTTGCAATAGCTTGTTATGCAGCAGTGGGCTAACTTATTCATGCGCTAGCAAAAAATGAGAGGAGAAGAAAGAGGAAAGGGAGAGGTTTGGACAGGGGCTGTTGGAGCCAAGGAAGAAGCTAGTTTCTCCTGCTAGGCTCACACAATGCTGGAAGTAATAGAGGTTAAAAGTGCGCTCAGGGCCAGAGATATAGCTCAGTGGCACAGTGTCTGCCTGGCAAGTGCAATGTCCTGAGTTCAATTCCTGATGCCAAAAAAAAAGCATGTCCAGGACTAGCCAGAGTTTCTACCACTGAGTGAACTTAGGCAGGCCTGTCCTCTCTAAGGCTAGTTTCTTAGAGGTTCTATTAAAGAATTCATGAACCAGGGCAGAAAGACACTTTGCAAACCACAAAGCCCTAGCCCTTGGATGGTGTAGAGTTATTGTCATTCTTCATTCAGTGAATTTCCTCCAGACTTCTCCAGAAACGAGAGTTTACCCAGAAAATTACATCAGTTGGAATCCTACTGGAAATGGAGACAATTAAGAACAGTTTAATCTTTTAAAAAATGACCAGGATGGAGGAAAACCAACCAGGCTGTCGCTGTACTGCAGGGAGAGCAGCAGTAGAGAGCCTTTATCATGCTAATGCCTGAAGGGAGCAGAATGGGTGTAGTCACTAAGCCCAAAAGAGAAGAGGCTACCAACAGCAGCTGTGACTCCTGTCAACAACCTGCCAGGAAGGAGTTAAAAAACGAAATTCCCCAACCTCAGGATCCTCCACCCTCAGTCTGCAGCCAGAACACCTCCCATTGGTAGAATCCACTCAGACGCTGGAAGTTGAGAGAGCGCAGGGTGCACTTCCACAGGTCAACACCAGGGCCAGAGCAGTCAGAGGAGATGGGCTAGAGACAGGGGCAGCCGCTGGAAGATGTCGGCAGGTAGGCACCCTAATAGCTGAGTAGCTCTGGGATGGCAGCCAGCTTCTGCAGGGGACCACCTCTGTGGGCAACTCCTGCTCATTTGGTCATTATGTTGGTGTGTCTCACAGGGTTGGAGCGCTTTAGAGAGGCACTCAAGGTCAAAAACTATTGTCACAGTGTTGGGCAAGTTCTCCAGAGGCTGCCTGGCATAACTACAGTAACTGCCTTGCCAGGCTGGTAACACATACCTGTAGTACCAGCTGCTTGGGAGTACCAGCTGAGACAAAAGGATCACTTGGATGAAGCTCAGGAGTTTGGAGTCAGCCTGAGCAGCACAGAGTGACTGTCTCAAAAAGAAACAAAATTATTCTGCCCTTTTCCAGCTACGTATTTCAGTAAGATCAGATTTTCATATTCTTGAACCAACACAAGTTACACAGTGAATTCAGAATGACTGCAGAAGCGGCTATGAGAATCTAGCAGGCTCCTGTGAAGCCAGAAATTTAGAAGATTTGCAAAAATATAATACAATGCCACTCTTCTCATATTTTCCTGCTTTGGAAAATAAAGTTGTTTTGCACTGAAAAACTTATTTACATTGAAGTTAAATGAGATTATGGCTACTAATTTAAATAAATTAATATTCATTTAATAGCATTTCATAGATGAATGTTTTTTAAATTTTGTTTTAATTTCTAACAATAAATATTGATAGAAATAGTTCCTGTAGGCAAAAGTTTTGGGAGGTCTTCAAGGCACATAAAGGGATCCAATACGTTCGGCACCACAATGCTCAGAACAAGTCTCTAAGGAAGGAAGAAGGAGACTTGGAGACAGGCTAGCAGCTTCAGGGGCTCACACCAAGGCATACAGGCACTTGAGCCCCACCACCCAAGCAGCAAAGAGCCAGGGTAGCAGCCAATAGTGGAACAGCACCTGGCTTCTGCCATCTCCTCTAAGGAGGAAAAGTGACAGGGATTGATTGATCTCAATGATCAGCTACAAATGGTCCCTACATGTGGCCATGTTAATCAGCTTCTACCAGCCAGGATCTGACCAGTTTGAAAGGTTTATAGCAACAATGTGGTGTTGATTTATTTCTCCTTAATAAAAAAGTGATCAAGTGAAACCTGCATCTATCATTCTATTTATCACTCAGGATGATTTATTAACTAATTACACTTGCAGCGGCCCCTGGCTGTAAATGTGAACGATGGGGGGAGGTGGGGTCAGATGTCCATTGGTGCTGCCCTGGCCACTTCACTGTCTTCAGCTCTAGCCTTGCCACTCACAAACAAGCAAGAACAAGCTCACCAATGTGGGTGTCCAGGCTCGGAGAAGAGAGGAACAGAAGGGGAAAGGGGTGAGGAGAAACCTGGGGGTTTTCTGGTCCCAGCCAGTTGCTCCTTCCTCCCTATCAGTGGAGAAGACTTAGCGAGGTATGACCCAGGTAAAGCTGCCAGGCAAGACACAGTTGTCCACAGCTGAATCTCAGGTAAACAATGAAAACTATTTTAGTGCAGGAATGTCCCAAATATTGCATGGATGCCATGCACTCTAGTCTGGCAACCTTAGCCTCAGGACTCCACGGAATGTGGTTGTGCATTTAATGGACTACAGCAAGAGTAACTCCCAGGGTCTGTGGCCATTGCCCCACCTTACTCTAAGCACTTGCTCTCCACTGGTTAAACCTGTCAGCTTCTGAGAGGGGCCTCTGGGAGGATGTGATTTCTCAAAGCCAGTGAACAAGTCACATAACCTCTCCAAGCCATATCTGTACCATGGGGGGCACACACCCATCCCTGTCCTCGCCCTGCACAGAGCTGGTGGGAGCAGATGAGCTCATTCTTTACTACACACTGGAAGCCCATGGCAGGCATGGCATGGGACCGGCAGAGGGCCCCCACCCACCAATACAAGTTGTGTTCCCTTCATTTCACTTAGAAATATAGTAGCTATATCCCCACACACAAAAAAAAATTTATCACCATCCTTCCAACCTGGCATGTGGGGTAGAAAAACTGAGATGGCAAATTGGCCTTTGTAGAAAGGCAAAATGCAATATCTACTAAAATTGAAAATAAGTGTATTCCATGCTTAAAATAGAAGCGTTATATGCGGGCATAGGAAATCAATCAGCCAATTACCACCATCACCCCCCGACATAGCAACCCCACACCCAAGCATCCCAACCAGGGAAGGCAAGAGTGTTCCCAGTAATGCCCCCAAATCAGAAGCAACCTGAAATCTATCAAAAGAGAATTAGGTAAATGGGCTGTGATATAGTCAAAAAAAGATGCAGAAGTAATAAGAATGAGGGAAAGATATTTGCTAACCTGCCAAGACTTCCAAGATATATTGTTATTATTATTATTAGAAAAAAGCAAGTTGAGACCATTCTAGGCCAGGATTTCTCAGTCTCAGCACTATTGATATTTTAGGCAGGATAATTCTCTGCTGTGTGAGCCCTGCTGTGCAATGTAGGATGCTTAGCAGCAACCCTGGCCTCTACCCATTAGGAACATCTCACCTCGGTCCCGATGATCAAAAATATCCAACATTGCTTAACATCCTGCAGGAGTACAGTCAGAACCACTGATCTAGACAGTATCAGGGACGTTTATGTGAGTGAACCAAACCCAAAAAGTACTGCTGTAAGAATTTAGGTAAGCATGTGAATGCACAGAAAACAGCCTGGAAGGGTCTCCAGACTGGGAGCTGAGGTCCCCTGTGGAGAGGGCAGTGATCCTCAGTGTCCTCAAAGTGAAAGGGGGGCTGCACAAACGGACCTCAAATGGCTGCTCTGCCCCGTCCTCATCAAGGGAGTCCCAAGGTGACCTGGCCCCCTCCCTTGACCCAGTTGTTATACAAAGAAAAGAAGTGTTTGAGGTTTCTCGCTCCCTCTCTGCAGCTCTGATTATGCTCCCAGGGGGAGAGGAGGGAGGATGGGGTCTGGTCAACCGCCCAGCTCCATGCAGAGGACTTGGTTGGGGCTTGATTAAATAATTACACAGAACCTACTGAGTAATCACGCAGCCTCAAGAAGCAAGGAGCACCTTCAGAGGGAGGCCCATTAGTGATTTGGGGGCGTGTGAGTACGTTGTCTCATGTCTATGATAAAATTATCATCTAAAGTCCTTGTTTACAAAATGCCTGCAAGTCCTCCTCTCCTTTCCTGTGGTAATGGGACCCCAGTTGATGGCTCAGAGCACACTGAGGCTCAGGGAGGTTTGGGACCAAGTCAAGTGGGACCACATCCATCTCTGTGTGCCACCACCAAGGGTCCGTGGCACAGGTGACCTAGGCCTAGGGTGGGAAAGATTTTTATAGCTGTTTATTTTATTTTGTTTCCCTTATTAGGATTGTATTGCTTCTTTCAGTTTTAGAGGGAAAAAATCTAAAAATAGCCATTTGAAGCTTCTTAAGGTCTTGCTGCCAACCAAACAGCCCAACATTGGGTGAGAGGGGAACCCCAATGACAGGTGCCTTCACCCCATTTTTCCAGGCCTAGGGCTGATGGGTGAAGAGGGCTGACCCCCGTTGTGCAGACTGGGAACTTCCAGCCTGAAATGTGCCAACCCCTCCAGGATGAGGGTCTTCTTCCAGCTGGTTTAACTGGGAAGGGAAATACACGTCTAGGGAGCAGCTTCCCCAGGACACGGGCTCCTGCAGTACCTGCTGCCTGCCCACAGCTGGCCCCACTGGAACAGCCCAAGTTCACTCATAATAGTTATTCTCTCCTCTAGCAGAGGCGCAGTCATAAGGCCAGAAAGCCCTGGAGGGGGGCAGAAGGAGGGTGCCGTGGGCACAGTGTGTTCTCCATGCTGGACTCCTATGCTTCCTGCAGCAGGATCCAGGGTTGGTCACACCATGTCCTCTCTGGAGGCACAACTTCCTCAGCTCTGAAAGGAAAGGGGAGATATGGATATAGTGTCGGTGATGCTGTGTGGAAGCCCCCAGCCAGGAAGAAGGGTGAGCTCATCCCCATGTGTGGTTCACAGCACTGTCATGAAGACAGGTGACAGCGACCTTCTGAGCCAGAGTCCTGGACAGTTACTTCTCACTGCCCAGCTGCCCTCTCCTCACCCTGGCCCCTGGGTAACCATGCACTGCCTGCCTCACCCGCCCTCCAGCTGTGTGCCCCCCTCCTAGTATCAGAGGCAGAGACATCAGGAGCATGGTGGGAAGGGGAGAGAGAAGGAGCCAGGGCAGCGCTAGACCTTGGAGGAGGTTGAACCACACGGGGCTTCCCACCAGCACCCCAGGGTCCCTCTGCGAGTACCATGCATGGACATCTGGCAAATGTACCCCCATTTCTCCCAGAACAAAATCCAAGCAGGAGCAAAAAAAAAGGATTTTGAAAACTAAAATCCTATAGACTTTCATACGAGGCTCAGACTTTCCCTGGGAGAAAAAGAGATGCCAGATACCCCAATGGTGCTGAACCCAGGCTTTACGTGGCTCTCAGATTCCTCCTGAGGACAGGAAGTGGCAATTTACAAAGGTACCTACTATGTGCCAAGTGCTGGTCCCTTCACAAAATAACCACAAGGATCCTGCAAAGTTGAGGTCAGTCTTTCCTGCTTTAGAAGACCTAGAAAGACAAAGAGACTTTTCCAAAATTACGTGTCTTAGACAGTCACATGCTAAAGTGAAGCTTCCAACCAGGAGCCTCAGTTTGTTTGCTTTTTGGTTTGGGGGTTATGGGGTTTCATTATGTTGTCCAAGCTGGCCCCAAACTCCTGGGCTGAAGCAAAATCCTCCTGCCTCAGCCTCCTGAGTAGCTGGGACTGTGGGCGTGAACTGTACCCAGCTGGCATACTGACTCCTTCACCCTCTTCCATTAGCAGCCTCAGGCCCTGACTGGAGCCATCTTGTGCAGATGCCCTAGTATGGCAGAAACAGCTCCCCCACGATGTTGCAATAATGACCCCGCTAACAGTTCCCTGCCGCCTCCCAGTGCCTTTCTCCTCTACTCCCTGCAGTAGAGGAGAAAGCCCAAGAGGCAGCGCCTGAAGCCGCCTCCAGGGCCCGCAGCCCAGCCTGGCCACTTTTACATGCATGCGCTTCTGCGCGTGTCCCTGCGTCCATTCTCTGACGGGGAAGTGAGGGTAACAGTAGCTCTTCCAATGGAACTGTTCGCAGACAGCCTAGCACATCCTGGGTGCTCTGAGGATGGATGGGGGCATGGAGCGCAGGACAGGCAGTGCTAACACTCTGGACTGAGCTATGGTCTGGCCCCCAGGAGGCCTTCTGAGGCCACCAGCACAGTCCTGAGATGAGCACCTCTTTAAAATCTGCACCCTGAGCCACTTGCCTCCCCCACCCACGTGCCTCCTGACCCCTCCCAGTCCTCTGGGTCAGCTACCGCCACCCACAGGATAGAGTGTCCAGCATGGGGACAGTCACTGAGAGGTGAGAGTTGAGATGAAACAGCCCCTTGGGGACCTGCGGAGGGGGGGACCCTGAAAGCCACCCTGAGGCTTTGTGTGAGCTGCTGGGTCGATCAGTACCCTTGTGAATGACCACAGCGCCATCTACTGGTACCATGGGAGATTGCCTGGAATGCCCCACAGGCCAGAAGAAGATGGAGGAGGGCTCGCCACCTCGAAAGCTTGGCCTTCAGACACTCACAAATAAACTGAGATCCTAACACCCAGCACTTCGATAGGCCATTTTCATTCACTGTGTCGTTTAACTCTAAAAACACCTAAAAAATATATAATTATCCTCTTTATGAATGAAGACACTGAGCTCAGAGACTCAGTTACTTATTCAAGGTCACACAACCACCAGTGTGGCAGAACTGGGAATTTGAGATCGGGCATGCTGACTCCACAGTCGTCCTCCTAACCACTCAGCCTTGGGGAGTTTCATGAGGAAGACAACAGGCACTGAGCTTACAGCCTGGTTAGGGGACAGACACTCAGAAAGTCATGCACTAGGCGTCTAGCAAGGGCCACACACTGGGTTAGGTCAGGAAGGAAAGTGGCCAGGCTCCCCGCCTGAGCGAAACTTGTGGAAAAGAAGAACAGTAATTAAATAGTCACATGTTAGCAGTGACAAGAGACACGAAGGACAGGTGAGGGTGTGCGTCCCGGTATCAAGATGCTTTTATGGTCAGGGGAGTCCTCTCGGAAGAAGTGATTTATTGAACCGAGTCTGAAAGATGATCAGGATTTATCCAGGCTGAAAGTATTAATTGGCTCATTGACAAATGAAAACAGTGTGTTTCTCCCATTTTTTTGTGTGTTTTTGTCATACATATAGAGATTTATCAAAACAATACTGAATACACAGTGTGTTTTTGCACAGTGTGTGTTGTCTTCAGATCTTTGCCTGTCCGTGCAAAAAGACCATTCATTGTTACTAAAGACATCTTAACTCCACTGACATCTGTCAATGCAATTTACTCATCTACCCCTGCAGACGCTTGGTTTGTTTCCAAATTTTCATTTCTACAAACAATGCTACAGCCAACATCTTAAAAGTCCACGTCTCAGCCGAGCATGGTGGCTCACGCCTGTAATCCCAGCACTCAGGAGGCTGAGGTGGGAGGATCGTTGCGAGTTTGAGACCAGCCTGGGCTACAAAGTGAGCTCAAGGCCAGCCTGAACTGCATAGCAAGACCCCGTCTCAAAAAAGACACAAAAAAAAGTCCGCGTCTCTCAAAGCACGTCTGCAGCAGTTCCCCTGAGGTGCCTGCCCATGTTCTTTTAAATATTTGTCCACATTGTTTTGATAGAAGTAAGGAGAAAATGATATTCTATTACTAAAAAGTATATATGAGAACAAATTCATTTACCAGTTCATTTACCCTGACTGAAGCTAAGTTAAAATTCTTAGAAACATTAGAAAAAACATTTCTCACTTTTCTGAGAAGACCATGTTTTTCTTCTCCTTTTTCTTTTTTAATTTTTTCACTACAGAGAACTTCTTCAAGATACACATCCAGGATTTTGAAGGCTGTTTTTTAGAAAATCACTTGCTTTGTATGCAGGACTGCAGTTTGCATTCCTGATTTCAGGATTTCAGCAGAATCTTTTGTGGCCTACAAGCTGTCTGGTCTCAGAGTTGGTGGCTCTCCTGTGCTTACACCGTGTAACTCACAGGTATGTGGTTTCTGCAGCTGCTGTTTTGACAGAATAATCTATATTTCTTTCCACAGCTGGGCCAGGTTGCACATTGCCAGTTCTGCAGGGAGCATCATCATATTTCCCACTGATCTCTGTCAGGTGTTAGGACCCCTACACCTGGCTGCAGATGCACGGGTGAACTTCACATCGGGGTTTTCCAGAGTGTCAGATCTGAGGAAGAATCTGTCAACACTGTCCTTGGACCCACGGTGCCCCAGGGTGTTCTCTCAGAGGGTTTATGGGGTGCAGGATGACCGCAACAACCCTGATTCTGGAATTCTCCCTAATCTCAGAACAATGATGAACCTGGCCAATGTAGGATAGTGAAGGGACTATATGACCAGATCTTACTAACTTCTCCGTGAAATTTATTTCCTGGTCACTCTGTCAGGAACTGAGCTGAACTGCTCAGATCTAAACAAAATGGTTGAAAAAAGAAATAAAGACAAAAAATAAAATAAAATAAAATTCGATCCCCAGTACCGATAAAAATGAAAAAGACCAAAAAAAAAAAAAAAAAGAAAAGAAAAGAAAAAAGAAATAAGATATGAATATGAAGTAATCAAGTACCACAATGAAGTAATTATTAGGTACCTTAAACATGTGCTAATAAAGATTTTAAAAACAAACATTTGCTCCAACAGCAGCTCTAAAGTACGCCACCAGCATGAAGTGTGTTTTCTCTGGCCTGGGATTCTCACTGTTTTGAGGTCTGCTGGGACTTTCTGATCTGTTCCTAGACCCAGCCTTGTGTTTCTTCTGTCTGTCTCAGATGTATGGTTTGTTCTATACCTGCTGAACCCCACTGAAAAAACTCCCTGCAGTTAAATAAAACACTACAATCAGCTGGGGCACAGAGATCTCCTGGGCCCCTGCGAGTCTGTTTCTGAAGGAGCCCATTCCACTCCATCATGCTATAGGCCTAAGGCAGAGCTACCAGCCAGCTTTGGAGAATTTGGGCGGTAACATGCGGGGCTCAGGCCAGTGCCCACAGAGAGAATTTCCAGAGTCCTGTAAGGTGTACCACTTCCATCCCAAAATCTGTACCACAGGCACCTGGTCCTAAAGCCGAGTTCAGCTCCCCTCTGTGAAGTCATGGTCTTGGCCCAGCTCAGTCCAGGAAGCTATTTTTCTAGAATTGCTGCTGAAGAACATGTTGGCCCAATCAGTAGTCTGTGGCCAAGTATCAAGCCCTGTCTTTTTCTCTGACCACTATTCAAGCAGCCCTAAGCCCACTGGGTTCAAATCTGAGTCTTAGATCCCTATACTCAGTGCACTGGCACAGAAATCCCTGTGGGGTCCCATCCACTGATCCCTGACATGGGTCCTAGTTCCTGGCATCCCACCCTTGATCGGAGTAGACCTCTCTGTGTGGGAAGATGATCAAGGGCAAGTCATAGCTCTGACGGTCTTGCCTGAAGTCTAAGGCCTGATCTTATGCTCTGCCAGCTCCTGACTCCACACAGCTCCCTGCACAACCCCTTCATCACATCCATCACACCACGGTGTACCTGTGTGGCTTGCTTTTCATCCTGCTACCCTCCTACCTGGAAGCCTTGAACAGAAGAGCCACATTCACACCTGTAAGCCCTGCACCGAACACATCCCTGGCACATGGTAAGTGCTCGGATAATGACTGTGGACTAGATAAAAAAATGAGTATCTTCCCACAGGACTCTTTGCAACACTTGTAAAATGTTTCACTGTTTATGAAACCCCTACGTGCTCTCATTCCATTCTCTGCGTGATCTTACTGTTACCTGTATGCTACAGTACATTCAACTCCCATCTGTCTATAAGCAGTTAACACTGTGACTAAAACAGCTCAGGTTTATCACCTTACCATCGGAAGGGGAGAAGTGTAGCTTGGGTCCCAGAGGCTTTTAAGCAAGATGACAGGCAGGGCCACATTCTCGCTGGAGGCCACTCAGATTCCTCAGCTCGTGGCTCCCTTCTTCTTGCTTCCAAACCTTCAATGTCACTGTCTTCATACTTTTCTTTCTTTGCTGAGACAAAATACCCAACACCCAAAATGAAGGAAGGAAGGGTTTATTTAGCTCACAGCTTGAGAGGTTTTGGTCCATATTCAGTTTGCTCCAAGTCCTAGTAGCATGGCTGAGAGTCACCCATTCATGGCAGCTGTAGCAGATACCAGAAGTGACCAGAGCAAAAGGAGCAAAGGGGAAAGCGTGCCTCCTTCCCTCCCTTATAATGCATGCCAGCTACCTGCCCCTGGGCAGGTACAGCACTCACATTGACAATCCCAGCACTAGACACTAAACCAAACACAAACGCTAGACTCAGCCAGCTTCAAAAGGCCCACCCGCCATGAGTGCATGAGGCTTTGACGGGACATGTAGACACAAACCATGACAGTCGCATCTCTCTGAATGGAGCCAGAAAAGAGTCTCTGCTGAGGTAAGAAGGGCTCGTGCGATCTGACCAGGCCCATGAGGAACATCCAGGCCCATCTCCCCATCTCCAAGTCTGCAACCTTAATCACATTTGCAGGGTCCATCCCTTCTGCCATGTAAAGGAACGTGACTGCTATTCCCGGGAATTAAGACACGGACATCTTTATGCTGCTCAGCACATACAGACTCAGAAACCAGAGGGTGGATTAACTCGCCCATCTCACTCAGGTGGTGTCTGGTGGCATTCAAAGCCAAGTCTTTCAGTCTATAGAACTCAAATTCTTTCTCCCCTGGAACCAATGTGAATATTTAGGCTTCCACACTACTTTTCATGAGCCAAAAGAGAAAGACACATAGGCTTGGTCTCTTTAGGGTAAAAGCACACGCACACTTTTATTTATGATTTTAAAAATAAAGAAAGACATCCTTGTATAAACAATGAGAATGCTTTCTCTATACCTTTCTTTATTATCATTATATGAACATAAATGCACCTTTCTCAGCCACAGGAGTAACCCACTTGCTTGATGGGTAGGAGGGCCTGGCCTCCCACCTCTCCTACCTGCCATTAAACAAATGGCCAGCAGGTGGCGAGGCAGGCTCACAGCTGGCACTTCACCCCAGGGGCCACTCCGTTTATGGGTGGGGTAGCAACTTTCCCTTCTCTGCTCCAAAACCTGTTCTAGGAGAAAATGACCAAAGAGGCTCTAGGAGGACAAGGAAGAGCATACAAGCCGGGTGGAGGTGGGGGAAGCAGCCTCAGGGCAGCCAGTTAAGGGGCCCCATCCTCTGAGCCAGGCACAAGGACCAGAGGTCAAGCCTGGGGCAGCAGAGCAAGAGAATCAAGCTTGGCTGCCAGGAAGCAAAAAGCAGGAGCAACTAGTTTAAGGACACTGTACACTGCTGCGGACATTTACCATTACACTGAATCTTTCCTAGGGCCCAGCATGGAACCCAGAATTAAAAACACTCATCAAACTAACAATAGTTTTTAATCTCTCCTATTCCCACATAAAGATAAACCGGTCAAATTATCAAAAGCAAAACCCGCAGGCATCATTTGCTGGCAAATCAGGCCAGAGGTATCCCTGTGAACACTAAAACACAAGTAGGAGCTGGGGGCAAACTCTCTAATGAAACCAGGTGCGCCTCAGGCTCCCTGGGATACTGTCCCTAGCTGTGCTCTGGTTCTTTGGTGCTCTATCCTCCGGGCAACAGAGGGAAATGAGGGACCTGAAAACAGAGAAACCCAAAATAGCTAGTGGGCTTTCCTTAGAAAGCACAGAGGAATAACTTTGAATAAAACAACTGAAACTGGGAGGGGTCCTGCCCAGGCCCACAGCAGTGAGCTCAAATCAGCAAGACCTGCTCAGCCCAGCCCTCTGAACTCTTGACACTGACTCCCTGGGGCTGTCTTCCAGGACAGGGACTCTCACTGAGGCAGCGGGATCAAATGGAGCAGCATCAGTACTGCAGCGACAGTACAGGCCTGTAATCCCAGCACTCTGGGAGGGAAAGGCAGGAGGATGGCAGGCGTGCACCCAGCCTGGGCAGTTTAGAGCCTGTCTCAAAATAAAGGTTTAGGCCGGATCTCAGTGTGAGGGCCTTGATTTAATCCCAAGAGGTACAAGAAGCAGGATGGAGTAGGATCAGGACCATCAAAAAAGAAAGAAGGAGCCGGGTGTGGTGGCTCACGCCTGTAATCCCACTACTCAGGAGGCTGAGGCAGGAGGATTGTTGCGAGTTCGAGACCAGCCTGGGCTACAAAGTGAGCTCAAGGCCAGCCTGAACTGCATAGCGAGACCCTGTTTCAAAAAGACAAAAAAAAAAAAAAAAAGAAAGAAAGAAAGAAAGAAAGAAGGGAAAGATCCCAGGAAAAGTGGAGGGAGGAACTGAGCCAGGATGCCTCAGCACACAGGCCACCATGCACACACTAATAGCTAATAAATGAGTAACAGCAGAAAAGATGAAGTCTTGAGGCCAAATCTCACTTGAAGTTAATTTAAACAAAAAGGGAGAACAGGAGCCAATAGCACCCTACAAACAATAAAGGCAGGCTGACTAAGCGTTTCTCAGAACACATCAAAACTAGAAACTCCTATTTCACAATGGCCTAAACGGCGTTTTTTAAGTTATGCAAGATGTGAAAGAACATAAGTATGAACTAGAAAAAGCATATTAACAAAGTGATAGAACTCAGGGAAGAATTAGAAATATAGAAACAATCATTTTAGAAAATAAGGCTAACTAGAAGAACACAAGAACAAAGGGGCTCAATCTTAAAACATGCCCCGAGAGAAAAAGGCAGAAATACTGGAATATTTTTAAATCAACAGGAGATAAAGTGGTGCTCTAAAATATTCCAGAGGGGTGACAAATGTTCAATTTGGAAGAGAAGTTCCAACATTTAAACAATAAAATCCCTGAAAAAGAAAACCAAAGCCAGAGAACAAAACAAATATTAAAAACTGATTTGAGAAAACTTACTGAAAATTTTAAATGTAAATTGAATATTAAAAAAGCACACTGCACACCTAAAAATGTCAATCCAGGAAAGTCAGGCATATTTAAGACATAACCTAACAAAATTACTGGACTTCAGAGAAAAAAAAAATTCACTGGGAGTCTAGGCAGAATAGATCATTGATGTAAGAAAATATAGATTATTATTAGATATTCTGCTTTCCATAAGAAAATGATTAACAAACTTAAGATATTCAGTGGCAGAACATGTTAACACACTCATAAATTTAATAGATGCAGGCAAATTGTTGGTGGTGGGTAGGTCACTGATGCATGATTCTGAGAACTGTTGGACTTCAACCCTTTCCTCTTCCTTTTGTGTTCCTGGTCGTGAGGTAAGTTATTTTCTCCCATTGCACATTCCCCCCATTATGAGCTGTCTCATCACAGTCCCAAAGCAACAAGGCCAACCAAGTATGGATCGGAAATTCCAAAACCGTGAGCCAAAATAAAACTTTTATCTTTATAAGTTGATTACCATAGGTATTTTTGTTATAGTTACGGAAAGCTAACTAACTACAGTGTTGACATGAAAGAGCTCAATGTCTGTTGCTATCATGAGCCCTTCCTGAAGAATCTATTAGAGGAAAATCGAAGGCACCCAAAATGACTGGGATGATTTAAAAAAAAGACTGGTAGCAACATTAAATGTATAGTTACTTATACAACAGAGACTAAATGAGAATTGTGAGAGAGAAGATACAGCATGTAACGACACGCTCTGACAATGCCATTACAAGACCACTTTTAAAACATAGAGCATGAGAACATCCACTTTTAATAATGCTTTTAAAGCTGAGCTTGGTGGCCCACGCCTGTAATCCCAGCAGTCTGAGAGCCTGCAGCAGGAGAATCACAAGTCCAAGCTCAGCCTAGGCAACTTGACAACTTAATGAGACCCTAACTCAAAATTTAAAAAAGAAAAATTTAAATTTAAAGGGCTGTGAATGTAGTTTAGTGCAAATGTTCTGAATTCAATCTCTAGTAACAACCCCCCTCCCCAAAATCATGCTACTCATTAATTGTGTGGGGGCGTAAGAGAGTTCAGATTGGGAAAATGCACCTTGAAGGTATTTGGGTTCAGTCCTTGCAAGGTCTATTTTTCAATTTGAATGCTGGTTGCAAAAGTGTGGTTTTATCTATGTCTGTTTTATCATTACAAGCCTTTAAAAAAAAAAAAAAACACTCAAGTGACTGATGAATGAACAACCTTAGAAGCCCTCACTGTGAAAATTCAGAGAGGAGAGCAGTTTGCCCAAGGCCACACAGCTGCTAAACTACCCAGCCAGGCTTACCACCCAAGTGAGGTTCATCTGCTTATTCAACAAATAATTGCTGACACTCGCTGAGTTTGCTGCTAGGAAAACAGCTGGGTTACAACAGCTTGACTTCCCAGCCACCTGTTCTGCCGTGGGGGAAGGGACGCAAAAGGGACGTTATTGGTATTGGTACCCAAAACCGTAGAATGCCTAAGGTCCTGTCCCCTGTGCAGGACCCATGTGGGGCTCTCAGAAGCAACAGCCAAGCCCACACCCTCAACCACACTCTAGAGATGAAAACGCATTTGAATTCACCAGACTTCTGATCAAGTTTCACTTCTGTTTCTCAACACCCCCCTGACCATGCTTCCCCTAGAGAGGAGGAGAGCCTGGGAAAGATCTTTGTCTGAAACTAAGAAGTCAGTTTGATCCTTCTGAGTACTCTGCCTAGGGCAGGTCAGCCATGACTTGGGGCCAAGGGGCTGAGATGAAACTGCGCCATGAGCCCTGCAGACTGGGGCCCCCTCTAGTAACCAGCTTTATCTCCTGGCATCCCTGTACTTGACTTTGGGCCTTGTACAAAGCAGGATACAACCTATGTTTGATGAGTGAGTGAGTGAGTGAATGGATGGATGGATGACTTTAATGCATCATCTGTATCTCACAGAGACCAAGCCTTAATGAAAACTTTTTATCATCTTCCACTTGAAAACAGGAGTCATGATTATGTCATCCACAGGGTCACTGGGAAGACTAAGTGAGTCAGTGAAAGTCAGATATTTAGATCAGTGCCCAACACATAGTAAGTAACTCCTTAATGAGTTTTCTTGTAAACCAGGACAGGTCAGCCAAGGCTAAGACCTCTTCAACATAAGATTAAAGGTCAGTGTGAAGCTGGCGTCAGCGATCAAAGGGAGGAGAGAGCCAAAGTTTAGTGTCAGGTTAGAATTAGAGGGTACACTTGTGGCCAGTCAGTAGTCATATTTTCTAATTAACCATCTATTTGTGCCTACATTTTTCCCAGATTCAAGGCAGCTTTGCAAAAATCAAGAAAATGAAAGATGGGCGTTACAGAGAACTGAAGATCTGTACCCTGCCTAAAAATTCATAAATCCAACTTAATCCAGCCAGGCATGGTGGCTCCCGCCTGTAATCCCAGCATTTAGGAAGCTGAGGCAGGGGGATCATTGTGAGTTTGAGACCAGCCTGGGCTACAAAGTGAGCTCAAGGCCAGCCTGAACTGCACAAAGAGACCCTGTCTCAAAAAGACAAAAAAAAAAAAAACTCAACTTAATCCCTAATGTGATGATATTAAGAGATAGAAAGGTGGGGCCTTTGGGAGGTGATTAGAATGTGAAAGTGGAGCCCTTATAAATGGAATTCATGTCCTTATAAGACAGGATCTCTCTCTCCCCTTCCTTCCCCTCCCCCTTCCCCTCCCTTTCCCTCAATGAGTCTACAACCATTATGGACTTGGGTCTACCCTCCAAGAGAGTGTTCTTAGCAGATACTGCATCTTGCACTTCCCAGTCCCAGAACTATGAGAGATGCATGTTGTTTAAGCCACCCAGTCAGTGGTATTCTCTTACAGCAATGCTACCTGATTGACAGAAGTGGGTACAGTGACATGAGCTAGTAGTCTAATGCCCTCTCAGCACAGAGCTTAAAGGATTCTATGATCACTCTGACAGCCACACTGACAGCCCCGGATTGAGCAGAGAGATAGACACATATCATGGACCAATCCATGTAAAGGGCTGGCCCATAGTAAATTCCTAATAAATGTTTCCTTGTTATCATCAGTATACAGGGATGCAGTGGCCCAGAAGGCCTGATTTTGAATATGTGGTAAGCAGTGGAGACCAGCATCTTCTCACTGGCCAGACCAGGGCATGCGCTCCCTGTGAACAGCCCTAAATTCTCAGCCCAAAAATGCATGTTCAAGGGCATCAGGCCTGGATGGTCAAGTCTGTTCCATGTGGCCAGGTTTGCTCAGCATGTGCCTGTAACAGGCTCTGCCAGCTCTAGACTCCAACTTACCAAACCCCAGTCCTTAAGATGATGCTTTTCTTTATACAGCTGTATATTTCCAGCCAGATGAAGAAAAGTCTCCAAAGTATATTTCAAATGCTATGTGTTGCATGTGTGTTTGAAACGACTGTATTAGTTTCCTGTTGCTGTTCTAATAGCCTAGTCACTTAAGAAATGCTAGCTCAGAACTGGGCCAAAATCAAGGTATGCATAGAGCTGCATTCCTTCTACATTTTTTTCTAGACACGAAGTGTTCTCCCAGCTTCTAAAGGCCACGCACAGTTCCACAGCACATGATCTTCATCCATCTTCAAGCTAGCAATTGTACCTTTCTGATCTCCATTCCATTCTCATGTCTCCCCCTGACTTGACCCTGCCCCCCTCCCCTGATGCCCCTGTGATTCTGTCAGGCCCAGATGATCCAGGGTCATCTCCCTTTTCCGAGAACCGTGACCGAATCACAACTTAAAAGTCCTTTCAGTCCTATGGAGGTAACATATTTGCAGGTGCCTGGGATTTGGATGTTGAGTAACTTTGAGGGGCCATTAATTCTGCCTAGCTCACAGCCATATTATAAACTCCCAGGATGCCATCAATGCTGGGCCCTCTGCTCCACTAAAAGGAAGATTTTAGAATCCAAAAAATGGTACCATCTCTCAGTCCGAAAACAGCTTTTGATTAAACGTCCCATCAGAAGATAAAGAAAAGATGTGAATTATCCTGTGGATCTTTCCAGCATTTGGACAAGATGCTCACCTCTTGGGATTCCAACATTCACCTGCAGCTGAGTATGAGGGTAGATAGACATCAGAAGGGGGTATCAAGCTCCACCCATGGGAATAACAGACCTTACCACCATCCTCTTCTTCCTCTTCCTCTGCTATCTCCTCCGTCTCCTCATAATATTCTTCTTTCTCTCCTTTTCCTCCACGGCCTCCTTCTTTTTTTCCCTGTGGCACTAAGATTAAACCCAGAACCTTGTGCTTGCTGTACAACTGTTACATCCCATTTTATTTTAGCCCTTTTTATTTTATTTTGTGAGAGAGAATCTTTCTAAATTGCCCTAGCCAGCCTCAAATTTGTAATCCTCCTACTTCAGCCTCCTGAGTAGCTGGGATTCCAGGTGTGCACCACCTGGCCTAGCACATCACATCTTCTTTCTCATTTATGCTCAGAAAGACCATTTCTTTGCTTTCTAATAGTTCAATGAAGCAATGGTCCAGGGCCATTTGGGGAGGCTGCCTTCTAGTTCTGCAGAAAATACAAAATGGATTAAAAAAAAAAGCATTGGCATGCTCAGGGACCCATATCCACATCCTGCCTCAGGGGACCAACTGTCATTTCACCTGATTTGCTGCCTGTGGGTCTGGACTTCCAACAACAGTGACCATGCAAGAAGAGAAGGCAGGACTGCTCAGGGGTCAGCCTGTGAAAGCCCCTGCAGCTGGAAACCAATCAAGAATCACTCTTGTAAAAACCATTCTTTTAGCTGAAAGTCATAAATCTCCTCTTGTTTAAGTGACAAATCGATTGTTGCCTTTGCTTTTAGGAGAAACATCATAGGAAGCAGGCAACCTTCACAGTCTCAAGGGAGCCTTTGGTCAAATACCAACATCAGAACCTCGTTCATTCCTCGATGGCCGGAATGTGACCAGGAGACCATGCTAGGAATGGAGACTGCTTAGGACATCAAACCAAGTGACACTGAAGTGTTGGTACCTGGAAACCGGCCTCTCTCTACCCAGAGACTTGGAACTTTTCTGCCCTCAATAGACTGGGTTAATCTCAGTATTTAATTCTCAAAAGCAATCTTAATTCTCTCATTCCCATGTTCCTAGGCAGTTACCTCAAAAACTAAAAATTCCAGAATAAAAAGTGAAAAATGGGAAAGTGAAGAAATAGGGACAAGAAGAAAATGAAGGGAAAAAATGTTCAGAACAACCAGGGACAAAGTTAGTGCAAACAGCACATTTAACAGAGTCCTAGGTAACTGGAAAGCATAGACCACAAATTTGACTCTGAGCTTCGCAGTAGCCACTATGAAAAAGAAAATGTGATCCATATGGAAAATATGATTAGAAGTGGGAAAAATTATCTGTAGGCTGATACAGAGAAAACACTGTGGAAACAATGATTGAACACTGTCCTCATCAAGATCCAACAATAAATGAAGCAGTCAGTCTCCTGAGACCATTTCTTATAAATCTCCTCAATAAGGACTGACAGTATAATTCGAAGCCCAGTTTAGAAAACCAGTGACTCCTAGCAAATCTTCCAAGGTCAAGTGCTACAAAATTGTGTTCAGATCAAGGTTACTAAGAAACAATTAAGTGGTGGAAGTGGTCCTTTGTGAGTTTATGGGCTTAGTAAGTTTGTAATTTTTGGTGGCGGTGTGGCAGACTGCGACCCTTCCAGGGGGAGAACCAGCAGCAGCTCCTGAGATCCGCACCATGTTGGAACTTAGGATGCTGTGAAACCAAACAACCAGCCTGCCTCCCTGCTAAGCAATAGTGAACCTACTGGTGCACGGCCTAGAGTCAAACATCCCACTTCCCCTACCCACCTTCCCCTGCCCCCCCCACCCCCGTTAGCAAATGGGAACAAGAAATCTGAGCGTCTCCTGGGAGGTTGACCATAGCAAATAAAGGGGACTTCCTTCTACTATCTCTTTGAAGGCAAATATTTTTATTACTGTTTTGCTCTATTCTGATTAATGGTACTGCTCTATTCAATATTCTGTTTTGATAAGTTCTATAATGTTCTGTATTTCATCTCATTTTGATATACGTGATTGAAAGAACAACTATTATAAAGACAACAAAATATACTGTGATACCTATTACTGTTATCCCGGTAACCTGCTGTGAAGTTCTGTACTAATTTCACTGTACGATCTTAGTTGGCTTTATTCTGTCTTGTTCTGTTGTATTTTACCACTTTCAAAATAAAATTTTTTTAAAAAGTTTGTAATTTTTGCCAAAGTGACAAACTTTTTAACTGTGCTTGTGCCTTCTCAATGTCAATAAGAAAACAGCTGAGCCAGTATTCCATTAACATCACATCCAATCGCTAATGACAAAAATAGTGCATCGGTATATAATCTCATCTGCATTGCAGGCTTATCTGAAAATGATGCCATCAGGTCACACCATCCAGAAAGGCTAAAAGGGAAAAATCAGGAAGTCTTCAATGAAGAATGTAAGGAATAATGTAAGGCACAGTGGCATGTGTCTATAATCCCAGCTATTCAGGAGACTACAGCAGGAAGATCACAGATTTAAAGGCACCCTGGACAACTTAGAAAGACCCTACCAAAAAAAAAAAAAAATATATATATATATGTATATGTATATATATATATGTGTGTGTGTGTGTGTGTGTGTGTGTGTATGTATATATGGCCCACTTTCAGACTTGAGATGTAGCTCAGTAGTAGACAGCTCCTGGACTCAATTTCCAGCACCCCTCCCCAAAAAAAGCAAGCGTGTGCAACGATCCGAATTTGCATATCCTAGTGGAGGAAGACATGTAAATTGGTCCAATCATTGTCAAAACACACACCCACATATACAATGGAATATTGTTCAGCCATTAGACAAAGGAAATCCTGTCATTTGCAGCAACTTGGGTGGAACTGGAGGTTACTGTGTGAATCGAAATAAAGACAAAGAAAGACAAATACTACATGTTCTTGCTCATTTGTGGAAGCTCAAGAAATTGACCTCAAAAAGGAGATTAGAGCAGTGGTCGTGAGAAACCAGGAAGGGGAGAGGGAAGAAAGGACAGGGGGAGGCTGGACAGCAGGAACCAGATGCAGTTAAATGAGAAGCAGCAGCCCTGGTGGCTACCGCTAAGTCCTAATGTTGCAAACTATAGTTTATGAGCACCTGTCAAAATCTGATACCAAAACGTATATCCAGTATTAATTCCAAATATTTAAAAGTATACATGCAGAAAAGCTAATAGACTTGATGATGAAAAGATACGGTTAATCCTTAGATATTTTTTCAGAACTTATTACAGTAAAAGATACTGACCAAGAACACCCAGAACGATGGGATAAGTGTGTTCAAAGTGAAAGGGAGGATTTACAGGGGGATTCATTTCAACGTGTCTGTACAGCAGTAAATATTTTAATTTTTTTTTTTTTTTTTTTTTTTTTTTTGGTGGCACCAGGGAGATCAAACTGATGACCTCGTATTTGCCAAGCAGGAGCTTATGCCACTGAACTAAATCCCCGGCCCCCAAATGTTTTAATTTAAACCCTCTCTGTATTTGATCACTGCTCATGGATGAAACATTCACCACAATTTCTGACAAATGGCAACATTTTGGTGTGTCCTTATCTGCTTCATCCACTGGGTCTGGCACTATGGAAAGGCTGAAGGCTCTTTCGGCAAAGTTAAAATGATCAGAGGTGTTAACCATTTTGAATTGATTTGAGAAGCTACAAAAATAGCAACTGAAGACACTTAACAAAAGAGCACCTCCAGCCGGGGATTTACCTCAGCAGGTATAAACACCTACCTGGCAAGTACAAAGCCTGGAGTTTGAGCCCCACTTCCAAAAAAAAAAAAAAAAAAAAAAATTACCGGGCGTTGTGGCCACGCCTGTAATCCGAACACTCAGGAAGCTGAGGCAGGAGGATCACTGTGAGTTTGAGACCAGCCTGGGCTACAAAGTGAGCTCAAGGCCAGCCTGAATTGCATAGTGAATGTCCTGTCTCAAAAAGACGGACACACACACACACAAAAGAGGACTTCCAAGACTACTTCAGAAAGTGGCAAGCATGATGGGATCAGCATTTTCAAACTAAAGGAGCAAACATGGAGAATTAACAACACTGTATCTTTTTTACTGTAACAAATTTTTAATTTTTATTTTATTTTATTTGGGGGGTATTAGGAATCAAACTCAGGACTTTGCATTTGCCAGGCATGAACTGTGCCACTGAGCCATGTCCCTGGCCCAATAAATTCCTAAAAAATTTAAAAATTCACCAGATTTTTGGACTTCCCATATCTGGGAGAAGTGGAACTGCTTCATTTATGCTGGAGTCAGGATACCCTGGGGAAGCAGTGAGGAGCAGGGGATCAGAAAGGATTTCTACAATGCTTACAATAAGCACCAGATACATGGATGTGTTTAGTTTGTGACAGTTCTGGTTATATGGGCATTTTAACAAATATGCCACTCATCAGTAGGCTTTTTAAGTGGAATTGGGTCATTGTGATTACAGATTTGCAGAGAGGCTATTGTTTAAGGAGACTGGCTGTAGTCCAACACCAGGTTAGAGGGCTTTACGTGACTGATCAGGGCTCCATCAGCACAAGGTTGAGCATAGATCCAGGGACAACACTCAGCTGGCCAGATTAGGGCTCAGCCAGTAACTTCTGCTTTGGCAGCGGACTCTGCCCATCCCAGGGTCTGGCGACTTAATGTCTCCGTTCAATAATTTGCTGAAAGAGAAACTCAAGCTTGGTAGAGCTGCCTGGACCTATCATGATCCTGAGCTGGGACAGGCTAGAGGTTTCAACTCAGGGAAATGCTGGCAAATGCCACAGAATGTTTTTCAGTGGCAGCAAACTGGCAAATCTGGGGCATGGGTCCAGGTCCTGTAAAATGGCAGGCAATTATGAGAACTACCAATCCTGCTCAGACACCCCTAACTTTGCCCGAATCACAGACAGCTTTGGCCCTCATTGGCAGGCCGCCCAGAGCTCACAAGGCCCTCCCACTCAAAAGAACCCCCAATATTAGAATCCACTCTCTGACCAGTTCCTCAACCAACATCCCCTTTTCCTGTTTGTTGTCTGTCTCTACCACTAGAATGGACATCCAAGAAGCAAGAGCCTCACCCATCATTTAGAGCCTGCAGTCCCCACGTCCGGCTCAGAATCAAAGATCATACCTATTGAAGAGGACTTGAGTAGCAATGAGATGGTCACGTCATCCCTGCAGAATCAAGTAGAACACAGCAGAGAGGCATCCTCTGGTTCTGTGATTCTGGAGGAAGCCTTTATGGGGCAGGTGAAGGTTCCTAAATAGGCCTACGAGCTGGAGGTTTCAGGGTTGAACTTGTAGCTTGACATAACTGATGCCATATTGAGCCCTGCATTTAACTAGTGCCCTGTATTTGACCCAGGAAAATGGAAAATTACTCAGGGTATAAGTCCTATGAGAAAAGCAGAATGAGCTGTACCCACAGGAGAAAAATTAACCTGCTCAACAAAAGAAGCAGGATACAGGTGTCAACCAAAAATTAATGTAAGATCTAGCTAAATTGTTTCCAACAGGATGTCTTTTGTGATTCTCTTTTTTAGCAACTGAGGAACTTTCCAATTTGGTTCCACTTGTTTGGACTCTGAAACGAGGGGGTCTGTATACAAGTGGTCCGGAGCTCAGCTAATTAAACTCCAAATTTATCAACTTGGCTGCTTGGATTCCTATGTTGTTGTTCACAAACCCACCTCACACTCTACAGGCCAAAAGTGTTCACGGATCCTGGGTAGTTCCACTTCCCCTTTTTCAAAAGTAAATTCAACGGAGGGAGGGGCAGGTTTCCACATCACCCTTTGATAGGCCGAGAGACCTGACTATTGAAAACAGGAAATATACAAGGTATGATTAAAATATACAATGAGTATTAAAGTTTTTAAAATGTATTATAGTAAAGGATGCACTGCCATCGGTCCTCCTCAAAACGTGACCTTGCTTCAAACCCACTTATCCCTCATTCTTGCCACTTTTGAAGAGGTTCTGGAAGTCCTCTTTCATGAGCATCTTTACAAAGTAGGGTGCACAATATGGCAAATGCTACTGCTAAGTGCTGTCCAATAAAAATGCAGCCTCATAAAAACATCATGGTGTGGCCTCATGCATCTTAGTCACGGGATCCAGCACTGTGCAACTTCAGGTTCTTCCCCAAAGTTAAAGTGACCATGAAAGGTAAACACTTGGAACTGATTCAGGACATCAAGGCTGCATAGCTAAACACTCAGGAAAGAGGACTTTCAGAACTGCTTCAGAAAGTGGTAAGAATGGTTGGATAGGGGTCTTGAAGCAGGACATATAGAATAATATTGTGATTCTGTCAACTTAAGTAAAAAAATCCCCAAGTAAAATGGGTCAGTTTACTGTTCTGAACGTGGCTGAAGAGATTTACTGAAAATGGAAGACCCAGCTTTGGATGGCTTGTTGCCTGAATGATACGTGAGAAATGAAGGATCACGTTTTTGTTTGTTTGTTTTTTGGGGTTTTTTTGTTGTTTTCTTGTTGTTGGGGTGTTTTTTTGTTTTGTTTTGTTTTGTTTTTGGTATGGGGATCAAACCCACAACCTCCCACTTGCCAGGCAGACACTTACTCCACTGAGCTAAATCCCCAGCTTTTTTTTTTTTTTTTTTGAATCAGGGTCTCTCTATGCAGTTCAAACTGGCCTTGAGTTCACATCGTAGCTCAGGCTGGTTTTGAACTCACAATGATTCTCATGCCTCAGCCTCTTGAGTGCTGGGATTACAGGCATGCACCACCATGCCCAGCAAAGATCATTTCTGTTTTTCAGAGCTCCAGTCTTTATCTTCACTTTGGACATTGTCTACTACCTTCCAGTGAAGACCCTCCAGCCTCCAGCACAAACCCTTTGCCCTCCTGATACAAGCTCATACAGGACACTATACTGAGCTCCAGGCCTTAGATCTCCAGCATGCACAGAGACTTCAGCGTTCTTCCACATCTGCCTCTGTAGGCAGCCACTGTAAGTCAATCTGGAGAATTCTTACAGATTTATACATCTTACATTAACTCTGTTTCTCTATTAAGCATCAACTGATACAAATGACGGAGGATCTGTTAGTGAATGCTGTAGTCAGGGTTTTCAAGGGAATAGATTTAATTTATTTAATTTAATTTATAGGATCATTTATAATATTCACCCAAAGAGTCAAATACAGAAGAGTGCACAAGATCTATCCACACTCTAGAGACCCAAAGGACCCAGCTGAAAGCTTGAATCCCACAGCAATGTCCTGTACGAGTCCACTGAAGACCTAGAGTCCATGGCAACGTCTTCTGCAAGTCCAGTTGGAGGCCTAGAGCCCACAACATTGTCTCATGCAAGTCTGTATCAAGGATCTGCACTGGGAAGGCCCAAAAGTCAGTGGTGGAAGCCAGAAAGTCTGAGCCAGTGGGCTGAAGGATCTGTGCCAACAGGCTGAGGGATCTGCCAGGAAGTGGTGCTCAAAGTAAGGACTAGAGCTTCCACATAGAAAACCACAGGCATACTCAGTGACAGCAAGGACCCAAGCCTCTCCAATGATGCAAACAGCTGCGTCCAATCAGGAAAGCCAGTGTGCCAAGCTTCTCCATGGGAATCAGCAGCACCCCCATCTTCCTCTCCTGTTCTCCTTTTATGCTGTTGGCAACAATCCTCAGGTGGGCCTTCCACACCCAGCACCATGCTGATGTAGTTCAGCTGTGTGTTACAAATTGACCACTGGTTAATCCACCACACTGTAATTGTTTTTTAAATTTAAACACTCACATTTTTCTCTCACATCCTGTAAGTCAGTGGAGTCTTGGCAAGAAACAATTTGGGGTGCCCTGCCTGCTGCCACCTCTAAGTAGCCTCCCAGGCCACCTTCATCCATTGTAGGCAGATGATGAAAACCAACTGGATTGGAGCCTTCTGGGATCCTGGGAATCAGGCAGGACATAACTTTGGGGAAAACAGGCAGAGGGAACAGTGTGGGAGAACTAGAGCTGCAGGCAAGTATTTCTCAAAGAAGCAAAGAGGAACTCAAAGCCTGAGACAGACTTGGCTGGCCACATAAATGGGGGAAGCCACCTAAGACCTTTGGGGAACCAGTTTGGGTCCATTTTACTGTGTACTAGAAAGGGAGGTACTAAGATGAGACCTTGCACCAACCTACCATTTCATACACATCTAATCAACTTTTCTATTTGAGCTGTTTCATTGAGGTCCAGATAGATCAGAACTATCCAATAGAATTTTCTGCTGTGGCAGAAATTACTATAGTGGGTTTTCTTATATGGTCACTACTACATTATTAGACAGCATGGTTCTAGACCCATGTGTAAGGTGAGCAAGCTGCATCTTAATATTTCTTATGTCCCATCCTTTCGCTCCCATTTCTCACATCCTTCTTTTCTTTTGTCTCAGGCTGCCAGTAAAAAACAATATTGAAATGGATTTGAGTTTCGAGCCGGGTGTGATGGCTCATGCCTGTAATCCCAGCACTCGGGAGGCTGAGGCAGGAGGATTATTGCAAGTTCGAGACCAGCTTGGGCTACAAAGTGAGCTCAAGGCCAGCCGGAACTGCATAGTGAGACCCTGTCTCAAAAAGACAAAACAATAAAAATTAAAAAAAATTTTTAAATGCATTTGAATTTCATAGGCCATTACTAATGTAAAAGGTATGTATAAAATATGTGTGTTTTTGTTTTTGGTTTTTGAGACAAGACCTCACTGTGCAATTCAGCCCGGCCTTGAGTTCACTATGTAGCCCAGGCAGGCCTTCAATTCCTGGTGATCCTCCTGCATCAGCTTCCCTAGTGCTGGGATTATGGGTGTGCACAATCACGCCTGGCTATCAAAAAACCTTATATTTCTATAATTGAATTTCATATTTACCTAAGTGCCTGTCTTGCCTAGTGCTAGATATTTACTCAAAATGAATTCAGGTTACCAGCAGCCAGATAAGAGTTTCCTCCTTCTCTTCCCTCAGAGATCATTTAGCTCTCCAAGCACACAGTTTGTAGCCAGCACCAAGTAGTGGGCAGAGGAACATCTAGAACTGTAGAGGGCACTGTCTGCTGGCATCCAAATATTAATTCATGTTCTAGTCATTTAATCTCTGCTTTCATCTTCAGCTTCATCTCTGGATTCTATGGTCCTACCAACCCCGCGGGGCAGGAGAAGCAGATGCAGAATCCCCTCTCAGAGTCTACGCCAACAGCTAACTTTACTGTATACCTGGTCATATACTCCTTCATGATTATGATAAAAGCAGCTAAAATGCATTAAATACTTTCTATGTATCAGATATATTCTAAAATTTTTGTTTGTTTTCTTGGTTTTTTGAGACAGGGTTTCACTATGTAGCTCAGGCTGGCCTTGAACTCACTATGTAGTCCAGACTGACCTTGAAACTGTGACAGTACTCCTGCCTCAGTCCCCCCAAATGCTGGAATTACAGGCATGTGTCACCACACCCAGTTCTAAGCACTTTAAAACCATTAGCCTATTTACTTATCCCAAAAATCCTATGAGGGATTTTGCTCCTATTTTGCAGATGACAGACTGAGATACAGCAGGGCATGGTGGTGCATGCTTATAATCTCTCCACTCAGGAGGCCAGGCCAGGAGTCTGAGGCCAGTCTGGGCGATATAGTGAGACTAGATGAGCATGGGCTACATAGGAAGACCCAGTATAAATACAAAAGGTGAGAGAAAATATTTTTGGCCTAGAGCTAAAAGCCAATATTACGCATGCATTTGCCTAACAATACTGCTTCTTGGGATCAATCCCAAAAATACACTGGCAAAAGCCTGACACAATTTGTTGCCGTACTCTTTGTAGTGATGAATGGCTAGAAACTAACCAAATATCCATTCACAGGGTATAAAGTGAATAAATCACCTACATTTACACAATAGAATTCCTACGGAGCTGTAAAAAAAAAAAAGAGTGTTCTCTGTAGGACAGTGATCTCAGAGAATATTGGCAAATAAGAGTAAATATGATATGCTACCATTTATATAAGAAAAAACTACAAATACCATACATATATTTTTAAAGTATAAGGAAATTTTTTTTTAAAAAATGAGTACATGAAAAAAAAAAAAAACATAGGGACTGGGGATTTAGTTCGGCGGCATAAGCACCTGCCTTGCAAGCGCGTGGTCATGAGTTCAGTCCCTGGTACCAATAAAAAAAAAAAAATGAGTACATGTATTATGGGGAAAGACAAGAGCAGAGGATACAGGAACAGAAGCTAGACTAATTTGAGTGTACTTTATTTTGAATATTTGGCTACTGTTATGGATTAGGTCTAGATGTCTCTCCAAAACCTCATGTAGTCATGGGGTTGGGGCTGGCTTTTCAAAACTGGCTGAAATTAGAGTGTGTGATGCTGAGATTAAGGGTGTGTGATTAGTAAATTACTCCACTGATTGGTTTGATTTATTTCTGACTAGGATTAAGGATGTGAGTGTTATACCCACCCTAAAATGGGTAGTTTGCATACAATATAAGGGACAGAAAAAGTCTTGTTCCCCAACTTTGTTGCTTTTGCTGTCTCCCACCTGATATTGCCCCTCTGCAACATCATCCTGCCTTGGAGCCAGCAAATTATGCACTGAAACCTCTAAAAACTGTCAGTTAAATAAATGTTTCCCCCTTTAACTTTGGGTGTCAGGTATTTTGTACCAACAATGAGAGAAAAGTAAACAAGATAGCTATAAAACCATCTAAATGTTTCATAATATTATTAAAATGAAAATGAATTTTACATAAAACAATCCCTAGAATTTGAAAAAAATTAAAACAAATGTATCAAATGGGATTAAGCTGATGGTGTAACCACTCAGAGAGTTATTTCAAATGACTTTTAAGATAGTTATTTGACTATGAATTACCATCAAGATATGCCCAAAAGGAAAAAACAACTACAAAAATATTTTTGAATATTTCTGAAACTGTTTTCTATAATCATATTACTAACTTAAAATTTTTTTTTACATATAACCTAGGATAAAGCAAATAAATTTAATGTTGTTGCCACTGAAAGCTAAGCCTTGGCACAAGAGAAAAGAAATACAAATATAAAATTATAGAAGTAAAAATACTGTGTTAGTTTTCTTGTTGCTGAGACCCAATACACAACACTCACAATTGGAAAGTGTGGGAGATTTGTGTGTGTGTGTGTGTGTGTGTTTGAGACAGGGTCTCGCTATGCAATTCAGGCTGGCCTTGAGCTCACTTTGTAGCCCAGGCTGGTCTCGAACTCGCAACAATCCTTCTACCTCAGCCTCCCAAGTGCTGGGATTACAGGCATGAGCCACCACGCCTGGCTCAGGAGATTTAATATGTTCAGAGTTTCTGTCTGTAATGTGTTAGTTCCAAGGTTAGAGACATTATAGAAAAGAGCATAGTAGAGTAAAGCTGCTTAGTTCATGGTAGCCAGGTAGTAACAAAGGGAAGAATGCCAGAAAGACAAGGATAAGGGACCCCGAGGCTAAGCCTGCATAATCCCCTCCCCCAGATATATCTAGAAGTGTGCTCCACCAACCCACAGGGCAGAAAGCTGAAATCACCCTAACTGACACCTTCCAGACCTGTTCAACTTGCTAGCCAAACACAACTTCTTAGATCATGTTTAATCTCCAAATTTAATATTAGAAGTTCATAATTCTGACTACATAATACAACTATCCTGCACACCACTAAAAACACAATAATTCCTTTCCCCTAAAGTGTCAACAGTTCCAAGTCCTTCTGAGACTCAAAGAAAACTCTTAACTGAGAACCTCTTTAAACAAGTTGCATAGTTCCAAGATACAATGGCACAGAAGAAATATTCCCATTCCAAAATGGATGAATAGGGGGATGGAAAAGCATTGACCTGAAGCAAGACATAAAATCAGCAGGGCAACTATGGAATCCTGTAACTCTGTGCCCAGTATCTGGGACACATGGTGGTAGGATGTGAGTTCTAGATGGCATAACCGGCCCCACCGCCATAGTCTTCCTAGTTCCAGCCGAGTGCCTCTCCCTTGGGCTGGCTTCACTCACAGCCTGCAGCTTTTCTCAGCTAACATTCCACATTCCCAGCATATCCAAATTCCTAGGGTTTCCATTGCACCTTTGGCTTCCACAGCTTTGTACATTGTGCTTGTTCAGGCTCCTTACGTGGTTTCCCAGGCCTTCCTCCAAAATCTGGGTAGAAGCCTCCCCAGCCCCACAAGTCTTGCATTCTGTATGCCAGTAAAACCAGCAGTGATGATACTGAAGTCTATTGTCAGTAGAAGCAATAGCCAGACCCCCTTGGATCATGGCTACCGTGGTGTCTGAGTACATAGAAGGTTGAACACAGTGAAATGAATTCCATGAACCATGTGTAAAATTGGGGCCAAAGGAATTGTTGGTGCTGAGCATAGCAGCACATTAAAAAGAAATCAAATCGTTTGTACAAGGACAAAAAGAAAAATACTTTGAGGCCATCTCAGGAATCAGCAGGACCCCATCCACTGTGAGCCCAAGGGTGCAAAAGTGTCAAACTTTCATTTGAGAAAACAATCTTTCAGACACCTGCTCAAGAAGGGGCTTCCAGTGAAAGTTATTGGCCTCCATGACCCATCCAGACACACCTACAAGGGAGCACCACCAATCCCTAAGGCAAATCCAAAAGCTAATCAAGTTGTAACTTTATCCTATCACAAGCAATGTAATTTAAAATGAAATTGAAAATGTCAGCATGAACTCAAAATCTTTCTTTGAAACATTTTTCTGTCACTCTAGTCACTAAAAAAGCTCAGAAACAATTACCAATGTAGTAGCTATGAACACCCCTAGAGAAAAGATTATGAAAGATCTAAAAACCACTTCCTATCAGAGACCCAGACCCAAAGTGGTTGATAAAAGATCTAGAGCAAAAAACAAAACAAAACAAAAATGTATGAAATAAACCTGGAATATTTGTCATTTCAGAAGGCAATGAAACCTCTTGGCCAAAGAGACAATTAGAGAATCAGTAAGATTTAAAATTAAATAGGTTTTAAATTCCTAATTTTATAATGCTACAGGGGAGGAAGGAGAGGAGAAACTCACTGGGTTTCTTTCGACTACATTAGTTAGGGAACCAACTCATTATTTTGAAAATTAGCAAATAGAGGAAAGAACCATTTTTATGACTTTTCTGGTCATTAACTGTCTTATTGTAAGCAAATAATTGGAGGAAGTTTCTCTTTATAGCAGTATTTCAGTTAATAAATGAAAAAAATAATAAACTGGAATTTTCCATTTGATAGCCTTTAATGAAATGATGGAGCTAGACCAGGAATTGTACAGAGTGCGAGACAAACACTGCATAAGGAACATGCCTCCTGGTAGAGGCACATGACATCGCCTGTGAAATACTCTTACTAAAACATTTAATATGACAGTAATAAGACACTGGTTTTATGAAATAAAGGGGTCAGAGGACTATGTTAAAGGACACCACAGGGATGCAATCACCAAAATCCAGAATGCAAGAAATTCTGTAAGAAAAATATTTTATGGTCTCAATAAATAAATTAAAAACTGAAAGAATACCTCTCCAATTCTGCCTTTCCAGCCCACACACACTTTAAAGACAGTAGTACTATAGATATTTTTCCCTCAAGGTACTCAAATATTAAATTTAAATACTAGTTTTACTTGGAAAACCTTAATTTACAAATATAGGATATATATATATATATATATATATATATATATATATATATGCACGTGTAGCATTTGGTTCTCACCAGTTTGGGTAAATCTGACTCAGATCGTATACGGAATGATACAGAATAAGAGCCTAGATCATTGCTCACCAAGCTTTAGTAATACATGAGACAAGGTGGACTTTGGAAAGCAAACCTGGTAACCCAGCCACCTTCATTCACAATAAACTATGGTAAAGAACCTATAGGTCAACAGAGACTTAAGCAGTATAATCGAAATAATGCATTGTTCTTGTCTAGATCTTGATTCAAATACATTACAGGTTTTAAATTATGCAGTAATTGAGTACCTTTGAATAATGACTGAGTATTTGACAAAATTAACAAATTTTGATGATTTTTAGACATAATAATGGTGTTGTGGTTACATGTATAAAGTCCTTATCTTTTAGAGAGACATAGACATGTTCAGAGATGAGACAATCAGATGTTTTGAGATTTGCTTTAAAATAATCTAATAGAAGAACGGGGTGAGTGGGTATATAAAGAAATAAATTTGTGAGCTGATAACTGTTGAAACTAGGTGTTAGATATGTGGGAGCTCACTATATTATTCTCTTTAATTTTGTATGCACTGAAATTTTTCTATAATAAAATGTTTTAAGAAAAAACACTAACATTGATTTAATTCTGAGCCTCCCTTCATTGCCGCTCTAAAAACCACCTTCAAGGCTAAAGGTACTAGTTTGAACCTAAGGAAGACCATAGGCCTAAAGGTGTTGTACACAAAGGAAACATATTGGTTAATAATTCAAACCATTTTTAATTGACATAGAGTTCATATAACATAAATTATCTAAAAATAGAGTTCAGTAGTATTCAAAATATCCACAATGTTTTGTAACCACCATCTCTATCAAGTTCTATCACACCCCAAAAGAACTCATACTCATTAAGCAATCACTTCTCCTTTCTTCAACCCTAGTCCATGACAACCACCAATCTGCATTGTTCCTTTGATCAGTTCTAGATATTTCATATAAATGGAATCATATAATACGTAACCTTGTATTTCAAACTATTTCCAGTCACACAGTTACTTTTAGGTACCAGGCTAAGTGCTAGACGCAAGACGGTGAAGAGGAGAGACATGATTCCTGCCTTCAAAAAGACACACAATTAACTACAAATATAGAAATGCTGCAGAGTTGAAGAGCAGAATCCATAGAGAATGGGAAATGAGGGACCTGATGGAGTTTGAGAAGTAGGGGATGCTTCCCTGAAGAGGTGACTTTTAGCACAACCATCAAAGGGGAGAGGAGAGGGTAAGTCAGGGAAGAAGAAGGAATAAATCTTTGGGGCTAGATATGGAGTAGGTGCTGAAAGGTTAAAACAGGGGAATCTAGAAACTTAATTTGATATTTTGTTTTTATTTATAGGTTAAACTCATTTTAAAAAGTGCACCGTTAAGGTGCACTCTTTCTGGTGTACAGTTTGTTGAGTTTTGATAAATGCATAATGACTTGTATCATAGAATGACAAAAATAGAGAATGGTTTTGGGGTGCTAGATAATACTTCCTCTCTTCACCCCTTCTTGGTCTCCCCTGACGTCATTTTGTCCTTTGTATTTTTACCTTTCCTAGAATGTCATGTGGTTGGAATGATGGAGTATATAACTTTTTCAGACTGCTTTCTTTCACTTCATAATAGCCAGGGTTCTTTCTTGTCTTTCATGGCCAGTCACTCATTTCATGAAAGAAAGGAATAGTAAGATATACATTACAAAAATTTTAGCGTTTTATGTGTAGAGCTGATTGGAATTAACTACACAAAAAGCTTTAGATTGCAAGTAAGTTGTTCTGCAAGTGTTGGCAAGATAAGCAAACATTTCTAATAAATTTTATCTTGATAAACAAGCAACGTCATGTAATACAAGTAGTATGTGATGCTGAATGTCACATGATCACAACTAAGCGAATGGTTCTTCCCTCTCACTCTTTCTCTCGCTGCAGGATTGTTTGCAAGATTTCCGTAAAATCCTCAAAAGAAGGCAAAAGAAAGAGCCATTGGATAGGTTCCTCATTAAAGTTGTATGAAGAGAAAAAGATTCCACTGAGCCAATAAACAGAAGTGATTCTGACAGTGATAGTGAAAGTGGTCCCACACAATAAGCCTCCTCTCTCTTGTTGCTCTCATACCAAACATGAAGGTTTTCAAAGGTAAGTGCAGGTTAATTTGTTTCTTTTTCTTTATATTTTGCATTTCCATACTATTATTTTTATTATATTGTAACCATTTATTATCTTGTAACCATTTTTACATGGATTTTTTGGATTGTGAAACAAATCATCTCAGTTTCTATTATTTCTGATTTACTTTGATATATAAGTGTTTTGGATCACAAGCATGTTTCTGGAATAACCTAGGCTCACAAACCATGGTTTTACTGTATTCACACTGTGCAACCACCCCACCAACCATCTTCAGAACTTAGCTCATTCCTTTCTATCTCTAAATAACTCTATTGTAGGGATGTAATACAATGTCTTCATTTGCCAATTGAGGAATGATGTGTTTTTAAATAAAACCACTGGCTACCTGGTTGAGGTCTACTTAGAAGAGGGTTAAAGATGAAGGCCGGGAAGCCAGGGAGGTGGCTACTGCTGTTTTCTGGGCAAAAAAGACAGAGGCTTCAACTAGGTCATTTTAGTGAATCTGAGAAAAGTGGGAAAATAGAAGAAAACAAGTGGAGTGGCATTGGCAGGACTTGTAATGGATCAAACATGGGTTTGAGAGAGGGGGAGTAGCTAACGATCATGTACAGCTCTCTGGCTGAGGTGACCAGGTTGTTGAGTCCACAGGGAAATGAGGATGGGAGCACAGGTCTAGGAGAAAACTGAGTCCAACTTTGGGTCTGGTGTTTGAGTCTAAAGAATCTGAGAGACATCCAAGTGGGAATGTGACATACCCTACTGAACCTATGAGTTACAGCTCAGACCTCTTTCCCCCTTTCAATTCCTGAATAAGCCCAGCCTCCAGCCTAGGGACTCTTTGTATGGTAACTTCTCCTCCTAGATGGCTACATGACTAATCCTTTCTAAACATTCAGATCTTGAGCTGTATATAGCCTAATCAGAGAATTCTTCCCCATCACCCAAGCTAAAGTCAGTGGCATAAAAAAGCTAAAAATCTACATTGGTCAGACTTTGCTGTGACAATGCTGCATAAAAAACATCATCCATGAGTAGAGAGGAGGGGAGATAAGAAAAGGTTGGTTAGCAGGTACAAAATTGTTATTAAGAAAGAATAATCATCCGGGCATGGTGGTACTTACCTGTAGTCCTAGATACAGAGGGAGACTGAGGTAGGAAGATTGCCTGATACCACAAGATCAAGATCAGCCCAGAGAACATAGTACAACCCTATCTCACATGCCTATAATTGTAGCACTCGGGTGGCTAAGGCAAGATCACGATTTTGAGGACAATTAAAGCTACATGAGACATTGTCTCAAAAAAAAGATGAGATGGGGGAAGGGAGAGAGGGAGGAGGGAAAGAGAAGGAATAGTTCTATAACATAGTGGGGTATCTGCAGTTTACAGTAATTCATGGTCTGCCCAAAATAGCTAGAAGAACTTTGAACATCATATTACAAAGAAAATATAAATGTATAGATTTCATTACTCTAATTTGATCATCCCATAATATATGCATGTATTGAAATATCAACCTATGCCCTATAAAAAGTACAATGATCATATGTCAATTAAAATTAAATTTAATGAAAGACACAGAAACTCCATGTCTATAGCAATCAACACTCTTTTCTCATGGGTAGGAGCAACAGGTGGAGCTCATCCAGGTACTCTTAGGTGGGGCTGGACCTCAGGCTGTGTGTGTGCTCATCCTGAGCCCAAGCCGAAGGACTTCTGCTGTCTGGAGTTCTCATAGTCAAGGACAGTTGCTCAAGAGGTAGGAATGTGCCCTGGAGCTGGCCCCGTCACTTCCACACGTACTCTTTCGGCTGCTGCAAGTCACATGACTCAATCTAGTATCAACAGGGTAAGGAAGTATATTCCTCCCACAGTGGGGAGAGGTGGGGGAAGTAAATATTTGCTGAACAATAATACAATCTAACAAACGACCAGCTCTTTTTTTTCCTAGATGTCCATGTTTATTGAGAAATCCTCCCACACTCTCATGAAACTGCATTTTTTTATAAACAAGTCACTGAGAGAGCAAATAGGAGAATGTGCCTTTCAAGGCAGGAAGAGTCTCTCTACTCTTCAAGATAGGTATGAGATTTAGACAAGGGAAGAGACTTGCGTAAGGTCATGGAAAACTTTGGCTTTCTGGCTCCTTAAACTTGGTTGGGAAATGAGGCAGCAAAATGTTATTTTCTGGGTCTCACTGAGACCAGTTGGCAGGTATCTCCTTACTGATCCAATCTTAGGTCTCACTTTGAAGCCAGATAAAACCTTGATGTCCAGATCCCTTACCCTCAAGTGGCAAGTGTGTGTCAAACATGTGATTCAAGGCTGGGGATTTAGCTCAGTACTCTAAGCACCTGCCTGGCAAGCCCAAGGCCATGAGTTCAATCCCTGGTACAAAAAAAAAAAATGTGATTCATTAATGCAATGGTACTTTTGATTGCTGATTTAGTGTTCCTTGAATTCTGTGCCCCACCGCAACTGTGCCCACTTCTAAGGTTCAGATAATCACCTCAAAATTTTCCCAGGACATTCAGTGTCAAACACAGATGCTACACACTATAGAGCTCAAAAGTAAAGTACAAGCATAGGACAATCTAGAAGGACTTCAGTTAAACAGTGGGCAGCTCTTTTGAAGCAGGGTTATGCAACATTTTAACTCTTTAAAAGTTTCAAGTAGCATTTAAACAGTCCACAATGAGCATTGTTTCCTTCTGTGAGTATAGGCAGGCTTCTAATAGCATGGACTGCAGAAAGAAAACCTAACCTGGAAAGACATTAAATTTCATACTAGTGCATGCAGTAAGCAATTACTGTACTTGCTGGTTGGTTGAGAAACTCCTGAAAATCCTTTTCCTCCAGAACACTACTCCCACACATTGTCAGAAGCCTGTATTCAGAAACACTGAGTCAATGCCCAGCCACTCCTTCAGTCATTAAGCCAGTGAGCAACTAGTAGATACTAAGTGTTGAGTGAGTGTTACAGCCAAGGTTTGCAAGGGAATAGATTTAATGCAGGACACATAAATTATAAAATTATTTTATAATATTCACCTAAAAAATTCAAATACAGAAAAATGCAAGAAATCTATCCACACACCAGAGACCCAAAGAATCCAGCTAAGGGTCTGGATCCCATGGCAGTATCCTCCAGGAGTCCAGCTGGAGGCCTAAACCCCACAACAATGTCTCATGCAAATCTGTGTCAAGGATCTGCACTGGGAAGGCCCAAAGGTCAGTGGTGGGAGCTAGAAAGTCTATGTCAGTGTGATAAAGGATCTATGCCAGCAGGCTGAGGGATCTGCACTGGAGCCAGGAAGTGATGCTCAAGGCAAGCACTAGAGCTCCCCCAAAGAGAACCACAGCCATTGTCAGTGACAGCAAGGACCCGAGCTCCTCTGAATCTGAAAACAGTTGAGTTCATATCGGGAAATCCAGCATGACAAGCTTCTCCATAAGAATCAACAGCACCCCATCTTCCCTTCTAGTTCTGCTTTTATGCTGTTGGCAACAGTCCTCAGCTGGGCCTTCCATACCCAGAGCCCTGCTGATTTAGTCCGGTTGGGTGTTACAAGATGACATTAGGTAATCCACCACAGTGAGCGACCAGAGTGATGAGTGACAGGCAGGAAAACAGGTGGTAGCCAGAGTCAGTCAGGCCTGCATTAATGCCATAGCTGACATGGATGGGGCTGGACCGAGGGCCAGACACTGTGCTAAGTGCTCCCCATGGATTATCACATTTAATCCACACAACAAGTTGATGAGGTAGAAGCTATTATTATGCCTTTTTACAGCTGTGAAAGCTGAAGAGCAGAGAGGCGAAGGAACTTGCACAAGGTCACATAACTAGCTGATGGTGGCAATGACATTTGATCCTAGAAGCCTGAGCTCTTAACTGCTACCCCACACTACCTTCTACTAGGAACTTGCCCAGATTGCTTGGGCAGAAAATGGCAGAGGCAGAATTCAAACCCGGAAATGTTCACTGGCCTACCAATAATATGCTCTGAACTGACAAGGAATCCTATCATTATCCCTTCAATCCTACCCATTTCTGGATGCTCCACCAACACACTGGGTGACCTTGGATAGCTCCCCAAAGCCTCAGTTTTTGTTGCTAAATGAGAACACTGCTAACCCTAAGGAGCTATAGAAAGGTTTGTTTGAGAAGACAGTGCCTCCCATGGCACATGGCAGGCACTCAGTCAAGATGTCTGTGTTCTTCTTGCTTTCCAGGAGTCCATGTAGTCAGCCAAGTGGACACAGGAGTGAGCCTGTCCTATAAGCTCTGTAATCGAGGGTTCACTATGTGCAGGTGGGGGCAGGAAAGGGCACTAGGCTGGGCAGAAGGAGAAAAGCCACGAGTTGCCTTGTGCCCAGAAAACTCTGTACAGGGAACACTGGAATAAACAACCCCCGTTTGAGGGGAGTTTTGTTCGTCATCTTTCCTGTTTTCTCAGCCTGGCCCAGTCTCAAAACCTCTTCTTAATCATGTCAAGATTTTGGCCATCTGCCCCAGGAAGGAGACGCCAGGAGGCTCCAAGTGAGCCAAGTCTTCAAGGAAGTAATGTCTTTTGTGGGTTAAGGGAAGGCAAGAGATTTTCTGGAAGAAAGAAGGAGGCAGGGACAAAACAGGGAAGGGCCTGGCTAACACACTCTGACTTGAACCAGTAGAGAAAGTGAAGATTAGCACGAGACGAGGTGGACTGATTGTGCTGGTTGCAGAGCTGGAGCTCGGCCTGCATTGATGCCTCCTAGGCAGAGTCCTGTCTGTTGTATTTTCTAACCATGTGCCCCCTTTCTATTCTATGCAGCAGGGCAGAGCTGTCTTTATTCCCTTTTTCCCACAACTTCTTCCAGCAACAAATTCTCCTCACTGCACTAAAGAATTTGGAAGCACATAGATGTGCGTTCTATGGGGAAAGAAGGAGGAGCTAGTAGTTATAAAGACCTTAGCAAGTTCAATCATGTAGGAATCCCACATGATAGACCATCTGAAAGAATCAGTATTTCCTAAGCACCCATGGTGTGACAGCATTAGACATGTAACATCAGCTAATCACCACACTAACTCTAGAAAGTAAATTACACACCCATTTTGCAGATGACCACCTTCATCTAATTGTGGAGAAATATTTCCTTCTAAACTCTACTTCCAGTTTTTAATCTCACCTTTCATCTCCAGACTGGACTATTCATTCTTGAATATCCCTATGTATGTGCCTCACATGCTTCTCAAACTCAATTTGAATGACCCTGAACACATCATCTTCCCTTCCCACAGACTTCTGGTCTCCCACTGCAGCCTCATTACTCAGAACCAGGATATAATCAACCTTTTATCTAACCTTGCCCCATTCCCATCTCCAAGTAGCAGTCTGGATCGGTAACACCTCTGACTCTATTTCCCAGACATAGGCTTTATGTGATTCTAATTTTGTAGCATAGTCCAGAGTTTATCACTTCACTCCTAGATAATTCCAACAGCTTCTTATTAGGCTGTTCTGGCTCCAATTTGTCCCTATATACCCATCCACGCCTGACTCACGTATCAGGGTAATAACATATTTCTAAAATGCAAATCAGTCAGCCTAGCCGCATGCAGCTGAAAGCCCTTCACGGTTTCTCATTGCCTTTAAGATAAACTCTTCTGGGGTTCACCAAATGTCCTAGCATTTGCGGCCCTCTCTGGTCTCATGTTGGGTCACTCTTTACCTTCTGTCAGGCTTGGATATCCTGGAACGCTTAGTTTCCTCTTTCACTTCAAGACCTTGGCACACACTGATTTCCCTGCCTTTGCTGGCTAACACTTCTCATCTTTCAGTCTCAGCTTAGTCACCACTTCCTGACCACCCGCCTCGTCAGCGTCATGGGCTGTCCCTTTAAAGAGTTCCCCAGTGCCGCTGTACTTCCTCAACTGGGTGACCAATTCCCAACCTCGTCTAACATTTCCCCATGTAGGCCAAAAGAGCCTTCACCACCTCCAGAATGTTGAAGCAGCACTTTCCAATGGAAGTATAATGCATGTGCCATATATAGTTATAAACATTCTTGTAATCACACTTTAAAAAGTGAAAGGAAATAGGTGAAATTAATTTTAATGATATATTTGACCAGTGTTTCAAAAATCATATTATACATATACACATTTAACATATAAGCAAATGTGATGTATATCTGAGATTATTTCTTTTAAAACGAGACAAAACCAAGCAAGACCAGTCTGTGTTGTTAGAAGTCATCAGGATAATGGCTACCCTTGGGTGTAATGACAGAAAGGAAGCACAGGGGATTTCATGATGCTGCCAATATTCTACTTCTTGATTAGGTGCAGAGTACATAGATACAGTTTATGAATATTCATTAGGATGTGCATTTTTGATACAAGCACTTTTTATGTATAACATACACTAATAAAAAGTTTAGAAATTTCTTCTGTGGTGATATATTACTTTATTGCACTAAAAAGTAGTATGGTTCTGATGAACCCAATTAAAGTTATCAGGATGCTCTAACATTTGAGATGAAGTTAAGAATCAGCCAGGTGTTTTCCTTATGCCTGATGTGAGCAGTGCTTTTGCTAGCTAAGAGGGCAGCTAAAGGTTAGCCTTGCTGCAGAGGTCCCTACGCATCTAGATCCAGAGAACAGATGGAGTTAGAACAGTCATCTTAGAGACTTCAAGTGCTCATCATTAGGAAATGCCTGGGCATTGAGGCTTTTAAATTGAGGCTTTTAAAGACTGGGCGCTGTGTCCCAATGACTATAAGTACTCAACTAAGTGTGTTTTTCCTTCTTCTCACATGAATCTCATGGGTGGTCATCCCAGAAGTCCTCAGGCCTGCTATGAGAGGGGACCAGAGTATGCCCCACTTAGGGTCAGCAAGGATCACAGAGGCTGCCACAACTGGACTGAGAATGGAAGGGGAAATGAAACCCTTGAATGGTTCACATGTGCACAAGCAACTACAAGAACCACCTGTGGTCAACTGAAGAGTGAGAGAGAGCTTTAGAGACGTGTAGGGAGGTGACAAAGAAGGTGAATTTCAGGTGGTAGAGATGCGGGTAGGCTGAGAGCAAAAGTTAAGAAAACACAGGGAATACAGAATAGAGTAAGGGTGGAGGGAAGGTAGGTATCAGGTGATAGAGACAGAGAGGTAAAAGAAAGCAGTTAGTAGGCACCACACAAGCCAAGTGTGATGGATCCAGCCATAATCCTAGCACTGCGGGAGGCTGAGGCAAAAGGATCCAAGTTTAAGCCCAGCCTGGGCAATTTAGCCACTTAGCAAGACTGTATCAAAAATTTTTAAAACACTGTAGGGATTGGGGGCTGAGGATGTAGCTCAACATGAAGGCTCATATTTCAATCCCCAGGACCCCCCCCCCACAATAAGTCAACACATCACTGTGCAAAGAAAGGAGAAAGCCTAGACTTGAAACTATGTGACACTGGCAAAACATGTAGCAAAGCAGTTCTCTCATCTGTAAAAACGGGACAATAATAGTTCCTTCCTCTTGGGGTTATTGAGAAGATGAAATCAACTGATGCGCAAAAAATGTGCAAATCTTATAGCTGCCGTTAATAATCATGTTGATAATAGAGTAGGGGGAAGCTTCTGCCTCCAAAAGAAGGCCAGGTGGACTGACTTAAGAGCAAAAAAACAAACAATTGAGAGGGGACGGGAGGGAAAAGTGACCATTAGGAAGAAGGTGTTTTAATCAAGGACTACTTAAAATTCTCCCGTATTTAAGCTTACATGTATTTTTGGAGGGGATGGACTATAGCTTCTCAGAGCAGTCCATGGCACGCCCACCGCGCTAGTTTAAAAAGTACTGATTTAGAGAAATAAAGAGTCAAGAGACGGAAGCAGCTAGGAGAAGAGGCCCACAATTATCCATGGATGGAATGAGCCACTTCCATGAATTTAGGACAGGATGGGGATGCAGCAGAATATAAAGAGAATAGGAAGAGGAGAGAGCTCATTGAAATGAAGACCCAGAGAACCAAGCCATCTCACAGTGGAATAGAATGGGAGTTAGCTCAGCTATCATGTAGCTCACAGAAGGCTCACAGAGATAGTTGGCTAAATGCTGGGTGAGTGGATGAATGGTCAGGCAGCCCAATGAGTAGCTGAGGATGGAACAAACCAGAGAGGCAAACTGCAGATCTGGATGGAGGAAATTAAAGCCCTTGATTTTGTATCTGGGGACCAAGGAGGGATTGAGTGGAGGCATTTCCCCCATTTACCTGTGTGTGTGTGTACACATGCGTAGTCTTCCCCACCTGAAATACTTCTGACTCAGGGTATTTGCAAAAGACACTCTGCCAGGGGAAGGATTTCCATCTGAGGAATATCCTGCACCAGAGTGTAGTGAGCATGGACTTTGCTGAGTTATGGGTCATTGCATTCACTGGTTAATTCATGCAACAAGTCTATCTTAAGCATTTACTATGTATGCAATTTACTGCTAGAGGCTGGAGATGCAACACTAAATAAGAGGTGCTTCCTAAGTTCAAAAATCCCCATATAGAGGAAAGGAATATAGCTCAGTGTCACAGTGCATGTCTGGCAAGCACGAAGTCCTGAGTTTGATTGCCAGTGTCCATATAAACTCAAAAATGCCCATGTAGTGAAAGAAGTGGACAATGACTGTACATTATGACAGGTGTTGAAATTGTGACCATGCACAGGTTACTATGGGAATAGAGAAGAAGGACATTATACTTCTCCAAGCCTTGGTCCCCTTATCTGCAAAGTGAGAGTCATGTCACTTAGTAACAGCAGTTTTCTGGCACATTTCAGCCCCTGCTTGATCCATGTCAGGAGCTCATTACTGCTTAAAATTTATTCAGTAAATGTTAATTGAGCACCAAAGGCATTTCTATGTATGACAGTAATTTAGCACTAAAATATATAGATAAAAATCCCTGCCTTTATCAAGATTACATACTTGTAGGAGGAAATAAATATAAACAAACAAGTAAAATAAAATAGGTCACATGATGATCTTGGAGACAAATACATCAGATATGAAAGGTGGGGAAGAAGTCAGGGAACAGGGCTGCAAATGTTTTTGTCTTTTTTTGAGACAGGGTTTTACTATGCAGTTCAGCCTGGACTTGAACTCACTTTGTAGCCCAGGCTGGCCTTGAATTTGCAATGATCCTCCTCCTGCTTAGCCTTCCGAGTGCTGGGGTTACAGGTGTGGGCCAGCATGCCCAGCTCAGCGTTGCAATCTTAAATATAGTAATCAAGAGTATTTATTCCTGAAAGGATACACGTTGGCAAGATAATAAGGACTGGACCACAGCAATATCTGGGGGAAGAATGTTGTAGGTAGAAAGACCCACACATGCAAAGAGCTGAGCAGGAGAGTGAGAGCCTGTGGTAAGTATCGTAAAGAGACCAGGGAGGCTGAGAAGAGGTGATCCAGGTGGACAATATCTGCAGATGAGGTCATGGGGGGTCTTAGAGCAGACCGTGTTGGGTAGGTCTTGAGGGCTGTTCTAAGGACTTCGACTTGACCCTGAGTGAGATGGGAGCCCCTGGAGTATTAACAAAATGTTCAGGCTGGTCTGATGAATCTCGCATTCTAAAAGGATCACACTGTTTTTAAAAATTGCTTGTTCTTAGTGAGTACTGTGGAATAACAAACACAGAAGCAGAGCTCTTGCATTAAACCACATGGAGGTGATGAAGATTTGGGATAATGTAGCAACAAAAGAAATGGTACAATATGTTTAGCAACTGGATATTTAAAAGTGATATCAACAGGATTTATTGACAGATTGGATATGAGGGGTAGGCAGAAAAGAGAAAGAATTAAAGATGACTGGAAGTATAAGAAATCCACAACAAATCCAGAGATATTAGATATACAAGTCTGAGGACTAGTTGCAAAGTCCTGATTAAAGATACAAGGTTAGGACTTCTCAGTATGCAATAAGTATGTAAGCCACAAGTAGGAGTAAGTTGGTAAATAAAAATAACACAGAAAAGAGGTCTGAAGGTTGAACGTAGGCACATCTCCAACATCCAGCAATGGTGGCCTCATCTGCTTTTAATTTGGGGGTTCCAAAGCTAGACTTGGACATTCTTCAAAAATTTTTCAAATATTTCTCAATGTTCTATCTCCCAGTTCTGAACACAAATGCTAACCAGGAAGGGAAGTCTTCAGGAGAAAAAAATCAATTTCAAATAGATTGTGTTACCATTTTCCTTAAAATAGCAGAAGAGCCAAATTCCAGGTCATTGGGAGGACTTGGAGTCTTTAGCATTTTCTTTCTCCCATCAAGTCCTTGAGGCTAGGATCTTGTGAAAGAGTCTTCCTAGCTCCCTTGCCATGAGGGCTGTTTCTCACAGAACCCAAAATACTACATTGCAATTGATACATTACTTGTCTCAATAGTCCTCTACAGGACTATTGCCTTCTTCAGGTAGAGGGAGGCTGTGTTGAATGCATCACAATACTACTTTTAAACCTGGTATCACACAGGCATCAGAACATGTCAGTGGAACTTAAATTCATTGCAAAAACTAAAGAACATCCATGTTTCTGGGCTTTGAGTATATTTCTCCAACTCTATCACCAAACCTGGTATCTATTCTACCAGATCCCATTCCTGGTAAATACAGTAAGTCCTAGAAGGTAGAGACCTTCCCTGAAACCTACGATTCTGCCCTTTGGGGGAGAGAGTCTTCTCAGAGGCCTGAATAAGCTCAACTGAAAAACTAATTATCTGAATCAATCTTAATTGATTTCCTGTGGGAAAGGACCCAAAACTCTGGAAGTGAGGTTGGAAGCATCCTGTTGCTTTCTAGAAGTAAAGAAGGCTATCTTCTCCAAAGAGATCTGCCTTCTTATTCAACCCAGAATTCTTGTTGTATCAACTGTGCTAATACTTTTTCAATGAGTTTAGGATAATTCAAAAGCCTTGAGTAGAAATTAGTAGACCCTCTTATTATATATGAGTGTATTTTCCTTCCTAAAACAAACATAGTCAGACACCTACTGTTATGACTTGTGTCTAGATGTTCCTCTAAAACACGGGTAATAGACATAATATTTCTTAGCTCAAAAAAAAAGTCAAGGTCAAAGACATACATCCGAGAGGCTACCTACAGAAATAAATATAGAATCCATAAAGCTACCAAGAGGAAAGTATAACGAGGGAAGAGAAGGCTGATGCTGAAAACTGTAGGGACACTTAAATTGTGTTAGCAGAAGAAAGAGAAGCAGAGAAATGGTATAGTTTTGGGGGAGGTAGGGTAAATACCAGGAGAATTAGTGGTCATTTATGCTAAATACAGAGGTTACAAAGAATGTGCTCATCTATATCATTAAGTGCTGCAGAGAGGTGAAGGAGAATAAGCCTACTATATTTTTGTGTTTTAAAAATCAACTTTATTGAGATGTAACTTATTTTTCTCTTGTTGCTGGGACAAAATAATTGACATCCAAAAGTAAAGGGGAAATGGTTTAATTAGCTCACAGTTTGTAGATTCAGCTACCTCTGTAAAAGTCTGCTCCCATGAGTGCATGAGGCTTTAGGGGGACTCTAGACACAAACTATAACATAAATGATAAACTATATCATTTGTTCAACTCAGTGCATTTTGACAGTTGTGTATAACCAAAAGAACACCAACAAAATCAAAATATAGAACATCTGCATTGTTCCCAGAAAATTCCTTGTGCCATTTTGGTGTCCCATTCTCTATTTTTGTCACTTCACTATTTGCATTTCTAGAATTTCATATAAATGCAATCAATTGTATATATTACTCTAAAGTCTAGATTTTTTTATTTTACTCAGAATGACTTTGAAATTCATTCATATTGTTATAGCCACCAGTAATCCATTCCTTTTTACTGATGAGTAGTAAAATATTTCATTTATGGATATATCACATTTTATCTACTCACTTGATGGATACGTGTTCACACTTAGAGACTACTATAAAGTTGCTATCAACATTCATGTACAAGTGTTTGTATGGAAGTAAGTTTTCATTTCCTTGTAGAAATGAAATCACTGGGATAGTAGCTTTTCGTGATTTTTGGTATTTATTCCTTTACTTTGGGGTTGAGACAAAGTTTTGCTGTGTAGTCCAGGCTAGCCTTGAACTCACTGCGTAGCCGAGTCTGGCCTCAAACTCATGGAAATCCTCCTTCTCAGGCTCTCAAATACTGCAATTACTGGCATGAGCCATCATGCCCAGCTTGGTAGTTATGTATTTAAGTTTTAAAGAATTTGCCAAACCACTTTCCAAATTCTTGTGACATTTTATATTCCTAATTGACATGGATGAGTTCCCATTCTCAACAACTTCCAATACTTGGTGCTGCCAATCATTTTAGTGGATGCTAGCCTACTGTATTTGGGAAGTAGGAAGTCCCTGGAAGCTAGATCAACAGAGATTAAGCAATAAGAAATAATGCAGAAAAGGCAGCAAGCATTAACAGTCCTTTCCAAAAATCTCAGTGGTGAGGGAAACAGTAACCTGAGGACAATTTAGAAAGCAGGATAAGGAATTACTGGCCTAGATTCCACTTTCAGACTACAAGGATAAATTAATGTGCCTAACGTTCCTAAACCAAATTTTCTTAACTGCAAAATGACGGAACTAGTAGTACCTGTTTCCTATGGTTATTATAAGGATTAAATAATATAATGTATATGAAGCACTTAGCCTGAGCATATAGTAAGTAACCAATTAAAGTAAGACGTCATTTTTAACAAGGTCAAGGAGGGCAATTGAAAGAAGGAAGCAAGGAGCTAAGTGACTGTGCAGAAGGGTAAGAAGATACACAAATAAACCAAGTTCTGAGGAGAGAAAAGAGATGGCATTGAGGACTTGCAGGATTTGTTGCAGGGTTATGGGAGGTAGATCTTTTCAAAACCTGACCTTGAGCCAGGCATGGTCACATGCCTGTGATTCCAGCACTCTGGAGGCTGAGGCAGGAGGTTTACTGTGAGTTTGAGGCCAACCTTTGGTGCATAGTGAGTTCAAGTCCAGCCTAACTACATTGTAAGACTGTCTCAGAAAACAAAACAAAGCATAACAAATCTGACTGTGGCTAAACTGTTGCTTGCTGGTTGAGTGAAGATGCTACTTCTATTCCATTCTCTTAGGGAGTCACACTGAGTCTGTTTGGGGTTTCTGTCACTCTCAGGGTCTTCTGGTGTTTGGTGTTTCCTGGAGCTTTGGTTTCTGTCTGTCCCTCACTGTCCACTGGTCCTTCAACTGGAGGTGACTGAGCCTGAGCAGCAGCAGCAGGGTACCTTAGCCAAACATCCTCTAACAGGGAACATCCTGTGCAGAGTAGCTGTCATACCTTCTCCTTGAGCTGTACTCTGGAAATGGTACATAATCCTGCTGTGCCCTTCACAGTTTGCATCTTCACAGTCATTCCAAATGAGCTTCCATGGGTAAGAAGGCTTTGGAAACTCTTGCGCTGGTGTTCATGGACCCCCTCACTAATCTTCCTGGTCCTGGAAAATGTCCCCGCTCTGCTGCCATGGTTATTCTCATACCAGTTTAAACACGCTGTCACCTGTCATCCTACAGCAGCTCCATATCATTGATCTCACCATCCCAGGCTCATTCTCCAGTGTACCTTCACATTTACTTTCTGATCCATCCTAACTGAAACAACTCATGCCCATAATCCTTTGCTTTTGCACATGTTGCTTCAATTCCTGCAATTATCTTCCCTTTCTTTTACAGGCCTTTCCCTCTTCATTTTTCAAGAATGGTATCCAGTTGGAAGTCTTCCCCAGCATTGCCCCTGCCACCAACACTAGTGAATAAGATGTGCCTCCCTTAACCCAGAGTTCCCATAGCAGCACATGGCTGGCCACCTCTTCTCTATTACCCCTTGTACCTTAGGGTAAGAGAATATATCTGTCTCATTATTAGACTACAAACTCCTCCAAAATGGGTATTAGGTCTTATTAGTACTGTTATCTGTATTCACAGGGCTTAGCATAGGACCTGTCTCCTTTATATACCCACTGTATCCTCATTCCTCAGGGAATACTGGTTGAATGAAAAAATGTTCTCACCATAGCCACATGCCCAGGCACCTAAATCCTTTTGAGTCACCTCCTATTCTTTGAACATTTAAGGACTACCAGTTTTCCTGTTGGTTCTATCCTTTTAATTTCACAATTTTCAAACTTTGCTGAATTGTTTCTTTATTAGCAGGCAAAATAATGTCTGTGGTTGTGGAATCGGCACCATGTGCAGGTTGCTGGAGGGACAGCCAGATGCCAGCCTTTTCCGGTGAGTCAGTGCCATTTGCAGACTGCAGGGGACAAGAACAAGAAGTCACCAAGAAGCAAGCCCTCCCTTCGAATCAGTGCCACGTGCAGGCCACTTCAGGGAGAATCAGATGCCAGCCCCATCCAGTGTGTGGGCTAGAAAACAAGAAGAACCACTCCCACTCACATACATGGTAAGGAAGCAGCTGATCCAGAGAAACACAGGCTGTGCTGATAGCTACTGAGGTAAAACACAATTTAAGGCTTGTGGTGTTTAGTGTTTCACTGACTTTGCGGGTTTAAAGCCGGTAGTCTAATAATCTATTCAGAAGATAACAATATGCAATGTAGCATCTATGGGGGAATCTCCTTCTGAAAGTGGTAGCCACTGTTAATTCGCTATTATCTTGTTTTGAAGTCCTGTAGCATTTTCAGTGTTTTGTTGGGTTTTATTCTGTTTTGTTTTGTTTGATTTTATTATATCCAATGGTATGGGCAGCTATTTCAAAGATTACAAGATATATTATGGTAGCCATTTTGCTTTTTTTTTTTGGTACCGGGCATTGAACTCATGACCTCACTGCCAAGTTATGCTGCTGAGCTAAACCCCCGGCCCTATAGTAACCATTTTGGATTTACTATTTTTATTTTGAAGTCCTTTATTGCCTTCATTGTTTTGTTTTTATTGGTTCTATTCTGTTCTGTTTTGTTTAGGGTTTACTACATCTGAAGGTATCTACAGCTATTCTGACACTGTTGACTTCCTATTGTTTTGAAATCCTGTGTTACTTACACTGGTTTGTTCTGACTGGCTTTATTCTGTTTTATTTTGCTTGCTTTTAGTCTCTTAAATTTTTTTTAAAAAAGTATTGTTTGTGGTTGCTACCAGGGTCACCGGCTTGAATCTCTGCATGGAACACTACACAGGTTCTTTTCTGAGGGTATTCAAATCTTGAAAAGACAGTGGCTCTGTAGGCAAGCTACCATGGGCAGAGAAAACAACTAGAAGATACAGTTGTTAAAGAAATAGCAAAATCTAGAATGCAGCAGCATCCTGGGTCAAAATGTTAGGAAGGGGCATCCAGGTGGCAGGACACAAGGATCTCAGAATAGGGTCCAAAAGGCCACAGAGTCATTGGGAGTGCTTGGGAATCAAGCGTAGATTGAAATCAATCAATCATGTACACCTCTTAGTCCCATGTGCTCCATCAGGAGTTGATTAAGCAAAAGGCTGGGGTAGGAGAGGTTATTTAACTATGCAGAACAGGAATGAAACCCAGCTCCAGAGGTAGGAACCAAGGTGTTTCTATCTTATAAACTACCCTCCTTATCTCACCTCCTCCTTCTGTCTCCCAACTTTCTCTAAATAAAGTACTACCAAGAGCAGCTCCCTAATTTACATATTATAGATCCATTACCAAGAAGAGAGTCTGTGTGTGTATTGCTGTGGATTAAACCCAGGGCCACATGCATGCTTAAGCAAGTGCTCTACTGTGGAGCTACAGGCTGAGGACTTTTCTCAGTTCTGAAGTCTTTAAGAAGTTTAATCTGAGTGATTTAGTTTAGGCCAAGGGGTCCTGGTCAGAATGGCTGTATATCTGTATATTTGCATTCATTACTCCTCCACAGCCTAGCAAATTTTGGTGAAAGGTTCCTGAAAAGCAAGTTTTTAGGCAACTCTAGGTGTTCATTCTGGGAAACAAAGAGTTGAACCAGACTGGTAAGATACAAGTCCAGGAGAGTTCGAGGCAAACATATACTGGGTAAATCTAGGGCTACCACCTAGATTTGCTGTGCTGAGTCCAGTCACTTTGAAGACCCAAAATCTCAAGAGGTAGACTAAAACAAAGGGTTTCTGGGCTTATTGATGTTTTTGAAATACTACACACCATATCCATCTTTAAAAAGTCATATAGGTGCTAGCATATTAAAGACTTTCAGAAGTCTTCTGGAAAAAACTTTTTTTTTTTTATACTAGTGATCAAACATACAACCTGGGACTTGCCAGGCAGGCAGTTACGCCACTGAGTTAAATTCCCAGCCCCCAAACTAGCCCTTGAGTGAGCAGTCTTGACATAAAAGTAGTTTCCCAAACTTCACTTATTTGCCTTTGAGTTTGTCTTTTGTTTCTCCTCTTTGCTATTTCTGGATATTTTTGTTTAAATCAATCATCCAACTTCCCCCCTCCACCTAAACAGTTGTAATCATGGATTTGATACACTAGCTATTTTTTTCTTTTCTTACACATGTTGAAATAGATATAGAGCCAGGCCATGTTTCCTTAAAGGTACAAACTCCCTTTGATTCTTGCCTCATTCCTTTCCACAGCACAATTCCCGATTCATACTAGGTCTTTACTAAATATTTTTGTTTAATGAGAATGCATGAAATAATGACCCTGTGACACAGAGCTCTGCTTATACAGCTGGATACAGACACGGGTGACTGAAAAAAATAACTTATCTTTAAAAAGAAGTTGGTGTGAAATAATCCAGAAGGGTGGGGGGAGGCTCCTTCTGGCAAACCAGGCCCCGCTCCCGGCCGCGTTAGCCGATGCGGGACGCTGGGACAGCTGAGGGGTTCCGCTCCCAAGGTTATCTGCAGTCTCGAGTCTCCCAGCTAAAAAGGGACCGGGAAGCAGCACACCGCATCAACCAGGCCAGGCTGAGTCCCGCCGCGGCCTTTAAAGGCCCACCACGTGGCCGCGCCGCCAGCCCCGGTCCGGAGGCGGCGTCCCGTTGGCGCCTGCGCATAGCCTAGCGCTGGGCTTCAGGGTTCAGAGAAAAATCCCGGAGAGGAACTGGAGGTTGCTTGGGTGGGCGGCCAGGGGAGGAGTCTGCTCCTTATGCAAATCACAGCGGCGCGCGCGAGTCGGGGGCGGGGCTTGCGATGCCAAGCCGGGTCCGTCTTCTGAGCTTCAAAGGGGCGGGCCGCAACCCTCAGCCTCTTTCCGCGAGCACTGACGTCGCCGACGTTCCATTTAAAAGCGGCCGCGCAGGCGCAGTGAGCCGAAATGCGAACTTAGGCTGTTACACAACTGCTGGGGTCTGTTCTTGTCGCCCGCCCGGCAGTCTGTCAGCGTCGCCGCTGCCGTCGCCGCCACAGCCGTTCGGAGCATCTCGGACCCGTTGTCGCCGCTTACCTGCGCCTCCGCGAGCTTCCGGGAGCCCCGTCAGCCCGACCTCCCGGGCCGACCCGACTATCCGCGTCTCGCCTGCACCGTCTCGCAGTCCGCCGCGCCCGTCGCGTTTGCAGCTCCGGTCGATATGAGTGGGGACCATCTCCACAACGATTCCCAGGTATGGCCTACCGACCCTGGCCCTCCCAAGACCCCGGCCCCAGCCTGGCCACTTTGACAGGCCCGAGTCCCTGAGCAGGGGCCACCCGTCGGACGTGGTCGGCTCTCAAGGCCCGGGGGGAACCGCCAAGTTAAGAGTTGGGGGTGGGTCCTGCCCTAGGAGGCCGTTCGAGGACCCCCCTCATCCCCAGGGTGCGAGGTGGGCCCGGCCGCTGACCGCGCGTTCTCGTTCGCTGCCCGGGGGTTTCGTGTGCCTGTTGTTTCATCTTCCCTCCTTTTTTCTCTCTCCAGATCGAAGCGGATTTCCGATTGAATGGTGAGTGTGCCCCCCTCCCCGCCCTGAGTCCCGGTTCCCGGCCGCCTCCCCCGCGCCGGGCCGGAGCCGGGCAGAGGACAGACATGGCGTCCCAGAGACTAAGTCCCAGCTCCTCGCTCACCGGCCCCATTGTTCCCATCGGGCCGCCTCTAGACCCCCTTTACAGGGGTCCTAGCTCCCCCAGATCACGGACCCCCCAAGAGGGGGCAACGGAGATCCCGCCTTGCCCGTCGCCGGGTCTCAGGCGTCCTTTCCTGGCCGGGATTCCTCCCGGGAAAGTCGCCTTGTCGACGGTCGGGACTTAGTCTCTGCGCCATTTTCTTTTTCTCTCTCCTCTCCTTTCTGTGCCTGTGTCTTTCTCTCCCTCCCTCGGCTCCTTTCTTGAGCTGCCCAGAAGGAGCTTTCTGCAGATCAAAGCTATATAAATCACAGACCTCAGCAGAGAGGGAAGGCTGGGAGACTGAATTATTATCATTTTTTATAAATACAACTCATTTTGGAGGTTATACGCTTTCTGCTTCATGTTTGTTTCCTTTTCGGCTTCTAAAATGAAAAGATTCCCTTAGGCAACTGTTGATTTGCTTGGAGGGGGACAAGATGCTTATGTGAATGATGACTCTAAAACTAAAACCATTCTTTGTGGAGTTCTTTATATTTTGGTTTGTGTGATTTGCAAAAGTATCTCCATTCAGAAAGTTTGTAAAGTACTTGGTGTCACCTAGTGTGAATGTTGGACTTGGGCATATTGACTTTTTGTACATTAAAGTATTAGTGGCTAGAGCTTTTGATTGTTGTTGAGGTCCCTAAGACGATCTTTAGAGAGAAAACTTAGGGTACTTGTCAGAAGACCCGGTTGTTGAGCATCTCATCTGGATCTGGTGTGTTGGCCTTTTCTTTCAAGTTGTAGGTAGGAAAGAAAAGATTTTATCTGTTGGAAACAAAGAGTGAACAGACCAATCCTGCTTCCTGTTCATTCTTTTAAGAGGCTACTGTTCTTTAGGAATCCTGTTTTTCCCACATCTTTTTATTTTTGAACCTTTTTAGCCAAACTAGGACACTTATTCTTTCCACTTCACTTGCCTAGGGAAGGGTCCACAACAAAAACTTAACTTTTGCAGGCTTTCAAACTCATTGAATGAGAAGGTGTAGTGTGTTGGGAATTCCCACTGATTCTAATGGCACATAATCCTCACTTGAGTTTGGGTTCCGGGAACCTCTCCAATGGGGGAAGCTGATGAGTAGTTTTCTGATGTTGTAATCAGCTGTCCCTCATGTTAGTCTCCTTTACTGAGAGCAGCATTATGTTGAGACTCTGAAGTGGGGTATCTAGCAAGAGATGGTACTGATGTATGAGAGGCTCTGATTAAAATAGCATTTCTTGAGCATCCAAAAGGGGCAAAACACTGTGCTAGATAGAGTACTAGAGCTGAACTTTCAACCACCCCACCACTCTTACTCTTAGTTTAGCCCATGGGGGAGGCACCATGGTTAATTATAAGGTTGGTGCTGCAGCCTATGTGTATCCAAAATGCTTTGGGAGCATAGGGAACTTAGTGTTGTCTAGGCCTGGGGAAATTTCTCAGGTGACTCTTGAACAGGATATTGTGTAAGACTAGGTGCCGAGAATTGTCAGGGATTGAATTGTTAATTATATTTAGCCAAAGTATCAGGCTTTTAAGAGGAAGATGAATCCTTGCAGTTTAGAAAGTCACTGAGTGTGGATATGTTTCTTCAGGGATATGGGACAAAAGAGTAATGCTGTTGAGGTTGTAAGACATCTTTTTGATCTCAGAAGGAAGATAGTATCTTAGAAAAAAATTTTTCTTTTAGACTGGGTCAGGTATGTTAGTGTAACAGATTTAGTCGGTTCTCCTTATAAGGAACTTAATTCCATAGTTTTCACCTAAATTATATAAAGGTACTATTAAATATATGAATGACTTTGGGCTGGGTAAGTGAGTTAGATCTTTACTGTCATGATTAGAGATTGAAACCGCCTGTGTTAACTTTTAGATGGTACCCTATTCACATTTTCTAGCAATATCTAATAGTTATTGAATATTTACTGACAGCCTAGTGTGAATCTCAGCTGTTTGTTTGGTTATCTCATTTAATTTAATTCTTGGAAGGAGTTAGGGACTATTATCCCCCATTTATAGATCAGGAAACTGAGGCTTTGATACATTTATTTGCCCAAGGGCAATGACTTGTGTACTCCAAAGCACTACCCAGAGTTTAGCTATTCTGCTGTAGGAATGCTGTTAGTATAAGAAATTAAAAGCTAGACATCTCTGTTACAGAGTTGAAAAAGAGAGGGAAGAATTTACTGCTTTGTCATTTTTTTAATTCTAAATCCGCTTACAGAGATAAACACTCTAGTCTTACTACCACCAAAAGGGTTTGACACTGAAGTAATTTATTTTTGTGAATACTATCTAGAACATGCATTAGTAACTGTGTATTTGCTCTGTCAATTATATACTGTTAACTAGTGACTTACGATACTATGAAACAGTTTTTAAAAAATAAACAGTATTTATACTGAGGCTTATCATTATTGATCTTGGTATTAAGATCCATTCCAAGGTTTGTGTTTAAGCATGATTTTACGTGGGCATGACCCATCTTGCAGACTGATTAAGTTCATCTATTAAGATCATACATCCTCATTTTTCTTGCCCTCATCTCTTAAGATGTAAAAGATTTTTTTTTTTTTTTTACTTTTGAGACTCATTCTTTGTAATATTTAAAATTGTAGCTGTTTGTATGGAATTTAGAACATTCTGGGCCATACTCAAATTTTGGGAAAATGTTATTTGTGAAATGCATTTGTATTTCAGTATTGACAATGAGCTAGGAGTTTCAGGAGTAGAAATCATTACCTTTTTTGCTAAGTGAAAGACTTCCTATGTAAGTGTTGGTAGCATTAACTAATATGGGAGATGAGTCATTATTATAGTGCTGTATAGACCTAGCTGTCTTTAGAATTGATAATGATAACATCAGGTTAGGGTGTTTGTGATTCTTTTTCTGTTTCAAGAACAAAACTTTTGCCTTTCAGGAGTTGAGTTCTTCCTCTTACCCTTTAGCAATTTAAGATACTTTGACTCTAACCTGGCATCATTTGACATCATATATTGATTCTAGATAGTTTAATGGAATCAAACAATGAGGGGCATTAAATATGAATTGTTTCTGATATTAACTGATATATTAGTTGTATTTTTGTGCTGTTGAATTGGGATAGGTGGTGGGAAGGCTGATGAGGTTGTCCTGAAAATTGTGATCACATTTTTTGAAAATGGAAACTGATGCATCTCTAACTGGTATCTGGAACATTTTCAAGTTCAATCTATATATGCTTAAACATTAGGCTGCAGTGTGTCTTTCCTCATAAGTGAGGTTCCTTGAGGTGCCTTTTTAGCAATAGTAAACTGGTGGAATCCTGCAGTATATCAGGTCTTACAACAAAATTTAGGATTGAGCATTCCTAATAAAAAAATCCAAGTGTTACTTTTAGAGAAGTCAGAATTTATGGTTTAAAAAGTAAAAATTGGATTATGTTGCTAACTGCCGCCAACTCCTACTTTTTGTAGATAAAAATGAAAAATAGGAACCCAGGGCCAGTTCCTAAATCTCATTTTAACCAATAGCTCGAAAAGTGGGGAGGCATTTTAGGGGGGAAGGGTGAGTTGGACTTTTTAACCTTCTGTCACATAAAAATGGAGAATTTGAGAGCAGTTCATTAATATTTTCAGGGATACAGTAAATTAATACCTATTCCTGAGAGCCAGGGATCCTTAACTTATGTGCCTTAAAGCTTATATTACAAAAATAAATTGTAAATGTTTTGTATGTATGTGGTGTGAGGAACTGTAAAAAAAAGATCTGCCTTTTGAGTCTATAAATATTTTAGAAAAATTTATATTATAAATTACAGTAATGATTTTCTCTGCTTATGGTATGGGAAATGATTTTGCTTTTTTTTTTTTTTTTTTTTTTTTTTTTTGAAGTCTCTTAGAAGACTTCAGACTACTGAAATTGTGTTGTTTCATATTGGGCATAATGTATATGTTACACATTGGGCCTGTGTATATTACAGGTCTTCTTTTGTAGTCCCGGTGCCAAATAAAACTCATTTTCTTCGAACATGAGGTTTTCCTAAAAAGTGTGTTCTGTGAGGGATTGTATCCTTCCTATCTAAAATTCATAATAAATTTCTAGGATCACTTGGAAAAATTGGATTTAAATGTAATTGCTCTGAATGAGGCCATGGAAATGTTTATAAATGTATTTTACGTAGGACCCTGAGGTTAAAAAAATTCTCTTGAGAAAACTGTAAAATATGGATTGTGAAACTGTTAACTTTGTATAACAAGGGTGTTTGGGCAGCAGTTGAGAATTCCAGTTTTTAAGGTGAAGAGTTTAGGGTGGGAGAAATTCTGGACAAGCCCTTAAACAGTAAATGAAGTATAAGCCGGGCATGGTGGCTCACGCCTGTAATCTCAGCACTTGTGAGGCTGAGGCAAGAGGGTTGTTTCGAGTTAGAGACCAGTGAGCTCAAGGCCAGCCTGAACTGCATAGCAAGACCCTGTCTCAAAAAGACAAAAAAAAAAAAAGTAAATGAAGTATTGTGTGTAAAGAGAGCATTAACGTTAACTTTAAGTAGTAATAGCTGGAAATGAGATTTTTTTCTGTATTTCCATGTCTTACAAACTCGAGGATCCAAGCTGAAGTAGGAAATCTGAAATAGAGGACGACAGCTTGGAATTAATTTGCATTTTGTCAGTCTTCACTTTCCCAGCCCACTTTGTTTATCTAGATGGCTGCAGTGTGTGCTGTGTTGATAGCATAGGGCCTGGACCTGGTGGAAGAGTGTGAAGAAGGGTGGAGGATGGCACCAAGGCCTGATGTGGGAAAAAGCTTTTAGCAGAATATCCAATAGATATTGACAGGTTTTTTGTTTGTTTTTTTAGTTTATTTTGTTTCACTTTGTGTTTTTGAGACAGAATCTCACTGTGTAGTTCAAACTGTCTTTGAACTCGGTTTGTACCCTCCAAATCTTGGTGAGCCTCCTGCCTTCAGTCTAACCTAGGATTAACTAGGTGTGTGTCACCATGCCCAGTTTAGCTACAGTATTAATAATATTTTGTTATAGGAAATGCAGCAGTTTGCTGAAATGATTTAAAAGCAAATAGGTATTTTGAACATGATTTATAGTCTGTATGTTTAAGAAGGTCCCTGAATACGTTCTAACTAGAAGACAAGTGACATTGTTGATACATCTGATGTATCAGGATTGTATAGATTGTAACATCATTAACCTAGATTACCCATAGAAAAATTTTGTGTTTGTCACTTATGCCTCTAAATTTTAGTAAAAGAAGAAATTCCAAGAGGTAGTAAATTTGTAATTTCTTTTTTGGTAGGTTTTTATTTTTTGTCTTGAGTTTTTAGGTCCATTTTGTATCTCCCTGCCAACTTCACTTTTATATATTGTACTGAAGAAGTTTTGTGACACAAGTAAATATTTCTGTGTACATTTGTTTTCCACCCTCTTCAAATTTGGGGTAGCTGAAACATCTGTATGGGGATACTACTTCCACTCTGAGCCTTTAAAATTAATATTTTTGTTTCTGTGAATTTAAGCAGTCAAGTAGCTCAGCTCATTAGTTGCCTTTTTTTGCCCTCTTGAGACAGGAGTAGTTCAGGGTAGCTTCAAACTCACTGTAGTACAGGCTGACCTGGACCTCAAGAGTAGTTGTCTGCCACCTTGCCTGATTTAGATACATCTAGGTAAAATCAAGAGAAAGTCGTTAAAGCCGTCAGCATTATCAGGACTTCAGGTGCCTGTCTTTTTTATGTAGGTAAAATGTTGTTTTGGGGAATAAATTTAACAGTCCTTGGGTATTTTGTCATTTTCTTATATTTTTAGAACAAAACCCAGCCAATCATTGGTTCCAGCATATTTTGTATTATTTCACTTAGCATAGCCTAGCAAAGATACCTTTGACTATTGAAGGTTAGTGCTACATCAGAAAAATGTGCCTTCTTGCCACTTAGTCCAGATTTTAATCTTGCTGCCATATATAAAAGTCCAGATTTTTAAAGCTTATAGACATGTTACTGATTAGGTAGGAGATCAGTCTAACAGGTATAAATAACTGTCATTTTTGGATCTCCTTGTCTAAATCCCCCTAATTTACCCAATTCCTTTATAATGACCCTTTTCTTTATAGTCAGCTCTCTGAGCTCTTGCTCAGCAGTAAAACTGGGAGGAAGGAAACTAATTTTGATAGCTTACTAGACACCATATTTTTATTAAAATCTGCATAGAGCTAGGCCTATGAGAGATTGCATAGGCTTATGGGAGAACCAGGGACCAGCAAAAAAAAAAAAAAAATCTTTCCATTTTGGTTGCATACTGCTTCTGGTATAGATTTCAAAAATAACAATCAGGCTATAACTGTGAAGTTTCTAGTAACAGATGTCACAACCTGCCTTTACTTACCTGCTGGTAGAGATAGTCAGGACTCCTTTCACTTGGAATTTTAGGTCTCTAAGAGATTCTTTGGTGATTAAGGCTGGGACCAGATTGATATTGAAGGTGGTAGTCAAGAAGGAGGGTGTGAAGAGATAATGCTCTTGAGCAGCTGCACATAAATTGGGAGTAGAATTCAGAAAAGTCTGTGTAAGTATTTTATTTTACTTTATCTAGAGTAATCCTGATAAGTCTGAAATTTGGCCTGTTCCCTGAACCTTGTTTCTTAATAAAAAATGATGTTTTTACAAGCTATTGAGAATTAAGTATGTGAAAATGCTGCCTGTCCACATTGTAAAATTTAAACTTTGGTCAGACAGCTTCTATTCTAAAACAGATCTTTATTTTGAATGTTAAATATAAGTAATAATGTTGATAAATTTCTTCTTCACTGGTATTTCTTGTGAACATTTAAATTTTCCTGATGTTTATGCAGTAAATTGTAGCATGTAACTAGAGTTGGTTGACTCTTTACCCACTGAACTGAATGTTCTGCGCTGATCTCTCCCAGTTGTAAGGTAGTCACTACTAAGTAAATTGCATCTACGTATCAAGGTTGGGCTAAGTAAAAAGCCAAGCACATATTGGAGTCCTTTTCTAAGAATGAGTTTAAGGCAAGCTGGTCATTGTCACGAGAATTTTTTGAGCAATAAAGATTGGCTCAAAAATGAAGGCTATTGATGTTACTAATTATGGATTTTTCTATTAATGATATCCAGAGCCTTATGTTTTAGATGCAAGTAATAAGTGAAATTCCAATTGATATGGTTTTTTTTTTAACCACAAAATTCAACATATCTTGTCAGCATGTTTCTTCAAAGGTCCCATATTTTACTTTCCTAAAACAATTGTAAGCTGAAATAGTCAGAGGACCTGCCAATTGCCTTAATTTTATTCAAATTGTTGTTTAAAGTGACCAACTTAACTTCCTGTGAAGTAGCTAATTCTTGGGAATAAGAATATCTTAGATAATAAAGCTCATATAGAAAAATTTAGTAGGACATCTCATGTTAATAATTGTACATGAGTATATCCGTTTGGAAGACACTAAAAAATTTACATAGCAGAAATTTCAGTAATGGCTCATAAGTCTAGCTTTGAACTTGTTATTTTAGAAGTGCCCCTTAAAGGAAATAAACCAAAGTAATTTAGGGAGATATTCACTGATATCCATTAGATTAAGCCTAATGAATCTTAATAGAAATCTGAAAACATTGATCAAGGATATTATCACAGAAACATCATGATGGGAGCGGACTTAAATTAATATTCAATTAAAGATAGGTCAGATAAAATAATTGTAAATACAGATAGGATAAAGAGTTTTCTCTTTTTTTTGGTCTTTTTCATTTTTATCGGTACCAGGGATCGAACTCACGACTGCCTGCTTGCAAGGCAGGCGCTTATGCCGCTGAGCTAAATCCCCAGCCCCAGAGTTTTCTTTTTTATAACTAGATTTTATTGGTGAGATAGAGTTTTCAGCGATAGTATTCAAAAGATTAAACATCTTAAGGAAATATGGTTCTTAAAATTTATGGGAAAAAACTGGGCAGATTAAAATTTACTGCTGTATAGCTTTGATGCCTTAACATAAGGAGAGTGAATGTCCACAATAGAGTTGAATTTAAAAGTCTTGAAAGCTTAGACTTCTTTTTCTTAGCATTTTTCCATAATGTACAATGTGACTAACCCATATATCTACCCACGTAATGTATATATACATGATAATAAGACTTGCAATCAAGGAAATCAAACTTGAGTTCCTGAGCTTTCCTTATTAACTAGACGTTTGAAACAGTTAATATTAAATTCTTAGTTCTTCATCTGTAAAGTAGGTATGTATAATGCTTACCTATTAAGATTGAAGAATAAAGAACATGTAAATATTTCTTTATGAAAGGTGAAGCTTTGAACAAAATTTTACTTCCTTGTCAATCTTTTAAAAAATATAATATCCAGATACAGATACATTACTCTTTTGTACAAAGATAACATCTTTGACTTTTGTAAAGTTGGGTATAGATCATGAGGTTTTTTTGTTTTTTGTTTTTTGTTTTTTGTTTTTAACCCTCACCGGAGGACTCACTAGGGGCTCTTGCAAATGGTAGTTACTGTGAATCTTAAGACTGGCTGACTTGGCAGTACTCAGTTGCCTTTACTTTGGGCAGCTTCATTCAGCCAGTGGCCAGTGCCTGTTGTTTACAAGCCATTTGTTTCTCACACCTTAAATTACAGGTTAGGAATTTTTGGTGAATAATGTTCTCCCCTTTGCAGTTGGGATGGTGCAGTTAAAAGTCTACTTAAGAAGCTAAATATTTTATGTCTAATTTATCAGTGGAAATTTTAAGTTGCTGTGAACCTTCAAAACCTTCAAAAAGTGAATATCTGAATCTAATTAACACAGATGAACCAGACAATCTCATATGACTCAGAAAAAATAACTTGAAGTTAGGAAGTTGTAGTTATGTGCACTTATTTCCTTCATTGATATTTTTCTTTCGGCTTCATACAGTACAAAGACTTCTGTGGTGCCAGGGTGAATGGGAACTGGAGGTACTTTTAGCAGTTAATATTATGATATCAGTGCAAGAGAATGAGATCTCCATTTATTCCCGTAAGTTTTGTTCACTTTAAGGAATTTGGAAACCTAGGAGCTTCACCTTTCCTAAGATGTCTATACTCTGTGTACTGTAATAGAAAATGAGATTTTAGTATACTTACATGCTTACTAGATTCTTCCAGTTTTAAGTTCTGTGGGTTTATTTCTCATCTTTTTTTGTATCAGACATCTCTTACATGAATTTTAGAAGATAAGTTTTCAAGTTTCTCTGAACAGGAGATTGTCAGAGTGATAATAAATGCTTGCTTTCTGAAAAAGACTCTTGTGTGAACAGGTAATCAGTTATTTAGAAAAGCTTAATTTAGCTTAATCAGTTATTTAGAAAACCTTGAACTGAATTACCTCTAATAATTTAAAATTACCATTTTTACAAGTTTAAGGAATCAAAATCTTAATAATTAGACCCACTACACAGTACTAGAAAATTAAGTTAAGAAACAGTTCAAACTCATTTTTACCCATGAAGTATTTTGATGTGACACGAAAGTTACTAAATTCTTCAGAAGGTACAGAGAATGTAAGTAATATGACAGTCCCCTTTTATGCATTGTTTTGATTTCTGTGGTTTTATTTATTCATAGTCAGTTGCAGTTGGAAAATAGTATATGAGAAATTCCAGAAATAAAAAATTTTGGTTATTTTTAGTTTTCTTTTTTTTTTCTTAAGATAAGGACTAGCTAAGTTACTCAGGTTGACCTCAAATTTGTGATCCTTGTGCCTTGGCCTCTTGAGCAGCTAGGATTATAGATGTGCACCATGTCTGGCAATTTATGTTTCAAATAACTTACTATGGTATATTGGTATACTTTTATTTTATTATAAATTACTGTTAATCACTGCCTAATTTGTAAGTTAAACTTTATTGTGAGCATGGGTAAGCAGGAAAAAGACAGTATGTATTGACTTCTGTTCTCAGCATCTTGGAGGCTAAGAGGGCTAAGGAGGAACTATTGTACCAAATCTACCAACAGTGATCTGAGTATTAGCAAAATTAGTGAGACTGAATGTTACTTATTGTGCTATATTCTTAAAATAGTGCATTTTTGAGGAGTGAATGCAATTAGTGTCAGTAGTTCTTGATGTTTAATATCAGCAATAAAGAAACAAGAGCTTCTCAGGGAATTGACGTACCTCAAGATCTGCTTCTTAATTTTCGTGCTTCCATGTAACTAGGAATGGAAACAAGAGGGCAGAGAAGGAACATAAATTGATTAATCTTTGTAGTCAATTGATTTGTTACACTGATTTCCAAACCAAAAGTTCTCCAAGGCCAGGTACCCAACTTGAATGTGCCTCCCCTACAAGTATATACATTTATTGAAAAATTGGATTTTTTTTTATTAGGATAGGCCTTCTGTGTGTAGCAACCCTGTTTTCCAGAAATAGAGCTCTTCTTCAGCTGTTAAGACAATATTATACCTGTTCAAATGTTTCTTTTATTGTAGAATGTAGAATTTGGTAAAATTTAAATAGGTAACACTGAATACTTCTCCATTTTACTACCTGTTTTTAGGAAAATGCTAAATATCATGAACTCCTTGAAAGTTATCTCTGTCAGTTTCAGTATTGAGCACAATCAGAGATACAGTGGAGCCTCAATTTACAAACTTAATTCTTTACCAATTTAGATGAGAACCAAATCAAATTTCCCTATAAGGTCAACGTTGAACCTAACCATTGAATTTAATTCAGTTTTCATCCAGTTTGGTTTGCCACCAGAATTGTGGAAAGAATTAAGTTTGTGAACAGAGGGACCACTGAACCTTTTCTAGAAAATGCTGCAATCACTACTTAATCCCAAGCCAGAAGCAATCACTTTTCTGACTTGCAGCAGCCTTGGTTACCCTTTTCAAGTTTTCATTCTAGTTTGTAGGAGTTTGTGTTTTGAAATGGGTAAAAGTATTGTTACATTGTCTATATGGTCAATACAGATGCTTTCGACAAATTTTCAAATTTTGAAATGGGAACCCCCTTGCACTCCTGGCTCACTAGTAACAATGTATATTCGTAGTCTTAACCAAAGAAGTTGGTTCTGTAAGTGGAGGCTGTGGAAAATCAACATTTTTAATGTATCTCCAAGAATCCCAAAAGATTCTGATTATATTGGTGACCTATGAACCAGCTGGGAGAAACTGATTTCTCTGAACATGTTAAAGGGATCAGAACATTGTAGCAGAACGTCATTTTTCAATACATGAAGAATGATAGAAAGATATAGTGAATGTTAATTTTTTTTAATTTCAGCGAAAGACACATTGCTATTAATTCCACTCCAAATACTACCCTTCAGACACACTTATTCCATCATTTTTTCCCCTTTAAACCAGTCCTCTTTCATGAATGTCCTTAGTTGTGCAGTTATAACTCCTGTCCCAAATCCATTCAAAATGTTTACTTTTCTTAGTCATTTGTGACTTTGGGGGAAGAGCCAGAAGTTGCATAGGGGCAGATCTGATGCTTAAAGTGAGGAGAAACCCTAAGGTTTTCATGAGCCTGCCCTTCTCTAGCCATTTAGCACCCAGCATTCACTGTATTTTTGATCAGTCCTGGTAACAATGTGAAAGAGGACTTCCAGAACTGCTACAACAAATGTTGAAAACAGTGAGATGCATGTTTGAAATGAGAGGAAGTAATTTGAGCAGTAATGGCAATGTCTTTTATTGTAATTTTAAAAAATCAAACTTTTTTTTTTTTTTTTTTTTTTTTTTTTTTTTGTCTTTTGAGACGAGGTCTCGCTATGCAGTTCAGGCTGGCCTTGAGCTCACTTTGTAGCCCAGGCTGGTCTCGAACTTGCAACAATCCTCCTGCCTCAGCCTCCCAAGTGCTGGGATTACAGGAGTGAGCCATCACGCCCGGCTACATCATAAATTTTGATCATGCCTCATGCTAATAATTTGATGCTTACTCCACTCTAAGTAGGTATCTTTTGGCTTTCAGGGAACATTTACTTAAATAGCAGATAATTGTCTTGCAGATGTTTTGCTATGTCTCATCAGAATCCAAATCTTTTCTCCTACTTCCATGTTTTAACAAGCCATCTAATTCTGATGTCTTATCTTTGGAGAGGGAGACTAAGTGGAGCTCAAAGAATAAGAGGTCATCTTTGTACTAATATTTCTAGGATAGGTGTAAGACAGACCTTTAAAAGAAGGTATTAGTATAATTGATAATATTTGATAATTGAGTATATTAATAATAATCTAGTCTATGGAGGTCACTACCTTTGAATTACTTGGCTCTTCACTTACCAATAGAACTGATTGAAATGGAAGGATATGAATAGGGCAGTGGTTCACAACAAAATGATTTTTGTTTAGCAGCGATAACATTGTGTGACAACTTGTTACAAATTCTTGGGCATCACTCACATCTAACCACACTTAAATTCTGAGTGGGAGAGCAGTCATCTGGATTTTATGGAGTCTGCCAGGTGATCTGATGCAGGCTAAAGTTTCAGAACAAATGAAATAGAGCAAGCCTTGAAATTCATCTGTTGAGCCTCACATTTTAAGGAGAAAACTGAAGATAGACTTTGGAGTTAGACTTGAGTCAACTCCTGTTAGTTGAGCAAGTGTCCTTGAGCAAGTCATGTAAAGCCTAAAGCTAGTTTTGTAGCAATCCAGACTTGTAGGCAGTGTTTCTTGCTTTTTCACAAGTGCCATAGCTAGGGTTTATGACTTAGGTAGTTTAATAGTATAGTGTAATTGGTGCTTCCTTGAAGTTACAATGTTGAAGTAATCCATAATGCGGGGAGGGACCTTGGAGCATAAAAATCTTTAAAGAGCCAGTTATGTGATTAGCACTAGAAAGGCTTCATACATTCCTAAATAATGTACATTAGTTCAGTAGAAGAGGTGACTTCTGGAGTCTCCTTCTCCAGCTAGTCACCCACATAATGGCCTGATTAATTTCAAGCACAGTCTACTAGTAGTAATACTCTGGACCAGTGGTAGTAAACCTTTTACATGCATGCTGCAGCCAGTTGTTCGTTATCATTGAAAGCTCTAAAAGGTTCACCATCACTGCAAGTCTAAACAAAAGTCAGTGCATACACTAAAGAAGATTAAATGTATAAAGTTTATGCATAAATGAAGTAATGCGTAAACTCACTGGACATCTTTATGGCTAGTGATGTGGGCTGGGGAGTATTTTGAAGCCCATGATCAGTGGAGACAAAGGAGTTTAGGCAGAGCTGGGGTTGCCTATGTTGCTCAGATAAGTTTTCAGTTACTCTCACTACTTCCCAGTCATTAAGGATTCAGTAGAAGCAGAGGGAGGACAAGCCTGCAGGAATGGGCCTGCCCTAGTTGAGTTGGTCTCAGAAGGTATATTTTCAGGTTAGACAGGTCTCTTTTTCCTTTGAGTTCTACATCTTGGAACAGGAGTAGCCTTCTCAATACAGGAATATCCTCATGAAAACATGGTTTAGGAAAAGTATATGGAGACAGTATTAAAACATCTCACCTTTAATGGTGTATTTCAGAAGTTTAAAAATGGGATTTGTCTGCTCTACTACTGAAATAGAATTAAGTTGAAATGTTGTATGTGTAGGTGCTCACTAATTTGATTCTTCAGAGCCTTTGTGTAGAAGCAACTTGCTTTCAGACGTCCCCACTATTCCAGCAAACTTCTGGCAGGCCTGAAACCTTAACTACACAACGTGATTAGAAAAGATGGGGAGTAGACGTAGCATGGTTATCCTTTAGAAGAAAATTTAGAAGTTAACAGTTTAGGTAAATGATGTGGGTGTGGTCCCTCTTTATACACTGACCTTGAGAATGATACTTCACTGTAGGAGGCATTGGGGAAAGTTGGTAGCTATAATTAATACAGTGCTCTGTAGACTTTGCCTGCTTTTTTTTATAGTCCATGAATTAAGACTTTTAATAGTTAGAAGAGACAGGTTATTTCAGTGACACAGGAAAGTCATTTAAATTTTAAAAATCTGTTCATAAAGTTTTACTGGAATGTTGTCATGCTTATTTATCTACATAAAGTATAGGGCTGGCTGCTTTTGTTCTACAGAGGCAGATTTGAGTATTTGCAATGGAAATTAAATAGGCATAGTCCTTAACTATTTACTACTACCTGGCCATTTATAGAATAGTTTGCTCACCTGACTTGAGTATGTTTGTGTATATCAGGTGAAGCTCACAGGATTCTGTCATGTGTTTTTGGATTTCTTTTGGTATCAGGAAATGAACTCAGGGCCTTGCACTTGGCGGGAAGGTGCTTATGCTCTGAACTGTGTACCTGGCTCCTATGTTGTTAATTTATAGCCTGCCTGTCTTTATCAAAGGACTTTGTATAAACCATGTGTCAAGAGTTTTAGCTTCAAATTTTAATCCATCATTTTTCCATGTACTGTATTTTCTGAACAGTCTCACTAGCAAGATGATAACTGTCTTTCTCTAAGCTTGATTTGGCCTACTGATGTCCAGAAAAAAAGTTTGACTGTCCTACTCTTCATTTAAATTAAGGTAGCTGTGTCACCCCTTAGGTGGGGTCTTCCTCTCAGGTTAGAGTTGGAAGAGTAGGAAGTGAGAACAAACCCTTTTCACTTAGATGTAAAACTGATACTCAATAGTATCAACTGCTTTTTTTTTTTTATAGCAACAAGTATGACTCAGCATCTTATTACCTGCCTTTTAAAGGAAAAAGGTCCTCTATCCAAGTGGAAACTGAAAATAAAATCAGTAATCTGTCTACTTTTGAGGGTAGCTGACATTTGCTATTATTAGTCAGAGGACTTGGAAACCAAGAAATAATGCAGGATGGTTTTGTTTTTGTTTTTTATTGATTCTGGACAATTTGGAGTATAGCCACCTGGGAAGAACTTGTGTTAAAATACCTATGTCAGGGGATAGGTCTAGACTATAGGACTCACACACCAAAATGCTTGAGAACTGCTGTTCTCGAGCGTTTGCAGTTTTTCTTTTTACCCTCACCGGTTTGGACCAAAACAATTTATAAAGTTGGTAGAACTTTTATGAATAGAATAGAAACTTAGGGATCAGTAGAGGTTTTTTTACATATTAGAAAACTGAGACTCAAAACCAAGAAATAAGTTACCCAAGACCTGTCAGGACATTGCAGTAATTAGACTCCTGAGTTTCTCCAAGAATCTGTCTTCTGACTGTTAGAAGGCTGAGTTAACTTTAAAAATCCGTCATTACAGTTGTGGCATAGTATAGCATTAAACAGTCTTTTCTGGTTCTAATTGTGTTTATAGTCTCCAGCTTAGAAAATTTTTGTTAACAAGGTAACGTATTTCTTTGAAAGATAGTTTGGTGGATTCATGACTTAAACCTGAATTATTTTTTTGTTTTTAAATATAATTGTTGGTAACTGGAGTTGAGAACCAGATGAAGAAAGGAAGATGAACTTGAAATCTAAGGGCTTAATGGAAGAAGTTGGATAGGAAAAAGGGTTGTAAAATAGTTAAAAGTGCATAAACAGGAAAGGCCTGTGAAGAGACAGATTAAAGTAATTGAATAATTAGAAGACCATGAAGAGAGTCTGATTTAAATGTGGAAGTGGATTGGAAGAGAGAACACCCTCGGTCCATTTTTAAGCCCCCTCTCCCTTTCTGGTGATGTCTAAAGCCAGGTAGGTGAGTAGATGTCTTCAGGGATGGGGTGCCTTTTCTATGGCAAGGCCCTTTGGTTAGTAGTTGACCACTAATCTCAAACAGCTTGTTACGTTCGAAAACCTAGTAGGTTCTTAAGTGTTTTTTAAGTCATTTGTGGCATTTCTTCTGAACATGTAAGCACTTTGGAAAATATAGTGGCAGGTTTTAAAAATCTGAAGCTGTGCTTCAGAGCTGATTTTTTTTCTTTTTTAAAGTTTAAAATGCTGGGTCTTTTATTGCAGTGTACTTCTAAGTTTCTAATGAGATTTTCCCAAGTATTGGATATTGAGGAGAAAGGTGCAGTCACTTGCAAAATAATTGGTAACTTAGTTTGCTGCTGGTGCTTCCCTTCTCCTCCTCCTCCTCTTCCTCTTTCTGGTTTCTTAACTTCTTCTGAAGGTCTTTTCCAGCTGCAATGTCAGAGTGTGATTTTGGAATTTCATAGGGGCAAGTCCAAGGAAAGTGGGTTTTTTTGGAGACTCATTCTCTTTTCTCAGTTACTCATTTAACAGCTGCTGCTGTTGGAAAGGTTTTGTTGGATAGTATGTTTATTGTGAAACTTCTTGGGGGGCAGGGACTGATTTTGTTTCTAATTGTATTCCCACACCTGGAACAATGTCTGACATAGAGTTACCATTTAATAAACATTTCAACAAGTGAGTATTGTGAAGCACAGCTTCTCTAAGAAGGATTTATACTGGTCTGCCACCTTCCCAGCTAAAGATGTCTTTTGTTTCGTTTGCTTGAGACTACAGTATCAAATCCCTAAGAAGAAACCCTATTAGTTTTAATAATGAACAAATTTCTTTGTGACAAAAAGCCTTGTTTATAATGCAGAGCACATTTGAGGAGAACAAATGGTAATTTGAACTTTAAAAGTTGGAAATGTTACTAATATTTTCTACTTTCGAATTAAAGGGTTTCTTTAAAAGGGAATCATTCTAGTATTTTTCTTTTTACTTTTGAGTCCCACAGCCCTTTGAGTTTTCACCAGAAACTGCCTATGTTTTCCTTATTTTGAAAGATTGTTAACTATATCTTGGAATTTTGGAAATGTTCTCATTGAGAATTGCTGCAAAATAATGATAAATACTCTTTAGGGCTCAGTTGAAATCAGCCACTATTGAGATGGATCACAGACTGGGTTTTCTGGTTTGAAACTGAACCAACATTTGTAAAGTGTGAATGTTAGTTGTGTTCCAAAAGAAGGAATGGTATAAAATTTTCCCTTTTCATTCCTTTTAATGATAACAAACTTTCAGCCTTCCTGACTGCTTTTAGCTTGTTTAGCCTTAAGTTCCCGGCAAGATTCACATACCCCTGATACTGACCACACTCCCGGATGTCAGTCTTTATCACTCTAGGCCAGCTTGTTATCTGTCATAGACAAAAACAGTTCTTTTAAAGTATTACAGCATACTGGGAGCCAGTGTTGTGGTACACTCTGGGGTGCTGAGGCAAAAAGATTGCAAGTTTGAGCTCAGCATGAGCAACTTATTGAGATACTTTCTCAAAATAGGACTAGAGATGCCAGCTCATTGCAGAGGCCCTGTGGCTTCAATTCCTAGGACTCAAAAACAAAAACAAAAACAGTGTAGTAGTGTTAAGCAGAAATGCTGATTTTACTTAAACCAACTTTGGGGATGTAGTATCTATGGATTTAAAAATAGAAATGAAGGAAAAGATAATAAGGATTTGTCCCAAAAGATTTTTTATAATGAGATGATAAATATCTCTGAAAATTTTACTTTTTAAGCTATGCATGGTGCCTATAATCTTAGCATCTGGGAGGATGGGGCCGGAGAATCTCAAGTTTGAGCCCAACCTGGGTAATTTAAGAGTTTAATGAGACCCTGTCTAAACAAAACAAAACAAAACCAAACCCCCAGAAATTTAATCTCTGCATTGTGTTTACTAGAATTGTTCTAACATCTACTTTTAATGAACTAGTTGTGTGTCTTCATGCAGTTTTTGATTGTGCAACTCTTACTTGCCACCTCCATCACTTGTGTACTTGATTTGATTGCTACATTTGAAGGAGTTTATTGTATTCTGACTTGATTCTCTAGCCCTGTGCCTGTATTTTGTTAACCAACCTCCATTTCCCCATGTGTGTATGTCTCTATCTCTTTCATGCTAGGGCTCTACCTAGGGCATGCTAAGCAAGTGCTATAGCACTGTGGAATCACATACCCAGTCTTTTTCTTTAAGAAAGTATAGGTATTTATGCTTGAATTGAGCATTGATTATGTTAGGGACCCTAGGTAGAAAAGGATTGGCAACACTATCAGTCCCCTACTAATTGCAGCTTAATTAATGCATGTGTTTCCTCATGGGGATGTCGACTGGTATCATCAGTGCATGCCTTAAAATAATTAAATTCTTTAGGCTTCTGAATATAGAGTTGTTAGAGCGGGCCAAGGTTTTACTTCTTCTTTTTTTTTTTATATAAGTGTTTTCTTTCCTGGATCTGAGTACAGGAAAGAAAATTGAAGTCTTTTGTTCATACTTAGGCAGGATAAAGTTATGGGGAGAATGTTAACTCTACATGATTGGGTAAACTCAGTTCAGTCCTTTGTAAACTAACCATGAAAAGGGTTAAATAATGACTATCTCATTGACAGTTATTAATATATTTGTAATTTCTTGGAAATTAGCCAGGAATTGTATTATAGCTACATAAAGATTAATTTTCAGAATAAAAATATTAAGATTGCTTAAGTTTTCTCAGCCCTGGCCTATTCAATTTATTTGTCAGGGTCAAAGATACTAAATAAATGATAAGCCGAAATTTGAAACACTCAATATTTGATTTATGCTGCTTTCTTATAGATTGACTAGTTAAGTGTGTTTTACCCAATGTCATCCTGTAAGTAACAGAGTAAGGATTTGTATTAGATTGTTTTCACTTTTGAGCCAACCTGCTTCTTGTAGAGATCCATTCTATTATGTGCTACTCTGTTAATGTTTAGCTGGCAGTGGTCCAATCTGGGTGTTGCCTAGGTTGGTCTTGAATTCTTGAGCTCAAGTGGTTCTCCTGCCTCAGTCTGCACTTGGCTTTATCTTATCAACATGTTTAACAAAGTATTTTATGGACTTGGCTTTCTTGTTGTCTGGTTTCCTTGTGGAGAATGAATTCTTCATCTTTTGCCTGATTTGACACTAATTTGGCCACTTGAGGCTAACCTAACACTTGGTTTCCAAACTTACACCTTCATTGGTATCCTGGGATTTGGTCAGTTTTGAAGGATTTTTAAGCAATTGGATCAAACTTTGCTGGACTTACTTGACAAGTCTTAATCCTAGATACTATGTTTTCTTCTGCCTTTTCTTTTACCTAAGTAGAGGGTTAGTCCTCTAGAACTGCCAGAAGTAGGAGCACATCTGTAATTTATCATTTATGAAACTAATTTTGGGACTCATGGTCTTGGATAAATATAACTTATGAATTTCATTTATCCATTATTGTAGTGTTTGAGGTCAAACCCTTATGCGTTGAATTTTCTTTTACTTTTTAGCATGTTCTTGAGAAGAATCTATTACACCTTTTCCCAGCTGGCAGGAAGTATATGTTCTTAATTTTGCTCAATCAAAAGAAAAAGAATTTTTCAGCAATGATAATAATGGCTTTTGTTACTAATGTTTCTTACATTAGTATGTAGTATTTTTATCTGCCAGCAATGCTTTTTGGCTTCCTGTGCCTTTCAGACTCTCTTACCTTTCAGTAAGGCTGAGCTCAAACTGTCTCTTTGAAGAAACTGTTGTTGGCTCCCTATTGGCTCTCCTTCATCCAGGGTATTTATTTTACCTTTATGTGTATGTTTGTGTGTAACCAGGCTGTTTCACACTTTGGAAGCAAAGGGAAGGCAGTTACAGCCTTGATTCAGTATTTTACTCTGGCCCCTTTATGCTGGCAAATTAAGTAATCCTAATGATACATGTTTCATGTGTAGACAATTGGAAAGATGTCTATTAACTTTACAAGAAATTTGTAGTTTCTAAATGAGCATTGTTATGCAATAGAAAGTATGATACTTTCACTAGTTTGAGATTTTGAGGGTAGGAATTGTAATCCATTTCAGCAAATCTAAGATTTTAAAAGGATTCTTCTGTGCTGACTGAGCTTTCTCTGCCTGCTTTCATGTGTATATAGATTAGCATACATTTCCTTGCTATTTTACAAGTAATGCTTATTTACAATTTCTCAAAATTGAGAATAGAGAAATTCTGTTACAATTCTTTACAATATTCTCTCTCTCTCTGTCTCTCTCTCTCTTTGGTACAGGGAATCAAACTTACAACCTCATTGCTTACCAGGCAAGCACTTGTGCCACTGAGCTGAATCCTTGGCCCAGTATTCTCCTTAAAAACATTTTTCCTTAGTCAGTTTGCTATTCTCTTAATCTGGGATTCTGACTTCTGACTTCTTTTTTCCCTGTTACTTGTTTTCTCAAGTACTTCCTGCCGACTATGTCATCGTCCACTCACTCCTCTATATACACCCTGGAGGGTGGTATATCTTGAGGCTAAATTCCCTGATGTAGGATTGCTGGGTCAAAACAGGGAGAGTGCATGTAAGTCAGTTTTGTTAGATATAGCCCAATTCACTCTCTATATTGTGTCAACTAGGCGTACCCTACTTTCAACGATGTTAAGTAAAGTGTTCTTTAGACTGGATAAAATACATATCACCCAAAGTTGGAAGAGTTAGAAGTGTTATATGTAGCACAGTACTATCTTATGCAGAATACACAGTTAGTAATGGATAGTTGTTACTAACTTTGAAATGAGAATATTTCACTTTTGCAAGTGTGGTAAGAAAATTAAGTGAGACGTAAAAGCCAGAAATAGTGACACACACCTATAATCTAGCACTTGGGAGGCTGAGGCAGGAAAGATTTGCTCCAAGTTCCAGGCCAGCTTTTGCTACTTTGTGAGTTCAAGGCCAGCCTGAATTACAGAGCAAGACCCTATCTCAACAAAACAAAACAAGTTCGGTGAGACATTTTAACAAAATGTACCCTAATATGTTGCTGGCAACTGTATTAGTGCCCTTTCTGTTATGTGGTTTGGACAGTGGCTGATTAGTTTTATGTCTTGATTACCTTACTGGATTTTAAATTTCTTGAGGGCAGAGTCCTTGTCTGATGATGAGTCTTCTTTAGCAAGTGCTTGGGTTTAAAGAATATATTTGATTATAAATTAAATTGGTCCTTGAAATATATTCTTGAATCTAGTTGAGTAAAAGTATCTTTCCCACAGTAACCATCAAGTCCTTGTGTAGTGCTAACTATAACTATTCTTAACAGTGAGAAGAGGCATTCTCCTTTTGTCATTTGGTAGTTTCTTTTTTTTTTTTTTTTTTTTGTCTTTCATTTTTATCGGTACCGGGGATCGAACTCACGACCGCCTGCTTGCAAGGCAGGTGCTTATGCCGCTGAGCTAAACCCCCAGCCCCTATTTGGTAGTTTCTTTATTTGAAAGCTTTCTAATCCTGAGAAATATTTTGAATAACAAAAACATGTTGATCTCTGTTCTCTTTATTCATTTACTACTCTGTCCTTATGGAGTTAACTCCAGGTAATTCTAGTATAAGTTGTTGGATATTGTAAGTATTCTGAGTTTTAAAGGTAACTTTAGTTCCACAATCTTTATCGTTTTTTTTTTTGTTTTTTTTTTTGTCTTTTTCTTTTTTATCAGTAACAGGGATCGAACTCACGAATGCCTGCTTGCAAGGCAGGTGCTTATGCCGCTGAGCTAAATCCCTGGCCCCTCTTTATCGTATTTTTATCTATAGATTTAAGTACTAGGAGTCCAAAACAGTTGTTATCAGGAACCATTAGGTGACCCAGATTCATAGTGAATAAGATTTTCTGGTGATTTAATATACAGTGGTTTATATCTTTCATTTTGTTCCTTATCTGTTAGTCAAATTCAACACAGTTCGTTCTGCATTTAACAGATGATTGAAGTGACGGCATCCTTTCTCTAAAACGTGTTAACAGTATCTACTCTTAAATTCCAGTTAAGGGAAAAAGATGTGCACTTACTTTTCTCCTCAAGTCTACTAATATGTTCTCTACAAATGTTTTCACCATGAGAGATAAATTATTGTACCCTAATTTGCTTTACTTTTTTCATTTATTACACCTCTTCCGACCAGACTTTTCAGCCTGATGTCCCACTGTTACCTTAAATACAGTATGACTTCAGTTAGGCGCATTTTTTTTCCAGTCTTTTTCCTTTGCTTCATTTTTATTCTACACACTTTGCTGTTCTTGCCAAGGCTCATTGTTTTGAACAGTGACTAGAAAAAGACTGAGTATTCTTTGACTCTTTATTCATTACACAGCACTGACTTCCTAGGGCTGGGTTCTACTTTAATTTTGCTGGACACATGTACATTTACATTTTCCTCCTTTTTAGTCACAATTTTCTAGGTTGCTTAAAAGCTTTTAGCTATTTTACCTTTATACTTCTATATACAGTATCTTTCAACTAGTTTTAAATGTTTCTTGTTCCTTTTCTGCTTGAAGTGGCTCCTTGTCATGCTTGAGTACGGCACCCTGATTCTGGCTTAATTTTATCTATTAAACTTTATCTCTTACTGTTCCTTCGTATAAATCCACTCTGAAACTAGATAGTCTTCTTGCTGTTACTCTTATGTAATGCTAAAAATAAAGAATTGGAAGAGAAGAAACTTAGAGATTTTATTGTGAAAAGTTTCAAGAATTCACACAAACACTTGGTGTAGTGAACTCCCTTGTATTCATCTATCATCCAACTTTAAGAACAAGTTTTTGCCAATTGTGTTTTATCCATACCTGTATCTTTAAAATCCTCTTTTCCCCAGATATTTGAAAACAAATTCTAGTCATCACTCAGGAGTGTTTTAGAATTCATATTTGGAGATTATTTAACCTATCAGTTTACCTATCAGTGTATGAGTCCTCTTTGTAGTTTCTTCAGTTGGTTAGCCTTTTTTTCATGTTTAGGAGACACCCCATTCTGTTTGTGGGCAGTTCTGTTTTTGTGCTAACCCAAATCTGCTTTCCTAGGGAAACTTTATTTACATAGATTAATTATATTGTATATTTTATATGCAGCCCAAGGCTGTTCATCTTCACTCAAGGTAGGCAGGTAGACCATAGGTTGGACACAGCTACAAGAAGTTGCCATTTATAAGGGATGATCAAGATATATGGTGAATGCTTAAATTTTAAAGAAACAATTGTAGTAAAACACACATTGCCATTTGCCCTGCCTCCCCCGTACTCTCCTTTTGCTTTAGACACCTTATCCCATTGTTATTTCCACTTTCGGAAACAGCTCTAGAAGTCCTCTTTCATGACTTCACGAGACATGATCAGAAATGAGGCAGATACTGATCCTGAATGCCATCCCACAAAAAGGCAGGCTCATAAAAACCTCAGAGCATGTCTTTATTCATTGGATCTGGCACCATGCAACTTCTAACTCTTTGGATCAAAACAATGAGGAAAGGTAAAGGTGAGTTGATTTAGGACATCAAAGCAGCAACAGTAACACAACTAAAGACTCTTATTATACTTTTTCATACCTTGTCACAGTACAGATAGCACAGTTTGGGCATATGCTAGACATTTAGCAACTTTAAATAAAGGGCACAAGGAGTGTAGCTCTTTTACCTATGTCCTGTATTAGTAAGATTTTTCAACTATAGCCCCATGTTTCTCACTAGATATTTTGGTTTTGTATATTTAGATAGCAGTTGCTTTGAAAGAGTTGGACAATTGGCTTTAAAGTTACTTCAGGCTGTGCTTGTTGGTGTCTGCTTATAATCTCAGCCCTCTGAGAGGCAGACGGATCACCAGTTTGAGCCCAGCCTATGGTACTTGGCAAGACCCAGTCTCAAAAAAAGGTCTGGGATGTAACTCAGTGTAAAAGGTCCTGGATTTAGTCACCAATATTGAAATATTTTTTTTAATTAAAAAAGTTAATTTTGAAATTTTGTATGTTTTGAAAACAAGTTGACATTCTAGTTATCTGAAATCTATTTAGAATTACTCATTTTTCTGATAAAAGTGACTCATTGTAGGGGGATGAAATATATGCACAAAAAGTCATGAATATATCACTCAGAGGTCACTTCTTTCACTGTTTTGATGTCTGTCTGCAAGATGTTTTGATGTCTTTTTGTACATGTTATATTTATTAAATTATACAGGTTGTTTGGTGGTACTGTTCTTTTTTAATATTATGCCTGCCATCTTCAACTTATTATAATAACAGATCTTGAAGTTTTGAAGTTACTTTGTTGAATTTGGTCTATAAAGTGACACATACTTTATTTCAGGTTGTAGTGCTGTTGCATATATTGTCATTAGTATGGTTTGAGGCAGATGTCGTAGGCTATATTACTGTTAAGTAAGCAGAGGTCATCAGCCTTGTTGATTGATTCAGCCTTTTAAGATTATAGTCTTTAAGACTTTGAAGTTGGAGGGTTTCTGTATTACATGGAAGATTGGATTCAAGTCCTTCTTCTGATAACTGTGTGTGTTTAATTTTTTCTGTCTCTATGGAATGGAAATTTCTCTTTGTCCAGGGCCTAGCAGAGAGAATGTTTAGTAGCTTATGGCAAATATGACTTCTTTAGTGTTGGGAGTGGACTCAATACACATAGTGCCTACATATTATAATATACTACTATGAAACATGTCACTTCAGTGTTTAGTAGCTTAAAACAATGAACACTAACTTTCTCACATAATTCTTGTGAATCAGGAATCCAGGAGCAGTTTAGTTATCTGATGGTGGCTTGAGGTTTTTTTGTAAGATTGCTGTCAGCCAGATGTGGTGGCACACACACACACACACCCCTGAATTCTCAGCAGTTAGGGAAGGTGAGGCAGGAAGATTACAAGTTCTTTCCCAGCCTGGGCAATTTAAGACTTGACAAGACCATATGTCAAATTAAAAATTAAAAGGTCTGGGGATATAGCTTAGTATAAAGACCTTGGGTTTGAGCGTGAAGACCAAGAAAAGAAGATTACTATCAGCTTGTTAGCTAGGGCTGCAGTTACCTGGTTTTATTGAGGCTGGAGAATCTACCTCCAAAATGGTTTGGTTATGAAAGTAAAAGTCATCAGTGCCTCACTATGAGTCTTTCTATGTGGCAGCTGACTTCTCAAAACAGAGAGAGCCAAAAAGAAAATATGCCTTTCATGACATATTTTGTCATGAAAACATGACCTATGTTGTATATACATACTGGCATTTCCATTTTATCCGTGTTTGCCAATCAGGGTCACCTGACTAGTGAACAACTTTGGTGGTTGTTTTAATACACATTAAAGTTGGAGAGGCATCTATAGAGGTGTAGAGCTATACACCATGTTCATGAACCATAAGATGTAAAATTAAGTATTGTGAGGCTACAGAGGTCAAGATAGTGTGTTTGTGTAAGAGTAGAATATACTCTAGAATTAGACATGAATACATGGTCACTTGATTTCCAGTAAAGAAACCAAGATTCCTTTCTTCATGGGTGCCAGAACAACTAGACAGCTCTATAGATAAAAAAATGAACCCTGACCCTTATCTCTGTAAAACTACAAAAAATAAGAGGAAATCTATGTGACTTTGGGTAGGCAAAACTTTCTTTGAGCACAAAACATACTGTAAAAAGGAAGAAGTAAATTGCACTAAAGTTGAATACTCCTTTTTGAAAGACACTATTATGAAATTTTAAAAAGGCAAGCCAGTAGCTGATAAGAAAATATTTCCAATATATGTAGTAAAGCTAACAACAACAGCAAAAAAAAAAAAAAAAAAAAAAAAAAAATTGCAATTGGGAATGTACAAAGAACTTTTACAATTCAACAATGAGACAAAAATTTTAATAGATTTGAACATGTCCTTGACTAAAGGTTTTGAGTGTCACATGAGAAGATGAAGGTCATTACAAGTCATCATCAGAAAAACATGAACTATAAAATCCACTAGGCTAGCTAACTGATTTTATTGAGAATTTGCAGCAACTAGAACTCCAGTGAATTTTTGATGGTAGCATCACTTTGAAATATAGTTTAGTAGTTTCTTACTAAGTTAAACTTAATTGTATTGTATGATCTTGTAAATTTGCTCCTAAATATATATCAAAAAAAGTGAAAATGTCTTTAGAAAGACTGACATATGAATGTTCATGACAGATTTATTATAGTAGCCAGTGTCTGGAAACAAATATCTATTAATAGGTGAATGGATAAATTATAGTATATCCATACAGTAAAATACTACATAGCACTAAAATGGAAGTGAGGGAAGTAGGTCCATGTTAGAGTGGTTGTCTAGCTTTTGAGAGGCCCTGGATTTAATCCTTAGTCACCAAAAAATTTTAAAAAGGGACAAACTAGTTACATCCCATGACATGTAGCATGGGTGAATGTCGAAAACATGGTAGATGAGCTGGGCATGGTGGTGCACACCTGTAATTCTAGTACTTGGTACGCTGAGGCAGAGAGGTTGCCTTGATTTTGAGACCAGCCTGGCCTGTGTGATAAGAATCTGTCAAAATAAAGCAAAACAACATCTTGTGTGAAAGAAATTAGAAACTAAAAAGTAGGTTGTAGATTGATTTTGTTTTTATGAAACTTATAAATCTAAACCATAGTGTTGTCACATCAGTGCTTGTTTTGGGCTAAAGGGTAAGAGATATGGATTGAACTTTCTGGGCTATCTACCTCAAAATCTTATTTGTAGTGGAGATTATACCTGTGTATATGTCAGATTTACTACAGTGTTTTGTTTTGTTTTGTTGGTCTTTTTCCTTTTTTATCGGTACCGGGGATCGAGCTCACAACTGCCTGCTTGCAAGGCAGGCGCTTATGCCGCTGAGCTAAATCCTCAGCCCCGCTACAGTGTTTTTGAGATGTATTAAAATTCATTTAAAAATATTTCTTGAGGCTTGGACTTTTCCAGAAGTTATGTAGATGACCATCTAATCTTTAGAATCAGTGTTCAGGATTGTCCTTTTGTATCACTTACCAGTTAGGCTTAATAGTAAGATTTAGGAAGAATGCCAAACCTATGTCCTTTCATAGTAGAATTGGCTCTCCTTCCCACATCCTACCATATGTTAGTAATAGTAATATAGTCTTGGTTTTACAGACAAGGTAATAGAATACCTTGTCTGGGCTTCCTTGTAAAATCTCCACTTCTAGAGGAATGTGCTTTTTGTGGCCACTGTGCCATTTGAATTCTGAGCCTGTTGACCAGCTTGTGATGGTAGGTGGGTAGCTTATGACTTTCTTAACTGACTTATCGCTTATGGTTGCAGATTCTCATAAACATAAAGATAAACACAAAGATCGAGAACACCGGCACAAAGAGCACAAGAAGGACAAGGAAAAGGACCGGGAAAAGTCCAAGCATAGCAACAGGTAAGGGTCAGTCTCATCACTCAGCAGTGGGTTGGCCATCTCGGCTTCCCAGAATAGACATTAACTTCAGCTATAGTTAATAGCATGGGCAGTACAAAATACACAGAGATTGTATTTGATCCTAGAATTGCTAAGAGGCTGGCTTTGATAATTCTTCAGGCCTGATTTGGGATGCCATTGTTAAAATCAGTATACAAAAGTAGATTGGAGAACAAAGAATATTACCATGGATTTAAAAAAAAAAACATTTTGTAAGGTTAGAAAGGGACTGATCAGGAGGACTAAATGATTATGTTTATATAGACTAGTATCAGAGCTTCAGATATACAAAGACTTAATAGAACTGTAAAGAATTACTCAGATCAAGGTATACAAAATCAAGTATGTGACTTCTTTCAATATATACTTCATTAAAAATATATCATTTTTTGATTTTGTTTTTATGGTGCTAGGGACAAAAATACATACTTTTTAACTTTAACTATGGATTCAGTGTAATACATGATGGCGTGACATTTAATGGAGTGTGCCTTGATTAAAAAGTGAGTTAGATTAGAGATCTGATTTTCATTTGCCCCACCCCCTTCTTTCTTTTGGTGTTTTAAAAGGGTATATAAACCAGATGCAGTGCTCCATACCTATAATCCGAGCACTTGGGAGGCTGAGGCAGGAAGATAGCCATGAGTTCAAGGCCAATCAATGAGTTCAAGGCCAATCAAGGCTACCTAGTGAGTCCAAGACAAGCCTGAGTTGCATAGTGAGACCCTGTCTCACACACACACAAAAGGATGTACATTAAAAATTCTTAACTAGGGAAGCCCAGCCCCTACATGCATTCTAGCCACCATTAAGATTCTTCCTGTGGGTAGCCAGCACGTGTGGGGAAAAGCAGCTAGCCTAGTCCCCATATGCACACTGGCTGCCATTGCGTCTCTCCTGGTTACCAGTGTGAGCCAGGAGAACCAGCCAGCCGTGCCTTGGAGAAGCCATGAGTGTCTGGAGAAGCCCACCCTGCACCTCACTGCCTTCTAGGGAACCTGCGTTACAAGAGACCCAGGCACCTGACCTGTTTCCCTGCACTGTAGATGGGTAGCCAATGTGGGAAGCACCTGAGACCCCATAACCCAATCATCTGGAGGAACTCAGGAAAGTATCAAGACGAAGGAGCAAAAGGTGATCTCTGGCCTCTAACTCAAACAGAACAAGTCCAGGAGACATGGACATGGAAAAAAGCAGGAATTGCACACCTGAAATTTCTGGGATGCCACTAAAGTAAAGAAATTACTTGATGAAGCTGTAAAAGAAATAGGATCAGAAATAATATCTCAGGTAAAAGAAGAAATGATAAACATAATAAAAGGGTTGCTGAGCATATCTAAAAAAGACATAGATTTTAAAAAAGAAGAGCATCGGAGAATAAGGGAAACCTTGAATGAACAATATGAAGAATTGGAATGCATGAAACAGACTCAAAGAGATACCCAAGAAATTAAAAACTCCATTAAAAACTGACAAAACTGCTTGAAAGAAACTGAAGACTTTCAGATCTTGAGGACAGAATGGCAGCTAGTGATTGTGAAAGGAAAGATCTCTTAAAAATAACAAGAAACGGGAAAAAATAATTCAACAGCTACAAGACGATACAAAGAAAAATAAGAATGATAGGTTTCAATGAAACCTATCAACACAAATGACTTAAGGAAACTGTTTACAGAAGTAATAACAACTTCCCCAGCATGAGAATAGGAGTTGACATACAGATAAATAAGCCATGTGGAACTCCCAACTAGCCATAACCAAGATAAATCTACACCCAGACATATGATAATTGAGATCCAAGATACTCACCACCAAGACAGCATATTAAAGGCTTAGAGAAAAGAAACATCACTTATAAAGGAAAACCCATCAGAACCATGACAAACTTCTTAACACAAACCAAGTTAAGAAGAGCCTGGAGTAAAGTACTTCAAGTCCTGAAAGAAAACCAACAACCAAGATTGATGTAACCTGCAAAACTATTTTTTAGAATTAATGGAGAAATAAGATACTTAATGACAAAGAACAACTAAAAGAATTCATGAACACCAAGTCAATCCTTTAAATAAAGAATACTGAAGGATATTCTAGAGAGAGATAAAAATGACCCAGGAAGAACAGCAAAGTGAGATCACTGAGCAGGACAGAGAGTTGAATGGAGGGGAAAAATAGGGAGCCAAGGGCAGAAAGAAATCATGATAGAGACAAATCAGTGCAAGATGGCCTTGATTCACCAATAAAAAGAAATCAGGCAGAGTAAATAAAAAAATAAGATCAATATGTGATATACAAGAAACACATTAACTCGAAAGGAAATTCATAGATTGAAAGTCAGGAGAGAAAACAATGCTTCATGCAACAGGGAACTAGCAAAAAGTAAGAGTAGCTTACCCATCAACTGCAGAGTGGATAAGAAAGATATTTTATATCCATAGCATTTTGTATCCATAGCATTTTATAGCATTTTATATCCATAGCTATAAACAATGATAATCAAAAGGCTCTTGTAGGTAAATGAATGCAACTTATGAAGTGCTCGTAGGTGGAATGGTTCAAACCTGAACATCATGTTGTCTCACTAGTATAAAAAACTGTAGGAGTTAGTGGGATCCAAAATGTACAATAGACATGAAAGCGGAAGGGGAGGAAATGTCTAAAAAGGGAAGGTGGTAGTCATGGTTAATTCCCTGTCATTTTGTTTTAAAGTCCTGTATCATTTTCATTGGTTTGGTTTGGTTTTATTATATCTGATGGCATGGGTAGCTATTTTGAAGATAACATGATATATTATGGTAGCCATTGTTGGTTTCTTATTTTGTTTTGAAGTCCTATGTCACTTTCGTTGTTTTGTTTTGATTGATTTTATTCTGTTCTGTTTAATTTGATTTTATTAGATCTGATGGTATGGGTAGCTATTTTGAAGATAACAAGAAGTATTATGGCAGCCATTGTTGATTTCCTATTACCTTCTTTTGAAGTCCTGAATCACTTTCACTGTTTGGTTTTGACTGGCTTTATTCTGTTTTGTTTGGTTTTATTCTCTCAAAAATAAAAAATTTAAAAAATTCTTAACTAGGGTTTCCATGATCTTTGCACCCCTGAAATCTTGCGCAAATGGTTGAATATAAGAGATTTTCCTGGAAAGAAATTTGGTAGCTTTCACCCAGTATACATGAAACTTAGCAGTGCTCCTTACTGGATCTAAGCCCCAGAAAGATTTCTTTATTGTTCCTTTTGTCCCATTTTTTGATGTAGGAGTTAAGTGGCTAAACCTACTCATTTGAATAGCAATTTGCGCTTTCCATATACTGGTTAGTAAGAAAGGGGTATGGCATTCCTGTAGTGGCCTTAGTTTTGTTAGCAGGGAGGGTAAAGTTCATTTGTCGCATCCTAAGTTTCATTAAAACTGTTTGCTTGTCCTACAATCTGTGGACTAGTTAAAATGAAAATTACTAAATGTTTTCTTTTTATGAATCCTTAAAAACTTTGGTATATTTCTAGTGAATAAGTTTTTTAATGAATCATTAAAAACCAGGTTAATTTTCTCTAGAGAAGATATTTCTTCACAAAATGTGTACTGCTACAAAAGTAGATTGGAGAACAAAGAATAGTGCCATAGATAAAAAACTTACTTAGTAGAAAGGGACTAATTAATAAGGAGGATGTAATGATTATGTTTATATTGACTAGTATCAGAACTTCAGGTATATAAAGATTTAATAGAACTGTGAAGAGAAATAGGCATTCATAATTATAATCAAAGACTTTACCTCTTAATTTTTAGGGCAAGTAGACAGAAAACTATTAAGGAAATGAAGGCTTGAACAAGATCAACTAACTTGATCTAATTGACCTGTATAGACTTACTCAACAAGACTAGACTATGTATTCAGGTGCACAGTGAACAGATGGAAAGATAAATTATAATCTAGGCCTACCCCTTCTTAAATCTGCCTTCCCTTGGCTTTCATGCCTTCATCCTTTTCCATTTTTCCTGCCATCTTATCTTCTTCTCATGTATATATAATACTCTAATAGTCTTTGACTGTCTTATTCTGCTACCTCTCTTGCCCTTTGCTCCCTCTTACATTCTATCTCTAGTCTTACATATAAACTTCCTTTTAGTTTCTCAAACACAGCATGTTCTATAGTAGGCCTTAAAACATGCTGTGGCTGGTTCTGTAATTTTCTCTTGCCTCCTTGCAATAGTTTGGGCTTGATTTTAATTCAAGTATGCTTTCTGACTATCTCTTCATATTAAGTGCCTCTTTTATAAAACTCTGGAACCATGAATATATCTCTTTCATAGTAATTAACAAGTTGTGTTGGTATTGTAATTTTTTTTTTTCTTTTAATCCCATGGGACTTAACAGGACCTAGAGTGGGAGTAGTTTTATATTTATTTTACATCATTAGAGCTTAGCAGATGATTGGTACTCACTAGTCTTTGTTAATGAGTCAGTGAGTAGACGACTTGTGGATACACCAGTTCTCTCTTTCTCATATATGCTCAGTGTCCATGGGATAGTTATTAGTTCCCATTGACTGACCCAGTTTTTCAAATAATTTTTTGTGTATTTGTAGTAAAACGTAGGTGACATAAAATTTGCTGTTATGAAAGGCATTGAGTACACCCGTATGCAGCCATCACCACTCTCTAAAACTTTTCATTATTCCCAATCTTTGAACAAATCCACTAACCTCAGCCTGTTGTTTATTCTACTCTCCATCTCTATGAAATTGACTATTCTAGGTACTTTGTGAAGTGGAATCAGAATATTTACCCTTTTTTTTACTGGGCCTTTTTCCCTTAAAATTATGTTTTCAAGGTTTATCTGTGTTTTCACATGTCAGTATTCAGTTCTTTTTTAAATGATTGAATAATACCCATTGTACGAAACATTTAAAACATCTATCTAGTGACCAGTACTTAAGTTGTTTCCATCTTTTGGCTGCTGTGGATAATGCTATTATGAACATTGATGTTTAAGTATATGTTTAATCCTTGCTTTCAAATCATTTGTGTATATAGTATATGTAGCAGTAAAACAATTTATTTGTATCCTACCCACCATGTTTATTGCTGGTAGGAAATTTGAAAAAAATAAATAAAGAAGAAGTAACTTTTGACCATAAAGAACCTCGTCTGAGGTGCTGAGAGATACAATTTTACAGGGAAGATGAAGAAATGCTGATTTCCATATTACTATAAATTTTTCCAAAGACTATAAAAATAAGTTTATATTTAAAATGTAAAACGTTTTTCCCTCTTCTGGTACTGAGGATTGAACCAGCTAAATCCCAGACTTTTTTGTTTTGAGACAGGTCTTGCTAAATTCCCCACGCTAGCTTTGATCCTCCATCCTCTTGTCTGTCGAGTAGCTGGGGTTACAGATAAGCTCCACTAAACTTAGACATAAATTTGGCCCTGTCTTATTTTACCACAGTCATCTGTTTTTAAAAATAAAGGATCTGATTTTTGTTAGTTATCGTGAGACATCCACAATAATTTAATAGCTTCTATCTGGGAGCAGTGCTCATCCTTTTCCATCCACTTAGGTCTCATGTGATCTTGGCTAAGTTAACCCTAACCTCCATCTCAACTCAGCTGTTTCATGTTTGTATGAATAAATACTTCCAAGGGTTATCATGGGAAGAGGTCTTTGTAAACTGTTCCAGAAATGTACAATAGTTTTTTTAAACCTCTTCTAAACCATACTTTTCCAAGATTATAGCATATGCAAGTTTGGGCGTATTTTGGCACATTTTTGTGAATTTTAATATTTTTATTTATAGTCAAATACTCAAGAAAATAATGGACTGTTTGCCAAAAGTCTGGATGGAGTTTCTCTTTACAAATGACTAAATCTAGCCCTGACTCGACAGTTAAACCAGAAGATATGTTATAAGCCAATGTTTAAATACTTTCTTTGACTGACACATTACCTCTTTGCAACAAAGCAAGTGTATTGATTATATTCCAGTAAAATTCTATACACTGTTCCTTTTTAAGTGACTTCTGATCTTTCTAGTTCTTTTTGGTTTCTTCAGTTTTCTTAGCAGATTACAGAAACATTGAGGATTGTTTCATTGCCTGTGAAGCCTAGAATAATGAAGAGTTAGCATGACCTGTTCTTAAAAGCTTCTGATTTACATCTTTAGTAATAAAGTCTAGCTAACATTTGTGGCTATTTGTTATCCTCAGATCAACTTTTACCTTGAGGAAACCGTTGTTGGTGTGTTTCTGTGTCTTTTTTCCTGCTATATGTTAGTATCAATTATTTGTCATCATACTATACTCATGACTCATCCCAGAGGAATGTTATTTTTTAGTAACGTGTTGAAATGTCAGGCTAATCATTGTCTCTTGAGGCTGTGGACTGCTGTCCATCATTACCACCACTCCAGAGGTCCCACTTTATTCATTTGATTTTCTCTTTATTATCCTCACCCAAGGTGCAAAATAGTGGAGCAGATATTAAAGAGCATTTTATTTCTTCTCTTTGTGTGGACAGGAATCTCAGGTCACATGTGCAAAGTTGCACAGCAGTGTGGTAGCAGAATGAGGAGATGGGGCTTCTGAATTATACCATTCAATAAAAAATTTCCCCCTTAAGGAAAGTCAGTTATGTAATCAAACTATTAAGCACTAGCACTGCTTCCTTTTCTACATGCTATAGGCAAACACTTAGAAATGTATTCCAAGCACTGCTTCCTTTTATTTTGGACCCCCAAATCTCTAAAACTTTTGGCATTGAATATATTCATCACATGTAATACCTTATGAAAACCTCATCTCTCCCTTACCTTGTTTAGCCTGTGATATTACAGGATGAGATTACACTAAAGTCAATTAAAAGTAATTTCTTCTAGCATTTGTCAATATTTTATTCTTCAGTTCCTTGCCCCCCAAAAAGAAAAGGACTAGCTTTTTAGATGCCCAAGAATTACTGATCTTATAGGATCTCATCAAATAAAGGTATTTTTTTAAAGGTTACATTCTTAATCATAAAATTTCCTCAATATTAGATCTCTTATATTAACCAACTACTATTAAAGAGTTTTGGGGGGACTTTTTAGATAAATAAGATAGATAAATAAGCTATCACATATGAAAAGTTAGATTCTTCTTGCTAGTTTTTGATTGTGCATTTCTTGCTTATTTTAAACCTGGCATCAGACTCTTGTGACAAATTTATGGAAAGCCAGAGAAAAAAAAACTAATAGTGAGGGAAGTACTTTTCCAGTCGTATTGGCGAGGCTAATCTATATTCACAGTGTAAAAAACATCTGAGAGTATGGATGCTTTTGGCTTCTGCTTTCCTTCAACTAAAAATTCTACCTGCATTTGGGGGGGGGGGGCTACCAGGAATTAAACTCAGAATCTCTTGCTTGCCAGGCAGGCGCTGTACTACTGAGCAGGCAGGCCCTGGCTCTCTACCTGCTTTTAACTGAGGAAATGTATGATTTTCAGGAGAATGTACTGAGTCAAGTATCTAGTTCTCAGATTGTTGTTGTTGTTGGAAGTAATCAAACATAAAAGGTATACTTGCAAGCTCTTTGCTGAAATCTTTTATTTACACATTTTTATGCTTACCTATTAGGGAGAAATGGACAATTAATAAAAGTAGGTAGAAAAGGCAGGGTAGTTTAGAAATTAGAAGTCAAAAGATTCTGTCATTTACAAGCTGTATGTCCTAAGCTGTTTTTTCTCTATCTCATTTCTCATTTTGTCAGGCATTGACAGTACTGCCAGATTATTTTTACGTGATACTCACTAGAAACTATAACATTCTAAATAAGATACTGATGCTGATTACCACAGAACTTGATGGAATATTGTATAGATAAATTGGAGTTGTCAGTTTTGGTAGTGGGTTCTAATTCAATAGTTAATTATTGGTAACAAAGCTTTGGAGCCTCTATACTTCGAATTATTTTTAGCTTTACTGTAATGAACTCTTAAGCATTACTTTTAAGATTTTGTTGTGGACAAAGCATTGGAGCTAGCCATTGAAAGATGGTTAAGATCTTAACAAGGAAATGTAATGGCTAGAAAGTGGGGGTCATTCCAGATACGAGAAAAGTGTAAATGGGCTGAGGGTGTTCTTGCCTAACATGTGAAGGATCCAGAGTTCAGTCGCTGGTTGTGCTAAAGCAAGGTATGGAAGTTTTGTAGTATGTGCTTTGTTTTAGGAGACAAATGGTTGAGTTACATAGGATAAGATAGAAGAAAATGAAAAAACAGTGGCTTGATGCGAAACTGTTAAAAGATATTTAAGGAAGTCCAAACTTGATTCTGAAAGGACTAAGAAGCCATTAGAAATGGGTAATAAGCAGCATATCCAATGCAGAAAGTTTCTGTCGTTGATAATTGATTCTTTACACTATTAATAAAGGTAATGAACTTAGAAAAGGAATGGAAGTTCAGAATATGTATTGATTTTTAGCATCTTCAGATGTATCCTTTTATCCTTGCTGGCCCATAAAGATTAAATAATGGCTAAAATTTCTTTCAGGGCTGGAGATGTGGCTCAGTGATAGAGCTCTTGCCTTGCATGTACAATGCACTAAATTTAATCACCACACTACAAAAAATAAAATTTCTTTCAACTTGAAATTTCACTGCTTCCATGCCATAGCCTTCCCTTATCTGCAGTTTTATGTTTTGCAATTGTAATTTCTTTTGGTCAGCCAAAGTCCAAAACACATTTAATGGAAATTCCAAAAATAAGCAATTCCCAAGTTTTAACTTATGTGTGATTCTGTGTACCGTGATGAAATCTAACCTGGGACTTGATTCGTCATTTTTTTTCTCCCAGCGTATTCATGTTATATCCACCTTTTAGTCCTTTGAGTAGCCATGTTATCGTCAGGTCATCTGTCATCATATCCGTGTTTATATTCAGGTCACTCTTATTTTACTTAATAATGGCACTAACACTTGTAGTAGTGATACTGGAAAGTAGGACATGACAAAGAGAAACGAAAGACCTCAACTTAATAGCAAAAGGGGGGAAAAATAAGATGCTGGCACATATGGTATATTATTATTAATCTGATTGCTCTTGATTTATGAGTTGAACTATATCATAGATATACTTGTATAAGAGAAAACGTAAGTATGTAAGTTCAGTACTGTTTGCTTTCAGGCATCAACTTAGGTGTTGTACCCAAGAGCGGACTACTGTACCATAGAAAAGCAGAGCCATTGTGATTTTGTATAGTAACCTATGATAATGACAAATGTTAAATAGCCTTTTATTTTCAGAGTTTTCTGGAAATCACTGTTTTCCTGATGCTGCCTGGAGTTTTTTTTATTTAACAAAAAAATTCAAACTTTTAGTTTTCTGTTTTTGTTGAAAGGGTTATTAATTTCCCTTATTCTACAGTTTTGAAGCCCTTTTGCTCTTTCAGAGCAGAGATACCCTGTAATCCTGGGCTACAGCCTGTAGAGGTCTGTTGCCTTAAGGATTGGTTGGATAATTGGGCCATTAGTTGTTAAATCTTACTTTCAGTAGGTAGGGGGGCTACATTATCTTGGTAGTGCTTTCTGCTTTGCTTTGGAAAGTAACTGAGTGGTCATGTGCATGACTTTGGAGCCATATTACCACAGTTCAAATCCTCATTCTCTTTCATTAGATGTGTTTCCTTGGGCAAGTTATTTAACCTGTGCGTCTTAGTTTCTACATCCGTAAAATGGAGATACTAGTTTTGATGTTTGAATACTTCTGATGAGCACCTATTATATGGTCCTATTTTGTTGTCTACTGAACATTTTTTTTCTCTCTCTCTGTATTCTGAATGTGAAGCCAGCGAGGTACCTGTCCCCTCTCCCTCTTTTTGAAACAAAGTCTCATTAAGTTGCCCTCTAGCCTTAAATTTGTGATTCTCCTGCCTCAGTTTTCCAAGTAATTAGGATTACCACATCCTGCTTGCTAAGTACTTCTTATTGGTGACAGAGGACTGATTTAAATATTTTCTCATGCGTAGCATTCTAGGTTTCCAGAATATTTCACAAGACTGAAAAATACTTTTCTCTCGTTTTCTGCTACTACTCACCACTTACTTTTCTCCTACCTTCCTAAGTGTCTTAGAGAAGCCCTAATCAAACTTTACTGTTGTCTGCTTAGCTCCAAGGTGAGTCATAGATAGACCAAAGGACTCATCATTGCACTTTAAAGATAGTGTAAGTTACTTTTTCTCTACATTATTATTATTAATAATAGAGTATATCTAATTGAAGTATAAGACAAGCATGAACACTCTGGAAAGGTGGTTTTGAATCTTCATTTTCTCATCTGTTGAGGAGGTGGAATCTTACTCTCATACAGATATGAGACCTGATCCAAGAAGTCATCCCTGAATAGCTATCATTGGATGTTATTTCTCTGAATATCTCATGATTGTGGGATAAATTTGTATTTTTAAGGATTTAAAAAAATTTTTTTAAGTGATTTTATAATTTTTTTATTGTGGTATGTTTTATCCAGAGAGGTTCTAAGAATAGTTTTTGTTTGTAGTTTGGTCTTCAGCATATCTCAGACTAAACTTATTCTTTAATGTGTTTCTAGTCCTATCTTTGAGTTCTTGCCTATGGTTGGTTTTACATTTTCTTCCACTTTCTTATATAGCCTCATCAAATTTTCAAAATTCTTCAGTAGTCATCTGTTCTCCAGCCTTCAAACTTGGCCAATATGGTAACCTGCCATTGTATTTAAAACCAGTTTCATGGCTTTGCTCTGTTGTATCTATGGTAAATGGAAAAGAAGCATGGTAAGTATAGAGGCAAGATTAGTATTTCTCAAACAGGCAGTCCACATATGAACTTTTCTTGAGCGCTGGTTCTAGTTAGGAAGGTGCAGCTGTAAGCCTTTATGAAAGTTGAACTAGTCTTAAGCCTTTTGGAACCATAACATAATGTTAGGAAATCTCAAATGACAAGTAAGCTCAGGTGACCCCACTTTAGCTTTAGTCTCAACCACTAGCCAACTCCTTTTTCTGATTTTTGTGGCATAGCCTTACTTTGACCTCAAGTTAGTGCCTTTGCCATCTTTTTCAGGTAGATTCCTAGGAAAGTTTAGCACTTTAGGGGCTTGCTGTTTGCCAGTGCTTCCTGCAGTAGGATTGTAGATGAAGAATTGGCCTGAGTACACTGTGTTTCTGGAGGCGGGGTCAGGAATAACATCTAATAAATAGGTGATTAACAGTGTGTTCAGCGGCCTTGTCCATAGACCCAAATTTGTAACAGTGGAAATGCCTTGTTCCACAAGCTGTGCTTAAGCCTGAAGTATCTGTGCCCAGTTCTAGCATAAAAATTTATACCTGCTTTTTCATATCTAAATAGCTGGCATTGAGAAAGCAAATAAGTTTGAGTATCACATAGTTTCTCAGATGTGAGAAACCCAACATATAAACAAAGAGCAAAATTAAGGATAGATACTAGAAAATAGGGAGATCTTTTTAAAAAGGAAAATGGTGGGGGAACAAAGAGATAGAGAGGAAAAAGGGGAAGAGGAAGGCATGGACATGAAAAAAGAATTAAGGTGTGTTATGCACATGTATCCAACTCCCCATGAGGAATATAATCATGATGTACTGTAAACACGTACTAATAAAAAGTTAAATTTGAAAAAACAACAAAATAAATTCAATGTAAAAAAAATTAGTAAACAGGAGTAGGGCCAGGGATTTAGCTCAGCGGCATAAGCTTCTGCCTGGCAAGTATAAGGTTGTGAGTTCGATCTCTGGTACCAAAAATAAAACAGGAGTAGAGGAGAATCAGTTCCTTTGGAAAGTTGGATTGGTAGTGTCACCTCATTCTGGTCTTTATGATTAAATATGACCTTCAAAGAAGATTGGTACTCTACCAAGAACCTTAAGTTTTCTATTTAGATTTTCCTCTAGTTAGTAGGCGGAAGTATCAATGAACTCTGGTTTTCCTGGGGTAATGTGGGAAACGGTCTTGTTGTCTTTTCATTTATTGATTTACTTTTTTTCTTAACTGTTTGGTAGGCAATGAAAACCAGAGAGAGGGATGTGTATGTACTTACAGGTGCCTGTGCGATGATTGCACAGCTACTAGAAAGCCATGAAATTAACTAACTTTCTAAGGATTGCTTTCTTTGAGAAAAGAACAAGAGCTTGGGGAAAGACAGAATGTAAAGGAACGTGGAGTCTGGGGCATTTCAGAAGTTGGATCCCTGAATCAACCAGTTAACAGTTTCTTAGGAAGCAACCACAAAGATTTAATTCTTTCAGGCATCTAAGATCTCTTTACTAGAAAGTACTAAGATCTCTTTACTGATAAAGTTATGACCCTAATCTCCCTCCTACCAGTCTACTTTAAGTGTTGGGTGTCAGTTTTAGCAGAATTGAAAATGGTATCTGTGTAGTGGGTTCAGTATACCTGATACCAACTGGAAACAGAATTACTGAGTTTCAATCCTAACTTCTCTTTCCTCTGACACTAATTTTAAGTAAGTCTCTTGACTGCTGTCTTCTGTGTTTGTAAATTAAGGGAATAATAAAACCTACCTCACAGGAATGTTGTGAGAACTGTATGAAATAATGTATGTAAAAATACCAAGGACCAAGTGCTTGCATCTAGAGTATGGAGTGGGTTGATTCCTCTCTGTAGGCTTGAAGGGAGGGGTATATTTATTCATTGATATGAATACAGTTGTTTCCAGATTTGTTTTTGAGGTAAAAACTTAAGGTAACTATTGGTTCCTTGTTGTTATTGTTTTTAATAAACTGTAGTGCTTTTGTAATAGAATGGTAAGTGCTGGTCATAACAGAACTTTGTGCCTATTGTTGTATTTGTTTTAACTCCTGAAGAATCAGAGGACTATTCTCAGCAACCTTACTACTCACCATTTATTCTCAAGAGAGAGAAATTAGTAAAAACAAATAAATAACAGTGTTAACACTTTTTTTTTGCCATTGCATTTTGATAGAAACATGTTATGAGAACACATTGAACACAGTGATGTCATTTAAAGGCAAGAGAAAGTAAAGTGGAAACTTAGTCACCATTTGTCTCCAACATTTTTATACTCTTCAGTTAAAATTTGCTCATGTAGTAATTTGTTATTTGAATGTGAGCACATATAAATGCCTAATAAGAGCAATATAGAGGTAGGACTTAACCAAAAAGGGGGGGGCACTATTTTTTTCCCCTATCTATTCCAGTTCCCAAATTGTTCTTAAACTTATGGTATTATTTCTACTAATCATCCTGGTCCTCTTGCCTAGATTTCTTAGTTTCTGTTTATTTATTACCCAGATGTCTGTCTGAAGTTTAGGGTATTTCTGTGTATACATATGTATGACAGTAGATACACCTGATTCAGGTTCTCTGGCTTAACCTAATCCCACCATTTGTTTCTCCTCTTTTGGTTTTCTTTGTGGATACGTATCCCTTTAGAACAGACTTCATGGGATGAACATAACCTAATGAATTCACTGCCAGTAATATCTTATTTTCTCCATGCTGAAGGGACTACAATGACATGGGGAATGCAAGTACCTGGTGGGAATGGCAAGAGCTAATCCTATCTAACAGAATAAACGAAAGAACTCCAGGCATACATAGCTATTTGATCTTTGACAAAGGAGCCACAAACATACACCAAGGGAAAATTGACCTCTAAGAAACAGTGCAGGAAAACTTGTATATCTACTTTGCAGAAGATTTGAGTGTAGACCCACCTATCTTACTACGTACTAAACTAAAATCAAAATGGATTAGTAATCTGTTTCTTATTTTTCTTGTTGCTGAGACAAAATACTTTTAACATTCACAAGTTAAAGGGCAAAAGGTTTATTTTCTCTCAAAGTTTGTAGAGGTTTTAGTTCATAGTCAGCTGGCTCCAGGGCAGGGTGGCATGGCTGAGGGGCATCACAAAAGAGAAACAGTCCTTTACCTGACAGGCAGGAAGCCTCCCTTTTCCTTTTATCCTGTCCAGGCTACAAGCCTCTGAGTGGTACTACCCACACACAGAACTATGATAAATCAATTAGTGGACTAATCCAGTACTGCATATCCTTACCCACACTCACATGTTAGATATAGCCACCTCCGAAAAGCCCCACCTACGACTGCATGAGGCTTTGGAGTGGCATCTGGATACAAGCTGTAATAATGTTAAAATAGAAACAGTCTGTTGGAAGATAAAATAGATACAACTCATGAAGACATAGTTGTGGACAAGGACTTTCTGAACAGTATCTCAGTGGCACAAGAAATAATGCCAAGAATCAACAAATAGAAATAAAAAGTTGGGGACAAAGTAAAAAGCTTCTGTACAGCAAAGGAAACAATAAGACAATCTGTAGAATGGAGAAAATGTTTATTTATTCCATAGAGAGAGGACTAATATCAAGAATATATAAAGAACCATCCCCCAAATGAAAAGCCCCTTACTCCAAAACAAATGAGCAGCTGAAGTGAATAGACTGTAATCAGAAGTTGCTCAGCATTGCTGGCCACTGGAAAAATGCAAATTGAAAACTACACCGAGATACCATCTTAACTGCAGAACAAATTGCTATCACTCAAATTTATTAATAACATGCTAGCAAGGAAATAGAGAAAAAGAAACTACTGCATTGTTGTTGGGAATGTAAACTAATACAACCACTATGGAAATTAGTGAGTCCTTAAAACACTAAAAATAGACATTTCATGCCCAGCCATCCCCCTTCTAGCTACCTTTCAGAAGAATTAAAATCATATTGCAGGATGCATTCATATCCAGCAGTACAACTTATAATAGCTAGTTCTTGGAAACAGCAATATACAGTATGAATGGATAAAGAAGATATATTTATACACAATGGAGCACAACACTCCCATAAAGATAAATTTTGGTCAGGTGTGGTGGCACATGCCTGTACTCCCAGTACTTGGGAAACCAGTACAGGAGGATCACTGGGTTCAAAGATAGCCTGGGCTAGAAAGTGAGATCAAGGCCAGTCTGAACTGCATAGCAAAACCCTGTTTCAAAAAGACTAATAAAACAAAAACAAAAAAACCCAAAGATAAACGTGTGAGTTTCCTAGGTAAGTGGATAGAACTTCAGAACATTTAAGTGAAGTAAGTCAGACACACAAGCTGAAATAGCACATGATTTATCTGTCATAATTTTTATGCATATTTGCCATACTCCAGATTATAGAATTTGATATCATTTCCCTCTCATTATCATTTTGGTTATATTGACTTTCTTGGTTGGTGTTTTGTTTTGTTGTTTTGCTATTTCAGGAAGCACCAAACCAGTCGTCTTTATATGTAATACTGTTTCCCTAAGAGAAATTTCCACAAGCTATATCCTACATAAATACTATGATCATCTTAATGACTTGCCATAAAGTGTCATCTTTTGCTTTCTAAGGGAGCAGTGCCTTTTTACAGTACTACTGGTATGAGCAGATACCTTTTAAAAGCAGGCTTTAAAACATTTAGCACAAAACTTACCTTATTTTCTGATATGTCATAGGAAAAGGAGCATGCAAAATGTATAAACCCCCTCTAGAACCAGCTATTTCTAATTAAAACTAAAAGAAAACATTCATTATTTTGGGCTGCCCCAAAAGTCCTGGTTTTATTATATATGGGATATGTCTTTTAAGTGTAGCACAGTCATCAAATGCATTTTTGGTGAGTTGGCTTTACCCCCTAATATCAAATATAGACATTCAAGTTAGAGCTTTCATAGTTGGTGTTTGTTTTTGTACTGGTAGAATGTTGTACAACCCTGATCTTGCTGAATTTTCTTAGTCATTTTGTGTGTTGGAGAGGGGTACTGGGATTTGAAAACAGAACCTCATGCATTTTAATAGTGTCGCACCACTGAGATACATCTGCAGCTCTTTATTTCACTTTGAGGCAGGATCTTGGTCTGTGTTGCCCAAATCGACCTTCAGTTTGTGATCCTCTTGCCCCAAGCTCCGGATTGCAGGCTCACTCACTGACCTTTGTCACTTTTAAAAGATGTTCCGTTGTGCATAGAATGATGACATTTCTCGGTTTGGTTCCTTTGCAGAAATAAACATAAAAGCTGGGTGTGGTGGCACATGCCTATAATCCCAGCACTTGGGAGGCTTAGGCAGAAGGATCTCTGTGAGTTTGCGCCCAGCCTTAGCTACAAAATGAACTGCATAGTGAGACCTTGTCTAAAAACAAACAAACATACAAACAGACAAACAACTGATGTATCCATTAGCCTCTCTACTTGAACCTTTTGTCAAGACTTTATTTAAAGCATTGTAAGTTTCTGTGCTTCATGCTATCTTAGGGTGTCTCATGATCTTGTAAAATGAACCCTGTGGTCTTTACTTTAGGCTCCCTTGTCTTATTTTTCAGTGAACATAAAGATTCTGAAAAGAAACACAAGGAGAAGGAGAAAACTAAACACAAAGATGGAAGCTCAGAAAAGCATAAAGACAAACATAAAGACAGAGACAAGGAAAAACGAAAGGAGGAAAAGGTATGGAACTTTCCAGTGAGTGAAATAAAGGATGTGTGATATATTTTATTCTTACTTTTGGGAAGAGCAGGTAATGGAAGTATGTTTAAACTATGAAAAGCAGGTCAGGCGTGGTGCTTCATGCCTGTCATTGCAACTACTTGGGAGGCTGAGGCAGAAAGATCACAAGTTTGAGGCCAGCCTGGACAATTTAGTGGGGGCCCCCAACAACAAAAGACCTCCATGAAGACCAAATTATTTACCACCATGTTTCTCACAGTATAAATCTTATCAGTAATATTAATTTACATGCCAGTGGACAAATTGAGAATCTAGGATTTCTAGAAATGTCAGTTTTCATTATTAGGGAAAATAAATTCTGTTTTGGAGATAAGGCTGAAAGTTTTCTGGTCTTCTTTTGATCAAAAAATTGAAAGTTTAGGTAGGTCTTGAACTAACTGTGTAGTCCAGGCTAGTCTACAGGCTAGCCTTCTGATGGTTTTGAGGAAGTCATCCTACCTCAGCCTTCTGAGTGCTGGGATTATAGATGTGTGCCATAAAAGTTCGTCCTGAGTGAAAATTGGAATTTATAAAAAAAATAATGTTGATAGTTGGTAAATGCAGGCACTAAAATAGAGAATGCAATAAATGGGTTCCTGTCCGCCCCCATTCTTCCCTGAGGCAGCCATTCATAGTAATTATGTTTTATTTCTTTCCAGAGATATATATATATATGTGTGTGTGTTTGTGTGTGTGTATAGATTCTTTTCTGTGGGTGTATATGAAGATTTTTGAAACGCTAGAGTTTCTGACAGATCTAAAAAGTAGAAAGTTGAGACTTTTTTTTTTTTTCCTATCGGTACCAGGGATTGAACTCATGATCGCCCGCTTGCAAGGCAGGTGCTTATGCCAGTGAGCTAAATCCCCAGCCCGGTTAAAAAGTAGAAAGTTGAAAGAGAGGGGGAAACTGAGCATACCTTGCCTAAATCAGAGAAGGCAGAAATAGACTATTCTGTTATGTTCCTGGTTTTAATTTTTGGTTCCTCTCTGCACTGCCAGTGGCAGATCCTTGAGTAGTGGAATATTTATTTGAGGAAAGGGTCCTGCCATTATTTAAAGAAAACAAGTTACAGTCTTTAAGGGAAATCTTTCTTAATTGGGAATTTCATTCAGAAGAATCATCAAACATGAATCTTGGAAAAATGTCAAAATCTCTTAGTTCACCTGTTCATTGTTGGTAACAAGAAGATCCAGCCTAGGATCAAGATGCTCCAAGAGTTGCTAAATATTCTTATGTAAGAGATGTTTCTTGGGATGTAATCCTTTCAAGGTACTAATCTGTTGGCATTTTACCTTTCAGATTAGAGCTTCTGGGGATGCAAAAATAAAGAAGGAGAAGGAAAATGGTTTCTCTAGGTAAAATTCTTCTGTTTTGTTTGCTTCCCCCGTGCCAGTGGGACTGCCATTTATGTCATAGTATTATCTCAGTTTACCAAAAACATATCAGCCTAGCCACTTTGATGTTTTCAGGAAGTCAGCAATGAGAGGGCTTGATTGAAGCCAACATGAATATTTTTAGAATGTTGGTTAGTGGGACTCACCAGCATATTTTCCAGAAGGTCATTTTGAGTAAAGGAAGTTGACCAGATAAAATTTTTAAAAATTAAAATATACGTAACACAAACATTACCATGTAAAATGTACAGTTTATTGATTTTTAGTATACTGTATTGCCAGGGCAACCTCCCTGTTTGAATCAAGAATATTTTTACCACTCTACAAAGGAACTCTTCAGTAGTAATTAAGTAGTGTCCTGAAAAATTATCTCCTGAATTCCTCCTTAAATAATATTGTGAGGATCACATACATACAACTTTACATGACCTACTTTTATGGATGGATATAGACTTAAGTAGAAGTATGTTGTCTGGAGAAGAAGATGTTCATAATCTAGAGGTGACTTTTCTATACTAGTTTTGCATTCATTCTGTTTTCATCACCAGCTTCAGCTTTCTAAGAATACGAGTCGCCCAAATCTCTGCTAGTATCAGAAAACTGGACATTTATGATACTGTTTTATCACTGTATTTACTGAAGTACAGCAGATTTATTGGGAACAGGAATTCACAGTGAGGGGGCTGGGGGTTTAGCTCAGTGGTATAAGTACCTGCTTGGCAAACGTGAGGTCGTGAGTTAGATCCCCGGTACTCCCCCCACCCCCCAATCACACTGAATAGGATAAAGAATTTTGAGTTTTATTTCCTCAAGACTTTGGACTTTCTGTTTGGCTTGATGAAATTTTGAGAATTGCACCATATAATATAGATGAAATAGGTGTCCTCTTTCGGTATGTTTTGTAACTGTTCTAGGAATGCAGAATAATAAAAACGGGGAAAGCTTTGTGGTTTGTACTACTCTGGGAATTCTGATTTGTTAAAGTGACTGAGATTCATAGTTAATAACCTCCAGTGACTGCCGAAACTTACTAAACTAATACACGAATAGATTCTTTTTATATTTAGTTTGTAGTCATCATCATTTTCAGATTTTCTTGTTTAAAAGTAAAAACATGGGGCTGGAGATTTAGCTCAGCGGCATAAGTGCCTGCCTTGCCAGCAGGCAGTCGTGAGTTCGATCCCGGTACCAATAAAAAGGAAAACGGAAAAAGACAAAAAAAAATTATAAAAGTAAAAACACACTCTTGTAGGCTTTGATCTCTATATTTACTTTACTAGACTTTTTGCTTACTTGCATGCGGTGTGTCTTTCTGGATAACGGAGATGCTTCACTGGAGTGTAGTTTTCTGATAAATTGTTATATAGTGTTTCTTCCTTCAGGCCTTTGTAACCCTTACCATATGTTTTGAATTCAGCCATAACAGTCCCATTGTGTCTAGCGTTTACTTAAATAATTGAGGAAATGACAAGGTTGCTTTCTTCGTGGATTTTCAGGGCTTTGTTGGTGATTCGGTGTTTTGGGATAGTCAGCTGTAGGTGTTAGCATTTGGGAACTAGTATACCATAAGGACAGCTAATCTTTTTAAGTACTTGTATGCTATCTCAAGCAAAGGGATCCAGTATGCTTCTTGGGGAGAAAAGGTAGATGCACTGTTTACTATTGAAACTCTAAATACACATACTTTGCAGCAGAGTCTAACTATTTGGCCCTTAGACCCGCTCCTTCATAGGTGGCGTCTTCATGTAAGGTGCCTGTTTCCTGTACTAAATTGGAGAAATGAGGTTCTGAACAGATGCACTAGGCCAAGAACATTCTGACACTGAGAATTGATCTAGGGTGTTTGTTGTTCTTGCTTTGCTTTGTTTTGTTTTGTATTTCTGTTCCTTGTCTTTTTTCGGTTCAAAATGTTTGTCCCACAGGGCCATCTTTTTTTATTAACTGTACACGCTGCTTATCTTGTAATTTTGTCAACTTGGTTATTTTTCCATATATCCTAATTATCTGCATTATTGCCAGATTTGTGAAACTTGAGTTACCAAACTTGGGAAGTCAAGTTTGTGTTTTGTTTTGTTTTTCCCTTTAAAAACTATATTTTAGCTTTAGAATGTTAGACCAATTAGTTAACATCATCCGTTGCACCACATCTCTCATGTAAGTCACGGAAACAATTAGGTTTATTCCTGTGATGGTTTGGATCCTACTGGCAAAGGTAGCTAAGATATAGTGGGAAAGAATACTGACAGGAGAAGACTCCTCCCAGGCCCATTCATCTATAAAATGAGGACAGTAGCATTACGTACTTCACAGGGTTATGGTTAAGAATTATGTAAGAAAAAATGCTTGTCGGAAATCTTTATAGTGCATAATACGTACATTGTTATCCTTATTAGCTTCTTTCATTGAAATGAGGCATACTCATTTTATATTGATTAATATAATACAGATGTTCTAGCATTTTGTAACCAGCTCTTATTTTTTCTTATTAGCCCACCACGAATTAAAGATGAACCTGAAGATGATGGCTATTTTGTTCCTCCTCCTAAAGAGGATCTAAAGCCATTAAAGAGACCTCGAGATGAGGATGAGTGAGTGTTTCTTTCTACCTTGACTTTTGAAAACCAAAAAGGAGTGTTTAGAGAATGTGATGAAAAAAAGTGAATTAATTTTATTTTATTTATTTGTTATTTGAGATTAAGGGCTAGTCTGCTGATTCTGATAATTCTTTGAATTGTCAGAAGTTGAATTTCTAAGCAAATAATTAGTATATCTGAGGTTCATGTGGAATTTAAGTTTTTCTTAAAATTTTTCCTTTTAACAAGACAGTGCCTATTGTAGAGATTTCCAGTAATACAGAATTCATGGATAATATTTAACTTTATCATGACTTCTAGCACAGATACATTTCTTCTAGGGATCTCTGCCTTTCATTGTATTTGAAGTGTCAGTCTATAGAGTTAATAAAACTGCTCTCAAAATAGTTATTTAAGGCTTACAGGTACCTCTTTTCCGTGTGATCGGTGAGATTAGATTCTTTTTACTCATTTCAGTTTTCTATAACTTACAGTGTCATAGGAATCCACCAAGTATTATTAATAAAATAGGTAGCAATGGAAAAAAATACTTAGTAATGGTTGTATTCATTCAGTACAGAGGGTTTTTTGTTCCTCTTCCCAGCAAGTTATTACTGTGTTGTAGCCATTGTGCTTTGCGTTTGGTTTTCATACTTCCATCTTGTAGATCTGTAGAAGAATGTATACATTGATTTTTCTATATATTTTACCGCACCAGCTCATTTCCAGGCCAGTGTGTAGTATCAGTTCTTTTGTTCAGAGTTTTAATTACTGGTGGTTGGTTTGGCTGACTTTACTTTTTCATTCCTCTTATTCCTGACCATAGAATGCCTAGCCAAGAGGAGCAGTCTCACCTGTCACAGAGGCTTACGGGAGTTTGGAGGTCTAATCCTGTGGGTGAGAACTCCTGAGCCATAAACGAATTAATTGCATGTTTATGTTCACCTTTCTAGTGCTGATTACAAACCTAAGAAAATTAAAACAGAAGATATCAAGAAGGAGAAGAAACGAAAACTAGAGGAGGAAGAGGTTAGTTGTTTAGGGGCTTGAGTTTGAATATGTGAGTTTCCCATAAAGCAACTGTGTTTTTCCCTTTGCTTTTCTTTAATTCTGTGAGTTGAACCCTGGACCCTGCACATGCAGTCCTAAATTTTTGTTTTGAGATAGGATCTCATTGAGTTTCTCAAAGCAGGCCTCAAACTTGTGATCCTTGCAGTCATCCTATCTCAACCTCCTGAATAACTGCGATTATAGGTGTCCAACAGTATCCTTGACCATAAAATGTTTGAAAGCAGATGAGCTTTAGGAATTTATTGCTTATGGTAATAACATTAGGAAAAAAATTTTGACACACAAGTGGTTACTGTGGCATTTTTCATGTTATAATCTGAGTAGCAAAAAGTATACTATGTTAACCTGCAGTGATTCTACTCTGCTTTCCTTGGCATCCATCTGTAATTATGCTGCCTTCTGATGTTTTTAGTGAAATTATGCTATCTTCAAATAAACAAAATGTTCATATGAAAAAACATTTTCACTTTTAACCCTGAAGAGTTTTCCCTAAGAAGTTTTGTAGTGTTTTCTTATATCTAACAAATAGCATGCTCTTTACTTATTTTCAGTCAACATCCTTAAAGTTTTTTAATGGGTACCGCTTGGAATAGGATGAAATACAAACCCTGAATCACAATTCCTTTCAGTCTGGTCCCTACACCTTTTGCCTCATGTTGACTTGTTCTTGATCTCATCTTGTTTCAGCCATACTGGCTTTCTTTGTTTGTGTATTTGTTTTCATACCAAATTCTTCTGTTTCACAGCTTTATGTAGCTTTTCCTTCTGTCAGGAGCATACATGTTTCTCTTCCCTTCTCCTGGCTTCTAACTTTGCTTAAAATCTCAAGTTCCAATACTTAGATTTTTTTTTATTCAGTACCGGTAGGTTGAAGGTAAAATAGTATGTTTCTTCCTTTTCACATTTTTTATTTCTTGTACTAACAAGTTGTTAGAAGCCAGGTGTGGTAGCCCACTCCTTCAATCCCAGCACTTGGGAGACAAAGGCAGGAGGATTGTTGCAAGTTTGAGACCATCCTGGGCTACAAAGTGAGCCCAAGGCCAGCCTGAACTGCATTAGTGAGGCCCTGTCTTAAAAAGACAAAAAATTTTAAAAAAGCAAGTAATTAAAAAATATATGTCAGAAATTTATAGGTATCTTAGGCTTACACTCTCCTAAGAAATGGGAAGGACTGCATATCATCTTAATTCTTTTTTGAGATTAATCACTGTTGTGGGCAAATGACTTAAGTACTAAGTAGATGGGTTGGTGTACCAGCAGTAAAAGTGATAGTAAAGGCAGTGAGGCTTAAGATTGTAACTTTACCACAGTAGTAAGTATAATACTAATATTCACAAATGTAACCGTTCCTTACTATTTGCCAGATTAAATTCTAAATGCTTTGTATAGGTATCATATCATTTAATCCTTACAACAATCAAAAGAAGTGAATATCCCCACATTGTCCCCATTGGGCAAACGCAGAAATTCAGGTATAAAGGGGTTGAATCGATGAACTGAGTTTACATGGCTACGAAATGGTAAAGCCAAGATATGATCCCATGTAGTCTGGTTCCAAACACAGCACATTAACTGTCATGTTATGCTTTCTTCCAAGGGACTGGGCTTATTTTTAACTCCATAATGTGAAAGAAGAAAGCTCTGTAATGAAATCATATTCAAATATTAATAATTTAGAGGACCCATAAGTTATCAGGTCCTGAAATTTAGAAAATTGCAGGTTTTTGTTTTTGTTTTTGTTTTTGCTAATTAGTCTGTTTTTAGCAGAACATAGCCAGTCACTTCATTTTCATGTAGTCAGTATAGAATAGTCAAAGAAATACAAAATTTTAAGCTCTTTATGCATTCTGTTGCCTTTATGTTTAATAATATTTATGTAAAATAATTTTTTCTCAGTGTTTGTTAAACTATGTGGAAAAAATGAATGTTTAACTTCATATTTTATTCTGTTTGCAACTCTCCCCAAAGGAAAATAAATGTAGGCTGAAGGACTGTGAATACACAGTCTTACTGTGTGTGGCAGGGACTCCAGATGGTAGAATCTATCATTAAACTTCACTCGCAGGCTATGATGACTTTGAAATTTTTTTTTAGTGTTGTTAATTTCTGGGAATTGTTCTGAAGATTCTGAGTGAGTGGTTATCACAATTTAAGACTTGAAATATGCAATGCCAGTAGTTTCCTACTAGGTACATCTGGATGCCTGTTTAGAGGTTGTTCAAAGAATAGCTGATCTTGAAAACATCTACCTTTCCTGTGGAGTATTTCAGCCTAAATAGTAAATATTAATTTTTATTATTTATTTATTTATTATTAAAGTGCTCTTCTAGTAATGTCTCCTAAACATGCTTAACACATTTATATTCTCTATGTCTGTCTTAAAATAAATGGGATATTATAGCTTCCCCCTTCTGTGTTAAAAATTATTTGCTTATAGACCAGGGATTCCTCCCAGTCTTAATTGCTACTCCATCATGTAGTCCTTGGATGCTTATTTCAGTCATCCCATGAATCACATTTAGTTATTTTTCTCATCACATCTCATGATCTGTAATAGCTATAGGACTTTGATCAATGACAAACCTGTATTTGAGTTTCCTTGGTTATAATCCAAAGACATCAAAGAAAACTATGTAGAAAGCTCTTACTATTAATGGACCATTTTGGTTAAGAAGCACTTTCCATTGCTATGTAAACCTTCTAAAGTAAGATTTAAATTATGTTGATTTGGTAAAACAAAGTAAAATATTCTCCAAAAGAGTTTGCATTCTATTGAGTGGCACTTCCACTTGTTGAATATCATAGTTTTGTCTGGGCACATGTCTTGAGATTTATCTTCTGGTATCAGTGAATTATATAGGCTTGATGCTGTTTTTAATGTACCAACATGATCAATTCATACATGTTCGCAGGTCAGGAAAGATCCACTAAGAAACAGCACCGTAGAAATCAGTATTCATTTTGAACCTCCCATATACCTGCCTGGTTTCATATCTTTGTGTATAAGAAGCAGCAGAGATGGAATTCTCTTCTGAATCAGTTGGGAATTTCCTTTCAGATTCAAGATTAGACAATGATATTTGAAAAGGTTAAAGTTGAATAAATTTAAAAATGAGAAAAATGCATTTAGGATTATTTTCTGTTAACAGTGTTTTCTCAAACTCTCCCAGGGGTTTAAAACAAAATTGTTTTCTAGGTTCTCCCCTCGAAGAATGGTTTGGTTTGGTTTGGTTTGGTTTGGTTTTTGAAGCAGGTTCTCACTATGTAGATCAGACTGGCCATGAACTCACTATGTAGCTGAGGCTGGCCTCAGACTCCTGGTAATCCCTCTGCCTCAGCCTCCCTAGTGCTTGGGATTATAGGTATATGCCTATATAGGCTGAGCCTGAAGAATGTTTTTAACCACTCTGCATAATCAAGAGAATTTTAGAAAATACTGCTCCATTGTTTAGTACTGGTAGATTTTTATTTATCTATCAAATGAAGGCTTGGACATCCGATCCTAGTCCTAGTAGTTTTGGAAGTACAACTATTTTCATATACTGGTTTTGCCTGTCCAAAAACAGAATGTCTTCCCATTTTCCGATATCCTTTTTAATCTCCTTTGTCAGAATACTGTAGTTTTCAGTGTAAAAATCTTTTACTTCCTTGGTTATATTCATTCTTAAATATTTCGTTTTTCTTGGTGCTATTTCGAAAGGAGTTATTTCCCTATTTTCTGTCTTCCATTTCTAATATTTTATGATTACAGTTTTCTCGTCCTAATGCCTCCCAAAAACCATTAGGAAGTGTGATGATCACTTCTCTGGAGGTGTGATCCATCCTCATTGATGTGCTTGTTTCATCATGTTTCTTTGTAGGATGGTAAATTGAAAAAACCCAAGAATAAAGATAAAGAAAAAAAACTTCCTGAGCCAGATAATAAGAAAAAGAAACCGAAGAAAGAAGAGGAACAGAAGTGGAAATGGTAACCTCTCAGCAGTGGGTTAAAATGCTAGCACTTTCATTGCACAATCTGATTAAGCAAGAAATCTGGGGGAAAATTAAAGCATCAATAGGGTAACATCTAAAATAAGTTTTGGAGGTCCTAGTGAAATCTTTATCTTTAAATACACTAATTCTCAAAAACTAGAAGATTGTAGAAATAGCTTTTATATAGATGAGAATTTAGCATATGAAGAAAGTACAGATGCTTTCATTTATTCCATTTAAATTATTTTTTAGCTGGCAGATAAAAATTGTAAATTTCTGTGGGGCCATGTTTTGATACAGTATGCCGTCTTGTGTTGTCAGGTTAAACATACATGCCTTTTTGATTTTCAGTGTCCTTCTGACTTTGTGGAATGTATTTCATTATTGGTATTGCAAATGCATTTAAAATGATAGGGAAGGATGACTGAATTTCTAAGTCATGTTGGAAAAACTGCCTATTTGTTAATAATGGAAACTACCACAGTAAAACCTGAATATTTGTAATTGTGGAATTTTAAAGATCTTTTGATGATCTTTTAAAATTTGATACATCAAAATCGAAATTTTCTGTGTGGCAGAGTTTTATGTCACTGTGAAAGTAATGGTCCATTAAAAATGTTTAATAAATACAACTTAACAAAAAAATCAAACATGGAAAGAAAAATAAGAGATGACACATTTTGTTTTAATTCCTCACAATTTGCAGATGATAAGTAGAAGTATCTAACATTGTGAATATGACAGACAGACATTTTTTTCTCTGCAAGTGCTGATTCAAACAGTTTTTATAGAGGGCAGTTTAACGTGTTTAAGGCAGGGCCATGTTTCATATGTCTTGCTGCTAGGCAATTTGAAACACTGGTGGTGTATGTGTGACCATCCCATCAAGCAGCTTTTTATTAATTTTATTAGAGAAAGACCAATAAAATAATTAGATCACAAGCCAGGCATGGTGGCACATGCCTGTAATCCCAGCACTCAGGAGGCTGAGGCAGAAAAATCATTACAAGTTTGAGACCAGCCTGGGCTACAAAGTGAGCTCTACCTGAACTGCATAGTAAGACCCTGTCTCAAAAGGGAGGCGGGGGAAGGAAACCACGATTGTATTAGTTTCTACCACCAGTGGTACAAATCACCTGATGGGATAGTCATGCATGTACCACTGGTGGAACAAGTTAACACTGAAGCAATTGCAGATTTCTTTTGTGAAGTATGTTTAGGTGGAGAACTTTTATTTAAAATTTTTTTGAAATAGACATCTATGTGCCATCCCATCCTCTCTGCACACTTGGTAATGAATCCAGGGTCTTATGTCAGCTAAGAAATGCTCTACCAAGAAAGAACTGCGTGCCCACCCCTTAATGTTATTTTGAGACAGGATCTTGCCAATTTACCCAAAGCTGACCTTGAACTTGTGATTCTCCTGCTTGAGTCTCCTGAGTAGCTGGGATTATAGGCATGTATCCTTATGCACAGCTCAACACATTTTTAATGCTTGTTTTTCATATGGTGTACTATACCACTAATACATGATTTGTATGTATGTTAAGAAAGAAAAGGATGCAAGTATGTCTGAGTTACAAGAAAAAATGAAGTTCCCCTTTACCTCTCTTCTTCAATCCCATTATTCTTTCTAGACTCTGTTTATAGTTTGGTATGTGACTTCCAGAGTCATGTGTGTGCATTTATTTACTCTTAATGACTTTTATCATTTAGAATAGTGATGTTCCCAGCACTTCTTAGGAAGGGAAAAGAACAGGGTGGGGTTTGTGGAAGCAGAGCAGAAGCCACACAGCAATGGTTGGCTAAATGATTGACATGCTGGTGTCACATTTGGGGTTAAAAGGAAGTGTAGAAAAAGGTCACAGGCTAGAGGAATGCTCTCTTTCCAGAAGTCAGAGTTAAAAACCAAAAGGACGGGGCTGGAGGTTTAGCTCAGCGGCATAAGCACCTGCCTTGGAAGTAGGCAGTTATGAGTTCAATCCCCGGTACCGATAAAAAAGGAAAAAGACAAAAAAAAAAAAAAAAAAAAAAAAAAAAAAAAAAAAACAACCAAAAGGATATGTAATGTTACTTTACTTTTTTGTTTTATTTGTTTATAAACTAATCAAGTTTTCAGTGATCTCTCCAAGAGGTTGTTCATAGAATAATGAAAGGTTTTTATGACCTCAAAATTATTTTTAAAAATAAAGTGGTTGTGTAAATTAGGTATTACTGTTGAAAGTCCTGAGAATGGTAAGTTAGTGATTCATTAGTCTGTTGTATCTCTTATTCTGTGGTGGTGCTTGATAAGTGTCTGTTGTCTTTCTTCCTCATTAAGAGCTTCTGCTGTCTCCCTTCTTCTTTTGGAACTTTGATTTTTGTTGGGCCCAAGACTCTTCCTAGTCCAGCCTGTGTGTGTAGAATTAGATACCTTTGAAGGGTTTAGTAACCTAATTTTGCTTTTGTAGTTGAAATTATCAGTGTTGCTCCACGTTAATTCTGAGATACGGCTTTAGGGTTTTTTTTCTGCATTAGTTGTTATTTAATGTATTCATTTTTATTAATTGTGTATTTTTGTTAGTATATGTTCGCAATACATAATGTTTACATTAATTGTGGAGAGTTTTTGTGCATCTTCCTTCCTTTTCCCTTCCATCTCTCCTTGCTACCTCTTAACGCTTGATCCTCTTTCCATTTGACAAATGCTGGTGAGACTGGGGGCGGGAGGAGGAACCCTTCTGTATTGTTGGTAGAAATGTAAACTAGCACAACCACTGTGGAGATAAGTTATGGAGATTTTCTCAAAGAACTAAAAATAGAAATTCCATTTGACCCAACCATACCCTTCTATGTACCTTCCTAAAATAGTCATCGTATTACTGTGACACACCCATACCTATGCCCATTAGCGCAACTGATATTGGCTAAATTTTGGAAACTGCCTATATATCCATTTAAGAGATGAGTGGATTAAGAAAAGGTGGTACTGTACTCGCTTCGGCAGCACATATACTAAAATTGGAACGATACAGAGATTAGCGTGGCCCCTGCGCAAGGATGACACACAAATTCGTGAAGCGTTCCATATTTTAAAAAAAAAAAAGGTGGTATTTCTGTACAGTGTCATACTGCTCTGCCATGAAGAATACATTTGAGGCGTTCATAGATAACTGTACCCAGCGAACACAGGGTTACATGAATAAGTCAGACACACAAGCTTAACTATCATGCGGTTTCTCTTATGTATAAGAAACCCAAAATATAAAGAGTGAAATAAAGGACAGATAATAGCAGTTAGAACTTTTCAAATGGGAAGAGGAATAAGAGAAAAGGATTTAAAGGGAAAAAATGGAAATAGAGCTTTTCAAATGGCTTTAGTTTCTCTTGTTTAAAAATGAGCTGGCTAGTCTTTTTTTGGAGAGGCAATTTCTCATCATGTAGTGCAGGCTGGTCTTGAACTCACTTCTGTAGCCTAGGTTGACCTTGAACTCACAGCAGTCCTCTTGCCTTAAGTCTCCCAACTGCTGGGATTACAGGCATGGGACTACCACAGCTCTGACATGTTTTTAAAAATGGTTGGTTTGGGTTGAGTACTGCTTTTCTACAGCTTTTAATACATAACTTTTCTCAAGTTTTGTTCAACTTTATGCATTCCTTTCGTTATGCAATGCCTAACGGCAGAAAAATGGAAGTTTTTAGAAATACAGAATATGAATGAATAGCTTTTTTATCAGTGATTCTAGGCTTCCCATTGTAGTCTGAAGTTCTGACTTCCACCGGTACCTAGTTTGGACACTTAAATAAATGTAAATACTTTCAGTTTTTAGTATTCCTCTTGCTGTCCCATTCAACATTACCAGTTTGGCAGATGTGCAGTTGTTTTATCTTTATTCAAAGTCTGTAGATATGTTCCTGCTCACCAAAAACAGAACAAAACTTACTCTAATCCACATTTTCTTTTCTTTGGTAATTGTGGAGATGGGAAAATGCTCACAAATCCCCGTGGATTTGGTGGTGGTGGTTGTGGTTATTACAGTATTCCACTAAAACTGTTTTGCAAGTGGTAGCACTATACTTAGATTCATCCAGGAAAATCTAACCTATGACCCTGTTTTTAACTGTTAACCATTTTTAGCAGTATGCAGTTTCAGTTGAGTTAAGTACACTTTTGTGTCAGGGCTGACCTACTGGAACCAAAGTCCCAAATTATTCTGAAGTAGTTGATTCTTTGCACATAGACTTAGAAACTGGAACACTTATTGCTGGCACTAGATATGACTTTAAATGGAATTTCAAGTGTCTCAGCAAAGGGAAAATGTAATAAATGTGTGGAATTGGGCCTGGGATATACCTCAGTGGCAAAGCCCCTGCCTGTCAAGCTCAAGATCCTGAGTTCAGTTCCAGAACTTTCCCAAAGGGGAAAAATGTAAGGAATTATTATTTAAAAGTTATGTGAAATGCTTGTTAAGGGAATTTGATTTCAAAAGGTATATGGAATATACTTAATATGTTACACACATTTCCAACATTTTTCCAACTTCCTCCTTTCAAGCAAATTTCATTATAAAATTGATACCTAACTTCAATTTATAATACAAGCCATCAGGGGCATTTCGTTATGTAATACATGTTTTTCTTAATTTTGGTAGGAAAGGAGAGGGGGAGTTTAAGCACTAATAGGTGGCCTACAAAGCTAGCACTGTATGATTTTATTCCATCAGTACTGGTGATCAGTCTAACAGTGTATTGGAGGATATGTTCTATATTTCTGATTAAGTTGAGGTTTAGTGTTTAGTGAGTCATTGAAACTTGATTTGTTTAAATGGTAAAGAAATTACTGTAGGTCTTCTATTTAAACCATGTTTAAAACTGGAAGAATTATAAAAACAGTTTGGAGTCTTAATTTAGAAATACTGGAGTTGAGAAGAATGAAGCCAAGTCCTGGAATTAGCAGAAACATAAAATTTTGAATCAGTTTTATCTGTTAAGACCACTATAACAGATAATGCTCCTTGAAAATACTTTTACAGTTGCATGCATATATAATACTTTTGTATTTGAAGAGAACTAGTATATTCTCAGTCTGGGTGGATTCCTGCGTCTAGGTCTCTCTTCATTAACAACAGATTCTGTCAACTTGCTATCTGTAAAGTGATAAATTGATTATAAAAGATCTTTAATGCTCCTTCCAGGTCTAAGATGTTATTAAATTTTTCTAAAGAATTATTTAAATGTATTTAAAATACATTAATTTTACCATCTTCATATTCTAAATGGACAGTTGAGTGGCATTAAGAATATGCATAGATTCATGTTACTGTGTAACCATAACCACCACCAGTTCATTTCCAGAACTCACATTTGCTTTGTAAACTGAAACTTTGTACTCTGTTTGCCTCATGTCCCAGCTTTAGTAACCACCATTCTATTTTGTGTTTATCAGTGAATTAGTTATTCTCATTGCTGAGATAAAATGCCCAACACCCAAAGTTAAAGGAGGAAAGGTTTATTTAGCTCACAGTTTGTAGAGGTCTCAGTCCATAAACAGCCGGCACCAAAACAGGCTGACATGGAAGAGCAGCATCACAGCAGCGAAACAGTTAATGGTGCGCAGAACTTGTAGGCATTAAAGCAAGCAAGAAAACCAGTGAGCAGCTTCTTTCTGCCTCTCGTTATATTTTTATCTAGGCTACTGAGATTAGGGTAGTGCCGACCCAATCAGTAGGGAACCCAGGGCTATGCATATATGGTAGGCAAGTGCTGTACCACTGAGCTGCATACATCCCCAGCCCTTTTTAAGGTTTTATATTTTGAGACAGGGTCTCACTAAGTTGGTCAAAAAGGCCTTGAACTTGTAATTTCCCTTGCCTCAAACTCCTATTTTGCTTTGGAAAAAATTGGGTCTCATTGTGTTGTCCAGGCCATCTTTGAATGCAGCTCAAGCAGTACTCAGTACTTAGCCTCAGCCTCCCAAGAACCTGAGACTATAGGCATATATAAAGTTCGGTTTCATAGTACTATTGTTACAGCATACATGTAATTGTTATTGGCTGTTTAAAATATTGGGCTAGGAATGAGTGAAAAGAAACAGTTGCCTTCAAAAGGATTGTATAGAATTATAGGTCTTAATATTTTAAGGTAAAAGTACTGAAAAAATATTAAGTTCTAAATATATATAAGATAAATCACTATATATAAGATAAATCTGGTAATCCTTTAAAAAATATGAAGGTGGTGGCAGAATGTACCGTTCAAGAGAAAGCAAGACTTTGGACACCTATTCATGTGTTGCAGTATGTAATTTCCAATTAGATTATGGTCATTTTGAATGCCATGGGATACTGGGGAATTGTCCATTGTGTCAGGTAATAGTATTTATTAAAGTTGTATGGCGTGGGCTGGGAATTTGGTGCAGTTGTATAAGTGCCTTCCCTGCAAGCACCAGGTCACGAGTTTAATCTCCGGTACCTAAATAAATAAATAAATAAATAAATAAAGTTGTGTTGCAGCTTATGTAGACATTTAGCTGAAATATTTTGTGAAGTATCACACCTTTTTGTTTTGTTTTTGTTTATGGTTTTTTTGAGACAGTGGTCTCGCTATGCAGTTCAGGCTGGTCTTGAACTCACTTTGTAGCCCAGGCTGGTCTCAAACTCACAATGATCCTCCCACCTCAGCCTCCCAAGTGCTGGGATTACAGGCGTGAGCTGCCACGCCCAGCTCAGTTCGATCATTTTTAAATGAAAAGTTTAAAAAAAGAATTGTTTCCTCTGAACAGAGCTTTAGGTTTATTTGTGAGTGTGTCCTAGATAGTAGATAACCTATAAGAATTTTAAATGCAGTGTGCCCTAGTTGTATCTTTATTCCCTGGGGTTTTTTTTTTTTTTTGGGAGGGGGCTGTTTGTTTATCATACTATGCACTTTCTCATAGGATTGTTTCCTCCTGTAGCTTGACTTGGCGTCTCTACTCTCAGCAGGTGTTTTGCTATATATCAACAGCATAAATAATACCATTGTGTCATATACTATCTGAGCATTGTGGTAGAATAACTTTCCATTTCACTTGTCATAAGCTCATTGAATGATGATCTTTAATACCCATTGTCTTTGACCTGAACTGTTAAATTGGATTTTCCCTCCATTCATGTGACTATTCTAATTTTGTTACTGCTGACTTTTTCAAAGTGAAAGATACTAGTTATTTTGATCCAGACCTTGAAGGAGTACCAGTCAGTTCAGCGGATAATTATTTTGGCATTTAATAAGTGGTGATTTCTATATTAGACAAGAGGATCACTAAACGAGGTTGTGCTTATCTTTGAAAGGTGGGAAGAAGAACGCTATCCTGAAGGCATCAAGTGGAAATTCCTCGAACATAAAGGTCCTGTGTTTGCGCCACCATATGAGCCTCTTCCAGAAAGTGTCAAGTTTTACTATGATGGTGAGTTGTTTAAAGGTTGTCTAATTCTTGGCCGTAAAAATAGGCTGCTTCTATTTAGAGATTTACAAGTGAATCCTTAATTGTTAACTCTAAATCTTAAAGGCCCATTTGCTGCTGACAAAGTACGATGAGGAAGGAGCTGCTAAAATCTTACCTACATAATCCAAGAAAAGATCCATCTACTTGACTGTCTTAGCTACTTCCCTTATTACTAGGACACCCAAGACAAAGGGAAGAGAGGTTTATTTTGGCCTGTGTTTCATTCCATTGTTAGCTGACTGCAAAGAAGTACAGCATGGCAGAGGTGAATGATGGAGGAGAGCTGCCCATGTCATATCTGGCAGAAAGGAAAGAGAATGAAGGGAAGAATTGGGAGGGAGACATGTCCAGGCCATGCCCCCAGTGGCCCACCTCTAGCCAGGCTCCACCTCCCAACATCACATTTATTTATAAACTCATTAGTAGACCTAATCCACTAATGAGTATCATACCCTCATGCTGCACACCCCTCCCAAAAGCCCTGCCTCTTGAGCACATAAAGTTTTTGAGGAACAACAGCTCATGAGCCATGGTCCACAATTGAAAGTCTTTTTCTAACCTTCATATTTAGGAAACTACTGTGTGCAATGGAGTTGTTATAAAAGCCTCATTTGAATGGTACTATTATTTAGTTAAGATAATACAATAAAAGTTGTTTAGGAATACTAGTAGTAGTTGGCGGACAGTTAGTCTGCCATCAACATCTAGTTAGGGCAGGTAGAATCTGTCATTTGTGCTACATAGTGCAACTCTTTGCTGGCGATCTAGGTACAGTAAGTCCCTGATTTATGACCATTTGAGTTGTGAACTTTCACATGTGTACTGTATAATACTCACTTTGTCAGATTACAAATGAATCTGATTCATGAATGTACTCCTGGGACAGAACTTGTTCATAAGTTTGGGTCTTAACTGTATAGTCAAGAGTGATGAGCTGTTTTAAAGAAATGCCTGTCTGGGTCTCTTAGAACCCTTGGAGTTGTCTATTAAGGCTTATTGGTAGTTCTATCCTTAGGTTGAAAGGTTTGAGAATAACCTTTGTTCTGTTTTGTGTTCACATTGTAGTTCATCTGGATTATTTTCAGCTGATTTTTTTTTTTCATTCCAAGAGCTCTATCCAGAAATGACCTGACCTTTATTCCTTACACCCTCATGTGCTTTGAAGATTTACCAAAGTTGTTTTGTACCCATTTAATAGATTGTGAGGTGGGATTGTGTGATTCTGAACCAAGTGGTCTGCTGACCAAATGTTGAGAAACATGGGGCACGAAAACTATCAGCATGTTAACGGCAAATGCTCAAGAGCTCTGGTGCATCTTTTTGTCCGTAAATGGTAGCCTAATGGCCACATACACTTAGGTGGTACATAGGTCACACACACCCCAGATTTCAAAATCTGGAAGTTGCAAATATAAATATTCTGGGGTGCTAATATCCACACCAAATAAAATTTTGTTTCATGCCCCAAATTATTAAAGAATGCTATGTAAAATTACCTTCATGCTATGTATATAAGGTTTGTATGAAGCAAAAGAATTTCATCTTTAGACTTCGGTACCCTCATCTTAGATCTTATGTTTATATAAATATTCAAAAATCTGGGGTGGGGGAAGCCCAAATCCTAAACACTTTGTTCTGAACATTTTGGATAAGGGATGCTTAACCTACAGTTGATGCTGAAGGTCTATCTGTAGGTGAGTAAAGTACCCACTTGGAAGCCAGAATTCTTTTTTTTGAAGAGATGTATATGTTGAATGTGTTCAAACACAAAGATCCAACCATGGATAATGTAGCTGACTTAATATCTGATCTTAGGAAGTTTATAACAAAACAAAACCTTTATAGTATCAATGGTATATCCTTATATCAGATAAGTAGTTTGATTTGTGTCAACCAGAGAGCATAGGACAGAGTTCCTGTGGTTATCACATTGGGTCATTCCTGGAGACTCCTACATTCTACTTAAAACCAAAAAGAGAAAATGCCCAGAAACTTGAAGACGACCTTTGTAAAAGTGTGGGTATTCTGTAACCCTAGTCTGGGCTAAGAGCTTTACAAGCTCAACTGGAAAAGAATCTCTTTGAGATTACAATGCTAGGTGGGAATGCCAGATCTCCTACTTCTGGAGTTTCCGTTATTTTTCAAAATAGGAAGCCGAGGACTGGTCACCATGATCCATTGTGACCCCCCCACCGCTCCCTGTTGCTTAGTTCTCCATGTTAAGAGCTCCAGCTCCAGGGCTCTGGCATTTTCTCATTTGATCTTCCCTTGGGTTTCTTGCCTTTAACTGTGCAAACTCCCACTCTGCAGTAAGTCAGGAGTATTTGGCTTAATAGTCCAAACTGATAAATATAAGTGCTATCCTGTCTCTCTAGAGAAAATTCTCAGATTTCCTTTGAAACCTTCCAGGGAGGTGGGGGCTTACTGAAAACAGTGAATGCTGCCTCTACAGACCTTCAGTCTCAGCTCTGACTCAGCAGTTTCCTTTTCCTGGAGCTCTGCCTTTTCCACAAAGTACTGCCATTGCCAGGAACTTTCAATTCATCATCCTCCCCCCACTCTGCTGCAGGGAGCTGGTGTTTCATTTCTTTATAGCTCATTTAGAAAAAGAGGAGTCACAATTGCTGCTTTTGTGGAAGAGTTAAGTGAAATAGTCCCAGAAGTTTCCTTCTGCCTACCAAACACTATTAATACTTGGTTTATACCAGACATACTGGAGAACAGTTTGCATTTTCATGCTATTTATTATAGTTCATTAATTTTATTCTTAAGTGATATATTTTCCCTTTATATTTGGAAGCATGTTAGTTTTTTCTGTCAACTTGAGTTTTAGGCCTGAGTTAGGGGAGTTCTAGAAAAGACCTGAAAACCTAAAATTAGCTTATTCTTGTCAAAGTTTTTTCCTTCCAAAGCAGAAGCTTATGGACATTTGAGAAAGGGAAGCCGCGCCACCTGTTGGCCTTTTAAATTATGGCTTCTAAGAAGTTTCTATCTGGGGTTTCAATTTTTTGGATAATTACCAATATTCCTTGTTGGAGATGGTAAGTTTCCTAGAATCGTAAGGATAAAATGTCTGATGAATTTTGTAATAGATGGATTTTTGGTTGCTTTAGATTTCTATAAGAAATTCTTTCATCGAGTGACTAATACCTATATAATGGTAAGGCAGTGGAATTATATTTAGCCTCATTTATAAGATAGCCAAATGCCTTTTTTTGGCATGGCTTGTTCTAGATCATGATGTAAAATTGGATTTTCAAAGAAAAGAAAAATTGGACATAAAAGTATGCTTAAAAGTAAGTATATTCTCTGGAAAGTAGATTTAACCCCGAAGTACTCAACTTTCCTTTAATTGCTCTTCTAATTAATTAAGGTGCACAAAGCCCCAATCCAGATTTTCTTTACAAGTTAGCTGCTTTCATTGTGAAGTATCAGGGCTCTTCTAGAGTTGCTTTTACAGAAACATTTGCATGCTACCAGGAACCCCAGCCATCCTGATGGATGAACCCTATTCTTAAAAGACGGTAGCACACTACCCATATTTCAAAGCTGTGCATTTTTAGCTAGTGTACAGTTTATGATTCATTAGGTCTAAAGCCTGTCTCACAGTGCTGTAGTCTGACTTGCTCCCTTGTGGTCCTGGTGCTTTTGACCTACAAACCACCCTCTGATGTGTAGGAAGATCTTAGGCTTTTCATATGGGAAATCTGGGCTTCCCTGCTATGAGTTTTTTGTTTTTAATTTTATATTCCACCCACCTAACTTTGAAGAAAAAAGATGCCTATTTCTTTTCCCCACGATTTCTTTTTTCCACTTCCTGCCCTATCCCTTCCTCCCCTTCTTGAATAGAAGCTGCTTAGCTTAGCAGTGGCAGGAGTCCCTCTGTGGATTTGATTTTTAAAAACCATTGAAGAGATGTAAAGGACCCCGCTTGCTGAAAGGAAAAGGAAGAGTGGCTGGGCCTTCAGGTTATCCCTGTCCTGAGCAGGTACCCGGGAACAATTAACTGGCGTAGTCTCCAACGACCCAGGTAAATATCTGGTAAAGGGAAGGAGAATTTATTCAAGTAGATATAAATCAGTGTGTTGTCTTTGTTGTTTTAACCGTGTGTCACCAGACGTTTGTATACCTCAAGAGGTAACCTATTATTAAATAGGTCTCAAACACTCAGTAATTATACTGAGAACATCAATAGTATATATCACTTTTTTGAACCACTTTCTCCTCTAGGTAAAGTCATGAAGCTGAGCCCCAAAGCAGAAGAAATAGCTACATTCTTTGCAAAAATGCTCGATCATGAATATACTACTAAGGAAATATTTAGGAAAAATTTCTTTAAAGATTGGAGAAAGGTATTGTAGCCCATGTATTAATATTGTAATAGCTTGTAAAAATATTGAATCAAATACCAAATACATACTATAATTTTACAAATAAAATTGCTGATGTAAAATTTAGTTTTGAGTTTTATTACAAGTTATTTAAGGGCTGGGGATGTAGCTCAGTGGTTGGGTACTTTCTTGGTATGTGCAGACATTTGAATTTAATTCCCAATTCTGGAAAAAAAATAAAAATAAAAAGAGTTACTATATTATATGAAGTTTCTACCCAACAAGAGTACTTACCTTTTCTCTCAGCTATCATAAAACTACAGGAAAGGGTTCATCAGATTAGGCCTAACAGAAAACCTCAAATCCGGTTGCATTAAGGATAGTTGTGTCTATAAGACTACCTTCTTTCTGCTGTTGCAGAGAGAGATGTTAATCTGACATCCCATTCTGTCTTGATTCTTGCTTTATTTGCTTTATATAATTTCTGCTCGTGAATTCACATGTTATACATGTGTAGGTGAGTTTTTAGGAATGTCATTGTCAATTTGAATAATGTGAATCAAGGCTAAACTAAGATTTACCTCCTGACTTAGCTCTGAAAAAAAATTTAGTATGTAGAGTAGAGGTAATTTTTCTAAGAAATAATGAGTTTGTAATCTTGTTACTAAAATATTTGATACGTATTTGTGCTGTTTCTCAAACTTGTATTCATATCCCTGGGGGTTTGTGGCAGTTTGCCAGGGAGCCCAAGAGATTACATAAAAGTAATTTTTGTCAATCATAAGTCATTTAAACATCTTTATGTTAAATATATATGTAGTTGGATGTTGTTAAAGAACAAAATCACAAAGTTTTGATTTATTTCTACATGTTTTTGGCTGAAAAAATGGTGCTTTGCTATAATTGCAAGGAACGTTAGGACTTAGTGTGTTTATAGTTTTCTTTTGTCTCTGCTTTCTGACTAGGAAATGACTAACGAAGAGAAGAATACCATCACCAACCTAAGCAAATGTGATTTTACTCAGATGAGCCAGTATTTCAAGGCCCAGTCAGAAGCTCGAAAACAGATGAGCAAGGAAGAAAAATTGGTACTGCAGGATTTAATAAACCTCTAAAGAATTACAAAATACTGCTTATTCGTCTAATGTGCTTCTTGCTGCTTATGATACATTGACTTCAGTAATTTCACATTATTCTATACTAAAGATTTAGGAATTGCAGACTAATAAAGTCTAGATTTTCCTAAGAGTTCTACTTAGACTTAAAATTGTGAGTAAGTACTTTCTTTGCTCAGTAGCTTACAGTGAGAATCTGGTATTTCACTGACCTAAAAACCAGTTAGCAACTTCACTAACACAGTATTTAAGAATGGGCAAACCTGTTCCACAATGACTATTGGATATGAGGATTTAACAGATGAAGTCATACTGACTCTATACCTCCTTGTCCTGTGATTGTCTTTTTACTCTGGATTCTAGCCACGCTTAGCCATCGCCTTCTCCCAGTCTTGATCATCCTCATTGCTGAAGCACATATTTTTTTTTCCATAGGCTGCATGTTTTTGTAAATAATTTTAATGGAAACATACATGTTTACTGTGACTGCTTTTGTACAGCAGTGGCAGATATGAATGGCTGAAACAGACTAAATGACCCTCAATCCTGATGATAGTTTCAGTACTTCAAAGGACTTTTTTGGGTGTTTCGAGAGACAAGGTTGTCCAGCTAGCATCAAACTCATAGTACTTCACCTATTTCAGCCTCCCAGATGCTATGGTTACAAGTGTACACTACCATGCCCAACCAAAGAGCTTTCATGTTTACATCATTTAGGCTATTTTTTTAGGCCAAACTTTAAAATACTAACTAAATTACCTTAAGAATAACTGGATCAGACTTTTCTGTCTCAGGTGGCTCTTATCCCTGGCTTTCTAAATTAGTGGAATTTAGTGTATTATATATTTATTTTTGGCATGCTTTTAAACTTAAAGATCGCTTTAGAGCTTTGTTCTTAGAATAGTGATCCAGATAAAGAAGCATTTATAAACATTATCTTGATAAGAGTTCCTATCTAAGGCACCAGTGGCTAGCAAAACCTTGTTTTTTCCACCCACAAAGGAGCAGGACTTAGTCATCAAATAACATGTGTGAGATAGAGAAGAGATGACAGAGGATGAGGCCGCTGAAAATACCCTCCCACCCCCTTTCGTGGTATAGCAAAGATCTCTAAGTAGGAAGTGTGTAAATATCCATATACCTAGGAAAGAATTGAAGACGGCTTTCTCTGGGTTTAAAAACCCATATGAAATGTTGTTCAGTTAAATAATTCTAGAGCTATTTTCTTTTAGAAATTTTCTTTAGCCTGTGTTAGACTGCTCACAGGGTGTGGAATTGTAAAGTTATATTTAGAAATGCCCAGATAACGTGCATAAGGAAGCATCCTTTAATATACGAAAATTCATTTTGACTCTGTAGCTGGAGTCAGTTCTTCTAGATAGATCTTTTAGGGAATTTTATGTAAGTTTGAAAAACCTAGAGGTTTTCTTTCTCTGAATCCACTTTGTGATTGTTGGACTGCATCTTGACCTGTTCTCCCACAGGAGATAAAAATAAGTTAGAGAAGAGCAGTTTCAATCTATTTTGAGTACTTTCTTGCTGTATTCCAGAAAATCAAAGAGGAAAATGAAAAATTACTAAAAGAGTATGGCTTCTGTGTTATGGATAACCACAGAGAGAGGATTGCTAACTTCAAGATAGAGCCCCCAGGGCTATTTCGTGGTCGAGGCAACCACCCCAAGATGGGCATGCTGAAGCGGAGGATCCTGCCCGAGGACATCATCATAAACTGCAGCAAGTGAGTACAGCCTTCCCAGGCAGGTACAGAGAGGGCTCCTACCTTGCTGAATGCAAGTACTGTCTCCTAGGCACGGAGGGCTGCCTGGAAAGGAGATGTTTAGGAGCAGCTTTGTGTTTCCATGGACAGTTCTCCATGTGTTTTTTTAACATTGCCTAATGAGAAAATGTGGAAATACATGCTCACCGTGTACTTGGAGTCAAAAAAGGAGAACTTACTTCTTACTTGTTTCTCTTCCCTCCTACTTGGTTATTTTCACAGAGATGCCAAGGTTCCTTCTCCTCCTCCAGGACATAAGTGGAAAGAGGTCAGGCATGACAATAAAGTAACTTGGTTGGTCTCCTGGACAGAGAATATCCAGGGCTCCATTAAATACATCATGTTGAATCCCAGTTCACGAATCAAGGTAAAAATTAGCTAAGGGCTGCAGCCAGTCCCCACTGGCTGATAACCTCTGTTGAAATGTAATATTCTTGCTATGTAAACTGACATTTAAATTTCTCCTCACTGAAAAATGGCAAGTCATTTTTTGGCTAACATCAAGTATCTTTCTAGGATGTATTGGGTTTTTTGCTTCACACTGTAATATTGTTCACTTATTCATAGACATTTCCTGAGATCCCACTATGTGCCAGATACAGTGTATATGCAGTGCTAAGAAACGTTTTTAGTAAACAGGACAGATGCAGTTCCTGCTTTCACAGTGTCTGCTTACTGTCTAGTGATCAGAAAGGGATAAAGAGTGTGTTGAACATAGACTGGCTTCTCCCACAGCTGCTCCTCATCTTTCTTGTCTCAGAGAAAAAAAATACAATTTCTCTGAACCCAGAAATAAAGGGTAACATGTAAAATCTTAGATGTCTCTGGCTTCATCGGGTCTCATTTTAGGTAGATTGTACCAGAACTAAATGATATACTGTGAGCAAAAGTACACTGTGAACTATGTTACATAATGAATGTGTGATTCCTTATTGATAGTTACTGAAGGATAAACAGTCTTGGACTCTCATTAGCCAGCTGTGTACTCTACTTTGGAGAATCCCACAATCTTCCTTCCCTAATAAAATGTGCCTTATCTCATTTTCTTTTGCCCAAATTTTACTTTTTATTTTAAATGTAATTATCCATAAAACCCAACCCTCTCCCCACTCAGTAATTATCACTGTCACATATTTCATTAATTTTTATGAAGTCATTATTTCTTGTGTCTCCTACCATTTGAATATTCTTTTCTTATTGAAATAGTCTCTTTAATGTTTGTTTAGTGAAGATCAGCAGTGGCAGATATTTAACTTTGCTTACCTGAATATTCATTTTTATCGTAACTCATAACCCCAAACAAAATGTGTCTTCAGCATTTCCTGGATGGTGGTATGTGTTGGAAAGTGACAGTAGCGTACACTGTAGAGGCTGCAGTTATTCACATCTTTTTGTGCATGCTCATCCTATTTTGTTCCGCTTTTTCTGCCCATGATTTATATTCTATAGATACTGGGTGAGTGTTTTCGTTTCCTTTCTCTCCCACCTTGTACCTCAGTGCCTGTAGAATCTAAAATAGCATTAAAAAAGCATTCTGCCTTCTGGAATCTATAATTTTAGCCAAGGAAACTCAGATCCCAGATAAGCTAGACACATACAAAAAAGCATAAAAGTAAGATTCTTCAAACCAGCCTTAACTTTATGAGTAGAATTTATTGAGTTTCCTTTTAAATGAAGTAAAGCAAAACTTTAGGATCAATATTGACATTATATTTACTCCCTTTAAGACATTCCTAGTATCAAGTATACATGCCTGCCCTTTCTCTATTAAGAACTTTCACTTTTGTAAGAGTTTAAAAGTATGTGCTTGTGCCCCTTTAAAGGTAAAGCTGGATGTGGTGGCTTGCATCTGTAATCCCAGCACTCAGGATGCTGAGGCAGGAGGATCATTACAAGTTCAAGACCAGTTTGGGCTGCAGAGTGAACTTAAGGCCACCCTTAAATGCATAGTGAAACTCATCTCAAAAAGAGAAAGGAAAAAAGTGGTAATAAAAGTAGCTACCTGAGGAGTAGATACCATTACAAACTCTGTCTGATTTTGATTTTATTATAAAAACAAAATAAGTCATAATGTAGTGTCTTCTGCAGTTAGCTGGCCACCATTTCAGTTACCTATTAACCATGCTCTGAAAATACTAAGTGAAAATTTTCAGCAGTAAACAGTTCGTCTATTTTAAATGACATGTTATTCTGAGCAGCATTATGAAATCTTTCCCTCTTCCTCTGTCCTACCTGCGAGACAAATCATCACTTTGTTTAGTGTACCTGTGCTGTGTATGCTATCTTCTCACTCAGTTCCTACATCATCTTGGCTGTGAGGATGACTGCTGCAGTTATCAAGTAACCCTTAATTTCTTTAGTAGTGGCCCCAAAGTGCACCGATGCTGGCAATTGTATCCTAAATTGTTCAGTTTTATTAATATTGTTAATTTCTTACTATACCTAATTTATAAATCAAACATTATCATGGGACTATTTGTATAGCAAAAATAATAGAGAGTTCAGTACTAACTGCAGTTTCAGGCATGCATTGAGGCTCTTGCATCCAACCCCACACACATACACACCCATAAGAGAGATCTGTTGTGTATTGTTGAAAGTTATAATATTCTGAGCATGTCTTCTTATTATAAAATGGATGTCGCAGAATATACCCCAGTCTGCTGGAAGGCTGAGACAAGAGGATTTTAAGTTCAAGCCCAGCATGGGCAACAGCAGCTAACCGAAACCCTACATCGAAAAAATAAGGGCAGGGATGTAACCCATTTAAAAGGCCTTGAGTTCAGTCTCCAGAGTAGCAAAAAGTCTTAAATCAGTTTATCGAAGATGAATATAGACTTTCTGAAAATTAAAACATCTTTATGACCCTAGATGGTATTTCTTCAAACACAGAAAGCACTAACAGTAAAACAATCCATAAAATGGGGTTTATTCATATTTAAAGCTTATATTCAACAAAAAATACTAATAGGAAAATAAATATCTAAGACACAGCCTGGGAGGAAATATTTTCACTATGTATAGAACATGAAAATACTTGCAAAAATGAAGAATTCCTATAACTGTGTAATACGAAATACATCCTCCTTAAAAAGAACAAAAGACTTGAAACAAAACAGCAAGATACTGAATGAAAATGGCCAATAAATAAGCATGTGGGATGTTCAACTTTATTGTTATTAGTGGTGTGAAGATGTAAATCAAAACGAGACACTTGCAGTTTTGGTTATTTTTACTCAAGTGAAATGAAAGCATATATCCACAGAAACACTTATACAAAAATACTCATAGCAGCACAGTTTTTTTTTTTTTTTTTGGACTTTTTCCTTTTTATCGGTACCAGGGATCGAACCCACGACTGCCTGCTTGCAAGGCAGGCGCTTACGCCGCAGAGCTAAATCCCCAGCCCCCCAATTTGAACTCGTAAGAATACTGTGCTGGGGCTGGGGATTTAGCTCAGCGGCATAAGCTCCTGCCTTGCAAGCAGGCAGTCGTGAGTTCGATCCCTGGTACCGAGAAAAAACCGAAAAAGCAAAAAAAAAGAGTTCAAATTGGAAGTATGACAGGAGAATAAATACAGTGTGGAATAGTTATACATGCACAAGTCAGTATCATATGATTCTTTTTGTATGATAATATAGATTATGCAAAACTAATTTATGATAAAAATCACATAAAGAATCAGTGGTGAGTTGCTATAAAATTTTGTTCTAGAACGAAAGATACTTTTCTATCTTGATAAAGTGTAAATTATAGAAGATATGAATTGCCAGAACTTATCAAACTGTAGACATAAACCTATATAGTATCAGATTTTAAAGTTAAAATTATTCAGAATGAATAATTTAATGTTTTTAAAAAGTAAAACAAAAAAGGTCAGAAATAATACAGAATTTCAAAAAGAATAACATCATCACTAGTTAATAATATAGTTATCTTAGAAGTAGTTAAGTTACAAAATCAAAGCATTAAAAATGAACAGACAATCCAAACAATGATAGCACAAACCATTCTTTTCAGTGAACCAACAAAAACTTAGTAGTGTGGTTATCTATCTTGCACACTTAAACATACATACAGTTATATATGTATATCTACAAGTTGTTCTTTCCTTTGAAGCAATTCCTTTCCCTTTCATTATTACAATATCGGTCGTACATTTTGGATCTTACTACTCTTTCAGGTTTTTTTTTATCATAGACAATATAATATTTACAAATGTGAATCTGATTTATTTCACTTATAAGTATAGTCTCAAGTTGCCTCCATTTACCTGTAAAAGCCCCAAGATCATTCTTTTTATAGCTGAGCAATATTCCATTGTGCAAAAATACCCCATCTTTTTCATCCATTCTGTGGTTAATGGGCATTTTGGTTATTTCCAAGATTAACTATTAAAAATTGTGCTGTTCTAAACATAGGTGCAAATATATCACTGTGACATGACTTTTCAGTTTTTCTGGAAAAATACCCAGGAGGGGGATAGCTGGATTAAACAGAACTTCCAATCTGAGTTTTTTGAGGAATCTCCATGCTGATTTCCACAGTGAATGCACCAGCCTACACTTGACCAGCAGTGGAGAAGTATTCCTTTCTCCTCACTTTCCTGCCAACATTTGTTATTGGTTGATTTCTTGATGGCAGCCATTCTTTCTAGAGTGAGATGAAATCTCAATGCTGTTTTAATTTGCATTTCTCAAATGGCCAATGATGGTGAACATTTCTTCATGTATTTATTTCCCATTCGTGTATCTTCATCTGAGAAACATGTATTCATGTCAGATGCCAGTTTCTGGAATGGGTTTTGCTTAGTGTCTCGTAATTCTTTGTATGTTCTGGATATAAGTCCTTTGAGGGACTTTGACTGTTGGCCAAAATTCTTTACCATTCTGTGGGTTTTCTTTTACTTTGTTGGTGATTTCTTTTGAAGTGCAAAAACTTTTTAATAAGATGAGGTCCCAGTTACTGATTCTGAGAATATTTTCTGTGTGGCTTGCATTTTGTTCATAAACTCTTTGCCCACCTCTGTGTCTCCAAGATTTCTACTTACCTTGTCTTGCAGCAGATTTAGTGTTTTCTGTTTTAATATTTAGATCTTTGACCCATTTTGACTGTAGCGTATGGTAATACCCAGAGGTCTAGTATCAGTCTTCAGCATGTGGAAAGTCAGTTTTTGTAACACCATTTATTAAAGAGGCTATCCTTCCAGTGAACATGTTTGGCCCCTTTGTCAAATATAAGGTGGCCAAGTATCTTTTTTTTTTTTTTTTTTGTCTTTTTCGTTTTTTTATCAGTACCAGAGATCGAACTCACGACCGCCTGCTTGCAAGGCGGGCGCTTATGCTGCTGAGCTAAATCCCCAGCCCCTGTAGCTTAATGTTTTAAATAACGTGTTGGAAGAATGTACTTAAGACTTTCGATATTTTTGAAAGTACTTATATTCAGAACATATGAAGAACCTTACAAATAATAAAACACAAATATACCTTAAAATAGGTATGTATAGAAAGCTGTTTGTTGCTGGGCATAGTGGCATAGGCCTATAATCCTAGCACTTGGGGATGCTGAGGCAAAAAGATCTTAAGTTTGAGCCCTGCCTTAGTGACTTAGTGAGACTCTGTCAAAAAATAAAATAAGAAAGGGCTGTGATACATCTCAGTTTAAAAGCTCCGTGTTTAAATTCCAATACAAGTAAACATGAGATACTTTGATGAGATCTTGCCTGAAGGACTTTGATTGATTGATCTGCTTCTACCCTATCCTAATGTTCTTACTTGAGAGAACTTAAATTTTTGTTCCAGAAGCTCAGCCAACCCTGTAAGGAAAAGCTGGTTTAGTGTTATCTTATGTGTGTGAATGACATCTTGGGTTTTCCTAAACCTTGTTTGCCTGAGTCCTCCCTTAAATTTTAGTGCCTAAGGAACTGAGTAAATGTAACCCAGGCAAACTCTGAGACAAGTTTTGGAGGATATTGTATATTGGGGTGAGGTCCACTACTTGTTGGATTCTGTACTTGCATGAGCCCTTCAGGTTCAGTTTTTTCTGTGAATGAATGTATAAGAACAGTTTGTCATAGAATTCCTTATTGATTTCTGCGTGAAGACTTCTCATCACACTTTTTCACCCTCTTAAATGTCAAAATATACTTACAAAAACCTGAGAGAAAAGTCCAGCTCTTCAAGAAATAAAGGCACAAGGGCTGGGGATTTAGATCAGCGGCATAAGTTACCTGCCTTGAAAGCAGGTGATCGTGAGTTCCATCCTCGGTACCGATTTAAAAAAAAACGAAATAAAGGCACAGCTATTTCTTTTGCATTAATAACTACAAAGTCACCCGCAAAAGCATGTAATTTCTGAACCTCTTATTTTACTCTACCAAACTGTGTAACCATAAACATATTTGTAGGAAAATGCTGATGATTCCGTAGCATATTCATGTAAGCTATAATTTCTGAGCACTTGTTGGGAACTAGAATAGACATTTCTTGCTCCCTGCACAAAGGCTGCTTAACTTGACCATAGTTCTTGGGTCTTAAGGACTATCCATGCAGTTAAGTCATAGGTGAAAACGAGGTATGCTTGATTGGAAACCACTACCTCTGTCCTTTGTTATGGGGTCAGGGAGTCAGAAGTTCTTGGATTCTCAGATCCTTTCCTAGGCCAGATGCTGTGTCACATACCTATAATTCTAGGACTCAGGAGGCTAGAGCCAGAAGCATCACAAGTTTGAGGCCACCCGAGAATGTATAGGGAGTTCCAGACCAGCCTAACTACAGAGCAAAACCCTATCCCCAAAAACAAAACAGAAAAATATCCCCCCCCCCAAACTTTTGTGTTATGTTATATTCAGTTTTGTGTCTTTTGTAGCATACCTTGCCTGTGCAGGATTTCTTAAGATTTTTTTAAAATCTCATCTTTCTCAGTCAGTATTAATGAGTCCTCTCTTGTTTATGAGTCTAAATCTCTTTTTCACTCAACATGGTTCTCTACTCTATTTGCTGTCTTTGTTAAATTTCTAGTCTTGTCACGTGTTAAAGCACATGACATACATCAATCCTTCACTGGCTTCAGAATCAGTTTTTAAACCTTACACCAAAAGCTCTCATGTTAAAAATTCTTTCAACAAAAATCTTCCCTCAGTCTAATCAAGGCATACTCTTAAATGCCTACATTAGAAAATGGTGAATAATTAAAGCCGTTCCTGGAAATTATCAGGTTCCTTGGTAATTTGTGTGTTGTCTTTGGTTCTGCTTCTTTGACAGCTCCATCAAACTCTGAATGGTTGTCTGAGAGTTAATGGAAGTCAGAGCTAGCCGGAAACAGCTGTTGCATCACAGATTGGGCAGCAAGGTTGTGGTGCTGATGAGGGAATGTGGAAGTTTATCTTGCTTTAACAGAAGTCAGTTTTTAAGACATGCCTTATGGGCTTTCCCTAAAAGCATGAACATTTCATAGAATGAAAAGCAAAATTCTACTGGACAGGCACTAGTTGTACTTCATAATGAAAGTGGAACAGCATGTATTCTCGCTATGTTAAATCCCTTGACTGTCTCTTCAGTTCTGTGCTTTTTCAGCCTTGCTTAAGCTAAAGTTCCTGCTTTTTGATTCAGAACTCTAAACTTGAATATTCAAAGTTGACTCTCTCATCACTAAGCAGTCTGCCTTTGGGGTTGGGTCTTTGCAGGGTGAGAAAGATTGGCAGAAATATGAGACTGCTCGGCGACTGAAGAAGTGTGTGGATAAGATCCGAAACCAGTATCGAGAAGACTGGAAGTCCAAAGAGATGAAAGTCCGGCAGAGAGCTGTAGCACTGTATTTCATTGACAAGGTAGGACCAGCTTTCTGTCAGCTTAGCTTAACAGATGTAGGGTAGGGAGTATCTGCTCTGCCCTAGGCCCTGTGTCCAGGACTGGAAGATGGAGGGAAACAGTGGCACGTTAAGTCCAGTCTAGTATGGAAGGTAACTGTGGAGAGATAGGCATCTATATTGTGTGCTGCTCTCTGGGGTCTGCTTAATAGGATTTTCATGAATCTGAATGTGTGGAAAATACTAAAATGGTTTTAAACTTTTTGAACGTGACTCACAAGAAATTTACTTTGCATTCCAACCAGACATACATAGTAATATATGTTTGTGTGTAACTGAATCAAAAGTTGCACAAGGGGCTAGGGATTTCGCTCAGTGGTGTAAGTGCCTGCTTGGCAAATGCGAAGCCATGAGTTCAATCTCTGGCACAAAAAAAAAAAAAAAACCAGCAGGAGTCAAAAGTTGCACAAATTAGTGTTTAATGTTAGTTACTACTTAACTGAGTGAAAAGAGTGCTTAATATTAGTTACTACTAGCAGTGAATTCTCCTGTTTGTTACTCTATTTCATTTCCTTTTTTGGAAAAAAGTATAACCCATATAATTGGTTAAATAAATCACTAGTTTATCACAACTATAGCCTTTTTTTTTCTTCTATCTTCATATTCAAGAATGGAGTATAGGAAAGAATTGGATCTATAAGCTTAGCATTTCTGTGACTTTCCTGGAAGTGTTGACACAACAGATGTACTTTTCATGTTGTACAGACTGGCACTGTGTCCCCAAAGAGAACTGAGAGGCTTCTGTTTTGGAGTTTTTGGAAAATCATATGAGATTTATATTCCTTCCCTCATGTTTTGTTTATCTGTTTGTTTCTGAGCAGCTTGCTCTGAGAGCAGGAAATGAGAAGGAAGAAGGAGAAACCGCAGACACTGTAGGTTGCTGTTCACTTCGTGTGGAGCATATCAACCTGCACCCAGAATTGGATGGTCAGGAATACGTGGTTGAGTTTGACTTCCTTGGGAAAGATTCCATTAGATACTATAACAAAGTCCCAGTTGAGAAACGAGTAAGTTAATGTGTCTGATATTCCATAGCTTATTTTTTATTCAGTTTTGCATTCAACAAGCATTCATTGAGAGCTTTTTGTATCCTTGGCACTTTGCAAAAATGACTTGAGAGGAGGGGGGAAGGTATTGCTTGGTGTGCTAGTTACCTCTTTTTTTATTCCCTGTCCCCCAACTTGTAATGTCTTCCTGGGCATGAGGGCCATAGAGCCTTGCCATAGGAGAGTTAGCCCCTACAGCAAGGTCAATGTAAGACTGAACTGAGGCACATTGTTTTGTGATTTAACCATAACAGAGCATCCCTTGGTCATGTTGCACATTTACCCTCTTGCATGTGTTGCACAGCTTCACACCAATTTCTAACTGAGTAAAATGGTAACTCTTTAATTTCCAAATCTCGAGTCATGACTGTAGAGGGTGCTACAGCTCTATACCCTCAGCTTACTCTTTCCCACATTATTATGCTGAACAACAGACTTAAAGAGTATAGCTGTGATGGTGAACCTATGGGACACATGCTCCAATGGGCTGTTTGTGTCATTAAAAGTCCTAAAAAATGTGCCATCACTGGTTTATGGCTTTAGTAACCAGCCCAATAGGCAACAGTATGTGTGTCAGTGTAAATGTCTATACATGTAAAGGAGTGTTACTGTTCGTAGGACACACACTGAAATCTTTATTGCTAAACGACTGTAATGTAATTACTTAAAAATGCCTTAGATAATTATGTATGAACATACATAAATATAAATATAGTAAGAATCTCTTAAAGGATATATGAGTGGTTCTTGTATCTTTTTTTCTGCAAGTTTTTATAAATTTGAAATTAGTTCTAAAGTAAGAGGTTTAAAAATAATAATTGAATTTCACTTATTTCTTTTAGGTTTTTAAGAACTTGCAGTTATTTATGGAGAACAAGCAGCCTGAGGACGATCTGTTTGATAGACTTAATGTGAGTGGACAAAGCACACTGAGTTAGCTGAAGGGACACCTAGGCAGAGCCTCATAAACTCTTAAAAGAGAGGGCTGCCAGGTGGTTGATTAGGTTCTCCCTTTAGCTGAGCCTTTTCTGTGGCGTTTGGTGTACTCTTAGTCCCATAGGGCACACAGTGAATCCATGACTGCCTTGAGGAATGGAGCAGACAGCTTTACCTTTTATTGTCCCATTTCCTGTGGAGCCTTCCATTGTCTGCATGTCTTGCCACTTCAGATAAAAACCAAGATTTGCTGTTGCTGTCTATGGCAAGACGAATTTGTTTTAGTCTTGTTTCAGATTGTACTTTAGGAGGGAGGCATTGTGAAATCCTGTATTGTAGAATTACTTTCCTTCTTCTTCCCTCTTGAAAGCCAGTAAACTTGATAAGATTTTGACTCTTAATTGTGGTATCACTGACTCTTAGGTCTTGCCAGAGCGGGTGGCATTGTGTGTCTTTCATCTCAGTTTGCATGTCCTTATTGTTGCTTTGTCTCTTTCAGACTGGTATTCTAAATAAGCACCTTCAGGATCTCATGGAGGGCTTGACAGCCAAGGTGTTTCGTACATACAATGCCTCCATCACGCTACAGCAGCAGCTAAAGGAACTCACAGCCCGTAAGTATTGCTTGGCCATACTTTTTACCAGGGCCGTGACCAAAATTTTTCCCTCTAGTCTTCTAGCAGAGAGTTAAGGCTTAGTTGTATAAACATAAGCTCTGTGCTATTCTCTTGCTCCTACCCCAACTTCTAGATTAATTTCGTGGAATGCTGACAGGAGCATTCCATCTGCTCTGAAAATGCCTGCATTTTGTGTTCTGTATATATTATGTTATTTAACAGCTCCCATGGTGAAGACATAATGCTGTGATTTTTTGTTAAAGTTGTCATGGTTACCAAAAAAAAATATGGGAGCATATCCTTTCGCTAAGGTTTCTGTCTTCTCTACCCCCAATATAAGTAAGTAAGTTTTCAACACTAGCTACAGAAGATATCAGCAAGATCTATAGGCTTTTTTCCCTGGGGCCCAGTCACTAAAAAATTTCCACTGACCTCTGTAAATATGTCAGATAGTCTTAGAATATTAGCCAGATAAGCTAGAGATGGTATGTTTAGGGTAATAAATACAAATAATGCCACATAGTGTAAGCAGAAAATGTTTTTAGATGATGTTTGTAATTTTTTTCTTTTAAACAACATAGTGTTTTGTACCTTAAACATAAAAACTTTAAGGTCCCCCCATCTTTCTCTCCTCTACAAACTTCTGTCACTATTCCATGTTTTCTTTGGTGGTCACATTAGACAGTAGGTGGGTGGCAGAAAATGAGGCAAGCAGAAATTTCCCCGGCCAGATTCCTTGGGTGGAAAGAAATGTAGACCTTTCACTGTAGTATGCTGTTATGTGAGAAAATACATAAATAGAAAGTAAAACCAGGGGGCTAGGGATTTAGCTCAGGGGTGTAAGCACCAGCCTTGCAAGCATGTGGTTGTAAGTTCGATCCCCGACACCAATTTAAAAAAAAAAAAAACAGACAAGGGGAAAAACAATTATTGTAATCCAGCATGAACAGTGTATCTAAAAGTATACCTTGATTTAGCATAATTGCTTTAGATGTTTTATATGGTTTTTGAGTTATTAGTCTGGTTATTTGAAGAATCAACTTTATAAGGATTTATAAGAAATAAATGAATCTAATGCTTGTCAAAAAGGGGGGTAGGGTTTGAGATGTGTTACATATGTGTATCAGTTCCCCATAATGAACGCAATCGTTACGTATTGCAATTATGTATGAATAAAAATTTTATAAAATATTAGAGATAAGCCTTGCATGCTGGGAGAATGAAGCAGGGGAATCACTTGATTCCAGAAGTTGGAACTAACATAGGCAGCATTGAGAATGCCACCGCGAATGAGTGAATGAGTGAATGAATGAATGAATGAATGAATGAATGAATGAATGAATGAATGAATGAATTCCTCTTCTGATAGGAATTTATTCTGGTTAGACTTAACACAGAAACTTCTACTGTCGTTTTCTTATGAAAACCATGGACTATAAAATTTTGACTTTATGGCTTGGCAGAAGCTTGATCATATCAATGCAACCAAGATATAAACCACTAGAGGATCTACTTTGTGTATGACCTTTATCTGTAGTACAGATGAATTCTCTTATTGTCATGCTTCTTTACAGCTGATGAGAACATCCCAGCAAAGATTCTGTCTTACAACCGGGCCAATCGAGCTGTTGCGATTCTTTGTAACCATCAGAGGGCACCACCAAAAACTTTTGAGAAGTCTATGATGAACTTGCAGTCTAAGGTATGTTGTGTCTGGATGATGGGGTCACAGAGTGAACTATGTCAGTTTTGAGCAGATATTAAAAGTGAGAGACTTTTGTAATCTAACCTTTTGGGTTCGGATATCAGCAGGTCAATCTTGATCTGCTCTGGAGCAAAAGATAAACAAATGGAGACAATATGATACTTAAAAATATCAGGAGTACTCATTGTTCAACAGATCTTAATGCTCTGAACAGAAGTTCAGCATTGACCACTATTTTGAAGTGCTAATTTCAGTTCTAATTATTGTTATTATTGTACACAAGGAGAATGGATATAAAGGGAGTCTTACTGCTCTATCGTAGAAATACTAGAGCTGGCTTAGTGGCTGAGCACTCATCTAGTCTGCATGAGGCCCTCAGTTTGATCTCCAAAGCTGCAGAAGAGAGAGAAATACAGCAATTTTCAAATTAAATTGTTGTAAGATTTAAAAGATGATCAATCATGTTCTTATATAGTTCATCATTGAACATCTGTTTAATATTAGTTGTGTGTCACAGTTGTACCATAGAGAAAGAGACTGATTGGCGAACCAGGTGATGCTGTTCTCCTTTGTCCTTCTCTGACTCTGATGAGTATTTCTGTCTGAGTACTGGCTAGTTGACCTGTCCTCATTTGTTAATGTGATAAGAATTCACAAATACTTCACCATAAAACAGGGTTACAAAGGAAACCAATTATTGAAAGACAATCATTATATTTTAAGGATAGATGTATTTCCTTATTAAAATTTGAGGTGGTAGGCTGGCAGTGTAGTTGAGGGTTGGAGCAGTTGGCTAACGTGCAACAGGCTAGATTTGATTCTTAGCACTGCAAAAAAGTCTTAAGGTGGTTCTAATGACTATTGTAAATTTCAGGATAGTAATGCATATAGATGATATTTGTCCAAAAATTTTAATATATGAAAATATCTAAATAACATTATTAGTAAAGTCAGAGATATTATCGATGTTACTGTTGTTTCTTGCCCACAATTCATAAGCAAAGAAATATTCATCAGTGTCAACTAGAAATTAATGAGAATATAGCTGTAATTTTTTTCTATGCAAGTTTATGTAATTCTGTACAGTACTTGGACAACTGGAGTTTAAAAACTGCTATGGAGCGAGGAGTTGTGGCATACAACTGTATTCCCAGTATTTGATAGGCTGAGGCAAAATGATTGCCACAAGTTTGAGGACAACTGTAGTGAGTGCTATGTGAGCCTGAACTGCATAATGAGACTCTGCCCCCCCCCCCCAAAAAAAAACCTTGCGTGGAGCATGATTTACATATACATTTTCAAGCTAAGAGTGCTTTCCTTCGGTTGAAATGTTTTGCAAAGTAAATGCCTAGGAATAGTACACCTGGGTCTAAAGACTTACACACGTTACAGTTTATGCTACAGATGTTGCCTGCCTGAAAAATGTACATGTACGCAGTGAATGCATATACAGTCATAGACCTCCCTCATCCTTGGATGATATGGGTGGCAAGCAGGGAACTCTGAGACTGCCCATTCTAGCAGTTCCCTTTTGCTGCCATTTTTAAAATGGAATTACTTGGTATTGTTTACTCTCCTGATGCTATTATTTAAGTAAAAAATAAAACTACGGATATTCAGGTGCTATTTACCTAATTTAGAAGACCCTCCCTGGAGTATGAGGAGATCTTTTGTTGCTCTCACTCTGGAACTACTGTTTGGGCAGCCCAGGCTGCCTGCCAGACGAGCCCTCCAAGCCCAGGAACCCTCTCCTATGTGCCCACAAAGCAAACACATGCACATTTGCCAAGTGAATCAATGGTGTCTTTGATGCTCTGAGAGAACTTGACATACCCTGCCAATTTAGCATTCACAGAAATGGTTAAAAGATTGTGGTTTGCTGCATTTCTAGTCTAAGAATCTGGCTAGTAGCAACTGTGATGCTTTTGTGTATAGAATTAGTTCCTTCAGCTTGGCTTTGGACAACATAGATGTTGGAAGTAAGCCACTCATAGTAAAAAATATTCATTGATTTTTTTTTTTTACAGTGGTGGCCTCTGTTTCCAACCTTTGACTGTATGTGTATCTAACAGAAAATTCTAGGTTTAGCAGCAGCCCAATGTGTGTGTGAGTCAAGCATGTTATTTACTCTGGGAGGTTCTCTTGACCTCAAAGGTCAGCAGGGTGACCACAAGGATGGTATTCTGCCCCCAGCCACATGTCTTCATGGGTTCAAGCTTTAGGTCCCTGGCATTACTTGCTGCTATCTGTAAGCATCATCTCAAGAGCAACTGAGATTTTTCCAGTGGTGCTTTAGGGGTTTCAACCTAAAAGGATGAACTGTATGTCTTTTCCTTTATGGATATGGATTCTACAAGATTTCCTTTGTTCCCTCAGACTTCTCTCCTTACGAAAAAAGAATGCCAAAGCCAGGCCTCACCGTGTGTTGTTTATCTTAGATATTCTCATCAGTACATCCTTTTTTCTTCAGTGGCAGTTCCCAGACAACTGGCAGAACGTGAGGAATGAGCTGGGCTTATTTTGTAATACATGTACCCACCCCTCAGTGCCCTAAAGGGATTTGCTCTGCAGTATTTTTACAAGAAAGACTAAAATTTGGCACAAGGTCTAGTTAGTAAACATCTGTCATATGTGCCTTCCTCTCAGAGAGTCTTAACACCAGAGTATTTTATCAAAAGATGAGCACCCATGCTTAGGATATTGCCTTATTAGAACCCTGAAGGGTCACTGAAGACTAGAATGAACAAGTAGCAGCTGAATTCAGCAGTCCCACTATATCTCCTTTGTGTCTTCATGAAGATACTGGTTTGTGTTTTTACCCAACAAAGCACAAAGAAAAGTAGCCTGACTTGTGGAAGTGACTCCTACCTTTGGTAGAGCCCTCTTGTTTTCTCTTTGGTTCTTTTTTTTTTTTTTCTTCATCTTATTTTTCCTGACTTTACTGTTGTTCTTCCCCACCTAGATTGATGCCAAGAAGGATCAGCTAGCAGATGCTCGGAGGGATCTGAAAAGTGCTAAAGCTGATGCCAAAGTCATGAAAGATGCAAAGACCAAGAAGTATGTGTCTAGTATTGTGTAAAGTTAGGGTTGGTTAAGAGGAAAAAGTTTATCTGCTGCTCAGAGGCCCTGGTCACCCAGCTCTTTTAAGGTTTTATCACACTTTAAAAAAAATTTTTTTTGAAATCTCTGTACATGGGCCTTTTATAGCTTTACTGCCTCTAAGAGACAGAATATAGCTGCAGTATGTTTTTGTTTAAAGGTCAGGTTTGTTTTTTACTGACTCTGCCATTCTTCTAGGGTAGTAGAGTCAAAGAAGAAGGCTGTGCAGAGACTGGAGGAGCAGTTGATGAAGCTAGAAGTTCAGGCTACAGATCGTGAGGAGAATAAGCAAGTTGCTTTGGGAACCTCCAAACTCAATTATCTGGACCCTAGGATCACAGTGGCTTGGTAAGCATGGAGCCTTTCTAGAGCTCCTTTTGCTGGCTTGAGAAAGGTAGAAGAGTTTGAGGTTATTGTTGATCTCCATGTGCCATTTCTAAGCAGGATGCTTCCAGTCCTCGTGAGTAAAACTGGCTTCTGCTGTATGCTTAGCGTTCTGGTTGCTGACCCTTGTCTTCAAATGCATTGGAACATCCTAGATGGTCCTATGATTCATTCTTGTTTTATTGCCTTTTGAGTGTATTTACATTCTGTTTTGAAAACCTAAAGACTGAAAAAAAAATGAGAGTCCGTTCATCTGTAATTCAACTGAACCTCAATGAAATTTTCACAAATGAAGGAAAAAGGTAGAACAAGCAAGGAAACACAAAAGTGACAATACAAACTTGAGCAGCCTACACAGAGGTAGAGATGTTTCAACAAAGGCAGATACATTATTGTTTACCCACCGTTAGTCCCTTTCATTCTGTCTCATATATGCTTATACAGTCAATATCTAAAACAAGCGAGGTGTGTGGTTTGGTTTTTTTTTTGGTGAAGGTTTTTAATTAGTAGGCCTAAGTGATGTTATCACCTCTAATTAACCTTTGGGCCAGCAGCTCCACTGTGCTGTGTATTCTTTGGTGCAAGAGTTAAGAGGGAAAGTTTGTACGACGTTGCTCAGAGTCCCTGGTCCCCTAGCTGTTCTTGGGTTAACTCTCTGTGGCATTTTGGTACAGTGCTTAAAATTAAGGGCTCTGTAGCCAAATTAGTTGGGTTAAAATTTCAGTTCTGCCACTTAGTAGCTACATAAGGACATGTTACTTAACATCTCTGCCTTCTTACTCATCTGTCTCTCATTTTTGCAGGTGCAGCAGCACTTTATTTATTGTAGGGAGGTAGGGTGTACCAGGAATTGAACTCCCAACCTTGGCACTTGCCAGGCAGGCACTAAATTTAGCTGAGCTGAATCCTGGCATAGCATTTACTTTAGAGATGGGTGTCCCGATTAAATAACTGCCCTTGGAACATTTAAGTGCATCATTCTCATCCTCATCAGACAGATGTGAAGAAGGCAGCATACTCCAACCTACACCTTTGAGCTGGCCACGCCTGAGTCACACACATCCTTTTCTTTCTCCTTTTTTGCAGGTGCAAGAAGTGGGGGGTCCCAATTGAAAAAATTTTCAACAAAACCCAGCGGGAGAAGTTTGCCTGGGCCATCGACATGGCTGATGAGGACTACGAGTTTTAACCAGTCTGAAGGGGCAGGGTTCTGTGAAAAGAACAGTGTGGTTTGGGGAAGATGGATAAACTGTGAGCCTCACTTGCCCTTGTGCCTGAGGGAGAGAGGCAGCAAGTCTTAACCAACATCTTTGCGAAAAGATAAACCTGGAGATATTATAAGGGAGACTGAGCCAGTTGTCCTATGGACAACTTATTTAAAAATATTTCAGATATCAAAATTCTAGCTGTATGATTTGTTTTGAATTTTGTTTATTTTCAAGGGGGCAAGTGGATGGGGATTTGTCAGCATTCTGCCAGGCAAATTCACTGTTTCACTGAAGTGTTTGGATTCTCTTAGCTACTGTATGCGAAGTCTGATTATATTGGTGCGTTTTTACAGTTAGGGTTTTGCAATAACTTCTATATTTTAATAGAAACAAATTCCTAAACTCCCTCCCCTCTCCCCCATTTCAGGAATTTAAAATTAAGTAGAACAAAAACCCAGCGCACCTGTTAGAGTCATCACTCTATCGTCATGGGAATCAGTTTTCATTAGACTTGAAGCAGTCGTGACATTGGCAGTGTTTTGGTTCAGACACCTGTTCACAGAAAAGCATGATGGGAAAATATTTCCTGACTTGAGTGTTCCTTTTTAAATGTGAATTTTTATTTCTTTTTAATTATTTTAAAATATTTAAACCTTTTCTTGATCTTAAAGATCGTGTAAATTGGGGTTGGGGAGGGATAAAGGGCGAGTGAGTCTCTAAGGATAATGAAATAATCAATGACTAAAACCATTTTCCCATCATTCTTTGTTTGGAGCATTCTCTGTACCCTTTAAGGTATCCATCGTTTTTTTTTTTTTTTTCTCAAGACCTCAGTCTTTCACTTGAAAGATTTTATTGTATGAAAAGTTCCACAGGTCAGTAAATTTAGAAGAAAATGAGTATTTGGCCCAACAGAGGAAAAATAATCAAGATTTTAGGGCTTTTATTTTTTTCTTTTGTAATTGTGTAAAAAATGGGGAAAAAAACCATAAAAAGCAGAATTTTAATGTGAAAACATTTTTTGCTATAATCATTAGTTTTAGAGGCATTGTTAGTTTAGTGTGTGTGCAGAGTCCATTTCCCACATCTTTCCTCAAGTATCTTCTATTTTTATCATGAATTCCCTTTTAATCAACTGTAGGTTATTTAAAATAAATTCCTACAACTTAATGGAAGCTTAAGTGTCTGAGTATTTGTTACCAATGACCTGGGACTTACTGTGGGATGTGGTCTGACTACTTGGGTCAGAAAGGGTGGGGGCCCTCTTCAGAAGCAACTGAACTGAGCCAGATTTAGGAAGAGGTGCATCTGTCTGCCATGGTGAGTATAGGTTGAAAAGGAGATCCAAATTCTACATCCTCAGCTAAGGACAGGCCCAGAAAGTGATGGAACAGAAAATCCACAAGAACAGGTGTGACAAAAGAACTGTCCCTGAAACCTAGTGTAGGTAAGGTTTATTGAGCAAATAGAACCAGGTGTATTTGGGAGGCAGATTTTTAGACAGCCTGCCATGTGTTGGCCCAAAACAGAAGGCAGCTTTTTTGGGTCTGCTTATGTCACTAAGCCTACAGTCAGGATGGAAACTGACTGAAACTATGAGAGCACCAAATGCCAGAAGCCTTTCCTAGATGGTATGAAGACTTCTTGCATTGATTGGCTGGATCAAAGGATATGGCCTGTAACCATTTCTAAGTGCTCTGAGTACCCTAGCTGGCTTCATTCACCACAAAGGTTTTTTTCCCTGTTACCATCTAAGATTATAGTCTAGAATTCCATGAAAGTAGAGGTCTCCAGGTCAAAGGAAGTAGTGCAGGCAGAGTGGTCAGAGTAAGTCAGTGTGAGAGGTCTGGGCTCTTACTAGCCTGCAGATACACTTAAGAGTGATCTCTTTGATGGTCTATTTTTTCTGAAGCTGGAAGTAGGGTTGGTGCTATGCCCACTACAGGGACACTGAGGGTGTCCTTGCCAACTTGTATTCATTGATCACTGGAGGCAGCTCAACACAAAATGAAGTCACAGAGCCATCACTTCTTTGAAGCAATAGATTGCAGCCAGGTATTAAACTTGTGTGGTGCTAAAGTGGCTGGACATGGATTGTCAGGAACCAGCAACAGAGAGGCTCTTCAGGTACCCAAATTGCAAGGACATGGCTGAGGCTCTGTGACAACAAAGTGGACTGAGGTGAGCATGATGGTGCACAATTGTAATCCTTAGCACTTGGGAGGCTGACGCAGGAGGACAGCCATGAATTCAAGGCCAGTCTGAATGATGACACCGTATCTCCAAAACAAAAACATTTGGGACTCAAGCAGAATTTTGAGACACAACTAGGGTACAAACCATTGTCCACAACTAGAAATCAAGTTGCAAGATTCCTTACAGGTAGAAGACCTTGAGGAGGAAGCAGTACCTACCTCCTTGGCAAGGGCTTCTCCTACAGAGCCGCCTTCTACAAGGCTCTGCACCTAAAGGGTGGTCAACATAACTGTGATGGGACAGTAAAGCCAGGGAATGAGCTGACCTGGCTACGGGATCAGAGAAGAGGCTGGAGAGGTGTAAACCTGCCCTTTGCTTAGTCACTCAGCAGGTCTCTTTCAGGCCAGATCAGCAAGTCCTGAGTAAACTGTCAAGCCTCTGCATGCTGGGGTAGGAGAGTGGGTGAGTTTCCATGTGCCAGACATCTGGGTGCAGCCTCCGCTCCCATTTCCTTCTCTCCTCCCCTTCACATCTGGTCAGCAAGGCTTGTTCAATCCACCTTGGGCTTCTGCCACCTTAAAAAGTGGGGCAGGGTAGGAAAGGAAGAGAGGAAAGGAGGAGCTTGGCGTGGTGACGCATGCCTGTAATCCTAGCACTCTGAGACTGATGCGGGAGGATCAAAAAATGAAAAGGGCTGGGGATGTAGCTCAACATGAAGATCCTGAGTTCAGTCCCCAACACAGTGAAAAGCCAAGTCACAATCCCCAGCCCTTCCAGCTGCCACCTCTCCTCCTCTCCATTTCACAAACACCTGCCTGAGTCATCACCCAGTCATTCCCCATCTACCACAACTAGCTTCTCACTTCTGTCTGCTCCGTGCTCTGATCACAGTCACATGACTGTAAATGACCAAACCAATAAATGGGCTCTTAATTTTGTATCTAGCTTAAGCAATTTTTGGCACTAGATACTGTTGACTACTCCTTTATGTGCTCTTACTGAAGTGTATTTTACAAATAATCCAGCATTTTACGTGCACAGTGATTTTAGTGACTTGATGGTGCATCCCTCACCACAAATCAGTTTTGGGCCTTCCCCCTGCCAGCATCACACATGTTAAAATACCTGGCTGCAATCTCTTGCTCCAAAGAAACGATGGCTCTTTAACTTCTTCTCTGTATTAAGTAAAATACAGGCTGCCAAGGACACCCCAGTAAGGTCCCTCATGTCCATTTGTTAGTTAATAATCATTCCTACACATAGCCTAGTCTCTAGTCTTTTTTGGACAGTTCATGTCAAAGGAATCATGCGCAATCACTCCCAAAAACAGCTCTCACCGTTATCTGCTGCTGCTTTTACTCATTTATCAGGCCACTGCTGAGTCACCTCTTACTATCAAGTCCTTAGGTGCCATGGTCTCACTTACCCTGGCTGATTCGTCATACCCCAGATGCAGATTCTATCCCTGTGTCCACCCCGACTATCCCTGAGCTCCAGACTTCACTGCCAACTATAGCTCTGCAGGGCTGCCCACAGGGACCAGCATCAGCATTTCCAGAACAATTCAGGACCTGCGACTCACAGCTTGTTGGGGCAGAGTGAAAGGCTCTGTGTCCAGGTAGCCCTGTTCCCGTCTCCTAGTGTCACATACGCTACACATTTCCCCTACTGGAAAAATAATTTTTAAAATTTTCTTCTGAAAAAAAGTTATTTCCTAAATTTCAGTCCTTGCAAATTCCTTCATACAAGACACATTCATTTTGAACCAAAAGCACTTTTTGGAGAAAACACATTACCCTCAAATGACTTCAGTTAAACTTGTTTTGGATGCTTATAAGTAGTCCACTGACAAAATCTGTAAACAAGGATGCAAAGAAATTTAACATGGTAATTATTTCCACAATCCTGAGTACTCGGTGTAAAACAAACATATTAAAGTTCACTAAATAACATGACTGTTAACTTGTTTTAAAGGCTGTCTTTAGTGTATGTGTATTATATATATATATATATATATTTTTTTTTTTTTTTTGTCTTTTTCCTTTTTATTGGTATCGGGGATCGAACTCACGACTGCCTGCTTGCAAGGCAGGCGCTTAGGCCGCTGAGCTAAATCTCCAGCCCTGTGTATATATTTTTAAGAGAATCCTTGTTGGGAAAATGTTGAAATATTTACAGATATATGACAGTTGAGATTTGCATCAATACAGGACCTAGTTAGTAGAGTTTAGCATGAAACGAGTGACTGACTATAAGTTCATAATTACTGAAGCTGGGGTGGAACATGCAACTTGGTGGCAGAGCACTTGCCTCCTATGCTCCAGGCCCATGGTCTGATCCCCAGCACTGCAAAAACATAACTGCTGAGGCTAGATGATGGAAGCTCACTACACTTAACTATTCTGTCTACATTTACACATTTGAGATTGTCTATAAAATGTTTTTCATGATACAGTGATTTTTAAAAAGCTGGTTAATAAATACAAGAGAAATGGGAAACCTAATGTTACAGAGGTAATTATGCTTAGATTGAAATTTCCACTGAACACACAGCATTTCTACAATATCACTGATGAATCTCAAAATCGTGATGCTGAGCACACTCTGACACAGGTACACATGCTATATGATTCCATTTATGTGAAATTTTAGAATAAGCAAACTCACCTGGAGTAACGAAGTAAACTGGTAGTTGCTGGACAGGAGTTAGAAAAAAATAACTGCCAAGGAGCACCAAAAAACCTAGAATGTTAGCTGAGTATCGTGACACATGGCTATAACCCCAAGACTGGGAGGCTGATGCAGGAGAATCAAAAATTTGATTCCCACTGAGGGAATTTAGTGAGATCCTCCCTGTCTCAAATACTAAAAAGGGCTGGGTACACAGGTTAGTGAGGGTCCTGGGTTCTATCAATACTAAAAGGAAAGAAGTGGGGGGGAAAAAAAACACTCCAGGGTTATGGAAATGTTCTGATTCTGATTTGGTGCAGGTTGCAAAAAGCAATACATTTGTCAAAGCACATGAAATTCAGCTGTAGCAGTGATTCAGTCCTGTAACTTCAGCTACTCTGGCAGTAGAGGCAGGAGAACCAAGATTAAGGCCAGGCTGGGCAATTTAGCAAGACCCTATCTTAAAAGTTTCCATAAAGTGTTAGGATGTAGCACTATGATTGAGCTGAAGTGGGATCCCCAGCACCTCCAGATAGGGGGCAAAAAAAAGGCTCATCCAATTCTATAAAAATTGATGCATTTTGTAGGTAAGTTATTGATAGAGTTGATTTGTTTGAAACTGCTCAATTTAGAAACCAGTGGAGATGACATGCTTTGAGAAAATACTAGGTATTCAAAAAGTGGCTCTTGGGGAAAGTACATAGAAATCAATTCATGAAAAAGTTGAATGTATTACAGCAAATGTGAAAAACCAATTATTAATGAGTTAATAAATTGTTTTAAATAATATACATACATATATATTACCAAGTAAATGTCTTTGGATATTTTAATCATTTATTTCTAATACTGTTGGCATTTTAGTTGTCAAAACCCCACAGAACACCTTGGCATGACCTTATTGTAAAAATGAGTATTGGCCTTTTTGGAAGGGGTTGTTAAGGTATTTATGGATCTCACTCTGCTCTGCCCCCACAGCCACCAACAGATCCAGCTAAGGCCACGTGTCACTTCTCAGTGCTCCCACGGCCCTCAGCACACAGAGTCAGCAAGGGCTGTTTGGCATTTCTGTACCCTCTTCTGAAGTGGGAAGTTGGTCCAGTGCTCTCGATGTGCCATGAGGAATGTTTGCTGGAAGAAACGGAGCAGCAAAAGCAGGTCTTCCCTGGCCTTGGTTTTTCCTTCTTGTCCTTCACTGCCACACTTGACCTCGGGGAAACGCACACAGTAGTCTGCTCTCCCTCTGCTGCACAGCATCAGTGGGGACAGTCAGCAGGGGAGTAGCAGGCCCTGTGGAGAGCAGAATCCCTGGAAGCTGGGGAGCCATTAGATTTTGCCTCAAATAAGAAAACGGCCCCTAGAGGGACTGAGACTATGTCCTAGGTGAGGAGGAAAGCTAGAGGACATGACTCAGAAGTGTGAGGCCCAACAACTCACTTAGAGCCACAGACAGATTTGGGGACCAGGGTTCAAGAACCTATGCTGCAGACTGGAGTGGAGCTCAGGTGCAACGAGGTGAATACTTACAAAGTCCGATCTGTGTGCTGAGGGCTTCCTCAGCCTGTGTTTCTCAGATGTGGAACACAAGCAACTGAATTTAAAAAGCACTGTTTAAAGAAAACAGACTCAGGGTTAGGCATGGATCAAATTAGACCCTTGTCTATAAATATGCCTTTTTTGTAGGAGGCACTTCACTGAGTTACGCTTTTAAATTATGCCTTCTTTATTCACTCAAGACCATTACAAGGACTCAAGGCTGAGGCAGGATTACAGTTAAGTCCTCATCTCAGATGACAACGATCATAAAGAACAAACAAAGACTGAGATAGCATTTGCTATTAATCTATTGAAAACCTTCTCCATTATTTAAGGCAAAACTTCTCTTACAAGGTAAACCCAGAAAAATTATCTTCCCCAAGAAATCAGTTGTCAGAATAGAAACTGTAACTGTTTTAGCTACCAGGAAGCTAGACCACATTTGAGTGTCAGTCACAGTAACTACATTAACCCATTTAACTGTAGCATAATCCTTTTTTATAATCTCATGCCTCATTTATACAATACAGTGTTTTTGTTCTTTGTTTTTAAGTAATCTAAACTTTTTGAAAGGGCTGGAAAGTAATGAATTTGTGGTGCCGCCCAGACCCCCCTTTAAGGAAGGACTTGTTGCCTAACTGTTGGGAGAACCGTCAGTAGAAAATCTTCAGCTGCCAGACCAGGATCACCTCAGCTGCAAAGAACAGCGTGGCCAAGGCTGAGCTCTTCCCAGAACAATCCACATCCGTTTCAGACCAATGCCCGACAACAGAGCTCCCTAGGGCTTGACTGAGGCTGTCAGCAGTCCTGCATCACAGCTTCGTTCCTCCAGGTGCCCACTGTTTCCTTCCTGTCCTCTCCGCAGTGCTGATTCCTGATAAGTACCACACACTAACCTGTCACACCCTGCTTCCCAAAGAAGAACTCATCCTTGGTAACACTGAACAAAATAACTAAAAACAGAAAACCTGGTAGGGTTGCTTTGGAAAAGGGATTAAAAAGATATGCAATCAAGTGTTCATGTGTAGACGGGAACCAACACAGCATTGAGTCTGGAGCCGGGCTGCCACCTATTAGCTGTGTGGCCATGGGCGTGTTCCTTCATCTCTGTGGGCCTTAGTTTTTTCTTCTGTTAAACAGAGATAATAAGAATACTTATCTTGTATAGCTGTAATGAGGAAGAAATGAGCCACTGTGGATAAAGCAAGATTATTCAGGGTGATAATATGCCAACCGTTGCTCTAACTGGTTATTAACCAGTTGTGAGACCAAGTCCATAGACTCGAGGTGCTGGGCTGGGTCTCCCAAGCAGATTCCAGGCACAGACGTGGTACAGCACACTAACACATAAGCACTCTCAGAAATAGGCCCACGCAGGGCTGGCCTGGTGATGTCACAGGCATAGGCCTCGTGGGTGCTGTGCTGCGCCTCACAGATAGCACAGCTGCACGAACTGCCAGCAACACCTACACACCCATATATATGCTGAGCTGGGGAAAGCCCACACTAGCCCCACCCTCTGTGTGCCCTCTTTTTCCTGACCCTTCGTCAGTGGCAGGAGGTACCTGAGCCCTGGGATGGTGCCCAGAAGTCCTGAGAGGAAATGAGCCCAGCTTCCTGATTACAGGCTTGGAAACAGACTGAAAGCTCAAGTTCCTATTTGCAGTGATCGCAAGAGCCCCTGGAGGTCTGGCCCCAGAGGCAAGAGTAAATACGAGGAGGTTTGGGCTCTTCATGGAGAAGTTCCCAGAAAATAGAGAAACAGATTTTAAAAATGCATTGCAGCCTGCAGCCTACTGAAGTTGGCAGAGAAAGCTCAATGAGGGTTGCAGCATTTCAGAGGGGTCCTCCAGGAAAACTGGAGATCAGGCAGGCAAAGGAGAGCCCCATTCAGCCCCACCAGCTTTTGTGGCCTCATCACCCTCTCTGGCCTTCCCCTCCCTGGATGAACACCAGCCTTTTCTACCCCTAAGTTTAACAACCTCAGAGCCTTTGAATCTTCCATTATACCAGCCTGGAAAGTATTTTCCTCCAACCTACCCTTACTAATTTACCTTGCCATTTACCCACATCTTTTGGGCTTCTGCTGGGTCCTAAAGAATTAAAAGATCTTCCATGTCTACTTCACCTGAAGTAGGTCTACTGTATTTTATTGCACAGCCCTCTGTCTATATTTTCTCTACAGCTCTCATCACATTTGGCTTTACATAATAGGCTGCAGACAGGAAACAGCACCATTTTAAACCACTACAAGCCATACTCTGTGAGCACCCATATTCTGCTGGGTTTCCTGTGTGTAGTCAGCTGTGGGCTTGCCTCCTATCTTCTGTACGGATTAGCCAGCTAGCTTCCACACTTACAAGGACTTACCTAAGCCAGTGGCTCTCCTGGGAGATAGAAATGCATAGTCAGACAGATGTGGGCTCAAATATCCATTTGTTAGTGTGAGGTGTGGTGGTACATGCCTGTAATCCCAGCACACGGGAGGCTGAGGCAGGAGTAAAGTTGTGAGTTTGAGGCCAGCTTGAACCACATAGCAAGATCCTGCTTCAAACAAATAGAATAAATCCATTCGTTAGTAATGTGGCCTTGGAGGTTGTGGAACTGTAAATCTTTTCCCCATTAGTAAATGTGGAACCATCATCCTTAATTACAGAGTCATTATGAGGATCAGGTGTGACCATATGCACACCCTTTCAGCACTCAGTCAAATTAGTTTCTCTTGTACTTTACAGGCTATCACTAAGTGGCAGTCCTTCTCAACTTATTTCCTCTTAGGATAAAGTGCTTGAGTATCACTAAATTATGAATTTCTTGGGGGCACACTTGAGAGAATCAAAACATAGCAAGACAAAGTCTGAGGCAGTCCCACACACTTGCACTAGTTCCTGTCCAACTGCGAAGGCTGCCTGTCATGCTCTTATATACTCACAAGTTCTAGACACAGAGATCCCAAAAAACCTTGATTTTTCTCTGCCAGCTGGATCCTCTGTGAGCCTTCTTACCTCTAACATGCAGTAAGTTTTCCTTCACTGCCGGAATGTCCGATGGGCTCCATGGTGTTCTATGTGTCCTCAATTCTGGTGGTGCTGTTCAGGAGATACCTTCAGAAAGGAAACAGAGAATCAGTCAATAACTGCAAAAAGGCTCCACTGCCTTTGGAGAGTGAAGTGTCAAGTGTTGTGAGATGAAGGGGGAGGCACAAGTCTGGACCAGGTCAGAAAGAACCTGCTGGGCTAGGTAGGTCGTCTGGGCTTTACATGCAATGGAACGTCACGCCACTAGGCAGGGGCATTATCATGATAGTACTGCATTTTAGTACAGTTGGGAGCACAGATGCAGGCAAAACCAATGAGGATAAATAGTCTGAGTGAGATCAGATGGGGTCCTGGGAAGAGTGACGAGGCCTCGTTTTCACCTGGGGATGAGGCAGAGGGAAGCAAAGTTAGTCACAAGACATTGGGGCCTCAGCAACTTAGAGAAGTTCAGGGCCATGTTCCGAGAAGTGAAAACTGCACGGAGACATGGAGGACAGGCGACATAGCTGAGTTAAGAGAGGATGTGGAGCAGCAATGGATCTGTCTGGGTACTGAGCGTAGGGGAAAGCCAGGTTTAGAGTCATTATGTCTGTGTAGAGGGCAAAACCATGGGAAAGGTAAGAGTGTCTTAAGGACTGACTTAACACTGAATCCAGAGGCTGAGACGGAAGCCTACAGAAGGACGAGGCAAATAGGACAGGGGAAAACCAAGGTTCAGGAGAGCCTCCGCCGGCGGGTGCAAGAGGTAGGGACTAAATCCTGCAGTGCGAGGAACAGGAGTGGGGCGGGGGGCAGGCAGCAACTGATACCAGACAGAGACGAAGGCCACTTCGGGTTCATGTCCCGCCTTCGGACAGCGCAGCCCAGGTTCTACTCGCCTTTTACGCCTGGAAGACTTCTCCGAATGAAGTGGCCAAGCAGGCCACACCACTAGCCCCAGGGGCTGGAAGTAAGCGTCTGGTCTTTGCAGCAGCGGCCTCCCGGCCAGCAAAAACGCAGTTTAAGGGCGGGACACGAGTGCTGTCTATCACAGCCCACCGGCCAATCCACGGGTGGCCCCGCCCCCGTCCCTCCCTGGAGAGGGCGCGCGGAGGGTCCGCCCCCGCCGCCGCTGCCGCCACCGCGGGTGTGAGGCGCCCCAGCCTGGCTTCCTCCGCCGGGCAGCCCTCACAGGTAACCGGGCTTTGCCCAGCGACCTCGAGGCCCGTCGCACACTGATAGCCCTCCTGGCCGACCCTGTGGACAGCGCTCGGGGCGCAACGGCAGCGGCTGGGCCTGAGTGGGACCGGGGGACAGGGGCCCGCCGATGTACGGCTGACTGACGGGCCGCAGCCGGGGGGCGGGGCTGCCGTGCGTGACGGAGCCAGCCGTGGCCCCACGCCGTGTCCCGCGCTGCGCGAGGGTGCGCTGCCCGAGAACGGCGCGCCCCGCCGCCCCCGCGCCTGCGGCCTGTCCGGGGGTCGCGGGGCGCAGGCGCGGCGGCCGATGGGCGGGGGTCCTCCGGCGGGCGCCTTTGTTCCCGGCGCGCGGGCGAGGCGGTGCCTCGTGCTGTCCCGCCCCCGCGCTCAGGCCCCGCCCCGTGTCCGCCCGCAGGAGCCGCGGCTGTGTCCCGCTCGCCGGCCGCCCCAGCCGTCGTCGTCTACCCCGGGCCCGCCGGGCCTGCGCCGCCCGAGCGCCCCCGCGCCAGAGCCATGGCGGGCGCTTCGTCCCCCTGCGCTAACGGCTGCGGGCCCGGCGCGCCCTCCGACGCCGAGGTGCTGCACCTCTGCCGCAGCCTCGAGGTGGGCACCGTCATGACTTTGTTCTACTCCAAGAAGTCTCAGCGGCCGGAGCGGAAGACCTTTCAGGTCAAGCTGGAGACTCGCCAGATCACGTGGAGCCGAGGCGCCGACAAGATCGAGGGTGCCAGTAAGTGCGCCCCCTCCCCGCCCGGGCCTCTGTGCTCCTGAAAGGATCTGCAAGGTCCCTGCCCGGCTCCTTGCGCGCGGCTCGTAGCCCCAGATACTTGGGCAAACTTTCAGGTTCTTTCCTTCTCGGACCCCGCCCCCATCTATAGTCAAGGGTGGTCACCGTGGGCGGGGGGTCATCCGGGTCTTCGATCACCTAAAGGACTCTCCCTCCCCCAGCAGGGGGTAGTGTTGTTGAGGCCTGAAAGTCCTCCCTCGGTGGCTGGAGACTGACCGACAGGCATCGGACCCCTCAGCCCCAGGGGACACTCCCGAGGGGAGCCAAGACTGTGGCCTCCACCCGACCCGAGAACCTGGGGCCAGAACGCTCTGGAAATCGCAGTCCGTAAAACAGTGTCGGCCCCCAAGGCTTAACTTTTATTTGCAAAGAAACTTTCAGGTTTTTTAAATAGAACTTGGGCAGATGTGGAATGGGGCTGGTTTGGGAGCACAGCTGGGCCTACTCATGTTCCTCTTCAGAAGAGAGAGGAAGGTAGGCTTGTTCGGGTTGGAAAAACCTGAGAGGATATTACCGCTTTCCCAAGCCCCCTTCCGAATCCTGTTTTTGTCCTGAAGTTGAGTTTTGATGTTGGTATGTTGGGCAGACACCCAAAGCCAGAACTGGGGCTTGCCAGGCTCCCCTTGCCCCTGAAAACGTTAATGTAAGCAGGATCTTGGCTCAAGAAAGCCCAGCCCTAGTGACTTGGAGTTAGGTACTCTTCGGAAGAATGTGCAGCCAGTTTGGGGTCCAGTTCTTTGTGTCCTGTGTCCGGTGACCGCAGGGAGCCAGGAGCCGCTCCTCTTGGTTTCCTGCCTTTTAGCCTTTCCAGGCCTGAGGTTGGCTTGCTTCAGCAAAGGTCTCTGGTGGGAGGAGGGAGTTGGGGGATTTTGAGAAACCCCAGATCTTTCTGATTATATAGTGAGTGCCAATATAGGCACTCCCTTCTGCCCTCCAGTTCTGTGTCTTTTATCAAGAGATGATGTGTTTTCAACCCCAGGCTGTGAGTTGCTTCCTGAAACACTCCAGAGACAGGTGTTGGAGAGAACAAGGGGTGGAAGGGGAAGAGTGGAGATAGTCAGGAAGTGACAGCCCTAGAGAGGATCCCACAGACCTTTTGGGTATGGTGTGCATGCGTGTAGATGAGTGAGGAGGTGGAGAGAAAGGTCTTGTGGTAAAGCAGCCACACTCAGCTACAACTCTAGATCTGATATAGATCTGGCAGAACTGCTTGAACGTTGAGGTGGCAGCTGGCTTCCTCAGTGCCTCCATGGGCTCTGTGAGCCCCAGGGAGATTATTTTAGTGATTTGAGAGAGGGTTCCAATGTGGAGGAAAGGCAGACACTCTAAAATGCTGAGATAACCCTGGAAACCTCACCTAGGGATCAGACTCCAGGCCAGCCCCCTTGCTTCTGTGGTACTCCTTATGCCATAGTGGTTGCATAGGCTGGAGGTTCCAAGGCGGAGATCTTCTGGGTAAGAGTTGCATTTTAGACCATGCAGGTAACTGGCCAGGAGAATGTGTAGTACAGTGGTAGAAGGCATGTCTCCATGAAGTCCATATGATAGTTGTGCATCCAGCCAGTTACTTATTTTCTCTGAGTCTTAAATTTTCTCATTTGTAAAAGAAAGGCAATAGTATAGCTACCACATATGGTTGCTCAGAAGATCAAGTGAATTAATTGATGTAAAGTATCACTGTTTGACACTGTAAATATTTAATAAATGTGAGCTGATACATTGTAGTGCCTGACACCTTGTGAGTGTTTAATACACAGCTGTTAGTGATAATAACAGTAAAAGGCTATGGTTTGCCCTCCTAGAGGTTTGGACTGGGACGTGTAAGGGATGTTGACTATTAAGAGAGGGTTATGGTACAGAAAGACAGACAGAGACTAAGTTTATGTTTCACTTAACTTGTAACTCAAAAAGAAGGAAACAGTTGTGTTTTGTCCTAACTCATCTAAGCCACCCACCCATCAAGTAGGACAGTTTTTATAGAAAAAGTATTTGGAGTTTTATATACTTCACTCTGAGGAGAGGCTTTCTTCCTTTCAAATTGGGGTTTGAACAGAAGGCAAGGTTATGGAAAAAGGACCAGGTAGTCCATTGTGTCTCACTTTGGTTTTTGCAGGATGGAGGCAGGAAAGCAGAGGACCTGATTTCCCTAGTACCTAAAGGTGAATCAGCCAGAGGTGTGCAAATTCAGTGCTGAAACCCGAGAGGCGGGTAGACAGTTTAAAGGGGCCTTGACTCTTTGATTTGGGGATCCAGATCAAAGGAGCCTGAGAAAAAGGGTAGTAGATGATGCGTAGAGTTCAGACCATACAGGTGGAGCCTCCTGCTCAAGTCTTACCCCACTTCTGCCCAGACAGGGCTCACTGCCTTGATAGGTTCTGACACTTGCAGCCTCCTGCAGACTTTGAGGAAGTCTGACACTTAGCATCTTGCTCAGGTGCCTCAGGTATCTGTGGCATTTTCATGCTGACCCTGCCAGCATGCCATGCTATGCCTGAAGCTCAGCCAAAGAGTGAGACACTGTGTTACCCTCAAAGTATTCATGAACCAGAAGAGGCACAGTGGTTAAGTAAAAGCGCACAGCGCTCATATTTGAAGTCTCTTTCTGCCCTAACTCTGCTCTCTCACTTGACCACTTGTGAAATGGTACCTGCTGATTTCTAGGGTATGAGTTTGGCTTAAAAGAGGGATGGGAAGTACTTTGGTGCTATTTGGTTGTGAGGTGGTGTGTCAGGAATGAGATTGGCATTGACTTTTATGTTGCAGACTTTAAGTGAATAAAAAAACAATTAGACTTTCTGCTGGGTGCTAAAGGAACTTCTCACCCTTTTTTCTGGGCTAATCATCACAAGGATCCTGTAGGACACACAGGAATACTAACCTATTTTACAGAGGAGGAAACGGAAACACGAGGAGCAACTAATGCCAGTGTGTTTCAGCACCTCAGTGGGGTCCAGCAACCAGTCAGAACTAGCTGTACTCCAAGGTGACTGCTCTCTCAGATTATGCTGCCTCAGGCTTCCCATCTGCCTTGCCCTTGTGAGGAAAAAGCTTTGTGCCTATTTTACAGGTAAAGTCTGCTTCAGCTTGGAGGTTATCCCAAGATAACTTCAGCCTCTCTAGACTCTGGTTCCATCTTTTCTAATCTTGGACCTTCAGTGGTGAGATGGTTCAGACCATGTTTAGTGAGTTTGTTCAGTTAAAGACCATTGTTAACACAACAACCCTAGGTGGATGCTAGGTAAGCACATCTGTGGGGACTTGGAGAGCCCCAGGCTTTTATCTTTGGCTGATTGGTAGGTAGATACTTCTAGATACCAGGTTCTCTCAGTGAATAGAAATAGGGAAAGTTAAAACAGACAACAGTTCTGAGTGGTACCTTTGATGAGGGGGCAGTGGCAAAAGAGGATAGCTACCTTTTGGGGGCAAGTAGGCTCAAAGAGGAATGTGACCCTTGTAGCTATGGAATGTTCCAGCAGTAAGAAGGAGGCTTGCTGTGGGAACTGGGCCCACCACACTGGAGGGTGCCAGGTGGGTGTTGTGAAGCATCCCTTTGTGCTGGCTGGTTTATTCCCCATGGGCAAGAGCACATGTCCAAGTCTCCAGAGCTAGCCATCCTTGCCTGTTTGTTTGCTGTCTGTCTGTCATTTTTCCAGGGGAAGTCAGACCTCTCAGTGTTTCCTCATCTCCCCGGTCTTGCCCTGGAGTGTTGGTTTCCAGTTATGGTTCTGTTTCCTGTAAAGCTAGGGAAAAGGGCCTGCTTCACAGATGACTATAGAAGCTGGACATGCCCAGTGCTGTGATCCCTAACATCTCTAGCTTATCCTAGGACTCTGTGTATGTCTACACAGATGCATAGATTGGTTGGAGTTTAAAGATCTTGGCCACTACATTTGCTTAGATGGCCCCTTGGAATGACAGACATTTGCCCAGTAAATATTATTTGTACATCTCTTAACCATCCAGTGCTAGACATTGAGGGTTCACAGAATGACTAAGACATGGTCAGTACCTTTGAGGAACTCTTGGATGAGACAGACTTGGAAGCATGTGATTATGATCCTGTGTGTTAGGTATAATAAAAGTCTGTACAGGAACTCTGAATGCAGCTCAGCAGAGGTGACTGTTGAGTTGGTCCTCGAATGAATGAGGAATTTGCCTGTGCCAAAGTGGAAGGACTGAGAGTCTCTGTGCAGGGGTAGGGCTCATTTTCACAGTAGAGACAAGATTGGGATGGCTAACCTAGCGTAGTCGAACCTGTCCCTAGGGAGTGGATTATGTTCCATCCCATCAGCTGCCGGAATCAGCAGAGGCTGCAGTGGGGCTGACTTGCTTCTGTCTGGGATGCTGCTGTACTAATGGTCTGTCAGGTTGATGTTGGGGAAAGAGGCCAGGAAGTTCTTGTGGTTTACAGAGGAGCACTGACAACTTCACTGAGGTGGGGCAGAGATTCAGTGGCAGAAGGGAGAGAGGCAAGTCTGCAGACTGTTAAGTATTTGGGCTTTGATCTTAGTCTGCCAGGGTTATAATTCAACTGTTGTACAGTTTAATGCTGTATGATATTGAGCATGTACTTCTCTGATCTCCTCATCTATAAAAGGGAGGTAGCAAAAAATGGCATTTATTTCAAAGATTATTTTTTAGTGAGAATCTTGATTAAGTCCTGGGCAATGAGTGTAAGGTGGTATACTTGCCTAATGTGTGGATCTCAGACAGGGTTAGGATTAAGTCTCTAGGAAGGCTTAGTGGGAAGGAGATTGGGCATACCTGTTGTGCCAAGGGTCTGTCCACTCAGCCCTCAGAGACAGGGTGAGGAGGCTGCCCATTACAGGCATTTTCAGGAAGATGGGACAGTGGGCAGAAGCAGCTGCTTAGGTGGTAATATGTGGGGTTAAGACATCACATTGGTCTGTTCTAAGTCCCTAGCTATCTGAATATGCTGGCAGGGAGATCCTGTCTTCCAGGAAGTGGTCTAATGCCTCAGCCAAGGGTGATGAGTCTGCCTCTGCTGCTGCCCCCATCTGCATCTGTCTTCCTTCACTCATAACATCTCTTCTCATTCTGTGCCCTTTCCTGTGGTATGTGGCTTCACTGAGGCCACAGATAGATACACTGGAGGGAGAAGTGAGGCCTGAAGCCACAAAGGCCTGATTTTAGAAGACACACTGCCCTCAAACTCTCTCAGACCTGAAGAAGCCAGTGTGGACTTAGTCCTAGAACTGCGTGTATGGTAGGGGGAAGGGAATGTCCAGGTGTACCCTCTAGGGTTCCATTTTGAGAGAAATAGTGTGCCAGTACAGCCCTGGGGAATCATTCTCTGAGAGAAGTAGTAATAGGAGTGGTCTAGGGCAGCACTGGCCAGATGGTGCCACCCTGTTGAACTGTATGCTGACAGTAGGTATTTCACTGTATGGTCTGGAGATCATGACAAGAGCCAACACATTTGACTTTGATCTGTCCTGTGACTCTGGGCAAGTTACATTAACTTATCAAACTTGTCTTCCGCCAACAAGAATAATTTTAATCTACTGAGATTTTATAAGAGTAAGATTTTATATGAAAGTGCCTAGTGCAGCGTTTGGCACTTAAGTGACACAAAGTATTTGTTTCTTTTATTCTTACCTTAGTTAACCTCAGTGCTCCCGTTCTTTCTACCACCATGCATGATCACAAGTGGCTGGCCTAACAACAGCCTGGGAGTCGGTTAGCTACTTGTTTATTCATTTCCTGAGTCTACACAGAGATACGGAGCATAAAAAATTTTAGTATTTACATAGTATATGGAATGTTCATGGAGCGACAGCTCCATGAATCCAAGGAAGCAGAAATTATTATCCTTCTCTTAGGAGGAAACAGTTCCATATGTGAGTTTACATAGCACGTTTGTGGCAGAGCCTAGGATTTTGATTCCTGCAATGATAATCATTTACTTTTCACTCTGGAGAAAATAACAAGATGAATTGTACCAGAGATGTTTTTGTTTTCTCTTGTTAATGTGGACCAAGATACCTGATCTCTCTTCTGCCCTCTGGCTTGATGTGTTTGACCAGCGCAGGCTTCCATTTGTGAACAAGCTGTACTCATTACCTCTGTTCCAGAGCATCTTCTGCTCTCATCCTGTCCTAAAACCCTCATCAAGACGTGTAACTTAACCAGACCATTTCCCCAACTCCTGTGGGGGAGAAGGTACTAGCTGTTGTGAGACATGGAAGAGCCTTGTCCTCTGGACTTCCTCTTATTGGCTTATGGTGACAAACCTCTTACATCTCCACAGGAAAACATGGGACCTGTGGCTCAGTGCCACAGATACTCTAAGAAGCACTGCTCCATGATCCTCTTAGGACAGACTCAGAGCATGCGTCTGTTTCTGTCTTGCTTCATTCATTATCATACCATGGGTTGTAGACCTCTCTTCTTGGCACATCGGGCTGTCTGTGATTGCTCCTGCTTCTGACTCATCCAAAGGGCAGTAGATCTCTAGCCTGGTTTGCTTTCCATACCTACTCTTTGTCCTTAAAAAAAAAAAAAAAAAAAAGTCACCCATTTTCTTGAGCCTCAGTGATTCATTGAATAAGCACAATACCACTTGTGCTTTCCTGGCTCCCCACTGTGGTATTTGCTAGTTGTGCCAAGGAGTCCAGTAGTTTGCATAAAGTCAGGGTTGACATGGCCAGAAAGGATATCGATGGCTAGACAGCTAAAATAATTACAGGGTGTGGCAGGTGCTGTGGAGAAGACAAGCATGAGGATACTCTTGTTAGGGTAGGTGAGGGCATGCTGTGATGACAGATGACCCCAAACATCAGTGGCTGTCCCTTAGGTTAAGCATGTATGTTTAACAGATCCACACCAGTGTCCCTGGGAGAGTAGTCTCAGTGGTGCTGGGTCAGCCCTGAACATTCTGGGCAGGTAAGGCTGAAGAGAGATTTGAAGTACAGTGGTTGGGTGGGGATGATTTTCTGTGACTTTGGGTTAGTCACACCAGTGTAGCTCTGCTGCTGTTGTAGAACAGACTGCTGCTCATGTACATTGACACTGCTGTGGCTGGTATCTTTGAAAAAGGTGCCTTTGTGTCCATACCAAGGTCCTTACCTAATTGTAATCTCCCTCCTGTGGAAATGCTCCTACCTGAGTTGTGCCCTGAGCCTGGTTTTTGTGCCCACACTATCTTACCATTAGAATTAGAGCTGCTCACTGCCTCTCATCATGGCTGTTCCCCAGAACTCCTTTGCTGGGTGTGCTGGAGCTCTGGACAGTGGGAGCCCAGACACCTGAAGGCTGCTAGCAAGAGCACTCAGCCCACCGAAAGAAGACAAAGAAGTATGAGTACCATGGAGTTGGAGAAGAGGCAGTGGAGATAGTAGAGTTGTTGGCTTTGGGAGAGGCAGTAGTCCCAAGAGATGGGGCTTGGAAAGTCTCCACTTTTGTTCCTGGCAGCCTTTATGTTCCTACACCCCTCCTTGTAAGACGAGTTCCTCATAAGGTGGTGCTAAGCATGCCTTTGAGTGACTGCAATGTCTGTGTGCCAGGCACAAGTCTGTCTCCACACTTTACCTCCCAGGAACCAGGCCTGTTGGGGGGGAGGAATAGGGAGGGGCTCCTTTTTACAGCCCACATGTAGGCTTTGTGTATAGGCTGTGCTGCTTCCTTCCGGTCCCAGCCCTGATGTTGGCTGGTGGCCCTGGCTTCAGCAGGATGTAGAATAAATGGGGTGAGGCTTTCTCCTACAGAAGACTGATACCTCATTAACTAAGCCCAACCTCCACATAACAGACCAAGAAAAGGTGATCCTGGGAACATACAAAGTGAGATAGTCCTTAATTTTGGGACGATTACAGAAAACTGTGAAAGCCCAGGGCTTTCAAGAAACAGTGGTGTCCAGTACTGTAGGCTGAGCCCAGGGACTCAGATGGAAGTCAGCTTTCTCTCTGTAGCAACCATTCCTGCTTCATGGAGTTCCTGCCCTATTGGCTGCATGCCATTGTTAGGTAAAAGATCTAACTGAAACTCCAGACCTTGGCAGTGAACTGGTGAGGTGTTGGCCCAAGTGGAGAGTTCACTTTGAGGTTGACTTCTTGCTTTCTTGGAGACTTAGGGATTTGACAGAGTTGAAGTGTCCCAAGGAAAGTGATTGTTGAGGTTATGCATGCTGCTATGTCACAGTGTCCTTGATTTGTCCTTGCCTGTGGTAGGAATAGAGCTTTGAGCATGCTGGGTTTTGGTTTTGTAGGTGGGGGTGGGGAAATTCTAGAGAGTGTGGGCCTGAGGTCACAGAATGACTAACCCTACGCAAGAGGGGAGGAGGCCGCAGGTCCCACGAGTTTCTCAGCCTACTAGGCAAGTCCACGAAGAAGCATACCGGATTCCCTGAGCTGACATGCTGGTTGTCAATAGAAGTAGGCGTTACTGGTGTCTCTGAGACTCTGCAGACCTTCCGTCTGATCTCTCCCTGTCTCACCTCATGTTCCAGGTGTTTGGGGACAGCGCTGCTCTTCCAAAGCAGTTCTTCTGCCTGCAACACTGAGTATAAGACTGTGTTAGCTTGTTAGTCCCAGCTGGGATTGTGGACTTCCCTTGGTAGCTCAGGCATATCCACAAAAGGAGGTTAGAAAAAGATAGCATGTGTCACTCTATCAGGAACTTTGTGGAAGGGCCTCTTGAGGCCCACAGTGAAACAAGCGCATTCCTTCCAGTGAAGACAGAATGCTTAGTTATTAGACTGCTCTGAAGAGGCAGCCTTAGCCCCTGCCTGAGAAGCCCAAATTGAAGCATGAAACTCCAGGCAAAGATGTGTGTTAGAAAGATCTGGGAAGCCGGGGGTTTAGCTCAGCAGTGTAAGTGCCTGCTTGGCAAATGCGAAGTCCTGAGTTCGATCCCCAGTACCAAAAAAAAAAAAAAAAAAAAGATCTGGGAAGAGAAACAGAGAAGCATTCCAAGAGACTTGAATTAGGGAATTACAGTGGAGAGGGAACCATCTCACAGTAGATGGGAATTTGATTTTTGAAGCATCTGAACTGGGCTTCCTAGTGAGGCAGTGAGTGATTCTGTTACCTTGGGATGAGGTCAGAACTGTATCACTCTCTGGGGCCTTTCTCTATCAGGAAGCAAAAGGGACACAGTGACTTGGGCTGTCATGGCCCCAAGAGTATGTGGTTACATGCAGTGGAGGGCTGGGTCACATAGCCCTAAGAATGTAAGAGCCTCATTGTACCTGCAGAGGCTGAGTATCTGAGTGAGCAGACCTTGGATGACTTCATTTGTCACTGAGGTTTTCTTTCTTGAGATTTAAGAGTGGCCCCACCGTGTGGTGATAATAAACAGAAAGCAGGGATCCAAGGCCTAGTGGTGAGACAGTAGGGGCACAAGAGTTCCACAAGGGAAAGGCCTCTGCTCTCCCCTCTCTTACTTGTCCACATATCTCAGTCTTGGGCCCTTGGGCCCTTCTGGAAGGGAGACAACAGATTCCCCTTTTCCCTTCTAATCCATGTGTGTGCTTCCTCTGGGAAAGTCCTGTAGAGACAGATTGTCAGAAAAAGGCCTGCAAGTATTCTGGTGTAAGGGTAGGGTCTCATTTCTCTAGTGAGCAGCAACAGGTCAAGCAATAATGACTCATATTTTCTCTTTCCACAAATACTTAAGTTGCTTCAGGGTATGGGGCAGTGAAGATAATATGCAACTCAAAGAAGTTTACATTCTAGTGAAGGAGATAGCCTGAAATATACATGTGGTTATTGGTGAATTGTTGATACAGTAGATAATTACAACTGTGGGCATGGCTGACACTTGACTAGGAAACAGGAGAACCAGGAGTGGAGTTACTGAGCCTTAAAAAAGGCCAGGAGTTTAATGGGGATAAGCCTGTGCTCACAAAGCTGTAGAAAACCCAAGCAAGGTGTGTGGGAAAGACCAAGGGCAGAACTTCAAGTAGGAGGGATGTTTGAGGTTAAGAAAGAGAATGAACGAAGAGTGCCTTATACTAAGGACTTTTACTCTCCACGTGACCTATACTTTGAGAGGCATTTTTTGGGGCCTTTCGAGATCCTGGAAGTTCCTGGGACCTGGCTCTGGTGGACCCCCAACCTCTGTCCAATGGCTTGGAGGTCAGCAGATACAGACCATCCAAAAGGAAGCAGGTGGGATCAGCTTCGAGGAGGCAGAGGTGAGAGCACACAGGGCTCCTGGCCCAGAGGCTGATTTTTTTTTTTTTTGGTCTTTTTCCTTTTTATCGGTACCGGGGATCAAACTCGCAACTGCCTTCTTGCAAGTCAGGCGCTTATGCTGCTGAGCTAAATCCCCAGCCCCCAGAGGCTGATTCTTTGGCTGTCTGGGGGTCCCCTGGGCTAGGGCAGAGAAATAGGGGAAAGCCACTTCTCCCTGCTGCTGCCTTCTCCCTACTATAGTGATCAAGGCCTCTGTAGACACCTTTCCTCCCCTCTCATCCACCACTCTGCATGCTGTTTCTGCAACACAGTAGCCTCTCTGTATTGATATATGGGTTTCCGGGACCCCATCTGCCCAGCGTGCACAGGTAAGCTCTCCAGATCTGCCTTCCTCGGAGCATTCTTAAGACTCTGCACCACAGATAACTCCCTGTTGGCACACTTTGCGTGACCTCATAGTTATCTGCTTTCCCATCTGTTTCCTGTAGGAGGCAGGGGTTTTTCTCTAGGGCAGAAGATAAATGCTTTATTGATCTGTTTCCCCAGGACCCAGCCCATCACGTGATGTGGAGTAGGTAGATACCCAGTTGGTGTTTGATCAGATGATGGAATGAATTAATAAGCCTAATAGAGAACATTGCACTCTCCTCTAGCTTTGAGTTCTCTAGGTGACCTTCTCCTTCTTTCTTTGGGGCTGGACATGGTATCACCACCTGGGAAGTGAGTGAGAATAAGCTCGCATCCTAGGCAACCTGTGTGGCAAGAAGGCTCACTGTTTCAGCTGCCCTCGTTTTTCTCTGTATTCTTGATGTCAGGACTAGTGGCTGCTTTGGGGATACTACCATTGGGAGACAGCTAGCTGTGAGTTACTATATGACCATGACAAAACCTTTTGAGCCCTCTGTCTCCTCATTGCTGTAAAGGGGAAATTCCTCTAGAATCTAAACTTAGGTAATATATGTATTAATGAAGGTCCTAGGTAACTGTGACCTAAGCAGCCATTCATAGTTGTGCAGAATCCCATGGTAGGGGGACCTCACCGATCTTATCCAGCTGTTGGAATGGCTCTTCCTGTTTACCAAGATGGGAAAGGGGCCGGATGCTAAGTTGGGCTTGGCTGTTCTCAGGTGTTTGGGGAATCCCCTTGTGGATGTAACCAGGACTCTGCAGTTTGGCTAAGGTTCTCTCTGTCCTGGGAAGGAAGCATTAGCCCCTGCCCTGCTGCTGTTGGTCTGATTTGGTAACAGCTGCGACACAGGAATGAGAAGAAGTATATGGCCCAGCATCATTTTCCCTTTGCCACATTACCCTGTGCCCTTCATGTAGGGGAATTCTGTCTTCATGGCTGTTCAAAAAATGGCTTTATTAAGGCCAGGGGACAGTAGAGGAACACAGGCTCCAAACAAGAAATTTGAGTCTAATTTAAAGTTTTGTGGTTGAAATGTATTGTAGAAACATGGTGTACTCTCTCCGCTTTTAGTCTCTACTGTGTTCCTACCTTGGAGAAGAATTGTCTGGCTCTATGGAGCTGCGCTGAGATCTGTTTAGCTTCATACTTTCAGAGTACTTGGGATTCATTGTGACTCAGATGAGGAAACAGTGACTGCCATTGCTCCTGGCATGATTGCAGGCTGGGAGTGTGTCCCTGAGCTGAGAGGGAAAAAAGAGAGAGAAAAGTAACACTGCCCTTTCCAGAATCCCTAGCTGGGTCATGCAAGTTTTGATTTTATAAATTCACTTTTATGGTAGTTTACCTTAAGGATTATAGCTGGTCTCAAATGCCAATCAGCAATCATGTTTCCTTCTGTTGAAAACCCAAAATACATACTTCTATATTCCTAATACTTAGGAGGCTGAGGCAGGAGGATCAGTGTCAGTTCCAGGCCAACCTGGGCTACATAGTGAGTTCAAGTTCAGCCTGAACTACGTAGTGAAATCCTATCTCAACAAACAAACAAATCCAAAAAAGAGAAAAGGATACCAGACACAGAACAATCTGAAGTTGAGAGGTGGTTAAACAGAGCAGGACTGACACTCCTAGGTAGGTGTCTTTGTGTAGGGAAGGGTCCATGGCAGATATACCCTCACTGAAGCTATAGCAAACTTGGTCTTTGTGATTTCAGGCCTGTTGGTTCCTGTTACTCTACCCCAGTGTGTGTGAGGTGGTGAAGACACATGTGCCTCAGATTGACAGGGATGCCATAGGCTCAGGAAGCAATACCTGAAAGCACGCGTGCTTGGAGCTGAACATGAGGTCCCAAAGTCTCACTCTTCTTCATACAGTGCTCCATTGTGTGAGACCCCATTTTGAGCTGAGGAAATGTTTCGATTCTTTTCCCTGTGGCCCAGCTTTGACAAGCATTTGTGTCTTCTGTCTTTTCTAGGCCCATGTCAGTAGCACTACACAGATAGGCAGGCAGCCGGGTTCCCAGCAAGGCCCTCAGAGCAACCTTGTGAGGTAAAGGAAATTCCCATTTCCTAATGAAATTGAGGCTAAAGAAATGGGACCGCCACAGCATCACAGCTGGAATTTAAGACTGTGATTTTCCTTGCTAGTCCTGACAGCTTCAAGAAGCAGATAATCAGGGCAGGCCTCCTGAAGGAGCAGGAGGAGGTAGATGTATACTCAGACAGGGAGCAGTGCAGAGCCCCTAGGAGTCTACCTGGGCTGAAGGCTGCCTGATCTGTATAAAAGAGTTCTCAGCCCTCAGCTAACATGTGATACCAGCCCTTTGGCACAGAGATAAGTAGTCCATTATTTCCTCAAAGCCCCTCAGAAAAGATCTAGCTGAATGCAGTAGTGCACACCTGTAATCCCAACTCTCTGGGAGGCTGAGGCAGAAAGATTACAAGTGCAGGTCCAGCCTGGATGACTTGATGAGACATTGTCTCAAAATATAAAAAGGATTGGGAATGTGGCTCAGTCAGTTCCATCCCTAGTAACCTCCCATTCAAGGATTGAGTCTATTTCTCCATCAGTTTGTTGAGATTAAATCTAAGAGACTGGGTCCCTCTCACTGCTCCTGGCAACTTGTGTTGCCACTGCCATTGACATATTCGGAGCAGGATACTCGAGCCTGCTCTGAAGCTTGGGTGGGGAACCTTGGTTCTGGGACACGTGAGCTTGTAGGAACCTCTCTGGCAGGCTGTGCTGGCCTAGGTGTGCTCTAGGGTTGGGGTGTGCACCTGTGGACGGCGCTTTAGTCATTTGCTGCACATGGAGTGGCTCCCTTCTTAGGGGATCCTTCCCTTGTCCTCAGTTTCTCTTTCTCACTCCCCCATCTCTTGCATAGCAAGGCTCTCTTGGTACCCTTTGCTCTTTTCCCCTAGTATTCTGTTCTGCATGCAGTAGAAGCTGAGTTTTAGACTCCAGGTACACAGTAAGGTTCTGTCTGCTCCTGAGCAGTCCTCTCCTCATGAAGCTTCTGGGTTCTGGAAGGATCTTTTCCCACTTTCCTGATCCATGGAAGGTCTGACTAGCTCAGCCACCACTAGGAGAGAGGCCATGCCTCACTAGAGTGTCTCCATGCAGGTGGTTCTTGGGGGACCAGCCTCAACTATCAGGAAAAAAGACTCTTCTGTATTTGTTCTGGGAGGCGGGAGGATGGGGTGGGGTAGAGGTAGTGCAGGATATGCTTTCAGGACCCTGGTATCTTACTGCTGCCAAGCTCTTTTTTGAGTGTGCGTTTGGCTTGAGGGACTTGCGGGTCATCAGGACTTGGCTCGTGTCTTCTTGTAGAAGAGAGAACAAGGGACTAGGTGTGCACAGTGAGAGTTTTGAAGCCTGGGGTGCCTGGCCTGAAACTGTTCTTTGCTTGCCTGGTGCCTGTCTCAAGCAGGGACGTTTTCTGCCTTCAGACTAGTCTCAGGTGTGGTGGGGTGGCTGCAGGAACACAGGGCAGGCAGACTGGAGCTCACCTGGGGCCTGCTGTGTGTGTGTCTGTCCACAAAACACTAAACGTAGCTGAGTGTGTCCTGGCAGCAGGCTTTGGACTGGTGCTGCAGTTACGTGCTGAATAGTAGCCACATCACTGTAGAGTTATGTGGTACCTAGTGGACAGTGGAAGGGAAAGCTCCTGCTATGCACCGTGCAGGCCTTGGTCCATATGCACTTGTGTGTGTACACACCTTTGTAAGCAGTGTAGGAGGGGAGTGTGCATCTCTGCACCGGAAGATCATGCTGGTTTCTATTTCAGAAGGCAGAGTTTGTGGTATTTCTGCAGTTTCTGATCTGGGCATTTCCCTGATGAAAGCTCCTCCTATGTTTGGCAACTCTTTGTTCTCAGACTGGTTCTTTATGGTTGAATTCTTTCCCCTCCCTTTTCCCACCTCATTATAGTGCTTCATTTTTACTCTGTCCCCCTTTCATTGCTCCTCCTTCACTTTTTTGGTTTTTACTCATTCAGGAGGTTTGGAAGTGCTCTGCTTTGCCTGGGGAGAGATGAACAACATCCACTTATGTAGCAGCATTGTGCATCAAGAGAACGATTGTGCTAGGCGGAGCTTCTCAGTTGGGTCTTCGGTGGAAGAGAATTGAGTTGGAGAGAATGAAGCTAGGCCAGAGAGCAGAACAAAATGGGGACAGGAAGCAGTGGCTGTTTGGAGTATAGATTGGGATTACTCTGCGCCCCACCCCCAAAGATAAAGTGTTTTTCCCTTATCATAGTATAAAAAAGGATAGATACCATATGTAGGGGTTTTTTTTGTTTTTTTTTGTTTTTTTTTTGTCTTTTTTGTTTTTATCGGTACCAGGTATCGAACTCACGACTGCCTGCTTGCAAGGCAGGCGCTTATGCCACTGAGCTAAATCTCTAGCCCCACATATGTAGGGTTTTGTGGGGTTTCTTTTCGCAATACACAGTAGGGAAGAAGGAAAAGAGGGAAGGAAGCAAAGAAGGAAAAGAAGTGAATTCTTCTACTTGGGAGTGGAGTGGGTTACTTTGGATGGAACAGAGAAGAAGATGGGAAGGCAAAAGGTTAGAAGTAAACCTCTGAGTCACCATCCTGAAGGCCATTGAGGGGGCATGTTCTCATTAGGCTGGCAGTGGCAGCCTGGGAAGGGATGTGAGTGGTGCCACCAGGTCAAGTCAGAAGGATATGGAGTCTAGTGGTTGTTGACAGCTAGGGTTAGGGCCAGTGGCAGGAAAATCAGGGCTCTCAGCTCAGAGACAAGCCTGAGGGCCTTTCCTAGGAGGATGGAGTGGGATGGGGGGAGAATCAGTTCTGTGGTGTCAGGAGAGCTTGAGGTTAGGGCCCGAAGTGCAACCATCGTCCCAGGTGGGATAGATGAGGTCCACTACAGGGACAAGGTGGAACATCCCCCTGATGCTTATTTGTCACCTTTTCACAAATGAAACAATGGGGACAGAGGTTATCCCTTCCCTGAGATCACACAGCTAACATGAGGTGGACCTAGGATTCTAGTCCAAGCAGTCTTACCTCAGAGCCCATGCATGGTTTTTCTCCTGCCATTCTACCTTCTTGAGAAACTCAGTTTTATAGATGTTAAAACTTACTGTGAGAAGTGAATGAGTCACTCAGCCCTGGGTACTCTGCATTTTCAATCCAGTTAGTGGCCAAGGCAGGTTGTTGGCCACTCATGCCTGTGTAGTTCTCCAGTCTATGCTTGTGAGGGCAAGGGAAGCAGCCAAGGGCTTGGTAGCAACAGTGAGGAAGAAGCCCTAGGCCAAAGAGTGGGCTAGGCTTAGGATGGTGGTTGTGCTTAGACAATGCTGCCTTAGGGAGAACTAGGCCTCTTAACAGAGACTTGTGTGCAGAATCTTTAGGGTGTGGGTATTTCAGGCATATGCCAGTTCTCTAGGCCTGAACCTGTTTTCTCCCAGGGATTTTAAGGCCCATCTGGACCTGCCCAGCCCTGTTCCTAGGGCTTACAGTTGTATGCATGTGTGCTTTGTGTAAATGAAACCTGGGTCCCCATAGGTCCTTTCTAGGTCAAAGCAGCTAGCCTGTGTTCTCAGCAAAGGAACAAAGATGGGAAATGGATGCCACACAGAGTTCCTTGTTTTCCATATAACCCAGTCTCACCTCTTAGCCCTTAGCAAAGGTCTATCCTTAGATCAACATAGCTTTGTTTTGTCACCTACTGGTGCCTGTGATTGGTTTGGTCTCTCCTCCTAGGGAAGGGAAAACAGTGTCTTTCTTAGTGATCCCTCCCAGAGAGAGTATGGGAATGAGTGAGGAAACCAGGTTGTCTTCCTTTAGTGCTGACTCGGGGAAGCTCCATTCTGACCTTGGCTCTTTCTTTATTATCTTTGTAGTTGATATTCGTGAAATCAAGGAGATCCGCCCTGGGAAGACTTCACGGGACTTTGATCGTTATCAAGAAGACCCTGCTTTTCGGCCAGACCAGTCACACTGCTTTGTCATCCTTTACGGAATGGAATTCCGCCTGAAGACCCTGAGCCTACAAGGTGAGGGTCAGGGGCCTGAAGAAGGCGCAGGGGGTAGTTAAGGGGAGGCCTGCCAGCCCCTCATTCAGTAGAAGGTGTGTGCTCTCATTTAACTCTTACCTTTGCTTACAGCTACGTCTGAGGATGAAGTGAACATGTGGATCAAGGGTTTAACTTGGCTGATGGAGGACACAATGCAGGCAGCCACACCCCTGCAGATCGAGAGGTACACTTGGTTAGGGCTGGGGGCCTTAGAGATAGGGGAACAGGGACAAACACTCCAGACCTTTATGTGCCTGAATACCACCTGCTCCTCTCCTCCCCAGGGCTTATCCTAGCTGAGAAATGGCCCTCACCTCAGGCTTCTCTTTCCAGATGGCTCCGGAAGCAGTTCTATTCTGTCGATCGGAATCGTGAGGATCGGTAGGTGCTGAGCTGTGGTTCATGGCCAGCAGGTGGGTAGAGGTAGCCAGCATAGTATCTGTCCCTCTGAGCAGCTTCCTGGAGAGTCAGGGAACCCACCTGCCTTAGGTAGGGTAAAGAGTTCTAGCACAGGTAGCTTTCTGCAGAAAAAGCCTTGGTGCAAGCTGATGAGAGAAACTACCAAGAATATGTGATGTGCTCTGTCCCTGGCCAGAGTGCAGACTTGTGGAATTGACTCCCAAGGGTCCTGCATGTTACCCTGAGGGTCAGGTCAGCTGGTAGTATATGAGGGAGTATTTTTAAGTTTATGACTCTTAAGATTTTGTATGGCAGCTGAACTGCTAAGGAGACATAGGTGAACAGCTGCCAGATGGGAGGGTGTGGTACTGTGCTGTGATGATGGCCCTCTGATCATCCCAAGAGTCAGGAAGCCATGGGAGGTTCTGTAGAGGAGAGTGATGTGCCCTGACTTAGATCACATTGGCTGTTGTTATAGAACTGCTGTTTGGAGTTGCTTTAACACTTCAGTTGAAGGAGCTTGGATCCAAGCAGTAGTGGTAGGAAGTGGCTAAATTTTTGCTACATTGTGGGTTTTTTTTTTTAATTATATTTCGAAAATAGAGCCAAAAAGAATTTACTAACATGTTGAGTTCAAAGTGTGAAAAAGAGATTTGAGAATTGATATACTTTTTAGCTTGAACACCTAGAAAATGGAGCTGCCGTTATCAGAGATGGGAAGACCATGGGAGAAGTCCATCATGGGATCCTCAGGGGCTCAGTTGGGTGTAAGTTTATGGTCATGTTAGATCTTCAGGTGGAGGTATAGAGTTGTTAGGTTAGTGGATAATAATATGGAAGTAGATAGGTGATATGGAAAGCATTGGAAGTGGATGAATATAGAAAGAAAAGGAAAGTGGTCCAGGGGCTCCCACATTAGGGATGAGGCCAGGTGGTAGCTAATAAGGATAAGAAGAAACCCTGGAGAAAAGGGAGTGAAGTTTGCAAGTTGACCATTGTGTTGGGCAGAGCAATATCAGCCCACTGGATGCTCAAGCAGCATAAAGGGAGCAGTTGAAGGACATAAAGGGAGTGTGACTTCCCAGGAGTTTTTCTATGGAGAACAGCAGGAAGTGAGTAGCACCTGAAGAGATAGGCAGAAGGAAGAGCGTATTTGTTTGCTCATGGAAAAGAGAGTACAAAGGGGAAGGATAGTAGTCTGAAGCTGTCCATTGCCTTACTGGAAAATGCTTTCCCTGGACAGTGCCTACCTCTTGGGTGACTGAAGGTCGGGTGAGATGACCCCTGGCAGATAGCATTTATTCAGCATTTGACCTCTTCATGGAGAGCAGAGTCCCCTTGGTGTTTTGGTGCTTGCCACTGTACTCTAAGGCCAAAGGAGGTATGCCCTCCATCCCACTGACATCACCTTCCAGGAGAGAAAGCTTCCCTTCTCCATCTTGTTCATCCTGTTGCCAGATGCACATCCTAGCCCTGTCTGCTGGTTAGGAGAGTTCTAAAGGGCAAGGATACTGGCTCTCTGACAAAGTATCTCTCCTGGAGCCCATACCCTGTCTGGCGCCAGGAGAGTGCCCAGTTCCTAGTGGTGGTATTTGGCTGTGCATGCCTGCCCCTCTGTAGCCCCTTGCACTATAGTGCTGACTGATCCTGCAGATTCTGAGGGTTCCAGTGGGCAGTGAGTGAGGAACCAAGTGCCAAGCAGTTGTGAGGAAGCACTGCCTTCCATTTTGGTTGGACTAAGGAGAGCTGGAAGACCAGACTGGAGCACTACTGGTTGGAGTGGGGCTGGAGATTGCTTTTGTTTCCTCCATGTTTGACCTGCTTTGCTGAGCCTGGTTACTTGCCAGAATCAAGGAGTTTTTCTTTACTGAGATAAACTGAAGCCCAGAGAAAGGAAGAGACTTCCCTCTATCACACTTGTTTTACCCTCAGGACTCCTGGTTCTGATCCATTTTTACCTTCAAGATTCCAGGTTCTCAACATAAGGTTGTTTACCTCAGTCCAGCCCTAGGTGGTCTCACATGACAGGTCAGAGATGGTAAGTTAGGTGAGGCCACTGGGATCTCTATTTTCTTAGTATATCAGCCAAGGACCTGAAGAACATGCTGTCTCAGGTCAACTACCGTGTCCCCAACATGCGCTTCCTCCGAGAGCGGCTGACGGTAAGAGCCTCTTCTGGCTGCCTGCTGGAGGGGAGACCAGAAGCCTCTGAGCTAGGGTCTGACAGGCAATTCTGCTTCATACTGTGCAGGACCTGGAGCAGCGCAGTGGGGACATAACCTATGGGCAGTTCGCTCAGCTGTACCGCAGCCTCATGTACAGCGCCCAGAAGACGGTGCATGAGCCACCTGCCCTCCCCTCCCCTTGCCCTTGCTCCTCCAACCCAGCCCCAGCCCTGTTTGCCTGAGCCTTGCTACCCGCTGCCTGGGAGCTTTTGGGTGCTATTGCTCCTGTTCCCCTCCTGAGGCCTGCCCTCATCTGCTGCCCTAGCCTCTCTTCCTGAGAGCCCTTTTCCTGCATGGCCTCTCAGGGCTCTTGCCCTGACCAGGTTCTGTTTCCTGCAGATGGACCTTCCCTTCTTGGACACCAGCAGCTTGAGGTTTGATTTGAAGCAGGGAGATGGGGGTTCTTCTGGGTGGTTCCTGCTCTAGGTCGGAAGGCATGGGAGGGGTGAGCCCTGGTGGAGCATTTGGCTGTCTATGCTGGCCAAGAGCTGGGTCTGCTTTTAAGAGGCCCCACTTACTGGTCAGCTGTGCTAGCTAGCCGGCTGCCAGGCAGTTACCTTCTCTCCTAGCAGGTCTGGGGAGCGGCCAGAACTCTGCCGAGTGTCTCTTCCTGAGTTCCAGCAGTTCCTCCTTGAGTACCAGGGGGTAGGGCTGGGCTGGGCTGGGGTGAGCTGGGTTGTCGGGGGAGAAGTGAGGAATCACTGATTAGAGGCCTTTCCCATGCCTCCCTCCTCACTCATCAGGAGCTGTGGGCTGTTGACCGGCTCCAGGTGCAAGAGTTCATGCTCAGCTTCCTTCGTGACCCCTTGAGAGAGATCGAGGAGCCTTACTTTTGCCTGGATGAGGTGAGCTTCACCTTTGAAATCTTAGGGTGACCTGATCGTGTGTGGGCTTAGAACCTGGGTTCTCCTTAAAGACACTAGCTTGTTTTTACCTACTGTCCACTTTGTCTAGTCCGTGGAGACTGAATACTTTCTTTTAGTCCCATCTCACAGCCTGGGCTTACTTTCTTTTCCCTTCCACATTTGTTCCTGGACAGTTTGTGACTTTCCTGTTCTCCAAAGAGAACAGTGTGTGGAATTCTCAGTTGGACGCAGTGTGCCCAGACACCATGAACAACCCTCTTTCCCACTACTGGATTTCCTCCTCACACAACACGTGAGTGTAGCTTTCTCAGCCCCTCTTAGCCCTTTCTTGGAAGGGAGAAGAGGCCGCCAGACCACACCTGCCTCTCCTTGCCTATCCAGGTACCTGACTGGGGACCAGTTCTCCAGTGAGTCCTCTCTGGAAGCTTATGCTCGCTGCCTACGGATGGGCTGTCGCTGCATTGAGTGTGCGTGGGGGCCAGGGACTGGGGAGGGAAAATGGGAGGCCTGTCCACTTGACCAAAATGATACTGCTTTCCAGTGGACTGCTGGGATGGTCCAGATGGGATGCCAGTCATTTATCATGGACACACCCTTACCACCAAGATCAAGTTCTCAGACGTCCTTCACACCATCAAGGAGCATGCCTTTGTGGCCTCAGAGTGAGTTGGGGTGGAAGACCCAGGGGAAAATGAGACTCCAGCTCTGTCACTTAACGTGCTCTGCCTTCACTCCCCACCATCCTTGTCTGCATCCTTCCTCTTGGCCACACCTCCTCTTGTGCTTCTCACTGGAGCCTTTGTTTGCGAAGTTCAGCTTCCTATAAACTTTGTTTGTGAGCCCTCTTGTAGTTTGTGGAATGCATTCAAGCTCATCTCATCCTCAAAAAAACATTTCCTTAACTTTGGGTATCCTACCAGCTCCTTTTCCTTCACAGCCCAGAGAATTGTCTGTGTTCCTTGTAACATATTCCTTAGTTTGTGTCCACTACTACTGATCTCTCTCAACCTTGTTGACCCCCAGTAGCACATTTGGAGACTGCTGCTCATGTCTTCGGACCCTTTTAGTATGGAGTCACTTGCACTGGTGGGCATCCTTTGTAACTGTGCCAAAACTGAGGCTGCATTCTGGAATTGTTGCCAAGCTGCCAGTCTCACTGCCTCCATAGCTGCTTGCTATGGAAGAGTAGCCATGGCTGCCTCTGAGAGAGCTGCTCTGGGCACAGTGCTGCCAGCCTTTGGCTCCCAGTCCCCTCATTCTATGAGGAGTTGTTTGGACTGAGCCTCTGCCCCAGAGAATCATATGGTCTGTGTCCTTAAACATCCCCTGCCCAACAGGTATCCAGTCATCTTGTCTATCGAGGACCACTGCAGCATTGCCCAGCAGAGAAACATGGCCCAGTACTTCAAGAAGGTGCTTGGGGACACACTCCTCACCAAGCCTGTAGACATCTCTGCTGATGGGCTCCCTTCACCAAATCAGCTTAAGAGGAAGATCCTAATCAAGGTAGGGGTGGAATGTGGTGTGAGGAACCCACTTCCAGCACCCTTCCTAGGTCAGGACTTCTCTAGGTCCACCCCTGAGTGTTAAGGTGGGGCTAGGACTGTCATGAACACTGCCCCAGTCTGGTGTGCTACTTGTCACAGCACAAGAAGCTGGCTGAGGGCAGTGCCTATGAGGAGGTGCCCACGTCTGTGATGTACTCTGAGAATGACATCAGCAACTCCATCAAGAACGGCATCCTCTACCTGGAGGACCCTGTTAATCATGTGAGGCCCAGGTGGGCTGGGCGGGCATGGTGGGATGAGGTAATAAGGGTCACTGGTTCATAGACCCCCTTTGTCTGTTTCAGGAATGGTATCCCCACTACTTTGTTCTGACCAGCAGCAAGATCTACTACTCTGAGGAGACTAGCAGTGACCAGGGCAATGAAGATGAAGAGGAGCCCAAAGAGGCGAGTTGGGTCAGGGCTGGGCTGTCTGGGGACTGAATTCCTGGCTATCTTTAATGCTGTCCTTTTATGTGGTTGTTGTCCTTAACAGGCCAGTGGCAGCACAGAGTTGCACTCCAATGAGAAGTGGTTCCATGGGAAGCTTGGGGCAGGACGAGACGGACGGCACATTGCTGAGCGCCTGCTCACTGAGTACTGCATTGAGACCGGTGCTCCCGATGGTTCCTTCCTAGTGCGAGAGAGTGAGACCTTCGTGGGTGACTACACGCTGTCCTTCTGGTAACCACTCTCTGCGTGTTGCATGTGCTCACTGTGTGTACTTACACCACCAGACTAAACCACAGTTAACCTCACGAGCCTTTCATTCCAGGCTTTTCACATGGAATGTAATTCCTTGGCCATGCATGCATGTGCACACTCACATTTTCAGCCTGTTTAAAGGCCACTTGCTGGCCTCTCCCTACCTGAGCTGCTTAGGAGAGTCACCTCCCTTTGAGAAATTTGATGCCTCACTTGGATGTAACAGGCCCTGGACTGTTTCTCATCTGCCCTCATCCTCTCTTCTTCCATCAGGCGAAATGGGAAGGTCCAACACTGCCGGATCCACTCTCGGCAAGATGCCGGGACCCCCAAGTTCTTCTTGACAGACAACTTGGTCTTTGACTCCCTCTACGACCTTATCACACACTATCAGCAGGTTCCCCTGCGCTGCAATGAGTTTGAGATGCGCCTTTCAGAGCCTGTCCCGCAGACCAATGCCCACGAGAGCAAAGAGTACGGGAAGAGATGGGGACAGGCAGACAGGGGTGTAGGTGGTGCTGGCTGGGGCCTGACTCTTGCTTGTCCTCAGGTGGTACCATGCAAGCCTGACCAGAGCACAGGCTGAACATATGCTGATGCGTGTACCCCGAGATGGGGCCTTCCTGGTGCGGAAACGGAATGAGCCCAACTCATATGCCATCTCCTTCCGGTGAGGAATCAACCCCTAGGTGTTGGAGGGGTGTGGGGCCTTACCAGGGTCAGGGCTTCCCTGACCCCATGTTGCTATCCTCCTCTTGTGAAGGGCTGAGGGCAAGATCAAGCATTGCCGCGTCCAGCAGGAGGGCCAGACTGTGATGCTGGGGAACTCAGAGTTCGACAGTCTTGTCGACCTCATTAGCTACTATGAGAAGCACCCGCTGTACCGGAAGATGAAGCTGCGCTACCCCATTAATGAGGAGGCATTGGAGAAGATTGGCACAGCTGTGAGGAGGCTGAGGGGTTGGGGGTGGATAGAGGGTAGTCGGGAGAGCCCTGGAAGGTGATGGTCACTGGGTAGCTTGCATGTGTATGACAGCAAGTCCTGGGGTGTTTTTGACACTCCCAGGAGAGTGTCAGAGACTTGCTGGGGGGCCGCAAAATGAGTAGAGGATGTCATGGAGGGCGTGACATCTGAGCTGTACCTGCAAGGATGAGCACAGGCATTGAAGTGGAAGGGCCCCTGTGAGCCAAGGTGTGGTGTGAAGAGTCCTGGAGCTCATGCAGGGAGAAGGGCTGCACATGCCTGACTGTCCCAGATGAGGGACGTGTGGTTGTACACAGGTCCTGTTGGGGTTGCAGCAGGGAGAATAGTGAGGGAAGGAGGAGGACTGATGATACAGGGGTCAGCAAGTGCCCTGGACTAAGATCATGGCTTTGGGTAGAAAGAAGGCATCTTGGAAAGGAGGTGAATTAAGCTCATGTCATCCATCAACATAAGTAACCAGAGAGAGAGAGGCTTGCTTTCCACAGGGGCTGGGCAGACTTTGCTGCTCAATAGAAGCAGGGGACAAAGTTGCAGGCATCTTAGGAGCATTTGGTATTTGGGCCTTCAGGAGGCAAGGTAGAGATTTTAAAATTGAGTGGGAATGTGCAAAGGTGAGGATAAACCCTTAAGACCTTAAGTTCCAATGTATCCTGTTTCCAGGAGCCCGACTACGGGGCCCTGTATGAGGGCCGCAACCCTGGCTTCTATGTGGAGGCAAACCCTATGCCAACTTTCAAGGTACAGAGCAACCTCAGCACAGGAAGCTGGGGTGGGGGTGGGTTGCCCAGCTGCTTGGTGCATGTACTTCTGTGTTTTGGGCCCATCTGTGGTCTGTGTGGAGAAGTAGTGGTTGTGGTTTTCTGAAGCCCAAGAGGTTGTGAGAAATGTGTGGTTGGTGAACAACCACAGCGCTCTCAGGGCTGACCCACTCGCTCCCTAGCCCCTGTCCCTTGGGTCAGCAGTGATGCAGACTACGCTAGGGGTTAGTGACCTGTGTTTGTTCTATGGGTGGTGCAGGGCAGAGGTGGGAGGTACACTGGCTTGATTGACCTCTTTGAGATCTATCAGAGAGGATCTGCTTTTTACCCGTCTTTTTAAGTCACAGGCAACAGTGCCCAATTCCTCACCTACTCTCCTCAGGAGCCATGGGACCTTCAGAGATGAGGAGTGATGGGGTCCTAGCCATTACCCTCCCGAGACAACAGGTCCAGGGGAGGAGGTGCAGGGCCACTGCAGACACTCCCTTCCCAGCCTGACTCCTGGGAGCAGACTGGAAGTTCACTCTGTACCCAGGGGTGGGGCTTGCATAGCTCCAGCTGGAAGACCTGAAGCCTCTGGGGAGAGGCCACCTCCTCCCCATCTTGTTTGTCCCCAAGCTGCTTGCAGGCAGTGGTGAGACTTGTTGGCTGGGGCACCTCCCTGTGGTTTATACAGGTGTGAGACCCATCAGGAGTACAGGGAAGCCCATGTGCTTAACTTTGTGTCTCACCCCTACAGTGTGCAGTCAAGGCTCTCTTTGACTACAAGGCCCAGAGAGAGGATGAGCTGACCTTCACCAAGAGTGCCATCATCCAGAATGTGGAGAAGCAAGAGGGAGGCTGGTGAGCCAGGTCCCTGAGGCCAGAGCCTGTAGTGTGGTGGGCTGGTAGTGCTGGTGCTGAGAGGGCTTCCACCATAAACTTTGTGGAAGACCTGTTCCCGACATGTACCAGCAGTGTATACATTGACCTGGTTTAAGTATGGGAGCCCCATTTAAGGATACTCTCTTTGTGGGAATTTGGGGTGGTTGCTGGAGTCAGTACCTGTGGTTCCCACAGGTGGCGAGGGGACTATGGTGGGAAGAAGCAGCTGTGGTTCCCGTCAAACTATGTGGAAGAGATGGTCAACCCAGCAGCCCTGGAACCTGAGAGAGAGGTGAGTCCAGAGGTACAGGATTTTCCTGTCTCCAGTTCTCCACACGTGTGCATCTCACAGTCCAGGCCTGTTTGCATGAACAAACACTTGTCACACTGAGCCAGTTGCACGCTGTGTATCTGCCCATGGTCTGCAGTAGATCCACACAGCCCTTGGCTAGTTGCAGGTACACCCACAAGAGTATTCTCACTCACACAGAAACTCTTCACACATACTCAGCAGCCATGCTGACCATCCTGTGGGCTTTGCTTCCCACAGCACCTGGATGAGAACAGCCCCTTGGGGGACTTGCTGCGGGGGGTCTTAGATGTGCCGGCCTGTCAGATTGGTGAGCCCCCATCCTTTTCTCTTGCCCACTGATCCTCAGGATCAGATTCCTTTTGTAGCTCTTCCTGCTCCAGGGAGAAAGCCAGTGGCTTAATCCCCAAAGACTGCCCTCATTCCATAATCTGGAGGCCCCTGATACCCTAGGCTCCCTCTGTCACCTCCATCTTGTACCTTTAGGCTGGGCACTGGAGTCGGTCAGAATTGGGAGAGAGCAAAGATGCTGATGGCTGGCTGAGCCACAGCCCTAATGGGTTGGGTCACAGGTATATGACCGACTTGGAGATGGTGTGGGTGGAAGGTGTGGCCTGAGGAAGAGGCATGAGTCAGGCAGAGCAGGGATGGCACACTGGTTCCCCCAACTGCCAGTGACTTAATGTCTGAGTGGCAGCCTCCTCCTCTATAAAACGGGCCTGTACAGCAGTCTTCCCTTTCATGGTGTGTGGTAAAGAGGAAGTGGGACAAAACAATTCATTTGAGTCAGTGTTGTAAAAAGTCAGTTCTTCTCTCACCCTTCCAGCCATCCGTCCAGAGGGGAAGAACAACCGGCTCTTCGTCTTCTCCATCAGTATGGCATCAGTGGCCCAGTGGTCCTTGGATGTTGCTGCTGACTCACAAGAAGAGCTGCAGGACTGGGTGAAAAAGATCCGAGAAGTGGCCCAGACTGCAGATGCCAGGGTGAGACCCCACTAGTGTGTGGAAGGTGCTGCTGAGGGGCTGATGGAAGTGCGTAGGCCTTTCAGGTGGCCAAGGCCTCTGGCTCTCAGTACAGTCCCTTCAAAGCAGAGGATGGCACTGCCTTAGAGACCCAGAAGAAGTAGACACACAAACACCAGTAGAATATGCTTAGGGGGTGTGGAATGTGAGCTGCCATGGGTCATCTGAGCAAGTCGCTGAGTGGGCATTTGGATGCTCAGGGAGGAGCTCATACAGGCAGGATGAAGAACTACAAAGAAAGGACAAGACATGGGTGGATTCTTGAGACACCTTTTATGAGAAAGGTGAGCCCAGGAATGGTAGGCAGAGAGGCTTGAGGTCCAGGGGAGCAGCAGAGTTCTGATGTGTTGAGGGCTACAGACATGGTAAGAAACAGGAAGTGCCTATTAGATTTCGTTCTGGTGTGCTGCTGTGGTGTGGCTGGGTTGCACACAGCCTGGAACAGCTGGCTGTGTGTCAGGATGGGTCCTGGGGTTTGATAGTTGGAGGGCAAGCTTGATTGAAAGGATAGTCCTTCTGGAGAAAGGAGGCCATTCCTATTGAACCTGGGGCAGGCAGAAGTGTTCTCCAGTAAGGAACTCATCCTTGGAGGCCATTAGCCAGTACATTTGATGGACACATCTGTGGCAGCTTTGGAGACCAGGCAGAGAAAGGTTGGGGTTTTGAGGATTCTGTTGGTTGTGCCGTGAGAGAAAGGTGCTGAAAAAGTAGGTAGCTGAAGGACCAGATCTGGTTTAGCTGGAAAGGCAAGAAAATCTCGATGGAGAGATGGGAACAGATGGAGCTCCATGGGGGAGAAAATGAGGGGAGTGCATGTAGCCGAGACCGGGCATGCACAGGAGGTGATCCTGTTGTATTTCGGGAACTGAGGCAGTAAGAATTGTCCTTAGAGAGCCGGGGATTTAGCTCAGTGGCACAAGCACCTGTCTTGCAAGCAGGCGGTCATGAGTTCAATCCCCGGTACTGATAAAAAGAGAGAAGAAAAAAAAAAAAAGAATTGTCCTTAGGCACAGACAGACCTGAACCAGGTCCCCAGTATAGTCTCAGGTAACTAAGAAAGTCTCAGGTGTTTTAGCCAGCGATGAAGCTGTGTTGGGAATGATCAGAAGGTATTGCTGGGGCATGGTCAACCCCTGGGTCCCCAAGAGGTCATTTGGGGCACAGGTGGTGGTGAGGATTCACCCCCAAGAAGGTTGGAAGATAAGTATGTTCTCAGGGACAGAGGACAGTAGTTCTTGCTGAGGCCAAGGACAGAGAAATTCCTGTCTGCAGGGGAGGTTGAAAAAGACCCAGAGCACTACAGTGTGAGCGCGCCCAAGGCCATGGGGGCTTCCTTTCCCTGGGCAGGGCTCCCTGGGGCTACAAGGCTTTTTGTGTATCACCAGCTCACTGAGGGCAAGATGATGGAACGGAGGAAGAAGATCGCACTGGAACTCTCTGAGCTTGTTGTCTACTGTCGGCCTGTTCCCTTTGATGAAGAGAGTAAGAGCTATGGCCAGGGATGGTTGCTGGGGAAGTGGCGGGGGCCTGGTGGCACAGGTGTTCTTCACAGCTGGTGTGAGATGATGATTTTGGTCCCCTCCACCAATACCTGGGAAGCAGGCTCTGTATGTGTTCTCCCTGTTTGGCCAGAGATTGGCACAGAACGAGCCTGCTACCGAGACATGTCATCCTTCCCGGAAACCAAGGCTGAGAAATATGTGAACAAGGCCAAAGGCAAGAAATTCCTTCAGTACAATCGACTGCAGCTCTCCCGCATCTACCCCAAGGGCCAGCGGCTGGACTCTTCCAATTATGATCCTTTGCCCATGTGGATCTGCGGCAGTCAGCTTGTGGCCCTCAACTTCCAGACCCCAGGTGAGGAGGTTCCTGTGAGCAGTTGGGAAGGGGGATGGGAGCCCAGGGTAGTTGGGCTAGAATGCATGTAACCTGGCTTTTGCAGACAAACCTATGCAGATGAATCAGGCCCTCTTCCTGGCTGGTGGGCACTGCGGCTACGTGCTACAGCCAAGTACTATGCGAGACGAGGCCTTTGACCCTTTTGACAAGAGCAGCCTCCGCGGGCTGGAGCCATGCGCCATCAGCATCGAGGTGGGTGGTACTCATCTGTGGGCCTCAGGGTGGGAAAGGGGCTGCTCTTAGCTTGGAGATGTTTATGCTGAACTTGCCAAGACTGGAGGCTGTTCCAGGAGTCAAAGCTGGGGTGGGGGGCTGGTCAGCATAAAAGGGGAAGGGCACAGAGCCAGCAGAGAGAGCATTTCCTGAGTCTTGAATGGGGGGCTGACTTTGAGATCCAGGAAGATGGAACTGTCCATGAGGTAGAAAGTCAGCTGGGTGGGGGTGGGGTGTTCCAGTGACAGACGAACAGCTAGGCTGTGGCCACTTCCTAGCACCAAGGACTCAGGCTATCTATCTGGTAAGGCCAAGCTTTGGAAGGCCACTGCCTTGTAGAAGTAGGCTGGTTAGGGTAGTAGAGGACAGGCAGGGAGATAGGACTGATGGCGAACCAAGTGCAGGTCTTCTCTGTGGGAAAAGCAAGAACTGGGCTTGCTCAAAAGTGACGGGTAACCTCCAGCTCCCCAGAGTGCTCTCTGGAGCTCCCCAGCATATCCCAAATAGAAGTTGCGACAAGGAGTAGCATGGTACTGTGGAGAAGGGACAATGAGGGGCTGAGGGCAGTCCCAAAGGAGTATGGGCAGCATGGGGTGAGTTGGGCACATCTAGGATGAGAGTGCAGAGCTACAAATGAGCATAACTGCTCCTTCTGAGAAGAGGTTTTTCCCGAGGGGGAGAAATTTGCATAACTGCTCCTTCTGAGAAGAGGTTTTTCCCGAGGGGGAGAAATTTAAAAGACGTCCATATTGAGACACAGGGATTTAATGTGAAGTGGATTGCAAAATTCATATTAAAATTTTGGCTAAAGCTCAGACTTTTCTGACAGCAGCTGCTGTTGGTCTCTGGGGCCCAGCAGAGGGTGCACTGCATCCACATTACCTTTGCTGCCTGAGCCTCAGTAGTGGGAACGGTGGGAGCAGCAAGACAACCTTAGCCTCATCTTTGCCTGCCTTACAGGTGCTGGGGGCCCGGCATCTCCCAAAGAATGGCCGCGGCATTGTGTGTCCCTTTGTAGAGATTGAGGTAGCTGGAGCAGAGTATGACAACACCAAACAGAAGACAGAGTTTGTGGGTACGTGGGCTTTCCCCTGCACCATCCTCATCCTCCTGGCCATACGGAAGTCCTCTCCTCACAGTCCCCTGTCCTGTTAGTGGGGGCCTGAGCTCTTTTGCTCTTGCTTTCTTAGTGGACAATGGACTGAACCCTGTGTGGCCAGCCAAGCCTTTCCACTTCCAAATCAGTAACCCTGAATTTGCCTTCCTCCGCTTTGTGGTGTATGAGGAAGACATGTTTAGTGACCAGAACTTCTTGGCTCAGGCCACTTTTCCAGTAAAAGGCCTGAAGACAGGTGAGGAGTCTTCCTGGACACAGTGCCTTCTGAGCTTGCTGCCAGGTAGGGTGGGCTCCTTGCTGGTGCCCTTGTGGGCTGAAGGCCAGGCTTGCCTCCTTCTAGGATACAGAGCAGTGCCTTTGAAGAACAACTACAGCGAAGACCTGGAGCTGGCCTCGCTGCTTATCAAGATTGACATCTTCCCTGCCAAGGTAACTGTGGCAGGGTGGGTGGGAACCGGGCAGCACCCTCCCAAGGTGCAGAGGATCCTTGACCTCTGTACTCTTGTCCTTGTTGAGCAGGAAAACGGAGACCTCAGTCCTTTTGGTGGTGCGTCCCTCCGGGAGCGGGGCTCAGATGCATCTGGCCAGCTGTTTCATAGCCGGGCCCGAGAAGGCTCCTTTGAAGCGCGCTACCAGCAACCGTTTGAGGATTTCCGCATTTCCCAGGAGCATCTTGCAGACCATTTTGACATTCGGGAACGAAGGTGAGGAAGGTGGAAGGGAAGATGGCCAGTGTGCAGCTTGGGGTGCTGGAGCAAGGGGGACTAGCTTGGTGAGGTGCTGCTTTTCCAGTATCTTTCTCTTGCATAAAAAAGCTATAATTGGCTTTGGGCTGTTCTGTTCAGCTACAAAGCCTTGCTGCCAGTAAGGACACTCTTCTCTTCACTCAGGACCCCTAGAAGGACTCGGGTCAATGGAGACAACCGCCTCTAGTTGTGCCCCCACCTCAGTGGAGAGCAGCAGGTGCTGCATGCCTCGTGGAATGCCGTAAACTGGGTTCTTCAGAAGGTGCCGACTGTGGCAGCCTTCCTGGTCTCGCAGCCTGGAGCCTGGATTCCAGTGGTGAATGCTAGACAAAACCAAGCCATTAATGAGATGTACTGTTTTGGGCCTCCAGGCTCAGCTCCGGGTGAAGGCAAAAACTGTACTGTGTCTCGCATTAAGCACACATATCTGTCCCTGACTTCTGGAAATGGATCCTTCCATCCTATCGGGCCAGGAGCAGGGCCGAAGCCCCTTGGAGAGGCCACCTCAGCTGGCAGCATAGGAGGCTTCAAGGAGCCATTCACATTCCTGAGAGCGGAGGAAGAGGAGGAGCCTTGCTGGGCCAGGGAAACAAAGTTTACATTGTCCTGTAGCTTTAAAAACACAGCTGGGCACGCCCAGAGGGTAGGTGCCTCTGCAGTTTGGCCCCGAAGACAGAGTGGAGTGATGTGGGGCCTGTGTGGAGAAGGGCGCAGCCCTGCCCAAGGAGGACACAGCACAAGGGCACATTGCCCACGGCTGGGAATGCTACCCAGCCTGAAAGATACAGGGGATCATGATAAAAATAGCAGTATTATTTTTCTTCTCGGTATCTTAACTAAGTTATTCACTCCGCCTGCTCCTCACCCTCGCCCGTAGGGAAGCCTTGGAGCAGAGCCTTGAATGTGGCTGCCAGCTATGCTGAGAGGGCTGTGTGCACGATGTCAAGGCAGTGTCCAATGTAGGAGGGGCGGGAAGAGAAGGGACAGTGCCTGTCCCAGTGAGCTGTTTTGTTTTTAACGCAATGAAGACACAGTATATTCTCCCATAGAATGAGAAGGGGATCAGGGAGTTGCCACCTCCTAGGTATGTGGAGCCAGGCAGTCAGGTGCTAAGTGAAGCTGCTGGCTCAGTGCAGCTTCTGTCTAGCCAGCCGAACGGTGCAGGAAAGGGTGGGAATGCAGCCCCCTGTGCAGATAAGAGGCTGAAATCCAGGCCAGTGGGTGTAACGGTGCCTCATAGCATAGCCAGCATTCAGCACATGCAAACCCACTGCCCACACTTGGGCTCAGGGTTGGCCATTTGCTAGTTCTGCTGCCCTTTTAAGATCTGACTGCCAAATAAACCATCCTCATGTTCTTTTTCCTCTAACCTGTATGTTCTTTGCAGGGCTCAGAAAAACCTGTCACGATTACTAGGCAACAAACTAGTGTGAAGTTCCTGGGCACTTCTTAGCTCAAGCAGATCTTTTTTTCTGGGCTAACAGGAGGCACGAGGCCATCACTGCCACCTTGTCCTCCAAAGACAAGAAAGAGTGTGGCTAAGCGGAATGCATCCTGCCTGGAATCTCAGGCAGCTTTGACAGTGAACCCAGAGTCCTTTCCTGGTTGCACGAACACCCTCATTTTGAAACTGCATTAAGGTGTACTGCTAGGTACCCCTTGTTTGCCTCTATAATTTGCAACTGAACTCTTAGGCCGGAGAACAGTTACAAGAGACCCCCCTCCCTTCCTGAGGCTGTGTTTGTCCTAGTCTCCCCTGGTGTGGAACAGTTTCCCGAATGTGAAACAGTGCATGCCATGTGCTAACTTAGTTGGGTGGGCCCCTGTCCAAGCCTGAATCTTTTCCTGGAGCTTCACCACCCTGGAGAAAGGAGAGTGGTCCTTTCCCACACACAAGAACGTTGTGGCTGGGAATATATTGGACGCGAGGTATCTCCATTTCTGCTCCCGATTCTTTGACCCAGGCACAGAGCATTCCTTATCAGGGAAAGAAGTCTGGGCTGGCACTTCATGTAGGGCCTGTTTGCATGGCCAGATGATATCTGTGGCTTGTTGGTGCTGATCACTTAGTTCTTTGTCAGTGTGTATCTCTGTTAATGGAACAAATGTCCTGGATGGGGGGGGGGGTGCTAAGGACATGAGGCAGAAGAGAAAAGGGAACCCTAAAATAAAAATGCCAGGGGTAGGGGCTGGGGATTTAGCTCAGTGGCATAAGCACCTTCCTGGCAAGTGTGCAGTCCTGAGTTCAATCTCTGGTACCAATAAAAACGAAAAAGACAAAAAAAAAAAATGCCAGGGGTAGAAACACACCAAGTTAATGATTCTGCTAGCATCTACATACCAGGCCTTTCTAGAGACCAACTTGTTTACAAGCTCCCTGTTTGAGAAAGAGTGGTCAGGGTTGAGAAATACCGACTTTGACAAAGGAAACTGGAAGAGCAAGGTGGAAGTGAGTGGTACTCTGGTACAAAGAGAAGGGCCCCTGCTCCTAGATGTCTGGCAGACCAGGGACAGGCACATGAGTCAGAGAGGCAGAAGGTAACTTTCACCAGCTGTCACCCAGTGGACTACACAGGGCACTGCCTACAAGGTCGAGGCACTAACACCTTCTGCCTTGGGACTGAAAGTGCCCTGCAGAAGGTAGGAGCAGTCTGTGGCCTCAGTTGAGTGAAGCCATTAACTAGGCCTGAGCCAAAAAAGAGAAGGGCCTCCCTCATGACCAGGTACAACTTGAGCTGGGCCTGGGTGAGAAATAAATGTCTTTCACCTTGTCCACATACGGTTTCTGCTGGGGAGGAGCGGGGGGAGAATGACACGGGACTGAATGGGGTCATCCCAGCAAACTAGCTCTGTCATACCTATACAGGGAGTCAGGCCTTGACTCACCCTGACGGTTGTCCTCCCTAGGTCATCTTGATAATCCCCAGGGAACTTAGTCCCGGGGTCAGAGTGAGCATTCTGTTTCCTACCTGGAAGCCACACATCCCTGATTGGCCGCTATTGCCAGTGCCGCCCAAAGCAAGTCCAAAGTGGGTAGTGTCTGAGCCTTGTGCCCACTGTGGGGTTCAGCTTCTGGGGTTTTACACCAGTTTTGTCTGACTCAACGACCTGGCTCTTCAGCAACAACTGCTACCCAGATCCCACGATGGCGGCCTCTAGAAGGGCCCTGTACATAAATGCTAACAGAATCATTAATGTGAAGTGTCTACTCCAGGCGCTTTTACTCTCAGGGGGGCTCTTCTCTTGCACCACATATCCTTAAGGCCACCCTAGCCACCCAGTTGCCTTGATGTGTAGAAGTCGTGATCTTAACCGTCGTTCTCCAGAAGGCCCCTACATCCCCGTGCAACTCCTCAGCAGATGACAAGTCTGCCAGCACTTCTCACAAGAACAGAAAAAGAAGAAACCCTGCCAGTATCCAATCACCAGGTGCCCAGCTCTGGCTTGAGTTGCCCTTGTCTTTCTCACACAATTTCCACATGGTTTTACTGCTTTCACACAAGCCATTCCAGTGAGCTCGGCAATCAGGGAACAGGGCGAGCGGAGAGAGACTCCATTTGTCATCAGCTTATGGGCAGTTTGCCCACAGGTTAAATCAACAGATCCCATGAAACGGTTTTAACTTTTTCTGAAATCCCTATGAAATGAGTCAGATCTGAAACGTATGTACATTTTTATTTAAGAACAATCAAAAGATTTGAAGTACCATCAAGGTCCATTTCAGACTGTACAAGCATTTGTCCCTTTTCCCCTCCCCTTCTCAAATCCACAGATACAAAATCTAGAAGTGTGCAATTTGCATCTTAGAAATAGCAGCATCCCCACAGGGGACCTTGTGAGGCCTGAAGATTCAGCCCAAAGAGGCCAACCCTCCACCTCCCTCTTCCACCTCCTACCCCCGCATAACCACAGTCTACACCAAAGGAAAGCACCACCTTTCTGTTTAAACATTCACCATCCACTGGGCAAAAAACTCCCATCCCACACCTAAACGACAAGTGTGTGCCATTTTGTTTGGTCTCACACTTGGTCACAGTAGGAGGTGGGACCCTTGTACAGTTTGGCTGAAGTTTAAGTATATGTAACAGGACAGTTGGCCTTCACTTAGCACCAGGATGACTACTACTTCAACTGTCCCCAAAGACAGGAAGTGCACCAGAAACAAACTGCTCACGCCATTCCCCCTTGCAGTTCATAGCAGTCTGGCCCACAGGGAACAAAGGGGTTTGCATCAAAGATCGGAACACATGGGTGCTCCAGGACTAGGAGTTAGGACTTTGTCAGAAGGTCATCTGCAAGCCCTTGGCAACCTCCCTAACTTCCCTCAAAGGTTATGACTGTAAACTCAATGTACAATACACAGCAAGGGAGAGGAAAGTTGGCATGTTTTTCTTTTTGATAACAATTATGGCACAGTCTGGCCCTCCTGACACCCTTCTGACACTGCTGAACAAAGCAGCTTCTCGGAGCACAGTGGGAGCTTACTGCCCAAGGGTGTCCACTGCTCCTGGCCCTCGCCCAGATTCCTAGGCTCTGACCTGACTGACAAGCTGGTGCCCCATGAGGAGGGTGTTACCATTCTTGCTCTAGCCAGCAATCTCACATTGGCTCCAGTCTATCAGGCAAACTGCAAGAGAGCGTTTTGGGGGCACGAACCCTCTCTCATAATGGGGTCATAATTCATATGTCTTTTGGGCAGCTCTGAACCACTGGTGCTATGTGCATGGCTGTCCCATTGGATAGCATGGGACAGTCCCACTGAGTGGTACAAGCTGCCTGGTTGGGACATCATGCATGAACCATTGGTGGTTCAAGGTGGGAATGTGTTAAAAACAAATGGGGTTTTAGGCACCATGTTGACTAATTTTGTTACCCTCTTTGTAGTACTACTATGGGGTTGACATTCAGAAAAGACCTAGCACATGGTTTTCTATGCTCAGTGAGCAGCTTTTATCCTGGACAGTTTACCTTTGATTCTAGTCACTGAATAATTCTAAATCACCCATTTGACACGGAAGGGAACACAAGTTTAAAAGCATTAACCAAAAAAAGCTACTGATTAACACATGTAGATGCCCATCTATGTGTACAAGATGTGCATTCCCCCTGCCCCATGCTGACGCAGCAAAGAGCAGGTGATAAGCACACAGATCCCTCTCAGGTATTCTGACTTGCCACCTCACCACCCACCCTCAGGGCCAGCAGAAAGATGCCAGCCAGTCCCTGCTGGAACAGTGGCTTTCTCTGTTCCTTTCTAGGCTCTGCCAGACTCCTGTCAAGCAGCATCAAGGACCAGGCTGCTCAGGGAAAGGAGGATAAAGCCAATACACTCTAGCTCCCCAAGTCTAGTGCACCGAAGTACAACTTAAACAACAAAGAAGCAGCTACTAGCCCCCTGCTGTCATCCATGGGGCAGGCAGAGTCAGCCTAGTCTCATCACTAGCCTCTAGGTTTCTGTCCATGCCCCCGACTTCAGGACAGAGCCTGCGGTAAGAACAACTTTTCTGTGTCATTGTTCCAGTCTAGTAAAGAACTAGATTCTTTTCAGAGCAGGCAGGATAGAATGGCTGGCTGTTGTAAACAAGTGAATTCAAGACGAAAGACCCCAAAGCAGGCTCTCTATCCTTTCTAGGGCCACATTCTCTATTAAAAACAAGCGCCAAATGCAAATGCAGGGTCAGCTCTGAGAATGCATGGGTTTGCTACCCCTCTCCCCAAACAGGGTTCCTGGCCACTGGGAACACAGGCTGCAGCGGAAATTGTTTTAATCTGAGGTCTGCTAACCCCACTGGACTTCCAAGTTGGGGTAGGTTAGCAAGCCAGGCAGCACTGTGTGCACCACTTCCATCCAGTCACTCAGATAAAACCAAAACTGGTCTTTTCACGAGGTCCCCATAGCTTTGTAAAGTCCTGGGCTTTCCTGGTTCAGTGTGACCCTGCCTGCTTGCATGAGCCACAAGCCGCACAGTATCTTGGTTTGAAGCTTTACTTAGGGAAGGGACTTGAACTCCGAGAAAGACTTGAACACCACCACTGCCTGCTGGCTTTACATCAGAGTCCTTTGAACTCTGTGCTCTCCATGCACATGAAGACAGCTCCAGAGGGCTGGGGAGGCCTGTTTCTCAGGGAAAGTGGGAGAAAAAGGCTGGCTCAATATGCTCTTAGAGAGGGATCTCCACAACTAGGGTCAGAAGAACCAGGCCCTGACCTAGGGAGGCTGCTGGCTTTGGCCAGGATGCACTGGCTATGCTGATCTAAATGTGTCAAGGGCTTCCCTTCACCAGCATGCAACAGCCTTACAGATAGATGTGATACATGAAAAATTTAAACTTAGAAGTACATAAACAGCCAGGTATAGTGGCATACTCCTGTAATTCCAGCACTTGGGAGGCTGATACAGGAGGCTCGTTGGAAGTTCAAGACCAGCCTGAGCTACAAAGTGAGGCCAAAGCCAGCCTGAGCTGCATAGTAAGACCCTGCCTCAAAACGACCAAAAATACAAAGTACATGAACTGTGCTGAATCCAGCAAGCTTCCCAGGGTATCAGCTAAGGAAGTGAGGTGGGAGGTAAAGCCTAAACTCCAACTTTTAAAGTTAAGGTTTTCTTGGATTCTCCTGGAAAGTGCCTCTATCCACTTGGGCTGTGATGTTTGAGCTAACAAGAAATGCTTCAATCCAGGGGCTTTAACCCACAAAGACTACAAAAACAGGAGCAGCAGGGTCCAACACAGGAACAGCATAAGAAAGAAGCAGAGGGAAAAGAATGTGCATAGAAATCTGAGCACCCAGCCAGAAAAGCTGCCTCCCACTCTCCATGGAAGCAGCTTTGGGACAGGTGTCCTAGAGCCAGAAAAGCAAGGCTGGGGTAAGGACCAAACCAGATGAAACCCACAGGAGCCACAGCTCAGCCCGGAGAACACACAGGAGCTTCCTTGTGGGAGCAAGACTGAGCGCAGGCGGGAGGGAGCCGACAAGGCACCACCCAGCACTCCCACTAACTCCCCTTTTGCTTCCAGAGAATGAGCTGTGGGCCTTGGGCTGAGCTGCTTTGGTCCACCTAGACAGCTGGGTCACTGCAGAGAGAAAGCTCTAAGGCCAAAATCTCAAGGTGGTGGTGAGCTATCAAACTAGGGCATTCTTTTTCAGGAACCAAGCTTTGAAAATAATTTTCTTCCCAAAATGAAAAAGGTCCTCTACAGTCAAAAATTAAAGCAAGTAATCAAAATATGCATTTATGTATCATGATTCCAAATTTCCTTTATCAGAAAGTGACCTGGATAAGTGGTAAGATCACTGTAAGTTCGAGGCCAGTCTGAACCCCATAGCAAGACCCTGTTGAGAGAGAGAGAGAGAGATCTGGTTTCACCTGTTAGAACTAAATATATGTAACCCTATAAAAAATTAAATCAAACTGGTACAATAAGCAACAAGAAATATAAGTTGGGCATATACAGAAAAGGGAAAATACTTGTCACCTTATAAAATAGGCTTTTTCTTTGTAAGATGAACCATCCCCCCATCTTCAGCCCAAAGACAGCTTTCTAGTGAACATAACGGCACCTAACTTAACCCCTTAGCAGTGTGTACTGTGACGAGCCACAGACCTGGCTGTTGTCATTCCACTGCAACTGCGTGTTTCTGACCTGAGGGCTCATGAAGGCACGTCTCTGCCTGACACACTGCATTCAGAGATTGGCACTCAAAGCCCTGAGTCCTTACTCAATGACCACTTCTTTTAGTGTCACCTTTGATAATCTTACTTTTTTCAATGTAAGGTTTAAATCATACCTTATCACTACCATCTAAGCACAGGAAGAAGCAGTGTCAGCCCAGTCTGCTGGGCTTATCTGGGCCATTTGTGGCATGGCCCTCACCGCTGAGCAGGGCCAACATTTGAGAAAAACTTGCTGGGATTGACATCATTATAACTTCCATCTAAAAGACAACCTGGTGCCTGAGGCTGGGGCACTCTATGTCCTGTATAAACTTGTCCACCATGTGACTTATTTTTTCTGTTTTGGTCTTTGGGTTTTAAAGTTCAATACAAATAACCAAGAAAACCATCTCAATTGACACTATTTGGCCAGTACATGCAAGATTCTGGAGGTGACATCAGCAAGAATCTGGGGGTGAGACACTGGTCAGCTTCTCAGATTCTTGCAGATGGCTTTGTGCTAGGCCACCAAAGCTGTGCAAGGAACTGACTTTCCCTGTCACACTGGCCACTTCCCCCAATACCCACATGCCATGAAGTTCCTCAAGGGCACATATCATATGTACATTTAACAAATTATCAAGTGAGCATTTCTACTGCATATATGTAGATACACAAATTAGACTGCATGTACATAAATACTAAAGGAAAAGTTCTAGGTGTCTGTTCTCTGAAGGAAGGCACTCAGTCTCCAATCTTGGCAATTCCTCAAAGGCTTTTGGAACCAAATAGCTTCAATCCCCAAATGGAAAGAATACAAAAATAGGCTGCAAAACTTGCCAAGTACTCACAAGTTCCCAATTTGAGACAAATAAGAGGTGGTCCCTATTGGGACGTGGAGGGCAAGAAAAGAGACTTTAGAACAGTGGTTCAAGGGCTTTGCTCTCCAAAGAAAGCTCCCTCCTGGAAAGCAGAAGGTGCTGCCACCAAGCTCGTCCTGGAAGCCACGCCAGCCCGGTGGCCCAGCTGTTCCAGTTCTCTGGTAGGGAAAGGAGGAACAGTGCCTAGTACACACACTGTGCCTCGAGGTGCTCCACCCTGCCCAGGTCTGTGAGCGAGCCCATGAGGTCCTTGTACCTGGTGTGGTACTGTGGGAAGCAGGATGTTCCTAAGAGCTGACACCAGAGGTAACAGGTCCTTAGCTCTGAGTGGCCAGTACTGGGGAAATAGAATTGCCATTTAGTACAACTCTAAGCACATTTTTCACCACTTAAAAGGCCCCTTTTCCTGTGGTTTTTCTCAATTCAAAGGTCATGAAATAAGTTCTTGTTTCCCAGTTTAGCAATATAAATCTTCACGAGGACCTGTCCAGTGATGCCCAGCACCACTGGGGCACGCACCCAGCACACTGGCCAGGCCCTAGTGTGTAACTGGGTCACGGGGTGTTCTGCCAGGACTCCCCACTGCAGTTTAAGATTACCAGCTCTGACCATTCCAAACAGTCCTGAATCCCTTCAGCCCTTACTCACCACTGGGCCAGTGTGTGTGTTCTTCCCTCCCAACCAGCAGGAGGCTCTGCAGTACATGGGGAGGAAGGTCTCTGAGTCGTGGCCAGCGCCAGAGGACACAGGGACACCTTCCACTTCTATACTGCCCCCACTGCCACCTTCCATTTTCCACTCACTCCAAAGTACCCAGGTTAAAGCGGGGGGACGTTAAGTGGGCACACAGGTCAGCGTATTAAGCTTAACAATCAATGTTTCCCTAGTTAATCTAATAACCAAAAAGTTATGGTCCAAGATTCACACTCCCATGAAAAAATTACCCTAAGAGTGGTGAGCAGCTGACATTAATCTCAGCTGGGCCATTTTCTGATCTGATGAGCTCACAATGCAAGGCAAGCTGGGTATGAAATGTGGCTGGTCACTGCCTAAGGAGGCACAGATCTCTTGAAAATACTGCTGCCTGCAGAAAGACACAGCAGAGGTCTAGTGGCCTGGACACAGTTCTGTGTGTGCCTTTAACCTCCAGCTGCCTGTGGAAGGTGAGGGCACTGGCCAGCACTCTCCAGAGAACAGACATGGAGCATTTTCAGAGATGATGTGAACAGTATATTCCTTTGCTAACCAAAGTTTCTATATAGTGAAAGTGTTTGTAACCTGTTTTATTAAATGTAGATAGGCAGATGTATATGTTAAAAACTTGATTCTGTGTCTACAAATATGAAATCTGGACTATTGTATCCCTGGAAGGCAAAGGAAAGGCCCTACACTTTGGAGGAAGGACCGACGGTGACCCCTGCTTGCCACTTGCTTCATGGTGGCAGGCCCAGGGTGAAGATGGCAGCATTGGGCTCCAGGATATCAGTGAGACTTCCAGAGGCTCTTCTGGGTGCCCAGTGGCTGGCCATGCCAACCCTATGTGGCAGCAGACAGGTGGATTTGGCTCTTCCACATGGCAGGCAGCGTCCTAGACTGGCCGGTTCTTCATGGTAACTGGGTCAAATTCAGTCTGTTTCTGAGGAGAAAACACACTTCTGTCACTCTATGGCAGCTGCAGCTTGTATATCCCCATGGCACCCTGGCCCTCACTATGCCAAGATATTGTCTGTCACTGGCTTTGGGGATTTTTTCATTCCACAAGCAGTGTCTTTCTATTGGCCACTCCATCTCCAGCCTGAGTGAAAGTGAAAGAGAGTATGTGGCTCAGCAGAGGACACAGGCTAAGTAAGTCAGGCAAGGTCTTCGGACTACTCTCCAAGAGACTGGTGGCCAAATTCCAGACCTAGCAGCTGAAGCAACAGCTTGGCCTCTCCAGGCCCACAATCCCTGGCTTGTCCCAACCCAGTACCCCAGGCTGCCACCAGCATCTCCAGAATCCTGCCTTCCCCCTCCAGGTTCCCTGGAACACATCACTCTTATACAGCAGCTGGGTCTCGTTCTACTGATGTCTTCATTTGTAACATGTAGGCCTAAAAATCAAAGTCAGCGAGGCTGATTAGAGAGGTCATTATCCACGATGCACACAGCTAACACCTTTGCATTGAGGCTGGCTGACAAATTTGAGAAACCAGATGTGGATAAACAGATGAGCCTCAAAAGATGATCCACAATGGCATGGCCACCTCAGCTGCTTCTCCTGCCCCACCAAGGACACCAACGTTTCACTTTGTGCCGGATTCAGTAGCTGAAGGCAGCCAATGCTTCTGACTCAGACCCACTCACTGTATGAAGTACATTCACCATGTTATGAAACCACACCATCTTAAGCAGCAACCCACACTCACTCCCTCCTTCCACACCCTGGTATCCTATATTCTACTTCCTACCTCCATAAATCAGCCTCTTCTAGATACTTCATATATGTGCAGTCATACAGTATTTGTCCTTTGTGTCTGGCTTATTTCATTCAGCATGTTTCAAGGAACATTCTTACAGAATGTATTTGAATTTCATTCTTTTTAGGGCTGAACAGCATTCATTGTATGTATATACCATGCATTTTGATTGTCTACCTCTCAATGGACACTAGGAGAACTTCTGGATCTTGTGAATAACACTGCTATGAAGACTGGTGCACAAACACTTGAATTCCTCTTTCCAATCCTTTTGGATACACACCTATGAGTCAAACCGCTAGATTAAATCAAACCTCCTGAAGAACTGTCAAATTGCCTTCCAAAATTTTAGACTACCCCACAAACACCGAAACTTCTCCATATCCTCACAGTGCATGCTATTTTGTGTGCTCATGTGTTATAGCTGTCCTAAGGATGAACTTGAGTCTCATCATGATTTTGTTTTTATTTTGTTTTTTGGGGACAGGTTCTAGCTATATTTTCCAAGCTTTTCTTGAACTCATCATGTATCCCAAGCTGGCCTCAAATTTACACAGATCCCCCTGCCTCAGCCTCTCTGAGTGCTGAGATTACAGGTGTGCACCACCATGCCTGGTTATCACCGTGGTTTTGACTTATATTTCCCTAATGACTAATAATGTTTTTCATCTTTTCATGTGACTGGCTATTAATATATCTTAGAGAAATGTCTACTTAAAACATTTGCTCAATGTTGAATTGTCTGTTCTGAGTTGCAGAAGTCCTATATTCTGAATATTAGTCTCATCAAATGTGACTCTCAAATGTTTGTCTTACCCTGTTGGCTATCTTTTCACTCTCTACTCATTGATATATAAAAATTTCAAAATTTTGATATAGTCCAATTTATCTACTTTTTCTTTTGCTGCCTCTGCTTTTGCTATCAGACTTAAGAAATTATTGCCTAATCCAAGATCTGGAAGGCTTCTATCTGTATTGTATTTCAGTTTTTGCCCTTTTGCTTACATCCCTTTTGTGTCTGTTAAGTCTCAATGAACTGTATTGTTTTTCAAGTCCTCTAGTTTCTTGTTTTTTTTTTTATACAGGTTCTTATGTAGTTCAGACTGGGCTTGCATTAACTATGTAGTTCAGGTAGGTTTAAATTCAGGTTAAGTTCAGACTGGTCTTAAATCCTGTCTCAGCCTCCCAAGTGTTGAGACTATAAGCCTGGGCCAGCATACCTGTTGATCTTCTATTATTTATATTTATTATTAAAAGCAGGGTACAAAGTTCTCCAACCATTTCTACTTCTCCTTTTAACTTTGTTAAGTTTTGCTTCATATATTTTAGGGCTCTGTTAGGTATATAAATGTTAGCTCTGTCTTGTAGTATTAAGCCTTTTATCACTATATAATAGCCTTCCTTGTCTTTTTAGCCTTTTTTGATTAAAGCCCATTTTGTCTGTTAATATAGCCACCTCAGCTGTCTGTTGGTTACTATTTGCACAGCATATCTTCTTCCATCTGTCATGGTTTATGTTGGTGGCCTAGAGGTCTCATGTATTTGCATTATGCATCTGTGATTGGTTCACTGTCTAGTGCTTAGATGGTGTCAAGTGCTACACCCACAAAGGGGTGGAGCCAGGATGTGATGTAATGGCAGGAAGAAGGTGTGTCTTGCTCTTTTGCCAGTTTCTGCCTTGCTGTTTGCAGCCGCCATGAACTGCAGCCCAGCCATGCCCGCCTGCCTTGGAGCCAACTGAGTATGGACTGAAACCTCCAAAAACTGTAAGAAATAAACCTTTCCTTTCCCAACTTTGGGCTTCAGGTATTTTGTCTCAGCAATGAGTAAAAAGTAACTAAGACATCATCCTTCTACTTTCAATTGTTTTGTGTCTTATATTCAAAATGAGTTTCTTGTAGGCAGCATAGATGGATCCTTTTAGTCCAAACTGATAATCTTTGTCTTTAACAGAACTTAATCCACAAAGTTAGAAAAAGAACATGGAGAATTTACTCCTGTCATCTAGCTATTTGGTTTTTCTATGTCTTCCATGTTTTTGGCTACTTAATTTCTCCATCACTACCTTTCTTAATACTTACTTGATTGTTGAAACAATTTTCTGGAAGATAAAATAGGGAAAGCTCTTGAAGATTACATCTTATTACACTCTACACCACAGGCATAGATTTATAATTTTTAATGTGATTTATCTCACAAATTATATTGGAAAAAGACAAAAGTTAAATAAAATGCAATGATACTGGCTTTATTTACCTATAAATTAGTGTTATGGTTGTCTTATGACTTCAAAATTACTGTTCATTATCCTTTCATTTCAGTTTGAAATACTTATCATTTTTAGTAGGGCATGTCTACTGGTAATGAAACCATGTAGCTTCTGTTATCTGAAAATGCCTTAATTTCTCTTTTATCTTTGATGGACAAGCTTGTCAGACAAAGGAATCTTGGTCAGTAGATTTGCAGGGTTTTTTCCCCCTTTAGGACCTTGGATATGTCCTTCCACTGTCTTCTGGCCTCCCAGGCTTCCAATGAACAATCAACTATTAAGCGTATTGCGATTTCCTTTTCTACTGTTGCTTTCAAAATTATCTCTTTGTTTTGGGGTTTTGACAGTCTTAATGAGTCTTAATGAATCTCTGAGTTTATCCTGCTTGATGTTCAGAGCTTCTTGGATGTGTATGTTCATGTCACTCATAAGACTTGAAAAGTTTTCTGCCTTTTCTTTTTCAGTACTGAAGTTTGAATCCATGACCTTCACACTGAGCTGTATCTTCAACCCCTTGTTATATTTTATTTTTAAATACAGTCTCACTAAGTTGCTAAACTGCCCAAGCTGGGCTTGAATTTGTAATCCTCCTGCCTCGACCTCTGAGAGTACCTAGATTATAGGCATGTGCCACTATCCTTAGTTCATTTTAATTTTTTTTTTGTACCAGGAATCAAACTCAGAACCTTGTGCTTACCAGGCAGGTGCTTCTGCCACTGAGCTACATCCCTATCCCTAAATATTCTTTATGATTCTTTCTCATAGGTCTTTTAGGGTCTGTTCATTTTTTTTTCTCAACATCTGGCTAACTTCAGTCATCTTTAAATTCACAGATCCTTTCTTTTCCCTGATCAAATTTGTTGCTGAACCTTCCTCCCCTTGTAAATTTTTCATGTAACTGTACTTTCTAGTTCTACAGTTTAATTCCATTTTGTCATTTCTATCTCATTACTGATGATACTCTCAATTCCATTATGGATAGCTGCCCTGCTCTTTTAGATTTTTGTTGATCATTTCCTTTAGCTCACTAGACATATTTTAAGACAGCTGATTTAACATCTTTGATAACTCCAATATATGGACTTCCTCAAGTCTGTCAATTTTTTTTCCTATGAACAAGACATACTTTCCTATTTCTTTATAATTTTTTTGTTGAGAACTAAACATTCCGAGTACTATGTATGGTGATTCAAATATAATTATCTTAACCTCCAGCTTTGCTCATTTTTGCTTGTGGAGAGCTTTGTGGCTTCTCCAGACTATTTTTGCGAAGTGTGTATTACTTGTGCAGTGGGGTCACTGAAGTTTCTGTCTCGAGTCTCTTTGGTAACCCAAGATTTTTCTTACACATCTGGCTCATCCAAAGGGGGGACTTTTTCTTAAAAGTCTTTCTGTCTCTTTAAATTGCCTATGGCTAGGAAATTGTGTCAGGGCATGGGCTTTAGAACAGTGACAGTCTGTATGCTGGCTCCTGAGGAAATACAGTTCTCAGCAATCAAAACTCAAAACTCTGACTTTTAGAAGACACAGTCATTACTGCCCAGACTGGCAACAAAAAAATACTAGGAACCTGGGCCACAGTCACCACGGACGCCAGCTGCAGGGCTGGGAGAGATGATGCTGTGTATCAAGCTTTTCTATGTGTTGCAAATGTTCAGCTAGGCTCCAGACTTCCAATAATATTTGGTTCAGCCAGTTTATGTCAGCTTAATAGCTATTCTGATGGAGGACTGGTAGTCTCTGCACTACCATCTTCTATGATGGAACGCTTTTCAGGGAAGCATTTTTGTCTCATTTTGTTTTTTGAGACAATGTCCTGCTACCAGTATGTACTTCAGGCTGGCCTTGAACTCTTGGCAACATTTCTGCTTCTGTCTCCCAAGTTCTGGGATTTATAGGCATGTGCCACCACATCTGGCTCCAAGTCATCTTTTTAACCAAACTTATTCAAGCATCATCATCTCTTTTATGCATGACACCTGGCCTACTGGCAGGCAAAAGAAGTGTAACTCTGCGCGCTTCAACCAACTTGGATAAAGCTTTCCAAAGAGGACAGATAACCTGCTTTGCAATGAAAAACTTCAAACCAGCCACAGGCAAGCTTCCCCTTGCCCTGCTCCAACTCCAGAAATTCACCAGCCCCTGAAGGAGGCAGGATGAGTCTGGACCCCAGAGAAGTGCCTCTCCCTTCAGGCTTTCCTCACTGCAAACAGGCTGGAAGTGATAGAGATACAAGCAAAAAGCTAGCAGTTCTGTGTGTTTGCCGTATCTCCTAACCAGGGATTTGGGCTCTACCAGGTGTTTGCTCTGTTTGCTTCACAGAGTCGTTTTGCATTAGTATGTGAACATTAAAAGAATAGGCCTTCTGAAAATGCTAAACAGATGGAAAATATGGCACTCCTTCCCCAACAGGAGCAGACATGTAAGCCTCCATTTCCTTCAATGAGTGAAAAAAACCCAGTATCTTAACTGTACTTCAAAATTGTGCTCTAATGCATTTAAAATATTTGGAGAAAGAAAAGTAATTTTATTCTTTTTAGAGGTCTTAAGTAGAAAGCAACTTGGGTGAAGGAACTGGGTCTATCTGAGGGGCAGGGTCTTATTCTTGGAATGAGATATCAAATACAAGGGTCCACACTGAAGCAACCTATACCACAGTCTCCAAGGACCAGTTTCCACAAGTCTGGGTATCTCTAGCACCACTCCACCACAGCCAACCCAGGGCCATAGCTGCCCTTTACAGCCACCAATGCCCATGGCTTTTGCAACACTCTTCTCTCCTGGCTCTTGCTTGGGCTTCTGGATCCCTTGGGACAGGGCCTCTAATGAGGAGGCAAACACAAAACAGTAGAGAGGGAGAGAGAGGCTGGGAACTGTGGGACAAAGAATATAGAAATCATCCAGTAATATGACTAATCTATGGGTTTACAACTGTGTCTTAAATAATATGGTTTGTGTCTGGAGGTCATAGGGGCAAGAAGGGGCTTTCTGGAGGCAGCTGAATCTAGAGTTTGTGATTGGTTCATTGTCTAGTGCTGCGGTTGGGGTGTGAGTGCTATACTTGCCTACTGCGGGTAGCCTGCATATATATAAGGGAGGAAAAGAAGCTTGCCCTCCCCTTTTTGCCTTTGCTGTTTTGTTGTCTTCTATTATTCCAGCTGCCATGAACTGCTGTACCCCTGCCATGTCCTCCCTTGGAGCAAGCTGACTCTAGATTGAAACTTCCTCAAACTGTGAGGAGAGTAAACCTTTCCTCCTTTAACTTTGGCTATCAGGTATTTTGTCTCAGCAACGAGATGAGTAAGTAATACTAAGATATGACTCAGGAGAAACTCAGGAACAGAATTTAAGTTTTGGATTCCATATATGTTAAAGAGGGGAGTGATTTTACATAATAAACATTTTGCTTTTCTTTTCCTTTTTTTGAAACAGGTTACCCTCAAACTCACGGTGATCCTCTTGCCTCAGCTTCTCAAGTGCTGGGATGACAGGTGTGCACGGCCATGCTCAACTAATAAACATTTCTTCTCCATCAAGAAGAACAAAAGAAACCTGAGACGGTTTTCACCACTAAACAGGAGCACTTCCAGTGTCTAAAATCAAAGGCTCTCTTTCATTTGGTTGACTAACTTGAGTTGAATTTCCTCCATGTCCTTTTGCTCTCTCTCCTTCCCAGTTACTGGGGATTTGCCCGACTTAAATGATGTTTTATTTATTCTCCTATTGCTAAGAAGTGCTAGAAAAGTTTAGATGCCTTTAGGTTCTCCATGTTCTTTCCCCTGCATACGCTGAAGAGAAAGAAAAAAAAAAAACCCAAAAGAAATCCTAACTCAGTCTCACCCTTTTATCCGTTTTAGCCTTCCATGGCTTTTGTTGCTGTTTGTCTCCTTAAGCAATCAGATCCTTAACACTACTGCCAGCCAGCCTTAAGGACAGCAGATGTCCCCAAGGCAAGAAATTCAGCGCCCACCTCTTGCATGCCTCCTCCTCTCCCCCTCCCCCACAGAGGAAAGCCATGGTTCCCACGTGCTCCTTACCTAGCTCAAGTCCAGTCTGGGAATTCAATGTGTCAAAGGGCTCCGAGTTGGCCTCAGAGGCACTGGGTTCCCACGACTCATTATTTTCAGACACTTCTGGGTAAGTGTCACCCAGGCCTTTGTGAACTGCCAGACGCTCTCCAGCACCAGGGTGCTGGTCTTCGCTGCCTGTGTCTGCCACAGCCCGTGTTTCCTCACCCATTTTCTCAGCAAACCACTGCTTGACCTGCTGGGAGCTCATCTGAGTTTTGTCACAGAGGTTCTGCAGGTCCTCCTCATACAGCATCTTGTGCGTCATGTAATAGTCTTGCAGCAGTTCTCGGTTGCCAGGGGTGATGACCAGCAGCCCTGGCGGGAAGTTGCCATGCTTGTAGTCTTCATACCACTTGAGTTGGCCATTCTTCAGGGCATACCTGCTGTCCCCAAACCAGCGCACCACCTCTGGCCGTGGAAGACCTGTCTGGGCCATTATAGAGTCATAGTCCTGGTTGCTTGGCCACTGTGTCTGGACAAAGAGCTGCCGCAGCAAGTGCCGCTGCTGGGCTGTCTTTTTGTAGCTCATTTTGCCTGGGGGTTGCTCTACCAGCTTGTTCAGCCCATCATCCTCAGGCTCACAGACACCCAGGCTTGGAAGGTCATTCTTACCACTGGCTTCAGTGACCCGCAGGTTCTTGAGGTTAATTTTGATGGGGCTGACTTTGCGCTCGGCTGAAGTCTGGTTAATAGGCATTTCTGGGGAGCCATTTTCAGCAGCAACCCTCAGCTCATGGGCCAGCTCTCCTTCTCCACCCTCATCTTCAGCAGCTTCCTGTTCTTCCTGAGAGGCATTCTCATCGTCTTTCTTGGTCTCCTCAGCATTCACTTTTTTCCGTCTCTCTGAAAACCAGCTATCAATTTCTCTCCGCGTCATCTTGGTTTCACTTCTCAGACGGTCCAGTTCCTCATCCAGAGGAAGTGGGTTTTGTGCAAAGCTGCTCTCCAGTACACGGAGTTGCTCAGGGGCTCTTTCTTTGTATTTGGTTGGAGTGAAGTCAAGAGTCTGAGGCCACGATTGCCGTTTAGCAGTAGGGTGGCTTGCTAGCGAGGCCACTGTTGGGACACAGGCCACTTCCGAGGCCTTGGACAATGGGGGAAAGGGGACCTCTGGTACAGAGTCAATGAGGATGGAGCCAGGCTCTCCAGGCATCATGGCTCTGGAGCCCTTCAGGTTCCGGCAGTGGTATCTCCGATCACTGAACCATTTCCGCACCTCTCTGGTACTAAGCCCAGTCACTTTGGTCAGATGCTCAACTTCACTCTGCCCTGGGAACTGGTTCCGACAGAAGCTCCCTTTCAGAGCTGACAGCTGTTCATGAGACTTCTTATTCTTGTACATGTTAGCATCAAGAAAGGCTTGGGAAGTTATACTGGGGCATGCAGTAAGGAGTGACTGGGCTGCATTGACCACTTTCACAGCTGATGCTGTATTTGAACACACAGTATTAATAGGTGTCACAGAAGGCTGCTTGGGGATAGATGTGACTGCCAGGGGCAGAGATGAATTTGGTGCTTGCAACCCATTGGCCATCAGTGGTTGAGTGACCAGGAGTCCCCCTGCTGTGCCCTCTGGCTGTCCCACAACATGGCCTGGGAGAGCGGCCTGAATGAGATGCTGGACATTGCCAGCACTGGCAACCAGAGGTGTGTTTAGAACTGTGATTGTGGGCTGAGGTACAGACTGGATGACTGTGTTGAACATCTTTTTCCGGGCATCCTCGATCTCCTCAGGGGACCAGCTGATACCCTGTTTCAGCCTCTGGGCTGTGAACCAGATCTTAAGCTGTTCTTCTGGATACTTGGTCACCACAGTTAGGTAGCAGAGCTCAGCTTTGGTTGGGTAGGGGAACTTGTGGAAAGAGTTCTTCAGGAAGCTATTGGAATCCATGGCTGCATTGTATGTTGGGATGCTGCTCAAGGGGATCATCACTTTGGGAAGGGACTTGGATGTGGGCAGGGGCTGGTGTGGATGGTGCTGGGCATGCACTGGGGGCTGCTGCTGGAGGGAGAGGAATTGTGCTATGCCAGCTGGCAGAACTGGCACTGATCCTATCAGAGGCCCATTGGCACCATGGGGAGGCTTTGCAGAGCTGGCAGATGTCTGGCTGACAGGAGCTGCCCCATTGACAGAAGCATGGTTTCCCTCTTTCACCTCTGTCTCTCCACCTGATGGCTTTGACAAGGCCTCACCCCCAGGCTGACTGGAGACATTCTCCTTGAGCATATGGATTTTTTTGGCTTCGGCTTTGCCTTTCATTATCTTCATGATTGGGGTCTTAGTAATGATGATTTCAGCCTGTCCATCAGTTCCTTCAGTGCTGGGCTCTCCTGCAAGGTCAGGAGTGCTGGTGCTCTCAGGCACACTCTGCTCTACCACTACATGATTGTCTGGCTTGGCCACATTCCATACAAAGCTGGCTTCTCCCAAGTGACACTTGGCATTGTGCAGGGAAAGGTCTTCAGGGTTTTTTGCCAAGAAACTGCACCCAGTGCATACAAAAGTTGGGTCTTTATTAAAGTCTGTGTGCTCTGAGTTCATATGTCCCACAAATTGGGTCATATCCTGGGATCTGAAATCACAGTCTTTACAGGAGTATAAACAGCCATCCAAAATGCTCCGATGTCCATTTGCCAGAGCAGAACCTTCAGTGTTGCTGGAGTTCTGGGCTGCCTCACTAGTGGTGGCAGGCGCTTCTGAGGGCAGATCCTGCTGGGGTCCTTCAGGCAAGGCCTCAGCAGGTTGGGCCTCCACAATGGCATTCTGTAGCACCACAGTCTTCACTGGGATCATGCATGGGGTGGTAGATTTCCTCTTGCTGGCCATGATGACAACCACTCTGGGTGATCAGCAGGTGACAGCTTGTCCCATCCACAGGCCGTACAGTATAAATGCCAGCTATTTTACAAGCATGCAAGAAACAGCTTCTAAGGGCAGTTTTTCAGTAAATTTCAAAAAGCAGATTTTTCCTATTAAAGCTGATAAAGAAGAAAAAAACATAATTAAGATCTCTTAATCTCAATTTCTTAGATCTACAGAGATACCCCACTGCTTGCCCTCTATCTCCTAGGTCTTTTCACAAGAATCTCATCAGCAGTTTGGCTGTGGCATCTGAGTCAGGTGCCTTTCAGTCACTAACAGAGTAAAGATCTGAAGGATGACCTGGGGATGTTCCAATACCACTTGACAATTTAAGCAATGTTTTTTGTTGTTGTTTCCCCCTCCATATGTTTGCATTAAGTAACTCTGTTTAAAGACAAAAACAAAAACACTCTCTTTTGGACCTCTAAATTAATTCTGACCATGTCAGAGTGAGAACAAAAGACCCACTGTAATTCTTGTTTAAATGTTTGGGCCAACAAGGGTTTTCTTTTCACAGCCTTCCCACGTATGAGAACATGACGACGCCTCTGTCCCTCAAGCCAGCCCTCAAGACCAAGTTAGCAGCAGTGTGCAAGTGCAGGGGAGGCTTGGGTGGGAAGACTGCCCGATTGTGTAAGGGTGGGGCGTCTCTGTGCGGCCTTCCCTCACTGTCATCCTACTACTCCATTCTAGGCCTCAGGAAAAGGATCGCCTTATAATTGCTGGTTATACTGAGGATCACTGTCACTGAGATGACATCAAACCTCAGAGGGCATCAGAATATTCATAAACCCAGTTTGTGGCCCTGTAACTCAAAGTAGGGCCACACCATGGATGCACATACTACATATGACCTTTCACTGTGCTTACTGTTTTTTCATTGAGTGCCTTTACTTTTCCTTCTTAAAAAAACCTATTAAATCTTTGATTGGTTTGAAATTCACTCCAAAGGTGAAAGACTGGCTTACTTATATGTAAAATAACTGTAATAATAATTATCTGATGAGATACCACAAGAAAAGTGCTTCTATGAGCCACACTACTAACATATCACCATAATCATTACCTTTTTTCTCAGTAAATTGTATTGCTTTAATGGCTAAGATAACAGCAATTATAAATTAAAATAAAATTATAACCAGTGTTTGAAATTTGATATAAAAATATATAGAAATTTAAAATAGTTCTATTAAAATCTTAGTAGACAAACACAACAATTTTTTGTGCTTTCTTTTTGTTTTTGGTTTGAGACACAGTCTCACTATGTGGTCTAGGCTGGCCTCCAACACCTGACCTTCCTATTTGAATCTTCAAAGTTCTAGGATTCCAGGTGTTTGCCACCATGGCCAGTCCTTCTTTGTCGTTCCTAAACCTAATCCTGATGAGCATGAGGGTCACAACAGGATTAAAATAATTATCATTCTAAAAAGTTGCAGTGAGATATGCAGATATAGACAGATCCTCACTAATTCTGCCATCCAAATGTCATGTACATGTATTTTAACTTAATTTATAACTGTAAACATAAAAGATTAATATTAAATGAAATTTAAGAAAATAAAACAACCTGTAATTATAGGTACTCACCCTTCCTCTAGTTCAAATATTTTATAGATATTTTCAATGGATATTTCTTTCTTTTCCTTTTTCTTTTCTTTGGTATCGGGGATTGAACTCACAACCTTGCGCTTGCTAGGCAGGTGCTCATGCTGCTGAGTAAAATCCCCGGTTCTACCATTTTTTTCTTATTAAACATGATATTATTAACCTTTTAAATACTTGGTTTCATAGGTACAGTATCTGGCTAACTGCCTACTAATGTACACCATGGATTAACTCAGACTTCTCCTGCAGAGGGTCTCAATGCCTTAATCTCATGATTCACAATTAAATGAACAGCTCTAAGAATGTAGTACATTTTTTCTATCAAATTATTTCCTGAGATTAATCCACAGACATGGATTTATCAGCTTCATGAATTTATCACTTTCTAAGTTATTTTATATATAATTGGCAAGGATTTGGAATCAAAGTCAAATTTTTAGACAAGTCATGGCAGACTTCAAACAGACTATCTGAAAGGAAAAGTGACAAAAGAAAAAATAGGTAAATTAAACTGCATCAAAACTTAAAACTTCTGTGTTTCAAAGACTACTGAAAAAGTGAAAAGCTTTGAAAATCATGTATACAATAAGATGCATCTAAAATATATAACTTCTTACAACTCAGAAATAAAAACTTAAAATTGAATAAAGAATTTAAACAAAGATTTTTAAAGGAGATACTTAATCATCCATAAGTACATTTTAAAATACATTTTAAAATTTCCTACCACTAGTAGGAAAATACAGTGTAAGTCAAAATCACAATAAAGCAGGGTGCAGTGGTGCATACTTGTAATTCAATTAGTTCGTGAGGCAGAGGCAGGAGGATTGGGTATCTGAAGCCAGACTGGGCAACTCAGTATGACTCTGTCTCAACATAAAAATTAAGAAGGGCTGGGGATACATATCAGTGGTAGAGTACTTGCTCAGTATGTATCCTCAGTACCACTGAATCCTCAGTACCACTATATATAGAATAAAACAAAACAAAAATAAGCTACTCCTTTACACTCACCAGGATGGCTACAATCATAGTGACGGATAACAAGCACAGGAGACGATGCCAAAAACTGGAACCTTCACACAAAAATTATGTGGCCAATTCAGAAAAGAGTCTGGCTATTTCTCGAGACTTGTCTGCTAATGGTTATAGTACTGTTATCATAATATTAAAAAGTAAAAACAAATGAAATGACTATCAGTTGATGAATTAATAGACTGTGTATATCCATAAATGAAATATTTCTCAGTCACTAAAAAGGAATGGGGTTTTTATATGATCACCAACATAGGTGAACCTGAAAACATTATGCTAAGTGAATGAAGGCAAATATAAAATGTCACATATTGTATTACGTGTCTAGAAAAGGAAAATCTAAAGTTAGAGAGTAGATTGGTGGTTGCCATGGCTGAAGGTAAAGAGGGGGAACAAAGTGACAGTTAATGGGTATAAGGTCTTTTCTTAAGGTGATGAAAAAAATGTTCTAAAATTAGATAGTGGGGATAGCTTCATAACTGTTTGATATACTGAAAACTACTAAAAGAAAACTGAACCCAAGAAAGGTAAGTGACAGAGCTACCACACTCGGTAATGCAGAAGAAGGTCATCACACGCACCCTTACAATTCCAATACAGGTGACATGATTTGGCAGCACTTCCTGACTTCCTTTGGTGACATTTTTTGGGTAAAGGTGAATGGCAGTGACTGTGAACACCTAGCTTGGCAAGAAAGAAGGAAGAGGCAGACTAACCAGCTGGAAGAAGCACCACCACGAAGGAAGAGCGCACAGGCTGTCCAGAAGCACTCAGGCCTCTGCCTCCAGGGTACAAGAACCAAGGCCAGAAGTGCTACTTGGTGATGGGGACTGGGTTTCCCCAAGGAAAGGGTGAATAAATTATGTTTCTGGTGTTTTATTTATTAAGGCGGAGCAGTGGACAACATGTAGACAGATTTGATTTTTGGAATACTCGCAGTGTCTTTCAAAAATGTCTCCAATTAGACCCAAATTGTCATTCAAATAAATGATAAAGGAGGGTAACAATGCTAACCATTCTTGGAGTGGGGAAGCCATTAATTATAGCCTATTACAAAATAGCAGTAAGGGAAGTGACAGTACCAGCAATCATTTACCAATAGCTTAAGAAGTATTTCTATACATATACTCTCATTTCATTCTCACAACATTCTCACAAATCCCCTTTTATAGTCAAGAAAGGCGAAGCTCAGAGAAGTAGAGTAGCTGTCTGAAAGGTACACCCCCAGAAAGTAGCAGAGCTTGAATAAGAACCGTCACAGTCTGGCTCCAAAGCAGGTGCTCTCAACCATTCCACACATTAAGCTTTCTGAGTTACCCTACAATTACTGGTATAAGGGTTTTTTTTCATACTCCCTTGGAATGATATTTTCTTGGCACTTATTAGGAAAAAATTTAAATATACAACATCCATATGCCCACCCAGGTAGGTGTTTATTAGAGGTTGTTTTTAGCAATGCTATCCACTAAGGGAAATTTGGGTTCATTTCTGACAGATTTTTTAAAAGTATCTATTAAAAGCAGTGCTTGAGAAAAATCTCCAGCTGTCTAGAAAATCATCATCAAGAAGACATAGAGCACGTCTGACAAATGAAGCATTACAGTATAGAAACACAGTTTCCCAAATCAAGTCCAAGTAAGGCAAGCTGGAAAATGTAAAGTTTTTGTGCTGTCAAGAGATTCAGAGGAAGAGCTACATTATTTTTGATTTTGTTATCTGTGTTTTTGGTATCACAGTCAATAAATCACTGCCAAATCCAATGCCATAAAGCTTCCCTCCTATATTTTCTTCTAGGAATTTTGTAGTTTTAGGTCTTTAATCCATTTGACTTAATTTTTTTTGGAACCATAGAAAGTAAAAGAATATAGTTTGATTTTTTGTGTGTGTGGATACCCAGTTTTCCCAACACTATTTTTACAGGGACTTATCTTTACCCTAGGTGTAGTCTTGGCAACTTCTGTTGAAGATCATCTGACTACATATACATTTGACTTATTTCTAAGTCTATTGTTTTACTGGTTTATATGTCTGTCTTTATGCCAGTATCATTCTGTTTGATTACTATATCTTTGTACTATTTTCCCAAATCAGTGAGCAAGCCACCAGCTTTGTTTTTCTTTCTCAAGATTTTTGGGCTATTCAAAATCCTTTGAGATTCCTTAAGAATTTTAGGGTTTTTTTTTCTATTTCAAAAAAATGTCAGTGTGATTTTGGAGGTTCTAGCAGAGGAGTGCAGCTGCTCATATCCTTGATCAAGGAAATGGTCCTCCTGTTGGACTGCGTCTGCAGCTTCAGGAGGGACACATATGGAGCAGTGAGGGAGGGAGGGGACACCTGTGCAACCAACCAGACCAGCCGAATGGCCACTGGCAATCAGCGGGGTGACAGATGTTGCAGCCAGACTGCTCTTACATCAGAGATTTTGATAGGTATTGTACTGAATTGTTAAATAGCTCCTGGTAGAGTGGACATTTGAATTATCTGAATTCTTCCAAACCATGAACACAGCACTATTTATCTGTGTCTTCTCTAATTTTATTCAGCAGTGCTTTGTAGCTTTAAATGTGTTAAATCCTTCACCTCTTTGGTTAAGTTTGTTAAATATTTTATTCTTTTTTGTTATAAATGGATTTTTTCTTAATTTCCTTTTTGGTTTATTATTATTATTATTATTGTTGTTGTTGTTGTTATTATTATTATTACAAAGAAATGCAACTAATTGCTTTGTGCTGATTTTATATCCTGCAATTTTGCTGAACTCATTTGTTCTAAAAAAAATTAAGGCTTTCCCTATATAAAATTATGTTATCTTTGAAAAGAAATAATTTCTTTTGCTACTTTAATGCCTTTTATTTCTTTTTCTTGCCTAACTGCTCTATTTGAGACTTCCAGTACAGTAAAATGTTGAATGGATATGGAAAGGCCTTGCCTTGATCTTGTTCTTAGAAAAAAAGCTTCTAGCTTTTACTGTTGAGTAGGCATTAGCTGTGGGCTTTTCACATATAGCCTTCATTATATTGAGTTACTTTCCAAGTTTGTAGCATGCTTTTTATCATGGTTTAGAACTTTCTAAAATGCTTTTTCTAGATCAACTTAGAAGACCATGTGTTTTCTGTCCTTAATTCTGCTAATATAATTTAGCACAACACATGATTAGTTTTCATACTCTGAACTGTCTTTGTACTCCAGGAATAAGTCCCTCTTTGTCACAGAATATAGTCCCTTTAATGTGCTGTTGAGTGTTGTTTGCTAGTATTTTGCTAAGAATTTTTGTGTTAATATCCTTCAAGGATTTAGTCTATAGCTTTCTTTTTTATGGTATCTTTATCTACTTTTGGTATCAGGGCAATGCTGACCTCATAAAGTAAATTTAGAAGTGTTCTCTTCTTTGTATTTTTTTTCAGAAGGTTTGAGGACTGGCAATACTTTTTTAAATATTTGGTAGGGTTCTCTACAGAGCCATCTGGCCCTGGGCTCTCTTTTGCAGGAAGTTTTCTTTCTTTCTGTTGTTTTGGTTTGGTTTGGTTGGATGGTTTTTTTGTTTTGTTTGTTTGGAGACAGGGTTCACTGTGTAGTCCAGGCTGGTCTTAACTCACTATGTAATCCAGACTGGTCTCAAACTTGTGGCAATCCTCCTACCTCGGTATCCGAGTGCTAGGGTTGCAGGCATCATCCATTACTCCCAGTGTGGGGGAAGTTTTGATTACTGATTCAATCTCCATATAGGTATGTTGATTTTTTAAAAAATTTTTCTTGTGATTCAGTCTTGACAGGATATGTATTTCCAGGAATTTATTTTTATTAGGCTATCCATTTATGGCTAATTATTCCATAGTAGTCTCTTACAATCCTTTTTATTTCTGTGGCATCGCTCCTGAAAGTGTCTCCTCTTTTGTTTCCAGTTTTGGTTATTTTTTCTTAGTCTAGCAAAGAATTTATCAATCTTGTTGATCTTTTCCAAAAACTCTTAGTTCCATTAATTTTTCTATTCTTTAGCTTATTTATGGTTTAATTTTTAGTATTTCTTTGCTTGTATTAACTTTGGGTTTAGTTCATTGTTCGTTTTCTACTTCCTAATAATGTTAGGTTGGGGTTCCAGATCTTTTTCTTCTTTTTTAAGGTAGGCATTAACAGCTACAAACACTTCCCTCTTAGTACTGCTTTTGATGCATACTATAATGTTGGTATATTTTTGTTTTCATCTGTCTCAAGATATTTTCTAATTCGTAGTTCCTTCTTTGACTCATTGGTTATTCAAGATTATGTTGTTTAATTTTTGCATATTTGTGAATTTTCCAGCTTTTCTTTTGCTATTGATTTGTAGTTTCATTTTTGAGGTCAGAAGAGATATTTGTTATGTTTTAAAACTTGCTAAGAATTATTTTGTGAGATAACATGTGACTATCCTGGAGAATGTTCCAAATGCACTTAGAAGAGCATGTTTCCTGTTCTTTTGTGTACAGTGTTCTGTGTATGTCATTTGGTCCAGTTAGTCTATAGTGGTATTCCAACTGAATCTCTCATTCTTTGTTTTTAATTTTTTTTTTTGTCTTTTTCATTTTTATCGGTACCGGGGATCAAACTCACGACTGCCTGCTTGCAAGGCAGGTGCTTATGCCGCTGAGCTAAACCCCTAGCCCTGTTTTTAATTTTTAAAACTCTGATTCTTGAAGTGATTTGGCAAATAAAGGAAATAAAAAGGAAATGTCCTCAGGTAAAGGTTTTATACCTGAAACCACAACTAACATGACAGATAACATCAGGGTCAATAACAAGACAAGACTCCTGCTGTTACTATTCAGTATTGTAGTATTACAGACAGTGAAAAACGATTAAAAATATAAGAAATAAGAAATAATGAATAACGAGAAAAAACCGATACATTTGCAGATGAGGGAATTGTTAAATGGGAAAATTCCCTGAAAAACAATTATATCTAATAAGAAAATTGAATGACATGATTAAATATATTAACAACACACACATTCACACACAAATCATTTGGTCTTCTATAGGCCAACAACAACCAATAAGAGAAACAGGGGGGGGGGAGACCTTAGAAAGAGCCTTATTAGACATGTGTAAAATCTGACAATGATTACAAAACTTTAGTGAAAATTAAAAAGGCTGGACATACAATATCAGATCCCTGGAAGACTAAGGCAGAATGATGGCAAGTTTGAGCCATCATCCCTGACAACTTAGCAAGGGCTCAAATATAATAAATACAACCCAAAGCATATTTTAAAAGTTAACTATATAATGTACTAATATATATTATTTCATTGCTTCAAAAAAATCTGTGGAGATGTGCATTTGTTTGAATATGAACCAAACTTAAAATCCAAAAATGAATACTGATCTATTAATAAGTGACTTTGCAGGAGAAAAAGGGGTATTTTTTTAAAAATTTTTTTTGGTACCAGGGATCAATGACCACCTAGAGCTTGCTAAATCCTCGGCCCTAGAAAGTTTTTAATGTCTTCTATATTTGAATTTGTTACAATCATGTGTTGCTTTCATAATTTAAAAATAACAATAAGAGGGGGCTGGGGGTTTAGCTCAGCGGCATAAGCGCCTGCCTTGCAAGCAGGCAGTCGTGAGTTCGATCCCTGGTACCGATAAAAACGAAAAAAAAAGACAAAAAAAAAATAACAATAAGAACAAAAATAAAAGTTGGACATGGTGTTACACATCTGTAATTCTAGCACTCTGGAAGCCAGGAAGATTACAAGTTTGTGCCCAGCCTGGCCAATTTAGTAATTTAGCAAACAAGACCTTGTCTCAAGACAAAACAGGGTGGAGCAGGGAATGCGGTTCAGAGTAAAGGTCCTAAGTCCAGGACTTCAAAAAGAAAAACAAAGAAAATAAATTTATTAGTGCTTGTAATCAGTATGTCCTGCAGTATGTGGAGTATTGATTGCTGATGAAGTGTTGAACAGTTTCAGTGTGACATAAAGAGTGCATGAATTGAGGAGGGTACCCCTGATAGTCCCTCAGATACAAAAATTCTTACATGGAGACCCTCATTGATATCAGTATCTCATTTATTTGACAACCTGATCTTGTTGAAGTACTGGAACAATAAACACCATGCTGGGTAAGATGGTACATGCCTGTACTCCCAGCTGCTTGAGAGGCCCACGTGGGAGAATCATAAGTTTGAGGGCAGCCCAGGAAACTTAGGGAGATCCTGTTTCAAAATAGAAAAGGAGGGTTGGGAATACAGCTTGACATGCCCTGTGTTCAATCCCCACTACTAAGATAGACAGACAGACAGAAAGAAAGAATCAAAGAGAGAGGGAGAGAGAGAGGGACAGAGAGAGAGAGAGAGAGAGAGAGAGAGAGAGAGAGAGAGATGGATTAACTAGCCAAAACAGGTGGTATGCATGCATGCATACATGCTATAGATTTGCACATACTAGACCAGCAGAGGGAATCTGAACATTCACTGTTTTCAAATATTAACTTCAATACAAAAATGAATTTGACCATTCCGTGGTCAAAGCCCTCTGATATCATAAAGAAACAATTTGAGGCATAATTCTTAGAAAATAAGGAAGTTTTACACTTAAAAAAAGCTCTAGTTACAAACATCCTAAAAACAGAATTTTTGTGGATTTATACTATTTATCTGAAAAATTAGTAAGTTATCAGGCACTGGTAATGTCAAAAGTTGCACTCCAGGCCAGAGGTGAAAAAAAAAGAAAAACCCAGCAGGTTCTTATATGAAATCATGGCAACTACTCTAGAATACTAGGGTGTAAGCTACAGAACAAATGAGTATCTCCAAGACAGGCTGGCATGAGTCAAGCCATGGTGCAGTGACGGGCACTGTAAACTGCTGCTATAAACTCCCAACAAAATTGATAGATCCATTTCAAAAGACTTCTGAAACATAAGACTCAAATGGATCAATTTGCACTTATGGCACCATAACTATGCTAGAAAGTCAGATTCAGCTGCTTGTATAAGCAAACAAATTTCTCAAATCAAGACCTTTCATTGTCTGGCAAACCTTACATATCTGCCTTTGCCTGTCTTTGAACTGAAGGATAATATCAGCTCTATCTGTGGGAGCTGTAAACGCCAGAAGACTTGTTCTCCATTATTACTCCTTGTATTTTTTTCTGTAAACTGGTACTAAGTACATAATCTAACTCTTCCCTAGACAGCCAAGGAGGCTTGTCCATTAGCTTTCTTCTCAACTGAGCAATAACTGAAATTAAGTCTTCAAAAATACAATCTTTATTCATTCTCTACTATACTTGGCATATTCATTTCAACATCTAAACTGAACTCAATATATTTGCACAAACAGCTGAGAATAATACAGCAATATTCAGACAAAAGTTATCTGCTTTTAGAAAACTCGCCAGACTGAGGACAATCTCAGTGGCACAGCACCTGCCTGGCAAGTGTGACGTCATGATTCTGATTCCCAGGACTGTCCCCACAAAGCCAAGGATATAGTTCAGTGGTACAGCACCTGTCTGGCAAGCATAAGGTCATCAGTTTGATCCCCAATACAACAACAACAACAAAAAGTCCAATTTATACAAAGAATGCTGAAAAAACAAATTTTACTATTTGCTTCTTAGGAAAATAAATGTGACTGAGGAACAAGGAGGAATGATCAATGACCTCAACTGAAGTGATACAACATTTGCATCACAGAGTGCCTCTTTATGTTGGGAGCCTAACGTGGCCACTGTCACGGAACAAACACCTACCACTAACACCAGTGACAACAGATACTGGATTTATTAATTTAGCCCTCAATTCTCCAATGACAATAAAGTGATAAAAAAGGAAAACTGACTGAATTATGAGCTAACGGTCAAATCCAAATGGAGACTGAAAAAACGAAGCTTGAGAACTTCTAGTGTGCTTAACAGTTTTCCCAGCTACAAAAGACTGAAAACCCTGATCACATCTGAGATAATGAAAGATTTTTTCATTACTTTCATATGTCAAAGTTGAGAAATCGCTGAAGTGCAAGTAATAATAAAACAACTTTAGATTGCATCTTAAACAATATTTAATAAAAAACTGGCAGTAATCTCTTAAGTATGTAATTTTCTTCTATTTCTTATTACCATGAAAGTCTATATTCGATTCTATTTTATTTCCTTCAATGATTACATCTCAAGTTTAGAGAGAAATATATTTTACTGACTTTTACAAAGGGAGTGAGACTGGAACTTGAAAACAAAGGAATAAGGACTATACATTCATATTTCATGACCAGTCAGGAAAATATGTGTTTTACTGGTCTTAGATCTTTGGTTCAAATGTATTTGATTACAGTTCTATTAACTTTGGAAACTGGATCTCTAGATACTGGTAAATACTGGTATAAAAAAGCCTTTATCTTTAAGAAGCTGACAGAATAGAAGAATTAAAGCAGTCTACCTCATCATCTGATTGTTAGTATCTTCAGTATCTTAGGCAACATTTGTAACTCATACCACAATTCGAAGGCTCCATATCAGGACAAAATTTCTTATATTAATATACAGAGAAATTAAGAATTTTAAAAAGGTAACTGTTAAACTTGTATTAGCCAATCTGGCTAACCATCAGAAATACAAAATTTAAATTTCCTGGATTTTATAATCTATTCAAGATGATTTCATTGAATTTTATAGATTAAAAATGGCAAACAAAGCCAGGCATGATGGTACACAAATGAAACCCAGCACTTGGGAGGCCAAGACTGGAAGACCACCAGGTGTTTGAGACACCCTGGGGTATATAGTGAGTTCAAAGCCTGAACTATATATAGCAAGACCCTGTCTCAAAAAAAAAAAGCAAGCAAGAAAAAAAGAGACAAAGAAATTTAACAAGGGTATAAACTTCTGCTGAGGCTGTAACAGCAAATGCTGTGTGTGATTAAAGATTTCATCTGAAAACATGAGCCATACCTTACCTGCATCCTAATTCTTAATAAATCGACAGCTACAAATGCCATTTTGGGGACAGTCGGCAAAGTATGACCATATACTGGTATTTTAGCCTATTACCATGTTTTAAAAAAAGATGCTCAAATCCTAGCAGTCTAAACAACAACGTATATTTTGTGATTCTGTGCAGCGCTCAGCCAGGAGATTCTTCTGTTCTTTGCGATACCTTTTGGAGCTAGAATGTATAAGGCAGCGTCTTTTACTTACATGTCTGACACCTCAGTTGGAATGGTTGGGATAAGACTGGATTTGTATCTAGGACAGTTTTGTGCTTTTTGTTTCTTTGAGACAGGTCTTATTATGTAATCCAGGCTGACTCTGAACTCACTAAGTAGCCCAGGCTGGCCGTGATTTTGTGATCTTCCTCAGCCTGCCTCAGCCTCCCAAGTGTCAAGTTTTAGGTGTGTACCACACCATGCATGCTCAGATTCACTTTTTTTTTAACATGGAAAGTTGGGTTTTCTTACAATGTGGTGGTCAAGAATAATCAATGATAGATGACATCTGTGAGAAGTAGCAAAACCTGCCAGTCATCTTAAAGACTGGCCTGGAACTGGCAGTGTTATTTCTAGCTTTTTGTCAGAACAAGTTACAAATTACAAGCCCAGTCCTGATTTAAGGGGAAGTTAAACAAACTCTACCTCTTCATGAGAGGAGCTAAATTCCTATGCAGGGAGGTACAGAATTGACGGTGGTCATGTTTTGGATCCCATTTACCACAACTAGGCATTAAATTATATTAAGAAATTACTGTTACTGCTGGGCATGGTGGCACATGCATGTAATCTCAGCACTCAGGAGGCTGAGGCAGGAGGATTGTTGCCAGTTCAAGACCAGCCTGGGCTACAAAGTGAGTTCAAGGCCAGCTGAACTGCATAGCAAGACCCTGTCTCAAGACACGCCCCCCCCCCAAAAAAAAAGAAAGAAAAGAAGTTACTGTTAAGATCGTTCGTTGTGTGAATAACAGTATTTTCATTATGTCAGAAACAAAAGTTCTAATTGGTTAGTTAGACACACAGAAGTACTTATGAGTACAATAGTTTCTCACATGGAATTACTAGAGGTAGAAAAAAACCCACGAAAATTATTTTCTGGTGGAAAATTGGATGGAAATAGATGAAACAAATATAACATGAATTTAGAATTATTCAAATTGGCTTGGGATACATATGGTTTACTCATTCTACTTCTATGTATATTTCACATTTTCATTTAAAAAAAGTCTCAGGCTTATAGAAGAAGAAAACTTGTATCATAAATGAGTTTTACTTTAGTTTTTGTTTTACTTAAATTTGTTTTACTTTAGTTTTTGTATTTTTGAGACAGGGTCTTGCTATGCAGTTCAGGTTGGCCCTGAACTTACAGCATTCCTCCTGCCTCAGTTTCCCTAATGTTAGGATTATAGGTATGCACCACCAGACCCAGCTCCTAAACTTGTACTTTTAAAACACATTTCATTTTAAATATTTTTCTTTCCTTCTTTAAAAACACTAACATTGACTCTAAGAACCAGCAGCAGTTGCCCAAGTTGTTCAAGTGAACATAAATCAACTGGCTGTCTGGGAAGTTTCTGTGACCAACCAGAAAACTAAATTCACTTTAATTACATCAAAGTGCACCACAGCCTGCAAAGCACTTTCATACAGCTTGATCAATCCTGATATATCTCTACAGCTTCTTGAGTTGGTTAATATTGCCATTTGTTTTTTTCTACCTCTAGTAATTTCATGTGAGAAACTATTGTACCCATAAGTACTTCAGCGTGTCTCACTAATCAATATTGTTTAGCTCTAAGTTACTGAGCAACAAAAGAGAGGTGTTACGACTGGTCACACAGCACACACATGACAGATGTTCTCACTTTAAATTCTACTACAGGCTACATTCTCTCTAAATATCTGCTAACTAATAAATGCATTCCTTTTGGTTAGTTTTATATTTTCATCTTATAGAGGTTTCAAAAGTTTTACAAGCTGGATTATTCCAGTGTCATGTTTCAGACTCTAGAGATGTTATGTTTCTTAATATTTATGATCTTTTAAAAATTACTTTGTTAGTATGTATTTCTAGTACATAATAATCATATTCCTCATGGAGGTTCACACGTACACGTCACTCTCTCTTTTTTCACCCCTTTTCCCCTCATCCCACCACCCTCCCTCCATCTTTTGGTCTCCTTCCTACTTGTAAAAGATCTATCACCCTATTTGCTATTATCTATCTTTTATTTTGTTCTTTATTATATTTTGTATTTCTCATATAAGAGGAACCATGTAATATTTAAACTTGTGTCTGATTTTTTTCACTTAATATTATTATCTCAAGGTGCATCCATAATATTTATAATATTTTTACACTGATAGAAGAGGGACTGTATTACTTATTCACATTTGAACAGAAAACTCTGACAGTGGAGCTGAGTGACTAGACCAAGATTTGTCAGCAGGGATATATAACAAAAAGAACACAAAAAAAACAGTAATTCCCATGTGAGCAAGAAATAAATTTCGTTGCCTTAAGTCATTGAATTTTTGGAGATACTTATTATTGCATCTTATCTTGAGTGACACACATGCAAAGGAAATGAGATCAACACACCAATAAAAATCAAACAGTAAGTCTTGTGTTGCAGCTGAAGCGTACACAGCTCCAACAGAGGCACAGCAAAAGATCTGCCAAATACCTAAGTCTTCTTGGAACATGCAGTAAGGCCTCAATGAAGTAGCAATCTTTGAATTAGAGCTTCAAATATGAATAGAATCTACTAAGCAGATAAGTTGGGAAAAGAGTATTCTAGACAAAGGGAATACTTTATACAAAGTCATAGAGTGAAAAGAAAATACGGTATATCAGGAGAACTACAAGTAATGCAGTTTTGCAGGCATATTAAATCTCAGTATGGTGGATTTACTGCACAGCCAATGCAGATGAGACTTCACGAATCCTCATTTCACACATACCTTCAATGCCTATATCTAACTTCATATATGTTTTTCTAATTTTCTGCTCATATTCTATTTTTTCTTAGGAGGATCCCCTGTTAATTTTTAAATTCCATAAAAGCTGGATCTGTTTTTGATGAGGTGAAGGGCAAAGAGGATATGATTCTAGGTGTTCTGAGAAAACCCTTGGTTTTTCTACATGACACCTTTATCAATATTTGAAAGAAGGAATAGTATTTCCTTAGCCTTCTTTTCCCCCAGATGGTAATCCTCAGTCCCGGCACTCTGATTTCCTTGGATTGTGCTCTTACCTCTGTCTCATCCTCTCCACAGTAGCATCTAAATCTAATTCTCCAGAGATAACCTCAGTAACAGTGTTTATCATCTACCTGTATGATAATTCTATCACATTTAATTTTTCATAAATACTGCCATCCAAATGATATCAGATTATTTACAATGTGGGAATTCCTCCTCAAATATAGATCAGTATTCTCGGATTTAAATCACATCACCAATACCACAACACCTGTTTGCTTCAGTGTAGGTTTGGCAGAATTTGAGGGACAAATGTTACAGAGTAAAGAAAGTTTAACAAATGCACTAGTCCCAGTACTAGAATATGGAGATGACAAAAAAGGAAAGAGAAAAATTTCTCCTTCCTTAGAATTTACATTCTAGCTAGAGGAAAAGTGAGGAGAGATGAACAGAGGGGGGAAACAACGACAGAAAAGTAAATGAAATAATATTAGATAGCAAGAAGCACAAGGGAGAAAAAGCAGACGTGGAGGAGTGGGGAGTAGGGAGAGGGTGAGACTGCACTTTTCATTGTCAGGAGAAGCCCTGCTAAGAATATGACACTGGAGCAGAGACTCAGAAGTGTGGAAGGGAGCCAACTGGTGAGGTGACAAGTACATTCCAGGCAAAGGCACCAGCAAGCACTAGGATTTTGAGATGCAAAAGTTATTGGCACGTTCAAACAAAAGCAAATAGGTCAGTAGGGCTGAGTAGGGTAGTGGAGAGAAAGCAGTAAAAGACAAGTCAAAGAAGTGGGAGGGACCCTGTGAAATTTAAGTTTCTCTGAGACAAGCAGCGCCAAGGGTGTACTCTGAGGGCTGACAGTCTCCAGCTACATCCTATGAAAAGGCTTCTGCAGCTGTGTTGAGAACAGACTCTAGAAAAAGCTAGTGGAGACAGAGAAATCCATCAAGTTTCTGGTAGCAGTCCAGACAGGAGATGACAGACATTTGCATCAAGATGCTAGAGATAGAGGTAATGAGGATCCTGGATTCTGAATACATTTTAAAAGTAGAGCTGACAAGAGTTCCTATAGGATCAGATGGAGAGTGTAAACATATCCACAGGATCAAGAATGACTCTGATATTTTTGAATTAAGCAACTAAAAGAATGGAATTGCTGTCATCCACTATAAGTTTGAGCCTGCTAACCTCATGAAAAAAGCAAAAGCAAATCTTAACTGCCAAGAACGAAAAGTTCCTTTTCTAGGAGAAATACTAGATTAATCTGGTTTAATCTCAAGTGCCAAAGGGAATTAATGGATGAGACTGCTAATAAGCATGGGGGTGGTACAATGCTAATGTTCCGATGAAAAGATCTGGTCTTTGCCAACACTTACTTAAAATCACAGAGAAAATACTCAAAGTGGAATGGAGGAGTATGAAGGGGATGAAGATGAGAGCAAACCTAGAACAACATAAAGCTTAGCCAAGCGGTCAGAAACTATACCCTCAGAGGTATGGAGCTGCTCCTCTCAAAGATGAATACTGTACTTTAATGTGTGCTTGCATCGCTAATTTTGTTTCAAGTACAGAAGTACATTATTACATTAAAAACTAAGAATTTGAAAAAGCAATATAAATGGCTTGTTCTAGATGTGATTTGACTTGTTTTAATTGAATTTTTCAATGTGTGGGCCAGACAGTTACAGGCTAAAGAGCTTGCTTGTTGCTGAGCTTACTTAAATTTCTCAAGAAAATTCATTTAGATAAAGAACTCTCTGGCTCACCCCTGTGGATCTGATGTTCCTCTTCCTCCTTCTAGGTTTAGTCTACATTGATGACTTCTTCAATGGGCTCATTATAAAGTCTAATAAGATCTTATACATAAATGCTAAATTTCTCTCACAGTAAGAGAATATGAATTAAAACTACTCTGCATCTCTTTCTTTCACTTACTTGGAAAAAGTATGTTGACTCGGTAAGAGTTTTCAGAAATAGGCACTCTCACCTGCAGCTTGCAGAAGTGAAAACTGGTAAAACTCTACTGAAAACAATAGCTAACAAAATGGCAAATTCTCTTTCTGATTTCAGCGATTTTGCCTCTAGGAGGGTAGCCTGCAGATAGACATATTTGTGAAGTAGTATGAGGTAACCCACTATCAGCACTGTAACAGCCAATGATTAAAAACAGCCTCATCATCCACCAACAAGAAACAGTCATATCAATTATGGCACATACATATAATGGAATAACATGTGCTTGTGAGAAGAAATGAAGCTGTATTTGTTATACTGCTTTTCTTATATGGATTAACCTTCAAAATATCTTGATCTTTGTGTGTGTATATCTACATTTTATCTATTTTATATGTATACATTTTTAAGCAAAGTATAAAAGAAAATTATGCATACACACACATACATACATACATACTAAAATATCTCTAGAAAAATGAGAGGAGAAAATGGCAGGTGAAGATTGGCTGCATATCACAACCTCTCCAGGATCTTGAATCCAGGGACCTGGAAAACAATAATTTAGCAAAGAAAAAAGGAAAAGGAATTCTGAGAAACATGGAAGAGGCAACAGGAAGACTTAAAAAAATCACAGAGAAACTGAAGAAAATGCAGACAAAAGAACCAAATCCAGGATTTGAACCGCGGCTTCGGGAAGGGGACCTGTCTCTGCACACACAGGTGAACTGAAGGTGAGCAGCCCAAAGGAGAAGTAATGGACCACCAGTTCTAGACCCCTCAAAAGCTTTGGTTATTGTGGAATTTTACTCTGAAAGTGACTCTTTTTGCATGGCAATCTAGACGTGAAGAAATCCACTATAGCAACTGGTATTAACTGTTCAAGACTGAGCCACTCAGGGAATCCGAAGTCACAGAACAACTACATTTCTGGGAACATCTTACTAGAGTGACTGAGTGGGAGACAACCATGGAAAGCAACCTAAGAGAGGAGGTGGGTTAGTCATAGACCCCACAAGAAGTTGAAGTAACTTTTGCCTCTGTTGTAGGAAGCTGAAAATTTCTGAGGGTCTGGGTTTGAAAGTGCTGGCATTAAGTCCCCTTCACTGCCCATATCCTGCACCGAGCTTGTGGTCTGTCTGATTTCCCCCTCTGCCAGAGTGATCAGGGATACACCTCAGCTCGGACTGGTACCGTACTTCCAGAACCCAGGGTGTATAGACAGAAGGGACCCCGGAATGGAGGGAACTTCACAAGCCCATAGGCCATGGAGCTAAGCGAAGACAGCAGTGACTCAGAGCACACAGGCGGGCCCGGACACGGGGTGCTGATGAGATGAGTATGCCATCAGGCAGAATCACACCACTGACTGACCCCATCCAGCAGGAAGGGTAGAACAGGAATGAACATGTATGCGCGCGCGCGCGCACACACACACACACACACACACTGAAATGAGTGTGCAAAGTGGGCCCTGGTTATGACTCATTATCATTCCCAGTACTTAGTACCCAGCACTATTTGCCTTGCAAAGAAATCACTCACTTAAACCCATAGAGGTATTTTTTGGACTCATGTTTCTTTTTTTTTTTTTTTTTAAGTTTAGTTTTCTTTTCTTTTCTTTTTCCCTTTCTTTTGCTCTGTTTTATTCTTATTTTTTTCTTGTCCTTTTTAGTTACTTTTATCAAATTCTATTAACTTTCTATATTCAATTGTATTTTTTGCTGTTTGTTTTTTGAGGCAGGGTCTTGAGCTATGTAGTCTTGGATGATCTTGAACACACTATGTAGCCCATAATGGCCTCAAATTTGTAGTGATCTTCCTGCCTCAGCTTCCCAAGTGCTGGATTACAGGTGTGCGCCACCATATCCAGCAGATTTTTTTAAAAATTGGGTTCTTTATCTTACTTTTCTGTTCTCTTCCCTTTATCCTTTATTTTCTTTTTCAAATTTTATTTATCTCTTTTCCCACCCCTTCCATTTTTATTACAACTAAACTTTATTTAGTTTTTAGATATTTGACTAAATGCTGTTGTTGCTGAACTCTTTTCCATTGTCAATGGTGGTATAGTTGTTACATTTAGCAGATTTATTGAATGTCAATAATTGCTTTGTCTTTGTGTCTATATTACTGTAGATCTTTTTCCATTGATAAGAGTATACAGTGGTAGTTTTTATTGGCTTTTTTATTGGTCAGTATCTGGTTTCTCTCTGATTATTATTGCTGATTTCTTCGCTATTATGAGTAGTAGCTTAGTTATTCTGCTAGTTTTTGTTTTTTTTTTTTTTTTTTAAATCGGTACCAAGGATCGAACTCATGACTGCCTGCTTGCAAGGCAGGCACTTATGCCGCTGAGCTAAATGGCCAGCCCATGCTAGTTGGTTTTTACTGCACGTCAATACCTGAAATTTGTTTTCTCCTCTCTGTGGTGCTGGAGATTGAGCCCCCAGAAGACAGTACACTAAAGCCACCCTCATATACTATACTGTGTAGGCTGAAGTGGGGTATAAACACCAAAACACAACAAATAAGGGCACATCACAGGGAGACATCAATATCCGCCCCACGCACCACTTCAATCAGAGGTCACAGAACCCTGTGCCTCTGCATCTGGTCGAAGGAGACAGGAGACAGCCCAGCCGCCATGGGTTGTGTGCTCCTTTCCATGTCCTCAACTCAATAAACCTGTTCACTTTGTACTTTTGCTTCTCTGTGCACCAGAATTCTTTAACATTATGGTGCCTTATGACTCGGATGGCAGAGTGGGTTGGCTCCTGGGAGTCACCCCAGTTTGAGCTACCTTGTCTGCGAACCACCATTTTTTTTTTCTTTTTTTTATCAGTACCAGGGATTGAACTCATGACCACACACTTGCAAGGCAGGTGCTTATGCCGCTGAGCTAAACCCCAGCCCCTGAACCACCTTTTTTCCTGCGTCTGTTTACTTGCTATCACCAATCCGCATGCAACAGTGACCTTCGTCACTCATCACAGGTGAGCTGTTGTCCAGGGTTTTCTGTTTCTGTTCCTAAAATTTGCAAGCTTGTGTCAGAAAACCTATCCTTGCCGTCCCAGGACAGGCTGCACAGCCTGAGGCAACACTGTGATTTTTGTCCCCTGGACCCGGCCTGCACTCTTCAGGGTGGCTGAGGAAAACTGGGTGTTTGGACCTTCAGGGTCACACTTTCAAAGCAGGTGACGACTTCTTTTGATAGGTGTGATCCAGGAAACCTTCCTCATTCCTTGGGAGAGAGCTAAAGCTCATAGGTCTGAGGCCGAGTTGTTCTCTCAGCTCACTTATAATTCAGTCATGGGGACCATTTCCTGTCCCCGAAAGACACACCTCTGAGGTGCCTGGTTCATAACCTTGGTGCTCTTGGCCTCAAGAAGGCCATAAAACCAAAAGTCAGATATTTTATTTATACTTTTGTCACAATGGTGGCAAGCTGGCAGAAAGTCTTCATTTTTAGGCCTTTTTCACTTTGAGGACGTGTCCTCTCACTCTGTCTTGTATGATGGCCCAAATATTTCTAACTAACTCTACTGTGCCAAAACCTCTCCCCTCTTCCCCACCAGACCCCTCAGATGCGGCTTCTCCTGTCCTTATGGCTCCTCCCCCATGTCTTAGATCCAACCTCACAGGGCTCTCAGCCAGAGATTTCCGCCGTCCTCTCCCCCTTCCTCACCCCCAGCGGCCTCCAATTCTTCTCTTAGTTTCTCTCCCGTCCCAGATTTCTCAATCCCCTCCACCTGAGCCATCTATTCCGTCAGGCTGTTCTTCTGTGTTCCCTACTCCTGCGTCACCATTTTCTCCGCTGGCTCACCATGACACTTGGTCTTGTGCATTTTAGTCACCTAGCAGGCCACATGCTTCTCAGCAGCCATCTTGTTGCAGCTCCTGTGGAGGACAGCTGTGGAGGACAGCTGCCATCTTGCAGCCCTCTGCCACATGTCAGTCCCTCGTCATGGGACCAGCAGCAGCCATCCAGCTGTGGGTCTCCTGGTAATCAGTCACCATCTTGTGTTCTCCTGTCACATGGTGACGAGCAACCATTTTATAGTCAATCACCTGGTAATTGTCCACAGACGCTTGCTGGGCAGTTGGCTACACCTCCCACTCCACAGCCTTCTCAGCTTCAGTCCTTATTCCCCCTTCAAGAACAGGCTGGTCCTGGGGGACTAGTTCATATCCATGCTCTTTTTTCCCCTTGCCAACCTATCTCAAAGTAACCATAAATTAGGTTCCTTTTCTGCTATTCTTATTTCAAGAGATAGCTACTAATTAATCTACAAAAAGATTCACATTAGTTTATTATTATAGTTCAAATTGGCAAAATATATTTGAGTGCACTCTTATTTTGTAAGATGTTTGTCAGTCTATATATCTGCTGTTTGTCTAGTCTGTTTATACGTACAGATCATCTGTCCATGTTTGTCCATTTGTCTACTCTGTAAACAGCTGTTCCTTTTTATTTGAGCTCAACAATCTTTTTTCCTCTTCTTTTACATTTTCAGATCATTTAATCAAGGTTTATTTGGGTTATAGATTTAAAAAGCATGCTTCCACCTAGGTTTCCAGCTATTCAAAATGATGCTAAAACTGGTTAAACAAAATCCCTTGAGGTGAGGAGACATTGGACAAGCCTTCAATTCATGAATAAGAAAGTGGCCACTTGGTAACTTTAACCAGCTCTTATTCATTAATCGGAGGCCCCAATAATATCTAGCTTTATAGGAGACACCTCAACTAAAGTTCATATGACTAAGACAATTCATTGTTGCTGATCTGATGGTATCTGATAGTATATTCAAGCCTTCAAATATAAAGTTGGGATTGCTTATGATGACAAACATTTTCTTTAAGATGCAGACCTCTGCCTTTTTCGTGTGCTCCAGCCAGGAGATCCAAGTCAAACCAACATGAGGTCACTGATCAAATAATAATTTTTACACAAAAATTTATGTAATGTATATGTTATACTTAGAGATGCTTAAATATTTAGTGGTCCAAACAATGTCACAAATTTCTTCAGTGCTCAAATGTTCAAACACTCATGGTTAATAGAAAATAGTAGTTCCATTTAATGTTCTATGTTAAGCTTATGGAATTTACTACACTGTACTGTTATCAATCTTTTCTTCTGGATGACTAAAAGTCAGAGATAATTATAAATTCCTTTTGGATTTCTTTTACTAAGGTCCACCAGATCTTTTCCAGAAAAAGGTTATATGATGTATATTGGGGCCACAATTAACTATACTCAACTGGCCTTAAATGACACCACAGCTTAACTCTCTCCTAAATTAAAAAAGGTAAAATTAATAAAACAGGCTATCCTCCAAATTCAGATGACAGCAGCCATTCTAACAGTGCAGGAGGTACTTGTATCACTGTAAAATCTAAATTTATGCATGACAAATGAATGATATGTCAGTTTCTAAAACTTCCTGGACCTTATCCTTGTCTTCTTTATGGGAAGCCATTACTAAAAATTATACTCACAAATATCCTGTTGATTCTATTATTTGACTCCTGCATACTTAATTGAGTCTTTGCCTTTGTTTCCTTTAGACTTAAAGCTATACACCTACTCAAGATGAAAATGCCTGCTACCTCCTGAGGGCCACTAGTTAAAAGCTCTGCAGAGTATCCCTGACTGCCATTCAACTTCAACCCCTTTCAGCCTGAAGAAGCCAGATTGGTCACTGCCCATTATCCCTCATGGCGGTTTGGGTTACTTCTTCAGAGAAAAATGCTACAGGCAGCTAAGTCAGTTAAAAATATTATAGGCAGTCAGACAGGGCCTCAAAGTAGCCAGCACAGAGGACAGATGTCTTGTGACCATGGAGGAGATATATACCTCCTGCTGTAGGCCAGCTCCCAAGACAAAAGGCTCAACTTGGCCCTTAAACCCCACAGTGAGACTTTGTTAGTAAGGCTTTTCATGTTTTCAACAACAGAGATAAAAATCAAAAGGAAAAATAACAATCTGATCTTTTAGCAGTGACACTTGGAGCTCTGAGATAGGTAAACTGAGACAAGGTGGCGCTGCCCAAGCCCCTCTCCGACCATGCTTCAGGCGCAACAAAAAGGACACTGGGCAAGAGAATGTCCCTCTGCAATCTCAAGGGCCTTTAGAAGAGTGACTGTCCTAGCTGCCAGTCTAGATCCCCGCCCTCACAGGAGATCTCATCACCACTGCATTCATTGCTGACTGATCTACTTGGACTTGCTGCTTAAGACTGATGGGGCTCAGGGCCCTCAGCCCCCATTAAGGTATCCTTCTCAGAGCCCCAAGTCTCACTGGAGGTCATATATAGTGTTCTTCCTGAATTTTCAGGCCATTGTATTAAGTCCTCAGTCTCTGTAGTGGGTGTTGACAGTCAATCTACACAGCCCCTGTGGACAGGGCCTATTCCATGCAGGTTCCAGACTCTCTTCTTTACCCATCGCTTTCTAGTAATTCCCAATATGTCCCACACCCCTTTTTTAGGTAGGGATCTTTTCAAAAGCTTAAATTCTCCTTTACTTTCTCCCTCCCCACAACTCTAGTCTTCCTAACACCCTCACAATGTGCCGCAAAGCCACTCCCCCCTCTCCCTTCTTCTCTGGTCGATCCCACAGTTTGAGAACACCTCCAACCCCACCTGCGCTACCCATGTCATGCCTATTTTAATTCGTCTCTGGGATCCTTCAATTCTTCCTTGAACTTTCCCATATCCTATAGCTCCCAAACATTTATGGCGACTTAAACCTATAATCAAGTGTCTTTTAGACAATGGTTTTCTTTGTGACCATGGAGGTCACAGGTGACCCATTCACCTTATAATACTCCCATTCTCTTGGTACCCAAGCCTAATGGGTCCTATAGTCTGATACAAGACCTTAGGGTAATCAATGATGCTGTTACCCCAATTCACCCAATGGTGCCAAAACCTTGTACTATGATCTCTCATATCCCTCCCTCCAATACTCACTTCATAGTCCTAGACCTTAAAGATGCTTTTTTACCATCCCCGACACCCTGCCTGTCAGAATTCCTTTGTGTTTATGTAGACTGACCCAGACACCCTCAGGTCTCAACAACTTACACCTGTCATCTCTATACTAGACCCTCTCCATCAGGGACACATACCAACCCTTTCCTTTCCAACTCATCAATTTCTTGGACACATCCCTGGTCAGGACTGACAGGTAGATTTTATACACATGCGCCGCCACAAACTCTCAAATATCTTCTCACCTTTGTTTGTACTTTTTCAGGATAAAATCCTTTCCCACAACCAGGGTGACTGTTGATATAGTTACTAAAGTTCTATTATAGAAAATCATCCCAAGGTTTAGTCTACTTCAGAGTATCCAGTCAGATAATGACCCAGCCTTAATTCCTCAGATCTCTCAACAGGACTACAACTAAAATGGAGTGGCTCCTACCTGGTCTTCCTCAGAACTTCAACTGTGGTCAAGGTTACTGGACTGCCATCCTGGTTCGACATCACTCAAGCTAAGCGGTGCCCTCCTAACCCTGAATCTAAACATCCTGAGTGGTCATCTCATCTTTTATCTCCCACCCGTCTCTGTGTCACCGAGGCCCCACAGCCACAACTTTTAGGCTAAGTCATGTTTTATTATCCTATTTGTTCCTGATCCCTTACATTCTATTAGTTATTTTTTTCAGTAGGACTCTTGGCAGTCTTTCTTAAAGACTCTCACATCATGCATAAAACTGTCTTCATTTTGTTCTACGTAACAACTATCTTAGTCCTCTCTACCCTCAGCTGTTTAGTTAAATGTGAGATTCCTGTGGTTCTAGGATCTTACTTTCCTTACAGTGACACAGCCACAGCCCTCCCCATCCCTATTCTATAATTTCCCAAACATGATTCAACTGTCAGGCCTTATATTCCTCATGCTTCTTATTCTTTCTAGCTCAACTCCTAGGCCAAAAACAAGCCCTACCTACTTACACTTTTAACTTTTACCCTTTCAGATGGGGGAATAATTACTCTTATAACTTCACTCCTCCTAACCCCATACTTATTTTTCAGATTCTTCCTCACCATGGCCTTGATGGAACGACACATTTAGATCAAGGGCACTTTTCCTTCTACCTTTCCTGGATCCTTTAATTATGATAGTGATCTATCTCCTCCTAGCACCTTATATTTTTATTTATCCAATCTAGGATGTGAGTGTTCACCAATGATTAATTCCTTGTCCTGGCTGAAACACCTGGTACCAGCTTCTACATGGGCATCAACTGTCATCTGGTTAACCCCCCAAACCCTAACATGATTCCCCTACGCAGCATTAAGTAATAAGAGATAGTCTTCGCCCTTTTCCTAACAATACAAAAACAGGAATGAAAGGTTCTTGCCCCAGTATAAATTACTGTACTGTTATGGCGGTGGTCTAACATGGCAGAAGGCCAAAGTGGGATTGCTTACCACTTCCTGCTTCGTCTTCTTCAGCCCTAATTGCAACTCCCCTTCCTGTTTTCATGCAGAGAATTCCAATCGGTTTCTCACACATCATCAATATCCACCCCATGCACCACTTCTCATCAGAAGTCATGTAGCCCTCTGCCTCTCTGTATCTGGTTGAAGGAGACAGCCCAGCCGCCATGGGTTGTGTGCTCCTTTCCACGTGTTCAACTCAATACATCTGTTCATTTTGTACTTTTACTTCTCTATTGTGCCAGAATACTCTTAACATGATGCATCTGAAGTTCTCCCAAAAACCAAGAGCAACTCAATCCTGAAATTAACAGGAGCAAAAATTAACGAAAGTTTTGATTGGTTCTATCCTGTTGTGTTTTATTTGATTTTTTTTTTTTATCGGTACTGGGGATCAAACTCACAATCACCTGCTTGCAAGGCAAGTGCTTATGCTGCTGAGCTAAACCCTCAGCCCCTTATTTGATTTTATTATGTGTGATAGTACAACTTTGAGGAAAATGAGATATTACAGAAGCCATTGCTCATTCCCTATTACCTAGTTTTGAAGTCCTATAATGCTTTCATTCTTTTGAATCATTTTATACTATTTTGTTATGTTTGCTATTATTGTATGTGAATGTATGGTCAACTATTTCAAAGAAAACAAGAGACATTAGGGTAGCCACTCTTGATATCCTTTTGTATTATTGTGAAGTGCTGTGTTGCTTGCATAGTTCTGTTCTGATTTGCTTTGTTCTGTTTTGTTTTCTTTTTATTCTCTTTAAAATAAAAATTTTAAAATAAAAAATTTTAAAAATTAATGAAACTAAGACAAACAACAATACAAAGGGTCAATGAATCAAAGAGTTGGGTCTTTTAAAGAATAAACAAAGTTGATAAAATCCTGAGCCAAACTTACCCCCCAAAAGTTAAAGAGAAAACCCGTATCAATGCAATTAAAAATGACAAAGATGAAATTATAATTGGCATCACCAAAATCCAGAGAATTATAAGAAACTATTTCAAAAACTTGTATTACAATAAAGAACCTAGAAGGAGAATTTCTAAACACACATGGATTACCAAAATCAAACTAAAGATATAAAAACTCTGAAACCCAAATAAGAGATAACTAAATAGAGACAGTAGTAAAAGCTCTACCAACAAACAAAAGCCCGGGACCCCAAAACTTCAGGAAGATCTAATGCCAATACTTCTCAAACTTGTCAGTGAAATTTTAAGAGCATGAGATTGCCAAACTTATTTCTGAAAGCTAGGACTGCCTAAACACCAAAACACAACAAGCACTTAACAAATAAAGAAAACTAAAAAATTTTCTTTTTTTTCCAGAATAATTTTCTTAATGAATATAGATGCAAAAATATTCAAAAAGATACTCTACTGGCAAACAGTGCAACAAATTTATAAAAGACCATACATTATGACCAATGTGGGTTTATCCTAGGGATGTAAGGAAGTTCAACATATGGTAAATCAACAAATTTAGTATGTCACATACACAGAAGGAAAAAAAATCACATGATTATCTCAATAGCTGCAGAAAAAGCCTCTGACCAAATCCAGCATTCACTCATTCAAATAAAAACTCTGATGAAAATAGGTATAAACCTGGTACCGATAAAAATGAAAATAGGCATAAAAATGTCTTATCTCAAGCTGATAAAAGCCATTTATGAGAAATCCACTGCCAACATCACACTTAATGGGCAAAAACAAAGCTTTTCCTCTAAAATCAGGAACAAGACAAAGGTGTCCACTCTTAAGACTTGTTCAATAAAGTATCTGAAAATTTCAGCCAGAGTAATCAGACAAGAGAAAGAAAGAAAAAGGATGTATACATATATATAGATAAATAGATCTCCAAGATATAAAAAATACATAAGGAAGAAGTCAAACTACTCTTATACAGAGATGACATAATCCTATACACAGAACACCCCCCAAAATCCAACAAGACTCCTAAAACTAATAAACATTCAGGCAAAAAGCAAAATACAAAATATACAAAAATCAATTGTTTCTATATACCAACAATGAGCATACAAAGAAAGAAATTAGAAAAAATCCTATTTATAATACCTTCAAAAGATTAAATACTTTGGAATTAACCTAGCCAAGGAAGTGAAAGACCTCTATAACAAAAACTATAATATCCTTTTAAAAAAAAGGATATAAGTAAAATCAGACACAGAGGGTTAAATAGCACACGATTTCTCTTATATGAGAAATTCAAAGTATAAATATTTAAAGATCAAAAAAAAAAGATGACAGGAAACCAAAAGATAAACCTTTGGTAGATGGGAAGGGGAATCTAAGGATGTAGGGAGACAGGAAGGGAGGGAAGGGGGAAAATGAATAAGATACGAGGTGTACATGTATCAGCTGCCCACAATGAATGTATTCATCATGTACTACAAACCTACCAATAAAAACATACATGATAATAAAAAATATGAGACAGTAGTAATCCTGTTTGCTTTTGGGAGACAGGAAGAGGAAGCTGAAGGAAGCTTTTCCCTACGATCTCTTCTAAATTTTGAACAATATGAATCTCCTTTGTAGTCAAAGCAAAAAATTAAAATTAGAAAGCTGGGAGTGGTTGTGCATGCCAGCACTTGGTAGGCAAGGCAGGAGGATTGCTGCAAGTTTGAGGCCAGTCTGAGCTACACAGTGAGTGAAAATTTGGTCTGAACTGTATTAGCAAGACCCTGTCTCAGAAAACCAAAAATAAGATTGAAAAAAAGTGTTAGCATATTTCCTAAAGTGTGTAGGTTGTTACAAAAGCAACAAGTAAGAAAATGAAAGGCTAATGGGGCTGACAAAGAAGCCCTTAACAAAATATGTGATTGGGGTCAAAGACCAAGCAGAACTCCCTTACATTTCTAATTTTTAATAACTGTGGTTTTGGTTTAAATCCTGGGATGCTCTACATGGACACTTCATCTACAATTAAATATAATATAGTCCCTAAAATTAAGTATCTTTCATTTGCCTCCGCTTAAAGTGATGGTTCTGAAATAATTCAGCCAAGTGTGTTGGCACATGCCTATAATTCCAATACTCAGGAGGCTAAAGCAGAAAGATGCCTGCAAGTTTGAGGCCAACCTGGGCTATGTCATGAGTTTGAGGCCAGCCTCAACCACATAGCAAGATCCTGTCTCAAAGAACATAACAACAAATTTAGAAACATCCAATATGAAGAAATGAGACAATATATGTGGTCCAATTTCTTTCCTAATTAATACATTTTATAGCAACTTGTTATTCTTCCGTTTGCATATTGCCAAAGCACGAGGACTCATTTTCACAATGATCATTTAACAAAATTTTTTTCTTAGATCATCCTGGTTCCTAGGTTTTAGGTCTGCTTTTGAGGCACAGCCTACATTGATTCTTTTCACTACATGATCAATCAACTGTCTTCTCTATACTGGCTCGCCACAAAGTTGAAGATCATCATCTTATCCTTTTGTACTGTATGTAGTATTTTCATTATCCAGAATTCATCCCACAATTTCTCTGGTGACCAGTTCTTTAGACACTTTCTGTGTGTCTCACAGTGTGGTAATTAGAACCAAATAAAGAATTCAAGATGCCGCCCAACCAGGAGAGAGCTGAATGGACGGTGTGTTTTCAGCATTCTTCTCCCCCTGAAAATATGAACTTATCTAAGCTCTATTTTCTTTTTCCCCGCAGGAAGAATTTAAGGTGAGGTGACCTAGTCAGATAAAGGAATGCTGCTGGAACTGGGCAGAACTGAGATTCTTTCATCACAAGGCCATTTAGGAACATAGTTTTAAAAATTTATTTATAATTCTGATACAGAATTCCTAGGCTTTCTTTCTCTTGGCTTCTTTGAATTCTACCTTATAAGCAGGGAATGTGAGAACTCTGAACATGCCATCTAGATGTCTAAGTAGGTCTTTCAATTTCATGCTGAATTGTTCTCTATCACAGCATCCTGTTTCTTTCATACTATTTATCAGAATTTGTCACTGTATCTTCATTCATTACCTACTGTCTTCTCCTGTGAGGCCGAAGCCTATACCTACTGTATCCCCAGTACTTGGCAAATAATACTGCTTTTTGATGAATTAATGGATGAAGCATGGGATCTGAGAATAGGATTAAGAACTCTACCATCAGAGCTGGTTTTTGTCCCAGGCCCTGCCATTACGAACTGTATATTCCTAGGTATATTACTTAATTCTTCATGATCTGTTTCCTCACTGGTAAAATCACATCCCAGAGCTGACACCATATTCAGTGCATTTATAAGAACTATAAAAAGTCAACTCTCACACTGTCTGGCATACAGTAAACAAAAATTATATTTACTACAGCTATTTCAGCTCTTCTATCACCATCATCTCCCACTCAGTGACTGCTGAGGATAATTAACTGTGTTAGCTAAAGATACATCAATTATTTTATCCTGTCCACCTTTTTTAACTGTAGTAAAAAGCACAACATAAAAGTCTCTTTTCTTTAAGTATGCAGTATAGTAGCGTTAAGAATACATTATCTAGGGAGAACAGATTTCAAGAATTTCTTTATCTTGCAAAACTAAAACTCTATATTCACTGAATTCCCTTCCTTCCCATAGCGTCTGGCAGATATCATTCTACTTCCTAAGGGTTTGGCTACATAAGATACCCCTATAAGTGAAATCATACTTAGTCCAACAGAAAATTAAATGGAAATTGTATTTTCATTATGCTGCTACTGCCAGTATTAATATGACCAACAACCTAGATGCAAAAAGTATTTGTCTTTTTTGTTGTTATTTCACTCAGCACCATGCTATCAGGGGTTCATCTATGCTACAGGGGTTCATCTATGTCCTGTATTTTTAAGGCTAAATATCCCACTATATGTATATATCATATTTTCTTTATTTATTCATCCACTGATGGACATTTAGGTTGCTTCCACCTATTTGCTACTGTAAGTATATTTCAGTGAAAACAGAAGTGTAAATATCTCTTAAGATATTTTGCTACCTTGCTGAGGTACACACTTCTTTTCCTTCCTTAAACTCTCCACAACCCTAAATACTGGCAGAGCAACAGCAGTTATGAGAGCCACCAGTTTACCTTCATCTTTTTGCTTTTCTCACTAACTTATTTTGCTGTCAAGATTTTCCTCTTTCATGTGCTCTGGGGTTCCACTATTTAAGTAAATTCAACAGGTAAAATTTCAAATTTATTTCTTTGTCAAAAAGGGAAAGGAGCAATTAAACCTTTCCTCACCCTCTGTCAGAAGTGCTCCCAGCCACTCACTGAGAGGAATGTGCTGTCCTGGGACTGTGCAGAGCAAAGGTGCAGGGCACCAGGGCCCAGCTCCTGAACAGGAAAGGGCTGTGCCTCCACCTCAGTTGGCCAAGAGCATTCTTTCTTTTTTTTCTCATGGGCATTTTTAATAGTGTTCAGATTATAAGTAGTATTTTAAATACTGTTGGTATTTCATCAGGAAATTACCACTTCCTCTTGATAGATGACACAATTAAGGACCATTCATTGAGTTGATTGGTCTTATGACTTAGCCAGAGTATTTCTATGCAAATCCACTTCCAATCTTATGATGACCAACTAATGGATACTACTGGATTTGATCAACAAAGCCACACTTCTTTCCAGGAATTTTCCGAATCAGTCATTTTCATGTTATTATCCTGCACGCAAAAGATTGAGGCACTGATAGCCAGTTAAAAAGTACTTTGGCGGGGCGGGGGAGGGGGGCCTCTTTGCTGGTTCCTGTTTGTTGTTTGCACCTGCCATGAACTACGGCCCAGCCATGCCCGCCTGTCTTGGAGCCAACTGAGTACGGACTGAAACCTCCAAAAACTGGAACTAGTTCCAAGACACTTGTCCTCACTTGTCAAAATGACTGTGAACCTGCTATCAAACACCATGAAACAAGAACTCTGAATGAGGGACTTCTGGGAGAACATGGCAGACAGATAGCAGCAGCTACAGAGGCTCTCTGGTATTACCAGCTTGGAATCCAGAAATGGTGCGGAGAGGGGTGTCGTAAGCAAGGGGAGATATACCCTGCTGATCCAGGAATGAACTAAGCTGAGAGAAACCAACTGGAAATGCAATTCTGGTGTTGTAACAGGAACAGATGAAATCTCAGCGCCGAACCTGGAACCCGCGCCTCTGGAAGCCGCAATTTGAATTTCCTGCTGCCGCTGCTATATCTGAACTGGCACAGCAGGAAGAGAGAAGTGCGAAAGCCCTGAGAGCAGGAATCGGTGGACAGAGTTGAGAGCGGGACTGGCGGGGAGCCCTGCATCGACCTGTGGTGAGTGGTGGAAGTAGAGACTCTTCCATAGACTAGGAAGCTCCAACAGGGGACATTCTGGGACTGGGCAGACTAGCCAGAACAGGACGCTGCAGTGACTTTAGTCACATATTCCCCTCTTTTTTTTACATTTTTTTTTATTTAAAGAGAAAAACAAAACTAAACAAAGCAAGACAGTAAAAGGCTAGAATACAGAATTTCAAGAGAAAAAATATACAGTAAGAGTTCACCAGTTAATAGATCACACATTGTCATCTTACAAACAGCTGTCCAGATTACAAAATTAAAGCATACAAAGTGGAGATTAAACAGTGAGATTGCAGTCAGTTCTGTTCAATGATCCAAGAAAAACTCAGCAATATGGTTCTCTATCCTACACATTTAAATAAACTTGCAGTTATATCCTTTAGATCACTTTCCTTCCTCTCTTTTTTACGCTAACAATCGCACATTTTAGTTTCCATTACTTCCATTTTTCTTTGAAGAGGAAAAGAAAAAAAGATTTTAAAAAGGCCAAAACACAAAAAACAAAACAAGACGGACCAAAGAAAAACCCAATGTGACAAAGCAAAACAGAGTCAGTTAGATCAGGAGGATGGACATACCATAAAATGAAGAAAAAAAAAAAAAAGGGATTACTAGGTGATCAACAATGGTTACCATTATGCCTCTTGTTATCCTAAAAAGAGTAGCCTATATCAGCTAGTATAAAAGAATTGAACAAAACTGTACATAAGACTGATAAAACCACATTGGAGAGCTTATAGGATTCCAAAGAAGATAATAATCAAATAATAATGGGCATCATAGAATATCTGGTTGCCTTCCAAATGGTTGCCTATACCCTCAAAATTGATACTATTAAGCAAAACAGAATTTAATGAAATCAGTCAGAACAAGATGTGGAGAACACTACAGAGGTTCAAATCAGGTTAATAGAGAAGCAAAAAAATTACTATAATCTATCGCACTATTTTTAATTTAGTTTTCCCTTAGTTAAAAGATACTAAGAAATAAATTAATTTTTTTAAAAAAAGGAAAGAAAAAGGGGGGGAGACTGAGATAAAAAAGAACATATCAATAGAACAACACCAGTCAGAACCGAAAAATTTAACCATCATTGTGTTTCACCCCCAGATAGCTTGACATTAATAGTAGTTACCATAGTGACTCTTTCCTTGAAATATTTGAGTCTAACTTCGTATACTATAGCATCAAATTTATCAAGACAGTGTGAAACCATTCAAGAGAATGAAATTATTGCAGGGTATTTAGAACCAACTAGCAGAAACCAAACATGAATCTCTATATTATCTCTTTGTCTATAAAAAACTTGCTTTACTATCACATACATTAAGATATAATAAGATACCACATGTTAGAACCAATGGAAACAAATGAACAACAACTTGATGGGGCTTCAAAACAGGATGATATTAAATCAGCGCTAGCTATCACGCTCTTATTTTCTTCAAAATAGTTATTTGTAGTATCACAGACAATAAAATAAAACCACCCAAATTAAAACCATTCCAATTAATGAGTGAAAACATTATATGGCTTCAAACCAGTGTGACTAGGAATCATGATTATCACATACTTTCATGTATTCTTATCGTTTCTTACACTAGGGAAACTATTCGGTATTTATACAGGTGAGTTTGATTTATTTCACTTATGAGTATGGTCTCAAGCTGCATCCATTTATTTATAAATGTCTCAATGTGATCATTCTTTATATCAGAGTGGTACTCCATTGTATAAAAATACCACAACTTTTTATCAGTTGATGGACACTTAGGTTGTTTCCAAGATCTGGCTATTACAAATTGTGCTGCTATAAACATGGGTGCACATATATCACTGTGGTATGATGCTTTCAGTTCTTCTGGGAATATGCCTAGGAGTGGAATAGCTGGGTCAAATGGTGCTTCCAGTCCCAGCTTTCTGAGAAATCTCCAGACTGACCTCCACAATGGTTGCACCACTCTACACTCCCACCAACAGTGCAGGAGTTCCTTTTTCCCCACAGCCTCTCCAGCATTTGTTGTTGGTGGTTTTCTTGATCTTGGCCATTCTTTCAGGAGTGAGATGAAATCTCAGTGTGGTTTTAATTTGCATTTCTCTAATGACTAGTGATGCTGAACATTTTTTCATATATTTATTTGCTGTTTGTATTTTTTCATCTGAAAATTGTTTATTCATCTCCGATGCCCATTTTTGGATGGGGTCTTTGAATTTTGGGGGTCTGATTTTTTTTTAATTCTTTGTATGTTTTAGACAGAAGTCCTTTGTCTGAGGGACAGTTCACTAGGATTTTTTCCCAGGTTGTGGGTTTTCTTTTCACTATGTTAGAGATTTCTTTTGATGTGCAGAAACTTTTTAATAAGATGTGATTCCAGTTATTAACTCTGGGAAGTATTTCCCGTGCGGTTTGAGTCTTGTTCATGAATTCTCTACCTACCCGTATGTCTTCAAGGTTTTTACCCAATTTGTCTTCCAATAGATTTAGTGTTTCTGTTTTAATATTTAGATCTTTGATCCATTTAGATTTTATTTTAGTATATGGTGACAGGCATGGGTCTAGTTTTAGTTTTCGGCATATGGAGAGCCAGTTTTTCCAACACCATTTATTGAAGAGACTGTCATTCTTCCAGTGAACCTGTTTGGCCCCTTTATCAAAGATAAGGTGATTGAGTGTGTTTGTAGTTGTGGTTGTATCTTCTAATCTATTCCATTGGTCTTCAGCTCTGTTTTGATTCCAGTACCATGTTGATTTTACTACTGTTGCTTTATAGTATAACTTCAAGTCAGGGATTGTGATGCCTCCTGCCTTGCCTTTGCTGCTTAGAACTGTCCTTGCTATTCTAGGTCTCTTCTCACTCCAGATGAATTTTAGGATTGATTTCTCGAGATCTATGAGGTATGTTATGGTATTTTTATCTGGATTGCATTGAATCTGTATAACAGTTTTGGGAGAATGGCCATTTTCACAATATTTATTCTTCCTATCCATGAGCAAGGGATGTCTTTCCATTTTCTGAGATCATCTTCAATTTCATTTTTCAATGTATTATAATTTTCCCTGTATAGGTCTTTCACTTCTTTCATGAGAGTAATTCCTAAATATTTCATTTTCTTGGTTGCTAGTGTGAAGGGTGTAGCTTCTCTTATTTCTCTCTCTGTGATTTTGTTGTTAGTATATAAGAATGCTATTGATTTTTGAGTATTGATTTTGTATCCAGCCACATTGCTGAATTTGTTTATTATATCTAGGAGTCTTTCAATGGAGTTTTGGGGGTCTTCTATGTAGAGTATCATATCATCTGCAAATAGTGATAATTTCCTATTTTTATGTCTTTTATTTTTCTTTCATGTCTAATTGCTCTGGCTAGTATTTCCAGTACTATATTAAATAGGAGCAGTGATAAGGGACATCCTTGTCTTGTGCCTGATTTTAAAGTAAAGGTCTGCAATTTTTGGCCATTTAGTATGATACTGGCTGTTGGTTTGTCATAGATGGCCTTTATTATGTTGAGGTAAAGACCATCTATTCCAATTTTCTGTAAGGTTCTTATCATAAATGAATGTTGTACCTTATCAAAAGCTTTTTCTGCATCTATAGAAATGATCATGTGGTTCTTACTTTTGACTCTATTGATATGGTGGATTACATTTATTGATTTACATATATTGAACAATCCCTGCATACCTGGAATGAATCCCACTTAGTCATGGTGTATAGTCTTCTTGATGACTTGCTGCATCCTATTTGCCAATATTTTATTGAGGATCTTTGCATCTGTGTTCATTAGGGAGATTGGTCTGTAGTTCTCTTTTTCAGTTGGGTCTTTCTCAGGTTTTGGTACTACAGTAATATTTGCTTCCAGGAATGACTTGGGAAGGATTGCTTCCCTTTCAATTTCATTGAAGAGTTTGAGGAGTGTCGGCATTAGGTCCTCTTTGTATTTCTTGTAGAATTCTGCAGTAAATCCATCTGGGCCTGGGCTCTTCTTTGTAGGTAATGACTTAATTACATTTTCGATTTCATTAATAGAAATTGGGTTATTCAGCAGTTTTACTTCTTCTTGACCTAGTTTTGGTACTTCATATGCTTCTAGAAATCTGTGTATTTCTTCTGTGTTATCAAACCTTTGAGAGTAGAGGTTTTTGATATAGGTGCTGATGATCTTCTGTATTTCTATTGGGTCTGTAGTGATTTCACCTTTTTCATTCCTTATTGCATGAATTTGAGCTTTTTCTTCCCTTTTTAAAAATAAGGTTAGCTAGGGGCTTATCAATTTTATTTATTCTTTCAAAGAACCAACTCTTTGATTCATTGATTCTTTGTATTGTTTTCTTAGTCTCTATTGCATTGATTTCTGCTCTGATTTTTATTATTTCCTCTCTTCTTTTGGCTTTGGGCTTGAATTGCTCTTTTTTTTCCTAGATGTTTGAGGTGTAGCATCAAGTTATTTATTTGTATTAGTTCTGTTTTCCTGATGTGTGAACTCAGTGAAATAAATTTCCCTCTGAGGACAGCTTTCATTGCATCCCACAGATTCCAATAAGTTTTATTTGTGTTTTCATTTGTTTGTAGGTATTGTTTAATTTCTTCTTTAATTTCCTCTGTGACCCACTGATTACTCAAGAGTGTGTTATTCAGTTTCCATGTGTTTATGGGATTTTTGCAATATCTTGTGTCATTAATTACTAATTTCATAGCGCTATGATCTGATAACATGCAGGGGATGATTTCAACTTTTTTGCATTTCTTTAAATATGTTCTGTGAGTTAACATATGGTCTATTTTAGAGAATGACCCATGTACTGCTGAGAAAAATGTGTATTCTGTTGTTGTTGGGCAGAATATTCTGTATATGTCTATCAATTCCATTTGTTCACAGGTGTGATTCAGTTCTTTTATCTCTTTGCTGATTTTCTGTCCTGTTGATCTGTCCATTGGTGTCAATGGTGTGTTAAAATCTCCTGTTATAAATGTATTACTGCTAATTTGGTTTTTCATTTCTGTTATTACTTGTTTTATATAACTGGGTACCCTGGAATTTGGTGCATATATATTTAAGATAGTTGTCTCTTCCTCTTGACGTTTTCCTGTAACCAGTATGTAGTGACCTGCTTTGTCTCTTCTGATCATTATTGAAGTTCACATTGTCTGCAAACAGAATAGCTACTCCCGCTTTTTTTTGGGTTCCTGTTGCACGAAGTATTGTTTTCCATCCTTTGACTTTCAGTCTGTGAGTATCCTTTTGGGTTAGATGGGTTTCTTGTAGACAGCATATGGTTGGATTTCGATTCTTGATCCATTCTGCCAGTCTATTTCTTTTAATTAGTGCATTGAGACCATTTACGTTAATGGTTATAACTGTTATATATTGGTTTATTGGTGACATGTTATATTTCTGCTGTTGCATCTTTATCTTTCTGTTCTATTTAATTGTCTGTTTTATTAAGTGGTTTTTTCTTAAGTGTATCTAGACTGTCTTTCAGTATTCTTTGCAGGATTGGCTTGGTGATCATGAATTTCTTCAGCTGTTCTTTGTTGTGGAAGTATCTTATTTCTCCTTCAATTTTGAAGGACAGTTTTGCAGGGTACATCAGTCTAGGTTGGAAATCATTTTCCTTTAGGGTCTGAAATACTTCACTCCATGCTCTTCTTGCCTTTATTGTTTGTATTGAGAAGTCTGCTGTGATTCTGATAGGTTTTTCCTTTATAGGTGATCTGTCTTTTCTCTCTGACAGCTTTTAATATTCTATTCTTTTGTTCAATTTCTGGAATGGTGATTATTATATATCTGGTTTTATTTTGGTTATGGCTATTTGGAGTTCTATATGCCTCATTGATCCTGATATCAGTTTCCAATTTCATGTTTGGGAAGTTTTCAGCAATTACTTCTCTAAATATCCTCTTGACATCCTTTGTATTGTCTCCTCCTTTTTCATTTATCCCTATCAACCTTATGTTGTTTTTCTTTGCATCATCTTGCAGGTGTTGAATTGTTATTTCTTGATTTCTTGTTATTTTTAAAAGATCTTTCCTTTCCTGTTCACTGGCTGCAATCTTGTCTTCGAGGTCCGAAATTCTATCTTCGCATTCATTCAGGCGGTTTTTACAACTTTCAATGGAGCTTTTGATTTCCTGTATATCTCTGCATCTGTTTTATATATTGTTTGTTTCTCATATTGTTCATCCAGAGATTCTATCCTTTTGTTTAGTTCCTCCAATTTTTTAGCTATGTCTTCTTTAGATATGTTCAGCCTCTCCTTCATTTCTTTTATTATTTCTTCTTTTACCTGATAGATTATTTCTAGTTTGAATTCCTTCAAAGCTTCCTGGAGCTGCTTCTTTATTTCTGTTACTATTGTTTCAGGTATTTCAGGTATATGGCATGTATTTTCTTCTATGTACATGGCTCCTAGGCTTTCTTGGGATGGGTTGGATGTTTGAGATTGCATTTTGGTCTTTCGTTTTAGCATTGTCCTATATTACTGTGTTTCAAGTGTTGTTCCAGAGTTTCCCCTGGTCGTGTTGTAAATTGATTCTTATGTCCTGGGATCTTGGGACTCCTCTTGTAGTAGCTCCCTCCTTGGGCAGTGGAGCCCCTGGATTAAAAGAGGCTTGCCAGGCTCCTCTCAGGTAGACCTAAAGCTTCCTCAATTTGCACAGTTTCCCCTTCTGGTAGCAAAGCTCCCCTGAGGGATAGAAGGCCACCTGGTGTGGTCCAGGCAATCCCAAATCCTGTTAAGTCCAGTATAGTGTGGCTGCAAGCCCATTGGGCCCCCAACCCCCTAGAGCAAGGATCTCATAATCTCCCAGGAATTGGATGTTTTGTAACAATCCAGCTCCCTGGATGGCAAAGCTCCCCAGGCTTATCAAAGGTTCCTTTATGGCATAAGTAGGCCTCAAACCTCCTCAGCAGGACTGCTCCTTCCTCCAGGCAGTGGCAGTAGTGCTGGTGCTCTCCAGATCAAAAGAAGGTCACAGGCGAGGTCAGAGCAGGTTTCAGCAGCTCGGCCCAGCTCCCTCCTACTGGCCAGCAGCTATGGTGTGCTCCTTGGCCAGAGGAGGCAGCGGGCAGACCTGAGTCCCCTCTGCTGGGCTGGATGCTCACCTTCTGGTCCGCAGTGGTGGTAGCATGGGCCCCGGGCGGGAGAGGCGGCAGCAGGGCCGGACCGGAGTCGCCTCCACTCGGCTGGATGCTCACCTTCAGGCCGCAGCGGTGGTAGTATGGGCCCTGGGCGGGAGAGGCGGCAGCAGGGCCAGACCGGAGTCGCCTTGTCTCGGCTGGGCCACATATTCCCCTCTTAAGTGGGACAGCCTGGCCTGGTGACACCATGGACTAAGACCCAGTAGGCTAGCCCAAACCAGGTCCCAGCACCCAGCGGTGCACCCTAGCAGTGAAGCCTTCAATAGGTTGACTGACCTGGAGGGGCAAGCCCAGCAGAGCCCAGCAGAGGCTGCCCAGGTCTGTGTCTCCCTACTATGCTGTAGTGGGTGGGAACATCTAGCTGGCGGATTCAAACAAACTGTAACTGACAAAAAAAAAAAAAAAAAAAAAAAAAAAAACTGGGCCTCCTATTTACACTTGTATGGAAGAAACAAAAATATGGGAAGAGGGAGCAACAAGAAAGGGTCCTCGGCCCCCAATCCTGAGAACACTGATCCAGGAAAGGTAAATACAAAGGAGAATGAGAACACAAAACATGCAATATCAGGCAGGGCACCAATAGACATAAAGCGATATCTCCGGAGCCTCATAGATGACTTCAAAAGTGAAGCATTTAATGAAATAAAGCAAGATATAAGTAGAATAGTTAGAGAAATGCTAAGCACCACCCAAGAAAAAACGGATGGTGGAATGGAAGAACAGAAAAAAAGGGGAGAATTGTTTGATGGAGAAAATAGAGAAAACATAGACTATATGAAGCAGGTTCAAAGAGATTACCAGGAAACTAAAAACTCTATTGAAAGCTGGCATAACAGCTTGAAAGAAACTAAGGATAGATTATCTGAACTGGAGGGCAGATTTGTAAGGTGGGAGCATGACATGAAAAACTTGTTAAAAATAACTAAGAAACAAACAGCAATAATACAAAAGCTAGAAGATGATAAGAGGATCTATAACTTAAGAATTAAGAACATAAAAGAAGAGGTAGGGACACAAACAAATGAACTACAAAAGCTATTCACAGAAATAATCCAGAGAATTTCCCTAATTTAGCAAAAGGTAAAGATACTCAGATGTATGAGGCACACAGGACCCCAGCCACCTAGAACCCAAACAGAGCTATACCCAGGCATATAATAATCAAAATTCCAGAAATCCAATATAAGAACAGAATATTAAAAGCCATCAGAGACAAGAAACAGATCACTTACAAGGGAACACCCATCAGAATTACAGCAGACTTCTCGGCACAAACCATCAAATCACAAAGAGTGTGAGGGCAAATAATTGAAGCTTTGAAAGATAATAATCTTCAGCCAAGATTGATATATCCTGCACAACTGTCCCTTGAAATTAATGGAGAAACAAGGTACTTCCAGGATAAAGAGGAACTAGGGGAATTTGCAACCACCAATTCAACTCTATAGAGAATACTGCAGGATATTCTAAAAAAGAAAAATACCAGGGTTCCAGAAATAGTGGCAGAGAGGCACAATGAATGAAGCAGAAAGTGAAATGAAGAAGACAAACTGACAACTAATGACAGAAAAAGAGCTCACCAGAAATGAGGCAGAGAAGGTTAGATGGTAGGAACAGCTATTTTGGAGAAAACAAGACATCATAATAGCTAGTGCTGATTTAATATCATCTTGTTTTGAAGCCCCATCAAGCTTTTGTTCTTCTGTCTCCATAGGTCTTAACATGTTGTATCTTACTGGATTTTATTATATGTGATAATATAAAGAAAAACTTTTATAGGCAAGGAGATTATACAGAAGCCATTGTTCATTTTCTGTTAGTTGATTCTAAATGCCCTGTAATACTGTCATTCCCTTGAACGGTTTTACATTGCTTTGATATGTTTGATGCTACAGTATACGAAGTTATACTCAAAGATTTCAAGGAAAGAGACACTATGGTAACTACTTTTATGTCGGGATTATCTTGTAGTTAAACACTGTTTTGCTTAAATGGTTATGTTTTGACCTGCGCTGTTTTGTTGTTATGCCCCCTTTTACCTCAATCTCCATTTTATTATTTACTTTTATATTTTTATCCTTTTAATTAAGGGAAAAATAAATTTAAAATAGCAGGATATAGTGTAATAACCCACTTTGATTTCCTATTAACTTGATTTGAAACCCTGTTTTGCTCTCACCATCTTGTTTTGACTGATTTTCCTCTATTCTGTTTTGCTGGGTAGTACCAAGATCGAAAGTATAGGCAACAACTGTGAAGATAATAAGATTCATTATGACGCCCATTCTGGTTGACTATTATCTTCTTTTGAAGACCCGTAATATCTCCAATGTTTTGGTTTTATTGGTTTTGTTCTTTATTGCTTTGTTCAATTTTATTATAACTGATGATATAGGCAATTCTTTTTAAGATAGCAAGAGGCATCATGGTAACCATTGTTGATCACCTTGTATTATGCTTTTACATTATATATTAAGTCCATCCTTTTGATGTGACTGACTCTATTCTGTTATGTCACATTTGGTTTTACTCTCTTCAAAAAAAAAGCAATAAGAACTGTGGGAGTAATAAAACCCCAAATGTATAATTGTCATAGTACAAAAGAGAGCAAAAGAAAGCGCTCTAAATGGTATAACTGCATGTATATTTAAGTGTATAAGACAGATAACCATATTACTGAGTTTTGTTGAATCATTGAACGGAACTGTTTGCGGTCTCACTATTTGAATGTCCACTTTATATGCTTTAATTTTGTAACTTGAACAATTATATCTAAGATGACAATATGTAATCTATTAACTAGTGACTTCCTACTGTTTATTTTTTCTGAAATTCTGTATAACTTGTACCCTTTTTCTGCTCTTTTTTATTTTTCTCCTTAAATAAAATTTTAAAAGAAAGTACTTTGGGGGTTCCTCAGGGCGGTTGGCTCTGTTTTTGAGGGACCTCAGAGCAATGAGGTGACCTACAGAAAGGAGGAATAGGTCTCAGCACCTGAAACTTCTTTAAGCTAGAAAGCAGTAAAGTTAATTACAAGTCACAAAGCAAGACAGGCTATGGTAGTACAAAGTAAAAATTTTGAAGATCTGTTTATTCACAACCATCTTCAAAGGAGAAATAAAATACACATACTTCCACATACCTCACCGTTCCTGCAATACGACTGTATATACATAAAGCACACATGCACAAACATATACAAACTCACGAGCAAGACACTCAAGAGTATCAGGATCAGGTAACTTCTATGGGAAAAAGGGCATTTATTTCCTTTTTGTGAGATTTCAGAAGCATAAAATCCTAATTTTTTATTTTAAAGGGAAAAATAAAAACAATGATACAGAATTTCAAAACAGGGTAATAGGAAGTGGACAATGGTTAATACACTGAGTACTACTGTCTTTAAAGCAGTTGCTCAGATTACATGACACAAGCATGCAAAACTGATCAACCAATATAAGCACAGACCGATCTCTTCAGTGAACTACAAGAAACTAGTAGTATAATTATGTTAGCTAATATATGTGTGTGTGGGTATGTGTGTTATTCCTAAATTTCTGAGAACTTCTCTTGATGTCATGTTTTGAAAACTATTGTGATGTCTCTACCATCAGAAATGTAGTACAAGTTTTATTTATCTATTTTTAAACAAAAAGACTAGTTTACTGTTGTATACTGGCTTTTTATTGTTGTTTCTATAATAACCTTGGACAATAAAATTTCATCTGACCCTCCTTAAAATACCACTTAACTATCATAAAAACAAAAACCATTCCTTTAATTGGCCTTCTCAAACCTTCCTCCCCAAGTCAGACAGCCACAGTCTTGCTCATTCAACTTTCTCAGCCACTGAGTGTTGGCACATTCCCTCCTCCCTTTCTGCTCAGACTACTTAGTGCAAGGTCACCAGTCAAGTGGCCCTTTCCAACAATTCCTTGGCCCCTTTGAATTTCAAGACATGCAGAATTCAAAGGGTTTTAGACCTGCACTTTTACAACTTCTCCACAAGGGAGCAAACTCATCCATGCCCAATACTTTGCCATCTCCTGTACCCAGGTGACTTCCAAAATGCCTTGCCAGCCCTGATACACTAGTCAAGCTCCAAATCTAGCACTTAAAATTCCCACTGATCCCTGTTTTTTTTTTTAAATAGGTGCTTCTTCCTATGATCTCAGCATTCAATTCCTCCCAAACAACAAAATAAAATAAGCATAAAAAAATGATTTCAGCTTCCATGTCCTGTAGCCTAGATCTTCATCTTACTTCTCACCATGTGTTAGTCTGGACTGTTAAGATAAAAACACCAGAGATTGGCTGGTTTATGAAGTACAGCAGCTTATTTCTCACAGTTCCAGAAGCTGAGAAGTCCAAAGTTGAATTGCTGGTAGAGTCTGTGTCCGATGTGAGGACCTGCTTCCTCACAGACAGCCATCTTTTCTCATTGTGCCACACACAATGCAAGATGTAGAGGAGGAGCTGGGGCTTCTTTTCCGAGGGCACAAATTCCATTCATAGGACTGTTGTCTCCATAACCTAATCACCCCGCAAGGGCCCCATTTCCTAATCTTATCACACTGTGAGTAAGGATCTCAGCATAGGAGTTGAAGGGAAACACAAACATTCAGGCCATAGCACCATTTATCCAGACGTCCAATAGTGACCTCCAGATCATTCCAAATTTATGTAGTTCTCTCCCTTCTTTCCTTTATCTGCTTGTCATAAAATCCTAAAAATCTTGGAACAATATTTCAAATCTGACATCTTATCTCCACTCTTACAAAAACAGTCTAACTCTTAAGAATCTAAGCACTGGAGCTAGAATGGGCCTAATTCTGCTACCTATGAGCTCTGGTACCCTGGATAAGATGCTTGTGCCTTCAAAGTCTCTATTTCCTCCTCTCTAAATGGAGATAGTAGCCTTAATCTCAGGAGTGTTGTAAAAATCAAAATAGGCACATAAGTGGCTCAACACGATACCTGATACATAAATAGCAAGCGCACCATAAACGACAGAGAGCAGCATCATCCTTGTACCTTTTCCCATAACTCAGTTCCTTTGAGACAGATGAGAAGCACCTGATATTCATTATCCCCCTGCCTCCTGGAGAGGGGTGGTGTAACTTGGCCAGCAGCTGTCTGCCCCTCCCGTTTGCTTCCTTTTGTTCCTTGTTGGCATCCCAATGGACTGGGATAGTTTGCTTCAGTGTCTTTCCTGGCCATCAAACTGCTGTTCTCCAGAGTGCAGCCAAACTCTCAGTGTGGTGTATGTCCCCCTCTCTAGCTACTTCAGAGGATACCACTGCCTTTTTGAAGAAGAGAGGGCACTCTGGAGTGGGCTAAAATCAGGAAGCAAAAATAATCTGGCCCCATCATCTGCATAGCCAATGTTTGGCTTGGAAGCCATAAACAATCATGCAAGCTCCCAGATCTCAGCTCTTTTTCCCCCTCAATCAACTACTCATATTGCTACCACATTAACATCCCCAAACAAATCTGTGCATGCCTCTCCTTGGTTTAAAGAATTTCTGCAGGCTTCTAGCCTATCGAAAGATTCTGGACTTACGCTGTCCAATACTATAGACACCTCTGGTTATTCAGCACTTTAATCATGGTTTTTATAAACAGATATACTATAAAGGTAAAATATATACTGGATTTGAAGACATTAATAAAAGGAATGTAAACTATTATCTAAATAATTTCTTTATAAAATAAAGTTCTTTCTAGAGTCTTAAATCATGTTTACATTACTTTTTTAAATCAATATGCTATCTTTTAGGCATGTTTGTATTTTTCCTTCTTTCCTTCATTTGTATTACCTTTTATTCTCTTTTCTAATATAAAGTGTTAATGATTTCAGAAACAATTACTTTTTGGATTTTTTAAATGGTAAAATACACAATAACAAAATTTACCATCTTAATCATTTGTAACAGTTCAGTGGCATTAAATACATTTACACTATTGAGCAATCACAACCAGCATCCATCTCGAGAATTCTTTTCATCTTGTAAAACTGAAATCCTGTACTCATTAAACAATAATTCCCCATTTCTCCTCCCTGGCAACTACCGTTCTGCTTTCAGTCACAATGAACTTAACTTATACAAATTGGTTGCCTTCGGTTTAGATACATTTACACATTATAAAGTATTCAAGATATTTAATAAAAGTGGAATACAGTATTTGCCTTTTTATAATTCATTTATTTAACTTATTATAATGTTCTCAAGGTCTATCGTATATACCAGAATTTCCTTTTTTTTCCCTTCCTCTGCTTTGTCTCCCTCTCTCATTCTTCTTTTTTCTTCTTTTCTCTTTCTTCCTTTCTCCTTCCTCCTCCCATGCACAGTTGTTCTGAGAGTGGCATCCAGGATCTTACGTGCACTAGAATGCTTACTCATTTTGTTTTCTTTTGAGACAGGGTCTTACTAAGTTGCCAAAGCTGGCTTCGAATTCATGATTCTCCTGCCTTAGCTTCCCAAATAGGTATGTGCCAAAGTGCTCAGCAATTTTTAAGGCTGAATAATATTCTATGTGTTTGTACATTTTATCCATTCATCTATCAAAGGATACTTGATTTGCTTCTACTTTTTGGTTGTTGTAAATAGGCTACTGTGAACATGGAGGTCACTACTATCAATTCTTTGGGGTAGATTCCAGGAAACAGATTTTTTTTCCAGGTTTTTGCTGTCCTAACCAAAAAAAAAAAAAAACTGGACAAGAAATGTGCTAAGATAGTAAGGTTTTACAGTTAGTACAGGTATTGAAGGTAGAGACAGAAGTATGATCAGCAGAATGCTGACCAGGCCACTAAAAGGGCTTACAGTGGCAATGAGGTTAATGACAACTCTCTCCTGTACCTCTCAATCTGACTTCAGATCTGGGACATTCTATTAAACCCCTGCTTGATTTAGTGCCAGAAGAATTAGCATTCTCTGATTGGTCCCAGGTGCAGCGTTTGGGTGCATGTGTCCTGGATCCCTGTGTCTGACAGGTCATGTCCATTTGCCCAGCTACCTGGCCACACCCTAATCTCCTACTTTAAAAATGCAGGATCATATGGTGTTAAGGTTGGAATGTTTCTACAAAACCTACTGAAATTTGTGACTTGACAGTTTTGGAAAGTAGGAACTTTAAAAGGTGCTTAGGTCATAGAAATTCCACCCTTAGGAATGGATTATACCATTATTGAGGGAATAGGTTAGTTACTATAGGAGTAAGTTAGGAATAAAAAGTTTACCTGGCATGATAATACATGGCTAATAATCCCAGCACTCTGGGAAGGAAAGGCAAGGGGGTCTATAATTTAGCGATATCATATCTCAAAATAGCAAATAATAAAGTGGGGAGTAGGGAATATAGTTTAGTGCCAGAGACTCCCATGGGTTCAATCCTCAGTACTCTAATTTCTTCCTCTGTTTCATGCACTCACTTGCCTTTCTACCATGTTACAGTACAGCAAGAAGGGCCATGGCCAGGGTACAGTGGTGCATGCCTATAATCCCAGCTACTTGGGAGGCTAAGGCAGGAGAATAGCAAATTGAAAGCTAGTCTGGGGAATTTGGCGAGGCCCTGTTTCAAAAGCTTAAAAAATAAAAAGGGACAGAAATGTAGCTCAGTGGTAGAACACATATGAATTTCTTGCTCATACAGACAGGTACATGCAAGTGCATGTGCACACACATGCACACACACACACACACACACACACATGCGCGCGTGCGTGTGCGCCCATCAATCTTGGATTTTTCAGTCTCTAGAACCGTGAGTCAAGTAAACTACTGTTTAAAATTTACCCAATATTGTTTTTATTTTCTTTAAAATAAAAAAGATTTTTAAATGAAATAAAATTCACTCAGTTTGCAGTACTCTGTTAAGAACACATCATGATGACTCTAATTTTCTGAAAGATGGCTGCCTTACTGTCTTCCATCACACTTAAGTCTTAAACACCAACTGGGTTGAGTTTATATATTCTAGATATTTACCTCTTATTAAGTATATAGTTTAGAAATATTTTCACTCATTTCAAGGTGTACCTTTTTACCTGTTGAATGTGCCCTCTGATTCAAAGAAGTTTAAAATTTTGATGTAGTTTAAGTTGTCTATTTTCTCCTTTTTTGACTATGCCTTTGATTTCATACTTAAAAATTACTGCCTAATCCAAAATCATGAAGATTTTCCCCTGTGACTTCTAAGCATTATATAACTTTAGCTCTTTTGTTTATGTATCTGATTCATACTGAGTTCATTTTTGTATATGCTGTAAAATAAGAATGCAATTTATTCTTTTGCATGTAGATATTCACTTTCCCCAGCATCGTTTGTTAAAATAACTATTCTTTTCCCATTGAAAAAGACTTAGCACATTTATCAAAAATCACAACCTATGTGTTTTAATTTATAGCCCTTTATTATATTCCAGTGGTCTATATGTCTTCACAAATAATTTTTAATATTGAATACATTTTGAAATAATATGTTGGATATATTAGGTTAAAAACATTCTTAAAATAAGGATTGCCTATTTCTTTTTACTTTTTCAATGTGGTTTCTAGAACATTTAAAATTACACCTGTATCTTCCACTACACTTCTGTTGGACAGCACTACCCTAGATGTTCCAAACAAGTCACCAAGCATCATAGATGGCAACAGCAAATAAAATAAGTCTTCAAGCACCCTTCCTCTTATTTTCACCATTACAGCAATCAAAGGGCAGGACGCCAGGATCCTAAAGAGCCAAGGCTTTTGCGTTAGTCAAACCTAGCCCTGTCTAACACAGCTGTGAGTAGCCATAGGTACTCATGTAACTATGTACTGAGTACTTGAAATGTAACTAGCAAAAACTTCTATGTGCTAAAATACAGACCACATAAAAGAATAAAATACCTCAATATTAAAATGTATTTTTGAAAAATTGAGTTAAATATATATTATTAACATAAATTGACATCTTTGACTTTATTTTTACTGTAATTTTAGGTCCACAGTTCTGCTGTGAACCTAAAAGGTGCAGAAATTTCCACATAATCACTGCCCCCACATATGCATAACCTATTCATAATCAACATCCCTTATCAGACTGATACTTTTGTTATAAATGATGAACTATAGTGACAGATCATTATCACTCAGAGTCTACTCAGTGCTATACACTCTATAGGTTTAGACAAATTGACATGCATTCACTATTACAGTAACAGAGAGACTAATTTCACTGCCTTAAAAGTATTCTATGTTCTGCCTATTCAACTCACTTCTCTTCCTGGCAGCCACTGGTATTTTTATTCTCCCCATAGTTTTGCCTTTCCCAGAATGTCATGGGTATCACACAGAATGCAGGCTTTTGGAATCGGCTTAAGTTAGTAACATGCATTTTAGAATCTCTCCACATATTGACAGCTCCTTTTGTAATTTTTTATTTTTACTTTTTAAAATGTAGCTACTAAGACCTCTTTTTACCTTTTGACAACTGGTTACCTCACAGGCCCTCAAGTTCATATCCAGCCACACTTAATTCACGACACCCTTAGGATGCTAGCTTCCTTGCCTTCACCTGTAATAGTCTTTTTTAAATCTAAGAACTAATTCATGTTCAGATTCAAGTACGACATATCAGCAAAGATTTTCTAAACTTCCACTGCATTTATGCCATCTTCTACTGTACATCCCACTTCATAATTTTTTGAGTACTGTCAGACTCTCTTTCGAGACTATGAACTTTGTGAAGTTAAGTCCTGTGCTTTATCTTTGGGTCCTCAATTCCTAGCATAGACTAACACGTAGTAGGTAGTCATAGATGTTGAGTCAATCAACACTGAATAAAAGGAAGTTCTGGATTATCTTCCATTATGAAAAAACCTATCTGCCTACAAGAAGACAAAAAAGGATTTCAAATGCAACAGATCAGGCTGTTGCAGACTATCACCTAACAGCTACAATTATTCATAAGCTAAAATTTGTATTCTAGTCAATTCCTTAATCAAAAATATAAAGAGTGCCACAATGAAGTCCTAATGGTCCGTGGACTGGAAATAGTTTGGGAATGTGGAGACTAGCTATGGGAATCGGATGGTTAAAACAACTGCATTCCATATCCATTAAATGTTGATGGCCAGGCCTCACCAGCATAGAGGCACTGAAACTGAACCTTTGATGTACTTTCCAAAGAAAGCCACCACAATGATTAAAGGATCAGAAAATGAGATTTATGGGGAATGGCCACAGAAACAGAGACAATTTTGCCTAGACCAGAGAAAAGGCCAAAGGGTGGCTTAATAACCATTTTCAATCATTATTATTACACAGATGACAGTGACCATATGGTCTCCATTCCTACCAAAGAAAGAATACTGAAAATACACTTAAGCTGCAGCATAAGAAGTTGTCTAGTTTTAACAAAGAATGTAAGAGTTAATAATACACAACAGAACAGACCCAGGAAGTACAGAACATAGCCAGTTCTTCTTTATTACGTTGGAAAGCAGAAAAAGAGCAGGGTGTGTTCAGACTTTCAATAATCTTTTGTTAAGAAAAACTCTACTGGCTTGTCCTCAAATGAATCAGAAACATGAGAATTAAAAAGAAGTAGATACATGAAATGGAAACAGCATCCCTATGATGTGTATATTTGTCTTTCAGTCAAGGAAAGATTCTTGATATATGCTAGTATTTGTCAAAATATAAGGTCCAAATACCAACAAAAATTGGGAGACACATACAAGATTGATCTTAAGTGTTCATTTAATCTACATCCATCTTTACCAAACACATATTATACTCTTCCTCATTTGGTACCAGGAAGCACCAGGAAGCAACCTCAACTTCCATAGTGAGGAAACATGGACAATTCCCAGTAATCTTTTGAACACTGAATTCAGATTTGGACATCAGTTGGCACATGAACATTCCAGGCTGAGAGATGAAGATATTTTCTGCAAATAATGTTAATTCTGTATGGAACGCAATAGCATATTATGTACCAAAGTTAGGGAACCAGTGAATGGTGGCAGTTCCTTTGATATGCTCCCTGCCTTGTCATTATATACACAGTCTTTCTTTACTAATTTGTTGCCTGAATGCCAACAGGCCACTTTTTATGTCTCCTTAGATTATTTTTCTAAAACTGTTACCATGTCTTTCTGTTTTTAAGTACAAAATACATACTATCAGTTAAAAATGCCTGAGAATCAATCAGGAATATTTGTAGTCCTCTCTATATCGTGAGCTATCTTTTATTCATGTGACACTTATACTTCCTTCATATGACTCACCATGCTAAGCAACTGGTATGTCCTAGACAAATAAAACACAGTACGACTAAGATTCACAGCGCAGTGGCAAAGACAGATAGATACAGGTGTAAAAAGAAAGTTCAAGTCTCTAAGCACTATTGGGAAAGGAAAGGCAATGGAAATACCAGAGATGAACAGCTGAGTGTTGCTCAGAATATAAGGCAGAGTTTACAACTTGCAATAGCAAGTCTTACACTAACAGTAGGTCTTTTTTTTTTTTGTACCAGCACTTAAACTCAGGACCTTGCACTTGCCAGGCAGGTACTTGTGCCACTGAGCTATATTCCCAGCCCCAAAAGTCAGCCTTAAAGGATGAGATGTTGTCATCCAGGCAGAAGATACAAGAAAAGGCCCTAAAGTCTAAAAACTCACACCATTAGGCATGTTACCTTTGCAAAAATGGGGATTTAGCTCAGTGGCTTAAGCACCTACCTGGCAAGTGATAAAGTCAAGAGTTCGATTCCTGGTACCAAAAAAAAAAAGAGTCATGCAGCACATTTTCCTCTTGCCCTGAAGGTCTTCTTCAGTAGACATGAGAAATGCACCTGAAGAATCTGACCCCTGCATGAAACACACAGACATACCTAAGTGGTCAACACAGGCCAGGCACTGGGCCTACAGAGGTGACACAGGCAGGAGCAGGAAGCAGTAGGTAGAGCCTAGCTGGGAAGCTCTTCAAGAATTCTCAGCACCTTTCACAGCACCCCTTACCTAGCAACAACCACGACTTGGTTCCAGTCCCATCTCTTGTGCCACACTGCTGACAGTGCACTGTACTTGTGGGTCAAACTTCCTCTCACGACGGGGACAGATTAGAGTTGTGCCACTTTATCCCTGCACCTTTATCACTCTGCACATATGCAGCTCAAGCAAACTCTGATGACTCAGTTAAGTGATTAACTGATGTGTGGTTAGGATTTTAAAAAGCAGAATCTTGAATTTATAATCCCAAATACCATTCTCTATCTAGTTCATTAGGTTTTCGTATCTGTCCTCAGTTGGTTCATGCTTTCATATCCCTCAAATTTATATGCATAAATCAATCCCCTTCCTCCACAAAAGGAAAAGGGACAAACATTACTGTCCTCAGCTAAGACTGATCTATGTCAAATAAAAAATAACCATGCTAAAGAGATAATAGGGAACTGGCTTCTCAAGTACTCAGAGGAATGTGAGATTACTGCTTTGAGAGGGAAAAAGAGAAACCTAACTCGATTACAGTGTAAAAATAGGTCACTGCTTGAATATAGTCCTTGGGTAACTGGCCGAAAGCTCCTTTTGCTTCTGACTCTAATGTCACAAGAAAGTGGCAGCACAATCTTAGAATAAGGGTTCTACAGCCAGCTGGCCACCTTGGCCTGGCCTCCCATCTGGCATTCTAGAAGTAGCACAAGAGGTCAGGACACTCCTGGTGAGCTCAGTGGGCCATTGTTACTTCTGACATAAAATACCAGAGATAGTAAGGATTTTGTTTTGTTTTGATCAAACTGGGAGACAATTCAAGGTTGCCCTATAAATCTTTCTCACTTGCATTCAACTACAGTAGCAGACAAATGAATAGTTTAACTAATTCAGAACAAACAGGCAGATTCTATGCTGCAAGAGACAGTTACAATTCTGGAATACTTTGTAGCAAATTTAGTGATTCTGTGTATGCATGTGTATTACGCACAGATCAAAATTTTCCACCTATAAAAAAAAAAATTTCCACCTGTGGCAAAAACTGATGTGTATTGCTCAAAAAGGCTGAGAATTACTGACTGAGGTTAGTGGTAGGATACTAGAGGTAAAGAAAAGGGAATTTGAGTATTGTGTTTTTTAGCAAACACTGTATTTCAAAATGGCAGTGATCAACACACAGGGTACCAGAGTTCTCTTCTGATAGAGTAATTCTCAGCAGAAGTTCCAATAAAGCCCTTCTAAAAATAGCCATGCCCTATAATGTACACGATATGTGTGTCTTTTCTTTAAAATAAACTATAAAAGCTTTGAGGAAAAGGCTTAGGTAAGGTAATTAAAACTTACATTTCCACAGTTTCTAACAGAGTTTGAGTAACTAATGAAAGAAGGGGGAAAGGAGGAAGCTCTTACCTAAGCAATGTCTTCTTATGCCAAACATTTCTACCAAGAAGATTTAATGAGATACCATTTAGGGAAAACTACCAAAATTTGTAGGGTTTTGGCATATATTTTCTCAATGAAAAAAATTTTTGGAAGAAATTCCCATTTTTAACAGCTATTCATTATGGAAAATACACAATAAAACCTACTTGGTTCAGTAGTTTTTCCTGAATTTGTATTTAATTAATCAAAAGAGGAAGATAAACTTGAAAAATATTAATTCATGTATATGTAAAAAATTAATATGCAGAAATATAAGTAATTTATGCCTTGCCAAAATAGAGTTCTTCTGAAACCTAGTCCCACTTCTCCATAATAGGGTCTTGGGCCACAGTTAGAATAACTAATATATACAAAATAGAAGGAACTGAATCTACCAAGTGCCATTTGGAGTCCATGGTGCAAGTAAGAAACACAATTCAAAATGGCTTGCATAACACAGAGGGTTTACTGGCACACATAAATGGAAATGGAAAGTTCAGAGGTTGGGTGGCTTCAATTTGGCTTGCGTTTGATTCAAGAGCTGTACAATGAAAACAAGGGCCTGTGTTTTCTTTCTTCTTTCTCTCTCTCTCTCTCTCTCTCTCTCTCTCTCTCTCTCTCTCTCTCTATTTGTTTTGAAACAGGGTTTGGCTACATAGTTGAGGCTGGCCTGGAATCTGCTATGTAGCTCACTACAGCTCCAAATTCTCAATCCTCCTGCCTCAGCCACCCAAGTTATGGGATGAGTCCCCATATCCAGTTTCTTCCTCTCCACTTTATTAAATACATTCCAAGAGTAGTTTCCCTAGTTGGGGTTAGGTAAGCCTCAGGATTCGTGTTCCCGTGACATCCAGGACAGAAAGACTTTGGGAAGGCTTTGGGAAGGTCTATCAGAAGACTGAGGAACTCTTTTTTCACGGTCCTCACAAATACTCAGATAGTCTACACTGTGTTACATCCTAGGACTAGTAAACTAACCCCTGAGAGACTGCCACTGGATTAATCACTGTGGCAACGTATGTGGGGTTACCCACCCTTGGAGTTGGAACCAATGTCTCCCCTATCAGAAGACAAAACCAACGGTCTGTGTGTTCCAGAAGGGAGTAGGAAGGTAGCAGAGACGTCGAGAAGGGTATTCCCCACCCTTCAGCTGACACTATATTTGATTATGAGGGTCTCAATATGAAGGACAATAAATTTGGGATGACATTCTTATCATTTAACAAAAATGAAAATATATATTTATACACAGACATTCTCTTGGTGAGAAATTCAAGAAGAGTTTCTCAATATCTTGGAATAGTGTGTATGGGAAACCGGGTAAAGGCCAGGCTTACAGTCTTACTTCAGAAAGGTATAGTGGAACAAAAGAGGCCATTTTTACACTGATCTTGCAGAAGACAGGGAGGTGACATAAGTCATAAGCAAGTGAAGTTATTTCAGTAAAGAGTGAAATGATGCAGTTCAGATGTCCTCCCTTCAAATGAAGTTTTTGCAAAGAGTAGAGGTTGGCGCATTTTAGACTCCGTATGTATCAAATTTCTAAAAATGAGCTCTAACACTGCCTCTAAAATATTTCAAATTTCTGTCATCTTCAAATTATCCTGAGTGCGTGTCTATGGGTACATCTGCACCTGTCATTTATTTCAAATAAAATATTAATCGCTACAAGATACTTTATCAATATGGTGAAATGGGAAGAATTCAAAGCTAGTGCATCTTTTATCAAGCAGTACGATCACCACTAGCTGAATAAAATCACTATATGTCAGGAAGTGTGCCAATTGCTTTACATTCATTTGCTCACTTCATTTGCTCCTCACAGTAACACCATGAGCTAAGTATCCATTTGATTTTCCACACTGAGAAACTAAAATGACTAAGTACTATAACTTGACTCAGGAGACCCAAGCTACAGGCAACAGCTGGGACTCAGGTCCAAGTAGTCTTGATTCCACAGTCTACATCAATTTGTTTTGTTTTGTTTTGTACTGGGAATTGAACTCAGGGCCTTGTGCTTGGCAGGCAGGTGCTGCGCCACTGAGCTACATCCCAGCCCCACAGCCTATATTCTTAATCCACAGCACTGCTGGCTGGCAAGAAAATAAACACATCCTGGAGGAGTACACAGCACAAGACAGACTATTTGAGTGAAAAGCACAGTCATGCAATGTAGAGCAAAACGCTCTGAGATTCTTAGGAGCTAAGTAAGGGAAGAAGGTAAGGAGGCACCACAGACACTGCTGTTGCTGTGCAAGCCCTGTCAACACTGAGACTTAACCGATCGGACACAGTCTGTCTCTGACTGGCCTCTGACCCATAAGCTACTCATTATGTCTTCATTCTTTAGCCTCTGATAGAATAAGAAACTAACATTTTTGTATACCTTAGTAACTTTCCAAGCTCTCTTTAAGGATGGAACCAGTTCTCCTCCTGATGTTCCCAGACTTCTCTATGTTCTAAAGATTATCTCACCAATCCCAATGACAGTAAGTTTGATATTTCTGAAAAAATACTAGATGGTACTTGAATATTTATATGATTGTTATAACTCTAGCCTTAAGGATATATGAAAATGGTCTTTGACCACAGGATTATCACTAACCTCCTCTGTGCTGATTTCTATGTACCAGAAATTTGTGGGAGTGAGCTGATATGGTACCCTTCTCACTCTCTGCAGTCTCTTTACAAAACACATGACTTCAGACTACCTCAGGTAGGGATCCTCAGGGTATATTTCTAGGGTCCTAAAGTTCAAAAGAAGGAGAATTATCTCCTCCTCAAAAGAGTGAACTCTGAGGTATATGGATTTTCCCTCTGCTTCCATGGGATTAGGGAAAAGTATCAGTATTTCCTAGCATTTCCACAGTTAATAAGATGTACTTTAGGCCCTACTCCAGTAAGGGTTTCTCATAAGGTAGAATCGTGAATTAAGATTGCTACCTTCCAGGCAATGATGAACCTATTTTCTCTATGAGCTACCTATTATAAAGGTCACATATGGAAACTTGGCTTCATTTCCAGATTCAAAACACATTTGAAAGTGGCATGAAGTGACCTATGAAAATGGTTTACTATACTTTTTGAACCAGCAAACCCCACAAGATCATGTAAATCAAGAGGCTCAAATCTGTGCGTTCACTTTAAGAACACCTCTGAAACTTCTCAGGCCATCAAGGGTGTGCACATCCAAAAGGCTACAAAGCATCTGATGGATATGACTTTAAAGAAGCAATATGTGCCATTTTGGCATTACAACAGTGGAGCTGATAGGTTTGCCCAAGTCAAGAGTGGGGCCAGACACAGGACTGGTGACCCAAATAGAGTGCTGAATTTTTGTTGCACATAATTAAAAATACAGGGAGTAAGGCTAAACTTAAGGATTTTTGGATGCAAACTGTCTGATCATCAAAAACAGGCAGACGAACCACGTACCCAAGATGTGTTGCCGTGTTTACAGAGCTTATGGTGAGAATGATCCATGTTTGAGCTCCCTGTGCCACGTTGAAATGATCCTTACTGAAAAGGAACAAATTGTTCCTAAACTAGAGACAGAAGATTCACAGAGGAAAAAGTTATCCCAGAAGAAAATGAAGAAAACTTATAGCATGGAAATAAATTAAGCATAAAATAAATGCAAATAAAAGCAAAAAAAATTGAATGCACTAGGTTCCATGCTAAAATCTCCTCACAGTCTCACTCTCTGGAAATGGCCATTACTTGTCTCTCCTAGGTGGGTACTAAAGCTCAAGGAAGTTAGATCTATTAGCCACAGAACTGGAAAATTATAGTTCCTCTCCACTGCATATCCAAATACCAAGTCACTCCACTAGGTGCTGCTGACTCTCCTAGTGCCAAGGCTTGGGCCCTTGGGATATTATTATATAACAGTAATATATGTTATTTGGAAGGTCAATCTCATCATAATCAAATACTCACTTGGCTGCCTGAAGAAAAAACAAGTCACGTTGAAGGAGGCAATCAGAAGCCAAATGGTGGTGAGTGCTGCAATGAATGATAGACACAGCAGGTTATAAATCCTAGAGGGAGGATCAGCTTTGGTAAGAATAAGGGAAGAAGGAAGACTTGAGAGAGAGGAACTATTCACTAAGAAGGAGTTTCTTAAATTAGCAAAAGTCCTTCAACATAGACATGGAGGAGGCAGGCAGACATAAAAAAAGGGCTTAATGAGAAACTCTTATATCAGTTTCTCAGCCTTAATATTACTGACATTGTAGGACACAGGGCTCTACATTCTGGGAGGCTGTCCTATGCATCACAGGGTATTAACAACATCTTTAACCTTTAGCTGCTAGCGCAAATAGCACACCACCACCAACCTACAATGTTCCCAAGTTGTGACAACCAAAAGTCCTTAGACTATCAAATGTTTCCTGGAAGGCATAATTTTCCCTAGCTGAGAATCACTGCCTTTGGGAAAGAGGTAAATATATGGACAACTAAATGATGGGGGAGGGAGGTAAGATAAGTAGCGGAGGTCATGCACCTATAGGAAAGTTAATTACTGGTGCGTACTCCAAGTGATTGCTCATCAGCTTCTTTAGATGTGGACTCTGACGGCATTAACACAAAACAAGCCAAAAAAGAACACATGATGGAGCCCTTAGAGTAATGCCTAGCAATAAAATGTTTGCTCTTTTTTTTAACTTTTTATCGGTACCAGGGATCGAACTCACAACCGCCTGCTTGCAAGGCAGGTGCTTATGCCGCTGAGCTAAATCCCCAGCCCCTAATAAAATGTTTATAGGTGGAGGAAATCGATACTAGAAGTAGGTAACTTGGAAAGGACAAGCTCTTACTCTCTTCTTTCAGAAAACTGAAGTGAGGGAGGAAGACATGGGTAATGCGACAGAAAGCCTGGAATTCTCAAACCATTTGGGAGATCTGAGAGACTTAAATGAGAAGAAATGCTGACCCAAAATGCGTCTGTGACTGCAATGCCATCCTTACCTTCTCAGGCAATCTTCCACTTCTCATTCTCATCTTTGGACTGCTGTTGCCCAGAAAAAGTGGCAAGGAAATTTGGGGATACTTATTCCTGACAAGCAGGAAGGAAAGAGGAGAAGGAAAATGAAAAGGGAGAATTGTAAGGACTAAGCAAGATCTACTGACAGGGTTTATAAACTAGACCATGTTTCTCACTAAAAGGAAACAAGAAAGACCTGGGATTAGACAAGGAGAGGAAAGGAGAGTAGCAGAGAACACAGTATTTTCAAAATGCCAGATTTGGTCAAGCCACATTATGAGTTACCATATTCAGCGTTCACAACGTTATGTAATACCTGGGTACAAGTAGGCATTATAATCTTTAAACAGAGGGAAAAGTGAGATGCAAGGAGGCAAACTGACATATTGAGGAACCTCCTGGGAGACCACAACCCCAGATTTTGTTGATAGGCCCAGCCATGCTGTACTTCCTCACAGCCTCCACCTCGACGTGAACTATGGCTGTTTACAGTCCATCTGCTCCGGTAGACTAGACTTCCAGGGGTTGGGTTTTGGATTCTGTGTCTCTGGTATTTCCTTAGGGGCCAGGCTCAGGCCTCATAGCTACCAAAGAAGCAACCAACAGAATGCTGAGGTGCACAAAGGACCCACAGAGAACCTGCTGAGTGCATTTATAGCAGAACTAATGAGCATGCGCAGTTACATAACTGTTTCTCTCAACTGCTCAGTCACTACTAGAACAGCAGAGCTATCTTTCTATTTCTGGTTATATATAACCTCAATTCTGGTCAGAGACCATGCTACAGCTCCACAGCTCTGTCACAGTAGGTATTATTATTTTCCTAAAAACTCGGCAATTTTTACTAGTGCTGCTATTAAATCATACAGGCTTAAAATTAAGATATTTGAGATGAGGTAGTTTTCCTACATTTCCTGTACTTCTCTACCTCAAAAGCACTCACAATGTGTGGCTTCAGTTTGAGAAACAAGCACAAAAAGGATGAAAATGGAATGCTGATGCTGAACAGACATCTTGTAACATTACTTAACTGTAGGCTTCCGTGCTGGAACTTCAAGACTCACACCTCCAATAGGACAGTATTTCCCTACGGTAACTCAGCAGCAAATGATCCATTAACCACCAGAGACTAATCCAGGTTTGTTTTGGCTGTGTCATACATTATGTTGACTCTGAAGTCTATTACTTCATGCATCCATTGCTACATAGAATCATTTATGATATGAATGCTGCATAGAAAAAAATCACTTATTGGTCTTACAGTTTACTTGATATAGTTACTTGAAAAATATGTTTTCTGAGACTTTTTAAAGCAAACACTTATTACAAATTACCACATCAATCGATGTTAGTCCTAAAAGATCCTCTAGTTTCTAAAAGCTACAGTTTGTTGTTCTAACATGAATTTACATACACCCTTGAATACTTAAAATTACATCTCTTTAAGCATTCATTTATACTTTTTACTAATTTGGTTGGGCTTTTCCCTAAACCAATTCTTTCACAATGGTTAGATTTTAAGAAATGAAATCATGTATCTGATGTTTGAGGCTTTTAAAATATTGATAAATTAGCATTAATACTACTATATAATATCTCTTTGCACAAATACTAATAGTAGTACAAGTATTTACTGAAATAAGCTCTTACATAATGAGTATGTATATATTTCAAGACTTTTTTTAAACACTGAGTGGCTCAGTTATAGCACCTGCTACTCAAGGGTATCATGTCATTGTTTGGAGTCAGATAGACCTGGTTCCAAATCTGAAATCACTTAGGTCTGGGGTAAAGTACTGAACTTCTAAAATTTCAGTCTGCTACAGTGGGAATCATCTGAATGCAAACAGGTCAAAGTTCACAATGAAAATTAAATAAGACAGTATAAGTGAAAGTGCCCTTGGGAGGCATGTTTAAAGTTCAGTACAAGTTTTGGGCTTCTTCCCTCCTGCTTTTCTACCTACACTCCCCAGCCCACGGTGGCCCCTGAGCGCTCATCCTCTCCTCTCATTTGTGAACTGCTGCAGTTACTTGAGTTACCCATGCTGTGTATGCACTGCTCTCCCAGTCTGTTCTTCAGGATCACAACCGTATGTGCTTTTCCAGGACACAGGTAGTTGTCTTCAGAGACTCCCTGCAGGAGCTTACCACAATTCATGATTCCTTGAAAATTCACCATTTTCCCTCCCTAATTCTCCCCAGGCCACTTTTCTACTTCAAGAATTTCGTATCTCCTATAGCCTACAGGAGACATTTCAAACTATTCATGTGATTTTAGGATGCATGAGATCTGACCCCTCTCTCTTTACCTTTTCATTTTGTTCTCTCTTCTTTACACTCAAGTATAATTTTACCTCTAGTACCTAAAACTCCATGCTGCATTGTCATCTGTCAACTTTACATCTGCTCCTCTTTGCCCATATTATTCATCTCCATTACCTGGCAAACTTTCAGTCTCCAAATTTAACTCAAATGGCTCCACTTCTGTGATCCAGTCCAGGAAGTACTGACTGTGTCTTTTATGTTTTTCTATTACTGCACTTGGCCCACAATCATAATGATTTTTCATGTTTTCTTATAACTCAATGACTACTACATATTTCTTTGAGAAATATGCCAACACCCAACTCAACCTTGAACACAGCAGTCACCTAGAAAGTATTTGTATTACTAAAGAGAAGCTGCTTTCAGTTCAATGGACAGATCAGATGAAATCTAGGGAATATATGATTCAACACAATCTGTGAGGCCTGTGGAAGCAGGCGGAAGGAGAATTCTACTATATTTCTGTTTAATATGTTAAAACATTGGTGACTATAACAGCTCTGGAAAAGAAACTTCTAACGTAGTTAAAATTTACTCTGAGTGATGTATGAGGCATACAGGACCCCAGCTACCTACAACCCTAACAGAGAAACACCCAGGCATATAATAATAAAAATTCCAGAAATTCAATACAAGAACAGAATATTAAAAGCTGTAAGAGACAAGAAACAGACCACTTACAAGGGAGCACCCATCAGAATTACAGCAGATTTCTCTTCACAAACCATCAAATCACGAAGAGCATGGGGAGAAATAATTCAAGCTTTGAAAGATAATAATCTCCAGCCAAGATTGAGATATCCTGCACAACTGTCCCTGGAAATTGATGGAAAAACGAGGTGCTTCCAGGATAAAGATGAACTGGGGGAATTTGCAACCACCAATTCAACCCTACAGAAAGTATTGCAGAAAAAAAAAAAAGAAAGTATTGCAGGATATTCTAAAAAAAGAAAAATACAAAGAACCCAGAAATAGTGGCGGGGAGGCCACAACGAATGGAGCAGAGAACAAAATGAAGAAGACAAACTGACAGCTACTGACAGAAAAAGAGCTCAACAGAAATGAGACAGAGAAGATTGGATGATAGGAACAGCTTTTTTTGGAGAAAATGACATCTTAATAGGTAATGCTGATTTAGTACCATCTTGTTTTGAAGTCTCATCTAGCTTTTGTTCTTCTGTCTCCAATGGTCTAAACAGGTTGTATCTTATTGGATTTTGTTATGTACGATAGGATAAGCAAAAACCTTTTAAAGACAAGGAGATTATACAGAGACCATTGTTCATTTTCTGTTAAGTCGATTCTAAATACTCTATAATGCTGTCATTCTCTTAAATGGTTTTACATTGTTTTGATATACTTAATGCTACAGTATATGAAGTTGTACTCAAGGACTTCAGGGAGGGAGTCAATATGGTAACTATTTTTGGGTCAGGATTATCTGGTGGTGAAACACTATTCTGCTTAAATGGTTATGTTTTGATCTGCCCTGTTTCGCTGTTATGCCCTCTTTTTTCTCAATCTCCACTCCATTATTTACTTTTTTATTTTTATCCATTTAATTAAAGGGAAAAATATAGCAGGATATAATATAGTAACCCACTTTGACTCTCTATTATCTCGATTTGAAGCCCTGTATTACTCTCACCATCTTGTTTTTGACTGAGGTTTCTCTATTCTGTTTTGCTGGATAGTATCAGGTTCGAAAGTTTAGGCATCAGCTGAGAAGATAATGAGATTCATTATAACGCCCATTCTCGTTGACTTTTATCTACTTTTGAAGACCTACAATATCTCCAATGTTTTGGTTTTGTCGGTTTTATTCTTTACGGTTTTGTTCAATTGTATTACAACTAATGATATAGGCAATTCTATTAGAGATAGCAGGAGGCATTATGGTAACCATTGTTGATCACCTTGTATTATGTTTTTATATTATCTATTATGTCCACCCTTTTGACTTGACCGATTCTATTCTGTTGTGTCACATTTGGTTTTACTCTCTTCCAAAAAAGCAATACGAACCGTGGGAGCAATGAAACCCAAAATGTGTAATAGTCACTGTACAAAAGAGAGGAAAAGAAAGTGCTCTAAACTATATAACTGCATGTATATTTAAATGTATAAGATAGAAAATGATATCACAGAGTTTTATTGGATCATTGAACAGAACTGTTTGCAGTATCATTGTTGGAATGTCCACTCTACAAGCTTTAATTTTGTGACTGGAACAATTATTTCTAAGATGGCAATATGTAATCCATTAACTAGTGATTTCCTACTGCGCATTTTTTTCTTCTGTAAATCTGTATAACTTGTACCCCTTCACTGTTTTTTTTTCTTTCTTTTCTTTTCTCCTTAAATAAAAATTTAAAAAAAAAATTTACTCTGAGTCCCTTACATTTGCTTAAAGTCACTGGAGTTCAAAAGTATGTTTTTCTCCCCAAAGTCTCCTTTAAAAAAAAAAATTAAGTTCCCTGCTCTGTGGAATAAACGTGGGCAATTGCTTTTGCAGTTTTTGGCGATGCCAGTTTATGGCTATGTTTTTCTGTTCACTGAACTGGCTCATTTCTTCAGGAGAACAAACTGTTCTGCACTGAAGCAGGAATTGGCTGGGTTCTAACAAAAAGATCCGCCCCCCCACACACAGTGTTTTTGCAAAAGACCCAAGTCAATTTATAGCCAAGTAACAAAAGGTCAAAAAGGTTACTCAAGCAATGGGCGTAATTCCTGTGTGTCACAGCCAATAAAGGAAATGGGTGGGAATAAGTAGTATGCAATTCTAACCTGAAATTATTTGTGCAAAACTATTATTGTAACTATACAAAATGACCATGGCTTCCAATATAAAATATTTCTCTAGCTTTTTTTTTTTTAACAAGGCACCTTTACTCTGGAAGAACTGAAATGACCTCAAATTTCTTATTCACAAGTAGAAAATGTCTTTCACATTAATTTATGGGGAAAAGGTCACTGCTTTGTAGTCCTGAAATAGAAAAAGCCTACATAAAAATTAAATATCTTATAGTCAATTCACAAATACAGTTTGCATGGCTAAATTTAAATTCTTTTGCCAAAAGGGAGACAATGGTGACCTAACAGACAAGCTAAGAAAAGACCTTACAAAGTTGACAATGGATCTGTTTTAACAGTGCTAGAAGTATGGCAAACTAATGTATTATTCAACAAGCATAAGAACAACAAGAAAAGCCTGCCTGTAAAGCAAACACGAAGAACTGACATCACCAGCCAAGTAAGTAGAAGACAGATGAGTAACAGCCTGTACTGGGCTGCTAACCAGACCAGGCCCATGGGTCTATGGAGTATAAAAAGCCTTTCAGATTTCAAAGCTGTGGAAGGACTCCTCCTTCAACTCTACATCCCCAATACTTCATGATGTCTAAAGTACTTACCATTCAAAACAATCTCATTATCCAAAAATGAATGGTTAAATAGAACACTATTAGAGTCCAGACAAGCTTGTTTTAACTCATTTTTACTCCTACTGCTTTACAAGTACAATTTAAAACTCTGGAAATAACATGAAGCAACAAAAGAAGTCTGAAAAACAATAAAAGGAAGATGAGTTAGGGACTCCAGGCCTCAAATAATACAACAGCAGGGCATTTTATAATCCCCTCCTTGGCTCAAAGAAGAAAGTGGGAGGCTTAGTATTTCCCAACCCCCAAATATCAGGCCAGTCATAATACCAATTAGCAGGATATCTTAGGACCCCTCTGACAATAAAGCACTCTGGCAAAATACTCTCCCTCTCCTTACAGGGCCCCCATGAAGTACTCTTCATCTGAGCAGGACAGAGACTCCTTTCCCCTAGAGGCACCTAGGAAAACTCTCTCAGCACCAACAATGACAGTGAACACAGCGTAAACTAAGCAGCACAGAGTAAACGAAGCAAAGCAACAGAGTATTATAAAAGCCCTAAAAAGTAAACTGTTATTCTACAAAAGTAAAATCTAACCTATGTGCTAAACCTAAGCAGGGTGACTGCTTACTAAAATACTGTAGAAGACTTAACTAGGACCCAGGTCATATCAAAACTGAACAAGGATATAACAACAACAATAAAAATAATAAACCAATATCCTTGATGAACATAGATACAAAAATCCCTGATAAAATATTTCTAAACCAAATTCAGTAACATATTAAAAAGGTCATATACCATGATCAATTTGTTCTCATTCTTGGGATGCAAGAATGATTGAACAAACAAAAATCAATAAACTAAATACACCACACACACAGTATCAAGGATAAAAACCACATGATTACCACAATTGAAACAGAAAAGTGTTCTGACAAAAATTCAACATCCATTCAAGATAAAGGCCCTAAAACACAAAGAGATTCCTCTAAAATCACGAAGGAGTCAACCATGTCCATTCTCAACACTCCTATTCAATATTTACTTGAAATTTTAGCTAGAGCAATTAGTCAAGAAAATAAATAAAAGGAATTCAAATAGGAACACAGAAAGTCAAAATATCTTTGTTTGCAGATGATATGATCCTATATTTAGAAGATCTTAAAGATTCTAACAAAAGATTTTTAGAACCTAAAAATGAATTCCGCAATGTAACAGGAAATGAAATTATTAAAAATATCAACAACAAACTATTAGAGAAAGAAAAGAGGAAAACAGTTTTATTCATAGTAGCCTGAAAAAATATCTAGGAATCAATCTTAATTAGAGGTGAAAGATCTCTTCAATGAAAACTTCAGAACACTGAAGAAAGAAATTGAAGAAGACTCCAGAAGATGGAAAACCCTCCTGAATTGAGAAAATTAATACAAAAATGGCCACCTTACCAGAACTAATCTACAGATTCAATATAATCTCCATCAAAATAACAGTGACATTTTTTCATTGAACTAGAAATAATAATCCTAAAATTCACGTGGAAACACAAAGACCAGAATAGTCAAGGCCATCCTCAGCAAAAAGAGAAAGGCTTGAGGCACCACAATACCTGATTTCAAATTACATAAAAGCCACAGTATGGCCAGGGATTTAGCTCAGTGACTCAAGTGCTTGCCTGGTAAGCACAAGGTCTTGAGTTTGATTCCCAATACCAAAAACAAACAAACAAACAAAAGCCACAATAACAAAAATATCATGGTGCTGGCACAAAAACAGACACAGGTCAAAGGAAAGAACAGAGAACACAGGAATAAACCCATGAACATCTAATTGTGGACAAAGTAGCCAAAACAATATGTTGAAGATAAATCAGTCTCTTTAATAAATAGAGCCAGAAACCTACATGTAGAAGATTGAAACTAGGTCCTTGTATAAAAATCTCACCCTGTACAAAAATCAATTCAAAATGGATCAGAAAGACTAAGATACAAGATCCAAAATTTTTTAAATGCTAAAATAAAACAGAGGAAGCTGAGGATAGTGGTGCACACCGTAACCCCAGTATTCAAGGAGGCTGAGGCAGAAGGACCTCAAGTTTGAGTCCATTCTGGGCAACTTTCTAAAGGAGAATAAGGAATACAGATTAGTGTGCAGGCTCTGGGTTCAATGACTAGTACCGTAAGAGGGAGACAGCGACAGAGCAGAAAAGCGGGGAGAGGAAGACAAGAAGAAAGGAAGCAAGCAAGGAAGTAAGGAAAACTGGGAAAATACAAGAAGCCACAGGCACAAGCAAAATACTTCCTGAACAGAACTCCAAGTGTGTAGGAAAAAATAAAAAGAATCAACAAACAGGACTACATTACATTAAGAAGTTTTTGCACAGCAAGAGAAACAACTAACACAATGAAGAAACAGCCCATGGAATAGAAGAAAATCTCTGCCAGTTACTTTTCTGACAAAGGATTAATATCTAGAATATAAAAAATTAAAATAACAAAAATTAAATAGCCCAACCAATCCTTAAATAGGTAAATAAACTAAATTCTCAGTAGTGGTCGCATTAATGGCTAATACATATCTGAAAAAAGTTTAAATATCTTTAGCCATTAGGGAAATGTTAATTAAAATTACACTGAGATTCTATCTCACTCCAGTCAGAATGGCTATCATGAGGAATACAAAAAACAATACATGCAGGGAAAAAAGAATCCTTCTGCATTGCTGGTAGGAATTTAAATCAATATAGCCTTTATGGAAATCAGTATGCAAGCTCCTTAAACAAGTAAGACCAGAGCTACCACATGATATAGCTATACCACTTGTCAGCATATACCTGAAGGAACTAAAGTTAGCTGTGGGATAGCTGTGTACCCATACTACAGCACAATTCACAATAGCCAAGGTATGGAACCATCCTAGACACCCATCAACAGATGAATGAATTTTTTAAATGTGGTATATAACCATAACAGAATATATTCATGTATAAAGAAGAACAAAACTTTGTCATCTGCAGGAAAATGGATGGACTCTAGAAATCATCATGTTGAGCAAAATAAGCTAGACTCAGACAAATATCATGTGTTCTCCCTAATATGTAGAATCTAAAAAAGATGGCATGAAAGTGGATGGGAGACTCTTAGACAAGAGGAAGAAATAAGGGAGAAGAGAGAGACTAGGGCAAGGGAAGTTGGAGAGTGGAATGACCAAAATATAATGAGGTTCAACATTTTGTAAATTAATAAGCAATAGTAATGAAGGAGAAATAAACGAGTAAGTAGAACCTAAAGTTTCCTACATAATAGATAAAATAGAATTGAAAATCATTTGCCAAACCAAGTACCAGAAAAAGCACAGCTTGCATGAAAAAAGAAGGTAAACGGACACACAAAGTGAATCTGAGATCAGAATTAATTTACAAGGATTTTTAAAATCCTTCAACAAGCAATGTCAAGTTCTCTAGAAACAAAGGAAAAAATGTAAAATCTAAACAAAGGAGTAAAAGTTACAAAAGAGAATCAAATACAAATTATAGAATACAGTGACAGAAATTTAAACAATACTTTCTAGATGGGCTCAATAACAGGATAAAGAGGTCAGAGTCATTAAACTTGAGAATCAATACAAACCTACTCAATAGAAACAAATGAGAGAAAATGGGCTGAAAACAAACAAAAACAACTTTAGACACTTGTGAGGCAATAAAAAAAGACCCAATATCCATATCATCGAAGTCCCAGAAAAGGTGAAGAAAAAAAGAAGACTAAGAAACTGTTCAAAACATAATGGCTGAAATTTCTCTAAATTTTACTATATACACCTACTAATTCAACTGAACAAACCCAAAATTGGGAACTTAAAAAAACCCACACCACAACACATACTGTCTGTAAAATAAAGAAAGAAAAACTCTTGAAAGCAGCTGGGCATGGTGGCATCAACGCCTGTAATTCCAGCACTCAGGAGGCAGGGGAAGGAACACAAGTCTGCGACCACCTCGTGCTACAGAGTGAGTTCAAGGCCAGGTTGAATTACACAGTGAGATGGTGTCTCAGAAACAAACAAATGCTCCTGAAAGCAAAGACATACAATATGGCATCTATAAGGGAACATTAATTCAAATGGCAATGTATTTCTTATTCGACACCATGGAAGCCAAGGAGACAGCATAAAATTTTCATGCTCAAAGAAAAGAATTAAGAACCATAAATTCATATCTGCTGGAATTTAATACTGGAGGGAAAAAGACATTCTCAGAAGTCAAAAACAAAACAAACCTAAAAGAATGTCTCACTAGAAAATGTATCCATAAAAGAATGATTAAAGGAAGTTCTTCAAACAAAACATAAATAATGAAGAAACCCTAGAGGATTGGAAAAGAATAAAAGATGAAAGAAAAAGCAGAAATATGGGTACATATAATAGACTATCCCTCATGGGCTTCACAAATCATATTTGTTGACTGAAACAAAAATTACAGCATAAACTAATGGTCAAGACAGATTTTGAAAAGGAAATTAAGGGAACCTAGGTAGAAGTAATGTTTCCAAAAGTGTTAAAATGGTGGTAAAAGGAGATGGTAATAAATCACATATGTGTAAAATTGTAACATGCAGAGCAACTACTAAAAGCATGATATAAAGAGATTCAAAGACACTACAAAAAGTCAAAATAAAACCCCAAAATTGTGCGACAAATCCAGAGAAAGGGAAGAAAAAAGAAACAAGAATGGGAATCAGGATACAAAACAAATTATAAAGTATAAATTACTGGCCTGACATAACAATAATTACCTTAAGTGCAAATGGTTTAAGTATGCCAATTAAAAGGCAGAGAATGGGAGCAGGGCTAGAAATGTAACCCAGCTATATGCTGTTCACAAGAACCTTCACATTTAATTAATTAACACAGTGGTACTGGGAATAGAACCCAGAGCCTTGCACATACTAAGAAAGCATTTTACCACTGAGGTATATCCCTATAGCTCAGAAACTAATTTAAATTCAATAAAGTGAACCAAAGAGAGTGCAACTCATATAATAGACTATCAATCTCTGTTTAAAATGTGGTGATAAACTCTTGCAATCCCAGCATTCTGAGGGGCTGAGACAGCAGAATCAAAGTTTGAGTCCAGCCTGGGTAAATTAGAGACTTAGCAAAACTCTGTCTCAAAATTTAAAAAAGAAATTAAAGTTTTAAAACGGGCTGGAGATGTAGCTCAGTGTAAAGGCCTCAGTTCAATCCCTAGCACTGAAATAATTAATTAAAATGATGCTTATAAATGACACAGGAAATTATTTAGAACATTTTTATAAGATGACAAATATTCTAAAGGCAAGATACAAAATGAATATATAAGATGGCTTCACACATTAAGCAATTCTAAACAAATGGCAAAAATGAAACTATCGGGGCTGGGGATTTAGCTCAGCGGCATAAGCACCTGCCTTGCAAGCAGGCGGTTGTGAGTTCGATCCCCAGTACCGATAAAAAGGAAAAAGACCAAAAAAAAAAAAAAAAAAAAAAAAGAAGAATACTATCAAGACATTACTAATAGTAATCTCAATTATCTTTATTATGATTTCCTATGTGTTTAGGATCATCTACTATAAAAATTACTTTTATAACAAGAATGTTATTTTTGAAATTTTTTCTTTAAACTAATCCATTAAAGACATTGTGGTAGCATCATTCATGTGGATCCTTCTATACTGGTCTAGTGCATTGGCTGTCCATCCCTCCTTTCTGTTCTCCAGAGGATCAGAGATACAGGCAAAAGAACTGGAGGGCCTAGAAATGCCCTTTTTGTAAGATTTGTGGGTGGGATCTAGGGAGTAGGAAAGGGAGGAACTCGAAAATACAGCAAAGGAACACAAGAATGGCAGGAGAAGAGTACCGATAGTAGAATCATCCCGTTGAATATCTGCCTCCCTTTTTGCAGTCACCGAAGTCACTAAATTCCCAAAGCTGGTTTTTAGTTTCCTCACTCCATCACCCCAGATCACATAAGCAGACACTGGTAGCCCCAGGCCCAAATGAGCCCCAAATAGTACAGTCTATTACCCTGAGGCCACTGTCCAGCAGAAATTCTTTTGTTTTATACTGCTACATACTTATCAATTTAACATGGCTGTCTTCCTCTTTTTCAAAGTATCTCCTGAACATGTCCAGGGCCTCTGTGACAACTTCTTAAAACAGGTGGAAAACTATTCTGGCATTTCAAGTAATAAGTCTCAAATTAATCCTCAATTCTTTGCCACTCATTCTTTTTTACATCCAATGATAATTATAACGGAGACTCAACACTGAATACAGAAGATCGGAGAGTTCTAAGATCCGCTACTAGGGACTTACAATTCTTTCCTAAGTACTGCTTTTACTCTTTCTTAAGACAACTTTAAAAATGAAACCTATTAAAATCACAACTAAAAACTCTGTCCAAGTTTTTTTCACATATAAGATGTTTCTTGTTGATGTTGCTAGAACTTTCATTAGCAGTCAAGATTTCCCACTGTTAGCATCAATTCTTTAACATGTTGCCTCTATCTCTGAGGATATGGAAGAATTCTATCTGTAGGGTCACACAGGACAATTCAAACATCAGCCTTAATTTAAAGTGCTTTGCAAGAACTACAGGACTATTTCAGTGCCTCCGCCTTTGCCATCTCTCATGGCCAAACTACCCCGAAGATAAGGTAACAATTTTACAAACACTTGCGCACCTATCATTTGAAACCATATTAAAATTAAAGTAAGCTTTTATTTTGCCTGTCGCCTTACTTGTTGGGGCTAACGTGGTAAAAAGTATGGACTTTGGAGTCAAAGTGTCTTTATTATTTACTAGATACATAATTTTGTAGTCTCTCCACCTATAATATGGAAATAATTATACACACTTCTTGTGAGAATTGAGTAATACATTACTTATAAAAGTCCTTGGAGGGCCCTGGGATTTAGCTCAGCAGAACAATGCCTGTTGGGCAAGCACAAGTTTGTGGGTTTGATCCTGGTACCAAAAAAATTAAAAAGTTCTTAGAATATCATACATGCTCATCTGATGCGATTTAATATCCCCTCTTAGGTTTTTCTTCTACCTACTTCTCATTCATTTTCTTTCTGTATTTTATGGACTTGAGTCAGTCACTTTAAACTTTTTTAGTACAAAATAGTATATAAATATGAAATACAAAAATAGAAGATATCTTTCTGAAAGCAGGGATGGGCATTGGCCAGGAAGGAGCACAAGGTATCTTTCTGACTAATTACACCGTGGTAGGAATTCAGGTTACACGATTAAACATTTGCTCAAACCAGGCAAATGTACAGTCGAAATTTAACTATCAGGAAATGCAAAAATCTTAAATTTAAAAAATTTTTGCAAATAATGTCTTCTATTTAGTGATATGCATGCTGAAATCCTGAGGGAAGAATTCATTAAAAATACAATGCTTTCATAATCCCAGACTTGAAATTATACTACAAAGCTCCTGTGGTAAAATCAGCATGGTGCTGACAAAAAAACAGACCTGAGGATCAGTGAAACTGATTAGAAGATGCAGACACAACTACAAACACACTCAGCCACCTTATCTTTAACAAAGAGGCCAAACATTTTACTGGAAGAAAAGATAGCCTCTTTAATAAATGGTGCTGTAAAAATTGGTTTTCCACATGCCAAAAACTAAAGCTAGTCACCATGCACTAAAGTCTAAATGGATCAAATATCTAAATATTAAAACAGAAACACTAAATATACTGGAACACAAGGTAAGTAGAAATCTTGAAGGTATAGAAGTAGACAAAGAGTTGATGTACAAAACACAAACTGTTGGGGCTGGGGATTTAGCTCAGTGGCATAAGCACCTGCCTCGCAAGCAGGCAGTCGTGAGTTCGATCCTTGGTACTGATAAAAAAACGGAAAAAAAAAAAACTGCATGGAAAGTACTTCAAAGGCTCAGTAACAGGGATCTCATCATCTTTAAAAGTGTTTGCGCATCAAAAGAAATCACCAACAAAGTGAAAAGACAAACCACAGAATGGAAAAAGATTTTAGTCAAATGTCCCTTAGACAAAGGACTTCTATCTAGAACATATAAAGAATTTTTAAAAATTAGGAGGCCAGGGATATAGCACAGCAGCATAAGTGCCGGCCTGGCAAGTGCAAGGTCTGGGTCCAATTCCTGGCACCAAAAAAAAAAAAAATTAGATCCCCCAAATTCAAACACTCAATCCAAAAATTGGGCATATGAAATGAGTATGTACTTTTTAGATGAAGAAATAGAAATGGCAAACAAATATATGAAAAAATGTTCAACATCACTGGCCATTTGAGAAATGTCAATTAAAAGAAGACTGATATCCTTACTAGGAAGAATGGCTAACATCAAGAAATCAACCAGGAACAAATGCTGGCAGGGCTGTGGGGAAAAATAAAGCTTTTTCCACTGTTGGTGGGAGTGCAGACTGGCACAACCACTGTGGAAATCAGTGTGGAGAGTTCTCTAAAAACTAGGTTTGGAGGCCCCATATGATCCAGGCACTCTTCTTCTGGGTATTTTCCCAGAACTGAAAGCATCATACTACAGTGACATAGGTGCACCCATGTTTATAGCAGCACAATTTATAATAGCTAAATCCTAGGAACAACCCAAATGCCTATCAACAAAGGAATGGATAAAAAAAGTGTAGGGGTGTGTGTGTGTGTGTGTGTGTGTGTGTGTGTGTGTGTGTTTTGTATCAGGGATCAAACTCACAACCTCATGCTTGCCAGGCAGGCGTTTATGCCACTGAACTAAATCCCTGGCAGATAGATGTGGAATTTTAAAACAATGGAGTATTACTCAGTTATAAAAAAGGATAAACTTGGACGCAATTTGAGACCATACTCATAAGTGAAATAGGTCAGACTCACATGTGTAAACATTGTATTTACCCTAGGGTAAATAACTGAAAGAGTAAATAAGATCCAAAATGACAGGAAACAACTGGGATGGGGGAAAGGAGAAAAGAAAACGGGGAAAAGTGTATTATATATATATATACATATATATATATATATATATATATATATGAATATATAGAGAATTCATATACAGATTATATGAATATATATTGTGAATATATATGAACATATGACTATAGAGAATATATTAATATATAAAATATATATTCATATTCACATATTTTATATATGGATATATGAATATAGGATATATGAATATATATGATAATTCTATATATCATATATATGGGAGATAATTATACTACTAATCTCTTAGGTACTGAAAAGAATGGCTTGTGCTTACATTATCTGGTCTGATCAATTTCATGTCTAAATCTTATAATGTGAGTAACTATTTTGAAGATAACAAAATGCAATATATTAACCACTGTTAATCTGTTACCTTGTTTTTGACATTCTGTAATATCGTTTTTATTCTTTTTAAAATAAAAAAAGAATTTCTGAGTCTCTCATTCATAAACCTATTCCTTGTCTTTAAAAAGTCCAAATGATAAGGCAATACAACTTTTCCTTGCTATTTGTGTCATGCGAGCATATTATTAATTTGTTCAGTGAGTTTTATTTTACTTCTGCTTATAAAAATTTTGTATAAAAACACAAGTCACTGTGAACTTCCATGGCCTCACCTCAGAGACTGGCACGCGAGGCTGTTTTGATGTATTACACCTGAATCTATTTTTTCCTCTTAGTACCACTGGTGTCAGATACCACAGACGTAAATCTCAGTCCCACCACAGACTTCAGACAAGTTAATTTTGTGAGAGAGTAATTTTTTTCTCAGGAGGGGGCTAATGACTTTTTTGTCCCTCTGACCTATAAAGTCAGACTAGGAAAATTCACACTGAATAACATCACATTTTGCATACAACTAAAGGAATTCACAATATAAAAATCCCAACTCTTATCACCTTTGACTCATAAATTCTATTTTTAGTTACCTATCACATATGATAATTCTACATTCAAACATGTACCAAGATGTTTCATGTAGTATTAGCAAGAAATTGGGAATAAGTTAAATATCCACCAAAGGGACTGGTTAAATAAATTATGGTCATTCTACACTAGGGAAAACCATTCAGATAAGAAGTATGCAGAATTCAGTAGATATACTTGCAAGGACACAGAACTATGTCCATGATACAATGTTAAATGTAACAGGATTTTTTATGATTACATTTCGGCAAGATATAAGGTGGGGAGAAAGAAAAAGAAAAATAGAGAAAATGTTTAAGAAAAAGAGAAAATTAATGAGAGGGAGAGAAAAAATATTTAGAAAGTTTCATAATAAATCTAACATTTATTAATCTGAAGAACAGGATTATCAGCTAAGTTTCAATCTTTAGTCTATAAGTATTACATAATTTTAAAGTAACTTACTTTAAAACCCCAGTAAAGCAGAAAAAGAACCCTGTCATAGGTAACTTTTTATTGCTTTTGTTTGTTTGTTTAGTTTCTGAGAGTCGGGGTCTCATTATGTATTCCAGGCTGGCCCTCAGCCCCACAAGTGCTGGGAATACAGATGTGTGCCACTACCTCTGGCTCAGACAACTCTGAGTGAATTATACATTGAAAAACAAACAAAAACATAAAATCAGAGTGTTGAGAGCCTGCAGGTGACTACACCTCTATTTTCTGTGACTTCTTACTGTAGGCTGCAAAGGATCCTTGGATACCCTCAAGCCACACAATGGTAACCTGATGGAGAGAGTGACCTTTGAGGATGTAGCTGTGAACTTCACCACAGCAGAGTAGAATTTGCTGAATCCATCCCAAAAGAACTCAAACCTAAAACTACAGACAATGACAGGCCCAAGGTCCCCCACAAAGCAGTGGAATCCAGCCTGGGCTTGGACCCCCAAAATTCACAGCCTCCCTCTTCCCTAAACTGCCCCCAGGCTCCAGCCCAGGAAGGACAGTACCCACCTCTGCGCAGCGCAGTTTCAGGCTCTGGAGGCTGATGGACCTTGCGCACGATGAGGGGGTTCTCACCCTCACAGCAGGAAAGCATCATAGAGGTATGAAGTGGGAAACACTTATGAATATTAATACTAATGGAAGAATATGACATAACTAGCAAATTGAAGAGGACAAAAAGTGTTCAAGTATTCTAAGATATAATCAAGACAGTTATTTGGGATTTGAAGAGAAGCAATACAAATGTAATGAAGATGGAGAATCCTGCTGTGATTTCCAGTCCTTTCAGAGCATAAAATGAGAAAGATAAGAGAATTCCTATCAATACAGGTAATGTGAGGGGGCCAACTCTGATCTTGGTGAACAAATTCAACTTGGGCAGAAAACCTTTGTAGGTAAGAAAAGTGTGAAAGCCTGCTCAACACCTAATAGTGTTCAAATCCATAAGAGAAATCAGTGTGGGGAGTTCATATGTCCACAAACACTAGAAGAATAGTTCTCTTTCTTCATACTATATTGAAAAATATTATAGAAAATATACTAGAGAGTTACATGGTAAAACTGAGAACGTGTAAAAGCATTAACTCTTAGTATATTCCTTTAAAAAACAAAAAAATTCATACCAGAAAGCAACCATATGTATGTAAGCAATGTGGGAAAAGAATTCAGTACATGCAGTGGTTTTCAAAGACATAAAAGAATTCACACTGGGAGAAACCCTGTGTATGCAACAAATGTGGGAAAGCATTCAGTACAGCCTCCGATTTTAAAACACATGATAGAATTCACACTGAGGAGAAACCATATGTATGTAAGCAATGTGGGAAAGCATTCAGCAGGCACAGTCACTGTCAAAATCATGAAAGAACTCACACTGAGGAGAAACGATACATATGCAACAAATGTGGGGAAACATTAAGTAAAGAGACAGGTTATAAAACACATGGTAGAATTCACACAGGGGAAAAAAATCTTTCAGACACAGTGATGTCTTCTGTAGACATCAAAGAATTCACACTGGATAGAAACCCTATGTATGTGAAAAATGTGGAAAACCTCTCTGCCAGAATCATAACCTTCTTGTACACGAAAGAATTCACACAAGGGAGAAACTCTATGCATGTAAGCAATGTGAAAAATCTTTCAACCAAAATTATAGCTTGCAAATACATCAACAATTCACACTGGGGAGAAACCCTATGTACATAAGTAATGTGGGAAAGCATTCAGGACATGCAGTAACCGTGAAAGTCATGAAAGAATTCACATGCAGAGAAACTATCTGTGTGAGAAATATGGAAAAGTATTTGCTTATGAGTTCACATGGTCTAGACAGAAGATCCTACACTGCGGGGAAACTATAGGTATGTAAACAATGTGGGAAATCATTCAGAAGACTCAGTCACTGTCAAAATCATGAAAGAACTCACACTGGTAAAAAACTTTATGTATGCAACAAATGTGGGAAAACATTCAGTACAAAGGCAAGTTATAAAATACATGATAGAAATCCTACGTATGTACACAATGTGGAAAATCTTTCAGGCAAAATGATAATCTCTTGCACATGAAAGAATTCACATTGGGGAGGAACCTTATGTATGTAAGCAATGTGGGAAAGCATTCATTGCACCCATTCTGTGTCAAAAACATGAATGGATTTTCAGTGTGGAGAAATCATATATATATATATATAGTGTAAGCAGTGTGGAAAAGGATTCACTCGTAAGTCCACATTTTGTAAACAGAAGATCCCCCCATTGGGGAGAAACAATATGTATGTTAGCAATGTTGGAAAGCAGTCAACAGATACAGTCACTGTCAGTGTCATGAAAGAACACACACTGGGTAGAACCTCTATGGATACAAACAATGTGGCCAAGCATTCAGTATGCGGAAGTGTTGAAAATAAACCCTATCTATGTAAGCAATTTGGGATGTCTTTCAGCTCTAATAGTAGCTTTTGCGTATATAAAAGCATTCACTCTGGGGAAAAACCCTATGTATGTGAGCAATGTGTGAACGGATTTGTTGATAAATTCTCATTTCATAGACATAAAAGATCTCACACTGGGAAGAAATCCTATGTACATAAGGAATATAGGAAAACTTTCCACCACCAGAGTGATTGTTGAAAAACATGAAAGAACTTTCCCTGTGTTGTAATTCTATGTATTTGAACAATGGTGGATAGCATTCAGTCCACAAAAATGCCATCAAATAGAGGAATAAATGTACACAAGGGAGAAACTCTATATATGTAGGCAGTGTGAAAAATATTTCCTGCAAGGTTTTCACTTTGCAAATATAAAATTTGCCTCACACTGGGGAGTAACTGCATATAAGAAATATTGTGTAAAAATTCAGTTGATAAGAGATGCTAACCTTCCAAGTGATGTCATATGTGGCCAAAGCCTATGTAATGGGGGAAAGCATTCGGTATACATGGTTATTGTTAAATGTATGAAAGTAATCACAATGAAGTGAAATCACACATATGTAAGTGGCTATTTTGAAAATACTTTGAAAATTACTCATGTAGAGGAGACCTGTAAAAATAATATAAAAATGTTGATGTCAATATATGTTCACAGATTTTCTAGGAAAAACTCTCAAAGATAGAGGTACTCTAAAACGTCTTCATTTCTTTTTTTATAAATCACATATAAATATCTAATCTATTTGTCTGTAGTCTTATTAATAAAAAATCACAGTTTTTAAAGAAAAACTCAAAATCAAATGATAAAAGAATAACCAAACTGATAAGGATTTGGGCTAGAATGTAATGATGATAGCTCAAGATAAATATAACACAAAATCAAAATATTAAATAAAAATACCTAGCAAAAAATCATTTTATAACACTGATCCCTAATAAAAATACCGGAACAAAAGAGAACAGGTATGTGGACAGAAAGGATGATATAATTCACTTCTTCTAAGCCAAATGTCAAAAAGGGGGAAATTGACTAGTGTAATTACTTTGAATATTTCTGAAGTTGTGGCCAAGGCAGCAAGACAAGTGAAAAAGATAGCCATATATATTGTATGGGAAGTTAAACGTAGGTGTAGATGAGATGATTACACAGCTATAGTAGAAAAACTAAAAGTTTCTGGAAGAATTATTCTGAAAATAGAAATAAAAATTTTATGGCCAGTTTTTTAATGAATGCCAACTGTACACTGCACGGGGAAGATCAGGCCACACAATGGACAACTGCAACTCCAGATGCCAGTCTGAATCAAGGTTAAAATTATTCATTGCTGAACTCCTTAAAATCTCAAATAAGTACTATCTGGGTTCCAGAATTTATCTACTTACATGTAAGGTCCTAACAGTCTGAAAATTTGTCATTGACTTGTGTGGTCCAAATGACAATCAGAAAGAGGTCATCTCTCCTACTACTTATCCTTAGAACAACAAACTACATAGAAAGATGTCCATGATATACTGTTAAACGTAACCATTTCAGGATTTTGTATGATGCCATTTTTGACAAGATATGGGGTAAGGAAAGGGGAAAAAGAGAAAAAATGTTTAAGACAGAGAAAGAATGAAGGAGAGCTAACAACATAGCAACATGTAACACACTACCTAATGTGTGTCTAAGTAATTTACATGCAATGGCTCATTTAACCCTCTCAACTCTGATTCTGATCTATTATGTAATAGATACTATTACTGCTTTCTGTTTACAGATGAGAAAAACGAGATGCATAGCAGCTCATTATTTTCTTTCTGTCCCTTTCCTTCCCTGCCTCTCTCTTCTCTCCCTCCTTTTCCTCTTCTTTACTTCCTTTCTTTCTTTCTTGTGGTACTCAGTGCTGAGCCCAGGGAAGCACTGAGCTACATTCCTAGCCTGCCTGCCCTTCTTGCTTTTCTTTTTTTCTTCCTCTCCTTCTTTTTCTTTCTTCCTCCCTCCCCTCCCTTGTGCTCCCCTCCCCTCCTCTTCCCTCCCCTCTCTTTGTCTCTCTCTCCCAAACTCTCTCAGATAGTATCTCACTAAATTGTCCAGGCTGGCCTCATACTTCAGACTTTCCTTCTCAGCCACGCAAGCAGCGTAGCTAGGATTATAGACATGCACCATCATATCCAGTTTGGAGCCCATGCAAACCACCACGCTCTCTTATGGTCAGAGAACGAGCAAATTATAATCTGAAGAAATGATACAATTGTGAATTAGAGTTCTGGAGGAAGATAAAGGGAGCAAAAAATTCAGATGACAAATTCATTCTCATTAGGTTTTTTGGCACAGTTGACAGACAGGGACAGAGAGAAAAGCGGGGGAGTCTTTATTGCGGTAATGGGAGTGTTGCAGAAGAGTACAAGATTTCCTCTGACTAGAACAAAGAAGTGATTAGGCTTGCATTAGGTCTGCCTGGGGGAGGAGGGTAAAATGACATAGTAAGGATGGTTGGAGGAACATTGGCATGCATGTAAAAGGAAGAGGAGGTTTTACTTTGGGCTGAGGAAAGAAGCATCAAGTTGATATGCAATTGTTCCTGGGGTCTCTCAGCCATGTTGGACCATGATGACGGCAAATGTCATATGGGCAGAAATCCATCAATTCTCCTTCTCTTCTCTTCTCTTCTCTTCTCTTCAATCTGCTCTGTCTGTCTCTCTCTGTGTCTCTGTCTATGTCTCTTTCTGTCTGTCCTCCCATACCTCCTCCCTCCCCCCAGAAAGATCTCCCAGGGTCTCGAATATACTGTAATTAGCAAAGGTCACTAATGTGTAGGGGAAAGAAAGGCAGAAGAAGAGGAAAGAGAAAAGAGCAAATAATTAAATTCAATATGTAGGTTACATGAAAAGAGCTACTTTATTAATGACAAAAATCTGGAGACAGGACAATCTATGATGTAAACCTTAAAGAAAAAATGTATAAGCCAAACAGAATACCTCAAGCTATCATCTGTAAACAAGCAGAAATGAGGCCACCTCTGCCTCCCAGATCAGATGTGTTATGGTTGGGATTTAATATGTTCTCCAAAAGGCTCCATGTTGAAGGCTTGATTTCCAATGCAACAATGTTCAGAGGTGGTCTAGAGAAGTTACTGGATCATGAGGGCACTAACTCTATCAATGACCATGAAAAGATACGGAATAAAGCAGGTCAGGGATGGGGGCATGCCTTTGAAGGGTGTATCTTATCCCTATGCTTTCTGCTGCCAACCACCATGAGGTGAGCAGTTTTGCTCTCCCATGCCCTTCAAAAAAGGATGTTCTGGCTCACTGCAGACCCAGAAACCCTGAAACAAGCATACCCTACACTGAAACCTCTGAAATCTGAGCCAAAGTAAGGCTCTCCTCCTCCTTTAAGTTGTTCACGTCAGATATTTTATCATAGTTACATACTCTTCCCTCTTCTACCACCAAACTGCAGTACATCTGCATTTCCTTACCTCCTGACTCTAGTGCACACCTGGGTCTTTTGTGGAACTGAGCGCGCAGATGTTGCTATTAGTTTTCTAACTGAGAAACCAGTGGCTCAGATTCTTTTTATCTTACTGGTTTCTTTGTGTGTAGACCTTGCTGACCACTGCTTCTTCCCTACCAGCTTTCTGTGTTTCCTTTCCTTTTTCTAACATGAACTTGTTATTACAGCCCGATTTGCAATCCCACTTACTAGCTTGGTAATGATGTCATGGAGGCTTAGTTTCCTGACCCATAAAGTAAAATAATAATAATTTCCATGTGCAGAGCTTTTGAGAAGATAAAATATGTAATTGATAAGGTGAGTTATGAAGTCATTAAAAATAGGTACAAAATGAAGCATTCTGCATCACAAATAATTAATATAGTATCAGATGATCCTTCCAGTGCAAAGCAACACAAAATGAGTTAGGATGCAAAACCAACACTGAAAAATCAGTGGTTTTTCTATTAAACCAATAACTAACCATCTGAGAACAAATTCTAGAAAATAATCCTAATTTAAAGTGTTAAAAAATAAACTAAAAATTACTTGGGAATCAACCTAACCAAGAAGGCAAAAATTCTCAACAATGAAAATTACAGAACACTGAAGAAAGAAATGGAAGAAGACACTAGAAGGTGGAAAGACTCCTCCTGTTTGTGGTTTGGCAGAAATAATATTGCTAAAATGGCTATATTAACCAAAAGTGATCTACAGATTCAATGCAAAATTTTTCACAAAAATACCTAACTAGACCAAAATCTTTTTAAATAAATCAAATATTATACTCCCATCAAAATCCCAATGACATTCTTTACAAAAATTTCAAAATTCATATGAAAACACAATGGACTCCAACTAGCCAAACCAATCTTAAGGCAAAGGAACAAAAGTAGAATCATCACAATACCTGATTTCACATTATACTACAAAGCAATAGTAACAAACATAGCACTGTACTGACATAAAAACAGACACCGGAGACCAATGGAGTAGAACTGAGGACACAAAAACAAGTATGTGAAAACAACTAATTCTTAACAAGCAATCTAAAAATGTTAGGAGAAGAGACAGCCTCTTTAATACATGGGGCAGTAAAACTGGACACTCATTTATAGAAGACTTTAAATAGGTCGTCTTCTCTAACCCTGCACAAAAATCAACTCAAAATAGATCAAAGGCCTAAACATGATACCTAAAACTTTGAAACTTCTAGAAGCACATAAAGGAGAAACACTTTAAGCCACAGGCATAGGCAAACAATTCTTGAATAGTATTACAGCAAGTAACAGCAAGAAGCAACAAATGGAACTACTCAAACAAATGTTTCTGCACAGCAAGAGAAATAACTGACAGAACGAAGAATCAACCTACAGAATAAAAAAATCCTTTCCAGCCACTCTTCTGCCAGAGGATTAATATCTAGAACATATAAAGAAATAAAAAATCCTAACATGAAAATATTAAGTAGCCCAATCAATAAATGGGTAAATGAACTGAACAGATACTTCTCGAAAGAAGTACAAATGACCAAACAGTATATGAAAAAGTGTTCAATATCTTTAGCCATTAGGGAAATGCAAATTAAAACTAATCTAGATTCTATTTCATCGCAGTCCAAATGGCTATCATCAAAAATATAATAAATAATAAATGCTGGCAAGAATGGGACTGTCAGAAATAAATTCAGCATAGTCCCTATGGAAATCAGTATAGAGGTTCTTCAAAAAATTAAAAATAGAACTGCCATATGACCTAGCTATACCCTTGGTATACATCCAAAGGTGTTAAAATCAGTATGTGAAGTATGTGATAAAAATATGTTGAACGTTTAAAGTTTTAAAAGTTTAATATAGTAAAAGATACACTGTTGGGGCTGGAGATTTAGCTCAGCGGCATAAGCGCCTGCCTTGCAAGCAGGCAGTCGTGAGTTTGATCCCCAGTACCGACAAAAAGGAAAAAGACAAAAAAAAAAAAAAAAGGATATACTGCCATTGATCTCTTTCAAAATAACCCCCTCATTTAAACACACTTATCCCATTATTCTTGCCATTTTCATAAGAATTCTGGAAGTCACCTTTCATGCCTTTCACTGTACCACTGTGGCTATGCTGGTGTCTTAAACTGATTCAAAAATGTTTACCTTTAATGGTAAATGACTTTGAGGAAGAGCCAGACATCACATGGTGCCACATCCAGAAAATAAGGTGGACGAGGACACACAGCAATATTTTTACAACCTGCTTTTTTGCTGTATGGCACTTAGTAGCAGCACTCTCCACATGTCTGATCACACTTCATAAAGACACTTACAAAAGAGGACTTCCAGAACCACTTCAGACTGTGGCAAGAACAATGCGATAAATGTGCTCAGAGTGAGAAGGGATACTTTAAATGGAATTAATTGCAATGTACCTTTGACTGTAATAATTCTTTCAAAAATTTTAAACATCATATCATTTGATCACATTGCATACAATAGAGGTGTCTGCGCACCCAACTTAAACACAGTTCACATTATACAAGACACAGAACCACGTCATTGCACACCAAGAGATCCATGTAAAAGAAAACGTGATATATATACATAGTGAAGTATTACTCACCTATAAAGAACAAAATTATGTCACTTGCAGGAAAATAGAACTGGGGATCTGGAGATCATCACATTAAGTTTGTCACCTCAGAAAGACAAGCATCAAATATTTTCTCTATTCTCTCCCCCTACAGTCTGCAAATGAAGTTTAGCACAGAGATAGCCAGACCTCAGCCTGGCTGTCCTCTATCATTTGCACTAATTTGTTTTGATTGCTTTTATTGTCTTATTTTTCTTGGACTTATTTCCTTTAAAATAATGGGAATTTGGCAATTCTTTAAAAAAGTATCTTACCTAATACTGTATGTAGAATCTAAACAATAAAGTATGAAAGGAGAAGACAGACTATTACTAGACAAGGTAAACAAAACAAGGGTGCAGGGATAAGGGGATCCCGGGAGGACAATGCAAAGATTGGAAAAAAAGTTATTAATTTTATCATTATGAGATCATGATGCTGACATGAATTTATTGAGGTGAAAAGCTATCTACTCTGTTAAAAATAGTATGCTACAAAATAGATACAGCATTACCAAATTTTTTATTTTCAAAAATGCACTAATATATAAAGGTTATCTAGAATGTGTTTGCTCAACTGCCTTAATCTGTCTCTGGGTGTGAGATGCTGAATATATATATTTTTGTTTAAGAGTGTTTTCTGAGACCAAGGATATAGCTCAGTGGCACAGTGCCTGCCTGACAAGCACAAGGTCCTGAGTTCAATTCCTTTAGTACCAAAAAAAAGAGAGTGCTTTCTAAGTGGAGGAATTTACAATTGCTGTAAATATGGACAGATAGAGATGGATATGTTAATTAGCTTGACTGTAGTAATCATTTTACAAGGCATATGTATCTCAAAACATATTACACATCTTAAATATGTGTAATTTTGTCAATTATAATTAAAATGAAAAAATAAATCAGTGATACATATAGAGTAAAGGCAGAGATAAAATATTTTTATAAATAATACTAGACTGATAGAGCCTAAAGAAGTCATTTAAATGGTTATAATAAGTTCAAGGTGACTAGAGTCACCACCAATATAGAAAAATAAGTAGTATTCCTGATCCCCAAACATGAGCCCACAAGAAAATCACTTTGGAAAGCTTTTAAAAACACTGATCCTCATGGGCTGGGAATATAGTTCAGTGGAAAAGTGCCTTCTAGGCAAAGTGCAAGGTCCTAAGTTCAATTCCTAGTTTAAAAAAAATTGATACTATAGCTCACCACAGAAAAATCTGCCTCTGAATCTCTAGGGATGAGATTAGGCATTATTTTATAGTTTCTGAAGTGATTTCAATGTGTAGCCAAGTAGAGATATTCACTATTACATATTTAATTATTTTTTTTTAAATTTTATTTAAGGAGAAAAGAAAAAAAAAGAGAAAGGGTACAAGTTATACAGATTTACAGAAAAAAAATGAACAGTAGGAAATCACTAGTTAATGGATTACATATTGTCAACTTAGAAATAATTGTTCAAGTCACAAAATTAAAGCTTGTAAAGTGGACATTCCATCAATGATACTGCAAACAGTTCTGTTCAATGATCCAATAAAACTCTGTGATATCATTTTCTATCTTATACACTTAAATATACATGCAGTTATATAGTTTAGAGCACTTTCATTTCCTCTCTTTTGTACCATGACTATTACACATTTTGGGTTTCATTGCTCCCACGGTTCTTATTGCTTTTTTGGAAGAGAGTAAAACCAAATGTGACACAACAGAACAGAATCGGTCAAGTCAAAAGGGTGGACATAATAGATAATGTAAAAACATAATACAAGGTGATCAACAATGGTTTACCATAATGCCTCCCGCTATCTCTAATAGAATTGCCTATATCGTTAGTTATAATACAATTGAACAGAACAGTAAAGAATAAAACCGACAAAACCAAAACATTGGAGACATTGTAGTCTTCAAAAGTAGATAAAAGTCAACGAGAATGGGCGTTATAATGAATCTCATTATCTTCTCAGCTGATGCCTAAACTTTCGAACCTGATACTATCCAGCAAAACAGAATAGGGGAACATCAGTTAAAAACCAGATGGTGAGAGTAATACAGGACTTTAAATCGAGGTAATGGAAAGTCAAAGTGGGTTACTATAATATATCCTGCTATTTTTTTCCTTTAATTAAAAGGATAAAGATAAAAAAGTAAATAATGGAGTGGAGATTGAGATAAAAGAGGGCATAACGAAAGAGCGCAGATCAAAACATAACCATTTAAGCAGAATAGTGTTTCACCACCAGATAATCCTAACCTAAAAGTAGTTACCATATTGTCTCTTTCCTTGAAATCCTTGAGTACAACTTTGTATACTGTAGCATTAAGTATATCAAAACAATGTAAAACCATTTAAGAGAATGACAGCATTACAGAGTATTTAGAATCGACTAACAGAAAATGAACAATGGTTTCTGTATAATCTCCTTGTCTTTAAAAGGTTTTTGCTTATACTATCGTACATAATAAAATCCAATAAGATACAACCTATTTAGACCATTGGAGACAGAAGGACAAAAGCTAGATGAGACTTCAAAACAAGATGATACTAAATCAGTATTACCTATTAAGATGTCATTTTCTCCAAAATAGCTGTTCCTATCATCCAATCTTCTCTGCCTCATTTCTGTTGAGCTCTTTTTCTGTCAGTAGCTGTCAGTTTGTCTTCTTCATTTTGTTCTCTGCTCCATTTGTTGTGGCCTCCCCGCCACTATTTCTGGATTCTTTGTATTTTTCTTTTTTTAGAATATCCTGCAATACTCTCTGTAGAGTTGAATTGGTGGTCGCAAACTCCCCCAGTTCCTCTTTATCCTGGAAGCACCTTGTTTTTCCATCAATTTCCAGGGACAGTTGTGCAGGATATCTCAATCTTCGCTGGAGATTATTATCTTTCAAAGCTTGAATTATTTCCCCCCACGCTCTTCGTGATTTGATGGTTTGTGCAGAGAAATCTGCTGTAATTCTGATGGGTGTTCCCTTGTAAGTGGTCTGTTTCTTGTCTCTGACAGCTTTTAATATTCTGTTCTTGTATTGAATTTCTGGAATTTTTATTATTATATGCCTGGGTGTTGCTCTGTTTGGGTTGTAGGTAGCTGGGGTCCTGTATGCCTCGTACATCTGAGTATCTTTACCTTTTGCTAAATTAGGAAAATTCTCCTGGATTATTTCTGTGAGTAGCTTTTGTAGTTCACTTGTTTGTGTCCCTACTTCTTCTTTTATGTTCTTAATCCTTAAGTTACGGATCCTCTTATCATCTTCTTGTCTTTGTATTATTGCTGTTTGTTTCTTTGTTATTTTTAAGAAGTTTTTCATTTCATTCTCCCATATTACAAGTCTGCCCTCCAGTTCAGATAGTCTGTCCTTAGTTTCTTTCAAGCTGTTATGCCAGTCTTCGAGAGACTTCTTAGTATCTTGGTAGTCCCTTTGAACCTGCTTCATGTATTCTATGCTTTCTCTGTTTTCTCTATCAAACAATTCTCCCCTCTTTTTCTGTTCTTCCATTCCACCATCTGTTTTTTCTTGGGTGGTGCTTAGCATTTCTCTAACTATTCTGCATACTTCTAGCTTCAGGTCGTTGATAACTTCATTCCTGAATTGGTCTATGAGGCTCTCTATATGGCGCTTTATGTCTATTGGTACGGTGTCCGCTATTGCCTGTTTCTCAGAATTGGGGGCCGAGGAGCCTTTCTTGTTGCTGCCTCTTCCCATATTCTCTGTTCCTTATATATGCAAGCTTATATAAGAGGCCCAGCTTCTCTCCCAGTCAGCCACAGCCTGATCGAATTGTGCCAGTTAGGTGTTCCCGCTCACCGCTGTGCACCAGGGAGTTACAGACCAGGCAGCCTACGCGTCGCCCCTCCTCCCGGCCACCGTCAGGCTCTGGGATCTGGGTTGGGACAGCCTACCGGGTCCGCCGGCAGAGTCACGCAGGCCAGGCACTTTTCACCAATCCCACCCAAGAGGGGGATGTGTGGCTGGAGTCACCACCGCGCCCTGCTCCCGCAGGATTGCTCGGGCCCAGAAAGTCCTCCGCTGGAGTCAAACTGTGCTGGAGTGTCAGTTTCTCTCACTCACCTCACCACAAGTCAGTGCACGCCTCCCTGCCCGTCCTGTTTTCGGCTCCGTTCACAGATTGCCGTTCTCAGAGCTTCCGCGTGTCTCTCTCCTTGCTGAGCCGCTGTAGAGGCAGCCAGCCGCCGCGCAGCGGGAAATCCAAATCACAGCTTCCAATGGCGCGGGGTCCAGCCTCCACACTGAGGCTTTTCTGTTCCTGTTTTAGCACCAGGACTGCATTCCAAGTTGGTTTCTCTCAGCCCAGTTCATTCCTGAGTCAGCAGAGCATATCTCCACCTGCTTATGTCTCCTTAGTCCACACCATTCCTGGCTTCTGAGCCAAGTCTTTCAGAGAGCCTCCGGTAGTTGCTGTTATCTGTCCGCCATGTTCTCCCAGAAGTCATACATATTTAATTATTTAAATAGCCAAAAATGCAATACAAAAAGTGTAAGCAGAATAGTATCCCCAAACAGGAAAAAAAAAAAGGCTGTTGTAAAGGAATAGGAGTTTGGAAGAGGAAACCTAACTAAAGATATAGTTAGCTAGTGGGCAAATATATTCAGTCCATTGCAGTTTAGACTGAGCAGGCAGTTAATACTCAAGCCAGAAGACAGGCACATGACCACGGCCACAACAGAATGATGAGAGTGAGAGTCCCTGTCTAAGTGCTATTGAGTGCCTATCCAAATGCATAAGGATTTAATAGAGGATGAGATACTATAGGATTAGCTGCACACCTGTATGAAGATACATATGAGATAGATTCCTACAAATACAATTTCTAAGTCAAAGAGTATGTGTTTTTTTCAGTACTGGAAATCAAACCCAGGGCCTTCCACATGCTAACCACATGCTCTACTACTGAGCTACATCCTTGGCCTATGGTAAATACTCTTAAAAGTCAGAGATTAATTTTAAAATATCTTAAATATGAAATAGAAATAGCACAATGTATCGAATATACAAAGAGAGTTGAGTTGCAGAGTTGAGTGATCCCCCCTAATGCACCTCATAGTCATCAGATATACTGTCCTCAACCTACCAGACCCCAAACACAACGGGCATTGCTAGGGCTCCTGATAATCTCTGTCCTGACCATAAAATTTCTCTTTCAAGTCATTTCCCATTTGAACCATTCTGTTTGCTTGTTTCACAAATCTTCTACCATTAAAAGCTTTTCCAGGTATTTTTGCTTAAAATTTTATGTCTGTTTTTTAAATCTAAATGTCTTGTCTGCCAATTATAAACCTGAAGTAGTTCTAAATCATATTCTAGATCAAATCACTTTTTTCAAGGATTGAACCTAGAAGTGCTGAGCTACATTTATACCTCCCTTACTCTAATTTTATTTGGGACAAGGTATCACTTAAGTTGTCTAGGTCAGCCTTGAATTTGCAGTCCCTTGCCTAAGCCACCTGAATAGCCAGGATCACAAGCCCATACCACTGTGTCTGGCAAAGATCTATTTTTGACTATGGTTTTTAAACCCTCCTGTTTATTAAACTTTAATATGTAATTTAAGATGCTTCATCCACAATGTTTTTCCTGCTATTTTCAATCCAATCACATCATCTCTAAATTTATATCAGCCTCCTAACAGAAGCACACTTCATTCATTCATTCAACAACTACTTGCTGGGTATCTACTGTACAGCAGTGTTTTACACCCTGTGGATAAAGTTCTTGCCCTTAGAGAGCTCAAGAAAAAAAGGTACATGAATGAGGAGGCAGGGCACACAGGCAGCCAATCAAAGTTATATATGGAGTAGCCAGATGCTGATAATTGATATGGAGAAAGTAAAGCAAGATAGTGATTCCAGAGTGTGAAAAACTATAATTTTCAGTTAAAGGCATCATGAAAGCCATCACTGATAAAATAAATTTTGGAACATGAAGGAGGAGGACAGGAGCCAAGTAGATTTCTGGCGGAAGAGGATTCCAGGCAGAGAACGTAAATACAGTGGTCCAGAGGCAGAAGCATTTCTGGACTGACTGAAACACAGTCAGGCTAGTCAGTGTAAGTGTGAGCAACAATGTGTATCTTATGCTATTTTTAGTTGAGAATACACAAGGGCACTGAAAGGCTTTATTTAACTTTAATATTCAAAGAATATTCAAGCTAGACGTTATACATCCGAGAGTAATCCTGCTACAGTCCATGACTGAAGTACAGAAAAGAGCCTTACCATCAACACTGCCAGGCAGCAAGTTCCAGAGATTATAACTGTGGGAAAATTTACAGGAGGCTGTGGAGGAATAACATCACCATGCATCTAAGGATGCTGCAGCACCTAACTCCCAGCCTCCTATACCATCTGCCTTCATTTCCATCCCTTTCTTTCCAAAACTTTTATTCAGAGAACCAGAGAAAGTTTCTTCATTTTATACGGTAAAATAATATGAAACATTTTCATTATTATTTATGAAACATTACTGGCCAGATGCACCTGTAATTCCAGCACTCTAAAAGCCTGAGACAGTAAGATTGAAAGTCTGAGCCCCACCTAGGCAATTTAGTAAGACTCTGAAGAGAAAAAATAAAAATGGTGGGTAATGTGGCTCAGTACGAAGACCTTGGGTTCAAGCACCATTACTACACACATACATACACAAAGTATCAGCAGGACACATATATCTCATCAAGTGAAGTCTATTATATCTGTCTACACTGATTGTTAATCTGCTTTATCTTCTACACTAAATTACATGTTTCTTATTCCAGAAATGCCACACATATTACAACTAGAGAATATACGTTGGATAATTGGTATTCATACTAGTTTTCAAAGCATATGTTTTATACCATAAACTCAGACTAAAGGTTGAAATTTGACCTAAATCTAAACAACATAGACACACACACAACTCTGCTTTGACAATATTCAATGATCAACCTTAGGTATAGTAGATTCCTATCAAATGACTTAAGAAATCATCTAACTATATTTTCAGCATAGCTTTCTAGGTTAATACAAAAATAATTTTATCAAAGAGCTTCAGCAATAAAAATTACCCAAAAAGAAAGTTAAAAATATGTTAAAAGCAACATAAACACTAAATATGGCTGTCACAATTTAGCATTACAAAGTTATAGTAAATGATGTAGCAATAAGGTAGTTAAAATTCAGAATCAATCACATTCTTACCCAGGAAATATATTTTTCCTTTACTTCATTGTTTTCTCCAGTTTCTCCCACCATTTATGCAGCCCAATTCACATCTTTAAAAGGTCACCAGGTCCTACAGCTGCAGTAGGTCCTGTAAAAGAATCACCATATCATCACTTCATGAAAAGAGAAAGTATATTCTAAGAAACTGAGCTGGCCAATCTGATTAGCCTCCTTTCCTAATTCATTCTGACAACTATTCAAAAAAAAAATAAAAGCAAGCAGTGAAAATAAAAACGGGTCTCAAGATACCAGCCAGCAGTTTATAATTATTAAAAATTTAGAAGAAGGGGCTGGAGATTTAGCCCCAGCAGCATAAGCACCTGCCTTGCAAGCAGGCGGTTGTGAGTTCGGTCCCCGGTACCAGTAAAAAGCTAAAAAAAAAAATTTAGAAGAACCTAGAACATATTAATGGAAGCTAGGTAACAGTGAATTCTCTCTGAAAACAGAAGATAATTCATCAAAATCTATACTTTTAACACTTTTTATACCAATAAATCTCTATCCTTCCCTCCTAGCTGGATGTGAGGTAACTTGGAAGAAATGATAAAATTAACTTATATGTGGCCTTGGTACATTACAGACCTTGGTACATTACAAAGGATCAGGACTATGAACACTTGTGAATGCAAATAGCTTGCCCCGCAAAAAGCCAATCCTTATAAAACAGAACCTTCTACACTGCTGATAGAAATGTACATCAGCATACCCTACACAAATCTGCAGAGGTTCCTCAAAAACTAAAAATAGAAATATAATTTGACCCAGCTACACTACTCCTTGGTATATACCCAAATTAAAGTCAGCGTATAATAGGGCAGTGGTGACAAACATTTAGAGCTTCCAATGGTAACAGCCTACTGCCACATGCATGCCATAGGATCACCGCTACTGTCATAGGGATATCTGCATATCCATATTTATTGCAGCATAATTCAAAAATAGCCAAGATATAGAACCAGTGTAGTTGCCCATCAACAAAAGAGTGGATAAAGAAAATGTAGTACTGTATATATAAAACAAAATGGATTATTAGTTAGCCATAATAAAACACTCTCATTTGCAGGAAAATGGGTGTAACTGGAGTTTACCACATTAAGCAATGGAGCTAGAGATCACTGTGTTCAGTGAAATAAGCCAGACTAAGAAAAACAAATATCAAATATTTTCCCTAATATTTGGGGTATTTTTTTAAAAGTAGCATGAAAGTAGAAAGATTATTATTAGACAAGGGAAAAAGGATAAGGGAGAGGCATGTAAGAGAGTATAGGGATGGATATAATCAAAATATGTTATATATGCATATATGAAAATGCCATATTGAATTCCAATATTTTGTAAAATGAATAGGTACTAAATAAAAATATATTTTAAAAAGCGTCCTTTGCCAATGTAGTTACTAGTTTTCACTAGCACTGTCACATCTTTAGCATATATTATCTATTTTTTACAATTTTAATCTCCATTCTAAGACCTTATAATTAATTCTTATAATAATCCTAATAGGTAGAGTCTACTATTTTAATCATCCACTGAGGAAACTGAAGCACACAAAAATTAAATAAATTCCCTTAGGAAATGTACAATGTGCTATATTTCTTTTCACAGGCAAAAACCTCTAAGCAAATATAATTTTACAGCAAGGTAAAGTCTCATCCATCTTTTTCACTTTCTTTTACTGCTGTCCTTGTGTAACTAAAGTAGTTCAATGCCTAGTTAATACTCATTAATTTTTTAATTTATAATTTACTGAATAATCTAAATGCTAATTCTCCATAGTTTAAAACTTAACTTTTTCTTATTTAAAAAATTATCACAGTGAGCATAGTAGTTCATGCTTTTAATACCAGTTACTCAGGAGGCTGAGGCAGGAGGATGACAAGTTCAAAGTCATTTGGCAACTTAGCAAGACTATATCTCAAACTAAAATTTTACAAGGGCTTGGGATGTAGCTCAACAATAAAGCTCTTCCTAGCGTGTTTGAGGCCCTGAGTTCAATCCCTAGTACTGAAAAACAATTATCCTATAAACATCAGAAAAAAGAACTCTTTCTAATGAGCTGTGGAAATCAGAAGCAATAATTATTTTGCAGAAGATTAAGACTTCAGCCACTATTTTAGATTATTACATTTCAAACATTTTGCTATACACACCACTTTAAAATATTTCTTTTACTCTCTAATTAAGTGATTAGAACATGATGCTAATGATGCCAAAAGCTATTGATTCAATCCACCAGGCCACTTAGCTTTGTTTGCTTCACATTTACAGACTCAACCTGGATGGCATATTTTAGGTCATAAGAAGAAGCAGGTAGGAGTATGCAAAATGAGTAGCAAAAATACATCTGGAAAAATAAGTGCCAAAAATACACAAACACAACATCAGCCTCACCATCAGAAGGAAGGAGAGAAAAAAGGTTTGTAGGTTGGTCCATAATCAACAGCAAAGGTAGAAACCTTTCTGAGTAAGAAGCCCTTGTCAATCTCAAATCCTTTATCAGAATAAAACCTAAATAATTTCCTTCAAAAACAACCAAACAAGAAAAACAGGTATACATATTCTTAAAAATTAATGTTTTTAATTTTTGCACAAACTCTGCTTGATCTGAAAATAGCATTTTCTTAATCCTGATAGTTCTAACTAACAATAAAAAAATTTGCAATGGTTTTTTAAAATGTCACAAAAATTTCTACTTATGCAACACAGAAAACTATTAGAAAAATGTGACTGCAATTCCATAAGTATTTCTAAGATTCTTTTAAAATTACTATAAATTTTCATAAAACCAAAAAGTGCTCTTTTTCCAAATGATATGAACTTATTTTAAACATGTTTTTTCAAACTGAATGAAGAAACTAACCAATAACAGATCTGTTTACATTTTAAAATAACACATGGCCCATTCAAGCATGTTTTCTCACCTTCAACAAATAAAAATGAAAAGGCAAAACTATGTTCCTCAGTTGTTACTGTAAGGAGAAACCCACTTGGGATCATCATCTTCAAGATTTCCTGCCCACAGCTACAAAAAGCTTCTCGATGTACTAATGCTACACAACACATGGGTTCCAACAGTCACAAGGTAACTATGACAGCAAAGGCAGAGTTATTTGTGAGATCACAGAAACGATCTGATGTAATTTTTTAAATTGAGGTAAGATTCACATAACATAAAAACAACAATTCTTTAAAATGGCATTTAGAACATCACAATGTTATACAACCAATTACCTCTACTTTGTCCCAAAATAAAATCTGGTACTCATTAAGCAGCCACTTAATAATAATAACTGCACAGAATTAACTAACTAAAGGTTCACTTAATGTTTATACTAGCAAACATTGAAGGACAGGGCACCAGAGAATAAAAAAAGTAAAATCTGAAACTTAATCAATGGGAGATGACATGGAGGAGGGAAAAGTGCAATAAAGAATCCTGATGAGAGCACCCCTCAGGAATAGAGGAGAAATGTGCCACAAACGCGTTGCCTGCCCTCGGCCAGACTCTGCCCCGTGGATTCTGCCCTCTAGCTGAGGCCAACTACAAACTCCAAGCCCAGTATGTTTTATTTTCCCTTCAATACTGGGCAGCAGAAGCACTGACCAACAAACTAACCTGATCATAGATGAGGCCAATGCCCAGGGAGAAAAGATAAGCATGGGAAAAAGATAAGCATGGGGGAGTTAATAGCTCCAGGGAGAAGTAACAGACCTGGTCTACAGCACTAGCCCCTAAAAAAGCTGATGGGGAAAATGATAACTAGTTGGATCCCATGACTACAGAGCCTGGAAAGAAACTACTCTTGAAAAACAGAAAGAAAAAATTTTTAATTGATTCCATTTCTTTCTTTTCTTTTTTCCTCTTGTATTTTCTTTCATCAGTTTTTTGTGGGCCTAAGGTTTTTTAAATTTTATTTGAAAGAGAATAGCCCAGCAAAGTACTTTATTTTTTTTTTTTTTTTGGTACTGGAATCGAACTGAGGACCCTGCACTTGCCAAGGAGGTGCTTATGCTGCTTAGCTATAGCCTCAGCCCCCAAAATAGGGGGTTTTTTTGGTACCAGGGTTTGAACTCATGATCTCACACATACCAGGCAGGCGCTTGTACCCCTGAGCTGAATCCCAAACCCTTTTAAAGAGAATAAAACCAAGCAAATAAAACAGAATAAGGCCAATCAAAACAAAACTGTGTAACACAGAACTTCAAAACAATACAAAATCAACAATGGTTCCATAATGCCTCTTGTTGTATTCAAAATAGCTACAGATATCTTCATATGTAGTAAAAATCAAGCAAACCATAACAGAATAGAATAATAAAAACAAAACAATGAATGCAATAAAGGACTTCAAAACAAGGTAACAGTGAATCCAAAATAGCTACCATAATATATCTTACTATCTTTGAAACTGTTGCTCATGCCATTGGGCACAACAAAATCAAACAAAACAAAACAAAATAAAACCCAACCTATTAAACCAATGAAACTGATATAGGACTTCAAAACAAGAAAACAGAGAATTAACAATGGCTATCACCTTCACAAGGAGATCCCCAATAGATGCCATACTTAGTACTGTTATCCTCTCAATAGATGATCAGACCACTGGCCCTAGACCTGAGAAGCCCATGAAACACCTACCACCACAAACATCAAATTGCATTTCACTTGAATAGTTACCATTGCTGCCTGTGTTTCTCCAGATCAGCCAGCTGCTGACGGGGGTGGGGGGTTGGGGGTAGCTCTTCTTGTTTCCCAGCCTGAGCCCTGGAAGGGGTTGGGTTCTGGCTGTGCCCCTGCCAGCAGTAGCCCGTGCATGGCACTGGTTCGCAGGGAAGGCTTGCTTCTTGGTGAATTCTGGTTCTCTTCCCCCGCAGTCTGCAAATGGCACTGACTCACAGGAAAAGGCAAGGGTCTAGCAGTCCCTGCATTGGCAGCAGCCCATGCAAGGCATTGGTTTGCAGAGAGGGCCTGCTACTTGATGAATTCTCTAGGGTTTATTCTTTTGTTTTGTTTTGTTTTTCCCTTAATTTCTTTCCTTATTTTTATTTTTTCCCTTTGTTTTGCTCTGGTTTTTTTCTTTTTCATCCTTTTAATTTTTATATTACTATTATCTAATATTACTAATTTTTTTTACTTCTCAATAGGATCCCCTATCTCACTTTTCTCTATTCCTTATTTTCTTTTGATTAACACTGCAAATTATACTTTCCTTGCCTCCACCTTCTTTATCTCTACAATCATTAAGTTTTATGAATCTTTAGACAGAAAACTCTATGCTATTAGTGCTAAAGAGAGCATTCTGAAAAATGGACATTAACCAAAAATGTCTCTACAACAGTAACAAAGTCTTCCACTATAATCATTCCACAAGCCCCAGCACAAAAAAACAAAGAAACAAAAACAAAACAAAAGAAGACAGGCAACAAAATGCTTTCCAAAAAATTCCAACTCACTCAAAACCAATCCACCGGATACAGAGGTGAAAAAAATCAAAAGCCTCACAGCCAAATTAATCAAAAGGATAATAGAAGAGAGATTTTTGAAAAACATATCAAGAAGGTATTTAATGAATATAAAAAGAAATAACTAGGGGCTGGGGATTCAGCTCAGCGGCATAAGCGCCTGCCTTGCAAGCAGGCAGTCGTGAGTTCGATCCCTGGTACCGATAAAAAGGAAAAAGGAAAAAGACAAAAAAAAATAAAAATAAAAAAATAACTAAACAAATAATAGGCCTAATAAAATAATCAGTGAGTCTGTGGAAGACACTAATAAAAAACTAGCTGAACTTAACAAAACATGAATGCTGTGAGCAGAAAAAATCAGAGTCCACAAGAAGATACCAAATAGAAGCTCAGGAGATTAAAATTTTTACTGAAAATATAGGCAGCAGATGTGATCCACATGAAGACAATGTTTCTAAAAAATATCTTAAAAACAATAAAAGAACATAAAAAATGAATTCAACAGTTGCAAAGAAAACTAAGATTAGCTGGAATTATTGAAAAGTCAGAAGATACCACAAATGGCATAAAAATGTGTTTAATAAAACAATAGCACAAACTCCAAACATAGGGTAAGAATTTAACCTACAGAAAGTGAGAACCCCAAACAGCCAAGATGAGAAAAGAACCTCTCCATGGCACATCACACCAAAAAAGCCACAGAAGAATAGAACCTTAAAAGCTGTTAGAGCAAAGGAATGTATCACTTCAAAAGCAAAAACTCATTAGAATTACAGCAGTCTTCCCAACACAAACCTTAAAGGTGAGGAGAGCTTGGAGTAAAGTGCTTCAAGCCCTAAAGGAGACCAACTTCCAATCCAGCTATGAATGCCAAAAAAGTCCAAAAGAATGAATAAACCAGATATGGTAAGTAGTTAAGTAGAAAGAAAGGATAGAAACTCAGCAATGGGAAAATAATGCAATGACAGAAATAAGTTAGTACCTTTTAGTAACAACTCTCATCAAAGAAACAGACTGGCAGAATGAATAAAGAAAAAGATCCAACTATATCCTGTATATTAAGAACACATTTAATAAAAAAGAAATTCATAGATTAAAAGCAAAGAGAACCCAAAAACAAACAAGTAGCTGCTCGATAGTCAGAAAAGTGGACTTTCAAGCCAAAACTGATCAGAAGAGGCAAAGAAGGTCACTACATATTGGTTGAGTGAACAATTCAATAGGAACAGATAACACATATTAACATACATGCACCAAACAATGGCATACCCAATTCATAAAGCAAGTATTACTGGACATAAAAGATCAGATAAACATCAACACAACTATAGTGGGGGACCTCAATACTCACTCTCACGAATAGGCAACTAGACAAAAACTTAACAAGTAAGTATGAGAACTGAACAAAATCTTCAAAAAAATGAATGTAATAAGACGACCTCTAGAGTATTACCCAACAACAATAGAATGCACATTCTTCTCAGCAGCATACTGAACATTCTTCAAAACAGATTACACACTATCCAATAAACCATGCTTAAGTAAATCTAAAAGAATTCAAATAATACAATGTATACTATCAGCTCAATGAAACTAGAACTTGATGGCCAAAAAATTGCCACAGAAATTATACCAATGCATGAAAATTAAAAACAATATACTCTTTTTTTTTTCTTTCTCATTTTTTTTTATCGGTACCAGGGATCAAATTCATGACTGCCTGCTTGCAAGGCAGGCGCTTATGCCGCTGAGCTAAATCCCCAGCCCCAAACAATATACTCTTGAATAATCAATGAGTCACAGAAGAAATAAAACAGTTCCCAGAATTAAATGATAATGCCAGTACAATGTATGAGCATTTATGGTACATAATGAAAACAGTCCTTGTCAGGTGTGGTGGTACACGCCTATAATCCCAGCACTTGGGAGGCTGAAACAGGAAAATCGCTGTAAGTTTGAGGTCAGCCTTGGCTACCTAGTGAGTTTAAAGCCAGCCTGAATTACATGGAAGAACCCCTGCCTCAAAATAAAAATTAATCAACCATAGATATATGGGTCTATTTCTGGGCTCTCAATTTTATTTCACTAATCTATATCCTTCTGCCAGTACCACACTGTTTTGATGATAACTTTGCAGTAAATTTTGAAAGTGAGATTCGAGTCTTCCAACTTCATTTTTCATTTCCAAGATTGTTTTGATTAGTTAGGATCATTTCAATTTGGACTTTAGAATCAGTTTTCCATTTCTGCATAGAAGGCCCCTGGAATTTTGACAGAATTATACTGCATATTTAGATTGCTCCAAGCAGTACTGCCATCTTAATAACATTGTCTTTGGGTCCAAGAACCATGTCATATCTTTTCATTTTAGGATATTAATGTCACGTTTAAGCTTCCTTTAGTTGGGGCTGGGGATTTAGCTCGGCGGCATAAAGCACCTGCCTTGCAAGCAGGCAGTCGTGAGTTCGATTCCTGGTAGCAATAAAAAAGGAAAAAGACAAAAAAAAAAAAAAAAAAAAAAAGCTTCCTTTAGTTGTATCTACTTTGTTTATTTTCTAACACCATGGAGTAATTCACAAATACAAAGTTTAGGACAAGGGATATAGTTCAGAGGCACAAGAACCTCTTGGCAAAAGCAAAGTCCTGAGTTTGATTCCTAGTACTAAAAACAAAATACAAAGCTTACTTTTGCAATGAAGAATCCAATTTTAGTATCCCCCTAACAGATGTCAATTATTTAGGGTTTTACTGTTTACTTTTGTCAATTAAAAAAGGTTACAGCTCAAGGATTTTTACTACTTTGAATTGTAATTGTTTCAACATCAGTTACTAGCAGAGGAGTTAACAGATATGAACAATATTTGTTCACTGATAAGAGTAAACTGTTTTAACAGATTTCACAGAATGGTAACAGGAACATTCATATAGTCCAAGTACCTCTACAACTGATTATGAAACATTAGTTACTTTGCCAAAGATTTTGATTAAAGAAGTATAGGTAGTCAGAGTTTAAAGTATCAACTAGGGCCAGGGATTTAGCTCAGTGGTATAAGCGCCTGTGTGGTGAACACGAGATCATGAATTTGATTCCCAAAGTATCAACTATAATTCGGTATCAGGGGGACTTTAAAAGTCCTTCCTTTAAAAAAATTTCAGATAAGGCCAATAAGAGAACAATCACTTGGGGTTATAAATATACCTTGGGCTGGACACAATCTGTTTTTTGCTCTCACATCAAATTAGAACTGAAGACAACATAGTAACCTAGGAAGAAATATGGGGCTTTCTAAGACTAACAATTTTTTAAAAATTATATATTCACCAAAAGTAAAAGTAACTGAGACCAACAGATTGGAGTCTGAGGAGCAGTGGACTGATTCAGTTCCCATGTCTGGTGCCAACTTTTCAAAGCTCTCAATGCATGACCCATGTCAGACACATGTTATAAGGTGATCCAGTAATCAGAAAGTGCTTCAAGAATTAAATTGCCTATAAATAACTTCAATCAGAAAATACTATCAAGTGTTGAAATAAACAACCAGCAACCAAATTCTGGTAAAAAGAAATCCAATGCCATGTATTCTATAATATAAATCAAAGGTTATAAAAATATCTTCTGGAAGGTGCTTAGAGTCAGTGCTTCGGCAGGGAAAAAATTAGTATACAAAAAAAAGTAATACAAAGTTAGTAATTCTGAGTCAATGTTTATTTTGTTTTTTACCAGAAACTTTAAACTGAAAAGAGTAAAGGAGTAATGGGGGGATGGATATAATCAAAATATATGCATTGAATCCCAATATTTTATAAAGTTAATAGGTACTAATGATAAAGAGAAAAAGAGTAAGGGGTAAGAGAAAAAGTTTAAAAATAGGCCTAGGAAAACTGGGGGCTGGAATAACCAGGTAAGGACCTGACTCTTAAAGGAAAACACAGACAACATAACCAGGGTAAGAGCTGAGCTAGGATACATGTCAAATACTTGGTGACTGAGCCCAATACGACGTGGTCAGAGGATCCCTTCAGCACATGTATAGCAAGGCTTGTCAGAATAACATCTATGACTTTCTTGGTATACGTTTTGCCAAACATTCTCCCAGAACCAGAAAAACCTTCTCCCACTACAGAGGGAAAGGGCTTCTTTTTTGATACTGCCACGGCCTAATGTGCCTGTGTAATTTTCTATCCTCTAAGAGTGTTTAACTTTGTACTTCTCTCACCACATTTCCTTAGTTCCACTACACTCAGTTCACCTCAACTGAGTATCAAGATTCAGGAATGGGATAAAAGTGCAATGCCTGGGAAGACACGGTAAAGGCCACCTTCTCTTTGGTTGTCAATAGTAGCAGAGAGGGAAATAGATTGCATAAGAAGACAGTGTTTTCTGTCAGAAAGAGCTATCCTGTGTCTCTCAAACCCAACACTCACAAGTTTTGCTCCAGGGTATGATATCATTCTGAGAATCTAAATGTATGATAGCCACTTCAGTCTCTGGTTCCTCTGGGTATATCCCCTGACAAAGTCATCAAGCATGTGTCTCCTACTCCAAGAGTCCAGAGTCTGAGTTTTTACTGTGGTGTGCTGAAAGTATATCAGGGGCGTGTGAGTGCTCCTCAGTCCACAAGGCCCCGCAAAAGAGGCCTGGATCAGGCACTCTGGGGACACTTACTACAGGGCTGGCTGGGGGTGAGAAATGCCTGCTTGACTCTCAGCGTGCTCAGGGTGCAGCATGCCCAGTAACTGCTTCATCCCCAAACTGTATGATTTGAGCCTACGTGGTGATGGCTTTCTTAGGCCCTGACTGGCTATGCTAAGCTCTCTTGACACGTAGCCCCTTTTCCTTTACTCTCCTTTTCTGTCTGTAAAGAGAGCTTTCAATCAATTTACAGCCACGCCATTCTGCACCCAAGAGTTGAACCACTAATATTCCCACTTGGGACTTGGCAGGCCTGCTTCAGTTTTGTTCTCGGATTTCTCTTTGGTGGTCCTAGTTACAATATTCTGGGAATCAATTCTTAAATGCCTGCTTTGCCATCTCTGCTAGTCAGGAAAAGAGAAGCAAATGGCATGCCAAGGTTTATAACACAGCTACAAAATAATCAGCCTCAATTTTAAAATAAGCAAAATCTGGACACATCTGGGTACACGCTTACAGTCTGTATATTTTGCTATATGTAAATTAGACATCAATAATTTTAAAATTTAGAAGTTTAAGAGCTAGCTATATAAATCAGTGGTAGGCATTTGCCTAATATGTGAGAGGCCCTGGATTCAGTTCCCTAAAACAAACAAATGAAAGAATAAAAGTAAGAAGTTTTAAAGTCTTGTATCTTATTTTTAGAAAATAAAATGACAGAGGCAATTTTCCATCTTATTCCATCTACGTGACTAACATTCTGAAAAAGAGGTAAGACACTTGATGTATTCACATACACCTCTTATAAACAAAAGACAAACTTCTTTAAAGTTTTAAAGGAACATATCAATGAATTTAACTAATTCTTAATACTTAATTACATACAGAATTCACTCAAGTTGCTCTTATTCTAACCTCTATGCTGAATTATCTTCAGCATGTCAGCAAGGTGTAGTAACCCATTCATGTAAACCCAGCTCCTAGGAAGCTGAAGCAAAATGATCACACATTTGAGACTAAGGCTGGGCAACTTAGCAACTAAATGAGACAATCTCAAAACAACAAATAAAAAGGTTGGGCATGCAGCTCAGTACAAAGGCACTAGCTTCTATCTCCTATACTAGGGGAATAAAAATACCTCTAGCATATCTTCAGAGTGGAGAGTTCAGTGTAGACAATGGAAACCTGTAATTTTATATGTGAAGAAATTTCCTGATTATAAGAATTATACAGATTTAATACAGGCAGTCTATGGCCATACCACCCTGAATGCACCCAATCTCATCAGATTCAATACAAGCGAAGTGGAAAATAATGAAGTGTATGAAGACTCTATGTAAGATGGGAATCAAGAAAGTCAGAATCATAAGCATAAAGAAGAAAATTAAATGTTATCCCCAACACAATTTTAACCCAAATGAGATCATGAGCGGGTACTTTTTTCACTTAAACATATATAACGACACTTCCATCTTATAGAGCATTTTGCTCCATGCTACCACCATTAAACATTTTTGTGTAATTACTGGCCATTCACATTTTCTTTGTGGGACAAGCCGGCAATTTGAAGAATAGTATTCATTTTCCACTCCAGATTATTGTACACTTATTGTAAAAACATGGAAAAAACAACACTGAAAGACAATGGGGAAAAACTTGCACAATTCAAATTGTAACATACATGACTGCTAATTTTTGCATTTTTTAAATAAAATTGATACTTTGGATAAATCTGTTTTTAGAGCACATATTTGTTCACTTAGCATCATAGTATGAGTGATTAAAATTTTTTAAACACTTTCATTAGCTCCATTTTGTTGAATTGTTTGTTGCTTGGATTTATTATAATCTAAAAATTATCTGTCAGACATCTGAAATATTGTTTTGTTTACTTTATATCATCTTTGTGTATAATTTAGTGTGTACATCTATGATTATCTCTTTAGGATAGACTGCCAGAATTTGAATTCCTGGGTCAAAGAATATGAATGTGTTTAAGGCCCATGACATGGATTAAAAACTGAGGATCAACTTAACACCAGCTGAATTAAATCAGTATGGTGCTGAGCACAGATGTTCCACCTGAGGAAAGTTGACAGCATAAACAGAGACATGGAAAAGGAGAAGCTAGGCATTGTGGTCTCTCTTAAATATTGCTGTTTTGAGCTGTTGGTTCTTCTGGAGGAGCTCATCATGACTTGCTTCTGCAGTGTGAGTTCAATCACTGTCATTGGAGGAGCTCAGGACCTTGTTGGTGAGAGTGGCTGTGGTTCCCTTTGGGGGAGCTCTGGTCCTTACATTAAGCACCACTACCTGGCTCCAGAAGGGAAGACATGTGCCATTAATCTCCAGGAGAAACTTGTCATGCTGGATTTCTGGCATGTACTTGACTATTCTTACCATCAGAGGAGCTCAAGACCTCCATATCACTGAAGATGGTTGTACTTTTCAGGGCAGCCCAGAACTTTATTATGAGTGTAACTTCTCTGCTCCAGTGTAGAACACTCAACCTACCAGCACAGCTCCTTCACCCCGCTAGCACAGACTTTCTAGCTTCCACTGCTGACCTTCGGGACTTTTCAGCACGGATCCGTAAAACAGACTGGTGAGTCCTTTTCATGGGCTCTAGACCTCCAGTTGGATTTGTGGAAGACATTGTCATGTTCTAGGTTTTTATCTGGACTCATGCAGGACACTGCTGTGGGATCCAGGCCTTTGGCTGAATATTCTGAGTCTTTAGTGTTGTGGACAGACTTCCTGCACTTCCTTGCGTTTTACTCTGGGTGACCATCATAAAATATTATAAATTCTGTGTCCTGATTCTATTTGTTCTCCTCATAACCCCTGACTACAACAGTTCATATGTAAATTGTGCTGCTTTTTATTTCATGAGAAGTATGTAAGAATGGTTGCATTCCACATCCTTCTTAGCATTTAATTTTTCATTTTCTCTGACACTCTCCGCTTCCACTATAACCTCCCCACTTCACACACATCTGCTAATTTGATGAGAAAAATAGTATCTTAGAACTTTCAATGCATTTTTCCTAACAGAATCAAATTGCTTTTCCATTTGATTAAACCAACTATAGTTCTTTTCTGTGAATAGTCTGCTAAATTCCTTGGATGTCTGACACTGCAAAACAACCCAAGAAAGTGGAGACTTCTAGTTCATCATAATAATGAAGCATTAAAATGTACTTCTCTATCCTTTTGAAATGATTAATAGAAAAGACTACCATAAAAGTAGTAACACATTATAACAATATAAAATAGGGATAAGTTCACAGTAGCACAGGATAAACTGGAAAGGTATCAACAGGAAAACAGTGTGATTAACTTCCAAGAAAAAGCCATTGGAAATGACTGATGGCAGTGCTGACCATATAAAAGAATTTTCAACTGGAACCAAACAAAAGGGATTTCTAAATGTCAGTGTACCTGGGGGAATACAAACCCAAATTCAAAGACAGTAGAAGCTGAATTGGAAGTACAAGCGAGCCACGTATTGTCAGGAGAATAATTAAAGGTCTGGGAAACAGCTGCATTCTCCAGTGTTCCCAAGAGCACTAAGCTGTGAGAATAGTTGTCTGTAAGAAATAGGGGTCAGCTGTAGAGGACCACCCATATAAGTGCTAAGGCTAGAGAACAATGATGAGCACTACAAATAACAATGCACATACTCACCCAGAAGTCAGCTGCCTCTCAACGCAGTAGTTAGCAGCACTAGGGCTCCCATTCTCTACATTTTATTTGGTGTGTGTGTGGCCGTGACTATTAAACCTAGTGGCTCATACATGCTAAGCAAGCAAGCAGTCTACTCCCAAAGTACATCCCCAGTCCTCAACTTACTTTGGAAAGAACAATCATACTTGGGCTGACACAACCTACCATAGTTACTATTCTAAGTACAACCAACTTCTCATCCTGGCTGCACATAAGAATCATCTAGGGAACTTTTAAAACTTTAATCACAAAATAAAATAAAATAAAATAAAAATTCAATTGCTTAGGCACCACCACAATCCAATTGAATCAGTATTTATAAGGGGAAACGGGTCCAGGCATTTGTATTTGAATGCTCTCTAGATAATTTAATATACCCTTAGAACTGAAAATCACTGACCTCAATCCTCATTTAAAAATGTGAACAAAGATGCTATTTAAATTTATTGTATGTTACAGAGAAAGTTAGGTTCAAATAAATGGATCATCTCTTCTAGCAACTGAATTGATGATGCTGAACAGAAGAGTGCTGAAGATGAGGTTTATTAGTACAAGGTCCTGTGGTACATAGCCTTGAAGACAGCAATAGACTGAAACATTTATTCCCAACCAAAAATCAAGTTCTAAAAAAGATAACAGATTCTAAAGTGACACTAAACTGAACAGAGGAACCAGTTCCAGAGGAAACAGTGTTAACAAAGAAAGCAGAAAGCATTGACAGTGTTCTCTGAAAGATCTATGAAAGTACCACTTTAAAAATCTATGAAGTACCAGGTGTGGCAGCAACATGCCCGTAATCCCAGCAGTTCGGAGACTGAGGCAGGAGAACTGCTGTGAGTTTGAGGTCAGCCTGGTCTACAAAGTGAGTTCAAGGCCAGCCTGAACTGCACAGGGAGACCCTGTCTCAAAAAGACAAAAAAAGGGCTAGGGATATAGCCCAGCAGCATAAGCACCTGCCTGTCAAAATAACCAAAATTAAAAAAAAACAAATCCACAAAGACACTAACTAGGGGCAATAACAAAAAATTATTAGTGGGGAATAAAGAAATTTTTTTTAAAAATTTAAATCCCTCAACAGAGATCTCAATAGCAAAAAGGAACACGACCAAAGGTACATGCAATGATTTGGGAAACTGAACTAATGAATTCTCTCAAACCAAGACTAGAAAACATGAGCAGGGAACATGAGTAAAATCTAGATAATTAATTTATATCCACCAGATGTCTAATGTTCTAGAACAAGGAGAAAGTAAACGGAAAGAAATCACTAAAGAAATAATGGGACCAAATGTCTCTTAAGGAGAGGCTGGAGTGTCCAGTTAAAAGGGTCTGCCAAGTAGCTCAAAACAATACTAAGATAAGCTGGACTGTGAATTTTGTCAGTCTGGGAACTGCTCAGAGGATTATTAAAGCACACCTCCGGATGTGCATGGACAGATCATGGAGGCTGGATTTTGGCATCCACATTTGTTTCTCACCTTTTCCTCTGCTACTGTTCTCCTGCTGTGCTTCCCAGCCTCAACTGATTAAGCATCTCTGCTCTGCCACACCCTCTCGTCATGATGCTTCTGCCTTGGAGCCAGCTAACCAAGGAATGAATCCGCAAAACCACGAGCCCAGCTAAACATCTCCTCTAAGTTACGGGTGTCAGGTATTAATACAAATACAACTAATACAACACTAATACAAATACAACTAATACAAATACTAAAGGAAATAACTAAATACAAGTTATACAACTAATACAACACTAATACAAATACAACTAATACAAATACTAAAGGAAATAACTAAATACAAGTTAGCAAAATTTTAAAATACAAAAATAAAGAGAACGTACAATCTAAAATTGTGGAAAAGGAAACTAACCATAACAGATGGGAAATTACATTTGCAACAGACTTTTTACCTGTAACAGATATAAAAACACATATGAACTCATTTCTACAGTGTTTAAAAAAAATAAGTTTAAACATAGAATTCTGTTTTTGCCTAAAACTAACACTGATCCAGAACATAAGCCTAATTTTGTTACCAAGCCACATAAACATGGGTCAGACTCACATGAATTCTTTAGAATATTTCTATTGATGAATTATGAATTTTAAGTTTGAGTTTTATTAAGCAATGAGTACTTAACAGGAAAATATCACAAAATAAAGTACTGAATTTTCAATATTTATTGTTCATAAAAAAGCATCAAAATTTTTAACACTTTTTTTTGTCTTTTTCCTTTTTTTATCGGTACCGGGTATCGAATTTAACACTTTTTTTGGTGTACCAAGTCTAAAAAAGAACAACACAAATAAATTCTTACATGAACCACAATGAAAATATCAATAGCACTTTACAAAAATAAAACTTTATTTCAACTGTCAGGCCTAAAGCAGCCTGCATACATCACAACAGCACGTTCCATGTACACCTACCGCTTATACTGTCAACACATGTATTTTGCTTTCCTGGCCTTTTTACAGGACTTACTTGACATTTTAGTGGTCTTACTGACCACTTTGTCAAGAGGTTCTTATTATATTATACAGTGTGTTGCTAACAGGAACATAGAGTATCAATAAAATAAAGTATTATGTTCTTAATATGTATTGTGCATTTAGAATAAACAACATTTTTATACCAGCTGTGTGTTATTTTGTCTTCAATCAGATTTTACTGGTACATCTTAGATTACAGAATGATCACAGTCATCACAGAGAATTTGTACCTGTACATGCTGTAACGTCATTCTTTTCTCCCATCCCCCACCTCCCTTCAATTTCTTTTCTCCTCTCCATTTACAAAAGCTTTGTTTCCATTTTTTCCTTCCTTTTTCACTTTTTAAAAACTTTTCCCTTCTTTACTTTTTCTCTCCCTTATTCCCCTTCCCATTTGAACATTTTCTTACTGGTTCACAATACCTACTATACATTTTGATCCTTATTTCCACTTCTAGCTTCTTACACCAGAGAAATAATACATCAGCTGTATATTTGCTTACAAACCTAAAATACATCATCAAAAGTAAATTCTGATATGAACTACAATGAAAATACATATAGAACATATAGAAGCAAAAGTAAGTTTTGCTTCAACTGTCACACCCAAGGTAGTCTTCATAACAACTGCATCAACAAAATCTAGTCTACCTTTTGTTTTGTTGTAGAAAGTTTCCATCTCAGGCTTCCATTTTGTCAAGATTTCCCTCTTAATTCTGCCATCATGGTGAAATGTTGACATCAGAGTAATGGTTTTTCTTATGAGGACAGTGTTATATCTGTTATATTCTGAAATCCAAAGATTATACTATACAATTTTCTACTTTGAAATTGCAACATTTCATTTCGAATTTTTGCTTAGTTCCTGCATATAGTTCCTGTGCTGGCCAACTTGTGGAACATCAATTGAAAATTGGTAAATCAACTGTCAAATGTCACATTCCGATTAGTTTGGGAGACAGGAGCAACCATTCTGTTCACAACATCATTTGGTTTATTACTATATGGATAAGGACCTGATGGTTGAGTTCCAGAATAAATGTCTAAACTGAAAGCATAGTAAGTCTTTTCATCTACAAGAGCATAAACTTTTACGTCATATTTTGACCCACTGCTTTTCAGTAAGTCTTTTACATTCCTCTAATCACCATGAGAAAGTCTTGTGAAGCACAACATATTTATGAATGCTTTTGGTTCAGCTAGTAAGGTATCTTAATAAATACATTTTGAATTTGGCTGTTAGTGTATAATGTTTTATTTGCATTTAATCTTTTTGTATGTATTTTACAGCACCTTGTAGCATTTCATCTGGTACAATTTCCAACACTGAATGGCAGTGCTGGCATTCTGTTCAATATCTCTCACCCCTACTAAAAGCTTCACTGTATTTTTGGACCTAGTTCTAACACTGGATTATTCCATTTGGTTGCATGGCCACTTCACATTTCAAATATGTACTTGTATTTCTGTTTTCTTCATTATCTGAATCAAGTAGGCCTGCATTCGCTATATCTGTATCACTCAATTCTTGCTCCATTCACTGTCACTGAAACCTTGGGTCACATGGCCAACATCAAAGTCATCATCATCATCATTATCATCATCACCATCATCCACCCAAACCTCTCTTCTGCTATGAAAGCATGTATTTTACCATAATGGATCACCTTCCTCATCCATGCATGAGTAATATGATGATTCATTTTTTATTTCTTCCAAAACTTGCAAATCTGGTTTTTCATGTGCCATTGTACTGATTTAGGACACTTCTACCAGAAAATGCAAAAGAATATTTTTTTGAATAAATTCTGGAGTGGTGTGGGTCTACTGGACCCTCTGTGATGCTCAGGTAAAAAGAAAAACAAAGTTACACAGCACATAAAGTGGAGAAACATCCTGCTTTGTCACTTTTGCACACATGCATACAGTTTCCCAAGGTGCACATATCATGCCAAGTGGGTAAACCCATAGATTGCTTCCTGTATATATCAGTCAGGGTTTACTAGAGAAATAGACAACACAAGATATACAAATGTACAAGGAATTACAAGATTGGCTTATAAGTATCAGTCACAAAGTTGAATGCGGGAGCATGAGCATGCAGAGAGGTTGAAGGGTCCAGCCCACGGCATGGAGCTTACTGCAGTGTCCCATGCAAGTCCATATCAGAAGGTTGATGGATCTATGATGGAACATTGAAGAATCTATGATGGGAGGCTGAAGAGTCCCAGGTAGAACCAGAATAGTCTGTGCTAGAAGCCAGGAGTCAAGTCCAAGATAAAGGTGAAGACTGGAACTCCTCTGAAGAAGCAGTGATCTGGTCCCTCCTCATTTGCCTTTTGTTGTATGCAGGCTGCTCCCCTGGGGTGGGTGTAGCACTCATACCACCTGCCTGCCCTCCTCCTGCACAGGCTGAAGATGTTCAAACTAGGGACTCTGGCTCCCTGCTGAATCATTCAAAGTTACCACTTTTTCAAATTGACATAATGAACAATATCCTAGAAAGGTGACTGACTGCTTGTTCTCTACACCCAGGATGTAGAGCTGCTGAATCACTTAGGTAAGCTTCTAGACTTCTCAAGTTGACACATTGTATAAACCATAGGGATGCACTCGGGCTGGCTACTACTATACTAAAATACAAATCTATAGTAGAAAAGTAAGGGATAGGGCCACTGCACCCAGTCTAATATACCTGGTTAAATATAAAAGCAAAATAAAGTTAATGGGGGCATGCAAGAGAACCATGAATTTTATTACCATGTATTTTGGGTACAAGTAACTGAAACATGTGCTGCAGCAAATTAAAGTTAAATCCACAAAATAAGAAATGATCTGGGATACAAAGAACAGTGTTTAACAAAGAGAGAAAAAACAGTAAAAGCTTCACAATTACTGATAAAATAAATGTGAGGTGAAACTGAGTTGTCAATAAAGAATTTTTAGAAGAATATAATTTAGAAAATCAATATAAAACTGGGAAGGTGAAGAGCAGGCAAAGAGAAGTACACATAAACTTAAAGTCTGCTCTTGTAGAGGCAACATAGATGCTATCTAAATTTTTACACATACAGATAAAGTTAGGTTCAAATGATTGGACGATCTCCTCCAGAAACTGAATTAAAGGTATTGAACAGAAGAGTGCTGAAGATGAGGTTTATTAGTACAAGGTCATGTGATATATAGTCTTGAAGACAGAGTTAGGAAATTTAAACTTTATTCTCAGTGCAAAAGGAAGTTATTCTAGAGTTTTAAGCAGGACAATAACATAGTTGACCAATACTTTCAAAAAGATATTTCTGGCTGAAATGCAGAATGTATGAGGGTAGGAAAACATAATGGAAGAAAGCGAAGGCAGAAGGCTATCAGAGGTTCTGCAGTGGGGGAAGTACTGGCAGCGGAGAAGGGTTTTCTGTATGTGTTGGAGGTAGCATCAGCAGGCCTTCGGGTAGATTGTACACAAGGGACAGACTTGTGACGGGTAAATTCCAGTTTTCTGACTTCAACAGCTAACTCCAGGAAGGTATCATTTTATCAAGATGGAGACCAAAAAACAAACAGATCAGCAAGATGCATTTTTAAAAGTTAAGCATCTTTTCTGTGCTTTTGCCCCTTGTTATAAGCTCAAAAACCCAAAATATTCTGTACTTACTGTAACTTGTTCTCTTCCTGTTAAAGGTGTAATTGCCAGTTACGCTGCAACCTTGTAACATACTCACCATGTAATCCCCTCCCTGCCTCCCTGATTCCTTTTATGGAGACAAAATGATCCTCAGACCCTGACCCCGCCCCTTGCCCCTTGCTACTTTATAACTCCTTGCAGCCCCTGGCTGGAGCACACTTCCCTGGGTGCTTTTCTGGGACAGTGTCTCCGCTGAGCTCAGCTAATAAAGTGCTTTTTTAATTTTTTGGAGTCCATCATTTTTCTGCCCATATTACTCCTGAATATTTTTCATTTAAATTGTAGATCCTGTGGTATACTGCAAACACCAAAGCAATTACATAATTTCTCTTCTTATCCTACCTACCAAATAATCTTTGTCAAGCACAATTTTTATGCATAAGGAGTTTTAAGCAGCAAAGTCTTAAAGCTTTAAGAGATCCACTAGACCCAGTTATACTTTGAACATGTCTAACAAAGTCCATCTCTAAAGTGTGAGTAAATATCAACTCTAGAAATGTAAGTCCATTACGTACAATAAAACTGGGCAAATTGGGGCTGGGGATTTAGCTCAGCGGCATAAGCACCTGCCTTGCAAGAAGGCGGTCGTGAGTTCAATCCCCAGTACCAATAAAAATGAAAAAGAAAAAAAAAACTGGGCAAATAGGAAATCTAATTCAACTTCTCACAAACATACCTTAAAGATAATTATTTTCATCAGTTAGAGACTGGTATAAATAAGTATACTATAAAGTTCAGTACATCATCAAAGAAACTTTACAATCCTATATGTCCACTGAGGTATGCATGCATGAATTCACATACCAACAATTTTCTATATCCTGGAAATGAGAACTCTGTCTTCTATGTTAAATTATGGTACCACACTCTAAGGTTCATAAGATAACACTTCAGCTCTTCATTAACTATGAAACTGAAGAACATCTTACAAAATCAAAGTTACCTACCAGTAAGGGCAAACACAAGTACCTCTCTTGGAGAGGCAGTCACTGAACATTAACACTATAGGCACTGTTATAGTTTACACATTATATCAGGTTGAGAAGTTTAGAAGTTTAACTGAGTGATTCAGCAGTTCTACATCCTGGAGTGCAAAAGTCAAGCAGTTACTTTTGTAGGATATTTTCACTGTGTCAATTTGAGGTCAGAACTTTAAGTGACTCAGCAGGTGGCTAGGAGGCCTAGTTTGTAACATCCTCACCCTGCCAGAGAAGACCACACAGACTCAGAAGGTGTGAGTGCTACATCCACCCCAGGGGAGCAGCCTACATACAATAAAAGGCAAATAAGGAGGGACTGATTGCTGCTTCTTCAGAGAAGCTTGAGACCTTGTCTTCAGCTTGAACCTTGTCTCCTTGGCTTCAAGGACAGACTGTTTTGGAAAGACTGTTTGGCTTCTGCCTGGGACTCTTTGGCTTCTGCCTCGGACTCTTTCCATCATATTCTTCATTGTTCCATGACAGACCTATCAGCCTCCTGAGATAGACTTGCATGGGACACTGCTGTAAGCTCCAGCTCTTGGGCTGGATCCTTCAACCTCTAGGGAGCAGACACCCTCTGCATCCTCCCTCATTCGACATTGTGGCTGACCACTGTAAGCTAATCTTGTAATTTCTTACACACTGGTATACCTTGTGTTATACCTGTTTCTTTAGTAAACCCTGAGTGATACAAGCACTGTGAGGTGAAAATAATGAGGAATTACATTCTCCAATTTCAAGCTTAAACTTAGTTCAGCTTCTCTTAGGAAAAGTTAAGTGGAAACTCATTTTAAAAGGTCTTGGGTGGAGAGAGGGTGAGAAAAATAAAAGAGATTAACTTTTTACTTTATATACTTTAATATTTTGGGATGTTACAAGAATGTGTTTATTATGTAACCTTTAAAAAAGGAGGGGAGAGGAAGGGCTATTACATAAAGCACTCCACTTTCCAACTTTTGTAATAGAAAAAAGAATTATCTTCCTCAAAGTAATGAGAAACTTATATTTGCTTCATGATGTTTCAATTACTGAATAAGGAATACTTATTATGCAATTATTATAAGGAAATACAACTATTGGTCAAGTGAGTTTATAAACATTTATTTGTTATTCTCGAAGCACCAGGCAGCATTTCATGCCAGACTCTCCTACTCTCAGGCCATTCACTGTCCTGTACCAATCCCCCGTGCTCTGGTTGCTTCAAGTCCCATCTCACGTGCCAACAATTCCCAATGCCAGCGTTCTCTCACCAGAGTCAGCTGTCCAATGACTGCTCTTGTACGACCCACTGCCTTGTAGGCTCCACAATATCCCAGACCATAATCATCCTTTTCCTCAGATCTGATCCATCTCATGTGCTGCCAATCTCAGTGCATATTCCACTGCCAAACCCATCTTTTCCCTCTGCCTCCCATCTCCCATCAGTTTCCAACAGCTGCCAGTTTTCTGCCTCCTAAATCGTTTTTCACTGTTTATTATTTATCTGAATACTGTATGTGTTCAAAGAATAGCCCTTCTTACCAAGATCCCAATCTCCAAGCTCTCTGAAATCCAGGGTTAATTTTTCTCACATCAAAAGTTGATTACTCTAGTTCTGGATAGTTTTCAGGATCCCTTCCTGGAATCCTCAGACTCCAGTCCAGGTATATTATGCTGTGAACCTAGGCCTTTCTCACCTCTCCAGCCATCTTCCATCAATCTAAATGCCCCTATCCTCAGGCTCTATGCTATCCTTGAATTATACGCTCTCACTACACTGGATTACTTTAGAGTCCAAGATGCAAGCATTCACTTGGTCCAAGGTTTTTGCTTTCACTACTTAGTGTACTCTACTTCCTCTATATATTCTCCTACCCTCCCTTGAGCTGACATACTGCTACTGTTCGTTTAGGCTTCATCTTAGATACTTCTTTAAGAAGTTTTCCCTGGACAGCCTTGTTTTTTCTCCTCCAAATACTGGGCTCCTTGTCTACTGTTTTTCACTCTTCTCATAGAACCTAAAATGCTGAACTATAATTTCCTTTTACTCATTTATGTCCACCCTAAATTTGTAAATTATGGGAGACCAAGGCTGATACTTGCTACTCTTTCCATGGAAAGTGTTTCCATTAATACATATTAGTTACACAATACCAGCTTTCAGACTACGCATCTTTGAACAAAACGTTTACTTTCTTAGGGCACCACAACAGAAACTTGACCCTTTCTGAGGACAGTTCTCAGATTCTAGAGAAAACAATACTAATATTGGTATCAAGAGAACTGTTTTCTTCATTTTGCTGTCTCTGCCTGCATAACCTTGGAGAAGCCAATTAACCTGTAGGCCTTCTTTTGCTCACTAATAAAATAAAGGAGCTGAAGCAGTTAACTGAGACCTCTTCCATTTATAAAATTCTATAGCACTATATCCAATAAAGTGTAGTTTTAATTATTTTCAAGAAAAGTATGATTTAATTTTGCACATCAATAAACAACTTTATCAAAATAGTCAAGGTTGGGCATAAGAGAGAAAGCAGTGTGGCAGTTAAAAATATGAGGTCACCAGGCATGATGCATGCCTGTAATCCCAGCACTCAGGAGGCTGAGCCAGGAAGACTCAAGACAAGTTCCATGCCAACCAGGGATACACAGTGAGTAAAAGGCCAGTCTGGACTACATAGCAAGATTTGCCTCAAAAAAAAAAAAAAAAAAAAAAAAAAAGAAAGAAAGAAAGAAAAGGGTATATGAGGTCTGGTGTGGGACCTGCCTGGGTTCTTGGGCTATGCTGTCCATTGGCTTGTGTTATCCTGGCTTTCCTACTTAATAATTAGTGATGTCTGGGTATGGTCATGCAGCACCTTAAAGGACTGAGGCAGAAGACAGCAGGCGCAAGCCCAGCCTAGGCAACTTAGCAATATTGTTTAAAAAAATTATTAAAGCAGTGGGAGTATAGCTCAGTGTGAAGGCCCTGCTTTAATAACAAGTACAAACAGAAAAAAGTTAATTATCACGAAAGAGTGAAAAAACATCAGTTTTACTAAAGACTCAATGATAACAGATGTCAACTGCTTAACATACCTAATAAAGAGTAAAATCTCAATACTGTTGTTATACTTTTAAATTGTTAGTATCAGAATAATAGTCTGTATTCAATTATTTATTGGTACCAGAGATCAAACTCCCGACCTCCCACTTGCCAGGCAGGCACTTGTGCTACTGAGCTAAATCCCCCAGCCCACAGTCATTATTTAGTATGCGCTTTCTTTACATATTTGTCGTCTCTTCTTAAATTAAAAATGCAAAAGAATAAACACAAAGAGAAAGTAATCATTTCCACTACCTAAAATTAGCCATTTACAGCTGAGACTCTTAAAAGGCAGTTAGAAAGACAGGTCCTGTTGAATCTATAATTTTAATATTGCTTTTTGGGATCCCATTCTTTCCTTCTGTATTCATTTGTGTACTTAGCGACTCTTTAGCAGTGATCGGTGCATGATAAACTTCTATTTGTTTGGGAAAGAATTCGCTGTTTTTGTACTGGGGATTGAATGTAGGACCTCTGCACTGAGCTACATCCCCAGCCCTTTGTACATTTTTTTGACACAGGTCATACTAAGTCACCAAGGCTGTGTTAGAACTTGCTACCCTCTTGCCTCAGCTTCCCAAAGTGGTAGAATTACAGGGGTGTTGCCCCCATGTCCAGCTCACCTATATTTTTTTTGTCTTTTTGAGATCACCTATATATTTGAAGGATAGTTAGCTTGATATCTAGGTATTACACTTAAACAACAGTTTACATATTCTTAGTCGACCTTTCCTCTTGAAATGTGGGCCAGACTCACTTCTAACAAATAAAATACAGCATATATGATGGAATGTCACATCATGATCTGGTTATATAAGACCATGGCTTCCACGTTGGATGCATTTTCTTCCTTTCTTAAATTATACCTTCTAGAGGAAGCTAATATTAAATGATGAAGCAACCTTGCAGATAGGCACTTGTAGTTAAAACTGTATGCTGTAATGTTAACTACAAAAATTAAAAGACCCTTGGGCCTGGTATAGTGACACATGCCTATAGTGTACTTGGGAGTCTAAGACAGAATGATTATTTGGAGCCAGCAGTTTGAGACCAGCCTGGAAAACACAAGGATAACCTTCTTCCCCATATTACCCTCATACAAAAAAAAATCCCTTAGGACATTTCCCTCCTGCAATACCTAAATTTACTGGAACAGCAACACACTGGACATTAATAGGCAGAAACTGGCCTGAATAGACAAGTTTTACCAGACCAGAATATTAACTGGAAAAAAAAATTGTACTGGCGTAGGTATAATTTTCCACAGGTACTACCACTCCTGTCTTCATAAAAAATAAGTTCCTATCTTTATGTTATATTCCTGTGATCCCTGGTCTACAGTTTGACATTTTTCCATCACCTAAAATACAGGAAAATAGGCTGAAGGCATTTTCACACCAAGGGAGTCTATCCTAAATTGTATTTCAAGTTTCTTTGAATTTCAGGGTTTGTAATTTTTTTATTTAATTGTGTATATTTTGCAACTGCCTAACACTAAGAGGTAAATTTGAATATACATATATATTTGGAAAATATTTAGAAGAAATCCGTACACTTTTTAGACATGGTAACTAATGGACCCTAAAAATGTTCTTTTTTTCTAAAAACATTCTTGAATGTATAACCATCTTCAATTATCACTAGGTCACTGTTGAAATGATAACTTGTTTTCAACTGTGTTGTTTAATGTAATTATGCCTCCAATTTGAAGATAATGAATGAGTGGCTCTAAAGTCATAGTCAAACAGAAAATAAAAGAGATCTTTGCTTTACTTCAAAATTGAATTTAAAGGATGAGTTAAATCATCACACTGGATATAGAGTAGTATCTCTATACATCTCATTTTATTACCCACTGCGTGGGTAATATCCCAAGGTCACGATCTTAGTATACCAATAAAAGATCTGGCTATGTCTACCAAACATTTAAAAATGTGCCTTTTTTCTTTCATCAGTTTTATCAATGTTAATGAGAACTGTCCCCCTCTCTTTTTTTTTAAACAATTCAAGGTCCTGAAGAAAACTTTTTGTCCCCTACGTGAGAGATGCCACAGAGAAATGACCCTGTTTTACTTGTTCACTGCTACATTCCAAATGCCCAACAACATGCCTAAAAAATAGTAAGTTGTCAATGAAAGTTTGCTGAATAAATGGATAGATATAATTATGTAAGTATTTACCACTATCATAATTATAACTTTAAAGAAACCCACAGATTAAACTCTATCAAGCCTATATGTATTTTTATAACTTTATTTTTAAATATTTTACTATTACATGGTTTGTAATACATGATTACATTATTTATGGGGAAGTATTACATGAATGTAAGACATCTTAATAATTCATCCCCTTTCCCTGTCTTCTCTTTCCCCTAGCTCATTTCTTGATCTATCTCCCTGCTTTCTATTACCTTTTATTTTACTCTTCATTTATATTTGGACTTTTTGTGTAAAAGAAACCATGCAGTCTTTAAGCTTGTGTGTCTAATTTATTTCACATAACATGGTTTCAAGGTACATCCATTTTCCTGGAAATGACTCATTTATTCCTTACAGCAGCTTATTCAAGATTATACTCCATTGTGGATAAATATCACATTTTATTTATTCACTTATCTATTGCTGGACATACAGGCCACCTCACAAGGTTTAGCTATTATGAGTTGTGCAACTATGTTTTTCACTGAAAATGGGTATGCATGTATCACTGTAATATTATGCCTTTAACTCTTTTGAGAAGATTCTTACAAGGGGAAGACCTGGGTAAATTGGAATTTCCAGTTTAGTTTTTTGAGAAATCTTCATACTGATTTCCTTTTTTAAAAAAATACATTGCTTGACTGATGGGCAGTTGGGCTGCTTCCAAGATTTGGCTATTGGGGCTGGGGATTTAGCTTAGCGGCATAAGCGCCTGCCTTGCAAGCAGGCAGTCATGAGTTCGATCCCTGGTACCGATGAAAAAGGAAAAAGATGAAAAAAAAAAAAGATTTGGCTATTACGGATTGTGCCACTATAAATATGGATGCACACAGATCATTGTGGTATGATGTTTTCAACCACATTTTGGGAAAATGTCCAGAACAGTGGCTATACTAGTTTACATTCTCACCAACAATGCAGAATGGTTCCTTTTTCCTGCAGCCTCACCAGCATTTGTTGTTATTTGATTTCCTGATGACTGCAATTTTTTCTGGGAAAGATAGAATCTTAAGTGTAGTTTCAAATTGCATTTCTTGCATGGCCAGAAATTTGAGCATTTCTTTTTGTATTTAATTGTGATTGTACTTCTGAGAAGTATCTATTCATTTCACTTGCCCATTTTCTGAATAGGTCTTTTCTTTGGGGGGGGGTTCTAATTTCTTTGAGTTCTTTATACATTCTACATATTCATCATCTGAGGAATAACTGGTGAAATTTTTTCCCAATTCTGTAGGTTATCTCTTCAGCGTGTTGTTTCTTTTGCTGTGCAGAAGCTGTTTAATTTGAGATGATCCCACTTGTTGATTCTTAGTACTATTTACTGTGCAACTGAGGTTCTGTTTAGAAAGTGTTTCTGTTGCAACATTTAGGTCTTTGATCTATTTTGATTTTAGTTTAGTGATGGTGAGAGAAACCAGTGGACTAACTCTTCTGTGTGTGGATTGCCAGTACAATTTATTAAAGAGGTATCTATTTTCCACTGCATGTTTTTGACCTCTTTGTCAAAGTGCTGGGGATTGTTCCGCACCCTCTGTGCTGTTCCATTGATCCAGTTGTCTGTTCTTGTGCCACTATCATGTTGTTTTATCACAGTGTTGTAATACAACTTGAAATCTGGAGTTTTGATGTCTTTTGCTTTGCTCTTATTTGCTCAGGATTGCTTTTGCTATACTGGGTCTCTTCCGGTTCCATATGAATTTTGGAATAGTTTATCCATTTCTGTGAAAAATGCTGTTGATATTTTGCTTTGAATTGCTTGGAAGTCTGGCCATTTGATGATATGGTGAATAGCTACTGTAGTCTGGAATGATAAGCAGTACCTTAACAATTTGCTTCTCACTACTTATAAATTTGAGGAACCTTAAGGTATATTAAACAATGCGTGGTGTTGTTTGATACAGGCTAATGAAAAGAAATTAAATGTCAAGTACAGAAATTGTAAAGATATTGCATAAGGTTATATGGCTAACCAGTGGTTAAGCAGTGCTTCTTTTACTACTGAAAGGGAAGTCACATAATCTTAAAGTCAATAATCCACATAAGAAGGAAAGATCAGAGAACAGAAAGCACACAAAATTTTAAGAATATGTGGAAAATGAGTATTGACTATCAGGAATATATAAAGAACTCCAAAAATTAGCTTGCCCAAAATAAAATACCCAATCAAAAAAGAGGCAATTGAAGAAGCACAAATGGCCAATTAATACATGAAAAAATGCTCATCATCACTGGCTACTAAAGAAATGCAAATTAAAACCACACTAAAATACCTTCTTACCCTAGAGAGAGCCACTGTCATAAAAAGTCTAATAATAACAAATGCTGGTAGAATGTGGAGAAAAAGAATCTTATTACCTTGCTGATGGGAATAAAACTAGTATAGACACTACAGAAATCAGTATACAGAGTACTCAAAAAATTATTGACCCAGCTATCCCTCTGCTGCATATCTTCCCAAAAGAGTTAAAAATCATATTAGAGACATATGTATAGCCACGTTATAGAAGCACAACTTATAATAGCTAGATCTTGGAAACAGTGTATACGTGTATCAACAGATGAGTAGATAAGGGTAGTATGGTATTTATACACAATGGAGTGTTGTGCTGCCATAAAGAAAAATGTAAAGCTTTCATAGAAAAAGATATAACTAGAGAACATAATACTAAGTGAAATAAGTCAAGACAGACAAGCTCACATAGCACATGGTTTCTGTTACATGAGAAACATACACTCATATATATATATATACACACATACAGAGTCCATCAAAAAATATATATATATACACTTCAGCAGTTTTCCATACTAATAAACGTCTGAAAGGTAATGGCTACCACTTTGAGTACTTTTTGTAATTGTATAGGTCAAAGGTAAGTTGTATGAATCTCATCTTGATAAATTTGGTACTGAAACATTTACATAAGTTTTTCTTTTCTTGATATATACCTTTTTTGGGAGAGTCTGTGTAAACACACACACACAAATAAAAAGCAAAACACAAAATAGATAAATACAGAGTATGGAAAAGTTCAAATATTTCCTCAATTACATATTATGTTTTTAAAAAAATTTAAAAGACATATATTCTAATTTGTTTCATTTATACTAACAGTCTATCTTAGTTCTCTGAAAAGAAAATCTATCTTTATCATAGATAAACATAAATCTATCTTTACGTTTCATTTTTAAGAATCTTTTTGGTTTATGCCTTGTACTAAACAACTACTTTGAAGATAATGATACACAGTGTAGTAACTATTGTTATCTCATTATTTGGTTATGAAATTTTATTTTTTCATAAAATAAAAAACCAAGAATATGTAGAAACAGGTTAAGTCTGACAGATAAAGGCAAATCAATATACAAATGATTCTGCAGAAAATTATAGTGGTGTCTACGAGTAGGAATTATAAATCTAAGTTTAAGCCAAGTTAATACAAGTTTAGAAAATATAAGTCTTTTGAAATACTGTTTTCCAACAAAGATGCAATAATTATTGGTTTAAAAAGATACATACTTTTCTTTGCTGATAACTCAGTAAGCTTAGATGCAAGTGTATGAAACAACTGGCTACATAAAAATAATAAAAGCTTCAAGGATTAAAATAGAACTTAAACCTACAACAATTTTTATATTGTCTGTTAATAAAAAACAAAGCCTGAATCTAAAAAAAGAGCAATGAGAAAACTAATGGATTGATGTTAGATGTGATTAAAGAATTACTGCTATTTGGAGTATGTTATTTTACTACAGTTATTTTTTAAAGTTCCATAATTCAGTCATAGTTAATCAATCCAAATTATTCATTTTTTAAATCTGGCTTAAATGTGGGCATTACTGCTTATTTTTCTCTGAAAATAGAACAACCAAGTCAACAGAATAGGGGCTTTGCTTTTATGCTACTGTCTTTTTCCTTTGAAATATCCTAATTCAATATCTAGTTACAAGATTCAACTTCTGTTGAAAAATATAGTATCTCTAGGATTAAAAGTCAAATCATCTAAACATGTTAATCAATAATGAAGACATAAACACACAGAGACTAACAATACTTTTGTTATTTCTTGACAGGTTTTTTTTCCAGAATTAGAGTAAATACATGTTTCATAGATATAGAAAGAAAATGTACTTATGTTTATCTAGTTAAATTGTAAATATAGTATAAAAACTTCCAATGATTCACCAGATGAGATTCAGAATATTTAGTAAAGAGTGAGTTGGAGATTAAAACTGCATTTACTCCTACCAAAAAAAAAAAAAAAAGCCCACTGTGTAGCGCTGTCTTGTTTCTGGACATCCTTATCTAGGTGTTGCTTATATTTATCCATTTGAATTGTGAAAATGCACTTATGTTCATTTTTCTCTGAATGTATTATACATCAATAGAAACATTTTTAATATTTCTGTTACAATATACATACTACTTCAGTTCACCCATGCTTCTGTTCATAAACAATTCAGTTGTCAAATAAATATGTTCCACAAAATTTTGCTTCCATTCACAAACTACACATCAGGTAGCAAACACAACTGTAGCCATGTTCCCCACACAAACATAAATGCGGTCATCTCCGAAGTCAAAAAACAAGTTTGGAAACTTAGGTACCGTTGTACACTGAACTATTACAGATGAACTGATGTACTTATGGTGGTGGATGAGAGAAAAAAATAAAATGAGATAGGAAATAAATGAAATTGTTAGCGTGTTGAGACTGCTGAAGTTGTATGATGGGGTCATAGAAATTTGTAACTCACATTTTTAAATTACAAAATAAAAACTGCTAAAGCGATAACATGATTGCTGCTGCAACTGTACTCTCTGGGAACAAACAGAACAAGAGAAACTATTATCTGGGCAACCACAGAAAACTACCACCTTTAAAAGAAAGGAAATTAGAACAAACTACAGCAGCAACATTCACCCCCCCCCACCTGTGAAGGAGGTGAGAGGAGCAAGGCTTTCTTAATGGTCAGTAAGCAGAATGACTTCCAGAGTAGTAACCACATCTATTACATGGAAAACAAAGATAAAATTTAACCTGCACAGGTAAAAGTTAAGAGACTGTATGTGTATGTATTGTGACAGATGCAGTAACTGGGTTATTAATTCCCATAAAAAGGGCACTAGGTAGAATGCACTCTGTGATTTTTTACATTTACCCTACTCCTCCCCAAGAACACTGCACTCAAGGGCCCAGTCAGAGATGGAACAATGCCAGTCAGTTTCTAAGTACAGGCTTTGAGCTCACAAGGCCCCTACCCCAAGGTTTAAGAATGATTCAAACCAAAATTTCAGTGTTTCTTCCTATTCATCCTAAGCCTCTGAGAAGTAAGAACTCATCTCACATAAGGATAAGGAATCTTCACGACAGAAACATATATCCCAATAATCAAGTCACAGTGCACTCTAAAAATAAGCAGATGTCAATGTTTGGGCTAAATCTTGCCATAATCATTATTCTTTAAAATGATCCAAGAAATCTTAGTCATGGGGTTATTTGCCTTATTCAAGTACAGGGGAGAAGCATTCCTCCCCTAAAGTAAAAGAGTCAAAGCTAGAAGAAAAGAGGGATCGGGTGCTCCTGATCTCTCTATGCTGTGGTCTTCAGAATTCACTTATATACTCAAAGACTATCATCTATGCTAGAATCTTTTATTTTGGGAACAAAATTTCAATAATGCATTCATTTTATCCAAATTTCAATAGAGTAAAAATATCTGGATGCTCCAGAACACTTCTTATAAATGAATTTTATTGGTACATACTATGTAACCAATGTTTTTTTCATTTTTATCAGTACCAGGGATTGAACTCACGACCGCCTGCTTACAAGGCAGGTGCTTATGCCTCTGAGCTAAATCCCCAGGCCCCATACTTTGTTTCCCTAAACTGAGCTAATTTTTTTTAAGCTTTTTTTTTTTTTTAATCGGTACCAGGGATCGAACTCACGACCGCCTGCTTGCAAGGCAGGTGCTTATGCCGCTGAGCTAAATCCCCAGCCCCACCAATGTTTTTAAAAGTATCCTTTTCTTGTGTTTTTTGGTAACTTTCTGGAATATAAAAGTATACTATTAGTCACTCAAAAAAACAATATACATAAATATTTTATCGAGTGTCCAGATGATAAGCAATTTGAAAAGATAACAAATATGGTGAATAAAACAGCTGGTCTGCCTGTAATAAACAGTCTCAACTGAACATGCACAAAGAGGTGCACAACCACTCAAAAGCTGGTTAAATAGAATCACTCTTTTCTTTACTTACTTTCTGAGACAGGAGATGAAGAGTTGTGCATGTGATCAGCAGATCGCAGCTGGCGGGAGCTCTGTTGGGTACAGCAGTTATTCACACACTGAAGAATCTGCATTCACAAACTTTACCCAAAAAACACTGTACTACTCAAAGTATGACCTGGGAAACCTACAGCATCAATATAACCTTACACAGAACTTAGAAAGGTGGCACCCAAACCTAGTAAGTTAGATCTACATTATAACTAAGTTCCCAAATTAATGTGTGGGCATACTGCAGTCTGAAAAGCATGGGGTTAGGCGATAGCTGCTCACATGGCAGGAGGCTTTTCATAGTGCTTGCCCGTAGGCCTCCTCATGACGCACATGAGGATACCTGCAGCCTTACTAACTCCCAAGGGACACTAATCTAAAAGGAAACAGTTGCACAGGCACCTCCTGAAAGAGACCAGGCTTGAAAATTGTGTAAAAATACATAAGCAACCAGAGATTTACTAGAGAAAAGGAAAAGCGATGTTCACTTTTGTAATTACTGCAAGTTAGACCACTTCTGGAGAACAGCCGATAAATCTGGCCACACATTTTAACCATGATTGATGCAAACTGTGAACCTAGGAAATGGGGAGGGGTAAAAAGAGGAAAAGGGATCAAGAAATTCTATCATGAGGGCTAGCTAAACTGGAGGATATTAAACTTGAAGGAGGGACCAAGTGGATAGATAGTAGTGGTGTTCACACATTTGAAGGACTGTCCCAATGTATCTGTACCACAAATGTGTTTCTGAGTATCTTCTGTGTGCCAGGTAGTACATCTGGAGGTAAGGACTCTGAGAGTAAACAAGTTTCTAATATTTCTTGCCTAGTGGAAGAAACTTGTCTGTTGTACCTGAAATCCAAACCAGAGCCAATGAAATGTAACTGGAAAGTCACAGGCACTATACAAGAAAGCCTTTTCTGGCCATAGAGGTATCGTTTTGGAACGAACAGACATAAGTGATGGGTTTCAAGGGACTGAGAAGAATGGGTTAGGGAGGGAGGGTATGACCTTGTCTCAGCGGGCAGAGCAGGGACTAACAGGCCAAGGTAATATTACAAGATTAGAAGATAACTGGATCAATATCATTAACCTACTATAAGATTCATTTAGAATTATGCTGTATTTAATTTAGCTCAGAACAAATTTTTAAAAATCTAAATACAACTTAGGGCTATCCACTAAATTTTGTATGTGAATAGTACCTAACTTGTTTTTTAGTAAAAGTTTTGTTTTGTTTTGAAAGAGGTAGTCACTGCATAGTTCAGGCTGGCCTTGAACACACTACGTAGTCCAGGCTGGCCTAGAACTAATGCAGTCCTCTTGCCTCAGCCTCCTGCATGCTGGGATTATAGCATGAGCCACCATTCTTGGCTCTAGTAAAAGATTTTAAAATCTAAGATTTAATAAAAATCCACATTAGCATTTAAACAGCAAATCTGCCTAATGACTAATTTGAGTTCCACTCTTGTTTCTCACCCATTCCTCTAAAACTACTGTATTTCATAATCCTTGTTTCAGAGTTGCTTATTCCACTCCTGAAATCATCCTAAAGAAAAGACAATTCCTTTCTCACTTCCACAAAGAATAAAAGAGCAACAGGTAGGGAACTAGATATCTAAAGATATAAATGAATACTATGGGAAAACATATGTAAACCACTTGATGTTCAACCAGAATCAATCCTTTTCATGGAACAACATAGGATATAAATATTAAAAAATAATATTCACAAAGTAAATCTTTAAGGTAAAATTATAAACTACTATAAAGTAATTTTGTAGGATTCATAGAAATAAGGGAAAATACATTATCAAGTTTAAAAAATCTTGTACAAATCAAGTATGTGAATAAAAACTACAAAAAAAGAAAATCTTGAAGTTTATTTTTTAGTATGTTACGATCTTCTCCACCCAAAAGTTCTACTTCACTGCTGACTATTCAATAAATAACTTTATAATAAACAATAGAAACCAAAATAATTGTAATTCATTAAAGAATCTGTATATCAAAAAGAAATGAAACGGCAAAGGTGACACAGTTTGATTTTCATGCTCAGTTGGTTACCTGTTCTTTATAAAGCTCTTTATAAAGCTATAAAGTTCATAAACTCCAAAAGTAAAGATAACGATCCTCACACTATGAAAAGTACTTAACATTTGTGGAAAGTCAAAGGACTTTGTACAGCAGACGCCCATGAACTCTGGGTAAAAACAAAACTAAATTTCTGGATTCTGTTTTGTTTTTCACCTTATTTGCTCTCACTCAACATCGCTCATGCCAAGTTGAGTTTTTTTCCTTTCCTTTTTCCTTCTCAAGTTCATAAATGTGAAGGAAAAAAAAGACAGTTCTGTCTAAGTCCTCTCCTGTCTCCCAGGAATGTTGTGAAATGTGGCTTTTGGGAATGGCTTACAAAGAAAAATATGACGAATATTTAACTACTACCTGTTACCACAGAGATCTACTAGGACTGATTTGACTCAGGGCCAAGAGATTTTTGAGTTCAAGTTCTCTACACTCTTAACATAGTGATGTCAAAAGAAAGTCAGTCGCACACACTGATGCTGAAAAAATGTTTATCTCATCCTTTTAATCCACCTTCTTCTACACACACATACAAAGTCTGCCCAGTATGAAACTGGAAACTTTCCAGATACACTCTACATTTCTTTACCCTATCCAGAAGGCTGATTCTTAGGAATTATATTAACAGGCTCCTATGCCCTTTGAATTCTGATTGGATTAGTCAATGCTAAGGCCCAGAAAGAGATCAGGGGAAGGAAAACAGGAATGGAGAAGAAGGGTATGACTGGGGAATTCACTCCACTTATTCTGCTTGCATTTCTAAACCAAAAGTCCTCTCAAGGTAGCCTCTTCCAAATGACAATCTCTTCTGGTTTCTGATAACTACTTCTGTCCACCATCCCTTTGGAGCTAGGGATAGTAGCTCCTGGGATTCTTGCACTACCCTTTATGGTTCCCTTTACATCTGACCTACACCTCTTTAAGTAAATTCTCTTGTAATTATCCCAAGTTGAAAATGCCAATTTTTCCTACTGGAACTCTAGTTTAGCTCTCTCTATAGCACTCTAGAATCACTTATATCCTGAATCAACATGAAGAGAACAGGTAATGCTGGGGCTCCTCTCAGTCTGAGATGCATGTGCAGGAAAGACATGATGATTTTAAAATGCTAACTCCCAATAGTAGCCTATCTTCCCCTAATAGACCGAAAGCAGTCCCAAAGCAGAGCCACTCTCTTCAGACCCAGAGGAGTATCAATTTCTAAACCCTTAGGGCCCTATGAATTGAACCACCCCTATATTTTAAATCTTCAATCTTAAGACCTGGTTCGTTCCCCAAATCAGTCTTAATCAACAATTCACACTTTTCTCCTAAATTAATAATGGAATCCAATACACAATATCTTAGGAACTTGGGGAGGGAAACACAGCAAATGTCCCATCCTTCCACTGTGTCAAATGAGTTCAGAAACAGCACAAAAGCAAACTCCCCAAGCAAAAGGGATATTTTAATCTCTCATTGAGTGGGAAATGACATGCAATAACCAACCTCCCATATACCTTTCTCTTTGTCCCAACTCCTAGAAGAAGTAAAGAAATTGAGGTCCACAGGGACTGTGTATGCAATAAAAAGTTAGAACTAAATACAGACACTTGTCTCCAGTTCAATTTTAACTGCAACACATTATCCCCAATTCGGCCTGTGCTCAAAGTTTCCTAAAGGCAAAGCAAAGGAAATACTTCATCCAGGTTAGCCTATTCTGCCAAGCTACCTCACTATTACTTGCTTAAACTAGACTGAGGTCAGGAGTGGTCCTAGTCATCCCAAGACTGAAGAAATTACAGAGATATAACATGTTCCCACTGCCTTGAACCACTGATGATACATGCATGACTGGCCCATCTGGAGCCTTGTACACTGATGGTGAGAGTGCTGCAGTCAAGCATGAGATGTCATACATGTACCACTGGTCAGTCAAGCCTGCTGGCAGGGAGTTAATCTCATTTTACTAGATCTAAACCGGCAGGGTCATAGTAAGAGCTCATACTCTGTGAAATATAAAGTAAATCCCAAACTTTCTAGGCCTCTATTTCTTTCCCATTAAAAACAGGTCAGTTAGCTCCTGAGATACAGCCATGGTGGGACTTTGGCAGCTTACTCTTCTGCCCTCTTGGTAAGCGCACTCGTTGTGGACCAGGAGGAGAACCAGCAGCTCCTGTGAGCCTGCTGGGGCCCGGGCTGAGAATCAACCACCACCACCACCCCCGTAGTTACTGGGGATAGATGTCTCAGCATCTCTTGGGAGGATGACCATATACAATATGGGTGATTTCTTTCTATCTTCTGTTTGAAGGCAAAGGTTGTTTTTACTGTTTTGTTATGTTTCTTTTGCTCTATTCTGTACTCTCAATTGGTTTTTAAATGTTCTGCTTTTGCTTTGATTTCGCTATACCTAACTGACTGGACAACTATTGTGAAGATAACAAGATATACCATTCTACCTATTACTACCATCCCAGTATCCTACTGTGAAGTTCGGTACCAATTTCACTGCATTATCTCTATTAGCTTTGTTCTGACCTGTCCTGTTGTATTTTCACTACTTTCAAAATAAAACTGAAAAAAAAGAGGTCAATTAAATCACTATTAATGATATATTATTATTAAAACAGGCTTGTTATCTGACACTAAATGACACTGTATAGTCTTCTGCATAGTGATTTGCAGGCTGTGAGGAGTGAACACCAGCTCTTGTTGTCAGACCCACTGAAGTGCTTAAGTCTCTTCTAGGTGGAAATCAAATTCTAATGGTTTTACAGGAATTTTACCAAGCCTCAAAGTCTTAGAAACCTTTTGTTTTCTTTTACATGGAAGTATATAACAATGTTACCAAATGTAACAAAACAAAACAGGAAAACTATGCTAGTGAGACCACTGAGATTAAAATATACTGTAAGAGCCAGGCGTGAGAAAATGGGAAATGAAAAAATATGAATCCCCTGGGGCTACAGCCCCAAACCAACTGCAAACCCTTCAATGAAAATACAAAAGAAAGAAAACTCTGAAGTGGAGGCCAGAGGATCTCGGGTACAAGTCCAGCCTAGGCAATCAGCAACATAACAAGACTTTCAATTTTTTTAAGCAATCAGGAAGAGGACCTGGGGATATAGCTCAGCAAAAAGGCCCAGGGTTCAATCTCAAGTACCACACACACATACACACATACATAGACTTTTGAAAGTCTACATTCAATGAAAAGCTCTGTGAGAGTTGCAGTCAAGAGTAAGTTCAACAAGGGACTGAGCCGCCAACTTTTTAAAAAATGTATCTATGAAGCCATAAATACATACATAAATCTTGTGGTGACTCATTAAGATCATAATTAGCATAATGTTACACTTATGAAACTCTCAACCCCTAGTCTAAAGAGAAGTACTTAAAGAGAAGACTGAGTTTTAAGTATCTGAACAGTTATATATGTTGCATATAGTGTGGAAGACTGTCAGATCTAGTGAGCCAAAGGTCCTAAGACAGGATTGTTGTTTCCTATGAGGAGTATTTTTGAGCTAACAGAGAGGTCACCAAATCAGAAAAGGAGCTGGCATCCTACCAGTGGGCATACTGGAAAACTCTATGGTCATCTTCTATATGACAGTTCACAATCTTAATATATGCCTTGATTAGACAACAGAAATAAATGTAAGTCAAAATCCACAAAATATGGCACATAAGCGCTCACAACAAAGCCTTGAGAAAGTAATATGAGGGCTCAAATTTAGTTGTTTTACATATATAAAGTCTTATTCCATTAGAGAGGTATTCTAGTTAAAAATAACAACTCTATAGTGTTTTAGTCATAAAAATAATTGGCCCAACACTAAAAAAGTACGAGTAGAATTGTTGCATTATTTTCAGTACTCGTGCTAAGAATTTCATGTAGTCAAGAAAAAAAAAAAAAGAATTTCATGTAGTCATAGGTAACACTGCTTTTTGCCCTTCAGAGCTCAGAAAGCTAAATAGTTAAAAGTCAAGAAAATTCTAGGGCCTGGGGATTTAGCTCAGCGGCATAAGCGCCTGCCTTGCAAGCAGCCAGTCGTGAGTTCGATCCTCGGTACCGATAAAAACGAAAAAGACCAAAAAAAAAAAAAAAAAGAAAATTCTAAAAAATCAGTCATCAGAAGAAAGTGAGTCAACATTTTATTTTCTTTGCTCTACTTGCCCCTAAAAAAGTGAGTTTGGATCTGAAAGACAAAAAGAAAGATTCAAAAGAAGAAAAAAACATTTGAAAGACGAACCTGTGAGTTTAGTGACATTAACCACCTCAAACTTTACTGAAGTAGAAATTCAAAAGTTGTATACAGTATACTACACTGTCTCTTTATTTTTGCTTTACCACAATAAGCACGATATAAAGGCAGAAGGTCATCTTTCATTCAGCCTATTTGCTGCTTTCCAGGGCTATCACAGTTCATCACAGGAGAACATTAGTGTTTGTCACCATGGAAGCAGTTGTAAAGACAAAACCAGAATTGTGAACAAAATACAAGACACAATTAACATATTTTGGAGCAGGAGTGAGGGAGTGAAGGTTCAAATTATCAGATGAAAACTCTCCTGAAGCAATTCATGTTAAGTGACTTTTTCATTTCAGAAGATAAAGACTAACACAATTATCTTAACAAAATTAATTTCTTCTGTTCACAGAAGATATTATATCTGAATTCCAGCCTTCAGGTCCAGTGAGATGACTACTCTGTTTAAAGTCATTCAATTAGGTGTACATACCTTCACTGTAAAACTGTGGCTTTCACTTGAGCTGGACAAAGCAATCTTTGTCCTAGATCATAAAGTATTTTGTTGTAATCCTATCCTTTAAGCACTATTAGCTGGAGAGGCAAATAAGTAAACGGTACTAAGTGCTATCATAGAGCTCCACAAGAAATAGAAAAGGAGAAGTGGCGCCAGCCTCAGGATTAGGAAAGGCTTTCTCAAGGTAGGGGCACTGAGATAAAGCTGGAAAGACAAGTGGGTGCTGGCCTGATGAAGAAACAGAGTTCATTCTATGCAGAGGAACACAGGAAATCCAGGAGGACCAAGGTCGGAAGCCTGGAGAACACTATCAAATCAGGGCTGGCCTGAGGACTTAAGGACAAGAAAAGGGCCAGAGAATGCCAAAAAGACTCAACAGTTGAGGTAGAAAATAATAAATTTTTTTTTAAAAATTTTAAAAGCTGAGAAAGAAAACATGGTAAGGCTAGAAGAGTTCAGAGACCAGAGCACAAAGGGTTGAAATGCAGAGCATGAGGAGGTAGACTATGGATAAAGCTACTCACAGAAAGCTTAGCTTAGTACAGGAAATGAGCTAACATGCAACACGGAATCAAATTTTATTCTCCAGCCTGAATCTCTGCTCTGAGGTATAGACTTTCATCTCCTTTTGAATTCTTCCTTTTGACTCATCTACTACATTTAGTTTAAACTTCAGGCCTCCCTTTACCTATTATTCTTCATACAACACCCTGTCACGGTCCCCTCCAGCCAATTCTTTCACAGTCCATGTTTTCCAGTCCTCTAAGTGCTGTATTTCCTGGCTCTTACTATCAGGCACTTTAGGGTCCAAAGGCCCAGGCCTTAGCCTTTTTTTTTCTGTTCTCTACTAGTTGTGCAGCCTTTGTTAAGATCCTTCACCAGTATTCTCATCTTAAAAAGACAACCACTGCCTGCCTCCACAGCTGTCACAGAGATCTCGACTTCTCACCCACACCCCTCCTGACCTGCGTACCCCTCTTTCACCTTTGTTATCACTTGCCTTCACCAGGAACCAGTCCGAGGCTCTTCAGCCCTTCCCAATTCCTGTCCATTAACACAGAAGTGGCCTCTCATGGTGTCTTAAAGCTTCACAGATCCTCCCCTACTCTTCCTAAAGCCTCCTCCACAACTTTTTGCAAATAAACACAAACACCCAAATTTATCTTCCCTTCAGTCCTCCCTCTTTTCTCATCCTAACCATCTCTCCTTTGGCCTTACTCACTGGCTCCCATCCTAGGTTTGGTGCATAAAGACCTCCCAGACAATCAACAATTCTCAACCTATTTCCCTACTCTGCTGGCTAACAACTGACACCCTGGGGCAACCTTGGAAACCACAATTTAAAGATAGCAAAGATTCATCTAGACTGAATCTCCTCCACTCTACCTGACTGGATTATAAAAGAACATGAAAATGTCTATTATCTGAAGCTTATAAAGGCTTCAGCAGGATCTGTCTATTATAGCAACTATTTCTCTACACAATACAAAGATAAGAGGAAGATGATATGGTAAAGAACAAAACTGATACAAAAGCCTGCAGCTAGGATGAGGCATGACCTTAGTAACATTACCTCCATGTATATATTATTTATCCTCTTTGAGGTAAAGTATGTTTGCTTATTAGATAAATGGCTGTTTCTTATGTCCACAATTCAAGCAGCAGCAACAATCCTTCAACACAATTCTCTTTCTATCCACTGTAATGTGAGACAATGAAATAGTCACTCCCAACACTTCCAAGGAACTAAATTCACTGGATAATTCTAAATGCTTCTGTTACTGTTCATAGTACTATGTCTTGCTTGAAATTCTCCTCTGCTTTTATTTATATGACCCCCATTCTCCTAATCTCTGTCTACACCTTCTTGGTGTGTAGATACCTCTTTGTTCATCTCTCCCTTAAATTTTGGGGTATTCTAAAGTTCTATCTTTATACTTCCTCTTACCTTACATATCCTAGTGCTTCTTTTTAAAATCATCCACAAACATAGTTTCAATCTACTGGTGTGCACTGGTGACTTCTATACGGATGTACTTCCAGTCCTGACCGCTCATGTGATCTCTCCACAACCTGGCAACATTTGCCTATTGGATTCCAATTCCATGAGCACTTCAAGCACATGGCTAAACAATGAGCACATTGTTTACTATTCTTTCTGCAGTGATAACAAGTATTTTTATTAAATACTGTATCAGTTAGTGTGTTCTAGACTGATATGAAAAACAGTATGAAATACATCAATATATGTGTATGCATGTGTGTTTGAATACACACAAACTAAGAGATTTATGTTAAAGGGTTGGCTCACTCAATAGTAGAGACCAACCTAATGTGAAGAACAGGTCAGCAGGCTGGAAATTTAAGCAACAATTGACACTATAGTCTTGGGCTTATCCCAACTAAATCAGGCACTCCTGAAGTTAAGGTCTAGCCCTCTCACATCTGTGTCCTCCGCACACTGCACAGATATGTCACACAGCAGAAACTCAGTTTACTGGCTCTTGTTAAACTAGGTATAAAGTGACATACTATTAAATGAAATAGGATAACAGTAATGTGCAAGGTACAGAATATATATAAAAAGAATATATATATATAAAGAATATATATTCTCAGACTCCTCTTCTACCAATTCTATTTCAGGGAACTTAAAGGAGAGCCTAGAATCTGTATTTTTTTTTTTTTTTGTCTTTTTCATTTTTATCCGTACCGGGGATCGAACTCACGACCGCCTGCTTGCAAGGCAGGTTCTTATGCCACTGAGCTAAACCTCCAGCCCCTAGAATCTGTATTTTTAAGCACATGTACTCTGTTGTGGTTTAGATCAAAATTTTCCCCCAAAAGGCCAAAAGCACTCAAAAGTTAGAGCTTTTGGGAAGTAATTTAATCATGGGGGCCATATAGCTGACTTGCTATTAGAAGACAGGGTCTGGCTGGAAGAGGCGGGTTGCTGCGGTTGTGATTTTGAAGGGTATATCTCCCTCTTTGGCTCTTTTCTTCCCTCTTTGCTTTCTGGCCACTATGACATAAGCAGCTTTCCTCCACCAGATCCCTATTCCATGCCTTCTTGCCTTGAAGCTGACCATGGATTGAAATGTGAACCAAAATAAATTTCTCAAGTTGAAGGTATCAGGTATTTTGTCTCAGCGATGAGGCAAGTGATTAAGACAGATTTTGATATCAGAGATGGAGGGTTGTTGCTCTGACTACATGACTTAGATTTAGAACCCTTTAAAACTGGCTTGGGGAAGGAGACTAGAAAAGGTTAAGAGATGTCACTAGAGGGCTGGAGGTTTAGCTCAGCGGCATAAGCACCTGCCTTGCAAGCAGGCGGTCGTGAGTTTGATCCCCGGTACCGATAAAAATGAAAAAAGACCAAAAAAAAAAAAAAAAGAGATGTCACTAGAGAAGCCCTAAAATGCTGTAAGATGAGCTTGATGTAAGATCCTAGTAAGAGCTCCGAAGACCATAATGCTGATAGAAATACAAACCATAAAGACCAGGTTCAGGAGGTTTCAGTTGGGAAGGAGTTCACTGACAGCTGGGTGACAGATAGGCTGTGTTTATTATGCTCTCGCAGAAAATCTGTCTACATTTTATTCATTTCCTGAGACTTTGTAGTTAGTGAGATTAAGGATGGTGACTAATCTGGCACGTGAAATTTCTTTTTAAGAGAAAAAAATAAAACAAAATTTCAAAACAAGTTAATAGGAGGGTAACAATATACTATGTATTGTTAGTTAGTTAGATTACAAGATATCGGGGTCTAATTGTCCAGACAATATTAGCACAAACTTTTCTTTTCAATGAACTAAAAGAAATTAGTAGTGGGGGCTGGGGATTTAGCTCAGCGGCATAAGCGCCTGCCTTACAAGCAGGCAGTCGTGAGTTCGATCCTCGGTACCAATAAAAAGGAAAAAGACAAAAAAAAACAAAAAGAAATTAGTAGTATAACTATCTTAATTACCTTTTATATTCTTTTGGGGGTTTTCCCTTCCTTCTTTTCTCCATTCTCTCATGCCAGTTTCTCTTCCCTTTTGAAGTTTTTTCCCCCCATTTTATAATATCTATTGTACATTTTGGATCTTCTTTACTCTTTCAGCTTCTCACACTAGGGAGACAATACAACGTTTATATATTGCACCTGGTTTATTTCACTGAAGATGGTCTTGAGTTTCATCCATTTACCTATGAAAGTCTCCAGGAAATTTCAAGGTAGCCCAACATTCAGACTGTGGCATGAGTACTGCAAGTAGCTTTTAGCCAGGTTTATACTGAAAGTCAGTAGCAAAAAGCCTATTTTAAAAAGTATTCAGTTCTGCTAGAAAAGGGCCTGCAAATTTAGAGCAGGGGAGAACTTGGCTGCTAAGATTAGCATTAAGAAGAATCCAAGTATTTTTCATCAGGATAACAGGAAAGATGCCTTAAGGGCGGGGGGGGGGGGGGACTGAACCACATGACACCTTGACAAAAAGAGCTGCCTGAGAAATTGGGTTGTCAGGATTCATTTCATACTGCTCAGTCATCCAAGCATTCAGAAATCTCTGCAGTCGTTGTTCAAGCTGGCAACAGACCTTGGTGTCACCCATGTGGTGCTGCTGTTACAGACATGAAGAATTACAAGAGCTGTGAGGCCACAGAGACCTCTACCCAGATTTCAGAAGGTTTGGAAGACTATAGGTGTGCCCTGAAAAGGCAGTAGTGTAGTTATGAAACTGAAGCCAAAAGTTCAGTGGAGATCCAAAAGTTGTAGAAGCCAAGAATGTGGACATCTAAGGAGAGCTGCAAGCAGTGATCAGGGTCACCTCATACACACTATGAGGATTCCTGCTGGCAATGCCACAAAGATTGAGCTGACCAGGCCAGTGGGAGTGCACAGTTTTACATCAGGTACTTGACACAGAGCTACATGATTTAATGTTTGCCCTGCTGGTTTTGGTCTTGCTTTGGCCCCATTAGTTTCCCCTTGTTCCTACCTTTTGGAATGGGAATGTTTATCCTGTGCTATTATACGTTGCCAGTGTTCAACTTTCTTTTGACTTTTAAAGGAGCTCACACCTGAATTTGCCTTAAGTTTTAGAGGAGATTTTTTTTTGTCTTTTTCATTTTTTTTTTTTTATCGGTACCAGGGATTGAACTCACAACTGCCTGCTTGCAAGGCAGGCGCTTATGCCGCTGAGCTAAATCCCCAGCCCCTAGAGGAGATTTTGAACTTGGATTTTCTGCAATGACGGAAATTGTTAGGACTTTAAAGATGGACTAAATGTGTTTTGCATAAAGAGATGCATATAAATCTTTTGGGGGCAGGGGCAGAATGCTACAGTCTAGATCAAGACTGTCTCCCAAAGCCTTCATGTGCTCATAGGCAAGGCTTTTGGAAGGTGACTGAATTATTGGGGCCACATACTGACTTGCTTTTAGGAAGTGGAGTCTGGTTAAAAGAGGCAGGTCACTGGGAGTGTGACCAGGAAGGATATCTTCCTCCCAGCTCTGCCATTCATACTCATTTTTGTCTCATTCTCATATATTTTCTTCCTTTCTTTCTCTTGTTCTTTCTTTCTCTCCACTCCCCACTTTCTCTGTCTCTATCTCTGTCTCTTTCTCTTCCTGGCCACTATGAAGTGAATAGCTTTCCTTCTCCACTCTTCTACCCTGTCTTCCTGGACTGAAATGTGAACCAAAATAAACTTCTCCTCCTTTAAATTGTGACTGTTTCAATCATGAGAAAGTGACGAAGACACAGTCATGATTTTTTCATGAACAGATTAGGAACACAGTGCCACCAGTGCTGCCCGTTTCAACTGAGAGAACTTCAAAAAGATAATGAACCAGGGCTGGGGATTTAGCTCAGTGGCATAAGCGCCTGCCTTGCAAGCAGGCAGTCGTGAGTTCGACCCCTGGTACCAATAAAAAAAGGAAAAAAAAAAAAAGATAATGAACCTGGCCCAGAACTGACTTCTTGCAAAAACACTTTGCAACCAATAACTCTTCCAGGTTTTTCATTTCTACTTCCTTCAGGAAAAAAAAAATCCCCTGATGATTTGAGGCTCCTACATACTTGCTATAATACCTATTTCCACCGCTGGGACCTCTGACCCTGCCCTAACTCCTTCCATGATCTGGCCCACCGTCCCTTTCTCTACCCTAAACACGCTGCCATCCTTCTGGATGGTTTCTCTAACCAATGGATAAACTCTTTGGTCATCTTCACTGAGTTCATTTCAGTGGTTCATGTTTGTGGCAAAACATAAGAGTTGCCCATGCCCAGTAATTTATTGCTACAATTCTAAAATCTTTGACTCATATATTCCGCTCTAACCATGTCCTTCTATTACTTCATCACTCTAATTCCCTAATTTCATCAACACCTTTGTGGAGGCTTTTTTCCCTCCACAGCAGCCTAGGGTCTATTAATCATGTTAATCACTCTCTGGTCAATATTTCAATTCCCCTGCTCCACTGTCCTTCTGCCACTCACCCCTACCAAACCTGAACTCTGGCTCGAACCAACTATATGCCTTCTTTCTTCCTAAAACTATACATAAATGAATGTTACTGGCTTCCCAATCAATCCATGATCTCCTACTCTAACAGAGCTCTAAATACTGCCCGGAGATCATGGTAGATGTTGTCTCAGCATCAGTATCCCTTTTCCTGACCTCAACTGTTTGTCAAAACTTCTCATTTTTTCTCTAATGCTTTCTATCAATTTATTTATGTGTGGTACTGAAGCCTGAGTTCAGGGCCTTCATGCGAAGCTACATCCTCAGCCCTTATTTTTATTTTTATTTGGGGACAGGGTTTGCTAAGCCACTAAGTTGCTCAGGTTGAGTTAGAACTTGAGACTCTTCTAGTTCCATCTTCCAGAGTACTTGTATTACAACCATGTGCTATCATTTATTCTTAACAGATTTCATCCTCTATTTAACAGAGATGATGGAAACTACCATATTAGTACTCACTTATAAGCCATTCCATCAGAAAATCCATTGTGCCCAGATAGTCTATCATGAGGTAGTCGAATCCATTGTACCTGAACTAGGCCATTATTTACACAGGGTCATTTGAAGTCGGCTCACTTGTGGGAGAGAGGAAGTAAACAGTACAGTGATGAGTATCTCACTAGTGAAAGGAAAATAAAGTAGTATGTTCAGCCTCTTGAAAGATCTCTGTACCCTGAGAATCCTGAGGATATGGAAAAATTTTAAAAGAAGAGGGCTGGGGATAATAGCTCAGTGGGGCTGGAGAGGTAGCTCAGTGGCATAAGTGGCTGCCTGGCAAGTTCGAGATCTCAGTTCAATTCTTGGGACCAAAAATAAAATAAACAAAAGAAGAAAAAGCAGCATTTAATAAACATTTAACCATTTAATAAACCTCAATCCAAACATAAAATTTCTATATGTCAATAGAATTATATATCTCAACCTAAACAGTCAATTCCCTGATAATTTATATAAATTCAAAACCAAGCCAGATATAGTAGCACATACCTATAATCCCAGCACTCAGGAGGACAAAGTAGGAAGATCATTATAAATTTGAGGTCAGCCTACGCTACATAGTAAGTTCAAAGTCAGCCTGAACTACATAGTGTATCTTAGTTACTTTTCTTGTTGCTGAGATAAGACACCTGACACTCAAAGTTAGAGGGAAAGGTTTATTCAGCTCACAGTTTGTAGAGGTTTCAGTCCACAATCAGCTGGCTGCAAGGCAGGGTGGCACATGGCAAAGGGGCAATAGTTCACGGTGGTTGGGGCAGTGGAAGTCAGAAAAAGCAGTAAGACAGCATGAAACAAACCTCTTGCTGTCCCTTATATTGTATTCAGTCTGCCTGGATTAGGGTGGTGCCAGTCCAATCAGTGGACTGATCCAGCAATCACTCACCCTTAATTCCAGCATTACAGTACCGATTAATCACAAACTCAGCCACTTCTGAAAAAAGCCCACTCCTCCCATCACTGCATAAGGCTTTGAGGGGACATATAGATACAAACTACAACATACCTCAAAAAAAAATAAAACCAGTGATAGAATGCTAGAAGCCTTTTCCCAGCATTTTTTTTCCTTATACCCAACACTGACTCTGTGCGTGTGTGTAATTCTGCTCCTCCCAATGACTAAGAACTTTTTTGGTTGCTTGGTTTTGGTTTTTTTGAGACAGAGTCCCACTCTGTAGTCCAGGCTGGCCTTGAATCATTTACGTAGCCCAGGCTGGTCTCAAACTCAGCAATCCTCCTGCCTCAGCCTCCTGAGTTGCTGGGATTACGGGTATGCACCACCATACCCACACTAAGAACTACTTTTTTCCATTTATAGCTGAAAAAATTGAAAAGTAATTTTTCCAAGGACCAACAGAAAATTGCAGAGGTAAAGTTAAAACACAGAGCCTAGTTTGAAAGCAAACTAATCTATGTTGGTTGGCACAGCAGTTGTTTGTTTTGGTTTGGTTTTAGGTTTTTTTGTTGTTGTTTTGTTTTTCGAGACAAGGTCTCACTATGTAGTCCAGACTGGCCTTGACCTAACTACACAGCCCAGGTAGGCCTCAAATTCATAGTGCTCCTTCTGACTGAGCCTCCCAAGCACTGGCATTACAATCCTGCACCACCAAACTGAGCCTGGCATACCGACTATTAAGAAAAACTTTTGGCTGGACCAAGTGGCACACATCTATAACCCCAGACATTGGGATGGCTGAGGCAGGAGGATGGCAAGCTCAAGAACAACCTTGGAGGGGGCTGGGGATTTACCTCAGTGGCATAAGGGCCTGCCTGGCAAGTATGAGTTCAATCCCCGGTACCACAAAAAAAAAAAAAAGAACAACCTCAGCAATTTAGCAAGGCCCTGTCTCAAAACAAAAAAATTAAAAGGGGTTAAGGACATAACTCAGTAGATAAAGTGCTTGTGTAACATGATGCTCTGAGTTCCATTCCCAGTACTAGAGAGGGGGAGAGAGAGATACAACACTCTAAAACATTCTTGTTTTTTATGCTCCCATATACAAACGTGAGGATTTATCAAATATTAATATCATAGCATATCTCATATTCATTCCCCCATTCATATCAGAAAGCAGTAATAGATAAGAGGGAAGATCCAAAAGTGAAGTCACATGGATTAAAATCCTAATTTAACTACTTCCTTTGATGTATAACTTTAAACATTTATAAATTTCTCTAAATTCCATTTTCTCAGCTAAAGAAAAAAAAATATTATATGTGTGTGTGTAGTTGCCGCCTTACTAGGCTCTCCCAAAGATTTACATAACATGTGAATGCACTTAGCAGTGGACTTGATACGTAGTAAATCTCAAAAAAAAAAAAAAGTTAGCTGCTCTAAAAATTACTGAAAATATTTGAGCCCCTGCACCTTCTAGATGCTAGCAGAGCACTGGGTTCCAGGGCTGTGCTATAACGAAGGCAAGGCTGTCCCTGCCCTAATACATTTTGCAGACCACTGGAAAAGTCAGCCTGAAAGAAGGAAACAAGCATAAAAATAAAATGCTTGGACTTTTGGTGAAATACCAAGAAGGGAGACACATATATACTGAGGCAGAGAATGATGTAGAGGAAGCTGGGTAATCAAGGAAGGCTGCTCAGAGGAAACATTTTGGCTGAGAGTAGATGCTTGAGAATTATCTTTTTATAAAAGGAGCTGGGACACAGTGACAGGCTGAGGGAAGACCAACACAAAAGAGAACTTGTCATACTGGAGAAATTTATGAAAAGTGTGATGACCAGTGAGCAGGGGCTGGAGAGGGAGGCAGGGGCTGCTGCCTCAGAGTAAAGCGTAGATGTGACAGTAAGCGCAGTAGAAAGGCACTACCCTGGGCAGCTTGGCCTCATTTATTAGTTAGACTACTCTGGCTGCTGTAAAGAGACTGTGTTAGAAGGTAAGCATGGAAACGAGGCAGGAGGCAGCAGACAAACAGTCATCCTGCTAAAAGAAAAGAGTGCCTGAATTAGAAAGCCCGGGGCAGGAAGAAGCTGAAATGTCTGGAGGCCGGGCCCACAGGCCAAGGTGATGGTTTGGACCCGGGTAGGGCAGGATGAAGGATGACTTTTAGGTGTCTGAACAATGAGTGAGTAGTAATGACAATACCACGGGGAAGGCTGGTGAATGGGTAGGAAGAAGGGGTCGTGAATGAGGAGCACAAATTTCAAAGTGTGAAAGAGGAGCTGAGAGATCATTCTGGGACTGTGAAGCAGCAAGCAGAGCGAACAGGAAGGCCTGAAGTGCATGCAAGTCTGGAACCTGAGAGGAGTGGGAGCGCACAGACAAGAGCCGCGTCTGCGGGACACTGCGGTCCTGCAACTGGACGAGCTCATTCACAGAGAGAAGCTGATGACAGCAGGCAGCTGAGAGAAAAGAGAAGTAATCAGAGACCTGGTTAGCAATCTAACACCAAACACGGTTATTCAGCACACACTGAAGACACACAGAATGGCCCAAATACACGTTCAACAAATGCCTGCAGTACAAATAAAATTAACACACAGTCTCTCTAGGCCTTTAAAAGAATAAAATTTTCATTTATGATTTCCTCACCAAGCTCCTGTATATTTGAAACATAAGAAAAGCAAATTTTTAAAGATCTTTGGACTTTGTCTTAGGAATCCTTCGCTTTAAAAAGAACAAGAAGCGAGTCTCCTCCCTCCTCCCCCACACATACACAAACCTCACTAAAAAGTAGCCCAATAGAAGTTCAAATCTTCAAAAACCTGACATTCATATAGTCTCTGTAAAAATTCTGCCTCAAGATACAATTTTTCCTTTCTTCTAAATGAAGGTGTAATGTTATATTTTATTACAGGTATTGTTTCATCTTGAAAGATAAAACTGTCACATGAAGCTGAGCTCACACCAATAATCCCAGCACACTGGGAGACTGAGACAAGAGACACAACTTCAAGGCCAGCCTAGGCAACTAAGTGACTTAGTGAGGCCCTGTCTCAAAACTAAGGGATTGGACTACAGCTCAGGGCAAAGACCCTGGACTCAATCCCTAGTAGTGCCACACACACACACAAAAAAAAGTTATATGAGAGATGTAAAATACTCAAAAGTCTCAAGGATTTTTAAAATTTTTTAAAAGTAAGTGTACCTTCTAAACCATACAAAAACTGATAAAACAGAGATGAAAAGGATAAAATTGCCATGAAAAGTATTATAGCTACCCCCAAAATGAAACCACTTTAAAGCTATACTTATATCTCCAGGTATCTGCCACACTAAAAATCCACTCTGCTCTTGAGACTTACATTATCACCAGAGCTACCAAACTGAAATTACAGCTGTAAGCATAATTGGAACACTTCATAGTTTTCAAAGATTCCCTATATGACACAAGGGATAACATATAAGAAGAAACGCCAATAACATTTGCCAAAAATGTTCCCCAGCTGTTCAAGTTAAATCAAGACTGTAATTCTTTGAGATCATAAGCCTCACCATGTAAAATTCTTTCTTCTCAGATATAGAAGAGAGAATGTCACGACTTTTAAGAGACTATTACTCCACTTTATAACATAGGTATCTAGAAGGCTACCAGCAAGATCACATGAATGGATGGATAATGAATGTTCATTTGTTCATTCATTCAGCAAACATTCATTCATTCAGGTCAGGTGCAGTTCTGAGCCCTGAGGATATATTCGTGGAAAGTCTCATACTTCAAGGTAAATAAAGAAGACAATAAGCTAAAATATAAATATATATTTTCAAGTGTTGGTAAATAAAGCAAGTTAAAGAAGACTGAGGGACGGAGAAAATTTTACAGCGTGGTCAGGCTGAGACGATTACATTTAAGCGACACCTGAAGATGTAAAAGTTATAGGAAAAGAGAACTGCAAAACCAAAGGCACTGAGGGTGGAGTATGCCCAAAGTTTTAAAGGGACAGCAAGGAGACTGGTTTGGCCTGAAAGTTCAGACAGCGAGGTAGGCATCCTGGTAGGCGATTGCAAACGTTTTACTTTAAGAGAAACTACTGGGGTGCTCTATGCTGTGATGGGGCACAACCTGACTTTTTAAAAGGATCACAAAGGCAACACAACTTCTTACTCATAAAACTACCACAAATCTCTCGTAATCAATTACAAGTTAAAGGAAAATGTTCAACAAAAGTTTTAGTCTGTAGACTAAAAATGATAAATTCCAATCTGAGGTTCACTATCATTTGTGAGATTATGGATTTTTATGCTTTTGCTTAAGGTTTTTGTTTTTTGCCTTCAATATGAATTACTTTGTAATTTTTAATGTTATCTTTAAAACAAAAACCCACTGCATCATGAGACGACCCTAGTCTGAAATCTTCAGTATAAAAAAGCAACGTGGGGAACATATTTTCCAAAAATTACCACATTTCCGCAGCTTGCCTGACATGAACTACTGCACAAACCAAGCGTGGCTCCACGTATCAAGGTCGCTAAACCAACTTGGTTAATATGTTTATCATTACACAGTAACTCTGTCTTTTAAAACATCTCCGATACTATCTTTCCCAGGCAGCAACAGAGGGCTTTTTTCATTCATTTGCGAATTTTCTTCCTTACTGCTTCTGGATTTTTCCACTGTATGTCTCTCAGAAACAAATTAAGCTCGAATACATTGTTCCAGCTAATGAAGTGCATTTTTGGCTCTTTCTTCATGATTGAGAATTATCCGGCAAAATACCAATTGTTTTAGGATGCTTTTTCTCTTAGTTTTGAAATAGTACAATTCTCAGTTACCACAAATAAAAACATCAAGAAGAGCACATACAAGAACACAAACACATATATAAATGGAAACTACAATAATCCTTTTTTAAATTGAAAATATGTGGATGCCTCATGAATAAACATTTAGGATATGTAGATAAACATATACTATGTGTCCATGCACATAGACTGAAACGGAAAGACATATTGCCCTCTCTCCCTGTACCTAACACCCTCCCCAATCCCCAGCACAGAACAGTTTCATGCAGGGCGCAAGCCTAACGCAATCACTGCACAGAAACGCAAACCATTAAATTCCAAATGACTCAAACTTTCACTTGCCATCTAAACCCGCATCTCACCCACTTCTCCATCATTCCCAACTGCTTCTTTGACTTAAAAACCCCAAACTGGGAAAGCTTAACAAGTCTCTCAAACTCTTCTCATGCGCCTTTCGGAGCACCGGGACACCCAGGTTTCACGTTCACTGCTTTCCTATGAGCAAACAAGGCCCCAGAAGTCAGGATTCTACTGTACCCCTCTGGTTCGAGTCCGGCTCAGCTGCCTGCGCGGAGCAGCTGACGAGCTTTACACCAGCGGCATGGGCTGCCCCATCCCGGCAGCAGGAGGCAGCGGCCCGGCGGCTCAGCGCGCCTCCGAGGGCGCCCCCTCCGCCTCCACCACGCCCTTTCGCCCTTTCGCCACTGGGCGGCCCGCGGGGCACAATGACCCCCGGGGACCAAGGCGCGCGCCTGGAGCCGGGGGTGCTGACAGATGGGCGCGGGGCAGGGCTTCGGGGGGAAGGGGCGGAGCCTCCCAGCATGGGGGTGCTGGCGGCTGACAGAAAGACGAGGACAGCGCGCCGAGGGGGCTGACGGAGCCCACAGGCCGGGCCAGAGGCCCGGCCTGGCGGGAAGGAACTCGAGCAGACACGGGGGCTGACAGGCAGGGAGACACACAGACACCGAGGACTGACAGCTGCGGAGGCACTCGGGGTCGGCCGGCCGCGGAGGGCGCTCACCTGGCAGCGGCAGCGGACGCTGCGCCCGGGGCCGAGCTGCTCTCCCCGCGCCGCGGGGCTGCCTCCCGGCGGACGGGCAACTGAACGGCCCACGCAGACCCCGCAGAGGCGGCGGCGGCGGCAGCGCCGGAGCCGCGGACTGCTGAGCGGCGGGGACGCAGCTGCACCAACCGACTCCCGCCGCTCGGCTCTGCTCGGTGGCACTCGGAGGCATTCGGCCCCGCTCGGTCTCGCTCGGGTCCACTGGGGGCGTGGTCGGCGGGGGTCCCCCGCCCAGGTCGCTTTAGGCGCCGTGGGGCGGGGCTTCCGAGCGGGCGCAAGCCCCCGACGTCGCGGGGAAGCGGACCTTGGCCCCGGCGCATGCGTAGGGCTCTCCGCCGCTTGGAGGCGGGAGGAGGCAGAGGCTCAGAGGCTGATTCCGTAGCTTCAGACATTCCCGGCTTTTGTACTCCATATCTTGGTCTTCCTAGCAGACCACCTAAGGAAGACCACAACAGACTATGCCTTCAAACCGGGACAGACTACACAGGGACCCTGGGACCCTGTTGGTCCCGTTCCCCTCTCCCCAATGCAGGCTTTTCCAACACCGGGGATTGATCTTTGTTTTATTCCACCTAAGGCTTCACTTCTATTTTTAATATCCTCTTGTTCCTTAAAAGTAATAATAGCCTTAACAAACTTTCAATCACCACTTCCTTAACAGTATTAAGTCTTTACGTACTTGAGCTTTCAGGCATCAGCTTTCTTGGCTACAATTATACTCTCTTTTCTTCATCCGTACTCTATAACCAGCACGCATGGGACGAGGGTGGGCCTCTTGCTGAACTGTCACACGTTCCAAGCACGCTATTTGTTATGGAACCCAAGTTTGTGGCATGTACAATCAGAAAGTGGTCTCCACCTTTAGAATCCTGTAATTTCAGCTCTGTAGTCTGACATACCTGGGTCCAAATCCCAGATACACATTAATGGGGAAGATTAATAATTAGCTGAGAGACTTTGGGTTTACCTATCATCTATAAAAGGGCAATAAAATATTAGCAACTATGCAATAGGATAAGTGAAAGGATTAAATGACAGCATACATGAAGCTTTCTGCCTGGGTGTTCAATAACTAAAACTAACTAGAGAGTGTATTACATAACCTTCAGACCCTGCAAAGAGTAAACCTATACATAAATATGAGCAGTGTATTCAATTTAACATGCCCAGAGTCAAACACACCCAACTTCCCTCCGAATTTGCTTCTTGTACAGTCTTCTCCCATCTGAGCTAATGTCAACTCCATCCTTCTAGTGACAGAGGCCAACCCACTCTGGTCATCTTTGACTCCTCTCTTCCTATCATAGCCATTCGCAAAGCTTTTCAGCTCTGCCTTTATAATTCTTCTTTCCGTGAAATACTATAATAGTTTTCTCCCTGTTCTCCCTCGTTCGACTTGCTCAGCACGGCAGGCAGATGGATCCTGTTAAAACCTCTCTCTTCCTCTAAAACATCCAACAGTATGCCATTTCATCATAAAATAATTCTTTATTCCAGGGCCTTCACCTCCTTTGTGATCTGTCCTCGCTCCACGTACCTTTCCCTCCCTCTATCTGCACCTTCTTCCTCTCCCTTATTCCTCAGCCAGCCACACAGGATTCTGTCCTATTCCCAGAACATGTAGGCTCACTCCTACCTGAGAACCTCTGCACTTAGTTTTTCTTCCCCTGGATATGAGAAAGATATGTGCCCTCACTCCAAATTTCTACTTCTAGTCACCTTCCCAGAAAGACTTTCATACTCTACTAACACATCAGATCTCACCACTTATCATTCTATCACTCCTCATTCTGCTTTACTTTTCCTCCTAACCCTTGTGCCCTAAGTATTATCTCTAATGTCCCTGAGAGCAGGAATTTTTTTTTTGCTCATCTATAAAATCAAGGACATAGACATGCTCAGGTACTTAATATTTCTTGTGAATGAATGAGAATATATAGGATATGTTGTTCCAATCTATTTATTTACTCGGTAAATTTTTCCAAGCACTTACTCTGATCCAGACACCTTCAGACATGCAAAGATGAACAAGGAACTCTCTTAATCCCTGAGGAACTCAGTATTTCAGAAAAGGAAATATACTTCTGTTGGAGGTATAACTCAATGGTAGAGTATATGCAAGAGGCCCTGGTTTGATTCCTAGCATTGGATGGGGGGGGCGGGTCAGAAATACTGTGGAAGGAAATATGTAACACTAGATGGATATGCCAGCTGATTCAAGGGGGCATAATTAAGCGTGTACAGGACAGTGTTAGAAGGCTTTCCAGAGATGACCTGAGGCGTTGATGAGAAAGGGAGTCCAGGGGAAAAAAAGCAACATACATTTAATACCAGATAGAGGATACATCACAAATACTGTCCACCAGGGAGGGCAAGTTGTTTTTTACTCTAAAAGATTAAACAGATTCCAGAAAATTCCTATAATGTCACTTACACTCACATTTTGAGAAGCTTTCTTTAATAGGAAAGAAACCACCAGAAATACAGTTCATATGATATAATTATCCCAACCTGCATTCTATGGAAATGGACAATATTTAAGAACTTTTTTGTGTCAGGGTTCAAAGGCAAAGAACACATACCAGTTTGTTAGCTGCAAGCACCAGTAATACATCTAGCCAATTTATCTAAAACAGGGAATGTTAGAACTTTGTAAGAGGGAGAGAGTGCTAGTCTCTCCGAGGCCAGACGTAAAACCTAGCAGAGCTTCTGGGCAGGTCAAAGGGAAGGGAATATAATAGAACTTTTGCTGGAAATCTGTTTTCTCTGCTTTCAGAACAAAATGAGAAGTATGTACTAACCACTCCTAAGTATAATCTACAATTCCAACTACATAGAGAAAGACTAAAAGCCCTAACTATTCCAATTCCAAAGTCCCGATGAAAAGGCTTTAAACCAACCCAACTTGAACCAGGTATCCTCTTTCCCTAGAACAGTCATGACCTCCTTGTAGGTCATTAAGCTCATCTGGAGCCCATCTCTCTGGATCAAAGAATGGGCAGTCACCAGGGGAAGAGGGAGAGGAATTGTATGATTGAGGTGACAGCTCAATAGAAGTCCCCACAGAGCCATGGTTTCCATTTGGTGGCAAACTCCCTGATAATGACATAATTGTTGAGTTCCTGAATTCTATATAAAGGAGGCCTATTTGGGGATAACAATCAAAATAGGAAAATGCCCTTATCCTAACTTCTGCCCTCCAAGAAAAGGTGACTGCCTTATGCTTTCTGAAGACACATGATAGGTTCCTATTTCCTTACAGCTTGGAAGTGGGAGTGGCCATGTGACATGCTTTGGCCAATAAAAGGTGAGTGGAAATATCTAACTCCCAGGTCCACAGTAGGATCTCAATGAAGCATTCATATACCTGAGTTGTGATCTGAAAATATGGTGAATGCTACTGGCTAGTGGTAGCCAACAGAAAGGGATCTTCAGTATGAGAAATGATGCCTCGAACCTTTTACCATGTGAAACAAGTAAGATTCGACTTAATTGGTGCAATCAGTCAGTTGTTAGCTACAACTGAGAGAAGGTATATTTTAAAGTGTGCTGGAAATCATGGTACCAGGAGTTGAACTCAGGACCTTGCACTTGCCAGGCAGGTGCGCACTAGTGGTTTTATCCACCATTTTGACAATGCTCTGTGTGACAATTCACTTCTGGTATGGCAATTTCTGTCAAATAAAAATATTATGGTATATCCTCATCCATTTTATTCACTGAATCTGCCACAATATGACTTCTGGATCTTCCTGAAAGTCAAAATAACCATGACAGATAAACATTTTGAATCCATTCAAATAAGTGTGATCTAAGGAAGGGTAGTATTATGGGAAGGATTAATGGTAATGTGCCTTTTATTGTAATAATTTTTAAAATGTAAACACCAAAGTTTCAAATCATAGTTTTAAATCACATCTCTCATGTTGCTATCAGCATTGTTCACATCAGCCAAAAGAAGAAAACAATCTAAATGTTCATTATTGACAGAAGAATGGAAAAACAAAATACAGTGTATGGGTATGATGGACCACAAGACTTGGGATGAAATTCTGACACATGCTATAACATAGATGAACTCTGAGGAAGTTATGCTAAGTTAAATAAACAAACCATTGGGAAAAAACAAAATGCCATATGCTTTTACTTAAATAAAATATCTAGGACCATCAATTTCATATAGACAGAAAATAAAGTGAAAGTTTCCAGGACTGAGGAAGGAGAAGTTATTGTTCAATAAGTATACAGTTTCAGTTTTGTAAGATAAAAAAAGAACTCTGGAGATATGCCGCACAACTATATGAGTATACTTAACAATAGTAAAGTGTTTAATGGTTAGTACGGTAAATACTATGTTGTGCATATTTAACTGAAATATTTTTAAATCCAGTAGAGAAGATAAAGTGTAAGAATGAAAAATAGTTGACAGATCCAAAAGAAAGAAGAAAAAAAAAAACAAAGAAGAAAAAAAGAACAAGAAAAGTAGGGCAAAGAGAAAACAAGCAGAAAGATTGTGGGTATAAATTGAGAATCATATCTCTAATGATATCATATGAATGAACTAATTATTCTAATAAGAAAACCTGATAGACTGAATTTAAACAAAAAAGACAATTATTTGATGTTTATAAGGGACACTTTAAGGAAACATAAGTTAAAAAAGATAGGTAGAAATATTCTAGGAAGTGCTTCAGTAAGAAATAATACCTATGTATACAAAAAACATGACAAGAAACAAAGCCAGGGCCCATCTCTCATGACCACAAATACAATAAGTCTAAATAAAATGTTAGTAAATATAGCCATAAAAATAACATCATAACCAAGCATGCCATGTTCTAGAAATATAAATAAGTTTAACATTTAAAAAATCAGAACTGCTGAACTTTTAAAAAAAATTGATGGTAACAAATGTTGGCAAATTTGTAAAGCAGCTGAGAAAGATAATATGAAATAGAAAAATTAAAGACATGTCATTCTTGAATATACATATAGATATTGAAAATAAACTTCAACTCCAGCAATGGTATTCCAGGAAAATATTAAGATTACTCAAAAAGTAATTCACCACAGTAATAAATTAAAGAGAAAAATCATAATTATCCTAGGGGTTTTTTTGGTTTTTTTTTTTTTTTTTTGTCTTTTTCTTTTTTATCGGTACCGGGGATCGAACTCACAACTGCCTGCTTGCAAGGCAGGTGCTTATACCGCTGAGCTAAATCCCCAGCCCCAATCATAATTATCCTAGTAGACACAATGTGGCATCTGAACAAATGTCATACCCATTCATTTACAAAAAAGGAATTTCTTGGATTAAAAAGCACTAACCATCCCAAAACCATGATAAATACATAATAGTAAAATACTAAACATTATCCCTTGAAATTGAGAATGAGACATAGATGTCCACCATCACTGCTTTCTATTCTGCTATACTGGAGATCTGAACTTTACAGTAAAATAAGAAAAATAAAACTTCATAAGGAATTTGAAAGTTAGAAAAACATCATCTGTAAATATTATTGTATATGTACGGGGAAAGTAAAGAATTTACATTAAAAGTAATATTATTTTAGCAAAACTATTTGATACAAAACCAATATGTCAAAATCAACTTTATTTCTATAATTCAGGAAACAGTTTTTAAAAGATGCTTTCTTTAAGCTAGGTGAGCTAATTTATTTAAAGTCACATGAATAACAAAGGGAGTATTGGGATTTAAACTCAGCTGTTTGGTTCCAACGCCCATCTGCTTGTTATACTATACTGTCTCCCAATGGCACCTTACTTACTTACCTTTTTTTCTCAATTTTTAAAATTAGTATATCATCGCTATACATAGTAACTGCATTCATCATTTACTATGATGAAAACTGGTATACATACATACCACATCCAACCCCCCAGAAGCCCAGCAGGGTTCTTCCCTTGGCATCTCGATCGTTTTTGCTTTCTCTTCACTTCCTCCCATCCCGTAATCCCAGATTCCTTCCCATCCTTTCAAAATATCAACAGTTTGATTCACTGATCCTTTGTATTATATTTTAATCTCCACATCACTAATTTATGCTCTGATCTTTATACTTTCTTTCCATCTATGAGTTTCATATTTGCATGGCTCTTATCTCTCTCGGTCCTTCACCAGTATATGGCAGCCCTCTTTCTCTCTTTGGACCAGTTTTAGCCTGAAGTCTGATGAATCTGAAAATATGATAGCTATTCCTGCTTGTTTTCAGGCTCCACTTAATAAGCACTGTTTTCCATGCTTTCACTTTCAGCCTGTGGGCTTCCTTTTGGATATGGTGTGTCTCTTGTAGCTAAATTTTGGTCACTTTTTGTTTTTTTAATCCAATCTGTCCACCTGTGTCTTTTCATTGAGAAGCATTATTATTGTTTTTTTGGGGTTTTTTTTTTTTTTTTTTTTTTGTCTTTTTCCTTTTTATCGGTACCGGGGATGGAACTCACAACTGCCTGCTTGCAAGGCAGGTGAAGCATTATTATTGTAAGGTGTTTATTGAATTCTGTCGTTGCCTTATTTTTCCAGTGTGGATGCCTTTGGTTCTTCCTTTTGCTCAGCTACTCTCCCAGGTATGTGTATATTTCCTTAGGACTGTTCAATACTGATGGCCTCTCTTATCTCTAGGATTCTACAAATACTTCCTGCAGTGCTGATTTAGTGGTCACCTATTCCTTCAGGATTTCTTTGCCATGAAGTCTTTACTTTCTGCCAGTTTGGAAGGCTTATTCTGCAGGACATAAAAGTCTGGGTTGGCTGGCGATTTAGCTCAGGGTTCAATCTCTTGCCTGGTAAGCACAAGGTTGTGAGTTCAAGCCCTGTTACCAAAAAAAAAAAAAAAAAAAAAAAAAAAAAAGTCTGGGTTGACAGACAGTTTCAAAGAAAATAATTTATTTTGGGGCTTGAAAAACTTCACTCTAGGCTTTCCAGGCTTTTAAGGTTTGTGCTGAGAAATCTGATGCTATTCTGATGAGCTTGCCTTTCTAGGTTACTCACTACTTTCCTCTAACAACTGTATCCTTCTCTCCTTTTGCTGAATTTCTGGAATTTGGGTTATTGTGCTGCAGAGAGTCTTTTCTGATCATCGCTATTTGGGGTTCTATGTGCCTCTCATACCTGAATTTTTTTCTCTAGATTTGGAACCTTCCCTGCTATCATTTCAGTGAATACATTTTTTATACTTTTGAATTATTGTCTCTTTTTCCCATAATTCTGAGGGTAGTTTTTACTTTCGGGTCACCTAGCAGATGTACCTTTGCATTTCACTGTGGGTGTTAAACATCTATTTGGCATGATGGTACATGCCTGAAATTCCAGCCCTTGGGAGGCTGAGGCAGGAGGATCTTTGTGAGTTACAGCCCACTCTGGCTACAAAGTGAGTTCAAGATCAACCTGAGCTGCTTGGCAAAACCCTATCTCAAACAGACAAAGACATTCTCTCCATGTTAATCTATATAGTTATGCTCTGTACTTCAGGGTGATAGGTATATTATTTTTTATTCTTTATTGTGGTAGTGATTTCACAAGAACATGAACACATCACAACTCACATCATGTATTTTAAATATGTGTGATGGAGTCTATATCTCAATAAAACTGGGGAAATGTTGTTTTAAATCTCTTTTACTGTTTTCCCTACTTAACACTCTAAATTCCATCTATGTGGTCGCAGGTATATCTGACTCATGGCTTTGCACTAGGAACTCTACGTTATGAAACTACAAAGGTTTCTAACTCATCTCTCCAGGCTTCCTTTGCCTCCGCTTATCTCCTACCCATGAATATCACTACGGCCCATAACCTCCTTTTGTCTTCTTAGAGAGCTGAGCTAACTTTCTCAGCTTTATTCCCAGGAGTAAGAGCTGCTCTATTTGTACTTAATTTTACTAATGAAAGCTACATCCTCATTTTATAGAAAACCTAAGCATCTTGATATTCCTTCCAGCTGAGCCTGAGGGTTTTGTCTCTTTGTAATTCTGAGCCCCATACACTGCAAAAAGACAAGTGAGCCTCTATTCCCAGGGTTCCTCCGCGACATCATTTAGCACTGATGCAGCAGTTGTTGACAAATTATTCTTCAGGCTACGATACAAGCTTTGGTCATTTCCTAGCAACTTAACACATGGAAGTTCTTGTCTATTTTTACTGTGTGTTTTTGAAATGCTCTTTTGGGGGAAGAGTTCAGGTTAACAACAGGGCTCTTCCCTGCACATTCTTCGGTAGTCCTCTAAGATTCCACCCACGTGAAGGGACCGGTCGTTGGTGCTTGGACCAGTGTCTAAAGCAGCAAGGAATCCAATGACTCAGTCACTCAGGGACACTTTGTTAAACAAGGCTACGGGAAGGAAGTCATTATGCAGACAGCTGGACTATAAAAAACAAAAATATTCTACACACCAAACTCTACAAAGCAGTGTGGCTGAGCATCCCATGACTCAACAGCCCTGCTTCTGCTACGTGGCTCACAGCTCAGCGTACGTGGCACACAGCCCTGGCTCACTGCTGGCTGTTGCTCTGAGTCTCCTGGAAAGCCGACAGGGTGGGGACCCCAGGAAAATCTGTGACCGTATTTTTTCCCCCATCTGTTGTTTCTCTCATTGTCTCCCTTATCCTGACTCTTTCTTTTAACCCTCTTGCTTTAAACAAACAAACCAAAAAAAAAAAAAAAAAAAAAAAAAAAACCAAAACTGGAATTGAGTATTTCATACATGCCAGCGACTTGGCAAAGACACAAAAAGGTCAAAACACTGGCACACTAAGTAGGTCCTCCTGAGTCAGGCAGCCATGGAGCCACAAGTCTGATTCCCCGAGACAGCGTCCAGAAGCATGCAGAGAGTCCAGGGGTAACAGCAAAGGACAGAAACTTCAAGGTGGAGGCCAGATCACCTAAGATGTGGCTTTCCACGCAGTAACCTTTACTGGAGCCCAATTATGTGTCAGATACTGATGTTGGAGGTCAGTGAAGACAGACCAAACGTCCTGTCTTCACAGGGCTTACATTCTTCTGGAGGGAGACAAACACTAGCATCATCAGAAGTAAATTAGGGGGCTGGGGATTTAGCTCAGCAGCATAAGCGCCTGCCTTGCAAGTGCGTGGTCGTGAGTTCAATCCCCGGTACCGATAAAAAGAAAAAAAAGTCACCTCAGATGAGTTGTGAGGAACGTAGCCGTGGGTATCTGGGAACAGAGCACTCTAGGTGGAGGAAGCACCAGTAGAAAGGGGTGGTGCCTCTGGAGGGCTTTGAGCAGCCTGATTAGGTGAACAGCAGCTGCAGGGCAAAGGAGGGGGCAAGTGAGACAGGAGGCCTGAGAAGTGGGGGTCATGGTGGGAGGATAACTGGGAGCCATTGAGAGTCTTGAGCAGAGCTAACTGGTTTTAACAGCATCCCAGTGTTAGATGACATTGATCTTTGAATACACATGCAAGCGGAGAGTAAAATAAAACTGTCAACCTTGCCAAAGACATTGAATATTATGGAGCCAATGAAAAAGATTTGGGAATGCGGCTAGAATTGTACAAAGTATTGACAAATTGTGATCAGTTAATTTTAGATTGGAAAAAAGATGGTAACCAGGCAGTAGTTTCAAAATAACGTAAGTAAGGCTTGAGAGAATCCACTGGGAAAAACTAAAGGACCCCATCTTTGGAAAAACAGTTGCACATTTGAAAAAATAAAATGTCACTGGGGATTTAGCTCAGTGGCCCAGGCACTTGCCAGGTAAATGTGAGGTCTTGAGTTTGATCTCCAATACCAAGAAAAATAAAACAAAACAAAAGATATAATGTCACGGGCTGGGAGTTTAGCTCAGTGGCCCAAGCACTTGGTTGGCAAGTGTGAGGTTGTGGGTTCAATCCCCAGTGCCAAAATAATAATAATGATAATAATAATGTCACATGAAGAATTGCATACCATTAGCAATCTTAACATACACATGTTCTCAAACCATTTAATTATTCTTATCTGTGGTTTTACCCAATCTCGGTGATTTTGTCCCATTTAGGGCCAGTGAGGGATCTCTTTGTGGTTTCTTTATCCAGAATTGGTGCCTTTATTCAACACTTAGTCTCTCTGTTACCCTATTATATACCATGCATATGTCTATGGCCATACCACCCTGAATGCGCCCGATCTCGTCTGATCTCGGAAGCTAAGCAGTGTCGGGCCTGGTTAGTACTTGGATGGGAGACCGCATGGGAATACCGGGTGTTGTAGGCTTTAAAAAAATATATATATATATATATTTTTTTTCAAGATCCAGCAAAAATTGATCTTCTCTATTACATATTTGTTCATTTATTCTGTGGTGCTGGGATCCATCCCAGGGCCTCAAACATGTTAGGCAAATGTTCTACCATTGAGTACACCCCTGTATTTAATCTTCCCTGTATGATGTTTTTGAGCATCTGTAGTATCTAAGTGTTGTGTTGGGGGTACCGTGTTGGCCCCTTTTTGAGTTTCATATCATGAGAATTGATCCAAACACATGGGAGGTGAGGAACATTTGCTAAGCCCTGAAAGAACTTTTAGGACACAGAAAGTTCTACTTCATACAGTGGTTAATGATCTTTCAGCATTCCTCTCTAGACTAGGAATCACAAATGAATTCCAAAAAGGCTCGGCATTCTCCTGTCTTTCCGGGAAGGGCATTTAGAGGCTGGAACTGCCCAGCCCCCTACCGCACTAGTAAAGCAATCTGGCCAAGCCCGGTCAGGCCTCAGCTGGCAGCAAAGGTTTCTTTGGCAGCAGAAGTCTCCTGTACTACAAGTAGAAGATCGGTAATCACAGCCTGGGCCAATCCCAAAAGGGCTGGGAGAAGAGGTCCTCAGGGGCTGCACAGCTGTGGCAAAAGCAACCCAGATAGCAGCCCAGGCAAGAACCCTCTCCAGCTAGGGGCGGGGGATCACAAGGGGCTTCCTTCCTCCATCCTCACCTCTCCCCTAATTGCAAAGTGCTGGTCTATCTGCCCACAATGCACTTGGTGGTTAATTCTCTATAGATGCCCCGGAGGGTAGAAGCTATCTTGATCTAAGGGAGAGGGAAAGCTTGGCGCCCCCTGGCTCTCCCCTCACCACCACTATTCATCTTCTCCAGGGCTTACTTCTACTGGAACCCAGAAGGCTTTTTCTGGATACCAACGGACCTCATTTGCTCTGAGAGCAGGGCACTCCACAAAACACTCTCACGTAGCTCCAACTCCAATAGTAAACCTCTTCCAAGTGGCTCTGCACAGCCGTGGTACAAACAACTTCCAGCAACTGGAACACCACCCGCCCACTTCCATCTAATTCCACCTTGCTCTGTTCACCTGTCTACTTGGGAAAGCTTTCTATGTCCTTTTGTATGGCTCTTGGCCTTTCTCTAGCTCAGCCTTCACCAGTTTACAACAAAATTGCCTGATTGGTGTCTGTTCTTCCCCTGTGGGCCTCTCCAAACTGTGGGATCCCTGCTGGGTGTGCTGGTGCATGCCTGTAACCCCAGTACTCTAGGAGGCTAATGCAGGAGGATTACAAATTGAGCCTAGAATCAGTGACTTAGACAGATCTAAAAAATAATATTTTTTTGTCTTTTTCCTTTTTTTTTTTTTTATGGGTACCGGGGATCGAACTCACAACTGCCTGCTTGCAAGGCAGGTGCTTATGCTGCTGAGCTAAATCCCCAGCCCCGAAAATAATTTTTTTAAAAAGGTGGGGATGCAGCTCAATGGGAAATGGTTCAATCCTCAGCACCATAAACAGAGAGAGAAAGTAGGGTCCCTGGGACATGCCCAGTGTGACTCCAGGCATGGTATCAATAAGATCAGAATCTGCCTGTAGGCTTCTCCCATCTCTCTTCCTCTGCTATAAGGGGGGTGAGACTCCTGGGGTTGCTTGGCTTCTTAGAGCAATGGATCTCAAACTAGAGCATCAGAATCACCTGAGGAGAGCAAAAAGAGGGATTTATAAAACACTGCCACCCCACCACACCCCCGGGGTCTCTGACTCCACAAATTAGGCCTGGGGCCCGAGAATATTTGCTTTAACAAGTTTGCAGGTATTGTTACTACTGCTCCTCTAAGGGCCACATTTTAGGGATCACTGTCAGGATTGGAAATGTTGCTCAGTGGTTCAGTTATGGAACATTGGGAGACCCTGGGTTCCATCCCCAGCACTGCAATAAATAAATAAATAATCACTGTCTTAGAGCATCAGTCTCTTTTTGAGTAAAATGAGAATATTTGCTGATCCCCCTCTTCTGGGTTTTGGAGAATTTAAAGCCACAATGCAAATGAAGAACTCGGCTTGGTAGCGGGCAGGAGACATTCCAAGTATGGTAAACAAGGTCAGGAGTAAAGTGCAGGGAGGCCAAGCTGGTCAGCTGGGCTGGTAAGAAGAGCTGAGACCCAGCACAGCAGCGAGGGAATCTGAGTTGCACTGTGGAAGCAGCCGGGAGCCATGAAGAGTTTTGGAGCTGCACAGTGACAGGTGGAAGTCGGGCGGGAGGCCATTACGGACGGCGAGTGCCATGTCCTGGAGATTTGCCTGTTTGGACAGACATAGCTTTGCCAGATTTAGCAACTGAAAGGAAAAGATATCCAGTGAAATCTTAATTTCAGATGAATAATGCATCATTTTTGTGGTGTGTCCTAAAGATTGTGTGGGACGTACTTATACTAAAAACCATGTGTTGTGTATCTGAAATTCAAATTTAATTGGTTTTTCTTTTTGTGCAGGCAACATACTGAGTTCTTCATTGGCATTATCTGAATTCTTCAAAAACCTATGGTCCAGACCTAGCCAGTGGTGCAAGAGGCAACAGATCTATCTGTAAACCCTGGCAATTCTATGCACACCAGTTGCTTGCCTCCCGTCCCCCACATATGCATGCGCTGGGAGACAACCCCAGTGTCTGTTATGTTCCTTCCCACATTAATCGAGGCCACCAGCAGTGGTCAAAGAGATGCTTCCAGAAGCCAGTCTTGCTTCTGAGGACAAATGATCACAGCCATGAGCCTGGGTGTGAGGGTCTACTCGCCACATGCCAGGTCAGCCAGCACGAAAGCAGGGGGTGGGACACACAAGCTGCAAAGTTCCATAAAGAAGGAAGTATCACTTCCACTCTGGATTAATGAGAAACCAACAGCTGTCAGTGGCACAGGCCCAGCTAGGGTGTGTACCCAGAAGAGGAAAAACTGGCCTCCTCTTTTAGCTCAAGAAATGGGGCAAACAGCAACCATGACAGTTGCACACTTGAAGGATGCCTCAGAGACGATGAGGTAAATCACAAGCTAGGGGACAGTCTCTGCTTGTTCAGTTCAGCTGGGTGTTAGAACAAGGCGTACTACCAGGGATTGCCTCTGCCCATCTCTGACCCTATGATTTACAGTTCTGGAAACAAGACAGGAGGAAATCCAATTTCTGCAACAATCTTTAGATCAACTTTTCCCCCTAACAAAGAACAATTTGTGCTCCATCATTAAAACTGAGATAAAGCCAGGCATAGTGGCACACATTCCTAATTTCAGTTACTCAAGAGGCTGAAGCGGGAGATTATGTAGCTCAACTCAGGAGTCTGAGGTCAGCTGGAGCAGTAAAATAAGATCCTGCCTCTAAGCAAACTAAAAAGTGTGACAAACATCATTGCAGACCTACTGTGCTGTGCACCATTTTATTTAGCTCCATGGTTTTCAGCCTTGACTACACATTACAACCATCTGGAGAGTTTAAATTCCAGTACCCTGATCATCAGTCCAGACAGCAATGACAGAACTATTGATTTAATTTATGCTGTAATTCCTCACAGCAAAATCCAGCAAGGTAAGTTTTATCAGCATTTTGCAGATGAAATTGAGGCTCAACAGGTAGATGGACTCTGGCAGCTGCAGCTCCCCGCTGCGACCGTCTCCTTCCTTCCCTCTCAGGTTCCTTCGGGAAATTCCTGATGTTTGCAAGTTTTACTGTCGCAGCAGTGGTTATATATAAGACTGTCGGAGACATGCAAACCCCTCAGAGCACCTTGAGACTGCTGTGCTTCCTGGCGATGCTGTTTTGTGGTACTAACTGGACACCGGGTTCAAGACGGGTACTAACCTGAGGCTAACTGAGGTCAATCACTTCCAAACAAGCTCAGGTACTTTGAGTCACAGAAAAATGATGGCGGCCTCTCACTTCTCACAACTACTTTCCCTTCCCCTCCCTTGCCCTGTCCCTCCTTCTCTCCCAGCCCTTATTCCTCTTTTTCTTTCTCCTCCTCTCTCTCCCTGCCTCTCTGTCCAGCATGTCTATTGAACCTGGGGACTCTGCACTGAGCTACCCCCCCAGCCCTTTTCTATTTTGTATTTTGAGACAGGGTCTTGCTAAATCCCTAAGTTTGCACAGGCTAGACTCACACTTGCAGTTCTCCTGCCTCAGCTTCCCAGAACGCTGGCATTGTAAGCATTAACCACAACGCAGGCTCCTACCGTATTTTTTTTATACCTGGCTTTTCCGCACCACCCTTCTCAGTGTCCTCGTTCCGTAAACTCCTTCACCTCTAATCTGTCTCAGTATAGGTCTACAGCAGCTGAACATCTTCAGAGGTTGTCAGGGAGGTCTTCGATCCAGAGAAGACTGAGAACCACAGATCCAAAGGGAAAAGCCATTCCGTGCTCTAGTCCTCGCCGGCGATGCAAGAGGCGGCAGATCTTCCCATCTGAGGCCCAGCCCTGCGCTCATGGGGCGCACATCCCTGAGCTAAGCTAGAAAACAACGCTTGACGGACTGGGTGAGAAGGCCGGTCACCGTCTGCCCTCTGCTGGTCAGAGGTGGTACTGAGCTCACGCTGGGATTAGACCGAAGAGTGGGGAGAAAGGAACGGGGAGCAAGGCATTTATTGCGCGCCTGCTGTATGACAGACATTGTGCTGAGCCTTGGAGCATAAGCATGACCGTGATTTGCTCTTACGGCGTTCAAATTCAAATAAATAAGAAGATATTCAGGGCTGGGGATGTAGCTCAGTGATCGAGCGCTAGTTAACATGCGTGCAGCCCCGGGTTCCAGCCTTACCACCGCAAAAAAGTCAATCAACTAAATCAATTAAAATTTTAAGAGACTGATATTAATCAGTCTCTCACGTAAATACGGAATTACAACCATGGGCTGTGAGCATGATTGTCCAGAAAGAAAGCTGTCCCTGAACGGGAAATTGGAGCGCCACGCACCTCCCAAGTCTTTTTCATGTCAACTTGAACACCATGCAAGGTGGTCGCCCCTCTAACAAAGCAGGAAACGGGCTCAGATTGGAGAAAGGATTTGCCCCAAGGTCACAGAGCGAGCTGGAAGCAAATTCAGGAGGATTTAGGTCTGCTGGATTGCAGAGTGCCTCCGCCCGGCCGCCCGGCAGGGGAGCAGGGGGGTACCCGCAGGGACGCCGCACCTGTAGCAGCCCTGCGGGTCCGGGTCTCCGGCCTTGGGCGCGGAGGCGGGCGGGGCGGGGCCTTTTCCGGGTGGGCTGGGACCTGGGCGGGTTCCACCCTGCTGGTGGAAGGGGCGGAGCCGAGCGCTCACCCAGTCCCGGGGGAGGCGGAAGCGCTGGCCCAGCGCGCTCACCTGTCGGAGCCGTGCGCACAGGTAGAGGCGGCCGCTCCGCGTCTGGATCCGGCGGGCAGCCTCCCAGGTAGGGCCCGGCCTGGGCCAGGGAACTGGTGACCCTGACCCCTCCCGCCGTGTCCATCTCCCCCGCCACTGAACTTCCTTTCTGTGTGGTCGTGGGTCCAAGTGCATTGTAGCCGTCAGCTGGGAACGCCAGGGTGGAGGGGCCGACTTCCTGCCTTTCCTTCCGCGGCCCAAAGGCGGGCAGAACGTGGAATCCAGAGAGGAGGTGCCTAAGTGGAGACTGGCCCAGCTTTCCCCCAGGGCGTCTGTGTGACCTTGGAGAACACTACCTCTCTGGTATTCCGTCCTCCGTTGCAGCGCAGGGTCTGACCCTTTCCCAGACGGCCTTGAGACCCCGGGAATCATCTGGAGAGCTGGGGTGGTGTTCCTTAAAAGTGGTTATCCAACCTAACCCATCTGGACCTCTCAAATCTGAGGCCCAGAAGGGTTGAAAACCCATCTACGGCAGTTGTTCTGGCTCCCAGTGGTAGAGCTGTGAACCACCTTGGGAGGCCTGCAGATATGTGCTGAGTGGAGGTTGAGGCTTGGACAAGGCACCCTGAAAGACCTGCCTGGAGCCCACCTGCTCATGTTGCAAATAGTGGGGCCACGGTTGTGCAGAGCAATGACTAACAGGGACAGTGAGTGCATCAGAGACCAGGGCCCTCAGGGCCAGCCTGGGGGTGGGGCTGCCATGATGCCCCAAAAGATGCTTCTGCTCCTGCTAGGTGACACATGGGCATTCATTACACAGCGGAGTTTTATACAAATGATCTCATTACTCACATATACTCAATAAAATCACCAACGAAGACTGAAAATAAGACTCAGAGAGGTGAGGTGACTGGTCCAAAGTCTCAGCTAGTATCTGGCATAATACAGATTAGAATCCAGGCTGTCTTGTGTCCTGACTCTATGCCCTGCAGCAACCCATGGTCTGGGGACCTGGTAACAAGGCTCTGAACTGGGACAGCAGGAAGAAAGGAGGCTAAGAGCAGAGGATCTAGAAGGGCAGGGAACCAGTAAGCTCTGGTCTGGGCTTCCAGGGGACAACGATCAAGTGTTGATTTTAGACTTGTTCCTTGGAAGGGAGCCAACAGAGTTTCTCATCTGGTGAAGACAGAGGAGGAGGAGGAAGAGGAGACAGCTGAGCCCAGGGAAAAGAATGTGTCCTCCAGGGTGGGTAGAGGTAGAGAGGAGGAGTCCGAAATGTGGAGCAGGCAGGTGAGGTGGAAAATCCCACTTGTGGGAGAGGGGAACAGAAAGAGGAAAGAATTCTAGACTCCTAGGACATTTGAGCTAAAAACAGTGTCAATTGAGGTCTGTTTCATAGAAAGGAAACTTAAGACCAGCAAGTTACTTGCCTGAGAAACTAATGAGTGGATCCGAGTCCCCTAGGTGCCCATCTCTGACGTTATCTCTAGTGGATCAGTGGTTCTCCACCAGGGGCAATGTTGCCCCCCTGGTAACATTTATAATGCTTGGAGGCAATTCAGTTGTCACAATCTGGAGTAGGGGATCGGAGGTGCTTCTGGTATCTAGTGGGAAGAGGCCAGGGATGCACCCTGCACAGCAGCCCACAACGAAGAATTTTCCAGCACCAAGTGGTAGCAGTGCTGAAGCTGAGAGATCACTAGAGCAAGCTGGCCCTGCCGCCATCCTCTTCACTCCAGCCTTTCATCCCTCAGCAGGGCAGACAGCTCAGACACGGGCCTCTGCTTGCCAAGATCCTGGCTCTGCTCTGCCTTTCCCATGGAGTCCAGGCAGAGCGCTTTTGTCTCTGGAAGCTTGCAGCACACAGTAAGTAGGTGACTCACAGATGAAATAATTACTGAATCTGAGTGACACGTTAAGGATTATGTCTTAGGATATTGGGACACACGGGCTCAAATCTTTATGTCAAGATGACTGTAGACTTTGAAGAGTTTCATTTTACTTCCCTGTCACTTCAGCAGTTCAGATTGCTTATGAAGTTCTGGCCTGGACTGAAGGAATGCACTGTTTGGTTTGCCATCCCAGGACAGGAAGGGTAGCAGCATTGCCTGAGTAGGTCATTCAGACTCTTCTGAGAGTACGCTTTGGACTGTGAACACTAAGACAGTTTTTCTCAAACATTAAAGGGTACAGCAGCATCTGAGGATCTTGTGACAATTCAGATGTGTACTCAGGGAGGTTGTGTTAGGTCCAAGTTTCTATACTTCTAACAGGTTTCTGGGGAAGATACTGATGCCGCTGGACCATGGACCGAATTGCGGACCAAGGCATCACAAAGAAGGCTGTGGGCTGGGCTGCCCTCTCTAGACAGCTGTTGTGTGATTTGGGGACCATAGACTATAGGAACCAATGGTATGGAGTCAACAGACCTAGACATGAGTCACCAACACACATGCATAACACAAACACATCTGGGCCTTATTAGCTTAATAGAGCTTGGATAAACCACTTATTGTTGTGAAGGTGATTTAGCTACTTTGAGAGGTGATCTTACATGGCAGGCTGTGTCCTTCAGTGATTCTGATGATACAAGGCCTGAGAGAGGACGTGCCCTGTGGACTTGGGATAGTTCTGATGTCCAAAGGTGCAGCAAGTCACTGGCCTGGACACCAAGGCAGGAATGATGAACCCACGTGGGGCACCATGCCAGCTTGGAGGGCGCTCTTATTATAGCCTGGCTCCAGTGCTGCCACAGTCGCCTGCTTCTGCTTCACCCAGCCCTGCTTGATGTGGGAGAGCTGGAAGGACCAGTCTGGTTGGGAAAGAAGCAGCTTCTGTCCAAGCCCTTAGTGTGGGTTCAGGGACTTCCTGGCTGAGTCTTGGTCCAAACTGAGAACTATGGCCTGAAGATCCTGGGTTCAGGCTGTGGACATGATCCCACCAGGAAAACTAAAAAGGAACTTGGAGTTTGGAGCCTTGTTCTCCCAGCTGTCGGAGATGTTCTGTCTTGGCATCTGACCCAGAAGTAGGGCTGAGTGGGGGCTTAGCTCCACGGGGTACCCCCACTCCTGATCCCTCACAGATTAGCCACAATGGCTCAGCAAGTCTCCTTCCAACCCCCAGAACTAGAAGACAACAAGACAGCAGAACACATTTCTAGATGGACAAGCAGAGCCACTCTCCTACTCCCTTCCTTTAGGGTTGTCATTCATTACCCAGCAGGGCCCTGGGGCTGATTTTTCATGGAACGGCCCGTCCTTGCCCAAACTGTGCTGTCTCCACAATTTGAATCATCCCAATGCTTCACTCCCCAGTCTCTGGATGTGAACCACAGAGACCTGGGCTTCAATCCTGGGTCCTGCCCTCACTAGATGTGAGATCTTAGGCACATCATTCCACCTCTCGGAGCCTCAACTGGCTCCCTTGTAAACAGGAGTAATAACACCCACTCGCGTGGCCACACAGGGTTGTTGTGCAGATTAAATGAGCCATGCCCTCTGAGCCCCACAGTCATTACCGTGAGTCACAGCATTTAGAAGCTCAGGCACCCAGGTATTGTCATACCTTGTGCCTTTATTTTTACAGATGTGGGGATCAGCAGTTGGAGAAGGAAACCTGCTGTCCAGCAGCCCCACAGGAGGCCGGTAGGTGAGCCAGGGCTAGACCTTTGTCTTTGGAACATCTCACATCCCACGGCTGTGTACGCAGAGGCATTCTACTCAGCCAGGATACAGCATAAACCGTGGCGTCTGGATGACCAGGCTGCAGAAGGGTGAGCCCTCTAAGGGGGAGTCTTCGTCTTCAGCGCTGCCTCTCTCTGCCACAACCAGCCATGAACTATGTGGGGCAGCTGGCAGAGACGGTGTTCGGGACGGTGAAGGAGCTGTACCGGGGCCTGAACCCTGCCACACTCAGCGGAGGCATTGACGTGCTGGTGGTGAAGCAAGTGGACGGCTCCTTCCGGTGCTCGCCCTTCCATGTCCGGTTTGGCAAACTGGGCGTCCTGCGGTCTCGGGAGAAGGTGGTGAGTCCTCTGGCTGGCCAAGTGGCCACTGTGAGATGGTGGCTTAGTTCAGTTTTGTTTTTGTTTTTGTTTTGTCTTTTTCGTTTTTATCGATACCAGGGATCGAACTCATGACTGCCTGCTTGCAAGGCAGGCGCTTATGCCGCTGAGCTAAATCCCCAGCCCCTCACTTTTGTTTTTTGCCAATACTGGGGATTGAACCCAGGGCCTTTGCCCTGAGCTATATCCCCAGCACCTTTTTATTTTTGTCATTTAGAGACAGGATCTTACTAAGTTATTAAATTGCCCAGGCTGGGTTTGAATTTACAACTTTCCGCTGCAGTTCCTCCCAGAGTGGTAGGATTTCTAGCATGCACTATCACACCTGGCCCTTTTGCAAGGTGGGCTTTTAAAAACAGGACGTCTACTTCTGTCCCACCTCTCTTAGGTGGACATCTGACCTTCCAGCAAATTTCTCTTCTGTATTTTCATTGGGAGTCTGGGGGTGGGCCCCTGGGAGGATCCCCATGTTTCCGTGGAAGAGGCCGGGTGGGGCAGACCAAGTGCTACAGTCGTCTGACCTGGCTGCGTTAACTAAGACCTCACTCTTGTTCTTAACTCACTTCATGGCTCTGAGCACAGTCGCTTCACCTGTGCAAATGTATGTGCTCTCACCGCCTCATCATGGTGGGATGGATTGGGAGAATAAACAGGGACACTGATCATGCTGTCTCAGGGCCAGACATGTGGGGACATGCCAAGGTTAGTTCCTCTCCCTTGTAAACCCGCATGGTCTTTACCAGGCTCAGGTGAACACAGTAGAGATTTCTGTTAGCCCCACAGTCCCGTGTATGGGCCCACATCTCCTGTATGTTGAGGTGACTGTGAACTATTCAAAATGCTTACAGGAAAGCGTAGCCTATGGGAGACAGTGTACTTCAGAAGTTGAGAGTTTGGGCTGCAGACTCAGGTTTTCTGGGTTCTTAGATTCCCTGGCTGTGAGGCTACTTCCTTACAAATAGTTGAACACCTCCTCCCCACCAGCTTTGGCTTCCTCATCTATGAAATGGAGATAATAACGGAAGTGACTGCAAGAGGTCATTGTGAAGATTAAAGAGATAATTTGTGCAAAATCCCACACAGGGTGCCCAGTAAGCAGTGATTCTCACCTTTGTGCATGTGGTTAACAACCTAAGGACTGGAACAAGATAGATCATGCCACTGTGCTTGTGAGGTATGGGGAGGAGAGGAATGTGGAAACCAAGTGACAAGCAGCCAGGTGTGCTAAGGTCTGCACTGGAAGGTTTCAGCAGGGCAGAGCTTGGAGCAGCAAGGAGCTGTGTCTTCAGTGGACTAGAGCGTAGGCATGGGGGCCTGCGGATGGACCGTGCATCTCCCTCCACATTGCAGGTAGACATTGAGATCAATGGGGAGCCGGTGGACTTGCACATGAAGCTGGGGGAAAATGGGGAGGCCTTCTTTGTCCAGGAGCTGGAGAGCGATGAGGTGAGTGCTGCCATCCAAGTCTTTAACTGCCCCATCACAGGTTCCCCCTCTGCATGGGACCTTGGGATTTGTCACTGTTCCCACCCTTGGAAGTACCCCATTGGGAGAGGTCTGATGCAAGGGCATCAGCTGGGGCTGACTTTGAGGCCCTGCTGGCACTATTTCTAGGTCTCCGAAGAGGGGGCATCTGAGCTGGCCCCTGAGGGACACCCAGGAGGCCCCCTCTGAGGCTGGGCAGCTTGCAGAGGAGAATGGCAATGAAGAATGGCTGGGGGCTGGGAGGCATAAAGTCTGGCTTTATGCCTTGTCTGGGTCTGGTGCAAGGTCTGTGCAACCGGAACACAGAAGTGCGTGGGTGGAGGATGAAGAAGGGTTTCTGTGAAGGAGAAGCAGGGCCCAGCACAAGCCAGTGGACGAGCTGAAACTGTTTGACCTTACAAAGTACAGTCAAGCCCCTGCTGTATGCCAGAGATTATGTAACAGACTCAGACAAGGGCTGACCCCTGCCTTCAAATAGAGTTTCTGGCTAGTATAAGAGATAGATACGCAAACAAGTCATAGACTTACTTAGTGTCTGCAATGAAGGAAATTAGAATTGGGGTTAAGAATAGTCAGGGCAAGCTTCAGGGAGGAAGTGACATCAGGCAGAGTTTTAAAAAATTGGTATTATTTATAAAAGACTTGGGCCAAGGAGGAGATGAGAGGCAACAGTCATGTTTCTGGCTGGCCTTCTGGGGTGGTGGGTGGCTCCCTGAGTTTGGGGCTGCTTTACTCTCTTAGGGAGCATTGTGGTGAGCTGTGGCTACAAGGCCATGCTGCTGATGCCTCTGCCCAGTGTCCACACCTGTTCTCCTGACTCTAAATGAGTTTACTGCAGGGCCTGGGCCTCTAGTAGACCTCAAGTTGCCTGCAGGTGGTGGCATCCGCCTCAGCTCTGCTGTTTCTTGCTCCACAGGAGGAGGTGCCCCCCCGCCTGTGCACCTCACCCATCCCTTGGGGGGGCCTGTCTGGCTTCCCCTCAGACTCCCAGCTTGGCACAGCCAGTGAGCCTGAGGGCCTTGTCATCGTGGGGCGAAAGAAAAAGCGTCGAAGGAAGAAATCCAGGCGAAAGGAAGATGCAGTAGCAACTGAGTCTAGTTCTGAGGAGCTGGAAGCTGGAGCTGAGGGTGAATTGTCCCCACTGAGAAAGCTGAAGCCAGAGTCCCCAGGGTGAGTAGGCACCTGGTGAAGGCTGTGGTGCAACCTGGAGGTGCAAGTACAGGTTCTTCTGTGAATGCTGTATGACTCTGGGCTTTGGTCACTTCACCTCCCCAAGCCCCTGATTGTCCAGACTCCCGTCCCCTGCCTGGTGTGTCCTACCCTGTTGGTAACTTTCTTTGTGGTCCTTCAGCAGTGCTCAGTTGGAAGAGGAGTCCTCACTGCAGTCCAAAGATATCTACCCCTACTCTGATGGCGAGTGCCTCCCCCAGGACAGGTGAGTGCCCAGATGGGCTGCAGGCTGGGTCTCCAGACCCAAGTCTGAGTGCCTCCTTCTGATGACTAATGACTTAGAACCCCTTATTATGTTTACTGCCCATTTGTATTTCTCTGTAATGTCAATCCTTTGCAGGTTCTTAAAATTGAAGTAATATACACATAACACACAATTTAGTGTTTTAATCAGTCCAAAGTATTCAGTTCAGTGGCATTAAGGACAGTCAGGATATTGTACAACCACCACTACTATTGAGTTCTAGAAGTTTGCATCACCCCCAAAGGAAACCCTATGCTCATTAAGCAGTCACATCTCGCCCTCATTTTTTTTCTTAAACTAGATTGTCTTATTTTTGATTTATAGGAATTCTAATATAATGTTTATAGCATTATACTTCTTTGTGTATCTTGCGTTTAACACAGACACAAATACGGTGCATACTTTTCTCTCAGGCTGGGCTGGGTGGCCAAGGGTGGGTTAACTGGGACAGGGAGGTCTTTGAGTATGTTTCCTGCAGCCTCTCATCAGGTGGGCTCATATTCCCTAAGAGTGACTCAGAGTTGGAGCTGCGGACACTGGAATCCAGTCCCTTGAGAGCTGAGTCCCACATGCAGTGGGCCTGGGGGAGGCTGCCTAAGGTAAGTTCCTCTCTGTAACCCCCAGTCTCTGCCTTTCAGGGGCTCCCTGGCCTCTGTGGGTCAAGATTGGAGTGATTGAGACTCCAGCCACGTTCCTTGAAGCTTTGTGGGGCATGGAAGGGAGGCCAGCTCCAGCCCATAGCTTCCCCTGTTTGTTTGAAGGTGGCCAAAGCGGAGCAGCCTGAGTCCTCGGTGGTCCCTGTAAGTGGCATTGGAGCAACCACTCCTCTCCAGAGAGAACCGAGCACCTCTTCCCCCTCTGTGGCTGGCCTGAGCCCTTTGGGACCTAAAATCCCACAAACAAGGGACAGCGATAACTTGCTTCAGGCGGATATGGAGTCCCCCTGGAGGAAAACTCTGGTGGATCCCCCTCAACCCTCCCCAAAGGGTAAAGAAACAAAGGCTCAGAGCTCCAAGGATGCAAACCTTCCTCCTGCTTCTAAATCATGGAACTGGGCCACTCTGGAGGCCCCTGTTCCCCCTGGGCAGCCAGAAGTCTCCAGGGGGAAAGGTGAGTGCTGGCTGACCCTTCACATTACTTCCTGGTCTCATGTTACCCTCCAGGGGGATTTGGAACTTCAGGTACACTCTGAGAACCTACTGTGCACCAGGAGCGAGCTATGCTTGGTGCCAGCTCTCATGGTGCTTACACAGTTCACTGGGGGAGACAAACAACACACATGACACAGCAAGAGCATGACATAGGCCATGTGGGGACAGAGCAATTAGTTGGAATGGGGATTACTTAAGTCAAGTGATCAGGGAAGACTTCTCTGAGCAGGAGATACTGGAGTCAAGTCATGTATGATAAAGATCTGGCCAAGCAAGGAGCAGGCAAATCCTAGGCAGAGGAAACAGCGTGAGTCAGGGCTCCCAGGCAGGAGTGAGGTTTCCTGTCTAGGAAGGATGGTTGGTAAGTCTTGAGTGAGGAGGGGAAGAAGATTGTTATAAGAAGTCTAGGAAGTGAGAAGAGATGGACCATTTCCAGCTCATAGGCTTGGATTTACTTAAGAGTGGTGGAAGGTTCTTGGCCTGCACCACCCAAATCAATAGCCACTGGCTTTTATGTAGTTTTTAAAAATTAAACAAGCCAGGCATGATGGTACATCATGGTCCCAGCATTCTGAGAGGATAAGACAGGAGAATCAAAAGCTTGAACCCAGCTTGGGCAACTTAGTGAGACTCAAAAGATAAAAAATTGGTGTGGATACAGATCCATGTCCTGGGTTCAATCTCCAGTTTGAAAAACATTATATGTACATATAGTTTCTCTGTCTCACATCAACCCTGTTTTAAGGGTTTTCAGTAGCCATGAATGGCTAGTGGCTACCACATTGGACAGTACAGACATGGACCATTTCTATCATGGCAGAAATTTCTATTGGACAACACTGGCTGGGGAGTCACAAGGCAAGGGGACATTGCTGTTCATAACTACTGGCATGTGCCCTTCCTCTGTCCTTAGGCTCTTTGAAGAAAAGCCAGCACTTGGGCCACAGTGACATCTACCTGGATGATTTATCCTTCCTAGACTCTGAGGATGCAGCTCTTTACTTCCCTCAAAGGTGCTGGGTTTTAGGTGCCAAGGCCCCTGGGGGCCAAAGGTCCATGTCAAGAGACTGGGAAGAGTGGGAACCCATTTCTTCTTTGTATTTATATCATTGTCAACACCTTTGCCCCCAGCAACTGTGGGCTGGGAGCTAGGAGGTGGAGTGAACCCTGCAGCCAGAAGCTCCTGGGGAACCCCAGCTCTGAACATGTACCAGAATCCACGCCCGACTCAGCCAGCGTCATAGCACTGTCCCTCTGTGGTGGATTGGCTGACAGCCGGAACATATCCCAGGGTATGTTTGACCAAGAATGGAGCCCTCCCAAGGATCAGTATGGAGCCCAAAGGACAGGCGACAGCAGGAGAGACCTACTGAGGAGACAAGGCGAGGGCAGCTTCCCTGCCATCCTCTGCCCAGCTGTGCTGGCCATTCCCAAGTACCGGAGAAGCACATGCTTGCCCCAAAGCTGTGACTTTCCTGTAATTCCCAGGGTGGGAGCAGATGTCAAACCCAGATAGGGAGGACCCCTGCCAGATGTGTGGTGGAGCATGGGAAGCTGTAGTTAGAGGGAGATAGCAGGTCACATGGAGTATACCAGGCTCATCCTTCGTTCTCTGTGCCCAGAGAAATTCAACCAGCACATCGTCTCCTACCAGGATCTCACCAAAAACCCTGGGCTCCTGGATGACCCAAACCTAGTGGTGAAAATCAATGAGAAGTAAGTAGGAGGCTGGGGCTGCTGGTGGCCCAGAGTCACCCACTGTGACTTCAACACCCATCGTGTCTCTCTAGGCACTATAACTGGGCTGTGGCTGCCCCCATGGTCCTCTGCATGCAAGCTTTCCAGAAGAACCTACCCAAGGTAATGGTTAGAACACCACTGAGGCTATAGCTTGGAATTGAGGGGCCCTTAGCAAACAAGTGAAGAGATGAGCCTGGGATCTGCAGCTGCTGGCTGCAAGATTGACTCAGAGAGGGGAGACGGAGGTCCCCAAACCTACTCATATCTCATGTGTGCAAAGCTCCACCTTTCCAGGTTTCCTGGCCATGGTGGATCCTACTGGACTTGGACTTTATTTCAGAGGGTCTCAGGACAAACCAGAGGGTCATAAACATCCAATAGATGCCTAACCTAGGACATGCCTCCAATAGGGAGATTTTGGGTCTGAAGGGAGACAGGTCCCAACCTTTACCTAAGACTACTTTTCCTGGCAGGGCTGAGGGGTGCTTACTAGATTAATCAGCACACATTTGTTAAACACCTGCTATGTGCTAGACCCAGACTGGAAGCAGTCATGAACCACACAGAAACTGTCCCACCCGCTAGGAAGACGGAGTTAATTAAAGAAATCACCTAGATCAGTATAAAATTCAGCTGAGCTCTGGGAAGGAGAGGCCTGGGGTGCTCTAAGAGCCTGTTATGGAGGGTGGGTTACTGAACCTGTGCTCCATGGGCAGACTGGAGGGTGAGCATACCCTGAGAAGTTTGGAGAAGGGAATAGCATGTACAGATGCCCAGAGGTGGAAAAGGCCCAGCCTCTTGATTCTCTTCCACAAGCTCTACCTGGCCCTCCTGGGCCACTGGCCCCTCATTCAGAGGACAGTGCCTTATTGGGCATTGCCAGCCTGTGTCTGTCCCTTTTGGGAGCTTTCTAGGGCTCCACTCTGGCATGAATCACTGTTTTTGGTTAGGTTAGGCTTAGCCAAAGAGCTTTACCAATCAGATGCTGACAGCTAGTACCTCCTTTATGTGACACTATCTACCTTCTGAGAAGGCAGACTGCCCCTCCTTTGGTTGGCTCTCCTGTCTTATCCAGCATCCTGCATGGAATACCAGTTTTTGAGAAACTCCCAGAGCAGCACTTCCTTCAGCTACTCTGTGCAGGAGCTGACTTGTATTTGGTGGCCAAGAGGGGTCCGGGCTGGAGTTAGGAGGGCAGGGCTGAGGAGCAGGCATGGCCCTAGTCTCCTGTGCACAGCTTCATGAGTCACCCATGGAATTCCTGACGGCAGGTAAACGTGACTCCTCAGCCTGTGGATGGTGACAGTGCATTTATTCAGGGTTGATCCTGACTCTAGATTCAAGGGGGACCCATATGCAATGAAAGGAAGATTTGTGGGGTGCAGAAAGAATACTGCCATAGCCTCCATCTGCCCACAGAGCGCCGTGGACAAGCTGGAGAAGGAGAAGATGCCTCGGAAGGGTGGACGGTGGTGGTTTTCCTGGCGACGAAGGGATTTCTCAGCAGAGGAGGTGGGTGGTCATGGACACGAGGCGGGGCAAGCACAGGATAAGAGGCAGAACTCTGATGGATGTTCCTTCACAGCATGGTGTCCACAGGGAGAACTCGACAGCCAGGGAGCAGCAGGGGTGAGTTGGAGCTCCTGGCAGGGCTCTGCAGCTGGATCTGGGGAGGAGGACGATAGGGAGCAGAGGACATGGGGCAGTGCCCCTTCTCCAGCTGTGGTTGCTTCTCCTCAAGTCCTTCACTTGCCTGAGACTTGTCCATACTGCACAGATGGGAAAACTGAGATTTAGAGACATAGTAGATGTCCCCTAGCCAGGAAATGGGGAGCTGGAACAGGTGCTCAGACTCCTGGCCTGGACATGCAGCTGCCACTGTTAAGGAGAGGTGAGGCCTCTCTCTCTCTGCAGCCTGGATGCAGGGGTTGGATGACTTGGCTTCCTTTTTTCACCTCCAAAGTGACCTAGCCATCTGAGGTTGGGTGGTGCTTGACCAAGGATGGACTGGCTGACACCAAAGCATGGCACTAGGAATAAGTCCTAAGATGCATGTTAGGTGTTTTAGGTAAACAGCTCCAGGGCAGGTCCTGAATCTGGACATAACCAGCCAGCACCAGTGTCTGCCCTGCTCCCATGGTGGCCGTTAGAGGGGAAGGTAGTCTTTGGAAGGACCGGGACAAGCCCCAGGTTGCTCATAGGCTGGGTTGAGAGTAAACATCTACTTCATATGATGTGTCTTCTGCTGGGGAGGTGGCCTGAGTGTGGGTGCTGCCTGCAGGGAGAAGACTGAAGTCCTAAGCAGTGATGATGATACCCTAGACATCCCTGTGATCCTGGAGGCCCTCTCCCCACCACCTTCAACCCCAGCCTACACTCCAACCTACAAGAAGTCCCTCCGTCTCTCTTCTGATCAGATTGTAAGTGTGCCAGCCTTTCAGGGCCACGCTAAGGCACAGGTCACCAAAGGCCAGCATCCGTGCTCTGGGCATACTCCCTAACAGCTTCTACTTGAATACCGACAGAGACAGGGCCCTCACTTCTTCTATACCAACCCATATCTTTGTCAAATGCTTTCACTGAGACATCTACCTGCAGTGAATAAGCTGGTTCTGGGTGTGCCCTTGGAACCAAAAGAAACAAACGCTGATAACAGCCCTTCTGATTTGGGCAACCCCCATCCTCCAAGCTATAGTTTCCTAAGCTTGTAACCAGTGGCTCCTGCAGTAAGAAGTTTTCCTCTTGAGTGTGGCACCCATGTTGGAAATGTCCAGGAAGGTCTGACCAGTCTGGTACACGGTAGCTACCATCGATCTGGTACTCTGGGGCTCAGTTTCACCTTGGCATTGGCCAGGGGTTGGAAGTTACCTGGCTTTGGTAGACAGCTGCTTCCCTCATCCTGTATGGCCCACATAGAGGAAGAGGTCTCTTTAAAGAAATGTTCAGTCGAGTACCCTAGCTCCAGCAGAGGCTTCCTGTGATGATCCCACAGGGGGCCCCATATATAGAATGGGGTGTCTCCCTCTAAGAACAGCCCAAGCATTGGGATTGTCCTGGAAACCTGGAAAGGGAGTCACAGATTTGGCTTGTCTTGAGATTCACATCCTAAGAGAGAAAAGGTGGTGGTGGGGTCAGGGCTCCTATGCCAGCCCTGTGCAGAGCCCAGATCAGCATAGATACTCTCTACCCATGTGGGTCTGTGTGCATCTGTCTTTGGACCTTTTACGAATGGCCTCTGAACTGGGAGGAGGAAGAGAATGAGAGGCCACAGTCTGGGTGGAAAGAGGTAGATAATGCCTGGCCATGGCAGATCACAATCCCCTCACCCCTTTGCTTGGCCCCAGTGGCGCCTGAACTTGCATGAAGGTGCCAATGATGTGGTCTTCAGTGTGACCACCCAGTACCAGGGCACCTGCCGCTGCAAGGCCACCATCTACCTGTGGAAATGGGACGACAAGGTGATCATCTCTGACATCGATGGCACCATTACCAAGTGAGGCCCTGCTGACCACAAGGAGGGCGGGGAGGGTCTGGAGACTCACCCCTTTCTGTGTTGGGTGTGTGGAGAGGCAGGGGACTGTGCGGGAGGCCCTCCCTTCCCAGCAGGCCAGCCTGGGGCTGCAGCTGGGCCTATTGGGCCATGCCCATGGAGCATGAGGGCCATGTGGCTCAGCCTCAGAGTGGCCTTTCCTTTCTGACTGCAGGTCGGATGCTCTGGGTCACATTCTGCCCCAGCTGGGGAAAGATTGGACACATCAAGGCATCATTAGTCTCTACCACAAAATCCACCTGTGAGTGCTGGGATGGGACTGAGGCAGGGCCCCCCCGAGCTGCTCCTAGCAGGGACAGCAATTGAGGCCATCTCTTTCAGGCCTGATCTTGCCATTTTCCTTAAGTCTCCTCCCTGCAAAGCCCTCTGGACTTGAAGGCCAGAACCATAGGGTTAGGCTGGCCAAAGCCAAGGGGTGGGGTAGGAGTGGCAAGTCTCTGACAGCACTGGGCCACCTCATCCCCTCCCACAGAAATGGGTACAAGTTCCTCTACTGCTCCGCGCGGGCCATCGGCATGGCTGACCTCACCAAGGGGTACCTGCAGTGGGTGAGCGAGGGTGGCTGCGGCCTCCCCATGGGCCCCATCCTGCTGTCTCCCAGCAGCCTCTTCTCCGCCTTCCACAGGTAACTGCCCCCTACTCAAGCCCAGGGTCCTTGCGGGGAGGGACAGATGCATGGCCAGCCCAGTCTAGCGTTTGTTCCCAGGTGGACTGGGGCTGTCACCTGACTCTGCCCCCTCTGGTTGCTGCCCCTCCTCTGACCCTTTCCTGCCTGTGGCCATGGCTACTGCAGGGAGGTGATTGAGAAGAAGCCAGAGGTATTCAAGGTCGCCTGCCTGAGTGACATCCAGCAGCTCTTTCTGCCCCATGGCCAGCCCTTCTATGCTGCCTTTGGAAATAGACCCAATGTGAGTGTGCCCCCTAACCCGAGGCTGAGCCCCTCCCCCAGCTCCCAGGAGCCTGTTTTACCACCGTGTCCTCCTTGTTCCCCACAGGATGTCTTTGCCTATCGACAGGTAGGCCTACCTGAATCTCGAATCTTCTCAGTCAATCCCCGGGGAGAACTCATCCAGGAGCTCATGAAAAACCACAAATCCACGTGAGACCAAACCCTGGCACATGGCCCCTGACCTCTGCCTTGGTCCCTCTTGGGCCTCAACTTTATTCCTCTCCTTGGATCCTGAGCCCTCATCTACTGCGGCAGGGGCTAAGGTCTAACAATGACTCAGGCCCTCAACGCCACCCTGTTCTGCCTGCAGGTATGACCGGCTTAGTGAGGTGGTTGAGCTCTTCTTTCCACCTGTGGCCCGAGGCCCCAGCACAGACCTGACCAACCCCGAGTACAGCAACTTCTGCTACTGGCGGCAGCCACTGCCTGCTGTGGACCTTGATGCCCTGGTTTGAGCCACCCCTGGCAGCCCCTCCCTGCTGCCTGCTCTGGGACTGGGTGTCTAGAGGTGCAAAGGGTTGGGAAGCCAGTTGCAATAGGTTCTAGATCGCAGTGTGGTCTCGACCTGTAGCATGCTACTGCCTGGCATACTGGCACACTCCTGTAATCCCAGCTGTTTGGGAGGCTGAGACAGGAAGATTGCAAGTGAGTTCAGCCTGGGCAATTTAGTAAGACCTTGTCTAAAAAAAGGGTGCCAGGCTTGGTGATGCACCCCCTTAATCTCGGCACTCAGGAGGCTGAGGCAGGAGGATTGTTGTAAGTTCAAGACCAGTTTGGGCTGCAAAGTGAGCTCAAGGCCAGCCTGCATTACAATACTGTCACAAAAAAAGTTTGAAGATATATCTTAGCAAGTATAAGACCCTAAATTCCATTTCCAGCACTGAAAAAGCAAAGACTTTGTCACCTAAGCCCTTCCAGGGTTTGTGTTTGATGTGTCTGTCATTCCCGCCACTCTGGGACTTGACCTCAGCTCAACAGGTTAGAGAGAAGAATGCCCTGCTAAGACTTGAGGCCCATATGCACAGGGAAGAGAGTGTCAGTGGCAGCAGGGCAAGGCTGAGTGCCATCAGGAAAGAACACGGCGCTCAAGTCATACTCTTCTGGGACCCTGTACTCTGAAAAGCAACTCCTCCATACCCCTGCCCCCAGCTCCTAAGCCAGGCAGCCCTGCTTCCCCTCAGTGTGCCCTGGTAACAGCCCCAAGTCTGGATGCTCCAGGGAGCCTCTGAAATCAGGGAGAGAGACTCGGGTCCCATGAGGACTGAGGGAATGTGGCTTCTGCTTGCCCCACTGATGCCTGGGCCCTGCCCCAATCCACTTAGCATGTTCCTTAAGGGCTCAGACTCAAACCTGGCCATGGCAGGTGGTGTTTGCTGACCACTTCAGAGAAGTGCAGTGTGCAGCTGCTGAGAGGTCTCGTCTGAGGTGCAGGGCAACACCCCCAGCAGCCTTCCCTCACACTGCCTTTGATGAAAAAATAACACCTGTAGACTGGCTGAAAGCTTTAATCCAGATCCTGCCCTCCTCCCACAGCACCAGAGTGGAGGGCATAGCACCAAATGTTCAGAAACCAGAAGGCAGGGCTGTGGGGTCCTGCCAAGGACACAGGAGGCCCAAGCGACTGTGAGGGAAACCAGGGCTGACAGCCTCAGTACAGGTGGGAACTGCACGGGCCTCAGGAACACTTGCATTTTTCCATTTGTGCCTTGGTGGTTTCATACCTGAATTTCTTACCACTTTGTGATCATCTTGGCAGGACTGGGGTTTTGTAAGGGTGTTAAAAGCAAGGCCTGGCCCCTTTTTCTCCAGCTATGGCTTTCTCAGGGTCTGGCTTCTTTTAGGCTACACTTAGGACAGAGGTACTGACCTGGGGAAACAGAAGTGATTTTTTCCCCAACTAGGAAGAAGAGGACCGGTGCCCTGAAAATGTCTTTGGGAAAGGAAAAAAATAAACTGGGGTCTCCAGATTGTCTAGATCTAACTCTTTGCTAAAAATCTACAGCTGCCTGAACCCTCACCTTAAGGGAGGAGCAAAAACATAAAGAAAACTCTCATTTGGGTCTCTGTGCTTCCATTTAGCTCTGAAGGATGTGTGGGGAGCTGAAAACCTCTAGTGGCTTCTGGTCCTTGGTTCAGAAATGGCATCCATGAAGCTGCCGGGTGTGAGGATAGTTCCAGTGGGGATCACTTTCCTGCAGAACCCTCATCCAAAAAAAAAAAAAAAAAAAGAACCCTCATCCAGATGGCTATGGGTAGAAGCCAAGAGACAAGGCAACAGAACTCTCCAAGGGCTGACACAACCCCTTGTAGTGCAAAGGGAGCTGTGGACAGGCTCCTGTCTGACAACCGGCATGGAGGACTTACGCAATTGCTAACTCATGTGTCTAAAAAAGCAAGTTGCAGACCATGGAATGTGTGTTCTCTGAAGTCCATCCTAGCTTTCACGCATGACATCCTCGCCTCGATTGCTATCCTGCATTGTCTAGTTTGTGCTGCTCTGATGACCAGGACAGTCATACAAAGCTGGACTACAACCATTGGTCCAGTGGCCTCTAAAGTGGCAACTGGGTTGGTCCAGGGAGGCTGGGATGTGCAACTGGGTAAGATTGGGCTCTGGGATGATGTCCCCAGGGTTGAGGTGATCTGGGACTGGGATCCTCTCCAGCCTGCTTAGCCGGCTCGCCCTAGCCTTGCCTGCTCAGCCAACTGGGCCCGGCAGTCCAGCAGGTCATCTCGGAGGCGGGCGATATCCTCTGTGTGCTGGGCTAGCGTGCGATTCAGCTGGTCCATGTGGCCCCACAGGCCCTCCTTCAACCTAAGCGGCTCGGTGGGCAAGCTGTCCAGGCTGGCAGCCAGCAGGCTGAGCCTCCTACATACACCCTCCACTTGTGCTACCCGCTGATCGAAGTGGCCCACAGCACGCTGGAGTTCCTGGGCTGTGTCCTGGCAGCGGCTCAGCCCCCTGGCCACATTGGCCATACCAGCCTTGAGATGTGCCAGCTCCCCCCGCAGGTTCAGGACCTGCCTGTGGCCAGCCTGGAGCCTTGAGCCCTGGCTGCTGACCTGCTCCTGGATGCTGTGGACTTCAGCCTCCACCTTGCGTTCCCGTTCATCCAGGGATGTGTTGGCAGCTAAGAAGGCATCAGAGTACTGGCTGACGGAGTCACTGAGGCCTGTGAGCGACTTGCTCACTGAGTTCAGGTTGACCTTCAGGAGAGTGATTTCACCCTGGAGTGAACTGCCCGTCCCTTCTGCCAGCTGCCCCTGGACTTCAGCCACCGTGCCATTGAGCTGCTGTAGCAGAGCTGTGTGGCTGGCCACCTGGTGTAGGAGGGCCTCGCTCCGGCTCTGCCAGGCCTTTACCTCTGACACGAGGTTGTCCAGGGTGGCTGAAATGGTACTGGGGGTGCATGAGGTCTCCAAGGAGACCAGTCGTTGTTCTAGCACGGCCAGCTCTGTAGGCACGAGGGGCCGCACAGACCTGCCCAGTGGGACACTGTCGTGGTTTAGCTGTCCGATTAATGTTGCCAGGCGCTCCTCTAGGTTTTGCACACGCTCTTCCAACATGGACCCAAAGCCACCTACACCCCAGCCCCCCATCTCCATCCTCAGACAGCAGCTCCTCACTCCACTCTCTGTCCCATTGAGGGTCTCTAGGCCCTCAAGCAAGGTCTCTAAGCCCTGCCCATCCACGCCTCCGTCAAGCATGGCAGCAGAGAGATGTTCAAGCTGATCCCTGGCTGGAGCACTGGGGACCTTGTGGGCCTCTACAACGGCCTTCAGGTTCTTCTCAAGGCTCTGCACACGGGCACTGATCAGGGCCAGCTGACTGCAGCAACTGCCCCCACCAGCCACACTCAAGCCTTGCAGCTGAGTGCCCAGCTGGGCCAGCTCCCGGCGCAGGGCCAGCTCCCGGCCATCAAGGCTCTGGTGTAGCCGCAGGCTGGCCGCCTGGCCCTCCTCACACTGTCGCCGCACCTCCTGCACCCGCAGGTCGCACTCACTCTGGATGCCTTGCAGCTTCTGCTCAAAGCCGTCCAGCAGGCTCCCCCAGAGTCGCTGCAGCCGCTGGTCCACATATTCCTCCAGTAGTGCCAAGGAGGTCAGCGGGGATGGCGGGGCTTCCCGCAGCTGCTGCAGGTGGGCCTCGTGGCCAAGGGCGAGTCCGTGCACCTCATTCAGCAGCTGCACCTTGCTCCGCAGCGTGTTGCTCACTTCTGTTACCTTGCTCAGGATCTCACCAAAGGGAGGTGTGAGTGGTCCTCTTGCTCTGTCTCCTGGATCCACATGCCCCTCAGGGATGGCCGCAAAGCCCACAGAGGCAGCAGGAGCCCTGGGGACCCCAGTTAGCTTGTTGGGGTCCTCATGGCTGGCCACCAGGCCACTGAGGGTACTATATGCTTGTGCCAGGCGCTGAACATCACCTTCTAGGCGTTCCAAGCGCTCACCAAACAGCCCTAGACCTTTCCTTCCTGGAAAAGAGGATGAGAGACACCAGGAGCATCACTGGGCTGGCCCTCTCGGGGCATTGTGTGCCCAGGCCACCCGAGAGGCTTCTTATTCTAGGCCTACATTTTCACTGGGCACAACTTTGCACCAGCATACTCATGGAAGACAAACCCTCCCCAACCCTGCCAGAGCTCGGGAGCCTGGGTCAGTCCCCTCCCTGTCCTTGTCACTGAGCCCAAGAAACCTGGGCACCTTGGAGGGTATCCAGAGTTGGACTCACCATGGGGACTGGGGGCCGCTTGGCTGTAAGGAGGGGGCCTCGGACCTGAGCCCACCTGCCCTGAGGGAATCTGGGGTTCAAGATTCAGCTGGGGTGGGGCGGCCCCGTGATCCGTGAGGTGCTCGGGGCAGCTTTCTCCAGTGAGGCCAGGGCAGCAGCGCCAGGTGAGATCTGTCACTGTCTTGTAGCCAACCTTGTATTTGGGTCTGAGCACCGTGCGGTACCTGAGCCAGGGAGAGAGAGCGAGATCTTACACCTGTAGGCTGAGTCCTGTCCTCTGGCTGGCACTTGGGGTCAACCTCAGATGCCGGCATAAAGTTTGTTTCTTTCCCCCCCTCCACACCACCCTAAGAGTTTTCCCTTTTAGATGCTGAAGGTGAGAGAGAGTGGGGTGCAGCAGGCCTTTCAGGGGCCCTGAGGCTCTGAGTGGAGGATCCGGTTAGAAGCCCCATCCATCCTGTTGGTTTGGAAAGGAGGCTGGCAAAGATTTAGCTCCAATCCTCCCAAGACCACATGGGCCCTCTTTAGTTCATGTTGCCACAAGAAATTCCACTGGGGCTCAAAGTAGTACCTTAGGGAACAAAACTCCAAGCCCTCCCTTGTGGATGGGAACAGATTACCCTGGACCTGCGGCTAGTGGTCCCTTCCACTGCCTTGCAGCCATTTTTGACTCCCACGAGCCCCTCTGTAGTTCCTTCCACTCCTCTTAGCCTACTCTAGGAATCCAGCTCTGGTCACAGGCTGGCAGGAAGGCACCTCTGATTTTCAGTGGAGAGGGAAGACCTAAAGATACAGGAAAAGCTCACCAGGGGCCCTGCCTCACCTGCTCACCCACTGACCTAGTGGAGCTCTGTTTCCAGACACACACTTGGACCTCTCCAAGTGCAAATCCATGCATCATGTCTCTGTGTAACAACCCCCTCCATGCAGCTTGCCTTTCTGGCCTAAGCCCCAGCACTCTGGATCCCACCTCTCACCCTTAGGCCCCCTTCTTATGGTCACCACAGCTCTCCCTGCATCTGTCCTGGCCCCCTTGTGGTATCAACCATTGCCCAAGTGACCCTTGGTTCTCTCCCTCTCCCACCCACTGCCTCTGTCCCTTCCTCCTAGCTGGCTCCTACTTCCCTTGCCCCTCATCCTTCTGTGGCTGATCCCCTGCCATAACTTCAAAACCTAGGGGATCTGTGGCCCTGGCCCACTTGGGCTCAGGTGAGATGTCTGGAGTTCTGGAACTTCAGTAGAGGTGACTTTGCTACCAGCTAAAGCCAGAAATGGGGCTTGTGCACTGGGATCCCAAGCACATCACAGGGGTGAACTCACGTGACTGTCCCAGGGCACTTGGGCCCCCATCCACACTGCCGGAACTCAGCCTTTATGTAGCGCTCTGCTCCCTCCTGTAGGATGCAGGTCACATTCCTGTGCACAACATAGGCACAGAGGGCCCTACAAGGCAAAGTGGCCTGGATTATCTGGCCTGAGTCAGGCCCAATGGCACCCCTATCCTCTTTCCTCCACCTGTTTGTCTCAGCAGGGGGGACCAGAGTCCCATTTCTTTCCTCTTTTCTCCTTATCCCTGCAAGTCAGGGCCCTCACCTGCAATCCAGAGTATTCTGGGCCAGGCCCAGCTCCACTGCTGACATTCTGATCCCTGGGTGCCACTGGGCCCCGAGCCATACCAAATCAGAACCTTGGTCTGGCTGCCCTCCCAGGAAGAGACCACCCTGGATTTTCCCTCAGGCGCCTGCCACACCTCCCGCCCTCCACCACCTTCACTGGTTCCAAATGCCTCATCTTTGCCTGTGAAGTTCTGAGATCTCAACTGAGTGGCTTCTTTGAGACCAGACTCGTCCTCTTTTCTCCCCTGATGCACATTTTTTTTCTCACTTAGACCAGGTCTTGCACGCCTCCTCCAGGAAGCCTGCGCTGTCTGATGTGCCCTAGCACACTGTGTGTTGGCTACGGACAGGCACTCTCCCAACACCTCCCAAAGGGCTTGAGGGGACCACTGAGGCCACCTGCCACTTTCAGAAAAATGGGCCAGGCCTGTGGCGATTCCAGCAGCTCCATGACCTCCAACCAGCTTGGGGTTCCTTAGGAGTTGCTAGGACCTGGGTCGCCTCAGGAGAAGGGGCGGAGATCCGGGTGCACGGTTCCACCTCCTACCCTGACCGGCAGAGAGACGGGAAGCCTCGGCGGCACGGGGGAGCCCCGCGTGCTGCCCGCGTGCTCCCAGGCAGACCGCCCTCGCTCGGCTCCCTCCACCTGGCCCGCTGAGCCCACAGTTTGCACTCGGCGCAGCTGGAAAATGTTACTTCACTGGAAAGGTTTCCGCGGGCACTGCCAGGATCCCAGCCGCCGCGCCAGGCCCCCTCAATTTAGTTTTCTTCGCCAGCCCCGCAGCCTCCTGGAGCACGGCGCGCCCGCTCCGCCAAGGGCTCCGTCCGGGCACAGCCGCCCCACGCCCCGGCCTCGATGGCCCACCGGGGTCTGGGCAGGTGGGAGCGGCGGCGCGCAGCGTGAGCCCCGACCTCCCGCTTCCCGCCGCGCTCGGCCCGCGCTTACTTGTGCGGCCCCGGGCGCAGCCGGGGGCGCCATCCCGTCGTGTAGAGGCTGTAGCGGGCGGCGCTGGGCGGCACAGGCCGAGCGAGGAGCGGCGTGCCCTTGCCCTGCGCCCCCGAGAGCAGCGCCGCGACGGCGCACAGCCAGACCGGCAGGCGGCGGCGACCCATCGCGGCCACCGCGGCTCCACCTGGCCCCTGCCGGTGGCCCCCGCGGGTGTCCGCCCGCCACGCCGCCACCTCCGCTCTCCGGCCGGCTTCCCACGGCCACTCGCGGCCCCCGTAACTCGCTCGCTCGGCTTCCCGGCGCTAAGCGGTGGCTGCGTCCCGCCGAGTGGCCGGCGCTGCTCGTGGCTGGGGCCGCAGAGGGGAGGCGGGAGGCGGGCTCTGCGCGGATTAGCATAAACTTGGGCCCGCGCCGCTCTCCTCCGCCAGCCCCCTCCTCCACCGCCAGCCCCTGCCCCAGCTCCGAGCTGGCGCCCAAGGGGCCGCCTGCAAGCAAGCGTTAAGAAGGGGACAGCTCCCGGGTGGCGGGCGCGGGCCGCCGCGCCCTCGGAGGGCCCCCGGACACGCCCAGCTACTACCTCGCCGTCTCAAGGATGCGGGAGGAGAGGCAGAGATGCCGGCCCTGGGGTCGGCTGGGCAAGGGGCTCTCAGAGTACAGCGCGCCAAGAAACTCTGGTCTTAAAAGTCCGTGTGCACTCTGAGACCGGGGCCCTGGATGGTTGTGTTTTAGGGCGCACCAACACCACGCCCCACCGTCTTTTTGGAACTGACCCCAGGCGGTCCCTGTTGGTTGGCTGCATCTGCCACCTCACTCCTGGTTGTTTGGGGGTGTGGGCGAGATCTGATAGCCCTGTAGCCTCCTCTCCCCACCAACCTGTGCAACCCAGGTTGGTGGCCACACCGCCCCTCTGCTTCTCCCAGGACCAGTGTTGTTCCAGGCTCCATAAGGGATGCAAACCCCGGCATCTCTAGGGCTCCTCCGACGGGAATGCTCCACTGCCCTTCCTGGGCTCTGGCTCTGGTTTGTTATGAGTATATAGATGACGAAAACGTTCAGGTCTTGGCTGTGTTAAGCCAGGCTTCCTACACATTTTATTTTTGAGATTGATTCTTAGTATCCTGGAAGTGTTCTTTGTAGCTGCCCTCATTCAACAGATCTTGTTAACCTTCTAATCTGCAAGGTGCCTGTTGAATCCTGACTCTCTCTCAACAGAGTGGCACTTCCTGTTTTAGTCTCATCTACACAGGTGACAACAGCCATGTGTCTTCACACAGAGTCTGGCTGGTGCGCAGAATTCACAGGACTCCTGGCCTGCCTGCAAAGACCTTTCTAATCCGACTCAGAAACGTGAAGAAACGGCTTTTGGGTAAGGTGATGGTACAGGGATACTGGAAGGGGCAGCTCTGAAACCCACCTCCATGCCCTGCCCTGCTTCCCGCCTCAGCAGCTTGTGAGTTCCTGGGTACACATACCAGACCAAAGCCTTTCTCCTGGGCTTTGAAATGGTGGAAGGGAAGCTGAAGGGAATCCAGCTTCCAGGTGTGGATTTCATTAATTTCCTAGGGTTGTAGTCAAAACCACAAGTCAGAGGCTTAAAACAACAGAAAGTTATTGTCTCTCAATTCTGGAAGATACAAATCAGAGTAAAGGTGTTAGCTGGGCCATATTTCCTTCCCTTCTGGGGAAGAATCCGCTTTCCTCTTTCAGCTTCTGGTGGCTCCTGCCAATCCTCGGACTTCTTCGGTTTGTACCGGTGTCCCTCTAATCTCTGCTTTTGTCTTCACGTGGCCACCTTCACTCTGTTTCCTTTCGGTGATTGTATGTTCTTTAAGAATAATAGTCGTTGAATTTTGGGCCCAACCTAACCTTATGTTAAGTAACTGTATTGGTAAAGATCCTGTTTTCATGCTGGGATTCCAGTGGGTATGAATTTGGGAGGACAGGGTTCTTCTGTTCAATCCACTGCAAGGGCCTTTGAGGGTAGTGAGAGGACACAGCATGGCACGCTGAAGCCACGGCTCTGCAGGGACCTGAGAAGGAGAGTTGGCAGGGGAGAGGAGCGGTGAGACAGGACCGTGGAACTCAGGTTGAAATATATAGTCATTTGGTGACAAGCCATGGCTTTCCCTGTCTGCTTCCAATAATCTACCATTTGAGCTAGTTTGGATGGATTAGGCAAGTGAATGATGCTTAAAACAGTCTTGTACCCTACCTACTCGCCCTTGGAATGTTCTATTCTGTAACCCTTAACAGAGATGCTATGAGTCATTTTGCTGGGGGCAGATACATAGTATCCATAACATGCTCTTGATCTTGTAACCACCAAGTTTCTGGTTTGCAGAGAGATATCTGAGGGGAAAGGAATAGAGCCCGGATCCTCTTCAGAGGCTGGTTTCTGACTGCTTGGCAGCATCACCAGCTGGCTTTGGGAGAAGTCTCCCCCACCCCAGAAGCTGTGATCTTTTTCCAAGGGGTCCCACCCCTTCCTTTCACTCCCTTCCCCAGCCCCAGATGTGGGGCCCACAACTCACAGGAAGGAGGCTGGACCCTGCTTGAAGTGGGAAATGTCTATGTAGCAGGGGGCTGGAAGGACAGCTAGACTCCACCTCCCCCTTTCCCAGGTGGCTGACATCAAAACCATGTTCCCTGTTTAATTGGAACAGTTTGGGGAGCCAGGCCTGGGCCCCATCCTGGTGGAGGCGGAGGATGTCAGCACAGGGAGATGCTTGGGGTCTTGGCTCGATGCAGCCAGAGCCTGGGGTCTCCCCATGGATGATGAGGCCACTTTGCATCTGCCAGACAGGAAGCCTAGGGAGGCCGGCGGCAGGGGAGGGAGACGGACGGTCCTGTTCTCCCTGCCTTCCACTGGAGTTTCTCCACCTGGATAGAGACAGGCGAGGGGGCCACACACAGGAACAGAGTCAGCCCACCCTCCACGGCACTGCCACTCATGTGCACACATGCACACACCGTCACAGTCTTCACTACCCCTGTGACAGGGAAGTGTCACTACAGCCTCTCCTTAGGAAAATCGGAGGATGACACAACCCTCCTGCATGGACACAGGAGTAAAGTCTTGCATTTAGAGTCCATCACTGACCCAGTGGGGAGACATGAGAGAACCTCTGCTGGACCCTGAAACTTTCTGCCTTCCTCTGTGGGCATCCTGGGGCAGAAGGAAAGGATTAGCTCGTAGGGGCAGAAAAAAATTTGAAAATGAGCCCTTGGAAGATGTTCGCCTGGTGGTGAGCATGCAGCCCTGCTGCTTGGCACCTCAAACACATGCTTCTCAAAATCACGGTTCTGCTCCCTGCTCTAGGCTCCTTCTGCTTTGCCTAGGCTGTGTCTCTCCTCTCTTAATGAGGTCTCACCACACAAGAACACACAGTATTATGGAATGTAGTTCTCCTAAAGAGACAGAAATAGAAAGCACTGACTCTGCCAGCTTTCTGGTACATAAGTCTCCCACTGCTCAGAGAAAAATCAGCCCTTGTGTCCCTTAGTCCAAATAGTGGTGCCATCAACCCTGATACAGGCTCCACACACTCCTTGTTCTGTTCACCACCCTCACAGGTCTCCTCTTTCTAAGAGTACACATCGTTGCCCATGAGGCCACCTTTGGAAGTTCTGTGCAGTAGTGCTGTGTGCAATCCCAGCATGCTCAGAGCTCACTCAGCATTTTATTACAAGTGCATCATCATCATCAAAAAGCAAATGACTCCCAAATCCACATGAGTTTCTAAGGCAGCTATTTACGTATCCTCTTCTATCCTGGAGAGGAGAGATAGAGATGCAGTCTGAAGGTGAAACCCAGAGAGTCCAGATATCATAGAAACTGGACTCTGTAAAGGTCCAGTAGTCTTCCATTGAGTAAGAGGGCTTAGAAGCAATTTAAAAACTGTGCAGTGCTGATGGGTTCTCAGTGTGGACATATGCAAACCAGATGCAACCATGATGCAAATTATATGCAAAGTATATATGTGGACCTCCCAACCACTGCAAATGCCAGATGTGACCCTTGGGGATTTGAGTTTAGCTGAGCACAGTTGCAGGACAGAGACCCTGGACTCACCAGCCTCTTAGAGTGGGCAGGAATGACTAAGCTACCAGATTCTCCATGCTTTGGGGGGAAGAAACTAGGCAGTGAGTCATTCAGACTAATTTGAATGCCAGCTCTTCCACTTAGAGGTGGAAGTCCTGTCACTCCTGTGAGCCTCTGTTTTTCTATCTGTAAGATGGATATTATAAGGGATAGGTGAGATCTTTGACTAAAGTTCCCATCTACATGGAACATAGCCGAAGTTCCATGAGTAGGGCAGGGTTCCGCATAGATCCCTTCCCTGGAGATTGGATATCTAGGTTCCTTCCAGTTCCCTACAGTGGCAACGATCCCCCCTCTGGCTGTGGCCAGGAAGTTTCCCCAGGGTAGCTCATGTAGCTGGGGGATGCCAGTGTGGGGTGAGCCAGTGTGGGCAGTTCCCTCTCCCATCTTTTCTTTCCACTGTAGGTCTCATAACTGCTGCTGCACAATCTGCTCCTTGTCTGGTGAGTCGCCCCTGGCTGATGATGGCCACCAATCCTGAGAAGTTATGAACCTCCCACTCCATAGCCAGTGATTGGCTGCTACAGGGACACAAAGGCTACTTCCTCACCCAGGGGACCACTTAGAAGTGTGGTTTATGTTGCAGAGCCCTTGAATCAGGCTCCACCTAGACTTTACCTGACAATAATTCCCCCATGTGCCTTTTTTATCCTGCCTGCCTCATTATATACTAATGTCTCCTGAGATCCTCCTGCCTTAAGAAATCTCTTGAACCCACAACTCTGTCTCAGGATTCACTTCTAGGGAACCCAAGCCCAGACAGGAAGGCAGACCTGCAAACAAAGGGGTCAGGGAACATAATACAAGGGACCACAGGATGGTATGTGTCCTCAGAGACAGACTAGCTGAATGCCTAAGCTTGTGGAAAGAGTCGGAGGGTGCATCATGAGATAGACCACTCCAGACTCGATCATGGGTTGGTCATGGCCTAGAGGCAGGAGGGAGCCTGGTGTGTTTGGAGGAGACTGTAGAGCTCTGGGTATTCCAGACCCCAGCAGAGGTTGATACGAACCAGACAACGGGAACCTTGAATCCCTTAGTGAAGGGTATGGACTTAACAGACTCTTGTTCTGCATGTAGAACTCCCTGAAAAACTTTGTGTGGCTATTGCTGCATGGATCACGTAGAGTAGTGGGGGACCAATGGGGCAGCCCTTGTAACTCTCTGCCACCAGGCAAACAGAGACTCAGAGTAGGGAACAGAACTTTCAGAATGAAGGGCTGGTGGCTGATTTGGAAGGCATCTGGAAGATGTCAGGCAGAAGAGAAGCAAAATACTAAGCCTGGGATAGGGGAGGCCCATGGGTTCAAATTCAGGGAGGAGGGGCAGGGCTTGCCTTCCCTGTGTCCTCTACAGCCAGAGCCAGGCGGAGCCTTGAGCTGGGAGGCCTTGGGCAGTAGCTTCTGACAAAGGGTGTGTGGCACAGTTGGTCTGGTGCCAGTGGGGGCTGGAGCTGCTGCTGCTGGAGGGGCTGGTGTCTGGGCCTGTCTAAGGCAGGGAGGAAAAAGGCTCCAGGAGCAGTGGAGCTGCCCAGGACCTGAGGCACGTGTGCGTGCACACGCGTGTGTGTGTGCAGGTGTGCGTGCATGCATGTGTGTGTGTGTGTGTGTGTGTGTGTGTGTGTACAAGGCCCTCGGAAAGGCTCCCACTCACTGTCCTCTAACTTCTATTCACAGGCACTAGAGTAAAAACCACATAGGATTACCCGCGGGTGATGGAGGCAGTGGAGCGGGCATGCGATGGGCCGTTACAGAGAGGCCAAAACAGGATACCCTCTGGGGGAGGGAAGGGCTGGTCGTTGCCATGGAAAGTTCATGCTTGGACAGGCAGAGCCTGACCTTTATCTAGACACTGTCCTTGTCGTAGACCTTCTCTGCTGTGACTTAATTCACTGGGACATTTGCTAGGCACCTTCTGGGTGCAGGAAGCACAGAGAAGCTGGGCCCAGGATGCAAGACCGGGAGGGGCAGAGGCAGATAGATGATCGTTGGGAGAAGTCCCAGGAAGAGCAGAGGGGGTCTGCGGTGCGGAATGTGCCCCAGTCAGAGGGAAGGGCTGGGGCAGGGACACTGCTGCCCAGGGAGGGCTGTGTGAAGGCTGAGGAATGTGGAGGCCGGGAAAGTGGTGCAGGGAAACACCTGGTCTCTAGCCCCTATGAATCCACTCGAGGTCACTTCCCTCACACCCATATTTGTCCCTGCCCTGAGCTTGCCTCCAGTCTGGACCTGGATATGAGGCTGTTTCCTGCCCATGCTTGCTGAATGGATGAACCATGGGTTTCAGACGGGATACTCTGTAGCCACAAGGAGGGTACTCTAGGTCAGGTGGTTGTGCTCCTGCTGGGACTGAGAGGGTGGGCATTCTGGAGGGAGAGCCACCAGGCTTCAGAGAGCTGGCTGGAGAAGAGTCGGGGCTGAGGTCAGAGTTACGGGCCCAACCCTGGCAGGGCCCCAGCTGTTGCCTCCTGCTTCAGGCTAGGTGGTCTATTTGGCATCTACTCAAAAGGATACTATGCTGGGGCCTGACCACTCTTACCCCCACCCTCTAAAGCCAAGCCTTCTTCCTTAGCCTGGAGCTACCTACCCACTCTTCAACTGACCATGTGACCTTTGGGGCCTTCCCAGGTTAAGCCTCTGGCCTGGGACCTCCCACATTCTTGGCCTTCTGGCAATGGCTGGCAGCCCCAGTTTCTTTGGGAAAGTGAACAGGAGGCTGTCACAGTGAGACTTGATTCTTCCCTTCTCTCCTCGGTGATGGGGCTGTGCTCCAGGGTCTTCCTCCCTGGCGGCTCTGCATCTTTGCACATACTGCCCTATACTACCTTCACCCGCCCTCCTCTGAGTCCCTGTTCTCACGCAGGGCCCCACTACCCAACCAGCTGCCCTCCAAGGAGTCTTAGAGAAGGACAACAAGAAGAGCAGTTGCTGCCATGACGGTCAGAAGGCCATCCTGGGACCCAAGCTGCAGGCCAGAGCATTGGCTCATCAGAAAAGGTGGAAGGCAGCAGAAGTACCCAGAGAGATTAGGGAGTCTGGTGACTTGTCAGGATGACTCCTGGTTTCTGACTTGGGGGTCCCTCTAGGGGAGATGAGGAAAAGGGGTGGCACAAGTTTGGAGGGAAGTCAGTTTGAATTGGAGGTTATCTATGGATGACTTAGAGAAGAAGGATATCTGGGGACAAGAGGACATGTCCATAGTTGGATGTTCTGTTTGCTGTCACTTCCCCACTCTGGGGTACTTGCGTGTGCTTACCACAGCCCTCTAGTGGAAGATCAGGAAACCTACTGCATGTGCACCTCACTGGTGTCCAGGGCCCCCTTTGGGGCATCACTGGTTGCTTGGTGGTCTTGGTGACTTCCCGTCTCTCCCCAGAAAACTGGTGAAGGACTGGTCAGAGGGCATGAACCGTGTGTCAGGCAGACCCGACAGTAAGCCTCCTCCTTCCCTGCCTCTCTTTTGGTGCTCACTGAGTTCCTTTCCGGGGGGTCCTCCCTCAAATCTCATTCTTCTCCTTTGTCTATTATCAGGAAGAAACTTGATTGCTCTTCAAGCCCCAGCTGGAGCCCAAATTGTCAGCAGCAGAGAAGCTGCCGTTCCTTAGCTTGAGGGCTCTGACTTTAGGCACTCATGTGCCAGTCAGGATGGCCTTCCTGCCAAGAGCAGAGAGATGTCTCCACTCCACTCTGGGGAGGCTCACCCTCTTCGGAACAGGCTTGGGCTCAGGATTTCTAATGCAGTGGAAGGCAGAGACAAATAAAAACGTTTTCATAACAAGAACAAGATGAATGTTCAGAACCTGCACCATCTCATTTGTCTGAAACTGGAGATAAAGTGAGCTCAGTGGCAAAAGTTAAGATGAAGGGAACGAAGAGATCTACGAAAGAGCTGGCGTGTATGAGAGGAAAGCTGGAGATATTAAAGGTGAAAACCAAGGAGAAGGACCCGGAAGATCAGAAAGATGCGATCAGAGAAGCAGGAGGAAGGGCACTAGGGGTGGTAGGTGTGAGTGGGGAGAAGGGGGAGGAGAGAGACAGAGAGACAGAGACAAACAGAGACAGAGACAGAGAGAGAGAGAGAGAGAATCAGACAGACAGACAGACAGGTAGGCAGAGATATGCAGAGAGAGACAGCCAAGAGAAGAGGAGAGGTTTCTCAGAAACTCAGGCTACAGGTGAGCACTTGGAAGCAGCGGTGCCCTCTACCCGGGCCGTGCTGGGCTGAGTCAGGGTCAACAGTGGTGCAGGGTCAAGGGGTGCAGCAGAGGCTGAGAGAGGAGAAGGGAGGGACCAAGTCCAAGGCAGGTGGGTGGGAATGAGTGAGGGCCAAGAAGACGGAATGCCAGGATGGATGAGCTAAGCTGTTTCTAGACAGAAAAAGAAAGGGAGGCCAGGCCTTGGAAGGGAAGGACCCAGGCCACGGCGCAAGGGTGGGAGAGGGACAGGGCCAGCACAGCAAGTGGGTGCAGTAGGAATTCTGTGGGCGGTAGGAGTAGGAATGGCCTTTGCTTCTTTGTTGTTGTTTGGTTGGTTTGGTTTTTTATTTTGAGACAGTGTCTCACCATACAGTGAAGGCTGGACTTGAAATCATGTACGTAGCTTGAACTCATGGTGACACTCTTGCCTCAGCCTCCCGAGTGCTAGGATTACAGGCATATGACACCATGCCTGGTGGCCTTTGCTTCCTGTTCTAAATGGGAAGTAGGATATTATCCTGGCATTTGGGTAAGGCGGGATGGTTATTTAGATGAGGGTCAGAAGAAGTGAGTTTGAAAAGGGGTTATACCCCAGCTGTAGTGCTGCAAGGACCCAGTGGCTATCCACCGTTCACAGCCCCTGAAGCTGAAGGGTGGAGACAAGACCCCTGCTTATGGGGTATAAGCAGGTTTCAGGGAAGATCTTGAGAGTGAGGGAGAATCTGGAGCGAGGAGTTGGTAAGCATCAGTGTGCTCTGATCAGGTTCTCAGGGGGACATGGATCTAAAACCCGTAGAATCATGAAAGGGTCATCAACTACCTGAAACCAGGTATGTAAATCATGAACCATGACACTACCGTTTGCTTTATGGTTGCTATGCTCTCTCATCCTGATCAACCCTTGTTCAAATTCAGTTGCCAGTGTAATGGTGTTGGGACCTTTCAGAATGCTTAACGTCTGCAAGACTGGCTTAGTCTCTTTGGAAGATCATGGTCTCACTAGAGAGTAGGTTGATGTTATAAAGCGCTCCTCTGTCCTCTTCTCTCTTCCAAATGCTCCTGCTTGATTTTCTGCTTTTTGTCATGCATTTTATCATGCATCTGGCCCTCACCAGAACCAGAGCAGATGCCAAGATTCACGCTCTTGGATTTCCAGATCCCGGAGCCAAAGCACATCTCCTTTCTTTATAAGCTACCCAGTCACAGGGCCTCAGTTAGAGCAGAGACTGGACTAAGACAGTGGCAATGTAAAAAAGAAGTCACGTTTTCAGAAAAAGAAAGGAAAAAAAAAAGAGGAAAATGGGAATGCTGGCAATAACTTGGCTGGCATTTCCACGTCCCCTCCTTACCTGGCTGGTGTCCACCTGCCCACCTGTCTGGTTTTACAGATGTGCTTCTCAACATTTCCTACTCTTCCATTTTTTTGATGTTTTGACTCAGGTTGCCTGGGGTTTTCGCTGGGTTAGTTAAGAACTCTGTGTTGCTCTTTTCCGTCAAGAACGCACTGGGAATTCAGCAATGGTACCGAGTTTTCCAGAGTCACCAACATCTGGCACCAAAGTGAAGCAGAGGGTCAGTGGTGCTGTTCTAAGCCAGGTGTCCCTCACTGAGCGAAAATGAATGCTGGTTGGTTTTCTCTATTCACACACAGGCACACATAGCTTGGTGCCAATGACAGATTTTTGTACCTTTGTAATCAGAAGGATTTAGCATTTGGTGACTCTCATCAATTGTGTGCCATTTAAAAAGTCAATTGTTGCCAGGCGTGGTGGCTCATGCCTGTAAATCCCAGCACTTGGGAGGCTGAGGCAGGAGATCGTTGAGTTCAAGACCAGCCTGGGCCACAAAGTGAGCTCAAGGCCAGGCTGAACTGCATAGCAAGACCTTGTCTCAAAAAGACAAAAAAAAAAAAAAAAAAAGTTGTGGACTGTGAATGTAGCTCAGTGGTTGAGTGCTTGCTTAGGATGCCCAAGGATTTCCTCCCCAACACACACACACACACACACACACACACACACACACACACACACACACAACTTAGCTGTGAAGAAAGTAGAATATTATTTACCAGGCAAAAAGCACAGCCTGTCAGTCTTTGTGAAGGCATATTTTTGGAGTTGTTGATCAGACATAAAACTGAAAGAGAAGAAATCTTTTGGTCAATGAGGGCCAGCACTAATTTCGGCAAACTCTAAATGAAATTAGTAGGAAAACAAAAAACAAGATGACGACAGGGTTTTATGACCATTTTTAAGAATACACAGTCTGGGCTGGGGATTTAGCTCAGCGGCATAAGAACCTGCCTTGCAAGCAGGCGGTCGTGAGTTTGATCCCTGGTACCAATTAAAAAAAAAAAACTGGTTCCTAGTGTTGGGTCCATGGGGTTTTACTGTATTCTGCTGGTCCCCCTTTTGTAGTATGTGTGTAGATGTTCACATCCTAAAGTGTTAAAAAAAATAAAAATGAAACAACTGACAATAGATACTCATCTTTTTTCCCTTCTTAGTTTGGAAGCTCCACTACATGCTGGTTTCCTTTAGGACTGACTTTGCCTTTCCTGAGTTTTGTACTGCAAAGACTTCCATGGTAAGTAGCTGCCAGCTAATTCCTCTCACCAAGAGGCTCTCTTCCTTTATTTCTCTGTCCCAGCCAATGAAAGATACGTAAAACGCTTTTCTGGACCCCTCTCTCCTTCTCAGCTACATTTTGCCAAGAACATTTAGCACATTTAGTTGTAGGCTAGCAATGCTTTTTATTGCATGTCCCTTGTTTAAAATACTTATTTAGTGTTTATCTTACACATTCCATCTGTCTCGATCCCGTTTTTGCTGCTGTTACAGAATGCTACAGACTGTGTAAACTGTACATAAAAGTTCGTTTGACTTATGGTTCTGGAGGTTTGGAAGTCCAAGACTGAGGGGCTGCTGTGGGTGAAGCTTTCAGCCTTCTTGCTGAGTTATAGGGGAAGGATACGGTGGTGTTGGGGGAGTGGAGTGAAATTTACCCACTTCTGTGGTGGTCTTGACCCATTCATGCCCCACCCCATGATTTCATCATCTTTGAAGGCCCCTCCTTTTTCTGGTGGCAGTGGAGATCAAACCCAGGAGCTTTGCACTGAGCTATACTCCCCAGCCTTTTAACATTTTTCAGTGTGAGACAGAATCCCGTTAAATTGCCCAGGCTGGGCTCAAACTTGCTTCAGCCTCCTGAGTGCTGGGATTATGTTTGTACCACCATTCCATTGGTTGCACCTCTTAGTACAGTCACAGTGACAATTACATTTAAATGTGAATTTTTTTCAGTACTGGGGATTGATCCATGGCCTCACATGTGCTAGACAAGAGCTCTACCACTGAACTACTCTCCCAGACCTTTTAAAATTGTATTTTGAGATGAGTTCTCAATAAGTTGCCAGACTAGCCTCAAACTTGTGGTCCTCCTGCCTCAGCCTTCCAAGTAGCTGGGATTAGAAGTACACACCGCCAATACCTGGATCCGTGTGAGTCTCTGAAGGTCATTCAAACCACAGCACGGTCTCATCTTTATTAACACTTGGCACTGACTTAACCACACAAAGATTTATGGGTTCATGCCTCACTGTGGTTTTTCATTTTCCACATCTCCACCTGATTTATTTATCGCCTGATTAGATGCCTGTTTTTTTTCCCCCTCTCGTGTGAGGAAATTCTCTGGCCCTGTGGAGTTTCACTCTCTGGTCAGGCTGCCATTGCAGCAGGACTGGTACCGGAAGGCTTTCTCTCTGCAGTGAGGAGGTGATGCACACTGCCCCCCAGCACTCACTTTGCTCTGATTCTCCTAGTGCTGTCGACTTGTTTTCTTCCGGGACTTTTCCCTTTAATCATGGAATTTCGGAATCTTCCCAGGTTCTGCCTCGTTGTGTGTCTTTTTCCATTCTTCCTGCCTGGAACTCCAGGAGCCTTCCAATCTGTGAACCCAGGGCATTCTTCACGGAAAGTTTGCCTTCCTATTTTAAAAATGATTGCTTCTCTTCCATTTGTGCTTTTTTTCCTTCTAGGATTTTAATGCTTATTTTTATTATTCATGAATTATGTCTCCTAGATCCCTGTCTCTTAGGTGCATACTTTTTTCTACGCCCTTTCTCTTGCACATTTTTGCTTTGGGTTTTGCATGATCACTTTCACTGGGTCCCCCAAATTTCCATCCCCCCTCCAATTTGTTTTAAATCTAAAACCGTGTTTCCTCACTTAGGAAAGAATTTTACTTCTCAACTGATTATTTAAAAGGCATTCCTGTTGTTTTGTGTTCTTTTTCCTGACATCTTGCAGGCTGCAGCTGATCTCTCCCTGCAGCTCCCAGCACACCGCAGCCTTTTCCTTTCTGGATGCTGGATCTCCTCAGGTGCAGCCTTTCCTTCCTCTGTCATCTTGCAGCAGTCACGTCCCCAAGGCCCACATTCATCTGACACACTCGCTGTGCCTTGCTGTGCTCCAGAAGGGAGCACTCTGCTTCTGCAGCTGCCACCCCTGGGGCTGAGGGGATGTGTGTGTCTCCTCAAGCCACTCAAGGCTACGGCTGGGGCTCTTCTCTGGTGACTCCTGCATCCAGTTCTCTCCTGCAACTGTGGAGATCTGATTCTCACCAAGGCTCTCTCTGCTGCCGAGCCCAGAGAGAGCCTAAGTCCTGAGCCAGCCCTCTCAGCACTTAGGCCGTGCCCTACCTGCCAGGTCTGGCTGACCCTGGAGCTTAACCCAGTTGCTGCAGCAGTTTTGGAGCTGGGAAAAGAGGGAAGTGGGACTTTCAGGCTCGAGAGAGGCTCATGGTATGTACATATGGAATCCTGGTTACTCGGAAGGCTGAGGCAGGAGAACTGCAAATTTGAGCCCGGCTTTGGCAACTTGGTGAGGCCCTGTTGACACACACACACACACACACACACACACACACATACACACACACAGAGAGAGAGAGAGAGAGAGAGAGAGAGAGAGAGAGAGTTTTTCAGTTTCATAGATGTTGAGATGACTGACATTAACTCTAGCACATGATTATAAAAAATAGAGATATAGCTCAGAGGCACAATGCATGCTTAGCGTGTGTGAGGCCCTGGGTTTGATCCCCATTCACTCCCCCAAATTCCCCCCCAAAAGAAAAAAAATCCTCAGAAAAGCAAGCGAAGACCAATTGATATGAACAAACCCCTCAGCCAGGTCCCTAATGACACAAATAACTACATGGCTCATGTGCATAGAAAACTGAGCGGTCTCAAAGGGTGGTTGAGAAGTTTCTACACCTCTTTCGGTCATGGTGATGATGCACCTGAGGAGGAAATGCTCTCAGCTGTGTCTTGGCATGACGCGATATACCCATGAAGAGAGTTTTCCAAGCTTTTGGTGCCGGTGAAGATGACGTGTGAGGAGGGAGGGTGAATTCTTTCCAGCCCATTGTGCTGGGCCTCCCGGCATCCTCAGCTGTAAATGAACACTTCAGATGCCACTAGGCCACAGGAAATTGTACTAAATGACTCTTCACATCCCGCAGGTGACCTGAGCATCCAATTTCCATCATTGTTTCCAAATCTGAAATTATCTTTTGTTTTAAATTTTTTATTCCATGATAAGTGTCACAGGAATTTTCTTCTGACAAGCTTCAAAGTGAAACTATAGACATTTTCTTTTGTCTTTGAAAGCCAAAAAATATCATCATCAGAGTTAAATTATTTGCCTTTCAAGGCCACTTGGGACAGAGTGGATAAATGATGCCAAAAAGTAATTCCTAAGGACTTCAAAGTTGAAAAATGTTTCTTTCAGAAGAAAAGAATTTCTGAAATAAAACAAATGATGGAAATTTGGGTTATGCATCTCTCCTACTTTGTCAAAAGTATTAATATCTACAATAAAAGATTGGTTCCTAGACTATCAAATTTAAATTCACATTTTGCCAGAAATGATCATGACAAAGTGAACTAAATTTCTGAACTATCGCATTCAGATGGAGCAAAATAACACATGGAAACAGTCAAACACGTGCAAAACTTGGGCACACTGGAAGCACTTTGATCCCACCATTGCGACTGTGTTTTATGAAACTCTAACAATACTACTTCTCCTACGATTGCACAGTTTAATTGATCTTGGCAGCTTGGTGATTTGACACAGTCTTCACCGCCCTGCGCCTTGGTCTGAGCTATTGCATATGACAGTGCAGAAAGCTAGTTTTCTGCTCTTGGTGGTCCATAAATCCACATTTGCTGCCCCGGCCTGTGAGAGGTTTTGGCCCTGATGGCTGCTGAGTAAGACAAATTGCAACACAGAACACTTTCTGAGCCTCTGCTGTTTCTCCACTGGACATGTTAGCTCCTTCAGTCTCCAAGCAACGTGAGGAAGGGATCATCAGCCTCTTTTCCCTGGGAGGAGCATGAGGCTCAGATAGAGGAAGTGACTTGCCTAAGGACTCAGAGCATAAGACCCAATACCATAGCTTCCTGAGTCCAACTCTTGTCTAACCCTATGTGATTTGCCACTAAATGGATGATAATCTGAGGCCCCTATAATACGAATTTGTCTGCATTAGCATAGCTAAGAGTGATGTGATGCCAACTGAATCTCATCTCTGAGAGGCTGTTCACTCCAGGAGGTATAAGAAGTTTTATCAGGGTGAATGGGCACACATGCACAATTTTGAAGCTCCCTTGTGAATGGAATCTTCACTCTTTCGGGAGCTGACATACGGTGAACCATTACCAAACAATCTTCTGTTATTAAAAAAGAACAAGTTACCCAAATTCTAAACAAATTTTGGGATGTTGATGTAATGGAATATTAGTCAGCAATGAAAGAACAGACTATTGGTTCGCATAACAACATGGATGAATCCCAAAGCTCTAATGCTGGGCGAACCAAGTCAGACACAAATCAACACACTGTTCACCTTATTTATATTAAACTCTAAAGAAGGCAAGCCAGGCATGGTGGGTCACCTCTGTAACTCCAGCACTCTGGAAACTGAGGCAGGAGGTTCGCAGTGAGTTTGAGGCCAGTTTGTGTTATATAGTGAATTCAAGGCCAGCTTGAATTGGATAATATGTTTTCAACTGCCCCTCGTCCCCTGAAATAAGGGAAATCTAGTATATCAGTCTGCTAGGGCTGGTAAAGCAATGTACCAAGTACCGCACACTGGGTGCCTTAAGCAACAGAGGTTTGTGGTTTCCGCCTCTTCCGGAGAAAATGTAGGCCAGGTTGCCTTCTTGTGAGGCCTCTCTCATTGGCTCGTAAATGACTGTCTCCTCCTGAATTTGTTACATGGTTTTTTTCAGTGTACCTGTGTCCTAATTTCCTTTTTTATTTTTTTGTACCAGGGATCGAACTCAGGACCTCACACTTGCCCAGCAGGAGCTTGTGCTGTTGAGCTAAACCCTGTTTCTCCTTTTTTTTTTTTTTTTTTAAATGAGGACAATACTGAATTATGGCCCATCCTAATGACCTCATTTTTATTGAATTACCTCGTTTTGGGGGGGAGGGGTCCATCAGGAACTGAACTCAGGACCTTGTGCTTGCCAGGCAGGTGCTTGTGCCACTGAGCTACATCCCTGGCGTGAATTACCTCCTTATAGACTCTGTCTCCAAATGCAGTCTGATGTGGAAGTACTAACGGGTTGGTACCTCAGGCTAGAAGTTTTGAGAGATCTCAGTTCAGCCCATGATACCTTAGCTATGGTGAATTGACCAGAGCAGTGGCTGCCTCTGGTAGGAGTGGGGCTTAGAGATGCACGGGGGGACTTTCTGCTGTTGATGATAAATTGTCTATCGTGATAGGGGTTTGAGTTATGCAAACTATATTTGTATATCTGTATTTGTCAAGCTCACTGAAATAGTTCACTTAAGAATTGTGCATCTCAGGAGCTGGGGATTTAGCTCAGCAGCATAAGCGCCTGCCTTGCAAGCAGGCAGTCGTGAGTTCGATCCCTGGTACCGATAAAAACGAAAAAGACAAAAAAAAAAAAAAAAAAAAAAAAAGAATTGTGCATCTCATGCTGTCAATTTGCCTCAAGGAAAACCAGAAACAAAATGCTGTGCTCAAGTTAATGAAGTCCATGCATAGTATTAAGGGCTAAAGTGTACCGACGTCTGTAAATTATTTTTGATCCTGAGGATGGGATACATAGGTAACAATGCAAGTATAGCACCTTATTAACAGTTTTACAGTCTAGGTGGTGTTCATTTCTTTCAAATTTTCTGTATATTTGAATATTTTTATTATAGGCTCTTAGGGGGGATTAAGAAAATAAATTTTCTGTTTGACAGTGTTAGCCATATTCTCACAGAGGCTTTTCATTGTCAAGGTCCACCCAGAGAGAACCCCCTCATGCCCAAGTCACTTGGGGACAGTGCCCCAGCCAATGCTTAGTCTCCAGCATGCCTGTGCCCAGGAATAATGAAGAGCAGGGAGGCAATTTGGGGAGAGGCCCGAGGGGGCTAGGGAGTTCTAGCGATCAGCTAAGGTGCTCAGGTCTCATGTTGCAGGAAGCTGAGGTCCCAAAGTGCTGGAGTGTGGCTGTTTAGAACCCTGGGAAGTCTGTGGTCTCTTTCTTTGTCCTTTGTTGTTGAGATGGAGTCTCACTATGGTGCCCAGGCTGGACTCACACTCATGAACAAGTGATCCTGCTTCTCGGTTTCCTGAGAGGTTGGAACTATACTGCGCATGGCCATCACACCTGCTATGCGTTTTTTTTTCTCTTAAGCCATGATGGATGGTGTAGGTTCAGGATGTTGGGGGATCTGGGGCAGCATGTGAATGATATGGAATAGCTGCTCATAGTAGGCATGCAAGTGTTTGCTAAATAAGCATTTAAATTGAATTATAAAGGAGGTTTGGGATGATGTAGGCAGGAGCCAGCCAACTTGCCTGTCTAGTGGGGAAACTCTGCCCCCGTTTCTGCCCAGTCCACCTCTGGCCTGGCCTGAGATACCTTGAGAAATGGGCTCAGGAGGGGCCACTGGTCCCTCAGTTCCTGGACAGCCCAAGGAAGGGCGCTTTGCCACATTCTTAGGAGAGAGCACATCCAAAACAATTTCTTTTTCTAAAAACTCTGTGCTAACGGGTTCCAGATGGCCGTTTGTTATATAATGGGGTTTGTTTTAATAGCGTCAACTTCCAGATGTGCAGCCTGGAATCAAGAAGCCCATTGGCCCCCTGGGGACACTGTGAGCCAAGCTGAGAGCTGCCCGGGGGGAGAGGCAGCCCCTATGTGGAGAACCAGGGATGGAAGACCAGCTGAAGGTGCCTTCCTGCTGCCCGCTGGGCTACTCACCTGAAAGATGGGAAGAGTGCCCGGCCCTCTATTGTCAGCTCTCACCATGAGCAGGGATTCCCAGGAGACAGTCACAGGCAGGCAGCTCTCGGGAGGATGTGCTTTGCAGTCCAAGCGGCACCAGTCCTCTCTGGGTGACCTTCATTAAGTCACTTGGCATGCTGAGATGCCTGTCTTCGCATGTAAGATAGAGTAACACCATTCTACCTGGCAGGGTCATCGCAAAAGGGAAATGAAGTAAGCAGGACAGAGTAGGGTTGGGAAGACTTGGACCTTTCTTCCTGGGCAGAGTGGAAAGACCAGGGCCCTGCTGACCCAGCATCCTCCCCCATGCCTGTCACCAACCAGGAGGCCTCTGTGGATCATGGGCTACTTTTTCCCTGGAACGTTGGAACACAGCCAGTGGTGGAGAGCTCTCCGCCTCCCCCAGCAGCTTGTTCCATGGCCCTGCAGCTCCAACAGATAGAACATTCTTCCGATCGCTGAGCCAAAGGCGGCCTCTGGGTGACCCCCAACTGGTCTGCGTTTTGTTCTCTGGAGCTTTGCTGAGCAGCTTACATCCTTCTCCTATCTGATGGCCCTTCGGTGTAGGAAACCAGGTCTGTGCCAATCTTTTTCCTCCTGGATGGCTGCAGCTGTAACGCCAGACAAACATCAAGCAAGATGCTCTGATGAAGGATAGTCAAGTTCCCAAACAAGAAAAGTCTCAGAGCCTGAATGCAGCTGCAAGAGAGAGGGGTCAAAGGGGACACTCACTGTATAAAAGAAAATATCCTCCCTCATGAAGCTATGAGCACAATGCGATTTCAACGAAATTCTAATCAAATGGTGGGTGGGGGTGTGTGTGACATAAAGTTCTTATGGAAAATAAGTATAGAATCATCACTGTATTTCTGTAAATGTAATTTCTTGCCCTCCCAGCTGTTGAAACATATGGTAAAACTCAAATGCTTTAAACAGTACGTTACTAGCAGAACAGCAGAAAAAGTCATAGACAACAAAGTCCAGAAATAGAGTTGTCTACAGATGAAAATGTGGAATATGGCAGAAAAATATACTTCAAATAAAGCAGTAAGAAATTTTAACCATGGTTACCTTTAGGGATAATGGCTTGGTATGGGACTGCAGTGAATGAAAGGAGAAATATTTATGTTTTATTTTGTAACACTCAGAACCATTTAACTCTTCCAACATTATATGTGTGTTTTTTTCCATTCTTATTTTTTTTATACTATTGGGGATTGAACCCAGGACACTGAGCCACCCCCTCAGTTCTTTTTTTTTTTTTTATTTTGGAATAGGGTCTTGCCAAATTGTCCAAACTGGTTCAAACTTTCCAGATTCCTGCCTCAGCTTCTCCGAGTGCCGAGACACAGGCATACGTCACCATGCTTAGTTATTGTGTGTATGTTTTTTTTAAAGTCAACATATTTTTAATGTCATCTAGAGATCTTGATCATATTTGGATTTTCTCTTCTATGCACCTCTATTTCAGAAAAACCCAATAAGTATTACAACATAATTAGAAAGAGGCTATAACAAAGTGTTAGTGGGTACTGCTTTGGGAAGGTAAGAAGGGAAGGCTTTTCCCTTCTAAACTATACATTTCTATATTCCACCTCCTCCTTCTTTTTTCTAGATAGCAACTATGCCTTTAAAAACTGAGTAGAGGGAAAATGAAAGTCTGAAAAAAATAAACAAACTGGTGCAGAAATGATGGAGTGCTCTGAAAATGGGAGCGGACAACTGGCTAACGGTTTGGAAAATATAAAGTTAGATTCCTACCTTACACCAAAATAAACTGCAGATGGCTTAAAGGTTTAAATGTTAGAGAAGAATGTTAGAAGTTAAACCATAAAATGACCCAAAGCAGTCATGCAGTTTTAGGACAGAGAACATATAAACAGATTGATAGGGTTTTTTTGTTTTGTTTTTTTTTAAACAACATAACGTTGTGAGGCTTCTTTCATCAAAATAAAATAAAGGTCAAATAGCAAAAAAAAAAAAAAAATCAACAATTTTAATATATAAAGAGCTTATACAAGAATTTCTGCTTCGTATTTTTTCCCCTGGGCCACAGTTGAGGAGAATTGGACCACAGGGAAGCAGAGTTTCCCAGGGTGAAGGTGGGGCTGAGCTGGAGCGTGCAAACTGGGGAGGACAGCTCAGGAGGGCAGCGCCCGGCCAGAGCTGGGCACCTTCGCTGTGGCAGGGGTTCCCCGGTCTCCTTGGCAGTCAGGACCCTGTCTCATGCCAGTGCTTCCCTGGCTCAGCCCAAACTCTCTCCTCCGTCTCCACCCGGGACACCTAACACTTTTCCACTCCTTCTCACATATCCAGGCATTTCCCTATTTCAATGACCTTTGCAAACGCTGGTCTGTCTGGCCTGCCCTCCCTCATCTCTGCAGAAAACAAATCCAACTGCTATTCAGGCTTTAGCTCAAACAGCCCCTGTTCTGCAAAACTATCTTTGCTCCACACACTTCTCTACCCCACCCAGGAGCTCCCTTGGGCTCTCTAGCACTTGTCACACTGGATTGGCATACTCTGCTCATCTTTTTAGGCCCCTGCCCTAGTCGGAATGACCCCTATTCCCATTCCTGGTGCAACAATCTCCACATTCCTGTTAATGGCCAGAGGTCGGGCCTTTGGGAAGTAGTAAGGATTGGATAAAGTCACACAGGTGGGACCCCACCCCTCATGATTAGGCTTTAAAGAAGGGGAAGAGATCTTAGCTGACACACATGTGTTCTGTCTTCTGATATGATAGCCTTCACTGTTATCAAGCAGCAAGGAGCCCCAGCGCCCTAGATATGAGTACTCTGGGCCTAGACTACCCAGCCTCCAGAACTGTAAGCTAGAGAAATCTCTCTTCTTTTAAATTATCCAGTCTGTGGTCAGTTGATGTAACAGAAAATAGACTGGGACTGTCCTTGTCAGAATTCTAATCTTTCCCTCAGCGTTGTTCCCTTCTCCAGGTCTGGAATGAGGTAAGGGTTCAACCAATATTACGTGAAACAGGTAAGCAGACCAAGGGTGACAGCACAAGGACTGAGCTGCCACGCTCCTAGGTGAGCTTCAGGTTCAGTCCACTGCGCCCCAGAAACAATGATTTTATTAAAAGGTCACAAGTTATTGAACTATGATTAAATGATGTCTTATAATTGTATAGTAGTGAAAAGAGGTGTCAAGTTATAATAGGATCAAAAGAGAGAACCACACCAAGGAATATCACAACCTGAATGCCCTTGAAAACCATTGCAGAGCTCACAGGGAGAGGGTCCAGCAGGCTCTGGGCCAGGCACATCTCATGTCCACAGTTTATCAGGGAGCCACAAAAAGAGCTATGAGAGCGGCATTCCAAGGTTTTGTGGTGGCACAAAGCAAGAAGTGTGTCTGCCCTTGCAGGGTGATTGCAGTTCACAAGCGCGTGTTATGCTGCAGGCTCACACACAGTCGTGTTGTGAGGAACCAGAATTTGGGTGTCTGTGTTCACTGCTGAATCTCAACTTCTGGACTAGCAGAGTAAGCACCCAGTAAACATTTGCTGAGCGAGGGACCAGCATGGTTGTGGAAGTGTGTCTGCAAATGGTGCTTCAGCTACTCTACAGGCTTGCTGAAGGTTAAACAACTTTCTCTTAGTTCACTTTGCACTGCTATCACAGAATACCTGACATTATTTAGCTCACAGTTCTAGAAGCTGGAATTTCAAGACTGGGCCCCTGCATGTAGTGCAGGTCTTCTGCGGCATCATGACATGGTGGAGAAGTGGAAGGAAAGACCAGCGTGTGCAGACAGAGAAAGAGCAAGAGGGCGGCATTGCTTTGGAGTAGCTCACTCTTGTAAGAACGAACCCACTAGTGGGCAGAGAACAGCAGTAATCCCCTGAGGCAGGCAAGTCCCCTGTGACCCATACACCTCTCCTACTATCTCTCAACACTAATAATTTGGGACTAAATTTCAGCATGAGTTTTGGCGGGGACATCCACGTGCAACCATAGCACTTTTCTTGAGTTAGAGAATGGGGTTGTTCCTAACGAAGGCTTGGCTTTCAGGGTATTCAGCTTCAAGGGAGCAGGTCTTAGGCACATTCAGAGCATGGTGGGAAGGGGCTGAGGGCGGAAAACTGGCAAAAGCAGCGAGCTCCCAAGAGGGCTAACCCTGCAAAGGGGACCTGGGGCCTACTCCTTCTGTGACCACAGCAGCAGGAAAGACTGCTTGGAGCCAGGCTTGGCCAGCTTTCCCAGGTCCAGAGACGCTGTGTATGCAGAGAGGAGCACACTGAACACTCTGGGGTGAGTCAAGAGGACTTGCTTCTGTCTTTCGAACACTGACAGTTGTATCAGACACAGTAATTGATCAGATTTAGGGATCACGTGTATTTAGTATGTTCTCTAAATCACCCAGTTAGAGAGTGATGAAGCTATAACTCAGCTCCTTCATTCTCCTCCCTTCCTCTCTTCATTCCTTCCTTGTTTTCATCCTTTTTTTCCTTTCCTCTTTCCCAATCTTGTACTAGGGATTGAACCCAAGGCCTTTGTCCAGAGTTATCTCATCAGTCATTTTTAATTTTTTAAAAAAATTTTCAGAGTATCTTGCTAAATTGTCCAGACTAGGCTTGAGCTTGTGATCCTTCTGCATTGGCCACCCAGAATGCTTGGATTATTAATTTCACATCTGTGTAATTCCAGAGCCTGACCTTCATTTACTCTGATAAAGAAAAATTAAAGAGAAACTATAGGCACACAGCAGGCCTCGGTCAGGTCAGCATAGCACCAGGGCTGAAGGTCAGAACCACTGTTGTTCTGGGGACAAGGCCAGACCAGGGATGCAGGACTGGGGGACAACTTACTTTTTAGGCTTTGTGCCACCAGCCAGACAGTGCACTCTGGGATTGGTAGCAACACCTGCCAGAGCCCCCCACCTCCCGTCTCCCCATCCCAGGCCTGACCTGACCTTCCTCCCAGGGGTGAGGAACTGGCCTGGCTCTTATCCTGGGGAAGGCTGCAGCTGCTCTGGTGGCCCCAGGCCCAGCAGACAAAGGTGCTTTCTTTCCCAGAACAAGGTCTTGATTGCATGTTGTGCTGGATCCAAAAAGCTCCCATAAAGAAAGTGGTTCTGTCCCAAGGTGTGTGTTTGTTTGTATACACGCATGCATATGCTCACAAATATACATGTGCACATGTGTGTTAGGTCCCAGAGACTTGGATTGACAGGGAATTCAAGCCTCTCCTAGCCTCCTGGGTTTGGCCTGGCACTGCTCAGTCTGCAGGGTGCTTCTAGTGTCTGTATGTATGAGCATGTTTGTGCATGTCACTGTATCCAGAGTGACTACCCAGGTAAAGGTGTCTATGTATATTTCTGTACACATAAGCATAGGTTTATGTGCATTTTCATACTGTGTTATCTACGTCACCATGTCGTACCTAACTGGAGACCTTTGGTACCAGGGCCTCAACTGTGCTGCCTCTGGCTGTACCAATCTTATCCTTCCCTGGACTGCTGCTGGGGGCTCTGCAAGTGTGCAAGGCCTCCTAAAATAGCTCTCTTCCCTCTTCCATCTCCTGTATCCGCCTCTGCATTTGAGAACAACCTGGCCTCTTTCAGTTCTGGGAGGAAGACAGGTTTGTACAGCTTGGCTTGGCCCATGCACTTTCCAAAATTTCCCTGGCTCCCAGCCAAACTCTTTATAAAAAGACTCATGGGGAATGGCCTAACAGGAAGGCGGGGACCCTGCCTGGGGGGTTTAGGACCCTCGCTGCAAGTCTCAGGATTAAATAGGTACCTCAGTTGCTGAGCATCCGGCTCGAGGAGCCCCATAGCCTGAGGCTAAGCTTTGTCTGAGGACCTCCTACACCCAGGGAGGGGGACACAGCATCGCAGGATTCATGCCAAGGGTGGCAGAGCTGGGTGGAACACCAGGCTTAGGCAGAGCTCCACTGACAGGAAGGAGAGGCCCAGAGATGCCCTAGGCTATACAGAAGCCAGGCCTCCTCTGGGCTCCTGCAGCCCCAGCTCTGGTGAACCTTCTATGGAGACCCTGGGCCCACCCCACATAGCAGCAGCTATGTGCTGCTGCCTGTCTCTGTGGCCTCATGCTTGCAGGGTGGGAGGCCTGGTTGCAGGTTCCCATGCCTGTGGGGAGCCTAATGCTCAGACACCAGCCAGTGTTAGAACATGGGGTGGTGTTTGAGCATTCACCTAATTTTAGCACAGGCAGTCTCAGGCTTGATTGACACAGCCCTACAGAGGCACAAGCGTGGACCCTTCCACACTGGTACCCACAACTGCTACTCCGGGATTTCCACTCAGTTGGCATAGGCTCTTTCAGGCACCTCAGAGTGTAGAGAGAACTGTCCAGTGGGTAAGAATGGATCCTAAGGGTTAGGATAGGCACAGGTGGCAGTGTCCCTCACTGGCCTGTCAGTGGGAGACCTGTGGGCTGCACTGGAGGAGGCCTGTGGCCACATGGCATGAGCAGTTTGTGGGGTACCCTGTGAGAAGGAGCCCGGAAGTCTGGATGGGATGCCCTCAAAGAGTTTGCCTCCTTTGGTCCAATCCTCACTGACCCTTCCAACAGCTTTCTCTTCTCTTCCCCTCCCACTGATTGCACTCACCAGCCTTGGTCAGTCTGATCTGTGGCCTAGGAAACCTAAGTTCTGTGAATGAAAAAGCCTGGATCAGAGCTGGAGTACAGGCTGGGGTGGGAATGGTGTCAGAAAGATGGAGCTGTCTTGGGCTGAGTCTTCTAGACTGGAGCCAGAAAAGAGGCTTGATACCTAAGGAAAGCTGAGGCAGGCCTGTGTCTCTTCTGGACCCATTCTTTTCCCCTTCACACTGACCTGCAGGAAGCTGTATTAGCCCACTAACTCTCCAGAAGTCCAGCAGGATTCTGGAGCCCAAATATGCTGGGGTCAGAGAAGGATGAGAACATAATCATCCCAATATTGTTACGGCGACCATGCAGTTGTGAGGCCTGATGATGGATTAGGTCAAGGGAACGCTGTAAAATCACCTCAGTCTGGCCTGTGCATTGCACTTACTTGGCCTCTTGACCAGTTAGTAGTAGCCTGCTTCTGAGATCCGGCTGACACACTAGTGGGGGACAGGATGATCACCTCCCTCTAACTGCATCTAGGTTCTATACCCACAGGCCACCTGCTGGCTCCATCAGGAGCCTGTCAGTGACTGTGGTTCTATAATTATGTAAGCAACAAACTTGTATGCTGCCTACTGGTCCCAACCTGTGGACAGACATGTGTCTGCCTAGTGGGGTGTCAAAAGACAGAATTTATTGCACACTTAAAGGTCAGAGGATTTTACAAAAGTATCTGAATTTCCATCCTCTGATGAATGAAATATCAGGCAATGCAGAATCTATATTCCTACCTGGCATCCACAGGCTATGGACAGTACCAGCAGCTTCTCATAGACAACAGATGTTGAGTTTCAAGTCCCCACTGTCTTTAGTTGGTGCTTTAAATCACACTCATGTCATCCAGAAAGGCATATGAGTTTATACACTTTATCTAAGAGCCCATGAGCCATAGATGTCTCTCTAGATGGACACAGACCTGTTTCTTAGCTCCCTTTGTGTGCAGTCATACACGGAGGGATGAATACCCAACATTCTCCAGTTGGCCCATCACTATGGCTGTTCTCTTTATGACTGTTAGTAAACCCTGTTACAGACTGAATGCTTGTGCCTCCCTCCCCAATCCATATATTGAAGCCCTAGCCTTAGTGAGATTGTGTTTGGAGACAGAGCCTCTAAGGGTAATGGCGGTTATCAGGGTGGGGCCCTAATCCCACAGGATCAGAATCCTTAGAGGAGACCCCAGAGAGCTTGTTCTTCCTCCATGTGCCAGTACTGAGGGGATTGCATGTGAGCCCACAATGGGATGGCATCTGCAAGCCAGCAAGAGAACCCTCACCAGAAACCCAACTGGCCTTTCTGAACCTTGATCTTGAACTTCTGGTCTCCAGATGGTGGGAAATAAGTGTCTGTTGTTTACATCACCCAATCTGTAGTATTTTGTTATGGCAGCTGAAGCAGATTAATGTAAATTCTTTAAAAATTCTTTATACAATTTTGCTCACAAAAACTAATGCAAATTTACTAGGCTATCGGGTAAACTTTCGTCTTTCTCTTTTAAAAACTGTGATACTTCCTCTGCCTTAACTCCCAGACCTCTGTCACTCATGACAACTCAGCACCAATAGCACCATCTCTGTGTCACATTACACACTGTGTGCTATCACACAGGCCAACAAGAGACTTGGGTGCAGTGCAATGATACAATCTTGAGTCTCAAGTCCCACTACCCGGTGCTGAGTAGAAGGTGACAACGATTACTGGATCTAATTGCTCTGCAGGTCATCCTGGTCTCCAACCAGAATCACAGTCACCAATGGCAGGGCAAACCCACTGTAGAAACCAGGAAGTCCCAGTCTGCTTCTAGGAGCCAGCCCACTGCCTCTGGGAGGCTGACTAATCAGCTCTATCAGACGAAGGTCAAGACTGGCTCATCAACTCTGTGAAACTGGCAATGGGAAGGGGTTCCTGGGGAGTGCGTGGTCCCCTGCCATTCAGTGTGGGAGGAGAAGAGCTCTCTTTACCTGAATAGAGTCTCATCTGCTCTTTACTGTTTTCCCCTCAGCTCTGCTTGCTAGGACATGATTTCCAGAAAGCCTGGGCCAGAGCCTTGGTATGGGCTTTGTTATGGTTTATGTTTGGATATCCCCCAAAGCCGTGTGTAATCATAGAGATGGCTGAATCTAGCATTTGTGATGGGTTCATTGTCTAGCGCTGTGATTGGCCGTATGAGCATGGTACCCACTCAGGGGTGGGCAGCTCGCATACAATGTAAGGGAAGGAAAGAGGCATGCTTTTTCCTTTTTGCCCTTTTGCTCTGGTCGCTTCTAGTATCTGCTGCAGCCACCATGAATCCTTGCTCAGCCATGCCACCTTGCCTTGGAGCCGACTGAGTAAGGACGGAGCCCTCTATAAGCTGTAAGCTAAGTAAATCTTTCCATCCTTCATTTTGTGTGTCAAATATTTTGTCTCAGCAATGAGAGAAAAGCAACCAGGACAGGCTTGGAACCATTTTGGGTCTAAATTGCCTAGCCTTCCTGTTGTCTGGTCTTCAGTGGTGAATATGAGCACTGGGTTTATCCTCCAGGCCTGCCTTCCCTGCGGCCCACTCTGCAGGGGGATGTGAATCTACAGCTACTGACTGAGGACTCTTGTGTGGGCCTCCTTCCTTAATCATGGATGTTTTTGCTTCTTGGTCTCTATATCTTCCTAACTCTCCTGCACTTTTTAGGTCCTCTTCCTCTTTCTTGTTGGCTTATTCATGTCTGTCCTGTCTTGACTCCTTTTATACAATGCACAAACAAGACCCATCATGGCTGGGCCACTCTTTCAAATTTTTACCAAAGTGAAAGAATGCCCTGGGGCCGTGGGAGGGGCCCCATAACAGACCTGCCTGAAGCTGCTTTGAAGTTTTTTATCTTAAAAGTAGATACATGTATCTCTGATTCTACTGATTCACATTTCTACAAAACCATGTTTGAATTAGTATCCAATATTTTAAATGATTTTAGCTTTGTATTGAATCTATTAATGGAAACGATGTGGGGCAGGGGTTGACAAACTATTTATAAAGGGCCAGGCAGTAAAATATTTTAGAATTTGTAGGCCACAGGGCCTCTGTGACCACTGTAGTTTTAGCACAAAAGCAGCCATAGAAAACCTATAAAGGAATGATTGTGGTTAGTTGTGCTCTAGTAAAACTTTATTTATGGTCACTGAAATTTGCATTTCATGTTCATGAAATATTCTTTTGCTTTCTTCAGTTATTTATGAATGTTAACCTAGTCTAGTGGCTTCATGTATGAAGTCAACACCAGAGCAAGGATAATACTAGATTTTGCAATCACACTTATTTCTAGATTCTTGCTTTTCTACTCATTAGTTATATTGCTGAAGGCAGGTGACCAGTGACCAGCTCTCATCTGGAGAACATGTTAAGATAAGCTCATGCCTGTTAAAGCCTGACACTGTGACCTGCAGACTAGGCACCAACCAAGCAGTGCTGGGACAATCTTCAGTGCTGCATGTGTGGGACAGGTCACAGCCAGAGCATGCTGGGTGACATGTGCAGTTTCTCCCTTCCATCTCCCTTCTGTCTGTCACTCAGGCCCTTCTACGTGAGCAGGTACCCAAGTCCCTGTCATTCCTCTTTTAGGCCCAGGCTGGTGAGTCTGAGCTTGGACATCAAGATGACCTAGCTAGGCTGAACCCCAGCTCAGAGGCCTCTGAACACTAGCACAGCAGAAACAGAAAGGAGAGATGTCCCTGGGTTAGTTGCCTGCCCACTGGCCCCTGCAGCTCCTCTCCCCATTCACCGTGTGTTTCATAGTTTTATCATACTATTGTGGAGGGGTAGCCTGCCTCTATCCTGGCTTCCCCATGGGTCATATTACTACTCTTGAATCAGTCCTAGGTTCCTGAAGCTGAGCTCCGCCATCAACCATCTAGATGGTTGGGGAAGTTTTTTAGTGTCTCTGGGTCTCAGTTCCCTTATACTGAGGTAATTTCGAAATGTTCCTGCAGAGATCAAGAACATGGGCATAATAAAGCACTTTAAACAAGCCCTACCCAAAGGAAATGCCTACTATAAATGTACTACAGATAAAATATATTTACATTGGCTTCCAGATAAACAGTTCTTTTTTGTATTAGTATACACCAAATACTGCACAGTATTTACTAAAAACATTATTTCAAAACTTAAAATTTAACTGGATGTCTCTCCTCTCCCGAGCCTGGCAACTGTACGTGGCGGGAGGCTTTGCAACTCTAGGCCTCTCCATCCCCAGCTCCACAGTGGCCTCTTTACACCCCTCAGTCCTCCTGGAATGTGGCCTCACAGGGCTGTGGGGACAGAGTCAGACCAGGAAGTTCATTTCCTGCACTGCTTTGAGCCCAACCCCAGATCCCTCTGTACTTGGAGCCTTGGCACTTGGAGCAAGCTCTTCTTTGCCTCTCCCATATTCTTTTTTTCAGTGGGACTGGCCATCCCTACTCACTTGCTATTTAAAAGTAGTAAAGATAAGTGACTTATAGAATGGGCACAGTAATAAGCACTTGACATTTTAGTTAACCCTACCAATAATTCCTTAGGCACAAGTCATGATGATACCCATTTTACAGACGAGAAAACAAAACTTGAAGATACATGTGTTGTTCCCTCTTCCCCATGGAAGCTGCATTTCTGCCAGGGCCTCTATTCCTCTTCCTTTTTCCTCAGTCTAGCTCTTTCCTTTGTCTTCCAGGGCTTGGGCTGGGGATCAGCCAGAACTGCGGCACCACAGCATTCTGGGCAGTCCTAGCTTATCACAGCCATCTTGACTTCCACTTCCATGTTGATCTTATGGAATATCTTCCTAGCAGGAGACAGTTCTTAACTTACCTTTCCCTATTTCCCATCTAAACCCAGACACCCTGCACATCTGGTGGCCACCAGAAGTCTTGGGGCTATGCCTTGGAGTGCCTGCACCTCACAGGCTGGGTTTGGAGAAGCCAAGACACAGCCAGTCTAGAATCAAGATCTTAGTCACTGTGCTGACCTCAGAAGGAAATCTTTCTGCCGTTTCCACGTCAGACAAAGGAACAGTAATTCTTGTAAGAAACCATGTTAAGGAATTCTGTGTAAATGAATCAAGCGTAGAATTTTCCAGAGGGTGTGACATTTTTTCAAGTGTTCCATTTCTCCCAGTGCCAGTTTTTTTTGAGTGTAGTCCCTTGCCCCAGTTTTACAAAAGCCAGGCCTGGGTGCTATCTCCTCCAGCTAGGGGAAGGTCAGGTGTAGCCCTGCTCTGCTTTCTTGTGGCTCATGAGATAGCCGAGAAAGCCTGCTGGCTTGCATTAGTCAGATTAGCTGCAGCCTTCCTCTATCCAGCTTCCACAGTGCTGTGAGGACAAATGAGGCCACTTGTGGCTTGCACACATGACACTAGCCCAGTGTACTGGACTGACTGTATATTCTGCCTGTATAGAAGGATGCAGGATTTACTGGACCAGGGTCTGAGAAAAAATGAAACCAAGATTTTACTACTACTTCTGTGTAAGTTATTTCTCTACCTGAAAGGAAGACTAAGTCTTGATTAGAGATCTGTAAAGCCTGTAATACTTTCTTACTTGAAAAATGGTAGCAGAGGACACCCAGGTCTTTCTGTAATAATTCCCTAATGGTTATTTTTATTTTATTTTTGGTACTGGGGATCAAACGCCTGACCTCGCATTTGCCAGGCAGATGCTTACACCGCTGAGCTACATTCCCAGCCCACCCTAATGGTTTTTAGGCTACTTTTGCACATATCTGTTGGTACCTGGTAGGAATCCAACAAGGTGAGGCCATGTCTGCCTAGCCTTAAACGAGGGTTCGGTGCTTTCCCACTGGCTTCAGTGATAACTTTACCCAGCCCTTCTGTGGCTGAGGAGTCATGATTTCCAAAGCTAAATTCTTAAGGTAGCCTTGAGAACTTCAGTTATTGAGGTTTTCCTGTATCCCATGGACCCACTCCAGCCCTGAAATTCTAGTTCCCTTAGGAATCCGAGGTGTGTGCTTTGAGGCAGGATACCTGGTCAGGCGTTAGAGTGCTGGAAGGCATCAGCTGACAGCACGGGGACCTGAGCGTGGGAGCAGGATGCTGTGCTGCCAACTCCCTTCCAGGGCCTGTTTGGACCTGGTATGCTGGGAGGGCGAGAGACAGGTCAGGTCAACCCTTATGGCTGAATATTCAGCTTCAACAGGGTGGCCGGCATCCATGAGGCACGTAGGAAAGGCAGCAGAGTCCTTGAGTACATAGGATGCATTTGGAAAATGCCCAGGCTGTAAGAGATATGCAAGTGCCACTGAATTCCTCAAATACAAATTTGACTTTTCAACTTTTTTTTTAAATCCAGGATCAAGACCACAGACAATTTATTATGTGAGACATGGAGTGAAGAATGATCAAGGAAGAGTTATGGCCATGAGTGACGTGGAGTTAGATGAAAAGGCTCAAGTTTGCTGAAGAGAGTTTAAATTTGGCTTTTGCTCTTAGAAATATCAAAATAATCATAAGCAGCACTTATGCCTTACAGAGCAAGTAATCCACAGAGTGTCAGTTTCATTTTGCAAAAACAGGGTCACAATAGCAGTCAAACAGAAGCCTGAACACCCGAGTTAACATACAGGTTTGATAAGATATAACAAGGGGTTGCGCATGCTGGTGGGTTTTTACGTAAGATCCACATTCAACCCTGTGACCTATTGGAGGTTTACGTGGAACCTGGGGAAAGCAGCTTTTCCATACAAAACAACAACAACACGCGGACGACAAAGAAAACCAGACCTTGCTGGATGTCTATAATACTCATTTGCAGTAAGGCTTTCAAGATACAGGAATTTTTATAGCATTTGTATTTTAAGGATTTAGGGCAAATACATTTTTTTCTACTTGATAAAAAGAAAATTAGTACTTAAAAGGTTCAAAAATATATCGATTGAGTGATTTTTTCTTTTACATAAATAAATTATATTGATTTTTAGGATTTAACAGCTGAAAAAACCCTTTCTGCTTCCACTGGAGGCAAAATGAACAAAATGTTAGTTAAATAGAGAGAGCAGCATTTCTAAGAAATCTGTTGTCAGCATTGTAGACCACCTACACTACAAGAATGTTATTAAATAGAATTTATTCAATTATCAGATTCTTCTCATAGGATCAGTTATAGCATTTCTAGGTTTATAGCTCTGATTCATAAAACTGGGACTCTGCTTTTTGAAAATACATCTGATTGATTTTCTTCGGTCACAACTTAACAGACTTCTTTGAGATGCTCATTTTAACATTTACATAATTTATAATTCCAAATGTATAAAAGACAATGACAAAAGCATCATAAATAAATAATGCAAACTGAAATAGTTATGTCAAACTTTTGGACCTTCTGATAAATTAGCAAAACTGTAACAGAAACAGTAAAAAATACAGTAAATTGTGACAACACAAAGTGAAACTGGTACTAGTAACACTTGCAACACTTCCAATAGCCCTGCAAGCCCTCTGCCCCCAGAGCTGATCTGGGATCTCTTTTCAAGTCTCCGAGCACGAACTGTCCACGAAGGAGAAGAGCATCAGGAAGGGTGTGAAACACATGAGCGAAGGTGAAAGCAAGTGGCAAGTCTCTCAGAGGGCTTCTTCCCCACTCAGCTCCTAAACGCGGGCAAGCAGAGGAACGGCGGAGAGTACTGCTGACCTGCAATAGTCTCGGCTAAGTGATGATTTGGAATTTGGGCCCAACTGTAAGATACAAAGAGTGAAGCAATAACGGAGAGAGGGGAAAAAACCTTTTCACAGCTGTAGTGTAAAAGAAGGTTCGTGCATTTTGACAACCTCAGATAACTGTGAAGACAGACCCTAGCAAGTGTGGAGAACTATCTTCTCCCAGGCTCTGAAAGCCTTATTCTTAAAGAAGGAAAGAACATATAAAAACCCAGTAAGATTCTCTGAACACAATGAGGCAAATTAGTGACCAGAGAAGTTTCGGGGAGAAGGGAGCAGAGTTCCAGGGGTGCGCTTGCGAAGCAGCGTGCAACTCTGCAGTACAGTGAGTGAGCCCTTGTCCCACCCTGGTTGCTGGTGGTAACTCAAAGTGTGTGACACTTTCTTCAATTTAGAGTCACCTTTTAACCTGGGGGAGGATTGATACATATACATAAAATAATGCCTAGTCAGCTAGTATTTCTTCTTGCTAAAAGTATCTAAAAAACCATGAAGGGAGAAATTATATTACTTCCAGGAAAGTTTTGTGGTTTCTTTTTTTAAATAAAGAAATCAATATATGCATTTTCAACCATTAGTTATGTACTTTGGACTACACTACTCAGAAATCAGAATAAAATAGGGATGTATTTTAACTGAAAAACACACCAACACTTCCTTTTTCTGTGCTTTTTGGTTTTCTTGCTACATTTTTCCCTATTTAACTTAGCTCACGAGAAAAATAACTTGTCTTTGTGTCTGTTCTTCAACCCTTCAATGGTAAATCCCTGGACAGCTTCCTTTTCCTTTTCCTCAGTAAGTGGGAAACTTGGAAGAGAAGGGGGTAGGATGTGTCACCAAGTACTGTATTAACTACGATTGCTGGAATGAACGACTGGGTAACTGAATGAGAATTCTGTGCCTCCTAGACTAGGTAGACAACATTTATCTAACGAAGTGGCAAGACCCTGCAACTATTAACATCTGTTACCATAGTTCTCAGACAGAAAATTAGGTAGGTCATATTACTTATGGAAACACAGGTTCTTATGAAGGTGAAGTGAGGGAAGTAACAAACCTTTATGGGATAAGAAACTTACAAGTCACAATAATTTCTTAAATGAAAAAGTTCTAATTGGTGTCACTGTTGGCGTCCTTGAGTCCCCCTTCTCCAGACTGTGCCACATGTTCTCTCTCTGGGGGTAAAGGGGTACTCGATTCGGTGCAGTTCTGATCAGTGCCTGGCTCCCTTTCGTGCCCAGGAGCAGGCTCTGGGTTGGGGTTTGGGTTGTCCCCCTTTGTTTTCTTCTTCTTCCTCTTCTGGCTCTCCAGACCAGCTATCTCAGAGTGTCTGGCCTGCTGCATGGCTGGCAGAGCCATGCCCATACCGGGGGAGAGAAACATGGATGGGTAAATGAGTCCAGGAGACACTCCTGGGATGAGAAATGGGTTAAAAGCCACAGGGCTACTAGTAGTTATTGCAGGTTCAGATTGATCAGAAAATGGACTAGGACCAGGCTTGTCTTCAGCTAATGTGTCTGCTTTTTCATCAGGGCTGCTGGGTTTGTCCTCTGTAGTCTTTTCAGCGGCTGCTATACCACCTTTTGTTGTGCTTGACAGAGACGCTGGAGCAGTGGACGTGCAGGTGGCTGCCATGGGAGCATTGAGGAGGCCTCCAACACCGAACATCTGGGGCACTGTGGCCATGCCTGGCAGCATCATGGGCAGCATGCTCAGGGTGCTTTTCACCTCTTCGCCAGTAGGCATGGTTGCAAAGCCAGCTGGGAAGCCCACCAGCCCGGTGAGAGGGATACCTGGCATATTTCTCACGTTCTGCAGTCCCACCAGGTCCATTCCTGCAATCAACCCATTCATGAATAGAGGCCCCATTCCAGAGGGAGAGTCTGCTACAATGGCTGGAGCTTTCAGGAGTTCACTCCGAGGCCGCCTCCCCCTCCTGCGGGGGCCTGCATCCCGAAGTACAGGCTCAGCCAGGGTGTGATTGAACTTGTTTTCTGGGAGAAATCCCTGAAAAGGACAAAGAAACATAAGATGCTGAAGGTTACTGGATTGCAGGGGTCAGCTTAGGGTGATGACTGGGGTTCTGCACTGTCCCCAGCTCCATGAAGGGCTCACGCAGGCCAAGAACATTTGGTGGCTTGGGAACAACCAGGGTGCCCGTCACCGCCCAGCAGTGCTTCCAACACTCTCACTGGCAGAGCAGGGTCCACTGTGTGAGAAGCTAGCAGAGAGCCAGGAGTTGGAGACCAGCATTGAAGATGTACTGGGTCTTGCTGAGATTCAAGGCTGTGAACCCTTCACCAGGAGGCAACATTCACGTTCTCATGACACAGTACGGTTCGCATCGAAGCAACAAAGCACAGAATGTAAGACAGGGTTTTCGAGCCAGGCAGACCCTAGTTTTTAAATCCTGGCTCCGCAGCACTCTTGCTGTGGAGCTCAGGAGAGTCAGTTAGCCTGTTAGTTTTGGAGAAAAATGGTAACAACACCTATCTTAAAGTCACTGAAAGTGAAGTATCTAACACATCACCTGACTCCTAGGAAGCTTGCTTGGGACTCCCCATTATTTTTCTTCTCTTTATTCATTAGTAAAAAGCTTCAGAGTTAGCACTTCTGCTCACAGGGCTCACAGTGTTTCTAGTATTACATATTTGGACCTTTCCACATCACACAGCAGGAGGATTATGCCACATGGAACCAGAGAGATCACAGCGCCTTAACGGTGGCAGTGAGCAGGCAGCAGCATGGTGGCAAGGGAATTCCAGGCTGTGGCCCTGACCTTCCTTCCTTTGAGAAGGTGGCTCAGGATCTTAGGGGCAGTAAGGATGCAGCCGGGAGCTGGCCACCTGGAAAACCGGGCTGGAGCAGAGAGGTAATTAAACCAACCATTGCAATTACGATAGATTAATTCCTGAAATTGTTTCACAGATGATGTGAATAACCTCCATTTAAAGAGAAAAATGTTTTCCCCACTGAAAGGGACCCATTTTTTGCACTTGTTGCCCACAGTCCCTGTGCTCCTTTCTGGAGAACTATGCACACCCCTTTCTCTATTGCTGTCCATCTCTCACGGCTCTTAATTTATCATGTAACACATGTCCACATGATTAAAAAATGTGACTTAAAACTGGGTGCCATGGCACCTGCCTAAAGAGGCTGAGACAGGAAGATCCCAAGTTTGAGCCTAGCTTGGGCAACTTAGTGAGATTCTGTCTCAAGATAAAAAATAGAAGGGGCCAGGGATATAGCTCAGTATGAAGGCTCTGGGCTCAGTTACCAGCAGCTACCCTCCACCTATATACAAGGGGACTCACATTCACGCTGTTGAGCAGGCAGTCTTCTTATGCAGAAGAGGAAGATGAAGAAAGAACCCTTCCCTCCTGGTGCCTGGGAGGTAAGCAGCCCTTTCCCAGCCACACTGGGAAGAAGTGCAGTGACCCTTCTTGCACAGGTGTCCCCTTCCTATTGCCAAGCTATAAAGCTGGTGTTACCTTACCACCTTTCCATGATTTGAGCAATGATGAAGCTAGGATGTTCAGAGTGGTCTTGATGTGTCTGAAGACACTGGGCTCATACTGAGAAGTTGTCTTAGCTGTCAGGCTGAAATGTGGAGCTAGCAAAGTGGTGGGAGGGCTCACTCAGCCTCCAGCTCCATGTGTCTCTCTGAGGTACTCCTGGTGCCTTTTCAGGACTCTCTTTTGTGCAAACACCCTCCTTCTCTGCCAGTCTGGAGTGAGTGGGGAGTAGGGATCTGGCAAGAAGCAACTGAGGCTCCACTAGCCCATGGCAGGGACCTAGCTGCCCTCCTCAATGGAGCAGACGCTTTGGGCAATAGAGGAGGCAAGAGATACCAGGAGGACCACAAAACAAAACAAAAAACCTATTACTAGGTCCTGGAGTCCTAGAGAATGTGGAGAGAGATGTTAGGAAAGCTAAGGGCTGAGACTAGGTCTGGCCTGAGCTAGAAATCTACTTAGTATTTTCCCAGGGACTGGCTTATAAACTGATTCATGTCTCCGGTATTTCCCATTTGTTTCACTCTTGTCTCCCAAAATGAATAAAGGAGTAAAATCTGTAGAAAATTCAACAAAGTTTTGCTTAAGGGGCAGTCAGAAAAGCAGTTGGCAACACTGGTTTCCGGCTCTCAGGGAGCTCTGTGGACATGTGTGGGGGCTCTACGGGGAGAAGCTGCTGGGCTGTGTCAATTTCCCTGGCAGGGAGCGGTCAGCAGCAGGGAAACTGGCAGAGAGAAGCGCTCAGGAAGGGGTGGTGGTTATCAGAAGGGGAGCAGGAAAGTCAGCTGCTGCTAAAGAAGTACCTACCAGGTGCCAGGCACCAATCCAAAGGCTCAATTGCATCATCTCAACTAATCATCACAACAACCCTAAGTCATTACTTCACCGAGAACTCAGATTCACAGATGTGTGCAAGTATGTGCATCTGAATATTTCTGAGTCTTCAGACAGTTATTTTTCATTTGTCCTTCAACTACCCAGAAAATATTCATAAAAACTAGCCCATTATGGACAAAAAGCTTTATCATGGTAACTTAGATCAGAAAATTCTTCTTAAAAAGCCTTGGTTTACTATCACAGAGCTGGAAGGAAACTCTCTAGCAGCCATGTTTTGTTTCCCTTCCCTTTCACTAACAGAGACAAAGATTCCTCTGGATAAGGACAGAGCAGGCAACAGCCCAGGACACTTTCTATGCTGTATTCTTCTTCTTTCCCCAGTATGACCAGCTACTTGCTAGGTGCAAAACTGGTTTGTTCTGGAGAGTGCTGGTCAAGTGCATGTCCTGGCTAATTCTTGTTCCTAAAGAGAAAAAGTAAGATCTAACAGACAGGACCAAACTAAGAAGATGATTTTTTACCAGTCTGCCTTGAATTCATCAGTGCAAACCACCGCAGTCCAAGTCAGCCATTCTGTTTCCCCTGTGCAATTTTAGGCCCTTTCTGGCTCACGGCCGTGGCATAGGGCCCTGCCCAGGTAAGCACCCCCCGCCACTTGCCTGCAAGGCTTCACTAAGGTCCTCTGCCACCCACAATCAACAGCCAGGGGAAGGTACAGGGTAATGTCTTGTTTTATACACATATGTTCCTTTATAACTCTGGGGGATGCATGTTTGATATCAGAAGTCTTTCTGTTAGGAAGAAATTAAGCCCAGAACTTTGATGAATAATACCTCCATCTTATTTTTGAGTCTGTCATAAACTGAGTTTCTCATCCAAGCCAAGTGGTCAAGTGCATGTCCTGGCTCTGGACAATCTGTGGTATCTAAGACTAGATAACTCACTTAAGACCAGACTGTGTCTCACATGACTATTGGCCTTGCTGGCCCTGCCTGCTTAGTACACAGAATACTCCTCAGGCATCAAGATGTCCTCAAACACCCATCGTCTACCTTTGATGTAACCACAGTTACAAAGAGAATGTGGGGACCTCTCAGAAATGAGAGCTTTAAAAAAAGGCACGGACTGGTCTTTTGTCCTTAGGTCTAGAGAGCAACAGCAAAAAGGCTGGGGGTGGAGGGGAGCTCTTCATCCACACCATAGTAAGAGAAGTGCTAACACAGGAAGTCAGCATTTACCACTTCCTGTGGAGGGCGAGTTGCTCCAGCCACCCAGCTGCTGCCCACCCCAGATAGGTGCCCCTCCCAAGCAGCTCAGTGACCACACACAGCGTCCACATTGGGCTTTGGCAGCACTCCCTCTTGGTAATTACACCCTGGGAGCAAACCTGCTTCCTTTTCTAGGGGAGGCAGACAGAGCAAGGAAAAGGAGAGCCCTTACATTCAAGCAACACCCAGAGGCAAAGCTGCTTTTTTAGATGACTGCTTGGGCATACTCCTATCTAGGAATCCTATACCCAATACCCAACCGTGTTTACTTAACCCTAAAACTCTTGGTGGAGGTGAGAGAAAGCTGGCAGTCAAAGCTTCCTTACTCCCTCAGGAAGCTTAATAGAGTCATCCAACAAATACCCACCTGGTGAAAACACCCAGAAACCAAATGCAATGTGCACCTCCTCAGTTAAAATTTCCCAAACCAAACCAGAACAGAAGCCAGCTCAAAGACACTTTTTGAACAATTGGTGAAATCTGAATATGGATTAGACATCAGACTTACTAAAAATCACATGCACAGGAATAGAAACAATTATATAGGAAAATGTTCTTAGGGGATGCATGCTGAAGTATTCAGGAGTGATGTATCTGATTTATAATTTACTGTCATGTGGCTTAGCAAAAAACAAAAATTATATTACAACAACATATAACCATAACTTACATATACAACCATATTAAATATGTGTGCATACATACAGTTAATGAGCAACTGCTATGTAGCAGCTATTACAAACAAGACTGAGGCTCAGTGCCTTCTGTGTAGCTTGTGTAATGCCAAATCTGTGGAGCACCTCCATCCAAACTAAAGCACACATAGCAGGAGGGCTATGTGACCTCAAGACAGGAGGAAGGGAGCTCCTTGTGAGATTTTAATGTACTTCTAGAAAGGGTAGGCTTTCTTCTATGGACTATAAAGATTTGTGTCCCCCAAATTCATGATGAAATCCTACCCATGAAAGGCATAGAGATGAGAGCTTTGCGAGTGATTAGACCATAGGGCTCTACCCTCACGGATGAAATTACTGACCTTATAAAAGACCTTGGAGAGTCTGTCTGTCCTTTACGTGAGGACACAGTAAGAAGACAGCTGCCTGTGAGGCTCACGCCTCAACAGAGGCCAAATCTTAATCTTGGATTTCTCAACTTTCAGAACTACAAGAAATACATTTCTGCTATTTAAAAGTCATTTGTTACAGTATGCCGATTTAATGAAGAGTTTCTGTAAGAAAACTCTGGAGGGCTTATGTCCCCGAAAGAGCTGTGAGACACATGAAGCCCACCTAGAGCCAAATGGAGGGGGTGGCCCTGTCCCTGCTGATAAAGAGTGGCCACAAGGGCTTTGCGGACAAGTGCTTCTCCTTCTTACCTTCCTCCAGAAAAGGCCCTCGGGAGTAGGGAATGTGTTTACTAACAAAGGAGGAGAATGCATCTGAGAGGAAACAGGCTTGCAAGAACAACTTAGAAATGGGTCTTCTGGAAAAGGTTGGTACCTGCAGAGTTGAGATGAACACTAACTTCTACGGAAAGTGAGGGAAATTGTTTGTCAAGGAGAGAAAAGTGAGAAAGGGGCACCACACAGCTGCCTGACATGTCTGTAAATTGACAGCTCAGGGCTACAATGAGGTAAAGAGCTGGAGGTCTTTACCAGATGACTTTGTGGAGACGCTTGCCATGTACTAAAACACAAGGGGAAAGCTGAAGACACATACACTACAAATAGGTTCAAAAAAGGGTTGGTAAAGGTATTTTCTGATACTAAAGTAAGAAAGAACGAAGGACAGCTATTCCAAGGTGACAAGCCTGGGGACTGGGCCTCGGCTTCCCTCTGACTGTGGTCATGCACACTGATGAGAAGGGTAGTTGTTATGGGGCTGCTGGGAGACTGAAAAAGCAAGGGAGAAATTCTTCAGGAACATTAAATAACTCTTCCTCAGACAGAGGAAATGACTCGGGTGGGTGGTCTTTTACAGTAATGTGGGAAGTCATAGTTGGGCAGTTCTTCTAAGGAAGAACTTGTAGTCAGGGAAGCTGCAGCTGGTACAGCACTGAAGACAGTGTTCGGGAGCAAGAGTTTATGGAGGAGCCTGGGGAGAGCGAATGTTCCCACTGGGATTTTCAGAGGCTCCTATTGGGGCAAGATACACTATGAGGAGGTTAAAAGCACACTGATGTGCAATTTACCCATGCTCAATGGATTTTCAAATAAAATGTTATTGCTGCCCTCTAGAGGTGATGGTTATTTTAGTCCGAATTCATACTCATCTGTAAACTATAATTAACTTAGATTCGTTATACTCCAAGTATTCTGCAGATGTCTTTGAAGTCCCTTCCAGTCACATGATTCTATAATAAGAAAAGGGTAGTGCTTCAGTCAGCTGTTTTTCATTGCTAGCGAGGATACACGAGGAAGAAACATCTGAAATGGTAGTCAAAAACACTTGGAGGAGAAATAAAAATTTCCAGTAATAATTTGTTAAATACTGGAAACACATTGCTGGCCAGGGTTAAACTTTCTTTTGCCTTATAATTCTAAAAATAGAAAAAACCCTGGCATTGGGAATGGTTTAATTGTTTAGGAGGTAGAGGTGGAAAACAGATGGTCACAGAAGTCACACTGCTGCTCAAAAATGCCCTGGACACCACTTAGCACTGCTTCCAACTTCCTGTGCTGGCTTCTTGTCCTCTGCAAAATGTCACCCACTCCTCAGCTAGGGCTTTCTTTGTATGCAAATGTACCTCGGAAGCATGCTGCCCTTGTCCCCACACCCATGACCTCTTCCTACCCTCAGTCCTGGTTCCTTGGGGACAGCAGGAACCCTCTCTTCTCCACTCAGAGAGCTGATGTCTAATTTTCCAGGTTCATTACAGCGTGGCCTCCTCAGCTTTGGTTTGTCTGAAAAATTCTAGGAGGCAAATGGAGACCGTATTACAAAACATTCTATCACAGAGTCTTCTGAGAAGAGGGCTAATTTTTAGCTGGTTTTGCTGTTTTCTCATTGATAGCCCTTTACACAGGGTCCTACTGCCAGCCCTCACCCAGGCTTTCTCTTTTTGGAGCACCAGCATTTTTGTTGCAAGCTGGAAAACAGGCTGTGTGAGCCCTGTACCCTTAAGATTAGGGCACCCAACTTACTCAGCAGCTTTCCAGAGCACTGCTGAATCATCAGCCTGGTCCTTGAATATCTTCTCCACTGCTACCCACCCAGCTGGTTTTGTATGTCATTAAAGAGTTACGCACCTGTGAATTCATTCTCTTATTTTGTGTGTATTCTCTACTATGCATATTACTAGTCACATGTACTCTCGGTAAAGATGGTGATAAGGTAGATGAGCAAGTGAGAAAAGAAAATTCAAGGAAAAAATATCAGTGCAAGAGCCTCCAGAAGATTCCTAATTGGAAAGTCTTAGAGCAAAGGCAGCAAGACGACTTGAAGGCAAAGTCCTTAAAACAGTAACTATAACTAAGAATAGAACCTCCCATTCCCTGTAGTCACATACTAATTAACTTGGAACATGTTCATCAAGTGGTACAGTTTACACAACGTAAAGACTTCTCTGTGACCTTACGGCATTGTATGGTCATTTTGGGAGCAAACAGGTTATAATTTGGCATGTTCTATTCTCTTAAAATTGTGCATGTATACTTCTTGGCACAGTATTCTGATGTAGGCTATAACTTCTGTTATTGGAGGATTTAACAAAAATGTAAGCTTTAAAAAACAATACAAAACAAAATCAACTTTAAAATGATGTTCTCAATACATATTTCTGCCAAATAGTTTCTACCTTGTTTCCCTCAGTATGCACAGATCAAAACTGGCCCCAAGTTAGGTAGAATTTAACAGCCGTCTTAGGCAGCACCAACAAACACTTACTGCCCCAAAGCCAGGAACATCTAAGGAGTAATCAGCCTGCTGCCGTAGCCAGTCAAGCAGGCTCTTGCTTGGAATGGCTTTCTCGGCCTGGCCGTTGGCTGCTGCTGTTGGCTCAGGGGCCGAGGTAGCAGGTCCTGGGCCTTCAGGGTGTGTAGTGCTCAAAGTGGCCTGTCCTGGGTCTTCATGGACTTCCTAGACAAACAAAAAATGAGACTCTAATGACAATGTGTCATTAATTAAAACTGAAGGAAAACTAGTTCCTAAAAGTTAAATACATAAGGTATTCTTTCCACTTTTCCACCTTTTTATTTATTTTCTTTCTTATACACAGGGTTGTGCTATGCAGTCCAGGCTGGCCTTGAACTCAAGGGAATCTTCCTGCCTTACCCTCCCGAGTACCGGGATTATAGGTGCACACCACTTCGCTTGCATCCCACCTGTTTCTACTCTGACGTGGCCGGAGGAGTCACAGAATTAGATCTATACAAATCCCAATCAACCGCTGCTTGTGCACATGTTGGGTGCTCCTTCCACTGGAGCCCCTTTCCTCCTCATCTGTGCGCCACACTAATTCCATCCTGATTGCTCCAATTTAGTTTACTCCTGTCATCATCACTGACTGTCCCAGGCAACAGTAGCTACTCCAGGTCTTGTCTCCACAGCATCCTGAGCATGACTCTCATGTAACAGCAGATGCTACACTATGATTTGGCCATTCATTTTCCCTCTTGTTTGAAATACTTGTCTCACTCATCTCTGAATTACGAATGCTTATGGTGGGGTCTACTTACAAAATACAATGCCAATGCTAAAACAGTGTCCGCATTCATAAATTTAACCCATTTAGGATGGGACCATAATTTGTATGTCTTACTGCTGGGCAGTTCTGAACCACTGGTGGTTCAAGCTGGCAGAAATGTGTTAAAAAAAAAAACCACTGAAACCAAGGAAACAAATTTTAACCTGTCATTCCATTGTAATTCTATGAGTATAACAAAGAAATCATGTTTTTTTTTTCTTAAATGTAACTTTTAAAAATCAGCTTAAAGGACTAGCAAGGGAAAGCATCTGACATTTAAACCTTCTAAATTATATAGAAAGTCTGAGTAGACCAAATAGTATAAGGTCTTCTACTGCTTAGGATCTAGACAACAAGGTCCTTGGTTGCGTTTCCTGTTTGATCACTTAGCAGCTGGAAAATTTTGAGCCAGTTATTCAAGGCTTTTAAGCTTCATTTTGCCCATCTGTGAAACACCTAGCTTCACCAGGTTGTTGTCAAGATCAAATAGGGCAATAATAAAAATCCTAAACACAATGCCTGCCACACAATAGTTATCCAATGAATAATGGTCATTATTATTCCTTTTAAAACATGATATATAATTCCTATATATATCATGTGGCTCAAAATCCGATAAATGGGGAAACACACATTAAGCATTAACCACTTTATGAAGGGGATTTCTTTTCGTCAGGCACAGTTTCTAGCCTCCTCAATTGTTCACAAAGATCCCCTGATATGTATGTATGTATGTATGTATGTATGTATGTATGTATGTATGTATATATGTATGTGGTTACTGGGGAGTGAACCCAGGGCCTATGCACCCAGATACATAGCTAGTCCTATTTTATTTTTCATTTGGTCTCTTGCATCAGCCTGTCAGACTGCTGGGATTATAGGCATGTGCCACCATATCTCACGTCTGAGTTTACAGTGTACTGTCTCAGTGTGGTCTCCGGGAGTCTTCACAGCAACCCTCTGCAGTAGCTGTTGCTCCCCTCAAAGAGCAATCTGAGGTCTAGTGGCTTGTCTGCTGTCACTCAATATCAGATAGAACAGCTGGGGATCTATAATCAGATGGTTCTGACTCCTACTCCTTTTACACATTGACTTCTAGAGACCCTAACTACGCCGGAGAACCAGAAACTCAGCTCTGTCCTCTTGCTACGCTTGTTCAATCACCAGTGGCCCTTCTGAGACACTGAAGGCTTTGGGTTGCTTCTACCTGAAGGACAAGACCTCATGGTTCATTTCTCCCTGTTAATCCATGCAGATTAAGGGCCAATAATGGTGTCTACCTATTTGTAGAAAAGATAGAGGGCAGGCATCTCATAAAGAGAAAATACATAGGTCAAGTGAAATAGGGGTGAAAGAGCCACAAAACAAAATACATAAGTGTCTGAGGAAGAATGGTTTATTTCTCTATGTAGAAAGGTCAATGTTTACACTTAGTGGTTTTGAATACTTACCAAGATTCCTGCCTGAAGTGTTTGCTCCTTCAAAAAGATGAGGTCCATCCCTCCTTCAACATGTTTTCGTCTTCCCCTCCGCCTCCTCATCGCAGCATCATCTCTTCTGAGGCTTCCGTTGACAATCTGTCCAGTCACTGGGTGGATCAGACCAGCTTGCAGAATCCCAGACAAGTCCATGCCAAGGGCTCCTTGAAGTGAACCGATAGCCCCAATCTTAGGGGTGTTGGCACTCACTGGGAAAGGGGATGTGGCTCCTGGGGACCCCTCTGATGAGCAGGAGAGGTCTATAGCTGATTCCCCATGCCAGCCATTGAGGACGATGGGGGGGTGCCCGTGGGTGGCAGAGAACTGTTCTAGGCTCCGAGCCTTGGCATCCCTCTCCACCTCAAACTCATAGGGACGTCTGTGCTTTTGTTCATCTTTTGTGAATACTGGGGCTAAGAAGCTCTCCTGTGAACACACATATGGCAAAAGAAGTTTGAATGCCACTTTTGTGGCTGAAGTAGCTTTTTCTCCAGGTTGATTTCCCCACTCATCTTCTTAAAAGTTCTATGAACTCATGCCTCCTTAAATGTGAGTACCACATCATCTGAATGGCTTGTTAAAATGCAGATTCTACTTTGGTGGGCTTGTAGAGCCAGAGTCTGCATTTGTAACAGGTTCCCAGATGCTGATGAAGTTGCTAGTCATATACTATACTTGTAGTTGCGAGACTATAACTCAAGATTCTCAGCCTCAACTGTAAGTAACAATCATTTGGGAAGTTTTCTTAAAAAAATCCCAATACCCAGGCCATACCCCAGATTAATTAGATTAGAATCAGTTGCTTTTCAAGGTCCCTGCTGATTTTGATAGCAATAAACAGTGACAACCAGTATACTAATAATTAACTTCAAAAAAACTCATCACGTTCAAACAGAAATACTCAATCTTGCCTTGATTTTCAAATTTCTACTATTAATTACTTTCTGCTATTGTTCTCAGTAATTCAAGGGTTGAAGACATCCACCATTTCTCCTCTCCTTACATATTTACTAGTCATCAAGTATATCCCTTTCTTTGTATTCATCACTCTGCCTCTGCCTTAGTTTAGCGCTCTTTCTCTGCATCAGCTCCCCAGTTGACTTCCAGCTGAGGCATTCCTCTCTCCTCTCATCATTTCTTCTGCCAACCCACGGACTTCAGCTGAGCTGCAAAACCCTGCTTTTCTACTTTGTGCTCTGGTCTTCAACTTTTTAATAGCTCTCCCTAGCCTACAGGATAAGGTCCAAATTCTTCAATTAACAGTAATGGCTTGCCAAAAACAAAATACAAAAGCCAAGACCCCCAAAAGCCCACTGTCCATTCAGTAGGTACCTATTGAGTGACCAACTCAACTATGAAAACGAAACGTGGTCACAGTTTGTTGCTCTGTGGTCCGCACCATCCTTGTGGCCTTACCTTCTGCACCTGAGCTGCCAACGTCGCACCATTGCTGAAGCTGTGTTCTGCCGCTTCTGGCTCTGAGAGACTGTTCCGAGAACCAGCACTGTTGGCTAAGACTGCAGTGGACAGTGTGCCTGAGGGTTCATACTGTTGGCTAGAAGGCCACTTCCCCTTTAACACCACGTGGCAGATGCTATCTAGGCGGTTAATTATCACGCGATCCTGGGAAAAAGGAAATAAACCCTGAGTTACCCAAATTAACAAATCTCCTTGAGGGATAAGTTTTCTGACCAGAAGGAGGTGATTACAAAAGAGTGCTTAAATGGGGAGAGAACCGAGAGATCGAAGGAGCAGGAGGAAAAGGGAGAGGGAGTGAAAAAAGAATTAAATGCAGGCACTTAGGCCACTGAGCTATATCCTTAGCCCAAATATACCACTTTAAAGCCTTAAAAATAAATTTCTAATCTGGACAATGAAGATTAAACTAACAATGCTATAAATATGAGGACAATCTGACACATTCACCTTATGTTTTAATTAGTCAAGTGCATATATTGTCATTGCTAAATGTTATATAACTAATACCCTTTAAAACTATTGATGGTTCCTCAGTTTCTTTCATAGAAACACTTTATAAGGCTTGAAATAATTGGAGCTAAAGATGCTTGAGGTGGACAGTGCAAGTTCTGCGAGATACCTTTGGCCACTCTGAGAAGGAATAGAGGGTTTTCTCCTGTAGCAGCTGAGCAATGGTGGGAGCGCGAGCCTCTTGTAGGTCATCCCCAAGGTCTCCGGCAATACCTGATGCTGAGCTCTTGCTCTCCTCTTCAGAATATTTCCCTGGGTAGTCTGGGAAAAAGGTAAAAAACTAACTAAGCATTTGGGAATTATTAGTGATCTGAGAGATTAGGACATCTGATTTGCTTTTCCTGAAAATTAGATCACTCTCTGTTGTCTTAAACTGAATATTGATTTCTGTATCTTCTATTTTCAGGTAGAAGAACTAAATTAGCAAGACCATAAAGGCAAATTCTGGTCTATGGTTAACAATGCAAGTCATCTATTAAGAGTTTTCGGCCATACCCCAACAACAAAAGAACAGAGAAGGGAAATTTCTGTGTATCCAAGAGTAGGAAGAGGTGAGTGGCCATGTTTCTCTTTGATATAGTAGACAAGAAGTAGAATATTACTTTGATATTTTGATACATTTGAAGGGACAGTATATGAAGTATGAAATGTAACATATCAAGAGAATGATATTAATCTTTTTTTGCGGTACCAGGGATTGAACTCATGATTTCATGCTTACCAGGCAGGCACTTACACCACTGAGCTAAATCCCTGGCCCCAAGGAATGTATTAATGAGGAGAATCGAAATCCATAGAACTTAAAGCAAATGTAAAATAAATCTGATTCATGTAAAAAATGATGCAAAGACACTAGGAGGCCAAGGCAGGAGGATCCACATGAGTTCAAGGCTAGCCTGGGCTACACTGAGTTTAAGGCCAACCTGGACAATGTAGCAAGCCCTGTCTCCCCAAGATGCAAAAAAACAAAACCACAAAACAAAAAACAAAAACAAACAAACAAACGAAACCCTGGAACATTTCAGTTATTTCCCTGACAGAAGAAAATGGATACGCAATTCACTCTTTCAAGTTTAAATTATGGCAAAAGTTTCACCAACATGAAACAGATGGCAACAAAATGCCTAAGACAGAAATGCTATGGGCCTTTTTTCTCGGTGAAACGACAGAGAATGTCTATCTTCAGACATGTGGAGATTTCACCTCTGACTGTGCAGAGTCTCCTGGGGAGCCGCAGAGAGCCCTTACTGTGCACAGGACTTGCTAGGCATGGTAGACTTGCAGATACACAAGAGCCATGGCCTGGACCCTCAGGTTCTCGTAGTCTCATAGGGGAAAGCAAGAGACTAAGAGCAGGAATAAGAAGGGGAGTAAGAAGGAAGACTCTACTTAAGTAGGCTGGTAGAGTGAACATCCAGGAAGGGGATTCTGCACATGCTGAGGAGTCAAAAGGTGGCCAGGAGAAATAAAGATGAGGCTACATGCATGTGTCTATGTGTACGTGCGTGTGCAGGGGCAATCATATGGCTCATCCTCAGTTGTGCAGGCCTTAACAGAAAATCTGGTTTGTACTCTGGACTCAATGGAAGCACTACTGAGAGGTTTTAAGCAGAGGAGCTGGGCAAACTGGAAGCTGGCCCTGATAGGCACATCAATGAGTTAATCTGTCAGGATGGCAGATTTCTCATCTCCAAAGAGAGATAACCTCCCGGCACCACCTGTCCTATATTTTCACTGTGTGAAGAATCCTGGCCAACCACTGCAAAAGTACTTTTAGAAGCATTACCAGTGCTAGTACTCAATGCTTACTCAGTTATCACAAGGATTACCAGGTCCATGACTGGTAGCCTGCTTTGAGTCAGGTAAGGCTGGCCTAACACCAAAGGAAGGAGAAAGTTTTTCTTTTTTTCATCACATTTATACTGTGCTCATTTACTTATCTGAGTTTCCAAAGACTGATTATTTGGTGATTTTTTCCTACAACAGGATTCAAAAAGCATGTGGGTTTTACAATTTAACATATGGTAGAGCTCCTCAGAGGTTGCTGCAGGAAAGGCCCTTGGTGGTCCAGGAGTCTGGCTTGCCACCTTCCTTTCTCAGAAGCCTTGGAAGCCAGCAGCAGCATAGGGCATGGCTAAAGATGGCTCTTCCTAGGTTGGTGAGGCCACAATTCCATTAAGCTACTGTTAGTTTCATTTCTCAGTCCTTATTCTATCTAACACGTAAATTCTGATTTAGGTTCATAACTGTTCCTTCCCAAGATAGTCATTAATCAATGATCAAAACCAAAAGAAGAGGGGATTCCAAAATAAAAAGAAGCCAGACAACTCAAGAAGCTTAGTTTTGTTCCACTCTCTCTTTCCTTGTGTAATAGTGAATCACTGACCCATGAAAGGGAGGTTATGTGAGTTTTACTCCTGGAGAACCACAATTAACACCAGACATCAACAGGGTCATTTGGTTGTTTTTATTTAAAATAATGGCAAGAATAAGCAATTTTCTCACTCTAATATGTCCTCTTGAATTTGAAGAAATAAAGCCAAGTAAAATTCACATGTTGTTGCTCCTCAGGATTCCTACTAACACAAAGCATAATGAATTTCAGGGCCACCCAGATTTTTTTTTAACATTTAGAAATTCCTTCTAATTTGAATCCTGTCTACGATTTCCCTATTTAAAAAGATGGTATCTACTTTTTAGTTACTTATAATTTTATTATTTTTATTTGTGTTGAGCTAATGAAAGGAATCTAAACAAATAAATGCTACTTTCAATTGCCCATCTTAACCATTTATCAGTCCAATGGTTTAAATAAGGATGACCAAAAAATTGCATATTTCTTCATCAATTTTTATAATGACAATTTTGGGCCAGGGGTTTAGCTCAGCGGGTATAAGCACCTGCCTGGAAAGCGTGAGGTAGTAAGTTCAATCCCTGGTACCGGAAAAAAGAAAAAGACAATTTTATCAAATGTATACAGTAATTTTTATATGTATGTTAATTCTGAAAATATTCAACACATAACACGTTACAATCTGGAAAGCAGTATCTAACCTTTCCTAATTCTTCTTGCATTATTATCATCCTGTGAACATACTTTACACTGTTGTATTTGCCTTTCCTTCTTTCTGTGGGTGGTATGACTTTAATAAAATGTCTATCCACTAGATCTAATGGTGAAGATGTTGATGATGGATGCTCTGGTTGGTATTTCACTATCCCATATTTTTCAATTATTTGATCTTTTACTTCTAATCTAAATTGTGAATAACTTTTTTTTTGTACTGGGGATGGAACTCACGGCTGCACGCTTGCAAGGCAGGCGCTTATGCCGCTGAGCTAAATCCCCAGTCCGTGAATGACTTTTGAATCCTCTTCTTTTGAATAACAAATGAATTCCATATTGTTTGGTTCAAAAGGTGCATAAATATTTTATAATAATATTTATTTTCCCTGGCTTTTTGATTACAGGATACCTTGTTAGATTTTAAGTCAACCCTGTCAATACCACAGACAGAATTATTATAATTACTGATTACTATTGGAATTTTTAAAGTTTCATTTCTTCTTTCAAGTTTCATCATTTCTGGATTAGGAATGGGTGCCAATAAGGACATTTTTTTTTTGGTCTTTCTATTTCATAACACAGACTTTTCCTCTCTGATATGAGAGCATTTCTCTATTTTTCAGTTTTTTCTTTTGCAGATATTTTTTCTTTTCTTTTTTTTTTTTTAAACCAGTACCAGGGATCGAACTCACGACTGCCTGCTTGCATGGCAGGCGCTTATGCCGCTGAGCTAAATCCCCAGCCCCCTCTTTGCAGATCTTTTGACATTTCCTTCCCATTCGGTCTCACTGTCCCAAATATGTCTGTTTTATATTATAAAAGAGTATTACTGAGTTCTGGAGAAGTATAAAAATCATATCTAATATACTTATGTTAAGAATTTTTATAGATTTCAGCACAAGATTATAGGTTATTTTTCACAAACATAAATTAGTAAAAGAAAATAACCAGAACTTACTAAGTTTCACCTGAAACAAACATCAAAGGCAAACACAATGTTCTAAATAAAAAAAAGTATGCAAAAAATAGTCCATGTTAAACAAACAGATGTAGGAGCCTATTTCCTGCAAACAAGAATTGATTGGCTGAAATTGTTAAGTGGTTAACAAACATCAATTTTATTTGTATTTTCGGAGGTCCTGCAAATTACTGGCATCTACATTAGTTGTAGGTCTCTGATGTCCTGAAGCTGTTTTACTCAGTTTGGAGCAACTGATCCAATGCAAGAACACATCACTTCCCCTAAGTGCCAGATTTCTGCATCTATTGCATAAAAGCATCCAAGTCCTGCCTAGATCACATGGCTGATGCAGCAGAAGTGCTGTGACTGGCAATGATCACCCTTGGTTTTCTCGGATGATCACAGTTGAGCTATTCTAATTTTTATGACTTTTGGTTTGAACACATATGAAAGTAGGTAGGTCCTTTTTTCAGAAATCATAAAGCTAGTGACCATTCTACCCACTTTCCTTCTCTTTCATGGAGGACTGGTTTATCCAAAATACTGTAAGATTCTACATACTGTACCTTGACTATGGCAGGTCCCATCTCTCTCATAATCATCTTTATTCTCGAAATCCATGTCTTCTGACTTGGGCTCACTTCCTTCAGAAGCGTATGTGGAAAAACCTTTTTTCCTTTCTGCACTTTCTTTCCAGGGTTCTTTCAAAAGCTCAGGTTTTACTTTAAATGGCTCTGATGGAATAGCAGTGGGCTCACCTTCCACTGTGGTATTATTGGCTTTGCTTTTATACAGGTCTGGCTTATAAGCCTTGGGTTTCTCCACTTCAAATTCATCACTCCCGAGGCCATGCGCCCACCTTTCCATGTGTTTGCAGTGGCACTGGCAGAATGCTGGAGGAAAGGCCCTCGGCGGTCCAGTTTGGCTCACCACCTCCAGGCTTCCTTTCTTGGCTTCGTCCAGATGGAAGCCGTGACTCTTTTCCCTTGGGATGTTAGCAGTGGGATTAGCGAGATGTAAAACCTCTGGCTTTTCTCTTGTGCCTGCTGCCACGGTTAAAGTTTCTCCCTCATTTTCATCCTCTTCCTCATCACTCTGGTTTTGACTCAAAATCAACTTACTTTCTAAACTTTTGTTTTCTAATAAATCCATTAATTTCTGATCTGATGAGAGGTTTCTTTTGGAGTCACAGACACTAAGACTGCACATATCTACAAACCCACTTTCATTTCCCACATCCAAGGCAGTGGAAGGTATGCTTTTGGCTTCTAGCTGCCCCATGCTTCCAGGTCTCTGCCCTGCCTCGTCGCAGCAGTGCTCCCTTTCCTTTGAAATAGGTGTCAACACAGGTTCTCCACTTTTAATGTTCATTTGAGCTACTCCTGCTTCTAAGGTATCCATAAGAGAAACTGAAGCTATTTCTGCTTCACGGTCACTGGGCCGGCAGCTTGCACTTCTGTTTGCTGAGATACCAACAGCATCTTTTCTGGATTCTGCATTGATAATTGGGCCCTCCTGAAAAGAGCCTGGCTCTTGGCTGAGTACCTTACCAAACATCATATTCTCCAAGGACTCAGGCAGCAGACTTTCATCGTGGTTGATAGAAATTACATCCTGAACTTTAGAAATAAAATTGTCACAAGTCACATCAGGGAAGCTGCCTCCACGCAAACCAAGATGATCATCTCTGCTTTCAATTTTCACCAGATTCTCAGGTTCACTTTCAAGAGACTCTGAAGTCCTACTCATTTGAGAATAGGCAAGAGATTCATATAACTTGGAGTTGGTCTGGTAGAGACAACAGAGACCACCTGGTGCCTGAGTGTCAGTTCTTTTATGCTGGGCATAGTTTCTGTAGGCATCCAGGAAGGATAGCTGGGGGTCATTCATGATGTAATAGTCAGTTCGGTTCAGCCCGTGTTTAGCTGTACCGATGAGCAGGTCTCGATCATGTTTCCCACACTCCCACCAGACTGGAAGGTAGAGGCTGGGCCTGCAGAGTTGGAGGCGCTCATGCAGTTGAGGACACCTGAGTACCTGCTCTCGGACTTTCCGTAACAACTCGATGCGGTAAAGAGTTCTTGCAGCCCGTTCCTCAGTGATGGGCTCAACGTAGATGGTAGCATCTGGGGGACCTGGAGAGAACGGGAAATACAGAGCCTATCACTTCAAGTGGTTTTGAATACTTCTTGCTCTACTAAGCCCCTGCATCTCTGGCCTTACAGAGTTTTACGTGTGGGCCCCGTTAAAATTTGAAGCTAAAAGGGAAATGGATAAAGACAGAACAGGAAAACATCAGTTCTGTGTGTAATATTAGTTCCCACCTAATAAGCACATGCTACTCCCTCTCTCTGCACTAGCTACACTCTATTGTATGTGTCATCTAGTTCTCACAGAAATCTTATGACACATCACCATTCCTGTTTTAAGGATGGCAAATAGGTTTACATGAGCTACTCTGTTAGAAGGGACAGAACCAAAATGTGAATCTAGGTCTTGTCAGTATCACTGACGGTCTAGATCTTTCTTTCAATATACATTATCTAATATATAGTAGCTGCAAATATAAGGCTGAATGGGGGCCTAGAGAAAGCTGTTCCAAATTCCAACTAGGACAAAATTACAGAAGAGGTCTCTATCTGATCAGATGTTTAAATAAAACCTTTCTGTAAGTGAATACACGGTAAAACACTTAAGTTATTAAAATCTAATATAAGCAAGGTACAAAGCTCAAAGAAGGGAACACTTCAGTGTGACTTAAAAAAAAAACTTTTAGTTTAGGAAAAGTCTCTTATTTTTTGAGACAGGGTCTCATTATGTAATCCAGGCTGGCCTCAAATTTGTAGCAACCCTCCTGCCTCAGCCTCTGGAGTGCTGGAATTATGGGTGTGCACCATCAAGCCTGGCTTGTAAGATTTTAAATAGAGTTAAATTACATCACTTGGGGGAGAGAGAACATTTTAATTGAGGGTGAATGCAATTAAAAGCACATGGATTTCTAAGAACCTATATACCTCTACTGGAACCTCTCACATGGACTTTATTGTGAGAGTCACAGCTAAGTAATGCTACACTTTGAACACCAGCATTTTCATTCCCTGTCTCGCCTAACATACTGACAAACAACTTCCTCACCACCATCTTTCCACGCAGGCAGACGACAGACGTTTCGGCACATGGCCACAAAATTATAAAAATAGTGTTCCAGGCTCTCATCTGACTTCTTGTCCAGACGGGAAATGATGCGGAACTGGGTCCAGTCGAAGGTTTTCTTCTCTTGGTCATAAACAACGCCAAATGAAGACACTGCTCTATAGAAGTCTGCTTGCTCTCTCCTGGTCCACCTTAAGATGCAATCAGAGTGAGAGGAACTGTTTTTTTCCCCTCTCTGTATTTTTTTTTTAAAGAAAGCTAACAGTTGAGTACACACTATAAGAACTCACGAAATCAAGAAAGCAGGTGGAACTTCTGCTACCTTACTGTATATTTTTACTTAAATTGATCTGAGAGGCTTATAACAAAAACAGGCTATAGCCCTACTCCCAAGGAAGGAGCTCGCTTTCAAGTCTTCAGTGCTTCCTCCTCATTATTTACTTCTCTATTTCATGTGTGCAGACTTAGCTATCTCTTAGGCAATCAATTACCTACTTAATTTCCATTTGTAGGAAATCAAGAGTTTCTAAATATTACATATACTTAAATATGTATGACAACACAGAATCCTGGAAGGACCTTCCAGCCCATTAAATTCAGTCTCTGTCTTATAACCAAGGAAACTGGATCCAAAAAGGGAACAGAATCACTATGTCAGTGCGTAGGTCCTGACTCCCTATCTCCCACTGGTTTTCTACAGATGAGTTGCCCATGTCAGTATTTTTCTCCGGGACACAAAGGTTCTCTAGTCTTTAAATTCTATAGGATTAAGATCATATCGGGGGCAGGAGAGCCACCAACAGTGTGTATGAGGGGTTCCTGGCTGTCGTGCTCTTCATCGCAGCTAGGAATGGAAGGTGGGTGAGGAGTCAGCAGGGGAGTGAGAAGCAGGGAAGGGAAGGGCTGTGGTTCTTTTCTCTGTAGCTACGCCAGGATAAATGTTCTGACTTAGGAAATTTCAGAACATCAGAAAGAATATAGAAAATTAATTGGATTTGCTATGTTGTTTAATTCACTGGAAGGACAGAGTGAAATTAAGACTCAAAGAACTGCAACTTTGTGATATGTGCATTCCCAGCTTGTGCTGGCCTTCTGTACCCTTTGTTAGCTTAATTCTTAGATGAGCAAGTGATTACTGATATTATACCTTCCTTCTGGGCTTGCACTTGTGATATTTATTGCTTTCAAAAGTTTGATAAAAACAGCCATAAAGGTAGTGTCAATGCACAATATATCTTTTGTTGCTAGGAGGAGTAGGGTTCTGAAGTGGTCTCATAAATGCCAGCATAGTGTTTTTACATGACATCAACACAGACTGGGGTCTGACTTAGGGAAGATGTCAAGTTGGGAAAGTCATTAAAGTCTGTGAATTGTGAGCAGAGGGTGTCCCAGACCACATCAAACTCCTGTTACTGCGCCAACACTGTCAATGCTGAGATCGCATTTAATAAATTCTGGAGACAATGTAACTACCAGAGAGCATACATGCACTTTCCCCTCAGCTATCAGATTCACTTTTTGTTATCTGTACCCAGTAAAAGTCCAGCATGCCCTATTGGCCCTTGACCTTTACCTCTTCTGAGCTTCCTTGTTGATGAGGTCCATTTCTGAGGTTCTCCTGAACACCTCCTCCTGGACCCAGTATCCTTGGTTACCTGGTCCCAGGATTTCGGGTCGGCAGAGCTCTTTACGATTGCAGCGCTGGTAAATAGTGACCAGACGCCGGAGACGAGCTGTCAGAGCTGATGAAACCGGCCAGGGTGATTTGTCTGGGTCGGAGCTATCCTGGGCTTCAAACACCAGTGAGGATATTAGTATTTATGTACAGAACTAAAAACAAGAGTTTGAGTTTGTTTAAATAAAAACAAAGCTGACACTGGAACTTTTTTTTTCTTTTTCTGCTGATAATGTAACTTCATTAGTTATTGCTTTACTCCTCGGCCCAGCATAGCAGGATGGAGTCTTATGTCGTGGTCTACTGTTAGCTCTCCAGTGTGTCCTATGTTGTGAGGTTAGAACTGATTTGAGAACTTTTCTCTACAGCATAGGAATGAGCACATTCTTTACTATCTTCTCCACATAGTACTATGGGTTTCTGTGCAGTTGGTCTTTTCAACTATTAAAGCCTTTGTTAAGTTTGAATTCAGAAAATGCAAATTCTAACTTTTCTAAACAAAGAAAAACAAACAAACAAACAAACAAACAAACAGCTATAAAATCTAATTCCTCTAATACCTGGTAGAGTCCATCCTAACTTAAGATATCATTTTATTTTGCATTTCAATGTCAGGGAGATGAAGGCCAGAGCCATGTCTAACTATGGGACTGTAAAAGTCAATTTACTTGGCTTTTAAAAAGAGTATTCTTAAAAAATAGCATTTTAATAGATATAAACTCCAGGTAACTACAAACTTAAGCTGTACTTTTCCTTGTCTTCAGAAGGACACAGTCTCACCTGGCCGGCTGTCGTCTTTCTTCTCACCACATAAGCCTTCACCGCCATCACTGGAATTCTCCTAGAGATGATAAAGGAAGCCATTCCATCAGCAAAACTGAACTTAGAGGAAACCAGCTCAGAGGGACTCCATGGGGAAGAATAAGCATGTACAAGTGGCATCCCTGCCTGTGCACATCTCCGAGACCAAGACAGTACTCGATAAATGCAGCTTGAAAGGAGTTCTTGTGAAGTGTTTACTTTCCCTGGAATAATGTTTTCCTACTGAGAATCATCTGAAAGAATGATGAACTGGCACAGTTTCTACGGCAATTATATTTTACAAGTACTATTTTAGCTGTGAATTTAAATATTTGCTTTATCATTGTCACTTATAACTTAATATTGTCATTTTACAAAGAATGTGGTTCCTTTTTTTTTTTTTATTTTTGCTGTAAAAAAGTGTCATGCTCATAGCTTCACAGTAACAGACACTATTTTCGTAACGCATGACTGTTCCAGACATGAGACCTGCTGGTGGAAAACCCCAGGAATTTAAAGTTAAAATTACAATTTGAAGCTCCAAGTCAATCTGGAGTAAGGTCACAGGCACAGAGGTTGTTCACAGAGCTTATGAAGAGAGATACAAAAGATCCTTTCACAAGCCTGTCTTGATCTTAGGTATGGAACTTTACAAGATCCTTTAGAAGAGCATCATCTGACCCTTGCAGGAGACAATGGGAAAAAAGATCATATTATTTTCAGCGGGACTCCACTTTTAATGCTTAACTTATTACTTTTCTACTACTATCATTTTACCTAAATAATGGCACAAAACCTTAGGGTTCAAGACTTTGCCATTCTAGAGCATGGTGTTAGAGAGAATAAAAGTCAGAAAACCATGCCCTACATTCATTTTTGTGTGGCCCTCAAGTTAAGAAGGTTCTTAACCCTTTTTTTCAAGTGTTAAAAAAGGAATAAGAATATGTGGGCAGAAAGACCAACGCAGTCTAGCTCAAGATACTTACTTTCTGGTCTTTTGCTGAAAGCATTTGCTCCCAAGGTATTGGGAGGCCAATGTATTAATACAATAGGAATGGATAGAAACATATGACTACCAATAGTTACAATTCAGATCACTCTCTTGGGCCCAGGTACCAAGGCACCAAGAAAGGAGCTGAAAGAGAAAACTTTGAAAAGATAATAAGGAACAGAATGCATTTTCTGAATGCATTTCCCAACTTACATAGATAGAATGATGAAAGTTGTTACTAACATTACCAAGAATTGTGTTAAGCACTGTGCAAAAACCCTTATTTGGCTTATGCGGTTTAGTTATCTGAACTAGCTCAGGAGGTAAAAACCTTTACAGTCCTCATTTTTACAGATGAAAACAAGCCCTAGAAAGTTCATTAACTTGTCCAAGCTTGTCACATGGTTACAACTGGGATTCAAATACAAGTAGTTCAGTTTTTTTGTCTTTTTCATTTTTATTGGTACTGGGTATCGAACTCACGACTGCCTGCTTGCAAGGCAAGTGCTTATGCCACTGAGCTAAATCCCCAGTCCCTAAGTAGTTCAATTTGAAAGTCACACATTTTCAACTACCAAGCTATCTAAAAAATGGGCGACACAAGAATCCTACATGAAATCTGTTTTGATGAGTGAAAATATATTTAAAACTAAGGAGCAGTGCTAGCTAATCTCTCTTTGCCAGGTCAGAGCTGTGTTCTGCCATCTATGTCAGTCAAGAGTGGAAACTGTCATTCTGAAGTGACACTTAAGTATGTCATCTCATCCTGTCCTATTTCTTAGGCAGTTACATAAGAACAAAAACCCAAACCAACTCACAATGCCTTGTGTATCTTCCTACCAGAGAAAATCTCATTGGAAGATCCTTTCAATGCTGAAATTTGTAAGTATAGACGTTTCCAGGTGAGAAATCTTCTACTGCCTATAAAACAAAGGCAGCAGGCCCTGGAATAATCATGTTCCTCATCATAATACACTGGTGGCTAATATGTGATCACTGTATCCCAAACCCAGGGGTGCAGGTTCCTACTTTAGTGTGAGCTAGGACACAGGGCATGCAGGTTTCTTTTCAATGCTGAAATTTACAAGTATAGACAGTAGAAGCATGTAAAGTATTTAATCAAATGCTGGTACAAAGCAAAAGGGCATCCATCAAATGATACCTGGGACTGAGAGAAAACTGACAAGTAGTCCAACTACTAGATTATCACTTAATATTCTCTTTTAACTCGTGGATGTATTATGAAGAAACTTCATAATATAACAAAACTGTGGAATAATGACAACCTGCTGAGCAAAGGTCAGTTGCCAGATACTGTACTTGGTGGTTTACATACATTTTTTTCACTTCCTCATTTTAATGACCCATTTTAGACAAGAGGAAATTGTAGAATGCTCTTATGGATAGGAAAAACCCCTGAATTGACCCAAAAGCATGGAAATCATTATGTGTGCTGCACACATGTACTTAAAAAAACAACTAATCATAGAACAAAGAGGAAAAATAAACAAACCCAAAGTTAAAAAAAATTTAATAAATAGTACTGAAACAAAACAAAACAAAACGAAGTACTGTTCACAACGAAAGCAATTTAACTCCACACACAGAATCCTTTCCTTATCTGAGACTGAGAGGCCGTGTCTCTCTTGCAGTCAGTGCCCCTAGCTGGTCTTGACTTGGCGGAGGTGGTGGGAGTTGCAGGGGCAGGGCCTGTCAGGTGGTGCCTGCAAACACAGGCGTTTTCTTCTATGGCCTTACAAAACCTCAGCAGTAATGCAACAAGTGATGACCTGTCTTCTTACAATAAAAACAATCAGTGTTTGGTTCTGGGGGTACAATGGTGAAAAAGGTAGCATCCTTACCTGGACCCCAGTGTATGCTTATGAGACATAAACAAAAAGTCAACATACAGTGTGGTAAGTGCTTTTAAACACAGTGGGAAAATAAGAGTCACCCACTCTGCCAGAGCCAAATCACGTAGAGGGAAAGACATCTGAGAGGTGCCTCTTGAGTTAGATATTAAAAGTTGAACAGGAATTTGCCAGAAGAACACAGAGTTTCTCTGGGTAGAAGCAACAAGATATATAAAGTTAGGGTCACACCCTGGGGTTTTCATTTTGTAGAAAAATCAAGTATCCTACTTTTGCATAAATTTTACACAGAAAGTAGATAAACATCAAATGTCATAAACGTGAAATAAAGGAATTCTGATGGGGTGGGAGTGGTACTATGACTGAACCTGGGAAACACTGAAGTATGCAACTGTGTTTATCATTATTTTTTTTAGATTTTGACATAGGGTCTTACTAAGCTGCCTAGGTTAGTTTCAAACTCATCATTTTTCTGTCTTGGCCTCTAGGATAGCTGAGGTTACAGGTGTGCTACATGCCTGGCTGCAAGGATTTTATCATGGAGAGATTACAGGGTTTATGGAGAGGTGCGAGCAGATGAAACTCTGTTCATGTGTTGTCTGGTTTTCCTCTTCTTCTACAAAAGGGACAAGAATCATGTTCAAATAAAAGGGAAATGTGCTTCATAAGTGTGAAAATATTCTATAGTCAAATGTCGCTATTTGAGTCCAAAGATTCTTAACCTCTCAATTCATAAGGGAAGGGTACTTGTTCAATATCCAAAAATGTTCTTACAATGGGATTTGACTAAGTTGGGCATAAAATTTCCCTGTAAGTTTTTTCTGATGCCTCACTGGAGTCATGATTTCTATCCAGACTTTCTGTTTTAGAGTGCACTTGAGACCCGCTACCTGTCGTAGAAACTGTGGCACAGCAAGGATACTGTCATGCTAATTATAACAGAAGTGTATGAATGAAAGTTCTATTACTTACTGTTATTTCTGTTAACAGAGATGTTGTGTGTGTACATAGGTTTGTTAGACTTTGTTTACAATTCTAGGCTCTACTATTCCAAATGCAAATATTTAAGACTAAATGTTGTTTTATTTTATTTTGTTTTGTGACAGGGTCTCACTATGCAGTTCAGGCTGGCCTTAACTCGCTATGTACTCCAGGCTGGCCTTGAACTCATAGCAATCCTCCTGCTTCAACTTTCCCAATGTAGCATTACAGACATGAGCTACTATGCCCAGCAAGACATGCTTTAAAACATCCCTGTAGGTTCACTGAATCTAGCTGCAAAATCTGCAGTTGGTAATCATTTACTGACGACTGCATTAAACTGGCATTACTGATTACTGGCTAATTAAAACAGAGGAAGTAGACTAGATCATCTTCAAAGTCTCTCCAAACCTGAACATCCTGTGATTCTCTGACACCAGATTCTGCGAAGACAACTACAGAGTGCTCTGGAAGACACCAAAGTAGAAAGGACTCTGAATATGACATGCTAGGAAGACCCAAAGGAACTAGGAATAATTTATCTGAAAAGAGATTTAAAGGATTAACATAGTAGCCAGTTGTAAGAATATAAAATCCTATCAGAAAGGAAAGAAAGAAGTGTAACACCAGAAAGAAAACCAGTTGGATCCATGGAACCAACTCTATGAAGGCAGATTGTTGGCTCAGTAGAAGGCAGTACCATCCAACAATGAAATGGACTTCCTCAAAAGGTGGCACGTTCTTCATCGTTTCCCCTCATGGGATTACCTCCGACAGTGACACTGTAGAGGGAATGGCACAGTGAGAGACCACTTCTGCATGTGCTGGGGCTCCTTTCTATATGTAGGGCTATTTAACTGCTCTAATCAACAGGCTCCTTTGACAGAATACTTTGGGTTTCTTTAGCTCGGAATGAGAAAGAAATGCCCAGTTGGTGACTTTAGCACAGAAGGAACAGGGTGAGAGAAGTAGGGTGAAGCAGCAGGCCTGGTTCAGCTGTCGGCCATTCCTTTACATGTTCTGTTTTAGTATATGACCTGGGAAGTTAGGCTGAATCTCTTTAAAATCTGTCCAATTTAAAATCTGGGAGAAGCCATTCCAGATTCTATCTTTTTTTTTCATTTTGTTTTAATTATAACCTATCGGCCAGGTTTTAATGATTGGAAGAATGAAAGAAGCAAAATAGGCATAAATTTTATAAACAAATACATGAGTAGTTAGTTCCACAGTTTAGTTCTATTGTAAGGAAACCAAAGCTATTTTTACCAACTGTGCCACAGCTTTAGTATCCTCCTGACTGGCCGGTTAGGCAAGCAGACTTTAATATGACAGCTTTCAAAGCCAAGCCTGGCCTACAGTTGGCCTAGTGGCTGCCTTTTCATACGAACTGCTATGAGAGGAAAGGGCAGGTATGTGCACCTGAAATACAGTCTACTTTTTAATGAAAACAACACCTGATTAGAAGAAAATACTAAAATATCAGAAGAATTTCAAATCTTAACTATTATCTAGCAGTCATCTGGCAAAGTCCTTTAACTTTCAGGGCCAAATCTATTCTCAGCTGTCAAATGAGGATGGTAACATCTGATGTACACAGCTCACATTTACAAAGTGAGGATCAACTTCAACAAGTGAAAAAGGGGATACGGAAAGAGTGAAACTCCACATAAGATAGTACTTTCATTTCTTTGATGTTAGAGTTGTCTTTATGGTAAACATCTCCAGTTATAGGCAAAAGATAAAGTGATATAACCTACAGACCAGAACAGCAGAGCTTGAGTTTTAACTGTCAAGGCCAGAACCCAACTTCCTTCCGGTCCAGAGCCTTCATCCTTCAATTCTTTGCTTCTCAAATCTTGTGGATACAGGGAAACATGTCCTCAAAAAAATTATTTCCCAGGCTGGGGATTTAGCTCAGCAGCATAAGTGCCTGCCTGGCAAGTGTGATGTCATGAGTTCAATTCCTGGTACCAAAAAAAGTAACGTTTAAGGGGCTGGAGATTTAGCTCAGTGGCATAAGCGCCTGTCTTGTAAGCGTGCACGTTCTGCAAGCTTGAATCAACAGACTAAAAGAGAAAGAATGGACCATTCTTCGGTGGTGATCAGAAGAGAGATGACCCTGGAGTCATTCTAGGAAATGGTACACAAGCCACCTGGCTTCAGAATCCACACACTGACAGATATATCTGCTCTACTGTTCAGAGTATGAGAGGACCTGGTCTGCAGCTGAGATGATCTTTAAAATGCAATGAAAAGGAGCTGGGGACATAGCTCAGAGGCACAGTGCCTGCCTGGCAAGCACGAGGTCATGAGATCAATCTTCAATACCAAAGGAAAAAAAAAAAGGGCTAGAGATATAGCCCAGAGGCATAAGTGCCTACCTGGCAAGTGTGAGGTCATGAGTTTGATCCCTGGTACTGGGAGAAAGAAAAGGAAAGAAAAGAGAAAAGAAAAGAAAAGAGCAATGAAAAAAAAAAAAAAGAAAAAAATGCAATGAATTCTTTTGTTTCTAGGACATGCACATATCCTTATTTCTCATTCTATGTCCAACTAAAATCCCTAGACATCAACGTTGCACATGAAACAAACATAAGAAAACTCTGAAAGGTAAAGAAAAGAAGGTAGAACAAACTAGGAACTTGAACTCAAGGAACAACATGGTGACAAGTTCCTTGGATGTTTTTTTGCCTCATCTGGATCTGAAGGCAAAGAGGTAGAAGGCAAAGAGGTATGTAGAAGTGCCAGTCGGTGTAGATTAAACAAATGAACAAGCAAACGACAACGCCAATAAAAGCCTGCTCTCTCCAACAAAGGACCAAGAAAAAGAAGGTTAAGAACATCACAATGTAAAGACAGTAACTGCTTTACTTCAGTCCAACAATATAGACTTATACACAAAAGAAGCTACAAATACTCCTAATGATGACTTGAGCCCTGCCACTTGATGGGAGAATCAGCAGAAGAATTGTAGGGTCTTCTTGGAATTGACATTCTCTATTGTAATTCTGTTGGTTTTATTTTTACTTTTTTTGGGCGGGTACTGGGGATCAAACTTACAACCTTGCACTTGCCAGGCAGGTACTTATGCCGCTAAGCTAAACTCCCGGCCCTAGTTTGGTTTATGTGTAAAATGGTTTTTTTTTTTCCCACTAGAAAGGAAAAGGTGATGTATAGTTCTAAACAATCAACATGCACATGTTGCTTTTTTTTTTTTTTACAGTAAAACTACATATGTAAACACACACACAATTAAAAATAAAAACAGGTAAAAGTAGCAAAAGCAAAAGCCGAATTGGGGGAACTCTGACTTCTAATGGGCATTCTCTTGCTGGTGTGACACTAGAAGAAGGAAATGAGGGGCCAGGACTTCTGATAGGCAGTAATGAGCTGTCCCACTGCAACCCACAACATCAGCCAAGACTATGTGATCGATCAACAGTAATGAGAAACCTTCCTTTCAGCTAGTAAAGGGAACAGACCTGGAACACCAAAGTCTGCCCCATCTTAGAAATATGGCGGTCCCTCCATCCTATTTACCTTCAGAGGAAGTCAACTGAAATATTAAAATTTAAATAAGACCTAGAGTCTCACAGTATAATCCCGAGATGTACATACAGGTTTCAATAAAAAATTACTTATATAAATACTATGAAGATCTTGAAGAATAATCAACGATGCTAACCCTGGGATAACAAAAATTTTAATTACTAATGTAATTTAAAAATCATCAATAAGCAATTGTGAACATGTTCCTTAAGTAAGTTTTGGCAAAGAAACCAAAATACAAAGAAAAATCAAAGGGAAAATTTAGATATAATAAATAGAAACCCAACAAACAAAAAGCCAAAACCACATAAAAAAAAATCATTGGCAGGATTAATCATAGGATGGAAGAGAAAATAATAACAAAATTGAGAGCAGAATTATAAAAAGATGTAAAGAGAAAGAAATATCATAGATAAGCTTTTGAGAAACGAAAAGACAAAAAAGTATTGAAAGCAGCAAGAGAGAAAAGATAACTTATGTAAGGGAAAACCAATTTGAATGCCTGTGATTTCTCATCAGACAACTATGGAGGACAGATGAAAGTGGCACATTTTTTAAGGAAGGGAAGAAAAGAAGCATCTAGTATGTCCAGAAAAAAATCTCCTTCATGAATGAAGATGATAAAGGAGACTTAATTAGAGAAGTAGGGAGTTGGGGGAGGGAAGAGACAGAGGGGCAATGTGAGGATTAAAATGATCACAGAATGTTTTATGCATGTACAGATACTTCAAAATGAAACCTACCATTCTGAATAATTAATATGCACTAACTCAAAAAGATGTTGTAAGATAAATGCAAACTAAGAGGATCAGGCTGGGGAGTTAGCTCAGCAACTCAAGTGTCTGCCTAGTAAGTTTAGGTTGTAAGTTCGATTCCCAGTACCAAAAAACAAAAATAAAAGCAAAACTAAGAGGATCACTACAATCAGACCTATTCCAAAACAAGAGCTAAAGAAATTTCCTTAAACCAAAACAAAATAGAAGAAAAACCTTGGAATACCAAGAAGAAAGCACACAGTAAATAAATACATAAACACAGTGGACATTCCTGAGTTTTCTAAATCTGACAATGAGACAAAATTATTACATTATCTGATATGATTCTAAATGCATGTAGAAGAAATATTTAAGACAATTACATTATAAATGAGGGAAGGTACAGAGACAAGTAAAAGTGAGGTTTCTACTCTTGAAATGATAGTGCTGGCAGACTGTGATTTATATATATATATATATATATATATATATATATATATATATGATGAAATACAATAAGTAGCTATAAAAATATACAATCTTGTGCTGTGTACGAATGTTTCTGACAACAACAAACCACATATGTGACAGTGGTCTTATAAAGTTACAGTGCCTAGTGATATAACTGCCACCTAAGTTTGAGAAAGTACACTCTGTGACGTGTACAAAACAACAAAATTCCCTAGTGATAGCTTTCTCAGAAAATATTCTCTTCATTAAATTTCACCTTAATGTAGATAAACCAAAATGGAATAAAAGTGTTCAAGTAACCCAGAGGAAGTCAGAAAAAAGAAAACAAACAAAAAGAAATCAGAGAACGCAATAAAACGATACACTTAACCATATCCCTAAAGGCATCATGGCAGATTTTTAGAAAAGGCACATTATGGGGTGTGTAAACACTCATGTTTATTCTTTAGAGGTATTTTTATTGATAAATTAGTTTTAATTTTATGAGTTTTGTTAAACAATGTGTACTTAGGAAAATATCAATAAAATAAAATACTAAATTTTTAGTATGTAATGAGTGTATAGAATATCAGCATTTTAAACATCAACTGTTTATCTGCTTTTGAGATCTAAAAAATTCAGCAGAAATAAAAGTTCTATGTGAACCACAGTGAAAATACAAAGAAAACTCTACCACAAAAATAATCTTGCTTCAATTTTCAGCCCTAAGGCACAGTAACAGCACGGCCCACACACACATCTCACTTACACTGATAGCACGGGTACTCAGCTTTCCTTTCCCATGTGGCAGATCATACAGATCATCTCTCTTACCTTACTATTTTTTAATAGCACTTTGTATTTTATTTTAAAGAGAATAAAACCAAACAATATGAAACAGAATGAAGTCAATCAAAACAAAACAATGAGAGCTATACAGGACTTCAAAACAAAATAGGAAATCAACACTAGTTACCATAAAGTCTCATGTTATCTTTAAAATAGCTGCCCTTACCATGAGACTAATAAAATCAAACAAAATGGAACAGAATGAAATCAATCAAACCGAAACAATGAAAGTGATATAGGACTTCAAAAACAAGATAATAGGAAATTAAAATAGCTATCATAATATATCTTGCTATCTTCAAAATACCTGCCCATACCATCAGACATAATAGACTCTAACAAGGCAAAACAGAATAAAACCAAACCAAATCAAAGAATGAAACTTGTACAGGACTTCAAAACAAGGTAATAGAAAGGTTTTTTTTTTTTTTTTTTTTTTGTCTTTTTCTTTTTTATTGGTACCGGGGATCGAACTCACGACTGCCTGCTTGCAAGGCAGGTGCTTATGCCGCCGAGCTAAATCCCCAGCCCCGGTAATAGGAAGTTAACAATGGCTACCACCTTCCCTTTTTAGACATTTTTACCCTTTTCACCTTCACAGTATCTACTGTACAGTTTAGATTCCACTAATTCCTTCACTTTTTTAATACTATTTTGAAATAATACGATGTTCACCATGAGTCCACACCATTTCACTCATATGAGCTTGATCTCAAGTTGCATCCATTTACCTACAAGAACCTCGAGGTTATCCTTCTTTATAGCTGATTAGCTTTCCATGTATAAAAATATCACATTTTCATATCCATTCTGTGATTTATAGGCAAGCTACCCCTGCTTTTTTTCTGTGTCCTTATCACATGAAGCACTGTCTTGTCTCCTCTGACCTTCAGTCCATGAATCTTCTTTTGAGGCAAATCTGTTTCTTGTATTCAGCATATTGATGGATACTGTCTCCTGATCCGCTCTACCCATGTTTCTTTTTATTAGTGAGTTAAGGCCATCTACATTAATAGTTACTAGTGACAAGAACTGGCTCATCTCTACTACGTTATCCTCCTGCCACTGGTCTCTCACTTTTCCTCTCCCTTCAGTTCCCTGCCCTGCTCAGCAATTCTCTGCTAGTGTTCCTGGAACCACGGTCATCTTTATCCTTCCCTAGAATATATTTCAGCACTCTTTGCAGAATTGGTTTTATGGTCATGAATTCCTTTAAAGTATCTTACTTCTCCACTAATTTTGAAAGATAATTTTTCAGGGTACAACAATCTGGGTTGGAAGTTGTTTTCCTTTAGGACTTTCAACACTTTACTCAAAGCTCTCCTTGATTAGTTTGTATTGAGAAGTCTGCTGTGATTCTGATGGGTTTTCCTTTATAGGTGTTATTTCTTTTCTCTACAGCCATTGTCTGTTTTTGTGCTGAATTTCTGGAATCTTTATTATTATATGTCTTCTATGTTATTGGTCTCACTATTTACTTCACCCTCCAGAAGTGTGTGTGCATCTGTGTGCTGGGCTGTTGTCCGGGGTCTTGGGGTTCCTGTCAGTCTTACATTCTTCCAGCCAGTCTGCTCTGCAGGATGCAATGGACGAGGCCCTAATCACAAACTCATTGTCTTCCTGGTGGCCCGCCCTCCCAGATATAATGGAGGGGTACAGCCTGTGATTCACCTCCAGCCAGCCCACCCTCTGGGATGTAACGGAGGGGCGCAGAGCTCGGACTCATTCTTATCTTACTCTTTTGTTGGAGCTTTCTATTATACAATGTCCATTTAGCAGGAAAAAGAAATACCAATAAAATTAAATATCAAATAAATATTACGTTTAGAATAACATGTTCTATATCAACTGCTTGCCAAATTAAAAAAAAAGCAGAAATAAATTCCTATGTGAACTACAATGAAAATACAGACATGAAAACATTCTTTACTTCAGTTATCACATCTAAGGCATTTTTTCAAAAATGAGAACAGCATGTTACACACACAACTATCACTTACACTGATAGCACATGTGTTTTGTTTTCCTGTCTTTTTTGGTAGGACAGCTTGTCAGGCTTCCTGTTTACTTAGGAGGTTCCCATGATATTTTGCTTGTCTGTTCAATGGTCTGCTCCAGAACTCTTTCAAGGAGTTCTTCAAGCACATATACACTGTTCTTCCACTGCTGTAATTGATCATTTATCAATTCCAGTCCCAATCCTCTAAGAAAGACTCATTGTGATATTTCGTGCTTGTTATTTTTTTTGGTAACCTATGAAACTATTTATGCCTGACATGTTTAGGACAGAGTAAAACAGAATCATTGGCCAATGATTTGTATTTTGAGTGACATGATAGTTGCTGCATAATTCCAACAATATCTATTCTGCCTTTTATTTTGTTGTAAAATGTGACCATTTTAAGCTTCATTTATGTTGAGGATTCACTATCAATCTTTTTTTGTTTGTTTTGATACAAGGTCTCCCTATATAATCTAGGCTAGACTGGAACTTATGTAGTACAGGCTTACCTTGCACTCACAGGGTCCTCCTCCCAAGGAGGATTATTGGTATGCACCATCATGCCACGTCTCATTACCAATCTTATCATGATGGTGATACTTTTTCTTTATCATATGAGGCAACTGTTATATCTTTTTGAAATCCAAGTATTGTACTATATATTTTCCTATTGTGAACTTGCAACATTTTTTCAAGAATCTTAGCTTTGTTCTTGCAAATAGCTCCTGTGCTGGTCTGGTATTCTTTTAGCAAATGTAACATCAATGGGTAAATAATGAACCAATTGTTGAATGTGACATTTATGTTACTTTTTCAAATAGGTGCAACAAATCTGTTTACATTCACATGGTTTATTATTACACATAGAAAGACCTAGTGGCTGAGTTCCAAGGATGTATTTCTTTTCTTTTTCCTCCACGGATACATTTCTAAATTCAAGGTGTAAAAAGTTTTCACTTGTATCATGGCATACATTTTTATACTATATTTGGAAATTTCACTTGGCATATAATGCTGCAAGCTTCAACAACCATGAAATGGTGCCAGTTGTTCAGCAACTGTCATGTATTCACATGGTGTATAAATTGCTTGACAGGTCAGAGCTTTCAATACATGAATAACCAGCAGCCAAATTGTCAGATTTTTTTTTTTTCTTTTCTGGTGTTTTTTATATTCAAAACGTAGCAATATTAAAGGAAACCAAATCCCTTGAGTGTTATTATTGTTCTAATCTCAACCCCACATCTGTTACTTCTCCATAAATCCTTTAGATTCTGATTATTAGATGATAAAGTCCTGCTATGAAGGTTTTTAGTTCATAGTTAGGGGTCATGATAAACATATTTTTGAGTATTACTAATGATGCATATAGAATGTTTTCTTGTATTTCATCACTAGTGCATTTCAAAACATCTTTAATACACTATCCATTACAACAATTTCCAGCACTGAATCTCAAGTGTTGGCATTATGTTCAGCAGGTTTCACCCCTGGCAAGAACCTAGTACGACTTTCCAACCTGGTTCTAACATTGGATCTTAAGGTATATAAGACCATTTTGTGGCATTTTGACTAGTCAAACATTTATTTACAACATTGTTTTCTTCCTCATCTGAATCAAGGTCTTCATTCTGTACTTCTCTATCTGTCATAGATTGCCAAATTCTTTGGCCTACATGATCCAAGTCATTGTCAGTAGCCAAGCTACCTGATGACTCACTTACAATGTCCTCCCAAAGCTGCAGAAGTGAGTTTTCATGCTAATTTTACAAGAAAAATGAAAAGAAAGCATTTAATTAAAAAATTGTAAATACACAAAAATGTAACAGGGCACATTATGTGTGTTAAAGTCATTTGCACTTTGACTCACTTATGTACACCCTGCACATGTAGTATCAAGTGGTAAACACAAAGATTGCTTCCTGTATCCCTCCAGCCAGTACTGTTATGCTGCAGTACATATTTTCGTAGTTTGGGTGCCTGAACCTAGCATGAGGAACTGAGGGGTTGCATCATAATGACATCAAATGTAAACAACATGAAAACACCAACTAGAAGTCAGTGACACAGTGTAGTAGAAAGAACAACTCAATAAAATGAAAGCAAAAGAATAGAGATGTTTTATTTATGCAAACATTAGCCAAAAGAAATAGAGTACCTACGTTAATACCAGTACATATCAGAGCAAAGAAAATTACAATAGCTAGAGAGGAGCATTACAAAACAATAGTACAGTCAATCTATCAAGAACATAAAATTCTAAAAATTTATGCCTCGAATGTTTGAAACTATAAAATATGTGAATCAAAAACTGACAGAACTGAAAAGCATAAATAAACCTACAATTACAGTTGGACTCTCTCAACAACTGATTAAACAACCAGACAGAAAATCAGCAAGGAGATGGAAGAACGTAACAACTCTATCAACTATCAAGATGTAACCAACATATATGGAACAGTGCATTCCACAAAACCAGAATACATCATTTTTCAAGTGCCCATGGAACACATACTAAGTTATAAAGGGTGATCAAAAGTATAATGAGTGTTTAAATTAAAAAAAATTACAATAAAAGACACGTTACCATTAATCTCCCTCAAAACATTCCCCCTTGCTTTGAACATATTTGGCATTTTCTGAAGCAGTTCTGGAAGCCCTCTTTCATGTCTTTACAAAGTGTATTTAAAAACTACAATGAATCTTATGGCTGCTGTCATCCAACAAAAACAGTATTTCTTCTTCAACCTTACTCGCTGGATCTGCAACACTGATCTAGAGATTTCTGGCTCTTAATCAAAATAAAAATGACCACAAAAGATAAATGTTTTGAATTGATTAAGAGCACTGAGGCAGCCACCATACTGTAATCAAGGAAAACAAAGAGGACTTTCAGAATTGCCTCCGGAAGTAGCAAGGTGGGACAAATGTGCTTGAAGAAATGAAGAGTATTTTGGGAAAGACCAGTAGCAATATTTTCTACTGTAATAAAATTCAAATAGTCACCATATTTATCATACAACATATATACATTCTAGACCATAAACAAACCATAAGATATCTAGAATAATTAAAATCCTAGAGTTTGTGACATCTGCTCAGAATGGGATCAATGGAGGTGAATACCAGGTAACAGGAAATTTCCAAACCCTTAATTAAATGATAACTATCTAAAGAACCCAAAGGTCAAGAGTACATCTGAAGAGATATTTTTCTAAAATACATTAAACTGAATGAAATTTGAAAGTACAAGATACCAGAATTTATAAAGCAATGCTGAGTAAAATTTATAACACTAAATATATACATTAGACAAATGGAAACATTTCAAATGAATAATCTTTTAAAGAAAAGACCCAGGAGAGGATGCCCGTAATTCCAGCTTCTTAAGAGGATAAGAGGACTATTTGGGCAATTTTGTGAAACACTGGCTCAAAATAAAATTTTAAAATAGGGTTGGGTTTGTAGCTCCAAGTGTTGAAGCACTTGCCTAGTTTCATGAGGCTGTGAATTCAATCCCTAGTATGATTTAAAAAAATCTAGGAAAAGATGAAGAAAATAAAACCAAAGAAATCAGAAGAAAGAGGAAAACTGTAATTTAAAAACAGTGATAAATCAGGTGTAATAGTGCACATCTATAATTTTAGCACCTTGAGAGGCTGAAGCAGGATTGATTGCAAGTTCAAGCTCAGCTTGGCCAATTTAGCAATTTGAGTGAAGTCATGTCTTAAAAAATTTAAAAAGAGCATTGTGGCACATGCCTACATCCCAGTAGTCAGAGACTGAGGCAAAATGATTGCCACAGTCTGGGCTACATAGAGTTCAAGGCTAGCCTGACCAACATACCAGGTTCTGCCTCAAAAAACTGAAGCAATCCAGAGCAAACCAAAACACTGAAATAGGGCTGTAGACATAGCTCAGTGAGAAGGTCCTGGGTTCAATACCCAGTACCAAACACAAAAACAAACAAACTCTCTGCAAAACCACCAGAAAACAAAATTCAGAAAAATAGAGAAAAATCAATGAGACAAAAAACTTGTTCTTTAAAAAAGATAAGGCAGACAAAGAAAAAGACACCATCAGAATGAGGAATGAAACAGTAAAGCACTACAAAGCTTGCCAATTCTACTATTAAAAGAATAATATGGAAATGCTATGAACAACTCAACACATATAAATTTGAAAATGTAGATGACACAGACCAAATCCTTGAAATACGAACTCTCAAAACCCAATATAACATAGATAATGAAATTCATAATTTAAAAACTTCCCTAAAAGATATTTCCAGGCCCAGATGGTATGAAAGGAAAACTTTACCACATGTTTAAAGAACTAATGCTAATTCCAGAGAATTTCTATTAGAAAATAGAAGAGAAGGGAACATAATTTTATGAAACTTACGTTACTCTGATATGAAAACTAGACCAAGACCCCTCATGAATATAGACACATACCAATATTCCTCATGGATACTTTTAATAAAAACATAAAAAGAATGATATACTATAATTCAGTGGAGTTTATGCTAATGATGGAAGGCTGCTGGTTCAATTTTCAAAATTCATGTAACATATCATATTAATGGGGCCAGGGATTTAGCTCAGTGGTATAAGTGCCTGCCTGGCAAGTGTGAGATTGTGAGTTTGATCCCTGGTACCAAAAAACAAAAACAAAAATATATCATATTAGTGATCTAAGAAAGAAAAAAAAATTCACATCACCATATCAATTAATGCAAAAATTACATAAGACAAAATTCAACACTTATTCATAATAAAAATTCAGAAAACCCAGAATACAGGTGAATGCTCTCATCTTTCATACACATCTATAAAACTTCTAGTTTGCAGGACACGGAGGAGCACGCCAGTACACCTAGTACTCAGGAGGCTGAGGCACGTGGGTCACCAAAAGTTTGAGGCAACTGTAGGCTACCCAGGGAGTTCAGTCCAGCCTAAACTACATAGGCTACCCAGGGAATGCAGTGTAGCCTAAACTACAATAGCAAGACTCTGTCTCAAAAAGTACAGCAATAAAAAAAAAAAAATCTCATAGTTAGTATTACACTTAATACTGAAAGACAAATTTCTTTTACTATGAAAGACAAGGCAAGGATGTCTGCTTCACTGCTCTCATTCAACAGTGTTAGTTTTAGACAGTGCAATGAGGCAAGAAAAAAGAAGTGAAAGTTATACTAGTTAAAAAGAAAGAAACAAAATTGTCCCTATTTGCTGATGACATGATTGTTAGCAAGAAAAACCCCAACAAACTCATGAAAAAAGCTCCTAGAACTGACAATGAGTCTAGCAATGTTACAGGACACAAGAATAAACATAAAATATCATTCATATTTATGTAATTAGTAATGAACAAGTACACACTGAAGTTAAAAACACAATAACAATTACAATTACTCCAAAGAAATGCAATATTGATGTATAATCTAACAAACATGTATAGGACTTGGCTTGCTGAAAGCTATAAAATGTTGATGAAAGAAATTTTAAAAAGATCGAAATGGGGAAATATATAGTAAGATTCAACATAGTAAAAACTCAACATGATAAAGATGTCAATTGTTCTGAGTGATAAGGGCTTAATATAATCCCTACCATAATCCAGCAAAAATTTCTGTAGATATAGGTAATTTAATTCTAAAATTTACATAGAAAGACAAAGGAATAAGAAAAGCTAAAACAATTTTGAAAAAGAATATAGTCAGAAGAATTAGTCTGCTCCATTTTACAATATAGTTACAAAGATCCAGACTCTGCTGCTGACAGACAAACAAATCAATGAAAAACAGAAAACCTGGAAATAATCACACAAATATTCCTAATTGATTTTTTGACAAAGGCTTACAAGTAACTCAATGGAGAGGGGAAAAAAGGGTTCTTGAGCTATAGGACATCAATAGGGTTAAAAAAAAGCACAAAAGAATTTTCATCTAATTCTGTACACTTAAATGAAAATTAAAGTAGATCACAAACTTAAACCCCAAGACAGACCCATAAATGCAAAAATTGATATAAGCTGACTTCATAAAATTAAAAGCTTGTGCTCTGAGGACAATGTAAGATAAAATGAGATAAATCACAGAGCAGAGAAAATATTTATAAAACATCTATTTGACAAAAGACTAGGATCTAGAACATATAAAGAATTTGCTAAACTATCAAAAGTAAAACAAAGAAATGGTCAAATCAGAATATGGACAAAGGACATGCAGAAATGTTTTGCTTAAGAGAATTAAGATGGCATTAAGCATATAGAACAATGTTCAAAAATCATCAGATATTTGTGAAACACAAATGGAAACCATGACAAGGTGTCACTGCACACCCATTAGAATGGTTCAAGTAACATATACTACGCTAAATGCTGGTGAAGACAGAGGACATAGAGGAATGTAAAATAGTACAGTACTCTGAAATAGTCTCTTTCTTTTTGGTACAGGTGATTGAATTTAGGACCTTTGCACTAAGGCACCCCGCCTCACTTCTCGAAATTTTGAGCCAGAGACTTGCAAGCCCAGACTGGTCTTGAACTTGCAATCTCATTCTCTTAAAACTTGAACTGCTGCCTCATTCTCTTAAAAAAATTAAAACACATAACTACCGTATAACCCAGCAATTATGTTCCTGAGCATTTGTCCTACAGAAATGAGAATTTATAAAAATGTGTCTGTAAATGTTTATAAAGGCCTTATTTTTAGATGAAAATCTGAAACTTGAGGCAGGAGGACTGCTGTGAATTCAAGGCCACCCTTAGTTACATAATGAGTTCAAGACCCTGTTTCAAGAAGCCAAAAAACAAACAATCCAAAACAAAAAACAAAAACCCCCACCCAACCAACAGAAAATAAAACTGGAAACAACCCATACATTTTTAAATGGAAGAACAGTTACACTACAGTTCATCTATCATCATACACATTACTCAGCAATAAGAAGGAATGAACTATGGTTGGTACAGAAAACAACCCAAGTGGAACTTAAGGAAATTACATTGAGCAAAACAAAACCCAATACTTATAGCTTACATACTCTATGACTCCATTTACAGAATAGTCCTTAAAATAAAATTACAGAAATGGGATTAATGGTTATCAATGACTAAGGGGCAAAAGTGAAAGAGAAGTAGATGTGGTTGTAAGACAGCAATTCATGATCTTTGTGGTTGTGGAAATGTCTCATCTATGGATGTTGGCATCTGTGTTGTACTAGAATTTTGCAATATGTTACTATGGAGGTAAACTGGATACAGGGTCCTAGGATATCTTTGTATTATATTTTACAATTTCATCTAAAATCTACAGCTATCTGAAAATAAAAGAACAAAAATGAAATGAAGTCTGTATGTTTAAAATTTCCATAATAAAATCCTGGTGGAAAGACCATACAACTGCAGCAATGCAACAAAGTTTCCCAAGACCTCTATTACCAAGACGATGATAATGCAAGATAGGGTAGATTACCAATAACAGCACATCTGACTCACCATTTGTTTCTGGAGGCCATCTAATTTGTCTTCAGCATTGTCTTCTTTATCCGTGGTGCCTCTAAATAAAAGTAACCACATACCACCCAGAAGTTATTTTGTCACCATCATGCTTATGAGAGAATTTCCAAATCAGTAACTAAAGGGAACTAAAGAGAATTCCTCCACAGGCACTCAAAATGTTTAGTTTTCCCTTTCCTTTTAAGAGCACTCAAGAGACACTAAAAATGCACAAACTATCACCAAATGGTATCATCATTTCTTTTAAAGAGATTAAGACAAAAGAGGACATAACAAAGCAGATCAGAACAATGTAAGCAACACAGTATTTCACCATAAGAGAACCCATAATTAACAGTAACTACCATAATGCCTCTTTCTTCGAAATAGTTGAGCATACCTTCATATACAATAGTATCAAACATAACAAAATAGTATAAAACCATTCCAGAGAATGAAAGTATTACAGGGCATTCAGAACCAAATAACAGAATGAACAATTTGTTTATACTATCACACATAATAAAATCCAGTAAGATACAATATGATAGAAAAATGGTATCATTTCTGTGGGGAATGACCTCAAATCAAACGAGACGGCATGATGAGGCTGGAGCCTCAGAATCTACCCAGGCACGCTCTGAAGCTGGCTATTTAGTGATGATACCATCATAAAAAAGGCCATCACTGCTCATCGAGAGCTGCCTGCACCCACAGCTCTGATAAAAGAATAAAATGTAGACCGAAGCCTGCATTGGGGGCCTGATGCACCAACCCAACACAACAGAAGGCTGACTCTTCTAATTTGAAAATCATATACATCTGGCAGATTGCTGTTCTGTTGCTGAGAAGGAAAGGCATTCTGCTTTCTTTGTCATCAAACACTTGTAGCTAGGTTAGCTACCTAACGTCTTTCTCATAAGCTAAACGATTGCTGATGCCAGTTTCTTATTTTCCTTTTAAAACTGACTTGGAAACATGCCTGTCCCAAACGCACTTGTCCTTGAGGTCAGGTCCTAGAAGGAGGAAATCCCCTACCTTCATGTTTAACGACAAAGACAGCTATCCCACAAAAACACAAACTTCATGCCGCATTCAGGTACATTAGCCAGGGAGTGATTTCCCTGAACCAACCAGTGAGTCTGACAACAGGATCACCAGGCATTTGGGCTTTTATTAGTACCTACCAAAATGCGCTTTATTATCTGTCCATAGGAAATGATTGGGGGCAAAGAACATTATGACAACTGATGCTGACTATGGATTAGGACAGTTGAAAAAGTCATGTCACACTTTTCTTGGGCTGAGCAGATGGTTAGGGGCTCTTGGCAGTGCCAAGCTCTCACAGCCAGGCCTGATCATAGCCCTTGGCAATGTGTAGTATTTGCTACTGTTAAGAAGACAATTAGGTCAAAGTCTTAGTAAACACAAGCTAAGTGATAAATGTTCAGCTTTCCAAAAATATGTATTTCCATAGAAGAATATAGCCATATTATTTTTCCTGAGATTTCTTTTTTTGAGGGGAAGGATTTACTGGGCACTGAACCCAGTGCCTTCACACTGAACTATAGCCACAGCCCTTTAAAATTTTTCTGACAGCGTCTCATTAAGTCACTAAGTGATTTGGCTTGAATTTGAGAGCCTCCTGCCTCAGCCTTCTGGAGTGCTGGGAGTACTAGCATGTGCAACATACTGGCTGACTTTTTAGATTTTGGGGTCAAGCCACCAGTAAATAAAACTCAGCCAAAGGAAACGTAAGTGTTTGCACATGACCTACTGAAATGCCACAGGCATCAAGCAATGGTTCCTAAAGGTACCCCACTCATGGACAGTGCAATCCATAAATAATATTGGCATTTCTGATGAGGAACTTCAAGATCAAGAAGGCTGTACTTGCTGTGCCTCTTGTTAGCTTTCTGCCAGGTATGAGAGATCTGAATTTGTCCATGGGAACCACCTGACCAGATGAGAGGTGAGCCTGGTTAACAAGCTGGACAAAATCATGGGTAGTTTGGGACCCACAACAGACACAACTAGTATTTGGCTCAAAGAGTTTGTACATCTGAGGTATAACAGGTTAGACCCAAAGTAGCAATCTGGGGTGGAAGCTGTGGTGCAGCGAGGTTTAAAGGAGAGGACAGTCACTGAGGGACAAAGACTGAATATATGCAGAAAGGCTCAAAGGTCACGGTCAGTTTAGGATGATTCTCACCTTTCAGGAATGTCTGATGTCCCATCTGTACTGCTCTGTTCTGCTGAAAGGGATTTCTCATCTGGCATTCCAACTTTCTCCAGGAAGCAGAGGGCTGGGTCTGCTCGCATGGCATTGTACCTCTCATAACCTGATCACAAATAAAGGGACATTGGCAAGAAGACATCAAAAGTCAGATCAGAACTCACCGAACCTGCTTTGGGCCCTACACAGTCATTTGTTTCCCTTACTGGGTAAAACAATAAGATGAAACAATCACAGACAAAACATACTTATTTAGGATTAATGAGATCCTCTGAGACTAGGGCAACAGGGAAGGATCCTGGAGCTAAAACACCCACCTCTGAGCAGTATCTCACCAAAACTGACAGCTCAGCTCTATATTTGTGAACAGATGAAGGGTCCTGATTCTCACCAGGTTACCAGTCTTGGATGGCAAAGGGAGCTGGACAAGTTCGTTTTGTAACCTCTCCCTCCTCTCAACTTTGGATCTTGTTATATCCTAAATGGGCCTTATTTTCTTATGGCCCAGTTCTATCCCATGGGTGACAAAGGAAGATGGACAAAATGATGGGTGTAAATAAGGGCTGAAACACAGAGGAGTACTGTGATTGTTTACTGGGCTAAAATGGACTTGTTGCCACTATTCACACACTCAGTATGAAATCCTAATTCACAGTGGCCAAGACTTTGGAATTGTTCCTCACCACATTCTCAAGTCAGCAGATGGAGTATCTTTCAAAAGGAAGGCAAAACAATGAAAAATAACTTTTAATTCGATAAAGTCCAAATTGAGAATCTGTTATTTTACTGGATCTAATATGCTTTTTATAAGAAAGCAATATTTGGCTGAGGAAAAGACCGAAATCTATTGTCATACTAAACTATCTCGTGTAAATTCCTTTGTTATTATCAAAACCTGTTCGATGCTTCTCCTCACAAGGTCAATCTCCAGTTCTGTAGTATGTACAGAAAGCCCATCACATGGGATGGAAGAGCTGACTATAAACAAGGATCAGCCTGGTTAGGAACAAACTTGATTTTACCTTGCTGGGTAGTACTTTTTTTGGGTTTTTGTTCTTATATCACTATTGATACAATTATATTCTTCACCTCTAGACAGTACCTGGTACTTTTTCTCCAAGGGGTGGCTGGTGTGTGATCTTTCAGTTCAGTGTGACTCCACAAGACAGGTTCTGTTGATGGAGGCACATGGCACTAGAAACTGCAGTGCTTCCTGTTCCTCAGTCATTTATTCTTTAGGGTAAATATTTGAGTACTATTGGAGCTATGGTAGTACTTCCCTCCTTTAAGCAAGTCTGTGGCAGGCAGTCTGTGGCAGTCTGAGTACTCATAGGGTCTCATTAATCCTAAATAAGTATTTTTGTTTGTGATTGTCTCACAGGCTACAGGCTCCTTAGGAATAGTCTCTTTTTTTGCTCACCATCAAATATTATCCTCAAATTTTAACTATCTAGTACAGGGCCTGACACTATACAGGCAACTGACTGCATGAATCAGGTTTGGTGATTCTTTTCTAGTCATCACTGTAGGAAGAACTTTTTCACCCTGTATCTATGTTCTGCCTTAGTTCATGTAAAACTATCTGACTGAAAGAATGAAAGTTCTCTTCCACTGTCCTTTTACTACTGCGGGAGGCTAGCAGTCTGTGCGTTCCGCCTCTGTACTCTCTATGCTTGACAGAACATGAAGCAGGTGGGATCTTCCATGTGAAGTTTCTATCATGTAGACTTCCTGTCATGTGTGGGCCTGAGATCAGCCCAGATTCTGTATTTCTATTTCTTAATTAACTGTGGAGCTGGATGTGAGGAAAAGTGGTTGATTCAGTTCCCCAGAAAAATAACAACTGCGTTAAGAAGATTCTAACGTCAGTAATGACAAAACAAAGACATAAGCAGAGCAACAAATGACAGGCCTTTTGGGGAGCGGTTGCCTGCCTATTTCATTTAGCCTATAAGCTCCTCTTAAGAATGTGAACAGAAATACTAAAATCTGTATATTTGAGGGATATTTTATAAATCTAGGCTGCCCCACAGGGCAAGAGTTATCTAATGCAAATTACAGCTTAAAGCGTCATTCAAACTAGGATTGCAGCAGGGACCTCCTGGTGGGGGTATAGAGATGGAGCTATGGTAGTGCTCCCCTCCTTTAAGCAAGTCTGTGGCAGGCAGTCTGTGGCAGACTAAAAGATAAAAACAACCCAGTCTACACAGAGCTGAGAATGCTTGCAGCACCACATCACACACTTAACCAAAGGATGGAGATGACACAGAGCAGGCGTAATTCCTGACTGTCCAGGGGACAGTCATCTGAAATAGAGCCAGACCTTAAGAGAGTGCCAGAAATGAAGATGGAAATGAAGATAGACACATTTATTTTGAGGTTTTCCAAGTAATTAAAAAAACCTCCCTCAGTTCCTTTAATTTCTTGGTTAACATAAAGAAAACAAACAAACAAAAAAGATGGTCCATGCCTCTCTGCTTAGATTTTTAAACTGACAGGGCAAAAGATACACACTAAGAACATACAGATTATCTTCAATGACCTTAGAATTCCATGTACATACGAGATGGTAAAACCTAGCATTTTACTCACTTGTTTATTCCTCTAATCAAGCACACTGTCTACTATAAGCCAGGCACTAGGTCAGACACCAGGACCATTAAGAGTGAGTGAGAGGGAGGCAGTCTAAGCTCAAGTGCAAACAGGCAAGTTCTTTGTGACCACAGTGCCTCTCTGAAATTTCTCAACACATTTACAGCACTGTCATGACTGACATATTCATCTGGTCAAGACTCCCAGAGGGCAGGGGTAAGGCTCTGCTTTCCAAGACAAATGTTTAATAGGATTGTGGAATTTTCTTCTTCTTCTTCTTTTTTTGGTACTGAGAATCGGACTCACGACCTTGTGCCTGACAGGCAAGCGCTTATGCTCCTGAGCTGTATCACCAGCCCCTGGACTGTGGAATTTTATAGGAGCATGTGAAACTTAGTGAAAGAAGGCTTGGATTGGTTTTCTGGGGGATCTGGTCCAGAAGGGAGAAATTTTACTGCAATACACACCATGCTTGAAAACGCCAATGAGAAGGGACTTATCAGCCTCAGCATCCCACCAATCCACTGGGATCTCCACGTAGTCAATGTCAGGCAGAGGCACATCCAGTTCCCTGTGGAAGGAAGGGCGCAGACTGTTTTGTGTCTGTTCCTTCAGCACAGACGCAAAACAATGCAAAGCTACCAGCTCTAGGCTGGTGTTTGGCCAGATTACTAGATGTATACTAAGATGCTCGAGTAAGGACAAACAGAAGCACTGAGAAGGCTAGGCTTAAGTAGGGACCCTTTCCATCAGGGTCACCCAGAGAAATGTCTAAGCATATGTACTTAATTCCAGATTCCCCTCCTTCCTTTTCTCTTTTGGGGTTGAATCCAAGGCTTTCAGACTGACTTACACATCCCCTTTCTATTTTGAGACAAGTCTTGCTCAGTTTCAAACTGCCCAGGCTAAGTATACACTTGCAGTCACCCTACCTCAGCCTCCCAAAATGCTGCAATGACCAGCATGTACCACCACACCTAGACAGATAATACTTTAGTCTAACAGATGTAGAGCCATGCAGCAACACCAGGAGAGCCCATTGTTAGTTGGTGCTGGGATCTATATGTAAAAGGTAATTCTGATGTGCACCTTTAGTTGAAAAGCACAGCAAAAGCCACTTGCTATAGTGGTCATCAGAGGGCAAAATTTCCCCCCAATAGCTAAACTCAATCATGACTGAATGCTTAAAATAGTAAATGTCCAAATCATCCTGGATCAACATGTTGCTTTAATATACAAAACTCAAGTACCACTTGAAAACAAAGAGCTTGCATTGGTTTAGCTGGAATATAAAGAGTCTTTTACAGGACAATTGTCACAATAGGTGGCATTTTCTGGTAATGGTTTGTAAACAGTCTATTGGGTCAAAACTGAATGTAAGTTGCACTGCTGCTAGCCAAAAGGATAAACATAATTTGCTCCAGGGTGCACACAAGCAGAGATTAGCAGCCAGCCCTTTCTCATCAGTCCTCTGTAAACTCTGTTCATGTTCTGAGAGCACATGGATCCTTAGGCTCACTGTCTTCATTCATCTCAGAAGTCCTTGGTCTCTGCAGGTTTTGGGGGCTGGTGCGCAGCAGTGAGGATGTCTACCTGGACGGCTATTCCTTTTCCCTCCTCACTGCTTGGGATGGTTTCTCTGCAGTGTTTGAGAGTTCTTTCCTAAGGCTGTTTTGATGGTGACACAAGCCTGACTAACGTTGCTAGGTCTAGTTCCCTCTGTGAGATTAGTGCTCCTTGGCTCCCAGTTTTTTAGAAACCCACTCTTCTGCCCAGATAGTGGCTAAATGACTTTTCAGGGACAAGTGCTCTCCATGTCTTAGGGCAACTGCTGTACATCATAACATTAAACAACAGTAAGACCAGCGAGAAACGAAGAAAGCAGAGAAAAGGGGGAAGAGTGAGTAATACTCTGTCCTTCTTCTAAAGAGTAAAACCCATCTGTATGTCTAGAAAGCATGTGACAGACAGTGAGTAAGTTATTTCTGCCAGGTAACATTTGATATAAACTATCAGGTTGAATATTACTCCATTTATATGATCTGAACCTTTCTATCAAAACACAACCCCTCTCCATGCTGTAAATTACTACCATGACTCCACAAGGCACAGTAAGTAATAATAATCATCATGGGGACTGGTCCTAATCACAACTGCCCATGGTCAGGGTGCCTATAGTTTTCTCTCCTTTACTGCTCCTATGACTAATAAAGCCACTGGCACTGCCCAGTGGAAAAGCAAAGAAAACATGACCACAGGCAGTCTCAGCATTCCTGGTGTTGTCTAGGAATGACCAGTGTGTAGAGAAAACTGCCACTTCAGGGAAGATAAGTAAGACTGTCTGGTGATCCTGCTTATAAATTGTGACTTTCTAACAGCTATATTAAGTAGCAGCAGAGAGCTTTCATTTCAATAAATCTTGGAGGACTCTCAAAGATGCAACAAATCAAACAGGTCATAAGGTAGTAACATGATTAACAAATAAAAGAGAAATACTTGAATGTATTAAGAGTACTAAGGCCAAAATGGGATTCTGAGAAACAGTTTGTCTATACCTGGCAGACTAAACCAATCAGAATAACTGACATTTATTGTGCAAAGATTACCTACGGTAGAGAAGTGACTATTTTAAAGGCAGTCTTACAATGGCAGGGTGAGTAGGGAGGAAAAAAACCAAAAACCTTCCAAAAACTTTGTTTCCAGAAGCCTATTTTCTTGCTGCTTTTACTTGGAGCCATCCTCGTCATCTGGATGGAATGTTCCTTCTCTCCGCCCACTTCTCAGGTTACTAGTCCTAGGCAGTTTGGCCAGTCCACACACAGGCACTTAATGTCCATTCTTGATCACTGAGAGCTAAGGTTGATTTGTTTTACCTGGCAGGAGTTCCCTCAAATGCTTTATCAGCTGCTTCGCCCAGTATTTCAGCTTTTAGGTAGTACAGCATTCGGACTCGCAAAAGGACTCTACAAAAGGGGAACACATTAATGTAAACACATTAGAACCCATGACTGACTGTGACCTCACCCCCAAACTGACACTGGGAAATTACAGGCATTCCTATGTAGTTGGCAGTATGAAGTAATATGCCAGGAAGCACAAAGGAAAAAAACCATGTACCAATGGCAGATGCTACTATGATCATTCTGTCTTTCCCAAGAAAACAACCAGCTCCTTAGTTATCTGTTGGATTGCCCATAAGTCACAGGGGAAAACAGACCTACAGTAAGTACTCTGATATTACAGGGAATATACACTTCTTCTACAAGACCACAATAACCCTGAAGGCATAGCTGGTGTCCAAGAGGCCAGTTAACAGTGCGAGTGATGTAGAATAGCAGTGTGTTCAAACAGTTTTACTCATACAGAATAAAATGAATAGAAGACAGAAGTCACTTTCTTATAGCACTAGGTCTTCCCTCCAGAATCAGTTTATCTTGCTTCTGCAGAGGTCATGTTCAGGATTTGAGTTAAGTGTTTGTTGGGCACGCCCTGCACCATGCTTGATGCTGTGAGATATATAACACAGTAAACAACTCAAACTCATTTTGATCAGCCTGCAACAACAGAGTTGTGAAATGAAACCAATCACAGGAAGAGTCAAGAGTAAAGAAAATGACTATAAGTTTCTAGGCCAAGAGTACACAGCAAGAACCAGCGCAGAGGCAGCTGGCTGGCCAGAAGGCATTTTATGTTTAAGGCCAAGCAGTCAAGAAAGCTGGAGAAGCACTTGCAATTCACTAAATACCAGTCAAGGGTGAAGGTTGGCCACCAGAAATAGAACTCTGTTTACATTCCTAGTACATAGGAAATGACCTCCAGAAAATTTGTTTATAAAAAGATACGACAAACAGTATGCATAATATGCATCATTTTAAGGAAGACAAGAGGCACCTGCAGATACACAGATGCAAAGTATCTCTATAAGAACCAGGTTAGTGTGCCTCTGAAGTGGGCAACGGGAAAACGAGAAAAGTTTTGACAGATTTTTACTTTTTTAAACATGTATATGACCAACTTAAGTTAATAATATAGGTCATGCCCTCTAAAAAGCATAATTTCTTCAAGCTCTGGGTAGGCAGTGCCACTATGGGTTTCTTATAAATGGAGACACAAAGTTAAAACTTTGAGACTGGAAAGAACCCTGTGTTTGTTATCAGTGTTTTTTTTTTTTTTAAACTCAGCTGCTAATCAAGTCAAATAATTCTGAGATTTTCTTTCTCCTAAAACCCAGACAGGAACTCTAAGAATTTATAATCACTGCTGAGCCTTATGCCTAGTTGGCAGGAACTGGTAGCCTCCCTAAGAACAGAAAGTCAGAGCCTTGCCTGCTGAAATCTAGCTCCATCAGAGTAAGGTTTTTCTGCAGATGTAAGACTGGGAGAACTATGTGTTTCTCTGCTGAGAGGCAAGTGTTCGATATTTGGCAATATCTGCAGTACAAGGGAACAGAAGTTAAAGTCAAAAGTATCTACTTAGTTCTTCCAAACAGAAGCCACTCATTTTAGAGGGCAGATTGACAACTCCTTGCATACAGCCACCTCCTTCTAGACTGAGATGAAAAGGCCAAAGAACAGAGACAGTGGAGCAAATATCTGCACCCTGTTTTAGCCAAACAAAGCAATCCATTAATATTTTGGGGGCAGAATCTTTTTTTTCTTTTTCTTTTTAAAGACATAATAATGTGAAATACACTTATGTAAAGTAGATTCTGTATAAATGTGTAGGGTCGAAGCATTGCACAAAGAGAAACCAACTGGCAGCAGAACATTTCCACGGAAGTCCCACTGGACTCCCACTCAAGCACTGTCCTACCCCCAAAGAAGAACCCCTATCCTGACTTCTGTTACCTTGGATTTGAAGTAGTGGCTTTTTAACTTTTCCTTTTTCTTTTTTGAGACAGGGTCTCACTATGTCTTTTGGTCTGGCTTGAACTCACTTATGTAGCCAGGGCAGGCCTCCCACTTGGCAATCCTCAGCTTCCCGAGTTCTGGGATTACAGGAATGGGTCACCATAGCCAGATGCTTTTTAACTTTTGTAAGTTTTTCTGATAATTTTATGCCTCTACATAAAATATTACTACTAACAACAAACAATACTTTAAGAATGCTTACTATATGCTAGGCACACGTTGCCTCCATTAACTTTCAGAACAATGCTAACAGGTATGAACTGTTGTCATCATTTTGTAGACAAAGGAAAAAAGGCACAAAGAGGTTAAATAACTTACCTGCTGGCCAAATAATCAGGCCAGGACTTTAATCTAGATAATTTTGACCCAAGAGTCTATCTTAAACCTTTATCTAATACAGGATGGCAGTAAATTTGCTAATTATGACAAAACTCTCCCAACTATTACTCCATCTTGCAAACTGTTGCCAGGTTAGATTTTCCTCTCAAATTTCACTTTGTAGTCACAAGTCTCACTAGTGCAAGAAATTCTGTTGCTATGTGTTTACTGATAACATTTTTACTTGTCAGGAATACTATTAATAAGCCCTCTCAGCTAGCCAGCTTCTTTGTTGTCTGTTTCTCATATTCACTAACATCAAATGCATTGCGGATCTTCCCTAGCTGGGCTCTATCACCCATAATAAGTGTCCAAGTGCAACAGAGATAGAATGGCGAGATGCAAAACTACTGTATTGTGTATAGTAGCTTTCATTACAGCATTGGACACAGGACCTATCTTAAAATGGAGTGATCAAAAAGATGAGACTTCAGGGGCTGGAGATTTAGCTCGGCGGCATAAGCGCCTGCCTTGCAAGTGTGCGGTCGTGAGTTTGATCCCTGGTACCGAAAAAGACAAAAAAAAAAAAAAGACAAAAAAAAAAGACAGACAAAAAAAAAAAAAAAAAAAAAAAAAAGACGAGACTTTGTCTGTAAAAAACGAAACCAAAAAGCCTTACAACATGACAATTAAAGAACCAGCAGGCTGATGTTATAAGAACATTTTGTTTTTTTAAAAATTTTATTTTAAAGAGAAAAAAAAACCAGAAACATCAAGAAGCAAACAAAGGGGGTAGATATTTAGCTCAGCGGCATAAGCACCTGCCTTGCAAGCAGGCAGTCGTGAGTTCCATCCCCGGTACCGATAAAAACGAAAAAGACAAAAAAAAAAAAAAGAAGCAAACAAACCTAAAACACAACAACAAAAGCAAAATGACAATAACCACCACCACCACTATCACCATCATAGCTATATAGATTTTCAAAACAAGATGACAGGAATTTAATAATGTTTGTTATACTGAATATTGTTATCTTCAAAATACCGATTACCAGATACAGGCCTAAAACAAAATAATAAAATAAAACCAAACACTGCATTTCAAAAATGAGACAGAAGGAAATCCCCACAGTTGCCATAATGCACATTGCCATCCTCTAAACAGATGCCCAGACCACCAGCCCCAGGCCTGCAGAGCTCAAACAATACAAGCATCAAGCTATCCTTTCACCTTGGTTGCTATCATCTCACCCTGAGTCTTCTGAATCAGCCATGTGCTTACACTGAGGGTGGGCAGGGGGAGTGTGCTCTTCTGGTTTTGGCTCACAGAAAGGCACAGTTTGTCTTCTTGCTAAGCCACATCTTGTTTTTTTTTTTTTTTTTTGAAGCAGTGTTTTGCTTTGTAGTCCAGGCTAGCCCTGAACTCACTATGTAGCACAGGCTGGCCTCAAACTCACTACAATCCACTTGCCTTGGCCTCCTGAGTGTTGGGATTACAAGTACGCGCTACCACACCCAGTTTCAGCATAACATTTTAATCCTTAATGTAATAAGCTCTTGATGACTAAGGGTGTATAAGAAGCCTTCTTACTGCACACTAGGTAATGCTGGGAAGATAACTCTTATATGGCCTATATAATCCCAGGGGGCATCTGGTTTCCAAGTGTCAGATACACTGTATAATGATGCAAATAGCCCCATGCAAAACTATCACTCTTTCATGGCTAAGTGTCCGAACTTCCCAAGAATAAACTATGCAGGAATACAATTTTATCTTTTATTTATTTATTTATTTATTTTGTTGATGTCCTCTAGTCCACCTTAGCTGTTATCCTATGGATATAAAGAATATTATCTCAAAGGCATGACGATGAAGTACTGGAGGCCATGCTGGCAATAGAAAAGTAAAGGAAGTAGCAAGCTGGCATAGGGTCCTGAGCAGTGGCCAGTAAGGACAGTCTTCTGCCTTTGCTAATATGATCCCAGAGGCAGAGGGGATTTTGTGTGGCTTTTGAAAGTCAGATGAGAAAAATCTTCAGGGATACAAAATGTATCCTGGGAGACAACAGATACTGTTAAAGAAGTTAGGAAACCTACAGCGTGAAATGAATTGCTGAGCCAGCTTAGGCCACAGATCCCCTAACCTGGGCACAATAAGGAATACAGAAGTGGCCTCCCTGTAAAGTCTCAGGAACTAGGCAGCCTGAGCAAGGCTATCCCAGGGGGTAAAAGGGGCACACTCACTTATTACAGTGCTGCTTGAGGTGTTTCTTGTAGCCATCATCATGCAAGACCACTTCAGGGTTGCAGGTCGTTAGCCAGTCTGCATTTTTTAGTTCTGGGAGCAGTAGCTGGTTCTTCATCTTCTTTCCTTTCCTTCCTCTAGGGACTGGGGCAGACAGCCCTGAAATAGAAAGTGCCGGGCACATAGATAAGCCCATGGGTATTAAATCAGCTGGACTAGAGTTGCAAAGAGGGAGCCAAGACATGATTAGTGGGCTCTGGATGACAGGCTCTACTCACAAGCACTGAGGTGATGTATTTGGTCTCCTACTTAGTCAACTCTAGGGCCCTTTAATCAGTCAGTAAGATTTACTGAGTACCCTGTGAGAAGCAAGAAAAGTGTAATATGGTCTGTGTGCTTAGGATCATTATGATTTTCCTTCTGGCAGACAGGAAGATTACATTTAAAACTTTAAGGAGAACTTGGATCAAGTACAAGGAAAAAGTGAAGCACAAGTAAAGGCACAGAGGTGGAATAGAAATAGAATGATGAAATGCAAAAGATGAATCACAGATCTCAGCTGTGAGTTACCACCTTAAGGCTGGAACCCTGTGGCACTCAGGTTAGTGGACAGGATTACATATTGGAAACTGCAAGAGGCTCAACTATCCTCAAAATAACACAGGCAACAATGGATGATCCTAAGAGAAAAGTGACAGCATCACCATCTTTCTACATATGTACTGTTCTAAAATTCATCCAGAAAGAGAAATACCCAAAGCACAGTGATGTGGACCGACAAAGGAGATGAGATAAAAGTGCCTGGGAGCTCTTCTACCTCTCACCTGAGTGGTTCTGGAGAGTCTGGGCCTGTCCATCTTTGGTAGGTGTGATTAGTTCCCAAATGAAACTCTTAATCTTCTCGTCTCCCTTATAATGTTTGACACAGTACACCAGTAAGGCCCGGCAAATCATTTCCATGTCCTTCTCATTCAGGTGCCACTTGAATCGTCCATGAGTCAGGATGTCCTTCCAGCGGCCCCAGCTGATAGTAAAAACACAAAAGAGTATTGGAAGGAGGAAGGGCCATGCAATAAACTTTCACAAAGCAGGATAAACAAGAGCAAAAAGCACGTCTCATCTTTTGGGCCTGTTAATCACCTTGTGAGCTATTTTTTCTTAAAGGCCTTTGAAGACTACATCAGTGTAGCACATCAAATGTCATTAAGGAAATCTGAACACTGGACATTGAGAACTTCACATGGCTGCTGGTTATTAAGAAAGCATGGATCAAATTATTGGAAGCAGAGAATAAGAACTGAAACAGTTCTTAAAGACGCTGAGCCTACCATTTCTACAAAGCCAGAGCTCTGCATATACCATGCCTTGACTTAAACATCTTGTCATGAGTAACGTCAGTGCCCCTCGCCCGTGAGAGTCTCATGCAATTATGGATGTGGTTGAATGTAGTGTTTGTGATTGATTTGTTGTCTAGTGCTCAGATAGGTGGTGTGAGTGCAACACGCACCCAGGGATGGAGCCAGTATACAATGTAATGGTGGGAAGAAGGTGTATCTTTCTCTTTTGCTATTTATGCTTGCTGCTTATGGTGGCCCTGCTAGGCCACCCTGGTTCTTGGAGGCAATTGAGTATGGACTGAAACCTCCAACATGTAAAAAATAAACCTTCCTTTCCTAACTTTGGGTTCAAGTAGTTTGCCTTAACAATGAGAGAGGAAAGTAACTAAGACAGAATTTGGTACCAGGAGTGGGGTTATTGCTGTGACTACACCTGACCATGTCAAGATCCTTTGGAGATGGCTGTGGGAAGAGTTTGGGAAGGTTTGGAGACGTTGCCTGAAAGGGTGGTGCTGGAATAGCTTAGGCTGTTCTGTAGGGGAGAGTCTCGTCAGAGCTCAGGAGACCAGAAGGCTGACAGAAAGCCTGTCAGTAAAGATCAGGCTTGGGAGGTTTCTGCTGGAAAGAAGGAGTGCACTGGTTGTTGGACTCTACACGATATGTGTTATGGCCTGGCAGAAAGTTTGTCTGCATTTTGCTCGTGTCCAGAGACTTTGCCTGAGACTGAGATTAAGGGTGGTGAAATGATTAATCTGGCAAAAGAAGTTTCATGGCAGTCAAATGTTGAGGTAGTGACATGGCTATTGTTGGGGGCTTTTAGCCAGATTTATGTTGTGAATCAAGAGCAAAGAGCCCAGCAGGATTGAAAATGTGAGTTTGGCTAGGAAGCTGTGGACTTTAAAGATAGAGCTGAGACCTCAATTGCTGGGAAAGAACAAAGAAATAAAAAGAATGGCCTGGGGCCATCCTGGGAAGCAGCAAGTCTCCACCTTTTGCAGCTCCAAACTGGCAAAAATGAAAGAGTTTGCTTGGAGGAGAAAGCTGCAGAGGGTGACATTCCAGAGTGGCAAAGGAGGCCACAGGAGGTTCCAAAATGGCAGCGGCCACACCAGATTCCAGAAAGGTGGTGACACAGAGAAGCTATTCCTCACAATCAGGTTCAAAGAGTTCAGCAATCCAGGCACTCAACCCTTACAGCCAAGAAAGAGGAAAGCCTGGCTAAGGCTCCAGCTAGCAGTGGACCCTGACAACATCTACATGGTACTGGTTTTAGTTGCAAGGAAAAGGTGCACCAGTTCTGAGGTTAAGGCAGCTTCCACCCCAATTTCAGAAGGCCTAAGAGGCCAGGCAGTGTGTTCCTAAGAGGGCAATACGTGAAGTTGAGAGTGAGAGGCCAAAGATGCAACAGAGATGCCAAAGGTTTGGAAAAGCCAGGAATATGGATCATCCAAGGAAAGCTGCTAACACTGAGCAGAGCGGGCTTAAGAGAGAAGCTATGAAAGCTGAAACCTCCGGAAGTGCTGTGGAGGTGGAGTCGCTCAAGCCATTTGGAGCCTGCAACCAGATTGCTTCAAATGTTGAGCATGGAACTCCAGGACTTAATGTTTGTTTTGCTGGATTTTGGACTTGCTTTGGTTCCAATACTTTGTATTCCCGTTTGTAACTTTTGGAATGGTAATATTTATCTTGTGCCTTTTCATTTTGGAAATGTTTAACCTTGTTTCATTTGTAGAGGGGGTTGTAGTTAAGTCTGCCATAGATCTAGGAGGAGACTTGGGACTTGGACTTTCCAGTAATGCTGAAACTGTTAGGACTTTGGCAACTCTTAGAGATGGACTAAATGTCTTTTGTATAAAGGATGTGCATGAGTCTTTGAGGGGCCCAGGGGTAGAATGTCATCATTTCTGTCAGTGAGCCCTCAAGTCTCATGTAATTATGGACGTGGCTGAATCTAGTGTTTGTGACTGGTTCATTGTCTAGCACTCAGATGGGTGGTGTGAGTGCTACACCTGCCCAGGGAAGGAGCCAGTACACAGTGTATCAGTGTAAGGAAGGTATGTGTTTCTCTTTTGCTGTTCACGCTCGCTGTTTATGGTACCCCTGCCACGCCACCCTGCTGCTTGGAGCCAAATAAGTATGGATTGAAACTTCCAACGTGTAAGAAAGAAACCTTTCTTTCCTAACTTTGGACATCAGGTATTTTGTCTCAACAACGAGAGAGAAAACTAACTAAGACACATCTGTTGCACTGACTCCTTATATATCTTTGGGGGGGAAAACTGCAAGAAATCAGTACTAGGCAGCAAATTAGTAACAGAGACTTGATTTGACAAGCATTTGAGAAAACTATAGCACTTGTACACTATGACTGCAAAGCACACAGTGACTTGGGGATTCTGTTGCGCCAGCTGATCTTATCAGCCGTATAACTACAGAGGGTTTGGAGAAACACAATGAACAAATCTCAGGCTGAAAAATGGGAAAAGAGTACTATCACATCAAGAAGAGATAATACCTACCCAAAGATGAGCAGGTTCTTTTCTACTCGGAAGCACTCAGCTCGGAGGTAGCGCCTGGCTTTGTCATTGAGTCGTCTGGATCTTGTGGGTCGTTCATCTGAGTCACTGTCTAACTCTGAAAACTCCATAAGCTCATCTTCCTCAAACGAGTTGTAGTGTTTGGTCTGCTTTCTTACACGAGGCCGATCAATCACTAAGCTTTCCTAGAAATGAAGAGGACAATATGTTGGAGAGAAGGCCCTCCTTTTCTCCACTCCGTGCAATGTACAAATATATCCTGCTGCCGATCCTCTAGGCACATGTGGGAAAGAACCAACCCCTCATTTCGTCCTCTGGCTGGAAAGGTTCTTCACAGCGCACCTGTTGTCTCTATGACTACAGGAAAAGCAGAGATTTTCTGAGACTTGCTCAAGTTGGCATGCTCCCTGGCCACTATCTGCTGTCATTCTAACAGGAGTATGGGAAGGTAATGTCTGTGAGTGCCCAGAGTGACAGCATGCTCTTGCCAAGAAAGATTGGCTGTTCTGCTAGCATGAACAAATCAGTCTATGCTCTGGAGTCAGAACAGGTCAGAGCATGCCATATACATGGCAACTTTCTAAAGGCAAACATACATCCTTCTGTTTCATTATCTGCCTACTGTTACTATTCACTAGCCTTTTGTATTTTGCCAAAACACAAAATGCCTAGCGGCTTCCCTGGTCACACCTACTGTCCTCTGTAATTTTATCATTTCCTTTTCCTCACTCCTTTTCTACTTCTTCCAGGGCCAGGATAAACCCCTGCACACTCTTTCTTAGTCCAGACAGCCAGTTTGCAGTTCATGCCTGCTTCAATGACCCTGCTTTCCAACTTGGAATGGTACCATTGCTTTTTGCTACCAATAAGGCAGGAGGTCTTTCTTTCTCTCTCTAACCCACCGTTTCACACACAGGGTGGCTCCTTGATTATGACACTGTAAAACACTTAAAGCAGATTACTAAAAGAGATTCAGAATCTTCTTATATATAAGAGGGAAAAAGAACATTTCTATTTGGAGAAAGGATGCTGGATTAAGCAAATGCTGGCGATCTTACAGAAAAATACGTATAGCTGGATGCTGGCCCTGACTTACCTAAATACAAATAGGGTTTCTGAACCCACAAGAGTTCAACACTCACCTCACACAGTTGGAAAGGATATATACTTAATGTGAGGTAGGGAAAGCAACATTCTATAGGTTCTTTAAAGTTGGTTGGGCATCAGTGCCAGTTTTATTTACAAATGTGACTGCTTATTTACAGATATAACATCCTGCGTGGAGTATAGGCTTTTCTACCTTTTTCTACCTGTTTTGGTGAGTTCAATTACCTCACCCAAAGGCACACTTTTGTTTCATTTCAGAAACAGCAAAACTTGAGCACTGAAAAAAAAAGATGGAAAGCCAAAAACCTTTCCTTTGTTATTTTTTTTTCCTTCTTTCTTTTATTTGTCATGGGTGAGACTACTTTCACAGGAAGTATTGACACAGAAAAAGACAGAACTTGATCTGTTTGGTTAGTCCCAGCAATAATTTCCTTTGTAGAACCTCCCAGATATTCAGCAGATTCTATGTTGCATTAGCTCACTACAGAGTTATAATAGCTAACATTTATAAGTGCTGTGTATATACCTAGCATGTTTTAAGTGCGTTATAATAGTATGTCAGCTAAGGATCAAGTCTCAGGATTAAATAATGACTTGAGTGGTATAGAAACTTATGGTCAGATGAGAGAGCAAATAAGTGGTCAGTGAAGTAAAATATGCTGTACCTTTTCATTCTTTGCTTCAGTGTCCAGTTCAGCAATTTTAGCCCATTTCTGCCAAAAGTTAGGGTCATCTAAGGAAATATCTGTCCGGTTTCCTGAAGCCACAAAACTAGCCTTTCAAAGGAAATAAGAGTCAACAAACTGCTTGAGCAAGGTACAAATGAAACAGTTGTATTATTTTAAAAGTACTAGAAAGCTAAATATATTATCTATCTACATCAAAACCTCCTAGCGGTGCTTCCAAAATAAATATGAAAATCTAAAAGTTATTCTTTTTTCTTTTATTTCAAAGACTGGCTAAGGAATTTACAATTTCAGTTGACATGGTTTTATAGAAATTAACACATTCCTACTGGCTTGAATCACAGGTAGTACATGCATGCCTGTCCCATTGGATGGTTTGCATCACTGGTGGTACGTCAACAGTTTATGTTTGGATGGCCCCGCAAGCCCCATGCAGTCATGGAGGTGGTTGAATCTAGTGTCTGTGATTGGTTCGTTGTCTAGTGCTGGGACTGGTGATGTGAGTGCCATACCCACCCAAGGGTGGGTAGCTGGCATACAATATAAAGGAGGTAAGAAGGCATGCTTTTCCTTTTTCTATTTTTGCCCTTTCGCTCTTGTTGCTTGCAGTCACCATGAACGACTGCTCTCAGCCATGCCACCTTGCATTGAAGCCAGCTGAGTATGGAGTGAAACTTACAAAAACTGTAAGCTAAATTCCTTCATCTTTATAAATCAAAAGTCTATAAATGGCCCAAATCTAGCTAGGTGCTTGAACCTGAATAATTACTGCCCAAATATAAAAATATTAATATTGTTCATCCAATTTAAAATTACTAAAATAAAAATTTATTTCATTAAATTAAATAAATCTATTTATATTTCAGAAAAGTTTACTGATAAATTCCTTAACTTTTAACATGGAAATCTTACCTATTGCTGATATATTTAATATGCATTTAAAACAAGTCAGCTGCACTATGATTTTTTAATTGCATTTAATATGTTCACAGTGGGACCATAATTTATATGTATTGATGCTGGGTGTCTGTGATTTAAATGGCACCATCTAATGTTAAGTAGCTAACCAATGGTGGTTCATCACCCAATGGAACAGCCAGGCATGTACCACCAGCAGTACAAGCTGACAGGAATGACCAAATGCACATCAGAGCTACCTAGCACTGAGACATACAAATTATGGCTCTTTTGTGAACATATTAAACCTGGAAGCAAGAAAAAATCCTAAAAGGCAAGAGTAGTGTGTTACTTAATACACAAAACTAGTGTCTAATTTCAAGATTCTGCTAGATTTAATTTGTTTTTTAGTTCAACAGTTAACCAAATGTCTGCTCTAGAAAAACCACTGAAGCAACACATTACCCAGGTTTTTTCCTGAAAGCACAAAACTTCCTACATGAGTCACTGAATCAAATCGATCTTAAAGCTCATAGATAACATAGCAGAGCCTATGCTTAGGGTAACCTGAGAGTGATCTGTAAACTTCTAAAGCCACAGACCTATATAGCAGAGGAAGAAAGTCCCAAGACTAGAAGCTAGGAAGCTTACATAAAATCTTTTTTCCACGAAATGAACAACATGCTTGCTTGAGTGTGAGGACTAGAATGTTCACTGAAGATCCACTCTCTGACAGTGATCAAGGAATACTCTACAAGGAATCAAGACAATTACTCAAAGGTTTTGGAGCAGTCCTCGTGAAGAGTGGACAGGGTCAAGTGCAGGCTAGTATCTACCTTGCTACTAATCATCAGCTCTCAAATGTTCAGTGTTTTCTTTCCACAGCCCCCCATGACTTTCTCTAAGCATCTACATCTCCAGAAAGTTACAGAGACCAGATATGCAGCCAGACAGTTTCCAGAATTTGCATTTTGAAAAACAAAAAGCTTGCTAACAAGAGTTGAAGAATAAATGATGTTCATTTCTTTCCCACCGACCCAGAAGGTCCTGTACCTTGGCAAAAGTGGACCCTTTCCCTTCGGACTGGATAGTGATGGTGTGGGTTCTCCTTTGCAGAATCTGGTCTATATCTTCTTCACAGAACTTGGAACCTTCATCCTCCTCATCCATTAAGGCTCCATAAGCACCTTTCCGGAGCAAATCCTCCACCTCCATTTTTGAGAGCTGCTGTACCTGAACAAGTCACCAAAAGCTACTCACAAAGTAGAAAATGTACAGGAGAAAAAGCCTTAAATCTGGCCTTATGATTCACTATACAGTTCCCCCACTCATTGTATGTATCAGAAAGAACAAAAGACAAGAAGAACAAACTTGAAACAATGAAAACCCAGAAAAAGGTATCCTGTGTATTTTCTCAGGAAGCACAGACAGACAATTCTCTACAGGGAAGTCTGGAATATAGCACAACACATGATCCAAGAGCCCTATCATTCTTTCAGATGTCATAAGCCACTAAAACTAGGCACCATTGAAGAGGATATATTTGAATACTAAAAAAAATTTAGTTTGAGACTGTATCTTTAAAAATCTCCAGATGTATGAAATAAGTTGAAGTATGATTTACTCGTTATTAAACAAATACATTAGTATTGGAGGTGATGTCATTTCTTAACTAAAAAAGGATCCTGTGACAAGTGTCATCTTCTCAACTACGTGTTGAAAACAGGAAAAGGGATTCAAAACATCCTTCCCTGGTTCTAATTAAAAATCTGGTTCTTCTTATATCAATCAAGACAGAATTCCGTAACTCGAAGGATGCGTAGTTTGAAGTACTATACTTAGCAACATATACACAGCTAGGAGGATATAGAACATATGGACTGAAGACAATTCACTTAGGAGCTTTAATTGCCAGTCTTTGATGCCCTAAACCCAGAGATTAAGGAGATATCTTGATGTGCCTATACCACACAACTAAGAATATCCCTTTTTTGAGGGAGAAAAAAAAAACAAACCACTTTAACTGTCATAGCTGTTAACTTGTTCATTCATTATTCACTGATGATGCCACATGGAGCAGCTTTAATATGCCGTGCACTGTTAGGGTCCCTGGTAAGTCATAAATAATGCTACAGTATTATGAAGTTCAAAGTCTGGATTATGAGATGGAAAAAATACATATTTATACAATAAAGAACGTTAAAATCTATTGGCTTCTAATGAGCATAGTTAGAAATTGTTTTCTACAATATTACATTTTGGCAAACCTTTTTGCAAAACTGCTCCTACAGATTTCCAGTGTCCCATCTGGAAAATGCACAGACCTGATCACATATTATTCTCTACTGTAGAGAATTACCCAACTTGACAAGTGGGCTGACTCAATATGGTAAAAGGAATCTAGAAACAATTGTCAGGAGAATAGCCCAGAAAGACCTGTGTTGCACAAGTACTCCTCATACTCCAAAGCACTTTCAGCATACTTACTCCATTGGTGCCACACTTTCGGTTGATGTCCTGAAGGACAGCCTTGTCCAGGCCCAGCTTTAGGCTGGCCTTGTCAAACATTTCCCGCTCATAGGAGTTCCGAGTGATGAGGCGATACACCTTCACAGCTTTGCTCTGGCCTATACGGTGACATCGGGCCTGAGCCTGGGAAGGAGGAAGGTCACATGTGTTGCATCATGTGTACGTAATGACAAGGAATATGAGAGCTTACATAGGTAGTGTGCATGGCCAGTTCCAGCAGTTATGTGCCACAGGACAGGTTTCACAACAGAATTCCTTTGCCAAGTGTCATCTGCCATCGTGGGATCATCGGTGAAGACCCACTGTTTACTGACTACTACCAGAAACACAGTGGGGCAAAGAGAAGCTTGTGGTTCATGTACAAGCATCTGTGAGGTGATACTCATTCCCAGGAAGCTGTCCTTTCTTCCCCCAGACTGGCGACACCCCTTAAATTTAAAAATGTAAAATCACAGAGAAAAAGCATAATGACCTCTTACAGTCAGTCTTCTTTCTACCATGCTCCTACTCTCCAAGACTGTGAGGAGGCAAGTCTTAAGCATCATTTTGTTTCACCCTGGTGTATTTTAATAATGTCTTTGCCTCTGCCTTCTGAGTGCTAGGATTACAGGTGTGGGCCACCATGCCTGGTTGGATTTATTCTTTTCTTTTTTTAAAATTATCTGTTAAAGAGATAACATATTTGTCTTGTGTTTCTCACAGTTAACATCTTACTGATGGCATTTTGCTGTGTCACTGAACCAGGGCCTGTGGTTCCCTATTTATCCTCTAAAGTCTGAGTTTTATCTGTTGATGAGGCTAAGATCTGATTTTTGGCAAAATATTTCATAGACGAGCTTTCAATTTTCCACCAAGAGGCACATGTTATATACTTGCTTCTTTCTAAACTGATCTTAGTACCAAAACCCATTAATTTATTAGTGGATATATATAGTTTGGGGAGGTTACCCTGATATACTGTTAGTAATAGTAAGACATGCTAAACATTTTAGTCCTTTTATTTAATCAGTTTTCAAAATTATCCTCCAACATGAGTAGATTTTTATTACTAGTTTTTAAATGGAACACAATGAAGTCATGTGTTTAACTATATTGCTGTTTTTACTGCATTGTAGTAATTATTCTCATTGCTATTCACGTATGGCCTACAAGAGTCTCTTCAGGTTTTAAATTCTTTTAACACAATCCAGTCAACTACAGAAGGAAAGACCAGAATAAACTCTAAAGTTTTAAGAATGGATTTGAAGCAATCAGTATGAATTTATGATGAGGTAGGTATATAAGTATTCATACATACATATAACAATAGAAATGGGTAAGTGTGTACAGGAAGTCCCTGATTTATGAATGAGTTCCATTCCAGAAGAATGTTTGTAAGTCGGATTTGTCTGTAATCCAACAAAGTGAGTCTTAATACACCTGTGAAAGTTCGCAACTTGAATGTTTGTAAGTTGGAGACTTACTGTATTTATGTTCTATGTTGCATAAAGTCTTTGATAGAGAATAGTGTCTGATAGTTTCTTTGCTTTCATCGCACTGGGCTTTACTCTTATTTTTTGATCAAACCTGATCAGATGTTTGTTTAAAGGAGCTCTAGTTTCTTTTAGTGGGAAATGTGTGTTTCTAAGCAGAGGAGTGTTTTCTGCCATTGAAGGGAGGAGTGGCCACACCAGGTGTGAGGCTATAAATGCCCCTGGGCACACAGGTCCCTTCTTGCTTTGGATAGAGGTGGCCCAAATCAGTGAGGAATGTGGCCTGGCTCCTTGGTGAGTTACTAGCAGAGCAGGCCTGGAGCCTTGGACTCTTGCTTTTTTCCCATTGTCTTACTTATAATCCCAGAGTCCAGAATACTAAGCTATGGCTCTGGCACAAAGCTGTTTAAAGGAAGCTGGTGTAACAGCTAGTACAGACTTAAAGGGCCCAGAGAAAGGAGTAACTCCAGGTAGAGATTCTAAGTCTGCACGGTCCCTGGACAAGAAATTCCCCATTCCTACCCTGTCCTCAAATTCCTCCTAGACTCATAGGTGAAAACCACAAAATTCCTACAACTCAGTGCTAATTAATATAAAAACTGAGAAACCTGGTAAACAGTGAGACTGAACAGGCCACAGTAGGGATGGAGACATGGGAAAGGCCACCATAGCAGGGCCCAGAGAAGGGCAGACGCTGGGCTGAGAAGGAATGCTCTGGTCGAGGGCCAAACACTGCATGCTGCTTAGCACCCTGTGTTACAGCAGCCCTCCTAATGACTAGAAAACTTGGAGTTCTTTAGTTCTTTTCATCTCTAGGGCCATCAAAAAGAGAAACAGAAACAGAAACAAGAATAAAAAAAAAAATCAAAGCAAGCAGGCTTTCAACTAGCTAGCTTGGAGTTCATATTGGTGACCATGTTCCATAAATCTTGAATAACCAAGCTGCTTTCAGAATAAGAGGGAAGGAGCATTTGTCCTCCACTCTTCCTTTCTCAAATCACCAATGGTTGTCACCGTCTAGGAGACAGACCCCACTGAAGGAGCACATACATAAGTGGTCACCAGAAGTTCATGCACAAGGTCACTGGGCAATGGCAGCAACACAGACCCTGAGCTTGTGCCCTACAGAGCTACCAGCAAGACCCAAGGAAAGGTATGATGGCATACGACTGCTCATTCTTTTTCTCTGTGACCGGGATGCAGGCTAACTGACTAAGAAGCAATCCAGTGACAGTGACAGGAGGAAGGAAATGTTATTTGTTGACAACAATATGGATGCTCTAGGAGTGTTCGCTGCTAGAAGTTTGGTCATTATTTCTAGGCCTATTCAGTGGGCAAATAAAGGAAGCTTGCTTTGGGTGTATGTGCATGTGCCTGTAGTATATAACATCATGTACACACTTATGACAAAATATGTTGTGTGGCCATGTTAGTATTTTTTAGTTTAATAACATCATCAAGGGCTGGGGATGCAGCTCAGTGGGAGAGCAGTTTCTTGGCATGTGTGAAGCTCCAAGCTGGATCCTCTAAAACAACAAAAATCTCCATCAACCTCACATCTCTACTTGTATTTCTTTCCTTTACCTTTCCTCCCTCCCTCCCCTTTCTTTTTCTTTTTGAGACTGAGTTTCACTATGGAGTTTAGGGTGGCCCTGAACTCACTTTGTAGCCGAAGCTGGTCTCTAACTTGCAGAGACTCTCCTGCCTTAGCCTCCTGAGTGCTGGGCTTACAGGTGTGTGCCATCATGCCCAGTACCTGTATTTCTTTTCTTTTCTCTCTCTCTCTTTTTTTTTGGTGGTGCTGGGGATTGAACCTAGGGTCTTGTGTATGCAAGCCAAGAGCCCTACAATTGAGCAGTATCCCCAGGCCTCTGTTTCTTTTCAATCATACAGAAAACCTAACTCCTCAATCACCTCAATATCACTACTCATTTGATTGACTGCATGTCTGCCTTTGTGTTTATCTATCATAGTTTCAGAAGAATGACACCATTACAACTCAACCAAAAAATAATTACTGAAAACAGTGTAAAATTTTGAATGCTCTCCATCTTTAGTATTATTATACATCCTACTAGGTATTCTAGTCAAATTACAGTGTTTTCAATATACATTTGAAAGAAGGGTTTTTCAAGCAAGTAGCTCGCCTCCCTGTTAAGTGGCTGTGGTATGGCAGACTACGGCCCCTCTAGGGCCGTAGGAGACCAGTGTCTCCTGAGATCCACACCATGTTGGAACTTAAGACACTGGGAAAATAAGCAACCAGTCTGCCTCCCTGCTAAGCAATAGTGAACCTACTGGTGCATGGCCTAGAGTCAAACATCCCACTTCCCCTACCCCCCTTCACCTGTCCCCATGTTAGCAAATGGGAACCAGAAATCTGAGCATCTCTTGGGAGGTTGACCATAGCAAATAAGGGGAATTCCCTTCTGCCATCTCTTTGAAGGCAAATATTTTTATTATTGTTTTGCTCTATTCTGATTAATGGTACTGCTCTATTCAATATTCTGTTTTGATAAGTTCTATAATGTTCTGTATTTCATCTTATTTTGATATATGTGATTGAAAGAACAACTATTGTAAAGATAACAAAATATACTGTGATACTTGTTACTGTTATCTCGGTAACCTGCTGTAAATTTCACTACATGGTCTCAGTTGGCTTTATTCTGTCTTGTTCTGTTGTATTTTACTACTTTCAAAATTAAAAAAGAGAGAAAGAGAGAGAAGGAAAAAAAAAGAAAGAAGGGTTTTTATTTTGTACTAGCAGGATTAACAATCTTGAAACTACTTTTTGTGTAATCCAGGATTGAACAAATATCCTGTAAGCAATAGAGGTTCAAGTTTTCATTGTTGGAGAAAAAAGTTATAAATATGGAAGGGAGGAAAACTAGAATGAACTTTATGGTTTTAGAAAGGAAGAATCAAGTACAATAAACTCATGATGAGGCACATGTGTAGCCACATACATATACACACAGATGCAGAAACATAGATATATCTGTATATATTTATATACACATGAAATAGGTATATTTCTATTCTGTTCCACTGAGCAGCCCCGTAAGTGTTGCTATTCCAATGCACCACTTAACTTCTACATCTTGGTTTCTAGTTACCATTCTCCATGAGATATCTAAGAAATGTTAGAGAAATGATTAACTGTAGGTAGGTCTGGAGGAGGAAAAGTACAAGATGAGCCTGAAACACATTACCTTCTGTGACATAAGGAAGTACTTCAAGACATGCTGGATACCTATCAAAGTGATACTTTAAGTATCTCCAAATTGCTAAATCCTGAACTAAAGAAATATCAAAATAGATACTAACAAATCATAACTCACTGAATAAAAAGCCTCAAGGGGAATGGGAAAATAAGAATAAGATATAGCATGAGCAGGTACAAATTCTCTATGATGAATGTTATTATTATGTATATCTAAAATGTATATAAAAATGCAAACAAAAGGAAACAAAAAACCCCCAAAACAAATCTATGACCCCATACTGACAAAAATATATTGAAGGGGAAATGCTTCCCTAGAGTAGAATTCCAAACAATAAACACGTTAACAAGTGACACAGTTAGAAAAATCACCACTTTGAACTGGGCATGGTGGTGCATGCCTGTAATCCCGGCACTTGGGAGGCTGAGACAGGAACTTCACTGAGAGTACCAGGCCAGCCTGTGCTACAAAGTGAGACGCTGTCTCAAAAAAACAAAAAGAAAGAAAAAGAGACCATCACAGTGATGACTATTTCAGGCAGAGTTACAAAATACAGTTTTATAGGAAATCAAACATATAAAAATATTAAATATGTAAAATAGTTTCTCCTCGAGAGTTACATTTGATATACATATTCTCAATTTGCTTTTAAATTTTAAAAGGTAACTTTCCCACCATTAATTTAACTACTTTTAGTCAGGAAAAATAGTAAGTAATTTTGGAAAATGTTATTTTTGATTATATACTGTGATGCTAATAACCAAACAGCCCACTATGATTAATATTAAACTCTGGTAAATTAATTTTTGTTAAAATGTCAGCAAGTATTGTAAGATAACTTGACATTTTTATTCTAGGACTGAATAAGGGAGCAAATATTTTAAGGTCTGATATGTTTATATAGGCTTCTCCCTGTCAGTGAAAAAAATTTCACTGTAAGGAACCCTGTAGTGTTGGACTAGGATCAGAAATCTCACACAGGGTACAGGAGCAATAAAACTCTAGTGGGAATGGGCATAACTAGAAGCCAGACCTCAAGTTTTTAAACGCTGTTCTCAAATAAAAAGAACAAGAGATCCTTAGAGAAATAGTTAATTTTACATGTGTCAGAAAAAGCCCATCGTAAACCTAAACATCTAGTGGCAAAAAGGAAGGAAGTCCTCAGAAAAGGATGACAGTGTGTCAAAGGACACAGGATCCAAACTGAGAGAACCTACTGCCAAACTAGAACAAGTTGAGAACAAAATAAATGAGAATACTAGATTACAAAATAAAAGCCAGCTGAGGCTGTAGCCCCAGCATCTGGAGAGAGCAGGAGTGTCCCTTGAGGCTAGGAGTCTGAGGCCAGCTTGAGTATCATAAAGACACTCCCCCACAACATGCCACCACCACCACCACCGCCACCACCACAAGCAACAACAACAAAGAGGTAAGTTTAAAGTCAACCTAGGCAACCTAACAAGATCCTGTCCCAAAATGAAAACTGGAGTTAAGGTTTGGTGCTAGAGCACTTGACTAGCGTATGTGAGGTTCTGAGCTCAACCTCCAATACTGAAAAAAAGTCATAAGTAAAACAAAATACTCACAAACTTATACTAATAAAAGTTAACAAACGGGAGACAAAAGTTAATCATTCTTCACATTAGAATTCTCAAATGAAGAATGATAGAAACAGAAAGTTATCATTAGTGAAACATCATAATTATTACTGAAGGCAATCATTACTAACAGCAAGTACCACTGAGGTATGTTAATAAGAGAGAGAAAATACAATGAGAAAAGGGATATTTATAAAATCTCAATATACCTACTTGTGTGACATTTAACTAATTTTTACAGGAAATCAGGCATATTCAGGGTGATATGGCCACAGACTCAACTAATTTATAACAGTAATCTTAACTTTGAAAAGTAATCTTTATTCAGCTAATTTTTAAAAGCAAAGATTACTTTTTTGCTGAGAAACCTGACTGATATCACCTTAACCAAGTGTTCAAGTTGCACAGCAACTTTGATATGAAACATATTAATATCACATACCCTAATACGATGCACTGAAAAGAATATATCATCACTTCTTTGATGTTCTTGCTCAAAATATATAACTAAAATCTAATCATGAGAAAACATCAAGCAAACACAAAGAGGAAAATACTACAAAACAGTTTATCACCATCCTTCAAGTGTTAAGATTCTAAAAGAGAAGAAAAGACAAAAAAGCTATCATAAGTTGGGCATGCTGGCCCACACTTGTAGTCCCAGCACTTGGGAGGCTGAGACAGGAAGAACCACCACGCGTTTGAGACCAGTCTGGGCTGCATAGTGAGTTCAAGGCCTGCCTAATCTTCATATTGAGACTCTGTCTCAAAAACAAAATAAAACAAACAAAAACTACGCTTTTATAGACTAAGGACTCGCGATAACTAAAAGGAATATGCAACGCTAGATTGGATCCTGGACTAGAAAGATTATTTATGGAAACTGAAGAAATATAAATAAGGTCTGTAGATTAGTTAACAGTATCGTATTAACATTAATTTTTCTGGTTCCAATAACTATATTATGGTCACATAAGATGTTAACATCAAAAGAAGTTGGGTGAAGAGTAGTATTGGAGCTAATACTATATTTGCAACTTTTTTTTAAAAGTTCAGAAAGTTAATTTGGTATAATAATGATGTAAAACACTTAAGTCAAAAACACAAAAAGATATCTGGAAGAACTGGTTTCTATCCATTACCATCCTGTTTCCTACTCTAGAGGTAACTATTTAAAACTGAAGGGTTTTGGCGGGGCGGGGGGCGGGAAGGATTGGTTTTAACCTTGGTAGGATGGAGGGACAAAAAGACATATAACTTTTTTAGATAAATGTTGGTATAATACAGTTTTCTCCATATAATTTCCTTCACTCAACAACATATCTAGATATTATTCTATGGGAGTATACAGTATACTCCTTACACTTTTTCCCCCAAGGTTAAACACACTACAGTTTAATCAGTCCACCAAAGCTGGATAACTGAGTTGTGTAGTCCTTGGCTGTTGAAATTAGATGCTGGATGTTCTTGGAGTGTTTTGGTGGTAGAAAATCTCTATTATTGATATCATAGATGACACTTGCAAATAAAGAAATGATCAGGCAAATACAGTTCTATGGTTTTGGGGACCTACAAGGCAGAAATAGCATGCAGCTATTACATACTGCCACTGATCATTCTTTCCTGGCTCATATAGGCTGAGGGTGAATTACAAAACTGAGCTGAGGCCTGGAGATATAGTTCAGCAGCACAGTGCCTGCCTGGCAAACTTGAGGTCATGAGTTTGAGTACTGGTACCCAATCCACCCCCCAAAATAAAAAAACACAAAAAGGAATGGAAGAAATGTTTTCAGCAAAGGTCTAACAGAAGAATACCACACACACTGCTAATAATCTTTGTGTTACCTACACTCCCTTTCATGTGCATACCCAAAACCCAGCTCTCAAATGGTCGGCATTGTGTTCAACTAAAACCACTTCCAGGCCCAGGGTGATGGGGTTACACAGTCCTGACAATGTGCTATAGCAGAATCCACAGGGATAGTTACAGAAAGTTCTGCTTTCCTATAAAAAGCACCATGCCTGCCTGTTTTCCTTACACCTGGGGCGAAACCAAGCGGATGCAAGCCATATGTTGCGCGGATGGTGGTACAGAGACAGAAGGAACTTGGGGCTCTGAGGATGCTCTGAAGGCCCTTCACTGGTTCTCAATTATTAATCTCTGGACTTCTTGTTATTTCTTGTTTGGGAGAGCAAGTGTCACAGCAACTGAATGAAACCAGGAGAAAAATACGCGCTCTCCTAAGACAACTTACCTAAAATTACATTGCAATGAATTTTGTCACATTTAAGAGATTTGTCAAATTGTAAATCACTTCTTATTTTTTCTAAGCAGAGCTCACAAAAACATTATGTAAAGCAAAAAGTAAAACACTGAGAAGCAGGGTAGTAACTGTAAAAGGTCCAAACAGGATGTGTCAGCTGAAGTCTAATCACTGGACGGAATAGACCACAATCAGGCAGCAGTGACACCACCACCCGCCACACATTTGGGAAAATGATAGTGGTCTCCTGGATGATTTATAGACTCATAGTTTGCTCTCTAAATTTTTTGATACATTTCAGATGAACAAAAGTCAGAGAGAAGTAAGTAATGACTTTTAGAAATGGATACAGAAAATAAAACAGATATAGATCTCAGTGACTCCAATGTAAAGAAACGGGGTATGGGTTAGGTGTCCAAACAGTGACAGATTTTAAACTGACTGTTAACTCCAATTTGCTGCCAGTATGAAGTCCAGAACTTGGCAAAACTTTATACCACATGGTTTTTTTTTTTTTTTTTGGTACTAGGAATTGAACTCAGGGCCTTGCACTTACCAGGTAGGCACTATGCCCCTAAGCTATCTCCCTGACCCTTACATCACACCTTTACAATTGTACTGTGTAAAAATGAAATGGGTGGGTCAAAAACCAAACACACATTTGCCTTTTGTACTATTTTTCTTTTTTTATTAATTAAGAGAAAGAAGGAGATTAAGATAATTATTTTTCTAAATCATTACGTCTGTTACATTAAAAATACATTTTCCTTAGTACTTTGTACTTGTTTCTTAATTCAAATCTGCATAATTGCAGAGGTTAAAAACAACAGCCAATAACCCACACAAACTCAAATCACTTTTAGCATGCTGCTAAATTTCCTATTTCCTATGTACGGTCATTTTATTGTAAGCTGAGGGATTTTCTTTGTCTCCTGATACCTTAGGAGTCTGCATCCATAGGCTACCTGCTCAGAAGGCAAAGGAATCAAGGACTATCCATGTGTTATAACCTGGGGAGACTTGGAAACTGCTCGCTTTGCAGACTTACAGTTGAATCTGTATCTTCCAGCCTTATTCCAGCCTATTCTCTTCTAAAATGGAAAGAAACAGCACGCAGAGCTTTCCAGTGTATTCTTTCAGCTGTGTGATGTAGATCATCACTTTTGTTTCCCCAGAGCTTAGCACAGTGTCCAGGGCTCAGTAAATATGTTAGCTAAGTCAGTTGAGAGTTAACTGAGAACAAAAGGGACAGATAAATTTTCATCACGGCAAAAAGATGTCTTGGGGCATCAGATAAAAGGGAGTAAGAAAGAGTAGACAATAAAAAGAGACCGCAAAATGCTGGACAAAAACCTGACTGTTGCTTGGGATGGATGCTGTTCAGTAAGGACCTGTCCCAGCCTGAGTGCTCATTCCCACTCTGTGTGGTCGTACTTTTCTTCTGTCTAGAAAATTCTTCCTTACTTCATAACCTAAGGCTCTTGTTATCGTTTAGTTTCAAATTTTACCTTCTTAAGAAGTCTTCTTAGACTGTTCTATGTTAATCAGGACTCCCAACCCTTATCTCCTCATTCTATCTGATTTGTAACAAATACAGCTACTGAAATTTATTTCCCCTCATTCACTGTCTGCCTATCCCATCGAAATAAATGCTCCACGAGAGTGTTAACTATTGATCTAGTTCACTAGGTGTGTCTCTAGCACTAAAAGCCTGGCACCTCCGGGTTCAACAGATACTCACTAAATAAATGGATTACTTGAGCACATACCTAATACTCTTTACTTTCTTTTGGCAAACTGGTGTAATCCTCCAAGCTCGGTTATACATATAACATCAAGAAACAGGTTGTGGTAGCATTAAGGTGGTAGCAGGTGAAGTGGCTAACAAGACCAGCCTCTCGCTTAGAGCAGTGTGGCTGGCTCCTGAAGTCCTGCTCCTGGTGATTAAGGAAGGGGCTCAGCTTCCTCAGGCTGGATTCTCTTCTCCCTTCCAAAATCCTACAGACTGGCAGCTCCTGGCCAGCATACCTCTTGCCACATTTTTTGAATTCTGCCTTCAGGGACCTTAGCCAAAGAGAGGTCATGGAATCATGAAATCTCACCATTATCTTGACCTCTGTTTAACCCTAAGGAACTCTTACCACAAAGTACAAAAAGCCTGCCAGAGAACAAAAAACAAGTATCACACAGCAATTAAAGAGAAAGCTCATGAGAAAGAAAGGCATAGCTGGATAGGTAACACATGCCTGTGATATCAGCACTCTGGGAATCTAATGTAGCATAACTGTAAGTTCAAGCCCAGCCAGGGCAATTTAGTGAGACTCTGTTTGAAGAAAAAAAAAAAAGGGATATGCTTGTTATGCTTGTTGTGATGTTGGGGCAATAGCTTGCTATTCCCAACTCTGCCTTTATGGCAATCAGCAAGACTATCTTCTTTCTAAGAAGAAAAGCAACACATTTTTCATTTCTCTTTTTCTTTCTCAAGTTGTTGTCACCTCCCTTTGCCACATCTTCAGCTTAAGTATTATAGAAAACCTAGAAACAATGCTTGCTGCTGCTAAAAGTCTGGGATCACAGCCTGTACTTTGAAATGAGGGAGGCAAAAAGTGAATTTATACTTTTGAATATTCTACATATAATGATGCTAAAACCAACATATTCAAGATTTGAGAGGAGATATAGTTAATAATATAATATCTTTAGATAAGAACTTTCTAATACGGAAAACTAAAAAACTGATAGCCCAGATAAAACATTAACATTGCTGAGATTTTTATTACTAATTTTAATCTCTTTCGTTATTTCTAAATAGTTCCCATTTTGGGTACTAATGAACTTGTGCCTTCACTTTCCTAGAAGGAGGATTTTGGAGGGCAAAAAAAGTGATATGAGGCTAAGAGAATAAATACCGTGGTGGGTGTGGTGAGTCTTATTTCTCGTCTCTCATTATTTCAAGATGAAGCATACCAAGCCCCTCTTCTCTTTCCACCCTAAAGGAGTGACTTACCAGACCAATGAAATATGGGGCAGGGTTTGAGCTGGTATAGACTGCCCCTCTTCCCCATCTCTTGAACACAGGAGTTTTCTTGTCACTGGCAGGTTTACCAGCGTAGCCCCTGCTCTGCAGATGGCTGCCAGAAGACTCGATGGGTAAATTTAACCTAGGGATGAGGGTGTGTATGTGCAGGGATCTTAAGAAGCTTAATTCTGGCTACAGGCTAAGTTACAGCATTTAATTATCTTCCAAATTTCCTAAAACTAATGTTTTAATCTTCTATTGTAACTCATGGTTACTTTTTAATTGGGTTCAGATCTAGACATGGGAGGAGGATATGATTTATTGGGCTCCTCAGATTCTAACAAGACAAAAGAAACAACACAGGACATTCAAAGTCATTGCTTTATGGAGAGACAGATCTAAAAAAAGTTTATATCAAGTTTTAAAGGTCAAATTCTACTCACCAAATGTGTGTGTGCTTTCCAGTATGTGGCTATTTTATCTGTAGGTCACCCTTGGGAACTGTTCTAGTTTGTATCTGTTAAATGCTTGGTCCTCAGTTTGGCGTAATACCATCATTCTCCCAGGTACTGTACAATGCCTCATAGTCAAGCAGGCATCACAAAGGAATATGAAAGGATACTGCTACTGAGAAGTTAAGAAATCACCAGTTTGCTGGGAAAAAAATCTTAGTGAACTGTCCCTCAGACAAAGGACTTCTGTCTAAAACATATAAAGAATTAAAAAAAAAAAAATCAGACCCCTGAAATTCAAAAACCCAATCCAAAAATGGGCATCTGAGATGAATACACAGTTCTCAGATGAAGAAATACAAATGGCAAATGAATACATGAACAAATGTTCATCATCATTGGTCATTAGAGAAATGAAAATTAAAACCACACTGAGATCCCATCTCACCCCTGAAAGAATGGCCAAGATCAAGAAAACTACCAACAATAAATGCTGGAGGGACTATGGAGAAAAAGGAACTCTCCTGCACTGTTGGTGGGAGTGTAGATTGGTGCAACCTTTGTGGAGGTCAGTCTGGAGATTCCTCAAAAACCTAGGATTAGAAGTCCCATTCGACCCAGCTATTCCACTTCTAGGCATATTCCCAGAAGAACTGAAAACATCATACCACAATGATATATGTGCACCCATGTTTATAGCAGCACAATTTGTAATAGCCAGATCTTGGAAATAACCTAAGTGGCCATCAACTGAGGAATGGATAAAAAATTGTGGTATTTTTATACAATGAGTACTACTCAGCTATAAAGAATGATCACATTGAGATATTTATTACTTAAATGGATGCAACTTGAGACCATACTCGTAAGTGAAATAAAACTCACATGTATAGCCCACCTTATAGACTCCCTAGTGTAAGAAATGGTTAAGAGTACATAAGAGTTTATGGTAATCATGATTTCCCATTACATTGCTTTGAAGCCTTATAATGTTTGCATTTATTAGTTGGAATGATTTTATCCTGGTTTGTTTGATTTTATTATCTGTGATGGCGTGAACAGCTATTTTGAAGAAAACAAGACATTATAATAGCCAGTGCTGATTTAATATCATCTTACTCTGAAGTCCTACCATGCTTTTATTCTTGTTTCCATTGGTTCTATCATATTGTATCTTATTGGATTTTATTATGTGTGATAGTATAAATACATTTTCTATGGAAAATGAGATAATATAGTAGCCATTCTTTGTTCTCTGTTATTTGGTTCTGAATGCCCTATAATACTTTCATTCTCTTGAATGGTTTTATACTATTTTGTTCTGTTTGATACTATTGTATATGAAGTTATGCTCAACTATTTCAAAAAGAGACATTATGGTAGTTACTGTTAATTATGGGTTGTCTTGTGGTGAAATACTGTGTGGCTTACATTATTCTGTTCTGATCTGCTTTGTTATGTTCTCTTTTGTCTTAATCTCTTTAAAATTAAAAAAAAAATTATTAAAAAAAAAAAAAAAGAAATCACCAGTTTGGGAGTTGACAAACTTCTGCCAATGGACTGATAGCAAATAATTCAGGTTTTGGGGGATATGTTATTTCTTCTGTTCCAACAATTCAACTCTTGTAACATGAAACTGACTAGAGAAAATACATAAATGGATGTGGTTGTATTTCAATGAAACTTTTTTAAAAAGGCAGTGAGGGACCTGGGGACTTAGCTCAGTGGCACAAGCACTTGCCTGCAAGTTCGAGGTCATGAGTTTGATCTCTGGTACCAAAAAAAAGGCAGTGAGGGGAAAAAGTATTTTTCCATACTCTCTATCACTACCCTAATTCAGTTCTTGATAGTGATTTTTGTTTATTATTATTTTAATGTTGAGTATATGCTTGTCCTTTAAAAACTGATTACTTATATGTAGCATCTCATTTTATCCAAACATCCCTTGACCAGGAGAAAGAGCTGACAGCTGTTCATAACCACTGGTTTTCTCTGAAGCTGGATGTTGAAAGTAGTAGTGCCATGCGATTTGCTTTATGATAAGTACCACAGTTTTCTGAATTTTAGGCAGTTGTCACCAATTTAATAATTTAAAGCACTGGTTTTTCAACTACTTTGTTTGTTTGCTTGTTTTTTGGTCTTTTTTGAGACAGGTTTTCACTATCAGTTCAGGCTGGCCTTGGACTCACTTTATAGGACAGTCTGGCCTCAAATTTATAGCGATCTTTTTCCCTCAGTATCCTGAGTTCTAGGATGTTTTCTTTAAGCATTAGCTTATTTGGAAACTCATTAACTACAAATCAAAGCCAAACAACTCGACCGAATGAGTGGGTAGGAAGAAGTTCAGAGAGCCATCAGCTCAAGTCCATCTTCCGTCTTGCTTTATCCGTAGGGTCCCTCGAGTTAGGTGAAGCCTCAGCTTCCTAATTTCTTTTGATCAATCTATGAAAAATGCCTTGAGCCAGCTCCTTACCTTCCCCACTCCACTGACAATTCTAGTATCAATAAATATCCCAAGATACAATATGCACTAAGGATTAAGTTCATCATTATTAATAATGTTTGAAAATGTACCTTGCAAATAGTCTCCTTGAGAAGTTAAGAATTTTGGGGGGGGCTTATCCCCTGCCTAATCTGATTAGAATATCACTGTACTTTGAAATATGGTTAATGAAGAACTTCAAGCCATGCTCTTCCATTTTCGTATTGCTTTCCTTTTTAAAATGTATTTTTGCAGTAATCGTTTAAGAGGTCTGTTACTTAGTTTAGTTGAGAGTAGAAAATAGAATCTGAAAAATCACTCAGGCACATATGAACTCTTACATGCTGTATTAATTGTGCAGAGCAAATGGACTACAGTGAGAGTGCCTCTGTCACTGCTGCCATATTATGACACTTTCCTGTCTCTTTGGGTTAGGTTGTTTACTCTATACGATGTACGACCACTAACAAACAAACTGAAGAAAAGTGCCAGGTATCTTTGATAATAACAGTAGTTCTGCTCTACATATGCAGGCTACCAAAGGGAAACACCACCTCATTTAAAGCAAAAGGACAGAAACATTCTCTCATTAGTGGGAAGAGATAAAATTTACTTTTCATTAGTTTTTATCCCCTGATCACGACCCTAAGCCAACATCACAGCACAGAGCATGGCAGACAATCTGTAGCCAAGCCAGACCCTGGCACTGTATTATGGGATTTAGGGGAGCTAAGGTAAAGAACAATCATCCTAAAGGTTACCTGCAAGTCATTTTGTGGGTTCCAGTCAGAATCAAATATGATGCAGGTATCAGCAGCTGTGAGATTGATCCCCAGGCCTCCCGCTCTGGTGCACAGAAGAAAGACAAAGCGGTCTGAGTCTGGCTTACAGAATCGGTCGATGGCTGCCTGGCGCAGGTTTCCCCGTACTCGCCCATCAATTCGCTCATAGGTGTATCTGAGGGGACCCAAATGAATGAAAGCCCAGGCGTTAATTATGACTTCAATGGAGAACAGCAAACAATGCAGGAAGCTCTTGCCCAAAGGAATGACAGCAGTCTAGAAGGATTCCCATACCCTACATATGAACCACAGCAGACTCTTAAAACTACCTGGTATGCTTTCCTCTCTCCCCGCCAAAACAAACAAAACAAAAAACTAGCCTATACTAAGGACTAGAAGAATTATAACACAAAACATAAAATATTGATCCTCAATATTGTCTAAGCAACTTCCTCTCAAGAATTTCCTAGTTTATATTTGCAGTGAATATAATCATAAGACTAGAAAAAGCAAATACCACCGTCAACTACTGACTACTGACTACTGACTACTTAGGAGCAGAGCTCAGAGTTCTGCTAAGAACTCAAGAGTTCACATCAGTCTCCCGCTGCTGAGGGTTACTAAGTGTGGTAAAAGACTACACTGCCAAGGAGCTCTTTTACATATGGCTGGTCATTTCTAACCGACCAGTTTCTTAAATCTTCATATGTACCCAGCACAACTCCCAAGTTTATACCTAGAATCAGTCTTTTGGGGAGCACCTGACTAAGCCAGTAGGAAGTGCCTATGGTAAGTTAGAGGCAGGGAGGCTGAAGAACAGTTAGAAGAAAACAATGTGAGAGTAAAGCTGAATACCAGGAAGAAAGCATACAGCTGTGTAGTTAAGAACTGAGGTGGGTAGCATGGTGGGGGCAGGAGAAAGAGGGAAAGAACAGGAACTCAAACCTTGAGGGGCATGTATCACTACTGTCCATCAAGAGAAAACACAGACTATGAAGGGACTAGGGGATTTATTTATGGTCTCTATCCAAGATTATATCTAATCTTGGTTATATCCAATCTTGTCCTTTCCTAACATTGTTTTTATTTTTTTTTTTGTTTACCCAATTGATAATGAATTAACAAGGGGGATGTTACTCGGCTCAATTCTGAACAACAAAGAAAACAGAGCAACTTAGACTTATAAGGAATATAACACAAAGTAACAAGTTTTTTTTGTCTTTCTACTAAAGAGCCTTCCAAAATATTGCCTTTCTTTTAAAAAGCCACAATATAGCCACAGTGGGAAGTGTGGTCACCTAACTGGTAACTGACTTGAACTCAGATCCACTTGACTGATGGCTTTCATACTGTACCCTATCTTTCAAAGCCACAGAACAAAAATGTCTTCTTAAAAACTTAGAAAGTAAATGAAAGAGATACAAGTAAAATTTGGAAATTTGTAACACTAACAGAAGGTAGAAGTAGAAGCCGTACCTAGATATCAAAATGGTTTTGATAAATTAGTGTTCTGACAACCTGGAATCATTTACCCAAAGTCTGGCTGTGTATATGCTATAGCAGAAGCAGCACAGAATCTGGAGAAGACAGGGTTGACAGTCAGTCAAACATCAGCTGCTTCCCTCACACCCACATATATGAATGCTACAAAAACAAAGGAGTTGGTGACCCTGGACATCAGAGAGGAGAATGAGACCTGTGGATCAGAGTGAAGCTGGGAATTGCCATAGCCTTTGGGGAAGGAGAAATCAATAAACAGCAATGATGTAGCGTGACCATCACCTAGGGGAAAAGAGCCCATAAAATTAGTGAAGTGTTTTTACCAACTATGATGTAACAAAAGTTTAAAGAAATTAAACTTATGTAGGATATTTAGAAGATTAACTCTCATTTCTATCACTTGCTTAGTTTTGAGGGCATGCTATCAAAGAACATAAAACTAAAAATGGAATTATATGAACTCTTTTAAATCATTCCCCCTTCCCCCTCACTTCTGAGCCAGATCCTCTGGCTGTGCCCTCATTACTGTATGAGTCTGGCATGAAATTAAATGGGAACAAAACCAAACTGACAGCTGGAGAGGCAAAGAGGCTCAAGAACAAAGAAAACCTTGAGGGATAATAAGTCTGAATGAAGAAATTAGACGTCATAAAATTTTCCACACCAAACTTCAGAATAACAATTAACCCTCTGTGACAACTGTATTTGAATGAGATCCCTAAGAGTTACTGTTGCTCATCAAACTGTAATTGAGTCACTGTCAAATCTCAACAAGAAGCAGGTGGCACTCTGGGAAAACCTCCATGGACTGGCCAGGAGATGGGATGGAGAAGTGGGGTGCCACATTTTTGGCACAGGAAACATTGACCTCAGAGGGCCTGAAGGGAAATGAACAATTTTCTTGTCTTCCCGTAATAACTGGCTGGGAAAGAGACAGAAAAAAAAAAAAAATACATTCACAACTGCCACAAATATATAACACACTTAGAATTGAATTCAGTAAGAAATATACAGATTTGATAATATGACACTAGGAGCTATGGTGTTCTCTTCACCACTGTCTATAATACCGAAAGGAGCTCTAGCAGAAGGAGGTACTTCACATGTATTGACTCAACTGTGTATATATAAGATTGGAGCAAGTATACTGAATGCAAAGATGGCAATTCTCCCCTATTTAATGAGTGAATGCTAGTAATAATCTGATCATACGGATAACCATCCATATAGATTGGTAAATGTGTACATATATATGTATATATGTATAAACATACTTTTCTGGAGTACAGGAGCTGTAGAGATCAGAGACAGGTTTAATGAAAAATTCTAAAGTTCATCTGGAATAACAGATGAATAAAAATGTAGAGGTGCTGATCAAAAGAATGGAAAGATTAGACATATGCACAGCATGCATAGTACCTCAGTGTATTTTATGAATAGTATCTTATTCTAGTATAAGAATAGTATATGAATAGTATCTTATTCAATGGGGGAAAGACTATTCCAGTAAACAGAAGATTGGGACAGCAGACATATTTGGGGGAAAAAAAACTTCCATTAGTGTCATTTATCAAAATAACAGAAGGAATGAAGACTAAAAGGAAAAAGAAAATTAAAAAAAGCCAGATAAAGATTATGAATTAAAATGTCTATTTAAATTGTGGGTCTTCCCAAACCTCTAGTAAAATGATAGTAAGAGGTGTTATGTAACCACCCTCCTAATAAATTCACAAAAGAGAACAGAAGTGACTCTCTGGAAGCTAGAAAGCATGCCAGGTGGTATTTGAATTGAGGAAGTCTGAATCTGGGCAAGAAATAGTGTAACTTGGGGGCTGGGGATTTAGCTCAGTGGCATAAGCACCTTCCTTGCAAGTGTGCGGTCGTGAGTTCGATCCCTGGTACCGATAAAAACAACAAAACCCCAAACAAACAAACAAACAAAAAACAACAACAAAAAAGAAATAGTTAACTTATGCTGCAGAATATCTGAAGTATCTGATATTGGTGACACCAGAGTGGTTCAAGGTGGGAATGTGAAGAGTCTAAACACAGGGAAAGTGGTAGGTATTTGAAATATTAACTAATCTTTGGACCACTCATTCTAGCATTAAAAAGATAAAATAAAGAACAATAATCTTCTTTACCTTAGGAGTTACTAACAACAGATCAAAGGAAGAAAAGAGAGATGAAAGAGAGAGAGAAATATTGAGAAACAGCTACTGTTTTTCACCCCTCCCCCAACGCAGAGCACAGTTAAGTCTCTGCCCTCTAGGCAGGGCAGAGGAGAGATATAAGAGCTATAAATATGAGGGTTCCCAATGAGATGGTTCAGCTGGATGAACAGTGCTCACATTTGGAGAGTCAAGCTCACTGTTAGTCTCATTCACATAGATTCAACGGTACTTCACAATCTCATGGCTGAAGACACCAGACATCCTGAGAAAGCCCCTGATCTGAAACATGAGGCTCTGCTTCTACTATGGAGGGGTAAAGTTTTACCATATCAACCCTTCAGCAAATAAATATGAAATTTGCACAAAATACATGCAAAAGCCAACAAAATGGGCATAAAAACGTACTTTTAGGGCACTTGAGAGTTAACAAGAGCAAGCAGGTTTGGAAAGGAACAGAACTTGTAGTTTGGGCTGGAGGGAAGGTTGCAGTTATGATGACGGAGATGCAGGGCAGCTACTACTCATGCAGGAGCAGGGATGGAATCCCCAGAAAGGGGAGTAGGGAGAATAGTCTACGTTCTGGACATACTCTCTACCCTGGCTGATTTCTGACTCATACTTGCTTGGGGCAGACTGTCAGCCTGAACTGGAACAGGAGCTGCTACCTATCAGGGACATCAACACAGTTAGCACTTTGAGTGTCCCCTGGTAAACTATCTCCAGAAAACAATCATCAACATCTTTAGAGCAGTATCATAGAACCCTACATCTCCCAAAGTGGCATTCAAAATGTCTATGAAAAAAAGGTGACATTATGTAACATATGTAGGACAAGAAAATATGACCCATTCTCAAGAGAAAAGATAATCAACAGATGTCAAATCTACGATTCTATAGTTCTGACAGGAACTTAAAGCAACTATTGTAATTCATCATGGAGAAGACAGAAAACTCAATAAATCTGATGGCAAATCAACTGTGACAAATGACAGATAAAAAAGCATTTAAAAAACCCAGACTCTGTGGACTTGTGGGACCATATCTAAAGGTCAAACACACAAGTGACTGGAGTCTCACAGAAAAACAAATGAGGCAAAAAAAAACCCTGAAGGATAGCGACCCAAATTTAATAAATCTGATAAAAGACATTCATTTGACAAAATTAAGAAACTCAACTGAAATTTGGAGTTCAGAGTACAGAATGAACTCTAGATATCAGAACAGCTGATATCTGCTGAAAACTAAAAATGAGAAAAACATTCTGGAAGCAGAGTAAAACCAACACATTACGTACTGGGGACTGATGATGTGAAAGACTACAAAACTTTTTGTCATATACCACGGGGGCCAAAACCTGGTGGAAAACACTTTTAAGTGGTAGGGTAAAAATATAGACTTAGAATTCTAATATAAAAGACAAATATAAACAAAAAGAAAAAGAAGACTGAAATTAAACAGACACAAAAAATTCTGATTAACCTTATGACACTATGAAATAACTGGTGCTATAAAAAATGAAAAAAATGTTAAGAAAATGTTCTGAGAAATTTAAAAATGTAATGAGGAAACAAAACCTAAGGGTTTAAATTGGAAGGCAGAGTAAACAAATACCACCAAAAGGAGTGAAATAATGAGCAGAAAAGAGAAAAAAAGGGAAAATAAGGTGTTCAATCCAGAAGATCTGACATATCATTAACAAGAGTTCCACAAAGAAAACAACAGGAAAAAAGACCTTGATTTCAAGGGGGAAAAGATCTATTTACCATCCAGTACCATGGAGTCATTGTAAAATCCATAGGACTGGGGACAAAGAAAATATATTGAAGATTCTAAAAAGAAAAAAATAGATCACATACACAGAACAAGAATTTGAAGGCCTTTGAACTTGTCTACAGCAAGTTTGACAACACCTTCAAAACTTGGTAAAGAAAGAATTTCTAACCTAGAATTCTATTTCAACTAAACTATTAACCAAGAATAATGATAGACTAAAAACATTTTCAGACAATGTCTCAAAATTCATCTCATATTTACCCTTGCTCAGACTTTCCTAGAAAAGGTGTGCCACATGGATCCACCAAAGGAAATCTAAATCATAAAGAAAGGAAAGGAAGTTATCAGCAGAATGCAAGAAGGCAGGTCAATGAACTCCACATACTGTGTGAGAAGAATCGGCCAGAGCGGACAGGCCCAGAGGTTCCCAGAGATGCGGCCCCGAGACAGATGTGCTGGGACACAGCAAGAAGAGATTTACACAAACAGGACACAGTTTGCACCTGAGTTCTTGTAAGTATATAAAAAAATAAGCAGTCAAATAATAGGATAATTTTACCCTCAGAGAAAACAAAAATTGTACAAGAAATAAAAAGTAAACACGTTACATGGGTAAGCTGAATTTAATACAAATCATATGGTAAACCCAGAATATTAATCTAACTCAAAACATTATATAGTGTACTGGGAAGATGGGAAGACAAGTACTTGCATATACAATGATTAAAACTACTCTTCCAGGGTTAGGAAACATAATTCCTAAAACTAAAAAATATCAAGAAATTCAAAATAACATTATTTAGACAGAACTAGAAATAGTAAAGAAATAGCATAAAGAGTGCAAAGTAATTATTTCTGGTGTTTGGAAACCAGAGAAAGGGACTAGTAAATTAGAAAATAGGCTTTTTCAGAAGTCTAACAGAATGATTTGACTTTTAAAACTATATGCATGCGTATCTCTGGTGGAAATAAAGTTAATTAAAAGAGAAAAGTAATTGCTGGGTATAGCAATGCATGGCTTTAATCACAGCATTCTGGGAGGCTGAGGCAGGAGGACTGCAAATTCAAGCCCAGCCTGGGTAATGTAACAACTTAGTGAGACCTTGTCTCCAAACAGAAAGTAAAAAGGGCTGGGACTATGTCTCAGTGCAAAGGTCCTAGATTTAATTTCCTGAACCTCTATTGAAAGAGAGGAGGGGAGGAGAAAGGAGAGAAGAGCAAGAAGGAGAGGAGAGAAGAGAGAGAGGGGGAGAGAGGAGGGAGAGGAAAGAAGAGAGGGAGAGGGAGAGAGAAGGGAGATAGAGTCATAATAATATGAAAGAACCCTGTTGGATGTAGCTGGAGTGAGAAAATCATGAAAGAGTAAAAAGATCAAAATACATATATGATTTCATGGTGAGAGGTGAAGGAAATTTTTAAAGCATACTTAGGCTTAAGATCAAGCAGAAATAATTCAAACAAAGATTTTAGGGCCAACGTTTGACTATTAGGAAATTTAGAATTTCTAAAAATAAAACTAAAACTCATACACATAAACAAAATTAAAGGCAAAAACAACTCTGGGAAAAAGTGCATATGATTATAGCCATGCATTGCTATATTCTTAAATTAAAAAACTCATAAATTAATAAACAAAAGACAAAGAACAACAGGAAATGGAGGAAGAACATGAATAATCTATACAAAAATAAATATAAATAGTTAATAAATGAGGATGGATTTTCATATTAGTATCAAAAATACAAATTGAAATGTGAGACTGTAACTTTGGCTTACTGAATTAGCAAAGATTAAGGGACAGAAAGAATATTGATCAGCATATGAAAAAAAGTATTCTCATATAGAGTTGAAAGCATATAAGTAAAACTTTTACTAGAGGACATTTTGGAAATGTGCATCAAATTTATTTAAAAACATGCATCAAAAGGAAATAACTTGGAACATGCACAATGGCCATGAAGGGATACTCATTTAAACTCCCTTAAAATGCTGAAAAATTGAAAATGACCTGTAGGAATATTATGTAGACCGCACCAAGATTACGCTCTAGAAGAAGAAAAATCCATGGCATATTAAATAAAAATGTTAGACTGCAGACTACAGCAATTCAAACTAACAATAAACTAAGCATACATATGTATGAATAAAACAGATTAAAAGGATAAGCACCCAAACATGAATACGAACTTCTACAGGTGATTGTAGAAGTTTTACACTTTCAAGAGATACTGCAATACTAACCCTAACTTCTACAGGTGGTGATAAATTGTTTTACATTTTCAAGAGATACTGTAATACTTAATTTGAACACAAAATTGCAATAAACAACAGAGGGTAAGATAGGAAAAAATGAACCTAAGAAAGACTTCTACACTTACCAAAAGTCTACTATTTATTTTGGGGAGTTACTCAATTTGAAGGGCTTATTTTAAAAAATTTTTTGCAAATTACTTGTTCTTTAAATTTTGAAGGTTCCAATATTAATAACAAGAAAGTACTCTGACCATCAATTTTTACTGTATAGTGAATTTACAAGCTATAAGACTGCCCTGCCAGTTTTGATTTACTCATAGTAGCTTCCTCCAAAAAAATCACAGGTCTCAATCATCCTCTACATGCACATCTCTACCACACAGCTCTGAAAAACCCTTCTGTAGTCTCATCAGACTTGGAAGAATTATTCATGTAATGTGAAGTACTGGCACACACAGTTAAATTTGTCATTTCCTTTACAGAAAAAGTACATGTTAATTTATAAGGGGAAACAAAAGGGTAAGAAAATCTGTTAACAAGCTTGAGAGTCACTGTAATGTTACTACTTGAAAACAAAGACTTTCACCGGGAGTGCTGGTGCACACCTGTAATCCCAGCACTCGGGAGGCTGAGGCAAGAGGACTGCTGCAAATTTGAGATCAGCCTAGGCTACAAAGTGAGTTCAAGGCCAGCCTGAACTGTATAGTGAGACCTTGTTTCAAAAAGAGAAAACAAAACAAAACAAAAACCCACCAAAGATTTTTCCTTAAACTTAGCAATGCCTAGGGTATTAGTTTCTATGATCTTGAAAAATCTTTTGTCTTACTGTTCATTGATGGCAGTAACTTAAAACCTAAAGTATGATGTATAACAAATGTAGTTCCCACACAGCATCCAAATAACCCACACCTGTACACTTTTCATTTGCATGAGTAATACAATTCATGTCCAAGGAATTACATAAACTAGAAAATAAACCAGGATGTCACAGGCAGTGTATCATAAAACCTTAAGAATTTGCTGAGAAAGGACAGAAAATTTTTTCTGAAATACCAGCTTATGTGCTTTCAAAAATTTGTATTAGTGGCAACTGTAAATGTGTTTCTTTCATTATTCTTATTAAGCAACAAAAATGTAACTACATTATTTTCTTAGTATTTTCTAATGCTATTACGATTTTGTTCTTCACAACTGAAGTGAATATAAACAAACACTGCAATTTAAGCAAAACAAGGACTCCACATTACTGGCTATGAAATTCACTCCAGACAGTTAAACTTTAGTATACTCAGTCATAAAATCAATTCTAAATTTTTATTGATCTTGAAGACATTCTTTTTCTCCATTTTTTAATGTTTTGTTGTTGTTAAAGCATAACATGGATGTATGAAAAGGATAATGAAGAAAAGGCACTGGCAGCGCTGGGTGCAAAGATTTGATGTAAGACTCACCTTCTCTGGATGAGATAATCTTCGAGGATATCAAGGCAGCGCACCATCTGGGAGAAGATGAGCACTTTGTGGCCACCTGCAATCAGCTTAGGAAGCAGTTTATCAATCAGCACCAGCTTCCCTGCTGCCTGAATCATGGCCTGCAGCTGAAAGTCAGGAGCATCAGGGCTGTGAGTTTTTCTGAAATCTTCCAGAATTTTTTCCTCTGCCCCTGAAAAGGAATGGAGCAAAACTCTTGGTTTAACACAATACAAGAATAAAAGCTCTGTTTTGCAGATCCTGGGAGCATGAATTCTCAGGTCTGGTACCTGCAGTTCAGGGAAGTGATAATGGGTGTGTATTCCTAGGGTACTGCTTGGTAGGGAGCTCACTGTGGCAGGGTTTTCTACTTCACCTTGTTGAGAAGGAAGGTACTTTGCTAAGGATTAAAATAACGAATCCTAAACCGATATATCCAAGTAATCTCAGGAAGCTGACAACAAAGACCTTCCTATTTTCTATTACCATGAGACCAGCTATAAAAGAAGCTAAGACGCATTTTAATTTAAAAATTTCTCAAGTTTCATTATAAAGAAGCTTTCCTAACATCTCTACTATGCTTAACTGCTAATTCAGCTGTAGAGTTTAATCTCACCGCAGCATTTTCATTTATTCAACAAAATAACATATTTCTCTGGCTGCAAATGGAAAGTGTGGGTCAGACTGGAAGTAACAGTGGCAAAATGCATAGTACTATTCACCTTTTGCCAGGCAGAGTAAGAACTGCAGAGGCAAAGAATTTGAAGTAAGCTTCAAACTTGGCTCTGTGTACAGTATTTATTAGCTAAATTACATATGCAAATCCACTAACTTCTTTAAACCTCATTTTTACACTATGTAAAAAGGTGAAGAAAATACATGTTCTAGCATTTAATGAAAACTTATAGAAGTCTTTGATTATCATAGCTTTTGACAGAGCCCTGAGTTACTCCTTACTACCTTGACTCACCATTGATCAAGTAGGGATGGTTACAGCACTTTCTCAGCTCCATCATGGTGTTGATGAGATTGGGCATGTTGTGCTGATTTGCCCCCTTAGTCAGAAAGGAAAAATTTTTCTCCAGGATAGCACGGTAGTACTTTTTCTGGATATTGGTCAGTTCTACTTCAATGATGGTCTCTTGTTTGGGAGCAAGGTTCTTTTCCACATCATCTTTCAGGCGTCGAAGCATCATTGGTTTTAGGATAGACTGTAGTTTCTTTACCTGTTTAGGGAAACCATATCTATTTACCTGCCTCCATCCTGATTGAATGATTATGGGGGTATGCCAATCTTCACTATATCTTGAGCTACTAATTTGGATGACAGTAGATTAAAAGGAAGATCATGATTGATCCCTGAAAATGGAGTTTACAAAAATACAGGATAGGAAAAAGGGATCTGGCTTGAATTCACAAATTATCAAGAACTTACATGGTAATCTTGTAAGACAAAAACGGAGAAAGAAAAAGACATTATTTATTCTCTAGGATGGAGAAAACAAATCTCTTCAATTCTTTCTCTAACAAATACACATGCACAGAGTTAACTGAAGAACTTGTTAGGAGGTACAAATGATATATTACAAAGGGAAGACTTGGATCCTGAAAGAACAGAGGAAGAAGTAAAGGCAATCTGAAAATGGAGCTCAATCACAGCAGCAGCATATGTGCTTGGGAGTAGCAGTGTATAAAGAAAAAAATGTTGTAGAGTGACATCTTGCATGCCATGATGAGAACTGTCACATCAGGGGCCTTTCAAGCTTGATAACATTTCCTTACTATGATCTGTTCATTCTATGAAGCCAGTCCTGGACAGAGACTTCCACTCACTTCACTGCACTAGAAAGGTATCTTGTTCCCTCACACAGGAAGACAATGAAAGGTAAAGTTAATGACTCAAAGTTAATGTATCTCAGTTAACCTTGGGCAAAAACTAGTTAAGATTAACTCTGATGTGAAAATAAAGGGAAAATGAAAGTCAAGTTTCAAGTCAGAAAAAGCTGTTCCAAAAATTTAAAAGGGACAGATAGAAAGTACTACAACAGTGCTTCCCGAAGCAGTGTGACATGACTGAGGGTGATTTAGGAGAGTTACTTACTGGAGTAGGCTTTACACAAGGACAAATACGCTTTACTCTGGAAACAGATGGTTTCTAGTACTTTTATTTACTGTGTTTTAAAATATAGACATTTCATAGAAGTAGAGAATAGAATGGTGGTTAGCTACCAAAGAATATAAAATTTCAGTTAGATAGAAGGAGTAAATTCAAGAGATGTACTGTGTAATATGTTGACAATAGTTATATATTGTGTTTCTTTCTTTCTTTCTTTTTTTTTTTTTTTTTTTTTGGTACTGAGGATCGAATTCACGACCTCACACTTGCCAGGCAGGCACTTATGCTGGTAAGCTAAATCCTTAGCTCCATGTATTGTGCTTCTGAAGATCACCCGGCAGTGAATTTGAGTGTTCCCACCACAAAAGTAAGTAGGCAAAGTAATGCTATGTTAACTATTTAGCCACTCTACTGTGTCCACATATTTCAAAACATCACAGTGTACCCAATAAATATATGTAATTTTTGTCAGTTAAAATATATTAATATTTTGAGAAACTAAAAAAAGCAAACAAGACATTTGATGTCACTTTTATGGTTTTCTTCTAACCCCCATTTCTAACTAACTTTTATGAGACCTTGATTTACCAATCAAGAGTATTTAGGAATTTAATCCCTTAGTGGGTAAGGAATTACTATGTAAGAGCCCAAGACAAAAACACAGCTAGCTAATTGTTAAAGATAGGGACAAATGTCAATCTGCCACATGCTGGGTTCAACTTTTGCCCTTCACTTGGTTCATACCTTGAATCATTTAGAGTATACTATATGCCAGACACTGTGCTGGTCAATACAACAAACACAACTTTGGAGAAGATGTGGGCCTTGTCCTCAAGGAGATCTTTGTCTAGGAAGAAGAAAAGATGCATACCAAAAATTAAGTGCAATGGGAGAAAAGGATGCATTTCCAATGGTCCAAAAATGAAGAGAGGTTTGGGGGCTGGCTTTTGAAGGGTTAAGAGATATTGCAAATGCAGAGCAGGGGAATTACATTTTATTATTCACTGCTTCTCGAAGTCTGACTTGTACAACAAGTAGAAAGAAAACAGACTGGAATGACAGAGTATTCTTGATACTTGTTAGTAAAATTCTCAAACCTCCCCAGTCCCCAAATTCTCTCTATTCCAAACTATTTCTACACTACTACTAGATTAATTCAGCAGAACTAATTATATCACTCCAGCAATAAAAGTCTTGCATTGTTTCTCTGTTAATACCTACTGATTCTTCAACCTAACTTTCAAAATCTTTTTGCAATATAATTGTAAACGCCACTGGCTTTACGTACTTCCCTGTTCGTCTACCCTATTTTTAACTCAACCAGATGATTCCTCACTAACTTCTATAGCTCAGATTACACTGGGCTTTTTTTCCTGTGCAAAGCAGTCACCACCTCTGCTCTTTTTACCTGCAGAAACGCATTTGTAAATTATATTCTCTCCCTCTGGTGTCTTCCCTGGTCCTCAAACAGATGTGACTTTTCCTTATTTTAAAGTCCCCAACTCTATTATTTGTTCCTCGTATGGCATTTAAACTTCCCTGACTTCTTTCCATAATCCCTAGTAGAGATTTCTACCCTTAGTATGTTGATATTTATTAATACTGGTAGTTTTGAATTGGCTTTAAGTTCACAAAATCAGATATAACTAGACCTTAAAAACTGAGGAAATTCAGTTCATCTGGACAAAATGGAATTAACAATTTAATTGTTTGATTGCCTGGTTTTTCTTACTACCCGTATATTGTGTTATAATTAAGAAGATGGGCTGGGAACATGTAGCAGATTATGTAGGATGAAGGATGAAGGATGAAGGAAGCAAAAGAAAGCACCATGTTCTTGAGGCCAGAGTTACAAGCGAAATCACTAATACACAGGGGAGCTCAGTGAAGCAGGAAACTTTATATGCTAATTTAAGATATTTCCGATGCTGACTAATTGCTAACAATCAAGTGGCCTTCTGCAACATAAACAAATAAACAAATGAAGAAGGCAATGCTCATTTTAGTAGAGATGTGAGAACTTGCTAAATCCTGTCCCCATAATAATGAACTGCTTGATTTTTCCTGGTTATGAAAGTGACCCTCACATACTCTTCAATCCTTCATGCTCCTAATTACCTGCTCCTCTGTTTTCAGATCTCCAAACTCCTCCAAGAATGCAATCTCTGAAGGAAATTGTGTTGGCTCCAAAAAATTTAGCAAACTGAAGAGCTCTTCCACAGAGTTTTGTAAGGGTGTCCCAGTGAGTAGCACTTTATGTTCCTGCATAAATTAAACGCAAATGACGAACAGTGTTTGAACCACCAAAACTACATTTTAGTGGGGAAAACTAAGTGCAGGCATTCTATGCTCAATTTGGAACAATTCTATTCTGCTTTAATGAAAAGGCAGAGTCCCAATACTTATATGTGTGTAGTCATTAAACAGATTAACTTTTGCATCACTGATTATACTAGTAGAATTTTACCATCTACTCATTCACTCAAAATTGTTGTCTGGCTAATGACCACATACTGGACATTGTTTCAAGTCAATACCCAGAAATAAAACAAAACACTAAGTTTTCAGGTCACAAATTCCATGTATGTAAGAGCTCCCCAACTTCTTTTGAGAACAGGAGGCCAAAAGGACTAAACATAAGTAAGTAACATGCAGAATGGCAAAGGAACAATTCCCTGAATAAAAGTTAGCTGCACTTATTTATGTAGAAACCTGGCTCTCACCAAGGCCATAAGCTTTAACCCTTCTAGAAGTTTACAATTCCTATTCTTCAATCTGTGGGCCTCATCAATTATCACACAGCTCCAGTGAATCTTCTTCAACTCTGGGCAATCTGCCAGGATCATCTCAAATGTTGTGATGACAACATGGAACTTGAAGACTCCTGAAAGAGGATTTCCCTGAGGACGACACAATCAAAGGCACAGATTTATATCATGATTAATAGATTACTTGCCAGATTACAGAAAGTAGGACATATAATTTGAGAAAGCAGGAATATAAGCATGATCAGCTACAGTATTTAGAAAAGACAGACCTAACAGCATCAACAAAGCAGAAATGAGAGAGCAAGTAGCCTGGTGGTATAGGCCTACAGTACCAGCACTCTTGAGAAGATGAAACAGGAAGAATGCATGTTTGTGCCCAGAGGGGCAAACCAGTGAATTAGCAAGACCCTGTACCAACAAAAAAGGGTTGGGGTGGGGCCAAAGGTACAGCCAGGGAACTTTTTGTTTCCACTTCTTCTTTATTAGTATATTGTTTGTGATACAAAATGAATATATTCTTTGTGGGGTATGAGTGCATATACATATTACATCTTAATCCTCCAATCCTCAGGTCTCCTTTTATTTATTAATTGCCATCATAAGCAAAGTTGAAGGGGCTGACACAGATATCATCCCCCATGAGGAGTTGGTCTAAATCATCCATGGATTGAATACCCAAGGAACTTGCTGCTGTTTTTCCAATTTAATTTCATCTTTTTGTAAAAAAATAACTTTCATTTCATTTAATCTTATACCTCAGGTTTTAGCATACAAAGTAATGATCCCAAGTCATCCCAGGCAGATGCTAGTAGAGGGAACATACCTTAGTTTCCTAACTAGTCTTAGTGCTGCCATCACATTTGAAGAGCAGAGCTATATGATGTTAGAACACAACGCCTTCTAAGTGTCTCCTGCTACTCATGAAACCCCTGGAGAAAGCATACAAGCTTTCCTCTGATTGGGACAATTTAATTCTTATTGGTCCAGGACAAGTGCATAATCATATTCAGCAAAGTGATGATATGTACTGAAAACTTAAAAGTTCTCTTGTACTTTTAATATGAAATCTGTTTTTTCTTTATTTTCCTCTCTCTAATCTGTTTCTCTCCTTTTCAAACTCTCTGAATGGGAACCTACTCACTGTACACTAACACTTCTCATTTCCTTCACTGATCAGATAACAATTCAGGTAAAATCTTTTGTATAAAAAAGCAACTTCAAAAGGTTAACAAATAAGTTAAGCTTTTAGCGTCCTTAACGAAGATCTCTGGTATATCTCATAAATCATAAATTAAGATAAACCAAGAGGGGAAAGCAAGAAGTCATTCTCAACAAACATGATTCCACAAGGTCAGTCAATAATAACCCAGGGCTCTGAAACTCCTGAATATAAGTAGTACCAAGCCTCTCTTAACTCAGGCACTTTCTGAATCTTTGTGACAGATGTGAGGCTTACCTGTGCATCCCTGTACACCATCTCATACTGCTGGATCATTTGCCTGCTGATCTGGCTGCCGTGGTACACAATGGCATTCATCTCTGTCCATGTCCGGAACTCCCTCTCCCAGTTGGTGATAGTAGAGAGAGGTGCAATGATGAGAAAAGGACCATGGATCCCCCTGAGGAATATTTCTGAAAGGAATGTGATGGACTGAATGGTTTTCCCTAGGCCCATCTCATCAGCCAAAATACAGTTTTTCCTGCAGAGGGAGAAAAATATAGGTAATTCACGATCAAATCTAGGAAAGTTATAAAAGTTAGCTATGGATAAAAAAGTGCTTCAGAAGTATACTGTGATCATAAGGGCACCAATGAAAGGTTTATCATTATTTTACAGAGAAAACTGAGGCTGTTTTTTTTTATTACTTATATAGTGCCTACTTCCAAAGAGAAACTACCAAAATAGAATGTGGGAGACTATATATGTAAGTCTATTAAGATAAAAACTAAAAATACTAGAAAGTAAAATAACATTAAGACAAACAGAAAGTAAACACCTCCAAAATGAGCCAGTTTTCTTTTTCTTTTTTTTTTTTTTTTAACTTTTTTTTTTTGTCTTTTTCCTTTTTATCGGTACCAGGGATCGAACTCACGACTGCCTGCTTGCAAGGCAGGCGCTTACGCCGCTGAGCTAAATCCCCAGCCCCTGCCAGTTTTCATAATTGAGAAACTTCTTAGAAGTCAAGATAAAGACTTTCAGGAAGATGGCAGTGTGGTGAAGAGCATACAAACAGCCTCTCCAAGATTTGGTGTTCACATGCTGGAATATAGCAACAGGAGGAAGAGAAGGAAGCCAGTTAGCCCTTGGACCCAGCAAGGATCTGAAGTGAGAACTGAAGCCCATAGGGAAAGTGAAGAGAGAGACATCAGTGCAGAAGAAGGAGAGGCAAGAGGCGCATTCTCCCCGAGACCTGACTTGCTGCATTGGATGGGCTGCTCGAACCTCCAGATGCATGGTGTCTACTAGTAATCCCAGAGACCTCCACAGAGAAACACATAAATGAAATAAAGCAGTGGGTGCAGGGGACTGCAGAGGCTGGTGAGTTATTCTGGTCCAGATTTCCATGAACAAAGGATCACTGGGTGGCTTGCCATCTTGGACAGGGACCAACTTTGCTCAAAACTCAGACCAGCTGTTGATTGGTCCTGTCTAGCAGCCTCCAGTGTCAGGGTGAGGCAGAATCAATTGCAGGGGGTCCAGGAGTCAAGTTCCAGATGGTAGGAGGCATGCAAAGTGCTGCAGGATGAACAAATCTGGTTCTAATCTTCCAACCAGAAAACAGTCTGAACTTCAGTGGAACTAAAGGTGAAGTTTGGCTGGAATTAACTACTACCCTACTGTAAATCTGCAACTGGATTGCTGGAATTAACACAGGTCGGGGTCTGTTGTCCACAAGTAACAGCAGAGACAAACTCTTTTTGGTTTTTTCTTTTTTTGAGACAGGGTCTTACTATGTGGTTCAGGCTGGCCTTGAACTCACAGTGATCTTCTTACCTCAGCTTCCTGAGGGCTGGGATTCCAGGTGTGTACCACCGTGTCTGCCTCAGAGATATGCTCTAAAGGGAGACTTTTTTTTTTTTTTTTTTTTTGCATATATGGTGTTTTTCTTTTTTTTTTGGTTTTTATGACTATGAATACTGTCTCTAGATTATTATTGCTTTTCTGTTCTTTTTGTTTTCATCCTTCTCTCTTCTCCTTGTCTTAACCAAATTCCCAGTTTGCACAACCTTCCTTTGTCCTCTGTCATGTAATCTATTTCTTTTCCTGTTCTTTATTTTTTTCCCCTAACTCCTTTAAAATTTTATCACTTGAGGGTAAAATTGACATAGTGAAGGCATATTCATTGTATACAATTCCTTGGTTTGTTTTAGATTCTGTTATATAATCACAAATATAGTTCATTATGGTAAAAGATGGCAAATTAAGAATTATCATAGTCTGTCATTTTCTAGACTATGTTTGGTGCTACTGTTATTATTGATGGTATAATGTTAGCTAAGGTGACATTATTGTTCTAATAAACTGTCTTTCGTGGTATGCGAAGACTGAGATTGCCTGAAGGTCATAAACAATACTATAGGCCAGTGCTAAAGAACCAGGGGCTAGATCAAATAGGCAGTAACTTCTCATCCTCAATAAACTGAAGAAGTAGGATTTTGCAATAGTTTCAAACTCCAAGACCAGTTATACCTGAAAGACATCTCTGAGAAGTAGTCATTTCCTAAGGTTTCTCAATACTACCAATAAAGTTGCCTACTATACGCAATTTACAAGTGTCAACTCAGAATTTAAACCAAAAAGTGGAAAAAAACAGAAAACAAGACACAGAAGCAACATGCAACCTCAAATTATCAGTTCACCAAAGGCAAACTGAAGTGCAATGAGGTATAATGATTCAAAAGCTACCCAGTTATACTCTGTGAAAAGATAATAGCAGAAGTAACAAAGTAGATGAGTGAAGCTCCAGAAAAAAAATCAAATCAGAAATAATTTCTCAGAAAACTACAGAGATGGTAACCATAATTAAAGACATCATTAGTGATTCCATGGCAGACAGAGATAAAAAATAGAACTCAGGAAAATGATAAAAACCATAAACTCCTAATATCGGAAAAAAATGGAATCTAGGAAACAGATTCTAACAGATATCCAGGAGATTAAAAATGCTATGGGAAGTATACATAATAGAATGAACCAATGTGAGGACACAGTATCAGATATAGAAGACAGAATTACAGTTAGGATCAGGAAAAGAAAGATTCCTTAAAAATAGCAAGGGACCATGTAATTTAATCTAACAGCTACTACATGATGCAAAGAAGAACAAAATGGATTGATTAGAGTCAATGAAAAAGAAGATAGTGAAAATGAAATAAAAAAAAGTTCACAGAAGTAATGGCAGAAAACTTCCTAAAATAGAAAAAGAATTTGACATACTGGGAAGGTATTACAAATTCAAATTAACCATGATCAAATTAAAAAGCTACACCCAGATACAGAATAATCAAGATTTCAAAAATTCAACAGAACAAAATATTTAAAGATGTTAGTGAAAAGAAATAAATCATCTATGAAGGAAAGTCCATCAAAATCATAGCAGAATGCTCAATATGAGCCCCAACCCCTAGAATAAAACAACCTCCAGTTAGACTGATGTATCCTGCAAAACTATCTTTCAGAACTGATGGAGAAATTCAGAACTGATGGAGAAATAAAATGCTTCTATGACAAGGAGGACCTAAGGAAATTCATGACCACTAAACCAGCACTCCAGAAAGTTATGAAGGACATTCTAGAAAGAGATAATGAGGACTAGGGCTGGAAGTTTATCTCAGCAGCTTAAGCACCTGCCTGCCAAGCGTGAGGTTGTGAGTCTGATCCTCAGTCCCAAAAACAAAACAAAGAGGGAGATAACTAAACAGAATGAATCCACCAGGCAAGGCAAGTAATTAAACCGGGGAGATGGTGGTTAAAAAAGGAAAATAATATGAAAATGCAAAGTTAATATATCAATTATAACCATCAAAGTAAATGGTCTCGATCAAAAGAAATAGATTGGCAGAATGGATCAAGAAGCAAGATCCAACAATATGCTACACACAAGAAACACATTTAACTGAAAAAGTTGTTCACAGACTGATGTCAAAGGATGGAAAAAGTACTCCATACTATAGGAAGCTATTACATTTATAGACAAAGTACACTTCAAACCAAGAGTAAGACAAAGAAAGAAGGTCACCGTATCCTTGTAGAGCAAACAATCCAAGAGGAAGAGAGAATAATCATAAATACACATGTACCAAATACCAATGTACCCAACTATATAAAACAAGTATTAATGGACATTAAAAATCAAATAAGTACTAACACAATTATAATGGGGGACTTCAATACCCCATTATTACAAATTGACAGATCAATTTGACAAAGAAATATCAGCACTGAACCAAACTTTTAAACAAATGGATTTAGTAGATGTCTACAGAGTGTTCCACCTCACATCAGAGTACACATTTCTCTCAGTGACACACAGGATGTTCTCTAAAATAGAATACATAAAAGAACAAAGAATATTCTTAAATAAATGCAAAGCAACAGAAATTATCCCAAGCATATTATCAGAACATAGTGCAATGAAACTGGAAATAATGGCAAAAGAAACCACAAAAGCTTCATAAATGTATGGAATTTAAATAACATCCTCCTGAACAATGAATAGGACACAGATGAAATTAAAGAAATTAGACTGTTTCTAATATTAAATGATAATGCAAACATAACACACAAGGACTTATGGTACAAAATGAAATAATTTCTTATGAGAGATATTTATGGCAGTGAATTCCTGTATCAGAGAAAGACAGAGAACTCAAATAAGCAAGTTAATGTTGAACCTCAAGCTTCTAAGGAAAAAAAGCAAGTTAAACTCAAAGTACATATGATGGAGGAAATTATAAAGATCAGAGTATGAATTAATGCAATTAGGACAAATAAAACAATACAAAGAATCAATGATTAAAAAGTTGGTTCTCTGAAACATTAAAATTGACAAATCCTTAATCAACCTTATCAAAAACAAGAAAGAAAAGACTCAAATTCATGCCAGTAGGAATGAAAAGGGCAGGGGCTGGGGATTTAGCTCAGCGACATAAGCACCTGCCTTGCAAGCAGGCAGTTGTGAGTTCGATCCCTGGTACCGACAAAAACGAAAAAAAGACAAAAAAAAAAAAAAAAAAAAGGAATTTAGAGGGTGAAATCATAACAGACTCTGCAGAAATCCAGATCCAGATTATCAGTATCTACTTTAAGAATCTGTATTCTAATAAGATGGAAAACCCAGAAAAAATGGATAGATATGAATTACCAAAGTTGAATCAAAAAGATCTAAAAATTCTAAATAAACTAACATTAGTCAATGAAATTGAACATGTAATTAAAATCTATTAACAAAGAAAAGCCCAGGCCCTGATGGATTACTTTTGAATTCTACAAAAAATTTAGAGATTGAATGCTGCTACTTCTCAAACTCTTCAATGAAACTGAAAGGGAAGCAATCCTCCCAAATTCATTCCTGGAAGCAAGCATTATCCTGAAAACTAATCCAGAGAAAGATGTAACCAAAGAATTGAACTACAGGCCAGCTCCCTAATGAACAAAGATGCAAAAATCCTCAATTAAGATACTAACAAACACAATGCAGCAAATCGTCAAGATTAGACACCATGACCACAGATGCAGAGATGGTTCAACACATGCAAATTAATAAATGTAATATACATTAACAAAGCAAGTACAAAAACCACATGATCATCTTGTTAGATGCAGAAAAAACATTTAACAAATCCAACATCCATTCATGATAAAATATGTAACTGGAATATATGTTATAGAAAACTGATTTTTATCTTAATCTGACAAAAGCCACATATGACAAACTAACAGCTGACATCATACTACATGGATAAAAACTGAAGATTTTCACTCTAAAATCTGGAAATGAGACAAGAATGTCCACTGTTTATCACTCTTACTCAATATAGTTCTGGAAACATTAGCCAGAGCAATTAGGCAAGAGGCAGAAATAAAAGGAATAAGGATAAGAAAGAAAGAAGTTTAATTATCATTATTTTTATGCCCCCCCCCAATTGGTACTGGGGATCGAACTCACAACAGTGCGCTTGCAAGACAGGTGCTTATGCCGCTGAGCTAAAACCCCAGCCCCTATCATTATTTGTAAATGACATGATACTCTACATAGAAGGCTCCAAAAAACTCCACAATAGCATCCAAAAAATGGAACACCTACGAATCAGTCTAATGAAGGAAGTATAAAACCTCTACATTACCACAGTACTCTAAAAAAGGAGACTGAAGAGGATATCAGGAAATGGAAAGATATTCCTTATCTTGAGAAGGAAGAACCAATATAGTGAAAACAGCACTACTCCCAAAGAGTACAGATTTATACAGATTTATCTGTTATACAGATTTAATGCAATTCTGATCAAAATTCTAATACCATATCTGATAGAATTAGAGGAAACATCCCTGAAATTCACTTGGAATCAGAAGAGCCTGAGAATAGCAAAGGCAATTCTAGACAACAAAGGAAAGGCAGGGGGCATTGTAATGCCTGACTTAAAATTATAGTATAATGCAACTGTGATAAAAACAAGATGGCAAAAACAACAACCAAAAAACTAAAAAACAGATCCAAGGACCAATAGAACAGATTAGAAGACGCAGAAAGAACTAGACACATACTCAGTCACTTTACCTTTGACAAAGCAGCCAAACACCTTAAAGGGAAAAAAGATAGGCTCTTTAAGAAATGGTGCTTAAAAAAAAAAAAAAGAAATGGTGCTTAAAAACCTGACTTTCCACATGCCAAAGGTTAAAACTAGACCCATATCTTTCACCATGCAACTTAAACTAAAATTAAAATAGATCAAAGATCTAAATATTAAAATAGAAACATTGAATCTGCTGGAAGATAGAAAGGTAGAACTCTTGAATTCACTGGTACTGATGATGACTTCATGAACAAACCCCAACTACACAGGAACCATCACAAGCAATGGACAGCTGGGATCTGGTTATATTAATGTTTTGCACAGCAAGAAATGTTGCACACCAACAGGATGAAGAGACAACCCACACTGTAGGGAAAAAAATTTGGCAGCTGTTCCTCCAACAAAGTACAATATCATATCCAGAATATGTAAAGAACTCAAAAAAAAATCATAATCTCCCAAATTTGAAGACCCAATCCAAAAATGGGCATCTGAAAAGAATAGAAAACCCTTAGGTATACACATGTATAAAAAAATACTTAACATCATTTGTCATTCGAGAGATGCAAATTAAAACAATGCTGAGATTCTGTCTCACTCCAAACAGAATAGTTATTATCAAGAAATCATAAAAAAGGGCTGAGGATTTAGCTCAGTGGTTTAAGCACTCATCTGCTAAGCACAAGGTCGTGAGTTTGACCCCCGGTACAAAAAAATTAAATAAAAAATAAAAAAATACATAAAAACAAAAGAAAGTTTAAAAAACCCTAAACTAAACAAAAACAAAAACAATAACAGACAACGAGAAACAGAGATCAACCAATAACAAGCGTTGATGGGTTTGTGGGAAAAAAGAACCTTTTTCAACTGCTGGTAGAAACACTGGTGTAATCACTGTGGCAATCAACATGGAGATTCCTCAAAAAAAACTAAAACTAGAGTTTCTATTTGACCCAGCTATTTGCTTTTTGGTTCTTGGTAACTTTGCAAAAGCATCGTATCACAGCGACACATACATACTCATGTTTATAGCAGCACAATTTGTAACAGCTAAATCTTGGAAACAGCCCAAATGCCTGTCAACCAATGAATGCATAAAGAAGATGTGCTTTTCTTTTTTTATACCACAGAGTATTGCTCTGCCATAAAGAAGGACAAGCTTGAGACATTGCTAGCTAAACGGGTGCACCTTGAGACCATACTCTTACGTGAAATAAATCTGACACATGTTTAAGTCCTGAATTGTTTCTCTAGCGAGAGAAACTCAAAGTATAAATAAGAACCAAACTATATAATAGATATTGGGAAACTGGAAGAAAATGTTCAAATCGGAAGGGGAACAAGGACGGGGAGGGGGGAAAGAAAGAGAGGGATAAGAAACTAAAGAAAATCAAAGGTAAAAAAAGGAAACAGGGGCTGGAGATTTAGCTCAGTGGCATAAACGCCTGCCTTGCAAGCAGGCAGCCATGAGTTCAATCTCCGGTACCGATTAAAACAAAAAGGAAACAAAGTTTTCACAAATAAATGGAAGAAGGGTTGAAGAAAGAGAAGGGAGATAGAAAAAAGAAGCAAGAAAAATCATGTATGTTCACAAATTCCCGATGATGAATGTAATTGTTATATATTTCTAAAGTGTATCAATAAAGCCACCCTTCCCACTAAAAAAGCCAAGGTAAGAATAAAAAGACAGTCACATGATTCTCATCAGCTATTATGTGTATGTTATAAAAGGACAAGATCTTAACCAATATAATAAATCCCTCATCACAGTAAAAAAGCTGATCTCTTCTGGTGGTCCAGAATCACAGATGGCACACCAGGGCTATGGCCCTAGAAAAGCTGTGAACACCGTCTAGTTTCACTCCCTGTCTGTTCAGATGGACAATATAAGACCTGGTCTAGCTGAGTGAATTATGCTCTGTAGGTGGTAGTAACTGTGCTAGAACAAAGGCACCCAGAAGCCCATCTAAGTGCATTACAAAGACAGTATTAAAGTCACTGCTAAGTGTATAACTTAAAATGTTGAGAAAATCTCAGGTTGTCCTCTCAAATTTCATCTGGTTCAGCTAGCTTTTGAAAAAACCAGACACCAAGAGTTCAAGATTAAGTGCTATATAGTATGAGTCCAGTATATCCATGGTTCGAATATGAGTAGAGTGGAGCCTAAGAATCCAAATCCATTATCTTTTAGATGGAGAAATGCGGTGGGAATAAAACTTAGAAACAGAAAATAGCATTACTGGATCACCTAGGGTGAGCTTAACCTTTTTGGTTAGATTTTTTTTTACCAGGCAACATTATATACCTACAAGTATAAACATCTGACCTGTTTCTGGTCCCTCACCTGTTATACCAATTAAAAAGAAGCCAGTTCATTCCCTCCAACTGGTACTCTCGGAGCTGGTTACTGTTCTTATACTCGCGGGACTTTTCAAGTTTCTGCCAGGAGTCTGAAGCAGGCCGCTCCTGGGGAGGAAGCAAGAAGCACACTATATGGAGAAGGGTGTTAACAGTGTAATACACAATTATCAGCTAGGTGTATATCTCAAACATTATCCTAAGGCTAATTTCAAACTGAAGTTATTATTTTATAAATAGTGTTCAGGCCCTATAGACTTTGCTAGCTTAAAACTGTATATAATTAAGAAGAAAAAACCTACCTAAAATCTTGGTGTGTCATGCTATTTTACTTAGATTCTTAGATGCCATTCTCACATTTAATTTCCCACAGAAACTACTATTAGGCAAGTTGTTAAATTTTTATAAACAGAATTTCTTTTTGTTACTTCTTTGTGCCTATAATACATGCTCAGGAAAGCACAGTGGGTCAAATACTGTCTTGGTTAGTTTCTAAAGTTAGAAGTATGCACAATATTTACATTAAAAACTACAAATTCCATAAACTTTTCTTAAGCCATGCAGAGGCAGCCTTACTACTTTACTTTTTTATATGAAACACCAGCTCCTAAAAATGGTAAGAAATTTTCCTATGTTGATCTGAGCACAATGTATTTCAATAGAATTGTATAGGGATTTTTTGTTCTTTTCTAATGCCTTGTCTGTCTGCAATCAAGCCACATTCTTCAATTACTATAGCTATAATCTGATGGGGAATTATTTTTCAAAAATGTTTTTTCTATCTTATTTATTGTTCTGTACAACTCTGATATTTTTGAGACAGGGTTGTGCTGAGTAGTGGAAACTGGCCTTGAACGCACTTTATGTAGCCCAGGCTTGTTTCAAACTCACAGTGATCTTCCTGCCTAAGTCTCCTGAATGCTGGGATTACAGGTATGTGCCACCATGCCCAGCTGTTCTTTATAACTTTAGAATCAATTCGTCAAATTTTCTTAAACTCTCACTGGAATTTCAAATAGAATTACAATGAATTTATTAATTTGGGGAAATTTTCAGTCTTTGAGTTGAGCTTTTCCATTAAAGGTTTTGTATTAAACTTTTAAAATTTATTTTTTATAAACAGACATGGCTGTTTTGTTTTTAAACCAATTGATTCTCTGACACTTAGGATCTTAAAAATTAAAATTCTTAACTATGCCATGGTTATAAATGAGAATATTGAGATTATAGCTCTCTAACAATTATAATCTATTTTTACTTTACCCTACTACAGTAAGGTTTACACATGAAATAAACTAGTAATTAAAGCTAATCCTTTTGCATAGGATGGGATTTTTAAAAAATCCTCAATTACATCACTTATGTTTGGTGATGAGTATAAGCTATCTACAGTCTTTCAGAAAATTCTTATTACAGCTTACCTTCAAAACTGCTTTAGCTGTGGTTAAACTACACAATACCTTGAAATGAACACTGCTAAATATTATTATAGAAATAAAAGAGAAAAGCCTGCATTATGCTGTAATCCCAATTACTTGGAAGGCTAATGCAGAAGGCTAAGAATTTGTCTCAAAATTTTTGTAAAAAAATTAAAAAGTTTTAGTTTATTAGTATATATATTAGTATATAATGCTTACATTCCTTATGGGAAATTTTTTTAAAAGAGTAAGGGGTATGGCTCAGTGGTAAAGTGTTCCTGGGTTCCATTAAAAAAAAAAGTACCATTAAAAAAAAGGAAAAGAAAAAGAAATATGATGTACTTTTTGAGCAAAGATATTCCTATATAAGTTCTGTTCTGGTCCTGCAAAGAAATTACTTTGTGCTTATTAGCTTACAGAAACCATTCAGCCCGTATCTCTAAAGCCCCGAGTACCCAGCCTACTGGGCATTCTTCCATACCGTACTAGACATGATAAAGAGACTTCTGGAAGCATCCTTGCCTCTAGGGACTCAAGCTCCCAATTTGCTGCACTGCAGACATCACACAATAGAGTGATTTCACTGCAGATTTCTATTCACTGCCTTGGAAGGGTGGTAACACAGAGGCACTGCTCTCTGATTCAGTTACTGCTCCAGGTTTCTCTCTTTCAGTGATTTTAAACAATCAATGTCCTATTCCTCTAGATTGATAAGATCATCCTGAACTTCAACATGCAGAATAAGATCCTTAAACTTATTCAGGTAAAGTACTATTTATCAGTCTCTTTCTTAACATATAAGAAAGACAGCCTTAATTATATTTTTAGCTACTATTTCACAGAATTTTTGAGATAAAATTTCAAAATAGACATTTTCAATAAGAACATAAAATTAGAAAATAAGACAAATATGAAAAGACTCTGTGACTCAGAGGGCTGGGAGGACAACAGTATCACAACTGCAAAGAAGTAAAGGAAATGTGAAATCACCTGAAAACATCTGAGAATTCATTTCCTGCCAAATGCACAGTCAGACTGAGGAACAAGTGGGAGTCGGGCTGAGACAATGAGTAAGAAGGCTGATTACTTTCAGATGATCAATTAAGTTAGTTTCAGAACGGAATTCTCTTTCCTTTATGCTCTCACACTTAATTGTTCCTGCATTATGCCACATGTCATCATCAGTCTTTCACTGTACCTGTCCATGTACACGTTGCTTCTATTTGACTGAGCTCCCTGGGACAGGGCCTGTACTGTGTTTCTTATTATAATGCATATAAAACTCAACCTTAACAGATGCCTAGTATAGGACTGATAAACTGAATTAAGAACAGGTAGAACCATTAAGAACAGGTAACACAGGAAAAGGTTAAAAGAGGAATTAAATGATCAGTGTGACCAAGACAACATACTGTAATCTGTGTAAGGTTTCAATCACAATTCGGCATCTCAGGATACTTCCATACACTCTTCATACGCCAAAAAAACAAAACAAAACAAACAAACAAACATAAAAAAACCCAGAAACAAAACACTGTTTTTGAATGGACTCTGGCAGTGATCCAAATTCAATGTTGAGGCTTAGTTTTCTGAGTACTAACTTCCCAGTGATATAAAAGCAACAAATAATAGCAGTAAGGAACCAGGTAACAGATTTTCATATGAAAGTATGACTTTTTAAAACACAAACTCATCATTCTAGCTTATAGCCATATTCTTTAACAATGTTCTCTTTCCAAGTTACCTACATGTTTATACATTTTGGATCTCAACTCTTACTCCTTTTAGTTGTTGATACTCCCTAATAATCCAGAATTGGAAAACTGCTTTTATAAACTTATGTTATCATGTTATCTATGCTCTTCTAGTGTGGTCCCCGTGATCTACAGATAAAGGGCAGTTCCTCTCCTTAAGAATCTTCTAGTTGCATAAAAAGGATAAAAAGAAAGACTGTATTATAGAAAAAAATTTTTTGTATGTGTGTGGTGGTGTGTTTATGTTTATTAGGTAATTTTTGTTAACTGTGCTAATTATATTTTTTCTTTATTGATGTTTATAGGAGTTTTTCTATCAATTACTCATTGAATTAAAACTATGGATTTATCTTTTTTTATTTGTCATGTTTTGCTTCATACTGTGAAGCAACATTAAAGGATACTTACAAATTCAGGATTATTAGAAATTTCTAAGTGAAATTTCTAACTGTGAAACATCCTATTGCTACTAGTACTTCTGCTTTAAAGAATTTTTTCATTAATACATGTTTTTAGTGCATACTGACTGCATTCATGATGGCTACATGCACATAATATATCTTAATTCTTTTTATGTCCCCTTCCTTCCCCCTCTTGCCATCTCTTGGTTCTCATTTGCAAAAGATCTACCTCCCCATTTCCTACTATCTGTCCGTATTTTTCTCTTGTCTATTTTGCATGATACAATAACATTAGATTTCTTTTGCATAGCGTTCATATGGTATGTGTCTTTTTATCTTTTACTCTGTATCCTCATTGCAGTATTTATCTTTTTTTTACATTTACTTTGAAAATCTTTGTATTTATTTGAGGTATTTACATTTGTTTAATTACTGCTATACTGGAGTTGATAGCTATCACTTTTCTACGCCTTCTGTCACCTGTCCAATCTCTTATTTACCTTTCATTCTTCTACATTTCTTACGTAATAATCAAGTACTGTTTTATTATTACATTTTCTTCACCTATACTACTTAAAAAAGAACACAGATCATTGATGGAGCAACAGGTAAGAAAGCAGGAAAGACACTATCAACCAAGCTTCTTCTGCACCCTAGCATTCCTTACACACCATCTACTGACTCTGCATGACAGCCCCCACATTAAGAAACCTAAGCACACATTTTCACTTCTTAAATGCTGCACATGTTCAAATGGAGTCCAGACCTGAAGATGACCAAGGTGCAGGGAAGGTGTGGTTTGCAAAGAAAAAACACTCTGAACTGCAGGCTCAATGTGAAGAATGATAACGACACCACAGAAACTACATAGTAGTATAGCCACACGGGCAGCATAACCAGGCTCACAAAATTACATGTTACAGGGGCATCAGACAGAGATCTAGATACATTACCACATGCTTAATTTCAGGCAGAACCTGCAGAGACTCAAATTCCTTAACTTTTGCAGGATCCACATCTTCCTCTAGCTCCCACGTGCTTTCTTCATATGGCAGGGAACACCACTTCACCAGGTAGTGTGTTACTTCCTAGTGGGAAACAGAAGAGAAACTTAGTTTCTTTCTACTGGTTTAAAGGTGTCAATCATACTGTGCCAACCCCTGAACCTACCCGTTGTGACAAAATGTATCATTACACACCACACCTTAACCAAACAAGCAAAACACCTAGTAAAAAGGACAGTGATTTAAGAGGCAAATGGCAACACACCCACCTCCCCTGTTTCTGCATCCTTAGTGTGGGCCACTTCTAAGATGCGATCGACTTCTACGTAGTCTGGGTTGAACAAATCTTCATCAGGCTAACACAAACAGAAAAGGACAGTTATGAGGTATACTTCCTCTCCTCAAATCTAACACCCAACATTTTAAGTAGTACTCTGGATTCTATCAGAAAACACTGGGCAAGGAGATGTACATCCATAATCTCAGCATTTGGGAGGCTGAGGCAGGAGGATCACCAGGAGTTTGAGGCCAGCTTACGGTACTGAGTGAGATCAAAGCCAGTCTGAACTATATAGAAAGATGCTGTCTCAAAAAGCCAAGGCCAAGAACAAACAAGCAAGCAAGCAAATGCCAACGAAAGACTGGTTAAAAGTCACCTCACGAACAACTTCTTCACTATCCCCAAATTCTGGTCTCCATGATTAAATAATTGAAAGGATCCAACTATCTTGGAGGGTACATGATCACTATGCCAAAGTTTTCTACATTACAGCAATATAGAAAAATCACAAGGATTACCTTTGCATTACTGGCCCTTGGCTCCCTTGCCAACTTGGAATTATATTTCTTTTACTTAATAAGGACAAGACATTAGAAGGGACATAAACAGACTTTACTGGTTACTGATACACTTGTATTTCTTGATTTAGGTAGTAGTTACCAAAGTTATTTTGTATAATTCACTGAGATGAATATTTATAATTTATTTAATGTTTATTATGCTTCAAAAAGGTTTATTTTAAATCAACAATAAGCAATATTTAGGAATACTTAATGAATGTCCAGAGCTACACTGAGTGTTTTTATTCATGCTCAAAACTACATTTTCGAGTCCGTAATTGAAAAAATTACTTTATGGATGAGGGAAATGAATCAAAGGGGTTAAGCATTATGACCAAGGTCATAGAGCTGTGTAAAAAGAATGGTCACTCAGGTCTTTCTTACCTAGAGACCCTAATCCTGGACCACTGGGATGTTCTTATTGTCTTGCAGGATGGAAGGCACTTTAAGGGTATCCAGTTTCATTGTCTAATCAGTGCAGAAATACTTTGCATTCCTGGGAAACCTCAAATTCAATTGCTCCTGTTGAGAAATTTACTATCTTGATCCACTTATCTCTACCTGTCTAGTAGTATCACAGTCTTTATCATTATTCTTTAAACCATGGCTTAAGCTTCCTTCCTTTAACTAACACTAATGTGAACTGCAGCCACAATAGGAGCAGCAAGTGCAGTGGTACCTCCGTTCACAAACTTAATCTCTTTCCATGATTCTGACTGCAAACTGAATGGGACAAGAACCAAATCAATAGTCAGGTTAAATGCTGACCTTATGGGGAAATTTGATTCAGTTCCTATCTAATTTTGTTTGTCAGAATCATGGAAAGAATTCAGTTCGTGAACTGAGGTATCATTACTCTGAGTCTCTCCTCTGAGCTGGCTCTTTAACATCTCTTCTCTATCTACTTTAAAAAAAAAAAGCCAGGTTGCCCAACTATTCTACATATGTTCTATTGCCAACTCTCTGAATGATATAGAGAATTCATATTTATGGAATATTTATAGTGATTATGGGTCAGGAACCACGTTAAACCCCCCTATAGACACAGTGCCATTTATTGTCCATGACAGTCAAGATGTGGAAACAAGCTAAGTGTTTATCCATAATAGACAGAGAAAGTGTAGTGTATATACACACACAAGGGAGTACTAGTCTTAAAAAAAGAAGAAAATCTTTTTAGCGACAGCATGGATGAATATGGAGGACACCATGCTCTATGCTAAGTGTCACAAGCCAGACACAGAGACAAAACTACATGATTACACTTATGCATTGAATATACCAATCTCATAGAAGGAGAATAGAATGATAGTTGCCAGGGGCAGAGGGGTGGCACAGATATTGCTCAAAGATCAAAATTTCAGTAATGTAGGTAAATAGTCCAAAGATCCAAAGTACAGTATAAGGATAATAGTAAAAAAATATTGTATTATATACTTGAAATTTGCAAGAGGATAGACCTTCAGTATTGGGGGGGCAATGCAGAAAATGGTAATTATGTAAAGCAATAAATATGCTAACTAGCTTCACTATGGTAATTATTTAATCAAAACATCAAGTTATATACCTTAACTGTATGCAATTTTTGTCAATTCTATCAATAAAGCTCAAAAAACATCACTGTGTCATTTATTCATAGGTATCCACAAGGCTGATAGCCCAGGAGTCCCACTTGACACATAGAAAGATGCTGAGTTCAGAGGAGTTTATGCAGGTGGCTCCCAGCTCCCAGCTTGGCGTGTGTGCACGCACACATGTGCGCGTGCTGGGACGAGGAGGAAGCCTCAGCAGTTTGATTACAGAGCCCAGGCTCTGACCATCATGCAGCCCACCTTCCACCTTCGTTCTTATTCGTTCTGCTATGCTTCCATCCCTCTACCATCACTACAGTCCTCTCAGGGTTTCCAAAGTCCTCAATGGGTCCTAGTTCTCAGATGAATGACACACTGAGGAATGAAAACAGCAAGGCACAGAGGTACTCTTCTAGCAATGCGGGCTAGGATTTGTGTAACTTTGCTCACAGTAAACTTACAGGAAAATAAAATGGCTGTTCCCTTTCTCCCTGGAACTGCTACTGCTTTTTCCCATTTCTAAATTATAAAGTTTCTTAAAATACCACTGTAGGCTATTACATTTATTTCTTGTTTTGCTTATGCTTGCTTTGCCAGGCAAACCTGAACTTTGACTTTGTCATTTGCTCTTCCAGCACTGATGTGGTTGATAAAATCTGGGTTTCCAGGAGTGGGGATTTTAAGTCGGAAGGCCCTCTCTCATCTCTGTGCTGGGTGGGAACCTGCAGCCACTTGTATAGGATCCTCCTTCCGTGTTTCCTGGCTACCTTGCAACCGGAAACAGTGGCTCTTAGGATGCTCTAGTTGTGGCACATGCACCTGCCTGACAAGCACAAGGAGGTGAGTTCAAACCTCAGTACCAAAAAATAAAAGATAAAAAAGAAAAATTACAAGAACACTTAATCAAGTTACTGACAAAAATGCCAATTATGTTGAGATCAAAGATACTATTAGAGGAAGTACTCCCTCCTGTTACTCATTCTCAACTTCAGGATATATCTAATTTTCTTGCTGCAGTATGAACTCCTGTTACGTTATTTCTAGACCCCCTCATAGATCCTTATCTGTCCCCAACCAGGAAAAAACTTCCTCGGGAATATATCAGAAAGCACACACACAAGGCTGCATAGGTTGTATTAAGGAGTCTGGATGTCATTCAAAAAAAAAAAAGGGAAGTGCTGAAGAGTCTGAAACAGGGGACTGGTGTAAGGCAGACTCTCCTCCCCAGACAACTACTGGGCATTGACCCTGTGCCTAGTGCCAGGGATAGAACTAGGAAAAAGACATGGATTGTCTATCTTGCAGGGCTCAAAACAGAAGAAGCTGACATGTAAACAATTTACTGTATTGCAAATATTTGCTAAGAAATGTGTGTTAGTAAGATAGTCTAAGAAATAGTGATAATAACCAATAAGGTTTCAAGAAAGATTTTGCCAGGAGTGGTGGTGCCTATGTGTAATTCCAGCACTCAGGAGGCTGAGGCAGGAAGACTCCCTTGAGTTCAAGGCCAATCTGAGCTACATAGTGAGTTTAAGGTCATTCTGAATTACAGATTGGGACCCTGCCTCAAAAAGGAAGAAGTCCTTATTAGATCAACACTGTCATGAAAAAAGTTCTCATAGGTTTAATACAATCATAGAAGAGGGCAAGGGCCAAACTTTAAGCTTAAATAGGATAGATTTATATTGGGGATAAGGGGAATGTTCACTGACATTATTCTAAAGTAATTTTTATCACTTGAGGAAACAGAACACAACGTTCATAAATTGGGTAAGTGTGCTCAGCAATTTACTATAATTTGATTACATCTGAGTGTATTCATTAGGGTCTAGTATTTTTTTTTTTTTTTGGTCTTTTTTCATTTTTTTATCGGTACTGGGGATCGAACTCACGACTGCCTGCTTGCAAGGCAGGTGCTTATGCCGCTGAGCTAAATCCCCAGCCCCAGGGTCTAGTATTAATAACTTTATAGTGTAAGAAAAATTTTTGGCTTCTTTTCTGCAAACATTACTCAAAATTGAAAATTATATGTAAAAAAGGAGAAGAAAACAGAATTTACCATAATCCCAACAACCACAGAAAATGGTGTTAACATTTGCATATATTTATTCAAAACATTTTCCATGCATTGTTAGAGCACTTCTGTTCTCCTGCACCACCCAAATGGAAACTTTCCCAGATAATATCGGAGCCTGACATTTTTCATGAAAAGTTTGTTACACCAAGCAGATTTCTACCTTACTAATAATTTTTCTCTAATATTTTAACTAGATGTACAATATTCCATTCTCCAGGATTTACAGTAATTATAAATCACAATTCTGAAACCTTAATTTTAAGTAAAATAAATCAGGCACACAAGCAAGTATGAAAAATCCAAGCCAGGTAAGGTGGTGCATGCCTGTAATCCCACCTTTTAGAAGGCTAAGGCAGGAGGAACACTGCAAGTTTGAGGCCAGTTCAGGTTACTTAGTAAGTTCAAGATCACTGCATAGCAAGACCATGTCTCAAAAAACAAAAACAGAAAAAAAAAAAAAAACCAATAAATAAAACAAACAAAAATAAAACAAGAAAGAAAGAAAAATCCAAAGTAAAAATAAATTAAAAGGGGCTGGAGATTTAGCTCAGCGGCATAAGCGCCTCCCTTGCAAGCAGGCAGTCGTGAGTTCAATCCCCAGTACCGATAAAAAGGAAAAAGACAAAAATAAATAAATGAATTAATTAAAGAGCAAATAAAAGACATAGTAGGAAACAAGGAGATAGATCTTTTGCAAATGAGAAGAAACCAAGAGACAGAGGAAGGGAGGAAATGAAAGCAAGAAGATATAAAAAGAACTAAGATGTGTTATGTACACATACCAACTCCCCATGATGAATGCAATCATTATGACTACAAACATGTACTACTAAAAATAAAAATTAAGAAAATAAATGTCCATTATCTAACATTTTGTTTGCTTCCAATTGTTCACCAAATATAAACAATGCTATCATAGCTAAATCTTTGTGCAGAGTTAATAATTTCATTAAAATAAACGGTAGAACTTCAGGGACAAAGGATATGCAGGCTCTGGGACATCTGATGCCTCTTGTTGCACTACTCTTCTGACAGTCAGATCTAGCTATACTCCTATCCAGATGTAAACAGTGCATATAAAAGAATACACAATTTGACTTGAACAACGAATCTGTGTAGAACTTTAACGTGAATTGAAACTTAAACCTAACATTTAATACTGCAATGAAAGCACCAGTCAAATGAGTCAGTAAATTTTGCTTCACCTCAGTAAAAATGTGCTTCATCTGTGCTTGTTTGTTTCTAAATCGCTTGATCTTCTGTGCAATGCGAGGATCCTTTTCCAGCTCTTCCATTGTAGCCCATTTACAATGTAAGTAGGAACTATCCAAAGATACACAAAATGTGAGACACACACAGCTAGCAAATGACTGAGCTTTAAGATGTCAATAAACAGGAAGATGATCTTACATAGCAGAGTGGTCTGCTGTGAAACTGTTAAGACTGCTTAGAAAGGCCTTGGCCTTAAGATGCACAACAGGAACCCCACAAAATGGTGTAATTCCAAGGGACTGAGCTCTCTGCAGCTTCCACAGAAACTGGCTTAGAGCAGAAGGATGGTCAGATATGAGCAGGCTACCAAATGCACGCTAGTGAACATGTACAAGTAGTAGAGAGACAGGAAAGTGTAAAAGGGAAAAGGGCACATACTGTAGGACAGCAGTTTGCTACCCTAGGTGCATATGAGAATTGCCCAGGGTGTTTTTAAAAAATGTCACTCTTTGGGGCCCATTTTGAGTCTGAGTCAACTGGTCTTAGGTGGAAGAGGGACTTGAGTAGTCTAAAAAGCTTTTCAGGGGAATTTCCATGCAGCCAAAATTAAATGCTATTGCTTCAGAAGAACTGGATTCAGCCAAAATCTGTGGGTCATGCTTTAGGGGCCAGTTTCTAAAAATACAGAAGAAAGAGAATACAGTGTCATGGGAAACGAATTTTCAAATGAAATCCAAATATATATTAAATAGACGTACAAATTTCTATACTTAACGTAGAATAGCTCTAGGTCAAATGGAGGTTCTCCTGGGTGAACCTGTAACAAACAACAACCTGCTATCAGCCTAGATTCCAGGCAAATCACCCTTCTAAACCAAGAGAAAACAGGCAAACCAACACCTTGGCCTAGTTTAAATAAACATTTCTTGAGAATACTTTCATTTTTCCAGGCCTCTTCCTAACAAGCTATTGGCTGGGTTTTCCAAAGGCCAAATACAGAGCTATTTGTTATATTCCAAGCAATTCAGCTTCCAACCAGAATTGGTCCAGGGCTTTGAGAAATGTCAAGACTGCAGCCTGGTGCCAAGTGATTTCACTCATGGTTGGTATCCCCCATACCACTCCCGTGAAGCAATGGCAAGGAAGTTTATATCACAAATACAGGAAGAAAAAATAAAGCTATGCTCTTACCAGCGACTACATACTCTCACTCAAAGAATTCTATCTAGGGGAGTCCTCCAATGGCCCTAAGATGTCTACAGGAAAATAAATCCCAATACTTTTCCATTAGGACTCTTTTTCCTTTTGTTTTTAAGCACTGATGACTTTTAATTAGCTAAAAAACAAAAACTAAGGTATAAAAATGCCTATGGTTAGAATAACAATGGAGAAAACTATAAATTTGAGCCATTCTATAAATTTAATAATTTTATGTCCCAAAATCTTTCATGGGGGTAAAAATAAAGTATTGAGTAGACTGACAATAATATTGCCAAACTTTCACTTCACCCAGGAATGACTACTCCAGATTCTCTAGCTAAATATTTCTTCACAGAGAGCATAATCTGTGTCAGATATAAAACTAGAAACAGGAGTCACTAACCTCTTGAATGGTCTTAGATGCCAATATCTTCTCAATGATGTTTGCATCATCTTCTGGTGGCTCCTGCAAACAGATTAAAAATTATTGCAAACAGAATCCAAGAAAATACTTCTCTAAGAAGTATACGCTGAGTATCCTTTATCTGAAATGCTTAGGACCCAAAGTGTTTGAGATTTCAGAGCTCCTTAGACTTTGAAGTATTTGCACAACTGAGTATCCCTAATCTTAAAACATGAAATTCAAAACTGCTGAGAATCATGTTGGTGCTCAAAATTTTTTCAGATTTCACAGCATTTTGGATTTGGGAACTCTGGAGTAGGGATGCTCAACCTGTACTATTTTATTCCAAAATCTACCTCTGACTACTTAAGTACCTCTCCCATCAGCCCAGAGTCAGAAGATTGCAAACATTTTGCAAAGCTGGAATTCAAAGAAATGTGTTCTAATGCAGGATACATCCTTCTCATAGGCAGAGGAACCATTCTGTTTTTCAGACTGAACTTCAGATCTACCTTAACCTGGAACTTCCCTTCTCTTAAAACTTCCTACAGTTGCTACAGAAAATTTTCAGAAAGCTGTAACAGATAAGAAGCTCTGTACCTTATAAGCTGAAAGTCCAAATTCTAACACTCACCAGCTATTTGGGCAAGTCAACTGCTATTTCTTAGTTTCCATACAGAGGTTAGAGTAATAGGAAGAAATACACTCGGTTACTAGGAGGATAAAATGGTATGCAAAAGCATTTTGTGAATAGTAAGCACTAGGCAAAAACAAAGGAAAACTATATTCTACCAAACTCTATCATGTTTCCTCTCTTACCTGGAAATGACTTTGTGTTTAACCCATCATCCTTTGAATGCAAACCTCATCTCAACAGAAAATAGATACCTACCCGAGATACACACCAAAATTTCTAGGCCTCTAAAATTCCTATGGACCGAGTATTTATCATTAAAAAAATCTGTATTAAAAAGGACAAACTTCAGAAGGATCCACTGAGTCAGAACACTGAATGTTTAATTCTTTCCAAGACGTTGAGTGGTTTTATTTTGGCAGTTTTATATGCAGTATGGACCTTTCCAGAACTATCATAATGTAAGACTTAAAATAATACATGAAAAAAACACATCACAACAACCTCTGTTGCTAAACTTACTACCCTACATTCCTGGCTGGAGCATTCCACAGTACAATCTGTGTGGCACGATCACTTTGGTAGACTCATTCTAAGGCTCAATTGTCCCAAAGCTACAGCATTTCAGAAAGCATTAATGTATCTTGAGATCTTAAATCAATTCTTCTCAGAAAAGTGATGATAGTAAAAGACAAGGAAGGTATATGCAGCAAAGTATTACAGACATCAGCAAGCAGGCACAGACAGATACCCTCAAAGGTCATAAATATTTAGTTCACTCCCCAGACACGTAGCATTATGCTAGGTACCATGCCAAAGTTAATCCAATTGACGAAAGTCCTTTTTCACTGATCAACAAGAAGGCAACTAAACTGTACTTAGAAGGAACAGAAACACAAGCTTCTGTTTTTCTGCTGAAGTATTTGTTCTGCTTGATTCTTACGCAAAGAAAGGCCATCAAAGCAGAAGGAATCCAATTTTATTGCCTGTTTTGTTTTTGCTTTTTTGGTTTTTTTGGGGGCTACTGGGGATCAAATATTGCCTATTTTAAACTTTTACATGTAAATCTTCTGAAGACAGGAATCCTTTTTATCTGAGTTACTGATATATCTACTTGTCTAGAAAAATGTCAGGCAAAGATAAGCATTCAGTAGATATTTGTGGAATGCTAAACAACAAGGAAAATATATAGAAAATAAAACACACAGATCTATCATTAAAAAGTCTCTTCTTTCTCAGAATACCCAAACATGTCACATGTTAACTATGACTGCAAAGGGCCAAAGCTAGGTTTCATTTGACTATTCCAAATGGACAGTGAACAAAGTAACAGGTGCAAGTGAACAGAAATGATTAATGAACTAACTTCTTTCCCAAATCTCACTGAACATTATTTGCTGGGTCCTTTTGGTATTTATGTACTAGTCTTGCATAAGTAAGTCACACACACACAGTCTTCATCATCAAAGAACTATGTGCTAACACTGTTCACTGAGGTACTGCATATGGAGTACATAAATCTCAAGTGTATCATGCGATAATTTTCATATACATACACACAAAACTACTACTGAGATAAGTTAAAAATCTTTCCAAAATTCTGGAACTCTTAAATTCACTATTGAGTAATTAGTAATCAATATTAGATAGTAATCACTATTGAGACTTCTACCATTCATAGTTTTACCAATTATTAGACTTCATACAAATGAAATCACAAGGTGGGCTAGTCATCTTTTAAATACTGTGCAATATTTTCACTGTAACATTCTTACACTGCCAGCAGTGTGTGGAGGTTCCAAGCTGATGTGACAGCTTTAACACACTGGCCTTTCTAGTGGATATATAGTTTTACCTCTTCAATTCACATGTCCACGGTAATTGAGAATGAACACCTCTTTATATGATTTCCAGCCAGTGGGAATCCCTTTTTTGTGAACTTTTTATTCAAGTAATTTGACTTTAGAGACATTTTTTTAATTTGACGCTCTTTATATTATGTAAAGCAGATATACAGATCACCAACACTTTTTACCAGTTTATGGTGCCCTTTCAATCTCTTAATGCAGCTTTTAACAAACAAAAGTTTTACATAATCTACTTTATCGCGTCTTTTTCTTTTTTTTTTTCAGGGTCTTTTTTTTCAGGCTGGCTTTGAGCTCACTTTGTAGCCATAGCTGATCCTGAACTTGCAATAATCCTCCTGCCTCAGCCCTTGAGCGCTAAGATTACAGTCACTTTACCTCTCCTGAGTAGTATTTTTGTACCCTAACTCAGAAATCTTTGTTGCCAACATCATTAATTCACAGATATAATTTTAAGTTTTATAGCAGTTATTAAAACCAGTATGTCAAAAATATTGTTCATTTCGGGGCTGGGGATTTAGCTCAGCGGCATAAGCACCTGCCTTGCAAGCAGGCAGTCATGAGTTCGATCCCTGGTACTGATAAAAAGGAAAAAGACCAAAAAAAATTAATAATAATAATAGTCATTTCAACACATAATTGATATAAGCATTAAAATATTTTTATGTTCTTCTTCTTATACTGTGTCTGTAAAATACAGTGTGGACTTTACACTTAGCACATCTGACATGTGGCAAGTGCATACTAGCTGCATATGGCTAGTAGAATGCATACCAGACAATACAGCTCATTCCATTACTTTGTGTCATGTTTTATGTCTGTGTGCCCCAGCCCTCATAAGTTTGAATTGTGCCTTTGTTGTTCGTTCATTGTCTAGTGCTTGAATTGATGGTGTCAGTGCTCCAACCACAAAGGGGTGGAGCCAGGATATGATATAATGGCAGGAAGAAGGTGTGTCTTGCTCTTTGCTGGTTCGAGTTTGCTGTTTGCAGCCGCCATGAAAGGCAGCCCAGCCATGCCTGCCTGCCTGGGAGCCAACTGAGCGTGGACTAAAACCTGCCAAAAACTGTAAGAAGTAAACCTTTCCTTTCCTAACTTGGGCATCAGGTATTTTGTCTCAGCGATAGCATAAAGTAACTAAGACAACTTGTCTATTCTCACAACAGCATTTTCTTGTCTTCATTATTGTAGCCCAACTCTTGGTTAGAGTAAGTCTTCTTAGTTCTTCTTCAAGATTATCTCAGGCTACTCTAGGTCTTTAGTATTTCCATATAAACTTCTCCCCATAAAAAATGCCCTGCTTAGATTGTGACTAGGACTGAAATAGAAACATCTTAACAGTATTGAATACAATATTGTAGTGTATCTCTCCACTTGTTTAGGTCTTCATCATTTCTCTCAGCAACACTGGGGGCGGGGGGGGGGGGGTACCAGGGATCAAACTCATGCTTGCCATGCAGGCCCTTTTGCTGCGAGCTGAATCCCTAGCCCATGGCAACATTTTTAATATAGTGGACTTTATATATCTTTTGAGTTATTCCAGAGAATCTGACACTCTGATGCTATCGTGAGTGGGATTTTACAATTATCTTTTCCTGATTTTTGTGTTGTATAGATCTAAAATAGTTTTGATATCTTATCTTTATATTTACCAATTTAGCTAAATTGACAATTATTAATGCTAAGTCTATAGATTCTGACATGTGGATGTCATCTACAATACAAGTTTTAAGCTTTCTTTTCAAATCTTTAAACTCTTCACCTTTTTCCTAATTGTGGCATCAGATCCTTCTGAATTTTGCTTACTCCAAAATGCAGAGGTAGTACATTCAATTTTTTACTACTTAATATTAGCTCTTAATTGTTTTAGATGGCTTTTAAATGGTTTTCCGGTCTTTATTTCTACAGCTTAAGATAGGCCTGTGTTAGGTTTCTCTTTTACATTTTTCCTACTTAGGATACTCGCTTTGAGTTTATTGGTTGAGTCTGTCCATTTGTTTATGGAATTCTTGGTCATTAATTATATCTTCAAACATAGCTTTCCTCCAATCCCTTCTATGCCTAAAGAAGTTGAAAATTTGATCATGTCCATTTTTTCTTATTTTCTGTAAGTTCTTTTCTGTCCAATATCTGGGTCACCTGGAGTCTGTTCCAATTACATAGTTACTCTTTAGAGTTTTAGTCACATTTTCCATGTTGTTTGAACATCTGGTAATTTTTTATTTCCACTGTAGATAAAAGTACAGCAATTTCAAATAATAGTTTCTATCACAAATAGTTTCTATCCTGTTTTCTCTCAGACAGATTGAAAGAAAAGGAGGTTTTCTTGATCCACTTAAGTTGGATTAGGACTGAGCTACTGTTTTGAGATCTAATTCACCTCTCGTTTTACTCTATTTCCTTGAGCATAAATATCCAAGTTCACTGACTGAAAGACTGGCAGGTGATTTTCCTCTTGGGCCTTGAAACATATAACCTAGGAAGCTTTTGAGTGTACCTTTTAATTCCCCACCTCCACAGAGGTTTAAAATCTGACAAATACCTTAAGGAAAAGCCAGGGTTTTTTGTAGTAGGCCATCCCCTTTAATGAATTTTGCCACTTAATTATTACTGTGAGATTATAAGATTTCAACCTGTCTTCTATCGGAGCCCTAGCTTCCTAGGCTTCCTCCAAATTCAACACATCTCTAGGAGAAATCTTGTGGATACCTTCAGCTTCCACCGTTTCACTCCTGCATATTCAGTCACCAGGGGGCTCAGGATTTCTCTTCAACCCCGAACAGTCTCTTCGGGTCAATCCTCATCCTCAGACCGCTCTCAGAACTCACTTGTTTCCGGAGAAGAAAGTAACTAGTGACTGTCAGCTCATCTAGCAATGGTTCTTCACTGTCTGCAATTTTAATTTATATTATTAACATATAATATATATTATATATTCTTGTTGCTTCTTTGGCTATCTGATGACTTTTAAAAACAGGGACTTACAATTCATCTCCCACTCTGTCGATGAGTTTTGGCCTGTTGTAACTTTATCTGGCAGAGGAAAATTTTCCAACGTTAACACTATTACTGGCGTCTCCTGGGCCTAATTTTTGGATTCATTCTCTTTTCCATCCATACTCATTCTCTTGGTGGTCTCATCCAGCCTCATGGTTTTAAATAAGGGCTCCACTGTAATGTCTGTCAAATTTATGCATCCAATGGAAAACTGTTCCCCCAAGTATGCATTCCTGCCTAATTGTTACTTGCTGTCTCCACTTGAATACCCTGAGGTGTTCTGAATTTAAAACTAACCTCGTAGTCTTGTCTCACACTCCGTTCCCACCCCTGTAGTTTATACCTACAGTCTTCTCTCATCTGAGTTCAAGGAAATTCTATCCAATTTCAGGTGCTAAAATCAAAACTCCTGTAATTCATGACCCTTTTCTCTTCATATAGCATACTAGATTGGCCAAGAAATCTTGCATGCTTTATCTTCAAATGTATACCAAATTTCATATATATATATATATATATATATATATACACACACACACACACACATACACACACATACATATTCAGCCCACTTCCTATTCTCTTCACTGCTTTTATCTTGATCCATACCACTTTCACTTTTCCCAAATTACACCCAAGACCTCTTAATTAGTCTGCTGGCTTCTGTTCTCCCACTAGTTCATTCTCACAATATTCAGAAGGTCCATTTTTATTGTTACTCTTCTACTTACATAGCTTAAAATGTTTCTTTCTTTTTTTTTTTTTTTTTTGTCTTTTTCTTTTTTATCGGTACTGGGGATCAAACTCATGACTGCCTGCTTGCAAGGCAGACGCTTATGACGCTGAGCTAAATCCCCAGCCTTTTAAAATGTTTCTTGCTAACTCAGCAAAAACTGAAGATTCTCCAATGACCTTCAGAATCTATAGGATCTACACCTACTCTCTCGCCTGCCCTACCCCTCACCCCAGCTGCTACTTCCTATAACTCCTCACCTGTTCCTTACACATAGCAGGCACACTTCTATCTCAGGAATTCTGCATGGGTTTTTCTGCCTGAAATGCTCCCCCTCCATGATTTCTTCTTTTATCTCTCTCAACCATTTTTGAAATGTTACCTTTTTAATGAAGGCAACTCAACCCTACTAAAAAGTGCAATCTTCAGTATTCTATTTCATATCATTATTTTCTTATCTTTTCCCATAGAATTTGTTACTGATATACTACATAATTTTATTTATTATGTTAATTACTAGCCCCTCCCTAGTTATTTTAACTTTTGGACTTTTTTAAAGTCTTAGCCCTTTGGCCTCCCAACCCTTGTATGTTTACAATCTGGCTAAATCTGGGGGAGAAAGCCAGGCTACTGTTTGCTGCAGGCTTCCTTTCTTTGGCTCTATTTGCTGAGGGTAAGGAGTTTTGTCTCTTTTGTTCCTTAGTGTTATCTGCAGGATCCAGGCAGCTCTTGGCATACAGCAAGTGTTCAATAAATATTTCAAAGTAAGTAATGGTATGAGGCTCTTTTTCAACTGAGCATGGCAATAATAGTATAATATAAGTTCTATGGGAACACAGAAGCTAGAACACTGGATGAATTAGGAGAGGCTTTGGGAATGAAGTGACAGATGAACTAGGTCTATTGACCAGCACCCAACTTTCTTAACTATTGACCACTTTCTCTACCCATGAGTTCAAGGCCAACCTTAGCTACAAAGTGGTTTTAAGATCAGTCTGAATTACATAGTGAGACCCTGTCTCAAAACAAACAAACAAACAAACGAACAAAAACCCCAATCTATAGCTTAACAAAGAGTTCTAAAATAAACACTCAGGTCATAACCACTACCCAGGTTTTAAAAAAAAAAAAAAAAAAGTAGTATCCTGTGTTTGCCTTATGCTCAGAGTCCAAAGTGATTACAATCCTGACATGCACAGCTCTTATTTATCTGATTTTCTGTAGTTTTACTATCCATGTACTCATCTCTGAACAATATACTTTGCCTCTTTTTAGCTTTATACAAATGAATTTTACCATAAAAATTTCAAAAATGTAATCATCAAAACATTGAAAGCAGGTTTCTATTTTATCTTACTAAGAGGAAAAGAGAGCAGCATTTCCAAAACACACATCAAAGTCAGAAAGAAATTGGAAAATCAGGGTATTTTTCTTAAACAGAGATTGTGCATAAGCACGATCATGTGTGCATAAACACTCAGTGTATACAGATACACACAGATATAAACTAAATCTGTCTGCCAAACACACTTCCATAAAAACCATCTGTTCTTAACTGCTTAGAATTTTCTCAAATTATCCTTCAAAGACCATTTTAATCCATTCATTTATATGTCAGAGTCATATATTTTAAAACTTTATCTATACAGAAAATCTAAAAAATGGCTTACTCCCATCTGCAACTAAATACTTCATTTACTTCTGTTCGGCTAGCCATAAAGACGGCTAGCCAAAGAAACAAACCAGCTTTCAAATCAAGTATTTACTGAGTACCGCGAAGATTTCAAAAATGGTGTGCAGTTTGGAACCCGGCTTCAAAAGATACATACTCACTCACAAAAAATAAACATTTTTTTTTAGCCTTAGTTTAAGGGCAAATGTTAAAGATATGACAGTCACAAGTTCAGTGAAAGTTCAGAAAGTGAGAACAGCTTGGGTTTCACGGAACAGGTGAGGTTTTTGTGGCTTAAAGAATAATGGCTCGTAAAAGAGAATAGCAAAGATAACAAAACAAAAGATATTCAAAGGGCAACTGGAAGATGGTAAAGAATATCTTTTCTGGAACATGGAGTAATCTATCTTTTTACAGTAAAACCATATGGGAGTATATGGGCACATTTAATCCAAGCAGAGTTTTGATCTAACATAGCTCACACAAATTCTGATTTATTACTACCTCCAATTCTTTTTTTTTTTTTTTTTTTTTAACTTTTTATCGGTACCAGGGATCGAACTCACGACCGCCTGCTTGCCAGGCAGGTGCTTATGCCGCTGAGCTAAATCCCCAGCCCCTACTACTACCTCCAATTCTTAAGCAAGAGACTGACAAGCACCCACAATTTTCCCTGATGTCTCAGGAAAATTTGTCTCGTATCATATTAGGGAGGACAGAGACTTGCCACAGGAAACTACGAAATAGGCCTTACTCTCAGTTCAGATTCACGTGACATCTGACCTTCAAATTTGAAACCATGTATCAAGCCTCTTTTTGTTTAAAGTTTATACAACTTTTTGAGGCATAATTAATGTAAATTCAGAGTCTATCTTTTATTTTTCTATATGTAAGCCTTTTTTATTGTACTCTTAGAGGAAAAAAGAACCTTTGTAAGATACTTAAAAATTCCCAAATTATTTCTGTCGAATCAGCCATTGTTGCTCTTTGGGGATCAGGAAAGAAATGTGCTTAATGGCTTAGAGTAAGTGGCTACTAGGAAAAATAAAAACCCTTATATAGTTTTAATTATCAAATCAACCATAAAATCCCCAAGGAAGGAAAACCTACTATAAAGCAACAGAATCCTATCATCCCATAGCAGTCTTGCAAAAAAGCTACCTTTCACTATCGGCTTGAAAATTTCTGTAATGGTAATATACAATTATTATTTCTCTGAAGTATTACATTCCTTAGATGAATACCGCTAGCAGAGACATGAATTTAACCCCCACAGGTTAGTTACTGATTAATAGTCACTATGTAACTCTAACTTGGATCATTCTGTGCCCCAATTTCTTGATTGTTAAAATAGTGTCAGTAAGCCCCTCCTCCTTACTACTTACCATGCAAACACAGAGTAAAAGGATGAGTGAAACCGAATGAAGACATTCTTCAGTTGGAGGCAAGGTGACTGAAGAAAACAAACTGTATTCGCTTCTGTAAGGCACACTACAGTTGGGGAGGCACAGGTATCTGTGCTACTGCCACTCCACATGCACAGGGGATTCTGCCAAGTCAGCAGGGGCGCCAGAACACACAGCCTGTGTCCCAGAACGCACTGCTGGCAATGATGCCTCTCCTACATACACAGCCTGCTGCTGCCTTTCCCTTTCATTTCCCAATAAGCTCCTCAGCACAGACCTCCTTGCTTTCAAAATTTAACACTTTTCCTGTTAAATCGTAACTCTACTATCTTCTGCCTTGACACTGCTATCAGGAGAATTCGTAATGGGAAAATATGGGCATTCTGCTTTAATCTACTGATGCTTCCTTCTCATTTAATCTACAGTTTAAAGGTACACCCCTTAGCTGATATCCAAGCAACTCTTATCTCTCAGCCCAACCACTCCTCAGATCACATTCTAGCATTCTGCCAGTCACTCAATGATCAGAACCATTCAGGGTCCAAAGCTTCAGTTCATGCTAGGAATGTCCTTCTCATATCTCTGTTCTCCTGAACACCTGACCAGTCCTGCTTTTGTGTGACACTGTATCTAGCACCTACTTCTAAGCCTGCACTTCTTGTGACATTAGGAAGCCACGTGTCCTTTCTCCTAGATAAAGTATACAGACAACTGGAACCGTATCTCAATATTCAACCCAGGACATGGCTTTTTAGTTGACTCTCAAAACATCTGTCAAACTAAAGCTTCAAATGTGATTTACTAGTTCTTTTGATTTTGATCTCTAAATTTAAAGTATTTAGCACATACAAGATTCTTACATTCTAAAAATGTTTAACATCACTAATCATTCAACAGATGCAAATTAAAACAATGTTGAGATTCCATCCCACCCCAGAAAGAATCGCTATCATCAAAGAAACCAATAACAAATGCTGGCAGGGCTGTGGGGAAAAAGGAACCTTTCTCTATTGCTGGTGGGAATACAGACTGGTATAATCACTATAGAAATCAGTGTGGAGATTCCTCAAAAAAACTAGTAGCGATTCCATTTAACCCAACTATTCCCTTTCTTGGTGTCTTCCTGAAATAAATAAAAGCATCATACCACAGTGATATATGCACATTCATGTTTATAGAAGCATAGTTTGTAATAGCTAAATCTTGGAAACAGCCCAGATGCCCACAACTGATGAATGGATAAAGAAGATGTGATTTTTTTGTAATACAATGAAACACCACTCAGCTATACAGAAGGATAAGCTCAAGACATTTCTAGGTATTGGATACACCTTGAGACTATACTCTTGAATGAAATAAATCACATGTGTAAATACCACATTGTTTCTCTGGTATGAGAAACTGAACATGTAAACCAGGACCAAAATGTAGAATTGTTAATGTGAAACTGGAAGAAAATATTCGAATGGGGAGGGGATTATGGGAGGGGGACGGGGAAAAGAAAGAAAGGAAAAGTAAAAAAAAGAAAAAGAGAAAAGAAGGAAAACATGAAAACAAAGCTTTTGTAAATGGGGAGGAAGGAGTTGAAGGGAGGATAAGGGAATGGGAAAAAAAAATAAGTTATATTATGTACCAGTGCAAATTTCCTATGATGCCTGTGATCATCATGTAATGGCCATACCTCTGCCTGCCACGCCAGTGTAGAAGCTGAGAGCGCAGATGTTCGGCCAGCTCCAAGAACAGCAATTGTTTCCCCATCATCATCCACCACTTTAAAGTCGAGGTCCTCATTGTATTTTCTGCGTTTTACTTGTCGACCTGAGCGTCGTTTCTATAGAAAAAAAACACACCTGTCAGAGCAGCTCTGTAAGTGAAAAGGCAAATATTGTATAAGAATATTCTCATCATACAAAGGAATCTTAAACACAACTGTCTTAAGGACTAAATTCTCTCAAAATGGGATTTAGCTATGTGAGGGAGAGAACAAGTCTCACCTCCAAACTGCTATGATCCACTAATGAGCAATAGTCTCAGAGACCAGGAAGACGCATTTTACTCATCAACAGTAGTGATTCTCCCTCACCTCTGGAATTGGTTTCTATACTGATAAAAGAAGAACAGGGGGTCATTCCATCATCTTTGTGGTCTTCTACAGTGTCAGCTGGAAGCTCAGATTTCATGCTAATAATGACCATTTTTATTTATTCATTTATTTTTGCTTGAACTCACCATACTTCTGACCTCCTGTCAAAAGTTTGAAAAACTAATTAATACCAATTTTGTAGTTTGAAAAACTAATTAATAACAATTTTATTAGGACTTACTTTGAGAATCCCTGAACACATTTTAAAATGCAGGGACACATCTTAAATGTGACAATATGGCAAGTTAAGATCTGAAACTCATCTCTAATTAAGTAGCTTGTATCTTTTGGATAAACAACAAGTAGCAACAAAGCAGTACAATAACTTTGCTCAAACAGAAAAGCACCCAGTTCACCTCTATAAACTTATCACACCCAAGCAGCAGATAATCTCCTCAGGAAAGCTAACACAATCTCAAACATTTAAACTTTAAGAAACCAAATCTTCACTCTCTTTTCTTCTAAAGGATAGCCCCTGAGCACCTGCTTATTTTCCCATCACTTTTTTACTGTCCCACTTCAATAATGTTTCACTTCATGTAAACGATTTCACCAAAAAACCTCTCTTTCATTCCCAAATATAGATTACAATCAAACAAACACTTAATTCTCTGCTAAATCCCATCAAATTGATGTGGTTCGTCTTCCAGCTACCTGGGTACCTATCAGCCCGAGCTTATAGGCGGTGAAGAAGCCTTTGCTCCTACACCAGACGCTACTACCTAGGAACAGTATAATGTTACGATAAGCCAATATCTTCCAATAGTGAAGATCACTGAAAAACTAACGCGGATCCAGATGATCTTGGAATGTACAGTAGGCTGCCCTTACTCTAAATGGCCTCCTTGTAGCACCATGGCTTAGATAAACTGCTGTGGATATCAGAGGAAATAACACTGTCAAATATTAGAATTTATGTCCAAGAGAAGTTGCCCCAGCACAGAGATTAAGTCTCCATCAGTGTTACGGCACACTGTAGCATATATTTAGGAGCTGAATAGATGGGCAATTACTTGTTTCCATATTTAGCCAAACCTCTCATACTATTTTGGCATAATGAATACATCCCTGGCTTTTCCACCATTTAGGATTATGAAGTATCCCTGATGTAACATTCTGATCACTGAATGCATTACCTATATGGCAAAGTAGATACCCTAAACCTTACTTAGCCCTGCTTGGAAGTTCAATTTCCATATCCTCTGCAGTCTAACATTATGCTACCTTCCAAGAAAGCCAATATCATCACCACCAAAAAAAAAAACGATTATCAACACAAGGATCAGTCTAAAAAAAAAAAAATCACCCATGGTGACATGGTGTACCTACTCACCCACCAAAACAGTAAAAGCCCTGTACACAGGGCAGTGGGCTAGAGAAAGGCATTAAGGAGCATCAGGATCAGCGTCAGCAAGACCCCCTCAGCAGCCATAACCTCTAGCAGACTCCTGGGCACAGCTGTACCTGGCTATCAGCAGACTCAGTGGACTCCTCGGGACTCCGCAGGGATGGGTTCGGCAGGCCCTGATCCAGCTCTAAACTCTCCACTGTTGTTTCACTTTTCCTTTTTCCTTTCTTCTTTCTCTCCACTGGGGTTGGTCCTTGCTCCTTGCTACAAGGAGAAATTCAGAATTAAAACTGTTGGGAAGTTCTAAAAACTAAGTTTCTCATATGATCAGTCATGAAATCACATTCTGGAATACTAGGTCCAGGGCTGGTTTTAATGAGGAAACCTGCATGAGTTTCTTTCCAGAAATGTATAGAAACACAGAAAGAAATATCTACATGGATTGATGCAGAATTTATTACATTCCTATAATCATTACTATGGCTATCATTGATGTAATAAGAAATGACATGAATGTTTCCAAAAACCTCACTTTCCATTCAAACAAATATCTTTACTGTGAAGTCTGATTGCTTCACTGATATTAAAAAATCAAACTATAATATCCTAGTAAGTTACATAGAACACGACATCTTCCTAACTTATCATGCTCCTCTATTGAGTGCAGTCTATTTATAAAACCTGCAGTGATCACTACAAACTCAAAAAATGAAGAGAAAATTACCTACTCTTGAGGAGCTTCCAGTTATAAAAACTCTACAGTTTATCTACAACCTGGACAAAGGCAGAACACAAAGCTTCCTCAGTGATGCAGAGACAGGAAAAAAGTAATTGTTCTATAAGACCTTGCTAAGATGGAAACCTTCTCTAAAACACCTTACCTGATCCTCCTAGACTGTAAACTCTCTTTTCCACAATCCTCAAACACTTCCACTGTAGTTTGCTTAATATGGTATTCAAATTCTGATCTTTCACCGAAGCTAGTCATTAACCATGACACTAGGCTGATGCTGGGGTAACTACACACAGTGCGCCTGGATCCTCTGTGGTTGTTCAAAAAAACATCTGCAAAATGGATTAATATTTTACATTCCTCTGATCTGTCCTGCCAGTCTCTTAAGTTCCTAGAGGGCATCAGATTACCTTATGTTTTGTATTCCTTTGAATGAGTAGTGATGCCTTGTACACAATTAAGCACTCAATATTTAAGCAAGTCTTAAAAAAATTTAAGCAATGGGTACATGTATAAATTAATGAATGGGTATGATTACCTGTGATTGGGTAGATGATTGGGTAGACTTGGGAAAACTACTTAAGCAGAGATATATGAAGAATTCTGAAAGATGTTAGATAGAAATAGTAACAGTAATTAACAATAATTGCAGCAAATACGCAGAACACTTAAAATATTCGGGCAGGCACAGTTCTAAGTTGGTTACATGGATAGTCTCTTTGATGATTCCAACAACACTATAAAACAGACTATCTGTAGTCTCATTTTACTGTGAGGAATCTGACGCAGAGTGTAGTTAGATTTTCAGAGAAACAAGGTAAAAACAGTGCAGACAGGATCTGAACCCAGGCAGAGACTGTGTTCTTACTCAACATGGCCCTGGGGAATAGAAGTACCACAGATATATTTCCTGAAAGATAGCTGTATGTGGCTAGATGGCAGTGTTTATGCACAGAAACACTGTGTGACCAAATTAGAAGGAGAAATTAAGGGTATACAAAATCAGAGAGATTAGACTTTACCATGTGGGAAAAAGGGCCATGATGGCAAGTGCAAGTGACAGGCACTGACGAGATCCTAGGTACAACCAGTGAGGGTGCAAGAGTGAGAATGTTCTCAAAGGCCCCCCAGAAGAGCAGCATTACTCTGTCTCAACAAGTGACAGAACACAGAGAACAGGAAAGAACCAACATTGCTGGCATTTCCCAACAGGTGAGTCGGCAGACAGTGTGTAGGGAAAGAAGGAAATGAGATGGCCTTGTTTAGAGAAGGGAGGTCCAGAATACATACCAATGACCAATGAGTCAATCTGCTTCTGTTGGATACTTTCACCCCCAACAAAGACAGCACAAAACCAGTCTATCCTTGATACTACAGGCTGAAGCTGGTTGTCTACCTACCTACTGGGAAAATCCGCGATGAAAACTATTCTAGTCCAACTGCGGAAGTGAAACTCAAGGAGATCCTGCCAGTTTAGAGTTTGAATTTAATTGGGGGGGGGAGGGAACAAAAAGTCTTCTATTTCATATCAGTAAAAAGAGAAAACTCAGATAAAATGTTTCAGAAAACACTAAGTTTTGACAGGAATATTTATCTTGTGTTACAGTTTCTCATTAAAAAGTATATAGCAATCATACTCTACAAGATACCTATACGTTGTGACTGAGCTGCTACCACCTCAGTCCCATAAGGGAACTACAGAAAATAATGCTCATATTCCAAATGAAGAAGCCAATGTTTAAAAGCAGCAAAGGAGAGAACAAGGTTAGCAGCAGAGCACAGGAAAACACTCAGCTCACCCAAGTCACAGGATGTTAAGATTTTTCCACTTCACTGATTTCCATTTCTTCTTTTTTTTTTTTTTTTTGTCTTTTTCCTTTTTATCGGTACCGGGGATCGAACTCACGACTGCCTGCTTCCAAGGCAGGTGCTTATGCCGCTGAGCTAAATCCCCAGCCCCCATTTTTTCTTATTTTTAAAACTCTAGCCCCTTGTGCTGGCTTTGGCAGCACATATAGTAAAACTCCAGCCTCCCTTTGATGCACAAATGCATGTGCGCACACACACACACACACACACACACACACACACACACACACACACACTTTTTTTGAAATAGGGTTTCACTGCGCAGTTTGGGCTGGCCTCATACTCATAGCAATTCTCCTGCCTTAGCTTTCCAAGTGCTGGGATCACAGGCATACACCACTATGTCTGGCAGAGAAACATAAAATTAAAATTTAATGTTATTTGAACCTCAAAATAATAATTAAGAGAATTAGATTAGCAAACAGAAACATTTTAATGACCCAAATTTTAAAAAAGCAAAACTAGAACTCCACAGTAGGTCATATTTTTATGGCTCTCAGCAAAATAAGGTTTTTGCTTATTTTTTAGTGCAAATTTAAAAGTGAAAACATCCCAAGTCACCATTAAAATCATATGCTGAGGCCCACTGACTCTTGTAAAACCTTAGATCCTTCTGAACATTTGAAATTAACTTTATCTATTTACTAAATGCAACTTTATTAGAAAGCTTTGTCTCTACATATTTATTCTCCATTTTAAATATTTGTTCATATTGAGCAAATACTAGAAACATGCTTCATTGTATAAAATCAACAGTCAGAATAGTTTAGCCCAAATTATACATAGGGAACACAAATTCTTCAAAATAAGACAGTTTAATGTGAAATGTACGTGCATTTTAAAAAATATATAAGGAGATATGGTGAGAAACTCTAAAGTCAAGCCTGTGTGTATTTATGAGATTCTCCTACCCAGAAATGGGATAGATGAGATGAAAAGGAAAACTTCCCAAGTATATCAGTAAAACTGTAAAATGTCTGTTGAAACCTGTTCACTTATTCGGGGATAAATAAGAAGCTACTCTACCTGGAAAATCTTCAAAGTGATTTTCTGGAGGGCACCTTTGGCAACAGAATCAATTTTGAATTCCAAAAATTCTTCCTGGAGCTCTTCTGATAAAAGACAAATATCCGGAAGAAAAGATTCTTTGTAAGCTTATAAATAGGACTTTCAAATAGGAAATCAAGAAAATATCATCTAAATTCATCCTCCAGGATGACACTACATAAAATTTATCTTTCCCCTCTTTGGAGTTAGCTTTAGAAACTTTACACTTCAGAGTTTAAATAAGTAAAAACATTTTAACCTCTAAACTGCTACATCTACAGATGGATTTGTTATATGAATACTTGTTTGCTCCTTGAAGTTCAAAGTTTGTCAAAAACAGTAGCCAAATAATATCTGGCAAAACTACATACACATGCACACAACCTTTAACTTAGCAATTCCACATACTAAAATTTACTCAAAGATAACACCTATAATAGCTCCAATAATATGGAAAACACATGTATGAGGTTCTTCACTGTAGCAATGTTTGGTAATTGCAAAATAATAAACTACCTAAATATCTAAACCTAAGTGAGTGTTATGGTTGACATATTGTCAATTTGAGAAGTTTAGAATGAGCTAAATAAACCTTTCTTCATTTTGGATATTTTGGATATTTTGTTCCAGCAGTGACAGAAAAATAACCAAGACAGTGAGTGAACAAATTAGGATAAATATAATGGATACCTGTAAAAATGATTAAGAAAAAAATTTATAACCTGATATGAATTCTAAGATACATTAAGTGAGAAAGCAAAGTATAAGAGAATATCCCACATAAGAATAAAGGGTTGGGGATTTAGCTCAGCTGCTTAAGCACCTGCCTGGCAAGTGCAAGGTCGTGAGTTCAATCCCCAGTACAAAAAAAGGTACGTGTGGGGGTAATCATACTGATTCGTCATTACAAAAAGAAACAATGATGGATAAGCCAAGAAAAAAAAGCAAATTATCTACAGGGGATGGACAGATGGGGTGAATGAGATACAGGAAGATATCTTTTTTTTTTTTTTTTTAAACACAGGTTTGACTTCTGGAAATATGAGGAATGAATGAAAAATACAGTGAATATTTAAATTTACAAATAAATTATTATAGTAAAAACAAACTGTCATTAATCTTTCCCAAAAACACTGCCCCTAGAGTCAAACACACCTATCCCATTATTCTAGTCTACAGTTGTGCTATCATTGCTGCTGTGATATCCTGAATAGATTCAAAATGTTCACCTTTGAATCCTTTTGATTTTGGGGAACAGCCAGAAGTCATAGGGTGACAGAATCAGTGATAAGATGGATGATATAGTATATACTACAAATGTTATAGTATAACATTATAACATTTTCACTTGACAGAAATTTACTTAAATGTTTGATAATATATGGTGATCAAAAATATAATGAATGTTCAAATTTTTAAATTTATTGAAGTAAAAGGCACACTGCCATTAACTTCCCAAAATACTCCCCCTTGCAATGTGACTTTTACTGTAATGAGTTTTTTAAACATTCATTGTACCTTCTGACTACACCTTGTATGTTAAATTTCTACATATAAACAAATAAAAAGATAAAAAGACAAGCTAAAATAAGTTAATCCAAATGTTTTGACAGAATAGTATAACCAAACTACATAGAAAAGAAAAAGACCTCAACTCTGCAATTCTGTGAATACAGTATTTGACTATACACTCTTATTAGCTTTGGGGAGAAAGGGAAAGAACAGCAAACGAAGCCTGAATTTCTTTTTGGTAGTTGGTTGAAACAATTCTGAAAGTATTTTGTATGTGATAAAACAAATGGATTAAACAAATGAATGTGCTGATTTGGAACCTGGGGTTCTTCCTAAGGAAGGAGGAGCTACAAATACATACAATTTTTATAATAAATTACATATGCATAAGACACAGTGCTACCTCAATTCATAAACTGAGTTATTTCCACAATTCTGGTCGCAAATCAAACTGGATAAAAACTGAATGAAATTCAATGGCTATGTTCAACGTTGACCAAATCTGATTTGGCTCCTGTTCAATTTGGTTTGTGAGCAGAATTGTGGAAAGAATGAAGTTCGTGAACCAAAGCACTACTATGTGTACATACTGGTAGTTATGTCTATATATGTGAACATACATTTCTACATGCAAGTTTTGTTTATTTTCCCTAGTCTTGACAACTGAAAGTGCTTAACAGTACAGATGCTCCATTAACAACATACAGTATGTCTACTCAGAGAAACAGCTGAGTCCCAAGCTAAAGTGGAGAATACAAAAGGTAAGCCTGGAACATCCTGCTACAGAATGTAAGGGTGCATTTAAAAAAAAAAAGGTCAAAAAGACATTGGAGGAATCTTAGTGCCTAAAATTGAGCACCAAATTGGGAACAGTGAAGAAGTGTAAGTCACTGTAAACAACAGGACTGTACAGTGATGATAGCTAGACATAAGGGAGAAGGGACAGAGCTCTTGTTTACTGCAGCAACCAAATATAAATGTAGAAAAATAGTAGTAGAGTTAGAAAATGATTTTGTAAAAACCATAGAAAAGATGTGTCCCCTCTAAAATTATCAAAGGAGAACAACTTGAAGAGGAGCAAGATATTTGCACAGTCTTAAAGTATCTCCTTATAAATTGCTTATTAATTTATGAGAATAAAAAGTACAGTGAAAAACATATACATAAGAATACTATGGTTTTAGCCAGGCATGTTGGTGCATGTCTAATTCCAGCACTCGAGATGTTAAAGCAGGCAGATTGCCATTAGTTTGAGGCCAGCCTGGGATACACAGTGAGTTCAACATCAGCCTGAATCGCACAGTGAAACCCTATCTCAAAAAACCAAATTAAGAATACTATGTCTTTACCTTTAGCCAAGACATATTGGAGTCTGAAAGTGATAAAGAGTATCATGTATTCAACTTGCTGCCAAATGGCTCAGAAACATGCATATACAATAGGTACTTATCATATGTATACATATAAATTATAAAAATAACTTACTTTGACATATACCTATTCTACTGCTGAAATGGATACTGTATTTATTCATCATTTTTTTTTCTTTCTCATACCCAATTCTCATCCCCAGATCATAAGAACGGACTCAGCTCAGGTTGGGTTATGGTATCCTATTCCATTTACTAAGTGGTTGGTCCACAAAGACAGACATATAATCCAGCTAAGCCAAACTGGGAGTCCTTCTTTTTTCAATAAATTAATTTTGGGGCAGGAGCAGACAAGAAAGTAGAATTCCTTTCTCTCAGGTCACAAAGTTGTATACATGTGATGCCATAGGTACAGGATGCCATGAGTCCAGCCTTCAGAAGAAAGAATTTGCAAAGGATGGGGCTGACATCCAGAGAGCAGCAGAAAAGGGTTGAAGCCAAAGAACTTTGGTGAAATTTTCAACTAAACCACCTGGGTCTGATTCCTTAAACCAACAAGCTCCACAGTTATTATTATTCTCAAAATAAGCTAGTTCAAGTTGATTTTCAAGATGGCTTATATGCAAATTTATTTCTTTACAGATCCCCCCCCCCCGATTCCCTATGGAAAGAAATGAAGATTGGCATGAGATTCCCTTTCCAGACTCTGCTGGAAATACAGTGACCCCAGAAGCCTTGTCTAATATCATATGGTCAAGTAGAGGCCTCCATCCTCCAATTCCTAGATCATTATCAGGGGCAAAGGTAGACTGATACACCATACTTTATGAAATTAGTCCTGCCTTTTTGTGCTGGATGACTGGGCATCTGCAGCTAGTAAATGGAGAAAAAGTCAAATATTACAAGATCATAAATATATAAAAATACTTAAGATCCTCATGTATTATTGATAGGAAAGATAGAGTGGCAATAAAATATGTTCCCATGTACTAATTTTAATCTAGCCCATTGTATCATATCTGAACTTCTTTCTAGGGACCCCACAATAATCATCATGAGCAGGATGCCCAGAGTTTGGCTTTCAGTCAATTTAATGGAGCTTTAGTATCATTTACCTACTGCCCTCTTGGTAGAGACCTTAATTAAAAGATTTAGCAATTACTTTCTTGGCACAGCTATTGGCTCTACAGCTTTAGCCCATTCAATACAAACTGCTCATTTTGTAGACAACTGGACAGGAATTGCTGATAAGAGCTACAATATTCAGTGAGAAATTGATATAAAATTGTGAACCCAAGTGAGTATTCTAGAAACTTCCAACCTGTGGATAGATCAGATTAAAAGTTTATAGCTACAACAGGTTTAAAGTGTCACTATAATATGATTCGCTTTTGTATCACCTCATTACCATGTAACAAAAGCCTACATCCTTGGGGAATGATCAAAAAACATAAAAAGGGCATTCCATCAGAATATTACTATGAATATAGATGCTCTTCAAAGACTAGTGCTGTCCATGTCATAACAGCTACTTTTGACACTCAAGTTAAAGACTGGGATAAGTTTGCTGATACTATAAACAATTCAATCCCACAAATCTTACTTTTAGTTTTATATCAGAATTAGTGTGCTCATTCTCTTGTTTATAATTCTTCTCATTAAAATCTGTCACAGAGGATTCACTACCCAGAGACATCTAGAAGCCATACAACCATGACTGACCCTACATCAGCTACAAGGGAGGGATAGATAGATATAGGAGAGGAAAGCAGAACAACTGCTTCAAAGTGGAACAATTGCTTCAGCGTTAGTTGAACCGAGCCCTATCTCCATGGACTGATATGTACAGAGCTGGCTACATTACTTTCTTCTCCATTTAACTAGCTCTAACCAATGCAAATAAGGCTAGCTGAGGTACTGATATGTAATCCTTGAAGCCAGTTGACAGTTTGTGTCCTTGCATCGTGTTCCTTATAAACAGCTGAGCACAGTAGAATGGCAGAGCCACATAACTATAGGAATATCACCTGCGTTCAGCCTCAAGACAAGAGGCTATGACTTCCCACTGCACAAAAGTTTACACATCAAAAACTAAAGCAACACCTCCTAAATCATTCAAAGTTATGCAGCTTGGTCTTCCTGCATACCCCTCTCCCTGCATATTGCAGAGGTGCTTTCTCTCCACCTAGTCAGCTCAGCTCACTTTACTCACATAATTGTCTCCAAACTCACATCACTCATCTTCGAGCCACTCCCTTCTTCATGAGTTAGTAAATGCTGGCTGATGCCTTGGATCAAAGCCTTTGTTCTGTCAATTTTCACCTGGACCAGACTCAGGACTCCTTGGCTAACCATAACTATGATTATGTCTTAGGATCTTTATTCTTGCTGGAAGTGGTAGACTGGAGTTAAGTCACCAGGCTTCCAATAATGTTTCAATAGGATTACAATTATAAACTTCCCAGACCGGGAGGAGAACAGGAAAATGGATTACAATATTATAAGGAAACACAATTAGAATTATGGTAACTTGTAACCAAGAAGAGTTCTGAGTAATACAAAGGCCTGATATTTTCACTATTTAATGGCATTTGAGGCTAGATCAAACAATCGGCATTTGAGGCTAGATCAAAACAATCTTCTATAATTCTCACATTACTAGCTTTCAAAGTTAGAAAAACTAACTTGCAAGACAGAAAACAAGGGAAGGCATTAAGAGTTCTGAGGTTCAAATAGTTATTTTTAGTTGTAACAAAACCAAATAATTTCATTCATTCCAAGAACACATCTATCAAACATTTATGACATGGAACTTCTGATAAACAAACTATACCAATCAGGCAAGACAACTATCAGCTACATGCACCCAACAGTCTACTATTAGGTCTCATCCCAAAAGCTGCATGTGACTTGATGAACCAAGATGATTTTGGGCATCTTTACTTTCTATAATTTCTATTAAAATGTAAGTGTTTTGGCTTTCCAAATAGGAAGTTACATTATAATAATTAATTACTAGGCAGACAGGTTTTCTGAAACTCCCCCTACCCCAGCCTTATCTACTTTAATTTCCAACTTGTAGGTTTCTCTGTAAGAACTGAGTTACAAATGTAGTATGAATTTGCATATGAGAAAGATTTGAGTACATGTCACAATATTATACTATGATGCGCCTGTTATTAATCTGTACTCATGGATGCTAGGTATTGAAATATCTTATCAATCAAAATGCATTATTTCAGAATGATTCATCTTCCTATTCTAAAATTAAAGCCTTAAGATGTACATCACAGCCTAAGCAGGAAAGAATAGTTACTACCACACCACTGAAAGTAGCTCATGATCCCAATTAGTGCTTTCACAGGCAAGTGGAGGCTGGGCAGGCTAGCAAGGGACCACTACTCCACTCGAGGATCAACACTTCTGTGAAGCTCCTGGCTTGGCCTCTAAAAAGATTTTAATCCTTTTCTTAGATATATGGGACTGAGAAGATATACACAGTATTACCCTCAAAAGGCTCTTTTGCACTTAACCACTTATCAGTCCAATTAAATACAGGATAACCAAAAATTGCATATTTTTCATTAATTTTTATAATATAACAGGAAATATAAAAATGACAATGTTATCAAATTTATTCAGTAATTTTCCTGGGTGCAGTATATTTTAAAAGATTGGATACCTGCCCAAGTGATGTTCTGAATAGTATGCAAACAAACATGCTACCCGAGTAATGTCTGGGGTAAACTGTAAGTGGGTAATACAATGCTCATGTTGGCTCAGTCTACACAGAGTTGGCAGAGATTTTTAACATGTTCACCATGGGGCCACAATATGTATGTCTTGCTGCTCTCAGCTCTGAACCACTAGTAGTGCAAGCCAGTGGGATTGTGTTCAGACACTGTAGTTGCAAGAAAAAACATACCAAAAAAAAATCACTTCTTATATGAAAAAGCAATGTTCTACCTAATAAATTTATTAAAAGTAATAAAGCAAATGAAAGTAAAAATTTAGACAGAAGAGTAAAAAGAAAAATACAAATACAGCCTACAGCTCCAAATCCCACTTTCCAAGGACAACTGTTTTTGATGGCCAAGGGCTTTAGATGGATATCTTCCTAACTCCAAGTATGGCATGCTTCTAGTTTGTAATTTTCCACCATTAAACAACGGCTACAGAGGACCTGGTAGAAATGTTGATGAATTTACATCTTATTTAACTCCCCTGTTCTTGTCCCTACTCAATGTCCCTACATTAAGCAGGGACAAGAATTTTAGATTCTTTTGGTTTAGGAAATCATGTTTTAAATTTTCATTAATGCTTTGTTTTCTGACCGCTCCTTTTTCACAATCTGCTTGTGTTGCAGACCCAATATCACCTTGAATCCAGGAATGCTAACTTACAATCTGTACGTTATCGATGACCTGAGGAGCTGGTAAGGCTGTCATCTGATGCTGAGGAAGAGTCTTTCTCCACAAGCCTCATCCCTGAGTGGAAGATGTGGCCTGGGCCTCTGAAGACGTGAGCAGAATTTCTCAATTGGCTGCTCCTCTCCTCATTTCTATAGTAACAGGCAGAGTCTATTGTTCCCTTCCTGTGGATATCTGCCCCTGTTTGGAGTTTGGGCCCTTCCCATCAGCAAACTGTTCAGGGTAGTTAATCACCTGACTTTAGCCTAGAACTGACAAACTGCAGACAGTCCCTTTATCAGCCACTTCCATTCCTGTTCTACTCCAGTCACTTCCCAGTGATGCCAGCTCCAGTGTGGAAAGAATGTACTTTAGTTTCTGCTATAAATACAATTCTTGTATGTACTCTGAGTCAGAGTCTCTCCACAGCATTTATCCATGGGTACTACAACACTGGCCTTCCTCTTTAGAAATGCAATGACATCTTTCACCTTGGAAGGGCTTATTCCCCTCTGTTCTTCCTGTCATTTACTAAGATGTGAAGAAGGGGAAACCAAAGTATATGTAATCTACCATTCTAAAACTGGAAGCCTCTAAAGAACATCTGTTTAAATGTCTTTTGGTCTTTTAACTTAAGTCCCTTTCTCATCAACTAATTCCTTTAATACCTGGCTCACTACTCCCTTCTTCAAAGGCAGTCCCTAGACCAGAACTAAAACACTTCTAATCTTTTAAATTCTGTCAGCTACTCTACATGCAGCCATCAGGTCTGTTCATTTGTTTATACAGTTTCTTATTTCTTGAATTCTTGCAAGGCTGTTTCTCTAGGAAAGCTCATAGAGATTTCTGTGTTACCTTCTTTCCTTCACTAATCTATCCTCAACAAAAATCCTCATTAAGCAAGACAGGAAGGATGTACTAAAAATATATGAATAAAAAAATGACCAGGAATTTATCAAGAATTATTTCGTAAAGTTCACTATGCAAACTGTAACTTAGAAGATCCTGGGAATGACAGAGTAAGCACTGTAGGTGCTCTGAATGTACACTGAGTCCAAAGCCTCAGAGGTGAGGAACCTCTGCCATTATCATTTAGATTTCTTTCCTACCATAATGCTTAGTGGAGTCTAAGCACAAGGTCTTTAGCTCAGATCTTATACAACTTTTGCCATTTCTAATAAATGATCAAACATAAAAACAAGTCTCACAATGGGAAACCTACTAATTGGACTCTGCTGAGCCTAAAACTAGTCTCAATAAAGATCTCCACACTAAGCAAGGACAGATGATCAGCCTTCAGACAGTAAGACAGCTGTCAGCCCCTCCAAGGAGATGACTGTGGCTGTCCTTCCTGCACCACACAGGATTAGCTGATAAGTGGCAATCAGGGCTCTAACTGCTGTATAGTCAGAAGTCCTGAGGTTTAAGTCTTTCCAGAAGCAAACATCACAGAAAAAGAGGAAAGATGAAACTTTTCTTCTAGAATATTACTACGTATATTCGATTTGGGAGAAAAATATGCTCTAGGTAGACAAACCAAAGAAATGAGGACTAAAAGCTGAAGCACAGAGTCTGGTGCTGATCACACCATTCCTGTCATCTCTTTTTTGGCTTTTTATTCCTAGCAGATTTCAAATATAAAAAATTAAATATGCACTATTTCCTTATGATCTTTCATCTGTGACCCATGTTTTTCAAAGGATGGTTGAAGAACTAGTTATGCTTTAATTACCTGGGAGACTTTTGGAATGCAGATTCCTGGGTTACATCAGACATAATAAATCAGTCTCCCTGGGGATGTGGTCAGGAAATCTGCTTCTTTAATAAACTCTCCAGGTGATTCATAGACCAAAGATCTAGAAAGATCTCTGAGAACCAAAGATCCAGAAAGATAGCATTCTACTTGGGTCAGCACACTGATTTATTTCTTGACTTCAAGAAAGAATATAAACCATTTTGACATGTGTAGAAAGCCCAAAGCATATGCTATCTCTTTAATCAGTAATATCAACGCCAATACTCACCACCCCAGCTCTAATAGCAGCCTCTCAGCTCACTCAAAACAGTTTTCTGTTTAAAAGTGGGTGAACTAAAGGGCTATCACCTTATTCCTTGGATTCTCACTCCCTGGGTATCAATAAGAGCACCAGAAACCAGTGTGTAGAACCTGAGAAGGTTGCTTCTCACTAAGCTTTACTTTAACCCTATGAGGTTGAATTTTACTAAAGGGTTTTAAAAAGATGAAATTCACAGATACAAAGAAGCATGAGATATAAAACCTGTTGTTGAAGATAAATTATTCATGTAATCTTCCCCAATGAGAACTTTTTTCTTGATTGGTAAAAAGTTGGCTTCCCCGAGGAACTGGCACATTGCTTTTATAGGACCAAACCACTTCTCCAAAGCCTGCATCAACATTTCATGACCCTACATGATCTGACATCTATTTTTCAAAAGTCCTGCTCCAGCTATATGGCCATGTGTCCATGTGTCTGTAGGTCTGTATAAATCTTATGCTAGTGATCCCAATCCTCTCTGCAAAAAGGTACCATAACTAAAAATCAGTATGAGTAAGTTATACTAAATGAAGTTTTAATTTCAGGTTTTCAACTTTTAAAATTTCCATTTCTTTAACTATAAAGTGGAGCTACCACCTAATATTATTTATCTGTGGGAGCTAGTATATCTTATATGAGTCTTATTTTCAGGGAAGAACTCTGTCCATTTGTTTTTAGAATCCCATTTTCTTGCCCCTATGTTTTCATAAGGAAAAGCATGTTTTACTCCCAAAGAGGCAGCAATAATACTTTAATACATTGTCTTCTCTATTCAATTCGCTTTTCTTCTCTAATTGAGGACACAGCCAACTGGTAAACCTAGGAAAAGGAACAGCATATACCTTGCTCAGCTCCTCATAACTGCCTAAAGTTCTGGTGGATAAACTCAACTTTTCTTGGTAAAACAAGAAACTTGATTCTGAGCACAAGGCCATGTAAATTCTTCAATCTAGTTTATCAATAATAAAGCTAACAATGGAATCTCCTTTGTTGGCTATTTCTAAAATGATTCAGAATCAAGAGAGGGGAACAAGAATTTGATTTATGACTTCCCTTACTGGCTGTCAATATAACAAAAACAGCGTTTCAGAAAGACTGGCCAGGTGGCAGCTGGCAAGTTGGACTGAAGAATGAAAAGGCTGAAGTATGTACGTTAGTGATGGAGCTTCTATAGTAATCCAAGAATTTGGTGAATATCTTGCCACCATCAAGTATTATCCAGAGTCCAAATCAGTAAATCAGTAAATGCAAATCCAAATCAGTAAATGCAAATCAAAATATCTGCATGAGCCAACCTCTCTCTCTCTCTCTCTCTCTCTCTATATATATATATATATATATATGCCAATCTATAAGAATAAATCATCACTAGGTGTGGTGGTGCATGCCTATAATCTCAGCACTCGGGAGGCTGAGGCAGGAGGACTGGTGCATGTCGGAAGCCAGCCTAGATTAGATAGTGAGTTCAAGCCCAGTCTACATGGTGCTATCCCATCATCTCACCCCCAAGAAAAGAATAAATCAAAGGGTATAAAACTTAAGGTTTAATAACTAGCAGATTTTAAAAAATCAATTAACAACTGTTCATAATTAAACCAGGTTCTGCTGACCAGTGGCATCATTAAAAGGACCAAAATAGTTTTATAAAAAGACACACTGGGGCTGGAGTTTTAGCTCAGCGGCATAAGTACCTGCTTGGCAAACGAGAAGTCATGAGTTCAATTCCTGGTACCAAAAAAAAAATTTTTTTTTAAATGCAGACACAAAAGAAATCAAAGGCTAACCATTCTATAACTCTATCTTGGATACATAGAAAAATTCTATTTTGTTAGGTCAATTCTATTATATTGGGTCAACTTATCATACAGCCTCAAAATAAAGAGACAGAAAAGCCTTGCATAACTTATTCACATTTCTAAAGATATAACATCCTTATCTATATGTCAGCTTCCTCTCAAAGGAGGGCTCCTGAGTTTTAAATCTCAAAAGGTCCTCCTTCTGTCTTCGAATAGTCCTCAAAAACACTATAAGCATTTCTCTAATTCACTTGCTTTAGTCAGCCTAATTAGAACAAAATCAGGGCCCTTCAATTATTGTTATGTATATATAGCAAAACCTGTAAGATTTTCATGATCCGAATCCCAATTTTGCCTATACATTTGATACCCAATCTTTTTTGTGAAACGATTCCTCATTCCCTCAAATCTGAACTTGTAACTATGTTTGCATACTGTCACTTTGTTTTATATCTCATATAATGTAAATACGAATTTCTTTAAGATTAGTTCAATAAAACCATAAGCATCAGAGATTAATGGCTGAGTGAGCTCAGCTAATTATGGCTTCCTATTACCTTTTATAGCAAGCCAGACCCTTACTAGGGCTGTAAAATATCCTCTGATTATCCTAATTCTCAAATACTATCCTGATTCCTTACTGTTCTTCATAAAACTAAAATAACTGACTTCACTAGCTCAGATATGATTCTCCTTCTTCAAATATGCTAACATCCTAAAGAAACTTTAGGTCCTCCAAATATGGAAGTGACAATTATTGGCAGAAGCCCAAAAGTCACTGTCACTTCTTCTACACCTTAAGTGAGAATGGATGTTCTTACATTAACTGAGAAACAAAGCCTGTAAGTTTTCATAATTTAGAATCCAAATTTTGCCTACCTCTCAGCCTTCTGCAGTATAAGGCATATTAGGGTCACACTCTGAAAACAATGCCCCACTTCTATCTTCAAGTCTCTTTGTTAAAAGATGAAATACCCTGCCAGGCAGAATGCAGTGAATTTGAAGGGGCAAAAACTTAACTTTGATCAGGAAATTATCCATCTGGTCCCAAAAGACTGTCCTAAAGAAAAAAATGAACCATATAGTAGGCACCAAGTTGCAGCACACAGCACTGAAAATGCTTTCTCTCTACAACTTACCTCCCTTTGTGCCTGCCTCAACACAGGTGTGATGGTCTCGTTTTATTATGTCCTCCTAGCAATCACACCAACTGCTGAGATTTTACAAGTGCTCTTGTTCTGCCACAACAGATGAGGCAGAGTATCCTGACTTTGCACTTAGATTTCAGAAACTTATATTCCTTGAGATAATGTGTATTGTATATTTTTTATTTTCTATTTCCTCAAAAGTTTAAATACAATGTTTTGTACAAAAATTTTTGAAAGAAGCTGGGCATAGTGGCACATGCCAGTAATCCCAGTGCTCGGATCTTTGTGAGTTTGAGGCCAGTCTAGATTACAAGTGAGCTTAAGGCGAGCCTAAATAGTATAGCAAGACTCTGTATCAAAAAGAAAAAAAAAAGAGACACACAAATTAAGAGTGGTATAGGCAAATACCAAATTTCCTGTTTAAGGAATGCACTGCTATCCAAATAGGCTCTTTCATATCACCCATTCCAAGTAAATCTGTACCCAGGCTTCTGATCTCTACAAGTAATATGGTGTCCTCAGGCCTCATTTACTCAACATTTCCTGAGCAGCTATAAAAAGGCAAGGTATGGTGCCAAATACTAAACTTAACGGTCTTGTTCTCTGAACTGGGAGTCCGTGCTCTGGGATATGGAACTCTGCACACATTCATGGCTCTGCCAGGCCACTGCACCACTGATTCCTACCCATGACTGTACACTCTATCTCAGCACTGCTGCAGTTTCAAAAATCCACAGTCCCCATCCTATCAGGCCTGAGATGACCCCTGACATCCTGTGCATATCAACATTTTAATTCTTTGTAGTCTAAAAAGGAGTAACAAAAAATTGCATGGCCAGTATTAAGGTTACCTTTGTCATCAGGAGGTAAGAAAAGAGGTTCTTTTTTGGCTGAAGGTTAATACGTACACAGAGAGCACATCAATATGGCATGTTGGACATAAGATAGGATACCAACAACCAAACAAAAAGTGCTAAATACTAAGTGCACAAACCAAACAGGACAGTTGGGATGTGAAGAAGATGGGAGATTCCTGGAGTATCCTAAAAACACAAATGTTTTTGAAGCACCATAACTCCAAGAATGCAATTAGAAGATAGTACCTCCAGAGTCTGCCCCCTATATTGGTGCCAGTGATTACCCTCAACCCTCACTTTATACAGGTGAGGTACGAAGCTTAGCCAATAGCAGTAGAGGAAAGTTATGCCCAGGAACTTGGGCCCACGGAAACAGAAGCAAGGGCTCAGGGGAGGGAAGTAGATAGACACCTGGCCTTCTTGGACTTTGTCCTGGCTGCAGAATCAGCATTGCATCTCTTCTCTTTGGCCTCCTTGGTACCAGAGGCCTCTCGTGGCTTCCTCGTCTTCTTTGCTCCCTCTTTCTGCTTGGGCTCCTTGGGTTCCTTGGCCTTCTTCAGCTCCTTGGTCTTCCTGGGTTCCTTTGGCTCTTTAGGTTCTCGCTTCCTCTTTGGCTTGGGCTCCCTGTCCTTGTTTCCCTTTGCTGCACCCTCTTGCTCTCCTGGTTCCTTTTTCTTCCGTTTCTTCTTTACTCCAGTACCTCCGCCTCCACTGTCCTCCATCCCATTGCAGGATGTCACTTTCCTAGGGAAAAGGGTATCAGCTTCTTCTTCAGTAGTGTATAGATCCTGCTGTGGCAGACAGTGTCTGGCAACATCTTCAATTTTCTCTTCCTGATCAGTGCTGCAGTCAAACGGGGATGGGGATTTGTAGTCAAAATTGACAGAGGCATCAGACATTGGGGAGTGATTCAAAACTTTTAAATTTGACAACTGTAAAAAACAGAAAAATAAGCATATTACCATTCCATGCATGCTTCATATAGAGTGCTACTCAGCATCAATGCATAGATTTATCTACGAATATCTGATGAGTTCTTATTATATGCTCAGTTTGTACTTTGTGAGGCGTTGGGGATATAGTGGGAAAGCAGGACACACTTGGACTTTGCTCTTGTGATTCTGTACCAAGGTACTGACATAGAAGGCATTTTATGTAAAATAATAATAATTAACATGTAAAATCTGTAAGACTTCTACATTACATGAAGAAATCTGATATTCTACAACAAGCAACTATACAATATTTTCCCACAGAATACTTTTAGATGCCACTAGCAGTCCTAGGCATACTGTTCTGACCCAGAATGGCATTTATCATGCTAATATACAAAAGCTACTATTCAAATGCATTCTAAAACCCTGGTGCCAAATTAAGGTGCTATCAACAAGATGATAAAGATTCAGGGGCAAATTGCAATGCAGTTTTATTTTCCCAAATCTTGTTCTCACCTATTATCAAGTAATACTGATATTCAGCTGGGCTGATTTTTAAAAAAAAGAAAACTGGGTTCATTCAAAGTTTCACCTGTGACTAAAAATAATGCTGTTTTACATAATCATCTAACTTAGCCATCAGATTCAGCCCCAGATAACTTCTGGCATTTGTAAAAACTTAAGCTATCCATGCAGAGGAAACTATTTTGACAAATAATATCAGAAAGGATGTGTCACGGTGGTGATGGTAGCTCTAAAAAGCTGTTTTTGAGCACCATTTAAACACAAATACAGCCTCCCAAAGATACTATGTTTAAGGAAACATCACTTTGGAAGTAGAAGGTGCATCTCATACCTTCAGTTCTAGTGTCCCAAAAACTACGCGCCACTTTATAGCCAAGTTAAGGTTGGCAATAATCAGATAGTGTAAGTACTAGCTCCAGGGAATGGCACATTCTTCTTGGTCTGGAACAAAGAAACTATAGAAAGAGAGCCCAGAAAGGACTGGCAGGCTTCCCCTGAAGATGATTACAATTGTCTTTGGATGACAGCTTAGAAACAGCACCATTTGTGAATAGCCTACACTCATAACAAGAGGGCCGGTATATGATAAATACAAAGACAGTCATCACTCTATGGTTTCCCTTCTTTGTGCTGGTTACCAAGTTTATGCTCACAATTCGTAGCCTATCCTGGGAGTGATTGGAACTGCAAATTCAGCTGCATATTTCCTCTTTGGTCCTTGTTACCCACCCTATCCTTCTGCAGTTGGATGCTCCCAAATATAACACTGAGAATACCAGGAAAAAAAGAAGAAAGATTATTTTTTTATTGTTGTTCTTTATCATAATTTAAGTCCAGTCTCATAAATCTAAATCTAGAGGGAACTAGTTGTTCTGCCAGGTCTTGCTACTTTGGGGTGGGGGTTGGGGGCAATACAGTTACTATCTCATTACTGATGTAATATTTATATTTGATTAGAAAAAAGAAGAGCTAAGCAGACATACAAGGAAATCAAATGCAAGAAAACTACTAAGATAGTGTCTTTTATGTCACTTTTTTTTTACTACAATTAAAACATTTTTAAGAAATGAAATATAAGGCACAAAGAAGCCCAACTGTGGGTAACATATATATAGTGAAAGCTTGGACTCTGTCCATGGCCATCCTGGGGATGTGACCATTTCATTGCCAGAGAGATCTGGAACTCAAGTTTTCTTAGCATGCAAAGGTGGTCAGACCATAACAGCAGAGAGATGCAGGTTTGCTCATTAAAGAGGCTTTTAAAGATATTCTATACCAGACCTCATTCCACCAAGGCAGCTTGCTGAAAATAAGACCCTCTCTTCCATTTATATCTCATGTCAAGATCTCTTTTCTTAATGACAGAACTAGCCACAGAAACTGGAAGCAGGTGGTAGGTGATTCAATGAAGAGGCAATAATAATAGTAGTAGCTAACATTTATTACACACATTTAATACGGATAGAGTAGGATTATGTAAAGCACAATGTATAACCTCTAATCTTTATAATAATCCTACAAAGTCAATGTAAAGATGCCTATTCTGCATACAGAGAAATGGAAAATTAGTAATGTTAAGGTAGCAAGTGTCCAAGGCCACAAAGCCGATGACCACAGAAGCTGGGATTTAAACATTGGTAAAAAGTTAACGCTCATTTCACTAAGCACTTTATGACCTCCCAATGAATCCCAATAGACTGGATACATGTGATGGAATATTCAGTACTTTAGGAAATGGTCAGCCAGTTCCTTACAAAACTAAACATGCACCAGCTTGATGTCTAAGCTACTTCACAACCTCCAGAAACTAGGTAATTATCTAGTTGACTCCCTCATTTTACAGATAAGATATGGAGAGATGATGCAATATGGCATGGTTATATTCTTAGACAGCAGCATAGCTAGGATATTCTAGAGGGAGAAGAGAAACTCAAGAAATTCAGAACAATTAGTAAATTTTGAAAACAGTAACATCCCAAAAGGCAGTTATTCGTAATAATTAAAAATATCAATTTGCATTTCAAAATCAGTAATCCACCAGAAGTGATTTTAGCTCTAAAGCACCTTGCTGGGAGCTTAGAAAGGATATTTGCTAAAGATTTAAAAATACAAGACCAAAAAAGGAAAAAAAAAAAATAAAAACTCTCATGTGTTCCAACATCACTAGAGAAATAGGCAAAGAGACTAAAGACTTTGGTTCAGATTCCACCAAAAGATTCACCCCTTTGAGAATGGCTCTAAAAGAAACAAATTCAGAGAGAATAGACCACAGAGTGCTAACACCATTTTGCTTTACATGAACAAGTAAATATGACACAATTTTGGAACAGAACACAATGATGAAATGATAAGGGGCTGACAAAACTTGCAACAATGCTCACTTGTAACTGTACTGTTAAAATAAATCAATTTCTTTAATTTAAAATTATTAATCTACAATATTCCTCAAAAAACTCTTAAAGATCTAAATGTAGGTAAAAAGGATTCAGGTCAATTCAAAAGGAAAGATTATGGCTCAAAGCAATGGTGTTCAAAAGGGAAACTCATTTCAGCCTTAAAACAGAAAGAGATACAAGTCCAAGAAAGACTCTGGAGGTATTCATATTAATGGACAGAGAATGGTTCTTTTTCTCTACCTCAACTATACTGAGCACCTAGAATTTTTTTGACATTTTAAAGATGAGAACCCAATAATAATAATAATAATAATAATAATAATAATAATAGTGATTGTAGTAGCTAATTTTACTAAGCACTGAGCATTTAGGCAATATACTAAATTCCTTAAACAGTACCAAAACCACCTTAAGATGAGGTATGTAATGGTTCCAATGATGACTCCATTTTACAAAGTAGAATAAGCTCAAAGAGGATTAATAATGAAACTCAGATTAAATAACTCATGGCTATACTCTATTCTGCAACACAACTGTCTCTCCTCAATCTCTCTGGACAACTTTTAACTCATTAACTTTTCTTCTTCTATACATTTTCTCATAAATACATTCATTCCCCAGATGAGATGAGAATTATATGAAGAATAACAATTTAGCAGAATATATTTCTAATACTTTTCAACTTAACCCAGGGCGCCCAGGATGAGGGTCAAACATGGACCTCAGGTCTACCAGGAGACTTACAACCCTCATCCATAAGAACACATTTTGTTAGCATGGGGTACTTTCCTTTGTCCTCACAAAATGAGAACTTTTGATCCTTGGTATTTGCTATTTTAAGTCTTTTTTGAAACATGATTGCAAGGTGAGGACATTTTAATTTTGGTTCCATTGGAAAAGTATTAACTATTCTTCTTTATACCAATGACAACCCTACTGAAGGTTTAACTATACCATCAGCTCTGAAACCCACTCTCTCTAGCATAAGAATAAAAAGTTTTAGAGATGAATTGTTTACCATCGATATTATCAACATTCCTCTTCCACTGTTCTGAATTGTGGTTCATGACTTAGTAATCACATTGGTGGATAAACATCTTCTTACCTAGACACTGAGTCTTTACCTCCCCCAGCAGAAGTCAGATGGGACTAACTGCTTGGGAAACTTGGCAGCCAGTAAGGTGATCACGTTTCTTTATTCTGGTCCATCTGTGGTCACCACCCACTCCAGGCTTTTCCTTCCTCCTGTTCTATCAAGTCCTCCTTCTTTCTGAACCTATTTACTACCTCTTCCTTCCCATCTCTTTTTTCTTGAGTCCTCTAAAGCAGTGTGACTCTCCATAGGATGTACCACCTCTTCTAAAATCTCTCAGATTCTTCAGCAAAGCCAATATTTCCTATCTTTCACACTCTCCAATTCCAGAGCATGGAATTTCCTCCACTCTCAGAGGAAAACCATGCCTCTTCTGAGTCATATGCCAGCCCCTATACTTTCACTTCCTCTTTGTACCAAGTCTATAAATTTCTTAAATAATTTTTCTAGTCACTGGCCTCAAGTAGGACTCAAGTTTTCTTGGATGAATAAATTCTGAAAAATTCAACAAATACCTATTGCTAAATAAATAATGCCCATAATCACTCCAGGGAGGGCAATGAGGTCTAATAGTCAGAAGATCTTTGAGATTTCCATAACATTTCTGAAGAAATCTCTTCCATTTCACTTTATATTTCCTAGAAGACTTAAGATTGAAAGGTGTGTTTACTAGATTCTTGGTAGTGGAAGCAAGGTTCTCCCATAGTTACTGAAGACTAGGTTACCTCCTGGTTATGTTCCAAGTTTTAATTCTATTCAATACTAGTACATTCTTCTATTGCATTCATTGCTGTACATTGATTTATATACCAAAAACTCTATCTTCAAGATTACAAGTACCATACACCATACTATATGTCATGTAGCTCATAACTGTCATAATTTATATTTTTCTAAGTATGAGGAATAAAAGCTGAAATGAACCAAAATCAATATTACTATATTATAGGTTTGTCACTATTTATGTATGGGTACCACTTCACAAAAAGAAGTATTTTCAGCTGTATTCAGCTATATTATATGTTAAATAGTATCACATGGGTTTTCAGTGATTAAAATTCACATTTCAGTTATTTAACTTTTTCCAGATAATACTACATAATCATCTTAGAACTTAAAATACATACATTAGAGGAAGTTTATTTTTTAATATAGATGATTCATTTTAAGTGTCTTATTAAATATTTTTTCTGCAACACTTCCTTAGGCATTATAAGTCAATCTCTAGACTCCTTGTTTGTTGTATACTGTCTGTAAATGCCTTTTTAGTTAATAAGCATAATTATTTATTACTGAGTTTGATTCATAAAATCTGTTATCTCAATTTAACTTGATAAGATTTTAAATAATGAAATGAAGAATTTTGAAGATCAAAATGCATTAACATGTTTTCTCCAAGGAGCAAACAATGAATTAAGAGGAATGAAAGTTTTTAAAGAGCAGCTGTTTTATTTGCGGCTACTTATAACACTATATAGAATCATGGTAAGAAAAAAAAGCCTGATGGTACTTCTGTTGATATACTACAATTTCCACTGCCACTGATTTATACTGAAAGTTAAGTATTTGACAAACCACCTCATTAATTCCTTTCAACAATGTGAGGTATATATGATTCTCAGGTAAATGATAGAAAACAGGCTGATTTGCCCAAAGTGGTAAAGTGAGAATTTCAATCCTGTTCCAGGGAAACCAAAGCCCAAGTTTCTTCCAAGGTAATGCCTCTTGTATCTGGCACTGGACTCAGTGGCTTATGTTCAATCCTGGAGCTCATACACTGCTTTAGCTCTAATGTAATTTTCTATTTTCATACACTACAACTTCTTGAAGTTCAATCACCTGTGTGACAATTTCTGAAAGTGGCTCTACTTATTTAACCTGTTCTTCTACTATAGGCAATATTAACTTTTAACTAAAGGTTCTATTCTGCTTACTAATATTATTGTGGGGTCTAAAATGAAAACCCAGCTGAGGCTGACACTAATCGACTTATTATGAACCAATAAAATCACAAAAGATACAAGAATTTATTTTGGGGTATTTTCTATAGAATGTCTTTATTTAAATAAATGCTCACCTTAACGCTTAAAAATTAAAATACGTGAATTGCTCAGGAACTACAAACCTGCCTACACATTATAAAATGTAACAGTTTTGAAGGTTTCTGACCTCTTCAGTAATATATTCTTTTAGCAATATATTAGCAGTGTAATATTCCACTAGAGGGATGTATATAATATTACCTAAATAGCCCCCTTTTTGATAGATATGTAAGTTCTTTTCCATTTTTGCTATCATAGTGGAAACAGTATTAGAAGTCTCATACACATAATTTTCCCATACCTTTTTGGGTCTATTCATAGGATAAATTCTCAGCAGAGTAAACTGTGTTCTCTGTGGCACTTGCCTACCAGCTGACAACTAACCCACTAGAGTACCAGATAGCACTAAAGTCACTGCTTTCCTGTTAAATACTAGCAGCAGAAGAATCAGGTCTACCTATTGCCTAGGGACAGTTCAAAGAATATTCTTTGGAACCACATCCCTAAGTCACCCTGTATCTGACTGAAGATCCCTAGGAGCAAACAGGAGAGCAGGAGAGCTTCATTGAAAGGCCAAGATTCAGATTCCCCAATTACCAGGTTGTCAAACAACTCTGTAGAAGGAATACCAGCCCGTCAATTAGTCTGTTTACAAAAGACAGAGGCAGATCTTGGTATCTCTCTTGCTTGAGCCACACAGATTGGTGTTTTGGGGTCTATTTCAATATAAAATCCACTAAGGAAAGAGATTAGGGTGAGTTACACAGGTTAAAATTATTATGAGCTCCTTTTCCCTTTAAGAAAGCAAATGCCAAATAGTTGACACTCATATTCTTCTAGGAAAACTATTCCCTCTAGGAGAACCCTCCATGAATCATAGTAAGAATTGCATAAATGAATGAATGCTTTTATTTAATTAAATATCCAAAGTGATCAATATGTAAAGAGTGGGCTACATCTCTCAGAAAAACTTGAGAAGTTGTTCCAGGAAAGGAAGCATTTCCCTTCCACAGGTAATTCTGAATAATATTCTGATTTCAGTTATTATTATATTATTCTTATAAGAAGAGAACCTAAGCAAAAGGAAAAACCCATATACTAAGCCATTCAGAACAGAGCACTATTATCATATGGTGAGTGAAAAACAAAGACTACAGGGACAGAGCAGAGGTTAAGTTATGAGCCAACACTGCCAATGTCACCTCCTGTTAAAAGAGCACCAGGCACACTGCATGTGTTTGCTTCAAAGAAATGAGGCGAATTACCTGCTTTTCTTTCTTCTGTATTTTCATTTTCATCTATTGACAGAAGGTAGTTATTTCTGTAAAACATGAAAAAGAAAAAGATCATGATAAAACCTAAAGCAACGCATTTTAGATTAACCCCAGATTAACCACTGCATATGCAAAAAACAACAGAGGATTACTTTCACAGAATTTTTCCAGAACTCTAAGTGCAGTCACAATCTTAATCAGACCAGACCAGACCAGACCACACCATACCATGGTGAAGGATACAGCTCAGCAGTAGAATTCTTGACTTATATACATGAGGCCCTGGGTCCAATCCCCAGCACTGACAAAAAGAGAAAAAAGCGGGGAGGGGAATCAAAACTAATCACATGAATTTACTGAGAGAACTGAGGAGGAGCTCAGTGTGGTGGCACATGCCTATAATCCCAGCACTCGTATGGTTGAGGCAGGAGGGTCCCCACTGAGTTTGAGGACAGCCTGCACTACATAAGTGAGTTCAAGGCCAGCCTGCACTCCACAGCAAGACCCTGTCTCAAACAAAACAAAACAAAATAAACAACAATAACAACAAACAAATGGGGAAAGAGGTTGACAATAAAGTAAGCCCTTATCCCTTTTGGGAGAAAAACAATAAGTAATGTTTACAATGGACAAATTATTGCAATAAAATAGAAATATAAAAATATAGACAATAAGAGAAATAAGAGGGGTTCAAGTAATTCTCTCAACCAGGAGTTGGTGCTAAGATGGGGAAGGTCACTTACATTCTCATTTTCATAGACAGCTAACTTAGGCAGAAATATTATAGGCAGCCAGACAAGGCTAGGCCCTCCAGGGAGTCACTGCAGAAGATGAGAATACAACACAACTATGGCTGGAGGCACATCTATCAAAGGCCAGGCCTCAAGATAAAGGTGTAATGACCAGTCCTGTACTTTTTGGAGGGATAAGCAATAAACTAAAGATTATACTCACCTGGCCCAATACAATTTAGATAGATATCAGTCTCCCAAGTAGGTGACTGGGACCTCCTGAGCCATCCCTTCCTAAAACAGTCTTTGTTCTTTGCAAGTACACTTGCTATGTAACCCGTTTCCCTATTGGACCAATATTAGGTTAGCAGCTTTACTTGTAATCCTATAGGTTGATAATAGTTTGACCCACACTGTACCCACATTGTGACTTTGACAAAGGGTCTCAATGGCAACCCACTTTCAAGTTCCCTTCTGTCTCTCAGGAGCTATCTCTCTAAAGTTTTCCTATTCTTAGCCTCTGTTGTTCCTTAAAATTCATTCTTCAATTTTGGGGAACATGAATTCAGTGAATCTGACAACTAGGGGGTTGTAGTTACATTCCCCCACCACCCCCGTATCACCATCTCCACTCAAATCATAATGTCTTTCAAGACACTGAAGTGGTAATAAATAATGACTTGTGAAGACTATAAGAGCCCAGCTTTAAGATGCAGTGGAGCAATCTACAAAGGAAACCTAGAACTTGGGATTGTCTAGATCACGAATAACAAGTACTGCCTCAGGTATGAAACTCTCACCTTCCTCATATAAACAATGGAGGTTTCAAAGAATCCTGGCTTCTGATTCCAGGCTTGATGCAGATAGTGCTTCATATTTTCGGTTTACTTTAATTTCCTGGACATCCTACACAGACTCAGAACATTAAACACCCAAGAAAATATCCAGAGACATACAATTATCTTCTGATTAAAGTGATGTTAATTAGCTTGATTTAATCATCCAATACTATATTCATAAATCCTAACATCATTTTGTATCTCATAAATATAAACAAGCATCATTTGTCAATTTACAACAAAATTTTATTTTTATTTTTATTAGTGCATTTGGAGCACATAATGATTACATTCTCTATAGGAAGTCGGTATATGTATGTAACACATCTTAATTATTTTTTAACTCAAAGAGAACTAAAAGTAAGATAATCCTAATTGGAAGTGAAAAGTGAACGATCTGTGATTCTAATCATCCTTGGTATCACAGGATGAATGAATTACAGTTCAATATTTTAATGTCCATCAATTTTTATTTTTTTTGCTCTAAGAGTTTGAAGGCACTTCCTATAAAAGGGGCCATAAAATGTCACGAATCTTCCTAACAATGACCCACAGGGATACTGCAGTTTGCTGAGTGCACAGCAGCCAAGGAGGTCTAAAGTTAGAAAGTGGGCAAGGTGCAAGAGAGCACAGAACTGGTTCAATCAGGAAAGGAAAAGTTCTGCTAGTAAATGATGCTTCTAAGAATCACTGCAAGGCTTAGTGTTAGATGAAGCAATTATTCACCCAGAAAGCTATCAGTGACCGGAAAATGGTAAGTGCTCTGAATTACAATGGGTAGAACTTAAAAGAATATTGTCTCCTAAGCTTCATTACACTGGAGTCAGTTCTGGGTAAGTTATGTTAGTATAAGCTTCTCTCTTTTATTTCTCAACTTAAATTTTCAGACCTAGAAAACTGACATTTTCAGCCATCACAAACTAAGAAAGACTCTGAAATGCAGAGAGTTTGGGAAAAAAATTCTAGCTAATAAAAGAGTATCATCAATAGTAAGACTTATGTGCTCAAATAAAATTCTGCCCAACAAAACTGAATCACTTAAAAATACAGAACAATTACACGGATGCCAAGAAAAATTACTTTTCAATATAAAAAGAGTTGATACAAGTCAGGCATGGTGGCACACACCTGGAACAGCATTTGGGAGACTGTGGCAGGATCACCTGAGTTTGACGCCAGCGTGGGCTACATACTGAGTTCAAGGCCAGCCTGAACTACATAGTGAAACCCTGTCTAAAAAATTAAAATAAATTAATAAATAAACAAAGAGCTGATACACAAAGCAGTGCACACATCAAAAAACACATTTTCTCATTCAGCATCACAAACTGACACATAAATAAGAATCCCACAAAAATGTGGGAAAACAGGTCCTATTTATCACTATTAATGCCACTTTTAATTATTCCAAATTTTCTGAAGATCACTTAGGCATTGTGCCACTAGAACTATAAATAGTTCCAATATTTTTATATGCTAGTTCCAAGGAATCTATCCCCAGGAAATGAGCCAGGAGGAAAAATATACCTGAGTCTTAGAGAAAGCTCAGGGACGAAGTGGGTGGAGTGTGAAAATGCCAATCACAGCAGAGCTTGCTTGGGTCCTGGAGAAGGGACATTACTCCTCACAGCTGTGTTATAGCCAGGAGAAAGCTATAAGAGGCAAGCGATCTCAGGCTAGAAAGACTGGGAAGGAGGTAGGACTGAAGTAAGCACAGCCTGAAGGAAAGGGGGTAGTGAAAGAATCTAAACTATCCCTTTCCCCCTCATTTTACTGAATCCTAAGAGAATGTACATATATGTGAAACCTAAGAGTGAATGACATTACCCCAAGATTACTGCTCCAGGTCACCAAAAGCAGTCATTTACAAATTCAACATATTGGTGTCAAATCTCTTCTAGAACCCTTATAGATAATCACACACCAATATGTTGCTACCCCACAATTACCAGATGTCATCAACATCAATAGGTGTTTAATAAGTATTCATTTAATAAGTATTCATTCAGAGAAGAGTTACTTCTGTGAAGAGCACCACACAATTTATAAATAGTCTCTTAAATTACCTCTACTTTTTAAGCCTTTTTATAGCATACATTTAAAAAAGGAAACTGATCTTTTTGTAAAGCTACATTTTAGTATCAATAAATGAATAGATACAGCTTAAAACTTTTACCTCTGCACAACACTGGAAAAGGTATTAGGACTGTTGCTGTACTGTCAGAAGCCTTTGATTCAATAAGAACAAATCAAACTAATTTCAGGCCCCCATCACTTAATTAAAAGCATACACAATTCTAAAACGTCCAACTATGTGGGCAAGCCAGAAAATTTGTTGCAGTAGTATTTAATTACCTTTCTGAGAAGACATGCTGTTGATAATATAAAACAGAAACAAAATAAGAGTGCCCATTCCTTCCAACAGTCACCTACCCAACAATGCTCCTACTTATTTTAAAAAACAGGGAGACAGATTCCAATAAGAATAATTCAAATATATATATATATATATTTAATATCTCCCTCTAGCTCAAATATTTTGCCCAACAGTGCTTACGCCATTTCCAAGTTCCTCAATGCTATATTATGAACACTAAGAAAACAATAAAACATCATGTTTACACTATTCAATCACCATCCTCAGAAATCATTTAAATTTGCTGTATCTTGAGAACTACCATCTTAAGTATCCCGGCTCCATACAAGGGTCTATTTTGGTACTACTAGAGTGTGTATTTTGGCAAACAAAGCCAAGTGCACACACAGCAGGCCCCTCTCAGTCCTTTACACTCACAAAACATGACAGCAGACATGGCTGATAACAGGATGGAAACCTTTGCTTCCACCCCCTACTACTCAATCATACACTTATAAGATGCAACTTTAAAAGTCAGACACCCTTACTTTTTCCTCAACAACTATGTATTTTTATAATCTATTAATGCCTTCTTTCAACCTTGACGCTAGTTCCTATAAGTGCCACTGTAACAGTAACAGGTATAAAGTGGCAATCCACAATGTCACAGGGTGGAAATTGTAGCAAGGAGCAGAAATAGGACACAAAAAGCAACTCATCTGGGAAAAATTAAACAAGACTGCAGAACTGCTGGGTGTGGTGGTGCACGCTTGTAATCCCAGCACTCAGGAGGCTGTGGCAGAAGGATCATGAATCAGAGGCAAGCGTTGCCTGTACAGTGTGTTCAAGGTAAGTTTGAACTGCACAGTGAGACCCTATCTCAAAAAAAAAAAACAAAAAAAAAACGCAGCACTGTCCTGCGGAATGTCACCTTCTCGAAACATCTGCCCAAGTCTCTTTCTAAGAATTCTGACCACAAAGAATGTCTAGTGGTAAGAAAGTAGTCAGTGTCCTACTTCCTTATCCTAGTAACCTTCATAACTCAAAATGGACAAATTTAACTATGCCTTTCGCTAGGTTTGAAAGAGTCTATTGGAAGTATTTTAATAGCAAGGCGTTGTAGAGCCAAAAAAGAGTCACTCCGGGTTCCAACAATGATTAGACATGTAGAACTTCAAGATGTTACATCCTGACTAGTCAAATGGTGACAACATCTGCCTCACAGAGTCTTAGAATTAAAAGGAATGCCAAGGTCTGAGGTCTATCACACAGTGAACTCCCTGAACTATACATGGTGGCCATTTGTGCTGCTGGTCCTTAAGGTCTTCTCTCCCTCGTGAGGACAAGGTACTCTTACTCCTCAGAACAGCTAACCCTTCTTTCCCCCAGGATTTTGGATCCACCCTCTCCTATCTCCTCAATTCCTCCATTGGTCTTTCCTCGTTTTACTTAGGACTCTCCTGGAATGTTAGCTCAACAGTGATGTCGTCTGTAGCCCCTCTAGGAAACAGCACCTTTACTTCCCTCATGCATCGTTTTACTCTAATTTAGCCCTATGACTGACATCTGTTACTCCCTGGCATTCTGTCTATTGGTATGGGTTTATCAGCTGTATTTGTTACACACACACACACACACACACACACACACACACACGCTGGAATGTTAGCTGTTTTGCTCATACTACATTCCCAGCGCCTGGAATAGCTGAGCCTCTAGCAGATGTTCATTTCCCCTCCTAAAATTATCACTAAACTTCTCCCTTTCCATAATTCTCCTTGCAACAAAGAAACAGGTTTAACTCAAAATAGTAACAACGCTAACAAATTCTCTACATACCTGAAATTTCACTTCCTCTCATACACTTCCCCCAAGCTGTTTTTAGAAATGACTCTAGTTATTCTGACTTCTGTGCAGCATTTTAAAGTACAGACCACTTACTGTTAAAATTCTCAAAGGTCATTCTCTCCAGATTTCCCACCAATTGCAGGCTTCCACGCTCTGCTTCCTTCTAGATTCCTCCTACAATAATGTTTAACCCTAAAATGTCACTTTTCTTGGGATTCAAAGTTCCCCAGATTATGAAAGTTCTCTGAGTTTTGCATTCAACTCCCAATCTTCATCTCTATACACAGCATATCTCCAAATTCAACTTTACCTCCGATTTATTTTTGAGACAGGGTCTCCCTCCGCAGTTCAGGCTGGCCTTGAACTCATTATGTAGCCCAGGCTGGTCTTCAACTCACAGCTATCCTTACTGCCTCGCCTCCCAAGTGCCTGAGAATCATTCTTGATTTTTTTCTTTAATTTCTTTATAATACTTGGAATTCTGTGGGTTCTTCTCAGTCTACACTGATTTATTCCACATACATACATACATACATACATATATTTATGGCATCATTTTTGCCTTAAATAACTTAAATGCCTCTCTACGCTCTATGTTGCCTATACCCTCACCTCACTGCTCTCACTGCTACCAAGAATGCTTTCCTAAAATGCAAACAAAAGCAGATTTTATCTCCTTGGTATGTACTGTGCCTTCAGAAACAAAACAAACAAAAATCTCCTCATAGCACAGGGCTCTACCTGAGCAATCTTGCCTCTTAAGTCCTTGTTAATTGCCCTGACATTATTTTCCACTTTAAATCTAACTATACTAAACACCTGTAGGGCCAGCACCTTCCCTAATGACATGTTCACTGAGGCTGTGTCTGCTCAGAAAACTCCTTTCTCGCCCTGCCTGGTCACTTACCTTCCAAATTTGGCTCTTGTTCTCCAACTTCACTAAACCCCATAAGCATCTTGTGATAAACACTCATCTGCAGTAGCAACACATTTTCATCTCTAACCGTCTGCGTCTGCTCCTGCCTACTGACTGTCCAGGCACTCTCCAGGAAGGAACCCTGCTTCGCAGAACAGACCGCAGCATCTGACACATGGATGAGCACTATGCGGATTTTCTGTGGAATGAGCCAGTGAATAATGGGAATACTATGTTTACAGAATAAGCTTTAAGCTCCCATTTTCATTTCTTTTCCTTTCCCATTTATTTTGTCCAAATCTAATCACATTTCTCAGCATTTGCATTTTTCATTCATATTTTCAAAGTATAGTATGTGCTTAGCTTAAGAATATATAAAGCTTAAAACAAAACAAAAATACTGCCCCCCAACTCTACTCCTCCCTCCTCTCTTAATTCACTCTTCCTATAGGAAATCATTTTAACTTGAACTATTCCTTTTGCTCCTTTCCATCAAGGTAGATCCCATACTTACAATGTCATTAGTGTTTTGTCTTTGTTTTAGGCATTCTATTGGCTTCTTCCTGTAGAACAGGGGTGAGCAAATATTTTTTCATAAAATATAAAAAAATCATAAAAAAAAATCAAGTGACAAGTATCTTGGGCTTTCCAAGCCATTATCAGATAATCTCAAATTCAATCCTAACTTATTCAAAAGTACTACATTCCAAGACCTTCAATGGATGCTTCAAAGTACAGATAGTATTGAACCCCACATATATATGTATATATCTGTGATGAAGTTTAATTTATAAACTAGGCACAATAAGAAATTAACAATAAAAATTAGATAATACACTGTAGTAAGTTATATGAATGTGGTCTCCCTCTCACAATAATTTATTATTACTTTTGTATACTTTATTTTTCCTTTTCACTTAAGGAAGCACTTAAGGTTTGTTTTGTTTGTTTTTCCATATTTGAATTGTCAGCATCATTTGTCTTGTACATTGGGGCAACTATTAAGTAAAATAAGGGTTACTTGAACCCAGCCTGGACAGCAATCTGGAATACACCTGGAAAGCAATCTGATAAGCATGACAGCTATGAAGTGACTGATGGGTGGGTAGTGTACACAGCAAGGACAGAGTAGGAAAAGGGTAATTCATGTCCTGCAGCAGGATGCAGCAGAAAGGCACAAGCTTTTGTTAAGCTACTTAGAATGGCACACAATTGACAATTTGTGAATTATTTCTGAATTTTTCCATTTAATATTTTTCGGCTACAAGTGACTGTGAATAACTTAAACCATGGAGGGTAAAATATTGATGGGGGTTTACTGTTCTCAATCCTGCTGCAAAGCAAAAGAAGCCACAGAGTATGTAAACAAATGGACAGGACTCTGTTTCAAAATAACTATAAAAATAGAAGCCCCCTTTTGATGGAAGAAGAAATGTTATTTTCCCAATAATTATCACTAGCATTTATTAAATCAACAGTTAATTCACAGCTAAGTTATAAACTGTACTGCGCTAAATTTTTTTCTTATATATTTTTTCCCTTAGGATAATTACCTAATTTTAAAATTTGTTTTAAACTTATACCAAAATACTCCACTAAACCTTAAAACTCCTCTCAATCTCAGTTCAAATCTTTCCTATGGTTCATACTATCTGGGCTCTTCTGCAGGACTTCTCCATCATTTTTGCCAACAAACTTAGAAAATACTTTTCCATCCTCCAGGGGACTCACTCCCTTTGTCTCTCTCAAGGAGGGGCTCCCAGGTTTCTGCTCCTTGGATGGCACTCTTCACTTTGGTGGAGCTATCTCTAGGAAATATCTGAATGATGGGTAGTTTACTGAGACCTGCATCTGGGAAAATGCTTCTATTCTACCATGACAGTTTATTGGCTACACTAGTGGGGATGAACCTATCCCACGTTTGTATAACTAAAGCCCTAAAGGGTTCATCATCACTGGGCTACAGCATCACAAGTTGGAGATGTTTTCTCTTTGGAATTTTGAGAGCACTGCCTCCATTGTCCTTGAATTTGAACAATTCTTGCTTTCTGCTTGCTTACATGTGACATCTCTTACCTTTCAAAAACCTTTTAGGGTCAATGATGTGCCTCAGAGCTATTTTCATACATGATGTAGGATAGCTGGTATCCTATATCTCTTAGAATCTCGATCAGAGATCTTTTTGTATTATTGCTTCATAATTCCCTTGCTATTGTTTGTTTTAAGTAGAACTTCTGTTACTATATTGGTATAACTGACCTTCCAGATTTCATCTCTGGTTTTTCTCTCTTTTGCAAATATTCTACTTTATAGGAGATATCCTCAACTTAATCTTTCAATACCAGTTTTCTTATTTTATTTTATGGCTAAAATATTTTTAATATTGAAAATACTTTTTTATGCTCTAATGTTTTATTTTCATAACCTGTTAAACACTTGCCAACTAAACAACAATGGAAGGGCATCTAAATGACAGTCTCTTTTTCTGTTCAAAGACAACCCTATGATCTTATGGAAATATTGCTACACAATAGAATATTCAAACTTGTATAAGGAAAGGCTTCTCTGTTTTAGAATTTCCTATACATACATGAGCTCTGGGTGAGAAATAATTTTCTGGATTGCATACAGCACCAAAATACACTGAATTTTTAAAAATCTATGAATGCTGTGAGATGCCTGAACGTTTTCTCTAGAATGCATGAGAAATTATAAGCAAGTTTGTCTGTGAAAAGTTACCCTGTGTATAATGCAGGACAGACAAAATCTGTATTGTAATCCTTTGATGTTCCTCATTACAGGTCAGAGGTAACATAGTGCCATGGTTTAGACATGAAATGTTCCCCAAAGGCTCCGGTTGGAAAGCTTGGACTCTAATGCAGCAATATTTAGAAGCAGGGCCTTTGGAAATTGATTAGGTTATGAGGATGCTAATCTCACCAATGGGCTAACTGATTTGATGAATTTGTTGCTTAATAGGCTACTGGGAACTGGCAGAAATGCTGAGGGTGGGGGAGCTTAGCTGGAGGAAATGGGGAGGCGGAACACCCTTGAAGGGCCCCTTTTGCTTCAGGGCCCCTTTTCTCTGGCCCTCACCTTTTTTGCTTCTTAGCCATCAGGTAAGCAGAATCCTTCTCCATGATGTTCTTTCTGCCTCACAATAGACCCAGAAAAATGAAGCCATGTGACTATGGACTGGAACCTCTCAAATTGTGAATCTAGACATCTTTTATCCTTTAAATGTATGCAGCCCCCCCATTTTGTTTTGCTTTTGCAATGGGGTCCAAGCTGGCTTTTCATTCAGTAGGTAGCCCACGCAGATCTTGGGCCTGTGCTCATTCTCCTGCCTCGTCCTCGTGAGCGTTGGGATTACAGGTATGGATCACCATGGCTGGCTCTTCACACATTTTTATCATAGCAATGGAAAGCTGACTTAACACATACACTTTACACTCATGACCACGCATCAAAAAGTATTCACCTATGCAAAACTAAGACGTTATAAGGGCAGGGCCCATCTCTATTGATTGCTACTGTATATCTAATATAATACTATCTCGATACTTTAATAATGAACAAATATATTATTATTATTCACATTACATATGTATTTATCAAAACTAGATCAACAGAAAAGGACCGCAGAAGTGTAAAGAAAACATAAAATTTGAACTAAAATTACAAATCCCCCCAAAATATCTTGAAATATCAGCCAAATATTACTAGTGACAAGGCACTAGTGCTGTCATCACTTTCAAACTGAGGAAGTCTTTGTTTTGCTGGCTGTGAAGCATGTACTGACATCACTAACATTAAATTAAGACCCTACTTTTCAAAAGACAAGTGTTCAAAACACTCAGTCTACTGCATGAGAGTAAAAGCTGTATGAGAGTAGCATGCTGGCAATATAAGCCAAAAGGCAAATTGAGAATAGTGATTTTAATCCTTAACTGTAAGAAGACATAAATAGCAGTAGGAGTAATAGTTACCTCCCAGTAAGATTAGTCTTGTTATGGAACCAACTACGGTAGTACATGCCTATAATCTAAGCATTCTGGAGGCTGAGGCACAGAGATCCCCAGGAATTCAAAACCACCCTAAGATACACAGTGAGTTCAAGGCCAGCCTGAACTACATAATGAGACCCTTGTCTCAAAAAAACAAAACACAAAACCTCTTGTTATGGACTAAGCCTAATAGAAAAGCCCACTTTGAAAAATTCTTCAAAGGCCAACTACTGAAATTATAAAGCTTTTACTAACTGAATGAATCTCCTTTAGCTATTTAATTACTACTGACATTTTCCAATATCTTGTGTTGCTATAAATTTTCACTATAATCCGTTGTACCTGAGAAGACAAAAAGGTATAAACTAGGGAAGCTCTCTGTAGTCTAGAAACATTTCAACAATGCTGTATTCACAGAATCAGATCTTCGGTTCCAATGCCAAATGTTTTAATTGCTTCAATTTTAATGAGACAAGTTTTCATAAAACAGGAAGACAAATATCAATTCCAAATCCCAGTTCATCTCTGCAACCAGAGAAAATAATTTCTTCTGTCTACTCTGGTGATAAAAATCAACATGCTTGGAAAGAACCATTCCAGAAGCAAGCAGCCAGGCACCTTGAGCTAGTATCACAGATCACATTATAAAGTAAAACATGACAGTGCTTTTTGTTCTTCTTAGACCCCACCCATTACAAAACTGATAAAAATCAGTAATTTGTGAATGCAGGACTGAAGAAGCCAATCTTTTGACGGCAAATTCACTCAAGGCTCAGAGCCCTAAAAATTCAAGTGATAATCTCATTTGGGAAGACAAAGATTTTTGAAAATGATGTTCTATATTCTGCCTCAGGAGGCCTATTCTGGATTGTAAAACCTCCTAACTCACTACAGTTTAATTTCATCAGTGGTAGAACAGTAATATCTGCAAATTGGGAATGAAGATACTCAGGTCCTGAACACAAGGGTTGTATGATTTGGACAATTTATTCTATCTCCCTGGATCTCAGTTTCTCCAGCTGTATAATAGGCATTAAAAAAGAACAATCAGATAAGAAGCCACTTATACTAAATAACTTAAATATGCTGAGGAACCAAAATGATTTTAAAGATATTTTCTCTTCATGTTTGTCAAAAAAGCATATAAAGATGCAAATGACATCTCAAAATTCTGAAAAGCTATTGGAGGTATTTAAAAAAAAAACATAGAAAGGAACAAACTACTAACACAACATGGATAAACGTCAAATACACTATGTTGAGTGAGAGAATCAAAATGAAAAGACTGCATTGCTGCATGATTTAATTTATCGGACATTCTGGAGACAAAAATTGAAACCCAAGACTAAGGATAGGACAACAGGGTGAAGGACACTCTCAGTACAGTGATGCTATCATCACTGTACACAGAAACAAAAAAAAAGAAGCTTGCTGTTTTTAATCCTTCATCTGAATCTGGTGCTGTTCAAATAACCAGTCAGAAAATGCTCTTTTTAATCCTTCATTTGCATGTATGCCTGATCAATGAAAGGCCACTATTCCTGATCCTTCATTTACATGTAATAGGAAACCAAATGAGGCTCTTGATAGGATAGTTTATACAAGGTTTGAAGCCAAGTGAGTGCTTGATAGGACAACTTTCTCCCTGCCTTATTTACAAGAGAGATAACCCAGGACACAAAAGACTCCTCTTTATTCTTGGGGGCTGCTGTTTCCTTTTCACCAGCCCACTCTTATTCTGAAGAGTATCCATCTTTTCTACCTTCAATAACATTCACTTTCATCGCCTTTTTTGTGTTCTTTGTTTGGGACACCACAACTAAATGGTCAGAAATCCAAACTATTTTTAGGATACTAATACAGACAAAAAAAGAAAAGATTAAACAGCAAAAAAGACAAGCCTGTGGTAAGGACTGTTTCAATCTATAGATAGAATGCATAGGAAGCAATTAAAACACTTGATAAAATTATCATTCAAGAGAACCTTAAGAGCACATTTTAAATAAAATGGATTATCCCTTTAGGTGATGTTACATAAAGGAAACAAAGTATTTTATACAAATAATTCATATAGTAAGAACAATTAATGCCTTGGATGTAACTGTAAGTAATTCTGTTAAAGTTCATTTAAATTCTGAATTGTTAAAAATTGTTTTGGAGCAATGGATGGTAAGAACAAAATCTACCTAACAGCTATCTAAGACAGTGGGGAACCAAAATCCACAGGTTAACAGAATCCTAACTCTGTTACAGGAGCGCTTTTCAGAGATGGCTGGATCTAGAGTATGTGGTGCCAGTATACCAATCCATTAATGGTGCTGAGCGCTGCGCCTGCCCTCGGGTGGGTAGCCTGCATAAAATGTAAGGGACACAAAGAAGGCTAGTGTGTCCTCACCTGCCAACTTACCATGGACTATTTTTCCTCTGTAGTGCCCCTCTGCCATGCCACTCTGCCTTGAAGTCAGCCAAATATGGACTGAAGCCTCTATGAACTGTGGGCCAAATAAACATTTCCTCATTTAACGTGTAAGTGCTGGGTTTTTTGTCTCAAAAGCCAGAAAAGTAACTAAGACACCAACACAGAAATTACTCAGCAGAGATAGGTTCTTACTTCAAAGGATAATAATAAAAGAAAAAGCACACATATGTGGTCAGGCTCAGCACTATTCCTTCTACAGAACAGAAAGGCCAGGGCAAAGTGGCAAGCCAATTTACAATCTGAAAGCCGCTTCTCAAATAAATCTATGGCATTCTTAGCACTAAAAAAAAATCCCTCATATACTATTTCTATGATTCCACTGCATTAAGAGGGCAGACAAATAATGAAAAAACTCAGTATTTTTTAAAAATTGTCTTTTTAAGATACGATTTCACTGTGTGTTTTGGCTGGACTTGAACTCACTTTGTAGCTCAGGCTGGCCTCGAACTCACAATGACATTCCTGCCTCAGCCTCCACAGTGCTGGGATTACAGGCATGTGCCACCACACCCAACAAAAATTTTAAACTTTTTTCTTAAAGAAAAATGGCTACTGTGTTCTCTCCCTCTAGTCTGCTCTCGTCCTGTGTAATGTACTTATTTTCCTACTTTTACTCAGCACAAACTCACTCCGCAGAGTGTGTTTCTTTTCTACTTATAATAAATGTAAAATTTTGCTACTGTTTACACTTATTTTGACCAATTCTTTGTTGAGGACAGAAAGCACTTAGAAATTGCCTCTAAAAGGAGACTCCAGCATCACAAAGCCCAATAATATTTGGCAAAAAGCAAGCCAGGAGTCTAGAAATTCAGGTAATTTAGAACATATATCTGAGGATCTGTGCAGAACAAAGGGATAGCCAGTAAAAGTCAAGCTGCTGTGACAATGCCAGAGTAGAGCCACCCTTGTTTCTTAGGTGACTAAAGGAGTCCCCAATAGGGAGGGAGCTCCACCCTAATCTTAGGGGCCCCTCTTCTTCTTTTTTTTTTTTGGTCTTTTTCGTTTTTATTGGTACCAGGGATCGAACTCACGACTGCCTGCTTGCAAGGCAGGAGCTTATGCCGCTGAGCTAAATCCCCAGCCCCAGGCTCCACACTTCTAAGGAGTCAGTGAACCAATACACTGTGAGAGAGACCCTGCAGATCCCAGCCACTCTGCCATTAGGCTGAATCCTTAAAACCTGGGAACAATTTGATCCTAAAGGAATCACAGTGGCCCACAGGTATGAAGAGTTGTAAGAAAAAATAAAAATGAAGAGGCACCAGTGCTGCTCACTTCACCAGAGATGTCTGACCGTAAGTACAACTGAGTCTCATGGGGATGCTTTGGGTACTCAACGGCTTTGCGTCATTCTATTGGGGACACCTTCTGAAGGACCCCAGGCCTATTCTTTGCTCTCTCTGTCTCTCCATAGGCCCACACAGATAGCTAGTTGGAAGCACAAGGGCTTTACCCTTGTCTTTACTATTGTAATACTATTTGGGTCCAGTAACTAAGAAATGGTGAGAGATGAGTATAGAATGGTAGTCTAAATGCTTTTTTTTTTTTTTTTTAAGGAAACAAACAAAAAAAAAATACATGGAGATAAAAAAGGGTAGAAATAATACAAAATTACAGAAAAACAAACGGTAAGAAATCGCTGGTTGATAAGTTACATATTGTCATCTTAGAAATAGCTGTTCAGGTTACAAAATTAAAGTATTTAGAATGACATTCAAAAAGTGACACTACAAACAGTTCTGCTCAATGATCGAACAAAAACTGAGTAATATGGTTATCAGTTCTACACACTTGTTTTACATCTTAAAGAGGGTAAGATTAAACATATCAAAACAGAACAAAACAGTTAAAAAAACAATTTAAAGAAATATAGATTTCAAAGCAAGTCCACTGGAGATCTTCACTGTCTAACTGTCTCTAGTTTCTTACAAATAGTTGTCCCCATCTTCACCCACTTTATATACTTATTGCATATTATAGAACTAATCAAATCATTACAGGATGACGAAGGCTTTTTAGGTCTTCAAGATCCAACATTAGGGAAGACAATAATAACTACTGTCACATCTCTCATTCTCTTCGTGGTAGCCGTCCCCATCTCTACATATGCTGAAATTGAACTCAAAAGACCAGACCAGTGTCATTCTAATTAGCAAACAATAGTATTGCTAGAATTTATATCATAATGCTACAAAATTAGCATTGGGTTTCTTCATCTCTTCTTCAGAGTATCTGTTCATTACATCTTGCATTATATAATCTGTTCCCGTAAATAATTTTTTTAAAAAAAAAACTCATGTGTGAATTTCTACATATATATCCATCCTCTCTGTATTATAGGGAAAACCAAGTCGTAACAAGAGAGCAAAACAAATTCCTAGAAAAACATGCAATGGATAAGACATATAAGACCACAATATAGGTGATCTTCCGTAGTTACTATATTTTCTCTGGTTATTTTCAATAGATTTGCCCACAACACCGGCTTAATATAGTTAAACATAGTATTACCTATTTTTATAAAAACACAACTTTGAAAGCATTGTAGGATTTGAGAGCTGTTAATAGTTAATACCAGTATGGATATCCTTTACATCTTGTCATCTTCAGAGTAGTCGCCTCTACTTTTAGGGTTGGAACTAACAAGCATACCAAATTCAAATAAAATCAGCCAAGGGCAACCCATGGTCTTATGATTCAGATTCAATTAAGATCAGTCATAGTAAGACAACGTAAGTAATACAGGATTTCAGTTTAAGTTAATAGGAAAGTAAGGATAGTTACCATGGTATAACCCGCTATTTTTGGGTCAGATGTCTGTGCCCTCAAATCTGACATGAGTGGACAGACCAGAACAAATTAAATTCAAACTAAATATGGCGATAAGACTACTGTGTCTTTTAAATCCTGATACACTATTAACAATGACCTCTGCCTTTTTTTTATAGTGTTTCAGAGCTGTCTATACTAAAGACTATAGCTTACCGTCTCTGCCTCATGTCTGCTACTCCACTTTTCTGCTATAATTTGTCTACCTTATTCCCTCATTCCACTGTCTGCCCCGTTGATTGAGGCCTCTCTGCCACTGTTGCTGGAATCCTGGTATCCCTTCCTCTCTTTCTCTGGAATGTCCTTCAGCACTCTCTGTAGGGTTGGATTGGTGGCCACGAACTCCCACAGTTCCTCCTTGTCTTGGAAGCATCTTATTTCTCCATTAATTTTGAGAGAGAGTTTTGACGGGTATATGAGCCTTGGTTACATATTATTTTCTTTCAGGACTTGGAATATTTCTCCCCATCCCCTTCTTAACTTAAGAGTTTGTGTTGATAAGTCTGCTGTTATTTTGATAATTTTCCCATTGTAGGTAATCTGCTTCTTTTCTCTGGCTGCTTTTAATATTCTGTTCTTTTGGTGGGTTTCTGGAATCTTGATTATTATATGTCTAGGCGTAGATCTGTTTTGGTTGTAGGTAGCTGGTGTTCTATATGCCTCTTTTATCTGGATATCATTTCTCTTTGCTATACATGGGAAATTTTGCTTTAATATATCTGTGAATATTCTTTGTATTTCATTTTTGGTTGCTCCTGCTTCCTCATTCACATTCTTTATTCTTAAGTTATGTATCTTCTTGTCATCTTCTAGCCTTTGAATTGTTTCTTTCTGGTTCCTTGTTACTTTTAAGAGGCTTTTTCTTTCACGATCGTATACCATAAATCTCTCTTCAAGTTTCAGAAGGCTGTCTTTAGTTTCTGTCAGAATATTTTGCCAGTGTTCAATCGAGTTTTTAGTTTCCTGGTAATCTCTTTGGCTCTGTTTCATGTATTCTAAGTTATGTTTAAATTCTTCTTCAGAAGTTTCTCTTTCTTTTCTGATTTCCTCAGTTCTTCCATATGTGTTCTCTTGGGTGGGGCTTGTCATTTCTTTAATTAATCTCTTTATATCTTGCCTCACTTGGATCAGGAGTACAGCTTTAAATTCATCTATGAGGTCATGGAGGTATTTTTTAATTTCGGCTGATGCTGTGTCCAGTATTGGATGGTTACTGTGCTTGTTCTCTTCAGTGTTTACTTCTCCTGGGCTTATTTTCTCATGTTGGGCAGCTGGAGATTTTTTATTTTTATCTCTTGTCATGTTTCTGGATTCTTTCAGATTGGAGTGTTCTGGGGGTCTCTGGCCCTCTCCGTATTGCTTATGGCCTTTCAGAAGCATGCTGACTTGAGTTTTTGCTGTCCTCCCCAATCTGCTGTTATCTGGGGTAGGCTGGGATGCAGGGGCGGTACAGGCTAGCCTCCAGCCTCTGTGCCAGTCAATCCGTAAATTAGGCTGTACTTTCTGGATGTCACAGAGTTGTGACTATTTTGTATCTGCTTATTGGGCCCCAAGCAGAGGCTTGGTTCAGCCCTAGCAGATCCCGCCAGTTCTCTCTGTGCCAGAAGCAGCTGACTAATGTCACTGTGGCACAGGGTTCTGCCCAAATCCCAGCTGTTCTCTTCCAGACCTCTCTGTGACAGGAGCACCAAGACAGCGGGTCTGCTCAATTCCAAGATGTCTTCCACTAGTTCTCTGTATGACACTGAAGCCAACACGGTGTCAGGCTCTGCCCAATTTCAAGATGTTCTCCACCAGGCCTCTCTACAGGGGCGACTCGGTGATGTCACCGAGCCGCAGGTTCTGCCCAACTCTAAGATGTCTTCCGCCAGACTCTCTGTGTTATTGATGTCCCTGTGGTTGTGGGCTCTGCCCAGTTCCAAGATGTTCTCTGGCCAACCCCAGCAGCCGCGGGACCCAGTCCCCAGTACTCACCAGGGCTCAGTGCAGGTCCTCCTCTTGAGTCTACTGCACACCACATCGCTCGCCCTCACTGCGCTCCCGGCACAGCGTGGAATGGTCAGAAAACTGCACAGCATTCGGCTTCAGAGCTCCAGAGCCTTTCACAATCTCCTCTGGTGCAGCGGGGCAGTCCTGGCTGCTTCTTGGGGTCCCGAGTCTCAATTTCCAGCAGTCACCAAAAGCCAACACAGCTTTTCCTATTCCTCAGCATTGGTTGTATGTCTTGTGGATATGTCACTCATTAAGACATCTAGTCTAAATTCTTTAGTTAAATCCTTTTTTTTTCTCTCTCTCTCCTTGCAAAAGGCAAGAAAAGTGGTGTGCAATCCTTATGTTCAAGCTTTTAGGGCTCTTTATCTCTTGAAAGACCCAAGTACTAATAGGCCACAGTATTGAAAGAGGCCTCTGAAGGAAAACAATGTCTGTCTGCAGATGCCTAGCTATCTCTTAGGGGGCTGTAGGTCTCTCCTGCTTGTTTCCACCAGAGGGTAGCACTCCAGAGAGACTCAATGCTTTCAGAAGACTTTGGTATGTTTGCAGATAGGGCCTCAGGATCCTATGCCCCAACTGCAGGACACAGCATTTCTGTGTTCAACAATCAGGACTTAGCTGGGGTCAAAAGTAGGTTTAAGATTTTTTTTAAAAGGCCAAAATTATGCCTGTTGCAACTGGCAATGCTTTAAGCATTTCCAAGTTGACCAAGGGAGAACCCAGGGCCAATCACAGACTGCAAGAAAACTGGACACGGGGCACATGATTGTGCCTGCCCTGAGGCCCTATCTGCTCTGTGTGTCAGGTAGCTGTGCCTGACTCATGACACCAAAGGATTGACTGTCCCCACTCCTAGAAAGGGGCTAGGCCACCTAAAATTCTCACCTCATTTCGATAAAGAGGACTGAAGAGGTCTGGGGCTACTTGCAGTGCCACTGCCCAAGGACAGCTCTATCTCCTGCAAGAAGCCCTGGTGTCTCTTGATTCATGGGTAAGCAATTTCAGTTCCTCTGGTTTCTGTTTTAATTTCTTTTTTTTGGGAAACCCTTCTCTAGATCTTTAGGCATAACTGGGATCAAATGACCTGCCCATCCAAAACCATGAGGACGAAAGAAAGAAAAAAGCTTGCTAATAAGTAATCATCTATAAAACAGGAAATTCTACAACTCTTAAAAAGTAGTCTATTTTCCCAAACAGGTTGCTGTCACTTATTGCAAGGAACCTCCCCCCAAAAGATGTCTAAAGTGTCTGGGAAATCAAAAAGCTGGTTTAGAGGCAAGAAGGGTAGCCTTATAGTCCCTCACGACCCTAGTATTATTTCCAGTTCTTGGAGGAACGTTATGGTCTTCCCTCAAGGAACACAGTGAACAGTTGTAAAAATCCTATATGGGATATGGTCATTTGAATTTTCACAGGAAGAAAGTTACTTCTGTGAATCTCTGAAAGACCTGACTTCTTCAAAAAGCAGTACTGTAGGGGCTGGGGATTTAGCTCAGCGGCATAAGCACCTGCCTTGCAAGCAGGCAGTTGTGAGTTGGATCCCTGGTACCGATAAAAAGGAAAAATCCAAAAAAAAAAAAAAAAAGCAGTACTGTTCTGGGTATGAGAAGCAAGCAGGCACCTGTAATAAAGCTCCTGTTTTTAATCGGAGCCATAAGGTAGGTAATCTTACTAATACTATGTCTCTCAGGCTTTCAATAATTTATGTAACACCTCTCTTTGCTATACGTTCTCCTCTACAGGAAGCATGGAAATCTGAACTGCTACTCCTCACATGAGCTCTACCTGGACAACCTAAGAGTAAAGTTACTTTCTTTCTCCCATGCAATGGATATCTCAACAGTTACTAATTCTTTTCTCATTGTCTTCTGATAGAATTTTTTTTCTTCAACCCAGCCAGTGAACTGCAACACCCCAAGGTAATTAAAGAATACATAGACCCCAGAAGGTAGGGCACACAGTCCTTTTCAGCAGCAAGCAGGTACAGTATATAAAGACTAAGATCTCCACTCCCTCAACACACCAAAAAGAATTGATGAGTTATATGTCTTTCAGGGGAAAATGAGGCAGGAAATTAGGCATGACAAAGCTGGCTGGGGAAGTAGGTGTGATCTTTTAATTAATTACAAAATCCCACGACACATGCCCAAATATGGACTTCTCAACTAGAACTCAAGCAGGTTTTTGATAGGATGGCCTACACCTGATGTCAGCCTGAGTGGGTGGTATAAACAGGGCAAAGGACAATGAACTCTCTGCTACTGTGTTCTCTCACTGTAGTCCACTCTCTTCCTGCAGACCATACTTCCCCCCTGCTACTTTTATTTGGCCCAAACTCGCTCGACAGAGCCTGTTTCTTTTCATAATTTTAATAAATGTAAAATTTTGTTACTATTAAAAAAAAGACAAAGAATAGATTCTGATCTGAACCAAATTTCCTTCCATTCAGGTTTTGCAGGTGATACCCTGGAAGCTATTTCCAAATCCTCTGCAAAGCCAGGAGAATGCTGGGTTCCATGATTATCTATGCCTCCTTTAAACTAATCTGCGCTTTACTTTGGGACTGACAACTTCTGTTCTACACTGAAAAAGGTTAAACTCTGGGTTTTTTAAAATGAAAAATAGTTTCTAATGCTCCCAGTTTCAGTTCTAGCATCCCTTAAACCTAAAAGGATGCCTCCCTCACCTGGGGGCCAGGCCGTGGCTTCCAGCCGGGACCAGTGAGTTGGGCCGAGGCAAAGAACCCTGTCCCAGTCTGGTGGACCTCTCTCCCTCGCCTGGGGGCCAGGCCACGGCTTCCTGCTAGGAACAGTAAGTCCAGCAGAACTGCAGAACCCCGTCCCAGCCTGGAGACCTCTCTCCCTCACCTGGGGGCCAGGCCACAGCTTCCTGCCAGGAACAGTGAGTCAGGCCAAGCCGCAGAACCCTGTCCCAGCCTGGCGGACCTCTCTCCCTCACTTGGAACAATACTTGAAGCTCAAAAATACAGGAAAATGACAAAACGAAAGATCAAAATGCAATCTCAAACATCTAGCCCATCCCAAGAGAGCCTAGGAGCCACGTGCATAGAAGAAAATACATGCTACATACCTGAAATACCTGCAGTAATAGTAACCAAAATAAAGAAGCAACTCTGGGAAGCCTTAAAGGAATTCAAACTAGAAATAATCTCTCAGGTAAAAGAAGAAATAATAAAAGAAATGAAGGAGATGCTGAACATATCTAAAGAAGACACAGTTTAAAAATTGGAGGAACTAAACAAAAAGATAGAATCCCTGGATGAACAATATAAGAAACAAACAGAATATATAAAACAGATGCAAAGATATATACAGGAAATCAAAAACTCCATTGAAAGTTGTAAAAACTGCCTCAATGAATGTGAAGATAGAATTTCAGACCTCGAAGACAAGATTGTAGCCAGTGAACAGGAAAGGAAAGATCTTTTGAAAATAACAAGAAATCAGGATATAACAATTCCACACCTGAAAGGTGACGCAAAGAGGAACAACATAAGGTTGAAAGGGATAAAGAAGGGGACAACATAAAGGATGTCAAGAGGATATTTAGAGAAGTAATAGCTAAAAATTTCCCAAACATGAGATTGGAAACTGATATCAAGATCAATGAAGCATATAGAACTACAAATAGCCATAACCAAAATAAAACGACACCCAGACATATAATAATCGCCATCTCAGAAATCGAACAAAAGAATAGAATATTAAAAGCTGTCAGAGAGAAAAGACAGATCACCTATAAAGGAAAACCTATCAGAATCACAGCAGACTTCTCAGAACAACAATAAAGTCAAGAAGAGCATGGAGTGAAGTATTTCAGATCCTGAAGGAAAATGATTTCCAACCTAGACTGATGTACCCTGAAAAACTGTCCTTCAAAATGGATGGAGAAATAAGATACTTCCATGACAAAGAACAGCTGAAAAACTTCATGATCACCAAGCCAACCCTGAAAAGAATACTGAAAGACAACCTAGATACATTTAGGAAAAAAACCACTAAACAAAACAGACAAACAGGACAGAAAGATAAAGATGCAACAGCAGAAAGATAACATGTCAACAATAAACCAATATATAACAGTTAAAACCATTAATGTAAATGGTCTCAATGCATCAATTAAAAGAAACAGATTGGCAGAATGGACCAAGAAACAAAATCCAACCATATGCTGTCTACAAGAAACCTATCTAACCCAAAAGGATACTCACAGACTAAAAGTCAAAGGATGGAAAACAATACTTCATGTAACAGGAACCCCCAAAAAAGTAGGGGTAGCTATTCTGTTTGTAGAAAATGTGAACTTCAAGCCAATAATGATCAGAAAGGATAAAGAAGGTCACTACATACTGGTTAAGGGAAAACTCCAAGAGGAAGAGATAACTATCTTAAATATATATGCACCAAATTCCAGAGCACCCAGTTATATAAAATAAGTATTAACAGAAATGAAAAACCAAATTAGCAGTAACACAATTCTAACAGGAGATCTTAACACACCATTGACACCAATGGACAGAACAATCAGACAGAAAATCAGCAAAGAAATAAAAGAACTGAATCGCACCTGTGAACAAATGGACCTGATAGACATATTCAGAATATTCCACCCAACAACAGAATACACATTCTTCTCAGCAGTACATGGGTCATTCTCTAAAACAGACCATATATTAATTCACAGAACACATTTAAATAAATACAAAAGGATTGAAATTATCTCTTGCATGCTATCGGACCATAGCGCTAATGAAATTAGAAATTAATGATAACGGTACTGCAAAAATCCCACAAACACATGGAAACTGAATAACACACCCTTGAGTAATCAGTGGGTCACAGAAGACATTAAAGAAGAGATTAAACGATACCTACAAACAAATGAAAATACAAATATAACTTACTGGAACCTGTGGGATGCAATAAAAGCTGTCTTCAAGAGGAAAATTTATTGCATCAAGATCCCACATCAGGAAGACAGAACGAATACAAATAAATAACCTGATGTTACACCTCAAACATCTAGAAAAAGAAGAGTAAGTCAAGCTCAAAGCCAAAAGAAGAGAAGAAATTATACAAATCAGAGAAGAAATCAAGAGACTAAAAAAAAAAAATCCAAAAAAAAAAAATCAATGAATCAAAGAGTTGGTTCTTTGAAAGAATAGATAAAATTGACAAGCCCCTAGCCAACCTTATTAAATAAAGGGAAGAAAAAGCTCAAATTCACACAATAAGGAATGAAAGAGGCGAAATCACTATAGACCCTACAGAAATACAGAAGATTATCAACACCTATTTTGAAAACCTCTACTCTCAAAGGTTTGATAACACAGAGGAAATAGACAGATTCCTAGAAGGATACAAAGTACCAAAGCTAGGTCATGAAGATGTAAAACTATTGAATAACCCAATTTCTATTAATGAAATTGAAAACATAATTAAATCTTTACCTACAAAGAAGAGCCCAGGCCCAGACAGATTCACTGAAGAATTCTACAAGAAATACAAAGAAGACCTAATGCCAACGCTCCTCAAACTCTTCAATGAAATTGAAAGGAAGCAATCTTTTCTAAATCATTCCTAGAAGCAAATATTACTCTAGTATCAAAACCTGAGAAGGACCCAACTGAAAAAGAGAACTACAGACCAATCTCCCTAATGAAGACAGATACAAAAATCCTTAATAAAATATTGGCAAATAGGATGCAGCAAATCATCAAGAAGTTCATACACAATGACCAAGTGGGATTCATCCCAGGCATGCAGGGATGGTTCAATAGATGTAAATCAATAAATGTAATACACCATAGCAATAGAGCTAAAAGTAAGAATCACATGATCATTTCTATAGATGCAGAAAAAGTTTTTGATAAGGTCCAACATTCATTTACGATAAGAACCTTGCAGAAAATTGGAATAGATGGTCTTTACATCAATATAAAAAAGGTCATCTATGACAAACCAACAGCCAATAGCATACTAAATGGCCAAAAATTGAAGGCCTTTACTTTAAAATCAGGCACAAGACAAGGATGTCCCTTATCACTGCTCCTACTTAATATAGTACTGGAAATACTAGCCAGAGCAATTAGACAAGAGAGAGAAATAAAAGGCGTAAAGATAGGAAAAGAAGAAGTTAAATTATCATTATTTGCAGATGACATGATACTCTATATAGAAGATCCCAACACTCCATTGAAAGACTCCTATATATAATAAATAAATTCAGTAATGTAGCTGGATATAAAATCAAAACTCAAAAATCAATAGCATTCCTATACACTAACAACAAAATCACAGTGAGGGAAATAAAGAGAAACCACATTCTTCACATTAGCAAGCAAAAAAATGAAATATTTAGGAATTACTCTCACAAAAGAAGTGAAAGACTTATACAGGTAAAATTATAATACACTGAAAAATGAAATTGAAGATGATCTCAGAAAATGGAAAGACATCCCTTGCTCATGGATAGGAAGAATAAATATTGTGAAAATGGCCATTCCCCCAAATACTTTTATACAGATTCCATGCAATCCCGATAAAAATACCATCAACATACCTCATAGAACTCGACAAATCACTCCTAAAATTCATCTGGAGTGAGAAGAGACCTAGAATAACACGGACAGTTCTAAGCAGCACAGGCAAGGCAGGAGGCATCACAATCCCTGACTTAAAGTTATACTACAAAGCAACTGTAGTAAAATCAACATGGTACTGGAACCAAAACAGAGCTTGAGATTAGTGGAATAGATTAGAAGATACAACCACAACTACAAACACACTCAACCACCTTATCTTTGATAAAGGGGCCAAACATGTTCACTAGAAGAACGACAATCTCTTTAATAAATGGCGTTGGAAAAACTGGCTCTCCATATGCCGAAAACTAAAACTAGACCTATGCCTATCACCATGTACTAAAATAAAATCTAAATGGATCAAAGATCTAAATATTAAAACAGAAACACTAAATCTATTGGAAGAAAAATTGGGTAAAAACCTTGAAGACATAGGAGTAGGTAGAGAATTCATGAACAGGACTCAAACCGCATGGGAAATACTTCCCAGAGTCAATAATTGGGATCACCTCTTATTAAAAAGTTTCTGCACGTCAAAAGAAATCTCCAGCATAGTGAAAAGAAAACCCACAAACTGGGAAAAAATCTTAGTGAACTGCCCCTCAGACAAAGGACTTCTGTCTAAAACATATAAAGAATTTTAAAAAATCAGACCCCCAAAATTCAAAGACCCAATCCAAAAATGGGCATCTGAGATGAATAAACAATTTTTAGATGAAGAAATACAAACTGCAAATAAATACATGAAAAAATGTTCATCATCATTAGTCATTAGAGAAATGCAAATTAAAACCACACTGAGATTTCATCTCACTCCTGAAAGAATGGCTAAGATCAAGAAAATCACCAACAACAAACGCTAGAGAGGCTGTGGGGAAAAAGGAACTCTCCTGCACTGTTCGTGGGAGTGTAGAGTAGTGCAACCATTGTGGAGGTCAGTCTGGAGATTTCTCAAAAATCTGGGACTGGAAGCCCCATTTGACACAGCTATTCCACTTCTAGGCATATTCCCAAAAGAACTGAAAGCATCATACCGCAGTGATATATGTGCACCCATGTTTATAGCAGCACAATTTGTAATAGCCAGATCTTGGAAACAACCTAAGTGACCATCAACTGAAGAATGGATAAAAAAGTTGTAGTATTTTTATACAATGGAGTAATACTCAGCTATAAAGAATGATCACACTGAAATATTTATAAATAAATGGATGCAGCTTGAGACCATACTCATAAGTGAAATAAATCAAACTCACATGTATAAATACCGAATAGTTTCCTGAGTGTAAGAACTGATAAATCATAAAAGTATGTGGTAATCATGATTCCCAATCATATTGGTTTGAAGCCATATGTTTTCACTCATTAAGTACAATGGTTTTAACCTGGGTAGTTCGATTTTAGTACCTGTGATAGTACTAATAGCTATTTTGAAGAAAACAACACATCATAAAAGCTAGTGCTGATTTAATATCATCTTGTTTTGAAGTCCCATCAAGCTGGTATACATCTGTTTCCACTGGTTAACATGTTGTATCTTACTATATTTTACCATATGTGATAGTATAAACAACATTTTTTATAGGCAAAGAGATAATATAGAAACCGTTGTTCGTTTTCTGTTAGCTGGTTCTAAATACCCTGTAATTCTTTCATTCTCTTGAATGGCTTTGCACTGTCTTGATATGCTTGATGCTATAGCATACGAAGTTATACTCAAATAATTCAAGGAAAGAGGCACTATGGTGACTACTATTATGTTAGATTATCTGGTGGTGAAACACAATGATGCTTAAATTGTTCGGTTCTGACCTGTGTTGTTCTGTTACAATGTCCTCTTTTATCTCAATCTCCCTCCCTTTTTTAATTAATCTATTTTTTCTTATTTTTTTCAATTAAGGGAAAACGAAATTTAAAAATAGCAAGATATATTATAGTAACCTTTTTGTTTTCCTATTAACCTGATTTGAACCACAGTACTGCTCTCCCCATCTTGTTCTGTCTGATTTTACTATATTCTATTTTGTTTGATAGTATCAAGTTTGAGGGTATAGGCAACCACTATGAAGGCAATAAGATTTACTATGATGCCTATTATGGTTTGACTATTATCTTCTTTTGAAATCCTGTAAGGTCTCCAGTGTAGGTTTTATTGGTCTTGTTCTGTACTGTTTTGGTCAATTCTATTATATCTGATGATATAGGCAACTCTTTCTAAAAATAGCAAGAGGCACAATGGTAACCATTTTTGATCCACCTGGTATTCTATTTTTGCTTCATGTACTATGCCCATCCTTCTGTTCTAACTGACTTTGTTTTGTTTAGTCACATTTGATTTTATTCTCTTCAAAAAAAAGTAGTAAGAACTGTGGGAGTAATAAAACCCAAAAAGTGTAATTGTTATTGTAAAAAAGAGGAAAGGAAAGTGGTCTAAGGGATATAAATGCATGTATGTTTGAGTGTGTAGGATGGAAAACCATATTACTGAGCTTTTGTTGGATCACTGAACGGAACTGTCTGCAATCTCACTGTATGAATGTCCAGTCTATATGCTTTAATTTTATAATTTGGACAACTGTTTCTAAGATGACAATATGTAACCTATTAACTAGTGATTTCTTACTATATTTTTTTTCTTGAAATTCTGTATTACTTGTACCCTTTTACTGCTTTGTTTTTTTATTTCCTTTCTTTTTTCTCTTTAAATAAAAAAAAAAAAAAAACCTAAAAGGATGACAATAGTGATATAGGAATTAGGGCATGACAAAACTGGCTGGGGAAATGACCAGGCCCTGTCAATCACAAGAAGCCAATCACTTGAAGACCCCATATGTGGAACTTCCTGCAAGCTCCCACTGAGATGTGGATAGCATTAAAAAACAGCAGCCATCAGGAAAAACGCTGTCCTGCATGAGTTTGCATGATAGCCTGTACCACATTATTTGTAAGACATGGCATGGCTTTTATTTCTGCTTTTCCTCTCTTTTTCTCTTTGTTCACCCAGGTTCACTCTGCACAGCTGGTTTCTCCCATACACGTTTACTTCACACCTTTCAAATAAAATTTTTGGCACCACTGCTGGTTTGTCTCATCTAATTCTCTGTTCGAGGCAACAAGAACCTGGACTACTTTTGATTAGCAAGTCATTTCTAAAGAAATCACCCTATAATAGTACTGAGGTCAATGCAAAACTAGCCTATGAGTGAATACACAACTCAAGATGCCACATGATATGATGACTGTATATAAAAAGTTCTCACAATCGGTTTTGCATGTTCACCTCACATGTGGAAGGCTGAAATAAGTCTTTCAAAAAAGTGAAAGACACTTTCATTTAAAAAAAACAACAACAACTTTCTGCTGGGCATGGCAGCACGTGACTGTAATGCCAGCACTCAGCAGGATGAGGCAGGAACATCACCACAAGTCTGAGGCCAGGGGCTGGGGATTTAGCTCAGCGGCATAAGCGCCTGCCTTGCAAGCAGGCAGTCATGAGTTTGATCCCTGATATCGATAAAAACGAAAAAGACCAAAAAAAAAAAAAAAAAACAAGTCTGAGGCCAGCCTGGGTTACTCAAGACCAACTGCATGCTTGCAAGGCAGGCACTTATGCCACTGAGCTAAATCCCTGGCAAGGCCACTCTTAATTATATAACAAGACCTTATCTTTAAAAAAAAAAAAAAAAAGTTCTTGCAAAAGCAAACAAAGACAGTTTTTGAAAAAATGGGGTACATGGCAGGCAAAAGAAATCTCCTGACAAACAGCTGATACTATATAATGTCCTGCTTCTGAATCTGGTTGCTTTACACTAAAGGTAGGATGCAGAATACTTAGGAGGTCACTGCTCTTTGGGAGTCAAATCCAGGGACCTCACACAAGCAAAGTAAACACTACCACTAAGCCACACACTAAGCCTTATGCAAATATTAATCAATCCACTAAAATCTGTTATTGCTACCCTTGCTTCTATATTAGTATAGAATGGCCACCTACTTTTACTTCAAGTTATATTAGCAAACAACACACTGTTAAAACTTCCTAACACCTAATTACTTGCCTAGAAGTAACAGGTGGCAAGTTTTTAGGCTGACAAAGGGTATACTTTTAGAGGGACAGGTCTAAGAAATGACAAAATTCATGCCCAGAATGAGCAAGAGAACCAGAGAGGAGCCTGTTAACTTCTTCATAAATAGTGGCAATTATAAATTAAAAGACAACCATTTAAAAATTAACATCTTAATATGTATTACCTCCTGCTTACATATTTTTCTATTACTATTCCAGTGTTTCCTTCAGCATCAGGCTAAGCACGAAACTAGTAGAACAGGCATGATTTAAAGTGTTTCTAGACACAGATCTCCAGTTTGGGGGACAGCAAATTTCCAAAAGATCACTTTAGAATACACACACAGAATGAGACTCAAATTTTCAATCACTGGCATCAACCTTTCCTCAAGATGCTAAATTTGGAAATGAAGGTCTTTACTGGTGACAGTGTATCTCAATTTATAATAAAGTGAGGTAAATAAAGTTAGAAAATTCATTAGGCTAGATATGAAATTGAAGTATCAGTTCTTAAAGGCTCAACTGAATCTTTGAGAATTGCTGACAAAGCTGAATGCCATCGATAAATGATAAAGACAGCCATTAAGGAGAGAAACATCAAACAATAGATCTAGAGCCAAAGGACTTATCAGATTCACCCCTCAGTCTCCAAAACCCAGAATGGGCCAGTGATATAAGAAGTATATATTTATTAGTTGGGTGTATATAGGCACTGAATTTAAATAAAAGACTCAGAGGCTAGTTTCACCATTCACATTATTTTCTACCTTGTATCCACAGAAAAGGGTCAAAAACTCTACAGAAACAATTTTTGCATAGAAACTACTCCAACCAGGCGTGGTGATACACTCTGTAATCCCAGCACTCGGGAGGCTGAGGCAGGAGGATCACTGCAAGTTCAAGACCAGCCTGGGTTACAAAGTGAGCCCAAGGCCTGCCTGAACCACATAGTGAAACCTTGTCTCAAAAAGACCAAAAAAAGAAACTTTTCCAGACTCTCTGTCTTCTCTGTTACATATTTGAGTTAATCCTTGGGTAGCCCAATATTCTGTAGACTAACCTTACCCATCAGACAACTCAAAGCACAAAAACCTCATGTCCCATAAATATTTAAAAATATCAACCTTTGTTACAAAAGTAGGTAATTCCAAGTCAACTACTGTTACTTCACTTTAATTTAACAACAACTGAGATATTAAACACCTAATTCCACTGTAAAATTCACTCAAGGGCCCAAGCACTGTGACACAGTGGTCAGCAGAGCTACTGAGAAGGCTAAAGTAGGAGGACAGCTTGAGGGCAGAAGGTCAAGGTCAGCCTGGACAACCTGTTGAAACTGTCTCAAAAAAAAAGTAACAAATAGAATTCATTTTGAATTCTACCCATAGTTTAATGTCATAGTTTACTGGCCACCTTTACTCTCTATACAGGTTATCTTCTAAATTCTATATCCATTCCCAAAATTCACATTCATCCCCCAACTGTGTAGTATCCCTAAGATTCCACTCCCAGAATTACCTACTCTTAAACAAACCACAGCACTGAGCTGCTTCCATAACTGCACTGCAAAATGAAACTTTAATAAAAGTTAGATTTTTTCAAGCTACTTCTCCAAACTTTCTCCTGAGAGCATATAACCAACACCCACTTATCCTTGGCCCAGAAAAAATGACAGCAGATGCTGGTCCGGGGTGGTCAGAGCCCAGTTCCTTTCCAAAAGACAGGGGAGGATGAGCTGAAGTGATAAAAGCAAGTATGGAGATCTGTGTTATATCCGTGCTCCTCCTCCCCTCTGTTAAAACAGAAGACCCTTTCCTACCTGCACATGATGAGATGGTGACTTGAGGCAAATGGGTCCCTCCATATCCTCAAAACTAACTCTGAAACAAATTCTTTCTCCTTTTTAACAAAATCTATGCCTTTTTTGAGTGTATGAACCTGAGTGTCTGGTAACAAAATGACAGCATACAATGCTTCGTAGAAGGCCTCATAAATAACCATTTGATTCAAAAAGAAAGGGAGTCTGGTAACACTTTTGTTATTAGATCTCTTATTTTGGACATAAACTACTCTCAAAACTTGATTCAAAAAATTTTTAAAAATTGAGATATCATTGATTTTTTTTGGTATTCTATTTTAGACTAGCCCCTGTGTTTAGATTTTTAATCTGAATCTAAATTATTTTTGAATCAGAATACGTCACATCTTAATTTTTACTAAAACATAGCATGCATTATAAATTAAATCTATTCATTATCTGCACACAGACCTGTAAACAGCACCCAAAAACCAAACATCTACACTCCTTCCTAGTTGCCACTATTTTTTCCTACGAGTAGCCATGAGTCTGAAACTCCAGTGTAGATTAGTTTTGCACATTCTTGTGTCTTATTAAGTGGAATTAGTGTGCATTCTTGTGTCTGCTTCTGCACCAGTTATCAATTTACTGCCTCTCCAATAAATTGTATCTTCAGTACTAGGTTTATGATAACAGACTGCACTTGGCATTTCTTCTTAACGGACCATGATGCTAAATGTGATAAGTAGAGGGCGCTAGAGGGACAGTGCAGTAGAAAGGGAGTTTCTCTGGTTCTAGTGCAGTGATTTTGCTCATCTTTGCTCTTGCTCCATGGGCACCCTCAGAGTGTATGAGCACATCTGGCATTATCTGCTCCAGTCACATACCTAAAGCACACAGTCCCTCAGCAACCACAGAATGCAATCTGGGCCTGGTGACCACCTTCCTGTGGTCCTCCAGACATAGACACCAGATTCCAGGTCAATACTGCTGACTGCTGCTGCTCACTTACATCACAGAGAATTGATTTTCCTGCAGTCCTCCCAACCTCGACACCATGTGTTGTGGGCATTGGGGCTACATGAGCATAACAGTTCTCGCTGCATGCCAGCCCACCAGATTTGGCTCATCTGGACCCTGAAAGGTTGTGTCTTGGGCGCTGAATTCTCCAGGTTTGTATTCTCTCTAAATGTGCAGCCCTCCACATACCCACCATCCTCATCTACATCTACCTTACCCCAGAGCACTGTTTCCTGCTTACCAAGCAACAGCCAACAACTCTGATCCAAGCAACCCAGAGAACTTCTCTGCCACCCAATGACACAAAACTGTACTGTGTCCAATGAAATCTGAAGGCAAAAACTGGGAAGGGGCCTTCCTATCCCATTCAGAGTATAAATAACTTTCTAAAGTTACTCAACTATAAGAATAACTGGTAGAACTTAGGTTTGAACGCAGGAGAGTCTAAAATCAAATGTCTTACTATGACCACCTTTCTGGATGAAACTAAAAATATTTTGCTTGACCCTCAACTCCATAAAGACTGACAGTGTCGTTTTGTTACTACCATCCATTACCTAGCACTGTGCCTGCCATGCAGAAAGCACTTTCTATAAATATCTATTGAATGAATAAAAATCCTGACACTGAAATAATCTTTATATGCACCTAAATTCTCATGTTCAGTGATTTTTAGTCTATATTGTGAATGTTACATAACAACCCTACCTAGGGAATTATGATGTTGTAGATTATCTTGATTAAACCTTCTAAATACTAAGACCAAGTAAAAAGGAGACCCTGAATTCTGAAAAGTTTCAGTTGGAAGTAAGAGTAAAGTGATACACATAACTGTGAAAAGGTGGGGATGAAAACATGACCTAGAAAGAGAGCTAACCAAAACAGCTGAAGAGCAATGCAAAAAGAAATGAAACAGCACAAAAAACAAAAACATCAAGAACTCAGTCTTTTTTTTAAAAGCCATAGAAAGACTATCCATGAAAAGTTTGAAGAATTTATTTTCAAAACATATCTAATAGGGACTGAAAGTAAAGACAAAGAAAGCTGGGTAGCTAATTCTATCTCTTCCCAAGCAGGGAAGGGTTCTCTAACCGTAAGCCAAGAAAAACAGCTCAGATGAGGACTATCAACAAGCAATCTGGCTCCAACTAGCTCCCAACTACAGGCCTTATAGTATAAAATGAAAAGGGCAAGAGTGGGTTCAGAATCAGTATAAGCATACAGGTAAAAGAGAAGGCCCTATTGCTCAATGCTCAGATAAACAATGACTCTAACTTTCTCCTTAATGCAAGTCTGCAATGCCCTTAAGCCAGCAAATATTTTAGCTATGGGTACAATGGGGAAGGGAAGTAGAAGAGAGAAGAGAGGAAGAGAAAGCAGGGAGAAAGAAGAGAAAGAGAGGGAAAGGGTAGGGAGAGGGACACACATGTCACATGTAATTTATTTTTTGATTTTTGTTTGTTTGGTACTGGGGATCAAACTCATGACTTTGTACTTGCCAGGCAGGCATTTATGCCACTGAGCTAAATCCTAGGCCCCTCATATGCAATTTAAATGTACACTATGTTTTTGTTCACTAAAAAGTTCATTAAAGGCAAAAAAGAGTTTATCATTCTCAAAGATGATCAAGAAATTTTAAATTGTGAGCTCCCTATACTGGAAATAATGAAGTCATCCCCTAGTTTTTTCTAGGATAAATATTCTACCTTGATAATGTCTTCTCCGAAGTATTAATGAGTCACCTATGTATTTCCTACTCTGTCTTACTTTCTATGTTCTGTATCTTTGTTAATTGCAAAAGTCAAACCTGAATTAAGGTACTTTATTAGGCTAAAAGTAAAATCAACTCTCAAAAATATCCATCTGAAACCACATCAGACCACATGGTGAAATGCTAAAGGCCCTCTCACTAAAGTCAGGAACAAGATAAGGATGCTATCCATCAGTTTTGCTCTGTACATTCTAGAGAACATGGGAAAAGAGGATGAGATATAGAAACTGGAAAGAAAGATAACATTATTGTTCATATATGTACAGTAGGTGACTGTTCATTTTGTAAACCTTTAAGAAACTACCTAAAACCATGAGAATCAAGAAAAAGACCAAAAGATAGTTAAAATATATACACACACAAACACAGATACAGCTTTGTAAAAAGAAACTTCAAGCTCTCTTTATGTATGCACCTGCTGAGGTTCACATCATACAGCCCCAGTGAAACCCACTCCGTACTTCTGTGACTTGCAACTCGAGACTGGTGCCAAGGCCTTGGTCCACCACACAGGCCAGACTTGAGAAGCCAACCTCCTGCAGCACAGCTTGACACCTCACTGTGCCTCACTTGACCCATCAGACAAAACTCACACAGCTACAGCCCGTATCTACCACGTCTTCATGAATTCACTTAATTGTGCCCACATAATTATCATCTTGAATTTCTATTACATTAAACTAAATCAATTCTCTAATTTCTCCCTTTCATTTTATAGCCTATCTTATCTCTAAGGAGCTGGTCACTTCACTCAAAAACCAACAGGAGAAGACCTGCAAGACAGTCACCAACAAAACTAAAGAATAGACAGTTTCTTCAATTGTAAAATAAAGGCTTTTAAAAAAATTTAAAGTCCTTTTTAGAAGAGTCTAATCTCCTAAAGCTCTAAAACTCTGTAACCCCATTTCCTAAAGCCATATATCATATGAAGGGGAAAAAAATGTAGGAAATGAATCCTGCAAAAACAGTAATCTGTTCTCTGTTTTACTAAGTTCTCTACGTAAGTAGGAAAGTTCTTTTTTTTTTCTTTTTTTCGTACCAGAGATCAAACTCACGACCTTGCGTTTGCCAAGCAGGCACTTGCGCCAGTGAACTAAACCTCCAGCCCCTAAGTTTTTTTAATATAGGAGAAAAATTTATTCTTTCTTCAAGCAAAACTTATTAGAAAAGGTTACAGAGAAGTTAGGAAGACAACCCTGGAAAGCTGCTTCTATTAGAATGTACAAACATCTTTACAACGTGTTAGGCACTTGAAGAAATTCTCTATTTGAGGAAATTTAACTCAGTACCAAATTTTACCAAAAATTACCAAAATTTTATATATAGTCAGTTATTTAATATATAAATAGAACTAGTAAAATTAAGAAATATATTGTTTGGGCTATCTTAACCTCTGCAGAATCAGTATGCTCAATCAAGCCTTTCCTATTAAATCTTACCACAGGCACACATCATGTGAAGCTTCAAAGACAGATTCAAAGATGCTAGAGAAACCCATCTTCCCTACCAGACTTAATGAAGCGTCACTATCTTTTTTCATAATGCTTCTCCCTATTAATAACATCCACCTATTCAAACCATCAGATTAATACAATGTTCAGATTCCCAAGGATCTAGTCATTTCTTAACCTCATACTAGATCAATATAAAACAAGCACAATTCAAAGATAAAAACATAAAGGTAGTGACTTTTCTGTGAAAAACACATACATAAATTACTCACTATTCTCAACTAAATTAACATTTGCTAGAAATAATAAATTTATTCAAGTAAAAACAGAATGAAGAATAGCAAAAGAGGAAAAGAGAATTACTTAACAGTTTATTAAAATGTGAGGTACTTCAACTAAAAACAATCAAAAACCAAAACACTAAGCAAATAGACAACAGATATACTTGGCACAACACAGTCTCTAGAGTACTTCCTGGCTCTTGTTCTATAATCTGAACCTGAAATTGCTATTTATTATGATTTGGAGAATTTGAAATTTTATTTTTATGATATTAAGATACTAACAACAGGCTTTCTGCTTCAAAAATACCTGAGTGGCTGCTTGGAAAACAGCTGAAGTCCAAAAGCCAGAGGGGTATCCTGTGTGAATATGGCTGTCACTCACTTGTCTGCCAGGTAGAAACCTCTTGACTTGTTCCAGTGGTGTCAAACCTATGGCACAGGTGCCGCAGAGGGGTGGGTGAAAGCTCTTTTATTTGCGATCTCTGAGTTCTCTTTAGGCCAGATGAAAATGCCAGAATCTTGGGGTTGTTTCTGCTTGGTCAAAAAAGGTCATCAGATGATTCAGTAAGAGTTTTACAATAGAGCGGAGGGGAAAAGAGGAGGATGCATCTACATACATACACAATCAAGCAAGTGTGTATGTTTGTTATTTATAACAATACAAATAAGCTTTTTTCAAAGGCTAGTGGAACAAATAGACACTATGTAATCCACCTTCTCCAACAGAGCACACATTCTACAAAAATGGCCTAGGTCTAAATCCTAGCCTTCACTATTCATTGGTTGTATGACCAAGACCAAAACAACAACAAATAAACAAACAAACAAAAAAAATCACTCAAGTTACTTGCTTGGATCCCTCATCTAAGTTAGGAAGGATAATAATGTGAGAATGAAATAAACTAGCACACGCAAATTTAAAAATATTCTATCTAGCACATAGGAAATACTATACAAGGTAAAATATTACTGTACTACGGATATTCACAAGACAGTCAACAGAAAAAACATGCAACAAGAGCAGTGAGAATAAGTGACCTACCTATATAGATTCAAGTTAAATCTTTACCATGATCCATAATCCTCAGGCAAAAGCATTTTAGAACTCTATTTAATTCAGTTAAAGGAAAGAGCCCCAACATAGATTAAGAAATAATTCAAAAATGCAAAATAATCCACAAATATGATTCCAGCTCAAAATCTATTCCCATAAACCCTTCTAGAGACAACCCATTTAAATACTGCAAGAAATCTTTAATATAGCTAAACAGAGCTTCTCAGCATTGATTTTTTTTTTCCAAAATGCTACTTCTTTTACGAGGCATGTTCAGAGAATAAACTATGGTGCATAAATGAATTTTCCAGGTACCTCAGACTTTACTTGCATTAAAAAAAAAAAAAAAATTAGGGTCAGGGACATAGCTCAGTGGCATAGCACCTCCCAGCACAAAAAAAAAAAAAAAAATTGTAACCACTTCATTTTTAAATGAGTTTCTCCAACTAAAATGTGCTAATTGTGAAATAAAGGATTCAAGTAACAAATACCAATGAATATTCCATTCAAACTATCACATGAAAGATGGACAAACGTGGAAATTTGCAGACTGTTAAAATGCCTCCCATGAATTATGTTGCTCAGTGAAGAGAACATAACTCAGGGCTGTGCCAACATAAACCTACCACTAATCCTAGTATACAAAGTGGGACACCTAAGTACAATGTACCTTCTAATGTGAACAGGAAATACAATGTACCTTTTAAGAACTTAAAAAATAATGACTATAAAAATAGTCATGTTTCCAAATCTCTACCTATTTACAGTTAACATGGAGGAAAAGTAACATGTTACATGGCACAAGGATACAGTAATGAAAAGGAAAAGTAACAATGTATAGAAATAGAATGACCCAGTGTGATGGTTTGGGTCTTGGGGAGTTGCTTCATGGAGGCAGCTTAAACTAGAGTTTGTGCCTGATTCATTGTTTAATGCTGGGATTATGGGTATGAGTGCCACACCCATCCTAGGGTCGGTGACCTAAACACAATGTAAGGGACAGAAAGACTCTTCGCTCCTTCCTTCCCTTTTGCTCTTGCTGCTTCTGATGTTTTCTACCACCTTGTGAACTATTGTCCCCTCACAGTGCCACCTGCCTTGGACTGAGCAGATTAGGGACTGAAATTTCCACAAACTATGAGCTAAATAAACCTTTCCTTCTTTAATTTGAGGTGCTGGGTATTTTGTCTCAGCTACACATGAAAAGTAACCCAAGACACCCAGCTTCATCAACAAATAAATGGCATGATCCAAAAATGGAGGAGTAGATGTATGTATCATACAGTAGCAGAGATTGAAAGGATTTATCAATCAAATGTACTATGTAGACTTTATCTGGACATGATTTAAAGAACTATTAAAAGGCATTTTTGAGGAAAAAAGATTCAATATTATAAAATATTAAGAAATTAAAATTACATTTGTATTAGATATGACCATTTTGTTTTCCATAAAGTCCATACCTGATATGCACACTAAAACATTTACAGGTGAAATAAAAGTTGCCTGAAATGTTCTGTAAAAGCACTACAGTGAAAGACAAAGGGAAGAGCCAAAACATGAGTGGCATGAGGATTCACTGTATTATTTAAAACAAACTGCTATTCAAAATTTCCTAAATTAAAAAATAAATTCTCTAAGGTTAAGGGAAAGAAGAGACAGGAAAATTCACAGCCATTTGGCCACCATCCAAGAGGCAAGAAAAACTATGGAAAGTCCATCTATGTACAACAAACATGAAAGCAGCTGACACTGGCAGCCTCTGAAAACTATATGAGATGCTCTGGGCAGGAATTCTCCCACCACATTCCTTTGGAAGTGTGCTTTCTATTAAGCAATATTCTATCACCAAGGCTTAAGCAAGAAATTTTGATACCAAACTGAACTCTGATAGCCTCTACCCAGTGAAAAATTATTTAAGGAAACTGACTACCCTACCGTCAAGACATGTATCATTCATTCATTCCAGGACTGGAGACTGAACTCTGGGTCTTTAAAAAGAGCAACACTCCAAGGCCTCTTTGAAATGTATTTATTTGTTTGTTGGTTTGTCTGGTCTTGCTTTAGCTTGAACTCCTCATCCTCCCGCCTCATTTCCCACAGTGCTGGGACTGCAGGTGTGCACCAACATACCCAGCTAAAGACATGCATTTCTAAGTGAAGCATATATATTTCAAAGTCTTTTGTGGTTTAATCTGTATTTTTCAAGATTCTCTGCTATTCATATAAATAACACTGCTGTAAAAGTTGAAGAAACATTATAAGAAAAAAATCATTGTGGTTTTAAAAAACATACATTTAAGCTAGTCTCTTCAATATTTCTGTTTTCCCCAACTTTTAGTATAGACTAGTAGTATCTCTTATACACAGTAGAGTTGAAACACTAACTGATTATCATGGGTTTGTAGATCAAATATGCCATCTATTTACCTATTTTCTTTCAAAACATCATATAATAGTAGTCTACTGCAGTTTTAGAAGAGGATGCTATTCAAATGTTATAGCCACTAATCTAAAACAGGGGTAAACCGTATAGGCATCAAAAAATAATCCCTTTTTGATCTGTGTCAGTTATCATTCCTTGTTAGGTAAGGAAAACAATGAATCCAAAACAGCATCTTGATAGTCTTACAATATTTTCCCAACAGCTGTTTGTGAAATACACTGAATGACTTTCCCTAGTCTGTCCTTGCCTTTCTGTGACTATCCTATATAGTATTTTCAACATGATTTGGTCAATAAAGGAGGGGAGGGGATATTATACAAACAATGATATAGGGCAAGGATGAGTATAGTTTAACATACATAATTGGAAAGAAAGTGTATTTGGTTGTAGGGAAAGCTGGTCTGTGAAATCTATTTCTCTACTGATCTTAGTCTCCTGGGAAGAGGGTAGACTGTTCCTAGAGTAAAAGAGAAAAAACATTATCACTAACAACTTAGAAAATAATTAGCGCAGCTCTTTTTTCTATTAATATTCTAAACAAAGGTACTACTTCTGTAATTCTTACACAAGTGGTTATATTTATTCACACTAAGATAAATGGTCCTGAGATATTAAGTTTTCTTACTCAAAGATTTTAAGAACTTAAAATTGAGTTTGCCTTTCTAATAACATTCACTGTTGGTAATAATTAAGAAGCTAGAATACAGCAGCTAACTTTATTGCAATTTTTGTTAATCGTCACCACACTTCTGTGAGATAGCTACAGTTATTTTTCCCATATTACAGATGAAGAGCTGAAGGATAGGGAGGTTAAATAACTCGCCAAAGAAAACAGAGGTACTTAAGCAGCTAAGTCAGTATTCAAATCTAAGCAGTATAGTTGCAGAGTCCATAATATAATGTAATATGCTTTTTGATGGAATAATATTGCCATCATCACTATTTGAAAGTCTTAAACAGAAAAATTCCATTTTATTGAAAAAAAAAAAGAAAAAAGAAAAAACTACCTAGAAGCAGGAATAAGGAGAAAAAGGAAATGATCATATGAAACAGATCAGAAGTCAAGTTAAATAATAGACTTAAACCCAACTATACCAATAATTATATTAAATGCAAATGGCCTAAACATCCCAAGAAAAAGGCAACAGATTATCATGCCACATAATCATGTGTTTTTGAGGGAGCGGTGCTACGCCCCGCTGCTGTCTCCCCGCCTCTCCCTCATATGGGCACATAATGCACCCACATTAACCATAATCCTCTCCTACTATGTCACATACACGGATGTGATGATGATCAGAGATCACCCCATAGCCTCTTCCTGTCCCACCGGCCCGCCCCTGCCCTATAAAAGCAGCGACCACTTTATCAATAAATGAGGCTTGATCAGACTTTCTCGACTTGTCTCTGTCTGTCTCCTACCCTGTCTGTGTTAATCCCCGTTCCCTCCCCAGGATCCGGATTGACCCGCGGGCCGGGTCAAGTGGCGCCCGCCGTGGGGCTCCTGGCAAGAAGGGCTCAACGAGGGAGCCGTCCTGAGAGGCACACGTAAGAAGGGAACTAAGAGTTTTGTGACCAACGCTATGCGGGAGCCTGCCGTGCCACTCGAGTCATGGTAAGTGGACGGCGATCCTTTCCCTTTTTTTCCAGCATAGGTCAGGCATTAAGTGATGCTTTGTGTCAGGTTTAAGTAAAGCTTTAAAGATAAGAGGGATAAAGGCTAAAAAAAAAAAAAAAGATTTATTGCAGTACTTTCAACTTATTCATAAGGTTTGCCCTTGGTTTCCTTTAAAGGGCTCTACTGATGCAAAAAGATGGGAAAGAGTAGGAGATGCATTAAAAGATTACTATCGGGTCTTTGGCCCTGAAAAGGTCCCAGTTATAGCCTTTGCCTACTGGAACCTAACCTTGGAGCTACTTACACAACGCTGCTGAGACCCTCAAATTGATAAAACAATCACCCAAGGTGAAGCCGCCTTACGCACTTCCACTTCGCCAACAACACTCTCTTAAACCTTCTTGCCCCTCCGATGAGTCAAATGATATATTAAAAAAGCCCCAAGATGGCGGCCCACCTCCACTGAGCCCCTACCACCCGAGGCCGCCACAACTCTCTATCTAAAATGGCACTTGCCTCACTTCCGCCACATCAGGGTAGGCCCCTCCCCAAAATGGCATTTCCAGTGACGGAAACAAACGTACCTCCCCAAGATGGCACCACACAGCCGCAAGATGGTGCCACTCCACTAGCTCCACAAGTCATTAGGATTCATACGCCATTCACAGTGGCAGCTTTAAAGGAATTAAAGATAGCAATTGCCCAATATGACCCTACAGCTGCTTTCACTCTTGCTGTTTTAGATTTTATGACCCAAGGTTGGATCATTCTAAATGAAAGGAGGGATTTAGCCAAAGCTACTCTCTCCCGGGGCAATTATTTATTCTAGGAGTCTGAATTTGTGAAACAATGTGAAAATATTACTAGAGATAATGCTGCTAGACAAAACCCCTGGACTCTACCCATGTTAACGGGAACTAGGGATTTTAACACCAAACAAGCCCAAATGAGATATGATCCTAGTCTTTTTTGCACAAGTTAATGCGGCCGCTACCAGAGCTTGGAGAAAGCTCCCCTCCGGGGGTGATGTAACCTCCTCCCTCACCCAGATTAGATAAAAGCCAGAAGAGCCATTCTCTGATTTTGTCGACCGCCTTGTACAGGCAGCCGAGTGCCTTTTTGGCACTGTTGAAACTAATGCGGCCCTAATTAAACAATTAGCCTATGAGAACGCGACATCAGCTTGCCAAGCCACAATTCGGCCTCATAAAAAGAAGGAAGATCTATCTGGCTACATACACCTATGCGCTGACATAGGCCCCGCCTACCACCAGGGTCTAGCTATGGCCACTGCGGTCAAACAAGTCTTTCTTGCGCAAAAAAAAAATAATGGTACATGCTTTAAATGCGACCAGTTGGGACACTTTGTCCAGGACTGCCCTCTAAACAACAGCAGGGCCCCCTCTCAGTCAATTGTGGTAACCAGCTAACCCACCTAACCCTCACTCAGTATTCCCAAGGGCTCTGGCAATGTCATCCCAAGCCCCAGGTAGTGCCAAATGACCCAGAAGGCCAAGGCATTGTTGAATGTGCACATCGTTCTCTCAAACTCACTATTGATAAAGTTAAAGAGGGATCATGGTACCCTATCCAAGGATCCCCCAGAAACATTCTATCTCATGCCTTATCCTTAATTTTTTAAATTTGGATGCTTCTGGACAGTCAGCAGCCATGCGTTTTTGGCATACTGAAACACAAAAGCAACTTGCTTCTGTACTATGGAGAGACCCCCTGACTAATTCATGGCATGGCCTTGACCCTGTTCTCATATGGGGACATGGTTCAGTGTGTATATACTCCCGCCAAGACAAAGAGGCTAGATGGCTCCCCAAATGCCTCGTTAGGCAAATTAATAAGCCAAATAATAATAAGCCCAAAAAGGCCCAGGAGTAAACACATACCCTGAGGCAACTTCTTGTGCTTCCTTACAGAAAATGCCAAACCGATGGATTACGTGGTGCCTTCTCAAGAACCTCCTTAGACCACCCTTGACCAATGGTGGATTTGGAACTCCCATCACAAATGGCCTCTAACCCCTTCTCCATGCTCTAAGGAGGGCTCTTCTCCTACCTAGCGCCCCTCCTGGGGCCCCTAGCTGCCTCGTTGCTTCTCCTCTCTGTGGGTCCTTGTATTTTTCAGAGGATTATGATGCTCATTAATAACCGGATAGACACGTTTATGGCAAAGCCTATTCAGGTACACTATCACCAGCTGGAGATGGCAGATCAACAACCTATCGGGAAAAAATTCCCATGAGTGGCCCATATGACGATGTGGCCTAACTGCCCTGAGGCAATGGACAGGCAGCCAGAGACAGGCAACTAGGACATACACGCCACAACACCGGCCGCCTAAGACAGGCACAGGACCAACTGCTGTCCTGCAAGCCCATGACGGGTAAGGCCCAGTTGGGTCCATGTAATGAGGTCCTTGACCTAAGACAGGCGCTGTCTTCACAGGGCCTGCCATACTCCTGATTAAAAAATATAGAAAAGAAGGAGATGTAGGGAGCGTTGTGACGGCCCTGCTGCTGTCTCCCCAGCTCTCCCTCATATGGGCACATAATGCGCCTACATTAACCATAATTCTCTCCTATTTATGTACACGGATGTGACGATGACCCATCAGAGATCACCCCATAGCCTCCTGTTCCATCAGCCCGCCCCTGCCCTATCAAAGCAGTGACCACTTTATCAATAAATGAGGCTTGATCGGACTTTCTCAACTTGTCTCTGTCTCTCTGTCTCCTACCCTGTCTGTGTTAATCCCTGTTCCTTCCCCAGGAAACTGCCCCACGGATCCGGATTGACCCGCGGGCTGGGTCATGTTTTCTAAAAGGAATCCATTTTAAAATTTAATAAATTGCAAGTTACAAAATGAGAAAAGGTACACCATACAAATAATTTTTAAAAAGTTTAATATCAGACAAAACAGGCTTGAAAAAACAGAATACTAAAATCCATGAAAAAAAGACTCACATAGTATAAGCAAGTTTTATCAAAATGATACAACCCTTAATCCTGCAGAAGTCATGGGTCAGGTGCTACCCCTTGACAATGTGTAAGAAGAATTTGTATGTCTCAGATCAGGGGTGGCTTCTGAAGGGTTAATGCATATACACTGACAAGAGAACTTAGAAGTACTAGAAGCAAAAACTGATATAAATGAAAGAAACATACATATCCATGACAATGGCTAGGAGACTCAACACTCCTGGTAATTCACACAGCAAGTAGGAAAAAAAGTCTGTAAAGATATAAAAGAAATAAATAATACTATTGACAATTTGACCTAATTAAGATTTGCAGAAAATTCTACCTTTTGAGAGTAGAATATAATTCTAAGTAAACACAGAACAGTGACTAATATAACCTCCATTCTTGGCTATAAAACAGGTATCAATAAATTTAAAATAGCAGAAATTATGCTAAAGAATATCCTCTTACCACAAAAGAATATATATGAAGTCATTAATGGAAAGATACATGGCAATGCCACAAAAACATGGAAATAGAAGACACTTATAACCCACAAAATGGAAACAACAAAGAAAAGTTTAATATATGTTGAATGGCAACCAAAACACAACATACAATCATTTAAGGACTGTAACTTAAGCAATGCTTGGAGAAAAGTTTATAGAATTAAAAACTTATGTTAGACCAGAAAGGCCTAAATCAAGTAAGCTTCCACCTAAGAAACTATACAAGGAGACCAAATTAAACCCAAAGTACATAAAATCATAAAGAGCAAACTCAATGAAACTGACAACAGGAAAAAAATAAGAGTATTATTAATGAAACAAAAAATCAGGATGGAATTTTGTTTTGAGGAAAAAAGTCAATAAAACTGACAAACTCTTGGGCAGAATGACTTAAAAAGAGAGAAAAAAACACAAATTATCAAATATTAGGATTCAAAAACATCAATAGGGATCCACTATTACATTAAAAGGAGAATTATGGAGCAATAATCACTTAATGCTTATAAATTTGAACAACTTAGATGAACTGAATACATTCTTCAAAACATAAGTTACTAAAGCTCACTCAAGAAGAAATGAAGAGCTTCAGTGGCCTTATTTCTGTTATGAAATGGTGAATTTATAATTAGGAGCTCTCAAAGAAAACCCTAGGCCCAGATGGTTTCACTGAAGAATTTTATCAACTACTTAAGGAATAAATCATACCTCTGTGTAAAATTCTAAATTATATTTATATTTAGTAGCTAAAATATTTAGTAGCTATTATATTTAGTAGCTGAAATATAATTCTTTTGAATTATAACTCATTTCAAATGAAATTATTCCTTCCTAAAAGAGTCAATTAATTAAAAGAATTAATGTATCATTATTATTTTAAAGATTATAAAACTAAACCAAACAAAACACAATAAAGCTAATCAGAACAATGAAAGCAAAACAGAACTTCAAAACAAGATAATAGGAAATCAACAATGGCTACCATAATTTCCCTTGTTTTCTTCAAAATACATGTCCATAACACCAGACATATTAAAATCAAACAAAACAGAATAAAAACCTGTCAAAATAAAAGAATGAAAGTAGATTTTAAAGAGAATAAAACCAAACAAAATAAAGCCAATCAAAACAAAACAGTGAAAGTGATACAAGATTTCAAAAAAGGGTAATAGGAGATCAACAATGGCTACCATAATGCTTCTTGTTATCTTCAAAATTGCTGCCCACACCATTAGACATAATAAAATCAAACAAAGCAGAACAAAATAAGACCAACTAGAACGTAACAGTGAATAAAACAAAACAGTAAAAGAGATCAAAACCATGAGAACAATGTGGATTTCAAAACAAGACAGAAGGAAATCTGCCATATTTGCTATCTTGCATATTGTTATCCTCTCAATAGATTATAGACTACTGGCCTTAGGACTGCAAAGTCAATCAAACAATACAAGCATTAAATTGATTTGGTACCTCAGTTGCTACCAACTCAGCCTTTCCTCCAAATCAGCTGGATGCTTAGGTGGGGAAAGTGTCCTTGTCTCCCAGCCACCATGCCAGCTGGGTTACGGGAAGGGCAAATTGGCTTCTTGTTACTCCTTCCTGGCCCAGCATGGCTTCCATTGACTTGTAGGAAGGGCAAATTGGCTTGTTTCTCTTCCCAGTCTCCACATGGCTTGTGCCAGCCTAATGTATCTGTTTAAATGGCTACTTCTAAAACAGACTGTGCTAGTGTTACAGCTCATGTTTAAATGTTCCCTGCAAAGCCTCATGGTCATAGGACTTTTTTCAGGGATGGTTGGATCTAAAATATGTGATGCTGGGATTACGGGTGTGCGATCACTGAAGTAGTTGTGGCACACAGTTCTGGGTGTGGATAATGGGAAGCCCACTCTGGGTGTGAGTGCTGCCCACCTTAAGGATGTGTATCCTGGACAAAGTATAGACAGAAAGAGGGCTGCTGTAGCTTCTCGCTGCTTGCTACTTCCCTTCTTCCTGCTTTGCTGCCTTCCTGCCTTCTGTCTGCCATGAACTGATTCTCCTCTGAGTAGCCAATTATGGACTGAAACCGCTACAAACTAAGCTAAATAAACCTTTTTTCCTTTAACTTTTAGTGTTGAATATTTTGTCTCAGCAACAAAAAAAGAAATAAAACAGTTGGCAAAATTAATTCAGGGTCAAGCAGGCCACAACCACGGAAAGCAGTACAGCACACGATCAATAACAGGGGTGCAGTGACTTCCCAAGATTTCCTGCTTCACACTGGGCTGGGTTCTCTGTGCAGTGTGAACCAACACAGCTTATTAAACTTTGCGTGAGTTCTCTTAAGGTTCTGATGCTGGAAAAAGCTTTAATAATAGTAACTCTAGGTCAAAAGCCAGTATAATAAACACTATTACACACAACAAAAACAAAAATCTCTATTTTCAGGTACCCAAAACAATCTGCTACAGGAGAACTCCAACCAGATAAAAACAATAGTAATCCTTCCAAAATTCATTTTAAGATTTCTCTTAATCTCCCCCTTTATCTCCAATGAAAACTTTAAGAAGCGACTACATAAAAGCACTTCCTTAAAGAGAGAACACCACCCTTCTACCTTCTTTGTATCAACCACAACAGAAAAATCAAAATACTGTACAATCTTACAAAAAGCAATGTCTTGCTTCCTACTAAGAATAAGGCTGAAATGATACAATTTTTTAAAAAAAGATCTTGGCACTCAAATATTTTGATAACAAGCAAGCCCAGGCTAACACTGCTCCCAAAAAAGGGTCTCACTGATAAAACAGAAGCATATGGGTTCTTTGCCACTGAAACAGATTATTAACAGTTATAAAATTATCTCTTTTGTGATGTCCACCTGACCCTTGCAGTTGAGGTTCTTTTATTCTTAGTCCCTATTTTCAATTTTTGTTTTTATGTATTATGATGTTCATATGTTAACCAAAGCTCAAGAGTTTGTGCACATGCTGCCCTGAGCCACTGTGAACTCACCATGAACTCAGAGACAGCAACAGATGAGCAAGCAAAGCAGCACAGACCTACTTGTCTTTTAAGCCTCTATTTGTCTAGTATGAAAATCACAACAGACCTACTCTGTCATGGCAGATTCTGAAACAAGTGTCACGGTGTTGCAGATAAAATACAGTCTTCCCCAAAATTCATGTGTTGAAGACCTACTTCCAATATCTCAGTCCTAGTCCAATCTTGTAAGGAGAGAATATTTGGGCCCAGACAGTAACAGAGAAAGGACCACGCAAAGACAAGGCAAGAGGCAGCTAGCCACAAGTCAAGAAGCTACCCCCAAGGCCACCAATCCTGGTTAACAGACACTTTGATCTTGGACTTCTAGCCACATGAACAGTGAAAAATAATGTTTTATTGTTTCAGCTACACAGCCTATGGTATTTTACATTATAGAACCTTAGCAAAATAATGTAACAGAGAACAACACATTCTGTTGTAAAGTCCCATGGCTGAGGAGAGATGCTTCATGTCAATCTACTGTTAGGGAATTTTGATGGTTTACTGGGACATGTCATGTCTTCTCAAATACTGGAAAAAATACAATTGTAATAAGCAGCTCTGTAGTTCAATTTCAAAAGTCTTCCACAATACCAACAGCAAAGCACTGCTGGAACCTTTTCCTTTTGATAGAGCTGTCATCCAAATTTACTTCCATTCTTTGCCTTCTCCACAACAATATTTTCAGGACCATATACTACACCTAATGGCTCCAGTGTTGATGGAAGTTAAATATCAATGCTTTCCTCAACATTTCCTCCCAAAGTGGTATTTTTGGCATTCTTATAATGCTCATCAATCTGAAATCATCATACTCTATTAAGGATCTATGAAGACATCATAGGCTTCATACTTCCTACCTGTTAAGGTACCATCACCCTCTGAACTGCTGAAAAACTCCTAGACAAAAAGTCTTTGACAAAAAGATATTGTACTTCAGTTTCTCCATAAAATCTTCCAAAAACCATTTTTACCCCTAAACACTGACCGACACCTCACTGTAATTATTTATGGATGGCTCCTTCAACTGTCTGTAAGGTCCTGATACCAGAATTTGCATTCATCTTTGATCTTCAACAGCCCTCAAAGAGCATCTGACACACAGTGCTTGTAAATGTGTCCTGAATAAATGAACACTACCAGTAAATCATCCCCTCACCAGCATAAGTCATAAGTCAGAGCTTCTCTGCAGCAGTGTGACTGGTGCTTCTCAACAATATGACTGGATCTCACGTACATATTTTTGACTTACAGAAGTCAAATAAAAAGCTGTGGACTTTGTATTATTCCATTTAAAGTTGAATAAAGGGAAAACTCATTGGTAAGAGAAGTCAGAATAGCACTACTGGAGGTAATGTGGGTGTCTTACCAGGAAAGGGGGACAAGACAACTTGATGGGACACTAGAACGTCTTCTGTGCTGAGGCGAGGTGGTGGTTACTCGGGTGACACAGGGAGTGCACTGAAGAGTACACTCAGGATCTGCACACTTCACTGGAATGCACATTATGCTTCAAACCTCACATTCTGTGAATGGTCTTCAACTACCCCTCTTCTCACCCAAGGAATCAGTGCTCAAACATCTGGGACTGAATGCCTGAACACTTTTTGAATGACAACAATCGACTATTTTTCTGTAAGAGGAAAAATCTAGCCAAGCAATTATATGAAAGACTTGAGCTGGAGGCAGACTATAGAGAACATCACCAACTCTTCACACAAGCAACAGACAAACCTGCTTCTCTCTGGAGCTGCACTGTGCTGCAGGTTTTACACAGGTATTATTTCCCTCACAGCTGCTCAGAAACATAATCTCTATGTGCCTGGTCCTACTGCTGAGGGATACAAGCCTAATGGTACTTCAGGACACTGGTGGGGGGATGGAATTTTACAAGTAGGTGCTCTTAGTACTACACTGAAAATTAGTATTAAGAGTTGAATGTGGTGGCACATGTCTGTAACCCCAGCACCTGAGGGAGGCTGAGGCAAGAGGATCACAATCTTAGCAACTTAGTAAGACCTTATTTCAAAAGTTAAAAAAAAAAAAAAAAAAAAATTAAAGGAGTCTGGGATGTAGTTCAATGTGAAGGTCCTGGCTTCAATCTCTAGTGTCTCAAAAGGAAAAAAAAAAAAAAAAGAGTAATAACATCAGAAGAAAGCTTCTCTCCATCTTTCTGGAAATTTTCATTTCATTTTCCTGTGGCTATCTACCTGCCTGGCAAACTCCAATGCACCCTTCAAAACCCCATTTAGATGTTAATTCTTCTGGGGAGTTCTTCCTAACCTCTTCACCCTCCTCTATGTTTCTTTTAATGTTCTAGTGGTTCTTTCACTGCAATTTAAATATTTATTTTCTCTCTTAAAGTATCTATTTTCCCCGTGTTCACATTTATCACCACAGTACCAAGCATGGCAGGGCTCTTAAAAATGCATACAAATATCTACCAAACTGTCTTGAAACAGGACTACCCCTGGACATGCTCAATGATGCAACTCTAGAGATTCCCAATTATTTCCCAGATAAGGAACTGTTGTACTCAAGAAGGAGTGGAAAAAAATGTTAAATATCCTCTAGGACTGTTGCTTTCAGTTTTGGGATTACCTACCTACCTCTCGAAACCTCAGAGCACCAATCTAGAGACTAAATAACTTAGTCATGATCTTAGAAGCAACGTGTTCACTCACTTCAATGCAAGTGTTCTGGAACAACCTGGTCCCTAGCATATGAGGACCTGCCAAGAGGTGATGTGAGACCACAGAAAGAGAGGCAGAGAGATCTAGAACTGAACAGGTATGATTTACATGGAGACATATTGAAAGATGTATAGTCCTGGATACCAATAAGACTACTGGGCTCCCTGCAGCTTCAGCCAGAAAGAGGGGTGTATTTACAGAGCAGGACCACAGTGGCACACTGGCTGAAATGCACCTGTTTGATATGAAGATGGCATCCTGGAATCAGGGTCCCACTGTAAAGCCCTATATACGACTCTAATAAATCTTACCTGTTCACGATTTGTGGGAAATGATATGAGAAAGAACAGCAAGAGTTACTCAGAGGCCGTCACAGCCGGTGCACCTACGTACGGCTTACGTCAAGCTGCACCATACCCCAGGGCCAACAGCACCCTGCGCGAACATGTGTGAGAACTAGGAACCACGTCACCATGAACAAGCTACTTTACCTGGGTCTCAGTTCCTCCTCTGTAAAAAGGGAATGATAACAGAACCTAAAACCTCATGTGGCGTCAAGGGATTCAATGAGATTCAAATATAAAATGCTTAGAGCTGGGCAAATCAAGTACTCGATTAAGTATTTGATCTCATTATCTTGTGGTCCTCGGATGGGACACGGGTGCCTTAGTTTTACTTGGTTCTATCATATTCCTATCCTTCCCAACACAATCCCTGGGTCTCTCCACCATAGGCTTTTTTGCTCTCTTTGGGCCCTCTTATCTTCCATCCTCCTGGTGAAAACTTAATAGTTTCCTGTTTCATTTCCTTGGTGCCTTCTATCTTGTCAACAGACTAACGACACCAAACTGATCAAATATACAGGTCCCCCAGTACTTTCTCAAATATTCCTACAGTTGACATAAGTTAAACAACGAGAAACTGAAGAATTCCAAGCTCTACTCTCTGCTGTGAGATCAATCTTTCCTCCTTTCAACCCCTCCTCAATCTTTTCTCTTGCTTTTTTTAGGGAAGAGGGATGATGCTGGCACCACAAATCACAGAACGGAGGTACCCCTTTCAATTCCTGTGAAGCAGGCTCTCCAAGATGAATTATACCCACAGGCTTAAAAGGCTTCCTGCAGCTCTCCTCTGTCGTAAGCTCCCCAGCCCTCTAGCCCACAGTGAAGAGTGAAACTGATAGTCTCCCCAAGTTTAAATACAATTATTAAACACCGTCCAACGACTGTAGTGAGCACAGTACTCAAAGTTAAGACCTGTCTTACCCTCCCGTCTCTAGCAGGTAAGTCTCCACACCAGTTATGCTGCTCTTCTGTGGGTTTCTGCAAATCAGTAGGTCATGACCAGAATTTCTTTTCAAATTAAAAATGTACAGAATAAAACAGAATTTTATGGTAGATTTCAACAAAACTATTTTTAAAAGCCTAGACAATAGGAATTATAAGGTATTACAAAATAATACAAGTAAACACTAAGTATTCAAATCCTTGAATTAAGTATACACACTGTATCAGTTACTTTTCCTATCACTAACACACAATACCTGATACTCATAATTCAAAGGAGCTAACCTAATTTGACTTATAGTTTCACAGAATTCAGGTCATGCTCAGCTGGCTCCAAGGCAAAAAAGAGTGTGGCAGACAAAAAATGATGGCCAAGAAGCAGAGTGTGCAAACAGTACCAGAGAGGAAGGGACAAGGCACCAGACACAGTATCCAAAGTTACACCCCACGGACTCATACAGACACCCCCAGAAATGTGCTTGTCTAATCCCCTCAGCAACTCCCAGGTCAATCAACTTGATACAATTAACCCCTACCATCACTGATAATCCAACCAGTACTCACGTTTACATGAAAAGATGCTATGTTCACTTTTACATGTGGGTAGAACACCTGACTATGTGGCTCAAGATGAAGGTTTGGAACACAGGAGAGGACAGGGATGGAAATATAGATTGTAGGGTCATCAAGAATTGAAACGGTAAAAAGGAAAGTCTGCCCAAGAAGAAGGTATGAAGCTATAAGGGCAAAGGACCAAAAGGACATGACCCTTGGGAATATTTGAAGGGGGAAATGCAAAGGTCTTTACAATTAAAAATGAAATAAAAGAAATAAAATAAAATCCCACAAACTATATAAAGGCTCACCATAATAACTCATGGTCCTTAAGAAATAGCAGAACATTCTTAATTCTTAAAATTTCATATGCCTTAAGAGCAGCTATGAAAATCTTTTCCCAAGTCTCATTAATACCATCACATTTTCTTAAACTAGGTGTACACTAGTGCTAACTTCTGCTTGAGAATTTTGCATATGTCTTCCAGGGCTGATCGCCAGCTTGCAATGGAGCAAGCAAGCAAGCAAGCAAAAAATGAGGACCCAGAACCCACGTCACACCATTTCCCATATGGTGTTTTCATTTCTGTATCTGAAATCCTGTGACTGCTAGATCAACTAATCAATACTGAAAGGTAAGAACACATGTTATGTGATACAATACAGGGTACCTGCCGGGATCCTAAAAGAGGCTATCCATTACAAATATATAGGAAAAATTTAAACATGGACTGTATATTGGTTTTATGTCAGGTTTCTTGAGTGATTAATTATATTGTAGACATGCAAAATAAATGTGTGAAAGCCCTTAAGGATGTGTCGCAATGTCTTCGAGTAACAAGAAGGTACTTGAATGGTATAGCAAGAACAAAGTCCGCAACTTAGAGACAGTTAAAAACAAAATACAGCAAAATGTTAAGACTGGTGAATCTAAGTATATGAGGAGACAGGTGTTTACTGTGTTATTCTGTACATCTGATTTTTCAAGATACTAAAAGGAAGAGGATAAATGTTTTCAAATAGAAAAAAAGCATTTTTTAAATTTCTCATGCTCCAACTCCTTTCTATTGGGATGGAAAATGAAGAATTGATTAAAAGTGTTTCACAGCATTTTGTAAATACTACCTCCATTTACACACACACACACACACACACCCCTCTATTTAGCAAAGACAGATTATTTCAAGTGTACAGTCAGCTTTTATATCACATTGGTAAATTCCTAAATTACTAACTTAACTGAATTTAGATGTTATTTGTAAGGTCTATCTTCTACATGTTGTTTGATGCTTTATTTGAATTATTTTAAAGGGTGAATTAATCCTTTATTTAAAGAACATATTATAGGGTTTGTTGTTGTTGTTGTTTTGTTTTTTTGAGATAGGGTTTCACTATGCAGTTCAGGCTGGTTGTGAACAGACTCTGTAGCCCAGGCTGGCCTCGAACTTGCAGTGATCTGCTTGCCTCAGCCTCCCAAATGCTGGGATTACAGGTGTGTCCTACCACGCCCAACAGGATATATCACTGGGTTTTACACAAATGCCAAGAGTTATCCTTGGAGATTTTATTTAATAATAAAAGCAATGGATTACTACTCAGCCATAAAGAATAAATTTGAGTCACTAGTAGCAAATGGATCCATCTTGAGACCATAATGCTCAGTAAAATAAATAAGACAGAGGAACTTAAATATCACATGGTTTCTCTTATATGAAACACAATGTATAAACAATTTAAAGAGAAAAATAAAAGAACAGAAAGATCTTTTGCCAATCAGAAGGGGATCAAGAGATAGAAGGAAAAGGCAGAGAGGCTTAAGATTCAATATGTATGTTTATCAACTCCCCAAGATGAATGTATTATGTATTATGAACATGTACTTTTAAAAAAGTTTAGAACTGAAAAGTATGTTATATTAAAAAAGGATGCACATAAAGTAAGAGAGAAGTAAATTAAATTAAAATGTCCTAAGTATTCCAATATGAGTACTTGAACAAAGGAAAACAGATTTTAACAAAGAATCTATCATGAACAAATTTCTATAAGAAATTCAAAGAACAAAGAATGGACCTTGTTTATAGGGCCCCAATTTTGTTGAAGTCAAGCATACAAAAAGTTAAATAAAAAAGAAAAACGGTTAGTGATGTTCCTTGTCTTGACCCTAAGGCCCCTGCGATAGCCCTCTAATTCATTATCGTGCGGCAGCACCCTGTAAACTTAGTGGTTCTTAAACTTAGGTACACACTGGAGTCTCCTAGGAAGTTATAAAAAACCCGACAGCTGATTTCTCCTCCAGAGAAGCTGACGTGATTGTGTGCCACCTGGGCACTGCTATTTAAAAAAAATAAAACTCTTAAATGATTCTAATATACAGCAGTTGGAGCACCTTTGTTCTAAACCAACCTTTACTGCCCAAGTGTGGAAATGTGCCACTCCCTTGTGTTAAAACCTCTGATGTCTTCTCACTGCCAGCACAAATTTAAAACTTACTCTCTTCCTCATTAAGTTGTTTTAATTTAATTTTCTTTAAAATTCTGTATATTCAAATATTCACTAGAATATAAGCACCCTGAGGACAGGAGTTTTGTTTTGTTTATTGCATCACTCCAACTTTATATATATTCTATAAATATCTGATGAATGGATGAATACAGTATTCTGGACCTAGAGAGTTCCTCCCTATTTCACTCAGTCTCCATACATCCAAATTCTATCTTACATTTAATGCCCTGTCTATACCTTCTGATTCCCATCTCCGCCTTTTCTGAGCTCTCAACAACCTTTTATCTTTGTCCTACGACACTTCATAGGCCACAATAGCACAATTACCTGTACACAGGTATTTATGAGTATCTTATCTCCCTTTATATGATAATGCCTTTATGATTGCTGCGCAGCCATCATACTGATAAAGGTAACTGTTACCTAAGAAATAACTTCAAAATATTAGAGATGCAAAGATACTTAATTAAGGCAAGGAACTATCTAACTATGTTATAATAGGAGGAATTTCAAAGGCAGTAGAAACAGGTAACAAAAAAAGGAACAGCGTTTTTGTAGTACAACACGGGGAAGGGTAAAGCTGCCGTGAGACACCTTTGGAACTTTCTATCCCTTCTCACAAATGTTTCTACAAATGCTCCTAGCATTTGTAAGAAGTCAGAACAGAAAGATAAAGATAAACCTTGGTATGAAGACATCACAGGAACAGCCTATATTCTATACCAAACAGAGAGTACTAAGATAACAGAGCATAGAGAAGGGCAGCACACTGTACCACTTAGGAATGGTGCACTCAAAAACATCAAACTAGTTCTGCAATTGTGGGTAAGTAAGTCAATTCTTATTCCTCAGTTCCATCATTGGAAAACACAGGCTAACGAGTACTTATTCCTGAGAATTCATAATAATCCATGAGTATTTACCAGAAGACGTTTAGTTAATGCTGTGTTAACGGAGAATTCTGCTATGGTTAAAACTAAAATGTGCCCTGCAAAGCTTCACGTATTTGGAAAGAGACTGGATCGCTGGGTGCTATACTCATCAGTGCAGTCAGCCATCGATGAGTTCAGCAGCTGAATATACTGTTTGGAGCTGAGGCCTGTTTGGAGCTGCAAAGACACTTAATTAAGGCAAGGAACTATTCTAACTATGTCATAATAGGAATTCCAAAGGCAGTAGAAGCAGGTAACAAAAAAAGAAATGGAGGTTTTTGTGGTACAACATTGGGAAGGGTAAAGCTGCTATGAGACACCTTTGGAACTGGAAAGGTGTATTCTGGTCCTGGCTCCTCCTTTTCCTCTCTGCTTTCAGGTCACCATGGCTTGAACACCTCTTCCTGCTCCATGCCCATCTACCATCCTGTTCTTATTTTAGACCCTGGCAAACATAGAATGAAAATCGAGCCAAAATAAACTTTTCCCCTTTAAGTTGTTGGGTGTCAGGTATTGTGCCTCAGGAATGAGAAAGTGACTTAAGATACACTTCATTTTTACCACTTTTTTTCTTTCAAAGAGTATAGCCAAGGATTTAGCTCAGCAGCATAAGCACCTGCATGGCAAGTGAGAAGTCATGAGTTCAATCCCTGGTACCCCTCACCAAAGATGATAAAAAGAGTAAAACCAATCAAAATAAACCAGTATAAGTGATACAGTACTTCAAAACCTTATGAAATCAACAGTAGTTACTATAATGTCTTTTATTGTTTTCAAAATAGCTGCAGATACCCTCAGACACAGTAAAAATCTAACAGCACAGAACAGAATAGAAATAATAAAAACAAAACAATGAGTGCAATAAAGAACTTCAAAATAAGCCAAGAGTGAATCCAAAATGGCTACCATAATATATCTTGCTATCTTTTAAATAGCTGCTCACGCCATCAGATTTAACATAATCAAACAAAACAAAAGAGAGTAAAACCCAGTGCAATAAAAACAACGAAAATGATATAGTTTCCAGGTTGGGATCACCTCCTCGTGAGGCCTGGTTCTCTCCCTCCACAGTCCGCAAATGGTGCTGACTCAGGGAGAGAGGCTTGGGTCTGGCTGTCCCCACTATGGCAGCGGCTCGTGCGCTGGTTTTCAGGTGGGGATCACCTCCTTGTGAAGCCTGGTTTTCTCCTTCTGAAGTCTGTGAATGGCGCTGACTAACGGAGAGAGCTGCTGCCCCCACTTCAGCAGCAGCTACACTTCATTTTTAAAACTGTGCTTTAAAGTAAAGATTCGTTTTCCTATACTATGTAACAAATGTTATTTCTTTCAAAAGAAAAACTATCTGCCTAGAAGTGATATATACCACACCCACTTATATTTCAATATCCAAAGCAAGTCATGCAACCATGCTCAACATCACAGTAATAGAGAAGTGCAGTCCTACCATGTACTCACAAAAAGAGAAGCAGAATATTGGTCAAAGTCCTGATAAGCACCATACCATGAAAGAGCCTAGCCCTATACCTGGCACAGGGTAAGCACTAAGTAATTCATAGCTATTATTATTGGCATGATTACTAAGGGGACTGGGACTTACAGCAATACCCTACATCATAAAATTAAATGGCTGAATACGCAGATGTGAAAAAATCTTATGCTTATTATGTACAATAAAGAAAGATGAATGTACAAGTACACATTAAAGATATGCCAAGAAGTTTCTATTAAACAAAGAATAGTAAACAAGAGTTACAAAAATAGTGCCCAAAGCATTTCACTATGAGAAGAGTATGCCAAAATGTTTCTAGTACATCAAGACATTATAAAAAACAGTTACCAAAATAATACTACTCCTTCTTACTCATTTAAGCCTTGTAAAATTTTCATTGATAATATCTTTACTGTTTTATTTTAAATAACATTTAAATAGTATGCAGCCTTTTATAGGTTCATTCCAAATCTCAGAGAATTCCTTCCAGACACTCCCTGGAGGGACAGGTAACTTGGGGACTAGACCTAGGGAACAATAAGTCACATTTTAGGCCCTTTTAAAATTTTTAAACAGGGTCTAAGTTGTCTGAGCCTTGAACTTGTGAGCCTCCTATCTCAGCCTCCCAACTTACAAGCATGTGCCACTATACCCTGGATTTCCCCCTTCACTGTTACGGGATATTCTCCTATATGACTTCTTAAGATCTTAACCCTTGGAGACTGGGAAAGAAGACAACAACCCTCTAACTTTGCTATAGATTAGCTCCACAAAGTATTTTCATGACAAGGACCCATTCCATTATCCCTAAGATGTTAAGATTGAACTATATGTCTTCAAAGCTCTACTCTTTCTCTATCTCTACTCTTCTCCACTCGTGAAGCTTTATTTTGGGAGAATCGAGTTGTGATGTCCACTGGTTGTGCATAAATCTTCAACTAAAAACAACTGTCACAACCACACTAATAATGGTATCAACAAAGCTTAGTTCAAGAGTAAACAGGCAACACAGTCAAAAATACCCAGGGAGAGAGCCCTGGCTAGCATGAAATGTTGCAAATATTGGGAACAGATAACAGTGCACAGTGTATGACTATTGCAAATAAATAAGAAAACTAGTATTTATATGTGACATATGAAATCACTGGCAAACCAGTGGCACTGAAAGGAATAAATTTGAAGTTTTAAAGGTTGGCATGTGTCAAACTACCAGATCTCAATTCCAATGACCAGTTTTCTAATTCTTTGAGACCTCAAAGCAAGAATTCCAAAACATGCCTAGAGATGGCACAGTTCAAACATAGTTACACAAAAGTCTAAAGCATCATGCTACAAAATTTGAAGCCTTCCAATTAGTGATACTCATGTCATTTTCAGCTCAACAGAAGCCTTTGCTCACATTCACTTTCTTGGCCCAGAATATAAGACCATCCATTCAACAAAATTAATGAGGTAACGGTGCTGATTTGTAGTGAACACCAATCAATGACGATCAGCACTGACTCACACCACGTCAAACAGGCACTACTGCATTATAAGTTCTGCTACACTGGCAGCTCTAAAAACAACCTTTTTAGAAATCTTACTGTAACATTCTAAGCCTGTAAACCACATGAGACCCATTTACTGTTTCTTTAAGAGTCACTCACCGCCTAAATAATCAAAAATTTCCTGCTTAAAAATCTAAAAACTAGCAAATATATTTAATAAAATTGCTGTTTGATTAGACCCATTTTATTATAGCCAAATAACATTTTTTAAAGCTGTGATTCCACATATGGGTCTGCATTCATTTATATAGTCAAATCTCTATCTACTTGTCAATCATAATTTCCAACTTAGCAATGGATATTGATCAATATACTAGAATCAATGCTATCCTTGATATTCAGGAGTTTAATATTTGAAGTACAGGCAGATGGGGAAGGGAGAAAGAAAACTATATGTAACTTGAATGAGCAAACGAAATCCTTTCATTGAGCAAACCAATTTTTAAATATATTGGTAGAAGTAAGAGGAAAAGACTCAGCAAGGAGCCTCAGTCATATCATAAGCATACAAGTATTTCTTTCTGTAAACTGAAGATGTAAACCACCCTTTAAGTTAGCTGAAAGATACAGGATGCCTGAGATAATTTACAGTAAAAATCTTTGCTACCTAAAGTAATGAGAATCCTATAAGAAGCATTTTTTTTCTATCCAGAACTGGACAACTATAGAATTGTACTTGAAAATTGCCTTCTTAAGTCACAGTAAGAATGAGCTTCAAAAATCATGCTAAATGACATCATGCATATTGGTCATAGATATGCAGTCCTAAGGCCTTGCTGGCACAGCTAGCCAACTTGTTTGTAAAGCACTACAAGACACATTCAAACTTATTTTGTGAGCCTACTATTTTCTGAACATTCAAATCAACACTCAGATAAAAATAAACAGGTAAATATAAATGGGTATATAGTGTCAAGTTTAATTATATGACTTGCTTAGCCTCATTTTAGGCTAAACGACAGTCCTGTCCCATAAATCATATTTTCCTTTCTAGCTGGAGAAAAAAAAAAATACCCTTGGAGGTGAAGGGTTTAGAGCAGTGCTAGTTCAATACCAGTGGCAAAAGCCAAGCACAGTCATGAATATTTAAGTTAACTAACATTAAATAAAATATAAAATTCTTTCAGTCACACTAGCCACTTTTTAGGGCTCAAAAGCTACATGTGGTCATTAGCTCCCAGGCAGATTTAGGACATTTCCATTATAGCAGAAAGTTCTACAGGGCAGAGCTGATGGGAACAATGTTTCTCAAAGTCAGAGCGCACAAAAATCATCAGGCCAGCTTGGTAGAACACAGACTGAATGGTTACAATGGTGCACATCTATAACCTCAGCCCCAGGCAGGAGGATCCTGTGAATTTGAGGCCAGACTGTGCTACATGGTGAGTTCAAGACCAGACTGAACTACACAGTGGAAACTTTGTCTCTGACCAACAAAACACTGTGCCAGGCACAGTAACACCACTATAATCCCATCACTTTGGGAAGGTGAGGCTGGAGGAGCACAAATTCAAGTCCCAGCTGGGAAACTTAGTGACACTCTGCCTCAAGTTCAAATTTCTGAAAGGGTAGGTGCTGACAAGGCAGCTCAGTGTTAGAGCACCCTGAGTTCAATCACTCAGTAACACACTCATGGGGTTCAGACTTCTTGGCCCTCACCCCAGCAGTCTATTTTAGGTAAGTTTTTCATTTGTAACAGGCTCCAAGGTAATGACAATGTTGCCCATCATTTTGAATAGAATTCTCTGTGGTAAAGAACTACTTTTTGTTTTTATTCTTTCCCCATACATCATAAGCTGATACTTTTATAAAATAACAGATAAATGGATTACTAGAAAAAATAGTACTTTTATTATTAGAGTCAAAAGACAATTCTTTTCCTTTTTAAACAAACTGCTCTAAAAACATCTGCATACTTTTTCACAAGTTCTGTAAATGCCATGTTATAGACATGAAATGGTCCCACAAACCTTTAATCTGTGGACTACTTTGAGTAACCTACAGGTATCTGGAAAGTCTTAGTTTACATTTTTATAATTTCTCTAAAGTTTCTCATTTATATCATTCATCATTTTCACAATGTACTTTTACTAAAATCGAAAGTGTTAATTCTATTAAAATGACACTTTGATTCCCTGAAAATGACCCTGTACCAAGTATGCTTAAGAACTGATCTAATGGTGTCATCATTTATGTGATTCTGTCACATGATCAAAAATGATTGTGGTTTATCTATTGATTTGAACCCACAGTTGAATTTATACTTCTAAAACTTAAAAGAATTGAGCCAAAATACACAACAAGCAATAATACAGTCTCTATCTAGGATATGAACCTAGCTTACCAGACCTAATCCTTCAGAAGATTTCTGAGAATACTGGTGCTTTTTCTTAAGAAACTAGAGTTTCCTTAGAGGAGTCAGTCTACTCCATCAAACTGCCTGATGCTAAAGTATTTTCCCAATCTAAATATCAACCCAAACAAACTGATTTTTGTACACAACCCAAACAAACTGATTTTTGTACACAATCTCTGGCCTGGCCCAATAAACAACTTTCTATAAGAAAACCTCCAGAATGACTTCAAGTCAACTCCCTTCTTGACCTGCTATTAATATTTCTGGTTGCTCTAGAATTTCATTAAAGTCACTGAAATATAAATTGAGGAGATTTTGTAAAATTATTCCTCTTTGAAATAAGAAAACATTCCTAACTATCGAATAAAATAACAACATAATAAGTATTAAAAGCAAGAAAATGTCACAAGCTTTTGCCATAGCCACCCCTTCAACCCATCTGCAGAGGCAGATGGCTGAATTGAGAGGCCCAGGACCTCTAAAGTTTGTCTTGCAATTTTCCCCATATTCCTCACTCCATCCTTTTATCTCTCAGAGGCAACAAGAGCTTGCAAGTTTCCAGCAGACCGTATAGAGGAAGAATTCCAGAGATGACCCAGGGAATTGCCAGACACTGCTTAGAGGGATGCAGACAAGTACTTCCCCAAGATCAGGTAGACCCTCTATGAGGCTGAAACTGCAGGACTTGCTAAAGGGCAAATACTCCTATAAAAATTGTTTTGGAGTGATCTAAATCAATGATTCTCAATTTTGTTGTTTTTATTGTATGTTAGTACAAAGGGATGTTGATAGGGTAATGGTTTGGGGAGGGGAAAAAAAATCACAAAAAACAGTGGATTCTCATTCTATAAAAACACAGAACAAAATTTGCTATACAATTTGTAGCACTCACAGACCAGCCAAAGGACTCCCTGGGGATCCATGAGTCCCAGAATTTTTTAGAAGCCTGAACCTAACTAAATAACTAGATAGGAACTAATGATCAATGTTACCACATTGATTACATCTTTTTTTTTTTTTTTTTTTGAAACAAAGTCTTGCTAATAGTCCAGGCAGGCCTGGTATTCTCAAGTAGCCCAAGCAGCCTTAAACTTGTAATAATTACACCTCCTTTTGACCTGGAGCCTGCCTTTTTATATAAAACAATCATGGAATTTAAAACAATATATAGATTCCCCAAATCCAAAGTATTAAAATTTTAATTACATATTTGATTCACAAGATTATATTAGTGAACATTCTCTACAGAATCTTAGGGACAGAAAAATGGAAATCTACCGTCACTTGTTTAGAAAATTCAAATTCAAGTATCACTTTCTATGTATGTTTGGATTAGTATCTATGGTTAAAAAGTCCTACTTCCTAGTTTTCCTGAAATTTTCAAATACTGTCTTAGTATGTTAAGTTCTCCTGATAAAAGCATCATAGAAGTCTGTTGAAAAAGCAGGGTTTATTCCTTGCTAAAATAACACGTCCTTCCTTATGACTCAAAAGAAAAAACATCAATTAAAAAATAAAACTTGATTTTTCAAAATATAAACTATTTAAGTTATATCATGTATAACATCAGATTCTCAAGGTCCCAGAATAGAACAATGATGCAAAAAATATAAAGAGTTAAAGTAGACATTTAGAATCACTAAAATGGACTAAACCAATAATTACAGGTACTACAGCAAAAATAAACATCTTCCTCTGGAATTTTTATGCAAATGATTTTGTTCAGAAATAGGAACATGGATAGATATTTTAAAATAACTTCATTTTACTACCTTCAGGACTTTTATGGAAATAACAGAGTTTTTCATGAGGGTATCAACGCCTCCACAATGTGAAAGAACATTTTGGCAAGAAAAAAGTGACTGCATTCTCTCTCTACACTACATGGTTATTAACTGTCAAGCTTCGCCTGAACCCTAAGGGTACTCCAGAGGAAAATGGGGGAAAGCATCCTTCTCTACCCCTATTTAGTTGACAAATTCTTGAAATGGATGTATATATAAAAGAACTTAAGAAAAATGTATTAACTTAGGACCAGCCTACCAAAACACATAAGCATACTTGAGTTTTTAAAGGAATCTCTGGAAAGAAAGTGGCTGGTGAAAAGAATATATACTTGACATCCAGATGAGTTGGGTTCTAACTCAGGCTCTATCATTTAGTATTTTTATGGTCTCATTTTTCTGAGCTGCAGTCTAGCTTCATGAAGTGGCTATCAAAGCAGGGATACTTTTTCATCTATGTAGCTCCAATACCTCGCTGAGTGCTGAACCCACCACCAACTATTCAATCAATTCTAGTTCTTTTTTGCTTTTCTCACAATTATGTCACATTTCACTGCAAACAAAAATGTTCTCTAGGGAACAAATATCTAACCCCTAGTTATGATTCTATGTCTGTCAAAGAGTTTTTAACAACCTAGTTTAAGAGAATTAGGCAGTGCCATGGAATTCACTGCAACTTTTCACTTCAATTAAACTACAGCTTTTTCAAGAGATGGAAGTATAGGTGACCCACTACATATTTATTAAAAACAAAACTACTTGCTATAGCAGAGCAGCGGGGAAAGGAGAGTGATAGCTTCTTCAGTTGACTTGGACACTGTCACAGCCCAGTATCTAAGTGCACTTTTGCTGGTAGAGTCTCTGAATTCTAAAATCTGTTCAAGGGTGTTCAGAACACGTAAACAGATGTTCACGTGTGACACATCTGGCCACTGCAATACAAAGTCTATGAAATTTGAAAATTTAAAGTACTCATAGGGAGAATGAAATGAGTTTAATGGAACCTCTTGGTTTAACACCAGGAACACATAACCACAAACTCTGCTTGGGACTAAACTATCCTTCCATGAAAACCAAAAATTTATTTCATACATCTACAAACCAAAGAGAATTTCAAGACATAGAAGTCGGAGAGCTTATTGTTTCTAATAAGCTTCCTGCAATACTGATGTGGTTCCTAAAAAACATACAATTCTGCTTCAGATTGTCTTTGGTATTTGACAGTTATAAGAAAAGTAATCAAAAAACAAAACAAAAAATCAACAATGTTAACTGCCAAAGAAAAGGAGCAGGATTAACTCCCACTTCATTTCTCACTGGTCTTTCAAATTCTTATATGGTTTTGCCTGAAATAATATACAGTACTCATGGGTGCAGAGAAGTGCTAACTATACTAATAAGTAATAATAAAAATAACTGCAGATACAGAAAATTTGAAAGTTGGGGGACGAAAATGACCATATTAAAAGAATTTGTGATGCTTTAGCAGAAAAGCTAAGTGTGTAAAGCACAGAAGTAACTACAGAATAAAAACCATGATTCTACGGAGACTGTAACATCACACTGAACACAACAATAATTTCACAAGAGACCTACTTTGCCCATGGGCACCAATAACAGCGTCCAAGTCTGGTTACTTCAGGTATATTTCAAAACTAACAAAATGGGAGGGGAAAAATGTGTACAGGTTAGTTTTAACAGAACATTCACCAAGAAAGCTGCTAAATACAAAAAGAACCATAACTTACCCATAAAATCTGCCCTGGGACATAAAGAACTCCAAAATTAATAATTTGGGACAGAAAGAACTCTGAAACTAATAATCTTGCCACTCTCCATTTTCCCAGGCCTTCAGATAAAGTGATGTATTGCTTAGATGAAACCACCTGCTGTGTTTGGCATAACCAGTGTTACCACAGTTCATGCCTAATCATTTTATCATACACCCATCTCAAACTTTTCTGTTGCCTGAGAACCAAAAAGTTCACAAAATCTCAAATTTCTCTCTTTCTCTCCACAATCCCCACCTCTCTGGTTGCCAACATGACCTTCTAATTTACCTTCCAGTTGAATTATTGTGCCATGCACCATCACTGGGACAAAACCCCAAATGAATTACCGTAGAATGGAGACAGTGTGGTCTCTGTCCCAACTTTTCCAAAGGCCACGAGTGGGTCCCCAGAAATATGTCGAAATTTGGAGACTAACAGGTTGGCATTCTTTAAATTTCCTTTTTTTTTTTTTTTTTTTTTTTTTTTGTCTTTTTCCTTTTTATCGGTACTGGGGGGATTGAACTCACGACTGCCTGCTTTCAAGGCAGGCGCTTATGCCGCTGAGCTAAACCTCCAGCCTAGGTTGGCATTCTTATGTACCATTTGGGAAATAATGAAATCCTAGACAAAATATTCTTGACACTCTGAAAACTTCAAATACTGAACATGGTTTTTTTCTCTAGATCTGTCACAGAAAAAATGAACAGTTTTTAAGGAGTGAGAAATACAGCACACACCGCTCCAAAGACAAGACACTCAAAGAGGCCAAAGATTCACTACTAGAAACCTTGGCCAAATTACTAATGGTCCATAAACCCTAATTTGGAGAACACAGGTCTACACGCTCAAAATTGAATTACACTGCCTTATTAGATACCACACTAGTGAAACCACAGTCATATTAGTCATAACTGAAACTAGGAATACTCTATGTACACAAAGTGCCTGCTTATGCATTTTTAATTGGATCAAATAAAACTGAAGCTGCAAACAAACTCAAATTTCAATTATCTCACTAGTGCGGGGATTTCCTAATAACATCTTTTTAAAAACCAATAAGCTGCCAACCCTCTGCATAGCTAGGAGGCATGTCCCTGGAAATTTACCCCGAAAGGCACGAATTCTTTTTTTTCCCTTTTTATTTCCAAGCTTAAACATACAATCTAACAGTGCACAAAACTTGGCAGCGGGACTGCTAGACCCCTTAGGGTTCCAATTTTCGGGCCGAGCGCTCGCTAGTGCGTAAGAAGGAGGTAGAGGAGGTGCGCCAACTGAGGACGCACTAGGGGCCCTCGCCCCTCCCGGAGCAGCAACCTGGCACCAGCCCACCCTCCTCCACCCCTGCAAACAGACGCAGGACGCGAAAGGAGCAACTTCTCCGCGGGGGCGGCCGCGGGGACGGTATTGGGGACAGCGGTCACCCCACCCTTCCCAGACGCCGCTGGCCTCGGGGGTTCTACGGTGCCCGCCCCGGGGGGACCTGCGCACGCCCCGCCCCGCCGCAAGGCCCGTGACCGGGTCCGGTGGACCCCCGCCCTGAGCACGGCCCGCAGCGCGCACTCCAAGGACAGCTGCCCGGTCTGAGCAGCCAAAGCTCCAGAAGGAGCAGGACGCAGCGGAGGCCGGCCCCTTGCCTCAGGCCTCAGGCTACTGCCTGCCCTCTGCCAGGCCGCTCGTCCGCCGGCCCCGCTCGGACCCCGGCCAGGCTGGGCCGCGGCGCCGCCGCAGCCCCTCATCCCAGCTCCATTCATAGGGGCACCCCAGCCCGACCGGCGGGGCGGGGCCGAAGGCCAGCTGACAAGGCTGGTCGGCCGAGGCCCGGGAGGAAAATAAAAAGTTAAGAGAAGAACTTACCTAAAATGGCTCCTGCAGCAGCCAAAATACAAACAGCTATTATTTGGTGAAGTTTAGCTCAGACACCCTGCAAGGACACCCTAACCCACCTAAGACCCACCTTTTCCGCCTCGCTATTGGGTCGTGCAGGCCCCAAACACAAAATCATTGGTTAGTCTCGCTGCCGCTCAGGCAAAAACCCATTTCAAGCTTGCTTGCAGAGGCGAGTGATGGGCTCGCTCCATTGTGCTCGTATTTGCATGGATGTGATCGCTGCACTGATTGGCTCACAAGGGGCCGCCCCGCCCCCCTCCAGTCAGAGACGCCGCTGTGCGCGGCCCCGCCCCCGGGGACAGAGAGGTAGAGCCAGGGGGGCGGGGCGGGGCCGGGGTCCCCGGGGCGGAGGGGGCGGGGCAGGGCCTGGGACACCGCAGACCGCACCAGGGGGCGGGGACCTGGGCTGCGCTGGTAGGGGCGGAGGCAGCGGTTCGGCCTGCAGGTGGAGGTCTCGCAGGTAGCAGGGTAGCAATCTGGGAGACCCGGGGCTGGTTTGTTCAGGGGTGGGAGATGATGTGACCGGAATCCCAAGACAGAGGGGTTATGCGGGGGCTGAGGACGCGCTGATATTTGCTAGGAGAGGCAAAGCTCCCGCACGTCCGGAAACGATGCTGAGAGGCCAAGCGAAGAGACGTGAGCCGCGGCGTCTGTCTCCAGTCACACCTCCTGCTGCTGTCAGGATCCCTGGCTTCTGCTCCAAGACCCTGCACACCGCGGAACTTGTCCAGCCCCGGGGATCCTGCAGCACCTTGGCTATACCTCCGTAAAATTAGATATTGAGCCATGGTATATTTATTTTCAGGCCTATCTCTGACAACACCCTTGTAGCATCCTCAAGGACAGAGCCGAGCATATGGCAGAGATTCAACTAATTGTATTCCCTAATTCGTTCGTTAGCAGCTAATTTTTATGTGCCCACTAAATACCAGACATTGATCCAAGACAGAGGATACAGCAGTCAATAGGACAAAGCCCTTGTTCTTAAAGAATAAGTGAAAGAAAAACAATAAATAAATACAAAAGGCAGCTAGTGATAAGTGCCACACAGAAAATAAATGGAAGGAGGAAGGAAATTAGTTCAGTCATGGAAAGGAGCAATTAGGAAGGGAAGGATAGAGAGTCTGCCCTGCATGGCTGAATTCTCCTCGCAGCATCTCATAACTACCCCTCCCACTCAGAATTAACGATTACCTCTGTCCTCACCCCCTGTCTGCCCTATCGTGGGTCCTTCTTCAATACTCACTGAGAAACTGGTTGGATTTGGACTAGAGTCTCATTTTACTTTAATTAAAACAGGAATGATCCAAGTTTAATGAATCCAAGAGCAATCTGTTAAGGTGAGTGTGTGGCTTGAGTGTGTCAAGTGTAACTATAATTTGACAGAGCCAGACTGCACCCCCCAGAGATTATTTTTAGCTTCTTTCAAATCCTAGTTTTCCTGTGGCTCTCAGCTTGGGGCCCTGACTTCTGTGCAAGTCTTCTTAATTTTTTGGCAGACAGCAGAGATTTGTACAGTTGAAAATACAGGGGTAGCAGCCCCTTCCAATCCATTGGACTCCCCTACACTCTTTTCTTTCATGTGACTCGACGCTGACCAAGATAGATGTCTCACAATCTTTCCTTCCTCCTCTTTTTCTTTCTTCCTTAAGAAAACATTTATTAAGCACCACTTGTGTTCCAGGCATTGTTTTAGATACATGAGTACAGTACAGTATTAAGCAAGGTAGACAACATTCTTATCCTTAAAGAACTTACAGTCTAGTTGGGGACAAGCTGGAGATTTATACATCAACACTAGGGACCTCCAATCCTGTGGAACTGTTGAGTGAATACACTGAGAACTTCTTGTCCCCCCACCCTTGATGCCCAACAGGGACAGCTTACCAGCCAGCTCTTGATGCAGCCAGCAGAAGTGGATGCAGGACCAGGTAGTTATCGTTACAACCTTCTCAGCCCAAGTGCCAGAATCAAGGGTTCCAGAGCTCTCAAAGTGCTAAACAGGTTCAGACCTGGAATGGGCCTGCGAGCAGATCTAGTCAATGAGTTGAGGAAGAAATGGGACTCTAGCCAGAGTGAACAGTGTGTGGAGAAACAAGACAGCTTGGAGAGGTGCAGGAGGGAGAATTGTCAGTAATTGCTGTTCTTAAACATTGAGAAAAGTCAGCAGCACAAGAAAAGTTAAACACAGAGACACACTGTTAGGTCATCAAAGAATCAATAGGAGTCCCTGATTGATGTGCAGCTGAGAAGGACAAAGGAAGGGTCTGAGGCTAAAGGCAGGAGAAGCCATAAGCTTGACGCTGAAAGAGTAAGTCTGCAGAACTGAAAGGGTTAAGTGGAATTTGACTCTTAAAGCACTTAAGCAGCAGTCAGCAAGGACCAAGCACAGGGTGTGTTATGTGCAGGGAAGAACAGAGACAGCTAAGCTGCTTTTTGCTAGTTTTAGGGTTGTCAAAATCAGAGCCTGATTCGGTACTGTAAGAGTGAGGCAAAAGTGTCAAGTAGGGAAGAAAGCTAATTACCAGGATAGTTATTAATCTCACCTCTCCTAGGTGTGGTTAATTGCTTCTACTTAGAATGGAGAAGCCATGTAAAATGAGCCTCAGTGTTGTTTGTAGGGGAGGAGAAAGGGAAGGAAATTTATCCACTACCTTGTTGCTCATTGGCTAAAGATTCATATAATTTGTTCATACCTAGATGCCAAGTGGGCTTCAAAACAGTGCCAGGATGAACCCTATCGAGAGGCGCATGTCAGGGCCACGAGGCAGAGTGCTGTCAGACGCGACTGTGTGAGATTAAATGGAGTCCACAGAGCTGGATGCCAAAGCAGCTGGTGAAACAAGAAAAGCTGATACTATGAGACTCTGAAGGTCTATTGAAGAGGAGATGCCAGTGATGCATAAACTTCTGTACCATAGAGTATGTTCCCATCAGCAAGGAGCCCCAGAAAAATGATCTGTGGGGCTTCTGAAAGGAGCCACAGAAGAGCTCCTAGCAGCTCTAGAACCTTTTCATAGTAGCTCCACAAATACAAGAAGTAACCCTCCTGGCCATTTCTTCTTGTTTTCTTGCCTCTGTTCACTTGTCTGTGTCCTCCATTAGACCATGAGCATCTTTAATGTGGAGGTCCTGGAAATAGCAATAGCATGAATCTGGGTCCCTGGCTAATTGAAGAGTGGTACCTGAATTGATCCATGTTGTGAATAAGAAATAAGCTTTTGGTACCAAGTTACTAAAATGAAGGCCGAAGTTTGAGATGACGTGAAGGTCATTTGCTGTGGCCTTAGCATACCATAATATAGTACTTGCCTGACTTCATTTGATCCCATGCCCCTCTTAGGCAGGGATTATATTCGCCCTGGTGTAAGATCTGGCACATAGTGGGCATTGCTCAAAGTATGACTGCAAATCAGCTCATACCTGAATCTAGGCTTAAAGGATCAGAGGCAGAATTAGGATCAGGCCAGGTGGGAAGTAGAACATGGTCCACAAAGGTGTAGCAGATAAAAGGACTAGGGAGAGCACGATCAGTTCTCAGCACTGCCAAAAGTTCATGAAGTGAGAAGGAAATGAGATGGCTAGAATGAGGCTAGAGAAAAGGCAAAGGCCAGATTACAAAAGACTTCTTTTATGTTGCATAAAGGAGTTTAAAATTTATCCTATAGGAATCGTTTAAGGAAATAAAAAAAGATGTGATATCATCAGCTTTATGTTTAAGAAAGATTTTCCTAGCTGCCTACAGAGAAGATGAATTAGAAAAGGAGTGCCAGTTGGGTATGGTGGCAGTGTACAGTCCCAGCTACTTTGAAGACTAAGATTGCTTGAGCCTCGGAGTTCATGGCCAGCCTGGGCAAAATAGCAAGACCCCATCTCTTCAAAACAATTTTTTTAAAGGAAGAAGGAGAACGAAAAGGAGGAGGAGGAGGAGGTGGAAGAAGAGGACATGGAGGAGGAGATGGAAGAGGAGAAGAAGGAGTTAGAAGAAGAGGAAAAGGAGAGGAGGAAGAGGGAGATTAAGATGATAGAAGATCCCAAAATACTGATTTTTCTTAAAATAATGTATCCTCTTTCCAAATTATTCATCCCATAAGATGGTCACTGAAAAATATGTTGAGATCAAGTTTGTTTTGGAAATTCTTGGAGGTTACTTAATTGGAACTCTGAGTGGTCCTGCATTAATGAAATCTACTAAACCCTGGTGCAGTGGCAGAAAAACCTATGGCACACTGCTACAGCAGGCTGTGTGTATCATTGGGAACTCTAAAAGGTTTGCCATCACTGCCTGGCTTTGTTACTCCTCTCTCATTGCTGAAACAAAATGTTAGATGCTCAAAATTAAGAGAGGAAAGATTTATTTAGTTGACAGTTTGTAGAAGTTTCAGGCCACAGTCAGCTGGCTCCAGGGCAGGGTGGTATGGCAGAGGGACAATGGTTTATGGTGGCAGAAGACAGCAAAAGCAACAAGTGCAAAAGGAGAGGAGCAAGCCTCTTTTCCTCCCTTATATACAGGCTATTATATACTCACACCCCCAATCCTAGCTAGACAATGAACCAATCACAAACTCTAGATTCCGCCAGCTCTGAAAAACCTGCCTCCGTGACACTTTGCAGGTCATCCAGACATACACCAAAATACTGCCTTAGTGTAAGAGTTCTCAAAATGATTTAGCCATAGAACTCTGTTTTCATTTACCTATTAGCTATTAGAATTGATTTTATTTAAGATTAGGTTTGTTTGTCTTCCACAAAATAAATATGAGAAAGAGGCAGTCCTAAAGTGGCTTGAAAGCTCTGTAGTATCTTTAGAATCCATACTTCAATATTTTGGCTCCACCATTCTTAGTCTTCAATCTCAAGATCACTTCAAAGTTCATAGTGACTGTACAGCACCAGTTTGCATGTCCTTGAAAGGGAAAAGGCAAGGCAAAATAGAAAAAGTGGGATTGAATCCCTTAAATAGGCTTCCTGGAAACACTGCCTATCACTTTTGCTTACATCTTCTTGACCAGAACTTGGTCCCATAGCCACAGCAAGATGCAAAGGAGGATGGGAAATATAGTACTTCATTTTTCTTTTCTATGCACCACGTTAAAAATTGAGTGTGTCCTAAAGAACTGATAGACTAAACTAACAGTCTCTCGTACAGTGTCCTGAAGATAAAATGTTCCACAAAACATAAGTTGAGATAAAATGATTAAGTAAGGAATTGGTTTTTTAAAAACATTTTGCCACTTTATTGTGTTATAATTTGCATACCATGTAATCTGCCTTCTACAAGTGTGCAAATTGATGATGCTTAGCAACTTTATATAGTTGTACAACCTATACACCGCAATCTAGTTTTAGAGCATTCCTGTCACCTCCCAAAATTCCCTCATACCATTTGCAGTCAGTTCTTACTCCCAGGCCCATGTAACCATTAATTTGCTTTCTTCTTTGTAATTTTGCCTTGTATAGAAATTTCGTATAAACAGAATTGTGCAATATATACTCATATGTCGGTCTTATTTCACATATAATTTTGTGGTTTATTCATATTATTCCATTTGTTAATTGTACCCACTTGGTAATTCATTCTTTTTTGTGGCTAAATGCTATTCCATTGTATGCCTATGATACCTTCTGTTCATTCATTCACTCGAGTGTTTGAATTATTTTTCCTTTGGAGCTATTATGAATAGCGCTGTTAACAGGTGTGGTGGTACATGAAAAATATGTTGAGATCAAGTTTGTTTTGGAAATTCTTGGAGGTTCCTTAGCACTTGGGAGGCAGAGGCAGGAGGATCGTTGCAAGTTCAAAACCAGCCTGGGCTACAAAGTGAATTCAAAGTGAATTCTTGCTATGCCTGAACTGCATAGCAAGACCGTGTCTCAGAAAAAAAAAAGAAAGAAAAAGAAAAAATGTTGCTATAAACCTTCGCATACAAGTCTTTGTGTGGATGTGTGTTTTCATTTCTCACAGGAAAATAACTAAAGGAATTAATATTTAAAATAAAATGTACTCATTAAAAGTACATTTATTGAATGCCTATTACTGACACTCTTTTATGTGTTGGGGACAAAATGGTAAATAAAATTGGACACAAACTCGACTCTTGTGGAGCTTGAAGTCTGTGGAGGTAAACAAGTATTAATCAGTAGTTGTGCAAGTAAATATAACAGCACAGCAGTGGTAAGTGCCAGAAAAGAGTGTTGATTATGCTGAGGTTGTGCTAGAAGGCTCTACTTTAGACAGAAAGGTCAGGAAAACTGCCCTTGAGCTGAGATCTGAAGTATGTCAGAATTTAATCTCACCAGTGAGGTCTGTCCTTCAAAGTAATATGAGACCACACTAACTGCAATAATGCTGCCCTTGTAAACAACTCCGAGGGTTTATGGGTGTACTGGTCTCAAACCTGTTCGTCTTTGAAGACACTGTGTTTTAACCTCTCAGGGCTTTTGGAAAGTTCTGAAACAAAGGTAGGCAGGTGTTACTAAAGGTTAATTTGGGGGTAAGTTCGTGTTATTTTCTGTATGTGTGCAATGTTTCATGTTTAAATATTTCAAAATATATTTTTAAAATGTCCTTGAGAGTTGTGCCTGCAGAGCATCACAGCCTTTCTCATCACATGCTGACCTTGTTTTCTCTCTGCAGGAAGAGGCAGCAGTACTGGAAGGTGACTGCGGGAACCTGGAACCTGGAAGGGAGGGATGATGTGAATTGTTAGTGTTTTTCATGGAACCACAACAATAGCCCGATGCCACATGGGTGAATTTGCCACAGGGAATCCTCCTGCCAAAGTGCCATTTCCCAAGACAAAACAATAAGGATAGTTAGGCCAACGATTTGGAGCACTATAGATTCTGTTGAAATCCAAGCTCTACCATTAATGACCTTAAGAAAGTCACTAAACTTACAGTTTCTGGATTCCAATAATAGAGCTGTTGTATGGATTACATGTTTTATGCTTAGTTTTAGTATATAGTAAGTGTTTAACAAGTTATTTAGTACTACATTACTGTTATATCCTTTCCTCTAGACCCATTTTCCCATGTTCTCCTTTCACTGACTTGCTGTTTTTGACACACAAATTTCACTGATCCAGCTGATGTCAATCATTGTTCTTGTCTTTGGCCTGGAAGACCTTCTGTCTTTTAGAGTGCCTTCTGCTAATACATGCCGTCCATCCTTCATGTTTTACTAGGAATTGATTTAACTCTTAAGGCATGGACGAGCTCTCACTCTCACCTATATAAAGCACTAACACTATTTTGAAATTTTAAAACCTGAGTTTATACATATAAGTGGTTATTTATGATTAAACTTCATGGAAAGTCATGTGACAAATGATCTTGGGCAGAATTTTTTAAAAAACATTGCTCACCATACCCTGAAACAGCAGCATAAATCTTTCATCATCACTCAGTAGCATACTTTCCTGCAATGATGGTTAGACAGTTTTATCCATTAAAAATTGCTTACAATGAGGCTTTTTACTAAGTATCAAGTTATGGTAGAATCTTTTCCCTTATGTGTGTAGTTCTACCACCAACATTACTAACCAATCTAGTGAGGCTGCCATCTGCAATTTGAAAATAAAAGAAGTAACACTCTTTTGCATTGTAGGAATAAAACAGCGTTGCTTTGAAAGTTAGTTAGTTCCTATGTTTTTGCTGAAATAAAGCATGGTAACCATTCTCCAAGTTTGTGCCCAAAGATCTACAATTGTAGAGCCAATCTGAGTAACCCCTGGGATATTGCTGAAGTGACAGAGTGATTCCATGGCATCATAATATTAGTCTTGTTCCTTTCAATCATTTGGTCAGTAGCCATGCCATGAGGACATTCAGTCAGCCTTATGGAGAGGTCTATACGGCAAGGACCTGAGATTGCTTGAAAATAAGCATATGACATCTTGGAAGTTGATTCTTGATGGTTAGTCAACTCTTCAGATAGGACTGCATCCCTGGACAATGTCCTTCAGATAGGACTGCATCCCTGGACAATGTCAGGACTGAAACATCATGAGAAACACACACTCCTTTAGCTACCCAACTAAGCCATTCTCAAATTTCTGACATATAGAAACTGAGAAAATAAATGTTTGTTGTTTTTTTTTCAATCCAGCAATCTTTGGGTATGATTTCTTTTCCAGTGTTAGATAACAAATATACTCAGTGTTGAATTATATTAGTGACATCCATCATTAACTGACTATAAATGTAAAGTATACTTATGGTATAAGCTTGCCCCAATTTTAAGTGTTTTCTCAATATTTGGTCTAGTCCAGATATTTTATGTTGTTCCATGGCTCATTTCATTTGCAATCATCAAACATGTATTTGCTACATGTTTTACAACCTGTTAGTGACAGAGAATCCAGAACAGCCAATGACAGCAAGCTGCCTGTATCCATTCAATTTTAGTCACTCTCCATGATTCTTACATTTTAGTTACTGCAGGTAAATTCTAGAAAGTCCAGCTCCTACCAATTCTTTTGCTTCTTTCAGAAATATATCCTAAAAAGAAAGTTGGAGAGAAAGATGCCCCCATGATGCTAAAACATGGACTGTCACATTGACAGTTCATAATAGATAATATTTATTGAGCATTTAATATGTGCTAGACAGCATTCTAAATGCTTTACATGTATCGTCGTACTTCATTTTTTTCAAAGGAAAATTTATTATCACCCTCACTTTACAGTTGTTATAAGTGAGGTGCATCGCTGGAAGGAAGCAGTGGAATCTATAACTGTCAGCCATTCATGTTTATCAGCCACAGGTCTAGCTGCTGAAATTGGAGAGTAGTGCCATACCCCTCAAAATTCAGTCCAGTATTTGAGGTTCATCTGGCTCCTCATCCAAGTGTCACAAGATAAAACAAGTCTGTGATTTTGTAGTGAAAAGAAAATAAACAAAAGCATTGCAAAAAATGTCTGCAAAACCTAGATCCTGTGATAATTGAACGTATCTACTTGACTGGATTCAAGGATACCCAGGTAATAATTGTAAAGCAGTATTTCTTTTCTTTCATTGCTAAGACAAAATACCCAACACCCAAAGTTAAAGGATAAATGTTTTATTTCTTTTTTATTTTAAAGAGAAAAAAAATCCCCAAATTTTAAAACACAATAATAAGGGGTTAACAATGATTAATACATTATGCATTGCTATCTTTAAATTAGTTACTTAAAGTGTAAGATATCTCCATTTAATTTTCCCAACAATATTAGCACAAGCTTTTCTTTTCAATGAACTAAAAGAAATTAATGATATAACTATAACTATATATATATATAATTTCTTTCAGCTTCTCACACTAGGGAAACAATACAATTTTTATACATGCAAGTCTGATTTATTTATGGTCTCTAGTTGCATCCGTTTACCTGTAAAAGCCTCAAGTTTATCCTTCTTTATGGCTGAGTAATACTCCATTGTATAAAAATAACACATCTTGGAAAGGTTTTAGTTAGCTCACGGTTTGTAGAGGTTTCAGTCCATAATCAGTTGGCTGCAAGGCAGAGGGGCAACAGTTCATGGTGGTAGAAGACTGCAAAGGCAACGTGAGAGAGCAAGACAAGCCTCTTTTTGTCCCTTATATTGCATCCAGTCTACTGGAATTAGGGTGGTGTCAATCCAATCGGTAGACTGATCCAGCAGTCATGTACCCTTAATCCCAGCACCCTTAGCCCAGCTCTCTAGATTCAAATCAATCATACACTTTAGATTCAGCTACCTCCCAAAAAAGTCTATGACTACATGTGGTTTTGAAAGTACCTCTAGACACAAACCATAAAGGGGACTGATGGGAAGGTTTCCAGAAGGTGTTAGTATTTGAATAGGCCCACTGAGTGCAAAGGTTCAGCTTCACCAGTGTTGGTGGGCATCCTTCAATTCATTGAGAGACCACATAGAGCAAAAAGATGGAAGAAATACAAATTCTCTCTTCTCTCTTCTTAAACTGGGGCAACCATATTCTCTTACTTTCAGATATTGGTGCTTATGATTCTCAGGCCATCTGGGACTTTCACCTCCACTCTCTCAGCCCCAGACTGTTCTCAGGCCTCCAGACATGGACTAGAAGTAATATTATTGATGCTCCTGCTTCTTGGGCCTTTGGAATCAGAATGGGTTACACCAATAGCTTTCTTACCATAGCTCTCCACCTTACAGACAAACAATGGAACTTCTCAGCCACTACAATCAAGTTAGTCAATTCCCATAATAAATATCCTTGTGTACTTGTACAAGAGCACCCATGTGTATCCTTTTTTTTTTTTTTTTTTTTTGGTCTTTTTCCTTTTTATCGGTACCAGGGATCGAACTCACGACTGCCTGCTTGCAAGACAGGCGCTTATGCCGCTGAGCTAAATCCCCAGTCCCATACTTTTTTTTTTTTTTAATTTTTTTTTTGTATCCTTTTGATTCTGTTTCTCTAGAGAACCTGATTAATACAGATGCCTCATACTAATTTAGAAAGAAGGCAGCCATAGTTTATCTTGACTGATTTTGTTTAAAGCAATGATTTACAAAGTATGGCCCCTGAATCAGCAGCAGCATCTAGGAATTGAGTAGAAATCCTGATTCTTGGGCTATAATTCAAACTAGTCTGAAAGTTGGGCCAGCAGTCTATGCTTAAATGTAAACATTTGAGATTTACTAAATTGGGAGACTCAGTTTAAGTTAAACTTGGGCAAAATGACTCCAGAGCCCCTGACTGCTCTGGGTAGCTACTACAGTGCCAGTTTTGGAGTGCAACAAGAGCAATGAAAAGCACTGATATAGCTCCAAAGAAACATGCTTATTACTCCTAGATATACTTTCAAAACCACATGCAGTTATAGACTTTTTTGGGAGGTAGCTGAATCCAGAGTGTGTGATTGATTTGAACCTAGAGTGCTGGGCTAAGAGTGCAGGGATTAAGGGTAGGTGACTGCCGGATCAGTCTACTGATCGCATTGGCACCACGCTAAGAGAGGCATGGGATAAAGCTAGAGCCTTCAATATACCTTTAGTGCTTCTTGTTAAAAACAGATTCCAGGTCCAAGTTATAGTATGTCCATCTAGCCTAATTTGAGACTGTGAATTAAATTCCCACCATGGTGAGTGAAAGTCATGTTGAAAGGAGGGAAAAGAAGCTAGATCATTTAAGAATAGGTAGCATAACACTTATTAGGTGTTAAAACTAATGTGCTACAAAAGAATAATAGCTCCAACAAAAATAACGTTTTTTTTTCATATGGCATTTCAAGAAAAGCATTTGTGATGGGATCACAGTCTTCTACTTCTTTCTAAACCTTGGCTATATCATTCCTTAGGATTTTTTATCACGGTTGGCACCAAGTAGGAGGAAGAGGGATTGTGATGAGGACACACTCCTTCCTAAAAGCATTTCCCTGGAAATGATATCCCTCACTTCTACTCTCATATCAATGGTTGGGACTCACAAGGTCATACTAACCTACAAGTTAGTTAAATAACTAACTTGAACAAGGAAGTTAAATAATGTAGTTTATTTATGTTCCCAGGAAGCGACAGTGAAGAGATTGCAAGATTTTATTTATCATGGACAGATTACAATGGTGAAAAATGAATGGACTTTGAGCTCCAAGAGATGAAGAATTTATATCACCCTTCCTGTTTCTTTTCCAACTCTTCTCCTTCTCTTCCTGCTCTTCTTTCTCCTCCATCTTCTTCTTTAGTCTTCTCAGTACCTAACAGCTACCTCACAATGCTCAGCCAATGTTGGTTAAGGGTTGAGTAAATGAAAACAAAAAGTGATGTGAAATATGTGGCACTTTTGTTTTGGCTCATCTGTCTCACATTCACGCAGAAATTCTAGCTAGTTCACCAAATTTTTTCTTGATAATCCTATATTTAGTACCAGCATCCTCATCAAGTCAGTGGTCCAGGCAGATCTTATCCATCAGTTAGAAATTTGTCATCTCTGTACTTTGACTTTCTAGCTGTAGTTATTTCATCTGTAGGATGGATATAAGCCATCTAGGTAATTACTCAAGGTTGTTAATGAGAATCAGTGAGTTGCAGCACTGTAAGCGCTTGGGTGCAAACCTAAGAATTATCGAGAATTTCAAATGAAGCATTTTGAATCAGGAAAATAAACTTAATGCATAATTTGTATGTATCTTAGTGTTGGCCAAAGTCTACATTTATAAAGTGACCTTACGTTATTGAAATGTAAGTGTCTTCAAAATTGTTTGACTCAGGATCCTAGAATCTTTCAATTGCTGAGCAATGGCATCTTCCCAGACCAGGCTGCTGCTTAGTCATCAGGAATTGCCCCCTTTTACAATTTCTGATAGCAGCATATTTCTCATTCGAACTTTCTTGAAGGGTTTTGAAGAGGTGTAGACCATGTCTTTGTGGATCAGTTTTGAACTCCATGAAGAAGTCTTAACATTTTTGTTCAACCAACAAATGCCTGGTATCTGCAGGAGAAGAGTTGGGCTGCCTGGACTTGTGCAAACAATTTCACTCCAAAACCTGTACCCATGATGAATTCTTGGCCTTAAAACTGTACAAGAATTTAACAGTCATTTAGCCACAATTCTCAGGAGTCATGTCTTTACATGGTCAGTCACAAAGTATATAACTATTAAATTGTTACTAATCGTATATATAAAATACTATAGTCTGAAAGATTTACTTTTCTTAAAAATAAACTAAACAGGAGCAATTATTCTTATCATAATTTCATTCCTTTTCACTTACATTTTGATATCCTCTCTTGAGCAAAGAGCAGGGGGTGGTATTTTAGCTGAGCCCTGGGAATTTCACACACTCCACAAACCACCATATTTATGTCTTGGTTAATGGTAAGACTACTTGCAGTTCTGACAACTATATGTTATAGTTGTGTTTGTGAGTGGTGATTTTATAGTTATGTCTACTATTTATGCTCTTGCTTCAGTATCTGCATTCTCACTTTTAAATTTTTTAAATTTTTTATGTTATTTTAAGAAGGATAAAACAGAATAAAACTAACCAAAACAAACCAGTGTAAGACATATAGGCCTCAAAACATTACAAAACCACCAATAGTTATCATAATGCCTTTTGATGTCTTCAAACTAGTTGCAGATAACTTTAGACATAGTAAAAATCAAACAGAAAAGAACAGAATAGAAACAATAAAAACAAGACCAAGAGCACAATAAAGGATTTCAAAACAAGCCAATAGTAAATCCAAAATTTCTACCGTAATATATCTTGCTGTTTTTTGAAATAGCTGCTCTTGTCATCAGACTTGACATAATCAAACAAAACAAAGGAGAATAAAACCCAACTCAGCAAAACATGGAAACGATATAAGGCTTCCAAAACAAGACCATAGGGAATTAAAAATGGCTGCAACTCTCAAAAGGAGACCCCTCCTAGAGGTCAAACTGCTTCTGAACCCGTAATCAGACTACTGGCTCTAGACCTGCAATGTTAGTGAAACACCACAGCACCACAGGCACCCAATTGCATTTTATCTCCATAGCTATCACCAGAGCCTGTGTTTCTTCTGATAAGCTGGTGGCTTACTGGGTAGTGGTGGGCGTGGAGGCTGTGAGATGGTACTTCTTGTTTGCTAGCCTACACACTGGAAGGGGCTGGGGTCTGGCTGTTCCAGTTTGGTGGGCATCCGCGCATGGTGCTGGTTCCCAGACTAGGTTTGCTCACTAATGTGTCCTTTATTCTCTCTACTCCTGGCCCAGGAATAGTGCTCACCCATGGGGAGAAGCTAGGGTCTGGCTGCTCCAGTCTGGTGGGTGACCGTGCATGGCGCTGGCTCCCAGAGAGGGTTTTCTGTATTCTCACTTTATTAATAACACCTCTGTAGGGGAAAAAATGAAAGCTTGTTAAAAGTAAAGTTAGCTGTATTTATTTAGTTTATTTTTATAATGGCAACTTTTGAGATCTTTAAAAGACTTTTTCATTATTCATATATTTTCAAAAATGCTTTTAGGATCATCACATTACAAATATATTTTATAGTACTAGTCTTACCTCCCTGGGATGAGAAAGGAAGGCAACCAAGTGTGAGGAGGATGGGTTTTGTTTGAACCTCATCATGGAAGTAGAAGAATGGGGTGGTAGAAAAAAACACATGGAGACACACAGTACACCCAACACACACATTCACATGTTGCAGGGCCACTTCCTTCAGGGCACAACCAGGAGAATGGCAGGTCAGTAACAACACAAAGTCAACATCTGGGGCTTTGTAAACTAAGTAATGTTCTAGGAAGACTAAACAGCCAGTACAAAGTCCTACAAACAGGACTGAATGAGGCTTAGGAGCCATTTGGAACTGGAATCAGAAAAAGAAGTGGTTGAGTACAGACAATAAAATTACCTGCTTTGTTAAGTATTTCCAAATTGTGAGATGTGAATGTACGTATGTGCCTATGAGCATGCATGTATTTGTGATATGGGAAGAATAATGTTTGGTTAATTAATGGGTCAGAGGCAAAGGAGATAAGAGTATCTAGTGAATCACGAGTAATTTGATAAGGGACTAAGCAGATAAACTGATGTATGATTGGTAGATGAATGGATCCTTGAATAGATAAATGAAATTAGGAAGGATGATTTGAATGAAGAGTAGACACGTGAATGATTGGTTGGATGAACTGATAAGTAGATGGACATTGGATAAATGGAAAATTGGATATATAAAAATTTATATCTATTTATGCATTCATGTATACATTCATGAGAAAATGCATGACTAAACTGATCAATTGGTAGATAAACACAAAGATGGATTAATAAATGAATGTATATCAGATAAATGCATAAGTAAATGAATGATGTGGGAGGCAAGATGTTCATGTCTTAATTCCTGGACCTTGTAAATATCTTAGATTCAATAGCAAAAGGGAATTAATGTTGTTATTCAACTAACCTTAAAATGAACAGATTATTCTGGATTATCTAAGGGGGCTCAAAATAATCATGAGGGTTAGAGACATCATAAGGGAGTTAGACAGATAGAGGGACAGAGTGACAGATCTGAAGATGCCTGTACTCCTGGCTTTGAAGTTGGAGTAAGTTGGTTGAGACCAAGATATAGGTAAGCTCAAACTGTAAAAACCGAGGAAATAGAGATTTTTCCCAAGGCCTTCAGAAGGGTTGTGCCTTGGCTAATAGTTTATTTTTAGCCCCTTAGGAATGATATTAGCCTTCTGACCTCTAGAATTACAAGTTAATAAATCTGTATTGTTTTCAGCTGCTATAGTTGTGGTAATTTGTTACAGCAAAAATAGAAAAGAATAAATACATGAATTAATGTAAATAAATGGATACAAGATGGATGAAGCATTGCATAATTAAATGGATGGTTGATAAATAGATAAGTACACAGGTAGGTGGATGTGTATGTGTGTGAATGGATAGAATGGATAAAAGGATGAGTAAATGGCTATATGAAAAAAACAGTTGGTTTGAGGGATGATTATATAGGTAAATGAGTGGATAAATTCATGAGTGGATGGTTGGTAAATTATTATGTAAGCACATGGAGAAATAAAATGAGGGTAGATGTACAGATACATGGGTGTATAGATGGTGGAGAAGAAGGCACACACATGACTTGATGACTGGTATGAGAGATAATTAAATAGACATATGAATGAGTAGTCAGTAACAAACAAGTGAGTGGATACTTGGGGAACTGATCACATAGATGAATACATATATATATATATATATATATATGAATAAATATAAACTATCTTATGCTTTAAAACAAAACTAGTCTTTGACCTCAAATGTTAGATATTTAGGAGAGTTTCTAGTTAAAATAATAAGACATTCAAATACACTGTAAAATGTTCAAAAAGCCCTGATCCTGGACTAAGTCTCCATTCTCCACTTACAACAAGAGATCTTTGCACTTGAAGGACTCTCTATCTGCAGTATAATACTCTTCCTTCAAGTCCTTAACTTCTACTCATCTCCTGCATTATCGTACGGTGTTACTTTCACAAGGAATTCTTACTTAGTGTGCTTTTATAGTATTGTATGCTCGTGTAGCACTAAAATTCCAATTTATATTTATGTATAAGTGGATCAGTTCATTCTCTTCCACTAGACTAATACCTCCACAAGGACAGAGGTTAAGGGATTTTTGCATATCATCTTATTTCTATCACTCACATCATGCCTGGCACACAGAAAGTATCCAGTAAACACTTTAAAAAAAAAAATAGGGCTAGGGATTTAGCTCAGCAGCATAAGCGTCTGCCTTGCAAACATGAAGTCATGAGTTTGATCCCCAGTACCAAAAAAAAAAAAAAGGTATCCCCATTCACATCTTTAGGAAAGCTAATGAGAAGCTGCTAGCACATTACTGATGCTATGATAATTCTATCTTTTTTATTTTAGACTTGCTATGTAATTTAGACTGGCCTTGGACTCACTTTGTAGCTTAGGCTGGCCTCCTACCTTTACCTCCCAAGTGCTGTGATTATGTCCATGTGCCCTCAAACCTGGAGCAACTCTATATTTACTAGTGGAAGATTCTGACAAGGGGAGTGTTCTTCCAATGGGAAGAGGCAGCCAAGGAGTTCAAGACTCGTTCTGCTTTTCTTTGTGGTGGAGTAGCCAAGAGCCTTGCCTCTGAGTCAAGGCACTCACCTATTTGCCGTCACTTAGATAGCTCTCACTCTCCTCTCCTTGCACCATCCTCTTTTCTGCCTTTGTGAACCACATTACACATCTGCTACCCTGATTTTCTGCAGTGCCAGCTCTGTCATCTGCCCCTTCCCTGCTCTAGGTGGGCATGGCTTATTAATGGCATCACTCTGACCATTCTTCTCTTTTCTCAGAGCTAGTTTCATTTCAGTCTTTGTAGTTATCTGGTAGGCTTAAGTTTGAGTTTTATAATCTAGTCTTACTTTCCCTACCCTGTACATCGAGGGTCTGAGGTAACTGTGCCCAAATTCTAGCTATCTATGGACTATCTGCATTCTCTGGAGCAATTTACTTTTTTAAAAAAATATTTTTTTGAGACAGTGTCTTGCTGTGCAGCTCGGGCTGGCCTTGAACTCAATATGTAGCCCAGGCCAACCTTGAACTTGTGGTGATTCTCTTGCCTCAGCCTCCAGAGTGCTGGGATTACAGGTGTGTGTCATCACGCTTGGCTGGAGCAAATTACTTAAACCTTTTTGAGCCTCAGTTTTCTAATCCATGAAATAGATACAATAAACTTATATCCTGGAGTGATTGTGGGGATTAAAGAAGATGATATAAATAAGATGTTCAGCATAGTCGCTAATAAAAATATGTGATAATTAATTCACTTTCTTTCTTCCCAGGCTTCTTTCCCTTATTTCTTCCTGTAGTACAATGGGGTCTCCATTTTTATTTTACACTTTTCTCTCTATGGAATGTTTTCTAGTCCTCATAAAAACAGCAACACATAAAGCCAAATTGAACAGTATTTTTATATCCTCCAAATAACTCAACTCGGTTATAGACAGGTCAATTTTACTTATTTGAGCATTACCAAAGCACCTGAAACTGGTAAATAAAAGTCTATTCACATTTAGAAGATAAAGAACTAAATCAATACTTTGGAAAATGGCAAAGGAAAGACATTTTCCTGGAGACCTGACTGTGTTATGGAATTTGGTGGCTTATAACTAATCCTGAGGGCTAAAAAACAATGTACAAGAAATTCTTTGTACTTTAAATTTGATGTAGCATTCATGAGTTTGACGAAAGCATGGAAGCGCGTATATTTTTGGGAAAAGAGATTTTTGAGGAGAGTCCTGTGTTACTCACTGAGTATAGTGGAGATTTGAAATTTTAGGAAGAAATGGAAAAGTTACTGAGAAAGTGGGTACCAATTTATTATTAAAATTTAGTGGAATAATCAGATAGTGACAGTAAAGCTCCCTAAGCTGAAGGGAGATTTCAAGATAAAGTCATATTCAATTCATACAAACACAGGCGCAAAAGAAAGCACAATCCAGGCGTTAAATACTAGCAGTACCACTTTCTTGACTTTAGTTAAATTACTCCCTCTTTCTAGGCTCCCAAAAGTTAGAAATTAATGCTGTTACACTGTATAAGTCTTGTGCCTATTAGTCCATTCAGAGTACCAAAAATATAAACTGCTGGACACCTAGAAAGTGCTCAGTAATATGGAACATGGTGGCACATGCTTACAGGTCCAGCTACTTGAGAGGCTGAAGACAGAGAAAGGTTTGAGCCCATGAGTGCAAAGCACTGTGGACAACATAGAAAGAATCTACCTTTAAAACAAAACAAAGCAAAGCAAAACCACAGATTAGTAGCACAGCTTATGCTAAGCACATAAGAAGCCCAGGGTTTTATCTTCAGCACCAGAAACAAGCAAGCAAACAAATAAATATGTAGAATGTGCTTAATAATGTGGCAGATGAGATCATGAATTATTGTTAGTTATGGGGTTTGGGGAATATTCTCCTTCATTACTTACTATTGAGAGTTATTTATAGACCATGGAAATGTTGAGGATTATCTCTAAGAAAAGGCAAGAAGATTTATCTTAGGAAGGTGTGAGGAAATAACACACCCCAGAATCTGGTCTCAGACTTAGCTAAGAAATCTAATTTTTGCATCACTAAGAAGAAATCCATGTCTAGGAAAGATCACATCAATCAAATTTATGGAACAATATGTAAACAGAATTATGGGTAATTAATTTTCAATGAGAAATATAATTTTTGAAACCATCAGAATACTCAAGTCTATGTGATCAGTACATTTTCTTCCTGAGTTCACACATACAAGGAAAGAAAATCTTCAAATTACAACGACAAAGTATGAAATTTAGAGTCAAAACAGTGAGACTTAGAAGATCTTAAGTGGCATGTAAGTGGATTCAGTCTGAGCTAACTGAAACCAGCAATCTCATATTACAAATAGTGTTTTTTTCACACTGTATATTTTCTTTACCAAAGCAGAAAGGAAAATATTTCACTATGGATTGAATGTGTCACCCAAAAGTTCATGTACTGGAGACTTGATTCTCAAGTTCACTTTCATGATATTTGGAGGTGGGACTGGGAGGAAACTAGAATTAGATGAGGTGATGATGGTGAGAAGCCCATGAGACTGTCAGTGGCTTTATAAGAGGAAGAGAGACCTGCATGCGCTAGCTCACTTGTTCTCTTCATGTGATGCACTCTGCCACACTGGATGCAGCAAGAAGAATTCTCCAAATGCTGAAGAAATGCCAGCATTCTGCTCTTGGACTTCTCAGCCTCCAAAGCCCTAAGTCAAATAAACTTCATTTTTTTTTTATCGGTACCAGGGATCGAACTCAGGACTGCGTGCTTGCAAAGCAGGTGCTTATGCCGCTGAGCTAAATCCCCAGCCATTTTTTTTTAATAAATTACTCAGTCTCCAGTTTTGTTACAGGAAATGAAAAATGGACTAAGATACATTCGTTAATTCTTGGGTGATAAACATTTTTTTTGTTTTGTTTTTTTCCTTTTTATCGGTACCAGGGATCGAACTCATGACTGTCTGCTTGCAAGGCAGGCGCTTATGCCGCTGAGCTAAATCCCCAGGCCTGATAAACATTTTAAAAAAAATTCTGTACAATGAAAATACCATAAATAAAGTCAGAAGATAAATGACAAGTTGGACAATTATTTGCAGCACATATGGTAGTCAAAAGGTTAACATCAAATATACAAAGGGCACTGATGTTTTGCTATGACTCAGGTCTGTGTAGATGGTCCCCAAACCCTTATGTGATCATAGGTGTGGCTTTTTGGAGGTGGTTTGATTTGGGTACGTGATGCTGGCATCAAGGATGTGTGATTACTAATTTATTCCACTGGTTGGTCTGGCATAATGCTGGGTAGGATTAAGGGAGCCCATCCTGGTTGTGAGTACTACCTGCCCTAAGGCTGGATAGTCTGGATAGAATATGAGGAACAGAAAGCAAGCTTGCTGCTTGCTTCCTCACTAATTTGCTGCTTTGCTGCCTTCCTGCTTTCTGCGTTCCATGAACTGTTTCTCCTCTGTAAGGCCCCTCTGCCGTACCACCCCACCTTAGAGCAGCCAGCTATGAACTGAAACCTCTACAAGCTGCGATGTAAATAAACTTGGGCATTGAGTATTTTGTCTCAGCGATGAGAAAAGTAACTAAGACAAGAACCAATCAGAAAAAGACCAACATTCTTTCAGAAAAATGAGCATAAAGTATGAATAGGTAGTTCACAGATAAAGAAGGCAAACGATTTATAAATTGTGAAAGGAAATATAACTATATGCCTTCTGAACTTTGTCAAGCTGAGAGGAAATGATATTTTGTTGTTATAATATCATTTTGTTAAATATATATGGCTATATATTTGTATATGATTAATAATGATTAAAATGCATAATTTTCTAAGTTAGTTTTGTATTTTATCTATTTTTTCTATTAGCATACTCTTTCTCATTGATTTAAAAGCATTCTTTATATATTTTTAGCCTTTATGTATGTTGTCTCCCCCCACCCCTTTCCTGAGCCCCTTGAGACAAGGTCATGAAGGAGAAGCAGGAGAATTCCCTTTAGCTGAGCATCCAATGTGCATCAAATTATTTCATGTCTTACCTTCATAACAATCCTAGAAGCATGGTCCTGGGATCCCTCTTTTATAGCTGGGCATGAAGTGGGTCAGAGACCAAGTATCTTGCTCAAGGACACAGAGCTAATATATTGCATTTGAACTTTGAACCTGAAACTGCATTCTTTTTTTGGTGGGGCTGGGGGTGGGGTGGGGCGGGGCAGATGTGTTGCTATGTTGCTATGTTGCCCAATCTTACCACGGACTTGTGGTTATCCTGCGTCAGCTGCCTGTGCTGGGACTACAGGTGCATGTCATCACTCTGGTTAAAACTATGTTCTTTTCTCTCAGACATTTGCCTGCCTTTCCAGATGGTTTGTAGCTTTTCTGCCTAGCACATAATTTCTACTTTACTATAACATCTGGGGATCCAGTTGCAGCAATCTTGGTTCATTCCTGAACCAACCACTGGTCAGGGGTCACGTCTGGAGCAATGAATAGGCTAAAACTCACGTCTGATGTTGAGTCCGAACATCTGTATATGCAGTGAATTGACTTGCTTTTTTGTCTTATAGTTTTAAAAATTATTATAAAAACAAAAAAAAAAAATAAAAGCAATGATACAGAATTTCAAAACAAATAGTAGAAGATTAACACTTCTACTATATTGTATATTGCTACTTTCAAAGTGGTTGCTCAGATTACAAAATACAGGCAAGAAAAAATGATCAAACAATCGAACAATGAAAACACAAGTTCTTTCTGATGAGCCAACAGAGATTAGTAGTATATTTGTCTCTCTAGTATATTATATATATGTATATAATATTTTCCCTCCTTTCTTGTGTCCTTTCCCCTATCCCAGTTGTTCCTTCCTTTTGAGCAGTTTCTTTACCTTTCACTTTCACAATATCTATTGTACATTTTGGATTTTATTTACTCTTTCAGTTTTTTACACTAAGGAGACAATGTGATATTTACACACTTGAGTCTGATTTATTTCACTTATGGAGTGGTCTCAAGTTGCATCCATTTACCTATATGCTTTTTTATTTCTTGCTTCAGCTTCCTTTTTTTCCTAAGGTCATTCCAAGTCATTCCCCTCATTGAAAGGAAGAAGAGAACTCATGCTAAACAGAAGCTATCACCCTTTTCAAGAGAAAGACTTGTGATTTGGCTGGGTCAGGTGCTAGGGTTGTGAGGTGGCATCCATACTTACTACAAGGTGGGATTTTCATTGTTCTCCCATTCCCACAACTCTTGTACAGTGAACTACATTCTTCAAGGCATTTCCTATGCTAGTAGAGTTCCCAGGGTATGTAAGATGAGCACTTTCTTGTGTGTGTGTGCTAGAAGAAGTTAGTCAGATGGAAATGATGAAGTTGTAAACACTGGAGAATTTCAGGAATGCACTCTTTCTTCAACATCTGCAGGGCTGGCTGCCATACACTGAGAGGCATTCAGTGCACTCAGTTACCTGCAGTGCTCCACACCGGCTTTGTAGTAACATGCTTCTGTACTATACCCAGGATTCTCTTTTCTAACTGGTAAATGCTTTATATCCACCAAGTTACCTACACTATAAAGACTCCAAGACCATCTTTCAAAAAAGGCAGAGTTAAGTGTTCACCTTCTGTACTTCACAACTCCTGTGTTGACCTTGTCATAGCCTTGGCTACGTTCTATTGTGGTTTTTGTGTGTATAACTGGGATCCCCACTAAACTCAAATGTAGATTCCCTGCAGGGCAAAGAACATGCTCTATGCATTTCCAGTGTCCAGAATGTTTGATGAGTAGATAAGGGTGTTTCTGAGTCATAGTCTCCCTTTCCCATCTGATCTGTGCTCAGGCTTGTATGGTTGGTTCTTGCTCTCATTCTGATTTATTTGATTTGCTTCTTCCTCCAACTTTCTATGAAGACTGATTCTGGTCTTAATCTTCTATGAGGGCCTAATATAAGTCTTGAGTTATATCACCTGCCAGTTGGACTCATCATTAATTCTGGTTGTGTGGTGGGAGAGTTCTCAAAGCCTTTGCTTAAGTGAGAACCCTACAACCTCTTAAATCCTTTCTGAGCTGATGAGACTCCCACAATCATTACCACACTCCTGGGGTAAGTCCAGGACCTGGTCCTAACCCTTCTGGATTTCTCCATGCTTTTGTGGGATGAGGCAAGGTTTCTTCATAACAGTAACACTCAAATTGGGTTCCAAATTGGTCCCCTACATTTATCTTTCCTCTCTTCTACATTACGTGAGACATGTCAGAGGGCAAATCAGCTGAGTCACTCCTGGACCAGAGTCCTGCGGCATCAAAAGAGAAAACAGAGACAATGAGCTCACTCCACAGGAAGGCAGTAGAAGCAGTCAGGCAGCCCAAAACCCATGGAAGGCAAGCGAAAGGCCATCTAGGCCACAACTGTGTCTTCTCAGCAGATGCCACTGTTTGCAAAGAAGTGCTCTTAAGACTTATTTATACCTAAGCTGGCTCCATTACTGGAAGGGACAATGGGAATCCACCACTATGTCTCACTATGACACTCAATTTTGCACATCTTGCAAATGTGAGCTGCTAGACCAATGCATGGGAGGAGTAACAAGAGTTTCTGGGTTGCGAATTCTAGGGGAAGGATGTTTGAGGATCATAGCTGAATTAGTCTAGATACTCACTGACACTCACCATGGCCAGCCCCAGAGGTTACTGAGATGTTATTCCTGCCTCCCAAAGGTTTCATGGTCTAGCACAATGATAGAGAACCTTTTAGAGCTTTCAATTTTAGCAAACAGTTGGCTGCAGTACATGTACCATAGGTTTGCCATCACTGGTCTAGCAGATGAAGGTAGGATATTAACACATTCCAGACTGTGCTCTTGTAGAAGAAACAGAATACGAGTAGAAATAAATGTTCCTTATGTGGAAGGGAGTGAAGGTCGAGTGCACTGGTCAGAGAATTTAGGGAGATGGCTTCATTTTTAAGTGATATATGAAGAAGTTATATATTTGAAGGATAATGATCATGGAAGATGAGGCTAGAGAGGTAAACTGCAAGAGAGGCCTTTATTTTGTAAACAAGGTCGGTACAATAGAACATTCACCGAGTTAAAGAGCATGCACAAAAGAAAAGCTAACTAATGAACAAAGATGACATACTTAGCTTTGTATGAATTGTTTCAAATACTGGATTAAAGGAGAATTCCTTGGCTGTATGTGTTCCCACATCTTTAGCCATTCTGAGAAAAGTGACCATAGACAACAGAGCTTGTGGGGGCCTCCATATGAGTAGTGATTAACATTGAATCATATCATCTTTTGAGAAGTTTGGAAATTTGGATCTAAGAATTAGAGGTAGACTTAAACAGCAGGATGATTGACAGTTGAGAGAAACAGAGAAAAGGCAATGGGAGCAACTAAATCATCAGTCAGAAGAGGCTGCGGGGCAGACAAAAGGAGCCTGGCAAGCAACTGTGACCCAGTAGGATTAAATCTTTTGTAGGGGGAAGAGAAGTCAATATCTTTGAGAAAAAAGCAATGGGATAGTCATGGAGATAAAAAAGTGCTAAATCATGAGCATGATGAGGTGACAAAAGCAGGGAGTAGTGGTGCCCATTTTGTATGGAATCACGCAATGCCTGGAAAAGCAGCAAACATTTCCTATGTACTCACAACTGCTGGACTCCAAGGAGAGGTCCAGAACCCTTCTGCCTGGCTTACCATCAAGAAGTTGAGATGCCAATATAGATGGGCCAAAAGCCAGAAAACTAATTATGGCAAAAGGTGATTCTCTCTCTTGTGAGATTAGATCAGTCTGGAAATTCGCTTTTTCTCTTCTGGCTAAAAATGAAAATGGACTGGGTCATTGAGTTGGCAACCCACTGGGGAGAAGTGGGTCAGATAAGTCAAGATCTGCTCTGCAACTTAGAATCTCTATTTTTCTTAGTATATTTTTTTCTTGGACATGTTACTTCGTACCATTTTAGTGCAGCTTGAGAATGGGTGTTATGGCAGGGATTAGGAGAGAAGAAAAAGTATTGTACTGTTCAGGTTTTCTATATTCCAACAGTGGAGATCATATCCAGTGATCCCATAAAGAAAGGAATCCGTTGGAAGAGTATTAAGTAGCTCGCAGCATTGAGAAAAGGCTGGAAAACTGGTCTCAGAAAGGCCAGATAAGATCCTACTACAGGAGTGGTTCAGTAATCTCTGATGGCACTGTTGCCACTGGATACAGCTCTTCAACGTGTTGGGTCCTGCTCCCTTCCAAATGGCATGGGTGCTCAGACTTAGGAGCATAAATGGTAAAAGTCTTCTGAGATCAGTTATGTTTTCCTCCAGCCCATGTCAAAGAAATCCTCTATATTGCTCAATCTAACACAATGATAGGCCAGAATTGCAGCAAAAAAAGAGTATGCAGGGATGGAGAGAAGTGACTGGATTCACAGTATGTTTGGGAGGTAGAATAAATGAGATGCTGATGGTGAAAGCTTGGTATCAAGGATGAGATCTTGGTTTCTAACTTACTGAGCTGAATGGCTGCAGGAACATTACCTGAGAAAGGAAGATGGCACAAGTGTGAGTGTGTGTGTGTGTGTGTGTGGTGTGAGCAAACTCATATGCCAACACATTAAATATTAAGTGTCTATGCAACAGCTGGGTGGAAACTTCCGCTTTTCCCCCCTCTGTGGAGAGAAGTTTATTACATAACAGACCCTTGGGGAGATAAACCTAAACCCAGGTAGACTATGGGTAAATACTCTTTATCTTCTCTGGAAAGCAGAGCCAGAGTCTGTGCTAGAAGGGCATCTGAGCCCAGCATGCTTGCACCTGATCTATTCACTGCCCATAATTCTATCATTGAGTGTTGATGCATTAAACATCAAGGGTCTACTCTGTGCCTGTCCTGAGATCTTGATGTCCTTCCCTACTCCTCCATTCCTCATTTCTTATGCCTGTGGGTAGGACAGCCAGCATTGCTTTCATGGAGACTGAGCCTAAATGCTGTACTAGAATTGCTTTCTCAGAATTATGTAAGCTGGAGCAGAATGCTGGAGGCTCAGTTTGCAACAGCACAGACTGATACAATGGAGTGCTCCAGTCACACACTTGTATTGCTTATATGCTGAGAATAGCAAAACTAAACTAAGTCACCTAACAAAATGTCTATTAATACACAACTTATGTAAGAAAAGAACAGCTCATATAAGAAAAAGAACCCTGCTTTGTCTTTGTGCTGTTTTCATGTCATGGTGCCATTCCCATGTCTCTGGGCTCTGATACGAAGCCAGCTTACTCTTGCAATCATCACCAGCAGGGAAGTAACCCAGAGAAGGCAAGGGACTTGGACAGAACTCAAGGATTGTGTTCCTACGTTGAAAAATCATCACTGCCCAATTTGTTCTTTTCCCTTCTTGAGGGCTTGAAGGGGTGAGGGCTCTGGTTACTGCTGCTGCCAGCAAAGCTGTAGTTTAGGGGCAACTGATCCCTTTTTACAAATTCAGGCAGAAAATGGTATCAACATGAACAGTAAAGAAAAAGTTTAGTTGTCATATTGAGACCATGGGTAAGATACAGAGCTTTCTCCAATAGAAATGACTTTCCTATTTTGTTTTATAGAATGTTACCTGGATTTAATAATAAATTAAAATAGTATATACATTTTAAACATATATATATATAGCATTCTTTATTGTTGAAATATTATATATATATGCAGTGTTCTTTATTGTTGAAATGTTTTATGTATATATAGTTCTTTATTTTTGAAACGTTAAATTCATTTTGTTCTAAAAATTAAATAACACTTAAACAAATGTAATTTAAGTAATGGAGTGTGTGCTATCCAAAATCTATGTGCTCTTAGATCAACTTCTTGTCCTTGTCCTCTGTGTCATGGTGGGGCTGACCCTACAGGCTTCTTTCTTAGACAACTCTGTCAGCAGAGTTAGAGCAAGATGGAATTTCAAGGTATTGGTGAGGGATGGGTCAGGGGAACAAAGGTTGTTCTCTTCCCTCTCTCTGCCATAGTAGCATCTTCAGGAGTAGCCACATCTGCTCTGTTACTGCAGCTCTCATCTGATACGTTTGTCACGGTCCTGTCTTTTTGCCGGTGACCCTGAACCCTGAGTTCCAGTAACACCAAGTCTTCTTATCTCTCTAGCCTAGTGATGGTAGTAGCTTCCTGCTGTTGCTGAACTCCTGAGTTGTCTCACTGTCCTCTCTTTGAGAGAACAACTCTTCTATCTCCGGTGTATTAGTCACTTTCCTATTTCTGGGACAAAACACCTGACATACCCTACTTAAAGGAAACGAAGTCTAATTTGGCTCATGGTTTCAGAGGTTTTAGATCATAGTTGGTGGGGTCCAAAGCAGAGATGACACGGTGGAAGAGTATGGTGTAGGAAAGCCACTCAAATCCAAAGCAAGCAGGAGGGTGGTGGAAGAGAGCCAAAGGGGAAGGGACTAGGGACAAGAACACACACCTTCAGGTCAGGTATGCAGTGATCCATTTACTCCAAATGGGCCCACCACCTCTTTAAAGTATATTCAGCTATGAACTCATTAACGGGTAAATCCACTGATGGGTGGAATATTCTCATGATCCAGCACCTTTCAAAAGCCCTACATCCGAACAAGTGGGACTGTGGGGGGAATATTTTAGATTTAAATCATAACAATGTCTATAATCAAGTCTCTGCATTAAATTCCCTCTTTTTAAAAATGGTTTTGTCCATTTTTAAAGCACTTGGGAGACTGAGGCATGAGGATTGTTGCAAGTTTGAGACCAGCCTGGGCTAACAAAGTGAGCTCAAGGCTTGCCTGAACTGCGAGTGAGATCCTGTCTTTAAAAAAAAAAGTTTTGTTTTCTTCATTGGACTTTGTCCAAAATAGGCAATATTAAAATAAAAGCCTTTTACAGAGTCCGCAGAATTTTAAAGAAAGCCGAATAGTCAGCTTGATAAAGGATGCATATGGGAAATTACTTCAGTGATAGTAGAAAATAAAACTGAGGAAATAACATGAATTTTCAGGCAGAAGTTTCAATTGAGAAGGAACAGGAAAATGGGAAGAGACTTCAGTCGGAGGGACGGGCACATTCCATACATTGTTAGCAAGTGAGGTTAGGGAAAAAGACTTGTCTTCCTCTTTTGAGAGTAGCAGGTCTTGTATTCAGGCTCAAGAATCCCTGTCTCATGTTCCCCTTAGGGCTTCTTATCCCATTTCAAACTTTTGAAAAGATCAGGAACAAGGAAAGCTCTAGATCTTAGGGATTAGGAATTAACACTTTGTGGGCATTGGTCAGAGAGATAGAGATGAAATGAGGACAAAGGGGAGAGATACTAAACTCTGAATTCTGAAACATCAAAACGTGTTATAAATGGGAAAATGGGAAGAGCTGCTAGCTAATCCAGATGCTTTGTAAATCCTCGTCTTCAAGCAGTTCAGCCACAGGTCTTCTCTCGGTTCCCAAGGAATACCACATTGCTATCCCATGCAACTCAGCAGTGTGGCTGTTCCTGGAGGAGGAGAGTATTAGCCAGTGGGTCACAGGTGGGAGGTGGGCAGAGGTGGCAGAGCAAACCTCTGGAGGTGATCTTCCAGGCTCACACATGTGAGATATGTCTGCATTCCTGAATGATCTGAAAAGCTTACAGGGAATCAGTAGACTTGTGCTTAAAGCTGGGGATAACAGCAAAGTGCATGTTATTAGTGGGGGAGCAGTCAGATGTTAATGGTAACATGCAGATATTAATGGCCTGAATGACTACAACTTCTAAGATAGGTCTGGTTGCTATCACTTTAAAAATATCTAGCCATATTGGTCGGGTAGTGAACTTGCAGTGCAAATTCCCTGGCTAATAGTTGCATTTATGTTAAAGAAGTACTGTCTCTTAAAGGCTAAGTATGTGGTTAAGGCTGAGGCTGGCTGGGCTCTCTTCTTATCCTCTAGAGGTTTTATTTGCTCCTTCACTCTTTCTTCCCCTGCTCAGTCTTTTCTCCTTTGCAATTTCATGACCAGTTCCTTGCAGCAGCTTCTTTCCCTGAGGCTGATGGGTTATGCCTTCCAGGAGGGAGAGTTCACAAATTGCAAGAGTTTTGTTTTTGTTTGTCTTAAAGCTGAGCAGTGGGATCAGATAGCACAACCTGCAGGTTTGCTGCCTGCTCAGCAGGACAAAGAGGACAGCAGGAGAAAGATGAAAGTCCAGCAGACCAGAAGAAAAGAAAACATGAGGACTCTCATTTGCTTACTTGAAGGGGAGGAGACTTTGCTGGAGCGTCTCTGGGGCGGGAATAGGGGTGGGGTTGAGACACTTCCAAGAGCCTGTGCTATTTCCAATCTCCAGATGGTGTCATTTGCCCTGCAAAACAAGTAACAGGCAGCGAGATTTGATGCTTAGAAATAAATGTGTGGGTAAGGCATTTGGGAAATGACACCTATAGCCATCATGCTTACGGGATTCAACCACACTTGAACACAACTGCTGTGCCATGCTGGCCTCCAGATCATTTGAATACTCTATTTACATTGTTACCAGCTATATTTGCACAACTAGATCTTCCACCTGTTTGATAATTTACCTAGGGTACATACTGTTTACATGGTATAGCCCCAAGTGGGAAAACTGGTCATACCAGTTTGAGGCTGGAAAGAGAGGAAATTAACCCAGAATATTCCTTTTGATTTCTCCAGATCCATTTTCCTTGACTCAGCTTTTGACACATCGTAAAGATAAATACTAAATAATAATAATTATAATCATTACTTCAGGTAGAATGCTTTATTACTTTCTAGGCATTACTTTAAGAGCTCTAGACAATCATGTAGAGTGTATACTATTACTGTATTATACTCATTTTACAGATAGGAAACTGGACAGAGAGACTTTTTGTAATTTTCCAATGTGCAGTTTGGCTCCCCTGAAATTCATGTTGAAATTCAATTCCCATTAGGAGAGATCAAGAGGTAAGACCAGGTATGTCCTTTAAGGGGTGACCAGGGCTCTGCATTCATGAATGAATTAATGAGTTAATACATTATCTAAACAGTCAACCTGCTGTAAAGTCAGTTTAGTTAGGTGCCTCATAAATCTCTGTCTTTCATGAAACACCCTGAATCACCTTAGGATTCTGATGACAAGGCTATTGCTATAGGTACCCCTTGATCTTAAGCCAAAACCATGAACCAAATGAACCCCTTTTCCTTCTAACATAACCAGCCAGTGCCACTGTGTTTTAGCAACAGAAAAGCAGTTAAACAGTTAATCTCTGCTGCCACCAGCATTTGAACGTGGGCAGTCTGGATCCAGATGTTCTAGCACTGTGGTTTTCAACACGAAGACCTCCAGTTCACACTAGAAGATGGAAGAAGGGTAATTAGTTACTAACCTTCTGTCTCAAAACCTGACTAAAATTAGAGGAGGGATTTTTTTTAAAAAAGGTTTAAATCCACAAAGACCAAGAAAGTGAAGATACTAACTGTCCTCAAGCGGCAATACAATTTTAGAAGGTGAAAAGCTGATGAATGAGTGGAGGCTGACCTATCAGACTCAGAAAGCTGAATCCTAAAATGGAATTGGATAAGCCAAGAAAAAGCAACCCGGTGTCCTGGCAGCCCCCTCCCCTGCCCCACAAAGTTTGTGAATTGGTAGCATTGGGTGGGATTGAAACACGAAGGTTGGTTCAAAGCCTAAGACACAGATTCCTCCTCCACCTTAGTGCAGAAGGGCTTGTTTTCTGGAGGAGATAAAAGAGGGCGTCTGGATTGGAAGATACCAGGTATAATTGAAGGCACGGGTGATCTTTGCCAGTAACAAAAGAATTCAGTGTAAGTTTGCATGACTATCATATGACTCTTGGGTGTTTATTCTCTTACAACTGTTAGAAAGCTGGCAGGCATGGTTACATCCTTTAGGAAGAAGAATCAGAGGTCTTTCCCCTGGAAATCTGGTCAGCTAAAAAGAACTTAACAAATGGGCCTGGAAGGATCACCTTATAATGAAGCCCACAGAACGTATGCTCAAATATAAAGACCGATCAGTTTTGGGTGTTTTTTTTGTTTTTTTGTTTTTTTTGCTTTATTCTTTGTCTTAGTTACTTTTTACTCATTGCTGAGACAAAATACCTGATGACCAAAGTTGGAAAAGGAAAGGTTTATTTCTTACAGTTTTTGGAGGTTTCAGTCCATACTCAGTTGGCTCCAAGGCAGAGTGGCATGGCAGGGCCCCAATTCATGGCGGCTGCAAACAGCAAGGCAGAAACTGGCAAGAGAGAGACACACACCTTCTTCCTGCAATTACATCACTGTGGTTCTACCCTTATGTGGGTGTAGCACTGACACCATCAATCCAAGCACTATACAATGAACCATGACACTCTTTTATTTTTATTTTATTTATTTTTTGGTACTAGGGCTCAAACTCACAACCTTGTGCTTGCTAGGCAGGCGCTTATAACACTGAGCTCTCCAGCCTTTAGTCTGAACTAAATATCTAAACCTAACCCAAACCCAAACATCAAAATATTCAACCACCAAACATTCCTAAATAGAGAAAATACTCCACTGTAAAGATAGAAACCCAAACTAACAGGTGCAGTTTTGAGGCCTTCAAAACAAGGTAGGGTGAAGATAAAATTAGACACCCTCCAAAAACATAAAAGGCAAAGTATTACAAAAGAGGTTAATCAGAGGAAATTGAGAGTTTGGAAATAAAAACACCTGTTTTGGGAAGGATGCCGTCATTTTTCTTGGATCTATTAGAGTACGTTGCTCTGTGGCCTATCTGTTATTGGAGAAGTCTGCTGCCATTATAATTTTTGACATTTTCTATGAAAATTGATTTACTCTCTGGAAGCGTTTAGGATCTTCTCTTTGTCATCAGTGGTTTCATGTTTTCCAGAGGTATGATTTGGGGTTGAAAATATTTCTAGTGTTATGTGTTGACTACTCTTCAAATCTGGAAACTCATGTCTCAATTATTTCCTCTTCTATTGTCCATGTCGTTAACCTTTTGTCCTTTGGGAACTTTCATTTCTATCTCATTCTAGGTTGATCCTAGAGAGAGACTCTCAGGAAGTCTGGATTGGGAGACCCAGAGAGGCAAATGATCCAGAGAGGCTGTCAGTCATCCTTGACATGGAGTCCACTCCTCATTTAGATTTGAGCTATGGGTGTGGAGAGGTGGAGCTGGGGAATCTCTGTCTGGTTTTCTTAATATCGCAGCCTTGGTGCTGTCATGTAACTCTCTTGTCAATAGCTCCTTCTCAGCTCTCCTGTCCTACAAATCCTTTTCTATTCTGCCCCTATGGCAGAAGCTCTACGTAAGAGGAAACTGGGAACATGAATTATTTTCTGAACCTAGTCTATAAATTTATATCTCTATACTAACCATCCAAAGAACTGGATTCCATGAGTGCCCAGCAAATGAAAAGCAAGTTAACATTTCATTCTAAGAACCAGTACCCAAGTAAAAGCTAAGAATTAGCTTGATAGTCACCTGTAGCAATTTTGGGACAGCAGGATTTTTGTTAGGCCTCAGGTAACACACCACTGCTTAGGGCTTGCTGCATCCTGGGATGCCAGAGGACTTGTTTCCTTAGCAACAATAACCATGTGACAGGAACACAGAGATCCCAAGATGTTGCTTAGCAACCATGCTGCACCTGCTGGGGCTCTGGGCCAGCAGCTTGGGCCAGGGAGCCTGGCTTTGAAGTTGGAAACTTCCATCATGGCTGGCAAAGGAGGCAGACCTAATTTGGGGAAGCCCAGTCTGGGCCCTGAGAATTTGTGGCAATATCAGAAATAGAAATGGGGAGGATGAGGCAGAGGAGATTGTTTTTTCTACAGTAATACAGAAGGGTAGAAGATGTGGGAGGAGCAGGGCTGGTGAGGAGAGTTATACTATGGGCTGATGTGTATACCAGTTCTTTTTCTGGTCCATCCTACAGAAAATTCTTAGATCCTAGAGGAAGGATGTACCTGGTTCAGGACTCAACTGTACAAGAACTTCTCAGGCACCTGAAGCAAGCCAGAGTATTTGATCCCTAACACTCAGTCCAAGGAGAATTCTCCTCTGTAAAGATATGGAGTACTTTACAATAGATACACATTTTTGGTAACAAGAGGTACCATTAGTCAGTCTGAGGAACTTAACTATTTAGTCTCTTAGAAAAATAGCTATGGAGGAGCTGTCCATGGTTTTGGGATCTCTGTGTCTCTGTCTCTGAGTCTGTGTCTGTGTCTCTGTGTCTGTGTCTCTGTGTCTGTCTCTCTTTCTTTGTTTCTCTTTCTCTCTCCTGCCAGAGCTCAACTGATTTAAAGGTAGGTTATGAATTTGAACTGTCTAGATTTGAATTCAGTTCCTTACCAAGGGCAAGAGGCTAAATTTTGTATTGAACTATCTATACAGCAGTAGAGATGGAAATTTGATAGATCATTTTAGGGATTAAATAAACTCACATTAAAGTGATTGTCACACTTCTTCGTACATACTAAGTGTTCAGTAAAACTATCATCTCTATCAACTCTACTCCACCCTTGCCTCCGGCAAATAGCCTAGGAAACAGTCTGTGGTCAGGTCTATACCCTGAAGCCTACAGGAATAAATATGGCCAAAACTCTAGTTCCTTTTCATTTACAGATAGAAGGACTGTTCCTGGTGATGAGGGGCTTCCTGAGGATTTGAATATCCTTGACCACTTGACTTTGTTTTAGTGAAGCAAGCGCCTCTCTAACTTTTCCTCTCAAAATAGCCCAGTATCTTTATCTGGTCCTGCTCAGAAAATGCACATATTGTACCTTGCTTTAGGAAACAGCGATACTATGAATTGAGGAATAGAGCTCAAATTACAATTTCTACCATATCCTAGCCATGAGATTTTGAGCTAGTTTCATATTCTCTCTGTCAGTTTTCTCCTCTGCAGTACAGAAAAGTAGCAGTACTGAACCTCCTTGGTGTGAGGTGTCTGGCTCTTGATGAATGTTGGCAATATTAGCACGTAACCAGAGATAGGCAGGACCCAAATGTGTTCTCTCCATCTCTGTCTCTCTCTGTCCCCCATCTTTGTGTGTGTGTGTGTGTGTGTATGTGTATGTGTGTGTGTGTGTATGTGTGTGTGTGTATGTGTGTGTGTGTGTGTGTGTATGTGTGTGTGTGTGTGTGTGTGTGTGTGTGTGCTGCCATCATTATGAACTGGCTTCAACTGAGAATATGAAAATGATGGTATGATGTTTTTACTGGTTCCTAAAAAAGAGAAAAGACAAAGAAGTTGATCTTTGAAGTGCCTCCTCTGTCCTAAGGTGGTACAAGGAGCTGCAATAGCAGATTTGTACTCGTATCTACAGAGCGCTGACTGCTGCTCTTTGGTGCTGAGGGAACCCCAGCAGCCAACCTGAAGCACGCTTCTCCACACATCCCTCAGTTCTCCCTCCTTCCTCCTAACCATGGCCGAGGCTGGCACCTGCTCTTCCTCCTTTTTCAGCTGAGCTTGTTTCCCAGATGACCCCACAGCTGCATGTTTCCAAAATTAGCTGGATCCTGCATTTGACTCTGATAATTAATTACCCAAATGGAGAAAACTAAATAGTTAACTGGTTCATGGGAAGATAATTAGCTTTTCTGAGCCTCTGTTATAGCAAATAAAGAGGAGGATTGTTTCTCAATTGCTTTCATTAAAGGCAGTTCTTTTCACCCAGGGGCCCAGCCCCAGAGGCCCATGGAGCCCTGTGGGACTCCTTAGTGCTCCTGATGGTTCATCTCAAAATAGAGAGACAGCTGGTGCACTGTAGGCTTTGGCCTCAACAACAGGATGGGCTCAAGCCCCCACCTCCATCGTGTATTATCTCTCTAACCTTGGTCATGTACTATGACCTCGATTTTCTTACCTGAAAATGGGAATAATTCTTTGTAACTCACAGGGATGTCATAACCATTGAGTTGGATAATGCCAGTAAAATTCTTGGTTTCAGGTGCCTTGATACATTTCTACTGATAAAGTTCTTCCTAAAGCTCATTGCTCATTGATTGGGAACAATTTTCACCACACCATCATTATTGGTATCATGGATACAAATGAAACATACAAGGAACCAAGACTATTAAGTCAAGATCCAATCAAACATCAAAAGTGCTCAAAGTTATTTTTAGAAGGTCTAGAGGCCTTCTCTGGTGTAGACTCAGACTGGAACATCTCAGAGACAACTGAACCATTTTCACTGGGAAGATTAATGTGGGCAGTGTTTCTCACATTTTTAAAGTGGTTGTATCACATTATCTTATTCTATCCAACTATTCCTCCTTGAATTTCCCTCTCAGTTGATAAGTTTATTTCTTGTTTCAGTGAGAAAATGCAAGTGATTAGGGAGAACTCTAACAACCTCCCCCAACTGCATTGACTCCTTACCTGGGCCCTGTCTATTTTTCTGCTTTCTCTGTGAGATGAACAGCCTGTATTCCCTCCAAAGCCAACCTTTACTTATTACTAGAACTCATCCTTTCTTGCTTTCTCAAGGACATCACTCCAGCAATTTTCCTTCTCTTTCCTGCATCATCAATTTTCTTCTCCACTAGAACATTCCTATCAGCATAAAAACATGCTGCTATTTCTTCATTGTAAAAAAAAACCCAAAGTAAAACTCTTTATCTCATAACTCTTCAGCCTTCTTCCTCATTGTTTTTCTTCCTTTTACAGCAAAATCTACTGAAAGAAGTTTTAAACACTGGCTACCTCCAATTCTCTTCTTCTGATTGTTGTTGGAACCCACATCAATCAGGTTTTCACAACCACCACTCTACCAAGATCACTAATTGCTTCTATACAGCTAAATATAACAGTCAGTTATCAGTTCTTGTATTATTTGACAGTGTGGTAGAAGGGATTAGCTCCTCACCAAATCTCTCTCTCCTTCCTCCTCCACACTATTCTATCCAACTATTCCTTCTTGAATTTCCCTCTCAAAGATGTAGACATCTTTTGCTGATAGATGTGGCATATGACATGTTTTAACCAATGAAACTTCCAAGCCTGACTCACAAGACCCTCTTGTGTTGAGCATCTGCCCTGCTCCTCCCTTACCTTTACTATTGGCCACTCTGCTTATGACTTGGGAGACTAACCATCAGGGACATTATCAATGGGACTTTGGTTTCCGGTTGGATGACGTTAATGGGAAGTACCTTCAGGAAACTGGAAGGAAGAGAGTGAGGTTTTTATTCTCCTGTGTCCCTGTAGGGATGCTTTGAGTTGTCCATTTCCCTTTACAGGGGTATCAGCCAAAGATCTTTCCCCATGAATCTCTGTCTCTCTCTCATTTCTATTAATCACTGCTTCCTTTTGCCTCTTTAACCCCAAGGACCATAAGAACTCGTATTGCCAACCATTGCAGCGTTATGGCAACATTATTTGATGATTTCTCGCTCCTGCTTACACTTTTATAAGTAGCATATTTATGAAACCTTTAAAAAATTATCAAACTTGTGTGTGCCCTCTATTTCTTGCCAGTGTCGAATCAATATAGTTCCCATGCACAAACCTCAGCTCCCACCCCAATTTACTGACTGAATAGTATTACCCAGAGTGACTTTGAAAGTCGTAAGTTCAAGATACTTAGGCTCTGTCAAGATGTAACCCTGATAGTCATCATCAAGCAGAGAACCACTCTTACCATCTTTTCATCCCTCTCCTCTACCGCTGAATATATTTTTACAGGAATAGGAAATTATATTGTTTGCATTACTGAGATATGAGAATGTCTCTATTACAGCAGGTAGTTCTACGTGCCTATTACAATTTGTCATGACTTGTGTCTAGACGTTCCCCCTAAGCCTCATGCAGTCAAAGGTGGGCCTTTCTCAGAGGTGACTGGATCTAGTGTGTGTGACAATGGGACTGACTTATGGTGAGATGATAGGATTGAGGGCACTAGGATTAAGAGTGTGAGTGCTACCCACCCTAGGTAGCCTGAATAAGATAAACAGGATAGAAAGCTGTGGTTGAACCTTGTTGCTTTGGTATCTTCTGCCTGTTGTGATCCTCCACAATACCACCCTACTTGAAGCCTGCTGATTATGGACTGAAATTTCTACAAACCGTGAGCTAAATAAACCTTTCCTCCCTTAACTTTGAGTGTTGATCATTTTGTCTCAGTAATAAGAAAAGTGTGACACAACTTAAGGTGCAACTCTGTGCAGTGATAATGATCTACTTCTGGCAACACTTTTTATGCTTAGTTTCCAAGACATTATTTTTCATAGTTTTCCTTCTACTTCAGTAGTTGCTTTTTCTTAGTGTTCTGTTCAGTTCTTCCTTATCTCCCATTTAATGTTGGATTTCTCCAGGTCCATCATTGGGCCTCTTCTCTGTCACTACTTCTTTCCTGGCAACTGCATCCAATCTCACTGCTTTAAATATCTCCACATTTACACCCCCAAACCAGATTTCAACCAACAACTCTTAGCTCTTAGCTCATATATTTAACTTTCTACTTGATATCATTGTCTAGGTTTCTAATAACATCTCAGATGTAGCACATCCACAGTTAAATCCCACACTTCACGACTTACTCATCCGAAGCTTCCCCCGTGTCAGTAAATAGTAACTTCATATTTCCTGTTATTCAGGCACGATCCTTAGGTTCATCCTTGGCCCTTTCTTGTTCTCCCATCTGACATCCAATCTATCAGTAAATTCTATCAACTCTATCTTCAGAATATATTCAGAATATGAGCAAGTTGCAGCATGTGCCATCATGTCTGGCTTCATGACTTTGCTGACTGTATGCCTTTCTGTCCTTCCCCTCATTCCTGAGCTCTTTGAGTTCCATTAACACACCAGGATACTCTAGTTTCAGAGTTAGTGCCCTCACTTGTCTCTCTTTCTTGAACACTCATCCTAGGCAGCCAGGTTTGGTGGGTCATTTTCTTGACTTCTTCATGTCTTTAATCAAATTAAAACTGTACAGGGGGATTTTTTTTTTTTTTTTTTTTTTTGCCTTTGGAGGACAGGGTTTTGCCATGCAGTTCGGGATGGCCTTGAACTCACTTTGTAACCCAGGTTGGCCTTGAACTTGCCTGCCTCAGCTTCCTGAGTGTTTTCAGAAGGACTTTTATCATCATCCTCTGAATAGTGAGTGTATAATGAGAAGAATAAAAACTGTAAAATGTGACCTGTTATTGTTTATTATGATCTGGGAGTGTCTTAGAGATCTGTTCTATGGCTAACCCATTCTCCTCGCAACACTCTGTACTCATTTCCCCCTTTATTCTTTTCTACGGGCTGAACACCAACCTCATTGCACTGTGCATTTGACTTTTTAATGTCCATTTCCCCCTTGCCATAAAAAAGTATGTGTAGGGGCTGGGGATTTAGCTCAGTGGCGTAAGCACCTGCCTTGCAAGCAGGCGTGAGTTCGATCCCCGGTACCGATAAAAATGAAAAAGACAAAAAAAAAGAAAGTATGTGTGCTAAGTGTAGAGTCTTTTTTTATTATGCTCATTGCAGAGTCTGGCACATATTTACTAAATAAACAAATGTGCTTCTCCTGAGACTTATTATGCTAATAAGGGTGAGCTCTCCTTCCCACCGTGAGTTACATGACTACAGAGCTCATTTTATAATCTCAGTTTCAAGAGGTGACAGGTTTTGAGGGGAAGGGGTAGTAAAGGAAAGGAAAGCTAATTTACCATATCCTTAGCACCATCATTATTACCAAATCCTGGCCTGACCTGGTTTAACTATGAAATCTTCCAAGAAGAAGCTTCTTCCTCAAACGCCATCCAAATTTTCTGGGTTCCTTCCTCAATTGTAGACTCATTGGCCAGAGTTCTTAGAAAATTTATCCTTTGATTCCAGCAGACATCAGGGCCTCCAGTAGGGAACATTCAACAGGAGAAAGGGAAAAGCACCATTCCCAGGTTTTAGCACCATTTGTACTGACTGCGCAGTAGAAGAAAAAAGTTCTTAGGAAATCTGTGCTCTCAGACTTCAAAGAATGCTTGCTGAATCTTTATTGAACTCATTTTCTTAGTGCTGAGAATGAGTTTCTCTCTAGGAGCCCCAAGAATAGGTAATTCCCTACATATAGATTCTACCAACCATAAAACAGTTATTGGTGTCCTGGAGAGCTAATCTGGGGAGGCTGTATCCTATATAGAAGTTAGGTTAATGTTTTGCTGATATCTAACAATTTATTTTAAGTGAAAATGTATTATTAGATTTGTAATGTATAAAAGACTTTTGATATACAAAATGAAACAAAAACAGAAAACAAAGTAAAGTGAAGCCATTACTCTCAAAGATGGTGTGAGAAATAGATTGACAAAAGACAAGGATGAATGGGAAGAGGCCAGGAAGTTGTAGAAATCCATGTGTGGGCAGAGTGGACAGGCTGATCCAAGGAAACATAATGCAAGCGATGGAGAGACATGGTGAATTCAAGAAGTTATACTCTGTTTTCTTTAGGAATAGTGGTTTCTTTAAAAGTAGTTCTAGTTTGCAGTTATTCAGTGGCTGTTTAGCTCTTTGCATGGTTCTAACCCATCTCCAACTCTCCATGTACATCGTAAGCTTCAGTCATTCTGAAATATTTTTGTCTCCTGTAAGCACAAGGGAAGTTCAGGGTCCCTAATGTCTGCACAAAAAGTTTTGTTGAGCCTAGAATGACTTTTTAGTCAATTTTTGTCCAGTGGTTTCTGCCTTCATCTCTGAAATATGGCCACTAATGTTACTTCCCTCATCATGAAAAGTAGATATTTTTTATTTTTATCATGTTTGCCTATTCTGAGTACTAAGATAGTGTGTTGACAAATCAGATATTATTCTTGCCATTAAACAAAGTGTGATGAAGTCCACCCAAACACAGAAGCAGAAGAACTCTACAGCTGAAGAGATAAGTGAAAGGTAGGAAGCGTGGCATGTTATAATGTGTTATAGCCTTGAAGGGTTAGAAAATGCCTAAAAAGAAAAAGAATCAGCTAATATAAGTATTGGGAATAAAGAGTTAAATCTCTTTTTGAGAATGTTTAACAAGAACATGCAAGAAATCTCAGTAAAAAAGTGTATTAATAGCATAATTTGACAAGGTATCCTAAGATAAATGTTTTAAAATCCATAGCTTTCTCTATAGTACCAATAAATACCTGAAAATAGGAAAAGAATTTTAAAAGCTAAAAGATATTTTAGAATAAATTTAACAAAAAAGGTATGTGAAAACTATGTATAAAACTATAAAGTTTATTGAAAAACATAAGGGAACTAAAACAATAAAAAATTTACAATGTTCTTGCATGGGAAGGCTTAATAAGAAAAAATTTAATTTTCACAAAATCTATGTACCAATTCACGGTAATTCCACTTAGAATCCCAAAGGTTTAGTTTGATTTGGATAAAATGATCTTGATATATGAAACAATCAGTGGCCGAAAACTATGAAGAGATTAGTTATGCATTACCAGAGACTGATTAATAGCCTGGGAAGAGCAAATTGAAGTTAAAACAGTTTACGTTCACCAAACAGCTAAAACAATAAATAGGAGCTATAGCTGATGAGGATGTGGAGAAATGGTGCTCTTATACCTTGTGGCAGGAATCTAAATGTTGCAGACTTTCTGGAAAACACCCTGGCACATCTGTTAAAACTTAAAATGCACATGGCCTTCATTCAGCTGGTCTACTCCTAGGAGTATGTATTCCTAGATGCTCTTACAGCATTTGATATAAGGATACATGTTTACTGCTTGTTATAAGTGAGAAGAAAATGGACACAAAACAAATGTCCATGATGGGAGGAGAAAGAGTAATTTTAGTGCTTTTTTGGAGTAACCAAAAATATGAATTAAACCTTCACTAATTGATATGGATTATATTTTATAATGCATTGAATAAATAAAACAAAAGCTTTTTGTCTTCCCCTAAAACAATGACACAAAGCTGTATAAAATTCATGTGTGTGTGCATGTGTGTATGTATACGTGTATATAGGTTTGAATTTAATTATATAAGCATGAGAGAAAATACAAATGATTTTTTCCTGACTCTGAGACATAGTTTTGCTATGTAATTCAGGCTGGGCATGATTTCAGTATTTTTCCCAGCCTGGTGTTGCTCTTGCACTTGTGCTAGGATTACAATCGTGTGTCACCACACCCAACATGAAAGGTTATTTTTAATTGAATTAGATTCAACTGTGAGCAAAGAAAAGCCAAAATAAAAGCAGCCTATTAGGACCATTCATTTCTTGATCATCTTAAGTCACAGGTGAATCTAGAACCAGAATAGTTTTTTCTTTCACTAAAACTTCTTGAATGTAGGCTTATTCTAGTTTTCTTCTCTGCTAGAATGTGAACTTTATCTTCAAAGTCCATCTTGCACATATTCATCCTCAGATTTCATGTCCCAAGCAGCAGAATAGAGAGGCCAGAGGAAGGAGAAAAGGATACATATAAATTGTCTCTTAAGAAAGCTTTTTGGATGCAGTAACACAGTAACAAAATGGCTTTCATTAGTCAGATCTCAGTTACAAGAACACCTTGTTATTTTGTGTGGCTATGAATCGGTCCAAAAGTTTTTTGATTCATTTCATGCATACATTCTTACAAAGGTGTATGAAGTTTCAAACAAATATTTCAAGTCTAAAATAATCCTGGTGGGTTTTGATTGAAGTTATATTAAATTCATAAAGTGAGTCAGGGAAGACTAATATCTTTATACCACAAAGGGTGGTATACTTCTCCAGTTTTTTCAGTTTTTCTTTTTCTCTTTTTTGAAATATTTTATATCTTTTCTTGAAGTTTTCAATATTTCTGGTTATAGTCATGTGAAGACATTTTACGGTTATACAATTACAATTGGCATACCATTTCCCTCCATTGCATTTACTAACTGGCTATTGTTGGAGTATAAGAAAGTCACAGATTTGTATAGGTGTTTATATTTATTTAGTTATTTGTTGTGGTGCTGGGGATTTTATCCAAGGTCATCACACTGACCTACATTCTCAGTCCTTTTAAAAAAATTTAATTTTGAGACAAAGTCTCCCTAAGTAGCTAAATTGTCCAAATTGATTTTGGATTTATAATGTTTATGTTTCAGCCTCTCAGAGTGCTGGGATTACAGGCATGCATCACCACACCCAGCTGTATATGTATTCCTTGTATTGGACCACTGTATTTTTTAATAAATTTTTTGAGTTTATTTTTTATTTTGAGACAAGATTCCTAAATTGTTAAATTGCGCAGAGTACACTTGGACTTTTGATCCTCCTATTTCAGCCTCCCAGAGTGCTGGGATTACAGGTACGTGCTACCGCGCCAACCTTGCACCATTTTATTGACATATCTTAATTCCAATACTACTCTGAGTGCCTTTCATGGATTTATCTAGGAAAAAAAATCATCTAGAAGTGAAGAAAATTTGCTATTTCTTTTAGTATCTATCCTCTTCATTTCTTTCTCTCACCTAGTGATATTATTCTGAAATTCAAAAACATTTTGGTAATAATAGTGAGCATCCCATTTAACAGATACGGTCTTAGTGTTTAATGTTTTATCATTTAGTTTGCTGCATGTAGCTTCTGATGTTTTAAAAAAGTGTCCTAGGCCCTAATATTCTTGCCTTGTCTAAAGCATTTCTCATCATCATCTTCATTATCATAGTGATCTGAAATGGAAGTTCTGCTTTAATTAATGCATTTTGGCAAACACTGAGATGATCATATGCCTTTTTGTTTCCTTTTCATTATCTGATGTGTTATACGATGGTCAGACATAGATTTCTCAGTGCTGAATCAATCATTCTTCCTGGAACACACTGTTTCAATCTGATGTGTAAGTCTTGTAGTATACTCCTGGGTATGACTTACTAATACTTAATTTCAACTTTCTTATCTATAAGTACCTAGATATATGCTCACATTACAAAATGTGCATTTTTGTATTAGAAATTGCATATTTTCTGACGCAAATTTAAATAACATTGAAATAGTATTTTAAAAATTTAGTTATTTTTATTAGCACACATTTGTAGTATATAATGACTACATTCATCATGGGGAGCTGGCACGTGTACATAACACATCCAAATTCTTTTCACTTCCCTTTTCTTTCCCCTCTTTCCCCTGTCCCTCCATCTTCAGAAATGGTATTCTTCATAAGATTTCCTAGAAGTTACTCATAAAACCATCTGGGGAAAAGTTGCTTGTGGAGCAACCAGCTCGCCTCCCTGGTAAGCGGCTGTGGTTTGGCAAGCTGCGGCTGCCCCAGGGCGAGAACCACCAGCGTCTCCTGAGATCCGAGCCATGCTGGAATTTAAGGCGCTGGGAAACCAAGCAACCAGCCCGCCTTCCTGGTAAGAGGCTACCCGGTGTGGGCTGAGAATCAAACTTCCTGTCCACTCCCCTCCCCCCGCCGGCCCCTTCCCCCACCTTAGCAAATGGGAGCCAGAGATCTGAGCATCTCTTGGGAGGCTGATCATATGCAATATACCAAATAGGGGGGATTTTCTTCTACCATCTCTTTGAAGGTAAATATTTTTATCACTGTTTTGCTTTGCTCTGATTAATGGTATTGCTCTATTCAATATTATGTTTTGAAAAGTTCTATAATGTTCTGTATTTCATTTCATTTTGCTATACCTGATTGAATGGACAACTATGGTGAAGATAACGAGATATACTATGTTACCTATTGCTGTTATCCTGGTAACCTGCTGTGATGTTCTGTACCAATTTCACTACGCGGTCTCAATTGGCTTTGTCCCATCTTGTTCTGTTGTATTTTACTACCTTCAAAATAATAAAACATTTTTAAAAAGTTGCTTTTAGGGGAATATAGATTGTTTATAACTTTTTCCATTTTATTAATGATTTTGGTGTATCAGAGTTATTTTAAAGTCAATTTTAGGAACTTTCATTTTCAAGGAATACCATTCATTTTTAGTAATTTTTCAGGTACACACTTTAATATAGAATTTTCAATATCATATAATTCTCATTTATTTGTGGAGATAAGGACCCTATCCTTATATTGTAATCTTTCCTCCATCCTTTCTCTCTCTCTCTCTCTCTCTCTCTCTCTCTCTCTCTCTCTCTCTCTCTTTATTGCTCATGCTTACTACTTAAGGGACCTGCTTAGCATGTGTAGAACCATGTTCAATTCCCAGGACTACCCACCATGGCACCATGGTGGACATTGTGGACATCATGACCCATGGATTTTGCCGTAAGGGAGGAAATAAAAAGGGCCCCCATTCTTCCTTCTTTTGAATCAGAGAGAATAAACATTATAAGGCATCCGAGGCTGTTTAGATGTTTGAAAAAAGGAGCAATTTCAGTTGAACCAAAGCAATGTGAATGCGAGCTGAGTGTTGTTCAGTATTGTCTGGAAGAGAATAAACGGGTGGTAAGATGACTTTTGATCACACACTGTCTTATGGTATTTGAAAATTTCCATCTTATTTTGATTTTTAAAAATCCAAATACTGAAATTGAGCCCACTAAAGAAGGAAGTTGGCTATGATTTTGGCAAGACTAAATCAATGTGACTGCAGTTGGTACACGTTTGAAATAGATATGTGTTGATGAGCAAACAAATAAATGAATTTTTTTAAGTGTGCAGAAAGGGGATTAGGCATGTCCTCCACAAATAAAGTCATCTGTAGAGATATTCCAGAATGTGAATCTCTGTAGGGGTCCTGGAAAAAATATGTGATTCAACTTTAAATCTGAGATTATTATGAATTTGAAGTTCAGTTTAGTGTACACATTGCTATAAAAATGAATTTTCTAAATACATTATAAAGCCAGGTGTGATGACATGCCTGTAATTCCAGCACTTGGGAGGCTGAGGCAGGAGGATCACTGTGATTTTGAGGCCAGCCTGGACTAACATAATGAGTTCAAGGCCAGCCTGAACTGCATAGCAAGACTGCCTCAAGGAAAAAAAAAATGCCTTAAACATTTCTGTAATTTTTGACTTAAAAAAATTCCAGAGAATGTAGAAGCCCAGAGGAATTACTCAGAGAGGTAGTTAAAGATCTAAAATAATGTTTTTTGCATGATTATTTATAATAGAAAAAATGGATCTTGTAGCACAAACAGCATCGGGATGTATCAATTATCATTGGCACTGTCAAATTTTCTGTGTCATCTTTCTTTAGAGACACAGGCTACTTTGCTGTAAAGTGGCCAGGGCTGGGAGGAAGGATTCATATAGAAAGAGAAGGACATGGTGAGAGAATGGGAAAATAAAGGAAGAGGACACGGGCAAGGATGGAATTAGGGATAGACAGGGAAACAAGCAGGACAGGCACCGAGCTTCTTCTTGAACAGTGGCAGGAGAATGTTTGTAGAAGAAGGCCTTGAGGAGCAGTGCAGACATAGGAGTGGATTCAGAGGCGGGTCTACAGCTCCCTGCCTTCATTGGATCTCAGTGGTTCTAGATCAGCCATCTTTGGGATGCTGGCCATACAGAGAGGGGAGGCCAACAAGCAGGACTGAAAAGAGGGAGGGCATTGCAGGCCTGTCAGCGTGGACTGCTGAGCCTGGGTGGGCAGTAGTGAGTCCCAGGGCTGCCCTGGCCTTAGCGAATAGGCTTAGGTCACAGGTGAGGCAAGGCTCACTCCACTGAGGCTTTAGAATGGGTGCCTCAGCACATCCTTTGTAAGTGTATCTTCCACCTCCCAAGCTGTCAATTTATACATGATCATTTTGAAATGATATTCTCAACTTTGAATATTTTCTTGGGAGGATTTTAGACCTTCTCCCTCACTTATTACTTCAAATTTAGCATGTCAGGTACAATCCAGAGTGCAGGAAGGTGTTTATCCCTTTGAGTCTCAGTGGATTGGGCTGTGTGTGTGCATATTTGTGGCAAACTCATGGGGGATAAGATAGTCTTTGGCTCATAGTTCCTCTTCCACTGCCTGGCTTCAGTTTCAGGGTTATTTTGCCTTCCTATCAGCTCTTTTGTTCAGCAATGCAGCCTCTGGCACAGCTTTTTCATTTGATTTTCCTTGCTCCAAACCTCACACCCACGCAGAGTTTGTGTGAGCAGCAGCCTTTACTGAAGTCTCATGGCAGGAGCTAGCCAGCTGTTCTGCTGCCATTCAGCCCTCTCCTCCCTAAGCCCTCAGCTTTCTCCTCTTTCCAGACCTTGCTCCCTGCAGAAGCTCAGTCCTCTGCTTTTAATTTGAAGAATTAACATAAACCTCTACCCCTTCCTTGTCTCAAGATAAGTTATATCCCAGGTTTCTTTATTGTCTTTATAAACAAGGGCTTCCCATTTCTTTCCATTTGTCAATAGTGCTGAATCAGAAAGCAATTCTGAAATAGGAGACAGTCTTAGATTGAGTTTCCAGCAGCACACCCTGAGAAGATTAATGCAAAAATTATTTAAGAAGTATTCCCAGAGAAGACTTTTTGGAAAGTGAATGAGTAACTCATTCTGGGAAGAAAAGAGGCCAAGCAGAAATGTGATAGCATGTTGCAGGCTCCAGTGCATTGAAGCTTTAGAATAGATGCGGGTTTTGATTCTGTCCCTCTGGAGCACCTTTGCCCTCACATCAGGAAAGACAGCTAGAAGAATAGACTACCACGTTCATCACCCACTTGTCAGAGCTGCCCCTGTGGGGACAGAGATTGCTAGGCTCAATGCCAAGAGAGGCAGGTGCAGGCCTTAGGAGTGACAGCACAGGAAAAGCTAATGGAGAAGAGTTTCCTCACTGGCGTGGACTCCAGCAATCTGAAGAAAGCAGAGGCAGGTATCTCTGCAGCTGCAGCTGCTGAGCCATCAATAGCTATTGTTTGAGGCTCTTCTTCCATTGTCGTGACTTGGCTGCACAGGAGGGATGCAGCTTGAAGGAGCCTCATCATCAGAAGAGAAAGGTAAACAGTTACTCTAAAATCTAGGGATCTGAAACAGTGCCCCTCTCCTTCTGCATGGGGACCTCTCTGGCTATGTGACACAATGCACTGCAGGTAACAGAGGATGACTGAGCTATCTTCTTTCAAAACTGCCTTATCTACCTTTGTTTGCTAGATGCAAATGAAAAATTACTATTCTGTTTGAGGCAAAGCTTTTCTATGAATGGTGATCTGCCCCACAAAGGAAACAAGGCAGGGGATGTGGAAATGATCCAAGTCATTTTTAGGGGGCCCTCTGGAGATGAGAAATCTGGGTTTCAGGAATGACCTCGGGTACTACAGTCAGGCCCACATCAACCCTCAGAGTCTGAATTAGGGTTGCTATGTGAACTCTGTGAGGATGTACATTCTATTCAAAGCTGCTTCCTTCCCTTCTTTCTCTAGAATGAACTCTGGAAAGGGAGAATTTGAGGTGGGGGAGATATATTTAGAGTTTGGTCATCAGTGCTTTGCCAACAAATTTAATTGTTCCATCTAGCCTGATTCTCTTTCCCTACTTTACCAGTAGCTTTCTCAGCTGCTCTTTGCAAAACCATTGCTGGTCAGAACACACATGCAGAGAATTCTTCCTGACTTTCTGTTTAAATCCTGACAGTGGTAGACAATCAGCCAGCAATACAGAGGACACAGTGGCTGCCACAGACATCCAAGAGACCCTGCAGACATCCTGTAGTTTCCGATGTTTCTATCCTCAGGTATTTACCCATCTCTGTATTGCAGGGTAGGATGCTGTTTCTTAAAAAGATATGCATTTATTTCTTTCTTGTCACCAAAGGCTCAAAATGACAGTAAAGCAATTAAAAAAAAATCTTAAATACACAGGGACAAAGAGAATTGGTGAGGGTATAGCAAGGAACACATGATGGACGTCAAGAACATTTTTTTTTTTTTTTTTTGGTACCAAGAATCAAACTCAGGACCTCACACTTGCCAGGCAGGCATCATGCTGCCAAGCTATACCCCAGGCCCCCTGACCCATCAAGAACATTTTGGGAGCTGAAAATCAGAGGTATCTGATGTAGGAAAGCAGAAAAAGTTGAAGTTTAAACCTGAAAAACAGAGTTATATGCAACGAAAAGAAGCAAATAGATTCCTTGCCACAGAACCCCAAGTAGAGGACACATGAAAGTGGGGGTGGAGGGGGCTGAAAATAGGTGACGTATCTTGGCTGTCTGAGAACCGATGAGATTCTCAGATCTCTGCCCCATTTTACACAACCGAGTAACTACCTTCCTCTTCATTGGAAGAAGATGGGACATTTAAACAAATAGGTTGTGGATTTGGAGGTTGAAAACAGGGACCTATATTGAAAATCAGCATAAGTGAAAGTCTACTTGTGAATGGTAAAGCCTGATTCACCTTCCCTGCTTAGTAGGCACAGTGATGACAAGCAAGCTGTACTCCCTAGGAAGAAGAAAGGAAGGCGTGTGTGGGTGTGTGTGTGTGTGTGTGTGTGTGAATATGCCAACGGAAAAGAGCTACTAAAATTTGGTGTTTTCCCCATGAAGCATCTGTAACCCTACCTGGCCGCCCTACTGGCTGAACACTACTGGCAGAGAGCCTCAACCTATGCACTTAGAGCTCTAGATAGGCATTGTGGTGCCTTTACTTACACATTACTTGTCATAGGGGGGAAACTGACATAAGGGACACATGAACCAACCAACCACCTAATAAGCCATATTAGGAAAAAACAGAATGCAGAATGTAAAAGAAAATTTCTAGGAAAACTCTAGACCTTGTGAAGCTCATCTTATTGAAAAGCTTTTGCACCGCAAGAGAAACTATCAACAGAGTGAAGACACAGCCCACAACGTGGGAAAAAATGTTTGCCAGTTGTTCCGGAGACAAAGTATTACTATTGAGAACATATAAAGAACAACAAAAAAATCAGATCTCCCAAATGTAAAGACACAATCCAAAATTGGGCATCTGAGATGAATGCATACTTCTCAGATGAAGAAATACAAACAGCAAATAAAAAATAAGAAAATGTTCAATATCATTGGTCATTTGAGAGATGCAAATTAAAACAACATTGAGATTCCATCTCACTCTGGAATGAATGGCTATTACCAAGGAATCACCAATGACAAAATCTGGAGGGGCTGTGGGGAAAAAGGAACCCTTCTCCACTGTTGGTGGGAGGGTAGACTGATACAACCATTGTGCAAATCAGTGTGGAGAGTTTTAAAAAAAAAACTAGGGTTGGAGATTCCGTTTGACCCAGGTGTTTCCTTTCTGTGTATCTTCCCAGAAGAATTAAAAACATAGCACAGTGATATATTTACACCCATGTTTATAGAAGTACAATTTGTAATAGCTAGATCTTGCAAACAACCCAAACGCCCATCAACTATGGAATGGATAAAAAAGATGTGGTCTTTTTATATAGTGGAGTACTACTCAACCATAAAGAAGGATAACTTGAGACTTGTATAGGTAAATGGATACAACTTGAGACCATACTTATAAGTGAAATAACTCAGACATGCATGTGTAAACATCACATTGTTTCTCTACTGTGAGAAGCTGAAAGAGTATATAAGATCTAAATTGCACAATAGATATTGCAAAATGGGAAGAGATTTCAAAAGGAAAGAGAAACTGGAATGGAGGAATGGAAAAATAAAAGAAAGGAAAAAGCAAAGCCAAGTCAAATTATATATATATATATATGTATACATATAATAGCTAAGATAGTTATACTAGTAACTTCTCTTACTTCATTGAAAAGAAAAGGTTGTGTTAATATTGTTTAAACAATTAAATGCTGATATCCTATATTCTGAGTAACTAATTTAAAGTTAACAATACACAATGTTAAACATTGTTACTCTCCTATTATTTTGTTTTGAAATGTTGGTTTCTTTTTCCTTTTTTCTTTTTGCTTTCTTTCTTTCTTTCTTTCTTTCTTTCTTTCTTTCTTTCTTTCTTTCTTCCTTTTTTTCTTTCTTTCTTTTTTCCTTCCTTCCTTTCTTCCTTCCTTCCTTTCTTTTTTGGTATTGGGGATCGAACTCACAACTCACATTTGCCAGGCAGGCACTTATGCCCCTGAGCTAAATCCCTGGCTTTATTTTTTTTTTCTCTTTAAAAAACAGAGTGCCATTTTTGAGTGACTCTGTTTCTATGTTTAAAAGCAAGTAAACATAAAGAAGATATCATTCAATAACATATTCATTGCATTATTTTGTCTCATTGCTGAGACAAAATATCCAGCACTCAAAGGTAAAGGAAGTGGGCTGGGGGTTTAGCTCAGCGGCATAAGTGCCTGCCTTGCAAGCAGGCAGTCGTGAGTTTGATCCCGGTACCGATAAAAAGGAAAAAGACAAAAAAAAAAAAAAAAAAGGTAAAGGAGGAAAGGCCTATTTTGGTCACAATTGGTGGAGCTTTCAGTTGCTAATCGCTGGCTCCAAGGCAGGGTGGCCCAGCAGAGGGGCATCAGGGAGGCAAACAGTTCACGGTACGTAGAATGCAGCACAGCAATGAAGCAGTGACAGCAGCAGCTGGCTCTCCCTTTTGTCCTTTCTAAGCCACCAGCTCTTTGGGCGATACCACCCACACCCAGGGAGAAGCTTCAGGTTACCACACCCAGAGCTCCGCCAGACCAATCAGGGACTCACTTATAATAAACACACATCCCTAAATGCAGCATCATACACGCTGACCCAGCCACCTTCGAAACTCCCTATCTACAACCATGTGAGGCTTGAGGGGACACAAGCCATAGCACACATACTTAGTGAAATAAAGAAAAGCAAACAAGTTAGGAAAACAATCATGGGACTAAGTTACGTGGCTGGTTAGTTATGTTTGCTTCTGTTATCATCTCTCTTTTCTTGGCTACTGTCATTAGTCTTTTTCTACATAATGACTCTGACTCTCCTGAATCTCCCTTAAAAGAACATCCTTGTTTCAAAATTGAAAAAAAAAAAATATTCAAGGACATAACTCAGTGCAGAGGCCCTGGGTTCAATCCCCAGGAAAGCAAAACCAAGCAAACAAAAACAGAAACAAAACAAAACCCCAAAACCAAATCCAAAACAAAAACAAAATAACCCTGTGAATGCATCAGGCCCACTGATGAAAATACAGCAAAATCTCTCTGTCTCAAGATATTTAATCCAGTCTTCCAAAATCCTCTGTGCTATGTAAGGTAATGCATTCACAAGTTTTGACAATTGTGATTTGGAAATCTTAGTTATTTTTCTTATTGCCGAGGCAAAATGTCCAACACCCACAGTTACAGGAGGAAAGGTTTATTTCAGCTAACAGTTTGTAGACAGTTCAGTCGATAGTCAGCTGGCTGTAAGGCAGAAGAAAGGCGTCACAGAAGAAAAGCAGTCCATGCCAACCGGACAGGAAACATAAACCAGCAAGCAGTGGCAGCCAGCCTGCCTTCCCTCTCTCCCTTTATCTTCCAGCCAGGCTATAAGCCTATTGATTGGTACCACCCACATTCAGAGTGAGATTTTCATTATCTACATCCAGAACTATGCTAATTCTAATCAATGACTAATTTAGTGCCACACACACTTAATTTCAGTATCACACATCATAGTTTCAGTGACCTTTACAAAAAGTCACCTATGAGTATGTGAGGCTTTTGGGGGACGTCTAGATACAAGCCATAACAACATCTTTGGAGGAAAGCACCATTCAACCTACTGAGTGTTACTTCTCTGTAATGATTCACAGGTCTTTACAATGGTTTACATAATGAAAACCAAGATAAAGCACAGATTTTTAGAATATGAGAGTTTAGCAAGGTGATTCAATTGTTTTCCTATGGTTTAGGCATAACGAGTTAGAAAATTTAATTTTTCAAAACGTTATAAAATTTTTATAACATTAAGAAATGATAAAGTAATGAATCTAATAAAAGATACTTAAAACTCTTATGAAAACTCAAAAGATGATAGAAAAATCTCAAAGAGGCTCTAAATAGAAAAACATATTTTGAACATGGACAGGAGAATATAATATCATAAAAGTGTTACTTGTCTATTGTAATATAAAGATTTTGTTTCAGTTCCAATCAAGTTCTAAACCAAAATGGAACCAAGAAAACATAAAAATTTTGAATAATCCAATAACAGACAGTAAAATTGAGGCAATTACAAAACCCTACTAACTAAGAAAAGTCCAGAACCCAATGGATTTACCATTGAATTGTATAAGAACTTCAGGGAGGATATTTCTTTCTTTTTTTTTTTTTTTTGGTAGTTTTTTTTATTTAAAGAAAGAAAAAATCAAAACAGAAGAAGGGTAGAAATAATACATGATTTCAAAAAAATAAACAGTAAGAAATCCCTAATTGATATTTACATATTGTCCTCTTATAAGTAGTTGTTCAAGTTACAAAAGTGAAGCATACAAAGTGGACATTCAAACAGCGAGACAGCAAACAGTTCTGTTCATCTATCCAACAAAAACTTAGTAATATGATTATCAATCCTATACACTTAAACCTGCATGCAGTTATCCATTCCTTCATGTATGTTAAGATTAAACAAAACAAAACAGGCTAAAGTCACTCTGAACAGAGAATAATAGTATTGTTGGATTTCACATCATGACACTACAGGATCAGCACTGGGTACAGTAGTGTCTCTTTTTTTTCAAAATAGTTGTTCATTTCATCATGTGTCATATAATCATTTCTCATAAACTGTTTATAGGTTCTATTCAATGCATGAAACTCTACGTGTATTACTATTCTTTCTATATTAGAGGGAGAAACAAAACAAAGCAAGACAAAACAAAACATTTGCCTATAAAAACATGAAACATAAAAGTCATATAAAACCACATTACAAGGTGTTCTACAGTGGTTACAGTGTTGTCTCTTGTTATCTTCAATAGAATTGTCTATATCATCAGGAATAGTATAATTGAATATAGCAGTGCATAACAATATTAATAAAAACAATACATTATAGATAGTGTAAAACTTCAAAAACAGGTAATAATCAAACCAGAATGGGTATCGTCATCTTCAGTGTAGTTGCCTATACTCTCAGACTTGATATTATCAATCATAATAGATTTGAATAAAATCTGTTGATATCAAACAGCAATCTAACAACCAGATTCAACTAAGATCAGTCGTGGTAAAAAAGTGTAAGTTATACAGGGCTCCAGATTAAGTTAACAGGAAATTAAGGATGACTACCATACTCTATCCTGCTGTTTTTGGGATAGCTGTCTGTGCTCTCAGATCTAGTGCAAATAGACAAACTGGGACAGAATATAATCTATCTAAACAGAGTGGTGTGAGTAATGTGGGTTTTAAATCCTGATATGCTATTAACAATATCCTTTTTTTTTTTTTTTTTTTTTTTAGAATATTTCTCCCTTTTCACTCCCACAGGATGCACTGTGCATTTTTGGGTCCCACCAACTCCCTCAGTTTTTAGATTGGAGGGGGCAACCTGCTATTTATCTAAGTGGTTCTGAATCTTCTCACTCCTGGACTTGATCTTAGTTGTATTCCTTTACCTACAAAACCTGTCTTTCCAACCTATATGCAGGTGCTGGTTGAGTTGTTCCTATTACTCTCTGGTTCCTATTACTCACATAGTGCATTATTTTCTCATATTTGAGTTTTGGTCCATAAAACCTTTTTCAGGTTAATTATATTTCCTATATAGAGCATCTTGGTAGACCCTACCTCCTGACCTATGCTGCCTGTGTATCTTTCTTCTTCTTTTTTTTAGTGTATCAAGGCCATCTATATTAGATTATAGCCAACCTTTTCTGTCTCATTTCTGCTGTGCTCTTTTTCTGCCATTAGTTGTCTGATTTTCTCCTTCATTCCACTTTCTGTCCCATTCATTGAGCCCTCTCTGCCATTGTTCCTGAAATCCTGGTACTTTTTTCTCTCTCTAGAATGTCCGTCAGTATTCTCCATAGGGTTGGATTGATGGTCATGAGTTCTCCCAGTTCCTTTTTGTCTGGAAAGCATCTTGTTTCTCTACTAATTTCTAGAGACAGTTTTTCAGGTTACATCAATCTGGGCTGGAGAGTATTTTCTTTCAGGGCTCAGAATAGTTTGCTCCAAGCTCTTCTTGATTTGAGATGGTCTGTGTCAAGAAGTCTACCGTGATTTTGATGGGTTTTCCTTTATAGGTGATCTGTTTCTTTTCTCTGATGGCTTTTAATATTCTGTTCTTATATTGAATTTCTAGGATCTTGATTATTATGTCTGGTGGTAGATCTGTTTTGGTTGTAGGTGGCTGGAGTTCTGTATGCCTCATACATCTGAATATCATTTCCTTTTCCTATTCTTGGAAAGTTTCCCTTAATTATTTCTGTGAATGGTCTTTGTATTTCCTTTGTTTGTTTGTTTGTTTGTTTGTTTTGGGTCTTTTTCCTTTTTACCGGTACCAGGGATCAAACTCACGACTGCCTGCTTGCAAGGCAGGTGCTTATAGCACTGAGCTAAATCCTCAGCCCCAGTATTTCCTTTGTTTTTACTCCTGCTTCTTCACTCACATTTTTTATTCTTGTTATAGGTCCTCTTGTCATCTTCTAGCTTTTGTATTGTTACTGCTTGTTTCCTTGTTATTTTTAAGAAATCTTTCCTTTCATGATCCCACATTGCAAACCTATCTTTAAGTTTTGATAATCTATCCTTAGTTTCTTTCAAGCAGTTTTGCCAGCTTTCAATGAAGTTTTTAATTTCTTGGTAATCTCTTTGAACCTGCTTCATGTATTCTAGGTTTCCTTTATATTCTTCATCAAACATTTCTTTCCTTTTTTTGTGTTCCTCCATTCCTCCATTTGTGTCTTCTTGAGAGGTGCTTAGCATTTCTTTTATTAATCTACTTATATCTTGCCTTAACTTGATTAAATATTTCACTTTTGAGCCCGACTATGAGGTCCCAAAGATATCTCTTTATGTCCACTGATGCTGTATCTGATATTGCATGTTTGCTGCTCTGAGTCTCTTTTGTATTTACCTCTCCTGGATCAGTGTTCTCAGGGCTGGGGGTTGGGGTTGTTTTTTTTGTTTCTTTCTCTTGTCATGTTTTTGGTTTCTTCCATATAGGTGTATAGAGGAGGCCCCAGTCCCTTTCTTTGTTCCTATGGTTCTTCTGAAGTGCACTGGCTAGGGATTTCTGCCTTCCCCAGTTTGCTGTTGGTCACTGAGGTGCAAACAGAGGTGATCTATGCAGGCTCCTCCCCTCCGGGTCAGTCAACCAGCGGGGACCTTCACTGCATTAGTGTGTGCCTTGCCTACGGAATTGGTTTGGGATGACTTAGTGGGTCCCAGCCAGAGGCGTTGATCCAGGCCAAGTATTTCCCACCAATCTGGTCTGGGAAGGGAACAACTGACCGAAGTCACTGCTGTTCCTTGTTTCTGCCAGTCCTGCCAGATTCCAACATGTTGTCTAGTTGGTCGCACCTTTCCCATGGGAGGGTCTTTCTCACTGCGGGTCAGTGCAGGTTCCTTCCTGGCTCTGTCTCTGTTAGGCTGGCAGACCTCCGAATTCAGTGTGACTGCGGTTTCAGCGAGTCTCAGGGGCAGGAATTCAGATGGCTCAGTGAGTCGCGGCTGTTCATGTTCTGGCACTCTGGCAAGAGCACGGTGCCCGCTAATCTTAGCTGCTCCAATGGTAGCCCCAGAACTGCATGTTTGAGCAGTTCTTTGCCTTTTAGTTTCTTCCTGGGTCGAAAGGATCCATCCTCTTCTGTCTGGACCTCCCCACGGTGTTTTATTCTGGCATCTGAATTGTCTGTCTTCTAATCCTAATATTTCTAAAACCACATAATGAAATCTAAAGGGAAAGAGTATTTTCAAACTCATTCCTGGAAAATAGTGTTTATCCTTATTCCAAAACCAGAACCTAACTAAAAAAGAAAATCACAGGCTAATCACTTTAATTAACATAGATACAACAAATCATGAAAAAGAACATATATTATGATCTTTTGGGCTTCGTCCCAGGGATGTAAGGATAATTCAACATATATAAATCAATAAACGTAACATACATTATAAACAGAAGCAATGATGAAAATCACATGATCATCTTGAGAGAGGCAGAAAATATTTGACAAATTCCAACATCTATTTATGGCTAAAAACCTGATAAAACCTGATAAAAGTCATTTATGATAAAGCTATTATCAACATCATATTAAGTGGGGAAATGCTGAAAGCTTTTCCTCTGAAATGAAGAAGACGAGGATGCTCATCCTCACCACCTGTTCAAGATAGTACTTGAAACATTAGCCAGAGCAGTCAGGAAAGAAAAAGAAATAAAAATAATATGTACAGGAAAGTGAGAAACGAAATGATCCTTATTTGCAGATGACATCACTCTACACGGAAGACCAAAAAAATTCCACCAAAGGACACATTTAGCACTGTAGGAGGATACAAAATTGACACACAAAAATCAATAGTGTTCCTGTATACCAATAATAAACTCACAAGAAATTAGGAAAACAATACCATTCATGATAGTATCAAGAAAAATTAAATACTAATAAAGGGGAAATTAATTTCACCAAGGAAATGAAGAGCTCTATAATGAAAACTACAGTACTCTGAAAAAGGAGGTCAAAGAGGACATCAGAAAATGTAAAGATATTCCTACTTTCTGGATAGGCAGAGCCAATATTGTCAAAATGGCCATATTGATATATAGATTCAATACAAACCAAAATTGACATATAGATTTAATAGAAACCAAATCAAAATACAAGATAAATCTATTCTGGGATTTATATGGAGCCAGAAGAGATCCAGAATAGCAAAAGCAATTGTTATAGTCTATACCTAGATGTTCCCCATAAAGCCTTATGCATTTGTAGGTGGGCCTCTAGGAGGTGATTTTATTACTATTTATTACTGTTATGATACTATCAGTGAGTAAGCACTGATGAGTTTATAGCTAAATGTGGTGTTGGGAAGTGAAGCCTGGGTGGAGCAGGTAGGTAACTGGGGTCCTGGCCTGGAAGGTAATATCTCCCTCTCTCTCCGCTGATTGTTCTCTTCCTCCTGCCACCATGCCGTGAGTCTTTTCTCCTCTGCCATGCCATTCTGTCATGGCACTCTGCCTTGGAGCCAGCCAACTATGACTGAAAAATCTACAAACCGTGAGACAAAATGAACTTTTTCTTCCTACAGTTTTGGGTGTTGGATACCGTGTTTCAGTGATGAGAAAGTAACTAAATCAGCAATTCTGGGCAATGAGAGGAAAGCAGGAAGTATCACAGTTTCAAACCTCATATTGTGCTACAAACTACAGTGACAAAAGCAGCATGGTACTGGTACAAAAACAGATGTGAACCAATGGAACACAATAGAAGATAAAGAAACAACCCCAGACCCATTAAGTCATCTGATTTATGACAAAGGAACCAAAACCATATCCTGGAAGATAAGTAGCCTCCTCTGGGAGACTATATATATAGTCTAGACATATTTCTATCACCATGCACCAAAAGAAAATCAAAATGAATTAAAGACAGATATAGCTGGGCAAGGTGGTGCACACTTATAACCCTAGCACTCAGGAAGCTGAGGCAGAGGACTGCCATGAGTTCAAGTCTAGCCTGAATTATATAGTGAGACTTTGTATCACTACCTCCAAATAAAAGACACAGGTTCTAAAACAATCTGCTGGAAGATAAAATAGTAAAACTCTTAAAGACATAAGCATAGGCAACGACTTCTGAACAGAACCTCGATTGTATATGAAATAGTATTAAGAATTAATGCATGAGATTGTATCAAGTTACAAAGCTTCTTCACTGCAAAGGAGATAACCAAGTGAGTGGGGAGACAACAGAAGGAATAGAAAAAAAATTTTTTTTGCTATAAACTCCTCTGACAGAAGATTAATATTGGGAATTTATAAAGGACTAAATAAAAAGTCAGCCCCTCCATAATAGATTCAATCAAACAGAGGCCAATTGAAAGAAATACAGTAGACCGTTGAGTTATGACTGAACAATGAACAACTTGGGTTACTACTGAAATTTAGGTTTAGTTTATGATCAAAGTCTTGAGTTACAACTTGCATGCTGGCCACTTGTGTGGTTGTAAACAAAGACTTCAATATCAGAAAAGTATATGTATGTGTATGTAAGCATCAGTCTGAGCTGAGATGTGCATGTTTGTGAACATGATTTGGGTCAGAGCTTTATGTAACCGCTATGATTATTGCTATCAAAATGGTCCCAAAAAAGCTAGAAAAGAAGCAAAGAAAGGAAGGGGAGGGAAAGAAAGCAATCACAATTGAAAAGAAGGAAATTGTGGTGAAATACGAGAGTAACATTCATGAGATTGATCTTGATAATGTGTAGAGGATTTCAGAATTGACAATCTGAACAATTTTATGGAGAAAATATTTGTATAAGGAAACTAGTGTTGCTAAAGGTGTTACATTAGTAAGTCATGAACTCCTGTTTTCATGGAGGCTCTTATGAGTGTGGATAAATGAAAGACAGATGGCAGGCTATAACCTACCTCAGCCTACAATTTGTGGACAAGTTAGGGCTATCAATGCAGATCTTGGAGGCTGAGGATATAGCTCAGTGGTATAATTACCTGCTTGGCAAGCATGAAGTCCTGAGTTCAATTCCTTACCTAAAAAATGTAGATTTCATGAAGGATAATCCATCAACAAGTTATGATAACGAATCATTTCATGTCAGTAAGAGGTGGCTTCATAATTAAAAATGAGAACTGGGGTTCATAGCATAACAAGGCATGGTGAGGTTCTCAGTGAGGATAAAAGTGCTGCTGAAATCACATTCACCACTTTGAAATGATGACACAGAAAATGGCTTTTGCTCTCACCAAGCTTTCAATGTTGATGAAGCTGGCTTTTCTGAAAGAAAATGCCCAGGAGAACATACGTTACAAAGGAAGAAATGCTAGGCCACAGTCCTATAAAGGATGCACCAACCTTATTGCTATGTTCCAATGTGAGTAGTGACTAAGCCTCTCTTGGTTTATCACTCTGAGACTTGTAGAGTGTTCAGAAAACATAAAGTTATGGGGAATAAGCTAGGGGTTATGTGTAGATTTAGCACAAAACCCCGGATAACAAGATTACTTTTTTTTTTTTTTTTGAGTGACTCAGAAAGGCTTTTTGTCCTTCTGATAAGAAATATCTAGAGGACAAAAGGTTACCACTCAATGCTGTTCTCACATGGACAATGTCCCTGCCCACCCATGAGATTTGGAAGCAGAATTGATTGAAAAATTCCCATGGATTTCAGTCTAGTTCCTCCCATCTAATCCAACTCCTCTGCTGCAGCCTATGAACCACAACTTTATAGCTAATTTTAAGAAGTTATCCATCAAGGAACTGCCCCTGAAGTGCTTCCAGATGGTCTCAGATACAAATTTAATCTTTAAAGAGTTCTAGAAGGAACAAACAACATTTTTCCTGGGTGGGGTTAGTTGAGAAATCCTGGGCCAGTGTTTCTCTAAGGACACTTAGATCTGCCTAGAAGAAAGTGTGGCCTAACATTTCACAGGAGAGAGACTTTGAAGACTGCCTATGGGAGCCTTCAGTTGATCCTGTGGTTGATGGTACTGTCACTATAGCAGAGTCCACAGGCTTGCAGAATCTGGTGGAGGACCTTGCAGAAATGTCTACAGAGGAACTTCAGCAATTTTTGTCCAGTAAGTGGTCAAAATTTAAAAATTCACAGTTTTAAAGGGAGAACTGGGGTTTATAGAATAGCTAGCCAACAAGAGAATAGTCTATGGTAGCTGAGGAACTTTCTGAAGAGGAGGGGGAGCATCAACAATCAGTGCAGCAAAGTTCTTCTGAAATAAGGGAGATCCTGAAAAAATAGACAGACCTACAATTTGTAGAGAAGACATACCTAGAGAAAAAATCAATCTCTGCATTTACTTGCTTAATGACAATGTCACATTATACTACCAACAGTGTTAGAGGAAAGTCAGAAACAGACAACCTTAGATCAGTTTTTAGTTCTGAAAAAGTTGAGACCTAGTGAGCCAAAAGCAGGTCTCAGTGGGCTACAGACTCTCCAAGGAGAGAAAGGACACCAGAGAGCCAGATTGCTGATGTTCCTGTGGAATGGGACTCTCCTCTCAAATAAGAACCACCTTCTATTTCATCTTCTCTTTCTGAAAGCCAAAGGTGTCAATTTGAGTGATGAGTACAGTATAAAATTGTTGTTTCTGGTAAACCAGGCACATTTTATGATATTTTGGTGAATACACTAGGAAAATTATTGATATTTCTGATAAATTACATATATTATACAGTACTTTTTATTATGAAAAGGTTAGTTAAGGGGTATTTTGGGAGGTTCAGAATGTATTATGAATATTTCCATTATTTATTATGGGGAAAATAGTCTTGATTTACAATCAGCTTAAGTTACAACTCTCCTCATGAATGGAGTTCTTAAGTGAAGGGTCTACTGTAGACAGACACTTCTTAGAAAAGGTACAAAGAACAAATAAATATATGAAAAATACTCAGTAACTTGGTCATTAAAGAAATACAAATTAAAACAACACTGAAATTCATCTTACTCCAGAAAGAATGGCTATGATCAAAATAGCAAACAATGACAAATATTGATAAGTCTGAAAGAGGATAGGCTTTCTACATTGTTGGTGGAAATCAATATGGAAATTCCTCAAAAAACTAAAACTAAAAATTCCATTTGATCCAGGTATCTTCCATCTGGTAATCTTCCTGAAAGAGTTAAAGACTTCATACTACAGTGATACATGCATTTGCATGTTTTAGCCCACAATTCATAATAGCTAAGGCTTGCAAGCAGCCTATATGTCCATCAACATGTGAATGGATAAAGAAAATGTGTTTATACAATAGAGTACTACTCTGCCACAAAGAAGGAAAATTTGACTAATTTGTAGGAAAATGAATATACTTAAGGAAAATAATGTTAAGTGCAATAAATCAAATACACAAGCAGAAACATTGCATAACTTCTTTTACATAAGGAGCAAAATAAAAGACAATAGGAAATAGGGAGATATACCTTTTGCAAATGGGAAGGGATCAAATTTGGAGGGGAGGGAAGGGAGAGGAGAAAAAGTGAATTAAAAAGCATTAAGATATATTAAGTTTATGTGACTGCTTCCTAAAGTGAATGTAAACATGTACTAAGAAAAAAACTTGAAAACTAGCTACTATTTCATTAAAAGTCAATGCTATAAAATAATGAAAATTTCAGTTGGGGGAAATACATAAAATCCTTCTAGAAAAAACCCCTTCCATTTTTAGATGCTTTATCTTTGTATTATTCAAAATATTAACCTCAATGAAGTGTGGGGTGATGAGCTGGTCTGCTGTGAGCTAAATATAGAACTGAGTCTAAGTGTTTGGGAACTTATATTGCAATTTTAGACTGGTTTTATGCAAGCTGAATCTAAGAATTTTAAAATGGATTGTATATTATATTTTGTAATTGACTGTAACTTAAGTCTTTTCTAGAAATAAATTTTTAGTTTACAGAAGTGTTAGTATGCAATGAACTGACCCAAGCCACCCAAAACTGCTGAATTGATCTACACTAATAATTTGAGATATGTTGGTTTATCTTACTCAGAACTCATGTTCATGTGATTTCTTTTTCTTTTCCAAAACATGTAGGTGTTCTTATTTTTTGGAAACCTTATACTCTGCTCCTAAAATATCAATTTCATGTGGGACTCCAGAATTGTTTTGTTTCGCTGTGGATATTTGCCTTGTATATACAAATTTGTGGCTATTCTCTGCAGGAATTTCCCCCCAAGATACATGTAAATGTAGTTGTAATTTCCTGTTTGTAAATGTAATGTCTTTAACATTAGAATCAGGTTTTAAGGTTGATATGTAGAAGTGCAAGAAATTAGATTGTTTTCCAACCAATATCTCTCCAATTAACCGTTAACTCACCTGTTTGCTGCTTTTCTTAATTATATCATATATCATATGGTATGGGAAAACAATATGGATATGATTTAAAGCATTTCATTGGCTATATGAATGATAAATGAATCTCATCTACAAAGGAATGAAACATAAATTAATAAAACATTATCATTCTAAAATAACAAAACCTAATCAAATCTCCTCTCCAGTGCTTAGCACACACTTCCTGAGGAGTTTCAGGTTGTGTGGGTTTCACCAGGGCCTCAAAGCTTGCTTAATAGCTGTGCATCAGCAGGGGCTCAGTCTTCATGGGATTTTTCCTCTGCAGATGCAGCCCAGCAGGGGCCCTTGACGTTTCCAAACAGATCTGTTTCGTTCTCCTTTTCCCCTGGAGAAAAGATTCATTAAAACATCTTTTTTTTTTTTTTTTTGGAAGCTGGATTACTTACTGATTTCCAGGATCCTTTTACATCTGTTACTTCTCAAAGGAATTTTTTTGGGTATAATCTTTTAATCTTTCTGGAAAGCAAACAAAACATTACCTATGCTGGCTTGCCATCAGAAACAATCTCTGTCAATCGTAATGCTTTGGAAAATACTTTATCATTTGTTTGTGGACTCATTTAACTCTTTTAACATAGAAATTTAGCGTCATTCATATATATATATACATATATATATATGTATATATGTATATATATATATATATATATATGTATATGTATATATGGTACAGAACCAAACTCAGGATCTTGCACTCGCTTGTGCCAGTGGGTTATGTCCCTGACCCTGCTATATGTATTCTTGCTGTTTTTATTTCACTCTTTGTATGTTACATTTATGAGTCTTCACAGTATTTTTTACTTTCTTCCCAACTAGCCATTCTTGAACAATCCCTTAATATTTTGTTTTGTTCCACATTTCATTTTCATGTCTTTAGAAAAGGACAAATATCAGTTGTAAGAGTAAGGTGGAAGTTAACAGATATACTCCTTCCAAAGTCTTCCATTCCCTCCAGGGTTCTCAGCAGCTGACTGACTCTGCCTCTACTCTTATTTAGCCCCACGCCCTACCCTCATGCTAGAATCACCACGGAGTTAGAGCTTAGCTGGGGTCTGGGACCTTGATTGTAGTGGTACCAACATGTTAGAATAAGTAATGTATTTTTCCCCTTCCAGGAGCGTTTGGAGTTACATAAGGAAATTAGGTGGGAAAGGAATTCTAGGATCTAGGCTAGTTTGTGGAAGTGATAACAGGTATTAAAAAGGTTCTGGAAGATAAAGTGATCAAATAAACTAAAGTATGAAGACGCTAGTTTGGCTGTTGCAGAGGCCATTGGTATAAGAGCATTGTGAAGTACAAGAGAACTAGCAAATTATTGGGAGCCAGGACGCGCCTAGGTACATGCAAATATGCGGCTCGCGCCCTTTTTGGGCAACGGGAATGGCTCAGAGATCGGGGGATACAAATCCAGAAGTCCAGCCCAGAGACTGGGGGAAGGTGCTGCTTAGAGCTATGCACTCAAACAACTCTGGAAAACACTAAGTCCCAAAACAGGTTAGCGCGAAGGTCACGTGACTCGCCTGAGTCCACCTCTGATTGGACGAAAAAGCTCGTTGTCCCCTCTAACTCCGTTTCCCAGAGGTCGTCTAGAAACTACGTTTCCCAGAACACCTTGCGGTGCCGGCTTCCTCCTAGCGCGCTAGATAGGGGTGAGGGGCGGGTTGGTGGCGCAGGACAACCTAAACCTTCCGGTTTAAATGGTCTCGCGTACTCGAGGCGGGTGAAGCGAGCGCAGCCCTTTGCTCGGAGATAGAGGCTGGCCTTGACGTCTTCTAGGAATTGTAGTATAGCGGAGGTCCGGGTCCAGTACCCCCGAAGGAGCCCGCTGGAAAGAGGTGTCTCGTTCGGATCCCCTCTCCCCGCCAGGTGGCGCTGCAAGTGGACGTCTCCCTGTCCACCGCTGCCCATTCCTTTTGAGGATTTTCTTTCTGTCGCGTAGTGTTGACCGCCCTTCAAGTTTAGGTTTCGAGTAAATAAAATTTAGGGATATCTACTGAGAAATGGGGAAGCCATCTACAAGATATGATAACGGCCCTGACTTCGGTCCCCTGACTTAACGTCTGCTGTTCATCCGACATTTTATAAAGTTACAAAGAACCATGGCGCTGCGCGTATGGGGGATCACTTTGGTGTCAGGACTTGCATCAGGAGGTAATTTCTGCCCTTCTGGAAAGTTTCCTGGTCTTCCAGATGTTCTCATTTGGTTCAAGACGATCCTTCAACCAGCCTTACTCTTCTTTCTGTCTTGAAGGAGGTTCTCGCTGCTAAATTTTAGGGGGGGCCATTCTCATTTACCGAAGGGAAATTCAAGAGTGTGATGGAGAACGATTTGTTGACGTCAGGTGATGTAGCTATAAGTGTAGTTAGAACGAATTCTGACTCTTGTCTCAGATCTGTGTTATCTACTTCATGCGGTGTTATTCTCCTCAGATTTGCTGTTGCTTCCTGAGCCTTCATCCCCATAGCTGTTCTAGCAGTTTATACATACAGTGTTTATCAAAAGTGCGAACGAGATGCCAGACATTGTGATTGATGCTGAGGACAAGGTATTGAATGGGAGCAGACATGACCCCACCCTCATGAGTTTATTAGGGAAGACACACTGATTGCATCATACAAATAAGAATAGTTTCAGGTAATAATAATAATAAAAATATAACAGAAACAAGACACAAAAAGAGAATAATGGAGGGGAACACACATTAGAGTGAGAAATTAAGAAAAAAGAAATGCTTGATCTAAGACCTGAAGGCTGAGAATACTGAAGTTCAGTAACAGCCAAGAGTGGTCCTGGCAGAAAGTACAATGGTACTTCCTTGGGAGCAGGAAAGAGCTTGATATTTTGTTATTGGAAGAACTCAGGAGAAGTCCCTTGTGACTGGAGCACGGTAAAGAAAGGAGAGAATGGACCAAACTGAAGCTAGACTCATTTTCCCCATCCCTGCTGCTTTAAACTATCCCCGTACTGGCAGATTACAAACATTTTCAGTACTCAAATATGACAACGTTATTCCCTTTGGAGCTTTGTGTCCTCTACAAATTTTAGTGTGAATCCCTCATTCCAGTGTTTAAGAACCTTCCTAAATGGATCTACCCTGCTTTCCAGTCTTCCCTTTTTGACATGTATTTTTACCTCTGCTGAGCATGTCTTAGCTTCTGTGCTTGCAGGCTGACTTCTATTTACCCTTTCTGTCTTGGCTGAAATGTTACCTCCTCTGTGTCCTCCTCCCTGTGCAGTCTCAATTAACCTCCTGGTATATAATCACCGCTTTGAATACCAATCTTTCCCATGAGGTCCTTCTTTCAGGACCTTGTTTTCTGTCACTGTATGATGCAAGACATGAAGTCAGGCCATTGGAATGTTCTTAATCAATACTTACGGAGAAAATGATTAGAACAGCTAGCCACAGCTAACCTGATGAGAAGGTGACCTGTGGCTCATTTCCACAGCAGAGTGGAGATTAGTGTACAATTGTAAAAACATGGTACCCAGAGTGCAGTTCAGTGACACTGTTTCTGCCTAGCTTGCGTAGGGGGCTAGGTTCTGTCCCCAGCATGGGGTGTTGGGAAGGGGAGAAGAGATGAGTAACAAACCCACTCTATTCTGTGCTTATCATGAGCCAGACACTGTGTCATCCATTGTGTCAGTTAATCCCCATAACAATTGTGTTCTTTGGTTCTTTTTGCTAACAAGAAAACTGGTACCCAAAGGCTTGATTGGAAAGCACCCAATTAGTAATGGGAATCTGGGATAGGTATCTAGGTCTTTCTAACCTCAAAGCTTGAGTCTCCGGTTGTTTGTTCTGTTCCCCTTGCTTCCATGTTAATACCTTTTGCCAGCACAGAAGCCTGAAAAGTTTAGGGAACTGAACTTCAGATGCCCTCTATTTCTGGTGTGTCATTTGTACTTCTGAGGACACCACCCTGGAACAGTGTGTATATAGGGGATCTGCCTCTTCCAGAAACTATGACTCACATTAGTCTCTGCTTACATCAGTCTTTGAAGTCAGCCTGGAATATCAGATAAAACTCAAGAGCGGCAGAAAATTCAGGAAAGAGCTCTTGGCTAATGGTGTCCAAAAGAACTCTCTGTGATGATTAAAATATTCTGTCTTTGTGCTGTCTAATATGGTAAAGTCTCGAGATTCTATTTAAGATGGTATTTCCAATCTTCTCAGTGATTTTACTCCAGGTTGTTTCTAAGACATTCAGTTTGACACTACAAACCTGTAGGCTAGGTCTTCAAGGATCCTTTACATCTAAGCTGTGCTCAGCTATAGAAAAATCAAAGATACACATCAGGATACAGATGGATGGAATCCTTGTAATTAGGAGTTAGCCAATGCACTGTTGATAGTGCCACCTGAGTATCCTGCTCAGAACTTTTCCCAGAGCAGGTAGTATGTTAACATGGTGTGAATGAACTTACCTTTTCCCTTTAGCTTGGTGCTCTCTCATCTACTGTAATTGGCTTCTAGAATCTTCTCTAGCATTGCAACTTGATGGCTTTTGCTAGGCAGCTAAAAGTTAATGAAACCAGTGGTAAACATTAGACTCTCTGTCTCTCTCTGTCTCTCTGTTTTATAGTTAAAGCAAATATTAAAAAACTAGTGGTTCACATCTTCAGTCAGCCTGTATAGGAAACTTTTAAATGATCATTTGCTTGAATCTGGCCTATTTTTACTGTTTTCTCTTTTTAACACCTTTCACTTAATCCTTCAACTACGAGTGTCTTCCTCACTTGCAAGATCTTTACTTTTTTGGTTGCATCTTCAAATTCTAATAAATCATCTTAGATCCTAGTCATTAGTCACCTGCTCTTTGGCCCAGCAAGATCCCCTTTAACTCTCAGCAGTTTCAGCACAGAACAGCACAGAAAAAAACTCTCAGCAGTTTCAGCACAGAACAGCACAGAAAAATTCCTGGTGTTTTTCCATATACCTCACCCGGTACTTCTCTACTTGCCAAGTAAAACACAACTGAAGAATCATGTTTATATTCTGGCAGTTGTTTCTCTCACCACTAGATGGCACATGTACCGCAGGTGATCAGGCTTTTTGGCAAAAATTTCATGTATTAAAAACTCCACCTCGAATCAACAAAACTTTGATAGGAATTATGAAAGCACAAAACGTGCAAAAGAATGAGATGAAAAGTTGTGAGAATTGAAGGATGTAGAAAACAAGTAAAAGAAGTAACTCTGGACGGCGTTAGCTTTAGAACGATGCCAGCAGAGGCTCATACACTTGGCTCCTAAGCTTCTGAACACCTGAAAAGGGAAACCCAAGTGGTAACAGAATTCCAGACTTAGGATAATACATGTGTATAATGTGTAGCAATCAGATGAGGGTAATAAGCACTCGCATCTCTTTCAAGATTAGTAGTTTTGATGTGTTGGGAACTTTTGTACCTTTGTAGTTATTATTAAACATATCATAGCTTGTCATAAACAACAGTCATCCTACTGTGCTATGGAAAGCCAGATCTCATTCTTCTTCTCTGTTTTGGGGTTGTTTATCCAACTTGTTTCCATCTTCTGTCTTACTGCCTGTCCTAGTCTCTATTCACCACTACATCACTCTGTTCTTCTATAAGATCATTTTTTTAGTTTCCACACATATGTAGGAAACAGGAAAATAAGTTTTATATGATTAAAAGTACAGGCTTCCAGAACTTAGAACATTCATTACTTGCTTCCATATTTTTAAACAGTGAAATTTGTATCCCTGCCCCAGGGTGGTATTTGGGAGGAGAAAGTTCTCCTTGGAGACCCTGTGACGAGTCTCCAAGATGGTGTTTCAGTGATCCCTGCTTCTTGGTTTTCATAAGCTGTCTAGTCTTCTCCCGTATAATACTTGGGATACACTGTGTGGCCAAAAGAGTAGGAGAGAAGTTATTGTATGTTACTTCCCAGATCAGTTTACAAAAGACATTGTAGTTGTCTCTGTTTTTGTCTCTGTCTTCTGAATATTGTGTGTTGCTTATTCTGGGGAAAAACCAGCTGCAAGTCATGAGGAGTCATAAGGAGAGGCCCATGCAGTAAAGAACCAAGCCCAATGCCAACAGCTAGTGTCAAGTCGCTGGTCATGTCAGTGTGCCACCTGGGAGCAGATCCTGCAGTCCAGGTCAAGCATGAGATGGAATCCTCAGCTAACATGATGGCTCGTGAGAGACCATGAATCAAATCATCAGCTAAGTCACTCCTTATCTCTGTGAGATGTAATAAATGTTTGTTATTTTAAGCTGTTAAATCTTGAGGTAATGCTACAATTTAGATAAGATTCCTTTAAAGTCCATGTGCGGAAAGCTTGGACACCAGCCTGTATTACTGAGAGGTGGTGGACCCTTTAGGAGGTGTGGCCTCATGGAAGGAAGGGGATATTGGGACTGTGTCCCCTTCCATGGACTGAAACCTCTGAAACTGTGAGCCAAAATAAACCTTTCCTCTCATAAGTTGATTATTTCAGGTATTTTGTTACAATGATGGAAATCTGGCTACCTCAGTTAATTTGTTGCACACCAATAGATAATTAATATAGAAGTCAATGGCAATCATTATGATAATTTTACATAGGTGAGTCAGCTTTATTTTAGAGTCTAACAAAGAATTTCTGAAACAACGTATGCGCTTTAAATTTGCTAGACACAAATGGCTCCCATTCAGTCTGTGAATGTAGGAAGACGGAGGAAGAGGAATTCATATAAAATATCTGTAAAGAATACTTTTCTGCAGGAGAATGGGAGGCCTTCAACTATCTCACTTATTGCAAAATCATGAGTGTCTAGCACAGAGCTAAGCACATAGGAGATTCCCTCCAAACCCTGCTTTCACTAATGAATGGTGAACTCTAACCTTGACTCAGCCATTCACTTATTTGTGAATGTATTAACCATCATGTACTAAGCTCCTACCATGTGCCAGGCACATGGTTCAGGCTCATGAACCCATTTGTGCCGCATACAAAGTCACTTCTACCTTTTGCCTTCACTAACCTCTCTTTGGTTTTTTTTTTTTTTTTTGTAGTTTTTGTTGAGTTTGCATGTCCTTTAGCTTCCACACTGAACACTTTTTCATAAGAATAGTGTCCTTAGGTCGTCATGACAAGTAATTTCTGGTCATCGTTTTTCCAATATGAGAACAGGAGTTGCTCAGGAAATTGGGTTTATTTTGTCCAATTTTGACTGAAGGCCTGCTCTGCTGCTTTTCTTAAAAATTTCTTTTTGCTGAAAAATCACTTGAAATTGCTGGTGTCAAGTAATAACACTTAGCTGGCCTGTGATGACAACTTCCTAGTGTCTACACTTTTTCATATTGACTTTGGTGCTGATTTTAACCAGATTTTACTGTAATAGAAACATTCTGGGGGTGAAGGAGAATAAAACAAAGTGATTTGCTTCAGACTCTGTGTCCCCTGAGTGTGTGACACACACCTTTCTCCATGGCTTGCCATGCAACTTCATTCTCCTGCACCACCACCACCATTGCACCCCTCAGTTATCTCTTAATTGATAAGTTGATCAGTAAGTTATCACTTACTGATGGGTGCTGTGTGCTCCTCACTGAGTTATAAAAGTGTTGTATTACCTCTAGGTCTGTGAATTGCCTTGTCAGTTTTGTTAGTCCAGGTATTTTGAGATATAGATGCCAACATGAGATTAATATACAGTATTTTACTAACAGAGCTCACTATGTGGAAGGAAATAGACAGGAAGCCAAAGAAGGCCAGGAGAGCCATTGGCTCCAGTGAGAGGTTAGAAGGGCTTGAGTAGTTAACATTCAGATTGCCCTTCAGACTGAGGAAGATCCAGAATAATAAAGGTTCTGTAAATCAGTCAGGGAGTCCTTGAGTCAGTCAGCCATCTTGTCTTTCAAGATGGCTTCCAACTTCGTACCTTATTGTCCTCAGCTGCTGATGGTGCTTCCCCTTGGGTGATGCAGCTAATGGATTTCAGAGCACAGCAGCTGTAATTCTCAGCTCCCAGCAGTAAGAAGTCTGCAGAGATGTATTCCCTGACTCTGCCTCCCACCCCCATTTTTTTGAGACGGGGTCTCTCTTTGTAGTTCAGACCCTGAACTCACTATGTAGCTTAGGCTGACCTCAAACTTGAGGAAATCCTCTTGTTTCAGCCTCCCAAGTGCTAGGATTATAGGCATGTACCACCACACTCGGCCTGCAGAGATGCATTTTAAAGGCTACAACAACAAAATTTGTTATCCTTCCTTTATAAATGACTGAAGTCTGGTAAATTTGAGGAGGCAAAGATCTGATGCTTTAGTTCCTTGCTCTCTCCTTGCACTAGGTATAACCCTGTGACCAACACAATATAAGCAAGAAGTGTTTAAAAAGCAAGCAAGCAAAAGAAGCATTACAAGGAACTTTAGAAATCTTAAAGGGTTCTGCTTCTGCTGCGAGGTGCATCCCCTCTTCTCTTCTCAGCAGCCATTTTGTACCATGAGGTGATCTGTTAATAATAATAATGAAAAGACAGACAAATTTATAGTCAGAATCTTGTTTTCTAATGATTAGACATTTTATACTAGTTCTGGATTGTTTACTCTGAAGTTTAACTTGAGAGAAAAATAAGTTTCTTTGTTTAAACCACTGTTGCCTTGTTCTTGTTATAATCAGGTCAATCTTAATCTAATTGGTACAAAATCTAATCTAAACAACCACCTTCTTACCCCTATTTGCTGAATCTTAGGATGATTAAGTGTTAGAACCCAATTAGAGCCCAGGATAGCATTTAGGATTAGCAGTAATGACAAAGCAAGTGTTGCTTAATCTTCGGTGAAGATAAGAATTAACCTGGGAAGCTTGTTAAACACAGAGGCTTCCGGGCTTGCCCCCTGGAAATGCTCATTCATTAGGCCAGGCTAAGGCAAGTGAAGCTTCTTTCTCTCAAACAAACAATCTAAATTTTCTTTACCCTTAGGGGAGAGTTGAATCCTAACCTAAGTGAAGACCAATGATAGGCAGCTCAGAGTAAAGAGGCAAATACTTAACCTAAACAAACTTCTGTGAACTATTTATGAAATTAAATTTAATCATTTATGGAGTCTGCAGATTCTGGGCTGCAATTTTCATTAAAAGAAGCGAGTACATCTTTTGTGGGATCTGTGGATTTGCATTCTGAAGAGCTCCCCACACGTTGCTGATGGCTTTGATTCATATAGTTTATCTTACGAGATTCTGGCTTCATAGGAAGGACCATGGATGTTGGATAGGGTGAACCTGGTTTTAGATCTTAAGGCTGTTGTTTAATGGCTGGCTGGCTTGTAATAGGCTTGTAGTTTGTGTCTTATTTTTCATCATTTCAAGTTGAAGAAAAAAATATGGCCTACCTTACAGCGTTGTTGTGAGGATTAAATGAAATAATTTATGTAAAGCTCTTGGCTTTGCATAAGTACCCTGTCAATAAACAGTGGCTATTGTTATTATCATACCCCATGCACACGTCTTTCAAACAGGATGGGCACAGAGTTCTATTTCTGTGGATAATTTATATAAATCCCCAGCTATTTCTAGCCCTGAGAGTGACCTGCTTGTGCATGCAGACATTGAATAAAGGTCTTCTAGAGCATAATCCTGGGTTTCCCAACTGCCACCTTCTATCTCCTTGTTCACTTTCCTCCTCAAGCAGTCTGCCTAATGGTCATACTCAGTAGCTCATTTTCCATTTTCTTCTCAATCACAGCAATCTGGATTTTGCTATGACGTTTTCCTGAAGTGATTCTCACCAAGGTCACCAGTGGCTTTTACACCGTATTATCTGGTGGATATCTTAAAGTTTTCATCTTATTTGCATGCTCTGTAGCTTTGATGCTATTATCTTCTTATTCTTCCAATTTTGTTCTCTTTGCTTGCAGAGCAAGCACTGTTTCTCCTTCTACATCTGCGATTACTTCTTGTAGCTTTTGCTGAAATATTACCACTGTCCACCTCCAATACAGCTGTGTTTTCTACTTTTTATTGTTTTTTGGGGCTTGCTATGTAGTCCAGGCTGGATTCAAACTTGTGATCCTTCTGCCTCAGTCTCCCAAATACAAAGATTACAGGCCTGTGCCACCATCTCTGACTGACTTGCCTACTCTTTTAATTCTTAATTTCCCCCAATTCCTTTTTGTCATTCTCTTTCTTTTTCAGAAAAAGATAGTGACCAGAACTTACTATCACTGAACTCGTTTAAGTTCTAGGTGAATTATTACCTTTTGTAGCTATGTGGTCTAATGCAACTTTTTTCTTTTTTCCTCAATGTACTTCTTACAGGTCTTCCTTACAGGTCTTCATAGGAAGCCTAGCAGCATCCATGGAAACAGGACTTGGATTTCTTGTGGGTCAGGGGTCAGGATGACCTTTAGATATTTGTGATTGTATTGGTTTAGGAGAAAGTCACTCCATTATTTGAGCTGGTTTCTAAGACTATGTCTAGGCCGTTGCTTTACTGATCCCTAATATCTTTCAGAGATATTGGTTGACTTTGAAACTTGCATTTACTCTCAACTTTCATTTTCTCATTGGTGAAATGTAAGAGTTGCATTAGATATCTTGGAAGTTACTCCTAACTGTCTGGCATCATCATGATTAGTTTTCCTGTGATTTACATAATGCTTGATTCCTCTCCTACAAATTCATCCTATAGAAACAATCTTCCGAGTTAGTGCATACAGATGTATGTATATGAGACTGTGTAGGAACCTAAGTGCTCGTTAAGAGGTCACTGATTAAATAAGTTAAGGTAATAGTCTATGCCTGTGCTGCTCTAAGCAGACAATCTGCTGTTTGTTCCTGGTCTACCTGTACATAAGGTGCTTGAACCAGAATGCAAATCAATCTCTTTATCAAGAAAGTCTTAACTAACAAAATAAAAACAAAAAAATCAACTAAAAATATCAACTGTGTGTTTAGATACATAATTGATACTCATTCTGGTACAAACTCCCCTTTTATCTTTTTCAGACCAATAACAAACACTTCCTGGGCCAGCACTGACACATGGACTACTTTAACAGCTTTGCTGAAGCTTAGAAATGAGGTATCTCTACATACGTAGGTGTAAAAAGATATTTAAGACACTTAATCAATTTTAGGGTGCTATAACAAAATACCCGAGAATGGTAATTTACAAAGAATGGAAGTTTATTTGGTTTATGTTTTAGAGGCTATGAAGTCTAAAAGCATGGTACTGGTATCTGCTTAGCATCTGAGGAGAGAATTGCCATTAGTTACACAACAGAGATTATTATGTGGTGAGACAGAGCAAGCATGCTAGCTCAGGTCTCTACCTCTTCTTATAAAGGCGCTAATACTATTGTGAGGATTTTGCTTTACCCTCATGACCTCATTTAATCTTAATACTACATCCTAAAGACCTCACCCCCAAATACCACTAACATGTGAATTTGATGATTAAGTTTCCAACATGTGAAAATTTGAGGATCCTTTTAAATTCATAGCAAATACATTGTTAAAAGAGAAAAAACCATGCAACAGGCCAATTTTCAAAAACACGAATATAGATATGAAATTTCTTTTTTCTTCTCTCACTCTTTACTATTGTACCACTGAGCTACATCCCCAGCTTCGTACACAAATTATTTCCAGAAGTCCTACGAAATGAACACTTCTGGGGAACTCAGCTGGGAGTTTGTTAGGAGAACTTTTTGTTGTACATGGAGGCGGCTATTCAATAGTTACTTCCCAGTAGAGCAGAGTAGCTAGAATTTCTTCTGATTGGTTTGTGTCCTTGCATCAGTTGATGAATAGTTCAAATGTTGCTCCTGATATACCCTTTTTCTGTTTGAATACTAAAACAAACACAAAACTGCAAAGAAACCCAATGGTGTGCATGTATCACTTTCATATTTAAAAACAAAGTAGTTACAGAGAGAATACTGATGCTTCTAGAACCTGTATTTCCTGGCTAACAAGTCTCTTCTTTTCATTTTTCATAAACATTTTTTCCCTCTATCCTCCAGCTGGGTCTGTGAACAAGGCAGCTTTCTCTGTTTTGTGCTTTGGGTCTCTTCCTCAATATGTGCTTACAGGAAGTCATTTTGGTTCACAGCCTAGTGATGAAGAAGGCTCAAGGGCCAGAGGGCTGATTATGGCTCTAATTTGCAATTATACAGTGATTTTTCACACTGCTTGTGGAATTCTGACTTCCTCCCCGTTTGGATTGGAGAGTTAGAAGTCTCTGATTTGATTGGAGTAATATAGGCAGTGATTACCATAGGAATTTGGCATATTAAATTGGATTGGGAAGTACTTCATATTGGGCAACAAATGTAAATTATTTTCTTCTATTTCTTACTCCTACACAACTGCATGTTTACTGTTTATAACTGACCCTGCCTAGAAAGTGAAGTGACTTATCCTAATGTCTTTGCAATAGGAACCACTGAGACATCCTAGTGTTTTGTGTGTGTGTGTGTGTGTGCACGTACACTTGTATGCTTGGGGTTGAAGTCAGGGTCTTTTCACTAAGTTATAACCCTGAATCTTTTACATTGTTTTCTTTTGAGACAAGATCTTGCTTTGTGGCTAACTTGCCCAAGCTGGGTTTAAACTCACAGTCCTGCTGCCTTAGCCTTCCAGATTCTTCCAGAGTGCTAGAATTACAAGCATCTGCCACCATGCCTGGATTCCCAGTGTTGTCTTTGAACTCCAGATGCAAACAGACTCTGCTGCTGTTGGAGGCTCCATGGGGCTAATACTGGCTAGGCTTTAAAATATATTTATTTATTTTTCTGAGACAAGGTCTTACCACATAATTTTGACTGGTTATGAACTTACTATGTAGTGCAGGTTGGTCTACAGCTCCTGGCAAACCTCCTGGTTGAGGAGTGCCAGAATTACGGTCATGAGCCACCATTCCTGGCTCTGGAATCCTTTTGATTCAGGTGTTCTAGGCCTTTCTACTGTGATTCTTATTTTTGTTTTTTTTTTTTCATGCAGGGCCTTTTACATAGTAGGCAAGCACTCTACCACTGAGCTATACTCCTAGTCCTCTATAGTTATTTTTCATGAATACTTAAAATTTTGAAACTTAAAATATATTTTAAAATCTTATGTAATTGTAATATGTATGTGTATGAATGTGGTTGGCCTTTGTCCTTGATTCTTGGAAGGTATTTGGAATTTCCTGAGTGAAAAGAGTATCTTTGCTATTCACCATGGGCCCTGATAGGGCATGCTAATGAGATGGGACCGAGGATGGAGCCTGGCCATGGTATGATTAGAGGATTGAACTACGTGAAAAATCAGCCTTATCTATAAAGAGGAGAAGAAGGAAACAGCCAGGGATCAATCAGTGATGGCTACATAATGAAAACCCCAATAAAAACTCTGAACACTATAGCTCAGGTGAGCCTCCCTGGTTGGTGGTAGTCTAGATTATTACACATCGCTGTGGAAGCTTAACACATCCTAACTCCATAGGGAAATAACAATGGAAGTTTTGCATTGGTGTTCCTCCCAGAACTCACTGTCTGTGTTCCTCTTGTTGGCTGGTTCTAGTCTGTATCCTTTGCCATAGTGAAATGATAGTAGAAGATTTAGAACTTTTCTGTCTTTTTCAACGCTTTTCTGAGCAATTCCAGTGAATTGTTGAATTTGAGGTGAATAGTGCGAACTCTGATTTTGTAGTCAGCTAGGCGGATGTGAGATGGCTTGTATCCTCAGACTCTTTAATGAAATTGAAAAGGAAGCAGTACTCACAACTGAATTCCTGGAAGCAAGCATTACCCTGATACCAACTAAAAGAGAGAACTGTAGGCCAAGCTCCTTAATGAACGTAGTTGCAAAAATCGTCAATAAGGTACTAGCAAACAGGGGGCTGGGGATTTAGCTCAGCGGCATAAGCGCCTGCCTTGCAAGCAGGCAGTCGTGAGTTGGATCCCTGCTACCGATAAAAATGAAAAAGACAAAAAAAGATAAATAAATAAAAATAAATTATAAAAGATTCTTGATTAAAAAAAAAGATACTAGCAAACAGAATGGAACAAATCATCAAGATTCTGTATCATGACCAAGTAGGATTCATTCCAAGAAATACAGTGATGCTTCAACATATGCAAATCATTAAATGTAATATACTCTTTTAACAGAATCAAAGACAAAAATCAAATGATCATCTCATTAGATGCAGAAAAAGCATTTGACAGTGTCCAAGACCTATGTGTGATAAAAATCGTACAAAAATTGGGTAAAAGCTGAGGGACAAGTCAACAGCCAAAAACATACTAAATGATTAAAAACTTTCCCTTTGAAATCAGGAACAAGACAAGGATGTCCACTATTAGCACTGCTTTTCAATGTAGCTCTGGAAACATTAGCCATAGCAATTAAACATGAAAGAAATAAAAGGAATAAGGATAGGAAAGGAAAGGAAAAGTTGAATTATTTTCAAGTGATAGGAAAGACCCCAAAAAGTCTGTCAAAAGACTCCTATATTTAATAAGCAAATTTTGTAGCATAGCAGGATATAAAGTCAACACTCAAAAATCAGTAGTATTCCTGCACATGAAAACCAAACTCACTGAGAGAGAAATTAGTGAAACAACACTTTTCACAATAGCATGCAAAAAACTGAAATACTGAGGACTCAATCTAATGAAGGAAGTAAAACACTTTTACATTGAAAACTACTCTGAAAAGGAGATTGAAAAAGATTTTAAAAAATGGAAAGGTATCCCTTACTCATAGGTAGGAAGAATCAGTATAGGGAAAAGGTCCTACTGCCAAAATTGTTGTACAGATTTAATGCAATCCTAATCAAAATAATGTGGCATACCTCACAGAATTGGAGAAAAGAATCCTAAAATTCATTTGGAACCAGAAGAGACGTAGAATAACAAAAGCAATTCTGAACAACAAAGGCAAGGCAGGAGACATCACAATTACTGATTTAAAATTATACTAGGAAGCTACCTGGATGAAAACAGCATATTATTGGCAAAGAAAGAAAAAAAGAAAGAAAGAAAACAAAAACAAAATCAAAACAAACCAGATTTGAGGTCAATGGAACAGATTAGAAAATCCAGAATCAACTCCAAATGCACTAAGATGTCTTATCATTGACAAAGTGGCTACATGCATTCATAAAAGAAAGATAGCCCCTTCAATAAATGGTGCTGGGAAAACTGGATTTCCTCATGTCAAAGATTAAACCTATACCTGAATTTCTTACCATGCCCTAAACAAAAATTGAAATGGGTCAAAAATCTAAATATTTAAATAAATGGAAACACGCTGGGTGTAGTGATTCACACCTTTAATCTCAGCAGTTGGGAGGGAGTTCAAAGCCAGCCTGGGCCACAAAGTGAGTTCAAGGTCAGCCTGAACTTCATAGTGAAACCCTCTTTTCATAGTGAAAAACAAAAACAAAAACGAAACAAATCTACTGAAAGATAGAACAAATAAAACTCTTGACATACGTGTAGGCAAATACTTTATAAACAGAAACCTGATTGCACAGGAAATACTACAATCAACAACTGGCGTCTCATTAATAAGCTTTTGGATAGCAAACAAGCAATAAATAAAAAACAGTGACAGAGCAAAACCACAAAATGGGGAAAAAATTTTTACTAGCTATTTCTCAGACAAAGGACTAACACCTAGAATATATAAAAAAATAAAAAACAAAGACCCTGCCCAAATATAAAGACCCAATCCAAAAATGGGCATCTTAAATGAATAGGTACTTCTCAGATGAAGACATATGAACAGCAAATAAATATATGAAAAAATGTTCACTATCACCGATCCTTTGAAAAATGCAAGGTAAAACAATGCTGAGATTTCATCCCACTCCAGAAAGAATGGCTATTATCAAGAAGTCAACCAATAACATATGGCAGCAGGGGGCTGGAGATTTAGCTGGGGCTGGAGATTTAGCTCAGCGGCATAAGCAAAAAAACATATGGCAGCAGGTCAGTGGGAAAAAGGAAATTCTTCTCCATTGTTGGCAGGAGTATAATTTGGTGTACCAGTGTGGAAACTGGTATGGAGATTCCTCAAAAAAACAAAACTAGAGGTTCCCAGTCAACCCTGCTATTCCCCTTCTTGGTATCTTCCTGAATGAATTAAAAGCATCGCATCACAGCAATATATGCACAATTTGCTATATGCACAATATAGCTAAATCTTGGAAAGAGTTCAGATGCCCATCAGGAATGAATAGAAAAAGAAAAAAAAATATTTTGGTACCAGTATTTGAACTCATGACCTTGAGCCTGCCAGGCAGGTGCTCTTTTGCTGAGACATCTCTGGCCTTTTTTTTTTTTTTTTTTTTTTTTTTTTTAATACAACGGAATAATACTACTCTGTCATGAAGTAGCATAAGTTTAAGACATTTTTGGATAAATGGGTGCACTTTGAGACCACACAGGTAAGTGAAATAAATTGGGCAAACATGTTTAATTTGCATTTTTTCCTCTTGTGTGAGAAACCAACTGAAAGTGTAACTAAGGACCAAAATGGGTGATAGATACTGGGAAGTAGGATGAAAACATTCAAATGGGAAGGGGAGCAAGGAAGCGGGAGTGGGAAGGGAATGAAGGAATAGGGAAAAAGAGAGGAGAAGGAAAAGAAGGGAACAAAACTTCTGTAAATAAGAAGGGAAGGAAGGATTGAAGGGAGGGAAAGGAATTGGGGAAAAAATCGAGATATGTACGTGTACAAATTCCCTATGATGAATGTATTATAAATGTATGCATACTAATAAAATTAATAAAAGAAAAGTCAACCTTGACCTGTAGTTTTTAACTGGTGAAATATGGCCTAATTTTCATTAGTTAAACTCAGATGTTGTAACTTCTGTAATGTTTCATTTGAAAATTTATAATTTAAAGAAAATTTACAAGAGTAGCACATAGAAAACCCTAACACTTTTCATTTGACTCTCCAAAAATAAAGAAAATCCCATATTTCCTTTATTTTCCTCTTTATCTGCTTATGAACATTTTTCCCTGGACTGTTGAAAGTCCCAGACAGGTCTCCATGTGCTTCAGTACATGCCTCCCAAGAACCAGGATATTCTCTATAATTCTAATATCGTAGCTGCGCGCAAGAATGTTAGCATTGCTACAATAACCTCAGATATACCATATTTCACTTTCCTTTACCATGACCAGTGTGTACCTTATAGTGTTTTCCTTTTAATTTAAAAATCCAAACTGTCTCCCCATTTTTATATCTTTCATGACAGTGGCATTTGTGAAAGGCCAATCTGCTTGACTTTTATATTGTCCCATGATCTGGAGTGTCTGGATTATTTCTTTGGAAATTCATTCAGAGTATATTATTTTTGGAAAGAATACAAACTACATAGAAGATGTGTCAATCAGAGGTATGAATTAGAGAAAGGTAAAAGTCCATCAGAAAGAGGTACAAATATTGTGCACCTAGAACATGGAGAAACTTCGTGGGTCAAAGGCCGACAGGTATGGTGGAGACAGTTTAATAGAATGCTGGAGTTGCTCAAGGCTCCACTCTTTTTACTCTTCTGATACCATCTTGTAGCTAGACCCAAGGCTGCGAGGACTCTTACATGGTCATCTCCAGTCCAGTTTGCTTTCCTGAGTCTGATACCCAATTGCTTCTTTTTATCTCAGAGATGCGTCAAGGTCCCCTCATACTCAACATACTCAGCACTGTCTTTTGAGTCTCCACACCAACCCCACTGTAATCTTAGTCCTCCTCCTGGGCTCCCAGCTCTATTAATGGCATCACCACCCATTCAGTTACTTGAGTCAGAAACCTGAGTGTGATGATGGGTAAGCTTGATTGTCACTTTAGTACATTTTGAAACATGAAGGTGAGTGAGTCACCTCTTTCTCTCCATTTAATTCTGACAGCATCCTATGGTTATTCCTTGTGAGCTTTCACTGTTTTAAGAGAGGTGGAGAATAAAATAGCAAAGGCTTAGGAGATGAGCACGAATGCATTTGTGGTGGATCTTCTACCTTGACCTTTCTGGTCGCTTTTACCGTATTCCCACCTCATTACAGGTTCATAAATATATAGTACATGTCATAAAGATAATTGAGACCAGAGTGAATTTTGGGACAAGAGTGGATTGAGAGCACTAAAATGACAGCACCCTGTCAATCATTCCCATCAATCACAACTAGAGATTCAGTGGGAGGCACCTAAGCAGACATATTTGACCTTTAAATTCTGAAAGCCTGATTTATCTGCCTCTTTTGTTGCTGTTGCTACTTTTGTGTGCTTTGTTCTTTGTGAGTGTTTTTCTGTCACCCTGGCACTTTTTATTGTCTGTGCCCTATCTCATGGTGATACTGATTTGCCCTGAGCTCAACTTCCTATGACCTTCAATAAATGTAGCTGCTTGATACCTACTACTGAGTGTGTACTTGGCAATTCTTTCCTTGTCGTCTGCAAGAACCTAGAGTATTATTGGTTTATTCCACTGTAACAGCTTGATGGTCTTAAGAAATACTTAGCAGACTAGTAAAGTACATGTCCCTGTGTCTGGGTGGGTCATGGGGACTATATTTGATCTTTGGCTCTTTCCTCTCTGTAACTCTTCTGCTGTTGTACCTCTAGACTGCAATGAAGTGAATGGGTTTGCTTCCCCATACCCTTCTGCCCTATTATTCCTGCACTGGAGCCAGCTGACCTGAACATAATCTCTGAAATTATGTGTCAAAACAAATCTTTCTTTAATTGTGTGTAGCCGGTGTCCTAGTGTTATAGGAATGATATCAAGGACCTCTAAATGATATAGGGGAAATATTACAACTTTCAGCCTGCTCGATGTCTGATACACTGAGTTCATGTTTCCTGAACTCCAAGAATGATTTCTAAGGAAAAACAGAATAGGAAATATTTATCGACAGGCAGAGGTACAGCTCCCGAGAGACAGGAGGGGTTTGGAGTGGGTTGCTGGGGCCCCACTTACAGGGGTAGCTTTATAGAGCAGAATCATGGGAGGTATGAAATCATGAGGAAAGTATAAGGTGGGGCAAAGCAGTGATCAAGCAATAAGAACACAAACATAGTCACTTAGATAATATTGATGCAAAGGGGAAGAAAGTCATGTAGCAAGTATCCATAGAAAAAACAAGGACCCTTCCGGGAAAGGATGGGTCAAGAAAGTCTTGGTTCCCACATGGGTGACTGCTGCATGGAGTCAGCAAAATATTGGCTCTCATATTTAAAATATTGATCATTGTCGTTTATCCCTTGGGAAGGTATGTAGGTATTGTCATTCCATCTTTGTCTTGAGGCCTGGTCTTCAACACATGTGCTGCCAACTCTCTCCCCCAAATGTTTTCTTATCTTCTGCACTGTCTTCTTTGAGTGCCTAGCCCTGTCTGGCTGCCTATGATATTTCTACTAACTTAGCTGTCTATAATACCGGCGGTGACAAAGCCAATAAATACATTGGCATCATTCTTGGTATTTGCTTCTCTTTCTCCTTTTCTCCAGTCTTTCGCCACCTAAACAGCAGTCAACTCCATTCTCTCCATCTTTATTATCAGCTTTGCCTACACCTCTATTATCATGGGCCCCTAACTGGTCTGGCTTCCACACAATCTCCTTCTGAATATGCATATAAAGTTCTGCGAACATAACTTTAAAAAATCTAAATCTGGCCACACCATCTTCCTACTTACAATTCTTCAGTGTATTTCTATTTGTCTTAAAAAAAATAGACTGAAGCTCCTAGAATTATTTATGACATCTTTGTGTACCATTATTCCCCTTACTGTCTGGATGGATGCCTGATTGTTCCCTTTTTCAGCTTTTTAAGCCCCAAACAACTCTTGTCTTCTTCTATTCTCTGATGTATGTGTACGTTCGTGTGTGTGTGTGTGTGTGTGTGTGTGTGTGTGACAATGTGTTTTCTTTCTCCATACCTTTTGCTCATTAGTCACGGAAGCCTGCCTCTTATACATTCTCAGAATAGTCCACCTTTCTGCTCTTAGCTCTTACTATAGATCATGTTTCTGCACTTTTTCAATATTTTTTCCAAAAACCAAAACATTTTATTAAAAACATTTAACATATATGTTAAATATCTCCTATTTTACATTTTAAAATTATCTAACCATGAAGGATTTCTTCTTCTTCTAATTCTTCTTCTTCTCTTTGTCTTTTATTTGCTTTCCTCTTCTTTTTTAAAGCTCTGTCTCCTTTATGTCCAAACTGAAAGACAATGACCATTTATATATACCTTCTTCCCCTTGGTAGCTGTAGCATGTAGCACAGTAACTGGCACTAAATAAGCCCTCAATAAATATTTGGGGATACATGAATGGTCTTTAGGAGGCTTAATGAGAATTCCAAAGAGCATGTGTGCTCATACAAATGTTAAAGATTCATTCCATACTCTTTACAGAGTTGGTAAGTTTGATAAAATATTATCTGTTTTATCTGCTCAGTCTGACTTCAAAAGTCCATGGGGAAATTTTTATTTCAAAGCAGTCCCTATATTTAAACTTTTTGAAAAGGAAGAACCCAGCATTTCTTCCATCTTTCCATTATGTCTTGAACCATCTAAGCTCCCAGGGTGGCCGAAGAAGCAAATGCTGTGAGAGGCCATTGATATGTAAATATGGTCATTAAGATTGGAAGCCACACCCCAGAATTTGGTCTTAGTTCTTTGGAAGTCAAAGCCATTTTACATTAAAAAACCAAGCTCCCAAATTTGAATTATTTTCTGAAGCTAAAATGCATAGAAATGAAACTATTAAAAATTGAGTTTTCAGAACATGGTGCTGTTTTGTGGGGGGAGAGAGTTGGCTGTCCTCCAACAATTAGGTACTTTTTGACTTGTGCAAGGGTTTCTGGATTGTTAAGGGATAAACAGTCTTTTTTTTTTTTTTTTAGTACTGGGAATTGAACTCATGACAGTGCTTGCCAGTCTGGTGCTTATACTGCTGAACTAGATTCCCAGCCCCTGGATAGACAGTCTTGACTTTCCATGGATCTGTCTAGTTTCCCTGGAACACAGACCCACCAAGCAAAGTAGGTGACTGCTATAGTTTTCAAGTTATGGAAACTGAGGCCCAGAGAGACCATGTGACATATTCAAAACCATAACCCAAGTTTTCACATTCCAAGTATTGGATTCCTTTCTTAATATTATCTTTTAAACAGCCAAATCTTCCAAAAGACTCTGATTCTTCTTAAGGCAGAAACCAGACTAGTCAGTGCTGTTCATGCCCACACTTTGCTCTTTGGATTTCACAGGAGCTTTGCAGTATATGTCTAATCTCACAGAAAAGTGGAAAAAAAAAATTCTTCCTAGGTAATAGCAAGAGGTTGGGATGTTTTCATCTAGGCTGGTGCCTAAATCTGTTTTCACACAAAAGTTTCCAGAATGCTTTAACATCGTTTTGGTGGCTGTGTTATCATGTTATCAGGTAGTTCCTTTTCAAAGTGCTTCCCAGTTAAACATTCCAGGGGCTGGGTTGCTCACCTCTCTCTCTGGAGTTAGAACCCAGATTCTTTTCAGCTCAAAGAGTTGAACAAAACAAGCAAAAATCAGTGACCAAGTTTATTTGAGAAAGTAAAAGAGAAGAATGAGAGAGTTAAACTGAGTTCGTCGTACGAGCTTGAGTAAAGGGAAAAAAAGCAAGAAAAAAGGGCACCCTGGGCTACCGGGGGGGGGGGGGGGGCTACCAGGAGGAAAGTCATGGTAGTGGGCTCTTTATGTTGTCTGTGGCCTTATATGTTGTCCAAATCTTGAGGAACCCCGTGAGAACTTCTGCTACTCTACTTCTGTGTGGCTGCTTCATTACAGCTGAGAGACTCCAAAAAGCAACCCACTCTGGTTTCATATCCAGGGTGACAATACTTGCTGGGCTAAAGCACTGAAAGTGTGTGTGTGTGTGTGTGTGTGTGTGTGTGTGTGTGTGTGTGTGTAGACAGTTGGAACTGTCCTGTCCAATTCCTTCTTATTTTACGATGCTTCATTTCCAGCATATTCTGTAGTTATTCTTAAGAATTACATGTGAGAACAAGAACTGAGTTGGTCCAAGGCCTTCCAGAGAACCGTCCTGTGGAATACTTTATAGAATTCTTGTGATGATCAAAGGAGATATTTTAATGGAGAATGCTTAACTCAGTGCCAGACATGTAGCAATTTAAAAAAGTGTAGTTACTATTAATTTTTTAGTAAATTAGAAGAGGAACTATCTGTAGAATTCCTGTGTGAGGACACTGCACGAGGATGATGCAGCCTTACTTGAGGATGCCCTCTGATAAACAAAGAAGGTGGGGCAGACTTGTGAAACCTGGTGGACAACCTACAGGGAGAAACTTTACAGGACAGCTTTTTGTGTTTTACTTTCTAATCCAGGTCTGCCTAATTCCAGGGCTGTTGAGCAAAATCATTATCTTGTGCTAGGAAGCATCAGGAAAGACCACACCATAGTCCAGCAAGTTATCTAGTTATGTAGGGAAGCAGTAATCATCCCCAGTATGCCATTCCTCATGGAGCAGAGAAATGGGAAGGAAAGAAGTTAAAATGAAGATAATAAAGTGGTGACCAGGAGTCAGGACTATCATTTGGAGATCTTTATCTTGATGGGACAATTTATAAACAACATAAATTTATTGGTCACAGTTTTGGAGCTTGGGAAGTTCAAGGTCAGGGGGCCAGAGGACTTGGTGCCTCATGATGCATTGCTCTGTGTTTCAAAGAAGATATCTTTTAGTTGTGTCCTTACAGAGTAGAAGGAGTCCCATAGACCTCTTTTATAATCTTCATGATGTAATTATAGTCCAAAGGACCCTCGTCTCCCAAAGCCGTCTCCTTGGAGTTTAGAGTTTTAACATACAAATTTATGTGTGTGGGACAGACATTCAAATTATAGCAGGAGGGTTTTATTTGCCCAGGAGGTTCCAGGGAAGAATGCATTTTCTTGTCTTGTTCAGCATCTAGAGTTTCATCCCATGGCTCCGAGCTCTTTCTTCTATCTTCAAAATCAGCCACATCGCATCATCAAATCTCTCACTGCTTCCACTGGCACATGACCATCTCTTCTGACTATGACTCCTGTATGCTTTTGTAAGTATCGTTGTGATTACACTGGACCCACTCAGGTAGTCCAGGACCATCTCCCTATGTCGTGATCCTTCATTAATCACACCTGCAAACTTCTTTTTGCTCTGTAAAGTAACATTTACAGATTCCAAATACTAGGACACAGACATATTTGACGGGGTTATTTAGCCTCTTCCCTGCTTGGCTGTGCTAGACTGGGAGGTGGCTATCCTGGGGATGAAGTATCGTTATCCAGATTTCCCTCCTCACACAGTTTTCCCCCACCCCGGCTGAACATATAATCGTCACGATGGCAGTCACCTTCAACTACAAACTCTGGAGCCAGTTATGCTCAGGGAAGAACATTTCTCTGGGAGCCCTCTCCTGGGCTGCAGTAGCAGGATTCCACCTGCTGGAGTGCTCTTGCCACATGCTCAGCACTTCTAGTTGAGTCTCACACTTTTTCTCAGAGGTAGTCTGGGTTGTGCTGGCTCATGAATGTGTCTAGGTGGAACTGTTCCTTCCAGAGCCCAAAAATAGAAAGTTGGTCTCCACAGTGTCCTGTTTCTTACTGTCCTTGGAGAAAAGGAGAGAAAGCACGAAGTTGGAGATAGATGTTCTGAAGAACCCAGAGGATCCTTTGAAATATCATGTTTGCTGAAAGAAATAAATATTCATTTATTCCAATAACATCATAGTATTCAATACATTTTAAATTGAAGTTTAATATAATAATTGTGAAATTAAATTTAATAAACATTTTAATACATGGTTATTAAAATTTAATATTTCATTGGTACTGAATTACTGAATGTTGTATGCTTCACATTATTATTATTTTGTTAAGAGAATAAATGTAAAATTAAAATAATACAAGAGGATATGATGTGAAATATAATCTCCTTTCCCCCCCTGAACTCTTTAGTTTCCCTCTTCAGAAGAAAACACTATTTCTTGCAAATTCTTCTAGAATCCACCCTGATGCTGGGGGAATTCATCTGAACACTGGCCCTCATGTATATTGGCACTCTAATACTGAGCTACACCCTCAGCCCTCTCCTAGAATTCTTAATCCTGCCAGACTTTCTGCTCATGAACCATGATACAGAAATGGGGTGGCTTTCTTTCTTTGGCGGCAGACACTTTTCAGAAAAGCATTCCGATTACACTGGGGCTATAAATTAACACATTATTTTAGGCCATTTCTGGGGCATAATTTTATCCTCCCCTTAGCTATTTACTGCATGCAAATTTCCCACTCTATGCAAATTTCACTCACTTTATGTAAATCATCTATGATATGTTCCCAACCCCTAGCACCTGCACCAGACAGAATGGGATGATTCAGGCCCTGGAGCATTAAAGTGCAAACACTTAAAAATCTCTTGGGGGATAGTTGAGCATTAGATGATGGACAGCAGCCTCTGCAAATAGCCTGCTTCCTTCACAGGGTGTGTTGAACCCTGCTGCTTTCCCTCCCTTCTTCCTTAGCTACCTGCAAGCCCCTTCCAGGTGGTAATGACTATTTGGAGTAAATATTTTGATGTAAATGGAATGATTAAATCTCAGCTGGTTCTGCACAGAGCCATAAGGCAATTAGTTTTCCCAGTCAGTGCAGGTGAGTGTGTTGTTGTGCCTGGCTGGGCTCAGCTAGCTACTACAAGAAGCCCATTTTTCTAAAGTAGGATTCCTAGAGTGGGGGGTCAAGCAGTGGTTGCTTAACCTTGAGTACATATTATAATCACACATGGAGCAACCACTCCCTCCACCCCCCAAAAAAACCCCCAACAAATACTCAGGCCTCAGTCCTACATTCATGTATCTTGATTAAATTGATGAGGGCTAGCCAGTTGTGAGGAGTTTAATAACCTTGCTAGGTGATTCAAAGGTGCAGGCAAGGTTGAAATGTGTAGAACTTGATAGGAGGCAGGAGGCTTCTATATGGCTTTGGGTCTGTCTATGCCCCTCTTTGTGACACTAATCAAATGTGTCCTCCTCTGTGGGTCTCCACTGGTCCAGCATTGGGTCCTCCATGCTGGGGCACAGGTGGAGGCAATATTAAAATAATAATTTAATAGTGGGTTTAAGTGAGGCATGGTGATACATGCCTGTTCATCTCAGTACTCTGGGAGAGTTAGGCGGGAGGATTGAAAGTTTGAGTCAAGCAGCTTAATGACCTAGTGAGATCTTGTCTCAAAAAAAAAAAAAAAAAAATGGGTTGGGGGTGTAGCCTCAATGCAAAAACCCTTGTTTCAATCTCCAATACTGCAAACATAAAACACAAAACAAAATGAAACTGCAGCTTTATTGAGGTCTAACTGGCATCCAATAAACTGCATGTATTTAAATTATATAATCTGGTGAGTTTTGACGTTTGTGCGCACCCTTGAAACTATAACATAATCCATATGAAGCACTTATCAATCTGTCCTTGCTACAGGTGCTATAACAAAATACTAAAGGCTGGGTGGTTTAAAAATTTTATGATAGTTTTGGAGGCTGGAAGTCCAAGATTAAGTTGTTGGGATGTCTGGTTCCTTCTGGGGTTGTGTCTGTCCTTGGCTGGCACCCCCACCTTTTTGTCCTTACATCATCTTTGCTCTGTGCATGTCTGAGTCCTAATCTCTTCTTATGAGGACATTGGTTTTATTATATTACAACCCTCTGTCATGTCTTCATTAACTTTAATTACCTCTTTAAAGGCCATATCTCCAAATACAGTCATATGCTGGAGTAACAGGGCTTAGGACTTCAACATAACCCTTTTGCTAGGACACAATTCAGTCCATAACAACTATTGCCTCCAGAAGTTTCTGGGTGACTGCAATCCCTCTATTCCTTCCACTTCATCCCCATTCCTGAGCAACCACTGACCTATTTATTTTCTGTCACAATGGATCAGTTTGCACCCCCCTCTTTAGAATTTTATATAAGTGGAATTATACATCAGTATTTTTTAATCCTCAGATAATTGAAACAATATCCCTAGAACAGTAGTTAGTACATAGTAGGTACTACTTACCTTATGTTAATTTCTTTCTTTGCTTTCTCTCTTCCTTGATTTCCTTTGGTGTAGATGACATAGACTGTAATTTTTAGAACATTTTTAACTAAATAGTAAACAGGACTCAAAGGACATAATCACAGAGGAGCTGAAATAGGGACATTATTGATTTAATTCTTTAATGTTAAAAAAATTAGGCTTTTCAAAGAGCCTTTCAATCAAGCATATTGTGTGTCTCCAAAAGCCTCAGCAGGGTGAGTACAGTGCCCGCTGCTTCATTACACATCACAGATCTGCGTGTGTTGGTTTGTTCCTAGGATAATGTTGAACTAGGAGCTCAGGAAATCCCCAGCTGTGTATTGGCCACACCAGCAATGGGCCCCACAGTTCTTTTTCCTTGCCTTCATTGGGGTATGGCATCTGATCTCTCTAACTTCTCTAGGGTCCCTGTATCCAACAAAAGGCCTGTACGTGGTTGGCCTAAAATATATGGGTCTAAGAATGAATAAAGGATAGTCTTGGAGCTGAATGGATGAAAACCATTGCCTTTAAGCACAGGGACTGGGAAGGCTGGCTAAATGTTGGCATGCTCTGTGCAAACTGGAGAGGCAGATCCACTAAGTCAGCCTGAATTGTAAACAGCAGGTGTTCTTCAAACCACATTTCCTCCAGGATTTCTCCAGGGTGCAACTTTCTGCTTGGTCCTCAGTTTTAGGATCTTTTATCCATTGCTTTTTTGTTTTGGCTCCACACCCAGTTCCCATTGCAAACCTCAGTTAGTAATTTGATGCTTGGCTTGATTTTACTCATATTTTCTCCAGATCATAATGCTAGCCTCTATGCTGGCTGCAAAATCACTCTACCAAGGCTTCATTCATCCCTTGCCTTCTCTCCAGCACATGGGATTGAGAGTCAGGTCTTCCCTTGCTAGTGAAGCTAGTTGATCTTGAGGTAGGTCTTTATTCTAGCATTTACTATTTACATGCTCTTTGGCGTGTTACTTTGTCTTCCTGTGTGTGGCTGTTAATTGTGGTATGTCAAATTGACTGATTAAGGAATGCCCTAGGGATTTTTAAAGCATACTTTTGGTTGTGTCTGCATGGGTCATGGATGTGTGCCCTTGGACTCTATATACGATCAGTAACTCCGTCCTCTCTGACACTGTTCCCCTTCTCTGCTTCCTGGCTGTTGTGAAATAAACACCTTTGCTCTGCCACACACTTCTGCCTTGACCTTCCACCATGATGTTCCTATTTTGGAGCCAATTAACCATGGACTGCATCTTTTGGAACCATGAGTCGAATTAAACCTCTCATTTAAGTTATGGGTGTTGGATAATTGGTCCTGCAATTGAAAAGGTGACTAATATACTTGTGCTTCAGTGAAAGAAAACATTATGTGTTTTACACAGCCAACCAGGGCTGACATGACTCTCTAGTGGCTACATGCATGACTTGTAGTTCTTCAGTACCTGTGCTTAAATCCTACTTTTGCTATTTCTTTTATCTGTGACTTTAGACACAGTAGGATTCTTTTCAGTTTTCTTATAAGAAAAGTGGGGAAAATAACACTCTCTACTTCAAAGGACTGTGTTGTGGTTGGATCTGGAATGTTCCCCTGAAGCCTTATGTACTCAGAGGTAAGGCTGTGGATTGGATTATGGGGGCACTACAGTTGACTTGCTATTAGGAAGTAGGGCTTGGTTGGAGAAAGGTCACTAGGGCTATGATCTGCAAAAATACATTTTTTTCTCCTTGGTTCCTCTCTTCTCTCTCTGTTTCTTGGCCTCCATGATGTGAGCAGCTTTCCTCTACCACATCCTTCCACCGTTCCCTTCTTGCATTGGAGCCAGCAGACCAGGGACTGAAAACATTATCCAGAATAACCTATTTTCCTTTACGTGGGCGTCAGATATTTTGTTCCATTGATTGGAAAGTGGCCAAGATAGACTGTTTTGGGGATTATATACTGGAATAAATTAAATTCTATGTAAATATTACCTGCTACTTTTACTTCATACACTTTTGCATTATGTCACTTTCTTCTGTCTCTATTGATAAGCTATGAGCTCCTTGTTATTAGATCATAGTGGAACCTCATGGTGGGATTAGTGTCCTTATAAAAAGAGATAGAATAGCTTGCTTTGGCTTTCTGCTTCCTGCCATGTAAGGATACATTAAAAAGTTGACAGCCTTTCAAACATGCTGGCATCCTTGGATTTCTAGCTTCCAGAATTATGAGAAATACATTTCTGTTGTTTATGAGCTACCCAGTCCCACAATACTTTGTTATATCCACCCAAATGAATGAAGACAGTCTCTTTTCCTGGAAATGTTGTCAAGTAGTTGGGCATGGAGGACTAACAGGAAGAGCTTTGCCACTTAAGTGAGAGGGGAGAAACTGTTGCTAAAAATGGTGAAAGAGACTTCCTGTTGAAGATAGCTAGCTATGGGAAAGCTGCAATTACTAATAGTGGCCATGAGATGGCACTATAGAGAGCACCACTAGTTAGTCTGAGTCCACTGACTTGTGGATAGAAGCAGGATCCAAAACTGGGCTTTCAGAGATGATGTAGGGAGGTGGTCCCAAACTGACCTGAGCTGGAAGAAGATGTGCTGCCCAAGGGAAGAGGAGCAGTCAGGTGGTCCTGTGTTGCCAGCTCAGGGGTTGGTCTCAAAATTCACTGGGCTGGATGCTGAGGGGCCAGCCTGCTTGGGGATTTCATGGCTCCTGGCTTTCCACTGCTCACCCTCACCACTACTGGGTTCAGTCAGTCCATTCTCCGAGGACATCCTTCAATTGGGAAAGGAGTAATTTACTTTGGGGATATGTGTCCACAAGGCCTGGAAACAAACGTGTGGCTTCCTTTCCTTGGCATATGCACTAAAATAGGAGGCTCTTCCCTTTGGTCCTTCATACTAGCTCCTCCCTGGCCAGGGTCCCCAGCAGCCCACTGATTATCCAGAGAGGGTTTGACAGCTTCCTGGAGACAAACACAACAGGATGCTTTACTTTGTAATTTCATCACATAAAAGGGCAGGAAACACATTGCAACAAAGTTCACTCCTCATTTCACTCCCAGTGTAATGTGTCTGTAAATTAGAATTAGAAGCTGATGTGACACATATGCTAAAGGAAAAGGTCAAAGGTGTTACCACTCAAACACATGCCCTCTGTGTGGTCAGACCTGCTAGCCTGCCTCAGCTTCTCTCAAGGAGAGAGGGGAAAGAGGCTAAAGCTGTTGGGCCACTTGGGTGGCAGATGCCTTCTAAGCTTTCCTCTGTGTAGCGGGCATTCTTATTATCATTTTTCTCTTATAGATGAACTTTAGGCTCAGAGAGTGTATTGGTTATCTATTGCTATAAACTACCCCCAAATTTAGTGGCTTAAAATAATGAGAATTTCTTAGCTCCTCCAGTTTCTGAGTGCCAGCAATCTGGGGTGGCTTAGCTGGGCGGTTCTGATTTTGGTCTCTCATGAGGTTGCAGTAAGATGTTGGCTTGGATGTGGTCATTTAAAGGCTTGATGCATGATTTCTTTCTTTCTTTCTTTTTTTTTTTTTTGGTCTTTTTGAGACAGGGTCTTGCTATGCAGTTCAGGCTGGTCTTGGACTCACTTTGTAACCCAGGCTGGTCTCAAACTTGCAAACAATTTTCCTGTCTCAGCCTCCCAAGTGCTGTTATATGCCCAGCTTTCATAATTCATTTTTAAGATAGAAGCAGGCTTCAGTTTCTCCTGCAGCATTGACAAGACCTCGATAGGGGTTCTGAGTGTCAGTTTATTAACATGGGTGGCTTCCCTAAGTCCTAGCCATCCAAGGGAGGATAAGGAAGAACTGTTGGTCTTTTTATGAACTGGACTGAGAAGCTGCCTGCTATAACATCTGCTATGTTCTGCTGGTCACACAGGTTAGTTATGATACCATTCGGGAGGAAATCTCACCAGAACGTGAATACGAGCAGACTTAGATCACTAGGGGCCATTCTAGAACCTGGCTACTATGAGAGAGTTTAAGTGACTTGACCATCAAGTGGAGAAACTAAAATTCACCTAAGGCACCCACAATTGCTTTGTAGTATGCACAAAGGCTTTGGATTGAGATTCAGATAAAAACTCAATTATTTATTATTTTGCAGGATATGAGGAAATAGTTTTATTTACTGTTGGTGAAAGAAAAAAATTTAATTTTTTCTTTATTACGACTCAACCACTCTCTTATTAAGATTTCATTCTACAGAAATACAGTCACATACATAGGTAGAATAAATACACAACTTTAAAAAACAGAAATATAGCCAGGTGTGGTGGCACACCTGTAATCCCAGCTCTTGGGAGGTTAAGGCAGGAGGATTGTTGTGAGTTCGAGGCCAGCCTGGGCTACAAAGTGAGCTCAAGGCCAGGCTGACTTGCACAGTGAGACCTTGTCTCAAAAAGACAAATAAAAAAAAAAGTAAAAGAAATTAGTGGCTATCTCTGCAATGTAATATACAATCATGAAAAAGCAAAGCAGATCCATATAGAAAACTAAGATATGCTGTCGAGTACAGTGTGTTATGACCTTTTTTATGTTAGTGTGAATATATAGTTGTATATACACATATGACCTATAAAATATACATCTGCTTTTTGGTTTTATATACATATAAAAAACATCGAACTATGCACAGTAGTTGCCTATAGGAGGAAGACTTTAGGAGGGATTCTTCTACTGTAGACACTTTTGTATTGTTCAAATTGTTTCCAGAGGTTTTTTTCCATAACTAAATAGCTCAATAAGATTAATATTGATATAATAATTTTAGCTAATGTAGAGGCATTATTATTATTATTTTTGTACCAGAAATCGAACTTAGGACCTTGCATTTGCCAGGCAGGCGCTGGTCCACTGAGCTATATTCCCAGGCCCCGGAGCTGTTGAATGTTACCAGATCTTTATTTTCTGATCCAGAGCCCAGTCTAGTTTTCTGCACTACATGTAGTTGTCATGTTGTCTTAGTCTCGGTTAATCTCTGAGACTCTCTGAGCCTTTTTTGTCTTTTACATCCTTGACATTTTTGAAAAGTACAGGTCAGTCATTTTGCAGAATGACTTCAATTTGTGTTTATTGAATGTTTTCCTATGATTAGAGTAAAATTATACAGTTTTTGGATAAGAATACCCTGCCAAGTAATGTCACACTCTTCTCTGGCACCGTCTCACTGATGTCGATCTGTCCTATCGCTTGTGATGTTGACGTCAGTCTCTTGGCAGATGTGGTGTTTGTCAGGTTTTTCGTGGTGAAGTTACTGTTTCTCTATTCATACTGATAAATATCTTGCTTCCAAAAATTATGAGGTATTGTTTGCTTAATGGTAATTTTCTATTTCCTTGCTCATTTGTTAGTTGATATTCTTCTGTAAGGATGAGCTGTATCGTCCTACCAATTTACTTATTCAATGATTTATTTATATTTATATATAAAAAATAAGTATATTTTAAAAAACTTCTATTTTGGGGGAACTTGGCAGGCAGGATTTCATTATGTAACCCAGGCTGGTCTTGAACTTTCTTTTTGTAATTAAAATATGTTTTTATTAGTATATGTTTGCAATACATAATGTTTACATTCCTTATATGGAGTTGATATATGCACAAAACACATTTTGAGTACTTTTTCTTTTATCCCTAGTCCCTCCTCATTCTCCTTCCCCTCCATCTCTTGTTCTCTTTCCCATTTGAGAAAGATCTGTCTCCCAAGTTGGACATGGTGGCTTATGCCTGTTAATTTCAGTACTTGTGAGGTGGAGGCCATAGGATCATTATGAGTTCGAGGTCAGTCTGGGCTATGTAGTGAGACCCTGTCTCAAAACAAAACAAAACAAGACAAAACAAAACAAAACAAAACAGATCTATCTCCTTACTTCCTATTATCTTTTGTTTGTTCTTTATTCATATTTTGGGTTTTTTGTATAAGACTCATCATATGATATATAAGCCTGTGTGTATGATTTATTTCACCTAATATTAGGTGTCGAAATACATCCATTTTCCTATAAATGACTTGTTTATTGTTTTGAATGGTACAGGAGTACTCCACTGTATGTAAGTTCCACATTTTTTCATGTGTTCATCTGTAGACAAAATAAAAGACCCAATGAAAAAAACAGGCTAATGAAATTAATAGACACTTCATAAAAGAAGTACAAATGGCTAATAAATATACATCATCTCTGGACATTAGAGAAATGCAGATTATAACAAGACTGTCCTCTTGCCTCAGTCTCATGAGTATGTGATTACAGATACATGTGTCACCATAGCTAGCTGAAAACATCTACTCTTTACAACTTTAATACAAGTTTAAAATTATGAATTTTGAGTTACTGTTTTTCAGAAAGTGTGAGCCAATCATATTTGATTCTCTTATATGGGACAGAAGGTCTGAGGTTTTTAGGGGTCTGATCCTGACTGAGGGGACCAGGATAGACCTCGAGGCTCCCTGCAGCATAGAGACCCTTAATTTTATTTTTCAGATGATGAAATGGCTCAGAGAAGTCAGTTTGGCAACTCATGCTGTAACTGGGGGTAGAGTCCATGCCTGCCTGATTGAGACTCCTGTGCATTCTGTCATCCTTCTTCAAACATCAGGAGGGAGCGAGGCTTAAGGCCTTCTTTCAAGTCTGAATCTGAGCCTATGAAGTCTCCAGCTGCGCTGAGCTGTAACCGCATCTTCCCTTGCACAGGCTGTCGACTCGCGGACCTGGGGCAGACTCAGTTGCTTTCCTATAGACCCAGCTTGTTTGAACCTTGGAGATAAGGTTTTCTTTAAAGAACCTTTCCGCCCTTCCTTACCTGAGCATCTGACTGCAGTTTTTGCCTGCATGTAATTTAATTCCCTCTTCAGCACAAAGAAATGAGAAATCAGTTGTACGTGAATATGAATATAGATATGTGTGCATGTGCGTGTCGTGTTGAATGGGCAAGGGAATGAAAAGGAATCAGATAAAACCCTACCACGGGGAGGGGCTGTGTGTGTCCATTCAAACCCCATTTACACAAAAATCAGCTCCCGTCAGGAGACTTGAAAGCTCATATTCTGAGAGTTGTCTGGAAGGGAACTCAGGCCTAGTTTTAATCTAAACACATCACAGGAAGAGCTTCATTGGCTCCCTTGGACTACATCCTTCTCCTGGTCGCACCACACCTGTGTTCTTTTTCCTGGCATTTCCCACGGGGCACTAGTAGTTGAGTGATTATTTTACTTCTGCCTCCTCGTGCACTGGTCTGTAAGTGCCACGGTACACAGCCGTCATATTTCTTTTCTTCACTGTTATACACCCAGTACAGGGATTGGGATGTAAGCAGCACTCAATAAACATTTGTTAAATGAATGAATGAAAACATTTGGTTAAAAATTAATATTTCCTTTTGTGAGGGAGAACAGTGTATCCCAATGGGTAGAAGATGGGAGACTCATGAAATTTTTCTGTAATCTGGATGTGTGGGTTGCACACCAGTTAGTTTGGCCAATGTGCACTTTTTCTGGGAAACTGAGTCTTCTGAAAACAAAGGTTACGTGTCACTGCCTCCATGATGAATCTGGGGCTTGGCTTTAAGCTTTTGAACTTCATAAAGGTTAATCTGATTAACCAGCAGATATCCTTATTAAGATTCCAAAGTTGTGTGAATTCTTAGAAATTGTGGGTTGTTCACAGCTGCATGGATAAGGGACTGACAGTCCTCTGATGTTCTCAAAAGAGCCACAAGGTGGTGCTGCTGCTTTCTAGGTCTAACCTCGGGGCCCCATCTGCAGCCGCTAAAATACTTAGTACTTTGACAAGTTCTTCACAAGGTAGAGGTGACTGCCTAATGGAAATCCCTCTTGAATTTTGCCCACTGATGAAGTCTTTCTCACAATGAAGCTTTTGGAGGTTCCTCTGTGGAAGCCTTGATTTCTTGGCCATATTTTCAAAAGGTTGAGTGTACCCTAAAAGAAAGGAAAATAGCTGGATTTGAAAGGGCTGCCCCTCGCCCTGAACCCCAGCTCAGTGAGCCCTTTACCATAGTTTTCACTGGTTGTTCTCTCCAGTAGGATTTTCCATATTCACCCCTTATATCTTCTGCCAGGAATCCAACTTGTCACTCACATGTTGTACAATAAGGCTAGGTTCCACTGAAGTGGGAGACTGCTTAATAATTGACATTTAGCAGTGATGGCGCATTCATTCATTCATTCATTCATTCATTCTGCACTGAGCACTTGCTACGTTCCAAGTACTGTGCTAGGAATTAGAAACACAACTTCCAATAAGACAGCCAGAGATTGGACTTGAGTTTCCTTTTGTTCTCTTGTCCAGCTTGATTCAGGCCAAGATGGGACTCTTTTTCCTGATTTCCATTTTTGGGGATTTTGCTGTACCTGTTTCATTATTCAAACTATAGCATTAATGCTGCGTCTGAATGAATCCCCAGGGCCTCATCCTGTCCATGGCTATCTCATTTGACAGACAAAGAAACTGACTTAACCAACCTTGTTTGCTTGGGACTGAGGATGGAGATATTCCTAGGATGCAGACATTTTGCTTTTCAAGCAAGGGCTTCTGGGATATGGGACTTTCAGTGCTAAAACCTGAGAAGTTCAAGACAAATTAGAATGAGCAGGCTCCAGCAGCCAGTCTCCCATCATACCCCTGCTGGGCCTTGTCCTCCTTTGTCTCCCACTACTCATTGTTTCTGGAGTTGTGAGGAATTAATGATCAGACCTGCTGTCCTGTGCTTGCTGGTCACCTTCAAAACTGATTGGTGGGATTCCTGGTACAGAGAGCATGTCTTGGAATGAGTATTCCCTTTGGACATGTCACTTAACCTCTCAGTCTCAGCTTCTTTTATTGTGAAATAACTATAATTATGCCTTTCTCACAGATTCGTTGAGAGGCTTAGATGAGATCATTCACGTACAGTGTCAAGTGTGACTGTATCCAGGTGTCAGTGAAACAGTAAGTGATGAGAGAAGATGGAAGAGTGATGTACGAAAGAAAATCTCAGCCATCTAGTAGATGCAGCGTGAAGGGCAGGTAAGCACGAGGTGGAAAGGTTGGGGCTGGGGCTAGTAAGAGACAAGACTGGCAAGGTAGGGAAGAGCCAGCGCCACGAAGCTTCCGTCAGATCAACTTCCTTAAGATACTCAGATTTTACCTTGATTTTGGTAGGGAGTCGCTGAGGAATTTTAAGCCGAGGAACAACCCTATCAATCCCTGTTCTCTGTCCTCAGCTGATGTGTGGATTTAATGCATCACAAGGTAGCTACTCAAAAATATTACACTTGCCTTATGATTGTTGAATTTCTGGCCCTTACAGTCTTCCAAGTCCCTTTACCTCACTTATTCAGTAAATCTTTATAAACATATTATCAATTAAGGCTAGGGGCTGAAAACCCTGGCAGGAGTACTAGGATTCCAAAACCTAGTTAACTCAAAACTGGTCTGAAAGATTCTTGCTGAGCTCTGGTATCTAGAGCCAGCAGAGGCCATGTGGGTGACCCAGACCTAAGACCAACCTCCTTGACTCTTTGAGCTGATGTTTCTTTGTGTCAGACAAGCTCAGAGCATGTACCTTTTTTGAGCATTGCTCTGAGATGGTAATCTTCTCTGGTTCTGAATCTAACTTTTCCAGGTTCTTGAGGCTGATTCCTGCTCTGAGACATTTTCTAGGGTCAGGTCTGGGACTGAGGTGAGAGGAATGGCAGTGCCAGCCTTGATGAAGGACACCCTGGGAACTTTTTCTGTGGCTGGTCACACTGTCACTGATACTGCCTGGTTGGTGGCACCAGATGTTCTCCCTCTTCTCTGTACCCTGGCAGGTTCTCACACACTCCTTTCACTTGTTGGTCCATTAGGGGAGTTGTGAACATCTGTGAGATTCATGGCACCTCCCCTACTTCTGTCTTTGCTCTTACTTGGCTCTGTTCTCTCCACTTCCTCTGTGTTTTGATGTCCCCTATGTTAGGTGCAGTCCAGTGGTTCACTGACCATACAGTTTGGACCCACAGATTTGGAATTCTTTTATTTCTCCTGTTATACTGGATAGATCTTATTGCATTGCTCTGTCCTCATAAACTCCCATTCTTGGTAGCTGATGGTCATCCAGGACAACCAGTCTCTTTTGAGGGGCATGTTTTATGAGTTTGTTTGGTGGGGAGTAGGAATTGGGTCAGTACCACAAGACCTGGTAGAAATAAAATCAAGGCTGGGCAGAAGCTGTGGTGATCGTAACAGTATTTCTCTGCGAGAATGCTCCTGCAGCAGCCAGAAACCTCATATTTAGGGTTAAGCTAAGTTGTGAATTAGAGAGATATTTGGCTTCAAAGGTGAGAACAGAGGCGGGACAATGAATGTGCTAACACCGAAGTGTTCCTTCCCAAGTCAGCTGCAAGGAGCCCAAAGCATTAAATTTTGTTTTTGTTTATTATGTCTTGTGGGAGCGGTACAGCCTGCATGGAGAGACACCCCAGCACAGCCACTAGACTGCGCCATAGAGTGAGCGAGGTCACTTTGACAGTAGGGATCACTATAAAGAGAGCAGGAGTGTGGTTGTCAGGGTTCTTCCAGGAGGAGGGAGGGGACTGTAGCTGCCTGTGGCTGCAAGAAGGACAAGGAATAAGCACATGGAACAGATGTGATGCTTTCTCTCCCCAAATACGTCCACTTGCTCGCTGTGTCCACTTCCCACCAGGCAGCTTTTGGCCCCCGTGTGGCCCCAGTGGGCTGAAGCCAGCCAGTACATGGCTCTTGTGCCACAGCTCATCCCTTTTGTTCACACAGGGTTATGCATCACTGCAAGGAGAAGTCAGTGTAGACCCTCTGAGTCTTACTGATGAGGCTAATTAACCTCCGAAAGCCTCACATTTTCTCATCTATAAAGTTTAAAAAAATTTTTTTTAAACTAACAATATCCCTGTAAGTGTGCTCTGAGAATTAAGTGAGGAAAACATGCACAATATGTCTGGAATGGTTTACAGTGAGTGCCCTGATTTCAGACCTGCTGAGTTTACAACTCCCAGATTTGTTTGAAACCTTTGGCTTTTCTTCCAGACCTCAGGATCACTCTTGGAATCCAAGTCGGAGCCACCCCTTTGCCCTGCCCAGTACTGACCACTCACTGTCTCTAAACTCACAGCTGTTCACGGCTGTGTCAGAGCTAGTAATAAATGGCAATTGACCACATTTGTGGGCCACTTCTATCATCTGACTGTGTCCCTTAAATTCGTGTGCTGGAAACTTAATCATCAAAGGACAAGTGGGGCCTACTGGGGGATGTTTAGGACGGTAGGCTCCACTTTCATGAGGGCATTAACAGCACTAAAAGTGCGCTCTCCTTTGTTCTTTTGCAAGATGAGGACAGAATGTTGTCTTCCTTTTGCTCTCCACCGTGGCTGCAGACCCCAGATGCTAGAATCTAGATCTTGGGCTTCCCAGGCTCCAGAACTGGAGGAGATAAATATCTCTTCTTTATACATTACCCAGCCTCTGGTATTCTATTATAACAGAACAAACAGTCTAAGGCAACGTCCATCACGCTAAGTCTAGTGAACTTATATCTCATCTTTGTTCCAACAAAGATTTAATGCAGTTTAAATTAGTGTAATCGTGCTGCTTCTCTGCTTAAAACAGTAAAAAACCAGTCCCAACTGTTCCCAAATAGAATCAACATGCTTTAGTGTGACACATGGCCGGCACCTTTCTACTTTCCTACCCTTATCTCTCATTACACCTTGCCTTGTATCCCATCATCATTTCTTCCAGAATGCCAGGGTAGATGGCCCAGCCCAGAGTACACAAGCCTATTTTAATAAGATAAAAAAATATATAAACTTTTAGAGTTTTTGAAAAATAACTGGTTCAGCTCTACTTCCAAATTAATTAATTTTTCTTATCTTCAGTTACTCTTTTTGTCCCCTCTAGCTAGGATTACTTGGTTGCGTTGACTTCCCACTCCAGATGAGCTCGGCTCCTTGTTTTCCTCATTTAGGTGGTCTCAGCCCATGGCAGTGGTGGGAGGATGGAGAACACCTGGGTAGTTGATCTTGCTTGCTTTGATTCTAGAATTTGCCTCCTAGGATGTGGTTCCCTCTGTACAGCTCCACTGACTAGTAGAACTAAGTGATGTGTGTGTGAGTTCTTATGTATACTGATTGAGCAGAGGAGAGACAGTAGGGTAGAAATTGGTCTGTATTATCCCCAAAGTTTTGAAACCTACGAATTCACTTTGACATTTATAAAATCTGAAATCCTTTTTCCTTTGATCTATTATTTAAAAAAATTCCATCCAGGTTTCTTCTTGTATCTCTCTTGGGGTTCTTCCAATGCCACCCACCCTGAAACCATATTAGGCATGTAATTTTTGTTTCTTCTATCATTACTATTTAGAAATGGAGTCTGAGACATGGGCAATCTCATTTGAAGTCTTAGGAAAACTTGTTTTGTATCTGTGGAATAATAATGAGAAAACTACAGGTATGGTTTGTATCTTGATGTCCTCTTAAAGCTTCATGCAATCATGGAGATGGGCTTGTAGAGTTTGAGAATGATTCATGGTCCAATGCTGGGATTACGGGTGTGAATGCAACACCCAAGTGGGTGTGGCTTACATGTAATATATGGGACAGAAAGAGTCTTCTATCCACACTGCCCTGTCTTTTTTTTTGTTGTACCAGGGATCGAACTCATGACCTCGTGCTTGCCAGGTAGGCGCTTATGGTGCTGAGCTAAATCCTTGGCCCCACACTGCCCTGTCTTTTGCTTTTGTTGTTTTTGCTGTAGTTCGGACCTTGAACTGTTACCCTCTACCATGTGCTACTATGCCTTGGAGCCTGCTGATTATGGATTGAAACCTCCACAAATAGTAAGCTAAATAAACCTTTCCTTCCTGAATTTTGGGCATCAGGTAGTTTGTCTTAGCAATAAGAGAAAAGCAACTAACGTAACTACAAATCATGTAGTAATATTCCTATGACTGCAAAGATACATGAATAAGGATGTTCATCACAGCAGTGTTTGTAACATCTAAAATTATAACAAATGAAATACACCAACTAACAGTGGATTTGTTAAATGCATACGATTGCATCCATACAACTGGATGAAGCCTGTATGTGCTGTTATGGGAATTTACCATTAATGTGCCTAAGATGAAAGAATCAATTTCATGTAAAGTATGAAAGTATGATTTAAATTCAGATAAAGATTATTGTATACATAGGTAGTCTTAGTAGCCTAGTGAAATTTGAAGAAATATTCACCAAACTTTATTATTAAATTAATGAAGAAGTGAACAATGAAATAAGGAATAGAATTACAGAAAACAAGACTGTAACAGCCAGCCGTGATGACACATGCCTGTAATGCAGCATTTGGGAAGCTGAGGCAGAAGGATCACTTTGAGTTTTAAGGCCAGCTTGGGGTACATAGTGCAATGAACATAAGCCTGAATTACGTAGTGAGACCCTGTCTTAAAAAACTAAAAAAGGCTTTCTCATTTAAGTTACACAATACTGAATATTTATTTTATATTTATAAAAATAATCTGAAAAAGTTTTAAAATGCTTGTCTTTTGGGATGCAACTGAAGATGAAATTGTCAACTGAAATTCATTGCCTTTGATACTAGAGTTTCTAAGTAAAATATAAGAATAAATGTCACAGTGGTTTAGAAATAAATGGACATAAATAAAGAGTAACCAAAGAAAAGTTAAATGTATGTGAGCAAATGTAGTGATACAGGTTAGTTTGCACTCCAGCTGGAGCCAGTAGCATATAACAGGAGGGAGATGTAGCGTCTACCTAGTCATGCTTTTGAGGAAAAATTTGGCTTGCACTACACTTAAAAGCAACCAACATTTTAAAGTTTATATAGTGTATAGTTTAATGCAATACACGTTTTGAGCTGCTAAGTGATAATTTACCTCATAGTGATTCAGCTTTTAAAAAATTTGTATCAATTTTGTGTTCTTATTCTTAGATCTTATTGTCTTGCATTTAGGAAATGTATTATGTGCCATTTCTTATTTTTAAGGTTTTATTTAGAAGTTAAGGTCTGTAAAATGCTTCATAGGCACCTAAAAATGTACTTTAAAACAATAAAACAATGTGCTTTTTATTTTATTATTTTTGAGGTTATGCAGTTTGAATTTTATTGGTTGGATCAATCTTAGCAATTTCATTAATTAGGTCTTATATAGTCTTGTTTGTTCTTAATTCTCTTGACCTGTCCTGGAATAAAAACTGTGAGTCTTGGGCTGGGGTTGTAACTCAATGGCACAGCACCTGCCTGGCAGACATGAGGTTCCGAGTTAGATTCTTGATTAAAAAAAAAAAAAGAACTGTAAGTCTTTTTAAAAAATTAATTTCTTATACTACAGCAACTTTTTAATTATGTATTTTGATGACATGTGCTGTGGAATACTTAAAGATTAAGAGTGTCTATATTTTCACGTGGAATAAAAGGTTCATTATAATTGGTTCTATTTTTCCACCTTAATATCTTTTCTGTTTGAGTTAAAATTCGACATTGCTACAAAAATCATTAATTTCTTTTTATGTGCTATCTTTATTGAGATATAATTCATGTATTATATAATCCACACATTTAAAGTGCGCAATTTTATGGATTTTAGTGTTTTAGAATTGTGCAACCATTACCACAATCCCAAAAGGTAACCCTATACCCATTAGCAGTCTCTCTCCCCACCAATCATCTGGGCAGTCCTGGGCAGTTGTGAATCTACTTTTATCTCCATAGTTTTACCTGTTCTGTTTGCTTCATATGAATGGAATCATACAATATGGTGTGTGATCTTTTTTTGGCTAGCTTCTTTTACTTATTTTCAAGTACTTGATAAATATTTGGGTTGTTTCCAGTTTTTGGTTATTATGAATAACTCTGCTATGAGCTTTCATGTACAATTATTTTCATGAATGTATTTTTTCACTTTTGTTGAGTATATACCTCAGCATGGAGTTATTAAATCATATGGCAACTCTGTGTTCAACCTTTCAAAGAATCAATATGCTGCTTTCCAAATAATTACACTGATAGAAAAGTTAGTGTCTCCCAGAGAATCAGCCATGCTGGAACTGAGAGGAGCCTACCAAGAAGTCAACTAGTCAGCCTTTCTGGTAGGCCATGCAAGCCATGCAGCGCCCAGGAAGAGAGAAGTCAGATAGCACCTCCTGGGAGCCTGCTGGTGTGGGGACTGAGAATCAACTACCACCCCTTCCCGTGAGCAACCAGCTGGTTTGGAGGACAGGCTAAGTTGATGGCAACTGAGGTACAAAAGGCAACTGAATGCTTGCATTGCTTGGTTGATTTTGCAGGCCTGGGGCCGGTGGTCTGATCAAATATTGGGAGGGTGGCAATATGCAGTAGAGCAAATATGGAGGATTTCCTTTTTTGTCTTTGAAATCCAATATTGTTCTCACTATTTTGTCATGGTATATGATCCTTTTCTATATGTTGTCAGAATCAGTTCACTAATATATTGAACACTTTTTGTGTCTATGTTTACAAGAAATATTAGCATGTAGTTTTCTTTCTTTGTGGTTTCTCCACCATGTTTTGCTTTCAGAGTAGTATTGACTTCAGAGCAAGTAGGCTGTTATTCCCTCCTCTTTTAGTTTTTGAAAGAAATGGTTTTTACTTATTCTTTAAATGTTTCTTAGTGTTGTGGCTTGTATGTAGATGTTCCCTCAAAGCCTCATATGCAGTTATAGGTGAGTTTTTTGGAAGTGACTGAGTCTAGGGTGTGTGATGCTGGTATCAAGGATTTGATGCTAGGATTAAAGGTATGAGTTCTATCTGCCCTAAGGGTGGGTTACTTGGGTGTAGTATAAGGGACAGAAAGATCAGTTTTTTGCTTGTTTCTTATTGCTGTTGCTTCTTGTTTCTTGCTGCCTCTGCCAGCTCTGCGATGCCCCTCTGCCCTGCCACCTTGTCTTGGAGAAACCAACTATGAACTGAAACATCTACAAACTGTGAGCAACAATAAGCCTTTCCTCCTTTGGATGTCAGGTAGTTTGTCTCAGCAATGAGAAAAGTAACTAAAACAGATAGAATACAGTAGTAAAGGCATCTTGGTCTGAACATTTCTTTGTGTTCTAATATAACAATATCAATATTTTTAGTTTTCATAATCCTGTTAAATTTTCTATTTCTTCTTTAATAAGGTTTGGTAGTTTGTCCATTTCATATAAGTTATAGACATGTTGGTTTACATTTGTTCATAGTACTTCCACAGAATCCTATTTTATCCTTTCAGGTTATTAGTAATGGCCCTTCTTTCACTTATGATTTTAGTAATTTAAATTTTTCTCTCTTTTAAATATATTTTTAGCTAGTGATTGTTACTTTGGTTGATCTTTTCAAAGAATAAGCTTTTGGTTTTATTGCTTTTATTCTTTCTTGTTCTTTATTTCATTAATTTTTGCTCTCATCATTATTTTTTCCTCCTGCTTGCTTTAAGCTTAGTTTTTCCTAATGTTTTTTACTTTCAGATGTGACCTAAGAGCTCTCCCTCACATAAAAAATTTGCATTGGAACGCTCACCTCAGGCTCTGTACCAAGGTAATCAATCTCCTCTTGCCTAGGGGACTGCCTCTTATTGTATTTTCCAGCTGCCACCTCTGCTCTCACTTTCTAGTTTCTTTCCCAAATAGAGTTTAAAGGGATAAAATTTCAGTGCCCAGTCCCTAGGCACAGAAGTCTCTACTCACTTTTCCTGGGCTTAAGAAACTCAGGTTTCTTTCTGTCTCTTTTTTTTCTTTTTGTAATTTTTAGTATTATTAAGTAAATGTCTGTAATTCTGCAGTTTACAGTCATCTTGGGTACATGTACATATTATAGTCATGTCTTCTAAGTAATAGAAACCAATAGTATGGTTGACTTTTCTTATGATATTTCATTAAATCTTAGGCATTTTTTTTTTTTTTTGTATTAGGGATTGAACTCATGATCTCATGCTTGGCAGCCAGGTATTTAATGCCACTGAACTAAATCCTTTGCAAATCTTAGGTTGTATCAGAAGAACCAGTTGAACCAGTTGTATCAGGAAGATCAGGTAAGTATTAATCAGCTATTTTTGTATCTTTTGTGAATTACCTCTTTCTGCCATTTACCAACTTTTTAAAATGTGGTGTTCACTTTTCACCTACTTTTTTGTGAGTTTTCTGTCTCTATGAGTAATGGTAACCTTTTTCTGTAACATATGTTGAAAATATTTTTCCAAGCTTATTTATTGGTCAAACAGAAGGTTTACATTTTTATGTACTACAATATGTCAGTCTTTCCTGTTTGGTTTCTGTTCTTGACATGATATTTTAAAAATGCCTTCATCATTTTTAAAATATCATCCTGGAATTATAAAACTATTTACCTAAATCTCCTTATGACTTTCTTTTGCATGGCTTTGTTATGTTTATATTTTTGATTCATCAGATTTTACTTTGAAATAAGGAGTAATAGGTATCCTGCTTGAGTTTTCTTTAAAGAACAAGTAAGTTGGGACAGATATAAGAGAATTGTTTCCTTCAGATTTTCTTGTATCCTGGTTCTATGACAGTAGCTTCCCTTCTTTGAGCCCACTTCCTTATCTGTAAAAGAGGGGATAAAAAATATCTTACAGTGTTTTTGTGAAGATTACAGGAGGAACTATAGGTAGGGCACTTGGAATATGACCTATAGAGTAAGTGTGAGCTATTTTTAATATATGATTCTAGATAAAATGCATGTATCAGTGTGGGATCCACCCTTTCTCCTGTCAATTTCTATGAGAATTTTGGAAGTCTGAAGATTTCCTAGAAGTATTTGTTTCCTAATTAAAATGGACAACTATTTGCATCACCTCAAATACCCTCATAACCACCACTACCACTACCACCACCACCATCACCACCACCACCATCAGCAACAACAGTTTTATCTGGAAATAACTGAAAGAGATACAGGCCTACGTTCTATTTTTTTTTTTTTTTTACTACAAATTGCAAAGGCCTAGAAAAATTGTGAATGGATCAAATTAATATCATTCCTTGCTCAACCCCAAATAGAAATTACAAGAGGAAATGAGTTGTAAAATGCCAAGTATATGCTCAGATGATTGTTATAGTATGTTTTCAGTCTCTACACTGGCAGTGGACAAAGTACTTTTTACTTCTCAATGTCTTCAGGGACTGGATACTTTTTAATTTCCTCTATCATACACCTGTGCTGTGGTTGGTTACTGACTGCCTTTACAACACACTTTCTATTGACCTCTTTTTTATTTTGAAGTATACCTAAATTACTGGAAGGATATTTAGTTCTTATCTAAAAGCCCTGAATCTATCACCATATTAATATCATGGTGATGCTGAGACAGAGTTCATGCTTCTTACGATCCTGTAAGGTCAACTCAGGGGGAAGGGCTTGGTATTCACAGTGTTTTGGGGAGCAATTCCAAGGTAATAGCTGGTTCTCCTCCAACGGGGACAAGACTGGATATTGTGTAGTAGAGACAGCTCCATCCTCATGCTGGAGTCATCTACCTTAAATGAATGAGGACTGGTGTTCTCTTGTCAATGTACATGTGATTTGTGTGTAATATGCACTGTCAGACTTCACCTGAAGATGCTGTAAAGAAGGGTAATGTCCTGAGGTTGGAAAGAAATAATGGGGTGTGTTGTATGTATAACTAAATAGAAAACTTGGTAAAATAAAGGATGAAAGATAAACTAATATCAAGTAAGAAGTCATAGCTCTAGGAAATAGCCATGCTTGGAAAAGTGAGGGTCAGTGTTCTGGGATGGTGAGGTTCCAGGACTCTGAGTGGAGCTTGGGTCAAGGTTTCTGTGTTAGAAAACCCTTCCTTATCCAGGCCAGAGAGGGATAAAATACCAGTTCATTCTGAGGTTAGTGCACAGGTTCTTAAATTGCAGTACACTGAAGTGTCTTCAAAAGAATTTTGGGAGTCTGTGAACTTAGATTGAAAAATATTACAGTGTTATTTTCCCTAAAATCTGAGAGTTAACATTTCCTTCAGTTATTGAATGTTGGCAACAAATTATAGTAGGATTAGCAGTATATGTGACTTTATTAGTAATGAAAAAGCAGATATTTTTATTTTGCATGGTAGTTATTATTAATATTGCAAGCACTGTGTTCACTACTTTGAAATTATAGAGGTTATCAGACTCTCTGATAGATATTATTTAATGCACTAATAAGGAAACACATATTCCTATGACACATTTAGAAAAGTCTTTGATAACTGTATTTCTTTCTGGCCTCCAGCTTATATCATCCCATTTTGTTTACTTTTGTTATCCATTGTGTTTATTTTATTCATTTAAATGTGGTCTTCTGAGAAATAATTCATAGGCTTCAATAGATTGCTATGGAGTACTTGGACAAACAAGATGAAGAAGCTCTGGGTTAGGCCATGCAGCAAGGGCAGACTAAAGGCACTCTTATCCTTTGAGCATATAGGAGTGGATTATAGCCAATGGGAAAACTGAGAGGATGTATTGGGAGAGGCTTGGGACTGAGTGTCTTGACTTTTCACAACATGTTGCTGTGTAGTTTGTTACTGAGTGGTCCTCAAGTCTTTGCTGGATCACAGGATAGAAGACGGAACTAGAAGAATCTGGTTCCTAGGATCAGGTTCAAGTCTGGTGGACTTAGATTTGGGAGGGTGACCTGGTCAGGGATGCTGGCTGCCTCTCTGGTTCCAGAGTCTTCATCTGAAAACTGAGCTTGCAGAGTTGAGCTTAGGAGCTAGACTGCCTTCGATTAAATGGGCCAGCAGAGACCATTGTGTAACTTCTGACTCCCAGTTGCCTCGTCAGTGAATTTCACTCATTCAATGAGTATTGATTAAATAGCAGGTACTGTGTAGGAGACTGATACCTCTGTAACTATTTTCTGGACTAAATAAGATATCATCTGAAAGAATTTTAAAAATGGATATTTTCATTGAACAATATAAAAACTTATCTGTATTTTTCTGCTTCTTAGTCAAGTTGCTATTAGAGAGAAGAGAGTTATGTCTTACCCCAAAGACTCCTGCCTTGGGAGCTCATATCTCCTCTTGGCTAGTCCTTTCAATCATTCTGACGATGCAGTGTAAAGGACCAAAGTTCAGAGATTTTTGCTAGAGAAGACTAGACCTCTAGATTCCATTAGAGCTGTCAGCTAGCCTAACATAGTGTGCATGGTTATTTATGCACTGAAGTATCCTGATAATTAAACTCATTCAAAGTCACAATGATTGGTTATTTAAGAGGCCCGAATCATCATAAGTGAAGACTGTAATTTGAATGTATGTCACACTGTTTGGTTTAGAAGTATAGCACGGTTCATTGCAAGAAAGGCAAAGAAAAATATGTTCATATGTTGAAGGCTAAACAGAAATGTCAAGGCAAGTTGAACTAACCCTGCTGTGACTAGAGGCATTTTAAGGCTTAAAAATAACCTGCTCTCTTGGAAGAATTCAAGATTGACTTTGTGATGGCTTGTGTTTAGATGTCCTCCCAAAGCCTCATGCAGTCATAGGTGGCTTTTTCTGAGGTGGCTGGATCTAGAGTGTGTAACTGATTCATGGTGCAATGCTGGGATTAAGGATGGGTGATTATTAAATCAGCCACTGATTTGTTTGGCATTGCCTTAATCCCGGTAAGCTGAGTGTGATATAAGGGACAGAAAGAGGCTTGTTTCTTTTGCTTGTTTGCTTTGTTACCTTCTGCTAGCCATGAACTACTTCTCCTCAGTAATGCCTGTCTGATATGCCATCCCGCATTATAGCCAGCCAATTATGGATTGAAACCTCTATAAACTGTGAGCTAAATAAACCTTTCCTCCTTTAACTTTGGGTATTGGGTATTTTTGTCTCAGAAATGAGAGAAAAGTAAGACAGACTTCTAAAAACCAACAGAGTTCCATTTTCCCAGGTGTAGGCCTTCTGTAAATAAGATTTTAGGCCATGCCTGAGGCCTCACAACATTGGATATCAGCTCTATTTTAGGAATTTTGATAGCTGGTCACTGTGGCTCTCTCCTATGTGGTGATGAGCATAGAGAGCGTGTTCTAACTGCAGACACCTGAAGGTGCTACTGAAAAGTTTGGGCTCTGGCTCCAGTCTTTTCTAATTCTGCCTCTCCCTCTGACTGGTTCCCCCATTCCTGACTAGTTATTTAGAATCTTGGAACTTCAGTTTCTTTATCTGCAAAAATGAGGATAGTAGCAGCTTCTTTACTATATTGGGTTTTTTGGAGACTATGTGTGGGATGATCATGAAGTACTTGGCCTACAGTAAGCATCAAATCAGTGTTATTTGTTGCTGCTGTTTTTCTTACTGAAGGGTTGCTGAGATGGGAAGAAAATTTGTCAGATGTTTTCTAGTTGTGTCCTTCCTCCATTTTCTTTTTTTTTTTTTTTACACTTTTTTTTTTCCTTTTTTCTTTTTATTGGTACCGGGGATTGAAATTCCCCATTTTCTTTTGGCATTCTATCTTCTGGTCTGGTTGGCAACCTTTTTCTATTCCTGAGAAAATTCTAGCGTATTCTTCTTCATTACCCCAGGAAGAGAATAAGTAAACTCCTGCTCATAGATATACAGAATGCTGACAAGCAAGTTCTTCAGACCGTTAGGCAAGGTCAAGGCAATGTCGTCTTCTGACCTCAGTACTTGGGAAATTTGCAAGCGAGGGTGGGAGGAGGCATGGGGAAGAATGCGGCCACTTCTTTTACTGAAGAAAAAATTACATAATTTCAGAATAGCATATTCTTAGACAAATGGTTGAGTCTTTCTAAACCCAGGACTGTTGTGGCTGAGACAGTGATATTAGAGGGAGTGCAAATATTACATTCTGATCATTTTTACATTCCTTTCTGCCCCCTCCATTCTCACACTCCTTCTCAGATCTCCTGTTCATATCCACAAAGTCTACCTCCCTGTTTCTTATCATCTCTCTTTTATTTTGCTTTTCAAGTTAGCAAAGACCTAGAAGTCCTTGCTTTGTTTATTTTTGGTACCAGGAATCGAACTCAGGACCTTGTACTTGCCAGGCAGGAGCTTTGCCACTGAGCTAAATCCTGGACCCCCTAGAAATCTTTGAATTCTTATTTAGTCATCTTTATATTTTTGACTACTGCACATTGCTGGGCATGCAGTGGGTGTTTGCTAAATATTTGTGGGGTTGATTTCATATAAAACCACTAGAAATGGTACTAGGTTTTATCAGGAGCCTGCATAATGCATTATGCTTTGAAGGCAGCTTTTGTTTAGTGTTGGTGTCTAGAATCCCAGCCCCTTTATCTGTGTGCATATGGTGGCTGAGCCAGTTTTAATTAGTATGTGCATAAATACTCATATTTCTCTGACACAGGCAAGATTTTTTGTTTTTTTGTTTTTGCCTTTCTCTTTCCCCCAGATTATAACGTATTCTCTCTAGCTGATGAGCCTGACATTTAGTGAGCTGATGAAACTGTATCCTAGATTCACTTCCAGGGGAGAATGAGAGCTTGTGGTAAGAGGAGGATTGAGATCGGTTCCTACCTTTGAATGTCCAGACTTTGTTCTTCCTTCTTCAAGTTCCTGCCAGACTAACAAACAGTGATGCAAGAGTGAGACGTGCATAAGGGCATCGTTGAGAAGTCTCTTCTGTTTATGACAGAGTCATTCTGTCATCATGCTCTGGGAAATCTGTTGCTGGAAGTTGGGAAGAGGAGAGCTCTCATTTGGTGAGCTGCAAATTTCAAGTCAGAATCTCTGGGTAGAAATTCTGACTGTGCATCTCTACTCAAGTCATCTCTTTTCTTAACCCTTGATGTATTTATCATAAAATTGAGACAAGAACAGGTACTGTACAGTTTTTTGAAAGATAAAAAAATGATAATTAAGAATTCTAGTTAAAAGTCACTGAATGCTTATTATATACCAAGTCCCTCACACACTGTGTCTTTTAATCCTTATAAGGCACATAGTTGAACTCAGTATGAAGCTGAAGAAATGAGGTACGTACTAATACTCGCATTTTGTGATAAGGAAATAGATTCAGAAGTGTAAAGTGATCTGTCCAGGGCTTGGGGTTCTGTGACAGTGTGTTTCAGGAAAAATATGAGAGGATTAGAGTAGAGAAGGGCAGTTTTATGCTGGAAGTGAGGAGGGTATTGTTACTGTGGTCTTTGAGACTGGTTTCCACCAAAGGTAGTGAAGACTGCTTCCTCTCAGCTTTTCTGGCTTTGTAGAAATTCCACAATTTCATCCGATTCTATTCAGTCTTCTTCAGTTTCTCCTCCATTACCTAATGACTGCAATTGTTAGCAACCTCATCATCTTGTTGTTGATGTGCATCAGTAAAACAAAGATTATTTGCCTCAGAAAAGTGAACACTTGGGAGTCATAATTGTGGGAATCACTTGCAGTTTGGGTCTGTTTGAATGGGTCTGAGCTGGCCTTGAGGCAGACAGTATGCATGAACACTTTTCTAATTGTGGCTGCCGTTATTTTGGGCATGAAGGAAAATGTGGAATTGATACTCTGTCTGTATGAGACAGATAGGAATATAACTTCTATCTACCAGCTGTCCCATACCTTGGTGGACAATTATAGATTGAATGAATAAAATTTCTGGAAACTGGTCAGGAATTTTGTAGCTTCAGTTAGCAAAGAATTGTAGTTGAGAAGGGATATAAATTAGGTCAATTTGGGGGAAGATAATTGTTTCATGTTGAGTTTTCCTGGGAACAGACACCGAGACACAGATTGAAAAACATGTATCATATTTAAGATTAGATCTAGAAAACATTGGTAGGAAACACTGGAAAGTGGGACAAGGAAGGGAAGGGACTCTATATAGGTTGCCTTCTCAATCAGATCACCACTATGGGAATTCTATTGGGAATACAGGGAGCCAGAAGAGAACACACGTTTCAGGGTTAGCTCCTTTGAGGGCTGAGGGAGCTGGAATATTTATTCACTAACCTATTGTTGACCTGGCACTTATAGCCCACTTTGCTGGTAGAGCCACAGATGGACGTTTTTTGCTGTGCCCTGAAATGGCAAGGCTTGGAGAGACATGGAAGGAACACCAACTGAACCTGCCACCAACTCCCACTCTGAAATCAGGCTACCTGTATTCAAACCTCAGATTGGCGTCTGAGTTGCTGTGTGACCTTGGGCAAGTCACTTCATCTCTCTGTCCTTATTTGTTGGATAGGAATTATGGCAGTCCTGACCTTACTGGCTGATTGTGAAGAAGCTGCTGAAGTGCAAGATACTTACAGTGAGCAAGTCACAAGGCAAGCACTGAATAGTATGTACTGTGATTAATATTTATTTATTATTCTACTGAAATGGAAGGGGGAGCATTTAGATGTAGAAATTGCTATGAGGAAAAAGGAGTGGAAACAACTGCACCTGGTTTTGTTCATGAACTACATGGTATGGACTGAAGTAGTGAATAAGTAAGGCTGTGGCTAAATTACTGCAGAAAGTGAGATGTTTTGAGAATAGCAGATAGGATGTTGCTCTGGTACAAAGGATACTGGCTCAGGATACATTCAGTTCAGATATGTTATTTTTCTTGCCTACAATATAAGATCAATAAATCTCTTTGCCAATGAGTTTGGAGTCCCACAGTGGAACCTCTTCTCTAGAGCCTCTTGTGTGGTATGGAGCCACCATGGTAAAAATGGAAAGAATTAACAGTGGTGATTGTGGGACCCACAAGTCATTTTTATTAGTCATCTTTTTGTTATTTGGATGCAATATCCAATGCTCATAATTTAAATAAGAAGAGATTAATTTTGATTCATTTAAAAATTTATTTATTTATATATATTTTTTATTTTGAAGGTAGTAAAATACAACAGAACAAGACAGAACAAAGCCAATTGAGACAATGTAGTGAAATTGGTACAAAACTTCACAGCAGGTTATTGGGATAACAGTAATAGGTAGCATAATATATCTCATTACCTTCACAATAGTAGTTGTTCTTTCAATCATGTATAGCAAAATAAAATGAAATACAGAACATTATAGAACTTATCAAAACAGAATATTGAATAGAACAGTACCATTAATCAGAATTAATGCAAATCAGAATTTAAGCAAAATAGTAGCAAAAATATTTGCCTTCAAAAAGATGGTAGAAGGAAATCCTCCTTATTTGCTATATTGCATATGGTCAACCTCCCAAGAGATGCTCAGATCCCTGGTTCCCAATTGCTAAAAGGGGGCAGGGGAAGTGGGATGTTTGACTCTAAGCCCGTGCACCAGTAGGCTCACTACTGCTTAACAGGGAGGCAGGCTGGTTCCTTGGTTTCCCAGTGTCCTAAGTTCCAACATGATGTGGATCTCAGGAGACACTGATGGTTTTCCCCTGGGGTGGCTGCAGCCTGCCACACCACAGCCGCTTACAGGGAGGTGAGCTGCTTGCTTGGTTTCCCAGCATCCTAAGTTCCAACATGGCGCAGATCTCAGGAGATGCTGGTGGTTCTCCCCCTGGTGTGGCAGTAGCCTGCCACACCACAGCCACTTACCAGGGAGATGAGCTGGTTGCTTGGTTTCCAATGCCTTAAGTTCCAACATGGCGTGGATCTCAGGAGATACTGGTGGTTCTCCCCCTGGGGTGGCTACAGCCTGCCACACCACAGCCGCTTACCAGGGAGGTGAGCTGCTTGCTTGGTTTCTCAGTGTCCTCTGGTTCATTATTTCAGAAGGTTTAGTCTGTAGTTGGCTAGGTCCAAGGCAGAAATGGGATGGGGAAAGGGCCTGGAGGAGGAAAGTTACTCTACCCATGGTAGCAAGGAAGCAAATCAAGGGAACAGGGCCAAAGGACAGTCCAAGGGCCCAATATAGTGCCCAAGGTCATGCCTTCCTGATTACCCAGACTTACCTAGGAGTGTGCTTTACTAATCTCCATGCCAGCTCTCTAACCAGTCAAACTGACAATCCAGTTTAACTCTTATACCACTTTAAGACTTCAAGGATACAAAGCTAAGCTTTCAAAGGTAACAATTGTTGTTAGTAGATAGCGTTACACAGTGTTGATTTGAGGCATATGAATTCAAATTATCTTTCACATTCTCATTTGTTGGTAAGATGATCCTCAATACAGTTTATGATGTCCATTTAGGTGGAATCATAAGCTTCGGTAGTCATGGGATGAACTGGCAGGAGCAGCATATTGACTGGGGCACTACAGCGTGATGTCCAACATTATGGGAATGAGCAGGAAAGCAGATCTCCATCATGGTAACAGCAGGTAACCTTCATTGAGAATTTTGTATGCCAAGCTACATGCAAACATTTTACAAGATTATACCATTTTCCCATCACAGCAATAAAGGGATGTCCCTGACATGACTGCATACTTTCGTAGGGTGCCTGTAAATAATCTCTCTAGCAAATAGTGGTTTTTCTGTAGCCTCTTTTTTGGCGCCTAGCCTTTCATAACAAGCCTCCCAGGTACATCCTGTTGTTCATCTGCAGATGTGGCAGGATTTCCCTTCACCAAGTTTAGAGCTTGCTCTCATCCCCCAAGAGCAAATGTGCTCCAATAGGGACAGACCACTAGCTTATTGTCACTGGCAAATTGGAGGCAGGGGGAAGACCATTTTGTCTCTGAGTTCAGCAACCCTCCTAGTGGTTAGCAGACAGTAGCATAATGGCCAGCCAGTGTGAAACTGTGCAAATTGCCTCATAAATAACTTGTAATGCACAGACAACAAAGAGAGGCCGTAGCTCATGGATAAATGACTCCCTGCCATTTCAGGGTATTAAAGCAAGGCTAATCTGGACCTCTCCATGGGGATTCATTAACTGCTATGGGTTTCCTGCATGTAGTCCTGCTGGCACGTGGACACTTTGCTTGGTACTTCTTGTGGCCTTTTGGTGGGGACAAAACACTTTTTTGAGTAGGGTCATTCAGAAGGGAAAGTAAGTATCTTTAACAAACAAGGCAGAGATCTGTAGGAGCCTTATGTTTTCTCTGGGAATTTAATGTTTAGAAGAAAATTTTCTGTGTAGCACAGAAAACCCTAATCATAACAGTCAACATTAATTTGGTGTTTCTTTTTTTTAACCATACACTGTGCTAAGACTTCTTGTGTGATTCCACAAAAGTCTTATTAAGTAGATAATATTACTATTAGTCAGTGCTGTTTTTGTAGAGGAAGAGGCTAAGGCTCACAGTGGTTTAGTTACTTACTTTTGGTAATGTAGCCTATCTGTGGCAAATATATTAGTCAGCTCTTGTGTTTTAGTAACAAATGAGTCCCCAAATCTCCTCAGTAGTTTAAAATAACTAGTTCTTTTTTCTTCCTATATCTTATGCTTCTCATGAATCAGCTGTTTTCTGGTGCTTGTCTTTATTCCAGGATGCAGGCTAAAATAGCAGCCCCTGCATGGGGGCATATTTTCATGCCAGAAGAAAGAAAGTAAGAAAACTAATTTCACTAATATGACTGTAATACTTCAGCTCAGAATTAGCGTTTATCATTTCTCACATCTTGGTCCAAGAAGGTCACAAGACCAAGAGTTCTCTAGCTGAGTGAGGACATTTATTCCTCACATTGGGTGGTACTACAGTATACTTCAATAGGGAAAAATGTTAAATTCTCTTACAGGGAGAGGCAGAAAACAAAATAATAATGTGAGTCAACCATAAAAATGTGCAGATGAGTTAACCCAGATATTTGTGACCACGTATTTTGTGCTTTTGTTTCTTTCAGTGAATTTGCAGTCGAGAGAATTGAGTTTGGATCATGACTCTGTACCAAAAAACTTCGTGGATAAGGGCAAATTTCTTGCCTCTTTGGCTCGTAATGTCACCGCTTTAATTAGATCTCCCCAGAAATAGATTCAGACACAAGGATTTAAGTGCAAGTAATTTATTTGGGAGGTGACAAGAGGAAGCCCTGGAAAGGAATTTAAGCAAGATAGGAAAAGGAAAGAGGTCAATAAAATGTGCATTATCAAGCCTGTGTTTTATCGTAAATTGTGTATTATCCAGGAGGTTGCCCTCAGAGCAACTGGGATACAATTCTTCTGAGGAACTTCGGGGATGCTTACCTCCAAGTGGTCCCATAATATGTACAAGGAAGCTGGCTATTTGCTTGCCAGCCTCCAGGCTATCATTTGTGGAGGGTTATCTCTGTAGGCTTTTGGCTCCTTTGAAGCCAAAAAGAAAAAGTCTTTGGACAGAGTTATGAGTGTTTGGCAGCAGTCATCCTTTGGTGTGCAGCAGTGAGCTAAAGTATCTATCTGTGTGCAATGAACAGTGTTGACCAGAAAAAGTATAAATGTCCTTCTTTTTGCTAGCTGTGCCTATAGTTGTACCTGTCACTGAACTAACATATCATTGATCTGGTTGAGTGTGGGGATGATGTGCATTTGTGTTTCCCTCATTTCTCCTGTGAAAAGCCAAGACCTGCTACTGGCTTTTCTCGTCTTTATGCTGTATACAAACATTTGTGTTATAGGTTGTGTTATAGGATTTGTGTTGCAGGATACACCACCTCCTTCCTTTCACAAACATAGCCCTCTCCGAGGTGCTGTAGCTTTTCTACCTGCTCCCAAGGAGGACGCCCTTTCTCTCCTCATACTCTTCATGGTCTAAGGAAGCAGCATTGACAAGGTCCTTGCTTTCCACTAGTGCTTGCAAACCAGATTTCTCCCGTTCTGTGTAAAATATCCTTTTGCTCTGAAGCTTTGCCATGGCACCCTGCCACCCTCTTTGGCAAATCGTTCCTCCACCATTAACCACACTTCTCTGTCCCTGCCAAGGTCTGTTCATCTAAGGCAAGTTCCCCATCTACCTTTCCTATCTGAGTTACCATCCTGGCCCTCTCCTTTTTTCTCCAGGGTGGACGCATTCCATAGCTACAATCCTTGCACCAGTTTCCCTGCCTAATTGAAATTGCCTATATCTCCCTCCAGAATAGCTCAGAACAGCCTTTGCATCAGTCTCCTCCTTCATATATCGTACCAATCTCCTCCTGCATCCCCTACATCCCTCTGCATTTCTGCCTTCCTGTTAATTCACACTTTGGCTGGAGCAACCTGTCTAAAATGTGAGTAGGAGAGAAGCAGCAAATATAACAGTTAAGAGTGGAGACTCCAGAGACAGGCTGTGCTCTAACTTTGCACCTGCCTCTTATTAACTGTGGAATGTGGTTAAACTATTTATTCTTTCTGTACCTTAGTTTCTTCATCTGCTAGATGGACCCACCTCGCAGAATTGTTGCCATAGACCAGCTGAAACATAGTGATTTAGTAATCAGTATTTGTTTTTTTTTTTGTCTTTTTCCTTTTTATCGGTACCAGGGATCGAACTCACGACTGCCTGCTTGCAAGGCAGGCGCTTATGCCGCTGAGCTAAATCCCCAGCCCCCTCAGTATTTGTTAATGGAGTTCATTCATGCCTTTTCTATGTTTCAAAACTCCAAACCTTCAGGCTCCACAGGCAGTATGGTACTTGATGCTCTGGGAAGTTGACTTCTACCCCCCTTTCCGAAACCAACCCCTCTGTTCCCATTTGCTCTGTCTGTGCTTTATGACTTTGTTGTTTCATTTCTCTGAGATTTTGTACGTGCTGTTCATATTGCCTGGTGTGCTGAGCCTGTCTTGTCCATGTGCCCATTTCCTTTTTTGGTTTGTTTTTTTGGTCTTTTTGCCACCCTTCATTTCTTAGATCTCAGTTTAAGTGCCACAACTTTAAACAGTTCTTCCCTGACAGTAGCAAAGTTCTGTTCTCCAGGTTCTCCTACTTTGTTACTCACTGTTTTGACCTTAACTGAAATTGTGATTTCGCACTGATCTGTGTGACTGTCCGTTGAGTTTTCACCAGGCTGCATGAGGGCAACAATGACGCTACTTAGATCTCTATTATATTTTAACACATAGTAGGATCTCAATAAATATGTTGAGTGAATGAATACATGAATGAGTGAATTTTTTAAAAATAAAAATCGCTCAAACTTCATATCTCTATTTTCACTCAGAGAAACAAAAGGCAAAGTGGACTCCTGATGCAAAGATAAAGAGTTTTCTCTTGGAGTCCTCTCCGTCCTGTGCATCATAAAGAACTTTACTTTCTTCCTTTGGACAGAGTTGGCTGGCATAATGTAAACTAATTTTTGTTGGTGGTCCTGAAGTTAAGGAAGGTTGGCTAAGCCAGGGCCAAGGCAGAGTGGAGGATGGAGGATGTGACTTGAAGGAGGAAGCAGCTATCAATGGGCCAGAGCGGAGAGTTAAGAGACCCTCACTCTGGTTGATCTGCTATCACTCCCTCTAACGCTTCTTAGCTCCTACTCTCCAATATTTGCCATTTCTGGCAGTTTGGCATCCCGCCCATGCCCTCGGTCTCATAGTGACCTTGTGTGCTTCTCATTGACCGTGGAATCTGATACCTGGTTTCCTGACCTCTGTATACTTTGATTCTCAGCTCATTCTTGTTTCTCATTCTGGGAAGGTAATAGAAGGTAAGATTGGACCTTTAAGCCATGCTTCAAGCAAGTGACTGAACCTCTCTGTGCTTCAATTTCTTATCTATAAAACGGACTCATACCAATATCATAATTAACCACGAAGAAGAAACTGGACTTGGATGTATTAAAGCACAACAGTGTCTATTTCTGGTAAATATGATATCAGGGTTCTTCTCCATCAGTTGTTAGCTGACATAAGGTCCGAGTGATAGGCCAGCATTCCTAGTGGATCTAACTACGCTGAGCATTCTGTTCCATGTCAGGGAGTGCTCTGTTGCTCTGGCTGAGTGTCAGATGAGTGCCTGTCTGTGTTCTTTGAAGGTCTGCCTCTGAAGGAGAAATATCCTTGGTAAAGAAGCAGGTCTGCTATACTCTATAACACATACACACACACACACACACACACACACACGCACACGCACGCATGCACGCACCCCACTTCAAGGCTCTCTTTGAACCTTAAACACCTTACTGAGCCTCATCAACCCCTTGTTCTAAAATCCTTTTCTAATTCTGTGTCCAAAGGTCAACGCAATTATAATCACTGCTGTAATTATGTCCAACTTCTTAGCCCCCCATAGAGGAGAGTTGGAGCATCTGCTCTGGGTTGGAGGCTCAGCTCTGTGGGATCTGTCTGGCCCACCCCTCCACCCTGAAGAGCTTTGCCATTGTTAGCAAGGATCGCCATAGTTGTGGGACCTGCTCTGATCCTCAGAGACATCTTTATTCCAGCCTCCTGGGTCCCACATACACCGTACCTAGGAGTGTCCTCTGTCCCTGAATTAGGGAGATGGAAAATAGGTCAGCATCACATCACACAGAATCACACGTGTGTGATAGCAATCTTGCTCATATTCTCCTCAGCCATGTTCCCCACTGTTTCTGATGCAAGTACAGGCTGCGTGAGAGACAAGACAGAGATTTGACAGAAAGGCCTCACTGGGTGGTAGGATGGAGTTGAGAGCCCTGTGGCAGGATAAACATGTGGTGCATTCATATGACAGAATTGGGAGCACCAACTCAGGCTTTGAAGAGAGCACAGTTGTCTCCTCACTGTGAAATGATTTGCTTATTGTTATGGCTAAACTGCATCTCCCCAAAATTCATATAACTTCCATTGCCTATAGTATTGACTGCATGTTTGGAGCAGTGTCTTTATAAAAAGTAATTAAGGCTAGATGAGGTCTTTAAAATATACCCAAATCCTATAGAAGTGGTGTCCTTATAAGATTAGGATGCAGACCTGCTCAGAGGGAAGCACAGGTGAGAAAAAGATGACTGCCTTAGTTACAGTTCTCCAGAGGAACAGAGCCAATAGGAGATATAGACAGACAGAATATATATATAGTCATCAAGATATTTGTTACAGTAGTTATTACAGTAATGTGATTAGGGTGGCTGAGAAATCCCATCATTTGCTGTCCAGAAGGTAAAGGCCCAGGGAAACCAGAGATATAATTCACTGTTAGCCCAAAAGCTTGAGAACCTAGAGCTCCAATGCCAAGGACAGGAGATGTTCCAGCTCAACAGAGAGAATATTGTTCCTCCTTTTTTATTCAGGTCTTCAAAAGATTGTATGGTGCCCATTCACATTGGTAGGGTGAATGTCCTTAGTTATTCTGTGAGAGTACTAATGCCTCTCAAAACACCCTTACAGATACCCCCAGAAATAATGTTTAGCATTGCTCTTGACATCTCTTAGCCCAAGGAAGCTGACACTTAAAATTTACTGTGATAGGGTTATATAGGAGCAAAGGAGAGAGACCTCAGAAGAAACCAACCATGCTGACACCTTGGATATATAGAATTTTGTTATGGCACTCTTGATAAGCCTATTTTTTTATTTACCTGCGAGTAGGCAGGGGACCCATAAAAACCAGTATTCTATAATGCACACTTAAGAGCTGAAGGCCACTGGATTAATTTTAGGTTGAAAAGAGATTTTTCCATTGGTCAGGAAACCCATACCCTTCATTCGGTTTTCCCTCCCACAGTGGAAGTTCCCTGGGAGGCACAAGTAGCAGTTTATTTATTATACAGCTACTTAATAATTGTTATTCATTAAGTAATTTCTCTGTTCAGGGTAGTATGCCCATGAGAGCACTGTCTATTTAATCTTAACAGCAATCCTGCGAGATGGGCTTGATGTTTCTAAGCCTCACTTTATAGAGTATGAAATTAAAGCTAAGAAAGGTTAAGTAACATGCTCAAGAGCACACAGCCCACACTCATGGGTTGATATTTGAAGCAGATCCATCTGAGATCAGGGTCTTAACCAATGAGAGAATTTAATCATGACCGGTGGGTATTCTAAGAGAATTGTGTCACTGTTACCTGCATAAAACTCCTTTTGGATATCTTGTTCATGTGATTTTTCTTTTCTTTCATTAGGGCTACTTAGAAAAGCTTCCTATTGGCTCTAATTTTCTGGCTTCTTTGCAGCGCATCCTTGTTGGAGGCAGCCTGTAAGGTGGTCCCCACGGAGGTTTGCCTTCTGGTTTTCATGCCCTGTGTAATCCTCCGCCTTTGAGGATGGGGCCCACTTAGTGACTCCTGTCTAACACGTAGAATATGATAAAAGTGAAGAGAAGTTAATTCTGAGATTAGTTTATGAAAGGACAGTCCATGAAGGAAACAGAAATCACTTGGGATGAACAAAATTCAGTTATTATTATTATTTTTTTTTTCTGAAACTGGATTTGCTACCCAGGCTCTTGTGTCTAGAGAAGTGGCAAGGGATGTACCTATTTCGAACATCTGGGATATGCTTTCATGTACAACTCAGAGAAGTAGATCTTTTTACCTATTACTCGTGAAAGAAAAAGCCATTAAATGATACACATTTACAAACACGTCTTCCAACAAACATATAAGAACTGGCTTTGTCTTGGTTGCTTGCTTTGTCTCGGTTGCTTGCCAGCTTACTCTGAAGGAAGCCAGTGACCGTGCTCTGCCCGTGGGAGTGGCCCATGTACAAAGAACTAAGAAAAACCTCTGGACACAGTGAGGAAATGAGTCTTGCCAACAACTAGATGAGAGAATTTTTAAGTGATGTCCACAGTCAAGCCTTCACATAAGACCACAGCCCGTCACATAAGATGGATTGAAGTCGTCCTATTCAGAGAACCTGGGAAGAGCACCCAGCTCAGTCATCCCTGGACTCTTGAACCTAGGAGACTGTGAGATAGCAGTTTTATGTTGTGTTGAGCTGATAGGTGTTACAGTAATTTATTTTATAATGGTAGATAACTAATATAAACCTGATCCTTCAAATCATCTAATGAGGAAGCTACATGTTCTTTCACCACTAAAAACCTTAAAGGCTTGAGCAACTCTATCATGTTAGGGGCCTGCGATTCTCTAAGTCCCCAAGAATGGCCAAAAAGTGGGGGAACATTGGAAGAGAGATGACATTTGTCTTTTAGCAGTGATCCATGCCTGTACTGGTCTCAAGTTCTCCTTTCCCTGTATACTTTACAGTACTTCACTTTGCATGTCTGTGAGCTCTTCATCTGAATACCATTTATTTATTTATTTATTTATTTACAAAGACAGTGTCTCTCAGAGCTCGTGTGTTGACATGTAGTTCACTGTGGAGAGTGTGAATTCCTCCCATATATGGGAATCCCAGGCTGGTGGCTTCCTTTTGAAAAGCATCTTCCATATCTCATGGCTTTCACACAAGATGGCTTCTAGGCCAAGAACAAAGCCTGAGTCAGGAGCAACATTTTACCTCTCTCTAGGACTTTGCCAAGCTTGGGAGTCTGTATAGCAGACCCTTTCTGAAGCTAGAGATAAAAAGTAACTGAGTAATTCTTAGGGACACCCCTAATATAGGAGAGTCTTTGAGGACTAAGTATCCTTCTGTAGTACATAGAGCAGCAGAAATACTCCAGGTGAGAAGACTGTGATCTATTTTTAGTGTGGTGTAGCCTGAAATTTTGGCTAATAATGGTTGTAAAAACATCCCACTGAGCACTTGCTAAATACTTAGCATCTCCCAGACAATGAGTTAATGTTTACCATGCACTCAGGCACAACAGTCCTCACAACAATTCTGTGCATGAGGGTTACTATTATTCATCTCTTATAGAAACTTGGAGGAGTTTAAGTGACTTGAACAGGAACACTGAACAAGGGAATGGAGAAATGTTTTCAATAAATTCAATGTCTGGCTTGAAAGTTTATGTGTGCAAGTTCTTTGCTGACTCTAGGCATTATGAAGCCTGCAAGCTGAGCTTCTGTGTCTGGGGGGACTCAGGGTTTCTCAGGGTCTCTTTTACGTGCCAACATTATGCACTTCACATAGTTCATTTATTACCTCTGAGGCAAGTAATAATCACCCCATTTTGCAGATGGAGAAAATGAATCTTAAAGGGGTTAAGTCACCTGCTTATAGCCATCTGTGAACAGCATAGCTTGGAGAAAGCTGAGACTGTCCAAGGCACAACTCCTTTCTTTTCAGCTTCATCTTAAGTGGAAACAGCAGGGAGTCTGTGGGGAAGGTTTGCCATGAACCTTATAGCCTGAATAATTTCTGGCACTTTCCAAAGGAGTTTCTGGATGGTGATGCAATGGGCTCCAGTGCAAGATCTGGGCATCTTGCTTGTGCCGTGTGCAGAGGGCTTTGCCTGGCAGCTCTGAGAGCACACACAGAGCCACATGTGGGAGGGCCGAGCTGATTCTTCTCTGCTTTATTGATGTGGAGTGAGTTGAAGGTTATTGCAATGAATAATAAATGAACTATCATAGCGAAGCTGATTATTCCAAAGTGTTACCGATGTTTGTGTTGATAAAAATGAATAAATGGCTAAGTGTTTGCTGCAATGGAAGAGAAAAGGCATAAAAAGGAAATTCATATGTGCCTCTGATAGTTAGAAACAATGAGTCTTGAAACAGAGGCAATCAGGGAATGGGATAAAGCAGCTTTGTGATTTGTTATATAGGGAAAATAATGATAGAATCTCTCATCTCTGGCCATGTTGGCTGCAAAATGGTAATAGACATTAGCTTTGAACAAAAGAGATAAGAGACCCAGAGAAAAATAAAGTTCAGAACAGTGAATACAAAAGCCAAATTGTTGCTTGGCTTTTCTCATAGAGAAACAGAGACATACAGAGAAAGGACACTACTGTGACTATTTAGGTCTTCTCTGTAGATACAGGAGGGCAGCTTACTGGCCTCAAGGAGGGGGTTACTTTCAGGGTAGGGAGCCAAAGTCAAATGCAGTAGGATTATGAATAGTCAAATACAATAGATGGAGTCAGCTAGTCATGAAGTAGCTCTTTTATATAGATTGCCTTAATTCAGCTATTCACATGCTGATTTTCTCAGGCAAAGACATATACATAGCTACGGTTCTTATCAAGCTGGCCATATGCCCTCTTTTCTTTTTCCTACTTAAAATGTAGAAAAGCAGAATGACAAGAGAGTGAGAATGATGCTTTGTCCATAGTTCCCAAACCATGTGCAATTGTGCTACAGAGCACCACAGCAAATTCAGACTGGTGTTATGGGGTATTTTAAATGTTTTGTGGGAAATACAGCATTCTCTGGGCATTGTGCTAACTGCTGCCCCAGGGTTGTTCACAGTCCCAACACTAGATCGAACTATAGTCCTTTTGATGACATCATATCTCTGCAGGTTGGGGCGGGTTTCAAATCATTGTCAGATCCTATTGGGAAAACATTGACACAGTCAAACTTGTTTGATGAGTTTAAGAAAGGAGTTTTTCCCAAAGATGCTATGGTTTGAATATAGTTTTTTCCCCTACAGGGTCATGTGCTGAGTCTTGTAATAGTATTGGGCCTTTGAGAGATGAATAGGTCTTTAAGAGGCGGTTAATGTCTTTTTTGTGGGACTGAATTGGTTACTACCAAATCAGACTGTGGCAAAGTGCATCTGGCTTCCTTGGCTTGTGCTGTTGCGTCCTCTCTTGGCCCACGATCTCTCGCACACATGCTGTCACCACGTGATGCTACATAGCTGGACGACCTTTACCCGGAAACAGTTTGATGGATCTGCCAAATCTTGGACTGAGCTTCCAAAATTGTGAGCCAAATAAATCTCTTTCCTTATAACCTAGTCTCATGTGTTCTCTTACAGAGACATGAAATGGACTAAGAGAGGAGTACAGAGAATACGCAGTGAGTACAGAAAGATCACAAAGAATGGGCAGAGTCCTGGCAGTTGTATTTCCCAAATTAATAAAGTAGCACCTGACTCCTATGGATGTATGTGTATGGTCTGTCCTCTAAAATCCAGTCTCTTGTGCATTTCTCTTCTGCAGTGTTATGAATCAAATCAAGGCCACGATGGCCTTGCCAAAATGCCACATCTCATAGAACTCAGCCTGCATCACTGACTTGCTGCCATGTGGTTTCAGACCATGCCCTCAGGGAATACTAAAATCCCTGGTAGTGGTCTTTTCTTAACTTGTCAAAATTATCAAGATGTCAGGAGAGAGCTTTCCTAATTTTAACATTTTTAAACCGAGCGAAAAATGAATAAACAATAATTACTAATGGGAAATTTAAAATGTGATATTAAAAGTGTTTTAAATATTGTTAGTTTTTTGAGATTGAAAAACCTGCAGGCATGTAATGTAGGCATGTTTTTGCTAGTAAAATTGTTCCTGAATCATGTGACAGAATCAAGTACACTGAGTTTTTCATGTGGCTATGCAGAAAGTACCCCATCTTCACAATGTTTGAGTGAGTTTGAAATTACCATGTTAGAAAAACTTGCATGTAGTGTAAAATTTAAGTTCAGCAATTATTATTACCATGTCGTCATCATCATTACGAGCATCACCATCATGTTACCATCATTATCAGTGTCATCATTTCTTTACAAGGAACTGTAATGTATCCTTCATGTGTTCTTCACTATATTATCGTAAGTAAATAATGCAAATTCTCAAGTCTTACCCTAGAATAACTGAATCAGAACCCTTGGTTGTAGGGCTAATCGATCTGTGTCTTAACTTGTTTTCCAGATTGGAAATCCTTACTGTTAAGTAATCCTTAAACAAATCATTAAAGAGTGAACTAGGAGCTATCATCTCCATTTCAGAGCTATAGAAGCAGTGGCTAGGAAAACGTTGCTCAAATGATATGTGGAAAGAGCAGAGTATGGGTTGAATTCTAGGATGAGACCTTTCCCTGACAACACTCTAGTCCACACACACAACAAATACAATGAAGAATTGTGCATCTAGTGTTTTGTAAAAAATATAACAAGAAGATATAGTTGGCAGAACTCACTCTCTTAAGGGTCAGGAAACTTAGGAATTATGTGCTAAATGGCACCATTACCAATGTCACAGGAACAGAGATAGTAGAGGACATTGTGGGCTGAGTTTCATGTGCATGTTACCCTCTGGAATTGTTCACAGTACGCCAAGTACTTTACTACTATCCTGTTTCAATGTCTCCAGAAATAGGCATCTGGATAGGTGGAGGAGCATAATTGATTAGCCAATGGACAAGAAGAGAATTTGGCAATCACATAGCAAAGCCAGGTTAGAGCTGAGAAACAGCAACAAGCAAAATTCTTGGTTGGAAGCTGAATGCAGCCAGTGGCCTCGTCATTGATTTGTTGGGAGACAATGTCTGTTTCACAGTGAGGAGGTAGTTACGGCCTGTCATCTGATTTCCTTACCCTCCCAAGGGGTGCAAGATTTTTTCTGTAAAGTGTAAAGCAGTAAACATTTTAGTCATTCATATGGTCCCTGTTGCAATTGTTCAACTTTCCACTATGTGAAGCAAGCTAAGGGCAATATGTAAATGAATAGGCATGGCTGTATTCCAATATAACTTTATTTATGACCATTGAAATGTGTATTTTATATAATTTTTACATGTCACAAAATTTTTTATTTAGAGAAAAAGCAAAACAAAAAGAGTAGAAATAATACAGAATTAAAAAAATGACAGTAAGTAATCACTAGTTGATAAATTACATATTGTTATCTTAGAAGTAGTTTTTCAAGCTACAAAATTAAGGCATAAAAAGTGGATAATCAAAAAATGACAATACAAATTATTCTGTTTGATAAACTGACAAAAACTTAGTAGTGTGGTCATCTATCTTGCACACTTAAATATACATACTATATCCTTTAGCGCATATAACTATATCCTTTAGCGCACTTTCTTTCCCTTTCATTATTACAATATCTATTACACATTTTGGATTTTATTACTTTCAGTTTCTTTATTATTTTCATACTAGAGAGACAATATGATATTTAAAAGTATGAGTTTGATTTATTTCACTTATGAGGATGGTCTCATGTTGCCTGCATTTACCTGTAAAAGCCTCAAATCATCATTTTTATAGCTGAGTAATATTCCATTATATAAAAATACCCCATCTTTTTCATCCATTCTGTGGTTGATGGGCATTTTGGTTGGTTCCAAGACTTAGCTATTATACAAATTGTGCTGCTATCAACATGGATTCACATATATCACTGCAAAAATATTTTTTAAAAGCTTTTCAACAATTTTAAAATGTAACCATCATTGGTAACTTGTGGATTGTAAAAGGCAGGAAATAGGCCATATTTGGCCTATGGTTATAGTTTGATGATCCTAATGCTGTATCATAAATCTCATGAAGGTAGAGAGCACCACTTTTTTGCTTATTATCCAAACCCAGTACCCATCACAGTGCCTGACACACAATGGTCACTGTTATAGTTTATTCTGAATGTCTCCTGAATGCCTCATGTGCTCAGAGGTGGGCCTTTTCAGAGATGGCTGGATCTAGGATGTGTAAATATGGATTAAAGGTGTGTGATAATTAAATTAGTCCACTGACTGTTTTAGCAGAGTTGTGGGTGTGAATGATGGGAAGGGGAAATATCAGGAGGGAATTGAGAGGGAGTATTCAGAAGTTATTCAATGCCTTTTCTTCTCTACATTTTAAGTAAGAATTTACAAAGTTACTGACTTTAGCAAAAGGAAAGATTAAATAGAAATATCTGTAAAGGTTTTAGTTGTGAATTTGGTTTGAAGCTCTGAAATGCTAGTCCAGAGCTCATATACACCAATAATATATTTTTGAAATCTAAGAATAAATCCAGAATTATAAATTTGTTATCTACTTAAGCCTTTAGGGAATTGTAAGATTAAACATGGTTGTTCATTCTCAAAATTTAGTAAAAATATATTCATGATACTAAATGTTGTGTGATTTATAAATTGCTTTTTAAATATATGATAGCTACATATGAGTTAGAGATATGAGTAGCTGGTACTGTGGTGGAATGGAGAGTTTTTGTAACGTGTATTATAGGCTGTGGGTTTGATCTGTAAAGGCACAAAACTGAGACCTTTCATGAAGTACAGGCTGGTGCTAAAGGCCGTAACTGAACCAAACAATGTTGAGTACGGAGGAGCAGGCAGTGTCAATGAGCTTTAACCAATTAAGCATCTTAGAAATATCTAGGAAGTTAAAAAAAGGAATTTCAAAGAGTGATAATGCAAGTGGGAAAAATAATTGGGAAGGAGTCTCAAAGATTAGGCCTTCCTCTTGGGATAAGAGATATGCCCGAGTTCTGCATGTCATAATGTCATATGGTCAGAGCTGGTATTTAAGACTACCTTATTTTACTATTCAGTATGTGTTCTCTTTGTCTTTGGGAAGCACCTTAGTAAATTGTGGTTCTTTGTCTGACGGGTTTTTCCGAATCTTCACTCTTAAAATGTATAAGATAAGTCATTGTTAGCCCTGTCTAACTTATGTTACAGCTTTGCATTGACTTTATTCATGGCGTGGAGATCTTAAATGATGTTCTAAGGCAGTTCTATGACACTTGTAACACAGCAGGTTGTTTGTGTCATTCAAAGCGCTAAAGGGTTTGCCATCGCTGCCCTAAGGATTCTCTGTGTTCCAGATAGGTTCTCCTTTACTTCTATCATAGAGTAGCAGTCCATATTTTTCTCAGTAGTCAGGCTTAATAATCTTGAATAGCACACTGATTCCTTTTTTATCTGTTGAGTTGCAGAAGTTCAAAGTGGCTGCAGTATAAACTTGCAGTTCAATGGCTTTGCCTTGGAGAAGCATATTCCCATTAAAACAGACTTTTTGGCCAGCCTCAAGGACATGGGCATAGAAATAGGAAGCAAAGATGTTGGTAGTGAGTCATTAAGGGTATTGCTATTGGGGGCACTCATGTTATTACTCTATGATTTCTGAATCTGTGAATTCTGGCTATGGAGCAAACAGTACCGTACACAGGATACTAACTCGGAACATTTTCAGCTCCCTGGAGAATATTTCCTGAGTTCAGGAGAGCAGTTTAGGCTAAGTATCCAAGCAGTCTTCTGTCTAGCAACCTAAAAGTCTCTGATTTGTTCACCTAATGGTATCACAGGGTGCAGCCTTCAGCCTGAACTGACAAAAACAGTGGGTGGTAAATGTGTTTTTTTTCCCAGTAGCAGTGACTTCTTTGTTTTTAAATTTCATTTAGAGACAGAGAGAGAGAGAGAGAGAGAGAGAGAGAGAGAGAGAGAGCAAAACACAAAAGGAAGCAATAATACAAAATTAAAAAAGAACCACTAAGAAAGCACTAGTTGACAAATTACATACTGTCATCTTAGAAACTGTCATTCAAGTTATAAAATTAAAAGCACACAAAGTGGACATTCAAACAGTGAGAATGCAAGCAGTTCTATTCAGTGATGTAACAAAAACTTAGTAATATGGCTCTCAATCCTACATACTTAAACACACATGCAGTTATATTCTTTGAAGCACTTTCTTTTTCTCTCCTCTTGATAATAGTAATTACACATTTTGGGTTTTAATACTCCTACAGTTCTTATTAATTTTTACACTAGAGACAATGTGATATTTATAAATATGATTCTTATTTATTTCACTTATGAGAATAGGGTTAAGTAGCCTCCATTTCAATATGAAGGCCTCAAGATCATCCTTTTTATGGCTGAGTAGTATTCCACGGTATAAAAATACCAGTCATTTTCACCCACTCTGCAGTTGATGGGCATTTTGGTTGTTTCCAAGATTTAGCTATTACAAATCGTGCTGCTCTGAATATGGGTGCACATATATCACTGTGATATGACATTTTCAGGTTTTCTGGGAAAATACCCAGGAGGGCAACAGCTGGGTGGAATGGAACTTCCATCCCTAGTCTTCTGAGAATACTTCATACTGATTTCCATAGTGGTTGCACCAGTCTACACCCCCACCAACAGTGAACAGTGTTCCTTTTTCCCCCGCAGCCTTGCCTGTATTTGTTATCAGTTGTTTTCTTGATGGCAGCTACTCTTTCCAGAATGAGATGAAATCTCACTGCTGTTTTAATTTGCATTTCCTGAATGACCAGTGATGGTGAACATTTCTTCATGTATTGATTTGCCATTTGTATATCTTCATCTGAGAAGTGTGTGTTCATCTCAGATGCCCATTTTTGGATTTGGTCTTTGAATTTGGGGGGCTTAATGTTTTTCAATTCTTTATATGTTCTGGATATAAGTCCTTTGTCTGAGAGGTTGCTGGCTAAAATTCTTTCCCATTGTGTGTGTTTTCTTTTCACTCTGTTGGTGATTTCTTTTGAAGTGCAGAAACTTTTCAATGAGATCCCAGTTATTGATTCTTTGAAGTGTTTCCATGCAGTTTGCATTGGGTTCATGAATTCTCTGCCTACATACACCTATGTCTCCAAGACTTCTACCTACCTTGTCTTCCAGTAGATTTAGTGTTTCTGTTTTAATATTTAGGTCTTTGATCCACTTAGACTTTACTTTTGTGCATGGCGATAGGCATGGATCTAGTTTCAGCCTTCAGCATGTGGAGAACCAATTTTTCCAGCACCATTTATTAAAGAGGCTATCCTTCTTCCAGTGAACATATTTAGCCCCTTTGGCAAATATCAGGTGGCTGAGTGTCCTTGTAGTTGTGCTTGCATCTTCTAATCTGTTCCATTGATCCTCAGGTCTATTTCTTTTCCAGTACCATGCTGATTTTATCTCGGTGGCTTTGTAGTATAGTTTCAAGTTGGGACTTGAGATGCCTCCTGCCTTGTCTTTGTTGCCCAGAATTGGCTTTGCTATTCTAGATTTCTTCTGTTTCCAAATGAATTTTAAGACTGTTTTTTCTAGATCTGTGAGGTATATTAATGGTATTTTGATTTGGATTGCGTTAAATCTGTGTAACAGTTTTGGGAGTATGGCTATTTTCACAATGTTGATTCTTCCTAGCCAAGAGCAAGGAATATCCTTCCATTTTCTAATATCTTCTTCAGTCTCCTTTTTTAGCATAGCATGATTTTCAGCATAGAGATCTTTTATATTCTTAATTAGGTTGATTCCTAAGTTTTACATTTTTTTAGATGCTATTGTGAAGGGCGATATTTCCATAATTTCTCTCTCAGTGAGTTTTTTGTTTGTGTACAGGAATGCTATTTTTGAGCACTGGATTTGTATCCAGCTACCCTGCTGAATTTGCTTATTACCTCCAGTAGTCCCTTAATGGAGTTTTTGAATCTTCTATACAGAGTATCATGTCATGAGCAAATAGTAATAATTTAACTTCTTCCTTTCCTACCTTTATTCCTTTTATTGCTCTCTCTTGTCTGATTGCCCTGGCTAGTGTTTCCAGAACTATATTGAATAGGAATGGTGATAGTGGACCTCTTTGTCTTTTTCCTTTAAAGTGAAAGCTGTCAGTTTTTGTCCATTCAGTATAATGGTGGCAGTTGGTTTGTCATAGATGGCCTTTATGAGATTGAGGTAGACACCGTGTATTCCAAGTTTCTGAAGGGGTTTTATCATGAACATGTGTTGGACTTTATCGAAAGCTTTTTCTGCATCTATTGAGATGACCACGTGGTTTTGGTTTTTGGATCTGTTGATGTGGTGTATTACATTTGTTGATTTGCATATGTTAAGCCATCCCTGCATTCCTGGAATGAATCCCACTTGGTCATGATGTATAATGTTCTTGATGATTTGCTACATTCTGTTTGCCAGTATTTCATTGAGCATCTTTGCATCAATGTTCATTAGTGAGATTGGCCTATAGTTCTCCATTTTGGTTGGGTCCTTCTCTGATTTTGCTATTAGAGTAATACTTGCCTCCAGGATTGATTTAGGGAGGATTGCTTCATTTCACTTTCATTGAAGAGTTTAAGGAGTATTGGCATCAAATCTTCTAACATTTCTTGTAGAATTCAGCCATGAATGCATCAGGACTTGGGCTTGTCTTTGTTGGTAAGTTTTTAATCATATTTTCAATGTCAATAGCTGATATTGGGTTATTCAAAATTGCTCTAGCTTCCTGGTTTAGCTTGGTAGTTCATATGTTTCTAGAAATCTGTCCATTTTCTCTGTGTTTTCCACTCTATGTGAGTAGTGAGTTTTAAAGTAGGTATTAATGACCTTTGAATTTCCATGGGATCTGTAGTAATTTCCCTTTTTTCAGTCCCTGTTGTGTGAATTGGGGCTTTTTCTTTCTTTTTCTTTATCAAGCTAGCTAGAGGTTTATCAATTTTGTTTATTTTCTCAAAAAACCAGCTTTTTGATTCATTGATTCTTTGTATCTTTTTTTTTTTTTAGTTTCACTGCATTGATTTCTGCTCTAATCTTTACAATTTCCTCTCTTCTGTGAGCTTTGGGTTTAACTTGATCTTTTTTTTCCTAGAAGCTTGAGATGAAGCGTTAGGTTATTTATTTGTGCTCATTCTGTTTTCTTGATATGACAATTTATTGCTATATAGTTCTCTCTTAAGTCCTGTCATATCAATAACATTAATATTTAATATTATTGATATGACAGGACTTAAATGTAACATTTTTATTTTCTCTGATTTTTGTTTTTCTCTTTCCTTATCTTCATCTAGATTATTTGAACACTTTGCAGTTTCAATTGGTTCTGTAAATATCACATCATACATAATTTATTAGTTTACTGATGCCATCATCTTACACTTTTGGGTGAAATATAGAGACCTGTCTTTCATTTATATTCTTTTATTTCCTCACTGATGGTTACCCTAAGTATTTAATCTATGTGCTTCTAAAACTACATCAGTGTTGTCATAAAACCTTCTTCAGTTAACTATGTAGACAAAAATACACAATTAATTATTGCTATTATCCCATTAGTAGTTTAGAAACTCCATTTTGTTGTTATTTTTACTTTTCTCTTTTTAAAAATAAAAAAACTAGGATTAGAGGTCCCATTTGACACAGTTGTTCCCCTTCCATATGTCGTTCCAGAAGAATGAAAAACATCATACCACAGCAATATATGTGCACTCTTGTTTATAGCAGCACAATTTGTAATAGCTAAATCTTGGAAACAACCCAAATGCCCATCAATGGAGGAATTAATAAAAAAGATGTGGTCTTTTTATACAAAGGAGTACTACTCAGCCATAACGAGGGATAAACCTAAGACTTTTATAGGCAAATAGACACAACTTGAGAGCATACTTACAAGAGAAATAAATCAGACTCACATGTGTAAATGTCATATTGTGTCCTTAACATGAGAAGCTGAAAGAGTAAATAAGATCCAAAATGTACAACAGATACTGTGAAATAGGAAGAAACTCTTCAAAAAGCAAAATACACTGGGATAGGGGGAAGCATGTCTAGGTCTTTTTTGCCTTATTAAGTCAATAACTATATCTTCTACTAAGTTTGGAAATTCTTCAGCCATTGTTTGAGCATTTGTTTTTTATCACATTTATCTTTCTCTTCATAATTTTGAGCCTCCAACAGTATGAGTGTTAGAGTTTTTGTTATAGTTCCACATCTCTCTGATGCTCTACTTAGATTGTTCAGTCTTTTCTCTCTGTGTTTCCTTGAGTGAATTATTTCTGTTATTATGTCTTACAAGTTACTGATTCTCTCCTCAGTTTGCTGCATATCCACTGAATTTGTATTTTAGTTTTTATCTTTTTCAGTTTTAAAATTTCTGTTTAGTTATTTACATCTCTTATTTCTTTCCTAAGATTTTATATTGCTTTGTGGAATCTTTTTTTAATTCATTACACGAACATTGACAATTGTTTACTGAAGTATCCCCCTCAAGTCTGGGTCTTATTTATACCTTACATTTTAGTTGACATTTCTGACACTACTCCAATAGATTAAGAGCAGAAATAGGGATACTACCTCATTACTTCTATGTGGACACAAAAGGCCCTGTTTCCGCTCAGCTTCAGCTGACACCCAGGCTAACAAAGACCTTAATCCTGCTTGCTAGGCAGCAGTGAAAATTCCAGTTCCACACATGGTCTCCACTGAAACTGCAGTTAGTGCTTGGCCTTGGTGAAGGTCCTGGTTCTCCACTTGGCCTCATCAGACAGCATTCCAGGAGCTCCAGAAAGGGCACCTTTTGACCGACAGGTTAGGGAAGAAGCCTAGACTCCCAAGAGCCTCCACTGCCATGCTGAAGTAGCCTTGTTATGGACTGATGAAAGTGAAAATCCCAGTCTCTGGGCTTTCTCTGACACCATCACAGTGGGAACTTTGGACTGTCTCAGAGAATTTTAGGCTTCACACCTGGTCTTTGCTGGCTTGGGTGAAAGTGGGCTGCAAGTTTCTCTGTAACACTTAGCTAGAACAGAGCAATACAGTACTGTTAAAAGTTTTCAGTCTCGCAAGACTGCTACTTTTCTGTTGTTTTGGCTAAAGAGAGCATGTTTTTATTGAAATTTTTGATCCATGCCTGTTTGCATTTCTAGATTGCCAATTTTTCATATCCAAGTTCGTAAAACTGGAGGGAAAAATAAAACCCAAGGAGCTTGCCACTCTGCCATGCCCCAGGTTTTGATATCCCTAGCTTGTCTATATTCTTCTCTTTGCTTTAAATATAATATTCAGGGTTTTAACTGGACTGAATAACAATAAAGAAAAGTATAAATAACTTCAGCTTCCCTAAAGCAGATGTCTAATTTGATTTTTAAAGACATTTAAAATTTTCTTAGACAGACAAGAGCAAGTCACAAATCTAGCAGTTTTCCTAGCTGCTCTTATCTTCAGGGTCCTATAATCTTTAAACTAGGAGCTCAGCTGGAGCTGACCTATATCAAGATGGGGTTAACATTAGAAGATCAAGTAGCAGGTGGAGCTGACCTTGCTCTCCTAAGACTCCAAGCCCCAAGCTTGGGGAAAATATGCACAAATACATGACCACCAAGTACTAACCCCTCTGATTCCTTGGCAGGGAGCCCTCTTCAACCTACTTCCCTGGGGACCCCCTCCTGCCCAGATTTTGCCCACCCCTCCTTTTTAGTCAGGCCTTTTTGGACCCATTGCTGGGAGTTCTCCTAAAGTGCTAATCTAGATGCATAGGTCAGCCTACCAACTCAATGCCACGTACAGACTAAATCTCAAGTTCCCCCAGTTGTATCCCACCACCAAATACCAGACACTTGGACAATGGCAGCACATGTATCTTGAACCCACTACACAACTTTCATCCTTTCTACTAAAAGCCAATCCCACACTCTTCTACTTCAGAATGTTCATAATCCCAACCTCGCTACCCATGGAGATCCTGAACAGGTAACTCACTTCTCTGAGCCTTAATTTTCTAATCTATAAAACTGAAGAAATGTACTTTTCTCGAACAGCTGCTAGGATGATTAATTGGTTTAACATACATGCAGTCCTTCAGCAGTAAATAGATGGAAATTAAAATGCTTAACTTCACTAATAACTAGCACATTTATATGACATATTACTTCTCAACCCATCAAAAAGAATTATTGTTAAGAATTATTAGGAAACTATAGTCTCATACATTGCAGTAGAGATACATTATAGTTAAGATGTTTTAGATGAAAATGTGATAGCATCTACTGGAAAATGAACGCACAAGCCTATTGATCCAGTGATTTTAATTACAAGAATCTATCCTTTAAAAAAATAAGTAATTATACACGTGCAAAAAGAAAAAAGGCTGAATGTACAAGCATGCTGATTAGAGCATTGTTCATGTTATGAAAAAATAGAAGCAACCTAAATGGCCATCAATAGGGAGGTGGTTAAACAGACTGCTGTCTTCATCCGGTGGGGAAGCTATGAAGCTATAATTAAAAGAATGAAACCAATCTGCACATGCGCCCAAGATCTTCTAAAAGGAAAAAAAAAAGTGGTACAATGATATGCATGGTATTGTGTTATTCATATTTTTGAACCACAAAACAATATATTTTCAATGTTGTTCATACATGCTTATACAAAATCATATAAGGATAAATACAAACAGATTTGGGGCAGAGGTTGGTTAAGTTACCTGGGATTAGGGTGAAAGGCCAAAGGAGAATTGAACCTATCCTGTAGTGTTTTCATTTTTATAAGGATATGTTTTTTATGCATGTATTAAAAAATATTGCCAATGTTGGTTTCTTAGTTTGACTACACCATGGAAACATAAGAGGTTAACAGGGGAAACTGGGTGATGAGTATAGAGACTCTTTGTATTCTCTTGGCAAATTTTCCATAGATATAGAATTCCAAAATAAGTTAACTTTAAAAGTAGCGAAGAGTGTACCATTTGCGGATTATGAGGGGAGGAACCAGGACTCACCAGGAAGCGATCCCCACCTGGAAACCATATCATTTTCATTGTTTTGTTGGGCTGGGTTTTTTCCTCTTTTGTTTTGTTTGATTATGTTAAATCTGATGGCGTGAGCAGCTGTTTAAAAGATAGCAAGACAGATTATGGTAGCCATTTTGGATTTACTATCAGTCTGTTTTGAAGTCCTTTATTGCATTCATTGTTTTGTTTTTATTGTTCTATTCTGTTCTGTTTAATTTTTACTATGCTGAAAGTATCTGCAGCTATTTTAAAGACAGCAAAAGGCATTAGGGTAACTATTGTTGATTTTGTAAGGTTTTGAAGTCCTGTATCACGCATACTGGTTTATTTTGACTGATTTTATTCTGTATTATTTTCCTTGGCTTTATCCTCTTTAAAATTAAAAAAAATAGTGAATAAAATCAATGAAAATACAAAAATAAAATTATAAGATATTTATCTTATAGATTACTATGTAGTAATAGTATGAAATTTAAGTCAGTAAAATAATATTCTTCTTTGAATGATCCCCAAAACATTATAAAATAAAAAATTGTCTCAGAACAATGAATATGATAAATTCTACCTACATACAAAAAACAGTCCATGAACATACGTGATGTACAAATGAACTGAAAAGTCAGCATCTGTACCTTCTACCAGGCAAACTTCTGTGTCCAGTGTTATAGATTGTGTCTAGATGTCCCCCCAAAGCCTCATGCAGTTATAGGTGGGGCTTTTTCAGAGGTGACTGAATCTAGATTCATGGTACAATGTTAGCATTAAGAGTGCTAGCATTAAGGGTGAGTGATTACTAAATTGGTCCACTGATTGGTGGCCCTGCCTTAATCCTGCATGCCTGGATATAGTACAATGGACAGAAAGAGACTTGTTTAGCCCTTTGCTTGCTTGCTTTGCTGCCTTGTACCTGCCATAAACTGTTTTTCCTCTGCAGTGTGGGTCTGCCCTGCCTTGCAGCCAGCAATTATACATTGAGTCCTCTAAAAACTGCATTAGACAAACCTTTCCCCCCTTAATTTGTGGGTGCTGGACATTTTATCTCAGCAACAATAAAAGTAACTAACACAGTAAGACAGAAAATGCTTCTAGCTCTGCGGATCATTTGGGAGTTTTGTCACAATTGTTCAACGCTGGCATAGCAGTATGAAGCCGGTCACAGACGTAAGCAGCTGAAAGAGTGTGGCTGCATTCCAATGAAACTTGACTTACAAAAACAATTTGCAGAGCCAGGTGTGGTGGTGTATGCCTGTAATAACAGCACTCAGGAGGCTGAGGCAGGACGATGCTGCAAGTTCAAGGCCAGCCTGGGCTACATAGTGAGACTCTGCCTCAAAAAAACAAACAAAAAAATTTGGAGGACAGATTTGATGCATAGACCATACTTCTCCAGTCCTGTTATTATTGTAAAGAATAAGCTGTTTGCTAAAATAAATTTAACAAAAAGTTATTAATGCATTATTTGTACTACAAATAATGAACATTTTTAATAATAAGATATGAATAAACAAGATATCCTAATGCAGTGCCTGGTATAAAGAAGCGTTTGATAAATTTTGATTCCTATCTCCTTTATCCACCACCATCCTGCAACTGAAATCCCAGCACGCCTACATGGTTAAACTGCCAAAGCATTACAATTACTGCTCCAGGCAACCCAGGGTGCCTGGGGAGAGAAAAAAGAATATAGCAGGTGCCACAGTTTAGCACTGAAATGAGCTCTGACTTCCTTATCTGCTTTCCCCTCTTGCAGAGACTTCCCAGGAGGCCCAGTCAGGTGCAAGAATCTTCCAGAAATTTCTGGATCCTTTCAGGAAGAACTGCTTAAGAGGTGTGCTAACTGACACCCAGGCTGAGTGACAGTTATGTTCAGGAATGATTTGTAAATGGCATTCTCCTGGAGCTTATTAGGGGACTCATTAACAGTACAACAGTACATTACTTTCTAAAATTCTGATCTAAGCAGAAAATTAAAATCATTTGCTAAATGACCTAGTAAAATTGAATAAAATATGCTGAGAAAATGAAAACTACGATAGATCATCCTGCAGAATTTGGCTAAAAAGTATTCTTGTCAGAGGGACAGCACTGTGCTCTTTGTGCAGCCTTGGATGGGCCCAGCCCATGATACAGAGCCTCGACAATCCCACCTGCAGAATGAGTCAATAGGCAGGTAGAGATAACCTCCATGCCAGCCAAGGGCTGATAACGGGAACCTGTACTCCAAGCTAAAAGCACAGGAGCCACCTACACCTCCCACATATACACCCGTCTCAACCAACTAGTTCAGGTCTCCACCATCTTCTGCTATTTCAACCATTTCAACCATGATCTAATTGACATTCCTGTCTCCTGATGTGGTATCCATGCTTCTTATCAAGATATTCCTTCCAAAATGCACATCTGATTTTGTCTCATTCCTTAGTGATATTCAGGAGAACCCATTGCTCAAAGATCCAAACTCCATAGCAGTGATTCTCAAAGTATGGTCTCTAGCCAGCAGCAGCGTCAGGGCACATGTTAGAAATGCTATTTTCAGAGCAACTGAAGCAGAAATAGAGTGGAGCTTAGGAATCAGTTTTCACAGCACTGATGGAAAGTCCCATGTATGCTTATATTTAAGAATCATTGCTCTGAAGGATGGCATAAATGAAGTGGAATTCTGTGGTCTGGCCTTGATTTTTCGGATTCCTGCGCTCACTCCCACCTCTCCAACCTTCCCCTATACCCAGTCATGTTGCTTTCTGACCTGTCAAAACAGACAGACTTTGTACCTGTTGCTCTGTCTACTCAGAAAGTCCCTCCTCTTTATTTGGGAAACATCACATCCTTCAAAGGCCAACACTTTGTGTGAGAGCCATGGCGAGGTAATTTTCTTTCCCATCAGGCCACACTTAGCCTTCTGTGTTTCCCTTAATATCTGTTTAGACCTGCTGCCTTACTTAACTGGGGGACAGGGCTAAGAATGACATCTTCTTAGGACCTTGCACTGAAGCTAGGTAGAAGTTAATACTTAGAAAACACTTACATAAAAAAAAGAATTTTACAACTGAAGTATATGAGGAAAGCCTCTAAGAGTCAGTGCAATTCACAGACACATTTGGTTTTACATGAGCTCTAAGAGACAAAGATATTCAAAACAGCAGTTTCTTCCTATCTGAACCATCTCCCACCCCCATGGAAGGGTAGCAGCTTGACTCAGTACATCGCACACAAATGATCAAGTTCACATGTGTTTCTCACACAAGTTAACAGCTCACTTAGCCAGAAAAGATGTGGGTATAGAGGTGTTGCCAACCAGTGTAGGCAGAGATTGCAGCAGCCAGCAGAGGCCCTGATGTTCAACAGTCATCTTTTCTGGGCATGTTTGGCCCAGATGATATATTTATCCACATAGGACAAATCTGAATTCATTCATCTTAACAAGAATCAAAATTAACTCTAACAGTATTACTTACCCATTAATTCATTAATCTCTTTGGAGAACTAATCAGCCCCCAAGAGAACATGGGTGGTTCATGAACCCAAAACATTTGAATCAGTTCTGCCCCAGACTGTCCATTTTGAGGTTCTGATAAATAAACTGGAAGAGATTATGGGCCCCTAACACCAAAATTTTAAAACTGAGATAGAGATCTCAGAAATGAACTAGTCAAACTTCTAATTGGTATCTCAAGACTGCTAACCATCATCTTTAACTGGCTACCAGCCAATCTCAGTGCAGCCAAGCTCACCACCACTCCAAAAGTTAACTCACAATTTGGCATTATGGCCTGATTGCCCTCAGTATCACATTCTTTTACCTATGAGAAAAAGCTTAAATATCATTTAACTCAGTGGTTAGAGAAAGATCCCTGAGCTACTGCCATTATTTCCAAAATTCCAGAGAAAATCAGATATTGGCACAAAATCAGGATGACCAGGATCTTATTCAAAAACATATTTTATTTCTGTGGAAAAAAATTAATAATCTCCAAAAGTATGAGACTCACAAAAAGGAAAATTGGTTGAGGGAGGCCTATGTATTGAAAGGAGAGACATCTATAATTTGTCTCTTTTTTAGGGTTAAGAACAGCAAAGCTCGTAGCTAAATGGGGAGTAGCAAGTACAAAAACTCAAGACCCCTCTCTCTTAGCCTAGTGCTTTCTTAGGAATATGCCAGCTATCACCCATCAAATTGAAGAATGTAATCCTTGGGCAGCAGCATTAGTATTCCCTAGAAACTTATTAGAAACCCAAGTTTGGGGGCCATCCCTGACTTGTTGAATCAAAAAAATAATGTATGGGCCAACAGGTTGTATTTTAACAAGTTCTTCAGGTGATTCTCACACACTGAAAAGCATAAGAATCACTGATACCACCAGGGATATAGCTCAGTGGTACAAGCTTATGTCTGGCAAGAGCAAGATCCTGAGTTTGATTCCTGGTTTAAAAAGGAATAGCTACCTCACGGCACTCAGGAACTACAGCCAGAGGTGCCCCCGGGGCCAGCCTAGACATGGGCCTCTCCTGAGACTCTCACTGTCTCCGCAGACAACCTTGGGGGACCAGAAAACTCCAGCCAGAGTTTCTACCCTTTCTTCCAGAACCTTGGAATACAGCAAATTAACTGTGCTAGTGGGAGGGGAGAGTCAATGACTGCCTCACCCACATGGAAGATCTCAGCAGGCTCCAGTCGGTGTGGTGAGTATGCCACTAAAACAGAGGTGTCCAGTGGTAAATAGGCCTGTAGTAAAGCTCCCTCCAACTAACTGTAAGACCTTGGTGAGTCTGTCAAGAGTGTGGGTGGCTCCTTCCTGCACACAGAGAACATCAGGAAGGGTGAGGAGTGTGCCAATAAGGACTCCCCCAACTTGGAGAAAATCAAAAGGGCTTACGAGACACACAGGCACACAATAGGGGCACAGTAGGGCCTCAGCTGACACAAATACTATAGAAGAGATTTGGTGACCTGGAATAACCTGAAGATAAGGTAATAGCAGGAACTAAAAGTTTTACATCAATACTACTAGGCTTGACAGCCCAGGATATAGGACTCACCCAATAGGCCTTGCAGTAGGAAGTCAGGTGACTGGCCCACCTATTCATTGTGGGACTCAGCAATTGGACAAACATCAACCTTACATTAGAACCCCAAGATACACACTACCAAAAGTTGACCCTAGTGGGATTGAAGGACCAAATATTAACTCAAAAGGGGAAAATGGCAAAACAAAAAAGCAAAATGCAATCTCAAACATCTAGTCCACTAGGAGCAAGTACAGGAGACACTAAAATAGAGGACTTCCAAAGTAACACACCAGAAATCTCTGAAAAGACAGCGAGTGAAATAAAAAACAGCTCCATGAAGCTACAGAGGAAATCAAATTAGAAGTATTCTCCCATGTAAAGATAGAAATCACAACCTTAGTAAAGGAGTAGCTGAGTACAGAGCTAAAGAAGAAATAGAGAAAAAAGTACAGGAGCATGGGAAACTGATCGAAACCTTGAATGAACTAATTGAAGCCTTGAATGAACAATATAGAAAACATGAAGAATTGAAACAAACTCAAAGAGACATCCAAGAAACAAAAAATTCTATTCAAAGCTGGAAAAACCATTTAAATGAAGCTTATGATAGGATTTCAGACCTTGAGGACAGGATTTCAAATAGTGATCATGAAAGTATGGAACTTTTAAAACTAACAAAGCAGCATGACAATCCAGCAGCTTCAAGATGATACCAAGAGAAAATATGTAAGATTAATAGGCATCAGTGAAGATGCAGGAGTCAATGCAAATGACATAGCTAAAGTATTCACAGAAGTAATAGAAGAAAATTTCCCAAACATGGGAAAAAATTTGATAAGCAGATAAGTGAGGCATATAGAAGGCTAAACAGTCACAACCAACATAAATCTACACCCAGACATATACTAATTAAGGTCTCAGACATACAGCATAAAAACAGAATACTAAAAGCTGTTAGAGAAAAGACACAACTCACCTATCAAGGAAAGCCCATTAGAATCACAGCAGACTTTTCAGTACAAACCCACAAGTCAAGACAAGCTTGGAGTGAAGTATTTCAAGCCCTGAAGGAAAACAACTTTCAACCCAGACTGATGTACCCAGAAAAACTTTCATTCAAATTTAATGGAGAAACAAGATACTTCCATAACAAAGAACAACTGAAGAAATTCACATCCACCAAGCCAACCCTAGAAAGAATATTGAAAGACATAAAAGATAGAGATAAAAATGACCACAAACCCCAGAACAACAACAGAAAGAAACCACTAAGTAGGACAAGGAATTAAACAAGGGGAAAAGCAGAAAGCAAACAACTGAAACATAAACGTGACAAAGTTGAGCCAGAACCTATCAGTGGTATCCATAAATGTAAATGGACTCAATTCACCTATCAAAAGAAAAACATTGACAGAATGGATCAAGAAACATGATCCTACAACATGCTGTATACAAGAAACACATCTGACCCAAAAGGAAACTCATAGATTAAAAGTCAAAGGATGGAAAACAATATTCCCTGTAACAGGAACCCAGAAAAAAGCAGGGGTAACTATTCTATTTGCAGACAACGTGAACTTTATACCTAAAATGATTAAAAGAGATAAAGAAGGTCACTACATACTCATTAGTGGAAAAATTCAAGAGGAATAACTGACAATTATAAATATATATGCACCAAATACAGGAACACCCAACTAAACAAGACAGATACTAATGAATATGAAAAACCAACAGTTATAAGAGGGAACCTTAACAGTTCATTGTCACAAAGAGATCAACAAGACAAAAAGTCAGCAAAGAAATAATAGAACTGAGTCATACCTGCAAGCAATTGGACTTGGTAGATGTTTATGGAGTGTTCCACCCAACCACATCAGAATACACAATCTTCTCAGCTGTGCACGGGACATTCTCCAAAATAGACCATATGTTATCCCACAAAACATTCTTAAGTAACTGCAAAGGTATTAAAATTATCCCATGCATAACATCTGACCATACTGCACTGAAATTGGAAATTAATGGCAGAAGCTTGCAAAACCTGCATAATTACATGGAAATTAAATAACAACCTTCTGACAACCAGTGGGCTACAGATCAAATTAAAGATGAAATAAAGCAATACCTACAATTCAATGAAAATGTGGGGAAAAACGTACTGTAATCTGTGGGATGCAATGAAAGTAGTCTTAAGAGGGAGCTATACAGCAATAAATTGTCATATCAAGAAAACAGAATAAGCACAAATAGACAATCTAATGCGTCATCTCAAGCTTCTAGAAAAAAGATCAAGTTAAACCCAAGCTCACAGAAGAGAGGAAATTATAAACAGAGCAGAAATCAATGCAATGAAACTAAAAAAGTACAAAGAATTAATGAATCAAAAAGCTGGTTTTTTGAGAAAATAAAATTGACAAACCTCTAGCTAACCTTATAAAGAAAACAAAGAAAAAGCCCCAATTCACGCAATAAGGACTGAAAAGAGGGAAATTACTACAGATCCCATGGAAATTCCAAAGATCATGAATACCTACTTTGAAAATCTCTACTCACATAGAGTGGAAAACACAGAGGAAATGGACAGATTTCTAGAAACATATGAACTACCAAGCTAAACCAGGAAGCTAGAGCAATTTTGAATAACCCAATATCAGCTATTGACATTGAAAATATGATTAAAAACTTACCAGCAAAGACAAGCTCAGGTCCTGATGCATTCATGGCTGAATTCTACAAGAAATGTTAGAAGATTTGATGCCAATACTCCTTAAACTCTTCAATGAAAGTGAAAGGAAGCAATCCTCTCTAAATCAATCCTGGAGGCAAGTATTACTCTAATAGCAAAATCAGAGAAGGACCCAACCAAAATGGAGAACTATAGGCCAATCTCACTAATGAACATTGATGCAAAGATTCTCAATAAAATACTGGCAAACAGAATGTAGCAAATCATCAAGAACATTATACATCATGACCAAGTGGGATTCATTCCAGGAATGCAGGGATGGTTTAACATAAGCAAATCAACAAATGTAATACACCACATCAACAGAGCCAAAAACCAAAACCACATGGTCATCTCAATAAATGCAGAAAAAGCTTTCGCTAAAGTCCAACACATGTTCATGATAAAACCCCTTCAGAAACTCGGAATACACGGTGTCTACCTCAATCTCATAAAGGCCATCTATGACAAACCAACTGCCACCATTATACTGAATGGACAAAAACTGACAGCTTTCACTTTAAAATCAGGAACAAGACAAGGAGGTCCACTATCATCATTCCTATTCAATATAGTTCTGGAAACACTAGCCAGGGCAATCAGACAAGAGAGAGAAATAAAACGAATAAAGGTAGGAAAGGAAGAAGTTAAATTATTACTATTTGCACGTGACATGATACTCTGTATAGAAGATTCAAAAACTCCATTAAGGGACTACTGGAGGTAATAAGCAAATTCAGCAGGGTAGCTGGATACAAATCCAGTGCTCAAAAATAGCATTCCTGAACACAAACAAAAAACTCACTGAGAGAGAAATTATGGAAATATCGCCCTTCACAATAGCATCTAAAAAAATGTAAAACTTAGGAATCAACCTAATTAAGAATATAAAAGATCTCTATGCTGAAAATTATGCTATGCTAAAAAAGGAGACTGAAGAAGATATTAGAAAATGGAAGGATATTCCTTGCTCTTGGCTAGGAAGAATCAACATTGTGAAAATAGTCATACTCCCAAAACTCATACAGATTTAATGCAATCCCAATTAAACTCCATTAACATACCTCACAGATCTAGAAAAAACCATCTTAAAATTCATTTGGAAACAGAAGAAATCTAGAGTAGCAAAGCCAATTCTGGGCAACAAAGACAAGGCAGGAGGCATCTCAAGTCCCAACTGGAAACTACTACAAAGCCACCGAGATAAAATCAGCATGGTACTGGAAAGGAAATAGACCTGAGGATCAATGGAACAGATTAGAAGATGCAAGCACAACTAAAAGGACTCAGCCACCTGATATTTGCCAAAGGGGCTAAGCATGTTCGCTGGAAGAAGGATAGCCTCTTTAATAAATGGTGTTGGAAAAATTGGTTCTCCACATGCTGAAGGTGAAACTAGATCCATGCCTATCACTACGCACAAAAGTAAAGTCTAAGTGGATCAAAGACCTAAATATTAAAACAGAAACACTAAATCTACTGGAAGACGAGGTAAGTAGAAGTCTTGGAGACGTAGGGGTAGGCAGAGAATTCATGAACACAATGCAAACTGCATGGGAACACGTCAAATAATCAAGAACTGGGATCTCATATTATTGAAAAGTTTCTGCACTTCAAAAGAAATCACCAACAGAGTGAAAAGGAAACCCACAGAATGGGAAAGAATTTTAGCCAGCAACCTCTCAGACAAAGGACTTATATCCAGAACATATAAAGAATTGAAAAACATTAAGCCCCCCAAATTCAAAGACCAAATCCAAAAATGGGTATCTGAGATGAACACACAGTTCTCAGATGAAGATATACAAAGGGCAAATCAATACATGAAGAAATGTTCGCCATCACTGGTCATTCAGGAAATGCAAATTAAAAGAGCACTGAGATTTCATCTCATTCTGGAAAGAGTAGCTGCCATCAAGAAAACAACTGATAACAAATACTGGCGAGGCTGCGGGGGAAAAAGGAGCACTGTTCACTGTTGGTGAGGGTGTAGACTGGTGCAACCACTATGGAAATCAGTATGAAGTATTCTCAGAAGACTAGGGATGGAAGTTCCATTCCACACAGCTGTTGCCCTCCTGGATATTTTCCCAGAAAACCTGAAAAGGTCATATCACAGTGATATATGTGCACCCATGTTCATAGCAGCACAATTTGTAATAGCTAAACCTTGGAAACAACCAAGTTACACATCAACTACAGAGTGGATGAAAAGGATTGGTATTTTTATACTGTGGAATATTACTTAGCCGTAAAAAGGATGATCTTGAGGCCTTCATATTGAAATGGAGACAACTTGAGACTGTCTTCATTATTGAAATAAGAATCACATTTATAAACATCATATTGTATCTCTAGTGTAAAAAGAAATAAGAACTGTAGGAGTAATAAAACCCAAAATGTGTAATTGCTATGTTAAAAAGAGGGTAAAAGATAGTGCTTTAAAAAATATAACTGAAAGGGCTGGAGATTTAGCTCAGCGGCATAAGCACCTGCCTTGTAAGCAGGTGGTTGTGAGTTCAATCCCTGGTACCGATAAAAAGAAAATAGAAAAAAAAGTGTAAAAAAAAAAAGAATATAACTGCATGTATTTTTAAGTGTGTAGGGTTGATAACCATATTACTGAGTTCTTGTTGGATTGTTGTACAGATCTATTTGCAATCTCGCTGTTAGAATGGCCACTTTGTATGCTGTAATTTTGTAATTTGAACAACTATTTCTAAGAGGACAATAGGTAATTCATCAACGAGTGATTTCTTACTGTTCATTTTTTTGAAATGATGTGTTACTTCTACTATTTCTGTTTTGCTTTTTTTCTTTAAATAAAATTTTAAAAAAGTAGGTAAAAAGAATGAAAAAGATACATCATGTAAACTTTAATCAAAAGAAAACTAGATTGACTGTGTTAATATCAAATAAGGTAGATTTTCAGGAGATAAAAAGGGCATTGTATTTTAATGTGCAGCCCAATTCACCAGGAACATGTAACAGTGAGCAGAATCACACACAAGCATATCTACGAAGATATAAAATACAGTGGCAAAACTATTCAGTAAAGTTGAATTTCCTACTCCATAAAGAACAATATTCCTACTCCATAGAGAACAATTCTGGTCCTGGATACATAAGTAGAGACACGTGAGTGCATACATCTGTCATGAATTAACAGCAAGTAGAAATATGAGCATGCTGGTGGTGATATTATTTACAATAACCAAAAACTGAGAAAATCACAATGTCTATCAACATAGAATGTATGTGCGGTATGTTCAAACTTGGAATATCTGTACTATGTATAAGCGACAAAATTGAGCATCTTACTGCCACATACAATGACAGGGGTGGATACCAGATGTTATATTAATTTTAAAAGCCAATAAATACGTACTATATGATTCCACTTATGCAGGGTTCAAAAATAAGCAGGAAAACTACACTATGGTGTGGGTCACTGAATAGTGGTACCCTTGTGATCGTGAGTGGACATGAGAAGTCTTCCGTAGTAATGTGCAATACCTAAAATGTATGTGTTGCTCTGAGTGTTGTATACATGGATGTGCAATAGATAAAGATCTATAGCTCTTTAAGATTTGGGTCATAGCTCTATCTCTACTTATCTATATGTCTTAATTTTTAGAAGGGCAGATTCTGATCCAGCAGTATCCATTAATTACTTCTGTTATGCGAGACACTTTCGTTACATCCTGAGCTGCAGTGTTTTGCATTCATGGCACTGGATGATCCTCAGTTTCCCTTCTGCACTCAAATTCCTTGTTGTAGCTGGGTGCCTCTCTAGCTATTGGCAGGACTCCTGGTTCATTCCTGGTCATTCATGATGAATATCCCATTTGCTCCTTTTTGACCATAAATATTATTTCTGTTTGAAAAGTCTGCCCATTCCCACCTCAGAACTGGGCTTTTTGACAATCACTGCATCTTGAATAGACCAGCTGGGAGCCGTTTGGCTTCTTTGTGAACCCAGCCTAAAGTTTTCATCCTATGGATCCTCAGGACCTTTTCTGCCTTTTGGCCCTCAGCCTAGTCTATGCATATACCACTGCTGAATAGATGTCCTTCTGGATGATCAGAAACACCTTTTTATGATGCTTGGCAGAGCTGCTACCTTGCTAGTAGGCATTAGCTCAAGTATAACTAGGAGCTGAGACACCCTCTCTTATGTCCGCTCTAACTTCTTCGCTAATGAGCTTCACTAATTTTAAAGGTGCTATTTCCTGAGTGCTTGCAGGAAGAAGAGATTTTTTATCAAGGGACTTGCCTGAGCATCATAAGCAAATCCCCCTGGGAGACTTGACTGCAAATGTGCCTATTTGTTGTTTTGCACCTTACTTGGAGCCCGAACTTTGCTGGCAAGAATGATCAAATCTCTTCTTGCTAAGGAACAGTTGGTACAGAGCTGGAAACATGACTCTAATGACAGCCCATTATTATACAAATTCAAAAGTGATTCAGCCATTCAGGGACCAGAGTTCCCTGTGGGTGCAAATGTTCTCAGCTTTGGCTGTTGCAGGGAAGGCAGTCTTGATCTTTGGCAGGAAATGCCAGGTGCTCTGTTTCTGAAACAAATGTATCGGTGTGTCATTTGTCTTTAATACAGCATTTGCTGGACCTTTATGTGAACTAACCTATTACTCTCTGGGCATGTGAGCCCGGGTTCCCTGTTATTCTTCATAGTTTGGATTTTCTTGCGGAAAGGCAGTAACAACTTATCAGCTTCAATTACTTTCTATTCATCAATCTACAATAATTTGCAGCATTTCTTGTACAAAAACAGCAGGCAGTTTCCTCCTGAGTTGATGTTAGTGAATCAAATATCCAAGACAGAAAGTTTATCAGTCGTACAGGGAGAGTAAGCCTTACATGTGGTAGGGTGCTAACTGTGAGTAACTGTTTTTTTTTTTTTTTTTTGAGATCGGTGAATGCCTGAATTTTGGAGGGAATCTGTTCCCTATGCCTATCTTCTAGGGTACTGAATAAAGCTACTAGGTGCCTGGGTACTGATTCCAGTTCTGCCATTCTTTAGCCTAATGACCTTGGATAAGTTATAGAAAGACACTCATAAAGTTCATTATTGTTCACTCTTTCTAAAAATCATTTTTGCTTGTATATCCATATCTGCCGGTGTATTCCCAAGACTAGAGTTCCCACTACCCTTTGAAGAGTCTACTTTGATACTTAAGAAGTTCAAAAATCAAACATAAGATGGCATTTGTTCAACCTGTAATAATTTGGTGTTCACTGTACTGGTAACCACATCTCTAGGTTCACCATGCTATGAGTATACTTGCATATTAAAGAGCAGCAGTATTTGAGGAATATCTCTAAGAATTCCTGATAAGCAACTCATCTAAAAATAAGAGCTTATCAGTGCAGCTATCAAGTCTGGCCATACTATGTTTTTGCTTCTGTATTGGAGCACGCAAGACATTTGTCCTTCCTTGGGAAGGAGTAGGGAGAGGAACTCTGTTACCATTTCTGCAATGTTTTGTTGTTTGAATCTCCCCACTGTCATCAGTAGATACTTCTCTTTTGTCTTCTGGCTTTGCTAATCTTCACAGGGGCTCTGTCCACACTTTATTCACCTTTGTCCATTGCTTTCTTTTCTCCCAACTCAACAAAACTCCACTCAGCCAAAATGAAGATCATTATGCAAAAGGCCTGGAAAGGTTTTCTTGGAAAGGAGGGAGTACTGTCTAAGCCCCCTTCACAGGAAGCAGTTGAATGCCAGCTCTGGCTTGGTCTGTACCCTGTAGTGAGATATAAAATGCTTGGCATAGTAGCTCCTCAGTAAGTGATAGCCCATGTACTAGCTTTGTTCCCACGTGCCAGGCCTCATGTGAGATACTGTAGATTCTGGAATAGGGACAGGACGAAAGGCAGAAGTTTTCCTGAGCTGACGTGCCCAAGATTATAGCAGCATGGAAGTTGGGGAGGGCTTACATTTTCCACGGCTCCTGTTTGCCTCATTCTCAGCAAAAGCAGCAGGTGGAGCAGTTGGCAAAGATCAGTTTATATTCTCCACGTGCACATCTACTTTTCAGAAAACCTTTACAATTTACCAATCTGAATACAGCAAGAAGAATGCTCATCTTGGACCAACATCATCTAGATGTTAGCTTCTTGGAAGGTGCAGCACTGGACAGAGCTATGTGTATGGGTAGCCATCTGGTTTCCTCGTTGAATTTCTTGCAAGGAATGACGACTCTGCAGGCCTCACGTCCATTCCTTCCATCTCACTCTATGCTTGTCCAGGTTCCCATAAAATACTAGGTTGGCACTCTCAGAGGCCCCGTCCAGAGGCAGCTTGTGCTGAGTTAGAAGACTGAGGGACTTTTGCAGGGAGCCCAAGCTGTGGGGCTAGAGAGAAGAGCTGACGGCTAGAGAGAGAAAGCAAAGCCTGAAGCTGGGAGGTGGGTTGCAGATCAAGCAACTAGAATTTGGAAGCCCAGAGAAGAATGGCCTATACCTGCAGTGGTGAACTGAGGGACTGTGTTCTGTGGTGGACAGGCAGACCTCTTTATTGGTGCATGAACCAAGTCACCCCAGCAGCTGAACATCAGGTAACAGTTGTTTTTTCCTAAACTAAAATCTCAGTATTCAGGCTTAATTGCAGTGCTGGCACTTTGTGGTAAGTGGGCTTTAGATTACAGTTTGGGTACTTATTCTCTAAAACTTTTTCATCATTGGCCTATACTATTAACCCTATAGCATGCAGGTAGGGCAGGGTGCACAGAGCAGGACTAAGGCAGAGAAGGGGACAAATCTGTGTTGGAGGTCTCTCTTTGTAGTCTGTGAATAGAAGTCAATGTCATCCCGAATGGTTATTGGAGCCATGTAGGAGATGGACACTGGATTTGATTCTGTATGTTTCTGTTAGTCAGCTTTCTGTTGCTGTGAGATAATACCTGAAAAAGATCAACTTAAAATGGGAAAGACTTATTTTGACTCCTGGAGTCATAGGTCTCAACCCATAGTCAGCATAACTTTTAGGCTGGGGGTGAGGTAGAAATATTGTGATGGGAGGGTGTGAAGGAGGAGAGCTGCTCATCTCATAGCTACCAGGAAGAAAAGAGAGAGAAAGCCAGGCAAGAAAGGTCCAGGGACAAGAAGTAGTCAGAAGAATCTACCCCAATGGTTGGCTCCCTTCAACTAGGTCCCACCTCCTAAATTTCCATCGCCTCTCAATAGCTCACTAAATAATAAATGAGTTAATCCACCGATGAGGTTAGAATCCCTGTGATCTAATCACTGTCCACGATGTAATCACTGCCCCACTTCTGAACACTGGAATCTATGCAATACACGAGTCTTGGGGGGCATATTTCACGTCCAAACTATGACAGTTTCCAAAGACCCACTGAACATCCCCAAATGCACTCCCTATAGGTTCTTCTGTATTGTAACACAATCCATTGTATCTGTCTTCACATTTTCTGTCTTGAAAATGACACTAACACTTACCTAGTTACCCAAGGCAGAAATGGTTCTCTTCCTCATCACTTAACAATCTTACTCTGAGTTTGTTTTCTACCTAAAAATCTCGTCTCTTGTCCTCCCTGCTGCCTACCTCTGTCGGCCAATGTTAGTGTTTCTGTTCAGGACACATCCAGTGCCTTCGGGATCTTTCTGCTCTCTGTTTTTCACCTTCTCTCTGCTCACCTCTCTATACTCAAATCACAGACATGTCATCTCCCCACCAAGAATGAATCTTTGTTACTTTCAGTATAACGACCAGACCTTGCATGATCCAAAAGACTCTCCATGCAATTGGCAGAAGTACTTGGCTTTTCATCGTCCATTTTCCCACAAATACTCATCATCATGATCATTAATGCAATTTATTGAGCACTTATAACCTACTGGGAGCTTTTCAAATATTATCCCACAGATTCCAAGGAGAACTGCATCTGTATGTCCAAGTATGCTTTGTTTACTCTGTGGAATCACTCATCTCTTTTCTAGTTATAAGTTCTCCCAGCTCTCCATGGCTTCTGGAAGGCAGTGCATTTGCACGGCTTTGTATCAGACTTACTGAGTTTGAACTTGACTCACTTAGAAGCTGTTACCTCAGGTATGTCATTTAATTTTTCAACACCTCAATTTTCTCACCTGTAAAGTTGGAATAATGATGGTACCTTACTTGTAATAGAACCCACTGAATAAGGTTGTTGTGAGAATTAAATGAAAAAATTAAATGAGTAAGCACTGTAAAGTGCTTACTAGGATAACTGGCATATCCAATTATCTAATAATCATTGGCAGTGATTCTATATGCTCTTTGTATTCAGCTTTCCTTTTGGAAGCATCCTCTACCACCCAGATAGCCTGGTCATGCCATTCTTCAAGGCCATTTTCTCTTCTAAGGCTTTGCACACATTCACTGACCTCAAATCAAGCACTCTTCTCCTTAGGGAAAACTGAGGGTTATCTTTTATCTCTGATATTTGAGTACCTTGGTGGCAGAATCTGTCTTTGGCTATCTGTAAGTCCAAGGACCAAGAACAGTGTCTCACACAGAGTAGGCCCACAGTACATACTTGCAAAATCTCAGATGATGGAGGAATGCCTTCCCCATCACTGTTTCATGGAGCGCTCTGCCTTACAACCTGATGTATGTCAGAGATTAGAAGGCCTGTCTGTACCTCTGACCTTCTGACAAACTTAATGTAGGCTTGAGGCTGTCTTTATCTTGGATTTCCTCTTAACCCACCCCTAGTGAGGTTCATTTGCATGTTGCAGCCATGATCAACTTAAAAGAATAGTAGAGATGAAAGGAGCCAAAAGCCAGGTCTCTTGGGCAATTTCTCTGGTAATGCAGGAACAGAATTATCCAAGGAGTGATTGACAAATTAGAAGCACTTTGCACCTAATTTTAATGCATTTGACTCCTCGAGAGGAGAAATATGTTAAACTTAAAATTATTCACCTTGCAGTAGCTTCTGTCTTTCAAATCAAAATCAATCTTCACGTGGGGTATTAAATCTTAAGGAAACAAATTGCTTTCTATGGTACATTGCACTCTTTAAATGGTTTTATTTGGAGGGCCAGCTGAGCAAGTTAATTTCAGCAGCACAGCTGGCTGGCGATTGTGGAGTGGGCATTCTCCCATATACTTGGGGAGAGCCTGGTCTGGTGCTCATTAACCACCCTTGGATTAAAGAAACCGTGAGAGTAATTGTCACTTGCACTGGACCATAGGGTAGAAATTAAAACAGAGTTTCAAGAACCAAGTTGGTTTGTTGATATATAAAATTGTGAACTTGGTCCTTGGAGCACCTTTTTCTTCCCTGTAAGTGACTCCCAAAAGAGCTGCTTTTATAGCTCAGGGCCATTTTATGCTTCTCATCAACCATCATGAAAACATATTCTTGTTCACATGGAGGAAGGTAATTGTAATAGACAACAGCTTAAATACAGTTTGATCTTCAGTGGTTTCTTAATTTTGAAAGAAGATGAAGTCAAAGGAGTTAATCTCCAGAACATTTTTGGCAAGCATTGTTAAATGGGGACTTACTGCTGTCCTCAAGAAAGCTTCCTATTCTAGAATTATAACATTTTTGAGGTGGAAGGAAACAGAGGTTTTTGAGGTATAATTTCCCATAGGATGCAGAAATTCTGTCACAGAGTATTATGGTAGTTACCCATTCTTTGCTTGGATGTCTTCAGTGATGGGATACCCAACATTTTAAGGCAGCCTAAACATTGTTGGGTAATTCTAGTTTTTGAAACATTTTTTTACCTTATTTTAGACTAAAATTAATTCTCCTGAAACTTTTACCAGTTCTGTCTTGCACTTGATATTGGATATCTTCTGAATGGCATTGCCTCAGGTTTTTGCAGATAACTCTTATGTCCTTTATTTGGTTTCTCATGTGCCATCTCCTATCTGGGTAATAATTCCCCATCCCTTCAATGGTTCCCTTCACTCAAATCTTCTAGCTATCACTGGGTCCTGACCATTTTTCTTAGGACCTAGTCCAGTTTGCTCATGTCCTTAAAATGCAGTTGATATAATTCTTCTTAATGTAGTTGGCCTTGGTGGAGATTATTTCTCACCTACAAAACTTTGAAGCTGAGCAACCCATTTTGGAGCTGTGCAGAGAGGCTTTCAGGGTCTCCCAGGCAGAACTTTGACCCTGACCCTGTTAGATTTGATTTGGTCCATTCTGGTCATCGTTCCCCACTGCCATATGTGTCTGCTTTCTCTCTCAGTAACTTGCTGTCATGGTTTATGTTTGTGTCCCCCAGGCCTCATGAGTTTGCATTGTTCATATGTGATGGTTCATTGTATAGTGCTTGGATTGATGGTGTCAGTGCTCCACACACATAGGGGTGGAGCCAGGATGTGATGTAATTGCAGGAAGAAGGTGTGTTTTTCTCTTTGCTGGTTCGAGCTTGCTGTCGGCAGTCGCCATGAACTGCGGTCCAGCCATGCCCGCCTGCCTTGGAGCCAACTGAGTGTGGACTGAAACCTCCAAAAACTGTAAGAAATAAACCTTTTCTTTCCCAGCTTTGGGCTTCAGGTATTTTGTCTCAGCAACGAGCATAAAGTAACTAAGACACTTGCCATCCTTATAGTTGATAGTTTTTCCTGCCATTCTCTCTGAAGAGATATAAAAGGCCATTAAGCATAATTTCCTTAGTAGTAAAAGGTAGTAGTGGTAGCAGCAGAATGAGAAATTTTTTTTAAAGAAAGAAAAACTCCATATTTTAAATCACGGATGTATTTATTTAAAACATAGATGAGCACAAAGAAAGCAATAGTTGCCTATAAAAAGGCCATTTTGGGGTATGTCCTTTCATACTTATATTTATCCAGTGGGTTCATGTTACATATTTTGCTTTTTCATATGTTGTGGATGTGTTGCTATGTTATGAAACAACACTCACTCAATAAAACTATTTTAATGCCTTTCTATATAGGTGTACTATAATTTAATTAATTGCCTGTTGTTGGGTATTTAGTTTGTTTTCTAAGTTTTCTTTCTTTCAAAATGTGCTGTCTGGCTTTTGTACTTATTCATGATACATTTCTAGAAACAGAAGTGCTGAGGGTGATGGGTAGACGTATCTTTAATATTTGTTATTAAATTGTACTTCAGAGTGATCATGCCATTTGAAATGTACCATTTTATGTTTCTAAAAGCAGCATATTGAAGACTTTGCTTCTGCAATTGTTTTAAGCAGAGTGCTTGGCAGTGTGGATAGTATTGGTAATAACACATTCAAAGAGAAAGGAAAGCACTTTGCCTTCAGGAACCCCAAATTAGGTCAAGGCAGTACTGATGAAAGCAACAGGGGGAGGATTCCAGGAGCAGAAACAAATGCTTAACTTTAAATTCTTGCCTTAAATATGTCTCTTTTTTAAAACAAGAAAAAATTTTTACAGAATATACTTTTGTAATTGAGGATACTATTTAAATAAAGTTTATTTCTTTCAAGAAGCTAAATCCCTGTGGGAGTTCCACAAGTGACATTTGAAGATGTACAGTGTCAGCCAAAAAATGTATATATACTTCAGGAAAAGAAAAATAGTATGATGCTTTTTCAACAGATGGTGTTAACCTTGTGTGGGGGACCGTAGAGGATATTGTATATCACAGAAAACCCACTACATTGCTGGCCCTTAAAGAAGAAATTGAAAATGCATGTGTACCAATCTCAGTGATTAAGGTTCCCCAACGAGCAGTTCACCATACTAATAAATGTCCGAAAGCTAATGGACACCACTTTGAATTATACTTCTTGTAATTGTTGAGGCCAAATATAACTTGTATTAATCTCATGTTATCTTAATAAACTTAGTATTAAGATATTTATATGTTTTTCTCCTCCTGAAGTGTGTATATATTGTTTTTTGGTGGGCTCTGTATTACCTTAACCAGCCCACATGGTGTAACTGACATTGATTTAAGGAGTATTTTAAACTTCAGACCTAGATCTCAGAGGCTTTGAGAAAGTAACCTGAAGGTCACCTCATCTAATGCATCATACCAGATACTAATTCTAACTGTATTTGTAGTAGAGTCAGCTTGGATAGTTTTTGGAGTTTTTTATACTGGGAATCGAACTCAGAGCCTTGAATTTGCCAAGTTTTTGGATTCTTAAGCTATAGGGTGGCTAAGTGGATTTTTCAGATTTGGAGTCAGATTTTTAAAAACTTTTTTTTCCTTTTTGCAAAAGATACAGAACACTCTGCTTCCAACTAAATATAGTAGGTCCAATCTCTTAAAGAATGAATATACGGTAATCAAACAGCTGCTGACTGTCAAAGGAACTGATGCTTCTAAGTTCCAAATGCATTGCTAAAACGTAAATCACTTCCTTACACATGTACAAAACTGTAGAATTGTATGGTGAAATAAATGTTTATTTTAGCTATGAAATTTGGAAGATGTTTCTAATTTGTTGTCCATCTGACCACAGAGGAACTGTATTGCAGCTGGGATTGCAGTTGGTTTCATGAAATAGAAATCTGATGATGGTGGTTTAACCAAGCTGGGTTCATTTTTTTTTTCATAACAGGAAGGCTAGGTCTGGTACAGCTGCTAAAAGAAGTTGCCAGGAATCCAAACACGATTAAATACTGTAATCTGTTTTATGTTGCAATAACAAACTACCTGAGACTGTATACTTTATGGGAAAAGAGGTTTATTTGGGCTGTCAGTTTTGGAAGCTGAGACATCTAAACTCAGGTAGCCCCATATGGTGAGGGGGGGGTCATGCTTTGTCACAACATGGCAGATTATATTATAAGGCAGGGAAGCAACAGGCAGCACGTGTGGAAGAACGGATGTGTGTATGAAAGATTAAAGAGAAGTAGCAAGCTTGCTTTGTACTCTTACCAACCTAGTCCCGCAAGAGTAAGAACTCCCTCCCGTGACAAGAGCATTAATTCCTTTTAAAGGCTCCAACACCTCTCAACTCCGTTACATTGGGGGATCAAGCCTTAACACGGGTTTTGGTGGGGGAAACCCATATTAAATTTTATCACTATGGAATTTTAATCTCTTGGTGGCAAGATGTTAAGGAGATGGGCAAAAGGCCTGCTCTACCACCTTTTTTTGTGGTACTGGGAGTTGAACTCAGGGCACTCATACAGAGATTTTTCATTTTTTATTTTGAGACATGGTCTTGCTAAGTTGACCTTGCTGGAGTTGAATTTATGACACTCCTGCATCAACCTCCCCAGAGTGCTGGGATCACAGATATGTGCCTCTGTTGTCTGGCAATTCTTTTTTTTAATCAAAAATTATTTTTAAGCCAGGAGTGGTGACTCACACCTGTAATCCCAGCACTCGGGAGGCTGACGTGGGAAGATCCTTGGAGTTCGAGACCAGCCTGGGCTACAAAGTGAGCTCAAGGCCAGCCTGAACTGTATAGTGAGACCCCGTCTCAAAAAAGACAAAATAAAATTATTTTCGGTTTCTTGCCTCAAACAAGGTCTATGTAACTACCCTCTAGCTGCATTGGAGTCTGGAAATCTGCAAAGTGTCTTTAAATGAAGGTTATTAATAAGAATGAAGGAGGAAAAAATGTGTTTATTGGAAAGTTATTAGCCTGAGGCCTGGAGTCCTGGGTTTTCATTTTCAGTCTACACTTACAGGCTCTGGAAAATGGACAAAGTATCTTTCCTGCTTGGTTTTAGGCCATTATTGGTGAAATGATGGCAATGAAGAAGAGTGTCAGTGTACTGGAGATCATTTATACCAACTCATGAGAACTGATTTGGTATCTCTTTCCAACAGTATGATCAATGACTTTATGTTGGTGGCCTAAAATGACCCAGATGGATATTTACATTATGCTCCAAATGCTCCAAATTAGGGCTTTTCCACCTACCTTCTACCAAGGCAACCAGTTAAACATTTTTCACTGTTTGATAGATCTTCCAGGTTTAACGGGAAGAATTTAACATTTTAGCTCTGTAAACCAGAGTTTCAAAGAGCAGTGAGATCTTTTCTAAGCCTGCTCATTTTTGTTTTGTCTGTATGAGTGTTTCTTATGCCATCTGTTTCCCTCAGTCCTTCCATTCTACCATTTTACTGCCTTCTCTTTTTGTCAATTACCATGTTATAAAAATTAGAAACAAATGTACTTGTTAGGACTGTTATGGTTGTGTCTAGGTGGCCTCCCATGCCTCATGCAGTCATGGAGCTGGCTGAATTTAGCATTTGTGTTTGGTTTATTGTCTAGCATTGGGACTGGCAGTGTGAACGCTGCACCTGCCCAGGGGCAGAGGCAGCCTACAATATAAGAGAGGGAAGGAGGCATGTTTTATCCTCTTTTTCCTTTTTTGCTCTTGCCACTTGTAGCCACCATGAACAGCTGCCCTCAGCCACACCAGCCTGCCTTGGAGCCAGCTGAGTATGGACTGAAACCTCCAAAGCTATAAGATAAAAAAATCTTTAGTTTCCTATTTTGGGTATTGGATATTTTGTGTCAACAATGAGAGAAAAGTAACTGAGGCAGACTGTATGCCAGAATTTCATGTTTCTGGATTGTCAAATGAGAATAACATATGTTTTCTCTTAATATTTAGAAAACAAAAACCATTCCTTTCTACCATTACACCTAAAGTTGGTTTATTTATATATTATTATTAATTTAAATTTCCAACACATAATAGTTATATTTTGATGAGTTTGTACATGTATGTAATGTATCTAGCGTTGATTTTTATTTGTCAACCCCAAATCACTTTTTTTTCCTAGAGTACTTTAAAAGTAATTCAACTGTTTTTAATCTTCTGCCATCAACATCTTGATTAAGTACCATTAAAAGATAAAATCATAGGAATCTAGTTTTGAAGATCTTAATTGGTTTGATTTGTAACTGTAGAATCAGGAAGCAGTCTGGACCAAAAATGTTTCAGAAAGCTCCACTTAACACATATTTATAGTCAGAGGAAAGGATGTGATCTACAGAAAACAGAAGTGAGTAGAGACAACATGATTGGTTATAACTGATATCTGTCTTATTTGGACATGCTTTGAAAAATTGACTGAGACTTTACTTCTTGTTACAAGAGTATGTGTAGTCTGTATACCCATCTAATTAGGTTGTAATTCACTAAGTATGGAAGTAGATTTAGGTCAAACAGTTTTAATAGTACCATCTCAATTTTGTTGAAAGCTCAAAATTAGAAGCTGAGACTGCTAAAGGATTACACATCTCATTAGAGCCTCAACAATTTTTATTATAGATTTTTGAGATTAAACTTCCATTTTGAGATAATTATGGATTTCCATTCAACTGTAAGAAATAGTATACAGTTGTAGAATAATATAGAAGTAGTTTTTTTTGTGGTGTTAGGAATTAAACCCAAGGCCTCGTGCATGGCAGGCAAACACTTTATCATTGAGCTATATCTCCAGCCCCAGAAGTAAAATGTTGCAAAACCATAGTGCAATATCTTGACAGAGACATGGATGTTGATATAACCTAGTGCATTTTACATTTTCAAACGAATAGTTAAAATGCCATGGCTTTGGTTGGCAGGGGTCTCTACCTTCCACTATTCAAATTAGTGAAACTATTTTTAGGCCCGGGATAGATCCCAAGGGCTCCAGAAAACTTCCTGTTTTTTAAGATTGTCCTCATCTTTTTTATTCGCAGCATCCCCACAGGTGGGTCTTTTCTCACTCAAGTAAAATGAAACAACAAAACCACTAAGGTTAATATCTTGCTCCTTAAAACGTGGTTTTGTGGAATGGTAGAAGAGATATCACCAGGGAGCTTGTTAAAAAGAGGAATTTTGAGCACTGGCCCAGCCATACAGAATTTGCATTGTAACAAGCTCCCCAGGCATATGTGTGCAGTTAAACCTTGAGTAGTTCTGTCATAATAGGTCACTGGACAATCTTCTAACCTAGACATGTTCTTCTCCTGAGCCTTTTTGAAGAGGCCAACCTACAGTTTCAAACACCTTGCCACAAATAGTTATGTCCAGTTTTATGAGATGAGGCAGAGTCATAAACCAGATTACCCCCGTCTTCCATGTAACCACTCTCCTTTCATTAAGCCCAAGGAATGTAGGAATAAAGGATTTCCCTCCTTAGGAATGATCGATATTTCATAAGGCCCAGGGTTCTATCTCTGAAGGAGTCATGAAAGACCAGAATCCCAATAACCTGGGACAGTTCTCCTTCTTAGTAGTTGTAAAGTCTGAAGAAATTGTTTCTGTTCTCATTTTGGTCATTTATAACTTGCTCAATCTCTTCTAGTCAATGAAGCTGATTCTCTAATTCTTGTACAAAGAAAGTGATTGAGAATAAACGTTTGATAGTCACCAGTTTTGTGTCAAATGCAAAGTGCTTTAATCATGTGCTTTCATTTGAATCTTGCCTCTTACTATACAGTAAGATGTGAAAAGAAATTGAGGTTCAGAAGATAAAAGGTTTTCTAAAGATAATTTTTAAGTGACAAGACAATTATTACCGTGGGTGGGTAGACCTTGGAAAATTATCCTTGACTGGACAGAAGTAATTGAAAGAGGTACTTCTTTGTTGTTGGTCTTTTTAAATTCTTACCTGCTTACAGCTGCTGGTACTTCTTTAATGATCATGTCTAGCTCACAATGCTTGAGTTACACTTAAGCATATTTCATATCCTACTTCATTCAGTTTTCATAAGAGTACTGTGACTTTGCTCCTATCATTCCATTTTATACATGAGGACCTGAGCCCTATCAGAAAAACTAAAAGAATTATTTAAGATTTCACAGATTATGTGGGCAGTATCCAACAGCATGGTTACAATAAAAAGGCAGATATAAATTTTGGTGACGATATGGAGAAATTAGAAATCTCTTACTCTGTTGGTACAAATGTAAAACAGTGCAAGCAGTTTGGGAAACAGCCTGGCAGATGCCTCCAGTGGTACCATATGATCCAATCTTGGGTACATACCCCAGAGAAATGCAAACAAATGATCACAGAAAACCTTGTATATGGATGTTCATAGTAGGATTATTAATATTCATAGTAACCACAAGTGGAAACACCCTACATGTCCATGAGCTGATGAATAATTAAACCAACTGTGGTATAGCCACAGGAGAGGATACTATTCAGCCATGAATGGAATAAAAATACTGATACATGTTTCAGTGTGTATGAAACTTGAAAATATTATGCTAACTAGGAGTGATTGTATTTATAGTAAATGTCCAGGATGAGGAAATCTATAGAGACAGGAAGTGGATTGGTAGTTTCCTATGGTTTGGAGGTTGATGGGGAGATGGGCAGGGTGAAAGCTAAGAAATGTGGAGCTTTTTATCAGGCATACATGATTCCACTTGAAAGTATTTTAAAAACTTGCATCAGTACTGAATACATACAAGCTTTTTCTTTATTGTTACTCCCTCAATAATATAGTACAACAACCCTTGCATAGCATTTATATTGTATTAGGTAGTATAAATAACTGAGAGCTGATTTAAAGTATATGAGAGTATATGTGTAAGTTATATGCGCATACTATGTCATTTTATCAGAGTTGGATTTTGGTATTCATGGGATGACCTTTAAGCAATTGCTTATGGATACCAAGGGATGACTATATATTTTTAATTAGTCATAGTAATGTTCATATGAATCATTGAATGAATTAAAATTCATTGAAATACATATATTATATGGATGGATTGTATGTGTGAAAATTTCAACAAAGCTGTAGGAAGCCACAAAACAATGAAACTATGTGAAAGAGTCAGTGATGCAAACAGGATTCTCTTTTAATCCCTGCGTTGCTATCCACCAAACTCATAATTCAGTGATTGCCAGCACAGACTCTGCCTTCATTTCCCAATACCTAGCATCCCTAGTCATTTACCTAGGATCTTGGGATGGCACCTTGGCATCAGTATATTTTAATACTCCTTAGTGATCCCTAGTCTGCAGGCATGCTTTTGATGGAGGAATTTTTCTCAATCTTAGGTCTATGGGATTTCTGTTGAGAGGCTGTAATCTACATGGAATCTAACAGATTTGGCATGAAATTTTGATCAAAGCAATTACCTATATGCTTTTTCAGTGGAGGTTGTCTGAGGCATAGCAGTCAGAGAAATTGAACTGTCAGAAACTAATATAAGAATAATAAGGGAATATTTCTTCTTCATTGAACACCCAAGACGGATAGCAGGTAAAATAAAATTTTAAATTAAATTGCATATGTATACGACTTTACTTTTTTGTTAAAGAACCCTAACGTGAATAATGAACATATTAAAAAGAGAAAACCAGACCCTCAATTCCTTTCAATAATGTTAGTGTTGTATATCCTGGCTTGAATAAAACACATTTCATAAAACACCCACACAGTTTGGCAATGCATTATGGATGGCCTCTCTGGAGAAATCTTACATGCTTTTCAATTTTGACATACTGATATGGTAATAGTAGAAGTCTTTGGCATATAATTTTGTAGGTGCTTTTTATAATTTTTAGCTTCACTGATTGAAAACCAGCCCTATCTCACCTAAGTCTGACCTGCAGGAAACTTGAGGAAGTAGGTGTCACAGAAATGACCATTCCCCTTCCTCCATATTTCTGGGGCTGTGAATCCAAATGCTAAATGCAAATGTGTTTGAAATTTTATTACTTGGGATGGAGTTTCTAGCTGGTCCCTAAGAGACTTCAGATGACTGGATTAATAAATGAGAACTTCACACACACACAAAAGTCCAAGCCGGTATGGCTGCTCTATAAAAAATGCAGGCTCATTCTGTATTTATTGCTCCTCAGTTGTTAGAATATTATCTGTCTCCATGTGGCTCAATATGATGTACAATCATGGAGGCATGGCATAGTTATGGAAAAGCCTGAAAAAAGAAGGGAAGGCTGGCCCATCTTGGAGTCTGCTTCCTTGCTAGATCTGAGGCAAAATGTAACCAAGAAAATAGTTGTCATAAAAGGGAGGGCTCATCTTAGTGACTGCTTTCTGGGACTTGATCTATCATTTGAGTTAAACACTGACCTGGGATCAGGATGCCCAGGTTTAAATACACTGAGAAAAAGTGACCAGTTAACTTAGCTTATGCACAATAGTTACATGCCCAGTGGTCTTCTGGAACCACTGGCGAGTGCCGATCCTAATTACCATGTCACTGACTATATATGTTTTTATTCTCTGTGGGCTTTGTTCCTCTAAGGATCATAAAAAGTCAAAAACTCCACTGCCTATAGAAGGGCTGAGCAAAGGCACTTCCTGGCAGGAGTCAAACTTCAGACCAGCCCCTCATTCCCACCCCAAATCCCAGTGCTCAAAACCTTTTTGCAGCCATGAGATCTTCTTTCTGGCCTGCTCCCACCTTGTGGAATGTATCTTGTCTTCTCTTTCAAATAGGTCATTGGTCCTGCTATTAATCTTGAGTGTCCTGCTCAATTATTTGGTTAGGGCATCAAGAACCTAGATAAAACCCCCAATCCAATAATACCCCAATTGTATTTGCCGTAGAAAGAGGAAGGAGAGACCAGAGCCTGCCTTTTTTGTCTAAAGACAGAACCTGGGTGTTGCATACATGACTTTCTGCTCATATCTCATTGGTCATAACTTAATCATCTTAACCATACAACCACATCTAGCTGTGGGGGAGGCTAAGAATTATGTGTGTTTATTTTGGTTGGCTGAATGCCCAACTAGGAATCTAGAGTTTCTATAGAAAGAGAAGAAAATGGGTATTGAGGCACAACTAACTGTTTCTGTTAAAGATTAAAAGTCTTGAAATCATGGATATTATAAAGGTAAAATGTGTTTTTCTCCTTATTTATCTAGTACCATCTCTTCAACAGCTAATGAGAAAATGGATCCATTTAGCTCCTTGTATCTTCCAGTTCTGATTGTCTCACAGTTCTGCTGAGATTTAGTTTCAACTGAAATTTATTGAAGACTCACCCTGAGTTGAGTGTATGGTGGAATTTAAGTATCCATAACAATTCCATGAGTGACATTGACTCAGAGAAGTTAAGTGATACTACCAAAGCCACGCAGCTGACTGGAATTGGACTAATTGCTGAAACTATATTAGAAATTCCAAAACTTATTCTAAAGCAGGGAAGACCAGGAAGGACTTCTCAGTCCTTATGAATTAGGTGTATTGATGGGTAGCAACCTGGTAGAAATCTGTCTGGAGTCAAATCAGCTGTACCTGGAGAAAAGGTCTCTGCAAGAGATGAACTAACACTTTAACCCAGCAAATGACAACCAGAGGAGTCAGAGGTGATAGATGTCAAAGAAGTAAAATTATACATCAGACCAAATGTAGGGAGGAGGGAGACATCTATGTAGGAAAATTCTTTTTTTTTTTTTTTTTTTTTTTGGTATCAGAGATTGAACTCACAACCCTGTGACCCTAGGCTTATGTTGTAAATGTTTGCTTTGATAATGTGAAGGACAACCTGAATGACTCTCCTTGAACAAAGAAGGCTTCTGGGGAGATGGTGGAACAGTAAGCAGCAGAGTAAACAGCCTAAGAGAAATGGTCCAGATGCTGGGATATAGCATCATGGGAAGGAAGAAAGGAAGTTGTTCCTCTGGACCCAGGAAGAATATAAAGTGAGAACTGAAGCCCATAGAACAGTAAAATAGAAAAACTTAAACAAAGAAGAAGGTGGTAGCTAGTGGTACCTTTGCCCAGAGCGGAACCCACTGTATGAAAGAAGCTGTTGGAACCTGGGGATGCACACTCATGGTGACGGTGGTGGCTGGTGAGCCCAGAAGCCCCTGCAAAGAGACTGGCAGTGGAGTGGAGCAGCAGACAGAGGACTGCACTGGCTGGTGGTGAGTACAGAGGACTCAGTCCTCCCGTGGGAGAGAGTGATTGGCTGGGAGCCATTTTGGAGTTGGGCGGATGAGCCTGGAACCACAACTGCAGCTGACTCCCTCCAACAGCTCCTAGATGGGAGCAGGCTGGTGGGAAGTTGCTCAGACTGAGCCCTATGCCCGTGCATTCCAGCAGCCATCCCTTGAGGTTCCCCACTGTGGAGGTTGTGGCCAGCCCTGCCCCTGTACACACTCCAACAGCCATGGTGGGCGCTCCCTGGCAGTAACCAGCTCAGTCCAGAGGCAGCAGCCAGCCCTGTCCTCCATACACACTCTGGCAGCACTGGTGCAGGCTGGGAAAAGCAGCAGACAGCCTTGTACCAGTGTACCCAGTGGTCACCATCAGATACCTATAATCAGCACTGGCTAGAAAAACCAAACAGTCTTGCTTCAGAGAAATTGTAGCCAATGCAAGAAGTGCCTGGGACACGACTACCGCTTGTCTGGAAGAACCCAGGAATGTGTCAAGGAAGACTCTGGCCTCCAACCTAAGCAGAGCTGGTCCAGGAGATATAAACAAAGAGGAGACTGGGAGTTGCACACCTGAAACTTCTGAAGTGATGGAGTAAAGAAACAACTTCAGGAGGCTATAAAAGAAATTAGACCAGAAACACTATCTCAGGTAAAAGAAGAAACAGAAAACATAATAAAAGAATTGCTAAGCACCTCTAAAGAAGACACAGATGGAAGACTAGAGGAGCAGAGGAAAATGAGGGAAACTGTGAATGAACAATACAAAAAAGATTTAGAATACATGAAACAGATTCAAAGAGATAGCAAAGAAATTAAAAACTCCACTGAAAGATGGCGAAACTGCTTGAAAGAAACTAAAAATAGGCTTTCAAACCTTGAAGACAAATTTGCAGCTTGCAATTGCAAAAGGAAAGATCTTTTAAAAATAAGGAACCCAGGAAGAAACAATTCAACAGCTGCAAGACAACCCAAAGAAACATAACTTAAGAATAATAGATGTGAGTGGAAAAGCAGGGGTCAACCCAAATGACATTAAAAGTCTATTTACAGAAATAATATCAGAAAACTTCCCAAGCATAGTAAAAGGAAGTGACATGCAGATAAGTGAGGCACATAGACTCCAGCTAGCCATAACCAAAATAAATCTACACCCAGACATAATAATCAGGATCCTAGAAATTCAGCACAAGAACAGAATATTAAGAATGTTAGAAAAAAGAAACAAATCACCTATAAAGGAAAACCCATCAGAATCATGACAGACTTCTCAACACAAACCATCAAATCAAGAAGAGCATGGGATGAAGTATTTCAAGTCCTGAAAGAAAACAACTTCCATTGATGTACCCTGCAAAACTACCTTTCAAAATTAATGGAGAAACAAGATACTTCCATGACAAAGAGCGACTGAAGGAATTCATGACAACCAAACCAACCCTACAAAAAATACTGAAGGACATTCTAGAGAGAGAGAAAAAAAACCATGTTTCCAGGAACAGTGGTAGAGGGGGAATCACTGAGCAGGGCAGACAATAGAATCGAGTGGAAAAGGCAACCAATGGCAGAAAAATAGCATGACGGAGATAAGGCAGAACGTGTTGGCCATAGTAGCTAATATAGGTGGCCTCAATTCACCAATAAAATGAAACATAGGCAGAGTGGATCTGGAGACAGGGTTCATCAATATGCTTTATACAAGAAGCACATTTAACCTGATAGGGGGTTCGTAGACTGAAAGTCAAAGGAGAGAGAACAATGCTTTGTGTAACAGGGAACCAGAAAGAAGTGAAGGTAGCTTGCTCATCAGCTGTAGACTGGATAAGAAAGTTATGGCACTTTTATACAATGGAAAACTATTCAGCTATAAAGAAAGATAATCTTGAGGCTCTTGAAGGTAAAGGGATACAACTTGAGATCATGTTCATGAATGAAATGGTTCAGAGACACAGGGGTGCATATCTTGTTGTCTCCCTAATATAAAATACTAAAAGAGTTAGTGGGATCCAACATGCACAGTACATACTGTGAAAGTGAAAGGGGAGGAAGTGTCTAAAAAGGGAAGGCAGTGGCCATTGTTACTCTGTTATCACGATTTGAAACCCATATTGCTTTTATTGTTCTGTTTAGTTTGGTTTTATTCTGTTGCAGTTTGTCTAATTTTATTATATTTGATAGTATGGACAGCTATTTCAAAGATAACAAAATATATTATCATAACCATTATTGATTTCTGATTAGCTTTATTGCTTTCATTGTTTTGTTTTGACTGATTTTATTCTATTTTGTTTTGTTAGAGTGTATCATGTCTGATGCTATAGGCAACCACTTTGAAGATAACAAGATGCATTCTGGTACCCACTGTGGTTTTACTACTATCTTGGTTTGAAGTCCTGTACTGTTTCCATTGTTTTGTTATTGCTTTTATTCTGTACTACTTTGTTTGATTTTATTATGTCTGATGGTATAGAAAGTTCTTTTGAAGATAACAACAGGCATTATGGTAGCCATTATTGATTTCCTTGTATTTTGTTTTAAAGTCATGTACCACGTTCATTGTTTTGTTTTGATCGATTCTGTTCTGTTTTATTTCATTTGGTTTCAATCTTTTCAAAATAAAACAAAGAACAAAAGAACAGTTATTTATATTTTGGCTAAACTGGTCCTATTTCCACATACTGATATGTGCAGAGCTGGCTAGGCCATTTCTTTGTCCTGTCAGTGGCTTTAAGCAATGTAAATAGGGCTGGCTGAGGTACTGCTGTGTAATCTTTGAAGCTAGGCAACAGTCCCTGTTTCCTCACCCCATGACTCCCAAAAAACATTGTTGAGCTGGGTGGGATGAAGAGCCATGGCTCCACACTGTCAACTGGGATCAAGCCTTGAGATAAGAGACTATGACTTCCCAGGGCAGAAAAGTTTACACATCAGAGTTGAAGCACTGACTCCAAAAAATAGATATTTCCTTAACTGTGTTATGCAGATTAGTCTTTGTGCAGATCCTTCTCTCTGCATATTACAGAGATGACTTTGGCTTCTTTCCTAGCCCAACTCACAGTACCACAGTACTCATGATATATGACGAAGCACAATGATACATTCATCCTACCTCCAAAAAGGCCTAGAGAGGCTGAGGAATTATAGCAATGTGATTGTTTGGTTATGGTTGGAAGTAAATGCTTCAATGATTTTACGGTAAGCTTTTATATTTTTGAATTTATAACTAACTCAGTTTGTATTGACGTTACTACTGGTATTCTTCAAGAGTTATTTTTTCTTTTGCAGCCAGGAAAAATACATATTTCATATATCATAGGAGTCATTGACAAAGCTACAGGAATGCAGTATGGCATAAGAGAGGTGGGAGAGTGAATGCTCCCTAAACCACAAAATAATTGGAAGGACTTAAAATTCAACCATTAACTTGATGCTAAGTCTTATCGCTTATTGACAGAAGTATCCAGAATCTCCAATTGTTTTCCAATTTCCTAAGAAAGTATATTGTAGCCCCACTTTTGAAGATTTTCTCTGAATAACTGAATGATAAAGGCTCTGAGAAATCCAGTAGGAAGGAAATTTTTTGACCTTTGTTTTACCCAGAATTTTTCAACATTTTGGATCCTACATCCATCTATTAGGTCTCATTATGTTGTCACTACCTGTTGGCATTTTAGGTGCAAGTGTTCAGTGGAATAACGCTGTGGCCAAATGACAGTTTCACACTCAGCAATTTATCAAGTAAGGGAATGAGTCACTGTAGACTTTTTAGAAGAAAAATTAAGTTTCTCTTTCCTTGTTCATCAGAGGAAAGTCATTAGAACTTTTTGAGTAGCATTTTATGATAGATGAAGTGGTGTATTCTGACTTGACTGATGTTACTGGTTTTCAGTCCTAAAAGTCAGGGGAGAAGTGAGCTGGTGAGGCACGAGGCTCATATCAGCCCTGTCACTGCATGGCAGTCATCCTGAAATCATCTTTACACCTGAGCAGAGCTCCAGTGTTCACATATATATTTAAACTTTGACCCTACGAGTTAGGCAGCATAGCAAATGATTGATCCCATCTAATACTCACGGAAATGGAAATGCCAAGATGGGAAACTATTTCAGACTTACGATGTAGAACTAGAATTTAAGTCTCTTGATTCTAATTCATTGTGCATTTATTTAGCACCAACCATAGGCCAGGTATTGTGGTAGTTTCTGGGAATACAGGGAGACAGTTTAGAAGAGAGAGATGCAAATGGAAGTTATAAATAGAGTGTGAAAAGAGCAACAATTGATCCAGAGTGGATCAGAATCCTCAGGATCAGAACATGAATTGTGTTTTCAAGGGTAAGATTTTTCCTATAGACAACAAGTATGGAAAGACATGGTTTGTTTTACTGCCCCTCCTGTCCAGCCTCAGAGCAGGCAATGGTCCTTGGAGGGTTTTATTTGGGTTTGCGCATTGTGTGTCTAGGCTCCAAGATAGCAAAATTCTGAGGTTTCTCCTTCATTCCTTTTTCCTTATTTTTGAACAAAGTTGAAAGTATAAATACTTTGCAAGAGTCATGTAACATTAAAACATGATGATGGACAGAACAAATTCATCAATGTTGGTTGAGAAATTCATCTATGATGTTAAAGTCTAAAAACTTTAATCAAGTCTCATAAACTTGGTATTGAAAAACAAGTTTAAGAAATAGGATCCTGGTTTCAGGCTATTTATGGTTCTATTTCACTTCTTGGAGGGAGGGCCTTTTGGGAGGAGGCAGTGACTCTTGAGATGTTTCAGACCAAAGTTCTGTTTTCATGATTAATGTTATTTTCTGTTTTCCTGGTAACTTGGAAGCAGTGAAGAGCAATGATCTGGGAAACTCCCCCCTGCAGTTTGGTTTGACAGGGTCTTCTATGGGACAGAACAACAGATGGTGACTGGCTGGCACCCGGGAAGCTTGTCTTTAAACAACAGCCCCAGTGGTCATCTCCATCTGGACTTTTGTATAGCACAGGAGGCTGTGTGGTGTCAGGAGGTGGAGCCAGCCAGACCCGGCCTATTCTTAGCTAAAACTTGGGCTGCTTTCAGAAGGATGTTTGGAAATATTCTCGTTTTAAAAGATGCCTCATCAGTGAAATCAGAGGGTCAAGAAAGTGGAAAAATGATCAGTATATTTGAGATTTTAAAAGAGTATATATACAACCTGGAGTTGCTCATGGATATTTCGTTCTCCCCACTCAAAAGGATGAGGATGGGTAATAGGCTTTCTGGTACCAGATGACAGTTTGTGGGTGGAAAATATTCTGTGATTCAGGCAAGCAGCAAGAGACCAAAGAACTGTTTGAAGTTGGGACAGTAGCATGGGAAAGGCTGTGTTGAATTAAAATTCTTTCTGCTTCCTTACATGACTAAGGCCAGTGTCTGTGCAGCCTATATCTAATTCATTGGAAGGGGCCCTTACTCCTGGATGGGTTTGAACTGTATCTGCTTTTTTTTTATTTTAAAGAGGGTAAAACAAAACAACAAAACAGAACAAAGCTTATCAGAAGAAAACAATGTAAGTGATGCAGATTTCAAAGCTAGACTACAGGAGATCAACAATGGTTACCATAATGTCTCTTATTTTCTTCTAAATAGTTGTCCATATCTTCACACACAATGAATTCATACAAAACAAAATACTATAAAACTTATCAAAACAGAGTAATGAAGGCATTACAGGCCTTCAAAACCAGACAATAGGAAATTCTGCAATGGCTACTGTAATGTCTCTTGTTCTCTTCACAATAGCTGCCCATACCTTCACGTATGTAGAAATTAAATAACTCAAAACAGACTAAAACTACTTTGAACAAATAATAAAAACATTACTGGATTTCACAGTGTGAAGACAGGAAATCAGCAATGGATACTATAATGTCTCTTTTTCTTCAAAGTAGCTGTTCATTTCATCATGCATAACACAATCGATTCTCATAAACTGTTTAGGAGCAGTTCTAGGCATGTGTAAGCCTCTACATGTGCACCTATTCTTTCTGAATTAGAGGGAAAAACAAAACAAAACAAAACAGATTACTAGAAAAAAAAGACAAATAAATAACAATAGCAAAGAGCCCCAAAACAATGACGATATAGGCCTTCAAAACAAAGTGATAGGAATATAACTAAGGTTGTTATTTTACATAGTTATCTTCAGAAGAGTTCCTCAAATTACCAGACACAAACATGCAAAATGTTTCCAATTCTATGAATGCTAACTGTTTTGTTCCAAGAACTTATAGAATTTGTAGCACAATCATCTTAGCTATCCTAAGTGTGTTTATAAAAATTTAGATATTTGTTCTTTTCCCTGAAATATTACTTTTTCCCACTTTGAGCAGATTCTTACCCTTTCACTATATTTATTGAGGATTTTGTATCTTATGTACTCTTACCATTACTTACCCCAGGGAGACAATACAGTATTTACACATGTGAGTTTGATTTATTTCACTTAGGAGTATGGTCTACATTTGCAGCCATTTACTTACAAATATCCCAATGCAATTATTCTTTATAGCTGAGTAGTACTCCATAGTATAAAAGTAATACATCTTTTTTTACCCATTCCTTAATTGATGGGTATTTAGGTTGTTTCCAAGATCTGGTTTTTGTTGCCTTTTTTTTTTTTTCGTTTTTACCGGTACCAGGGATCGAACTCAGGACTGCCTGCTTTCAAGGCAGGTGCTTATGCTGCTGAGCTAAATCCCCAGCCCCTGTTTCCAAGATCTGGCTATCACAAATTGTGCTGCTATAAACGTGGGTGCACATATATCACTGTGATATGATGTTTTCAGTTCATCTGGGGATATGCCCAGAAGTGGAATAGCTGGGTCAAATGGAACTTCTAATCCCAGCCTTTTGAGGACCCTCCAGACTGACCTCCACACCACGTGGTTACACCAATCTACACTCCCACCAACAGTGCAGAGTTCCTTTTTCCCCCCCTGCAGTCTTTCTGGCATTTGTTGTTGGTAGTTTTCTTTATCCTGGTCATTCTTTCTGGAGTGAGAAAGCATCTCAGTGTGGTTTTAATTTGCATTTCTCTAATGACTGAAGATGATGAAGATTTTTTCATGTATTTATTTGCATTTGTATTTCTTTATCTGAGCACTCTGTATTCATCTCAGATACCCATTTTTAGATTGGATGTTTGAATTTTCAGGGTCTGATTTTAAAAAATTTTTTATATGTTCTAGGTAGAAGTCCTATGTCTGAGGGACAGTTGAATAGATATTTTCACAATTCATGAGTTTCCTTTTTACTCTGTTGGAGATTTCTTTTGACATGGAAAAACTTTTCAAAAAGACAAGATCCCAGTTATTGATTCTGGGAAGTATTTCCCATGTGGTTTGATTTTTGTTCATGAATTCTCTACCTACTCCTATGTCTTCAAGATTTCTACCTACTTTGTCTTCCAGAAGATTTAGTGTTTTAATATTTAGATCTTTGATCCATTTTGGCTTTAGTTTAGTACATGGTGCTAGGCATGGGTCTAGTTTTAGTTTTTGGTGTATGGTGAGCCAAATTTACCATTTATCAAAGAGACTATCTTTCTTTAAGTGGACCTGTTTGACCTCTTTATGAAAGATAAGGTGGCTGAGTGCATTTGTAGTTGTAGTTGTATCTTATAATCTATTCCATTGATCTCCAGGTCTGTTTTTATTCCAGTACCATGCTGATTTTATTACAGTAACTTTGTAGTATAACTTCAGGTCAGGGATTGTGATGCCTCCTGCCTTGCCTTTGCTGCTCATAATTGCCTTTGCCATTCCAGGTCTTTTCTGGTTCCAGATGAATTTTAGGAATGATTTCTCTAGATCTGTGACATATGATTGGAAGTGTATTAAATCTACGTAACAATTTTCAGAGAATGGCCATTTTCACCATATTTGTTCTTCCTATCCAAGAATGTCTTTCCATTTTTCTGAAATCCTCTTCAATTTCTTTTTTAAGGGCACTATAATTTTTTCTGAATAGATCTATTGCTTCTTTTGTTAGAGTGATTCCTAAATATTTCATTTTTTGGATGCTATTGTGAAGGATGTGGCTTCTCTTATTTCTCTCTCAGTGAGTTTGTTGTTGTTGTATAAGAATGCTATTGATTTTTGAGTGTTGACTTTGTATCCAGTTACATTACTGAACAGATCTTCCTTTAAAAATTTGAAAAGAAATTGGCTCAGATTTGGTTGGGTTGTTCCGGCCTGCCAGCCTGCCTGTGTGTTCTGGTTATTTTACTTGGCTCACCTGTGTGCTCCATCTATTTTACACTTGCCCATCTTTCTCTAGACCCAGTAAGTCTACATCTATAGCTTGTGTAACCTTACTTGGCTCTTGCTTGGATCTGGCCAAAGAGAACAAGATAAGGAGGGAGGAGGGAGAAGTGCAGGTTCTGCCCCATTCCCCTCTCCCTGCATTGGTACCATGTCTGCTGGCAGCTGCATACTTCCATGGCTACCGCTGGCCTAGTCCCTCTGCTTTGGTGCCCATTCACTGTGGGCTTCACCTGTACCTTGCCCTGTTTCTTCAGGCATATAAAGGCACAAGTCTGGCTCTTCCTGGTGTCCGGCTAGTGTCCAGGCATCTTATCATTGGTTTTTCACTTTAACTCTTTTTAAAAGATTGAATTAAAATTCTCATAACATACAATTATATCAAAGTGTATGATTCAGTAGCATTTAGCACATTTACAATGTTGGGCACCACACAAGAAAACTTGTAATACCAGAGGAACAGGGGTCTAGTTTCAAAACATTTTCAACACTGAAGAGTATCTCTTAAGAGTATCATTAAATTTCTGGCCATGGAGTAATTCAGGCAGCTTATTCACCCACCCTCTTGGTAAGCGTCTGCAACACCAGCCAGGAGGAGAACAGACCTCCAGAGTTCCGGCCATGGAGTGATTCAGGAAGCTTATCCACCATCCTCTTGGTAAGCATCTGCAACGCGGGCCAGGAGGAGAACAGAGCTCCAGAGTTCCGGGCATGGAGGGACTCAGGCAGCTTATTCACCTGCCTTCTTTATAAGCACCTGCAGCTTGGGCCTGGAGGAGAACAATGGTTCTCCTCCTGTGAGCCAACCTGTGAGCCAACTTCCAAGCTAGCTGAGCCAACTTCCTGTGAGCCAACTTCCAAGCTAGCTGAAAATCAAGCACCCTTCTCCCACCTGCCCCCGCCCCCTTTACTTATTGGGGATAGATATTTCAACATCTCTTCGGAGGATGACCATATTCAGTATAGCAAATATGGGGGATTTCCTTCTATCTTCTGTTTGAAGGCAAAGGTTGTTTTCACTTTTTGTTATATTTCTTTTGCTCTATTCAGTATTCTCAATTGGTTTTACAATGTTCTGTTTTTGGTTTGATTTTACTATACATAATTGACTGGATAGCCATTGTTAAATTAAAGAGATATACCATAGTACTTAGTACTACTATCCCAGTATCCTACTGTGAAATCCTGTACCAATTTAACTGCATTGTCTCAATTGGCTTTGTTCTGTCTTGCGCTGTTGCATATTTGCTACTTTCAAAATTAAAAAAAAGTACATGTTAAGACTCATGCATGTGCAGAATCTATAAACAGTTTATGAGAACTGATCTTATGATAATTGATGAAATGAACAGATATTTTGAAGAAAGGAGACACTAAAATACCCAGTGCTGATCCTGGTGTGTCATAATGTGAAACCCAGCAATAGTGTTATTCTTTGTTCAGAGTGATATTAGCCTGCTTGGATTTATTGAAAGTCAACATAATTGAAGATATGGGTAACTGCATATATGTTTAAGTGTAGAGGATTGATAACCATATTTCTAAGTTTTTGTTGGATAGTTGAACAGAACTGGTTGCAATCTCACTGTTTGAATCCCCACTTTATATGCTCCAATTTAGTATCGAATAACTATTTGTAAGAAGACAATCTTTAATCATCAACTAGTGATTTCTTACTGTTTATTTTTCTTTGAAATTATGTATTATTTCTACCCATTTTCTGTTTTTTTAGTCTTTCTTTAAATTCAGTTTTAAAAAGAAGACACTACAGTACCCAGTGCTGATCATGGAGTGTCATGAAGTGAAATCCAGCAATACTATTATTCTTTGTTCAAAATGATTTTAACCTGCTTTAGTTTGTTTAATCTAAACATAAATGAAGATATGGATAACTGCATGTATGTTTAAATGTATAGGATTGACAACCATGTTATTAAGTTTTTGTTGGACAATTGATTGGAACTTTTTGCAGTCTCTCTGTTTGAATTCCCACTTTACGTGTTCCATTTTTGTACCTTGAAAAACTATTTGTAAAACGACAACATCAACTTGTGATTTCTTTTTTTTTTTTTTTGTCTTTTTCCTTTTTATCGGTACCAGGGATCGAACTCATGACTGCCTGCTTCCAAGGCAGGCGCTTATGCCGCTGAGCTAAACCTCCAGCCCCAACTAGTGATTTCTTACTATTTTTTTTCTCTGAATGTATGTACTATTTCTACCTATTTTCTGTTTTGTTTAATCTTTCTTTAAATAAAAAAAGTCAAATTCTAAAAAAAAAAAAAAAAGAGTATCATTAGATAATCACTCTCCATTTCTCCCTTATTCTCATCCCCTGGAAATCATGAGTCTACTTTCTGATTCTATGGGTTTGATTATTCTGGATATTTTATATGAAAGGAATCTATACTCTGTGGCCTTTTAAATTTATTTTTATTTTTAAGATAGTAAAATCCAACAAAACAAGACAGAACAACGCCAATTAAAACAAAGCAGCAAAATTGATGTGGAACATCAAAACAGGATATCAGGAAAACAATAACTATTATAGTATATCTTATCTTCACAATAGTTGTCCATTCAATCAGGTATAGTAAAATCAAACCAGAAACAAAACACAATAAAACCAATCAAAACAGAATATTGAATAAAGCAAAATAATTAATTGGAAGAACGCAAAACTGTGAAAAACATATTTGACTTCAAAGACAAGATAGAAGGAAATCCCCCATATTTGCTATATTACATACTGTCATCTTCCCAAGAGATGCTCAGACTATTAGCCCCAAGCCTACATAATCAACCAAACAATACAAGTTGCTTTATGTGGTTTAGTTGCTATCCACTCAAGCTGTCCTCCAAACCATCTAGTTGCTTGGAGGAGAGGGGACTGTGTGCCCTTTTTTGTCTGGCTTCTTTCCCTTAGTATAATGTTTCTGAGGTTTATCTAATGCACAGCATACATTAAAAGTTTGTTTTTATGGCTGTATAGTATTCTACCACACAAACTTACCAAGTGTTCTTAATGATGATGATGATGATGATGATGATTATTTGGTACTGAGTTTGATTATTATTATTATTTGGTACTAAGATTGATTCTGAGTTTGATTCTGAGCTATATTCCTGGCTCTATTCTTAATTCTTGACTCTGAAACCCAAAGTTTCTCAAAATATTATCTTCAGACCAGCAGCATCAACATTCTATCATAACTTGTTGGAAATGCAAATTCTCAGGTCAACTCACTCCATTAAACTCCAGAGGATGGGGGGACAGAAATCTGGTTTTTGTCTAGCTCCCTTCCCCTGAGTACATGCTCACCTAGAAGGCCTTCTGCTGTCAGTAGACTCTCTTGATTAAGGTCTCCTTATTTGAAGCATCTGGAAGGAATACATTCTGCAGAGACCCTAATTAACATACCTTATTCCTCCAGCTGGAATCACTGACATTTGTCTTTGTGTGTTTAGTTCTGGGTACCTTCTGTAGAGGGTGGTGGGGTCTCAATATCTTTAGTTCTGCAAGTAGATGTGAAGCACGTGTCCTGCATTGTCTTCCCAAGTTCCCCTGTGCGGCAGTATTCCAGTGGTCCTTGCTGTACAGCACATCATTTATTAGCTGCCTTCCCTTTCCTATTGACTTTTCTATTCTGTATCTGGTGCTTCTTGAGCTGCAGCCCTCCCTCTTGACCTCCATTTCCCCAAACGAGCTAATTGCATTTGGATCTTTATTTTAGGATCAGCTTTTGAAAAGTTAATTTTATTGGTATACCTTTGACATACTTATTGATCACATCATCATAGGGAATTGGTAGACATACGTACTATATTTTCTCTCACTCCCTTTCCTTCAATCCTTCTTTCTCTCCTTTTACAAAACTTTGTTATTTTTTATTTTTTTATCCCTATAATCTACCTCTCCTTCCTCTCCCTGCTTTCTTGTTCTTCCCATTTGAACATTTTCTTCCTACTTCCTAATATTTTGATACTTATTTATCTTTTGGGTTTCTCTCCCAGGAGAAACAATCCAATATTAAAAATATGTATTTACCCATTCTATATGCCTCACTCACATTTTGCTTTTTAAAATAAAAAAAATGTGTATTTCACTTAAAATTATGTTCTCAAGGTGCATGTATTTACCTAAAAGATGTCTCGCTTATCTTTCTTTATGGCAGTATATACTTCATTGTATAAAAACTACATTTTATTTTTTATCTTAAAATGAAAAAGGAATAAAAACAGTGATACAGAATTTAAAAACAAAGTAATAGCAGATTAAAATGATTACTATATTATGTATTGTTATCTTGAAAGTAGTTGCTCAAATTACAAGATATAGGCATCAAAATGATCAAATGATAAAAGCACAAACTTCTTTTTGATGAGCTAATAGAGACTAGTAATATAATTATCTAGTATCTGTCTATCTATCTGTCTCTTTTCCCTTCTTTCTTTTCTTCTTTCCCCCATTCAAGTTGTTTCCTTCTGAGCAGTTTTTTCTTTTTTCACTTTCATAACATCTATTTTACATTTTTTTTGTATCAGGAATTGAACTCACTACCTCAAGCTTTCGAAGCAGGTGCTTATGCTGCTGACCTAAATCTCTGGCTCATATCTTACATTTTGGATATTATCTACTCTTTCAGTCTTTTACACAAGAGAGACAATACTATGTTTGTACATGTGAGTCAGATTTATTTCATTTACTAGTATGGTCTCAGCTTGCATCCATTTACTTATGAAAGCCTCTAGTGTATCCTTCTTTATAGCTGAGTAGCAATCCATTGTATAAAAATACATCATTTTTATTGATTCCTCGGTTGATGAGGATTTGGATTGTTTCCAAGATCTAGCTATTACAAATTGTGCTTCTAGAAACATGCATACACATATATTGCCATGGTATGATGTTTTCAGTTCTTTTGGAAATTCCCCCAGAAGGGGAATAGCTGGATTGAATGGGACCTCCAAACCTAGTCTTTTGAACAATCTCTGCACTGATTTCTACAGTGCACCAATCTGCACTCCCACCTACAGTGGAGAAGAGTTTCTTTTTCCTCACAGCCCCACCAGCATATGTTATTAAAGAACACATTTTCTTTATCCATTCATCTGATGATGGGCATCTGTGTAGTTTCCAAGACTTAGCTATTGTAAATTGTGCAGCTGTAAGCATGACTGTATATATCATTGTGGTATGATGCTTTTAACTCTTTTGAGAAGATACCAAAAGTCAAATAGCTGGGTGAAATGGAGCCTCTAGTTTCAGTTTTTTCAGGAATCTCCATAGTGATTTCCACAGTTGTTGTACTACTAACAGTGAAGAAGGGTTCCTTTCCCCCCACAGAGTCGCCAACATTTAGTATTGGTTTATTTCTTGATAATAGCCTTTATTTCTGAAGTGAGATGTAATTTCAGTATTATTCTAATTTGCATATCTCAAATGACCAGTGATGTTGAACACTTTTTATGTATTTATATGCTGTTTGTAACTTTTCTCCAAGAAATTTCTATTGATTTTCAATGGCCAATTTTGAATTGGGTCTTTAAATTTGGGAGATCTTACTGTCTTGAGTTCTTCACATATTCTAGATATCTAGATGTCTGTAAATTTGGGGGATCTTACTGTTTTGAGTTCTTCATGTATTCTAGATATCTAGATGTCTGTAAATTTGGGGGATCTTACTGTTTTCAGTTCTTCATGTATTCTAGATATCAGTCCACTGGTAAGAATTTTTTCCTATTATGCAAGTTGTGTCTTCAGTCAGTTGGTGGTTTCTTTTGCTACGGAAAAGCTAGCTTTTTAATAACATGAAACCCCAGCTGTTGATTCTCTGTAACATTTCCTGTGCAATTGGGATTTTGTTCATTATCTTTCCTGCATCTATGTTTTCAAGAATTTTACCTACTTTGTCCTCCCGCACATTAAGTGTTTCTGCTTTAATATTTAGATCTTTAATCTGTTTTGATTTTAGTTTAGTTCATGGTCAGAGTTACGAATCTAGATTTAATCCTTGACATGTGGGAAGTCATTTTTCCCAGTATCATTTACTAAAGAGACTATCTTTCTTCCAATGAAGGCCCCCTTGTCAAAGGTAAGATGGCTGAGTATGGTTTTTTTTTTTCTTTCCTGTACTTTCTCTTCTGTTCTATTGATTCTGAGGTCTGTTTTTTTTTTTTTGCCAAGCTGTTTTTATCATAGTAGTTTTGTATAATTTCAAGTCAGGAATTGTGATTCCCCCTGCTTTTGTTACCCAGAATTACTTTTGCATTTTGAGGCCTCTTCTGGTTCCAAATGTATTTTAGGATTGTTTTCTCCAATTATGTGAGGTATATTATTGGTATTTTGATCAGGATTGCATTAAGTTTGTGCAATAGTTTTGGCAGTATGGTCATTTTCACAATTTTGGTTCTATCTGTCCAAGAACAAAGGATATCTTTACATTTTCTGATGTCCTCTTTTATCCCTTTTTTTCAGAGTACAGTAGTTTTCAATGTAAAAGTGTTTTCCTTGCTTTGTTAGATTGATTGTTAAGTGTTTCATTTTGCTTGATGTCACTGTGAGATTTGTTGTTTCACTAATTTTTCCCTCTGTGAGTTCAGGATTTATATACAGGAATGCTATTGACTTTTGAGTGTTGATTTTTAAAATCTTGTTATGCTACTGAATTTGGTTATTAATTCCAGGAATCTTTTGGTGAGTTCTTTGTCCTTCTGTGTAGAGTATCATGTTATCTGAAAATAACTATAATTTAATGTTTTACTTTCCTATCCTTATTCCTTTTATTTCTATCTTTTGTTTAATTGCTCTGACTAATGTTCCCAGAACTATATTGAATAAGAGTTGTGATAGAGGGCATCCTGTCTTGTTCCTGATTTTAGAATGAATGTTTTCAGTTTTTGTCCATTTGGTATGATACCGGCTGTTGGTTCTATCAGATGACTTTTATTGGATTAAGATAAAGACCATCCATTCCAATTTTGTGTAGGTTTTTTTTTAAATCATGAATGGGTGTTGGACTTTGTCAAGTGCTTTTTCTGTATCTAATGAGATGATCGTATGGTTTTTGTCCTTGGCTCTGTTTTTTAAAATTTTATTTTAAAGAGAAAAAAACACAGAAAGGAAAAACAAAAAGCAAACAACACAAATAAACAAACAACAACAAACTGAAAACAATAATAATATAGGCTTTCAAAACAAGATGGTAGGAATTTAACAACCATTGTTATATTGCATGTTATCTTCAAAAGAGTTGCTTAGATTACCAGATATGGACATGCAAAATTGATCTAATTATAAGAATTTTAACTGTCATTTTCTAAACTAACAGAATTAGTGGTATATTCATCATAGCTAACATATATATATATATATATATATATATATATAAATCTTTATCTTTATCTTTTTCCTTTTCCTTTCCTCCTTTCTCCAATCCCAGTTATTTTTCCCCTTTGAGAAGTTTTTTGCTCTTTCACACTATTTGTTGTAGATTTTAGATCTTTCAGTTTCTTACAGCAGGGAGACAATATGGCATTTACACATGTGAGTTTCATTTATTTTAATTATGAGTATGGTCTCAAGCCACATCCATTTACTTATAAAAGACCCTTCTTTATAGCTGAGTAGTATCCCATTATACAAAAATTCCACATCTTTTTTATCCATTCCTCAGCTGATGAGCATCTCGGTCACTTCCAAGATTTGACTATTTCAAATTGTGCACATATATCACTGTGCTATGATGTTTTTAAATTCTTCTGCAAAAATGCCTAGAAGCAGGATAGCTGGTCAAATGGGATTTCTAATCCTAGCTTTTTGAGGATCTACACTTAGATTTCCACAATGGTTGCACCAGTCTACACTCCCACCAACAGTGGAGAAGAGTTCCTTTTTCCCTGCAGCCTTTTGGTTGATTTCTTGATTTTGGCCATTCTTTTTGGAGTGAGATGGAATCTCAGTGTTGTTTTAATTTTTATTTCTCAAATGACCAGTGATACTGAACATTTCTTTATGTATTTATTTGCCACTCATATTTCTTCATCTGAGAAGTGTGTCTTCATCTCAGATGCTCATTTTTGGATTAGGTCCTTTAATTTTGGGGCTGATTTATAAAAAATTTTTATCTATCTGGATGGAGGCCTTTGTCTGAGGGACAGTTGGCTAAGTTTTTTTCCCCCCAATTTGTGGGTTTTCTTTTCACTTTGTTGGAGATTTCTTTTGACTTGCAAAAACTTTTAATAAGATGAGATCTCAGTTGTTGATTTTGGAAAGTATTTCCCATGCAGTTTGATTTTTGTTCATAAACTCATTACCTACCTCTGTGACTTTAAGATTTCTACTTAGTTTATCATCCAACATATTTAGGTGTTTCTGTTTTAATATTTAGATCCTCGATTCAGTTTGGTTTTAGTTTAGTGCATGGTGATAGACATGATCTAGTTTTGGTTTTCAGCACATGGAAAGCCAGTTTTTCTGGCACCACTTAGTAAACAGGCTATTTCTCTTCCAGTGAACATATTTGGCCCCTTTGTGGCTGTGTTTGTATTTGTGGCTGTATCTTCTAATCTGTTCCACTGATCTTCAGGTCTATTTTTATGCCAGTAGCATGCTGATTTTATCACAGCATTTTTGTGGTATAATTTCAAGTCAGGGATTGTGATGCCTCTTGCTTTACCTTTGTTGCCCATGATTGCCTTTGCTATTCTAGGTCTCTTCTGGTTCCAGATGAATTGTAGGAATGATTTCTCTGGATCTGTGAGGTATGCTAATGGTATTTTCATTGGAATTGCATTAAATCTTTATAACACTTTGGAAAGAATGGCCATTTTCACAATGTTTGTTCTTGCTATCCATGAACAAGGAATGTCTTTCCATTTTCTGAAATCCTCTTTGATTTTCTTCTTCAGAGTAATACAATTTTCAAAGCATAGGTCTTTTACTTCCTTTGTTAGATTGATTCCTAAGTATTTCGTTTTTTTGCATGCTCCAATGAGGGGTGTAGTTTCCTTTATTTCTCTCTCAATGAGTTTGTTGTTTGTGTACAAGTGCTATTGATTTTTGAGTGTTGACCTTGTTTCTAGCTACATTACTGAATTTGGTTATTACATCTAGAAGTCTGTCAATGGAGTTTCAGGGGTCTTCCATGTAGAGTATCATGTCGTCTGCAAATAATGATAATTTAACTTCCTTTTTTCTTTATTTTTTTTTATTTCTCTCTCTTTTCTAATTGCTCTGGTCAGTGTTTCCAGAACTACATTGAATAGGTGTGCAGATAAAGAATATCCTTGTCTTATTCCTGATTTTAGGTTGAAAATTTTCAGTTTTTGCCCATTTAGTAAATTGCTGGCTGTTGGTTTATCATATATGACTTTTATCAGATTGAGGTAAAGACCATCTATTCTGATTTTCCATAGGTTTTTTTTTTTAATTGTGAATGAGTGTTGGACTTTGTCAAATGCTTTTTGTGCATCTATTGAGATGATCATGTGATTCTCGTCTTTGACTCTATTGATATGGTGTATTATGTTTATTGATTTGCATATGTTGAACTATTCCTGCAATCCTGGGAAGAGTCCCACTTGTTTGTGGTGTATAATCTTCTTGATGATTTCCTGTATTCGGCTTGCCAGTATTTTATTGAGGATTTTTGCATCTATATTCATTAGGAAGATTGGCCTGTAGTTCTCTTTTTTTAAAATTTTCTTTCCCTGGTTTTGGTATTAGGGCAATACTTGCTTCCAGGAATGAGTTAAGGAGATTTGCTTCCCTTTCAATTTCATTGGAGGGTTTCTGGAGTGTTGGCATAATGTCTTCCCTAAATTTCTTATAGAATCCAGCAGTGAATCAACCAGAATTTGGGCTTTCTTTGTTGCAAAAGTAATAATTACAGTTTCAATTTCATTAACTGAAATTGGCTTTTTCAGCCAATTTCATCTTCTTGATCCAAAACTTTGGTACTTCATATGTTTCTAGGAATCTGTGCATTTCTTCTGTGTTATCAAAGCCATGAGAATAAAGGTTTTCAAAGTAGGAATTGATGATCTGTATTTCCACCGGGTCTGTAGTGATTTCACCATTTTATTCCTTTTTGCATGTATCTGAGTTTTTTCTTTCTTTTTTTTTTTTTTTTTTTTTGGATAATGTTACCTAGGGACTCATCAATTTTATTTATTCTTTCAAAGAACCAAGTCTTCAATTATGAATTTTTTGTATTGTTTTCTTATTCTCAATTATGTCAATTTCTGCCCTTATCTTTATAATTTCCTCCCTTCTTTGGGCTTGACTTGCTCTGATCTGATTTCCTTTACAGCTTCATGAAGTTGTTTCTTTACTTCAGTTGCTATCATTTCAGAAATTCAGGTGTATAAATACACTTTCTTCTATATTTATGTCTCCTGGATTTGTTTGGGATGGGCTGGAGGTTTGTGATTGCATTTTGGTCTTTCGTTTTGTCATTTACCTATATTCTTTGGAGAAGCTGAAGTGCAAAGTGTCAGTTTCTTCCTGAGTTGGTGATGGCTGTCATTCTAACGGGGCTTCCTTATCTGAGTGGAGTGGAGGACATTAAACAGACTTTTCCCACACCCTGAATGGTTCACTGAGGTTCCATGGGTGGGTGCAGTATACTGAGCAGACCTTCAGCAGGCTCCACAGGATACACTGACACTTCAGGGCTTATTGGGACCACTGGGCAGGAACTTTTTGGCTCTAAATAAAGTAGCAATGCCCTGAGGCTGGTTGGAGTTGCTGAGCAGGTTTTCATCAGGTCCTGCACAGTGTACCAAGACTCCTTGGCTGGGTGGAGTATGCTGGGTGGACCTTCAGTGGGTCCCATTTAGCATACCAATGCTCCTGGCTCGTTGAGATCACTGGGTGGGGCCTTATGGAGCCCCACATGGAACACTGACACTCTAAGGCTGGTTGGTTCACTGTGGTTGCTTCTCCAGGTCCCTTTGGGCTCACTGAGGCTTCCCAGCTGGGTAGAGTATGCTTGGTAGACCGTTAGCAGCCTCCACCTGCTGTTGGCTCTGTTATATGATGTTTTACATTTATTGATTTGCATATGTTGATGCATCCCAGTGTCTATGGGATGAACTTTACTAGGTCATGGTGTATAATCTTGATAATTTGCTGCATTCTGTTTGCTAGTATCTTATTGAGGATTTTTGCAATTATGTTCATTGGGGAGATTGGTCTGTGATTGTCTTTTCTGGTGGCATCTTTCTCTGGTTTTGGTTGCATGGCAATGCTTGTTTTGAGGAAAAAATTTGTGAGTATTGCTTTCCTTCCAATTTCATTAAAGAGTTTCAGAAGTAATGGCATTTTGTCTTCTCCAAATTTGTTTATAGAATTCAACAGTGAATCAATCAGGACCTAGGCTTTTCTTTATTAGTAGATTTTTAATTACATCTTTAATTTCATTGACTGATATTGGGTCATTTATAATTTTTATCTTTTTCATTCAGCTTTGTTAATTGATATGTATCTAGATAACTACATTTCAGTAGCTATTGATGATCTTCTGAATTTCTGCAGGGTTTGTTGACTTTGCCCTTCTCCTTCTTGATTGAATTAATTTGAATGTTTTCTTCCCTTTTTTTGATAAGGTCGACTAAGGTTTTGTCTATTTCATTTAATTTTTCAATTAACCAGCACTTCAATTCATTGATTCTTATACTGTTTTCTTAGTCCTAATTACATTAATTTGTCCTCTGATCTTTATAACTTTCTCTCTTGTATGAACTTTGAGTTTTATTTGCTTTTCCTTTTGTAGAAGCTTGAGATTCTACATTTGAGTTCTCTGGTATTGTGATGTGGGAATTAACTGCTATAAATTTATCTCTGAGGACTGTTTCCATTGTATCCTGTAAATCCTGGTATGTCATGTTGACTTTATTGTTTAATAGTAGAAACTGTCTAATTTCTTGTTTTATTTTATCTGTTATCCATTGATTAAGAGGGTGTTATTTAATTTCCATGTGTTTATGAAGTTCTTATGGTTTCTTTTACCATTGATTTCCAATCTCATTATAGTATGACCTGATGATATGCTTTGGAGAATTTCAGTTCCTTTGCATTCCCTTAAGCATGTTTATATGAGGTCTTTTTTGGAGAAAGCTCCATGTGCAGCTGAGAAGAATGTGTATTCTCTTGTGTGGTGGTATATTCCGTAGATATCTTCCAAGTCCATTCAAGGCTTGGTCCAACCCTGTTATTTCTTTTTTGACTTGTTGATCTATTTGTGACTATGGGGTATTGAGTTTCCCCTTTACAACTGTATTACTGCTAATTTGCCTTTTCATATCCATTCATTTTTTTTAAATGTAGTTGGCTGTGCTAGTATTTGGGCATACATATTTATGATTGTTAACTCTTCCTTTTGGATTATTTCACTAATGACCTTCTTTTTCTCTTTTATTAAGTCTTGGCTTGAAATCCACATTATATGTAAATAGAATAACTTCCTCTGATTTTTTTTCTGGCTCCTATCTCACAGAGTATTGTTTTCCATCCTTTGACTTTTAGTCTATGAATTTCTTTTTGACTTAAACATTTCTGTTATGCAACATATTGTTGGAAGTTGTTTCTTGATTTATTCTATCTGTTTTAGTTATTTTTTACTGTTGTTGAGACAAAATACCTGATGACCAAAAGAAAGGAAAAGTTTATTTCTTACAGATTTTGGAAGTTTTAGTCCATACTCAGTTGGCTTCAAGGCAGGGTGGCATGGCAGAGCCTCAGTTCATGGCGGCTGCAAACGGCAAGGCAGAAACCATCAAAAGAGCAAGACACACCTTCTTCCTGCCATTACATTACATCGTGGCTTCACCGCTCTGTGGGTGTAGCACTGACACCATCAATCCAAGTACTAGACAATGAACCAATCACAGATGCATAATGTAAATGCATGAGGCCTGGGGGCTACTGACATAAACCATGACACTACCCATTTGTTTATTTTGATTGGTGAATTGAGACAATTTAGATGGATGGATATAACTGATATATGTTGACCAATCTTTGTCCTATTTACTATTATTGGTTACCTTGCTTTCACTCTCGGTTTGTTTACCTTGCCTGGTGGATTCATTCTACTTAGATTTATGGAATATTTGTCCTCATTGGTTTTTTCTAAAATGTCCTTCAGAACTTTTGAGTGATGGTTTAGTGGTCATGAATTTCTTCAGGTTTTTGTTTATCATGGGAATATCTTATTTCTCCATCAGTTTTGAAAGATAATTTTGTGGGGTACATTCGTCTGGGTTGGAGGTGGTTTTCTTTTGGAACTTGAAATATTTCACTCCAAACTCTTCTGGACTTAAGAATTTGTGTTGAATAGTCTGCTATGATTCTGATAGGCTTTCTTTTATAGATGACTTGTTTCTGTTCTCTAATACCCTTTAATGTTCTGTTCTTGTGTTGACTTTAGGGAATCTTGGTGTACTTTTTTTCTGATCATGGCTAATTGGAGTTCTGCATCCCTCACTTATCTATATATCAAATTCTTTTTCCATACTTGGGAAGTGTTCTGCCATTACTTCTGTGGACAAGTTTTTTTGTTTTATGTCCTTTGTGCTACCTTCTGAGTTGTCTTTGATTCCGATTAATCTTATGTTTGTCTTCTATGCATCATATAGCAGCTGTTGGCTTTACTTTTCTTGGTCCCTTGTTTTTTTTTGAGTCAGGGCTTCACTGAATGGTTCAGGCTGGTCTTAAACTCACTTTGTAGTCCAAGCTGGCCTTGAACTTGCAGTGATCCTCCTCTCTCAAGCCTCCTGAGTGCTGGGATTATAGGTGTGCACCTGGCTTATGTGGTTGGTCCCTTTCTGTTTTTAAGAAGGCTTTTATTAATAATTGCTAATCATAAATCTGTCTTTAGATCTAATTGAGTGCCCTCCGCTGGTTGATTCTGCTACATATACTTTCAATAAAATCTTTAATCTCTTGGATATCTGTTTGAATCTGTTTTATGGAATCTAGTTCTTTCCTATGCTGTGAATTCATGATTTCCATCACTTTCTTGATGATCCCTAGTTTTTATCTGGATCTACTCTAGATTTACTAACCATAAACTTCCTTACAATCATCATTTCTTTAGCTATCTGTGAAATTATTTCTTGTTTGTTTTTTTCTAGAAACTCATTCATCTACTTTGTTTTATCTGCTGTCACCATTTTAGAGAGTTTAGCTGGGTGGCATTTGATGTGTTTTTACTTCAGTGTCCTCTGAATTTGCCTTGGGAGACCTAGTGGTCTAAGTTTGCATCTTGTTCTGTATTTTCTCATTTTATACTTTTTAGAGTTTGTTTTTTGCATTGATGCTTGTAAATTGCGTATGGTATGTGGCTTTATTATTAGATCAAGACCTCTTTAGTAAGTGACTCCTTCAGGGTTTCTTTCTGAGGGTAGCTGGCTTTTGGCTTTTGAGTTTGTCCCAAGATCCTGCTTCTTTAACTTACTAGGAGAGCGAAAGTGCTGACTATTTCATCTAACATCTAGTTCTTTGGTATTTAACTATGGTATTGTTTTTGACCCCCTAGGCAGTATCAGTATTGGTATACAAAGAACAATTGGTCATTATAACTATGTCACTGTGGCTAAAGTATTACCATCAGTAATAACAATAGTGTCAAGCACAGTCCAGAAAATGACAAATGTGACAACTATTAATTTATCGCCTTTAAATGTAGGTACAAGATTTATAATTATATAAGAAAATCTAAAACAAATTTAAAAAATTATATACAGTAAATATCTCCTCAGTAGACCAATTTTAGCCCCATGCAAAAAAATTTAAAATGGATAAAAGTAAAAAATATAGAAATAAAGAAGAGAAAAATATTAGAAGCAAAACTAAATGACAAAGGAAGATTAACCATGCTTTGAGAAAGTGATGAAGAGGACAGGAGGGAAAGAAGAAAAAAAAAAAAGAATGAAAGAAAACAAAAACTAAAAACAATGTTCACATTCATGAAAAGCCTAAACAAACAAGAAAGAAAGAAAGAAAGAAGGATAAAGAAAAGGAAAAAAAGCAGAAAAGGAGATTTTTATGTTATTTCAAGCCAATGGTTATCTCCTGGGGTCTATAGAGCTGTGTTTGTGTCCATTTCAGAGTGTATCCCTGCTGCCACTGGTAGACAAAGAGGTAGACAGAGCCCTGATTCATTTTGGATTATCCCAGCAGGTCTGCAGCAAGAGTAGCTGCAGGTTACTGGATAATTCCAGAAATCCTGCATTTGTAATAGGGTGGGGTTTTGATTCTGGTGCTTTCAATTCCACAGAAGTTTGGGCTGATGATCTTGGCCTCTGGTTGTGGGTTTGGGACCTGAGTTGTTCAGTTTCAATGCTCTGTCTCTTACTTGCTGCTGAAACCAGTGCAGCCACTGGGGGCCTGAAAAGAGGCAACAGGAGATTAATGTAAAACTAGACACAGAATAAAAAGAACACTGGGACTGGGAGGTACTTGACCTCTCTGATGGAGAGGCAGCAACAACCCAGCACAGTCTATATCTTTATTTATATATAGTAAAAAGAAAGAAAGCATGAGACAGATTCAAAGTGTAAGGTCTCAGTGTTTTGCTGAGAACACTGAAATCAAAGCTATCTGTGCTGTAGTTAATAGGAGGAACACCAAGTTCAGACACATGGTAAACTGGCTTTGCTGTAGTTCCAATGGCTTGTTCATGTGGCTTGCCTCTGGCACTCTGTGTTATTGGGGCTGGCCTTATTCTCTAGCCCTGAGTGTGCGATCGATCTCTGGCTCAGCCACTCCCTACCAACTTGTCTGACCACAGCCTCCTGACCACGGATGTCTCCCACATTTTCCCTCATCCAGTCACTGGGAGCCCTGAGATGAAACCAATCCCAGGAATGCTCTGTGTCCCAGTTTCAGTTGACACTTCCCTAAAATTGCATCTGGCCAGGCACCCCATCCAGGAGACATAGATAGCACTTGGACTGGAGTCACTCACTAGCTGTGGTAGTTCACGACATCTACTGTTCCATTTCACTGGTATATTTCTCCCTGGAGGCTTCTATAGTCCCCGGCTTTCACTGTGTCTCTGAAGATTTGAGCCTCCTCTCTCCATATCATGAGCCAGGTGCTGGAGTGAACGTGCGGTTTCCTGCCTCCTTTTTCTGTGTTGAGGTCTGTCTCTTCACTTTCTGTGTGGACTCCACTTTTTCCTTCAGATCCTTCTTGGGTCCTGGGGATTCAGTTCCTTCCTTCTTTTCTTCCCCAAGTTATTATATTCCAGTATCTAAATTCCAGGTCTTGAAGAGGTTGATTTTTTGCCATCTATTGCTCTTCCATCTTCTCAGAATCTAGGATTTTGAGGGACCACAACCAAGACATCACCCAACAGACCATCCTAGAAGAAAGGCCAATGCACAAACTGTAAGACATTTTGGGCTTAGGCAGCACTGCCACTACAGCTTTGAAGTGATCAAGAATGGAGGTTGCAGTTTGGAGTAAGGTGGGTTAACAGTGGAACTTATTTCTGCTAACTGCTTGCTCCCAGTTACTTAGTAAAAGAGAGCACATGTGTTGGATTCACATTGAATATATGTCTAACTTTTCATTTTCTGGGTTGCTACCATAGTAACAAGAGTAATTAACCTTAATCTCTCTGTCTTTCTGCACCACTACCCTTCTCTCCCACTCCATTTCATTCTGGATTTGCTTTAAAGTACTTTGGGGAAACAGTCAGAACGCCTATCTACATCCATTTTTTGTGTTGATTACATACCTTTTCTGTTTTAATCAGGCTGTCTGTTCCTGTTGCCTTTATTTGGTGATAAAGCAAATACATAATATTATAGCTCAGCCATTTAAACAGAGTTCAGAATTAGAAAACACAGAAGTGACGTCAACTGGGGCAGGGTCTGGTCTCCCTTTGTCAATTCAGAACATCTATTTAGCCAATACAGGCACCCTACTTTATTGCTGTCATTACAAGCTGTCAGAGGAAGTGAAACTTGCATTTCCTAGCTTAGGTGTTGAATATTAATAACTTACATTTCCTGCCAGGAATTTAGCATTAACTCACTTTTTTTAAAAATAAGAAGAAAATTCTCAAATTCTGTTCACAAATGTATGTTGAGTTGTAGGAGTTGAGAGGCAACAACTGATATTTTAGACATACATTTCTCACCCAAAAGCAATAGAAGTGCTAAAATGTAACAGGTTCTTGTGATAGTCTACACCATATAACTTCACTCTTTGGAACAAGTGGAATGGATAGTTCCTTATAATTTAGTGTCTCATCTCATGTTTGTGCTATGACATCGTTTTTTGCTGTTTTCTCCAAAGCTTCAGCAGTGGGCTCAGCCTTGCTCAGGTGCAACTCCGAAATGTGTGAGAAATAGCATCCCAAATAAACCATCAAATAATAGATGATAAGAAAGGCCCGACCTCATTGTGCTCTGATGGGACCATCCTGAGGCTCATTCTATATGGCTCTTCAGGGTTTCCCAGAGGAAATGAGCATCGTTTGACCATGGAAACAGTAACAGTGTCTTCTTTGTGACTGTGGGTAATACTGTTATTTGCAGCTTAAGTTCCATGAGAAACAAACTCCAGGGTGGGCATTAGCATGAAATTTATTGGAGAATACTTTGGATCAAACACTGCAGAAAGAAATGAAAGGAAGCAGGATTGGAAGTCGTAGGAGATGAGTCCTGATCCAGAAAGACTTCCATGAGTGTGTGTCTACAACTCTCCCTATCCTCACCATTGGTGAGCTCTTCAAAGCTCATACTCAACAACTGTTTATGATTCTAATCTACACCTTCATCTCTGATCTCTTATCCAAACATTTGCTCATCCTTTTGTTAACTATGGCTACGTCATAGGTTCTGGAAAATTAAAATCAGTATGACATTGCATTAGTTGGGGTTCTCCAGCAAAACAAAACCAATACAATATTTCTCTCTTTTGCAGACATACATAATAGAGATTAGGATGTACTAGTTTATGAGATTACAGAGTTAGAGAAGGCTCATGGTCTTCTGTATGTAAACCAGGTCCTGGAAAGTGGATAATATAGTTCTACTCCATGCCCTTACGCCTGACAACTGATACAAATCCCAGTCTGGGTCCAAGGCTAAAGAGCCAGAAGTGCTGGTGTCCAACAGGAAGAAATAACGGATAGTCAGGTCAAGTGGAGATGGCAATTTTGTCCTTCTTCTTCCTTTCTTATTCTATTGGGACCTCTAACAGATTTGATGATGTTCATCCACTTTGGTAAGGGAAGATTTTCTGTACTCAGACTACTGATTAAAATGCTAATGTCTTCTAGGAACAACTTCACAGCCACCCTAAGAAACAATGTTTTACCAGCTATTTGGGTGTCCTTTAGCTCAGTCAAGTTGACAAATAAAATTAATCATTGCAGACAGAGCATTTCCCACTCTCATGGAAGATTGGTTAACACAGAAGAGGAGTTTTAAATAAACCCTGACAATTCATGAAATAGTGTAAATAAGACAGATTGGAATGATGGGCATATTTTGGGCAAAAGTCTCAGTTTGTGTTATGTAAATTGTAAACATTATCACATACCAGATCTAAATTGTAAAGTTTAGTCTCAAGGGAGATAGATGAATTGCCTGTTGTTCATATTTTCTTAAAAATTGTCTTACAACTTTAAAGGTTAGCTAGTCTAGCCCTTACTTGGGGTTTGGCTTTTCTCTACACAGTCTTTGCAAGGTAATCATTCAATGTTTGTTTGGCTCTAGCTATGACTGGTGATTTATGTGTCTTGACTGGGGTGGAGATAGGGGCTGGGATACGAGCTTGCTATTGGATCCAGCTTTGCTAAGCATCTCCTCTTCTTTCTCCACCTAGTAACCCTTCACATCAGGGGTGACATGTTGCATATTCTTCTGCAAATGAACAAACTCTGGTTTTCTTTAGCATTCACCAAATGATTTCTTGGCAATCCTGTCAATTCTTGACCCTAAATATCTTTTTAATCTGTTTTTTTTTAACTTGATAATCAATTAACATAGAAAATAAGACCAAAAGGCATGTGGCAATTCATACCCCTGGTTCTCTTTTTTTGACCTATTTTTTCTCCTGTCACAAGAACTGTAGCATTCTCTTAACTGCCTCCCAGCATTCCCTTTCCCCTTTCCTCTTAGTTTTTGATGTCAGCAGAGAGATCTTTCTCAAATGAAAATATGGCCAAACCATTTTCCTATTCAAAAATGTTTAGTAGATTCTCAGTGCTTGTTACATAAAGAGTGAAAAAAAACTTAGTCTGTTCCTAAGGTTTGCAGTGTTCCACCAGTCATGACTCTTGACACTTCCTTTGGCAGCTGATGTGCTAGCTGTTTGGAAAATATTATACTATCTTGTTTATTATGTCCCTTCTCTTGTCCCTGCCCTTCACATAGATGGGCCCCTTTGCTGGGAATGCGCTCCTCTGATACACGTGAATATGTTCCACTCATTATTCAAGTCTGAGTTTACTACTAACTTCCTTTGTCAAGGTATCACTGAATGGCTACTCACTTCTGTGGCTTAGAGATTATTTCTTTCCTTCCATTCTCTTCTGTTCCCTTCCGTTCCCTTCCGTTCCCTCCCTCCCTTTTTCCTTCCTTCCTTCCTTCCTTCCTTTCTTCCTTCCTTTCCTCCCTCCTTCCTTCCATCCTTCTTTTATTCTATCTTCCCTTCCTTCTTTCCCTTCTTCTTTTATTAGGGTACAGTTTACAGTTTACAATAAGTCGACCCATTTTCAAGGCTCTAGTCACTGGTGTATAGTGATACTTTTGTTTCACAAATGCTTTTGTTTGCTAACAATTTGGTTTGCAAAGAGAAGTGTTTGGCAAAATGTTAGTTTGGCTTGCAAACTCTGCATCAGGTGACAAACAAAATTGCAGCCATCTACAGTTTTATTCCTGTTAGGAGACCATATCGTCTCAGTTGCTATAGTTTATCTTTCCTGTGTTTTAAGGTAAATCTCTCTTGCTCAGTTTTCTTTTTTAGAATTATCTTGGCCATTCTTGGGTTTTTGCTTTTACATATGAGTTTTGGAATAAGCACAAGTTACAGAAAAAGTTCTATTGAGATTTTGAGTAGAACTTTATGAAATTTAAAAATTAGTTTGTGGAGAATTGTCATTCTTGCTGTAAGTCTGCCTTCCTATATTATAGTATAATTTACCATTTATTCAACCCTCTGAAAAGTGTTTGAATGATGTTTCACAATTTTCTTCATAAAGCTCCATGCTATTTATTTACTTTTAGATTTATTCTCAGTTGCCTTATGCTTTGCAAATAGTTTTAAAAAATCTCTATATAATTGGCTATGTTTGCTGTATAAAAACAACACTGGGAATTTCAAAATATACTTAAGCAACTCAATTGAAATATCTCATTTGTTCATTTTTAGATTCTCTGGGACCTCAGGATAGAAATCATATTCTAGGCAAATGATGACAAAATTTTTTTATAATTTGGTAATCCTTGAATCACATATTCTTTATTTCCCCTTAATGAATTGGTCAAGAACTTTATGAGGACAGAGGAATAAGACTACATTTGAGTATCATTTTTAAGACTACATTTGAGTATCATTTCAAGAGAATTTAAAGAAATTCTCTTGAAGTTTAATCATGAAGTATAGATGGTTTCTAGTTATGATGGATCAACTTATAACCTTTAATTTTCTGACTTTATAATAGCACAAAAGGATGATGTATACAATAGAAATCGCACTTTGAATTTTGGCCTTTATCTGGGAGAGGGGTGTGTGGTACAGTACACATGATGCTGGACCATGGTAGTGAGCCATGCCTTTCAATCAAACATGTCTCACCAATGTACTGTACTGTGTTACTAAGCTATGTTGTTAAGTAAGTTAAGAATTTTAAGTGAATTTGTAACTTAGGCAACAATTTCAGCTAGTTTCATCAGGATGCAACCCTGTCATGAGTGGAAGAGAATCTATGTTTATTATAACTTTTATTATTATTTAAGGTACATTTTAAGGTTAAAAATACTATTTATGATTTGCTAAAATTGTAGAAATGACCATTGAATTTTATCATATACTTTTTTTTTTGCAGCTATTGAGATAAGGGTATGTTTTTACCTTTTCCTATGTGCATTGTATTTTCAGATTTTCTGGCTTTTAACCTTCATTGCTAAAAATTACTTGGTTATATTTTATAATTTTTAAAAATTGCGTCCAGTGGATTTTGTTTAGAATTTCATATTAATATTTATAAATGAAATTGTTCTATATTTTTTCTTAAACCATCTGTGAAAGACTGTATTACTTTTCATAATTATTTAATTCTATATTCCATTGAAGATGACCATATATACTCTGTGTGTTGTACTGACTTTCTGTAGCTGGAAGATACTAGGGCCAGTCGTCTGATCATGGGTTCAGAGAACAGTGGTACACAGTGTGACATCTAGGGGAGATCTCCTTCTGAAGGTTGTAGCCACTGTTAACTCCATATGGTCTTGCTTTGGAAGTCCTATATCGTTTTTATTGTTTTCTTAGGTTAGGTTTTATTGTCTTTTGTTTAGTGTGACTATGTTAAATCAGATGGCCCTTTTTCAAGTTTGACTACTCGATACACTTGAACCAAGTATGTGGAGATCATTCTGTGTCAATCCCAAGCAGGGATATTAGAAGGCATCACAATTATTCTACTTACCCTTTGGCTTTTTCTGTCTGCCATAGGAATGGGCATGTTCCACAGAGGGGACACTCCTTTAGCCCGTGGTCTTGAATATGGAAATACATATGTGGAACAGAGCTTAACTTAAGACATAGCCTCAGTGACCTGTGGCCCACATGGAATTTGAATGAGGAATTGATCTTTGTTTTTTGAGGGCCTGTGGGTTTTTGGCGTGTCACACAATAAAGCTGACTAATTAATCATCCATATCTAGTTTAAGAATTGAGGTTAATCTAGCCTCAGAAAATGGGCCACTACTTTTGTCTTTCTCTTTCCCTGAACAACTTTGCATATTAAAAGTAGCCTATTTCTTGAATGTTTGGTAAAGTTTGCTTATGAAAGTGGACTTAGTGTATTTTTGGGGGTAGTATATTTTTTGACAAATAATTAAATTTTAAAAAATAGCTATTGACATCTTTAAGTTCTCTTTCTTTCTTTGCATCAAAACAAGTCTATAGTAAATCCAAAATTGCTACCATAATATATCTTGCTATCTTTGACATAGCTGCTCATGCTATCAGATTTAACATAATCACACTAAACAAAAGACAATAAAACCTAACCTAAGAAAACAATAAAAACGATATAGGACTTCCAAAGCAAGACCATAGGGAGGCAACAGTGGCTACAACCCTCAGAAGGAGATCTCCCCTAGACGTCACACTGTATACCACTGTTCTCTGAACCCATGATCAGATGACTGGCCCTAGACCTGCAATATTAGAGAAACACTGAAGCACCACAGGCATCCAATTGCATTTCACCTCTATAACTTAACTAACATGAAATTTTATTTTTCTCATACATGCAAATTTAGAGGATAGCAAATCCCCAGGCTGGCATGCTGACTGTAAAAGTCACAGGACTTAGGAGCCTTCTGATGTCTTGTTTATAGGGTATCTTATCTGCCAGATACAGGACAGTTCATCCCTTTACCTGTGTCCAGGAAGACGTATGAAGGAGGAAAAGAGCTATAAAGGGCTTTCTTCCTTTGAAGGTATGATCTAGAAGACACTTCTTATATCCTATTGGCAAGAATGCAACCCATAGCCACACATGAGAAACTGGCATTACCATTTTTATCCTGAGAAGCCAAATGTCCAGCTAAAAATTAAGGGTACTCTGGGGGCAATAAAAAAGAACAATGGCCCCTGGAGGCAAATAACAGTCTGGGCCACAGTCCATGCCTTGGTACTCAAACACCCAGGCCTGCTCATTTTTTCAGCCATCCCTGCTTTAAAGAAGATAACTGTCACTTTCTCTACAGCGATTGAATCCAGTTCAAAATCTTGGACCAAGCTGGCACTCTCCACAGGTCTGGATATGGCTTTTCTTGGTATAGGGACTTGAAATGTAAAAGGTCAGTTTCTTACTTTCCTCTCTTATTTCCAGTACACTATGATGAAGTGGGAGCACGAAAGCAGTAGTAACAGATTACATGTGGAGAGAAGGGAAAGAAACACCAAGTCCAGTGCTGGCAATGATCAGACCCCATCACCAGTTAGCGCCGTCTGAGTCTTCCTTTCTCTTGGCGGAACTCTTCAGTCCATCATCCTTGGGGGTTCTGATGTCACCCTTTTGTATGTTATTTTGTGTCCTTTATGGTTCCTGACCACACACAAAGTGAGCCTTAAAGAGTAGATTCTCCTTATCAACAGAAAAGCTTTTGGAGTCCAATTTTGCCAGGTTATGTCAAGTCCTTTGTCAAGAATCAGCAGTTAGCTCTGTTGTTTAGAAGTAGATTTTTGACTGAAAGGCCTGGTGTTACTTTTCAAAATTCACTTTGTGCTTTATGCATTACCCTCTCTCTCAACTTTGTGGCATCTAAAACAAAGATTTGGGAAGGAAAGACAGTTCTACTAATTGAATGTTTTCCTCCAGGCTGACTTCAAGGTTCCTGGAAGAACATCTTATAAAAGAAGGTGTTAGTAATATCTTAGGGCTATGGTATCATCTCCTGCCAAGTTTGACACTCCACAGCTATTATTCTGGCTTGTTTCTGTGTGTTTTTGAGACACAGTCTGTCTATGTAGTTCAGGCTGGCCTTGAACTCACTATGTAACCCAGAACAGCCTTGGACTTGTGGCCATTCTCCTGCTCCAGCCTCCTGAGTTCTGGAATTACAAGGAGTGTGCCATCATGCTCTGCTTAGAGTTATCACTTTTAATAGCTACATTTTGGGGACGTAGAAACAACTTTTATTTCCAACACTGCAAAGTCCTAAAAGAACAGATTTCTGATCAATTTATATTATGAACCAGGTAAAAAGTGTTCTAATGCTGTACTTTTTCTAATTTTTTTTTAGCACACTGGCTGGTTTTTAAAAAATGTAGTTTAAAGATGTGTTTTAATTGAGAAATAAAATGTTATATACACTTATGGTATATAACATATATGATATATTTATATGCACATTGTGAAATGGCTAAATCAAGCTAATTAACATGTAAGTTACCTTACATATTTATCTTTTTTGCTTGGTAAGAATAGTTAAATGAATGAATAAAGAAAATGTGGTATTTATACACAGTGGAATATATTCTGCCATACAGAGGATAAATTTAAGTCATTCATGGGAAAATGGATGCTCACTGAGACCATAATAATGTTAAGTGAAATAAATCAGGCACACAAGTTTAAATGTTGCATAATTTCTCTTATTTGAGAATTCTAAAATATAAATAAAGACCAAGATAAAAGAGATGATAGAAAAAAGATAGATTTTTTGCAAAAAGAGAAGGGAACCAAGAGAAGGAGGGAAGAGGGAGAGGGAAGGAAAGAGACTGAAAAAAGAATTAGATGTGTTATGCCCATGTACAATTTCCCATGACGAGTGTAAGCATTATGCACTGCAAACATACACTAATTACACACTGAAAAAAAAGGATTGATTAAAATGTTCTATTAGCAATTTTTAAGCCTACAGTACATTTTTGTTAACTGTAGTCATTAGGTTATACAGTACAGCTCCTAAACTTGTTCCTCCTGTCTAACTCAAATTTTGTGCCTTTGGCCTTCTCTTTAACCCTTCTCCCCCATCCAAGCACCTGATAACCACTATTTCACTGTCAGCTTTGGTAAATTCTATTTTTTAACATTTTACATGAGCAAAAAAAAAAAAAAAGATTTTACATGAGCAAGGTCATGCTGTATATGTCTTTCTGTCCATGATTTATTGTGTTTTACTTGACACAATGCCTTCCAGATTCTTGAATTTATCTTTTCTTTAGGATTTCACTGAAAGCCACATGAAACAGCAATGCATATCAACATTCTCTCTACATTGTGTATACATAATCCCTGTAGCCTTTGAACCTCAGTGAACATGTACGTATTTTGTTTTCCAAGGTAGAATATTCTGTTTTTGCCACGTATTTGTCATTGCATAGTAAGGATCTTTCCTATTACAGATGACTCAACACTGCCCATCACCAGTTGGCATTCCACGTATAAGTTTTTGTGTTAAATTCAGCAGTCCACTTTAACATACTTAATTTAGAAGTGATGGTGTTCAATAAAAAAAAAGACTTTATTTATTTATTTATTTTGGATTTTTGAGAATCTTACTATGTAGTTCAGCCTGGCCTTGAACTCACTATGTAGCCTAGAAAACTCATAGCAATCCCCCTGCCACAGCCTCCCAAATGCTGGGATTACAAGTGCGTACCACTATTCTGGGCTCCAGAAACAGTGACTTTAACAAGATGAGTGTTTATTTCTCATGTAAAATACTGAATGTAGTAATCAAGGCCCAATGGAAGGAGAAACTGAAAGAAGTCCATAGAGACTGAGGATCTTTCTATATTTTTTCTCCGCTGCTCTTAAGATGTTGACCGCGTACTTAGGGCTGCAGAAACACCATCACTAAGGGGGCCGAATTTGTCCTGATTTTCCTGAAACTTTCTAGATTTAGCACTGAAAGCCCTGTGTCTTGGCAAATCTTTTAGACAAACAGGAATGGTGGTCACCATTTTGTTTCTGCTTCAACTGTGCATATTACAATTCAGTTCTAATGCTAACCACCCAAAGCGAGCATCAGATCCCACAAGTTAAGGGTTTAGTCTTTCATAAGAATGTCTACACTTCAGACACCAGCCACAAGAAGGATCCCCAGATCACCTCCACTTCTGATTAACTGACTACCTAAGAGATCCCCCTCCCATTAAGGTTTACTGTTTTTCTAGAACAATTCACAGAACTCACTGAGAGCACCACTATTACAGATTTACTATAATGGCTGCTGCACAGAGGCATGGCACTCTAGCACTGAGTCAGGATGTGTCACATACCAGTGGGTGCAGTGGTCACGCATCTCCTGTGAGCCCTGCTTTCATTGGCCTTTCCTTCTATTCTCTGAGGCATGATAAAGTAAATCACTGGCCATGTGACTGACTGAACTTGATTCTCCAGTCTCCCTTCTTTCTCTAGAGATTTAGTGGCTGAAAGTTCCAACTCTCTAGTGACTAGTCCTCAGGTTAAAACTATCTCGGTTCTTGTTGGGAGTCACTTTATTAGCATAATAGTCAATCTTGTCACTCAGGAAATACCCAGGAGTTTTGAAACTCTGTGACAGAAACTTGGGACAAAACAGGACAAATTATTTATAATACCCATCATCAATCTACTCTCACCGTTCTAATAGCAGAAAGTTGAAAAATACCCAAGAAGACATACTAAAAACATGAGCTATTTGCAGCTTCTGACCAGAACTTTAACACTGTCTTACAAGTCCAAGAGAGACTGGAAAACATTGTGTTTTTATTGTATCTAGGAACCAGAGATTGTATTATTATGAGAAAGAGAAAGAATAGATATTGAGCCTTGCTTACAATTCTAAGCTATATTTCTTTGATAACTTAAGGATGCATATTTTCTTTGATGTCTTGCGTTAGCTCCAGCCTGCAAGATTGGTATGCAATTATCATTGCTTCTCAGTTCTAAATATTTTAATTTCCCCTGTGATTTCCTCTTTATCCCATAGGTCACTTAAGAGTGTTTTTAAATTCTCCAAATGATAGCTTCCAGTTTACTAAGCATTTTCTTGATTTCCAATTTAATTCTATTTTCATCATATAATATGGTCATGTGATATCTATTCTGAGAAATTTATTAAGACTGTCTTGTGACTTACTAACATGATCAGTCTTTGTAATTTTTGTATAATGCTGAAGAAAGAATATAGTTTCTACTGTCTGATGCAAGTTGAAACTCTCATCACTTACACTGATCAAAAGCTTATCTCTACTTTCCAACAAACTAGGATCATATTGTACATACTTTTGCAAAGTAAGAAAGGTAATAATATGTTACAGAAATATTTACATTTAAATACATATGACTTGATGTACATCTCAGTTATTTTATCAGGATAAATTCCACATGTGGAATTGTGCCTTCCATGGATGTGCTTTTTAATAAATCTACTTCTAAATTATTTCTGTGATTAGCAATATACTCCCCAGGAGGGGTCAAACTATATTTTGCTTCTTTCAGTCCTAAAGAACATTGTCTATCTTTAATGCCTTTCTCAAATATTTTGTATCACCGTATTTTTACCTTTGGTGATGATCAGACTGCTTCCTTTTGCTTACTGGGAGACAGAAGTTTGGAGAAATACAACAGCTGGCAAAATGGAACAGAGGGAGGAGTTCCAGGAGTTGACTCTACCTCTCATTTCCTGCTCAAGAGAGAGGACAGGCAGGAAAATGAAAAAATCCAGCTGTGCCCCTCTCTTTCATATGCAGTGTGAATTAAAAATTTCTGTCCTGCACCACCTAGGTTGAAATTATGTGAAAGATATTTTCTTCTCTAGAAGAGTACATCCAACCTGCCACTGAGGAATAGATATTTCTGTTGCAGAGCTCAGGGCTTGACAAATATTTTTCATCCAACTGTGTTTTTATAACTGGAAGATGAAGAACAGTCAAGATTCTCTTGCCTTAGCTGTGCATCTCAGCTGGGTCTTAGTAGCTCTAATGTCTGCCAGCGTGTTTTGGGGGCTCCCTGTAGAAGCTGGCAGTCCTAGGGCCACTCACCCGTCTTGGCTAAGGTATTAATCGTACTGAAGTAAAGAGATGTGACAGCTCGAGTGCACAACGCAAAATAACAATTGAACTTTTATACTTCCGATTCCCTTTAAGCATCACAATTACTCTGTGAGTTAAGAATGATAGTTATCCTTTAAGAGTTAAAAAAGCCTAGAGAACTAATGTGGGTTTACACAGTTATAAAGAAACATTTCCTGACCACCTTGATTTTGTAACTTGCTATCCCCTGACGGTCATAGTACACAGTACTGTATTTTCTAAATAGCATTAATTATAATGTGTAATCATTACCTTATTTGTTTATTTCTTGTGGTAGACAGTCTCTAGGATGGTCTTGAATGATTTTCACCTCTCAGCAGTCATGCCATTATGCAGCCTCCTTCCATACTAAATCAGATTATTCTGTGTGACAAATAAAACATAGCAGAAACACTGATGTATAATTTCCAAAGCTAAATCATATATGGCACTTGCTATAGTTTGGACACCCAAAGGCCCATGTTTTAAAGTCTTGGTCTCCAGCTTGATCTAACTGGGAGTTGGTAAAATCCTTAAGAGGTGGGACCTAGTAGGAGGTCTTTAGGCTGCTGTGGACATGACCCTGAAGGAGATTATGGAACCCTGGCTATGAGATGTGTAGTTTTGCTGTGCCATAATGTGCTCAAACCTACCTCTATCCTACTAAAGTCCCCAAAGCAAGGAGCCAACCAATTATGGACTCAAGCCTTCAAAGCTGTGAGTCAAAATAAAGCAAACCTTTTCTCTTTATAAGTTGATTATTTCAGATATTTGTTATAGTAATGGAAAACTTACTACAGCACTGCAGCTCTATCTTTCCTGAGGAAGCCAGCTGTGGTGTCATTGGAACATTCAGAAATCCCGTGGAAAAGTCTACTAACAGCCAACATCACTTGCCAGTCACTTGAGTGAGAGCCCTTAGAAGTGAATTCACCAGACCACTCAGGCCTTTAAATGACTATATTCCTGGCTGATTCTCATGAAATCTCATGGAGAGACTCTAAGCTAAAACCACCCAGCCAATCCTCTCCTTAGTTCCTGGGCCATTTTATGGTCCCATTTGGGAGATAAAATTGAAAATATGAGTGATAAAAATATTTATTGTTTCAAGAAGTATTGGGTAATTGATTATTAAGATGCTGATAGTTAAGATACTTGTTTGTTTTCTTTTCCTGGTAGCGTGTAAATTCTGTGAGTGCAGGACACATATCTCTCACTCTTTCCACACCAGAACAATAGCAAGTACTTAGCAACACATTAGTGAATACTTAGTGGATAAATGAATCTCTAGAACTAGTAGTGAGAACATTAAAATCTCTCCTGCCACCTTCTGGACTTTCCTTATGGTATTCTGTTTCCTCTTTTCCCTCAGAACTGAGCCACATAGCCACGTGGGGGGCTGGGCTTTTTCCTGTTGCCTACACAGCAATTCACAGTTAATTAAACCTTTGTATAAACAGAACAAGGGAGGATGTAAAAGTAATGAGCTGACAGCCCAGTGTGTGTTATGCTGGGCTGAGAAGAGAATTTAATTTAGAGAAGAATTATGCACAGGCAGAAGAACAGTCCATTAAAACAAAGCAACTGTCTGGAAAGAGATAAAACAGAAATGGATTCTGCTTCCTCTGGAATAAATATTGGAACTGCACATTTGGGGCACTTTGGAAACATCAGAGCTAGGATGCACATGAGTACCCGGACTCTGGGTTAGGTAGGCAGGGGGATACGCGAGGCCTCCTGCAGTTCTGTGTGGGCTGCAAGCCAGGTCTTCAGGAGTACGGTTCTCATCCTAGGATTATTTTGTCCCCAACCCTTCTGTCTTAGTGTGAGGTTCTCTGAAAGCAGACTGAAATGCCTGAGAGAAGGATTTGAGGGCAAACGTGTTGTTAGGAAATGTAAAGGATGTGAGTAGGTGAGGAGGAAAACAATCCAGGGAAGAAGAGCAGGAAATAAAGAATAAGTTATCAATTCAGCAACCACAGTGAGTGACTGGAGCTTTATTCCATGATGGAAGCATTAAAAGACCCAGTATCAGTCTGTTTTCAGTTGCTGTAAGTATACAAACTGGGTAATTTATAAATAATAGAGACTTAATTAGCTCATGGTTCTAGAGGCTGTTAAGTCCAAGTGGTACCCACAACTGGTGAGGGCATTTTTCTTTTCTTTAAAGTGTTTTGATCGCCATTCTTTCAATTTTAATTTTTCTGTTAAGTTGACACATAACTAGGCATACTTATATTTAGCATGTGTATATTTATTTAGTACACATATACAATGTGCATGACCAAATTTAGGTGATTAGTGTTTCCATCATCTTATCATTTTTAATTTTGGGGTGTTTAAACTCCTTTCCTCTCATTTGTCATAAAGCTTATAATAGATTGTTGCAAACTATGTTCATTCTACTGTGCTGGTGAACACAGAGTGTATTCTTTCTACCTATATGTATTTTGGTTCCTGTTATCCAAACTCTCTGTTTTCCCATTCCTATCTTCCCTTTGTAGCTTTTAGTCTTCACTATTCTAATTGCTTAAGATTAACCTTTTTAAGCTTCTGCTTAAGTGACAACTTGAGCATTTCCCTTTCTGTTTAGCTGATTGTACTTATGTCTTTCCAGCTCCACCTATTTTTCTGCAAGTGACAGGATTTCATTCTTTTTATGGCCAAATAATATTCTCCCCTCTGTGTACGTATTTTCTTTATTCATTCATTTGCTGATGGACATCTATTGATTCTGAATCCTAGAAGTAGGGTAGGTATATAATTGGTAGAACTATTTTTAGTTTTTGAGGAATGCCCAATGAAGGCCTTCTTGCTTCATCACAATATGGCAAGGGGTTATCATCTGGTAAGACGGAGCAAGCATGATACCTCAGGTCTTTCTGCCTTTTCTTATAAATGCTACTGTAGGGCCCCACTTCCATGACTGCATGTAACCCTAATTACCTTCCAAAGGCCACACCTCCAAATACTATTAACATTTGGATCTGGGAAATAACTTTTCAAAACATGAACTTTTGAGGGACACATCGAAACCATAGCACCTAGCAAAATAAGCAACTCAGATTTAACCCAGAATAAGGCTTAGTTAGCTAGCACACTTATACCCTCATACCCATCATACCCATCATTAGTTAAGGGCATTAAATTTCAGGCCCTGGTTAGGTGGGCAAAGTGGCATAATCTGAAAGTAGCCCTGTGACAAAGATGCAGGTGTGTCTGCCCTGCTATGGAGAGGAGTAGTAGGGAATCTGAGGACGAGTATTGAAAAAAAAATCTATCATCCTGGACTTTCAATGACTCTGCAGATTTGATTCCTGGGCCCTTAGATTCCATACACACATACAGGATATTCTTTGATTTCTTTATTATGCATCTCTGTCCCAAGTAGTCCACAAGTTCTGGCATTTCACCTTCTGCCATCGTTCACATTCTTTCCATTTTACTTGGATCATTCATTCATTCATTCATTCACCCCACTAAATTTTACTTTCTGCCCACTGACCTGGATTCCGGGTTTGTAGAATGAATGAACACAGATGTGAAGCTCATAGACAGATTTTAGAGTACCTATATATGAGCTCTTTGACATGTTCCTAGAAGAAACAACCTGGAGTGTAGTATTTCCCAAACTTTTACCATGCAAGTCTCCTAATTATGCTAAGAGCTAAGGGGAAGAGTATTTAAGAAGATGATCTAGTTTTATCTGGAGATGTTCAGGAAGGTTTCACCAAAGAAATGGTGTTTAAGTTAAAGAAGGTTGTGTTACTTGTCATTAGAAATCATATCATTAGTTGTTTAATGTCAGTCCTGTATCATTGGAGGCTTCCATGAGGGCAAGGATCGTGGTTGTCTTCTACCATATTAGACCCCCAGTGCCTAGCACAGTGTGTAGGACAAGGAAAGTGCTCAGGAAAGATTTAATAAATGTATGAAGCATTTTAACTCCTACTTGGAAAAAATAGTTACATACAATATTCTGTTAGGGCAGGCTCAGTTGTATTAACAAACAGAACCAAATATGTAATGGTCTAACGTGATGGTGTATTTGTTTTTACATTTTTACTTTGAAATAATCAAGCATTTGTGGAAAACCTGCAAAAACTGAACAAAGGTTCCTGCATATTCTTAACTTATATTCTCCAATTATTAACTTTTTATCATGTTTAAGGATGATTCTCCCCTCCTCTGTTTCGATGTACCATTTTTTTCTGAAACATTTGAGAGTAGGTGTGTTGGATTGACAACTGGTGATCAATGTGTAATACCCGGATGAACTGAATCAGCATGGTGCTGGGTGTGGTTGGCCCACCTGAGGATTATTGCTAACAACAACAACAACAACAACAACAACAACAACAACAACAACAGAGAACTGGAGGGGAAGACGTAGTGTGGTTGGTTTTCCTGGGTATTGTTGGTTTTCCTGGTACTGTTGGCTCTCCTGGAGGAGCTTGTTTGAGCTTTCCTGACATGAACGTCACTGTTCTCATTATCAGGGGAGCTCAGACCTTGTCACTAAGAAGGCCTGAAGTTTGCTTTGCAGGAGCTCTGCTCCTTACTTTGAGCACTGCTTTCTGGCTCCAGAGGGGAAGATGGTATGCCAGGCAATCTCCTGGAGGAGCTTGTCACACTGGCTTCCTGATATGAACACGGCTGTTTTCATTGCTGGAGGAGCTCAGAACTCTGTTGTCTCTGAGGATGGCTGTGGTACTTTTTTGGGGGAGCTCTGGTCCTTTGAATGTGCTTTTTTGCTCCAATGCAGATCCTTTACTGGCACAGATCCTTCATCCTGCTGGCATAGACTTTCTAGCTTCCACCACTGACTTCTGGGCCTTCCCAGCGCAGATTCATGAAATGGTCTTGATTGAGACATTTTTGGGGGCTGTAAGCCTCCAGTTGGACTTGGAGGGGGCACTGTTATGGACTCTAGGTCTTCAGCTGGATTCATGTAGGACATTGCCATGGGATCCAGGCCCTCAGCTGGATTCTTTGGGTCTTTAGTGTGAGGACAGGTTTCCTGAACTTTTTTGTATTTGACTCTTTGGGAGTCTATTACAAAATAATCCCATAAATTATGTGTCCTGTATTAAATTGTTTACCTTGCAAACCCTGAATACAATAAGTTATAGATATGATGGCCAAAAGCCCTTAATAGTTCAGTGTGTATTTTCCAAAAAATAATCTTTTACATAGCCTCAGCACAACTATAAAAACAGACTTTAGTATTAATATAGTAATTTTATTCAATCCCCAGATTTGTTCATGTCTTGCCAATTGGCTCAATAAACATCCTTTAAAACACCTTTGTTTTTCTGGCCCAGGATTTATTTAGAATTGTGAATTACAGTTAGCTGTGCTATCTCTTCATTCTTTTCCAATTTGGAAGGGTCTGTCTGTCTGTCTCTCTTTTTTGTCTTTCACAACTTTGACATTTCTGAAGAGTACTGGCCAGATATTTTCTAGAATATCTCTCAATTCAGTTTTCTCTCATGTTTCTGTATGATTCCATTCTGATTATACGTCCATCTGTGTATATTACAAACCATTCCAGTTGAATTCCCACTTCCCTTTCTGTATTTGTTTCCTTTCCCTGACAATGAATTGGCTTCCTTTATTCTCCCTTTCACCACTTATTTTTCAGTTTCTCTCTATATAACTATATTAGCCAACTTTCATATTGCTGCTCCACCTAAAGGGGAGGTATAATTTAAGTCCGTGATTGGCTGACTCTGAGGCAGTGTCCTCATGGTGGAAGTAGGTAGTAGAACAAAGCTGCTTGGTTGATGGCAGCCAGGAAGCAGAACAAAGGAAGAGTGCAGAGTGGAAGGGACAAAGGAACAGGCATAGACCACAAGACCCACACAGACACTCCTAGAAGTGTGCACCACCAATCCTAGGTAGATCCCAAAGCCAATTGAGTTGAATTTCTATCCTAATTGCCACAGTAACCAGTCTCCTGCTGTGCACATTCTCTCCTTGCCTCAACATGTACATACTTGTTGTCCTCCTGGGCCATATTCTCCTTCCTTTACAGTGGCCTGTTGGGCAAGTTTCTCCCCTCTTGTAGCCCATAGTTATTGTAAGCCAAGACTCCAATTTTTCGATAACCATATAGGCTAAGTGAGCAGCAATCCTTTGCTGTTGCTACTCAAAATTATGTTTGGTCACATAACATCTGTGGACAGATGAAGAGTCCTATGGGACTGCTTCTTCCTTATAGTCCTTCAGGAAGCAGAATGACACCTTCAACTCTTGGCTTTCCAGGCCACTGCACTCTCCTCTCAGCCCACTAGAAGGAGAAAAGAACACGTAAGACTCAGATGGGAAGCTTTAAGGGAATGTTTAACAGCTGCATGCATCCTTCCACTCATGTTTCATTGGCTAAAACTTAGTACATGGTCATGGCTAACTGCAAGGAAGGCTGGGAGGTGTAGCTGCCTTTCCCAGGCAGAAGAAAAGTATTTACAGCTTCAACTGAAAAAACCGGAAACATCCTATCCACAGGCGCTCAGCATGTCTTCCTATAGGAATGTAAGTTCCCAGAGGAAAACAGGAACATGGGAAATAATCCAGGACCTGAGAATTTATACATCTAGCTTAAAATGACAGGGAAGATAGCAGGATACTTCTCTCTTCCATCATGAATGTTTCTACTCATATTCCTCTTCTCATTAGGGGACACAATCTGCATGGAGACAAAATTCATGGCTGCCTTTGAGTTTTTACTGCCAACTTGTGATGTTTTTCTATCACTGTTTCTTTCTCTTGGGTAAGCTCTGTAGTTGGTGAATTCCCTGTGTCTGGAAGGTATGAATGGAAAGTTGCCTTTGGAATTCCTTTCTCACTTTTTTTTCCTAGTTTAGGAGGATGGAGCAATACTGACAAAATGTGGTTTGATTACCAACCATTAATACTGAATTACTTTGGTTTTCTGAGCTTTATTTCATTACTTGTTAAAAAAAGTCTTTTTTTGTAGGTTTATGGTGAGGATTATTCAATACAGTATGCATAAAATGTTCAGCACCCTGCTTGGTACATGCCAAGGACTCATTTAAATGGTAGCAGCTGCTATTTTCACCTTTCTTTTGGTTCATTTTATTCAAAAAAGGACATTAGAATGTGCCATTTAAATAATACGCAGCTAATATATTGTCCAAATATGATGAATTAAACATTATGACAGAAGGCGCATCCCCTCCCCAGCCTGGCAGTCCATGACTTGTCTAAACCCAGCAGTGAGTGTGCTCATTTGAACACAGGCTAGGCCCTTCTTTTCTTTGAATATCACGGTCTCAGATGTCACAGATCCAGCTGCAGAAAAGTGAAGGAGCCTCCCTGCAGGGCCAGCATCAGAAACAAGGGTCTTTTAATCAAGCCTCAGGCAATTAAGTGCCCTCATTGACCCTCCAGGGTGCTGCCTCATTAGAAGTTCAGTCTTTCCTGACTGAGGAGAGGGCTTGGCCAGGGCATTGTGCTGCTTTCTTTCTCTTCTCTACTCTTTTCCATGTCCCCTCACACTTTTGCCTCCTCTCTTTTCTCCTCTTGTTCTCTCTCCTCTTATTCTCTCATCTCTCCTCTCTCTCTCTCTCTTTCTCTCTCTCTCTCTCTCTCTCTCTCTCTCCCTCCTCTCTTTCCTGCCTGTCTCTTCTCTCTCTCTATTCCCTCTGTAGATCATGGGGCTGATTAGAGATCGTGTACTGTGTGTTTGAGCAGACACTCTTAGGCCTGAGTAGGGGGAAAGAAATACTATTGAATACGGTCCTGGATTAATGGTATAGTTAGAACTGATGTTTTATCTTTATGCCATTGTGGGAGCTTCTGTGCAGACAAAACTGTGTGCAATTAACCTTGTAGGCTGGCTTGACATTGTTTTGGCCACTGACAGGTATGCTGAACTGACAGCAAAGGCAAGACCTGGCTGTCTTGTAACCTGGGTTTGTTTCTATGGAAACCCGAATTCAGCTCTCCTTCTGACTCTCCGAGGTTAGACAGTGTTCACCGGGAGTAGAGGGACCAGGTGGGGATAGGTGGATAAGGAGGTAGAAAATACAGACTTTTTGTGTTGGAAAATTTCACTTCCTGAGGTGGAGAATGAGTCCACAGTCCCAGTGGGCTCAGAACTGAGCACTGGGGAAAGAGAGACAGTCTTCCCTTGCACTCCACAGCTTGTGAGGGCCAGAGTAACATTGATATTTTCTTAGCAGAAATCATTAGCTTAGCTTGGCCAGGAAAGTTTCTAGCAGAATGCAGTTCTGGCTAACTTCTACCCTCAAGTAAGCCCCTGCTGGCAGTAGAAGTATTTGTGGATTGTGAGCTAGTTCAGTGCTGACTTGTGCAGATCTAGACCTCTTTGTGCTCCAGTTCTCTTCTGTGAAAAATATAATGAATGAGGACAGTGTTATTCCCAGTTACCTTATAAGCCTGCTATCAAGGTGAATCAAGTAATATTAGCCTATAAAGATAGGATTTTGCTGCCCTCAGAGCTGGGAGGCTTGGTGAATTTCCGGTTGTGTATGATAGTGGTTAGGGGTGATCCCTTCCCTTATTATAAATTTAGTTCTTCAATCTGGAGACCCATGCAACTTTCAGCACCTGCTTTTTCTGTCTCTGTTTCTCTATGTCATGACAGGCCCACTCCCCTGCTTCCAAATAAATGGTCACCTTCCTAGAGGTGGACATTGTATCTGATTAATTTCCAAAGCTCAGTACCCCCTTCCAATTCCTTTGCTACCTCGTAGCTTTCTGCAATTGGCAAATAATCTGAGTCGTAGAACATAAAAATTACAATATATGTGGCACTGAAAAACAGTACATATCACTTTTATCATTTCTCACCATCCCTGACTCTTATTTATTTATGGCTAGAGACTTTCCCAGAAGCAGTTTCAGGTAAGAACTTGGAGTTGATCCCTGAAACCACCAGGAGAAGAGTAGAGAAATGATAGATAGTAAAATGTAGAAGGAAAAAAAAGGCAAGTTACTGCCATGCATGGGCAAGAGAGGCTCAGCTCCTTACTCATACCCAGGGGCACTCTAGGAACCAGTATAGATTATGTCTCAGTGTTACCCTGTGAAGGAGTGAGATATTTATCTCAGTGCCCAACAGATTAAGAGCTGCTGAGAGGGAACATTAGGTTTCTACACTGATCTATCCTAAGCTTTAGTGAGTGAATATCAGAAACAAACTGGTAGAGGATATTAAAATGTACATATTTTGACCTGGAATTGGTAGGGCTGATCTGGGGAATGGAAATATGCATTTCTAAGAGGCAGTCTTTCCACGTCATGTTACCTGTCAGTGCTCTGTGACATTTTGTGCTCCCTCCTACATGCCCCCTCCCTTTGGCCCAAATTCTAGTCCCACCTTCTTTGAGCTCTATGATAGTTCCCCTCTATGATTTTTCAGTGTTCCCCTCATTGGTAAAATGGATATAACTTTTCTCTGATGAATTATTATTTATACAGTGACATAAATGATATGAAAGAGCTTTGGAAAATTAGTATGTTAGACACATGAGGGTATGGACTTCTTCGAAATTTCCTGATTTCTGCTTCATTACTGTTCTCCTAGGCTCTAAGCACTGAGTTCTACCCTGGTCCTTTGGTCAGTCCTTGCCTACTGAGGGGCAAAACTGCATAGTACCCCTCAAACAGGACTAATATCACAGTTCCATTTTTTCTCCTTGCTATTTCTCATGATCACTCTTATACCTAGACCATGGGATCATTTTCCCGGTTAGAGGAGCTTCTCATTGCATTGGAAGGGGAGGATGAGGGAAGTATGTGTCACAGTGGGCATTCAGTCCACGGAATGTTGAGATTGATGATGCATGAGATAAATGCTGGAGCCCGTCTGGCACAAGCTCACTCACTCGTTTGGATGGTTGTCTGCAAAGTGAGTAGCTTGGATGTATCCTGATAAAAGTATGAGAAAGCTTCCTCGAATTTTCTCATCAAAACCCCACCCCCCTCCGCCTCCTGTTCCTTTAGCCTCTCGTCATCCAACTCACCTTCCTTCCCTGTGTCCTCAGACTTCCACCACTCAGCCTACCCTCCAACGCAAACCAACCCTTTCTTATCGCCCCACTGTTTTCCCTCCTTTGACTAAAAATGCCCCTTCCCCCTTCCCTCCCTTAAGGAGCTCTCTTCCTAGTTCTGCTTCTAAACCACCCACTCGCCAACCTGTTCATCTTGCTCCTCTTTCCCATTACCCTTCAATTTTTATCCCTACTCCTCCTCCTAGCCCACCCCTCTAGTTCACTGACTTTCAGTCCCCAACCACAATGTAGCCAGCCCAACCAAGACCAGATAATTGAGACGATCCTGAGGTCCTTGGGGACAGTTTCCCTACTAGTAGTAGATTTGTAACAGGACTGTGGATTTGTAACAGCCTGACACAGTGGACACAAGGACTATAGCACAATGGCTGGTTATCTCTTAGCTTGGACTGTTTCTTCATTAATTTCCCGGCTGGTTGGGTCTCTGGATCAGATTATAATTGTAAAGGAACCTAAAATCTTTGAGAACAACAAGTCCCCTGTTCACACAATTGCCAGAAATCCTGAGTCTTGGCATAATAACTTGAAGTAACCTGACGATGTCTTCTGAATCTCATTCATCACGTCTCTCGGAGACCGAGGAAAAACACTAACAGATACTGACTGAGACTCAAGAAATGGGATGGACTCAGATTGAGCAGATGGTTTTCCCATTACTGGTGGAATCACCAGGACTATAGATTTGTAGCAGACTGAAATGGTAGCATAGGGGTCACGGGACGATGATGAGCTACCACTCGGTCTGGACTCTTTCTTCATTGATTTCCCTGTTGTGGCTAGATCTCTGACCAGATTATAATTGTAAAGGAACCTAAAGGCTTTGAGAACAACCAGCCTCCACAGCATAATGCTCACAGAATTGTCGGAAATCCTGTGTCTTGGTACCATAAGTTGAAGGAACCCACAAATGTCTTCTAAATCTCATTCATCACATCTCTCGGAGACCGAGGAAAAACACTGATACTGACCGAGACTCAAAAAATGGGATGGACTCAGATTGAGCAGATGGTTTTCCCATTACTGGTGGAATCACCAGGATTATAGATTTATAGCAGACTGAAATGGTAGCATAGGGGTCACAGGACGATGATGAGCTACCACTCAGTCTGGACTCTTTCTTCATTGATTTCCCTGTTGTGGCTGGATCTCTGACCAGATTATAATTGTAAAGGAACCGAAGGGTTTGAGAACAACCAGCCTCCACAGCATAATGCTCACAGAATTGTCAGAAATCCTGTGTCTTGGTACCATAAGTTGAAGGAACCCACAAATGTCTTCTAAATCTCATTCATCACATCTCTCGGAGACCGAGGAAAAACACTGATACTGACCGAGACTCGAGAAATGGGATGGACTCAGATTGAGCAGATGGTTTTCCTATTACTGGTGGAATCACCAGGATTATAGATTTATAGCAGGGTGAAATGGTAGCATAGGAGTCACAGGACGATGACGAGCTACCACTCAGTCTGGACTCTTTCTTCATTGATTTCCCTGTTGTGGCTGGATCTCTGGACCAGATTATAATTGTAAAGGAACCTAAAGGCTTTGAGAACAACCAGCCTCCTCAGCATAATGCTCACAGAATTGTCAGAAATCCTGTATCTTGGTACCTTAGTTGAAGGAACCCACAAATGTCTTCTGAATCTCATTCATCATGCTTCTCAGTGATCAATGCAGAAACATGGAGGTGCAGCAACTGAAAATCAAGACACTGGATGGAACTCAGATTGAGTAAAGGCCCATTTTCATGGGCACCAAGTGTGCATGTGGACATGTTACTTTTTTTTTTATTTTTAGGGCATCCATGGAAAGTTCAACATGCATAATAGGAAGGACAAGTGTGGTGGGTCTAGTTAGGCCTGCTCTGCTCAGATCCTTCTTTAGCTTTGCAGATAAAGGACTGCATTTGTTTGAGTTGCAGGACGTCAACTCAGAACTTTTATGACCACTTTGGTGGTTCTATGATGTCACTTTAGGGCCTGTAATGACATCAAGACTCAAGCGTGGCACTTAGGAAATAATTATTTTAAGAATCATTTTAGGGATAGAGTTTTTCTCTATATTTGATATATTATGTAATGTTCAGATAAATAAATATATCTTTTGTTTAATATTTTGTTTGTCTAGAACTCTTATCTAGAGCAGGGATCTATAAACCTTTTCTCTAAAGGAACAGATAATAAAGATTCTAGGAATAATGGATCATAGAGTCTCTGTTGCCAATTCTACTATGTGTGAAAGCAGCTATAGACAATATATAGAAAAATGAGCAGACTGTGGTCCAAAAACACTTTATTTAGAAAAATAGACAATGGTTGGCCTGGGCCCATTGGTCAGTTCATCAACCCTGCTTTAGAAGAAAGAATGTGGGCTTCATAATTTGACTCAAGTTTCCTTGTGACTTAGAGGTAACTTTTGTTCTTCTGGACTTCATTTATTTCCTATGGATAATGCAGATAATCATTTTTGTGTCTCAGAGATGTTCTGAAGAGGTAGCGTATACAGAGTTTCCAATACATCAAGGTACTTAACTTCTGTTTCTTCTTATCTTTTGGGTGGAAGCCCATGAATGGTTGCTTAATGGTCACCTCATCAAGTGAACAAGGCTGCATTTATCATCTCACTTTCATGTGAGTCCACCTAACTCTGTTATGCTCCAGGCTACAGAGAGGACTCTGGTCCACGACATCTGCTTTGGATTCACTGGCCACCAGGGACATTATAAGCAAGAAGAACCAAGTCTGGTTTTTGATGATGCTTAGATCTGAACCTTCACTCTGTTCTATGAAAGTTTTAGTTTTAGTTTGTGCCAAGCTGCCTAGGCAAGTGGAAAAGCATGTCAGCATTATGATCGTTAGAGCCCTGAGGGAAACACAACCAACCAACTTCTATAAACAGTTATATTTTTTCCTATGATTAGTACGACAACTTCTCCTGCAGGCTTTCATTGTGGGTGATGTTCTTGGTCCCATCATCAGAGCAAGAATACTATTGGGTTTTATTGGGGCCTTAAGTTACATAGGAGAGGGGAATGACTAAATGCCAAAGTACAGTTCAATATGGGCAATTCTGTAAGGGACAAAACAATGTGATCCCTTTATTTCCTGATGGTGTGACTTAATTCAAAGATATCATTTAGATATGTGGAAGAATGGATGATGCTGAAGCCTTTGGAGGCTCCTGCATTTATTGAGCTCTTGATAAGGATTGAAGGCAGTGAGTTGGAGGTCAAGTGTCTGGGCAGCAGCTACTCTATGAAGCTCATTAAGAGCAGAGCTGTGTGCCTTTTGACTTTCCACTGTGCTGGGGGCAGCACTGGTGACCTGTAATGCATGTTGAGGAGCTTACCAAGGATCCATGGCTGAATTCAAGGCCATCCCACCTACTTAATGAGGTGAACCAAGCCATACACCAATGAGAAGGAGCAAGGGTCTTCTACCACCCCTATACTTTTGGCTTAACATATTCTTAATGGGGCTTATTAAATACCCATTTTTGTCACACAAGATTTCAAAACATCCAAGTTTAAACAATATAACTTCCTAGAACACCTTCTAAGATTCTGAAATATATACATGTTCCGTCTTGTGTCAGTTAGCTTTTATTATGTAATAAGTTATCCAAACCTTTAATGTTTAAAATCAGAAACTACTTAGCTTCATTTTGCAGTGATGTAGATAGGGTCCATGTGGTGTTTCTTACGGTTTCTGATGGGCTTAGCTGTGTCTACAGTTGACTGGCAGATTAGATTGGAGCTGATTTGTCTGTGGAGGCCTCAGTTTCCTTCTACTCCATCAACTAGTCCAGGTTTTTTCACATGTTACCTGGGTAGGGTTTGAATAAAGAACCATGAAAGTTTCTTGAGACATCAGCCTGGAATTAGCACAATATCGCTTCTGCTATATTTTTTATTTCTTCTTTTGGAATTAAAATTTTAATTTTGAAAATATCATAGATTCATGTGCAATTATGGTAAATGATATGGAGAAAACTTGTGTGTTCTGTACCCATGCTAACAACTTGCAAAACTAGAGTACAATATCAAGACCAGGTTACTGGCATTGATATATTCAAGATGCAGAATATGTCCAGAGCCACAAAAATGCATCATCTTGCTACAACTACATCTACTTCTTGCCTGTCTTACCACGTCCTTAAGCCCTGGCAACCACTATCCTCCACATTAATAATTTTGTCATTCTAATAATGATGTATAAATGGAATAATACATTATCTACTCTTTTGGAATAGGTTTTTTTATTAGTATAATTCTCTAGAGATTTATTTATTTGTTCTTTCGTTGTTGGGTAGTATTCCTGAGTGGACTACCAAAACAAAGTTTCATAAACTAGTTAGTTTATAAACAACAGGAATTTAATTTCTCACAGTTTTGGAGCCTAGGAAGTTCAAGATCAAAGCAATTGTGGTATCTGATAAGGGCCTACTCTTTGGTTTATAGGTGGTGCCTTGTTGCTCAGTTCTTACATGGTTGGACAAGGGTAATTAGCTCGCTGTGGCCTTTTTAAGGGTGTGAATTCCAATCATGAGGGCTCTGCCAACCTCTTCCAAACTCCACTTCCTAGTCACCCTGGAAGAGGATAGCATCAACAGATGAATTTGGAGGATACAAACATTTAGACCATAACAGTGATGCATCACAGTTTGCACAATTATAAAACCTCTGTACTAATTTGCCTACAGATTTTTATGTAAATTTATTTTCATTTCTGTGGGATAATTGTCCAGGAATATAATGGCTGAGTCTCATAGTAGTTACATACACCGTGATCTTTTTTCTCTCTCCTTCTCCTTCTCTTCCTCTCTTCTTGCTCCTGCTCCTTCTCTTCCACCTCTTTCTCTCCTCTCACTTCCCTTTTCTTTATCTATCTCTTTCTTTCTTTTAGAAACTAGCAAACTTTTTCTTTAGAAGTTGGATAGTATTACATCCTTACTAGTGATGTGAGGCATCTTTTTTGATATTTTCATCATCTATTCTCAAAAATATTTCTTTGTCTTTTGCTTGTTTTCTAACTGCATTGCTTTTAAAAAAATCATATTGTTGATTTTTAATAGAATTCTTTATATATTCTAGTGCAGTGATGGTGAACCTTTTAGAGTTTTCAGTGATACAAAAAACCTATCACAACGTGCATACTGAGGTTCTCCACTACTGTTGTAGAGACTAATCCTCTGTCTTATATGTAGTTTCAAATATTTCTTTTCTGGCTGGGCAGGGAAGGATACCCTGTAATCCAACACTCTGGGGGGTTGAGAGAGGAAGATCACAGGTTTGACCCCTGGCAGGCAACTTAGTGAGACCCTACCTTAAAAGATAAAAAAAAGGCTGCAATTCAGTGAACTACAGTTCAGTGGAAAGGAAACGTCCTCCAACCTGTAGCTTCTCTTTATCATCTTTACATAGTCTTTCACAGAATAAAGTTTCTTAATTTTGAGTAAGTCCAAGTGTGTTAGTCAGATTTCTGTCAGTGTGAAAAAATACCAAGGGAACCAATTTAAACATAGGAAAAGTTTATGTTTGCTCCCAGTTTTAGAGGCTTCAGTTCATGGTCCCTTGGCCTGTTGTTGGCAGGCCTGTGGTGAGCGCTTAACCATGAGAAGGATGTAGAATGTGAAAGCTGCTCAGCTTATGGCAACTGAGTAGCAGAGAGAAAAAGAGGAGAGATGGTGGAGAAGGGGCCAGGAACAAATTTATCCTTTGAAGGCACATTCCCTGAGACCTGTAATGTTCATTAAATATTTGTTATTTGCATATAGGATGTCCAGTTGCTCCCCAATCATTTGTTGAAAAGCTATATTTCTTCCACTGAAATGCTCTTATACTTGGAAAAAATAAATTGGATATACTTGTGTGGGTTTGTTTTTGAGTTTTTTTCTATCCATTGATCTAGGGCAGTGATGGTGAACATTTTAGAGCTTTCAGTGATAGCAAACATCTGGCTGCAGCACATATGCCATAGGTTAGTCACTGCTGATCTAGGATATTGACCAGTGTCACGCTGTCTTGATTACTGTAGAGATATAATACATTTTGTAATTGGGTTAACTTGTATTAATCAAGTTTTCATCACTTGAAATACCTAAAGAAGTTACTGATGAATGAGATAACCCAGTGCTTTGAAGGGTCAAGGGCATGGTCCCTGCAGTGTCTCAGGTCTAGTAAGTCCTCTCTATGCTGTGATCACGTCCTAAACAGGAAGCCAGAAAGTAACTCGTGGGTCAGGCTTAGGCTTATATAACAACTCATTCACCTGAGGACTCACTTTAGGAGATCAGTACTCACTTCAGATGGCAGTGAACTCAGAGACTGCAGGGCCTCCAACTGTATCCACCATTTATAGGTCCACACCACTACCATGGGTACCAACCCTCCCACACATGTACTTTTGAGAAAACATACAACATCTCAACTATAGTACAGACTCATTCAAACTTATTTTTTTTCAAATTGCTGTAGCTATTTTTTGTCTGTTCATATACATTTCAGAATAATCTTACATGTATCTACAGAGAATCTGGCTGGGATTTTGATAGGAATTACACAAAATCTGTATATACATTTGGGGAGAAGTTACATGCTTACTAATTCATGATATGTTTCTCTATTTAAATTTTCCTTGATTTCCTTCTTCATGGGTTTGTGGTTTTCCCCATGAGTCCTGTCCATGTTTTATTATAATTTTCTTTCAACCATCAAGCATAATTTATTAAATTCAGTAGACTTTACCCACTCTTTCTTCCTTACCAATGTTCCAGCTTTCCCTCTTCTACCACTTCATTTCTCTTTAGAGAAATTTCTCTCGTCATTCTTTCCTGGTGGTGTGCTGGTGAGAACATTTCGAGTTTCCCTTCATCTGAGAATATTTTGATTTTCTCTTCATTCTTGAAGGCTATTTTCAGCATCTGAAATGCTCCACTACTTTTTCTTTCTTCCATGGTTTCTAGTGATAAATCTGATGTCATTCAAATTGGTTTTTCTCCCCCTTCAAAACATGTGTTTTTTTTTTTTTTTTTTTTTTTGACCCTTGGAAGTTTATTTATTTATTTATTTATTTTTATTTTATCACAGGTAGATGCAGGGCTCCCCATCAGTCCCACTCTCAACTCTGTTTAGTTCGCCGATTCCTGCTCTCAGAACTTTTGTGCATCTCTCTCTGCTGTGCCGATTGGGATGCAGCAGCGGTGGCAAGAAATTCAAATCGTGATTTCCAGACGCGCGGGTTCTGGCTTCAGCACTAAGATTTTATCTATTCCAGTTATAGCACCGGGATTGCATTTCCAGTTGGTTTCTCTCAGCTTAGTTCGTTCCTGGGTCGGCAGGGTATATCTCCCCTTGTTTAGGACTCCTCACACTGCACCATTCCTGGATTCAAAGCTGGCTAACTCAGAGAGCCTCCATAGCTGCTGTTATCTATCTGCCATGGTCTCCCAGAAGTCCAAGATGTTGTGTTTTTGACATTTCTTTAAAGAATATATTCAAATGGATGCATTGGGTAGGTCACAAAGATGCAGGACACAGCTGATAAGAAGTCATTAGTCACCAGGAAAATGAATGTCAAAATCTCAATGAGATACTACTTTAGAGCCAGTAAGGTGGCTGATTTTAGGATTTTTAAAAATTATTTAGGATTTATTTATTTATCTTTAATTTTCAAAACATTTCCTATTATGTGGATTTTTTTTTTTTACAAAAACAACTTATTCTGTTTGGTTTCCTTAGCATTATGAACCTATAGGTTCATTACTTTTGTTGTTTCCAAAAATTTCAGCAATTATGTCTTTGAGTACTTTTCAGTCCTGATCTATTCAGTCTATTATTTCTTTTTTTAGACTCAAATTCCATGTTAAATCTCTCATCATAGTCCACAGCCTCTGAGACTCTAATTTTATTGTGTAGCTTATGATCCTGCTGCCCACATTAGATGATTTCTATTTTACATCTTACATTTCAGTGACTCCCCCAGCACCTTCTATTTTATTGTTGAATTCATCTATTGAATTTTAGAAATTTTAGTTATTGTATATTTTAGATTTCAATTTTCTATCTTTTTCACCTCTAAATCTTTTGTTTATTAAAACTTTGTTTCAATCATGTTATCATTGCCCATGGAAACATTTTGATTGCTTAACAGGTCTTGTCAGGTTAAGTCAAATATCTCCATCATCTTACTGTCGTCACTTATCATTTCTTTAAAATAATTCAGTTTGAGATCTTGTCCTTTGGTTTGATGGGTGGTTTTTAAATTAACACCAGAACATTTTGTGTGAGACTTAGATCTTATTTCTGGCTGGCTTCCTCTGGTACCAGTCATCAGGGAGAAGGCATGCTGCTTTAATAGAACATAGGGATAGAAGTGAAGGTTTTCCATTTAAACTCTGTTGACACTTGAGTTATTCTACCACATTTTAAAATCAGCATGTTATAAAGCCAACTAATATTCAAAGAGTACAAAAAGATGGATTCTGTCTCTTAATAGAGCTTCAAAGTCGCACTGAAAAATGACAAGGATATAGGGAAGAAAATCATGGTAGTCACTTGCCTTAGTGATTATGGTTACTAAGCTATAATATTAGCTTTGGTTTGGGAACAGTTAGTCTTAATTTAGTACTTTTTTTCATCAATGATTTGATAGCAGGGTGTTCTCCATAGACACTCTTTTTTTTTTTCATCGGTTCCAGGGATCGAACTCATGATCACCTGCTTGCAAGGCAGGTGCTTATGCTGTTGAGCTAAATCCCCAGCCCCCATAACACTCTTAATATGTTACAAAATCATGTTATTAATTTTTAAGAAAACCTTTGTCTTTTCTCCCCCGCCTCAGTAGTTGATAGACACATATCTAGCTTACCTAAAAGTGGAATAGAATTACTTAAATACAATTTAAGGAGTAAAGTGGCTATAAAATATTCTCTTCTATTTTGGTCTTAGAATTGAAATCTTATCTGTCAAGACTGTATTGATCCTGAAAACTAATCTTATGTAGCCTATGACAAGTCAATACAGAAGAAAGGGCAATAATTAATGTAGACAATCATATGTTGTATTACTATATTTCTCTATAAAGTTGTTTTACTCAGGTTTTTGAACAAGGTGTGAAAGAGTGTAACAACACTCAGTAATAGAATAACTGGGCTCAATGATTATGTTTCATATAGAACATTGATTTGCAAAGATGAGAACCTCATACCTGAGGATTTGCTAAAAGTGAAGTAGATTAGTAAATTGTCTAATCATAGCTGTCTCAAATGGTCCTAAAGCTTTCCATATTCTTAATGCAGTGATGGTCGCTCATGGGTCTTTTGTACTTGATTGCATTTTAGTTTTTCTGAGGCAGATCTGTGTCTCTACTACACAGGGAGAACACTGTGGGCACCGTTTGTGACAGTGCCTAAACCCATCCTGAGCTTTACAACCAACTTGCCATCTGCCCCAACTCTGCATCTCTAGAGGTAACACATGGCTTTCAACTTCTAGCAAAGCCTTATGCCCATGCTTAATTACATTTTCATATCAATTCCTAGAAGTGGAATTACTAATTCAAGATATAATGAATTTTATATCTTTTGAAATACATTATCAAATTAATTTCCAGAAAGTTATTCACTCTTTTCATTTCCTTGAACAGATGCTATTACTCAGTATTATGCCCTTTTTAAAGTACTTAGGCAAAACAGTGTTTTCTTAATTTTTCCTTAGTGTATTTATATAGGTTTTAATCCAGGACCTTATTTTTACTTTTTAATTCAGGATTTTTATTTTCATGTCCTAAGTTCCATTCTCAGGTCTTCCCAGAGAATCAAGAGACTTTTATACAAATGTTTTCTTTCCCATTGACTTCTGTTTTGTTGAGCATGTTTACATCAGATACAATTTGCATGTCTGGCTCTTGTTAAATTGTTTACTCACTCTGTGTTTCAAACAGTGTTGAATCTCTTGGTCTCATGTCCATGGTCTTCTGGATGTGAATCCTGGGAATTCTATCCTATAGTAGTCTGTTCTGGGAGGAACTCTTGTCTTGTTTGGTATTAGGGGAAGATTAGAAGTGGCCTCCACAGGTGGTGAGCAGAGCAATAACTGAGAACACAAGCAAGATCAATATCTAATCCTTTGCAGCCAGCCAACCTTTTCTGAGCCTCATCTTTATTGATTTCTTTGGGCGCCACTTCCTTTTCTTGGGTAATCAGTCCCTTTGTTCAGTGGGTGAACAAGAAAATAGCACTTTTGCCTTCTTTTGAAAGGACAGAGATGGCTGCTTAACTCCGAGTTCCTGGAGTGGAAGGAGGGAAGCCCAGAGTGGCTGCCTTTTAGACTAGGTCCTCTGTAGAGGGGCCTGGGTGACATGAGTATTTAATTAGTCTCATTCTTTTGCTGGATTGAAGGATCACAGATCCAGCGGGGTGGAGAGAGCTGTGGCTTAGCAGCAGTATGGTAGAAAAAAGGTCAGTAAGTTCAATGGAAAGAACAACTTTTATTAAACACTGTAGCTTCCAGTGAGATAAGCATTTTACAAATGAAAGAATGTGGTTTGGGCAGCCAAGTTCTCAAAATCTGAAAATGTCAGATTTATAAGACACTGAGGTTTTTACATAACATTCTATTCCATAGTCTTGATTCCAGGACTAAATCTAACTTTATATGGTCAAAAATATCTGGATGGCTCTCTTAATTCTGGGATGTTAATGAGAAACTAGGGGTGCATGTTTCAAAAAGGAGAACATGTTTTTAAATATCTGAAGGACTGTGATATGAAAAGTTTGAATTTTTGGTTATTGTTGCTTCGATGGGCAAAAGTAGTGTGAGAAGGTCAAGATGGTGCTGTGTGGAAGATAACTCATTTCTAAGCAGTTTGGAGTAGTAGTTTGTACTGAGACCTTCTCCAACATGAAGGCACATTTTTGCTTAACTGAAGTTCTGAATATGCTTTATCCTGGAGTTCCCAGTGAACTTCTTCCTCATTCTCAAGACTCAGACAAATATCATAAATCCATGGATGCTTGCAGGCACTCATCCAAAAGTATTTACTATGTGCTAGAGAATGTGTTAGGAACTGGGGATCCATGATAAGGAAGACATACTTAATTCTGATGAGGTTTTATGGAGTGAGTCTCCTCTCTGTGGCTTTGTTTGATGTATATTCACTGTAGAGCTCTCAGCTAAAGCTCCTCTATGCTGCCACTCCCCTTTTAACATTGTTAGTTTGGTGGTCACCATTTCATGGTGTCCTGCTCATATGCCCTTGGGCCTTATGATGGCTGTATTTGTTATTTGCTTCCAACTACCTGAGATTTTTTTCTGGTAGAGTCTACTCACTGGACAAACACAGCAGGCCAGAAGTGCCAGAGAACTACTACCCTTTGGGAACAACTTTCAACAAGAATCTCATGTGGGAGTTGGTAGTTTCAGTATCTAAGATCCCTTATCCCTCAGGTAGGATAATGCTAACAAGTGTGCTGTGCACTGGCTTCCCCGTTCACTGAGTTCCCCGTTGCTCTGCTCACCATTCCAGGGCTCGTGATGGCTGAATAATAATTCATGCTCAGTCAATTTGTCTTCTCATCTCACTTTTCTTCCAGAGATTATCTCCTAAAGCAGCTTCTTGAACTTGAATTTTTTCAGTGCCTACTGCCAGGGAACACAACACAACACTGTTGATGAGCAGAGGTAGTGGGGGGGAGTGTCTTAGTTATTTTTTACTGGTTGCTGAGACAGAATACCTGATGCCCAACATTGGGAAAGGAAAGGTTTATTTCTTACAGTTTTTGGAGGTTTTAGTCTATAATCAGTTGGCTCCAAGGTAGGATGGCATGGTGGGAGCGTAGTTTATGACTGCTGCAAAGAGCAAGCGGAAACTGGCAAGAGAGAGACACACACATTTTATGGTGGGTGTAGCACTGACACCATAAATCTAAAAGCTAGACAATGAACCAATCACAAATGCACAATGCAAACGCATGAGGTCTGGGGGCCACCGACATAAACCATAAAAGGGAGAAAACATTACAGTGTACAAAGCAAGGTAGTGATTGTTGCATATAGAAAATACTTTTTATGGAATTTTAGTTTAATTAGCAATGCATGTGTGCACATTTAGTACTTTTCTCTCAGTACTGTCAAGAAAAATCAGGCTCATCCAAAGAGATGAAATGGGACAAAATAGAAAATCAGCGTTTACTTCAGTGTCTAGTTATCCCACATGAGCTATGTTCTGTAGGGGCAATGATAAATATTTTCTTTTCTGCTGTAACTCATGAACTTGCAAAAGACCATGGTTCAAAATGGGCAGCAACAATGTAAGATGGACATATAAATTCAAGGGTTCTCTTCATGAATTTCAATTTTCACAACCATATTTAATAAAAACAATAATCTTACTACAACAATTTATAGGCAATTTTCTGCAAGGCAGACACTGTGGTGGGTGCCCTGCATACATTTTCCCATTTTAAACTTCTAACCTGTAGGGTGGTACGACACAGGTGTTAATCTGCTGGCACGTGCCCTCCTTCATCTCTGCATGGCTCACACCTGCAGCTATGCGTCCTATCAGTCCCATCAGTTCTTCACCTCAGATGCCTCCATCTCTTGTCTCTTTTTGATGGCTTTACTTGGTACCATGGGAACGTGTTCTACTGTGCATAGATAGAACCTAAAAGTAGGTATGAACTTTGGGAGTAGTTGTCATTGCGAGAAAATGGAACAGGCAGATATTCTGCCCCAGCCTCCTTTACCTGCACGAACATTTTGAGCCATGTTTATATAACTTCTCAGAGCATGCTTATAGGATTAGGCCTATAACAGACTCCGCTTGCTAACACATGCTTGATTCCTTGTCTCTCTTTTTATCTCTTTGTTTTTCATTTCCTTTCCTGTCACAGAGAATTACCTGTGTCAAACCTTTATTTTAGAGTCTATTTTGAGAAATCCAAATTAGATAGCCTGCATTTAATCAGTGAAAAAATTGACTTTCAGTTAATTGTTCAGTTAATTAATGGCAGACCCAAGGTTGAGCCTGGATTTGTTTCTTCTGTGATCATCCTGTTCTGTCATATACAAAAATAAATATAAAAATAATATCCAGCCACAAGGGAGGTTGCTTCCTTTTTTCTTGCTTTTGTTCTCTCTCTCTTTCCCCCTCCCTCCCTGCCTTCTTTCCTTCCTTTCTTCCTTCCTTCTTTCCTTTCTTCCTCCCTTCCTTCCTTGCCATTCATCTACTATGTACCATGTTGTCTTTTGGGTGTTAGAAACAGCGAATAACAGCAGTGCAACATCCCCAAGGATCTTAGCACCCAGAAGGGCAAGCATTTTGGAAGTACTTACAAATACTATAGACAGAAAAAGAATGCTCATCAGAAATACTTTAGTTATATAACTCAAGAGCACAAGAGAAATTCAATGATATGATTATTAATCATCCTGCCAAAACAATAACTTGATAATTCTATTTTCATACATTCATTAGGCAAAACCTAATTTTTTTTACACACAATAGCTTTATAAAAAGGCAGTGTTAGTAAGTTCATTTTGTATTCAGTTTCTGAAGATATTAACTGACATTTAATAGTTTGTAATTGATCTATGTCATTTTAAGTTATTGGTACAGTCTTCTGTGGAGGAAGGGAAAGTGTATTAACTAGAAGCCCAGGGTATCTCTGATATGTAATTTCTGTGACTTGAGGATAAAAATTAGACTCCTGAGTTCTGTCACACAGTCTCTGCTTAGTTTAGGGAAATACATGAACCCTCATTTTCTTAGGAGACAGTATCAGAAATCTCCGGGTGGTATTGCCCTAGTTCTGACATCGGCACTTTTGGTTATCACATAGTAACTGTCGCTTTCCTCTTTTGCTACTTCAGTTCATTGTGATTTCTTGTCTCTGATAATTTCCAGAGTATTGACGTCACTGCATCAAAACCCTACATACTGATTACTGTTAATGTGTTATTGATGCCGGAACCTGGGGACTAATGTCTAGACTGTCAGTATTTTGTCCTATGACTGACTGTCAAAGCAGCTGAGAACTTGTTTGCCCATTTCTGCACGTCTTGAAGTCACCTTGGTGGCCTGCTCCTGACTGGTGTGCTTCCAAGAAAGGGTGGGGTGGGGTTACCTGCAAGCATTTTGTACTTTAATAGTAAATTCCATATACCTCCTGATTTGTAATATGGGGATAGTAATAAGCTCTGTCTTAACAACTGCAGTGGGCAGTGTGTAGGGCCTCTTTGATTCTTACCATTTTTAGGCAACTTAGCTTAACATTCAATTACCGGCACCTGCTTTTCTTTTCCTAGAGGCTTGCTCTGAATGCCTTAGGCTTGAGAGCCAGAAATGTCAAAGACTAGTGTCTTAGTTACTTTTTACTCATTGCTGAGACAAAATACCTGAAGCCCAAAGTTAGGAAAGGAAAGGTTTATTTCTTACAGTTTTTGGAGGTTTCAGTCCACACTTAGTTGGCTCCAAGGCAGGTGGGTATGGCTGGGCCGCAGTTCATGGCAGCTGCAAACAGCAAGCAGGAACCATGAGAGAGCAAGACACACCTTCTTCCTGCCATACATCACATCCTGGCTCCACCCCTATGTGGGTGGAGCACTGACACCATCAATCCAAGCACTAACAATGAACTATCACAAATGCACAATGCAAATGCATGAGGCCTGGGGGCCACAGACATAAACCATGACAACTAATTTCTTGAGAGCAGCCCTCAGCCAATGACTAGTGAGAATTATTGAAAATATTCTAGCTCTTTTGTCCATTAAATGGGATAGCTTTGAAGGGTCATAGGTACCCCAAAGTTTTGAGCTGTCGTTGCTCTTGGTGTCGCCTGCTCGTGGTATCAAACCTGTTACTTGCTTCTTTTCCACCTTTTTTATTTCTCCACTCCTTTACTAGTGTTCCTACACCTTCCAAATGGACAACCTGCAGCCAAATTTCTGCCTGAGATTCTGCTTCTGCAGGAGTCCAAATTGTGATATCGGTTGTTGTCAATATTAAATCACATATGGATGTAGAGTATTTAGCTTGATATGTGTATTCGTTGAGAATATACTTGATTTCTCAAAATTATATAGTTTCATTTATCTCTTCGAATGCTTGCTTATGCATTTCTGTGGTTCCCAAATTTAACTTTTTATTTATCTCAATTTACTAAAAATAGTTAATAATTCAGAAAATGTTTGTAATTTTTCTTCTGATAACATTAGATTTAAAAAAATGAGTTTCCAAAAGCAGTGTCTTATGATTTACATGAGGGATCTTCTAGAAATGTTCACATATTTAAAACTGTACAAGTCCTAATTAGCATAAAGCACACAGTCCAGTAAAAATAGCCTCATATCTATACTGAAGAAGTGATTTTGAATCATCAATCTTTAGTCTTGGCTCACACTTTGCAAAGAACCGATAAGACATGTGCTGTCATGTCCTTTGGAATAACCACCAAACTGCCATTAGCCTTTAAATACCTGCTACCTGGAACTTTACCTTTGACTGTATCAGAGTCAACCTGGAGATCCACAGATTAGCTTTGAATGATAGATATGTTTTATTTGGTATAGAGCATAATAAAATCATCAACCAGTCCTTAAAAATAGGGAGAGTTCATGGAAAATTTATATTTATGGTACCTTTTGAAAATATTGGGAGGTCTGCTAATCCTTGGCCTGAGTTTCCATATGGAAGTAACCAGCAGGTACTCAACAGTCACTGTTCCTGTACAGTAGGGCATCTGGGCATAAGCTTTTTAGTTTGTAGCAGGCTCTGTCATTGCTTACTCTCCCCCACTTCACTTTTAAAATTATATTAACTGTCTTGGTATTCATTTTAGGTGACATCCGTGACCTTTTAGAAGTGGGAAAGAAGCTTATTTTGTCTTCTTTTTTTCCTTCCTTTTAAAATTTGTTCTATATTAAGAGACCAAATAACAGTGGGAAGGAAGGACGTACCTTCTGAAATGGAGTTAAAATTCATGTTTTTTTTTTTCTTTTTGAGACAGGGTCTCACTATGCAGTTCAGGCTGCTCTTGGGCTCACTTTGGAGCCCAGGCTGGTCTTGAACTTGCAATAATCCACCTGCCTCAGCCCTCCTCAGTGCTGAATTAAAGGTATGCACCACCATGCCTGGTAAAAATTCATGGATCTTAAAAGGGGATTATAATGAAGAAATTAATAACATTTTAGTGCCCAAAGATTAACATGAAACATAATAGAGTTCTTCATAATTTAATTACAAGTTTTAAAATGCAGGACCTGGTAATGAGACAAAAGACTCAAGCTGCAGGATGGACATTTGCCAGTTTGCTCTGTGACTAGATGTATATCCAAGCAACTGGAGATAATGCAACAGTCTGTTTGGAGTTTCCTGGAAATTGGCCAGGACCAAATGACCCTCTAGGCTGCCCAATTGTGATGATTGATGGTGTGGATTTGAGTAAATAATGCCCAACTAAGTTGGCTCAGTGTAGTTCTGGGTGTGGAAGACCCACCCTCGGGGAGGATTATTGCCAGAGTGCTATAAAAGGGAAACAAACATGGAAGCATTGCTCTGTTTTCTTCTTCAGAGCTACAGTTTTTGCTTTCACCTTGAGCATCATTTCCTGGTTTCCGCCACAGACCTTTTAGCCTTGTGATAAGACTCACATGAGACGCTACATGCAGCTCCAGGCTTTTGACTGGATCCCACCTTAAAGGGACATTTTACGTCTTCCACACCTGACTCTGTGGGTGGACATCGTAAACCAATCTGTAAATTCTTATACATTTGTATATCTTATATCTATTTCTGTAGTAAACACTAACTGATATACCCATAATAGTTCATGCTTTAAACACCTGGCTTATAATCATCAGTTTAATGTGACTGTTCTTTGGCTTTACTTCTGGGTCACCTCCAACTCTCCTTGGTCCCTTGGATGAATTCAGTATACAAATATCTTTGGACAGACTTACTGGTAAAATGAAAAAAGAGGAGTCTCTGAGTGTATCTTTTAGAAGGTTATGTATTCTTATTCTTTGGATGGAAAGATGTTCTACATAATTTTCCCTCCAAGCAGCTGCATACTGAATAATGCACAAAGGTTTGGTCTAGTCAGGAATGTTAAACACTTGTTTATCTGTCTTTCTATTCTCCACATCCATGGGGGATAAAGACAAGAGCAAATACTCTGCTTTACAACATTAAATCCACTGAGATTAATGTAAAATGCCTTACCATCAGGTAGTCTCAATAAAACTGTATTGTTTCATTTTATTCATACTATTTCCAAAATAAAGCATTACCCTAAAATATGCAATAATGATGGTCTTTAAATATAGTAATTCTCAGCAAATGTCACTGTGCTCTGGGTGAAGCTGGTCATATCCCTTGCATAGATTAGGTTCTCTCTCTCTTAATTTTATATTCCGTGGTGATTTGGCTTCCAAATCATGAGCACACTGTCAGATTTAGTGACCTCATTTCTCATCAATGACAGCCTTAATGACACTCAAATATATCATTCACTTTTTCCCATTCCAAAATATACCAACATTGTATATCATCATTCACCCAATTTGACTTATAGGCTTTTAAAAAATCATTCTCATTCTGTCCAGATAAGGTTGATAATTCAAATGGAACTTATATCCACAGGAATTCAATAATTATCACTAGAAGAAAATTAATTCCCAACTTAGTCTATTCTCACTCCAATGCTGGCCAATTTTTCTGAAATTCTGCAAATATTTTTTAGGGTAGATCATATTTTAGACCCAATTTAACCTTAGATTTATCAGCATAATATTCAAAGGAAATGAATGTAATTTCCAAGTTCAACTAATACACCAGAATGTGGATTTAAACAGTATACAAATACAGCACTAATAAAACAACTTTCCCCTAAACTATACAGCAACTATTTGCTTTGGGAAGGGACCATAAATGTCACTATTCTTTACCTCATGGCTAGCTTAACTTTCCTTAGGATAAGAGTGTGGGGTGAGGACCTGTAGCTCTCCACATGTATTGCAGAAAATTTCATCTTTTTCTTCTATTTTCTCCAGAATCTGTCTTTGAATCAAAGTTCTGAATCTCTATCCTTTATGGAGAGCTTTTCTGTTCCTTCATTCTCCTTGTGAAGGTATCAAGCAATACTGAAAAATGATTGTAGGGGAGTCCCCCCTGCAAATGTTTTCTAACACCAGCTGCTCACATTCCTGCTTTCTCTCCAGAGAAAACTACAGTTAACAATTTTATGTGAAAATTTCTGATCATGAGGCAATTGTACTATCTTTGTGTTACATTTAGATGCTGCTAATTCTAAGTTGAAAAGTGAGGCAATGATAAAAGTCAATGGCTCAGTTACGTGGTGTGTGAATTACCAGCACACTGTTGAATTGTTTTGAGGTGACGTTGGCATGCCTTAAATGTAGTGTGCACATTGTCTTAGCTGGAGGGATTCACATGTTTTCTTCTGTCTCTCAACTCTAGATGCTTCTTTTGGGCTTTCAGTCATCATAATGCAACATTCCTCAGGACATCATAAATATGGTATGACTCAGAGCCAACCAGAGCTCTTCTGTATGACTGGTAGATGGGTGTTTAGTTGGAATTGCCAGTTGTCTTTCTTAACATGAAGAAAGCCTGTCTGAAAAAGATGAAGACCTGATGATTTGATGCTAAAACAGTTCCTAGATTTCTAAGTTGCATGAGCCAATGCATTCTCTTTTTAAATTTAAACCAGTTTGAACGTATTTATCCTTGCAATTTAAATTGTCCTAATGCATACTCAGTGTGTGCCAAATTTCTTGCACACATCTGCTCATAAAATTTTCCAAACATGTGAGTGAAACTAAAGTATCTGTGTAGACAATCTGGGTATGTGTGTTCATTTGTGTTCTGCTTCTGTGTAATATGGAGGAAAATAGTGAAAAAACCCACACCTGCACATCTAATCCATAATACTACAGCAACACAATGCATTATGTATAACATGAGGATGTCCTAGAAAGGTGTTCCAGAGACTGGGTAAAAGTAAGAAACTTTTAGAGAGAGCTAAGGAAAATGGGGGCCTACGTGAGAGCAGGGTTTACTCTAATGTTGAAGATGAAAGTGAATGGAAAGATACAGAGAGTTGTGGTTCAGAGAGCTTGACTTTAGAGTGGAAAGGTTTGGATGAGACAATAGCAATGTGCAACTAGGGAAGGGGAGGACAGCACACGGGAAAACACATATATGACCATGTAGGCTGAAGTGGGGGGCTGCCCTGTGAGAGGAAAACTAAGAGGATGACTCACTAAAATTTCAAAAATTTAAGATATGAGGAGGATTAATAAGTTCTGGTTTAAAGTTATTTAGTTTGTGGTAAAGGAAGTGGTGATTCCTCAGTCTAGGTTTTTAAAAGGTAATTAGGTGGCTGTGGGAGAATCAAATGTTTTTGTCTAAAGTAGTGATCTAGTGATTCATTTATCCCTTGTCCACTCACCTCGCCATCCATCCATCCATCCATCCATCCATCCATCCATCCATCCGTACATCCATTTCTATCATTTATCTTCTCATCCATCCATTAAACCATTATCCATCAATATCCAGGTATTTATTCATTGAACTCTTATTTAATGCCACAGCCTGTGTTTCTTGTCAAGAAGGATAAAATAGAGGATTCTTCTTTCTGGGATACTTCAAGCTGCGGTGTGAAAAGGATACATCACCAGATCATTACAACACAGCTTCCCAAGTGCAATAATACAGGCTTTTGCAAAATGTCACGGGAAGGCATATTGGTTGGGAAGATTAAATGAGATTACATGTGTGAAAAGCACTTTGCCAGTTATTGAAGTATTAGTCATTATTATAATCTTCATAAAAACTTTGGGAGAAAGGCTTGGATTATTATCCCTTTAATTTTTTTATTTATAAAAGCTTCCTAAGTATTTTACTACCACTCACAAAGTAGGGAAAATAGAACTCCACACTTCAGGCACTTTAATACTGGCATTGTTTTACACATTGCTAAGTTTCACTAGTGTCTTTATTCTTGAAATTTTAATTTTTTCACATACTAATCATTCTGCATATATCACAATTCAGAATTTTTTCTACTTAAGGGCAATTACCTGCATTTTCCCATATGTAAAACTGTTTATTTAGGCAGGAGGAGTCAGGAAGGCACCATAAAAACAGTTGAGACATTTCCCAACCCAAAAGCCTACCATCATGGCTCCTCATGGATACTAGGACCCTGCGCTTCCCTTCCTAACAATCATGGTGCAGATTCCTCGTCCCTGCAGTGGTCCTATCTGCCACCCCAGGCATGGAGCTGTGCCTGGTATGCATGTAAGTTCCTTTTCATCTGATGACTCTGAAAACTCTCTTTATGGCTGCTGATGAGGGGTTGCCCCTTTGTCCTGAGTTCTCTTGCCACTGTGAAAGAAGCATCCCTCTGACCCAACCTGAGTCACATTGGTGGGCTACTTTGTGTTTACCATGGATTTCTGAGATTTAAGGATATCCCTACTTGCCTCTATTTTCTCTTAAAGCTGCCAACCCTATAAGAACTTCATTCCCATCTATCACCAGGATAGCCCTTGTCACCAGTGGTCACCAGGGACCTTCTTGTTTCCGAGTCCAGTTGCTAGTGCTCAGCTAGAGTTTTACTGGCCTTTTCAGCAACACCTGAGATAGTTATCACTTTTCCCTCCTTGAATGCTTATCTTCCAGGATATCATTCTTCTGATAGCTCCTACTCAGTGCCTTTTGCTGGTTTCTCTTCATTTCATTGACTTTTAGAGATTGGGCCACCCTGGGCTTCAAGCCTGCAAAGATCTTCTCTGTATACACTCACAATTAGGAAATTTCACACAACTTTGTGACATTAAATTGTACCTAGAGACTGATGACTCTCGAATGTATCAATCTACTTAGATCCCTTCTCTTAACTCCACATTCATATAGTTAACTGACTATTCATCATTTTTTCCTCAAGGATAGCAAACAGGCACTGCAAACATTACTTGTCCAAAACCCATCTCATGCTTCCCTCCTCTACCCACGTCGTCCCCATCTTAGTAAGTGACACATCTACTCTTCCAGTTACTTCAGCTAAAACCTTGGAGTCATCTTGAATATCTTCTATACTTGCATCTAATCCATCAAGAAATCATGTTATCTGTCTTTCAAAATAGATTCTGAGCCTTACCACTTCTCTCTGCTTATGGGGCCGCCATCCCAACCTAAGTAACTAGTGTGTTTTACTGGATGACTAAAATAACCTCTTCACTGGACTCCCTGCTTTGCCCATATATCTCTAAAACATGGATTCCAGCAGTGATTTTTATTTGTTTGGTTTTACAACTCAAGTTAGTAATACATCATGTCATTTCTCTGTCCCAGACTTCATTGGCTTCCATGTCATTCCTAAAAGATCTTACACAATCTGGGCCACTGATTACCTCCTATTATTTTATCACGAGCTCACTTTATTTCAGTGCCATTAACATTCTTGTTCTTCAAATGCACTAGCCTCTCTTGCTATATTTGCTGCTTTCTTCTGCATGTGATGCTCTTTCTTAGCATGCATGGTTTATTCCACCCTTCCTTTAGGTCTTCAACCATATGTCAACCAAAGAAATCTCTGATTACCCTCTGTACCATAATAACTTTCTCATTGCTAACAGACTATATCCATTCTTTATAACTTTTATTGCATGAATCATAATCTGATCACATGTATTTCTTTCTAGAGCTCTTATCATGTGCCAGGGTCTACATTATTTGAAATCTATATTATTTGAATTCCAAATTCATATGCAGATATGCAAGTACAGTATATACTTATTATCAACCTCTTCTTTCTAGAGCTTAAATGAGACCAAAGTGTTAGTTTCTGTGTTCATGACACTTACAGTATGTCATATCCACAGACAGCCCAGGTATAGTTGTATGGTGGAGTAGGTTGTTGAGAGACAAAAGAAAATACTGGGAAGTAGATTGTTAGAAATAAAGTTTATTAAGGTATTAACAGGAATCAATAGAATTAATTGGGACTAGCAGAAAAACAATTGGGCCCAGTGCTGGCAGCTTAGACAGGAAAGTCACTAGAAGGTACCTGGGCTGTCCAGGGTTTACAGGCTGTGATAGTTATTTGTCAGAAGATCAGGTGATCATGGGCTGGATGGAAAAATCACTAGAGAAAACTTTGAGTACAGAGTGTTCAGTGGTGGCTGGTTGGACTACAGCACTCCACAGTGTTCTGCTTTTTTTCTTTTTCTTTTTCTTTTCTTTTTTTCGTTTTTCTTTCTTTTTTTTTTTTGAGACAGGATAGTGTTACATAGTTCAGGCTGGCTTTGAACTTACTATGTAGCCCAGCCTGGCTTCAGACTCATGGCAATACTGACTCAGCCTACTGATTGCTGCAACTTTAGATGGGGCATCACTATGCCAAGAAGAGAGAGATTTTAATGAGCTACATATCAGTGACATCATTAGTTTGCTTTGTTTGATTGTATGATCAGTATTCCATATAATATAGCATATGGGAGACAGTTTCTATAGATAGCACTGAGTTTTCTCAATTCCCAGTGTCCATTGGGTAATACTTTTATAAACATGTTTGCAGTACATAATGATTGCACTCACCATGGGGAGCTGGTACATGTGCATAACACATCTAGGTTTTTTTTAGTCCTCTTCCCTCAGTTAATACTTATGCAATCATTCTGGTCCCTGTTCCCTTACAGTGGGCCCTTGACTTGGACAGTGTTTGGGGAACACAAAAAGATGTTTTCAGGAACATGGTTCTAAGTGCCCTAGTTTTTTTCAGGGATAATACAGAGTGATAATACATGAGTACATATTCAATAAATATAGATATCCCTTTATTTACCAACTTTTTCTTATGATCTTTTCCTCCTATGACTAAGAGTATGGTTTTTTTATATAACATTGAAATATTTTCTTTTCTCCAATGAGGTACAACAATATACTGACTAACTTAATCTCTGTGCCTCGGTTTTATTTGTATAATGGACCTGATAATAACACCTTATAGAGGTATAAGAAAGAAATAGGTATTGCTGCTGAAGTCCTCTGTACAGTATGTGATCTATAGAACTGTGTTTAATAGTTTTGGGGAAAATAGAATCAGACAATCAGGATTTAAGTGACTTATATGTTATAAAAGTGCTGAACATATAGTAAATGTATAGAAGAATAAGGTAAATAATATATTTTTTTGTCTTTTTCTTTTTTATTGGTACCGGGGATCGAACTCACGACTGCCTGCTTGCAAGGCAGGCACTTATGTCGCTGAGCTAAATCCCCAGCCCCCGTAAAGAATATTTTTTACTATTTGATTTACCATTAAGCCGTACAATCTGGGGAAAATGACTTAGTTTCCCTTTGTTTCAACTCCTCCTCTCTGCAATAGGAATAAAGTAGCTACTATGGCAATTAGTAATATACAGTGTATAACATGTCTGAACATTGACAATGCTGGTAACTATTTCCCCATTGTGTGACAGTCAGATTATTTTATTTTAAAACCATTGTGGATAATACTGTGATGAACATCTTTATGTACAACATTTTCCACATGCTTCAGATTATTTCCTTGCCTTAGAATACTCTAATCAGTATTACTGAACCAAAATGTGTAAATATTTTCATGGCTCTTGTTTCATAAGCCAAGATTTTTTATCCTTATTTTGTAGACCATAACTCTGAGCCTTTAGGTAGAGTCAAGATTAGATATCAGAGTGCACCATATTTTATCGCCTCTTTATCTTGTCCTCTTCTTTTCCTAACAAGGTAATTAGACAATTAATAAAGTCCTCTACCACACTGTGAATTGTCTCCAAAATGTACCTGTTTAAAAACAATGGATATTTATTTCATAGTTTCTGTGGGTCAGGACTTGGGGAGAGCCTGCTCTGAATGGATTTGGCTCAGGGGTATCTAAAAAGGATGCAGTAGTTGTTTTTAAGGCAGCAATAATCTTGAGGCTTGACAAGGGCCGGAGAATCCACTTTGAAGAGTACTCATGTGGCTGCTTTGGGGGCTTCAGTTCCACAGGCTGCCTCGGGGTCCTTACAGCACGGCAGCTGACTGTCCCCAGTGGGGATCAAGGAAGAAAGGGGAACTTGAGAGAGAAGACAGCCTTTTATAGCTTAGTCTCAGAAGTGACAAACTGTTATTTATGATGTATACTATTAATCGCATATTGTGAGTTGTGAGTACAAGGAGGTGGGCATCATTAGGTATTAGCTTTTTTTCCCCTCTTTGCTGTACTGGGGATTGAATCTAGGGTCTCACATGTACTAGGCTAACACTCCATCACTGAGCTAGTATGTATTTTTTTTGTCTCCTTGCCTCCCCTTATTCCTTTGTCACTGGCTACTTTGTTTTTAACCACTTTCTGTTATGATCAGACATTTGTTAAATTTCACTGTCAATCCCTGATCTGTTTGCCTTAGTAGCTACATTTAGCTCTTACAACTCCCAATGTGTGGTGTATATTACTCTTCCATTTTTCAGAGAGGAAAACTAAGGTACAGAAGGACAAAGTAACTTGCCCTAAGATGATCACACAATGAGCTAGACTCAGAGTTGTTTCAAGCTCAGAACTGTGACTGTAGAATCTTTCTGCTACAGGTCTGGACCTTCTTGGCAGATACTCTCTCCCCTGTTACCATTTTAGCTCTGGGAAGCACTGAAAGCTGACACCTAGGGCATAATTGTCAAATTAGTCCCTTCTTGGCTGAAACCACTAATCTCCTTTCTGCATTGTCAGAGAGAATACAGTGAGGACAAATCTGCTCATAGCTGGAGTTACCTCCATGGAAAGGCCCAACAATAATCCCGAAGTATGATTGGAAGAACAATTCTAGTCTTTGGTATAAGCCTTATTGATCTCAAAAATCTCTTAATTCCTATATTTTTGGGTGGTTTTATTACCTGTGATTACTTGTTAAAGGTTATCTGAAACAGCTGCTCAACTGTTTTAGTCATTTCAAAATCAGGCAGGGTTCCCAAGACTTCTCTGTATGTCACTTTTGATAGGGTTTTTATATGGTCTTCTGTCATCTTTCTAAGAATTTTGTCTTTGTTCCACTAGCTTTCTGACAGAGTTGCAAAAGGAAGAGGAACCATGGACTCTTGTCTCTCTTTTTAAATCCTAGGTGCCTAATAGGTTACTCCAAATTTATTATGTACTGTAAAAGCACTTCTTGTTCATTTCTCTGCTTGTATCAGTTATCTAGACCTGTGTAACAAAATGACTCTCAAATTTAGCAGCTTAAAAGCAGAAAATTTTTGATTAGTTTGATTTCTGTAGGAGAAGGATTTATGAAGCACTTTAGCTTAGTCCTCTGGCTCAGGGTGCCTCACAGATTTCAGTCTAATCATCAGGCAGGAATGAGCTCTCTCAGGACTCGGTTGAAGGAAATTTCACTTCCGGGTTTGCTCATATGGCTGTTGGTAGGGTTCATTTCCTTGCTGGACGTTGGTGAGAGTCCTCTTTTAAGCCTTTTCCATATTGGCTTCTCCAGAAAGATACTTACATCATGGTACCTGCCTTCCATCAGAATGAATTAGAGAAAGCCAAGAAGATGGAGAAAGGGAGTCTTTTTAACCTCAAGTGACATCACTATACTTTTGATATATTTTGTTAGAAATGAGTCACTAGTCTGGCCCATATCCAAATGGGGGATCACATGAATTAAGGATGCACGAACAGCAGACATTGGGGATCACTAGAAGCAACTTCTTAGCTGCACGCCACATTGCCCTAATAGTGATTATGACTTCCATGTTGTTGGTGACTACATTCCATTTTAACTGCCATTATATCTTGACTGTTCCTTACTCTTCAGCCTCTCTACCTATCTTAGTTACTTTTTACTCATTGCTGAGACAAAATATCTGAAAGCCCAAGTTGGGAAAGGAAAGGTTTATTTCTTACAGTTTTTGGAGGTTTCAATCCACACTGAGTTGGCTCCAAGGCAGGCGGGCATGGCTGGGCCGCAGTTCATGGCAGCTGCAAACAGCAAACAGGAACCAGCAAGGGCAAGACACACCTTCTTCCTGCCATTACATCACATCCTGGCTCCACCCCTATGTGGTTGGAGCACTGACACAATCAACCCAAGCACTAGACAATGAACCATCACAAATGAACAATGCAAACTCATGAGGCCTAGGGGCCACAGACAAAAACCATGACACTATCTTTTCCCAATTAATTGTCACCTCCATCTAGGCAACTGCAGAGGCCTCCTAGCTGTGCTTCCTGCTTTCTTTCTTCCTTCTCCCGTCTATGTCCTCATCCTGACTTTGTGGCTGAGGCAGGAGTGGGTGTCATGGACAGTGAGTCTGGCTCCAGACTTACACAGTCACATAATGGTTACCATCCAGGTCAGTAGGAGCCCCAGCGGTTTGTTTTGAGTGCTGAGGTGGGGGAATGAGAGCTTTGAGGAGGAGTGAAAGAACCCTGGTCAGTGGGTCATGGGCTCCAATAAGATCCAAAGCAGAAACAGTTATCTGAATTGGCTGCTTGCTGGTAGGTGAGGGGTTCAGGCTGTTGAATCTAAGGCCCCACCTTCCATTTCTGAATGCCATTTCTGTAGCTGTGCCTGGGAACCAGGATTGTCCAAGTTTGATTGTTGTCACCCTGGCCTCTGCTCTGCTAGGCAAGCTGTCACTAGTCAATGAGTGACCATCTGAGTCTCTCTGGCTTCATGGGTCATTGGCTTCTGCGTCACTTACTTTCGTGCTTTCTAACTGAAGACACAGAATTGCTAAGCCAGGAGCAAGACTCTCTACCTCTTTGTGACTTAGAAGACTAATCGGTTTTTAAAAACTACAGAATAATGCAGAGAACACATGGATACAACTCTAAGATAGTATCGCAACAATTAGCTGTATCTTTGGGCAGTTACTTAAGCTTTCTGAGACTCAGCTCCTTGGCCTGTAAAATGGGGATAGCAAGGCTTACCTCATGAGAGACACATGGGAAAGCCTACATAGATGCATATACACAGATGCATGTGGCAGAGTGCTGTCCCTTAGAGAGAATTGAAACCATTATCTGGGATGAGAAATATATAGAACACATAACAGCTGCTGTGGAGATGTTTTCTTTACCCACATAAGTGTTACGGATCTGATCCAGGTACCTTGGTCAGCAGGAGCAGTGATCTTACAAGAGAAGCCACTACCTATTCTTTACAGATGTCATTGGAGAAGCACATAGTGTGAATAAAGCTTATACTTATTTTAAGCAAAGTGCTTGTATTAATGAATATAGTTTTCACAATAGTAGGAGGTAGTCCCTAGTTTACACACGGGGAAATTGAAAACTAGAGGGGTCAAGTCACTTACTCAACATTGCTTAGCTGTTCAGTGGTGCTAGAGCCCATGTTAACCATTGACACTGTCAACACATAAGCTCTGTTTGCCTCTTATCCTATCATGAGCTGAGACATGTAAAATCTCCTTGTCTTTAAAGGCACAGAGTTAAATAGCTCTTCAGACATACCTGAAAACAGTGGATCTGAGTGCCTGGAATTTGTGTGAACACAACCAGGTAAGCTATTGTTCACATAGGTTCGTATTACTAGCCTTTGTTCCTATCTGAGAATGTCACATTATTCTAGTACAATATGTGGTTCTGGTTAATAATTTGGTAGTTAATTTAGCACACTGAGCATTTACAAGGTGTCAAGTAGTATGGTGATATTCAGTGATGTTCAAAGATATCCTTATTTTTTCTACATGCTAAGAAGTTAAGAGTCTACTAAAACACTGAGTTTCAGGGAGGTAGATTTTTATAGTACACATTGATAACACAGAATAGTGATATTTGTTTTGGTATATTGGTATGCACCTAATTTGATTATTTTCATCCCCATTAGACTGCTTTCCCTTTCTGCCTCCTTCCCTAATCCTCTTAGGAAGTCTAGATTTTTATTTTACACAATAAAAAGTTTTCTACCTTGCTGGACTTTTCTGAGACAAGTAGTTTTCCTATGGAGGGGGTGAGTTTCCTGTCCCTAGAGATGTCCAAGTAAAGCCAGAATTGCCACTTGGTGGGGATGTTGTAGAGGGGATAAAAATATTAGAGTTTCTTTGAAGAAAAAATTGTTAAAGTTCTGTCCAATTCTTATGAATGAACATTCAAAAGAAACCTAGGTACAACAAACATGACTTAAACACCTTCTTAAATCTTGTAGCCACACAAGAAAAGAGGGTGGTCACTGGATTTTCAAAAGCTGAGGTTTGAAGCCACAGCTGACTGTGAATGCAAGTGGAGCTGCAGTACACATAAGAAGGGACCTCCTGCAGCTACAGAATCACTCTGGAATAGACAAAAGACATGCTGCAGGCATCCTGTGGTTTGTAGCTTCACTGGGGAAATCAGTATCCCAGGAATGGTTGTTACCCGCCACTTGGACAGGAAATGTCACAGACAAAGCCTTGTTTTTCTGCAGCAGGAATTAAAGTTCAGAGGCAGCTGCAAGGAAATCAATACCAAACTGTTAAAACCTTAATGAACGACAGCAAAAGGCTGATCATGTTGCCTAAAACAGCTTTGTTCAAAGCTGCTTGTCTAGGTGAGTGTTAAGAAGAATTGATTGAGCTCCTGTGAGGTGCAGTTTCCAGGGCACAGCTGCACAGTGTAGGGAAAGCACTTTGGATTGAGAAGCTGTTTCCATGGGTTCTGGTGTTGCTTGGCAGCTGAATCATTGGGTTATCCTGGTCAGTCGTAGTCAGTCTAGTTAGTGTTGGTAGTATGGATTTTAGAACTGTATGCAACCATTCTCCCTCCTTTCTGTCACTCTGTGCCTGCTGCTGGGGCCTCTAGCAAAGGATCAATAAATAGATGAAAAATAGAGTTCCAGCTTTAATGATGATTGAACAAGTTCATGAGGTCCCAATTCAAAGCCCTGTGGGAGAAGAGGGGTTGGAGAAGGTTGCTCTGGCTGCTGGGCTTAACTAGGCTTCCTGTTTTCAAGTCACTTTTGCTTAAATCTGAGTCTGTCTTTAGCAAACGAATCTATAACTCTATAAATCTAAATGAACAACCTGGCCAAAAGGAATGTACATGGTACATCACCCATTAGTGCATGTAGCTTAGTAAATGTCACACCCTGACCAATCCCATTAGCCATTCCTTCTCCACTAGGGTGCTGACAACATGGGTAGCAATTTCCTTTCTTAGGGCCCGAGCAGAAAAATAAAGCATTGAAGGAAAACAATGTTTCTCACTGAGTCTTTTAACTTATCTGATTTTCCATTTTCCCAACTATCAAATGGGCACAAAATTTCTGCCAAAATGCTGGATTGGTGTGAGAAGCCAGTGAAATGACACTCATGAAAATGCTTGGTAGGGTGATTGCACTCTCTGATCAAGTGGCTGTGTTGTTTTTATTTGCAACCTAGAGGAGGAAGCCTGACAGATAAGCAACTGGCTCCTTTTGACTACTTACTATGTTTCTGATGCTTAAGAAGACTCTGCCAAATCTTCTATAATCCTCATAGTGTCCCTGAAGGCAGATAGGAACACTCTTATTTTAAGAATGAGGAGACCAAAATACGGTGATCATCTATTCCCATCTTCCAAGGACTGATAATTTTTCTAAGACACAGGACTTTGAGTGACAACTGCTGAAAAGTCCTGGGCAAACCAAGGCAAGATGGTCACCCAAAATTGAAGTCCAGAAAGGCTGATCAATTTGCCCAAATGTCTATAGCAAGTAAGTGGCAAGATCAGATTGGAATACGGAATAGCTTCTCTGGTCTCACTTTCACTTCCATACCATGTTCTGCCCAAACTCTGGGCTGCCACACATGCTCATATGAATGGATTGCATGCCAGGATGGTGCACTAATCAGTGTGATGGGGTTTAACAGGGAACAGAAGGCTTGCTAGGAAGCTATGCTCTTTGCTGTGATGTCAGAGAGTTCAATTTCAGTGGCCTTTTAAGAGTTTTCTTAAGAATATGCTCAAATTCGATGGGCATAGTGAGGCATGCTTGTAATCTCTGCTACCTGGGAGCCTGAGGCAAGAAGATTGCAAATTTGAAGTTAGTCTGGGCAAAATAAGTGGTAGAGCACCCCTGGGTTTGATTCTCAGAAATATGTCTCTATTTTGACTTCTATCTTTATCTCCCTAAATTGCACACACACACACATCCTCCAGTTGGATATGAGCACAGTGAAAGCCCAGCTTTACAAGCCAAGTGGTGTATTGGTTAGAGCCTTTATAGGGATTGCCATGCCTAGGTAAGTGACTCTTAAACTATAAGAGCAGTTGTGCCTTATTTAAAAGGTATATTAGCAGGCCTGCTATTAGATAGCACTATCTGATGTGCCCTAGGAAGGGGTCACCGATTCCATCTGGGTGACCTGGTTAAATCATTCTTTCCTTAGTTCTTGCTGGAACTATTGCGGTCACCACCTTCTCTGCAAAGCATTCCTCAGTGTCTTGTTTCTGGTTTCTTTGGAGGAGCTCTAGTTTTCATCTTCACCTTGGATGTCATCTCCTGGCTCCAATGAAGACTCTTCAGCTTCCGGGACAGCTCCTTCAGCCTTCCGGTGTAGATTCTTCAGTCTTCCATCACAGATCTATTGATCTGGTATGGACTTGCACAGGACACTGCAGTGAGTTCTAGACCTTCCACTGAATCCGTTGCTCTCCAGTATGCAGACAAATCCTCTGCATTCTTCCTCAACCAAATTTGTGGGTGGCCATTGTAAGCCAGTCTTGTAAATTCTTACATATTTGTACATCTTGCGTTATATCTGTTTCTCTGGTAAACACTGACTGATACATCTCCTTCCATGCTACTTGAATAACCCATCAAGGTCTGCCTTTCCCACTGGAATACCATATCCAAAGGGCAGGAAATGGCTCTTGTTTCCTATCATAAGGACTCCACAGGTGCTTGTTGAAATAGCCTGGACCAAGGCAGAGACAGGGGTACTGTTTATTTGGCATTATCTCTGTGAGTTAAGCTGTCTGTGATGGTGATTACTGACACTCTATGCACAATAGATTGTACAACAAGGAGCTCAGCAGTATTGCAATCATCAGTTTCAATTGCCATGGTGAGAAGGGATTAGGGAATAGCAAACCGACAACCTGGCGTATTCTAAGGGCTAAATTAGGAACAAGATTGGCATGCTGGTGAGAAAAAGAGAGAGTCTGAGAGAGGGTGTGTGTTAGAGGGTAATTTGGGGGTGGATATGTGGTACAGCCGAAAGCAGTCAGAAGGCTTTTAGGTTTAAAGGTTAACTGTGGTTCTTGCCAAAGAGGCCACTTGGCAGAATTCTACTCTGTTTTACAGACCTTATCACAGTTTTTAAACGCAGGCACACAACATTTAATGATGTTTGGGTTACTGATGGCTCACATAGACAACAGTGGTCCAGGAAGGTTATAATGGAGCTGAAAAATTCCTACCATCTAGTGATACTGCAGCTGTCTTAATGTCATAGTACAAACATTACTCACATGTTCATGCCGGTATAGACAAACCTACTGCACTGGCAGTCATCCAACCAGAGCACCCACAATTATGTATAGCACATAGTACTGTATACCATAATAAATGACTGTTATCAGTTTATGTATTTATTATATTTTTATCATTATTTTAGGAATTTATTTCCTTCCTCAGAAAGTAGTGCACTGTAAGAGAGACATAAGTCATCTCACACCAGCAGCAGCCCTATTTGGCCTGTAAGTTTACCTCCTCTCTTGATTGCATCCTTTTCTCTTGTGCTTGATCTAATCTTTTGCTGTTTTGTTCTTCATGGCCCTGGGAGCATATATGATATGGTATGTAGGCGATATGACCTGGGTTTGTGTCAACACATCTATGATGTTCACAAATCATCTAATGATATATTTCTCAGAATGTATCCCCATTGTTAAGTGACACATAATTGTATAATTAATTGATAAACTCCATAATGGCAAGAGTTTACTTATTACCATCATATAGGTGCCAGGCATGTAGTAGCAGCTCAATAAATATTTATTAGGTGAATGAATGAATACCCTAAAAATTACTGTGTCTCTACTTTTCACAACTGCTTTTTATCTGCTCCACCCGAATCTTTAAAACTAGGCTACACTTTTCCTTAGCCTGCTGATCCAGGAAAGGGGGCTCCCTGTCTTTCTTTGCTCCAGAACTGCTTGAGCCATGTGTGATGTGCATAAGGAATGTGTATGTGTATGGTCTACCTGCTATGCATAAATATGGGGGTGGGTTTACTCAGTACAGGTACACATAGGGGTACACTTGTGTGGGACAGTGGATATACATAGTGTATATCCACATGTGTGTACATGATGTGTACATGCTTATCTATAAAAAGGTAATCAAAATAGGTGGTGGGTAAGTTTTAAAAAGTATTACAATAAAGGGCACATGGCTATTAATCCCCCTCAAAATACTCTTCCTCGCTTGAAACACACCAATCCCATCATTTTTGCCTCTTTCTGAAGCAGTTCTGGAATTCCTCTTTCATGAATGTCTTTAAGAGGTGTGACCAAAAATGGAGGTTGCTATAAAATTCCATCCAAAGGAAAGGCAGGTTTATAATTATGGTCTATCCTTATTTACCTTATTCACCAGATCTGGCATCATGTGATTTCTGGATATTCCCCAAAGTCAAAATAACCATGAAGTAAATATTTTTATTATTAATTTTAAAAAGTTTACTTATTATCTTTATTAAGATTACAATTACCATGTACTTGTGTATCCCTCTACCAGTCAGACACTGATACTGGAGATTTTTATGGATGAACAAATGTCTTGTACTTGACTTAAAATTCTCTATAAAAGGAGACAGGAAAAAGTAATGCAGAGTTGGTTAACTGTTAGTAACTGCTGCAGAATAGTCACCAACAAACACACTGAAACTTAGTATTTTACTCTTTCTACTTTGTAGATGCATAAATATGATGTATGAATATTTCCATAGCAACACATATGAAGAAAAATGACAAAGATACTCAGGTTTTGATCGGGGTGTCTTTGTGCTGCTTGCATATTTTTACTATTAAAACTTTAATTTGAAAGAGAATAAAATCAAGCAAAATAAAAGAGAATAAAGCCAATTAAAATGAAACAGTGTGATATAAGACTTCAAGACAACAGGAAATCAACAATGGTTACCATAATGCCTCTTGTTGTCTTCAAAATAGCTGCAGATATCTTCAGACATAGTAAAAATCAAATAAAAAAAGAACAGAATAGAACCAATAAAAACAAAACAATGAATAGAATAAAGGACTTCAAAACAAGACAATAATAAATCCAAAATGGCTACCATAATATATCTTGTTATCTTTGAAATGGCTGCCCATGCCATCAGATATAACACAACAAAACGAAACAGAACAAAATCCAGCCCAACAAAACAATGAAAATGAAACAGGACTTCAAAAGAAGATAATAGAGAATTAAGAATGGCTACCACCTTCAGAAGGAGATCCCCACTAGGTGCCACACTGTGTACCACTGTCCTCTGAGTAGATGACCAGATCACTGGCCCTAGACCTATAAGGTCAGTTAAACTCCCAAACACTACAAGCATCAAACTGCATTTCACTTCAATAGCTAACACTGCAGCCTGTGTTTCTCCAGATCAGTTGGTTGCTTACGGGGTTGGGGGTGGTGGTGGTGGGGTTGACTCTTCTTGTTTCCCAGCTGGAAGGGGCTGGCATCTGCCTCTCCCCACAGTGGCTTGCACATGGTGCTGATTTTCAGGGAAGGCTTGCTTTTTGGTGACTTTTTTGAAAAGTAAATATTTTTAACTGATTTAGGACATTAAAGTAGACACAACAGTGCAACTAAAGATACTCAAGAAAAGGACTTCCAGACTTTTTCAGAAAGGGACAAAATCATGGGAGAAGTGTTCAAAGTGAGAGGAAGTCTTTTGAGGAAGATTAATAGCAATATGTCTTTTACTGTAAGAATTTTTTTTTGAGACAGGGTCTCACTATGTTGTGCAAGTTGGTCTTGAACTTGCCTATTAACTTGCCAGCCTCAAACTCATGGCAATCCTCCTGGCTCAGCCTCCTGAGTGCTGAAATTATAGGCATATACCATCATGCATGGCTACTTTAATAAACTGTAAGATTGAAACACCACAATTTGATCACACTGCATGTGTGTGTGGTATTGTGTGGTATGCATGCATGGTTACGCATTGTATATATGTGTGGGAATTTATAAACATATGTAAATATGGGGTACACATTGTGTGGAGATGTATTTATGGTGTACATGGTGCATATACGTGTGTGTTCTGGGGCCTTCTGAATCTCAGGTCAGGGTGGAGACAAGTGTTACTCAGAGCTGTCTGAGCAGTACATGACCAAGGGCAGGCAGAGGCAATGGCTGTGGTGGAGGAGCTGCTCAGAGCTACAAAATCTGGGAGCTAGAGAGAATTGTGGTGAGGAGACAGAGCAGGAGGCCAGTTGAGAAGGAATGGCTCAGAAGGCAGCATGGTAGGGTGCTGGCATCTTATTTCTTGTCTTTCTTGTGTGCTGGAGCAGCTGCCTTGAAGAGCAGCTCCCTTCTCTCAGTGTCACTGAATGTGGCTATCTGTGAGCACTTACCCAGTTATAGGCTGAAGAAACGGCACATAAGTAAAAAAATGTGTCCTGGCTCACAGAAAAACCTGCATGAAAAGCTGGGGAGGCAGGAGGGAGAGGCAGAGAGGAGTGGGATGAAGAAGGTCCCCTGGATTACAAACCTCTGATTTTTTCCTGACTTTCCCCATTTAAAATATCTCCTATGTATTTGAGTGATTATTAAAATAATCTGGAGCTCCTGTTGGATCTCCTGGCTTTCCAACCTCTTTTCTACCCATCTTCCCCGCTGTACCCTCGGGCCCTAAGTCCCTAAATCTGGCTCCTCCAACCCCTGTCATTCTGACATCCAGCCCCACCAGACACCACACTTTTAGGGGAGCTGTATTAGGTAATTTTTAAAGACAAAAGCCTTCTCTCCTCTCCCCACAGTTCAGTTCCAGAGTTTTTCTGTGTTAGCAAATTTGATGAATGGCGAGTGCTTGAGGATAAAATATTGTAATCAGGAGAGTGTCCCCTCCCTCGGTCCCTCCCTCCTCACCTGTCCCCGGATCTGGTACTCGTATTTCTGTGGAGTCAGCAGATGGATGGATGGATGGCTTTTGCTAATGCTTGGCTGGAGTGATAGAATGTGTGGCAGGAATAACCCTGCAGGCTCCCAAGAAAAAGAGGAACAGGAATAGCTCAGAGAATTGGAGGAAATGAGAAAGAGAAATGTGGCAGGTGGAAACCGGAAACAACTGGAAACTCTTGCTGTGGCTCTGCCCACTGTGATCAGTCAAACAAGTCCTTGCTAAGGTCTAGTGTTATAGTACCAGTCTCCCAAGCTGGGCAATGCAACAGCCCAGTCCTGACCCACTTGACCCCTTTATCTAATTCTCAGTCATAACCTAAGGCACATCCTTCTTGCAGTGTTTCCTCTTATAACTGCCATTGCTCCTTACTGCCCATGAAATCTTATACAAACTCTACAGCTGTATTGTTAGATTTCTCATTGTTGCAAACATACCTAACACCCACACCTGAAAGGAGGAGAGGCTTAATTTGGCTCACAGTTTCAGGGAGTCCAGTGCATGGTAAGCTGACTCCAAGGCTGGCATCATGGCAGAAATGCATGGTAGAGTGAAATTGTGCAGCTCATGGAGGCTGGGAAGCAGAATAAAAGAACAAAGCCAGGGAGGAAGGAGTAAGGGACAAGAGATAGTCCCCAGCATCATACCTCTGTGACCCACTTTGACATACTCGGAAATATGCTTTATCAATCAGTCCCCTGAGTGAATCCCAAATCAATCAACCTTTACAATAGTCTAGCATCAAAGTTTCCCCATGGCATCTTTCTACCTAACAGCATGCCATTTTTTTTGTCTTTTTCGTTTTTTTTTTTTTATCGGTACCAGGGATCGAACTCACGACTGCCTGCTTGCAAGGCAGGCGCTTATGCCGCTGAGCTAAATCCCCAGCCCCCAGCATGCCATTTTTGATACTCTTGCCATTGACCCACGTGGGCAGAAAATATTCCTAACCATGGTTTTCTGGTTTTGGCTCAATTATACTACTTTTTTTTTTTTTTTCTTTCAGATTGTCTTCTCTTCCATCATAGCATTTGAAATTCTCGTCTGGCCTTTAAGACTAACCTCATTTGTTACCTTTACCTTCTTGACTTTTGGAGGGCTCTGCCAGATAGCCTGTTACAGCAATTGAGGCCTGTGGTTGTTATTCATGCTCATGTTTCTCTCTGCCATCAGACTGTATCTATGAGGACTAATCCCTACTCCTTTTGTCTCTGTGGTGGTCTATCCTGTTTTGTATTTAACATGCATTCAGTCAACGTGGTGAGTTGAAATTTGTCAAATCACAGTAGTTGCAAAATACCTACCTGACAATGCAAAACCTATGTTACAGCAGTTTGACACAAGATACACATTTGTTAAATACTTGTCTTGATAGAAAAGAGATGAGGATCTGTTCTGTAGGGGACCAAGAAATTGGTTTTTGAAGATCTCTGTGCCACTATTTGGTAGCTTATCAGCTTCTGCTGTGCAACAACCTCAGACTCTCAATAGCTTGTAAGATATATATACATTGTGTGATTGAAAAATATGGTGAATGTTTACATTTAAAAAATATATTAGAGTAAAAGACACATTGAACACATTTATTCCATCATTCCTGTCCCTTACTGAAGCAGCTCTGAAAGTCCTTTTGTTGAGTGTCTTGAGTTGTGCTATTGTGGCAGACTCTATGTCCTGGATCAGTTCAATGATTATTTTGACTTTGAAGCACCAGAAGTTGTGTGATGCCAGAGCTGGTGAATAAAATGAGTGAGGATACACTCATTTTAGGAGTCTGTCTTTCCACTGGGTGACATTTGGCAGCACTTTCATCCCATGTTTGAACATACTTCATAAGGACTCTCACAAAAGAGGACTCCCAGAGCTGCCTCAGAAAGTGGCAGGAATGATGGGGTGCGTTCACAAGGGTGGGGGGTTTGAAGGAATTAATGGCAATGCATTTTTTTACTGTGGTTTTTTTTTTAAAGAGAAAAAAGATAAAAACAACCATGAGACAGAGTTTTAAAACAGGTTAGTAGGACAGTTACAATAATTAATACATGCATATTGTTGTCTTCATAGTAGTTATTCATAATACCAGATATAGGCATGACATCTTATTGAAACAATATTAGCACAAATATTCCTTTTTAAAGAATGAAGCAAACTAGCTGTATAACTATCTTAACCTCTTGTGTGTGTATATACATATTTTTTCTTTTTCCCTTTTATCCTTTCTCCTTTCCCCTGTTATAGTTTGTCCTTTCTTTTGAATCATTTCTTCCTAGTTTACATTATCTATTGTATATTTTGGGTCTTATTTACTTGTTTAGTTTCTCACACTACTGACACAATATAATATTTATACATATGAGTCTGATTTATTTCACTTATGAATATGATCTCAAGTTGCATGCATTTACCTATAAAGGTCTCCGTGCTGTAGTATTTTTAAAATGTAGACATTCACCATGTATTTTACTCATCCGTTATATCTTCTTGAGTGTAGGTCTGCAGGTCAAGCTAATAATGTTGGCTTCCGGCTGTGGGTTATATTCAAGTCTCCTCCTTGAACTAATAACTGCTAGGTCATCCTTTTCTCCGGTGAATCCCCAGATTGCAAAAGGCCAGCCACCTATTGCAAACATGTTTGTAGCCTCAGTTTGTTATCTCCAGAGCCCCGCCAGCCAAAGAAAACCAGATGTTGAAGCCCAGTGCCAAGAGGCTGAGAAACATGATCCACCCTGTGTGGTGGGAACTGTGAAGTACAGTTCCTACAAAGGACTTGGAACTACAATTCTAAATAGGGAAAGTGGGAAGAACTGGAGACAACAGTCTGATTTATCTTGGGTGGAAAAGCTCGGCCGGGGAACCCACAGAATAGGTCCCAGAGTAGAGGACTAGATGAAAAGGTCTGTGTTCATGTCCGTGATCAGACTGGAACTTCTTCAGAAGTTCTTGATGAAATGCCTTAAATGCTCTGGATTTTATCTCAGTGCGTTTTGTAATGGAGATGAAATCATAATTACTTATTGTGAGATGAGTTGTGATCAACTATGCTAGTTGAGTTAGATGTCCTGTGTCAAGAGGCCCAGTTGAGGAGGAAGCTGATAGGGGCAGTGGTCTCCAGTGGTAACAAGCTAGGTGGGTGAGGGAGGTCACGGCAGTGCGGGCCTGTGATAGCTGTGCTGCCATCGGGTGTCACATTTCCTGCTGTCCCGCCAGACAGCACTCAGCTCTCCCATACACATCCTCATACCACTCTCAAGCTCTGCCACATCAGGATGGCATTCCTCCACTGTCCTGGATCCTGCTGTCACTGAATCCTATATGTAGAGTAGAGGAGATTCAGCGCTAGAAAGCAACATCACATTGCTAGGCACATAACACAGGCTCAGGAGTGAAACACAAGAGTTACATGTTCATCAAATAAACATGGATTTATGCACACATTTGTTTTAAAATGTTTCCTTACACCATAGAATTTACAGATGAACACCCGTTCATCTCTTGCAGGCATCCACCAGGATGTGGAAATCATTTAGAATAACTCTTTAAATCCATCAAAATGGTGTTTTTTCAAAGGAGATTTTATGTGCTGACCACATAAATATTCACAACCGCATGACTGGGCCCAAGCACAGACCACTCTTGCTGCTTCTTCCAGGAGAAAACACAAGTGGTGGGTGCCAGCACGGAGCCTGTGCAACTCACCTGACACTGAGTCCTCACCTCTCAGCAGGGCTCTGCCATGCCAGGGCTTGTCCAGTCAGCAGCATGCATCTGCTCCTGGCTTCCTTGCTCTCCTCTGCAGAGCTAGCTCATGGCCTACTTTTTTTGCTATTCCCAATCACAACCAGGGCTGGTTTTATCCATCAAAACTGTGTCCTTTTTTTCAGGAGAAAGAAATCAATAGAAATTGATTTGAAAATGTCAAACCTTATCAACTGTCAACTGTCATTCCAAGACACATTTTATGGATGGTGTAAATGTTTAATCTTGCTAAGGCCCTTCTCCTGACTATGATGGTGTATGGGGTCACTAATTAACCCACAAATATTCTTGGGGGAGTGTAGAGAGGGAGGTGGAAGACTTATTAGAGAGAGAGAGAGAGAGAGAGAGAGAGAGAGAGAGAGAGAGGGAGAGAGAGAGAAAGAGAGAAAGAGAGAGAGAGGTGTAGGCTCAGGAGCTAGACTGCCTAATTTTAAAATCCTGGCCCCATTGTTTGATTATTGTGTGGCTTTGGGAAAGTAATTTAACGTCTCAGCTTCAGAAACCTCATCTTGCACTTTAGGATAAAGGACAATAGGATAGACTTGGTAGGATTGTGAGACTTAAATGTTAACCCATGTAAACAATTATACAATCAGGAGAATATTGCAAGTATGCAAAATTTTGATCACATATATCATATTTCTAGTCAGGGAGGGTTATAAACACAGCTCATTAGGGAGACAAGGCATACACAAGGCAAGTGGAACAACAGATACGTGAAATATGGAGGCATGATGCTGAAGTCCTGGGCTTGAATTTCTGGTTTGACATTCATTAGCCTCAGGATTTTGAGCAGTTTTCTTGGGACTCAGTTTCACTTGTAAAGTAGGGATGAAAATTACAATGATTGACAAGCAAGCTTGTTATGTGTTTCCAGTTAGAAAACTACTTTGAGGTTAAGAATGCATGGATAATAATTTGTAATACCCATGAAAGGTCATTCTATGATACTGAGTGGTAAATGCTAAGAATCAGATGTGTAGGACAGAGAAAAGCTCAATATCAAGTAGGATATTTGGGGCAGGGATTGTTCTAAAAAGTCTTTCAGAAAAGATAGAAGGGAACTGGGTGCTTTCCAAAGGGGCAGACTTGGAAAAGCCCACAGAAGATTGCCTGGCACATACAGGACTTAGCCTAGTTTATAGCAAAAATGGGAGTAAACTAAGGACATTTATTAAATTTAATAAAAGGGAATTCTAGCATGCTTTTCACACTGTGGGGCGCATCTAGGCTATTATAGTCAGGTATGCCATTTGGTTTGGTTTGGTTAGAAATGACCTGGTTTCTATAAGGAGTATGGCTCAGAGGGGCAAAAGCAGAGAAATAAACACTAGATAGGGCTTCTGCAGCTAGTGTAGGTGAGAAATGGTGATGACTTGAGCTAGGATGTCAGTAGAGACTGTGTACCACTTTTGGAGGCAGAATTGTTAAGGACTTGCTGATTTATTCACTTAGTTCATTAATTCAAGTATTCTAGGCTCTGAGGAATATAGGAGTAAACAAAACAAGCAAAATGTGTGCATATAGGTTAAATACCGGTGGGGGTTAGAATACAGGAGAAGGAGAATGGGTAATGAAGGTGTTTCTCAGGTTTTCTTCCTGAGGGGTGGAGTGATACTTGCTTCATCATGTAATTTTGAGACCCTTCATCACAAGTTACTAAGGTGCATCAACTTGCCTTGGTTGTGCCAGTTGCTCTTCTCCTTTGTGAGGCCCTGGGTCATCTTCTGCTTCTCTTATGCATTCTGTATTCCATCGTCTGCATCCAAGTACAAGGGACTAAAGGGCCTAATGAAGTGAATTCTCAGTGTCTATTAACGTGCTCAAAAGTAGCTCTCTACCACCTCTACGGTTCCTTCGTTAACATACATTCACATAGTGCTGGGATTTAAAATTTCTTTTCTCTTGTTGTACTCTGTAAGGTGCTGTTCATGCCCAATTAAACTCACTGCTCTTTTGCAGGGATGGGAGCTCTCATATCCTGCCCTGCATTTGGTAGCACACAGCAGCTCCCTGCTTGAACTTGATTTTAAATCATCCTACCTGGACAGATAGTTCAGTTTCCAATGAACTTTGCACATGTCCAGTTAAACACTTCCTTCCACGTTTTACTGTACAACAGTGTCTTACTGGCCAGGCAATGCAGAATGAATGGGACTAAGAGGAGTAAAGTTCTGGAGGAAAAGTAGAACATGGATGGAGATGTGGGGAAATTTCTGGCAAAGCTTGCATCTCACCTGATGATGATGATCCATCTAAAACCAATGCTTGAGATGCCATTTGGGAGATGGCTAATGCTTTTTTGAGCTTTTAGCACCAGCTGCTAAGCCACCTTCACCTCCCTGCTGGGAGCATCCATGGAAGAAGCCTCTCACTTAGAATTATAAATGATCCTGGTGAACGTAATTTCAGCAATTACTGATGTTCAGTAATTATGCTAATGCTGACTCACAAAGGGCTGCTATTTGCTCAGCATGTTCTGTGCACATTATCTCTTTACCTGACTAACAGTGTTTTCTCACTGCAGTTATGGTTTCCTTGTCACATTAAGTGATGTTTGCATCTTTGGGCTTGTCAAGACACTAGAATTAGAGCTGAAGTTTTAGTCTCATCCCCATCAGGAGCTTTTCTTGTGGGCTTCTTGATAAGAATGGAAGAAAAAGGGAAAGGAAACCAAAAAAGGAACCCTATTGATTGATGGGGAAGCTGTGGTTTGAAGGCAAAGTGAGTTCAAAGCACAGTGAAAGCTAGTGTTTGTACCTCTATCTTTCTTTTTTCTGGAAAAATATGTATGATATAATGTGTATATAGTATATACATACAACTTAGCAGTACATAATGGTTTCATTTACTGAGGGGAGTTGTATATATGGTCCATGTATATAACATATCTTAGTTCTTTTTCTTTTTATCCCTTTCCCTGCCCCTCCCTCCATCTCTTGGTCCCCTTCCCTTTCGCAAAATATCTACCTTCCTGTTATTTTTTATTTTGCTGTATGTTTTATTAATATTTTGCATTCATCATATAAAAGAAATCATGCAATATTTAGTTTTGTGTACCTATTTAGTTCTCTTAACATTATGGCCTCAAAGTACACCCAATTTCCTACCAATGACTGAAGTTTATCTTTAATGGCAGAGTATGCTCCATTGTGTATAAACACCACATTTTTTTACCTGTTCATCTGTTGGTGGACATAAAAGAATGCTTCCAAGATTTAGAGATTATGATTTAGAGCTGACCTTTGGTAATCAGGAGTGTGGAGAACCCAACTAGTATCCTTTATCCAGCATACATTTTGCTTGACTTAAAATGGTCAAATATGTCCTAAATCTCTGCATCAAGTTAGAACAATACTCAGAGATTGTGTTAAAAATTTCCAAAATGTGGGCCTAGACCTGTAGCATCATCATCACCTGGGATCTTTTAAGAGATGAAATTCTTGGGCCCCAACCCAGACCTACTGAATCAGAAGCACACAGTTTTCTTTCTTTCTTTCTTTCTTTCTTTCTTTCTTTCTTTCTTTCTTTCTTTCTTTCTTTCTTTCTTTCTTTCTTTCCTTCCTTCCTTCTTTCTTTCTTTCTTTCTTTCTTTCTTTCTTTCTTTCTTCTCTCTCTTTTTCTTTCTTTCTTCTTTTTCCTTCTTTCTTTTTTTTAAATAACAGAACCATTTGTGTTTCAGCAAGTCCTCCAGGTGATTCTCATGCATGCCTGAATTTGAAAAGCATGACATACATTGTGAATACTCACAATGTGGACCACAAACCAGCAGCATCATTTAGGAGCTTATTTCTAAGACAAGTCCAGGCCACACCCAGACTTGGCAAATCAGAGCAAGATTACCCAGTGATTTGTACAAATGCTAAAGTTTGAGTATTGATAATTTATACTACTGCTTCTATTTATTGCTGACAGCAGGCAAGACAACTCAGTGAGTATCCCATTAATCTGTGGCAGAACCAGACTGCTAGGACTGTACTAATTTAATAGCTAACATTTACTGCACCTACTGAGGCCGCTGCCTTAGAGACGCTTTCATTTAAAGAGTGCTTACTGTGTGCCTAGCATTGGCTCCTGGATTTTTCTGTTTAATTCTTATCATACATCTTCAGGGTAAGCACAGAGCAGTACATTTTTTAGTTGTTGTTTTTGTTTTTGTGGTGCAGAGCTTCTTGCATGCCAAGCACAGATTCTACCACGAGCTACCTCGCCAGCCACAGAAGACTACTCTTACTTAAATTAGGTGTTTGGTCAGAAACTGAAAAAGTCAATTAAAGCAGAAAATCACACAAAATGTATATATCTTAAATGTTTAATTTTAACTGAAAGTCAAGTGTATGTGCATTCACCAATCATCTGATGTGGTAGGTAGAGGTTTTTTTTCCCCTATCAATCTTTCTTCTTTCTCACTTGATGTTTGCACATGTTTTATGATTGCTAGTTTGGCTTTATTTTAAATCGGCAAGAATTTAACATGTAAAGAAATGTGAGGGTAGACTTCTATAACTTTGTTTTTCCCGAAATTTAATTTTACCCAAACTCCTACTTCTATAGAATTTTAAAAAGCAATTTTCTTTGTGAAAAGTATTCAGATGCAGTTTCTGTAGCCACATTGACTCACATATATAATATTCAGCTAAATCTGTGAGTGCAAGTGTAAATGGTGTAGGCAGGCTTGGAAACCATTCAAAAATAACCCTACTATTAAAAGCAGGAGGGAACTGGTGTGTTGGAGAGTAGCTTACTGGCTCTGAATTTAGTGACACTGGCCCCGGTCAGCATGGTATACAGAGAAAATGGACAATAGTACTGGTTAAACAGCAAACATTTGAACTCCTAATCCACGTTGTTTGGAGTTCTATGAAGTTCGGAAAAGTTTAGGGCTTTTCTTAAAATTGCACAGCTGGGAGATCTGGTCCTGGGAGGCAGGCAAAAGCAGTCTGAATACAGAGCCTTGGCTATATTTTCCTGATTGTCTTTCTAGGTTGAAAAATTAGATAATCTGTCTTTTTATCTTGCCTATAGGTCTTTTTCTGTTTTATATATAATTATAAATACTTCTCGAAGTACACTCTTTTTTGCTTCCTGCGCCCTCCTCCTCTTTCTGTACATTGCCAAGAGAACTTGGTTTTTCTGACAGATGGGGTGACTGAAATGGATGTATTAATTGATTTAAATACCCAGGCATCAATATTTTCTGACAAAACCTTGTTGGTGCACTGTCTCATGGCAGACAACTGAATAATGAGGAAAATAGCTTTGGAAGCGGGAATCAATTAGGCTGAATGTTTAGATGAACATCCATGGGTAGCATATATTTCCCCTTCCCCCACAAGCCCCCATAGTTACCCATATGTATCTCATGATGTAAAGTGTTATGCAACCAGTGAAATACTACATCTTTTGATCCTGTTTCTCATGCTTTTATGCCCCGTCTCTTTCTGTGTGACTTGTTGGTAGTTACTCGACTTTTATACCCTATCTGTAAATCTATACCCTATCTATTATCCAGGTCATGTTAGAGTGAAACAGATACAAATGGACATGGTCAGTGCAATATCTGTCACACTGTAAATGCCCAGAAAATGACAGCTCTTGTTTTTCCAATTCTTCCCTGGGGAAATACTCAAAGGCTTAATTAGATACAGCTAAGGGAAAACATTTTGTCCTAGCTCCTTTCCTTCTAATACAATCCTACCCAGTGGCTGAATGTAGTAAGCACTGATAAATATTTGTAGAAGGTCAAATAGATGAATCACGGGTTAGTGTTTTCCACTGTTCTTCTGTATTATCTCACAATGGTCTATGATACCTTACCTATGTATCAAAGCCTTTCATACTCCTGTCATTTCAAAGAATTCTGTCTTCCCATTTATAATTGCTTACCTTGTATGATCTTTATATTGTTACATACAGACTTTCTCTGAACTGTGTTTTTAAAAATATTTCTGTAATATTCTTAGAAAACTGCCTACAGACAGTTATTTGAGAAATGGCGGATGCCTAATGTGGTTTGCTGCTCTGTTTTGTAACTTGGATCTGAGTGCACTGTTTTCTGATGTTTACATATCTTGGATTTATGTCTGCTAATGTTTAAAAACTGGTAGTCAACTTACCAGCTGAGTTAAATCAGCATGGTTCTGCGTGTAGATGGCCCACTTGAAGAAAGTTGCAAGCATAAATAGAGATGTGGGGAAGAAGAGAGAGGTGGTGTGGGTTCTCCTAAATGTTGTTTCGAGTTGTTGGTTCTCTCTGGGTAGCTTGTTATGACTAGCTCCCCAATATGAGTTTGGCCATTATCATTGAGGAGCTCAGGACCTTGTTGGTGACAGTGGCTGTCATTGACTTTGGGGGAACTTTGCTCCTTACATTGTACATCACTTCCTGGTTCTGGAGGGGAAGATATGTACTGTTTAATCTTCAGGAGGAGCTTGTTACACTGGCTTTCTTGAAGGTACTCCACTGTTCTCATTATCGAAGGAGCTTGGGAGCCCCTTGTTGCTGAGGATGACTGCCGTACTTTTCAGGGCAGCCCTGGTCCTTATTTTGAGTGTGACTTCTTGACTCTAGTGTAAGACACTCAACCTACTGGCACAGCTCCTTCATCCCATTGGCATAGACTTTCTGGATTCCACCACTGACCTTTGGGCCTTCCCATCAGATCTGTAAAACAGACTGGTGTGAGTCCTTGTCATAGGCTCTAGACCTCCAGTTGGACTTGTGGGCGGCATGGTCATGGGCTCTAGGTCTTCATCTGGACTCATGCTGGACATTGTTGTGGGATCCAGGCCCTTGGCTGAATATTCTGGGTCTTAGTGTTGTGGACAGATTCCTGCACTCATTTGTGTTTCACTCTGGGTGACCATCATAAAATAATATACATTCTGTGTCCTGATTGTATTGTTCTGCTCACAACTCCTGACCATAAGACCTTTCTGTGGTTTTATTGCTCAATTTTGGACAGAAGTGGTTACTTCTGAATTTGGCCTTGACTGGAAACATCTGCAAAGATCTTCATGCTGGAGGGAGGAGTGGGACTATGGTGGTGGGAGAGTGGATGGAGTGATGGAGATGAAACAGAATCAGATGCTCCTGCAAGCAGTCCTGGGGCAGAAGGAGAAGGCTGAGAAGAGCACCTCATCACTTTGTAGATATGTTAGTGTGTCTTGATGGAATTTTGGCCTGGAGCTGTCCAGGAGAGGGATGGCACAATGGCATCTGGGTTAGGTAATACAGTGGTGGGCGTGAGGGTATCACCTGAAGCTCCTTGAGTGTTTGTGTTGTTATATGCTTCCAGGTGCTTCTTCACTTAGATTTACTCTTCTCCACTCCTTTTCCCAGAAGCTATCTCTTAGGGCTTTCATCAGCAGGTTCCTGTACTCTCTAACTTCAGGTGCAACCAGTTAATGGGGGACCTGTGGTAGATCAGAGGTGGGGAGAGAGGAGAATACAGTCTTTCTTCTAGACTAGAGGAAGCCTTAGGCTGGCTGTGACCTCAAGTGAAGATCAATGTTTCTCCAAAGACATACCCAGTTCTGGTATATTATCTCTCTCCTCAAATATTTTGAGTCTAGAAAGGGTAGCAACCATGATTTTACTAATCCTGGGAATCTGACTTATAATTTATCCAAGAAAAATTGCTTATTCAAAATGGCAAATGTGATCTCTGCATGACTCCTAAAAGTTTTGCTATAGCTTGTCTACACATTTATAAGTGATCCCTTTATTGGGTCCTCCTCCTGTTCTCTTTGTGCTTCATACTGGAACACTGACTATTATAATCTCATATTCCTCTGCTCCTCTTGGAAACATGGTGGCACCATACTTGGATGATAGTAGTCACCATGAGATAAAAACTGTCTAGTTAGGTACATGACAGGTGGTTTCAGTTACAGACAGTAGCAAATGATCATGGCTCATTTAAACAGAAAAAGAATTTATTGGGATATCATGTACAGCTCACAAAATAATTTGGAAGGCTAAGAATAGGCAGCAGGCTAGGCAGCAGGGACATTCCGGTTGGGACATGACTGCTGGTTATTACTGTTGTGAGCTCACCCTTACTTTACCTACCTCCCTGAGCCACTTCCTCAGGGTTCAGGATCCCAGATAGAGCATCTGTCTCACTGATGTGAGGTAATTTCTAACATCCTAGTTGCAAGAACAGGAGAAGTTGAAGCTTCCTTTTTCTCCCATCTTGTTCCTACTTCAGGTTAGAAACCTGCAGCAGATAAGAAATTTGTACTACTTTTCTTCCTTCCCACCAACAGCCATCTCTGGTTTCACCAAGCCTGGGATTGAGGAACAGCAAAGGTTTTACTTGGCTGGTACTATCATGAGCTGGTGTCACTCTTCTTTGGGCTTGGCCAGAGTTCAAAGCTAGATCTTGTTCTCTTTGATAGATTCATTCTTTCATTTAGTGACCATCTGGTGTTCCATCTTTTATGTTGGGGTCCAATCTCATCCTCCAGCTCCCAGTCATTCTTGGGAGAAATCCAAAGTGACCTTGGTATGGCACCTCCCCAAGGGCTGATATTTTTTCTCAATCATTGTAGAAGGCCAGAAATCATTTAATTTTATCAATCTGATGTAGTCATTTTGTTTGTACTGGAGGCAAATCTGTTGTTTTAAAAGTGCAGGGTAGTTGTACAGCCCACTCGGATAAATACCCAGAGGCTTTGTTCTTGGCATAGCTGCCCAGTGTCTGGGCTTTGCTTCATACCTCACCACGGAATCATTCTCCAAACTCCTGGACACAAGCCAAAGTAGAGAGAGAGCCCACAAAAAAAGAAATGGCTCTTCTGGAGCACATTTTCCCCAAGAAAGGATTTTCAGATGATACCAAATTCCTGTTAAATTTCTATGAATTTCTATCTATTCCTAGAAGAAGGATAATAAAGCCTTTAAATGATATTTAACACATCTAAGTTTCCAGTTGGCCAAGACCAATTGTGTCTTAATCTGGCTAAACTGGCCATGTTTTATTTTATGATCTGGGAGCATTTACCCTGTTGCAGAGGGTTCATTTGCCATTTTGAATAAGCAACTTTCTTTTGTTGAGTAGCAGTGTGTGAGCATAGGGCTCTTAATCTCAAATCTAAATTTTTTGTACAATAAAAATTCTGGGTAAATGTAAATAAAGTGAAGCAGTTTAGGGATCTTATATGTGAAAGCAGAACGATAGGGTCTGGGATTTGGCTGTAGTCTGCCTTATTATTATTATTATTAATTGCTATTATTCCTGAATTATGAAAGGATAAGCTATGGTACTGGGTAGAAGGATGGACAGGAAGGTTTCACTAGACCATCGCTATAGCTCAGGGAAATGCATACCAATTCTTGCTTTGGTGTACTGCTACATCTTAGGAGTAATGTCTAGGATGGGAAGAATGAGTATGTGATATATTGATTATATTATTCAGATAGAGTTAGAATCATGTGAAGGTTGGAAATTTTTGGGGGTCTGCCTAGCCAGGAAGGACTTTTTCTACTTTGTCACTAGTAGCCACAGATTATATAGCTGTAAAAAGTCAAAGAAATTCCTTGCTTTTGAAAGAAAAATTGCAAGTCATTATTTTTATCATCATCATTATCATCTACAATCTTTTAAAAAAATCTTTATGAGTATTCTTTATTCATTTTTTGGATAAATTCTTAGAGATAAAATGACTAGGTAAGCATGTATAAATTTAAAAATTTTTCTTAGTGAAAATCTCAAACGTATTACTAAAGTAGAAAAAATAGGGCATGAAGATTTTTAAAACTTCTAATGTGCATTCCAGGGGCCTTCTGGAAAACAGTATTGATTCATACCCCCATGATACTGTTTGAGAGTGCTGGTAGGCCGACATTCTACGCAGGACTGGACTTTAATTTTTTTTGTCAATTCACCGAATGAAGAATGGTGTCCTGTTAGTGTTTTCATTTTCATTTTCATTGACCTCGGTGCTGGTGAGACTAAACATTTTTTCATGTACTTACTGGTCATTTGTCTTGTTTGGTGAGTTTCTATTCACATACTCTGTTCAATTTTCTACTGCCTATTACTTTTATTTCTAATTTATAAGAGGTCTTTAAATATTAAGGAAATTAACCCTTTGTCTGGCAAGCACAGTGCAATTATTTTTCTCATTTGTCTTTTGGCTTCCAATTTTCTTCATAGTGTTTCTTGACACAGTGATATATTACATTTTATATGGTTAGATCCATCAAGTTTTCCATGATGGTTTTTCTTTCTTCGGTTGCTTGCTTAAAAATCAAGCTTATATAAATCTATTTACCTATCTGGATAAAATTTAACAGTTGAGTAGTTTTATTTCATACATTTAAAAATCTTTAATCTTTAATATGTCTAAGATTTATTTTGGCATGTAGGTGGTACATGTAGTACTGTTTTTCTTTTCTGGTAGTTAAATAATTTGAAAAGTCTTATTAAATATAGTCTTTTCCTATTGATTTAAAAATGCTGCCATTTTCATGTACTAAATACTTATATAAAGGCTTTTTATTATGCTCATCGATCTATCTGTCTAATTTTGTACAGTAGTTAAGTGGTTTTGTAATTGAAACTATATATAATGTATTACTTCTTGACAATTTCTCCTATCTCTTGGCTCATTCTTTCATTTAATGTCTTCTTTTTCCAAACTGTTTTCTTTTTTTGGCTTTTCTCAGATTTTTTCCTAGTATTTAAACTTTGGAATTGTTTTTAGAATTTTATTACTTGCTTCAAATTTGTAATTGATTTGGAATAATTTACATTTTTAGACTGTCAGGAGCATCCTGCAACTTTCTGTTCTATGGCAGGAAGAATCTTATTCTATGACCTCTGTAAATTTTTGATATTTTTTCATAAAAGTTTTACATGCTGAAAATTAAATTTATTCTTGGATAGTTCCTATTTTTGTGACAATTTTGAGTGGAATTACTTCCCTTCTGTTTTTGTGGTTATGGTGGACTTTCTAGGGGGAGCTACCCATTTTTTAATATTCATTTTTGTGATTACCAAAACTAATGACTTTTTTGTTGTGATTATTAACACTTTATTCTCTTGTTTTTTCTGAATCAAAATGAGCATTATTTATAGTAACTATAATTTAGGGTGCATTTTCAGTGTTATTCTTTTTTCTTTTCTCTCTTTCATCTTTTCTGTTCCCCTCAATTGCCAGCACTTTCAAGACAGTGTTAAAAGATAATTGTGCACATCCTTTCTTGTGTTCTGGAAAGGAAATGCTTTCCTATTTCTTTAAAAACCATTTTAAATCAAATTGCTCTTGATAATAATTTATGAATTATTTTGAACCCATACTAGTGTGTTACATTGACCTGAAGTCTTCTATTTTTGGTATTCAGTCCTGCTATCTTGAAAAAATAGGATAGGTGGGGTTTTACATTGTTTTTTCTCTTGTGTTCTGGAAGCGCTATTTATTATGGTAACTACATGTATTTGAAATATTTTTTTTTATTATTTTGAAGGTAGTAAAATACAACAGAACAAGACAGAACTAAGCCAATTGAGACAGTGTAGTGAAATTGGTACAGAACTTCACAGCAGGTTACCAGGATAACAGCAATAGGTATCACAGTATATCTCATTATCATCGCATTAATTGTTCCTTCAATCACTTATAGCAAAATAAAATGAAGTACAAAGCATTATAGAACTTATCAAAACAGAATATTAAATAGAACAGTACCATTAATCACAATAAAGCAAAACAGTAGTAAAAATATTGGCCTTAAAAAAGATGGTAGAAGGAAATCCCCCTCATCTGCTATTTTGCATATGGTCAACCTCCCAAGAGATGCTCAGATCTCTGGTTCTCATTTGCTAAAGGGGGGCAAGGGAAGTGGAATGTTTGACTCTAAGCCTGTGTGCCAGTAGGCTCACTATTGCTTAACAGGGAGGCAGGCTGGTTCCTTGGTTTCTGTTTCCTAAGTTCCAACATGGCACAGATCTCAGGAGATGCTGGTGGTTCTTCCCCTGGTACAGTTGCAGCCTGCCACACCACAGCCAGCTAACTTGGAGGTGAGCTGTTTGCTTGGTTTCCTAGTGTCCTAATGCCTACATGGCTCGGATCTCAGGAGATGCAGGTGGTTCTCCCCCTGGGACGGTTGCAACCTGCCACACCACAGCCACTTACCAGGGAGGCGAGCTGCTTGTTTGCTTTCCCAGTCATGTATTTGAAATATTAAAAGAACCTATCTATAAAACTCCTTGGGTTTTGCTCTTTTCAAGTAGGTATTTCATTCTCACTGTGTAGCATTTGTCTTTTCCCAGGAATGATACCATTAAACACCTGTGGCTCCTAGGGGCCATATATGTTCCAAGGGAGTCTGGTCTCTTGGCTATAGCTCCTTTCTAAGATTTTTTTGATTTGAAAATAAGGACACGAAGAGAAGTCAAGTGCTCCTTCTATGTACTATGGGAACCATGGAATGGAGACTCAGGAATTACAGCTGAATTGAATCCTAGCCATGTGGAGTGAATTCAGCACACTGAGAAAAACTGGTAATATAATGGTGTCGGCTTGGCTTGCTGGGGAGGTGGGGCCCAAGGGAAACTCCAGGGTGAGGTCCATAGGTTAAAGAAGGCATGTGTGCAAGACATCAGCAGAACAGCAGGCAGCATGGAGTGGAGCAGAGCCCAAGAGCACAGGCGCCAGAGCCGCCTGCGTCCTTATGGTATAATTCTTATACAGGTTGTCATCTCATGTTTACTTTCTTATACAGGACTGTAACCAGTGCATGCATAAATAACTGTGCTAAGTTGTGATTACATAAATATACCCCACTGTGCGACTGCTCTAGAGAAGCAGGGTCATGTTCTCAGGTGTCCTTAGATGCCTCTGAGCTTTGAAGCAGTCTGAGTAGCTCCCACAAATGTAGAGAGAGACTGAGCAGCTGGCTTCATTTTTCCTGGGTGCTCAGCTCTAGGAAGCACCTCTCATTCCTACCATTGCATTGGGTACCCTATTATCCTACCAATAAATTAATTGTCTCTTTGTCAAGCTGGGTTTGAATTTGTTTCAGACCCCTCATTCTAACGCTGTGGTTCTTTCTTTTTTTTGCTTCTTTTTTTTTCTTTTATTGGTACTAGGGATCGAACTCACAGCTGCACACTTGCAAGGCAGGCACTTATGCTGCTGAGCTAAATCACCAGCCCCCAGGTTCTCTTTCTTTTAAACACAGTTCTTCCATTTAAAAATATTTCTCATATAAATAATAAAGAGTTTACTAGAGTTTTCCAGTTTATAAAGTATCCTTTAGGTAATATAAATTACCAAATTTTATTATTTTAATTTTTTAAAACATAGAATCCTATCTAATACTGTCTTATTTAATAGGAACTTACTTGTTATTGTAAAAAATTTCAAATACACTTCTCAATTCTTTTTACAGAATTTTGCAGTATAAAATAATCATACCATTAAAAATACCACATTTCAAAGGTGTCGTAAATGTCATTTTAAAGTGACAAAAGAGTATTAGGAATTAGAGGATTCCAAATCCATGATTAGTTATTTTTCCTATAGAAATATCAATACTTGAATGTTTGTTTTTATTTCTGCAGGCATATTTTGTTATTGCAAACTAAAAATTAAAGAAAAGTGACAGAAACAAATTCAAATGGATCCTTTGTTGCATCCTCACAGCTGAAGACTCCCATTCTCCTGGAGTCACTTTTGAACTTGACCTAATACTTTTGCTTGTAGCATAGTTTATAAGAGTCAGCAATAAAGAAGCATTATAGAATGTGACATAAGTATACATTCCTATGATAATATTCAATTATTCAATGATGCCAACTCTTCCTATTTTCAGACTATCATTTTTCAAATGATAGTTAACCTATAGTGGTCTCATAATATATATCAGTTGACTTCAGCTGCATAATAAACCACTTCAATATGTAGTATCTTTAAAAAATCAATATAATTTGTGGGTTAGCAAGTTAGCTTGGATTCAGCTGGGAGATTCTTTTGATCTGAATTAGGCAGTCAGCTGACAGGCCAGCTGGGAATGGTTTGTCAAGGGATATCCTCAGTTTAGTTAGCTTGTCTCTGGTCTGTAGGGCCTCCTTTTCTGGAAATCTGGCCCAGATCTGTAGACATGACAGGATTCGAAGACAGAGGAAGAAGGAATAAGGCTTCTTGAGGTTGAGGTTGAGGTTGAACTTCACAAGGTCATTCCTGCCACTTTTTTTGGGGCAGAATCAAGTCAAAGTCAACTCGACTCCTACAGTGGGAGTTAACAAGACTCATTACAAGGAACATGGCTACAATGAAGGGTACAGAATTCTAAGCATTTTTATAACCTGGTACACAGTGCAAATTGTGTTGCTTTATTTCAAAATGCAAACTATATTCCCAAATAATCAACTGGTTTATGTTTTATTTATGGTGGGAAACTCACCCTGAAGGCTATGTATATTGTGTACCTATCATTAAACTAATGAGAAATGTATTTATTTTATTTCTCTTTTCAAAGCTATATTGATAAATTCTACTTTTTCAGTTTCTAAAACCATTTTTCTTAGTTTATGCGTGTCACACAGTAGGCTTTTGAGAGATATATGCTGAATATTGTATGGTTTCTTTGTTTTTTTTTTTTGGAGTTTTTATTTTATAGTTAACATTTGAGTTTTAGGTTTAGAAATTGTTCTATATTTCTTTTTGTTTAGCAGCAAAACATATAATTCTGAGAATCTTCCCTTGAGTAGCACTATGGTCATATTCCATGTGAAATTTTGAAGCATTTATTCTTTTTTCTAATTTTTGTTTCCACAGTTTAATGATTATCACAAAGGCACTGAAGTATCTACCACACAGAGCCAGAAATAGATTGTTACCAGGATTTCAGAAATTGCCTTTGTGTTTTGTTTGGTTGCCGTTTTTCTCTCCACATAAACTACTGTCATGATTTTTATGTGAATTATTTCCTTGTTTTTCCTTTTAATTTGACTACCTATATATACTTAAGCTCTATAGTTAGCTCAGTCTGTTTTAAAACTTTATATAAATCAAACAGTGCACTTTATTCTTATTTTTTTCTGGCTTTATTTGGCATTGTCTTTGTGAAATTCATTTATAATGTTTAGCTATAGCTTGCTAATTTTAATTGTTTCTTAAATTTCATTTCATGACTATACTACAATTTAAAAATTCCATTGTAGGAGTATATCATCATTTACTTGCTCATTTGACAATCAATGCATTGTTTTGGTTAATGGGTCTCTTCAGCTTTGGGATTAATGAATTGATAATGAATAAAAGGCAAAATGAGGTTAACTGATTTCTTTCCATTTTTTTATGTTTATGAATAATGCTGTTAGAAACATTCGTTAGGTTTTCTTGATTCTTGTGAGCACATCCTCACTGCTGAGGAGTGAAACTGTCACGTTCCTGTATCCATAACTTCAGAGGTGTGCTACAAACTTTCAAAATGGCAGTCCTGATGACTTTGCACCAACAGCATGGGGGCTTCCAGTATAGTGAGCCTTGCTAATATCTGGGCAGATCAGTGTTTTATTTTAGCCATTTTGATGGGTGTGCAGTGATAGCTTGTTATTGTTTGGATTTATACTTCTCTGATGATTAGTATGGCTGCCCATCTTTTTATTTGTGGAAAGGAGGGGGCCAATTTAAAAGATCTGTTTTGGAAAATATCTAGTTTTCTGTCCACTCTTGTATTGTGTTGAAAACCTTTTTCTTATATACTTTTAGGAGTTCTTTCAATATTAAGGGTATGAGCTCTTTGTTAGTTAGATGTTTTCTTGACTTTCCTTTTCATAACCTTAATGGTAGTTTTTCATGAGTAGAATTGTCAGTCATTATACACTAGTACCTCTCTTCATGAACTTAATTCTTTCCCAACTCTGGTTACAAACCAAACTGGACAGAATTGAATCAAATTCAAGACTCAGTCAAATTCAGTGGTTAAGTTGAAAGTTGACCAATGGGGAAATTTGATTTGGTTCATGTCTAATTTGGCTTGCGGCCAAAGTAGTAGAAGGAATTTGTGAACCAAGGCATCATGGATAGGCCAACTTACCATGTTTTTTCCTACTTGGACTGAAAATTCTGTGTATGATTTTTAAAAACATATTTCTCCCTCAAGCATTATACATTTTAGTTTGCTAGTTTTTTCCTCTTTGCTTGCTATTTTCTTCCATTTTATGTCCCTTTTCAAATTAAATTTGTTTAACTTGAATCTCAAATTTTTGAGATTGAATGCACTGTATGTTGATCTTAACTTGCATTTTGTTTCTAATGAATGCATGGCTTTATTGTTAGCCCTGAATTTTTTTTTTTGTACTGAGATTCAAATTCAGGACCTTGCACTTGCCAGGCAGGTCCTTGTACCACTGAGCTGTATCCCTGACCTAGCACTGAAATTTTTATATACTTTCATTATGATTCAAATAAAATTATTTTCTAATTTCTTTAGTGATTTCTTCTTTGACCTATGGGTTCGTTGAAGTATATTTTTATTTTTTAACATACAAACATGGTAATTTTTTTGCTATCAGTTGTTCTTGACTCCAAACTTAAATTCATTGTAGTCAGAGACTTGACTTTACCTGATATATATGGTCAAGCTTTGTAATTAATGTTCCATCTGTTTTTGTATTTGAGTCTTTGTCTCCTGTTATTCTGTGAGAACACAACTGAAATATGACAGTTGCATCTTTCTTTATGAAATCTGAACTTTATCAATGGATCACAAACTGTATTATCTTGTTTTTTGCTTTGAATTTACATTATGCTATGAATGTTGTTATACATTTAAAGATTGCATTTATTTAATTCATATTTGTCTTTTATATTTCATATAGAAGGATATTTCACTTGTGTATCTTGAAGACTTTGTAATTGGACTGTATCTGGGATTTAATTGGGGAACTTTATTTGTAATTTATGGACTTTAGTATATTGGCACTTTCTATTAAAACCACTTGGTAAAGAAATATCTTTAGCATTGTTTTATGCTTTTAATTTTCATGCCTCATTGTTTTTCTTTGCATAAATTTTACTATGAAACTGTATTTATTTTAAAATGTAATTTTGGAAGATATATTTTTATTAAAGTTGTGATTTTTGGTCTGGTTTTCAGAAGCATCATTCAGCTATTAATTTTTTTTAACATGATAATACATTTTTAAGGTTTTTCCCTTATTTCACATTGGGACTATATTTTTATTCTCTTCAATTTCTTTTATTAACATAATCTAGTGTCATGAATGGCATTATTTTAAAAGAATATTTTAGATGTTACATTATTAACAAACTACCATAATTTAGACTTATCTCATTTTTAAACTGGTTATAGAACTCACAATTTTTTAAATAAAAAGTTGAACTGTGAACTTCATAGCAAGTCTTGGCTAGTTGAATCTCATTTTAAAGATTGTTTTCTTAAATTTTAGAGAGATTTTTCTTAAATTTTAGAAAGTTTTTTTCCTTAAAATTTAGAAAGATATGCTAAGTCTTGTTAGAAAAGGTTCCCTATGCTTCTATACTAAGAAGGATAATTTTTCTTGATCTAAAACTCCTAGGTCACAAATTTTTCCAGACTGTGTCTGCATATTCATGTGTATGTCTTTTCAATGATATTTGAAATTAGCTATCAGAAATTTCAGTGTCCTTATAATCATCTTACAGATTATTTTTCTGATTCAGGAAACCATTCTGTTATATTTTTTTATCATTGTTTCTATTTTATTGTGATTTCTTTTGAAGATAAGTAAAATATCTCTGTGTTGCATTTTCTGTCCTCTTATTATCCTATCTGTATTTTTCTCATAAAATCCTTGAAATCATCTAGTAATTTTAAATCTGCACCATTGAATGCTTTTATCAGTAAAATTTTGTCTTTTCCTCCAGAATCAAAAATTTTCATGTTATATTTTTACTTCTTCATTACTCAGACTTGTAGTACTTTTGGCCTCCTTATGCTGGAGAAAAGTTACAGGGTGAACCAGGAGGAGAATACCTCTGAAGTCTTTTGAGAGGCTTATCCATTCTCTGGATGGGACAGTTGTTTGGAAAGACTTTAACCCTGTTTTCGCTCTGGTTCTATCTGTCTGGGGCCTCTGAGCACTCCTGTGAGGTTTCTGGCACTTAGCATTTAACAAATATGTATTTAACCCTTATCACTTCCCAGGTACTGTTCTAGGTTCTTGTGAAATATCAGTAAATGAATAGATATCTTTACTTTTTAAAAATTATTTAATTTGCAGTAAAATATCCATGACATAAAATTTGCCACATTAACAGTTTTTAGCTGTACAGTTCAGCAGTGTTAAGAGGATTCATTCACGTTGTTTTGCTTTCTATTGTCCAGCGCCCCTCCCCGTCCTACACTTCAGGTCTGGCCCATATGATCCTGCCGTCTCCTAACTGACCCCAATTCTGGATCATTTAATTCAAAGTTTCATCAGGGAAACTTGATCACCTCACCTTAGTGTATAAAACAGATTCTCTGGGCTAGCGTTCTAGGGAGTGACTCATTACTCCTAGAGAGTGGCTACAGAAACATGTGGGTGGAGGTCTTTATATTAAAGCAGAGATGTAGGCTGAGCCAGAATATCGTAGGTGAAGGTGAGGATGGGAAAGAAATGATTGGCATCATCAGCTTGAATAATTTTTGAATATTTCTAAGCTTCAGTGTTTGTAATTAAATAATTTGATGAGTGAGAATGAGTGAGCACAGATGCTTCCACTGAATTGATTTCTGAGGGTTTTGATTATCCAATGAAACAATCTATGTATGAAAATATCCAGCATATTGCAGATGAGAAACAATTAGGTTAGTTTCTCCCTGCTCTCTGCTCTTCTTTTCCCCTCTAAAAGAACAAAATAACTACATTCTTTATTTTAGCACTTCAAATTGCAAGACTTCCAGCCGTATCCTCCTTCAAAACTCTGCTTAACTTTATGCCCTGGCTAAATTGTTCTTTATTTTGTGGTACTGGGACTTGAACCCAGAATTTAAAGTATGTTAGCTGTTTGATCTACCACTGAGCTATATCCCAAAACCTTTAAGCATTTTTAATTTGAGACAGAATCTCAATTAGTCTTCCAGACTGGAGTCAAACTTGTGATCTTCCTATCTTAGACCCTCGAGTGGCTGGGATCACAGGTGTGTACCGTTATACTTGCCTAAATCATTCATTTCAGAAAACAGAAAGTGGTGAGAGATTTATTTTTTTTTATGAAAGCATAAGTGATTTCCATACAGCAAACCTCTAAATAAACATTTCTGGATGGATAAGCTATTGGTCAGTCTTTCTAAAGGCCATTTAAATCATGGTGATTTGTCATTCAGAGCCAATGCCTGACTGAATAATATTCAGGTTAGTTCTTTAGTTAATGCTCATTGCTTGACGCTCCTTGGGTTACCATGCTCTGTAAGATAAGGTGCTATATGATCTTGTGTCTGTCATTATACCAAGATCCTTCCTACCTAAGAGCAGTTGTCCATGATATTCCCTGTCATTGAAATATTCTTCCTCCTTCAACTAGCTAACTTCTCAGTCTTAACCTCAGGGCTGTTTCATTGCTGACCTCTCCTCTTATAGCACATATACCCCTTTATTCTATCTTCATAAAAGGTTTTACTTTTATGAAGGTATTCCTTTTCCTTTTCATTATATTCATTGACCTTGGTATCTGTAGATTGATTAGTTAATGTCTATATTTTACTAGACAATAAACAGCTCTTACTATATCTGTATCATTAACAAATGCATCTTTGATGTTTATCGTGGTATTTGGTTCAATGTAGGCACTGAATCATTCATATGAAATAGATGAAAGTTGGTCTCTAACACTTCTATCATGCTTAGAATAATTATGCCAGGGATTTAAATTTTTTTAAAATTTTTATTTTAAAAGGAGTAAAATTAAGTACAACAAAACAGAACAAAATAGGGCATAGGAAAGCAATGTAAGAGATATAAATTTCAAAGCTAGATGACCTGAGATCTTCACTGTCTATCATGTTGGCTCTTGTTTTCTTCCAAATAGTTATCCATGTCTTCACATACAGCAAGTTCATACAAAACAACATAGTATAAAACTGACCTGAACTGAATGAGGAAGGCGTTTTAAGTCTTCAAAACCAGACAATAGCAAAGTCACTAATGGCTGTCGTATAGTCTCTTGTTTTCTTTAAAATAACTGCCCGTACTTTCATGTATATTGAAGTTCAACAAAACAAAACAGGCAAGGGAGAAGCGGTTGCTTTGTTTCCTGGCACGCCAGGTCCCAGCATAGCGTGGGTCCCAGTAAACACTAGTGGCTCCCTTCCTGGGCTGCTGGAGCCTGCCATGCTCACAGCTGCTCATCAGGGGGGAGGGGTTCTTGGTTTCCCAACGCTCCAGCTCCCTGCTTGGCATGGGTCCCAGTAAATGCCAGTTGATCCCTTCCTGGGCTGTCACAGCCTGCCCTCTCAGAGTCGCTCACTGGGATGGGAAGAAAGGTTGCTTGGTTTCCCTGCGCTCCATGTTCCAGCATGGCATGGCTCCCAGTAAACACTGTTTGCTGCCATCCTGGGCCACTGGAGTGAGCCAGATCCTAGTAAATGCTGGTGGCTCCCATCCTGGGCTGCCAGAGCCTGCCATGCTCACAGCCACTCACCAGGGGAGGAGGGTTTGCTTGGTTTCTGGCCAGGGATTTTTTTAGTCTCATTCAATGGGAAGAAATGAATGAGTGGCTGTGCATAATATAAACTATTCTTTTGATTTTTTTGTTGGGCCCAATATATTTAAATCCTTCAGACACTGCAGCACACCTTCTAGGTAATCAAGAAATGATAGCCATTGGTATCAGCTTACTTTGCTGAGTTTGACAATATTATTTAAAGAACAACCTGAGACATCTACACAGCAGAAGTGAGTTCTTATGCTGTTATTGCAATGCTAGTAAAAGAAGGCAAGTTGGATTGGGCCTCTTCTCTATGTTTAATTCTGTGGTTTTCTTGGGTTTTCTTTTACCCATAACACTGATAGAAGATTCTCAGGTCCTGATCATTTTCAAGTGTTTATTTGCCTCTGTGCTCACTAAGCTGTTCATGTCTGTTTATCACCTGAACCAAAGAACAGAGCTAGCTTGCCAGTAAATAGCTGACAGATGAGGCTGTGTAATGAGAAAATTAGAACTTCAGGGCTCCTATGCAAGCTTAGTGTCTGCTATAATAGCTTGGAGCTTGCAGCAGCTTCTGAATAGAAGGGAGATCTGATTCCAAGAAGAAATATGATAATTGGAGGCTTGGGGGAGGTCAGGCGACTTTGGCCAAATAGGAAATTACCTTCAGTTGCTCTGTTGCGGTAATTCAGCAACTCCAATTATAACAAGGTGATAAAGTGTCTGACTGTGTTGTATAACACCTCGCCTCATACATGTCTGAGTCCATTAAAGGAGCTTTAATGAAATCATTGTCTTTATGATGCCTAATTACAATTGCTATTTACTCCCATGATCAGTGTAGTCTGGTGAAATGTAAGAAATCAAAACGCAAGCCAATTAATGCAAGACGTGAAAACTCTTCCTATGCAGTTTAGGGTGAGGATTGGGTGGATCCACGGGGTGGAGAGAAACCTAAAGCAGAAAACAGCTTCCCTGAGAAGGGAAGAAGGAATAGGTGCTTCTAGACTCTGGGAGGTTATTGTTACTCAAGTAATAAATCTGATTGTAAGCTTTCTGGTTGCCATGGAAGGTAAAGAAAACAAAAAGATACAGAATGTTCACTTGTTGACAATAGGCAGAGTACACATTTATCCACTAAAATGGTATTTGCCCCCTCATTGGAACTTAATTCAAATAAAAATTTATCACTTGGCTTCTGATAGATTGATTCTTTCTCTTATCCTTCCTCCTCTCTACTTGCAAGGAAATACCAATCCATCTCCCCTCTCCCCTCCTCTCCTCTCCCCTCCTCTCCCCTCCCCTCCCCTCCCTCTCCCCTCCCCTCCCTTTTTCTCCTCTTTCCTCTCCTCTACTCCTCTCCTTTTCTCTCTTCTCTCCTAGAAATAGGGCAGAGTAGGGTGGAAAATGTTTTTGACATCAGCAAAGCTGTTCTTCCCCTGTCTGAACCTCAGTTTCCTATATTAAAATAACTATGATGTTGTCTGTTTAGTAGAACTGCTCATTTAATAAATATTCCATTCTACAATTGTGGAGCAAGTGCTTTTCTGTGTTTATGTAAAGGACATTGAGCAGAATATGACACTGGCAGGTGTTTTCTCTGTCTCCCACTTTGAAGAAGCAGATAATCCTTCCCACCCAGTTTCAATGCAGTAATCTTGTCCACTAGTACCCATATTTAGTCAAAGTCATAGGTTTGAATCAGTTAGGATTAGAACCCCTCTTCCCTATGGAAGACGTGTGTCAGGGAAAAGGACTTTAGTGTCTTTTCTCTGTATATAAACTATCATAGAACTTCAAGAGTGGTACTGTTCCCACCCTTGTACCTTGAGTCTCTTCTCCATGTCTTTGTATCCCATGTTTGTTTGCAGACCCTGGAAAGCCCAGCCAGGTGTATTGAAGAAGCTCCAGATTTTCCTGCTACTCTGGGCACCTTTCCTGGTCAAGTTTCTGGCCTCTAACATTTTAAAGACCCCAGGTGCCTAGGAGCTGCTGTTTTCAATGCCTCTTTTTGGACTACATTTTCCTACCAGGTTTGGGAGTGGAAACTCCTGATTTTGGCAATAGAAAGCAGGCTGTTCTGTGTTGTTGAGTAGCAAGCATCTCTGCCAGGCCCGAGCTGGCACAAAATGGACTGCCATACGCTGATATAAAAGCCTATTGGATCTTTTCACACAATAATTCACCACAAACTCTCTTTTAGCTTCTACCATAATGCTGATGATCCCTCTATGTGTATGGCTGAGGTACAGAATTGTAGTGTTTACTTATGTGCATTGGATTCTTTCTTACCCATCAAATTTATTTCATTAATTCAGTATTTGTTGATGATCTACTGTACAGCATACTGTGCATCTATTTGCTGGGGATATGAAGGTATAGAGAAGACCTAGCGTCTTTCCTCATAGATATTAGTCTCTAGTGGAAAGTAAAGGTTCAAAAAGTGTAAGCGTGCAAAACGATAACAAATAAAATACAAGCCGTGATGCTTTCATGCTATTGATACAAGGTGTTTCTACTTACAATGTTTTATTTAGGTTTCTGAGACAATGTGGCCTAGTTGGCAATGCACACATAGATACCTGGCTTCCTCAGCTTCATTTTTCTCAACTGCAGATTGAAGATTTTAACTTGAGCAGTTCAAAGTGGGCAGTTTCCACAGAGGTTCATCTGAAGAAAGTGTCTAAGGTCGAAACTGAGCATTGCTAAAATTTCTCCCTTCAAAAAGCCTAGAACCTTTCAATAACCTATGAAGTTCAATATGCTGGGTAAATTTTTGTATAAAAACTAGAATATTCATAACATAGATTATTTATTTATAGATTATTTATAATTATATATGAATTAATATGCAAAAATATCTATGAGTTAATATGCAAATTATAACTTTAGAGTACCTATTTTAAAAGTGTTTTTTTCAGTGGATAAACTGTGAAATTAATGATATTGGGATTTTTTTGTTTATATTGTTTTTATTTTGAGACAGAGTTTTACTTTGCAGTTCAGGCTGGCCTTGAAGTCATTATATAGCCCAGAGTGGCCTTGAACTCGCAGTGATCCTCCTGTCTCAGCCTCCCAAGTGTTGGGATTACAGGTTTGCACTATTACACCCATCTAGACATTTTAAACTTATAAAATGGCAATTTCATGTGGTCCTACCTGACAAATCACTATTTTTTTTTCTTTTTTTGGTACCTGGGATCAAACTCATGACCACACGCTTGCCAGGCAAGTGCTTATGTCACTGAGTTAAATCCCCGACCCTTCATTTTTGTTTGTATACAATATCTACTTGACATCATTATGTATGGAACTGTAACCTCAAAAGTGTTGCTCTGCATGTAACTTTTTTCAGGTGATAGGAAGACTCTAAAATTCAGTTGTGATGATTTCCCAACTTTATAAGTTCATTAAAAATCAGTAGAAAATTTGCACTAGATAGTATGTAATTTATACATCAATAATGCTATTAAAAGACATGAGGGTGCTCACTCAGGACTAGGCACGGGCTTGGGTTTGGTGTGTGCTGTTTTCCAGGTGTCCCAGGATTCCTTGTGAGCTATGCCAGGTCTAACTGCTTCTATATGAAAAAGGCTCAGAGAGGTGAAATGTATATAGTAGAGGAGTGCGTTTATAGAGAGGAGTATGTATATAGTAGAGCTGGGGTAGAAATTTCATCTAGACTGCTTTCATTTCTTTCCCCCCTGCCCAGGGGTCTCCTTCTCCTCACTCTGCCTCTGTGGGCACTGTATAGTTTGTCCCAAAGCATATTTAGGGGCTGAGTATGGGAAGACTGTGGAAAATGAATTTATACAACTTCCTCCCTAGGCAGCCTACTTTGGAATTCATTTGTGACCTGTAATTGACTGTGATGATATGTAAATTGGAACCTGAAAATCATAAACATGCTCAATTATTAGATGGTAAAATGCAGTTTCCTGTCAGCCTGTTGCTTCCTCACTTCTCTTTTTTGTGTGTTTGTGGAGAGCGGCACTGAAGCATGACAAACCCTCATGATGCTTAAGTGGATTTGGGCTACCTGTTTCCTCTCCATTCAGGTAAGAAAGGCAAGAGCCCTGGTCCACAGCTGCATGAGCCACTAAAGGAAGGAAAGATAAACACCTAGGCAATCATGTTACCTGGCTTCCCTTAACTGCACATATGTGGTGAGCTTCACTAGGTCTCTTCACTCATTAAAAGGAAGCCAAGTACTTTGCATTAAGACAATAGGAAATATGACTTGAGGATATCTCAGGAATTGCACTAGGAAGGCATCTCAGGCCTACACTTTGTAGGCTTAAGGATGTACATGAGTATATACCACAGAAAAACTTTGCTTTGAGGAGAAAACCCCAGGACACCTGGCTCATTTAGGGCCATATAGGCTAGTGTTTTCCAAAGTTTGGCCACTCCAGCATTCAAAGGTTGCAACAGCTATGATCCAAGGGGGTCAGGCTACTATTTGAGTTGTTGACAAGTCTTGGCATCATCCATATAGTGCTGAGCTTTCAGACATACAGAACGCAAGAATTATGTGGTCATGGAGAATTGTACTTAGATTTCAGAAGAAGGCCTTGGAGGCCAGATAAAACTGTGCTTATAGAGTCATAATCTGGACAGGAGCCTTGGAGAGAGGGCTTGGAGAGCTTGAAACTATGAGAGTGAAGCTGAAAGTGTAGTAGAGACCTCAGAAAGTTGGAAATGCCAGAAATGTGAAATATCTGTGGAGGGAAACCACAGGCAGTATAGAGAAGTCAGCGAAAAGAGAGAGGCCATTGAGCCACAACCAGCAATGCTGTAGGGGCAGGCTTGCCCAAGTTCTTTCGGGCTTATATCTTACCACAGTCTGCCATGTTGCTAGAAATGGAGCTACAACATTTAGTATTTGTCGTGTGTAATTTCAGTCTTGCTTTGGTCTCATTCCTTTTTGTTTCCCTTTGTCTCTGTTTTGGAATGCAGACATTTGTCCCATGCCATTTTATATTGGAAATATTTAACTTTATTATTTTCATGAAAGTTTATAACTAGGAGTTTGCCTTAAGCCTCAAAGGAGACTTTGGACTTGTCAACAGTGGACTTTTCAACAGTGCTGGAACTGTTAAAAATTTGGCAACTCTTATAGATGAGGTAAATGCATTTTGCATAACAAGATAGATGTGATTCTTTTGGAGGCCAGTGAAGAAAATTACATTTTGGGTCTGAAATGTCCCACAAAGGTCTCATGTCTCTGGAAGGTGTTTGGATCATGGGAATTGTATGCTCATCAGTGAATTAATGAATTGATGAGTTCAATAACTGATTGTGCTACTAGGAAGTGTGCTACTAGGGCCCTGAGTGGAAGTAGATTATGGGAGTGTGAATGTGAGGAGTGTATTTTTGTCCTTGCTTCCTCATCTCTATCTGCTTCTAGCTGCATGGGTTCAGTTCTGTCCTTCACCATGCACCTTTTCATCCTGCAATTTCTGTCTTGGAGTCAACCAGCCATGGACCGACTCCTTTGAAAACCACGAGTCCTCCTTTAAATTGTGAGAGTTGAATATTGTGTCCAGTGAAGGGGAAATTAGTCTTATCTTCATTATCTTCTCTCTGTCATTGACCTCAGCTAACCTCTGGCTATTTCTGTAATGGGTGAGAATACTCCTGCTTCTAGGCCTTCCTCAGATTTCATCATGATTAACTCTGATAGACCTTGCCCAAATGGTACCTTTTTGGTGACATTTGCCTGGTCCATTATTTAAAATTATGACTCTACCAGGCACCCTAAGTTTTTTATCCTTCCTTACTTTCCTTTATTCCTCCTCCCACATTGCTGATCATCTTTTATAACAACATTCTCTATAACTTATTTGTTATGTTTTAAGATTCATTGTCCTTTCCTCAAGGGGAAATAAGCTCTAGGAGTATACTGAAATTGTATATTTGATCACTGATATACCCTAAGTGTCTATGGAGAATGCAAATCAGTCCCCAATAAAATGCTTATTGTTAACATGTTTAAATAGAAGCTTTTAAACGTATAATTCACATATCATGCAATTCACCTGTTTAAAGTATATAATTTTAGTTTTTGTGTATATTCACAGAGTTGTGCAACAATCATCATAAACACACATTTTCATTACCTCCAAAAGAAATCCTATGCCAATTAGCAGTCACTTAATTTTCTCTGTCCTCCTTCTCCAACCATATGCAGTCGTTAATCTCTTTTTTCTTTATATACTTACCTCTTGTATGAGTGGAGTAATACAGTATATTTTCTAGGTTTATCAGTTTTGTAGCATGTATTAGTACTTTGTTCCTTTTTATTTCCAAACAACATTCCAATGTATGACTATACAGCATTTTATTTAATTGATCGGTTCATAGCATTTGGGTTGTTCCTACTTTTCTGGCTATTATAAATAATACTGCTATGTACATTCATATACAAATTTTTGTGTGAATTTTTTTCTGTTTTCTTGGGCACATGCCTAAAGTCGAATTGCTGTGTCACATGGTAACTCTGTATTTAACATTTTGCAGAACTGATAAGCTTTTCCAAAATGGCTTCACTTATAATTCTACTAGTAACATATGAGAGTCATGTTACCATGTTTTGAAAACAAAAATCTCAACTAGAAAAACCTAGATGTTTTGCTAGGGAAATATTCTGATGTTATTCAAACAGATCATGATGTCTCTTTGAAATGGTCTTTCTGAGCTGTCCTCTTTTCCTTTCGCTGCATGCAGATCCCCATCCTCTATAAACCCTAGACAAATCTTGGAAGGAGTCTTGACAGTTGTGGTGAGCAAGATTATGGATTGATAAGTAGCAAGGTAAAGAACCTCTCTGAGAGAAATGCTCAGATGCTAGAATTTAACACCGTGGAGAAGACCAGACAAAAGGAGAGGGATTCTCATGACCCAGGAAGAAACTAAGGAAAAAGAAAAAAAAAAAAGAAAAGGAAAAAAGTGGACAGAAGGCTGGAGCCAGACGTGCTCTGTCTGACTTATGGTTGAGCCAGTCTGACTTACGGTTGTACTGAAATTGTGGGTTGGCAAGCCTGAGGACCTCAGTGGGAGAACACATCACAATGGAGAATGGAGCAGGCATGGACATCTGCTGCAGTTAGTGCTCAGAATTTGGTCCTCCTTTGGGAGGGGGTGGCTGGCTGGGTGATATTTTGGAATTGGGCAGGATAGATCTGAACCTGGAACCATAGTGGCTTCAGTTGGCCACTCCTGGAGCAGAGCAGGAACTGCTTGGTCTCAGTCACACCCCTGTGTGGGACTCAATAGCCAGGGATGAAGTTGCCCCTGAAGCTGTCCCAAACCGGTTCTGTCCAGGCAGCACACACTAATGTGGTGAAGACCCCCTGTAGTTGACTGACTTGGAGGGGAGGGTTCAGCCTGCACTGCCCCTGTTTGTACTTCAGTGATCAACAGCAAACTAGCCAGCATGCTTCAGAGTTATAGTAACCAATACAGAAAGGGCCAGCGACCCCCACCATACACCTATCTGGAAGAAACCAGAAACATGACAAAAGAAAGAAACAAAAAACGTCTCCAGCCACCAACCCAAACAATATGGTTCCAGGAGAAGTAAACACAGAAGAGATTGAGGGCAGCAAACCTGCAGTATCAGAAGCAGCATTAGCTGACATAAAGAAATATATTCATGAAATTATGAACAAACTCAAAAACAGAAAAACTAATACATGTAAAGCAAGATATAAGAAGATTAATAAAAGAAATGCTAAGCACCTCTCAAGAAGACACATGGAAGAATGGAGGAGCAAAAAAAAAAAAAAAAAAAAAAAAAAGGAGGGAAACCTTTAATGGAGAATATTAAAAAAATCTAGAATACATGAAACAGATTCAAAGAGATTACCAAGAAGTTAAAAACTCCATTGAAAGCTGGCAAAACTGCTTGAAAGAAACTAAAGATAGACTATCAAAACTTGAAGACAGGTTTGCAATGTATGATCGTGAAAGGAAATATCTCTTAAAAATAACAAGGAAACAAGCAGTAACAATACAAAAGCTAGAAGATGACAAGAAGATCTATTACTTAAGAAAAAAATTTGAATGAAGAAGCAGGGGTAAACACAAATGAAATACAAATGAAATACAAAGGATATTCACAGAAATAGTTAAGGAATACTTCCCAAGAATAGGAATAGGAAATGATATTCAGATATATGAGGCATACTGAACTCCAGCCAGCTACAACCAAAACAGATCTACACCTAGACATATAATAATCAAAATCCCAGAAATTCAACACAAGAACAGAATATTAAAAGCTGTAAGAGAAAAGAAATAGATCATCTATAAAGGGAAACCCATCAAAATCACAACAGACTGCTCGACACACAAACCATCAAATCAAGAAGACCTTGGTGCCAAGTATTCCAAGCCCTGAAAGAAAATAATGTGCAACCCAGATTGATGTACCCTGAAAAACTATATCTCAAAATTAATGGAGAAACAAGATGCATCCATGACAAAGAGGAACTGGAGGAGTTCATGACCACCAATCCAACCCTACAAAAATACTGAAGGACATTCTAGAGAGAGAGGAAAAAAAAAATACCAGGATATCAGGAACAGTGGCAGGCCTCAATGAATGAGGCAGACAGTGGAATGAAGGGAAAAAGTAGACAACCAATAGCAGAAAAATAACGTAGCAGAGATGAGGCAGAGAAGGTTGGCTATAATCTCTAACATAGATGGCCTTGATACACTAACAAAAAGAAACACAGGAAGAGTAGTTCAGGAGATAGGGTCCACTGAGATGCTCTGTATAGGAAATATAATCAACCTGAAAGAGGGTTTATGGACTGAAAGTCAAAGATGAGAAAATAATGCTCTATGTGACAGGGAACCACAGAGAAATAGTGGTAGCTCATTCAGCAGATAGGTTGGAAGGACGTGACACTTGTGCAGTAGAGAACTACTCAGCTATAAGGAAGAAAAACCTTGAAGCTGTTGTAGGTAGAGGAATACAACTTAAGATCAAGCTCAGGATATAAAAGTTCAGAACCACTAGGTAAAGCAGGTTTCCTGCCTAATCTAAGAACTAAAGTAGTTAGTGGGGCCCAAAATGCACAATGTACATGTGAAAGTGAAAGGGGAGGAATTGTCTAAAAAGGAAGGCAGAGGACATTGTTAATAGTGTATCATGATTTAAAACCTACATTGTTCTCATTGCTCTGTTTATTTGGTTAAATTTGGTTCCAGTCTGTCTACTTGTACTAGATTTGAGGGCACAGACAGCTATTCCAAAAGTAGCAGGATATACTATGGTAACCATCCTTCATTCCCTATGAAATTAAACTAAAGCCCTGTATTAGTTACATTGATCTTATTTGAATCTGATTTGTTAGATTGCTGTCTTATCTTGACTGATTTTATTCAAATCTGCTATGTTTTATAGTATCAACTCTTAGAGTATAGGCAACTACTCTGAAGATAATAAGATTCACTAACCCATTCTGGTTTGACTATTACACGTTTTTGAAGTCTGATAATGTCTCCAATGTTTTGTTTATATTGATATTGTTCTGTACTGCTATGTTCAATTTTTTATGCCTGATGATATAGGCAATTCTATTGAAGATAACAAGAAACATCATAGAAACCACTGTAGATCACCTTGTATTGTGGTTTTAATCATGTGCTATGTCCATGTTTTTGTTTTGAATGACCTCATTTTGTTTTCTTTCTCATTTGGTTTTGTTATTTTTAAAATAAAAAAAGAAAGGAGTCTTGACAACTTTTAGGTACACAAGGAAGCCTGTAAGTTTGTTGTGTTAAACTCAGATGAGATGGTTGAGTCTTCTGTTTCTTCTAATTGCATCACCTAATGTGGTCTTTACAAATCACAAGTCCTGATCATAAATTCTGATTTTATGGCCTTTTCTACAACAGATAGAAAGGTGCTCTACATAAAAGTAGAACATAAACAGGTTCACCATATTATTTTTTCTGGGGAGGGAGGGTAACTGTCTGAAGTTGTGGCAGGTGTACTCTCAGATATTGGGGGTTCTGAAAGCTTACTTTCCCCCCTAAATCTGTTGTTTCTTACAGTGGCTCATAGAGTAAAGTTAACTTGGTTGGTATACATTCATAGACTACTCTTCCCAACCTCCAGTATACCCCAGAAGTCGCCTACAGATAGTTTTGGGACATAGTGGCACTTTTGTGGTTTTTTTGGCTGAGGAGGCATTCTCTGGGCACTGAAGAGTTTGATCTGCATTAGGGACAGCCAGAATTTCTGGGGATTCCAGGAACAACTCAATTTTATGAAGGGTAGGTCTTGTTGGTAAATAGCCCAGCTTCACCATTAGGTGTAGCACAGCTTTTCAGAGGTCTCACCAGTGAGACTGAGCCCACTACACATAGTGGTAGCCCACAAAATTTTTGGCTTTCTTCTTTTGTTTTGTTTCTCCTGTTATTCCTAGAGACCATGGACTACAACACACATAAATGAGTGGCACTTGAATCTTAGACTTCTGCTCCTGGCAGAGCTCAAGCAAATTGTGATGCTTAGGATTTCATGTCTATAGACCACTTTCCCATCAGCAGAAGGTAGCCACTGGTTTGTGGGACTCTTGTTGGGCACCTGGCAGTAATTGCAGCTTTGATTTGAATTGGAATATCAGAGATTTGGGTTTGTGGCTAATCTGCTCCCAACTGTTATCTCCAGGTGTAGAGACCAGTGGGAGGTCAAGCAGGGATTTTAAGTGTTTGTGAGAGACAAAGCAACATGTAGGTGCTACAGTGACCTATGAAATATAGGATTTTTATAAAGAACATTTAATACCAAGTATTGTGTAGAGTACCCCTGGTTAGACCAGTGGGAGGAATGTGCTGACAGTGTGTGTGCATAGGTTCCAATGGGTTCAGTTTTTCCTGGATGGAAGACTGGATACATGATTTCTGCAGCCCAATGCTAAATGAAAATTCAAGGTCCTGGTTTAAAAATTAAGATTTTCAAGATGGTGATGGCAAGGTATTAGGCCAGTCCTGGATCCCTTCTGTATGGGGCTATGCAGGTCTCAAGTGCATGTAACCAGTCTTGACTGAATGGTTTCTCCCTTTTAAACCCTGAGACCCTGTTTCAGAAGCATTGGTGTAAGGCCTGCTTGCCCAGACTGGATAGATACTCCTTATCAGTGTGTCTGCCTGGGCATTCTGTCTTCTGCTGCATCCTTCACAGCGTGCCCCTAGCAACTATTGTAAAACATAGCTGTAATCACTTTATGCCTCACTTGAGAAGCCTGTAATAGCACCTTGCTATCTGAAGCTGTGGTTTTAAACTGTGATTGGCAGAGCCCTTCTCAGGCTTTGGGTATAAGACTAGGGTGAGGGACTGTGTTTGCAGCTTCTTCCATTCCCATTTCAAACATTACAGATTCATTTTTACTTGAGAACACATTTCTACTCATAAAATTAAAAAGAGCATTGGAAATTAATAGCCAAAGAATTAAATCCAAATTTATTACCTTAAGCATTTGATATCTTCAATTCTCTGTTTCAGGGGTTGACCAAATTTAGCCCATCAACCTAATTCAGCCCATGGCTAAAACTAGTTTTTACATTTTAAATGGTTATGTAAGTACTTATATGCATACATTTGCCATTTGACCTGGAAAACTTAAATTTTCTATCTGGCCCTTTAAGAAAAGGTTTACTGAACCCTGATCCAGCTCTAGTGTTTACTTCCATGACCAACTCATAAGATTTTGGTACCATAACACTGCAGAGGTGGCTCTGTGCTCTCAGTGCTTAGAGAAGTTCATTGATCATTCAGTAAAGCAGAGGGAGGCAAGCCTGATTTGTTCATTATTATTATTCATATTTAGAGTCAACATTATTCATATTTAGAGTCTTTCCCCCCTCTTAAGTGTCTTTGGGAAGTAAATTATATTGTCATCCTGTATATAATTGACAAATGAATTGAAAGATCAAAAATCACTAGCAAAATTTGCGATCAGTTATATTATCTTTGATGTTAAGGGCATCTCCTGAGGAGATTCTAAATTCTGGCTGTTTGAGTTAATACCCAGAAATGACAAGCATTATAAAAAAGAATGGCCTTAAAAATAATTACTATGCTTCTATTATGTATGTGATGAGTTTCTAGAACTAATGGCATCTTTGTTGCCTAATTTTCTTAAAAGGATTTAACCAATATATCTGATTTTTGAAAGCAGCATGAGGTATGTTAACAGAAACCCGTGTTGGGATATAAATGCAGTCTCATGCTATGTATTGAATATTTTGTTTAGAGAAAGACTATATTTAGAGGATGGGGGAGGAGGTGTCCTTTCATTTGATAGTCTAGGAAATGAACCATGTTGCTACTTTCTGTGCCTAGAGCCCAGCATGGGTGTTTATCTGTAACGAGTCCAACTTTTAAAAGATGCTGACTCCAAATGACCTGGATATTATCCAAATAAGTGGTTTTAAATTCCCAGTAATAACTAACCAACCATGAGGAATAACTCAATTTTGGAGGAATCTAATTTTATTTATAAACTAGCGCCTACAGAAATTCTGAAGTTTAACATAATTTTAAAAAGTTGAGGAGCTGCAGCATACTTCTTAATAATCTCTCTGCCATCTTGTTTATAAAAACACATTGAGTCAAGAAGCATTAGGTCATATGTGTACATCCAGATTCAGAACCTGAGAGACAAACCCACCCACTCCCTGTACTCTGGGGACCCAGGGCAGGGATTTGGTATCCTGGTGAGGTTCCAATCTTGAAACAGGCTTGTTGTTTACTGTTGTAATAAATGGTTTCAGGAAAACTCAAAGAGGGCAAAGGAATAGAGGAAATGGAAATAATGCTTTAATACAGAGAGATCTGGGAAGGCTTTCTGGGCAGGTGACATCTGAGCAGAGACTTGCAGAAAGCTAAATCCTTAAGATTTTACAAAGCTTTTCAGTCTTCATTCTTGACTTGGTATAAGGTCCCTAAGCTCTCTCTAGGCATCTCAGATCTCCTATTATTAAACAGGGCTTGTTTCCTCTCAGAGTTCAAAGGAAAAAGATTGGAGAGCTCCCTAGAAACTTTGACCTCCATTAGACCTGTAAATTGCATTATGTGGTTTACAGACAGAGACCTTTTCTACAAGTGAGGAATGGGGACTAGAAATTCTGCCAAGGATAAGAGGAAAGGCAAGAACAATTGCTGGACTGAGAGAGCAGCCTGCTAGCTGCCCATTAAAATAAGATGGCTAAGATTTCTGGCAATTCACATTTTGCCTGGTGTCTGCCACTGGGTTATGGCCCGTGCTTTTGCCCAAGGAATTCTCCCAACAACTTTAGAGATACAGAGAGACAGGACATTAATTGAACAGAACTCAGTAAGGTTTAGAAGACAGAGATAGTAGAGAAAAGAACCATCGACATTAAACTTCATGAGGTTAGAGACTCATCTGTCCTGCTCTTTACAGTTTCCTCAGGATTTAGCACAGTGCTTGTGTTTTAGTTACTTTTTTATTGCTGAAACAAAATACAGTGTCCAATACCCACAAGTTAAATAAGGGAGTTTTATTTCAGCTCAGAATTTGTAGATCTTTTAGTCTATAGTCTGCTGGCTCCAAGGGAAGGTGGCATGGCATCGGGGAATGGCAGAGGAGAAACAGTCCATGAAAGAGCAGGTAGGAAGCAGAGAGTGGTAACAGAAGCCTCCCTTTCTCTTTTCTTCCATCCACACTATAGACCTTTTGAGTGGTAGCGCTTCCACCCAGAAGGGAGGGCCCATACCCAGAACAATGCCAAACCAATTGGTGGTCTAATTTAGTTGCACATCCTTAATCCATGTTTACACACCCTTAACCCACATTCACCCACCCTAGATCTAGCCACTTCCAAAAACCCCACCTATGAATGCGTGAGGCTTTAGGGGGACTAGCTACAAGCCATAACAGCTTGGGTATCATCGGTTGCATTAAACTGAATGAATAGGTGAGGGCATGACTAGCAGTAGCAAAACCACAGAAGCAGGGAATTAGGTATGTGTAGAATTAAATCTATCTGGACTCTAGAATTTTATCTCCCTTTCTGGTGGAGAGTGGTGAGGTCAGGCTAGGCATTCAGGTCAGAGACAAAGTGTGTTTGAGATAAAGTTGGAAAGGTGTGTTGGGACTTGGAGTAGAGACAGTTTCTTTCTCTCTATCCCAGCTCCTGCTAGGATTGGGTTGGAGCCATGTGACAGTTCTGATTATGACAAGAGTGCTGGTGACTTCTGGCCGGAGGCAGTTAGGAACACATTTTCTCTCTAGTTCTCCCTTCTGTTGCAGTGACTATGGATATCACATGCGACATAGCCAAGGTGAAGGATAAATTGTAGCCTGGATTTCTGAGTCACTGCATAGAGGAGGCTACTTCACTAAAATTTTCTGTGAGGGACAAATATGTCAGTGGTGTGTTAGGTCACTGAGAATTTAATGTTTACATGTTACTATTAAAAACATGCTCATTAAAAATGTATGATCTGATTGCTGGAAGCCTCCTTTTCTGTTTTTGCTGACCCAGTGGTCTTCATGGCAGTCCAAGACTTTTATCTGGGCAGTAGAAATGGTCCTGGAAAGAAGATCTGATCAGAGAGACTAAAATTTAAAGTCAGATTGGATGTGAAATTCATTTTGAGACATTTGATGTGGCTCAAACTGCATGTTTGCACGATTGCTGGAGGCTTCCTTTCTGTACTAAGACACCAAAGGTGGAGGGGGAAAACTGGTTTCAACTTAATATATTTTTTTAAAATTAGGAGCATGCTTTTCATGAAACTATTCTGCATGGCAATGTTGTTCCATTCAACAATATGTTGTATTTTTCTTCCTCATTCTCTTTAATGGGTGCTCATGCTCCCAAAGCATGAGTATTCAGTCTTTCTTAAGGAACACTGATAATGGACCATTCTGTTTGATTTTTATTTTTTCTATCTATCTATCTATCTATCTATCTATCTATCTATCTATCTCTGTGATGAATGACAGTGTACACGTACCCTTGAATGCATGTCCAAATATTTCTGTAGTGAAATATCTGGGTCAAGGGAACAAACCTTTTTCATTTGGATAGGAACTGGCAAATTGCTTATCCAAAGGATTGTGATAATTTACACCCTGGAGAATGGTGAGTTTTAATAGAGTTGATTCCTAGAGAAACTCAGTCCTTGTGCTATGGTCTATGGTCAGGTCTGAGGTGCAGCAACAGACCTTTGAAATGCACATTTGACTCAACTCTTTTCATTTAATCTGGGGCTCAGATCCTTCACAGGTGTCCCATCACCCCACAGGTGCTCCTCCTTCACAGAGTTTACATTTAAGCCCTGAAAAATGGGAGGATTTAATCCAGTCTCTATCAGATTTAAATCAGAACATTTTTCCCCTTTTGCCATTTTAAATTACCTCTCAGTTCAGCCCCAGACTGAGTAATTCAGAGTTAATGGGATATGAAAGTCATGGTCCGTGGCATGATTGTGGGTATCTAGCCAGAGGCGAGCAAGATTTATTCTGTTGGAACCCAACTGGGTTGAGAAGGGTGATAAATCAGCAGAGCTATTGCTAGCTCCCCTTCTGCTGCAAGATTCATTCCAGTTTATCAGAATAATCATCTCAGGCCCAAGACTAGAGATAAACAGCTAAATCCAGAGTCTCGCTATGTGAAAAGAAGAAGAGATATATTTTGGAAATCTCTTTTCCTAGAAATGTTTGAATGGGGTTGGAGGACATGTTACTTGTCTAACTGTAATTCAGATAAAAGCATCAATCTGTGTTTTCCAAGACATAGGCTTGAATTTTGTGCTCATGAGCACTGCTGGCTTGAGGCTGCTGGTTGTCCTGGGAATGTGGGGTGAAAAACTCTTTGGAATCACATGATATCCTATCACCTGAGTCCAGGGATGCCCTTCTCAGTAACTCAGCTATCTCTCCGCCCCCTTTTGCAGTCCTAGTCTTCTCTTTAGCTGTTCTATTGATATCTGGCAAGCAGTCCCTCAGAGAATGTCATGTTGGTTTTGTTTTCATGTTTTAGTGTTATGGCTTGTGTTTATGGCCTGCTAAAGTCTCATGCAGTCATGGGTGGGGATTTTTCAGAAGTGGTTGGATCTAGAATGTGTGATGCTGAGATTGATTCATGGAGCAATGCTAGAGTTAAGGGTGAAAATGTTACCTGCCCTAAGACACAAGGAATAGAAAGAGCTGTGGTTGTTCCTTGCTTGGTTTGCTACCTTCTGGCTGCTATGAACTGTTTCTCCTCTGCAATACTCTTCTGTCATATGCCAGTCTGCCTTGGACCCAGGCAACCATGGACTGAAGCTTCTACAAACTATAAGCCAAATAAACTTTTGTTTCTTTAATTTTGTGTGTTGAGTATTTTGTCTCAACAATGAAAAAAGTAAAGATATCTAGATTTTCTATTGACCTTATATAAACAGACACTACTGGTGACAACACCATGCCATAGAGCTCATGGAACAAAAATGACAAATGGATCAATATCATTGGATTCTTCAGGTATCCTGTGTACATATATGCATACAGAATCCCTTTAAATGATAACTTGAAATGTCAAGTGATAAAATATACTGAATTCTCACGCAGGTTCAGACTCGGCTGTTACTGAGTCCACTCTAATTTTATTCCCCAAAGCATTCTGTGAAGTTGGTACTATTTTTATATCTACTTAACAAATGAGGCAAGCAGTGCTGAGATAGGTTGTTAATGACTTGCTCAAAATCACAGATCTAATAAATGACCACAGAGTTCATGTTAACTACTTCTATGTATACATTTTCATAAATACCCATTGACACAAATATCTATGCATTCAGACATGTGCACGCATAAATATTCAGATAAGCACATGTACATGCTTATGCTTGTACACATGCACATGTACACACATATACGTGTATACATGTTTAAGGAGAAGGTTTAACAAGGAACAAATGCTGAGACTTGTGATTGTTAGCATGAGCAAAAAACCTGGAATTCCTAGTAAACTTGAAGCTTTCTCACATTACTTACTGTAGAATATTGCATAGCAAATAGCACAGTAGAATTATTTGAATTGTTCTCTAGGGAAGGCTGGAGGGCCATATCCTGTGAGACCATTCATAGTAAGCTTTTAGTTTGGGGCTTGGATTATGTTTCCAGAATTGGTTACCAGTATATTTCAGAGTGAGGAGGAGGGCTGTCATTTGGACAGATTTACATTAATTGAGATTATGTGCATTTTTAAAAAATTTTATTTTGAAGGTAGTAAAATACAACAGAACAAGACAGAATAAGGCCAACTGAGACAGTGTAGTGAAATTGGTACAGAACTTCACAGCAGGTTACCAGGATAACAGTAATAGGTATCACAGTATATCTCGTTATCTTCACAATAGTTCTTTCAATCATATATATCAAAAATAAAATAAAATACAGAACATTATAGAACTTATCAAAACAGAATATTGAATAGAGCAGTACCATTAATCAGAATAAAGCAAACAGTAATAAAAATATTTGCCCTCAAAGAGATGGTAGAAGAAAATCCCCCTTATTTTCTATGGTCAACCTCCCAAGAGATGCTCAGATCTCTGGTTCCCATTTGCTAACGGGGGGCAGGGGAAGGTGGGTAGCGGAAGTGGGATGTTTGACTCTCACCCTGTGCACTAGTAGGCTCACTATTGCTTAGCAGGGAGGCAGGCTGGTTGCTTGGTTTCCTAGCATCCTAAGATCCAACATGGAGCAGATCTCAGGAGACACTGGTGATTCTCCCCCTGAAGGCGCTGCAGCCTGCCACACCACAGCCACTTACCAGGGAGGGGAGATGCTTGCTTGGTTTCCCAGCATCCTAAGTTCCAACATGGTGCAGATCTCAGGAGTTGCTGGTGGTTCTCCCCCTAGAGGTGCCATAGCCTGCCACACCACAGCCACTTACCAGGAAGCCATTAATTGAGATTATGATACTGAGCTATGGTCTTGATGTAAAACATCACCATCATAGGAGTTTTCTCGATACTGAATTCATGTGAGAATGTCTGGTCTTGGAGCAGGGGAGGCGGTCCTGTGGTGTTTGAAGGCATGAAATTGAAGTACCAAGCTGATCTGGTTTGTGAAACTGAGGGTCCTTGAAACTTACTGATCGTGTATGCTTTTCCATGGACTTGCATTAGACAGGCCCAGACAGCCTCCTATTTCTTGGACCATTTAGTCTCTGGACTTGCAGTGGGACAGGCTTTTTCCACTTCAGACATGCTTCTGTAGAGATACCATCACCAGATCAGATTATAGACTTGACCTTCAAACTGTGGGCCACCTCATTCTATTCTATTTCTGCTTTTATCTTTTAATCCAATTCCTGTTGATTTTCTAGATTTATTTCATATAGAGAAATCTTATTTTCCTTTTTAAGTTCATGAGGAGATATTTTGTTCTATTCCCAGGGTATTCAACACAGTCATTTAAGAAGATACTGTTGATGTCCTATCAGTCTCCCTATCTGGGAGTCACCTGCAAATAGTTCCCATACTTGACAATGGCTTTCAACAGTCTCTCTGCCTTAAGGTGTTCCATGGAATGTATTCAAGCAGGGTAGAATAGAAGTTCTGAGAAGTTGTTCTCTGGGTATAGCCCTCAACCCATGAGAGCATAAAGACCCACTTCCCTGCTTCTTCTTGGGGTACCCCTGAGGTGTATACTGTACCATCTTTTGAGGGTTCCCAGTAAGAATGGGCCCCAGGTGCTCTCAGTGCTAACTTGAACATTTTATTGATTTTTCCCTCTTCTCTTTCTTACTTTCCAACTGCTTTTTGTTTAATATTTCCTTGAATCAATTATGTGCACCCACATCCTCGTCTCAGGTTCTGGTTTCAAGGGAACTCTGACTAATGAACTACCTGCAAGCTTCATCCAGGAACATTTTCTATAACCTTCTTAGCCATTTTCTTTTTTTGACAGCCTTCAAGAAGCACTTGATCCCAGAGTTAAAAGCATAAGCATTGAAGTCAGACATAAGAGGCTGAATTGTGGTTTAGATCACTTATTGACTAAGTGACCTTGGTAAAATTACTCTCTAAACCTCATTAATCTTTCAAACAATGCAGATAGAAAATACATAACTTACGGCTGCCAGAAAAAATCAATGAGATAATGCATGCAAAGGATTCAAGCAGAGCCTGGCAATTAGTAGGTGCTCAATAATGTCATGTCTCTAAACAGAGGCTGTTATCTTTCAGCTGTAGTACAAACAGATCAGGCTCCTTCTGACTGAGCTGGTTGGACAGACAGGGCATGGCTGAGTGCTGAGAATGATTCTAAACAGTCAGGATGGGTCCTGATGATCTGAGGATGGAGTAGGCCCTCTTACCACATTGGCTGACCTTGCCTCTCCTTTGAGTCTTCTGCTTACAGTCACGGTCTGTATCCCAAAACAGCACTATGTTTTCATAGCTTTGCAATTTCCTCACCTGATTCCATCCATCTGGAGTGCTTTCTCACTTCCTACCCTTGTCTGATGACCCTCTCTACCCAGGCTTTCATAGTGTATATCGTTGAAGATTCAGTTCAGACTCACAAAGAGAGCATTTTCAAGGCACATATGCGTACAACTCATCATCAGAAACTGATTGAGTAGATCCAGGGTGGGGTACAGGCATACATAGTTTGAAACATCTTAGTTATATTGATAAGCAACACATGGGGGTAACTGTGGGTTCATTCAAAAAGTCCAAGTAATATCATCAAAGAGACTCATCTACCTGTGTGGTTTTGGTTCATCTACTCAGCTTCTTTATGCCTCAGTTGCTTCATCTGTAAAATTGGAAAAATAACACTTATTCTACATAGTTGTTATAAGATTCAGATGAAATAATTTTTCATGAATGGTCACAAAACATTAGTTTTAAATTAAACCTTTCCTGATTCTCCCAGCTGGAAATACCACATCTTCTTTATCTCATGTTTGTTATTTGTGTCTCCATTATGGTATTTAGCAGCATGGCTCTCTTGTTAGGGTTATCCTTGTGTGTTTGTTGCTCCCATTTTGAAAATGCCTACTGAGGGCTGGGCACCAACAGGGACTCTGTATTATCTGCTGTGTGTTCCCATAGCACTTGATATAATGTCTTACATGGAATCTGTACTCACTAAAGTTTTGTTGAATTGAGTATAAAACCATAAGAAACTAATGTATGTGGTTATGTTAGGTACCTGCAGTAATGTGTTTTGAGCAGGTTTTTTATGAGTGTTAATGTCCAGGTAACAGTTTCCTGCTGACAAGTGCATTTGGAAGTTGGCAGGAGAGAAATGAGTACGTACATAAAAATCTGTGTTTCTCAGACTTGGACTGAATCTTTTGATTTCCTTGGATTTCTGGTTGCCAGGCACCAAGAGGGATGGGGTAAATGGGCTATGGGGCTGTCCCCAGGCTGTACCCTTACTCTGGACCTGTTTGGGATCCTTCTGGCTCCATGTATAAATTCAAAGGCAAGAACTTGATCTGCAGAAAGCATAAGAGTTTCTTGTTTTTTTTTTTTTTGTTCTGGATTTGAGGCTCATGAACTTTCCATTTGTACCTGCTGCCTTGGTCTCAGTCTCCATAGAGAGCCTTTCTTCTGACTCCCAGTTGCAGCTGTCCTTGCAAGTTGAGGCTCGCATGGTACCTTTATTAACTCTTGAGCCTTTTGGGACTGATTGTCTCCGGAGGTAGCCAGGCTGTAAGCAGATGAAAGGTGGGCTGCAAAAGCAACTTCCTGTGTAAAACACAGGAGACCCAGTAAGTGGCCCTGGGAGATAGGGTGGGAGGAATGTCTAGAGGCGAAAGTTGCCTATTGAAGGATCTTTATGGAAGATGAAGATTGTTGCAGAACTGAAGATTTGTTCTGATCAAGAGGAGAAATGAGATGTATTGTTGGAATTTTGATTTAAAAAAATTTTTCCCCCCTTTATTTTAATAAATATGTGATTCCTGTTCACTGGAAGGAGCTGGGCATAAAGGCAGAAAATTAACAAGCAAAAAGAGGGAAATGTGGTTTTCTATAATCTCACAACCCAAATTTTAACACTTTGATACAGGTATGTATCTATATACCAGTACCTGACTGTATATCCATAATATACATTGGCAGATACAGAATAGTATACACGTATAACATACATTGGCATGTATAAATATAAGCACATTATCAACATATATACACAAATATATACATAATATAGAAAATATAATATGTAATACACATATACAGTACATATAGGAATAGTTAATATGTATCTATAATTTACATAGATTCATATAGTATAATTCAAAATCATTTCCTAATTTCAAAAACGTATTACAATGCTTGCTTTGGCAGCACATATACTAAAACTGGAACGATACAGAGAAGATTAGCATGGCCCCTGTGCAAGCATGACATGAAAATTGATGAAGTGTTCATATTTTTTGACTTGAAGTTATACTACAAAGCTACTGTAATAAAATCAACATGGTAGCACACCCGCATGGGCCCAGGGAGAGTTTAAGATCATCGCTCACAGTGCTTAAGGACCTGCCCAGCTTCCAGGCACACTAGACTGGGCTCTGCAGGTTTTGAGGCCTGGCTGGGCCACACCCAGGGACCTTCTTTCAATCTGGGGAACTGGGGCTGCTCCAGGTGAGTTCCAGCTCACTGGGGCAGGCCTGGGGAGAGTTTAAGATCATCACTTCCAGCAGTTAAGTGTCTGCCCAGCTTCTAGCCACACTAGACTAGGCTTGGGAGGTTTTGCAGGCTGGACCAGACCATGCCCAGACTAGACCTTCTTCAGTCAAGGGAGCTGAGGGCACATTAGTGCTAGCCCAGAGAGAGGTTTGGACCATCACGCACAGTGGCTAGGAGCCTGTCCAGCTTCCTGGAGCACCGGAGGTGGCATGGGAGGTCCTGTGGGCCTGACTGGACCACCCTGCAAAACTATCCTTCAAAATGGATGGAGAAATAAGATACTTCCATGACAAAGAACAGCTGAAGAACTTCATGATCACCAAACCAACCGTGCAAAGAATAGTGAAAGACATTCTGGATACATATAGGAAAAAACCACTAAGCAAGGCAGACAATTAAACAGAATGGAAAAGTAAAGATGCAACAGCAGAAAGATAACATGTCAACAATAAACAAGTATATAACAGATATAGCCATTAATATAAATGGTCTCAATAAAATCAACATGGTACTGGACTAAAAACGTATCTGAAGATCAATGGACTAGATTAGAAGATACAACTACAAACACTCAACCACCTTATTTTTGATAAAGGGGCCAAATAGGTTCACTGGAAGAATGACAGTCTCTTTAATAAATGGTGCTGGAAAAATTGGCTCTCCATATGCCGAGAACTAAAACTAGACCCATACCTATCACCATATACTAAACTAATGTCAAAATGGATCAAAGATCTAAACATTAAAACAGAAACACTAAATCTGTTGAAATACAAAGTATGTAAAAATCTTGAAGACATAGGAGTAGGTAGAGAATTCATGAACAAGAATCAGATCGCAAGGGAAATACTTCCCGGTATCAATACCTGGGATCATGTCTTATTAAAGAGTTCCTGCGTGTCGAAAGAAATCTCCAGAATAGTGAAAAGAAAACTCACAAATTTGGAAAAAATCTTAGTGAACTGTCCCTCAGACAAAGGATTTCTGTCTAGAACATATAAAGAATTTAAAAAAAATCAGACCCCCCAAATTCAAAGACCTGATCCAAAAATGGGCATCCGAGATGAATACACAGTTCTCAGATGAAGAAATACAAATGGCAAATAAATACATGAAAAAATGTTCATTATTGTTACTCATTAGAGAAATGGAAATTAAAACCACATTGAGATTCCATCTCACTCCAGAAAGAATGGCCAGGATCAAGAAAACTATCAACAACAAATGTTGGAGAGGCTGTGAGGGAAAAGGAACTCTTCTGCCCTATCAGTGGGAGTGTAGACTTTTGCAACCACTGTGGAGGTCAGTCCGGAGATTCCTCAAAAAACTGGGATTGGAAGTCTCATTTGACTCAGCTGTTCCACTTCTGGGCATATTCCCAGAAGAACTGAAAACATCATACCACAGTGATATATGTGCATCCATGTTTATAGCAGCACAGTTTGTAATAGCCAGATCCTGGAAACAACCTAAGTGCCCATCAACTGAGGAATGGATAAAAAAGTTATGGTATTTTTATACAATGGAGTACCACTCATCTATAAAGAATGATCACAATGAGACATTTATAAATAAATGGATGAAACTTGAGACCATACTCATAAGCAAAATAAATCAAACTCACATGTATAAATACCATATAGTCTCCCTAGTGTAAGAAATGGTAAGAGTACATAAGGTTTTATGGTAATCATGATTCCCCATTACATTGCTTTGGAGCCTTATAATGTTTTCATTCATTAGTTTATTCTGTTTTGTTTGCTTTTATTATCTGTGATTGTATGAATAGCTCTTTGAAGAAAATAAGACATTATGGAAGCCATTGCTGATTTAATATCATCTTGCTTTGAAGTCCTACCAAACTTTTGTTCTTCTATTTCTATTGGTTCTATCATGTTGTGTCTTATTGGATTTTAATATGTGTGATAATATAAACAAATTGTTTATGGAAAATGATATTATATTAGCCAGTGTTCATTTTCTGTTATTTGGTTCTGAATGCCTTGTAATACTTTCATTCTCTTGAATGGTTTTATACTATTTTGTTATGTTTGATATTATTGTATGTGAAGGTATTCTCAACTATTTCAAAGAAAGAGACATTATGGTAGCTACTGTTAATATCTGATTGTCTTGTTGTGAAGTGCTGTTCTGCTTACATTGTTCTGTTATGATCTGTTTTGTTCTGTCTTGTTTTATTCTCTTTAAAATAAAATAATATAAAATAAACTTATTACAAAGCTAAAGTAACAAAAACAGTATGATAATGGTTTAAGGATAAATATATAGAAATCAACAGAAGAGAACTGAGAGTTTGGAAAGAAACTCATATGGTTATGACTGACTGATATTTGATAATGGTGCCAAATCCATTCAAGGGAGAAGAGAAACCTTTGTCTCCAACCAGTAGTTCTGGTACAACTGGTTATCTATATGCAAAAAATGGAGTTGGTCAATAACCTCATTCTATATGTAAAAATGAATCAACCACATAAATATAAGATCTAAATCCATAAGCATTTTATCTAAACTCCTATCTTACACTAGGGAGACTATACAGGTATTTATACATGAGTTTGACTTAATTTGCTTATAAACATGGTTTCAAGTTGCATCCATTTATTTATAAATATCTCAGTGAAACATAAGACTAAATCTTTTGGCTTCTTTTACTTAGCATATTCTTTGGAGACTCATCCACATTACAGAATCGATCCATACTTCATTCCTTTTTATGGTTAAATAATATTTTATTGAATGAACTTGAATTTGGCAATGGAGCTTTGAATATGGTACCAAAAGCACAAGTAACAGAGGATAAAGATACATGGAATACTATTGAATTAAAAATATTTATGCATAAAATATAAAGAAAGTGAAAACATAGCCTACAAATGGGAGGAATTATTTGCAAATCACTTATATGTTCAGAATTTTGGATCCACAAAATATAAAGAACCCCTAAATGTCAAGAACAAAACAAACAGTGAAATTTATAAAGTGGATAAAGTACCTGAGTACAAAATTCTCCATAGATCTATAAATGGCCCAACAAGCACGTGAAAAAATACTCAGCATTATCAGTTATAAGGGAAATGCAAGTTGAAATACAATGAGGAACCACTTTATATTCATTGGAATCGCTACAATTTACAAAAAGGAAAAGAGTTGGAAAATAAGAAGTGTTACAAGTATGTGAAGAAATTGGAAATTTTACACATTGTGGGACTTCAAAGCAATTTAACTGCTGTGGAAAAGAATTTTGACATTCTTTGAACAGTGAAAAATAAAATTACTATATCAAGCTGTGCAATACCAATCCTAGGTGTATTTTCTAGAGATCCAAAATCAGATGTTAAACAAAAACTTGTGCATACATGTTATTTACAGAAGTATTCATAATAACCAAAAATGGAAATAGCTTCAATGTATATCAACAGATGAATGGACAAACATATTGTGGTATATCCATACAGTGGATTATCATTCCACCATAAAAAGGAAGTACTGATAAATGCCACAATGTAGACGAACCTCCAAAACATTATGCTAAATAAAAGAAGCCAGACATGAAGTGTTGCATCTTACGTAATTTCAATTACATGAATTATTCAGAATAGATCAGTCTGTAGAGACAGAATGAAAATTGGTTGGTCCTAAGGTCAGGAATCTAGAAGGGGATGTTGGAAGTGACTGCTTAATAATGGATATGAGATTTTATTTTGAAGTGATGAAAATGTTTTGGAAGCAGATAGAATTGGTGACTGCATGACATAGTAAATGTTACTGAATCGTGCACTTAAAAGTGGCTAATTTTGTGCTATTTTTACCTTTTGTGAGTTTTACCTTAACAAGTTACTTAAAGCAAACAAGCAAACAAACTGCAATACAATCTTCGAGAGGTCACCTGTCATAAAAGGGAAGGTTACAAATGGGAGATTGTTTATTCTTGTTTCCTACTTGTAGGCAAGTGGTAATATGATCCAACAAAGGAGCAGCAAAACAGGCGCACAAGGGGGTAACCTGGACTCAGAAATCACCCTTGTGTAATCATGACCTTAGCGTCCCTTTTCTGCTAGAAAGTTATACAACTGCTTTTGGAAATTAAAAAATAAAAGGAATGATTGTGTGTCCTGTGTCTTTGCCTATGCCCTCTTCATTGTGAATCTTTTAAATTATTGTTAATCTGAAAAGCAAATAAATGCAACATGACAATATAGATCAAAAGGAGGTAAGAGGGAGCCTCGTTTCATGGGTAATCCTAACATTGAGGCTGAGTTAGGAAGATCAACAGCTAGAGCCCAGTCTGGAAACCTTGTTGATTTAGTGAGATCCTGTATCAAAATAAAATGATAAAAATGGACTAGGAATGTAGCTCAGCTGAAGGTTTGGAGTTTAATCTCCAGTACCATTAAAAAAAAAAAAAAAGAAAAGAGATTGAGGGAAAATCATGCACAAAAGAACAGGCACTTGACAAAGACAAAAGAACAAGCACTTAAGCACTCGCAAAGGTCTTGAGGAAGTGACTTATTTGATGTATTCTAAACGCTGAAAGAAGTCAGTATGGTAGAACCAAACTGCATTGAAGAAAGGAGCAGGAGGTTGGGGAGGCTGGATGTGGAGAGCCTCATGGGCCACTATGAAGACTGGCTTTGTTGAAGAAACAAAGGAAGCCAGTGGACAGTCTGAGTTGAGGGGTGACCTGATAGAGAATAGAATATAGATAATTATACAAGTGACTAATTAGTGACATGTGTGATAAGACCTGGGAGGGAGAGGGAAGGATACATAGGGAGTGTAGAACAGTAGCTCCTGACTCACATCTTTTGAGGGGGCATCAGTTAGGGCTTGGATAGCATTTGGGCCCCAGGGCATAGAAGTTATAACACAGATTCATTTGAGCAAGAGCATGAGGAAGCAGCCACGCCTGTGAGTAGACATGATGCTGATCACACTCCCCACTAAGAGATCCTCTGAGGTTGCTCTGGGAATTTTCCTTGGGTAGGCAGCCTGGAGCTTTTATCTGGCTGTGGGCAAAGGGCTGCAGGGCCCTCTCACAAACACAGTGAGAGAGCTCACTGTGTTTGTCCAGCCTAGTGGGAATGGAAAAGGCCAGCTGGAAAAGCCTCAGGATGCTCTGAGACTGTCGCTCATGAGATGTGTTAGCTCCTCGAGGCCCTGTCTGGCTCTAATTGAAATCCTCTCTGTCACTGATATGTCAAGAGAGAGACAATTTGGTCCCTAATGAAGCCTTGGATGGATGCTTGACAGCTCCAAGTGGGAACAATTTGACACTTTAATGGCTCACTGACGGAGCTGGCTATACCCTCCACAGAGTGCTGGGTCTTCTGGCCTGGCCTGTGCGTCCAGATGAGTCTGTGGTCATAGGCCTTACAACATAGGGCACATATACCTGACCACTCTCCTCTGAGTGCTCTATATCAGTCAAGGTCAGTGAGATGCAGACAAAACACTCCAATTAAGTTAATTCAAGGAATAATTAATAAAAGGTCTATTTGCAAAAGGCATGCCCAAGGTGCTTGGAAACCTTAAAGCTAAAACAGGACCCAAGGTTAAAACAGTGTTTCTCTCCCTGTATCCAAGGAGTGGGGAATAGAGGAGGTACCAGACACAGGGGCTCCTGGGTGGGGAACACGTGTGGAACAGGCGGAGAAGATTTGGGTATTCAGTTGGGGTAGCAGAGCCACACTCTTGCAGCGAGGGAGCAAGGGAATAAACATCCGGAGAGTACTTTCCTTTTTCCTCAGATCCCCTGCCAGAATTCCCCTCTGGAAAAATATAACCAGCAGCAGAGGTTAAGGGAGCTCATGAATGGGGTCCATCCCAGCAGAGCAGAGTGCTGAGGAACCTAAAGCACAAATGGAAAATGTTGATGTTGTTTGGAGCAGGCTTTGTCCTGGGCACAGGACAGATCAGATGTGGCCTCTGTCCTCAATAGCTCTCAGTGACATGAGAGCAGAACAAAATTGGCATGCACAGTGGGATTAGGGCTGCGACAGAGGGGTGAACAGATTGCATGGACTTTCTCACGAAACAGACCATTATGGCAGGGAGAAAGAGATGAAGGTAGGGAAAGGAGATGCTCGACTGATCTCCCAAGTACCTCCTTCCACAGTGGGTGATGTAGTTACAACAGTTTTACATTTGATGGGAGTGAGAGTTTTCAGAGCATGAAGATAACAATGCAGCCTTATAGCCTTGCTGCAGGGCTGAAATGAGATACTGGATCCATGTAGACTGCCTAGCACTGTACTTGACACCCTCCAGGTATCTTTGAGTAATCTTTGCATTGCTTTTCCCTTCTACCCTCACCAAGGTAGACCAGCTGCCTACCCTGAGTTAACAAGCTAGGTAGGTGGATCACATGGCGTGTCCACTTGGGGACTCTGATTTGTTTGGCTGCTTCCATTTATTAGGAGTTCACTCTGCACTACATACTGTACTTTATATATACAATTTCTGCAGCAACTTTTAGTCTCGAGATGAATGCAATGGAGTTGAATCTATGGAACTTCAAAGGCAAGGTCAGAAAGGGCATATAGTTTCTGCATTGGGATGTTCACTCTAGGGAAGCCAGGCACCATGCAACCATTTTGACTATCCTGCCCTGATACTGCCATACTGGAGAGGCCATATGTATGTATTTGATAGCTTAGTAACTTGTAACATGAAGTGACAGCTGTACCCAGTGGAGATTTCAGATAGCCAAAACCTGTTGGTCCCTGACTGTAACCACAGCAGAGTCCAAGTGAAAATGGCCTAGCCGAGCCCTCCCCAAATTCCTAACCAATAAAAAAGTGATTAATGATTGGTTGGGTCTCCAAGTCTGGGAGAAATTTCTACACATCAGCAGTTGGAACACCTTCCCACTGTTTCCATAGCTCCCAAGTGGGCAGAATCTACTTCATACTGTGGACTTTGAATTTGGCCATGTGACTTATTGTGTATCCTGAAATGTGAACAAATGCAACATAACTTACATCCAACAGAAGGCTTCAAATGTGCTCAGAGACACTGACCCTGGGAGGATCATGCTCAAGATAATTGTTTCTTTCTGTTTTGTATTTTAAAGAGAATAAAACAAAATAAAGCAAACCAAAACAAAACAGAAGAAAGTAGAGCAGAGTAAAACAATGAAAATAACACAGGATTGCAGAAAAAGGAGCAGGAAATCAGCAATGGCTATCATAATGCCTCTTGTTTTCTTCAAAATAATTGCCCATACCTTCACACAATAAATTAATACACATCAAAGTAGTATAAAAGCAATCAAAACACAAGAAAGGGAGCCTTAAGGGCTCTGAAGACCAGACACCAGGAAATCAATAATGGTACCATCATGTCTCTTGTTTTCTTCAAAATAATTGTTTCTTCTTACGCTAAAATGAGAGGCATGTGGAAAAGACCTGAACTCCTCTGCAGCCTGATTCAGAGCTGCCTCAGTCCACCTACAGGCCTGTAGAGACAAACACTAGCGGAAAATCTCTGAGATTGGGGGATTTTGTCCAGCATGTTCACAGCAATAGGTGACTAAAATGAGGTAGGTTAGTGGAATTGTTATTCCTATTTCCTAGATGGTGAAATCGACTCATATAGGTAAAGTGAATTGCTTAGGTCATGCCTGGTAAGAGATAAAGCCTGCATAGGAAATCCCTTTTAACCACTGTCTCCAGAGAGGCATTTGCACTAGTGTCTTTCACAGGAGTGTGCTTCTAGCATGCCAGGTCTGTCCCTGGACTAGACTTCTACAGTAACTTCAATTTCTAGAAAAGCTGAGGATATTGTATAAAACAGGTACTCAATGAAAGCCTCTTTTTCAGGTTCTAAAGCTTCAACTTTGAGACCCCTGCTGTGTTATGTGTTATCTCACTGGAGCACAGAGGAGACAGCCAGGTATTTAGATGTGTAGAGAATCTATGTTACCGTTATAGTACGTATGTTATGTTATAGTACATTATAAATATATAGTATAAATATAGGAGGAAATTTGCCTCCTCTGGCCTTTAAGATGGTGCATCTTGGAAAGTATTATCGATTTATAGATTTTTGTCTTTTACATTTAGAGTTAGGGAAAACTGTGTGTTCATCTGTGTACTTGGCTATATGGTTGTAAACATATGAGAATGTGTGTGTGTGTGTGTGTGTGTGTGTGTGTGTGTGTGTGTGTGTTGAACCATAAAGAAATGAAGAACCTACTTGGGGGATAGTATGGACTACAGTGGCTGGAGTTTGAATTGGATGTCCCTGGATTTAAATGTGACTCTTGGGGCTGGGGATTTAGCTCAGTGGTATAAGCACCTGCCTTGCAAGCAGGCGGTCATGAGTTCAATCCCCGGTACCGATAAAAATGAAAAAAGACAAAAAAAAAATTCAAAAAAAAATAAATGTGACTCTTCCCATTGTATACTATTGGGTAAGTTTAGACTTAGATCTTCATCCTGTACACAGGGGACAGGAATACCTGAGTAAGGGTTAGGCTTGGTCTTAATGAAGGAATGCATAAGTGCACCTGCCATCTTTTGGGGCTTGAAGAAAATTTACAGCCTTTCCCTTTCCTGTTGCCTATTTTGAATGCTAACTAGAATTTGCAAATCACCTAACTAGATGACTTCCTGTGGAATCTGGTGGTATCTGGGAAGCATCCATTGGGAGCTGTCATGCAGTTCTGTGTCTCAGCTCAAATGTCTCATCTTTGGAGAACTTTCCCAGCTGCTTTCACCACCATTGTAATTACAAAGATTTCCCTTTAAGGGAGATCTTACCATGCTTGCTACAATTTGTAATTTATACTTATTTACATAATTATTTGATTAACAGCTGTCTCCTCCATACTCTACGACGGCAGCAGAGACTGAGTCTTGCTTGTGATGTGCCATCTTATGGCCTGCATCCAGCATGGAGAACAGTTTAAACTCTTTAAATGGTCCACAGTGTTGTTGAATGAATGAGTAAATGAATTCTGCATTTATTACGTGAACAGCTATGCTCCTGTCACTCAGTTCTCTGGTTTTCCAGCTCAGCTTTCTAACTTGCCTTTTGGTGAGTCCTCAGGGTTCTAGCTGAAACAAATGTCATTCTCCTTTGGCTGAGAAACGATGACCACTGACAATGGTTAATTTTGAATATGGTGAACCAGGAAGCACAGAGACCAGGCTGCTATAATAATAAGGACTTTGTCAAGAGGCCATTGAGAGATGACCTTCAGTGACAGTGTTTGTAGTAATGATCAGCGTCAGGGACAGAGCTAAACAATGTTATCAGGCAGAAATACTGAACCTATATGTGGACAGAGAGAAGACGGGTACGCAGACATCAGCAGTTCTAATTTTCCAACTTTGAGGGAGGGATAAACCTAGGGGCGTCTGCAGCCCTGATGGTCCTCTCAGGCTTATCCTACACAGGACGGGTTCTTTCATTTGTCTGTGATTCTGCACAGCTGCTTCCTCTACTAGAACAGCCCTGTTTTCTTATCTGGAAAATTTGTATTCTTCACAACTTGGCTCAAAATATTTTTCTGCCTTTCCAGGAGAGGCTGTTGCTGGCTCTGGGCTGCTGCTACATTTGATCAGGGCTTTCCTGCATCACATATCATGCCAGGTTGTGTGCCCATTTGCACCATCACAGTGAGCTCTTTGGAAGCAGTCTGTGATGTCTTTCTTCCTCCCTTCCTCTTTTCTCTCCTCCTCCCTTCTCTCCTTGTCAATTCATGTAATGTTATATTAATGCACTATTAATGCCAGAACCACAAGGAGAAACAGAAGGAATAGAGGAACTGGGGAGGTGCCCTTTGGCTTGGCTGATGACATCCTTTGCTGAGATCAGGTGGCAGGAAGAGGAGTGTGTTATCACTAAAAGAAAAAAACTCTCCTTCCATTTGTGATGAGGTGAGACCTTCCATTTGGATCTTTTGACCTGAGCCATTTGGTTCCTGACACACTGTAGTTCACAATGTCTGACTTCAGCTGACTGTGGGTTCAGATGATTGCATCATACTTGTAGGGTGAGAGAGCAGGAGGTGGGATTAATGATAAAGCCCTGGTGCATGTGGGTTTCTTTTTTATAGCTTTGTTATTTATGGCCAAGATGAGATGCTGTGTGGGTGGGCCTTCTCTGTACCCCTCTACAATGCGAGGATTCAGAGTGAGGGGACCCACCAGGGTGTCACAGCTAAGTCTCATCTGCTGCTATAATTCTTGTGTTGCCACTCAGTTGGGGGTTGAGATTGAGCTTAGTGATGGAAGAGGGGGTCTACACATAACCTGAAAAATGCTGCCAGCTACCTCTGATTTAAACCCTGGGATCTTTGGTCATCCTGCCTCTTGGAACCCAGTGCTGAGACCTTGGATCTGATCTCTAACCACCCAGAAACTTTTCTCTTGGTTTTATCTGATCTGGAAAAAAATAATTTCTCCCCTGTGCTTCAATTTCCTTATCTGTACAACAGAGATCATTATGCCTACTGATATGCAATATATTATATACGCATATGTATTTATTGAAAGCAATACATAACACATGACAAACGTTACATACATGTTAGCAATTACTACACTAATGGTATTCTTGGTATTTTTATTATTATTATTATTATTTTACTTTGGGTACTGATGCTGTTCTTTAATCAACATGATCTTGGCAATCCTCACTTGTTCTCTTTGTTAAAATCTTACTCCCTATGTCATAGTCTTAGGAGGCCTTTCCTGACCCTCAGACCCACACTAGTATTCACACCCTGCCCCTCTCAAAATCCTTTATTTCATTAGCACAATCCTGCCTCTGTAAAATTCATCACGTTCAGTATAGCACCAGGCAGCCTGAAGAGGGTCAGTTATTCTTATTACTAACTGAATGCCCTCGTAATACATCTTTTGTCTTGTCTTGAACCTCTGTGAGCTTGGTTCCAACAGGAAAGTCCCAGAGAAGGGTAAAATTAATTATAAAAATCTCCCTGTCTCATAATAAAAAGGCTGGGGATGTAGTTCAGTGGAAATAGTTCAATGCCCAGTAACCCCTACAATTATTAGTGCATAAATATAGTAGCTGATTTTATTTTGGCATATTTCACATGAACACAGCATACTTTGATTATTCCCATCCCCGCTTTTCTCCTGCTTTCCTTTCCACCCCTCTCCCCTGATCTATACCTCTTATGGTTTTTCTTCTACTTCCGGTTATCTCTCTCCTTTTTTGTTATTATATATATATGCAATATTTGATCCTGACTTGTAAATCTGATTTCACTCGGTATGATGATCTCCAGCACCATCCATGTTCCTTCAAATGATGTGATTTCACTTTCCCTCATGGCTGAATAATATTCCATAATGCACTGGTGCTGCACATAATACACACACCACCTTTTTCTCTATCCATTCATTTGTTGAGAGGCTCCTATGGTATTTCTATGGGTTTCCTGTTGTGAATTCCGCAATAAATATGGGTATGCAGCTATCACCATAGCATGCTATATTTAATTCTTTCAGGAGTGTACTGAGGAGTGAAATAGCTATATCAATAGTGGCTCTACTTTCCATATTTTGAGAAACTTTCCTACTTATTTCCCATGGGCTGCCCTGTTTTGCAGCCCCACCAACGGTGTGGAAGGGTTCCTCTGAAATTATCTTTTGATGTTCACTGTGCTGTCTCCCTTTCACCCCTTGGTGGAGCCCTCATTGTATCTTTCTAGTACAACCAGGTATTCTTTTACTTTCAGGCCTGGATGTAATATATCATACTAAAGTGTGAATGATTGATAAAGATTTAAAGTGCTGCCTTCCTTTAAGAGACCAAAGCCTGGGTTGTGCTGTTTGCCCTCCTTCAGAGAAAGATGTAAGGTTGGTGCAGGGGTAACAGGTGGAAGTCCTGATTCCAATTTTTCTAATTAACTGCACAATTTTAGAGCAGACTTTAAACTTCCTGAACACTGGTAGCATTATTTTAAAAATAAACTGCTTCCCATGCAGAAATGTTGTGAGTGTCAAATGCAAACGCAATGTCTGAAAATAAACAAAGCTTATTGAATAAGCATTTATCATTGTTTATAATAAGAGTAACTGAAGTACGTGACAAGTTGAATATGGGTCAGCAACTTGCCTCTGGGCACTGGCTGACTCTGTCTCTTTACTCACCACTCAGGCCCATGGCTCCCTGAAATATGCCCCTGTGCATCTACGCTCTCCCCTCTCAATCCTGTCCCTATGCCATCACTTTCACTGAGGCTTGGACATGGAACCCCAGGTTCCACTAATTTACAGACATAGGATTCTGAGCTTGACCTTGTAAGTTTCAAAGCCAACTCTTTTCCAGCCCTGAAGGTTCCTTTCTGGTCACTGAGCCCACTCTGCCTTCATCCCATCCACATCATCCCTCCCCAGGTCCCCAAGAAGGCCTTTTCTTGTACTTCCTCTTTCCACCCCACACCGAATTTTAGCCAGATTTCATCTGAGCTCCTGCCTCTGAGAGCCACCATTTCCTGTAAGGCAGACTGGGTCCCAGCCCTTGCCCTACCCTTCCCCTCTCCATGTGAACAACCTTTTCAGTTTGTGAGCATCCATTGGAAGTGTGGCCAGGGCACAGAACACATGAGCTCACGCAGCCTACGCTGTCTGGTGAAGATGATCTTATAGTTTGTTAGGAGGGTTTGTGTTGGGAGCCGCGGCTATGCTAGGCCACCATGCATAACAGCCATGGGGCCTGTGGGAAAGAGCAAAGCCTGAGCTAGATTACCCCTCCCATCGAGGGCGCCAAGATGGCGCCTGCGTCTTGCTTCCTGGGTGTCCTTGCCGCGTAAACAGCCTGCCTCATAGAATAATCTGCCTAGCAACAATTGATGTTAGCCAATCAGCTTGCCTGACCCGCTTCGGCTTGATTGGATGATGTGCCTGCATATAAGTGAGTGCCTCTCCCACTCGGGAGAGGAGAAGCACGAAAGGAGCCACGGGGAGCGGACCGGTAGAGGCTTCGGCCGGGAAGAATCCCGGGGCAGACTGTGCGGAGAAGGAAAATAAAGAGAGCCTACCCACTGCCAGATCTTGTCGTGTGTTCTTCCTGCCGGCTGGGAGCGACTCCGACAGGTTTGCCCTGGAACTTGACTGCCTGGGCACCCATCTTCACTGGGGCTTTCTAGCTCTGTTACCTTGAATAATCCACCTCTTTGCACTTCAGTTTGTCCACCTGCAAAAATGGACAGGACTACTGAGCCCACCTAAAAAGTTTTTATGAGGATTATGATGAATTTATTCATGTAAAGCACCTAGAATAATGCCTGGCAGAGAACAAGTACCCGGGGAATGTTGGTATTGTCATCACTAGAGTTGATAAACTCTAGTCAAAGATGACATAAAATTTGAGGTGGAGCCTACATAAGGTTCCTTTCTCCCCAGGCCAGTGATGGCAAATGTATGGCACAGGTGCTGCAGCAGACTGTTGGCATCATTGAAAGCTCTAAAAGGTCCACCATCTCGGCCCCAGACCATGTCTCTACTTTTCAGGATGTTCCCAAGAGCTTTGTGTGGGCATGAGGAATAGGTGGCCCAGTTTCTTCTTCCTGTTTTCACCAGGCACCTCTACAGCTCTTCCAGTAAGGGCAGATTGAGATCCCTGCCCTTAGAGTTGAGGCTTACCTGGGTGATTGGTTTTGGACCAAAGGAGTGTGAGCAGAAGCAATGGTATGCTGGCTCTGAAGCCAATGGCTGTAAAGTGCTTTTGTTGTTTTGTTTGTCCTCCTCTCCTGGCCATCATCTGAAGAAGACACGCTGTGTTCAGTCAGCCAGTCTGTGGCAGGCAAGGGAGGATCCTGGTGCGCTGCTGAAAGGTTACACGGTCAGCTTGCTCCTGTCCTTCCCCAGTTGATTCACAGCCTCTTATTGTGGTAACCATGTATTGATGAAAAGGAAGTGACCAGACATTTGGGCACTCATGGACACTCATTCTGAGCTAACATTGATTCCAGGAGATCTGAAACACCATTGTAGCCCTCCAGGAAGGGGTAGACACCTATGGAGATCAGGTGATCAATGGAGTTTTAGTATAGGTCTGACTCACAGAGGGTCCAGTAGGCATCCTGTAGGCATTTCTCCAGGTCCACAATGCATAATTGGATAGATATATTTGGTGCTTATATCAGTTCCCTAACCTGTGAAATGAGAGTAGAAAAGTCCTAATAGAAACCATTAGAGTTGCCTTTCCCTGGGAAAATAGCAAATCCAAAATAATATCACATCACTGGAAAGATTGCAGACATTAATGCCATCATCAAGGACCTAAAAGATGCAGGGGTGGTGGTTCCTACCACATCTCCATTTAATTCTCTTTGGCATGTGTAGCAGATGGATGGATGTTGGATAATTATGCTAAGTTGCCATAAACTTAATCAAGTGGGGACTCCAATTGCAGCTTCTGAAGCAGAGTGGTTTCCTGCTTGAGTAGACTCACACATCTTCTGGTATCTGGTGTACAGCTATTGATTAGGCAAACACATTTTTCTCCATGTTATCTGTAAGGCCGACCAGAAGCCATTTACTTCTAGTTAGCAAGGCCAGAAATACTCATTTACTGTCAAACATCAGGGTATATCAAGTCTCCAGCTCTGTGTCACAACTTATTTAACAGGGATTTTGATTGTCTCTCTTCCACAAGATATCACACTGGTCCATTATATTGATATCATTATGCTGACTGAATCAAGTTAACAAAAGGTAGCAACCAAACTAGACTTGTTGGTAATCCATTTGCTTGTCAGAGGGTGGGAAACGAATCCGACTAAAATTCAAAGGCCCTGTACTTCAGAAATTTCTGGGAGTCCTCATATGAAGGGTAAGTTGTTGCATCTGGCCCTTCCTACAACCAAGTGCCTAGAGACCTATTTGGATTTTGGAGGTAACACATTCTTCAGTTTGGGTGTATTACTCCTGCCCATTTACTGAGTGACTCAGAAAGCTGCTAGTTTTTAGAAGGGCCTGTAAGAGGAAAAGGTACAGCAACAGATCCAGGCTGTTGTTTAGGGTACTCTGCCACTTGGCTCTATGATCCAACAGAGCATACACAGTTCTAGAGGTGTCAGGGGCAGGTAGGGGTGCTGTTTGGAGCCTTGGTCAGACTCCCATAGGTAAATCACAGAGGAGGCCCTTCAGATTTTTAGAGAAAGGCTCTGTCATTATCTGTAAACAACTACTTTCTATTTGAGAAACAAATCTTGGCCTGTTACTGGATCTTAGTGGAAAGTGAACACTTGAACATGAGAAATGACACCAGACTGACATGTGACATGAACTGCCCATCATGAACTTGGTGCTGTCTGATCCACTGAGTCATAAAGTAAAGTCTATTATCAAATGGAAGTGGTACATATGTGGTCAGACTTGAGCGGGTCCTGAGGTTACAAGTGAGTTACACGAAGAAGTGACTACATGCCAGTGGTTCCCACTGCTCCTCCGCTGTCCTCTGTCACCAACATCCACCTAGGGCCTCATGGGATGTACCATGGACAGTGTGCTATGTTGGAGCCTAAGGTCACAGGTGCCCTGAGTATTTTGCTTACTTTCTGTTGTTATCATGAGAAGGGAATTCTGTGGCTAGTTAGCCACTCTAAGGAAGATGAGAAACCTGGAGAACTTCAGTTTAGAGCTGCCCCTCTACGCCCATGCAGGTGCAGCCAAAGTCATCAGAGCTGCCTGCCAAACAACATGCACCTGTGCAAAGTACATGCTTATTTTTGTAAGCAACTGAATTTTGTTCTTGTTTGTTAGGCAATGATAGCTGACTGATAAATCTAGTGAATGGTGGTAAATTGCCATATTATTGACTGGACACAGAACCCTCCATGTCAAAACCCACTGGAGAACAGTGGAAGAACTGAGATGGACCAGTTGAAAACTCATTTTTCCTAAAGTAGTTAAGTCCGATGACAGTTGCCGTCATGGCTGTCCTGTCTGTCAGTCCCTCCTCAGTCCCTGCTTTTCTTGTTCCATGGCCAGGCCTGAACCCTTGCCTCTCTCTAGTGCTATTATGGGTAAGAAAGAGGCAGAAAATAGTAGGGGATCGTCAGACATATTTGCACTGAAGAAGCAGAGCACCTTCCTGCTCTCAGGACACAAACAGAGAGAGAAGGCCAATTGATCTTCAGTGAAAAATTGGGCTCTGGGTTGCTTGTTATTCCTGCTCCTTATCTCAGAGAGAAAAACATCTATTTTATTTTGCAGTACCAGTGATAAGTACTAGGGATGGAACGGAGGCCCTTGAGAATGCTAGGGAAATGCTTTTCCACTGTGCTACACCCTCAATCCCCAAATCCACTTATTTTAAAATGAAACAACTCTTTCACCAGAGAGTGAATCCAATCAGTGCCTTAGAATGCAGTACAAGGGTTGTGACGATCCTTCTCCCTGAAGGTGAAGTTAAGTCAGGAAGAAGAGGTAGTGAGCCTGGAGCCGTCCTTCTCTACCTCATCTCTTATGTGTTTTGCATAGTACTTGTCTTTACCTGAAGTTATGTATTTATTGGTTTATTTGTCCCATCTGTTTTTTACCACTTTCATATAAGCTCCATGGGGGTGGAAAATTTTTGGTTTTCCTTTTAGTTGTATACTCATTGCCCAAAATAATAGCCCAAAATAATGCACTATGTAAATGATCATTAAATAACAGCTAGATGAATAAATGATCTCATGCAATGGCTCATGCTGGGACACTTCAGCCTGATCTCAAGTGTCTTTCCTTGTCCTTTTATTTTCTTCTAGCATGTTCCTGTCCATGGCTGCAAGGTCTAGAAATCCTTAACAGGAAGGCCTGTACTTTGGCTCAGAAATTGCTCTAATCCTTGACAAGCCCAGGCTCTGGAACCTTCCCTTTGACTTGTTTGGTTTTGTGAGTGGATCACTAACTGCTGATGTACTTTGGGCCCAGCTCCCTCTGGCCCTACTCTGCTTTTGGTTTGGCTGACTAGAAGGTTAACACATGGCTCAGTGCTTCTGTACCCAGCTGTTTCCTAGACAAGGTCCTCTGGGGAGAGTGGTGTCTCTCTACCACCTTGCTGGTCTGGTGAGGACGTTGAAAACTTGTTTCTTTATAGCAGGACCATGATAAGCTCACTGCAGAGACTTCTCAGTCTATGTGATAATAGTTCTTTCAGTTCAGACTCTTAAAAGTTTTGCCAGCTTATTGCTTTGGCTCACTCTGTTCCCATTTGTTCCTGCAGTGATGAATGCAAATGCAGTAACTTCTATGCAAATGGACTCTACTAATGCCATTTGCAAAGGTGGCTCTGTGAAATGCCCAGGAACAATTTCCCTCAGTACTCTGGGAAGGAATGCTTAACTCCAGGGTGCAAAACTAAAACAACAACAATATACTTCCTGGTGGAAAGTTGGAACTCCATGACTGCTGCTTGTATTCCTCATTTGTAGTTGCTGAGAGGGACTAGTGACCCATCCTTTACTATTTGGCTTCCCAAAGTTCATATCATGTGTGTTATGCCTTTTAATTGCTGCTTTTACCTTACTAGTCAGCCTCTGGCTTTCTAGGGTCTTATTATCTTATTACTGGAGCCTTGAAGTCCCTCTTGAGTAACACCTTTCATTTGCCCTTTCATTGCTCCTTTTATATTTGGCCAGAATCACTGTTGCATCCCTGTATAAGCATTTATCAGATGCTCATGAGCAATGCAGATAAGTCTTCCCACTCACAGCCTCAAACTCAATAAATATTTGTGAAGGAGAATGATAATAATGGTAATTGCTAATAATTTTTGAGCTCTTGGTATGTGACAGGTACCATGTTAATAACTGAAATATTCATTTTTCATAGCACTCTGTTAAGAGAGGCACTATTCCTTTATTTTTTACTTTGTCAAACACATTAAACTTCACTGATCATATACCATATTTAAGGCACACATGCTGTTATGCTTGAATTGATTTAATTAATGAGATGGCAGCTTTGGATATCATAGTTTTGACATTTACATAGCACATATATGAACCCTCTAAACCTTGAGAAGAAGACAAAGTATGTATGGTTCCTTTAATTTTATAATTGAATAATTTTATAATTGAAGATGTTCATAGAACTTAGAACTAATGTCATTCCTTTTAACATTTACTAAATTAATACATAATTTTGAAGTCTTATGTTAGTCTTTCTTTAGTTGCAAGAGAAGAAATATTTAGGAAAGTATCAAACTAAGAGGGACTATATTATTTTAGGGAAAATACAGGAAAAATTTGTTCAATCAAATAATTATCATCTCACTATTAGCTTTAAAGAGGCAAGCAACTACTCTGACATCCATTTTACTGATGATGAAGCAGGAGGACAGATGTTTAATAACTTGTCCCAGATCACACAATCGATAAGACATGAAGCCACTATTTGAATCTCCGCTTGGAACCTCTGTGTTCTTGGAAAGCAGGAAGGAAGCACAGACCAAATGGTAGAAGGAACAGGCATCAAGCAATCATTGGCCAGAGAGGTGAAATTTTAAAGACTGCTGAAGCCATGAACACAGAGTGAGCCATAAACTCTTAAAAACAGTATCTATGGACACAGATATCTTTTAGGGTCTTTCCATAACCAACTGGGATCTGAAACCTAGTTCTGTATCAGTCCCGTCAGTCTGACTGCGTATCTCTATGGTTCTTACTTCTTTTGAAACCAAGAGGTGAATTGCATGTGCTGCTGGCTCTCCTCTGTGCTCCTACACTTCTGCCTAGCTCTGCCTGGGCTGCAGACAGTGTGGGGCGGGTTTTCTTCCATTCATCTGACTTTCAGATGAGTCCAGCTGACTAGTACCAGCAGGAGACCATGGAGAGGAGAGTGTGAAGTGGAATCCTTTACTCATTGTCAATCTTCCTCTATCTCCTAGAGGTTTAGGCTCCTGGTGGTTGCTTCTCTCCATATAGCACTCTCAGCAATAACTGTCCCCTCTCCTTGCACATTATGGGCTGCAGTGGGTTAAGAGCAGCCCTCTGTTACTGAGCCCGAGGTTCTGCATTATTCTTTATGGTCTCCCCACATCTTACTAAATGATCTCTTTTATAAAATGTCCTTAAATTACGTTACCTGCCTATCTGGACCCTTACTGATATGCTTGGACTTTAGTGATTCCTGATCTTCAGATAATTAACCTTAGCTCCAATCTCAGCCAGTTGGGTGCTCCTTCCTAGCTCTTGCAGATGGACCAGCTGTGGGAAGAATACTGCTTTCAGGTTAGTTTTGAATTCTGAGCCTAGTTCTGACACTTACTGTGAGACTTTGCTCAGGTGATTTGATTTGGCCACCTTTCAGCTTTCTTATCTTTGAAATGGAGAAAATATTTTGGAAATGTATTATCTTAATTATGAATAGTATATATTGGGGTAAACTGACATGAAACTGAGGCAGGCAAAGTTGAAACAACTGGCAAGAACTTTATTGCAGACCGCATATGGTCAGACCCAAGGGAAAAAGATGGTTGGCCCGGGGAAAGGGGGCAGGCATGCTTTATAGGGGAGCCTATGTAGGGGAGAGGGGCATTGCTGAGGGAGGGTACAAAATTTGGGGGAATGTAGGGCTAGGTGGTAGACAGGATGGTGTTGGGACAAGGTGCTGGCAGGCACAGCATGTCTGTGGTCTTTATGTGGAATTGGCTGTCTGCATGTTGAACTGTGTGGGGCAGCTGCTAGCTGGCTGAGCTGTATGGAGGAGCTGCTGGCTTCCTGTTGAATGCCAAACTCCTGGAGGTGTGAATAACAGATCTGGTTGGGGAGTTCTCCTTCTTAGCTGGGTGGGGTCTAGTTCACAGAACTGACAGTAGGTTCTGTTTTTTATTTTACATTAACCGATAAAATTGTATGTATTCATTAAGTACACTAAATGTTTTTGTTTTTTTCAGTATAATGTTTTGAAGTATATATTTATTTAGACTAAATTTAACTAATTAACAGATGCATTACCTAGCATTTTTATTTTGTGCTGGGAGCACAACATCCATCTTAACAGCATTGAGCAAAATGTTATTTCATAAATTTATAATGAAAGTCAAAAGGCATAATGGTTCTAAATTTTAGCCCAGGATTTAGCATTGCTTTTCTTGATCCTCTGTTTCTTTCTGGATGTCTAACTCACTTCATTAGGCTCACCCTCCTGCCCTTTTGTTTCCCTTGGTCCTGGTCCAACACATGGCAGATAGAATTGTCAGGCAAGAAGGGAGCAACTTTTGACTCTCTGTGGAAGGAAGGGCAGTGAGCAACTCAGAGAAGAGCAAAAATGACAGAAAAATAGTGGCATTTGAGAAGCGTAAATAATTGCAGAAAGGAAGCTTGAGGAGGATGATTTAACTGTGATTTTTTAAAACGCACACCTCCATTTTATCAGAAAGGATTGCTAAAAGCCAATGTTTCTAGAAGGTATCCCAATTTAATATTATATTAACTAGACGGTATCCCAATTTAATATTATAGCCCAGTGGCCATGTTTATGGCTCCCACAAAAATAGATAAAGGAAGCTTCCCATTACCTCCCTTGTGGCTTTTCACTGGCCTTGCAGAGCTGTCTCTACAGTGGGAAGACATCCCTCCCCACTCAGAAGTAAAAAAGCCTGAGTTGAAATTTAGCTGCATCTACTAGCTTATGGGATCTAGCTTATGACCTCTCCAAAGATTATTTCCCTCATCCTCAAAGTGTGAGGATAATTATAACTGTTTGTCGATGAGGTTGGGCTGATGGCTGAGTCAGGAGCAGGCGATGAATGTACAAGATGTAATACAGAGCCACGCAGCATTCACCTCTGAGCCAACGCTAATTTCATCTTTCTTCTCTTCCCACCCTAGCAGCATAGGTGACCTTTTTCATTCCAGGGGAAACTTGGAACATTTGTTTTCTTATATTTCTTGAACACACACACACACACACACACACACACACACACATACACACACACAGTTTTTATTACCCTTCAGTTTTAGGATGAAATGTGTCTACCCTGCTCTCATCAGGCAGTACAATTTTGTTGAGTTGTCACTTGCAAGGATGCTCTTGGTTTCCTTGGAGCCTGTTTCTCTCTACTCAACCATGTACCAAAGGTGAATGTCTTGGTGGGTGGGAGGTGAGGTTTAGAAAATAGTTATTCAAAACCTTATAGGGATTACTATTCTATGTATTCTATTGTACTTTTCTAGAGTCAATATGAATCTATTGTCCTTCAAAGAAATTTTGGCCTTGAGATTTTGTCTGAGGTCAGAGTGGTTAGGTGAGAGAACTAAAGGAGGGAAAGATCATACAGGAGGCCAAAGATTAACTTTGACTTGTAACATTTTTATTCATTATTTCCTGAATTTATAATATGAAAAATAAGTGGTCCTTCACATACCTAGACGTTCTGTTTTCATTAATGAGCCATATTATTCCTTTGGTCTGATGTGTCTTTTCTGCAAAGAAGGGTGGATGATGGCATCTCATGTTTGCCTTCTGAGTACTGGTATGAACTTAGAATTTCCCTGGCCAGAAATCTGTTCACATTCTTTCAGTTTCATACTTTAATTATATTAGAATTAAGCTTTTAGAGCTCGGAAATATAGTTAGTCACATTCCATTTCAATCATAATGATGTGAATCCTCTCATATGATTCTTGGCCATCAAGGTAGACCAGTCTTTCTCACCCTTTGCTGCCTGTTAGAATTACCCTGCAGCTTTGAGAATAGGTGCCAGGGCTCTCTTCACTGTGACTTTGATCTTCAAACTATGATGGGGCTTAGGAATCTGGATACTTATACAGTGCTACAGAAGATTCTGATGTACAGTTAGGACTGAGAATCATCAAGTGGGCACTGGAAGGAGGAGGTGGGTAAGTTGTGTCTGTCCTGCTATTTTATTGCAATTCTGTATAGGATTTTTAAAAACAAGACAATAAGATTAGCCAAGGCAGCATATAGCCAGAGGCTAGAGTTTGGGTATTTAGCATACAGGGGACAACAGGCAAATAATTCAGGCCTCATTTCTTAACTCAAAGCAATGTGATCTTGTGCAAATCATGTTCTTTGTTTGAGCCTTAACTTCCAAGTCTATACAATGGAAAGGGTTGGTTAAATACTTTCTGTGTTATTTCCAGTCATGATGTTTGCCATTGCTATCTCTTAGGGAGACATTTTGCTATTTTCTGGGGGAATTCCAGTGTCCTCATGTCACCCCAAGAGAAAAATAGTCATCAGTAGGAAGAGGAAGGGATGTGTCTGGGGAGGAGGAGTCCAACTGCAGAGATAGGCCTTGGATGAGTACAGAATTGACATGAGGCATCTCAAGTAATATGTTTTCCTTGCTTCTCAGTAAGCCTACAGTGTCACTGTAGGCAATGGATTCTCATAGGATGAGAGAGGCTAGAATTTCAGATGTGAGTAAAGTGTGTGGCTGGCTTTGAAAGGGGACAGAACTTTCTTTTTCGATGAAGAAGCCACTCACACGAGCCAGTGGAATACCTGAGAATTACAGTTTATACTTTGCAAATTTCACCAATGATGAATTGTTGTTACTGCTATTATTATATTTCCAGACTGCAATATTAACTGGCTTATGTTTCAGGCCCAATCCAACTACTACCCACTCGGCTGTGTGATCTCAAACAAGCTAAACTCCTTCTCTCGGGCTCAATTGTTTAATTTGCAAAAGAAGTGGGTCGAACTACATGATCAGTCAAAGACTCTTCCTGCCTTGCCTGAAAAGTGTGATCAAATGTTGAAATTAATGGTTGGACAGACAGTAATAGGAGGCTCACCTTTAAAAAAGAACAATGCCAGCTGGAAAAATGGCATCATTAAAAGCTCTCTCTAAGGGACTGTTATTTCACAGGAAGTCGGTGCGTCTGTGATATTCCGTGTAGCATATTACAATGATAGGGAAACAGAGAGGATGTGCTGAAAGATGAGCAGCAAGTGGTAAGTGGAGGTGTTTGAAACAGGGAAGTCTATTTTAAAAGACGACTAATAAAGCCAGAGGAGGCAGCTCACAATGAAACAGTCTGAGCTCATATCTTGTTGCCAGGACTCTGGTTCCTGTTGCTGTGCTGGAAGCCTTGAGACCATTCTTGCCCCCGAGCATGAGCAAGAAGGAAGAAATCGGGGTTGTAAAACAGAGGTTTGGGTTTCTGTCTGCAGAGAGAGGCTCACACAGTAACAGGTGACCCAGGGAAGGGGCTGCATGTGGTCTTGGGCTAGGACTCCTGGGAGTTCAGCCTGGTCTAGGAATGGGGACCGGAGATATTTCTCTAGGCTGGCATGGGAACTGTAATAGTGCTAAGAAGCAGCAAAACCAAAATTTGACAGCAGGGTCCCCAAAACAAGACTTCCTAGGTTTGAATCCAACTCTGTCTGTGAAACTGTAAGTTTCTGTATTATTCTATGCCTTATTTTCCTTACCTGTAAAATTGAATAATTTTAGCTAATTATAGGGTTGTGGTTGAGGATGAGAGTTAATATTTATAAAGCAGCTGAGCTAGACGATGACTACACATCTACATCTTCACATCCATATCCCCATTCATATGTATATATATATGTATATATATATATTCATATCCATGTCCTTAACAATTCTATATCTTTACGTCATCCATATATATGCAAACTGATGTACATATAGAAGGATAAAATACAGTCTATCAGTGGGGTCCCAATTAGGCAGAGGTCTAAGATGGATTACTGCCTTTAGTTTTAATGAAATAACAATCTTCTGAAAGTTTAATCTGTGATGGCAGCCTCAAGGCTCTAGTAACTTCTCTCTGGTCTCTGAGAAGCAGGCCTGCTCTGTGGGAGGAAGTGTTGGGGCAGCCGTGTGCCACCATCCAGAGCTCAGCAGCCTTTGGAGACTCCCCTTCAAGCCCTAACAGCCCATTTCTTGTCTGCATGGGACATCCACAGACAACTCTATGCATCATGCTCCCAGCCCAATGCATGTTCCAATCCCTCCTAATAGAAGACTTTAGTTTCTAGTCTCAGTGCATGACCACTCCATCCTTGTAAGGAACATGAAACCAGAGTCCTTCACCTTCCTGTCTTTCTCATCCTGCCTCTAATTCCTAGACAAGTCCTGTCCCTCCTCATTTCACTCATCTCCGTGTTACTAGTAGTCTGGAACATCATTGACCTTTGGCCAATATTTGAAAAATGGAATAGATGAGTGAATAAGTAAATTAAAATGGTGCCTGTGTATCATAATAATAATCCCCAAGCAAGTTTTTCAAATATATACTATTTTCCAGGCATCATTCTGAGTGGTTGACATATGTGCACACCATACCCACATACTGTGCATCCATAGTAGACACTCCTTGAATATTTGTTGAGTGGATATGAAACATGCGAAAGGAAATCAAAGCCTGAGGGGACAGCTGATTGTGCCTTAGTCCACAGAGTAACTTAAAAATTTTAGAAGAGCTTGGACTTCTGAATGGAGCTTCCACAACCTCTGGAAGCCAATGGTATTTCCCAACCTTACAAAACCATCTCGGAGCTAGGTCCTACCGAGCTGGGTCTGGCCTGGTGCAGTATAGTTTCTGGGCCGTTTCTACCCCCTGCCAGGAAGATATAGAAGCTACCGCTTCACCGAGTCCCCTAATAACCAGGCCTTACTTTCCCTGCCACCCTGGGGGCTCTTGCACACCACGAGCTTGCTTCTGTGCAGCTCTATACAACACACTGTAAAAGGAAAATGGTAATTAGGAGGAATGCTTGAGCAGGGGAGCTTATGTGGAAAATACTTTAGTTAAACGAAGCAGTAAGAATTCCTTTAAAGTTCTGAGGCCCACACTCCTGTCTCACTGCTCTCCTTTTGAAAGGAGGACACTAGAGTACAAACGAAGTATTTTGTGCATCTGGAGACACCACCTACCTAGTGATGGGTGACATCAAGTCAGTCACCTGGGGAACATACTAGAGTAGCTGAAGAGGTCTGCTCCTGTTTACATCTCAGTAGCCTGGGACCAAAAGCCCAACCCATTCAGATGGAATTTAACAGAATTATGTCTGTATCAGGGCCTCCATGTATATTCAAAACAGGCGTACTAGGAAAAGATTGTGGAGGCATGGTGTATGTGTATGTGTCCGTGTGCACGTGTGTGTGTATGTGTGTATGTGTGGGGGGGGGGAGTCCCTGAAGGGAGCCCCCAGCTGCTGCCAATTGTTTTCATAGCTTTTATTACCATCCAAAGCCATGTTCTTGCTGATTTGTTTATTGTCTTAATTCACAACCAGACTGAGAAATTCATGGAGTAAGATTTGTGTCAGTCTGGTTCACCTCTGTTCTAGGCCCTGCAAAGGAACAAAGCACATGACAGCCCCTCTAGGTTATTCCAAGAAAGAAGGTTCTTTGACCGTTCATCACAGAATCCGCAGGGTTCAAGTACTGCTTGGTGCAAAACACAGCTTCTCTTTTAGAGAGCAAGGACTTTGTCTCATCATTGCTGTTTATCCATGTAGCATCCTAGCTGGTGCTCTAGACTGGGAGTCAGCAGGCTTTTTCTGTTGAGTGAAAGGTAGTGAACATTTTCACCCTGGGAGCCATGTGGTATCAGCCTCAACTTTGCTAGTACAGTGAGAAAACAGGCCATATGTATAAAAACTAAATGGCCTGGATGTGTTTCAATAAAACTTTATTTACCAAAACAGGCAGCAGGCCAGAATGGAGTAGATTGCTGTCTCCTGCTCTATAATATAAACTGCACAAGAGAAGAAATGTAAAACAGACAGACAAATACTATTGTTCTACACCCAGCATGCAGAACAGTGCATTGTGAATATGCAATGAAATATATGTTGAATGAATGAGGTTGTGAAGGTTTATTTGATAGCTTACTGTGGGGCAGGGATGTGATGGATATTAATGTACGGGGTTAATGGTTCAGAGTGGCTCTCTAGCATGAGAATCTGGAAGCTTCCTGGCTCTGGGATGGAATATCATTCCCATGACTTGGAACCTGCAGGATGTCAATAGGACAAGGCTTGGGATAGGACAGGGAAAAGCATCTTTGTCACAGAGACTCATGGGAGGAGTGGGAGAGATTGATCCTAGAGAAGAGATATGTGAGGGAGGAGACATAGTCTATATACTGAAAGAATTCATGTGGGAGAGCAATTAGCTCCTTCTAAGAAAAGGAGTGATATTTTTAGAACCTCCTAGAAGTCAGTAGTAGTCAAACCTGGTTGATGTAAGCCGCTGGGTTAGTGAACTGCCAGTCTAATGGGAGCATTTAAGCAGACATGGTAATGCCATGGAAGAGATTGAAATCTTGGAAGAGGGCAGCATTGGACAATGCTGGGATCCATCTGGCCCCCAAAGCCATTCTCTAATCTCCAGGCAATGGGTGAATTTGCCCTTTGGAAGAAACCGGACTCAGTTCGGGTTCCCCCAAATACTAAACTCACAATCTGTCTCTTTCTCCAGGCTTTACAAACATGATGCTGTATTTAGGTTTCTTTCAAAGGAGAACCTAGGGCAAAGTTTTAAGTGAGCATAGTTTGTAGAGAGTTGATCTCAGGAAGCATGGTGAAGGGGGCAGGAAAGTGACACTGGGATGGGAAGGTAGCCATTAAAGTACCTTATCAAACCTGTAGTGGCTTGAGCTTACCCACAGGGGAGAGTCTGGGAGCCAAAGTAGTACAAACTTCAGAGCTCTGCCACCTGAAGGTTGAGAGAGCTGGGTTACATGCTAACTTCTATCAGTTGTTGGTTGAGGGTCACATATAGGGTAGAGTAGGGAGGAGAGGTACTAATTTCCTGACACCTCCTGGATGGCCACTTAGGTGGGCAGAAGCTGGTTTCGGTAAGAAAAAACAGCCTGAAAGCAAAGAATTGTAAATGTCAGACTTGACTTTTCAAGCATCCAACCTATTTGTCAGCAGCAGCATTATTCTCAGAGAAAACCAAGCTCAGGACCAGTGCTGTTGCCCTCAGCAAACAAGCTGTCATAAAAGAAGACATAAAACATGGAATTTTCCAAGTGCTAGGACATCTGAAGACATCTTTACATTTACACCAGATGCTTTGACCACTGAGGCATTGGACATTTGGAGAACTTTGACCATAGATGTTTGCTCGGATCTCTTGACTTGAAGTTCCTGACTCTCTTATCAAATACTTTGCCTGATCTCCCCATTTGATTCCTGTTGTAGTCAGGGGTTGTACACAGAACAATTGGAATCAGAACATGGAGTTTATAATATTGTTTTTACGATGACCACACAAAGTTAACACAAGAAAATGCAGGAAATCTATCCACAACACTAAAAACATAGAATATTTAGCCAAGGACCTGAATCCCACAGCAATGTCCAGATGAAAACCCAAAGCTCATGACAATGCCTCCCATGAGTCCAACTGGAGGTCCAGAGCCCACAAGAAGGACGCATGCCAGTCTCTTTTATGGATCCGTGCTGGGAAGGCCTAAAAGTCAGCAGTGGGAGCTAGGATGTCTATGCCAGCAGGGTGAAGGAGCTTTGCTGGTGGGATGAGGGTTCTACGCTGGAGCCAAGAAGTCACACAGCAAAAACTAGGGCTGTCCTATAAAGCACTACAGTCATCCTTAGAGACACAGAGGCTCTGAACTCCTCCGATGACAAGCACAGTCGAGTACATGCAAGGAAGCCAATGTGACGAGTTCATCCTGGAGACCAAGCAGCACACGTCTTCCTCTCTGGAGCCAGGAAGCAATGCTAGATGCGAGGACCAGAGCTTCTCCAGGAGAACCAATGGCTCAAACAGCAACTTGAGGAGAACCCACAGTGCCTCAACACCTCAATGCAATAGCTTCTCCTTCTCCACGTCTATTTATGCTGGCAACTTTCCTCAGGTGGTGCTATGCTATGCTCACCATGCTGATGTAATCCAGCTGGCGTTAAGTTGACCACCAGTTCTTAATCTGTAACAGTTCCCCTTGTCCAAGCCCTATAAAAGGCTCTGCTTTTCTTTTCTCCACAAAGATGGCATTTACACTTTCTGTCTGCACCCAAGCCCCCAAAATTTCACAATGTGTTGCCTTTACACAAGTCTGGTGGTCTCTGCTGGTCTTTGACTCATGCTGCTCCTTTCAATAGGTACTGGCGGTATGAATCAGACATTGATGGCGTTTAGAGTGGGAGCCATGGGTAGGGCACATAGCAGTGTGTTTACTAAAGCTTCCTTCTTTTCGGAACTCCCGATTACCTTTTTTTCTTCCAATTTTGATTTACCTCATGGGCATAGTGACTGGAATGGAGGGAATGGAAAACTCCTGGTACAGAAGGAATGATGAATCAAGCACTGATTACCTTAAGTTTGCATTTGATTGGAGTGTAACTGTAGTATCTGGTTCTGGATGTAACTCTAGGTGCTGTTTCTGGGAAATATATCCAGTTCACTTTTTTGAGCAAAGACAGGTCTATAAAAGATGTTGATAAGTGTGTATGTGTGTCTGTGCTCAACCAGTGTTTGCACAGGTCTTTCTGATTATTGAACCACCTGATACCAGCTGGTGCCACTATGAATTATCTCTTCTATTGAATCTTGGACCATTTACTTTATATCTTAGAAAGAGATGGTTCATACCCCACTTTACCATGTGATGCTGGCTATTGAGCTTCATGAGAGCTGGACATTATGGCTAGTTTAGCTTTTTCAGCCCGCCTTCCCCCTTTCTTCTCATTAGCTTCCTGAATGTCCTGTGGCTGAGTAAAAGAATAAGGAGGTGTGTACTGATCTACCCTTCCCATCTACACGTTCAATTTATTCACTCAAGTTTGAGTGTCTACTGTGAATCAAACAAGGACTATCCCTATCCAAATGGAGTTCACAGAATAGTGGAGAAGACAAATTTAATCAAATAACCACAAACATAGTAATTACAAACTCATTACATTGTGTGAGGATCCATAAACTGCTTGCTTGTTAACATTTGGAGAAGACTACATAGGCTTTGCAAAGTCTGTGCAGCTTCAGGGTAAAATGCAGTGTGGGGACCAAAGAGCTGGAAAAGTGTGCTGATCTTGTGATGGCCTGGTAATTATGGCAAGTGTATTATTAATATGCAAACACTGTGTCTCTGCCTCCCAGTTATGAACTGGTACTTGAGATCAATGCTGTTAATCTTGACAAAAAGCCCTGAATTGGTTGCTTTGACTCCTTGTTTAACGAAATGTTTTAGGAAATGAAAACCTGTTACTGGGATCATAAAATTATTTCTATAATCAAGAGATGTCAACAGATCTTTTTTGTTTTTATTTTAAGACAAAAAAAAAATAAAAATGATGCAGAATTTCAAAACAAATAATTAACAATGGTTAATATATTGCATGTTGTTATCATCAGTGTACTTGCTCAGATTACAAGATATAGGCATGAAAAAATGATCAAACAATGAAAGCATGAACCTTTCTGTAAGCTGACAGATATTAAGAAGATACTGGCTGGCGAAAATGGCTATAAGGAATCTGATGGGCAGGCAGAGGGCCAGCTCAGCTCTAGAGTAGATGAGAACAGCCAGAGGGCAGTAGGGGGGAAGAGGGAAGAACTATCGTGATAGGATGGGTAAGATGAACAGGATGGAGCTGCTCCTTTTTTTACAGTGCCTGTTTTTTTCCTTTTTGCTGTAATTTGCTAATTCTCTAGAGCATATAGCAATAGTAATCATTTTGACTAGTGCTTTGTTGTCCAGCAGTGGTTATCAGATGAACAGGGCGTAGCACAAAGCCAGGAAGGACAGTACTGATCCCTGACATCAATCATGTTGCGGGGAAGACGCCACTGCAAAATCCAAAGAGGCAGCATGTGTATACACAAAACTCCTGGGAAGAACTCTGCCTTTGGATAGACAGGAAATGACCTTAACAAACACAAAAGCTATTTAGATCATTTGGAGATCATAAACTTTAGCTTGAGAGAAATAATTAAAAATAAAAACAAATTGGAATTTTTACCCAAGTGAGAACAAGTTCAGGCATCACTGAAAGGTGAAAATTTCATTGGCTTTACACTATGTGACTTGGATTTGAGGCAGCTCTGTCATCTTGGGCGAGTTTGTTAACATCTCTGAGCTTGAAATTTCTCATATGTAAATATATTAGTTCCACAAATATCTACTATGGGATATAGTGTTTGGGGATATGAGCAGCTATACTTCTAAGGGTCAGGTACTGGCCTGGGGTTAGGGCTGAAGAGTAATGTATGGGCTCTGACAGGGGTGAAAAACACAAATATGGTGAAAGAAATGTCTGCTTAGATAAGTTAAGCATTGTGGCCCTGTGAAGTATAGGTTGGAAAAGGCAAATTTGGAAACAGCCACTATCCAAGATTGTCATTACCAAGAATCAGTAATTCTTGGCCTTGGGACAGCAATGGAGTGAGAATTCATTTCCTGAACAATTTTTGGGTGCCAGGAAGTGCACATATGTGCCATATTAAGTCTCTGTCCTTTCCAGCTGGGAAGATATTATCATTCTCATTTTACAGAAAAAAATATAGGCTGAGATTTTTTTTCCATCAAAGGGTATGTAAGTTCCCCCCCCCCCATATCTCCTGCCCCATGGATACTAAGAGCCACCAGACTGAGTGGAGCTGGGGAGAGGTGGATGTGAAAACAGATTATCACAAGGGAGTTAGGTTGGATAGGCATGGACGGGTGTGAGGTATGACATAGAGTGAGGGCATGAAAAACAATACACGGCGTAAAGATTTGAGAAACCAGGCAGAACAAGGGTGATTTTGTCACAATATGAGAAAAATCAATAGATAAAGAACATCTTATCTCCCCAAGACTCCCAGATGTGAACAACACCGAAAGTACATGGTGCTGGCATGGTACAACCTCATTTACATTGTGGTCTTGGCACTTCCTCTGCCCCTGGTTCTAGACACCATTATTGAGTCCTAACCCATATTCCTGATCTCCCAAATGAATATATGGTGGAGGTTTAAATAAAATGAGACAAGTAGTATGATTTTAGGGCTACAGGAGGGTCAAAACCCCTTAGATGAGCTCAAGACTCCAAGGGCTAAGACAGAGACTTTTCTGGACCACCCATTTTTATTAGGTCCAACAACAAAGGGCGGCGAAACTGAGGAAAGCACAGGCAATGAGCAGGACCATGGGAGTCACTTCAAGGATGTCTCCAAGTAAAGAATCAAGTCAATTCAGTAGAACTGTCTTACCGTGAAGACATGGTAGAAATGAGACAGTAGGAGTAATTCTTGCAGTTGCAGTCTCTATCTACTTAATTGATATTTGAGCCAAGTGCCCACAGTTGTGGCTTTATCTTGCCCTTTGAGGTATCCCTGGCCTCACAGGCCACTACAGGCCTCATCCAGGACAAGTGATTCATAGAGATTCACTTACTATGAATCAGCTCCTGTCACCATGCAAGGGGCTGAGGCCTAGGACAGACTCACAGATAAGCATAGAAAGCCAATTAGTTAATTTTAAATCCTGCTCAGAGCTGCTTTGTAGTGGTCTCCAGTATACCATGACACTTTTACAAATCTTGCCTGGTCAAAAGTTCCCTCTCCAAATGTAGGGCTGTGCCAGATACTCCACTGGGCCATGACTCATATCAATTCCTAGCCATAAATCCTGCCATAATCCCAGAATTTTGAAAGACCCCATACCTATTTCTGTAGAGACTGAGCTTTTCTCACTGGCTCACTCCTCCTCTGAAAAGAATGCTGTTGCTTCTTTTGCTTTTCATAAATATTATTCTTGATACTCCTTCTAAGTGTCCTTCTCAATTCTTTGTTTAGGTTACCAACAACCTAGAAACAACTCCCCTGAGACTTCCATCTGTTAACAGGTTAGTGTGTACCTTGCTTCCTACACAGCTCTGGTGTCTTTACCAGCCTGCTCCGGGAAACCCCATCCACACTGCACATGTCCTCCAAATTTCAAGTGGCTACTTAGATTTCTGCAGTTTAGTGATCTACAGCAGGGGCGAACCTATGGTACATATGCTATAGCAGTCTGTTTTGTTAGCATTGGAATCTCTAAAAGCAATCACTGTTAATAGGCTCCTCAAACCCAGGTTGACTAAATCTTCCTTATCTATCCTGTTGCTTTTACTTTATTATTCTCTGACTTAATGAATATCATCTTCTGAAGATGGCTATCTTTGTTCCACAAACCCAAGGCCTTTACTTTAGTTTCTCAATCATGCCTTCTCCCAACTGCCTCCTCCTGCTGTCTTCCTTAGTTGCAGTACAGACTACATCTTGGTGAGACTATTAAAATAATTTCTCCACCAAGAGCTCTTTCTGTGAATGGGTTCTTGAATCCATTCTTTTACTTATTTTTAGTGTCCTGCTGGAAGGTGTAGGATTTTATTAGGTAGACTTTGGGAGATACGAATGTTGATTAAACTCTTACTGCTCAATGAATGGGCCGTTGACCGGCAGCATCAGCAACTCTTAGGGGTTTTTTTTTAAAAATGTAGACTCTCAGTCTTCGAACTCCAAACCTAAGAGTCAGAGCTTGCATTTTACTAGGAGAGTCAATTCATATGCTGCATGATAGTTTAAGAAGCACCAAGAGAAACTAAGCAGCAAGAGAAAAACTGCAAAGAAAAAAATAACTGGGCATGGACTGTCACAAAGATGGTGGATTGGTAAGCAGTATACAGAGGCTCCCTGAGAGAGACAACTCAGATGCTGGAATAAAACATCTTGGAGAGGTCCAGACAGAGGGAGATGGATCCTCTCGACCCAGGAAGAAACTAAAGGGAAAAGAACTGGTCAAACATGCAGTTCCAGGGCTACCATTGGAGCAGCTAAGATTAGGGGCCATGGTGCTCTTGCTGGAGCTTCCCAAACTCACACCAGCATGACTTGTCAGAGCCACCCGAATTTGTGCCGCTGGGACCTGCTGGATCTGCGGTTGCACTGAAGTCTGAGGTTGGCGAGCCTGATGGAGAACAGAGCCAGCATGGAGACCTGCATTAACCAGTGGTGAGTTCAGGGAATAAGACCCTCTCATGGGAAAGGGGCGACCAACTGGATGATATGTTGGAATTGTGCAGGATGGGCAGCAACAAGGAATGGCAGTAACTTCAGTAGGTTGCCCCCTTCCCAAAGCAGATTGGTGGGATCTTCTTGGCCTGGGTCATGCTCCTGGCTGGGACCCAATAAGTTGTCCCAAACCAATTCCGTTCATGTGGCACACACTAACACGGTGAAGGCCCCCAAAGGTTGACTGATCCAGAGGGAAGGAGCCAGCATATGCTGTCCCTGCTTGCACCACAATGATGAATAACAAACTGGAGAGGGCAGAAATCCCTAGTGTGCTTCAGAATCCCTCTAATCCCAGTGTGCTTCAGAAGAACCATAACCAACAAGGAAAGGGCCTGGGACCTCCACTATACAGCTGTATGGAAGAAACCAAAAACATGATGAGAGAAATAAATAAGAAAAAACCCTCAGCCCCCAACCCTGAGAACATTGATCCAGGAGAGGTAAATACAAAAGAGACTGAGGGCAGCAAATCTGCAATAACAGACATTGCATCAGTGGACATAAAGAGATATCTTTGGGACCTCATAGACAAGCTTAAAAGTGAATATTTAACCAAGTAAAGTGAGATATAAGTAGATTAATAAAAGAAATGTTAAGCACCTCTCACAAAGACACAGATGGAAGAATGGACGAACACAAAAAATGAAGGAAACATTCCATGAAGAATACAAAGAAAACCTAGAATACATGAAGCAGATTCAAAGAGATTACCAGGAAATTAAAAACTCCATTGAAAGCTGGCAACACTAAGGATAGACTATCAAAACTTGAAGACAGGTTTCAATGTGTGATCATGAAAGTAAAGATCTCTTAAAATAACAAGGAAACAGGCAGTAACAATACAAAGGCTAGAAGATGACAAGAGGATCTATATTTAAGAATAAAAAATGTGAATGAAGAAGTGGGATAAAAACAAAGGAAATACAAAGGCTATTCACTGAAATAGTTAAGGAAAACTTCCCAAGCATAGGAAATGGAAATGATATTCAGATGTATGAGGCATACAGAACTCCAGCCACCTACAACCAAAACAGATCTACACCCAGACATATAACAATCAAGATCCCAGAAATTCAATATAAGAACAGAATACTAAAAGTCATCACAGAAAACAAGCAGATCACCTATAAAAGAAAATCCATCAAAATCACAGCAGACTTCTCAACACAGACCATCAAATCAAGAAGAGCTTGAAGTATTCCAAGCACTGTAAGAAAATAACCTCCAGCCCAGATTGATGTACCCTGAAAAACTTCTCTAGAAATTAATGGAGAAACAAGATGCTTCCATGACAAAGAGGAACTGGTGGAATTTGCCACCACCAATCCAATCCTACAGAGGATACTAAAGGACATTCTAGAGAGGGAGAGCAAAATATACCAGGATATCAGGAACAGTGGCACAGAGGCTCCAATGAATGGAGTAGACAGTGGAAGGAAGGAGAAAAGTAGACAGACAATGGCAGAAAAATAGCATAGCAGAAATGAGGCAGAGAAGGTTGGCTATATTCTCTCTTTTTTAAAAATTTTATTTAAAAGGAAAAAGAGAAAAACAAAACAAAACAAAGTGGTGTAAGGGTACAAGTAATACAGAACTACAAAAACAAACGGTAAGAAATCACCAATTAATATATTACATATTATCATCTTAGAGATAGTTGCTCAAATCACAGTATGAAAGCATACAAAGTGGACATTCAAACAGTGAGACTGCAAACAGTTGTGTTCAATGATCCAACCAAAAACATTAATATGGTCAGCTACTTAACACTCCTAAACACACTTGCAGTTGTATCCTTTAGAGCTCTTTTTTTCCCTCTCTTTTTTACAACAAAATCCACACATTTTGGGTTTTATTACTCCTTAGTTCTTATTACTTTTTGGTGGGGGGAGAGAATAAAGACAAATATGGCAAAACAAAGCTGTCAGTCAAAACCAAGGATAGGCATAGCACATGATGTAAAACAGAGTACAAGGTAATCAACAATGGTTATCAACAGTGTCTCTTGTTTCCTTAAAAAGAATTGTCTATCTCATTAGATATTATAAAGTTGAACAAAACAGTAGAGAACAAGACCAATAAAACTTAAGCATTGTAAACATTACAGGACTTCCAAAGCAGACAATAGTCAAACCAGAATGTGCATCTTAGTGAATCTTATTGCCTTCAAAGTAGTTGCCTATACCCTCAAACTTGATACTACCATACAGAATGGAACAGAGTCTAATCAGTCAAAACAAGATTGTGGGAGTATTACAGGACTTCAAAACAAGTTAATAGGAAATCAAAAAAAGTTACTATTATATATCCTGCTAATTTTTAAAATTTTTCCCCTTAATTAAAACAAACATAAGAAATAACTAAAAATTTTTTTAATGTATAAGGGAGAGATTGAGATAAAACAGGACATAACAATATAACAATACAGGTCAAAGCATGAGTGTTTCAGCAACCTAGTGCTTTACCACCAAATAACCCGACTTAATAGTAGGTACCATAGTGTCTGTCTTTTTCCTTGAAATATTTGAATAAAACTTCACATACTATAGCTTCAAATATTTCCATATCAAGAAGCCCAGAATAAAGCATTTCCAATTAATAAGTGAAAACTTTATAAGGCTTCAAGGCCACATAATGGGGAATCATGATTACCACATATTTTTATATATTTGAATCATTACTTACATTAGGGAAACTATTCGGTATTCACACATGCGAGATTGATTTATTTCACTTATGAGTATGATCTCAAGCTGCGCCCATTTATTGATAAATATCTCAGTGTGATCCTTCTTTATAGCTGAATTATTATTATAGAAATTTATTATTATTATTATTATAGAAATACCACAACTTTTTCATGCATTCCTCAGTTGATGGACACTTGGGTTGTTTTCAAGATCTGGTGATTACAAATTGTGCTGCTATAAACATAGGTGCGCATATATTACTGTGGTATGATGCTTTCAGTTCTTCTGGGAATATGCCTAGAAGTGGAATAGCTGGAATAAATGGGACTTCCAATCCCAGCTTTTTGAGAAATCTCCAGACTGACCTCCACAAAGACTGCACCAGTCTACACTCCCACCAACAGTGTAGGAGAGTTCCTTTTTCCCCACAGCCTCTCCAGCATTTGTTGTTGTTGGTTTTCTTGATCCTGGCCATTCTTTCAGGAGTGAGATGGTATCTCAGTGTGGTTTTAATTTGCATTTCTCCAATGACAAATGATGATCAACATTTTTTCATGTATTTATTTGCCATTTGCATTTCTTCATCTGAGAAGTGCATATTCATCTCAGATGCCCACTTTTGGATTGGATCTTTGAATTTTGGGGGTCTGAGTTTTTTTTAATTCTTTATATGTTTTAGACAAGAGTCCTTTGTCTGAGAGAGAGTTCACTAAAATCTTTTCCCAGTTTGTGGGTTTTCTTTTCACTATGCTGGAGATTTCTTTTGACATGCAGAAACTTTTTAATAAGAAGTGGTCCCAGTTATTGATTCTGGGAAGTATTTCCTGTGCAGCTTGAGTCCTGTTCATGAATTCTCTACCTACTCCTATGTCTTCAAGGTTTCTACCCAATTTGTCTTCCAATAGATTTAGTGTTTCCTCTTGTAATATTCAGATCTTTGACCCATTGAGATTTTAATTTAGTACATGGTGATAGACATGGGTCTAGCTTTAGTTTTTGGCAAATGGAGAGCCAGTTTTTCCAACACCATTTATTAAAGAGACTGTCATTCTTCCAGTGAACCTGCTTGGGTCCTTTATCAAAGATAAGCTATTTGAGTGTGTTTGTAGTTGTGGTTATATCTTCTAATCTATTCCATTGATCTTTGGCTCTGTTTTGATTCCAAAACCATGTTGATTTTACTACTGTTGCTTTGTAGTATAACTTCAAGTCAGGGATTGTGATGCCTCCTGCTTTGTCTTTGCTGCTTAGAATTGCTTTTGCTATTCTAGGTCTCTTCTGGTTCCAGATGAAATTTAGGAGTGATTTCTCTAGATCTATAAGGTATGTTGATGGTATTTCTATTGGGATTGCATTGAATCTGTATAACAGTTTTGGGAGAATGGCCATTTTCACAATGTTTGTTCTTCCTATCCATGAGCAAGGGGTGTCTTTCCATTTTCTGAGATCATCTTCAATTTCTTTTTTCAGTGTATTATAATTTTCACTGTATAAGTCTTTCACTTCTTTCGTAAGAGTAATTCCTAAATATCTCATTTTTTTGCTTGCTAATGTGAAGAGTGTAGTTTCTCTGATTTCCCTCTCTGTGATTTTGTTGTTCATGTATAGGAATGCTATTGATTTCTGAGTATTGATTTTGTATTCAGCCACATTACTGAATTTATATATTGTATCTAAGAGTCTTTCAATGGAGTTTAGGGGGTCTTCTATGTAGAGTATCATGTCATCTGCAAACAATGATAATTTAACTTCTTCTTTTCCTATCTTTACCCCTTTTATTTCTCTCTCTTGCCTAATTGCTCTGGCTAGTACTTCCAGTACTATATTAAATAGGAGTGGTGATAAAGGACATCCTTGTCTTGTGCTTGATTTTAAAGTAAAGGCTTTCAATTTTTGGCCATTTAGTATGATGCTGGCTGTTGGTTTGTCATAAATGGCCTTTATTATATTGAGGTAAAGACCATCTATTCCAATTTTCTGTAAAGTTCTTGTCATGAATAAATGTTGGACCTTATCTAAGGCTTTTTCTGCATCTATAAAAATGATCATGTGATTCTTATTTTTGGCTTTATTGATATGGTGGATTACATTTATTGATTTACGTATGTTGAGCCATCCTTGCATTCCTGGGATGAATCCCACTTGGTCATGGTGTATAATCTTCTTGATGATTTGCTGCATCCTATTTGCCAATATTTTATTGAGGATTTTTGCATCTGTGTTCATTAGGGAGATCGGTCTATAGTTCTCTTTTTTAGTTGGGTCTTTCTCAGGTTTTGGTACTAGAGTAATATTTGCTTCCAGGAATGACTTAGGAAGGATTGCTTCCCTTGCAATTTCATTGAATAGTTTGAGGAGTGTCGGCATTAGGTCTTCTTTGTATTTCTTGTGGAATTCTGCAGTGAATCAATCTGGGCCTGGGCTCTTCTTGGTGGATAAGGACTTAATTACATTTTCAATTTCATTAACAGAGATTGGGTTATTCAACCATTTTACATCCTCTTGATCTAGCTTTGGTACTTCATATGTTTCTAAGAATCTGTCTATTTCTTCTGTGCTATCAAACTTTTGAGAGTAGAGGTTTTCGAAATAGGTGTTGATGATCTTCTGTATTTCTATTGGGTCTGTAGTGATTCCACCTTTTTCATTTCTTATTGCACGAATTTGAGCTTTTTCTTCCTTTTTTAAAATAAGGTTGGCTAGGGGCTTATCGATTTTATTTATTCTTTCAAAGAACCAACTCTTTGATTCGTTGATTCTTTGGATTGTTTTCTTAGTCTCTATTGCATTGATTTCTGCTCTGATTTTTATAATTTCCTCTCTTCTTTTGGCTTTGGGCTTGACTTGTTCTTCTTTTTCTAGCTGTTTGAGGTGTAGCATCAAGTTATTTATTTGTATTCATTCTGTTTTCCTGATGTGGGAACTCAGTGCAATAAATTTTCCTCTCAGGATGGCTTTCATTGCATCCCACAAATTCCGGTAATTTTCATTTTCTTTTAGGTATTGTTTAATTTCTTCTTTAATTTCTTCTGTGACCTACTGATTACTCAAGAGTGTGTTATTCAGTTTCCATGTGTTTGCGGGATTTTTGCAGTATCTTTTATCATTAATTTCTAATTTCAGAGCCCTGTGATTTGATAACATGCAAGGGATGATTTCAACTCTTTTGCATTTGTTTAAATATGGTCTGTGAGCTAATATATGGTATATTTTAGAGAATGATCCATGTACTGCTGAGAAGAATGTGTATTCTGATGTTGTTGGATGGAACATTCTGTATATGTCTATCAAATCCATTTGTTCGCAGGTGTGATTCAGTTCTGTTATTTCTTTGCTCATTTTCTGTCTGGCTGATCTGTCCCTTGGTGTCAATGGCGTATTAAGGTCTCCGTTACAATTGTGTTACTGATAATTTGAGTTTTCATTTCTGTTAATAGTTGTTTTATATAACTGGGTGCTCTGGAGTTTGGTGCATATACATTTAAGATAGTTATCTCTTCCTCTTGGAGTTTTCCCTTTACGAGTATGTAGTGACCTTCTTTGTCCTTTATTGTCATTGTTGATTTAAAGTTCACATTGTATGCAAACAGAATGGCTACTCCTGCCTTTTTTTGGATTCCTGCTGCATGAAGTATTGTTTTCCATCCTTTGACTTTCAGTCTGTGAGTATCTTTCTGGGTTAGATGGGTTTCCTGTAAACAGCATATGGTTGGATTTTGTTTCTTGATCCTTTCTGCTAGTCTGTTTCTTTTGATTGGTGCATTGAGACTATTTACATTAATGCTTATTACTGTTAAATGCTGGTTTATTGTTGACAAGTTATCTTTCTGCTGTTGCATCTTTATCTTTCTGTTCTGTTTAATTATCTGCTTTGCTTAGTGGTTTTTTCCTTTGTGTATCTAAACTGTCTTTCAATATTTTTTGCAGGGTTGGTTTGGTGTTCATGAAGTTCTTCAGCTGTTCTTTGTCATGGAAGTATCATATTTCACCATCAATTTTGAATGATAGTTTTTCAGGATACATCAGTCTAGGTTGGAAATCATTTTGCTTTAGGATCTGGAATACTTCACTGCATGCTCTTCTTGACTTTATTGTTTGTGCTGAGAAGTCTGCTGTGATTCTGATAGGATTTCCTTTATAAGTGATCTGTCTTTTCTCTCTGACAGCTTTTAATAATCTATTCTTGTGTTGGATTTCTGGGATGGTGATTATTATATGTCTGGGTGTAGTTTTATTTTGGTTATGAGTATTTGGAGTTCTATATGCTTCACTGATCCTGATGTCGGTTTCTGATCTCATGCTTGGGAAATTTTCAACTATTACTTCTCTAAATATCCTCTTGATATCCTTTATGTTGTCTCCTTCTTTTTCATTAATCCCTATCATTCTTATGTTATTTTTCTTTGCATCGTCTTGCAGTTGTTGAATTGTTGTTTCCTGATTCCTTGTTATTTTTAAAAGATCTTTCCTTTCCTGTTCACTAACTGCAATCCTGTCTTCAAGGTCTGAAATTCTATCTTCACTTTCATTAAGGCGGTTTTTACAACTTTCAGTGGAGTTTTTTATTTCCTGTATATCTCTGTGCATCTGCATTATGTATTCTGTTTGTTTCTTATATTGCTCGTCTAGGGATTCTATCTTTTTGTTTAGTTCCTCCAATTTTTTATCTGTGTTTTCTTTAGATATATTCAGAATCTCTTTCATTTCTTTTATCATTTCTTCTTTTACCTGGGAGATTATTTCGAGTTTGAATTTCTTTAAAGCTTCCTACAGTTGCTTGTTAATTTCAGTAGCTATTGTGTCTGATGTTTGAGGTGAATGGCATATATTTTCTTCTATATACATTGCTCCTAGGGTTTCTTGAGATGGGCTGGAGATTTGAGGTTGTAATTTGGTCTTTCGTTTTGTCATTTTCCTATATTTCTGTGTTTCAAGTGTTATTTGAAAGCTTCCTCAGGATCTGTTGAAAATCCCCTTCTATGTTTGCAGCTACTGAGACTCTGGCACCACGCTACCCCAAGCCACTGGGCCTGCAGAACCAATGGCCCTCCTCTGCCTGCTCAGAACTCCGCAGTTCCAGACAAGCTGGGCCTCAGGGACACTGTGCACCCACCTGCCCATTGGAAGCTCCACAGCTCTCCAATGGCAGCCGGGATGTGGAGGCAGATGTAGACGCCTCAAACCCATCTCTCCACTTCACTTCACCTGGAAGCCTGGAGGGACCCAAACAGTCTGGGCTCTGGGCAGAGTGGGCTGAGCACTCACCACAGGCTGCAGGGCCTCTGGAACCTGCGATGCTCCACCACCCACCGAGACATCCACAGTCCTCCAGACACACAGGGAGGCTGATGCAGGCGCCCCAGATCCACCCAGCCCCTCCTCTGCACATGGATGTCTAGGTGTGGGAGGCCCAAACAGGCTGGGCTCCGGGAATAGTGTGGGCCCGCCCACCCACTGGAAGCTCAGCAGTTCTTCAAGTGCAGCCAGGATGGGGAGGCAGATGTAGAGGCCTCAAACCTACTTCTCCACTTCACTGCACCCTTAAGCCTGGAGGGTCCCAAACATTCTGGGATTTGGGCAGAGTACACTCAGCACTCACCACAGGCCGTGGTGCCTCAGGAACCTGCGATCCCTCCCTGCTTGCTGAGATATCCACAGTCCTCCAGACACATGGGGAGGCTGATGCAGGCGCCCCAGATCCGCCCAGCCTCTCCTCTGCACACTGATGGCTAGGCGCGGCAGTCCCAAACAGGCTGGGCTCCGGGGATAGCGTGGGCCCACCCACCCATTGGAAGCTCAGCAGTTCTCCAAGTGCAGCCGGGATGGGGAGGCGGGATGTAGAGGCCTCAAACCCACTTCTCCACTTCACTGCACCCTTAAGCCTGGAGGGTCCTGAACAGTCTGGGATTTGGGCAGAGTGCGCTGAGCACTCACCGCAGGCTGCGGTGCCTCTGGAACCTGCGATCCCTCCCTGCTTGCTGAAATATCCACAGTCCTCCAGACACACGGGGAGGCTGATGCAGGCGCCCCAGATCCGCCCCACCCCTCCTCTGCACTGCTCATCTGTCTTGAACAGACCCAACTAATACTTGCAGCAAGGCTATATGGGTGTCTTACTATACTGTAAGATAGACAGAGTTTAGTTATCATCTCTGCTTTTTAGGAATCTCAAGGTCTAATGGGACTACTAAGCAATCACACAAAAGTTTCTGTATTTAAATACAAAACAATAGAACTTCAGTGAGGGTTTGCTATTTGACAGATTTATATTTGAGTTACTTAGTTTGAGTTTTCATAGCCACACAATGAAGTAAGGGAGTAGTACAGTGACTTTTACAGATGAGGAAACTCAAGCTTATGCTGGTGCTACTTGCAAAAGGAAGAGACTATAAGCTTAATATAACACAATTACCAAAGCACTGGTTGGCATAATGGTTATTCCTTTAGGGTTACGGTCAATCTGATAAGAGGTCCTTAGTGGTATATAGGTTGGTTTAAAGTCAGGTAAGCAGTTTATTCACAGTGTCTCACTCCTAAAAGAGCCTTTCACTTGGCTGACAGTGATGTTTTTTGTGGTTAGAAAAGTTTTGTCTTTGACTTTGTATTTTGTGTCTAGGGGGACAACCCTGCCTCTGAGACTTGGAACTTTCGCTTTGAATGGTCACAACTCCTGCCGCCTCTTGCCTCCCTCAGATAGGTTTCAGCCCATCTATTTCCCCAAACTTGATACTAACCTCTTCTTGGACCTTATTGCCCCTACCCTGTGACTGTTACTCCCCTTCATCTGGAGTGTGATCAGGTTTCACTTCTGGATGAAGGTTCCTCTTAAACTGCTGCTCTCCATCTTGGAGTGGAATGTGTATCACAGTTGGGCACATACTCTGTGGCATCGGGAGATGACATAGAGTGTTCAGTGTTCTTCTGTCCCTACCTGTGTTGACAGCTCACAGCATATTTGGTTGGTGCATCTATCCTTTGCCCCAAGTCCAGGTATGCATCCTAGGCAAGAAAGTTGCAGTTCTGGAGGTTCTCTGACCCACTATGGATTGTGGCAGCCATCACTGAGAAGGGGATACTGATTCCTTAGCATTTCAATTAAAGCTCCACACTTGCATTTCACAAATTTTGCAGAATATGCTTTGCAAATTCTGTGGCCATCTTCATTCTTGGCTTTATACTATCCAAAACTATTGATAACTTGTAGAAATACACACTCAATCTTGTGACACATGTGTAAATTGTCCTAGGGATAAACAAAAACTAAAACTAACCAACAAAACAGACAATGAAGAAACATTGAAGAAAGATTTCTGCTAATTCTCAGGAATATATTTCTATACATCAGCTTGAGAATGAATTTTCCTGATATAGATATAAAGGATTACACCTTGGGAGTGAATTCCCTTGTTAATGGAAATGCTTAAGCATATTAAGTGTAGTGTTTGTAGTGTAGATTCCCCCAGAGGAGGGGGTGTTTGGAGAGCTTGTGCGCTCTGAACCTCACAAGTCTTTTATTTCCTAAAACATATTCTGAACTTTGCAAACAGAGCCTTTCTTTTCTCCTGTCAGGGTCTGTCTCCTATGTCCTGGGCTTCATGCTTTGTCAGGTCACCGCCTATCAGCAGCCTCAGCACACTGCCCCCAACCTGCCTTATTCTCTATCCTTAAGTGCTGCCTTCCCATCACCCTTCAGGGGTCCCAGAGCACATTCTCCCTCTATCACAACCTTTCTTTTTCCTCCGCCAAAGTGCCCTCTGCTTGATCTCCTCCTTCCCTCCACTATAAGTGTAGTTGCTTCTGAGTGTCTATGTTTGTGCACTAATATGACTCCAAACTGGAACTCATTTAAAAGGAATGAGACAGTTAAAAGTGCAAAATTTCTACAGTTGAAGTTTAGTGAAGTCCAACTTCATTTTAGAGAATAATTTGGTCTAATGTTGATTCTGTCTTTATCATCCTGGTTAGAGTAGGAAGGAGTTTGGGTTTGGGGGACATGGTGGCTGTGTCATCATTGGATATGTGCTCTAATGTTTAGATATAGTGGTTATGGTATTCACTAAGTAGTTTCCCTTTTCTGAGCTTCAGTTTCTCTAATAGTAAAATAAAGGGGCCGTATTACACAAAGGGGCTGAGATAACTCAAGGTCTTTCTGACTTTATAATTCCATTTTGTTTTAATACATTCTATTTGGGTCTCTGAAATATATTAACTCCAATTATTTATGAGGAAATTATTTCACAGTAGCCTAGAATTTGAACAGCCATGCCAACCACTTGAATGAAGTGTTTGGTTCTATATACATAGCCCATAATTGTGCCCCAAGACTGCTTGTCTTCCTGTATGTGTCTTGATTGGCTCATTTGCCAAGTCACCTAAACCTGGGTATCCTCTGGGCTCTTAGAGTATTCATATTCTGTTGTCCACTGCCCTGCTACATCCATAGAACAAGTCGAGTCTGTTCTAACTGTAAAATCTCTTGTGATTTTAGTCCTGCCCTATTCAGACCACTACTATTGCTTTATTAGATACCAGAATAGCTTCGTACTTAATTTCCTGACTCCAGATGTACATACATGCTCTCTAATGCCCCTACCAATGTTAAAATCCCTAAGACTTATGCTCAGATGGAAAGAAGATCCATGCTTGTTTTAGTCCTTTGAAACTGATCTGAGATCCTGTCTATGTCAGAGAATCAAGATTGGTACTGATAACATGGTATCTAATTGCTGGCTTTTGTGCCAAGCTCTGTGCAAGAAACTACATATCTCAAAACTTAGCTAAATGAATTCATCACAGTTGTGGTTATCTCCAGTCATTCCTTGAGTTTCAGACCTGGAAAGTTTTAAATTCTGATGTATCCTCTCAATTCCTTTATAGTATCTAGGTATCCCAAAGCTCAAGTTAGCGTTGTTACTTAATTCACAGAAAAAATGCAGGTTGTTACCAAGAGAACTATGAAAATGCAGAATAAAGCAAGGTCAGGTATCCTCAAGCAATTAACTAAGAACAAAGAAAAACCATTATGTAAACACATAACCACTTAACTTCTCAAAGACTTTGGTCTAGATACTCAGGAAGGGAATTGAGTCCAGATTTATTTTTGCTGCCTCTTCTTGAAGTTCTTTCTTACTCTTTTTGAGAATTAGGCTTCTCCCATTCCAATACTAATGTATGGCTAATATTAGGGCTCTCCAAAATTAGAAATCTGCAGCATTAGCTCATTAATACTCATTAACAGGAAAGGTTCATAATAATAAACCTTTGCCTCTGTATGGCCCTTTATGGCTTTAAAGAGATGCCATACACATTATTTCATTTAATCATTTTTTTTTTTTTTTTTTTTTTTTTTTTTTTTTTTTTTTTTTTTAATTTAAGAGGAAAAAGAGAAAAACACAAAACAAGACAAAGAACGACAGTCTCTTTAATAAATGGTGCTGGAAAAACTGGCTCTCCATTTGCCGAAAACTAAAGCTAGACCCATGTCTATCACCATGTACTAAATTAAAATCTAAATGGGTCAAAGATCTGAATATTAAAACAGAAACGCTAAATCTATTGGAAGACAAATTGGGTAGAAACCTTGGAGGCATAGGAGTAGGTAGAGAATTCATGAATAGGACTCAAACTGCACGGGAAATACTTCCCAGAATCAATAACTGGGACCTCTTCTTATTAAAAAGTTTTTGCATGTCATTTAATCATTTTTATGTTTAGGGCAAAATTATTGATTGAAGACAGGGTTATTTTCACTCTGGGATGATAGCTAAGGATGAGAACACTAAGAGGTGTTGAGGATGTAAAGAGATGCAGGGGATACGTCTAAAAAGAAATGCTGCCAGTGCTGCCTGGAAGAACCTAAAGGAAGAGGGGTGGGTTTCACTAAGGGCTGTGTAGAATAAGCATGGCTGTCATGAGCAGTTACATGTTAATTTATAATTAGCACATCAGAACATAGACCACAAAACTTTGGACTGGTTTCTTTTGCATAGGGGTTTGCATGGAATGAAAACCATGTGTTCTTGGGCTGACTGGATATCATCTCTGTTTTGGGCATTTTATTTTCTTCATAAACAACAAATGATACACTCATTTACATACAGGTGCTATGATACCATAAATATGTTAAAATTACTAGCTCTCGAATCAGAATGACCTGCTCCTTGGAACCCCTTTCCATTCTCAAGTCATACTAGCTTATAGTTTCCTCATCCATAAAAATCACTAACATTCTGCCCTTAATTCATTATTTGGCTATGAAAATTTAAACTAAATAATTCAAATAAAGACCTTTGTCAAGTAGCAAGCTCTCACCAAAGTTTTACTATTTTCATTATTTGAGTACAGAGATTTTTGCACTTGCTTGGCAACCCCTCTACACTTTGAGCTTCCTGAAGGACAGGGGTTGTAACTAACCTCTGTATTCATCTCACAGTGTAGCAGAACACCCCTTAGCATTGCTTCTAGGATTAGTTGAGTGAATCCAAGGCACATAACCAACAGGGCCATGTATGTGCAGTAATTGTTGGCATCTATTGCTATGGTCTGTCAAGCCAAGTTCCAGGGCATCTACAGTAGCTGGCAGAGGAAACATTGACTGGCCTGGGGTCAGGAGACAGGGTTAGCCCACCATTCTAGGGAATGCAGATGGATCACTTTTGTCTTACAGGGTTATTGTTCCCATTTGTGGATTGACAGTAAAGCAGAGGGCTCCTGAAGGACCTCCCAAGGTAGTATGGCACAGGGCTAGGACTGTGTTGCTACCTTCTAGGCCTGGGCAGGTGTTGATCCAGAAAGTGCCATGAATTTGAGCATTTTGCCTCCTCTTTGAAAAAGAAGAGAGACTTCCTGCTCTGAAAAGTTACGTGGATGAAATGCAAGGAGATGTGAAGGCCAGGGACAGCCTCAGTCTTTGTTAACACATGGAGATGAGGAACCACAGTTCAACAATCTTACCTGCTGATTTCAGGCTCACACGTTGGTTTCTCTGTAATCCTCTGAACAGCAGCTGCAACATCACCGCTTGAGGATGTGTTCAAAACAGAGATGTTTAGACTTCACTCTAGACCAGTGGTGGTGAATCTACGGCCCATGTGCCAATAGCCAGCTGGACATTATCTTTTAAGCCTTTAAAGGTTTGTCACCATGCTTTAGACCTCCTGAGGCAGAAATGTGCAGCAATTTGTGTTTTAAACAGTCCTCTAGTTGATGCTGACACAGACTAATGTTTTACAACTGGGTTGTAACTGGGTTGCAGAAACTCCCATTTTTTTTAGACTTGGAAACCAAAATAAAAATCCACAACTCTATCATGTCTTTGTCTCCTGTAACACATGTAAGGTTTTGTTCCTCCTTGGTCTTGAGCACCTTTTTTATTGCCTTGTTTCCTAATTCTGTCAGGAGCAAGATATGAGCTGCCTATGTGTGTGAACCCGTGTAAGCTTACAAAAGGGCTTTGAACCTTTTGATTTTCCCTTGATCCACTTGTGGTTTTCATTTCCTGCGAGGGAGTAACATAGATCCCAACCTGTCCTGTTTAGCATCTGCTCTCTGAACAGGAGCCTGTCATTTGACTTTCTCTAGTTATTCATCTAGATTGTCTTAATGGACTTATATCAATCTGAGCCCCAGTGAAATATAGATAGTGTACTCAGAGGAGTAACTGTAGAATTTAATCAAAGAACTATATTTAGAGGGACAGGCCAAATGGGGGAGAAACAAACAAGAAATGGAGAAACACTGAAGTTTTTCAGCCACAAGGGGAAGCTGTTGTCATTCACAGGTCAGAAATGTAAGGAGTGGATCAGTTGCAATACTAAAAGAGAACTGATAGGAACTGTGGGCATGGTTGGGGAACACAGCCCTGGCACACTCTGGTTACCAGAAATAGAGCCGAAAAAAATACCTAGACTTTCCTCTCCTTTACCCTGTGTCTTTGTTGTGAGTTTCTCATTTGCGAAGCCCATCCAAAACCCAAAAAACAAAGAGATATGATAGAGCCCATAGAAATTGTGTTCCTGGGGATCGCAGTAGAGGAGGGAAGAACAGAATGATCACAAAGAGGGGTACATGGAGAGGATTCTGCCTGAGACCTAAGTATTGGCCTCATTCCACACTTGACTTTCTTGTTCTTTTAAATGGAATCACAAATGTCTACCTCGCTTTGGAAATTATTTTGTGAGTCCCAATCTTTTTTTCTTTAACCACTGAGTGTCACACTCAAACCAACTACCCCCCAGTGATATGCCAAGTTTCCATCTTCTCTCGACTTAAAAACTCAAGCTCCTGGGAAGATCTGTACGTATGGTCACTTCCTCTTCTCCCTGGGGTCACAAATGGTCACAGTTGGGCTTTGAGAGCTGCCCTAAACCATCTTCTGTGTCGTATCATTATGCCAATTTTTATCTGGATTTTCTGAGAGCTTCTTTAAATTTCAGAGTGTGTGTCTAACATTTCCTTGGCCATTAGAAACTTTGAGCTGATATAGTCACTTTTTCTCAAGGGTCCTGTCACTTATACTTTGCTAAGCATTTCCTGCTTGCTGGTCATAATTAAGGCCAGAGAAGCAAGTCTTCCTGGGAGCCAAAGATAGATTCTGTATCCTTAGCCAAATGAGGGAAGGAACAGATATGTGGCAAGGTAAGCCGCCCGTTACTTCCAGTACCTTGGCCAGTACTAGGGCCCTGCCTGCGCCTCCTGCACAGTCCTATCACAGTTTTACCCCATAATCTGGTATCTGCTCTCATACTCCATGATAGCAATTATGGTCATGCCTTCCCATTCCCAAATGTTAAAAAATTCCAAATATTGGATTTTTGCAGGTCCTGGTCATTGTAGGATCCAAGCCTAACTCTGTATACTAACCACTTATTTACCTCGATGCCCACCTATGAGTGTGCTTTACTGTCTTCTTCGGGTACATCAGTACCTTCTGTGGTAGACAGAATAGTGACCCCCCACATTCAGTTAAGGTGTTCATGATCTGACCACCAGAATCTGTGAATGAATATGTTACCTTGCATAGTGGAAGGGACTTTGCAGATGTGATTAAATTCATGATTTTGAGCACATTTTGATCCTGTATTATCTATGTAGAGCCAGTGTAATCATGATAATCCTAATAAAAGAGAAACAATAGGATCACATTTAGGTGATATAATGGAAGGAAAGATTGCAGCGTTGCCACTGGTAGAAGGAATCATGAACCAAGCAATATGGGAAGCCCCCAAATCTGAAAAAGGTGGAGAAATTCTTTCCTGGAACCTTCAGAAGGAAAGGAACAAAACTCCTTTATTTTATCCCTGTCTGACTATTTTTTGCCTTCTGGCCTTTATGATCATAGGGGAATAATATATTTGTGTTGGTTGAAGCACTAAGACTGTGGTAATTTGTTACAACAGCAATACAATACTAACATATGTTGCCATTTAAAGTGTGGTCTATAGCGTCACCATACCTTAGAACACCTTAGAAGGAAAGATGCAACATCACCCACTCCTACCAAACTAGGATTTGTATTTTTGCACAATATCCACATGACTTAAGGTATATTAATCTGTGTGATTTAACCTTCTCCTGGGGCTCCTGCTGTCAGATTTACCTCAAATTTGAAGCAATCCAGATTAGAAAAGCTGCAGCCCAAGAGAAGAAACAGGTTTGCTATGAAGATTGAAAAAAAAAATGACTTTTTACCCCTCTCAGCTCACTGAGTAAGTCTGGCAAATAGAGGACCGAATTTTTTAAAAAAGTACTCATTTCTTTAGTGCCTCATTATTTGCCCTGGTGCTGAAGTTAAAGTGGAAGAAAATAATTGATTCTGAAATTGTGGCCATAAAGCAGTGATGGCAAATCTTTTAGACCTTTCAGTGATAGAAAATGCCTGCTATGGCACGTGTGCTGTAGGTTTGCCAACACTGCCATAAACCAATCACTGTTCTACCCCATTCACATTTATGAGAAGAGCAGCTGAGTTATTAGTTCTGAATAGCCAATGAACAAGAGGCAAGGGTATTTTATTGGAATGTTAAAGTAGGATTTGTTATACTGTAGAAAATAGATCTCTACGCTGCCCAACCAGCACCCATGTAGACTGTGATGCTTGTTATGCCTACAACCTGGAAAGACAGATGGATACAGATCCACTGATGCCTATGAACCAAAGAGGAAAACCTCATATATTACAGGAGGTCAGCATGGACAAGCAGATGAGCAAGATCTATGGTCTATATTCTCCTGTGAGAAATGTAACAATTTTTCTTAAGACAAGAATGTTGTCGCACCTTTCTTGGCAAGGACAATAAGCAGTCTTAGGAAGACAGGATTTCTGTCTTGGCTTGAGATCCCTCAAATGGTTCCCTTAATTAATTTGAATACTCTTCTGCAGTCCCTGTTGGGCATTAGCTGGGTCCTATACCTGGCTATTCCTGTTTTGATTTCCATTTGCTTTTTGAACTTGAAACCACTGCACTGGATTTGCCAGAATATCTTGATTTCTTCACAAGCCTTCTTGTGGAGAAAGTATTAGTAACTCTCCCTCGAGAGCCATGAGTTTCCCTTTCCCCAAGATCTTAATTCAAGAGAGTCCTGTTGATTGTCAGCCAGCATCACATTGGTTACCTCCTGGAGTCTGCATGGGAAGGAGTGTCTCGGAGCTTTGAGCAAGTCTTTGCATTATAACAGATTTCCACGATAATTAACAACAAATGAACACACAGGCAGAGCTTCTTGTTTTCCAATTCTGAAATCCACATTAGCTAATTAACTCTAATTAGAGACTGACAGTTCCATGTGGCATAGTGAACATGGAATAGGTAGGATTTTTCCTGTGCCTTGACAAGGTACTTAAATAAAATGGGTCTAGAGACATTTTTCCATGTCTGTGAGTCAGTGAGGCACTATAGGCTACCCTTTTCTTTGAAATGGAATTTGGTATAATGCATGATGGCCCTAACAGAGAGCCCATCCATTGACATTAATGCCTTTATGTACTTCACACAAGCATATTGGCATATGCATTGGTATAAATTGGGTTAGTTGCTGAAGGAAACATCATTCTTTACTCATTAGAATCTCAAAGCTTAGTGGGAAGGACACAAAAATGTGACGGAATCTAATAACACCTAGCCAAAGCAGTATGACAAGAAAAGGGAGGGAGAGAGAGAGAGAGAGAGAGAGAGAGAGAGAGAGAGAGAGACAGAAACAGAGACAGACAGAGAGAGATATATTAGAAAAGAAGATTCAAAGTATGATTCTATTTATACAACATTGGGACAAGGCAAAATCACTGTGTTGGAGGACAGATTGGGTGGCCAGGTGTTGGGTATGGTAAGAGGCACTAACTAAAAAGAAGAAGGAAAAAAAAATTACTTAAAATTCTTGTATACTGATTGTAGTAGTGGTTGTATAATTCTATAGATGTTGAAATTCAGGAATGTACACTAAAAAAGCAATTTTCCCATATATTGTTTTCAAAAATAAGAGAAAAAGAAAATATATGCTATAGTTACATGTACATATTAACACATGTGCATTTCAATGTTGAATGAAGTTGGTTTTATATTGTTGGAATGTTTATGTCACTTTGAAATGATTGTCTTAAAAAGTCCTTAGCTAAATACATTTATATGTGTTTTATATTATGAAGAATTTTTATTATTACTTATTAATATGAAGAATTATTAAATTAATGTATAAATGAGTTGAAGAAAATACACTAGGAAAAACTGTAGACTTTACTCCATGCAAAATAACCAAATTAATATAAAAGTGCTGAATATAGTTCATAGAGAGGGATAGAGAAATTCTCATGGCATTTGAAACTCTGATTCTACACGTTACTGAGTTCCTAAGATTTGGAAAATATCTCACTATCCTTATAATAAATTTACAATACTTGTTTCAACTAAAAAATCATAACTTATAGATGACACAGCTGTCAATTTATAAAAATCATGGGACTCAGCTCAAGGTGTTTGATGCTAAAAGGAGAGTTCAATAAGATGCCTGAATTTAAGATGAACTAGAAGAAAAGGGTAGCGTTTCTCTTGATCAGAAACATGTAATTAAAAATATAATGTATGAAAGAATCAATTCACAGCAGCAACAGCAGTGCCCCCTCCTCTGAAAGTGAAACTCTTGAGAATGAACTAGAAATATACCTGGTTTTTGAAGGCAAATATAAAGTTTTGCTGAATGCCATGAGGAATGACTGGAATCAGTGAAGAGGTATAGTGTGGTCCTGGATAGGAAAAGTCAACCATTATCTTGGTGCCGGATCCCAAACAGCCTTAGCTGCCAGACAGGAAGCTTTAGAACATTGTAATTCAAACCCCAGTAAAATCAGAGTTGTATTTGAAAAGTATGTTTTGACTGGTGTGGGGACTGTAGGAAAGAATGAAACCAAAAACAGAACCCAGTGAGAGGGCTGCCTACCATCTGAAGGGACTACCATCTTGCCTGACACAGAGGACTCCTCACTGAATGTTTATGCCCTATTTCCCATTGCTTCCCCCTCTTCCACACTGTCCCCTTGTCTAGAGGCTTAGTGTGGTCAGTGGGGAAAAATCCAAGGTTTGGAGCCTGTGAACCTAGGTAGACAACGTGATAATAAATAATACCTTTTAGTGAACATCTATTCTTCATGAGGGAGGAACTAATGCAGTTTTTTTTTCCTACAGAGTCAGAGAGGTTAGTGTCGACAGAGCTGAGACTCGATTTAACATGTGTCCTTCCAATGACATCTCAGCATCTGACCTAGACTGCACTACAAATGCTTTCTTTACTGAGTTAAATTACCAGATGTTGGTTCTTTGGGAATTCACTTGCTGTGGGTTTGGCTGATCTCTCATTTTTATCAGTAAATCTTCTTTCTCCTTCCCATAAATAAGTCACCATTTGGCAAGAGCAGGCAGAGAAGGGTCCAAGGAGCAGGGTTAGGGAGGCAGGAGCAGGCAGGAAGAGGCTGAGTAATGCCACTCAGTGTGATTCTGTAAATTAGGAGCCACCCAGCTTGCCACTGACCCAGGCGTCTTCATCAATTTGCTCCTCCATGGCCAGTCAGCCTAGCACAATAAAGCTCCCTGTCCATTTCAGGCCTAATCACGCAGAACGTAAATCCCTCAGCAGCCAGGCAGCTAGCTGAGAGGGATGGGGCGTGATGGCAGGACTGTTCATTTTCATCTTCTGACGCGCACTGAAATCAAGAATGCATGTTCGCCCACCAGAGCTGCTTTACTTCAAATTGTTAAATAAGTAGCCCTATTTCATCCTCATTAGACTCAGGTATTCGGAAGACGGGATAGAAACTGACATTTATCGAATCATTCCGATGTACTTGATTCTTTATACTCGAGTCAATCCTCTAAAAAGTCCAGTGACACAGGTATTATTATCCTCATTTTACAGCTGAGGAAACTGAGCTCAGAAAGGTCAGGGGCCCAAGATCTCAGCAGAGATGAGGAGTGCATCTCGAAATGACAAATCCATGGAATTTAAAACCCCATACCTAGGATATCCTTTTTTTTTTCTTTTTGAGATTTCCAATAGGGTTGAGGGAATTAAAGTTTTTATCCTTTTCTGTAATTCATTTTGCTTGTGTCATTTTAGTAAACATTCACTGGGGGTCTGCTTTACATCCATCCTAACCTCAATTTTTTCCAAAGAAACCACAGCTTTTCTGTGCACAGTTCATGCTAAATGGAGACAGTAATCCTGCCTGCTGATCTCCTTCTCCTCCTTAGTTCTTAGCGTGCTGGTTTGTATTCTAGTCCATAATATCTGTCCTGAGATTCTCATTCTTGCCTTTGGAAGCTGTCTTTTCTACCTCTACTCTTGTCCTGCCTCATTAAATTCTTATTGGCCTGCTACACTATTTAGAGGCACCTGCTCCTCTCAGACACACATCTGCTATTCCCACCTGTCAGGATCCACCCAGTCAATTTAGCTCCTAGCTTGTCCATCGGGTAAGAATTGAATTCACCATATTGTGGACACGGAGATGGGTAAGACATTTTCCTTCCCGGGATGATCATGAAGTCTTTTATCCAAGTAGATAAAAAATAAGTCATACTAAGTACAGAGTAAAATCCATACAGAAATTTTACAAAATAGAGAGTAAGTACATGAGCTGCTCCTTAGGTTGTAATAAATTTCAGGATTTCTTCTCATATCACATCTAGTTCCTCTTAGTGTGTGAACTCTTGGTTCCTGCCAAACAAATTCATTGAAATGAGAATATTATTTAAATGTTTTTTAGTTTTTGTGTAACCTAGGTCAATATCACAGAGAATGGAGTCAGTAGGCATCTCCAAGATAATGGTCTTGAGTACAAGAAACTGATGCAAGAAGTGGTGGGAAGAGGGTAACAACATGGGAAGGAGGTTTGGGCAGATCCCCATACTTTTAATGAGGCACTGGCTAGTCTGGAAGGCTGTGAGTAGACAATGAGGAGTGTGGGTCTCTAGTACTGACCTCTTAGGAGGTAAGACCATAGATAAGATGATGTTATGACACAGTTTGGACAGGGATACAAGCAGAAGAGACTGGAGAAGTATTAAGAAATGTTTTTCAGAGAACATGAATGGGACTTGCAGAGCAAGATGGTGTCTACCAGTAGCTATTGAATTGCCTTTTCCTCCTGTTCCTTCCTGTGGTGGAGAACAGGGAAAATGTGGCCACCTTTCAATAAGGTGCTTCTTGACTTTGGAAAAGAATTTTTATTAGTGAAGCAAGGATAACACTCTTGGGCAAAAGAGCAGGAAATATATGACAAGTTTTTCTGTTATTAGCTCTATTTCTTATCTTGGTGACAGTATCTGCATTGAACCAAAGGCGGGAAACCCCATTTATTACACTGAATTTTTTTCTCGGGCCACTTAAACTCTAGCATTTTCTACAATTATCTCTAATTACCTATTGTAGGACTCCATTTTCTCAGTAATTGTAAAGGAAGGAATCAGTGCAAAAGGAAACAAGTTATAGTCTTTGTACACTGTCCTGATCTTTTTGTGGCACCATAACAAAATACTGCGGGCTTGGATAATCTATAAAGAACAAAAATTTATTTTCTCATGGTTCTGGGGCCTAGGAAGCCTAAGGGACTAGCATTTGGTGTCTGGTGGGAACTGCTCTCTACTTTTAAGATGACAGTTTTTGCTGCTTCCTTCAAAGGAAAGGGACACTACATCCTCATATGGTGGAAAAGTTACAAAGGACAAACCCACTGCTGTCACTCAGGCTCTTTTGTAAGAGTCCTAATCTCATCCAAGAAAGCTCTGCCCCATCCCTTAATTACTTGTTAAAGGCCCCACTTTCTAATACTATTATATTGGCAATGCTGTTTCAATATATAAAATTGGGAGACACATTTGGACCATATTTAAACATGAACTATGAAATCAAGAGGATGAAAGCATAGAAATAGATCTGTGAGACAGTTGTGTACTGGTGAGTATAAGGGTCAGTGCACTGCTTTTTCATGAAGACGAGGAAGCTACCTAATGCTATACCAGAATAAATCCCTTATACACTTAGAAGGCCAAGTTGTAAAGTCACAGAGCCCATTCTGGGTTAGCACAGTCATGAGGCAAAGAATTGTACAAGTAGGAATTTGGAGTCTGCACATTAATCAGTCTCAGCTGTAGATGCTAATAGTAATCAGATGGTTAATAATAAGGACCAAAGAAGATCCATTAGGAGTAATTTACTGGCAGTATACCTGACTAGGCTTCTCCTTAATCATGCATGAATGATGAGAAACCTTTAGAGACTTTTCTGAGAGATGGGAAGGGGAACATTAGATTCAGAGGAAAAACAAACCTTTGAAAAATGTGGAATAATTACTAAAAGCATTTGCTAGGACAAATTTATGTTCTCAATAAATTTGAATTCTGAAACAAATGAAATGAAATTTTAAGATTAAAAGGGTTTCTGAGCTGCAAGTAGAAAGTCTGGGGTAAAAGATTGTAAAGAAAAATAAAATACAGCAGCATAATAAAGCTTGTGTTTGCATTAGAAGCAGTAAAGAAGTAATATTGCAGAGAATGGAATTGGTGTTAAGGAGGATAAAGTTGAGATAGTTTCCTTGGATACATAAAACTAATCCACAGGAATAGGACGATTATAAAAGAGAGGCTAGAAAAAGGCAAAGCACGGGGATCTTGGGCTGTGGGGACGAACCGGCGAGGTGGTGTCAGCAAAGGTCAGGGACCACTGAGCAGTCATGTTCGAGTGTGGCCATTTTGACTATATTGGGTCTTATTCAGAAATGGGAGACCTCCCCATTTTCTGGTGTCTTTCTTTTTATTTTAAAATTTATCATTTTTTAAGAGAAAAAAGCAAAACAAAAAAGAGGGTAGAAATAATACAGAATTTTCTTTAAAAAGTAAGAAATCACCAGTTGATAAATTACATATTGTTATCTTAGAAGTAGTTGCTCAAGTCACAAAATCAAAGCATAAAAAGTGGAAAGTCAAACAATGACAGTATAAACGATTCTGTTTAATGAACTAAGAAAAAGTATGGTTATCTAGCTTGCACACTTATACATACAGTTATATCCTTAAGAGCACTTTTTCCCTTTTATTGTTATAATATCATTTATATATTTTGGATCTTATTACTTTTTCAATTTTTTATGCTATAGATAATATGATATTTACAAATGTGAATCTAATTTATTTCACTTATGAGGACAGTCTCAAATTGCCTCCATTTACCTATAAAAGTCTCAAGACCATCCTTTTTAATAGCTGAGTAATATTCCTTTATATTTTCATCTACTCTGTGGTTGATGGACATTTTGGTTGTTTCCAAGATTTAGTCATTACAAATTGCACTGCTATAAACTTGGGTGCACATATATTGCTGTAACATGATCTTTTCAATTTTTCTGGGACGATATCCAGGAGCTGTATGGCTGGATTGAACGGAACTTTAAATCCTAGCTTTTTGAGGAATCTCCATACTGATTTCCACAGTGGCTGCACCAGTTTACACTCCCATCAACAGTGGAGCAGTGTCCCCCCCCCCCAGCCTCGCCAACATTTGTTATCAGTTGATTTCTTGATGGCAGGTATTCTTTCCGGAGTGAGATGAAATCTCAGTGCTGTTTTAATTTGCATGTCCTTTTCAATTGCCTTTTTGAGAGTACTGTAGCTTTCATTGTAGAGGTCTTTCACTTCCTTGGTTAAGTTGATTTCTAAATATTTAATTTTTCTTGATGCTATTGTGAATGTCATTTTCTTCCTCAGTGGGGTGATTATTTGTGTACGGGACCACTGTTGACTTTTGTGGTTGATTTAATATCCTGAATTTGGTTACTAATTTGCAGGAGTTTTGGTAGAATTTTTTGGTTTTCTATGCAGAGGAGCATGTGGTCTGCAAATAATGATTATCTGACTTTTTATTCCTATACATATTCCTTTATTTTTCTCTCTTGATTTCTTTCTCTGATTGCTCTGGCTAATGTTTTGAACAGGAATGGTGAGAGTGGACATCAAATAAATGGAAACAAAAACACAATCACACAAGCATGTCAATGAAAGCAGAAAATGCGCTTGCCAAAATCCAAATCCATTCATGAAAAAAACCAGAAGAAAATAGGAATAGAAGAACCTTATCTCAATCTAATAAAAACTACGTATGAAAAACCTACTGCCAACATCATATTAAGTGGGGAAACCGAAAAACAAGGATATCCTTTATCACCACTCCTGTTTAATATAATACTAGAAGTCTTTTTAAAAAATTAACATAGACACATCTATCCTGATATTAAGAGGATGTAGGGAAATTCACATCCTCATAATTTAGAATTATGATTGACAGGCATGTGTTACATTCCTCAGATGTTGAGGCAAAAACAAATACACCCCCAACAAACTGCTAGAATAAAAACTGAGAAACCATTATATAGTCACTAAAAAAAAGAAGAGGTAAAGAATTATGGATAACTTTGGTTTTAATTTGTGGATTTGGATTGTTTTGTGTTCTGAAAAAAAGAGAAAAAATATTTATGGAACATTTACCACAATTAATGTATACTAGTTTACAAACAACAACAAAAACAAAAACCTGGCAATAAAAATATTGTAAATGACTCTGATTGAATTCTTTAAGAGTAAAGTAAAATTAGTATAAAACTCCAATGTAAAAGTCTGAACCCTTGAAAAATATCTTCCATATCTTTTTAAGTCCAAGAAAACATCAAAATTATAGTTATGAATATTTGAAAATTAAGAAAATGAGAACTCTGCATTCAAGAACTTATAGAAATGGCTAAATCAATATTTAAAGGAAAAGCTATATTTTAAAATTTTCAATTTAAACAAAGTAGAACTGAAAAGGAGGAAGTAATAAAGAAATTTAATATTAATTCAAATAAATGAGAGACAAAAGCAGCAGTAAAAACAAAATAGGACAAATTAAAATGAGCAAGAAAACTCAGGAAGTGAGAAGCTTTTCTCTGTGCTGGCCCTTCCAGCATGCCGTTATGTCTTGGAGCTGGCCAGTGATGGGCCAAAACCTCCACAAACTGTAAACCAAAATGAACCTTTCCTCCTTTAAGTTGTCTGTGTGGGATATTTTGTCCCCGGGATGCGGAAAACTACGAAGGCAGTTATATACCCTTCCTGGGATAGCTGTGAACAGACACTTCTCAGAAGAAGAAATGCAAATGTGTGGGGAGACTCTGGCTGGAGGAGTGCTTGAAATGACTGAAGATGAATGAAGACCTGCATGACAGTAGTTCAGCATGATCAAAAAATGTTATTGTTAGAGATGTTTGCTCTAGGTGTTCCTTATGCCTCAATAAATTTACTTGCATTAGGTCAATATGCATAATGTATCAGGCCATCCCATTCCTTCCCTCTCCCCTGACCAGTACTTCTACACAAATGCTTTTCTTCTGCATCTTTGTTCTCATGGCATTGGGTTACACAGAAAAGTCCAAGGCTTTCTCAGTTCAGGGATGTTTCCCGAGCCTTTTGTATGCTGATAATCTTGGTGAAGCAGTCCCTCTGGGCCTCTTGAAGTTTGAGCCGAATTTTGACTTTAAGCAACTTTTCAACGTCTGCACCATCTTGGTCATACACTGTAAAGACTAACAAACATTTGAAAAAATGTTCACTGTCCAGTCATAGGGAGCATGCAAATCAAAACTACAATAAGACATCACCTTACTCCAGATAGAATGGCAAGTATCAAAGCACAAAAGATTATTATACTGGTGAGTATGTGGAGAAAAAGAATTCATATACATTGCTGATGGGAGTGTCAGTACAGCTATTATGGAAAGTAGTATGTAGGTTCCTCAAAAAGCTGAAATAGAGGCTTTAGATTCAGCTTTACCTGAATATATATTAGTTACTCTATGACTCTGGGTTGAATATTTATCTCTTCCAATTTCATTTTCCTCATCTATAAATGAGTAGAGTTATTTCATTCTCATGGTGTTTTTGTGGTGATCAGAGTAAATTATATGTTTGAAATACTTAGCAGAGTGCTGGTCCATCATAAATGTCCAATAAGATGATCACTGACATTAGGCAGGTATTGGGAAAACATTACCAAGTCCTTTGGGTCTAGATGGATTTATTAATATGTTCCTTCATGTGATTTTCTTCATTTATATTGCACATCAATAAAAGTAACTTAGAAACAGTGATCTTTCAGGTGATTCAAGCACAGAGAAAATACAATGATTTTGTATTTGGAAAAAGGTAAGGAAGATAGATGGGGTATTTCTAAATAAGATGATGGCAAACTAAATCCACTTGTGTATTAAAAAATGAGTGATAAGCAAGTAGAGCTTGCTTTGGAAATTTTGGGGAACTGTACACCCATCATAGGATCCTCATTTTGTTAGACGCTTCATAAATATAGATTAATTAGTGATCACAGAACCTTCTAGATTATCATCATCAACATCTTATAACTAAATCAGTGGCTGTATAGTGTTAAATAAGTTGATCAAGGCCAAAGTAAGCATCAGGCTGACAGTAAACTCAAGTCCAACTTTTATTCCAAAGTGTAGAAGTAATTTCCACATCATCCTGAGTCTGGTCAAGTAATGCCTAAAGCTATAATTGATAATCACCGATGGAAATCTGTCAATTACATAGTGCAGATATGAAAATAGTATGTTGTGAAGTATCTGTATTAAGCACTAGGTCTCCTATTTAGTGGTGAAATAGCAGGGCCATTCCCAACAATTTCTTTTTATCTCTAAAATTTTGTAGAACCTTTGACCCATTTGATAAGATATAGATCAAAAACAAGAGTATAAGTGATACTATCTTTATTTCTGAATGATACAATTATCTGTTCATCTTATTCCAAATGATCAACAAAATAATAGTAATGAGATGTATAAGTTAATATGTTTAAGAAATATTAAAGATAGCATTTATATATACTCATAATACCAGTTAGAAAATGTAATAGAAAACAATTCAGATTTCCATTAGCAATGCAAATACAAAATGCTAACTTTAATAAGAATTGTGCAGGATGTATATATTTATATGATATATATATATCAAAGATGACAGTGATAAATTAAGAGAAATAAATAAATATTTGAGTAAATAGGGAGGCAGGTCATATTACTGGTTAAGGGCACGCAAGGTCATTTCTCCCTAAATTAATTTATAAGCTTGATTTAATTTTATTTTGAATTTCATTCCTGAGGGTGGATGCCTCAGAATCCAATGAGATTATTCTAAAATTTATGTGGAAGAATAAAAAAATGCTTAATAAGTTTTAGGGGCATGTGATGAGAGTAAAAACATTCACAAAATGTATTCATTGATTCTAAGACTTTTCAAAAACATTAAATTATATGTCTTAGGATAGAAAGAATATGATAATCAATAAGTTCAAATCTTTCATGAATCCTTAAATTAAGCCTTCTACTGCAGCATATTCTTTCCTCCCATAAAATGCAGTAAAACTTAACTGAATAATGCATGTTTTTCTTCAGAGCTGTAATGATTGTATAAATACATGACAAAAGAGAAATGTATAAAGTAATAGGCTTTTAAAACCAGGAAACCACTCTTAGCACTTCGTAAGAGTTATTGCATTGATGAAAAGGAACAAAAAACTACAAAACCAAGTGGAGATGTGAATCCTGGGCATGGTCACCAGTTAAAAAGCCTAGCCCATCATAGAAAAATAAAAACTTACAATTTTATTGTGAGGTGAGTAGGGTTCTGTGCAAGTAGAGTCTGAGATGAGATTTTGTGCATGTGATAAATGGAAGGAAACCTCTATCGGGGTAATTAAAGTATATTGGGGAGGAGAAGGAACCCAAAATGCCTTTTTGGGGAAAAATAACAGGCTACTGCCTTATTCCATAGGACTTTAGCATTTCTCTGCTTTGAGAGAGAGACCCTGGACTTTTTAAGTCTCTTGTGGTCACTCTTCGACCACTGGGCCCACAAAAGAACAAAATTTCCCGACATCTCAGCTGGGGCAAATGTAAACCATTGGTATCCAACACACACAGCAGCTGGGAGACTGGAGGTCCAGTTTGTGAGAAGGCCTGGCTCAGATCCCTGCAATTTTTATTAAAATCATGCCCCATGGGTGTATCTTGTAGACTCATTCTGAAATAATAAATGATATTTACTAAATATCTACCACAGCTGTAGAAAAAGAGCCCAGAAGGAAAAATGCTGAATTTCTGACTTATTATGTTTTAGGGATGTGAATTTTTCAGTTACTGTTCTTATTCTTTAAAATTCTTATCATGAAAAATATGTACATTCATTACTTTTTAAATCAGAGAGTGCAATAGTAACAGCCCCGGGCAGTGCATTTGATCAGTAAGAGTTGAGTTAGCATAGGGGCTGGCTTTGCTACCTACAAACATGTGAAGTTTTTTAGCTTGTCTGAGCCTCAGTGTTAAGGTTTTGACTAGACTGCCTCCCCAAAGCCTCATGTATTCAGAACTGAGACTTCTGGAAAGTGATTGGATCATGGTTGTAATGTATTAGTGCACAGATGAAGCCATAGTTAAATGTGCTATTACAAGGTGGGCTTGGCCAGAGGCCAGTCCCTGGAGGTGTGACTAGAAAGGGTATATCCATTCACTTTCTGCCTCTTGGCTGCCGTGAATGAGCAGTAGCTGTTCTCCAACCAGATTCTTCCACCGTGATGTTTCTGCCTTGGATCCAGCTGACTATAGGTTAAAACCGTGAGCTATTAGTTATTTTGTCCCAGTGATAAGAAAGTTACTAAGATACTTATATTCTCTTTGATAAAATGGAGGTCATAAATATGAAGCACAATATGAGATGCTGTTGTTTGTATGCCCAGAATCTGATCCGCCTTCTTCTGATGGAACATCCATTGCTTGCTTTGAGACCCACTCAGCCGTATTCCATGTGGTTATGTTGAGAAACATAGTAAGGTTCACAGTGATGAATGTGTAACCAATAATCAGAAGCAATCAGAGATCTCTCCAGATTCTCCAAAGATAGAGGACAAGTTCTTTTTTGGGGGGGGGGGGTGATGCTAGTGTCACTGGGCCAAGTTTCTCCAAAATGGGAACCTCAACTGTACCAATTCTTGACTCTGATTGCAGTAAAGAGTTTCAGGATGCTTATAGAGGCATAGGCAGATTTTATTAGGCAGAGCTAAAGATGTGCACACTCAGAGAAAATAAAGTGCAGGCCCTGAAACGGGAGGTAAAGTGTGGTCTAGGAGGTACAATGTGATCTGGGATGGGGAGTGTGTGTGTGTGTGTGTGTGTGTGTGTGTGTGTGTGTGTGTGTGTTCTTGGAGGTATCCTGTAAAGTAAAGTGGATGATTTAAGAAGTTTTGCCTAAAAATATTCTTTGAACTCTTTGAAAGTTAAGGGTATATGTTGCTTTTCCATACTATGTAAGTTAATTTATGAACTTACAGTATCTTTAAGGGGTTTGGGTGTGATGGGCCTGGAATTAAAAATAAGGGGCTCAGGGAGTAAAGCTATGGAGTGCAGGTATGGATAACCTTGTGTAACTTTGAAGTTGTATTTTTCTTAAAAGTTATATTTTTAAAATAATGACTTTCTTTGTCTCCTTTCTACCTACCTTCACTTCCTCTGTTCCATCACAGGCAACCTTCTCCAGCTTGTTTTCAGAAGCCACTGGCCCGCTGCCATTTGCCCCCAGCCCCCCGTTTTCCCTTACTGGAAACCATCAGTTGCCCCATCATTATCCACTTAGTCCCTCTTGCTTGTCCTGTGACCTTTCTTAGACTCTGGCTCTTTGAGAGATGCTCATTCCCCATCCTTAAAGACTTCTCAATTTCTTCACCTTTTCTTTTAAGAAATATTTCAAGTGTACTATTTATGTATACATTTATATATTAATATATAACATATAAGAATCTATGATCATATAACAATGTTAATGTACATACATACCTATATTTACATAAAACATCCGAGTGTAAGTCTTATATATTTTGCTTTAGAACTCACGTGCATTTACTTCAAAACTTTTTGCAAAAGGAAACATTTCTGAAATAGTTGCCTTCCTCATCCCTTCCCTGCTGTTCTTTTTTAGAGGTAACCAGAACCCTAAAGTTCCTCTGTACCATTTCTCCCCTGAATTAGTACTTTTATTCATACATATGAGTCCCTTAATGATATAAACTAGTGTTGTTTGTATGTCAAAATATACCTGCTTGCTATCCTAGTGTACATATCAATGGAAACTTGCCTTTTGGTTAGCCCAGCATGATATTTTTCAGATTTACCTATTTTGATTCATAGAGGTGAGCTGTTTTATTTCTAATGTTCTGCTAATAAACACAGTTTATCTATTCTTCTGCTGAGAAATATTTAGGCTGTTTCCACTTTTCCTCTATTATATAAATTGTAGCAAGGAGAGCACGAGTGTGTCCTTGGGCACAGCTGAACATGAAGAGCAGAATGGCCCTGTTTGCCATGTCCATCTTCCGGTAAGTGTTGACAGACTATTCTTCAAAGAGGAGGCAGCAGTTTACACTTGTATGCACAGTGTAAAGGCTTCACATTTGCTACATCCTCTACAACATTTGGTATTATCAAACTTTTTAAGTTTACACATCCCAAGAGTGTCAAATTATGCTTTTAGTTTTTAAATTTGCATTCTTTATTTACTGGCAAGCCTGGCTTTCTTTTTTGCATTTATTATTTGGATTACTGTGACTCAATTGTTTGTATTCTTCATTTTATGTATCTGTCTTTTTCTTAGTGATTCTAGATTCTACTTAGCAGTTGTATGAGTTGTAAATATATTTTTCCAGGCCATTAACTTTGTTCATAGTCTGTTTTGCATTCTGTTTTAGAATTGTTATTTTTCTTTTATCATTTTTGTATTGGTCATTCTTATTCATAATGCATTTTACCTTAAAAATGATTTGATCTGATATTCATAGGGCCACATGATTTTCCTTCTTGGTTGCTGGGGATATGTTTTTATGTGCCTTTATTTTCAAACTGTGTCATTGCATTTTAGATATATCATTTATAAATATCTTATAACTGAGTTAGCTTTAAAATCCAATTTCAAATACTCTGAATTTGAATTATATTGTTTTGTCTAGAAACATTTATTGCCTGTACTAATATACAGTATTTGCATTTAATTTTTTTCATGTCTTCAATTTACTGTGCTGTTTATTTATTTCCTTGTCTGTACCTCTTGCTCAATCTGCTAAAATAAGTTGTCATTATGACTTTTACATTCTTTAACTGATTGTTCTTAATTTTTATCCTTTTAGTCTCTCCCCTTAAGCTTTTAATATTTATTCTTGGCATTAAGACTAAAAGTAATCAGATTTCCTTTATTTCCATATGATACAAAGACTTGGGAATGCTTTTTTCTGATCATCACTTTTGTATTGACAGTAATTGTTGTCCAGAATATGCATTTCACTTTCTAGTGCCTTCAAACTTGTCATCACCAGCATCATCCTTTCATGATTATTTCATATAATTTTTGCTTTGTTTTGGCCATGCATTTACCAGCTTATTTCTCACTCTTGTTTCTTTCATCTTCCTACTTTCTTTCTGTTATTTTTTTTCTTTGATTGTATGTTTTGCTAATTTCTTCAGTAGAACATTCCATTCATAGGCATTAACATCCAGTTGTCCAGTGCCAAGCATCTAGCCCCAGCTCCTCCTCTCTGGGCAACTATCACTTCTTGGCCTATGCTTCCTATTTCATTTCTGATTTCTGACGAGTTTTCTTTCTTTCCTTTAAGCTCACCTATTTATATCAAATAATTATATTACCTTTTGTGTGTATGTGTTTGAAGTGAGGAGCATTTAATGGACTCAGTAGGATAGCTCTGGGAACATTAGACATGATTTTAAAGTCTTGTATGAGAAGAAACAGGAAACAAATATGTATACTATGATAATTTCATTTCATGTTATAGAATGCATCAATGATTTCCTCCAATATTTATGTCACCATAAAATGCAAACTATAAATTAATAGGTTTTTAATTGTATTTTTGTCTGCTTGTGAATTTATATATCGATTTATTCAATTTTCTTTATTTTATGTTTTTCAAATTACAGAACACCTGCTGGCTATAGAAAGGAAAAACTAATTATGTCCCTGCCATTCTCCAAGCCTCTGTCCCCTGCCAAGATTACCAGCATTGCTAGGTTGGTACATATTCCTGTTTGCAGTTCTCCATGTGAAATAAGATAGATAGCAAGTTTTCTAAGCAAAACCCAATAAGCAATTAAGAGTATTTTATCATCTAGAATTCCTGAGAATAGTTAACTTGATACTTTTCTTAATTCTTCATTTGGAAGAATCATAAGTCAGCCATTTTCTTTCTATCTTTACAGATTGCAAGACTGTAGATTAATTCTCTTAAATCTGACCTCATTGTTTAGATTTGAGTCTTAGCCCTATTTTTAAGGTAGACCTTTTTTCTTGCTCCACCAAAATTTAAGGAAAAACCCTTTGTATATATATGTATATATATATATACATATATATATATATATACATATATATATATATAGCCTTTATTATCAAGAAATACACACACATATATTTATATAACTTGCTTTTATTATCAAAAAAATTCTAAAACTTCATGGTCACTGTAAGCCTTATAAATCCACAGCACTATTAGTCTGTAAGATGATTCCAGGGCTCAAGACATGGTTTTACAACCTGGCATCACTAGATAAGGTGTCTGTGACTTTGGTCACTGAAGATAGACCTAGAATCTATTTGTTCAATAGTCAACCCAAGATCATAATGTGTCACTCTGGCTGAGCATCAAAGTCATTTGCAAAATTGTTAAAACCACCTGTTTCCAGGTCCTGTCCTTAGAGACTCTGATGGAATTTATGATTGGAGTCCAAACATTGTCCTGAATTGATTACAATGTTTAGTTTATGTTGAGACAGCATAAAAGTCAGCATAGCACACTGACACACCATCAAGGTCACCTCTTCGGGACTACTGCTTCTCAGCTCCATCCTTAGAGACATCCTGATGCAGCCATAAAGCAGTAAGAAGAATTCTGGACATGGAACAAGAAAACCTGAACTTGCCTTGGTCTGTTTCCTGTGGACACTGAACAAAACATTTCCCTCTCTGAACCTCTGCCTTATCACCAGTAAATATGAAGATTATGATCTGTGTTACATGCAGTGATTATTTTGATGCAAAATGTTCTTGCAAATATTTTTTATAGTTTGTAAGACTCTATAGAAATGTTGCGCATGAGATTTCTTCTAGGTCAAAGATTTTTTTTTTTTGGTTTCTAAGTTAACTGTTGACATTTTCTATGATGTGGGCCTGTGAATCAGAGGCAAAAATGTTACATTTAATGTTTTGCTAATCTGAAATGCCTCTTTCACAATTCTCAAAGGCCAATTGTTTAGGCCAGACTTAGTATATGACCATAATGATGTGAATACTTATCCAGGTCATTTTGGCCTCTCAGTTATGTCCACTCAAATACCCAAATACTTCAACCCAAGAGAAACTTCGAGTTAACCTTATGTACACTGTTGATGCAGGTCCTAACATCTCTCTTCTAATGTAAACAAGAGTTTCTAGAAGAAAAATAAGATCTCTGAAAAGTGTCCGTATGAAGAGTTACAAATGCTGCGAGTAAACTTGCCTTTTAAATGGTTTAGGCTCATAGTTAAACTATTTAAATATTATGAAAGAGATTAAAAACCCATGAAAATTTAAGTATCATTGTGAGAATGCTGTATTTTGACATACTATATAATTTTATCACACCATTTTAAGAGTAACAATTATATTCTTCACTCAGGCATAAGATTGGTGTTTCTTAAGAGGTTGTTGCTATAGCATTTGTATGATGTGGTTAGACAATACCAAGGTGATCATTTCAAAACTGGAGATTGTCCGGCATTTTCAGCCACATGTGAACAGGAAGGAAATCACCAAAAGTTAGTTTGGTCTCTTGCAAATCCTTATGAAAGAGATTGTCAAATTAAGGTAAAGGGACAAAACTATCATTTCATCCTTTTCTTAAGAGATAGCAGATGTTCAGCATCAAGGAATCAGTGTTCAACCTTCTGCCCTGGTCAACTCTTTTATCTCTGCTATAGAATATAGAAGTAAACTATGCGATGGGCTAATTTTGGCCAATGAGTTTATATATTGTCACTGACTTTGTATATTCCTCTTTAGATGAAATTTAGGGTTGTTAGCTAACTATTCTTTTCTCTTTTTATCACCCAGAAAACATAAAAGTGTGATTTCTTGCTATTATTTTTATTTGTGCTTGTGCTACTAGCTAGGAAAGACAGGAACATTCTCGGAACCATTACCTGCACTACGCTGGAAGTTTGCCTAGATCATCTCTATTTATCCTGAAAAACCTCCTGTAAGATGGATGTTGTACCCACTTCACTGATGAGGAGCTGAGGTTTAGAGTTGTTACATAATTTGAACAAAGCCTTTATTCTAGTAACCACAGGAGTGGAAACCTAAGTAGAAATGAGGCATAGTATGTCTATCTTACCTAACCTGGGGACTATGATTATTATCAAGTCAAGATTGATTGACGTGACTAAAATTCACTCAACAAACATTTTCCAGGGACCGAATCAAAAATCAGATAATCTTAAAAATGCTGGAGAGAGAAAATGAGGCACAAGACAGAAACCTTTACATTTAATGAATGCAAGATAGGATAAAACGACAATACCCGTCCTTAAACACTTTATAATCAAGTTGAAAAATTAAACACATTATCAGCTAACTTGACTTGCAGGCAACGAAACTAAGTGATATAGGCACAGGAAAATAGCAAAAGAACCATCAGATTGTGTAGTGAAAGGTGGTGGTGAAGTTTTATCACAGAGGCTCAGGAAATTTCTTGGGGCCAGAATATTTTCACTATAGTTTAAGTCATAGACGGGAGAAAAAGCATTCCAGATTCTGCTATCCTATCTGGAGATCCTAGAGAGTAGCTACAGATACAATCTTGGTATCAGTCCAAATTCTAAATGGATCAATTGTTCAAGATGTTGCATTCTGAGCAAAGTCTAGAAGTAAAACATCAGTCATCTATATTTCAAGTCTATGCTCATCTCTCAAATAATTGCTAAAATGGAAGCCGTTATTATTGTAGTAAAAACTTCAGAAAATTTCCTCTCTCCAGATCTATTGCTGTTCTCCACCCCGTGACAAACCACATCCATTCAAATTTCTTTCTCTTGCGCTCACTTCCTGTCTCTTTAAATTCCCCTTCGTAGCTACATGTCTGCTTATTTTTCTTCCTGACTTGCCACACTGTCCTATTTTTCCTGTGAATATTATTTTAGCTTTTCTCACCCTTAGTGTTTTGTCTTGCACACTTATTATTGTTTCTCCACAACAAAGGGGATCACAGGAATCAGCAAGTCATTTTTCCTTTCAATCTAGAGAAAAAAATGGACAATTGTGAATATTTTGTGTATTAACAATCACTTTTGTTCCTATTTTAGGGGCATCGTGTGAATTGTTTTTGAAGGATCTCCTTTTGACAAAATCCCAGACACTTGAGAGTTTTTGCAGAGATGCCTTCTGGGAATTATCGCCAGAGGGAGGAGGCCGTAAACCTTGTCATTTTGTAACAGGCGTAGCTTGTTGGGGTTTCCTGAGGCCAACCTGGGTGTATAAATGGCTTTCTTCAATTGTCTTTAAGCACTCTAGAACTCACTAATGGCCTGAATTACAGTCTTTTTCTAATTTAGTATGGGTGACACGAGCCACCACAACAAATAAATCCAAGACTTTTGTGACTTAGTGCAATAAAAGTCTGTTTCTTCCCCCTTCATTGTCTCTCTCTGTTTCTCTGTCTGTCTGTCTCTCCCTTCTCATTTTCCTTCTTCCCCTTCCCTATCCATTTTTCCCTCTTCTACTTTATTTCTCTCTTTCTTCTGTGGCCAGAAAGCATGCATGGCTTTTTGATCCACATTGCCTGTCTGGGTTCCTAGCAAGCAGGCTGTGCCATCAGCCTCTAGTTTTTGCAGAGAAACAACTTGTTTACATCTCCAACCCGACTCTGTCCCTTTCTGTGCGCTGAGATGATGGATTATGGCAATTATGGCCAGTGTGCTTCCATTAGGACTGTGCTGGCCCCAGGTACTGGCAGCTCTCTGTGGGGCTGGTTAATTATGTTGTGGAATAGTGGTTGTAAAACCCCCTGGTGGTGGAACCTGGCAGCGGAACCTCATGGACTGAGCTTCAGAATTTTGCATTGTTAGGGTCCAACACATGCTAGCTGGGGTCTGCTCAGCTTAGTCTGAACCCTGGGACCTTGCACCTCCAGTGTCATGCACTACCCAGTTTGGGGGACTTCATGTCCATGATAAGGCACTCACAGACTTAGAACATGGTTCCCATCACTAGGACTTTAAGCTTTAGAACCAAACTTCCCAGATTCAGCTCCTGGGCTTGCCATTTACTAGTTAGTCCTTTGGGGAAGGACTTAAACTCTGTGCTTGAATTTTCTCATTTGTAAAATGGATAAATATGAGACCTTCCCTATAGAATTGTTGTGAGGATCAAATTATTTGATTCAGGAAGAGCATTTAGCAGAGATCTTGGTATATAGTAAGTGCTCCAGAAAAGCTGATTATAATCAAGATTGTCAGGTATTTCATTTATCCCTCACCATAAACCAACAAGGTAGCTATTATTAAGTCCATTTTACAGTAGAGAAAACATGTTTTAGCCATATGAAATTCCAAAGCCAGAGGGCACAGGAACCAGGCCTGGAATCCCATAAGTAGAACCCTAAGTCCCATGTGCGGTGTGACTTTTTCAGAAAGTCCAACTTTCTGAGAAAATATATGACTCACCCTAGGGTCCTTAATAAATATGAGTTAACTGTCTTTCTGTCTAGGCCTTCCGTTGTCCTCTACTGCACTCCTTCTCTCCACCCCGCCATTTGCCTCGTGATGCTAAGACCATCACAGTCTCCTTTGTCCCTGAGTTTGTGTGCCTGTCTCATTAGTAGAGCTGGAAATACCATGGTCACCTTTCAGAGTGGGTTGGGAATGTCCAAATTCACAGACACAGGGAGAGCGAGATCACAGGCCCTGGGAGCCTTCGACTTTTCAATCCAATTCTCTTATGAATATTTTATGTAGCATTTAGAAATCATTCCTTTATCTGGGCCTTGGTTTCCCAAAATGGAAAATTATTTTAGCAGTATCCTTTCTAGATATCAGTTTGTCCTGTAGAAAAACTCAAGCACTTGGGCTAGATACGTGTGTTAGAAAGTGTTCACTGCAGCATTTCTCTTCAAGGTGAAAAATTAGACACAATCTGATTATCCATCAAACTATTGTAGCAAATAAACATGATAAAGGGGAACTCTGTGTTCTGACATGCAAATATAAGAAAACATAGGAAGATACTGTTGAGGAATAAAAATAAACAGCAGAATTATACACAGAGCACATTCTAATTTACCTAAATAAAATTGTTCCTTCCCCTTCTTGGTATTTTCCCAGAAGAATTAAAAACATCATACTACAGTGATATATGTGCACCTATATTTATAGCAGCACGATTTGTAATAGCTAAATCTTGGAAAGAACCCGAATGCCCATCAACTGAGGAATGAATAAAAATATTATTCAATGGAGTACTACTTAGCTCTAAAGAAGGATAAACTGGAGGCTTTTGTAGGTAAATGGATGAAACTAGAGACCATACTCCAAATCAGCCTCACATGTATAAACGTCATATTGTCTCCGTAATGCAGGAAACTGAAAGATTAAATAAGATCCAAAGATACAGTAGATATTGTAAAAGGGAATGAAGCTGCTCAGAAGGAAAGAACAACTGTGATGGGGAAAAAGAGAAAAGAAGGAATGGAAAAAATATACATATATAAGATAGCTAAGGTAATTGTACTACTGATCCTATTAGTTCAGGAAGAGAAACTGATTGCTTACTTGTTTATCTGCTTGGTATGCCCATATTTTGTGATCTGAGCAACTGTTTTCAAGATGATAACATGCAATATAATGACTATTGTTAATTTCCTATCAGCTTGTTTTGAAATCCTATATTGTTTCTAAAGTTTTGTTTTCTTTTAATGTCTTTTAAATGATAAATAAATAAATAATCATTCCTAAACCCTAAATAGGTATATGGACATGTAGACAAATGTATTAAAAAGGGTAAAAGCATATATGCTTTTATTTTATTTTATTTTATTGAGGGCAATAGGATGTACTATGGTGCCCATTATGGTTTGACTATTATCTTTTTTTGAAGTCCTGAAAGGTCTCCAATGTAGGTTTTGTTGGTCTTGTTCTGTACTATTTTGATCAATTCTATTATATCTGATGATATAGGCAACTCAATTTAAAAATAGCGAGAGGCACAATGGTGGCCGCTTTTGATCACCTGGTATTCTGTTTTTGCATCATGTACTATGCCCATCCTTCAGTTCTAACTGACTCTGTTTTGCTTAGTTACGTTTGGTTTTGTTCTCTTCACGGAAAGTTATAAGAACTGTGGGAGTAATAAAACCCCAAAAGTGTAATTGTTATTGTAAAAGAGAGAGGAAAGGAAGGTGGACTAAGGGATATAACCGCAGGTATGAGTGTGTAGGACGGAAAACCAAATAACTGAGCTTTTGTTGGATCATTGAATGGAACTGTCTCCAATATCACTGTATGAATGTCCACTTTATATGCTTTAGTTTTGTAGTTTGGACGACTGTTTCTAGGAAGACAGTATGTGACAGTATTGGCTGGTGATTTCTTACTGTATATTTTTTTCTTGATGTTCTGTATTGCTTTTACCCTTTTACTGCTTTGTTTTTTTTTATGTCCCTTTTTTCTCTTTAAATAAAAAAAAAGGGTAAAAGGCTACATGGCATATTCTTAATAACAGTTACTTGTGGGGGCAGGATAGTAAGAAGTAATTAGTAAAGAGGGATTTGACTTTGAATGTTATGTATTTTGGCATAAGTTTAATCTTTATGACACTATTAATAGTATTGTATAATGATACAATACTATATATTATTATGTATAATAATATTACAACATTTATTCACTTGATTTGCATTGTTTTTGTGTATTTTTAGTAGAAAATAAAAGGGCTGGACCCAGGAGATCTTCCAGGATTGACCACACTTTAATGATGGTGCTCCTTTGTACATGCGTATCATTAGTTCTTCTCTCACAGAACCATGGAAGTGAGGATGATTTCAGGACTCTGCCACCCCTGAACCCTTACTCAAGGAGCCAGGCTGCCCTTGGTCAGCAACCTTGGGGCTGGGAGGAGAGGCAGAGAGATAAGAAAGACAGAAGGACTCCTCTAAAGCTTTCTCGTGTTGACCGCTATATCTGAGGGATCCAGATTGTGTTCTGGAGAACTGAGCCTTATGGTTACCCAGCCCATAATCTGAGAGTTCAAACCAGATTTATTCTGCTTTTCCACTCTTCTGTAATTCCTTTTGCTTGTATTTCACAAACACTTCTGTGTCTGAGCTCCAGGAGCAAGAAATGTCTCAAGAGAAAGTTGTGGGTGGGGGGTGGCTCTTGTTGCTAGCATGGTCAGTTTTCTGTTCACAGGGAAGAACTGCTGGATTTCAGAAAAATCAATTGATTTCTGCTCTGTTTCGCTTCATTCTGTTCTTTACCTAAGAACTAGTTTTGTTAAAGTTGTTTTAAATATAATAGAACTTTAAAGGGCCATGAGAGAAATGCTTCATCGACTTGGCTTTCCAGTGAGTATCTCGAATTCGAGGTAAAATATTTTTTTCGGTAGCATCACAAATTAGTAAGCAGGGAAAAGCTTACCTATGATGCATTTTATTTCACTTATTTTTCAGAGGATGTTTACATTTTTCCTGAAAATAATTTTCCTCCATGTAGAAAGTCCTGCTTATAGAAGTCCTCTAAAGGATCTCGAAAGGTTCCTTAACGATTTGAAGAAATAAGACTGATAATTACTTGGCAATCAGTTTGTTAGAGAGAAAGAGGAAACAGGTTTAAACATTTTGGAAAGCTGTAGCCAAATGTAACTTCATACTGTCTCCTTTTTTCTCACCAAGATTCTACTTGTGATGGTTAATTTATGTCAGCTTGACTGGATGCCCATGTGGCTGGTGAAACATAATTTATAGATATGTCTGAAATAGATTAGCATAGCCCTAATGAATGAAGTATATTTACTCTCATCAATGTGAGCAGACATCATCCATTTATTAGGGACTTGAATAGAATAAACAGATGAAGGAAGAATGTTAATTTGTCATAATTTGAAAATTAATACATGTGAACTTGGTATATTTTCACAGTAGTATTTTATATTTTTGATCTGAGCTTAAAGGAAGAGGAAATGAGGAGTTTATATTTTATTTTCATAGAGTTACAAGAAAATTTCTCATCCAGTACTAGCCCTAAACTAGCACAGTGTTATGGTTTGGATCTAAAATATCCTCAGAGGGCTTGTGCTAAAAGCCTGCTTTCAAACAGTGATTGAACCATGAGGGCTGTAACTTATCAGTGGGTTAATCCATTGTTTGAGCAGTGGATAATAATTTGATGGTGTTATTGGAAAGTGATGGCAACTTACAAGTTGGGGCCCAATTGAAGAGAGTGGGTCATAAGGCGTTGCCCTGGGAGATCGTATCTTACGCCCATCCCCATCCCCCACCTGGGCTTCTTATCTGCCATGAGGTGAGCAGCCTGCTCCACCAAGCACTTTCATCTCCATGATGCTCTGCCTTATACTGGGCCCAGAATCACTGGAGCCAGGGTCCATGGACCTCTGAAACTGTGAGGCTTTTCACAGTCTTAAGTGGTTTTTCACAGGTATTTTGTTGCAATGGTGTAGCTATATATTAATTTGATTAACATAGATATACTTTTCATATAGGACTCCTGATGAGATTTTTTTTTTTGAAAGTTAGGGAAATCTGAAATTGTTGATAAAATGAAGTTATTATAACCTTTGGAAAGGTTATAATTTTAATTCTGACTGTGATCTTAGAGTTTGATTCAAATAATGATTGTATATTGTAGCATTTAAGAAATATAGGTAAGAGGGAATGCAGGAGCAGATCTGACCCTTGTTTCTTTAGTAACCCCATGACTGGTTCTGTTTTCCCCACAAATGTTCCAGGATATAGAACAGACAAGGCCTGGCCAACACTTGGGAAATCTGAATTTGAAGCCTATTTTTTTTTTTTATATTTATTTACGAGTTTTGTTACTCTGGGCAAAACAACTTTCTGAGAAAATATATGACTCACCCTAGGGTCCTTAATAAATATGAGTTAATTGTCTTTCTGTCTAGGCCTTCTGAACCTCTCTCATTCTTTCTGGACATGAGGGATGACTTGATTTTCTGAGGTCCTTTGGAATCATCCCTTGCAGAGGTTAGGACAAATAGAAGAGACAATAAACTCAGTGTGATGTCATCTCCTTCAGGAAGCGTTTCCTGACTTCTCACCCCTTAGTAGGTTGACTAAATTCTATTTTGCTTCATAGCACTCTGTCCTTACTTAGCCTGGTTCAGTTTTTTATGCTCTCCCCAAGATGGTACTCTCCCTAGGCATAGGCCATGTCTTGCCCATTTTTGGATCCTTAACACAGGAAAAGTCCAATGAAAACCTATAGAAAAATTTCATTTAGTTTTGAATTCTGCACATGTTTACATCCCCTGCCTCATTTTGACCTCATAACTGTTTCAGGTGGCCAGAGACAGTTTGTGGACCCGCCTCATCTTCCTCTAGAGATCCCATGTGTTACCATTGTCTTATATAGCAGAGAAAATGAAAGAATGAATAAACAAAAGAATAAATTAATGAGGCATGTGGCCTTGTAGTAACCACTCAGGACTTAGAAATAGAATTAATTTCATTTTGAACTTGGTAATGGTAAAGTTATAGCAGCCCGAGAAACCAAATCTTTGCCACTTCTCTCCTTTCTAATAAGAGATCTGAATAGCCTGAACTCCCTTACCTGTCTTGATAAATACAAAGAAATAAATAATGCAATAGTTGTTTTCCTTTCAATTGAGATTTTGCAGTCATAATTCTGCCCCACAGCTAGCAGAGTTGGGTGTGGGGAAGGAGAGGAGGGTGAAAGAGCTTCTTAAACAACCCCAAATAAATTTCCCAGGATAATTACCAACCAGAGTAAATTCCATAAATTTGATTTAATTGGCAGCAGGCATATGAAATAAGGAAAGAAAACATTCTTTTCCCTCAAGTCACTGGGGGTATCTTCAAAGCAAACACTGAAAATATCAGAATAAGGTGAAATTCAGCAGCAGTCACCAGACAAACCTTATATTTTGGGTAGGGGAAGAAAGAGCCACCATATATTTGGATTCTCATATGTATCAAACTTGCCCAAAGCCTCTTCATATGATCTAATGTAATTTGTATAACAGACTTCAGAAATAGGTATTATTGGCTATTAAACATCTTAGCTACTGCTATGTAAAAACCTATCTCACAAATTAATGTCTTGAAGTAGTATTTTATTATTACTTACATATCTATAGATCAGCTAGAGCTTTTTTCCAGTGTACCTGGAATAACTTCATTTCTTGCTGCTGGTATAGTGCCAATTCACATACCTCTATGCTCCTCTTGGTATCACCCAGCTAACCAGGATGTTTTCACACCCATGGTGACATTTCCATTCATACATAATTAGTAAATCAATTATATCACCAGTAAAAAGGGCAGAGATATATACTCTGCCTACAATGAGGCTGTGGTTAGGTTAGAGTTTCGGGAAGAATTAAATTAAGAACAACAAATAAGTAATGAATGTTGATTCAATGATGATGGCATTCAACAACACACCTCACAAAAGTAGAGAAAGCAATTCTAAAATTCATGTGGAACCAGAGCAGACCTATAACACCAAAAGCAATTTAGGGCAACAAAAGCAAGGCAGGAAGCATCACATTCCCCAATCTGAAATCATACTGAAAAAATTACCCGAATAAAAACAGCATGCTTAAAATGGTTCATACATTGTATCAACTTGAGAACTGAGAAAAGCTTAACTTTATCAGGAGGACAGGGTCCTCACTTTGTAAACATCCTGAGCCTGGGCAAGAAGGAGGCATGGAGATGGTGGGTAGTCTTCACACAATATAAGGGAGGGAAAGAGGCTTGCTCTCCCCCAACCTTTTGCTCTTACTGCTTTTACTGCCTTCTGGGCCCTTGCATTGTTGCTCCTGTGCCATGCCACCTTGCCTTGGAGCCAGCTGATTATAGACTGAAACCTCCACAAACTGTGGGCTAAATACATCTTTTCCCCTTAATTTTAAGTGTTGGATATTTTATCTCAGCAAGAAGAGAGAAATAACTAAAACAGTGGTACTGGCAAAAAACCAGACTTGAATATCAGTGGAACAGAATGGAAGATGCAGAAATAAATCTAAACCCACTTAGTTACCTTATCTTTGACAAAGGGACCAAGCGCCTTCCCTGGAAAAAAGACAGCCTCTTTAGTAAGTGGTGCTGGAAAAACTGGCTTTCCACATATATAAGGTTAAATCTAGACCCATGTCTCTCACCATGCACTAAACTAAAATCAGCATTTATCAAAGATCTAAATATAAAAATAAACAATCTTCTGGAAGATAAACTAGGTAAAACTCTTGAAAACATAGGTAAAGGCAAAGACTTTATTAACAAAACCTTAACTGCATAGTAAATATTATAGAGAACCAACAGCTGGAATCTCAAGTTATTAAAAAGCTTTTGGACAGCAAAAGAAACTGCCAACAAAGTGAAAAGACAACCTAAAGGACAGGAAAAAATTCTTACCAACTGTTCCTCAGGCAAAAGACTGATATCTATAATATATAAGGAACCCCCCAAAAATCCAACCACCGCATTTAAAGACCCAATCCAAAAATGGGCATCTGAGATGGATAGACACTTCTCAGAAAAAGAAATACAGACAACAAACATCTGAAAAAATATTCAGCAGTGCTGATTGTTCAAGAAATGCAAATCAAAACACTGAGATTAAATCTCACTCCAGAAAAAGTGACTATCATCAAGAAGTCAAGGAATAATAAATTCTGGTAAAGGTATGAGGAAAAAGGAATCCATCTCGACTCTTGGTAGAAGTATAAATTGGTACAACCAGTATGGAAATCAGAATGGAAATCCCTCAGAAACTAAAACTAGAGGTTCCATTTGGCGTAGCTATTCCCTTTTTTGGGGTATCTTTCTGAGTTAAACATCATAAAGCATCATAAAACTCATGTTTATAGAGCATAATTTGTAATAGCTAAATCTTGGAAATAGCCTAGATGCCCACCAACAGAATAGATAAAGAAAATGTAGTTTTTATATACAAAGAAATACTACCATGTCATAAAGAAAGATAAACTTGAGACTTTTCTTTCAGATAAAAGGATGTACCTTGAGATCATACTTTTAAGTGAAACAAATCAGGCACATGTTTAAATATTGCATTGTTTCTTTTGTATGAGAAACAGAACACATAAATAAAGTCCCAAATGGATGTTAGATATTGGGAAGTAGGAAAAAATTTTCAAGTGGGAAGGAGAATGGGGTTGTGGAATGGAAGGAAGGAAAAATTTAAAAAAGGAAGGAAAAAATGGAAATAAAGCTTTTGTAAATAACGAGATAAAGAAGGGTTGAAGGGAGGAAAGAGGAATGGGAAAAAAAAGATGAGTCAAGATGTATGGCGTACGGGTTCACATTTCCTATGATGAATCAAGAGCAACCATATTGAACTAAGAGCGAAATTTCCTATGATGAATGTGATCATTATGTGTGTCAAAAGTGTACCAAAAATTCAGAAAGAACTACTACCTTTGTCATATAGGTGAGGAATATGGGTTGAAGGAAGCTAAAACACTACTCCCAATCACACATCTAAGATGGTATGGTGGAAGGATTCAAACTTGGGTTTATTGAGCACCAAAGGCCAACTTTTCCCTCAGTTTTTGATTTTTACAGAAAACCTTTTGACTCACAACTTCTGGAGACTCTTGACTTCTGTACATGTGCTTTTGTCTCCTGGAATCAATCTCTCAGATGAGTAGGGATGGACAATATTTAAGATTCAAGCAGACCCTTAAACAATCAAGTGAATTCTAGTAGTTTATATGGTCATCTTAGGAAGTACTAGAATGTAGGTACTGAGAAAAGATAGAAGAGAGGATGCCAATATAGATGAATAGACTGTTTAGATCTTCCACATTTTCTCTGTCACTCAAGCCTTGGCCTTTCCTGGATTCATTACATGCAAAAGCAAGATCAGCTACCATCTCTGCTGAACTCATTCTATTGAACTTGTATGGACAGATCACATCAAGTAAAGCTCCCCCTGGATCATCTACCACACACATCAAGGATGGTTTCTGGAGCCAATTCTAGGCTCTGCTGTGGGTTTTGGTGCTGTCCAGCATCCTGAACCAAGCCACCGTGAGACAGGCTTAGTGAATACAGCTGTAGGCAAGAGAAAGACTCACATATGACCAGCCTCATTTTCTTCAGGCAGCTTCTGCTCTGGCTTCCTGCCTCAAGTATGCTTGGGAATATGTAATACATAGGAAACTGTTAATAACTGTAAGAAAACTCAGGGCTTAAAAGCGTTTTTGATATTAGCCATGTCAAAAGAAAAGCATTGGTCTAACAAATTCACAAAACCTCACAAGGGAATTAAGTAAGATTTTTGTGCACTACTTTGCCATTTATAAGGCTCACTATTTATTTATGTATTTATTTATTTATTTACTTGGCACTGGGGATCAAACTCATGACCTCATACTTGCCAGCCAGGCAGTTGTGCCCCGGAGGTAACCCCCCAGCCCAAGGCATTTTATAAAAGTGCTCCATGGGGTTAAAGCAGCGTTCTTGTGCTCATTCTCTGTCTAGATGGTGGGACCGAGATGCTGAGGACAGTTCCTATTCTACATCATAGAAAGGTGCTAATGCAGGTAAAGGTCTCGGGACTTCTGAGTTTTCATGGTTTCTTTACATTTTTTCTCCAACAAACAAAATTTGGTTAATTAATCAATTTAAAGTTCCTTGGAGATACAGAAAGGAAAAAGAAAACATGGTGGCATTCCTTCAGAGATTGTAATTGCACGTGTGACTGTGTTGTGAGGGCAAGAGGAGGACACCAAGAGGAATAGTGGAAGGCAAAATGTGCCAGCTCAGAGCTTCATTCATCCACTGATCTAACATATTTATTGAATGTCTGTTAGGTACCAGGTAATCTGCTTGGTGCCAGAGATAAAAAGTAAATCAAGCAGACACCATCCCTGCCCATTTTAGGAAGAAAATAATTATTAAAGAAATAAACAAGCAATGAAGTCCATAATTACAAATTGTTATGAATGCGGTTACATCAACAAATGAATAAAATATTTGCAAGGAATAACGAGGAGGGTGGGAGAGTCCTACTCAGGTAAGGTAATTAGAAATGACTTCTCTGAAGATGGAACATTTAAGATAAAAGCTGAAGGCTGTGAAGTCATCCTGGGAGAAGGATGAAGTAACAATATTATAAACAGGTAAAACAGCACGTGCAAAGGATCTGAGAATAGAAACAACGTAATATGTTCCTGTGGCTACAGAACAGTGAGGGAGCAGGGAGCAACTGGAGGTGAGCTCATAAGGGCAGACAGAAGCTGGGTCATGCTGGGCCTGAAAGGCCACTGTATGGAGTTCGCCTGCCTTCATCGCATGAGGAGTTTTTGGCAGAGTACCTGGCATAAAGTAGGGTAGTGATAACTGGATGTTTTAGCCTGGAATTCCTGGAGTCAGACCCTGAGACAACCAAGTGAATTCTAGAAGTTTATCTGTGTGGTCATCTCAGAAAGTATTAGTATGTAAGCTGGGAAAAGACAGAAGAGAGGATGACAATATAGATAAATCATTGAGTAAATTAACTGTTGTATGAAATGATGCTCAAACTTTGACAATCTGTGAGAAAGAACATAAATCATTCCCCAGTTATTCTCACTGAGACTGTCAGGGTGTTTATTCTCCAATCGCCACCCCTCACTGGGGGCAACTTCAACTTAATGCTTGCAATCTGCCCAGAAGGCCAAGCAGGCAGAGCTCCACAGGCGTTTGGATTTGGATGCTATGCCAGTGTTTGGAACTGGATGGGCAGGGGGGTGGGTGATACTGAACGAGTCTTGGTGGGCTGCTTACAACATCTGCTGTAGAGAGCATCCAGTGTACCTTCTATAAAATGTATGTGTACAGGAGGCACTGAGGAGCAAGAACAAAAGGAGGAGGAGATGCCAAGTATGACTGAAGGAAACCCTCACGCTCTGAGTGGAGTCCTCCTAGAGACTGCCGGCAGAAGCTCTCCCTGGGACTTGCTCAGGGGAGGAGGACTGGGCCCTATCCATGAGAGTCACATTCATGTTCCCACCTTAAAAGGTGTACTGTCTCCTGCTGGGGATAGTCACCATAGAACTATCCTCTGGGAGCTAGGAGAAAGCCCTGGGCTCTATTTCTTTTTAATAAATAGGACTCCTTCTTTACCTTAGCCTCTAGTTTGTTGTGGAACCAAAGACACTGTATTCTAGGAGGGTCTCACATTTGGTCCTTGATCATGCCCTATCCCACAAACATAACTTTTGCCTCTAGGCACATCCTCTGAGAAAGAATGCAGCCATATCCTATGCCTCTAGTCTGGGATGGGAAGCCGGAGGTGTTCACATTCTGAGAGCATAGGTGGAATTTAGGACCGTGCTGCGAAGCTGGAGATGCGTTCCTTTAGAAGCACATTCAAAATAAGAATTGTGTTCTCCACAGAGCCCTGGGAAATTAATGAGAAGAGTCATACACCCCACCCCTTGGTAATATAAGAAATAAAAACCAACATTACTGAACTTGTTTTTGTAACTTGTGAAAGGCTAGCTAACAAATGATCTCATTTGTTCCCTCAAACAACCAAGGGAGGCAAATAATACTGTTAGTCCCACCTAACAGATAAAGGAGCTGAGCTTCAAAAGTGCTAGCTGTGCCCAAATAACACAGGCAATGAGCAGCAGAGTCTCTGTGTGTGTTATTCTTCTGGAGACAGAATGAGTGCCTTACCTTAGAGAGAAACTACTCAGTGGTTTCTCAGTGAGAATGACATCCCTTCACTACAGCACTATTTATAATAGGGATTCTGGATGACCTATCTGTACAAGCATAGGGCACCAAATGCCATGGAGCCAATAAATCTGAAGATGTTAGGTTCTATGAATGGATGGATCAATATAAAGGAAGCCGTTTACACCTTTGTACTGTAGATTAGTTGGCCAACTTTTTGTGTAATGAACCAATAGTAAATATTTTAGACCCTGCAGGTCATATAATCTTTGTCACAGCTCCTCAATTTTGATGTGGCAATGTGAGAACAGCTATGGATAATTTGTAAATGAATGAATGTGGCTGTTTTCCAATAGAACTTTATTTACAACATTAGGCAGAGGGCCAGATTTGGTCTCCAGGTAGTAGTTTGTACTGAGGGACTGTATTGAATGCAAACTCTGTTACAAAGACTCTCATTGTTTCTGTCACTAGATGGTGTCCTTCCTTTAGTAAGGGGAAAAGTAAAGCTGGGCTGCTTTATCATGGGTAGGGAATTGGAGAAAGAATGAATTATCACAGGAATTACTACAGATGTTGGGATCGGAGAAAGAGTCTAGGTCAAATGACAGGAAATAAATGTACACAGAGTTTTTACTGTGCCAGGTATAGTTCACGGCTGTAGGCTGGTAAATGTATAACAATAGACCCTAAAAAAAGGAAAAAGAAGAAAAACTCCAAATACTGTCTCCACCCAAGATTTGTAGCATTTATTTATTTCTGTACTGAAATATACACATTATGGGTAATTTCAGGCTATTGACTTGCTGTCAATCTCTGTAAAGTTGTCAACATTGAATAATGAAGTTTTATAAACTTATATAAGTTAACCTTAACATATTGTTGGCTTAAAACTTTGTATTTTAATTATTTTCAAAGTAAATTGGTGAAGTGGGTGCCAAATAACAAACAAACATTTATTGCACAATTACAACCTGCAGGTAGTCTTTTAAGTACTTTCCAATATCTCCTTTTGTATTTCTCACAAGTCTACACATACAACTGCAGAACCACTTTTTAGATGAACAAATAGAGGCTAAGAGATACTCATTAGCTGCCTGAAAATCCTATCACAGGTTTCAATTCATGTAGATTGACTTCTGAGGACACTTACTCATTCAGAGCATACCATGCTCTCTGCTATGGTCAGGCAGGATGTAGGTGTTGAAATCTATTTTACAACCAAGCAAACAGGTTCAAAATAATGATTTACCTAAGATAGATGGTTTTCTGACTAGATTAGGGTAGATCTCATTTCTGGACTTCAGCGTGTCTATTTCCCATGGCCAATGGGATAGAGAGTTAGTGAGTTTAACTGGTTACTTCCAGAGAAGCTAAGTTTCAAGAGGGATTTGAAAGAGAGGAGCCCAGGTGAACAGTGGAGAGGGAGACATCTTTTCTTATTGGGTCAGATACATACCCAGAGGAAACATATAGGAAGAGGTAGAAGTGATTCGGGGATTATATGATTTCTTTATAAGTTTTGAAAAATGAGCTGTGAATGACAGGAAATTGAGAGTGAAAATCAAGACTGTGCGTTGCAAGTGTGATATTATAGGGAGACATGGAATGTTCTTGTGAGCAAGACTCAGAGTTGACTACTGGGGAAAAATTCAAGAGTTGACTACAGGGATGAATTCAAGTGTCTGGAAGAAAATGATGGGAAGCTGCTGATGCTATTTCCATTCAGGCTGCTTCATCACAAGCAGTAGAATTCCTAAATCCTTAGGACGATGCTGCATGCAATGGAAAGGGAGCTGAACTTGAAATAAGCAATGTGGATTGCAGCTTCATCTCTGTCCATTCCTACTGGTATGATTTTAGGTAATTTTGCTAGTTTCTTCAAGCTTCTCACCTGTAAACTCCAGCTAATAGTGTCTGCCACATAGATATTATAAATTAAGTAATAAATATGAAAACATCTCTTTGTGCCTAGCACCAGTTGGCACTAGCAATATTTACTATTTAATTCATCTCAAAATGATGATATACTTTGGGGAGACCTTAACAGTGTTTCTACAGTCTTTATTATGGAATAAAAAGTTAGAAATGTTAGTTCAGGTATGGCTTTCCAGCTCCTAATCTATAAAACTCTTTAGCCCAGGGTTTGACTGAACACAAACTATGAGTAAAAATGATGCTAAGTTTTACATTTCATGTTCTGGGCATGGTTAGAAGAGGCATGAGAAATCATATTAGTTATTTATGCACATTTTTCACCTGTGGAGAGAAACTTACAAACATAAACACCAGAAAAGTTGGCCTATATATGGGACAGTTATTTTGTTGCAGGTTTGGAACTTGGGGATATTTTTAAGGCACCATAGTTCTAAATGCTGAGGACACCCTTGGCTGTCTGTTACAGTGAGATCATTAAAGACCTCATTTATCCAGAAGTAAGGTGGCTAGCCACCTGAGCCATCTAGAATGTACTTCAAATCCAAGGAAGAATAAAATAAATACCTTTCCTTCAACACATGAAAAGAACATGTTATCAAATTTATGTACTTTCAAAGGCTCAATCCACTTACTCATTAGAAGGGACCTCGGTTCTTCATTCAAGGTACACTTCGCCTCACATTAAATGTAATTTTAATGCAAATGGTTATCAGCTTTTCTGACTTACAAATTAGAAGCATTTAATTAGAAAGGATAGTAGGTCCAAATTTCTTACAAGCAAATTCACTGAAAGCAGCAAGATGTATCCACTGATCACTGAATGGTAGAGAAAGATGACAGAGCAATTTCAGAAGAATATCTGGAGTTATTTCCATACCTTATTGGATTTATATTGCTGTATCTGATTACATTCACTCCTACTCATGGCAAGCTCATTTAACTCTCCCGAAAATTTTTAATGATGCTTAAGAAGGAAGGGCATTGGTTAATCCATTTTAGAAATATATCAATGTGCTTATTATTATTAATTTTTTGGTTGTCTTTGAAAGAAGTACATGGTATCATACGTAAATTGTGGAGCCTAGAAAAAGTTCTCTTCATAGGTCAGATGGCTGGGCATTGCCAGGGTGTCTTCTGTTTGTTTTGGCTAGCTGTACAAGGTGACAGCCTTCTTTCTGAACATTCTTTTTTCATCTGTTCTAAACAATTTTCTCCTCATCCTTTGTAGGATTTGATGCACAAATTCATTTCTACCATGTCTTCTTGCTTTATGAATCTGTAAACTTCGCCCAGGTCCTCCTTTCAGCCTGTCTGCATGGACTGAGACAGTATGATTTTCAGAATCTGCTCTTTCCCATGTCAGATCTTTCCCAGTCAGCTACTTCCTGCTACCCCATTTCAACACTTTGACCAATTGTCATGTCTTCTCTGAAGACTTCTCTGAGGCTTTATTATTTGGTTGAGTGAGTCAATGATTCATTCTTCTCTGCTACATATGTCTCTTTTGATATCTTGAGTCATTTTTCATGATCTTTCTTTTAGAGAAACAAAACTTTTCAAAAAAAAAAACCCTGTATTTTATGCAGATCCAGTACCACTGGAACTTGGCAGAGAGTATCTGTGATTGTCATGCACCTGTGTCTGCATTTGTCTGCTTTTTGTCACTGGGACAAAACTCCTGACACGTGGTGTAGTTTAAAGCTGTAGAGATTTATTTTGGCTCATGGTCAGCTGGCTCCAATGAAGAAACACTGTGACAGAAGGTCATGATAGACAGAAGCTGAGCAACCAGTGGCATTGAGGAAGCAAGAAGCCAGGGGAAAGACACAGCGGAAGGAGCCACAGACCAGACAGAGTCCTCAAAGACATGCTTCCATGACCCATCCGGACATATTCAGTGATGTGCTCTACAAATCCCCTAGGCTTCTCTTGAGCCCATCAAGTTAATGATCAAGATTAAGGATCTCTCTGCCTCTCTGTCTGTCTTCAAAAGAGCCTGCACCAGGCTGACTGGAAGGTTCCAGTTGCTTTGTCTTTGAATTCTCTTTGATACCCAAGATAAGGCCAGGCTTCTCTTGAATGGCTTTTGGTCCATGAGTAACACTTTGCCTAGTGGAGCCTTCTGAGGGCAACATTTGTGTGTGTTGTCCCCACTGGCCTAGCTGTCACTGTCTCAGAACTGTGTTGTGATCTGAGCTCTTTCTTCCCTACCTTTCCTGCCCTCTATCACAGGTGTTGCACCTACCTCTTCTTCTGAGAGCTTTCCTCACCTGCTCTTACTCCTTTATCATTCATAAGATTCTTTCCAGTGTCACTTTGTTTATTCAATCTAATTTTGGTGTCTACTTCTCAGAGAACTCAAACTCTCTCAGAATCTAATGCATACTGGACACAGAAATGTCAATTGAACTGAATTTCAACATTGGTTACCAGAACTGGTCTTCAGAACACATTTTCAGTACAAAGTTTCAGTTATTAACATTCTTCCTCAACAACAGCCAATGCCTTCATGAACAAAGATTATCATTAGGTGACTAGACAGCTTCACCATCTCCATTTCTGGACTATATAGAGATAACCACTAATGTCCGTAGGATCTAGTATTTAACTCAGAAATGCTCTTATCAAGTTATTGTGTCTGCTTCATTTTTATGTTTTCATCTTTCCTCTCAGTGTTTTTAGATACTAGAACTAAGAGACACTTCAAAGATCCTACATCAGCAGATCTTCAGAGCACATCATCACCAGGAACAGGTTGAGTTCTGGAAATTCAGAGTTAGATAAGGTACAAGTCTTTTCCTCAAGGTGACAGCAAGTTTCAGCTGCTCATTTGATAAGTGATAAACCAACTTGGCAACATTTCTCAGCAGAGCCATTATGAAAAGGGAAATACAGGAAGCTAATATATAATGACAGCAAAGACTTTCCTGAGGATGGGCAGGTGTATATCCAATCTGAACCTTTATAGGACCTTCTGGGCCCCCTGTCTGAGCATCCTAAGTGGCCACAGATAGCTCAAGATTTCTGTGAATAATAAGCATGCTGAAAAGGATGTTTCTGTGAGCTGACTCCATCAATAGGGACCTCATGCTGCTCATTTAATTGTTGATTTACCCTTATGGGAGAACCAGAAATTTAGTAACTTGAGAATGATGCCAGACATTAACTTGGAGGAGCATCCATTTTTTCTGCATTTAGAGAAACCGGGATCTGGAGAGCTGGATCTGCTTCTAGCTCTGCAGTAATTCTCCATGTGACCTTAGATAGGACATTTAACCTCTTCATACTTAATTGTTTGCAAAGTTCAGCAGATGGAAAACAGACAATAATTTTATTCTGCCAGATTCTATGGCAAGGTCATTCACACATTCATTCATTCTTACAACCAACAAGCATCATTATCACACTATGTATAAAGCATTGTTCCACATAATTTGTAAAACTTTACAGTGCAGACAGGTATACTGTAATAGCATGATTTTCCAGGTGATAAAAGTGAGGCACAAATAACTTACCCAGTGTCATTCCCCTACTAAATGGCAGACTTGAGATTTAACACATATATTTTGTCTCCATTGTCCATGTCATTAAATACTTCACTGAGGATCAGAATGATCTGGCTTTCCTTCAAACTGAAATTTGACTCAGGTAAGCAGACCTGGAGAAAGAGAAAGAGCATCAACCTCAAGAGGAAAGAGAAAGAAATTAGAAGGCATATGCTCTTCCTAAGTGTGTATAGGAATAAGAGAGAAATTGTCCAGGAGAGTGATGGTCATCCTAAAACACAGTCTGGGAAAAGAGCTTCCTTCAAGAAGACAGTATCTCTATCCTGTTACCTAGAAGAGAATAGGCTGAGCAGAGCAGACAGCTTTTGGGCAAACAAACTTATTCCCAAGAAAGACACTGATCTTTAGGGGGATTGTCACTCTCCGGAATGGTTAGTAAATCATAGATTACCACACTGGTTCACATCTTGGAGAACTGCTCAAGGTGCGGGAGAAAGGCAGAGACTCTCATTCCTTATTAAATCACAAGACTGTAGATCATGAGAAATGGGCAGATTTCACAATGCTATGCTTCTCACACCCATGTCCTTGTGTAATCTGTTCTTTTGAGAGTGGCTGGATTTACAGATTTTCTTCTAATGAATAGATTACAGTGTAGTGACAGGATTTCCTTCCTAAGGTGAGGATACAAAGGACTGTACCTTACAATGCCATCTCACTTGTGTTGAAGGAAGCAAGCTGCAGTGGTGAATGCACTCAGGCTGCTGAGGAATAGCAATAAAGCAAGTGCCGTGGTCCTGGCAGATATGAAACCTGTCAGCAACGATGCAAAGAGCTTCCCATTGGGTCCTCCAACTCCAGGGGAACCTTAACCCCACTGCTACCTTAAATGTAATCACAAGAAAGACCTTTAGCCAGAAGCAGCTGCTCACAGATTCTTAATCCAATAGAAGGTTTTGGGAGGAGGTAGGTGATGAGGCTGGAGAAGAGAATAATTGTATGTGATAGACTCAATGTGTTTTGATTTGAAAGTCAGATTTCCTCTAGAGAATCACTCTTTAGAGATTGGATGGATCATTTGAATGGGGAAATAAGAAGGCTAAGAATCTGAAAAATCCTTGGAATACTGGACACTTTAAGCTTTGTGAATTCAGCAGTCTTCCATGTAATTAATTTTAAGGCTATGGTTCTCTCTGCCTCAGGAGTTTTATTTCATTCTTCTTTTAATCATTTTTTATTGTCACTAGTGTTGTAATAAAATATGATGTATCTAGTGCACTGCATGATTCTGGGGCTCATCAAAGCCTTGCTGGACACTGTGCTGCACCCCACAGCCTCACACACAGAACTGCGTGGGTTCTTGTGATCTTCCATAATTCCTGTCATATATGTGGGAAATGGAGTCTGGACCCTCACCTTCATTCTCATGCCTGTAAAATGTTCCTTTCTAAGGAACATTTAGAGGAATAGAATAGAATCCTACTCTATTTGTTGCCAAGTGATGGTCATAATGCAATGATTAAATGGGTTACTTTCTGAAGTCAGAGACCTAGGTTCAGGTTCACTACCAAACCCGCATAGTTGATGCTTCATTTTTTTGAGGGACATTAGGCTGAGTCAGATTCTTGCTGACTTTTGAGGAGAGGCCATCTTGTCCTCAGTTCTTGCCATGTGGGCATCTTCAGCTTGATTCATCAGAGCAAGCACAGAAGAGTGAAAGTGAGTAACAGAGAGAGACAAAGAGGCAGATGAAGACTCGTAAGTTTCTGTAGCTAATCTCAGAAACAATATCCTGTCACTTTGCAATATTCTATCCATTAAAAGCAAGGTACTAGGTCCAAGGGGAGCAAATTACATAAGGATGTTAGTAGAATGTGAATTGACAAGAATAAACAGAAGAGATGGGGAGATTACGTAAAGATATGAATAGAAGAATGTGAATTTTAGAGAATAAATGCAAGAGATCATCAGGAACCGTGTCAGAAGCTACTTGCTACACTAGGATTGCCTACTTTCCACATGCATACACTCTATAGACAAGTGAGATACAGTTGACAGATATATTATTACCAATATTAGGATTCACTGATGATAAAAGGTCAGAGTTCAATGACACTCCTGTGGCGGGGGGTCATGTTATTTCTTGCTATCCTAATCCTTGAAAATTGAATCTCTGGCTGGAGGCTGTGGACCTCACTGTGACAAGGGTGCTGCTGTAGGGTCCTTTTCAGGGCAATGTCATAGAACGTTACCAGGATGAGAAACCATCTTAGCCCACAGCTAGGTGTTGAACACTGTGGCTCCCTAACTTCATCATACTATCTTCAATAATGTGTGTGGGATGTGGGAAAGATTACTTTACTTTTGATTTTTTTTACTGAGTGATATTTTCTTATAAAATTTCTATGAGAAGTGTAAATTATTTGAAAATATGGCTTGGTTGTTTTCTGTTCATCATGTCAACAAAAAGAAGAGTGGGATTTGATATAAGTCTGAGAGCCTTTCGGGTTTGAACAGCAAACTTCTCTCCATCTATAGTTCTCTGCCTGCTTAGTCTATCACTGGTTCCTTCAGTCTCAGTCGAATCAGAGCTATAGGGACCCAGTAGGAGTGACCCTGGACTAGCCAAGGGTGAGTGTCCACTGAGCAGGAGGTGATCCTGCATTCCAAAACGGGTTTGGACGTTAGGTGTTGCCTTAGCTACCTGGGCACCATGCTAAATTCCAAGCCCAAGTGCATCTCGTGAAACCTGGGTTCCATCTGGGACAGGAGAAGTGAGGTAAGTATTCTACATTCAAATTTTAACTCACTATTCCTTTCTCACTCCTACTGAGAAAGTATTGTAGGTATGTCTTTCACTTAACCATAGGCCTTAGTTACTGGGTATTGCTATCACGTTTTTCTTCTATTTGCAGAACAGCCAGTGAGGCACATGTTACTGACTTTAAGGAACTGAATTCCATGGAGATGAAGTGCTTGAGACAACAAGAGGCGGATTCAGGGCTGAATTGTAGGCCCAAGCCACTCCAAATTTGGAGGTGGTTTCTAAAATGTAGCCCAATGTGAGCCCCAACGGTTAAGAACTTCTGGTCAGTGAGGGGACAGACAGTATCAATGTCTGCCATCTTTGACAATCACTTTACCAGATGGATCACAGAGACCTCGTCTCTCTGACGATGAGCCCATGTCTTTCTATTCCTCAAGCTTCAACTTGTCATCCAGTCTCTGACACAACCTGCATCCCTGAGCAGATTTTTGTTTCAACCCTGGGTGTATAATTATGTTTGCTACTTTCTCTTGACTGTGAATTCTGCAGGATAGGAGCTGGGTACTATTGCTAGCATCTGGCGGTGTGCATGGTACAAAATAGACACTCAATAAAAGCTGGTGGTGCTTGTGTTTGACTGTATCAGTTTCCCAGTGGGAGATCTCAGAATGGATTGTTTTTATGTATTCTTTAAATTGGAATACTCTTAGTACCACAGCTCTCTCCCTCCTAGCATCGACTATCCTGGCTTATAATGGGATGTTTATTCATTTGCTTTGTGTTTTAGTTTATGTTTCCCCTAAAGCAAGGGTTTGGGTACAAGCATCTATTTCTGACTGGGAAATAGGACAAACTGTGAAGAGGTGCAACTGTGATAAATAAAGGAGGAGTAGAGGCTGTGGATAACTGGCTCAATTCCGCTTATATGTTCTGAATAGCAGATTGCACAAATCACAGGATTATCCCACCAAGGTGAGGGTACTGTGAAATTTAATAAATTTGAGTGCCAGTTCCCATCCTCAGTGATTGAAACTTGTTTGTGGGCTTTGAATACCTTAACACCATTCTGTGGCCATTGGCACATACAGAAAGAAGCAATAGATAACTTCTGGGGTAAGGGCAAAAGCACATGTAATCGGGGCATCATAACAGCTGCTCATTTCCTCATTTGGGCAGCAAAGTCTTTGGAAAACTCATCACTGGGGTTTATCAAGAGCTTACCATATGTTTAGGTATGTGCTTGATCTTATGTAGTGTTTGTAGCCATGGTGTGTTAAAATTGTGAGCCTTATTTTGTGCATAAGAAAACCGAGCCTCAGTGAAGTTACTTAACTTGCCCATGACGGTGAGTGGCACTGTTCAGCATCCTTTCTAGATGTGTCTGGTCCTGAAGCTGGTGTTCATTCCACTCCATCACACCTCGAATGGTGCTTAGCAAGTAAGATGATGATTGGGTTTAGATGTTGACAAGTGCAGGAATTCTGGAGACCACTCAAATAGTATCAAGGGATCAAGACCAAGGTTAGGCATAGGATAGGTGAGGATGAAAAGGCAAATAGATGAAGTGGGAAAGTAGGAATTCTAGGTGGACAGTTCAAACTAAGGAACTAAAGTCAAAGGCAGGCAGAATCAGTGCCAATGAGGAAACCCAAGAAGCCTCCAGTGTGAGGTAGGGAGGGCAGAGATAAAAGTTTACCACTGTATACAAGTGTAAATCAGCATGAAAAGTCTGAAACAAGCCATCTGATGGAAGGCAAAAATGGAGAATTCAAGTGAACATCAAGATTTCCAGGTTGAGCTACTCATTTAGGGGTATTGTGAGTCACCAGACATATGATTACATATTTATAACAACATGATGAGCTGAAAGGATCTTCCCCCAGCTGTTATGTGACCAAGTCCTCAGCATAGCCAGAGGAAGTGGATCCCTGTGGCCACACAGCAGAGGACGGTGGCATCCTAGCACTCACTCATGCATTTGTTGTTTCCACTTAGAAACGGACTCTAGGCACCTTCAAGTGAGCTGTCAATTCCTCCCTGTCCCCTAGCCTCATCCCCACTTTCCATAGACAAGAACAGTGATGCTGAGCAGGACTCAGGGTTAAAGAAAGTGAACCTGCTGCCCACAGCCTACCCTGTGACTGGTGTGAAGCTCATGTGGGTGTTTCCTCTGGTTTCTGCCCCATCTCAGCTGAGTGGTTTAAATTTGGAGTCAACAAGACGGCGAGGTGACTAAGAGACTCCTGTATTATATAAACCTCCCTCAAAAGACGAGGTCCCTTATGTAAGACTTCTGTTTCCCCCTGAGCCAACTGCGGGTCTATTCACACTTAGAGGTGGACATGAAGCATTATCTGTGACCAATGCTCAGTGTCATGTTAGAGACCAGGACAGGGTCAGAAGCTGATAAACTGACATTTGAGTAATGAGGGCTATTTCTGCTGGGAACAAGGCTGAGAGAGAATGTACTCCTGTGTGACCAAAGGGGCGTTCCCGAGTGTTTTGCTCCTCCATCCCCATCTGTGAAATGTGTCACACAATGAGTGGCTAAATATTCTGATTTGCCATTTAGTGAGCCAAGAGACATGACTGAAGAACACTGAAGGCAAGAGTGTTATCTAAATTCATTGAGCAAAATCTTTCATGCTATATGGAGGCATGTGGCTTGGAGAGGGGTAGAGGGGGATGTTTATAGTTTGTCTCAGCTCTGTTGTACACAAAGCCTGATGCTACATAGGGTATGGGAGGGATGGCTATTGCCTTCCAGGAGGGAAACAGGACTTCCAGCAGCAGCTAACATTTATGGAACATTTATTTTATGCCAGGGACTGTTCTAAGCACTCTCCCTGTGTTAACTAAATGAACCATCGCTGCATCTTATGAGATAGATTCTATTTTTATTCTTAAAGGTAGGAAACCCAGGCGTAAAAGGAGTTGTTTGTCCAAAGTCACACAGCTAGAAAGTTAAAGAACCAGAGACTAAATCCAGTTAGCCCAACTCCAGAGCCCACACTCTTAAATCCCATAGGATAATATTTCACTGACATTCATGGAGTGATGTTATGTGCCACATATTGTGATAGATGAGTTATAACACAGTGTTCCTGTGTCTTCTCAACAACTTGGAGGGTTAACATGATGATTTTCACTTAATAATAAGGAAACAGGTTCACAGAGGTAAAGTGGCTTCCAAAAGTCACTCACTCATATGGGCAGAGTGGAATGGTATTCGCTTTCATAAGCTTAAATTACATCCCAGACTATTAAGAACTCAACAGGAATACCAGGTGTGATGTAGAAGGGCAGGGTTGTGTACAGTTTAAAGGATGTGGGAGGGAGTTGAGCAGCCAGACAAGAGGGAGCAGGAAAGCGAGCAAGCTAAAGCAAGTCATGGACAGAGTTGGGCTCCACTGAAGAAGCCAGACCTTATTGGCATGAGTGCCAATGCTGGGGGGTAGAAAGCTGGAGGGAAGGAGAAGGGCAGAGGACAGTAGGCATAAGGAAGGGGCTTTACACAGCTCCCGGACTGGGTGGAAGTTCTTCCAGACTGAACTCTTACTGAATCCTTCCGACTCCTGTTCCCTCACCCAGATTTTGAACCCTGCCATGCTTGTGGGGCAGGAATTTGGAGGATGTCCAAATGCAGAAAGTTTGTGTAGATTGATATGTCTGGTGGTTTCCTTTACTTTTCAGTCAGAAGTCTAGAGAGACACTCCTGAAGCCAGCCATGAACCAAGTCAGTCTCTCTCTGTCTCTGTCTCTCGGTCTCACCCTCTCTCAATTTTACCCTTCCTTCCTACATTGAAATTATTTTATTTGAAAAGTAAATTATATACATATTTATGGCAAAATGTGGAATGATGAAGTCAAGTCAATTAATATACATGCTGCCTTTCATACTCACCACTTTTGGGGCAAGAACACTTAAAATATACTCTCAGCAATTTTCAGACACACAATCTATTGTTATTAACTATAGTCACTGTGATGTACAACAGATCTCTTGAAATTATTCCTCTTACCTAACTGAAATTTCATATTCTTTAATCAACACCTCTCCAATACTCTTGAGCTCTGGCCTCTGGTAACTGTCATTTTACCCTCTATTTGCATAAATTTGACAATTTCACACTCTACATATAAGTGGCTGTAGATAGCATTTGTGTTTTTGTGCCTGGTTTATTTCATTCCTTATGCGTTCTCTATGTTCACACATTATCAAAACTGATAAAATTGCTTTCTTTTTAAAAGACCAATTAGCAATCTATTATGTATATATACTGCATTCTCTTTATTCATTCATATGTTTAAGGATAGCTTCTCCTTTTCTTGGCTACTTTGAGTAATGCTGCAATGAACATGTGAACACAGACATTTCTCTGACATATTAACTTCATTTCCTTTTGGGGTACAGCCAGTAGTGATGTTGCTGGATCATATGGTTCATCTGCTTTTAATTTATTCAAGGAATCTCTGTGCTGTTCTCCTAAATGGTTATAATTTACATTCCACCAATAATGTATGAGGGTTCCTCTTTCTTCATAACCCTATCAAGCATTTATATATATATACATATATATATATACATATATATACACACATACACACACACACACACACACACATATATATATATATATATATATATATATATATATATATATATTTTTGCTTTTTGATAATAGCCATTCTAACTGGGGTGAAATGATGTATCATTGTGATTTCAATTTATGTTTCCTTAATGATTACTACAAATGTCTTTACTCTGGTGAATAGCCAGACAAGAGGGAGCAGGAAAGTGAGCAAGCTATACAAGTCAGGGATAGAGCTGGGTTGCACTGAGGAAATCAGACCTTATGTTTTATCAGCAGAAATGTTGGATAGTAGAGGGCTAGAATGAAGAGGAGGAATGGAGGACAGTGGGAATGAGGAAGGGGCTTCCCATGGCTCCCCGAGGGTGTGAAAGTTCTTCCAGACTCAACTGCAAAGCTATCCTCAAACTTAACCATGAAGGCAAGGGCGAGAGGCAGTTTGAGCTGCTCAGCCTCCATCTGCTAGTGGAGAAGCCCTCCTGGGAAACCCCACTGGGTATCTTCATCTTGGGTCTTATACACCTGGAAGATGAGGTAGGTAGAGACTTAGGGTCCTTTCCAGACTTTAGGTCTTTTCCTGTGGGCCAACCTGGGGTCTGCTTACCTGAATTTATTTAATGTCTAGAAAACCCTCTCTTGACTCTCCAGAGTTCCTAACATTTATTGAAGATAAATGCTAGAGAGATGCCTTTCTATGAGAATGACCATGGAAGGCCAATTATTTCCAAAGGTGTCCTTAAAAGGTCTCGTGTCCTTTTTTTCCCATTGTCCAAAAAGGAATGCCATATGGTAATGGTATAGTTTTCAGATGGTTTTATGGTTCACAATGAGATGTTTTAAGATCACCAAGATATTTTGAGAATTGAGTGCAAAACAATGTAAACTGAGAACTCAGTTTCTTAGCAATAACTTGTATTTCGTATGTTTGGAAGGAAAACAACCTAAATTGTAGGGAAGTGTGGTGATCAAGATTTGTCATAAACACATCAACAAAGACTAAATGTAGATGCACAAATCAGGAAAGAGTTTGATTATTTCAGCATTTTTTATGCCTAAATCTTGCGACCTGAACAACTACTTCTAAGATAACAATAAACAATATGTTAACTTGTATTAATTTCCTACTAGCTTTTGAAATTGTTTATCATTTCTTTTTCTTTTTTTTAAAGAAAAGAAATCAGGAAAGCCTTTCTCATATGGTGCAGGGGTGAGTCCTATGCCTGGCAGAGCTGTAGGAAAACACTGTATATATCAGTGGGCCCCATCTTGGCTGCAGTATAGGCAAAGCTTCAGTTGCTGATCTTTGGATTTGGAGTCACCTGGAGGAGATGTACCAAATGCTAGGCAAAGTATTTGCATCTGGGCATGGAGGATTTTGGTGAGTAAGATTCTTCAAATTTGGTTAGCTTCTTCAGAGGTGGTGTTTTTTCCCTGTGCTCACATAAGATTTCCAGCTTCTAGAACCAACCCTCTGGTCACTTATATACTGGTCTAGGCTGGTTTCAGCAACATTCTGTTGTACAGTAATTCCTGGTGCTGAATCAGCCAAGCAAAGTACCATTTCTTCTGTCCCATTTTTGTTTGTGCTCTTCTGTGACTTTCTGGATGTAAGCAATACTTGATCTGATTTATAACACTTCTAAATATTGATCTAGTTTTGTGATCTGCAAAAGAGAGGCCCCCAGACAGCAACTGTAATTGTAAAGCAGGGCTGAGATGTGGGAAGACGATGTATATTTCTCCCTTCCACTTGGACAGGTCATGGGTTAAGTGGAAGTATCTTTAAATTGTAATTTTCTCTACATCCCCCAAAACCCCTCAGTTCTTGGGTTGGTTTTTATTTTCTTCTGTTTTAGTACCTTGTCTAGACATGTAGGAGCCTAGTGATACATTTCATTGTTCAGCACTTTACAATTTATTTAGTAAAGCACTTTTACATATATTAGAAGGCAATGGTTTAGAACGTAGACCTTGAAGGAACACTGCCTAAATTGAAATCAGGGCTTTGCCATTTCAGTCTACATAACCTTGAGTTTCTTTTTCTAGGCTCAGTTTTCTCAAGTAATGGGAGCAATAATATACCTACACCATAGGTTATTGTAGGGATAAATTAATATCCGCAAAGTGCCTAGATCAAGTCTATGCAAGTATTATTTTTATTATTATTAATACTACATTTTCCCATAAGACAATTGATTTAGGTGCATGGCAAAATCCAAACTACCCTGGCTCCTAGCCCCATCCTGTGTATGCATGACCTTAAAGCCCTGTTAAGTATTTCTGACCCAAGTATCTGGGGGAGCTTCTATGAGCCATCTTACCTTCATTTAGCAACAAGGTTCACAGGCCCTGTGCTGTGCTGGTGACTGCTGTTGCCCACAATCCCGCCACATGCTGATGCTGCTCTGGGGCATCTCCAGGTGCTATTGCTTTTTCACCTGCTCATCCAGGTCCAGCACATCTTTGCCAGTTGGAAAGCTCAGAGCTTCTAAGCTGCAGAGTGAGCTGTCATGGAGCAGGGAGAAGGAGGATGGCTCACTGCCCTTTCCTTTACCTTACTGACACAGGACTCAGCTCTCCTGCAAAGAAAACCCACTCTGCCAACATTAGTGAGCCATGGATCTCAGAGATGCTTTCATTGCTTACCTTATAGCAAAACACTTTTAATAAACACTTTTTTGGACCACTAGGATTCTCTTCTTGTTCACCCTCCCCTCAGGCATTCCTCAGCCCTATGCCTCTCTGTTCACTTCCACTCTTAAAAATAATTCAGAGCCATTTCTATATTTTCCATGATCGCTGGAATGCTGCTTGCTTCAAACCCCAAGGTATTCATCAGAGCTTCTCTTTGGCACAGAAGGTACTTCCAGCATGCCAGCTGCTACAAAGGCAAATGTTTCTTCATATGTCACACAGAACAGGTCTACCAGTCCTCTGGGTCATTATCCCACTCTCTCACCAGCCCTACAGCCAGGCAGTATTTTTAGCTGCGCTTGATTTTGGATTCTTTTCCAACTCATAAAAGCTTGTGTTGCAGGAACATAGCCCTCCTGACTGGTACTAGGCCCACCATGGGAATGGGCAACCCCACATGACTGTGGTTGTCTCTATAACAGATGTTCCATACATGAGGCCATATTTAGCTGTAGAGAATAGTTTACAGCAGCAGTGTGACCTGGCCCCTTAGGAACCAACTCAACCAAGTATATGCTTTCAGGTTACCAAAACTTATAGCACTTTAGGCAGTGAGTCCATATAGGTCAGACCATACATGGCACTGGCAGGGTCCAAGTTGTTAGGTTGAAAGTCACTAGACATTGTATGCAGCCACAAGACATTGCTTCTTGAATCATCTGCATCACCTGGAGAATGTACAAAACTAGAAATACCTTGATTTTCCCAAGCTCCAGTAAATCAGAGCCATGAAGGAAAGGATAAAAACTCTGATCTTAAAAATATACCTTCCCTTTCCATTTATTCTGAAGGACTAAAACTAGGCCTTGACCATATCACTGGCCTATAGCCTCAGTCCAAGAATCTGAATTTTTAAACAAAGGGCTTGGTTAATGCTTCTACATTGTAAAATTAGGAACCACTGTTCTAGGCTGCAAGTTTCATTCAGGAAAGCTCTTGACTATATTCCTCAAGCAAATAATATTCATTCACTTTTTTTCTCCTGTAGAATGTATACAAAGAGTTCTGGCTTCCTTTGAAATTCTATGAGGCATATAATCATTTCTGGTTAATTGGCTATATGTAAAAATAAGTTGTACTACTTTGGGGCCAAAGTGCAGCTCCCCGTTCCCACTTTCTCCTTCTATGGTGACCCAGCTGGTACCACTGCAGGATGGCAGAGCCTGCATTACCTGGATTGCCCGAGTGACTGCATGGAGCTTAGCTTCCTTGCTGAGCAACTGTGGACAGAGAGTGTTAGTGAAAATAAACACTTGTTATGTTAAGCCATTAAGATTTCAGGATTAATTTGTTATCACAGCATAAACTGACTTCATCCTTACCAAGACACAAGCCACTTTTATCATTTTTCAGTGATGTTGGACAATTGATTTATTCATCATTAAGCAGCTTAATGAGATTTACTTTAAGCTCCAGCAACAGTGGATAGAGAAACAATATGTGACTCCAGTGGACAGGGCTGGCACAAGAGAGAGTCAAGCAAGGAATGAAAAGGCCTAACTGCTCATCTCAGCCTTGTGGCGAAGAGTTCTTGATGTTTAACTGAACTGGTAAAATTGATCAGGAATCTTGCTTTTCCTCCATGCAACAAAGTTTTGCTGAGATTGCTATGCCAGAGCTAGCCTTTGGGACCGCGGGATGAATAGATCCTTGAGGACACAGCAGTCAAATGAGTCAGACAAAGAAGGAAAGCTCTGGATAGTTGCCTCTCAGGGGGAGGAAGGAGTCCAGAGATTGGGGGCTCAGACAAGACTGGGGCCTGCTCTGATAACTCTAAGGGTGACTCAGTGACCTGACAAATGCCTGTGAGGAAAATGCCAAGCATAGCAGTGTTTCTTGCTTGTGTTTGGAGAAGTGTTGGGTGCTGGTAACTAAGGATGCTTGTTCAGATGTCCCAAACAGCTGATGATTTTATAAGTTGGATTTTACAATAATTTGGGTTCAGTCTTGTCATAGTTTTCCAGCGAAGGTGGTTCCAAACATAAGCCATTTGAGAAGACTCAAGCCAATCACTGAACAAGAGTCCCCACCACCAAAGTGCCTGCTTATAGGAAACACTCTGTAGAGAGCATTTCTTTTTCATTGTCCAACTGTACTGGCCAGAGCTGAGTTCTGGGAATGATCAAGAGGGTGGGAGAGATAAAGAAGTTCTATAATGAAGGATTTGATGACATTTATAATATGATTTGCTAGGCCTGGGTCTAAGCATTTTACTTGTAAGAGTTCCCTTAATTATTTAAAAAAAACCAAACAAACAAACAAACAAAAAAACCCAAATGAGAAGAGCACTTGGGTTCCTCTTCTGTTGTTATGATAAATCACCACACCCTTGGCAGCTTACACCAATTCACATTTATTATATTACATTTTTAGGGGGGCAGAAGTCTGATGTGGATCTCACTAGGGAGGAGGGAGTGTTGCCTTCTTTCCTGAAATCTTTAGGAAAGAAAGGGTTTCCTTGCCTTTTCTAGGGGCTACCTGGGTTTCTTAGCTCTTTCCCTCCTTCAACCATCAAAACTCTTTCTTTACTGTCCTGCATCACCTTTTCCAAGTCTATGATTACACTGGTTCACCTGGACCATCCAGGACAATCTGTGTCAAGGTCAGTTGATTACAAGCTTGATTCATTTGCAGTCTTACTTCTCTTTTTGGGTGTAAACTACCATATTCACAGACTCCGGGGATGAGGACATCTCTGTCTGCCTACCAGACAGAACTGTTATTAAGGAGGTGCAGTTAAAGGATAGACTAAGACTGCCACCGTTTACTTATTTAACAGCAAAAGGAAGACCTGCTGGGGAGGAGCTGTGCAGAGTGGCTCCCTGAAGGGAAAGTGTCAGGGAATTTTATGTGCTAGGAAAGGAAGATGCATAGTGATTATGCTAATGAAGAATTGCAGTTTGCATCCTGGATTGGTCAAAATGAATCCATTGTTCTGCACTAAAGGAAGTTTCAGCTGGGCGTGGTGGCACATGCCTGTAATCCCAGTTTTGGAAAGGCTCAGGCAGGAGGGTCATTATGAGTTCAAGGCCGTCCCATGCTGTATAGTGAGATCCTGTTTCTAAATAAATAAATAAATAAAGTTTCACTATACATTGGTCAACTGAGAGTCTTTAGTTAGGTCCAGAGAAGGTCTTTTATCTTAGGGTCACTCCAAGTCCATAAATTGTTTATCTACTCAAGATAGTTAAAGCCATGGGAAGAAACAGAACTCAGTGCCAGGATTTATCACAAAAGAACTAGAGGCCAAGTTTCCCTTCTAAACTGTTTTTCTCCAGACTCAAACTTCAGGCCTGGTTGACACTTTTCTCTTGCATCTGTCTGAGCTAAGAGAAGGGGTTGCAGGTGAGGAATTCATCAGTGGAACTTTCTGGACATCCAGAGGCTCAGATGGGAAAATCAGTATATACCCAAGCCAGGAGTTTGGGAACATGCATTTCCCAAGTGAATGGGGACATTCATAGCTGAAACTCACCAAACATCAGGCAGTGCCTCTTGCAGCAGAAAACATGATCAGCTTTTGACATTAACCCCAGGGCAGGAAGGAGCAGCTCATTAAGCTCTAGCGGGGATGCTGACAGCTGCAGATGTGAGACCATGTTTATAAACGACTTACAGTGGGGACCAGTGACACCTCATTACAGGCGCCCATCAAGAGCCTGTTCTTCCTTATTCATCTCCCACCATCAATCTTCCAGTGCTGAGGTTGTAATTAGGACTTGTATTGACTCTTGATCAATTTGTTTTGTTAGGCTGAGGAAGAACATTGCTGGTTATGTGTACACCATTCAAAAGGTTGTCACATGAAAGTGTGTGTGTGTGTATGGAGGATAGTGAGGAAGGGGGTAGACAGGATTCTTGGCATTGCCTGCAGCCACAGAAGCAAGCCTAAGGGACTCAGCACCTCTCTGATACAGTTCCTCATTCCTCCTGGGGCTGTCATGGCAGCTAAGACCCAGGCTTTCCTGAAATGATATGGAGCATGTTATATTATCATTGTGTCACAAAGAAATGCCGTGTGTATTCTAGGCACTGTACTTTACCATGTGAATTAATTCTTGGATTAATTCTGCCAATTTATCCAATGAGAAAACAGAGGCTTATTGTAGACAAATAAATTTATGGAGGCCAAGGCAGCCTCACAATGGTTTGCTTTAAATATGCTACGTTCCATAAATACATGATGTCATTCAGATCAGAAATGGGGATACGATATGTGACAAGGCCCATTAGGTGATACTGCCATGTCTAAAGACAAACTGTCATTAACTGGCAATGGGATGGGAAGGGGTGGGTAGGTTTAGCTCACTCTTATCAATCAGGGATTCCCAGAGTCAAGTTGATTGAGGACGTGTACTACCCCTGGGGGATTGCTGCTGGGGCACCAGATTGTGTATCTGCTCCTGAGACAGGCACTTTCTTTGAAGGCAGACTCTGAGATCCTTCCCGACTGAGTGTATTGCACATCCTGGTCACACAGCCAGCTCCATTGCATGGTCACATGAAAATCTTATGGTGGTGAACTGGCTTCCTTGGCAGGTTCTCTGAGAATAGATAATGGCCAAATTAGCTTTTATACTTCTTGTGGTGAATGTAAGTGTTGTCATTAAGATTCATCAGTTTCTTGCAAGTTTCGTATGTATGAGTCTAGTCCTAAGGTATGGCCATACCATTTAGGTCTGGACAAAGACAAGATCCAAAAGTTTGGGGTCATGACTAAACAGTACATTTAATGGTTCTCCTGGGAGATTTGTCAGTCATTTCTTCTAGATAGCACTGGCCCCCAAATCTCACACTATTACCCTTTTGTACTGGGGAGGCAAGACTTCACATTTTATCTACTCTGAATGTAGGAGTCTGCTTTATTGTTCATGACTGTCTAGACTTGGGCTCCCAAAGCAGGGATTTTGTAGCTCAGTTTCTGCCTTGGAGAAGATAGGGGTGGGGTGGGAATGAAAGTAGGACGGGGAAATTTCTAAATTCTCATGATCTGGCAGAGATCAGCAACACAGTAGGGGGTCCACTGGCTTTCATAGTTTGGAGCTCAGAGTTTCAAGTGATTATAGCTCTCAGGTAGGGCTGATCCTGAAGGAGTCTAGGAAAAGGTCCAAGAGGAACTCCAGACAGGTAGAATTCATAATAAACCATATGGATGATGTTTTCTTTATGAGAAAGTGAATTCTTCTTGGGTCAGGGGAGAAGCCCCAATGTAGTCACAGAATCTGACTCAATTATTGTTTGTGTTTTAAAACATGCTTACAAATTCTCTGAAGAGCCTCCCCTGAGAGGCAGGATGTGTTTTCCTTCCCTTTGAATCTGGGTTGACTTTGGTGACTGGTTAAATAATAGAGTAGGATGGAAATGATACATGTGGTTTCCAAGGTGATATTCTTGTTCTTCTGGTTCTTCTGGGACACTCACATTTTGTTCCCTGAGCCATCATGCAGGAATACTAAGGTTGCCATATTTTGGGGAATTCAGAACACATGGAGGGGCCACATGAGGGTGTACTGGCCAAATGTCCTTACTGACAGCCGGTATCAGTCACCACACTTATAATTAAAGATGCCTCCAGATGATACCAGATGGCCACTGATTCATTCCCAACTTTCCAGATAAAGCTAAAAGCTCAAGGCCTACCGTCCTCCCTCTGTACTGTCTTAACTGCTGACTTAGGGCACTTATGGCATAATAAATTACCAAATTTTAGGGTAGTGTGTTACTTAGCAAAATATAATTAGAATAGCTACTATCTCTGTGTTTTTGAGTCAAACACACACCATGACAAACACTCACGAGGTACAAGTGTAAAAATGCACATCGAAGCTGTTGGACTGTAGTAGGGACTCAGCAAATCATGACTCCTTTCTCTTCCATGAGGTCCTACTGTGTCTCTTAGCCTTGCCTTAGAGGAATGTGGGTCTTTTGACTGTCAAATCAAAAGAAAAGATTTATATAGGCTGTATTACTTGTTTCTCATTAAAATCATAAAAGCCTTCTGCTAGCACCTTAATTATTTGTGCCAGGCTGAAGGCAAGTTTCACAGTCTCCTCTGAAGAAAATCTGAAGCTACGTCTGTAAAATACAACTTTGTAGGAAATCAGCCCAAATGGCCAAATTGCAGCCCTCCCTCCCCCTAAATAAAACTACAGAACAAAGTCATTCTCTCTAGGGGGTGTCCTTCAAAATAGTTCTTGGGAAGCCTGCTGAAAATGCAGATTCCTGTGCAATAATATGAAGTAAGTGTTTTGGGGGTCCACATTTTCCACAAGCATCTTTATTCCTTTGGATTTAGCGGTTCTCAATGAGGTTTCAGAGTTCAAGGGAAATGTGGAGGTGATGTGGATGCTCTCACCCTGAAGAAAGGAAGGAAAGACTGATTCTGAGAAGACTGGTCCTCACCTCTTGGCAAGTTAAAGGGACATAGCAGAGGGCAGACCAGTGCTCCTTGTGCAGTGCTCCCTCTACCAGCCTCAGATGAGTGACCTGCTCATCTCCACCTATACAGAATGGTTCTCAGCCCCATCTCTGGGTTGAACAAGTGTTCTCATTTTTCCCAGGGCCTGTCCTCAAATAATTCTGAGAACTCCAGGATGCTTTTATGCTCGAGTATTCTTTTCCCATTATGAGTTTGTGAGTGTCGTTGGTGTTCTCTTGGCATTGGGGGACTTTTGGTCTCCGGAGCATGTAATTTTTTGCCTGTAAATATTGGTATTGCCTGGAATCCTTCTCCTCATCCTAAGTGTCTGATCTCCTTCAAAGACAGATAGCATTTATAGTGACTATTAGCGAGCCCTAAACTCTTTGCATAGATCACCTCCATTTTGTGACTTGAAGACTGAGGCTCGGAAAGTTTAAGCAACTTGTTGAAGGTTACAGAGCTTGGAAAGGGCAGAGGTTGATTCTGAACCAAACCAGTATGACTGTGGAATTCCACTTTTACCCATTCTGTCCCTCTAAAAGCTGATACGGGTATGTTGGACAGTCTTCCTGGTCAGTCATGAGACTTCAGGGCCATTGGACTTGTCTGACTCTTTTTTGTATTCGTAACACTTAACCCATTATCTGACTAATAGCAGGCTGGTAACTGTTTTTTCTGAAAGCATATATCTGTTCCTAAGTGTCATATGAGGCAAAACCTCAGCGTACAGGAAAAATGTTTAGGGAATGCCTTAGGAGCATGAGCAGAGCAGGAGACACTCATGGTCCTGAGTCTTGGAGGAAGGTGAGGGGTGAGGCACAGTACTCTACCTGGAGGAGGGGCTGCCAGGGCTGCTGTGCCCAAGATTGAGTTGCAGTGCCCCTGGGAGGGACCTGCTGGCTGTTACTGACATGTAAAAAGTGCCATCAGGAGCTGTGAGTGATCCAAAAACACAAATTTATGAAAATAGCACTCCCCATCGAGAAGCACTGGATCAACTAGGCAGAGAAAAGCCCTGCATCAGTGCCACCCAGTGAGAACTAAATGGAAGAAAGATAGCTTTTGTGGCTGCTGCAAATGCATCACACAGGAGAGGCTCTGAGATTATTTACAAGATGCTGAGAGATGCGCCGATCCCATCTCAGCACCACCAAAGAGACAGGCCACTGGCTGGGGCTTGTAGTCCAGGTCCTTGCTTGTGCCTTATGATGGCCAGAGAAACAGAGCCTGGATTCTTCCCCAAGCCCTAAAAACAGCAGAAGGTTCAAATTGATCTGTTTTGGGCATCTACATCAGCAAGCAGGAGGGGGAGGGTATTATTCCTGCTGCCTCACTTTGTTTTTTGCAGAGATAAACTGAGGCAAAGAACTAGGAGAGCACTGCGGGGAATGGGAAGGCAATTCAGGGAAGGGGTGAAGTATGAGAATTCACTGTCTCTTAGCTTCATGGAGTTGAATCTTTAGTTAATCACTGCCTTCCTCCAGTGGATTATTGCAACAAGAAACATGTAAACCTAACAGGTCGCCCAGTGAGGGTGGGTTGAAGCACTAAGGTACTGCAGGGTGGCTGCCAGACCTGATAAAGGACCTGGTTAATCTACTCTTAATTTATGGGGGCAGGAGAGAGGAAATCAAGGATGGAGCACTCTGCCAAATACGGAGTTCTTATTCTGGATTTCCATCTAGGCCTGTTACTAGTACATGTATACAAAAATTTAAAAGATATTTTAATAGTCACAGTTGTCCCTGTGAGTGGTGCAATACTGCTGAGGGGTGTTCTCAAGTGCAAGTGACCTAGTGTCTTTGGTTTGTGGGAAGCCGCATTTCTTGAAATTTCTGGTACCAGCAGCTATATATCCAGACAAGATGAGATTGTTTAGCCCCTGGTGCATCTGTTTGATTTGAAATTTCCCTGAGGTCTGGTTCTCTTTACCAGCTGAACAGATTAAACTCATTGATGTGTGCGTATGTGCGTGTGCCTGCCTGCGTGTGCGTGTGCGTGTGTGTGTGTGTGTGCATGTGTATGTATGTTTCAAGTCATTTTTTTAAGTAATGCGAATTTGCCTAGACTCTGGGTGCTGATTGCAGTATGCTTCTGGTCATCTGGGATGGCATACTACAGTGGTCAGTGGACACAGAAGGACAAGCAAACACTGGACCCTGACATGGACAATCTCATCAGGCAGGTCTCACTGTTGGACCTCATGCGGGCCCAGCCAGGTGCTCCTTCTCACCAGGCCTGGGACACTTGTGTTCTGCAGGTGATGCACTTGCAGGAGAGTAAAGAGGCCCCAGACTGCACAGACTGATGGACGAGGCCGATGGCTGGAGCTTCCTGAGTGGCCTTTCTCCCTCAGACAACCTGGAGGTCCCAGCCATGTCTCAGAGTCACTCCCTCCACCTGTTAAATTTTGTTTTGGTAGCATTTGGACCTCAAAGAGCAGAGTGGTCTCCCAGCCCCTTCCCTCTCTCTCTTCTCACACCTTTTTAGACTGTCCATTGACAGGGGTGGGGATAGGACATGGACAAGCAAGGTGGCAAACTCATCTCTGTGAATACGCTTCCCACCTCCTCACATCCTTGGGTTAAGGAGGACAGGAGTTTAGTTTCAGAGGGGCACCGCAACCTTACCTCTGCCTCAGGGCCTCCTCCTGCAAGTGCACCTCCCTAGCACCTAGTGACACCATCAACATTTCCAAGGTCGGCTCTGTGTAGGACACTGCCTGGGCTTCTAGGTCTGGAGCCATTGTTTCCTACGGTGATCAGGAATAAACATGCTTCTTCCTCCTGAAAAAATTGAGCCCACATCTGTGGCTTTATCCTAGTTCTTTGCTAAGAGTATTTATACAGTAGAGCAACAGTTGGTGAACTTTTTATCTAAAGGGCCAGATAACAAATACTTTAAGCTTTGTAGGCCATACTGACTGTGTTGTCCCAAGTCATCTGTGAAAGCAACCAGACTATACGCAAATAAATAGTATGACTGTTTGTCAGTAAGTCATCATTTAGGAAAATAAGTAGTGGGCTGGATGTGGCTCCTAGACTATAGTTTATTAATCCCTGAATCTGAGCTTGGCCCCTGAGGATAATTATGAGGCTACAATCCTTTATTGAGCACATGTTACAAATCCAGAGGCTGGGTCTATATCCAGTGGTTCTGATTTAGTACCTCTGGAATGGAACATCATGAATCTGTATTTCTGAAGATTTCCTGGTGAATCATTAGTTGTAGCTAGAAGTGCAGTGCAAATCATCTCTTTCTATAGGTCAAAGACAGCACAGTTGACAAACTGGAAGCAGAACTGTGGTCTTCTTCCTAAACTAAAGATTGCTTTTGGTTTTCTACGTTGCCATCACTTGTTGGTCTGGAGACCTCTGTGGTCCCCTGCCCAAAATACCAGAGTTGTGACAAGTTCAGCTGTGGACATCAATGGGCACAGACAATGGGAGCATCTCACACCTCATTGGTCTTCAATTACCTGTCATTTAGCTCAGGGAGTATCTTTCCATTGCGCAGTTAAGCTCAGTGACAAGAATGTTGCTAAATCACAAGGAGGAGAGTTTAGTGCTCCTAAAAGTAGATATCTGTGACAGACACCTTACAAACAAAATCATCTCTTGGCCCTATGTCTTTGAAAAATCAACCTGTTAGTACAAGACTAGATTGAGCCATAGTCAGTTGAGGCCCATTTACTTATTCATTCATTTAATTTGTGCTTCATAGACTCAATTAGCATTTATGTAGCACCTGTTTGAAGTCATCTCCTGTCTGGCATCCGGGAAAGAAAGCTGAATCAGACATCATTTTTGTTGTACTTTACTGTGATTCATATTATAAAGGACACACATTTATGAGGTGGGTAGGAAGAAAAAGAAGTCAGTCTTTCATTAGATCTAGGGATTATTTTGGGGCAGGAGTCTGAGCTGGATCAGGAGTCAGTCTGATGCCTGGGGTGTGGTTCAATTTGTGGTAAACAAACATGGTAAATGTCTTTGGACCTAAGTCATTAGGTCACTGATGAGTTTCCTGAACCTCATGATCACAGAGAGTTCTTAAATATGGGTGGCGATCTCGGCTGATTTTTCTCAGGGCTCAAAACATTATTCTCAGTTATGATGGGTCTGCTCGCAGGTAGTAGGTCCCATGACCTCAAACACGGTAGAACAGGAGGAGTCTGAGGAGGTGTTTGGAGTAGTTCCTTGTTTTTTTATTCTGGTGTTCTTTACACATTAGAGTGAGGCTAGGGGGAGGGAAGCTAGTTGGTCACAAAGACCTATTTTTGAAGAACTGATTATATTTTTTTTAGGATCAGAACCATTATAATATTTAAAAATCATCTCATGTTAAGAATGAATCAGAGCTCCTAAGTAGATGTGTTGCACTTTACAGAGACAGTAATTTTGTAAAATGCAGTTGCTAACTGTGCCAATAAGTTGAGTAGAATTTTTTTCATGTTAAATTCACAGAATGTCAGAGCTAGAGGCAGACCCAAGGATTATTCTGGTTAGCTGTCTTTAAATTGTGCTTTCTGGAATCTTCCATCTTTCTATTATTATATATGGTAGAGTTATACTTGGGCAATGGTGCGAAGAGGTTCTTTAAATGGTTTAAGACAGTAAGGTGGTTGGAGTAAGGTGTTTCTTTCATCCTGCTCCTCCAGGTCCTGGCGTCCACCCATATTCTTTCTCTTGATTCCTAGAGATGGCCCCAGGAATCAGACATAGGTGTGACCATCGAGAACTGAATGAATTGGGACGGCATCAGAGAAATAGCAGAGAAAAAAAAAAAGAAAATAGCACTCAGGGAGCTGAATCAGACATCCTCAATCACCTCACTGTGATGGTAAGGACCTGGAAACTCCCCCTGCACGGGAACACATGTCTGTTCTTAGTTTTGGGGAACTAGAAAGGGCAAAAAAAATGGAACAGTAATTCCAGCTATTTCAGAAAAAGCTTCCTGAGCTCTTCATAATTATCTTGGCTCATTCACCTAAGGAGAGGTAGACAGGGTGGTAGACACAATATTGTCCTCCAGGTTAGTGGGTGTAGCATTCTTTCTGTGGAAAACAGCATCAAGAGACATTGACTGCCAGAGGCCTACACCTGGAGAAGTGAAGTCTTGCTTCCCATCTTTCCTTCTACACTGGTGGCTTGGAGACTTAAAGTATGACAAAAGAATTATTTTAAAGAAGCTCTCTTCTACTCATGACAGTGCTTTTCCTGAGTATTTCAGTGAGCAGGGATGGTGAAGGTAGAGGTACAGGTGAGACGCCAGCATTATTACTTTTTAGTTACCTTTTATTTTCCCATGAAACAAATCAAAAAGCATTTCCAAGTGGTGCTCAAACCTTTGAAAAGTTCTTCCTTGACTTTTGTGGTGCCTTTGGCTGAAGGTTGTATTTAGAATCGGGTTTATCACCTCTTCCCATTTTTGTTTTAAATGCATACCTTTTTTTCTTAATGATTTATTGATTGTGTCAAGGGCAGGAAGCATGGATATTTGGAAGGCTTGACTCTTGTTTGTAAGTTTCTTAGATAGTAAGGGACAAGGCAAGAGAAAAAAGAGACAGATCTGCAAGCATTTAAGTAGTTAGGTTAGCAGAGATCAGTATTTGTTTTTATCTGAGAGCAAAAGATAATTTAAATGCCTGAGCTCCAGGGATGTCACTTAAACAAAAGCCACAGTGAGAGTGAGTGGCACCTTCTGGAGCCAGGCTGTGCAATCCACTCTGGTAAGCTTGGTCACATTCCTCCCTCTTACCTTCTGGCCATGCCACCCATTCATGTTTCTTGCATGACTCCTGGCAATGGCATCAGGAATTAGACATAGATGTGATCATGAGGAGCTGAGTGAAATGGGAAGACAAGAGGGAAATAGCAGAGAAAGAAAGAAAAAATAACATTCAGATCAGACAAGTTGTGAGAGCCTGGAAGCTCACTCTGGACTGGAACACATGATTGTTCTTAATTTTGGGGAACCAGAAAGGGCAAAAATTGGGAGAGTAAACTCTGAACAAGTCAGCTGATCATGTTTCCTCCCTACTCTCTTTTATGGGAGGTTACTAATTATTCACTATCAAACGTGGGTGGCTTTGGGCTGTGTATGCTCTCTGTTGCCTCCCAGAATACTCCAGACTCTAACAGCGTTATTTATTGTCCTTTTGAGGTCCTGGTGTACTGGGAAGCGTGTTGTTTCTCTCAGTCTTATTGAAGTTCTAATTGTATTGAGAGGAATTTAGGTTAGTTTGACCTAAGATAGATTTTTAGAAGCCAGGAACGGTGTTTCTCTTCAGATACTTAGCAGCGATTGTCTTATGAAGTGCTCTCAAGTCCACACTCGAAGAACAAGCCTGTAATTTCTATTCAAATAGCCTCTAATGAGATGATGATGCTTCTGTCAACTTCTAGGACCAAGTCAGCCTGTGGAAAAAAGTCTATTTCAGATCTCTTGGCCTTTGGGAAAGCACAAAATATGCACAAATATGCTTTGGAGCTTAGTAAAGGCATGAAAGACAAACAGTAGAGGTGAGATGGAGGACTTGGGAGACTGGCAAATCTTTAGAGATCTTATCCCTGCATTTATTCACTTATTCCAAAGCCATTTACCGAACACCTTCCTTATGTGCTTGCCAGCAAAGAATGAAAACAAACCAAACTCTGGGTTATGAGACTGAGGCAGGTCTCTCTGTGAATGTGGGTGGCATGTGCACCTATGTGTGTGCACATGTGCCAGTGAGCTTCACTCATAGGGGGACCATGTGACATATTACCCAGAGTGGGGCTTCTCTGGAGGCAAATACTAACCCAAGTGTAAAGTTGGGCTATCTTAGGCAAACTGGGATAAATGGTGGTCCTACATAATGGCCAACACAGGGAAGAGCAGAGGGGTACCTAGAAAAGATCCCTTTGAACCTTCCAAATGATGGTTCCTCCATTCTTGGCTTCCTCCAGTTTCTGAGGTCATAGCTCAGGCATCTCCTCCTCTGGGAAATCTTTGTGATCTGGTCCCCATCAGGCTGAATCCTTCTCATCTACATCCTCTCCTAGCACCCTAGATCTCTCCTTCTAGGCATAAATGCAATTGTGCAAATACTTTGTTTTATCTCTGCTTCCCTTATGCTGTGAAGGAAGAGATTGCTTAACAAATAAGAGTATCTAATAGTACTGGCAGAGTGGGCTGAGTTTTAAAGTACTGTCCCATCCAGCCATGTGATTGGGCACCTGAAGAAAGAAGAAGTGAGTGAACAGGAACTGGAAACAGAAAATATTTTGGCAGAGGAGGATGGTGAGTTTGGGATATGTTCAAACAATGGCACATGTGTGGTACGAGCAGCTCACTGTGACTGGATAACAGCAACCTAAAGTCCAACATCTGTTGGTTTGTGAGTCATGCTATGGACTTTGGCTTATCATTGTCTCAACTTCCATTTCCTGCATAGGATTTGATTAATAAATTCTAAGACATCTGCAGATTTCTGTATGGTTCTTTGCCTGGTTTGACTAATTGTTTAAGGACATTTCTCTGAATGGTTATCTCTTCATTGCAATTATTTAAATCAAGACTTTTCTTAGTTTTGGAAAAATCAAATAAGTAGGGAAACTCCTAAGAGATGCCAGAGCTGGTTCCAGAAAATCTAATGTTTCCACCACATGTGAAAACAAGCTGTGTCTCTGGGGATGAAGTCACAGGTACCACTTCTTCCTGCAGAGAGCCTGGCATGGGGTGTCCCATGATCTACAGCACCACAGGAAGTCTTTTCTCTGCAATGCATCAGGTACTAACAAGATGACTGAAGAACACTCTTGCTCTCTGAGAAGCCCAGGCTCTGAGAATGCCTGGGCTTATAAAATATGCATTAAACCAACACCATCTTCATTCCTCTCTATCTATAGCTATTTGGTTAAACATGTACTTTTACTTCCTTCTGAAAATGTTCTCTTACTTCAAGGTATGACATATATATCCTGTGGGACCCTGGACCTCGTTGTGGGTCTAATGATACTTTGTCTTCTTCAGAGAATAAGGGGATGCAGTTGCACAAGGATCACTAACAAGAGCCCCTGAGTCCCGAAGCCATGAAGTCATTTTCTTAAGTGTATGGTTTGGTCCCTTGCAATCTCAGCCACTGTTGCATTCTCCAAGCCCCCTGCTAACCCAGAAATTATGCCAGATAACATCCCCCTTGTCATCTTCCCATCCCCTCCTTCACTCTCTCCACTGACTGAGTCTGCAAAGGAAATGAGAACAGAGACTCATTTGCAATGGCAGCGACAAGAATTTGCTAATTAAAATGAAAAGTCTCTGTTCTTTAGATCAGCAAAGTAGGCTTCTGAGAGGCACCTAGAGGAAATCATTCTCCAAACTAAATGGCCTTCCAGCTGGGCCCTGCAAAAGCCAGGCATCCTTCTAGCAGCAGGGGGTGGGAAACTGGGGGTTAAGAGATCCCAATACCCAGCCCTCTTCACAGAACTATTAAAAATCAGTCACTGGAGGAGTCCATGGTATCTGCATTTCCTAAAAGCTGCCCAGACATTCATTTTGTGGGGAAAAGGAAGAGCAGAAACAGCTGAGATTAGATGAGATCTTTGGAAGAGTCAGAGAAGGAGAGGATGTTGTCCCAGCCCACATAATAAGACAGTGGCAAATCCTGAATTCTTGCTGTGCTAGAATTTTTTTATGGGGCTGCTCCTGCTGTGCCTTCCTCACAGACTGTGTAAGGGAAATGAAATGAGAAGATAGAATCACAAGAGCTGGAGACCTATGGATATTGGTTCATTCAAGTGTGTTTGGAGGGCTGTGAGGCTGGGAAACGTCATGGGAAATGGTCTCCTGCAGGAAAGAAGTGGCTGAGATGTGTAGAGGTGGTTCAGGAATCAGGGTCGGGTGCAAAGATGGGAAGATCTGGAAGTATCTGACATGCAGCACCATATTTGATTAAGTTGAATCATAAAATTGTGTCACTTGGCCATTTTTGATCTATACAAATGTCATTTTGTATGACTGAGTATAATGGATCCAGCAGCATTAAGGAAGACATGAGAAAGAGGAGGCCCAGAAGCTGTTATAGGGTCAGATTTAAATTCAAGGTTTCTTGACCACCATACTCTGTTGTCTTGGCCAGAGAGGGGTGATATGGGACATGCAAAGGAAATAATTGGAACCTTTTCAATAATAAACTTGGTAAAATTGGTGCCTGGCAGCCTAGGGTCTGCCTCTTTCAGCCACTTATTATTATCATTGTATTATTTAAGATTCATAACTTTAGTGATCGGTTGTATTCATCAGTTCTCTGAGCTCTTACTTATTTCTATGTAAAATGAATAAGGATTATGTGATCTTATAGAGTCCTTTACCTTCTTAATTCTGATTGTATAGTGAAAGTAATAATTTACATTTGTAAAGCATCTTGTGGCTTACCAAAGCATTTTCACGTTCATTGTTTGGTTTGATATTTCCTACAATCTCGTGAGATAGAAATGATTATTCACAAATTTTAGATGAAGAAACTGATACCCAGAGAGACCTTAGGAAATGTCCACATCATATAACTTATTACTGGTAGGCACAGGACTAGGATTCTGGTTTCCTGCTTTCTGAGTAGAAGGTCTCCCTACTCCACGAGGCTGGAATTTCAAAAAGGAAGACGCAGCAGGAAAAGCTACAGTTTAGAACTGACCCCCGTGGATCTAAACCATCACTGTTTCATCATATGGCTTTATGCCTTGGGATGGGAAGGAGGGATTAGCATGTGCTACGCCACTTACTCCCTTACCTTACCCGCTTTGGACATTCCCAAATCTTCTGCACAAGAGCATGCAAGTCCATCAAGTTCCTTGCATTTCTCTTATGGGAGTCAACATACAGTAATGGTTAAGAACTTAGAACTGACTGGACTTGAATCCCTGCTCTGCTGCATACCAACTGTGTGATTTGTAGAAATTTTCTCAACGGTTCTGTTCTCCAGGCTTTAAATGGTGATAACAATAGAACACGTATTGTAGGGTTGTAGGAAGGAGGACATGAGTTATTTATAAGCATTTGTATTACTTAGAATATGCTGCAGTAGCAAATAAATCCCCAAATCTCAGTGATTTAACCCCCAAAGTCATTGTTCTTTACTCAGAAAGAATGTGATGGAGTTCAGAGGTCCATATTCCCTTCATCTTGTGAAGTATCTTAGCATGTCCCAAACTTCTCCCTCATTCGTCCCTCTTATTTTTTGTGCATTGTACATGCTAAGCAAATGTCTACTGCTGAGCTCCATCTCTTGCCTCCAGAGTCTCTTAAAAGCCTGGAGGTGAAATGTGTTATCTCCTTGTAGGATCTGCTAGCCAGAATTAGTCTTACGAGCCCAATATAATTAGAAAGTAGTCTAAGAAATGCAAGAAAGTTCTTAGCGTAATGATGAATGTCACCAGCTCTGCCAGTGTCTGTGTTTGTTAAATATAAAATAAGTGTGAGTTTAAAGATATCTTATTTTTTGCATGTACACAGTTTAATTTTCTCACTTGAGCCTTATTTTTCACTTGTTTCTTACTTTACACATTTTACTTTTCACATTTTAATAATTTCTTATTCTTTTATTTTTCATTAATTTTACTTTGTCTTTGTGACCATTATTATATAGTTTGGCAGAGATGCTAAGAGTAACACATCTTACCAGCATCTAGGAAATCCAAAAGCTGTTATTCCTTCCACCAAGCTGCCTCAGTAGTCATCCTTTTAGGTTTTCTTGAATGAATCTTCTAGTTCGTTCAGAAATTTTACCCTGGGATGCATATGGAGCCCACCGTTTGGCCTCATCATAGGCTTTAATTTCTCCCTAGGAACTGAGTATTTGGAAACACTTTGCCACTGACATTTCCTTTAGCCAAATGCAAGGTACTACATGTCATTTTATACCCCAAGTCTCTGACACATGTAACTTTGTCTTTTAATACCAACAAGTCTTCCAAGCAGCAAACCCTAACCTAGGAAGGTGGCTGATAGAGGTCTTATTCAGGGAGATGGCCTGGCCCCAAGCTGGTAAAGAGGTAGATGATGCTGATACCATCATAGGTAGGTGGCATTACCCAGCCTCTGGGACTTTCCTTTTGATTTATCTACCTCTCACTTGGGTAGGCCTTCGTGCTTTCCCTATATGGGAAGCATTAAGAAGTCCTTTCAACAATGGGCATACTCTCCATCTTTTGAATGGAATCAACTGGAAAGTTATTTTCACTTTTCATTGCCTGACTGAGAATTCCAAAATACCAGTGAAAAAAGAAGCTTATTCCCTTCCTGCAGGTGGCTTGGAGTCCTACTGGGAAAGCTCTTGGGGCATCAGGGAGTATCAGGACTGTGATTCCTTGTTCTAGGTTTGTCTCTCTAAAGGTTGTTAGATGCCCTATGAGAACTTTGGCAGGATGTGTTAGGGGATGGCTCTGTAAAAGGACTTCATTGGTTTGCTGAGTTGAGACCATAATGACAGTATGCTCAATATCACACACATCCAGGCCTCCTCCTACAACTTCTAGGAAGGCTGTTTCTTTCACAAATATGTCTTAGCCCCTGTTATGGTTTGTGTCTCAGTGTCCCAATAAAACCTCATGCAGGCATGATGGGGGAGAGGGAGGCTTTTCAGAGGAGGCTTTTGTGATTAATTGATGGCCCAGTGCTGGGATTAAGGGTTAGGATGGGTAGCTGCTATACAACATAAGGAACAGAAGGAATCTTGCCTCATTTGATTGTTTTTGCTGTTTTGTGCCACGATAAACTGTTACCCCTCTGCCTTGTGCCACTCTGTCTCAGAGCCAGTCCACTGTTGACTGAAGCTGCTAAAAAAACCTCTGCAAACTGTGAGCTAAATAACTCTGGGTGTAGGGTATTTTGTTTCAGCAATGACAGAAAAGTAACTAAAACAGTTCCTAATCTTACAAGTGGTCTGATCACTGTTAGGGTCCCAGATTGAGGCCCCTTCCTTTTTGTTCAGAAAGGCAGGCCTGGATTTGTAGGTCCTTCTCTTATGTACACCACTGTTTCTGGGAATTTTCTGTGTGGTTTTGTTACGACTTACTATCTAGATGTTCCTCCAAAGTTTCATGTGGTTATTGGTTGGGACTAGATCATGGTGTGTGATACTGGACTGACCTACTGATGGGTTTATAACTGAGTTTGATGTTGGGAGGTGGAGCTTGGTGGGTCACTGTTGGTATGGCCTGCCTCGATGGCTGCTGTTTTCTACCTGTCCATGTTGTGGACTCCTCAATCGAGTTCCTCTGTTTGGAGACAACTGACTATGGACTGACACCTCTATAAACTGTGAGCAAAAATAAACCTTTTCTCTTTTAACTTGTGAATTTCAGGTATTCTGTTTCAGCAATAATAAAGTAACTGAAACAGATTGATTTTGCAATAGTCCTTCCTTCAGTGTAGAAAATCTACAATCTGATTTCTCTAAATACAGAACTGGCATTATGGCTTGTGCCTAGATATTTCCTCAAAGCCTCATGGAGTCATGGGCTTTTTCAAGGTGATTGGATCAAAAGCGTGTGGTGCTAGGATTATAATTCATGGTGCAATGCTAGGATCAAGGGCACTAGGATTAACCGTGTGAGTAATAACTGTTATAAGTAGCCTGGATAAGATATAAAGGATAGAAAGATCTGTGGTCATCCCCTGTTACTTTGCTACTTCCTGCCTGCTATGAACTATTTCTGCTCTGTGATATCTGTCTGCCATGCTGGCCTGTTTTAGAGCCAGATGATTATGGACTGAAACCTCTACAAACTGTGAACTAAATAAACTTTTCCTCCTTTAGCTTTGGGTGTTGGATATTTTGTCTCAGCAATGAGAAAATAACTAAGACAACTAGTAAGCAACATATGACTTGGGACTGTCTGAGCAAGGCTGGTGAGAATCTAGGTGCTCCTTCTCGATGAGCTATCACTTTTGTAGTAATAGAGCATGCTTTTTCAGATCCAGTGAAATTCTGCGGTATACTTTTTAGAGGCTAAGTATTTCTTCTGGAATTGTCTGGTTAGAATTATTATGGAATAAACTCTTATGTTTTGGCTTAAAAAGTAGATTTTAGTATTACTTTTTTCCAAGATGTTTAGAATATGCTCCTTCACATATTCTGGTTTTCAGAACACTTATTTCTCCAAAGAACAAGGAAAGAAAATAAGCCAACATTTTCCACTCTGCTAGGGTATATGCCATGTGATTATTTTTGGCTTTTGAAGACATTTTGTGTGACCAGGAAACTTTATCCTTCTAGTTCGGATGAGCAGGATATGAGTTGTCTTATAACATTTCCCCTCTGAAGGTACCCACAGTTTGTTTGGGCACATGGTTGCTCTCTGAGAATCTTTTAGTTTATGCTTCTACAACTCTAGGGCAGCCTTAGATATTTCGGGAGAACTGGATTCTAGAGGTGTCTGGGTGTTCCTGGGGTCCCTTCTTGGAGCCGTTAGTGATGAGTGACTGCTTTTCACAGCTACTCTAAAAAAAAAAAAAAAAGATGGATTCACTTCTGAGGAAAATATCACACCCGTTGTCTTATTTTGCAGAGACCCTGCTGAGTCTAACTTGTGGAATTTGACATGAATTGTGTGGGAGGCCTTACCCACTTTTCAGTCTAGGGACCAAAAAGGGAGATTAGATTGACGTTCATCTTCTGCACTTATTTTTGTCTTCAAATTGGTGATGCTCAACAGGTAAGGCCATCAGTTGATCTTACCTTTAATGCCTACAGTAACACTCGGGAGCCTCTATGTCCTCAGTGTTGCCTGGAGAGGTGCCAGGAACAAGAATAGTGAGATAGAGCAGACTTTTCTATTTCTATAGGGATTAAGGACAGGGATTAGAGGTGATGGCCAAAGTGCTTAACTTTATCTGTAATGCTCTGGTTATTTTACAAAGAAAATGTATTCATGGATCACCTGTGCAATTAAAAATTAAATCAAGGACTAATGTGAACACTTTAGGTCTTAAACACCAACATTAATGGAAATACTGAATATGATAGAACACTTAATTGAATTAAGCCCAAAAGGCAACAAAACCCTACTTTGGTGATTTGAAAGAATATTCCATTTTTATTTTGTCCTGCCTTTGATCAGTGAGTATTTGATAATATTGAGCCAGTTTCACTCAAATTTTATCTTGATAGATGTGAAACAGGTCTTTCCAATGTCTAAGGTGACAAAGAATCCCAAGAAATTGACCAGAATGGATTCTTGCATTGGTAGTACATAGTCTTAATTATTGTAGTTCATTTAAAAGTTGTTTGGACATTCTTCTATGTTTATTTTTTCAGATAAATTGTAAAATGATTTTTTCAACTTAGTAAAAGATTCATGTGGGTTTTGATTGAAGCTGCACTAAATGTATCCTTTTTGACAGAACTGGCGTTTTAACTACAGTGATACTTACCTTCTGTTACAGCTCTGCATTTATTTCTGTCTTCTTTGAGGTTCTTAGATTCCTATCTCCTATGGGTCCTACCCATTTCAGAAGTTTATTTATAAGCTTATTTATAAGTTCATAATTCTGTATTAATATAGCACTCTAAGTACTCAGCAACTAAGGGCCACAAAAGTTTGTTTTATCATACATACAAAGTTCTAGGAATCCAAGTAACCTTCTGGAGCAACTGTCTTCTATATAGTGAGTCAATAATTCAAGCTGTGGGAGGCCTCCTCATCCTAAAGTTGAATCTTCTTGATTAATGAGACAAGGAAGGAAAATGCTTGAGGATCTCTCACCAGCAATTAAATACCTTGATATAAAATTAATGCACATTAATTCTATTCAAGCTCATTGATCAGCACTTGTCACAGAGCCCCAACTAATATCAAGGAACACAGGAAGGTGTAATCTTTTTTGTTATGCTCAGATGGAGAATATAAATGGATACAAGTGAACATTAGTAATACCTTTCAGCCATTATTTTAATTCTCATCTTAATGTATTGTCCTACAAATATAAATCCCTATTTATAGGGATTTCTATACTTCTATTATATTTAATTAGAAATCAAGATTAAACTGTGTCAAATGCTTTTTTCCAGTTTTACTAGGATGTTTATATATTTTCTTATTTTTCCCATAGACTCATATTGAATTTTTTAAAAATTCCTGGAAAAATAGCCTACTTGAACATGGTATATTATTTTAAAATGTAGCTAGATGTAATCATTGAAATTTAGTAGATGGTTTTGCATTTATAAATATGACTGATCTAGAGGGACTAAGAGTGTGGATGTGAATCTCATTTGGTATTTGTACTATTTTAGCTTCACTATAGTCATAATAGGGAAGCTTTCTCTTACTTGAATTGTTTTGGCTTAGTACCTACTATATATAAGAATTAGTACCTACTATATATAAGAATTATTTTTTCTTTTAAGTGTAAGTTCACCTATAAAAATACATGCTCTTACATTTTTCAGGGTAGGATAAACAACTTAAATATTTTCTTTGATAACTGCTCTACTTGGGTTTTCTATTTCTTGAGTGACTTTTGGTAATATTCATACTTTTCCATAATTATCTACTCAATCAAGATGTTAAAATATACTGGCTTCAGTTGATCATAATGTCTCTTAACCACATTGTGTAATTTATTTTTTTACTAATAGATTATCTTTCGTTTCCTAATTTTGAATATTTGTACTTTTATCTTGGTTAGAATTGTCAGCATTTTATTTTGTTGGTACAATAATAACAGAAAGTTCTTGGATTTAGTTATCAACTCTGTTGGTTTTCTGTATTCTTATTTATTATAAAATGTTTCCTTTTCTGGCATAGACTTCATTTCATAGGTAGGTACTTCTTTGATTCCTCAAAGTGAACCTCTGTGTTTGAACTCTGAATCTTTTTGCGTGTCTGATGATGTTTTCCTGTTTGTTCATCCTTACAAGGGATGTTCTGAGTTTACTTAGAGCTGGGGGCCCAAAAGAAGAGGGAAGAGGAAGCTGAGGTTTAATGTTATTATCATTCTGCCAGTTCTGAAATCTGACAGCCTATGAGGTCAGGGGGCTCAGCAGAGCTGGTGAATGCCAGAAACATCAGCAGGGAGGAGGGCTGTATCTGCAGTTAGTGTCAGATGAAAACCCCACCTCACCATCCTCATTTCTTTCTGCACACAGTACAGTCCATTAGGACCTAGCTGTCTACATGGTTTGTCAGAATACTCATTCTGCCAAGGATATGTTGGGGATAAGTGCTGCTGCAGGCTCTTGATTCTCTGTGCATGGATTCATGATAAGGCTCACAATGGGGTTCTACAAAGGATCCTTTACTGCCCTTTTTACAGTTTACTAGGCAGGCTTAACAAGTATTTTCAGCAAAAATATGGGACGGCAGGACTCCTGTTCCCAAATATGAGCAGCAAATTAACTGCATGACACACAGGATGAGTCCAGAATCGACTAAAACCTCTTCCACCTGAGTCACTTTACACCAAGTCCATTTTGTCCTTGGATTAAAGGCTTAACTGGACAGCTGGCGGCCCTCCATGGGTGTTGGCAGATTAACAGCTGGAGGATGGGATATAGTGCACAGCTTAAGCTTAGTTCCCAGCCTCTAAAAGCAAAACCTGAGATGATATTTATTTGAAAAGATGGTTCCAAGAAGCAGTGAGGGAAAGGGGTGCTAATTAGAGAGGAAGGAAGAAACAATACAATGTGTGCTGTGGAGATGCCTACTTCTACAAGAGCCTGCTTTTTAAAAAAAATTTTATTTTTGTCTTTTTGAGACAGGGTTTCACTATGTAGTTTGGCCTGGTCTTGAACTCACAGTGATGCTTCTGCCTCAGCCTTCCAATTGCTGGGATTACAGGCATGTGCCACCATGCTTGGCCTAGAAGAGTCTGCTCATACTGGCACTATTTGAAAAGACACATGAAGTATAATTTAGCACTGCCTTTAGAGGAAAGGGAACAGGAAGCACTGGTCTACAGCTTTCAGTCTCCTGTTAGTCAAAGGTTGCAGCATGTAGCGTTAATTCCCCTGCATTTTTGGATGGCACACACAGGGTCAGAAACCATGGAGCAGGAAGCAGGTGATGTGTGGTCTGTCCAAAGGGAGGCACTGTACACTTCCCCTGCAAGAAATCTACAGAAACCTGGTTGAAAATGATCAACACAAGCATGGATGAGACAAAAGATGAGGTCAAGATTATTTGCAGTATATGCAGTTTACTTTGCTTCAGCTTGTATGTATTCAACTAACAATAGGTTTTCACCTTTCCCTTCCTGTCTCTGGGGTGCTCCAAATGGATGGGAGATCTGAAAGCTGAAATCCTTAACATGTATCTCAGCAAGTTTCTCCCTGCCATTCTGGTTTTTCTTAATGCCTTTTCATCTCCTAGGAAATAAGAAATGGACCATTGACCAATTTTCTGAGTGAGTATGAGCCATCTGGAACGCCAGCTGGGAGGGATGAACCACTTCATCCTCTTTGAGGTTTCTTTGCATCACTTAGGTAGCAAAACATGATTCAGCATTAACTGCTGATTATGAATCTCATTTCAGCTTCTTGTGTCTTGTAATCAGGGAAATTCTCTTCTATTTCCACAATTCCCTGCTTGGTGTGGTCACAGGTTTGCAGTCTTTTATGTAATCTTATATGTAGGTGTGTTAGAAGAAAGTGGGAAGATATGGAGTCAATCTTCATTATAACCTGGAATGAAGTTTCTTTACTCTTCTTGCCCCACCTTCCTAGAGGGACATATCCATCTTCTGCATAGACACATATGGTTAGTTGTTAGGCTTTTCTTCATTCAAAAGGAGGTGTTAATCCTCTTCCTTGCTCAGCTGCTCTTAAAGTGAGGCTACAAATTTGGCCAAACTCAAGGTGGCTACTTTGCTGGTTATTGTCTGGGATAAAAGCCTCTGTCTCACTCATAGACACTTCGGGAGGAGAGCAATGTGATGTTCAGGTAGTAGAATACTCAAGATTCTACAAAGCTACACTTGGAGTAGGTCTGTCTTTCAGAGAAATGTGTAGCTGGGCTGCTTTCTTTGGGCCCTTCATTTAAGAGCTTTTACTGAGAGGGTCTGTGGCAAGAAGCATGCATTTGGTATTGTGTTTTGCTAAGGATATTTTTTTCTTTGCTCAGAAAGGGTCTCTGTGCAGTTCAGGATGAGTGTGAGCTCACTTTGTAGCCCAGGCTAGTCTCCAACTTGCAATGATCCTCCTGCCTCAGCCTCCTGAGTGCTGGGATTACAAAACTGCACCACCATACCTGGGAAGAATTTTGTTGAAGCCAGTATTTCAGCAAAAGCATAGAAAATAATTTCATCTAGGTTCTGTGGCAGGAATACTTTCATTTATGATGAAAAATTGCTTAAGTTTACCCTTATGGACATTGAGTTAACTAATTGATCGTATTTTCTTTGCTTTAGATGGTAGAAATATCAAGTTTTTGAACCTCATGATATATGGTAGATTTGGGCGATTGATCTTTTACATGGTATTGTCTTATCTGTCCTGCCCTCATATTCTTACATTCTGCTGTTTTTACCTTTTTATATAATTAGATTTTCCATGTATAAAAGTAAAGTTGAGAAAATACAGAAATTTATAAGCATCATTTACTTGTTTTTATGATATATTTTGATACAATTTTAATGCATTTTATATTCATTTTCTTTGTGCATTTATAGTTCTTTGTGTGTTTTCCATCTATTCATTCATGCACTCCAGATGTCCTTGAATAAATAAATTTTATTCTGATGCCCATTCTATGAACTGTGAAAGCTGAAACCTTTTCATTTTCCACTGATTTCCAGGGGGTTATCATCTCATGCTTTTTTCTTGCTCCAGTTGTTTCATTTGTGGGTGGCATCTCTCTGTGGGCATGATGTCTCTACCACAAGTCAGTGGAATTTGCAAGCTCAATTTCTTTGCTAAACAGGCACACAAAGCAGACTGTGTCTCTCTCCAGAGTTGGAGCACAAAGAATGGATGTCCCTCACTGTTTATGATGGCCCTAAAGCTGGGGTGGCATTATGGTTTATATCTGAACGTCCCCCCAAAGTCTCATGTGGTCAAGGTGGCTGAATCTAGCGTTTGGGATTGGTTCAATGTCTAGTGCTAGGATTGGCAGTATGAGAGCTGCACCTGCCGTGGGGTGGCTAGCCTGCATACAATGTAAGGGAGGAAGAGTCTTGCTCTTCCCTTTTTCCCTTTTGCTCTGGTCACTTCTGTTATCTAGTGCAGCTAGCATGAACAATTGCCCCTCAGCCACGCCACCTTGCCTTGGAGTCAGCTGAGTATGGACTGAAACATCTACAAACTGTGAGCTAACTAAACTTTTCCTTCCTTCATTTTGGATGTTGGTGTTTTATCCCAGCAAAGGGAAAAAAAAGTAACTAACACAAGTGGCTTACTTAGCATTGCCATGGGAATACCTGAGCCTTGATATGTCCAAAACATTTTAGCCTCAGGTTCAGGAGTACTGGGAGAGTGTCATGAAAGATAAGTGATATTTACTTAAGCAAAGTTCATGGAGATATGACCACATAATGGTGTTAAGGGAAAGGAAATAACTCTACCATCTATCTATATCTATCTATCCACCTATATCTATCATCTATTATCATGTGTATCATCTATCTAATTATCTATCATCATCATATACCTAGCTTTCATGTTTCTATCTTTTATTTAGTTTGATGACATTTATGTAGAAAATGTATGTTTATATATATATATAGAAAAATCTAGAATGACATAAAATATTAAAAAGAATTTTAGTTGGAAACTTTCACTTTATGCTTCAAAAATTTTATTGAGTTCTTTCAAATGAGTATATGCTACGTTTATAATTTTTCTTTAAAAAGTATTTTTATTTGTGGAATGAAATGTGATATCCCCCAAATTATTTTTGTTATTAGGGATTGTACAAGATTTTTTCCTTCTTTCTAATTTTCTTTTCTCATCTATTACATTTGTGGCTAACAGAATAAGTGTGATTAACATGACCAAGGACAAAGTAGCAAGGATAACTAGCTGGCTAGACTCCCAGTTCCCCACTTAGGACCCATACTGGGAAGTACATACTCTCCAGGGTTAAGGGGCTGATGGTACCATATCTAGGTTCATCAGGCATAGGAACTCAGCTAAGTTCCCAAGAGTGAAAGAAAACAGAGTGAATCCTAGACACTAGCCTTGCAGCTTACACTTGTATTTAGACATGTATAAGGTGTGTACAGATAGTGAACTTCAGAGTTCATTCTAATTGTTTATTCTGTCTAGAAAATAGAGACCATATACATCCAACTCAGATTTGCAACCATACCATAGTTTGAAACTGGCTTGTCTCTTTCCTCTTGAACTCTCTGCCATTCTCTAACAGCTACAACATTTAAAACAGCTTTAGCTTTCTTAGCTTTAGCATGTAGTGCACTCATCTAGGGTACTTGTTAAACATGTAGTCTTCTGGCTGCCATCTTGGACCCAGTGAATTAGACTTGGCAAGTTTATATGTTTCCCAGGTGCAGTGATGTGGGTAATCTGTACTCTGAGATTGGAGCCTGAAAGGCTGTATCAGGCATGTTTAATCTCAGCGTTCATTGGAAAATTGAAAAGAGAGGTTTTTTCCCCCTGTCTCTTGATTCTGAGCATTCCATGTAACTACCTTTGTCTAGTGGGATATTACAGATACTATTCAAGCAAAGGATCACAAAATACTTTGCAACTGGGCTTTCTCTTTATTGCTTCTGCTAGGAGCATCACCAGAAGCATATGTCTAGGATAGCTTGTTGGTCTCATCACAGGAAGATCAGACATACATAAAGCAGAGTGCACCAGCTAATGCATGCAACCTAGAATAAAGCCAATTCACAATTGATCCCAGCTGAGATTAGATGCACTCTACCTTCAGATGCTGAGTCCCAACTTACTATTGTAAAAGATGGTTATTATAGGTTAGTGTGTTTCAGAGTGATTTCTTGTGCAGCAATAACTAGCTGATACATCTGGATAGCTTGTTTGAATGCAGACCTTGAAACTGTGATGCTGTAGGGGCTTCAAACTGTGTGCTTAACAAATGTCCCCATGATTTAATGCCAGTGCTCTGTAGACTATACTTCAGAAACATTACACCCGACTCTTTCTAGCAGCTCAATGTGTACTCCTGGGAAATCCTTGATATTACTGATCCACAAGTTTTCATTTGCAAAGAGGGGATAATACATGTTTCCTTTGTTGTAGTTGTAAAATTTAAATAAATGTAAGTGTAAGGAAAACTAGTTAATTACAGGATTTTTTTCTTCTACCTCAATCAGTTCTCACACCCACCCAACCGCAGGAAGACACCAGTGCGAATGTCTTAGGAAAACATGAATCTCAGGGTCACAGCTTTATTGTATAGATTTTTAACACAGCCATATTACAAACATTGTCAGGGAACATTTACAAGAATAAATAAGATGGACTTGCAGGTGTAAAAAGATTACACTTCACTGTAATGTACAGTCAAAAATATATCTGATATTCATTGACCTGACATTATTTACCTTCTGCTTTTTTTAAGCTAGAATTGGAAAGAAAAAGAAAAAAAAGAACATTGACAGCACAGTGCTGGCTCCTTTTTAAAATTGATTTATTTTGTTTTCTCTTCTCATACGTGCTTTATCTATCAAACACCCAAACTGTACAAGTGCAGGCCATTGGGATTTGTGGAGGAGGCTGCAAATAATGTGGAGACTTTGGTCTCATGCAATATCATATCCTGTGGATACGAAAATGTCAGCCTCCACGAAGATGAGTAGGGATGACATGATAGCTGTTAGCTATGAGGGTGACCAGTCACCAAAGCAGCGGTAGAGGTCCCAACTCTGCCTTTGATTGGCCACTAGGATGCATAATGAAAAGAGAAGATTAAAATAGTGCTTTTGAGACTGATTACCAATATGGGTAATCTTGGGTTAACCTGAAGAAACCCAAGATTCCTCTAGTGATGGAATATATGCACTGGGAATGATTAATATCTGGTGTGCACTGTATCACTGTGCTTTTGAAATCTGTGCCAATAGGCCTTGAGTGGGGAATTGGGGTAGAAATAACCACTGGAGATAATGAACATGGTAAGCAAAGCCCTTCTCTGGATCCTGCTTGGACCTTTAGTTGATCTGGCTATTTTTGGTGGCCCCCTTGGCTAATGGGTTCTCATCAGAAATCTCAGTGGGCATCAGGTCTATGGCAAAGAAGCCATTTTTTTCTGGTTTAGTGTCTGGTGATAACCAAGCTCGGACAAGCCCAGGATTTGTGGCCAGAATAACATCTTGGCTAGTGTGTTAAGTAAGGTTGGATGTGAGAGCAGAGACATTGACCTACACAAACAAAACATGACTTGACTGCAGGTATAAATGAGTTCAAACATGTTCTCAGCCTACAGGCTCTCACCCAACTAGGATGGAAATGACCAGCAAGCCATCTCAACAATGCTTCTTCTGCCCTTAAAGAGACTCCTGGGATCTGGTGGCCAGCTGCTGAGCTGGCAGCTCATCCTCTCTAACAGTCAGCAAGTTCTCCTTTAGAGCTCTGAACTTTTCCCCATTGCTACTGGTTCCATCCACAGGAGTAGCTCAGGACTAGCAAACTGCTCGATTTTATCCAATAACCTGCAATCCTACAGAAGATATGGGCACTAGTAATCTGCCTGACTCTCTGAAGCCTGATTTTACTTAGAATGACACTGCTTTGTGCACCTCCTTGCCAAGGCTCCAGAAAACTCTGGGGACTTTGACCCCCCAAAAAACCTTATACCATTAATCTGCCTTGGGCAGAAGTAAAGTGGGTTGGGCTATGAGAGTTTGTCAGACCATCACATGAGGCCTGCCAATTTGTATTCACAAACCCAAAGGCACTGAAGTACTTATATAAGATTCAGTTTTGCAGTTACCAGTTTATTCCTTTCTTCTCTTCCTCCCCCAAATCCAAGAGCCCTGCTCAACAAGGAATCATGAACTACATTAACTACCCTGAGCTCCAGACTTTCTTATTCTTTCTTAACCAGTACTCCAAATCCCTACCTCTTATTTCTCTGGGCATTCCAATCAAGGCTCAAAGTCTGTATCATACCACCCAGAGCAGGACTCAGATGGAAGGAAGCCCCATGGTGATCTGCTCCTTAAAGCTCTTTTCATCCCGACTCTTCCCATATCCTCAGTGAACTACTAATAAGCTCTTAAGTGGATGTTATGCCAGCTTGGGGGTTACCACTGTGAATGGTGATTCCTCCTCTTGGAGACCTAACATTCAGGGTTGGACCTCATAAGTGAATGTGTTCCCTTTGATACCTTTTTCTTTCTCTTCTGAAGCTACACAAGAAATATGAAAGAGATGGTCATGATTTCTCCATGACAGTTCAACAGCCAGTCTCATTCAAAAGTATGTCCTTGGTAACCAAGAAACTAAGTCTGTTTATGTGCACAGATATGGCAAAGACATCTCTTCTGTACTTTTGGAGATAAAATCTATGGCCTTGAAATATGTGTCAGAGGAAATTGGAGTTGTCTACCACTGACCTCTTTCTGTAGCTAGGACAGTATATGACCTCAAAGGAAGACTCCTGCTAGATGAAGCCAAAACTATATTTTACAATTCCTAGATATGTTCACATGGAAAATCTTGACTGGGAGCCTTTGCATGGGAGTACATAGACAAGACTGAATCTCAGTTGTTTTTATCTAGTTGGACTTACTTTTCCTATTTCTGTTATACTTGACTGTGATTTGGAACTGGTCAAAAGCTGAGAAAAGGCTCATGTTGGTTTTGTGGTGGGAAAGGTAAGTCAGCTTTGGTTGGTAACTTGTCCCTGGGGATTTTGGCCCAGTATAGTTTATTGACTTTTTGGCTTCGGATCAACATCCTGCTTATACGGACACTTGAGTTCATCTATGTCTTTCACAGCAAGTCCTGATTCAGCTTGGTGCTGATAGCTTATCTGGTCAGCTCATGAGTGGCCAGCTTCAGACTAAGGAAATGATTTTCTTTATTCTTCCCTTAGGCAGTGAGGTCCAAGGGAATGATCATTTCCTTCACTGCTCCAGGGATGACATGGTAAGTACCAGACTATTCCCACCTGGAATTCACTTCTGTTGTCTGCAGAAACCTTCTAAATTGACACTTTTGTGTACTTTGCAGAGGTCACACCAGAGTGGTGGAGACATGGATTCTGGTAAAGACATATATTAGGATGTAAGTATGACCAGAAATGGAAGATAAATAAGCATGATTGGTCAGAGGGAAAATGATGATCACCTCTTACTGAATTTTCACCCCCAAAGCTGTGCCTTTGCTCCATTCTCCATCCTGCCATTTGACAGAAGTGACCAAATAGTTCATAAGCATCGTTGGTTGAGTATTCATTGGCTTCCAATTTCCTGGTCTTGCCTTCCTGTTTTCCTACTTAATTTCTCCCAGATCTACTCCTACTACTTGAGGCTTCCCTTTGCATGCTTATTTTTCTATGAGTTGTTTGCTCCACTATTCTATAGGCAAGAGATGACAATGCTACAGTTCAAAGACTGGTCTCTTTCCACCATCACCTCATCCCTCACCAAGGGATGCACTGTGCCACAGTAATCTGTGCTTCCTGGTAGTACTCCTCCAGTGTGCTGCATATTGTAGAAATGCTGTACCTGTATATTAAGGTAAATTAAGGGGCATTCTAGACCCAAGATCCTCATGTAAAATTTATTCACGGAGTCGCACACTTAGCAAACATTAGACTCCATCTAGACAGTGGGTACCACATTCTAGAAGCCCAGCATTCAGGAGTCTGTTGCCTAAAGCTGCATCCAGCTTGCCTTTTCCTTTGAGGGCTTTGTGGTATCATCCCTCACCATGCCAGGTGGGCAAGTCTTCATCCTTTTACTCCGTTAAAGGATTCCTCCCAGCACCCAACTGGAAGAGAGCTTAGTTGAGGCTAATCTGGGAACAGTGAGGACGAGGTACTTGCACACAAAGGTATCTGCTGACATGAGGGTGGGTGAGGTGGTTTTGAGCTTCAGTCAGGAATTGGCCTTAGTGGATAACAGCAGGTCAGATACTATATCACCGACTGGGATATTGTTCCCTGGGGTCTATACAAGGGTCTGCTGATCAAAACTACATAGAGCACATTTTAGAAAAGTATTTATAGAGTCATGTTGAGACAATCAGTTTAAATTAGGAAGTGGAATGCAAATATTGCATGAATTATTAAAATATGAGACTATAAGGGGATTTTATACTTACATTGGCTTCAGTGGGCTTACTGAGATCCAGTTACCTGTTCTACTCTTGTCTTTGCTGTTATAAGTAACCCCATGGGAAAATCTGAGACAACGGTAGATACATACTGTCTTTTGGTCAGAAAAACAGTATAATGCCTGGCTTGCTCATTTACTAGGTGTGGAGCTGTGGGCAAGTGATTTCTTCCTGGGCATCTCTGGTTCCTCAGTAAAGTGGTTGTATGGTAATCACAACCACTCTTCTTGGGAGAAATGAGCACACCTACTAGAGTCCCCAGAACAGGTTCAGCTAGTTCATGCGATGACATCTGGTGGGCAATTGCTTAGGCCACATGCTTAGATGAGGCCAATACCTAGCAAGCTGGTGCCTTTCTTCCCACACAAGAAGACTTGCTGGGCTATCTAGCAGCCCAGAGGTCCCCAGCTGGCCCTGGATCTTCACATCACCTGGGTGAAGTGACAAATGTTGTGATGCACCTGAGATATATTCTGAATCTATCTAGGCCATAAACACACACAGGGTGGGGGCAATTTCCAGCTTCTTACTAATTCCGTGCATCTTCTCTAGAAGGGGTCCCATAGGAAGATCTTTGCTAAGGGAGGGAACTCTTTGGCACCTTGTAGATGAGTGTACAGAATTCTACTGTGGAGTGCATTAATACTATCTTCCTCTGCTCTTAGAAAGGTGAGCCTACCTTGTTACTAAGGTGAGGTGAAGATATATCTGGAGATGTGATGTTTGCTTGTGAGATTTCCTGGGCAAGTTATCAAGTCTGAATTCTGGGCATTATTACCAGATATTATCCAATCTCTGCCAGGTAGCCTTTCTGTGGGATCTTAGAGAAGTCACTTCCATCCATGAGCCTTGATTCATTTTTTGTACAACACCTAAGACCAGCTCATTACCCTGCTTTCTTTGGACAGTGGGTAAATTGTGACAAAATAAACAAACACACTGGCCTTGTTGGGTTAACTCACCATGGCTTGAAGTTTTACAAGTTTCCTTCTCCCTGAAGCCACCCTTTAAATGTTTACCATTTTAGATGATAAGGCTTCTCTCATTTTTATCTGGCAGCTATTTCAACCCTTCATGAGCAGAATAAATCCGAGGGTTTGTGTGAAACAGCCCTGTATTCACCCTCAGCTTGTCTGGATGAGCCAAGATCTCAAGAAATAGGAGCCAACAGTCTGATATACCATGCTACAGGTGCCTTGGGGAAGGCCTGTTGGGGGAGTGGTCTGGAGCCACAGGAAACCAGCAGGACCAGTGAGGGCTGGGCCCTGGGATGAGGCCCATCAAAGAAGAAGAGCGAGTTAGTCCTGGGGGTCCTTTGCCTGCCTTTGCTTTGAGATTTCCTTTTGAACTTCCAAAGTGACAGTCCTTCCTTGATCAAGTCTGGTGTCCCTGGACATCTAGACAGCTCCAGAGGCTTTGCCAATGGAGGCAGCTTTCATGGGCTGCTTTCATGTCCCATCTTAGTGAGCTTGGAGGCCTGGCTTGCTGACCCTTCTCTGTGGTAAAGCAGAGATCCTGTGTCTCTTACAGGAACAGTGTCTCATGATTCACTGCGTATTTTGTTCCAGCCACAAAATAATGAGCAGAAAGACAAATAGAACAATATTAAAAAATAACACATTTTAGAGTTTGTTTTCACAGTGTCTGATGAAAGAAGAAGAGGCTGCCCCACTGGCCTCTTCAGCACTGGGGTGAGCACATCACTGTGAAGCTTTGCTAGCTTCTTGTTTACCACAGGGCAACATCTGCATTCTCTGTGTGTCATCTGTTTTCCTGACCCCAGCCTACTTCTTGCCATTCTTCCTGTCCTGCTGTGCTCCAGTTGGACTGGCCTCCTATCTTCTGTCCTTCCTGATGCCTTCCTGTACCTCTTTGCCATTACACATACTGTTCCATCAGCTTGAACCTCCTTTTCTTCCTTTTTGGACCTGATGAGACCCATCTGGAACGGATGCTACTTCCTTTAGGGAGCCCTAGACAGAATGAGGCTCTTGCATGTAAGCTCAAGTAATACGCATATACTCAACTTCTAATGTATTGTGATTCAATTTTTGCAGTACACAGTGAGCCTTTAAGGGCACAAACTATGTTTTATTGAATTCTGTACTCCTCATATTCTATTCATGGATAGACCAGCCTGTAAGATGGAGCTTCTTAGATCTCAGGACACCTGAGCCAGTCAGATATTGTACCTAAGCACTGGCTAGAGACCAAGGAAGAATATTCCTGGCTGGCTCCTTGAAAACCTGGGGGAATAGATTTATTTTTCACTGGAAGAAGAAATTAGATGAAACTAGCTTTCCAGGGGGACAGGGAATGAGTTACTAAAATACATCTGAAAATTTGAATTTCCCAGAAGAACTGGAGAAAGAAAACTAAATTTCCATTCATAAAGTTCTCTCAGAAATTCCTAGCTTTACTTTTCCTCCATTAAATAATTGCTTGACTGAGGCAGTATGAAGAAAACAGTTCAGAGAAGTTCTGTCATCTTTGTCTGCTGTTTTGGAGCCCATGATTCCATCACTGAGAAAAGTTCCTCAGTTTCCACAAAATGCAAAATGCAAAATGGAGACGATAAGAGCTTCCTGCTAGGGGCGGTGAGACTATGCAAGATGCCATATGACAAGTGCCAAGAATGATGCTTGGAGATACGTAGCAGATGTTGGCTTTCTTTCCTTGACTCATACTTTGGACAAGTCCCAGAGTCCCAGGCCTAATCCCTTTGAGTTATTTTAAACCAAAGCATGATTGGGTCCACAATGGCCTTTTGCAAGATGGAGACTAAATTTCTTTAGGAAGAAGCACATTTTTGGAGATTCAAATTATGCTCAAAGCTAGTGCTGTCTATGTCCCAGAAATCAGGGATCATTTTCTGACTAGCCCATCTCTCCTTTGCTTATGGGCTGTACTCTCCCTGGTGGGAAGCTTTCAAGGACATAACCAGATACTATAATAGGCTCAAGAGACTTGTCTCATAACTACATAGTTAAACTCTCACCTTAACTTTTTGACAGAAGAGACTAAGATTTTACACCCTCAAAAGAAAATTGCTTTTCACATACACTTGGGAAAATAATCAAATCTTATATTCTTCATCCCTCCCAGAGGCAGCTACCACCCAGGAGAAACAGGAGTTACATTGTACAAGCCACCCAGAGCCCTGTACCAGGTTGGTCCCTTTTACAAAGTTCTAGCCCCTCTTTCCCACGGACCACAAACAGAAAAGAAAATCTTTTATGAAATTGTGCTGTGGGCAGAGCTGCCTGGCCAGGAATGACAGATGGACAAGGCCTGGGCTGGGGGAGGGGTACAGAATGGTGGTGGGCCAAGTCCCATGCAGATTAGGTGTGAGGTTGAAGAGGAGCCAATGCTGTTGTCCAGGATTCATTCTGAGGTCACCCTGATCCAGATGAGCAGGTGTCTGCTTTCAGAGATCTCTGAAGGAGATTGCAGGGGGCATCAGAGAAGTGATTTCCAAATCCCCATTCTTTTCCATAAAAACTACATGGAGGAGTAGAATTCACATTTCCAACATTCCTAAGAGAAGGAGGCAAAAAGAGCTGCTGGCCAGCCTCTCCATCCCCAGCACCTGCACAGTTGGCTTGCTGTAAGAATCACAAACTCCAAAAGAACAAAAGCAAGAGGTCTGGGAACCACAAGTCCAGGGCCTTGTTTGTGGGTGCACTTCTGTTTGGGCCCGAGGTTGTGGCTGGTTGGGTGTGGAAGGGATCCTGGGCTTGTGAGTTTAGCATCTCCCACAGGTACAGGAGACCCCTTCGGAAGGTGCAGAGCCCACCACAGAACACAGAGCCACCCATCTTCCTTGGAGTTACGCAGGGGTGCTACCTCTGAGTCCCTGGGCCCAGTCACTGCCATTCAGAGAAAAAGGGGCTTGACCGCAGCAGCCTCTGAACTCTGGCAGGTTTCTCCATCCCACTGGGCTAAAAGGAGCTTAAATATTCCAGTGCCACCTCATATACAAATTTATACTGTTCCTGAGAGGAGGGGAGGCAGAAGAGGAGACAAGAGGGATAAAAAGGAAAGAGAAGACATGTTAGATTAGAGATATAGACTTTGGAGAAAATTTTATCTGCATCCATAGTAAAACTCCACAGGAAATTATCTGTATCTGGACATCCTTCAGAGTTCTGCTTGAGGCCAATTTCTATCCCAGCTTTCCTGAATACCCAACTGGGATAATTTCCTTTATTTTTAGGATTTTGTACAACAGTGCTTCTCAAATGATAACGTGCATACAAAAAATCCAGGGATAGCTGTTAAAAATGCAGATTCTAATTCAGTGAATCTGGGGGGAGGGACCCAGGATCCTCCATTTGAAACAAACCCTTAGGTTTAGAGGTTGTTGCCTGAGGTCTGCATAGTAGGACCTCATTTTGAATAAGATCACACTTTGAGTGGGTTTAAAAACTTGTAATCAAGTTCTGTATGTAGGATCTGTTTCCATCACTGTACCAAGTCTCATCATTTTGGGCTCAGCCTTTCCATTTTTTTACTATCTTTTTTAAAATAGAATCATAGCTTAATTCTTTATACTACAAAAATTAGCACAAATGAATTAGAATAGGTGTGGACTGCATTGAAACCATAATTCTTCCTCTTCTAATCTAGAATTCTTTCCCTTAAGCTTGAATTAGCAACATTTTCCTAAGGAATGGGCAGGGTGTCAAATAAAAGAGGTGCACTGCGATTAATATTTTGATTTCTCTGCAGACAGAGAGAGCTTGGTAGAACTACGAGGTGGACAAATGCAGATTCTAATTCAGTAAATCTGGGGAGGGACCCAGGATCCTCCATGTGTAACAAACTCTCAGGTTTGGAGGTTGTATACAATAATGTATACAAAGGGCAGAGACTCCAGGGACCCACTAAGCACTCAGCTATTGAAGGATTTTAGTAGTTGATATCATTTCCTTTAAGTCCAAGGAACTATAGTGAGTCCCTGGCTGTTGAAGAACAGTTTTTGGGACACTCACCAGGGTCTCCACCATGTTAGATTTGTTATTCCGCAGAGTCTTCACAATGTGGAACACGTCGATGATGTTTTGCTGCTGGATCATCTCACACACACTGCAGATGGCACAGAAGGTTCCGCTGCGGCCTCCCCCATTTCTAAACACAGAGAGAAGAGGTCAGCTATATTCCAGTCCTCCCCTCTCTGACACCTGGTGATTTTACAGTCACATTAGGGTAGAGAGGTGGCTACCTTGGCAAGTGCAAGGTAATGCAGTGGTGAAAGCATTAGCCTGAACCACGAGTTCTGATTTGAATCCCATTTGGGCCATGGAGCTTCTTTGATCTTGGACACGTTGCTTTTTCTATCTAAAGTGCAATTTCTCATTCATGTAATAAAGGCATTGGACTAGATGACCTGTGATGACTTGATTTTCCTATGTTTCCTTGATTCTATGAGCATGTGACAGTAGGCCTTGGGACACCTACCCAAATCTCCATGACAAGATGCCATTGTGTCTTTGGACCTGGGGTACCTGTATCTTTGCCTAGAAGGATACTCTGATTCTACCTACATATCCAGTGAAGACAATGGAAGGTTCTAGGTGATTTTCCTACTTTTTCCCCCCGCCTCATCTTCTTTGAGGAGTAACTCAGTACCATCCAGCCCAGATTCAGGCTTGTGGTTTCAGGGGGTGGGGGTTATATCCTAAAATACTAGGTCTTTACATATACATCTTCATCAAGACCTTACCGATCTTGAGGATATAAACAGTGTTCTTGGCAAGGCCATCTTTCTCTTACTCCTTCTTTCTGAAGCTCTATAAATCATCTTCGTGGAAATACCCCTCAAACTCCTTATAGAAAGTTCCTTTAGGAATCTACCTGATTCCAAACTCCTGGGCATGTTGCCAAGAGCAGCTAATGATTTTCTGTAATGGGCTGTGTCTAAAGAACATCTGGACAGAAACTAAGGCACTTACTCAGTCTCTCAGATGTTTTATCCAGAAGACACCCATCAACCAGATGTTTCAAACCCAGATAGGTGTCCTCCCTTCACTGACTCGTGGCTCCATTTCAGTGGCTGTTATGGTTCCCAGGACCCCCAGGGATCCTGAGATTCCTGTTGGTGGATGACACTCCTGTGCTTTCCTTCAATTCAAACTGCGAGTCACCTTGTCTAGGGCAGGTATAGATAAAAAGGCACTTTTGCAAAAGAGAGCAGGCTAAAAAATCTCATAAGAGAGGAGGAAAAGTTCCTGGATAAAGAGGATCAGTATTTTCTGAAGCAAGAACAGCAGAGCCCAGGAGGACCAGGTAAGAGGATGCAAAAGTCTCAGGGCCTGGTGTCCCTGGTGGCCTTGTGCTACTCACGGGCCAATCTGAATGTGTGGGATGGAACCGGAGACAGCAGGAGTTACTTGGTCAGGAGCCAGCTGCCAGATTCTGGGATATGGGCAGAGTCAGCTTGTCATGGCTGATGTTGCTCACCTGCCTGACATGCACACAGCACACCACTTATCACCTTCCTGGACTCCACTTGGAAATTTGTGTGTTTCGGGAAGGGATTTTTGTTAGAGTGGTATCCCTTAAGCTCTGACTGTGCATGGTCTCTTTAACCTCCTTCAAGCTCTCTGGCTTTTTTGGCATGTATGTGCACTGCCTATTTGAGAAAAATTGAACAATTATCTGGTTTTGAAAAGACTCAATTTTGAGGTCAGTGAAATATTAGTAATGCCTCTACTTGGCTCCAGAAATGGTTTGAAAAGAGAAAGTTTTGCTTCAAGTTTCCTGTAAAACAGTATTTTCTAGAGGGAAAGGGGCTCTCAGTCCCTTGTCCCCAAGTCATTTAAGCTTGAATAAACAAAGTAATTAATTGTGAATCGGACATTCCACACAAAACTGGTAAGGGTGAAGATTTGCTATGGGTCTGAGATCTTTGTAGCATCCTTCTCTCTGATCTGTTTATATTCTTACAGTAGACTCTCACACTTGCTCTTTTAAGTAATTTCCTTTGCAGCATTTGCATAACAAACCATGACACTGTCAATCTCTCTGATGACCAACATATTGTTTGTATTTTCCGTTTCTTACCAAAGCACTACAGGATCTAAAGATGATCTAATTCTACACACCCAGTGGAAAGATGATAAAATTGAGGGTCACAACATAAATGATTTTCCTAATGCTGCACAGCTTGTCAACCACAGTCCTGTAAGGTTCTGACTTTCCCCAAGCATAATGACACTGGGGTCCATTTGACTGTGCTGGGCTAATTCTAAGACAGAAGAAAAAGCTGCAGTTCATAACAGTAATGGAGACATAAACACTAATTGTAAGGCACTGTGACGTTGTCACAGCCCCTCAGAGTAGTGTCTTGCTTTCATGCATTCCGTGTCCTCACATGCCCACTAAGTCACAGCAGATGTCACAGGAGGCTGTCTTTAGTTTACTCAGAGGCAATGTCACTCGGTGCATGGTACATTATCTTAGAGTCCGGTGACCACAAATCACAGTTCCTCTGTCAACTTGCTGATCTCTTCCTCTGTTTGCGCTTCAGTTACCTCTCTACAAAATGATAATATCTACCTGCCAAATGGAATGAGGTGAATCATTTAAAATACTGGGCTTCCATTAAGCTAACTTAATGCCTTCTTTTACAGGAAATAATATAGGAAGTTCTGGTCAGAGGGTCCCACTGTGTTCGGAGCTTGGTTGTAACTACCAAGACATATCATGCTTCCTTTTGGAGAGTGGGGCATACCTCCAGTTTTGAAGCACTGGGAAAAGAGTTCACTTCCCCCATGTTTACATCAATAATAGTATGACATATAAAACTAGCTTATCACAACTAGAGACCTCAGCCTATTAAAAGATTATAATTCCTTTTAATATATTAACATACTTATGGTGTTTAAGGACATTAAGATGTGGTATAGCTGAACATGCCTAGGACAGGTGTATGTGACCCGTAGAATCTCTAAACACGCCCTTTCACCCATCATCCCATTGTTCTGGAGACATTTCCTTAATACTCACAGGCAGTGGACCACTGTGCGGCCCTCCCTCCCATCGTACTGCTCTTGCCACTTCTCCAGCCTCCGGACCACTTTGAGCAGAGAGCGCTTGGAGGGGGGCGTGTCCCGGTAGGCAGGCCAGCCAATGTACTGGAGGTGCTGGACGATACGGTATCCATCCTGGGGCTGAGAACAGAGGGCTTATTAAGATTCTTATGTTGGGAATGCAAGTCATCCAGACTAAATGGGCTCTGAATCATGCCATCATGGAAGTGCCACAGACTATCCTTTTCCTTATCACTACACCTCGTGTGCACTGATTCTCTTCTCTCTACCTGGGAAACTCCTCCTTAGTCATCAAAGACCAATTTTAATATCTTTTTCTTTAGGGGCACCATCCCTGATGCTAATGAACCGAGTTCTATTTCCTTGAGGTTCATATATCTACCTTCCCTTTAGATAGTAAACTCTAAGAGTAGGAACTGAACTCCATTCCTCCTTGGCTCCCAGTTGAGATCAATAGTTGGCCACCATCTCATAGATTACTGTTCTGTTCCCTCTAGCCCAACACTCCTTCATTCCTCCAGTGAATAAATATCCTCATGAAAGCAATTCATTATTTTCCATCCTGATATGGGCAGGATCCAATCCAAACTTTACAGGATCAGCCAAAGACTGTATCAGCTGGTGCCCAAGTGGTGTGGCACAGTTAATGTCTAGGGAAGTTCAGTCTACATGGCATCAATTGTGTCAGGAAATAGGCAGATGGCAGGCTGGATATCGCTCCTTGCATCTCTCCTTGGAGCATTGCTGGGTCTGGAGCCGGAATCTGCAAAGCATCACTTCCCCAAAGAAGAGATTACCAGGAGTGTGTCTCACAGACTTGGCTGGCTCAGTGGGCTCTTCTCCCAGGAGCTTCCATCTGCTTTTCAAAGGAGGCTGCAAACTTACCCGAGCCATGTTACAGATGCGGAATATCCTGTGGATGATGTCCTCATCGATGTCTGCTGAGACAAACTCCACCTGGATGGGCCCATAGCACCCAGACGTCTTCTCAGGCCAGTACTGCATGCAGAGCTGGGGAAAGAAAGGGAGCCCAAGACAAAGCAGGGGAGAGGGGAGTGTCATTTATCACCATGCCTTTCTTACCGCTGACAGGCACACTGGCCAGAAAGAACATCAGGTAGTAAATTAGAGTCAGCTCCCCACGGGGGAGCAGATGGCCACTTTTGGGGGGTTGAAATGCCAAGGCTCTGAACCCAGAAACTATTCTTAAATATCTGTGTTTTGCTGACCTCAAAAAATTTGTTATCCCTGGTAGACCTCAGTTTCCTCATCTGCAAAATGGAGAAAATAGAGTCTACCTTCAAATGCTGCCACCAGGTTAGACACAAAGTTCTGAGAGAATGACAGGTGCAACGAGTTTTTTCTTTTTCCGCCATGGAAATCATGGCAAACTTTTTCCACTTCTGGAGTCTTACACAGTGTTTGCTCGTTCATGATCAGATCATGAGTTATTAAAAAATTATACGTTTTTGTCTCTGATAGTCTTGGGTACAAACCCGGGCTCTGTTGCTTACTAATTATATAACTCAGATCTCAGCTTTCTCACGTGTAAATTGGGGAAAATTGTGTTTTCCTGCACTGTGAAAAAAATCACCTAGAATTGAGAAATCTTGCTGATGATTTTTCCAAAATTTTCTGGAATTGGGAATTAGCACCTCCAGCTGAGAGGAATGCATAATGGTTACCCCTCACTCTAAGACAGGTTGTTTCATTTCTACCCCCAGGGGCTACCTGCCAATGTTCTGGACATTTTTGTTGTTGTTCTGAGACAGAGTCTTGCTTTGTAGTACAGGCTAGCCATGGGAACTCACTGTGTAGCCTAGGTTGGCCTTAAATTCATGGCAATCTTCCTGCCTCAGCCTCCCAAGTGTTGGGAGTACAGGTGTGTGCCACTATGCCAGTTTGTCCAAGACATTTTTGATCATCACACTTAGAGGTTGTTGTATACAGTTAGTGAGTAGACGCCAGGCTATTGCTAAATATCCCATAATGTATATAAGAGCTCCCTGCTGAATGTTTTCTGGCCTCAAATACCAGCAATGTAGATACTGAGAAGATCAGTCTTAGACAATAAATTGTTCTTTAAAGTTACAAGTATTATCAAAAAGAGAGATGAATATGTCATTCCCTTGTATCTGTCGAGCTGCTAGATGGCTTTCCTTGGGGAAAGAATATTGAGCTAGGTGGCAGGATATGTGGCTGCCAAGGGGAAGGCCTGCTCCCTCAAATTCCCAGTTCCGGAAGGGCATAGAGATGGATATTGCCCAAGTCTGCAGGCCTAAGATTTGGGCCACAGAAGAGAGCAAGACTCGGTCTGTAGGCTCCCTGGAACCACCCCAACCTGAGCAGGAGCCATGTGATAGAAAGGAAATCTGGGCATTGCCCAGAATATGCAGCCAGGATTCCTAAGGATGCACCAAGCTTTCTGAGAGCTCCTGGAGACTGAAGCTGTCACTCGTGGGGTCTGCCCTCAACCACGCTCAGCTTGCAGATAAGGCACTAGACTGATACAGGTGTCCTAGGGCTGTGCGGTGGCCTCCTCTGATACAGGGTTTTCAAGGAAGGGGATGATTATTCCCTTCCTTCATGGATGGAGACAGAGACTCACTTTAGGAAGCCATGTACCAAAGTATCTTTTATTTTCTCCTTTCTTCAGAACTAGAGTTAGAGGGAAGAGTAGAGAGGAGGGGGGATATAAGAGAAGGAAACTCATGTCTCCTATTTAAGTGTGGAAATCCAAAATTTAGCCTAGGGATAACACCATTCACCTTATTAGCAGTAGTCAGTACACTGTAGCCCAAAGACCATAGTAAAGAAAGTTTTACAAGTACAATTTTACTGGAGGACAGCTACACTTCTCGTTGATGTATTATCTATGATTGCTTCATGCTATAACCACAGAGTTGAATTCTTTTGACAGAGGTCACATGGGCTGTGAAGCCTACAGCCCTTCATAGAAAAAATATAGCAACTCCTGTCTTGTAGGGCCATTCTGAAGATAAAAAAGATAATTAATGTAAGTAAAGCCCTCAGCACAGTACCAGGTATGGAGTAAGCAGTTATTTGAGATTGTAATTAATTATTCTGCACCCATAGTTTAATTATTATATAATTCTTGCTATTATATCATTACTACTATAGTAATGTTCTTTGAGATGTAACAGGGTTACATTCCCATAAATCCATCATTAGTTGAAAACATCAAAAGATGTGTTTCATACCCCGAATCCACTAAACATCAAGGCTTAGCAAGCCAGCAGAACACTGTAGTTACTGTTTCCCTTCCTGTGTGTAACCAGGAGCTGCAGCTTGCAGCTGCTGCCCAGCATCATCTTCCTGCTAGCCTAGGAAGAGATCCAAATTCAAGATTTGGAGTACAGTTCCTACTAAATGCATAGCACGTTCACAACACTGTTAAAGAAAAAGAAAAAAAAATCCCAGGTCAAACTGTTATAAGTCAGGGTCTATCCGTAGTTAGAGTTGAAGGATTTTTCTTCTTTAGCACCTCTCATACATAGCAAACATGTGCAAGGTTCAGCTTCAGCAGACAATAGTGCTTTGGCTTCCCAGTGTCTCTGTGAGGGGTTAATCGAACACACTGAGAAAGGAGATGTGAGTGTAGCGGGTGGGGTGGGGAGGAAGGCTGGTCACAGTGGCTTCTATGGATGGACAATCTTGTGGTGCTGAGCTGTGCAATAATGACAAATCCACAATTTGAACTTCATTTCTCTTTGCCATTGGCTCTTCTGCCTTGCAACCTTCACAGTAATGAGGGACTGGTGCAGATAAGTCTGCAGCTGGCCAGAGAAATGGGAATTAATCAGAACTGCTTGTTAAAAAAAATAATTGCCTTTATCACCTGCATTGAATTTAGCCTTGCCAGAGTTTGGCTGTGATCCTGACTTGAGGTACATGGATCCAAGGCATAGGGGAAAGTCTATTACCCCCAATATTTTCAGTCTGGAGAGAATGTGGAATGATTTGTCTCTTTTAATAAAATTTCCAGACCAATTTCTCTAGCTAATAGGTTCTACCATGCCTCAAATAAGCCTCCTATATTCTGAGATGCCTGTCTGCCTTTGATTTTCCAGGTCACTCTCCCAGAATATCTAGGGGGTTGGAAAAGGTTGCAGGGTCCTTCTGATCCTAAATTGGAGTCATCTTTTCACTTGGGTTCCCTAATTTGTGAGATGATCATGGATGACATTCTGTCTGGTGAGGTGTGGGCAGATGTGGGTTTGCAATGCCATGGATCATCAGGGTCTTCCTGCAGCCCAGGACTTTCCATGAGAAATGGAAGGAAGAAGCGGGGGAAGCCAAGTGTGCTGATTCAAGTGACCTTTTGGGGCTTGGAAATGATTCTCATTAGCAAGAAATATTCTTTATGGTTGAGCCCATGAGTGTCCTAGTATTCAAGTGTTTGGCTGTATCTGAATGGGAATTACTTTTCTGGCCTGTGCAGCCCAGCAAAAGGTGAGAAAACACATTGAACTCTCTGCTTGAAATGCTCTGTGTTCAAATTCCTGCTCTATTGGTTTCTAGCAGAATGACTGGGCTGCATTTTTTAGCTTCCCCTGGTGGTAAGTGGTTGTGAATTTTAATGCCTCATAGCACAGGGATCTGTATCTAGTTACTTAGTGCACATGATCTATAATTTCTAGGTAGTGTGAGGAAGAATTACTCAAAACAAGATAGGGAAAGGGAAGGGTTCCCCCCGCCCTTCCACTTTATAGTCCTTATGGAAATTTCTCAATAAGGAATGGCCCTTATATGAAAATTCTGACCAACCAGTTTGGGATGTCTGTGTAGACAGGCAGCATTCGGGATAGGACACTGTTTTGTATGCCTAAGGAGAGAGACCTGTGGGTTATTCTTGAGAGAGACTAAAAAAATAAAAGAGGAGTGTTATAGAATCAGTGCAAGGTAGAGGATGACTCATGTCACGTGATCCCTCTCTCAACCTTCTAACTAGTCCATAAACTTCTTAAAGCACATACAATGCTCAGTGACCATCAACGTAGTGTTAAATCTAGCAAGAAACTATGCTTTGCCTCATAAGTGACATAGGAATGGAAAACATTACACATGTGCACAGAGAAGCCAGACCATGGGCAGGTAAGTAACAGCATTTTTCAGATCTCTTAAAGAGGGGAAACTTCAGTTTTCTTAAGATCCTAAAAGGCCAGCTTGGTTCTCTAAGACCATGAGGATCTAGCTGACCTTATACTTAATGCAACCTTGGTATTTTCTTCTTTAGATGGAAAACTTAAAGTTGGCTGTCTCCAATAATAGATTCAATTCTTTAGCTTAGAGTCTAGACCAAGTGTTTTGTTCATCTCCTAATGCTTTCTTCTAACCTGCCTTTTCCAATGGTCAGGGGAGGGCAGTGTTGCCTAAGAAGGCCTTATCACAGGTAGCGGTGATGACTACTGGCAGGACCAGTCGGTCCAGTTGTTGTGATGATTTAGAAATGGCTCCATTTCCTCCAGAAAAGCAGAAAGCCTTTGCTATTTATTGTCAGAATGAGTTAAAATGAGCAAAAGTTGAGAAGCTGCCCTGGCACAGCTGCCATACATTATTCCACAGAGTGATCTCCATACTGTTTGGGCGATGAAAAGATGTCCTTGGGGGGTGCAAGTTCACAGGTGAGATACGACAGATGCAGAGGGAACCTCCCTGTTAAACATCTTTTCTTGCTGATGGAATTAGAAAGCTTGTTAGTTGCTGGAATGAACAAGCTCTGATGAGTTGAATGAGAACTAGCAGATGGGCCTACTTTTGGGAAAAAAACCCCTACAATTTTAAAACGTATTTCAGGATACCTTTGTTATGTCTTTTGTTAATTAGAAATACTTTGATAAAATGGAAAGGTCAAGTAATATCATAGATTCAGGTATGAAAGACTATCTGGGCCTCTGTGATTCATAGTGGGGAACATCAATCCAGGCTACCTAAAGGTGAAGTCAATTAGTATTTTAAGGAGAGAAATTTAAAAGGGTCACATAAATTGGCTTTAAAATTCAGATCAGTGATTATAAAATTTCTTTAAACAGATTCTATAAAAATGTATAATTGCCTTTGATACTGTGGCAAGTTGAAAAAGACAGACTGTGGGAAAGTGGTGACAGGAAGCAAAGGACAGAGAAACATACAAGGATGATGATCAAAGCCTATTTGCATACATTTCCTCATGCTCTCAGCAGCCCTATGCAACCTCCAAGTGGTGGGTATAAATGTATATTTCTAACAGTTGAATCTGAGTTTGTTTTGGAGAAGGACAGGTTGGGGTTTAGGTCAATACCTGCAGGAATGTGGAGGCTAGAAAGCAAGGCCCAGTTCAGGCTTTACAAAGAGGTACTAGAGAGAGGGCTGAATCCTGCAGCGGAATAAATCTTGAAGTTTTTGGGAAGCGGGATGGGGAGAGCTGAGAAGGGAGGAGTGGGAGAGAATCTGGACCAGAGGAAAGTGGTTTGGACAATGGAATGGGGGAAAGTGTGCTGCTGCAGGGGAGGAAGCGAGAATGAGGATGTATGATGTCCAACCTTCTGTCACAGCGTTGCCAGGATTCAGGCCCCACAATGTCCCCGCGCAAGCCTTAGCTGGAACTTGGAAGTAAGGATAGGAACTGGGCTCCCTTCAAATTGCTATAAATCTTTGGATGGAGATTGGGTTTTGCTACAAGATGAAGAGTAAGGAACAGAGCCAATTTTGTTTAAATTTGCAGAGCTAGAAGGAACGTGGCTGACATCTGGGTCATACTAATCTAATAGAGGATAAATTAAAGCTTAGAGAGGTTAAGAAACTGGACCAGATCAGTACAGCCTACAAGTGCAAGAATAGAACTTGAATTCAGAACTCTCGACCTCAGGCTTCCTATTCTATTACCTCCAGTATTCCAGCAGAAGTAGAGATACGCAGTTCCTTGCAAAGTCAGGCTGGCTGTGACAGAGTTGCACATTCCGTAAATTTGCTAGCATGTTAAACAAGTCATGATAAAAATGGAGATATTGGTACTTGCTATTTGCCCTGCAGGCACAATGACAGCAAAAGACATCTACAAAATGTCCCCCTGCTTTTCCTGAGAGGATGAAGACTTCTTTTCCACAAGCCCTTATTTCCACGGAAATACAACACAGCCTCTTCTTCCTTGGACACCTCAATCTTCATCTTTCCACTTGAATTTGTATCACCTGAGTTCTCAGTCTTTGTACAGACCTCCAAATCAGATGGCTCAGTTACATATAAGATATGAAATTTTGTTCTTATATTTAAAGAAGGAAACATCCCTGCCATCTCCACCCACGGAAGTGCCAGCAGATCAGTGATTACCAGGGAGCAGGGCCTGGTAATCATGATTGTAAACATCTTTACTATGCCTGGAAAGAAAGCCTGGGCAAAGTCACTGATGGGCTATGTGACCTGTTCAAGGTTCTTCCCTGTTTGGGCCTCAGTTTCCTGATCTACAAAATGAAATAAGTTTTCAAAGTTTGGATCAAAAATAGCAGGAATTGTCTTAAAAGTCTTTGGAAGCCAAAAGAGGAACATGACGCTGTCCTGAGTAGAGCACCCTACATCTTCGGCTTCCGGCTCATTATCAGAGCATCTGACTGTGTCAGTTCTCCATATGCCTGCAGGTCAGAAGTTTGCCGAGAGTCACATCCACAGAAAACAAGGACAGTAACTTATTATTAACTAGTAAATATAGTTTGGGAAATAAAAGCTTTGAAAATAGTGAATTCATGAAGGGAAGACATGGCAACTACTAAAAGGTGTTTGGAAGAAACATGGATTATGAAAGCTCTAAGATTTAAGCAAGATAAAAGGTGCTTCCTAGATTAGTGACAAATGAAATAACGAGAAAATCAGGGGATACTTCAAGTATAACCAATATAATAAATCAACAAAATATTCAAGGCAAATGAAGCCCTAGCATTTATTATGTGGAGGCAACAAAGTTAGATTTGGGCCTGACACTGAAACCTGACTCCAGGATGATGGGATGAGGGTGGTATTTCCTGTTGGAACCTTGTGTGAACACACAGCTTGAGGTCACTGTGATATACCTCCTAGACACCTCCTCCTCCATCCCTCCTGCCTCAAGCTTTCTCCTGCTTTCTCCTCCCTTTGGAGAGTCTTGCTGAGATGACCCAACAGAGGATAATTTCATCCTGTTTCATGTTAAACAAAGCCTGACAGGGGCCTGTCACCATTATGCTTGCTTCATAGGACAGGGAGTTTCTCTGCTTCGTTTGTCCTCTGTTATGTGTAGGTCTATGCTTGGCACAAAGTAGGACCTTAATAAATGCATGTTAATAAATTAATGGCAAATGAGGTCCAAGAAAGCATGTCCTTGATCTTTAAAAGACTTTCTCTGAGTTAGTAAGACTCCCTAAACTGGTGAAGTGGACCCTTAGCTCTGCTTGGATTTCCAGGCCCTGTTGCCTCATGGTTCCTGATAGCTCTAACTTTGAACTCTGACTGAGACAATAATTTCTCCAGCTCAAACCACCCCCTAGTCCAACATGCAATGCTGACTCTGGCTTTTACCATCATTTTAGATTCATATTCTATTCTACTCTACTTACCCTTATTACTCTGGGTCTGAATTTTTGGTTTCAGGTTTACTGTCTATATTTATCACCGCAAACATAGTGCCTTAAAAGAATAGAAATTTATTATTTTGCAAGTCCAGATGTCCCAATTATGAAATGAGTATTAAGGGGTTATGATCAGGATGTGAGCAAGGTTGTTTTCCTTTCTGGAGTCTCTAGGGAAGAACTCATTTTTTCCCACTTCTAGACGTTGCTTGCATTCTTGGGTTTGTGGCCATCACTCTCCAGTTCCTGCTGTATTCTCACATTACCATCCCTGGGTTCTGATCCATCTTCCTCTTTCTTATAAAATCCCTTTCCTTGGACCTAACTGGATAACTCAAGATAGTCTGTATTTCTTGAGTGCCTTAAGGTCATCATATCTATAAAGTCTCTTTTATCATGTAAAATGACATATTTGCAAGTGTGACTGATATACTAATTTTATTGGATTGAGAAATGCCTAGCAGATTAGTAGTAAATCTTGCTCCTGGGTGTGTCCGAGTGGGCCATGGTATATATATTCCCTCACCCATTTCTCTTGGAAGATATTCCCTTCTCTGCTTTCTGGTTGTCATGAGGTGAGTAGATTTCATCTGCCACACCCTTCTATCATGACACTACCATAGAACCAGCCAATCATAGACTGAATCGCCCAAAATTATGAGCCAAATTAAACCTTTCATCATTTAAGTTAGGGGAGTTGGGTATTTTGTTCAAGTGATAGGAAAGCTAATTAATGCAACAGGTTTCAGAGATTAGGACGTAGATGTCTTTGGGAGGACCATGCTTCTGTCTACCATGCCTACCTCACGGCTGGGATGGAGGATCTCCTGAGCTGTCTAAATGCTATGATGTGACATGACAGCAGAAAGGATTTTTTTCCTTGTAACTCCTCCCCCATGGACTCTGGTCTATCAATAGAGCCTACAGGATGGAAAGAGTGTATAAAGTGGATATGCTTGAAATTATCTTTTGATGAGTCTGAGGAAACACAATGTCTTTTGCTGGATGTTGTGGTACTAGAATGTTGTCTCACTAATCTGACAGGGGGCTGGGGAGTTATAAAGAGTTAGAAAAACCTCTAGGGTTGCATGCAGAAATTTAAGTCTTTGTCATGAGCCTTCATTGATCATAATTATCTTTGAATAGCAGCTGCTGTGCAAAATAGACTATTTGGGGCTGGGAGGACTGACTGAATGAAGTAGTGTATGATTCTGAGTAGAAGCGGAACAGTGGTACAGGAAAATAAAGCATCCTGAAAGCTTACATCATTCCTTGTCCTAATTTTGCTGTAACCAGCAGGTGTCCTGCCCAACCCCCAGCATGAGTCTTTATGGGCTATGGTCAAACCACAGAATATGTTCCTCTTAGAGCAATCTAGCAAAGCACAGGTCCATTGCAGGCAGATGGCCCATGGTCCATGGGGCTGGGCTGGCCCATCCCATAGGCTGCCTTGGCAGGAACATTCTGGCAGACAAATATTGATGCCACTTCAAAGAACCGCCCCTCCAGGTGCTGAGGGCGGCTTTTCTGATGCTCCTGCTGTGTCATTGTTTATTTTCGCAAGGCGCCCAGCTGCTGTAGTGATGATATTTATATCAATAAGTGCTCTATTCATCTGCTGATTTCAAGGGATGCTTGCCAGCTGCATATGGCAGCCAACCTCAAGGCGCTTCTGAACCTGATGTTTTGCATTTAGCCATTCAGTTCTCAAAGGCTGTATCAACATCTGGGCCTGAAAGATCCCTCATTCACCCACGACCTTTCCTGAAAAGCACAGCTGTCGCCAATGACCTTGACCTTTTATGTTACACAGTAATGGTTTTTGAAATTCCTGCTCTGCGTCGGAGCTCTGGTTTGTAAAAAGGATATTGGGAAAAGGGTAGAGAAAATGGGCTTCCATAGACCTAGCACATGGAGCTGAGATTTCTGTTTTACTTTTTCAGGCAAAGAAATGGGTGGCAATCGTTTCTGATTCTGCACTCTGCAGAGAATGCTCTAAAGCTCTATGAGAAGTCACGATTTTCATAGTCATCTTAGTTTCTACCCTTCCACTGTTCAGGCTCCACACCTTGGAGTTATCCTTGATTCCTCTTTATCTTTCAAATTCCATATTCAAGATGTCAGGAATCTTTCCTGCCATGCTGGCTCTGGTCATTGTCCCCTGTCACCTGATAATTACAGTAGCCTCTTCTCCGTTCTGTATCTACTATCAGTATCTACCCTTCAACATGAGTATCTTGGTAATACAGCAGCCCAAGGGATGCTTTGAAAAGATGTCAAATTATGACACACTCTACTTTAAGTCTGTCAGTGGCTCCCTTTTCTCAGCGTGAAACCTCAAGTTTTTCCTGACTTTGACCATCCTCCACGACCTGTCCTTGTCTTTGATGGCACCAATTGCTCTTCTTCTCACCTTTACTCTATTGCTGGCCCAGAGACTTAGTGCTGTTCCTCAGGGTTACCAGGTGCCCAGATGGGTGTTAACTATGTGGCTGGGTGCAGGTTGCTGCCTCTGCCTGGGACACTCCCTGGGAGAGCGACACGGTTTAGTTTGTTGTATCTTTAAAGTTTGAGTTTTTAACTACCCTATTACAACTACATCTTGAGCTCCAACCCAGCCTACTGATCTCCATTATGCTGGCCTCTAATTTGTCTTTTTCCATATTCTTATAACTGCCTAACATACATTTAAATACATTATAGGGTATTATGTTGTTTATTGTCTCCTCACTTTGAAATAGAAAGTGCACTTAAAATGGGAATTTTCCTGTTTCATTTTGTCTGTGTTGTTCACTGATGCATCCTAAGCACCGATGATAGTTTCCAGCAAATAGCTGTAGCAGATGTTCAACAACCGTGAGTCACGTGAATGAAAGGAATCTCTCCTGGATGTCTCTCACAGGCACATCCGGAGTTGGACTCCCTTCTGTTCACACTTATTCCTCTCCTTTTTCTACCTCCTGCACCCTCCTGTCTTTCCATTTTGGCCAGGTATTCCCTGGACACACGATTGCTCAGATGAGACAGCTGCTAACTTTTCTTTCTTAATCACCTCACGCATGCAACTGCTCCCCAAATCTTATAGATATCAAAAATGGAAACATTTTCACACTGAATTCCAGTTCTCCAACCTCTTGGCCACTTTCTTAGCTCAGATCAGCACACTTGCTGCATTTTCCTCCCCAGTCTCTGGCTCCCAAGTTTGTGCTCCAGCCTTTCTTCTTCCTTGGTCCTGGACTTGGTTTTCTAACAGGAGCTCTGGCTTTGTCCCTCCACACTTAATTTCTCAGAAATTCTCCCTAGTGGACATCCAGGACTTTGTAACTGTCCTAGGAACTTAGGATTCATAAAGGAACCCAGGGTGACTAAGTTTCCACAGCCACTAGAAGATGAAAGGCCAGTGTGGGTATAACCCCAGACACCTGAGTCCTACTTCAAAATGATTGGCTCTTGGTTATGTCTCTTCATACACTGGTTATGCATGAAAGCTTTTATTTTTTAGAAAGAATCCTGTGCTTTACAAAGTAAAAGTCTGACATGAGACTGCAGTCCAAAGCCTGAGCATCTGAGTCCTGCATAGGGAACTCTGGAAGCTGGCCTCTCTAGCCTTAACACACTTCTTTTTGGACATCCCCCAAGCCCTTGTGACATTGGAACAGAAGCTTATATGTATTCATCCTGTTTGTCTTTGCCCCATGCTATTACTTTTGTCTGCCATACTTTTTTTTTTTTTTTTTTTTTTTTTGCAGTACTTGTAATTGAACTGAGGGCCTTCAAACTACAGTGCACTTTTCTGTTTTTATTTTTTATTTTGATACGGAGTCTCAGTAAGTTGCTAAATTACCCAGGCTGGACTTAAACATGCAATCCTTCTGTCTCAGACTCCAAGAATGCTGAAATTACAGGCAAGTGCCAGCACACTTGGCTCTGGAATGCCTCTTTCCAGCTAATTCATCCCCCAGCACTTCAACCCCCTCTCCACCTTGTTCAAGGTCAAAGTCACCTTTTTTTTGAAGTCTGTTCTCACCTTCTGGGCAGAATTAATTGTTCCTTGCTCCTGGTCAGCAGAACACTTTGCTGTTGACCTCTATTATAGCACAGCCACAGGACACAGGGACAATTTACTCATATGTCTCTGTGGCAAGACTGTGAGTTCCTAGAGGCTGAGATTATAGCTCAGATCCTTTTGAAAATATTGTTTATTCCCACCAAGTCTACACAAGGCCCAAATTCCTACAAGAATGAGCTGAGTTGCTTTGAGTTGTCTTCAAGGTAGTGAAATGACAGGCAATTTTCACTTTTTCCAACCAAGAATAAGGGTAAGCCCCATAAAACTGTCCTAAGACATGGGTCCTGTGTCCTAAGTATGAACATGTGTTGTAGATTTATGATGCTTGCTGCTGCCAAACCCAGAGGAGCTAAGGAATGAAGCCAGGGCTTTAGTGGATGGTGGTTCAGGGACAAAGCCTCCAAGGTTTGAGGTTCAGGCTCTGGCAGCATGGGGTACAAGGTAAAGGGACCAGTGCTGGTGGGCGTGGCCAATCACTGAGTATTCTTTAGAACCATATGTACTTAGTGTTGGAGAGGTGACTTCCTGGCTCTATAAGCTCTCTAAAATTTATAGTAAGAGCCTAACCAATGCCTGAGGCATGCAGCAATGTTAGCAACCCTGGGTACATTTGGACAAAGTTCAAAAGGCAGCCCAAGTCATTGTTGGTAGTAGCTGTGCAGAGGATCAGACAAGAGGTTCCCTGCTTGTGCAGTCAGCAGAATAGACTTCTCTGGTACACATGACCAGACAGTGCCCATCACAGGGCACATCATAGTGCTCATCACAGGACCTCCCTCCAAGTCAACAGCATGGCTCATCTGACCCAAATGGGTCCATCTAGGGCAGCCATTGAACCTCTCCTACCTGGGCAGTGTCCATCTCATTCAGCATCACCACAGAAGAGCAGTTATAATCGAACACCAGCCTCCAGAAGTCTGCCACAGTGTTGGGTAGAGGGTGCTGGGTGACCACAAAGGCGGCAGGTTGCTTGTGACTCTGACAAAGAAATGACAGACTTTGTAAAATACATATCCATCAGTGATACTCTGATGATGATGAGGCCCGGATGGCTGCCAGAGGCCCTGAGCCTGCCAAATAGATTTCATAAAGCACCTGCCAGTTTTGTTATCTCTTGGTACCCTGGTGGCAAAGGAGACCTTCTCATAATGAACACATTCTCCTCTAAACTAAGACATTTCATTAGGAAAGTGTCACTTGGATGGGATTTATCCAAATAAATTATTTATGTCTTAGAGCTCAGCAAATAATCATCATTTCAATATGAAATGGCAAATTCTGGATGCAGATTTGCTGCTCTCCTGACCAAGACACCTCTCAGGATATTAGGAATCCAATGAGTGCTTGTGCCTGTGACTCTAGGGAGGGGTCAGGCTGACCTCCAAATGAGCTTAAACTGCAAAGCTAATTCCTGTATCCAAGTTGGTTTGAGGGCTGAACTAGCCTGGCAGAAGGTGGGCACTGTGTCCTACAGTTAGTGGGGCAGGGAAAGGTACCCAGGAATTAGAGCCTTGTAAGGTATGACTTATCCATCCACTCATTCATTTGTCCATCCATTCACACATTTTTCACCCATTTATTTATTCAACTGTAATTTGTAGAGTGCCTTTAGAGGAGTGTGTGTGTGTGTGTGTGTGTGTATGTGTGTGAGTGTGTATGTATGTGTGTGTGTGTTAACACTGATAAATTAATAGATGGATCTCAAAGTTCAGATCCTTTATCTGTAAAATGGAAATCTGTAAATTCAGAGGAAAATGGTTATCCTACAATTGAGTGAGATTTGTATGTGAAAGCATCAACAAGCAAGAGCCTGACTCTAAGCCCACTGGCAGGCTGCAAACACTTGTGACTTAGGTTTTCATCCAGAACACTAGCACACCAGGTGGCACCCATGGGACACAGTATAACTACGGAGAACAAATAAGCATTAATAGGAATTGATAGGCATTAATTCAGCCTCCAATTTCAGACAGGGGACATGAAATCCAGAAAAAAATGAGCTGTGTCAGTACTGGAACTTCAGCAGGGCCCTAGTTGTCATAACACTCTGTGGGGAGGGATTCGGAAAGACTGGAGAGTCTCATCAGTGGTGTATGAAACCTAAGAAATATCCTGTGTTTTCAACAAGTTTTCTTGGGAGATAGTTCCTGTGAGCCTCTCAGCTGTTTTCAGAAGAGTCATAGGTCAGAAGGTGATGGAAGGGGAAGCAGATCTGGAAAATCACTTGTCAACATGGACGCTATATGCATGTATCGGGGAGACCTGCTTTTCGAGGGTCTTCTCCTGGCCCATGGAATTGTCAGAGGAGGCTGGGAGGGCAGAACATTTAGTTGTTCAAAAATCAAACTCTCTAGTCATAGATAGCATGGTTTCTGATCAATTTCCAGATATGGAAAAGAATCTAGGCTTTGGACCCAGCAACCATGGGGCTTGGATTCCTGGAGTCTATCCTTTCTGAAAAGATTGACATTAAACAAGTCTGACCCTCAATGCATCTCTGGAAAATGGAGATAACAATACCCAGATGCAGAATGAAACAGTACAATTCCAGGATGCAACATGGTGCCCAACATTCAGGGAATGTTAGTTTTCTTTGCTTTTTTCCCTGTCTCTGTGATAAACACTCTATTAGACCAGCACCTCTGACAAAGCCTTATCTGAAAATATGTTCAAGTTCTGTGCTTCTGCCAGGTTTCAGGGATCAGCCAGCAATCCATTTCATGGATAACATCATCTTTTACCAGGGGAAACATTAAAAATTAACCCAGAGGGCTTCATTTTTTTCTGCTCGAGGCAAAGCTGCTATAGTTACGAGATAATGCACAGACTGAGCTGGAATACAGATAAAGAGTTTTTTTTTAATATAAGGAAGGCAAAGGCCCTGGTGATGGCTCATAGGAGAAATACCTTGTGGACAAAAAGAATACAATCAGAATTAGAGCTTGGCAGGAGGCATTTGACTCCAAGCAGCATCCAACCTACTAAGTAGAGGCCAGTGTCTTGTTTGATCATTGTTTGGATGAAGAAGGAAGGGACTGGTTCAGACAACTAGGGGAAAGCTCAGAGAAACTTGGAATTGTGGCTACACCTCTATATATCATCTGTCATCTCACTCACACATGTGCACATTCATGCTACATATACACACACGCAGGTACATGTTGACCTTGGAAAGTCAACCTAAACCAGAGGTTTTCTCTGTCTCAGCTATTTGACATGATCAAGACAATGTTCTTTTCTCCTGAACATACAGCCAGGGTTTTTGTAGGGTGTATGAGACTCCGTGGGCAAAACCTAGAGAGGTCTCTTGAGAGGTGAGGTAGGCATTGGTCTCCCATCACTTCCTTGCTCCTAACGCCTTAAACCCTTAGGGAGAAATCTCAGGAGGATCAGAGGTCAGACAGAGAAGAGCTCAGCTGAGAATATCCTATGTTCCTGTGGGAGGGCCACATGAACTACTTGGGCATCACTTCAGAGTGGGAGGGGCTGGGAAAGAGGACCTGGAACAGTTCATCCCCAATCAGGTAACATTGTTCTTTGTCCTGAGCCTCAGGAGGCAAGATTTCTGCATCCTACAGAAATCAAGAAAACAAAGGGAATGCTCAAGAAATGAATTCTAGAGTGTCATCTAGGCACTCTGGTTTTGGCTTTGCTACTGGTTCTTTGGATGACTTTGCATAACTCTTTTTTAATCCACTCTCAGTTTCTTCTACTGAAATTACATGCATGGGATTAGATGATCCATGTTTCTGCTCTGCCATAAACATCTTTATATTACGGAGGGTGGGGTGGTGAGAACCAGAAGTAGCTGGAAGACCAACTGTGAAGAATATGAGGCAGAAACTTTGCCTCACCAGGGCAAGACAGCACCTAAATTCCAAATCACAGCAGGGGACAGTACCCTCCTTGGACCTGATGTCAAGGAAGCAGTGATGACAGCCCTGACAGGATTATTAGGGACATGGACTGCTTCCTTCTTTATTTCTTTTACTGCTTCCCACCACTTATCCAATAGCTTATGGAGCCTTATCCACTTATGGAGCACCTACTATGTGTCATTCTTATCCTCTCCTCTGCACAGGAGTCATCTGGGAAGATGAATGGGAGATGCCAGTGCAGAATCTGTTTGTACCTTCTTGTGTTACCAGGGATCAAGCAAACCCTTGCATAAAGAATGCTGCCTAAACTGAATTTCAGGTTGAGTTGGCTCTGTGGGAGATGGGAGGAGGTGCATGATAGGACTTCAGTTTAGTTGTGGTATCACTGAAATGACTTTAAGCATTTGACCTATTCTTTCCAGTTCTTTGAATCAAGGAGCCAAGATCCCAGCTTGTGTCTAGGTTTGGGCCTGAGTCTTCAGGATCAGCAAAGGTGCTCAAAGCCAGGAGGCCAGAAGCAAGGAGAGGGTAGCTGGTGGATTCAGGGCCTTGAAGTGCAGCCACTGCCACCTTGGGAAGAAGCTTTTCCCTGGAATACCAGTCAACAGTTTTCTGCCAGGACTCTACTTACATCCATCAGTGCTGCATTGATATAGTTGCTGGATTCTCCATCCACTGAGATCAGGAAAGGCAGGCAGCGATCCAGAGGCAGGACATCCATGCTCCGATTCTTATCGTGATTCCGGGGCAGGAGTCCGATGCTGCAGTCCTCGGGCCGGACACGTGGTGTCACAATGTTGAGTGTCTGTGGGGCAAAAGATAGGCAGGTAGATACTGCTTAGATAGCTGCTTCTGAGGAGAGGAGGACAGTGATGTTGCACTTTAGCCTAGCTTGCTTATCTCCACCCTTTAAGCTTGGCCCTACTGTCTGTTTCCTGGGACCCATGCTTCCTCCATGGTGGGGGTGTTCTATCATATCCTGCTTACTGCTATGGGACTGGTCAGTTGAGAGCCTTTGCCAGAGGGCTGTGGAACACTTTTAACATGCTAATAGTACAGCGGCAGCACACCCACCTTTGGGTTCAGACGTGGGGCCCCAACTCCTGCCAGCCAGTTGGACTAAGTTGTTCAACTCAGCCAATATTGCATTAAAAGATAGGCCAGCCAGAACTCCCATGGTAGGTATAGGAGGAGGGAATCCCTAATGAGTGCTAAAAACCACTTGAAGTGTCATGGAATGAGGAAAATGATTTACCAGCACTTTTTTTTTTAAATAAAGAAACCTGTATGAGGGTATAAGGGAGCTCAGGGTGAGTAAGAGACGTCCAAGGGATACGCTCCAATAGAGATACGAAACTGCAGGGCTTACGCTCTGCAGAGGGAGTCTTGCAATTTAAATCCAGAACTGTCCCACATAATAGAGACTAGATTCTGTCTTCAATGTCCAGAGTTCTCTACCTTCCATCCTTCAGGCATGTGCTGTACTGTCTCTGCTCTACCTCAGAAATGGACTATTTGAAGCAGCACTAAGTATTGATCTGCCTGGGGTATCTGCCCATGGAGCCATGAGCCAGCCCAGCATTTCCTCACAGGCTTGAAGCAAGTCCTGGAGCTATATGTCTTTGGGTGTGACAAAGTAGATCTTTACTTCCTTCTGTCTGATTCTCAACTCTTATTATTCCAGCATGACCCTCGTACTGGCCTTGAGATAGAGGGCCAAAGTCTGTCTTTGCTGTATTCAGTGAATCATGTCTAGGTCTCTGAGACTGAAATTTATGCAAGTCTAACTATATGAACTTAAAGGAACAGATATGCTATGATTGAGCTGTATTCTAGGATTATGCTTCTGAAATTTTGATCAATAATCACTTAGAGATTCTGTTAAATTGCATGTTTTTAAACAGATCTGGATGGGGTCCAAGATTCTGCATTTCCTTCAGGTAGTAAAGATCAACTGAGAAAACCTGAGATCTTCCAGGGAAAAAAGAAGCATAAAATTTGTATCTAGGTGCATAACTTGTCTCCATCCACAACCTGCAATAGGACTGAGTAAGACCTAAGTCTAACAACATAATTATAGTCAAATGCATGCCTCAGCTATCACTGAGTTACTGGCTAGTAGCTGCTCATGGCTGTGTGTTTGGTGCATTGGAATGCAGTCTGCAGCTGCTTGGCACTGTAGTCTGAAAGCCCCTGGATGTCTCAGTTCTCACAAAGAAAACCCCACAAATGTCCATAGCACCACTGAAGTTGGCAGAATCTCTGCTTTAGACTGAATGTGTGCCCCACAAAGGCACATGTTGCCATGGTGATCATCTTAGACAGTGGGTTCTGTGGGAGATAATTAGGTCAAGCGAGTAGAACCCTTACACAGGATGTTAGTACTCTCTAAAAAAAGACACATGAGAGTTTTCTTCTCTGCTTTCTACCACGTGAAACTATAACAAGCAGGCAGTCACCTGAAAACCTGGACAGTGTCTGCGCCCTCTGCAAACACCAGATTTGCTGGCAGTTTGATCTTTGACTCTCCAGCCTCCAGAAATGTGATAAAGCAATATATATTATTTAAACCCTGAAGCCAATGGAAATTTGTTATAATAGCTCAAACTGACTAGGACAGTCTCCAAGATTTGTCCATACCTGAAATTCATCTTTGATCTGGCTGGAGTTCGTCTGGGGGTCCAGCCTACTGATGTTGTAGTAGAGAGAGCGGAACTCACACACGGGGATGGCCGTGTTACCGCAGAGGCAGGCTTCCAGAATGGCATCATGCACGAACACATACTGCTCCTGTGCCGTTGAGAGAGACGGGATTGGTGACTAGGTAAGAACAGTGACCGAGGAGACTGTGCAGAATTTATATTGCTGAATCCATACTTTTTCTCTTGCAAGCCAAAGGACCAAGTCTTCATATTTCATAGTAACTGCCTGAGCCATGGTGTGTTTTGTCCTTATACAAGACTGAACAGTGGAATCATGATAAAAATGAGAAACTTGCAGATGTAACACGGTAGGTGTTCTTGGTGTCTTGCCCATATCTCAGTTTTACCTTTACCTGCCAAAGGCTATGTGCTGCTAATAACCTGTGATTATTCTTTTTGGAAAGCTTTCTTTAGCCCCAGAAGTCACAAAGCCAAGGAGCCCTCAAGCAATGAAAGAAGGAGAAGATGCCAGCGTGTTCTCAGTGCCCCACAAATGTTATAAACCCAAGTTCCCTCCACCCTATGATGGACAAATTAGAGATTCAGGTTCGTCACTGTCAGAGGTCCTCAGCAGGACCAGGGTCCAGGTGTCTACAGTGTTTAACAGCCTAATAAAGTATTCTTTGTTTGCTTCCTTCCCTCTTCTGTCTCCCGCTTACCTACCAAGTACCTTGGGGTTACTTCCAAAACAATCTCTGCTGGTCTCAGGGTCTGCTCCTCAAAATTGTACTAAATGTATTTCCATCCTGATTCTTTGTACTTGTTCTTCTATTCTGAAATTTCACACACTCCCCTTTTTAAAAAAATACCTTTCAAGGTTTCATTCCTTTTGGAAAGTTTTCTAAATCCACCAGGCAGCACTTGCAATTGGGATTTTAGGCTTATGGTAAGTGGTTGTTAAGTGACTTTTGTCCTGAAAATATCATGGATTATTTCTCTATATAAAGTATACCTCCAAATGTATCATGTGTGGACCTGGGGGCTTAGTAAAGCAGTTATCGGGGCTGTAGTGCTAGAAGCCTAAATACTAGCCTGTGTGAGTTAGCTCAGAGCCTGTAGCAAGGTCCTGTGAATGTGAACCTATTCATGAGAGTCTTCACTGCAGATCCAGGAAGGAATGCTGTGTCCAAGGCCATGGCTAATTTCACTTTGCATGGTAGATGATGCATGCAGCTCACATGTGTCAGATCTGCCTGGGCACAAAATGTATTTACTAGAACCAGAATGCAGACTCATTATAAGAATGACAAACCAAGCAAGGAGAAGTGGGACAGAAAGAAAAGGTTGCTGAGAGAGAAAGAGAGAGAAAGAGAGATTCATGGATGCCGTGTGAGAATGGAGTTGGATCTGAGATATCCACAGTATCTATGGGTCTCTCCATCCTGCAGTGCTTTTTCTTGGTCACTGAGGACTGAAGGTGGCTGGCTGGGTTAGTCTCCCATGACTCACCTCTGTCTGTACCAAATTGACTCTCTGTGCCCGAAGCTCACGCACACAGTTGAAGATGTCCACCACCCCTTCGTTCTCAGCCATGTCAAGCATGGTATCGATGGCAATGAAGCAGCCGGTCCTCCCAGCTCCAGCACTGAAGAAACAGGAAAACCTGTGTTAAGGATCTTGGGATGGGACCAGTCCTACCAGTTGGCCTCCATTTCTGAGGGTTATGCTGACAGGAAATATGCCGCTGATGTCAACATAAAACCACTGGAATCAACACTATGGAAGAGGCCTAAGCAAGTGACCAAACATAGAGGCTCGCTTTGTCTTTTATGAAATGAAAGAGTAATGTGTGCCTTTGGATGCCATCCTATCAGGACTGACTAGTTTTGCTATACAACTTAGCAAACACCCATTTAGTGCTTGATAATTGCCTGCATGTTCTCAGGGCTCTGCAAATGTTATCTATAAATCGCCTTCTGAGCTTGGTAGCAAGTTTGCACCCCATTTCACAAGTGAGAAAATTGAGGCACACATGGCTTATTTTGCCTGAGGTCACACAGCTGGCAAGTGGTAGAGTAGGGAATTTCACCCAGGCAGTCTGACCCCAGAATGTGTGCCTATACACTGTTTTTAAATAGGACTTATTATATATAATGCAGACTTACACAGTATGTGGGAAAGCAGTTTTCTCACCTAGTGGATAAAGATATTCCACCTATATAGAAGGAAATATTTAACATAGTGCCTGGCACTTTGGGGTTGCCTAACATATATGTCTTTCCCCTTCCTTCCCTTTTTTCATTTCTTTTTTTTTCTCTTTAGCAAATGCACTGATGGATGGAAACAACAAACAACAGAGAGATAACAAAAGAGAAATGAGCGAGAGAGTGAGAAAGTAGAAACATGAGTTGTCTGAGCTGTGCCAAAGGCAGAGAGTGAGTCTGCAGTCCCTGGTCCAATGCCCTGTATGTGGCTTCACCTGTACCTATTTCCCCAGAACCATGAACCAACAAAATCATTAAAACGGAGCAGGTGATAGCCCTGGAACCTCGTCAGGCATCAATTTCCTGATTCACATTCAATTTCTGATCTCTGATGGCTTTCATTAGGAGCATCCTCAGACCAAGAACAAAATAACATGAGAACTCAGTGAGACTCCATGGAGCACGGCCAATCCTTCCCAAATTAGTGCTGGATTCTAACATGACGATGTTGAACCAGAGACACATAAGACATTTGCCTTAAGTGCACAGTTTTGGAAGGGAACCTGGCAAATTGTCAAGGATGCCTGTGTTGGCTGTGTTTCACATCTTGTTCCTCTGTGCAAATAAATGTCTTTATTGAACAATGTGAAAATCAAAGGGAATGCAAAGAGAAAGAGAGATGGGATAAGATGGAAAAGCAATATTAGGTGATAAATCCAAGAAGCATAGGCCAGTGGGGACCATAACCCTCAATGATCTGGAAATTGAACTGGTAGGAGCAGTCTTCTTCATTACAAAATGTCATGGCTTGCATTGACTGGAGTCTGTTTTCTGGCACCTAAACTGCTCCTCTTGGCAGGGATTTTGTAAAGGTTGTACTGCACTATCACATAGTAATTAAACAGGTGATATTTGGAAGAGATCCCCGGGATCACATTCTGATTCTATTACTTATTAGCTGGGTGGCCTGAAGTAAATGACCTAATCTCTCTGAGTTTCATTGCTTTCATTTGTAAAATGGTGTTGATAATAATAAAAATAGTTCTACCTCATAGCATTAATAATATATGCAAATTGAATTGCTTGAAATTTTGTTTAAAAAGCATAATGCATGCAAACTGCTTAGCCCTTTGCCTAGCGGCACAATGATTTCTCAATAAATATTTGCTACTTATAGTCAACAAATATTTATTGAGCATCTACAACACACTAATTTCTGGGATTAAGAGTGGGGATATGCAGTTGAGTAAGACATGGTTTCTATCCTTAAGGCTTAACAGTCTGGGAAGGAGAGGTATTAGTAAGAAGCAGAGAAAAGTGATAGTTTTGAGTGCTTACTGTATGTCAGGACTTCTCTTATGCATGTAGTGTGCATTTGCCAACTCATTTAATCTTGTTAGCCCAGGAGTGGGTACTGCTCTCCTATGATGCATTAAAGAGACTTTTTATGGAGAGACAGGACCATGGCCAGGGTTGCACATAGTGGAGAGCCTGATAAATATTTGCTATTGTCTCACTTTTGCCCTCATCCTTATACTGGCTGCTGTTTGGGTTACAGGACTTGGACACTCATGGGCTACTGCCCTCAGTTTGCTATGAGTTACAAAGCATAGAATTCATGCACAATGCTGACACACCTGGAAGACTTCTGTCACATTCTTAATTGCTTTATCTGTGAAATGGGTCTGTATATCTACTATTTGAAAGAAGATTCATGGGTGCTGTGTTAGAATGGAGTTGGATCTGAGATATCCACAGTTTACTCAGTCTTTCTGGTCCCTTGATGGATGTGGGCACTGCCAGGACAAGGATGAGATAACTTGATCATGCAGGGAAGATCGTGAAGGATGGGCTGGGCCCAAGGTCACATTTGAAAAAAGAGCCCCTGGGAAGGAAGGTAACTCAAGCAACTTGGCCTTTAGGTCTGAACGTTCATTCTCCTCCAATTCTTCATGCCCTAGACAGGGTATTTCATCATCATTTAGGAGCACTGAAAGATGTACCACTCATTCTCAATATGACTGTCTGGGTGAAAGCTGAAAATGTCTCTTCTCTGTAATCAAGTAAAACCTCACACTGTCCATTTAACTCTCTATTAATGTTACCAGCCACTGAATGATAGAACTGAAGAGGAGGCACCTGCTGCCACATTAAGGAGCTATGGGCGAGAGTCTGGAGAAGACTATGTTAAATATCCTGGCTCTGCCACTGCACACCTGCATTTACAGTGCACCTCTTGGTTTCCTCATCTGTAAAACAGGAATGATGAGAGCAACCACTTCTCAAGGGTGGATCACAAGAAAGTGAAATAATGTGGGCGGGCACGTGTGGCAGACACAGCAGATGCAATGTCAGTACCCTGACTATCACCTGGCAACATTAATACCACTGACACCTACTCCTACTACAGCTGCTTGTTAGGTGTTGGGACTGGTTTCTCAACAGAAAGGGTTTGGCATTGGAATCAGGAGTATCACTGCCACTTGACAAGAGAATGGCATCCTCAGTAAGAGATCAAAGCTTAACAGGCAGCCCTGGTTGGAGCTTGGTTTTGACTCACCTGCAGTGGACCACGATAGGCCCAGCTTCCGGGGGATTGAGGAATTTGACCTGACGGACGAAGCCCAGGAGGCCGGTGGCATAGCAGGGAACGCCGTGGTCAGGCCAACTGGTGAAGTGGAAGAGGCGGAGTTCCCGGATCTCATGGTAGCCTTTCTGAGGAGAGAACGGGCCGCTGTTCTTCCAGCTGCTGCCTGCGTGTACCCAGCCAAGCACTCAGGCAGCTGCAGCCACCGTGCAGAGGAGCCTGCCTCCCTGCTGTCCAGGGAGGACAAGGCCTTGGCAGAGTTACCACACAGTGACTCTGAGATCAGAAACATTTGGACAATGGGCAACAAGTTAAAGGGAAACCAGTTGCTTTATTGCAGGACTACCCAGAGCCTTTGGTGTGTTAATACATATTCTGAGTTCCAAAGAGGGTGATATACTGTTTTTTCAGGAGACTCACTTTGACAAAGTTCTTATAGGATGTTTATGCAGTAAGAACAGTATGATTTTTCATTCCTCCAGTTAAAAATTATTCACAATCATTTATCTATGCTAACACTTATGCTAGGGACTAGGAAGAAAGAAATAAAATCTATCGCCCTTTGCCTGGAACAGTCCATGGTATTGCTAGGGAGGAAGATTCCCTTGTGGATAATTGTATTAAAGTATGCAAAGCAGAAGGTTCAGCTAACATGATCAGGGAAGGGAGGAGAAATCAGGCACAGCTTCCTGGAGGAGGTGATGCTTGACTTGAATCTTAAAATAAATCAATAATACAATTAGTTAAAATTTATGAAGCATGGACTATGGACCATTTACTCTTCTGAACACTTCTATGTATTAATTCATTTAACCCTCATGTCAAACTCATAATGTTATCTCTACGTTATGGATGAGGAAACTGAGGCTAAGCAAGGTTTAGAAACATGCCTAAATGACAACATAACTAACAAGTTGTAAACTGACAATTTCACCCTAGCTCTCTGGCCCCACAGTCTCTAGACCTCCTGATGATACTAACATATGGGTACTACCGAGTTGAAGACCCAGAAGATACCACGGCAAAAAGATAGTGCAGGTGAGGACAAAGGAATAGGACTTGGCATGCTGTGGGTAGAGAACCACAAAGAGCCCAGGGCACTGCTAGAGGACCATAAAAGAGAATAGGTCATGTGGGAGAATGGAGTGCTGGGTCCGAGAGGCCTTGACTGAATCTGAGTCATAGCTTTGCTTTTATCTCTAAGGTACCAACAATCCCCAGGGAGGCCACAAAGGTGGCTGCATGGAAAGTGAACTCATAACTGGACTTTAATTTTAGGAAGAATTTGTCGGCTGCTCCATGGAGGACGGACTTGGCTAGATGTTCCACGGTTGTGTACTCACTCAGGTCTCCATCCTTAGACTGATGAACCATCTTCATGTACCGTGTGTCTTGGCTGAAGACAGCCATAGTCCTTTTGTTCAGAGAGCAGTGCCTTCCAGGGGAGAAGAGCACAGCTGTCCCTCAGTGACTGGTAAGAGAGCTAGGTGATTGACTGTCTTTGTCATTTGCCCAGAACTTTCCTAAGATATGGATTTTCAGTGTTGTTTTAGCACAAGACTGCTCTGGATGAGCCAAAATGATTAGCTATCCTCATTAAGGTGCAGAAGACCACTTGGTTTCCAGATAGGACCAAGTGTACAGAGCAGTTTGGGCTGCAGGGCTCCAGTGGGGTCAGATAGCAGCAGAACCTGTTGAGACCACATCCTGGCTGGCTCTTTTCTCCTGGTTTTATCCTGTCCTGTCTCCTTCCCTCCCTTCTCCTATAGCTCTTCCTTCACATGGGACCTGTGTATCCAGATCACTGCTACCTCCTGGTCTGCTTCCAGGAAACCCAGACTAAGACTGGGTGAGAGGAGAGGCAGAGTCTGACCAGAAGAGAGAAAGCAAAGGCTGTGGTTAAGAGCAACGGGTGAGCTGAAGCTCGAAGAATCTTATCCTCTAAGTCAGTTTCACCCAGCAGCCATGGTTTGAGCCCTTCAAACCTGTGCTGAGGCCACTGATCAAAGGTTCTTCTTCCTTATCCTCTCTTCAGGAAAGAAAACACTTCCAGTTTATGATTCCTGCTCCTCAACTCAGGGGTTGATTTAGAGTTAAAGCTCCAAGTGCCTGCCTTTAACCTGCATGAAGAACCCACAAAGCTGAATTAATCCCAGAGCCCCTTAGGGTCTTAAGGACCTATGGAAAACCTTAAGGACCTTTCTCTATGGTAAACCTCTCCCCTTATAACCATTTATAGAAATAAACAAACAAAGTATCTCTCCTTGTGTGACTGTTTAAAAAAGAAACAAAGAGATCACCCAAGATATGACCCTAACACCTTGGCATGGCTTGTTCCTGCAAGCCTACCAGGACTCCATGCTCGGGGTGTAGGTCTCAAGATGGACTACAGTCTTTGGCCCTGACTCGGATCCCAGAACTAACCACAAATGTGACAGATGAGACTGGTTCCCCTCTCAGGTCCTCCTCATAGGTTTGTACATCAGAGGCAGGGAGTACCTCACATTTCCCCTCCTTTCTGGAGACATACCCTCAGCTGACAAGAGCTGGCTCATCCCAGAGGTTACCCCTCAGCTATAGCTGGTGCACTGATAGTGTGGGAGCACAAAAGTCTGGTGTCCTGGCCTCTGTGGGGTGGTTTATTCTTTGGAAGTCCCCTGTGGGTCAGGACCAGACTAGACTTCGTAGGGACTCTATCTTTGCTCTACCTGGCTCCCTTTTCTCTTGTTTGCCTCTTTCTCTTAGAAGAACCTCTTTGATAACCAGGTGCATCTGAATCTTTGCCTCCAGCTCTGCTTCTAAGGAACTTGGCCAAAGACAATACCCAAGTACCTCTTATTTTCCTTAGTTGGAGTGGGGTACAAGCTTCCTGAGTTTTCCAGCTGAGTCAATAGACTTTAAGAGCATCAAGTCTGGGGAGAAGAGAGAGAGATTCTGGGAGCAAACAATACAGTCTGGGCTACGTATTGGCTACAAGAATGTCACTGGGCTCATTTCATAGTCCAGTCTGCATAGCAGCTGCTTTGGTCCTCATGAAGTCTTATCTGAATCTCAAGGGCACATCTTCCAAAGCATTTAAGTTCCCAGTTCCTTTTGGATCCTCAAACCCGTGGCCATGAGTCATATTAAAGTGATAGACTTTAGAAAATGACAACTATGATGTAGCAGAATGGTCAATGGGCTTCAGGAGCCAAGCTGTGAATCCCGGTTCTGCTACCTTGTATGTGGGCAAATCTGGCTACCTGACTTAAAATCTGTATCTCAATTTTTTAATCTATAAAATGTAGATAAAGTAGTACCTACCTCAGTGTATTGCTAGGAGAATTAAATGAGTCAATTTATACAAAGCTCTTCGAAGAGTACTGGATTTAATAAGTGCTCAGTAAATTTAGGTGGCCTTAAAAAACAGACATCCCTAACGCGATTTGTCTTATGATCTTTTGAGTTTACAGTGGTGCAAAAGGGATACAGATCCTGTAAGAATTTTGCTTGAATTTTGTTCTCTTCCCAGACTAGTAACATAGTATGTGGTATGATACTGTCTTTGATACAACAAACTCTAAGTCCCACTCAATCTTGCCATCAGAAGGATAAAAAATGAGTACTCTACAATCCACTCAGAAGACTGTGCTGTTAATCTGTAAGGTTGTGTAGGTTAGCCATGTTAAAAGCATTTGCAAATCACAATTAGTCAGGGCATAATCTCTGCATAAATCAAGGGACATCTACATGATATAATGTAATAGCAATGATTATGTAATAGTTTAATTATAAAGGTAGTAATTATTTGGGATCTCATTCTTTTCTCATGTTGTTTATTTTTTTATTTTTTTGAGACACTGTCTTGCTATGTAGTTCAGGCTGGACTTGAACTTACAATGTAGACCAGAGTGACCTTAAACTTGTGGTGATCTCCCTGCCTCAGCTTTCTCAGTGCTGGTATCATAAGAATAGGCTATTTCTGACATCATTGGCACTTTGGGCTGGATAATTCTTTGCCATGATCTGTGCTGTGCTCTGTGTTGTAATTTATTTATCCACACCCCTGGCTTCTAGCCACTAGATGCCAGTAACAGCCTTCCTCCTCCCAAGTTGTGATGAGCAGAACAGTCTCTAGACATTGACAAGTATCCGCTGAGGACCAAGTCACCCCTGCTTGAAAACCAAAAGCCTAGAATATATTGAGTTTTTGCTCCTCAATGCTTTGCGTATTTCTTGGCATTTGCTAGCGCTATTTCTTACATTCTTTCATTGGCTAGAACCTTTCCACCCTTCATTCTCAGCCCAGTTCCTACTCCCAAGCCCTTTCTGACTACCCCATCACCCTATGCGTTTCTGTCTTTATCTTTTTCATGTTGCTCTGTGAGTTTTATTATGATATGCCTTTATTTCATTGAGTTGTCTGTTGGATTTCACTTAACCCTCTCACTAGACATGTGATCCATTATAGTATTTATCTAAGTCTGACCTGAAAGCTAATCTGTTCCTGGCATTAAGTGTGGAGCTGAGCACAGATCATCTTCGGTCTCTATATGACCTGAGTGGACATGTCAATCTCCTGGACAGGTTGCCCACAACCAAGGGAATCTTACCTTCTGGACTGTGAAGGTACGAATGACATATTCCGCTAGGGGCTCTGTTTCAATCAGGGTGACTTTAATGTCTCCATAGACTTCTGTATCATCTGGCCAGTATCGCACACACTTCACCTGTGGCCAAATGAGAGACAAGGAAGGATAGAGACAAAGATGTGTGACAGGGTGGCTGATTGTGACCAGCCACCTCATCTGGATTTTTATTCAAATAAACCCAAGGGACAACTTCAATGACATTCCAGCCCATGAGGAGCTCAGATGGCCATGGACTGGCAAATTGCACAGGGCCAACCTCACTCCTAGAGGCACTGGGGTCATTAGAAATGATAGTAGGATCTGCTGTTGCAAAGCCCCTTGTCCGTTTCCAAAGCATTATCATACAAGTGATCAAACAAAACTAGGTGAGATAGGTGGGTATTATTTCCATTTTGCAGATGAAAATAATACTCAAGTTTGGAAGTTTGGTGACTTGTCCAAGGTCATGTGGCCAGTTTTCTACTTTTGACTGAGTCCTTTATCTGCTCTATCAGGCTGGAGCAGCTGAGTGAGATCAGCTGAGCAAAGATGAGAATAAAAGGTGGGAAACAGCTAGGGGGTGGAAGCAGAAACGGTCAGGAGAGGGTCGTCATTAAGAAGTCGTGGTAGGAAGCCTCTCGGTTGGGGAAAGAATGGAAATGCTGGGCTCAGAGGGAAGATTCTGAACCTGCTCTCTGCCCTGGAAGTGGGTGCAGATGCTATGAATAAGCATTCCCACATGCGACTCTACAGGTCACATTCCATGGAGGAAAAAGAGATCATGTTTTCCCCTTAGAAGAACAAAAGCATTATTACCATTCCGGGGGACGCCGCACGGCCTAGCGTGGCATTTCCCATAGTGTGTTCCGCTGGGTGCTAATAGGTGTTAGGTAAAAAACAAGAAACAAAAAACAAACACAAAAAGGTTTGTGGTCAAATGAGTTTGGGAAATGCTGATTAAACAAAGTTCAACAGGTTGCTTCACTACAAGACTATTTAGCTCCTCAAATTTGCTAATGCTAATATGCTTCAGGATTCTTCAAAAGGGGCAGAGGACACAGCATTTCCCAAACGTATTTAACCATGGAACCCTCTTCTCACTAAGCATCCTGCTGACTAGCATCCCGTGGAACCCACTTAGGGAAACACTGATATAATGCAACAGGTTTTGGAGGGAAAATGGATTCATTTTCCAAATGGATTGCTTGGTTGTAAAATTCAGTAGCATCCAGAAAGTGCTGAAATCTCTGTAAGCCCTAGCTTCTTGTTAATAATACTAGATAACACTTACTTTGTCTAAGTGTTCTATAAATAATTTACATGTATTATTTTAATTACTTATCACCATAACCTTAGATGTTACTATTTTTCCCAGTTTACAGTCAAGGATCTAAAACACAGGGAAACCAAGAAAATTACCCAAAGTGTAAGAGAGGTGGAACCAGGATGCAAACCCAAGCCAGCTGAATAACAACCAGGAACCCTTCCATGTGCAATTGTTCTGAGATAAATTTAATGTACATTAGATGTCTGGCAAATACATGGACAATGGCAGGAGTTCTACTAGGTGATTACTCTCCTCTCCAAATTCAATCTGGATTCATAGTGTGTCCAAAGGAATATGTTTCTAATGTGGGATATATTGTAAGGCTGGATTTTGCCTCTGAATTCTCGAACTCTTGATTGTCTTTTTCTCCACAGTAGCTTCAAGCTGGGCCTGAGTCCTTGGGTAGCCTGAGCACAAGAACCATGGGCACCAGATTGAAATTCAAGTCTCACATTTCACACACAGGACTTGTTTGAGTGACTTCTGGGTCTTTACTCCACGCTTTAGGTCTGATTCTCATCTATAAAACTGGGGAATGGGTTAGATAATAGTGAACTTATGGATGAAGTCTTACTTGGTTCAAAATCCCCATTAGGCCATGAGATATCCATATCTTTTGACTGAATTGTGACAGCCTGGATTCCCTTTTCCCATGACTATGGCCAGGACATATTATCCGGTTCTTTCTAAGACAAACTTACCTGCCCACTCTTCAGTTAATTCATATGATACGCAAAGGCCCTTTGAATCCTGGTGTTTGTACACCTGCCTTTAAACTCAGGAGCCCATCCACAAACATACCACTGTTAACAGAGGAGTCACAAGCAAACTGGAAATAGCAGTGCTTTTTCTAAGCCTAGTTAGGATGACCTAGGAGAGAGACAACTAGAGCACAGAGGGAGGTTGAGGCCTGAGCACTCAAGAATATCAAGGTTTAGAGGCCGGGGGAGAAACAGCAGGTAGCAAAGGGTCAGATGCTGCCGAGAGGTGGAGGATGGTAAGAGAGAAGAGGCGACTTGATTTGTCAACATGAAGGATGTGAGTGATATCAACAAATACCACTGCTGGTGAGATGCAGAGTAGCTACATCAGAGTGGGTAGAAGAGAACAGAGTGAAGAAACAGCCTCTGTCTGAGTCATTGAAGTTCAACAGGGAAGAGGAGACAGGAGAGTCATTTTTGCCTGTTATGTCTTTTTAAGTGGAAGGTACTGAGCATGTCTACATGCTGAGGGGGAACATCTAGCAACGAGAAAGAGACTTATTATTTAAGTGAGATGGGGGAAATGAGAAAATTATTGAGAAGAATTAGGTTTAAGGCTCTAGGCTTTTCTTTGAAAGGACAGAGTCTTGGCTTCTGTCATATTGAGCAAAACCATAGGAAATGGCTGATATTCAACAATCTTGGGTCAACAAAAGTAGCCATTTCTTATGGTTGAGCCTGACAAAAGAAGGGAAGAACAAGAAGATGATTGCACATACAAGTAGGATTGTAGCTTTTAGATGTAATGATGAGGGCATTCACATCTGATGGCTTTAATTTCCTCAAAATATATGAGATGATGTTATTGATAGAGAACGAAGGAGAGAGAGGATGGAGGACTTGAAGGGAAGGAAATTACTAGAATGTGAAACAGGAGTGATGCTGTCTTCCCCCGAGGTTTCTGGAGGTCTCAGAGTGGAACAGGGGGCACTGAGCACAGCGCAGGGTACAGAGATGCTGTAGCACACCTCTGGCACTATCTACCAAGGGACAGCAGGAGAGGCTTACCCTGCCCACTTCCACGAGGTTTGTGACCATGACGATGCTAGCTGAGTTCTCCTGCCAGATCATTCTCCAAAAGTCCTTTACTGTCTCCTGCATGGGACCTGCCAACAGAGAAGGTGTTAGAAATTGTGAGGGTAAGGTAGCAGCCCAGAGGTCTGCCTCTCTAGGCTGCTCAGTGAAGATTCCCCATAAATGAGCAAGAGGAAGGCCAGCTAGTCCTTACTAGGACATTAAGTAGCAGAGACTAGGGCCAGAAATGTGAGAGCTTGATGGGACCAGGACAGGCGATGAATAAGAAAGCCACATCCCAAACTCTCGAGGTCTGGAACACCCTTTCCTCCTGCTCTTTTCATCTTGCTCAGTCCCACCAGCCCCACTTTCTCCTAACTCATTACCTTATCTTCACTGTAGGTGGGGCTGTGCCCAAGGGAATTTTCAAAAATTGAGCTCAAGGAACTCAATGAGAGAGGGAAGGAAATTGGGGTGGTAGAGGATAGAGCTGTTACTGCAAAAACAGGAGACCCTGATTTTGAGTCTGACTGGAGCTTGAATAAGAAAGAAGGAGTAGGAAAAAATCAAAACAAAACAAAAGCAAACAAACAAAAGGAGTAGGAGTAGGATCTGACAGTTCAAAGAAATTGTCTTAGAATGTAATTTCTCATTGTGCTGGGTCATCATTTTAAAAATTATAAAAGGAACACATGTATTGATATAAAAGTTTGATACAATTGTCTGCATTTACTGTAATAGGCATAATATTTATTATAAACATTTTTGATTCCCTCAAATTCATAACAAGCATAGTATTTTTTCATAGCTGCAGAATTTTCTACAGCATGAGGTACTACACTGTTTAACCAATCTGACCATTACTGGGCATTTGCAATACCTCACCTATTTTCTACTATAGATAACACTGATAAATGTTTTTACATAAATCATTGCACACATATATAATCATCTGAAGGATTTCTTCCCAGGAGAATTTGAAAGAGGTAGCCATTTGTTTCTTTATGTTTTTTCTGTGCCAGGGATCAAACTCAAGACTTTGCACTTGCCAGGCAGGTGCTCACACCATGAGTTAAATCCCCAGCCCTTAGTGTAGCCATTTTTAAGCCTTCTGATAACATACTGATGTGTTGCTTCCTAGGGCAGCTGGCTGCCCCAGGAAATAAGGCACTGTCAGCTCTAGCTCCTTTTGGAAGCACCTGCTGAAGGATAATTCTGTCAGTAATCCCTGCTTTGGTCTCTTCCCTCCAGACCTTTTCCTAGTGATGATTCCTACAGCTGAACTTGTCAACTTTTTCCTTCTCAAGGAGCTTAGGAGGCTTCCCAACCCTGCCTTTCTCTGATTTCCATGTCAGTGGAACCTCACTCCTTTCTTCTAGAAAAAAGCCATGGTATGTTAGTGGAAAGGAGATGTTGGCCAATAGACAGAAGTGGAGGTGACAATAAACTTTGCGTAATTTTTCAGAAAGCCCTCTTCCCTGGAGTCTCTCTGAGGCGGCAGATTGGCAGGGAACTTACCTTGGGTTGCAATGTAGTGTCGTGGTCGATGGTACCCCTGGATAACAGAAGGAAAGCACAGTGAGAGTCTCCACTGAAAGCTTGTAAAGAGCACAAGATTAATAAATATTTTCTCCCAGGTTGATTTGCTCATAGGCCAAACAGGGAATTGTCATAGATATTTCTAAGAGAAAGGACAAATATCAAGTACAGTGATGAATGTAAAGCACTTAGGAAGTCACTAAATGTCAGTTGCTGTTATAGTTACTTGTGAGGTGTCAACATACACTTTCCTTGGAGCCAGAGGGACTGGAAGAAGCAAAAATTGAGTAAGCATTATTTTTGTTTATGCACCTGAAAAGAGGAGGAAGAGGATTTTTCAAGTTTATGGAACACAACCACCAAAATGTCTTTCTTGAGCCATGATTATACACACAACACTTTATAAGACCCTGTGGAGAACCTAGAGAAGAAAACAATTCTATTGGTGACTCTTTGCATTAGTAACAATTATAAAAAGACAACTGGGAAAGATGCCACATTGCTTTTCCATGCCAACATGCTCAGGCTTGTAATTGAAGTTTTGAGTGCAGAGAGGACCTTGTGGAAGTGTGAAGTTGGAGAGCCATAAGCTAGGTGCTGATTCAAAAGTAGCTTCTGATGTCCCTATACATTTAACAGTGCTTTCGTAAGACTTTTGGGCTCTGGTGTGGGGTTGCCCTTTTGTTCCATAATCCTAATCATCAAGGAAGAGTTTGAAAGTGACTCTTTGTTTTACTATAAGGGTATGGCATGTTAAGTTCCCTTTTTTGTTACACAGACGAAGTATATACTAATGAGCAGAAGTTTGAGCTTTGGTTCTCAACATTACTGAACAATCTCTCTGTCCAAAAGGGTATGTCTTAGTTACTTTTCTCATCGCTGAAACAAAATACCTGACACTCAAAGTTAAAGGGTGAAAGGTTCTTGCCCGACTATAACTTACTCTACAATTATGGTGGTGCTCTAACTAACATAGCGGAAGGCCAAAGTGGGAATGCTCACCACTTTCTGCTTCTTCTTCTTCAGCCCTAATTGCAACTCCCCTTCCTGTTTGCGTGCACAGAGAATTCCAATCAGTTTCTCACACATCATCAATATCCGCCCCATGCGCCACTTCAATCAGAGGTCATAGAACCCTCTGCCTCTCTGTACCTGGTCCAAGGAGACAGCCCAACTGCCATGGGTTGTGTGCCCCTTCCATGTCCTCAACTCAATAAACCCATTCATTTTATACTTTTTGCTTCTGTATTGTGCCAGAATACTCTGACAAAGGGGAAAAGATTTGTTTAGCTCACAGTTTGCAGAGGTTTCAGTCCATAATTGAATGGTATACAACATGGCAGAAGGACAACAATTCATGGTGGTGGAAGACAACAAAAACAAGAGACAGCAAGAGGGGACATGCCTCTTATGTTGTATGAAGGCGCCCCTCCTGGGCAGATGTGGCACTCACATGCTTATTCCCATCACTGAATTACAACTCAATCACAAAAGCCGCTCTGAAAAGCCTACCTTTCCATGACTGCATGAGGCTTTGGATGAACATCTAGACACAAATCTTAATAGGCCAGATGAACAGCCAGAGGACTTATTCTTCAGGAAATAAGCCAAAATTACCATCTTTTTGTGCAAGACAGGTGGATCTCTAAATTCTGGATCCAGTTTCTGATTCAAAGACTAGTTTATTAATCCGCTGGGCATCTTTCCATCTTAATTTTTCAGTTGCTCAGTAAATATTTACTAGGTACTTTCCAACTGCTAATCATATCCTGGAGCTGACTCTCAGCATCAACCCAAGGCCAATGTCATGACCAGAACTGTCAGGTTAACTTCACAGCCATCAGCAGCCCCACCTAGATTTTTGCTTGAGTGGTCTCTCTACTTAGTGAGGCCTCTCAGTTGACAAATATTGCCTCCTAAATTAAAAAAAAAAATGCCACAGAATCTATTACAGTGTGACACTTAGAGCAAATGTCAAAAAAAGCAAGCTATAAAAAAGCAGCCAGACAGTATAGCATGGTAGTGTTTTACTATGAGCCAACTCAATTGCCTGGGTGTGAATACTTGCTCTGTCCCTCCCAGGCTGTGTAGTTAGGGCAAGTTACTTAGCCTTCTTGTACCTCAGGGCTTCTCCCTTAGTAAAGTGGGGTTGAGAATATTTAAATCATAGTGTCGTTCTGATGAAATGACAATTGACCTATGACAGCCATACCAGAGACTAGTCCATGATTTAACATATGTCTTTGTTATTGTTATTCTATTTGTTATTTATTTGGGAAATATTCAGTGCAAGCCTACTGTGACTACAAGTGCCTATCAGACTCTGGCTGGGATGGGAAGCATTTCCTTTCATTAGTGTAATAATGAGTGCATCTCTGAAATACGAGAGGTACAGAGACCTGTCTGCTCCTCTAAGATGGATAGTGCTGCTCAGGTTGACCAAAAGAATTAGACTCAGGTTTTTCTGGAGTAGGTTTGGAAAGAGAAAATCCTAGATCCTGGCACAATATAGTTTCTCAGCTCTACTGTCTTTGCACCCCTTCAATCACTCATTTTCAGCCCTCCCTGGCCAGAGTCAATTTCCTACTGGCCTTCTGCCTCCAGTCTGGCTCATACAACCCAGCTGGTTTGTGTCCCAGTGAACTTCCTATTGCACATCTGTATGTTTCTTGCAGTGGCTCCCTTTTGCTTCACAGTAAGAGCCACATACCTTGGCTTGGGGCTAATTATCTCCAAACTCATCTCTAGCCTCACTTCATTTGTCCTGCTCTGTCCCCTCCCACACTCCTATGAACCTCGTGTTCCAGACTCGCTATACTTCTCTTCATCGTAACCTCATTTGTGACATAGAGGTAACTCCTTTGTAGGGCAGTGTCTATTCCAAATGAACACAGTGACATCAGCTGGAGTGAGTATTTTGTACTTTTCTCCACATGGCATGGGTCATGCCACTCAAAGTTGGGTGTCAATTTTATTTTAATTTATTTTGTCTTTCTGAGGCAGGGTTTCATTATGCAATTCAGACAGGTCTTGAACTCACTTTGTAGGTCAGGCTGGCCTCAAACTCACAGAGATTCTCCTGCCACAGCCCCCAGAGTCCTAGGATTACATACATGTGCCACCACACCTGGCGTGGGCACAGCTTTTAACAAAGGTGGGTTGGTGAAATTCACACATATACATGCTTTTGAGGTGAGGTTGGGATACTTCCTTATGCATGAGCTAGAAGACCCAGAGATCCTAGAGAAAGTGATTTGAAAGATTCACATGTACCTGAAAGTCAGCAAGATGAAATTCTGAGCAAAACATTCATATTTCAGTTGTGGGGTTATGGGGGTTAGGTTCACCATTTTGTGCTTTTCATTTACTGGCTCACTCAACATTCAATCAATGGTATTAATGAAACACCAACTACCACACACTAGGAACACAAAAGTGCACCAGGTGAGTCTAGTTTGGGGCAGCTTTCAGACATCAACAAACTGAATAAGATCCTCCAAAGGGAAAATGTGGCTTTGTGGAGCACACATGGTGATTGACTCAGGGGTAGAGGCCAGAAGAGTGTTTTTTTTTTTTTTTAAGAAGGTAGGGGCTTAATTAGCTTCTTAACTAAGCCTATCTTGGGCCTCTGAATATCCCTGTAATCCCTATCTCATCCTCAGCAGTATGATTAGTCTTTCAACCACCCTCTTCCTTGTTCACTAGTTTATTGCTCTTCCTCAGGATCAGCAGTCACGATTCTGTCCAGAGGCATTAGTACTGGTCATTTCCCACGCCTGCCATGCATGGCCCCAATAATGGAATGGTTTGCTTGCTCACTCCATCCTTCTGTTCCACTGTCAGTCACTGCCCTAGACAGCCCTTCTAATGATCACACAGTCTGATTTCCACTTCCACTGGCTCGCTTTTCTTTGCAGCACTCATCACCAGACAGCACACTATTCTTTATTTAAGTGCTTGTTGTCTGTCATCCCCAGCTGAATGGGAGCTCCACCAGAGCAGAATTGTTCCCAGCATAGCTGTGTCCCCACTACCAAGAAGTTGGCCATCAGCTATGACAAAAGCACAGTGAATGCATGCATGCTGCATTCCTGTCCCTACACTGTGTCTGAGTAAAGAGATCCTCCCTGGCCTCCAAGAACCCACGCAGTCCCCAAAGAGAAAGCATTCAAACCACAAGACTCCTTAGCAGAGGAGATAAAAGGAAATGTACTGCTCAATTGGGTTTCTCTGGGGATTTGCCAAGAGTTAGTGCAGAAAACTTCCTAACCTTAAAAGAACTTTGAGTTCATTTAAGTTCTACCTACACAGCATGCAGATCAACTGGGCCTGCCTCCATCTGTCTGTGAGCAATGGGAAAGAGGTTTGCATCCAAAACGCATTCATCTCACTCTGCACTCCCACATCTGCTACTTACTGTGGACCTAGATACCATATTTATTTTGAGGCTGGCAATTTATAACAAATTCAAGTGGCCAATACATATTTGGGTGTGCAAACAAACCCACCAGTGGGATGGTTCAGGCCATAGCCTCTGGAGGCTCAGACAGGGCTGGCCTCATCCAGCTCATTACCTAAATAGAGTTATTTCAATGAATCACCAAGATCTATTTGTATAAAAATGATTCTAGCATGAGCAGTTAGCTCTTTGGAGAACTAGGAGGAATTCTGGCTGAGGCAGACACTAGGATGAAAGAGTAAGCACCAGGAGTGTGTGTGCGTGTGTGTGTGTGTGTGTGTGTGTGTGTGTGTGTGTGTGTGTGTGTTTTCCTAGGAGTACCCATGGAGACTCCAAGAACTTAACTTTGCTGGAATATACATTAGGGTTACAGTTAATGTGATTCCTCTGCTTTCCAATCCATTGAAATAACTGTAAGAAGGCGGAGTTGGTCTGTGTCTTCATTTTCCCTGCCTTCTCTTCTACACTCTGCTCTGTGCTATGAAAGGATGACTGTATGAACTGTACCAGGGGTTCCCATGATCTTCTCCTTTGAGGAGCATTTAGCAACCAAGAATGGGAGCAGAGGTATAGAACCCAGTAGGAGATTGAGGCAAATGTCCTAGGTCCCTCCATACCAGGTCAGCATGGGCTCTCTTTGCCTTCCTATGAAAGGGCTATATATTATATATGGCAGCCTTTGCCTTACAGAGACTCTCACCCCTTGTCCAGACCTAGAACTATTTAGCTCTGTACCACTGCCAATCCCCAGGCACAACACCCTACCACCCTGGTTTCATTTGGTCCTGTTCACTCCCTTATTAAATTTTCCTTGGTTACTGACATACATGTGGGCTGGTACTATTATTCCATTTTATAGATATCAAAATGAGTGACCAGCCACAATCACAAAACTAGTAATCCAAAGGGACTGGATTCAGCAGATAAGACAAGTATTGAATTCATGACTTTAGTCTTGTTGGCCCTTGATGCTAAGGGACAATGAGACTTCCCTCTTCAGGGTTCAGCACTACTTTTTAAGATAGCATGTGGCAGAGGCTCCTTGGCTATCTGAACACTCTACATTTTACTGAAAGAGGGAGGGGACTGTGGGGTGTTCTAGTCAGGCAGAGGACTACTATCCAGCTGCATGATCTGTGCAGAGCTCTTAATCTGTACAACATCAACATTTCTTGGTTCTGACCACAGTCACACTTTCACTCAGCTGTCAGATGATAAATGCTGGACAGACACAGCAACTCAGGCATGAGAGTTTCTGTGTGGACAGTGATCCTCAGGATTGTCACATCCAATCCCAGCCATTGACAGGGTAGGGAAAGAATGAAGGAACCACTTCAACCTGGACAGATATGTACTGATCAACAAGCATTGATCACTACAAGGTAGTGTCAGGGAGTGGGCTGAGGGAGAAAGAAAAAGCACTGGATGGGGAGTCATTCAATGTGATCCCTATCCTGGTTCTTCCACTAAAGAGCTGCATGGCCTTGCAAGAGCTCTGGAATCTCTCTTACCTCAGCTGGAAAGTGGGAGTGCTGAGACCCATATTGAAGGGTTAGCAAGAAGTCTTGATAAGTAGACTTGTTCAAAGCATCCATCAAACCACTGTAGTCGCTACTTACTGTCCTTATCACATGTAGCAGGATATGTTTAGGGACACTCCTGGTTCAAATTCCTGTCCTCTTTCCATCATATCCTTGCAGCATGATCCTGGATATGTCACCTAACCTTAAGAGCCTCAGCTTAATCTCTAGAAATAGGTAGACATGGCCTTCATCTAGTGAGCTTGAGAAGCTAGTTGAGGTTATGTTGCTATAGGAGAAAAGATCAACAACTCTTTCATTATTCTAAGTCCTTATTCTGGCTGGCTCTTTGTCCATGGAAAGATTGCAGTGTCACCTCTAGATGACTTTCACTTGCCACCCATACAAGTAGCTTCTGCTCCCTGAGGCTATTTTCTTACCTGACCCCTTTACCAGACTGAGAGTTGTTTAGGTCAGAGAACCTGGACTGAAAGGCCAGTATTTCTAGTATACCATAGGCTCTGCTTGATCTTTGTAAAATAAGTATTAAATTCATGAGGGAAAGTCTGGTGACATGAGTATGAACGCCTCCAGCGCTGGTCTTGTTGGAGACATGCTACTGAAAACTGACCTTCCTTGTAAACTGTTCTAGGAAGGCCATGATGACCCAGGCTGTCCCTCTTTATCTCCAGTGAAGATTCAGCCCCATCCTATTGGCCACACAGTAGGTTGTTAGTCGAGGTCCAGCAGGAAAATAGAAAATGCTCCAGGTATTTCAGACAGAGAGATTTAGCATGGGGACTTGATCACACAGATAAAGGAGAAGACAAGATGCCAAATGGAAGAGTGGGGCAACCAGGATTGACAGCAGCAGGAGTTGAGACCACCCTAAGATCTAGTGGGGCCACGGGAGACAGAGAAGTTATCAGAGTCCATGATTTGGAGCTGCAGGTCAAGGGCAAACACAGATGGGACCACAATGGGCCTGGAGAAAAGCTGGAGCTGCAAATGGGATAGAGTCATCCCTGGAGCTATCAAAGAAGGGAGAGAGGAGGGGGAATATGCTGCCTTCTCTTCCTGTCATCCTCTGATTTTCTAGCTGTGTCTCTCATTGAAGGAGTCAGATCCTCACCTCAACATACACCACACAGATGCTCACATCTACACAAATACTCGTATTTGCAGTGAAAAGCAGATCAGAGAATGATAAGAAAGAGATTTGAGAAAACAAAGACCCTTACAAAGCTCAATAAACACTTGTTAAATTAGTGAACCATTTACTCCAGCCTAGATTATAAGGGAATTTGCAAAGCATACTACTGCATTTTATAGCATGTCAATAAATATATCTGTAAGTCTAAGAAACCAATGTGGATCTCCAAGACCATTGGGCCTTGATCTGAGGTCCAGAGAAGCCTGGCTTGAATCAGTCATGCTGAGATATCTACTGACCACAGTATCCATGCTCAAGGTTTGAAAACTCTCTCACTTCCAAGTGCATCCTCCTTGGCTCCTGATTGCTTTAAGTGTTTTCCTCAGTAATCTCTGGAATAGTGAAACAGCCTCTTTGCTTGTTGGTTGTCTTAATTCTAGAATCTTCTCTCTCTGATCTCTCTTGTCCTTGGCAGCAAGTAAATCATCCAAAAAGTCAGTCCGGAACTAATAACTTCCTTGATTTTTTAATCAAAAACTTTCTTACCTCCTAAATTTGACTATTGAAGCCACCAATAATCTAGTACCCACAGTGCTTTCCATGTTCCCATCATACATTCTCCGCTCCTCTAACACAGAGCTGCTGCTTACTTCCTTCCCAGCTGCTTTATCTTGGTTTGTGCTGTTCTGTCTAACCAGAGGCCCATCTCCCCACTCTTCACTTTCAAATTCTACTGTGCGTGAAGCTTTGCCTCACATTACATTTTACATCCCTGATGAAGGATGGAAGAAGCAGTGTTTTTTCCCTACCTCTGAATCCCTGAAGCATTTTATCTGAACCTGTGACATTTTACCACTTTCTAGCTTGCCCTGGAATTATTGATGTGCACAGCTTATCTCTGTTCTGAGGTCTTAGAGTAGAAGCCATGATAGTTTTAGTTTTATGGTTCCCAAAATATCTAGCATACTGTCAGCATTTAAAATTGTTTGTTGCATTAATGACTGCACCTTCAAATGAATGAATGAATGCATAGATATACATACAAATTAACAGATGGGGTGAATAAATAAAACCAGAAATTGTCTTGGGATTTCACAGAGCAGTTACTGTAGACTGTCTTCAAGAGGATGTAGCCTTAGGTAGATGATCAACTTAGGTCAAGCAAATTAGGGAGGAGTTGGGTTGGTCTGAACATGTTCTATAAGGATCACCTTCTGGGGAACAGTTGGGACAGTCACAGATCTTGAGCCTGCACAGCCAGCCCCAGACCTTAACTGCCCAGCCCCATCAAGATGCTTACATCAATGTAGTTGGCGTTGATATAGTCTGAGTGTGGGTCTCCATCCAGCACCAGTAACCTCACCCTGGAATGGTCATCTGCAGAGAGAGCAGAAAGAAAGGGATTGTGGGTAAGAGAACTTTGGAAAGAAACCAGCAATCTCTTCCTTTAGAGAACCTCCTTCATATCAGGTACCATGCCACTCTTCCATTTAACCCTCAGCAGTGCCCTCAGTTACCATTACTATTTACAAATGAGAAAACCGAGGCTCATGGAGGTTACTAACCTTAAAAGAGACCAGAAAGTACTTTCTCCTCTTTCCCCTCACCTTCCCTCTTCATACTGATTTTATTATTACTTAACTGAGTGAGTTGCCTCTTCCATAACACTTAGTGATTTCATTATTAACATGAGGATGGAAATATATGCTTCATAGCACAATGCAAGAGAGACAATATAAATATACTCAGGACATAAAGTATTGAATCTGAATTAATATGCTCTATTTTATGCTTGCTTAAAAATAGTAAGCTTATCTGTTTTCCTCAGCAGCACATATTGCTTTTCCTTCATTTCTTGGGATACTGTTACACATAGATTGTCAGACACATATTGTTATCAATACTATCATTAAAATGAGGCTGACTAAATTATTATAAAAGAGGTTATCAATAACCAAAAATTATATTACCGAGGATACCTCTTCAAACACAATCCAGGCATAAACAAGACTTACAATGTTTAGTCAATAGCATGTTTACTTTCAATAACACCAAATAAAAACCACAGAAGAATCAGGATAATCCTTTACAATTAATGAGCGTGAGTTCTGACACACCAATAAACCCTGCAAATAGAAGATCCTGATTGGATATGATGGGGAAGAGGCCCTGAAATCACTATGCAGATCACTGTGTTAATGTTGTACGATCACTGTATCCACCAGCCAGTCCATCTGACTCCAGGTCAAGTGTAGAATTTGTAGCGAGGAGGCTGAGAATGCTAGGCGTCCCTAATGGTTCCCTGGGGTGAAGGAGGTCAACCAGTTTATCCTGTTAAACTTACACTACAGTCTGTGGCTTATTAAAGATCATTTACTGCTACTAACTGAAACTCTCTTGAAGGCAGGGACATTACCAGTCTTGTTGCCTGTTTCATACCCTGCATCTCCGAAAGGCCGTATCATGTGGCAGGGCCTCCATAAGTACTTGATGGATGCATTCTGGATTGTTACAATGATCTAGTGAGAGCAGTGGGATGGGTTTGATTAGTTTTTGTTATAAATAAAGAAACTTAGGATCATGAAGACTGATTGGCTACATGGCCAGTGAATGATGGAACATGGGAGAATGAAGTACTCTTAACTCGAGTTTAGATGCTGTCTGAATGGGGGTCTAAATAGCATGTTATAAACTACCAGAAGTATACATAGCTGAGGGAATTATTTACAGAGAAGTGATACAGTCGATGGGAAAATTGAGAAGAAGTTGATGGCAAAATTGAGAATTGAGAGAAAAACATAGCTTAAAGGTAATTCACAAGGAGATATTGCCTTCCCTAGAACTGCAGGGATGGAGGAAGTGGGGTTCCCAGAGCTTAGGAACTGCTGGAACTGGGGCTACTTAGGCTTTTCTGCTTGGAGCTGGATATAAGGAGGAGGTTCCTGCTGCTAAGAAAGGTTAACTGTGACTGGGGCATAGAGGGAAATACCCTTCCTCCTTCTCAGTACTAGCTCCCTAGTACACGTCATTAGCCAAACCCAGCCAGAGTCCAGGCAAGGAGACCCTGGGAAACACTGGTGGCAGAGATCAGTGCCCTCCAATATAGAGGTGTGTGTGTGTGTGTGTGTGTGTGTGTGTGTGTGAGTGAGTGTGTTTGGGGGCTGTGGGGGGAGGTTGGGTTCAGGGAGGACAAACAGGGCCAGGACTGGTAGAGAGTATCATCCCATATCTATGGAACACTTGCCACATGGCATACACTATGCTAAACAGTGGGCTATGCTGGATCCCACTTTGCATACTCACCACAGGGGATTTCAGTGGAAGCAACTAGAAATAGAGAGGAAATATAAGCAGTACCTTTGAGTGGGTCAGGAAGTTGAGTGTGAGACGGGGAAAGAGTCTAAAGTTAAGATTTACTGAGTTCATGGTAAGTACCAGAGACTATAAATATCTCAATCATTTATTACTCAAAGCAGCTTCATAATTTTTATAATATCAAGATATGTGGTATTATGATACTTTCCCTTTCAACAATGAAGAAACTGGGGCTCAGAGAGAATAAGTAGGTTTCCCAAGTTACTCAGCCCCTCTCTCAGTCCATGTGACCCTGAACCTGCAAGCCATGTGACTCTCTCTATAAGCTACAGTGCAGTGCCAGGGACCTCAGTTATCTCATAGGTACTGCGGCTGGAGTCTATGCAAATGTCTGTCCCCAGTTGCCTCAGTAGTCTAGCCCGAGAGAAAGGGACCCAGCAGGATAGGATTTGAAAAAGGCCTGGGAACTGATTAAAGCCCTGTTATCAGCAGTTATAGAAGCTGTCAGCCTTTAAAAAGTGAAAATGCATATTATGTTTTCACTAGTGGTCTCACTAATGACTTATTGATTCGAAATCTCCTTTACTTGTTGAGTTATACCTGCCCCTAGGGTACATACCACAGGAAACAGAAAGTTTGGTTTAAAATATTGAAAGATATATATATATATATATATATATATCATTATATATAAATGAGATTTAAAATCTGACAGCACAAATAATTAAAAATCAAGCCAAAAAGAAACTTTTCTTCTAGATAAACATCCTTAGAGATGATAGAGGTGATGGTGTTTGCTAATAATTCGGATTCACCCATTTATTAAGAACACACAGGTGTCTACTATGTGCGAGGTTAGTTGAAAGAAATAAAGTGTTATTGCATATGAGTCTCACGCTTAAAGACTCTGTCAATTGGGGTGGAGTGGAAGATACACAGAAGTGAAACTTGAAGGTCTGGAAAGTGGGAGACGGAGGGCTGCCTGTAGTGACATATGAATGAAGAATTAAAAGTGGAGGAGGCTTGATCAGCTGACAATGAGGCAGATTTTCTACTAGAGGGAGCAGCAGAGTGAAGGTGGAGAGCAAGCACATTGGAGAAGACACAAAGCCTTCCCTGTCCTGGGACACTAAGTGTGAGGATGGCAGAGGAGGCTGGGTTAGTGCACAGTGGCTCTGCCGTGCCATGTTAGGGCCGCATGACTCCAGTAGGGGGCTGGGCTCTGCAGGGCATCCAAATAGTGTCTCTTTTCTGGGCTCACAGAAAGGAATTTAACACAAAATAACCAAAATTCATCTCTATCTGGGCTGATCTCTAGCAAAGGGAATGCACTTTAAGTGTGTAATGTAAAGTTATGAAGCAGGGGGCAGACTTGGGAATAGATCTTAGCTCCGGCATGTAACAAGTCAACTAACCTCTCTTAGCTTTTTTTGCCTTAACAAAAGGAACCAATACTATTTAGCTTTCAGAATGGCGGGAGAAAATGTAGGTGTGACAAGTGCTAAGATATCAAGAGAATAAAAAGACAAGCAATAGCATAGCAGGGACTCTTTGCTAAACCCAATCTGATAAAGGACATGTATCCAAAATATGCAAAAGAACGCTAAAATTTATTAAGAAAACAAACAGCCCAAGTAAATCAACCTGAGTAGACATTTCATGACGAAGGATATACAGATGACAAATAATTGTATGAAAAGATGTTTAGCATCTTGCGTCATTTGGGAATTGCAAATTAAAACAATGGTGAGACAGCACCACAAACATGTTGTAATGGCCAAAATCCAAAACACTGACAGCACCAAATGCTGGAAAGCATATGGCATAACAAGAACTCTCATTTATTGTTGGTGGGAATGTAAAGTGGCACAGCCACTTTGCATGACAGTTTGGTGGTTTCTTACAAAACTATATTTACCCTGCTATTCAGCAATAAGACTCTTTGGTATTTGCCCAAATGAGCTATGAACTTAAGTCCAAATAAAAATCTACATGTGAGTGTTTATAGCAGCTTTGCTCATAATTGCAAAAAACTTGGAAATGACCAAGATGTTCTTTAATAGATGAATGGATAAGATTCTGATATATCCATATGATAGAATATTATTCAGTGATAAAAATAAGTGAGTGATCTGCCATGGAAAACATAGAGGAAGTTTAAATGCATGTTTCTGAGTGAAAGAAGCTATCCAGAAAGGGTACACACAGTGTGATTTCAACTACACGACCTCTTAGAAAAGGAAAACCAATAGAGACATAGAAAGAAAATTAGTGGATGCCAGGGGCTTCAAGGAGGAGGGAGGGTTGAATGAGTTGACTGCAGGGGATTTTTAGAGCAGTGAAATTATTTCACATAATAGGATAACAGTAGATATTTGTCATTATACATATGTCAAATTCTATAGGATTGTGTAACATAAAAGTGAGCCCTAATGTAAACTAGGGATTTTAGGTGAAAGTAACAGATTGATATTGATTCATCAATTGCAGGAAATGTACTGCCATAATGTGAGATGTTAGTGAGAGGGGATACCTTGCATAGGTAATGGGCAGAGAGTGCATGAAAACTTTGTACTTGCTGTTTTTCTGTCAACCTAAAACTCCTCTAAAAGAGAGTGCTAGGACAGTGCCTGGTACACAGTAGGCGCTTAATGAATGGCTCTTTTGGGGCTGGGATTTAGCTCAGCAGCATAAGCGCCTGCCTTGCAAGCACGTGGTCATGAGTTCAATCCCTGGTACCAGTTTAAAAAAAAAAAAAGAAAAAGAAAAAAAAATGAATGGCTCCTTAGGGTTGGATGTGAGGCAGGGAGAGAGTCGATCGCAGACATTTAGAACTTTGATGTGTTCCATCTGCCCTTCTGTACCAAACATGAATCCATCTACCTGCCAAAGTAAAACACTGTTCATACTCATTAAAGAGCAGAATGCAGCTGCAGGTCCGAAAGGCACTGCAAGGAGTGGCAATGTCCTCATGGTTTATGTATTCCTTCTGGGAAATGCTAATATTATTCTGTGTCCCTTTCTTTTCCTAACTTTATATAATTAGAGGAGATAAAAAATTGTGTTTACCCACATGCACATGGAGAAAGATGGGGAGGCAGGCGATGTGAAGGAGTTTATATGAGGTAATTTACAAGCAGCCTGGAACGTTCATTATGCTCTACCTACATTTTTTGCAAGCTTGAAAAACAGCTAATTTGGTACTCTTCATTTGATATGCAAGTCAAGGAGAGGAGTTAAGGAGAGTCATATGGAGGAGAAGCAAACTCTTTGATGGTGAGGTGAGAGAAAGGTGACGGGACTGGCTGCTATGGGTGCTCGGATGAGGTTGGACGTGGGCAAAGCCCGGCTTGCGGGCATGGAGGAAGCTGTAGCAGCAGGTGATGGGAGGCATAACTGCAAGGACTTGGAGATCGCAAGCCCTCTCCCTCTAGGGGATCACTGTCCTATTTGCAACTAATCAGCTCTTCTTTGCTTCAGGATAGTGACCAGTGGTATGTCGGGAAATGCTTTCCAAACAGGTCTCTGGAGGAAAAAGGGGTTCTGACTTGTGTTGCCTACTGATTTCTGTGGTGTAAGTACTTCTGCTGTGATCAACTGCATCCTACCAACACAGCATCAGCTTACCTAGAAATTCCTGAGAATTTAACAATCTGTTCTTGCAAGCTGACATGAATCAGCTACATCACACCACTGACAGAGACCACACCCTTATCATATCCCACAAAGCCTCACCTGATCTGATGGTCTAGAGCCTACTTATCTCTCATCTGCTCCTCTCCATACAATACCCTGATAACTATGGCCTTTAAATTTCTCAAAAACATTATATCTACTCTGGTCACAGTCCCTGTGTGTATACAAAAAATTGTGTCCATCCAAAGCTGACAGTTGACTTGGGTCCTCTATTCAAATTCTCCCTCTCTCCATAGTTGACCCCTGACCATACCTATACACTTAGTCTCTCCTGTTCAAGGTAGGCAACCATGTTTTGTCTCTATCAGGAAGAAGCTGAGGGGTTGGCTGGGCTGTGAAAGCAGACATGAGGCCTAATATGCCCTGACCATCTCACTTGGAAAAAGTTACTACCTTCCCTGAACCTTGATTTATCCACCTGTCACATTTATCTTTGCACATTTGCTGAACTGAGTGTGTTGTAAAAACCAACACAAATATATGAATTCAGTTTTGTTATTATTATAGACCAGAGGTACTACAAATGTGATCTCACTAGCAAGAGGATCAGCAGCTCTTTAGAAATGCAAATTCTTGGGAGGCATCCTCTTCAGACTTTGTGAATCAGAAACTATGCAGTGGGACTTGGCACTGTGTGTTTTAAGAAGCCCTTTGAGTGACTGTGATTACATTCAGGTTTGACTGTGCAGACATATGTTCAGTGATTTCACATCCAGTTGCCTACATGTTCAATTTAATCCATCTTGGGAAGTACCAGAAGATCATACTAGAATTGGACCATGATACCACACCCTCATCTTGATCCAGATGGCAAGCGACAAGAATTTCCCCATCTGAGAGGAACTATTCTGGAAGCTCTGTGGATACTTTACTATAACTTAATTTTCTGAGTCAACTCCAGAGGCATCTATCACTATCCCATTTTATGGAAGAGAAACTCAAGGCCCCAAGAAATTTAATACTCAGGAGAAAGCATAGGATGGGGAGCTTCTGCGCACAGTGCTGGGGTGCTTATTGCACCTTGAACCAAAGACTCAATGCCTACGCACCTCTCCAGGCCAGGCCTCTTCTGCCTACATCACATCACCTAGGTCTCCACCCTAATCTGGTCACTCACCCACTGCAGAGGAGAGAGTTAAATTTCTTCTTTTGTACAGTTCCGATTCAACACAAACCACTACTTCCCCTCCCTCCATCATCAGATGTTCAATAAATCAGTCATCTCAAGTCACATTCACTTTAAGAGAGAATCACTTTAAAGAGGTGGGCCAGGGAGAGAATATCATTTGGATGTTTGATGTTCTTTCTTCCTGTCTTCTGGGTACTGTGGACACGAAAAGAGAGGGGCAATTTTTCAGAGAAAAGAGATTTGACTCATTACAATGAATCGTGCAGCTGAAAAACCATTTCCTGGAAGCATTGGAAATGTTAATGCCATCATCCTGTGCAAGTAGATCAGGAGTAGGCAGATAATTCTGCCGAGACTGCCTGGGCACCTCATTGATGCTAAAGGTCTGCACATTCAATCCTGATTGAATTAGCATTTTCAAGAAAGAGGGCGATTTGGGCACAACAGAAACAGTCCCACATTCAACACATCGTCTTGTTCTGCCAGAACCATGATGGCTGAAGATGCAGATTGAGCTCAATCTGCAGGGCACCATGAGCAGCTTCTCTAACCTTTGTGGGGAAGGGAAGAATGTAAAGCATATGCATTTTGAGGCTTACAGGGCTGTGGTCTACCTGATGCCCTCTGGCATCCTTGGTATGTTGCTCAGGCAGTGCCCCACTGAGGCAGCATTGCAAAGGAAGAAAAGAAAGTTTCTTACGTGCATTCCCTAAGCAGAGTCAAGGAGCTGGAGACAAGCAGGTGACTTTGCAGATAAGCTGCAGAAACTGAAGAAGGGAGCAGGAAGTAACATACACATGGGAAGGAAGCCAACAAAGGTGTATTACCTAGTATTTGCCCCTCTGGTTAGTTGGGACTTAATCCTGCTGGGGAGCTCAGGGAAAAGCATGGAACATGCACCTCCTAGTTATTTTACCTAGCAGGAGAGGGAGAGAGGTGGTACACCTGCTCTATCAGTCATTGGTTAAAGGTAGATTTGGGGGATACTTAATTTCTTTGTACTTCTGGCCTATGGGTACTTGCAGGCAGCCAAAGAAGGCTCACTACCCAGAGCAAGTCTTCAGGAAGAGAGACACAGGTAGTGACAGTTGGAATTAGGGTCAGAAGCAGAGAGTGTTGGGGCCTAGGGCAGGATACCAATGATTTCTCCTGACTCCTCTGGCCCAGAAAAGAGCCACCATTGTAGATGGCAAAGGAGATGGAGACAGAGTCAGGAGGAATGGACAAGGCATGTCTTTTGTTACTGCTACTGTCTCCCTAGGAATCAGCACTCCCTGCCTTGAGACAATGCCTCTGGGTTTGTGTTGAGCCTGAATTCCTCTCTGGGAGTGCGCTCACCTGCTCCCCCTTTAGAGAGGAGAATTCCTCTCTGAAGAGCATATCTGAAGTTGGCCCCTTGTAAGGATGCTTTTTCCCCAAAACATGGATGTGGCTTGGTACAGTGGAGTCCTTGGCAAGGATGCATGGCACCCTGGGAAGCAAAAACCAGACTCTGGTGTGGGCATGGATGCCTACAGACTTTCTATGGGCCTCCGGCAGGACACCCTACATCTCTGGATCATCTCTCCTTGCCTATGAACTCAGATGCTAGACTTGAAAGTTTATGACTCAAGTGGCCACACTAAATTCAGATTCAACATTCATTCATCTTAACTTAGCCTCTCTGCCCAGAGTTTGACCTAAAACCTTCTGACACATGAGAAACTGAGGGTCAGAGAAGTGGAGGGACCTCGAAAGTCTAGCTCAAGGTAAATGATAGAACTGAATTTGAACACAGATCTGCCTAACCTCATGCCCAAGACTTCAGTACATCTGAGCTTCAAGATTTTCCTAGCTGTGAGGGAAAAAGAAGTCCCAGAAACTGTGCTGGGTGTGCTGCATGCCCTCACATCCATTCCCCACCTTCTGCATCTGAATCTACAATCTGGGATACAGATCTCTATGGACATGCTTTCAAACTTGAAAATACACAAACTTCCTCACTATACTCCTTCAGTAGGCGGGAGCTGGGCATTTTTAACAAGTTTCCAGGAGGCCAACAGAACTGCATCTCCTCTGCTTCTGACTGGGCTCAGTCAATGGAAGATGAGTGGGTGGAGAGAAAAGAGGGGATTCACTCCTTTGGCTCCCTTTGCTGGGGATGCCACTGAAGGTCACACCTGTGGTCAGGTTCTCTCTCTTTATTTGGGTCCTGCTATCCCTCCCTTGCAGTATGCTTTGTGGTCTGGGGTCATGTCTAGCCCCAGAGTACTGCACTGTCCCTTGCAGAGTCTTTACTCTTAGAGCGTACCTTTGTAAAGAATCTCTGGGTTATTGTTCCTTAAATTATCCTATTTGAGGGACCTATCTACTTCCTGCTAGGATCACACTAGCAGGGAGATTCATTTTATAAAAGGTACAGCCCCTGCCATGGCTTTCTCTTCCAGCATCACCTCCTTTCTTGGTCCAAAAAGCTTTAAAGCTTCTATATGGGGAATGCTTGGCATGCTGGAAACTGCCTGGCCACAGCCACAGCATCTGCCCTGGAGCTACCTGAAAGCAAAGGGCTCTTTGTTCTTATTTTCCCCATTCATTTCCTTCCCTTTCACTCCTTTCCATTTCCACTCCCTGAAACCCTACTGTCTCTATTACTAAATTTTAAATAGAATCATTTGGAAGAAAGGGGTGATTTTGCCAAGGTTCCCTTGTACTGTTTCATTTGTAGGCAGTGCCCTCCTTCCTGCACTTCCCCTTTAATCTTTTCTGTTCTCCCCGGCCTGGGCCTTTGTCCTCCATTCTGGCCTCTCAGTGCTCAGGGCTCCTTAAGATGCTAATCACACCCGGTTGGCTTCTTGCACCAAGAATATTTCTATTTATCAAGGCACCGCAGGCTTTGCCTTTGGGAGGGACACATACAAGCGCAGGAACACTTTCCATTCCTTAGAGCTGTTTCTCTTTTACCTTGCTCATTTCAATTCCAGCATTTCTTTCTTTCTTGTGGGTCCCTTTATGTTTAGAGCTGCTTTTGGAATCTACTGGTTACCTGGCACTGTCTCTTAGCTCCTAGTAGCCAGGATAGACCTGCACTAACTCTGATTTGTTGCAGAATCACTGACCTTCACATAAGAACGGAGAGCCAGGTTTATTGAAGCCTGTGAAGGTAATATCATTAAGATACTTGAATTCTCTCTGCCTCCATTTGAATTTACCGAGAAGTAGGTATAACACAAAGCACTGCAAGGCAAGTAGTATCTGTAGGAGAGGGAAACACCTTGTGGAACACTGGGAAGTGAGACAGGAAGAAAAGGCAGCTGAGAAAGTGTGGGTTTTCAAACCCATTACCACATGGGCAACTGCAGCCCACTTCTCACGGGAACTCTGCAAAGCCACGGAATGGGGAGTGAGCTGGGATATCTCACGGCTGAGGGCTTTCCCAAGGGCATTGATTCTTCAGTGTTTGCAGGCTGTCTCGTGCTAGGGTAGAATGTCTTTCCTCTACTATGGAGAAAGTCCTTAGCAAAGAGATACAATCAGGGCAGAGTTCACCTTCAGAATCCCATCAGTGCAGACCCAACAGCTGGGGGTGAGGCCTCCCCAGGTGTTCCCAGGGTGCCTCACTGCTGACCCCAGTCCTGCCCTGATGACTCTCTCTCAGCTGCCTGCTGTTGCATAGTAAGGTGGTTTGGCTATGGGACAGGGAGGTAGGCTTGGTGATGGATCTATGTTTTCTCCTTATTCCTGGAATTCTGCCTCTCAAGAAGACTTTGCAGAAGGGGTGGTGTTCTGCTTTTCTCTCTCTCTTGTGATCCATCCCCCCTTTCTTCTTGCTTACTTGAATTTACTCTCCAAAGTGTAGTAGTTTTGATCTAACCTTCTTCTAGCCATCCTTGCTGAGTGTTCTCTCTTATTTGGGAAAAAGCAGTTACACTCTGCAGGGTTTTCTGCACATTCAGTTTCTGTTTATGAGATGCCATGTCATACCAGGCTTGGCTCAGTAGAAAAGCAAGATGGTCACAGCTCTGATGTCATACAGTAGCTATGGGAGGAGAGAAGCTGTCACAATTATCATTCAGATGTATCTCACTGAAGTCACCATGATGACAAATGACAAAGAAAAGATACACATTATGCTCTAGGAGTGAATGATGGAAGTTTGACCACATTTGAAAGGTCAGAAGAGTTCTGTGAGGAAGTGGGGACAGAATTGAGAGCTAAAGAATAAGTGGACCCTAGCAGAGCAAAGACAGAAGAGATGGGCATTTGATCAGTGGAAACAGAATGTACAAAGACCCTGTGGCAAGGAGGAGGACTAGAAAACCCCAGGGACCAAGGGACAGCCAGTTCGACTTAAATGAGGAGGCTGTTATGAGGAGGGTCCTGTCTTATGGGCCTAGAGAAATTTCTGAGGGTCTTGCAATAAGGGAACTCAAAAGGGAAGAGAAAGCATTTGAAGAGATTTTAGTTTTAAAGATGTTCTCTGACTTCAGTCAGAGATTTAAGAGGCAAAAATATAGGTCCATCTTGGATGTGGAACAATTGGGAAGAAGGCGTGATAGAGTCCAGCTAAGAGCTGGTGATGGCTCAGGTGGCTTCTGATTCCAAGCATGCTTCACTATAGGCTTTGCCTGCATGTCTACATCTTCCAAAGAGTCAGACTCCCTTCACAGAACTCCAGGGATATGTTTCTCATATCTGTGCAATATCCTCAGAGGAAGATACCACAAAACCCATTTTACGGAGATCAATTACCTAGTGTCACACAGCCTATCATTTAGCATGCCCTATCTGGACTCACAGTCTGGCAGGAGGAATGGATAAGTGACTTGATACTTAGGGCACTGTACTTGAACAGAGAATCTTGGGAACCATTCAGAGCAAGCAGACACCTGACCTGGAAGCAGGGACTGCATCTCCCTGAGCCCAGCATAGGAAATGTTTGGAGGAAGCCCACATATCATAAATCTTAATATGTGTTTGCTGACTGTTTGAATATCTCTTTCCGACAATTCACTTGCAAGAAATCTTGCTTTCTGCATTACTATCTTCTAAGAGACAAATTACAAACGTTTTTTGATTAGTTTCACCATTCATAGCCCATTCCTAAATCAGCACAGGAAACAGCTAAGCTAAAACTTCTGCCTCTTTCTTCCTTTACAATCTGCTTCTATCTTATTCTTTCTCTCACCAAGTATTTTTTTTTTTCTGGGCATGTCTAGACATTTAAAACAAAACAAAACTCTGAAGGATGCCAGAAATTGTTATTCACAACCCCTTTTCCCCACTTTGGCTGAATAGTGTGACACTGAGAGCCAGGATGGCTCCCCATGCAATTGGCAAAGTGTCAGAAGGCCCGAGCTGGCTACACTGAATCAGACAAAACGTGCTGTGGATTCCCCTTCTCATCAACACCTGCTCAGCATTTGCCTAAGATAACGTTTTCCTGCGTGTGTTTCTGTTGCTTTGAAGGCTGTACGTACTAATGCCTGCCACTGGCAATACTTAGATGCTACCTGAGTGGGGTGTTCAGTTCTGTGGTGGTTTTCTTTCCACCTCTCCTCCCAGACCTGAACGGCAGCTGTGTGCTAGTGTTTTGTCATTGCCTTTGTTCAGGTTTATTCATCATTTGCTGGGATCACTGCAGTGGTCTTCTGACCCACAGCTGGAAACATAAAGGATTATTTGGAAACAATCTCGAGGTAAACAATAGCTCTTTTTTCCCGTGTTCACCAAACTTGATGCTTGGGCTCTCCGAGGAGAGTACCTACAGGATATGATATTCCCGTATCGATTCTTATTGCGATTTTCATCTTCTTTGGCTGTGTCCCATGAAGCAGTCTGCCCCTCAGGTAAGGCCTAAAAAGAAAGAGCAGATGGTTAGAGTAGCCAGAGATGGAGGGTTTATCCACAGGGAGATGAAGCAACCAGGGAAAGCAAGAGCCACTGAGAGGGGATAGTCAGTGTAAAGGACAATATGTCCTTGGATGGGACCTGAGGAGAACACAGTTTAGGCCGTTCCATGTTCCATGAACTTCTTTCCTAGCTCTTTGACTCAGTTGTTGATTTTTCTGTGGTCCATTAATTCACAATCTTTCCGGTAGAGAAGTCATTCATTCATTCATTCATTCATTCATATATTTTTGATCCACTAATATGTTCTGGGTATCATGCTAGGTACTAGGATTGCAGAAATAGATAAATTTCCTTGAGTATTGAATGGGCCAGAATGCAAATGAACAAGCAGATACATTATTTTAGATAGTGGAAAGTGCTGTGAAGAAAATAAGGCTGGATAAAGGGATAGGGAGGAAGAATGGGTATTATTTCAGGTTACGCAAGAAGTAACATTTAGGGAGTAACACTGAAATTCATTCCTTAATGATGTGAAGTACTTTCCAAAAGTACGCCACTGTGAAGGTGTTCAGGCAGCAACCAAATGGTCACATTCAGGGATGACAGTGCAGTGCTGGGACTAGTGTTAGAAGCCCCTAGAGAAGATGGGAGAGTACTGAGAGGAGAATTTCAGATTAAAACCACAAGTGCTTCCAATAGTCAGGCGGGCATGGATGTAGAGGGGATACATACAGGGCACCAACATATCTACCAAGGGCTGTGAAGAGAAAAGGAGTAAAGGCTGACTTTGTCATTGCTTTGAAGAACTCAATGGAAAGATGTCATTTACTTAAGTGCAGAAGTCTGGGAGATAAACAAGATTGGGGAGGAATAAAATATGTTGAGGTCCTTAAATTGCTTTGCACTGAATACTGTGTACTTTTTAACATATTCAAGTGAGCCACAATAATAACACTAATGATGACAGCCAAGTTTGATATGTCTATCAGACATTCAAGCTGCAATGCTAAGAAGTTAGAAACAGAGGTCCAGAGCCAAGAGAGGGGATGAGAGAAGATTTTCATCAATCAGTTTAAGAGGATGGCAAGCACAGATAAGGCAGACAAACACCTGTGGGATGAATAGCCAGGGCTATGAGCCAAGTGGTTTTGAACACAGACGAGGTGCAGCCAGATATTTCATAGAGGGGAGGATGGGCATTGAAGACAGCGGGGCAGCTTCAGCAAACCTGCAGAAATGTGAAGATCAGATTGTTTTGTTGACTGTCCCCATTCTGCTAGTGGAACAGGGTGGATGACTTGCTCGTGGTCTTTGCATTTTATGTGAAGATGAATTAACAGTTTTAGTGGGCATAGCTCTGTCCCTAGTGCAGGGGAGAGGAACTTCATGGAACTTTGTCTTTTCCATGTTTCCTCACTAGGTCCATCCTAAATAAGGAGGAGCCTTAACCAAATCGGCTGAAGTCCGGCCCCTCAGCAGGTCCTGCTTTACAGACAGGCAGGTCAGCATTAATGAATGACAGGCTAGTGCTCATGAGATATACAAGCTGATCTTTGGGAGATGGATTTCCTACCATATCCCAAAGATAGAAGTCCTCTGTGATAAGAGAAAGCCATCTGTCCTAATATAGCCCCTAAAAATGGTGCAAAGCCAAGGGCAGGATAGCCTGAATGGTTTTACACTAATTTCTTGGTAAAATTCATAATGATGAGTACATGATATGTCCCAGAGTTTGGTTTGTACTTACCTGAAGGTCTCATATTAGAATTATCTGGGGAAACTTTAAAACTCCTGAGACAAGGCCTTACTCAAGGGCCAATGGAGCAAACTCTGGAGTAGAACACAGGCCTAGATGCTGTTTCAAGCTTTCTAGGTGATTTTTTTTTCTTGCTATTAGGGATCAAACTCATGACCTTGCACTTGCTAGGCAGGTGTTGACACCACTGAGTTAATTCCCTGGCCCTTTCTAGGTGATTCTAATGTGCAGCCACAATTCTTCCAAACAGTGGATTTACCTAAAGAAATACTTTTCAACGAATCTCCTCTTTGGGTTTGTCCCCTCCAATCCATCCTCCACTGTAATCAGAGAGATCTTTCTAAAATGTGAATAGGACCCAGTTATTGTTCTGGCTATTGTCTTCAGGATAACTTCCAAACTCTTTAGTTGGAGGCCCTTTTGACTTCACCCCAAATTCCCTACTGATTAATCACTTCTATCCTTTATTTTGATATGCAATTATCAGGTGTCTCAAACTTTTTAGATTTTACAAATAGCTCTGGCCTCCTGGCAATTCTCTTCTGCCTGAATCTGCTTTCAAAGCATCTTTTCCTTTGTAAAAATTCCTCTGTTCACTGCATTCTCAGTCTGATAATCTAAATATCTGCCTCCCATCTAGATCATAAGCTCATCCATGGGAAGTGTAGCATCTTAATTATGATTATATCTTCAGGACCCAGCTGGCTCTTGCTGTATATATCCTTGAATGACCCATTTGGAATAAATAAATGAGTGAAAAAAATTAATGAATGAAGTGATTTTGTGCAATCAGAAGACAAAGATCCTGGAATCTCATAGATAAGAATGACCTTTTCCTCCGTGGCCTTCCAGGCAGCTGATGAGGTGATCCAAAGCATCTATCTTGGGTAACCTCAGTGACAGATGGAGTACTTCCTCCCAAAGCTTACTGCCTCCTTTTTTTGAGCAGACTCACTAGTGTTCTCTCTACTCTGCCTCTCTGTGTGTTGCCTTTGTCTTCCTCCATGAGCCGCTCTCCCCCTCCTCCAGAATGTGTATGCACCTTCTTCACTGCGACACTGCAGAGAGCTGATGAAGGTCACTCCTGACACTCCCATAGTTCTTAAATAGTTCTCTTAATATCAAGACTATGCCCTTCAGGAAACACCCTGGATGCAGCTGTTGCTGAGAGTCCTAAACCTAACACAACAGTTGTGATGAGTGAGTGGCACTTCTCAGTGGGAAAGCACTCAGGCACCTGTCACTGCCCTGGGAGGGTGAGGAAGACCTTGTGGGTCGGGGGGTTGTGATGATGTAGACCAATCAGAGGAGGCATGCCTAATAGAGGGCCCAGGAGGGAGTGGTAATGATCCCATAATTGGCAGGCTTTGATCACACATCTATTTCCCTTTCTAGGGAGCTGTAATTGAATAGAGGATAATCTCAAGAAAAAAAAAAATCCAAGGAGGTGAAAGTATGAAAGAAAGACTCATTTCTGTCTGCAAAATGAGGGAGCCAGGGGCATTATTTTTACATTAGTGGCTAGTTACAGTAGATTGACCAGGGAATGGTGGCAGTCATTAGGAGCTAATCACATTCTTTTGAAACCAAAATTGCCATCTCATTATACTTCTCCATTATCAATCTTCACTTTCCTTTTCTCATTCTCTCCCCTTAGCATGTGGAGCGCTAGTTTCACACTTCTCTCCAAGCATGGGAATGTTTTATACTCTTTACCAGTGTTGCTTTTCCAAGGTGGTCACTTTTTTATTTTTATTTTTTTAGTCCAGAAATGTATTTGGGGATGTCCTTGTATCTGGAGAACTGAGCCATGGTATTCACGGAATCCTCAACAGTCAGATTTGAAAGGGTGTTTTGAGAACATTTTAGCTTGTGTATCATCAAAGCATGGTCTAGAGTCACAAAATGACCTGCTCAAGAACATATTCTGAAGTCTTCCTTCTCTTCTTTCTTTTCACAGAGGCCATCTCGGACCAGACACTCTACTAGGTCCTAGAAATAACGGCGGGAGATATGACAAACAGAATCTTGAACAGTTTTAATTGTGGGAAGGGGTGGACAATATGCAAAGATATAGTCATTGTTTGTAATGAGTGCTATCAAGGCAATGAAGAAGGATCTGGGTAGATAGTGGCTGGGGAAAGGGATCACTTAGATAAGGTGGTTTAGGCAAGATCCTTTGAAAGGATGACCTTGAGAGAAAAAGGCAGTCTTGGATACGAGAGAGCTGGCCAGGCCCTCCCAGCTGGGCTTTGGTGCTTTCCATTGATCCCATGTAACACCAGTATCAGGCAACGCTGCTTCTTCATGAGAGAAGGAGGCCAAAGCAAGTTCATTCTGGAGTCATAGCTGAACCCAGGTAAAATCCGAGCACTGAAAACCAAAAAACCTGACCAAACATATCCCTATCCTGCCTGATATGACTACTACTTCTTTGTTAATCATAGTGTTAGCTTCTCCCTATCTTCTCCTGTGATAGTTAAGATTTATTAAGATCCCCCATCACAGGTCTTCCTGTAGTTTCTAATCTAGAACAAACCTTCACTTACATTGTCTCTCACCTCATCAGCACAGTCCATTTTCTGTGAGTCCTTTCTATAGTTCCCTTGTTGAGATGCCCTATCATCTACCAAGAGGTGCATTCACCTCCTGGCAACAAGAAATAAGCCAACTTGCTCAATTCCAGCTGTGTACCTGCTGTCATTGGCTGACATACTTGAGCTGAAAACTAAATGTTGAGTGAACACCAGCCATGGCAAGGCCTAGGAATAAGGAAAACTCCCAGCTGGGGGAACAGCAAGTGCAGAGAGCCTGGGATGGAATGAATTTGTGTTCTAGAATTTGAAGGAGGCTCTTCAGAGCAAAGAGCATGAGTGGGGAGAGGGATACATGTGAATTGTGTGAGTACTACCAAGCACTGGGAGCCAGCAGGGGCACTCGGTCAAATTCTTTCTGATCAGTCAAGCACATGAGCTTTATCCTAAATCCTATACGCTTAGGGAATATTTTAAAAGAAGGAGGTTGAGGCAGGGCAAGCTGAGGACTTATTGAACCCTCCCTTCCTCCTTATTCATATGCTTCACAGATTTTAGGATAAAATGAACATGAAGTACCTGATGCAGACTAACTTCCCCTGTGATTGCAACCTACCTCCCTAGCTACAGATCTGAGGCCCCTGGAGCAGCTGGGAGGCTCATTATCACATGACCACAAGTCACAGGGCTCTTATGCCTTGCTGTGATGACTTAGCTCACAGGTCTGTGCAGCCAGTCTCTATGTCCACACTTGGTACTTTAATTTTCTGCTGGAACTGAGAATTGTCCCATTGGCCTGCTTGACTGGCTCCTTCTTCCAACTGTGATTGGTCATACTGAGCCACGAGGGTGTTTTTTGAAACTTTTAATCCTTCTTCCATATTCTGAGCTGTTCTATAAAGCTTCTGAGAACCACTCACCTCCCATCCAAGGCTGAGGCTGTGCTAGTTCACTTCATTTATCTGTTCACCCCATAGCCTAGCAAATTCTGTCAGCTATGATACCTCCCTTCATTCTCCTTGGCATGACTGTATCCCTGGAGATAATTGGATGTGATATGCCCTGGGGTGCAGCAAAACCAGGCCCAGGGACTGCTGATCAGACAGTTCCTGGCTGATGCTTCAGGGCACAGGTGAGGGTCTGCCTCCTCCATGACCAGACCAGCTCTCTGGTACTTCACTCCTGTCTCTGCCCACCACTGAACTCTGTGCAGAGGAGATTCCAGAATGTCTTCACCAAAAAGGCAGCATTTAACCTGGATTGACATTCACTCTTCTTGTCAAAAAATTCTTGCTTACTGACTACGTATGAGGGGAAATGAGGGGAAAGATGTGAAAGGCTTTGTGAAAGGAAATAAGGGTAGAGTGTCTGAAAGATTTTACAGCAAGTCATTTTACCACTCTAAATTTCAATGAATTTTTTCTAAAAACTTATATAATAATACACATTTCAGGTGAGATGTGCGGAGGAATTCCAATACACAGAATCAGCCTGAGGGACCTTTTTTTTGCTTTCTTTCCTTAGGTTTCTTGATTGTATTGGTATTTATGTAATTCTATTCATTTATTAAAACTCACAGCGTGCATGGTACATTTCTCAAAAATAAAATTTAAAATGTCTCAATATAAAAATATACACCCTACAGAGTTTGGTAATGATTAGTAATTACCTCAGATACACATAACCCTGGACACAATGCCTAGGATATAGCCAGGGTTCAGAAATTCTTCCGTCTTACTCTTTCCCAGAGATATGATATTAAACCTTCACATTCTACTCTTGGAACTCATGCTATATCTCTACTTGATCAGGGACATTCAGTTTATTGTCACACAAGCCAAGATTAGGACTCTCAGCATGCATATCCTGGTTTGCTTCAGACAAAGAAATACCATGCACATAACTTACAGATTTCTATGTATAATACAAACTCTTTCTGAAATGTGACACTGAGTATCTTGAGACAGGAGTACTGTTAGCTCTTTCTTCCTAAGATGCTGTATGAGTTAGTAGTGGCCTTGGTAGAGGCCAACAAATACCACATTCTGTGCTGAAAAGCACATGCCGTGGGGATTATAAATGTGGTCAGAGGAGGCAGGAGAGGATGACTAATGAAGTGTATTCAGCGTGGCATCAGGAGAGCAAATATTATTGCGTACCATGTCACTAAATAGACGATAATTTATGAGTTCTGCTGGTGAAGCTAAGTAGAAAATCTGATTGCAGCAAGATAGGAGTATTTGTCTGTGACAAGAACTTGGATCAAGGCAGAATAGTGGAGTGCATGTCTGTGTGCAGAGACACAAAGCATCCTTTAAAAGGCTCAATGAAAAGATACGGTTTCTTTTAAATGATAAATTTTAGGACAGTGGTTCTCAAACTTTGGTAGGTACCCAGATTTCCTAAGGGACTGTGGTAGCATACAGGGACCCAGGCTCTATCCTGCACCAGTGACTCTGCCTCAGTCACTTGTTAACTCTGCAGCTGATTCTGACACATGTGACAGTTTAAGAGCCACTGCTTCAGACAGCCAGTTCCTGGAGAGATTCTACTAAAATGTATAGGCAATGCTCAGTATACCCACAGAGCCTGCTACACATGTAAGAGTCCTGCATTTTATTTTATCTTTAAGAAATAATGCTTTTTTGTTCTTGATGGAATATTCTCCTTTATTTTTATTTTTAATTGATGCAAAATTGTGCATATTTATGATATGCAATGCATAGTGATCAGATCAGGGTAATTGACGTATTTGTCAGCTAAGACACATATAATTTACCTTGGAAATATTCAAAATCCTCTCTAAAAAATAGATGTGTCCACTGTCTGTCTGCTCTTCCTTCTTTCTTCCCTCAACCCTTCCTGTACTCTGGTAACTTATGTCCTATTCTCTAGTTCTTTGAGGTCAACTTTTTAGCTTTGCATGTAAGTGAGAAAAAGCAGATTTCTTTTTTTGCGCCTGACTTAGTTCACTTAATCAACACCATGTGCTTCAGTGCTATCTGTATTGTTACAGATGACAGTTTCATTTTTTATGGATGAGTAGTATTCTATTGAATATGTGCGCCACATTTGTTTAGCTACTCATCTGTTAATGGCTATCTAGGCTGATTCCGTATCTTGGCTACTGTAAAGAGTGCTGCAATAAGCATGTGATTGCACGTGTCTCTTTAACATACTGGTTTCAGTTCCTTTGATGCAGACCCAGTAGTAAGCTAGCTGTATCATATAGCAGCTCTAGTTCTAGTGTTTTAAAGAACCTCTATATGGTTTTCCATAATGTCTGCCTTAATTTATATCCGTAGAGCAAGAGTGTGTGAGAATTGCCCTTTCCCTGCATTATGTCCCTGGGGCTTTGGCTTGTATTTTGATGTAACTATTCTTAGTCACTTAAACATTTTTCAATGTCACTTTATATTTCAATGAAATTGATATTTTATTTATATATTATTGTCCAGCTGCTTTAAGGAAGAGATGAAAGACATTGTCCCTGCTTTCAAGCTTAATGGTGCAACTCTATTCCTCTCAGCTCTGAGCATGTGATCTTGGGGACCTAACTATTCTATTCCAGCCTACATATCATATTGTTAAGCATCTATACATTGTGCATGGATTTCTGGGTGGCTTTTTATGAGCCAACAACTCTTCCCTAAATTTGAAGTCATCTGGGGTTAAGAACTATTAACTATCAGAAGTTATGTCTGTTACCTTCTTGATTCTATTCAGGAAAACTCTGAAAGTATAAGATCCTCATTTTTAAAGTTTTGTTTTGTTTTTTGGTACAGGGGATCGAACTCATGACCTCATGCTTGCCAGGCAGGTGTTTGTGCCACTGGGCTAAACCTTCAACCCCAAGATTCTCATTTTATTCTCTAGCTGGATTTATTTTTCTTTGCATAGGTGGTTTCTGTGTTTCCCTTTCCAAACCTGTCTGAAACATTTCACTTCTTTTGTTTCAGACTTTACACTGTGGACCCTCAGTTACATGTGGTTTTCCTCTGCCCAGTTTTCTGCTTTTCTTCAACTCTGTGTCTCATCTTCTGTGAAGCTGCTGATTGACTGTGGTGAGCAGAAGTGACAGAAAGCAAAAACAAATAAAAATAGCAACCACTGATTTGCCTTTGTTCTAAATGCTTCAGAGTTCTAAACTTCTTCAGAGTCCTGTATTTTAACTGAAGTTCTGTTATGCTATTACATAGTCTCACCATACTATGAGCTGTCTCATATTCTCACCATAAGGAGGCTCTTTATTTTCTCTATTTAGCTATTTTCAGTACTTAAAACAGTGTAAAGTACACATTAAATATGCAATCAATGTTTCTGGCCATATGAATGCTTTAAAGAATATACTTTGTTAGGCTTCAAAGTCCATTTAAGGCTGTCAAACATTTCTCAGAAGACGAAATGAAATCCAGTGAGAAACGTGTCTTGCCCAAGATCATCTAGAATCTCTGAAACCAGCTGAAAACAGGGGTTTTACCATAAAACCACCTGAAAATAGTCCATTGGTTGGGAGGGTTACTGTATTATATGCAAATGATACTGTATGCTGTGTTAATAACAACATTGGGAGGAGAATGATGAACATAGGCTAAGAGTGATGAACATCAGTTAACAGTGTTTCATGAGATTTCTGTCAAGTTTCAAACCACAGTGATTACTGACGCATTTTAGCCTTTCCTTGGAAATGACCCATTTTATTTTAACCCAAGGGAGGTAGATTAAAATGAGAAGGTGGAGTCTAGGTCTTCCAGTTTGGTCTTTATGAGACACCAGAATTGAAGAACGACAGCTTTTCTTTTAGGTTGGACATCTACAATTAATGTCTCATGCTTCTCACCAGAATTATACTCATCTGAAAATTGAGGAAGTGGACCAGAACTCTCAGGGGTCACATACAGTGGGATGTTCTATGACTCTGTTATCTGCCGAAAAGAAAGAATGCAGTAGAAAACCAAGTATGCTCACCACCCCTGGCCAGGTGGTCTGGGTTGACTAAAAGTTTCCACCTCAATGGTTGTGCCCCACTAGGAAGCTACCTGCCTGCCCACTGTCATTCACAAATGACTAAGAACAAGATGGCCTCTCCCCTTAAAAGCCATGCACATGGTGTGTCCGCCCAGAGTTGGAAAGTGAACAAATGTTTGCTCTTCATTAGGCTGTATCATATTCTTCACAGCTGTTCCTTGTTGCCTTAAATAGTCTTAATGGAGCTGTAATAATCAGACACCTTCTGGTCGCCCTACTGGGCTCGTCGCATTCATTACAAGGACAGGCTGTCTGGATAGGACTGGGATTAACACACTTCCCTCCCTTTTCTCTATCATAAAGTCACCTTTCTCAGTTCTCCTTCATTTTCCTCAAAACTGGTGCTCTTCTAATTATATTTACTATAGTGAGAGGGCACACATAACCCTGTTCTCCAGCCAGTATCTGTTGGTATTTGTCTGCATGCTTAGGGTTTTTGTTTTATAAATGGTGGTGGGGGAAGTAATTTAGGGGGGGCAATAGGATGGAGAGGAAGAGCATCAGTTCAAGATCAGATGATGCTCACTGATTGACTGTGGCTGTATTAAATCATTGAGGGGAGGCCTGGAGGGCCAGCAAGCAAAGTAAGAAAGGTGACAGGTCTGTGGACATGGACAGTGCACACTGAGATCTCTCTGGGTTCTTTTGTACTGTTGGCTCTCAACTTTACAAGTAGACCACAATCAACTGGAGTATTTAGAGAATACTGACCTCTGGGCCCCACGCTTGGTGATTTTGATATAATTAGTGTGAAATATGGCCTAGGCACTGGCATTTTTAAAATGTTCCCAAGTAATTCCAATTTGCAGCCAAGACTGAACACTTGTGACTATGACCCACATTTGTAGAGTACGTGAAGTTTGTGACTTAAGCATCCTTGTGTTCATAGGAGCCCGAGGGCGTTTGACTGATCACAGTTGCTAGAATTTGAGATGTGACCATGAGAGTGGTAGCACTGGAGAGGGGGATTCCATTGATCTTTCTGTGGGAGGAGGGCCCAGTTCCTGTTTAGGGTCCCAGAACACTGGTGACAGGAGAGCTCTTAAATCACTTGGACCACAACCCAGTCTTCACTTCACAACTATGTAAATGAGGCTCAGAGATAGGAAATGACCTGTCTTAAGTCACTTGGCTATATAATGCAAATGGCAGGACTTGAACCCAGGCATCTTGACTCTCAGCTCAGGACAAATTATGTATTACTTCAAACAGTTGATCTTAAAGACTATATTCAGAAACTCAGCTTTTCATGCCAAATAAAACAAGCCGATTTTATGGCCTTACAGGCAGAGTGTGTGTGGGCTTGTCTGGGCTCTGTGCCCAGCCTCCTGATTTGGGCAGTCCCATTTTTTCCCTGAATTACTGTCCTGGATGCCTAGCTGCTTTAGGAGTCTTTGCTCTGATATTTACCAGATTTAAAGCGTAAATCTAGCCATGCACTGTGGTGCACACTTGTAATCCTAGCACTTCCAGAGCTGAGGAAGAAGGGTTACCACAAGTTTGAGACCTGGGCTATTTACTGAATTCAAGCCTTGGCTTAGACAATATAGTGAGAGCATGTCTCAAACAAACCAAAAAAAAGGTTCAAATTTGTTTAAATCTTGCTGTTCTCCGTGGTTCCTATGGCCCCTGCAATAAATTCCAAATTCCTTAGTTTGCCAAGTACTCTATTCTCCAGTTTCCCCATGCTGGCCTTTACTGATCAACTCAACCTCATCTCTTCTATGCCCACACTCATATTTAATATATCAAATGGTTTCTGGTAACCCTAACTCACTCTCATTCCATAGCTTGTCTAGTTCCACTGCCAAGAACACCCTTCTCTTTCATTTATTTCTTACATTTATGTCTCCAGCTTTGCTTTAGACTTTGTATCTTCTAGAAAGTCACTGACTCCAACCTGTAGGCTAGGATTAATGTGCTTTACCACCATGAGCACCTATAATTCTGAGTATATCTCTGTTGAGGCATTTTGTCAAGAGATTATCACCCCATCTTTAAGAATACTCTAAGTTCCCAGTGCTAAAGTCTGTCCTTATTTCATCTCGCTGTGTCCTAGGGTCTACTACAATTCATGACCCATGGAAAGTACTCACACATCTTTTCAAGTTGAAGTTCTGAAATGGTCTGCCCTTGGTCCTGGTCTCTGTTTACATGTTTAGTGACTCACTCAGTTTGGGGCTTTGCTATTTCTCTGTATGCCAATGATTCTCCATGTTTTCTGTTGAACTCAGGCTTCTTTTCCAAGTTCCAAACTCATATAGCCAACTCTTCCCATCATGATTAAAATATCTAAGACATTGAAAACTCAGTTCAAATTGAACTCCTGATTGCTGAAAGCAAGGGGCTTCTTATATCTGTTGGGTGGTAATGCCATATTTCACTGCTTGAAGTAACAGACTTTCAGTTATCCTTGGGTCCTCTCTTTCACTCATTTGCTATGTGTTAGAAACTCTCATTGGTTCTATCTTTAAAATATATTCAGAATCCAATCATTTCTTGCCAAATTCCTTGCTATATCTGTCTTGAGTCATCACTGTCTCTACCTGAGTTACAGCAGGGATTTCATCACTGGCCTCCCTAATTTGCTTTTGCCTCCCCATTTCCTGTTGTGAACACACGCACTAGAATGAATCTTTTAACAAAATGTAGGCTATTGACATTTGTATGCTCAAAACTGAAGCATCTTTCCATTTCACTCATGGCAGAAGTCAAAGTCCTGATAATGACTCGGAGCCCATGGCAGCATCAGGTCTCTCTTTAGTTATTCAATCTAATCTCCTATGACTTTTTTTTTTTTAACCTCATGCTTAGTGTACTCCTGCCTCTTTAATCTTTTTGACCCTGATTGTACTTGCCACGCATATTATCTTTGTCTTGAAGTCTCATCCTCCAAATAGCTTTGCCATGTCTATCTTCAAATATCATCTCATTAAAAAGGCTACACTTCTACCTTATCTAATATTAGAATCTCCCTGACTTTGTGTCCTCTACAAACACCATTTTCCATCCTTGATCTGCTATTTCTTTTTTCATGGTATTTTCTGTGGCAGACTTTATTGTCCAAAGATTGTACTTTCCAATATCTTATGTTCTATATCCTCTTCTGGAATCTGGCAACTGGCTCACCTTATCAAGAGATGGAGTCTAATTCCTCTGCCCTGTAACAGAGGCAGTTTTTACATGCTTGCTTATATAGAACAGAATGTGGTTGAATGATGCAGTGTGATATTTAAGTCTAGGTTTCAAAAGTATTACACTTTTCATCTTCTTAGCTTGGAGGCTCATCCTTGGAGCTCTCAGCGACCATGTAAAAACTTCAACCATTCACAATACTACCAGCCTTCCTGAAGAGGCAATGTGCAGGTATTCCTTTAGGTGTTTCCCACTGACACCTCAGTTGACAGCCTGCGTCAATCATTAGACATGATAACAAAGACACTTTCAGATGATTTCAGCCTCCAGGTTTGGAGTTTTCCCCAATCAAGGGTCTAGAACCATGGTGAAAGGCAGGGTGTTTCTCTGATACCCTGTCCAAATTTTTAACCCATAGCCTTAATCACTGCAATGAATCAATTGTTTTATGTTGTTTAGAATCAGGGTGGTTTTTAACACAGTAAACAATATTTTTGTCTGTTTCTACATTATTTAATATATTTATCTTCATGCCTGTGCTCATTTCCTATTTCCCTTGCTGGCATATGAGCTCCTTGAGGGCATGAATCTTCCCTGTGTTCACTGTCACATCTCAGATACTTAGAATAGTCCCTTGCAATAGTAAATAGTAAATATTTACTGAAAAAGTTGTGGTTGTGCAATTGAATTGAATCTTAGTACACATAGCTTGCAAAAGCTGAGAGGTCTTGTAGGTGTCAACTTGTCAAACCCACTCATTTGTACAGAAAAAACAGGGCAGGATAGAGAAGTGACAGGCACCAGACAGCACACAGCAGGCTGGCATGAGTACAGAACTAGAGATTTAAGAGTCTAACGTCTATCATAGGACTCAGTCTTCAAGGAGATCTGACTAACAACACTCAAGACAAAGACTTTAGATATCATGGGAGCCTTTATGATCAAAGCCAAATCCAGCCATATTCTAAGAAATTGTATTAGTGCATTATGGAATTAGCACATTTTCAGTAAGTAATGTTTTTCAATTAACCCCCGGTTAATCAGAAATTGCTACTAACTAGATGCTAAGCATTCCAGCTAGCTGATTAATATAATTTGAACTAATTAAAGGCAAGGCTAGCCTCATTAAAGATATTTCTGGTTGAGGCTCAAATGATGGAATAACATGTACTGTTCACGTAATTCTAATAGAAGGATGTTTCATGCTAGAAAGTTTGGAAGATGCAAATAGGTATACAAAATAAATTTTAAAGTGCAGCTCATCATACATGGGTGAGTGCTTTTAAAGAGATACTCTGGAAGACAATGCCTCAAAGTATTCATGTGCATCTTTTTTTGTTCTGAACTTTTAGACTGCAGGTTCTTAGAACAAGTGTTTCTTAGCCTTTGGCTACTTGTCCCCTTTCTGTTGATCCATGTGCCTCAATTAATTTGACCAATTATTATGACTAATGGATTGCCAAGCCATCATCATATTGAGTATGGATTTACAAACAACACACCCACTCCTAATATTTGTTCATCAAGTAGATCTACATATACCCTGATAGGCATGCATAAGCTTATCCTACTCCCCTGGGCTGGGTTCACTCATCCTTGGAAATAACATACAGGGATATGAGGTGATGAAATAATCTCCTTCAACTCTTATTCAAATAATTTTCCAAAATTTGTAGACTGAGTAAATTAAAAATGTTGTTTTACTCAGACTATAATTGAAATTAACTGGAGATTCTCCCAAACTGGCAATTACTCACATCTATTGAATAAGTGTTTCTGTCCTCATAAATATGCCAAACCTGCCCCTTGCCACTATGTTTTATACTGTCATAAAGTTTTAGGACCAGACAGGTCCTTAGAGATCACCTTATCCAACCCTTTATTCAAATAATAAAAAGTTTTAAAACCCAGATAGTGTAATGATATGCTTAGATGGCAGAGTTTACTATACTGGAATCTATCTGTCTGAACCCCCAAATTTAATACAATTTCACAACCTCGCATGGCTTCAGAAGTGCTGCTTTGTAAGCCATTTCTCAGAATGCAGTCTGAGGGATAAACTTAGTCTGCATTGTCGAGAATTCTAAGGGTGTGGAGTCTGAACCTTTGTGTTTGCACCGCACACAGGGAAACTGAAGTGAACATATCTGGGGCGCATTCTGCATGAGAAAGGAAGGAGGGAAGGAAGATAACGCAGAGCTTGGTGCAGAGAAGATGCTGAAGACATATTCTTTAGTAGAAGAAAGAAAGTGAGGGGGAAGTAAAAATAGAGAGAGAAATGCTTGTTTTCAGGGCTGGCTGAAGTTGGATTCCACCTGCACTAGGAGACTGGCAGGATTCCTTTGGGAGAATGAGTTGCTCTTTGGTTTAGGAAAACATCTTAATGAGTTTTTCTTCTATTTTATTGTACTTTTTGTTTGTAAAAGGTGAGGTCTAATGGGCAAGGTTTGAAACAAAAGCAGTGAGGCAAAGAAAGCTAAATTGTTCTGTATAACAAAGAGAAACATGGGAGTCCTTTCCTTGGATGCTGGGAGGCTGATGGTTGAAAGGACTTAAAAGTGCTTCCAACAGGGGAGTGGCTATGAAGGACACACCAGAAACCGTGAAGGACACACCAGTGATTTGGAATGGATAAGGAACTTAGAGAATAATAGTGTCTTATTAGGACATTTTCTTTGCACGGTTCTATGGGCCATCTCTGTTATTTCCCAAGCTGAAGTAACAACCACAACTGGCATGAAAATACTTTTCAGAAGGAATAAAAAAGATGTCCAGTGTCAACAATAGGGAGGAAGCCCACAGGGAGGGGGCACAGCAGTTGCAGATATGAAGCGTTGCCTTGGTGTGCAGTGGTGAGAGAAGTACAGAGGCACGAGTATGGGGCAAGAGGTCAGGAGCAGGGAGGCACGCCAGCAATCACAGGAGGAGATACCAGCTGGCCTATCTGCCCCAGGTGGGAAGGAGGCTGGGGTCAGTTTCACACTGCAAAAAGGAGTGATTCTAAAGCACCGAAATATAGGAGATAAGTGGGCTATGAGAAGAGGAGAGAGGAAAAAGAAAACAGGTGGGGGAATGTATAAAAATCTTTTAGGTTGGGCATAGTGGCATATCCTTGTAATCCCGGTACTCTGCGAGGCTCAGATAGGAGGACTACAAATTAGAACCCAGCCTAGGTGACTCAGTGAGCCCCTGTGTCAAAATTTGAAAAAGGACTGAGGATGTAGCTCAGTGCAAAGGCCTTGTGTCCAATCAGGAGTACAGTATGGTGCTTCTCAAATTTAATGTGTATACAATTCACTAAAATCTAAATTCTGTCTTAGTGGATTTTGTGGGGTCCATTTTTGAGGCTGCACACATACCTGTGGGAGTGTACACAGGGGATAATGTTGCTGCTTCTGTTCCAGAATCATACTTTGAGTAGCAAGGGTTTAGCACCCAAATAATCCTGTGAGCGATTGGGAAGGCTCCCCCCGCCCCCTCTGGCTGGTATCTTACCTCATATTCCTCCTTGAACCCGTATCCCTGGCCTCTCTTCATCTGGGTGATGTGCTGCAACAGGTCGGCCACCCGGATGGCAGGTTGGAACTGGTCCCGGGGGTAGCTCATCTCCACAGGGTCACAGGTCCGGTAGGGATGAGTCTGGATTGTGAGAGTGGGCTGCGACAGCTCCCCACGACTGCCATCTGCTTCAAAGAGAAGGAGGTAAAGCAGACCATCACCTTGGGAGCTTTGTCCTTTGTCCTCCTTTCCTACCCTAGAGTGGCTCCAGGAAGGCAGAAAGAACTAACTTGGCACCTGACTGATCAAGAAATTGCAGAAAGTCTGGAGTCTGCTTCCCCGGTGTGGCTGTAGGAGTAGATTTAAATGTTTAAACAAGCTGAAAGTCCAATGAACACAGTAACACTTGACTCATTTCCCTTTCTCTCAAGAGTTTATATTGGTAGAGTGAAGACACTTCTAGGTTGGGTGTTATCCCTTGCTTGTCTTTAGTTGTTCCTCGACACTGTTGGGATTACCAGCCAATACTAGACACAGAAACCAAATAGGCTAAATATTTATGGCACCATTGTATTTACAAAAGAGGTTTTCAGAAACAGTCTCTGATACCTACCTGTAGGCTAGGAGGGCTTCAGACACTTGGAGATCAGAGCTATGCTTCTGGACCATTTATCTGTGGGCTGAAAACCTGATATTGCCACTGCTGTGATTTCCTTAGCTTGCATAGTGGTAAGAACTAGGGTAAGTCTTGAACCCCCAGAAGCTAGCAGAGACCTGACTTGTCAGAATATTTGCTCTAGCAGTGTGCTCTGCAGCAGTGACCAACTTCTATCATCTAATTTCACACTGTTGACTCAGCAGTGTCAGTAAAGAAGCATGAACTTCCTTCAGTCCTGCAGTGACTTCTCATGCTTAGCCCAATGCCTCATCTTTTCATTAAATCTGTCCTTGATACAAGAACTATGCTTTCTCCAATAAGGATTTTTATACCCAAATATTTGTTTGTACTATCTGTTGGTTCAGTTAAGCAAAACTGATGCCTTCTCAGACTAGGTATTAATTCCTCTGTTCCTTTGGGCTTATAAAACTGATTTCTTGCCCTACTGCCTTGTTATGGTTTAAATCTAAAATGTCCCCCCAAAATTTCATGTGTCCAGAGGTGGAGCTTTCAGATGGTGATTGGATGACTAGGGCTTTAACATTATTAATGGATCAATCCATTGATGATTTCATAGCTAAATGGGCTACTAACAGGTACAATCTTGTTGGCAGAGGTGGGTGACTGGAGGCAGGCCTTTGGAAGGTATATATCTCATTCTTGGTCTCTTATTCTCCCTTTGTTTCTGGCCACTATGAAAAGAGCAGCTTTCCTCCACCATTCCCTTCTGCCATGATGTTTCTGCTTTGGAGCCGGCTGACCGTGGACTGAAGCTTCCAAAATTATGAGCTAAAGTGAATGTTTCCTCTTTTAAACTGTGCACATCAGATATTTTGTCTGAGTGATGTAAATCTGATTCATAAACATGCCCCTGCCACACATCTATGATTAGCCTTCAGGACTTATTCCTCTTCTGCACAACTACCTAGGACCGTCTACCTTCCCCACCTGCTCTTAAGGGCATGGACAGTCTCTTCCCTGGACCATCTCATCTGTGGCATGCATGAGATGAGAACTGCCAGTTGTGGCTGAGGATGCGTCTCACCCAGATGCCTCCAGATACCTGTGGGGCACCAATGCAGACATCCACAAGGCTGGTGTCACACTCCTTCCCTGGGAAGCTTACCATACATTCCTGATTTTCTGCAACTTGCCTTTTCTAAAACCATGTTCCCTTCAGTTGTTTGGCTCTCGTGTCACAATAGTCCATCAGACATAGACACTGTATGTGAAAGCACACAACTCTTCTATAACAGCACCAGCAGGCAGTTCTTGGTAAGAAGAAGGTAGTGAAAGGGAATGTCTATCCTGTGTGCTTTCCAGGATGGTCAGCTTGTCCAAGCTTTCCTGACACTTTTCCAGCATACCACATCTGAAAGCTCTGACAGCTCAGAGTCCTGAGGAAATAAGAATGGCTGGTTACTCTTATGCTTTTGTCTTTGTCCATGTTTGGGGAGGGAGCCACATTTCGCATTTTTCTAGTCCTCTGCCTGCCTTCATGTATTAGCTCCCCCAAGGGTGCAGGAGTTACTAATTTAATTGGTCTGAACTTAGGACATTACTTGGGTCATACCTAACTAGTAGGTGGGAATAGAGTGTACACAGTGTCATTAGTAAAACTTCCTGATTTAATGTGGCCAGTAAATATAACCAAGGCATAGCTTGTCCTTTGGGATCAGACTAATCTCCCATGGATTGCCAAAAAAAAAAAAAAAAAAGATCTTACAGATACAGATTTATACAAGAAAGAAGGGCCAAAATTAGATGTTAGCAAAACCTTCCTCTAGCACATAAAAAAAATATATTGCTTACTTTTTCTCCTGGAATTTTAGATAAAAGGTAGATACAGCTTACTAGCATTGTTTAAATCTGATGCTTGGCAAATGTGGAGGCTGCTTCCCTTCTCCTTCACACCCTGTGATCATGAGTTAGAGTTATTGAAAAGCTACTCTGTGCCAACGACTCTGGTCAGTAGAGGTGATGAAGAGAAAAATATAGATTTCACATTTAAGGATGTTCTGGTAGGGAAAACAAATAAGAAGAACCATCTGAAACAAAACCCAAAACCAAAAACAGAGCCTGAGAAGTGAAGACACGTTTAGGTAAGTGCAGAAAGTCTGATACAGAGTAAAAGCCACTGCGTGATGTTTAAAAGATAACTGTGAAGTGTATCCAGAGAGGCTTTGAATGTAAAGACTCTTGAAGCCAGTGTGAAGCTGTTGAAGGGTTTGAAGAAGAATCCCCTTCTTTTAAAACTCACACTCTTTCTTGTAAGTGTCCTGGCTGTCATGGATCTGTAGCATCCTACCAGTGAATGTCACTCCCGTGGCGGTGTGAGGGGATCAGGGATGGAGAGGAAAGGAGCGCTTGAGTCTGAGTATCTAGGTGCCACACTTCATCCTTCCCAGGGTAGGATGCACCAGAATCAATGCCTGGAGCCTTCTGTCTCACACGCAAACCTCTGTCTCTCATCCAGTGTCTTCAGAGACTTACAGACTCCCCAAGGACATTGGGCATGTGCTGCATGGGAGATTAGCTATCTGGCAGAGGCAGGCTTCTTAGGAATAGGCACCTGGCAAATTTTGTAATACATCAAATGTTTCCAAAACCACATAGCTATCAATATGGGTATTTTCCCTAAACACATTGCTAGACAGACTGTAAACTTGGTGTCAGCAAAACCAACACTGGAATGGAAAATAAATGCGCTTGAGATTTAACAACTTGTGTTGCTGTAACATTTGTAATAATGTCAATGCCAGTGCTAATGATGCTATGAAGACTTGGAACCAAGGGATTTTCAAGGTTTATTAATTCAACTAGTTGGACTCCCTTTTCCTATGTATCTTACCTCACCTATTCCCTTATTAACCTCTGATAATGCAGAAGTGATGCCTTTTATCACACCCCATTTCACCAGACGCACTATACTTAATTTTCCATCATTAGGTTTAATGAAAACCCAATTTCACAACTCACTTCTCTCAGGAACCTACAAGTAATGCTACATTTTTATCAGGTCCAATTAAAAAACGTTATGATGTTCCTATTCGAGAGGGAGCCTTAAAACTAATGTGCAATTCTGCTTGTAATTCAACAAGGGTGCTGGAATTCACATGCTGCTCATAAAATGTAACTCAAACCAGCTGGCCCAGAGAGGGGACATTTTTCATTGTATTTTCCTCTTCATCATGATTTCCCTCAATCATCATGATTTCCATTTTTTATTTATCACATAATAATATTTTGGATTTCTTTTGCACTTTTTATAACTGTTGTGTAAGCCTCTAAATTACCATGTAGTGATTCTTGTCACAGCTGTGGGAAATTTGTGGGGTGGCCCAAGGGATGCTTGTGACACATATGAGATTTTAGGTCACTATTGTTTCTTTGATTTCTCCTTTTCTCTCTGGTAGCTCCTTTTCCTTGTTTGAGGTCTTGGCTTCTCTCTCTCTCTCTCTCTCTCTCACCTTACCTTGCTACCAGGCATATAGATTTTTCTTTAGCTTCAGCCATGTATTTCCATTCAATTGCTAAGAATCACCACCCTAGCTCATTAACAAATGCTTACTGAGACTTATATTGAACAATGCACCATTTTAGATACTGCATACAAACAGAAAGCTGGGTGGGGGAAGGTGTGTTCCAGAGAGATAAGCATGCTGTGGGCCTTGAAAAAGGATAGAAAAAAGATAGGTGACACACAAACAAGTCTAATAAAGGAAGGAAGGGAAGGTAACTAGGAGAGGGGAGGATGACGTGTGCAGAATTAGGCACCATGGAAATCTTTCCCACCTTCAGGCATTCCCAACCTACCTCTATGGCTCTTGCCAAAACTGTTGTATCTACACGAAAGCTGCCCGATAGAACTTTTGACAACAGCGGGAATGTTCTGCCCTGCAATATGTTAGCCACTAACCATACCTGGCTACTGAGTACTGAAAGAAGGATGAGTTGTAACTTTTGTTTAATTTTAATTAATTTCCATTGAAATAGCCACACTGGACCTGGCAAACATAGCTAGAGAAAAGAGATAGAAGAAGGGATAGAGCTCTGAAACTACACAGTGAGGTAGAAACCACAGCAGCACTGAAATATGATGTCAACTATGTATGTGATTTAAAATGTTCTTATAGCAATGTTAAACATGAAAGAACATGCAATATTAAATTGAAGAATTTAACACTGTATTTAATCCAATATATCCAAAATAGTATCTTAAAATATATTCAGTATAAAAATTACTAATGCGGTACTTTTCATTCTTTAGTCAAATAATAATTTATACTTACGGTATATTTTTAGTTCAGATTCCTCATATTTTCAGAGCTCAGCTGACACTGGTGACTAATGACAACTGTATTAGACAACACAGGTACACATGAAGTTATCTAGAGCCAGATAATGTTCTAAAGAGAGCTAATTTCGAGCTCAGATGAACTCTAAATAAAAAGTTGTTGCTGTAGAGTAAGTTAGTACTAGCCCAGAATTATCCAACAAAATTTCATGCGTGACAAATATATTTCACTGTTCAACATGGCAGTCACCTGTGGCTACGGAGCACTTGAAATGTGGTTGTGACTGAGGAAATACATTTTTATTTCAATTTAATTTCTATTAATTTAAATAGAACTAGCCACATGTAGACAATGGCTATTATACTAAACAGGGAAGATCTATTCAATTATACCTTCAAAATTTTTCTTTAGATGAATTTTCTATCATCTGCTTTAACTTTGCCTCATTATGAATGAGAGAGAGTAAAACATAAACTCATGGTTAGGATAAACTAGGATTTTTTCCTGGAGTTCACCAAAATGCTCACATGGCCTGTCTATGTTGCAGGGAAGGAGACTAATCTACCCTTTGAAAAATCCTGAGAGTCTGGGTCTTAGAATGGAATTTGGATCATTAATCAACCTGTGAAGAGCTCCGTGACTTTGGGTAAGGGACAGATTTTTCTGAGCCTCAGTTTCTTCATCTATAACACAGGAAAAACAAGGGCTATGAAGATTCAAAGAGAAAGTGCCTTCTCAGTGCTTAGCATAAGACCTGTCATTTGGTGAGCAGTTACGAAACGGTAAATGTGTTGATGATAGGACATTTTGGTTTAATTGTGCACATGAAAATTCACAAAATGGAGCGAGGACATCTAAGGAGTCCTTGACAGCTTCTGTTATGGTTTAGATATGGTTTGAAAGTACCTGCAAAAGCTTATGTGTTGGAAGCTTGGTCTCCGAAGTGGCAATGTTAGGAGAAGGTGCATCTTTGGGGGTGCATCTTCCACAGCTGGTGGAAGATGATTGTGTCACTGGAGGCACTGGTCACAGAAAGGATTAATGTACTTCTTGGGGGTCTCATTATTTCCCTGAGAGAAGGTTGTTCTAAAAGAGCAAGATTGACCCCTTCTTCTCTCTGTCTGTCTGTCTGTCTCTCTGGCTTCCTGTCTCATCACCCCTACCACCTACTGCTTCCAGGTGTTTCTGCCATAATGCTATCTTGTCATGACGTGACACAGCCAAGGTGACCCTCTCTAGAAGCTGACAGGATTGGGCCACCCAATTAGGACTTTCAGCCACCAAAACTGTGAACCAAATAAACTTCTTTTCTTTATGAAGTTCCCAGTCTCCGGTAGTTTACTGTAGCAATGAAAAACAGACTAACTGAACTTCTCTCTTCTTTCCTTGATTTCTCTCCACTTTCCTCCAAAGCCATCTGTTTGACTCCATTTCCCATTGCTATTGCCCTTGTTAAGGTCCTTGTGACGGGACCACTCCATCAGTTTCCTAATGGCTCTTTCTGTTTTCACAGTTCTATTTACACAGCATAATCAAGATATTCTTAGCAAAAAATCTTCATGGAGTCCAGACAAAATTTCTTAACTACCCAATTTAAATTCCTTTTCTGATACTGAAGCCATTTTTAAATTTCATTCATCATAATTCTTCCCAAATTCATGTACCCTTCAGTGCAAGAAAGCATGAAGAGTGTACTGCAAATAGCTCAAGCTGCTTCCTGGGAGGAAAATGTCTGAGAGGAGAGCCTTGAAGTGGGGAGAAGCCTGGATCATCTGCTTACTGCAGTGATGGGATTCGAATAAAGAATCTGAGTGCTATAGCAATAGCAGCTGTATTGGTTTTCGTGTTGCTGGGACCAAGTGCTCAACAATTTAAAGGAGAAAATAAATGGCTTATTTGTAACTTTGCAGATTTCAGTATTTAATCCTCTACTCCAATGTAGAAATATCATGGCAGAAAGGTGCGGCAGAGCACAACTGCTTAGCACTTCGTGGCTGGGAAAGAGAGCAGAAAAGCAATACTAGACAGGAAGGAGCCGCGAACCAGACAGAGTATGCAACATTATGTCTTGATGACATCCAAGCAGTATTCTTTACTAACCCCCTGGGCAGCTCTCAACCCAATTAATTTGACAATTAAGTTAACAGTCACAGCAGGCAACATGGTCAAAGGACATATCTTTAAAACAAACTTGGATTCAAAAAGAAACTTCACAACTTCCCAGCTATGGGACTTGGTAAGTTAATCTTTGTCTACGACCTTTATTTTTAATTGATGACTGTGGTGATGACTGTCACCTTCCTGATTCTCATCTTCATTATCACCTGACAAGGTTGTTATATAGGTTAAAGAGAAGATTTCATTGGAAGAAGTTTTCAGGTGGTACCTGGCCAGCAGTCAATGTCACATGTTCTTTCTCCGTCAAATACCAACATAACCTCATTTTAATAAAGAACTGAAATCTGAGTCTGTCAACCAACCTACTACCAGAATTTGGGAGGAAAATCTGTTAATTATAGCAGTATCACACTTAACATGTGAATGAAGATAAAGACTTAATTTGTCAAAATTTCTTAAAAATCTCTGAAATTGTACAAAATAATCTTTCAGCTAATTTGACAAGGCATTTTCACCCCAGAGTTGGAAACGATTACAATTTCTTTCATGAAGCATAAGATAAAGCAGTTGGCTTGTACTTAGGAGTCATGTTGTAAGATAAATATATTCTCTATTTCTGAAGTTTGCACTTACACTATGAAAGGTATATGAAATTTGTGAATTCACTTCCTGAAGAACAGTGGCTTCACATCCTCCATCTCATATCCAGTCTGGAACATTGTCTCCCTCAATGTAATGGCAGATTGAGCTACCTTGTCTTTCCTATGTCTGACCAAATGCACAGGGTTAGACTTGTATAATTAATAGTAAGTAGAATGTACTCACTTGTGCATTTCTTGGAGTTAAAATAGACAATATACAATTGGCAATTAACGTTGATAGATTTTTCTAGTTAAGGGAAAGCAACTACACTAACCTGAAGGACAGAAAATAAATGATTCACTTTTTTTTTCCCATTGTTTTTCTTGGGCTCCGAGCATCAAAGACCCTAGAACCAAATTAGCAGGGTTAGGGCATCTCCCAGTTCTTTTTCCTCCTTAGTCTCCTTGACATGGCAAAAACAAAGCAAGTACCTCTGAATCTCAGCCACAGATTCAGTGTTAGGTAACAGTTGGAATGGGCACAGTCAGGAAGAAATGCCTTCTGGATTCTAACTCTTTTGATAAAGAAATTGACCCTCCTTTTTGTGTGGAGAAGGCACATTGTCTCTCCTACAACATTCAAAGTAGATGTAAGGATAGCATTAAAAACTCTACCGAGGGATGGAGATTGTGAATAATCATTTATCCTGATGCTTAAACCATGAGAAAAGGATACCAGTGATAACCAGTTGTACAGTCAGGGCAGCAATGAGAATTCACCTTCTTCAGATATTAGCAAATACCGAGCCCAAACATGCTGCTTTTTCTTTAAAGTTAAATATACAGAAGCAAAATGGGATCTTAGAGGAAAACAATCTGTCGTGTTAACAGTCAGGAAAAATGACACTAAATACTGACAAAAATTTATTATATTCAAAAGAAGAATAACAGTGAGTGTCAACTGTTTACTTAACATCCTTTTTCCTTCCTGACAGAGGTTCCAAATTTGTTTGGGTGCCTGTACCTTCCTGATGTGACTTGGGGAGAATGACTCTACTTCTAGACCCACTGGTAAACACTGATTTTCTTATGACAATTTCAGACATTTGCATTCTGTTCTGCCTGTTTTTTTCCCCCAAAATCTCAATGAAATGAAAGAGAAATTTTTTAAAGTTGCAATTTAACTGTAAGAAGGATAATATAGTGATCCCTTTCTGCCACTGGACATTATTATGTCTATGTGTGATGCCTGAATTTCTAAAATGATCTTTCATCCATTTGGGGAACCAGGTTGGGAATAATGCCAACATGGCAAAGCAGAGACCTTGAAAGAATTTGGGCCCTTAAAAACTTTCTGGAAACTGCTCTAAAACTTGATTTGTTGTTTTATGAAATAATGTATTAACTTATTGTTTAAATCAAGTTGACTTGGGTTTTTCTGTTAGTAGTATAGTCACCTATTTGCCAGAAAGTAGAAATTCATTTTAGAAAACAATATTCAAGAAAACATGGAGGAATAATAAAAGTGAAAGATTAAATAATAGGATGATATAGTCTTTCAAAATTTTTTTCCTAAATCAACTTCAGAAACAGCTAGTGTTATATGGCTATAAAGAAGTAAACCTTGTCATCTGCAGCAAAACAAATGGAAACAGAAGACATTGTTATGTGAAATACGTTAGACACAGAAAACACTAGCACTGCACAATTCTTTTGTATGTGGAAACTGAAAAAAACCCGATTGGCCGTAGACCGGTGAGAAGATGAGTGTGAGAGGGTGGTTAGGTGGGTAAAGGGAAGTTGGAGCTGAGCCGTTTACGCTCTATTCACACCGAGCTCCACTGATATGCACAATTTATTCATGCTAGTAAAAACTAAAATAAAATAATTTTTAAACTCAGTAGGCATAGCAAGGAAAGATTGTGACTGAACTAAAATGCAAGCAGAATTAAAATGAATATTGGAATTTATAATAATAAGCAAGAGGCAAAAACTTGTGGAGAATTAATTTGAGGAAAGCCAAAGGGATGAGATGAGAGGCAAGGGATGAGAACAATGCGATGCGCATTTCCCCTGTATTTCTCATCTCTCATGTGTGTTCATGTGTGAAGGAAACAAAAAGACACTTTCAGGGAAGGGAAACAGACATATAAATGGCAGATAATTGGTGTCACTAAAGAGGAGAATGGAATAAATGAACAGAAGCAATAATAAAGGGTGCAACATAAAACATCTCCTTGGCAGCATGAAAACTTCAATTCTCAGTGTGGACTTCTCCCCATTCAACTTAAAAATAGAACCTATATTCTGATCCACCGATTTAAATATTATTGATGTAGAAATACTCGGATAAACATTGAGACTGAGATAAGGTCTATCTCTAAAATAAAACAGACAATGGTAACCACATTTTATCTGGCCCAATTTGAAACACCAGAAAGCAATGGAACAAAAATTTTCAAGTGGAAATGGTGTGACCCCAAAATTATACACTGAGAAAAACTGTTTTTCACTTCTAAAGCTACAGAGAGACATTTTCTGATATAGAAAGATTCTAAAGTTATGCTGGCTCTAATTCTTTTCCAGAAAGTTGGGTAGATGAGGAAGAAACTAGTCAAAACTGTAACTGTATTAAAAAACCCACAAGAATAAAGAACTGATTTAGTAAACCATAAAACTCAAGGAAATATAGAAATGCATAAAACATAAAAATATGAATCAAAACACAGTGGGTTCTAAGAAGAATTTTAAAAAGAAAGTATACTAAAATATTACAATAAAAATTATTGGCTAAAGTTTCAGATTGTATCAGTAAATATTCAGAAGTTACTGAATCATTAGAAATAAAAGGTTGTCAGCTTCTTCATCTTTCATATGCACAGTCAACACATATTATTTTAATTTTGACACATTTAAAAGACCATATTTGGGGAGTGTACCAAGTTAAAAATCTGCACAGCAAAGGAAATGAACAACAGAGTGAAGAGACAATCCACAAAATAGAAAAAAAAATTTATCACAAAGATCTAACATCTAGAACATACAACTAACTCAAAACACTTAGAATCCCTGAAATAAAAGACCCAGTTTAAAAAAAAAAAAGGGGGCAACTGAAGTGGATACTTCTTATTAGTACAAATGGCTAATAAATTAATGAAAGACTGTTCAATATTACCAGTCATAAGAAAAATGCAAAGTGAAACTTCCTCGAAATACCATCTTACCCCATAAGGAAATGCTATAATAAAAAACATAATAATAACACATTCTGGCAAGTATGTAAGGAAAAAGAACTCATTTACCCTGTTGGTAGCAATGGAAATTAGCACAACAACTATGAAAATCAGTATGGAGAGTCCTTTAAGAGCTAAAAATAGAAATTCCATTTGACCCAGCTACTCAGATAGCCCCTTCTAGGTATTTTAACAAGAGTTAAAATTATCATAGTACAGGGATACACGTATACCTATGTTTGTAGCAGTTGTATTTGTAATAGCTTGATCTTCGAAACAGCATATGTATAATCCCATCAAAATGTTGTATTTATACACAATAGAGTACAATTTGAAAACATAATGTTACGAGAAATAAGTCAAATACCATCTTAAATATCACATTTTCTGTTATATGAGACACTCAATATAACACACACTGTTATACACGTATATAGGAAAAGAGCAAAGTACAAGATAGAGAAATAGGAAGTAGGGAGAAGTTCAAATTATTCCTCAAATTCTCTAATTTATTGTTTGGAACATATTTCAATATATAAACTAACTTATTTCACTTATACTAGTTTCTTAAGTTCATTGAAAATAATGTTTTTGCTATGAAATATTTCTTTTCTGTAAAAGAGAGTCTTTTTGGCCTATGACTCATACCCTGAGTAACATTTTAGCCATTCTTTTAAGATTATAGTATGTAGGACATTAATTATTGCTATTCTCTATTTATTTTATTATAAAATCCTATTTTATTATTTCATGGAAAAATGTCTCATTTCAAGTGAGTTTGTACATATTTTGTAAGTGTGTGTGTGTTCAAATTATTGCTATCAACTAGTAGAATAAAAGGAAGAGTATATAGCTTTCAAACAAAAGTAAAATAAATAAAAACAAAAATAAAGAAAACCCACAGACCTGTACTACACGTAGGTCTGTTTTACTGCCTGTGTGAGTGTGCTATTATAAACCTAGAGATCAATATGTAAAACCTAATACTACTGGAAATCTTACTGGTCTTACAAATAAATGAGAAACCAACCTACAGGGATATTTTTATAATTCAAGGCACAAACCAACTCCACTAAAGATGAACTCATAGTGAAATAATAAAATATAGAAAATGATTACCCACAAGAAAAACTTATCCCCACGAGGGAGAGAAAGCAGACATGTATACTCAGAGGATGACGCCTTCCAAGAATTGAAACTAATAAAGTAATCAAGGAGACTATAAAGTAAGTACACTTAGATAGATCAAAGAGAGATGAAGAAGAAATATGAGCCACTGCAGTAATGCAACATATGGTGGATAAAAGAGAGGAGTCTGAAAAATACATTTGCAGCTCTTGATATGAAAAGCAGTCACTGACAGCGGAAAGTAAATGAACACACGAGAACAGGAGTTAATGGAACATGTAGAAGTTAAAAATATAATAGAGAAACTGAAGAAAAGGAAAAGCTGGTTTCTGCTTTTGAAAACACCAATAAATTAGACAAACCTCTGCCATTCTGGAAAACAGAGCGAAATAAACCACTTCACTATTACTTGAGACTGGCAGAGCAGGTTTAACACATGCTTGGGCTGGCAAGTGATCAGTGCCTGGGGAAGCTATGAAATACACTAAGTCATCTGGTGGACATGGCTACGATCAAATGGTACAGGGCCAACTCATCACCAGACTCCAGCTTGTTTCAAATAAGAAGTTCTATTTTGAGATTGTAGATTCACATGCAATTATAACAAATCGCAGAGAGAGATCCCAAAGTACCCTTCCCAGTTTTCCTCAATGTTAGAATTTGCAGAACTATAGTATAACATATAATCAGGAAACTGACAATCATATATTTCACCGACCTCATTTAGATTTCTTTAGTTTTACATGCTGTGTGTGTGTGTGTGTGTGTGTGTGTGTGTGTGTGTGTGTGTGTGTTTAGTTTCATGTATAGATCCATATGACAGTCACCACTATCAAGATGCAAAGAAAGCTGCATTCCATGGATGTACTCTGACATAGGACACTAGCCTTGGGGTCACTTTGTGTCTCTATGCTGAGGCTGCATTATTGGCTCTCAAGTGATATTAGCATAGAATAAGGTAAAGAAGTATTTCTCTGTGAAGGGCCAAACTCTGCCAAAGATTCCCAAATGGGAACCCTTCTTCCTGGATGCACCTCTGACTCAGGCTTCTGCAGGAGCACCACATGTGGTCAGCTGTACACGCTGTACACTGCCCGATGTGAAAGGGTGTTATTCCCATCATGGCCCTTCTCTTGTGACTCACATCCTTCCTGCTCAAGTGACTGGCAATGGGATTTATTTCCATTTTGAGCAACCCCCAAGTGGGAAATTTCATCCATCTGATTTAGAAGGGAGGGAATAACCAAATTGTTATTATCTGAGCTTACTGTTCTAAGAGCTGAGGCAGGGTTAGGAAAGAGCTCTGCCAGAGATTCCTCTGTAGATTAGGAATGAATTGGACTACCAAGAAGGGTTTGTTAGATATAACAGCTCTCTGTCTCTCTCTGTGTCTCTGTCTCTGCCTCTGTCGCTCTCTCTCTTCTCTCATTCTGTGTGTATGTTCTTATAAGCACTTTTTTTTATGACTCCAATAAAAGCTAGAAGGCTTTTTTAATTTTTTAAAAAAGACTTCTAGATATGATTTTGTTTAATGAAAGTGTTTTATTATTTAAAATACATCGAAACATTTTTCCCCATTTGTCACAATTTTACAAAACTCAGTGGGAAAAGAGACACCAAAAGTGCTGATACCAATGTTCCACAGCATAGGTTTTATAAATGTAATCCATTGACACAGTAATAAAAGTCATGGGCTGTGACAGAAGCAACACTGGGATTGTTCTTTGGTCTTAGCCACTTGGTGATCGAGCTACGAAGTAAAGGAATAAGGCGAAGGACACATCTGGGAGCTCAGAAATATATTGTTCAATGACACAGGACAAAGGATACAATTCTGGGCTTTTGACGTGCTTTCAGCTCACTAGAAAACACAAGCTCTTTTTGTGACATATAAGTCCATTGTTTAATTTTTGCATATTCACCATTCATTTGGACTTTCAGAGAAATTTATGTTTGAAAATAACTCACTTGGAAAATGAACATCAACCAGCAGAAAATACCCAAGCAGAAAATAGGCAGTAAAATATGTTCTTAAATAATTTTATAAGCTGATGATAAAATATGGTACAGATACTGGTTTTCAAGGGATGAGTTCCTAGAGAGCGTGCTATTTATCTGAAGAGAATGAAATACGTGAAAGGAAAAAAAGAGTGGGATCACTTAATATGGGAAAGATTAATATCATTGTGAGTTTACTTGATATTGCCAGTAAGAAATTTCATACATAGCTGACTTAAATAGAAAATGAAAAAAAAAAAAACACTTAAAGGAACATGTCTTAGAAGGTACATTATTTAAATCAAAAATAATAAAGTAAATGAAATATTTTGATATTTTTGCAAACACAAAGGAATGCTATTGGGTGGCATCCGAGAGGAACTTAAGTGAACCGAAGTCTGAGACTATATAGACAAGAGTGTGCGCACAGATAAAGGAATTGAAGCTACAGGCACAAGAATACAAATGAGTCCTGAGGTCATTCCAGCAACTGACGGAGTCACAATCAGAATATCAGAATAAACAAAACCAGCCACTGGAAGATCCATGTTGTCCTACACCAATGTCTTTGCTTAAAGGGAAACCTGGATTACAGATGGGGAGCTCATCCTCAAAGTGGGAACCCCAGTGGCTGGGATGGCTAGAAACTTGGGCAATCTTCTGCTTTGAAAATTTTGGTGTGATTAAATCTTTTATTAATCCACATTAGTTATAACACTAATGTGTCTCATTTAGCATATTCATACATGCATATATCATATGCTGATTATCTGGAGTGTTTGAAGAGTCCAGAATAATGAGGGAGGCAGTGATTTCAAGTAGAAAATCTGAGGGACTCACAAGGCTTTTTTTTTCTGAAGACCAGAAAGTGATCAAACATGTATGGACTTTGGATATAAATAGACCAGAGTGAACAGATTTTACACAACCACTTACTAGTGATGGGACTTTGAGTGAATTATTTAACTTCTCTGAGCCTGTTTCTGCAAAAGTTCATGGCTAGTATCTTTGAAACTGAAGATAGAAAGAGGAAACCAAACACTATGACATAACGGTTAGAAGTCTGCCACATCGGAAGCCAGCACAACAGAGGAAAAGAGAGGGTCATTTCTCCCATCAACCAGGATCCTCATATCGGCCGTCCTCTTTCCCGGTGACAGCGGAACAAGCAACACTGTCAGTCTCAGAATTCCCTCTTGCTTCTTCCATTTTAGAAGTCCAAGAGCATATCACCTCTCTTCTCATCTTGTTTATTGGCTAATTGCTATGATTCTTTAATATTTAATGCAGCTTCAAGGTTATGATTGGTCTGGTTCTCATATCTCTCACCTGCTCCACTGCCAGTTTTTCTGTCTTTGTCCACGCAGCCACAGGCACATTTTCCTCATCACCATCTCCCTGTCTGCCCGAGAGCTTTACATGTGTGCTGATAATCTTTGCACAACCTTCCAAGTCAAATGGATCCTTATTCATTCTTCAGAACTCAGCTTTAAAAGTCACTGCTCTTACAGAAAGGACAAAGTGACTGTAGGGGAAAGAAATGTTACATTTTGTGTGACAAAGTACGAGAAAATGGCTGGGAAAGGAAAAGCAAAAGCTCAGAGTTTTGGATTGTCCAAGTATATTTAGACGCTGGACACATGAAATGGAAAGCTTAAGATCTGTGCATTTCTTTGTAGGTAAAGTTTACGCCAATGGAAAAAACAGAATATCCGGCCTGCATCGATGATATAATTCAGTATTGGAAGGAAAAGGAATTTTACTCATGTCTGAAATTCTTGAGATCCATAAAACTCAATGAATTAAAGGATGGATATAAGAGAAGACAAAATAAGTATAGCAAAATGTTAATAGTAGAATCCTAGGTGGTGAGGATTCCCTAGAAATAATCTTTAAACTTTTCTACATAGTGATACCAAGAAAGACATGACTTCTGCCTTCATCCCCATGTGAGGGTCTGAGATTACACATATCACCTTCATGAATTACAGTGTACATTTCTGGATATAGGCCATATTCATGAACTGCAACAGTGGCTGGATAAGTAATAGTGAAATGATTGAAAATCAGTATTCTTTACTACATGGTATATGCTACGAAGTCAGGTACCATATCTGTGTTGCTGTCTATCAGTGCAACTTCAGGATCTTGTAACTGCTCAGCAAACATTCACTTGTTTGTCAGGTATGTAAGGCTCTGCAATATTAATCCTATACCACGGTGATAAGTGTAGCAAGAACTTGTCTGTTTTTCAGATCCATTTCTCAAACCTTCCAGCATCTATGGTGAGAGAAACATGAGCTCTATGTTCTGCTTCATTTCTACTAGCCATGGTAGGACTGGGGAGGTTGATAAGTCACATTTGCCTGAAATGCATTTGTTTCTTGAGATGGGCTTCTGGTGATTTTAGTTACACCCAGATCCAGTATCCTTTTCTCAGAGAATTAGTTGGTTTTAGTGTGATTCTTTCTTGGACTGGACATGATTTGGACTTTCTTACTGGCTCCAGAGTCATAGGCATACTACAAACAATCCAATAGGCATTTTGCATTGTCTATTTATCACCAATCTTTAAGTCCCACATTCTCCTAGAAAGATGTGATATGGAAGGGAAAAAGCTTTAATGCCTCACACTGAAAATGCAAGCTGTTCTTATTTTCTACCTATCATTCATCAAAATTGTAATAAGACAAAGGCATGCAAAAACAGTTACAGGGTAATACTAAGTTAAACTAGAAAAACTCAATTTTGAAAGATTTTACAATCCCCAGCCTGACAGGTGATTTTGTCTTTCATTGATGAATAGAAGGAGGAAATGAAATGACTAACCTTGCCTGGAAGAAAAAATTTAAATGTGGAATAGTTATTTAAAATGAGTTTGCAATTGCATGAAGTACAATGTAGAAGCCTTCTTTTTCCATTTTGAAAAGTGCCCTGAGTACTTAGGCCTAGTATGTGGCTAAAATAAACCACACAGCCAAGAAAACTATTAGCGGAAACAAACGGTTTGGGAGTTTTAAGACCTGGGTTTTCATCCTGGTTTAACCATTAAATTATTTCACACAATTTCTTCACTTCTGTGAACTTTTAATTAAGGAGCTAAATTAGACAAATGCTTCTCAAACTTTAATTTGTATGTCTGAGATACTTCATAATGAAGATTCTGATTCAGTGGATCTGGACTGCTGCCTAAGGGTCTGCGTTTGTACCAATTCCTAGGTGATGGTTCATGGATCACTCTTTGTGTAACAGGGATTAGAAGACATCTAAGAGAACCTCAAGTAGTAAACACATTTTTTTCCATAAAAGGTCCCAGAACTGTTCATGAAATAGAAAACACTCTGTTTTGCTTTTAGTGAATGAATGAGGTAGTTAAGCTTGGTAATACTGAAAAAAATGCAAGCAACCAAAGATGATGGTTTACACTTGGGGAAAAACTAATAAAAAAGATTAAGAACTAATAAAGCAATGTATCAGTGTCAAGATTCAACTTGACAGAACTTCAACTGCTGAATTAAAGAGGCTGATCACTGAATGCCAATCCACTTTGTTTCATAGAGTGGATTCCAAATTCTTGTCCTGAATGAGTTTATCAGAGTATATATAACTTGACTTTATTAAATACATATATTAAGTATATATAACTTGACTCCATACACTAAACATAGTATTTAACAGCTTTACATTGGGGCTAGAGATGTTTAGTAATCACCATAGCAACCATTTTATGGGTCCAAGACTGATGAGTGGCCAAAAAGGGAAAGTTTGATTCAAATTATGATTGAAAACATCTTTCAATTATTCTTGCCAGTCCCTCAAAAATCCCAGGGGCTGGGGTTGGGGGTTTAGCTCAGTGGCATAAGTGCCTGGTTGGCAAAAGTGAGGTCATGAGTTCAATCTTTGGCACACACACACACACACAATCCCAGGTGCTTCTCATGATGATGAAAGTGCATGTGTCACAAGAGAATAACTGGTGTCAGGAAGTAGCCTCTAATAGTTGTCCTTGTGATATGTCAAACTTTGAGGTTCCCTGATAGCTGTAGGGAGAGATCTAGACTGTTGTTCTCATTGTTCTTGTCTACTGAGATGCATCAGAACAATAAAGGTTAATTCCTGGTTGTACTATTTATTAACTAAAAGACTTTGGGCCAATATTATAAGATTTCTACATCATCATGTATCATTTATCAATTTTTTTGAGACAGAGTCTTGCTATATAGTGTAGGGTGGCCTTGAGCTCACTATGTGGCCCAAGCAGTCCTTGAACTCATGACAGTTCTCCTGCCTCAGCCTACTGAGTTCTGGGATTACAGGTGTGCACCACTAGACCCAGTCTTATTTATCAGTTTTTGTATTCAAGCTATCCTCAAACATCTATCTTACAGATTCTGCAGGTCAGAAGTTTGAGTGCAGTTTAGACACCTCTAGATTAAGATCTTTCAAGAGGCTGCACTCAAACTGTCAGCTGTTATAATCATCTCATCTGAAGGTTCAACTTGAAAACTCTGATTTCAAATTCACAACTGTGATTTCTGGCAGATTAATTTTCCTATGGGGTATTAGATAACGGGCATCTGTTCCTTGCTGATATGTTATCAGTTGACTTGGATGAAACTCCTCTCCCAGTTTCTTGACAAGTGGGGCATCTCCATGAGACAACTCGACTTCTCACAGAGCAAGCGAGAGGAGCCAAGACAGAAGCCAATCTTTTCCTAACCTAACTCTGAAATGAATGTTATCTTTCTACCATCTTTTTTCATTAGAAAGTAGTTACCAGATTTAATCTGCACTCACAGGAAGGGGATTATACAAGGCTGTGGAATAAGAGGCAGAGATCATTGGGGCCATCTCAGAGGCTGTCAGTCATAAAACCTAATATCATTCTACAATGTTTTTGTGAAAATTCAAAGAGATAAAGTAAATGAAGAAACACAGGCTTCACAGAAATATACACATGTGAGCATAGATTATAATAATTCTTTCTAAAGAGTCTAATCAAAATCTTCTACGCAACCTTGCTTAGCTTTGCCAAGTATTCTGAGCCATTCAAATTAATGATTTTTTTTTTTAATTCATGAAAGGTACTAAACTACCCTCTCAACACTTTTCTGGAGTTTTCCAGCATTTGTATTTCAAAGAAAATGAATGGTTTAATTTTCCTTATGACATGAATTGCCATTGACAACAATCTTTAATAATTAAAGAGTTAACAATGCACTTTGAATGGCTTTAATCAGATAAAAATTAATTCCTTAAGTAAATGAATTAGCCACATAATTGACAGTCCATTCCAGTAATAAAACACTAATTAAGTGATTCTGTTAACTAAAAAGTATAATGTGATAGATTTCTGAAACAATGGGCCTAACAAATAAATATACATGCTAAATAAATATCTTGGAATGGTAACTAAACACTCACCACATCTAGGGTCAGATGAGAAAGAGGCTTTTAGAAAACAATGACAGAAGTGACTATGCCAGTTAACATCCTTAACAACGTTACACTGAGCTCTTTGCCAAGGAAGGCCCAGTGATTGAGTCTAAAGAAGGTAAATGTATTAGGTTTTGGAGGGATTGGGAAATTGTCATGATCATAGTATGGTGAGTATACTAAAAAAAGACTTGAACAGTCACTACAGACAAATTGGAACAAAATCAGAACACAATGGGCAAGAGGAGGGAGGACTCAATGTCAGATCTTCTTACACTAAGAAGGATTAGAGTCCACATTATGAGAATTCCCAAAAGCCGTGGCTCAAGGCAGGATTCCTGTAATGGATGCGTATTTTACCATGAATAAGGAGACTGAAGATTGATGGTCTTGCTTTGTGCCCCAGAAGGTTTTGATGGCAGTGAGACTGAGCCCCTAAAGGTACAGAGTCTGATATTCATTAGAAGAATCTTGGGTTCAACCCATTTACAATGGTGCCTTCTGCAACAATTTAGAGAAGTTCATACATCCCATAGGCTCCACAGGTTTGGCTCTCTTTGTCTTGTCAAGTCAAGAATAGTGAGCATTTTTTATCAAGTAAACTTTTCTCCCTGGGCTCTGCAGTTGGAACTGGGCCTTGGATTCCTTGCCTTTCCTCCAAAGTGTCTTCCTTGGGAGCCTTTGGCAGGACACTGTTCTTTGACGAGGCTTATATTTCCTACCCTTTTACAGTCTTTCTTCAAGCATCATCTTCTACAAAGCTGAAATTCTCTCCCAATTATGATGCCTATTCCTACTCACTCTCGTCCTTTGTTCCAGAATGCTTATTATTTTCTTCCACACCATAAAATTCACTAATACTTCATTGTCCATTGCTTATTTTCTATCTCTGTTTGCACTTCCTGTTACCACTAGAATATGAGCTATAGAAAGATAGAAAATTTAAGAATTTGCTTCTTTCACTGATATAGCATAAGAGCCATAACACATACTAGATGCTCAAGAAATCTTGTTGAATGAATGAATGAATAGCAGTGACATTCTGAAACTTGTGTGCTATAGACTCTGACGAAACTAGTATAATCTTAAAAATAAATGGAGTAAGGAGTAACCAATACCCTGGGTTAAATATATCACTATCCATGTAAGCCATTCTCTCCATGGCTGAATATTTTTATGATTTGGGAGAGAGTAAATTATAGTAAAGAAAGATAAGAAAAAAAGGCTAGGATTGAATCTCAGCTCGTCCACTTAATAGCTATATGACACTGAGCAACTTAATTTCTTTGAACTTCTTTACACTTTTGAAAGAATCCTAGTAATAATTACCATCTCACAATTTATGTGGAATATATAATACAATACACATATATAGTAGTCTTTGGCCCTACAGTTAGGGCTCAATGACATGTTAGTTCCTTTTGCATTTCATTTTAAAGATAATGAGGTATGTCTCTTTACATAGGGGTGAGTAGACTGTTCAAATCATGAAAGATTTTGGGATGACCCACAGGGGTATAAAATTGGAAACAGAGAAGTGGTGATTCAGGAGGATTAAAAGTCAGAAGCTTACAGCCCTGTAGAGGATAGAGGGGAGGGCTCAAGATGAGGGGCAGCAGGTTCACAAAGTGGTTCTAAAGAATAGCCCCAAGGATGCACTGGTGCCTTTAGAACTAATGATTAGAATAAAGATTCTAGGATTAGGACCAAGAGATGGAGATGCAAAGTGAGCCCTCTAAATTTCTCCCTGACTAGTGTGATGGTTTTCCATTTTTCACATGGGATAAAGATTTAAGAAAAAAAATGTACCTGTGTGCTGTCCCTTGTTTTTTCCAGTGGTATATAACACAAATTAATTGAACTGAGTAGTTAAAGTGAACCACTGGGTTCCATCTTGACTACAATATTACCAAAAGATCCACTCAACAAATATTAATCAATCATCTACCCTATACTAGGCACCATCCTTGATTTCAGAGATACAGTGGTGGCCAAAACCAAAGTAGCCTGTAAACTGTGACTTTACAGTATAGCAAAGGAGATAGATATTTTACAATTGATAAATCAATAAACATTTACATACATAGTATGTAATGTGCTAAGAGGAACAAGAATATAGTACTATGAGAAAAAAATAAGTGACAATTGTTTCAATTGGATATTTAGGAACCTTTAACAGGTGGAATTTAAACCAAAAGAATAAATAGAGGCTAAACGATGAACAACAGAGGGGGCACATGTTCTGGAAGAAGGGAACTGAATTGTGGAAGCCCGTGTTTAATGTTTTCAAAGAATGAGAAAACAGATCAATATGACTGGACTATATTGAGGAAACCAGATAGTGGCCAGAAATGAGAATAAACACATGAGAAGTCAAATCATTTGGCCTCTGTGGGCCATGAGGTACATTTTAACTTCATTCTGAAGGCAATGAAGAGCCAGTAACAGGGTTTTGATTGGGCAGTGACAGATTGAGATTTGCATTTTTAAATTGCAGAACAGGCTAGGCAAGTAGATATTTTATAAGCAAAACATAACAATGACATTGAGCAATTAGGTAAAGCTCAGTTTGAAAGGAGAGTGACAGGGTGGAATGAGAAGAGTTACAGGGTGAATGCCTAGGGACCAGATTTGCAAGTGTATATATTTGACAGAGCACAGCTGGTTGAAGACTCAGAGAATGACCACTTGGGTTTCCACTGCACTAGAGACAGAAGTGACTCTGCAAGCTTGCAATGACTCTTACTTTTTGAGCCTCTGTCACATCTATAGATCAGAGGGAATTTCATCTAGCTTAGATCAAAGATGCTGAAGATGAAAAGGGGTTTTCACCTTGGAAAAACTGAATTGGCCCAATGAGAGACTAACTGAATAAAGAGACTCATTTCAAAATCACACATGTTCAAATATTTCCAAGTATCAATTCTTGAAATATGGACTGATCAAAAAAAATGTGAAGCAAGTCAGGAGATCTAATCAATACACTGAATTTAAAAACCATTCCTATACTCTATCACTGCTTTATTTCAAGGAATCAACAACATAATTATAGTGATTGTTATTCTGTGAAGCAGACATGTGTGTATGTATGTACATTTGGATGTTGCTATGGTTTGTGTCTGGATGTCCCCAAAGCCTCATGCTGTCATGGGGGGCAGGCCTTTGGAAGGTGACTGATTCTAGTGATTGTAACTGGTTCATTGTCAATTGCTGGGATTGGTGGTATGAGTGCTTGCACCCACCCTGGGGTGGATAGCCTGCATACAATAAGGGAGGAAAAGTGGCTTGCTCCTTCCTTTTGCCCCTTTTACCCTTTGCTCTTGTTGCTTTTGATATCTGCCACAGCCACCATGAATGGTTGCCCCTTAGTCTCGCCACCTGGCCTTGGAGCCAGCTGAGTATGGACTGAAACCTCCACAAACTGTAAGCTAAATAAATGGTTCCTTCCTTCATTTTGGGCATCAGGTATTTTGTTCTCAGAGAAAAGTAACCAAGACAGATGCGTCTGTCTGGAATAAAATTTCTGCATGCACTGGTATTCTGTGCTGAGTCATTTTGCTGCAAGTCTGATGTATGCAGAAACAATATTTGTTTTTTTTTTTAAAGTTAACTTCTCTTCAACACATTTATCTCACTATCATCGAGGTAATGTTTCTCAATTAAATACAAACTTTCCCTCCATTTCTTAAAAGTCTGTGTTAGCTACTTGTGGAAAACAATAGATTTTAAATTCTCTAGTATTCAGTACCTATAAGACATAGTCCATGATTGTCTCTTCAAGGTGATCTCCTACCCCTTAGCCCCATGAAACTAATACTCCAAGTAGAACAGGAAGGAAAAAACCTTCATAATTACAAGTCCAATGGAAGGAGCTTCCTGGGAAGTGTTAAAGGTTGCCTGACCTCAGAGAAACAGCAGTATAGGCAGAGATACAAATGCATGCTTTCTACCCTACCTCTGCATTCTAAAGTTCTAAGGAAAAATTACTGTTGTAGTCAAGGGTTTCAAGAAAACAATTACATACAAGATATAGAATTTATAATATTATTTTATGATGGTCACCCAGACTTAAATACAAAGAAAGCACAGGAAATCTGTCTATAACAGAAAAGACCTAGAAAATCCAGCTGAGGGCCTGGATCCCACAGCAATATCCTGCATGAGTCCAGGTAAAGACCTAGAGCCCATGACAATGACTCCCATGAGTTCAACTTGAGGCCTAGAGCCCACAACAATGACTCATACATATCTGTTTTATGGATCTGCACTGGGAAGGCCTGAGGTTCAGCAGTGGAAGCTAGAAAGTCTATGTTAGCAGGGTGAAGGAAGGATCGTGCCAGGGGGTTGAGGATTCTTCAGACAGCCAGAAAGTAACACTCAAAGTAAGGACCAGGGCTCCTCCCAAAATTACCACAGCCATCCTCAGAGACAGTGAGGTTCTAAACTCCTCCAATGATGAGAACGGCTGAGTATGTATCAGGAAGCTAGCATGATGAACTTCTCCTGGAGATTGAACAGTAACCATTTCCCCCAGCAGAGCCAGGAAGAATGCTTGAAGTAAGGACCTGAGTTCCTTCAAAGTGAACCACAGCCATTCTCCGTGAAAAGGTCCTGAGCTCTTCTGATGATAATGGCTGAATTCATACTGGGGAAACCAGCATGACAAGCTCCTCCAGGAAGACCAACAGTTCCAAACAACAACATTTAGGAGAACTCACAACACTATTCTTTCTCTCCAGATCTCCTTTTTCTTGCTGACAACAGTTTTCAGGTGGGCCATTGGCACTCAGCACTACACTGATTCAGTTCAGCTGGTGTTTAAATTGACCACAAGTGACGAATCCACTATAATTACCCTTACTGATGTCTTTTGGATTCTGCACATGAAATAATATATTTCTATTTATAAGGAATTGTAAAAGAGTAAAATCTCTTTCTAGATTAGGAAATCCTGTCAAATAATATACTAGTAAAAGCAGAATTATCACTAAGTGAAGTGGAAACCAGTAATTTGGAATATATTCCTATCTGTTATTTGACTACATTACTAGATAGACTTTTTATAACTCTCTGCTGCTATATGTATATATTTACTCGGAAAGGATCATCATCAAGTCCTTCTGTTCCCATATATGTTTGCCATTTCTCCTGTAGAGAGGCAGAGACTGATCCCTTATGAACTTCAAGTTAGGTTAGTTTGTGCTTGCTTTTAATAACTATAGGCAGAAGAAGTGATTCTGGAAAGTTATGAACATAGTTTTCTAGGCAACTAGTTCTCATGGCTTTCTAGAAACACTCTCTCTGGAGGAAGCCAGCCATCATGTAAGACATCTGATTACTGTGAGTCTGCCATGCTATAAGGAAGCCTAAATAAGATGCAGAGAGAAAGAACAAGTCCATCCTCCTCTAGATGTTGTAGTCACTTTGGTCCAGGGATCATATGTACAGATAAAAGATCCATTTGAGCATTCTATCCCTAGCAGATGCTACCTAGGGATGAAAAACAAAACAAAATCAACAATACAATGACAACAACATGAACAGCAACAAAAACTGATGTCCTGTATATATATAGCCCTAGGGGAACTGTCTCAGCCATTTCTAGCCATTTAATTTACCCCAGTCAAGTTCCCACATTTTTAAGTAGAAACAAGGCCATGTTGTATACTATCCAAACCCCTGGCCTACAGAATTGTGAGCAAAATACAGTGTTTTTACTTTCACGTTATTAAAGTTTGAGGTGATGTATTACACCAAAACAAAGAGCAATCACTTGTTTCTCTTTTTCCACTTTGATTTACTGCAACCCCTCATCTTCTAAAATCCAATTCAACTCAGATGATTCCCTTGAACATCCTGAAGTAGCCCAAGGAACATATTTTCATTTCCTGCTGGTATTTTATCATTTCATCTTGACCTCTTTTCACCTAGAAAATCACATGGTGCAGATATCTTCCATTTAGCCTAATAAATAGGTTTCAATAACTAGGGAAATACCTTGCATCTCAAATAATGGTGCAATGAAGCCAGCTTCCCATGACCATGCAGGTAGGACCAATGTTATAGATGCCTATTGTCTCCCAGCACCTTTTGAGTTAAGGCATGTTTCCATGGCTACTTTTGAGACCATCCGGCCAGTAGAAAACCATAATTGGTTGTTATATATGCTTTATTTCCTTACTAGTTTTCTTTCTTCTTCCACTGGCAAGGATAGTAACTCATTTGAGACTTTGCCTATATTTGTATATGTTCTGAAGATCATCTATTAATATCCTTTTCTGCTCAGCTGATTGGAGGAGAAATTGATTCATATTCTTCAACCAGCCAATGATTGACTTTTTGAGGCTCTTTTTCGTAGCAACTCCTAGTTTGCAGACGCCCTATAGAGGGAATTGTAGAAAACCTCTATATTGGTTAGTAGCAGGAAAGGAAGAGAGGCTAAAATGAGGTTGCACCTGACTTGGAAGGGAACATTCTTTGATTCTTGTCTCTGCCTGCATCCAATTCTGGATGCAGAAAACAGGAGAATTATGCGTGATGTCAACGATATCAAAATTGCTAAATATTCTTTTTCATTTTATCTATAAATACAGAATTCCTGTGCCTGAGACCTATTTATTATTGATCCATTAACCTGTCTACCCATCATGAAGTGTTTTGAATACATATTCTGAGCCACAAATTGTGATACAGGCTGAGGGCATAGTAGCAACAAAACATAAATAGTCTTTCCCTCTGTCAGCATGCCATACAGTAGAAGAGTCAGATATTGAATACATAGATTTGGAAACTGAGGTCAGTGCAGAGAGAAAAAGAAGGATCACAGTTCTTTGATAATATCTTAAAAAAGTAAACCAATCTGAAAGAGGAAAAAATGGTCATAAAAAGAATAAACACAATAATTGAGTTCTAAAGAAGTCAATTAGAGGACCATGCTCTAGATCACATGGTGGCAAAGCATTTCTGTAAAGGGTCAGTGAGTAACCGATTTAAGCATTGTGAGCTAGATGGTTCCTGTTCCACTCAGCTGTACCAATGGAGCACAAAAGCAGCTATGGAAATATATAGACAATAAGCATGGCCATGTTCCAATACAGTTTTGTTTACATCAACAGACACAGTGCCCTGGATACATCAAGAGACACAGTGGTCTATAATGTATAATTTGCCAAACCCTGTTCTAGTCAGAGCAATAGTATGTACAAAAGTCCCCTGGTAGGAGTGTGGAAAATTTAAGTATTGAGAGAAGAATACAGTATCGCTAGAGTTCACAAAGAAAGGAGCCTGAGAGATGCAAACAGGGCAGTGTATGTAAAGTGAGGATGGCACTTTGGTCTTTAGCTTGAGATGTACCTTGAAATGCTCTGTTATGAAAAATGGATGAGAGAATAACGAAGTTGAATATGAAAATGACTTAGGGGCTGTGGATCGTATTGAAGTTAGAGAGAAAGATGTTTTGGGCAAGTATGGAGGTAATGACAATGAAGGAAAAACCCATGGGTCTTAGACATATTGAAGAGGCGAATAACAAAAACTTGGTATTGAACTGGATGTGGAAGGTAGGAAAGAGGAATATGCCATAATTGACCTATGCTATATCTCTGTTGAATATATCCTTGCCATTAAGGGGAATTGAAATTTTATTTCATTTGCAGCTTCTATGTAATTAGGAAGTCAACTCAGATGGTTGGAAAGGTAAAAAGAAATGAATCACATGATTAATGGGCCAGAACAGCCTCTCCTCACCAGATGCCTTTCTCTTGTCATTTTCTATTTATACCTTCACTGCATGTACCACCCCATAGCTCTGTTGTCTGTTTCCATCACATGGGCCTTTTGCAATAGAACTGCAATCTCCTGTTTATCAATTTTGGTTGGTAGATTCTCCTGTTCCCTTGATGTCTTATCTTCTCTGGAGGCCAGTAGGGATTTGAGATATACTCAGTATCTGATGGTGTGGGCTGGTCCCCCCACCTAGCAAGAGCACCCCACTGAGAGAGTAAGCCAGTGCTAGGTAACTGAATTCCATGACTTCCTCCTTCACAAATATGTAGCACATGCAGAGATCCAGGAGATGATAATGCAGTGAACAGGTAGGAGTGTGCTCATCCTTGCTCCCTGCTTTTTTTCTTCTATTTCTTCACATACTATTTTTAAATCGCGGTGACAATCAACCCTGTGACTCTTTCACTGACTTTCTAAGATCAACTGCTATTGTACAGGTATTCCCATAGGTAAGTCTTAGTTCAAAGTTTTGGACTTTCACTGACTTGCTAAATGGCCCTGGGCAATGTATTTCCCTTCTGTGGATATTCATTTTCATATTTGTGGCAACATCTTCAATCACCTTGCACACAAAAGGTGATAAACATTTCTGTCTGCAGACCAAACTCCTCTGCTGAGCTCCAGACCCACGATCCAACTGCCTACAGAACTTTGTGTCCCTGACTCAATAGTACCTGTAACCTGACTGTGACATTAAACTCCCCTCACCTGCTTCATGTGATCATTATCTCAGTGTCATCATCACCCATCCAGAGTGAGCATTAGCAGAAAAGATGCGACTCAGGACTAAGGTCTAAGGCCCTTAACGGTAGAGGTTGGAAATATTAGGAGGAACCAATAAAGAAGAAAGAAGAAGTGGCTGGGGGAGGAAGGTGAAATACAAGGGCAGTAAAAGTCAAATGAAGAAAGGATTTCAAGAGGGAACATTTGCTGATTGTCAATCATAAAAACCCCAGTTCAAACAGATTCCTGATAGGGAATGATCTGTTGGATTCCTGATAGAAGTTTTGGCCTTCAGCAAGTTACTTAAATTCTCTCTGAGCCTTAATTTCCTTAACCTGCATCACAGAGTTGTTGAGAATATTAAGTGAAATGAGGCATGTAAAGTGCTTTGTCCAATAATCACTCACAAAAATGTTAGCTAGTATAGTTATCTGTTTTTAACTTATTAATGCTGTAGATTTGAGCTGAGAAAAAAGTCTCTAATCTTGGTTTATTCTGCTACCTAGCAACTACATATTTACATTTTCAGCATCTCTTCTTTATCCCTGATTACTTTAACAAGCACTTTCTGAGTGCTCTGTTATAATTCAGGACCACCTGTGAGGCAGAGAGAATAATTCTATTTTCTTCTCAGGATGTAGTGGCCCAGCATAAATTGTCAAAAGCAACTTCAGCTTTGTAGCTTCAAAGAGGTTTCTTTGTAAAGACACTGAGAAAGAATGGAGGGCCAAATTACAATGAAAGTGAAGTATGGTGATTGTTAAAACATTCTTTCTACTTATCTGCAATGGAAATATAAATCTATCCAACTCAATGAGCATGTAAGGCCAAATTTCAACAAAACATGAGGACATTTAGCATTAGGATCACTTTAATTTTCAAAGAGGTTAACCTTGGAGAGAGAACTTAAGTTGGCTACAGATGAGAGGTGCTTTCCTAGCAGGGCTCAGCTACAGTTGCAACCTTGCCTCTGGTCATTTGCTCTCAGCAGAGTAGCTGGATATCAAACTCACTTATGTGAGCCCACTATGCTCAGTATACTTTCAAGCTGTCACTTCTTCCCCTGGGACAGGTCTTTCACTTCCTTAAAATAAAAAATCCATCTCCTTATATAATATCCTCTAACTCACATTAGGCAGAATAATTCCTTGTTGAATCTTTACTGGGACACTTTACATGCCTTTTCTCTTTCACTTATCATGTTTATTGAAACTAATCCATTTATAGGTCTCCTCATAAAGAAGAGTTATATCCTTCAAGGTAGAAACTGTTTCATATTTATCTTTACAGTCTCTACAGTACTTCCCTTATAGTTGGTGACTATTTAAAGGAACACCTCAGTTACTCCTGTAATCAGGAGATGAAAATTATAATTCAGTTGGAGAAGGTTCTATCTGTGGAGAAATAAGGTTAGAGATCCATAAAAATACTGGGAGACAGATGTCTTCTATTGACTATATAGCACGTGAAGCAGGACCAGAATGGTCACAGTACCAAAACTACATCTGGATCTGCAAGTGATTCAAAGTGTGATCTTGAGAAAACTCTCTGGCATTTAATTCTTTATCTTGAAGGAAAGAAGATTGGGTCAGATTAAATATATTCTAATATTTCAATTTGACTATGGTTTTTATGACTATTATATCCCTTTTAGAGTTTAATATTCTTCTCTAAAATATGTCTTCATGGGGCTGGGGATTTAGCTCAGCAGCATAAGCACCTGCCTTGCAAGCAGGCAGTCGTGAATTCGATCCCTGGTACCAATAAAAAAATAATAATAAAATAAAATATGTCTTCATTTAACTCCTTAGCATTTCTAATGAAGTTTGTCTACTTTCTCAAGGCTATTTATATTTCCATTTTGCACTTCCAAGGAGTAAACAATTCAAGTTAACTTTAGATAGCCATGAATTTAACAAGTGTATCCTTTAAGGTATTGTTCAAGTGGATGATTGTAAGATATTCAATAATCCCTATAAAATATTCAATAAAACTGGAGATGGTAAGCATGTAACATTCAATTATTTTCCTAGAATCAATTTAATTCTGGAACAATCAGAAAATGTAATTGTTCCTGTAAACAGAATTATTTTTTATTTTAAAGAGAATAAAAAATAAAAACAATACAGAATTTCAAACAAGATAGGAAATTAACAATGGTTATTATATTGCATACTGTCTTCAAATAGTTGCTTAGATTATCAAATCTAATAGGCATGAAAATTGATCAAAAAATGTAAGAACTGTTTCTTTCAGTGAATGAGTGAATAGTACTATTACCTTAGCTATCTTGTGTATGTATATATGTCACCCCTTCTTTTTCTTTTCTCTTTCCCCTCATTACAGTTCTTTCCTTTTGAGCAGTTTCTTTCCCTTTCAAAATATCTTTTATACCTTTTGGATCTTGTTTACTCTGTCACTTTCTTATTCTAAGGAGATAATATGATGTTTACACATGCAAGCCTGATTTATTTCCCTTATGAGTATGGTCTTTAGTTACATCCACCAACCTATAAAAGTCCCATGTTTATCTTTTTTATAGCCAAGTAGCACTCCATTGCATAAAAATACCACATCTTTTTAATCCATTCCTTAGTTGATAGGCATTTGGGTTGTTTCAAAGATTCAGCTATTATAAACTGTGCTGCTATAAACATGGGTTCACAAATATCATTATGTTATGATGTTTTCAGTTTTTGGAACCCAAAAGAGGAATAGCTGGGTGGAATGGGATCTCTAGGCCTAATTTTTTAAGGAATCATCACACTGATTTCTACAGCGGTTGCACCAGCCCACACTCCCACCAACAGTGGAGAAAAGTTTTTCCCTGCAGATCCACCAACATTTGTTATTGGGTGATTTTTTTTGGTGATAGCCATTCTTTGTGCAGTGAGACGAATCTCAGTGTTGTTTTAGTTTGCATCTCTTGAATGACAACTGATGTTGAACATTTTTTTTCATATACTTATTTGCCATTTATATTTCATACTTCATCTGAGAAGTGCATATTAATTTCAGATGCTCATTTTTGGATTGGGTATTTGAATTTTGGGGATCTGATTTTTTCAGTTGTATATATTCTAGATAGAAGTCATTTGTCTGAGCGACAGTTAGATACAATTTTTTCCCCAGTTCGTAGGTTTTCTTTTCACTCTGTTGATGATTTCTTTTGATGTACAAAAACTTTTTAAGAAAATGAGATCCAATTTGTTGATTCTTTGAAGTATTTCCCGTGCAGTTTGGTTTTTATTTATGAACTCTCTGCCTACGTCTATGTCTTCAAGAATTCTACATACTGTGCAGTAGATTTAGCATTTCTGTTTTAATATTTAGATCTTTGATCCATTTTGGCTTTAATTTAGTGCATGATGATAGGCATGGTTCTAGTTTTATTCTTTGGCATGTTGAAAACCAGTTTTTCCAGAACAATTTATTAAAGAGGCTATCTTTCTTCAGGTGAACATGTTTGGACCCTTTGTCCAAGATAAGGTGGCTGAATGTGTTTGTAGTTATGTCTGCATCTTTTCTTTTTAATTGATTCTTAGGTCTTTTTTTTTTTTTTTTTTGTCGGTACCATGCTAATTTTATCACAATAGCTTTGTAGTATAACTTCAAGTCAGGGATTATGATGCCTCCTGCCTTGCCTTTGTTGTCCAAAATTGCCTTTGTTATTCTAGGTCTCTTCCAGTTCCAGATGAATTTTAGGAAGATTTTCTCTAGATCAGTGAGGTATTCTAATAGTATTTTTATCAGGATTGCATTAAGTCTATGTAACAGTATAAAGAGAACTTTTGTTTTTTCTTTTTTTGGTCATCCTTCTGAAGGATGCGCTATTGATCTCTTGTTTTCACTGTGTGACTAATCACTGCTTCTCTTTGTAAATTTCCTAAGGACAGCAGTGCACCTACCCTGGGAACCAATGGAGTTAGAGCTTTCCTCTCCCAGAGTGGTCTCTGGGAGAGGTCCTAATGCTATAAGAACCACTACCATGAGTGAATCAATGTATATGGGCTTAAGTTTCCTTATCTGTTAAATGGATATACTAACATATACAGAAGACAGTATAGAAGAATAGTCTTGGCTATGGGCTTAGAGGAATCAAACACATCTGAGTTTGAGGTCATGCCCTTCCATTAAAACTGTGAAGGCTTAGGCAGTTCCTTTCTATTTTTAAAATCACAGTTTCCTCACCTTTAAATCATCAGGTATAATTATAGCACTAACTTAATTCTTGCAAAATACTAATGAGTTAAGGATGCACACAAAACACTCTGGGAATGGTTATACTATTAATGTTTGGTTGATGATAACTACTGTCATAAATATTAATAATAATCATTATATTTTGAGATTCCAAATTGGGAGGATTAAATAGCATCTTTAGATGAAAATCACAGATAAGAATATTTCAGTAAATTTAGATCTAACAAGAAGAAATAGCACAGATGCAATTTCTTGTTGTACCCCCCTCCCAAAAGTCATCTTCATTAGGGTTGAATAAGGTACCACTGTCTGGGCAACATGAAATCTACATTAAGCAGATGTGTGATGGACTTTTGGATATTAATTCAAATAAGGGAAGGGGGTTCTGAATCCAGGTGAGAATTCAGAGTGATGGCCAATGTCCATTCTCTGAACTCCTAGTGGCTCTTGGTGGAGAGGGGTATGATTATCTTGAAAACCACACACCAGATGGACCAAAAGGGCCAACTGAGATTTGGAATAGATTAAATAACAGTGTAATGTACTCTGAAGGAGGCTGATAGTTAATGTGCTTAACCAGAGGTTAGGGCCACAATACATACATGGCCGCAAGGAGTCAAATAGCCAGGGTGGCGGTGAGTGCTGCTGGAAGATGAAGACTGGTAACATTAACCTAGGTGACACAAGAGGACAGACAAATAAATGCCAGCACATGGTTACTGACCAATACATACTCACATGCACAGAATTATAATGAGTCAAATCTGAGGGAACAGATTTCAGATTGATAGATGACAGAATTCGCTATGAGAAGAGGGAGAACCAGAAGTGGGCTTAGAGCTAGAAGATCTCAGTGTGAGTTCCAGTTCATCCATTCATTTATTCATTCATTTTCTCCGGCATTCAAACAAATAGTCAATGAGTATCTTGTAGATTTGAGGGGATAGTGGTTGGAGTATGTATTGCAATCTTGGAAGGCTCAGGACAACATGCTTAGGATTTAGCCTTTACCTTGGGGAAAAATAATACCATTTATAACATCAGATGAAACTTCTATTTATCATCAGGATAAAAATTATTTTGAGGATTAGTGACATAAGTGAACAGCAGGTAGAAAAATGACAAATTTAGAGAAGGTCTACAACAAAGGTAGAAGTTCTCAATCACACATCATAATCTTGATGTTTTCCCAAAAAAAAAAGATTAAGACTCATTTCTTTGGTTGGCTCACTATCCACCTGAGAGGGTTAAGAAAACTTCCCAAGGAGTTTATCACAATCCCAGTCAACCCCCGCTACATTTTAAAAAGACCAGCTCTGTTTTCCCTATTTTAATTGCTTTTGTTGCATAACATGATTCTAAAATAATCAGGTTAAATTTTGCCTGGTGCTTCCTTTTGCCTGCCCCATCTCTGCTGAACCATTCTGTGAGGAATCAAGTTTAGAAACTACCTTCCTCAAGAGAAACTGGTTCATGAGATCTGTGTGCTGACGGGCAGGGAGGGTGTACTCTTCTCATCAGCAATAAACATCTCCTGTAAGGTTACCATATGCTGCCTACTAAGTATACTTTGGTCACAAAGTCCGGGGCAAGGTGGCTCCCTTTGCAAGTTGTTTTTATACAAAGCAGTAAAGCAAAAATGCTCTTTGTTGGATCTCTTCTTTATTTCTCTCAATTGTGAGCTCTCTGTAGGCAGGAGCCAATCCTTTCCCATCTCTTTCCATTCGACCAGGGATTGGTCTGCCGTAGGAATGCCTAAAGATGGGCCGAGCAGTCTAGAGTTCCACTTTCTTAGGAATGTCACGGAGGAGCAATTCTCACAGCACCTGTCTGTGAAGCATCTTCTATGCAGTTTGGGTGAACAGAGAAACAGGAAGAGGCACCGTCTTCCCAGACAGCAGGGTCATTTCATCTTTACATCCTTTTTTCCCTCACCAGCCTCCATGATAGAATGATTGCTAAAGTTAGAGGAAAGACCAAAGATGACTGGGTTTGGAAGGATATCCTCTGTTTTGAAATCCAGGCCTCTTTATCTTTTCTTCATACAACTTTAGGAAGATGTTTTAATATCATATAGCATCAGTTAATTCGTGTAAATTAGATCAGGTAATAATTACAGTCTTAGATTTACTGTGAAGCTGAATTGAGGTGATCTATTTGATGTCTTTATCACAAAGTCTGTTGCTTTATAAGAATCTGATTGGATCTAAAGCAGCACCCGGTTCCAGGTCTCTGTGTAGGACAGAGCTGTGGTAATAACTTCTGCCCATATGATAGAAAAAACACCTGACCTCTCAGTGGTAGTTGATGCTCTTTCTCTCCTTTGGTCATCCTTGGCCTCACTCAGTGAAACTGGTGAATGCCAGGCTGCCAATCACTGCCAAGAAGAGGAACACAGATTTCAGGGTCATCTAGCCTGCCTGTTCTATTTCTGCTCTGTATGACTTTGGACTTACTTGCAAGACAGGGTCTTGCTATGTACTTCAGGCTAGATTTCAACTCACTATGTAGTCCAGGCTGGCTTTGAACTCATGGTAATACTGCTTCAGCCTCAGTGCTGGGATTACTGGTGCGTGCTACCATTTTAAACCTGAGAATAATATTTAAATTATAGATTCCTATGAAGTTTTAGAGTGAATTGACACAAAGCACAAAATCTAGCCCATGCATGGGTAAGCTGGGTCTTGAAGACTCTTTGAACTTCAGTTCCCTTATCTGTAGAATGAATGTAATAATAAACCTACAAACTATCTTATGGTACAAGAATAAGAAACTATTCCGAGTATCTTGTAGAAGGACATTATAAACTATGAAAACTTACATATTTATATTTATATTATCCATAAACTGTGACCCAAACTTTTAAAGCACCTCTCTCTGTAATTAAGCTCAGAACTCATGCACAGGACCAGACACGTACACAGAGCTGAGAAAATGATCGTGGAATTGCTCCTCCAAAGCCTCTACCATAAGTTTTCCTGACTTAGAAGAAGACCGGAAAGCATAGTATCTGCTGATCCTTAGAGATGAGTTGCCTTTGCTTATCAAATATGGGAAGAGCCGAACAAGAAAATGAATACAAAATTAGCTAATGGAACACAAAGTACAAATGAATCTACCAAATGCAACATGAGCAGGGAAACCACCAAATCCCCATGTCACAGAAATTCAACAGGGAATTTTTGACGTATTTTTGTTGGGACTGAAAATGAACAAGGAGAAGATGACATGCAAGTCTAAGAGATAAAGAAAGATTTAAGTATGGATATGTAAGCAGAGCACCACAAGAAAGACTCAGACAACAATCCCAATGAGCAAAATATCACAGAAAAAAAAAATAACAAGTACACAGGGCAGCCAGATCAAAATCAGATTACTTAATAAAAGCTAGTGTTTAAATGGAAAACAATGTACATTGTTTGTCCTTGAGATGTGACATGCACTCCATTTTTAGAATGCCAAAGCACTCCACAGCAACAGCCCATATTTGACAAAGCCCTGTCACCCTTGAATCCCAGAGGTCATTGTTTCTATACAATAATGGGAGGCTTGCTTGAATAGATGTCACTGAATTTAGCAGTCATTTGGAATAGGAAGCCCCAGAAAATAAACCTATACAGAAAGAGGCAGAATTTGAATTAGGCAAGGGCCACCTGTTCAATAATGAAATAATTGCTCAAGGCACGTTCTTCTGTAATCTTTTCTGATATGAAAACTATTTTGGGGCCCTACTTCTCTCAATGCTGCCTCAACATTTGTATATAATCTTAGGGCCTCTTACAGACACCAGTGCGGAAGGCAGACAGTCACTTCCTTAATGTCACAAAAATAGATCCAATTTTATATACATCAGGGTGATTTCAGAAGCAATTTCTACATCTTCAGTGTAAGCATTACTTACATTTTCCCCCTTCAAATCTAATCCAAGTGGTTCCATAGGACATTTTAAAAGTACCTGATACATTTTAGGGCTTTAAAAAAAAATCCCCAGAGTGTGTTTATAGCCGCAGCCTGAAGACACCAGATGCACAGAAAGAGTGTTAAAATATACTGTGATTCAAAGAAATGCGAAAGTTTATAGTAATCAAGTATATTAAGTCAAATAAATTTTTGGGCCCTTTAAAAAGCAGTATCATTTAAATGAATGTATATGTAAATATATGTTTGTTTATATAGCTCTGTATTTACATGCAGAGATGTGTACATATCTATGTGCTTTATACATCTGTACATACAGGTTATATATATCCATGTATTTTATAATTACACACATATGCACATGTATGATCATTCGTATGTGGCTTTTAAAATATCTAATTACATTCCACTGGGTATTATGCCTCTTCCTTTCTGGCAAGCAAATCTCAGTCTTGGTCATTTTCATCTTAAGGCATTGATGAAAAATGTGGTGAAGCCCAAGAAATTAGTGTTGCCCAGGCTGTTTTCATGTGTGATCAGAAGGTTTGAGACCAAATAACTATAATTTTAGGGTTATAATGATTGCCACGTATCTTTCACTATAACTGTTTGGCATTCAAAGATCTCCTAAGACATATTTACAAAAGGAAAAAGTACTCCCAAGAGGTTGGCCTATATACCTGAAAGGTTTGGCATACATAGGTATGCTGGGCTTGTATTTTCAATCAACAATTCTTGCAAATGAACTTCTCTACCCCTGAATCTAAAGCAGGAGGGCCAGTAATCTTGCAGTGCAACCAGAAGATATGAGGGCTCAGGCTGGCCCTTTATTCAAAGACTAACCAAGTCTATTTCCTGTGAGTGTGTTCTTAGCCTGGCATATATCAACATTCTTTCCCGGCTCTGGGGAATGTATGGGTACCAGTGGTTCAGTTAATGAGACAGAATCACTCAGAATAGAATGGCTACATAGTCAAGCAGACCACAGATTTGTCTCTGATCTCTAAGAAAAATAGAAGTTAAATATTCCCTCAAAAAGTAATCAGTAGACTTTGTCTTAATCCCATTTACTGACTTCTTGCCTGAGAATACCCACCAAGAGCAAGTTTTTATATTTATCAAGAACAGTTTTTATGTCTAAAGTATAGAAAAATTTTATATATTGAAAAAAGTTTTTATATTTTTACTTATACACCAAAAAGCAGTCCGATTTGCTTCAACCTCAAAGAATGTGTTTACGTAAAATAAAATGAATGCTGGCAGGTACCTACACTTTTTTTTTCTCCAAATGGGAAATGGGTTGAAAGCCATTACCTAATCTTAAGAAGTGCTCCAACTTAGTAACATAATAATGGACAAAGCACATATCATATGTCTATTGGCATAGTGCAGAGGGAGGTATACAACATTATTTTTGTGATATTTTTGTTAAAATGTTTAACCCTAACATAATCATGATGGGAAAAAATTAGACAAATCTGAGTTGTGAACCATCCTATGGAGCAACTGTGCCAGATTTTGAAAAATAGAAAGCTCAGTCAGTATCCTGAAAAAAAGGAAAGCTCACATTTTGGCTGTTCTGTATAAAATGAGTTAAAGAGACAAGAAAATCAAATGTGAGCACCTTAGTCTGAATCCTGAATTACAGTACAAGAAGCACGCAGAACACTTGGTGAATACTGAGGGATTTTAACTGTGGACTGGAATATCAGATATCATTAAATCAAGGTTTGCATTTCTTTGGGTAAGATATTAATTCTCTTGGGGCTGTGTTGAAGAGTTGTCCTAGTTCTTAGGGAACAAGTGCTGAGTTCTCTGGAGTTAGAGTGTCAAATGTCTGCAACTTAATTTTCTAAATGGTTCATAAAATTGTGTATACAGTGAAAGAGAAAGTGTAACCATTGCAAAATGCTAACAACTGGTGAATAGCGGTAAAGGATATGTTAAGTACTCATTTTGCTTTTTCTCAACTTGTTTTGGAGGTTTAAAATAATCTCTCTTCCCAAAGATAGTTCATGAACACTTGAAAATAGCCTCCCTTAAATGCCCATATTCTTAGCCAGCCTGCCTGGAGGAGTTATCTGAATCCTAGTCCTCACTTCTTTCCCTGCCTCTCACCTACAAGGAGATCTTGACTCTACAGATAAGCGTGGGGCCCAGATATGTGCATTTAAAAAAACTTCTCAAATGGGTTTTGTATTGCACATGAGTTTAGGAATCATGGGCCTGAGTTATTCTTAGATCCTGAAAGCATCAGGAATGGGCAGTGTGTCTCTATGAAGTTGATATAAACACATGAAGCTCTGGATACTCGACCTACTCAGAGTAATGCTAAATACTTCACAGGACCATGGCAAGAATAATACAAAAGATAGTGTCTGCAGTGCAGAAGGTGGTAAATAAATGTTTGGTCTTCCTTTATCTTCTCATAGATTCACATCATTCTAGATGGTCCACATCACAGTAGTTTTTATAGTGTCATTTCTTCCATTTGAATTTTACGTAATGTAAGAAGGATGCTTGTCTGTGCTCATATCCTTTTAGATTTCCTGCATGCCCCAGTTTAAAGGCTGGGAAATCTCTCTTCAGTCTAATTACTAAGTTAGCCTTATAGTTTACCAGCCTTAAAGTTCTCCTTTGGATGAAGTCTTAAACTCTTATATTAGTTTGGGGTCCTACACAAGGCAGGTAGAATCCCAAGTCGGGTATTGTTGACTAAATGTCACTTGGAATATTGTTGACTGTGGCTTGGAACTGGCCTGGAAGGTATAGTTTTCAGTCTATACAAGTAATTAATTACCCATGAGACTTGGAAAGGTCATTCCTCTGAGTCTCAGTTTCCTAAGCACTCAAAAAGGAGATAATAATAACCCATGACTCACCTATCTTCCAAGATATATGTGAAGCAGTTTTGCACAGGTGAGTCATAGATTATTATTATCTCCATTTTGAGTGCAGCATATTTTTCTCCTTAAGGCATACTCCTTCTCCTTTCTATTTTTTTCCATTTTAAACTCTATCGCTCATTTTAACCTACTTCTCTTTGATCTACAAGCAGTTAGAATGACTTGCTCCCATTTCTCTCTGTTTAAATACCCCTTTCACCTTTGGATTGGTTGCCTGCATTCTGGACCATCCCATGGAAGCATCCCAACCTCTTATCTTACAGCACCTGATACTGTGAGGATTCCACAGCAGAGATATTAAGGCCAAGCTGTACCAAGGCTATCTCTTCCACTTAGTTGACTCAACTTACTAAATCCATTAGCATCCTGGGAACTAGAGGAGAATCCTTCATCATTGCGGTTGGAGCTGAGCTTGGTGGTAGGTTTGTCAGCTGAGGCCACAGGTCCCATCTCCCTTTGGGCTCCACTCTGGGTCTCCTTCTGCTTCTTGGCCAGCTTCCTTTGGGACATGTGCAAGGGAAAAAATCACAGTCAGATGGTGCCAGTTGCATTAAACCATTGGGAAGATAGATTACTCTCCTTCCAACTCTTCATCCTCAATTTCCAACTTTGTTAATTCTCCAGAAATAGTTAACGCAAGCCCACCAATGTCAAGGTAGAATAAACCTAAATCTTCTTGAAACCATTAATAGAGTCTTTTCAGTAGGAACCATGAGACTCATGGTGTCTCATTCCCAACAATAGGGATATTCTATACTTGAAATTAGAATGAGAACTTGAGATGTTATAATATTTTCCCAGCTCTCCTTCCAAAGGAAGAAAGAAAGCATTCAGGCTAGTCTTTCTGTTCTCATGTCTCCTAATACAATGGAAAATAGAGGCTTATCTTTCTCAGAAACTGAGATAATGACGTAACCTGCCAAATATTGGTAAATGGAGGTAGGGGCTGGTAGTTAGCGATGGGTGATGATAGAGGTTAGTCTTATAGCTCAAAGGGGAAAAGCTAAAGCTGAACTTGATGTACACATATTTTCATGAAAATAACACACCCTGAGACCCAGATGGTCATTCATAATAATAGTGCAGAGTAATAGTTCTCAAAGTTTGGCATAGATCCGAATCAGCTGAAGAGTTATAAAAGCACCCATATGCCTAGGATTATGGAAGTAGGACAGGTGATTATGACACCAACCAATGAGGTTAAAACTATCACCATTGACATCAGACAGACGTGGGTTCATGCCCTACCTCTGTGTCTGTGGGCTGCATGACCTAGGAAAAGGTCATTCATCTCTTTAGGTCCTCAACTCTCTTTGTGTACACTCTGCCCAATAATAGGACCAATTGCATAGGTTTGTGAGCAGTAAGGATAATACACAAACTAACGAATACAGTGCCTGGCAAATAATAAGCATTCAATCCATGTCAGTTGCTATTCTTATCATTATATCATTGCCAAGTGATCTAACTACATTCTAATTCCTAAATTCCCTCTTCAACAGCTCTAAAGTACAGTCTTAACTTTCCCTGCATTATATCAAGGCATAGAGACTTTGATTGCTCCTCAGGGAACTGAAAGGTTAAAGAGTTCTTCTTTCATGGATTTGAAATCTACTTCCCTTAAATTTTAACTCATAGGTCTTAGTTATTTCATTAGAGACATAATAATATGACTAGCCTTTCTTGCATATAACATGTATTTAAATATTTTTAAAAAGCAAACATGAGCCCTATAGGTTTCCCAACACATATCCATCTAAATGTGCTTATAATGTTCCTAACACATGGAAATACAAGTAAATATTAAATATCCGGAGGATAAATTTCTTCAGGTCTCTGGTTCCATTCTTCACAGGTCCTGGCTTTGAATTTAATGTTGGCTATTTCTAGCTAAATACAGAAAGGATAGATGCTCCAGGAAGGACAGCAATTCAACTGAGGGAATAATTTTCCTAATTTCCTAATCACAATAGAGGCCACTCTAGAGGGAATAAACTTCTTGCCAGGTGAGTTATTTAAAAAGAGGATAACCCTAAACATAGAAGTACTGTAGAGGAGTTTATCTATGACCAACTGCAGTTTGATAATTTCCTCTTTGAAACGTGTCCTACGACTGGGTATAGACTGCACAGAAGGACAAATGGTGCACTCACAAGAGAATGGTTTCAGTCCTATTATAAAAGGGATATTTATAAAAAGACTAATGATAAGGAGGGCATGGTGGTGTACTTCTGTACTCTCAGCACTCTGGAGGCTAAGGCAGGAGAAATGTGAGTTTGAGCCCAGCCTGGGCAATACAGTTGTATCTTGTCTCAAAAAAAGTTTTTAAAAAGATTGGGGGAGTAGTTCAGGGCAAAGGTTCTCTGTCTAGCACCACACACACACACACACACACACACACACACACACACACGAAAGACGAAGACTGCTGGCAAACATGTGAAGAGCAAAAGGTACCCCACAGTATGATATAATGATGGGGCAGCTGTTCACAACCCATGAATCGAGAAAGGCATATAGAGAAATGGTAATCAGAACCACAGGACAGAGCTGTGAAAAATATCACCCAGACAGAGGCAGTAGCTGTCTCTCGTGCAGTCCAGGTACAATCAGTCCCAGATGAGTTCACAGAAAGGATATCAGAGACCAAAGTACCCTGACCTGACTGTTTACTCTCTATACTTCTGACCTCCTACAGCAGCTCTCATTAGCTGATCTCAGTTAAAATTCAGAGGTGGCAAAGGACTACACAAAAGGAGTTCTTACAGAACATTCTGTAAAAGCAGAGAAGAGTAGAGAAAAGTACAGAGTCAGCTCAGATCTAGAATCCCAGAGCACGCAGAGGAAAACTTCTGCATCCTTCATTTTGAACACAATTTGGAGACAAATGCAGCTTAAAATGGAATTCTTCATTTATTTTTTTTAAAACTGGGCTGAGGAAAGAAGGGCACTCAAGAATAGGAACACATGTTTTGAATATAATGCTTTGGGGACTGCCATACTGTTTTACTAGTAAAACTATTCCAGGCAGATAGAAGAACCAGAAATGAAACATTGGATCAGGCGAGCCCTTTCTCATCATCAATAGACCATCAACAGGCAGGAAGAATGCCAGCGAAAGAAAAATGAGCATTTCTGCTGCTGATGACATTTAAAATTTTATTCTTCATTTATTATCAAAAGGAGTATGTTTAAAAATGTATATGTGACCTTCTTAATCATAAATTTGAAAAGATATACAGCATATCCTTTACCTCTATCCTAGTTCACATTGCCCCAGCAGAAAATAAAAGGAAATTTGATAAAGGAATTAACTTTAAAACTATAAATGCATGTCTATCAGAGGTTCTGCTATTTCTTTGGGGGAAGAATTTCTAACCAGTCTCTAATCAATTCTGTTATGAGTAAAAGAACAAGAAGGGAGTTGTCTTAGGCACAAATTTGTTGGTTTCCAAAGGAATATTAACAAAAGAGTCTCACTGATTCTATAAAAAATGGCCTTTTACAGACATGTTTGTGTAGCTTGGAATAGCTGTATTATAAAGGTGAAACAATGGAGCCTTTCCAAAAGATAGTTAAAAATTAGAAAGCTGAGTTGTAAATATTAGATATATGACATCTATATTAGTCAGTTTTACATTACTATAATGAACCACCTAAGCAATTCACTTATGAGGAGAAAATACTTATTTTGGCTTATGGTCCTAATTGCCTGTTCCTATATTTGATGCACACATTAAACTGAGCCTCTAGCAAGGAAGGCACATTATGTGATCCACGTGGCAGAACAAACTGTTCACCTCATGAGCTAATGGAACACAACTGGATGGGGCAAGGTCCCTCGATCATCTTTGAGGAGATGCCTCCCAGTATGCCTCACCTAAAGGTTCACACCATCTCCCAACACTGCCATTCTACAGATTGAGCCTTTAACAGATGGAGCTTTGGTGGGGGGGGCACTTGTCTAAGCCATGGCAACACTGTTAATATTTAGGCCATGGCTGACATATACTGTACTTTCATATTGACGATGATGTTATATGAGTGTTTTGGCAATAGGCAAACACACTTACAAGGTTGAACTGGAAGAGACGTAGAAGGAAATAAAGCACAAAACACAGTTTAGGGATCTATATTCTTCTAGAATTTAAAATGTAAGTATCATAAATGGCCTCAGTATTCCAGGAAAAGAAATACTTATTCCATTACCAAAAAGTTTAACTTACCCCTTTTTTCCTCAGGAGAGGGAAATATCTAAACCTGTTAGTAGGGCATATAATTACCTCAAACTATGGGTCAGGCTTCTGCTTAGTCTTATCTTTCTTACATACTTCCTTTTAGGAAACACCAACTACCGCCTCCCATTCCAACCCATCTTCAGTGCTCTTTACTCCCTAACATGGCCCATGCTTCTTTACTAGCTGCCTCCTTTTCATCCTTCAAGGCTCAATTTCTCTGACAAGTTGTATCTGATTGAGGCTTCCCCGTGCTCCTCTAATAGAATTATACTTTCCCCTCTTGACGGACTCATCCCTGGAACAAATATTCACTGAGCAAGTGTAGTATCAGTCTCTCCTAGGCGCAAGAAGACCATACCTTCTTGATCTTCATGGAAACAAGAGACTAACAACAAAGACACATTAAACAAGTAAAAGCAGAAATTAAAAAATCACAAATATGATGAATGCCAAGAAGAGTATTTGGTGTTATAAGAGAGCAAATACCTGGCTTACACCTTGACAAGAGACCAGTGAAAGTTTAGATGTGCTGTCAGCTAAGAACTTGTCTATTCACATGGAAGTGATTCAGCTTCCACGACATCCACGACAGCAAGGATCTCTTGGGAGAAAGGCTGTTGACTCCTTGCACCTAGCCCAGGATTTTGCTCAGTGTCTGGCCACTGCCATAGCCAGTGCTCCATAAATTTGTTATACCAATTTGTATTTGCCTGTGATATGAAGTGTAGAAGATTGTCATCCTACTTAAAACACAAATTATAACCACTTTAAAAGTAGATATGTACAAGAAAAGAATGAAAAGCCTGCATAAAATCAGTTTGTGCCTTGGGATATTTATACCTAGAAATATTATTGGTTAATAACTCAACATTTACTTCTTTAAATGTTTGCAGAATTAATGTAATGTTTGCAGATGTCAGAAATTCCACAACCTATAATCCCCACAGAATATCAATAGCTATAGAATATTTAAAAAAACCTTATAAAATTGTTATATAGTTTGCAGGATGCTCACATAATTTGTCAAATCCTCTGAACCTGGAATTACTTGCCTAGTTATTCTGGTTCTTGTCAATTGGGTCACACAATTTCACCACCAGGGGGTACTAAAAGCTGATAAAAAGAGAGTATGCATAAGCCTATTTATTTCTCTACAGGGACATTTCCAGAGCTGAACAATGTTTTAAGATGTAACAATCCGAAGTTTACTGCTTCTGACAGGTGGGTACGGTGTGACATGGCCACAGCTCTTGGCACCTTTCCCTCCAACGGATTGCTCTCAGCTCTATTTGACCTTTGCTGGTCAGCTGAGCGCGAGGCAGGCAGCCGAAGACATGATCATGATGGACTCTGAATGCCGTGATTTATTCTGAGCATCACTCTTTACAAGGGACAGCGACAGGTAGACTGTCTCAAGGGAGGAGAATGTAGAGTTATGAGGGGAGGAATCATGCTACAAGAGGAGGCATGTCTGAAACATTCAGGAAAATTTTTCACTGAAAAGAAATACTAAGAAATCTCCTCTGCACACATGAGACAGCTGGGTCTATGTGGCCCCTGGGGGGATGAATTTGGGAGCAGATTGGCTTGATGCAAGGAAGAAATTTCCAGCAAAGCAGAAGCACTTAGTTTCCTTTTGGAAGTGCGTAACACCAAAATTGCCCTTTTTTTCTTTTGTAACTTTCTATTGCCTTTTAAGCCCAACTCAAATGTCCTCTACTTGTTGAGGTCTTTACCTCTGCAAAAGTTGATTTCCTATTCTTGGCTCATTAATTTTGGACAAATAGTCAGTATGACCCTAGTTTATACCAGTGGTAAACATAGATCTGATGTTCAAAGCCAGACATAAATCCTGCCGTTTGGCCTTTTGGAATTATTGGGATCCTCACCATGAGAACAGCTCACATAGGCTTGGAAACTACTTGGAAAAAGGATAACAGGGGATTCCAGTGCTGAGATTCTGTAAGGCCCTTGAATCTGTTCTGGGATAGGTACAAGAGGAACCAGTCAATTGGCAGGAGTCTCATCAGTTCCACAGTTTTCCTGGATGTCAGCATCGATGCCTGCTCTCCTGGAGAGATAGTGATCAGCAACTGTTTTTTCACGAGACCTTTCCTTTGGCTTATCCTTCACTGGTAACTCTGGACAGAGTTTCTGGGAAACCACACAAACTTGGGCTCTGGAGCCAGAGAGGTGTCACATCCCATTTGAGACACAGAAAGCATACACCAGTAGCTCCATTCATATTAAAAGAGGCATTGTATATTTTACAGTCAGGATGCTCTGAGCGGACACAACTGGATTTCTAACTGCAGTTACACACTGTAATGTGAAAGGAACTGCACTGTCCTACCATTTTATAGAAAAAGAAACTGAGGCTTGGACAAGGAAGTGCTTAACCAAGGCACACAGCACATGAGCGGAAGCCACAGGACCCAATTTCTGCTTTCTGCCTGACAACACAGGACACCTGTTCCAACACTCCTCTTTCCTCTCATCCAGAAATGCACCCAGAAATGCACCCATGGTACACGTGACTCTAGTCTCTTAGAATTGTAGTAAAATCTCATTAACCCAAACCCTACTGATTCCGAATTACTATCACTGAGGCAGAGGTTGGGCTGTATCACATCAGAGTCAATAGTATGGATAAGGACATGGACGTGTGCTGGATTTAAAGGGTATCACACTACTTTACTTATTATCAGGAGGCAGGGTAACATAGTAGTTAACACACTGGCTTTGATGCCAGATAGCCTATTATAAAAACCTGGCTCTGTGTCAGACTAGCTGTGTGAGATTTTGCAAGTTACTCATCCTTCTGCAGGTCAGTTTCCTTCTGTCTAGGGACCTAGACAGCACTTCTCGTCAAAACAGTTGTGAGGCTTAAAAGTAATGCACTAGCACTATGGCCAAGGTTTGCACACAGTAAGCATTCAATAAATATTCTGGTATGACAATGTTTTAAATATAACACAGAACCATGTTATTATAATGACCTTATTATTTACTAAATATGAATCCTTTACTATAGATGCCTTGAAGAATGGCCTTCTTCAAAAACCTGTGGAGGTATTATGCCACCATGCTTCTCCAACTTGTATGCACAGATCATGTGGAGTGAGATTCTAACTTAATTGGCCTGGGGGTGCAGCCTGGGAATCTGGACTTTTTGCAGCTCCCTAGGTGACTATAGCATACCAGCAAGTTTGAACATTACCAATGGAGAACAGCAGTTTTCCATTTGTGATTGTTGGACCAGCAACATCAGCTTTACCTGGCAACGTCTTAGCATTGCGACTTCAGGGACCCCATCCCTGGCCCACTGAATCAGAACCTCCAGTAAGGCGCCTCCAGCCCACTCCAATGAGTGCCAATGTTAGAGAAGCATAGATGTAGATGGATCTACTATTCAGCTAGAGTGACTTAATGAAAAATCTGTATCAGATTTCATTAGTGAGACTAGAAGACTGGAAGTTAAGAGACGTGGATCCTGGTTTCCTATCTTCAGATATCTCACAGAGTTGGCATCAAGGACTACAGAAGGAACCAAAGCTCTTAATATGACTGTTGTGGGCTGAACTGTGTTCCTTCCTGCCAATATCCTGCAAAAGATAAGTTCAATGCCTAAACCTGTTACCTATGAATGAAACCTTATGGAAATAGGGTATTTGAAGATTAGCTTATTAAGGTAGGCCCAAATCCAATCTGACTGTGTTTATACAAGAAGAGGAAGATTTGGACAGAGCTACATGAGGAAAATGCCATGTACACACAAAAGTGGAAATTAGAATAATGTAGTTGTAAGCCAAGAACACCCAGGATTGATGGCAACCACCAGATTCTAGGAAGCTATCAAGGATTCTACTCACTCTCAAAGGAAGCATAACCCTTCCTTCCAGACGTTATTTTGGACTTCTAGTCTCTAGAATGTGAAAGAATAAATTTCAGTTGTTTTAAGCCACTCAATTTGTGGTACTTTGTTTTAGCAGCCTGAGGAAACCAATACAATTATAATAAAACAATAAATCATAAATTTATTTCATTTATTTAAGAAAAATTACATGGTACATACTTTACTTCAGGCACTATTCAAGGCTTTTTTACACATGGTGTGCTAAAAGCTCTTTTTTTAATTTAGAGAAAAAAAGCAAAACAGAAAACAGGGTAGAAATAATACAGAATTTCAAAAAATTCTGTATTAAGAAATAACTAGTTGATAAATTACATGTTGTGATCTTAGAAGTAGTTGTTCAAGTTACAAAATCAAAGCGTAAAAATTGGATAAAAAGTGGACAATTAAACAATGACTACAAACTATGCTGTTTGATAAACAAAATGTGAGGTCAGTGGTGGTACCATCAGATGATAAAATAGTGAGGCAGAGATAGTGGAAATCATTTCTGAAGTCACCCAGATTTTCAGAGGTGGAACTGGGACTCAGACCCAGGAAGTCAAGCTTCTTACATATCCTGTAAGATCACTTATTACATCAGGTTCTGCTAAAGACTCACAGCATGTCTTACTTTTGTTTCAAAGCTTCCTCAGCTGGCTCCCTGTATCCCCAGGAAAACACGTTCTTACAGACAGATGCACTCACATGCACAGACACCTGCAGCCAGAAAACTCACATTCCCACCCACTGTGCATCCAGCAGGGATGTTCACTGCTTCTTTGGTACCAACTCTGGGGCATAGCTGTGGTCCCTTCTCCTACTCCCATCTCCCTAGTTTGGTCCTTCTCTGTGTACCCTCCATCATGGCAAAGTTAACAAAAGTAACAACAAAAGCAGATAATCTTATCATGCTTTGACTGCCCAGTTGCTGGGAGCCTGAAGCAGAGCCCAGTGGGAAGTACATGCTCACTTGAGCCAGGCAGTCTGGGTGAAAAACCCAAGTTCCACCATGCATTAGATGTTTCTCAGTATCTATAAATTAGTTCCCTCATCTTTCAATTAGAGATGAGTATAGTGAATTTTCTTAAGGGTTTAACAGATACTGACTTATATACTAAAGTATCTACCCCGGAATCTGCCACCTATCAAGTAAACTCTAAATGTGTTTATTAAATAATAGGTAATGAGAAAGGAATGGATAGGTCATGGAAAACGGGGAGCAGAATCGATGATTCTTCAGTGGGAGTTGTCCTGAATGTTTTAAGGCTGCTGGGCTCTAGACTAATAATCCCAACAGCTAGATCCATTTTTTCTGGGTACTATAGAAATACTATTGAGCAGTTGTGTAATCATGACCATGTCTCCATCTTTACGAGTGTATGAGATTCAATTTACTGATCTGTTGAATAGGATTGGATGTGGAATACTCCACAGTTCCTGGGATGGCTAGAAATAGTTAATTATAATTCTCTAGTATGGTGTTTGGCACATAAGACACTCAACAAGTGCTAATTATTGCCTCCCCTTTCCTCACCCCAGCAATCTGTGTGATCATCTCTTTCAGTCTTTATCAGTATGTGTTTGCAGTTCTTTGCCTTAATTTTTTATCCGATTTTTTCTTTGAGAGAAGGCCTCCAGGGAACCAAGGGAACTACAATATTTTTCTCTGTGACCTCTACCTACTTCTTCCATTCACACCTTCATCACACGACCATGAGCTGAACCAGAGACCTGGGTGGACATTCTTCTTCCAGTGATCTAGGATCTTTGGGTTTAGACCAGTATGAGTTATAGAATCTTGGATGATCTGGGAAGTAAAAGTGACTGTGTTCCTTTAGTTCTCTTCCCAAAAGCTAAGAGATTCCAACCAGAAGATGCTCAGCCATGGACTGCCCAATCCCAGCACTGAGAACTCATTACCACTGCAGGTAGATCCTTCTAGAAAGGCAGCTCCATATAAGGAGAAGAACATAACACATATTACTTCCTATGTATGCAGCACCTAGGTCAGTCCTTGGCATACTATTATAAAGCCTTCAGTGTATTTATTGAATACATAAATAAGTCAGTAACATTTTAAATTCCTTTGTTATTATTGTGTCTCCTATTTGAGCTTCTCTGTGACACAAACTCAAAACTTCTCATCTCTTTCTGCACAGAGTGGTTACACTTCAACACATCCTTCTTGTTATTCTAACAAGATGGCTTTCTTCTGCAGAGAGTGGATGGTAATCATATTCCAACTACAGCATGCATTGGCATCACCATGATGGCTTCTTAAAACATGGAATGACTGGTCTCCGCCCTCAGTTTCTGCTCTGGGGAAACAGATAAGACTAGAAAATTTTGCATCTCCAAATTCATCTGTGGAGCATCGTCTCTTATTCCAAAAAAGCAGGAGAGACCATTCACGTGCTGTCATTTTGTCTTCAGTCACCTGAAACCTCATTTCCACCCTCTTACCCCATTATACACTCCTAAAACTGCTAATGGGCTTAGAACTTTATACGCTTTAATCCAGGATTCCCATTTTCTTGGGGCTTTATTCTAAGGAAATAATAATTCAAAGGGAAATATGCATATGTCATGCAAGTAATGGTGGAAACACATTGGTTTGTATATGCAAGAGTTTTCAACCTCGACACTGCTGATAGTTTAGACCAGATAATTTATTGTTGTGCGTGTCCTGGGAGGGAGAAGAATTGTTCACAACAGAATGCTTAGGAGCATCCTCAGTGTCTACTGTCTAACTGCCAGGAATTACTCCTTATCTCTGCCATGAGAAAAGAAATATTTCTAGAGCCGGGTATGGTAGCGCATGCTTATAATTTCAGGTACTAAGAGGCTAAGGCAGGATGATTGTGAATTTGAGCAGAGGCTGGGAAACTCACTGAGACCCAAAATAAAAGAAAATAATGAACTGGAAAATAGAAAAATAAAAGAAAGACTAAATCTGTAGTTAATGTAGTTCACAGCACTTGTCCAGCATGTTTGAGGCCCTGGGTTCAATCCTTAGTGCCAAAAGAAAACTTTCTAAATATCGCCAAATGTTCCTAAAGTGGGAGGGGGGGAATTATTCCGACTAGTAGTATACACATAGAAGTGGAACGGTTTAACATTTTGGAGCTCCTACTATGTGGCTGGTATCTTAAAAAGAGTTTTAATCTTTAGGACACCACCACAAGGTGCTGATTGTTTCTTTTTTTTATAGATGAGAAATTTGAGATCTGGAAGGGCTAATTCTAAACAGGTAAAGGAACAGGTGGGATCCTCACACAGATCTTCAGCCTACAAAGCCTGCTGTCTCCCTTACCCGCCTCTCCTGCTTCTCTTGAATAGCAAACAATCAGTTACAGCCTTATAAATGTCTAACAATAGGGAACCAACTCTGTAAATTATACTGCATCGCTAGATAGAATAGTATGCAACTATTAAAATGAAGGAGTGCCATTAAAAATGAAGATGATGCAACAAGATGGAAAATGCTAACTGGATTACATTAAGTTTAAAAAACTAGAAAATAAGCCTATGTCTATATTGTGATTACAACCATGAGGAAGTACATTTGTGTATGGATGGCTGACGTGTTACATTGAAGACATTAAGGGTAAATATTTTTTCTTCTTTGATATCCATTATTGCTATCAGGGTGTGTTTAGGATCCTTATTTCACAGTAGTGGCAGGGTATTAATGAAATTCCGGATGTCAGGCTTGTCATTAGTTTGCTTGAATTAGCAGAATTCAAGCTTTTCTCAGCCCTCTGAAAACTGGTCTCTAAGCCCTTTGGCAAGGAGGTTGATACATGCTACTTTTCCTCCAGAGAGCACTGCTGTGGGTATGTTTCTCAGCTCCTGGTCCCTCTCACAGCACTGGCCAGCTTCTCCCGAGTGCAGCAAGCTGGAAGCACAGAGCAAGATGGCTCTTGAGGCATTGGTGTGGATCGCTCTGGAGCCAGGGCTATTAGGAACGTGCGGTCTTAGAATAGCAGACGTGTCTGTCTGTCAAAGGTACCGAGCAATGCACTGGTCTCATGTATTATGCATCAAGAGTTGGCCTGGCACCCTGGACTGGCCGTGTGGGAGAAGTCTTGTGAAAGGAACATCTGATGAACTGATTGGAATGTCAAAATGTCATTAAGGATAAATTAATGGATGTGTTACTTTGGCTGTAAGAAGCAGAGCCAGCAAGACACCAGGCAGCCGGCGGGCTGTTTTCCAATCCAAAACAGACGGCGTTTGCAACGGAGATTCATGGTCTTTATGTGTTGTGAGGTGCTTTGCAGGAAGAAGAATAAACAGAAATGCTCCAGCACTTAAGCGCCATAAAATCACAAGCATGAGATAAATTAATTAGTGTACACTAGGAAGGCGGCTGGTCTGTCTGCACTCCTGGGGAAAGCTAGAATGGATGGCACGGGGTTAGAGATGACGGGTCCCAATATCAGCCTCCTAAAGAAAGCAATTGAATTTAATGTGCAATCATAAACTGCAGTTGATGGAAAGATAAGTCTGGTCTGTATTTGTTTTTTCAGAAATACTTTTTCTGTCTATTGCTTTGAGTTCTTTGCATCTGTGGGTCAAGTGTCTTAGCAAACTGCGGCGATCTGGGAACTGGCCTTGCTTTTAAGGCAAGGAGGGAGGAATGTAGTACCCTAACACAGGAGCCACTCTTGGGGGTGTCTGTGTTTCACTGTGCCATCATAGCTAGGGAGGAGGTGGTCTATTTTTCTATGACGGGAGGCTCACCACTTCACAGTTTGCTTAGATCAGCATTAGGCTTCCCTAGCAACTGCCCCACCTTATAGGTACAATAACAAAAGCAAGAGTGAGAATAACTAACATTTTCCAAGCATTTGCTAGGTGCCAGACAACAGGTTCTAGCCTAAGTACAACCTTATCATGTATTCTCTCCCCTTTACATTATAGGGAAATGAAGATCTGAGAGAGTGAGAGACATTTTAAGAACACATGGCTATTATATGGCAGGACCAAAATCCACACCCAGATTTGCAGAGGCAAGAGTTTGACATCTTAACCATCACATAGTTCTAAGTCCTGGGAACTACTTGTTGAGAGAAGACTAGCTTTTATAGAAATGTGGAATATGAGAAGGAAAGAAACATGAGAACCTACCTCGAGGTCTATATCTATATCTATATATCTGTATCATCTGTTACTTTGCTAAGCACTTTGCCTGGTTTAGCCAAATCTATCTTTGATGCATTAAACTTTGTTATGTGAGGTGAGTAGCTACTTCCCTACTTAAGACTTCTCTTTCTTTGTCTTTTATTTTTAAAGTTTTATGTACCTTGTGTTTCTTAAATACACAGATTATCATTTCTATATCAGCAATTAGAATATGGATTTTAACACATACTACTATTTTTAAATGGCAGAAAGAAAAGGAAAATTCAGGTAAAATGCATCAAAGCATACAAATAATCAATGTTACAAAACTAGTGAAAAAGAATCGAGGAAAAACCAAAGAAATGAAACACATGGTGTTCCTAGGCTAGAAGCGTTGATATTGCTAAGATGTCAGTTCACACAAATTGATCTGCAGATTCAAAGCAGATCCAGTCAAAACCCAGCTGGGTTTCTGGCAAGAACTTGAAATGCCATTGTACATTTGCTTTCAAGAAAGGGAGTGGGGAGAAACACCAAACATCTACTGCCCAGAGGACGTCACCTGAGACTAATTATCGTGTTAAACATATTAGTCATCCAGATACTTATAAAAACAGTTATTTCTCTGTCTGGGATATCTGAATTTGAATAAAATCTCTCCATGACACACCATTTTTATAGGAATTAAAAACAAGAATGTGTTGAGAGGCAAAATTTTACTCAATGAATTTAAAAGTGGGACTCAAGAGGCTTGTTTAAAAAACAGCCCCAACCCTGTTCTCTCTTTAATCTTTGTTCTTATTTCTCCAAAATGCAGATTATAAAATTCATGTCAATTATAAAATGATAAAAGATCTTGCTTCTGTTTTATCTTTGGCCAATTTATACAATGAATGTATACTGGTATTTAGGTAACTTTTTTTTTTTTTTTTGTCTTTTTGCTTTTTATTGGTACCGGGAATCGAACTCACGACTGCCTGCTTACAAGGCAGGCGCTTATGCCACTGAGCTAAAACCCCAGCCTTGTATACTGGTATTTAAAGAAATCATGTGGTTGTTACCAATTTTTTTTGTTTGTTACATTTCCTATATAAGTTGGGTCACTTTCAGGCCAGGAACAACTTTGAATCCTATTCAGGATAGATTTCACCTGAACTCAGGTCTGTAAAACGCCTCTCTCTGAGCGGAGAGAGTGTAGTTTTTCATCAGTTTTGCTGTCATGTAAAACAAGTAGCCTCATTCAGAATCCTTGCATCATGCATTTCTCAATTCATCTTAAGAACCCATCACTAGCAATTGGTATTCCTTTATTTTTATGGATTTATTCCTTACCATAACCTGTACTTCTGGTCAATTCAGTGAGCCTTTGCTATCCTTAAATTTAAAATGATATTTTCTCATTGGATGAACTCAAAGATTTCCTGAGATACCTATATGAAAGTATTTTGTAGCTTTCCAAGTGTACGGAGACATAGTAATATCAGTGCAATACAACATATTGCATACCTATGGTGTACTGGACAGAAGGCAATGGTGCTTTTCTCTATCCACTAAAGAAAAAATTTTCTGTATTTATTTCTTAGTTAATGGGCATATGTAAACTTATTTAAACATTACATAATTACACTGAAACATCACATGACACCTTATTATTTGGTAGTTTAAAATGTTTTTGCATCAATGTAAAAGATAAACTTAATAAAATTAAAGAATGAGATGGTATATATCACTACACTATCTTAGGTTTTCCTGTTAAATTACCATAACAACTTTCAAGATTCAGCATTATTGATACCAATATACAGATGAGGAAATAGAGGCACAGAGAAGTTAGGTTAGAAACTAGCAAAGTCCAGAATTTGAACCAAAATCCAGTCTATGTTTTTTACACAATGTTGTTTTCAGGTTTAGATATTATTTCCCTCACCAATCCAAACCATGCCAAAAAAATTATTAAATCTCCATAAGGAATTGGAAATAAAATTGCACAAATACATGTTTTGGTTTGTTTGCCTGATTGTTTTTGTTTCTGTAGCACTGGGAATTTAACTCAGGGCCTTATGGATGTTAGGTAAGTGCTCTATCACTGAACTATGCCCATTCATTTAAAAAAATTATTTTGAGAAAGGAGCTTGCCAAATTGACCAGCCTCCAATCCTCTACCCTCCTGTATCAGCCTCCTGAGTAGCTGGAATTACAGGAACTCACCACTCCACCTGGCTAGAATTAAATCTGTTGAGCACACAGCTGATGAGCACTTGCATACTATGATATAGCCAGGGCATAGACTTTGGACTGGGCAGGGGTCTCCTAAAAACACTGTACATCCCATACTTGCATGGAGGTTTTCTATATAAAGGAAAGATAAGAAAAACAATAGTATGAGACTCTATACCAATCAGATTTGAGCTTAGATTTTTCATCAAATTCTCTTCTCATCCTGTAGATGCCTAAATGATAAATGGCATGTGGGAAGCAAGAATAAAATAAACTATGAAGACTCTCTTAGCCCTTTTCCATTTCTAAAAAAAGTGCATTGCTGCTGAGGTGTTTTTCAAAAGAAAACAACCCTTCTTTAGTCTTGAGGCTCAATTTGGTTTATAGATTTAAGAGAGCTATATTTTCATTCTTTACAAAAGTCAAATCTCCCACTAAAACCAGGGTTTTAACCTAACTAAGCCTTCCATTCTTCTACTTATAAATGTGGGTGACTGTAACATACCCACCAATTCCCACCCTCTTAGAATATTCTGCACAGTGGTTCAAAGCCATTGGGATGAAAAATTGCTCTATAAAACAGCTCAGCCAATTTTTAAAAAAATCTGTTAAAAAGGAGATTTCATCAGCAGAAGTATGGAGCTATTTGAGGTCTCAGTGATGAAGAGATACTTCTGAATAAATGTTTCTCAGGAGATTAATCATGGCTGAGGGGCCTTTCTTGCTTAGTGGAATCAAGACCACTATGAGGAATGATCGCTCTAAAAGTCACATACTGTTTAAATATGTGCCTCAAGCATTTCTGTCTTTCCATTAAATGCTTTTCCACACTAATGAATGGTGTAAGGATTATCCATCTCATTATATAAAACAGAAATGATGTCATCACATAGCATCCTGTTTTCTGGAGACTCTGTCCTCAAAAACTCACATTCCATCATCATAATCAAAATCATGTCTATTTGAAGATTCTGCAAGAACAAACTCTCAGCTTACTTTCTAAGTTAAATGGCTAGGGAAACCCCTTTGAGGCTGTTCTTCCAAATACTCTTATCCGATGAGCCTGGGTTCTCAAGCTGTCCCAGATGAGTGAGTCTCAATCGTGGCTTCAGATAAGAATAACATGGAAAAATTTTACAATGTCTAGGTACCATTCCAGACCAGCCAAGTCGGCTCTCTGACTTTTCTTTGTAGAATGTGGCTCGTGATCTTCTCCCTCCCTGACTGCTCTCCTCAACATGTATGGATTCATCTGAGCTCTTTTCCCAGGAAGCGCTCAATGTGGCACTCTAGAACAGAGTGAGAACCCCACAGTTCTGCATTCTGAGAACTTCTCCCTTCAAAAGGACGGTTTGGCCATCACATAACAAAAAAAGAAGCCTATCCTTTAACACTTTTGTCTGGAAGTAGCCGTGATAGTTACTCCAACTTTCAACCCCAGCCCTTTCCTTGCCCATGGATCTACAGTGTCTTCTTGTTTAAAAATGACATTGCCTACCCTTGTTGTTCTGGCAAGAACCATTAATTGTCTCTGATCTCTATTGTTACAGCAGGTATTAGCAGAGATGGCTGCCTATCCAGGTGCTCAGAGGGGAAAATTTAAGAAAGTTTAAGAACTATCATACACAGTCACTCTGTTTTATTCTATTTAATATAATCTTCTTTCATTTACCTCACGTCTCATGGTTACAATTAATCTTTCTTTCTGACACATCCAACTACTGCTATATTCTAGCATAGCTCTATTATTCATGAATGATAAATCCTCCACATGTACTATATTACTTACTTTCTTAAGCTAGTTCAGCAAGTTGAGCACTATCATGCCCATTTGATAAAAACACTGAAACCAGTATGAGACTCATGACTGCTAAGTAGTAGGATTAGGACTCAGACTTTCCCCTGTTCTTTTCTTTCCCTTTCTGCTCCAGTCTTTTGTTATGCCTTTAGAGTTTCTCTTTCATGCATTTATAACATTATTTTAAAACTATCTTGAGATATGGCCCACAGAAGAGAGTTGTGTCTCCTCTTGTGCTCTAAACAAAATGCTGCCATTCTGTTCTATATGCATCATTACTCTGGTAACCCTGTATTCTGTGTCAACCTTTGTCCCCCTTGTCTCCCCCAATTGAAGGACAATTGTTTTTTGTTGGGATCCCCAAGTCCCTTTAAGCTGTGAACACCTGGAGAGAAAGTTATTTCTTACCACTCAACACTTATTTTACATTTAACACAAAAGAATTGCTTAGTAAGCACTTATGATTGAAAGAAATTGTCACTTAAACTGTTACTGAATGGCAGTACTATGACTCCCATTTTACAGATGAGAAACTGAAGTTCAGTTGAAGTTAAATGACTTTCCTAAATCTGTGGCGCTAAATGCCCAGGGCTCTTTACTGCTTAACATTATCATCTGTCTACAAGCATCTTACTGAATGCCTCCAAGCTTAACCAGACAACTAGGCAGTAGGTGGGAAAGCACTTTGGAAGAGATAAAACTGTATATAAGCAAGATATAATCATTATCATTGTCATCGACATGGCAAGACTTAACTAAAGTACTTCCTGCCTTTAAAAGCACCATGTTGAAACACTTAGAAAGGCATTTTAAAGTTTGTGCATCTCAGAATCTTATCTTTGCTACAGTCCTACCTGAAAAATACCATTTTCATTTAGGAGTGCTTGCTGATGGCAGTGTTTCAGATATAAACTCATTTCTGCCCTGGGGACACATTGATAAGTGGCATGGTGGCTGGGCACTTCAGACTCTGGCTCTTTCTTGTGGCTGTCTCCCCGCAGAAATGTATACTGTAGTGATCTCTGTGATACCCCTCTTCCCCACTTAAACTGTCTCACATAGGAGCTATGTAGGAAGACCTCCATAGTCTTCATACCCAGCATGAGCACCAACAAGCAGAAAATGTCTATGAATAAATGATTGCCCAGTGAAGGATTTTTAGAGTTTACTCATCATGAACAGGCAACAAAATAATAACCCTAATTGTCTGGCATGGGAAGTGTCCACAGGCAATGAAAAGGATGCATAATATACTCTATCCTACTTTCCTTTGGTGGTCAAACAGAGGAAAGGCCAATTGCAACGTCACGATTGGGTTCCCTGACAATCAGATGCAGAGAGGCAGACTGACAAGGAATATGAGGAGTATTGGGGGCTTTTCTTGTGAGAGAAAAAAATAAAAAGGGAAGGGAAAGAGAAAGCATGGGCAAAGGAGAAATCGAATGGCAGTACTATGACTCCCATTTTACAGATGAGAGCACCTCCAATGAGATGCTCTCATTCTACAGATGAGAGTTTGCGAGCAGAGGTGACTTGCATTCCTGTGTTGACCATTTGCTGTTTATCCAGAGCTGTCACCAGCAGCAGTGCTGGGGGAGTTAAGTCCAATCTTCCTGAAGGGGCATCTAAGTAGCACATCAGCATGCTCTTCTAGGAATGTTTTCTGTCACCTCATTTCAGTCACTTTCCATCAGCAGAGACTCCCCATACACTTTTTACCTTTTAAAAATAAACTTCCAATGCACCTGTAGAGTAGAAACCTTTCCTCAGACTTTCTAAGCCTCAAGGCATCATTAATATCTGGTTGGCATTAAAACTTCAACTGGGGCATAAACTTACAATTGAGGGATGAACATATTTTGCCACATTTGGAGGGAAAACAGTCATTTGTATTTTCCTTGTTTAAGGTGACAGAGCTTCTGACTTATAGATTTTCTCTGTTTGGTATTCATGACTAATGTGTTTAGACTCTAATCCAATAGAACAAACAATAAAGCATCCTTCAGTCACAATCCTTATCCAAATCTATCTGTACACACGATGGAGCCTGGCACATTTGTATCTATCTTCTCGTGTCAGCATTCATTAATTTTATACATTTATAATTGTGACATGCAAGTACAAATGCAATGTTTCTAAACCTGCAACCAATTTAAAACTACAAAATAGGTGATCAGAAAGCCCACCATCACTAGATGCCAAAATAAATTTAAATAAATATTACTAACTTCTGGGGAATGCAATAATATAATTGGATAAGAGATAAAGCTGGAAGGTTATCAACTACATCCACCCACCCACATACATTCAGTCATCTAATTAACACAATAATAAGATGCCTGATTTGTTCTGGGTGCTGAGTTACTTGCTGAGACATGAAAGACAAATAGCACATGGCCCTTGTGCATAAAAATAGTCTCAGGATAGAGTAATCTGAGAAATGTTCATGAATGAGCAAATTAATAGGTGAATGAATGGGGGATGGATACAATAATAAAGATAGGGACTCAGTGCTATGCATACGTTCTGTGCAAACTGGAGCGGCTACCAAAGTAAGACAGGAACAGTCCCTTTAGAAAGATATGAGAATTTTGTAGGCACAGAAAGGGAGATAAGCATGCAAAGAACAACATACGGTGACAATGGAGAAGTATTTTGAAAGGGACAGAAATACCAGACTGGTAAGAAAACGTTAGGAGTTTTCTCAAAGGTAGCAGGCAAAATAATAATCTGAGATGGTTATTAAAATGCATATTCAAAGCAGAGGCCATCTGAGGCAGGAGCCCAGGAATCAGAATCCTCACTAATGCCCTCCCTTGGCAGGGTCGTAGCAGTGACAGCACAGATGTTTGCTGTCAACATGTTTGCTGTCAGCTTTTGGGAGTTGATATTGATCATATTTAAATGGTTTTCTTCTATTCCTATTTTTTATTCGAAGTGGCTGACAAATTAAAGAAAATGATTTTTGAGTGTCTCTTGATACAATCATTTTTAAATGCCTCTTTAAATATAGTGAGGCAATGATATGTGATTGAAACAGCTAACGATGCGGAAAGGCTTGTGCACTGAGGAAAGGAAGCAGTCTCTTTTTCTGGTTGAAGTACAACTCTGCAACAGGTGTTTTACAAATATACCCATTGAATCTCTGTAAAACTTCTATGAGGCACATATTTTTAATCTTCACTATACAGATTAGGAAAGCGTTAGAAAAAAATTAGATACTTTGCCCAGGTCACACAGATGCAAAAACAGAAGCATAAGGTGCTTTAAAGTTACAGATGTAAAGAAGGCATGGAGTCTGGGCCCATTTAAGAATTGATGGCTCCCTCCCATCCCGCTACATCTTTTTAAGAAAAGAGCATCTCCCAACCAGCTTTGGCGGTTATGCCATTCTTCTACCTACATTTAGTGCAGGCTCACTGTGCACGTTAGGGTATCACAGAGAATAGCCTCATGAAGAAGAGGCAATGTTAAGACACATCTGCTGCTTCCCCGATACAAAGTTAGTACAGTGAGAGGTCAGAGAAGCCGGGGATCCCTAGGTGGTGAGAATCAGGGAAGCCTTCTTAGAGAAGGCAGCACTTGATCTAGACCTTGAAGAAAGTTACAGAATTTGAATGTGCTGAAGTGCAAGGGGTCGGGGGATAGCAGTACATAGGACAGAGCAGAAGCCCGCGAGTACAGTATCCACAGACAGGCCGGGCTGGGTCCCCACTTCCCACCTCCGTGGCATCGCACAGGCTTTGTTTAAGAACAAGTGAAGCAGGTATGTGTTCTCTTTCTCAGCCAGAACAGTGGGTAAACTTAGTGCTTTTTAAAGCACCACAACACTAAAATGTCTCTGTTGAAAACAATTACTGTGCCCATCACACACCTTGAGGTAAATTAACTTGTGGACATAGGCCAACTCTTAACATCCTGTAAAAAGGCAGGCACTGAACAAGGGGAATTGTTGAGAGGTGCTTTACTACAGGAAGGCTAAAAGAGGTCCTTGAGAAGCTTGTCTGTCAGCCCAGAATGTGAGGAATTGCAGCAGCTTTTATTTGTAAAATACCTACTTCTGTGCCATACAGTCTCTCCTTAACCCTCACCAAAATTCTGGAAAGTCACTGTTGTTTGTTCTATTTGAAGATGCAAGAACCAATCATTGAAATTTCAAGAGTCTTTAAAGTATTTATTAAACATAAGCCATTACTAGAAATTAAACTATGTAAGCTTATAATTAAATACATTATATTGAAAAAAAAAGATGAAGGCTTAGAATGGTCTCATGATTATTCTAGGTGCAAACAATCTAATGGGTGATGCACACCTAGAACAGTGATCTCTGTCTCCAAAATCAAGGAAAGAATACAGTAAGTAGCAGAAGCTTAAAACAAACAAACAAACAGAAAAACAGGAGGGGTCAACTTAATCTTGTCCCAACTCTCAGAATCCTTGGACAAGAACTGGCAAACTATAACTTGCAGACCAAATCTGGCCCACTGTCTGAAGTTTTAAAACTGGGTTTTATTGGAACACAATCACACTCATTCATGTACAAATAGTTTATGAGTGCTTTCCCGCTACAAAATCAGAGTAGATGCAAAATCAAAGATAGTAACTGTCTGACACCTTACAGAAAATCTTTGGGATCTCTCTGGTCTTGGGTATGGATTCTTTCAATGAGGGAGAACAATAGAGGATTTCTTTGCTGGGGAGAAATAAAAATTCTTCAACTTTTCTTCTACCCATTCATTATATCCAGTGGTTTATTTACTTTTTCCTTAGCTCTTCCATTGCCTAACATTATGTATTTTATTATATGTTTTAAAATATTTCTATCTTCTGTATAAAAGCTCTAAATGGGTGAAGTTTGAATTTGTGTTAATTCCTAAGTCCCCAGAATCTTGATCAGTACCTGGCACATAACCTGAATATTTATTAAATACATAAACACTAGTTTCTCTAAAGATATTGGTTAAGCAAAATTTGTTGGAGGCTTTCTCTTTTGTGGAAGATTTTGGAGCTTTAGAGGGATGACATCATCCCCAAGCTCTGTGAAAGGGTGCCATTTTTTTATTTTTTATTTTTTATTTTATAGAGGGAACAACCAGCATTCTGGTTAAATTAGTGCTTCTCAAATTTCAATGTGAACATGAATCTTTAGAGGGTCTTATTAGAATACAGGTTCTAATTGAACAGGTCTGGGTAGGGACCCTAGGTGCTGCACTTGACCCAAGCTCCTGGCTGATGCTGATGCTGGTGGCCCATGGTCCGCATGCCAAGTAACAAGGGTTAAAGCTCCCATTCATAGTCTATACCAGAAATTTGAATGGGGCTTCAAATCTGAAGGCATAGAGTCCTTCGCTATTTCTTTTCCTCTATCTCTATGCCTCTCAATCCTATGGTTAAATTTGAATGGGGCTTCAAATCTGAAGGCATAGAGTCCTTCGCTATTTCTTTTCCTCTATCTCTATGCCTCTCAATCCTATGGTTTCACTAAACCTGTCTTTCCTCTCCTCCTAGGCTGCTCTCTTTCCCCAAACATCTTGCCTCAAGACCTTCCTTTTATAGTAAACTCACCTTCAGCACACTCAGCCTATTTGTTCCCCATGAAGGGTTCCTCTACCTTGATTATACATGTGTCCAAGACTTTATGTTCTTTCAAGTGGCCAATCTCATGTTTCTCCTCTATTTTTCAGCCCAACAGTTAGGAAAAGGTGATAGTCCTTGTGATCTCCAGGTAGGGAGGCTTTCTCTCCTACCTTTACCCTATAACCTGCAAAGTTATTCTTGATGTCTGAATGTTAAGGCTGAGTCAGGCCCTTCACCTCCATCCTCGGTATGCAGCATCTGTTATTCCCAACTTCTCTTTCTACAGTGACCTTTTCTTGGTTATTGCAATTTTCCCCTGCTACCTATGTGCCTGCCAGTTTAACTTCTCTTCTGAATTTTAATCATAGTCAATTTCTGGACCTCATCTTATTCCTCTGTCTTCCCTTCAATTTTCCCCCATCTTGATTTCATCCTACCTATATTCTCAGAGGAAGGTTCTAAACATATACCTTCCATCCAGACTCCACCTTTTCATTTCTGAAGTTCCATGGAAATTTTTTGCTTGGCAGTTCTATCAGATTTTTTTAACCAACATATACAGAGTCATATTCATCTTTTTTCTAAGCTACCACCCTCATGTCTCTGTTTACAAGGTAATTCTTTTTTCCTTCCATCTGCTGCTGAGTGACTTTAGGAGGAATGGCTTACCTTCCCTGAGGAATTTCTACCTTATTAAATATGGACAATGGTAACTATCAGATTGGGTTATTATGAAGACTCAGCCATCTAATGTATGTTCAAAATATTTGACATGTGCTGGTAGTTTAGTCTTCTACTGTTCTGATAAGTATAACTTATCTTCTCAATCCTTTTAATGCCAGGAGATGATTCACCTTCTCAGGGAAGTGTTTTTTGGAGGCTGTGGATGAGAAAATGATACTCAAGAGAAAACCTAACTATCTAAGATGTCTCTATAGAAGACAGAAGATTACATTGAAAGAATTGCTCTAGAGTGGCATATAATATATGATGTTCATGGGAGTTTTTAGGGACTGGTGAATATAAAATTATGAATATTATGATGAAAACCCCATGTCTCTTCCATATGCTTCTGGCTCCCAGTGTTGTCATAAGTTTTACACGCAGGGTCTCTAGTGTGGGACTTAATGGTTGCACCAGTTGAAAGACCTTTGCTTGTCATTGCACCTTAACCACAAGAATTTGCACACCTGTCTCCTGTACTTCCACACCACTCATCTTGAAATCCATCACAATGCCTATTATAGTGTATAGCTGAAGTCAGCTTCCAAAGATAGTAGTTGGGGCACAAAACTTCCTGCATGCCCACAGACACTGATTACTGAAGAGCCTCAGAAGACTAGAAAGCCATGCTCCCTTAGTGAGAGGAGGAAGAAAGAAATCCAGCTTTTCTTCAACACAAATTATATCTGGCACTTTGCAAATGTACCTTACTCCCTCTTTAGGGTAACTTCACAAGTTAGGCATTCTTGCTCTCAAGTGAGAGGTAAGAAAAATGGGACTCAAAGTGTTTGGAAAACTTGCTCAAAGCTGTATAACCACTGAGTGATAGAGATGTGATTTGAATGCAGAACTACATAACTCTTACAGCTCATTATCTTTCCATTACAATAATACCACACAGTATGGTTTTAAATATCACCAGGCCTCTGCAGATTCTGTTCCCACCAATCAGGATTTTTATTGAGTGAATGCATTTCTAAATACATTATTATCCTGGATGTATTTAAAAGCTGGTTACTCAACTAAGTACCATAATATATACAAGTACTTCTTAGCTGATATTGTAGTTATTTGACTTCTATTGTGGTCTCTCAGATAGGCAGCATCATGAAGGGGAGGGTTAGAGTCCTAGTTATTTCTCCATCCAAATTGTCTGGATCCATAATGTGCATGTTCCTTGCATATTTGCTAAAGAACAAATGAGCAAAAGAAGTAAGTTCTTAAGTACATGCAGTATTAAGTTCCTGGGTTTCCCTATACCAGGATGGTGGTGGTACCATCATTCTATCTGCTCACTGCTTGGTCCTAACTGAGCAGAAGGCGATAAGTCAGCCCTGTACTAGCTCCATCTTCATCTGTGAATGTTTCAGCATATAACTAAGATAAGCTCTCTACCAGGCTTTGTGTGTCTGAGGTGCTGTAAGACATAGTGTGGTGGGAAATACACTACCAGGAGTCAGACATTCGGATTCTAATCCTATTTTTCTTGCTACATATGTAATGAGATCACATGTCTACCTCTGAACCTTAAATTTCAAAAAGACAAAATGAATTATTAGCAATATGGGAATACTTCAGTGGTTTTTCAACTTTTTGATATTGAGACTCTACTATATAGGTTTTCTACTTTACCCTCATATTTTGAAGATCTGTTTTGTTAATAAAAACATTTTTATCTAGAAAGTGAAAAAAATTTAATAGGCAAGAAGGCATTTATAACTCCAAACCAAATGTACTGATTATATGTGATAACTAATGCTAAACACTAAACAGATTAATTCTAGCCCAAAGCAAAAATATTAGATATTTCTGTTACCTATGAGGCTGGGTCTAGCTACAGTGATGATTCCTACTGTTTCTCAAATCTTTTTGAAATAAGTGAAATAGCCAATTGATTTCTATCTATCTTTTGATACCTCAGAATACCTATTTCCCAAGTAAACACAAATGTATTTAGAAGTTGCTGGGATCTGTGATTCTATCTTAGTAGTACATTTCTTTAGGAGGATTCCCTCTCTTGCTGGAATTCAGGGATTTCTATCTAAAAATTGCATTCACAATTCCTTCACATCTCCAAAGACAGGAGAAAAATTAAGGGACAGGAGCATAACAGACTCAAACAATGATAGTGCATTTTCAAATGGAAAACATCTATACAAAATAAAACTTCAGGGATACAGATGACGTAGACAGAAGTTGATACAAGAAACCAACAGACAATTGGTTGGTGCAGGAAATGCATGCTACAGGTACCCTTATGGGATACGAAGCAAAGTTAACACCAGCTCGATACTTACAAGTAATAGGAGTAGGAATAAGCATTTCTTCTATATATTGATGGGCAGTCAGATGAAGGAAATGTCCAAAAAGGGGGAAAAAAGAAAAGACAAACAAACAAGAATTAGATTTATATGAAATCTTGATTCTTAGAAATGCATATTATTATTTCAGCATCCCTAAGCTCAAGGAGATGCAGATTTCTCTACTAGTCATTTTTTCTGAGAATCAGATACTTTCAACTGCAGAAGAAATGAAAGAGATTGCTCTTATTATAGGGAAATTCACTATTTCACGTAGAGGAAGTCAAATTTTATGGTGGCTATTTGAAAGTTCTTGTTTAGGGTCATCTAAAACTAGATTTCTTATAACTAGAATTCTTTGGTCTTGGATCAGCTTTCTGATGATGACTTAGTATTAGCTTACCACTTTTCTACAAGACAGTGCTTCTAACCGTAATCTAAGAAAAACAGCGAAAGTTTCTTTGATCTTCCTTATTTAAGATCAAATCACATCAGAATCTATTTAGTAAAGCCACATCAAAAGAAAGTAAATCATATAGCCAACATTTAAGATGGCTCCCCAATAAGCTATACTTTCTAGGCTCCTGTGCAGACTAGCCCTCCCACAGAGATTCATAGCTGGTTTTGTATGGCAACAGAACGTGGATGTAGTTATGTTCCAGGGTTTTTCTGTCTTGAAATCTCAAGTCTCCAAGAAAGAAGTTCCCTGAGGTCACCATGATGGAGTGACCACATAGAAAGGCCCTGAGACTACATAAAGAGAAAGACATGCTAAGATAGCTTCTAGTCCCATCTAATCAACCTACCCCAGCTGACATGCTGGACATCAGAGAACTGAAACGTATCATTCCATTTAAGCCCTGCCCAAAGAGAGCACTCATGAAAGTAACCACATTCTTTAAATCTAGATTTTGGGTGTCGTTTCTTACACAATAGTAGACAACCAGGGAACAACTCAACCTTATCATAAAACAATATGGTACTGAAAAGGAGGAGTTTCAACTTTCAGTCTGAAAAGACCTGAACTGAGTAAATTCTTTGCTTCGTGTTCTCCTATGTTACTTAGATGTGTTGAACTAGATTAGTAGTTTTCAAAATGTGTTCCTAGGAGTCCAGAGGTTCTGTAAAGCAGCCTCACTGTACCCGGGGAGAAGAATATTGGAAAATGGGGCTACTGATTCAACAAAGCCAGAGCATATTCTTTCATTTTTATCTATTTATAAATTGGAATTTCTTTTAGGATTTCACATGCATAAGAATTCTACTTTCCAAAAGAAAGGTTGAAAAATCACTGCCTCCAATCTCTTTCTGGCTCTTCTAGCCGTTGGCTTCTGAGCAATCACAAGCCTCAAATAAATCCATGATATTCCCTTTATTGCAATTTGTCTTTTTTGTAAGAAAATAAATAGGAATGTTTTTATTTCACATCAGATTATGCTACAATGACAATAAGTGATGCATCTGAGGACTGAGAAAAATTGTTAGAAAATTCAGGTTCCCAAGTATCTGTCTGAGTAAGCACCAATGGCTTTCTTCTCTCTTGAATTATTTGATTAATTGCAACCATTAACCCATCTACTTGTCACAGGAAGACATAGTCTTTATAACTACAGACACAGGAACATGCTTTCAGGTTTCCCAATTTCCTCCTTTCTAGTAGGAAGTAGCCAAAGTCCCTAAGGCAGGGATATTCTAAGCTTTCTCTCAGCTGTTGGCAAAGCTTCAAGTGATAGCACTTTAGCCCTACAAGGAAAGTGACTCTGAGACATGAGAAGACACAAGCCCAAGGTCTCCTTGGGAGGCTAAGCTGAGAGAAATGAGCTATGGTACAGAATGTTTTGGCCACCCAGTGTCCTGGACCAAACAGTGGCCCTGCATGATGAAACAGAGTGAAAATCTCAGGTTATGACAGATAGAAATTGGATGAACCATTGGCAAGTCATCAAATATCTTTTACTAGTCATACAGGTTTGCTCAGTAAGGAGATAATTTCTCTACTTCGCTGCTGGATGGTTCAGTGCCTGTACACATCATTCCCCAGGAACAAAAAATTAAAGTTTAATTTGATGAAGATTTACACATGTCTGTTACCATGATTGAATATATGCTCTGAAACTTATGTTGATATTTACTTCCTAAATGTACATAGTTATGTATTTGGAGGTGATATTTTTGGAAAGTAATTGGGATCAGATAAGGTTATCAGGGTAAGACCCCCATGAGGGAACTTCTGGCTTTCTAAAGAAAGGAATACAGACCTGAACTGATACATAATTCATCATTCTGCTTCACCATGTGATGCCTTCCACTCCTTAATATGCAGAGAGAAGGCACTATCCAGATGCTGAGCAGATGCTCTTGGACTTCCAAGGTCCATAAATATGAGAAATAAGTTTATTTTCTGTAAATGTCGCCCAAACTCAAGCGTATTGTTTTAGCCACAGAAAATGGACTAAGATATGTGTGTACTCCATATCATTGATGACAATGGGCTGAGAACAGATAGGCCAGGGTTTTAATCCCAGCTTTGTTCACTGAGACATGCTGGGCCAGTCTTTTCCTCCACTGCAAACCTCTGTTTCCTAATCTATGTACCAAGTGATTGATATAGATGACTTATAGATCAAATAGTTCTGAGGAGTAAAATAGGAGAAACTTTAGCATCTCCATAACATTACTTACTAACTGCATATGCCTGAGCAAATCACTAAATGGCTATGAGTCCCGGCTTTTCCATATCAAGTTTGAGGGCACTAATTACCTATTCCCAAGTTATCAAGGCCATTAACATTATATTATGCTAATCAAAGCTATATTCAAAATAGATATACTATATAACATATAGAATGTTTTATGAAAATTATATCAATCTAAATTAAATTAAATTTTATTAATCTACACTTGGAATATACTAAGAATATATAAAAGAAGGTTCATGTTTTTACCACTAAGTTTGCTGCTTCTTATTCATTAAGACTAAGCATTCCTTAAGTTTTATTGGTCTTGTTCTCTACTGTTTTGTTCAACTTTATAATATATAATGAGATAGACAATTGTTTTTAAGGAAACAAGAGACAACGTTGATAACCATTGTTGATAACCTTGTACTCTGTTTTACATCATGTGCTATGTCTTTCCTTGGTTTGACTGACAGCTTTGTTTTGCCATATTTGACTTTATTCTCCCCCCCCCAAAAAAAGTAATAAGAACTAAGGAGTAATAAAACCCAAAATGTGTAAATTTTGTTGTAAAAAAGAGAGGGAAAAAAAAGAGCTCTAAATGATACAACAGCAAGAGTGTTTAGGGGTGTTAAATAGCTGACCATATTAATGTTTTGGTTGGATCATTGAACACAACTGTTTGCAGTCTCACTGTTTGAGTGTCCACTTTGTATGCTTTGATACTGTGATTTGAGCAACTATCTCTAAGATGATACTATGTAATCTATTAACTGGTGATTTCTTACTGTTTTTTTTTTTTTTTGTAGTTCTGTATTACTTGTACCCTTACACTGCTTTGTTTTGTTTTGTTTTTTCTTTTTTCTTTTAAATAAAATTTTAAAAAAAGAGTAAGCATTCATTTCCTTAGGAATAATAATAGTTGTAAAATAAGAACAAATATTTAGGCGGTACTTATTTTGTACCAGGTGTTGTTCTCAGCTCTTATCACACATTAATTCAAGACTTCTCCACAGCTGCACTAACAGACAGATTTTCTTTATCATTTTTGCTTTATAGAATGAGGAGACCGAGGCCAGGAAGGTGAAGTAACTGGCTGAAGATCATGCAGCAAGTAACTGAATTTGACAGCATCATGACTCTAAGGCTCATTTTCTGACCTCCATGCCGCCTTTGAGGGAGTAGAAAAACAGGTAAGCAGTAGGGAGCCAGACATGGAGATGCCAGAGACCTTACCTCCTTTAGTCTTCTTCACAGCCTTCACAGTCATTATTATTCTGACTTTTGGTTGAGACTCTAAGGGGTCATGTTTTGCCAGCTCAAAGATATTGTGTTTCTTTGAACAAATTCCAAAGCTTTGATCCTAAGGTAGGTTTTCTCATTGTCAGCACCCAACTACTGTTGGGCTTTAGGTTGATTCAGTACTCTGATCCTCTGGGCTTTACTGCTTCCAAACTTTAAGATTCATTTTTGCCTGGGTCACCTGCTCATGACAATATGACTTCTTCTTCACTTTTAAGCCACCTCCTCCACGTAGCTCTTCTGATTTATTCTAGATGTTACCAAAACATAGTAGTCTGCCTGATCTAGCTTCAGGGAAACTTCTAGAATGATGGTAACTGACAGACTTCTATGAATTGACTATTTTTTCCAATTAAATTGCAACATCTTCCGGGGATGGTATCATAGGTCTTTACTTTGTGACCAAAACAATTTAAATGCATGTTTTCTCTAAGCCTTGAAGAAGATTTACTGAAGGTCTAAATTTACAAGGATACAGTGATATTGGAAATAACAGATTGCCTAAAACCAAAAATCATGAGCAAGAAGACAGCTGTGCTTGTGAAAAAAAAAACCAAAACAAAAGAAAACAATAACCCCAAACTTAATAAATCACATACTGCAGAATTTTCTTTTCAGATAGCTGACAAGATTGACTTCAGGCACTGTTTATCTGTGCTCCATTTTAATGGGATTAGGTTGTTTATATAACCATCCATTTAACCATTTATTCATCAGTCTAGCTCACGAACCCATTCATCCATCCATGCACCCATCCATCCATCCATCCATCCATCCATCCATCCATGCATCCACTTGTCCTGTCCAGTGCACAAATCATCCAACTCATTTATCTATTCAGTCATTTATACACTCATCATCTACTAATCCAGCTTCCATCATTAATTTGCCAAAAGTTCTTAATGCCTGCTGTACATCTATCTCTACTAAATACTATAAGTAGACAAATGAGAGCCTGTCCCAGCTGATCTGATGTGAGAGCCAGACAAGAAAATTATAAAACCAAGGATAAAATAGCTACCACCTAACTAACAGGCTATCACTTATGTGCTAGATATTATTCTAAGTAAATTATATAGATTATTTAATCCTCAGAAGAATACTAAGAGGAATTATTATCACTTTACAGTTGAAGAAAGTTAGGATGAGAGAAATTAAATAATTTGTCTCAACTTGCATAACTGGTAAATGGCATGGCAGATATTAAAATCCAAGCAGTCTTGCTTAAAACAGTCAGTGTTATTACTCACTATTATATTGACTTTTGTAGTTATAAGTGGTGACACAGGTAGGCAGGAAAAGTGTAGCAGAATCTGTGATGCTTAACATTTACAGTCAGGAGAAGCCAGAGAGGTGAGGGCACAATATATTTTAGGCATATGGACCTGTACAGCAGTGGGGGAAGATTAAAATGTTGGTAAAGCTAGTTTCCAAAGGGTTTAGGAAACTTGATCTCAGTCCTGCGGGAACATATGGAAACCCAAGAAACAAAGTGATGAAATATTTGTTCTAGATGGATGGTTCTGGTAGGAATGTGATAAGAAAGTTGGGAGGCAGAGGGATTGCTGAGGGATAGAATCTACGGCAAGACAAAAGATCTTGGGCTCCTCCTTTGCAAGGACCATGGGCATGAAAGGATGAGATGAGCATAATGGGTGATTAGGATACAAAATCAATAAGTAATTAAATGTGACTTTATGGAAAAGACTCCTATACTTGTAGCTTCAGTGGCTGCCCAAGTAGTGCAAACAGAAGCAAAAGATTTCTTTTCATTTTGTGTGTTAAGGAGCAATTGAGAATGGTGTGGGTGAAATAAAACATAACACATTTCATTTGAACTGCTTTGCTACTTCAATGAACCACTCAAAATTATGCCACACATTTAGTATCCCAGCAGGTCCTTTATTCTATTTCACTCAGATTAGATGGTTTTTAGAAGTGTAGATTTCATCATAAAATTGCCTAAGTTTGAGACTCAGTTCTGCCATTTAGTTATGTGGTTTCAGGCAACTCCCTTAAACTCTGTGTGTTTCTACTTTCAAATTTGGGGCATGCAGTAATTTAATAACATATACAATCTCTTTTAGCTTTTCTGATTGACTCATTGTTTTTGTTTTGTTCTGTTGTCTGGTTAGACAATGTGTTCCATGAAGACTCAGACTATGGTGCATCTTTTACAGGACTTTGCAACCAATCACGTTGAATGTTGATATTTGAGACTGTTTTCTGAGTGAAGTGTTCTGTTTTATCTCTCACTCAAAATACTTTTAGGGAATTCCCAATATCTGCAAAACGCTTTTTGAGATAAGCATGAATAAGAATAGACAGCTGAAGGTACAGTGGTGGAGCTAAGGTGTGAATACAGAATGACAGAATGTAAGTGGATCATCACAGAGGAATTCCAGATAGAGAAGAGATTGTATCTGGATTGGATGTCAAAAGGATTTCCTAGTGCTGGTGACTTAGAATTGTACTTCAAACCTAAGTAATGTCTGGTCTCATGGAGCTGAGGAACACAATCATTGAATGAGGAGGACATTTCATAAATGAAACCACAGGACTGAGAAGCAATATTACAAAACCTGCCAGAATCACTGCAGGTAGAGGACAGCACAGTTCGGCAGAGTTTTCTAGGTGATTTCTTCCCTTCCTTGCACTTCATAAATCCTTGTTATGGAGAAGTCACTGGAGGATCTTAGATATCCAGGTTGGGATTATGAGTTTCATTTCTGACACATTACTTTGGCCACCTCCTCAGTGTGGAGGATGCATGGAAAGGGGTGAAGTTATGGAAGCCAATGAATGGATTCATGCAATAGAGACATAGAGGCTTGCTATATGGACAGGGCAGTGAAAAGAGAAGAGGAGAAGAGATAGGATCAAAGAGCTAGAAAGGAGTAAACTTAGAAAAATTCATGGTGATGCAATCCATTTGCTTCATACATGGGAAGCAAAGTAGTGCCTGTCAATAAATTTGGGACATAAGATTGAGAAACCCTGGGAAATAAGTAGTATTTTTGACTTTATTAAATGCGGAAGAGAATTTCAAGTAGATATCCAGGGGCAGAGAATACGGAACAGTGAAACTCTAGTGAGAGAGAACTGAAGCAGAATCTCGTCTTTATATACCATTTCAGTCTTAAGACTTACAAAATGATCACTATCAGATAGTGTGAGAAATACACAAATGAACACATATGCACTATGCTTGCTGAGGAAAGTCACTGAATCTTCCTGGCATAGGGACTTTGTTGGAAGACCATTTTGAGAAGTTAACACTTGGAAGTCCTACTTAGAAGGAGTTGGGGTTCAAAGTTAACAACATTATAGGGTTTTATAGATGAAAAGAAATGTCAGGACATTTAAATTTCGTACTGACAAACACATGCCCAAAGACATAGCGCAGTGAAACTGGAGAAAATAAGCCCAAGGATGAGCAACAGTATAGAAATCTGGGTCTTCTCTTTCCTAGTCCAGGTTTTGCCTACTTTTGATAGTCTTCCTAGACTTATAAAAGTTAGAAGCATAGTCTCTGGAGTTATGGAGACTGTATTTGAGTCTCAACTCTGCCTAAGACCTTAGTCAACTCATTTAGCTCTTCTGAGCTCTAGTTTCCTCCTCTTAAAAGCACAAGAGTACCAACAGACAGATGTAACTACGATTATGAGGGGACTAAAATTAGAACATAGCAGTTGAAGTGGGAAAGGAATAAACTAGGTCAGTGTGTGAGTACTTATTCCAACATTACTCAGCGTATTAGGGATGAGCTTGGAGCTTGCTTCTTATGTGTGATGGTCATGTGTAAGACGAATGGCCCTGTTGGCCTTGTGTATCTTAATTCCTGAGGCAAGTACAAGAAACAAAGTCTCTCCTGACTATTATCTCATTGTGTTTACAGAGATGTGTTAAGGGGCTTCGCCAAGGTTATCAGCAAATCAAAATATTGTAGAAACTTGAATTCAGGTTTTTAAATTCCTAGTCAGTAGTTGCAAGGTTTTTGCATCTTGCATCCAGAGAATCAATGTAAATTCATATATATATCTTAGAATAAACTCACTTTTAATCTAAAGAAACCCCATACATACTCTTAGTGAAGCTACTATTTAGACAAACAAGGCAGAAAGCTCAGTCTGGGCTTAAGAAGCAGAGCAGGTGAAGTGGGAAAGAGAGACAAAATGGATAGGATCATGCCTAAAACTGACTTTAGAATGTCTCCCTAAAAGTTATCTAATTCTTATTTGAAAACTACATAAAGGTATGCAGAGATCAATGTAGGATATTTATAAATCCTAAGTTAAAGATCTGCCAAAGAATATTGCTTAAATTTTGCTATGCAAAAGTATAACGTTGGGTACCATTCTCAGACTCCATGAATTGAGTCTCAAAGCCCGAAATTGAACTATATGAAATTTGGGGTATATGCATATAATTTCACACCTCACAAACAGACATCAAAGTGTAGAACTTCTCATATGTGAGTGGCTAACAAACACTTAAGTGATCAAGATGTACTGGTTAAGGCACTAAAATGTGAGTTTTCTACCTTAAGTTTGCATTAAAAGCACTTAGCACCCTATGGTATTAAGCTAAGGAGTCATATAGATGTCTTCACTGTAACTTGAGTGGCTATTTCTTTGGGGGAGGCTGTATCACTATCCCAAGGCAAGGTTGGAAGGAGTGAAGAACATTCAAGACTGAAGGGCTGGGTGATGATGGGGGGGGGGTTCTCTCCATGTAAAGACTCAGTATGATGCTCACAAAAAAAGAGATGTGTTTCTACATCATGGCATGATACTCATTCGAAAACATTTTGAAGTGTAAATATGATCAACAGGCCTAAGAGAAAAAGACAGGGCCATTGACTCTTGACAGTATATGACTGGATATTTTGAAGTGAATGTGGTTAATCCCATACTGGTAGGTAGTTAACTATGAGTCAGAGGCTCTAGATTTCCTTCTTATAATGCTCACCTAATTTCAAGTTGTTCTGGTTATGTATGATCCCACATTCAAAGGAGCCCAGTCAAAACAGCCAAGGATAACATAAAAAAGATTCTAAACTTAAATTTGTGTTATTTGCAAATATTAAGGAAGCCTCATTAAATCACCCATAAACTTTTCATATCCTTTTTTGCTTTTCACCTCTCATTTTCCCACTACAAAACAAATCCAAGCAACAACAAAACATCCCTCAGACTTTGTTGGTTGTTTTCTTCCCTTTCTTCTTCCTTCCTCCCCCACCACAATTACAGAAATGTAAATTAATTTAGTTTCTTCCGCTATGCCCTTCCTTCTTCTTTTGGACCTCAAAGCCATTCTCTGCCTGTTTTTTAAGTTCTATGTCACAAAATCACACCCTGAACAGAAAAAGAGAGACTCCCTGGAGAATGGAAAGGAGCCGTGAGGTTAATGATGGAAAACCCTTGAGAGGGAGAAGCTGGGGACACCTATCTTTACTGGCAACATCTGTGTCTCTAGCCTTAGAAAGACTTTGAGTCACATGAATCCATTAGGGTCAGAAAAAACAGATACAGCCACTGACCAGGGACAGCAGCAAGCTTAAGTTAGTAGAGACATAGCAGATGTTTGATTTCAGAGAACTCCTGGATCTACAAACTGTTTGGGGAAGTTTCTTTTCCTTTAGTTCTTCTTTCTTTTAGGCAGCTATGGATAGTAGTGTGGCTTTCTGTATGTTAATAATAGGCTCAACTGACCAATGTTTCCCATATTCATATAAGGGCTGAGTTTGGGAGAAGCACAAATAAGTGAAAGGCATCACTACACCCACAAATACCTTTGAGGGTTTACAAGATGATGGAATTAATTACTAGATGGCATGCAGGTTAGTAGAAAGATTGCATATTTATGTTTAATTCCTCTCCCTTCTCCTCCTCTGTATTCCTCCCTTTTCCAGGTTTCCCCTTCCCACACCTATCTGTAAATTTTTCTTATCAACTAAAGACACCAAAATGTTTCATTTACAAAAAGCAAAACAAAATGAAACAAAACACTATATGAAACACTGATGGGCATCCTCAGTCTCACTGTGACATTATCACAACGTGAAGTGTCTGAGTTTTGCTTCTCTAAGAAATGGTGATCATGGACCACCTGTTGGTTGAATCTGTCAAAGTGTTTTTCAGACATGAGAGATGATGTTAAAAAGCAAGAGGTTAAAACTTCATGAAAGATTCACTTTATAGTCACTCCCACCGTAGAAACAGAAAGCTCTTTCCTTTCTCCCAGAATGTCACACATTTCAGAAATAGCTGTTGAGAAGGAAGTTAAATTTCTTCACACGCTTGCAGACAATGGTGACGTGGGTTAAACCAGGCTTTAGAAAGAGCAAAATTGGAATAGTATATCTGACTTACAAATCAGTAGCAAGAAATGAGAAAATCACAGGTCTATCAAAGAGATATTCATTTCTATTAAAGTGGTCACTTTTTCCAGGTGGACAATCCCCAACTCACCTCCGCCTCTGATATATCTGTGACACAAGAAAACGTCAATGATCTTCTAGGTGCCATGTGCCTACTGCCCTCAGAAAAATTAAAGCTTGCATTCTGCCTCATATAGAGCAGTGGTCTAGTTCCTGGGACATACAAATCACATACATTTTACTGATACTACTGCTGCTGCTGCTGATATAATTATGCCGTGCTTTCTTTAGCCCTTCAAGGGCCCCCTGATCCTGGGTTGTCACAGTATATTCTCTTCCTCCTTGTTTCTCTCACAGTAATTGGTTAAGAACTTTAACTTACAAGCTATTCTTTTAGTCATATGAGGAAAGAATTGATCATCCTAGTAAAAAAAGATGTCAAGAAAGGACAAGATCCTTGCAATAAGATATCCTGGCCAGAGGAAGGATTGACTTATTTAAAGGACTATGTGAGAGAGACTGGGACATTCTGGCGCCTATGTGACCGAGAGAGAGAAGCCCGACCGGAATATATGGTGTGAATCACTGTATTTCTAAATCATTAGTGGCTAGAAATGGAGAAATTGCTTTTAATTTTTTGCTGCATTCATATTAATGTGGCTCCTAAGGTAGAAAATGAAATTAATCTTTGACACATTTTGTTTTTTTGTTTCAATGAGTAATAAGTTTCACAAGTGCCTTTTATCTTTAAGGTGGTAGGAAGCCCTTTAATCTTGTTCTTGGCGCTGTCCTGAACCCCGTGTCATTAAACCTTGAGTTTCAGGCCAAGACGTTAGTTTGCTTAGAAGAGTAGAAGGTTGTTTTCACAGGGGTCAGTGCCCCTTGCAGGTCATTATAGTTATAATGTAGATGAATGCTGTACGGGTCCTGGCTAGTGAAAACGAAGATGGAGACTAAGATTAGAGCGCTGGGAAATAAATTTGGAAGATACAGAGATGGGGAGTAAGTATGGCAATGTGAGGATAGGGAGGGCACAAGTGGTAAGGAGAACTCCTTATTTAGAGGAATAACCAATGAACTCTAAGGACAGTTACAGCTGACCTTCATTTTTATGTTTCCTTTCTTCCATGTATTTCTATAAATTGAGCCTCTAGCCTATGGACACAATCTTGGGAATAAGGCAACAATTTGTACCTTTGCTTCATGAGCAATATGATTTTTAGGAAATATACATAATTTGAAAACTGTTAGCTTGACAGAGGTTTCTAGGGAAACATCTTGTCGAGAAGTAAAAAGAAGCAGTGACTAGCTGGAAAAGAACATTTGTAGGACATAGACTATGAAGAAGCATGGAATAAGAGAATCTTTGGGTCTCTTAATTCATTAGAAGCTTTGAGGTCTGCTACTTGATCAGTGGACATCAAGGGTGAGTGGAGCTAAGAGAAATGAAGCAGTGTTTTCCTGAAACTATTGGGGGTCCCAGCTGTCTTAATGACATGACCAATCACAACAGAGCAGTTAACTTCAAGAAGACTCATTTCACAATACACAGAATCCCAGGCCACATCACAGTGGCCCTGCCATCAGAATTATTGGCCCCATGAGAAATTGTTTTTCTCAGGATCACTCGCCAAGCAGACAGCACACACCTTTCAAACAACACACGGACCCATGGTTTCCTACTTACTTCAAGACCTCAACCATCATATCAGATGATTTCTTTGGGACAGTGATCAACAGAACTATGACCTAGCTATACAGCAGTCATGCAGTGGGGTCCAACTTGGGTCAGTGGAGTCTTCAGGGCAAAGTCAGAGACTCACCTCCTTTTGATGGTGAGCATCACACCCAGCAGAATGATGATGAACATGAGCAGGCCAGCAATCACGCCGGCCATCTTCACAGTGTTGTCCACCTGTTTCTCTGGTTCCATGGTGTTAGAGTTCTGGGTGGAGGCACCTTGAGGAGAAAAGAGAAGGAAGATGTTGCAAAGACTCACCCATGTCACTTGACTTTAATAGTAATAATAATAACAACAATAGCTTACATTTAGTGAATGTTACCGGTGTGCCAGGCACTGTAGTGGGAGTTTCAAACACATTGCCCCATTTGATCCCACTTAATAATTAACCCCCTATGGAGTAGGGATTTTTATTAGAGCTTTCTGGAGATGAAGAGACTGACATGAAGAGAAATGGAGGTTCCCAAGTTCTATAACTGTGTTGTTGCATCTTTGTCTTCTAGTGAGAGCAAGTAGAAGAGTTATTCTTCCTATTGCTTTGTCTCTAGAATCTGACCTCGGACCCACCATTTGCTTTTTGCATTCATGGAATTATTCTTAACCCTATTTTATTCTTTTGGATAAATGGTGAATATCACAGCTTTATGAAAAGGCAACACAATTAAAATCACTAGATTTTTAAACAGAAAAAGGTAGGTTTTTTTCTTTAAAAGAAACAATACAGTAAAAAGTTCATTAAAGGGAATTGTATTGGGTTCAAAAAACCCATTCAGTTTTAGCATTTATGATAATGTTAATATTATAGGGTCTACCAGTGCCAGTTTATTGACTCAGCCCCTGATAGGGAAAGGCAGGGAACTGGCCACTCACTGTATCTTTACCCTTGTGCTGGGTGAGTCATAGATTTAGCTTGTCAAGCATCACAAAAATTCCTAAATGTGTACACTGATTTTTTTATTTTACAAATGAAAACACCAAGAGACTTGCTAGAATTCACATGGTTGATAAAGTTAGACCCCAGGTGTCTCCGGTTCGCTGAATCCAAATTTAGTCCTCCATAGTCCTTGAATTCAACTTTCACATCCCCTAATTCTTTAGTACTTCCCTTCCTAAAACATCTATTTTGCTCATACTATAGCAAACGTTAAGTAACAACAACAACAAAGGCCAAAGCCCAGCCTCTTGCTCTTCTACGCACTAGAGATCAAGGATGACTTCCTGTTTCAGACCCTGTGGGAATAACCCAGGGGCCTGTGCCCCTAGGAGTCTCTCATTGTCTCTCTTCTAAATTCTGATGTCACTTTGTAGATATTTAACAATATCTCTTACCACAATGTACCATTATTATTAGCTATTTGTTTCTACATCTGTCTCCTCCTTGGGTCTGCAAAGTCCTCAGAGGTAAGATTATGCCTTGTTTATCTTTGTTTTTCCATGTTAGCACAGAGCTTGACTCATAATAGAGGCTCCCTAAATGTTTGTGTTTGTTCAGAGTTTAGCTAAAGTGATAATGTCTCTGCCCACACACATTTGTTCTCATAGAACCAAACTGACTTTCTCCTTTTGCAGTCATGTAGTCACAGAACTCAGCTGAGTCTTGCATTTAAGGATGCTAAGATTCATAAGCTTTGGTTCCGATCTCCCAAACTCACTGATATTTAAGAACAAGTGCATTGGTGTACCTCTTTCTTTGTGCTTAGTAGTGTAGTGATTTCTTTCTCAGAGGACTTGCCACAACTGCTGGAACATGAATAAGTTGGATTTACTTAGTTGAGTCTCTCTAGTGAGAACAGTGAATCTTTAAGAACAGAGATTACATGCTATTCATCTCTAAAATGCCAGTGTCTAGCATTGGTTTCCTGCTTCATAATTGTTACTAATTTCATGATTATGGAATGAGATAAAGGTGCATAAACCAAAATCATTTGCTTTATTTATTTGCTCAATCATTTGGTGTTTTGCTACTCATTGCCCATCTACACTGTCTGTAGCTTCAGAGAGTCTTCTGAAATCACTTATATATGAAGGACTTCATTCTTTCCTTTCATCAGTTAAAAGCAAGATCAACTCATTAATCCTAGGGTTGTCTGAGGAGGTTCTGTGAATCTACAGCCTAGTAAATTCCTGGGGAAGTCAGTCAGTCTTTTCTTTAGTAGAGTCGCTATGACACTCCAGAGAGGAGGATAGTGCTGAGTGGCTTCTAGGTAGTCCCATCTACCAGATGGGATGTGAGATTTCTAGGATATGGCTAGTCCAATAAGCACCAAGTACAAAGGAAGTCAATTGCTTCAAATCACGATTCTCTAAATATTGATGTACTTTTTATTTGGCTTAGGAGAAAAAAGTTGGGTCTGGAGCATTTACCCATTGGCATAACTAAACTTAGAGCCGACAGTGAGGTCCTAGAGACTAAGCTTATGGGAAAACAGTGCCTGGAAAGGATCTTAGTGGAAGCTGTAACTGTAAGCTGTTACACTTAGTGTGATGGATCCAAACTTACTACTAAATAGGTACCCACTATAAGTCAGGCATTTGGTGATGTAGCATTGAACAGTACAGATACAGCTCCTGTCCTTTAATCAGTGGTGGTTGGGGGTAGAGATGCAATAGTAAACCAGGAATCCAAACTCAACACTATTAAGGATTTGGGAACAGAGGCACAAGACTCATGAAAAGTATAGCTGGGAAAAGAGTCACTTGTGAGAGGAACTGGCCAACAGGGTGCACTCCAAATCCATAAGAAGGCAAAGGAAAATGAGAGGAACCTACAGGAGCAGCAGAGGAAACAGCCTCGGTTAAGGCTGTGAGATGGGGCATCTGAGATACAGAATAAAAGGGATATGATCAGGTTAAGCAAGCCTGGAGATCAGGGTAAGTGAAGCTTGAGAGGGAGAGGGAACCAGGCATTTCAGGCCACAGTGAGGACTTCAGTTCTATAGCCCAAGAGACAAAGAAACACTGGAATGTTCCTGGAACAATGCTACATTCAGATTTGTATTTCCAAAAGATCCTTCCAACTTCATTATAAAACCACACTGGATTGGAGAGATCAGTTTTGAGATCATTGCAGCCACACAAGTATGAGTCAAGACAGTTGCTTAGACTCAAGTGATGGCAGTGGAGAATCAGAAAAAAAATAGTAATTACTCAACATTCAGTGGATGAGACATGGAGAAAAAAGGAGAGAGAATGTCAAGGAGGACCACAAGTCTTTCGTTTGTATGATAAGGTGGAAGTTAGTGCTATTTTGGGCCCCTGACACAATGGAAAATGAATAGCTTTGGAGGGAAAGTGTGTATATGTTTAGGGCAATTTAAGCCTGAGAGATAAAAATGTAGTTAGCTAAAACTGTAGGTCTAGAACTCCAAAAAGAGGTCTGAGCTGGAGGTAAAAATGTGTGAATGAGTCATGCACACAGATGGAATTGGAAGATGGAAGTTGATGGAATCACCCAGAAGAGAGAAAAGAGGGAAAAGGAAAAGTCAACTTACAACAGAGACATACGGGACTATAGCATTCAGCGAGTGGGTAGAGGAAGATAAATCTGCACAGGAAACACTGAGTATTCAGATAGGTAGAAAGAAAAACCACGAGAGGTAGAGCCAAGGGAACAGAGTGTTTCATGAATAAATGAGTAATCCAATACCAAATGCTGTTCCTAGGGCAGATTCAAGCTCTGTGCCGAAAGGAAAATGAAGAATTTTGGACAAGTATGAGAAAACTTTTCCCAAAAGAATTCCAAGGTATTGCTAAATAGACACACACCTTCCACAGTGACTATAACTCAATAATGGAACATACTTTAAGGCCATAGAGGGACATGTAGGGGATTCTGAGATACCATCTCAAAAGTCAGAGCTCAGTGGTTTAGATAAATTCAGTAAGTCCAACCAATAAGCATCAGAGCTGAAAACACAGACTCTGCACGGTTAGATTATTGGGGGAGCCATGCTTGCCTGGTCTAACCAGGCTTCAGATACAGGAAAGTGAATTTATGTTGGTAGGTAGAAAATCCAAGTTTCGTTTAAATATTCTTCAAGGGGATTTTCTGTGGTCTCGGGGGATTTGTGCTTCTGTCCATAAAAGAAGGTCCCAGCAGTATTCAAAGGTGCTAAGAACACATAGGAAATGTTTTTGGGACTAAAGGCCAGACAACATCCATGTGTGACTCTCATACTCGAAAGGAAGAAACAAGAGATGGAGACAGATGTTAGGCCAAGCCCCACACCTGCAGGAGACTCAGGAGCATATCCACAGGGCTCACATTATCAGTACTCACTGGATCAGAGCTGTGGTAAGATTTAGAAGAAACATATCAGAGTTGGCTACTGAGCATGCCTCCTGGAAACATGATAGCTTTTCCACACTTTTCAATACTTGGACTACATAGAAAGCTGTCTGCCTGTCCCTGTTTGTCTGTCTCTGATCAGTGCCCCCAAGATCCAAGGGACTGAATTACTTCTACCATAAGGCCACATTTTTCATTAGAATCAGGCTTAGTGTTAACTTCTGTCCTTAATAGACCCTGCCTCTGACTTGGGAGACTTCTACTGAGCAAGGACTGGGAATGTGAAAACTGGTAAGAATTTAGATACATCCTCTTCACTCTGTCCTTCACAGGATGCAACCTGAGAATAATACAAGCAAACCAGAATTGGCAACGAGGCACTGGGTGATAATTTATACAATCAGAGAAGCTTTAAAGCTCTGTTGGAGTCCCCTGTGGGATGTGGTCATCAAAAACAATCTTGTGAACTTAGCTTGCACTGACAAGAGACTGCTGTCTCCAACACAAGGCTGCATGACTGACCTTATACCCGCCACCATCTGTGCCCTCTGAGTTCTGAGGACTTTCAAAGGTTGAGCTAGTTCTCTCAAAGCTGCAGCATCTGCCTCCTGCCCTCTATTTTTCCCTAAAATCCCACCATGGCTTAATATCTCATCTCTTACTAGTTCCAACAAAAGCCACAGCTGACTTTCAATGTGCTTCCTGTGTATTCTTATGTATGGAAACCTGATGTCCAAGGGATGGCTGTTGGTTTCTTGGAGGCTGTTCAATCTTAGCTACATACATGGTACCCAGATGACATATTTTGTGACCCTTCTACTTCCTCCTGTGTTAGTAAAGTAAATAACCATCCCCATTGGTTTGCTTCAAGGATCCCTGAAGGAATCTCAACAGAGCTGTGCTGGTCTGTTCTTTTCTCTACTCATCAGCCCACTCAGGTGACTCTTATCCAGTTGTGACCTCAAGATCTCTCTGCCAAGAAGGATCTCTAGGGTGATGACAGGCTACTCAAAAAGTGTTTCAGGGACCAGAATGTTAGCATCCTACAGGATCTCACTAAAAATGCAGAATCTTGGAGCCTACCTCAGACCTACTGAAACTAGCATTTTAATTAGGTCTCTGTGTGGTTCATGGGCACGTTGAAGTCCAGAGATCATTGACTTTGAAGGTGTATCAGTCTGAATCAGGATTTTTCAGCTTAAAGAAGGGAAATTCAGATGGGTCCTAATTCTTACATTTAACAGCTACAGGGCCACTGTGGAGAATGAGTAGATTTGGTCTCTTAACTTTGAAAGGTCAGAATTACTATTACAAGGAAGATGAGGCAGGAGGTCAATTAAGGACCAAAATGCAGAAAAAAATTAATTTGAAGGAGATCTTTAGCTGTGGTTAAAGCCCAGAGCCTTTTTATAGAATCATGTAGAGATGACAGGTAAACAACCATGATTTCCAAATCTTGTTTCAGGACTAGTTTATCATTTTTACCTGCTCCTCTGTGTCTGTCTACTCTCACTTTCTTGCCTTCATGGATACTTAGCCAAGCACTCAAAATTTTACACTCAAGGAAGGCTGTTCTTTCTTGTCTGCCAGTTGAAACTTCCTCTCCAGTTCAAATCAGTATCTTTTAATTTTAGTGATGCCCATTCTGTTGGTGAGAGAACTCCTCCCTGACATCTTTAGAGACACGGGGGCTCCAACACTGGCTTTCTTCTCCCTGCTCTCACTGCCAGGTTACTGACAAAGGCGGGAAATGTCACCAACAATGTAAGCAGCTGTCTGGGGTCCTAGTGCTTTCCCTATAAGCAGAAGGGACTGTGTGACTTCTCATGATTTTGTTGAGGTTGAAATGCTATGGTTCTATGACACTGGTCAAAAATCAATGTTTCAAATTCGAAATATGTGAGCTTACATCCAGATGTCATTATTAATGGGTTGTGTGACCTTGATAAAATCTGTTAACCACAATGTGGTTTGGTGTCCTTGTTTGTAAATCAGTGAGGAAATACCAAATTCACAGAGATTTCTAAGGATCAAATGTAATAATGGAGATGAAAATGCTTGATAAACTCTAAGGAACTGTTTATACATGTCACATAATGATGACATGACCTTGGGACTGTCTTCAGGGTAAGCAGTGTTTAAAGTGCCTATGAATGATGGGTAAAAGACATTGGGGCAGAACCTCCATACAATCTGCTGCTTGAGCTCATCCCAATCCCTAAGAATAAAGGCAGGCAGGGCCCCCAGAGTGATATACTTAACTCTGCTCATATAGGCACAGCCTGTACCAGGCTTACATCTGGATGACTTAATGGCAGCAATAACATAATTTGGTAACAAGAGATTAATGATTCACTCCCAAAGTACTCTCACTGGCAACAGGCCCAATTTCATAGCTTCACTTCAGAGTATTTTCCTTGTAAAGATATGGTACAAAAATAGAAGTCATAGATAAAGAACATCTAATTGCAATAGATAAAACCCAAGCAAATCCCACTGGATGCATAACCCATGTGGGGGATCTTCACTGATGGTAAAGGAATGAGGCTGGTTCTTGGGGATGCAATTCCTAAAAGCTGCACTCTTTAAAACACACAGTGGCTTCTCAGTTATCCAAGAGCATATTATCCCCAGAGTGGCTTGTTGGAGGCAAATCTTACTGTGCTGGCAGTTTACCACTGTCTACTTAATGACTTCTTTTGTTGAAGAGTTTCTCTGTCTTTACTTTGGCTTTGCATGTGTCTGGCACCCAGTAGAGAAAATCTTTGAAACCCTGACTCTGAGCTGCTACCTTAAAGCCCCAGAAGGTTTAAGGCATTGCAGGCATCTCTGATTGTGGAAGTTTTGCCAAGAGGAGACAACAGGGAAAAGATAAGGAAACTGGGCAGCTTTCCTGCTCTGTTGAAGGCAGACATGCGCAGTCTACCTGCTTGATTGTGCTGGAAGCAAGTTTTCAGAATGACTGGCTATTTTTTAAAATGGAATAGAAATCCAAGATAGAACTTGGTAGAAGAGCATCTGGATACTTCATTAGATAAAACCTCTAGACTTTACAAATTGCATCCCAAAGCACAGAAAGTGTTTGTAATTGTGATCATGAACTACTTTGGCAGTCTTCAAGGATTGAAATTGTAGCAAACAGGAGGGGAGTGAGAAACCTGGGGAGAAACAAATGCTGTTGCATAAATGAAAAAAATGTGTATTCCAGATAGTTTACACTACTAAGTATAATTTGATATAGGAAACAAATATATAGCCTGAATGATAAAATCTGGTCCTCTCTCTTTACATCCTCATAAAAAGGAAACATAATTACTAGATATGATCATAGGCTCCATGTCAGTCAGCAGCCAACCAGAAAAGGGAAACTACTCCCAGAATTTAAGCGGAAGCAAATTTTCCAGCGAACTAGTATTCAGGGAGGAGGAGGAGGAGGAGGAGGAGGAGGAGGAGGAGGAGGAGGAGGAGGAGAAGGAGGAAGGGGAGGAGGAAGGGGAGGAGGAATAGGAGGAGGAAGAAGAAGATGATGATATGATCTAGTGATATCAGAAAGCCACTATCCAGTCCAAACTGGAGAAGCGCAGAGGTCAGGATCGTGTAGTGGAAGGTACAACTCCAGAACCGTGAAGCAAATTGGAACCACTGGGTAGACACAGTTGCTGTCAAAGAAAATTACTTCCCATCCCTTGCTCTACCATCTCTAACTCTTGTCTTTCCCTGTGCCAATCTTATCCCTCCATCAATTGGCCAAATGCAGAAGCTAACTGGCACAAGAGTAAAAGAAATTCACCTGCATGTCCTTGCAGAGGAAGGCCGTAATGAAAGAAGGATGTGAGACCAGTGTGAACTTCCTATGAGTAAGTGATGCTTGGCTCACCTCCAAGCCACATTTTAAGGTATCTGGACCTATACATCAGAACAAAGGGTTGGTAATGTGTCTTGCTTGAATTCATGACCATGACCAATTGTGACTGTTTGTTAGAATAACTATTCATTGAAGTATGATGCATACTTTGAGATTTTCATAAGATGGCAGCATAAGGGTCATGATACTTTACCCATGTGAAATATTAATATATTAATGATAGAGTCAGCACCTAATTAGGGCTTTGATTCCAACCTGGGCTGCTGCTTTAAATCCTTTGCCTGTACTGCCTTGTTTAAAATCTCACTGCAACTTTAAGGAACAGGTTCTATCATTATACCTATTTCACAGATGGGGAAATTAAGGCTCAAAGAGACTACACAATCTTAGTGCTGAAATATGGACTCTGCCAATCTAGCACAAAATTTATTCTCTTTAAACAATTATACAGTTTTGTTATTTCTATAATTGGAAGAGAAATTGCTGTGACATGATTTTGGTAGTCTTTGCTCAAGTATCTGGAAAAAAGAAGTAGAATAGTATAAAGGAGCTCTAGGGTCATCTTGACCAGCCAGACAAAAATTTCTTTGCATTTATGTGTCCCTTCTGGGCCTACCAGCTTCTGTATCAAGCAGTTCCAGTTTGTACCTGCCTTTTCTTGAAGATTATGTCTTCTTGTTTTCTCCCAGGAGCATATCACATTCTAATATCTAAAGGATTGATGAGCAAGTCATGAGAATCTTGTTATGTGAGCCAAATTATACAGGTTTTGTGCAACTGATATTTAAACTTGACCTTTTTAACTTAAGTTCCTTCATCCTTTTCACTTTTCTTGTATATCAACTATCATTTCCAAGCCCTTAATGCATGGAGTTTAGTTTTCTTATTAATCTTTGAGTTTTCTCTTGGAGACCTTTCTTAATATTTAACAACTAAAGCATCTCATAATTCCACAGGAAGACAAGTTTTGCTCAAGTTTTGGTGACTATTTCAATGTTCACTTTTTAATCTCACTGCTTAAATTTTTTAAATTGCTGACTATGTCCCCACACCACAGAACAGTGCCTCTTTCACTGGCTCTGGTTGATAATGGACTGCTTAAGGATTATTCCATCATTCTTTTAAGTGACATTACCTAAGATGTTTCCCAAGTAATAAATAAATTGCCTCAATTTATCATATGACAGTAATTGCTTTTAGCCAAGATTTAACTTGGAGTCAATGTCAAGCGGTTGAAAACATTACAGAGATACAAGTTTTTCAAAGATAACTCTACCTTTGACATAGAAAACCATTTAATAAGTACTGAGTTAAGTGTAAAGAAGATACACATTTCTAATATCCTCCATTCCACCAATATTACCTAACCAGCACTAAGAGGTTAGAATTGACTTCAACACAGCCTATACAACTAAATCTGCTAAATATTGCTGACAGAAGGTGCCCTCATTTTCAGTCTTAAATGGAGGTTAGCACCCTGTGAAATGAGAATCATGTTAATTGATTGTTTGAAAGTGCTTCAGCCACTCAGATAAATCATTCCCCATCATGAATTTTGCTTCACCCCATGAGTGTCCTGAATATGTATTTCTGGGTGGACTTTGTTTGCACAGCAAATGCTATGTGTTTGTCAAATTCTAGTTCCATGGAGAGTGGCTCAATGAGATGGTTCTATGATGCCCATATGGAAAATCTCTAGGAGCAAGAAAACTGCATTCAAAAAATGTTTCTATCTATCTAAACTTAGCACCCCACACTTAAGTAAGAGTAGCTATGCCCACTGATGCCACATGCGGCCAATGCTGATGCTCCTTTTGTAGGGGAAGATCTAGAAATTGCTTTGTACCACATATCATCAACTGCCGTCTTACATCCTGGGAGGTCAATTTTATAAGTATCTCAAGTGTCTAATGGAGAGAATTAGGTCTTTGACTAGAATAGGACTTTAAACTAAACTAGAGCTGGGTATAAGATTGTTTAAGACACCAGGAATAAGTTGTACTTTGAGGACTGGGTCAGTATCTGGCCACAGTCGAGGTTAACAGCCAGAAGGTGATGAGATAGGAGTCAAAGCTAAAACAAGGAAGGATTAGCAGCAGTCTGGGCCTTGGGTTTAGGGGTATTCTGGCACATAGCCAATTTGCACCCATGGTGAGAGTTCAAACTACACCTAGAGTTGTGCTTAGACTTTAACCAGAAACACAAGTTAGCCCTTGTAGCTGGAAGGTAACTGGAAAAGGCATATTACCATCAAATGCACTATAACCATCAGCACCGTTTCAACCCCCACTCACAAAGAAAAAGTACCAGATGCTTGTAACCTGAGAGATATTTGGTTACAATGATGATAGTGGGCAGACAAGTATCAGGCACAGAAGCTGCTGTCTTAGGACTCACTACTGATTGGGAGAAGTGTGCAAACTGAAAATCAAAGCTTCAAGTAATGAGCACTCCTACCCTGGTGTGTCCAGCAAAGGGTGAATAAAGTTTGCTCGGGTAATGCTAGACCACACCCTTAGTTTCCACATGTTATCAGTAGTGTGGAACACACTGATGCATGCCTGACACCACCTAGCAGCATCCCCACTTTCCCACCCACACTGGCTCCTTTGTGGTCTGGAAAACCTGACCTGTGGCTGAGGATGAAAAGGCTGAGTTAGCTCAGCACCGACAGAACTGGTTCCCTGCTTACAGAAATTTGCACTGGGCCTGGAACCAGGAGGCTCAAAGCTGCTTAGCTGCCACTGACAGGGGCACCCACAGCCTGCACGAGGGATTAAGGATTTAGTCTGAAGAGCAGATGTAAGAGAGAACACACACTCTGTAGGATGCCCTGTGGCAAAGTGATAGTTCCTTTAGACTTTTGCAGGAAGTAGGTATGAAAGAGCATGTGGTCACGCTAAACTGATCGTAATTTTCCCTGTGGAGTTCAGAGTGAGCCTGGGGCAAGTGTGGGACAAGGGAAACCTTCCCAGGAGCAGTCTTTGGCACCGTACAAAGCCAGCCAGGGATGTCTGCGGTCATATAATTCCAGGACACACAGAGAACAGGTGACAGCATCCTGGTCTGTGATGCCAAGGGCATTCCATGGCAGGACTAGTAGCAGTTGCTAAAACTATTCTAATGCAGGAGGCAGGAAACAAAATAGAAAGGGAAGGGTTAAAGTCACAGAACAGAAATCAGTCTGGGCTGAAGGCAGAGTACAGCAAACGAGGGTCTTCAGGGAAGAGGCAGAATGGACTAATGAGACACTCAGGGAAGTCAGTGCTCAGTTCTGGTCTCCCTGAGGTCTATCAAAGAGGCAAAGCATTTGAGGTTCAACTGCTGACTACATTCCTGTGTTCAGATTCACTGTGTTTATAAAGTGTACTAGCTTCCTTCGGCTGTGGATGCAAATTACCACAACTTGGGTATCTTAAAACAATAGAGATTTATCCTCATTGTTCTGGAGGCTAGATGTTCAAGACCAAGGGGAGGTGGGATGTGTGGTTCCTTCTGAAGTTCTGGGTAGAATCCTTCCTGGCTTTTGAGGTGCTTGGTAATCCTGGTATCCCCTGCCTTAAAGATACATTATTTTAGTCTCTGCCTCCGTTATCACGTGGCAGTCTCCTTGTGTGCATCTCTCTTCATATCACATATTTTTATTCTCTTTGTAAGAAAAACAGTCATATTGGATTAGATCTACCTTTCTGACTTTGTCTTAAGTAATCATATTTGTAAAGAACCTCTAAATAAAGTCACATTCCCAGTTACTGGAGTTATGACTTCAACATGTGTTTTGGGGGACATATTTCAATGCATAATTCTAAGTTAAGCTGATCATGATGATCAAAGTAGCCTGGAAAACAGGAGCATCATCTTAGCATTTCACTCAGTAAACACTAAGAGGGTCAAGGTTCATTGGACAACATATGAGAAGTGGAATAAGGTTCCTATTTGGATTCAGTAGAACATAAACCTTCTGGAAGGACAGTATGTCCTGGCTTTCTGTCTGGATTGCATAGCAGATGCATCAAGGGCTGAATCTCCCCAGGGTTTATACTCAACAAAATTCAATTTTTTTCTATACAATTCCAGACAAATTGATTCCTCAGGGGATGACTGTTTTACCTGACCCAAAGGGAAAGGAAAAGAGACAAGAGGTGAAGATTTACCCAGCAATGTCAGGATATCCAGATCTGGTCTCTGCAACATGCAGCTTGAAGCAAGCATCAGTGTCTGGAAATGAGGGAAAGGTGCACCAAAAGGAGAGAAATCTATAGCAGGATTAGGGGAAATTGAGTAGGATTAGAGAGAGGAGCTGGTAAATGTGCCGCATGGAATTCAGATTAGGACAACTAACCCAAGCAAGGGTAATATAACCAGCAGCAAGCACAGTGTTGATTGTTGAGATACCGGCCAAATCCACCATGAACATTTTTCTTTTTTCTAGCCTTTGTCCCTTGGATTTTGAAAACAGAAACATTGAATCATTTTGTCCTGTATTAAAATCTGATCTACCTCCCTCACCAAAGTAAGGGTGAAAAGCAGTCTGGTACTCATGGTAGCTAACGAGGACAGAAGTGGAGGTCCGAAGTGGCAATATCTCTGGCTGGTCACATGGCTCAGTCTCAGTTCTTCCCTATGACTCTTTCTCACAGCCTGACCTGTTCCATGCCAGCATTATCAGAAGGCAGGTCAGACACTGGGGTTTGCAGGACCACTCCAAGCAGATTGTGGAGGCGCCCCATTCGATGGCCCTGGGGAATCATTCGAGGGGGCTTGGAGTACATGGTTGTATGGAGTTTAAATACTGGGTAGAAAAGCACTTCTCAGTGACTCCCAGTCTGTTAACAAAATAGTAAAAAAAAGAACAGGATGAGGTACTCAAACCATCACAGACTTGAGGCAGAAGGCGGACAAAGGGGAATTTATCATGCCCAGTACATGCTCCGTAAATGCTAATCAGCTTCCCACTTATTAGATTATCCTTGTATGAGGCCAAGAGAGTAACTACATGCGTGCTGAGCACAGGGAAAGAGCTGGTAGGATCCAAATAGCTCTAAGACAATGTGCTTATGCTGCAAATGCATGCTGAGGTCTAGAAGAATCCTTAGTTAGGGATGGAAGTGGTACCTCTGTACTGAATGGGACTGCCAGCAGGCCATCTCCTCCAGGTGCAGTTTGAAATATTAAGTGCAGGAAAGGTTTTGCAAAGATCCAAGCTGGTAAGGCATGGGTGGAGACATCTCAGCAAAGGAAGGCATAACAGTGTGAGACCAAGAGTGTTATCAATGTGATTAATATGACTGCAGCACAGCACACAAAGGAGGAAATAAAGATAGAGAGATGGAGAAGTGCCAGAGACTAGGTCAGGAAAGGTCTTTGAGTCAGGTTAATAATCCCAAAGTCCAAAGGAGCATTTAAATCAGGATTAGACTCTTATTTCTGTGGCTTTAGTGGTGACACGTGTTGAAAAAGGACTAATGGCAAGATGAAGAGACCAGATAGGAAGCTGTGACACTAATCCAAGCAAAACTCACACATGAAAGGCAGTAAAGCAGAGGTGAAGAAGGAGACAGAGATCCAAGAGAGATCTGAGGCAGCTGAGGTCAGATGATGGAAAGCAGAGACTGAAGCTGTGGAGAGAGAAAGAAGGAAAGCACAAGACTGAGTTTCTGAATCAAGAATTAATGGCACTTTGGATGGAAGATGGTAGGCTCATTACTTCTTGATTTAAAGAAAATATCTCAGGGGAGAGATAGGTGCCACGAAAATCTCATTCACAGATGCTCATGATTAGAGGCTTGTTTGGCAAGAAGTATAACATTTACCTGCCACAGGAGAACACCCCACAATGGACTTGAGACCCCTCCTCTGCACTGAGCCTAATGATTCAGAGTGAGATTCAGATAACACAGGATGCAGCCAGAATGATGTACCTACAGCCTTGCCTTTGATAAGCTCTGAATATCTGCACCCCTCCTCTCACCCTGCTCTGAAAAGTCAGCCCTGCAGCCACTTGAGGAGCACAACAGGGGAGCTGCAGAAGGTCCTCTGCAGTGATTACTGGACTGTTTGATGTCATCTACTTCTCTGACCCACAGTTGTGGCTTCTGCTCCTAATCTGCAGGTATAGCCCTAGAATGTGCAGACTAACTCAGGACTTAGGGGAGACTGGAGACACTGAGGTTAAAGGCTCAGGGTCCTCAGCACCACGTCACCTCAGCTCTTGATTGCTCTCTTGCCTTGGGATATTATAGGAGCCAGGGTCATCCTGCCTGTCTGTCTCCCCTCTTCCCACCAAGCATAGTGCACCATGGTGGGTGCTCATGTTAGAGCTTTATCTGGTTCTCCTGTCTCCTGCTCCTATTTTCATCCATTAACTCCTACCAAAGCACAAGTCCCTGAGAGGATAGTGGGGGCCCTAGTGTGTCAAAGCCTGCAAGGCCCAAGCAGTGACCCTGCTTGGGCTGCTGTGCTATTTCCTCAGGTCCTCTCTGCCTACGCAGTCTTGTCCCAAAGACTGAAACTCTTTCCACTTGGGTCCAGGATTTTCACACTAACCCTAGAAAAGTTACTTAGGGGCATTTGCAAATCACTCCTGGAGAGGGCATTATGGTTTAAATCAAGTCACTGCAGCAAGGCCCTAATTTGAAGACCAGACAAAGAACTGACACTAGATATTTTTAATATGAGGTTCATAGGGAAGCAAGGAATGATAAAAGGAACTGTCCCTTTCAAACCTGGAGCTGGCCCAGGACTGACCCATTTCTTCTGTTGGTCCTTACTATGACTGAGCCTGGCCAGGTCAGGACTCATCTTTATTATGATTTCATAGATGAGGAAGCTGATGCTCAGAAAAACTGAGAGATTTGCTCGAGATTCCCTAATTTTAAGGAACAGGGGAATTTTCCCAAGGCCCTTTACCTTGTGCAGAAGTGACAGTGACCACTGGAACCCCTGGAGGTGATCTTTAGGGCAACAATTCTGTGCTCCAGACTAAACACTGTCAATCTCATATTGGGTCTAGGAGTAACCTGGCTGAGCTTTAGGAAGGGTCAGAGAAGAGACGTGGCTTCTACAGCGGTGATCTAAGATAGACCAAGTCTTATTAGGAGAAACAGCAAATTGGTCACTTGCCCACTGCAGCCTCAAGTCAGCCCAGTCCAAAAAAATATCAACCCTGGCTAGAGAAGCTTCTGCCTATTTCTCTCAGTGCTAAGATCCTTGGCTTCTACCCACTAGAGGCCTGTTACTCCAACCCAACGCATTCTCCAGACATTGACCCATGATCTGGGAGGAAGGGCATAATGGAATAAAGGGAACTGAACTCTGTGGAGCCTTGACACCATGTATATATGCTCCTGTGCTCACCAACCAGGGACCTAAAGGACAAAGATGTGCTTCCCCTTTAAGGTTTGTGCTGTTCAAACTGGTAGTCACTAAGCCAGGTGCTTTCTGAGAACTTCAAATTTGGCTAGGATGATAGAGGCATTCAATTTTAAAGCTCATTTTATTTCAACTAACTTATACTTAAAAATCAAAGCAATGAAAATTATGTTTACTTGTTGCACATGGTTTTTAATCTTTTCAGGGCTGTATTTCATTTTAACCATTTAAGACTTAGCATCTGAATGGAAACATGCGCTAAATGGGAAAAACAAACCAGATCTCAGACTAGGTGTAAAAAAGAATGTAAAACATCATTCATTAATAGTTATTTTTAGTACCTGCTTGCAGAATGTAATGACTGCATTCATTGTGGGGAGCTAATACATGTACAGAACACATTTTGTCTTTTTTTTTTAACCACTTTCCCATTCCTACTCTCCAGTTTTTAAAATACGGGTTACTTCTTAAAATGATATTTTGTGAATATTAGGTTATATAAATTACATTATTAAATTAATGCAATTTTTTGTTTTACTTTTCAAATGTCACTCCAAAAATTAAAAATCACATCTGTACAACAAATTATATTTCTATTAAACAGTGGTCCTGGAGATTTTAATAGAGGATTATTTCAAATCAGGAAACATTTGAGTATGTCTGGGGATGTATTTGGTAGTCACAATGAGGTTGGTACAATCCTGGCATCTCATGGATAAACTAGAGATGCTGCTCACCATTCTATAGTGTACAGAGTAGCTCTTCATGGAAAAAAAGTATTTCTAATCCTAGATATTAAGAGTTTTTAGGTTAGATACCTTGTTCTGGATTCTAGAACATGAAGTCCTTAAAGGAATATGAAAACTTAGTGGTATTTAGCTGTGGAAGAAGTTACAGTTGCATTCACACCAGTTTTTATACTTAAATATGGCTGTAGGTATTGTTAGCTCCATTTCTTTACATGAAAAAAATGGGGTCCAAAGAAGAGACATAACTCACTGATGGTCACTGGACTGGAAAATGGCAGAGCTGAGAGGTGAACTCAGCCTCAACTCATCCCAAAAGCCAGCCTGTCCCTGAGACCTCCTGTGGCTGTGCAGGTCTCCAGGATGGAGCTGCTATGATCTGAGTGGTCTGTGCTTACATCTAATATCCCCGCCACTCAGAGCCAGGCAGTTACTATTTACATCAGCCATTACTGCTACCACGGGACAGACATTACCAAAATCACCCTTTGAAAGGGACAGCCTGCTCAAAGAGAAAGACACCTCACCTGTCAAATGAAACTAAGAAAAAGGTAGAAAAAAAGGAACCCAATGAAATAAACCTGTCAGAGCAGGAGCATTCAGACACCTCGGAAGACAAGAGGTAAGAACAAATGTGCCTGATATGGGATTGGCTTTGCTTAAAGCAAACATTATCTAATGGCTCAACCTGAACAAAGCTCAGAGAACAATGAATAAAGCTCAAAGAACAATAAAGCTCAGGAGAAATGGACCTGCATGCACACAGTCCAGAGATGCAGTGTTTCTCCATAAGCCAAGTGTGGGCACAGTGGCAAGAACTTGTCTCTCACTGTCTTTCCGCATGTTCTCATGGTTTTATCTGTGACTCCCTTCTCTTGGGGAAAAGTGAGACTGCTGCTGCACAGGGCACTCTAGGGTTACTGAGTTTAATCTTTCTTTAATATGACTAGAAAGTAAATACGATAATTAGTGATAATTCCAGGTGAAATAAGGCTATTTAACTTCAGAGATTCAAATAAGATAGAATGCTTGAGCAATTGGTGGTGACATACCACCTCACAGCAGTACAGAGGCAGACATACAAAACTGGGCTATAGCAGGAGCTACTGAGGCTCTGCCCAAATCTGCCTTACTGCCTGGTGCACCTACTCTGTAGCTGTTGTGAGCGCTGGCTGCAAATTGCTCACAATACCTCCTGCCCTAGAGAAGTTTCATAAGGCTGAGGGAATCATCTCAGGAGGCCACACATCTCACGGCAACCCGTAGCCAATGGCTGACTGACACCATAATACAAATGTTGGTCCTCTTTCCTCAAGGTAGAAACCAACTCTGTAGAACAATTCACTCCAGACACATGTGGAGCTCAGACTGATTCAGGTCTCCATGTTTTCCTCTAACTTTGCCTTTTGACTCACTGCATTTCCTTCCCTTTCTTCTGAGAGCATCTCTCAATGAATGATGTGCACAATAACCCCCCATCACACACCCAATGCTCAGGGAGCCCAGTCTGAGACATTCACTAGCAGCAATGTGTCTCCATTTGGGAAAGGAGGTAACAGGAGTTCACTATGCAATAGCAAAAGGCGGGATTCCTGTCTTCACTGACTGCCCTATTTTCTTTTCCACATTGCTAAACTAACCAGTTAGGGACTGGTAGAGAGGAAGTCATGTCTGGGCAAGAACTTTGAGAGTGATGACAGTTAAAGGCTTGAAACTTCCCACATGAGCAGAAAAGGTCCCTAAAAGACGGAAGATCTCTTGCTTCGTGGGTTGCCTTTTATCTCTAGGGCTCTGTGATGAGCAGCAATCTCTGGCATGGATGGGCTTTGCATCTTCTGAAGAATGAAACATGTTTATGTGAAATGAGATCTATCTACACTGTGCTTCAAACATGTCTAGCCTGGTCCTTCTTATACCAGCTCTTTTGACATTTATCATCTTGTTTCGCATCAGAATACACCTTTAGAAGACTCTGCATATATAAAACCTGCAGTGCAAATAGTGTCTCTTAAGATGTATATATTATAACTCCCACTTAACAGGTAAGAAAAGTGGGCTGGTTACCTTTAAGGGAGATTGTGGCCAAATGTCCCAAGAACAGACTTGCTAAGTCAATTCTTTTCCAACCTCAGATCACAGCTCTGTAAAACATTCCCTCAGAGTCACATGCATTTTTGAACACTATGACCTGTGTTTCATAGCATTATTTACATTTGCACATTTGTGTATTTTTTAAACCAGTGACTGTTTCTCCTTCTAGAAAGCCATATGAACATATAGTATACTCTTGTCCTTATTATTGTATTCTTCAGTATCTAGAAAAGTGCCTGACACATAATAGGTATTTAGTAAGCATTATAAAATGGATTAACAGATGGATGAATAAATGGATGGATGGATACAGGGATGCATGGTTGGATGGGTAAATGGATGGTGGGTGGATGGATGATTGAAGGGTGGCTGCATGGATGGGTGGGTGTGTGGATAAGAGGGTGGAGTGGGGGGGGGCTTCCAGTTCCTCTCTGATGCACAGGGCCCAGAGGACCCTCTGTGCATGGGCCACTCTTGATCCCCTCCCACCTGCCCAGGGCTCTGGTGATCACCTGTGGTGAGGAGGCAGAGTGGAGTCCCCGGGGTCACCTGGGCGCTGCCCATTGGTGCTGACCACAAGGAAGCCAATCCCCAGGCAGCATGCAGAAGAGAAGGAGAGAAAGAAACACATGAAAACGTGAGGTACGGTGAACAAAACTGCAAGTCTTGTGGCTCTGAAGAGCTCACATTAAGCAGCAAAAGAACATCATGATTTAATAAAACAGGGGCCTAAAATAGATTTTTAAAAATGAAACAAGCATAAAAGCCACCATTTATCAAGTACCCATGGCATGCCAGGTACTCTGCCAGACTGCTCACATATAATGTTTCTAAGACTTAGGACAACTCATAAAGGTCAGTAGTATTATAAATGAACATGGCATTTTTCCAGTCAAATTTCATTTTCTCCAGCCCTCATTTTCTTTGTAAATGGCACTACCACCCATGTAGCAAGCATCTTAGTCTAAAAATCTAGGCACTCCCTTTATTCAATATTCCCTCTTGTCTGCTATATAAAAATCAACAATGAGGTCTTACTAATTTTACCCAAAAACTTCTCTTGAAGTCTCTTTTTTCTCTCCATCCCCACTTAGTTCAGTCCACCCTTGTGTTTTTACTTGAATCATTCAGTTAGCCTCCAATTTTTTTGTTCCTTCCTTCAGTCTTGTGAGCCTTGGATAAATGTTAAGTATAATTTGCTCAAAATTGCAAAACTAGTACCGGGCAGAGGCTCTGTCCAAACCCTGGTTTGCATGGCTTTAATAGGTCTAGTACCTGCCTCTGAAGAAAGCAAAAAGCCTAGAAGGTTTTTATGCTTGATCAGAGGCTACAAGGGTCTCTAGCCATTCATCAACAAAACTTCAGAAAATCCTCATGCAAAATAGAAAGAGGTAGGGCTTTGCAGACTAAGTGATAAATAGGAACTTTATCATTTCAAGAATAATGCAAGTAGCAAGCTTGATCAACAGTCATGAGGCACTATAAAATGCAACCATGAGTAAACAGTTCCAAAACACATTCTAAGTCAGGGGTCAGCAAATGACAGCTTATGGTGAAACACAGCTCTTACTGCCTATTCCCTGAGTGGCACAAAAATGTTAATATTTTTTTTAATATTTGGGAAAAATAAGAATAGAATAATGAGACATATCAGAAACTGAATAAAATTCAAATTTTAGTGTATGTAAACAAAATCATATTCAACACAATTACACTTATACGCATTATCTATGATTGCTTTTGTGCTTTAATGGCAAACTTGGTATGTGTGACAAATAGCATCAGCCCTGCAAAGCTGACAATATTTACTATCTACCCTTTTGCAGAAAAGTGCTAAGCCCTGTGGTAAGTGGTTGTTTTTATTAGCCCCATTCAATCTGTCCAGGATGGCAAGACAAGGACTATTGGTAACACATGTCAAAGAAACAAACAAAAGATTTGACAGAAGAAATGACTCATATTCTGACCTGGCCTCTTTGAGCAGCATCCTAATTGTTGTCATTCTGCAACCTTGTCTCTGCTTTAGTCTTCTCTCTCATTCATTGGCTGAGCTGCAACTAGAGTGCTTTTTCCAGGAAAATACTTCAGAGTCCTGGATGACCTGACCACTCATGCTTCGTCTGCTTCACTTCTGAATATCCTAACTGCTTCTGCTAACACTGGTGTCTTGGCCACCCAGCCTTTGCTTTGTCCCATTCACATTTGGCTGCACACTTTTTTGCCTCCAGCAATCTGTGTATCTACCTCTTTGATTCTTAACACCGTTCTGCCTTACACTCCTGCCTTGTTCGATAGGATCATTTTCATCCTTTTTTTCAAAATATGGCTTAGTGTCCACGCACAGTGGGAAAGTGTATAGTAAGTTGATTAACATCTCCCTTCTCCATGCTCTGACAGCATCCTGCACTTACGGTCCTCATGGCCCTGGTAACACTGTATTGATACACATCAATTGGTCCTCTCACCAGTTACTACACTGTGAGTGCTTATTACATGCCAGACATTGCACTAAGCAGGTTCATTAACACATCAAATTCCTGCATTAGCCCTTTGAAATAAATGGTGTTACTGTTTTGGGTTTATAGATGGTGAAAACATTTTCTGTCCAAACCCTAAGAGCATCCCAATTGAAAGATGAAATTCTTAACTTCTAGAGAATAGGGAGCACATGTCAATATTAGTTGTACTTAATAAATATTTGCTAAACACTAACCAAATACATGAAGTTGTAAGTCAGCATTTTGTTTTACTTAGTAGCTGTATCATTTTAAAATACACATCTTTCTAGTTTTCTATTTATCTGTAAATGAGGGGTTATACTAAATCCCACACGAGTGATTTAAGAATCAGAAAGAAAACAGTTAAAGGCTTGGCTTAGTTGGCAGCTCTAGAAAGGGTGTCACTCTTCCTCACTCTCTAGGGCTACAATCCATGCTCTAGTTTGCCTCAATGCTGAACTTGCAGGTGTAGAAACAGAGGGACAGCTGGACAGGTATAACACCTGGGAGAGATTTTTCTTGTGGGTGGAGAGGCCGAAGAGAAGTGATGGGTTATGGGTAGGCCTCAGCAGCACACAAGGGAAAAGGTGTTATATGTGCTAGTGATGACTATTGCTTATAATGCCATTTCCACTTCTTAGCTGTGTGGACTATATCTAGTTATCTTTCAGGTGGGTTATATCACATGACAAGTTCTCATTAAGGCCATGGAAGTGCAGTGGCATGATTCATTTCCAAGTGAGGTTTTCAAGATCAAAATTCCTATCTGCACAATTTCTCTTCCTCTACGGTGGTCACATATATTATAGATGACATGGCAACAAATAAACCTGTGTGGTATTAAGATACTGAGATTTGGGTCCTGATTTGTTATTGCAACAGAGCCTACCTTATCTTGACTAATCCAGGTGAAAAAGAGATGGTGGTCTCTTGCATTCTTCTCTATCACTGGTTTCCCACCATATGACTATTTTACTGGAAGATTCATTACTCTTATCTGTCTGCACTTTCCAGGCAGTGTTCAGTGTATTTATGTCTATATATCAGCAATGAATTAAAAAATTGGAACCATGAAAACAAGACGCAAGACTGGAGTTTCTCAGACTTCCTTTGTAACTTTTTCCTCTTCGAACCCAATGAATGATGACGGTAGTGAGATATTGCTAAGCTACAGACAACCCTGGAGCAGACAACCTTGAAGACAAACTAATTTCTTGGTTTATTAGCTTTAATATATTGTGGAAGGAAAAAAAGCTGAGGTTCTTCGAGTCATCTCATCTTATGCTTCAGATTCTGTATGTTAACTTGCGTACCACTGAAGAGAGGCCAAAGACTGTCACACCCTAAAATTTGTATTATCAGTTGTTTTTAGCTAAGGGGTGGAAAAGGACCCAAAATTAGGAAACAGAATCCTACCAGCAGTCCATGGATTCTTGCTCAGTCTATGGTGTTAAGATTCAAATGGTGCTGCGAATCATATCTCAGTTACAGTTCTTAGGGACCTTGAACTCCTTATTTATCCCTTCTGTACCTATATGGCTTCATTTCTTGAGTAGGGCAATAATGATGACCACTATTTATTTAGTGCATACTATGTTCCAGGCTTTACCTCTATTATACTACTGTAAGTTCATGTCCACAAATGCAGCTCTGAGACTGCAACAAAATTGGTGGTTAATTTTTGCAAACTTCTCCTCCCCCTCCCCTATTTGAACATTGCATTGAGATCCTAACAATGTGGTTTGAAGTTTTTTTTTATACTGAACCCTGTTTCTAGCCTAACTCTAATTTTCCTCTTCCCTAACTCCTAATTTTAAATGGGTACATTGTCCTTTTGTAAGGTCCACTTTCTTCAGAACCATAGTCTTAAGCCAAAGTCAACACAGGTGTGTCAGATCGTAGTAGATAATTCTCATTTCTCACTGACAGGGAGGGATTGGGACTTCCTAGCTGTGTTCTGCGAGGATAAGAGTCTGTGCTTGCTTGTGTTTTCCTGGACTCTACTGTACCAGCTTTGGCTTTCCTGAGTGGGATGTGGAGGACGTGTGTTGGGCAGCGGGATAGTCTGAGTCAATCTAGAAACTAGCAGATTGAAGAAGGGCAGAAGAGACCACAGAGATGTGCCAGAAAGCAAGAAAAATAGTAAAGAAAGGGTAAAGATATTAAAGATCAAATTTACGTTAATTTGTGGTGTCCTTAGGATGTAGTAAAGTCATATTGCTTCATTGACATTTTAGAAATAAGAAGACCCTGGCTGAGAGTAAAAGGGATCAGGGGTCAAGGAGACTTTCTTACAACTGTGCAATCTCAGTGCACCTAGCCTGAAAAATTCAAATTATATTTCACTGAGGAAGAAAAGAAGTGTCTTGTACCAACTCTCCAAACACACATTCTGAGCTTTCCCTTCTGAAAATCTGACAGATTTAGAAGACTGAAAAACTCCAAGAATTTCCACTTGACTATCTCTCTACTGTTTTCCCTCTCACGGTGGATACTTCCTACGGCCCTTGCCCCAGCTGCTGTAGCTAGATTGGGGTGTTCCATGATCCAGGCTTCTCCTGTACTTGCTGGGCGGATGTGGAAGAAAGCACAGTGCCATAGTCAAGGGCTAGCAAATGGAGGAACTCCTACATACAGGATCAAAAAGTCTATTATTGTTGTGCAGGATCTCATCCGAGCACTATCTATAGATAAAATGGTAACCCACTGACAGCTGAGGCCAACATCATTCCTAAGAATTTCAGTTTCTATACTTTGCATTTAACCCAAGTCATTTGCCAGATGACTCATATGTAGAGTTGTATGAGAATGCAGACTTTGGCTTTTGCTATAGGTTAGGTAAAGGTGGGGCTTTTGGAAAGTGGTTGGAGCACAGTGCTCTGTACTCATCAGTGGGTTTATCCACTGACCTGAAAGGGTATATTTTTGTCTGCAGCTACTCCCATCCCTCTCTGCTCCCTGACCACTTTACATTGAACACCTTTTCCTCCATCAAGCCCCTCTGCCATCCTGTTTCTGTCTTGGAGTCAGTTGACCTTGGACTAAAACTGTGAGCAAAATAAACTTCTTTAATTATGGGTGCTGGGTGTTTTGTTCTAGCAATGAGAAAGTGACTGAGACAGTTTGCTTTAGAGAACTGAGGAAGGACCTATGCATAGTAGGTTAGGATCTCCATCAGACTCAGAAGGCCAGGATAGAATGAAATTCATAGTTTATTGTCTGTTATATTTTTGAATATTTAGAATATTAGGACTAATAATCCTGGGTTTAAAAGTGACACAATAAGTCCACAAATATTAAGTTACTTGTCTCAAGTCAAACAACAAACTTTCGGAGGTAGGATTGAATCCAGGAGCTTCTGATTTCTTAGTGTCCCATGAAGCCTTGCAAGAAAGCTTTACATAAGACAGAACTGTCCATACATATTGGATTAGCAAGGTAAGGACCTCCTACTGGTAGCAGATGATTCTTTCATCTCATGTGGCATTTTATGCCACCTGTGGCCTGTTATTTAGTGGAAAAGAAAGCCACAGACACATAATCTCTTTTCTGGTCCTTGGTCTTAGCATCAGTAAAATGAGGCAATTTCCCTGGAGAATGGTTATCTATTGCTCCTGTAAATTCTGTGGGACTAAGGAGCCTTTATAGAGAGGGGTGAGAAAGCTCCTGGAAGAAGTGCTTCACCTCAGGGTTAGCTCTCATAAAAACAAGGCACATTTACAAAACACCATCACCCAAGCCTATTGCCTGTTGCCATTGGGCAATGGTTTCAGTCCATCAACGCTGATGGACATAATGGCACTACTGGGAACGCTGGCCTCTTATCTTATGCTTCATTATTCTGAAGTTCAGCTTTCAGCACCTACTCTGAGGGAGTTGTTTTAATGGGATCGTTATAGAATGTTTACTAGATTAAAACTGTGGCTGTGTTCTGCAAAGCAACTCTGCAAATGGCTTTATGGGTTTTCAGATTTATTTTGTCTGAATGACTCTGCTCAGTTTGCAAATCAAATCAAAGCTGATTTTTCTAACTGCCACTCCTGTGCACCCAGCAGGAATCTTCAGAGCCAGCTGTGTTCCCTTGAAGTCTGGCGCCAGAGATGGGAATGTTGCTGCCTGCTGGTGGCCACTTTGGTTCCAACCAAAGGCAGGAGGCAAATAGGTAGGTACCTGCTTGACCCTGTGTGAGGTGAGAGAGCAGATTAGAGGAAGAAAACTTTATTATCTGGAAGGAGAAAAGGCAGACTCACAGGATTCTGTGGCCTCAAAAACTTATGAGCAGAAATAATAAGCAAATTTAGACTCATAATACTGAGGCTCTTTCCCACTGAAGTATAGAAAAGGGGAAGGAACTTCCTGGAACAGTAGTGAGGCTTCTGTCATGACAGAAACCCAGAAAGATATTTGCTGGGACTTTTGTTAGTGAGGACTGTAGGTCACACAATTGACTTTCTATTTCACTTTTTACCCTGTTTTCCAAAGAGAACGGCCATTACATATAGGTTGCACTTAAAAAATATGACAATGGAAGGATAATGTCCTGTTGGCCATCCACCCACCCATCCATCCATCCATCTATCCATCCATCCATCCATCCATCCATCCATCCTTCCATCCATCCGTCTGACCCCTGATCTACTGAAGCATCCATCTATCCATCCATGTACTCATTTGTCCACGTGTTCATTTGAACATTTTAATGAGCACCACTACATGCAAAAACCTGGGCATATCACAGGGTTTGAAATAGGAACAGTGCTTGTACTCATGTCAGAATCTAGCAGGTGATAAACACTAAACATATAGATAAGAAATCCATGTTTTCAAATTGAGATGCATGCTATAAAGAAAAAGTACAAGGTATATATTCAGAATCAAAAAGTTTGGGATACATATTAGATTGGAGATCAGAATAGTGTTTCATAGAAAGTGAGGCTTAGGTCACATCCTGAGGTTTATCTAGTAAGTAGATGTACTTGCTAGCCAGAGCATTTAGGGATGATAAAGGCCTTAGGTTGGAAGAAATTAATGTAGTTGAAGTATTTCTACTATACCACTATGCTGGAATTTAATGAATAAGAGGAGAGAAGTTCTGTGAGGCTAGAGGGTGAGCAGGGTCACATAATACAGGAAAGATTAGCAGGGGTAGGGTTATGGATACGGGTGAGATAAAACAGGAAAGTGAAGAGAAGGACATGTGGAAGACAATAGAAGAATCAGTGGGTGAAGGATCTTACAGAAGACTTGCCATCAGTTTCCCAAAAAGGAGCTGAGTAGTGTGGTCTTAGACTTAGGTAACTGGATCAGAAAGAAGTTCCTGGTGACGGCTGTGTTCCACCCAGAAGGATGTGAACTGAGATTCATGGGCATCTCCAGCAGCTGCAGCCTGGGGTGGCTTCCACTAGATGAAATGATGTTCTCTGAGATGGGTTGCTATATCTCCTCTACAGGTTGCAGAACCTCTGATGTCTAACTCCTCACCCCAAGTTTTCACGTGCCCCATTTTCTCAAGGATCACTCCTGAGTATCTTCTTTGCAGATTGAGCCCATCCCTCATCTTCCAAAAGTAGGACAAACACTATCTAAGGGTCCTAACTGCCCCTCCCTTACTGGCCTTCCTCATAGCTCCTGTTTTAACTGCAAAAGAAAACCTAATTTTTAAATTGATTCTTTTGTCCCTTAATTTTTTTACTGTCTGCCCTTTAAAGTTTGAGTAATAATTTTGTTTATAGAACAAAACTTAATTTTTATTCAGGGCATGCATTTTCTTTCTAGACCATTGAATATATCTATTTCCAGGGCTTAGGAAGGCCGTGCAAAGGGTGGTAGCGCTTGGACTTGAGGCAATTCCATTAGCATTCTGCTACCCTCAACCCAAGGTGTAATTCATCCTCTACACTAGGAGCCTTGAAGCACATAGATGCAGCAGGTAAGGCTGTTGATTTCACATCCAGCTGCTCCTTTCAGACTCTTGCACCATGGGCCTGTGGTTAAGGGCTCACACTTGTGACTTTCTTCTTGTATTTGATTAGGGCTTGGAGTGCCACTTCCTCTCCAACCACCTGACAGATTGGGATGGAGGACAGAGCAAAGAAGAAGTGCCAAAGATTGACTGACAAGGAAATGAGTAAAAATCTTGGTCTTCTCACTTCAAGCCAGGACAATGTGTGAGATCTTTATCCTCCAGACCTATTCCATGTTTGACTTCAGCTGAAGTGAGAATCTTGCTCAGCTTCTCCCAATCCGTGTTCAACCTCTCTCTCTCTCTCTCTCTCTCTCTCTCTCTCTCTCTCTCTCTCTCTCTCTCTTTCCACTTTTCCTCTTTCCCTCTCACAGATTTCTTGTGAGAGTTCTTCCTCTATATATCCATTTTTCCCCAAATCCTTGCCTCAGGTTCTGCTTCTAGGGAACCTAATCTTTAGACCTCTTCATCTTTATTTATCCATTCATAAATTTCACTTTTCCACTGTGGATGGACCCCAATTTTGAGTGCTCTAAATCTCTTAGGTTAGTAAAAGCCAACCATTGACTTAGGAACAAGGTAAACACGAACATAAAATTGAGGTGCTGGCTATAACCCCCTCATTGGTGAAAACCACTGTGTTCAGGGGTTTTTGAAATGAGTCTATCTTAACCCCAGGATCAACCCTACTTCAAGCAAATATCAAACTGTTGCACCATGACACCATGTCTAGGCTCTTGATTTCTGGTTTTGTCCCAGCTGCATAAATAAATACTGCTCTGTGGGGTAATGTTAATCCACTCAGTATATCTGATGCAAATACAGAGGACTGGTTCTTCAGGTGAGGCTTGGGCTAAGGTTGTGCCTCCTCCTACAGCTTGAGGTCCTTTATCTACTGAACTCTTGCATCCCACTGTTGCTCTCACTGTGTTAGTTGAAAAAAGACAGTGATGTGATGAGGAGGCATAAAGTCTTCAATACTGCACTTTCCTAGTCCAGGAGGAGCAGGTGATGGTCTGGGAACACATACTGGCCATTACTGCCTGTGGCTCTGACAACTCACTCCCACCCAGTACATTTTGCTTCTTTTTAGAGGCACTGGTCACAATTTAAACTTCACCTCTGTTCACTTCATGTCTGTGTTCATACTAAACTCCTTGAAGACAGGAGCTATGCCTACTGGTTCACTATGGAATTCCCAGTTCCTGTAAAGGGTCCTGAATATAGAAGTTCAATAAGCATACTAATTACATGAAATAAACAATAGTTATCAATAATGATCATTCTTCCTCTAAAACACTTTGCTGTCAACAAAATACTTTTACTGGTGTCATTTGATGCCTACATCAAACAAGGAAGTAGAGGCCCTGAACACTGAGACTGGCTTGTGTCATCTTACTCAGTTTGCTAGACCCAGCTGTGAACAGTGCAGAGGTTTTGGAGAGCCAGTTGTTACATTATTAGAACATGAAATTAGACATGGTGTGGGTATCCACCCCAGAGCTCGACAAGTCAGGGTTCTTGTTCTGCAAAGAGCAGGTTTATCAGCAGATTGGTAGCAGAAAGTATGTTCAGAAATATTTTGTGAATAGGTAAATGAAGATCGTTGTAAATTTGGTATGGCCCATTTTCAGGAGGCTGGAGAGACCCTTCTGGTTCCTGAGCCTCATTGCTTAGTGAGATATTGAGTCCAAATGCACTTACTTATTTCAGCAAGTATTTTTTCAGGGCCAGCTTTGTGCCAGAGATGTCCTGCCACCGCAACTGGCTGAGTAGTTCGTGGTTGGTTAAGATGAAGCAGGGTTCCTAGGGGCTCTTCTTCTAGGATGAGGCTGCCCATGTTTTGCTGCCCAGAACTGCCCATAGCCATGTCCATGGTTCATGTAGTTTCCTATGTAAGATCGCCTTACAGAGCGTCTGTCATGAGCAGGGTTAAATCTGAACCCCAACCTACTCTAGGGTCCTCTTTGATAGAGGCCAGTTTTTATATATTCATAACATCTACCAGGATGATGGTGTGACCAGGGAATACACAGACTACACTGGCAAAAGCATGAACATTACCCATATCTACACGGGTCTAATTATGTGCCATATTTGTTTAACTCCAACTTCCAAATTCTTATGTTGAAGTTCTAAGTCCCAGCACCTTAGCATATGACTAACTTGTAGCAGATCTTTAGAGATATCATTAGTTAAGTAAGGATAAATCATATTGGAGTAGTGTGGACTTCTATTCCAAGATGATCATTACATTTATAAAAGTGGAAATTTTGACCTGAATACATATACCAGGAGAATGCCAGGTCAAAATAATGCAAAGAACTGGGTGACATTTATACATCCAAGGGACACCAGGGATCACTAGCAAACCACTAGTAATTAAGACAAATGCACGGAACAGTCTTCCTCATAGTCCCCAGAAGCCAAACTGCAGACATCCTAATTTCAGACTTTTGACCTCCAGATCAGTGAAACAATATATTTTTGTTAAATCTCCAGTTTTTAGGACTTTGCTAGAGCATCCACAAGAAGGTAATACAGGTCTCTTGCTTTGCCTCCAAACTGGGCAGTACTGAATTGGAGCCTGAGTGACATCACAAAATGATAATGGTTAGAATCAAACACCAATGCCCCTGGCATATATCTCAAATAAGAGGCACTGGATTTGGGGTCAATCCAGCTATGGGACCTATACAGCAACCACAGACACTGGCAGTGCTCTGGCAGCAGTGAGTTGCATCATCACCAGACTTGCGTCTGACATGTGCTCAGTCTCAGGATCCGGATGACAAGGAGGGTTCCATAGTGACAGAGGGGTGGAAGGGTGTGGGCATGGACCACTGACCTATCTCTGGGACTTCATGTAACTCTTCAGCCTCAGTATTGAATTTTCCTCTGTCCAGAGAAATGATATTTTCAGCAAATCCACCATGAAGAAATTTGATCCAGGTTGTCAAAAAAGGATGAAGTGGGTCAAATATTGATCTTTGCCTTTCAATCCTTCATTCAACCCCTTTTGGGTGACACATGAATCTAGATGTCATTTGCTTTTATTTGGCCCCAAGTATAGAGACTGGCATGGAGCAGACATTGATCAAACACCCTTTGTCCTACCTTTGCATTCCCTAGGCCTGATTATCTGGTGTGAGGCTGACAGAAGGTGATTCCCTGAATGATGATAGGCTTCCATTCTGAACTGCTTAACTCTCTGTCCTGAATGGGATCCCCCGGATGTGGTCTCTTGGAATCTTCAGTGCTATGTGACAGAGATGACTCTGCAGAGCCCTGCCTGGGCTTGACCAGCAGGGTATTCATACTCATCCATTCATTTATTCCTAGCTTTTCACGCATCCACGCTTTGCCTGTACACACACTCTTAAAGGGAGACTGGAGCTGGGCATGCTGGTGCACACCTGAAATACCAGACTTAGGAGGCTGAGGCAGGAGGATTGTTGTGAATTTCAAGGTTGGGTTGAGCTACATAGTGAACTCAAGGCTAGTCTAGACTACACAACAAGACCCTGTCTCAAAAAAAAAAAAAAATGAAGACTTAAATCTAATGATTCATCAAAACTCATGCTCAGGAGAGGCGGGGCGCTTTTCTGCTATAATTCTGTACATGCCGATGCCTTTCTCCAGCAGATCAGCAATTAACTCTGGAGGAGCCAGCATGGAGAGCCTATTCGCCTCTGAGGACTGTGGTCCTGAAACTTGCAGGAAAATATAATTTTAGATATTATCCCTTTGACCCTGTGTGTGTTTATTATATCACATGTTGCAGTTCTTAGGTCAGAAAACAGGACCCAATAAATTACCCGTTAGAAGGGTCAACACCCTGGAGGGTAATGTTATAGACCCACATACCTGGAGGCAAGCAGAGCAATTGCATGGACCTCTTCCTTTTCCAGAGGGCAGAAGGTATGGGGGAGCAATGGAGTGGCCTCTTGGTGAAGGAGTTTGGATATATTTACTTCTCTCTCCAGCTGTCTGTTAAAGTGGGGTATCACAGACGCCAACTATTCTGATTGCTATCTAGAGCCCTAGTGATACTCAATTGATGACGCTCTTCCTTCTACGTTATCTGCTTTCTTCATTGGAAAAGTCTTCCAAGGCCTGTGATTTGTGTCACTTTTGCCTGCAAGCCATCAATTCTGGTCTCAGGAAAAATATTTTCTCTCTTTCCACCCAGTATCCCGAGATCCTGAGAGGAAACAAGTTAGGGACATGCTGACCTCTATGACATATGTGAATTCAGGGTGACTTTTATCATAGTGAGTCCTAGTGTCTGGGTCTTCTCTTTCCTCCCTCATCTTCCCTTAGGTACCTATACATTGTGCTGATTTTCTTTCAAGGCATGTGTTACAAGTCTTAGTGCATGTTTTGTCAAATAGCTGTAGATTATTCTCTTTGGCCCCATCTCTCCTTGTCTGAATCACCCCCTCCACTTATCTATATGTGTATTATCCTCTGTATGACTATGCATGTATATATATATATATATATATATATATATATACACACACACACACACACATATTCACGTACATATGCATACATACTTCTTCAGTCATTGATTTGTCTGTATTTGTCCTATGATTATGTGTCATTTATATTTATAATTTTTATATCTTTCTAACTATATTTTTGTATAATTTTTAAATCTTTGTAATGAAACTATATATGCTGTGAATAAATGAAGGGAATAGAACTCAATTTTAGTGTGTGTAGGTAGGAGGCAGTTGCTGTTAAAAATATCAATACTCTAACAAAAAGATAAACCTGATTTCTAACCATTCAACCTTGTAATAGGTTAAATGATAACAAACCATTCATTGATTTTGTTTTTTTTTTAAAAAGAGTAATAAACAGAAACATGTCCCAATTGAAAGAGTCAGGCAATTCAATTATAATTAGGGAAACAAAAGCGATGAGCCTGAACAATGCTGCATTCATTTTTTGGCGATAAGTGCTGAAAATGCCTGCTACATAACAAGGCAGTGTTTGTTCTCTCATTATTAAAGGCACTAACACTAATCACCTCGTATTTGAAAGCTATGTACCAATTGACTAAAGCACAAAACTCAAATGATGGGTCTAATAGACATACTTACAAGAAAAACACGCACTTAAGCATAGATCCAAATGCAATGAAAATATACACCATAATAATATTTGAGTGAATTATATTCCTCACTGCACTGATTAACCCACCAGTCTATCCAGGCATCCACCCATCTCTGCATCCATGCATCTATTCATTTATCTATCCATCCAATAAATATGCTATAAGCTTTTATGCCTTAGGCATAGTGAGAGTATTATATACTTAGGATGGATGGTCTAAACCCAATGAAAATAATAATTCTTTATCCTTGGTTTTAGGTTTTGTTGCCTAAACATTCATTGTGTAGTCAGAGGAAAAAGTCCTTACACTGCTGAAGAACAATTAAAAACAGACAAGTCATGCCAACTTACCTTTCGTAGCAAGACGAACACAGTTGATTTTGGTTTCCTGTGAACAACAAAAGGAGACACCAGTTAATTGGTTGTTAGTTATAAAAGACTGTTACATTATATATAATATTTATGTATTTGCATTCATGCACATATGTATTATTACTATAATTTAAATTGTTATTGTAATTTAAAAATTGTCTTTTTCGTTTTTCCCCATTAGGATCACCTTTTGATTCCATCTCTTTCCATGTCAGGCTTGGAACACACATCATTCTGTTCATTTCGTGTCACCTACCACCACTTTATAAATCTTTTTCCCAGACAGAACCACTTTGTCAACAAAGCAGATACTTCCAAGTATCCCAAAAGTTTAACAGCACACTTAGTAGGTGTGTCGTAGTTTGCAGGTGTGAGTTGTTCAGGTGTGGACAGAACAAGGGCCTGCTTTGGGAACAGTCACAAGCACTGAGGCATCTGAATGCATAGACTAAAGGGATGATTGGCAAGAGCCCAGTCCAGATGAATCATGTAAGAATTAATCTGCAAAGTTTGTTCTCAAAAAGTCACTATGGCCCTGACATCTCTAATAGGCCTCACAGTATTCCTGTATAACAAATGTGTGTGTGTGTGTGTGTGTGGTTACTACATCTTTGCTGCGTAAACTACTAGTCATTGTTGGCTGTTACCCATGTGAACAGGAGTCAAAAATCTGTGTTGTTTGGGGGCATCTAGAAGAGTTACAGAAATGTGTGTAGGAAGGAAATTATTTTAGCTTCACTGGGATTCATTTCCCAGAGGCCATAGACAAGGTGAACATTCCAGAGAACTAACTATATCCCCAGCAATAGTGTCAATGCAATGCAGCAATGAAAATAAGAGCAAAGAATGCATTGGTGTGAGGCCCCGAACTAAGAATCTTTCAAGAATCCAGTGTTCATCGCGTTGCTGGTCACTCACAAGTAACCCACTGCATCTTGAAGGCATTTGGGCTAATCAGGGTAGAAAAGGGTATGTTACAGTAACAAAACCCAGAACCTCAGTGGCTAGAGACAACAGCAAGAATTTATTTTCTAGTCAAACTACACATCCAATGTTTGGGTCTAAGGACCGGAGCCAGGGTCAGGGATTCAATTATCAATGTAATTACTTAGAGACCAAGGCTGGCAATTCCATTTTAACAAAGGGGCAAAAAGTGGAAGAGTCAAGCTCTGACAACAAAATTCTTTACTCAAAAGCCACACTTTCACTTCTACTTAAATTTCATTGACTAGAACAAGTCGCATGGCTCTGCTCAATTTCACTGAGGTGGGGAAATGGAACCATGCATGCACTCAGGAGTAGAGAACAAAACAGTAGTATTCATATTGGAGTTTATTCCATCTATGTGCACTTCTGAATGGTAGAAGCCATTACTGGTAGTAAACCCAAGATGAACCCCATAATTATTCCCGATGGTCTTGATTCTAGACCTCAAATTTTATAGAAAATCTGCCCTTGCTTGTGCAGGAAGATGTCTGATTATTGAAAGATGGTTTTCAGTTTCATTAATATTCTAGAGCAAGTCTTTATATAATTAAAAGTTTAAATCTTTTGGGGTATCCTGATTACTCATCCTGAGACACCTTCCACTTTATCCCTCTCAGTGAACAGTGGCTGGAATAGGGAGCAACAATTTTTGTGTAGCATAGCCTATAACGATCTTATGGACTCTCATTATTTTAGATTTGTATTTCTGAGTTTCTGGTAACACAGCCAGCATCCTAGTACAAGTGCAGGCTCATATGTGATATCATTCCAACAATATTATCATATTCTCTAGGGAGAAAATCAGATGCAAAGTTTTGGAAATATTTTTTTGCCTTTAATTTCATCCATATAAGTAGAAATGTGGAAAATGCCAATAGCATGGTACTGTGGTGTATAGTAGTCTCCTCCATCTGATTCACACTTATCTGAACATCAGACTCTTGGAGCTAACTACTCACTTGAATGAGTAGTTAGCATTCAGATCTCCTCAATTGCTTAACTGCTTGTGCCTTGTATTTTTCTATAATAATAGCTTGAGAATAAGGTCAAATTCATTTCAGATCCTGATCCTTTGTCTACTGCATTTCTCTAATTTCATCTTAAGAACCCTCTTAAAGAAAGAAGGTTGGGTTGGCATGACTTGTTCTTTGGAACAAGTGTTTTCTTGTCTTTTTTTTTTTATAAGAAAATGTCCTTTTTAAAATGAATAATTGTTTCATTTTCTAAAATAGAAAATTCAGAAATGTTAAAAAGTATCCCCAAGAATGATTCAACTATATAAACTATTCAAAAGAAATTTCAACTATGCAGTTTGTTAATGAAAAAGATTTTTATAAAGGAACACATGCAAAAGACATGAAGAAAGACAAATGATTTAACATGAATGTAAAAAATAAAAGACAATTTACTAAATATGACATTAGTAAAGCTTGAGCCACAAATAAGTTAAAACTGACAATGATAAAAGTGAGCAAACTAGTTTTTGGATCTTCGTTTTTGGAGAGAGAACAAGTTCCTCAGTTCTTGTTGACTTTCATTTCTGTGCTTTGGTTGAAAGAAGCTGAAATGGTTAAGAAAAATGTGAAACCTAAAGAACTGAAAGAGATCTGGGAATAGCGGTGCCGCACCTCTGCGTGTCTCTGAGCCTTGTGTACAGTGGTAAAGGTGAGAGACCGGAGAGTCTAGAGGCTCTCCAACTCCATACTAAAGTAAAGAAATAAGGTTCTGCAAATGCTATATTAGGAAACTCGCCAGTTTGTCCATGATTTTTGAATACAGTGATGGGTACAGGTTTGATATGACCAAGATTGCAGGGAATAATTTATAAATATAATGACAAAAAGTAAATGTAATGACATTTGGTGTCCAAAGGAGAAGGGTTCCAGAACGCTCATGAATATCAAAATGTAAATGTTCAAGTCCCTTAAGTCAGCCCTCCATTGCCACAGATGCTGCAACTGCCAGTACAGAGTTGACTGCAAGCAAGCTAAGCTTAAAGAGATTCAATTGAATCTTTCTACAACTAAGAATTTATTCTCAGTGAATAACCTTAAATGAACAAAGAACATTGTATTCAAAAAATGTTGGTTTGTTGGTTCGAATATTCTTTGTACAAGTGTAACAACTCCATACAAGGAATGTAAATAGTATGTACTGAAAATATGTTAACAAAAAAAGAAATGGGATTGTTATGGATTAAAAACTGGTGGCCAATTTAACACCAGCTGAATTAAACCAGCATGGTGTTGTGTGTAGATGGCCCATCTGAGGAAAGTTGCCAGCGTAAAGAGAGATGTGGAGAAGAAGAGCAAGGTGTAGTGGGTTATCCTAAATGTTGCTCTTTTGAGCCATTGGTTCTCCTGGAGGAGCTCATCATGACACCAGCTTCCCAGTATGAGTTTGGCCATCATCATCAGAGGAGCTCAGGACTTTATTGATGAGAGTGGCTGTGGTCACTTTGGGGAAACTCTGGTCCTTACACTGAGCATCACTTCCTGGCTCTGGAGGGGAAAATGTGTGCTGTTTAATCTCAAGGAGAAGCTTGTCACACTGGTTTTCTGGCATGTACTTGACTGTTATTGTTGGAGGACCTCAGGACCTCTGTGTTGCTTAGGATGGCTGTGGTACTTTTCAGGGAAGCCCTAGTCCTTATTTTGAGTGTGATTTCTCGGCTCCAGTCTAGAACCCTCAACCTACCATCATAGCTCCTTCACTCGGCTGGCATAGACTTTCTAGCTTCCACCACTGACCTCTAGGCCTTCCCAGTATATATGTAAAATGGACTGCTGTGAGTCCTTGTCATGAGCTCTAGATCTCCAGTTGGACTCATGCGACACACTGTCATGGGCCCTAGGTCTTCAGCTGGACTCATGCAGGACATTGCTGTGGGATACAGGCCCTCAGCTGGATTTTCTAGGTCTTTAGTTTTGTGGACAGATTTCCTGCACTTTCTTGCGTTTCACTCTAGATGACCATCATAAAATAGTATTATAATTGTGATTTGTAATTAACAATTTAATTCACCAGAAGGTCAGCAGAATGACTTGATTGTAATTGTTCTCCTCACAACCCCTGATCACAACAGGGATCAAGGGATAGAAGAAGGGGGAAGGAAAAAAATGGAAAGCAGATGGAGAAAGGAATGAATATGTATTATGTGCACAAACCAACTTCCCACAAGGAATATAAACATTGTGTAATGTACACAGGTACTAATAAACTAAAGTAATAAAAAATTTGGAAGCAACATATTTTTCTAACCATATAAGCATAAAAGCAAAGTTGTGGTTTCTCTACACAATGGACTATTTTAAAGAAAAAATGATTTCAATGTCTATACAATAACAATGAAATGGCATGCATAAAAATTATTAAATCAAATCACTATTTTATTACAACTAATGAGTAAATCTAATCATTAAAAAATAAGTCCCGAAGAAAACATGTTAACCTTTATTAATTATTTTACTGTTACATTATAACATAAATACAAATAAGTACACTCAGTTTAGCAAATTTTTTCACCAAATAAACATTACCTCTGTCCAGCACCCAGGTCAAAACATCAATAACCCTCCTTCATACTCCTTCTGGTTATTTCTTTCCAACAAAGGTAGCCACTAACCTGCTTTCTTTGGATGCATTCTCTTCAAAATGTAGTTACATTGAAGGGAATCTCGGGTAGCTACAGAGCTTTATGATACTATCTCTTCTTGTCCATTGTATCGTGTGTGAGAACTTTCTAGCTCTCCCAACAAACATCTCTTCTTCAGAGACATGTACAAAAACATGCTGTTTCTCAACACCATCTCTTCCACTCTACACTTCAAAAAATCTGTTCTCTGTAAATCTAGAGTGCATGTCTGATTATGATTAAATCTTCCTGACACAAACATGACGCTGACATGTTCACTGTTCTAAATTCCTGACAATTTTAGTTCCGTAAGTAATTTGTCATTGTTGGTTAGAATTAGGCACAGAATAACAAAGTCCCAAGTCACTCTCCTGACCTTCTGGTGAATTAAATTGTCAACGAGCAAATTAGAGGTGAGATGGACACTCAGAATTCTATTGTTCAGGAGTCTGATCAGCGTACACGGGTCCAGAGTCCCCACTTAGACCAATAAGCACGAAATAGCCCTGTTGTTCACATTGTATAAGGCTTTGCAGAAGGGGAAAAGTCATGTGTTTTCTGCTCTGTCTCCACTGTGTCCTATTAATAGGTCTGTAATGTATCTTGAGATAGTAAAATTTAATTTCCTCCACTCTTCACCTTGCTCATGGTATGCTAAGTATTTCACCTTGGAGCATAACTTTACTTTTGTGCTTCTGTTGAGACTTGCTTCTACTTGTGCAATATTAAGTCACTGGCCCACTCTGTGTATCAATTTCCCCATCACTTAAATGACAGGGGTAGAAAAAGGGGTAGAAAAGGCCATTTGATGAAGCCAAGTTCTTCTAAAGTTTTTTCTCAAATGCTAAGTCTTGTCTCAGCTTGTGCCTATGTCTGTTCTACGACTAAATTTATTTGGTTAATATGATGAAACTTATCGCTCACCCTGGTGTCTTCTCATAGTTTTCCCAGTTGCTTTGGTGCATATTTTAACTTAAAGATTCAGGGGAGGGGGCAATCGTTATAGCCTTTATAATTCTTTGTTCATTATTTTATTGTCAGTCAATCAACAGATATTTACTGAATGATCGTTGTGTATCAAACAAATCAGGGCACTACAATTAGAAGGTTAAGCAACACAGACACACTCCCTTTCCTCACAGATCATGTAGCCCTGTGATGGAAACAAACATTAGCTGAATATTCTCACAAATAAATGTTTAATAACAAGTTGCACTAAACACTAGGAAGAAGAATTGGTAAGTGCTGTATATGTGTTAGAAAGATCATGTTTAGGAGATGCTTTAATGCCTTGAGAAGGACTATTTTACCTGACACCTGGAAGAGAAGTAGGAGCTGACATATGAAGTGTCAAAGAAGGTTGTCCCAGACTCAGAAAAAGATATTAAAAGACCCAGAAGTTGGAAATGTCTGGTTCTATGAAGACATAAAGAAACCTAGTATGATCATAATGAAATACTTGGGCCATGATGTAAGTTAAAGCTAGAGAAACAAGCCTGGTAGAGACTTCAACTGTAATGCTTTGGTCTGTATCTTAAGAGTGAGAAGGAACTATCAAAGAGTTATTTAAGCAGGGAGAATATAAATTTCGGATTTATATATTTAAAATGTAGAGGCTGTTGTATAAAGAATGGACTTAGTACACAATACAAACTAGTCAGTGGGGAGGTGGTGGTGTAGTCTAACTAACCTACAGCCGGGACTCAAGCATCACTTACCTTCTGGATGCATACCTCAGCTTGTCCTGAGTCTGATGGACAAGTGTTCACCACCTCCTTGTGAGATCTACCTGGACAGCATTAACCTCCACTTCAGGCAGTAGCCAGAGTTCTGGGTCCGACTCCGAGCAGGGAAGCTCCCAAGTGCTGTACCGTGATAGGCCCTCTAGAAAACTTAGACCAAACTCATGCTTGGAGATCTTCTTTTACAAGGTTCTTGCCCTAGGTGGGGACTCCACTGTCTCATCTGATCTCTCTTCTCTTCCTTCAGTCTGATTGCAGTCATCAAGGCCAAAGAAGACTTTTACATGGTCAGTTCTACCAGTTGCTTCTCTAACTCCATCTTCTGTAATCTCTCATCAACATCAGCTTCAAAGGACAAGTCTTTTCCTTGACCCATTTTCTCCTCTTGATCTTTGTTGTTATTCTACTTTCCAGGGTTTTCTTGTACCTCTATATATGCATATATTCTTTATATTTTGCTTTTCTTTGCTTTGTTTAATTTGACTATGTATTTGTCTTTTGCTTGACTACCAAACTTTGGTGTGACTTGTGTTTTAGTTTTATGCCCTTTTTTATCACCTGTATTTTAACTTTCTTATTGAGAGATTACAGTAAGTTGAAAGGCTCTGAATAGTCATCATGCCTCCCAAATACCTATTTCTAACATTAGTAACCCTAAGATCAGGTTTATATATCTCTATGTCTACTTTAAATATTCACAAACTCACAAACTTCCAAAAGAATTATTTCTTCTTTCTCATGTCTATTCCAAGCTTTATCCACTATCAGTTTTCTTTATTTAGTTAAATGTCAGCATCATCTATTCAGTAGATTAAAAAAAAAAACCTCATGAGTCATCATTGACTCTTTGAATTCCATCACCTCCCATAATGAAATTGGCAATCAGTTCCTGTTGGCTCTGAGTAGCTGAAACAATTTGCAAATGCGAATATTAAAAAGTGTCATGACCTGTTCAGAAATGACACAGGAAAGTAAAATGAAGCATCCATCAATCAATTAAACAAAGTCCACAATTTCAGCGTAAGTAATACGCAGATAAGTCTCAAAACCTATTGGTCCTACTGGTAAAATAATAATCTCATACAGATAAATATCTCTCAGGTTCTCAATGCAACATTCTGTGGATAGCAAAGGATATATGGAAAAAAGGATTTGGAAGAAAGAAGAGGTAAGATAATAGAGTGTACTTGAAGAGGCTCCAGAAAGTCAAAGTCAAGACTTCAAGTGAAAATGCTAAAAATAATTCCTGGAAAATCAAAACAAAGTTCAGGGAAAGAATTTGAAAGAATATGTAATTCAAAGAGGTAGTCTTCAGTTGGTATCATTTTGAGGTAAAAATAAGGCACTTTGCCTTATTTCAGAAATAGGATAGTTAAGGGTAGACTACCAAAGGGGAAATTTCAGTATGCCAGAAGTAAACAAAGAAAAACAAAAAATCAGGCTGCAAAGCTACCTCACACAATTTTTAAAGTCACTAATTAAAAATATTATTGGAACAATGTGTTTTTTTGGACTGGGAATTCTGTAAACCACTTTAAACTTACAAAATAATAAAAGAAGATTAATAATAAAACTCTTCTCTGAAGAAAATACAAAATGAAATATCAAAATACCACAAATGATGAAAATAAAATTATCTATCTTGTGTAAATATATACATAAATTTTATAGTTCATTAAAAGGTTAACTTGTTTTGAAATTGTGTATCATGGTTTTTATTTTTTTCTTTTGAAAATAAAAGAAAGCCATTGAAACAAAAGGACAGATCAACCAGACAGAAAATTAGAAAACAAAATCAGAACTGAATCACACCTTTGAAAAAATGAACTTGATAGACGTGTACAGTGTTCCATCCAACAACATCAGAATATACATTCTTCTCAGCAATGCATGGGACATTCTCTAAAATATTCTATAGACCATATTCTAGCCCACAGAACATTATACAGACCATATTCCAATATTCTAGCCCACAGAACATACTTAAGGAAATACAAAAGAATTGAAATTATCCCATGTATGTTATCGGATTATAGTACCATGAAACTAGAAATTAATGATAAAAGAAACTTAAAAACCCCACAAACACATGGAAATTGAATAATACCCTCTTGACCAATTAGTGAGTCACAGACAAAATTAAAGAAGAAATTAAACAATACCTACAAGCAAACAAAAATACAAATACAACTTATCAGAATCTGTGAGATACAGTGAAAGCAGTCCTCAGAGGAAAATTTATTGCACTGAGTTCCCCCATCAGAAAAACAGAATGAACACACAAAAAAACAACGTGATGCTACAGTCAGACATCTAGAAAAAGAAGAGCAAGTCCAGCCCAAAGCCACAAGAATGGAGGAAATTATAAAGATCAGAGAAAAAATTAATGCATTAGAGACTAAGAAAACAATTCAAAGAATCAATGAATCAAAGAGTTGGTTCTTTGAAAGAATAAATAAAATCGATAAGCCCCTAGCCAACCTTATCTTAAAAAGGAAAGAAGAAACTCAAATTCATGCAATAAGGAATGAAAAAGGTGAAATCAGTACAGACTCTGTGGAAATATACAAGATCATCAACATCTATTTCAAAAACCTCTACTCTCATAGGTTCTATAACACAGAAGAAATGGACAGATTCCTAGAAACATATGAAGTGCCAAAGCTGGGTCAAGACGATGTAAAATTGCTGAGTAACCTGATTTCTGTTAATGAAATTGAAAATATAAGTCCTTACCAACAAAGAAGAGCCTAGGTCCAGACAGATTCACTGTGGAATTCTACAAGAAATACAAAGAAGACTTAATGCCAACACTCCGCAAATTCTTCAATGAAATCGAAAGGGAAGCAATTCTTCCTAAGTCATTCATGGAAGCAAATATTACTCTAATACCAAAACCTGAGAAAGACCCAACTAAAAAGGAGAACTACAGGCCAATCTCCCTAATGAAAATAGATGCAAAAATTCTCAATAAAATATTGGTAAACAGGATGCAGCAAATCATCAAAAAGATGATACAGTTCAACCCTGGGTTTCGGCACCAAAAACAAAACAAAACAAAACGAAACAAACAAACAAAAAAAACAAAAAGATGATACACCATGACCAAGTGGGATTCATCCCAGGCATGCAGGGATGGTTCAACATATGTAAATCAATAAATGTAATCCACCATATCAATAGAGCCAAAAGTAAGAATCACATGATCATTTCTATAGATGCAGAAAAAGCTTTTGAGAAGGTCCAAGATTCATTCATGATAAGAACCTTACAGAGAATTGGAATAGATGGTCTTTTCCTCAATATGATTAAGGCCATCTATGACAAACCAACATCCAGCATCATATTAAATGGCCAAAAACTGAAAGCCTTTACCTTAAAATCAGGCACAAGACAAGGATGTCCCTTATCACCACTCCTATTCAACATAGTGACTGGAAATACTATCCAGTGAAATTAGACAAGAGAGAGAAATAAAAGGGGCAAAGATAGGAAAAGAGGAAGTTAAATTATCATTATTTGCACATGATGTGATACTCTACATAGAAGACCCCAAAATTCCATTGAAAGACTCCTAGATATAATAAATTCAGCAATGTAGCTGGATACAAAGTCAACACTCAAAAATCAATAACATTCCTATAAACTAACAAAAAAAATCACTCAGAAAGAAATAAAAGAAGCCACACCCTTCGTACTAGCATCCCCCCAAAATGAAATACTTATGAATTAATCTAATGAAAGAAGTGAATATCTATTCAGGGAAAATTATAATACCCTGAAAAAGAAATCAAAGAGGGTCTCAGAAAATGGAAAGACATCCCTTGTTCATGGGTAGGAAGAATAAATATTGTGAAAAGGTTATCCTCCCAAAATTGTTGTATAGATTCAATGCAATCCCAATGAAAATACCATTAACACACCTCATAGATCTAGCAAAATCACTCCTAAAATTCATCTGGAACCTGAAGAGACCTGAACAGCAAGGACAGTTCTAAGCAGCAAAGGCAAGGCAGGAGGCATCACAATCCCTGACTTGAAGTTATACTACAAAGATACTGTAATAAAATCAACATGGTACTGTAATAAAAACCAATCTGAAGATCAATGGAATAGATTAGAAGATACAACCACAACTACAAACACACTCAACCACCTTATCTTTTGATAAAGGGGCCAAACATGTTCACTGAAAGAACGACAGTCTCTTTAATAAATGTGATGGAAAAATTGGAATTGGCTGTCCATCTGCCAAAAACTAAAACTAGACCCATACCTATCACTATGTACTAAACTAAAGTCAAAATGGATCAAAGATCTAAATATTAAAACAGAAATACTAAATCTGTTGGAAGACAAAGTAGGCAAGAATCTTGAAGACATAGGGGTAGGTAGAGAATTCATTAACAAGAATCAAATCTCATGGGAAATACTTTCCAGTATCAATGATTGGGATCACATCTGATTAAAGAGTTTCTGCATGTTGAAAGAAATCTCCAGAATAGTGAAAAGAAAACCACAAATTGGGAAAAAAATCTTAGTGAACTGTCCCTTAGACAAGGGACTTCTGTATAGAACATATAAAGAATTAAAAAAATCAGACCCCCAAAATTCAAAGACCTGATCCAAAAATGGGTATCCAAGGTTAATTCACAGTTCTCAGATGAAGAAATACAAATGGTAAATAAATACATGAAAAAAATGTTCATCATCATTAATCATTAGAGAAATACAAATTAAAACCACACTAAGATTCCATCTCACACCAGAAAGAATGACCAGGATAAAGAAAACTACCAACAAAAATGCTGGAGAGGATGTGGGGGAAAAGGAACTCTCCTGCACTGTTGGTGGGAGTGTAGACTGGTGCAACCACTGTGGAGGTCACTCTGGAGATTCCTCAAAAAGCTGGGATTGGAAGTCCATTTGTTCCAGATATTCTACTTCTAGGCATATTCCCAGAAGAACTGAAAACATCATACCACAGTGATATATGTGCACCCATGTTTATAGGAGCAGAATTGTAATAGCCAGATCTTGTAAACAACCTAGGTATCCATCAACTGAGAAATAGATAAAGTTGTGGCATTTTTTTTTTTTTGTCTTTTTGAGACAGGGTCTCTCTATGCAGTTCAGGCTGGCCTTGAGCTCACTTTGTAGCCTAGGCTGGTCTTGAACTCGCAACAATCCTCCTGCCTCAGCCTCCCAAGTGCTGGGATTACAGGAGTGAGCCACCGTGCCTGGCCTAAATTGTGGTATTTTTATACAATGGAGTACTACTCCGCTACAAAGAATGATCACATTGAGATATGTACAAATAAATGGGTGCAACTTGAAACCATGCTCACAAGCGAAATAAATCAAACTCACATGTATAAATACCATTTGGTCTGCCTAGTATAAGAAATGGTAAGAGTACATAAGATTTTATGGTAATCTCAATTGTCCATTACATTGCTTTGAAGCCTTATATGTTTTCATTCATTAGTTGTAATGGTTTTATTCTGTTTTGTTTGATTTTATTATGTGTGATGGTTTTTTGAAGAAAACAAGACATTATGCATCCATTTCTGATTTAATATCACCTTGCTTTGAAGTCCTACCATGCGTTTATCCTTCTGTTTCCATTGGTTCTATCATGTTGTGTCTTATTAAATTTTAATATGTGTGACAGTATAAACAAATTTTTATGGAAAATGAGATAATATAGTAGCCATTGTTCATTTTCTGTTATTTGGTTCTGAATTACCTGTAATACTTTCATTCTCTTGAATGGTTTTATACTATTTGTTATGTTTGATATTATTGTATGTGAAGATATGCTCAACTATTTCAAAGAAAGAGACATTATGGTAGCTACTGTTAATATCCAGTTGTCTTGTGAAGTGCTGTGTTACTTACATTATTCTGTTCTGATCTGCTTTGTTCTATCTTCTTTTGTTTTATTCCCTTTAAAATAAAATTTAAAAAAAAGAAAATAAAGGAAAGAAAACGTACCCACACCAAGAAAAAAACCATGAAATAGAAGAAAATGAAAGTAAGAAATACTTCATACTGACAAAGTAAATATCTAAAGAAATGGTTTTAAAATACGCATGTTAAAAACTGAAAAAAATCAGACTCGCATGTGCAAACATTGTATTGTCTCCCTAGTGTAAAAAGCTGAAAAGGTAAATCAATCCAAAATATACAGTAGACACCGTGAAAGTGAAAGGGGGAGAAACTGCTTGAAAGGAAAGAACAACTGGGATGGGAGACAGGAGAAAAGAAAGAAGGAAAACGATCATATATACATATGATAGATAATTATAGTACTAATCTCTGTTAGTTCATCAAAAAGAATGGTTTCTGCTTTCATTATTTGATCATTTTTTTCATGCCTTTGTCTTGTAATCTGAGCGACTCCTTTGAAGATAACAAATGATGTTCCCTAGTGAAATGGTTAGCACTCTGGACTCTGAAGATAAAAATATGCAACATTTTAACCATTCTTAACCTCCTATTATGTTGCTTTGAAATCCTGAGTCATAATTTTTCATTCTTTTTGTTTGTAATAAAATTTTTAAAAACTGAAAAGTACAGAAAATTAAGGAAAAATAGAGCTTATTTAAATGAGAAATGAAGACTGAATCATTTCAGAAATGAAGAGTAAATTGAAAGATGTCCAATAGGATAATTTATTAAGGAGCATTGAATTAAGAGAGCAAAAAAGAAAAGGGTTAGTGAAAATACTTTAACACAAGGAAAAGACACAACAGGTATATACGTGGAATCCCTGAGAACATAGAGAAAGCAATGGTATAGGTAATTATAGCAAAAATCTAAGAAAATATATTCAAAATAAATGGAATCCTGAACCTATATATTGAAAGGACACTTAGGCTTCTGGGAGAAGATGGCTGGAAAAGATAGACCCCAGGTCATATTTTAGTAAAACTATTAATTTTTTAAAACTCTTATAAATCTGTAGGCAAAAAGATAAAATAATTCACAGGGCCAAGGGAACTAGAATGTCATGAGATTTATCAAAACCAAAATATGAATCAATTAAAACAATGAGGTAGCACTTTCAAGAAGCTCAAAGACAGAATGAACTAAGAACTTATGGATAGCTAAGTGTTTTTAAATAGAAAAGTTACAGTAAAATAGTTTTCAACATCAAAAATGAAGAAAATACTCTTTTTTAAATGCCTTTTTCCCCTTTGGCTTTTTGACACAGGATCTCACTATGTAGTGCAGGCTAGTGTTGAACTCACAGTGATCCTCCTGTCTCAGCCTCCCAAGTGCTGGGTTACAGATGTGTGCCACCATGCCCGTCCTTAAAATGTCCTTGAGAAATTCACAGAGCATGTCGTTATCAACAAAAAATATGACTGAGAAAACTTCAGGACCTCAGATTGAGTTTGGAAGTGTTCCCTTCCTTTCAGTGTTATGGAATAGTTTGAGAATGTGTATTTTTGTTTTGTTTTGTTTTGCTTTGCTTTTAAAGGTTGGTATAATACAGCAATCAAGCATTTGGTACTGAACCTTCTTTCTTGATTAGGAATCTTTTTATTATTGATTTATTCTCTTTGTTTACTACTGTTCCCCTCAGGTTCTTTATGTATGACTTTGGACATATTACCAAGTTCTTATATCCATAATATATCTATTTCTTCTAAGTTTTCAAATGTGCCAGCAACTAGTTGGTTACAATAGTCCCTAATGATATTTTGTATTTCTGTGATATGTTTCCCTTTTCAAATCTTTGATTTTAATTGTGTCTTTTCTCTTTTCCTAGTTGGTTTACCTACCTAAAATTTTATTTATTCATCTTTTATCTGTTTTAAAAGAATTATTTGTTTTATTGATGCTTTGTATTTTGTTTCACATTTGATCTCATTTATTTATGCTACAATCTTCATTATTTCTTTCCTTCTACTAATTGTGGGTTTGCTTTGTTGTTACTTTTCCAAGTCCTAGGGGTACTCAGTTTTTTCACTTATTTAAAATGTTTATTTTTAATCCACATACTTATTATCATAAATTTCTCTCTTAGTACTGAATTTTTCCTAACTCGTATGTTTTCATTTACATTTGCTTTGAGAAATTTTTATCTTTTTATTTTAAAGAGGATAAAACAAAACATAACTCAATAGAACCAAGCAGATCAGAAGAAAACAATGTAAGTGACACAGATTTCAAAGAAAGCCCCAGGAGATCATCAGTGGCTACCATTATGTCTCTTGTTTTCTTCTAAATAGTTGTCCATATCTTCACACACAATGAATTAATAAAAAACAAAATGGTATAAAACTGATCAAAACAGAGTAATGAAAGCATTACAGGTTTTGAAAACCAGACAATAGGAAAATCTACAATGGCTACTGTAATGTCTCTTGTTCTCTTCACAATAGCTGTCCAGGCTTTCATGTATGTTGAAATTAAATAATTCAAAACAGACTAAAATTGCTTTGTACAAAGAATAAAAGCATTACTGGATTTCACAGCTTGAAGATAGGAAATCATCAATGAATACTATAATGTCTCTTTTTCTTCAAAGTAGCTGTTCATTCCATCGTGCATAATATAACTGATTCTTGTAAACTGTTTGGGAAAAGCTCTAGGCATGTATAAGCCTTCACATGGACACCTATCCTTTCTGAATTAGAGGTAAAAACAAAACAAAACAAAACAAATTACTAGAAAAACAAGAAACAAAATAACCCCAAATAAATAACCTCAAAGAGCCCAAAACAATGACATACAGGCCTTCAAAACAAGGTAATAGGAACACAATTAAGGTTGTTATTTTACATAGAGATCTTCAAGAGTTCCTCACACCACCAGACACAAACATGCAGAATTGTTCCAATCCTCTGAATGTTAACTGTTTTGAATATTAACTGTTTGAGAAATTTTTAAAAATCTATTTACTTTTCAATGAATGTTTGTTCAAAAGTATGTTGTTTTATCTGCATGTTTGCAAAACTTCTAAATTTTTATTTAATCTTGATTTGTAGTTTTATTCCAGGATAAACAGAAAGATACAGGATATGATTTCAATTTGTTTTGTATTTGTTAAGACATTTTGTGAACTAATACATTGACTATTTAAGAGAATGTTTCACTTGCTAATGAAAAGAGTACTCTATAGCTATCAGATAAAATGCTCTGTAAAAAATGATTAGGTCTATGTTGTCTAGAGTATATTTTAATGCTGATTTTTCTTTGTTGATTTCTTAAAAGAATACTGTAGGGTAATATCCCTAAAGAACATAGATATAAAACGTCTCCAAAAACAATTCTACCAAATCAAATTCAATAGCTCATCATAAAGATCGTTCACCATAATCAGGTTGGACTTATTCCAGAGACTTAAGTGGAACAACATAAGCAACATAAGCAATTCAGTAAATGTGATACAAAATATCAGAGTAAAGGACAAAAATTATATGATCACCTCAGCAGATGTAGAATAGGTATTTGACAAAATCTAATATAAAGTCATAATAAAACCTATGAACAAATTATGTATAGAAGGAATATATCCCATAGTAGTAGAAGTAATAATAATAATAAAGGCTATATATGGCACATCCAAAACCAACTAAATGGTGAAAGTTTGAAAACATTTCTTCTAAAATCTATCACAAGACAAAGGTGACCTTATCATTTTAATTCAATATTTTGCTAGAGGCTTTATCCAGAGTAATTAGGGCATAGAAAGAAATACAAAGCATATAAACAAGAACAGAAGAAGTAAAATATTCCTGTTTGCAGATTATATGATTCCACACATAGAAAAACCAAAAGATTATTAAAAATTATATAGGGATTAAGTAAAGTTGCAGGATACAAAATTAAAACATAAAAAAACTATCATTTTTATGCATCAATAACTGACTTGCTAAAAAAGAAATCTCATTCACTGTAGTAATAAAAACATAAAACATCTACCAATAAATTTATCCAAGTAAATGAAAAATTTTTACAGTGAAATTTACCAAACACTGATGAAATAAACTGAAGGATTTACAAAAAATAGAAAGATTTCTCATGTTCATAAGTTGGAAAGACTAATATTGGTAAGTGTAAAATATGTCCAAAATGATTTACAAATTCAATATAATCCCCAACAAAATACCAATAATGCACTTTATAGAACTAGAAAAAAAAAGTCCTGTAATTCATATAGAAGCACCAATAGTCAAAGTCAAAGACCCTAAATAGTAAAGGAATATCAAAGAGGAATAAAGATGGTATCTGATATGTGATATCTGATTTCAGACTATACTATGGAGGCACAGTAACCAGAAAAGCATGACACACTACTGACCTAAAAACAAACACACAGGTCAGTGAAAAATAACAAAAAATCTTAGAACTAAACCTACTCATCCACTGCCGACTTATTTTCAACAAGGCACCAAAAACAGTTTATGGAAAGGACTTGATTCCTATCGCATACCTTGCATAAACATTTAATTTAAAATGGATTAAACACTTTAATTAAAGCCCTGAAGCTGCTAGAAGAAAACATAAAATAATCACTTGAAGAGATTGGCTTAGGCAATGATTTTGTGAATATGATCCCCCAAAACAGAGGAAATGAAAGCAGTAAGAGGCACCTCGGATTATGCCAAACCAAGAAGCTTCTGCAGAGCCAAAGAAACAACCAGCAAGTGAACAGATAATTGGAGAAAACATCTGCTAACTATTCACCTGACACAGGATTATTATCTAGAGTATACAATGAGCTAAAAAATAACCCTTAACAGTACAGGAAACAAAGTAATTGCATTTTGAAATGGGCAAATGATTTGAATGGGCTCATCTCAAAAAAAAATTCCAGTGACCACCAAACGTATGAAAAAAAATCAATATCGTAGTCATCAGGAAAACATAAATCAAAACTACAGGGAGACATCATCTTACTCCCGTTAGAATGACTATTACAAAAACAAAACAAAAGATCAAAAACAAAAGTTAGGAGAAGAAATTCTTAGGAAGTGTTGTTAGGATTGTAACTTAGTACAGAAACTAGGGAGAACAATAGGGAGATTTCTTTTAAAAAATAAAAATGTTGACCTACATATAATCTGGCTAGCTCACTTCTGGGTATATATCCAGGAACTCAGGTCAGCATGCCAAAGAGATACCCGCACACTCTTTTTACTCTGGCGATATTCCCAACAGCTGACGTGTGGACTCTGCCCAGGTGCCCATCAACAGATTAGGAGGTAACGAAAACAAAGTGTGTGAGCACATTGTATTACCCACTAGCCATAAGGATGAGTGAATCCTGTCATTTACAGCAGAAGTGTATGAAACGGGAACATTATGTTATGTGACATAAGACAGACACAGAAAAATACCGCGTCTTCTCTCTCACATTTGTAAGCTACAGTGAAAGTAGATCTGAATGCAGGATAATGATTATTAGAAACTGGCAAGGATGCAGGGGGAAGCCACAGGGAGCTTATAATAGGCACCAAAACACAGAAAAATAAGTTCCTGTGTCCTGCAACACAATGCAGTGACTGTAGTTAACAATAATTTATTTTACATTTTAAGAAGACCTAGAAGAGAAGGGCTTGAAGAATCCAAATATAAAGACATGATAATGAAAGGGAAGCTCTAATTAGCCAGTGTTGGTCAGTGCACAGTGTAGGTATGCACTGAAATGCCCCGTTGAACTCCACTAATGTGTGTAATTAATACACGTTAATTAAAAATAAAATTCAAAACAGACTTTTGGTAAACATTTAATGTATGTAATTGCAAATCTAAATTTAAAATAAACTAGGATTCAGTTGAAAGCAAAATAAATGTTGTTTTCTGACAATGTAGAAATAATTTAACTGAAAATATGAAAGAAGAAATAGGGAAAGAGAAGAATAAAGTAAGACCATTTATTGTTATAAGACTGGCCAACCAGATAGGAAAAGGAGAAAGGAGAAAGGATGTGATTAAAGAAAATTAAAAATGCAAGAACAAAAGTAAGCACTAGAACAAAAATATGAACCTTCTACGTAGCAAATGACATTTTAAAACAAGAGTAAAGAAAGCACATGGTAAATGTGACAAACTAATATAATAAATCAAGATATAAAAATACATGATAGAGTTGAGACCAAATACGTCAATCATATTAACTAGTCTGAACTGGTTTAACTCATATGATTAAATGAAAAAGATTTCAATTTAGTTCACAAAGCAAAACGATGCTTCTGCTTATAAAGGTTACACTTAAAACAATGTTATTCAGAAAGGCAAAAAAAAAAAAGACAGAATGGGAAAAGCTATAAATAGCAAATGAAAGAATCAGAAACAAGTTGTAGTGGTCCTGATATCAGTCAGGAATTTATCTAAAAAGGCATTAAACATGACAAAGGACAACTTCTATGCTGTCTTAAAAATGAGTAGAGTAGTATGAATATCTCTACATTGAGAAACTATAATTTGCATAGGAAGCCAATAATGTCCATATTTACAATCAGTAATCAGATGAGTATAAAATGGTGACAAAAATCCCATTTATAGATTAAATACTTGGCAATAAACAAGATTACATGAAGTTGTATCAAAAATTTTACAGCACTCTTGAAAGACACAAAAATAAAACTTAAACAGGTAGAAAAACAAGTTTGTTTTGGGGGTGAGATGTATCAATTTTTAAACATTCCAGTTCACCAATTCAGTGAAATCCCAGTCAAATTATTCATAGGCCTTTTATGAAACTGGGCTAGAGGACATTAAGCATTATATTCAAGAGGAACAGCGATCTATGAAAATTGGAATGGGACTGCCTTTCCTGGACGCACACAGCTTTTGATTATAGCAGTGTGGTGCGCCTGCATAAGGGGGCACGTAGGCTGAAGCGGTAAAGCACAAACCCCAGGGGAAGACAAGAGCATGTGGACATTTGAAATATGAGAACAGTACAGGGAGGGAAAGGAAAAAATGATTACTATGTGATACTATGTGTACCAGCTCTTCAAGATGAATGCATTGTTATGTATTATAAACAAATGCTGATATAAATGAAATTTTAAAAATGTTAGAAAATTGAGCAAAAGTCATACAGAAGTAAAAAATTATATTAAATATCTCAAATATAGGCAATATCAATTTAACTTAAAGGAAAGCAAATTAGACCATATGGAGATATCATTTCTTACACACAAGCTTGAAGAAATTAAAATTAGACCACACAAACTACTGGCAAGCCTGCCGAGAAATAGTCTGATACACAGCTGGAGGAAATACAAATGCTTCCAAACTTTAGGCAAAGGACTACAGTGACTTTTGGCTGAACTACATATACATGTATCCTTTAATTCAACAACTCCTCTTCTTGGAATTTACCCTGAAGACACCTCCATGAGTACAACTTCCTTTATTTTTTTATTTTATTAAAAGAAAAAAACAAAACAGAAAAAGGATAGAAACAATACATAATATCAAAAAATAAACAGCAAGAAATCACTAGTTGATAAATTACATATTGTCCTCTTAGAAATAGTTGTTCAAGTTACAAAAGTAAAGCACACAAAGTGGACATTCAAACAGTGAGACTGAAAATAGTTCTGTTCAAGGATCCAACAAAAACTTAGTAATATGGTTATCAATCCTACACACTTAGACATACATGCAGTTATATCCTTTAGAGCACTTTCTTTTCCTCTCTTTTTTATAATAGCAATTACATAATTTGGGTTTTATTATTTCTACATTTCTTATTACTTTTTATACTAGAGATACAATGTGATATTTATAAATATGATTCTTACTTCACTAATGAGGATAGACTCAAGTTGTCTCCATTTGCCTATGAAGGCCTCAAGATCATCCTCTTTATAGCTGAGTAATATTCCATTGCATAAAAATACCACATGTTTTTCATTCACTCTGCGGTTGATGGGCATCTTGGTTATTTCCAAGATTTAGCTATTACAAATTGTGCTGCTAAAGCAATGTTTGCAATTGAAAAACCTCAAAACCTGTGTGCCAACATACACTTGATAGAATAAACTGTAACCACATGACATCATACTATGTAGCTGTAACCACAGGACATTGTACTATACAGCTGTAAAAAATAAAGGAGATTGCTATCATCTGATAGTAAATGTCCCAATTTTATCTATATTTTTCTATAAGTAGCAGAAAGAAAATATACAACATGATCATAATTTTTCTAAAAATTACATGTGAAATTAATAACATCAATTTGCCACAGGTGATGGTGGGAATAAATTAAAAGAACAGGTATGTAAATTTCTACATGCACTTTTTTCTACAGAAGAACTTTGGAAACCATGTTTTATTTATCACAGTCAAGAAATCAATAAGGATGAGAAAAATGAGAAAATTGGAAACAAAGGGAAATAAATCCAACCCCATTTTCAATAAATACATAACAAAATCTTAGAATTATAAAAAGAAATAAACCAGATTTGTTTTTGCACATTGTATTTTGTTCATATTCATACTGAAGAAAGAATTGAAAGAATATATATTGACCTTCATTTTAGAAACAAACACAGTTTAATAATTCTGAACATAGATTTTTAAGTTTGAACAAAAATGTAAATGGATTAAGAATAAATAAAGTCAAACTTTGCACTGTCAGAGTAAAGAGCTGCATATATTGGGGGGAAGGCTTGGATGAACCTCAATGATGACTGTGGCTGGGTATATCATAGCAAACTCTTGGTTTTTAATACAGAGATAGCACACAGATGTAAAGCTATGGATCTAAGTTCACCCTGTGCTTATATCCACCATGAGAACCTAAAAGTAATGATACAGCAGCGCCCAAATTTCAGTTTATGAGGACCATTCCCTACTATATGTGAGATAACCATCAAATGTTCTGTGAGAAAGACGTGAAGTTTTTAAGAACTAATGGAGACATATCAGAAGGATGGAGGGACTACGTGTGAGGGGATCCACTAGCTAAGGCAAGGACAATTTGAACATAAAAATAAATAACTATGATAATAAATTATAACCTCCTGAATAAAATAAGGATTCTTAGATTATACAAATATAAATAAATATCATAGAATCTGAGACAAACATTCTGACAATAGGTGTCAACTAACAAATATAGAAAGAATAGTGGGAGCAGAAAAAATCATTCCTTGGCAAGCATCTTAATAATTGATTTAGATAAAAATCACCATCAGTAACTGCTAAAACTAATGGATGAATATTTGATGAAGACTAAGATGCTTACATATTTATCTATACAAAAGTTATACATTACAAAGAGATAATAGCTTTACGGTGGAAAACACCTTGGTAAGCACTTTACGCAATCAAAGTTCACATTATCAGGAATGGGACGAATTGTTAGTGCCTGTGCCTCTTCATATGACACAGCTTTCCTGATGACGCTGCATGATGTGAATCCAATCATGAGAACTCCTCAGACAAACCTGAGTTGAAGGAAGTTCTACAAAATAACTGGACTGTAACTTTTAAGAGTGAAGGCCGTGAAAGCCAAGGAAAGACAGACAGGGAATCTGTAGAGACACAATCACCAAATAAAACCTGTGATTCTGGACCGGAAATTGCTTTAAAATTATTTTTAATAGGAAGGTCATAATTGAGACAATTATCAAAGCTGAGACTCACAATATTACATCAACATTAATTTTCTGATCATTAAGAGAAAAAGAATGAGCGATCAACTGGCAGATAGAAAGGGGCAGAGAAGACAGAGGGACACACAGGCAGCGATGGGGAAGATGGGAGAGAGGGGGAGATGGAGGAAGCAGATGGAATTCTAAAACTACTGGGGGAACCATTAGAATGAGGGAAACAGGGCAGAGGACTGATGACTGGTTTCTATATTTTCAGTAAGTCCTTCTTATAAGGAGTTGAAGATATTTGGCGGAACCAAGAAAACCAGTGTGATAAAACAGGACTGACCGTGGGCTGATCGCTGCTGAATCTCAATGTTGAGTGTACTGAACTCAATCTATCATCTTCTTTACTTTGAACAGTTGTGAAAGGCTTCATGATAACATGTTTTTGAAGGCAGAAATAATATCGATGTTTCCATATCCTGAATCCTTCATGTTTGCTTGACCTCTACTGTCACTACCAGGGTCCAAACCGCCACCAACTTTTGCCTGAATGGCTGAAACAGCTTTCTAGGCCAGCATGTAGCTCGACAGCACAGCACCTGCCTGGCAAGCACGAGGCCCTGAATTCAATTCTGGTAATGAAAGAAAGAAAGAAAGAAAGAAAGAAAGAAAGAAAGAAAGAAAGAAAGAAAGAAAGAAAGAAAGAAAGAAAGGCTGTTTTCTAACCAGTCTATCTGCAGTCTTTCTGGACTTGGGTAAGGAATCTCCTCTCTTTATTAGCCAGAAAACTCTTTTAATCATCTAACTCAGTTCCCACCAGTCCATTTTATGACTCTCCAAGGACACTCAAGAAACTGAGGATAAAATCCCAAGTCCCCCTCTTGCCCTTCACTGCCCTGTAAAACAGCACTGTCTCCTCTGACACTTGCTATGTCTCCTCTCAGCACACACTGACGTGATTTATGACCCCCAGCATGCTAAGCTCAGGTTGTCCCCAGGTGCTTTCCATTTCCTGTTCCCCCGCCTTGAATGACTGAAGGCCTTCACTTCTCAAAATCTGAGTTCCCTGTCACCTCCTCCAAAATGCCTTTGTTGGTGATTCCACTCGGGATCACACTCTCCATTTGCCCTATATTATCACATTCCTCTTTACAAATCTAGTGCATGTCCATATGAAACCATTTATTTGTACATTTGCTGATTGTCAATTGCCAATTTCCATACTCTCCATCAAAATGTAAAATCTTGGAAGTAGAATCTCTTATCTCTGTCCTTGATGGTTCAGAAGCAGAGACGCATTCATGCATGATCATTGCAAATCAATAGTGGAATTATTGCCAAGACAATTTTCTAATTTTCCCATTTCATCAGAAATAATTTCAACATTTTCAGCATGGCACACAAGACCTCCAATAATTTTTCTCCTTCTCTTTTGCTCCATATTCTCCAACCTCAATAAATCTTTCCAAGTGTAATCATGGAGTTCTCCACTTGGAGGCTTCTGAAAAAAAAATCCATGATATATCTTCTGTTTCCTGTTCTGCCTGGGAAATATCCACTTAACTTTCAATGTTCAACTCAATTTTCACTTTTTCTGAGGGTTTTCCTGGGTACTTCCGCCTCTAAGCTTATAGCTACATACTCTGAATCCTATCACTGTAATACCTGATACTGTTTATTACATGCATTCATTTTCATGACTGTCTTTTCCAGTGGAACGTGAGCTCCCTCAGGGTAGGGGTTATACCTTTTCTACATATGTGTCCCCCCTACTCAGTCAGAGTAAACCCTTAATAAAAAGTCTGCAGGCTCATCATCATCTCCTGAGAGGAGAAACTAACTAGTGATCAGTCTTCTCAGAGTAACCAAGTATGGATGGGATTTAGAAGACCAGTTTTAGGCTGTGGTTTTCATCTTGAGCAAATCACTACCCCACATTGGATTTTAGTTTCTTTTTCTGAAAATCAATGAAGGCGGGCCATCTATAAGCTGTCTTCTAATAGTACATTTTATGCGTCTCATTCCTCAGCAACAGGAACTCGAGCCTATGGATTAGCTGTAAAAATTATCCTCTAATTGGGATGCCAGAAATATGGTTCCTCTGGGCACCAGGAGGAGGGTGTTAGAGTTTCCATCAAGAGCCAGTGACCCCCCACATCTGAATCAGTCTGAGCCAGAGTGGTCCCTTATGTCCCCTCACAGTTCTTATCTGACCTTAATGATTCCTCCTATCTGTAAGCCATCCATGGAGTTGTAATTACTAATTGATGTTTGTAAAGTCTTTGAAATTCTCAGGTGACAGATGTAATCAAAGGCCAATTTATTATGATAATTGTTATTAATACAGCTTCTCATTATTTGTCAATGTTAATGGCAGGGCTAGCAGGTGTTGTAAGACTGAGCAGGGGGTTGAGACTGGCCATGTCTAGTGGGAGAATGGGAAAAGTGTGGGTGTGGGTGCATGTGATTTGGGATGTTTAGGGGGTTACTATTTGTTCTAGTCCAGCAATATTTACCTACTTAGCCACTGTGTGGAGTTAAGTCTTAGCATGAAGCGTGACAGAAAATGCACGAGGATGCCTAAGTGAATTTTGCATGCACAGGCAAACCTTGCTCATCGTTTTGCTTCTGGAATATGTTTCAGTAAATCATGGCCTTTCACAGAGTATTTTCTTTGTGTGTTAAAGGAGGATACAGTAATATCAGTATGGAAATAACAGGTAGGAGACTGTTACGGATACTGAGGAAAGACACGGTAGCACCCAAGTCTAGCATGATCACACTGGAACTAAGAAAAGTGGATGGACTGGAGAGAACTTCAGTGTACGGAACAAGTATGATTTGGTGATAGCTGGGTGTAGAAGGTGAGGGGTTTTGAGCAACTCACAGTTGATTGAAATAGGAAAAATATAGTTGATAATTTTAAGGAGAGCAAATAAATTTTTATAGGCATGGTTCATGTTAATAAATCAAGTTTATAAATTTGTAAAGATGAAGGCCAAATGTAAAAGCTGGAACCTGACTAAGCTTCAGTGTTCATAAAGGGCCTGCAGAAGAATTATCCCATCTCTCCACTTGTCTCTAAGAGCTACAACATTCCTGATCTTCCTTTAAAATTTTATTGCCTTTTTCTTTCTTGCATCTATGTGTCAGTTGGCATCTCTGTACACACTGGCCTTCCCTGATTTTCTTCCGTCCTGAATTCCCTCCTCTCACATCATGTCCATCATCTATTCAAATTTAATTAATAGGTTTTAAAAGTGTGTGCCCCCCACAGATTTTGCTTAGGTATTTCCTTAGCACACCTCCACGCTCTGCCCACATACAGCACCTGTGATATTCTAGTAATGATGACTGATACTGAGCATTTAGTGTCTCCCAAGTACCTTAGGCATCTTTCCTACATCTTATCACTTAATATTTACAGATAGTCTTACAAGGCTGATACTAAAAGTACCAAATTTTCTAAATAAGAAAGAAACTCAGAGTTTAAATCCTTTGCCTATAGATCAGTGCCAATCTATGCAGTAGGAAAGGGTACTTGCTGGCCATATTCATCAAACATGCTGAGATGAAACAAACTTGAAAATTCATTAATCTTATTTAATAGCATTAAGTAGGAGAATTAATGCTGTTTTATAGCACAAGAAACAGAATCCTTTAGCACAAATGCTTCCATTAATTCTAATATTTTAACCTCAGATTTCATTGAAATAGCATAGGAAGGACTAATGAGCTTTTGAATGAAAATGTTCGTATGATACTGACCAGCATCTCTTCAATGTTTCTTATTTAAGGATGTGTGTCATAAATCCCACTCCCATGTAGCATCTCTCATGAAAATAGGTATGCATCCTCCCAGCAAGAGAAGCTTTGCACACTTCTCACATGTCCCTGTTTGCTTTGGCTTTCTGAAAACTCAAGAGATACATACAGATAATGGGCCATTCTATTAGCCACCTATACTAGGCTTCTGGGTCAATGATTAATTCATCCAATGAAAGATCCTTGATCTAATTTTATAGTTTTTAACTGAATATTAATACATACATAGTCATATGTATACATACATATGCACATATGTACACACGTGTTTGTAGGTACACATATGATAATAAACTCACACCACTCACATACATGTGCTGAATGTGCACATGTGTCATTATCAACACTACCATTATTGAAAGGTTTCTAGGAGCTTACAAAGAGCTATCATATTTACTATTTACTTCTTACAAGAGTCCCAGTGAGTTAAGGAGACAGAGAGCACATCTTATCCCCATTTGACAGATGGGAAAACTGAGGTTTGGGAGACAAAGCTCACTTCACATAGCTAAATGGCAGAGCCAGTTCTTAATCCAAGGAATCCATTTTCCAAATGCACCACTTGGGAGCAATTAAACCAGGGAACTTCTCTTTTTGAAGTGACCTGACAGAGGCAGAACCTTGCCATATGGCAATGTGGGCTATTTCCATGAACCTTTGGGACTGGGGTCTGAGCATTGAAGTCTCAGGGCCCAGGCTGACAAGATTATCAGTTGTCAACATTTGCTTAACCTTCATCTCCTTCTCCAAATGAATTTAAAGTCTATTTGCATGGAAAGGAAAAATGTTCTTGCTCCCACAGGTCTCATACCACAATAATAAAATTGTAAGAACTGTAAGTGAGTGAAAAAATAAATTAGCAACCTGGGAGAACTCATCTTGGTATTTGTACAAGGTGACACTCAGGGAATTTTCCTCTTACCTGAAGAGGAAAGCTGGAGCCCCAGCAGAGCTTCAACAGAAGTTCAGAGATTTTTAAAGCATGTGACAGAGCTCCAATGATGGAAGGGAGCCTGGAAGGAGAGATACCCGAGCAGGAGGGTGAGTTTTACGACACGAAACCACTGAGGACTGGAAGGAGGCTGAGGCAGGTAAATGGGACATGGAATCCAGGGCCTGCTGACAAACAAGAACCAAGAGGGAGAGTAAGGCTTTCCAAAGGGGCTTCAGGGAAGTTATGGCACTAACCCTAGATGCCAAATGCCCAAATCAGCCTTCTTCTCTACTCCCACCTGGTTGCTGCAGCTTGTAAGGTCCAGAAATATGTTCCTGAAATAGGCCTATGTATTCTTACCATTTCATACACTAGGGAAACTACTCGGTATTTATACATGTAAGTTTGATTCATTTCGCTTATGAGTATGGTCTCAAGCTACATCCATTTATTTATAAATGTCTCAATGTGATCATTCTTTATAGCTGAGTAGTACTCCATTGTATAAAAATACCACAACTTTTTTATCCATTCCTCAGTTGACGGACACCTAGGTTGTTTCCAAGATCTGGCTATTACAAATTGTGCTGCTATAAACATGGATGCACTTATATCACTGTGGTATGATGTTTTCAGTTCTTCTGGGAATATGCCCAGAAGTGGAATAGCTGGAATAAGTGGGACTTCCAATTCAAGCTTTTTGAGGAATCTCCAGACTGACCTCCACAATGGTTGTACCAGTCTACACTCCCACCAACAGTGAGGAGAGTTCCTTTTTACCCAAAGCCTCTCCAACATTTGTTGTTGGTAGTTTTCTTGATCCTGGCCATAGTAACCATTGTTCATTTTCTGTTAGTTGGTTCTGAATACTGTGTAATACTTTCATTCTCTTGAATGGTTTTACACTGTCATGTTATGTTTGATATTATAGTATATGAAAGTATACTCAAATATTTCAAGGAAAGAGACACTATAGTAGCTACTGTTATGTCGGATTGTCTTGTGGTGAAACCCTATGTTGCTTACATGGTTCTGTTCTGATCTGTGTTATTATGTCCTCTTTTATCTTAATCTTTTTAAAAAAAAATAAAATTAACAAAAAAGAAATAGGTCTATGGTGGTGAGTCAGCAGAAAGGTTATTGGAGGGGTCTTTGGTTCATAGGTGTCTGTTACTTGGCTCAGTCACAGATGGGTGGGACAGACCGAAGGTTCAGTGAGGCCTCTCAGCTACACTGTGCAGCTGCAGTGGAGGGATCACACATTTCAACCTGTATAGTGAGCACCAGGCATTCTACTAGCTGACCTTCATGGAGGGCAGGAGAAAAGGCTGCAGGAAGAGCCCTTCTTCATTGTGAAGTAACTGACTGTCGATCTCCAGGGAACTCCCCCAATTTCTCCTCACACTGAAGCAGTCTTTGTGAGACCAAGCAAGGAAGAAGTACAGATGGAATTATCTTGCTTAGTATCTGAGACATAGCAGGTGCCCAGTAAAAGAAAGCCCCCAGGATTTGTGCTCAAAACTGCATGCTGCTTCACGAGTGGGTGTCAGTATTAGGAGAATTTGACAAGCTTAGTCATCATGGGGAAGTGTAGTAGTGTTAGAGATGTCTTCAAATGTTGCAGTTCATCTAAGGAGACAGAAGCCACTGCTCTGTTCTTTTGAAGTTAAGCATGGCCCTGTGATTAGCACTGGCCAATGGACTGTTGAAAGTGCTGTGCATTATTTTGTGTGGAAACTTCCAGAGCCTGTGCTTGTCACATTTTCCTTTCTCCTACTTGGTAACTGTATCAAGAGGAGTCATCAGCCTGAGGTCCCTGCGTGACAGTGACAAGCAGAGTCCTTCTCCTGACCCATTTGAATATGCAGCAGAATATGGATAACTTTTTCTCTGATAATCCATTGAGATTTTGTTGTCATTTGTTAGTACAGAATAATTTCATTTGCTATCATTAATACAGGAGTTTTCTTGAAAGCTTACTGATGAAATAGCCAGGATCAAAACTGCCCCATGATCACCTGTGCAGTGTTAACTCCAACCCACTTCAGCTTTAGCCTCCAACAGTTCTTTGTTCTATGGTCAAACGGAGTTTTGTATGCAACAGGTGAGTAGTCACTAACAAGAGCATCAGGAGATGGGTTGGAAAGGGCAATGCTCTACCCAAAAGACAATGGCAATTATGTCAGAATATCAACAGGAGCAGGTGGCAAGAATCAAACCACATGTGAGAAGTTAGACCAAGAGCAATAAAGCCTCAGCAGGTGTGAGACAGTCTAGCTAGGAAACAGACATGCGTTCTGCTGTCCTCCAAAGTTAGGAAGGTGGACTACATGGAGCTTACCAAACATGTTGGTATATGCCAGGTAAAAAGGCTTCAACCTACCTTGCCCAAGGAGAGGAATCAAAGGAAAATAGTAAAGGGGTAAAGAACAAATGTTACCACTGTGACACTACAAAAGGTTTTAAATTTTCTCCAGTAAGTTTTAAGATATAGATCATTAATCACACTAAATACTTGGAGATGTTAAATAACCTTTTCAAATTCAAACAAGTGAGAACAGTTGTAACTCAGAATTGAGTCTCTCTGATGACACTTTCAGTTCTTTCCACCTCACCATGCCACAGAAAAACCATCTAGGTGCAAACATTCTTTTCCCGGAGCATGGGAACAACTTTTCAATTCAGAGACACAGAATTTCCCGTAACCCAGCTCTATCTAGATTGTCCCAACTATTATAATGTGATTATAATGGAAATATGGCAAACCATTCAACACGGCCTCTGGCTTCCAACGGTTCTCAGGCAATTGAGATCAAGAGCTGGAAGATTAGGCAAGAAATAGAGAACAATCATCCTACTGCTTATAACTTCTCTTATTTATCTCAGAATTTGGCAGAGGCATCATCCAGGTTAAATGTACCCCTGTATGAGGAAAAATAGTACAGCAAGGAAAGAGTTTTCTTTCTGCATAAATATAACATGCATATCAGCATCATTCAACAAAAGGTAGCCTCTGATGGATATTTGCATGAATTCACCACATTTGTTTTGCATCCAACCGTTAATTATGGTCTTTTCAACTTCACAATCATGGCTAATGGCAGTGAGAAGGCACAGAACAGTGGATTCAGCAGACCTCATTCTGGGAAGAGTAGAGAAAAAACAATGCAAAACTACACTCACCCACTGTTTATAATTGAGACAGCTACTCTGGGAACCATTTGGAGGATCTGGATCCAGGATCCTGGAGCTTGGGAAAAGAGATATCTGGGAGGAAAGTCTTTTAGTACAATGGAAGGTCCTTTAGGGTTCATCTGTCCATAGTGAAATGGCTCAGAACCACAACTTTCAGTCAATAATGAATGGACATTTAGTGTATACTGACACATATTTCATGTATTTCATTATTCAAGACCTTTTCTTATTGAATCCTTAAAATTAATATGTGAAATACAGAGTATTATTTCAATTTATAAGTGAAGAAATTTATATTCACATAGAAGAAGAAATAGTTTACACACTCATTCCTCATTCACTTATTCAGTTATCCATCCAAACGATTACTGAATGTCTGCTGTGTATTAAATATCAACCATAACATGAGGGTAGAGAAACAAACACTCCCCCAAACAAGTACCAATAAATAAGCCAAGCATGGTGAGACACACCTATAACCCCAGACACTTGGGATTGTGCAAGAGCTGCTGATCTAGATAAACAACAGAGGGCTTGTGTATCATGAGCAAAGTCTGGAGCTTAATCCTCAGAACCACACACACACAAAAAAGAGAGAGAGAGAGAGAGAGAGAGAGAAGAGAGAGAGAGAGAGAGAGAGAGAGAGAGAGAGAGAGAGAGAGAGAGAGAGAGAGAGAAAGACAAATCAAACAGAATTCCTCAGTCTTGGAGTTCTCAGAGCAGTGAGGAAGACAAGTAGTACATTAAAATATAGCTGTGAGAAAAATGCAAATCACAGAGATTCTACCTAACGCCAGTTAGAATGGCTATTATTAACAATACAAAATCAATACATGCTGGAGAGGACACAGGGGGGAAATAAGCCTATACACTGGCAGGAGTGTAAACTGGTATAGTCACTATGGAATCAGTATTGAAGTTCCTTAAAAAAACCAAAACAGAACCACTATGCAGCCTAGCTATGTAACTCCTCAGTATATTTTTGAACAAACTGAAGTCACCATACTAGAGAAATACCTACATGCCTATGTTAATTTTAGTACAAGTCACAATAGCTAAGCTGTGGAGACATTCTTGGTGTCTGTCAACAAATGAATGAATAAGCAGAGTGGGGAATACATACACAATGGAATATTGCTCCACTATAAAGATGAAATCAGGTCACTTTCAGGAGAATGAATGGAACTGGATGACGTTTTATTACATAAAATAATACAAAATCATAAAGTCCATTTTTGCATATTTCATTTTATATATACAATCTAAGGAGAGAGGGAGAGTAACAGAGAGAGAGAGGCAGAGACAGAGACAGAGAGACAGGGAGAGACAGAGACAGAGAAGGGAAAAAAACATACAGACAGAAAAAGAGAACAAGAAAGATGCGAGACCATTAGAGAAGAGAATTAGGATGAGGAGGAACGGGAAGGGTAAATGGAGGATATGGGGGTATGAAGTTATCAAACTATGTTATATGTCTTTATAAAAGTTCCCAAGAAAATCCAATTTTATATATATATAGTATATAAAGTATATATATATATAAAACAAATATACTCAAATAATAATAATAGTGTAATTAAAATATATCCAATATTAAAGAGGAAAAGAATGGGTTAACCTGTTAACCTACTATTACTAGGTTGTTTTTTTTTTGTTTTTTTGTTTTTTTTTTTTTTTGGTACCAGGGATCCAACTCAGGACCATGCACTCACCAGGCAGGAGCTTATGACCCTGAGCTAAATCCCTAGCCCCTCATTTGAATTCTTATGTAAAATGACTAGAAAGTACTCAAAAGATGTTCTATTAAAATTGGCCTAAGAAATGAAATGGCACTAGTTTCTGTGAACGGTATAGAAAAGAGCAGTACAGGCAAAATGAAGGCCTGCATCAAGGACCCAAAATAAGGAAAAAATTCTGAATATTTGAAATACAATGTGTTAAGAAATTTGCAAGACAGAGGAGTAGTGAAAATGTACCCAGGATGGCCTAACAGTATCAAACAGTGCTAGATTGTGGGAACTCCCTTTTCAGGACGGCGTCAGACAAAAGAGAGTATGTCTATCAGATAACAGAGTAAGTGGCGTGAAAGAAATCTAGAGATCATAGAAATCACACCATGAGAGAAACAAAAGAAGGAACTATATATATATATATATATATATATATATATATGCATATATATGTATATGTACCAGGGATTGATCAATCGATCAAGACCTTATGCTTGTCAGGCAGGTGCTTGTGCCACTGAGCTGAATTCCCATTCCCTTCATGTTAAATAGCAATAAAATGACTTGGGTGGCCAAAAGTGGATAGTTGGCACTGTCATACTTTCTCTGAAACACTGGTATGGGAAAGAATGAATTGATTTGCTCAAATCAATACAGAGAGTCAAGAAGGGGAATTAGGAAGACAGAATTTGGCTTTATATAAGGAAAATAGTTCTAATAATTTTACCTTCTCCACAAAGGAATCAACTCCCTTTCACTTCAGAGAATTGCGATAATCAACCTGAAGCCCTGCCAAGTACACTTTATTGGAGACTTCTTTTTATTTTCTGATTTAGATTATATGACACTTCAAAGTCACATAATCTAACTCCAAGGAGCTACAGAGGTATAGTATGGTTATATTCAAAACAAACAGTTACAATATGGCCTGATTCTTAAGAGAGCAGGTGCTGGGAATTCAGTACTGAGTACAAGATTCCCACACTTGAATCTACTTTGTACCTGCAAAAGCATAAATGTGCAAATAATTCTCAGCACCCGCTTTCTTACTAATCAAATAAAATGTCCAACAAAAGTATCTGGGCCCAACTCATTCTTCATAAAAATTCTTGAAGAAATCCTGAGTGACATATCTTATACATATAATACTTACATTTCTATGAATATAGGGTTAGATAAAAAATACTCTACATTAATAGATCACTATAGAGTTTGTGGAATGTCTTTATCTCCTGTAATAATACTCAATGTGTAATAAATGACTTTTACACTACAAAATCTAATGATTATTTGACATGTTATTACATGTATTTATTTTTTGTTAACCTTTTGCCCGTATAGTAAACACTGTGAAGGCAGAGAGTTTTGTGTTTTTGGTGTACAACTGTATTTCTATAACTCAGAAAAGTGACTTTTTGACATATAGGCTGTGCTTGACAGATGTTCCTTTAATTAATCAATCAATCATATCTAACTCTTTAAATAGCTTGATTAAAATCACAGAGCCACTAGGATTTTGTACACAAAGAGGCTGATTGAAAAGGCTGAATTCACAGCCACTCTGCTAAGCAGAAAAATTTACTATCTATATAATAAAGATACAGTATCTGGACCCCAAAAATCCTATTACTCTGTGGTAAGTAAAGCTTGCATATAGGAGAGGGAGGAATAAAATCGATTGGTAACAAATGATTCAACCTGACCCACAACTGTCCTGAAACAAATGGCCATTTTTGTTTTCATTTAATTCATTTTAGTTTTACAGGATTGTGCCCCACCCTTTGTTTGTAATCTTAGTAGTATAAGTGTGCTGAACTTGATCCAGATCATTTTTTCTTCTTTTATGAAGAGAAAAACATCACATTTTTCTCTTCATCAAATCTAGTGCTTTTGCCTCTTGTCTTACTTTAGAGTTGCAGATTTCCACAGTGACTGACTGTTTTCTTTGTGGATTGTTATTTTTTTTTATCTTCTCTGTGATAGACCGTAAGGCTGCCTTTATGTTTAAAATATAGTTAAAATCTCAGCATCAAAAATAAAACAGTGGTTATTTATCCCCTCTTGTCTAATATGAAATAAATACCAGATTTTTGTTTACATGTTTAAATCCTCCAACACTTTCTCACTTTTCATGGACATAATAGTATGTTGTAGACCCAAATCATAATTGTTGTTACACTCTCCATCTTCTCTTTAAGGAATTATTTTTTACATTAAATGTGCTGTTTTATAACATATTTGGAGCAATTATTTAGTACTAATGCAGTGTCTGATTATTCCAAGTCGACTGTGATCTTTTCCTCCAATAATTCTCTATTCTTAATTATCTTATTTTGATTAATTGCTTGGCCAATTGCTATTTGAATGATTTGTTAGAAGCAAGGTATATGGGAGCCTCTGGGTACTGGGAGTCTTTGCTATGTATCAGAACACCAACATCTTGGTTAATGGGGAATTTATGGGCTACTATTTCTTTCTCAAGAATCCTACTGACTTGCCTGCATTGTCTGCTGCCATATTTAATACGTGGATTCCAATAGGGGCCAGCAGGATTTGTTAAGATAAGGCTGGCTCTTCTGCTCTCATGATCTTTTCCCTGAATATTTTCAAGCAAGGCAGTACTAAATGCAGCAGTTTCAAGCAATGTTTAGACTTCTTTTTTTTTCCTTTGCAAGAAAAATACAATGCAGTGTGCCATCATCTGACTGCTTTTCTTCCCTTTGTGTAGTCAACTATATCTCCAAGACACTTTGCATAAACATTAATCTAATCTCTTTTCTTAGTATTGGAACTCTTAGTATCAAAGTCTGAGAACATGATGTGGGACATAAGTAATTAAATAACCTTATTCATCTTGGACGCAGTAGTAGAAATTACTTTTAAGACCAGGCAGCTTCAGGGTGTCTGATTTTTTATTTCTCAGTGGTGAAACACTGCCTCAAAAAAGGAACCTATCATGATGTTTGGGGGGAGGAATCCAAAAGATATCCTATGTCACACTTTGTTCTCCATAGGGCCAATCATATTTAGATTAAGAGGATTCCTTTTAAGATAAATTTGTCTTGAGATCCGCAGACTGGGCCCACAGCTTGATTTTATGAGTATCTAGGCAGACACAGGGTAGAGGGTAAATGCAGAACAGGTCCCTTTTCCCAGTAGGAAAATCCAACCACATTTCCTGGAATATGCCAAAAGCAGAGAAAGTCTCACCTTATCAGAATTGTGCTTAAGCAATAAGCAGGCCAGTGTGGGATGCAGAGATCTCAGAAAAAGGTGGCCCCAGATGCTTCTACCATCTTTATATCTTCCTACTCAGTACCTCACAGTGTTTCATGCAGAGCGGAGACCAGATGGACAGGTGGAAGGCAATCTGGAAGCACCTCTGCAGTTTCATACTTTCTGTGAGGAGTGTTACTTGAACCATTAAAAATGCAAAACTAAAATATAGAAGTGGAGTTTAAGTAAGCATCATGTGGACCTTCTAGATATTAATTTGCTCCTAGATTCAGGTTCCTCCCAGGTCGTAACTGCCCCTGACAAACTAAACTCTCTATCGGAACAACCCAGAACCTCTCAAATCTAGTTTTTTCCCCAGCATTCCTTTCTTGGTGAGCTTCTCACTTCTCAAGATATACTGTATAGCGTGGCACACATCAGACTTCTTTACATTTTTGTAAGCTCTTGGAGGGCACATATTAACCTTAACATGAACCATGACACTGAGTATACAGAAGTGTTCTTGACATGTTTGTTAAGTGAAATATAGGAACCTGGATGCCAAATATTCACCTGTGTTATAGAAAGGGCTAAAGATATTTTGCTTACAGAGAAGATAAATTGAGTGAAATTTTATAGAGAGAAAATAGATGGCAGAAAATATCTTATGTGATGGAAAAATAGCAACTAAGAAGGTGATTGCATTGGCCCTACCGGTCCCTAAAAGGATAGACCAAGAGCAATGGATAGAGGCTGCAATAAAAAAGATATTTAAGTAAGTACATTACAAAGCTTTCTTAGAGTCGCAGCCCTGACATTACCACCCAAAGAGCAGTGACATGAGTTCTCTCACATTGTAGATATTCCAAATAAACACTAATGCTAGTTCACTGTGATGTTATAGTTCATGAAGCATTGTTGTGGTGTGTGAGTGAGGAGATGCTGGAGACCTTTGAGATCCTTTCCAGTCCTGTGACAGTGTGATGTAATGACACTATCAATAGTCCCCTGTTTGAACAAAAAATTTGAAAAAACAGTTACCTGGTTTTTGAAAACAAAAAGCTATTTTTGTATCCGAATAATGGTAATGATAAAGGTTTTAGTAGTCACAGACCAACTAATACATGTGAGTGTGACTAAAAATTGTACATTGATAGTTGTTACTACAATGAATAAGAAATTAAGGCTCAGGCACTATGCTTTGTTCAAGTGCTGTATCTTCTTCATACTCTAATACAGGACATTTATATAGCTATTGTTTTAGGATTTGTGAGATACATCGTCTCTGTTGGAACTGCTAAACTCCACTGTTAGGCATCAAAGCAACTATTGATAATATACAAATAGGTATAGCTTAAAAATGAATGAAAACTGTGCCCCCAAATCCCCCAACATTCTCAGTCAAGATTAGTTTGTCAGTCTCTAAAGCTTTGCTCCTTTCTCTTTGAGAATAAGAAAATTCATACAAGGCCATACTCCTTGTGTCATACTTACTCCATTTGCTTTGCTGAGAGCCTGGAAGTAGATGCTGTAGCTTTTCAGTGGGGAGAGAGGAGGGTTCCAGTAGCCATTATATGTTTTGTTATCACCCACTGTAAATGGCTGGGTGACAGGTAGGTTGGCAGGTTTCAATTCAGCAGCAAAGTAGTGTAAAGAATCCAGGCTGGAGGCATTCCTATAGCTCACAGGTACCGAGAAGCACTCGATGATGTCAGCTGCCCTTCGGGATTTTTGAAGTCTCTCCTCCTTGACAACCAGCTGATAAACACTGGGTAGGAAAGGGAAGAGACAGATGAGAAAGTCTTTCAAGGGACACGCTCATCAGTTTTCATGTCAGCACAACATTTCCAACCTGTAAACATCATGGTCACTGCTGTCTACAACTAGCTCCTTTTCTTTGTAGTTAAGGATTTTCACATCCATTGTTTTGTAGAAATCTCTCTCCTCTCAGAGGTTATAAATTCAGGTGATACTGGAAGTGTCCAAAATTCATCTTGGTCCCCATTCCTACAAAGCTGCTGTGCCTCCTTCTGCATGTGTTTCATCATGTGTCAGGTAGACAGATCTTGAATGTAGTTCTCTTCCCCAGTTTCTACCTTCTTGGAACTTACTCTTTATTTTCAATTAACAATCTCTAATCTCTTGCCCTCAGCAGTGATGCTCTCCCTCTTTTCTTCTTCCATTGTTCATACCTGACTTGGGCACTTTCCTGTCTCTAACCTAGACTCACTTGGTCCCTTTGTCTCTGATTTATTAGATCAGTTAATCAGTTCATTCATTGATCTTCCTATTTATATAACATTGTCCCATAGTCTATTAATTGTCTAAATTATTCAACTACATCCCTCATCATGGCATGTGAAGCCCTTGGTTTGACACTCAGCCTTTATTTCAGAAGGTCTCCTGATGTTTGCTCCATTGCAGCTGCTGCAGATGCCATGCTATTGTACACACATCATTTGGCCCTCTTGAATAAATGCTATTCCTTTAGAAAATCCTTATTGTACAGCTCTATGTAACCCATGTTCTGAGATGGAAGATGAATTTCTCAGAGTGTTCCAAATGAGATTTGTATAAATTAATGAGGTGGTTGAAGCAAAGGCCCCAAACCAGACATTTAAATATGGCATAGAGAAATAGCATATTGCTTATGAATAAAAGAGGGTGAAGATACATGTTTCCACCCTTTGATCAGATTATCCATCCACAGATACATGGTTAAGACACTCAACTTGGGAAAAAACACAGAGGCACAGGACTGGATCATTAAGAAAAATAAAGGCTACAAATTTCCCTTCTCTGAAAAATATATAACATCTTCAATATGGCAAGTATTCCCTGAATCCCCTTGAGCATGGGATGGTTAATCATGCACATGGGGAAGAGGTTAGCTTGTGGGCATAAGACAGACTTGGAAGAATATGAAATATGATATATGTATGCATGTATGCATATATATATATATATATATATATATATATATATATGAATGACATCATTTCAAGTTTATAAAATTAGCTGAGGCAATTAAATGCTTAAATTAAACTGCGGTTTCAATTGTCATTCCTGCTTCAACTCTGGGGTCTTTCTTAAATGAGCAATTGTAGTGCTTCTCTGGCCAGCTAAGACTGAAGCAGTCACTGGAAAACACCACAAAGACCTAAACTCCAAACGTGAAAATCATGTGATGGGACTGGAGGGGCACTTAAAGCAGAGTCTTTAGGACCTGCACTGCTCTTTATGTAATGATAATCTCAGGTAAAATTTCAGATCTGTAATGGTGCTAATGGTAGCTTGACTAATGGATGGTCCATTACTCATGGGACTCTGGTCTTTGTAGAAAAGGGCAAGAGGCAACCAAAAGTAGAAGATTAACTTCTGAAGCAGTTTCCTGGAGTCTCCTGCTGAGAAAAGCAATGGAATCTAAGAATAGTCTGCACTGGATTTGGGGGCATGAAACCTACCCAACCCTCATACATCCCTGACCAATGATCTCATCCCCAACATCAAGGGATGGAAAGAGTGATAGGCCCCTGCTGTCTCATAAGGCTCTGTCTGTATCTTGCCACCACTTTGGTTTATTATGTCTACAAGACAAGACCTCTGTCTTGGCTTCTCATACAGCTTTCTTATTCTAGCTCATCTTCATTCTCTAAACTGAAGGCCCAAAGTCTTGCGAGGTTCCTAAGGGCCATATCATCCCCTCAGAATCACTTTTTATTACTTCTGGCTTTCCAGTGATGGGAAAGATCAAGAGCCCAAGGTGAGCCTCACGTACTGCCCGAGACTGGCATGAGATTCTGCAGTTCTGAACCCAGATTCTACTGGGTTCTGAACATTTGAACATGCCAAGGCCCTAGAGAAAGGCACAACATTTGGATAGAGGTTAACATGTAACCTCACCACTTACTCCTCTTACCAACCTGAATTTGAGTTTCTCTTTGTACATTTAACCAAATTCTACTCTACATTGGAGATGGTGCTAAGCCTGAGAGGTTAAGTGACCTATGCAGGTCAAGCTGCAGCAAAAGCAGAATGTCAGATATGTCCTTCATGGTGCAGTATCCTTTCTTCTCCATACATTCTTTTCATACAAACTAACACAACATCTGGAGGGGCATCTGAAAATGTTTTTCCTTTTCTTTTTTCCTAACTTGGTGACCTGAACTCTTTATCTTTATCTCAACCAGCCTCATAAAACCACAAAGATTAAAAAGTACATTGGAGGGTAAACTGTATAGCCAACGTATAGTTACACGATTGGGATTATTGTACCAAAAGATACTCAGCAACTCCCTGATAGCCCCTGCATCTGTAGCTTTTCCATTTAGAGGCTAATCTTCAATTGCAGCCAGAAAGTCATAAACCATTTTGTCAAATAAATCCATTGCCAGGGCATCCAGCCCCTCTCAAAGACCTAGGAACTATGATTAAAGAGGAGGAGAGAAGAAACAACACCTTAGTTGTGTAAGTTTCCTTGTGAAGTGTCCTTTGTGAAGGATACTTGTTAGGAAGCTACAGGGGAAAGAAACCAGACTCTGCATATTATTTTTGTTTTCTATAGTGACAGCATCCTTACTTTCATCACTGTCTTGAAAACATATATATCTAGGAGCATGCTGCTCTGAGCTTCTTGGTGGTGATAAAATTGTATGTAAATGAGAACAGTCCCCCCAAAGCCTTATCTTCAGCTTGGGAGAAGTGGCTGTAATGACTATTTAGGATTACCTGGAAAGAGAAGGGAGTTTTTCAGGAAATTCCTGACAACATAAGAGAAGAATGCCTTACAGTGTTCACCTCTCAACATACAATTTTTTCTCCTCCCATGTTATCGTCTCTGTTTCTCTCAATGAGAACATGAAAATTATGACCATTTGTTTCATGTAACTTATCTTGGGGATCTCCTCTTTTAGGGCTCTGAAAACTATATTGTATCCTCACTCTGTCTCATTCACTATAAGGTGGCTACTCAAAGATTGAGGAGAATTTTTATTTTCAGTTTCAGTGTCTCTTGACATTTGAGGCAAGAACATCCCACTCTGTTCCGAGGTTCCAAGATCCAAGGATACAGAGATCAACTTCGTCAGATACCATGAAGTTTAGAATCTACAGGATTACTGCAAGTTCTGGAAAACTCTGTCCCTTTTTAATCTTTTTATTTTGAGTAGTACATGTTTCCAGCACACAGTGATTACTTTCACCTTAATTCTTTTTTTGCATCCCCTTCCCCTTCCTTCCTTCACCTTGGCTCCCTGCTTTTATAAGCTAATAGTTTAGATCAGGGATGGCAAACCTCTTAGAGCTTTCAGTAACACAAACTGCCCACTGTGGCATGTGTACCTGAGGTTTGCCACCACACAGGTTTAGACTATGATGCCAGACACTACTTTAGGTGTGACTCATGCTTCTCTGACCAGACTGCACTGAGGCAGAGACCTATCAGAGCCATCCTTCCATTATTAACAATTCCAATGGCACCTTTTCTAGCCAGTGGTTGTATCCACCAGGGATGTTGAACTGAGATGACAGCCAAGGAGTAGATTTTAGTTTTCAGGTAAAGACTGTCCAACTCCTTGTTCTCCCAAAAAGATGCATGTCTTAGTTCATATTAATCCAGCAACAGACCCTGAGTCAAGGTTTCACGATATGTGATGCATTAAGAAAATAGTCAAAGGAAGCAGAAGGGAAAAGAAGAGGGAGCAAAGCAAGGGTGTGAAAACAGGTGTAACCAGTCTCAGAATTGTCTTATGGGGAGCTCTGGAGTATAAATTATGTCCTAGAGATGGTCTTATTTCATGCTTTCAAATCTCAAGTAGCAATTACTTATTGACTATGGGTTGCCCCAGAGGGATGTAATCTCAAGGACTCCCAACTCTGTGGGTGGGTCAAGCAGATGACTCCAGTAGCCCAGGCAGTCTTCCAAGGGAGGTTACTCCTTGCATCAACATGGAGCAGCAGGGAAATGGGCACCCTGCAGAAAAGGGAGTTCACAAAATTTGTGTGGGTATCCCCAGTGGCCCCCACAGAGCACTTCTGGAACAATGAGCAATAATCACATGGGATTTGTGTAAGATGATAATTTCATTTTGGCAAAGTATTTTTCAGCTTGTGCTTCCAGGCCCATACAGCTGAGGCATACAACAAGTTTTCATCAGCCCTCATGGCATTTCTGCTGCAGATTCTTCAAGTGAGGACTGAGAAGAGTCATCATAGACTCTTAAGAGGGTAGTACAGCTTAGCTGTTCTTAACTTTGGCTGCACTTTATAATCCTAGAGGCCTTTTTAAAATGCCCTTTTCTTGGGGACTGAATCAGTAGGGATAGGACCCCAGGATCAGTAGGGTTCTTTTTTAAAGCTCTCAAGGTAGTTCCGACACTTGGCAATGAAGCCACAAACTTAGGTGCTTCTGATGCTCACACCTTTGTATTCAGTAGGAACATCCCCTACCATCATTCTCGCCCTCTTAAAAACCATTGATTTGGGTTATTCCAGGTCCACTAAAGCATCTATTGATAATTGTTAGTCATTACCTATCACAACTTAAGTTACTGTGTGCCACACTGCCTGGCTGTTTTCTCCTATAGCTTTTATCACAACCAAAACATTTTTTTGATGATTTCTTTATTGGGTTACTGCCTGTGCCCCCATAGTGTGTGAATTTCATGAGGTCTCAGAGATTTCTGTTTAGTTCATTGCTTTTAATACCATTACAAATACATAAAAATTATCCACAGAGTATTCGTTAAAGAAATAAATTTACAAAACTGATTTGAAGTACACACATCAATTCTTAAGACATACCTTTATACCTATTTGCTGTTTATTTGTCCAAAATGCCTTTTCCACCCAGATCAAATGTCATCTTTCTGACTTGCAAGCCTGTCTTTATTGCAAAACAGAACTGATTTCTCTTTCTCTCAGTCTATCTTGCACACATAACTTTCACTGTTACCTACTGCAATGATGACTGAATGTTTATTGAACACCGCTTAGGCACTATGTCAAATTCCCCCCCCACTCCATTATTTTATTAGATCCTCATGACATCTTTGAGCTCCTTGAGATACATTTTCTCCATTTGATAAAATAAGAGAATGAAAGCACAGAGATGCTCCAAATCTTTCTCTGGGTCACTACTATTTGAGCACTAGAGCTAAGAGTTGAACCCAGTCAGTCTGATTCCTAAGCCATCGGTGTTAACCACAGGCTATACAGCTTTCCATCACACTAGAGGGTAAAGCCACTGTCCCTATCTCATTCCTCTGAATTTTGTGCTGTTTAAAAATTATTTTTGTCAAGGAAAATACAATAATGTTTTATAAAATTTGGAAACTGGACAAAAGGTAAAAATGGGCTTCCTTTTATCCAGTTATTGTAACATACTCATCAATGAAGTGTTGGTGAATCTTTTCGCATTATACTCTTCTATTAAATGATCTATGATTTAACACTGAAAATCAACATTGGGAAGCCTTTCTTTCTTAGATGTTCATATTACAGCAGGCTTGGTTAGTTTGCATGTACACTGGTGCCCCGATTCATGGTTTTGCTTTCCATGGTTTCAGTTAACTGAAGCGAGCTGTAGTCAAAAAGTAAAAGGGACAAACTTCTCCAAAGAAACAATTCTTAAGTTTTAAGCTGTGCTGCATTCTGAATGGCACAATAAAACACACACTGTTCCACTCTTTCTCTCCCGGAACATGAATCATCCCTTCATCTGATGTAAACAAACTATACAATTTTCCAGTCAAACACTCATCAGCTATAGTAGTTATAAGGTCAACTATCACAGCATTACCTTGCCTGTGTTCAAGTAGCCTTTATTATACTTAGTAATGGCCTCAACACACAAGGGTAGTGACATTAGCAACTTGGATATGACAAAGAGAGTTTGTAAAGGGCTCCTTTAGGTAAAATGTGAAAGTACAATATTTTGCAAGAGAAAGGCATAAGGTCTACATAATTTTAAAACATTATGTTGTTACAATTGTTATATTATATTAATAGTTATTATTTTTCACTTCCTATTGTGCTTAAATTTATAAATTAAGCCTTATTTTAGGTATGATGAATAGGAAAATACAGTATATAAAGTGTTTGATGCAATTTTCAGTTTCTGGCATTCGCTAGAGGGTTTTGAAACATGTCCTCTACAAAAGGGGGGGTGATGGACAATTTTACTTACAGTTACATATTTAAGGTTACCAATACCACGTACTTTTGATTATTCCAGAGGCCTGATGATTAAGTAAAGTTTTAGACTAACAAACTTTTCATTTTAGTACTGCTGAGAATAGACACAAAAATGAGGTCTTGCCCGAAACACACAGACTCAGTATCATATGGTTTACTTATGCCTCCTTTTCAAAGTTTAATTATTATTATTTTTGTTCGTTTGCTTTTCCAGTATGGAAGTTGAACCCAGGGTCTTCGCACTGAGCTAAATCCTCAGGCCTTTTAGAAATTTAAATGTATGAAGCCAGATGGGCTGTTTTTTCTTGTGTGGGGGGGAGATTTTAATTCCTAATTCAGTCATTTTATTTGTTAAAAATCTACTAAAATTTTCTATTTTTTTCATGTGTTAGTTTTGGTTAGGTGTTTCATTTCATCTACACTGTATGTTACTGACATAAAGCCCTTTCTAGTGTTTTCATTTCTAAAATTTCAGTAGTGATAGCTCCTGTTTCATTCCTGATTTGGTAATTTATGTCATCTCTCCTTTTCTTTTGGGCAGTCGTGATAAAGAGTTCTTAAAGGTGTTGATCAAACTCAACTTTTCACTGTTTCTGTTTCTGATTGCACTGATTTCCACTCCGATCTCTGATCTATTCTTTCTACTTGCTTGAGGTTTAGTTTGCTCTTATTTTCTACTTTTGAAAGGGAGAAGCCTTGATTTTTGATTTGAGGATTTTCTTATTTTTTCCTTTAGATGTTTAACCCTATAATTTTTTATCCAAAAAATTCTATGTTTGAAGTCTAATATTTAGGAAGAACAGTTTCAATTTCTCACAAATTTATCTGCCAAAAAGCAAGCAAGTGATTTTATCCTAACTCATGCTATGAGTCTCTGATATCTCCAACCAGAGATATATTTCATAGTACCATGGTGGCATTATCATTCATGATATAGACACCAAACTATGTAACCAGATGTCAGCAAACAATGTAGTATCATATAAAAATGATAACTGAGATTTATCTACAAATACAAGTTGACTTAATGTACAAAAATAAATAAATACAATATAACTCTTTAATAGAATAAATAACTGAAATCACATAATCATCTTGATATATGCAGAATATACAAAAAACTATTTAATGAAATATAACACATAACTATGGTATAAACTACTGGAAAGGAAAGGAAAGGAAAGGAAAGCAAAGGAAAGGAAAGGAAAGGAAAGGAAAGGAAAGAACAAAAGTAACTTTCAATTTGATAAAGGCTATTTAAAAGAGATGTAAAAGTAACACACTCAGGGGTAATGGTTTCCCTCTAAAATCAGAATCAATACAAAAATATTTGGTTACCACTGTATTAAAGAGTCTAGTCAGTAAAATAATGCCAGAATCTACTTATTAACTAATAGCTCACAACTTGTAAAGGAAGAAGTGAAACTTCTTATTTGCAAATATGACCCTGTATGTTGACAACCATAAGGAGTTTCTTCACACACACACACACACACACACACACACACACACACACACATTCACCATAGCAACAACTAATTGCTTCAGAAAATCAAGGTATACAACATTAGTATATAAAGTAAATTGTATTTTTATAACTAGAGAAGACCAATGTGAAAATGAAATTAAGCACACAATTCAATTCACAATAGCTTCAAAAGAAATATAAATAAGTTTAACAAAATAAATGAAATATTTGCATATTGAAGAGTAAGAAATTTAAGAAGATATAAAAAATGGAAACTCATTTCGTGTTTATGGATTGGAATCATCAGCATTGCTAAGACGACAATTCTCTCCAAATTTATCTAGAGATGCAATGTAAGTCTTGTCAGAATCATAAAAATCTTTACTAAAACTAACAAGCTGATCGAAAAATGTATATAGAAATACAAAAAGGACCGATAATAGACAAAATCATTTCATAAAGGACAAAATTGTAGGACTTAGAGTTTCTGATAGTATACATTAGGAAAATCAATTAGTTATATGTTGGCAGAAGGTCAGACACATAAATTAATGAAATAAAATTGAGATTCCTGATATAAACAAACTGATTTTTTGACAAAGGTACCAGGACAAATCAATAATAACAGTATAGTCTCTTCAGCAAAGGGAGCTGGGTCAACTGAATAGCCACATGCAAGTATTTAAGTTTAAATTTATACTGTAGTTATGGTCTCATGATGCATTGTTTTCCTATAGGTGACTCAAGTTTATCACTCTTTATAGCAGAACAATATTTCTTCATGCATAAGTGTCAGATTTTCTTTAATGACTCATCTGTTGATGGACACATAGGCTGCTTCCAAGAGTCATGTGGTGCTGTCATAAATCGATCAGACACACAAGCTTAACCATTCTCAAAAAGAATTTGATGTGTTATGTATGTATACAAATTGCCCACAACGAAAGTGATCATGATATACTACAAACACTGCAGTAATAAAAATCAAAATTTTTTAAAATGACAAGATAAACTTGGACAATACAAAAGATCTAGCTGAAAATGAATTATAGTCTTAAATGCAAAAGCTAACATTGTAAAACTGCTAGAAAAAAGTCTTTGTGACCTTGGACTGGGACAAATGCATATAGATACAAGGCAAAAAACATGAGATATGAGTAAGAAAAAGACAAACTAATGTCATTAGACTTTTCAAAATTGGGCTTCAAAAATTACTACACAAATTAAAATATACATGCTACAAGAAAATATTTCCAGTCATATTTATGGCAAGACTGATACTCAACCCATACAGTGACCCATTATAATTCAACAAGAAGTTACCACGACTCGATTTAAAAAGGCCAAAATATTTAACTAAATACTTAATCAAAGGTGAAATACAAATGGCTAATAAGACAATAAGAAAGATCACCATTTAGAAATTATTAGGGAAATGTAAATTAAAATAATGAGAATACCAGGTGCAATGGTACAAGCCAGTAATCACCATATTCTGGGAAGCTGAGGCAGAAAAATCTCAAGTTCAAGCTCAACCTGCTCAACTCAGCAATTTAGTGAGAAACACACTGCTTCAAAACTCAAAATTTAAGAAAGTTTTGGGGGCATAGTTCAATGCAAAATCTCCGGGTTTAATTCCTAGAATAGTACACCCCAACCAAGTCGCGGGTACAGTCATTTGTGGGCTTAGTCCTTGGCAGAGTTATCCTTAGAACCTAACTAATAATCATTTGTGGAAATCTCCACAATTTGGCCAAACTAAGTATCTTCCAGAGCTGTTTTTCTGGGGGCGGGGCCAAAGGTTTGCACGTAGCCAATCCGAGAGCATTATTCAGTTCTCCTGGCTGCTGAATGGCTGCTGCCCTTTCATGTATTTCCGCGTTGCACCAGCATTCCCGCGTGGTAACAGGTCGCTACAAGTTTGTAGCTATCTCAAGTGTTCTTGGGTTATTCTGTAAGCCCTAAGATCCCTAAGATGCCTAGAAAACGTGCTGCACCTTCTAAGGCTTCATGAATACAGCATTTTATTAAATTAAATTAAATTAAATTAAATTACATAATTGTGGGAAACATAGCATATATGATGTTTAAGCTATAAAAATGGGCATTCCTCGGCATTTTTCTGACCATATCTGAAATTTGCATATTTGCACAATTCATGGTACTCTAGGAACAAAACGCCCGTGTATTTTGGGCTCCACTGTAGTATAATCAATCAGTTAATCAATCAAACAGTCGATGACAATGAGAAACTATTGCAAATACTCACATGGCTATCAGTCAGAGACAACAGCAAAAGTCGGCAAGAATAGAAAAGTTGCTATCATCACACTTTATGTTGAGAAGGTAACAAAGTAACTTTGGTAAACCACAATCTGGCAGCTCTTTAAAAACATAAACATATTACAGGATCTAGTCATAGCAACAACTACTTCTAAGATAACAATATGCAATATATTAACTAGTGTTAATTTCTTATGTTTTTGAAATTCTGTATCACTGCTATCCTTTTTTTTTGTTTTGCTTTTTAAATAAAAAACTAAACATAAAATTACCATTCATCCAGCCATTACACTCTTAGTTACTCAAGATAAATGAAAATATTCATTAACACAAAGGAGTCTAAAACTATTCATGATATCATTACTTATAAAAACCAAAATAGGGAGACAATCTACACATTCAAATACTAGTGAATAGAAAGCAATACTTTCTACATTGCATCCGTACAATGGGATAGTATTTTAGCAATAAAAGCCAAAGTACTGCTAAGTAAGACATTGTAGGCTCGAAGACTGTGTATTGTATGATCCCATTTATGTGAAATGTCAAAAAAAGGGACATTTAGACAGAAATCAGATTTGTGATTGTCTCGGCATGGCAGTAGGGATAGGAAGCAAGTGTATACAGGCATAAAAGGTTTTACAGTAGAAATGTTCTAAAATGGCATTGGGATAATCGTTGAATAACTGAAAATTTACTGAAAAAATTGTACATTTAGAATGGGTGAATTTTATGGTGTACAAATTACACCTCAATAAAGCTGTAGGGAAAATGAGAGAAATGGACTAAATGATCTTGAATGTTCTTTTCTGCTTCAAAAGTCTATGTTTTAGCTTCCATCTATGTGCAAATTTTAATACAAAAATGCTATGACAAACCGTCAGTGTTATTGCACAAGATGGGCTAAGAAACAAGTGTGAGTTTTGTAATCCCCAGCAGAACCTAGCTTTGTAATTTCATTCCCCACGTTAAAGGTCACTCCAAACTTTAGAGCTGAAATTTACAATGATATGTCTTAGTTAGCCAACCTTTATATCAAGGGCGTGGGAATTGTGGTTTTTATTCACTATTTGCCTAGTCAACATAGCTCATGGAGGACACTAAGAAATGGGGGAGGTATATGAATCTGTGTGAGCATCTTTGCTTGGTCTCTGACTAGCTACTTGGGCGATTGCCCCATTTGTCTGTGTTTTACATACTTATTAATTCATTCACCAAATGTTTACTGAGTGGCTATCACATAGCAGGTACAAATTTAAATGTAACCTAGCTGGGACTTAGAACCAAGTACTAGAAGCTTAGAACTAAGATGCAGTTGATGGATTTTAACTAATCACACAATCCAATGATGTGTGACTAGAAAGAAGCACTTTGCCACGGATTCTGAGGAGAGGAGAGCCTGCAGTGCAGTGTGAGGACGAAGTGAGATAACGTGTCTGGAAAGTGCTTTCTAGAAAGCACTTCACACAAGCTGACAGGAGCCATTCGCAATTGTCTCATGCATTACTGCAGGGTCAGTGAATAAACAACAGAGTTGTCTCATGTTGTGCTTGGCTGTTTTTCATGTGATTGAATTACCCTTACTACATTTAATGAAAGTGGATTTTCTATAGAAATTTAGAGGAAGAAAAATAAGTTGTATAAAGGACCAATGATGATTCAACTGAAGAATTCCAGTAAATTTTCCTTATTTGATAAGAGCTGCAGATAGTCTTCTCCAATATATTATTTAGAAATACAACACGCTTTTATTGAGTGTGAACTATAGCTAAAGTATAGTCTGTCTACATTTAAATCAAAATTCAGACAGCCTGCCTTCATCCTCATGTCTTTTTTTTCTCTTTTTGCCTTAAGCAAGGCCCTTCTCTCATTCATAGCACTGCGTCTACTCCGTGAACGATATTTGTGGCCCCCAGTTGGATACACCCAGCATCTTTTCTCTTCTCATCATCTGCAAAGCTACAACTATCTGACTTCATTTTTTTATTCTTTTTTTAATTGAGAAAAAGAACAAAAACAATCATGCAGAATTCCAAAACAATATGAGATTAACAATGGTTAATACACTGCATATTGCTATCTTCAAAGTAGTTGCTCATATTATAAGATAAAGGCATGAAAAAATGAAAGCAGAAATTGTTCGTTCTGATGAGCTAACAGATTAGTAATATAATTAACTACCATATATATTTTTCCCTGTTTTTCTTTTCTCCTTTCCCTCATCTCAGTTGTTCATTTAAAAATTTTTTTTTTATTTTGAAGATAGAAAATACAACAAAACAAGACAGAACAAAATCCATTGTGACAATGCAGTGAAATTGGTACCGAATGTCAGAGTAGGATACCAGGATAACAGTATTAGGTACCATAGTATATCTTGTTATCTTCACAATAGCTGTCCATTCAATCAGGTACAACAAAATCAAGCCAAAAACAGAACATTATAAAACCTATCAAAAGAGGATATTGAATAGAGCAAAACAATCAGAACAAAGCAAAATAGTGAAAACAGTATTTGCCTTCAAAGAGAAGACTGGAGGAAATTCCCATGTTTGCTGTATTGCATATGGTCATCTTTCCAAGACATGCTCAGACCTCTGACCCTAGTCAGCATAGTCAACACAACACAAGCGTGTAGCTGCTTTATGGGCCTTAATGGCTATCAACTCCAGTTGTCCTCAGCACCATTCAGTTGCTAAAAGGGGTGTGGGACATGGGACATTTGATTCTCTGCTTGCGCGCTATAGGCTCACAAGAGACGCTGACTTTTCTCTGCCCAGCACGCCTGCTGCTCATTCGCACAGCCACTTACCAGGAAGGAGGGCTCAGTTATTCTTTCTTTTGAGCAGTTTGTTCCCCTTTCAATTTCACAATATCTCCTGTACATATTTGATCCTATTTATTCTTTTAGTTTTTTTATACTAGGACAACAGTATGGTTTTTACACATGCATAAACATCACTTTTTTGTATCCATCGTGCAGTGCATAGGCATTTGGGTTGTTTCCAATATTTAGCTATTACAAATTTGTTTCTATACATGTGGTCATACATATATTGCTGTGGTATGTTTTCAGTTCTTCTGGGAAAATACTCATAAAGGAAATAGCTGGATTGAATGGAACCTTTAATACTAGTTTTTTGCAGAGTCTCCATACTGATTTTCACAGTGGTTGCACCAGTCTACACTCCCACCAACAGAGAAGCTTTCCTTTTTTCCCCAACAGACCCACTAACATTTGTTAGTGGTCGATTTCTTGAGGACAGTCATTCTTTCTGGAGTAAGATGGAATCTCAGTGTTGTTTTAACTTGCATTGGCTGAACATTTGTTCATATATTTATTTTTTATTTGCATTTCTTCATTTGAGAAACACTTATTCATCTCAGATGCCCATTTTTCAATTTGGGTCTTTGAATTGGGGGTGCCCAATTTTTTCAATGCTTTATATGTTCTACATAGAAGTCTTTTGTCTGCGGAATGGTTGGCTAAATTTTTTCCCCACTCTATGGGCTTTCCTTTTACTCTGTTGATTACACTGGTGTCTCCTGTCCCTTGGGATCCCTAGGTACATTCCCAGCTCAGACCTTTGCATTCGCTATGCTCTGTGCCTGGAATCCTATTGCTTAGGATATATCCAACTCTCAGAAGACTTGCTTCTTCCCTTGCAGTCAGGAAACTCTTACCTATCCACTATGTTTTAAATGATACCCCAAGCCCACAGTGTTTCCTATTTCAATCTCCTATTTAATTTATCCCCATATCATCTAGAATAACTAAGAGGTTAATTCTCTTTAAGAAAGCATTATAACTGTATTATTTCTACCCTTTTTTCTGTTTTGCTTTTTTTCTTTTTAAATAAAAAAGGAAGTACTATAAGCACCACAAATGTTAGCTTTCCTGTAGAAAATGCAACTGGATAAATGCAGGATAGAGTACCTTGATTTGGTGACCTTTTCTAAAGCAGTCCTGAACCACAAAACAAAGAGGAGATTTTAGTTCTGGTCTCTGTCTGGCACACTGAGAAAGTCACTTTATTTGCAACTAAAATGAGGTAATTCAAACCAATGCAATAAGACATAAACAGAAGAGATACACATCTTACTAAGGAAAGCAATTCATCATCATTTCTAGATAATAGGACTTGTGACCTAATATATTGAAGAGAATCAACTGAAAGGCATTCCAAAATTAATAAAAGATTCTAGTAAAGTGGCTTGATATAAGATAGAGATAAATAAACTATACACTATGAGAAACAAGATAGAAAACGTAATGAAAAATCCTTTTAGAAGAGTTCTGTAAAAATAGCTAAGGATAACACAAATAACAATTGTACAAGACTGACATTAAGGTTGCAAAACCCCTTCACTGAATAATGTAAAAGAACATCTTGAACCCCTGGCCCAAGGCTTGACAGAGTGGGTGTTAAATAATTGTGCTCAACCATAGATAAGTAAACGTACAGAAATGCTGAAGACTTCAGCAAAAGTATAACACATTGTAAAGAATGTCAATTCTTATAAAATTGATACATCATTTTCTTTGGAAAAAATCAAGTTTTATAAAATATGGACCAGTTCAGCGACAGTTGGAAGCTTTAAGGACATGGGTGATATTATTTGACAATTGCAATAGTGTTGGGAGCCGCGGCCTACACCGGTCGCCTTACTTGGCGGACGTAGGGCCTGTGGGTGGGAGCGGAGCCTGAGCTAGATTGCCCCTCCCATCGAGTGAGTCAAGTTGGCGCCTGCTTCCTGCCCCCTGATTGTGCTGGCGACTTAAACAACCCGCTCTGTAAGATAGTCTGCCTAGCAACAGCTGATGTTAGCCAGTCAGCCCGCATCGCGCGCTTTGAACTGATTGGCTACTGTTGCCCTATAAAAGTGAATGCCTTTCCCGCCACGAGAGGAAGCACAAAGAGGGATAGAGAAAGTCCACCGGCGAGAAAGGGCTGGTGGCAGAGAGGAGGCCTCGCGGGGCCCACGTGGAGACAAATAAAGGCAAGGTTGCGCACTATCAGAATCTGTCGCGTGTTCTTCCTGCAGGCCGGGAGCGACATCGACATTTGGTGACCCGCACGGGGACTGATCAACCCCGAGACACGGCGGTGGTGTGCAACGCTCCAGCGTGGTGCTGCCGGACAGGTGAGTGGGGATAAGCCTGGGCTCTGGGTGGCGCGCACCTACAGGGCTTTTAGACTCCCCTCAGGCTCACGCATAGGTGACGGGTTCTTTAAGTCACACGCGGTGAGTTACAGCCCTTAGAGGTTAGAGATGGGTAATTTACCGAGCGCGGAGGCGCGGCCCTTGGTAAAGGCCCTTAGAAAGCTTTTAAAAGCTAGAGACCTCAGGGTAGGTCAAAAAACACTGGAACTATTCATAGCAGAGGTAGATAGGGTAGCTCCCTGGTTTTTACCCACGGGGCATTTAAACCTGCCGTCATGGGAGAAGTTAGGCGGGGACCTCGCCTCGGCGGAATTGGAAGGGGATATTTCGCCGGCTATTCGCCCCCTGTGGGAAATGATACATGCGTGCCTTGAAGGGGAGGGGAAGGGGTTCCCGTCAGCAGTTAGAGACGCGGAAATCATAGACGCACGCAAGGCTTTTGAGCAGGCAAAGTCGGAATGCTCTCGGGAGGGATCTGTCCAGGGGGAAAAAATCCAGGGAAAGATAGAGGACACCCAAGCTCTAGAGTCCTCCGACTTAGATAGCGAGGAGGAACCAGAAGGTGGGGCAGGAAGCCGAGAGGCCAAAAACCCCTATGCCGAGTTGCGCCGTGAATTGGAATTGTGTGCGTGCGCCGCCCGGGAAAAGCAGAGAGAGGAGAAAGGGCCCCTGAGCGCTCTCTGGCGGGGAGGAGACAGAGAGCCATCCGCTCCGCCCTGGAGCTCTTTTCCAGAAGCGGCTCCCCGCCGAGAGGCCGCTACAGGGAACCCTCCCTTCTCTCAGCCGGCACAGGAAGTGACGCCCCGTTCCACTCTGTCGCGACCGCCGTCTTATGACGCTGCGCCGCGGGGCGGACGATATTTTCATGGGCGGTTATGGAGGGGTGAACGATGGCCCGGAGGGGATCCACCGATGCAAGGAATGGATTACGGTCTTTATGGAGTATATCCTGTGCAAATGGCCCCAGGCCAAGGGCGCAATGTTTGGGAACCGTTTGAAATAAAACAGATTAGAGAATTAAAAAGCGCTGTCACGACCTTCGGGCCCACAGCTCCTTATACTATAGCTATGCTAGAGAATCTTGCCTCTCAGCCTCTTACACCAGGTGAATGGATGCAGCTGGCCAAGGCATGCCTTCCTTCGGGTAGTTATCTTGATTGGCGAGCCTGGTATGCCGAGTTTGCCATCGAGCAAGCAGAAAAGAATGTTAGCAGGGGGCATGCAAGGTGGAACGAAGATATGCTCCAGGGCTCAGGCAAATATAGGGATGACCAAACTCAGTTCCCCAATGAGGTGTATGACCAAATCTCTAATATTGGGCTCCGCGCATGGAAACAGGTGAACGGTGCGGGGGCGGCCTCATTATGCCTTTCTAAGATAGTGCAGGGTGCCACAGAGCCATTTGTTGATTTCGTGGCTAGGATGCAAGATGCGGGCGATAAAGTTTTTTCAGACCAAGAGGTGGCAAAGCCCCTGATCAAACAACTCATTTTTGAACAATGCACAACAGAGTGCAAAGCGGCTCTTGCCCCGCATAAAAACAAGGATCTCAATGCTTGGATTAGGATTTGTAGGGAGATTGGAGGGCAGATGACTGCAGCAAAGCTTGCGGCGGCCTTTGTAGCCGCGACAGCACAAGCTAAGGATGCTTCTGGACCTAAGCGAGATCGTAAGCCCAAAGGATGTTTTGGCTGCGGGGAACCAGGGCATATTAGGAGAGACTGTCCGCACAGTGTTAATACACGGGAAGGGCCAACAGGCGTGTGCGAACGATGCAGGAAGGGAACACACAAAGCGAAAGATTGCAGATCAGTTTTTGATGCCCAGAGAAACCGCATTAGTGGCAGGGGGATTCAGGAGCCAAAAAACGGCCAGAGGGGGCCCTCCTTACGGACGGGCCCCCGCCCCCTAGACAGGACAACACAAGGTGGCAGCCCTCCACAAGGGCTACCCCTGGGTCAGCAGGCGTGGACCTCTGTGTCGCCTCCAGACTCCTATTAACGCCCGATATGGGCGTTCAGGTGGTCGGGACCACCTTCAAAGGACCGCTACCTGAAAAGTCAGTTGGTTTAGTGATTGGACGGTCCTCCACAGCCCTCCGGGGCCTTACCGTGCTCCCTGGGGTTATAGACTCAGACTACACAGGAAACATTAAGATTATGGTCCAATCTCATGTAGGGACCATGGTGATTAATGAGGGGGATAAGATAGCACAACTTTTATTGCTCCCCAGTCTCCATGAGAGATTCCAGTCTAGACAACGGGTTAGAGGGGATCAGGGTTTTGGCTCCTCTGGAGAAATTTTTGAAGGACTTCATATGACTCTTGATAAAAGACCCATGCTCTCGCTCAGGGTTAATGGTAGAAATATAACAGGACTCCTGGATACAGGGGCAGACCGCTCCATTGTCTCCAAGAGGGACTGGCCTTCTAGCTGGCCCACCAATACAGCTGACAACACACTCCAAGGGTTGGGGATGGTGGCTGCCCCCCAGGTTAGTGCCGTGACCCTGCCTTGGTGTGATGAGGAGGGTCACCAAGGACATTTTCAACCTTTTGTTCTACAGCTGCCGGTATCTTTGTGGGGAAGAGACATCCTCACTCAGATGGATGTCACTCTTACATCCACCTGCTCTCCCCAAGCCAAGGGTATACTTAAGAATCAGGGATATGTCCCCGGCAAGGGCCTGGGCTCTGCCCTGCAGGGCCGGACATCTCCCGTACCTGTAGAAAAAAGGGAAGGTAGACACGGGCTGGGTTTTTCCTAGGGGCCGCTGAGGAAGTTCTCCTGCCTACTCCAATTAAGATCACTTGGAAGTCCCTGAATCCGGTTTGGGTACCTCAGTGGCCCCTACCCAAGGAGAAGCTTTTAGCGTTAACCGAGATAGTCAAAACCCAGCTTCAGGCAGGGCACATAAAGCCATCAACCTCCCCTTGGAATACCCCTGTTTTTGTTATTAGAAAGAAATCAGGTAAGTGGAGGCTGCTCCATGATCTAAGGGCGGTCAACGCGCAGATGCAGCCCCTGGGGGCGGTCCAGAGGGGGCTGCCAGCTCTCTCAGCCATCCCTCAGTCCTGGCCAGTTTATGTTATAGATCTTAGAGACTGTTTCTTCTCAATCCCCCTGCATCCAGAGGACACCCATAGGTTCGCCTTTACCTTACCCACCATTAACCAAGAAAGCCCTGATCTCAGATACGAGTGGATAACGCTGCCCCAAGGTATGGCCAACAGTCCCACTATGTGTCAGATTTACCTTGATTCCCTACTGGCCCCCCTACGCAAAGCCTTCCCCAGAGTTAGGTGCATTCATTACATGGATGATCTGCTGATCAGTGCGAAGGACATAAAAAGGTTAGAGGATATGCTAGGCCAACTGGTCAAGGCCCTGAGAAAGGCTAATTTACATATTGCCCCTGACAAGATTCAAGGAGGAGACATAGTGACTTACTTGGGTACCAAAGTCTCCCCTACATCGATTTCTCCACAGAAGGTAACCATCAGAACAGATAATCTTACAACCCTAAATGACATGCAAAAGTTACTGGGAGATATAAATTGGATCAGACCTTACTTGCACATCCCTAATTCGGACTTAAAGCCCCTGTTTGATCTCCTGAGAGGGGATCCGGATATTGCCTCCCCTAGAGAGTTCACCCCAGAGGCCAGAGTTGCTCTAAAGAAGATAGAAGAGGCCCTAAGCAAAGCTACATTACAGAGAATTGACCCAGAACAGCCTTTTGAGGTCTGCTTGTTGCAGACCAGTTCCCAGCCCACGGCAGTGATTTGGCAGAAAGGACCACTTCTGTGGGTGCACCCTAAGGTTTCACCTGCCAAGATTATTGAACATTACCCGGAAGCAGTTGCTTCTCTGGCTCTGGAGGCACATAGTAGAGCCATCCAGCATTTTGGCTCCACGCCTCACGCTATTCGGGTGCCTTATACCGCTTCTCAAATAAAAATTCTGACTGCTTGCATAGATACTTGGGCCATCCTGAGATGTGTATTTCTTGGGGAGATAGACAATCAGTTCCCTAAGGACCCTATACTACAGTTTATTACTCAACATCTGGTGATATTTCAAAAAATCACCGCCCCTGCACCCCTTACTCCTGCAACAACAGTCTATACTGATGGGTCAAAAACCGGGATAGGAGCCTATGTGGTCTCAGGCATGCCTCCAGTTAACATACAGTTTGAACCAGATCAACCACAGGTGGTGGAGTTACAAATTGTACAAACCGTCCTTGAGAAATTCCCAGGGGCCCTTAATATTGTTTCTGATTCAAAATATGTTGTCAATGCCATGCAGGTCCTTGAGACTGCAGGCCCAATTAAACCAACCTCCAAAGTAACTAACTTGTTTTTGTCTATCCAGACATTGCTCATAAATAGACACAACAAAATATACATCACTCACATAAGAGCACATACACACCTACCAGGGCCCATGGTACAGGGCAATGCGGCTGCTGACGCGGCCACTCGCCCGTTATGGATTTTCAATATGTTATCTCCAATAGAGCAAGCCCGTCAGTTCCATGACAAATTCCATGTCAATGCCAGGACGCTAGCCAACCAGTACCGCATCTCCAGGGCTGACGCGCGGGACATCGTGCGACTGTGCGGCTCATGCGCCACACACACGCCTGCCATATCAATGGGGGTTAACCCCAGAGGGTTGATCCCTGGCGATATTTGGCAAATGGATGTCACACACATGACAGAATTTGGATCTCTTAAGTATGTCCATGTCTCCACGGACACCTGTTCTCATATTATATTCGCAACTGCAGAGACAGGTGAAAAGGTATCTAATGTGATCAATCACTGCTTAGCGGCTTGGGCCACGTGGGGCAATCCCAAAATATTAAAGACAGACAACGGACCAGCCTATACAGGAAAAGCCTTCAATGAGTTCTGTAAGACTATGGAAGTACACTTAAAACATGGTATCCCATATAATCCTCAAGGCCAAGGAATTATTGAAAGAGCTCATAAAAGCCTCAAAGAAATCTTATGTAAACAAAAAGGGGGAGTAGGCCAGGGCCTGCCCCCAAAGGCATGGCTATCCATGGCACTATTCACATACAATTTTTTAAACCTGAACAATAACAACCACCCCCCGGCTATGGAGCATTGTAATCCATCTCCTAGCAATAAGGGATGGGTAAAATGGAAAGATGTCCTGACGGGACAATGGATGGGCCCGGATCCGGTAGTCAGCTGGAACCGAGGTGCGGTTTGTGTTTTCCCGCAGGAACCGGGACGAGAACCATTGTGGGTCCCAGAAAGACTGACGCGTGCGACAAGCCCTTCGACTGAAGACTAATCCTGTCCTGCTGGAGACCAGCAGCAGGCCTGACAGCCAGATGAACCCGAAAAAGGCTGCTTTTTTCGTTGGGGGCGTTGTCCTAGCACTCCTCAGGATAAGTATGGTACATGCGGGGCTGGGGGGCCCCGCTTCTGGAATAGATCTTCGCACGAGCCTTCTTGGCAGTCCGTGCGATTGCGGAGGTGGCACGGTAAGCAGTATACCACCTAGCGCCAAAAAAGGACCAGGGACCGATTGTGGGGATAAAACAGCATTCTCAGTTGTGTACCCCTCCACTGCAGGAGGATTTAGTCAACCATCCTATCAGTGCATACTTAAGCCTAAGGTGAGTCCCTCAGGGCCTGGTGATCTCGCCACATGTCCCTGCACTAAGTTTGAGGAATCCATGCATGTTACATGCTATGCAGAGACAAAACAATGCAAACTTAAGAGTACAACCTATTGGATGGCAACGCTAACTACAACTAAAAGCCCTGTTGCCCCTAACCATATTCCCGCTGCTGTAGGCAGTTCTCCATTCATGCAGTCGGGTTGTAATGGAGAGGTTGGAGAAACGGTCTGTTGGTCTATGACCGCTCCCGTTCACATCTCTGACGGTGGAGGGGTCCAAGACCAGTACCGGCAGGAACAGGTCATCGAGCGATGGGAACAATTAAATCCGTTCCCTGAAGTCAATTACCATCCACTCCTACGCCCAAAATCCCGAGGCATTAACCTTGACCCCGCTACTGAATCCATATTAGAGGCTACCCACAAAGCACTCAATCTTACTGACCCAGGGCTGGCCTCCGATTGTTGGCTGTGTATGATGATGGGAGAATCATGGCCGCTGGCCATGCCGTTTAGAGACTATGAAAGTGAACCTTACAATTATAGCACACCCTATAATTGCTCACATGGGCCTCCATTTCGGGTCCAGTTTATGGGACAGTTTAATGCATCCTGTTTCCAAAAGTACCCACAAAATAATAGTTATGATATTGTTGTTGGAGCGCTGGCAGTCGCCTCGTGTGAGTCCATAACCAATGTAAGTAGTAGCTCGCCGCTATGTGCCCCCTTTGGCAAAGTATTTGCTTGCGGCAATGGTCATGCTTATACCTACCTGCCCAGTAATTGGACCGGCCTATGTGGCCTAGCTTACTTGTTGCCTGACATTGGTATTGTCCCTGGGGACCAACCCATGCCCATCCCAGCTGTGGACACCTTTATAAAAAGACATAAGAGAGATGTACTGATTTTACCTCTCTTGGCTGGTCTGGGGATAACTGGAGCCCTGGCCGCCGGGACTGCGGGCCTAGGAGTTTCATTAACCAAATATACTCAGTTATCCAAGCAATTGATAGAAGACATGTCTATAGTTGAGAGAACCCTTCAGGAGATACAAGATCAAATTGATTCCCTTGCAGAGGTTGTTCTGCAGAATAGAAGGGGCCTAGATCTACTCACTGTAGAGAGGGGAGGTATCTGTATTGCCTTACAGGAAAGATGCTGCTTTTATGCCAACAAGTCTGGAATCGTTCGAGACCGATTAAAGAAACTGCAAGAAGACCTAGAAAAGAGAAGAAAAGAACTACAAGACAACCCCTTTTGGGGAGCCTGGAATGGCTTGCTCCCCTATATTTTACCATTGTTAGGTCCCCTGTGCTCCTTGCTTCTGCTCTTACTTATAGGACCATGCTTGCTCCGATGGGTCACATCATTTATTAATGGGCGCCTTGCGGTGGCCCGGCGTCAAGTACGCCTGGTTGCCCATGCGGCCCTGGCAGCAGCCCGTGATGGGCACAATGACCCCCAGGCTTACGCATGGCTCGCTCGACTGGCCTACGACCGGGTCTAGATGTGGCGGGTCTTCCGCACTCCTTCCCTATTGACACTACACAGCAGGGTAGGTGAGTCAATGACGGGTAAGAGCGTGCCTCCCCAGCACGACTCGACCTAAGCCAGGCCCTACCCCATACTGCACGAAAGCCGCTGGATTACTAGAATCTGCCCAGATCTAGATGTCTCTCCGAGGGGATCGCACGGAGGGGCATGAGTGCATGCCTATGTGCATCCAGGTTCCGTCCAGTTCACTCCTGGCCCTGGAAAAAGGACGAGGGTCTCAAGGCCTTGGTGGACCCGGGGACGGCCGACCAGGGTCCAAGCCAAGGGCCTACGGTGGGCCTCAACACAGGGCATAAGCCTCTGCACTCGATCCAGGGCGGGCTGCGATGCATACATTCATTCAAAGTAAATAAAATAGGGGGAGATGTTGGGAGCCGCGGCCTACACCGGTCGCCTTACTTGGCGGACGTAGGGCCTGTGGGTGGGAGCGGAGCCTGAGCTAGATTGCCCCTCCCATCGAGTGAGTCAAGTTGGCGCCTGCTTCCTGCCCCCTGATTGTGCTGGCGACTTAAACAACCCGCTCTGTAAGATAGTCTGCCTAGCAACAGCTGATGTTAGCCAGTCAGCCCGCATCGCGCGCTTTGAACTGATTGGCTACTGTTGCCCTATAAAAGTGAATGCCTTTCCCGCCACGAGAGGAAGCACAAAGAGGGATAGAGAAAGTCCACCAGCGAGAAAGGGCTGGTGGCAGAGAGGAGGCCTCGCGGGGCCCACGTGGAGACAAATAAAGGCAAGGTTGCACACTATCAGAATCTGTCGCGTGTTCTTCCTGCAGGCCGGGAGCGACATCGACACAATAGTATTTGCTTTTCTTTGAAATAGGAAATACAGCTAATAACTTTCTAAACAAAGGAATGAAGGTAAAAATTCACTACTGGATGCAGCATTAAAGTATATATGCATATAAAGTGTATTGTGAAGCTATAATAATTAACCAATTGATACTAGAATATAAAATAAATAAAAATTAAATATTAAGTGTGTGTTTGAGAGAGACAGATAAAAAGAGAAAATTTTATGAATAGAATTAGTAACAACAATCAATAAAAAGAAAGTTTTATCAGTAAAGAAAATAAGGGAATTCCATAATTAGGAGACCAAAACTTCAAATTTAAGACCTCACCATATAGGAGAATCTATGTTATACTCCAGAAGTTGAGAATTTATTTATTTATTGAAAATTTTCTAGACCCCCACCCCAACAAAATACAACAATTGAACCTGGGCTGGAACCTGAATTGAATCTTCATAGACCTTAAAGGATGAGTAATTGGGACAACTGGGGAAATATGAATATGAATTATACATTGGGTGCTACTATCATATTAATGTAAAGTGTCCAGAGTGAAATGAGGTATTGTGGCGAGGTATGAAACTGACACTAACTAAAGATTTCAATTGCCCTGACTACTACAATTGACTCTCAAATATTTCAATAATACTTAAGGAAAGAAAGTAAATACGGCAAAATGCTTACAACTGGTAAACCTGAGGGTAGGATATATAGCTATTTATTGTACCATTCTTAGAACATGTACCATGCTTAGAACATTGCAGATCTGAAATCAAAAGGAAAGATGAACTTCAGTGGAAAAAATGTTTTCAAACAAAACAATAGAACAACTCAAGAAAGATACCTACATCTATGTGTGAAATGTCTGAAATGATAAGGAAGAATGAAAGAACAAATTACAAAAGCTATCCCCAGAAAATATGATGGAGGACAAAACAATATTTTGAAAAGACTATAGTAAGTGTGTGGGATAAACATGACGTGGGACACACATAAAATCAATATATTGCCTGAATGAATGAAGATATAGACTATATTTTCTCAACATAATGAGATGAAACTAGAAGTTAATAAATCAAAATTCTAAACAAATAAAAACCTCTTACTGGAAAATAAATTTTCACCGTCATTCTCACATGCAATAGGTGATCCAAACCACAATTTTGTACTCTTTGGGATGAGAACAATGATGTTTAATGCTTATGGGATGGGACTAAACCTGCTTTGGCATCTGAAAGGACTTTGTTATTAAACAAAAAGAAGGATAAAAATTAATTAAGCATTCTATAAAAAGAAAATGAGAGAACACAATACTTGAGCCAGATGGCTTTTCCAATGAGTTCTTTCAATCTTTCAGGAACTGATAATTCCCATGTTATATAAACAATTATGTAAGACAGAAAAAGAGGGAAATCATTCAAATTGTTCCAAATTATCCTCCAATACACTATTAAATTGGCTCCCCATAAGTACATCTTTTAGTCCAAGTATACAATAAAGACTCATTAATAGAAATTCTTAGAAAGTATCATATAAGTCCAAGTAAAAAATCAATATGATCATACAAGTAGATGTCAAAAACCATTTGATTACATTAAAGAACCAGATCTGATTGTAAAAGAGTGACAAAGATAAATTTCAGAATACACATATTTTCCTTATGCTGTTTTTAAAATATTTGTTTCAAACCTACAACTAATATCACATATAAGAGCAATCCACTGAAGTCCTAGTCAATGTGGCTGGGAGTTAGACGAAAAGGGCAACTATCAACATCGTTGGCATTATTGCCCAGAGAGCTGTCCCTAGTGCAGTGAAACATGAAACCAGAATAAGAGCTACTGGAACTGGAATAACAGGACACAAAAATGTCATTAGTCAAAGATGATGCAATTACTAGATGGTAAACCAAAACAATAAAATTTAATGAAAGAAATACAAAAGGTTTCAGCAAATGACATGGATGAAACACATACCCAGCATATGCGTGCGTGCACACACACACGCACACACACACAGAGTTTCCTTAAATACTAGCACAAATGAATCAGAAGACATAATAGGAAAAACATAACAGAACATACCACAAGCTCACTATTAGCAAGAAACAATTTTAACAAGGTTACTTTGCTTGGAAACTACATGCTGGAACCAATGTAGTTTTCCTAAGAAATAGCAAAGACTCAAATATATTTTTTCAGTATAAATATCCTCATGTTAATATAATCAGTTTAGATTAAGCAATAGTTTCAATACAACTTAAGCTAATTCTGTTAGAAGATGTGAAGGGAAGGTGATAAAGTGATTTTAAAACATAGGGAAACACAAATGAAAATAGCTAAGAATATTTTGAGCAAGAATCATTGGGGGACTAGATATTAAAATGTTTTATGAAGCTATAATTAAAATGGATGATACAGACACTATGCTCAATTGGATAGCTGGAAAACCAAAATTATAGTAGTATACACACACCAATGCACACATGTACACATACTCTCACATGCATTATATATACATACATATAAATGCATATGAGGTAAGATAGAAATACAGTGTATGCTTAAATTAAAAAATACTTATCACATCAAAAGACACTTTGCCATTCATACCCTTCAAAACACTCTTTCTTGAGAGTCAGTCATCCCATAGCTTTTGTGATTTCCTGAAGCAGTTCTGGAGGTCTTCTTTCATGAGTGTATTTTATTGCTCTGTCATGGATGCCTCAGTGCCTTGAACCGATTTAAAATAATTACCTTCCATAGTCATTTGACTTTCAGGAAGAGCTGGAATTCACATGGTTACAGATCCGGTGAATAAGATGGATGAGGACACACCATAGCAGTTATAAGCCTGCCTTTCCGGTGGATGTGGGAGCAGCATTCACTATCTTTATTCCACCTTGTAAAGACACTCAAGAAAGAAGATAGCAAGAACTACTTCAGAAAGAGGAAAGAATAATAAGATAAGTGTGTCAGAAGTAAGAAGGAAAACCTTGAGGGGAAGCAATGCAAAGGTATTTACTGTAAATATTCACTGCATCTTTTAATCATATTCCATATATATACTCACCAACATACATACACACGCATAAATATATACACACAATCACATACACATGCACAGAGGCAATATCATAGATCAGTAATACTGGAAGAACAGTTCACTAAATGACATGGAGAAAATATGCCAACTACTGTATTTGGAAAAATAAAAAAAATACTGTGTAAATATCATTGAAATGTTAACAACTACCATGATATGTGCAAAAGCAAGACATACAACTATAAGGGAGGATCAAAATTGTGTAAAACCTAAATTTTAATTTGGTAAAGAAACCCAAGTGTTAATTTTTAATCTCTTTGTTATTTCTGCATTATCATTAGTATTTTCATGATGAATCTGAATTAAACTTAATTTAAAATAAAATGAGAAACAATATCATAGGACCTACCTCAGTATTGTGAGAAGGCTCAAAGATCATAAGAACATGAAAATACTTTGAAAATGGAGTTTAAACGTAAAACATTACAAATAACTGTCATACATTTATAATTATTTTATGGATTTCCCCACTTGGATGTCATGCAGTCTTTGCCTAATATACTTCTGCCTTCTGAGTAATATTGACTATTTATTTAAGATATTCCATCCCTATCAGATTTCAGAAATGTTTTCTGAGTCTGTGTTGAAACAACTCAATCGATCAAAAATCCAGCAATGCATGAAGGAGAGCTGACTCAGTTTCCAATCACCACTGACCAGCAATTCTATCAGCTAATGTCAATAATTCACTTAACAAAAATCTAAAGTTTATGTGGACTTAACTAACAAAGAGTGCTAAATGCAAACAGTGCTGATCAAAAACACCTAACAGAAGCAGAATGCTGTAGGACCGGCTACTCTGAGGTCCACAGGACAACGCCATCCTCTTAATGTTTGAATGTCTTGGAAGTGCAGAATCTCAGTTCTGTTGAATCAGAATCTGTTTTGTGAAAGATCTCACGTTAATTCATTTGCATATTAAATTTTGAAAAGCAGCAAAGGGAAATAGAGCACTTTAGGGGATTACAAAGTTCTCTTTCTGCTTCTTGTTTTATTTTTTTGATAAACATTCTGAAGGGTTTCTTGTCTTGACTGTAGTGCAGAGTGAGGCTGCTTGTCTCCCCCCAGGCCTCCCGATACTGCCTTCTTCCTCATGCATCCTGGGAAGCAGTCCTCTCACCCTCCTGCAAGCTCTCAGTTAAAATGCCATTGTTGTTTTCTATAGGCACCTTATGTGTTGAGAGGAGCAAAGAAAATAAAAGGAAAAAAAATAAAAAAACAAAGTTGAACATGATGAGATTCAATAGGGATTCAGTCTCCAGACTTCACTGTTGAAACCCACAGCGATGATTTTGCAGAGAACTCCGCTGCTGCAACTGTTTTTAAAAGAGTAACCAATAGGGTGCCTGGGATGTCTTCTCTTGCAACAAAGAAAGTTTGGAAAAGGAAAGTGTTAGGTGAACTGCCTCTGAGTAGTTTGTGTAGGACCATCTGAAATCAATTATCTTCAAAATCCTTTCTAAACTCAAATGGAATGATCATTAATTAAACAATAAATTAATCATAATAGCTGGCATACTAGTGCCAGGTAGGGCAAATAAATGCTAAAGAAGAATTATAACATCAATTAAAACACTTCTCCTATGAGACTGTAATCCACCAATGGGCTTGTTTGCAGAAATGCAATGAGCTGAAAAATCACTTATGAATAGGAAGCTGTAGGTGCCAGGTCATCATCCAACAGCAAAAATACCATGAATTGTAGAGCTCCATCATGAATCACTGCATGTACAACATGGGAAACAAGAAATTTAAGCAAAATCATCAAGGCAAATACATCAAATCAAAGAAATTTCCTATGGAAGCATTGTCCTAAATGCAACCCAGCAGTTCTCCAAGTGTGGTCAATGACCTGGGATAGCAATACTATTGTTTGTTCCCAAATAAGTGCTTCTTGATTATAAATGCATCTCTTATTTTTTCCTGTCACTGATAAATATCAAAACTATTTTAATAATGAAACTTGCTTTGTGTTGCCTCATTGTGTCAATATTCACACTGTGAGCAATAGAACTGGTGGGTAAGACTGCTTGTTTCCCTGTGCGGATCAAGGTAGTGGCACACAAATGTATTTGTCCTTGTGTTCTTCATCACCAAGCTCTTGCTACCCAAATAGATGAAAAAAAATTGATGTGACTTAAGAAGGTCTTTTATGAAGCAATAAAAAGTTAATTTTATTTAATCTTAATCCTTGAGTCTTTTTAATATTCATAGGAAAGAATAGATACCATGCATATATCATCTTTCCAGTTTACTGAAGTACCATGGTTCCCTAAGTAAAAGTATTTCCCTGATTCAGATGCATATTAAACAAGCTATATTTTTCAGGAGCCAAATTTTTGAGTCAAGGTGTTGGTATGTTGCCCAGGGCTCAGGTGATTCTTCCTAGGTACCATTTGTATTTCCTTGAGAGTGATTGAAAAATAATGGTCATTCATGCTGGGATATTTGGTAAACATTTTATCCAAAGTAAATGAAATCTACCTGTCACTTTAAGGAAAACTAACGGTATTTGTTGTCTAAGACATAACTGAACTTTCAAGTAAAAATCAGAGTTTGGAAAACTCACATCTGCCACTGGGAACTTGAAAGACTGGTGATGATAGCAAATGTGAAATTTTCACGTATCATGATGAGTCAACATTTAGAAGATTTTTATAACTGAAAATTGTCCAATTGACTGAAGTGTAATGTTGCCAAATCATGCAAGAATAAAAGATTCATTTGCAGTGAAAAATGGACTGGTATATATTTTAATGGAACAGAATAAATGACATGGTTTGTGTCTAGATGCTCCCCCAAAGCCTCATGGGGTCATAGGTGGGGATTTTTCAGAGGTGGCTGGCATTCAGGGTGTATGATTACTAAATCAGTCCACTAATTGGTTGGGCACCACCCTAAACCCAGTAGCCCAGACAGAATGAAAAGGGGACAGAAAGAAGCCACAGATAAGGTCCCTGGCTTGTTTTACCACCGTCTTCTGACTATGAACTGTTTATTCTCTGTGATGCTTGTCTGCCACGCCGCCCTGCCTTGGAGCCAGCAGACTATGTACTGAAACCCTCGACAAACTGTGAACTAAATAAACTTTTCCTCCCTTAACTTTGGGTATTGGTATTTTGTCTCAGAAAAGAGCAAAGTAGCCAAGACAGTAGAAAAACTGTAAAAATATAGTTTTTGCAACAAAAATACAACTTTATTGCAGCACAATTTTAAGAAACTATCACTCTGAATTATGGTATAATATCAAAGAATATCCAAAGTTACCTTCAATGACTATTAAAATACTCTTCCTTTTTCCCCATTACATATCTGTGTGATGTTGGATTTTCTTTATTTATTTCAACCAAAGCAATTCATGGTAATAGTTGAAATGCAGAAATAGATGTAAGAAACTGATTATCTTCTATTAAGCCAGACATCAAAAATTTTTGGAAAACATGAAACTCTATCTCTTTATTATTTTAAAAACATAAATATTTTATTGATATTAATATGCAATGAGCTTAATATTATCTTTAAAATGAATTTAAATAGTTTTAAGTGTAGCTTCAATTTCTGAAACAGTAAATATGATTAACAAAATCTACATGAATAACACCTCTTTGGAACCTTACTATTTTTTAAGAGTGTAAAGGGGTCTTGAATTTAAGAAGAGTGAGACTCTCTGATACACATTTTTAAAAAGACTATTAAAATATCTGTAGCTCAAGAGTTTTCAGTCTTGGACCTAATTTTTTTTTTTTTTTTTTTTTTTTTTTTGGACTCAGTAATTCAGGCTTCGAGAATACTGCCCTATGCAAAGTGAGATGCTTATCAGCATCCCTACCCTGTACTCACTAACCAGATGCAAATGATGCTGCTTATACTAATCTAACATATCTCCAGACATTGCTACAGTAATGTGCTTGAGAACCATTTCCATAGGTAAATGGGAAAAGAATGTAAAAACACGAGTCATTAAAACCAGAAAATGTTAAGTATATAAAAATACATGAAAAATAATTCTATTTATCCAATAAGCCAAGAAATGCAAATCAAAATGTGCAAATCAATATGTTCCCATTTAAATGCATTAAATTAGCAAAAGTAAGCATAAATTACAACACGGCATTTCAGTGAAGTTGTGGTTGAACTGGCAGGATCATATTATCACAGTAGCACTGTTAATCGAGTCACCAAATTGGGGAAGACTCATAAACATTTTTATTACGTAGGAGAAAAAAAGATCGTAGGCTCTGGAATTAACATTGAATTTGAATACTGACTTTGAATCTTGCCAGTTCTGTGACCTTCCTTAGCTTATTTAAATAGTATCATTTGTAAAACCAAAGACAATTATGTCTTCATCAGTTATTATAAAAAATAGGTTCGATAGTATTGGAAGTGAATTCCTAGTTAAAAGTAGAAGATTTAATGCACTCTGTTTACCTCTTCTTACTCCTGAGATCTGGATCACACCAGACATGACAGTAAAAAATGAGAAAGCACATAAATCTACAGGGAACCCAAATGTCCATCAGCTGTGAAATGGATAAAATATATGCAGTATTTTTACACAGTGGAGTATTACTCAGCTATAAATAAGGATAAACTTGACGCTTTTAAACATAAATAGAAGAAACTTGAGAACATACTTGTAAATGAAATAAATCAGACACTGCTAAAAAGTAAATAACATCTTGGATAGGGGAAAGGAGAAAATAAAAAAAGGAAAAGATTATATACACACACACACACACACACACACAGCCACACACACACACACACACACATATATATGAACTAAATCTCTGTTAGTTCATCAAAAAGAACAGTTTGTGATTTCATTGTTTGACTGATCATTTTTTCATGCCTAAATCTTATAATCTGAACAACTACTTTGAAGATAACATTATGTAACATATTAATCTGTGGTAACCTACTGTTATTTTGTTTTGAAATTCTGTGTCATTGTTTCAATCCTTTTTTTTCTTTTTAAAATAAAAACTAAAAAAGGAAAATGAAGATAAAATCACTATGCACAAGTGACATAACTGCTTTCTTAGGACACTGAGAAGAAAAACTCAAATGTTATTGTAACTGCTTTTTAATAAACTATCTTTTTATAATTTTTTTAAAAAAGATAACAAGAGAGGGACGAGCAGTGAATGAGACTTTAAAATAAATTTCTAAAAGAGTGAAATTGTGAGAGAAGTATCTGGTGTGAAGGATGAAGAAAGTCCAAATGGGAAGGGACGTGAGCAGGAGTGGAGTTGGTCTGCTTCCCGGATTTCCAGAGGTACACAAAATTTTGGAGCAGGCAGGTTTGGAGACTGCAAGTGAAAAGAACAGCCGAAAAGAGTGGTGTGGATGAAACATCGTGCATGAAAACATCACACTCTCAGCCTCAGAGAGCCACACGCCGTCAGGCAGGAAAGAGAAGAGGTTTCATCTCTGGAGAATTTGAATGCCTCCGCCTCCAACAAGCAAAGCATTTCCAGTCAAGTTTTTCAACACCATGCTTGTAAAGAGTGGCTGAGAGAGTTGGTAGTTAGGGGAGCAGTGCATCCAAAATGAAGGAGAGCAGCCACTCAAATAAATGGTCGGGTAGAGTGAGTCCAGAAGAAACAGAATAGACATACTACATAAGTCAACAAAGTGCTTTCTCTGGAATCAAACTGGTATCCTGAGGAAAGGCTGGAGCATGATTACTGCATAAACAAGAAGTAGATGCCACAAGAGCAAAATATTTCAGAGCACAGCGAATTGTTCTTAAAAGAAAAAATTGTAATTGCTGAAACTACAAACAAATGCAATCTAAGGGTAGATTTTTTTTTCTAAAAAATAGGACAAAATGACCAAAATAAAAATTTTAAAAAGAATATTTCGTGGAAAATTCCTCTGTGGAAATAAAGATGTTTTTTAATAAATATACTGCTTAAAGATAATAGAATAATGACAGAATCTATGATGAATTAAACAAGCCAAACCTCACCACTGTGCAAGATAAGGAGAGTACTCAAAGGCATATAAACAATGGTTAAGAACCTCAGATGATGGAGCTCTGGTATCATGATCAAATTTCACATTAGCCACTTACTAGCTGGACAGTTTTGTTCAAACTACTTAGACTGTCACTGCTTTGTGTTCTTATTCGTAAAATAAAGACAATTTTAGTTCTTTCCTATGGTTTTGATGAAAATTAACTGAGTTAATATATGCAAAGTTCTTACAATAGTTCCCGCCACTTAGTAAGCTTTAGGCTAATTATACAATGCTATAATAAAAATAATATATCACTTGGCTCTAAAGTGACCTGCTTTTATGGAAATACAAAATTATCCCTTGTATATGTGTTTAACTAAAACTAGCAACCTAACTACATTGGGAGGATGGACAGGAAGTATTGGATGACTCAAGACAGCCAAATTCTCATCTATCATAATAAGAAGTAAATAATGTCTACAATCAATAACTGTAAAGTAGCACATTATGTAGTAGCATTGCCAGTTCCCAGAAGAGAATGGCAAATAATTGAAAAGCAGTTGCCTCTGGGGGACAGAGCTGAGGGGTTGTAGATGGTGGAGTAAAGAATGATTTGACTACTTTGTTTTCTACATATATACATTATTTTGAGAGGATTTTAAATTAAAGAATTAAAAGGGTTATGTTTTTTGAATTGGCTGTCAGTGCCTGGCATATAAGAATAGATACTCAATACTGTACAGATCTATTTTATTCATTTAAGTAATTCTACTTCTGGGGATTTTTCCTATTTAAAGATATAATACCAAAAGAAAAACATGAATAAATATGTTATTGCTGAGTTATTTATAACCACAAATTACTGGAAATTCTCCAAATTTATAACCACATGAAAATGGCTAAGAATTATGCAAAAACCTGATAGTGTTATAAGTCAAAAACATAATTTTATTGTTTCAGATAGCTATGGATAACCAAACTCACACACACACACACACACACACACACACACACACACACACACACACAGTGTCTCTGATACATTTAGACCAGTAAACAGAAACCTGAGAGAACCAGGGAGTCTAAAGAGAAGAAACAGAGACACAGTTTATCTTCATGCTAACAACCTTATCTGGCTCCCAAACAAGGACTCACAATTGTTTGGATCAATGTGCAGTGAAGGTATCTTCCAAAAAGTGAACTTTATTTTTTGCTCTGCAACACAGGCCTTTTATTCTTCAAGTTCACACCATAGTCAGAGAGAATACATACCAACAGTCTATGACTCCAACAGCAGTGACTACAGCTATTTAGGGACTCTCTGCCCCATGCTTCTACAATCAAACTCAGCATTCACAGAACCATGTCTTGCCTGAAAGTCATTCACAGATGTTGCTCAGCCTCCAGCTGACAGTGTCTCAGAAAACCCATTTCTCAGCAAAGATATTGATGAAAACCACATAATAGTGCTAAAATATTGACAACATAATGCATTTACATTTGCATCAGAACCTACAAGGTTGTACAAGACTCATAGACAGTAAAGGCAGTGAGCAAGTTTCTTTGTCTACTTAAGTCGAGTCATGGGTTGCAATTCAGAGCTCGAGTCAACAAAGCTCAGCTGGATGTTACCTTGGGTGTCTGGGATCCACTCCTTGCAACTGCTTCTCAAACTTTAGCATCCAGTAGAGTCTCCTAGAGGACCTAAATACACATTGCTGGCGCCACCCATTACGGTTCCCGCTCAGTATGTGTGTGTGTGTGTGTGTGTGTGTGTGTGTGTGTGTGTGTGTGTGTGTGCGTGTGTGCGTGTGTGTAGGGGAGATAGTGGGAGAGGTGACCATTTATACTTCTAACAATTTCCTAGATAATATTGATGATCAGGGACCATATCTGAGAACTGCTGTCTTATAGGCAACCACTTTTACCAAAAGCAAGTGGAAAAAAAGTCAAGACTTTGGTGAGGGAAGAAAAGCCAGGTGGAAAAGTTTTCCAAGGGTCTCTGATCTGCCATGGTTCTGACCCTATTAGGTAGACTTGGAACAACACCTGTGCCACCTCCACTTCCTTCCCAAGCACTTTGCAAGGTTCTCCTGAGCTCCAGACCTGAACCAAGTCTTGCTGGTCAATTTCTGGAACTGAAAGATGACAACACTTCTTGTCTACGTGAGCCAACTGTGCTCCTGCAGAGGCCACCCTTTTAGATTCCAAGAAATTATGCATTCGTTAAGGAGGAAATTAACACCTCAAAGCAAACTATAATTAGGAATTCTTCAATTCAGTTTATGCTTTTTCAATTAGGCACTCTATAATTTTAATCATGGGAGCATTAACATGTTTCTGTAATTTATATACCTGTGGTATAATTAAGACTGGGAAACACATTGCTCTAAACCTGAATGACAGTGATTGTTTCCCTTCACACTTGCGGAATCACAGGTCCCCGATGGAGAAATAGTGCCAATTTCACAGGAGCCAATTGTGAGCAATAGAGGCCTTTGAGAACACTCCTGATGTCAAAAAGTGACGGCTGCGTACAGATCACGCTATGCCTTTGAACATGTGGCCCATTGCATACATCTGTCTCCCAAAGCTTCAACTCCTATTGTGACTTCCAAAACATTTACACCATTAGAAAATGCTTTGGACAGTTATTCTTGGAAACTAATTTCAATTAAGCAGGAACAGGGTGTCCTGGCAGGGGAGACGTTATCTGTAAGCTGTGGGAAGCAGATGGCTTTGAATTGGAGAAATTGAACAATAGGCTAAAACTTAGCCTGGATTAGGACCAACCACCTTTTTAAAAAACATTTATTCCTCTTCCCACTCTCCCTAGCTCTACACCTCTCTCATGATTTCAGCTTTGCCTTTTAGACACAAAGCTGGGCCTGAATTCCATGTGCAACGTAGTTCTCTTGGGACTCTAAGCAGTTCTGCAAATTCAAGGAATTCAGAGGCACACTGAAAGTTTTTGTGCTTATTCAGACTGAACCTCTGAACTTTCTGAAGGTTAAAAACCTTCCACTTTTTTTCTCTTCTTCCTGCTCTCCCCACAATAGCAAATTCAGATTTGCTGACTGCAATAAAAGGAAAAAGAACATAATCAAAACTGGCCCGGGGGGACAATGCATACAGATTCTAACCCAGCTGAGTGACGCGCCCATATTGCCACAGCAGTTTGGCACTCAATATATTTTGTCTGATCTAAGAAAATACAGAACTTTTTATAGAGCAAAAGTTGGAAAATGGATTTGTTTCTCCCAGGCTGCCGTAGCCTTCCACAAAAGAATACAGATTTGTTCAGATTCGGATGTTCAGCTTCACCAAACATCCATCTTCTACCTCTGCCCCGACATCTGCATAGAAGTGATATATTCAGATATGCTATCATCACACAACAACACGACAGGAATTATTTTAGACAGCAGTCATTGTAATCACATAGGGGTGTGTTTTTAGCCCTCGTATGCACATGGATAGAGGAATAATAAGCTGGAAGAGATAGATTTTAGTTGAGCTCTTATGCTAGTTATCTTTGTGCTGAAACATACCAGAAAAGACATACGAGTTTCTAAAGCTATAAAACCAACAGAGGGCATGTCATGGTAAAATACAGTTGCTTCCCCATATCATGATAATGAGTAAATATAAGTCATGATCAAAATGTACTGTGAATATATATAGGAATTTATTACAGCAAGAGTTACATTGTCATTAATCCCCGTCAAAGGACTCCCGTCCTGCTCTATCCTATTGCTTTTGCCACTTTCCAAAGGATTTGGGGGAATCTGCTTTCATGAGCATTTTTACAAGATGTGATTTAAAAAAAAAAAAAAAAAAAAAAAAACAGTGGATGTTGCTATCAAGTGCCTTCCAATGCAAAAGTAGGTTTCTAAGAAGCCACAGTGTATCTTCATCCACTTATCTGGCACTGTGTGACTTCCGGCCCTTCTCTAAAATGACCAAAGGTAGATGCTTAAATCAGTTCGGGACAGAGCCAGCCGTGGCCCTCCAGAAGTATTCAGAAAGTGGAAATGTCAAGGGAACAAGCGTGTTTGAAGCAAGGGTGGGGGGTATTTTAAGAGGTATTAATAATGATATGTCTTTGATTATAATAAAGCTTTCAAAATTTAAACCTTCACCATATTAGAACCTCAAATGAAATGACCTGGGTCCCTGTAAGGCTTCTTTCTCCATATCTGCGTGAACTCTAGATTAAGCTGGCAGCACTCAAGGGGGGTCCAGAAAACAGTATCAGCATTGCCTGCGGGCTTGTTCAAATGGAGATTTTCAGGCCCCACTTTGTAGTCCCCTGGGATGGGTAGAAATCTGTTTTTTGATTAGATTTTCAGCTTGTGACCTGGTGTTTACAAAAGCTTGACAACTGTGGGAGCAATTCATTTCCCACATTTCATTCCCAGGGAAGGTGTTGCAGTGAAATTTTGGAAGAATAGTTTGGTAGATCATAGTCTCGGGAGAAAGTCCATCACTATAGGTATCTTTGGCAACCTACATATCATATCTGTGTCTAAGTCCTTATTACATTGCTCAATTTCCATGGCAGGATTCCTGACCTTTACCTCTGTCTCCACTGTTTGCACTCATAATCTCTCTGAAATAAAATCTGTGCATTGACTTCTTTGCTGTCGGTCCCCACTCCAGCCAGGGCCTTGAGCAACTGTGTAATATAGAATTTTCTACTGTGATGAAAATGTTACTTATTATGGTAGCCACTACCTATGTGTGGCTATTTGAAATGTGGCTAGTGCAAGGAATGAACTGAAGTGTTTTTGTTTGTTTGTTTGTTTATTTGTTTGCCTTTTTGAGACAGGGTCTCTCTATGCAGTTCGGGCAGGCCTTAAACTCTCTTTGTAGCCCAGGTTGGTCTCGAACTCGCAACACAATCCGCCTGCCTCAGTCTCCTGAGTGCTGGGGATTACAGGTGCGAGAAACCACACCTGGCTTAAAGTTTTAATTTTATTTATTAATTTAAATAGCCATATAGTAAAGGATTAGGCAGTGCAGGTCTAAAGTCTTATGCTTAAATCTTTCTTGTATTATGAGAGCAGTTACCCTCAACCTTAAAAACAGACATTTGCTTTATATATCACTTTCCTGTAGCTGGAACAAAATATTCAAAAAACGTACTTTAAGAGGAGGAGACATTTATTTGGCTCACAGTTTCCAGTGGGTTAAGTCCAAAGTCAGATGGCTTCAAAGTAAAAACAGCATGGTGGAAGGGCCTGGAGGAGGAACCCTTCTCTGTATGGCGGCCAGGAAGCAGAGAGAGAAGGGAGTAGCCAAGGAACAGAATATCCCCTTCCAGGTTATTCTCTCCGTAAGTCACCTCTTCTAATCTCTGCCAACCTCTGAACACATAAAACCTTTGGAGGACATTTTTTATCCATATGATAACACTTTATATGTTTATAAGCTGTATAAGGTGCTTAGTGAGCCAATAATTATGCAGAAATGCACTAAACAGCAAATCCTAAGCAGCTATAGCTAGGGAAAAAATGGTGGGATGTACTGTGTGAGGGAGTAAGAATATGCACAAATTTCATCTTCCTATTGGGGTAGACTTTCATCTTTAAGTTATTCTTTTTCTACCAAAAATCTAGGACTTTCAGGATCACTTCTCTCATTGCTGCTGATATACAGCAACTCTCTGAGCAGCCCCAGGCATCTGGAGCAGGCAGTGTAAAGAATGCTTTTTGGATAAGAACAAACCTCCCTGGATTCTAACATGGCACAAATCCACGCATGAGCTCAGAAGAACATCAATAGATCGGGCTATAGCAATGCACTTGATGGAAGCAGACTTGAAAGTCTGACCTTTGAGCAGTTGCTGACAGAGAGACTGAAAGCCATCGGTTATCAGTTGCTCTAGATCTGAGACAAAGCAGTGATACAAACTATCATGGGGCACAGAACAGTAGGAGAAATAGAGGTCAGCAGGAAAACAAGTTAGAGAAAAGTGAGAACCAGAAGGCATCTTGCAGAGTCACTGTTGCCTTTGCAAAGGATTTCACCCCTGGGATGGGAGGGTTATCACTCTCAAACTACTTCTCCATTGGAAGCCCTTCCATCCTTAGCATGGCCTCTTGTTCCTTGACATAGTAGGCTGCGATGATTTTCACCTTTAATCCACTACACTACAACCACCACCACTGTCAGCCTTCTTACACCCAGACCATACTTCCACAGATGGCTTCTATTATTGACAGGTTTTTTTCTTTCCTCTTTGTGTCTGCACGTGGCTTCCTGTCTTCCTAGCCTATCTCTGACTTGTTCCCCCTACACAGACTCTTCAACAGTACCAGATCACCTGTTGGCTTGTCCTCAATATCTCTGTTATATGTAGGTCTCTTTTTACATTATCCTTTTAGCAAACTTAAAACAGACGTTCCATTTTCAAATATTTTTGTCAACACATTATTTTTTCCTATAGCCCTGCATCAACTCCTCTGAATTATATTCTACTAGAATAAATGTTTGGCACCCTTGGAAAAACACACAGATAAAATGATTGTATATTTGACTTTCTTATTTTAGATCTTTTTTCCAGTACTGGGGAATGAACCTAGGGCTTTAGTACTGAGCTACATTCCCACCTCTTTGTTTTTATTTAGAGACAGGATATCCCTCAGTCACCGAGTGGCCCTGAGCTGACACTCCCGCCTCAAGTTCCCAGAGTGCTGGAGTTACATGGATGTGCCACCATGGTTGGCTTTCTTCTTTTAAAAGAAGAGTCAAGATCAAGTTATACTGCCTCTGTTTCACTTCTGCATTTTCAGCCAGCCTTGCTTTTGTGCCATGTGGTTCCCTCTGAGTGTCACAGAGCTCTGTTCTGTTCTTCATCTCTTCTCTCCACTGTCCTTGAACAAGGTCATCCATTCCTCCTGCACTTCAAGCACCACCTGAATGCTAATGACTCCCAAATCCAAAAGCCCTCCTCAGACGCATCTCCAGCGCTGCAGACTTTTTAAATTTAAATAGTCCCTGTGGTAGGAGGTGAACATGACAACCACACTCTCCTTTCCCTCATGCCAGCAACAGTTCCCGTCTCCATCTCTCCAGATGGCAGACAGTCCAAAATAGAACATTCTTGTTCTTCATGTTCTGTTGACTGCTCCATTTAAATATTCTTCCTCAAACACCTGTTTTTCCTCCTTGAGCCTACGTAATATAATCCAGAATCCCAACATCAGAGCCAGTTCTCAGTAAGCTGAGTCGTTGGCCCATGGAGTAGGGGTGGGATGGGGATGGTGGTGGCTTATGACGGAGACTTACCACGCAGGTAGTGTAAGCTGAAGGGCACAAAACCCCACCTAAATTATTTGAGCATTACCCTTCTTCCATTTCATTTTTCTGAATGATCTTCCTTTTAAAAATAATTTAATTACGTGAACATAAAACATATTACATGATATGGGATAATAAATATTATCACAGGGAAGCAAGTTAACATTTCCATCTTCTCACACACTCAGCCTAGTTTTTATTTGTTTCTGTAGCAAGACTGAACGTGCAATTACTTTATAATTGTAGCTTGATGCCACATAGCCAGACAGCATTCCATCCAGTATTCCTCATTTCTGGTAGCTTCTTCTTGTATTTGGCTGCCTGTATTTTCTAGTCTGGAGCGATGCTTGTAGGCATGGCTACAAGTGCCTAATTACTTACAAAGCTACATCTCTATGCAGGTAACATAGAAGTATTTCTTATCCTCCCTGCCACTCCCATGAAATGGGAAACAGCACTCCTCATCGTTAGGACCCAGCAAGGGCAGTCCAGAGAACTGGAGGACTAAGCAAAACAAATGAGGGTTAAGAGAATGAGTGTCTCCATGTAATTACAGTTTCTCATCTCTCTCAATGTGGATAGGGACTCACAAACTCCTCAGGCTTCCCTGTGTTAATAAATCCTCCAAATTTTCATTTCTTCTTCCTAATTGGACACCATCATGTGCTGATATCTGAGAATCAGACAGTAATGATTCCAATTTTGTTCACTGCAGCTCCACGGACCAGCAAAACCCTTCTGCGATTGTTTCATGCGCTCCCACTCAGGGCTTCACAGTTATTAAAGGAATCCTGGAGGAAATTTGGCAATCGTTTGCTTTTCTTCCCAGTAAAAGTTTCTTCTTTCTATAAAAGTTGGCCTGGATCATCAATTTGTACTGCAGCGACTCACTCTGTATTTCAGAACTAGTCTTAACTAGCTACACCTGTCAAATGCAAACGAATCATCGAATCTCATCAGGGAGTGAAAATAACTTGCAATGATCTTTAGAAGCCTTCAGCCAGGTTACAGTGACTTGTAGTGTTCAACCTGTCATGCCCTGATTCTCCAAGCTGTTCTGTGCACAAGGCCTCAAAAACTCCAAGAAAACAGGTAACCTCTCCTAACCAGCTTCCTAGGTGACCCTTCAGGGGTCCTGAGTCTCTCCTGGATCATTCGTCTGGTCTTACATTGTTCTTGTGCTTTTGGTTTTTAACTCCTAGATTACCCTCACTGCCAGTGATCTCTCCTGAATAAGTGTTCTCACAAACTTTTCCTTTCCTCTGCATTTCTTGGCTCACAGAATGGCAGCATCCTGTATCCCACTAAACAAGACACCAATCTGAAAGTCATCCTGAATGCCATTCTGGATTATGCCTCTTCCTCCATACCCCACCCTATAGAAAAGTCATTAAAAGTCAGGCCCATTTTACCTCCTAAATGTTTTACCTCATCACCAAAATTAGTGTAACTCTAGTCACTTTCATTTCTCATCTAAATAACTGTCTCCCAGTGGAGTTGTTCTTGGCCCTAAGTTTGCTGGCCATTTAGCAACTAAGACATCCTAACCTTACACTCTTGATTTTATCTTTTGGAAAGGTACACAAATCTGGGGATATATTTTCAGGAAAATAGTTTTTGAAAATTTTATTATCTCTATAAATAATCGAGGGTGATCTGATTTGCACACACTTGCAAGCACTTTGCATGTAATAGAACACACATCAATATTTGGATATATATGGCAAATGGGCATCAGCTTATAGGAGTCTCAGATAATAATTCTGCCCATAGCCAAGAAGAGCTGGAGTCATTTCTGGCCTCAATAGTAACCCAAGTAACACATTAAATTACTACCTACCACACTTTACACACTTCAGGCTATTAGACCTTCAAAACAATCTGCGATGTGGATATTCCTATTTACCAGTAAGCAGTTTGAGTTTTAAGACATCAAATATCTGGTCAGAGACCACAATGTGGGGCTGCTGGATTAAGTTTGAATCTGATTCCAGGAGCCACTTTTGAGCCACTGTAGCCCAACTGGAAATTGGCTGTGGCAGAAAAAGCATAAAGTCCCAGCCTCCCTTGGGGATCCAGTCCTATACTCTGAGGATGCAACAGTCAAGTGGATGCTGAACATCCAAGTTGCTGACCGAGAGAAGGTCAAGACAGCAGAAAGTGATCTATCCTGCAGCCAGGATGGAGTCAACCCTGCACGTGGCATATTTGAATCAGATGTTGGAGAGGAGAGAAATGAAACTTCAGCGGAAAGCATGTTGTAAGAAAATTGATTACCCACGGACAAAATACTGGGCATGTACCAGCTGAATGTTCCATGTATTTTAGGACAAAGCCCAATCCCAGAGTGAAGAAGTCCTTGATTTAGCCCTGCTTACACTGTGTTCTGTATTCATTTCTCTACCTCTGGCCACTCGGCTGCTTGTGGTTCTCTAAACACACCATGCACCTCCTCTGCCTGGGCTCTTGCATGTACAGTTCCCCCATCTTCTTCTCTCCTTCCCAAAGTCCCCAAATTTCCACAGGACTCAGCTTAGGCAGCACTGCATCCAAGAAGGCCTCCCGCTCTAGCTTCCAAGCACACCAGGCTCAGCACTGAACTCTCACGGAAACTTCTGACCAAGTCCACTGGCTCCTCTGCACTTTTCCTCTTCTATCTAATTTTCCAATTGTTTTTCTTTACATACCTGCACCATTCAAAACAGGAGTCACTACCTTTCTCATAAGAAGAAATAGAAATTTCCAGGCAACAAAAACATGAAAAGTTGCTTGATACTTTTAGCCATTAGGAAAACACAAATCAAAATTACAATGAGGCTATTTTTTTCCATCATGGCCAACTAGAAACATAGATACATGAGGGAAGCTCTGAAAATTTGCAGTAGAAAGTTCTCAGAGAAAGTCAAGAAAGTGAGACACAGGAAGGCAACTGGAGGAGAAACCCTTGAGCTTCCAGAAGGGAAGCTGAGCAATGCCTGATCATCTTGCGAGAGGATCTACAAGAGACAGAGGCAGAATCTTAGGGGCAGCCAGGCTGCTGGAATAAGCTCCTGACCTTCTCACCCTCTGCACCGGGTAAAGGCAGCCAGTGAAGGAGATGTTTGCAAATTAAGGCACCAGAGAAACTGAAAGCTAGAGAGCTGAAAGCACCTGTGAGCCCTTGGGAAAGCTGAAAACAAGCCTAGGATCCAGCTTAGTGACCCAGATTTGAGCACTGGAAAAGCCTCCGCTCAAGGTGTTCCAAGAGTAGGCAGTGACTGAGCATGAGGAGACTGGGGAAAAAGTAATTTCAGTGGCTCCCAAGTAAGCACTTGCCCATTCTTCCATCAAAGATCAGGAGCATTGTGCCCACAGGATAGCCTTCTCACTAATTCCCATCCCCATTCCCTACATGGGACCACACCTCCCCCGTCCCCCGCAGACAGGGGCTGCTGACCCCTAAAGCACCACTAAGTTCACAGGCTGGAGAGGGATGCTTTGCAATGAGTGGAGAGGTAAAAGCCATATGCAAAGAGAGGAGAGCAGGGCCTTGGCCAGACAGAGGGTGAGCTACAGTGTGCTTAACAAGAAACCTGTAGAAAGGGAGCACAGAAACCATTTCAGGTTTGTCATGCAGGGAAAGGAGTAGAGAGCAGGAAGGCCTTTGGGGAAATCTGCAAAAGACTGAGTACTGAGCCAACCACACTGTACCCTTCTTCCTTCTATTTAACTGAAGGTGTCCAATCAAAAGGCAAAGGCAGGCTGGGGATTTAGCTCAGCCGCACAAGCACCTGCCTGGCAAAGATGAGGTTGTGAGTTCGATCCTCTGTACCAAAGAAAAAAAGGAAGGAAGGAAGGAAGGAAGGAAGGAAGGAAGGAAGGAAGGAAGGAAGGAAGGAAGGAAGAATACAAAAGACAAATGCAAAACATCCAGCTAATCATACACCCAGAAGCCAAATAGAAATCTAGCAGGAGACCCCTGGCTTACAGTGAGAGGGTGGGTTCAGTGGCCTATCACAATTCCCTTCTTCTCAGTCATTTGTAGACAACTGAACATATCATAGGAAAGGCCCTGGTTCAGAGGCTGAGAAAGGTGAGGAGACAAAAGAAATTGGGGACAAGGAATTTAGAAACAGAAGGAGGTAAGTGAGAAGGGGTAGAAGATCAAAAAGGAAACAAGATGTGTTATGAACACTCACCTACTCCCCAAGCTGAATGTAAACATCACGTATTACAAATACGTACTAATAAAATAAAAATATTTTAAGAAGTATCTTGTGGTTCTCTAAACACATCTTGTGTATCTTGTAGTGACAGTATAGGAATGACCAACCCGCAGAAATCCATCTAGATGCCCCAGTAAGTCAAAACTTCCCCATTTTGAACACAAGAGAAAAACTCACTGTTTGAGTTCAGAATGTAATGCAAATCAGACTGTGAAAATACTTTAATAGTTTCTAGCTGCATTTTTAAATTGCTGCTGTTTCTTTTCTTTCTTTTCTTTACTTTCCTGTTTTTCTTTCCTCCTTGTATCTAGGACACAAATGGGAGGTATTTGTATATGTGCCAAAGGAAAATAGAAATTAACCAATGTTTCAATATAAACAATACCTTCCATCAAGTTTAGGTAACTATCACCAAAACTGTGTATAGGCAATTCGAACACAAGAAAGCTATCAGCATATTAACAAGTTCTGAGCTTCTCACAGATTTCCTAAAGCTCCAGTAACACTTCCCTTCTTCTGTATTCCTTTTCCTGTTCCCACAAATACTCTGTCTTTTCTCACTGCTGCCACAAAAAACTGACACTCAAAGTTATGAGAGGAAAGGTTTATTTTTCTCAGTTTGCAGAGGTTTCAGTCTATAATCGGCTGACTTCAAGACAGGGTGGCATATAGCAGAGGGGCAACACTCTATGGCATCAGAAGACAGCAAAAGCAAGCAAGCAAGCAAGACAGATAAGGCTCTGTCCCCCTGCATATTGTATGCAGGACTAAGATAAACCAATCAGTGGACTGATTTACTTATCACATACCCTTAATCCCAGCATTACACATTCTAGATTCAGCCACCTCTGAAAAAGCTCTGTGACCACATGAGGCTTTAGGGGGCCACAACCATAACACTCTCTCAAACCTCCTCCTTTCCATCAGCACCCCACTCCAGTTGTAAAAATAAAATCAGCAGAATTTGACATTCCCTCCTCTGTTTTTTCATCTCATTTTTGCTTTATTCCTTCTTCTCTTTTCCTTTTTCTTTCCTTCACCCCATCCCAGCTTACCTACCAGAAGTAGCATAGTGTAGTCTTTATGGGTCATGAAAAATTTGAAGCCAGCTTTTAATATGCATCAGTGACTTACGGTTGAGTATGTTGATGCTGATAATAATTAGAAGGGATTCTCTTCATGCAACAGAGCAACTGGAGCTGATCCTTTTAAACTGAGTAGGAACATAAATACCAAAATGCAACCAAACCTCAAGATCACATCACTGGAAAGCAGATAGAGCTCTCCATACTAGCAGCAAAATATTTCTACTCTGAGCCTCAACCTTTAATGTGCACACACACACACACACACACACACACACACACACACACACACACAGAAAGAGAGAAAAGGAAATAAGGCAAAAAGTACATCCAAAGTTTTTTGATTCCCCAAAACTGATCCTGTAGTCATGGGGAGGCTGCTGGTGGGGCAGCTAAAACACAAATTGGCTAAAGTGCATGAAGGAAAAAAGAAACTAGAAACAGATTAATAAGACATTCACCAAGATTACAGATGATGTAATTAAACAAATAATGAACTTAATTGATAAAATGATCAGTGAGTTTAATGTATAGACAAAAGGCTGGGAAAACTTGCCAATACAATATAAGACATGAATGCCCAGTTTAGTAAAGAATTAGACTTTATAAAAAGGTAACAAAAAGAAGTCCATGATAAAAAAAATATGTTGAAAGTATGAGCAATATAGATGACCACTGAAAGGAGAGACTACCTGAACTAGAAGATAAGAGTGAATGCAAGAGACCATATACTCAGAGACACGTTAACAACAAAAGGTCAGGGAAACTGGGTCCAAAAACTGTTAGATGATTCAAAGAAAACTAACCTAAGAATAGTAGGAGTTAAAGAAAAATTAGAAGACAGGACAAAAGAAACAGAAATAATAGTAGAAAAATCTCCACTTATAAGAAAAGAATTCACCATTTAGGTTAACAAGGCATATAGAATCCCAAATAGCCACAACTGGGAAAAGAACTTCTCCATGATACATCATAGATAAATTTCCAGAAGTGCAACACAAAACAGAATTTTAAAAGCTGCTAAGAAAAAGCAATAATTAATTTAGAAAGATAAACCTACTAGCATCACAACAGATTTCTAAACACAACAAACCTTAGAGGCCAGGAAAGCTTGAAATAAAGATTTTTCATGACTTAAAAGAAAACAACTTTCAATCCAGATTGATATATTGTGCAAAACAACCTTTCAAACTTGATGAAAAAATAAGGTCTTTCCAAACCAAAGAGCATTTTAAGAAATGTATGACTGCTGGGTGTGGTGGCACATGCCTGTCGTTATAGCACTTGGGAGGCTGAGGCAGGAGGATCACCATAAGGTCCCAAGTCAGTCTGGATTACAAAAGTGACTTTGAGGACAGCATGCACTGCATATATAGACCCTGTCAAGCAAACAAACCAATAAAACCCCCCAAAATTTATAACCATAAGACTAGCACTATAACAATTACTTGAGAATAGTCTAGACAAAGAAAATGAGGTTAACACTACCAACAATTCAAATGGAATGAATGCAGGGTGAGAAGTTAAGCAAAAAGGAAAAATAAAGGAATCAGCAACAAAATATAATGCAATGACAGGAACCAGTCAATTCTTTTCATAATATTTCTCAGGGTAAATGGTTTTCATTCTCCATTCAAAAGACACAGATTGGCAGATTGAATCAAAAAATAAAACCCAACTCTATGTTGTATATAAGAAATACACCTAATCCATAAAGAAGTTTATAGATTAAACATACAAGGATAGAAAATGATGTTCCATGCAAAGGATAGAAATGATGTTTCTTCTCTTTAACAAGAGGCTCAATATTAATAGGTGTAGCTACCCTATTTTCCAACACAATCATTTTATAGCCAAAATTGATCATAAGAGACAAAAAGGGTTACTACATATTGGTAAAGGAAACATTTCAACAGGAAGAGATAATAATTACAAATATATTTGCATGAAATACTTGCATGTCTACCTTTACAAGGCAAATATGACTAGACATAAAAGGTCATATAAGCATCAGTGTGATCATAGTGGAGAAATATGCTGCCATCATAAGTGGATACTGGGTCCAAATTAATAGACAGTCCAACGAGACAAAAAGAATCAACAAAGCAATAACAGAATTGAACCAGAGAACAAAGCACACCCTTTCATGAACTGGGCTTTTCCATGGGGACTGGGAGGGGACTGCTCAGCAAGAGCACAAAGCACACCCTTCTGTGAACCAGGTGCTGCCATGGGGATCCGGAGGAGGCTTCTTAGCAAGAGGACAAAGCACACCCTTCCAAGAACCAGCTGGTGTGTCAGCTGGGAAACCAGAAGAACATGCTCCACCCACACCCCACTCTGGTTGTAAGCAACTGGCTGATCCAGAGGACGCAGGGTAAGATAGCAACTGAGGTGAAAGGAATGGCTTGACCCTTCAGTCGTTTAATCGACTTTGCAGGCCTAGGGCTGGTGGTCTGGGCATCTATGTGGAGGATGGCAGTGTGCATTGTGGCAACTGTGGGGGACTTCCTTTTGCTTTATTTTTGAAATTGTTTGAAATCATTTTGAAACCAGTGTTTTGGTTCATTTTACTGTTTTGTTTTATTCCTGTATTTGGTAATCTGAGCAACTATTTTAAAGAAACAATATATAGTATAACAACCATTGGTAAATTACTATCATGTGGTTTTGAAAACCTATATAGCTATTGTCTTTTATTGTTGTTGCTGTCACTTTGCTTGTGTTGTTTTTGAAATTTGTTTCCATCTTGACTTTTTTGTTTTTTGTTTCTTCTGTTTAAAATAAAAATTGTACAACAGATACAGTGACTTGGGAAAAAACTGTTCAAGGGAAGGGATAAACTGTGATGGGATAAAGGAAGAATGAGTAAAGGGAAAATATACATTTGTATAAGATAGTTACACCCCCCCACACATATATACATATATATGTGTATATATATATATATATATATATATATATATATGCTAGCTTCTGTTATGTTATGCTACAGTGATATGTCTATACCCATGTTTATGGCAGCACAACTTGTAATAGCTAAATCTTAGAAACAGCTAAAATGCCCATCGACCACAGAATGGATAAAAATGATGTGGTGTTTTTACACAATGGAATATTATTCAGCTATAAAGAACGATAATCTTGAGGCTTTTATAGGTAAATGGAGGCAACTTGAGATCATATAAATATTGTATTGTCTCCCTAGTGTAAAAAAAAAACTGAAACATCCAAAATGTACAATAGATATTGTGATAATGAAACGGAAAGAAAGTCCTTAAGAGGAAAAAACAGCTATGGAAAGAAGAGAAGGAAGAAGGGAAAAGATTATATGTATATAGGTGTATATATATATATATATATATATATATATATATATATATACATGGATGTATGTATAAGATAGATAGCTGTACTACTACTTGGTTAGTTCATTCAAAAGAATAGTTTGTGCTTTCAATGTTTGATCATTTTTTCATGTCTAAGTCTTGCAACCTGACAACTATTTCTAAGATAACAATATGCAGTATGTTAATTAGTGTTAATTTCCTACTTTCTTTTGAAATTCAGTATCATTTCTATCCTTTTTTCTGTTTTGCTTTTTTTAGAAAAAGAATTGAACCACATCTTCAAATAAATGGACTTAATAGCTATCTCCAGAATGTTCCACTCAACAGCAACAGCATACATCTTTTTTCTCAGCAGCACACAGAATTTTCTCCAAAATAGACTATGCTTGGCCGTAAAAGCATGCTGAAATAAATACAAAATAATGAAAACAATCTCACGCATATTATCAGATCATGGTGCAGTGAAACTAGAAATCAATGAAGAGGACGGGAAGGGGGAGTAAAAATGAGCAAGACACAAATGTGTGTGTATCCAACGCCCAAGCTAAATGACATCACTATGCATTACAAAAATATACTAATAAAAATCACTAAAAACAATTATAACGAGCCGTCATATCACCTTGGAATGGGTGTTTAAAAACACAGAAGCAAAATAATGACAGCGAGAATGTAGAGAAAGGAATTCTCATATACTCTTGGTAGGTATGTAAATTGGACAGGCAGTATAAAAAATACTATGGAGACTAAGAGCTAAAACCAGACAAACTGTGTGAGCCAGCTATCACACTCCTGGGTATGTATCCACAGAGATGAAATCAACATGCCAAAGAAACACCTTCATACCCTTGTTTATTGCTGTGCTATTCACCATGGCGAAGATTCAGAATTAGCTAGGTACCCATCAACAGATGAATGGACAAAGAAAAATGTGTATGTATACACAAAGGAGAATTATTCAGCCATAAAAAGGAATAAAATTCTGTCATTTTCAGCAAAATGAGTGGAACTGGGGGACATTATGTTAAGTAAAATAATCCAGACATTTAAAGACAAGTACCATATGTTCTCTCTTATATGTGAAAGCTGAAAAAGTCAAGCTGTGCATAAAATAGTAATTACTAGATGCTGGGAAGGGTCTGGAGGTAGGGGTGGGGTAGTGGAGAGATGAGGTTGGACTTGATCAGCACCTACAATATGTGCAATACCACACTAATTCCTTGGAATGCATAAATTAATATAGGTTAGTCAAATTAAAACAATAAAAACAAAAATGGTTTTATTACTTAGCTGAGTGTAGCACTTGAAATTTAAAATAATTAAAATAGACATCAATTGCTAAGTGGTATTAGCCATATATCAAGTGCTCAGTATCCATATGTGGTTAGTAGAAACCATGTTGGAAAGCATACAAATAAAAATATGTTTAGTATTCTACAAAGTTTTATCAGATACTTCTAGATTAGAAGCTAAGAAGAAGCAGAAGACAGAGTCTGTAATGCGCTTCTCTTTAGTCCTAGAGCCTGGTATTTACCAGGTTGGTAAAATAGACATGCTGAATTTACTAGCCACATGCTTTAGTAAACAATTTTTTTTTTAATTTTAGAAAATCAAAACAGATAAAAGAATAGAAATGATACAAAATATTTTTTAAAAGTAGAAAATTAACACTAATAAATATTTTGCACATTGTTATCTTAGAAATAGTTTGGTTTTGTTTGTTTTGAGTACCTACTGAAAGCTAGACACTTTCTGTTATGGCTTGTGTCTAGATGACCCCTAAAGCTCCGCGTGGTTACAGGTAGGGCTTTTCAGAGGTGGGTGGATCTATCGTGTGTGATGCTGGGATCAAGGATGTGTGATTACTAAGTTAGTGCACTGATTGGTTTGGCATAGTTTTGGGTGTGGACAATGGGAAGGCCCACCCTGGGTGTGAGTGCTACCCTCCCTAAGGGCATGTAGCCTGGATAGACTATCAGAGACAGAAAGAAGGCTGCTGCAGTCACGGCTTGTCACTTTCTGCTTTATTACCTTGCTGCTCTGTTGCCTTCTGCCTGCCATGAACTGCTCTTCCTCTGCAATGTCCCTCTGCCACACTGTCCTGCCTTAGAGCCAGCCAACTGTGGGCTGAAACTTCTACAAACTGCAAGCTACAATAAACCTTTCCTCCTTTAAATTTAAGTGTTGGATATTTTGTCTCAGCAATGAGAAAAGTAAGGAAGACACTGTAGTAAGTCAAGAAGCACCTGTAGTGCTAAGCCTCTAGATTTGTTATAGTTCACAGCCTAGTGAAGGGCATGTTAAACAAACAAACAAACAAAAATAACAAAGAAAACATTTAAACAAATGTGTAACACAATTAAAATCTCAGGAACAAACCTTGAAGGAATTACACAGGTCAGTTTTGGATAAAGCCTGGGAAAGGGTCAGAGTGAATTTAAATGAAACCAGAAATGTGGTTAAGGCCAGAGGCTGACATGCCTTGAATTCCACGCTAAGAAGCTTGAATTTAATGCAATAGAAAACCAGTGACCCATTTAAGAATTTCAAGCAGGGAAGTTAACTTGATCCAATTTATACTTCCAAAAGACCACTCCTCCAGCAGTGCAGTAGTGGGTGGGCTAAATGAAGAGAGGCTCATGGGCAGACAGGACATCCTGGTAGGGCAGGGAGCGGTTCTAGGGAGGGACTATGGAGGAGAAGGAACTCAGCTCAGGCCTGTTTCCCCTAAACTGAGTGGACAGTCTGTGTGACTGACCGGATGGGTGGGAGGAGAGATAAGCTGAGCACAGCGCACCTCCAAGGAAGCCTGCTGGAACAGGAGGGTCTGCTAAAATCTGGGCTCTGCCCCCACCACACTCCAGGCACTGCATTATGGATGATTAATTCATGGCCAAGTTACTTTCTTATGAAGGTTACTGCAGATACATCAGCGTGACAGGTGGGGCGTGGGGGAAGAAGGTTCAGCATGCTCAAGTCAGAGCTGAATATTAGATTCTAGTCACTATTTGATTGATCTTTTAAGCAATTCTGGGATTCTGTCACTTAAAAACCAATAAATCTTTGAAGGCCTGGGGAAAGCAATGCAAAAGCAATAAATCTCCATTGTGGAATATTAGAAAAATAGGCCAGGCTGCTGATGAGGTTTGGCTGGAGGGACGAGAGTCCAGGGACCCTTCCTGCTGCTCTCCTCAGCTCCTTGCTTATGTGACTCTCATGAGTCAGACCCCTGAGATTTCCAAGGAGCAGCAAGGAGTCAAGAGGGGCCCATAGTTGGCTCTGTCAAGGTCTGAGCATCCTGGGCCCCAGGTAGAAGTGCCTACCTGAGAGGGGCTGGAGGCCAAGCTCAGGTGGGAGTCTGCAGCTTTATGCAGAGAGACATCACCAGAATTCACAAGTTACAGGTTGGGTGTCCCCAACCCGAGTTGGAGGACTTCTAAGTCATCTTACCTGCCCCTCATGCAGAAGTTGAACTTGTGGCATCCCTATGAAAGGGTCACCCAGGCATCACTTGACTTGTCAGGCCTGGGAGATTCGAACTTCAGAACCAGGAAACTCTGTCTATGTCTGACCACTGGCTTTATTTGTAATGAACTCCGTGACCTTGGGCCAATCATTTAATACCTTATAGTACAGTTTTTCTCTATGAAATGGAACTGGCGTTTCCCAGGTTACTCGCAAAGCAGGGGAAGGTTAGATGATACAACAGAAGAAAATAGCAACTGTAAAGTATTTGTAAAACTATCTTTTCTTATTTATTTGTTTGTTTGTTTGTTTGTTTATTTATTTGAGACAGGGTCTCACTGTGTAGTCCTGACTGGCCTTGAACTCACTACATAGCCCAAGCTGACCTTGAACTCTTGGCGATCCTCCTGCCTCAGCCTCTTAAGTGCTGGTATTACAGGTGTGTGCCACCAGGCCTGGTAAAAATACTATTTTTTAAATTGACATGTAATATTTGTACTTATTTATGGAGTTTGATAAGATAATTTGATACATGTATAAAGTGATCAAATCAGGGTAACTAGTATTTAGGTCTCCTCAAATATTATCATTTTTCTGTAACTTCCAAATTTTTTCCAGTTATTTTGAAGTATGGATGTGACCACAATGTTACAACTCCTTCCTCTTGCTATGGTAAAAAATGACTCAAGGCATCCTGGACCGTCTAGCAAGCTCTTAGAGTCCTGGGTCATGGGTGGCATTTTATTGGTCTGACCTGCTGCCATCTTTCAACCTGCAGGACCCCCCACTGTCCACTTTTCTTGGTGATGCTTATCTCTTCATCTGCTCTAGTGCTCCATTCAGTGAGCATAGTCATTGTCCCTGCTGCCTTGTGTCAACTTATTTGTTTGGCTGATTTCATTATTTTGTCTGTTTATTTGCTTATTGCCCTACCTCCCTCCCCATTGACAGGCACACAGCAGGTATTAAGTCTCAAGAAGGCAGTGTTATGTCCACCTTGCTTCCTCCTTATCCCCAGAGCCTAGCTCACTTCCTGATCCATAGTGAATACTCAATAAATATTCACTGAACAACTTCATGTCAACTGCCTCCTCCCATATGCCCAAAGTTCAAGGTGAAACCTGGCAAAGAACCTTAAATCAACCATGTTATTGCCACTCTGTCACTGCAGTTGTCCTGAAAGGTTTGCTGAGTGGCACTGGTTAGTGTCTTCTCCTTCCTGGAAAATGCTCAAGCAATGTCTGAAAAATAATTCCTGAAATAGAGCGTACACCCACCCTCCATGATCCAGACCTTGGGATGAAAAGCAGCCAGACATTTCCAGACACTAACCATTTCCCCTCTGAGCAGTGACATTTCCTTTATTTTAATTTTTTGGATGAAAATGTCACCAAAATATGTCATGCATACTTTTCTACTAGGGAGGAGGCATGCTATAGTAATGAGTATAAGGTTAGAGTCAGAACTGGGCTTACATTTAGCCTGTAACTTACTTGTGTCATGGCCTGGGTCAACACACTTAACTTCAGTTTATCTCAATTTTTACATCTACAGAAGAAAGGCCCTTTACCAAAATACTGTGAAGACACAGACAGGGTTATATACAATGAAATACACACAGCAGACGTTTGCACATTAAATGAAAGTAGTTGGCTATTTTAAGTTAAACACGCATTTTCATCTTGTAAACCAGGATCAAGGAATAAGCACCTCTGGCTGTAAGGATCTATAACATGAAGACCCCTTGATCTTTGACTATGCATATCTGCTCGGTGGAGCTGCCCTGTTCCTTTGCTCACTGCCATTCTCAGTTCCTCTTGCTGCTGGGTCCTTTCCATCCCCTTCTCTCTCCTTATAATTCACTGTAGTCTAAGGATGCATGAATTTGTTGTTAAACAGACATACAAAGCAAGAAAATGTGGACTCAGAGGGGAAATGCAAGAGTTTCTGTTAGTGGGGACTAGAAAAATCGCCCGTGCATTTTTGTTTGGGGTGTTCAGAGAGCCCCTTTACTTGGGAGAGGGGTAGAGATCTTAGCCTTTGGTCTCTGGAATCAGGCAGGCCTGGGTGTCTGGACTACTTGGCCCTGGGTGCTACCTTATTCATTCAGGCTAAGAAATACTTCCAATGTTTTATAGATAAGGAGAACAGAGAAATAGAGGGAAAAAGGGAAAGGAAGAGGGAGAAAAGAGGAAGGGGATAGAGATAGAGATAGAGATGGATTAAGCATCTTGTCTGATGTCAAGTTTGCAGAGAAAGAACAGGATTTAATCTAGGTTCATTGTCATCAAACACATTCTTTTCATGGCCCCACACAGCCAGAAGACTTTGAGGGAACTGGACTAAATTTATGTTCACTAGGAGACCACACAGTAGAATGCCAGTCAGACTAAATCCCTTGCTGATAGATTTATAATCTTGGGTAACCAAATCTACAGTAGAAACATCTGACTTGGGGTCAGATCTGGGCTGTGCTCTGGGCAGCTTCCCTCTCTGGCCATACATTTGTCCTCTGGGAAAGTCAGATTTTGCAATAGTGATTGATGTTGCTATATAAAAGAAAACTGTTAAATGGAGTAAAGCTTTGTTGGCCACAGTGGAATGGTGACAGGACACCCAGAGGTGCTACATTCAAACTCAGCTTTCCTAGTTCCTACTTAGTGTCTGTGTGTTTTGGACATCTCTGAACCTCAGTCTCTTCATCCGAAAATGAAGATAATAGCTCCCATTGTGTAGAGAAAATTAAATGACAATGCTATACCAGAAGAAAAGCAGAGGATTAATAACCTGATTTGACTCTAGAGCTACCATTCAATTTTGCTTATCACAGGCAGGACACTCCTAGAACAGTTACTGTGCAAAATATAAGAGCAAAGCTCTATGGTAACTTTAATCACACCTGCAAAGTTCACTTCAGTTGGAAGGATTATGATCCAAAGTTTCCAGACTTCCAGGACTTCCACAATTTTGGTGACTTAAGTCTATCTGCTCCACTGCTTATAATTTCCAGGTAGGTACAGAGTGGGAAAAGGAGTTTAGAGCCCTCTCAGAACTTCCTTTTAGGCTGATGTACTGGAATTCAGATACACAAATAGTGATGCCACCAGAAGTAGCTTTTCAGGGCTCTCCACGGTCCTCAAATGAGCTGGAGCTTCTCAAACATAGTTCTGTCCTTACCCCAGCACTCCTGCTTGACCTCTGTGTTCAGGTGAACTTAACTACGCATGATTCTCTCCTTTATACCTCTGCCTATCATGGGCCCCTGCAACTTGGGTGAAACCTTACAACTGAAAATGCAGCTCAGTTCTCCCCTCTTGAGAATCTTCTCCTCTAACCTCCCATAGCAACCATGCATATCTCTATAAGAATGTACTATACTGCAGTTAGGTTTTCTCACTTCTTTCTGCCTATTTAGAATTCAGCTTCCTTTAGAATATAATTTATTTATGGCTAGTTCATGACTCTCTACCAAGTAATTAAACAGTGACCAAAATAGAGAGGATACTTGATAATATTTGTGTTGAATGAACAATTTTCAAGCCCTGTGCTACACCTTAGTTCAGCAAGTGTGTATTGATTATCTTATGTACCAAGAGTAGGGTGAGGAAAGCTATTTCATTCCACATTCTGCCTCATTTTTATGACCTGAGGTCTTGTTTCCTGGAGCTCTGAGTAAAACCAGCAGTTAACATTGCTGCCTTGTGCAAAGTGTTGCTCATTTAGGAGAGACACTCACTCTCCTGATGCCTGTGGACATACACTGATCACCTTAGCTACTGTGATGCTTTTGCTGCCTCTTGGAACCGTATGCTTCTGACCTAGTATCTTGTTAAAATCAGTGGGTGATCTTGCCAGCAAGACCCCAGTGGGATTCTCACACTACACAGCCCTAGGCTGGACACGATCCTTCCCATACCTATCTCTTCCCATTCATAATATCTCAACAGGTTCTTATGAGAACTCAATCAATCTGTTAGTCTGTTACTGGGAGAAAGGTAATTTTTTCAGAGGACTCGGTCCAGGTTTCTGACAATGTAATAGAGTTGTGTTTGAGAAAGTTCTCTCCTTGCCCATGTCAGGTTCCTATCAGCATGCTTCTTCTGAATACTCCATTGTAGGATGGATGGATCCTGGCTTAGATACCTACTGTGAATTGAATGTGGGACTGCTGACCCTGTCCCTTCCAGAAAGTTTTGCTCCTGGTCCCATTGTGCTCATGCATATCGCCAGCCACATGATTCCCCTGGAGGTGTGTGTGGTACAAAGAAAGAAAACCATAAACTCCTCACCTGACAGGGGCTCCCCGGGACTGGGCAGGTTTCAGCATCACTGTGATGGTTGTGTCTGTTTCATTCAGTGGGGCGTCTGTGTCATATTCAGGCATCGAAGGAGCTAGGCAGGGAACAAAGATTGGAGGTGAGCTCAGCACCAGTCCCCAACCTTGCTTGTCACCTAAAATACTTAAAAGTTATTCCAGATGACTATAAAGGAATGGGTGCTAATGCAGGACAATAGAGGCTTGCAGCAAAGAAGGCTCTGACTTCCAACTTGTAAGGTACAGTAGTCTGGAGAAGGCTGACAGTGATGTGGCCAGGAACCCACATGTACTCAAAATCCCACAGGGAATAAAGATACATGTAAGAAATGGAAGGTCTTAATAAAGATGTGAAAGCACAGTAAATCTTGCTAAACACATTGAAATATAAATAAAGCAATAATAAATTATTTCCCCCTACTTTTTTTTTTATCCATGAGACCCACCACAGGAGCATGACTAAATCTAATCCTTTGAAAGGGCAATTTAGCTATTTATATTAAAACCCACATCCTTTTTAATTCAGCTTTTCAATTTCTGAATTTAATCCAAAAGTTACAATCCAAACCAGTGAATTAAACTTTTATTTTGTAAGATGTTTATTGAAGTGTTATTTTATGAAAAACATGGAAGCACAAATATATCCAACCACAGGGAAATGTTTAATTAAATTTCGTCCATCCACTTGACAGAACCTCATAAGGAAGGTGATGTAGCCACATGGGAAATGCTTATGGGATAAGAAAGAGTAAGTGGAAACATTAAACTATAAAAAAAAATCATGGATTTACAAAACCACCCAGAAAACATGTCCTACATAGACCAGAATTGCATAGATATTCCAAAAATGAAAGGTGCAATAAAGTATTCTGGGATAATTCTATGCTGATGCTGTCTCAGTTGTGAAGAAGGGAACCCTACTAGTAATGACGACTGCAATCTTTGATCACTGTGGCTTGGTCGCTGCATTCATTCATTCATCAAAAAATTTCATGAGACTCTGTGCTGTATCTTGCACTGGCAAGAAGAATATTTCTGAAAATACAATTACAAACCAATTTTTATGCTCTTACTCATTATATAGATGTAGACAGATGAATATAGATATATGCACACTATTTAATGCTGTCTCATAGCAAGTTATTTGGTGAATTGTCACCTAATTAATGTATTTTTCACACTTTCGGAAGTTCTTCGATCGGTTTCTTCACGAGGTTGCAATAGTAACCCACAAGGGACTGCATTATTCTAATTGTTCCAATACCACACAGAGACAATTGGCTCTGCCTCTTTTCTCTGTCAGAAAAACTGGCCACGGCTAGGGGAGGACAGCCTTTCCTCCTTTTCCCTTTCAGGGTACATACATACATCAACTCCCAACAAGGAACGTACTTGCTATGAAATACAAACACGTACAAATAAAAATTAAAACTAACAATAAAAAAAGACAAAGAAAGAGATACCTGAAATTTTGGTTGCAATCCGAGTGGTGACTGGGGGCCCAAAACCCTTGGCTGTGCTGGCCTTGATAGTGAAGGAATAGGTGGTCCCCGGGTACAGACCCACAAAGAGATGGTGAGTTTCATTCCGGAGCTTGAACACTTTCCCCCTCTGGCTAGAAAGATCAGCACTTGGGTCCAGGGAGCCAACAGCTTTGTAGTTGATCTACAGGACAAAGCAACAAACAAACACGTAAGTGCCCCACTCAGAGGGCTGAATGGAGCTCATCGGAGAGGACATGTGAGATAGGTAGGTCAGCGAGTCCTTCAGTGTCACCTGCTACTGTCCACCTGCCAGGATCAGCCCAACATCTGCAGATCCACTGCTGACATGCCAGGGCAGCCCTGTGCAACACAAATAGGATGCAAGCTGTATAAGTCATTGTAACTTTGCTAATAGTCACATTCAAAAGGGGTAGGAAAGTGAAATTATTTTTAGTAACATATCTTTTTATTAGATATTCATAATACTATCATTTCAACCTGTGATCAGTATAAAAACTTTAATGAGATAGCAGACATTCTATAGTTCATATTACACCTTAGGGATCTGGCATACATTTTACTCTTATTGGGACCAGCCTCATTTCACAAGTAGTCTTGCATGGCTAGTGGTTGATTAATTGGATAGCACAGCTGTAGAACAACATTGAAATGCAGTAACATGATAAGAATTATTTAGGGATCTTGGTAAAAATTCAGATTATGGTTCCTACCCTATACATATAGCACTACATTCCATTGTATAGTTTGTTTTTTTTTTTAAATTTTCCAAACAAACCACTGCAGATCGATAGTAAAATCTTCCCCACCAGACTTATCCTATGAGTGCATCAGTAGGTGAAGTGGTCTATACTGCAGAAAAGAAACTAGAGGATGTCATAACGCCTGATCTTGTTGGTATTCTCCCTATCGTTGAGCAGGATCAGGATAGTTATTCTCATTTTAAGGATGGCAGAATTGAAACTCAACTGGAAATATCTTGCATTAAATCAACACTTTTCAACTCATCTACAGTTTTTAAAAATTTTTTTTTAAATTTTTTTTAATTCTCCAATCAAACCACTGCAGATCAATAATAAAATCTGCTCTACCAGACTTATCCTATGAGTATGTCAGTAGGTAAAGTGGTCTACACTGCAGAAAAGAAACTGGAGGATGTTATAAAAATGTCAAGATATAGAAGTTTTGAAGTGCCTGCTCAATTTCTACAGTTATATTGCCACAAAACTAATGAACAGTTGATGGTGTGGTGCTGGCATCCACTGATCATACTTGGAATACACATGTCTAAGCTTTATAGTTGCTAGGTGGCATACACAAAGTATTTTTTTACTTCTTCCCATTGAATTATTTTATTAATGTATAATGCACACAATGTAGTATACAGGCAAATGAGTTTTTGCAAACCAGATAGTTATACAATCAAGAAACAGAACCCAGACATAAGCCTTTCATCTCATACCTTTTAATTTTATCTGCCTCCTGGATCCCAGCAAGGATCACCTCTACCTGACTTCTAAGAGCATGGGCTAGTTTTGTGTGGTTTTGAACTTTATATAAACAGAATTCCATAGCATGCACATTTTTACACCTGGCTTCTTTTTCACATTATGTCTGTGAGATTTGTGTTGTCACTGTAGCTGTAAACCATACATTCTCACATTTATCCAGTAATTGGTTGCTGGCATGGACTAAACATGGGTCTCAACTCCAAACCTGTGGTCATTATTCTATACCACATTGTCTGGCCTGGCCTGCAGACATGGTCCAGGAGTCAAGAAAAGACTTATTTATCCACTCCGCCGCTCCCTTACAAACATTTCCTGAGTACTACTGGACCCCAGACTCTGCATTGTGGGCCACTAGGAGGCCTTCAGTGATTAAGCCCTGATCTTCTAGTGGTTTTTATACTAGAGTCAGGGAACCCAGTTAAACAAACAGCTCAGAATATTTTATCTTACATCAAGAATACCCATAGATATAGCATGACCAAATCGAAGCAGAAAGGGAATACACAAACTTCATTTTAACAATGAGCAAACTCCTATTTCTGTCAATGGCATCAAAGGTTTTTGGAGAAAAAAGAGATTCCTCTCTCCTGTATTAAGTCACAGTGGAGTAGCAGCTGATGTCATATGCTTGATGAGAGAGGCCAGATGGGAACGAGAACAAAGTGAGATCAGGAGAAGCACAGAGAGGTGATAAACTCAGGATTTTGCAAACACAGCCTGAGCATCTACTATGCAGATGGCTCGTGGTTTAGCTTCAAATCTTTATCTTAGAGCCTGCTTCTGAGTAGTGCCAGACTAGGACAAAGTGCTTGGGAAATTACCTCAGGATGGAATAGAACCAGTGTCTGTAGGGTGGTGGGGGCAGAGTCGGAGCAGAGGAGAGGAGCTTATTTTTCCCAGGTAGCAGGAATTGCAGGAGCAGAGGCCTGAGGTGGGAAAAGGCTTAAATAGAAAGAGCCCAGGATCACTGCAGAGTGGACAGCAAGAGGGGAGGTGTCTCACTAGTTCCTGGATTCCACCATGTCAGAAAAGGGGAGTTGTTTAGAGTGGTATCTGTGGTCATTAACCCCTGCACACCAGTGTGCTTTTGCATTTTCTCAAAATTCTGTCCTAGTCTTCCTTCCTGAGCTGGTGGCAACTGCACTGATATACAGACACTGGGAGGTAAAACTCATGCCTTATTTACTAGCCAGCTCTTTCCCTGTGCTCCAAATTCAATCCAAAAGCGGCTCAATTTCCACGGAGCTGTCAATATAATATACCGCGCTCCCCTGCTCTCCTAACCTTTCCTGGTATTACAGGATCCTCACTTACTTGTAATGAAACACTATGAATAAATCAATGTATGTTAATATAGCATGTCTTCAATTTTTTATGAAGGGCTCCACCAAATCTAATTCCCGCTGCTTTGTCAGAAACAGTCTTTGAAAAATTTAACTTGCAAGTTTTGGAAGTTATGGGAGATCAGGCTGGGCAAGGAATAAAGAAAGGTAAGAAAATGGAATGGGAAGGAGCCATGGCCTTAAACACATAATGCAATATGAATCTTCGTTTGGAAGTAGAGGAAAGGGAACATTTATTGGTGTACTAAACATAAAATAGAGTTCATGGAGAAAAGAGTACTAAACTGTGTATCAGCTCAAGCTCCAGGGATAGGCTCTGGGTACAACAAAGTGGTATTTCCCTTTTCCTATGGTGCCCGACAGTGGGATCCCCTAGCTAGAAATTAGAGTGAGCGCTTTGTAGCAGAAGTCCAATGATGCCATCAAAACAATGGTCTCCCTTAGCTCTTAGCATTAAGCAACTCACTGAGTGAGCAGGCTCCACCTGCTCTTCCTTTTCCACGTTGCCCCCTGCCAAAATACATTTCAGTTTGTGAAAAAAATAAAACATGGCACTTTTGGTCACAGGACCTCCACATGAGTTAATCTGTCACCTTGGAACATTCCTGTCTTCCTTCCCTTGACCCCTCTTGGCCTAAGTTATGACCTCTCATCCACAGATTTCACTTAAAATGGCACAGGTCATGAGCACCTTCTGTGACCCCCAAGTCTTATTATATATACTGAGAGTCATGTCTATCTCTTTTGTTCCACTAACTTTTATTTAACTAATCAATTATTTCATGAAGTCTCTTTTCTATTAGCTCAGAGATTTAAAAAAATGTAGTCTACAAGGCAAATCTAGCCCACTGACATTTTTTATAAACTAGATTTCTTTGGAACACAGCCTCTCCATTCATTTATGCATTGTCTATGGCTGCTTTCACACTATAACCATAGAATTAAGTAGTTGAGGCCCCCACTCCATGGTTCACATGACAATACACTTACTTTCTAGCATTTTACAGAAAAAAATTTACTGACGCTCATATTAGACTTTATTTTCCAGGAGGGCAAGGATGGTTTGGTCTTGGTTTAACATTTCATCTCATTGCACATATAAGTGAATGATCAAATCAGCTGTGCGGCCTGAGAAACTTGCTTAACTTTCTCTGAACCTTGAGGTATTGAAGGGTAAAGTATGAATTCTAATTTCAGTTGTATCTATAGAACTATGTTCTATAGTTCATATTGCAGAGTGACCCTTAGCTTCTTTACTCCTGGAAGACAGCCCCTTTGTTCAGGAGTAAGGTTCCAGGGAGTACCTGGGCGATATCTGCTTGTGCACCAATGATCTACTGCAAGGAACTAGGAAAAATCATGAGAAAAAACACACTGATCTTCTACCTGAGCAGAAGGAAGGGAGTAAGAAATTTAGGGAGACTTGACTACTCCCCAAACATGAACACTCTTGGATTGAGCTGTACTGGGAAATAGACACTGGGCAAGGTTTGAGGTGAGACTATCTCAGTCTTGTTCAGGAAGAGCAGAAAAAAAGATCTTCCCCTGCCCCAAATTCACCATGGTCCCGTTCCTTAGCTGATATGTGAATTTCAGGGCCACTGCCTGGTGAAGAACACAAACCCAGTGATGGCCTGCAAGGACCACCATCTTTCAGAGACATCACTCTCTGAGATAGGAGAACCCAGCCTGATGAAGATTCAGAAAACTTATAAGAACTCATACTGACCAAACCCAGGGTGATTTTATTGAGCTAACCACATGCTCGTATTATACACTTATATAGAGGTTCAGGTACACATCATGATTAGAGACAAGATGCTGTAAAACCAATGATTAAGTAGAAAGGTTTTAAAAAGTGGAGCAAAGCCATAACAGCATGACTGACTTGTAAACCAACTCAGTACAAGTCAGCCACAACTTGATCCAGAGGCATCCCCCGTAGCTTAGCTTGCTTCTCTCATAGTACCACTCTATCTTCATTCTAAGCGCTGCCAGAACATCACCTCCCTATGTTATCTCTCCCTTGTGCTCCTGCCTTTCTCTAAGGGCTTCTGGCTTAGACTCTGGAGATCTAACAATAGGTCAATTTTAGCAAGATCACAGATAATATGACCCATACATTCATTGAAGAAGGGGTTAAATTTTCTTCAAAATAAGGTGTTAAAAGATTTTTTTAACCTTGCTTGGCCCATTGTAAAGGTGTTCATAGGCAGGTCTTTGCCTTCTGGGTGGCCTCAGAGGCAACAGTGCAGAAAGAGAACAGCTTGGGGTAACTTTCTCTTGTTACAGAGCATAGGGTTGTCTTCCTTGGTTTCCTGACAACTTAAAAATATCACACCACACATCTCCCCTGAAGAACAACAGGATGTACAGATGTCTGCAGTTCATGTGCTGCTGACTTCTTGGCCATAGTGCCTCTTTTTCCTAGAGAGCTGAAGACTTTCATAACAACAGAACAATGATGATGCCTGACACTTGCACTGCTGTGTCTGGTGCTTCTAAGAGTATCGAGCAGTGACAGAATGTGGCCACCTGTCATTTCCATGCATTTGATGACTCCTTCTGATTATGCTGAGACTCTTTCTGATTATGCTGAGACTCCTCTGTCTTCCCAATCCACCAATGGTCACCAAGCACTCACATCTTACTATGCTCTGTTCTGGACTGTGGGGAAGGGGAGAGGCAGATAAAGTAGACACAGTTATTAAATTTAGGGACAAATAAGCCTTAGCATAAATTTCAGGGAATCAGTGACTTTGAGAACATAGATCCAGGATTAATTGGTTTGACAGAGAAAGAAAACATTCCCTCAGAGAACCTGTACGAGTGGTAGATTCAGTTATTGATCCTCAGCCTCTAGTTGATAATAGAATACTCAGTGGATATTTTTAAAAATACCAGCCCCTGGGGCCCACCTAGACTAATTACATCAAGTCCCTCTGAATGTAAGTCTCTGGGTAGCCATACATTTGGAAAGCTACCCGGGAGATTCAACTGGTAGCCAGAGCTAAGAGTGGTCAAGTTGGGAGTCAGAGCATGAAGGGAATAAAGAAGGACTCTGAGAGATCCTTTGTGCCCAGGAAAGCCTTCTACAATGCACAGTGGAAGGAACTAGAAAAAAATCACAGATGGTATGCCCAGTCCATTGGTAAATGCTAAAATTAGGAGGTGAAACTAAAGAGAAAAACTTGCCTGGTCTACATGTATCTTCAAATTTACTAGTCACTGTGTGGTTTTAGCATAAGATTAGAATTCTTTGCAACTCTTCCTTTTGGAGGTAGAATCTGGTTCCCCTCTTCCTGAACGCAGACTGGACAAAACAGCTCAGTTTGAATGAATAAGGTCTAGAAAAGGGAAAATTAGTAACTGGAAACTGGAGAAATCTTAGCAGTACTAAATACAGTCATGCAGACATTGTGTCCCCCTGGGTATGATGTGATAACCAGGAAATGTACCCTCTGTGGCCTTCTTGCTGTAACTAAGTCTACTAATGAGAAGACATCAGATAGACACAAAGTGAGTACTGTTAAAAAATATCAAGGTCATAAAAAGACAAAGAAAGATCCAGAAATGGTCACAGATTAGAGAATAAGAAGACATGACAACTAAACACTCCGTGGAAATCTGGAAGAGAAAAGATTATCTGAGGGAAAATGAGGAAAATACAAAACAAGATAAAACAAAATCTGTAGTCTAGTCAGTAGTAACACAATGATGTAAATTCTTAGTTTTCTGTTGTTTGCTTTTTTTTTTTTTTTTTTTTTTTGAGACAGGGTCTCACTATGTACTGCAAGCTGGCCTTGAACTCACTTGTGTAGCCCAGATTGGCCTTAAACTCATGGCAATCTTCCTGCTTCAGGCTCATGAGTGCTAGGATTACAGAGTGTCCTGCCATGCCTGGCAGCCTTTGCTTCATGCACTAAATGGGAGGTGGGATTTTCTCCTGAGATTTGAAGTGGGGATGAGGCTAAAAGAGATGCTTGGGCATCACTGATGATTTGTGAAGTATTTTTGTGCAAATTAGGAAAGGGCACCTGTCCCCTCTTAAATCCCAGTCTAGGACTTGAGGATACCATTGGAGAAAAAGTATGTGTTTAGTCAGAATTTTAGACCAAGGTCAGATTCTTCCCACCAGACACAGTCTAGCACTGAATAGATTTAATCCCCTTCCCAACATGCAAATAACTAGGCAAAAGAACCTGGCACCCCTGCAGGGGTCACATCATGAAAGCTTTCTTGTGACTAGCCAAGTGTACAACTTTTATCCTGAAGGTTATATAAGGCCAGTAAAGGGAAGAGTCTGTTATCAAGGCAGATACAGATTAGCTATGTTTTAGAATAATCTTCAGACAAGACAGCATTCACATCATCAGAGAGTTGGTTAGATATGAAAATTCATGTTCCCAAACCAGATCTGATCATAAGATCTAAGTCCTTTTCCAGGATTTGTGTTCAACAGATTCAATAGTCAACTGTCACACATATGGAGTGTGGATAAACCCATTCTCACACAAGGGGCAAGGGGCTGCACTGACTAGAAGTACAATACAGGGGCCCCTTTGGAAAATCTAGTTCTCATCCAAATGACAGATGATAAGGAAGACAAGAGTTGGACCAGAACCTGCAGGAAGGGGAGAATAGAGTGATTTTGAAAGCTGCTAGATTCTGGCTGTTAATGGACGAAGACCTCAAAAGCAGGAATTGGATAGAACCCATACATGGTACCAGGTCTGAAGGCAGTCCAGGTTCTAAAGCCAGAGCCATTGGGAGAATGAGCAACTGTCTTTACAGCTCTCACCCTTCTGGGGCTGCTATCATTGGGATGGGAAAGTGTGGGTCTTAACCTGGAGAAAGCTGGAGTTTGGTCTTCTAGAACCTGGGCTGAAACCAGATCTACTACTTATGAAGAGTCTCTGATCTGTATTTTTTTTTTTTTTTTTTTGTACTGGGGATTGAACTCATGACCTCACGCTTGCCAGGCAAGCACTTATGCTGTTGAGCTAAATTCCCAGCTCCTTTAATTTATAACCTTCCAGTATAATGTGATTTACTAACAACAGGGTGAAGCAACAAAGTCTTTGAATAGTGTTGGCCAGACTCCGCTGGCCCCCAAAGCCAAGCTTCAGGGTCAGAGGCCCAGTCCAAGGGCTTGGAGAGCTGTGTTGGTCCTGCCTGAGTTGCCTTTACTCAGTACATGGTTGCCTCTATGACTGGTCATTACTACCCTGCAGAGAATTTCCCCCAAATATCCACACTCCCTTGATTGCTGTAGATCAAAGACATTCTGCAGAGGGAAAGATGTCCATTTACTTAACATAGATTTTGACAAATTCTAAGCAGTACCTTGTTCTCTGACATCAGTTGCTTTCTTGGTGTCCCTCAGGTCATACATTAGGGTTAAGCAAATTTGGATACCAGCTGGTTAAGTGTCTTTGGCATTCACCATCTAGCTATCTAAACTTCAAGGCTCACCAGAGAGTGATGATAAGGGGAGCTCATTTGTATGTACATGCTTATGATGTGCCACTTCGCTTCCCTAAATCACCACCCACCCCTCAAACCCCTGGTAGACTTCAGGTGAGTGCTGTCCTGCCTATTCATGCTCCCTCTTGCAGCATCTCCTATCTAAAAATCCTTAGCATAGGTCTACTTCTCAGTCCCCTGACCTTCCCTGCTCTGACATATACCGGAGGCTCATTCTTACAGTTTCACACAGTTGTGACCCCATAACACGACCACCACCCATTCAGATGGCGCTAAGCTCTTTCTTGCTAAACTGTCATAATGTAGCTTAATAATATAATGCTTAAACCTCCTTGCAGCTTTTAATCTCATGCTGGGATGTCTGGGGTGCTGTGATTTTGTTATTTTTACAGAAACCTTCTTGTTTAATGAGTCTGTCTAGCAAGATTCCCAGTGGCTTTTAGTCTTTCTAGCACTAATTTTTGGGTTTCTGAATATAAGCAGCTTGCTTTCCAACTTCTCATTCAACTGATTTCTGTTCTGCTAAGTTTAACCTAGTTAAATTGCTAAATTGCATGACCAATTCCTCTGCAGTTGGCTTTAGGCATGGAAATGAGAGAAGTTAAATAATCCCATGGAAACTTGCAGCTCTACCCAACAGCCTGTCTGGCAACAGCAGCCTTGGAAGCTCTTTCACTGAGGCAGAGCCTGGGTTCTGATTATTTATTGCAGTAACTACTGATCACTCACGCTGGCACAAAGTATGAGTGAATAAGGTTTACTGAATAAATGAGGATTAAGAGTGAAGCTATAACCAGCTAGTTCTGATTCTGTACAATTTAAATGCAGTCATTCTGATACTAAAGTTCAACACTCTCCACTCACTCTGCCATTCACCTTTGGGCCCTCTGTCACATCCTTGTGTGACCAGTTTCTAGAGGTAGGGGGAATAGCCCTGGGGGCTTACAACTGTCAGACCACTCTGATGGGCTTTGTAGAGAATGTCTCTGAATCTCCCAGGAGGGAGTTGGCAAGCATTCCCCAGTAGCTGGCTCCATACCTGTCTAGCAGATAACTGCTGTTTAATAATTTTGTACATAGTAATTAGCAAAGCCCTAGCTGCTGAAGCTTTCATCCTCTTAGGCCTGAGTTTGCAAACCTGTACAAATAGAAAGACCCAGTTTGAGCAGTTTTCTAAAATGGCCATGGATCCTTTGACCCTTCTCTTAGCAGAAGATGAAGATGAAGTGATTGTTTTCCCTCATCTTGAGTCTTAGAGGACAGTGACTGATTTGATCAACAGAATGCATAAAAAAATATCATGTGACTTACAAGATTTGGTTTCAAAGTTGTTGGGGAGCATTGTGTGCCTGATGAAGGCCTGCCAAGCATACTCCACCTAGCTGGGGAGCCTCAGTGTGCCGGTTGGGATCTGATAGGGCTCCACTCAGTGACTCCAAGAAGCCTGGGAACCTTGGTACACCATGTGGGGTCTGCTGAAGGTCTTCCCAGGGTACCCCACACATTGGGAGAGCCTGTGAGAGATACTCAGGACCAGTTAATGCATGCCTAATGAGCCTTAGTCAGCTAGGGAGAACCCCTCTAGTAGGGACAGCCAACATAAACCTAGGAAACAATTGGAACTTTGCACTCAGCTGCTCCAGGAGAATACAGGAAAACGACAAAAGAGCAAAAAGCAGTCTCAAACCTCCAGCACATCCTAAACAAGTCTAGAAGACATAAACATAGAAGAAAGTGTAAGTTACACACTGGAAATTTCTGGGTTGATAGCAACTGAAGTAAACAAACAATTCCAAGAAGCTATAAAAGAAATCAGACAGAAATAATCTCCAAATAAAACAAGAAATTACAAATATAATGAATGAAGTTCTAAGAAGACATCTAAGAAGACATAGTCTAAAAACAGGAGAGCAATGGAAAATGATGGAAACCTTGAATGAGCAATAGAAGAAAGAATGCGAATTCATGAAACAGATCCATAGAGCTATCCAGGAAATCAAAATTTCCACCAAAAGCTGGCAAAATTGCCTCAATGAAAGTGCAGATAGACATTCAGACCTCAAAGACAAGATTGCAGCTAGTGAACAGGAAAGGAAAGATCTTTTAAAATGAGGAATCAGGAAATAATTCAACAGTTGCAAGATAATGCAAAGAAAAACAATATAAGAGTGATAGGTGTAAACCAGGTAAAAAAAGATGACAACACAAATGATATAAAGACTATTTACAAAAGTAATAGCAGAAAATTTCCCAAACATGGGAAAAGAAACTGACATAAATATAAATGAAGCATATAGAACTCCAATTAGTCATAACCAAAATAAATCTATACCTACACATATAATAACATCCCAGAAATTCAACATAAAACAGAATATTAAAAGCTGTTAGAGAAAAGAAATAAATCATCTATACAGGAAAGTCCATCAGAATCACAGCTGACTTTCAGCACAAACAATTAAGTCAAGAAGAGCATGGAGTGAAGTATTTCAAATCTTAATAGAAAATGACTTCCAACACAGATTGATGCACCTTCAAAACTGACAGAGAAATAAGATACTTCCACGATAAAGAACAGCTGAAGAACTTCATAACCACCAAATCAACTTTACAAATAGTACTGAAAGATATTCTAGATAGACATAAAAATGACTGTGATTTCAAGAACACCAACAGGAAAAAAAATCACCAAGCAGAGAAAACAATTAAACAGAGGGGAAAGATAGAGAACAAATAGCAGAAAAATAACATGACAAAAATAAGTCAATATATATGAGTTATAACCAGTAATGTAAATGGCCTGAGTTCACCAATTAAAGAAATAGACTAGAAAAATGGATCAAGAAGCAACATCCAACCATGCTGTATACAAGAAAGCAGTCTAACTCCAAAGGAAATTCACAGCCTGAAAGTCAAAGGATGGAAAACAATATTTCATGAGACAGGAACCCCTACAAAAAAAGAAGGGGTAGCTAAAAGAAAGGGAAGACAATGTGAACTTCAAACCAAGAATGATTAAAAGAGATAAAGAAGGTCACCATAGACTGGTTAGGGGAAAACTTGAAGAGATAACAATCTTAAATATACAGGCACCCATGGGGATTTAGCTCAGCGGCATAAGCACCTGCCTTGCAAGCAGGTGGTTGTGAGTTCAATCCCCGGTACTGATAAAAAGTTAAAAAAAAAACAAAACACAGGAACCCAATATGGAGAACACAGATATAAAAAACAACTATTAATAGATGTGAAAAATCAAATAAGCAATAACACAATTATAATAAGAAACTTTAACATCCCATTGACACTGAGACAGATCAATTAGACAAAAAAATCAGTAAAGAAATACAGAACTGAATCAACCTTATGAACAAATGTACTTAGTAGATGCGTACAGAGTATTTTGCCTAATAACATCAGAATCCACATTCTTCTCAGCTTCACATGGGACATTCTCTAAAACAGACCACTTACTGCACATAGGACATGCTTAAGCAAATGCAAAAGAATTGAAATTGTCCCCTACATATTATTAAGGTATCATAATGCTATGAAACTAGAAATTAGTGACAAAAGAAACTGCAAAAACTACATGAACACAGGGAAATTAGATAATACACTCCTGAATAATCAAAGGGTCACAAAGGAAATTAGAGAAGAAATTAAACAATATCTACAAGCAAACAAAAATGTAAATACAACTTACCAGAACCTGTGGGATACAATGAAAGCAGTCCTCAGGGGGAATTACAAACACAAATAAATAACCGTATTCTATACCCAAACATCTAGAAAAAGAAAAGCAAGTCAAGCCCAAAGCCAAAACAGGGAAGAAATTACAAAGATCAGAGCAGAAATTAACACAAATTGAGACTAAGGAAACAATACAAAGAATTAATGAAGAGTTGGTTCTTTGAAAGAATAAATAAAATTGACAAGTCCCTAGCCAACCTTCTTTTACAAAGGAAAGAAAAAACTTAAATTCATGTAATAAGGAATAAAAAGGGTGAAATCACTACAGACCCTGTGGAAATACAGAAGATCATCAATACCTGCTTTGAAAACCAATAGTCTCACAGGTTCAATAATATAGAAGAAATGGACAGATTCCTAGAAACATATAAATTATCAAAGCTGGACCAAGAAGATGCAAAAACTGCTGAATAATCCAATTTCAGTTAATGAAATTGAAAATGCAATTAAAATCTTACCAGGGCCCTATGCATTCACTGCTGAAGACTACAAGAAATTTAGGGAAGACTTCATGCCAACTTCCTCAAAGTCTTCAGTGAAACTGAAAGGGAAGAAATTTACTTAACTCATTCCTGAAAGCAAGTATTACCCTAATATCAAAGCCAAAGAAAGACTCAATCAAAAAAAGAGAACTATAGGCCAATCTCCCTAATGAACATCTATGCAGAAATCCTCAATAAACTAATGGTAAACAGAATGTAGCAAATCATCAAGAAGATTATACACCATGACCAAGTGGGATTCATCCAATGAATGCAGGGATAGTTTAACATATGCAAATCAATATATGTAATATATCATATCAATAGAGACAAAGAATCACATAATCATCTCAATAGATGCAGGAAAAGCTTTTAATAAAGTCCAACACTCTTTCATGATAAAAACCCTACAGAAAATCTGAATAGATGAACTTTACCTTAACCTGATAAAAGCCATCTATGACAAACCAGAAGCCAGCATCATAATAAATAATCAAAAACTGAAAGCTTTCACTATAAAATCAGGAACAAGACAAGGTTGTCCACTATCACCATTCCTCTTCAATAAATGTTGGAAACATTAGCCAGAGCAATTAGACAAGAAAGAGAAGTAAAAACAATTAGGAAAGGAAAGGAAGCAGTTAAATTATCATTTGCAGATGATATGATACTCTACATAAAGACCCCCAAAGACTTCTAGATGTACAAACCAAATTCGGTAATGTAGCTGGATACAAAGTCAACACTCAAAAAATCAATAACATTCTTGTACAGAGAAAACAAACTACTGAGAGAGAAATAAGAGAAACCACATCCTTCACAATTGCATCCAAAAAAATGAAACACCTAGAAGTCAATCTAACAAAGGAAGTAAAACATCTGTACAGTGTAAATTACAGTACTCTGAAAAAAGAAATCAAAGAAGATTTCAGAAAATGGAAAGACATTCCTTGTTCATGGACAGGAAGAACAAAGATTATGAAAATGGTCATTCTCCCAAAATTTTTATACAGATTTAATGCAGTTCCAATCAAAATACCATTAGCATACCTCACAGATCTAGATAAATTGTTCCTAAAATTTATCTAGGACCAGAAGAGGCCTAGAATAGCAAAGACAATTCTAGGCAACAAAGCCAAGGCCGGAGGCATCACAATCCCTGACTTGAAATTATTCTACAAAGTTATTGTGATAAAATCAGCATGGTACTAGAATAAAAACAGACCTGAAAATCAGTGTAATAGATTAGAAGATACAACTAGAAACACACTCAGCCACTTTATCTTTGATAAAGGGGCCAAACACATTCAATGAAAGAAAGATGGTCTGTTTAATAAATGGTGCTGGAAAAACTGGCTTCTCACATGCCAAAGACCAAAACTAGAACCATGCTTATCACCTTGCACTAGATTAAAGTCAAAATGGATCAAAGATCTAACTATTAAAACAGAAACACTAAATCTCCTGGAAGACAAGGTAGGTCGAAGACTTGAAGACACAGGGGTAGGCAAAGAGTTCATGAACAAAAATCAAACTGCATGGAAAATACTTCCCAGAATCAACAACTGGGATTTCATCTTATTAAAAAGTTTTTGCACGTCAAAAGAAGTCAAATTGGAAAAATATCTTAAGCAATGGTCCCTCAGACAAAGGACTTCTATTTAGGACACATAAATAATTTTTAAAAATCAAGCCCCCGATATTCAAAGACCCAATTCAAAAATGAGCATCTGGAATGAATACACACTTCTCAGCTGAGGAAATACAAATGGCAAATAAATATATGAAAAAATGTTCAGTATCATTGGTCATTCAAGAAATGCAAGTTAACACTGAGATTCCATCTTGTTCCAGAAAGAATAGCCATGATCTAAAAATTAACCAATAGCAAATACCGGAGGGGTGAGGGGAAAAAGGAACTCTTCTGCACTGTTGGTAGGAGTGTAGACAGGTACAACCACTGTGAAATCAGTGTGTTGATTCCTTAAAAAAAGTAGGATTAGAGGTTTCATTTGACCTAGCTATCCTGCCTGTTGGCTTATTCCCAGAAGAACTGAAAACATGATAACATAGTGATATATGTGCATCCATGTTTATAGCAACACAATTTTAAACTGTCAAATTTTGGAAACAACCCAAATGCCTACCAGCTGAGAAATAGATAAAAAAGATGTGATATTTTTATACAATGGAGTACTACTCAGCTATAAAGAAGGATTGCATTGAGGGTTTTAGAAGTAAATAGATGCATCTTGAGACCATACTCATAAGTGAAATAAGTCAGACTCACATATTTACATACCGTATTTTTGGGACCAGAGATTTAGCTCAATGGTATGAGTGCCTGCCTGGCAAGCATGAGGTTGTGAGTTTGATCCTTGGTACCAGTAAATAAATAAATATGTACTGTATTATCTTCCCAGTATAAGAAACTGAAAAAGTAAATAAGATCCAAAATCTTCAATAAATATTGTGAAAGAATAAGAAACTGCTCAAAGAGAAAAAACAACTTGGATAGGGAAAAGGAGAAAAGAAGAAAGTTGTAAATGTGTGTGTGTGTGTGTGTGTGTGTGTGTGTGTGTGTGTGTGTGTATGTGATAGCTAAAATGATTATACTACTGATTTTATTATTCTTCAAACAGAACGTTAATAATTATACAATTAAATCAATTTTGCAGGTCTATACTGATAATCTAAGCAACTCTTTTCAATTTAACTATACAAAATAACCACCATTGTTAAATTCCTATCATCTTGTTTTGAAAGCCTGCATTATTGTTTTAGGATTTTTGTTGTTTGTTTCTTTTGCTTGTTTTTCTTGTCTGTGTTTTTGTTGTTGGTATTGTTTTATCTCCTTAAAATAATAATAAAAATATTAGTTTTCAAAAGGCAGGGCAGCTTCTAACCCATCCCCAGGAACATTCACAACTACAGCATCATAGCTGCCCTATATGAGGTTTGAGTCCCTGGAAAGACTACGTGTGAGGAAGCTCAGGTCACAAGGAGAGGCCACGTGTCCTCTGTGTTGTTGCCGATCTATATCCCCAGCTGCCCTGTCTTCTAGCCCAAGATGGGCGATGAAGAAGCCAACAAGGGACTCCAAATCTTAGCTGTTCAGTCATTCCTGGCCACGTGTGTCTTCTCAGCTGAGACCTTTGACTTCTTAGATCTGAAACATGAAGCACTGCTATGCAATTTCAAATTTTCAACCCAGAGAATCTATATGCAAATTAAATTTTATTTGCCACTAAATTTTGGGATTATTATCTAGCTGTAGTAATGAGAACAGCTCTTATGCATTAGATTTGAGAGTTTATTGATGGACAACATTTTATTCTCTTTTGCTTCCCTATAAGGAAACATATCAGATGCTTGACAAATATATACTATTTTATCAACTAAGTGGTCACAGATAATAGCACCAGTAATAAGAAATATAGACCTCAAATGCCTCCTGTAAGATGCTTAGAGGAAAGGATACCATTTTGGTGGTATTATTTATTTATTTTTTTGCCAAAAATGTACAATCTCAATCTCAGAATGAGAAAATATCAGACAAACCTGCATTAAAAGAGCAATCTACAGAAAAACCAAGTGTTCTTCAGAAGTGCTGAGGTCACAAATGACAAGGACTGAAGTAAGGAACAGTAACTGCTAAGTGCAATGTAGGATGCAAGATTACAAAAAAAAGACATTGGTAGAAAAAGAAGTGGAATTCAAATAAGGCTGTAGATTATAAAACTCATCATGTTGTAGTTTATAGATTCACCAATGTTAATTGCCTACTTTCAATTACTGTGCTGTGGTTATGTAAGATGTAAAATTACAGGAATCTGGGCTATGGGTGTGTGAAAACTCTAACTTTGCAACTTTCTGCAAGTCTAAAATTATTTTTAAAATAAATATTTTTTTAAAAGAGAGAAAAGAAACAAGCATGTGCAAAGTCTCTGACTGGCTAATCTGGAGTTGTAGAGGGAGAAACCAGGTCAAAAGCCAAAAGGTCCAACCCTCTGCTCCTAATGTCTCTGGAGCAGTTACAAATGCTTCTAATTTATAATGGGTCATGTCCTAGTAAACCCATCATAAGTTGAAAATGTAAGCTCCAAATGCATTCGCTGAACCTAAACTACTGAATATGACAGTTTAACCTTGCCTAATTCAAACATGCTCAGTTCACATATCATACTGTTGGACAAAATTATTTTTAAAAAACAGCTCATTTTATAATGATGTCAAATATCTCATGTAACTTACTGAATACTCTTACTGAAAGTGAGTAACAGAACATTGATGAGGACAAACTTTTGTACCAGTATAAAGTGAAAATATCATAAGTTGAACCATTAAGTCAGGATCATCTCTGGTGTGATAATACAAAATAATAATAATAATAATGAAATAATAACAGCCAACACTTGTTACCATTCCTTAATTGCCAGGCATCCTACTAGCTCTTTGCATACATTTCTCACTTGATCATCTCAGTTTTACAAGAGTGCTACATTCCTATTTTTTAGGTGAGGAAACTAAGCTGTAGGGAAAATAAGTTTCCAGAGTGCTTCAGCTGGTTAGAGGCAGAACCAGTCTTGCAGCCCAGAAGTACAGACCTAGAGTCCACTTGCATTACTTTCCGCTATTACTGTCTCCATGAAGAATGGCCAGTCTTGTTTTCTAGGGTTATGAGACTAGAAACTCTGCTCTAGGAATCTGTTTGTCAAAGGACCCTGGACTGAGAAGATATGCTTGGAGTTCACAGTGGGAGAGTGAGTCCTGGCTACAGAGGTGGGTATACAGAGGCCAGAACTAAAGGGAGTGCGGATGGAAATAAATTCGGAGAGTGGACAAATTAGAGCACTTGAGGTTGGACTAAATTTCCCAAATAACCCCGGCTTCTCAGATGCTCTTGAAACTTCCTGTGTCCTTGTCAGAAATAAAGGCAGGGGGCAGATTCGAATGGTCTTTCCTAAGGAGAAAGGCATTGATCACGTAATCACACATTTTGGGTCAGTGGGAGGCTAAAGACTGAAGATTCACTTTACTGCACTTTTTTTTTCATTCAGCACTTTTCTCATGAAATTAAAATAGAATTGATTTTTCTCCCTCACTAAATTAGGCATTAGGAAAGGAATCAAAGGCTGGGCCTATCAGAGATCTGAGCATCAGTTCCACCCAGCAGCACAGCATTTGTAAAATGTTGCATTAGTCCCATTTATCATGGGAAGGTTTTGTAAAAGCCTGTTTGGGGGATATATCTTCTCCTTCCCAGTAGAAGTGAACGCTTCTGTTTTTCTCCTTTCTTGGTGAAAATGATCATTTATCTAACATTCTCTCTCGCCTGCTGGTTTCAGGTTAGAGATCAGATTAGAATATTTCTTTTTCTAACCTTGCTCCTCTGGTACTTCCCTAGAAGCAGACACACAGCACGTGATCTTGCTACTGAAAGTATTGTCATTTCTGAAGAAATGGGTTTTGGGGGGGACACCACATCCCTCTTCTCTGCAGTGGCCCCAAGCTCACAGCTGGATCTGTAGTAGAACCACACAGCTGGAGAGAGCTTCTCCTTTAAGAGACTCAGAAACAGACTGAGCAGAGAGGTTAAGAGGTGTGCCTAATGCCACACAGAGAGCGGCTCTTCTCCAGGAGACATCTATGGGATAACAAAGCAGCACAGGCAGGGAGCCAGAAGACTCGGGCACTTCCTCCTAGCTTCCTCTCAGCAGATGGACATTTGGAGCAGCACTGTCCACTAGAAGCAGAATGTGAGCCATGTTTATGATATGGCATTTTCTAGAAGTTGTGTGGAAGAAAAAAAGAAACGAAAAAGCAGTGGTGAATTAATTTTAGTAATATATTTTATTTAACCCACGATAGCCACTATGTTATTATTCCAACATGTAAAAAACCCAAAATTGTCAAGGGGATATTTTACAGTCTGTTGCTCCTGCTAAGAGTTTAGAATTTCATATTTTATATTCCCTATATATCTTGATTCAGGCCCGCCACACTGTCACACTTCAGATCCCCAGGAGCCAAATGCAGCTTGCAGCTAGACGGTGCCAGTTTAGCACACTGCTTCTCAGCCATTTTTGGTTTTGTTCGTTAGCACCTCCTAAATAATCTACTGAAATATTTTCTTTATTATGTCCCATGGAACTTTAATTCCACAAATAGGTTATTTAGCTGTGTATGTGTTCTATGTATATCTGGACATCTGTATATGGACAGGTAATTATGTACTCTATGCATACATGAATAGTTGTGTATGGACTCTGTGCATATCTGTATTGTTGTGTACAGAGCCTATGTGTACCTGGTTAACAGTGAACAGACTATGTGCATATATAGATATCTGAATATGGATTACATGCACTTCTAAATAACTTTATATACTTCATGCATATGCATGAGGAAAAAAAGATATTTTCACTCCTCCCACCAACAACCAATTTTCACCTCTCAGGGGTGATGGCACCCCGTTAAGAATGCATGGTCTACATTCTAGAGCAAGCAGTAACATCTGAGCCTCTAGTTCTCATCTGTGAAATGAGCAGTAATGTGCAGACTAAATGAAGCAGCTCTTGTGGGAAAGCACTCAGTGATGCTGAGTGTGTCACTGATGCTAACGTCAGAGCTGTACTTTTTTTTGCTTCTCATACATTTCCACTCATGTTGAATTGAGGCTCCTTCACCCTGTGGTCAGTTGCCAGGAATTTGCCTGTGTCCACTGCTCTAGAGGACTTCTCAGATCCCTCAAAGAGGAGACCTGGGTCTCTATTCTTCAGTCTGGACCTGGCTCAGCACAGGGAAGTAGGACTTTGTAGACCATAGCTTCAGTCTCTTCTCTCTGTCCCTTACTGGATACCTAATTGATGCCAAAGAGCCAAAGGGTACCCCTGTGGGACAAATCAGGCCTCTCTTCCTTCCTGTGGGTACTCACTAGCTGACAGATGATTCTCAGGCTTGATATCTTTATAGAGATACTTCTCATATGTTCTAACTCCTCTCCATCCCATTCCATTGTCTCCCAGAATTAGGCAGGTAAGGGTGGGCTAAGTAGTTCTTATCTTTCTAAACACTAGAGTACTGAATGAGCACTACACTAACCTCCCTAGCTTCTAAGAAATTCTGTACTTGCTTCTTTTCTCAGCCCACCATATCACTCTTGACCAGTAAGTATGGTCTACATCTGTACTGGTAGCTCCCAGTAAGCCTGAAATATGCCATCTCTGTCCTTTTCTTCCTTCTGTCCTACCTGAGTGAGATATACTCCTAGCAGTCCTGTCATGAGTCATCCAGGAATTACCCAAACTGCATTGGAGATAGGAGCTTCTGTCTCTCTTACTCATCCTGCAAATCTGTGTCCGACAGGAGTCTTCAGAACATGTGTGTTGGTGTCAGACAAGGCTGGCTTCCACTTTCAGTGCCACCACCCATTCCTTTGATTGCATAGTGCACATGTAAAGAGCTCATTGCAAAGGCTGTAAGCTTAGTGTCCTAAGCTGGAGATTGCCGAGTGAAACCCACAAAGTGAGTACAAAGTGAGCAGTCTGATTGCCTTGCCTTCCAGAGCTATGCTTCATTAGGTACCCACTGTAGGGAAAAAGCAAACTATGAACCTGAAAAGAAAATGGCCTTGGGATTTTGTTGCTGCTTTTTTCTCCTTGCCTCACAATAAAATGTACTTCTTGAATTCTTGTGTTCTTTATAGCTATAAACTCTCCTCACCTTTATTGGGGAGGGGGTTACAAATAGAAATAGAATTGAACTGTGTCACTAAATGCTCAAGGGGAACAAAGGTAGAGCTTTTGTATTGGAAAAACTTAGCAGAGTAGATTGCTCTTGGATGCACAGGGCTTGTTTTGGGCTACAATGCTTAGCACCTGGGTGACCTTCAACAAAATTCATTTTAATCATCAAAAACCAAAAGAACAACAAAATTAAACAGTAGTTTGTCATGATGTTGATGTGTACACATGTTCACATGTACAGGGAGCCTTAGAAAGGCCCACCATTCAGAAGGATCTCCAGGATGTTATTCAGATTCAAATATACAGCATAAGAGAGGGTCTTTGAGACCATTTAAGCAAACTTAATAAATATCTACTGAGCAGTTATAAAAACAAGCCACTTTTAGGACATTGGACACACCAGTGAAAAGCTAATAGAAATCCCTGGCTTCCTATAGTTTAACTTCTAATCACCAGAATAGAGAGAAGATTGGAGAAAATTATAATAAATATAATTAATGTAGAATAAACATGTCACTAATTTAGTATTTTAGCATATGACAATTGCTCTGGTAAACAGAAAAGAAAGAAATAACAGAACAGGACAAGGGGTAAGGCACGCCAGGAAGTGACCCAGTTTGCAATACTAAACAGGCTTCTTTGAGAAACTGAGATTTGAGCGAGGACCTCCTGGAGGTGAGGGCTAGCTAAGTGGGTATCTAAGGGAAAAATGGAAGTTGGGATATCAGAAGGAAAATTCACATAGACTTCTGTGCAAGATTTAGAAGTCCAATCTGTGGTGGATCAGTCTCATGGTAGTGGTCATGGGCATCATGCACTTGGATAGACTTCATGGGGAGAACTGGTTGGAAGAGCTGAATGTTTTGCCCTTAAAGGTGACGAGAGGTACTAAAGATGACCACACCAGCGCAGGTCAGAGATATAGAAACCCAAAACTTCCTGTGTTTTCTCCACCAAAAATCTGGAACCTGAGTACCCGGTAGAGAAGGTTGGTACATGGAACCCATTGCCACATCCTCGAAGCCCAGAGAATGCTACAGAACCCAGCCTCCTAGTCCAACTACTTCGCTCATCCTCTTACGTCAAGGCATTCTCTAGCAGCCCCTAATGGATGAGTGGAGGAAGAACATGAGACTTGAGTTACACCCTGGGACAGAAAAATGAAAACAAGTTCAGTTGCTCACCTACTATGGTCATCCCAAGGTGGACTGCAGGAGAATGTGGAGCTTGATCTGAAGACATCAAAAGTTATTGGAAGCAGTGCTTTCTAAAGAGAAGAGCTCCCAGACCTTTCATAGGTGTGGTATCTAGGTCAACTTCTCAGGAATGCTGAGATGTTAGAACTCATTGGTTTTAAATGTATACTTCTGGGACAATATTTAAAGCAATGTGGACTGTTTATATGGTCCCTGTCTGAAACTACAGCCTCCTATCATGATACAAACTCACAAATACCCCACATGTGAAGTGAACAACACAAAAACTCTCCTCAGTATGTCAAAAGTGCACAGTGAAAATGCACTGTTTCATGTTGGAAGGTGGGAATAGTCACTCCATTGATTTGGATGAAGGTCACTTCATTGAAAAATATCAAGTTCTGCAAGAAAGACATTTGTTGATGTAATAGCAACTGAAAATACCCTTTGAAGTACGTTGAATATAAATATAGAAACACTCCCTTGGAGACTTGCTCACTTCTTGACTTAGCTCTGTCTTACTGGGTTCATTGTCAGTCCTAAGAAGGACAGTGCAGAGGCTCATCATATTTTCCTGGTTGCCTAAATTATGTGAGAACTTGGTAGTGAATGGGGTTCTTTCACCATTTGTAGCCTCTCAGAGTCTGGTACTTTCATCCAATGCCAGATGCTTCAGGGGCCCAGATTTGATCTCCAAAGAAAGAATTTAGGAATCATCAAAAAATGAAATCCTAACAAGGAGGATGTAGTGCCTGAATTTAAATGTAGATATTCCTGGAGGGTTGTAATACTCTCCTCACTCTAACCTCTTGTGTTGAAAGCGGCCTTTCCTACTTCCTGTATCACAGATGTAGTGAATGGCACCAGGGCACATCTGCACACTGGTACTCATTTCCTAAGGGGACAGAGTGCACTAAGCCAAAAGAGGTATTGGAGCTCACAGGCCCGGAGTAGGTGAGGACCAGAGCTAGTCCTATAGCAGGCTGAAAACACACCCCTTTGGAAGCAGGTGGCAAGGAAACTCATTGTCAAACAAAGAGACTAGCTAGTGTGCAGAAAGGAAGACAGGGCAGACAAACCAAACGAAACAAGGAATAGAGACAATGGATGGAGGAAAAAAAGAGAACATTCTAGATATTGTACTTTCAAATTATCTGTCCACGATGCCAAATCATCTTTCACCCACTACCCAGGATTTCCTGTAAAACTGACCTGAGATATGAGGGACTTCTGCTTCCATCATGAGGAATTTCCAAATAAAATGTTATCTCATTTGGATCTTAGATATTTTTCTTGATCTTTTCTCAAAAGAGTTAAAGTTACTCAGTGGCAGCCTCCAAGCCCATCCTCATGCTTATATCCATGATCCAATTTTCTTCCTCCCAAGACATGAAACCCACCTGCTAGAAACCATTTGGATTCCAAACCATATTATTTCATGGGGGCACCTGGGACTCCCCAGGCAATGCAGCTTGCCCAAGAAGTAGAACTGAATGTCAATGCCTTCATTTCACTGCTTTGTAACTCTCTGAGGGAAACAGCCCAGGAAGCAGCTGTGTGAGCTGACAAGGATTTCTCTGCCTTGTTAGAATCCTCAGGCATTAGGTTCAGATTAGGACCAGCAATAGGGGCCAGTAACTTTACCAGGAGTCAAGTCTTTTTCTTAAGCTGCAAGTATGCTCAGGCTGCCTCACTGAGCTGTCCAGCCTTGTCCATGTGAGAGGAGTCAGTATTCCCATTACAAAATGGGCTGGGCTTCTTCTTCCTGATGTACTAATGATGCTGGTCCCTTCTCAAATGCAAAAGGCACTTTCCTCCAATGAGCAAGAATGTGAATTTGGTGACTTACTAGTGGTGCAACTTTTGGCAAGGTGCTACTTTCTTAGTATTTCAATTTTTTCACCTGTTAAATGGGATAATAATGTCCCAGTTTCATTGTCTGAAAGAGGAATAGTCAAGATAGTACACGTAAAATGCTTAAAACAGTGTCTGAACATAGAAAGCATTTAATAAATGTAACCTATTTTGCTTATGGTTGAAACATTAACAACCTCCAGTCGTTTTCCATTGCTCTTTGAATAAATCGACCATCTATAACTTTCACTGTGGCATGCAGGTCTTGCAAGGTCTTGTCCTGGTTGCTGTCACTCCCCCACTGTCTTGCTGAGCACAGGTCCTCTTGAACTTGCATATGAGTCACACTAGTCTTCTCTCTACCTCATCTAGGCCCTGCCTTTCTCACTATAGGGTTACAGCCATACAGTTCCTTCCACACAGCATGCTCTTTTGTCTTCTGTAGGTTTGGTTAGTGCCTTCTGTTCTATCAGTTCAGAGCTTAGTTGTTACCTTCTCAGGCAAACTTTCCCTGCCCAAGTCCAACATGCAATGATTGCTATCTATAGGACCAGAGCCATCATTTTGCATAACTCTGGGGACCACTGCTGTCAGCATATCCATAGGAGTTGTGACCTCAGAATCATTTAGAGCAGAAGCCCTGTGAATAGAACTTTTAATCAGCAAAAAGAATAAGGTGATAGGGGGCTGGGATCTCAATCTCTGATCGGTGAAAGTATAAGCTTATTAAAAAGATACCATCATTTGCCAACATTTTCGTTGTGATTCAGGGTCTAAGCTCTGTGATTTAGGGTCTTATATCTTGCATTCATTTTTCTATCACCTTTCCAGTGTTGTCGTAACAATGGCAGTGAGAACATTGCTCATGGAGAATACAGCATAAACAACAATTGTGACTTCAACCGTCCTGGCAGCAGTTACCTTTGAAGAACATTTTGATATCTCATATTACACATGCAACTTCACAATTATTTGCTTGCTGTTGTGATTAATATCTTCCATACCAACAAACTCTGAACAATGTCAGCATACAAATAAAGTCCATGCTGATTGTTCCTTGTAGTATCCCAGCATGTAGGACACAGAGGAGACTCGCAAAAAATACTTGTTGAATGAATGGGTAAACCTTAGTTTCAAGGCTCAGAGAGCCCTCGCATTCCCAAACTGCCAGATTTAGTGATGAAAGTATACCACTCTATCCAATATTCAAGTCTAGAATCTGGTTCAAGGAAAGGAGCATTGGGCTCTTCAACTACACTGGCTAGTAAATTCCAGAATCAGCACTTTCATCATGAGAAGTGTTACCTCTTATATCCAGGTGAGCTGCTTAGGTCAACCTGGAGGTAAAACTCAGATCCACTCCGAGAGATTGGATCTCAGGTGGTCTGACGCTGGGTCTCCACGTGAGTGGATAGAGAATAAGGCCAGGGCATCACATGGTTAGCAAATCTTGCTATTCCTGAGATTCTGAAGCAGCCAATCATAATACAATTTGAGAGCTAAGGGAAATGTTTGAGAGAACCTTTACCAGGAGATGCAAATGTCCTTTACTTGCCTAACAACCATAAAATACTGAAGGGATCTTCAAAGAAAAGGCCCTTCTGATTTTGATGCTGTGTGCTATTAACGAGGCAGTTAAAGATAGATCAGTAAGAAACTTGGTCAGGAAACAGAAGTTTTGGGTTGTAAGGTGACTAATTTAGACAGAAGTCAAAGCTTGCTCAATTTTTATAAGTCCTTACTTTAGTTTAGAGGATGGCCTCAATGCTTGTGTCTCCCCAAAATTCACAAGTTGAATTCTAACCTCCAAATGCATGGTGTTAGGAGATACAACTGTTGGGAAGTGATAAGGTCATCAGGTTAGAGCTCTTGCAGATAGGATTCATGTGTTTATGAAAGAGACCTCTAAAACTGCCTTGCCCCTTCTACCATGAGCATACACAGGAAGAAGACGCCATCTGTGAGGAGACTGGCCTCACTAGACACTGACCCTGTTGCTATCTTGATTTAGGATTTTCCAAACTCTGTAACTGTGCAGAACACAGAAATCTGTTATTTATAAGACACTGAATTTATGATATGTTGTTAAAGCAGCCCAAATGGACTAAGACAGCATCCAAATGGAATATGACAAAACACTGAGATTTCTGCCACATTCTAATCAGAGTAAAATGACAGAGTTCTCCACCAAATCAGAGAATGTGGTAGATGAATTCTATGAGCACCTACTGTGTACCTGATGTTATGTTAGGCTCCTGAGCATACACTGCATTATTTAATTTGCAGAGTAAGCACTGTGCAATTAGTATGACCTTTCTAATGTTATTCCTAAAGAGCTAGGATCAGCGAGGATGAGTGACTTAATTAAGGTGATACACTTCTGGGCTAGACTCAGGATTCTGTCCAAAAGAGGGGAAAGGCTTGTAGATGGCACCAAAGAAAACATTTTGAGAACCAAGTTATGGAACTATCAGCTCATAAATATTAATTTTTAGTTCTTGCTTCCATACAGGAACTTAGGATTACTCAATATGTAGATTTGTGTTTGCAAATGGACAGAATCCTGCCATTGACAGGAATTTTCAGAGTGAATTGAATTCACTTCTTTTTGTTTGTCAGGATCCCAGATGACAGGTCTGTGGCGTGCGTGCTTCTAATAGCTTTGATGCTAACACTGATCAGCAGCAGCAGTAGCCTCAGCCTTTAAACAAACCTGTTGATACCAATATTATTTTGAAGAAGAAATTAGGAACATGTGTATAGAATAGCAAATAGTGCAGGGGATTTAGCTCAGTGGCATAAGCACCTGTCTGGCAAGCACAAGGTTGTGAGTTCTATCTCCAGGACCAAAAAAATAGAATAACCACAGCCCTGGGTGGGAGGACGTATGAGCAATGTGATATCATGTGCAGGCAAAAGAGAGCTGTAGAGGTGCAGCAGCTGGAAGTGAGGGTGCAGAGCTGCTGTGTGCACCCCGCTTAACTCTAAGTCTAGCATTTATTGCCTCGGTACACACTGCTGTTCATGAAATCCACAATGAAATGATAACCAGTACGACTTGCACTGAGTACAGCAGGTACCCAAAAATGTCAAGGAAGCCACTTCACAGAATCAGGTAGGCCCAGGGAAATGTCTGAGCTGAGGCCAAAGGGTCTGCAGCCCGCTGGGCTCAAGAAGGTCAGGTATGGTCAGTGGATCAGAAAGGACTTTGTTCTGTCAAGAAGTCAAATGGAAAATAAAATCGTAACGTAATGAGAAATAAGTAAATTCTCTGGTCTGAATGCATTAAAATGGAAATAAATGAAGAAAATGTACCTTAAAACAGAGTATTCATTTGGGTTGTTTTAATAATGTTAAAACTTAGAATCAAGGCAAAATAAAATTAACAATATATAAATATTTATGAGATAAAAAGTCAGTGTCCTTAGCATAAAAAAAGTTCTTACAAATCAATGTAAAAGATGAACATGCAAACAGGAAGAGTGGGAACTAAGTTAGAAATTTACAAAGATACATATAACTGGAAAGAGACAACCTCATTAGAAGTCAAACACATGAAAGTTTAAGTGAGATATCTAGGTTTACTTTTCTAAGTAGTAAAGATAATTTAAAATGTTAATAGAAAAGTTTTCTAGATTAAGAGTAAATGGGCAGTTTCATGCATTACTGATACAGTGGTAATTCCTTTTTGGGGGACTGATCTAATTGTTGGAAGTTTCCTAAAACGAAGTTAACACAGAGAGCAGATCACAACAAAACAAAACTAATCAAAAAAGACCAAAACCAAAATATAACTAAAGACTAATGTATCAATTTTACTATTTTTTGTTTGTTTTGCTTGCTATGCAGTTCAGGGTGGCCTTGGGCTCACTTTGTAGCTCAGGTTGGTCTCATACTTTCAACAATCCTCCTGCCTCAGTCTCCTGAGTGCTGGGATTACAGGAGTGCACCTCCACGCCTAGCTCAGTGTATCAATTTTAAATAATCCTCTACCACTACAAAGAAGAACCTAGTTCAAAATTTCTGAGTATTTTTTACAATTAAGATTCTACCAAGTAATTTACCTTATCTATAGCTCAAAGTTCAACTTGAAAGACTTTAAATGCATTTTACAGAGCTAAATATCACTTCTGAAGAAAATGTACTTGTAATCTAGGATAAAAAGAAGCCTCTCTTAATGGGAGGGGACAAATGATGCATTATATCCAATAACCATTTCCTGAGTATCCACCATATGCCAGGAGATACAGTGAGGAGCAAGACCTCTTAGAGGTCCTCATGACCTCAGGGAGGTTGCAGTCTACTAGGAGAGACCATGCTTTGTTTTCACTGTGTCTCCTCCAAAGTTCATGCTGAAACTCAGTCCTCCTTGGTGGTAGGATTAAGGGTGGCATCTCTGGGAAAATGGTTAAGTCATGATGGTTTCATCCACATGGAGAGATTATTGCCTTATATAAAAGCTATAGAGAACTATTCTAGGTTCTTTTTGGCTCATCTGGTTTCTGCCATCTGAGAGCAAAGTATCTAAGATTTCATCGTGGATGAAGAGACTGGTCCTTCACCAGATACCCAACCTGACAGCCTCTTGATCTCGGAGTTCCTTGCCTCTTAGCATCATGAGGAATATATTTCAACCTGTGCTATATTTTTAAATAGCAGCTCAATGCATGAATCCAAGCAATAGCCAAATCAATAGATGATTGATAGGTAAATGTGATCAAATAAAGAAGGAAATGAATGATAAGTGCTAGTATTAAAATCAGGGTGAAGGTTCAGAGAATAATTAATAGTCTCTTTCATTTTTAATAGTGAACAGTAATGGCCTAAGTAGTCATGCCCTTATTTCTGATTTTTACTGTTCAAAATAGGTATCAAAATACAACAAATCAAAATTGAATGATAACAAATAAGCAGCATATGAGGGTGTAAAGACTGCAAAGTTCTTTATAAATTATGAAAACAACACAATGAAAATAGTTTCAGAATCCAAAGCCTGAATTTTGTCAACAGAAAACCTCACAATGATTGGGGGAAACTGCATCCTTAATTACAGTAGAAAGCAGCAATGGAAAGAAGTGAAAATGCAGCGTGGAAGATAGAAATGTTTGCACTCTGCAGGGGAGAAATAGCAATCCCAGGCTTTGAGAACAGAGGGAGAGACATTTTAAAGTTGATTCGGTGAGAAACTGTCTCGGAAATGTCATCAGGAAAGAATCTTCTGATACTGACTGCCCTTCACCATACGGTTAAGAGCCTCCTATTAAGGAACACTCTCCCCAACAGAATTTCTCTGAAAAAAAATACATCCTCTCTAGGCCACAGCTGGCTGCATCTGGTGACAGTGATCAATGAGTCCATTATGTAGATTTGTCTTTGGCTCTATTCCTGACCACCAGACTGTCCAGTTGCCTGTCTGAACAGTCACACCAAGATGCTTTTGGCCATAAACACAGTAGCCTGTCTGTGGAGAAGTTCACACACTAACCTTCACCCCCAAGAAGGTTAGCTTCTTCTGAAAGGTTACACTTGGGAGATATGATGATGAAGAGCCCAGGTTTTGATTCTAAGAAGATATTAACATCACTTGAGGCAAGAAATGAGAGTCAGAAGTTCCCAAGCAGACTAGAGCAGAGTTCCAGGCAGAAAGAACATCCTGAGCAAATATTCTGCTGGCAAAAAGTGTAGCAAGCCAGCCATCATGGTGCATGTTGGCAATCTTAACTGTGGAGGCTGAGGCATGAAGATTGTGAGTTTGAGGCCATCTAGGGCAGCATAGCAAGTTCAAGGCTGGCTTGGACTAGAGAGTAAAGCCCTGACTCAAAAAAAAAAAAAATCTCAGAAAGAACAGCAAAAATCATCAGGAGTGCACTTGGACTATGTGGTTGGGGGGCAGAGCAAGAGTGGAGAGTTGGAGTCAGATAACTCAGGGCCTTGAAAGTCCTGATAAGAGGTTCAAGCTTTACGATAAAAGCTGTGGGAAGTCAATCCTGGAATTAAACCAGAGACTGACGTTATCACATTTTCCATGTTAAAGAAAGAACACACTGGTGATAGTTTGGATCCATGTAAAGAGAAGATACATAGCAAGAGAGGGAGCGAGGCTGTCAGCCTCTTGTCTCTGAGTCTGTTTTGCAATTACTCCTTCCTTTGATAACTTGGATGGATTCCATCTTTGCCACTGTTTTCTGCTTAGCAAAGCCTTGCATTTTGCGTGTATGTGAGCATCCAGTGCTGGAAGCACTCATGGGCAGCAAGGCGGGGCACTAGGTGGAGTTGTAAACAAAAAAAGAGAAAGGCCAAGGAGCTCCATCTGGGAGGCCAGGTGGGCCTTGGGCTCAGAGTATGCCTTAGGTTCTGAAATTCTCAAAATTAATGTGCCTTCAACAAGTGGTTATTTCTATGGAGAGCGATTCCTCAGCAGTGGTCTCTCTGGACAGATGTTAGTTCATTGGCCCTGATCACACACTCCCCATATAGACATAAGCACACATACACAGATACATGTGTGTGCCTCCAAAGACAAGTTATTTATGACATCAATAAATGTTATTCCCTCAGTTTATGGGATAACTTTATCCTCTAAATTTGTCATAAGTTTATGACACTTTAATGACTGGCTCCACACAATTCCCTCCAGACCTTTGCCTCTAACAACACCTCCATCTTATTCCTGCAGACGGGGAGTTTTGCCCATCCATGCTTCAGAGCTACTTGCCCTGATCCCACTTGGAACAGGACCAACTGCTTTTTTGTATGGGGTTGGTCCTAAGGAGTATATGTCTGCATGGATTTGTAAGCATTTCCTAAACACTTGCTCTGCCAGCTTTTAAGTACAGCCCAATATGGCTCTGATTTAATAGGTTGGGATTAGAGATTCTGCATCTCTAACATATTTCCAAGTTATTCTGATGCTGCTAATCTGTGGCCCACACTTGGCATAGCCAAATTCTGAACACCCGGTAGACTCTTACCTGCAAGCTCTTTGTGTCAATTTGAAAATGCCATTTGTTTAAAAAACATTAATGTGGTGGTTAACTGATTTTGTCAATTTGAGTAAAAAACACCCAGCTAAACTGGATCAGAAAACGTCTGGGCGTGGCTGAAGGGATTTACTGAAGACAGCAGAGCTACCCTGACCATGACACCAGCCAATAGCTTTGTCATCTGAATGGAATACAAGGGAAATGAAGAAGGAAGCCTTGCTTCTGTTTCATTGGAGGAGCCCCAGTGTTTACCTTCCCCTGGTAAACACAGGGGAACCGTCCTGTTACACTGTGTGGTAAACACAGTGTTTACCGTCCCCTGGCTTCCAGTGTGGACTCAGCCTCCAGCATGGTTCTTAGGCTTGAATCACAGATCCTTTGACCTCGCAGGCCATTGACTGGATCCTTCCAATCTCTAGCCATTTTGTACTTTTCCATGCCTGACTCTACAGGGAGCCATTGCAGGCCAGTGTTGTCAATTCTGATTTTCAGGAAGATAGCTGCATTTATGTGAGGAAGATGGCGATGGTCATATTTGTCAGTGGATGCAGAGTTTGTAAAAGGAAGCATAATTTTGCCCAGTGCTTTTGTTTGTGAACTGAGTTGATTACAGACAGAAGTTTGTGAACTGAGTTATTACCGTATTTGTATATCTTGCATTAAATTTGTTTCTCTAGAAAACATTGACTATTACAATTAACTAAAATTAGACCTAAAATCTGGTGTGACCACTTGTCATCCCAGGCACTGTACAGGAGACAACTCTGAGATTCCACCTCCTCATGTATAAATTATATCTGTGGAGGAAAAGGGAGAATCTAGGATTAAGAAAGTAAATACTACTAGCTTTGGAGGAGAGGGAACAAGAGTAAAAGAAGAGTCAGAAATGATACCACATGTCTGTAATCTCAGGAGTCTGGGAGGCTGAGGCAGGAGTATCACAAGTTCAAGCACATCCATGGCAAATTAGTGGCTTAGCAAGGCCTTGTGTCAAAACAAAAGTTAATGTTTAAAAAGCCACAGGATATAGATTATTGCAAAAGCACTGGGTTTAATCACACACACACACACACACACACACACACACACACACAGACTGAGGAAGAGGAAGTGAGCGTGAAGGAGAATCAGCAGTGCTATTACTCACAGTAATATACAGGACCAGGCAGACCCAGTTAACAGTACGCACATCACCATTTCTATAGGTAAAGAGAAAGGCACATGGGAAGGAAGGGGCCAGGCTTTTGAAGACAGGTTATATAATATACTATATGCAGGATACTGAGAGAGTAGATTCTCTTCCTCAACAGGTCTACACTGTTGCACTGTGAAAAGTGCGAAACATATCTAAGGGAATCCTGCTCTATGGGGTATCAAGGCTCTGGAACCCCAGAAAACCATATGAAAAGCTGCAGGCTCAATCAAAAATGTTGTCCCTTCCTTGTCATGGCTAAGAAGAGAAAACAGAATGAAAAATCGTTACTCACATTAGGGAAAGTTATTGAAGAACTAGTCTATGCCCTTTTGCTTTCCAAGGTTTCCATTTTCTCTGTTCCCCGATTAAAATGGGTAATTAGTTGGGCATGATGGTACAAATTTATAATCCCAGCAGTTGGGAGGCTAAAGCAGGAGGATCGCCATGAGTTCAAGGCCAGCCTAGACTACATAGCGAGACCCTGTCTCAAAAAGACGAAAACAAAGAAACAAACAACAAACAATAAGTTGGGTCATCACCTCTGTATTTATTAATTACATCCAAGGGATCATCTTATTTTATTTAATTGCTGAGGTTTTCCTGCTTTGAGAAGTTAGAGGAAGGCATATACCCTCAATCCTTATTTCTTCCCCAACTTTCTGTTCATGGTCAAGCAATCTGGGCCGTGCAGTAAAAGAAATATTCTCATTCAGGCTTTGTTGCCATGAGTTGAACACAGGAAAAATAAAAATGGAGGGTATCATTCAGTAGAACTAACAGTGGATGAAATAATGCATGTATTTATTGCAAGGCTTCATGTACCAAGCTGCCCAGGGTGGCAAAGGAAGGGAAGATGCATGAGCAAAGGGACTGTCACTGTCTCATGCAGCATGGTTTTCCTGGTGTTGGAACAGTGGAATACACAGAAACGGACCACACAAAGTTCTGGATTCTATTCTCAGCCCTGATGCCAATTCATTGTATATTAATAGGTTATAACATCAGTCCTCCTTCCATGACTTCAATTCTTTCAACTTCAGGTAACCACTGGGCTGTGTAGCATTGAAAACTCTGTAGCATCTTTTCATGTTCTTATATTTTTCTCTCCCAATTTCCTACTTTACTCTTCCTTTAGAACCTGATGTTCACTATCTGCACTAATTATTCACTTATTTCCTGTGTCCCCATTAGACTAGGTACTCTTTGTGAGGATCTGAGGTGCCATCTGGCTCAACCATGTATTTCCAACACTTGGCACAAAGACTGGGGCATATCTGAGTGAACAAAGAAATGGACAAACTCTGGGTGGGAAAGCTCTGCCCTCTTAAACTCACTGTAGCAGTGCAGCATATTGCTTAAGATGCAAGTTCTAGGTTCAGACTGAAGGTTAATCCCACCATTTACCAGCTCTGTGATCTTCTGCAAATTATTCAGCTCCCTAAGGCTCAGTTTCTTCATCTGTATGATGGAGGTACTACTGCTACCTACCTTCTAGGACTGTCAAAAAATTTATGCAAAACCCTAAAATAGTTTTGGCACATAGTAAGCTTTCAACACCTATTGACATATAGCAGGCCCTGAACACACATGAGCTGTTCTAATACGCCCATCATTCCTCAAGAGCTAGGTCATGTACAAAGACTCATCTCCATGTAAGAGTTTACAGATGTGACATTAAGTCAGTAAATCTCCAAAGCGATCATTACTTATTTGGTGCTTCTATGGTGCCCTCACAATGTCTTGTAACCCCACATTTCACCTTTAGCACACATCTGTTTCCTTCCCTTTAGACTGATCTTAGGTGCCCAGTCTCCCCAGTCATGTGCTGAAGTTCCCTTCTTCCCCTTTCTTTCCAGTGAAAACACCTCTGTGCCTTGGTCTATGTTGCTCTGTGTAATAAATTCCCCAATTTTCTCTGGCTGGCTAACTCCTGGTCATTGTTCAAGTCAAGGCAGGCCCCTTTACTGCCGAAGAGCTCCCTGATTTCCTCTGTTGGAGTAATCTATGACACAGTTCTATTCATATTCATGCAGAAGTATAAAAATTCCCACTATTTTATCAGGACAGAAGAGAAAGACAAAAATGAATGAGAGTCATTTAATATAACTCAGTTGACTACCACACCCTGGCCACCATCTTGCGAGGAGATTTAGAGTTACTAGACTCAAATCTAAGACATATAAAGCAGTACTTCCCAGGGTGTCTCCCTGTCACCATTCACAGAGCTTCCGGAACCTGAGGGGCAGCTGAAGCTAAGTCTCTTGCTCCACCTCTTCTCCATGTTGCTTAAGTGGAGCTAATGTACCAGGTAGTTCCTTGTTCAGCCTTGGCCCTGTCTGGGTGATTGGGAAATGAAACAGAATGGCCGAGGCTTGATGTCCCTAAATTGTAATTTCAAGGCAATTTGAACTCTCTTCCTCTTGGGGATGAATGAAAAAGCTAAAGTCTCCTTGAATCAGTGTGTGGAACTCAACAAAGAATTAAGATGCCTCTGTGCCTTGCTCCAAAGCCCGTGTGAGACCAGCATGATAATCAATTTCACAATTCTGTAAAGCTGATTGGAATGTGATTGCTAAGGCAGCCAGTGCATTCTCTCTGGGCTTTAAAGAGGCCTGTTGCAGAGGGATATAAAGCATAGGATATCAGGCCATCCATATCAATCCACCCAAACCAGGGACTCTCCCTTCATTTAATTCCCTGTGAGCTGGGTTCCAGCATAAATCCTGCTCAAGGCCTCTAGGATATGCATGTGAGTATGTGGTCAGCAATTCACTAAGAACTTAGGTTCAATTTCAGTAGGTAGATTTTGAGTCAGATTGCTATTTATTAGAGTCTAGTTAAGAAAAACCTTGGACATCATTGCTTCCTTTTGCTGGGTTCCTGTTTCTATATCCCCATCCCACTATCCAGATCCCTATGGAGTCTGGAGACCTGTGACCCACACGTCTCCTAAGTGACTGTCTGCCTGGCACCAAGATGCAAGAGGCAGTGACCATTATGCTATAATAAGGTTGGGCTCCCAGCCACCATACTACCCTGAAAGTTGAACATTGTTTTGTTTCTTCATTTCCCTTGGTCTCAGGTCCACTTGAACTCACTGCCCAGACACCTATCATAAGCCTCTGAAATAAGGGTTTGCAAAACTGATGACAGGTACCTGGAGAACTGGGACAGATCATGGATTTCCCTCCTAAACAGTGGCCCCTGATAGGATAGATAAGGCTATAATGCATCTACTTATAGCAAAGCACCAAGAGACATTCATGAAAATAAAACAACATTAGCGTGCTTGGCTCTAGGGTTATTAATACAACCACTCATATACTTTTCCATTTCTGGAGATTATTCTAGTTCTCTCATTGGACACCAAGTTCTGTAAAAGCAGGATGAGTTTCTAGTCTGTTGCACCAATACAAACTAACAGTAGCTGACTCACAAGAGGCCCCTTAGACTTCTTGTAGAATGACACTTCTTTGAGGTTAGGCATTGTCAGATAACTTGCTTGAGGCAATGAAATGTGAAAAGAAGTGGTCTGTGAAATCCATGCACATGCTTTTGGAGACAAAGCCCAATTTACTACATTCTCTTTTCCCTCTGAGAAGGACACTGGCAATGCTCAGAATGATGGCAACTCCACCAGCCCGTGTTCCTGTGTGACTCTGATTCCTGTTGGCCCATCAAAGACAGGTAGTGTAAATGAGGGGTAACCTGGCTATTTTATCACATGGCTTGAGTGAAAGACAAACTTTTGAAGCTTACACTTTTACTATTTGCCTCTGCAATGTAACCTAGCATTATCTGAGCGATACAATGTTCAATGAAAGATGAAGGGAAACTGTTGGGATAAAGAAGAAGAGAGGAGCCAGGCATAGTGGCTCACACCTGTAATCCCAGCACTCTGGAAGCTGAGGCAGGAGGATCATTGTGAGTTCAAGGTCAGCCTGGGTTACAAGTTGAGTTCAAAACCAGCCTGAACTGCAAAATAAGACCCTGTCTCAAAAAGAAGAAGAAGAAAAAAAAAAGGATAAAGGAATGGAGGAAGGGAGAGGAGGAAGAAAAAGAGTAGGTGGAAGAAATAAGCAATTGACTAGATTAGTCTTCAGCCCATTTGGGAGCTCAATTTCCAATTTAGACATCGGAAAACTAAGGTTAATCTTCTCTTCGTTTCTATCATCAATACTTTGAGAACTGGAGAGTATTCAGACACAAAATCTATGCTTCTTTATTTTTTCCTTTACTTGTGAGAAAGAAAATTCTATTTTCTCAAATCTAATGAGTAACATAGCAATATTTGTAGAGCAAGGTGGCAAAGAAATGAGGCAGGAAACAAAGCAATTGTGACTTTTTTGGGTGATATATCCAAGCCATAAAGATTTCATTAGATTCCCTAATACATTGCTAATGAAAAATAAGACCCTTTCCTATTTTACCTACTTTCTGAACATTAGAATCAACTTGGCTTTCCAAGCTTTGCACCCCATTTACATTAATTAGAAAGTTCCATATTAAGGAAAGCTTTTAATGGGCTGTTATTGCAGATGATTTTACTGGTGAGCTGCATTGTTCTGTTTAATAGCACCTAAAATGGCATCTATAGAAGAGACTTTGATAAAATTGAAGTTTTGATGGACTCTGGAACCCTTGCTGAAAGGCTGGGGTTCAGGGAAATTTTTCTACTGAGCAAAATGGCCTTTCTGTTTCCCAATCCTAAAGCATACACATATTTCTGACCCCATGAGAAGTCCACATTACCTCCTGCCTGGATACACCACTGGAAGACTGCTACTAGGTCCCTGTGTATCACACGACATCTCCCTTGAGTCCTTGTAGATCAGATGAAGCACTTTTAGAACAGGGATACAAAAGGTGGATTACATAAAGACAGATTGTTTGGGTCAGGTGGAGTGTCATGGGAATAGGTGTCAGGTCACTGCAAGAAAAGAAGGTAATTATAATTTGAATGTTTAGTAGCAAAGGTAATAGAAAAAGGACCTAAGCAAATCATGTTCCTAGGCTTAGGAATAAATTTTCAAGGGGTAACAAGGCAGAAGAAAAGAAAAGCTACTGAGAAAGTCAGAATGTTCCAGAAAGAGAGAGAGTTGCAATGAGGGGGATAATGTAGGAGTGGTGGGGAACACGAGAAGAGCCAAAGAAGGCTGTGTGGCATTTGATGAATCCTGTAGAACAGTAATTACTACTCCAGCTATCTTTGTCCCCATTCATGTCATAGATACGTGGTTCTGAAGGTTTTCCTTGGTCCAGGCTCCCAGCTGCACATTAATGATGGATTTTCTAAGTTTTTCTATGGTCTGAGAATAAACTGATTCAGAAGGAAATGTGGTGTAGAATTTTGGAGTTTAAGCTTTGGAATTATTTCTGTGTTTAATCCTAGTTCTCCTACTAAATATAAGTTTATATTCTTGGCCAAGCCAGTTAATCTTTCTACACTTTACTTTCTTCACTGTAAACATGATTCTGCCTCATAGGGTGTTGGAAGGACTTTCTGGTATCCAAAATGTGCCCAACACATGTGAGCAATTACAAATATAATTAAATTTCAGTGTTTTAAATCACTACCAATTTTGGCAGAGTGCAGAACCTGTGAAACTTTAGGTCAATCTGAAGACCAAAGGGGCATCAGTGGTGTTACAGAATATGCTTCTCAGATCTAAATGACCCTTTAATGGTGCATTCAGAAGAGATTTTTGATGTTGGGTATTTTGACTTCTTTGGCGCTTTGAATGGATGCTGTAATTCGTGACTCACGTGACTATGAGTACATGGCTGCGTGCATGCACGTGTTTGACTATGTTGGCAGAGGGACACTAGAAACAGAAATAGACAAAAAGCAACCCCTTCACTTGAACAATCTTGATTTAACCTTGAAGCAGCCCTTCTGGACTATCTGGGAGGGCAGGATCACAGCTATACAACTAAGTTCAGAGAATAGAGAGAGATGAAGCAGTCTCAAACATTGACCTTGGTAAGAACTCAATAGAGTTAGCTACCAGTATTGCTGCAATAGGAAAACACAAGAATAAATGCAAGCATATTATGTTTTGTGATGTTCTTACTACAATGCTGTGTTTAGAATAAGGGCTCACCAAGCTATCAGGATCCATTAAACAACTTCAAGTTTACCTCCAGGTCTGGCACTAACAATCTATGACAGACTTTGTTCAAGGAGATATGGTGGTGAAGGAGGTGTATGTCACACAAAGAATAATTGGAAGAAACTTTTACAAGGAAAAAAAATGTGGTGTAGGTTACAGTATAGTAATCATATGTCAAATGGTTTGATGAGGAATTATATGTATTCTTTCCAAGAAGGAACAGTGATTGACAGGGACAAGGATATAGGCATGAGAGGAAAGATGAAAGATTTATCAATCTGGGTTTGAAATGGGTCACAGTTAAGGAAGGGAAGCTGTCTCACCATATTGTGAATTTCCATATCTGGAGATTCGAGCTCCATGTAGCTTCATTCATCAAATGCTCATGGAACATGGGCCAGAAGAGGGTCAGTGACAATAGCAAGAACATAAGATTAATAAGATATGGTTTTGGCTTCCTAGCAATCCATTCTCCCGTGGAGAAGATAGACCATAAACAAATACTTATATCATATCAATGGTGTGTCTCACATAGAATAGTAGAAACATGTACAAAGTGTCTAAACAAAGGGTGGAGGAAGGATCGAGGGAGGCAAATGAATGGTCAGAAGTGTTCTGGAAGGTGGTTGGTCCTTGAAGATGAATTAGTAGGATGCTGATGGGTGTGCAGAGGGGAAAAGAAGAAGTTTTTTCTCAGGAAATGCTCCCATTCTGCTTCCACAGCTGCTGCATCACTTTACATTCCATCAGTAGTGCACAGGATTCCCAGTGTCTTCACATTTAGCCAACATTTGTTATCTTTCTGTTTTTGTTGTTTTGTTTCGATAGCAGCCTCCCCTAACGGGCATGAGCTATCTCATTGTTGTTCACTTGATTTGTGTTTCTTTACTGATTCATGGAGTTCAGCATCTTTTTATATACCTAGTCTATTTGTAGATCTCTTAGAAAAATGTCTATTCAAGTTGTTTGCTTTTTAAAAATAAATTATTTGTTTCTATGCTGTTGACCTGATGAATCCCCCATATATTTTTGATGTTATCCCCTTTTCAGGTACACGGTTTTCCATTTTGTAAATTTTCTCTTTATTTTCTTGATCATTTCCTTTGCTGTACGAAAGCTTTTTATTTTGATGTAATCTCACTTGTCTAGTTTCACTTTTGTGGCTTGTACTTTTGTTGTCATATCAAAAAAAAATCACTGCTTAGACCAATGTCATAAAGCTTTCTCCCTATATTTTCTTCTAGAAATTTTAGTGTGGAAAGTAGTTCATGTATGTTATTACATTTAAATCATGAATCTTTGTTATTTGGCCATTAAATCAAAGGAAGTTTTCCCACATTTGATAACACAGATAAACCTCGAAGATATTATGTTAAGTAAAATATATCAATTACAGAAGAACAAATATTGACAGATTCAATTTATGAGATGTGTGAACTACTTAGAGTTATAGATACAGATATCAGAATGGTGGTTGCCAGGAGCTGGAAGAAGGGATATAGGGAATTGCTGTTCACCTGGTATAGTATATAAAGTTTCAATTATTCACATTCCTAAATTCTAAGAAATCTAACATAAAACATTTGGTTTACAGTTAAGAGTAATGTAGATATTGTAGACTTAAAAATTGTTAACAAGGTAGAAGTCATTTTAAGTGACTCATCACAAAATAAATAAAATAGCTACCTTTTTTCTCCTAAAAGAAACAAAAAACACATAAGACTACTTTAACCTTCGCAAATACATGCAAAAGCTTTGAAAAAAGTAGAAAACACATGCTGATGAAATTTCACAATGATAGGAAAGAGCACACAGGACTATCAGAAATCGGGTACTGTTAGCAGCATGAAGGAGGTAGGGCCTATGAGAGATGATGCTGGGGAGGTGAGCTCACATGTGAGTTTGAAGCATGAATTTTAGGAGCCTATGGAAGTACTAAGATGTATAGAGAAGGTGACATGGCTAGATTTGGGGTCATAATTATCTAATTAAAATTGATTGCAAGAATGAAAACAAAATTGTAGGGGCCTAACTAAAGACAGAGGGAAAAAACTGAAAGACTCTGAAGATGCTCTGACGAGGAAGATGAGGGAGAACCTTAACCCATGCTAGCTCTAACATTTCTAGAGGACTCTCTTTTGTGGATTCTTGAGAGAGTTAGAACTGGACAATTGAAAGAAATACCTGTCACGCTTGAATACCCACTGTATCCCCAATATGATATTACTTTATATATACTCATCACAACCCTGCAAGATAAAAATTGCTACTTTCATTACAAATGAAGAAACTTAAGCTGTTTAATGTGTCCAAGATCATAAAGCTGAGACTAAATTTGACCCAGAATTATAATATTTTTTAAAAACTGAGCTTTACCACCCACTAGATCCTCTTAAATTTGTTTGCTTTTGACTCAAGATTTTTTATTCTAAGCTTACAAGCTAATTCTTTCTTGTCTGCTCAAAACTGAAATAGGACAAGTCTTGATAGAAATAATCTGACTCTATATGCAGCCAGATTATACACTCTCACCACATTAAACATATTCCTATAGAGTATAAGCAGTACCTATAAATATCTTTCCAATAAAGGTGAGGGCATTTGTTTCTCAGTAATAATACCTTGCTTGGAGCAGTGATATAAACCAGCAGGCTGAAGGCCAAACAACTTTAACCATCCAGTGATTCAATAAGTTAAAATTCGTTTTGGAAAAGAGCTTTAGGCTAGACCTGTTTTTTCTTTGGCAATTATACGGAGACACCTTATTCGGCACAAACAGACTGGCTACAGGGTATGGATTTCTGCTTAAAGGAGCACCAATGAGTCACCCAACAGTCTGACCTGAATTTAAACTTGAGAATTCGAAGTAGTTAATTTTTTATGTTGTTTGGTTTTATTATTTGGAATTACCTGTCAACAAAAATCATATTAATATTTCCCTTCTTCATAAAGTGCCCTCTCCTTAAACATACTTCATTTGGGAACATTCTCTGGGGACATTTTTAATTGTCACAATTTAAAGAGGAATACTAGTAGGTAGAATTCAGAGATGTCAATAACATCTTATAGGCACAGAATAGTCTCCACATCAAAAATTATCAGTCCAAAATATTGATAGTTTTGAGGTTAAAAAGCCTAATATAGGACCCTCTTTGAGTCTTAAACTAAATGAAATTCTGTATAACGTACGTTTTCTTAATAAGTTAAATTCATCTATGTCCATCTGTGGGATTATTCCCTGCTATGGGTTTGAGTGTCTGCCAGGAACCACGTGTTGGAAACATAATCCCCAGGGGAGCAGTAATAGGAGGCGGGGCTTCCTGGAATGGACTCCTGTCAGAAGAGCTCCCTGGTTGTTAATAAATGGGTTAATTTCAATTATAAAAAGACTCCAGAATGCAAGTTTGATCTGTCACTCCCATCTTCCTTTTATTTCCCCTTCTGTAACAAATGACACAGCAAGAAAGCCCCCACCAGACACCTGCCCCTTGATATGGGACCTCCCAGCCTCCAGAGCTATAAGCCAGTAAATTCAGTTCATCTTATATTACATTATAGAAACACAAATGGAGACTAAGACTCACTGAATAACTTTCATCCCTGCACAGTTGACAAGCGAAAGAGGATGAGCACAGCATCCATTTTGTTTTTTGTTGTATTCCCAGAAGCTAGCACAGTACTTGACACATAGTACGTGGTCAACAAAGAGTTGATGAATGCACCAATATAGAATGAAAGATGTAATACAATCAACTGGTGAGCTATGTTTCTGAAATTATGCACATGAAAATATAAATTGATTGATTGATTGATTAAAATGCATAGACCAGGAGCCATTTTTCCCTACAATGTCACAGACATATGTGGAGCTAAAATTAATCAACCTGTATGCCTGTGGTAGCCATCTTCCAAGATGGCCACCCAAGAATTTTCTGTCCTTAATGACCTCCAAGTACCAAGTAACTCCTTGGTACTTGTCTTGGTTACTTTTCTATCCTTGTTGAGTCAAAATGTCTGATGCCCAAAATGAAAAAAGGAAAAGTTTATTTATCTTACAGGTTTTTTTTTTAGGTTTTAGTCCATATTTAGCTGATTTCAAGGCAGGGTGGCATGGCTGAGGGGCAGCCATTCATGGTGGCTGTAACAGCAAATGTGAGCAGGGCAAAAGAGCAAAACACATGCCTCCTTCCCTCCCTTATAGTGTATTCCAGCTCTGCCACTGGGTGGGTACAGCACTCATGCCGTCAATCTTAGTACTAGAAAATAAACACAATCAAAAATGCTAGATTCAGTCACATGCACGATTACATGAGATTGGGGAGGCCACCTAGACACAAACCATAACAGCACTCATTATCACATGTAGCCTCTTTTTAGTTTCAAGACAAGTCATATTGCAGTTAACACATTGTAGTTTTTCCCTCTCTTCACTTGAACTGCTCACTGTTGGAAGTTATCTGACATATTGTAAGGAACTGAAGTCTCCTGAGAAAAGCCATGGAAGAAGCCATTTTGGAAGTGGCCCCTTTACCTCCAGTTCAAATTTCATATGACTTCAGCTCCTATTGACATCTCTACTTCAGCCTTGAGTAAAACCCTGATCCAGTGCTACTCACCACTGTCAGATTCCTGAGACTCACAAACTATTTAAGAAAATAAATATTTGTTGTCCTATGTATAAGAAAAAACTATTCAAAGATCCTGGTTTTGCTAAGTACCAACCAAAAAGTCACTATGGAGGGAACTGGGTTAGAGTCAGGCTCAAGTTTGGAAACTCCTTTTATTTAGGCTTACTCCTATACTGTAACTGAGTCTGAGCAAGTTACTCAGGTTTTCCCATTGCTCTCTCTCTCTCCCTCTCTCTCCCACTCTCTCTCTCTCTCTCTCTCTCTCTATATATATATATATATATATATATATATATATATATATATATATCCTGGGAATCAAAGTTACGCCTCATACTTGCCAGGCAAGTACTACACTGCTGAGCTACATCTCTGGCTCCTCTCATTGCATTTAAAATCAAAGAAACATTGACTTTTAAGGGTCACAATTAGACATAAATTGAGCAATATATACTGGGAAAAATTATGGATAGATCAAAAGGTATTTGGAGGACTTTTTGGTGGAAAAAAGGGAAATGGGTTACTGTGAACTCTAAACTAAGAATTAAAAGGCAATTGTCTTTTAATTGTGACTTCTTGGTGCCTTTCCCCAGGGAGGAATAAAGAATTGGTTTCTCAGATCCATTAACTATTCCTCACAGAAGAAAAGGAGATTTTACTGCTTTCGCAGGAACAGAGGCATGGCTTCACCCTGAACATAATGTAGCAACTGAGAAGGCTAGAGGAGAAATACCTGTTACAAGAGCACAAATACGTACTGATGCTATCATCTGAGCACCACGTCTGGCAGCCTCAGGAACTGGAGCCATATCAATGTCTTAGTTGCTGAGCTTGGTGAGGTGGACTGGCCATTACCAGCAACCGGGACCTGAATGATTCTACCTCAGAGGTCACCTAGAGGGACCACGCATTATACCACAGGCCCTTCCTACAGCATCCTTAGTAAGTGACGGAGGTTCCTTTAAAGGAATGATGCTTATCTCTGATAATCCAATCTAGGTTCTCTCAGGTAGGAGAGCTTCTAATTGGCTGATGTTCTGCAGGTATCAACTTAGACTGCCACAGCTCCACTGCGATTCCCTTCCTACTTTTTTTTCCTGCCGTGGATGGTGATGTCATATTGCCCCACCTCACTGTGTCCTACAGCCCACTTGTCACATGCTTTACCTTGCTTCCCAATGGCTCCCAAGAGGTTCTGATGGCGAGACCTGCCCTTGGGCTTAATGTTCTTCCAATAAGCTCTATAATTTCCCCTCCTATCTTGCTTCCATTTCAGCTAATTCCAGCAGAGACAATCTTCCTTAAATTCACTCAGTTCTAATGCAGACAAAAAATTCCTCCCAAACCTTTGCTCTCACTTTGCATGAAATGTCTTTGTTCCTTCCTTCTTTTCTAGCTGTGAACCAAATAAGGACCTGAGAGGTAAGAGGTTTGTTAGAATATATCAAGAAAAAGGGAAAAGAAGAAAATGATAGGTTTTGATAAGGAAATAGAAGCTGATATTTTCTTCTGGTGGAGGGTGTTTAATAATCTTTCATCTGCTGCTTGCTCAAGGAAATTCACTTCCTTTTTCTTCTCTTAACTCATATATTTATCTTAAAACAAAAAAACTTCCATGTTGCTGTGACCCATATTTCATGTGACATGGCATAGGAAGTAGTAAAGGACTACACAGAGAAAAAAAAATGCCTTTTGGTTTCTAGAAAGGCTGCAACCTGGTCACAGCTGCTTAGTTCTCTCCATTTCCTGAGCTTGAGACTTCACAATAAAAAGACTGTAAAAGGTTTGCATGGGTCCTAGGCATTTGTAAGGGCATAAAGATGGAACAGGATGGAATGAGGCATAAAAACATGAAGGAGCCCAATTTCTTTCCTCATCCATTACTAGGCTCACTGTTAAATCACTATCAATTAACAAGAGATACCGTGTGTGTGTGTGTGTGTGTGTGTGTGTGTGTGTGTGTGTGTGTAGTATTGATATTATATACGGTATTTATATATATACCATGGTATTGATAATGGGAAATGTTCAGTATGTTCTTGACTTTTTCTTCCTTTATTAAAGATACCTGTTTAAACATTAATTCTGATGAAGTGGAACTCTCTATCTTCTCTGAGTCTTCTGAAACACTGTGTGAAAAGCACCAAGCCTTATTGTAACTTCTGTTCATTAATTGGCAGGGCTCCTTAGTGTTTCCTGGTCTTTTACATTTACCTATTCAAATAATTTCCCCAGACATCCCACCTATTTCTACTTTATAGAATCTCTTCACCACCATCCCACTCTCTCTCCTTGTTAGTTTATAGCCCTGGTTCTTATTTCAATGAATAAATGGAAGTTTTGTTCATTACTGTGTCAAAATGATCTCCCTATGCCCACACATTCTGCTTCCCCTCCTATGTTTTTGGAGGAACTCTGCTATATCTAAGGCCACCCCTTCCTATGCGGGGGAGACCCTGTGCTCTTTCACTCATCAAGGGACATTTAAAAGCACTGTTTGTCTTCAGAATTAACACTCTCCTTTCCTTTAGATCTTTCTTATTGGCTCTTCCTTTTCCTATCTTAAGAAATACATACACTTTCTCCTTTTGACCAAAGAACATCTCAAGTTACTCTCTCACATGTCTGTTCCCTTCTGTCCAATTTTTGTCTTCTTTTGCTCTGGTTGCAGTGTAATTAAATTTTAGTGCTTACCATTCTGAAACTGTTCACATTATCTCACCAATTACCTCCATGTTACTGAATCTAATGGTAAATTCTCAGTTCTTATTCTACCTTAACTATCAAGAACATTTTGCACATTCTTTCCTTGAAATTTGATTTCACTTGACTTGCTGAACACTTTCTTATGATTCTTCTTGCCTCATTGGCTAATACTTTTCAATCTTATATACTGAATCTGCCCCAAATTCTCTCCCTCCAGAATCCATGTCCTCTGGCCACTCCTGGGATGTCTATTCCATTTACAATGATACCTTATGATAATCCCTAAGTTCATGCATGCAAATTCCATCTATAGGTTGATTCCACAATTAATATATCCATCCTAAAATGATACCCTGAATTTCAGACTGGTATAAACGACTGCCTATATCATATATCTTCCAAAATATTTAACAGGAACTTGAGCCTTAACATATGATTCTACCATTTCTCATCCCTCCTCCTGCTTGACTGGAGTCCCTCATCTTCCAGTGATCTTACTGTCTCCCAACAAGTATCCCTGATTTTATTCTTGCTCTCCTTCAGTGTATTCTCATAACAGATAAAATGATCCCTTAAAACAAAGTCAAGTATTTTCTCCTGTTTTCCCCATTCAAACTATAGTAGTCTTATTATTCTTACTATGTTCTTCACTGAGGTCCTTTGTATTTCTGTTCTTTGTGGTGGAACAGTGTCATTCCAGACAGAAATTTTGCCTTCCATCAGGCCTCTATTCAAATGCCAGTTTTGTAGCTATGCTTCCAACTTAAAATGAAATGACTCTCCCATATAGATAACCACTGAAATCTTTCTTTTTTTATCCTGTTTTATTTTTTATTGCTTGGCCACTGTCTGATTTACCTGTATTTATTTTTTTATTATCTGTCTCTCAAGGACAGGTTTTTTTTCTGTTTTCTCATTGCCATTTTAGGTCCTAGAACAAAACTAGCTCTCCAATGGATATTCAAGTTTTTGCTGAATATGTGACAATAATGTGTTAATTTAAATATAAAACTGATTGCAAGAGATTACAATTATAGTACAGTTGTGACTTGGTAAAACAAGTATATATGAAAGCCAGTATTTATTGGAATCTTACTTTGTACCAGTCATGTTGTTGAACTTTTAAAACTATCACAATCACAACAGTCCGTGGAAATGGATACTAGAAAGCTCTATGAGGAAACTGGACATGAAAAACACAGATAATATGCTCTGTGTTAAATACCTTTTAGGTAGCAGAGATGGTAAGTGACCTGGATTTATCTGGCTCAAAAGTTCATGTTCTATTGTACACTGCTTCAGTGTGTGTGTGTGTGTGTGTGTGTGTGTGTGTGTGTACCTTGTGTGTCTTATGTACTCCATGACAAATTTTAAATAAAAATATGTTTAAATATATGAAAAGGGCATTATTTTTAAAAATAGACAAACAGAAATGGCCAGTAGATATATGCAAATCTGGATAAACTCAAGGTTAATAAAATGAAATAAAATTAAAATACTGAGGTTTTTTTATTCCATTGGAAAAAAACTAAGCAGTCATACTCCCAAGGTATTGTCAAAGTGTTCATTTATATCTAGAAAGATTTATATACAAGAATTTTCTTTACAGCGTTAAGTATAATAGCAAAATTTTATCTAGTAACATGTGCTGGTTGAATAAATTATGTACATCCTAATGATGGAGTATTATGTAGTCATTAAAATGATGTAAAAGATTATTTGTAAGACATGAAAATGATGAGTGCATTATTATATGAAAAGTGCGGGTTATAAAATAACACGTAGTATATAATTCCAATGGTATGTCAACAAGAACAAAGACTCTATATATGTCTTGACTTGAATATTAAAATTCTGGAAGAAAGTCAGCTTTAATAATAATAATTATCTCTGCACTGAGAGATTATGTGTGAATATATTCCACTTTCAATTGACATATTTTAATATAAAAAACATAGGACCAAATCAGACATCTATTGGTGTTCGAGTGTTTAATAGCTTACACTAGTAACTGAACATTTCTCTTCATTCTGTGGGTTAGCAATGCAGGATTTTCTTCTGCTGGAATCACTTGCATTACATCTATTGATGTAGGCACCCTGCCTCTTAACCTGGAGTTTCCAGAACAGACTCACTCACCAGTCTAGCACTGAGTATTTGTTAGCACATTTTGATTCTCCTTGAATTTCTTATTTTCTGGAAGACCAGACTAGGTTTCTTCCCAGAGTGGTGGCCTCACCACTAAAAGTCAAGGCCTTTTAATAACTGGTTTACAGATTTAGACATCATCACTTCTTTCATATTGTGTTGATCAAAACAACTCACAAATTTAAGAGGATAAAGAACAAAACTCCGATTTTAGTTGGAGAAAGGGAATGAAACATGATAATGGGCCAGACAGAGGAGGTGTGATTTGTTGAGAACCATTATCAGAATATTCTTTTCTAGTATACTAGGAAAGTATTCTATGACTGGGCTAATACATGTGCAGCCTTTGTTAAAATACTCTTAGGCAATATAATGGATACTAATTTATTTATAACAAATTTTCCCCTAACATCATTAAGCCTTCTCAGGATCATTTCTTCAGTGAAACCTTGTTGTCTGGGGTTTTCTAAAGACTGTTGATGTGGAGGCACCAAGTATTGTTATACACAAAAGGCATAGTGGCTTAGTATTGGGTCATTGTAGTTTCTTTTAAGAACAAAACTACTCACTTCAATAATGTAAGAGCCAATGATCATAGATTAGTGTTTAGGGAGGAGCTACCTTGAATATGATGCAGTGTCTTATATTTAAATCGCCCTAGTGATTCATGCCTAAGTCCTAATATAAGAAATACAAGGAAACAAAGTAGAGAAATGTTTATTATTTTTAAATGGATTCCCATGATATTGATATTGGAACCAGTGGTGATAGTAGCATTAGTCTTCATGTTCAAGTGATCAGTCATTTATTTGCTTGGTGGAGATGGATGAGCCTGCCTTGATGGTCAGTGTCTTCCAAAGTAAACAAGATCATGGGAAGAATAAGAGTCTGAGAGAGCATCAGCCCGCATACCTATAGTTTAGAGCTTGGGCTGTAGTCTGAGAAGCCACCCCAGTGTCAAAGCAGATGAAATAATGGCAGTGCTCTCAAAGAAATCTAGGTAACGGTTCACAAACAACAATAAGAAGACCTGGAGGGGGCAGTTTAAAAATACACATATTGATAGAGGCCACAGAGGATTCTGACTTTGGTGGAACAGGTATTGGGTTGGACCATGAACTTTAAATGAGTCTTTCCTAGGTAATACAGATGCTCAATCAGGTTTTTAAATCTCTGGACTAAAAACAGGCTATTGCAAAGGTTTAGATTAGTTATGGAAAATATTGGAGAGAGGCTGATTTTTTGCTCAGAATCAAATTGTTTCAAAAAGTCCTGTGAACTAAGAGATAGGAGATGTATTTACTGGCTCATCTTGCACAAGCCTCCAACAATACGGGTTAAATACAATTCTCCAGGTTCTAGTTGCCATTAACATCACTTTTCACCCTGAAAAACCTATTGTGTCTTTCAAAATCTGACTTATAAGATGACTCTTGCAATACCACCTTCTGTAAATTGAAGATGGCCTATAACTTGGTTGCCATAGCAACAAATAAGATTGAGCATTAACAATTGAATCCAGATGGTCATTATAAGCAGACGAGAAAAAACCGGCTCAGTCCACTTTGGAATATGCCCATCTGTACTGCCCATTCAACATTCAGCAGGGCTAGACTATTGTTTCCTGTTTGTTAAAAAGTCAGCAGTGTGGAATAAAGCTGATCATTGACTTTTAGGACAGAATTCTAGAATCTGATTTAGGTTTGTCATTTTTAGCATCAGATAGAACCTCAATATAACTTCTTTTCCTCTAAGTAAACATGAATTTAGATAAGCATAATCAATTTATTGACTCATTTATTCAGATTTTTTCACTGAGGATTCATCTTTTGTCAGGCCCTGTGCACAGTCTTAAGGACACAATTATGACTGTGGAATTTCTGTCCTCAAAGTGCTCAAGCCTTGAGAGAGATGATACTTAAATCACTGTGGTGTCTGTTAGAAGAGTAACAGAAAGATACTTGCAAAATGGGAAACCCAGATAAAGTTAGACTTACTATTCTTTCAGTAGTTAGAAAGGACACCAGTATAGTCCTACATGGGACTGGACAAGAGCGACTAGGCAGGGAAGAGATGATGTGAAGGGGCGTCTTGGAAAGCAATTGTCTTTTTTTTTTTTTTTTTTTTTTGTCTTTTTCATTTTTATCCATACCAGGGTTTGAACTCACGACCGCCTGCTTGCAAGGCAGGTGCTTATGCTGCTGAGCTAAAATCCCTAGCCCCAACCAATTGGCTTTTAAAAGGCCACACCTGGAAGGTCATGCTGTATTGAGGGCACGTTGAACATGCTGAAGTGTTCAGACATGAGAAGAGAAAGAAAGGACCTTGTAAGTCATACCAGGTGTGCTGGATTTAAAGAATGGAATTATAAGAAATTTTTGAAAAAGTAGAGTTGTGTTGAATACACATCTTAGAAAGTTGATAATAACCTTGAAGACAAATTAAAGTAACAAGAAAACAGTGTGGGGAGATTTCTGTAGGTGGGATACAGTATGGTTGGGTATTCAACAGATGAAGCTTTCTGGGCAGGAAGAGAGTAGGTATTCTATAGTCAGCTGGATATGGGGTGCTTGGAAGAGTGGGAGCCCAGGATGCTCCAAGTTTTCGGAATACAGGAGCAGACTTTTTGATAAAGAGAGGGGTTGACTCAGACTTCAACTTGGAATATCTAAAATATAAATGTCAAAACGATTTTTAAAAATCAAGCTTTATTTTTAAAAATTTCTATCAGGGTTGACATCTTAATGCATTGCAGGCTTAATGTCTCAGGACTTACTGATTTATTCCTCTTTCCCCTCACACTGATCACCATCCTTTTTAAATATTCCCTGATGAAATAATATGCAAGAAAGTTCTACCAAATCAAGCCAACACTTAATGTATACCTTGGCAGACTGATAGGGAGCAGGGTAAGCAGAGAAAGTTATAATAATGATAATAATGTTTATGTACTATTCTGTAATTTTCTAAATGTTTCTAGCAAATCCGTCTCATCCTCATAAAATAAACCTGCAAGAAAAATGCAAGTATTATTCTGTTAACTGTCATTTTGCAGACAAGGAAACATACATACAAGAAATAATACAAAGGGGGACCAGTGGAACACTGGATGAAGAATTGGACTGAGAGGTAAAGGTAGGTTCAAACACCATCTCTAAAGAAATTGCATCATACATGAACTTAGAAAAGCCGTTCTCTCCAAGTCCGAAACCTCTCCTGAGGAAATACAGTACTGGTGCTATTATGAGGATTACATGCTATAATAGATATGCCTAACATGAACTTAAAGAGTAAATGTAATTTCCAGGTATTATGGTGCCTCTTTCAACAGATAGTGGAGGCAGATAACTGTAATAAGCCTCAAGACATTAGAACACAATTGAAATTGAGCTCCTTTGATTCTTAACAGGGCAAGAGGTTGGAATTCAGAATGACACATCCTTCCATGTAAAGAAAGGGTGGAAACAGAAAAGGGTGACCAACTGGCAGGCAAGACAGAGAGATTTTGAGAGGAGAGGGACAGAAAGAAGAGACACAGATCTAACCACTGCCTCACTTTCTGAAGATGACTTTGGTTCCCCAAAGTCTCCCCGACTTCAGATTGGTGAATCATCTTTATACCTTTCCTGATAAGTCTTCCTATCTTGATTAAGCAAGGTAGAGTGAATTTCTGTTATTTGCAAACAACCATTCCTGAGCAAAAACAGATAAAGGTGTATTTTCAGACAATTGGGCCCAAGAAGCAGCAGGGAACAATACAACCAACAAATATGTAAACATGCAAAGAAATTTATGTGTTCATTCTCAGAAAGATGCTCCATTTGCTTCTGAAAAATAAATCATTTTACAAGAAAGAAAAGAAAAGCAACAAGAAGGGAAAAGTCTGCAACTGCAAAAAGACCAGTATTGGGCCATTTCTGAACAGGACTAATTCTCACCCAATAAAATCTATATTCAAATGAAAGGCAGCATTTAGAAGAGGTGGGAGGTTTGAGTCCACAAGAGGGACAGAGACTCAAGATCTGGTCTCCAACAAGCAAGAGGGATAATACAGCACAGAATGGATAAAGCATTTAATCCTAGGAATTTAAAAAATTTGCAGCACATCTACTGCTATTCATGCTGCCTGTATCTTGGCTCTGGAGACAATCGTGCTGTATGTGTGTGTGTTCATGTGGGCATGTGTTTCTACGTGTTCATGCATGACTACATGGGAATCCCAAGAACAGCTATAACATTCAACTCCATGAATAGTTAAAATATGCAGCTTCAACAATAAAAATTTAACATGTCTATTTCATTAGTCAACTTGTAGTTGTAGGACAGAATCCAGAAAATACAAAATAGAAAAAAGAAACTCTTAATTTGACTACTCAGCAAACCACCCTAAAGATTTTCACATGCTCACCATCTCCCGTTTTTCATTTTTATATAATTTCAATAATTCTGAATATAATGCTTTGTATTTTTATCACATATTTCATTATACAACTTGTATTCTTGATCATTAAACTTCCTTGTAAAGGACTTTAATGACTCTAAAATAATATTCCATCGTGTCCAATAACATCATTTACCTATTTTTCCATTTTTCAGAATTTCAGTAATCCGCCCTCCACACACAATTATAAGTGCTTTCATAATGGTACACTTTGTGAGCACAAGTGCAGGCTCACACCTATGATGGACTGGCACTGGTAACAGTCGCATGGATACACAGGCTTTTCTCAAGTGTTCCATAGGTAGTTACAGATAGTTACAACGTACCAGTTCTAGGTGACACAGTCTGTAGGTGAGCTTTGTAGGATATCTGACCTCAGGATTATATTTTAGTATTAGAGAAGTTAGTTCTTTTCTACCTGGCAGATCCAATCACTTTATCCTTCTGACATGCAAATATCTTAAGTGATATGTTGATGAAACAGGGATGATATCCTATTTGGTGACCGATCTACAGAAAAGCTTTACAGAAAGTGTCTGTGGCTGAGAACCAGTCAGTTTCAGCTCTCTTGCCTCTACTTTCCTCTTCACACTGGCCTGAATTTTATAACAGTGGAGCATCCAATCTTCTGGTCCAGTTCCATCTCAACCAGCCTGGCATCACCACTTGATGGGGCAGAGAATTACCCTGCTGCCTAATACCTAGAGCAATACTTGGCTCTTCTGGGTTCACTGTATGGGAGTTTACCTCGTCAGCTTTCTAGACTCTCTATACTTTTACTCATTTTCAAAGAAAGTTCCAATTCTCCAAACTTACTTTGGAAAGTCATTCTGATACCCAGATTAATGGGATCCTTCGGATCATCTAAGTTTCTTTCTCTACATGGAAATTCGGTGCCATTTCCCACCTAAGGCTGGGATGATAGAGGCTGTCTGGATGTTCATCAAACATTATTCTTCTCATGGCACATCACTAGACAAAATTCTGCACTTGGCCATGGCCATGTTTCAGAGGTCTGGTCCATGGAACACAGGTGAAAATGATTATATCATGTCTACTCTGGCTCATATAAAGACATCAGTACAAAGAACCTGGGTCCTGAATGACTGAGTCAAAGTTTCACCTGCATACATCTTTCATGCACTCTTTCCACATTTCTTTGAACATCATTATCAAACAGCAATTATCATTCTTGCCATTTTCATTTTGCCTATATCAAACCATCTGTTCTTGGAGTTTCATATAAAAATATGTGATCATAGGCGCTTCAAAGATATGGTGTGACAGATTGGCTGATTCAATCCACTTAAGATGTATGAGTTTGAATAGACCTTTTTGTCCCTTGGTATCAGTTTCCCTGCTTATAAAATCAAGAGGCTGGGCTGGGGATTTAGCTCAGTGGCATAAGTGCCTGCCTTGCAAGCTTGTGGTCATGAGTTTGATCCCTGGTACCGATAAAAAGAATAAAAATTAAAAAAAAAATAAATAAAACCAGGAGGCTCTTCTATACCACACTTCAGAGTTCTTCTACTTCTAAAATTTCATTGATTTGAAAGATTATAAGCAATAATAAAATTTAAAACAAGGAATTGAGAAAAACTTTGAACTTGAAATTTTGAAAAATATAAAGTATAATCATAAACAACAGTACAGAAGCTAAAACCTACCAAAATTGTAAGAAGAATTAGGCAAGCAGAACCAGAAATACCAGGTTTTAAGTTTTTCAATACTTAAAGACACTAATTTTTTGGTCATTCAAGAGATGAGATAAAAATAAGCATGGAAAGAGACCAACTAATAGCATCATATTAGTGGGCAAAGGTATAAGGCATCATGCTATAGCACACTTCTTATGTCCTTGAGAGAGCTATAAAACTGACCATTATCTAAAAATCATAATACATTTGGTTACAGGGATGATTTTACAGCACTTCTAATCATTATATCACAACATAATTAAAAGCAAACCTTACGTTTTTGGAAGTCATGAAACTCTATCTTAAATAAACAAGGTTAGACTGAATAGGAGATCCAAATGGATTCTAGCTTTTAAAAAACAGTTAAGAAAAAAATATGAGAGTATTTCAAGCCAAAACATCTAGAGACATCTAATGCTATTCCCAGAGTAAGGTCAAGTATTTCAATTTTTCAAATAAGAAAACAGTTACTAAATTATATTAGTAGAATACAAAAACTAAAAACAATGACATAGAGAAGAAAAATATAGACATAAATAAAACTCAAAGCTGTCCTTTGGAAAAAAAGATGTTCTTTTGATGAAGCAAATAAAGATAGAGTATAATATAAAATGTTGGAAAGGAGGAAATAAGGCAAACACAAATAGGAAAGAGATTACGTATATTTATAATTTAAACGAGATTACTATATATGACTCCATAACAACACATTTGAAAACATAGGGCGGTGAGTTTTCCAGCATAAAAAATGAAATTCAACAAAGGAAAAGAAAACCGTAAGATGGCTTAGGAAAGTTATTTTACTATCTTTCATTAAAGTCTCAATCAGGTCTTGCTCCTAGTTTTAAAAATACCTTTTAAAGAAATACTTATTTTGCTATACTTAAAAATAAACCTTTCCCATTCATTTTATGTATCGAATGATTTCAATGCTAAAACATGACATAACAAACGCAAACCCAGAGATCAATTTTGTTTGTGAATACAGATGGAAAATTTGAAACAAATAGAATTAATCAGTGCATCAAAAGGATAAACCACAACTAAGCAAGGATTATTCCAAAGATGGCTCATCATCAGTAAATATATTGAGACAATGAATTAAAACTAGAAATTAATGGAAGAAGCCATATGGTTGAATCAAATGATGCCAAAGTGACATCTGTGAATTTGCCACTGAGTAGCTCTTTTCTCTTATTTTGGTAACAAATGCCAAAGCTTTCCTCTTGGGATGCACCTGCTCTTCTTCTTTTAGCAGATGTAGATTGGCTGGGACTCTACCCAGCTTATGGGTAGAGCCTGTTATCTGCATCAAAGCAAACTGGCATATCACATTCCCCTGCTCATAGTGATTCTGTGCTTCCGAGGTGAGCCTAAGGCCCTTTTAATCCTGGGAAATATGATAAGATATTTTTTGGGAATCTTAGGAATACCTGAAATTCTCCAACCACTGAATTTGAAGCTAAATGTGTATGTCATAGAGTTGCCATAGCCCATTGAACATTCACAGCAAGAAGATGCTGTACGAGTTAGCAGATCCTGAAGACACAGTTTGAACCCTGACATCAAGTTGGCTTCATGCTAGCATTTTCAGTTATAAAGCCAATGCATTCATTTTTTTGCTTTAAGCTAATTTGACTTAAGTTTTCCTGGTATTTGTCACCATGGAAGTCTTCATTGATGTGTATGCCAAGATACATTTAATAAAATCCAATAAATATTCCTAGTGAAAAATTTAACTAAAATAAAGATGGGCACTAATTAAACATAATGGAGGATTTTTAAAAATGCTTCTCAAATTTCATGTTAAGGGGAAAAATACTGAAATATTTTCTTTAAAATTATGAATAAAACAGGCATGCCAACCATCTCCACTTCTGCTTCACGCTGTTTTGATGGTTTAAACCAATGCATTTAGTCAAGAAATAAAATATTCAGGGCAAAAACTGAAACAGAAAACACAGAAATGAAGGTTTTTTGCAAATGATATAACTGTAAACTTAGAAGATTTGAGAAAACTACTTAAAACTGTGGAATTTATAAAGGAGTTGCTAATTTGCATATATTCAAACTAAATATGTAAAAATAGTAGTAATAGTCAGAAATTAAAATTCTATTTATAGTAGATACCAACATAGTGTGACACTAAAAATAATACATTTGTGGGAAACAGATTTACAAGATATCTAAAACAAATTTTGCTGAAAAATATAAAGCCATGTATTGAACAAATTAAAACAATCATATATAAGACTGAGAAAACTCAATATTGTAAACCTGTCAATAAATCCATAGCCAATGCATTAATGAAACAGTTTCATTTAGAATCTTTTAATTCATAGAATTAAGTATCGACTTATTTCAAAGTATATGTGGAACACTATACGTCTAAGAGAATTGTGAAAGAAAAATGAGGAACCAAGAAATCATAATTTCCCTTTGTGCTCTTACCATACTATCCCTATAAATAAAGTAGCACATTCTTGGCAAGAATCAGTTAATAACTCAGTGTATCACAATAAAAATTCCAGAACAAACAAAATATACAGGAATACATAACAAGTAAGTATTTTTACTTGTTAACATAACAAGTAGAATTTTAATTCAGTACAACTCATTATATATTTATTTGAAGAAGTTTGATTAAAAGGTGACTTTTTTCATGGAAATTTAATTTTAATTTTTTTATTTTAAAGAAGATAAAACCAATCAAAACAAACCAGTGTGAGAGACACATGACTTCAAAACATTACAAAATCAGCAATAGTTACAATCATGCCTTTTGATGTCTTCAAAATAGCTTCAGATAACTTCAGATACAGTGAAAATCAAACAGAATAGAATAGAATATAAACAATAAAAACAAAACAATGAATGCAATAAAGGTCTTCAAAACAAGCCAATAGTGAATCCAAAATTGCTACCATAATTTATCTTGCTATCTTTAAAATAGCTGCTCCTGTCACTGGATTTAATATAATGAAATAAAACAAAAGAGAATAAAACCCAGCCCAACAAAACGATGGAAATGATATTGGACTTCACAACAAGACCATCGGAAATCAACAGTGGCTGCAACCCTCAGAAGATTCCCCCCTAGATGTCACAATTTGTACCATTGTCCCCTGAACCTATGAACAGACTACTGGCCATAGACCTACAATGTTAGTGAAACACCAAAGCACCACAGGCATCCAATTACATTTCACCTGCGTAGCTCTCATCACAGCCTGTGTTTCTCTGGATAAGCCAGTCACTTTCAGGGGTTGGAGGGGGGAGAGGAGGGGACATTGGTACTTGTTTGCCAGCCTGCATGCCTGAAGGGGCTGGGGTCTGTCTGTTCCAATCTGGCAGTATCCCATGCATGTTCCTGGTTCCCACATGGGGCTTTCTTGCTGATGTGGCTTTGGTCTTTCTTCCCCGGTCCACAAATGACATTGATTCACAGGAAGAGGCTAGGTTCTGTCTGTTCCTGGTCCAGTGGTGCCCCATGCATGGTGCTGGTTCCCAAGAGTGATATTTCCTTGATAAACTTAAGGAAACAAAACTATTTTGCTGGCTACAAAATTAGGAAATGCATTGAAGGAATGTATGAGGCATAGGAATGATCTCTCCAAAATAACCACTCCCTCCGATAAAAAACTGGAAATTTTCTGTTAACCTGATTTTTTTTCTTAAGACAAAATTATTTACTGTTCATACATGGATGACCAGAGAACTAAACCTGGTAACAGACCAATCCATCTTGTACTCAGTGCTAAAATTATAAGGAAACAGATGACCCATGTGATTGTCTCAATCTATTTTGAGACTGTAATAAAAGACCTGAGTCTGAGTGACTTACAAACAATTGAAATGTAATTTCATCACAGTATTGGAGACTGGTAAGTCCAAGATGAAGACAGTTTTAGATTCTGATGAGATCTGCTCTCTTCCTTTTTACTGTGTTCTCCCATGGAGGAAGGAACAAAGAGCTTACTCACACCTCTTTTATTAGAGTGTTCATCCCAATCACGAGGCCTCTCCCTTCATAACTTAATTATCTTCCAAAGGCCCCATCTTTAGCTCTGATACTGATCATTAAATTTCAACATATAAATTTTGGGGATACACATTCAGACCATACCTTGGATGGATCCACTAGAGCTCAGTTTATTGCATTATAACATTATAATAAAGGAATTGGAACAAAAGCCAGAATATCAATTTCAAAATATTGTTTTTTCAAAACACTGCAGTACAATCTCATTATAAAATTGCCAATAGATTGTTGAAAGGCAAGATATTTGAAAGATGAAACAATCTCAGATAAATTGTGGTTGCATTTTATTTTATATTCTGACTTAGTTTTAGGGGGTAATGTTAAAGGAAATATAATGAATCAAGACAATGCAAATTATTACAAGGGTATTGATTCCTTTTGGATAGGGTTTGGCTTGGTTCATGGTAAAATTCACTCTCTGTGTATTTTTGTAAGTAAAGTTTTATTAGAACCTGGCTACATGTTTGTTATCTGTTCTCTGTAGTTGCTATCATACCACTTGCATGGGTTAAAAGAAAAGTTTTTAAATTTAGTAATGGAACCTTCACTGACTACAATTAAATAAAAGCAGAAAAAATTATGTAAGTAGGAACAAACAGAAATCAAAAATCCTTTACACTTAAAAAACATAATCAAAATTTGATTCACAGAATTTAAAACTGTAGTTTGCTCCAGGAATTTTAGAAAAGAAGAATAACTACCATGATTCATATAAAAGCCTAAGAAATAGTGCCAAACTGTATTTTATTATTTATAATACACAGTAAAAGTGAAAATAAATTACTGAAATCATTGAATTAAAATATTGATAAAAAACACAACACAATTCTGAGTGAAACAGATTCAGGAATTAATAAAAGAAAAGTAATAACCAAGCAGATTAAAAGAGATAGCATCACATTAAAAATCAAATGTCTGATCCTTAGGTTCATGAGCTGACATGATGACAGCGTGTTCATGCTGTGTGTACGAGATGCCTCCTTCAAACCTTGTTCCATCATGGGCGCATTGCCCATATGACGTGAAAATATTCAAATCTGTCTCCATCTAGACAATAGCATAGAAAAGCCAACAACTAATAAAATCAATAGAAATATAAAAGTCTAATAAAAGTTACATAAAACAAAATACACTCAACTATAAGAATACATCACAACTCAATAATACAGTGAACAGAAATACACAAATCCACAAATACAATCAAAAATTTCTTTCTCTCAATAAAGGATAGAACAAGTGGGGAGGAAAACATTACAACAGTAGAAAACCAGAGCAAAATTACTGGCATATTGTATGCTAACTTCATTTAATGTTATATCATTTAATGTTTGCTCAACAAGAGCAAAATCCATATTCTTTTAAATTGTACCTGCAAATTCATGAAGATCACATATTATACTATAAAGCAAATCTCAACAAATTTAAAAGAGATGCAGTCTCAGAAAATATTCTCTGGCCTCAATGGTTTTAAACAGAAAAACAGTAACAAAAAGACATTTGGAAAATCTCCTCAAAACCTGTAAACTTCATAAAACACTACTTAATAATTCATGGATGAAAGAATAAATCACCAGGAAGATAAAACATATTAAACTGAGTGAAAGCAAAAGCAGCCTGTTAAACTGTGTGGGGTAGTGAGATTCAGCTGATGTGGTGCATAAGGGGAAATGTGTAGCAAAATTAGGAGACAAGATAATTCTCATGCCTATAAGTTAAATTTTCCACATGAAGAAACTCAATAAAAGAAAGAGAAATTAGTATAAAGGAAGAAGAAAGAAAGAAATGTAAAGAGCAGAAACCAGTGCCACGTTAAAAAATCCAATGAGGAAAACAATGAAATTAAATGCTGATGCTGAAAAGAATATAATTGGCAAACCTCTAGTCAGGCTGACCAAGAAAGCCAAGAGAGGATACAAATTACTCTCATCTAGACTACAAGTCTTTGAAATATTGAAAGGAAAAATAGATTATGAGTGCTTCACATTAATAAATGTGATAGCATAGATGAAGTAAACAAATTTTTTTGAAAGTTTAACTACCACAGCTCATTCAAGATGACCTATTCCAACAAAAGAAAAAAAAAACCAATATTAGATGACTTTGCTGGGAAATTCTACAGAACACTTATAGAAAAGAAAAAGAGGATAGAAAAAAATACATATTATTTTTAATAAATGGTATTAGAAAGGTGAATCTTGACTCATAACTCACACCATGTACGGTAATCAATTCAAAACAAAATACAGGAGAAGCATTTTGTGACTTGGAAACATGTACTAATATAAAAAAGAATTTTGAAGGGCTGGGGATTTAGCTCAGCGGCATAAGTGCATGCCTTGCAAGCAGGCGGTCGTGAGTTCGATCCCTGGTACCGATAAAAAGGAAAAAGACAAAAAAAAAAAAAAAAAAAAAAAAAGTGAAAAAAAACCTAAAAAATGAATCACCATAATTAATTAACTAAATATTTATAAGAATGTTCAAAAGACTTGAAGGCAAGAAGACTTGCCTCTGGAAGGACATCTGATTTTATGAGAGAGTATTTCCAGCCCCTTAAGAAATGAATAATTCCACCTTCAATAAAATAGTACTAAGATACAGACAGGAAAGACAATCTAGGAATACCTTATTTAAACCTGTCTAACACTTAACACTTTACAAAGACTCAGAATTTCCCAGGCTTAACTTACTTATTTGTACTAAAGATACAATATAGTGATATATACGTAGGTAGGTTTATAATAGTGCAATTCACAATACCAAAACACAGGGAAAAGTTTAGATATCTGTCAACAGACAAAGGTTTAAAGAAAATGAGGGTATGACTGGCACCATGTGCTGCCCTCTGACCTTGGTCCGCACAGCCTCGTGCTTCTTGCTGGACTCCAGCCAGCACTGAGAAACTCCATGCAGTCCTGGGACCTTGGCCCATGCCCAGCGGACGCCTGGACCCAATACTGCTGTTGACCTTTAGCTCCCACCCTTATTCCCAGAATCTTGGACTATAGAAGATTAAATGTGCTACTTTAAAGGGAGATTCAGTAACTGCCTCACCCAAACAGAAGATCTCAGCAGGCTCCAATCAGTGTGGTGAGTATGCCACTAAAACAGAGGTGTCCAGTGGTAAATAGGCCAGTAGTAAAGCTCCCTCCAACTAACTGTGAGACCTTGATGAGTCTGGCAAGAGTGTGGGTGACCCCTTCCTGCACACAGAAAACATCAGGCAGGGTGAGAAGTGTGCCAATAAGGACTCTGCCACTTGGAGAAAATGAGATACACAGGCACACAATAGGTACACAGTAGGGCCTCAGCTGACACAAACACTATAGACAGGGAGATTTGGTGACCTGAAATAATCTGAAGATAAAGTAATAGCAGGAATTAAAAGTTGACCTACATCAATAGTACTAGGCTTGTCAGCCCAGGAAGAATATAGGACTCACCCAACAGGCCCTGCAATAGGAAATCAGGTGACTGGCTTACCTATTCATTGTGGGACCCCACAATTGGACAAACATCAATTTTATATTAGGACCCCAAGATACACACTACCAACAGTTGACACTAGTGGGGTTGAAGGACCAAATATTAACTCAAAAGGGGAAAATGGCAAAATGAAAAAGCAAAATGCAATCTCAAACATCTAGTCCACCAAGCAAGTATAGGAGACACTGAAATAGAGGACTTCAAAAGTAACACACCAGAAATCTCTGAAAAGGTAGCTAGTGGGAAAAAAAAAAAAAAAAAAAAAAAAAAAAAAAAAAAAAAAAACAGCTCCATGAGGCTAGAGGAAATCAAATTAGAAGTACTCTCCCATGTAAAGATAGAAATAACAACCTTAGTAAAGGAGTTGCTGAGCACAACTAAAGAAGAAATAGAGAAAAAAGTACAGGAGCATGGGAAACTGATTGAAACCTTGAATGAACAATTCAGAAAACAAGCAGAATTCATGAAACAAACTCAAAGAGACATCTAAGAAACAAAAAATTCTATTCAAAGCTGGCAAAACCATTTAAATGAAGCTGAGGATAGGATTTCGGATCTTGAGGACAGGATTGCAATTAGTGATCATGAAAGGATAGAACTTTTAAAACTAACAAAGCAACATGAAATGACAATCCAGCAGCTTCAAGATGCCAAGAGTAATAATATAAGATTAATAGGCATCATTGAAGATGCAAGAGTCAATGCACATGACATAACTAAAATATTCACAGAAGTAATTGAAGAAAATTTCCCAGGCATGGGGAAAAATTTAATATGCAGATAAGTGAGGCATATAGAATGCCATACAGTCACAAGCAACACAAATCTACACTCAGACATACAATAATTAAGATCTCAGGCATACAGCATAAAAACAGAATACTAAAAGCTGTTAGAGAAAAAGACACAACTCATTTATCAAGGAAAGCCCATTAGAATCACAGCCATCTTTTCAGCACAAACCCTCAAGTCAAGACTAGCTTGGAGTGAAGTATTTCAAGCCCTGAAAGAAAACAAGAAAACAGCTTTCAACCCAGACTGATGTACCCAGAAAAACTTTCATTCAAATTTAATGGAGAAACAAGATACTTCCATGACAAAGAACAACTGAAGAAATTCATGTCCACAAAACCAACCCTAGAAAGGGTATTGAAAGACATACTAGTTAGAGATAAAAATGACCACAATCCCCAGAACAACAACAGAATAAAGGTACCAGGCAGGACAAGCAATTAAACAAGGGGGAAAAGCAGAAAGCAAACAACTGGAACATAACATGGCAAAGTCGAGCCAGTACATATCAGTGATATCCATAAATGTAAATGGCCTCATTTCACCTATCAAAAGAAATAGGTTGACAGTAAGGATCAAGAAACATGATCCCACAATATGCTGTATACAAAAAACACATCTGACCAAAAAGGAAAATCATAGATTACAAATCAAATAATGGAAAACAGTATTCTATTTAACAGGAACCCAGAAAAAAGCAGGAGTAACTATTCTGTTTGCAGACAATGTGAACTTTAAACATAAAATGATTAAAAGAGATAAAGATGGTCACTACATACTCATTAGTGGAAAAATTCAAGAGGAAGAACTAACAATTATAAATATATATGTACCAAATACAGGAACACCCAACTATATAGGGCAGATACTAATGGACATGAAAAACCCAATACACAAGAACACAATTATAACAGGGAATCTTAACAGCCTACTGTCACAAAGAGATAGATAAACTAGACACAAAGTCAGCAAAGAAATTATAGAACTGAATCAAACCTGTGAACAACTGGACTGAATAGGTGTTTACAGTGTTCCACCCAACCACATCAGAATACACATTCTTCTCAGCTGTGCATGGGATGTTTTCCAAAATAGACCATATATTATCCCATAAAACATTCTTAAGTAACTGATGAAATTATCCCATGTGTAATATCTGACCATAGCACACTGAAATTGGAAATTAATGGCAAAAGAAATTGCAAAACCTGCATTGATACACGGAAATTAAACAACAACCTTCTGAACAACCAGTGGGCTACAGAAGGAATTAAAGAAGAAATAAAGCAATATCTACAATTCAATGAAAATGCAGAAACAACATACTGTAATCTGTGGGATGCAATGAAAGCAGTCTTAAGAGGGAAATACATCGCAATAAATTGTCATATGAAGAAAGCAGAATGAGCACAAACAACCTAATGCTTCATCTCAAGCTTTTAGAAAAAGAAGAGCAAGTTGAACCCAAAACTCATAAAAGAGAGGAAATTATAAAGATTAGAGCAGAAATCAATGCAATTGAAACTTAAAAAACAATACAGAGAAATAATGAATCAAAAAGCTCATTTTTTGAGAAAATAAAATTGACAAACCTCTAGCTAACCTCATAAAGAAAAAAACCCAAATTCACACAATAAGGACTAAAGAGTGGGAAATTACTACAGATCCCATAGAAATTCAAAAGATCATGAATACCTACTTTGAAAACCTCTACTAACATATGGTGGAAAACACAGAGGAAATGGACAGATTTCTAGAGACATATAAACTACCAAAGCTCAACCAAGAAGCCATAGCAATTTTGAATAACCCAGTATCAGCTATTGAAATTGAAAAGGTAATAAAAAAATTACCAAAAAGAAAAGTCCAGGTCCTGATGGATGCACAGCTGAATTCTACAAAAAACAGAGAAAATTTGATGCGAATACTCCTTAAACTCTTCAATGAAATTAAAAGGGAAGCAATCCTTCCTAAATCATTCCTGGAAGCAAGTATAACTCTGATATACCAAAATCAGAGAAAGACCCAACCAGAAAAGAGAACTAAAGGCCAATCTCACTAATGAACACTGATGCAAAGGTTCTCAATAAAATACTGGCAAACAGAATGCAGCACATCATCAAGAAGATTGTATATCATGACCAAGTGAGATTCATTCCAGGAATGCAGGGATGGTTTAACATATACAAATCAATAAATGTAATATACCACATCAACAGAGCCCAAAACACCACATGGTCATCTCAAAAGATACAGAAAAAGCTTTTGATAAAGTCCAACACATGTTCATGATAAAACTCTTTAGAAACTCAGAATACACGGTGTCTACCTCAATCTTATAAAGGCCATCTATGACAAACCAACAGCCAACATTATACTAAATGGACAAAAACTGAAAGCTTTCACTTTAAAATCAAGAACAAGACAAGGATGTCCACTATCACCTCTCCTATTCAATGTAGTTCTGGCAACACTAGCCAGGGCAATCAGACAAGAGAGAGAAATAAAAGGAAAAGATAGGAAAGGAAAAAGTTAAATTGTCACTATTTGCAGATGACATGATACTCTATATAAAAGACCAAAAAAACTTCATTAAAAGACTACTAGAAGTAACAAACAAATTCAGCAACATAGCTGGATACAAAGTCACGCTCAAAAATCAATAGCATTCCTGTACACAAACAAAAAACACACTAAGAGAGAAATTATGGAAATATTGCCCTTCACAATAGTATCTTAAAAAATGAAATACTTAGGAATCAACCTAAGAATGTAAAAGACCTATATGCTGAAAATTATGCTATGCTAAAATAAAGAGATTGAAGAGGGTATTATTAAATGGAAGGATATTCCTTCTCTTGGCTAGAAAGAACCAACATTGTGAAAATGACCATACTCCCAAAACTGTTATACAGATTTAATGCAATCTCCATCAAAATATCATTAACATACCTCATAGATCTGGAGAAAACACTCCTAAAATTCATTTGGAAACAGAAGAAACCTAGAATAGCAAAGGCATTTCTGGGCAACAAAGGCAAGGCAGGAGACATCTCATTTCTTGACTTGAAACTATACTACAAAGCCACAGTGATAAAAATCAGCATGGTACCGGCAAAGACATAGACCTGAGGATCAATGGAACAGATTAGAAGATGCAAGCACAACTACAAGGACACTCAGCCACCTGATATTTGACAAAGGTGCTAAACATGTTTGCTGGTAGAAGGATAGACTCTTTAATAAATGGTGTTGGAAAAATTGGCTTTCCACATGCTGAAGACTAAAACTAGATCCATGCCTATCACCATGCAGAAAACTAAAGTCTAAATGGATCAAAGACTTAAATATTAAAACAGAAACACTAAATCTACTGGAAGACATGGTAGGTAGAAGTCTTGGAGACATAGGGATAGGCAGAGAATTCACGAACAAAACGCAAACGCATGGAAACATTTCAAAGAATCAACAACTGGGATATCATATTATTGAAAAGTTTCTGCACTTCAAAAGAAATCACCAACAGAGAGAAAAGAAAGCCCACAGAATGGGAAAGAATTTTAGCCAGCAACTTCTCAGGCAAAGGACTTATATTCAGAACATATAAAGAATTGAAAAACATCAAGCCTCCCAAATTCAATGACCAAATCCAAAAATGGGCATCTGAGATGAACACACACTTCTCAGATGAAGATATACAAGGGCAAATAAATACATGGAGAAATGTTACCATCACTGGTCATTCAGGAAATGCAAATTAAAACAGCCGTGAGATTTCATCTCATTCCAGCTGCCATCAAGAAATCAATGCAACAAATGTTGGCAAGGCTGCCACGGGAAAAAGGAACACTGTTACGCTGTTGGTGGGAGTAGACCGGTGCAACCACTATTGAAATCAGTATGGAGAATTCTCAGAAGACTAGGATTGGAAGTTCCATTCAATCCAGCTATTCCCCTCCTGGGTATTTTCCCAGAAAAACTGAAAAGGTCATATCACAGTGATATATGTGCACCCATGTTCATAGCAGCACAATTTGTAATAGCTAAATCTTGGAAACAACCAAGATGCCCATCAACCACAGAGTGGACAAAAAAGATGTGGTATTAGCCGGGTGGCTCATGTCTGTAATCCCAGCACTTGGGAGGCTGAGGCAGGAGGATCATTGCAAGTTTGAGACCAGCCTGGGCTACAAAGTGAGCTTAAGGCCAGCCCAAACTGCATGGCACGAGACCCTGTCTCAAAAAAGACCCAAAAAAAAAAAAAAAAAAAGATGTGGTATTATACAATGGAATATTACTCAGCTATAAAAAAGGATGATCTTGAAGCCTTCATAGGCTATAAAAAGAATGATCTTGAGGCCTTTAATAGATAAGTGGAGACAATTTGAGTCTATCCTCATTAATGAAATAAATAAGAATCATATTTATAAATATCACATTGTGTCTCTAGTGTAAAAATAAATAAGAATTGTAGGAGTAATAAAACCCAAAATCTGTAATTGCTATGTAAAAAGAGAGGAAAAGAAAGTTCTCTAAAGGATATAACTGCATGTTTGTTTAAGTGTGTAGGATTGATAACCATACTACAAAGTTTTTGTTGGATCATTGAGCAGAAGTGTTTACAGTCTCGGTTTGAATGTCCATTTTATACACTTTACTTTTGTATTTGGACAACTATTTCTAAGGGGATAATATGTAATTTATCAACTAGTGATTTCTTACTGTATATTTTTTAAATTATGTATTATTTGTACTCTCTTTATGTTTTGGTTTTTTCTCTTTAAATAGAATTTTAAAAAAAGAAAATGAGATATGTATGCACAGTGGAATACTATTTAGCCATTAAAAGGATGAACTCATGTCATTTGAGAAAGAACATGGAACTCAAGACCATATTGTTAAACCAAATAATTCAGACATAGGAAGTTAAACAATACATGGTTTCTTTTATATGAGAAATCTAAAATACACATAAATAAATAAATAAAGATTAAGGAACAAGAAGTCAGACTTTCAGAGATGGGGAAGGGCTAGAGGAATATGAGAGGGTGAAAACTTAAGGGGTTGAAAATAAGCAAGACAATTTTCCATAATTAACATCACTATTCCATGTTGTATACCTACACTAATAAAAACAACACCCTAAATTAAATACTGTTTATATGATCAGACCAGTAGAATGACCCTACATGTAGATGAGATGAGATTTATTTTGGCTGTGCACGATGATTGAATATCAGTGAGTGTGCATTTTCTTTATCACATTAGAAGGCTCAAGAGAAGATCATCTAATAATTTCTGACCTCTCTGCTGTACTTGTTTCCCCAGAGCTCACGCACACTGCATATAAAGCTTCACCGTATGGCATCTATTCTGAGAAATAGTTTCTCACATTGAACATTCGAAATTTCATCTCCCTCTAGCCAGTGCCATCACTTTCCATGACAGCAGAGACTTTGTTTACTGCCTGCACTTTTCAACAAATATCTGTTGGATGAATAGCATTAGATAGCAAAGAAATCCAACATCTATCCCTAATAAAAAGCTGCATAAAATAGAAATAAATGACTAGTTTTTAATATTATAAAAGAAAGAAATAGCCCATACCCAATCTTGCTTCATACCACGTTAACATAATTCAAGCATTTCCGTTAGCGTCAGATCAAGAGAAAGATGTCCTGTATTCCCAGTGTAATTGGCAAAGCAATTAAACCAGCGATTGAAATAACAAAGCATGTCTATTGTTATAGAGAAAGTGAAAATGGTTATTGTTTGCAAGTCAGCCTTCATGAATCACCTGAAAAACATAAGAAAGAGAAGAATTACTAAGCTGGTAGGTTACAAAATTAATAGAAAAAGCCTATACTTTCACAGTGTATCAGAAAGGAAAATATAATGGAGGGAATGATCAGTTTCAAAATGTAATACAAGAAAAATTCTGTGTATATAAAAGTCATCTGAAAAAACATAGGAGCAAACTTAACAAGAAACATGAAGTACCTGTGTGAATAAAACTATGAAATACTTTTCAGAAATGTAAAAGATTTTATGGTGTCTTAAGAAATTCAATATTTTAAAGATACAAATTCTCCGAAAATTAATTTACAAGTTCAATGTTGGTACAAAATAAATCCAACAGAATTTCTATTGTAACTTCACAAAATTCTCTATCACTTATCAGGAAAAATAAATATATGGAAATATTTGGGAAATTTCTGCAACAAATGCAAGGGTCAAGGGCTATGCATCACTGGTAGTAACACTATGAAAGTTAACACTGTACAGTAATAGTGCAGAACAGGTTATCAGACAATACAACAAAAGAGAGTCCAGAAATGGAGCCAAAAATAAATATAAATTCAGACCAACTCCAGAATCTAGTGGATAAATGGTTGGGCAATGAATTTAAATTCCTCCTCTGCTGTTTTTACCTATGAGACCATACACAAGTTGCTTATTCTTTCTGGAAAGCATTTTTTACTTATGTAGAGGGTACAAAAATTTAATGATGATAACTTCAGTTTTTTGGTACAATTAAATATAATATAGCACAGAACCGTCACTTAATAAATGTTCATTAAAAGCATAAATATATATATATAGCATGCATATATCAGTACATATGTACAGATATACGTACATACAGCTGTATGCAGATACACACACACACATACAATAACTGTGTTCGTGAATGCTTCTGTTCATAAACAACTAGGTTCTCAAACAAAAACATTAAATAAAAATTTGCTTCTGTTCACAAACTCTACCACCAGTGACAAACACAAATGTAGCCATTCTCCTTAAAAACATGAAACTTAAACAGTATATACAATTCTTAGTTTGAATTTATGGAGAAAAAAGTTATTTATCAAATGTGTTAGGACAATAAGTTAACTATCTTAAGGAAGTATGAAAATGAGATTGAGTCATTTATGAGGATGTTCATCTCTACCATTATTTATCCTGGGAAACCACATGGTGAAGAAAAATAAACATTAGAGATATCTACACATCCTTACAGAAAAGTATTACTAACACACTGTTAAGCAAATATAACTAGATTGTAAGGCATAAAATGAGCCCATAATATAAGCTGGCTTTCTGAATATAAATACTGTCTTTTCTTACTATGGATTGCATGATGGCTTTTAAAACATTTGCCTACCTGGAACCTGTAGTTGTGATTTTATTTGGAAAGTGGGTCTTGGCAAATATAATTAAGAATTTCAAGATGAGAACATTTTGAAGCAGGGCAAGCACTAAATCCAATAATAAATGTCCTTATAAAGGAAGAGAGAAGATACACAGAACAAGATACACAGAACAACACGAAGACAGAAGCAGAAATTGGAGCGATTCATCTGTAAGCCAAAGATACCGAGGAGCTAAAGAAAAACATGGCACAAGTTCCCCTTAGAGGCTCTTTAAGAAAGCACCCCTGCCAAAATCTTGATTTGAGGCTTCTGGCCTCCAGAACTGTAAGAGGATAAATTCTTGATGGAAGCCACCAATTGTGTGGCAATTTGTTATAGCAACCGTAAGAAATGAACATACTACCATCCTTACTAAATCCCAGTGTTTACCTTGAAAATCTCCTTTCACTACTTGTAAGAGTTCCTTCCCATCGTCCAAGATCCATCAGCCTTCTGTTTGCTGCCCCTAAGTTAAAGAGAAGCAAGTGCTTTGAACATGCACCTATGCATAATCATGTCTGACTCTGGTTGGGTCTGTTTTGTCAGCTTTTGATCCCCTGGTTATAGAGATAATAGTAGTAGCTGTGTTTAGAGTAAGTGTCCAATAATATGGAAATGGGGAAGTAAACTAGGCTCCATCAACTTGATGGAATATTACATAGTCACTGAGTAAGATAGTAAAAAAGACTAGCACCATGAAAAAAATAAAGGAATTTTGACATAGCATGAGGGAGTATATATTATCAGATTGTATCTACAACATAACAACTACTCTCAGTATAAAAAAAATGCTCAGTGTTAGCAAGGACTTCAAACAGATTTATTTGAATCTGTGGGAATGGTTCTTCCTCCTTTTATTTATGAAATAGTAATTATGATGTTTTTGTTAAGAAAAAGAAAACAAAAATTTTGTCACCAAAGTCTTCTCCCAGGTCCCCGGAGGCTCAGCAGGAGAAAGCCAAGGGGCTTACTTAGAAGCTCTACCAAACTTTATTCTGATAGGAGTCAACATTTCCTGTTAAAGAGTGTTGTATTTTTTAATTCTAGTTCAAAATTTCTTTTTTGGTGAAACTAAAATTCCTACTGGCAGATTCCAAGTAAATCTTGCCAATCACCAGGTAACCCACACCTGCAGGCACCACAGTTCCACATCCCAGCTGTTGATTACTAGTCTTCTTAGCCTTGAATGATTCGATTTCTGCTGCCAGCATTCTCACCCCCAATACCTATGCTACACTCAGATTCCTCCTGTTTTCTGGACATCTCTTGTTTTTTCTTCTATCCAAACACCAGACCAGGCTCCCTTTTATCCCAAACCACCCACTTGTGTTTCGAGTCTCAGCTCCAGTACAGACACATCCATAAAGTATTTTGGGATCTCCTTGTTTAAACCAACTCCTTTGGTTACTTTCAAGAAGAAAGTTCTGTCTCTTGCAGATGAGAATAGTGAAGTCCAAAGGTGTGCTTCAGTCCTGATACCACACAGAGCTCTGAAACTTAGACCATGACTATCTTCCCTGATTCTGCATCTACTGCAGATAGGCCAGAGTCCAGAGAAATGTAAGGCAGCCTTGTCATCTGAGAATACAAAGGAATACCAGGGTAACTTCCAGCAGAGCAGCATCAAAGCAAGAAGAGGGTCCAAGCCTAGTGCCCTCGAAGAGGAAATAGAAACCGTCAGTTGAAAGCATGTCTATTTCTCGGCCATCACTGCAAATTGCCACAACTGAATGATTTCAGCAAACAGAAACTTATTGTCTGACAGTGCTGGGTACTAGAACTTTGAAATCAAGGTGTCTGCAAGGTCTTGAGTTTTCCAAATTCTAGAAGTGCAGGGAACTTGCCTTGCCTCTCCCTAGGCTTTGTGGTTGTCAATAGTGCTTGGCCTTCCTTAACTCAGAGGCCCACTATTCAAGTGTCTGCCTCTGTGGCCCCATGGTTCTCGCATGTCTCTCTCCCATGCACACATCTCCTTATTCTTTTAGAGACAGCAGTTGTTATACTGAACTCTACCTTAATTCAGAATGACCTCATTTTAACTTGGCTAAATCTGCAAAGACTCTCTTAGTGAATAAATACACACGCACAGCTGACAACATAGCTTCTGTGAGGGAAGACTTAATTCCATTCATCACAGAGACTTTTTCCTGGGAACTTTAGGAAGAAAAAAAATCAGCTGGCAAAATAATAGACAAGTTAATATCTGTTCTATTCTAAAGCCTTGTTTATATATTTTGACTTATTTTTTGTTTTTGTTTTTATTAGTACAAATGTGCACTACTTAATGATTACATTGCTTATGGAGAGTTGGTTCATGTACACAATATATCTGAATTCTTTTCATCCCCTTGCTTTCCCTCTTCCCTTCATCTCTTGATTCCCTTTCCACTTGAAAATGATCTATCTCTCTACTCACTATGATTCATCTTTTATTTTGCTCTTTGTATCTTGCGTATATTATATAAGAGAAATAACAAAATGTTTAAGCTAAATTGCTTGTCTGATTTATTCCACTTCACATTATGTTCTCAAAGTGCATCTGTTGTCCTCAAGTTTAGCCTTGTTTATGGCACAGCAATACTCCAAAGTGACACCAATGTTGCTATCATTTATATTTTGACAAACAATAATACCCACCTAACACCAAAAATGGATGAATAACATGAAAGGGGGAAAGCTGAAAGTACATCCATCCCCTATAATGCACAAGAGTCCTTGCAATAAAACCCACTTTGTCCTCACAGAGACATAGAGCAACCATTTCTATTCCCATTGTACAAATGAGGAAATTGACATTTTTCTACTGGGCATTTGAGATGTGGCTAGACTGGATTGCAATGTACAGTAGTAATGAAGTATGCACCACATTTACTTATTATATGAAAAATCACAAAATTAATGCATTAATTAAATATAAATGATACTATTCAGATATATTAAATCAAGTCAAATATGTCATTAACTTTGCCTATTTCCTTTCAGCTTTTGTTTTAATGTAATTAGAAAACTTAATATTATAAATGTAGCTTGCATTGGTTTTCTATTGCAAGGTGCTAGTCTAAGTGGTAGAACTGTAATTGATGAGTCTGGCTTAGACTCAAGCTAAGGACTCCAAAACTGATCATGTTTATCCTCTTAGTTAGGTCTCTGGCTCCATAGCATGGATTGCAAGTTAGAAAACAAATGGTCAGCAAATACATGGGGGAAACTTAATCCAGGGAACAATTGTTAAGGTGTGGCTTTCAATTAACAAACCAAAGAGAGGGCCACCAATATGCCAATTAACCTGCAAATCAGAGGAGAACAGAGAGATGCGAATATCCTGGTTGGGGAAGCAGGGCTCCCAGGCTCTCAGGTACAGGCTGGAAAGAATGTACTGCTGTTCAGATTGAGGGCGGGGTCTTAGCCAGGGAGGCCTGTCCTGGTTGAGTCTGCAAGTCTCTGCCCCAGCACATACACAACCCCACCCATAAGTCAGGTTGGAGAAGCTAGTAGACGCCTTCACCTGGTCCCTATCGTTAAGCCCTCTATCAACATGCTTCATCTTGCCTTTGACAAAGGCCCCCAAGCCTTCATATGAGCCGTCTCCATTTGTAACTATAATATCAGCTCCAGAAGGGGACAGATTTGTATCTGATTGGTCCATTGAAGTATCCCACTGGTCTAGAACAGTTCCCAGCACACAGCAAGTACTTATTAAATGCTGAAGAAATGAATGAGCAAATAAATTCAACTTCTATGGTGAGTGCCTATAAGGAGAGACAAGGATACCTAAAATAAGCACCATTTTCACTGTGATGACTTCTGCTTGCACCTATTCTATGTGAGCGTGTGATTTGTAAGTGTCAGGGTTACACCTGTACCTGTAGGTCTATCTTCGCCAATGTGTGGCCAGTCAGAAATGGAGCCCATTAAACAGGGCTATAGTATGGCCTAAACCCAGCTGTATAATCACATTATTTCCCTAAGCACAAAGGCAACCCAGCATTTTCTCACAAAGTAGCTCTCAGGTGCCTACAGTTAACAGAACAGCAGGGTTAATTTTCTTGAGGAAAATGAACCAAACACTTTTCCAGCATCTGCATCTCTGCTGCAGACTGTGCCCTCTGAGGATGCTGTCTCACCACATCATCACCCACCACCTCTAAGTCTCACCTGCAGGAATGTGCTTGGGATGAGAGCCCCAGAACTCAAGGCTCCAGTAAGGACCCTTCCAGGAATGCTCTGCCCCTTTCTGGTTTTTTTCTTCCTCCTTTCCTCAGTCTCTCCTGCAACCCCTTTCCCACCTTTCAGGTTCCTGTCCCCTCTTTCCCGGCTTCCACTTCTGGCAGTGATTGGTTCAACACAGAAGCAGTACAGCATGGCAGATGAGCAAATGAGAGGCAACCTGGGCTCTAAAGTGAGGCAGATGGGTGTATTGGCAGAGAACAAAGAGGCCTTTCCCTGCGCTCTTCAGGAGAAGAGACTGAGATGCTGTGTGCCTCTATGCTACCTCCACACAGGACAGGAAGGAGCAGGATTTGAGGTTTTAAAAGGCAGCTGGTCATGCAAATCCAAGTGGGGTTATGTAAAATGTCACTAATGGGTGCAGCTTACCATGCCCTGTACTATCACCAACTGAAAACAGCAACACAGTAGATGTGAGGTGAGTGGACAGAGGGAGGCAGAGGGGAGGGACAGTGGTTCCAAGCAATTGTACAGCAATGCCTCGTGGGACAGGCCTCACAGTGAGCCAGGAGGATGGCACGATTGGAGCGAGGTTTTATTGTGTCCCTGCAAAAAATATGTGAAGGTCTCTGCCCCATACCTGTGAGTGTCATCCTATTTGGAAGTAAGGTCTTTGTAGGTATAATCAAGCCAAGATGATGTCAGTAGAGTGGCTCTCTGCTGATGCAAGTGCTGTTCTATAAAGGAGAGGAGTCACAGAAAAGATGGGCACACATGGAGAAGCCCAGGGGAAGACGGAGGAGAGACTGGATTGATGCAGCTATGAAGCAAGGAATGCCAAGTACTGGGGACCAACAGAAGTTAGGAAAAAGGAATGGAGCAGATTCTCCCCAGCGGTTTCCGAGGGATGGGACCATGACAACACTGTGGTTTTAGAATTCTGTCCTCTAAAGGGAGAAAGAATAAATGTTTTGCTGTTTAAAGTCACACAGTTTTTGCCTCTTTGTTATGGCATAAAACTAACACAAAGGCTGTTGGACATGTGTCTGTCTGTCTTTTACTTCAGTTATTACAAGTGACCTGCTCACCAGGAGAAAAATAATTGTGATGAGGGAACACAGGCCACAATGGGAATATATTTGACTGAGATATAAATATGGCTGTCTAACTGTTATCATCGCTGGAGTTTGTGCATATATAGTATAACTGAAGAAAGCTGATCTAGACCTGGGAAGATATGATCACTAGAACCCGAAGGCCTGATTTGGAAAAAGGATCTTTTCAAACATAATTAATGATTTTGAGATGAATTGTGCTAGATGCCAGGGTAGTGCATGGGGGAAGGGAAACGGGGTGGAAAATGATCAAAATACAATATATATGTGCCAGTTTCTCAAAATGTATGTAATTGTGTATTAGAAGCCTCATTTATAATGGAGAGATATTAGAGGCTGTGTGAATGTCACAGGGACAGCTCAAGAAATTGTGGTAGCGCACTTGATGGGACATTATGTGGCCATTAAAATGCTAATAATATAACGATGGTATAATTTAAGTGAGGAAAAAAGCATTGAAAATTATAAAGATGCAATAATTACAACTATATAAAAATTTTATATGCATATAGACAGGAACTAGAAGGAAATGTGATAAAAAGAATAATATGAGCTTCTAGGTAACTGAAATTGTTTTTATATTCTGCTAATATTATGTTTTGTAAATATAAACAATTAAATTCTTAAGACAAATTTTAAGTGTGCTAAACTTCAACTGAATAGTCCCCCTATGGATCTTGGTTCATTTAGCACTGCTGAATATCTGCCAGCATGCAGTTGAGGCCAATCTCAAGGAGCTTTGGGTTTTTGCCTCTGAAAATATTTTTGTTGCTTTTGTGACTTTAGTAACTCAAGGCTTTCCACACCTTAACAAAGAAAACTTTACCTTCCTCAGCTGGAATCTAATGTCACAGGTGTACTTTCCCTGTGCAAAAATACTCCCACTTGACTGGCAGAAATTTAACAAAGCCACGATTGCAGCTTTCAAGGTTACATCAAGGGGGTTGTTATCCTAGGACTCCTATGGGTCAGGATATATGTTTTGCACCAATGGATTCTTGAACCCTGGGTTGAAACAATAGTCTGGTAATTGATTCCAGTTGCCTTTCCTTCTGGGACTTGGTGATATTAGTCTGATAGGATTTGTAGAGTAGAGGGAAGGGGTTCTCTACTTCAAGAGCCTAAAACAGCAAACAAGATGTCCTGCTCTCTGCCTAATTTGCATTTGTACATGCACCTGGAGTTGTGAAATTAACTTGTACCATTGCAAGTGTCTGCATAACAATATAACTGTCTGGTGTAACACACATCACATCAAACCAAGTGCAACACTTGTGAACTGTAGGAAATAGTCTTCACTATTTAAGCCATAGTCATTTGTTTTTCTCAGATGACACAAATATGAACAATTCTTAGCAATGTTTTTTTACCAAGACAAAAATGTAAGGGGGAAAATAGAATGGCAAGAAGATATTATATAAGGAAATGGTTCAAGTTAGAATCCTAAACTAAAAGGGGTGCATTTCTCTGATATATACAAGGAAGAGGATGAATTTAGGTGAACCAACAGGAATGAGAAGAAAGTGTGTGAAAGTTACGGGACATAATTTCTCTTTTCCTCATTTCTTTGGAGGAACTTACTGTTCTAGCTAAAATGAAAAAGAGAAGACGAGATTATTTCCCTTTTCTATATCTCTTTGATGTTAAATAAATTCCCGCTCTAGCTAAAATGGGATAGACTGTTTTGATGGGAAAGAGAAAGGCCAAACACATCACTAATTTGTCCAACACTCACTGAATATCCACTATATGCAGGAATTATTCTAGATGTTATCCTAGCATCACTGTAATAAAATGTACCAGGTGCAAAGGTAAGCAACAGCTTCAGAAGGACCAGCCTAAGCTCTGTGGTGCTGCTGGAATACACAACTGGAAGCAGGAAATGTCCCCAAAGGAAGTCCAAGAGGTCACAAGGGTCTGGCGGCACACTGGATGCTGCAGTAGAGAGCTGAATGGCAGGGAAATTGTGCCAGGTAGGTAACTGACATGCGGCCATCTGGGGGAAACACAAGCAAGCACAGAGGAATTCGGCAACGATGAAAGGAACAGCCCTGGAGAGGCTGAGGTCTCAACCATGGCCACGCTAAGAGGGCGAGGGTGAGTCGAGAGAGGTTTTCCACACTGGATCTCAAAATTGGCTGCACAAAGACTTCTCTGGCTTCGCCTTCTAAGTATTTCTTGACCCTACCCCAAGGTTGCAGGAAAGACTGGACCTTCCTGTCTTTAAAAGCCTCAGGCGGGCCAACCGAGGGTGAAGGGGTAAAAGCTAACTGAGGCTGGAAGGCCACTGTGTGGAATATGAATACTGCCCTCCCTCCTTTCCTCTTTTCCCCTCTCTATAACTGTTCAGCACGCACAGGGTAGTTAGTTACCAGGGTTTAAATGAACCACCTAAGTTGAGGAATGAAGCAAAAAGAAAAGGGTTTTCTTCATTTCAGTGCTCTTGAAGCTAAAAACCAAAACCAAACAAAACCTTGTGAATCCCTGTCTTAGCCAGCTGGGCTGCTGTAACAAACTACCAGAGACAGATATCTAAATAACAGAAATTTATTACTCATAGTTCTAAAGGCTGGTAATTCCAAGATCAAGGCAGCTGTAGATTCAGTGTCTGGTAAAGATTCTCTTCCTCAGAGATGGTACCTTTTAGCTGTGACCCCGTGTAGCATAAGGGGTGAATAAGTTTCCTTGGGCCTCGTTTTTAAAATCAGAGACCTAATCACATTCATGAGGGCGGAGTACTCTCAGCTGTCTAATTGTATGCTACCAAACCAGGGAGTAGGTTTCAACATATGAATCTGGAAGAAATGCAGCCAGACCAGAGCAAATCCTAACCATGATGGTATGCATGCTCCTTGGCACAGGGATTTATAGACTCCAGTTTGAGAAACTCTGCCATAAGCATCCCACCTGCTCCACTGAGATTGAAACTACAAATCAATCATGGTCACTGGGTTCTCCTGAAAGTATATGGTTATAGAAATAGTTATCTCCATGGCCCAGGATAATTCTTTTCTTTCTTTTTGAATAGTGATTGACTTCAAAATGAGAAACTTCCTGATCTGCCATGGTTGATGTTTACAGGGATCCTGCCCACTTCAGCCTCAACCATGCAGATGTAGTCAAGGGATTTTTTTTTTTTAATATTGACTTGGAAATGGGAACTTTTTTCCAGTAATGAAAAATATTATTCCATTTGCCTTCTGCAATTTTCTTTTGATGCTGATATATCAGACAGCATATATTTGTGACAGAAATTGTGTTAGAACTCTCTCAAAGCCATCAGTTAACCATGTGGTTCAGCGGCATAAGAGGGGAGGGGTGGGCTTTAAATAATCTATTCAGTTGCAGAACCGTTCACGTGGACAGAAGCCTGACGTTAATGCCCCTAGACTAAGGAGCATGACACTTCCTCCTCCCACTCTGGCCCTATCTGCTCTCCTCACTCACCTGTAGCCCTTGACTGTTGAAATTTTTTTTCCACACTGAGGATCAAATTCAGGACCTTGTGCTTGCTATGCAGGCACTTGTGCCCCTGAGCTAAATCCCCAGCCCTTATCTGATCAATACTGACAGAATACTGTGCTTCAAGGATTTGACAGCTCTAGGTGAAGAGATAAAACAAGGATGGAAGAGGGGTCCTAGGCCAAGGAGCCTGCCTCCTCCTTTATCTTAAGACAGCCCTTTCTGCCTGCCATCTGCAAACCCATGGTCACCCCAGCTGACCAGACTGATTATGACTGGCAAATCCAGGTCAATTCCATGATCATTTATTGAGTTCCTTTGGAAAAGCATTGTGGCTAGTTAAGTGGACAGGTCTTGTAATGAAACCTGATAGGAGTCCAGGTTTTGCTTACTAGTTCTGTAATCTTAAGCAAGTTACTTTCTATCTCTAAGCAACAATTAAATGGGGATATAATCATCACCTTCAAGGGTTATAAGCTTGACATAAAGTACTGTACATAATGATAAATACTCTAAATGGTACTTGATAAGGATAACCAGGTCTCAGTGGGGTCCTATGGAGAAACAGATGGATAATTCAAAGAAAGATGAATTAAGGCACTATCTACAATGATATGGGTCAGATGAGGGACAGAAAGAAGAAATGCAGGTGGAGCGGGTATTTATGAAGGAAAGGAAAAAGGAGTGGAAGAAGCAGGTACTAGCATCTGGAAGGTTAAAATGAGAGTAGCTATGATCTTTCTTGAAAGGGAAGAAACTGGAGCAGTACAAAGCTCTTTCTCTCTTCCCCTTACTTCCTACAAGGCACTCTGTTGACTGAACAGAAGGCAAGCCGTTTAGTGATAGTTGCAATATAATCTTCTGTGCCAGAGATCAAGAAAAGAAGAGGGACAGAAGGCCTGGAGAGAAGAGGGAAAGAATTAGCACATTCATGAAAGACTTACCACATGGAGGTCCTGGGGAAGTAGGAGCTCAGTAGTGGACAACACATGTCCCAAGAAGTATAAGAATTCTGCATGGTATACGGGTGAAGAATAAACTATCACAGTACAGGGCAATAAATGCTATTATCATATAACAAACAAGAATTCATAATCCACATAGAACAGAGGGATAAAGTGTCCCTCAATGGATCTTTATCAGAGTACTGAGAACTCAAGGAAAGAGTCTTGGAAAAGAGCATTCTAGACAGAGAGAAGAAGGGTGTCTTAGTTGTTTGTCTCATTGCTGAGACAAAATACCTGACACTCAAAGTTAAAGGAGGAAACGTTTATTTAGCTCACCATTTGCTGTTTCAATCCATAATCAGCTGGTCCTAAGGCAGAGTGGAATGGCAGAGAGGCAACCATTCTTGGATGTAGAAGGTATCAAAAGCAACTAGAGAGGAGGAGAAGGAGAGAGAGGACATGCTTCTTTCTGTTCATTATATTGTATGCAGGCTACCCACCCTAGGGTGGGGGTAGCACTCATACCCTTGATTCCAGCATTGCATTGCACTATGAATCAATCACAAACTATAGATTCAGCTACCTATGAAAAAACCCTATGACTACTTGAGGCTGTGGGGGAACATCTAGACATAAACCATAACAAAGGGCATTAGAAAGAATGGTGTTGCTATGACATAAACCTGTGGCCTTGGGAGTGGTATGTCAAATTAGAAGAAGGCATTAGAAAAGCTAACCTGGGTCACCCATGAAAGTCATTGTTGGCTGAGTTAAAGAATACAGATCTCATCCTGGGCATCACTGGCAGGTAAAACATGATTTAAAACAATAGAGTGACTAGTATAATCTATGCGTCATCAAAATGATTTTGGCTATCTAAGTGAAAGAGGTACAGTATCGGTTTTCTGATCCTGACCAGAAAATGCATGAAGGTTCACAGATGTGGCTGGGAAGGGAAGGAATCTTACAGAAGAATGAGAAAATCCCAAAGTACAGTGGGCATGGCTCTGTAGTTTATAAAACCCAAGGCCCTCAACAAATATTATTAATACAATGGAAAACATTGGGCAGACCATAGTTAGTCCTATACTTGTCAAACTTTAGTTTGCATGGAGATCACCTGGGAATCTTGTAATAATACTGGATCTAACAGAAAAGGTCTGGAATGGAGCTTCAGACAGATGACAATAGAAGAACATATTGAAGGTGGTCTAGCTTCCCAGGCTAGATGTTTCAACACAGTATTTCACAGATAAGCTAATAGAGGTTGTGGAAGGGCATGTGTGATAATGCAGCCTGAGGTAAGTTGGCAGCAAACTTTAAGAACCCGGCCATGAGTTCTCCAAGTCTGAGCTCTCAGTAGCCCTGAAGACTTTCTGGGGGATGACTGGGGGTCAGACACTCTGCCTGCTACCTAAGGGAAAAGGGGAAAAGAAACAAACAGGAGCTGATGAGGCACCAGTGTTTGCAGCACGTCCTTGGAGAGTGCAAAATGGATCTATCAATATGTGTGATGAGCTCTTCACACACCATTCTGCTCTGAGGGTATCATGAAAGCTGACATAAATCTCTGGTGGGCTGCCAAAGCCTCAGTGATTGGCATAAAACTCAAATCAAGACTCAAAACACATGCTCACAAGGGTGCAATCCACTTGGAAAGCAATTTGGCAATATGTATCAGGAGTCACAAAAGGGTTCATACCATTCAACCCTGTAATTTTGTGTGTGTTAGGGTGTCCAATACAGAAATACACTAAAGAAAGGAGAAGAAAACCAAACTAGGACATAGAAAGTCTACTGGATAGTAATGACTGCAATATTTCTCTTAACTCTTACAGTATTCCTGCATTGTAAGCTTGAATATTCTTCTGCACACATTTAAAAAAAATAATCCAATAAAGGAAATAAATTTCAAAGCTGCTACTATATTAAATGTTACCTGTCCTGGCAAAACTGCATAGGTTTTTGTCCAGGTAAACATGACCTGAACGTCACATCCTCTCTGCCATAATACAATGCAATCATAAGCCAGACATTTATCAATGTTATCAGAAATAAGGAAAAATAATGGAAAAATGGAAGCATAAATTATGGAATATCCATTCAATGGACAATTATATAATCATTTAAAAAGACAAGCTGTTTCCATGGTACTTTAAAGGCATCATGATTGTGATAAAATGCTTAATGAAAAATTACAATAACAAATTTTATGTAATTATGGTTAAGTAAAAGTGTATATATAATAACAAAGATAAAATAAAAGGCAAAATAATTATTGTGCTAAGGGAGGAACTTACAAGTGATTCTTTTTCTCTGATATCCAAACTTTCTAAAATATTGTTCTAATAATTGGCTAAGAAAGGCTAAGACTATAGAACGCATGCATCAGCTGGGTCAAGATCTTTAAAGAAAGTTGCCATATAATCCTGAGATATCTCCCTGGGTAGACGTCTTTCTGCATAGCAATGACTGCAACATATCTCTAACTCTTAACAGTACTCTACCATTGTAGGCTTGGCTATTCTCCTCTACACATTTCTAAAAAGTTAAGCCAATAAAGGAACTCAATTTCAAAGACGTCACTATACCAGACATGTTTCTGTCTTCCTGAGCTCTGTTTCTCAGTCATGTAGATCCCACCACCACCACCAGATCTTGTTCTCTTCCTCAGGAAGGCCTGTACAGCATCAGCCCCTTCTCCCAAGTAAGGAGACAGGTAACTATCATTAATAACTACCTTCCAGAATTGCAGGTAATACAGCCACACAAACACAAATACAGCCTTTGGGAAGGCCAAATAGCAGCACAGCTGAAAACATGGCTGATGCTGGTGGTCAATGAATAGTTTCCTGGGCCACAGCTCGAGGGACTTGGTTGGGCCATGGCTTGTGGGACAAGTGCGCAAAAGCTCCAGGGAGAGCAGAGACCTTATTAAGAGACAAAACAGTAGAGAGAAGGGAGGCACCATTTCTAGTCCCCACCTTTCTCAGCCCCTGTTAGACAGTCTCAGTCCACACCCCACTTAGGACCAAAGATATAGTCACATCTTTGTCCAGAAGGATCTTGATGGCCAAGAGTGTAGGGAGAATCACAGCACCGGTGTGCCCATCACAGCCATTCCTGGGAGGCCATTAAAGCAAATCTGCTTGCATGGGGCCTTCTCTGCACTCCCACACATGGGATGGGGCCTTGCTGTAAGCAATCCTAATCTTCAGGAACCGGAGCCTGTGGCCTATTTTCTCTCTTTCATTTCTCATCACCCTCTTTCTCCTTTTCTTTTGCTCCTCCTCCTTCTTTTTCTTCCTCTTCTTCTGTCATCCAATCTTATTTATAATAACAACACACTGAAAACAACCTAAATGTCCAGTATACGTTAATTAAGCTTCGCTTATGATGGAGCATTATGCAATGTTGCTTTAATAGTATATATTTGCAATACATAGAATAAATGCATTCATCTCAGAGAATTGGTACATACACATACAGCACCTTGATCATATATACTTTCCTTATTTTCTCACCGATCTCCTCTCTTCCTGATTTTTAATTTGCCACCTATTTTCATTTCTAACACCTCTGATTGCTTTGACTAACCACACTGAGTTCAGTCATGAGATGGGAGTGACTTGGATATCGATCTACTTGAACTGTGCTTTAATCTACTAATGACTGGGCCCTTTGATGCCCAGTGGGGGCTACAGTGACTGGGGAATTTTGCCACAATTTTATATCAGCTTTTTCATCTTGTTGGCCTATAATGCTGAGGACCCTGAGGAATATTAACCAAGTCCACTAGTATTATAACTATTACATAAAGGGCTTGAAACTAAGATATGTTTAGAGAAAAATATGCACAAATTATTGTAAAGAAAGGTTCCATAAGAGAAACTAATGAGTGCAGGTCTTCACCTCTCCCCACTTTGACCCTCTGAAATGGGCTAAACACGGTAAGCAGGCTTCATTTTGAATGCTAACCTTGTTCTATTGGAAACAATCACCTTACAAGCTATGAAATGATGAGGATTCTGAGGCCCTGCCAGAGTTCAGGGAAGAGCATGAACTGATTGATTATTGATGTCCACCATGGGAGTGGTATTAGGGAAGAATGCGGGCATATATATGCCCTTTATCCATCTCCCTGTGTTAGGAAATAAACAAACTAAAATTTAAGCTTTAAAACAAGGAGGTAAATATGACCACTACTTCTAACCTTGGGTTTATAGATTTCCATCCAAATTTGTTCATATTGCTCTACTCTCCTCCCTTAGATCCATTTTTATTGAATGTAGAGAGCTATTATTTTGAGCACAGATCGACAGTCAATGACAAGATATGAATGCTTCTGCTTGCGCCTGACAAATCTATTGAGAGGGAAAACAAATGTAGGAACTCAAACTCTGCTCATCAGCCATTTGAAGAGATCCAACTCACTCTTCTGCACCTCAAATTCTGTCTTGCATTCTAGAAAGATCAATCAATACATTCTGAAATATCTGATTACAAAGTAATATGTGGTTTATGTGTTCAGAGAGTGATTAAGTGGGATCATTAAGTGGACTGTATAGAATCAGAAATATGCTGGATATAGTGAAAAGGAGGAAATATAACCAGGACCATGTGAAAGAAGATACAAATGCATGAGGACAAGAAAGGAATTAACCCATTTGAAAATTGTTGATATGTGAGTGTAGTGGTTGATTGATTGTGTCAACCTGAGACATTTAGAAGCTTAACTAAATGGGTTTAGCAACTCTACACCCGAGGATGTAGAAGACCCACCCTAGGGTGGCTCCTCACCTGGAGGTATAAAAGGCAAGGAGGAAGGACAAATGCATTCCATTCTTGGGAGAAGCTCCAGTTTTCCGGTTTGATTTGGAACTAGTCTTCTGGCTTCCAGTGTAGACTCCTTAGCTTTCCAGCATAGACTCTTCAGCCTTTCATCACGGAGCCTTCGGCCATCTGTCGCAGATGCATCAGCCTGCTGGTGTGGACTTGCACAAGACACTAGGGTGAATTCCAGACCTTAGATTGAATCCTTCGGCCTCCAGTGCATAGACACTCTCTGCACGCTTACTCATCCGACTCTGTGTCTGACCATTGTAAGCCAGTCTTGTTGTTTCTGTATATCTTGTATTATATCTGTTCTCTCTAGTAAAAAACCCTGACTAATATAGTGAGGATATGCAAATAGGAGTTACTTTCTGCTCTTTATCTTCCAAACAGTATAAAATGTTAGACTTACATCAACATCAACAAAGAATAAAATATTTTAAAAAATAATCAAGCACCCAGAAGTAGATACGTAAATATTTATTACAGCCATTGCCTTGACAGTGATTCAAGTTTATAATACAACTTTTGTCATATATAAATAATGTTGAATGCCAGGTACCGTTCTGAGCACACAGAATGTAGTTTTATATAAAGGTCTCTATCCTTGGTAAATTTATGTCTAAGCAATTGAATTCTATAAGTTAACTCTAAACCAATGGGTTATACAATCTTATGAGGTCTATTAGAGATTGTTATAGTGCCTAGGACAGAATCTTACATACTAAGAATTACTCCTGCCATTGTATTTCAAAGGTAATCTCCTCAATTTTCATTGATTGAAAGAGCAACACAAAACACACTTTCGTACCTGCTGTGCTCCAGACACTGTGTAAGATGCTAGGTTCTTTCCAATGATTAGTGATCTTTATATGGATCTTGACTTTACACCACTTAAAATATACAAGGAAGTGATTATTAATATATAATAATAATTATGAATTGTCATACATGCTATACAGGAATGGAAAGCAATGATAGAGATTAAAGTGAGTAAAGTCCTATGAAGCAGGGCCTTTCGGAAGAGGTCGCATGTGTGCTGACCCATAGTACAGAATGAGCTGGCCACAGAAGAGTGGAGGAGATTTCTGGCACTGAAGACTTTGTGGGAAATGAATCAGAGGCAGGAAGGAAAATGACATGTTGAAGGACATAAAGGAAGGCCAATAACACTAGAGGAAAAAATGGAGAACAGGCAATGTGAATCTTTCTGACGTATATTAGTAGTTTGGATTTTATCTGAAAGGCGACCCCTCCATAAATAAGATAATAAAACCATGGGAGATATTAAATAAAATCAAAATAACTACGGGTAAATTTAATATTGCAAAGATGTCAATTACCCACGTATCGTTTTATATTTTCAATGCAATTCTAATCAAAATGACAACAGATGTTTTCATTAAATCTGATAAGTAGATTATAAAATGAAAGAGCCAAGGGCAAGAATAACCACGATATTTCTGAAAAAATATGAGGAGGAAGGATCTGCTGTATCAGAGATCAAGATTAACTGTGATGCTGTAATAATTATGACTATGTTTTGCTGTGGTTTGTGCAGACCAGTGGAATAGAGAGATCAGAAAAAAATTCATACATATCAGGAATTTTTGTGCAAGTCTGATACGATCTGATAAAACAGAGACAAAAGGGACTGGGAAAATTGCTTATTAATTAAAGAACACATGAATTTTGCACCTCATCTCACACTATATACAAAAATTAACTGCAAATATATTAAGAACTTAAATTTCAAGAGCAAGACTACATAACTTTTAATAGAAACATAAGGAATTACTTTTCTCACCTTGGTTTAAGGAAGACTTTCTTAAGAACACTGTATGCCTAACTACCCTAGGAAAGATTCATACAGTTGACTTTAATTAAGGACTTTTGTTTTAAATGACACCTTAGAGGGAATAAAAATAGCAAGTTACATATGTAACTAGCAAAATAGTTTCACAAGTGTATTTTAAGAAGTGTTACACATCAGTAAGAAAATAAAATGTAACCCAATTGGAAAATGAACAAAAGACATGAATAGATATTCTATAGAAAAGAAATAAAAATGAGTGACAAGTGTGTGAAGAAATATTCAACCTTGTTAATGATTCAGGGAACACAGTGGAAGACAGTGATATGTTGTTTCATGCTCATTTAACTGACTACAAAGGATCTTGACAATATTAAATATCAAACAGTTTGAAATCATAGGAACCCTCTGAAATCATAAGAACTCTTGTAGGGCATGAGTACAAATACTTGAAACCAGCTTGAAAAATTGTTTGGCATTTTTTTTCATAAAGTTGAACACATGTTACCAAGTTTCTAGATATAAATTTCCAGGAAAGTATTGCATATATACAGTGTATATAGATGTATATAAGGATGTTCATTTCATCATTGTTGGTAAAAGCAAGACCTTGGAAGCAACTCTCAGTGCCTAATAGAGGATCACAAAAGAACATACTGTAATAGCATTGAATGTACAATATCAGATGGCTGTTAAGATGAATGAATGCCTGCACCCTTTATAGAGATAAATATTACCATATAAAATGGAATAAAAGTCTCTCAAAAGGTTACATACTACTGAAAATTCTCTGCTAAAACTAAGGGACAATTTCAAGAAATATACACAGAAAAACTATGTAAGATACAAATGATTTACATACAGAATTCAGTATCATGGAGAATTCAGGAAGGTGTGTTGAGATCTAATCACATGTAGTTATATAAACTATAAATAGACGTATTAATGTAGATTTTATGTAAATATAAGGTACTGTCAAAGTTCTGATTGTCTTGTTAGGTGGTGTATTAGTATAAGAATTAATGGATAGTGTAGGGGATGTAGCTCAGTGGTAGAGTGCTTGCCTGTCAAGTACAAGGCCCTGAGTTCAAGCCTGAGCCCTATAAAAAAAATAAGAATTAATACTGTGCATAAAAAACAGGGCCATACACAGACAAATGAGGAAAGTGTGTCAGGAAATTAAGAGAAAGATTAATCTTATTGTTGATACCCAAGGAGTAGGCTAGAATCTGAAAATCATCTCCCAAACCTTCCAAGTCATGAGTGTGGAAACTGAGGTACAGCTCAGAAGAGAGAACATCTCAAGTCAAAGGCCAACCAAAAGTCAAGCTTAAATATTCTAATTGTACAATTCATATATTTTTAGTGCAAGGAACATGTTAAAAACATGCATTAAACAGATAGGCAACCAATAAAGCAATGTTATTTTTTATGGCTATTTGAAGGACTCTGAAAGAGTCTTGGTGTGTACATATTCATTCATGTATATATGATGTGCATATTATGTGCTTACATATGTGTATGTTGTATTGAAACCATAATGCAATAGACAAAGATTGTGATGGTGTATATCTGGATGCCCCCAATAGAGCCTCATGTGATCATAGGCAAGGCTTTTAAAAAGTGGTTGAATTGTGGGGTGTCAGAGCTTTTAGAATGTGGGATCCCGTTAGAAGAGGTAGGTCGTGGTGGGTATGGGTACACCATCTCCCTTCGCAGCTGCTCCCTTGATTTTCTCTGCTTCCCATTTACTGGGAGGTGAAAAGCTTTTCTTCTGCCCAGCCCCTCTACCATGCTGACCCACCTTGGAGCTAGCTAACTATGAACTGAAATCTCTACAGATTGTAAGCCAAAATAAACCTTCACATTGCAGATGCTGGGCACCGTGTCCCAGTAATGAGGAAAATGACTAGGAAAAAGGTCTTGTACTTTGATGCCAGTTTTAAGGGATTACCTTTCTTTTGGTAAAGAGTTAAAAAAGAAAAGTAATGAAAGGCAAAGGGCCTATTGGTTTAGAATGAGAGAAGAAAAGCTGCCTGCTAACTCTTGAGCCAATGAATGAATAGTCAATGAATCACAGATTTGAATTCCAGCCTCCAGAGACTGGGAGAATCCAAACGTCTTGATGATAAATGAAAACCTGCAGATACTCTTCAATTGGGTTGAAAATTAGGAACAGTTCTGACCAAAACAGAAACAAAAGAGCCAGTCAGTTAAAAGTATGCTGCATTTCCCAGCCCAGGCAGAATTCCAACAGGAGTAACACGGTAAAACATTAGAGATGAAAAGACAGTAACTTGTGATGTTAAAAGGGAACTTCGTAACTTAAACACTGCCTCTGGGCAGCCTATTGAAAGGACATAGCAGCTAGTGACAGGGTTCCATCTCCCGCCATGTGACTGTGTGTACAGGAGGAGCCCTCACAAAGGCCTCTGGATACTTACTCAGCACACTCAAAGGCAGCTTCCCTCACATCTAAGAACATGAAGGAGAGACCACATGGTACCAAACACAACACTGACTTCATTTTTCTTTCTCTCTTCCAGAACATATATAAATGTACAGGATAAAATATAGCCCAGAGAATTTTTTAATCCAAAATTTTCTTTAGTTAAAACTACAGCAAAAATTCATGAGATAGATACAGATAGGAGCCTACTACCACCGGGGTTTTCTTCAATGATGCTACTACCACGAGCAGAGAGATGACATCACCTGGGGTTTCTCCAGGCCAGGAGAAAAGAGATCTATCCCTGTGCCTTTGATATCTCTCCCCGTTAACTCTCCACTAAACTAGAGCATGTAATGGTCCATACATGGTGTCACCTGCAGGGAGCCAGGGTCTTTACTTTGTAAACATCCTCATTCTGTGCAAGAAGAGGGCGTGGCGATGGCGGTGGAGTGAGTTCTACTCCTGCGCAACACGGTAGCCTGCTTACAACACAAGAGAAGAAAATAGGTTTGCTTGCCCTCTTTCTGCTTTTGCTACGTTCGCTGTCTTCTGTAGCCTTGAACTGCTGTCCCTCCACCATGCCACTCTGCCTCAGACCCAGCTGATTATGGACTAAAACTACTGGAAAGTATGAGCTCAATAAATCTTTCCTTCCTTAATTTTGGGTGTCAGATATTTTGTCTCAGCAACAAGAGAAAAGTAATGAGGTCAAAGCAATTCTGGGTAAGGAGTTGGGAAGATGGGTACAGCCAAAGTGTGAAAGCTTTTCACAGACGTGCCAGCAAACACAAGTGTATGGGTGCTTTCCCACAACAGTGAATAACTACATAGATTTACAGAAACATAAGCTCAGACACACACATATCCCAGGCACTTCTTCACATGTGTACACTGCAGGACTCTTTTCCTTGCAGTAGTTCCTACTGTGTAGGTACAACTGAACTGAATGATTAATGTTTGCCATGAATAGCATATTGCCAGGAGAACATGATTTATTGTCCTTTTGGTAACCAGTTCTATGCATCCGTTGATTCTTTCTGTCATGTTACCTGGCTTCGTCACAAATACCTGTGTTGTAATAGGAAAAAAACAAGACGCCTCGAGGTTAATATATAAATATTCCTGAGATTCTACCAGTGGATGACAGGCAGCGTTAATGGGCCCACTTACATAACTTCAGCTTACATAGGAAAGAAACTTCTTTCCTTATGGACCACAAGTGCCAGAAATCATTCTTTTCAACTAGAGCTATTTCTGTTGAAACACCTGTCAGCCTCCCAGTCAGCCCAGACAACCTGTATATAGCATCTACCCAGAGATGCCTGCATTTTTCCAGTCTCTAGAAGAAGAACAACCTATGAAGGGTAAGTGATGAGCCATGGGCTAGAAAACATGGCTCCTAAACCTCCCCAGGCTCTGGCTTTTAAGATTTAGGGAAGGCCTCTGGGCAAGCTTATTACGTGTGTGTGCGTGTGTGTGCGTGTGCGTGTGCGTGTGCGTGTGCGTGTGTGTGTGTGTGTGTGTGTGTGTGTGTCTTTTTTAATCTCACAGAAAACCAACAGAACTAACTTCTACTATTTAGGAGAGGTTAAGAAAAACTCGTAAGAAAAAGTTTGTGGTGAGATTCAATATCTGTATTAGAAGACGCCATCTGCAAAGTGCAAAGGGATATTGACAGAATGATATCTCCATGTGTGTCTTCCATCATCACACATGCTATTTGTTTAGTGACTTTAAGAGGAAACAGTTAATTCTTCTTGAATATGAATCTTAAAAAAATAAGCACTTTGCACCTGCCTGTGATTGAGAGAGTCAGTTGTGGTGTAACACTTGAAATAGGTGGATCCTGGCAGAGTGAAAGAAAAAGTAAGTAAGGATCTACGATAGTTTAGCAGGTTTTTAACTAGCAAAACATGTCAGGAGAGGTGGGATGGATTCACTTCACAAAGTCTTTCTTTCCAAATTTGAATATACATTAAAATATTCCAAAGAACTTAAACATAATTAACACATATAACATGCACAGATAGAACCTCTTCCCCGAGATCCTGATCTATATGGTCTTCAATGAGTCTTATCCAGTTTTCAAGTATCTATTCATTTATACATCCATCTATTTGTGTTTTTAAGGTCTTATACTGTGATTTTTTTAAATACACTTGAATTTTTTAGCAGTATTAGTTCATGACAAAATTGAGCAGAGTATTTCAAGGTGTAATATTAATCTTCGACCAGGGTTGAGCAACTTTAAATTAGATCAAGGAAAATTTCAACATTACCTCTTGCTAAAACACAAATCTGTACATCCATCTAATGAATATTTATTGAGTGCATGGTACATGCATGCCACAATTCAAGTCTTCAGGACGTATCAATAAACATGGTCCCTATTAGTCATTTCAGGATGAAACACTGTCAGGTTGAAGATCCAAGGAGCATCAATACTGCAGTTCAGCACTGAAGATCTGGCAGAATCCCTCTTCCATGGGAGAGTTCAGTCTTTTGTTGTATTCAGAGTGATTAGATGAGCCCCACTAGGACAATCTATTTTATTCAAAATCCACCATGCTAAATGGTAATCCCAACCTAAACACCCTGACAAAAACTTCTACAGTAATGTTTGAACACACATCTGGGCACTATGGCCTCACCAAGTTGACACATAAAATTAAACACCATAGGGACTGGGGCCTCCCAGGGCTAAAAAGTCCAGGCTGCACTTGAGGATAGCATAGCACACAACATTTTGAGTGCAGACTATGAAAATGACGTGAAAGAAAGAAAGTTGCTAAGCATAAAGACAGAAAGAATCTTTGTAATAAAGGGAGTAGTAAAAGGAAAAATCCCTTTGGAGGAAAAGAACAGGAAAGAGCCAGCCCTAAGGAGTGAAAAAGGTAAGGTGGTATGGGCAGAAGTGATGTACGTGGAATCCCACGTTTAAGAAGAATGGCTAGAGCCTAAGAAAATGCTAGACGCCTGGAAGAGCTGGAACACAGTAAACAATGGGAAGGAGGTAGAGTTAGAGAGCCAGGAGGGAGCCAAATCATTTGGTGCTGTGAAGTTAGGATAATGCTAAAGCACAGAAGACAATCAGATAGAAGGCTCTGCCTATGGCACGGAGAGATGCAAGAGCAGAAGTGGGGTGTGGGCCAGGAGTTATGAATCCAGTATCTGATGGTTTTTCTAAGAGACTTTGGTGCCAGAGACAGGGCCTAACCTCTGATTACTGGGCAGGAAAAATGATGCTGGAGCAATGGATAACTCTCACATTTCCTGCCTGTACAATTTAAGAGAAATGTGTTGTTTTCCTAGTTACCAGTCTGGCTCAAGTTATACCCAAAGCAGACAGTATTATGCAAATTGTGTGTCCTAATTAACATAGGCCCAGTTTGAACGATGCAAATTCTTGTTTTGGGCTATGTTAGTTATATTCCAGCTGATCCCTTCCTGTCTAGCCCATCTTGACCATCTCTTTCCTGCCCCACAGTGTCTCTGTGGACTAGAGTTTATGAATGTCTGGAGTCAGTGAGCCCTGAGTACTTATTGTGGCCAAGTACAAAATAAGGCAGAGGTATGGCCATTCATCGAAACAGACTGATGGGAGTCTAGAGGGCATCTCTCTCCAGGTATCTGTTCCCCACCTCCCCACAGTGCTGGCCCTTTATCTCCATCAGTATTTGTATCTGTTCCTGTTTAGAACTCCTCTGTCTCCAAGCACACACCAATCTTCTTGCAATGTACTCCACTGGCATGTTGATTCTGGGGCCCGTGGTTTTTGTTTACATTGAATTCAACCATCTGTAAGCTGGAAAAATATTGACAACACTCCGACCTACCAATTGCACCTTTTAAAGGCACTTTCACACAGGACTGCCACCTTGTTTTATTGAGGCAGTCTGTGTTTTATTTAACTCTGAATGCCAGGCACCTAGAATAGCTCGTAAGATAAATGTCAATCAACTCTAGCATAATCAAGCCACCCATTCCTGCCTCATTAGGGTCTTCTCATTCCCTTTAAGCTCCTCAGATTTATACACTGTAATTAGAAACTTGGTGATTTTGACTGCTAAACAGAAAGGCTTACTGGGAAGCTTCATATGTCTGAATTTTAAATATTTTCACACTTCGTTAACCCAGTTGCAAGTGTAACATCCTCTAGACCAATTCCTTCACACTGTGCAATTTTTATTTTTGGACAGAGATGAGCACAATTAATTGAATTGAAACACATATTGATTACTGTTTTTCATGAACCCTGACTAACTTGTCTCTAAATTATTTTATTGAAGAGTTTTAGACAACTGTTTGGCTGGACTGTTTCTCATTTTCTGGCAGAAAATGCCTATCTGTAGTTGTGATGGTTTGGGTTTTGGTGAACTGGAGTTGTTGCTAAAACCTGAGTCACATGGAGAGGTCACACTGCCTTTCCTCCCTATGAACTCTGAGTGGAAACCCTGCTATCTCATCCAAACCCAAGAGCAGGACTGAGGGACAGTTTATGTGAATGACATACTTTTCATATTATTGGTGAAATACCTCTCTTCAGATCCATGTGAATAGGGTTCTTCCTTAATTGATTCAGTTTGAAGCACACTGTCTCTGTAATGACTGTCATGCTCTCATCAAGCAAAACTTTCTAGACCATTTGATCCTCCCTCACCACCTCTGCCACATCCTCTTGCACGTCCAGATTGTAAAGTTTTACACTTTAATATACACATGCATCATCCTGGGATCTTGTTAATGTAAACTCAGATTCACTTGCATCTGAGTTGGGACCTGAGATTCTGTATCTGTCACATCGTCTCTGTTCAAGCTGATGGTTTGTGAACACAAGGCCATTGACACTACCTCTCTGTGCACTACCTGGTATTATTTTAGGAGAATGATCACAGATGCACATTCTAAATCTACTAAAGTACAGACTCCCAAGGATCTGAGGCTGTGGTCTAATACAGCTTAACATTCTCTGTTGTAGCTGAGGTGAGACTGGGTTCAGCAGGCCTTGATGGATCTTCTGAGCTCCCTGATCAATGTGCAAGGAGTGGGTGGGCTCTAGCTGCTGCAAAATCAACCTATTTCACAGCGTAGGGTGGCATTGGAGTCAGAGCACGGCAACCATCCCCTAGAAGAGAAGGTGCCAGGATCTTACAATCCACAATTCCAAGGAGTTCATCAAGATAAGAACTCAGCTAGGAATGGAAGTACATGAGTGTAATTCTAGCCCTCGGGAGACTGAGGCAGGAAGATAAACATGAGTTTGAGGCTGGCCTAGATTACATAGTCAGAACCTAGCTGGAAAACAAAACAACAACAACAAAAGCAGGCCTGCTAGTATATTTTATAATCCTAGCCCTGTGGTAGGCTGAGGCAGGAGGATTGCAAGTCCAGCCTAAGAAAGTAATTTAGCAAAAGACTGTCTTAAAAAATAAAGTAGGAGGGAATGTTTCTTAGTACAAAAAGTATAGGCTCAATTCACAATATAGTATTTTTTTAAAAAGATAAAAATTTGGTACTGAATGGAAGGCATCTGCTATGTTTTAGATCTTAAATGGCCCCCAAAGCCTCATATGTTGAAGACTCGTTCCCAAGGATGATGCCACTGGGAGACAGGGAAAATTTGGGGAGGTGGAATCTTGCAGAAGAAAGTGAGTTTATTCGGGATGTGCTTTAAAGGAGACATTTGGACTCCAGCTCTCTCTGTCTGTCTGGTTGTCTCTTTCTCTTTCCTTCCACGCCACCATGCCATGTTTTGCTCCATGCCATGTTCCCCATCATAATGTGCTGCTTCACCTTCATCCCAGGCCCAAAGTGACTGGGCCAAGCCACCACGGACTGAAGTCTCGGAAACTAGGAGTTCAAGAAAATATTTTCTTCTTTTAAAATTTTATCTCAATATTTTGTGTCAGTGATAGAAAGCTAACACAGTGTCAAGGCCCAGTTAATAGCAGAAAAAAGGTAGGTGCAACAAAGCTTTTACACTTCTACCAGGGTACAAGAAAGAGCTGAGCTTTCACTGTGGTATCATAGATGAGAAAAATATTCTTGCATCTTGCCACATTCCAGTTATACCCAAAATATTATGCATACAACAGCTAAGTGATCTTTTAGGAATATAAATCTGATTCCTTCATTTCTCTGCTTAGTGAAGGTTCTTAGGGTTTTCCTTTCCTCTCAGAATAAAACACCAGTTCTAAGAGACCTCGTGTCCTGCCCCTGCCAGCTCCCCCACATCGGCTCATCGCTGTCCTCCACGCTCATGAAGCCTGGTAATTCTGGCTTCCTATTTTCAAGCATTCTGAAGTTACTGCCATTCTAGGGCTTTTCAAATAGCTGGTTCTCTTCAAGTGTCATCACTGCTCTACCCTTGAAGAAAAAGCAAGGTTTAAACACAAAGCAACTCCATAATGAGGTATAACCTTTGCTTCTGTGGGTTTGACAAGGATTTATTTGTCCCTTTCTTCTTATCCAGTTGGAGCCTAGAACTGCCTGACACCTCACAAAAAGAGAACTGGAGTCCACAGACAGAATGGGACTTAGTCAAAGCCATTCACTCTGGGGAGGGGTGCTAACTGTCCAGTGATGGCTCCAGAGGCTGTTCACTGGGCTCACAGGAAGCGAATACATAGTGTGTATGTGTTGGGTTTAAAACATTTACAGTTTCATTTATAAAAATCCTTTTTATTTTATTATTATTATTTTTTTTTTACTTTGGACTTTGCTGAGTCCAACATTGTACACAGGAGAGCACAGACAATTTTGGATGTTTCTTTCATTTGTAATTTACAGATTTCTTTCTTAAAATTACAACTAGAACCTAATTTTAAAAATCAAATTAGTTTCATCTAATTAAATTTGGAAATTGCCTCATAAACACATATTTTGTTATAAACGCTTTTAAAAGTAAAGTCTCCTGCTTATAATCTGCAGCAAGATTGGTTTGAGCTCAGCTTGGAGACAACTTACCATCTCTCTGCTTAGAAGAAAATATTCTTCTATCAATTGTTAAAACTTTCTTTAAGAGTTCTCTTAATGCCCATGCAAATCACCCAGGGATTTTGTTAAACTGAAAGTTCTGATTTGGGAAGTTTGAGTGGAGCCTGGGATGCTGTATTTCTAACAATGCCTGTGTGGTGCAGACTTACACCCAGGGCTGCAGCCTCTGAATTCAGGAGAATTCAGAGCATTTTCCCAGGGCATTTTCCATTCTGCCTGTCTGACTTTTTCATTTCACGTCTCCACCCTTAACTTCCTCAATTTTTATGTAATGATAACATCTAAAATTTATGTTGTTTCTAAATGCCAAACATTGAGCTAAACACATATTTAACATGATCCTCACAGTAACCCTACAAGGTTAGTGTTATTATTACCCTGATCTTCTAGATGAGAACCTGAAGGTTCTAAGTGGTTGTTTGAAGCACCAGAAGTCACACAGCAGGTAATTTTCAGAGTTGGGATTCAGACCTCTCTATATGATCTTAAAAAGTCAACATTTTTAGTTCCTTGGGTTTCATTATCTTGTGATATACATGATTAAAGTCATGCGCAAAATATAGTATTTAAACCCAAAAATGTATTGCTTCCTTCAGAGCATCTCCAAAGATTGGCTTAAATTTTCAATTAACAATAAAAAAGTCAGCTACAATTTTCTGGCTATCATTCTCTGTAATTATAGACCAAGGAGCAGCCAAGAAGCTACTTAAAGATCTTACCATAGTTGTCTCCGTAGAGTCCATCTAGGAAATGCCAGCATCTTTAGCAGCAGGTTTTGAAAATGCACAAAGCACTGGGTTTGTGCCTCTCTAATTTGTTCCCACCATTGTACCTGGAGCTCTAGAGAAGGTACCACATAATGATACCTCCAGTTCAAGAGCTATTGCTCAGTGTCTAACTCTCAGTTGGGTTTGCACCTTTTCATTTCCACCTATTTCTTTATTCTTATTTTGGAATAGTAATCAGATGGGTCCAGTGCATGAGAGAAGTATATTACTCTCAATGAAGAAGGCTTTGAAGACAAGTGACCCCACCTCCTACATGGCGCAGCCCAGTGCTTTCTAAGTGTGGGTATTTAAAGGACCAAATTGTCATTATTTCAAGGCAAAATGAAAACAAAGGCAATCGGCATGATTATTCATGAAGCTAAGTTTATTTAATTTGAAAGATTGCATTTTATTCTGAAATTATGTCCTCTCTATATTTTCTGGAATTGTATCATTTATAAAAGCTTAATAATAATCACAAAGTCACCTAATCTTTATGAGTGTAGATTCCAAAATCCTCCAATGTGTGGCATTGAGATTATTCTATAATAATGCCATCACTTCCGAAATCATGAGTACTTTCCTTGTGCTAGAGAACAGATCTCTTATGGGTATGTGTATGCATGTAATTGTGACTTCTACTTCACAAGTAATAGCAGGTAGCTTTGGAATGAGTAGACTTTGATTCAGTTACATTTCCAGGCCCACTCTTCCCTGCAAGGCTTTGGCCACAGTCTAGATGTATCTCATCTCTTATAACAAACCAGAAAAGGAGCTTGTTCTTGTGGGACAGGGGGGCTTATTTATATTTCTTTCCTCCTTTACCAAGTTCTCTGCAATTTCTAAAATGAAGATATTAGCTTTTTTGAGTGATGTTAGCTGCATGAGACACAGTGGATAAAAGGGAGCACTAAGGATAATGTATGTCTCTGTTGAACTTGCAGGTTCACCAGACTGATTCTGAAGCTTTGCCTCTTGTCAAATTCTCCTTGATATTCCTCCGCAAGTCCACTCTGTACAGATGCATGTTTCTACATTAGCCTAGTGGCTCAAGCCTCTCTGAAACCTGTAGTGCATGTTTCATCCTGGAAAAGCTGGTGCCTTTTCCTTCCTCAGACTTTCCAGAGTGACGTAAAGCCATGACTCTCATCTTCACTCTACAGATAAGGGAACACACTGGGAGAAAGGAGGATCCTGCCAAAGGTAATGTGAGACTATGTTATAGCTACTAAGATCCTGGGCTATATCTTTCCAGCACCAGTATCCATATCCTTCCATTTGCTCTGGTCTGTTATATTTAGTAGTGCAATTTTATGGTGTCTTAGAATACAACGAGAGTGAAGAAAGTCGATCTCAGTACTTAAATTCTTTCTATTCATTGTTTTTGGAAATTTTTCTTTCTGATTTTCAATGGATTTCTATATAACTTTAGCTTTATTAGTTTTTAGAAAGTATATTGTGTTGGTTTAATGGATATATTTCTGCCTGAGTAGATTCTCTACTGTCTCTGATATAATGCTAATAATATATGGTGGAGAGTTTGGACACTATCACTTGGCTAACAATACAATATGCCTAGGGCACATAGAAACTTAGAGCTCAAGAATCCTATTACCTTGAGGTAGAAAATAATGTTGGGATTCTTCTCAAATTTCAAGGGCTGACACAGGTCGTGTAAACACTGAGTATTGAGGTTCCATGTAAGTACTGTAATTTTCCAGATGAACTTCAAATGTTGTTTACCAGGTCTGGGTCTCTCTTTTCAGAAAGGACCAATCGTCACACAATCACCTTAATGCATATGGTGTGTTCAGTGAGTGGCCTGGTACTTCTTCCCATTGTATTGTAAGATGTAACATTTGGCCAGTTGTATCTCACTCACCTTTACATCCTCAGTCAGCCAGTTAAGCACCTATTTAAGCTCCAAGAGAATTGCATGAAGCTGAGCCATTTGAAGCAGCTTACCTCGTAGAGTGTGATAACACCATTGGTTTCATTGGGAGGTTTCCACTGGATGTAGATCTTTTCTTCAAAGGGTCCCCCTTGGATGGATTCAAGAGGAACAGCTCCTGGAACTACAGAAAGAAAAAGTATGAAAGGAAAGTATGTTATCATCCATGTCACTTCTCTAGTTCCACTGACCTAGAATAGAGTCTTGCAACATTTCTCTAGAAAATCAGATGTAAATATTTTAGGATTTACAGACCATGCTGTCTTTGCTGCAACTATTCAACTCTACCTTTTAAACACAAAATTGACTACAAAAAATACATAGGTGAGTGAATATTCCTGACCTCAAATAAAACATTCCTCAGTATAGACAGGGGGCCAGATCCGACTATGGGCCATAACTGGTGGACCCCTCTTTAGGCCCCAGGTTTGCTACCAAATGGGAACGTGGAATTAGGCTTTAGGATTCAGGGAAATATAGACTGAGTTTCACCATTGCGTGTCCAATTCTTATCTTCCTAGCAATGCCAAATTCTCTCCAACTTCAGTTTCCTAATTTCTGAATCCGAAGGAACCCTGTGTCCTGAAATTTCAATGCCTTTAGAAGACTGCCTTGCTCCAAGAAGGCAGCTAGCTTGTCTTGCTGCTGAGTCTGGCATGGTATTGTATGAATGACTTATGTCAGCATTTTGTCCTAATGAGCACAACTATTCCTGGTGCTGCTTCTCTAACAGGCCAGTATTCCTGTCACCCTCCTCCTGCTGGGTTCTACCATCCTTAGATCAGAAGGTGCTAAGCCAGAAGGCAAAAGATTCCCCAAACTTTCAGTTATAACCTTCTAGAGAATCACGAATTCATGTAAATCATTACCAGATCTATTTATATTTCAGCATTATAAAAGCAGGTACTTTTACTAAGCACTTACTCTTTGATCAGAATTTTACATACATTATTTCACTTAAGCCACAAAAGATTTCTGCCCAGTATGTATTATCTCCTTTGTGCTGATAAGGGAACTGAGACTGAGAGTATTAAATAACTTGCTCAAGGTCATATGGCTCTTAAATTGTAAAGAGGGAACTGAACACCTGTCTAGGAGCTTCAAAGCATATACTCTTAATCATTATGCTGTGCTTCGCTATATAAAACTCGGGCCATATGTTGCAATCAGTTCTCCATTGTTAAATTAAAATACATTTTGGTTTTTTTCCATCATAAGTACAATACACACAATTTGGAGAATATTAAGAGTATTAAAAAAAGAGGGAACAAAATCACTCATAATACCCACAGCCAAAGGTATTTTTGTAGTATTTTATGCATATATAATAAAACTTCCTATTTAAAAAATATAAAAGGTATCTATGCATACATGTTTTCAATTCTTTAGAAATATAAACCCTAGAATATATATTGCTCTGAGACACAATGTTTAAGTGTTCTTTAGGACCAGATGTTACAACAGCTACTAGAGAAGGACATCCCCATTATACTCATAGTAATCAATCCTGTATTAGTCCATACATGTAGTGCATTAAAGTTGGTTTGACTTCTTCATGATTATCAGTAACACTGGAATGAAAATTCTTATAGATATATTCATGCAAATTTAATGATGTCTTGAACATAAATTCGTGGAAATTAATTTACCAGGCAATACGAAACAAACTATTTTATTTTTAAGGTTTTTGACATGTATTACCAGATTGCCTTCTAGCAAGTTGGTACAAATCTGGACTTTCCAACAAAAGAATATGCCTAGTTCTGATCTCTGCCAACACTATTTAAAAAATTAAGTGCATGTACATATCATTTTTAGCCTACTGGAGAGCACAGATTTTTTTTTTCAGTTTAATTAGCCATTTGCATTGATTCTTTTAGGAACATGCTCTCTACACCCTGTGCTCATTTTCCCGTATGGCTCTTTATTTTTGCTCATCTTTGTCTTATGGGCTTGTAATTATAATCTCTTTGTAAAGTCTTCAGTTTCCTTTGTGAATAGTATGTGAACAATTTCTTTCAGTTTTTGTTTAAAAATCATTTAGGTATGTAAATGCCTTTAATTAGTCAAAACTCTTACTTTAGGTTCTCCTTTACTTACTCTCCCTCTCTGCAAACATTTCTTGAGTACTTAATATGTTTGAAGGATCATGGTGGACATTATAGATGCACCAATAATAAGAGAAACGCATTCAAAGTTTTATAAAACTTGTTCTCTGGGGAAGAAAGATTAAGTGATTATATCTGCAATTAATTTATTGAAGTTGCTGTCATAAATCTGAGATGAAAGCACATAGGAGTAATAGAATGTCAAGCAGAGAAAATGCAGCAGGCAAGTCAGGACAGAGTGGCAAGTAAGATACAGTTGATGGATAAGTAGCTGTTACAGGGCAAAAACAGGGAGCATTGGAGTGTGGATGGTAGCTTTTTGAGGTCAAGGGTAGAAAGAGGAAAGTCAGTTAGGGGTTGCTAGGATCATTCTTGGGAGAAAGAATGGTAGTGGACCATGGAGAGGGAGAGTGAAAGAGAAATGGGCTGTGTTGCAGATTTTAGTCACAGTAAAATAATGTAACTTGATGGTGCTGAGTAAAGATAAAGGAGGGGAGGTATGGGTCGTGGAGAGACCCAAACTTTTCTTGCTTCATACAACTGGAGGATCAGATTATTGTCCATAAAAGGCTGGCCATATTTGGAGAGGATTTTAGTGAGCTCATTTTTTGTCCTATTTCGTTTGAGGTGTACATAGAACCTTCCTGGGGGGGGGGGTAAAAATTGTTGAATATTGAAGCAACCTTGGAAAGTGAAACCGTGGTAAGACAATAGATAGTACAAGAAGAATACTGAGCAGAGTGGAAAAGGTCCCAGCTAAGAGGAACTTCAGTCTGAACAATAAAGAAGAAAACAAATGGAGAAATTGGGAGCTGGTATTCAGAGAGGTAACACGAAAAAGAGGAAGTTGAGCTGTGCTGTATGTGGAAGGGAGGACGAAGGTTCATTGAAAGACTGGTCAAGAGTAAAGATACGGCTGAGTAGTTAAGTAAGAGGCAGGCTTATTTTTGTCCACCGAACCCAGTGTCTTCAAGGCTATTTGTGACTCACACAAGAGTAATTTTGGAAATCACTTTGTTGCCATAGCCATCCTAGGAAAGACTGAGAAGGAAAAGGAAGGTGATGTGAGACAAGTCAACAACTTGGGCAAAGAGGAGGAGGAAGAAAATGCAAAAATAGCAGGCGTGTCGCGTGGAACCAAAGCAGAAGCAACCAGGGAAAATCCAAACCAGGAGGAAGAGATGGAAGAGTGGGAAAGAGAAGTGCTAACTGACATGGATACGGCCCTAAAAAGGCAAGAATAGGGGTGCTTGGAAACAAGGTCTCTGCTTCTGTGAGGGAGAATGAATATGTGCAGATACTTCTGAGGTAGGAGTTCAGGTTTCCTAAATGGTTCTATTTTCTTGAGAAGTGAGGATGAAGCCACATGCAAATGGTGTAGTGTTGGGTGGAAGACAAAAGTTAAGAAGCTTTGAGCTCTTAAAATTAGAAAGTGATCTGAACAGAGAGATGCACATGGTACTTTATCTATCTATGGTCCATCTGGCGGAGGTGGGGAGGGTCTGTCTAAAGGAAGCAGAGGAGAATCTACCTGATGGAGGTTACGATGGTGAGTCTCAAAACTGATAACATTACACGGCCTGATCTTTCTGGTTTAGAGTAAGTTCTCTTTCTCTTACCAGATCAGATAAATAGACAATATAGGTGGATAATCATTTTTGTGATTTATTTTATAACTTATTCTTATGTTTTCTTTTTACATCAAACATCATGCTCCGTCTGAAATTTATTTCCCATATTATACACAGTAGAAATCTAAATATAATTTTTTATAATTTTCTTAGGACAATTACTTGACGAGTCAGAATATTCCCTGGTAATTTAAAAAGCCATCTTATCATCATTTCAAGTTATTTTATTTCTGGAAATATATTGTGTGGCTTTCATTGAGCTGCAGCTTCACCATGACAATATCTCTGTATTGTGTGCAGATGACATGTTTTAATACTTAATAGAACAAGGTCTTTCCTTTCATTATTCTTCTTTCGAAAGTCTTCTGGGATTTGACTACTCATTTAATTTTCCTGAACTTTAGAATAATTTAACAAAATTTCAAAACTATTGTATCTGAATTATTATTGCAGTTGCATTTTTCCATTCTTTTGGGGCCAAAGAATGTCTCTGTATAACCATGAATGGTTCTACTCAGTAATATTGCATTAATCTTCATTTATTAATGCTTCTTTTTTTCCCTGTGGTTAAAAATATGAAGAGTTTTTGTTGTTTCTTACAAATTGCATTTCTAAGACTTTATTACTTTGCTTCTACTGTTTTTGCATTATATTAAAAAGTTCCTCTTATAATGTTTTGCATGATATTAAAAAGTATATGTCATTATGTAGAGTTTTAAAGGATAATTATGAAGTATACTCATTATGTGCTCTAAGAAATAAGACCTTTGTGATATTGAAGCATTATTATTGACTCCTTCTTCTTCTTCTTCTTCTTTCCCTGTTACTATAGTTTACAACTAAATGTGCCCCCAAAGCCTCAGGTGCTCGTAGGTGGGGCTTCAGCAGGTAACTGAATCAAGGGAGTGTGATACACATCAGCGGATTAGCCCACTGATGTGTTTATATCATGATGTGATTTGGTGAGAGAAAAATCCTGGTCAAAAGAGGTGATGCATGGCCTTGAAGATCTGTCTGCCTCCCTCCTTCTCTGATCTCTTCCTCTGTTTCCTGCCATGCCATGAGTAACCCTCCTCTGCCATGTCCCTCTGTCACACTGCCCAGCCTTGGAATCAGCTGAGTATGGACTGAAACCTCTACAAGCCATGAGATAAAACAAACCTTTTCTCCTTTAAGTTGTAGGTGTTGGGTATTGTATCTTTGACAAAAAAGTGGCTACAACACACATCAACAAAAAACCAAGTACTACACTGTATTTCATGTTACTCACTCTTAATCTTAATTGTACTTACAAGTATACACAGCTACCCCAAGACAACATATGGTTTAGTTTTTCCAGGTTTTCTTTATATACATGTGGATTTTCTTGATACATGCCTAGAGTGTATTTTATTACAAGATTCCCACTGGCCACTCAACACCATTTTGAGAGTTAACTGCATTGATGTACATACTTGTATTTCACTCAGTTCTAGTCCATGAAAATCATCTTTTGTACTTATTCCATCATTCTACTATAGGTATAGTACAGATAGCTAAGTCATGTGAAAATATTATAGGCAATCAGACAGAAGTAGGCCGTCCAGAGAGTCAGTACAGAGGATGAAAACATTACAACACATGAAACACACAATGGCTAGAGGCACATTGAAGGCCAGGCTTCAAGATAAAGACACAATGACTAGGCCTACATGCCTCCGCAAGGAATAAGCATTATATGACTGATATTGCCAGGTCCAATAAAATCAAGACAGTCACTCATGTGGGTAACAAAGACCTCCGGATCCATCCTTGCCTAAAAAAACGTCTTTGTGTTCTCCATGTTCATTTGCTATGTCACCTGACTCCCCACTGGATCAATATTACCTAAGTGGCTATACTTGTAATCTTACTGGATGATCATCATTTTGACCCATGTTATATACAATCAGAATTTTGTATCTGCCTCATGAGTTTGCTTTATCAAACTTCCTCTGTAAAGTGGGGTCTGTGACAACCCACTACTAGGTTCTCTTCTACCTCTCAGGAGATATCTCTTTAAATAAATATTTCCTACGCTTAACCTCTGTTGCTCGTTAAAATTCATTCATTGATTTTGGGGAACACAAACTTGGCATACCTAACATTTAGCCGGTTGGAAGGTATCTTATTCCCCCTACATCAGATGGACATTAGTGGTGTTATCTTAGAAGAAGACCCATATAAATTTTTGTGCATGTAGTTGAACACATACAAAATGTTACTAAGAGGTACTTAGGAATAGGACAGTTAGACTGAAGGGCATATCTGTTTTAGCTTACTGAGGACTTCATTTTCCAAAGTGGGAGTTGCAGTTTAGACACCTTCAAGCAATGTTCTGAAGGTTCCTACTTTCTTACATCCTTGCAAACACTTTGAATTATTAGGTTTTAAAATTCTAAACCATCTGGTAATTGGAAAATGATACTCTATAGAGATTTTCTATGTTTTATACTATTTACTAAAGAGGCTGAGTCTTTAATATCTGTTAAATGTTGTCTTTTTCTTGTTGAATTGTAGAAATTCTTTGTAAATTCTTGATACTGACCTTTTATGGACTATATTGTTTTAATTTCTTTCAGTTCGTATATTTCCTTTAATTTTGGATACAGATACATTTTGAATTTTTTCTTAAAGCCTTTATTCATTTATTAGACCCTTTCAACTTTTGTATGGGAGAGACAAACTCAGTAGCAGATACAGTTGCTATTCTACACACACCCTATTGAATAACACTTAACACAAAACACTTTATTGCTCTTACCTGAAAACTGTGGAAATAAACTTGGCCTCTAAAGAGGGCAAACAAGAAATGCCAGTCAATTCTCCCCAAATATCTTTCAGGCAATAAAAACCAGAAAGTTGATGGATGAATATTCCACATTTCTCCACACTTGGTTGAACAACACTGAGACACACATCTGTTAGTATCCTAAGCTTCTGCTCCTCAAACTAGCTCAAACACTGAGGACTGATGATGATGACAAGAGGAGAAGGATGAGGAGAAGGAGGGAGAGAAGAAAGAAGAAAGAGGGGGGAGAGAGACAGAGGGGAGAAGCAGGAGGAAGATTTCCAACACATTGCAGACTGACAGAAAAACATTACTTAAACAATGAAAGTGAAAAGTAAAAATGATGTTTAAATATCAATAAAAATGCAGGGTGTTCATTTTTAAATACTCTATTTTGGTTCTTATCCTGGTTCAGAAAATCAGGCAGTGATGGGCTTTGACCACACTTAAATACCAGTATTCTAAAACCTGGTCATTCATATGGTGATTCCATAACACCTTTCCTCTCCTTTTCCCTGGGCAGTGTGACCTTTATAGATGAAAAGAAATGCAATGGGCTACTTAAGCTGACATCTTGGCAAACACGTTAATATCAATTCTAGTATCTTACATGAAGCTTTCCTTGGAAAATAATTATGTAAATAATCAAAAATTTTATAGACAATAAAGGTTTTATCATTTCCAATTTTTAAACTTTATTTCTTTGCCACAAATGCAATACTAATGGAAATAATGACAGATATCTCTGTTTTTCCTATTTTAAAGATAATGAAGCTATTAGTTTAGCCTTCAGTATGGTGTTTATAGGTTTTCAGTAGTTATCTTTTATCAGGTTAAAAAGGTTCATTTTCTTCCTAGTATAAAAGGATATTTTGTTTTTAATCATGCTGAGTTTTAACTGAATCCATTGTAGTAATGATACATTTTTTTCTTCTCTCAGTATGTTAATATAGCAAATTACATAAATGGATTTACCAAAGTGGAACCACTATTGATTTTTTTAAAATAAACTGATTATTTTTCCTATTTTGCACAGTTTTAGATTGCTTACTAATATTTTATTTGGGATATTTGTATCCAATTTCTTTTTTTCATTAAAAGCATGTCCAGTTTTAAAATCAAGATTATGGTCATATCATAAGTTAAGAGGGGAAAAGTTCCTTTTTTCCTCTCCGGAGGAAAGTCTATATATAAGATTGGATTACAAACTCCTTTTAATTGGACTTTTAAACCACATTGGACTGACATTTGCTATGCTGGAAAAATTTAAACTATTGATTCATTTTGTCTATTTACTGTAGAGTTATATATTGATGTTTTTATTTGAGTCAGGTTTTTAAATTTATGTTTTGCCACAAATTATTTTCATGTCACCTAATTTTTAAATACATTAGTTTAAAATAATATATAGTATCTTGTTTATCTCTAAACCCTTTTCATTGTGTAATACATTCTACACAAGCACAGAAAACAAGTAAACATCTCATTAATTTAGCAGTAGCCAGCTTCATACTATGACCTTACTGTTCTTTATAGTTTTTACTCTTTTAAACATGCATCTAGTAAATAGTTCTGCACTCTTTTACAAAGATCAGTGCAGGAGAATTAATGTCATTAGGATGTTAATTTCCACTCTGTGAATGAATGCACTTTCCCTCTGTCCAGTAATATTTTTTGTGCAACCTTTTAAAAGATGGTATATGATAGTTTAGTCTGTAGATCATTCTGCTAGTGACACGAATCATGTTTTAAGTACAATATTTCCACCTAAAATGGGAATGGAAGAAATTAGATATACTTATGGATTACTTGGCCAGATAGGGTTTCCTTATCTTTTTGGGTACTGGTATAAAGAGCAGTTAGAAAAGGAAACTGTCAGACAGCAGGGAAATTCTCTACAGAGACACGGCTCCGTAGATGTTTCAGGGGATAGCCTATGATTGCTGGAAACACTGCCTGTTCCTTTTACGACAGTGTCTCTTTCCAATGACAGCTTCTTTTTAAAGCCCCCTCCTTTCCTTGTTTACCCTATGCTCTGGGCTCAAGCTTCAGTGAGAGTTCTCACCCTCTGCACTCTGGACTGGCATTTGAAGTTACCCACACATAGAGCTCTCTGTCCTCAGCTCTGCAGTTCTATGGCTACCATGCCGTGGCCTCCATCAGCAAGAGCTGAGTGTTTGATGCAGTTAAACTCAAGTCTCTTCGTTTATGCCCAGCAAGGGTTCCTTTTCTGTGCAGTCTAGCTAAGTGGTCTCCTTCCTGATTTGGTCTGCCTCTCCTACATCATCTTGCATTAATCTCCTCAGGCATAGGCATAGGAATTTCTTTTAGGTTTTCAGGGTCAGTTTAAAGGTGTTCTCTATACTTCTTTTGGATGGCAGTTTAAGAAAGATGACCAGATCAGCATCTTCAGTTAGAGCTCTTATTTTCAGCCCTGAGACCTCTAAGATAGTGTTGTAGAATGACTCAGAGCACAGGGTGAAGCTAGACCTTCTGTTCTGTTCTCACTTACTTGCTGCATAACCTAGACCTCACTTTCCTCAGTTTAAAAGGGGGATAATAGGGGCCAGGATTTAGCTCAGTGGCATAAGCACTTGCCTGGCAAGCCCAAGGTCATGAGTTCAATCCTCAGGACCCCCCCCCCCAAAAAAAGGCAGGGGGATACTGTATGCCTCATAAGTTACATGGGCTTCTGAATATTAATATAAAAAAGTGCTTAGCAAGATTCCAGGTAGCAGTAACTAATCTATTTGTTCCTCCCACACAGATCCTATTCCTCTAGAATTCTCAATTCTCTGAGAATTCTCTAGCATAGCCTGCGGATCACTAATTTGAATTTTTGCAGAACCAGTTAGGGCCCTTACTATTTCCAATGATGCCCTTATGTCAGTCTGTTCTTTCTGAATGGTATTATATTGCTAACCACAGACGGGACACTTCTCATAGCTTACTGAGTTTTTTACAGTCTTCTGATCTCTATAGTAAATAATGGAAAATTCCATCTTGTCTCCAAGGTCTCAAGATTCATTGATTCTGTAGTGTATTTAGATGTGTATATTGTCTTTCTAACACTGTTCTAAATGCTTGGGATGTAGCAGGAAACAAAATAGAAAAACCCCATGTCAGTAGAGTACATTCCAGTGGGAGAAGCTAGATAATAAATAAAACATACAGTGAAATGTGCAGTATGTAAGATGAGAAATATTAAAGACATACATGATGCAGGGAAGAAACAGTGTTGTGTGACACCACCAAATTTTAATGAATTGGTTTGGGAAATGCTCCCTGAAGGTAAAATTGGAATGAAGATTCAAAAAAGGTGAACGAGTGAGCTTTGTGTGTTTGGTAGGACATTCTACTCAAAGGGAATAGCAGATGAAAAGGTCCTGAGGCAGAAACACAATGAGTATATTTGAGAAGAACAATGATTAGATTGATAGAATGAGGCAGAAGTAGAAAGAGATGAGGTAAAAGGCAACCAGAAATGAGGATTCTGTTCACCTGGAGGCCTTGTGAGCCATTGTAGAGTCCTGGAGTTTTTAATCTCAGTAACATAAGAAACTACTGAAGGGTTCAGAGCAGAAAGTGGATGTGATTTACTTCATGGTTTTACAAGATTGTTCTGGCTGAGATGCTGAGCAAAAAAAGGCAAAGGCCAGAAGTGAAGCTGAGAGACCTTCTAGGAGACTGCTGCAATAGTTCAGCTTGGACGTCAAGCAGCTGTGACCAAAAACAGCAGTAGAGGATGTGAACAACGAGGCAAGTCGCTCAGCATCTTCATGCCTCTGCACTGTGAGGGTGACCAAAGCTGCTCTTTGCCCAAACAGACACCCATCACAGGTACTTCCATGTGAATGGCTTACCATAGGGTTATGCAAACCAGAGCTTCAGGGCTGACACAAGTGAGGAGGCAAAGTTTTTGGCTTGAGCCACTAATAATATGGAGCTGCTGTTAACTAAGAGGAAGAAGACAGCATGGAGCATAGGATTGCTGGTGGTTGAGGGATACTTAGTTGCCCAGTTTTGTATGTGTTTAATTCCAGAGGTCAATGAGCAATCTAGATGGAGAGGTTGAGAAGCTGGATAAATGACCCCGGAGCACTGAGCAGAAGTCTGATGTGGGGATATCAACTGGAGAAATGACTACAATATGGGTGTATCTTGAAGCCAAGAGATTGAAGGAAATAATTAGAACCACAAATGTGGATTCAGAGTCAGCAAATTATGGCCTTCAGGCAAATCCAACCAGCTGTTTATTTTTTGTAAATAATATTTTATTGGAACACTGCCACACCCATTCATTTATATAACATTTCTGGCTGTTTTTCTGCCACAGTAGCAAAATTAAGTGGCTGCCACAGAGATTGCCTGGTCTATGAAGTCTGTATTTGAAGACCTGGCTAAGCCTTTAGTATAGAACTGAGGGTAAGGGGTCCCAAGAATTGAGACAAGGAGGTTGAGATGTTTACAGGAATCAGGAAAAGACAAAGTAGGAAGCCAAGTGGAAAAAGAAAGTGGGGTAAAGAGGATTTAATAACCAGCTGTGTCAAATACAACCAACTGGTTAAATAAGAATAGCTAACTCTGAGTAATGACAACTGGATCTGGCAGATAACCTTAAAGAAATTATTTTTGGTGGAATATAGGGACTTTTTGCTACTTTGAGTGGTTTGAGTGAAAAACAGAAGACAAAAAAAGGGCATATAGAAATGACTAGATGGTGTAATAGTTGTGAAACAAAATGAGGCTGAGTTGATGTGTGTGTGTGTGTGTGTGTGTGCGTGTGTCTTTTTAAGAATGACAGAAATGCAGTTTGGATGTGAGGTGACACACGTAATCAACTATAGAGGGAAACCTGGATAGAGAGTAGACAGCATTTAATGGTGGGAATAATGACCTTGAGTAGATAAAAGCAAAGAGGACATGGTACGTTCAGTGGAGAAGTTGGTCTTTGTTGATAAAATAAATGGTCACTAGAAAAAAAAAGGAATGTCAAATACAGGGACAAAATGTAGGTAGTCAGGGAATCTATTCAAATGCTTTTAATTGTCTCAATAATCTAGCAAACAAAGTCATCAAGTGAAGATACCCAACCAGGCAACACAATGTCACTGAGGAGCTTTAAAGACCTGCCCATGGGTGCCCCTGTCTTCAGTGGGTGTGGCCAAAATAGTGGAGGGCAGTTAGGTACAAAAGGAAAACAGACAATCAGGTGGGACCAGGGCCGTGAGCACATGGAAACCAGAGTGAAGCTGAGACTTGAAGGAGAATAAAAAGGATTGACTGGAATGTTTGGCCAAAGATTTCAAACTGGAAAGAGAAAAGAGCGAGGCCAGTAAGTAAGTAGCAGGTACAAGTGGGGTGGCCTCAGCCTTAGGGAAATGAACTGAAAGGTACAGAGTAGTGATCAAAGTGAGACGTTTATAATTCAGATTATGGAGAGGCTAGAGATTATTTAAAACTGGTCCCTGGCTCATGACAAACAAATTCTGCATAAATCTGTGGTTTGGCTTTTCCTGATTAACCACTTCCAAATAAAGTACTGGCTATTATGTCTGACACTGGTCACACACTACCTAAACACAGCTCTGGGCGGAGAGGGCTGAGTGCCTCACATATAGATTCCTGTGTGGCACACCTTAAAGAGAATAATGGTTTTTCACTTCCATTTTACAGGTGAGAGCACTCATGTGTGCACAGTGCAAATAATTTAACTAGAGTGGTCTAATAAGGTAAAGAATAAAGCCAAGATACTGCTCAGATCCTTTTGCTTCTGAGTATTTTCTGAGTCACGCCTTCCTTCCATCATCTGATAGATGCAAGACTACAGTCGCTGAAACAGCATCAATCAGCAATTTAGGACTCTCAGCCCCAGGCCAAAGCTATTTCCAACTCCCCATCACCACTGCACAGGACAGGGTGTAATTTTCAATGCAGCAGACTGACTTTCCTTTAACTAAACTGCATCTGTCCATCTGTCCATCTGTCTCTGTGCCTCTCCTCTCTCTCTCATTATGAAAAGGCTTTTTCCTAATCATCTAATCCTGTGCCTTTTCTCCATTCTTTTTTCCCTTTCTTTATAATTCTTTAATGAACTCACATTTTCACTTTCCACAGTTTCATTTCTTCTATCTAACAGCATGGGACTTTCCATCCTTTTGACAGAGTTCTACAACAAAGGTTAATTACTTCATAATTTCATTCTCTTGAAAAAAAAAAGCACACTGAAATTGCTAATTTTAACTGTGCTTCTTGTCAGTAGGTTCATATAAATTCACTGTAATTAAACCAGATGTTTTCTTGTGTCTTAAAGTCAGGTGGTAATTTAAGGGAAATTTTCATCTCAACATAAAGGAGGACAGAGTGTGATCAAAGGAAGTTTTCTCTCCTCTTCTCTCCTCCTCTCCCCTCCCCTATCCTTTCTTCTCTTCTTCTCCCCTACTCTCTCTTCCTTTCTTCTGTCCTTTTCATTTCCACATCTGAAAATGGGTTAATGTTGGTGAACCTGGAGTGCAGTTAGGAGATGTAACAAGGAAACATTTATAAAAGCAGGGCTCCACACAAGGTCAGCAGGAATTTCACACACTATTTTACTCTTCTAGGTCCTTCCATTTCAGGTATCCGTTGGGTTGCTTGGTTGATTCATCATAAAGAGGCTTGAAATTAACTTAAGAGGGGAATCGGCAAAAGGAGTTGAGAGCGAGACTGGCAGGGAACCTGCATCGACCTGCAGTGAGTGAGCAGAACAGGGACCCTTCCCCCCCGCGCTCTTCGTGAGTAGGAGGCTCCAGCAAAGGACATACTGGGACTGGACAGACTAGCTGGAACAGGATGCTGCAGTGACTTTAGTAACATATTCCCCTCTCAAGCGGGATTGGTGGGGAGTACCTGGCCTGGGTGAGGCCACGGACTAAGACCCAGTAGGCTAACCCAAACCAGGTTCCAGCACCTGGAGGTGCACCCTAGCAGTGAAGCCTTCGGTAGGTTGACCCGGAGGTGCGGCCCCAGCAGAGGCTGCCCAGGTCTGTGTCTCTCTAGTACACTGCAGTAGGCAGGAACACCTAGCTGGCACAATTCAAACAAACTGTAACAGACAAAGAGAAAAAAAAAAAAAAAATAAGAACTGTGGGAGTAATGAAACCCAAAATGTGTAATTGTCATTGTACAAAAGAAAGGAAAAGAAAGTGTTCTAAAGGATATAACTGTATATATATTTAAGTGTATAAAATAGATAACCATATTACTGAGTTTTGTTGGATCATTGAACAGAACTGTTTGCAGTCTCACTGTTGGAAAGTCTACTTTATATGCTTTAATTTTGTAACTTGAACAACTATTTCTAAGATAACAATATGATCTATTAATCAGTGATTTCCTACTGTTTATTTTTTCTGAAATTCTGTATAACTTGTAACCTTTTTCTGTTTTTTTTTCTTTTTCTCCTTAAATAAAATTTAAAAAAAAGAAATTAACTTAAGAAAAATAAAAATACTTTGAGAGTATTTCAAGGAACACCAAAGTATGTGAGTCTTATGGAAAAAGAAACATATAAATAATTTCAATCTACTCATATTTTCTATTCTTATTGAGGAAATAATTTGGAAGTGGGAAGAAATGGTAACAGTGAGCCATACCAAACCAGTACTACTCAGATCTTTATACAGGAAAAAGCATCGTATCTAAATCTCCAACTTCTTAAACAGTATGCATACCCAGGGCCCCGTGGTGTCATGGAAAGGGCTTGGACTTCAACGTTAGTCAATCATTAGTTCACTCACTCTACAAAGAGTTCTTGGTGATGGAGAATAGAAAATGGTTAACAAAAAGTTTCTACTCTTAAGAAACTTACATTCCTTTCAGAGGATGGATAATAAATCTGTTTTAAATGTATAATATGTTGTAGAGAAAAATAAACCATAAAAAAGCATTAATGAGGTTTGAACCAGGTATAGGACGTTAAATGATCACAGGTAAAATTTAAGGATCTATTAATTCCTCTTCTGCACAACTATAGCAATAAAATTCATATCACAGTATTTGATGCTTGATTCTAAGAATGTAGAATACCAATATACTGCCTTGCATATAGTGGACACATAAAGAATAATTCTATTCCTCATTACCCCTTGGAATATCCCAAGATTAACTTTGTAATCACCTATAATGAGCAGAACTCTAATGAAGTTATGGCTAGTTATGGCTATAAGTTAGAACTTATGAAGTTACACATAGCATTTTATTCTTATATTGTATCACTTCAGTCTACACTATGCATTGTCTTGTTATTGTCTTTCTGCTTTTCCTGTTACCTTCCTCTTTTCAGGTTTTACATGCCATATCTCATGGAGATGTACCTGTCCCTCACAATATGTAGCCTCCTTCTCACTCACTGCAGCCTGAGAAATCAAATGATTGGTCTCATTACAAATGCACATAAAATAAAAGTTCTCATTCTTGAAATATGTCAGTCTGCCTTGCAATTAAAGCACATGAGCTGTAGCTGATTTTACCACACTGAATGAAATAACATGTTTATTTTATGACTGAACATATTATATATCAATTAGATTAGTGTATTATATACTATTATTTATTATAACATTATACTTTCATGTTACTAAAATTATATACCAGCCTCAATTTCCTTATTGCCCAAAAGTGAAAATAATACTGCATGCTCTTTCATATTGGGTGTTCAGATTAATATCTTTACAGCTAGTGAAAATGGAAAATTATACAATCTCTACAAAGGAGTATCTAACCACTGCTTTTACTCTATGACTCCAGCAATTCCAGTTTTAAGAATTTATCACGAAGATATATCATCACAAATATCAAGCAACGTATTATCCAAGCTATTTGCTATAGCATTATAATAGCAAATAATTGAAGCAATCTAACTGTGTCCTGGACACTTAGGTATATCTATCCACACAACAATGAAATACCACAGAGCTATCAAAAGAATAGGGCAATTTTGTACAAAATGATATGGAGTGATTTGCAGGATACACTACGTGAACAAAAACATAAGCACTAAACTATATCTATTGTTCTAACTTTTATATAATAAATACTAGGAAGGAAAATATTTACATTTTGCAAACTCAGCTATAGAAAGATAAACCAGAAATGAATGAAAATGGATACCTTGCCGGTGTGCATTAGAATAGAGCAAGCCATATAAGAATAGTGGCAATATTTTTCACAATGTTCTTTGTTGTGAAGTTTTGACTTCTGAAACTGTTAAAAACTATAAATGTTAAAAACTATAAAATTTTAAAAATAAAGGAAGAGGTAAATCTAGGTATTTACCTCTAAGGTAAATCTAAAAATTGAAGTAAATGAGCCTAACTGGGTACTAAAACGATGGTATAGATCTTATTTACTCTCTTTTCTTTACACTAGGGAGACAATAAGACATTTACACGTGCGAATCTGATTTATTTCACTTATGAATATGGTCTTTGGTTGCAACCATTCACCTATAAAAGCCTCAAGTTTATCTTTCTTTATAGAGTAATACTCCAATGTATAAAAACATCACATCTGTTTTTTAATCCATTCTGTGGTTGATGGGGATCTGGGTTGCTTCCAAGTTTTAGTTATTACAAATTGTGTTGCTATAACTATGGGTGCACATATATCACTGTGGCATGATATTTTCAGTTATTCTGGAAAAATACCCAGAAGGGAAAACCTGGAGCTAATGGGAACTCCAACCTCGTTTTTGGGGAATCACCATACTGATTTCTATAGTGGTTGTACCATCTATACTCCCACCAACAGTGAAGAAGGGTTCCTTTTTCCCCACAGCCCCACCAACATTTGTTAGTGGTTGATTTCTTGATGATAGTCATTCTTTCTGGAGATGGAATCTCAGTGTTTTTTAATTTGCATTTCTTGAATGACCAGTAATCTGAATAACTACTTTCAAGATAACTATACAAAATATATTAACTAGTGTTAATTTCCTATTTTTTTGAAATTATGTGTTGTTTTTCTTTTTGCTTTTCCAATAATAAAAAATAAAATTATATTATAATTCAAAGGGGAAAACAAACCCTGAACTTCTAAACATAATATTATAACTCTATATTCTCAATGGGAAATACCCCTCGGAAATAAAAACCAAAACCTTTAACCTAACTTAGTAGATTTATTATTTCTTGGTGGGACTGCTGCTATAAGTTTGAAACTATTTTATATACAATGCAGGATAAAACAAGTGAAAAACTAGATGGATGTTGAGCGCATTCTCACTGTGGGGAAAGGGAGACAAATGTATAGAATGTGCAGAAAGATCCTGAGGAACTGGATTTAATTCAGGATGAGCTCCCGATTTAAAACAAATAAATTATGTTTTCCAGCTCTTCTTGCTTGGAAAAGCTGAGAACAAAACAGCTCCACTGAACACACCTAAAACTTATATCTTCAAGCCAAAATACCACTCTCTACTGAAAACAATCAAACATCCTTAGGGAAGGACTTGACTTCAGGTCAGGGGCAGGGACATTCCAAGGGTTCCAGAAGCAAGGACACTAATGAGGAAAGATCACAAGAACCTGAGACCTAGCGTGAAGGAACTTCCATAGCCATCATTGAGATGAATGAGCTTCAAAAAGAGTTGTAGAGGTGGCTTAGTACAGTGAGCTATGAATCTATTAACTAATAAGTACCCTAAACACGAGAGGAAAATTAGGAGAAAATGCCTTTTCTGTAAAGAAGAATGCTAAAAAGAATGGTAGAGGAAATCATAGGCTTTTAAAGCAGCCTTTGATAAGCACAAATGTAATAGTTGGTTTAGACAAGGGAGATCAAATAGTGGTAAAGTCACTGATTGAAAGTTTCAGTAAAATGGAATATTTATGCCATCTCAAAGTATCACAACACAGCAACTTCATGTAGAGAAACAAATATTGTACCTATACTGGAGGAACTGTATGGTCCCCAGCTACTAAATGACTATGTAATATCATCAATAAAGAGGCTCCATTGTCTTATATACCTCTTGGTAAAACACAATGAGAAATACAGACCATCTTCCATGTAATATTTTGCCAAACTGTATCTCACATTCTGGTTTTGTCATATGTAATCAGGTTTAATACTATAAGAAATATGAATATGGACTATAGATTGGATTATTTAGAATTAATGCTAAATTTCTTAGTATATGATATTTTGGATATGTAGAGAAGGTCCTTTTGTTTAATTTTTTAATTTTATTTTAAAGAAGAAAAGAGAAAAAAGAAAGATAAACATAACAATGAAATGTAACAAGCAGGATCTTTTAAATAGTTAATATATTATATATTATCTTTGTAGTTGTTCAGAAATACGCATGATATCTTGTCCTAACATTTTTGCACAAACAGAAATGCTTTTAAGTTTAAAGTCTTACTAAACTGTAAAGAGTTAAGTGTCTTAATTTGTGCAACTTACTTTCAAATGGTTAAAAATATCTTTTTATATATGGTATTACTATATTTTATATATATGTATATCTATCATATACAAGAAATAAATGTTAGAAAATGTTAACAAGCATTGAATCTGGGAAAAGGGTCTACAGATATTCTTTGTACTGATCTTCCACTTTTTCTATAGCTTTGAACCATTTCACAATAAAATCTTGGGCAAAAGAAGTACCAGAATCAATATATATAAGCTTATTGGTGTCTAGCTTGTTATATACAATGTTCAATAAATGGTAGCAAAAATGAGACCACTTTACAACACGGTCTTCAGCTTTCAAGGCATCATAGACTCCATTCACAACGTTGGATATATTCTGGTTAAAGCTGAGGAGTCACCATGACTTGAGGAAACTATGTTTTTTGTTTGAGACATTAGTGGAAAGAATAAAATAAGAATCTCTTTAGTCTTTTATCAGCTGCTCCTTCCCAAATGAAACCATGGGGCTCAGGAGGCACAAGCTTCTCTCTCTAGCAGCCGATGACTTTGCAGGCTCTCAAAGGCCCTGGGGTGCTGAAATGACACATTCTCCAAATTCCGGGAGAAGACAATTTTGGAGCATAGATAAAAGCAGCATGAATGCAGTCAGTTCAGTTCCAGAGATTGCTCTCTGGCTCCCTGAGGGAATGTTCAGTTAATTGACTAGGGCCATCCTCCATCCATAGCTTGTCCTCCAGGTGAATGAGTTCCCCAGCAAATGGAAATGTGCCTCCTTCCTCTCTAGGAAGAATGGGGTCTAATCCTGGCATAGGGAGGGCATTCACAATCTGTTGAGACTTCCCAGCAGTTCCTCAGCTTAGGTCCTCAGAAGAGCTACCGATGCCTGGTGTCTTATACACCGATGTCTTAAATATGGAAATGTCCACACATTTCTTAGAGCTGGAATCAATGTGTTGTTAATGATTTCTAAAAAGAAATTTAATTTCAAAGCATTGCTGTTCTTACATTGTTTTCATGACGGCTTTGGAGGTTTTTTGGTTTGTTTATTTCCTCTTGGTAATGAGAAAGGGAGATGTTAAGGCATGACTTAAAATCGGGACTCGAGACTTGCTGATACACAAGGAGGTCATTCTCTTTCTTAGTTACTTTTCCCATTGCTGAGACAAATTACCCAACAGCCAAAAGTTAAAGGAGGAAAGGTTTTTGTAGAGGTTTCAGTCCATATTTAGATGGCTCCAAGGCAGGGTGGTATGGCACGGGAGCACCACAAAGGAGAAATAGTTCATGACAGGCTGGAGGTGGCAATCAGCAAAGTATGCACCCTGAGTAACACTCATACCCAGGCTGGGAAACCCTTAATTCTAGCATCACTTCATGACTCAATCCCAGCATCACATCTTTTTTTATATTTTAAAAAGATAAAAAGCATAGAAAAGTCAAGAAACAAAAGAACAAATAAAACAACAATAGCAAAATGACAATGACAATAAAAAAAATTAAAGGTAGGTGGAGACCTTTAAAAGAATGTACCTGAGCAGCTCCTTGACCAAATCTTATAGCGATTTTCAATCCTTGTTTTACAACCAGAGATATCTTGTACTAACTCTCACTAAGATACTCCCATTTGGCCCCAAGAACACTGCCACCCTTGAGAATCCATGTCACATTTCCTACCCTAAGAGGTCTCCTAGAGCATCTGCATAGTTTCTGAGTTGCTGTGTTAAAAACTTTAAACAATCTTGTAAGTTAATGCAAATGTAGTCTCTGTTTATTGAAAATTTACAATCTTCTGGGTATTAGTCTAATTTCTTTTTTTCTATTAGTACATGCTTCTAGTACATAATGTTTATACTGCCTGTGGGGAATTGGTAGATGTAAAAATACATTTTGAATTCTTTTTTCACCACCTTTTCCCTCCCTGTCCCATCTGTCTTCATTCCCTTTCTTTTCTTGTACATGTTTGCCTTTCTTGTGTGGAGTTGGTACATGCATAAAACACCTCTTAATTTAATTTTTCATCCCTTTTCTCTCCTCCCTCTCTTTTAATCTCCTCCCCATGGAGAAAGATCTATCTCCCTGCTTCCTATGACCTATGATTTATGTCATACCTTTTAATGTACATGATAACCTATGAGATAGATACTTCATTAAGTGCATTTATAGATGAAGAAACTAAAATAGTAAAAGGTAAGCAGTATACCTCAGACATAATTGGCTTTAGAGTCTCCCTTCTCAATGACTGTTCGATTCTACCTGCTCTAGGAAGGGAATAAACACTTCTGAAACAATGGAGACAGATGAAGGGTAAGTTTTAACTCCTTTCCTTGATCTAGAACATCTGTGACACACAGCCCACCCTACAGAACTCCCCTGTAGGCTCAGGTTTCTGTTGATTTTACTGGACATGGCCAGAGAATGAGCCTTGACTTCTTTCCTGTTCTGCTTCCCCCAAACCCTCCCAGTCTCCCTTGGGAACCTTCCTGAATCAATCATTTGTACACAAATATGGATTTCAGGGTCAAATTCTGGAGAACTAAATAACATCCATGAGGTCATAGGCAACATGGATGGAGGGAAACCAAAATACAGCCACAGAGAAATGTTTTTTAGGAAAATTTTAGAACTGGCAAAATCCATCCCATCAAGAAGGTGCTGTGCTGGCATCACACACAAATTGTAGTGTGATTCTGGGAAGTAACACTCAAAAAGTTTGCAGTAGTTAAAGAGAGCTTCTTGGAGGAAGTAATATCTAATTCAAGTAACTGAAAAATGAATACATGGAGAAAGAGGTCATTCCAAGCAGAAGACATGGCATAGATAAGGACAGGGAGTTTTGGGTTCTAGAAGTCCCAGAGGCTCTATATTCTAGGAGTCTCACCTTAGAGGCATGGTGGAAGCCAAATTGCAGGAAACAGACTCATTAATCAGCCACTTGTGTGCGTGAGTTTTAGGGTGTGGGAAATGGTGGCTCCCACACTGATTGTCAAGTCTCTGTCTTGAGCTGGAGATGGAAGAAAACCTGAAGTACCTCTTTGAGACAAGACACACAGGGTGAAAAATCAGTATATTAGAGATTAGTCCATCTTTGAATACTCTGAGTTTGAGATTCCTGTGGAACACCCAGGTGAATAATCAGTTCTGGTTGCATATAATGTTCATGCTAAGATTCCTATGTATACAGGATTTTATTTTTAATTTGTATGGAACTGAGTTATCTAACTCTGTGGTGGTTAATTGATCGTCAAATTGAGTGGAAACATCCAGATGAATTGATTCAGCATAGTTCTGGGTGCGGGCGATCCATTTTAAGCAGGATTGTTGTCAGAACATATGAAAAGGAAAATGGGAGGGAAGAATTTCATCTGATTTTCCTTGGAAGAGCTTCATTGTGTTGATTTTCCTCAGAGGTGCTCTGGTCTTAGCCTTCGCCTTGTGGCACTGTCTCCTGGCTTTAGGTGCAGATTCTTCAGCTTTCAGCACTGGCCTTTGGCCGGCTGGCATAGACTCTAGCTTCTAGCACCAACGCTTTGATCTCCCAAAGCAGAACTCTCAGTCTCCCCTCAAGGGTCCTTCAGTCTCCTGATGCAGACTCATTCAGGACACTGCTGTGCACTGCAAGCCTTGGGCTGGATCCTTCAGATGTATAGCATTTGGAAAGATCTTTTGTCCTCTTTTGCATTTGACTCTGTGGGCATCCATTGTAGACCAATCTTATAAATTTCTGTATTCTGAACTAAATCTGATTCAGAGCCTATGCAGTCTTTTGAGCAGCCATGCCCAACCCCTGCAAGCTCTCATAAGCATTGACTAATACAAACTTCCAATCTGAATGCGTTTAAAAACTAAGATTGATGCTTCACTTTTAGAAGCATCAATGTAGTAAAACCATGGGTAGAAAAGGTGGTAGAAAGTGAGAAGAGGAATGGGGCACAGACAGTCAATCTTGAGTATACACTAAGAGCATATCTACATCGTGCTTGGGGACAGTGTCTCCGGGAGTTGTACCATGTTCAGCCTGTGTGTGGTCTTTCATCAAAAATCTTTAGAAAATATGGGAAGATTAAAATTTTAGGAAAAATAAAAAGCTCATCAATGCTTAAAATAGTTCTATGATCATGTTCAACAGTCCCCTTTCCCCAGTCAGCCAGCTTCCCTCACTCACCATCCTCTTCAGTCTGCACCACCAGCTCCTCGCTCTCCATCCGCCCCTCAGGGTTGGACAGCAGTAGCCGCAGCCTGATGGTCATGAAAGGGCGCAGGCCCCTCAGGGTATAGTGTGAAGAGGTCTGAATGACCTCTTCAGCTTCGTACTGCTGCTGGTTGAACACATATTGGTACTGCACTGTGAGATTGTAGCTGTGGCAGCGGGTTACAGCATAGCCAAAGGGTTCCCACTGCAGAGTCAGCTGCCGGGCTCGGATGTCCACAATCTCCACATTCTGTGGGCCATGCACAGGGTCTGGAAGAGACATACAAGACACAGAGGCTCTGAGAAGACCATTAGAAAGGCAACCATCCAAATGGCTCTTCCAAAATATCTCAACCACTTAATTTCAGCCTTTGTAATTTTTGCCACATGCAATGTAATTTATATCATACTTTTTAAATCAACCTCCCTTTTTTATTTAAATACATAGATATGCAAGGGAAAACATAAATACATGAAGTGAAAACTTGCCATACATCACTTGCCATAAATGAATGTTAACTATAAAAATAAGTGCAAAATTGTTAAATTCTTATGGATTTGTGAAGGTGCCACTGAAAACCATCTTGGGTTTGCCAACAGCGCAGACTTTTCTGGAATGTGCTGATGGAGACAGCTGTTGGAATGCTGACCTGTCTCCTGATGTCTAATTCAGCCACTCCTCTCCCTGGAGGTCAGCCTCCCCTCTTCAGTTAACAGCATTCAAATGAACAAGCTGGAAAATGAGTCACACTTTTGACAGAGCATCTAGTCTATTGCCAAAGTCACTATGTCCTTTGGGCTCGGCCTTCAAATTTCCCCTTTCATGGGTAACACACTTGCATCAATTCCTAGCATTCTATGACCGTGCTTTACTCTTCTTTCCGTCTCCTCTCATTTCCTCCAGGAACATCATTCTCCCAGCACATCTGACTAGGGACTCTCATCCCAACAATATCCCCCATCCAATTCTCCCTACAGAACTCGGTTTCAAAGCCATATTTAGCATTGCCTATGTCTTATGGATGGTCATTGTTTATACCTCACATTAGTTAAATAGATGCTTTATACAACAGTCTTATAGTTATTATTCTGAGTAAGATGTTTTATTTAAAAATAATGTAGAACACATTCTATGTTAGGTTTAAATTATGGTAGAAACATAACTTCTTATGGCACAATGCCTTCATAAATTTTTGTTCCAGATTCTCTTAGATGAGAAACTAAAGATTAAATCAGCATTCTCCAGTGATACCAACTGGACTTTGCTATGTTATTTAACCTCATTATGTCCACTTTTTTTTTTGTTTGTGAAATGGTAAAAGTAATAGTAGCTAATCATACTGCATGGAGGGGAATCAAAACACATACCTACAAAGCAGTTAGGATTGCACCTAGAAGTTAATAGTCACTTCATATATGATAAATGGAGTTTGTTGTTAGTTTTAAAGTAATAGAAATGTTACTAAGAATGATGGATAAGGACACTGTGACCACTCCAGTCCACTCAGAGCATTTAGGGAAGGGCTGCCCCTGCATCAGGATAGCCATAAGAAGAGAAGAATGTGTGGGATTTGGTGCCAGCTAAGCTTTCTGATCTGTTCCTATGGGGAAAATGTAACTTATGTCAGAACCTGAGCAAGGAACACACTTCACAGAAATATCAGAGAGCCTAGGGAGTCAGCCCAGAGCAGCTCATATGGTTACTGATGTGAGCTTGCCAGGGAAAGTGGGCAGCTCTGGCTTCTGATCAACTTAGGAATTCACAGCCACTCTTACAGTTCAATTATGCATGCTCACAGGTCCTTTGTGGAAAGAACTAGTGTCTCAAAACCAAATGGGTGACTTTGAGAATGTGATATTGAATAAGCTGTGGCTGAAGGCCCACTGTGCTTGACCTCTGTGGAATGACAGGTGATATGTGTGGTCCCCATAGCTGAGGCTGTGACCAGCTGTCACGGGAGCTGCTTAGAAGAACCTATCTCTTAGTGGCACAGGCTGCAATGAGTACAGATGCACAAACTTTGGGACAGCAAGAACTGCTTGTCCAGAAATTCTCAGCAACTCCACCAGCCTGGCCTAGCTGGAGATGGCAAGGAAGCTGTTCATCCCTGCTTACAACTTCTGAACACTTCTCCTGCGGGTTTGGCTTTCAAAACCAAGATCAACTCCTCATAAGACAGGTCACATAACACCCTCATGCACACTCTCTCCTTTTACTTAGGAGTGAATCCAGGGGCACTTGAGACTCATTAAATCTCAAACCTGAGACCACTTTTGGTTAAACATCTTAAAATGGACCATATTGCAAGTTAAAAGTAATTTTTGAGATATTCAATGTGGCAGTAAAGCAAAAAAAAAAAAAGAATAAGAACAAAATACTATCAATGGAGCAGCAGCTGTAAGAACTAGGTTCTATCTCTGGAATCATCTTAGGACTCTAAGGAAGAGGAGATTACCAACCTATTTGACAGATGAAGAAATCAAGGTCCAGACAAGACAAGAATTTTAACAGAGCAGTCAGCCTAGCAAGTGGCAAAGTAGGATTTTGAACTGGTATCTGTCCAGTCCCATGCCTCATATGTTAGGTAAGAAGGCCTTAAGAAGTATCAGTGTGTGGAATTTTATAAGTACCAGAACAGCCCTTTATCACTAGTCAAATCCTAGAGGAAACAAAAAGTCTATGGGATAAAAACATTGTCCTAAAGTCACACAGGGAGAGGCACAGCTGAGAATGAAGTTTTGAAAAACCTCTGTGTTTTCTTTCTACTGTGACACCACCGGAGACTGAGACCAGGAAAGGAACGTCACAGTGAGGCATGTCATAGCCCTCAGGAAACCTGGGGGGACTCATGAGAATGCTGTGGAAAACCAGTAAACTGTGAGGCAGAATCTGCTTCATCCTCAAGACCCTAGGATTCCCTGGAGGGGAGGACACTGGGACTTAAACCCACTCAGTGCTAGGTTGACAGACATGATTCACCCTCCCCCACATCTCACCTGGGCAGGTATGTACATTAAACTTTTCCTTTCTTTTAGAAGAAAGGAGCCTACCAGGACCACTTTTTCAAAGAAACCAGAGGAAGTTATAAGCCTGTCACACGGCAAAGCCTCCCTCCAGAGCAGGAACTTGGGGACACAGGAAAAAACCCCAGTTCCTTTGAAACACATGTGATTGACTGTCAGAGCAGGGCTTGAAGCCAGACTCTGGCACTTAGTAGCTGAGTGACCTTGGTCAAGGATACTTCATCTTAGAGCCTCCATCTCCTCATCTATAAAGTGGAAATTATTACACTAATCTCCAAGGGCTGTTAATGAGCATAAAATGAACTGTAAAGAGCGAAAATTGCCTTCCCTAACAGTGGGTATTCCTCTTAGATGGAATTGCCTTTCTTGGAAAAATGCCTTAAGCCTCTCATATGGAATAGAAACTACATTCCCAGAGCCTTGGTCTCAGATGCATGGAGTCATCAGAAGAAAACAGACTTTAAGTACTGAGGGATTTGGATTGAGTAGAAACACAAGAGTGAACAAATGGCAGAAGATTAGGGGAGCACAAACTGACCATCCTTATGTGGCTCTCAGGTCTTCAACAAGGTTGCCAAAACATCAACAAGTCTGCTGTCATTAGATCTCCTGTGTATTCCAGAAAGGGCTCAGATCTCTTTACTTTGGGCCAAGTAAGACACAGAGCAGACTTGGAACATATGCCCATATGGTACCAAAATATTGGAAGATGTTTCAAGGAGAATGCCAGGCTGTGGAAATTAAGAGGTTCATGTAAGTCTCAAGCCAACTGCAGAAGGGTAGAAGGTCTCTGGAGAGCCTGGGAGTTAGACACACGCAGATGAGAGTATTTTGTAAATTTGAACAATCTCATCTAAAAAAGAGGAGGGCGATAACTATGTATCAGGCAGCAGCTCTTCTGCCAGATGTCGCCCTTAGCTCTTGTCTTCAGGAAATAATTTCATGGCATAGGAAACTGAGTCTCAGTGAAGGACACAAGTCACTCAGGGCCACACAGCCATGCACCCAAACTCCCAGCGACCTCTGCACCACTGTACAGCACATGCAGCATTTGTTGTGCTGCCCAGGAATTGTTTGTTTGGGTATCCATCTCCCTTCCAGGCTGCCACGGATAATTTCTGTTTGTGTAGAGGCCACAGCATGTGTCACAAGGTCTGTCAGAGGCTCTTCCATGAGAAGAACAGACAGCGACCTGTTCTGGGGAACTGAGTTTGGATCGTCTGACTCCCAGTCCCTGCAGTATGTCAGCAGAGTCGTGAAGACAAACATTTCTTCTTTGCATTCAAGTAAGATGTCCTGAAATCCTACACCAGAGAAACTAGTTTTCAGGATGTGTAATGGAAGTATTCACACTTTCAATCTGACCCTCTAAACCTTAGCCGCCAGTCTCAGCATATGCTCCTGTAATTGCCTCTAGTAAGCAGAACCTTAGGTTTACATTCTGGTCGGCACAAACAAGTTGAAAATTGCTGAGAAAGCCTCATGTGTACAGTGGAGACTGGTTTGTTGAATTTACATCCCGTGTAAATACATTCAAAACTTGAGCCTATGGTTTCTGTCTCCTGATAAGACCCTGTCCATTTGACCTTCTTGAGCATCAGCCAACAAGCCAAGAAGACAACAAAAAGTACTATTTGGCAAGTGGGAAATAATCATCGTATGGAAAATCTAACTGGCTCAGCCTCTCAGTGAACTTTCTAGATGCCCTTGGGCTGGGCACAAAGGCATTGCCTTGAGCCTAGTCCTGGCTCTTGTCATAGTGTTCTCCTTTCTCAGGGAAAGAGATCAGCAAACAGTTGAGTATGCCCACTTGAACCCTGTTCTCTCTTCTCACAAGGCACTAGCTCCCCGATATCCCACAATTCCTTGCACTGAGTCACTCCAAATTCACTTCCAGAGCCTGTACGATCCTCTTTTTTAGGTTTTCCCTTTTTTTGTGAGTCCTACTAAGACCAAAGGATGTCTCTTGCAGGATGTGGGCAGAACTTGCACTTAAGGACTGAGATCTGCACACACACGTGTAAGGCTTTGGGACAGCATTAGATGAAAGGAGCAGGGAAAGGGGCTCCAGACCTTTCACTGTGCTCTCATCTCAGTCTTACCTGTGGTCTTGCATGTGTTAGGAAATTTGTGTGTGTGTGTGCATGCATATATATGTGTATTTGACCCAATTATGTTCTAGAAGGAAGATTGTTGGTCCTCCTGACCTCTAATCTCCCCTTTCCGTGTGGATACTTCCATCCTGAGATACAATTTTCAACCTAATAGTTGACCCCAACCTGCGACTTGCACCTTCCCACACATATGTCTTCTGTTTTCCACTGCTCACTCTTTGAATTCAATGCAACTAAACAGAGTGAGGCATCTGGAATCTTTTTATACCTCCTACTGTTGTCCATGCTATTGCTTCTGCTGGAATGCCACCAAGCAAGACAAATCTCTGGTTAGCATAGTTAAGACCCAGGGCCAATGCCACTCTTTGCCTATAACTTTTTCCAGCAGCCTTCTTTGCCCATAATTAATGCCTCGAACCAATTGTTTGGGGGGAGCACATTTGTCATCTCTCTTACCAAAGTGCATGGGAACTGTTTAAATGTTTGGAACATTCACCTTCCTTGCTAGCCTATGAGTATCTGGATCTTTCAGTTTTGTAACTGGATCCTGGAGCTGATAGATGTGGAAATAGATAGACCAAAAGACAGAATATATACATGAGAATATTTACAAAGCAGGTGATGACTAACCAAAACCCCAGAATGAAGGTTGCAATATGGTACAGAGTAAGAGTAATCAGTAAAGAGGTGAATCAGAGTTCTCTTTGCACTTTGATTGTTAAAGGTAATCATGTAGTTAACTCAAAATTGGGCCCTTTCTTGTTTTATATGGACTTGCCACTGTCCCTATTGTTAAAGGCAAGAGCTGAAGAATCTCCTAATGACTTTAATCAAGGCAGAACATCTTATTACAAAAGGAGAAGCAAGCAGATTTCCAATTCATGAATTTGCTATGTATTCATCTTTCGACGTGGAGTTGGCTGGGACATATGTACTTTTCAAAGTTGAACCTAAATTGAGATAATTTGAGGCATGGGGCTGAAAATATAGAGGTGGATAGCTTGTATGTAAAATTAATTTTTTATCCATTTGGAGATGCAATTTGAGTTTCTTTCAAATTAAATTGCAATGGAGTCCTGGGCAGCTAGAAATATTATTGCCAACATAATTTGATACTGCAAGAGCAGTAATACATTGACAGATATTTCAATGTGACCATTAATGTGCAATTTCTGCATGGAAATGATACACGAAGGGTGGGGGAAAGAGGTAAAAGGAATGAAATTAAAATACATCTTGCCGGCATCATCCAAACACACTCTTTTGCTTACTTTCTACTACCTCCTCTTATTGCAGATATTTAGTGGACAGGAATTTGCTGAATCTTGCCAGACACATTGTTTCAACATAGTTATCCTGACACCTAAAATCATCAGAAGCTACATATGTTACCTTGTACCTTGTTACCTGGTGAGATGACTTGGTTACTATCCTCTGATGGAAATGCTAGAAAGAAGGTAACACATTCACTTGTTCATTGGCTCACTCATAAATTAAGATGCGGGTGGAACACCTGGATGCAGCATGACTTAGTGAAAGGATCATTGGTTCTGTGATCATCTAAAGCAAGCCCTGTTCCGTGTATTGCTATGCATCATTTTTCTCATGGGTGAAAGATGAGTGGTACTGTTGCCTCTTGAGACCATGAGGTGAATCAAGGGGACAATGCCCTCCAAATTCCTGGATAGTACTTGACATAACTGCATTCTCCAAAACCCAGTGAAGGAGGTGAGACAAGACAGTCATTGAGAGAAACAGGAGTCATGTAGTGTATTATAGACCCCTGACCTGGTACCTAATGTAGGTCACTTCTGGGATCATGATTTAACCAACCATCATTTGAAGTTAGCAAGCTTCTATTAATGCCCTTCAGATATTGCTGAATCCATTCATTCCTTTCTACGAACATATCTAGGTCCTCTGAGATGAGTCAGGCATTCAGAATAAAGGTGAATGAGAGAGAAAGGTCTTGTCCTTGTGAAACTCATTTTAGAGGAATGCAGACACAAATTTTGTGAAAGACAAAATAATGAAACCCAACGAGTCTTTTGTGGGGGGAATGTTGGTCTCTTTGGTACCACATAGCAGAGATACATAGCCTAACACTGAAACTCATCTGAACCAATTTGAATGTGACTCTCAAATAATCCTGACATTCTTCTTCTCTAGAAACCAAAGTCATCAAAGAAATCTGAGGTGAGTGAAGGTTAATGATGCACTCATAACTGTATTATTAGGTTTTAGTAAAAGCAAGTCTCAGGCAAAATTCTACTTCACTGATGAACTTTTATTATACAAGTCTTGATTAATAGCCAAGCACAAAACAGACCAAACTATTCCACAAATCTTAGTGAAGGCCCACGAATCTGTCTTTTTTGGGTGATCTGTCTACTACCTCTCATGAAAGGTTCCTCGGAGGCAGATATCACAATATTCTAAGGCAGGAGTTAGCAATCTTGTTTTGTTTGGTAAAGCTACAGACTGTAAACATTCTGAGCTCTGCAGGTCTAATGGTCTCTGTTGCCCCTGTTCATCTCTGCTATTCCAGTGCAATAGCAAACACAGACACTATGCACACAATGAGTGTGGCTGGTTTCAACGTAAGTCTGTTTACCAGTCAGGCAGCCAAAGCCACGGGCTCTGGTTTACCTACTCCTATTCTAGGAGCAAAATAAGTGGCCTTGATTGCCCTTTCAAGGAACTAGCCATGGTCTAAACTAATGGCTCCCTAGGACCATTCAGGAATCAAGGCTGGGCATCATCCCTAAGGTTGAAGGTTAGAGGTCTTACTAGCTTTTTCATTATGTAATACTAGTGGGTGCTTATTACATTTTGGGATTGGGTATGTAGCTCAGTGATAAAGTGCTTGCCTAGCATGCACAGGCTCTGGGTTTGATTCTCAGCACCATCAACCCAACATCAGTCAACCAGTCGTAAAAAATAATTTGGCTAGCCTACACATTTCAACCTTACCATTTGTATTTCTTATGCTAATCAAATAGGGTTCCAATTTCAACCAAAGCAACCAATTTCTGATACTGAGTATGCCAATTAGCAAAATAAAAGTTGTTGATCAACTTTTTAGAAGCACACAGGGAATTTAGAGCTGTCCCTGAGGTACAGGCATCTCCACTGCAGCACCAGTATGGCTTCCTGGACACTGTGTTCTTGACTGAAAGGCTCTCAGCATTGGGTTACAACTTGACCTGTAACTTACCCGAACATTCCAATGGGTGTAAGCTTAAATATTCCAATATAACATTGTGGGATGGGGGAGCCAAGAACACTGTCCTGCAGGGAGAGACTTTGGGCAAAGTATGGCTAGAATTTAATATCCAAAAGAGTGAGGTATATCAGGGGCTGGGAATGAGGGAGGAAGCGGAGGGAGTGGGAAAGCTAAGCCCCCACAAACGAGGCAGCACGCATAAAGTTCAGGCGAAATGAACAAAGGGGACATTGAGATTCTGAGGGAAAGGAGGACAGGCCATGGCAGTAGCCACTACCATGCTCCACCAAGCCCTGAAGTCAAGCAGGTTGGGGTCTGGAGAAGAAACTAAGAAGCAGAGCTTAGTTTCAAGAAGCAGCCTATTGACTGGGATTGTGACCCTGTAGCCAAGTTAGCATGAAAGCTGCAAGTCTGAGGCTCTAGGTTAGTTATTAATTAAGCCATTGTCTCTTTGCCTCAACCACTCTTTCCATACCACGATTTACAATTCTGGAACAACAGTTGGACAAACTCCATTTTGGTCACACCACTGAGTTTTATCCTAATTTTTGCCTCTAGTGGGCGCTAGTGGGAGCAGGGCTGGAGGTGGGAAGTTTGCTTCGTATTCCAGAGGGCTTACAACATCGTCTTCTACCTGGGATGGTCATTCTAAGTTAGGGCACTGGAGTCTATTTTGCAGTTTCTCTAATAGTTAAACAGCAAGACTCACTGGTAGTCTCAAAAAGAGCTTTCTTTTCCCATTATATTCAGGTCTTCACAATTCCAGATTCTTCTCTTTGTTCTACCCAGAGATTTCCAAACTTGCTTAGTACACAGTGCTACTGGGGTTTCAGTAATTTTTTCACAGTTCTTAAACCAAAGAAATACCTAGAATTTCATTCATGATTTGGTTCAAACAATTTAATAAATATATCTCAATGGTGGTTTGAGACAAAAATACATATACATCAAAATAACCACTATTACTCACCAGTGGATGCATTTACTTGTTGAGCACTGTACAACTTTTCAAGCTATGGGTGTCATTTAATACTTTTGTCACCAGCTCCACATTGATTTTTATGTGTATGTGCAATATTTGCATTTTATGCTAGCAACTAACAAACGTACCTATGCAAAAATATGTCACTGAAAGGCATAAAGTCCACTCTACTGTTAAGTCCATGGAACACTTCAGGTTAGTTATCTGTGTCATGTTTTCTGGGATAATTTAAATCATCTCTTGGTGCCCTAATTAGTTTGGAGTGCTCCAAGGCTGCCTCAAGACACAGTTTGAGGTTCTGATGGTAAATTCTCTGTAGGCAATTTTTTGTGAAAACGGGTACCATGACTACCTCATAACTTTATCTCAACTGACTCAGGACTACACTGCTTGAATTTACTGACCCTCCATGGTACCATCTTCTTCTCCCAGGATTCCCTGCACTATATCAGGTTCACATATCTGGTGTCCTAGCTGACACATTCTGATTCTCAGCTTTGTATCCTACCCTGGCCTTTCTACTCTGTATCACCTGGACTGTCGCTGAGCTCAGAAGCAAAGTAGTCAGTGGCCCTTCTTGACCAATCAACTGCTTAGGTGCTCAGGTGCAGGGAAAAATTAAATGGACACAGGCACAAGATTGCAACCTGTAAATAAAATCTGTAGAACGTTTAAAAGTTACTTTTGTGCCAGAGGAAATCAGGTTTGGAAACAGAAGCAATTTTTAAATTACATGGTTTCAGTTTCCAGAGAGAGAAAAAGAGATTCAGATGGGAAAAAAAAGGAGAAAGCGAGTCCATAATATCTTCTGGGCTTCACTTCAATTCACCTTTAATTCATGGTAGGTCTCGCTATATAATGAAAAGAGAAAGAAAGGAAAGGGAAAAAAACCTAGGGGAAGAATAAAACCTGAAACTTTCCTGATGGTCAAAAGTCACACAGTACTGAACCCAGGTGAGAAATTACACACTTTGAACGCTAACATTATCCTGCCCGTGAACAATGCCAGTGCTGGAATAAGGAACCCATCTTCATGGAGTAGTACTATTACTGCTTGAGAATTCTTTGTTGTAAATCAAACTGTTTAGAATGTGTAAAATAACATATGTAATATTTCAAAATTGGACTCTGATGATCCGTCTCCCAGAACTAGTACCTTTTCTTTCATTTGGAGAGATTGGCTTTTTATATTCAGATCTGGGGCTTTTCAAAGCTTAGTCTCTTCACAACTGAGAACTCCCCGACCCCAGGACATTCTTGATCTCTCAAGAAATCACATTAATCTACAGACACTGTGCAGGACTGCTGGACCTTGACGAGCCCTGCTGTGTCAGCAGCCCCAGAAATGCCTACCAAGCGTTTTTATGATGTCTAAAGCTTTATTCTTTTGAAATGTACAAGAGTATCATTAAATTGAACGAATATTTTCAAATAAAAAACACTATCAGTAAAGGAAAGCTTATTCTCTGTCCAGTCTCATTTGGGATTTACCTAGGCAATGAGAACAGGGTAGGATAAAGTAAAGCTATCTATTCCAGCTACTTTGTGGCAAATTCCGAGAAGGGACATTTAGCTGCCCAGAGAACAGGAGGAGCAGTGGTTCTAGACACATTGGGCTTCTTATTGCTTCCCTCACTCACTGACGAATTGTCCTCTGGCCTGCTTGTGAACCTTTCACCAAGAAAATGGACAGACGTGTACATTATATTTCCTGGCTGACCCTCTAATAATAGGGACCAGCCCTTGGCTCAGACACAGTCTTAATACAGGCTCCTTCGTAAGCCACTAAGTGATAATTTCCCACGTCAGAATCATAAAAAAAGATGGTCACTATTCTCTCCGCTTGACTTTCAGTTTAGATTTAGCCTTTCAAGACTATTCTTTGCAAAATATGAGATTTCTTGAAGAATCATCAATATCAATGATCCTCTCACTCTTCATCTTTCTTGGATTCCAAGTATTTTTACAAAGTTTTTTTTTATAAATTACACAGCCTTGAATGAGGAATTCAAGCTTACTAACTGTCATGATTCTTGTGAGATCTGAATGAAATTAGATATGCTAATGTGTTAGAAGAATATGGCTATCTTAGTGCCATGAAATAGATCACCCCTAACACCACTGGTTTACAACAGCAGGCATTTATTAGGCACCTGCATCTTCTTTGTGATTTGAGCTGGACACAGCCAAGCACTGTTCCAGACTGTGAGTCATGCTCAGGTCTGTCCCAGGTGTTCCTTCCAGATCCTGGGGTAAAAGAGTAGCAGCTCCCCGAGGGAAGTTCTTTCCATGACAGATGCACCACAGTTAAGATTATCAGTACAGAAGTTCATAAGTCCTCCTCTCTCATACTGCATCTGCTAATACTACATTAACCAAGTCACAGAAGCCATACAGGCAAGTCTAACATTGCACATTAGGGAAGACAAGAATCATAAAGGAGTATTTGCTGAGTGATAACTCAAGCCACTTGGGATAAACAAGTGTTTATGCTTTGGTTACTGTATTAGCTTTCCTGTCACTGGGACAAAGTACTAGCCAGCCACAATTTAAAGGATGAGATGTTTAACTCAGTCCTGGGGGACTCAGTCCATATTCAGCTGGCTCAAAGACAGGAAGAAAATGGCAAAAGAAAACTGCTTACTTGATGAATGCCAGGAAGCAGAGGGAGAAGGGAAGGGGCAAGGAGGGAGAGAGACCATCCAAAGTAATGTCTCTGGTGACACACCTCTTCCCATTGGGCTCCACCTTCGCACAGCACTGTAGGCCAGGAACTCAATGATAGATCAAGCCACTGCAGAGTACAGTGCCTCATAATCCAATCATTTCTCTAAAGCTTCACCTTTAAACACTTAAAACTTTCAGAAAATGTTCTAGATATAAACCACACTAATGAGCTTGACCACTGGCTGGCTAGCACCTCTGCACATGGTACAGGCTTGATCCTGACTGATGGAAAGTCTGCTCTTGGTTGTGCTTAGTCTGTTGACTCCACAAGTACAGGCAATTGCCTGCCCCATGTTCACATGGGTTGTTATTAACGTGTCTTTGGGAGAGGGGGACAGATGTCTAACAGGGGCCTCTGTACTCCTTTTTATTTCCATTTAATTTTTCATCAGGCACACTGATCAGGTGAATCACTGTTTTCCTCATTTCCCAATTGCCTGCTCAGACCACATGTCTCTACATTCCTGTTATCCTTTGTCTTGGGATCAAAATCTCTTGATTAGCAAAAATAATGGCCCATCCAAAGATAGCCTTGTCTAAATATCTGAAACCTGTAAAAACATTGTCTTCCAAGGCTCAAGAAACATTGTCGGTATGATGAAACTGAGAATCATGAATGTGAATTATCCTGGAATATATGGATGGGTTCAGTGTACCCAAAATAGGTCCTTACAAGAGAGAGAAGGTCAGGAGAGACATGTCACTCTGCTGCTATGGGAGATGGAGGATGGAACTCTGACCCAAGGGATACAGACATTCTGTACAACCTGGAAAAGGCAAGAAAACAGATCCTTTTCTGAAACCTACAGAAGGGACACAGCTTTGCAGGCATGATTTGATATTTTTAAATCAGGTATGTGATTGGCTCATTCTAGTTTTCATTGCTGAAGAAATCATGGAAACCTGCTTCATCTGAGTTCCTGAACGTAACCATGGAGAACAGCCACCTTACCGACCCCTGGATAGTCACATAGCATGAGAGAGATGCTTCTGTTACAGATGAAACCACTCAGGTTCAAAGATGGCTTGTGCAGCTTATCTTTTCTATATCTTGACTTGTTTCTTTATTCCTTTTATCCCATTTATCATTCTCCACCACAACCAACCATTATAGTGTTTATTCTGTATTCTCAGAAAACACACACTGCTGCTGTACACTTATTAAATCACTCTTTATGGTACCGTGTTGCCTGGTTTTGCTGCTTACACGCTTCCCTCCGTGCCATGCATGGAACCCTATCCATGCAGCTACAGACACACATCAAATTTGCTGCTGCTGACCTCTGAGTGGTATCCAGGGATGAGCAACAGCTATTACTGCTCTCATCCAATCCAACGAAAGACAAACACTTCCATTTAACAAGTCCCAGCCCAGCCGAAGGGTATAAAATCATTCTTAATATTCTTTTCTGATGTTACAGATCTGTCTGTTGACATGTTAGGTTTTTCTGAAGAACACTACCTTGGGATGAGCTATAAAGTTAGAATTCAGTTTTATTTTCTTTTGAACAATGAATAAGTTTTCCTCTCAACAATTTATTAAGCATTCTGTTCATTCGTGGAGCTACCTTGATCAGACAAGAAGCTTCTATATACAGGAATTGATTCCAAAGCTGTCCATTCTGCTACTGCTTGCTATTGGAGCATGAGCACCACGTTTTAAAACTATAGCTTTGGAGTATTTGTTACACACTGATTCCTGGTAGGGCATATTCTCCGTTTAATATGTCCTCAAAGGTGACTATTAAGGTATGAGGTTTTACATATTTATTAGTTCATCTATATACATCTAGGAGTTTATGAAATTCTTTAAAAATTTAGCAGATTTTTTTATTGGCATTGCATTAAAATATATAGACCACCTTGGGGGATATTTTCATTTGTGTAATAATGTCAGCCTATCCATAGTTTCTTCATTTATTCTGATCTTATTTCAAGTCTTTGATTAGATTTAAAGCTTTTTCCATATTCTTGAGCTGGTTAAATTCTAAATATTTGATAATTTTTATTGGAATCGCTCTAGATTCTCTAGTTCTTTTTTATAAGTTTATATCATACCTAGAAACCTTAAACTCTGATTAATTATTACAATATTTATTAGCATTATTTTTTTCTGAGATGCATATCATGTTATTTCCTTAAACAATGAATTTTTTTCTTTCTTTGAAATCTTCACATGTCTTCGGGTATGGGTCAGAAACTTCAGCATTTTGGTTAAATAGCAGCCTTGGTTGAGAACACTTTAGTCTTCCTATCTAAAAAAGAATGCACCTGAATTTTCTGTATTAAGTATAATATCTGCTGTAGGATTTCAGCTTATAAACTTTAGCAATTTTTAAAAAGTTTCTATTTTCTAGGGACCTTTAAAAGTAATCATAAATTGGTGAAAACTTTTATCAAATGTTTGCTTCTTAGAGATAATCGCAAAATTTTTTATCATTTAGTATATTAAAGTAGTGAATTGTACTAATATTGAAATAAACTTGCTCCTGGGAAAAGCCCCATAGGTACAGCATTATTATTTTTGCAAAACACTGTTGGATTTATTAGCTAATATTTACTTTAAATGCATTTTCTATATATTCACAAATGAAATGGGCCTGTATTTTCTCATGTTTTATTCTTATCTGATTTTGGAATCAACATTTCAGTAACAGCTCTAAGAAGAGCCAAATAACCCTTTATTTTCTAGGGGGCAAAATCATCCTTTAAAACTTTGGTAGAATTCGCCTTTCAGTCATATGGGTGTAGTGTTTTGGAGAAGGGCTTGATTAATTTTTCAATTTCTTTTATCTTTTTGGTCCATCTAAGTGTTCTCTTTGTCCTTGTGCCTGTTTTGTTTTTTAAGTTTTTCTACAGTCATGTCAATTCAATTTCAGGTTTCCAATTTAATAGCACACAGTTAATTATACATTTATTTTTAATTATTTATTTCATCTTTTTCTATCAATTGGTTTTGTTTTTGGTAGGGTCTTCAAAAAATGACTTTTCATGTTTATATTCTTCTCAAGTTAGTTAATATTGAGGCTTATTAATTATCATGTCATTCAGACATTTTCTAATATTCTTGAGTTGATTAGTTAGGACATTTTTCACTATTTTAAATAATTATGGATTCATAACAAGTTGCAATGAAGTTGTTATAGTTGGGATACAATATACATACTTCTTCAAAGGGTCATTGAAAGCTTGCTTGTAAATGGGTTTGGGGGAAGCGAATGGGTCATGGGGCTATAATTTCATCAAGGGGAAGAATACACTGATGAGGTCATAATTTAATGACATTATTGGGAGGTAATAGAAACAGGAAGTGGGGCCTATTTGGAAGGAGTAGATTATAGGCATGTGAACCCGAGGACTGTATCTGGCTGCCAGCCCCTTCTTCTCTGGCTCTTTTTCTATTTTTGTGTCCTGGCCACCATGAGATGAGCAATTCAGCATTATCAGTGTTCCCTGCCATAATGATTCTCCATCAAAGCAAGCACGGGACAAACAGAGCAAAGTGACCATGGACTGAAACCTCTGAAACCATGAGCCAAAATACCCTCATTTAAACTGATTTATGTCAGATTGTCAAGGCAATAGACTGTTGACTAATACAGAAGTATATAGCACAATCCCAAGCACTTCTTATCCATCCTCCCTGATGTTAACATCTCGTGTAAAATATCAAACAGAAAACTGACATTTTCAGCACCCATGAAGTTTATTCAGACTTTATCAGGTATATGTGCTTTTATTTTTATCTCTGTGTTCAATCTTATATAGTTTTACCCTGTATAAAGTTTCATATAACTATAACTACCATTAAGAGACAAAATTATACCATCACCAGAGCCTCTCACTGTTGTGGTTTGCATGTTTGTGTTCCCTCCAAAACCTATGTTGAAATTTACTCCCCAGTGCAACAGTGTTAAGAGGTGATGTCTTCCCATAACCTCCTAAAAAAGGGGTTAAAAGGGGGCAAATTGACCCTTTTGAATCCCGCTTTCATGTGTGGACAAAGCATTTGTTCTCCCAAGAAGATTCATCAACAGGTGACATCTTAGAGGCAAAGAATAAATCCTTACCAGACGCAGAAACTGCCAACATTTTCACTGTGAACTTAACACCACCCAGAAGTATTAGAAACAAAATTTTACTATTTATAAATTATCTAGCCTAAGGTGTTTTGTTATAGCAACAAGAGTAGACTACAACACTTGATACTACTCTAAGACACACACACCTACTCTTTCTTCATTGGAATCTGAAACCCTAAGTAGCCTACTGATCTCTATTTTTTTCCACCTCACTATTTTTTATTTCAATGAAATGTTTTATATAAATGAATTAATATAATATAATGTTTTGACTGAGAAGAATTTTTCACTTAGTATAATCCCCGTAAACCTCATCCAAGTTGTTGCATATCTGAGTAGTTTGCTCCTTTTTATTGCTAAGTAGTACTCCACAGTCTGGATGACTCACAGTGTAAAGATTTGCCCACTGCAGCATACTTAGATAGTTTCCGATTTGGGGTTGTTATGGATAAAATATAACTATGGACATTCATATGCACATTTCAGTGTGAACATGATTTTTCATTTCTCTGAAATGAATATTTGAGACTGCAACAAATTGCTAGGTTACACAGCAAGTTCAAGGGTAATATATAACAAAATGGCAAACTACTTTCCAGAGAGTCTGTACTGTTTTATATTTCCACCAGCAAGGTATGGGAGGTCCAGATTCTTCCTACCCTCTCCTTCACTGGACAGCATTACTGCTTTTCATTCAAACCATTCAGATGGTGTGTAGTGATGTATCAGGGTAGCTTCAATCTGTGTTTTCCTAAAGGCTGCTGATGTTGAACATCTTTTCACATGGTTTGCTTTTACTTGTTTGTCTTCTCTATTTGGCCATATACATGTTATATGATTATATTTATGGGTTGTTTTTAACTTTTGTTCCGAGTAGAGGAATTTAAAGGTCCAATTCATCACTGACTTCAGCTTTAGCTCTGTTCTACAAATACACACATGCTCTACTGCCATTAGTATTCACGTCATAGTTTCTTTATGATTTCCTGTTAACCCAAGTGTTACTTAGTCATGTTATTTAGTTGCCAGATTCATGGAATCTTAAAAACTGGTTTTGGTTATTAATTTCTAATTTTATTGTATAACAGTTGCAGAGCATGGTCTGAATTGTAGGGGTTGTTTAGAATTTAATTAGGTTATTTTATATGGCCTAACCCATGTTCTACTTGTGTGACTTGTGTGTGTTCAAAAAATTCATTTTCTTTGGGTTTAGAGTTGTACATATTAAAATTATTTAATACTGATAAGTAAATATCTTAATAAGCTTGAGCATTATATTTTCTTTCTGTCTATTTTCTTTTTCTCTCTCTCTTTCTTTCTTTCTTTCTTTTTTTCTTTCTTTCTTTCTTTCTTGTACCATGGATTGAACTCATGACCTCATGCTTGCTAGAGAGGCACTTACCCCCCTAAGCTAAACACCCAGCCTTTGCATTATATTTTTATGTCATCAATATAATTTCTTTTAAAAAATATAATTTCCTTTTTTTCTTGATATTATTGTTTCAATAGATTTATCTTAGTTCAATCATTAACTTGCTTCCACCATGTATAATAACCAGTAACAACCCTAAATTATGAACATAATGAACATTATGAACATAAGCACCAAGCATAGAACTAAGCACTTCATTTATATCACATTTGCTCCTGTAATTATAAGTCCCAAAGCCCAATTCTACAGATGAAAAAACTGAGGATCTAGAAACAAGGTGACCATGATATGCAACCAGCAAATGGCAGAGCTGACATTTTGATATAGATTTGTCAGTTAATTCCAACCTTTAAGACTCTAGAAATTAGTTTACTCATTTGTATAAGGAAGATGTTTGGAGGACCTCAAGGGATCCTTTTAGGCCAAGAAACTTCTTTATTTTCAGCCTCTAAATTAACATTTATTGTGCTCTTCTTACGTGTTTTCTAGGTTTTGTGCTAAGTCCATTATCTTGTTTCATCCTCATACATACTTTAGAAGGAAGGCATGCAAATTGCAATATTACAAATGATTAAACAAAAGCTCAGAGTGGAACCCTACTAGGATAAGAACTCAGTGAGGATGACTCTGGGGCCTACGGTCTTAATCAGAGTGCTAGACTTTGGTCTTCCACATTGAAACTGAAGGCTTAATAGACAATATTTTGTGTAGCTCTAATAGCTATCAGAGGGAGGAAAATGTTTTTCTGTTTAACAAATGTATTCAACTGTCCTCTGGTGAAACCCTGGTACTCTTGAAAGAAGAGTCTCTCTCTCTTTCTCTCTCTCTCTCTCTCTCTCTCTCTCTCTCTCTCCCTCCCTCCCTCCCTCTTTCGTCCCGTTCTCCCCTCCTGCTGTCCTCCCTCCCTCTCGTATAGTCTCTTTGGGTTAGTTGGAACTAAAGCCTAGCATCCTCTAGTTCTCAAGATATTTATCACGTTCGTCAATGTAGCACTTGACTCCTGGTAAGCTGCTTGCAGACTTTGGGCTCATTTTTTCCTCTTTATCGCTTTCCATCTCACCACTCAATTGTCTAAGGAGGTTCATCCACCATTCACATTGCCCATCACGTCTTATATTTTTCCACACAATGAACAGTTAAGCCACTACAACTAGTACTGTCCTTTACAAAGAGATGGAGCTCTGCTCAGTCATTCTAGCCCTTCTATCCACCTGTCTTTTCTGCATTCCTCTGGTTCTCTGGAGAAAGGAAAAGAAGCAGTGAGTTATTACCATGTTAAGCTGCACTAAATGGCTTTATATTACAGTTAGAGACCTCTGGAGAAATAACAATGAGATCACTACATCTTTTGTTCTTGGAAAAATAATGTGGCAAAAAGACATCTCTAATCCTCTATTTTAATTTGTTTTTATTGATCTCCATGAAAATTAAGGCACCGAGTTTTCTCACTGCAAATGTTATGATGATGCAAGGGGAGGGCCTAGTTATAAGGAATTATGATTTGAGGTTGTGAGACAGACTTTTCATGAGGCAGGCATGGGGGAAGATGGTGGATGAGCAAAATCCTAGAGAAGGAAGTATACAGAATGAACATATCCACTCTGTGTTTCTGTGTAACTCTGAGCAGTAGGTTCAAGAGTATGTGTCATGGGGCTGGGGATTTAGCTCGGCGGCATAAGCACCTGCCTTGCAAGCGGGCAGTCGTGAGTTCAATCCTTGGTACCGATAAAAAGGAAAAAGACAAAAAAAAAAAATACGTGTTATAACAGAGGCAGTTATGAGCTCAGTCAAAAATGCCAACCCTCCACTTAGCTACCAAGCAGTATCCTGTATCCTATCACACTATGTACTTTATCTGCTTGGCACTTGGCACTTGTTCCTGTATTGATGTGCTTGTTAACTTATTTTCTCCAACCTAACCTGAAAAAATAAATTGCACGAGAGCAAGAACTGTGTATTTGTTTTCTGTATTTCCCAAGTGTCTAAAGTCACACTTGGCACATAATGAGCAGGCAAATATTTGGATAGACGGATGGATAGGTGGATCGATGGATATGTGTAATAAACACTCTGTTTTATAATCTTCTATGATTTCAAAATTTTCTGTAATGAATACAATTACTACTCTATCAAAAAATTAGGTTTAATTCAGCATCTTTCTTCCTAGATCTCTTCCTGTGTCATCAGTTCCCATGGCTCTCCCTCCTTTGATCTCCAAGAGTGCTGGACCTGTCAGTGGACACTGGGCCTTTTATCATAGTACTGTATTTGTGTGCAGTTCTACCTGTTCCCTGCTGGAATCTAAGGCCCTTCCCAAATGTTAGACTCAAGCTGACAGATCATCAAGTTTACTTTCTTATAGATGAAGACAGCCAAATTCAAACAAATCACTTAGTCAAATCCAACAGCAAAAGAAAATTCAGAAAAATGCTATATTATTTGTTATACTTTGTTTACATTGTTCTAGGTCATTGGCTAAGTTTGTGACAGGCTGGGCTTTTAATGGGAATATGGCCCTCTCATCTCTCTCTAGGATACAAGGCACTTATTTCTGCATTTTAAAATTCATATTTCCTACCCCAGGGCATCTACTCAGGAACTGGAAGGGACAAGAAGTGCCAGCAAGTGGAGTGGCAAACCAACACATTTTTTCTTTATTTTGATTTTGCATGTTCTTATACCTGGCAGCATGCTCTTTATGCCCAAAGAATTAATGAGGAGAAAGGAAATAAAATAATTATCTGATCATTATAAAATCACACACATTTCATTCCCAGGTGTTTTTGTAATAAACGTGTAAAAGCCTCTTTCAGCTTTGTTATGAGGGTCTCAGAATTGAAAAATGGTATCTTAGCTATAATAAGAATTCCAATATGGAGTACTAAAGATGTGGAAAATATAAAATAAAATATAGTACCCCAAGTCCAGCTCCTTGGACACCGAATCAGAGTTTTGCATTCCATGCAGATTTTTATATTTTCGTTCAATATATACAGGTATTTGTGTTTCATATATATATATATATATATATATATATATATGAATTACATAGTATTCAGTTTTAAACTTAATATATCTCATATTACATATACATAATTATGGAGGATATTTGTATTTTAAAAATTATTTATGTTATTTGAGCCCTTTCATCAACAACAAACTACTTTTCTTCACTTACCTAGGTCTTTCTAAATGTGTTAGCATAAATTTTGTAACATTATAGATCTAACACCTCTTACCTTATGTTGATATACCTTTCATTTTTGCTACTAAACTGAGTAGTATTTTCAGTTCACGTAAGTATAAAATGCATACACAGACATACACAGATTACTGAATTGTCACAAACTTCACACCTCTATAGCCAGACGCAGATAAAGGAAGTGATGTCACCAGAAGAAAAATGCTGCCTCATTGAGTCCCTCTACACACAGTATCCCCACCAGTAAGGTAACTGCTGTTTTAAAACTCTGGAATGGGGGCTGGGGATTTGGCTCAGCGGCATACGTGCCTGCCTTGCAAGTGCACAGTAGTGAGTTCAATTCCTGAAGTTAAAATTTTGAATGACATTTTCTAATTACTATATAAATGCAAATCACTTGTATATTGACCCAATATCTAGTAACTTTAATGCAGGCTTTACTATATATAACTTTCTATAATCACAAATGAGTTATGTGTAAGATAAAGTAATAATTTTTCTCTCTAGTCAACCATGTCAAATGTGACAAGTGTATAGCATTTTCTTCCTTTCCTTTTTATTTCCTTTAAAAATTTCCCCGACTACCCTGACCATCTTCGATACTATGTTAAAAGAAGTAGGTTTGATGGATTTCCTCTTTTTTCATGATGTTCAGGGCAATGTTTTCATATTTCATATCATTTTTGTGATGCTCATTGTCTGGTTTTTCAAGATGTCTCTTAAAAAGAAATTAAGAGATTAAGAAAATTGTTTTCTATTCTGGGGTTTATGAGATCTTTTTAGCTTATTATCAATGTTTTTTTTTTTAATTTTAGCAAGTGATTTTATGCAACTACTCAGTTTTGATTCTTCTATTTGGATTGATTAATGTGGTAATTACATTAACATATTTTCCAGTGTCAGACAGCTCTTGTATTTTCTCATTGAAGCCAACTTTACCTTCATCTATTAATCGTTTCACTTCTTAAACTTGTAATTGATATTATACATGCATATCATAAATCAAAAGCAAACAGCTTGGTGACTTTCCACCAAACAAAAACTCCCTTGTAGCCAGTCTTGACAAACAAAACATTACTAACATTTCAGAAGCTCCATCATGTTCCCCTCCAGGCACTAATTATTATAAGGATAGCTGATATCCTGATAGTTTCACTGATTAATTTCATTTGGCAAGCATGCATTTCTTTGTGTCTTGTTTTCTTCACTTTAGACTTATGAGAATTTACCAGTGTCCACTATCACCGCATTGCATGAATATGTGTCAATTATTTGTTTATTCTACTGTTGAGGGACACTTGCTATTGCTTCAAATTATTAACTATTAAGGATAATATTATTATAAGCATCCCTTTATATCTTTTGTGAATATATAAATGCATTTCTGCTGGGAATACAGCTAGAAGTGGAACTGTTTGGGCATGGAGTAGTAGATATCCAGTTTATTTATATATAAAGGATCTGCAAACTACAGACCTTGTGCTAAATTCATCCTGCCAACTGTTTTATTGAAACACAGCTCCTCCCACTTGTTTCCTCTATTGCTTCTGTGGTTCCTTTAGCACTATAATTGTAGCATTAAATAGTTGTGAGATTACATAAGCTGAAAACCTTGAACTATTTATTGTCTGGTCTTACAAAGGAGAATCTGTTTCCTGGTGTGTACTACGGGACAACTTTCTACAGTGATCCTTCCAACCTGTATTCCCACAACAGTGCCTTTGCTATGATGTATTCTGTTATATAACGCTGAAATTTTTTTCTTATTGTAGGAGAATTTAAACTGGAATTTCTCTCTGACTTTGTGTATAGTGATATGATTTTCATATTAAAATAACAGTCTTATGAAAGTAATTGGGAACTCTTCATGTATTTCATAATATACGCTAGGAGAGTTTGCCAAAAATTATAATTTTTTTAATATTTGGTCACATTGGCTTATTGATTTGTGCTTGACATTTTAAGAAACTTTTAATTATTAATTTGAAAATTTGAAAATTATATTAATTGTTTAAAGTTTCAAATCAGCTCTGCAAGTTATATATTTTTTAAGTTTCACTTATTGGCAAGCTGTTAGTTACAATGGTTATTCATTATATGTATTTTAATAGGAATTATTTTATATATTAAAAAGCATTTATAAAGAGAAAATACAGTTCACTCACACCTATGCAACACCTCCTGAGAAATAGAACAACTCCCAATAGGAGAAATATACGTGTGTCCTTTCTTATCCTATTTCCTTGCCTTTACCTACTACCACTGGAGAAATACCCACTATCCGGAATATGTACCTCCAAAATACATATTGCTTAGCTTTGTATTTCTGAGGGATATGTAAAAGTACTGATATTTCATATATTATTCTTTGCCTTATATTTTTCACTCAAATGTCAGGTTTGTGACAGTTTTCCATTTCACATTGTTTTATTCATTTTTATTGTTGCATAAGACCCTATATGAAAAGATTTAAACTACAATTTATTCATCAATTCTAACATAGACATTTATTTGGTGCCAAAGTTTTAGCTATTTAGTAAGCAAAGCTGTTTGAATATTTGTGTGTACATCTTCTGACAGTATATGTGCAACATTTTCCCTAGTCTAGGTTGCATATTTGTGAGTAAATCACTGAATCTTGTGTTTTATATATATGTATTCATTTAAATATATGGAAAATTATTTATCAAAGGGGTTAGAGTAAATTACTTTTGCATGAGGGGTGTTTAAAAAGTTATTATTCTAAAAAATCATTAATACATTGCTTTGCTTTTTATGCCTTTTGAAAAAGTTTCAGTTTTCTGTATAGCTTTTGTTTATTTCATTAGTCTGATTCTATATTATTCTCTCATTACTTCTTGGTTTAATCCATTGGGGTTTTTCTTACTTTTAAAAAATGGGTATTTAAATCATTAATGATCTGGCTATTCTTCATTACTCTAAGCAATTTAAATATAAAAGTTTATCTCAGAATGTGGGTTAAGCCAAAAAATATGATTCTATTTTATTAGTTTTGTTGTCACTCAGTTCTTGGTAGATCACTTCTGATAGCTTCATTGGCCTATAATTATGTAGATTTCCAAATATTAGAGGTTTTTATAAAGCTTTATTTTTGTTTCTTGTTTCTAACTTAATTTTATTGTAGTCAAAGGATTAGTTTGCGTGATGCTGACTCAATAGCTCTGAGATTTGTTTTATTGATTGGTTATTGATTTTTAAAAGTGTTTTGTGTGTTCTTGAGAAAAATGTATAATGCCTAAAAATGGGGTGTAGCATTTTGTTGGTCAAGTGGACAGAGCTTATTAGTGGCATCATGTACATATTTATTTTTTTATTCAGATGCTTCATCAGTCTGTTAGATAAATTAGTGTCTGATATCACTTCTAGGCATTCTTTTTTCATTAAGTTTATTTGTACTACTTAGATATATCTATAATGATCATATTCATCATAGGTAGTTTGTACCTATATATTATATAACTTGATTCTTTTTTCCCCAATCACCCCCTTTATGCCTTTCCCTCCTCATTTATAAAGCATTGCTTCCACTCTATTCTTTTCCTATTGTTTATTCCCCTCTTTTTTTTCCTTTCCTCCTTCTCCCTCCTAATTCCTCTCTCCTTTTGAACAATTTCTTCCTATTTCAAAATACCTATTGTATATTTTGGTCCTTACTCTTTCCATTTCTTATACCAGGGAAATAATGTAATATTTATACATATGTGTATGATTTTTTTCACTTAAGAATATGATTTCAAGATGCATCCATTTAACTAAAAATCTCTCAAATTTACCTTTTATGGCTGAGAGGTACCCCATTATATTAAAAACACGTTTTATTCATTCCTTGACTGATGGATATTTGGGTTGTTTCCAAGATTTAGCTATTACACACTGTCCTGCTATAAACATGGGTGCACATATATTGCTGTGGTATGAGGTTTTTAATTTTTCTGGAAGCTTCCAAGAAGAGGAATAGCTGGGCCCAGTCTATACTCCCACTAACAGTGGAGAAGGGTTCCTTTTTATATACAGCTCCTCCAGCTTTGTTATTAGTTGATTTATTAATAATAGCTATTGTTTTGGGAGTGAGGTGGAATCTCAGTGTTTCAGTTTGCATCACGTCAATGCCCAGTGATGCTGAACATTTTTTCATATATTTATTTGCCATTTGTATTTCTCCATCTGAGAAGTATGTATTCATTTTAAAAGCCCATTTTTGGATCGGATCTTTAAATTTGGGATGCCAGATATTTTTCAGTTCTTTATATGTTCTAGATATTAGTCCTTCTTTTAAGGGAAAATTGACTTAATTTTTTTCTTACTCTGTATTTTGTCTTTTCACTGTTTATGATTTCTTCTGCTATGTAAAAGCTTTTAAATAGGGTGAGATCCCAGTTGTTGAATTCTTGTATTATTTCCCATGCAATCAGGGTTTTATTCATGAAAGTTTTGCTTATACCTGTGTCTTCAAGGGTTCTGCCTGTTCTCTCTTCCAGCAGATTTAGTGTTTCTGTTCTAATTTTTATATCCTTACTCATTTAGATTTTAGTTTAGTGCAGTAGTTTTAGTCCTTGGCATTTGGAAAGTCAATTTTTCCAGCACCATTTATTAAAAAAGCTAACTTTCTTCCTGTGAACATGTTTGGTAAAAGGAATAAGTATAGCAAAAGAAGAAGCTGAATTATCATTATTTTCAGATGACAAGATACTCTACACAGACGACCCTAAAAACCCCACCAAAAACTTGTAGTTTAATTGCCAAAGTCAGTAGTGTAGTAGGACACAAAGTCAACACTCAAAAATCAATAGCGTTCCTGTACACAAACAACAAATGTACTGAGAGAGAAATTAGGGAAGCCATATCTTTCACAACAGCACCCAAAATAAAAAACATGAAATATTTAGGAATCAGTTTAACAAAGGAAGTAAAAGATCTATATATTGAAAATTATAATTATCTGAAAAAAAAGATCTTCCAGATTTCTTCGAGTTCTTTTGTGATTTCATCTTTTTCATTCCTCATTGCAGGAATTTGAGTCTTTTCTCCTTGTTTTTTTTTTTTATAAAGTTCACTAAGTGTTATCAATTTTATGTAATTTTCAAAGAACAAACTCTCTGATTCATTCTTTGTATTGTTTTATTAAAGTCAATTGCATAAATTTTTGCTCTCATCTTTATAATGTCCTCTTTCATACAAGCTTTGGGTTTGACTTGTCCTTCTTTTTCTAGAAGTTTGAGGTTCAACATTAGGTTGTTTATTTGAGTTTGTTCCTTTCTAGAACTGTTTTCATTACATCTTATCTAGGTATCTTTCCAGAACAATGAAAAGCATTATATCTCAGTGATGTATGTGTTACCATGTTCATAGTGGCATAGTTCATCATAGCTAAATCTTGGAAGTAACAGAAATGCCCATCAACCAATGAATGGATAAAAAGATATTTTTGTACAATGGAATATTACTCATCCATAAAGAAAGATAAAATTGAGACATTTATAGCTAAATGGATAGAACTTGAGATCATAGTCATAAGTAAAATGGATCAGACACGTGTAATTCACATTATCTTTCTTGTCTAAGAAGCTGAAAATGTAGATAAGAATCTAAATATACAATAGATATTGTGAAATAGCAAGAAAGTTCCAAAAGAAAAAGGAAATAGGGAGATGGCAGGACAAAGGAAGGAAGGAAAAACGTGAGAAAAGAAGGATAAAAGGAAAACCGAGCTTTGTGAACGGGGAGGGGAAAGGGATTTGAAAAACAGGAATAAGAATGGGGAAAGAAAGCAGAAACAATATATATCATGTACAAAGTCCCTATAATGAATGTGGTCATCGTGTTTATCTAAATTGTATCAATAAACTTATTTTTTTTCAAAAAGGAGATTGAAGACAATATCAAAGAAATAGGAAGATATTCCTTACTCATAGGTAAGAAGAACTAATATGAGGAATATGGCTACACTACCAAAATTGCCATGCAGATTTAATGCAATTCCAATCAAAATACCATTGGCATACCGCATGGAACTAGAGAAAAACATTCCTAAAATTCATTTGAAACCAGAGCAGACCTAGAATAGCAAAAACAACTCTCAGTAACAAGGGCAAGAAAGGGGGATCACAATCCCTGGATTGAAATTATATCACAAAGCTATTGTGATAAAAACAATATGGTACTGGAAAAAAAAAAAAAAACAGAGGTGAGGATAAATGGAACAAATTAGAGGATGCAGAAATAACTCCAAACACATCTCCGTTAACTTATACAAGACAAAGGGGCAAACAAACTCACTGTAAGAGAGGCTCTTTAAGAAATGTGCTAGAAAAACTGCCAAAGTCCAGGCATTCTTCTATGCGCTCTGCACATACCACCCTTGCTTCTGTTAACATAGTCCATGAACTCTGCACCCTCAGGGCTGCTGTACTTACTGATTCCACTACTTGGAATGCTTTTCTCCAGTTTACGCCTTTGGTTGATCCTTTCGCTTTATTCAGGCCACTTTAGGAAAAAGTCCTATTTTTACCACAATCTAAACAATATATTACATCATAACATTCTGTACTATTATTCTTATTTATTTATTCTTTCTAAATACCTACCAATATCTGACACATTAAGCATTTTATTATACTTTCCATCCAGGAGAGAATGTGAACTCCATGAGAGCAGGAAGCTGGATTTATCCATTGTTGTCTCCTTAACTCTTACAATGATATTTGCAATAAAACTGATGCTTGGGAAACATTTATTCAATGAAGGAATAAATGAACATCAAACGTTTCAAACATCTCAAACTGGCAGATTTGAAATTTTCTCTACAATTCGTCAGTTTGGCTTTACATATTTTGAGATCATATTATTATCTGTGCACAGACACAGAGAACAAATGGACCTTTTAAGTAGACAAATCAAATCCTTTTAGTTAAACAATAATATTTCACTTTACATTCAGTTTATTTTATCTGAGATTAGTATTGTTTTACCAGCTTTTTCCTATTGTTTTTCTTATATATATTTTTTGCTATGTGGACTTCTAAATTATCTGTATTCTTGGATTTCAAACGAGTCTCTTTTAAAACTCTAATATTTCTTTTCTAATTAAATGTAATGATTTCATATCTACAGGAGAGAATTTAGTCCATATGTATTTGTTGAGATTGCTCTGAAATTAAGAATGATTTGTAGCATCCTACATTGTCTTGGTTATCTATCCTCATATCTTTCTTTGTTTTCTTTTCAATGTACTGAGTTTTGAATTCCATCTTATTTTACATCTGTCTTTGTTTGTTTTAAACTCCAAATATTTTACTGGTCAGTAGCAATCATTTATGCACACATGGCTATGAAGTTTAAGCATTCAGATAGGATCTATTCAAGATATCCTCTATTTTGAAAGCTGGGCAGAGAGTACCCACAATATATTATCTCATAGAACTTAGTACCAACTCTCCTCACTCAAGAGGTTCCTTTTAAGTTTCCAGTAAGGATGATTCTACTCTTCTCCTCCACCAATGTACTCTCAACTAAAACCTCAGTGGATAAGCATATTTCTCTATATAGCAAGGTGTTCTTAGGCTTCATAAATATGCCTAGTAGAGTTCATGACTCTATTATTTAAATGGCCTTGTCACAAACTGGACTCTTTAGCTATTTGTTGAGATAGCAGATTTTTAGGGTCATAGGAGGAGAGTGGCTTTGCTATGAGCAGCAGGAACTATTGCTTTAAATGTGTAAATGAACACTTCTTTGAATATCAATAAGATTTATCTACCCTTCTCCTTGCTCTCCAAAGGACACAGATTGTTCACAATCCTCAGTGACTTTGGAAAGAGAAGAGAAGAGAGAGTTACATTTGTCCTTTGACTGTGTTTTCCACTGGAATTTGATTAAAGAATATTTTACTTTATTCATTCTCCTTTTTAAAGTTAAATAAAAGTTTGGCCCAGAATAAGCAGCTCAAAGTTCTTCTGTGCTCCTTTCCCTGTGGGTTCTATGAATTGTGGAACAAAGTCGTTTCCAGACAGAAAGATGCAAAGCTGTGGACTCAGTAGCAGTGGGCTACTTGTATCCTTACTCATGGTCGAAGGGAAAGGCTTGGAATAACCCACTTTCCACTTATTTGTTCATCCTTTTAACATCTCCCCCTTTGGAATGTGTTTTATACATACTAATATATATATATATATATATATATATATCCAGCATTTATAACACATTACTCTATATGATATATACATTTATCAGTAAGTATATGAGTGTATGGGGAACTTCTCCTCAGAAATGTTTTAATGGCATAATTTTCAATTAAAAGAAAATTTAATGATCTAGAAGCATGAAATCTCAAGTACACCATTCAGTGCACACAGCCCAGTGGAGGTATCATATGACCTAATGCCTTATGGTGATACAGATGCCTCTCAGTTAAATCTAATTCCCAGAGTACTTCCCTCCTATCATTTCTCTCTCCATAACCTCTTTGTCTAAGACCCAGAGTATTGCCATCGCTTCCTGTTAAATATTTTTCTTCAAAGTAATAAGCAATGTTGCACAATATTTGTATAATTATTGAGAATGTATTTCCTTACTTGAGGGAAAATAAATGAAGATATCTTCTAGTATCAAGACCCCTAGAGGCCAAGGGAATTTGAGTAGTATAAGTGGCACTAATCCCATTCTACATGTTTGAAATAAACAGCTGTGGATACATTTTAATGTGAACTTGTGCTTCTGCGTCCTGGGCTTTTCCCTGCTGGGATTCTCTGTGAGTCCATGAAAAGCTTTCGACCAAGAACTGTATCTGTGCCCTTTGACTCTCTCATGAAAAGGACAGTATCATCTTGGATCTTAGGTTCTGCCCATGTCTCACTAAAAGAGGCTGGGGAGCAGAAAGTGCAAGGTCTTTCTTTGAAAACAGACAGAAAGAACTACATTGAGATACTATCTCCTAGGTTTGCACAAGATATAGGACCTTGACAATGTACCTTAATTAGGACAGGCTAGGTTAAAAAAGCCCCAAGATTCAGTAACCAGAAAACAACAAATATATAATTCCTACTCACATTATATGTTCAAGATTAGAAGGAAACTCTGCTAATCATAATTATGCATGGACTCAAGATGATGAACCAGATGCCATAAGGAGTTCACGTATGATCCACAAACTAATTTAGGTTTCTACCTAGATGAGAATTGGTACTTCTAAGATGGCAGAGAAGGGTAAGTTGATAATTTGCCCAGGAGGAAAAACAAAAATATTTGATGTATATCACTGATGATTAACACACAAAGTTGTTAAACATTTCTGAGCCCAAGTCTTCTATGTAAAAACAAGACAGTCGTAAAGTATAGGAACAGATAAATTAGATCAAATGTCTTAGTGCATGAAGTTCCCAGTATGAGACTTGCCCAATGAATTAGCCTTGACAAACATTAATTCCCTCCTGCTTGCATTTTATTCCTGGCCCTCCAAATCTGAGAATAAAAGAAATTTTTAAGAGCATGCCAGGGGCCTGATTCCCAATTCCACTAAGAAGAGAATGAAAATAGGTCCTAACAGCAGCCAGAGGGCAAGAGGCGGGCCAGGGTAGCCAGACCCAGGGATGAGATAGAATTTCATTAGCCGTAGGATTATTTTAGCACCAAATAACTTACCCTAGAAAACCAGAATGAAGAGAAAGTTCACCAAGGGGTCACACAGGTAGCCTGATCTTTCTGAGGTAGATGCACAGTGTGTTTCTTGATGCAGGCTGGCACTTTCATTAGCATATTTAATCATGCTTTTATCTTTAATCATCAAATGGCTTAATAGCGTGAGTTGTATTCCCAGGCTTGAAATAACAATGGTTATGTGGTTCTGTGATAGATGTTTTTAATAAAATCAGTAATTACCCTTTATCTGTCTATGTGTGTGTATGTGTATGTGTGTTGTACTATTATCTTTCCATTTTCTTTTTAATTGTGGCTTTTAGGTAGTGAAACAAAAAACAAAACAAAGGTAAAATTCTCAAAGTACTATTTTTTGGTTTGGTTTTATATTAGGAATGCTTTCCGAATGGAAGAAAAAGTGGCTCTCAAAGTATGAATTCTTATGAATGCTTTATACAAGAACAGTTAGGGTTGGGGAAAAAAAGCTCTGACCTCCCAGCCAAGCCAGTATGGGCTCAAATCCCAGTTGAGTGAGAACGGGGCTCATCTCAAGATCTTTCTGACCTAAATGTTCGTATCTGCAAAATGGCAGAGCAGTCATTTTCGTAAAGTTGCTCTGGGGAACAGAAAGACACTTTAAAAAAAATTTTTTTTTAGCTAACAAGTAATTAAATAGCCCTTTCTGTGCACCTGGAACTATTCAAAGTGATTTATGAAGATTAGCTTATTTAGCATTCAATGCAAATTAACTAAGATAGGTACTTTAGATCTCTCTTGTTTATAATAAGTGAACTAAGACAGAGAGAGGTTAAACAACGTATCTATCATTCTATAGCTAGTTAAGTGGCAGATCTGGTATTAGAACTCAGGCAGCTCACACCCCAAACCACTCTAAAAAGGTGATTTGTTCTGCTTTTGTTATTGGTCCCATAAGCATACCTTTACAAATCAGGCCTGGTGGGTGCACTGGGAACTTTGTCTATTATATGTTTGATGCCTGCTTTTTCATATATCCTTTGATGCAATCTGTTTCTAGGCAAACTACTTTGTAGAGTAAAGTGTCCTATATACTAACATTTCAGTGGCTGATATAGGACTGGCTTTTAGTTATATTGACTGTATGTCACCTTGCCAAACAGTTTAGGATTAAAAAAATAAGTGTGGTTCTCTGTAACTATTTTGTTGAAGACCATTCACGCTGAATCTAAGTTCATCTTTCCATAAAATAAGTCAATGAATTATACCTCTTATTTTATAGACTCAAGTGATGGGAAAATGGTATCACCACCCATTTATTTAGGAAATATTTATTGACATTTACTTAGAGTACTCCCTCAGAAAATAATCAGTGCTGCCTATATTGTGGCTTTTAATCACTCCTTCCTGGAGGGAGGGGACAGGAATTTTAATCAAATCTGACACGCTAACTCCAGAGCCTCTGGTCATGTAGATCAAAACACCCCTGGATAAAGAAAAAACAGGAGCTCCTCCACTTGTAGCTGGACATAAACCATCACATCAACTTCTGAGTCCTATCTATAAAATAGGTTTGATCTTTAAAAAGTACAAGTCTGAGACTATGAAAATACACAGCATTGTGCTGGCCATAGGTCAGGGATAGGAGAGAGACAGCCAGTTTCTAGTTGGATTTCTTTCCTTTTTTTTAAATAATGTCCTGGTGGTATGGATCTCAAAGGTGCCTGGTGTGCTGGGTACCAAAGTGGTATCACACTGCATCACATCATCATGCTTAATCCAGGGCTCCACTGTCTGTTTCTAATGCCCACAATAAAAATGCCCCAGGAAGAATTGGCTTATATGACAACAGTGCCAACAGCTTTGCACAATGATGCTTTCCTGGGTCCTTTTCGTGCCTTGAAACAATGGCATGTAGATATGCTCTTCTAGAACAATCTGGATCTTTTCTTTTGTAATGTATTTCTTGGGACTCTGCTTAAAATGCATTCTTCAGTTTCACCTTCCATGTGCATGAATTCACATTCTGTAAGGTGATTAAGTAAAAAAAAGAGATTCTCCTATTGCACATAGTGCAAACATAACTTACTTATTAGTCACATAAGATGTACTATGGTACTAACAGAAGAAATCAGTCCCCAAAAAGGAAGTTATTTTTCCATCTCAAAAGATGGAACAAAAGAACTTTCCCAGCATTTCGCTGGGCACAGAAACAGAGAAAGAGGCAGAACTGAGGGGATGCTGATGAAAGAAGACAGAAAAGTCACATAGACTGTAAGTAACAGATTTGGGGAGTCTCATAAGCAGATGGAAAAGTCATTTTTTCCCGTGTTTATTTTGAAGGATAAACCAGATGAAAGCCATATAGTTTTGGTAAAAGCAGTGACAAAAATTAAAGATTAAGATAATTCAAAAGCAAAAGTATTAGTAGAGACTTTGCTTGTTCTGCAAATAACAGTAAAGGTCCCAACACAATAGAATCATCTGGCTGAGACCAGCATGTGATGGTAGCAGCGGGAATTCAATGGGAAACAGAGCTTCAGCCCTCAAGGGAAAGAGAAATGAGAGTGGACCCCGGACACCGGCCACGACGTTGGTCTCCTGCACACTTGACTAACAGTCTTCACCAACCACACTGAATGAAGAACTCATTGTATGCAGTTTTATTGACAACCATGTTTAACAATCTGAAGATTGAAATGTGTTGATTCTCAGTCATTTATTGGACACAATTATTTCCAGAGCGGTCCTTTAACTAGGAACTTGATAAAGACCACAAACCAAATTCATTTGGAGATCAAGATTAACTCGATGATCACTTGCCCAGTCTTGGTGCCAAATGGGTGACCTTACAGAGTGCCACCCCGGGCCTTTGCAGAACTGGCTCCTTTTTTTAAAAATCTAGATTAAATTCCTACTAATGACAGAAAAAGTGCATCTACTCTATAATAATCTCCACTGTTTCAGAACAAAATCTAATTTCTAGAGTACCCATATTTCCCTTTGAAGGGTGTGTATTATGCTTGAACATGAAACAAAATTCCAAAGATTTAAAAGGTCAATTAGTAGGAAAAGATCCTCTTCCCACCTTCACCCTGAGCTGAATTACCTGCTATTTCTCTCCCTGGTGCCAAGTATTCCTTGCAATGTGACATGCAAATTTCTAAAGTCTTTCAGCACTCACACATACATTTTTAAATGGTCATACAAAAATTATTTTGGTGGGCTGAAGTTCTATGGCTTTTAATACATGTATGGATTTCATATAACCATCACCACTGTGAGGATTCAACACAGTTTCAGCATTAGAAAACAAACAAAAAAAAACAAATAATGTTTCTTATAGTTATGACATCCCTCCCACCTCTCATGTTTTCAGCCTTGGCAACCACTTGTCTCTTCTCTCCTACTTGTTTTTTTTTTTGTTTGTTTGTTTTTGGGGGGGTGTCATAATACAATACATATTGTGAAATCATACAATACATATTCTTTTGAGATGGCTTTTTTCACTCAGCAAAATGCCTTTGACATTTATCCTGTTGTTACATGTGTCAATAACTTCTTCATTTTTAGTTTCAGAGTAAGAATCTGGCATGCAACACAGTTCTTTATCCATTAACCTCTTGAAGGCCACATCTTTTTGGCGATTATGCATAGAACTGCTATCAGCAAACATTTATTCATGTATATTTTTTGTGTGAACATAAATTTTTATTTCTCTGATATAATGTACCTAGGAATTGGATCATTAGATTCTGTAGTAGTATATTCTGAGTTTTTAAAGAAACTGGCAAAATGTTTTCACACCTTTGCTTTTATTTTTAGCACAACTGGGAATCTGACTGTGTATTACTTTGATTTTTGCTTTTCAATTTTAGCAGTGTACCTTCTCAAGAATTCTGGATGTATCAGTTTATTTTGGTCTATCTCAGTAGTCTCCTTATCCTATAATCTTTTATTGTTGTCACTGTGCTTTTTGTGTTTTCTATTTATGTTTTCATGTTTTGTACCTAGAAAGGTACAAAGTCATTGTGCCAGTTATCTATCCCTTTAGGTCTCTTGAATTATTCATTTCTGGGTATTTTATTTTATTTCATCTATTTGCTTTGATTTATTTTGTTAGAAAAATTCTAATTCCTTGAGTTAGCGCCTTAATTCACATTAATAAATAAGAGAGAGTATGAATTAAACCTATAAGGGCTCTGTTCTAACTGTACCTCATTAGTTGTAATATGCACTGTTATCAGTGGCATTTTCTAGGTATTCTGCAATTATAGTATTGATTTCCTCTTTTATTCGAAGGCTGTATGAGAGAATATTTTCATTGTTATTATTATTCTTTTAAATTTCCAGGTGCTAAGATACAAAGTGTACAAAACAGTAAAAAGAACAGCTATCAGCAGCCGTTTACAAAGTAGAATATTAATACTTCTGAAATTAATACTTCTTTTTGTTGATTTCTCCTAATATGTACACCTTTTTCTACTCCTGGAGGCAAAATGCAACTCTGAATTCTGTTAATCACCAAACTGTTTATATATGAAACAAAAGAAAATGCTATTTTTAACCTTTATGTTGATGGACTCCATATGAATCCTTTCCAGTGTAATTTGCATTTTCTCTCAGCAGTATGTTTGGAATTCATCCATTTTGATACTTGTAGCTATACTGTGTTCATTTTCACTGTTGTATAGTATCCTATTGAGTGTAAATATCACAAGCTATTTATCTGCTTTACTACTGATGGGCCATTTGGATTGTTTCCAATTTTTAGCGTGTACAAACAAATATGGCTAAAAATATTCTTGTACCGAAGCCATGATAGAATGAATGAGGATTTATCTGCGTTAGCTCCTTTAGAGTGGAACTGCTGGCATGGAAGACATTTCTGTCTTTGGATTTATAACAAAATGCCCATCTTTACCTGCAGGGCCAATTTATACATACTTTCTTTCCTATCACCCTTTCACTCTATATCCTTAATCATGTTTGACAAAGTCAGACTTGAAAACACTTATATGTAAACTATAAATCATATTACATAGTACTTTTATATATATTTTATGCTTTCAGTGTACTTTGTCAGTTCTTTGTGATCATTCACACTTTATAAAATCTTTTTTTTTTCATTTTTTTCCCTTTAAAATGTCTTTTTAAAATTGATCCATTGAAACCTATGATTTGTTCTAGGTACTTATTTGTTGCTTTATATACTGCAAGAATTTTCTCCCAGTGTGTGGTTTGACTTTTTAAATTGAATCAGTTGCCTATTCGAGAACAAAAAGTCACAGATTTAATGCATCTACATTTAGCAACATTATTATTTGTATAATCTTCAAAAAATTATTCTTTAATCCACTGTCAAAAATATTTTCTTTAAATGTAAGGGTTGCCTTTTTATATTTGAATCAGTTTTCAGCAGAAATTGATTTTGTGACTAGGAAGTATTTGTACACTAATCTTTTTATTTTGGATAGTCAATTATTCCAAAGCTGTTTAGAATTGTTGCCCTGGTAATTTATAAAACAGTTCCATCGGTGTCGGGGTCTGCTTTAGAATGCTCCATCTTTTTTCCACTTGTTAATACCTATACCAAAATCGCACTTTTGAAATTTCTAAAACTCATAATATTCATACGTTGTTAATGCTGAGGGGCTGCCCCCTCTCTGGTTTTTCTTTTCCTCTTCCTTTCTTCTTTTCCATTGCTGGAGACTGAACCAGGGCTTCACTTACGCTAGGCAAATGTTCTGCTCCTGAGCTACATTTGTAGGTCAGGTTTTTATTTTTCTTTTAGATCTTTTCTCATGACTAAGTGGAGCAGTTTCTTGTTAAATTTCATGGGGAGGGTTCTGTTTTAGCTGGCATTGGATCTACAGAGTCATTGATAAAGGACTGACTTACAATAGCCTTCTAAGCATAGGAGTCTTTTGCTAACATATTTATTAAATACAATTAATGTCTTTCCATCAAATATTTTACCTTCCTTCACAAGAATTATGTACGTGGTATGATTCTGCCATAAGAAGTTGTATCTTATTACATTTATTATCATTTTAATATCTTTTTTGTTTACAGCTTTTTCTGAATAAACATTTTATTGAAGTTCCCTGTACAAAAACATGCCCAAGTCATAAATGTATAAAACTTTGTGAATTTTTAAGGAATACTAGTCCATGTAACCAGCATCAGATGCAGAACAAAACTCACCATAACATGAGAATCAACACAATGACCACCCAATATAGAGATCACCACTGGGCTGATCTCTCTTACTATAGATTAGCCTTGCATCATTCGGACACTTACAAAGTATATAGAATGTTTTCTTTTATTTGTAGTTTTTTCTTGAATATTAAAATTTTGTAAGCTATATCCAGGTTGAATGTGGTTTCCATCTTCTCCTCTTCGCTGCATAAATTTAAGTTATATAAATAACTAACAATTTATGCATACTAATTTTGATAAATTTTTAAATAGCTTCCCACTTAGGAGATAATGCCACTGTGAACATTCTTGCATATCATTTTTTGTACTTATGTGCTCATTTCTGTTAATTTTTATCTAGACATAAAATTGCTACAGATGCATATGTTCAACTTTTGTAGACTTTGCCATATGGTTTCAGCTTTTCAAAAAAAATTTTATCAATTTACAACTCTCTCATAGTATGCAAGAATTCCAATAAGAACACAACATGACCTATACATGAAAATCTAATGTCTCTTGTTATAGAAGCTTTAGTGAAAACTCTTATTAATTTTTAAAGATGATAGGACTGTTGCTCATTCTGTCCCCATAAATGTGCTATATTCTAAGAACGAGTCACCTCAGTCATCACATTTATTTTGTATGTGACTGGCTCTAATAATTTTTGCTAGTGAAGTTTTGCTTTCTGAATGCTATAAGTTATAGTTTCCTTTTTCATGCTGTCCTTTGTAACAAAGTTTATGTTTGCCAAATAAAATTAATCAGTGATGATTTCTACTATTTGTATTCTCTATAAGAATCTATGTAAGATTAGAATTTTTAAAATATTAATGAAGTGAAAAAAGATTAGAATTTTATATGTTCAAGTGTTTGTAAAATTTGCTTATTATTAAGCTACTTAGATCTGACATTTTCGTTTTAGACATGTTATTAACTATTGACAATAAAATACATTTTTAAAGATGATAGGACTATTGATATTTTTAACTTTCTCTTCAGTCAGTTTTCATATTTTTCTGTAAGGTCATTTCACTTAATTTTTCAAATTAATTAACCTAAAGATTATAATATTCTTTTATAGCATTGATGCACTTATAATTAGCTTTGTCATATATATTATAGTTTGTCTTCTTTCTTTTTTCAGTCTTGAAGAAGTCTGTCAATTATTTTAGCTTTTATTTTGGAACTTTTACTTTGTCAGTCTTTTCTACTGATAGTTTTGCTTAATTTCTCCTTTTCCCTATTTCATCCTTTCTATTGTCTCTGTTTATTTTAATTTTGATGTGAAATAATTATTTTATTAACTTCCAGTTTTAAAAATCAGGTATTAGTTCATTGCTTAAATTTCTTCATAAATTGTTTTATGCATAAATTGTTTTAGATGCATTTTATATACTTCAATATATAATATTTTCATTAACATAAAGTTGTAATTATTTTCCACATTTTTGTGATTTGGGTTCTTTTACTCAGCATAATTTAGGGAAGATTTAAATTTTCATATGATATGATTAGTACAAAGTCACCTCTATGTTAACTTTGCTATTTTATTATCAAATAATTCAATCTCTATGACATAGAATGTGTTGAAAACTGATTCATGGTGGGTTTATAGTTAATTTTTAAAAATTTTCAGATATACTTTATAAGGTTATGAAGTCCTCAGTTACTAAGTACTTTGTAATTATGTTGTTCAAATTCCCGTCATAGTAGAACCTTATTTTCTTGATTAACATTTCATTCACCAGGATAGGCTATATTAACACTGACCACAATGATGTATTTGCTCTTTTCTTTGGTATACAAATTGTCTCTTCATCCGAATGTACCTGTTTTTTTGTTTGTTTGCTTGTTTACTTGTTTGGTTTTTTGTTTGTTTGTTTTTGTCTAATGCAACTGATTAAAACACTGTGTCACGGGATCTACACATTTGCCATAAATATTTTCCTTGATCTTCCCCTGAGATGAATTATTTCCCGAGGAAAGTTCTGTTTCTTGAGAATGGCAGTTAGCAAACAAGATCTGGATACTAGTTATAGTCATTGGTAGTTAGGATGTCATTCTTTCCAGGTGTTCTCTACGAATAGAGCTTGAAATGACTGTGACATATACTAATTCATGAACAAACACATCTACCTACTTACTATCTATCTTTTTATGTATCCATCTATTATGATATCTGTGATTCCAATCCTATAAAGTCTAGCCTGCCCTTACCAATTCTGGCATGTTATATGAGTTCAAGACAACATATCTCTTGAGTTTATAGTAATACTTCTGATTTAAATTCAGAACTATGAGGTGCTTACATAATATCTAATATTTTGTATCCAAACTGCATTTCATCTTCTTCAATCCTGCTTCTTGTAGAGATAAGGCAAAAACTGGATATTATACTTTTTCCCTATTTCATATAAGTAGTGTCAGAATGTCAGTAATGATAACAATACAACCTCCATTGATTTCATTATAAATGGGCAAATTTTTTGTATCTTTACCATGTTTATGCATTTTGCAAAGTTATACTGAACCTACGGTATATTGTCAGAATATGTAACCATCCAACAACATTTTTCCCCATGCAATGAAAATTTATTTAGTATTCACTACCAGCCCTTATGTTGCTTCTCTAATAATGCTGGTTGACTAAAGTTCATTCTTGAGCAGATTCTTCAACAAAGACCCACAAGAATCACCCCTAATTGCTTCTATGCTAATAGAAGTTTGTTTGAATTTTTTTTTAATTCTTGAAAGCCAGTCTTACTGTACATAAAGTGCTAGTATCACATTATTTTTACTTAAGTATCCTCAAAATATTCCATTTTCTTCTGCCATCAAAATTCTGATAATAATATGATTCCATTACTTTAAAATAGTTCTAAGTAATTTTTCCTGGAAGTACAAAGAATTACTTTTATATGAGGTTCAAAAACCTAAAATATGTGTCAGTGCTGGGCATCCTTTGGTCAGTGTTTTCTGGAAGGGATATTGACCTTTCAATCCATAATTTTTTAGGGAGAAGCTGGAAAGATAGCAGATCAATAAGCAACAAAGTAAAAAGCCTCTCTGAGAGAAACAGCTCAGATGCTGGAATATAGCATCCTGGAGAAGACCAGACAGAAGGAGATGGATCCTCTGGACTGAGGAAGAAACTAAAGTGAAAAAAAAAAAAAAAAAGAAAGAAAATAAAAATGTGGACAGAAAGCTGTAGCCAGACGCCCTCTCCCCAAAGCTGGTCCCACTGTGTGTGAAATGCCACTTGAATCTGAAAATGCAAGTCACAGGGAGGATGTGGTTGTGCAGGGGAGTGGCAGACCAGGGAACTGCACCAGCTCGTGGTGAGTGTGGGGAACTCAGTCCTCTCTCGGAAGTGGGCAATTGGTGACATGTTGGAGTTGGGAAGGATAATGCCAGAACCAGAACTGAAGCTGCCTTCATTCAGCCACTCCTAGTACAGAGCAGATTGGTGAGAATTTCTTGGACTGAGTCCCACCCCTGTATGTGATCCAATAGCCAGGCCAAGGTTTCCCTGAAACTATCCCTAACTGTCCATCTGCGTGGCACACGTTAATGTGGGGAAGACTCTTAGTTGTTGACCAGCTCAGAAGGGAGGGGTCAGTTTGCCCCACCTCTGCTTGCAGTCCAGTGGCACCAGCAGACTGGGAAGGGCAGAAATCCCTAATCAGTATGCTTCAGAGTAGTTGCAACCACTACAAGAAGTGCCAGGGACCCCCACTATCCACTTGTCTGGAGGAAATCAGAAACATGACAAGAGGAAGAAAGAACAGGCAGTCTCCAGCCCCCAACCCAAGCAGTACTGTCCCAGGAGAGGTAAACACAGAAGAGATGAGGGGTTGCACACCTGAAGTTTCTGAAGAAACAGCATCTGACGTAAAGAATTATCTTCATTCTTCATGAAATTATAAAAGAACTTAAAACAGCATACTAATACAAGTAAAGGAAGATATAAAGAAAAATAATAAAAGAAAAGCTAAGCACCTCTCAAGAAGACACAGATGGAAGAATGGAGGAAAATAGAAAAAAGGAGGGAAGACTTCAATGAAGAATAAAAAGAGATCTAGAATATATGAAACAGATTCAGAGAGATTGCCAGGAATTTAAAAACTCCATTGAAAGCTGGCAAAACTACTTGAAAGAAACTAAAGATAGACTATCAAACTTTGAAGACAGGTTTGTAACTTGTGATTGCAAAAGGAAAAATCTGTTAAAAATAACAAGGGACCAGAAAGTAACAATACAAAGGCTAGAAGATGACAAGAGGATCTATAACTTAAGAATAATATGTGAGTGAAGAAGCAGGGGTAAACACAACTGAAACACAAGGCTATTTACAGAAGTAATTAAAGAAAACTTCCCAAGAATAGGAAAAGGGAATGATATTCAGATATATGAGGCACACACAACTCCAGCCAGCTATAACCAAAATAGATCTACACTCAGACATATAATAATCAAGATTCCAGAAATTCAACATAAGAACAGAATATTAAAAGCTGTCAGAGTAAAGAAACAGATCATCTATAAAGGAAAACCCATCAGAATCATAACAAACTTCTTGACACAAACCATCAAATCAAGAAGAGCTTGGACTGAAACATTCTAATCCCTGAAAGGAAATAACCTCCAACCTAGATTGTTGTACCCTGAAAGACTATCTCTCAAAATTAATAGAGAAACAAGATGCCTCCATGACAAAAGGGAACAGGGGGAGGTCATGACTACCAATTTAACCCTACAAAAAATACTGAAGGACATTCTAGAGAGAGAAAAAAAGACCATGGCTTCAGGAACAGTGGCAGAGGAGGCTCACTGAATGGGGCAGACCCTGGAATGAAGAGGAAAAGTCGACAACCAATGGCATGAAAATAGCATGGCAGAGATGAGGCAGAGAAGGTTGGCCATGATCGCTAACATGGATGGCCTTGATACACTAATAAAAAGATACACAGGCAGAGTGGATCAGGACACAGGGTCCATTAAGATGCTCTATATAAGAAATATAATTAACGTGAGAGGGTTTATGGACTGAAAGTCAAAGATGAGAAAATAATACTCTATGAAACAGGGAACCAGAAAAACATAGGGGTAGCTCTCCCTTCAGCTGCAGATTGGTTGGAAAGACATAACACTTTTATGTACTTTTGAAGTCCTATAATGTCTCCAATTTTTGTATTGATTTTGTTCTGTACTACTATGTTGAATTTTATTGTGCCTGATGATATGGGCAATTCTCCTGAAGATAGTAAGAGACATCGTGGTAACCATTATGGATTACCTTGTATTTTGATTTTAAGTCATGCACTAGGTCCTTCCTTTTTTTTGACTCATCCATTTTGTTTTTTCTCATTTGGTTTTATTCTCTTCAAAATAAAAATAAAAATATCTATAATTTTTATCAATGTTTCTTCCCAAGTGGGTTTTCCTGAATTATGCTGTTATATTTGTATATTTTCTCTTGCTTTCTTTTTAGGAGATTTCAGTACAGTTATGGTGACACTGTAAGCATGTCTTCTAATTTTTCTATTTTCTTCTGACTCTAGTTACCTTTTTCTTTGGTAAGTTTCCTTATTTAATCTATTTTTCTGAGGCCCTGTCACATTGATATACTGTTATTTCCAGCTTAGTCTGCATTTGTGAGAATTTTTCCCTTAAATATTTAATTACTTCCTAAGCTCCATGGCTTCATTTTGCTTTTCTCATGATTTTGTTGTTCTTTTATGTCTCATGTCATTTTCTTCATGTCTTAAGCACTTTTTGAAACAGCATAATGCAATTTTCATTTGACATTGTGAGTGTATTTATCTGACATGCTGTCTGGAATGATACTATACTCCTGCTTCTTAATACTACATGTGTGTTCTGACTTCATTCATATTTCATCCTTCCTTTTCTGTGATATTTGTTTCCCTGAACATTTAGAAGATGATGCAATCCAAAATTAATGTGTAACATTCCAGTGCTCTCTTTTCTTCTTTCTGTTTAGTGTGCAAAAGTGAGGTGGTTTATTTGCTAAGATTTCCCAGCTGTTTTTCTCATACTATTTTATCCAGAACTTTAATCTCTCATCATTATCATCTCCATGCTACTCAGTTTAGACTACCAGTATTCATTCCTGGAAAGGGACTCTGACTGGTTACTTCTGAGAGTCCACAGGGTCTGGGCCCTTCAAGCCTTACTGTGGATGCCGTGTTTTCATTCTCTGCTCCAGTACACAAGGTCCTCTCAGTTTTACTGCTAGTCTCTGATTTGAATTGAGAGCTTTCCAGGGGGCACTCACTGGGTACTTAAGATTCTGGACTCTATCCGGCACCTCACTCTTTCCTTTCTTCCTACGCAGTATGGACACCACGTAGGCTTTATTCTTGTCTGTCTGTAATAACCTGATTTTCATTACTTTATAAGTCAATATTTTTTTGTCTAAGGCAAAATAGTTAATTTTCCTTTTACAGAACAGAAACTGTATCTGAGGGTCTGAGATTTGGTCATGCTGGTTATGAGAGATTTAACCCCGTCTCATGAATTATAACTCATGGAGATGACCAACATCCTATTTTCCATAGGGTTTTGTCTTATTGCTAGAGCTTAAGTTTGTTTTTGTGAGAGAAATTGGGAAAATTCTTTTAAAAACTAAGTCACTAGTGTCGTTTTTCTAGCATATAGTTTTTTTTCCTCCTTTCTTGTAGAGACTTGACCAGAGAATGCCTCTTTTCACTTCTGAGTTTAGTATAATGGCATATACATATATTATGTGTACTGACAAACTTGGTGTCATTCATTTAAGATAGTTTGTACTTTTTCTTTATTTTTTAGATTTCTAAACTTTTCTTTAAATCCAGTTAGTCTCATTGTTTCTCTCTAGTGCCTTGGAAAATAATCCACATTTTAAAAATTACACTTAAACTCTTACTATTATCAAAATCTTGCTTTCTAAATAATCCAAGAATCTTAGAACATTTAAATCCAACAAATTCCCTCCCACTTAACATGCCCAGCAGTTTAGTTCTATCATGTTTTCTACACATGCACATACCAAATTGAACATTATTACTTTACACATAGTTTATTTAGATTTTCTACTCTGTGCATCAATTTCTTTGATCATTTTTCTTTCTTGCATTGTAGGACTTTCTCACAGGATGACCAGGTCTCTTTTTCCTGACCGGAATCCCTCAGATTTTCCAATAGTGAGATTTTCTTTGCAGACTATTCTTGATTTTCATTTTTAAGAATAGTCTCTTGTATTCATATACTTAACTGTGTATGAAAAAAGGTCTCTCTGTCCTTCTGTCTCTTTCTCCTTCCCACACATACACACTTTGCAGTGTTCTCTTTCTTCCTCTTTCCTGTTTCTCCTCCTTGCCTCCTCCTCCCTTTGTTCTGGTCCCTCTCCTTTTCCTCCTTGATTCTCCTCTTTCTCCCTCTCCCCTTCCCACTCCTCCCGCTCCTCTCCCTCCCCATGCACCCTGACTTCTGCCACTCCAGTTGGGCCTGATTTGTATTGGTTCTTCCATGATACAATGATCAGTATATTTTTTTCCAAATTTTATTGAAAAATTTTTTGGTACTCTGAAATTTTCTATAACATGTTAAAGCATCTTTTAATTCACTATGTTAGGACTAAACTGGGCTTTTTGAAATAGAGAACTGTTGTCTTTCATCAGTCCTAGAAAGTTTTTAGCCATACCTCTTTCCATATTGCCCCTTCTTTTATCCTACATAGAGAATATGTATATGGGATTCTCACTTCCCTCTCATGTGCCTTGCTTGGTTCCTGTTCATATTTTTTCTCCCCCTACCATCTTCACAAGTACATTTACAATAATTTCTTAAATTCTATATTATGTCATGAATTCTTCTCTTGTGTGTATCTCATTTTCTTCACAGTGTGATTCTTTTAAAAATATGCTTCACATTTTGTACTCTCTCGATCCACTAACCCATCACTTATTTCTTTAAATTTCTAAATATTTTCCATATCTGGTGGATCACTGAGGGAGTATAATTTCAGGTTCATAAGTTGTTTTGTTTTGTTTTGGTAGGGTGCTTTTTCATGCTCCAGGTTCTGTTCACTGGCAGACGGTCCCAGGCGACAGTGTTGCACTTACTCATTCTTGACTTTCTTTTCACTTTTTCCCTAGAAAAATCCTTCATTACACAACCATAATTATTCATTTACAGGCACACTTACCATGTGCCACCACTTCTTAAATAGATAATTATTATGGGATTTTTAAAAGAATACTTGTTTTATAATATTTGTCATGGTGGAAATAAACTGGGTAATTTCATATTTCCATTTCTTAAATATTTGTGACTTTTTTGAACAGAAAAGCTACAGCAAAAAGACTAGGGACAGAATGTGGAATCCATTTAACTGATGCTGGCTGAAGTTTATCTTCTAGTAATGCAACCAAAAATGCCAGTGGGGATTACCCTCCTGGAACTTTTATATTAGATACTTGTTTCACTTTGGCATTTATATGTGAATAGAAAATTGATTAGTTATAGATTTTCAGGTGAAATTTTGTCTGAAGTATTTAAAGTTTTTTTGTGCTTTAGCATTTAATGTTTCTATGCTGTGTTTTTGCTTTTTTGTTTCCTTTTATAGAATATTGATGTTTGCTTGTATCATCCATCAATGATTATTTAGATTTTAAATTACATACACATACAAAAACACAGTCCACCAAAAAAATGTATACTCACTTCTAGAAAAGAAAAATTGTATCAACATTTTAATACCAAATTTATTGAGAATCATGAGATAATACAAGTTACTTTTGGCCTCAGACACAGTTACAAGACATGCTCAAAGTTGTGTCATTCACTTCCAGATATCTCATCTTTCTGTTTTCCTGAGGTGTGTATTCATTTTTTGGTGAACTCTATATATTTGAATGTCCTAGTTAACATTTTCTTAGAATGTAGCATGAGCTTTCATTCTGTAGATTTAAATCCCTTTTCATTTCGATAGCATATTTCTTTTCTATCTTTTATACATTTTTGGCCCTATTTTATTAGCTCAGTCTTTTTCTTTGAGGCCACCCACTGTGTAGACGTTAGAATTCCTCTGTCTTCCATGTTTATCAGTTTCTCTGATGTTACCTATGCCTTCCCATTTCTTTTTCTCCACCACCACTCATGCCTGTCTGCTTTCAGGAGTGTTCATTCTCTCTGTAATGTTTCCAGTACCGTCCCTTCATTTACGGTGATAGTGTCATTTTGTCATCCCGCATCAACCCTAACAAGAAGATTTTCATGCTTTATTTCCTGTTTTATCTTCACCTGTGCTGTACTTCTTTCAGAAATGAGTAATAACTTAATTTATTTTAAAATTAATGATAGTAAACATATTCTCAATTTTCATTTTATCTACAGCAATACCCTATAGAAAACTTTTATTTTCACTTGCTTTTCCCATTTTTCCTTAATTTTACTGTGTTATCTTTGTGGAGAACTGACACTGTTCCATTTTAAAATAAGTATCATCATCCATTTAAAATAAGTATCTTGATTGAGTTGATTTCTACTTGCTTTAAAATTTTTCAGATAGTTTTACTAGAAGTATGGAAAGGGCCATCGCTTTAAGTTAGAAAGTCTCCCATTTTACAGTGAAATTCTTTATGGTACAAGTGCTGGATATATACCTTAGCTATTTTAGCCAACAAAAATCAATGCTGTAAGTTCTTTTATTTTAATGCATAAAATCAAAACAAAACAAAACTCCAAAATACTAGGACTCCTTGGCTCCTTATTCAGTCATCCATTCCTTGATTCTCTGTAAAGGCAAAGTATATTGAGGGATTGTCCCGTCTGTATGTACCTTATTTCAGAAACTGACCCCAAGGGGCCTGGCTTTGTAGAGCACACAGCAGTTTTGCAATCTGTCCTACTAATTCTGTTAAGATATGCAGCCACAGATGTCTTTTCTCAGCACCAGTCCACCCCTTTGACACGTGTACCATAGCCTTTACTTAATATACAAGCATAATATACCCCGTCTAGTTTTATAATGTCCTTTCTTAGTTTTATCACAGCACTTGCATTTCTTTTTATTCTAACATTTCATTTCAGGGAGGGGTAATTTCTGAGAGCAGAAGGGGGTACAAAGATCTCTACTCTGAAATCTCAAAATTAGAAGTTTCTTACCACTCTTTGATACGGAAAAAATGTTGTAGGCTTTTCACAAGTCTAAGTAGATTGTAGGCTGTCCCCCAAAACGTCATTTGTAATTAGGTTGTCTGGAATTTGGAATGCATTTCCATATAGAAATAGAGTTATAAATGGTAGTTGGCAACCAAGACAAGCTTTACAATAGTTTTTTAGGTGGATACATTGTGCTAATAACATTATTCTGGCTTCACACAGCTATAATTTATTATTTCCATGGAAAATGAATTTAGAGTTCTAGATGATAGGATATAGGATATTTTAAAATGCTAAGCTGTGTAATTTTCTTGCTTAGAATCCTCCAGTGGTTCCCACCATTCAGAGGCTAGGAACAAAATCCTTCACATGGCCTGGCAGATCCATGATATGCCTAATGCTGACTCTCTGATTATAAACCATCATTTCACTGGGGGTATTATTGTTACAGGAGTATGACATGCTTCCTCCAGCTCTGGAGGACTTGCATATGTAGTACTTTTTGCCTAGGATGTCTTTTTCTTATATTTTGCTTTTGAATATTTACCAACCCTTCAGAATGCAGTTCAAACTTCATTTATTTGAACAGTCTTTACAGATTCAAAATAAGTCAAATAGTTCTGCTGTATACATTCCAATCTCATAATATTATTTTGTTCACTTTTATATTCCCAACAACTTTCACAGTGTTTAGCATGTAGTAGGTGTTCAGTAAGAGTCTCTTTAGCTAAATGGGTAAATGAATGATTAGATACTTTGCAATAAAGACAACAGCTCTTAAACTCAAATAAACTTAGCTAAGGCCCAGACATATTTTGTTTGTACTGAGTATTGAACCTAGGATCTTCAAACTAAACTACATTTCCAGTTATTTATTTTTTAGATAGAGTTTACATTGCTCAGGCTGGGTTTCAATTTATGGTCCTCTCTCAGCCTTTCAAAGTTCTGCGATTATAGGCAGGTGCCACCATGCTCAGTTACCAAGAAAAATTTGGTAGCATATGCTAATCCTGATGCTCTGGCCTGGATAACTTTTGTATTTCAGCTGGATCATTTGTGTGTTAAGTATAATTCAAGGTCTCATCCTAATAATGGCCAAAACTGTATGTAGTCCTTTATGTAATTAAATGCAAACTGAAATTATTTTAAAACTAATTCACTAAGTCAGACAAAGTGACTTATACCTGTGACTCTAGCATTCTGAGAGACTAAGACAGGAGGATAACAAGTCTGAGCCAGCACAGGCAATTTAGTGACTTAGTGAGATGCTTTCTCAAAGTAAATAAATACTAAGCCTGGTGATGCAACTCCGTATGAAGATACTATGTTAGGTCCTCAGGAAAAAATAAATGACCAAACAAATGTACCAAAAACCATTCACTATCTGATTCCTCATGGTAAAAATAGCAAATAATAAAAGCAAATGCAATATATCTTAAATGGCTTGGCTCACAACATTACAAAGCTGTGGCCATGCATCCTGACTTTTGCTCAGATATTCTAGTTATTTTAATAAACTAGATTGTTGCTTTTAACAAGTGCAACTCATCTGTTAAGTCTTCATGTCCTGATTTTTTGTTCATAAAACATGGCCACTACCCATTTATGGTTCTGTCAATCATCAGTTCCTCACAATTGGCTTTTTGCCAATTCTTTTATGCTTCCTACCAAGATTAGCTCTTGCAACCTTTAATACACGTTTATGACCCTTTGAAACAGAACTAAACTAGATTTATTCTTAGCTAACTGAGTTGTAGTATATAAAATTGACTCAGCTTCCTCCTTTGTAAGATAGAATATCCAGCATGGTATGCATCACTTTGTAGGTCTTCAGTAAAGATATATAGTATCTCTGAACTCAAAAGAGGAAAGGCAATTCTCCCATACAAGGATGTAGGTTAAAGAATCTGTTTGACCAATGCAAGAAAGGACGATGACAATTGTAAAGCCCCCATGATTAATGTCGGAGAGGGTGACCTGAGACCATCCTATCTTGATGAGCAGTATCTGAGTCAGGTAAAGCAGGAAATATCATAGCCCTGAAAGACAGGCGTGGGAGGAGAAAAAGCCTACTGTGGATAGCAGTTATCTTCAAGTTTGAGAATACCTTGTGGGTGCCCAGCTGAAAGTAAACTTCAAAATGTCAAAGAAACCACCTTTACTCTTGGTCCACTCATCTGGTCTAAAAGATGAATTCATGTGTTTGTTAACAATCAGGGAATGAACTTTTCATTGAAATGTTACTACCTAAGCCACTGTGAAATGAATTTATTTAGATCTCTATGCCTATCACTGTTTTCTCATCCCTCGATTTCTTTACCTGACAGAGGCTATAAAATGTCACTGAAAATATTCTTTGCCCATGAGTAAATCAAATCTTTAGATTTGGTTGTGTTGATACCAGATGAATTTATATAGCTGTGAATTGCTGCTTGCTTCTGGCTTTTATAGATGTCACAGAGTGCTTATGCAAACTAGGATGGCTACAGTCTCACTAAGCAAGATGAGAATGCCATCCTATATGAGACCCCTTATTGAGCAAAATATCATGATGCTGTATATGTTTTCATCTATCTTCAGAAAAGAGCAGGCTTCTTCTGTTCATAGGCTTACAAAGAAATTTTCACACATGCAATGAGGAATTAGAAGTAACTTACTAAGATAAGGCTATAGTGGTATCTTTGGAGACAAAGTAGACTTTCTATGATTATCCTGTTCTACAGAAATCCAGGTCCAGCTAAATGCTCCTGTGAACTCTTGCCAAATCCAGCCATTTCTTCACATTTATCGCAAATCTGCTGCTTGGCGGGTCATGTGCAACATGTTCCTGACCAGCAAAAGTGCAAAGCATGGTGGAGGGTGGTAAACAAAGACTGTCATGACATAACATGCTCAGGAAAGAGGGAGCTGTGAAGCTCTTTGGGAGCATGGAATTGGGAGCAGCTTGCTTAACCTGGAGATCTCAAGAAAGCCTTTGAAGAGAGATGACTTCTGGGATCAGTATTATTATGGGAAGGAGAGTTAATCAGTCAATTACAGAAAGAAAGAAAGAAAGAAAGAAAGAAAGAAAGAAAGAAAGAAAGAAAATAGAAACACTGAATAGTGTGTTTGTGTTTTCTGCACACTTGTAAAAATACGTATGCATTTCCTGTGGGCCATGGGCTTCTTCTGGATCCATGGGTTTGTTCAACCAGTATCACCCTAAACTGCCAGTCCAGGTGGAGAGGGAGAAGGAGAGGGGTGAGATTCAGACATCCAGCTTAGCCATATCTGTGCTCCCAAAGCACTGCATGGCTGGGGTAGGGCCCCAAGACTCAGATTTTAAACAAGATTTAACACAGATGCTAACAGTCCCGGAAGAAACTGGATCCTGGAATTTTCCTTGTACTCAGCACTCAGCACAGTGCCCTTCAGCTGAAACTCAACACAAAACAGGAAATGCTAGCTGGGCCAGTCAAATGGTCAACTATAACTCTGACTACCACCTGTTTGTAGCATGTGTCTTTGGTTAAGAAGTAATTTTTTTGGAATTTAGGAGTCATAACTTAAAGTCAGAAAGGTTAATATACTTTGAAGTGCCAACCATGATTTCCTTTAAGACTGTAGCTTTCTGTTTTACTGCTAGGATGTAATGATCTGAAACATTAGCATTTACAAGGCATACATTTTCTTTTACATTCAGAAGAACAAGACAATAATAAACTCAAGAATTACATACGGTGAGGACAAATGGCAGACTACTTTGCTAACAGGGATTATGAACCAGTAAAAGAGCATCACTAGAAATTGGAAATGAAAAGAGGCTTCTATAAATTGATTATTTTCTTATTGATCATCAATTTTACCTAGGATGTTAGATACGCCTGCCTCATTCGGAGGAAGCTGATAATACCTTCAACAGCCTTTCTCAGGCACTCATTTAACAAATCCAAACTGAATACTTGCAGGCTACTAAGCCCCTTTGGATTTTGCCCCCAACAGTGGCATTTTGGGATACAGATGACGGTAAGAGGAGGCAGCTGGAGACCATGAGCAGATGCTCAAGAATAAGAACACACAGAAAGGACCAAGGGTAGAACAAAGACTCCCAGTATTTCTGAAAAACATGCTCCCTCCAAGGAGAGAAACTTTACTGTGGAGATGTCACTGCCCTCCACAGTGCTCTAGATACAGCTTCACAGCACAATCTCAGACTCTGTCTACAGTCCAATCCTCTCATTTCATTACACAAAAACCAAGACGAAACTCATCTAACCACCTAAGTATCTGTGGTCTGACTCCTGGAGCCAGAAAGATGGGTACAATGGAGCTCCCATCCTCCTGGGATCTTAGTGGGATAGAAAAATGCCCAGACAACAATTTCACTGGAGTATGAGAAGATATATGTATCATGGTTTGGGGACAGACAAGGCTGTGAGGAAGAGACCCTTTATCTCAGGAAAAGAATAGAAGAGTATAGCTTGAGACTCAGGGAAGCTGCCGGGGATCAAGTTCATTAAGTTCTTGGAGCTTTAACTTACAGCTCTATGGTTCCTACCTCATGGGGCTGTTTGGAAGGCTGATATAATGGAGACACATTGATCAGCATATAGCAGGATTTTGGGGAGTGGCATAATTCTAGAAGTCCTTCAGGGACCCCTCCATACCTTCTAGAAAAGGGCTACACTCAGCTGTGGCTTGTTCTATCTTAGAAGGGAAGACCTTCATGAAGTTTGTTTACTTCTTTGGGTCCCAACTATCTCCTGAGACTTGAGACCATCTCCCAACTTTTCTGTTCCATGACCTTGGGTGACAATCATGTTTGATCGGTTATGAGACTTAGGTGCAAACTCAACCTTTCCCCAAACACGTCTCCCAACAGCAGGCCTTTATCTCAAGAAGGAGAGGCCCACCCCTCACAAAGATGTTGTCCCACTGAGCCCCAGAGCTAGGTATATAACTCACTTAACAGAGCTTCCAAAATCTCCCTCTTATCACAGGGAGTGGTACCAGAACCCGACAGCTCCCTTTAATGCAACTGAATTAATTGCCTTCTTGGAAAACAGCTCAATTGTAAATGATCCTAAATGGCCTCTAATACCTGTAATCTTCCCTCTGCCACACTGCCTTGCCACATTACTAAAGCAGGGCTGGTTCTGGGAGCTGGTTTGCTCAGTAAACAGCAGGCAGCATTGCGGGAGGCAGAGGAAATCAGGCTCAGTTCCAAGGAAAGGCTGAGAAATTGATGAAAATGCCACTGGCCTATCCACCAGCCTAATTTGATTCCAGAAAATCAAGCAGAGGAATTTCAGCTGGCCTGTTCCACACACTCAGAGTTCCTAGGGAGGACTGGGTAATCAAACATGGGTATAATGCTGGTCCTCAGCCTTGAGTAGCTCCTGACCAAGCAGTGAAGTATCCTTCCAGGAATCCTGCCTCAGAGGTATCTGACAAGGTACTAGGAAGCCTTTCAGTCAATCAACTACCCAGAAACCAGGAGCGCACATGAAGGAAAGGTAATGTGTTCTGGTGTTGAGATGCCTTTATTTGGTAAATGTGTGAAGATCACAGCTAAGAAAATGTGCTCTAGGTGATATCCTGGCTAGCTATTATTAGCTATGCAGGCCTGGGCATGTTACCTGAAGGTAATTTATCAGTAAATTGGGGATGATTATAGCATCACCAACCTTGGGTTACTGTGAGAATGTAATGCTCTAGTATTTATTGTGTGTCTCAAGAGGGTCTGGCACATGGTAGATGCTATTTATGTGTTTTCTTTTTGTTCCAGTTTCACTGCTTTTACACAGGCACATGGTCTCCCTTGGCCTTAGTTCCTTGTACTGCAAACTGCAGATGATGGTGGTTGCGCTGTTGAATGTGGCGAGTGTATAAACAGGTGGCAATGAGATATCTAGTGAGTCTCAGCTCATTAACTGTCTCCTCTCCCCCATCAAAGGCTGGAGCTTGGCTGAGCCATTTTCCACTCCTACAGCACCTTACAAACATTTCTGTCCATGTGTGAAGTTTCCAGAAAGAGTCATCATATGGAGGACTCAGTAAAGACAGGTCACGTGGTCAGGGAGGAAGGTGGAGAAAAGGTGGACCAGACCCACGTGGAAAAGAGAAGATGGGCAGAAAGTACTTGCAACTCCTCCCTTTAGGCCTGTGACAATGACAGCTAGAGAAAGAAATACGACAGGCTGTGTTTACTCAAAACTTCCAGCATTTGAACTGTCGCCATCTTCACTGGGAGTCATTGCCACACCAGTGTCCAGCTGTGAGAATCCTTCTGTGTCTTTAACAAATAGAAATATGCCAGTGCATAGATGTTCACATGGCTGGCCTCCTGCTTGACTTAAACATTATAATGCAGAACTGAGGTGCCAAGAGAGCACCTCATTAAGACTGGCCATGTCTTGTCAACATGACCAGGAATGACTTCAGTACCAGAAGCCATGTTCGTCCTCATTTTGTAGCCATTTTAATCACTAGACCTGAGCTAGATGTCCATTTCTTCACTTAATTTGGACTTTCCTGTGATCATGCTGCATCAAATGCTTCTACTTTAAAGGAGGATCACTATCCCACTACAATCTAAGAAGGCTGAGGGTGGAAGAATTGTTATCAACAGTGATCATTATTTGCTGAACACTGAGGATTCACCTGCAAGGTACTGTCTAAATACTTGAGGTATTTATTCTAGCCCATTGGATTTTCCCACTACCCAAGAGAAGCAAACCCTGCTGTTAATCCCTATTACACAGATGAGAAATGAAAGGAAAAGAAGGTTAGTGAACCTGCCCAAAGTCATACAGATAGAAACTAAGGAGTTAGTTCCAAGGTCCTTGGCACAGAGTAAGGACTCAGTAAAGATGTGGTTGTTCTTGAAGCTATCATTAATGCTAAATATTAAGAGTACAAAAGGGGCTCATGTCTACAGGCAGGTACCAAATTAGAGTGAATGGTCAATCAGGATAAATGGTCAATGGCTGGGAATGGTCCTGCCAATGATGCAGCCCTATATAAAGAGGTTGAATGTGCTTCTATAGGGTCATAATGCCAGGATAAGGATTGAAATGGGATGGGTTAGTGTAGCACTGGCAGCTAAACACCAGAGTCAACACCAACACCACCAGAAATGACTAGAAGAGACCAGGCCAGGAGAGCAGGAATTTCAGATGCCACATAATGACGTTGGGCCTCAGTGAAGGCAAGTATGAATTTCTATCCCATCTAGCTAATACGAGGCTTACAAAGTCTCAATAAAATTGCACAGTCTGGCTATTCTCATAATCTCTCAGAGAAAAAAGAATTGTCTCCTATTTCTGTTTTTTTTTTTTTTTAAATTTTTTTATTGGTACCAGGGACCTCGGTCTGGTTTAAAGTAAAAAGTAAATGCTGTACAGTGAAGCCTATGAACTCTACCTGAGTGTGTCAATTTTAATCATTTCTAAGCAACAACTTCTCATATGCCAGGAAAATTATTTTTCAAATAAAAATACAAAAACAACCAGCATTTCTCAAAAACTCCTATAATCTAGAGATTATCTCTTTAATACATAGAGAAACATCATGGGAATAAACATTTCAATTTTATGGAAGTCAAAACTGATATTTTTAAGACATTAAATGACTCTCATGGTAGCAGATAGCTTGCAGTTTGGAAATTCTAGGTTTGACCATAAGGTTACCTACCATGAATATTCTTACCAGTGGCTTTTCTTCTACCTTTAGCTTCTAATGCCTCTTTACTCTTCCTTACTCAGCACAGTTTTCAGGGGATACCTGCGTTCCTATGTGTAAACGTTTTATCATCACTTATGATTACAGGGATCTCTTGCTCAATCTGGGTCTTTAATTACACTTGTATAAAATGGAGACAGTAACAGTCCACTAAAAGGATTGTATCAAAATAAAATGACGATATATATAGAGCGTTCAGAATAGCACATGGAGAGAGGCTAAGCTTTTCTGTTAACTCAGCAGATGAGATTCTTTTATTGGTCTATCAGATTGGATGAAATGAAAAAAAACCTTTTAGTATTGAGTATTTGTGGGAAGTCAGACATTCTTAGATCACTGATAGAAGTGTTACTAATAGATCAATTTGGCAAGACCTAGTAAAAATTACTTCTGGATACAAATCCAAACATCATTAAAACATTTTTCTTTTGGTAATGGTCAAATATTAAACTAGCCTAAATGTTTATTAATGAACTAATGACATAATAACCACAGATATCTTGTAGTTTTACTATCATACAATAATTTTATGCAGTACAAAGAACTGAGTAAATATGTAGTAGCTATTGAGTTGGAGAGATCTCTAAGAAGTAGAAACAAGTAGAAAAAAGTAAATTTTGGAATATTACAAAATATTGTTTAAGTTAAAGAAAAAACTCAAACATAATTATATATATATATATATATATATATATATATACATATATATACGTGTGTGTGTGTGTGTGTGTGTGTGTGTGTGTGTGAGCTTATTCCTAGGATTCTCCATTTGGTATTATAGGAAAATAGTCATGGCAGCTGAAAGCATGAAATGCAAAACCACACATGGGGCTACTGTATTACTAGAAATAGAGATAGAGATACAGATAGAGAGAGATAGAGAGATGTATGTCATTCACTAGGTTAAAACTTAAAGATATTCTACTCTGTTCTGCAAGAAAAGCACACTGGAGCAGCAGGGGAAAGCTACCAGTCTAAGTGCACTTAGTCCACAGATTCTCCTTATTCACCAGAGATGTGTTCCAAGACCCCCAGTTTAGGCCTAACACTTTGACTTGTACTCAGCTCTATATATGACTATGTCTTTTTTCTATATATACATGCTTAAGACAAAGTTTAATGCGTAAATTAGGCACAATAGGAAATAACAAGAACCATAAAACAATTATAACAATAAATATACTGCAATAAAAGTTAAGAATGTAGTATCTGTCAGAGTATCTTATTGTATTGCACTTGCCATCCTTCCTTTGATGCTGTGAGAATGCAATGCCTATTGGGATGAAATGTCATAGCATTAGACAACTGCGTAAGAATTACTTGAACACAAGCACCATGATACTACAACAGTGGATCTGGTAGATGAGATTAAGTGACTAATGAACATAAAGCATATACAGTATGGAGATACTGGATAAAGAGATTCATAGAGCAGGATAGTATGAGTTTACATCATTCTACTCAGAACAGAATGTGATTTAAAGCTTATGAATTGCTTTTTTCTAGAATTTTCCATTTAGTATTTTAAGAACATAGGAAAGTTGAAAGCATGGAATGCAAAACTGGAGGGGGGACTATTATATTACCAAATGTTATACTTTTTATGAGTATATTCATATATCACTTGCAAAGGTAGAATAATAAAAATTGTGGTTATAATGTATTAGGTGCTTCATTTTCTTTCAAAATAAAATAAGTCAATATATAAGCTTATTAGGTGCCAACCCTGATATACTTTTATATGACAGTTAAAATTGTTTTTTCACTGAAATGGAAATAATGGTCTTCATTTTGCTGATGACAGACATGAATTTTGTTGTAAGCAAATTTCCCAGTATGTAAGGCACAGATTTAGGACTGAAAACTTAAGTGTGGTTCGAAGTTATCTTTCCATGTTTTCACCCACCTGACAAGTCACTGCTAAGTACTACCATGTCCCAGGCTCCATGCTAGGTACTGGGATGCAACAGGAGCCAGGTTAAATGTACTCCCTGTTCTTGTGGCATCGCACAGCAGGAAGGAAAGCAGATGGATCAACACGCACTTAGAAGACATTGTACTCTGCTTAGACATCACACGTAATGGTTTACTTTTCACCAACAACTGTAACAAAGCAGGGGAGTTGATGAAACGACTTGTTTTGAATCTCGCTCATCATGTAATGCTAGCACCAAAATACCTTGCTGATCCAAGTATTTTGATTCCCCTGTAGATCTTCAAATCAATACTAATAATGAAGATACTACTGAGCATTAACTAGATGCCAGGCATCCTCCAACAGTTAAATGAATTGACAGATTTAATTCTCACAATATCCCTATGAAGTAGCTTCTTTTAGCTTTGGAAAAATACCTAACATAAAAACCTTAAAAAGGAAAGATTTATTTTGGCTCACAGTTTCAGTCTGTGCTTGGCTTATTTCATTGCTTTTGGGTCTGTGGCAAGTCAGAAACACCATGGTATAAGGACATGGTGGAGGAAAATTGCTCACCTCATGGAAACCACAGGAAGCACAGAAGATTGGAAAGAACTAAAAATAGGAAAGGGCTGGAGACACGACTATACCCTCACAGATTATGTGTCCACCCCAGTGACTTACTTCATTTGACCAAATCCCACATCCTGACTTCAATATGAACTCATCAGTGGATTAATCCATTGCAGACAATTTTTTGGCAGACAATTTTTTTATTCAAACCATCACAGATACTATTTGATTGTTTTTATTTTGCAGCTGAGAGAAGTTAGCACAAAGATTGAAAAAATAAAAATTGGAGACAAACAAAAACTTTGTTGAGGTTATACACCTAGGGGATGCTAGAGCCAAATTTCAATGTCAGGTTGTCTAGCTTGAGACCTTCCACCCCCAAAACTTTCAACCATTCCGAGTTGCTCAACAAAGCACAGTGTTACTTCTCTGGGTCCTCTCTGAAATCTGAGTAATATTAAGTGAGAATCAGATGTCTCTCCTTGTACAGGAATCAGTGGCAGTTTGAGGGGAGAAAAGATGGGGTCTTTTGAGCTACATCTGATGTCTCCTGTTGGCTGAAATTAACAGACTCTGCACAGAGGGAACTTATTTTTCAGTAAATGTGAATAAGAGCCTCTTGACCACAGCCCCCTAATCAGAAGAGCATCTTGCTAATTCCCACTGATGTGATTAGCAGAATTAATTATCCACTTAGAAATATTATGTCAGGTCACATGGGGAGCAACCTGGGTCATCATCAGAAACATTACATCTCAGTGCAGAAAGAATGAGACAACTGGCCTCCAAAGGGATTCTTGATGTTTCATATATTTTTCTCATGAATCATGAGTATATTACATAGCAGACAAGGCAGAAGTATATTTCTAACTATTCAGGCTACTTCTCTAACAGTAATCTTCCAGCACCCTGTCTCCTCCATACAGAACTCGCCTGCCCTTCAACACATTAGATCTTCTGGGCTTCCACCCTGTCCCTGCTGTCCATGTCTCATAGAACATCTTATGTATCCTTCTGGATCTTCATTGTATTTTGGAAATTATTAAACTTCAACTAAAGATGGAATTCCATGGAATTATGAATAATTCTCTTTTGCCTGTACTTCACGTGACATGTGTACAGACTTCCTTTTACCAGTACCACAGGTGCACTATATGTGTGCCTACCAGTCCCCTCCACTGGTGATGCTAGAGACTGTGCCATTCTTACTGCTGTACCATCAGATTCTAACTACAGTTTTCTGTATCTGGTAAGATGCAATATTTGCTAATTAGTTAACTATATATATCCAGACCAGGTATACATTTCTTGAGGTTCTAGGCTCTAAAATAAAGTCTCAGGGAACATTCGCGTTTCTTGGTCATAGAATGAGTTAAAATTATGTGCAGGATTATTTGTTTACACTTGCCAAACATTCTACCAAGAGAGCAAAAGGATTATTTGCACAGGATTATTTGTTTAAACTTGTCAAATACCCTACCAAGAGAGCAAAAGTCACATGCCACAGAAAAGCCAAACCTGGCATCCCCAACATTAAACACTCTTCTCTCTAATTTCTTTGCTCCTATTGTATATTTTCAATTTAAAAAAAAACTAGAGAATAACCATTAATTTCTTTATCTCTAACTGCTTTAAGCAGTGTTCAATTTAAATAAATCCATTTCCTTATTCTCTCTTTAATCTACTCCCCAACTTTATTTTAGTTTAGGTTTTATTTCTCACCAGACACAGATATGCAGACAACACATCAAACATGAGAGATAAAGATCAAAACAAATAAACAGAATGAAGCAATTTTGGACAAATGGATTATTAAGTGTTAAAACAACTAAAAAACAAAGAACTGTTACTAACCTCCCCAGAGAGATAAGATAACATACTGGAAAACTGTGAACAAAGTATTAGAAACAAAAGAACATTCTGAAAACAATAAAGGGCTCTTGGAAATTAAAAATATGATAGTACATATTAAAAGTCAGTAGAAGAGCCAGAAGTTGAAAGTAAGAATATCTTTTTAAAAAACAGAGCAAAAAGTCCAAATATTTGGATTATAATGAAAACTGGCATATCAGGGAACCAATTTAACATTTCCAACATCCAAACACTAGAGTTCCAAAAAAAGGCAGAGAAAATGAAAAGCATGAATAACACCCAAAAGTGGTCAACAAACTTTCTTGAATATAAAAGATGAATATTCACAGAACAAAATACCCCACCATATGATGAAACCAGTAAAAGGATAAAAACTCATTCACAATAAGGCATATAATTATGACATTTTAGAGTCATGAGACCTTGATAGTATCCTACTAGTTTGGGCACAAAGAAGAGTAGGCACTAATTAGGAATTAGAATAACTTCATTTTTCTCTAATGCAATGTCAGATCCTGGAAATTCATTAAGCAGTTCTTCCAAAGGGAAACATATTTTCAGAGATCCATTTATTGATTTAGTGCAAAGATTGACTATAGATGGTCTTTATAAGTTGGCCTCCTGTACATACACTTTTAGAAAGTCTCCGAAGCTAAAGTTCCTTCAAGATGATGAAGAAGAATAAGAAAAATGGCATCTTCTGTGACACAGGAAAATAGACAAGAGCATCCTTGGACTGGCAAGGAAGGCAGATCCAGGGCATCGGTGTGTGCTTGGCACAGAGAGAGCAGAGTGCCTGAGCAGAGCAGGTCAGGAGCTCAGAGGACGCTTTCTATAGGAGGATGAAATTTTTAAAAATAAACGAGGTATCTGAATATCTGGAGAGAGTGTTAGATAACTGGCAAAGATCTGGGGCTGAATTAGTCATAAAAACATAAAAATGAAGCAAACAAACCATAAACAAGGCAAATATTAGCTTCAGGGAAAACATAATAGTTGTGCAGAAAGGGAAAATAATCACAATTTTCTGCATGGTTCAGTTTTGAATGACATTTACATAGTCAAAATATTGTAAACACTGAATGTTGATCTAACCAAAATTAGGATATAAATTTACTGGAAGGATGGTGGGTGGGAAAGATGCCCATGTGAATCTTGGGTAGGAAAAAGAAGCACTAAATAACTTTTTTCATAGAGAAGTTAATTGGTAAAGTATAAAAACACCAATAATGGTTGATAATTCAGAAGTATGAGGTCACCATAGGCAGGAGAAAAGTGCTGGCTGCTGGGAGACACACAGCTGGGGTCTGCACTTGGCACACACCATACACGGAAGAACAATTTGACTAAACTATGTGCACAGATAACTTAGATACAGATTCTAAGAGATAGAGTAATGTCAATACTCCTTAGGTTAATTGCAAATCCTTGGGATTTCAATAGCAATATAAACAAGAGCGTCTGTGAAGAGTGATCAGCAATATCAGACAGCTGTGAGAAGGAACATCACGCAGGTCGCAATCAGGTTAAGGAGAAGCCATGTTGGTTACCCACAGTAGGAAAGCACAGTTTATGGTTCAGTAAATACAACACTATGACTTGACTCTACTGGTAGGCAAAAATAATACAATTAAAAATGTAGAAACAGATTAAATGTACAGGATGGATTTAGGATACAATGAAGGGGAGAAGAAATTGATGAACAAAGACCTGTATTATTTAGTAAACACTGTTAGGAGGCCAGACGAAAAAACACAATTAGGTGCATACCTCACACACAATGGCACCAAGAATCCAAAGTGTGATGCAAAAGATAAAAGAAAGCATAAAAGCACCAAATGATAGTACTATTTATCTGAAAATTTGGGATAAGGGAAGCCCAAGCTTGACCAAAAGTGAGCAACCATAGAGCAAATACTGATAAAATGTATTAAATGAAAAAAAAATTAACTGCATGGCTGAAGTTACCATGAGGCAAAGTCAAAAGAGTAAACTGAAAAATATATATAAATCGTAGTTTTCTTAAAGTAGAAAGAATTGTTATAAATCAGTAAAACTAAGAACAACTACCCAAATGAAAAATGGGTAGAAGAGATGCTTCTTAAGGAAGAAAATATACAGATGACTCATAAACATCAAAAAGATGCACAAATTTATTTATAGCTCCAGACATACAAATTAATATTTAACTAAATATAATTATTCACTTATAAGATCAGAGCAGTTACAAAATATACTTTGCTGACTACCACGTAGAAAAAATTATTCACATTTCTGTAAAAACTACAATGTGATGTAATCTATATAGAGAAGATAATTTGGCAAATTTATGAAAATTATACCTTCAAACACCTTGGGACCCATAATTCTTCGTCTAAGCATTTTCCCACTAATATACTCACACATGCATGAAACAATGTTTACAAGAACAAAGAATGATGGATGACTTATATACCTAATAGTAGGGGACTGCTAAATCCACCATGTTACATTCATATGGAATTAGACAGGAGTCTTTTGTAGACCAGTGTGAGTGGATGCCATAAAAATACTAAAGAGCCATAAAAATGCTCTTAAAATGTAACTGAATGGTTTCCAAGATACAATAATCAGTGGATAGAATAAAGTTGTAAACAATAGATTTACTAATATCTCTGTTTAAAAATGTTAAGTGGCTATATCTGCATACTTGTTTACATATGCATGGATACTTATGCACTTACCAATTTGTGGTCACTGGTTAATGTAAGGAAAGGAAACTGGGCAGTTAAGGAAGGTGGACTGCAGGGAATTTATTCTTTTTTTCTGTTTCATTTTTTGTGGTACTTGTGAATGAACCCAGGGTACATTACTACTGAGCTACAACGCCACACCTCTTTGTTTTTAGTTTGAGATAGCGCCTCTTTAAGTTGTCCAGGCTGATCTCAAACCTGTAATTCTCTATCCTCAGCTCCTCAAGGGTCCAGAATTACAGGCATGTGCCACTAATGCCCATCTGTATGTTAATCTTTCTTATGTACTCTTTTGTACCTTTTGGTTTTAATTACATAGAAAACTGCTTGTTAAATTAACCATAAAACTTCAAAATACTATTTAAAAAGTTATATAATAAACAAAAAGTTCAGACACTGGAAACTGTTTCGCTAGCCTGACACCATGAAACACAAAACTTATTTCTGAATCATACTAATTGCTTATCTTCACATAACTTATTACTTGTTTATTGTATGAGTAACTTAAGCATTCATGCATGTGCAAGAGAAATACTTCGAAATGAAGGAATTAAAAAATATATATTTAAAGACTTCACATTCACAGACAATCATAGATTCTTTTTTTACATGTAATAGAAACACAGATGAAGCCTGGGGGTGGATTACATTAACTGTCAGAAAAGAAAACTGGTAAAGTTCAATTTCTTCTTTCTCTGTGTGTGTGTGGGGGAGGGGTGACACGTAGGGACTGAACCCAAGGCCTCCACAGCAAACCACCTCTCAGTCTTTTTTTCTTTTCTTTTTTTTTTTTTTTAAATAAAAGACAGAGACTCACCAAGTCACTGAGTTGCACAGTCTGAGCTTGAACTCATGATCATCCTGAGACTCCCAGAGTGCTGGGACTACAGGCCTGAACCACCAGGATCCACTTCAAATTCTACTTCTTACTAAAAACTCCAAGGCAAGCGCAGTGGCAGAGGTCTGTAGTCCTTTCACTCTGGGAAGCTGGGAGCAGAGGGTTACAAGTTTGAGCACAGCCTGAGAACTTAGTGATTTAGCTAAGCTCTAAAATAAAAAATAAAAAAGGGTTGGAGATGTAGTTCAGTGCAAAGGATCTGGATTCAATCCCCCTTACTGGAAAAAAAAATAAGGTGGAGAAACCCTCTAAGCAAACTAAGAATAAAATATAATATTCTTAAATTAGATATCTAAAACCGACAATAAATAGTACATTATTTCTGAGAAAGTTAAGAAGTACTATGCATATTAGAATTGGAAACAAAGATACTTACTTTCATTGGTTCTGATAATCAAATAAGCAAAGAATAGACTGAGATACAAATATAAGAGATATAATTGTCAATATTTGCAGATAATACAATCATACATACAGAAAATGCAGCACATTCACCAACTATTAGAATCAATAAAAGTTTTACTAGGCAGCTGAATACAATATCAACAAAGAAAATCAATGGTATTTTTCTACACCATCAATAACTAATTAAAAGCAGTAAAAATTATCTATGGCAACAAAAATTATAATATGAAACAAAGACTACAATAAGAATTAATCAAGAACTGAAAAGTTATTTATGAATACAACTTTAAAAATCTAATAATGATCATGGAAAAGCTGAAAACACAAATCTAGGCATTCCATATTCTTAGAGAGGATAAAATGATATAACAAATATATTAATAATTTTACTAAATTTATCTATAAACCATTGGATCTCATAAAAAGTCTAGTTGGAGTCTTATAAGAATCAGATAAATTTAGTTTGAATTTTATAAGACAGAATAAAAATCCATGATTAGCTAAGGTGGAAGTCTGAGATCTTGCCCAATCCAAAATTAAGAAAAATAAAAAGTCATAGTTATAATGGAAGTGACTAACATGCCCTGAGATAGATCATTGAAATATAATAGATGAATTATATGATATACATTAAATTGTAAATCAAAGGATAAGTGATTGATTAGTAGATGTATTAGAAATACTGGGCTTCCTTAAAAGCAAACATAAAATATAAATGCGGGTTCCAAATGGATTAAAAATGAAACATGAAAAGTAAAACTATAAAGTTAATAGAAAACTAAATAGGAGAATAGCACTGTGACATAATTGAAGAGAAATTCTTAAAGTGTACATCATAAAGCAAATAATTAAGAAATACTTTTATGATACAATTATGTTCAATAAAACAACACAGATTGAGGAAAGATAACTTGCAATGTCTAAAAGAGACAAATGATTAATACCTAGAAGAGAAACAAATTGTAAAAATTTAAAAACAAAGGCAGGAACTTTTCTGCCAGAAAACAGGCATAAGTTTTAAGAACAGACAAATAATAAAGAAGAGGAAATTCAAAATTTTAATAAACATTGGACTGATGCTCAAATTCATTGGTAATAAGAAAAATTAAAATTAAAAGAATATTCTATCTTTTCTAATTAACAAACTGGCAAAAATAAGAAAGCTATGTATGCCAAATCAGGGCAGATGTGTAGTGATGTATAACATTCAGCCACAACTGTGAGGGTATAAATTAGCATAATAATTTTTAAAAATAATCCTCAGTGCTTGTAATCTATGACTCAGAAATTCAACCCCTGACTGAGAGTTCACAAAACTTCTCATGGGCCTCCATGAGTGGATGTGTTCCATAATGCAGCATGAGGTGGCAGAGATTTGAATAAAAGTGTAGGCTAAATTTCAAGGGTTAGAAGCTATAGGTGATCCACTGATTGCTCAAGAGTGTATTATTCAATTTCAATGTGTTTGTGAGGTTTTTGCAGTTTCGTTTATCATTAATTTCTAGTTTCATGATGCTATTATCTGATAACATGCATGGGATGGCAACTCTTTTACATTTACTTAAATATGTTCTGTGGCTAGTATATGGTCTATTTTAGAGACTGTCCCATGTACTGCTGAGAATGTATATTCTGATGATGTTGGATAGAACACTCTGTATACATCTATCAAGTCCATTTGTTCACAGGTATGATACAGTTCTATTATTTCTTTGCTGCTTTTCTGTCTGGTTGATCTGTTCCTTGGTGTCAATGGTATGTTAATGTCTCTTGTTATAATTGTGTTATTGCTTATTTGATTTTTAATTTCTGTTCATACTTGCTTTGTATAGCAGAGTGTGCTGGAATTTGGTCCATATATATATTTAAGATTGTTATCTCTTCCTCTTGAAGTTTTCCCCTAACTAGTATGTAGTAACCTTCTTTATCTCTTTGGATCATTCTTGGTTTGAAGTTCACATTGTCTGCAAACAGAATTGCTACCCCCACTTTTTTGGGGGGGCGGAGGGGTTCCTGTTGTATGAAATATTGTTCTTTATCTTTTGACCTTCAGTCTATGAGTTTCCTTTTGGGTTAGATGGGTTTCTTGTAGACAGAATATGGTTGGATGTTGTTTATTGATCTATTCTGCCAGTCTGTTTCTTTTAATAGGTGAACTGAGACCATTTACATTAATGGTTATAACTGTTATATATTGGTTTATTGTTTACATGTTATCTTTCTGCTGTTGCACCTTTATCTTCCCATTCTGTTTAATTGTATACCTCGCTTAGTGTTTTTTTCCTATGTGTATCTAGACTGTCTTTCAGTATTCTTTGCAGGGTTGCTTTGGTGATCATGAAGTTCTTCAGCTGTTCTTTGTCATGGAAGCATCTTATTTCTCCATCGATTTTGAAGGACAGTTTTGCAGAGTACATCAGTCTAGGTTGGAAATCATTTTCCTTAAGATCTGAAATACTTCCCTCCATGCTCTTGTTGACTTCATTCTTTGTGCTGAGAAGTTTGCTGTGATTCTGATAGGTTTTCCTTTATAGGTGATCTGTCTTTTCTAACAGCTTTTAATATTGTATTCTTATGTTGGATTTCTGGGATGGTGATTATTATATGTCTGCGTGTAATTTTATTATGGTTATGGCTATTTGGAATTCTATATGCTTCACTAATCCAAATGTCAGGTTCCATTCTCATGTTTGGGAAATTTTCAGCTATTACTTCTGTAAATAAGTGTTGTCCCATTCTTTTTCATTTATCTCTATTAATCTTATGTTGTTTTTCTTTGAATCATCTTGCAGCTGTTGAATTGTTATTTCCTGATTCTGTGTTATTTTTAAAAGATCTTTCCTTTCCTGTTCACTAGCTGCAATCTTGTCTTCGAGGTCTGAAATTCTATCTTCACCTTCGTTAAGGCGATTTTGACAACTTTCAATGGAACTTTTGATTTCCTGTATATCTCTTTGAATCTGCTTTATGAATTCTGTTTCTTATATTGTTCATCCAGGGATTCTATATTTTTGTTTTGTTCCTCTAATTTTTAACTGTTTCTTCTTTAGATGTGTTCAGCATCTCTTACTTTTATCATTTCTTCTTTTACCTGGGAGATTATTTCTAATTTGAATTCCTTTAAAGCTTCCTGGAGTTACTTCTTTATTCCAGTTGCTATTATTTCAGGTGTACGGCATATATTTTCTTCTATTTACATGGTTCCTAGGCTTCCTTGGGATGAGCTGGAGGTTTGAGATTGCATTTGGTCTTTTGTCTTGTCATTTTCCTATATTTCCGTTTTTCAAGTGATGTTCCAAAGCTTCCCCAGGGCATGTTGGAAATTGCTTCCTATGCCCTCGGCTCCTGGGACTGGATGAAGTTTGCTGAACATGGTCCAGTCAGGCCCACAGGACCTCCCATGTCACCTCTGGTGTTCCAGGAAGCTGTGTGGGCTCCTAACCACTGTGGGTGATGGTCCAAAGTTTTCCCCAGGAAGCACCGATGTGCTGGAACTCACTTCATGAGCCCTCAGCTCCCTTGATTGAAGAAGGTCACTGGGCATGGTCTAGTCAGGTGGCAAAACCTCCCAAGCCCAGTCTAGTGTGTCTGGAAGCTGGGCAAGTCCTTGACCATTGGGAGTGATGGTCTTAAACTCTCTCGAGCCCCAGCTGGTATGATGGAACTCACCTCTGACAACCCAGATGAAATTAAAGAAGAAATTAAACAATACCTACAAGCAAACGAAAATATAAATACAACTTAATGCAATGAAAGTGGTCCTCAGAAGAAAATTTATTGCACTGAGTTCTCACATCAGGAAGACAGAATGAATACAAATAAACAACCTGATGCTATACCTCAAATATCTAGAAAAAGAAGAGCAAGTCAAGCCCAAAAGGCAAAAGAATGGAGGAAATTATAAAAATCAGAGCAGTAATTAATGCAATAGAGACTAAGAAAACAATCCAAAAAAATCAATGAATCAAAGAGCTGGTTCTTTGAAAGAATAAATAAAATTGATAAGCCCCTAACCAACCTTATTTTAAAAAGGAAAGAAAAAACTCAAATTCATGCAATAAGGAATGAAAAAGGTGAAATCACCACAGACTCTGTGGAAATGCAGAAGATCATCAACACCTATTTCAAAAACCTCTACTCTCATAAGTTCTATAACACAGAAGAAATAAAAGATTCCTAGAAACATATGAACTACCAAAGCTGGGTCAAGAAGATGTAAAACTACTGAATAATCCAATTTCTATTAATGAAATTAAAAATTTAATTAAGTCCTTACCAACAAAGAAGAGCCTGGGCCCGGATGGATTCACTGCAGAATTCTACAAGAAATACAAAGAAGACTTAATGCTGACACTCCTCAAACTCTTCAATGAAATCGAAAGGGAAGCAATTATTTTTAAGTCATTCCTGGAAGCAAATATTCCTCTAGTGCTAAAACCTGAGAAAGACCCAACTGAAAAAAGAGAACTACAGGCCAATCTCTCTAATGAACATAGATGCAAAATTCCTCGATAAAATATTGGCAAACAGGATACAGCAAACCATCAAGAAGATTATATACCATGATCAAGTGGGATTCATCCCAGGCACGCAGGGATGGTTCAACATACATAAATCAATAAATTTAATCCACCATATCAATAGAGCCAAAAGTAAGAATCACATGATAATTTCTATAGATGCAGAAAAAGCTTTCGATAAGGTCCAAAACTCATTGATGATAAGAACCTTACAGAAACTTGGAATAGATGGTCATTACTTCAATATGATAAAGGCCATGTATGATAAACCAACAGCCAGAATCATATTAAATGGCCCAAACTGAAAGCCTTTACCTTAAAATCAGGCACAAGACGAGGATGTCCCTTATCACTGCTCCTATTCAACATAGTACCCCAAAGGCTAGCCAGAGCAATTAGACAAGAGAGAGAAATAAAAGGGGTAAGGATAGGAAAAGATTAATTTAAATTGTCATTATTTGCACATGATGTGATACTCTACATAGAAGACCCCAAAACTCCATTGAAAGAGTCCTAGATATAATAAATAAATTCAGCATTGTAGCTGGATACAAAATCAATACTCAAAAATCAATAGCATTCCTATACACTAACAAAATCACTGAGAGAGAAATAAAAGAATTTATGCCCTTTGCATTAGCATCAAAAAGAAATGAAATACTTATGAATTAATCTCACAAAAGATGTAAAATATCTATACAGGGAAAATTATAATATCCTGAAAAAGAAATCGAAGGGGACCTCAGAAAATGGAAAGACATCCCTTGTTCATAGACAGGAAGAAAAAATATTGTGAAAATAGCCATTCTCCCAAAACTGTTATACAGATTCAATGCAATCCCAATGAAAATACCATCAACATACCTCATAGATCTAGAGAAATCACTCCTAAAGTTCATCTGGAACCAGAAGAGACCAGAATAGCAAAGGCAATTCTAAGCATCAAAGGCAAGGCAGGAGGCATTATAATCCCTGACTTGAAGTTATACTACAAAGCAACTGTAGTAAAATCAACATGGCACTGGAATAAAAACAGATCTGAAGATCAATGGGATAGCTTAGAAGATACAACCACAACTACAAACACACTCAACCACATTATCTTTGATAAAAGGGCCAAACATGTTCACTGGAAGAACGACAATCTCTTAATAAATGGTGCTGAAAAAACTGGCTCTCCATATGCAAAAAACTAAAACTAGACCCAAGCCTATCACCGTGTACTCAACTAAAATCTAAATGGATCAAAGATCTGAATATTAAAACAGAAACACTAAATCTGTTGGAAAACAAAATAGATAATAACCTTGAAGACACAGGGGTAGGTAGAGTTCATGAACAGGAATCAAACTGCATGGGAAATACTTCCCAGAATCAATAACTGGGATCATGTCTTATTAAAAAGTTTCTGCATGTCAAAAGAAATCTCCAGCATAGTGAAAAGAAAACCCACGAACTGGGAAAAAATCTTAGTGAACTGTCCCTCAGACAAAGGACTTCTGTCTAAAACATATAAAAATTTAAAAAAAAAATGAGACCCCCGAAATTCAAAGACCCAATCCAAAAATGGGCATCTGAGATGAATACACACTTCTCAGATGAAGAAATACAAATGGCAAATAAATACATAAAAAATGTTCATCATCATTGTTCATTAGAAAAATGCAAATTAAAACCACACTGAGATTCCATCTTACTCCTGAAAGAATGGCCAGGATCAAGAAAACTACCAACAACAAATGCTGGAGAGACTGTGGGGAAAAAAGAACTCTCCTGTATTGTTGGTGGGAATGTAGACTGGTGCAACCACTGTGGAGGTCACTCTGGAGAGTCCTCAAAAAGCTGGGATTTGAAGTCCCCTTTGACCTAGCTCTTCTACTTCTAGGCATATTCCCAGAAGAACTGAAAACATCATACCTCAGTGATATATGTGTGCCATGTTTATAGCAGCACAATTTGTAATAGCCAGATCTTGGAAACAACCTAAGGGTCCATCAACTGAGGAATGAATGAAAAAGTTGTGGTATTTTTATACAATGGAGTAATACTCAGCTATAAAGAATGATCACATTGAGATATTTATAAATAAATGGATGCAACTTGAGATCATACTCATAAGTGAAATAAATCAAACTCACATATATAAATACTATATAGTCTCCTGAGTATAAGAAATGTTAAGAGTAGATAAGATTTCATGGTAATCATGATTCCCCATTACATTGCTTTGAAGCCTTAGAATGTTTTCATTCATTAATTTGAATGGTTTTATTCTGTTTTGTTTGATTTTATTATGTGTGATGGTATAAACAGCTATTTTGAAGAAAACAAGAATTATTTTCTTCATAATAATTCCATTATTATAATAGCCATTGCTGTTTTAATATCATCTTGCTTTGAAGTCCTACTATACTTTTGTTCTTCTGTTTCCATTGGTTCTATCATGTATCTTATTGGATTTTAATATGTGTGATAGTATAAACAAATTTTTTATGGAAAACGAGATAATATAGTAGCCATTTCATTTTTGGTTATTTGGTTCTGAATGCCCTGTAATACTTTCATTCTCTTGAATGGTTTTATACTACTTTGTTATGTTTGATATTATTGTATGTGAAGATATGCTCAACTATTTCAAAGAAAGAGACATATGGTAGCTACTGTTAATATCGGGTTGTCTTGTGGTGAAGTACTGTGTTGCTTACATTGTTCTGTTCTGATCTGCTTTGTTCTGTCCTCTTTTGTCTTAATCTCTTTTTAAAAAATTTTTTGAAAAAGAAGCTGTAGGTGAAATGTACATAAATAGCCAAAATGGAACTTTAAAAATCAGTGGTTTAAAAAGAATGAAGGAGAATGAACTATAAATGTTTCACTGGTGCAGATTTAAAACACTGGATCTAAGGAAACACATTATTTCAGAACACAAACAAAAGAATAAAGTGCATTAAAAGGGTTGTGGGGAGGGGAGGGATGTGACAGAGGGAAACAGTGATAGGAGGGATGACTACAAGGAAGCAAGACAGGAATTTTGTTTCTTTTAGGCAATGGAGATTAGTAGCCGTAGCCTGAATCTATCAAAGTTAGTTTCATATTATCGCCATGAAATAAATACTGAAAACTATTATAAAATCTTCATGTTAATATGTACATGCTTATTAATCTGTCTAGAACCTGCATAGACACACATGACTCAGTAAAAATCCTTCACCCCCACTGTAGATTGGGAAGGAAAGGCTGTAGTTAAGGGAACACTGTTTTCAGTGGGGGGCTGTATTTTCTCTGCCTGCAATCACAGGGACCAGATGCTCCTAAGGGTTAGCAAGAGCAAGGTAGAGAACTTTGGTCCAAGGTCTGGAGAGTCTAAAGGGCAAAGACTCACTCTGATTCATTACTATCTCAAAGACCTGTCTTAATAATTCATTGAATGAGTAATTTTGAATTTAGCCAGAGGTGCTTAGACAAAGTCTAGAGTGCTTCAAATTACAAACAGGTATCGACTGGGGATGGTTTGAGGTTTTTTTGTGATCTTTAGAGGAACAGTGGGCTGGTTTACAATTGAATAATCACGATACTCAGTTAAGAAAAAATGACTGTGCCAAACGCTTCTCAATTTCTATCCTTTACATTCACACCAGGCTTACAGGATAAATCCCAGGATTATTTTGTAGTTGAAGAAATAATGGTTCCATATTAAGTAGCAATCGCTTTGTCTTCTGAATTTTTATTCTCTTTCTTTGTGCTATCCTTGTAGGCTTTCAATCAAATGCTCAACTTAATGTCACTGGAGAGGGGATTTGACCTTTGCCCAGAAGATAAAGAGCCTATCATTAAAGACTGGAAATGTTTTCAGAACACTTTTCCAATTTCTTGAAGGGATTCACTACACAATGAAGATAACAAAGACAAATGCAGTGATTTAAGTGTGAAGGAAAAGGAGAGACAGAGAGAGGGAGAAAATAGAAGACAGACACAGAGAAAATTAAGGGTAACTGAGCTTTACTTGATGTGCACCACAAAGTTATTTTAACTAAGATATTTGAGTGGAGTTTCTATTGGTCGAATCCGATATAATAGATACACTGCCCAAATCACACAACCAACAAATGGCAGGCCAGATGCCTTTCCAGTATAAGAACCACTCCCTGTTGAGCTATGCAAGCACAAATTCAGAGTGACTTCATGTGACTACATGGGTTCCCTGCAAGCAGAACATACTCCTTTGAAAGAGCTGCAACACGGACTGAAACTTCATCCTTTTATGAATAGTAGACATAGATTTTAGAAATTGCCCAAGCTGAGACCTAAAAAATGAAAAACCAAATTCAAGAAACACTTTAATATGACTGGAGAGAAATAAGAATGATGCAATATATATCAAACACTTGGCTTTAAACTCATTTATCAGTAAATACAAATGGGGCTTGAGCAAAAGCATTCTCATACCAACAAGTAAGTGATTACCCCAGGAGCCCTCTTTGAAGGAGAAGGGCACCGAATGTGAGCATGGATTCAACTTTAGTTCTTCCCACTTGGACTACATAAATTGGCAACTGGTAACCCCTCTGTGCTTCAGAGGGGTTGTCTGTAAAGGAGGGATGCTAATGCCTTCTTCATGGGGTTGTTTTTTATACATAAAAAGTAATCACAAACATAAAGTATCTGAAAGAATTCTTATACACTGTTGACCCTCCATAAATTATACCTCTCTATATAAGGTACGTGGTATGTGTACTTATGCATATTAGACATTTTAAGGCATTAATCCTGGTGTGTTGATTAAAACATCTGCCTTGTTACTCTATCATCATACCCTGCAAAGAACTGGGCCACTCCTATTTCATACACTTCCCAGTGGGCTCATTCTTTTAGAAACAGTCATCAGGCACACACAAAAAGCAATTTAAATGGTTCATCTTTCCTCTTTTCATCCATAGACAAATTTCAATAATTATCTTAGTCAACCCATTAATTAGTCTAAATTTGCCCAAGCATAATTGATGCTGCCTACACAATTTTCTATAAAAATTTGAAATGGATGGCTAAACAGTTTTTTTTGTTGTTGTTGTTGTTTGTTTGACTAAGTGCATTTTCCCCTATGCAAAATCTGTTAGTCAAGGCTTATCTCGTATAAGAAGCTGGCATGCAATGCTGTTTGTCTGCATCTGTGACAAGAGGAAGTTTGAATCTTTTAATTCGTATCATTCATTGCAAATGTCTAGGTTATTGACCAACAGTCTGCTCCTTAACATCTTTGAGAAAACCTGCTGTCTTATTTGTTGACTACCTTATCTTCTCCTTTGTTTTGGCATTCCTGGATAACACTATCTTTACTTCTATGTCCGCATCTTTTGAGTACTTTGTTTTTCCAACACTTCCACAAATGTTGAGTTTTCTCAAGATTGTACTCTATGCTTCCGTGATTCTAAGACCCTCTCCTATGACTTGCATTATGCCCTGTGCATGAGGGAGTTGTTCCCTGTTACCAACATCAACCTAAAACTCCAGCACTGCTGCGCATAATTCTATTCTAATTCTATACTTTCTGAAAGACTCTTCCTTACAGAAATGGTTAAGAAAATAAATATGGGTGTCCCTCCCACAGCACTGAAGTTTCAAGGGCTTCTGTTAGGGTCATGATAAACATGAAATCAAGACGAAGGAGTAAAGGAAAAAAGTGATTTTCAGATCAGCTTCCTGAGAAACTTCAGACATCCTAGGAATCAGATGTAGATTATTTGCTTAAGCATATTGGAGAATATCTGGAGAAAAGACACATGCACAACAGAACAAAATATCAAGAAACAAAAAAAAGTACAAATAAAAATTTAGAATCTGAAGTTGGCATTTCAAAGTCATAGAATAATGTAGTATTATTCAACAGTATTGGCATAATAGGTTAACTGTATGAAAAATATCAAACTTTATCCTAAAATAAATTCCAGATGGAATAAATCTCTCTATAGTAGAGCAAAACATAATGGCATGTTAATTTAGGTAAATATATATGAAATATGTTTGCATGGGAAAAGTTTTAAGCATTACTTCAAAGACAAAGCCATTAAAACTGGGTAAATTTAATAATATGAAAGACACTATTTTCTCATTATCATAGAACATTAACACATTCAAATGCACATATATAAAATTGAAAATATTTTCCATGTATAGAAACAAGATAAGTGCTATTAATACATGAAGTATTCTTTATGAATTGAAAAGAAAAAAGAATATCTCCAAAGTGAAACATACAAGAATGGTACATTTGTAACTTACAAAAAAAAAAAAAAGAACAATAGCCAGAAAATATGAAAAACTTCAGGTATCAAAGACTTGAACATTAAAATTTAAAATTTTGACATGTACTATTTCTAAGATTAAAATGAAAAACAGTACTAGGGTGGAGGTAGAGAAGTTGTAATTGCCTTGAGTAGTTTATACAGTTGATTTTAGGAGTCAGTCTGGCTCTTTACAGTTCATATCTATATTCTGTATGTAAAAGCTCAAATTGCAAATAATTTTTCACTCAAACTTACTTTTAGGAATTTATTCAAAATAGTCATATGAATCTGTATTCATGCATGTGTAACAATTGTCTCTGAAATGGTATAATAATGGAAAGTGAAAGTGATATAAAAATTCAATGAAAGGCTAGCTTAAGTCAAATCTCTTCCCCGATGAGCTCCTTAAATGAATTTCCTCTTCCTTGCTACATTTCCATTCTATACCAACCCATTTGATCCATACACGTCAGTGAACTCACAGAGTCATCAATGGCTTCTATCACCCAATTCAAAACACACTCAAGACTCCTTGCTCTCCTGATGCCCCGTATTACAGCTGGCTTCAGCTGCCCATTCAACACAGCTGACTCTTCTCCCCAGAAACATTTTCTTCTCAAGCCAATTATTTCTAGTGCCCTTGTCCTTGCTACTTTATCTTATCACTAAACGTCAGCATTCTGTAGACTCGCCCTATTCTTTCTGTACACCATTGCCTCTTAAAGTGTGGCATCCAGACAAATATCATCAACACCAGTTGAGAATATATTGGAAATGCAAATTCTCTGGTCTAACCAAAGAGCCACTAAATCAGCGACTCTGGGAAAGGATCCAAAAGTCTGTATTTCACCAAGCTCTCCAAGAGATTCTGACGCAGCCTAGAGTGTGAGATCCACTACTTGAGTCAACCTCTTGTTACCTTCCACTGGTTACTTAATCCCTCCGTGCCTCAGTCTCTTCACATGCAAAACAGAGGTAGTAATGATATTTACTTCCTAGTCTTGTTGTAGGGATAAAATGAAATAATCCATGTGAAGATTCATACTATTTTTCATTTCAATCTACAGATACTATGTCAGACACTTTATTGGTTTAATTTTCAAGTCTTTGACATCTGGAGTAGAATAGTTTTATATGTTTGCTGGCTACTTTTATTTCTTCTTTCGTAAGTTACAAAAGCTAATTAATATTTGGCTCTGGGATAATGCCTGGCTCTGAGAAAGCACCCACAAAATGGTAGGCATCCCCACTCACAAGTTAATGGCATTAGGCCAGCCTTCTCCTTCCAGCTTCTCACCTACCGTCTCACTGCCGACTTAACCACTGCAGCTGGGTTTCCCACAGGGCAGGTGTGAACCCCTGGTCCTCCCTAAGAGATACAGCTCTAGTGTCTCCATCGCAGTCATGGAACCTTCCAGTTCCTCCAGGCAGAAATTTAGAACCAGTTTCCACTGTATCCATCCTGTACCTGTCACCAACAACTAGACACCAAATGTGTAAACTTCTGGAATTCACCCAACATGTTTTAGACTACTTATCTAATCTTCAATTATCCTCATTGGTCTTTGTATTTTCATTGAGATCCTTTCCACAAACTTGTCTTTCCTCACAGGAAACAGAGTAGGCTTTAAAACAATACACCAAATAACCTACTTACTTACAGTTCTCTAGAAACAATCCACTGTATTTGCAGAAAATTCAGTTTCAACACCATGATCTGAGCTTTCCAGAACCAGATGTCTGGAAGGTAGCATTTCTCTATCCACACCTCACGGTGTTTCTTCCTTGCTAGTGAAGACACCTATTTCCCTTCAGGCTCAGTGGATGTGGTTCACTCTCTCCTGAGGGCTTTTCCACTGACCGGGAGCACTCTCATACTGCCTGGGCAGGGAGTTTGTTTTCAGGCTCCTGATATCACCTTCTGGGGTGGTTAACTTCACTGGGCTTCACATCATTCTAGGTGTGTCCGTGAAGATTTTTAGGATAAGTTAAACACTTACAGGCTAAGCAAAGCAGACTGCTTTCCCTAATGTGAATGATTCTCATCAATGAGTGAAGGCTTGATTAAAAGAAGAGGTTGATTTTCTCCCAAAATAAAAGGAATTCTTTTTGCCTGATTGCCTCTAACATGGGATATGATCTTCTCCCTTTAGGAAACAATGGTCTTTGGGATTTCAAGTCGGCTAGCCTTCTGACTTCAACTATACCATCAGGCCTCTGGGTATCCAGTTTGCCAAATTCAAACCTTAGGACTTGTCAGCCTATACTCATGGATGTACACACACACACACACACACACACACACGCATGCATGTACCACCCGATTAACTCTGAATCTGTGGAAAGATTTGACTTGTACTCTCTTTTGGATAGCTTCCTATGGTTCCCAAAACAATTTCAGACTATCTTCTACACATCTGCTACACAGACTGTATATCTCCTTCATAGTGCTCAACTGTGCTGAAACTCCTGGCCCAACAGGGACCACAGAGAATGTGTTAGTTTTAATCACACACAGCATTGTGCTCGCCAATAGGTAAACATTTATAAAATTAAGACATATATATATATATATATATATATATATATATATTCATTGCAGTGTATTTGCTATTATCCTACATACTCATGCTAACTGTGGCACAATTCTTAATAGCCAAGGTACGGAATCAGCCTCAGTGGTCATCAACAGAATAATTGAAAAAAAAAACTACAATATATATCCACATGAAGTCGTGCTCAGCCATAAAAAAGAAGTAAAATCATATCATTTGCAGGAAAACTGTGAAACTGTAGATTATAATACTAAATGAAATTATACACAAAATATAAACATCACATGCTTTGTATGTGGAAATTTTAAAAATCAAGATGAACTGAAATAAAAGATGAATTTTTGAAAAGAAAAATGGAACTGGGCTGAGGAGAGAGGGAAGACAAGAAACACTAGTAGGAGGGTGCATTTGATCAAAGAACACTATATGTATTCATGGAAATATCAACAAAATGTATAATTAGTATGATGCAATAATAAGAGGATTATCTGACACTATAATAAAATGATTATATATATGTTAAGCTATTATATATATAGTATAACAACATGTTCATATAATATGAAAAATATAAAGTCAAATGACTAATTTCTAATTGATTTCTTTGCCTTTCTGCATTTCTGTTTATTTCTATGTTCTCTGTCTTGAGTACATACTTACTTTTCTACTTACAATATTTGGCAACAAACATTATAATTGAATTGGTATGTATAATTGAAATAAAATAAAATGAAAATGAAAGATAGAAATGATATTTGTAACATATGAAATAACATACTTATATTTTAGATATTAAGATCTCCTTTAAATGGACAAAAGACAGAAATAGATAATCATCATTTGGAAAACACACTAAGGTGACTGATGACCTATGCAGCATCACTATAAGAAAATACAACTATAAATAACAGATTCTTTTTGTTCTTATTTCTAAGATGAAAAACAACCAAACAATTCAATGGTAGCAAGAGTTTACATACTCTGACTCAGGAATTAAATTTCTTTGGCTTTGCTCAAATAATAAATTAATGATGTAAAATACAGATGGGTCCTATCATCAAAATATAACAGCTAAAATTTTGGGAAATTCTAAAAACCTCTACATTTGGGAATTAATTAGGTTCATTACATGATGCGATGGAGAGAAAGAATTATTATCAGGATTATTTCTAAATGGTGAGGCTGCTAATTAGTTTTGTTTCTCTAAATCTTTCTCTCTTATCCTATAGAAAATATCTCAATTTAATGAACTAAGAGAAAATTGTATCCTAAAGCTAAGTGAGAAATACTGAGAGAGAGCTGGGCGGCACGCTGTTGCACATATGCAATGCCAGCACTATGCCAGACTGAGGGAGAATAGCTTTGAGTTAAAGCCCAGCGTGGGCACCTCTGTGACTTAGGAGGACCCTGTTTCAAACTAAAAAATTTAAAAAGTCTAAATCCTCAATACGAAAAAAAAAGTATGTATGGATATGTGGGTGGGTATGTGTATTAGGAGCCCTTTCCTATAGTAAGAATTAGGGAGCAATTGATGTAAAATAATTTTTGTGCAGGCAAAGGAGGACATCTAAGAGGTGGCTCAGAGGACATCCAGAGGATGCAATGAATCTTTGGCATTTCTGTAGTAAAATGCTTCTGCCAGTGGTGGATGAATGAGCAGGAATTAATATCTAAGCAGTAGAATTCAGGACAGCCTATGACTTGAAGAGAAAGTCAAGGAATGTTAGCCAAGGAAAACATAAGTACTTTGCAAGCGCTCTGGTAACATTTCAGTATCTATACACATCCTAAAAGAAGGACCATATATCAAACATTTCTTTTTTTCCCCCTAAGTCCACTCTCTAGTAGTAGGCAGGAGGAAATCCTTATAAACTGTTTGTCAAAGCAAAAAAGGAGGTTGTGGGAGAATTCCTGATTTAAATACCACGTGAAATGGACATTGTGAAAAATGATTTCTTGGAAAACCAAAGTGAGAGCCTCCACAACAGAAGGTGGAGGAGATGATTAAGAGATGAATCATCTCATAATGCTTGTCCCTGTTGGGACCACAATGCCTAGGACAGGAATGCAGGGTGTCACATGCATAAGCAAATGGGAACCACCCACACACACACTGTATTCTACCTACACCAACACCTGTGCATAATACCAAAAATTTCCTTATTTCTTTTTTATTCAATACTGATTTCTTAACAATGAATCTCAAGGAATCATATAAGATGAAACACTAATTTTTTTCCACCAAAATGGTAATACATTAAGTTTATGTAATGCATTCTATTTTGGAATTCATTAGTAAATCCAGTTTGACATGGTGTGTTTCTGTGGCATATGTTTAAATAGTGCACTTTTGCTTTGACATTTATATTTGCTCTCATTCCTAAAGCATAATGATTTGCCCTTACATTCCACCTCAAGTCAGAAGCCAATCAATACCAGTAGAAAACAAGGAAGATAATGTGTATACTAGCAGGATTTTTATGTGAATATTTTTACCTCTGTCTCCATACAATGTCTACATTCAGGCATGCCCATGCCACTTATGACTGTTTTCTTTGCACACAATATTTAAGGGAATTAGGAGTGAAAGAAAAATGAATTTGCATCTTTCACTTGGAAAAGGTGCACCTTTGACAGACTTAGGTGGCTGTATCACAGTTTCCCAGTTTCTTTCCAGGACAAGCCACCTGGGCAACCTCCAACACCCTGAATTCCTGCCCAAGACCCTGGAGTCTCAACAAGGACAAGGTTCCTGAATCAAGGACAAGCATCATGAAATGATGCATCTCTAAATGATGTCCCCACCCTGTTGCCACGTCATGAAATGTGGAAGCTTTCCATTTGATCTTCCAAGATGGCATTTTTAACTGGGCCCACTAGACATTGCTCCATGTGCATACAGTGGTGTCCCTGACACTGTGTGAGTTCAGTCATCTATTTTGCTCAGGTAAGAAACCAGGAAAGAACCAAGTTAAGTTAAACAAGGACATCCTTTAGCTTGCCAGCAAACAAAAGAAATGGGGCTCCCGGCAGTGTGACCCTGGATGTGAGGGTCAATCTGTCTCTGTCCTCTGCTTCCTTTTCCTTCTTCCTCCTCCTCCTCCTGCCATGTTATACAATTTCTCTCAACTTTCCACAATTATTTACACACACCTCTTCTCGTCTCTTCTCACTGTGACTTGCTTTTCCTGTCTAACCCATACTATTCCAAGGAGAAGGGTAAGTGGTCACATCAGAGATCCCAGAATCTCCAAGCAGCCAGGAACAGGTAGAGGGACCTGGAAGAGGAAGGATGCTACGACGCTCCAGAATACAACTGTGTCCTCTCACCATGGTGGTATGAAGAGAACTGTGAATACTGTACACGTATCTCAGATGTAATTGACAGGTTTGGTGGGTCTGACTCACTGTATGAATATGAATGAATTGAGGCTAAAAATCTAGAACACATGAAGGTTTCACAGGACAACACAGTAGAAACACAAAAAAGAGCCATGGAAAGTGATAAAAGGAGTAAACTATTAAAACTACTTTAAGGCAAGGAAATACTTGTGACACAGTCAGACAATATAAAGCGTCAAGAACAATTCGTAATTATCTAAAGTAGTATTTATATTTTGTTTGTTTAACTTGAATAATATATTTCTTAAAACACTTTTTCCCTAAAAAACTTAAGTTTAGCAGATTAAAAAAAAATAGAGCATCCTGGCAACTTTTTCCTGTTCCCAGGTAAACTTTGGCTATGTCATCCCTTTACGAAATGTCATTGACTCAATGATTACTCTCAAAGATTGTCAACTTTGGTACGGGGAGGAAGGTAACCTCCCCATTCCCTACAGGGTCCCCACTGCCTCTAAACTGGAATTCATTTGCTTTGTGATGCCTTGGAAATGTTTGAATGCACAAACACTTGAAATATTTTTCATGTTGTCATTCATTATTATTCTGTGAAAACAGAATATTGAAATGAAATTACCAAAGCACTCACATTTGTGATGAGAAGTGCAGGTCCATAAACTCAAGGCAATGATGAGAATCATTAAGTATCATTGAAAGTGGTACAATTTTAGCCTCAATTGGCTGCTCATCGAACACAAACTCATCAAATTTGTGCTCAATTGTCAATGAAAACAATAGAATTAAAAATCTATTGAATGCTGGAAACAGACTTTGAAAGATTTTATGCAAAAAGTTAAAGCAAGTTGGGGGTGATTGTTATTAGTTTTAGATTTCTTAAAATTAGATTTCTCAATCCTTTCCAAAAAAAGGTAAAATTGCAAAGTTAACTATCTAACATTGGGCATCTGACTTCCAGGTGCATTTTCAGGAAAGTGGTATATTCTGAAGTAGGGACTACCTGTTCCAATAGCTGATTCTAACTTTTTATCTACACAGATGACTTCTTGTCAGCAAGCCAGATTGTGAGAACTGACGGATACACAGGCTTCCCAATGGGGTTCTCAGAATAATTTAGATCAGACCAGCCACAGCAAGTGTAAAGATAGAAAGCTAATGCTCTGGGTACTGAATGCTCTGGCCTGGAAGGAAGGATTTAATGTTCAGAGAAGCACCTGACACTGAATCCATTGTTACCTTCATGGAATAGATTGGTTAATCAATCCATTCGAAGCATTTACACTACTGTGCAAGACTCCAGAATACATCTGTGGAAATACAAATAAAAATTCCTGCCCTCACAGAGCTGACATTCTAGGTTGATCAGGTACAGATAGATAAAAAACTTAAAAACTAAGCAAGCAAATTAAATAGAATTATAATGCAGCCTGTTGAGGATAACAGATAGAGACCCAGCTGGGCAGTGCTAGTGTTGCAGGTCAACTGAAAATTTTAATAGCACAGTCAGAGAAGCTGTGGAAGGCTGGGTTACTGCTCAGTGCCTTTCATTTCTACAATCCCAAAGTGATTATGCATCCCTATCACTGTCCTGTGGCTGAGCAGACCTCTGTACCTGTGATATACAAGGTTCTTCATGTGTCTTGGGTTACCCAAGAGAATATAAGCAGGTGTGACATATCTATATACACTAGGCATATACCTCGTGTATTTAGCCCAGTCTCTTATTTCTGTCTTCCACCATGAAAATGGAACATCCTAGCCAAGAGTTAGTCCCTTCACCTGAACTTTGGAGTAAGAGAATACCTGAAGCAGAGCCATAGCCTTCAGAAATCTCACAAATGTTTGTTGTGTGAGCCAAAATACTATTTTTCTGTTATCACAATAAAACTGATTAAAGGAATAAAAACCTTTCTAGGAAGGCAAAGACAAGAAGGAAGGAGATACTATGACAAAACTGAGGCCCTAAGAAGTGAACTAACTTTCTTAAGTTACATATATGCCAAGCAGAAAAGTTTATATTTGAAATTTTCTCTCTGGCTTTGTTCACATGATCCCCCCAGGTAGGGACCTGCCCAACTCAGATCCCACAATGATGACTGCACTACTGCTCAGTCCTTCTCAGTGACATCTATATGTTCTTGCCCTCTTTCTAAATAGATCCTAAAGCAAGGATCCTCCAATGATCAAGCAAATTACTTGAAGCACAATCCCTGAAACCTGCAACCAAAGCCAGTTATTCTTCTATCTCCTTCTTTTCCTTTACACCTCACTCAGATACTATAATCAGCCTGTGAGACAGATGGGTCATGATTCCAGCCTCCCCCAATCAACAGGGGGGACAGTGAAGGCTACAAGCTAAGTGGCTTCCTCAAACTCCATTCAGTAAGTGGATGTTAGTGGTATAGTCTCCGCCTTTCTGAGAATCTTTACTGTATTACTAGATTCTAAAAATATATTTGATTAATCAAGCCTTATGGTAGTATGAGTTATTGTAACCTAAACTTTATATGTGAGAAAATCAAAGCTCAGAGACATGAAATAATTCCCAAAATGTTTCACATCTCAGCAGAGAAAGTTTAGAATCAGAGTTCTTTCTTCCCTCAGAATCTGTGCACTGCATGATATTTGGGCTGTATATTGGTTTCTATGAAGGAGAGATACACCCAAATACATGTCACATTGAAGTTTAAAGAAAGTCAAAAAATATAGGCATGGTATTGTAATCCCAGAATTTGAGAGGCTGAGCCAGGAAGATCATTGCAATTTCGACACCAGCCTGGGCTACAAAGTGAGCTCAAGGCCAGGTTGAACTGCATAGAGAGTCCATATCTCAAAAACACAGAACAAACAAACAAACAAAAACCACCCAAGATATTCAATACACTAATGTCTATTGGTTCATCAATGCATCCTTAGCTTGATGACAGGAAACTCTGGGCTGATGCATAGGAAGAACCACCACATATGGTGTGTTTTCATTCCAAAAGAGCTACTCCCACTAGAGCCTGCGACTATCACCAGTTACAAATCGAGGGGTATCACAGTGTGGAGAATGTGCATGTCTCTCCCTTGGACTTCTGCTCTGCTATACACTTCTCTCAAGTGCGAGAGATCACCCTTCTGTAAATACGGGAGGCAACACTATGTGGCAGGGACGGAGAGGAAAAGGTTAGAAGCCCAGCCTTTCCATGGAAAATCCAATAGCTTTAAAGCATTTCTGTGGGTGTTCACCCCTGAATACATTTACTTACTCACTCATCCACTTATTCAAATACATACTGAGTATTCACTATATATCAGTTGTGCTGGATCCTAGGAGTACAGCAGCCATAAGCAGATAGTCTCTGCTCTCCAAATGCTCACGGATGCTCTGTGCGATTTTATCTTGAATGCATAAAATGGTTACTCTGTTTAGACCCTTTGCTCTGCAAAGGGGAAAGCAGCTCTAAAACTAACAAGACAGTACATGCAATACAAAGAGGTCTCGCAGCCAGAAGCAGGTAGATTTCTGTGAGAGCCCCCAACCCTTTGCTTTGGTATGTAACACTAGCTCACTTCTCATGACACCCTGAATGCATCTATATAACCAATGACCAGGGGAGGAAGAACCATTTTGTGCAACAACTTTGGGCCCTATAAAGCTATAGAAACAAAAGCAGCCATACAAAGACAATGAGATGAGACAGTTGAGAAATAGAAGAGTCTGCCTCCCCTTCGTTTCCATACCTAGATCAGTCCCCAACGTCATCCTGAAATGCCTAGGACAGAAGGCTCAGGATGGTTGGAACAGCAAGTTCACCCACTTTGTAAGACCTTGTCGTGGCCAACACATTTAGCAACTGAAAACACAACTGTTCAGTTAAGTGAGTCATGCCTTTAACCGAGAAGGGTTAATACTGTTCCTGACAAATCTAGAAAGACAAAAATGAATTCACATGGTTCAGAGGGGAAAGACTGAGATCTCTTTTGCATCTTGGGGAAACAAGGCAAGCAAGAAGGTCCATTTTAGGTAATAAATCACTCAGCAAATTTTCACATGGACCCAGATGCTGAAACTAATTTTAAGCCCAACTTACTCTTACAGATTTACTGACCCTTATTAGTACTAGCCGGGAGTAGTCGTTTATAGAAATTTCCTTGATGTAATCACCTATAATATAGCCATAAGCATTTACTGTAAAATGTTCCTTAGTGCCTTCTGGGGTGTGATACAAAGCCAGCTTACCAGATAGAGGTAAGAGCCTTGGGGTTCACGTCAGCTTGGTGCTTAGTGTTTCTCAGCCTCTGGACAGTATTCTCTGAGTGAAGAAATGGGGAGCACTTCTACCAAGATTGCTCTTAAGTACCAACTATATGGTCCACATCAAGGCTGCATGAGTTTGTGTTCTAATCTCTACAAAGACCAAGGACCCATGAATCTGTGCAGTCTGTTCAGTCCTAATAATATCCCAAGTGCTTTTTATGAGTGCTAAAGTGTTATGCTGATAGGATGGTACATCATAAGGATTGGGACGATTGTTGTTCAGAAAAGGACTTCATCTATAATAACATGCAGCTATTATTAAAGAGGGACTTTATGTAACCAGGAAGAAAACAAAATGATATCTAGAGACCTGAGGCTGTACCTCACACCACACTCGCTCCCTTAATGCTCTTTCACCCCTACCTTGAAAAACATCGGCTGAGAAGGAAGAATGATTTAGTCTCCAAACATCACTGTTGACACTATTCTGAACACAAAGAAATGTCAAAGCTGAAATAACCAAAATGCAGTTGTACTTAGCCTATTTACTGAAGTATCAGTCATTGCTTTGCACAGCAATTCCATTTTTAAAGTTCATTGTGCTAGAAAAAATATAGCTCCTTAATTCTTTCTCATCGAAGCTGGGTGGGAGGTGAGAAGTTTTTGAACTGAAAATCCACATTTCACTAGCATTGAAGAGCTCTCTTCCAGCATCCTGCATACCTCTTCCTCCCAGAGCCCAGGGAAAGCTCCCACCCCCATGGCCTGCCCTCAATCTGACATCAAACATTAAAAGAGCAGCAGAAGCAACAAAGATGACAAATGCAGCACCCCAGGGCCACCAAACACCTGCCCTGCTGTCTGAGGAGGATCGGGGCTCACCAGGAGCCCTGGGTTGGGTCTGGTCCCCTTCCCTTATACAGGCCTCATGGGCAGCATTCAGGAAGCTGACTTTTGCAGGCCGCCTCACTAGGTCCCCAGCTTCTGGTTGAATTCAGTCAGTAAGAGGTACAGGCAGGAAGTTCAAGGTTTTGGAGAATCATGTTCCCCCTACTTCCCTAGACAATGGCTAGACTACATCTTCCTACTGCAGGGCTTCTCAGCCTCAGTTTTAGGTGCCTCTGGGACTGAATAATTCACTGTTAAAAGGGATAGTGTTATGCACTGTTTGCTCTTTTAAAGAATCCCTGCCTCTATTTGCTGTATGCCACTAAATCTCCCTCCCCCCCCACACACACACATTGCGAACAAAATGTGATCCTTACCCATTAAGCATGACACCTGCAGGTGGCTGGGAATGTGACTCAGGCACAGTCCATCCCATGTGCTTTTCAAGCCAGATTATTCTGTGAGTAACTGAGGATATGATGCATCCCCCAGTAAACAAAGTTGTTCTAGAGGCCAGAAACCAAGGCTCCTTACACTTAATACACTTCTTGCAACAAGTTTCTAGATGGAAGTGCTTCTAGTATCTAACTGGAATCCTAATGGTCTTCATGAAATCTTTCCTGGCTTCTTCAGTGGACACAGAATAAAATTACACGACCCTACACACTCTGCACCCCAGCCTCTTTTTCTAATGACTCTTCACACTGTCAGGCAATTTCTTTCCCGGGAACAAAGGTCTAGGAGGCTTCTGAATTGGTACCAGCACCCTGTGGTTAACCTGCGGCTGACAAAAACACTGCCTGTCCCCAGCATACAGCAATCACTTCTAAATGAGGTCTGCCTTTGCCTTCAGTTAAGGACCGTAGCAATTGCTTTTTAAACCTCAGAAATATAATCTTAGAGATGAACTGCTCTTAAGTGGCTAAAGGTGTGTGCCAGTTTCCTGAGAGTTCCAGGGGGAGGCACCAGCTCCTCCTGTGAACTCAAGAGGAGGGCACAGCCTATTTTCCTATTCCCTGCAGAGGCTGGAGGCTGAGGGCTACAGTGTAGACTAGGACCTCACAAGTTAGCAGGGAGGTACACTTGGGCTATCTTGCTTGTAGACTGCACAGGCCTTAATGAGTATCTAATATCAATAATGCTGTCTTGTTATTCCTGTCAGCATCTCACGCATGCTGTGTGCACACTTTAAGGAAGAAACATGTCAAGAATGATTCCTCAGGCATGTTCCAGTTGAGCCAGGTATAAATCCTCCTAGAATCTAAATGAGATCTTAGTGCTGCTTCTCCATTACTTACTACTGCCTATGGTCAGCATGTCCTATTTCTCATGGATGTTGGTGTGGGGTTAGAATTCCGGTCACTGCATTTCATCAAGCTGCTTGCCTTTGCCAAGCTAGATTCCAGAGGATGAAGGGATCAGAAGAATTGTGCTCCTGGCTCCCAGTAAGCAGGGGCTACCAGCTCATGCTAAAATGCCTCCAATGAGCAGAAAAGTACTTGATGGAGTTTCAGCTTCTGTTTTCATGCTTAACTCAACAGGTTTCTGTTAGAACTGCACCCTCATTGACTGTGACCCTGATGCTGGCTATGGCTCCCCTCATGCTCTCTTGGGAATGAAGCCAATGCCTGCACCTCCATCCTGTTGCTGGCCAGGACAATCACATATCTGTCGTCTCACGGTTCTTGCCCTGAAATCAGGCAGCTCAGTTCTGAAATGTCAACTCAGAGTAAAACACATCAAATCTCTGGGCTTCAGTTGCTTCATCTGTGAAATGCAGGAAACCATTTTTCTCTATTTTCAAGATGCTTTAAAAACATTTTCATTCAATAAAATATACAAATGTTAGGTGAATGACTTGATAAACGTCTGCTTATGTACACCTCCACATATCTGCCTCCCAGATTGATACCAAGAACATGTATTTCCATTTCTTCAGAATCATTTTATTCTCCATCCCAGGTAATGCCACACCACCCCCCAAACCTATTCACTATTTTGGCTTTTATCAGCATTGGCACAGTTTTGCCTATTATAGAATGTTATATAAACAGAATCATACAATACATACTCTTCTGCCTACTATTGTTCAACATAAATGTTTCGATGTTAACCTACATTATTGAGTATACCATTATTTGGTTATTTTTGGTTGCTAGCAGCATTCCATTGTGTGATTATAATATCACAATGTGCTTATTCCTTCTCCTATGGGTAACCATTTGGGTTGTTCCCAGTTGGAGGGCATTATGTATAAACCTATTAGGAAGGTTCTAATGTAGGAATGTTTATTGATCTAAGGACTTATTTCTCCTGAGTCTATTCCAAAGTCCGGGCAAGGGTTTAAGGACTACATTCACCTCACACCCGAGTTCTCCACCATTTTTGATGTTCTACAGGCACCTGAGACTCATTATGCTCTGTACTGTATCCTCATCTCTTGGCTCTGGTGAGCCCTTCAGTTTCAGTGCAACAGTCCTCCTTAGGGCTCCAAGCCAGCTATCCTGACCTTCTTTTAGTGCTTGGAATATGCTTTGTTCATTCTTCCCTCTTGCTCTGTAGAGTAAATTAAGGCCAGATAACTGAATTGCCTTTAAGTGGAAATCTGAAAGGATTACAGACTTGAAGCAAAAAAAACCAGAACAATAAAAGTGCTAGATAAATGTCTAGAGAACATGTTCATATTCTGGTCTTGATTCTCTAAAAGGACAATATTGCTAAAAACAAGGAAGAAAGACTAAAGTGAAAATTGAAAACTTCACTATAGAATGAATATGAAGAACATAAATATGTTAAAAACTAAACTTCAAAAGCACCATAAAAGGGCTGGGGATATAGTTCAGTGGCACAATGCCTGCCTGGCAAGCACAAGGTCATGAGTTCAATTCCCAGTACCAAAAAACAAAACAAAAAATACTCTAACAAATATTATCTTTAATATGCAAAGAACTCTTACAGAATAATAAAAAATGTGTAAAGCATCCAACACAAGAAAATACATAAACAACAGGAAATTAATAATACAAAGGTCCAATAAACAAAAAGATGTTATTCAACATTATTAACAACAAAGAACAACATACTCAAATAAGCTATTATTTTTTACTTATCAGATTAGTATTCAGTCAGGTGATGCTTTTGGAAATTTGACCTTTCACATACTCTTGAAGGAATTATAAAAGAATATGAAGAATTACACCCTTGGAGAAATTATCCTTTTCTCCAAGAAGGCATTCCTACAATGGGCAAACACGACTTAAATGGGTTCAAATAATTAAGTTTCTAAGAATTCCTAGGAAATGTCTAGATACATATACAAAGGCCTATATAAATCTGTTCATAATTGAAACACTTGCAAAATTCTAAAATCAGAAGCAAGCCAAGAGTCCATAACTAGAGGAGTAGTTAATGAATTATGGTACACACATATAATGGAATTACATGTAGACACTGAATTGCTTGTGTAAATATATCTCTATCACAGAGAGATATTCATATCATTTCTCAGAGCAAAGAAAACCCTGGAGTATCGGTTGCTGCTCCTATTCTCAGGAATGCCCCTCACATCTCAAAAGACACAGTTGCCAGCTCCTGAAGCAGCTCAGCGCCCACAGCCTGGAGGCCTCAAGCTGAGAAGCAAACCCCTTGTTGCTTGCTGACAGGGTCTGTTTCTGTCTGCTGAGACGCACAAGCTCATCCCATTGCTCAGAGGAATATACTCCCCACACCACCATTTGTCACTGTCAGCCCGGGGAGCAATTATATTCCAGCCAGCCAGAAATAAATAGACACCATCCTTACATAGGAGATGACAGGCAGACATGCTGTCTCTAACATACACCATCCTCACTGTGCCCAGCTGTGATGGAGCCTGTGGGCATGGGGCAGTCCAGAGCCTGGTGAGAAAATGAATCAATTGGAGATGTTGGAATATCTCTCTTATCCTCTCTCATCACTTGCTCTTTTCTGGTAAAATAAAGGAATTTGGAGGAAAGTTTGCCTCCTGAATTGAACAGTTGTAAAACCTGTGATAAAAAATATCTTGAAAGACATATATGAAATGGAAATGCACCTTAGTGACACTTTGGCAAATCATCCTGTTGTTCTGAAAGTTTCTGGGATCAGGGAAAAGAGTAATGGTTAGTTGAGGGCCATTGTAATCCTAATGCTGAGTTCTTGCAGCTGTGCCTATGAGCTGTGACATTCCAAATGGGGCCTGTAGCTTTCCTGTCCCTTCCATGGCCACATTAGCACTTACCCTCCCTCTCTGCTTTTGATAATGCAATTTCTTCCACTTCAAATGCATTCCCACCTCCTCTTGTTACACAGACCACTCATTCTCTATCAAATTCATTCTCCTTTCCCATAGTGTGCACTTGAAGCTGGGAGTCAGCACCACATTCGCAGAATTTACTTTCCACCTTCATTTTGGCTGTGCGTGTCTTTTAAGGCAAGATTTTCCTTTCTTTATCAAATAGACTTAATCCTTTAGGGTAATTGAGGTTTGTGGCAAAATTGAATGGAAGGCACAGAACCTCCAGACTGCTAATTTTCACAAGTGTAATGGAGAAGTAATGCCTGGATTGAAAATAACAAGGACACCTTCAAGCCGTGGGGTAAGGAGATCAGGGCTTCTGTCCACACAGGCATCCAAATGACCAAGTACAGGATTACTCCTCTGTTTACCTGTCCAGGGTGAGCAAAGAGCAAAGCTTCCCTAAATGCAATGTTGTATTTTAGATTCAATCTTGGAAGAGAAAGAATATTTATGTTAAAAATGACTGGAACCCAAATGAAATCAGGAGTCATACCACGGTAGTATAAAATATTGGCACCAGCTGAAACTCAAGGGTGTCAATGAGGACTTTCTATATCACCTTTGCAACTTTCCGACTAAATCTGAAATTAGTCAAATATTAAGAGTATATTAAGAATAAGAGTGTATTGTATTTAATTCACATTCATTTGGGAATGCTTGTTACTGCAGCCCAGTCTTCCCTATCAAATTTGCTTCTTATCAACTAAAAAGCCTCGTCACCAAGCTGGAGTATAACTCGGTGTGAGAGCACTTGCCTAACATTTGGATGGCCCTCTTTCCATCCCCTGCTCAACGGATAAAACAGAACAAAACACATATAGTCACATATCAGGATTCAGGACCGAAAGTGTCTCCACAAAGAAGCTTTCTGTGCTTTTGTTTGAGGGGTAGCTATATACCCATCTGTTCTATATGTTCTTCTACCATCACACTCAAGAGGAGCAACAATAGACCTCCCATTTCCTAAACCAGACTGATATCTTCCTTGAATCAGAAGTCTTGTCTTTGTGCAGCTGTAATATCCCTCCTGGTGCTCAGAAGTATTAGTCCAAAGAGGTAATGCCAGCCTCCTGTACGTGTCATGAACATTACACCAAAAAAGACTGAAACTGCTTCATTAATTCTGAAGTACTGCATATATGTAAGGGATGATTGCAAAATGTTGAACACCATGCCTGCTTTATGATTGTGATATATTTTTGGTGTCCTAAAGCATCTACATTGATGCATAGGACTCGATGTCATGATTGTGATTATCTTAATTAGTATTGATGCAGCAAGATGGCTTAAGTAGTCAATTAGGTGCCTTCCATCGAACACCCAAAGATGTCAAAGGTGAGTGCTTCCATTTCTTGAGTGACTACTGGGTTTTGTACAAACATGTGAAGATGGATTTCACTCCCATTATTTCACTGAATCTTCATAGAACCTTTGAGGTTGGAAATATTATTCTCCACTTTACAGGTGAGAAAATTGAGGAGCAGAAAGAATAAGTGAAGTGTTTATCGCTGTTCACTTTGTAAGTGGAGCTAGATCTCCAAAGTCCACCTATAACCTGCTTCCTTTCAAAATAGCATCCTGACATATGATTGATTGCCAGGCTCCACTAAGAACTGTCATAAAAATAAATCCAATTTCTTCTATGCCCCTCTGGGTTGACTCGCAAATAAAAGTTGAACATCAGAACTAAAAAAATAGTACCTGCCATAAACTGAAGTCCAGTAGTTGGAGCTATGGCTTGTGGTCAGAGGTGCCAATCCCTAGGTCAAGAGAGAGCTGTCAGAGCTGCTAAACCCAGGGTCCTTCAAGAGTTGTGAAATCCTCTGGAAGAAATCATATTTCAGCTTTTACTACACGCCAGAGCTGTGCTAAGCACTTTGCATAGCATAGCTACTTACATTAACCTTAGGAGGAGGCTTTATAATGATTATTCTGGCTTCAGGGAGGTTGAAACTGAGTCTCAGACATGTTGGGCAAAAAGGACTGTGACTGCAAAATTCATCATGAAATTAGATGCTCAACACTAACAGACTACAAGCTATCTGAGAGCAGGAAGAGCGTGTCTTCTTTTTTGTATCCAAAGTAGATGTCACAAACTCCTACATAAAATAAATCCTCAACACATAGTTGCTGGCTAAAGACTAAACGTGATTTTAAAAGCCACAGGAAATCTGAGAAACAATAGCTTCTCTGGAAGACCCCAATGATTTAGCACATGAATATCAACCAAATTCCTAATTCTGCACCCTGCCTAGTGACACGATTTTGCCTGCTCCTCTCCACCAGCCTGTCTCCTACTGCCCTTGCTCAGAGAATCCCAGGAGATAGAACTCCTTGGTGAAAAATGATGGTGGGCTCCCTTCAGAGCTCTCTAGGCCAGAGCCCTGCTATTCTTTAGGCAGAAATAAGCAGATGGCTCTTTTTGCTCAGTAGTCTTTCACACACCCTCTCACCTGATTTATGCTCTAGGTCTCACAGAATCACCCCATGAAGCCAGTGAACATTAAGTAGAAGCCATTATCCAGAGATTTCTCTTTTCCCTTGCAGGACTCCTTTTCCTACAGGGTATCAACTCATGCTATCCCATGACTGAAAAAGTGGGGCATAACATGACCAGCCTAGCAGACTTGCTTAGACTCCAAATCCTTTTTTGGGTTCATATAATGCACAGAATATCTGCCTAATGAAAAAGTTCTGCAATAGGTGCACCATGAACTTGGAAAGACACTTGGGGCTGGAGAGAATGGAGTTGCCTTTACTGCAGGACTCGTTTCTTACCACAGCTCCATGCAAGGATGCATGACTTGGTGAGCAGAGCATTCTTCCAATCTTTGCCTTAACTAAGGTCTATGCAGAATGTACATATTCCCTGATGTCCCTGGTAGTCTTGCTTTTATGAATGTCTACCGCACACCACATACACTGCTCAAGATATTTTATAGCACATTTGCAATAAGTCCCATTATTACCCCTTATTTTCTCTTTGTGATATTTAAGACAACTGTAACTGCATGTACACAATTATCTGCTTAATGCCAGACATACTCACTAGGTTCTATACAGCATGAAGATGCCTTCAGCACTGAGTAGAGTTAGGACTACATAGTACATGCCTTCCTTCTAAAACATAAAAGTTGCATTTAAAAACTTCATGGTAAATTTCATTGTTTGCTTAAAATTTCACTCTCCTTTTATCAGGTCTCTCTCTTAAGACTTTCTGTGGCCTTTAGACTTGCCCTTGTGGTTCGCTTTGTCTAATATAATGACACAGAGGAGTGGTGTGTCAGTTTTGAGACTGGTCCTCAGAGCTCTTGGATGTTTCTACTTCCCTTCCATTCTGCTATGTCAACTGTGAGATCAAATCTTGAATAGTTCACTTAATCAAAATAGACACAGGAACAGACAGAGACCTTTACTATGACAAGAATGAAGCCAGGCCAGCCATCTCAGCCTAGACCAGCTGACCTCCAATGAACCTGCAGATGTGTACACAATCTCAGCTGGGATTCTCCAACCTGCACACACATAAGCTAAATAAATCCTCATTGTTGAATGCCACTGATGTGTTGTGCCTGACTTCATGCATAGCAGTAGCTGACTAATGCGAATTAATATGCTAGCGTTACAGAAGAAGCTGAGGAAGCAAGATTAATTTACTCCACATTTCACAGTAAGAAATGAACCTACCTTTTAAATTCAAAACCATCTCTTTCTAAAACCTATTAGCTACTAGACCTCACATTGTCTCCTCCCTCCTTTGGAAGGGCATGTAGTCTTTATACCTGGCAGGACATCCAGTGTGTCATCAGTGTCTGGGGCATCTCTCCCATCTGTCCCTCCTTGAAAGTGGCACAAAGGTGACCCACGGGCAGACGCTGTACTGAGCCAGGATGTTATACCTAGAAACCCTGCTTGTCCTTGCTGACTTACTACCCTTCATTCTAGAGCTCTCCTCTGCATGTACAGATATTCCTCACTTTAATGTGTAAATGCCACTCTAAATAAGCAACCAAATCCACCAGGTAGGACAGCTCCAGGTAATTAATGCATCTCTCAGGTGGTGAGAACCACTTAATCTTCAGCTGCAAGTTTCTGACTCCACCAAACACAGCTCTAATCGCCCACAAATGCACTGCCTGATGGGTCCTTATTGCTTAATTACCAAGGTGAGAGGCTTGTAATTAATAAGCCACTTACTCCCACATTTAGATGTTTCCAGGAAATGTCGTCAAAGATTTTCCAAGGAAATTCACGTTATTCATCATCTGATGCTCGTTTTCTACCCAAATTGTTACCTCTCTCCTTGGTTGCCAAACTTTTCATCCTGCAGCTATCTTGAACAGGTAAGATGAAAGACCCCACATTTTACTCCCTTGGCTCACTTTCTGATTGAGAGTGAACTTGGTGATATATAAAAATTGTGTCTAACAATCAAGATTGTTACTGAAGCAACTACATAAGAACAAAAGTAAAACCTAAGAGTAATTCTGTATAAGTACTAATACAAGAAAAGGAGTTGATAAAGATTACAACTAATGAAGATGCACTTTTTGAATGTTGTGGAGTTAGCCCTAGATATCCATAGGTTCCTTAACCTTGGGTCCAAAATGATAGATTCACCCAACCATGGATTATGAACCATCAGAATGCCAGGTCAGTTGTCTGCTCTGGGGCCAGAGAGTCTTTAAATCTTTAAACATTGCTTTTTCAAGTCTGTGTGTACACTATTGAGGGTGATTTTTGTCGTTGTTGTTATTGGTATAGTATGTAGTTAATTGCTTCTCTACTAAATGTACAAATTTTTTTCTTGTCATTACTCCTGAACAAGACAGTATGACAGGTAACAAAACAGAGTTTACATTATATTAGGTATTATGAGTAGTCTAGAGATGAGTTAAAGTATATGGTACGACATATATAGGTTATATGCAAATGCTACACAATTTTCTAAGGGACTGGAATACCAAAAATTTGGCTATCTCTAATTGTGTCATGGTTTACGTTGGTGGCCCCCAGGCCTCATGTGTTTGTGTTATTCATTTGTGATTGGTTCACTGTCTAGAACTTGGATTGATGGTGTCAGTGCTACAATCACCTAGGGGTGGAGCCAGCATACAATGTAATGGCAGGAAGAAGGTGTCTCTCTCTTGCCAGTTTCTGCCTTGCAGTTTGCAGCCGCCATGAACTGCTGCCCCGCCATGCCACCCTGCCTTGGAGCCAACTGAGTATGGACTAAAACCTCTAAAAACTGTAAGAAATAAACTTTTTCCTTTCCCAACTTTGGGCATGAGGTATTTTGTCTCAGGGATGAGTAAAAAGTAACTAAGATATATTGCATAAATCTTTTGCCTTTTATTAAAGGAATTTGGTTATCTAAGGGCAGTCCTGGAGTTACTCTCCCATGGATACTGAAAAACAGCTGTATTTGTAAGTGTGGAACATTCACTGGTATCGTTTTAAGCTGCTTGAGTGTGAGCATGGGAGTCCAGACTTCCTGCACAATACTGAATCAGAGTTCACTACTAATGAACTGAATTTAGTTCAAACCTAAGATTTTCTTTTCCATACAAACCAAATGATTTTGTGGGTTACTAATAAGTAGCTTTCACTGCATGTAAAAATGAGTATATATGGAACTTACTTATTGTATACTAACAACGAATATCTCTAAAGACAGTCTTTTGTGCATACTGCTTAGTAATCACTGTTGGGAACTACCAAGTAAAGACTTGCAAACTGGGCCAGTACATAGCCTGCCAACTAGGAGCTACTACTGCTGGATCTCAGACCACACCATGGGAAATGCTACTGGCCTTGGATAGCAATTGAATCCTTACAACTCAGGAATATCATCATCTCTGGCCGCGAAAAAGTCAAATGATACCTTTTATCTGTCATATTCACCCCCATACCCACAGACCTCAACTGATGCTCAGAGTGACAGATACTCTAACACAGTGACCCCAGAGTAATGAAAGAATTAGACTCATTAGAGCAGCAGGTCCGCTGTCCATTTTGGCCCAAGAGATTTTTAAATCTTCTTTTTGGTCTCTGCCCACTCTGCTCCAGTCTTGTTTGTCTGCTTGCTAAGGCTGACAAATTTTTAAATTCCATCTGTTTGTTATAGAAAATTAAATGCAAATAACTAAATGCGTACACTCAACTACCAGGTTTAACAAATGTTAACTTTTATTCATTTGCAATATTACTTGCTCATAATTGTTCTTCCTTTTTACATGTGATGCAAAACATAACACTTTTTCAAATTTGCACAGCTTCAGCACAGTCTATGTTATAATCAGCTCATCAAAAGCATTTTAATGGTGGCAGATGTGATGAGGGGGAGAGACTATTTAGCAATTTTTTTTCCTATAGGGTGCTTAGGTTGTTTCTAATCTTTTATCATCACAAGCAAAGAATGCTGTGATAAATATTGGCTTAGGCAGAATAATACATGCCTCCAAAAAGAAGTCCACATCCTTGTTCCAATCCCAGAACCTGTGAATATGTTCCCCCTACATACCAAGAGGGACTTTACAGATTAAGTTAACGAATTAAATAAATGATTATGTTAATGACCTTGAGATGGGGAGATTAGCCTAGATCAGGCAAGTGAGCCCAATGGACTGACAAGGTCTTTGTAAGCGAAAAGTGAGGTCAGGAGAAGGAAGGGGAAGGGAGAAAAAGGGTAAGAGAAAAGGAGGGCAGAGGAGGGGAAAGAAAAAGAGATCAAGGCGAGGCAAGAGAGAGAGAAAGGGGGAGAAAGACAAAGGTAGGAGAGGAAATGGAAGTGAGTGGGAGCAGAAGAGTCTACATTGCTGGCTTTGAAGATGGTGAAGAGAACCCAAATCCAAGGACTATGGACCTGAAAAAGGCAAGGAAGTGGATTCTTCACTAGGGCGCCCCATCCCTTACTGACAAGTCCCCTAAGCACCAGTCCAGGTTCCCCCACACATTCCCATACTCTGCCCTTGTCACTATAGCATTACCCTTAAGTATTATTAATTAGCTTTTAAAATTACTTCATTTTTAATCACAGTTTAATATGATTCCAGAAACAGTTGCACAGCACAATCACCGTGAATATTCAAAACCAGAACACACCTGTATAAATTAGTTCTTTGAGCATCAAGCAGAACATTCTGAACATTCCAGAATTCCCCCAGGAGCCCCTTCTACCTACTGACCCCTCAAAGGCAAAGTTCACACCTTGACCACTAGGTTTCTATATGGATAAAATCTATAATAAGTCTTTTTTCTTCTGGTCTGTCTCTGTATCTCTAGAATGTAAGCTCCATGAGGGCAGGACCCTCTTCTGATTTCTATCATGTAGTACCCAGTTTCTTTATCAACAAACGTTTGTCAAATGAGAAAGATATTTAATTAAGAATCAATTAATGTAACTGGAGCTGAGCGATAAGATGCAAGAGGTATACTATGCAAGGGACTCACAAGTAGCTGGAAATGAGAACTACAGGTAAAGGGTGACCAGCAGGGAGGCAAGGGTTGGAAGACGAGGGTAGGAATGACCTTAGTCATACAAGACCACCTTGTCTGACCACTAGGGGACTCACCACTCATCCACTGTGAATGGGTCCACCCCTCCTCTACCTCTCTTACCCTTGATGGTTTGACATATCATCCCCTGCAGGAAGGGGTAAGGAAGGAACAGGAAACAAAGTGTCAGAACCCAGAGGGATCTCTCTCACCACTAAGGAGGGGGCATTAGACAGCATTGTGGTGAGAACTGAGATGGCATCAATCAGCCTTAGACTCTGGGAAAAATGCTGATCTGTAGCCCAAGTTTGAAATTAGAGGGCATTTACAGGTGACCATGCCATGACACGGGGTCTGAATTCATTCTGTCCCCCTCCTTTCTTTCTCCCTTCCTTCCTTTCTCCTTTACACTCAAACTGTAGTGTACATAGTTATCAAAGCAGATCCTCACAGATGGGGAATAATACAGCTCTAATAGCATGGTAGCTTCAGTGGTAGGACTGACTCCTTCCATCTCTCTGACTAAGGGTAGTTTGGTCTACAAAACTGCAGAAGCCCTGAGCCTTCAGATAAGGGCCGGAGGCTATGAAGGCAATCTGAGCACTGCAGGCTGAACTCTGACATTTCCTACTCAGTCAGAGGGTGGTGGCAGCTAGTATTTTATTTAAGACACTCAGGGTTTACAGTTAAAAAGCCATGAGTCTGAACAAATTCTTTAACTGGCAATTCCCTGCAAAGAGCTCTGCAGTTTGCACTGTTTCCATCATGTGTTCAATCAAAAGGGTATTGAGGACATAACTGTACATTATCACTATTGACATTTCCCAGCCTACTCCACTTTGGTTAAAAAGTGGCCGCTCAAAGATGCCACTTAATAACTTTAGGCATCATGAAAATGTCACTTTGACAAGTAGAAAGGTGGATTTACACACCCACCAAAGGTGACCTGCTTAAAAAGAGACAGCAGGGATTGTTTCCTGGCCTCTAAGTGAGACAGTCACAGACCATGTCCCGCAGGTTAGCACAGCTAGAGCAGAGAGAGCAAAAGGAAGAGAGAAGAAAGGACAGCGTGACGTAGGAAGTTTCTAGTCCACTGGCACAGGATCCGGTGGACAGAAGGGCTGGTGGATGTCAGTGACACAGGTTGCAATGAGCTTAGGGAAAGTAAAGGAATAGGGACAGCCTGGCCTAGGGCTGGGAACAGTACTAGATCCATCTCTGGTTCCAGAGGGTTGTGTGTGGTCTTTCTCACTTTCCAGTTACTAAGACACAATATCTGACATCCACACTTAAGAGAGGAGAGGTTTCTTTTGGCTTGTAGTTTGTAGAAGTGGCATGGAAGATGCTTACTTCATGGCACCCAGGAAGCAGAGAGAGAGTCAAGGTAGACACAATCCTCTGGGTCATGCCCATAGTGCCTTTCTGCTTCCAAACAGGCCTCACCTCCCAACAGCAAGACAGCCATAATCTCCCATAATCCAAGTACCTCCAAAACCTCACCTATGAGTACATGAGGCTCTTGGAGGACATATTACATGAACCATAACACATGTACATGGAGAGACCCAGGGAAGTAAGGTGTTGGCCCAGGGGCTGAATCTTTGGGGAAAGATGGGTAGGGACATTAGGTAATCCTGTGGCCAGGTGAATCCAAAGTCAAGGTTTTAGAAGAAAAATCAACTCTTATCAGTGTTACAGCAAGATATACAAAAGGAAGAACAGGACACAGTTTTCTAAGGAAGGAGGCAGGGAAGAGCCAGGCTGTGTCATGGCCCAGATAAGAAACAGGGACAGGGAAGATGTGAACAGCCAGAAGGACAAGGCAGCACCATCTGCACAGCACACAGCGCCTGGGAGGGCCTGCAGTCCTTTCTCTCCCTTGTCTCTCCCTCCCTCTCATGAAACCCAGGGTTACCAGTGCTTCCCATAAGGGACCTCACAATAACACTGTAGGCTTTGTGCTTCACCAACTCTGCTAGTGTAGTAAGAATGTTACCATAACCCTGACAACTCTGGGCAATAGGCCAGATTCAGTCCGTATTCTACTGCTTGCCTATCTTCGATCTAACAAGTTGCCAGAGCAATTTTACCTTCTAAAAATCTCACCGATCTGCCCACTTCTCTTCAGGCCTTTTCACTGTCCTACTAGTCCAGCCACAACTCTGCAGTTCCAGGACAGCCTCGAAGGCTGATTACTGACTCTGATTACTGTGCCACACTTACCCTATCATCCTCCTCCCAGCTATAGAGGAAGCATCCTAGGGCATAGTTCTGGTCAGGGCACCTCTCTCATCCAAATTCTATTCACGAGCTGCCCAAGATTCCACCAAAAGATGCATTCTTCAGTGGCCAACCTGTCAACTTGGATCCTTTAGTAATCTGCATTCATTTAGCCCTTCATCCTGCACACTGCAACCTGGCCAATGTAAGGGTTTGCACAACACCTCAGGATCTCCCTTGCCTTGCCTTTGTCTAGATATAATCCAGCAAAGACCCACTTGGCTCTCTACCGCAAAGGCACTCCCTCCTTCTCACTCCGGCTCATCTCAGTTTAGGCATCACTTCCTTTGGGTGGCCCCCCTGGTGTCTTGAGTCAGCACTGTATGCCTCTTCTATACACAGTTTCCTTGTCACTAAGTTATAAGCCTCTACAGAGAGATTGTGTTCAACAGCACATCCATCCATGCCGTGCACCTTAGTGCCACTGCAGCTGGTGCTCAGTAAAGATCTGCTGACTCAGTGGGTACATTGGTGAGTCAAACAATTAATTCAAAAACAGAGAATGGAGCTCAGAGAATATCCAACATGAATATCAAACCCATTTGCCACCCTTTCCCACAGGCCAGAAGGTGCTGTGGCTTGCATTCAATGTCACCGAGCCTGCCCTCACCCAAGTGGCTTTATGCCCTAGAATGAGCTGGCATCTGTATATCTTGAGTTTTCTGGCCCAGGGTCAGGAAAATAACCAGTCTTCCTGAATTATCTGTGTATTATAAGGTGGGCTATGATTTAGAGAAACACAAAGGCACTAACACATTTGCACATTTCCCTGTGGCTTTGCAATCACCTTTTCCTGATTATGATTATTAATTTTTAATTCTTTCATTTAGCCACTCATTCTCTGGCAGGTCCTGGAGACACCATGTGATTTCTACCCCTACCAGCCCCTGTATCCACACAGACAGCCGACACCCAATCGTTACCTCCGTGTAGGCTGGGAAGACAGGCCATTTGAATATAGTGTGGTAAATGGTATGATAAATGGAGGGGCAGGCTGATGCTAGGGAATAAAACGAGGAATAAAAAAGACAGTAAAGTATACTAGAATGTTCGGGTCAAGTAGTATTTTAGAAACCAGTAGACTTAACAGTCTTAAAAAAAAAAAAGTCAGGGAAGTGCCAGGAAAGCATACCAATATACAGACTTACAAAATAAAGCGAGCTAGGTCAGGTTAACACCAGCGAATGCCAAAATAGATAGAAAGAAAGGAAACACGGGGCTGTCTACAAAACTGAATCACAGAAGCATAATATGGTTTGCAAGGAAATGAATGAGCCTGTATAATTCACTCCTCAATAGGGCCAAAAAAGTGTGCCAATCTTGGTAACTCCTGGCTGTGGAAAGGTGAGTGAGTCACTCTAATGGGATGGATGAAAGATGGAGGGAGCCAGGAGGAGGACCCAGGTGAAGATACAGGCTGCTCAAAGAAGATGGGTAGCATGGCGGGAGATCCAAGCACGAAGGTCTAAGAAAATGAGAAACAATGAGGACCTGTTGTTTCTCTTCTGAGCGGGGCACTGTTCAGTGCAAATGTAATGGTTCCATAGATTCGGGACACTCAGCTCCTCTTATGGGAACTGCTGCAAAGGAGTGGAGAAAACATTCCCTTGGCCGGACCGTGATTATCCTGTGCTAACAATGGTTGCCTGGACTGCGCTCCCTGTCTGGTGCAGCCACCAAGAAGAAGAAGAGCTGCCCGTATGTCTAGAGAGGAAAGAGATCAAGAGTGTGAAGGTATATGCACCTAAAAGTGAAGAGTGTGAGCAGATGCAATCTCTGGCACATTCAGCGTGAAGGGATCCGGGATCTGTTGGAACTCAATAAAAGTTTCTAAGCTGGGCTACATTGTGTGTGTGTGTGTGTGTGTGTGTGTGTGTGTGTGTGTGTGTGTACACAGACATGCACACATGTGCATGAATTCCAGAATAAGTAGAGCGCTAGCAAGTTGAAAGGTGGAGCCCCTCTGACCCTGAGGTCCTCACATTCATGCACTTGAGAGCCTGTGGGTGGCGATTAGAGTTAGTCGCTGGCCACCAGCCACCTGAGGGCTCACTTTGTTTCCATGGCTCACTCTGATACTGACCCTTCATCTCAGTCCCCCAGTACAGTATTTATGAAGAGAATCATCTAGATGTTAAGAGAAAAAAGATTTCAGGCGTGGAGATATTAAATATTTTTCTGAAAGTCAAAGAACTAACCAGAAGTGACTGTAGATCAGACCTACGTGATACCAGTGTTTTATTCTCCTCTTTTCTTGTGTTGCTTAATAGACATGCAGAGGATATTTCAAACTTCATATGAAACTGCACCACTCATCTTTCCCATAAACCTGCTCTGTCCATGTTCCCCACATCTCAGCAGGCAGAGTCCATCCGTCCAGTTCCTCAGATCTACACCCTCTGTTTCTCTCACCCTTTCTTTCACTCCTGTTACTAATCCATCCCAAGCCTGTTGGCTGGATCTTCAAAATGTGCACCCAACCATTCCACCAGCTCCTGCCTCGTGGATATCACTATCTATGAAATTATGGATTTGCCATGGCCTCTTATAGTCTATTACCACCTTCAGAGCAAGAGCGATCCTTTTTGCATCCAAGAAAATCATCTCAATCTTCTGTTAAGAACCCCACAGTGGTTCTCTTCTTCATGTGCAGCAATAAAGTTTCATCCTTGCAAGATCCAGGCTACAGTCGCATCCCTGACACACTCTCTCATTCTCTCTCTTTCTCTCTCTGTCTCTCTCTCTCTCTTGCTCTCGCTCTCTCACTCTCTCACTTTATTTCAGGGACCCTGACCTCCTTACTATTCTTTGAACATAGCAAACATGTTCCTACCTCAGGACATTTGCACTGGTTGCAACTGGGCTAGAAATTTTTTCTTCTTTCCCCTCTCCAAAGAGACCCATTTGGCTAAACATCTCATCTGTTTCAAGGCTTTTCCTCATGAGACCTATTGTATCCACTCTTTAAAATTACAAGTCACTTCTACCACAAGCATCCTCTGGGAGAAACTAACTTTACATATGCCAAGAACTGTATTTATTTATTATGCTTATTGATTTTCTCTGTCTCCCCCATGAGCATGAAAACACCAGAAAGTGATTTGTTTGCTGATGTATCTCAATCATTTAGAAGAGTGGCTGACACACAGTAGGTGTTTAATAAATGTCCATTGGATCGAATGGTCTCAAGTTGGTGACTGAAGAAGAAAAACATTTAAAGTCACAGGCAAGGAGAATATTCTATATCACAAAATGATTTCTTAAACATTACTCCTTCCCCATTTCTTTAATGCGGGGGGATGAAAATGGAGCCTCCACAAAGGAGTTTGTATAGAGGAAGAAATAAAACTGGGAATGAGACTATAAAAGAAACTCTGGGGAAGGGCAAATTACTTTTCCTCGAAATGGAAAAAAAAGTGCTATCTAAAAGCAAAGGTGCTTAAAACATGGCCCCTGCAGGAGGAAATAGCTCAGAGTTTTGAGGGGGTGAGTGCTGCTGGATTCAGTGGAATTTATACTGTTATCTGGTCTCCTGCCTGCAGCATTGCTGGGCAATTTACAGCCTAAATCAATAAACAACTTAAATTCTCTCTAAAGGTGGAGCTGAAATGAATGCACAACACAGTGAAACAAATCAGCACAGGGAACAACAAAAGAGGTGGGATCCTGGCTTTGACTCCCGAAGGTGAACCCAGTGTAACAGGATATTTGCTAAGTGCTCTGATGATCTAAACAGTGCAAAAAGTGCTGGCTCAGCCTCGCTCCCAGGTCCCCAGATTGGGTCTGAAGCTGATCAGGGACAGAAGTGGAGAGTGGGCACTTGTCTTAGTGCAGTTTACAAACGGCCTCTGCTGATGTGTGGATGGGCTCTTGCGACCTTCGTATGGATCATGTCCCAGAAAACAATGTCTGGGGTGAGAATTCCAGGTAGAGAAGACATTAAATTTAAAACCCACTGCTGGTCAGAGAGAATCCACAGGCTAGAGGTGAAATCAGAGGCTGGACTGTATTGTCCAGAGATCAGCAGAGACAGGATCATGGTGGGTCACCATACAGGGAAGGACCCTATGGTTGTGTACCAAGTCACAGTTTGGAGGTGATATGGAAATAAGTTGGCACAGGAGCCACAGTTCCTGGCATAGGTTAAATAAGCACAGAGGGAAAGGTATATTATTGTAATTCACGCATTGAGAGAGGTCACCTTTTCCAAATTTGCACAGAGATGCTAAGATATTGGTAACTGTGGCCATCTGTGCTTACCTGTTAGTAGTTTGTTTTGTAGAGGTCAAGGAATGTAGCAGGAACTGGGGGAATTTCTTCATGATCTTCTCAGGGCTTGCCCAGTAAGCTAGACCCTACAGATAAGCCCACAGTACATTCCTGACTTTTTTTTTTTTTTTGGGAATATGCATTTTGGCTACACATTTGATTCCCAAATTCATCACCAAATAGTTTATTCATTCATTCACAGGATTACTGTGAAGTAATGCCAGGAAACATGGAAGGCTTGGTTTCTTCAGTAAACATTACCAAGGAGCATCTCTCTCACTCATCGCTATAGAACTAGGGCTAATCGTAGTGGTTGGCACACAGAGATTCCAATTCCTTGTCTTGCCTCTGGCCAGTGTAAGGACATGATCCTTGAGCATGTGTATGAATGAATGATGGATGTGACTATCTTGCAGCTCCCCAGACTGATGGGTCCACAGAGAGGATCTTGATCCTGACCTTGATAATGGAAATGTACTCCTTGAGATGATCATCTCTAAATAGAGCTTCAAGGACAGCACTTTTTTTTTTTTTTGAAACATCCAACACCACCCTGCTGTATTCACATTGGCTTTCCTGTTATTTCTTAAACAAACCAAATATGTCCTGTCTACCTCAGGGCATTGGTACCTGCACTCCTCTCTATCAGGAGACCTTTCTTCCCCCTCCTCCCATCATTAACATGGTGTGGCCCTGGCTTCTGGGAGTCTTTGTATGCATCTACTGGAGAGATCTGCTCTATACCTTATCTAAGATAAATGGTCCTTTCCTTCATTTTAGCCTCTCACAAACTTAGAACCACCTTCCCTCTTACCCTGCTCTGTTTTCTTAATAGCATTTTCACAATGTTTTCCTGTCTTCATGTGCATTACCTGTCTATACAGCATCTTCTTCCCACAAACCATGCATGTGCTACAGTATAAATTCCTCAACGGCACAAACACAAATACGGTAGGCATTTATCATTGCCATATCCCCTGGACTTAAAACAGTCCCTTGAGGATAGGTCTGATCAATAACGATCTATAAATAAATGAATCAATCAATCAGTACAACTTCTTATATAGAAATCTTTCTACGCATTTCTATTTCTCAAGATAATTTCCTGTAAGTTAAATTGTTTCAGTGTAGGAATCACACATGTCAAAATCTTTCAGCACATAGTGAACAAAATTGCCAAGAGACAGTGGCACTGGGTTTTGCACCCATTAGAAATGTGTAAGACTGTTAATTTCCTTGTATCATCTCAAATATAAGATAAAATCACTCAGAAATATTTGTTAGGTGGGAACATGAATAAGCATGGTTAAATTTTGTTTAAATTTGAGTCTCTGTGATTCTTCATAAGCCACACTCCTTGTTCATGTGCACATTGCGATGTAAATTTCCTGAAAGCAGGGACTTAGCTTTGCTCCCCCTGCTGCAGCATCCCAGAAAGACTCCAGCACACAATGACAAATATTTGTTAAAAGAATGAATTCATATACAAGTTTTCTTTTGTGTTTGGAAGGCTACTGGTTCCTGTTACTTTGAGAAATCTCTTTTTTTTATTGACTTAAGTAACTTTACACATATAGAATATTTACTCCTTTTCTGTCCCCTAGATTGACTTCTTAACGTGCCATTAGCATTCTATTTTGTGTGTGCTATTTCTTTACATTTGGATATTATAACGTTTTATGTAATCTCATCCATCATTTTATTTTTAGTTCCTCTCTTGGATACCATGTTTAGAAACAGTAATAATAGTTAGCACTTATATAGCACTTCATCCATGCGAGATGATTTCTTGAGAATTTTACATATATTACTTGGTTAATCTCCGCAGTGATCCTCTTAGAGAGGTGCCCTCATTATCTCATCACATAGATGAAAAACCTGAAGCAGGAAGTTGCAAAGGAAATCATTTCCTACACAAGATTTTGTATATAGTTATCTATACATTGTTCAGTTTTCCTATTTGAGATTATTTAACAATAACAGTACAAATGAGAGATTTATTTTATAGTTGAGGATGAGGCAAGGGTCTAATAACTTTTCCCAAATAATTGCCAAATAGTCCAGCACAGAGTATTCAATAATTCATCCCATCTTTGCCAAATTAAAATACCTTAAAAATGTCTGTAACACACTACTGTACATGTGTATGAATACATATGAATATGTATACACAAAGATATATAGGTAAATACATATACATAGCATACAAATATATAATGTTTGTGGTGGTCTTCCACTGCACTGTTATTCTTTTAGTTGCTTGATAATTTTTGTAGTATGTGTACAGAAGTAAACTTATGAATAGAAATGTAAAGAATTATAAAAGGATTACTAGTCATTCTCTACAAATCCTGATTAAATGCACATTTGATATTATTCTCAAACACACATACATGTACTCCTAAATTGCAATATAATAGCAAGATACCTATTGGAAACAGTTTGCTTCAGAACTTGGGCAGCTACAACATATCCAAACCTTGTTTATCTCAAAAGAAACATAATCAACTGGTACATAAGAATTGGTCAGGAATGGGTCACGTACATGACAGTTTATACCAGTGATAGGAATCTTTTAGAGACTGAATGCCAAACTTCAGTGTGCTGAAACCACAATTAAACCCAAATGCTGAGGTTTTAGTTTAGAAAGAACAACTCATACATTAACATCTTTTGCCTTAAAAAAAAAGTGCAATAACAGGTGTGCCATAGGTTGGCCACCCCTGGTCTATACCATACAGCCCAGGTGTATAGTAAGATGCTCCATCTGGGTATATATTCCTTGTTATTTGCGCAATGATGAAATGGCCTAATACATTTCTCACAACATGTCCTACCCACTGACACATGACTCTATCTATAAATATGAATGCTTAGCTCCATCACTTTTCACTGCTTTGTGTTTCTTGCAAACTATTAAGATTTTGGTTTAAACAATGAGCAAGGAATTTATGGTCGGATGCATAAAACACACTTCTACCTGGGAGAGGGTATGAGGAGAGAGCTGGAAGGTGCCAGGTGCCTCCCATGCTCCCCCTGTTCCATGGGGAAGAGACCCCGAGAACATTGTTTCCAGGCAGTTGAGACACCTAACTCCCAAAGTGGGATCTCTCCTACATAAGCATTACCTTTCCTGACTCCTCTCACTCAGAGGAGGACCTGGATCTCAAGATGTGGGTGGCAGGACCAGACAGCCACGGAACCCCAAGTCTTGGGAGAAGCACCTGCTCCTGCTATAGCTAAAAGCTGTCCATGACCTCATGAATTCACACTCCTTAGCTCGTCACTTGACTGAGTCCTGCTCACTAATAAGAACACTCTGGTCACACTTTTGAAGTAATAATAACTTCTTACCTTGACATTTGTGCTTATATTTTTATTTTCACATTTTCTTAATGAAGCATCCTATTCCCACCTTGCTTTCCTCCAGTTTACTTAAAATGGTTCATCATTTATTTCTATGGTTGAATAATAGTTTCGGAATGGATACATCATCATTCCCTGATTGTATGACAGAGCTGACCCCTCCGTCTAGCACCTGGCTTGGTCTAACCTTTTATCAGTCTCACCATTTCTTGCTGGGTTTTCCACCTAACTCAGCTCAGGGCTCAGAGAGAACAACATGCTGTGTTGTGGGCTCCCAGGTGCACGGACTGACCCTACGGTCCCGCCACGTACTGAGTTCTGTTAAGCTCACTCCACCCTTCCTAAGGGCCAACAGTTCTCTCCTCTGCTTCACCATCGGCCACATGCCACATAACTGCTAGACTCTAGTTTCGTGGATCCTGGTCCCATCCGGAAAAATGTGCAGAGGAATTTGACACTGAGAATCTTTAACATTCTCCAGAAAAGTTGCTACTCCTGCTGAAGTTCTAGCTCTCACGGCAGCTGAGTGGCTTCATTGTTCCCCAGGGTAGCTTGAGTCACTTGCATCTGCACCATGGTAGAGGAAGGACTAGGGCCAGGAATTTACAAAGCTATTGCCTAGCATGGGCTCCAAAGTGACAGGAGGCACCTAAAGCAGCGAACCCTTAGCGAACCCTTCATGCCCTTTGGGCATGAAATGAGCTCCAACCTTGACTTGAACCAGAGTTCTGACATTAACTGAGGTCAAACTTCAACCCAGTTGCTCACAGTCTTAACACTGAGCCTTATAAAAGCTAGGGCTTGACTGTGGCCACAGACTTGACCTAGATTCCACACTCGTGTTAAGTCATGACTCAGGTCACAGATACAGCCACAAATCTGGATATAGCCTGAGCTCTCACCTCGGGTCCAGATTCAGCCATTCCCTGGCTGTGACCTAGCCCAACTGGCTATCTTCAACTGTGGCCACACAGGAGGTTTGACCTAAGGGACAGAATACCCTGTGTGAGCACCCTTTCAGCACTGGACAGTACTCACATCCCACTGCCCATAAAATCATACATCTAGCCACCACTTTGCCAGGGGAAGGACTCTTAGTACTGTAGACCTGAGTTCAAATTCTGCCTCTGTATAGTTGGGTAACTTTGGATGAATTGATTCTTTGCCTTTGCGGAGTCCGGCTATAAAATGAATTTAAAATACCTGCTGTCAATATGCTCATAAAGATTAAATTACATGATAATGTAAACAACCAAGTTCAGTAGGCACTTAATAAGAGTTTACCCTTTTCCCTTAGCAGACATCTTCTCTGCTGTAACTGAATCATAATGTAAAGAACAAGACTCCCAGATCTATGCTGCCCAGTATATTGGCCCCCGACCACAGGAAGCTATTGAGCAGTTGAAAAGTCGCTAATGCTAATTGAAATGTGCTGTGGAGAACATAGCACATATCACAGACTACAAACATTAAAAAAAATACAAAATATACCATTAATAATTTTTATCTTGATTATACCTTGACATAATATTTTGTATCTACTGGTCAAATATACTACCAAAATTAATTTGACTTATTGTCTTTAGTTTTATATTGATATATCAATAGAAATTTTAAGGTTGTATCTATCACACATAGATTTAGAGGTCCAGGAAGCACATTTCATTGACAGTAACAATTAGAACAACAGTAACAGCACCACTGAAAATACAAATTTATAATGATCATTTATTTATGAAGTGCCAAGTGCTGTTCTGAACACTAAAATACCGATAGAAACTTCTAAAAGTAGGTTCTAGTGTTGTTCCCATCATTGAGATGGGACAACTGGGCACTAAGAAATGAAATAATATGGTCTGATTTGCAGAGCTGGTAAATGGCAGAATCTAGATTTGAATACAGAGTGTCTGAGTCCATAGAAATTACCATGTTCATTAAAGGCCCATTCAATAGACACCTCCTGCACACCTTGCATAGACAGATACATCCTGCCAGTGAGATCCAGGCAGAGAATATTTCACTCTCCCTCCTGCCAGGCATCTCTCAGGTATCAGCCTGGTTAACACCCAGTAGGGCCCTCATGAGCACGGGGAATTCTCTCATTTAAACTTTTGCCTCCCTCATGTACTTCCCAAGCTATTTTTATCTGGCAGAATCAAAGAAGACAGCTTCCTCAAACCCATTTAGTTTTCTCCACTCACAAGAGGCACCTCTGAGCAAAAACATGATAAACTCGATTGTTCAAAAAGCAAGTTCCGTACTTCAATTTGTGTGCCCGTCATAAATGCAGTATCTTCCATTTGAACAGAAACCCCGCATTTCAGCAGAAATGCTTAATATTTCATTTCCCCTACATCCATCTTCTTCAAAGCACTTATTTCAGAAAGTAGAGAAGGAGACACAAACTCTAATAACCTGGTACTCTGAATGGAAGAGAGGAACTTTATGATCGAGAACTCAAAGTGTTTTACCACCTAGCTGCACGTAACCCCCTACAGCTCCCGGAATTGCTCTGCAGATGGGAAAACTTCCCCAGGAGTTCAGTGATTTGGCTCCATCTCCAACTAGGGGCAGGGAGTAAGAAGCACACTCACTCTGAAACCTGGTCTTTTGCTCACAGACAGAAATGCTGGATCAAGGTGAGGCTCCAAGTGTAGCCATTAGGGTGATCTTGAAATGCGCATTCACAAATTTATTTGACAAATATGTATTATCACTTCTATAAAGGTAAAACAAAGACAGATACAGAATTGATAATCCACTGTTTGGGTTAATGGATTATATTTTCTGGTAACGATCATGACCATACCACTTATTTTTATGTGATTTTGTCACTCTTCATCAAGATGCTGAGTTTATGTCCTTAATGAATCTTTGAGACTGCATCAGTCAACAGAGTATGGCAAACATACAGAGCTAAAATCATAAAAGGTATAACACAGCTCTTTTCAGACTCTCTAGCTACCATGCTTTGAGGAAGCTCAAGGTACAGGAAGATGTCAGGACAGCTGTTCCCAGGAACCAGCCCCAAATGAGACCCTCAGTTAACAGTCAATGTTCACCTCCAGAATTGAGAGTGAGGAAGACTTAGAGATGACTCTAGCTCCAGCCACTGCCTGATGTAACCAGTGAGGCACTCCTCTCCTGAAGCCACCTAGCTGAGCCTAGTCACAATACATCAAAACAAAAGATGACAAAAAATGAAATACTGCTACCATTAAACTGCAGATAGTTTATTATCCAATAGATCAATGTAACAAACACCAACTATATATCAGGCATTGGGTTAACTGCTAATATGCTAATTGGTATGATGTGAAGCTGATTTTATCCATGTCCTCGAGACCATAGCTTGGTGACGGGCAACCACTGACCTTGCACTATATGAGCAGTGACAGAGAGAACAAATCAGAGTTGAAGGAACACAATGAAGGCTCCCTGGAGGAGAGGGTGCTCTAACTGGAAATGAGCAAGTATCAATTAGATGAAGCAGACAGATTTTTTTCCAACTCATTCTAAGAAGTTTAGGGAAAACTGTAGCAAGAAGAGACAGAAAAAAACTGTTGGAAAATCTGCTCTACTTTCAAAATATATAATAAAACCACAATACTGTAATTATTGAGACCTTAATATTTAAAACCTTGGAAATTAATTAGCATATCAACAGACCACTTGATCAGAAGAACACCAGAAAATCCAAGAATAGGCTCAAATGCCAGAGCGAATTAGGGAGTTTATTAAAGAGGCATCCCAAAGAAATACTTTTCTATAAATGCATCATTCTTTATACTATGCACCAAGATAACCTCCAAATAGACTAATATTTTAAGTGAGAAAATATTCCTTAAAATCATAGAAGACAACTGAGAAAGAGAAATTTTTGACCACAAGAGTATTTAAAGGCTTTCTATTTTTTTTTATTCAAAATCCAGAAACAGCAAAAGAAATATTGCCAAAACCTACTGCATAGGAAATAAATTACATAACGCCAAGAGAGGAGGAAGACACAGGGACAGAGAAAAGGATGTGGGCACTGAGTTGAGTTTCTAAACATAGCCCTTTATAGAAATGGAAAATGAGTACAATGTCAGTCTTAAGCTTTTCCTTAGCAATTGCATTATGCTGGGACACCATTCACCCATCACAGAACCAGGCGCAGTATCCAGACTTAATAGTATACATCCAATGTGGCAGCTCACAGAAATCGCCATAAAACTCTGGCTTAATCATGACTGGTCAAACTGCTAGTTATATAAATTGGGGCATAAGAACTTCACATTTGTATGCACTCACCTGCATGTCCCATATGTTGGGAGAAGCAGAGTACTTTCCCAGTACCCTCCCATCTCATCCCAGGAAAAACCTCACCCACCATCACCATGTCCACACTCAGATATTGTTGCTGCAGTCATGGAGACTGCCTCCCAGGCCACTGTAGTGGCATCAAAGCAAGCAAATGTTAATGTGTGACATGGCTCTAATGGGTTTTGGTTTGTTCTACTACCTTGGCCTTACTTCCTTGAAAATTAAAACCTTCATCTTGCTAAAGCTCGATTTTCTCATCAGTATGAGAGAGAGATCATGACAATGACTTTAAAAATGACTGAGAGTTTAAATAAAAATAATGTACATAAAATGTCAACTACTAGAATAAAATGCAAATAGGCTTTTGTCCGTGTTCTCTCTGGTCACCACAGTTATCACTGTCATGGTCCATCCTGACATGTAAGCTAGGCTGTAACTAGATTAATAAGCAATCTCTGTTCAAAGTCCCCTGTCCAATGGACAGGTCATTAGCTTCTATCTTTGCTTCCCACTTTTCATACACAATGCAAAGATGAATAGAATGTGTTACCAAACACATAGAAAACAAAACTAAAGTGCCAAGATCCCACTGGGGCATATTGGGCTGCTACTTAGGATGTGGCTCCAGGCTGAGAGAGATGAGATGTTAGAGTTGGGGCCTTAGTTTCTCACTCTTCCCTTAGTCCAGTAAGGTCAGTAAGGCATTAAATGAATCAAACATTTTTAGAACAAGGCAGACCAAAAAAAGGTACAGATATGTGTCACACTTTGAAGACATAAAACTAATCATTCTGCTGGTGTGGATTGACTCATTGAAATTTACTCAGGCCTTACACCTTACAAAGGTTAAGTCTGTAGTGCCTGCCTCTCAGTTTGGACTTCCTTGTGGTGTCTATCCCAAGGATTCCATTAACCATGTCCTCTGTTTCTGCCATTTTAAATTGAGGATCAAAAGGTAGTGTCTCCATTTAGCTGACAGGAGGGGCAGTTTCAGGAAGATTTTACTCTCTGAGAATGAACTTAATATTCATCAATACCTGGAACTTTGTTTCCATTTGCAGTGTTGCAAAAATGCTTGATGAAATTCCTGTGTGTAAAAAACCCTCAGCCATTAGAACATTATGAGGGGGGCTGGGGATTTAGCTCAGTGGCATAAGCACCTGCCTTGTAAGCAGGCAGTCATGAGTTCGATCCCTGGTACCGATAAAAAGGAAAAAGACAAAAAAAAAAAAATAGAACATTATGAGGTCAACTGAGCCAGTAATATCTCAAATCCAAGAGCTCTGGGCTCTCCCAAGTAAGATCCCCAAATTGAGGATCAGCCTCTGGTTCATGCAACTTGGCATGGTTCAGGTCTTAGCTGACACACACAAATGATACCAGAATCTCAGAATCACTGGAGAAGTTCCCACAAGTTGTCTCCTTGTTCATTACTGCACACCAAAAGCGCTCATATTAGTTCTTCATAAGGAGGTCGCCTGACCTCCAACAGCTTCCAAGCTGGAAATCCTCCAAGTCCCAAGAAAGGAAGTTGTGTTCATCATTCAGACATTCATTTCCATGGTACCTTCCATAGGCTTCTTCCCTACCCGCGCTCCTGGCCTGTTTCTAATGCATTGCACCATTTAGACTTCTCCCTAGGTGCTTCAGATGCTGAAACAAACCTACTTGGTTGAGAGGCAAATAAAATTCAATGGTTAGGTTCAATGTTGATGTTACGGGGAATTCTGATTTGGTTCTGGTCCAATTTGATTTGTGATCAAAATCATGGAAAGAATCAAGTTCGTCAACTGAGGCATCACTGCATCATTTTGTATATTTTACCACAGAGAAGCAGGGAGACATCCCCTTTCCTGGAAACAGAGGATATTGGGAAAAGACTCATTTAGACACATAAGTATATTTTAATCTCAGAGGTTTAGGAATTACCTGCAGAATCATCGATGGAGGCCCTGGGGATTTATCAAACTGCCACAACAGAGAGGCTGGGCGGATAGAGGATAAAGCAACAGATGGGGTCTCAGAGAAGAAGATAGGACAGACAAAATCAAAACATCCAAAACAGGAGAATCGGGAGGCAAGTGTTAAGGAAGTAAAGGGAAAGACATGAAGAAGGGGGTAGTCGCTCCTGCCAAGGGGAATTAGGACTGATGAGGATCGAGAATCCTCTGCGGAATTGTCAGTTGGAGATGCTGCCATGCAAATCTCATTTGCTGCCATCAATCCAGATCCAGTCCCACTGAGACCATTTCTGAAGCACAGACAACACAGAAAAACCGTCTCTTTCAGTAAAATTGGCCCATGGAAACAGAACACAGACATTGAGAGTCCTTATGAGGGACAATTTAGGGCCAGTGTTTATTTTTGTAATGTACGTTCACTTTATCTCTCCTGGGATAGTAAGGAATACTGTTACTATCAACAAACATTTAAAAAATATAAAAGACAATAAAACTTTGTTCCACCAAATATATCTTTTAAAAAGTAACACCTTAGTAAGTATACATTTACCTGTATTACTTATAGAGAAACCACATTATGCTTGAGAGAAACAGAAGATACTTAATGCTAATTTAGTAGTTTCACCTTTTTCTCTGGACTTCTTTGAGAGATTACTATCCCTAGAATTGAGAATCTAAATAGTCTGTCCTGATCCTTACTTAGGCAGCGTGAGCTACAGCACACCAACTGTGAATCTACTCCCAGGATTTCCAATATCCAAACTCCTTTCTCCTCCCACAGCTAACCTCATCTGGCAGGCACTGAGTTTCAGTCTGAGCCAAGTGAATGGATCCCCAGACTGAAGGGTGATGCCAATACTGATGGGTTTGTACAATGTGGGAATCTTGCTAAACAAACAGAGCGAATGTTTATAGATGCTCAAGGCTTGCATAGATGCTCAGTTTGGTATTTGAAAGGAAATACCCTGCTGTCCTTCACAAATAGAAGTGCTTTTTAATATGCTCTAGAGCTTAAGACAAGCTGACACAGGCATGTCCACACGGCTGCTTGTTTAACAAGCAGCCCTGCTGTTTGTCTCTCTGGTGAGGGGGATTCCAGGAAACTTCAACACAGAGTAAAGTGCTTTTTTCTTAGAAGGACAGGAAGATGAGCTTCCAGGAAGGGTTCCTTTGTCTATCCACTGAAAATAAAGGCAGGGTTATGACAGATAATAAGAGATCTGCATTTCTTGGTTTCAAGAAATTTGCAACATCTCCAGCCTCTGGTGGTTCACATGCTTCTTCAGTGAACTTAGTAGCTACTAATCCAGACCCGAATATGTTCTACTTACTTAATTTCTACATTCCATGTCCCATCAAGTATAAAGATGGTTCAAAGAATATCAAAGTTTGCTGATTCTATTTCTGAAGTGTCTGTTGGCTCAATTCCCCCTCGCCATCTCTACAATCTCTAATGTAACTCAAGCTGCATCTTTGTTAGTTCATCTGGACTGATGTAACTGCTTTCTCACTGCTCAGCTTACCATCCACCAGTCTCCCACACATTCCATCACAGTGGCATCTGTGAAACTCAGCAGAATGAAAAAACACGAAGGGCAGGGAAAGTGTCAAACTGGAAAAAAAAGGCGCTTAAAATATTTGTAACCCACAAAGCAATCTCCATATTTCTATCCTTCTCTTATTCCCTCACATATGTAAAGAGTTCTCATAAATCAGTAAGAAAAAGTCAAAAATGAAAAAGTATATGATTAGGCAAAATACCAAAAACAGTTTTAAAATGCAAAATAAAAACTTGGAATATTTGCAATTTAATCAAAAAATAAATATTATTTTAACCACTTAGTTGAATAAAGATTTTAAAAGTTGGTAATAGTGTTGGGAAAAAGTTACAGAAATGGAAGCTCTCATATTCATTGGGAGTGTAAATTGGTGCATGATTTATCAAAGGCAGTTTTCTTATGTTGTATTACTTTTCTATTGCTGCTTAACAAGTCACCATAACGTTAACATATTAAAACAGCACACATTTATTTTCCCTGAAGTGTTCCTGGACTAGGAATCTGGACAGGTCTTTTCTGGGTTCTCTGCTCAGCATCTCACAAACTGTAATAAGGGTGTGAGCCAGGACTTGGTTCTCATCTGAGGCTCAGAAGCTCCTTCCACTATGAAGTGATTAACAGCAACATTCATCTCCTTAAACCTGAAGACTCTTGGTGGTTTGCTTTTTCTAGGTTACCAAGAAAGGGTCCCTGATTTCTAGACTCTCTCTAAAAGACTTACCCAATAAAGTCAGGCTTACTGAATATAATCGCCCTTTTGATTGACTTAAAATCAGCTGATTAGATCTTAGCTGTATCTGAAAATTCTTGCACTTTTGTCATATAGTGAAACATTACCACTGGAGTGGTGTCATATCACCTTTTCCAGATTCTACTGTTTAGCAGCAAGTTTCAGATCCCACACATGCTCAGGGAGACAGAACTAAAGAAAACTATGAATCTTCTTCGATTGTTTTATAATTCTGCGGAACATTAGGTCCAGAGTTTAAAATGTCTACAATCTTCCATAACAACTTCTCTTCTAGAATTTAACACCAAGGAAACAAATGGCTGGGAGTTATACATATGCAGATAGAAATCTTTTCATAACTATGATCTTTGAAGTGAAGAATATACAAAAGCAGTCTAAATATTCATAAATATAAGCTTAAATAATTTGGAATATTTTGCATGGAAGATCATATATATGTAAAAGGGTACAAGCAAAGGAAATGAAAGGAGCTATTATGCATTTTGCATTGTATAAATGCAGAAGCAGATTAAAGTGTACATATGAACACAGAACTCCAAAAGAACACATTACCACTGCAAGTGTAATCAGAAGGTATCTCCAGGTATAGGAGTGGCAGGTGGCTTTGTTTTACATATAGCTTTCATCATATAAAATTTTTGGAAATATGTGGTTCTTTTTACAAGAAATAATAGAGCTGTTTTAAATGCTAGGGCACTGATTAGGAAAAGGAGCAGTATACAAAATACTATACCCAACACTATCTCATTTTTCAGAGAATATAAATTGTGAAGAAGAAAATTTATTAGAGAAGATACAAACTTTTAATAGAGGTTGATAGTAAGAGATGTCTTATATTTCTATTTTAACTGTTCCTTTTTTTTGGATTTTTCAATATAAAACAAAAGTTTTCCTAGCTTTACAATCAGTTCCTGGTACTTTTTTAGGTGTTGGAAAGGAGTTTCAGTAGGTAAAACAATAAGCCAGAAGGCACTTTAACTTCCTTTGTTCCTCACCATCAGAGCTTTCACCATCAGAGCCCCTCCACACTGAGCACAGACTCTGTGGCCTAACACCCTTTCCAGGCTATGAATGCCCTGAGAGCATCTCCTGGGTTTACCACTGCAATCCAGTTCCTATCACAGGGCCTTCCACAAAAGGAATAATTCAACAAAAAATACTGGCAGCCCAAAACCTTGTGAAGCAAAGCAAGATGTTACTACAATCACAACTGGACTGTAGGATAGAGGTGAAGGACCAAATGGGAGCTGGACAAGATTTTCTGGTTTATTAGAAGTGAGATATAGAGATCCTAGTGCTAAGGCAGTAGCTGGGCAGATTCACAGGAATTAAAACAGGCAGAACTGGGGAATAATAAGGTTGGGGTTCAAGGAAAGGAGACATGGCGGGCCTGGCCTGGATAACTGTAGGTGACACCGGAATGAAGAGCAAATGCTTTTGAGAAATAAGTGGCGATTTCTGGTTAGGACACATTGGATTGTGAATAGAGACATCTTGGAAATGCCACAACAGGCCTCTGATGTCACCCTCCTAGTATCACTATTCACTCACAGGGCTGATTTCAATCCACAGGAGCTTAATAGATGCATATCTCCTTAGTAAAATCCATTTTGTCCCTCCTCAGAGATGAAATGCCCCCTGCCTGAGGATTCTGTTATTCCCTCCAGCTTGCAGAGAAGTTCTGCAATAGTAAGGTTGGGTTACAGTTTTAAAGAACTGCATGAGATGAGGAGTCCAGGGGCGCTGTTATTCTGCTCCCTGGGAAGATGCTCTTTTGCATGGGCCCCCTCCTCAATGCAGCTCTTTTTCATCTGCCCTGCACATGGTGAGTGCTGGTTGCATTCTCACTTTGAAAACCCTTCAAGTAGAAATGGCTACACATTTCAAAATGCTATGGGTGACTTCCAAAAGCAGATACAATGGGGAAAGACTGGTTTGGGCTATAGATTATATTTGCAATCAAAGGATTGTAATCAAATGTCATCACAAGATACCCTCCACACATACTGTCCAGTTCAGGTACTTCCTAACACTCAAATTATTCGCAAAATGATCCCTACTGTGATGCTCACCAACACTCCACATCTCTTCTTTGGAGCACATCTGCTGTCTTGACAATTGCTACATCACTGTCTGCTGTGGTCTGAATGCTGCTCATCCCTCAAGAGCTCATGTGTGGGAATCATGGTTGCCAGTGGCGTGATACTGGGAGGTGGTGTGGAATCTTTAGAAGTGGGACTTCGCTTCCAGGAAGTCTGGAGTGAGTGCTTAGGAGGAAATATTTCCCTGGGATTCCTGCATTGGTTTTCTGGAGAAGACTTACAAAATAAGCCTGGCAATTCCCCAGGTTTTTTGGCTTCCTGTCTTGTGATATGGTCTCTCCACACATGTTCCCATCATTGTGATGCCATCTGCCATGAGGTCCTCGATAGAACTCAACTAATGCTGGCACATGCCCTAGCATCTCCAGAACTGTGATCTCAGTAAACCTTTTATATTTATAAAGATTATCCAGCATCAGGTATTTAGTTTCAGAAATGAAAAATAAGTATGATGTGTCTTAGTCCCTTTCTTCATCAGTGGGACAAAATACCTGGCACTTATTATTTAAAGAAAGAGAGGATTATTTTGGCTGGTGTTTTAAAAGTTTGAGTCCTTGCATGGTCAATGACATGGTGGAAGGGACTGAGCAGAGGCAAGGTGCTCACCTTATGGTGAACAGGATGGGCAAGCAGTGAAGGGCAAAGTCAGCGGGGAGAGATACTTCCTTCCAGGTCCCCTCCCTAATAAACTACCTCTTCCAACCAGACCCACCTCCCAAAACCAAGCCAGCAACAGTGCTCCTAATAATTCAATCACATTTCATAAGCCCTGAATCTAATTACATGATGCTTTGTGGGCACATTCAGATACAAATCTTTATGCTGTACCCTTAGGGTGCCTCAAGTTGTCTATCCCTCTACAGGATTCAAAATCTAGTTCAGGCATCATTTCTCCTGGGGAGTTCCCAGTCCATCTCCAATAAAATGTATTTGGATTTCTTTGTCCAGAATCCCTATGAAATCATAGCACAGCAATTTTTAATTTATGATTCTGTATCTTCTGCACAACTCTGAGCTCCTGGATGCTCAGGCATGACCATCTGTGTCTTCCATCTTCCTGTCTACTACCAGACTAAATACAAGTGAATGGTATTTGTCACAAGACTGAATCATTTCTCATAGCAGAAAATCCTTTGTCACTTATTTCAGACAGTGCAAAGGACCACTGCTATAGTTGAGATCTGGAATGTCCCCTAAAGATTCGTGTGTTAAAATTTGTGGTACTGATCTGGTGAAATTGTTGAGAAGTGGTAGAAACTGGGAAGTGGGTCCTAGCTGGAGGAAGTAGGTTATTGGAGACATGTCTCTAAAGGATGGTGGCATATTGGGTTCCTAATCCCTTCCTCCCTCTCTGACATCCCTTTCTCTTTTGCTCCTGGACACGATGACATAAGTAATTTTGCTCTACCATGTGTCACCCACCACGATGCCCTACCTTGACAAACTCTCAAAACAATGGGGTCAAGTGACCATTAACTGAAACCTCTGAAATTGTAAGCCAAAATAAATCTCTTGTTTTTTAAAGTTGTTTATCTTACATATTTTGTTAAAGTGATAGAAAAATAATGAATACAACCACCACTCAGAATAAAGATCTAGTGGTCCCCTTCTGTTCTTCTGTGCTCCAGCTCCAATGTATAATCTGCATTCCATCTTCACAACCAGCCCTTTCATTTTTCCATTACATTATTCCAGTGGCTGCAATTCCCTGTTTGCAAATTATCATCCTACCAGTAACAAAAGCACCATCTACAAATTGCTTTATAGGCCATCAAGCATCAGCATGTGTCATGATTATATGCATGCTCATAAATTCTTGGTGGATTCACAGTCCAGACGCTATCTTCCACATTTTACACATGAAAAACTTGAGGCTCATTAAATTATTCTAGAAAAATATAAAGTGCTAGAGTTTAGATTGGAACTCAAAACATATAAGTCTCAGGCTTGTGGTTTTTGCATGTTATCTCCATTAAACAGTCTTTTACAGGAGTTAATTGTGGATGCTTTACTCTGAAAGAGAGGAAACTCTCAATTTTCTCCCCCAGTTTGGGATCTTGTAATGCAAACTTGTTCAATAAATTATTACTGAATAAATAAGTAAGTAAAGTCCCTTCCCACCATAGTTTCCCGCCTTAGTTTTCTCATTTGTAAATGAGCGATATTTAGGTAAGAGGCCCAAGAACTTTTCTGGAGTTCCCTTTGTTTAACTACAGGTTACCAGCCCCTATTCTGGCTGTCAGAATGGATCTGCACTGGGCAGGAGGGAGACATAGAGGATACAAGCTGCATTGGGTGTGGATAAGAAGTGACAACAACAACAAAAATGAATTGAGACCATTTATGAGAAAAATAATATAATCACGCACTCCTTAATGCTAGACATAAGATAGGGCTCTGTGTCTCATTACTGGCTCTGCTTCCTGATGTCTTTACCATGGCATCCTCATTCATTCCCATTTTGCTGGCAGTCCTTTGTGCAGAAATGTGATTTAGTGGGTGGTTTTCTCCACCACTCTGTGTCACTAAAACATTCATTTCCTTCTCTGCTTTTTAAAGTTTATGTTCCTTTGTACACAATAGGCTTCACATTACTACTATCCTCCAAAATCACATGCAACAGAGAAACTCCTAAAAGCTCCCCTAGGCCTTGAGAAAGAGGCCAGCAGTTTCCAATGAGACTTGTGTGCTACTAGATTGCTTTTAAAGAATCCATCAGAAAATTCAGCTACCTGCAAGGTGAGCTGCACAGGAAGTAAACACTATTTGTACTTACTTTGAGCCTAATGATAGAGTACACTTAAGAATGGCCATACTCAGCCTTGAAACTGAGGCAGCATGGCTTAAGCACATAATTGTCACTATATTCTCCTTAGGAGTATCTATGACCTGCCTCCAAATAGCCTTCTCGGTCAGCCCCCAAACAGCACCAAACATTAGATGGTACTAGAGCAAAGGTCAGAGTTAGGGTCAGGGTTAGGGTGAATTTAGAAGCATCCAAGGCAGAGCTAGTAGAAAAAGCATCTCTTCATTCCTGTTCATTTACTCTTTCATTTATCAAAAATTTCTTTATTGAACATCAAACATGTGCCATGCATTGCATGTAGTACTGGGGTAGCTCCCAGTCTTGCGGAGCTTACTGTCTAATGATGGGTGACAGATGATTAAAAGGCAAATGAACAAATAACACAGACAAATTCAGGGAAAGCTCTGTTCACTGAAAAACATAAATACAATATATGACACATACTAAGAAAGAGTGTGATGGGGAGAAAAGAAAGGAGCTGTCAGAGACTACCCTGGGAGCTATTAGAGCGGAGGCCAAAACACTGAGTATCCTCCAGCCAAGAAACATCTTGAGTGGCAAAGCTACAAACAAAGAAAGCAACAGCTACAAAATGTGAACAGGCAGAGCAACCTTGGAGAGCTCCAGAAAGAGAATTATTTCAGTGTAATTGGAGCATAGTTCATGCAGGTAGAAGAGAAGGTGAGTTTTGAGAGGTAGTTGGGGCTAGATCATGCTGGGCCTTGCAGGCACTCAAAAGGTTGGATTTTATCCAAAATGTGACAGGAAAATCTTAGAGGATTTTAAGCAGGGGAGTGACATGATCTGATTTATGTTTTCAGAAGCACATTCTGCATAAGAAGTGGAGAATGGGTGAAAGGGAAGATGAGTGGAATACATTTAGAGGGAACCCGGAGATTGTGATAAATGTTAGACCTCAGTACTACACTAAGTAAACAGACAACAGTGGCATTTCTGCTTTGTCTTTCGAAATGTGTTTCCAAGACATGGAGCACACAGGAGACCACAACAGTGAATGGTCACTCTCCACCCACATTCCAAACTTCCTGCCCCAGGAATATCCAGCTCTGATCATCCCAGAGCTCCTTTAGGAATTTCATATTAAACAGTTGCTATAGACCCAAAATCTCCTTCCTCTTTCCTTTGTCTTATGGTAAAAACATATTTATAGAAACAAAGCAGACAATAAGAGACTAGAATATAAATAGACTGAAAGGCAAAAATGCTGAGAAATATCCTCAAGCGTGTGTAAACAATTTTTGGCTCACCAATGGGAGTGATGCCCGAGTTGCAGGTGGCATTACGCAGATACCGGGCCTAATCAGGACTTCCTGCTGAAGCTGCACGGTCGTGAGTCAACAATATTCTAGTTAATATCTCCTGCCCATTTTTCTCCCGCCTCTGCACTTCCTGGTCTTTTAAACAGAGTTGTCTGGTAAAAACCCACACATTTATAATATTTTGTCTTCTTCCTTCACCCTGTTAATAGGCAGAACCTGTCAAATTTTGATACTTACCTGAATTATTGATGCTGGGCACAAGATGAAAGAGTCACACAATTCCTCCAGACAGACAGGAATTGGGCACAAGTGTCTTCACCTAGCTCCTTATAGTTCTTGACAATACTTCAGCAATATATCCCTTTCTTATTTCTCTTGACCATGTTCCTTCCTATCCAGTACCAGAAGGGGTATCTATGTTATTAGAAGGGGAAAACTTTAACAGAGCCTTGTAAAGAGGTCTTTTTATTCCCACTTTCAGTTCAGGTAAAGATGCATGAGCCCCAGATCTTCTAGGTCCAGCCACCTACCAGGCTCAATATGGCTCCTAAATCTCTAACATCCAGGCCAATCCCTGAACCCTTCTTTCATGAATCAGAAATACCAAGGCTTTAAAGTTGCCAATAAAAAGTGTGAGTGTCCATATACCAAGGCTACTATAGTGAAATTAAGGAACTATAATAAAAACAGAACTAAAACTGTCTTTCTCGTGCCCTCGTGCACTCTCCTTGTTAACCTGTTGTCATAAAGCACCCAAGTCCATCTTCTTTTCTGGATCCTCTCTGATTATGTATCTGTTGGTTCTGATTATGTATCTGTTGTCATAAGGACATTCAACAGTCACAAAGTAGTCCACTGTCTCTGATGATAACTGAATTGATTTTCTTTTAGAATTCAGCAGCTGATCAAGATATGCTTGCTATAAGGAAAACAGGGTGATAATGAACATTAGAGGAACAAGAGTGTCCTATCTTTGCTTTTTTCCAAGGAATGCTCAGCAAAGCTGGCACTCACTAACCAAATATTTTGCCCACACTTAGAAAACACTGAGTTTAATAATGACTCCGTGTCTTATCTGCCATGGCCTGTACTAAAATAACTAGAGGAACATGAAGGGGGTGTGACATTATCCTAGGCTTCCCTGAGGCTTGGCCAGGTGTTGACAAAGTGGTTCCACTTCAGGCATCGAGATGAAACTGAGCAGGGAGTGGTGGTGGCTGACAAAGGGTAAGCTATCAGGAGGCCTTGTCTAATGTATGTCAAGTGGCACCCAAAGTCTAGAGAGGAAGAGCATCTCAGACTGTGTTGTCCAAAACAGAGCAGAAACAGGAGCAAAACTCTGAGAAAAGGTGGAACCCAAAAGGCACAGACCTGGACTGATGCCTAAGGAGGCCACTAAAACCTCTTCTTCCACCTGCCCTGGCGTGATCAAACACAGCCCAGGTGGTCACAGTTCGGTCCTGTGACTGAATCCATTCCCTTACTTTTCACCTCAGGCCAGGACGCAGCCTGCAGTGGGGAGATCTTGCCCTTCCTTGGAGACAGACAAAGAGATTAAAGAACTAGATATATAATGTTTGATACATCATGTCAGTTTGAGAAGTTTAGAAGTTTAACCAAGTGACTCAGCAGAGGGACAGGGTCCTTACTTTGTAAACACACCGAGCTGTGCAAGAGGTGGGCAGGGCGATGGTGTGGGTATAAAGGACCCACTCTAAAGAGGAGAAGCTGCATACACACATTACAAGGGAGTTAAAGAGGTTTGTACCCCACTTTTGCTCCTGCTACTGTTGCTGTCCTCTACTGTCTTGAAATATTTCCCCTGTGCCATACCACCCTACCTTGGAGCCAGCTGATTAGGGGCTGAAACCACCCAAATAGTGAACTAAATAAACCTTTCCTTTTTGGATGTCCAGTGTTTTGTCTCAGTAATGAGAGAAAAGTTAACTAAGACAAGGTAAGAAGAACTCCTAGACCAGGTTCTGCTCTTTACTCTCTGAATGAAAAACATTGTGGGTCTGCAGGTCCTTGTCAGTCTCCACGGGTGTTAATTTATTCACTTCTTGGACATCACTGCAGAAAGGTCAATGGCGAGATGAATAATATGGCTGAGCTAATGCCTCAGCCCTGGCCATCGATTCACAAAACTCAATTTTCACAAATGTCTCCCTGTCTTAACCAAATATGCTTCAGACCTTGGAGCAAAGGATGTTCTGAGTGGTGTTTGTGAATAAAGACTTAAAAGTTTGAGGCCTCCCAACTGAAATTTCTGAAATGATAGCAACTAAAGAAACAATTTAGGGCTTATATTGTTTAATTAACTTTTCATGCCTATATCTGGTAGTTTGAGTAACTATTTAGAGGATAACAATGTGCACTGTAATAACTATTGTTGATTTCCTACTGTCTTGTTTTTGAAATCCAAGATTGTTCTCATTGCTTTGTTCTGTTTCATTTTATTGCTTTGTTTTGTTCTATTCTCTTTAAAATAAAAAATAATGACAAAAAAAGAAAGTTTGAGGCTCTCAGCGAATGGGGTAAAGAAGACTGCAAATAAAGACTGGTCTCCTGGCACCAAAACATCGCACTGGGGTGCCGCTCAGGGGAAATATCAGGATAGGGAGCCTAGAGTTTTACACCTCAGTCTACAGATTAAAGCTTTTCAGATTCCAGAGGGTGTCAGAATCACATTGCAACAGCATATTCTGGGTCCTGGGTGCATGGAGTCTGATTCCACAGACATGGCACAAGACCTAAGAATCCCCTTGTAAGATCTCCCATGAACGTAGCTAAGGAAGAGGACATTTGCTGCTATGGTTCATGGACTGAAAGCAACAACATCACCAGGGAACTCACTAGAAATGCAGAAGTTCAAGCTTCAGCTCAGAGCAGAGTGTGAATTTTGCAGGATCCTTAGTAATTCTTACGCACATTGCTATTTGAAAAGTGGTAGCTTGGGCCACAATGACTCTTTCCAGGTCTTGATTTTTCCTGCGTTTGATTGTGACTCAGCCTCTTTTTCTTCTACTTCTCTGAGAGACTTCCTCCATTCCAAAACCATTTTCTTGGACCATGCAGTATCACAGGGACTCATGCACGTACACACACACACACACACACACACACACACACACACACACACACACACAAATTGGTTGTTGTGTTGGGACTACCCCTGCAGAATAGAGAACAGAACAAAGCTACTCCAAGAGCAAAAAAATCAGAACTGAAATTTTAAAAAAGGCTGCTGTTTACAGATTTCAACAAAGAAAACAGCAATCATCAATTGGAACATTTTCTGAGCATGTGATATATGCCAAGCCCTGGAGGGATGACAACTGCCATTCATTTTATGTCTTTTGATTGAAAAAATATGTTCATTCCATTCTAACATTGGATTGTACATGCAATAGATAAGCAGCAATTCATTCACACAGAAAGCATGATTCTCATTTTGCAACAGATGAAACTAAGGCTCAAAGAAGTTAAGTAACATCCCCAAGTTTAAGAAATAGCATTTGATCTGGGATCCTTACAATTTTGGCTTCTCCCTTTGTACCTAATGCAATCAGTTGGCGTTAGATACATACATGATTGTTTGAATATTACTCCTGGAGTTATTTTTGCATTTTCCACTATGATAATTGTCCATTGTGGAGAAGTAAGATAGTTGCCACTAAGTTTCCATTGGATGGAGTCACTCCCTGGGCACATTCATGTTCATAACAGAAATATTCACAAAAATGTGAAAAGCAACTCAAGTCAATGAACAGATAAATGGGTAAGCAAAGGATGGTATATCCATACAATAGATTATTATTCAACCCTGAAAATTAAGGAAATTCTGGCCAAAGCTGTGACATGGATTCACGTTCAAGATACGATGCTAAGTAAAATAAACCAATCACAAAAAGACAAATACATGCATCCATTTAAATACAAGACATGTACAGCAATCAAAATTATAGAGTCAGAAAGTAGAATGATGATGACAGGGTTTGAGAGAAGGGAGAATTGAGAGTTATTAGTCAATGGGTATAGAGTTTCAGGTTTTTAAAAATGAAAAGATTCTGGAGATGGACAGTGCTGATGTTTGCAAAGCAATGGGAATATATTTAATGCCCCTGTGCTGCACACTTAAAATAGTTAACCAGGTATATTTTACATGCATGTGTTTTAGCAAATATAAAAACAATTATATCCAAGGCTGACATAAAGAGAACCTAAAGAGCTTTTTAGGCTTTTTGGCCTATAGGCTGGACCTTTGAAATTGGAAATCATGACTGAGCCACCAATCATGGGTGAGATGATTTTCTATATCCAAATTCCAAGTTTGAACACTGAGCAGGGCTATGCAGAACATGTCTTACAAGTGTCAACTTTTTATCACCCATCATTAGCAATTATTACACTTAGAAAAACAATAAAGTACTTTCTCAAAAGACAAAATTAAGGGGATGGATGAATACAGGAATCCTAACACACCTGGTTCATGAAAGCAATAAAATCAAAGCGAATGGCTTTGGGGTACTGAGGAGCAATGGGTCACATGGAGTTGGGAGAGCACAGTAGGGGCTGAATGGTGGGGTGGAAGAATCTGTTGATGCTTGCTTTTGTTTCAAATTCTTTATCACCATCATGGGCCAAGGATCTACTGGTTCTCACTCTGTCCTCTGATTTTTACCTTTCATGCAACCGCTATTTCTCCCTAATTACAGTGAATTCTAGAATCTTCATGCAGACCCACAAATAATAACAGTGACCATGTATGATGTCACAGATTACAAGGTCTCTCTGTGTACCACCCAATCTTTCTCAAAAGTCAATACCCTGGTGGGTACTAGATCCATCATTTTGTAGATTAGGAAAGAGAGATTCAAAGTAGCAAAGCTATCTATCTGCCCAACGAATAACCAGAGGAATGACTCCTATCTGGACTCTACACTCCTACCCCCAATTTCTATGTGTGATGTCCCATGGCCTCAACTGTCCCTGAAATGAATGAGTGCTCAACGGCCACAGCTGGGGTACTTTTTGTATCATCAGCCTTAGCTGTTGCCTCAAGGCCCTCGCCTGTTGAACAAGCTTTGCAGTGCCCCTCTAATAAAGGGATTGTTGTTAGGAAGAATTAATTCATTAATGAATATGAGGCCTCTGGAAGGTGAGTACAATATAAATACCCCTGTTGTCAGCTTTGCCTAGCTGCTGCTGAATGAAAAGGACCATAGGCCCCATTGTCCTTGGATAATAGCTTCGATTTGGTGTAGGGCAGGCAGAAGGAGACTCTGTCTGGAGATAAACAGTTCTGGGCTATTCACATAGCAAGACTGGGGAAGGCAGAGAGGGCTCAGGCTTGCATTTCCCAGAGGAGCTCTGTACCTTTGCTCCTGAACTTATCCTCACATAACCCTGTCAGACACATGTGCATACACATTCTTAATTCATCCTATTCTTGCTCTAGAAAGCATATCTCATAGTGGCCTCTTGTGAAGAGAGTAAGTATAACTCTCATTTAGCAGTAAATATGAGACTGAAACTGATTTCCATCCTGGAGGTCTATGTGCAGTGACCAGTTCATATCTTGTAGATACCCAGGTGGTGACCGAGGCACTTGGTGGGAAACGTCAGGGTTCAGTCTGAGTTTCTCTTAGTTTTCTACTGCTGCAAAGATGTTTGTCAGCCTGCATTGCTATAATAAAATACCTTACATTAAATGCCTTTAAACAACAGATGCTTATTTTCCCACCGTTCTGTAAGGTGGAAGTTTGAGATCAAGGTACCAGTATAGGGAGGCCTCTCTTCCTGGTTTGCAGACTGCTAGTTGCCTTCTTGTCCTATGCTCATATGGCTTTTCCTTGGTGTATGTGTGCAGAAACAGTCAATTCTGGTGTCTCCTCTTCTTCTAAAGAGACTAATCCCATCACAGGAGTTCGAGCCTCATGACTTTGTATAAATCTAATTCCTCCCAAAAGTCCCATCTCCAAATACCATCACATTGGGGTTTAGGGATTCAATAAATAAATTTGGAGGAACATAAGGATTCAACCCGTAATAGCAAACATTCAAAACCAATGTAATGCTCACGAGTAATGCTCACGAGTTTTGAACATAAGGAACTAGGATAGAGTCCAGGATAGGTAATATTCTCCTGTTCAATAGTGTCTGGGTTATCAATGGAAAAGACTGGAACAGCTGGGAATAATTTGAATGTCTGAGGACTAGAACAACTGTAGCTAGAGGAATCATTTTCTAGTAGGACTTCACCTGCATGTCTTATTCCTAGGTTTGCATGGCTTTGCTATGCGACCTGGGCTTTTTATAGTATAAGGGGTGAGTCCTGAGAAGCACATCTTGGGGGGAACAATGTTCCCAAGAGATCACCCTCAGATGTCACGCAGACCTTCTTTTATCAATGAGAAGGAGTAGTCACAGCCTACCACATGAAAAGAAGATGATAAAGACTATTTCTTGATGGGAAGAATTTCCAAGATACGGGGCCATGTTTAAAACCACCATAGGGAAGGAGGCAGGATTTGGTGTAGTACTAGTACTATGCTTTGGGTCCTGAAATTTCTCCCAAAGGCCAATGACTTAACCTTAAAGTGCCAGGGCGGGACTGTTGGGAGGTTGTGGGACCTTTAAGAAGCAGGTTTTAGTGGGAGGTCTTCAGTCACAGGGGCAGAGTTTGTTCTCAGAGCCAGTTGTGAAACCCTGGACATTTGCCCACCTCCTCTTATGCTCCTGACCATAAGGCAGCGTTTGTGTTTGTGTTTTAGCTTTCCACCACACATTCCCCACCCTGATGAGCTGTCCTATCACAGGCCCAAAGCAACAGGGCCAATCAATTATGGATTAGAATCTCCAAAACTAAGACAGAATGATGCCCTTCTCCTTTTAAATTAATTATCCCAGGTCTTTATTATGGCATGGTATGGTATGGTATGGCAACAGCTCAATTTAAATATAGTTATCCCAGATGTTCACATCTGGGACATCTGAGACATCCCAGATGTTCTCCCCTCTGTTTCCCCCACAGGGGAGGAAATTAAAATATTCCTTCACTTTTGCCATTTTGACTTTCTTGAGGCATAAGAATAAGGAGTAGTCCAAATATTAGGATATTAAGAAGCCTAAGGTCCTCGTCTATTTCTCAGGATACTGACATCAATGGAGGTCACATGATAGACCCAGTGTCACATGACTGCTAAGTGACACAGCTAGCATTCAGAAGGAAACCAGCTGACAATGAATCCTGTGCTTACCCTTTGGCACCCCATAGATAATTACTCTATGGGACCTGCAACTGCCAGTTTCTTTCTATCAAGGTAACAATTCTTCCTTAGAGCTGGGTAACCAGTCACAAAATGGAAACTTTCAGGCCCCTCCTTCCAGAGGGAAGGGAAAGGAGCAGGGGTGGCCAGGAAACACTGAATGACGTGAAGACTGTGAGCTGCAGGCAAAGGTTAGTGGGTCAGCCAGCCTCCAGTCCTCTAGGCTTCTCAGGGTGGGTCTATGATGGGCAATTGGATAAACACATTCAGAGCAGAACGCTCAGGCAGCCAAGTGTATGCACATTTTTAAATATACATTTCACATCCATATGCAGATCCCAGTGACATGTGACAAATATGCAGTGGCCTCCAGAAGCTGTTTTCCAAAGAGGCACTTATTCCATTTGACTTCAGGCATCCAAGTCTCAGCAGATGCCAGGATTCAGACAGGTGGTGGGAAGCAGGCTTCAAATACTGAGAGAAAATCCAAGTTAGACGGTGGGAAGGACTTCTTTGACACTCGCTTTTTTTCAGCAGATTCTTTTGCAATATGGTATACAGATTCAACACAGACACTTAAATAAATAAGAGTGCTCTCTGGAGACAGAGAAAAGGAATCCAGTTGATAGAAACTGGGCTTTTAGCTTGTACTCCCAGACTTTCTAGAACACAATTATTCCACTAAGAATGTCATTCTGGTAAGCACTGTTGACTTAAATGAAGGCTTCATGTCTTTTTCTGGAGAGGAGGTAACATTCTGAGGAGCAGAATATAGAGACTTGAACCCGGAAAGCTGAAAACTCCGGGCTTGTCAACCTTTTCAAAAGGCATCTGTGAGATGGAAAGGATTTAGGATATTATAAATGGGTTACTCTCCGTGTGCCAGTCTCTTTGTGTCTTCTGTTTTGAAGGATGGGTAGAGTAGTACTTTCATTGAGATATAATTCACATACCATACAACTCACACATTTAAAGTGTATAATACAAGGAGTGATAATATATTTACATAATTGTCTAACCATCATTGTAATCAATTACAGAACACTTTAGTTAACTGAAAGAAAAATCCATTCCTTTTAGTAGTGACTCCCTATGTCCCATTAAACTCTTCGCCTGGGCAACCACTAATCCACTTTGCTGTCTCCATGGATGACCTATTTTGGACATTTCATACAGAGTGGAACCAAGTGATATACATGAGCTTTCTGTGACTGACTTATTTCATTTAGCGTGCTGTTTTCAGTTCATCTGTGTTGGAGATACAACAGCAGTTCACTTTAACTTTTACAAAGTTAATGTGCTGTATGAATATACCACATTTGATTTATCTGTTCAGCAGATAAGGAGCAGGAGGTTGTTTCCCTGTTTGGGCTCCTATGAATACATACTGCTATGAATATCTGTCTTTATGTAGACACATGTTTTCATTTCTCTTGCATTTACACTTAGGAGTGCAGACTCTGGGATGTATGCTAACTCTACATTTAACTTTTTAAGGAATTCCAGAACTGTTTTCCAAAGCAGTTGCATCATTTGGCACACACACCTGTCAGGTACAAGGGTTCTAGTTTCCATGACCTCATAAACACTTGTTATTATCTGCCTTTGTGATCCTAGCCATCCCAGAGGGTGTGTAGAAACTGCTCTTATATCATCTCCCTGAACCTTCACAACACTGCCACAAAGGCAGGCACCACCACCCCAGTTCACAGATCATAAAACTGAGGCTGAAAGAAGTGGATTTACTTACCTGCCAAAGTAGGCCCTGCTAGTTAAGGGTATGATTTGCTGTCAAATCTTCCATGTATCCCAAAGTCAGCCCAGTTGCCCGACCAGTTCCACCACCCTCTCAGACCTCTCTGCCAGCTTTTCTTGGTGTTCTCAGGGGCTCATCAATAAGGATAGTCAGGAAGCATGGTAACTGCACATGCTACCCAAACTCACCTTGCTCCTCTGAGCCCTGAGACTGAACTGCTCCCTTAAGCTATCCACACTCCTTTTGGTGAGGGTGGATGGAAGCCCAGGCTTCCAGGGAATAAGCTAACATGCTATCTGCCTCCACCCTCCACCGGTGCCTATATGATCCAGCCCAGACCCAGCTTCACTAGGCAGCAGGAGTTTAGCAACCACTTCTGTTTCCCACAGTGCATGAGACTCTGAAGCCCAGCAGTGGCTCCAGGGTCCCCTGGATCAGACTTGAAGGAAATCTCTTTAGTTCGTGAAATTATAGAATTTATATTAAGCACAACCCTATGAAAACCAGGAACCCACTGTTCTACACACTGAGCTGTGACCTGGTCAGCACAGCTCTGGAAGGCCAGCAACCTCCCTCTGCCCACCGTCTCCCCTTGTTCCTCCCCTTCCCCATCCAACAGGAAGATAAATGGTACTGAGGAGCCAGCAGGTGTGTTGTATTTATATGATGCACATCATCCCTTATTCTCCCTCCATTGTTCTTTGATGTATTACAAAACTCTCAATTTGTCAAATGCTTAACAGCAGTCAGGATAATCTATTCTCCACACATTCACAGAGTTTTTCATTTTGCACAACTGTCACCAGAAGCAGCTTATGAATTGTCTGTCTTGAGGAATCAGAGGATAGAGAAGGAGAATAAAACTACTCTGTTACACCCCTCTCTCCTGTGAGTCACAACCCAGGCTCTTAGAGAACAGTCAACTCCTGAGGCTGTTTATGTTTTTGTTTTGTTTTGTTGTTTATTTGCACTAGGAATCAAACTCAGGACCTTGTGCTCACCAGCCATATCCTCCCATCTGTATGTTACAAGTAATCACATTTCAATTTAAGCCCCTCTTTCATTTAGCCACCTTTGAATGCTTTTGTGTTTGTCTCAAATCTCTCCCCATATGGTCAGGTCCCTTCTTCCCAAGAACCTTGCATTTAGAGCCCAAAGAAGACAGCTGGAGGGCAGCCACTTTCTCTGGCTTCCCTGGGCCTTTCATAGACCCCAAGGCAATCCAAAAGCCTCCAGTTTTAAAAACAAAAACAAAAACAAACCATTAAATAATGCACCTAGAATCATCTTTTGTAGCAATAACAAAAAATGAAAAAACCAGAAATCAATCTATATTTCCAAAGAGAGGCAATCAATTAAATAAATTATGGTAACTTATACAGCGCTGAACATACCACATCACTGAAATAAACTCTCCGTGCTATAAGAATATGGTCAGAATATGTTAACTAAAGCAAGTTGCAAAACTGTATTTACAGTACGATCCCAATTTAGTAAATGTATGCATATATATGTATGCACACGGGGGGGAAAAGACCAGATGGATGGATATTATAAATGTTAAAACTCAAGAGATTACACTCTTTTTAAAAAGATACTTACTTTCATATTTTTTTAAAAATTTTCTTCAATGAAGAAAAAGTTATTCTCTTAAGATTTTTTTAAAAGTTGCTTTTGCCCTGTGCTGTCTATTCATGTACTGCTTTGAAAACTTTAAAGTTAGCAGAAAGAGGCCAGTTATATAGTAAACAGAATTTACAGCCCAATGGCTCTCTGACAGTGAGCACTTTTTCATTCACAGTGGGTGACACCATACTGAACAGCAGCTGTCCATATGATTTTAATCACAGTAACTTTTGAAAGCACAACCCGCTTTCCCCTTTATTTTATTCCATTAAAAGGCTGTCTCTCCAAGTTAATGAGCAAATTCTCTGAGTACTGGAACCTAGGAAATGCTGAATTACAGGGCAAATAGCCCATTAAATCCACACTAGCTATGAAGCCCTTTGAAGACTCAGCTCACCTCAGATAGCTTGAAAGTCCCTCTGAGAATATATAGGATCTGTGGTTATCATATGTAAATGTAAGCTATTGCCTAACAAGAGAAGATGATTTGCAAATACCTTGGCTCTGATCTAAGTTGCTGCTTCTAATCTGAGGTAACACTGTGATCACTTTAGCCAAGACCCAGAGGCTAAGATTAACCTTTACAGAAAAATCCTGAATAGGGTTGAGACTTTCCAAGAAACTGAGATCTTATGAACTACTCACAGTTACAACTGTGAAAGCTGAAAGAAAATTTCAAAACCAAATCTCTCCGCTCTGCCTTTTTCGATTTATTCTGTTCTGTTTTTATCTCCTTTCCTTACCCACCTTGGATTCCTTAAACTCTCTTTTTAATGTTTAGAATGTGTTCTCAAGATGGTTGCCTTAAATCCTTTACAACCACTTGAAAGGGAAAGAAGGGAAAAACAAAAATAAAAATCTTTATCCTTCCTATATTAGTTTCCTAGAACTGCTATAATAAAGTACCACAAACTGGGTAACTTATACAACAGACTTGCTAAAAAACAGAGTTGCTATTGTCTGGTAGCTTATTAGGCTGGAAGTGTAACACAAAGGTGTCAGAAGAGTTGCTTCCCCCTGAGAATTGTGAAGGAGAATCCACCCCATGCCCCTGTCCTCCCATCTGATGGTTTGCTAGCAAGTTTGGGTGTTTCCTGGGTTGAAGAAGTATCACCCTAATATCTGCATTCATTTTCACATGATGTTCACCCCGTGTGCCTGTCTCTGACTAAATTTCCCTTTTTTAAGAAAAAGAGGATACAAGTAACTGGATTAGGGTTCACACTAAGGATTTTTAACTTCATCCACAATGACTGTATTTCCAAGAGAGGCCATGTTCAACATATGAATCTAGGGGAGGGAATCAACCCATAATACCTCTGTCAACCCAACCAACCATTGTTTTTCAATCTATCCTAATCAGACTACTGAGTCCCTCCAGAGATAGAAAAAAAAAAATCCCTATCTCTCTATCTTTATCTGTATCTGTGTTAGTTTTCAGGCCAGCTGAGTTAATTCATTCCCACTCCTTAATGATCTTCTGGTCCTATCCTCCACTATTTTTCCAGACTATTTTCTTGAATCCGCCATCTCTCAGTTTAAGAAGATGCGATTTCTTATTTCAGAGAAGCAAAATGAGGCTATCTCAAAGGAACAAGGCAAGGGAAGGGTCTGCCCACCTGCCACAAAACCTTTATCTTTGCTGGATCCCTTCTTTGTTAAGCAAAAGACATCCTTTATCTTGTGCTAACAACTGTTTATACCTCATATCATTACTAATAACACAAAATCAAAATTGTAGATCTTAAAGAACATGTAGTCTACCTTCATTTTCAAAATAAAGATACTGCAGCCCTGAGAGATCAGTGAAACTCCCTCAAGATTAAACTATAAGGGATGGGAATAGATGGTGAGCCCCCCACCCCCCATAAAAGGCCCAGGAGGCTCGGCCTTCTCTGCTAGGACCTTGGAGACATTAACATTTTTGTGGACAACAGCCTTCCACACACTAGGAGCTGTGGAATACTCACCCCACCCAGAGGCTGCTTCTGGACTCCTGTGTCCCAGACTGTGGCACACTTACATTCCACAGGAACCCCAGATTCTAACCCACTTCTTCTCTCAGACCAACCTTAGCCCCACTTACTCTGCTAAAATGTTCCACTCTGCTTCATCCTCTTCTGGTTCTAATACAACCAGTCTTCCCAAACAGCATCCTGCTTATCAATAGTCTAGGAGCTCTTCAGGACACCATGGGCTTGTATTCACCCAGGTTTGATCTGCTCCATAACTGGACTGAATGAGAAGTCATAGTTGTCTACAACCAACTCTTACCAAGGAAAACAAAGAGTGAAGGGAAAAAAAGAAACCAAAGAACAACAACAACAATCCCTGCAGAGTTCAGTTTATAACATGTGATAGGAAGTCGTCACATGTGCCAGGCACAGTACTAGGTGGTAGTGTTAACAATGTCTCATTTAATTTAGTCTCCAGGCCTTTAACAGAATCTTGCTCTGTAAAACTGGCATAGAAGGCAAGAGGAAACGAGGCATTATTTACAATAATTGGTTCACCGTTATCCATTCACTGGGTGCTGCCTGGAATAGTATAACATGCTTTTATGCTATTCACAGCCTATAAAAAGTAGTTCTGTTGTGACTCAACATACAGTGATCTCCATTTTAAGGGGACAATAAGAAACATTCAGTCACTCTTCATTCCAGAGCCTTCAACAGCAGAGAATTTCCTTATCAAGAACACAAGGTTAAAACAGCAAGAATTATTAATACTGCAAGTAGCCCCATGCATTTATCGACGAGCTCACACTACTGAAAGAAAGCAATAAGGATTTTTAAAAGCCGTATCACATAAAAGGCTAGTCTCGAGTAGCACACGGAAAGAACTATGTCAAAGCACAGACTACTACAGAATTACTTCAGTTGAAATGAGAACGGGGTCTAGAATCTTCATCTGTACCACCCAAGCCCCTCTGTTCTGAGTGTTGGAATAAAGGAGACTAAAGAGAAAAGCAAAGCTTGTTCAGAAAACCAGATCTGACGGGGCAGGGTGGTGTGAATGGTGGCAGCAGCTGTGAATCAGAGTTAATTAAGAACCAGTAGTGGCGTAGGTATTCAGCAAGCTATGTGTTCATTTATTCACTGCCACGTTTCACAAAGGGTTGGAGGTGACGTACAGAAACAACAGGAGTCAAGGAAAGCAAAGTGTAAAGAAGAGAATCTGGACCAGCCAGAGAAGGCTGGAAGGATGCACCCAGCTGACTGCAAAGTCCTCCAGATGTACAATGGGCAAGGTTCCAACATTTCACCTGAAGCTTCCTGGCAGGCAAAGGGAAAAGGAGACAGGGCCAGTTACGGATTTCTCTTCTGTAAGAGGTCGTAAACGGTTTCCATTTCAAAACAGGGTATAAAAGTGAATGCTGAAGATAAGACCCATTAAATGGTATCAAGATGGAAGGACCAGGGAGCATGCCAAAGGACTTGGGTTCTGGAGATTAAGGAGGTGTGTCTTATTCCTGCACAGTTCCAGAGTCCTGGAGATCACTAACTTCCGTGAAGGATATTCTTACTATTCCAGAGAAGAGATTTAAAGGCATCTAATTTACTAAATGTTATGTCAAAAAAGAGAGAATGAATAAGGATCTGAAAACCAATAAAGACAAAAGCATAACATGCCCAGCATAGTTCCTGATATTTGAAACATGGTAAGTCTTTCCCCTATTTTTATTCATTAATTCATTGATTCATTCATTATATTTTTGCATTCTTTCTTTCCATGAAACTGAAATGTTAACAAGATCAAGGAAGACAGCCTAATTTTCTACTTGAGTGCCTGTTTTTCAGGTTCTCTTTTCTTCTCCTGCCCTTTTCCTCTCTTTTCTCAACCTCAATTTGAAATGGAACTGCAGTTACGGCACATCCTGATCTCAGGGTGCCACAGCAAAGGAAGAACAAAAACCCGACAATGGGTGGATCTGCCCAGATGTGTCAGAGAGCGATGACTAGAAGCAGCCAGGGAACAGGAAGGACCCAACAATGCAAATAGGAGAAAGAGTCGGCCAGGAAATGATGTCAGCAGCGAGGAAGAACCAAATCACACTGCAGTGTGCGCATTTATTTTACACATTTCTATCATGTTCATGAGGAATACTAGTCTACTTCACAGGAAATGCAACACCAGCTGTATCGGTTCTAATACTTTTAGAACCTGTGCGGGACCTTTATGCTCCCAGTGACCATATTCTTGAAACCAAACATCGCAACATTTTCACAATGGTCTGAACACCATTTTACTTTTACATATTTTGGGGGTCTCATTACTGTAAGGAAAAATTGTGGAAAGTTGGAGCTGTTCTAGAAATTCTGGTTATATGACTGCTGCACATATGTATTCTGACAAGTGGTACCCCCAGTTTTCAGATGGTTTTCTCTTCCAGCTGGGGTCACCCTCACACTCACTGTTCTGCACCTGGCTTTCCAAATAGGCTAAAACACTTCGGGCACACTTGTGCTGTATTCAGTGAAGTCTTTAAAAAACTTGCTCAGCGGAACCTAAAGGAAATTGTTTCACAAGCACAAGAAAACCAATTCTTTAGGACAGCACTAGGTACAATAAGTGACCTCCTCCTGCCTCCAGTGTTCTTGTCACCCTCCAGCTCCTAGAGAAGGGTGTTTTCATTTCTCAAACCCCCATGATGTTGTAGTCAGGGGTTATGCAGAGAACAATTAGAATCAGGACATGGAGTTTATAATATTATTTTATGATGGTCACACAGAGTTTACACAAGAAAATGCAGGAAATCTATCCATACACCAAAGACATAGAATATTTATCCCAGGGCCTGAATCTCACAGCAATGTCCCACATGAGTCCAGATAAAGACCCAGAGCTCATGGCCGTGCCTCCATGAGTCCAACTGGAGGTCTAGAGCCCATGAGAAGGACTCACACAAGTCTCACACCAGTCTCTTTTAGTGATCCGTCCTGGGAAGGCCCAAAGGTCAGCAGTGGAAGCTAGAAAGTCCATGCCAGTGGGGTAAAGGAGCTGTGCTTATAGATTGAGGGTTCTACCCTGAAGCCAAGAAGTCACACTCAAGACAAAGACCAGGGCTACCCTGAAAATATCACAGCCATCCTCAGCAACATGGAGGCCCAGACTTCTCTGACATAACTGAGTACATGCCAGGATGCCAGCATGAAGAGTTCTCCTGGAGACCAAGCGGCACACGTCTTCCCCTCCAGGGCCAGGAAGCAATGCTCGATGTGAGAACCAAAGCTTCTCCAGGAGTAGCAATGGCTCAAATAGCAACTTGTAGGAGAACCCACAATGCCTCAACACCTCAATGCAATAGCTTCTCCTTCTCCATGTCTCTATTTATGCTGGCAACTTTCCTCAGGTGGGACATCAATGCTCAGTGCAATGCTGATGTAATCCAGCTGGCGTTAAGTTACCCACCAGTTCTTAATCCATAACACATGAGATCAGAGTGAGGCACCCTTGAGATTTGTGTGGACAGTGGGTCCTCTGGGAGAAACCACAGAGGGTCAACTGATATTGGCCTTTATCATGCAATAGGACACAGACTTAATTTTCTGCAACAGCCCGGAACTTGGAAAGTCTATTCAGCATGGTAGTTCTGACGGTAATTTCTTGGGGTCCCAGTACAGCAGGAAGTTTAAGGGAAACCTAGGTCCCTGGACCAAAATCTTAACTCTTCCTTTGGAATATGAGTTTTAATAAAGATGGCTTGGATGTTCATTTATTCATGTAAACAGATTTATACAACTGCAGAGCATTATCACGCTGGGCTAGTCTCTTGCTCTTCTCCAAACAGTCATGAACTCCTGGTTTCATCCTTCTCCCTCTCCTCTTCCTTCTCATCCTCTTCTTCCCTTTTTTTCTCCTCCTTTTCACTCTTCTCTGCCTATTCTCTTTCATCTCATCCCTTTTCTCCCTTTGTATTCTTCTCACCATTACTCTTCTCTCTGTTCCTAACCCTTTCCCTCTCCTCTTGTCTTAATGATGAACATAGTGCTTGAAGCAATACCCTGATGACCAGGTATGTCTATGAGATTCTATGAACTCCAAATTTTTAATTCCACTTTTCCTTATGCTCAACTGTCATAAAACTATGGATTTTTAAAATTATATTTTTAATTATAAACTTATTATCAAAAGTACAATTTTGTGTTAGGCAGCTCAGTTTTTCTATTTGAATACATTATATTTTGAACCAAGAATTAGGCAATAAAGTAAGACAAAATGGGTCTTTTCACTATCATTTGGGTTTATGTCTGTTTAGCCTTAAACAAAATAATTCCATGACCTACTTTTATAAGAAAGCTGCAAATTTATGGCCTAGTTTTAGATTGGGGGGTATTTCCTTATTTTCTGTCATTTTGTAAAAATTTATTTTGTGTCTCAATAATGTGTTAATTACAAGCTGAGAGTGTTTGTTTTAGAGACAAACATTAATATGCAGAAGCTCCAGTGTGAATTTCTTTAATTTATGATGGTTCATAGCAACCAAAGAAAATCTTTATCACTTTCACATATATTGTGAAGGCTTGCCTGTTATTGGATAATTGTACTCTATCATAGACAAGGTTCTAGTCCTCTGAACCTTCTGAAGGACCACTCTGAGACCAAGTCAGTCCTTTGCAGGAATAGATATAAAGATCCTAAGATTTAGGAACTATCCTAAGCCCCAAACCATCTGAATGTTATCAAGACAACTAGAGTGGGGGATAAAGACAGGTGAAAGTGCCACAAGGTAAGAACACTGACAACTTTGGGACTCCAGGACTGAGATGTTAATAATCTTCCCACTTAGGTTCATGGAGGGTCCTCGCGGGAAGATAGAAGGAAGGTAGAAAATGCCATAGAAAATAGCTATTGCATAGGACAGGAGAGATGGCCTAAGAAGGGACTAACTACTTTTGATTATGGTCACACAGATCTCTATAGCTTATTTGTAAAACACCATTGCTCTATTTTGTGTGACAACATATGTGTCCACTCAGTTGGCTCCAACCAGTTCATTTCCTCTATAGCTATGGAAAACTCTCTCCTAGAAATTGACAAATTATTATTCAACATAATCAGTTTTAGTACAATTTTTGAAGTTTTTCTTCCTCTCTACCTCTGTTCTTCTTCCTTATCCATCAATCTATGCATCTCTCTTAAGGTATACTGACCATCTATTTGGTGTCTAGCCCTGTTTCAAGCCACACACACACACACACCCTACATACACAATCTCTTTAACTTTTAACAACATCTGGGAAGTCAACTCTTAATGTTCATTATTACTATTACATAAAGTTTATAAAGCTTGTATATGTTGCTCAAGTCAGCAAATTACAACTCATGGGCCTAAGTCAACATATTTTAGTAATTAAAATTTAGTTATAACACAATCATGACTGTTTGTTTACTTATGCTACAATATTAGCAGAATTGAGTAGTTATAGTGGAGACCAGGTAGCCCACAAGGCTTAAAATATCGACTATTTGACCCTTTAAAGGCTCAGTTTGACCCCTGATCTTGCCCAATAATACTTAGCAATAAAGCAGCAGAGTCAATTATTTGAGCCTAGATTTACCTGCCTCCATAAAACAAAACAAAACAAAACAGTACCAGTCTACAACATCATGCTATGACACACAAGTATTTACGCTGCATTTTCATGACTCCTTGACACCCTGAGTGAACTGGTCATGCTATGCTAGTGGATAGAGGTGCATAACTAGCATACATTCTTCACTAAGTATCTAACCATGGTTCCAGATCTTCTTCATTAATGAGAAAAACTAGTGGAGACTTTTTTCCCCTGGTAAAATAATTACAGAGATGAATATTGATGCATGTTTTGACTTTGCTGCAAAAGTAGTTCTGTCTTCTCCAGTTTAAGTTAATTACATTTGTTTCTAAATAGAGCAAATGGAGCTATAGTTGTCAAAGAATACATAGATCAGTCGACATCGCTTATGGTGTGCTAAGTGGATGAGAAATTAAAGCAATTATAACACCCTAAGGATAGGTATGACAAGGTATCTTGTGCACACCCACATAGGTGAGTCTATTGTGCACCTTGTGCATCAGAAAAAAATAAGAAAGGATTTGAGCTGAATGGAAATGAAAATGTCCACACAATAGAATCTAACATCAGACACTTTGGTATCATGATGGCTTAGCATTTGCTTCTTATGAAATGTCTTCTAGTGTTGCCCTTATGAAGAATATGCTTTGGGTGTTCCACCAGCACATACAAAGCTCAGATTCTGCTAGGTATTCTAAATGCAAACAGGCCTCTGAACAAAGCAGAAAGCTTATAAAACAAGCAGTAATTATTAGCACTAAAGAACAGGGGGACTAGAATGCATAACTGAGCCATACTGTAAGGACACTGGTCTGACCATAGGCCAAGTATTCAAGTGACCTAGGAACTAGATGTGATTCAAACCAACCACTGCTGAATACATGCACCACTGGAAAAAGAAATGACTTGACCCCAGGCTCCACAGTTTATTCATAGTTCCACTGTTGAAGAATGTAGCTCTCTATACCTCTGTGTCTCAGTTGCTGCCGAAAGATATTCACATTTTAGCAACCAGAATTTATTCTCTGCAAATAAAATTAAGATAAAGATCTTGAGGTGGAGGGATTATCCTGGATTATCGAAATGTATCCTGTGCAATCACAAGGGTCTTTACAAATGAAAGAGGCTAGTCAGGAAAATCAGAAGATACTATTCCACTGAGTTTGAAAATGGAAGAAGGGAACAGAAGCCAAGGAATGCAGGTGGCTTCTAGAAGATACATAAATCAAAGAGTTGGATTCTCATCAAGGACTTCTAGAAGGAACACAGCCAGTCAACACAATGAAACCCATCTAGACTTCTGATCTCCAGAAGGTCAGAAAATAATAAAAATATAATGTGACTGTAAGATAGCAAAGTTGTGTGGTTTCAAGCCACTATATTTATGGTAATTTATTACAGTAGCTTTAGTAAACTAATTCAACAATCACGTAGTTATGGTAGCAGACGGGAAAGAGATACAAATCACCCTGCAACCATGGTAGGAACAGTGAGAATTTTGTGTGTATTCAGATCTCTAGCAGGCAACAGAATGGACTTCAGGCCAGCAATGCTAATAATTTATTCACTAACTTCCAGCCCTGGTGTAAAGGCAATATTTAAATTCCTTAGTTCTCAACACTTGATTCATTCAATGAACTTTAATTTAAAATTCTATAGTATTTATTCACCAATCTTTATATAAATGTATGCATACAGAGTAAAAAAATAGGAATATTTGTTGGGCAGGTGGCTTGAAAACATAGGATGTTAGGTATTGGAAATATTTGCTGTGTAGGTCTAAGAGAAATCATCACGACTATCATAAAGAATGTAGATAGTTAATAAGAAGGCTGTTGCTCAAAAATGAGTAGCAGTGTCTTTGCAACTGTGGAAAGAACCATGTGCAGAGTTCAACACCACAGATCCACTCTGAATGATTGAAGTCTCACCTACTATGGTGATTGTTACAATGAAAACAGTCTTGCACATGTGGCCCTCTTATCTTAGTTATGATGGAGAGATGAAACTTGAAGGAAGGACCATAAGCCATTAAGGAAAAGAAAATTCTTCACTACTCTACTAGTGAAGAAGCCTTCAGCCAGATGGTTTTACTGATAAGATAGGGAGAAACAGGTGGACAATCCCATTGCTCTTGTGCAGAAAGTCTGCATCCAGTACAATGAAGTCTGCTACTGGTGAAAGCAGTGATATGTGAAAACCTCTTTATACCTGGTGGTGGAATACACTGGGATTGTGTGGGGAGGCAATTTCTCTAAAAGCAATTTTTACAGTAAGTTTAGTTATACATAATTCATCAATAATGTTCTTGGAGATTTGAATCATGATAATCTTCTAGGAGAAACCAAATAATCTACCAAGGAAATTATTCACTTCTGCTTCACATGTTGTCATATGTTAGGCTCCTCTAGGAGGAGAGGCTGACTCAGAATTTAGCATGGATGGTGTTTATTAAGTGGTTCTATTGGGGTCAACATCTATGGAAGGGAGGAGAAATTAGCAGGGTTGAGGCAGAAGGAGGCATCAACCCAGGGCAAAGCCCAACAACAACCTCAGCCAGTCCACTAGGGAGTTTTCAGAGCAGAAAGGCCCATCTGAGTTGTGCTGTTGTGGGCTGAGGTGTCAAACATTTGTACTATCTACTTCAATTGGATCACAGCACTGACTTCTGTGGCAGGAAGAATATGCACTTGTCCAAGGCAGTTCTACAGGCTTATGCAGTGAAGGGTCAGCTTCTTAGACTTGTGGTGCTCAAACCCTGTATATTTCAGAGAAACACAGGGCCTTCCCAGTCTCAGAGATAGAATCTGTAAGTCCTTAGGATGCTAGTCTGATACAGATGTCTCTATTTGCCTGGGCCTGGAATATGTTAGACAGTTTATGCTAATGATGTGTATAACCAATACCTATGTTTGTTCATCTGGGTCCTTAGCTCTACTGTATTAGTCTGACCTCTGGTGATGTATGGGAATGAGGCTGGAGACTAAGTAATTAAGTCATGTTGTACTCCATGCCTCCATGACTGACCAAAATTAAAAGCCAGGACACTAAGATTCAGGTGAATTTGCTGGGCAAGCAAACACTTCCTATGCATTGCTAGTCACTATTGCTGGGAGAATGAAGCATTGTCCATGCAGGTGTTCACCAAAGCAGCCAGCCTTTAACCTGAATTAAATTATAACCACAAATATAACATTTTTCCTGAGTTACATATGTCTGTCAATGAAATCATCAGCTCTGAAGATAGTTTTGAAGTCTCTAACATTGGGCTAAACCCTGAAAGCTGCCAATTCACAGCAGACTAGCAGATAGCATAATAAATCCATCTTGAAAGGGAGATTCAGGTGGCACATCACTGTATCCACATATAAAAGCTAAACACAGAATGCCCAGCAATAGAGAATCTGATTGGCAAGTACAAGTTAGGAAAAACTCAGCCCAGCTCTGGCAGGTAGGAGATGGGTTTCTGAGGATGATTCCATCATCTATTTCCACTTGCTATATTATGGGAAAGATAGTTTTAGTTCAGGGAGGAAATCCAAATTGTTTTTGGAGAATCTCTAACTGTCAGCTCAAGCGGAGTTTGAGCATTCTAAGGTCTTTCTGAAAAGATCCGCATTTTGAATGCTGCAGGAACCATCTGAAATTGATTCATTGGAAAATCTATGCAGTTGCTCTATTAGATTGACCCCAGAGAGTGGAAGTAGACTAGCAACCTTAAATATATTTTATGCACTAGAATTTAATCTAGTGCACATCTTTCAGATGAAAAACAGCAATCCTTGAGAAGACACACAAGTTTGCTTGAAATTTACATACATATGCACATATATACTTAATTTATATAATATATATTAAATATGAAATATTGCCTTGGATTAAACTCAAGCCTGACATGTTGTTGTACTACAGGTTATTTAATATATACTTTGGAGTTACCTAATACTTTTCAACTCAGTGCTGACATGACAAACAAAACCGAAATGAGAAACACAATTGGAAAGACTGCTTCTGGCCCACTGATGATACACGTAAGTTATATATGTCACTGATGACTTGAGGTGACCAAGAGCCAGTGTAATTACATCTTTCCTCCTCTTTTATCTAAAAGACCTTGGAAATTTAATGATATAGAAGATAATGATATAAGATTAAAATCAGCCTAAATTTCTAGGTTGTCAGTGCTCGAAGAAGAGCCTCCCACAAGATATAAGCAAACCATATAGGACTTCGTATGATTATAAAATGGATGTTCATTGTATTAAATCTGTGGGTACAGAGGTTGTTTATGTAATACAGCAAAGACTATGTGGATAAACTAAGATATACGCAAGTAAATTTTAATAGTGGCCAAGAACCTTGAATGAAAAATGAAGATGTGAGTTTCTTCTTAAAAAAGATTTTCCTTCTTCTCTGAATATCTGAACTATTTACTACTGTCTAATAGCTGGGCATTTTAGAGATCTGAAAAACATGGGTTTGCTTCAAAATGCATAACATGACTAGACTACAAATTCACATGCAAATAATGTTTATCTTCGGAGGTAAATATACCACACTATTTAACAAAACGTTATAACTTGATCTCATTATATTTCAATTTGATTATGATAAATAAATCAAAGTGAACTCTGAGGTGAGGCTTCCTGTTCCAATTCACAAGCCATTTTTATTTCTCATTTATCTTTGAATCTTCAGCCTCAAGCACAATGCCTGATCCACTCTGTAGGTATCAACAATCCACTGATAACAAAATAAAACAATGCTTAAGCTCAGTTCATTTTAATCTTGCTTATAGTTTAAATTCTAAGAGTTAATGTTTACACTAAGCACAGAATTTATTTACTGACTGTTTTCTGAATGGTAGGCATTCTTTAATTCTGAGTTCTTTCATAACAAATTAATTTTATTTTAAATCACTATGAACTGATGAGTGATAAACTCTGGAAAGACATACTTTGAAGCATATTAAAAACAGACAGAACTATATGTCTCCTGATGGGAGAGTAACTATATAAATAAAATTTGAAATAAATACTTTATAGTGCAGAGAAATTCAATATCAAGAAATACATTAAGTTCCATGTCATGGTTAATTTTACTTCTGAAATCTATGAAAAAAGGGTAAAATTACAGAAATGGATACATTTTAAACTGAAATTCATGAACAAGAAATTGAAAAAATAATAGGCAACAATATGCTGCATTTCAACGTCTAAGAGGCTTTAATATCTGTATTTTTCTCTGATGGGCAATTACATGAACTTATAATCCTTAAAAATTGTTATTTCTTTACTTGTTAGAATTTCTTGTAATAGGAATAGGAGATATGTTTAGAAATATGCTTAGATGACAATATTTGAATAAACATCATGACAATAATTCTTATTTTTGGAAGTGCTAGATTCTGTAGTTATATATAAAATTGGTAACATCTCTGGAAGTCTCATGTTTTAATTATTTTTACTTTTTTATTTTTGTTTTGCTTAAGATCAGGTACAAGTTCAACATTCAGATAATAAATACTAAATTCTAAATCTGCTTGATAGAACAAGATCCAAAGGAGCTGAAAAACCTGCAAAATAATATCTGTGAGTTGTCAGCTGGACGTAATCACCAAGGTATCTGCAAGCTGAATCTCTATATTAGATTCTTGAGTATTTGCATGCAATGAAATTATATCTAAGTTCTTCCCTGGATTTAAGGATAGTCCTTGAGTTAATGTCAAATATGTCCCTAAAAAATTAGCACTTATGAAATTAATAGAGTTGAGTGATGGTTTCAATAATATGAGGCTACATTAACCTTGTGTGTGGCTGCTCTTATATATGTTCAGACAGTTCAGGAATCCTGAGGAAGGAGCCCATTCATTGTGGCTGTATAGATTCCTCCAAGCCTGGGCACTCTTTTATAATGACAAAGGAGGGTAAAAGTCTCTAGTAGATAGAGATTCAACAATATCTCCTAATTTAGATTTAGTATCAAGAAACAATTTATATCAGTCATATATAGGTTATAAAACTTTTATTCTGTATGGTGAACTGTTCTTTCAGCCATTCTTCAAACAGATAGAATCATCTTAAAGAAAATCTTAGCACTGTTGGATAAATGCAGCTGTTTGAAGAAGAGGCAAACCTTTGATATGGAGAATGACATAATCACTGTTGCCTTTAGGGATGTACATGCAAGCTTTTAAAATGGAGATTACCAATCAGAATTGAGGTGAGGTCTGTGAGTTTCAGCATGTGTAGACCAATACCTTTTAAAAGTGTCATTTGGAGAGACTCTCTTGTGTTTTTCAGAAAGTTAATAATATAAGATGCATAATAAAACTAATGTTTACACCTACAGGGAAGATGGCAATCATTGCTCCAAGGGATAAAATGGAGACAGATCACCCATCCACTGTTTTTAGAGGAAGTTATTAAAATAAACATGACCAGACTCCATCCCCAGAGTTTTTGATTCAGTAGATTTAGGGTGAGTTTTAACAATTTGCATTTCTAACAAGTGACAATGCTGGTTGGGATCTCCACTTTCAGAATCACTGGTCTCGGTATTTCACTTGGAAGCCAGAATTATCCTCCCCTATTCCCTTTAAGTTGGACTTAAAATCCTAAGTTCTAACAATGACCCACAAAACACTACAAGATCTGGCTTTGGTGACCTTTCTGATGCCATCTGCTGCCTTTTTCTGTTCTTCATAAGGCTCAGGTCCCTCCCTGGTGCTCCTTGAACTTGTGAAGCTTTTTCTCCACTTAGAGCCTTTGCAACTGCTGTTTCCTCCACCCAGAGTACTCTTCCCACACATGGTGTGCAATAGCACTAGCAACCAAAGCAGGCAGAAGTCTGTTAGAACCATCCCATTTAAAACTGTTCTTTTTCAATATCTCTCCTGTATCACTTGCTATCCTCTTCCTGGGTTTTCATGTCACTTTCACCTGAAAAAACTAGTATTTATTTGCTAACAGCCTGCCTACTCGTAAGAAGAGGCATTGTTTGGTTCATTGTTATATTTCTAACATATAAGAAAATATCTGACACACAGTAAGCATTCTGTGCACATTTCTTAATTGCAAAGATGAATAATTGGTGAAATGTAAATAAGCAGGCTTTCAAAATGAGAAAACCAATGGGACAAAGGTGTACGGTTTAAAAGAACCAAACCAGGACCTATGAAAACAATCTATAAATAAGACTATGAATTACATGAGACGATTTGTTAGGCAAAAAGAATTTTGAATATGTTTTCCTCATAAGAGGTGGCTGTTCACAACTCTTTCCAGTATCACATTTAACAATTTTACACTTAAAGCTTCAAATCACTCACAGTGGGAATATTTACACGAAGGAAATCAGTGAACACTATACATCAAGGCTTGTTTTTCTCAGAGAGTCAATCTATCAGCATCCTATTGATTCTACCTATAAACAAACACATTCTACTACTCAGACTATTGGTCTAAAACTGAGGACTGTCATTAAGACCATAGATGAGATCTGGTCATCAAGCAAAGGGGAGAATATGGAAATTCTCATTAGGGTCAGTTGGAATAGATGGGGAGAGTTCAAACCCAACTCCAGGATGTTTACTGGATGAGACTGAATAGTAATGTATCCTGAAGAATCAGTCCCAATCCAAAGCCAGTGAACCAGAACCCACATTTTCTTTTGAGATGCTCACATTTCATTCCTCCTCCACATGTTCTATGGGTCAACTGATCCTATTCCAGATTCTAGGTATGAAATATATAACTCAAGGACATGTTGTTCAACCCTAAAGTTATTTAAATCTAGCAATGGATTTTCATTTACAGAAGTCAGTACATTCCTCTCTCTTATTTACAGCTAAGTGTTTTCCTGACTATACAACATGTTTTTTTTAAAGCAGGATATAAAATAGCTCCTAAGTATAAGTACAGGTAAACAAAATATATATTCAAGGTTACAGTGACAGAATTGAATAAACACAAGTAAAATTATTTTACTTTTGGTAGTTAAAGTTATTTTTTATCTAAATACTTTTTCCTAAATATTGTCACACTGCCTTTTCAATCAAAAAATCTACAATACATAGATTGGATTTAAGTCTTCTATTGTTCATAAACTGCTTCTCTAGATACTAGAAAGCTGTCTAAAATAAAGCCCATGAATTATTGTAAATTAAAATGGCAGATCACATTTAAATACCACATATTAAAGGAAAGATCAGAAAAAAATTCTTATAAAAATTGTCACAGCACATTAAGATTTCAGATAGATTTTTATAGCTCAAACATGAGAATTTTAAATTACATTCCCATTTGATTCCCTTAGTTATTAATGTCTTTAACAGGAGGACAAATTGACCTTTAAGTTTGAAACAGTTCAGAAAAACGCCTCAATTCACACTTGACCTCTTCTACAAGAAAGATGCTTTTAGCCACAACATAAATCTTTTTACAGGTGCTCTATAACAGCCTGATGATGGCATTTACACTATTTAAAACAATGCACGAAATAATGTGACAAGGAACACAGGTGTTCATTTATTTTAATTCTAAGTTTAGGCCTCTGGACTATGCATGATAAAGACCATAGGACTCTATGAACATCTTGGTTCCAGGGAAAATGCAGGCTTCCCATATCCTGTCTACCGACTGGTTTTGCATGCCATCTCTGTTTTTTCCTCTACCAATTCTCTCTACAATCCCCAGAGTACTACTTTGGGCCTTAGTTCTGAATTTTACTAAATATTCTGCAAGAGACACAGAAGTGTATGAACACCTAGCAGCATTCCACTAAAAATGCTCAATTTTTTGTAAGATCTCCTTTGGCCACGGTCCTCTAGACTTTTCCAAGCTTCCCCATCTCCTCTCATTTTGACATCCTTTGATTCCGTTTTGTTGCTACTAAACGCTACTACAATAGCAGACACAAACCAATCACAAGATTCCACATAGTGTTTCAGGATTTATGATATCAAGTTGATAAAATTATAGCCCCACAGCTTCTGCTGTATAGAAGGACCAGAAAAATCTTAAAAAAGAAAATGAAGTTGAGAGCTTCAATATGTTATGCCTCAGCTAATACATACCTCTCAGGTATGATAAACAAACAAATAATGTGTGATTTTTAATTTTTAAATTTGTATACTAAAAAACACATTGCCATCAATCCCTGTTAAGTCCCCCCCTACTCTGAACAAACTTAGCCCTCTGTTCTTGTCACTTCTTGAAACAGTTCTGGAAGTATATTCTTGTGAGTGACTTTAGTTGCACTGCTGTGGCTGCTTTGATGTGCTGGATCTATTCAAAATGTTTACAATTTATGGTCATTTTGACTTTGGGGGAGTTCCAGAAGTCTCTGGGTGCCACCTCTAGTGAATAAGGTAGATGAGCACATCTTACCAGCCTGCCTTTCCATTGCATGGTACTTGGAAGCCACAGTCACTGTACACATCATATCTTGTAAGCACACTCAAAAGAGGATGGGAGGAACTGCTTTAAAAAGTGGCTGGAACACTGGATAAATGTGTTCAATCCAAAGGGAAGTACTTTGAGGGTAAATTAATGACAATGTGTTTTTTATTGTAATAAGTTTTTTAAAAATTTAAATATTCACTGTATATTTTGATCATCCTTGTACATGCTGCCTCCTTTTTCCAGCCACACCTCATGAGATAACTGTCTAAATACACCATGTCTATCCACTCCCTAGATCACTGCAGTGTGGCTTCCATCCACACCACTGCATTGCACCTGCTCTCACTAAGCCCAGCAAGTTTTAAAACAAATAGGCCTGTCGTGTTACTTGAGCCAATGTGCAGTGGATCTTAATGTTCAATAAAATATTTAGATGTGGGGGAATTTTTATGTGTAGAAACTTCTGTCATTTTATGTTTTGCAACAGGCATTGCATAAAAATATGACCAGAGATGTTTACAATGCATTGGGGGGTTTGACCAAAATTTGGTTTCCATGCAGCTTGCTTCATTCACTTATGTGCCAGTCCTATCTTGTTTTCCAGCTAGAAACTGCCTGCTCTCTGGCCAGAAATTTCAAGGAAGATTGTTGCTGGGACTGCACCATTTATGACTACACAAACACATTTTTACATGGTTTTAATAATTGTATATGTCCAATGGTATCTCTTGGCTGGGTTATTTGCTATTTTATCATAAACATTCCCCACACTGCTTGGTAGCATCTATAATTATTAATTTAATAGCTGCATAATACTCCACTAAGTGGATGAACTATGATTTACTGAACCATTATCATTCTCTAAGGCACCACAGTTGCTTCTAATTTTTGCTACCATAAATTGCCTGGCAGATAGCACTTTTCAAGGTCTGAATTAATTCCTGTGATAATTACCCTTATACTAGGTTACTATTTACCATTTTAAGAACTTTGATATATATATATATATTTCTACTTCCTTCCAAAAGGCCTATGCCAGCAATCAGTGGCATACCACTGATACCAGCAATCAGTGAAGGATCTTCCCAACATACCCAGGTAAACAATGTATCTTTTACTATAATAAAATTTTAAAAATGTGCACAAGATGAAATACAAGCTAGCTTGCTGGAGGACATCAGATGGTTTCTTTCATTTGGGTTATCCATAGAACAGATAAAAAGCAAAATAAAAAGATAAAAAGAAACAGAGATGGATCTTTTGCAAAAGGAAATAAAGGTGGGGGAGAGAGGAGAGGAAAGAAGAATGCAAAAAGACTGAAGATGCATGAGGTCCATGTCCCAGCTACCCACAATGGACGTAACCATGACATGTTTCAAACATGAACTAAAAAATAATAACAATAATAATTAAAGTAGGGAAAGGGAATCTAGGGAGGGAGGTGGGTTATTAGAGAAGGGGAATAAAAAGAAGCAAATTGTGTTAAATACATGCATCCATGCCCTAAGATGTAATGTAACGTAATGTTATATAATGTAATGTAAACATTATATATTGCACATATGTACTGAAAAATAAATATTTACCACATATTTTGACCATACTCCCTACAGAGTGAAATGAAAGTGATGGGGCCAAAGCTGGAGGCCCCACAATTAGAACTCTATCCATGTTGGTGCTTTTGCCATCACACCACATTCTTAACAGTCACTTTAGACTATTTCCAGTTTGATCAAACTCTAAAGTTCTGATGCTTACTTGCCTTGTGACCTTGAGAGAGTTACCACATTGCTGAATCTCAGTGGTTCCTCTGTTAAATTAGGATAAAAATCCCTATGCTGAAAGTAAGATAAGATACGATAATAACCACAGTGATGATAATAAACCACAACAAAAACAACAGTGGTGACCTTTATAGCACAATGTGGATGCTGTGAATTTTTTTAAAAAAAGGGATCTATGCATATTTTCTTATTCAATATTTGTAACAATCTTCTGAGACAAATAGAGTAAATATTTGGTATCAATAAGGGGCCTAGTGAATAGTAACTAATACTAAGTTCTTTAATATCAAGAATTCCCAATGAGAAATATAGCCCAATTAGCGAGCGAAGGCTGATTTGTTGAAATGAATATTGCCTTAAGGATTAGCTCTCCCTTTGAATGTTTATTAAAAGGACCTGAGTGGTGTTGATTAGGTGAAAACACATTTAGTGACCTCCTTGTATCTATTTTAGTTGATCTACTTGGTATATATTTTTCTCTTGCTTTAATACTGGACTTAATCATGTGACTTCTTTTGGCCAATGGGATAATAAAATACTTTAGGCAAGTAGAGATTGGAAAGAGGGGTTTTACATTTCTGCTTCTTGCCTTGCTCCATTGCTCCTGTAATGGTAATAAATCAGGCTAGCTTGATGGAGAATACTGGATTATGTGGAACAAACTGGAGTCACCCAATTTGTGAACACCAAGACAATCCTGCACCAGCTGACCTACCCATTAATCCAAAATGCACATCAGCCAGGCCTAGCCCAGATCAGCAGAACCTTCTAGACAATCCATGGACTCATATGTACAAATAAATGTCTGTTGTCTACCACTGAGTTTAGTTATGGCAACATCTGACTGATACAAACAGTTCCATTAACTCACACTGTTTCCTTAATGCAGGCAGAGAACAGCCACTCAATATGCATTTTGTTAAAATTTTACATGCATTGTCTCTTTTATTCCTTACCCCTAAACCCATGAGGTACATGCTATTATTACCCTCACTTTAAATATGAAAACATAAGGCACACATAAATGCCCACTCCAATTTCTCATGGCTAGTAATAATGAAGATAGGACACTGTCTTGAAGCTGGGCACTGTGGCCGCAAAGCTCCCACTAACCACTATGTACCACCTCAAATACATTAGGCTTGAGACAGATCCTCAAACCAAACTGCTTTATAGACTCAGATGCAGCCGCTCCTGTTCTGGAAGCAATGCCTTCTCAGACTTCCCTTTTGGACCAGGATAGGTATTGGGAGTCAAGTGCTGGCTGTCTCCTCTCTGAGCCTGTGGTCCATCTCCTCTGAGCTTGTGGCCCTGTCTTCTCTATGAGCTCGTGATCAGGTACTCTGGGATTAGGAGACACACCATGCTCTTTGTGATACAGAGTTCCTTGAAGTCTTGGACTGGGTGACGGGCTGGTGGAGATGAGCAGGAAACCAGCCAGAATCCATCAGTGTCCAAAAAGGGCCAAGAAGTCAACTGGCTGAGAAGGTTAAAGAAATGTACAGCCTTGTTTCACTCAGGCCTCATGGTCTCTGTCATCTGGACAGATAGCCTCTTAGACTCTAAAGCTCCTGGACTCAATCTTTTAAATCCAACCTATATCTAAAACCATAGAAAACTCAACAGATGTACTGGGCTGTGTCACTTTACTTAAATCCCTGCCATACGTCCTTGAGATGAAACACCTGAGCACAGCACCTTGGGTCCTTCCCAGTACATCAGCACAACCTCTCAATCCTAGACACCAACAACTTAGTTGTTCCAAGAGGACGGTCCAAGTTTCCCTTTATCTATTCTCATTCTGCTTTCTGTGTTCTCTTCTCTACCAGATTTGGATATACGTTGAGGGTGAAAGACAAAGGCTCTGGAATGAAGTGGAAAGCCATGACTCTGTTTCCCTTGTGATCATGGCTCCTAGAGTCTGGAGACTCAGCAAAGTAGTGCCCTCATGGCCAGGCCCGGAGCAGCCTCGGACTGTCTGGAGGTAGGAGGATTGATGAGAGGGAAATTCTCCTTCATACACATTAAAGACTTGGGATAATGATCACCAATTCATTTACACTACCTTAACTGTAGCACTTAGTCCTTAATCAATAACATATCCGTACATACTTTACAGTTTTCTCCTACAATGTCCCTAAAGACTTGTCATCAACTCCATTGCCCAGAAGAGGAAACGGACCCAGAGAAGTGGAGAAGCTTGCTAGGTCAGTTCCAATTAAAAAGCTAAATCTCCTTAGTACTTTACCTACCAAAATTTGTAAACCTATAACTTCTTCTTGAATATGTCATGTAACTTGTCAAAGCAAAGTCTGTTTCAAAGTAGAATCCACATACAGGTCATTTTAAACCTGAAAATTCTGTATTGGAAAGACAACTAGGATGTCAACAAGGTGTATGGGACAGAGGCACTCATGGTTCTAATGATAGCCAGAAGGGCTCCTGGCCTGGAGGAAAGAGGTGCTCTTTAAAGGAACATGCCCAGGGCTTGGGTATTGTAGAAGTGCTAGGGATCTATCTGAGAACAACCCTTGTGCAGTCTAGAACTGAGGCAGTGAGGATAAACACCCATGTTTCTGAAAACTGTATACAGCAGGGTCTCTGGCAGGATCAGCATAATAATGGTAAACCCCCACTAACACACTCATTTACTCTTTCTCTCTCTTTTAACATTTGTACACTGTGTTTTGGGGAATCACTTCCTGAGGAGACTATGTGCATCTAGTCAAGGTTTGGCTAGAGAGAACTCAAAATGAGACAGACTGAGGGGTTTCCTGTCAAGAAGAAAATCTGAGCTAAAAAATCCCACAAGGAGTCAAGAGCAAGAAGAAGCAACCCGAACAAAGAACAATCAAGACACTGGAGTCTCTTGCACAAAACAAAGTTAAAAGAGCAACATCACCACTTGGTGATACCATACAGATATGTCAGATGCACTCTACCTGCATGTGTGTGCACATGTGCCTGTGTTATATTTTATGTGTCTTTGTGTGAGAGAAAAAGAGAATAAATAGACTAAGCCAACAAAATTGATGAAAATGAGTTTCACAGAAATGTGATAGAGGTACTTGAATTACTTTCCTTATTGAGGTACTTTGAGGGATGAATGAAAAGAATTCAAGAGAAGCACTTACCCTTAAACCTTGAACTTGGTGAGCACACAATAAAAATTGTTAATTTTTGCAGCAAGTCCTCTAGCGGGCCTCCCAGATTCTCCTTACCTGGCAACTATATCCATCCCAAGCACCTGTGCTACCACATGCTTAGGGATTCACAGCACCTCACCACAACACTTCTGTCACCTCAGAAAATGCCCTGCTGTTAATAGGAGTCACCTTGTCCAGAAATATCACCTTTTCCCAGTGGCCCACAGCACATGGCAGACTGATGCAGGTTACAAGAGGCTGTTCCCATAACAGATGCATGCAGAGAGGCCAACTCAGCAGTTTGCTTATAGCCCATGGGCCAATTCCAGCTCTCCATTTGTTTTTATAAATTATTGGAACATAGCCACACCCATCTCTTTCTGAATTCTCTATAGCTATCTTCCTGTTTGTTATAATAGTAGAGGCTGTCTGCTCCATAAGACCTAAAGTATTTGACACTGGATCTTTATGAAAGAAGTTCACTGACCTGACTATATAATTATACTGTGGGATACAGCAACCATAGTGACCTATAGCTATTTAAATTTCAATTTATTAAAGTTAAACAACATGAACTATTCAGTTCCTCAGTTACACTAGCTACATTTTGACTGCTCAGAGCCATGCATGGCTACTGACTGTCCTGTTGTAGAGAACAGATACACACCATCCCCATCATCACAGAAAATTCTACTGCACAACACTGGTCTGGAACCTCTAACTTTTACATGCAATCAAGAGTGGATGTAACCTGAGTCCTTTCTGACTCAGTTCCTCCCTTTTCCTACTTTTATAGGTTCCTCTCTCAATAAATCTCAAATAGCTATATTTTCTTCTCAAGCTGCTTCTAGAGAGGTCAACACTATGGTTATTTACATGTTTGTATCATATCTTTCTTTCTCATATGGTGAGGATGAGAGGAGACATAGGGACAATATTAGGTGTACTCTTAAATTTCTAATCCTCAGCACAGTGTGTCATAGAACAGTGTGCCAATGCATGAATGAATGAATGAAGTAAATCAACTGCTCCTCTCTCAGGCTGTGGTGTCCATCCAGTTGTCCAGTGCTCCCTTTGACCATTCCTATTGCAGATTTCAGGCTCAGTTTCCCAACCAATCAACCTTGCCCAGAAGCCCAGCTGTGAGAGTTAATAGATAAAATCCTTCAATTCACGAGTCCCTTGAGTCCTAGCCATAAAATAAGGCAGATCTCCAGGATGCTCCACACCTAGGTCTTCACGCTCATCCCCACAGCCTCACCTCTGCAGACACTGTGCTTTAACATTTCACCCTCGTCACCTGAGAGGCGGGAATGGGAGCCTGGAGGATGTAGGACTTGTCTGCATCTCTGTGAACTCACTAACAAGAGCAGTGTCTGTGATACCAGCAGATGCTCATTAAACCGAGGCTCTTGTGGCTGGTTCCTCCCAGATTTCAGTACAGAGAGAAAAGCTGAGCTATCGAGTCATTTACTTTCATCATAAGATGCTGTAAATCACATCTGAAGTGGTCAGGATGAAAAGAAAGTATTCAGTAATAACAAAGGTAGAGGAGTTTTTCCTCTGAGATGAGCTTCACTGGAAAATGACTGGTCCCTACACAACATGCCAACATGGAACACGAGGAGGACAGCAGCTTTGCTGTGAGCCTTCAGAAGTTCTTACTGCAGAACATGCTTCTCCCTAAAGCCCGGGAATATGGTTCACCCTGAGGTGACTGAGGTTTTTATAGCACTGTCCAAAGCCTCTGGGTTGTGGGGCATCTTGTTTCACTCGCTGTGTCATTAGAGCTGAACTAAAAAACCTACTTTCAGCGCTAAAATGGCCCAGAAAGGAGAAGCAGCTCTATCACTTCAGCCAAGGGCTCCTTCTGTATCATCAGCAGAAGAAAGAGAGTGGTGGCTTGTCTTTATCCTGCCCTACCTTCCCTCTGGATCTCCAAGACACCTTTTGTCCCCCAGCAGACTGAGTGTGGCAGAGACAGAAGCCCTTTCAGCCCTGCAGTGCACCTCACCAGCCTTATGCCACTAACAGAGTATGTTTAATTACCACTGCTGTCGCATGGAAGGGACACAGCAGGTTCTGTCATTAGGTGAGAACCTGTCCATGTGCAGCATTACCCTAGGGCCCAAAGAGACCTAAAATCCAGCCCAAGAAGGGACCCGTAGTCACCATCCTGTGACTGTGCCACAGTCCCCACATGTCCAAGGCCACTGTATTCTGTAATTCCAGGTCTGTGTAAATGGTGCCCTTGGGACTGGAGCAAGGCCACATCCCTACCGGTGAGCACATGCCCAGCTGGCCATGCAGAACATTCATCCCGTTCTCTATTAACTCACCAATGAGGCAATGTGATATCAGAAACCTCCATTGTACATCCTCACGAGTTCACTGACACACATTCCCAAGTCCATCTCTTTAAAGTATCCACAGATTGCTTAAAGCCAAAAAGATACCATCACTGAATAAGATAGTAATTTCTGAGTCTCTTGGTATTTTGTGAAGCATCCTAAAGAGCCCAAGAATTTATGTATCATTTGCTGCAAAAGGAATCTGTATTGGTTGGGACAGACATACGCCTCCCAGGCTTCCTTTTGAAGTTGAAGAGATAATGCACCTGAGTTAATGTGGACACCTCTTTATTTTTGTGTAACACTCCAGGCTCTACAGCACATAGTCCATGCCTTTCCCTGCTCATGGATGCAAGCGAGGCTTAGTCATCTCAGGGAAAGGGAAGAGACAGAAGGGTCGCAACCTCATCACCATCGCTTGTTGTCCCCTTAGAAAGAGCTCTCCCAGAAGTTCAGCTACTGTTTTGCCTTACAGCTCACTGGCTGAAATTTAATTCCATGGTCACACCCAGATGCAAGAGGGTCTTGGAAATATAGTCGTTCAGATGATCCCATCCTTGCCAATCCTTGTCACAGCAAAGAAGATAGTCAGGATAGTTATTAGTTAGGCAACCTGAGTCTAGTCCACTGGGTTTATTTTATATAGATGACAAAGAAGCACCAAGAAGTTAAGCAACTTTCCCAAGTAAATAGTAGAACCAAGCTCTGAAATCCAGTACTCCTCCTATTGCTTTTGTAGTAACTTGTACCTGCCCTGTTGCAGCTTTTAGAGACCTGCCAGAAACCATTAACAGGACAGTGTCCTCCCTCCACAGTCAACCACACACACATGCACACTCATATGCACCCACACATGCTCACACACATCCTCCCCCTCCCTGGGCTTATCAGGATCACCTTGGGTTCTAAAATACATCTGTCACCTCCATCAATCATGAGAAACAATTGGTCAATGGGCTGCAGGGGAGGAGCTTGGTCAAGTCAGGGATTGGACTAAATTGAAATTGACCAGTGGATTCATTCCAGCCCTCACCTTGTCAGCTCTAGGCAGGCACACTTACAAAAGCCAGGGTGGTCGAAAGACTCAGCACCCACTTTAAAAGTGCTTTTATTCTCTGCTGCTTGCATCTGTCTTGGCTCTGCAGTGACAATAAAGCAGAGGTCATCTCCTAAGCTGCTCTGAGATCCCTGAGAATACTTATGCAAAGATAAGGCCGAAGAGAAAAACCAATTCCCTTCCAATATTTTTAGCTTCTCAGGAAAACAACTGCTGTGCAGAAAATATTCATCTCTGCCACTGTTGCAAAGAATGACAAGGACACAAAGCAAATGCAGTTGGGCCTTGTGTGTGCATAGCAAGAAAATAACACAATTAAGAAACCCAGTGATGCTCAAGCTCCTGAGAAACTGTGCAGACTTCTGGTTCTCTAGGGAAGCTCCCAGAAAGATCCCTAAAAGAAACCAAAGATTATTGTATTCACTCACTTTCCAAATGGGTCCTTTATGTGTGCAATGAAATGACTCTTGTATCTGGATAGTGTTTGATCATAAAGGCTTCTATAAGCAAGAGGCACTTGGAAAAAAGAAAATGGTTTTGATAAAGATTGTGAGAGAATAAGGCAAATGCTTTTATAGAGAGGAAGTCTGAGAGGGCTGCTACTGCATGCACAAATATATACATATTAAATTGGATTCAATAGGAACTAATGAACATGATCAAATCTCAGTGCTTGTTAAAGTCAGATACAACCAAAAATAGGAGAGGCTGGGGGAGTATCTCAGTAGTAAGACAATTGCCTAGCAGGTGTGAAGCCCTGGGCTGGATCCCTAATAACCCAAAAGGAAAAAAAAATAGCATAGTGAACCAATTTTCAACATCAGGGTCAGTCAACAATTGTTTACTTTATGTACTACCAAGTGTGTTATATATTTCTACAAATGTTATTCATTTAGTTCCTGTCCAAGTCTATGAAAGTGTCACATTTAATTTCCATTTTATAGATGAAAAAGCTGAGGCCCACTAGAGGCCAGGGCAGCAGTCATTAAGAGAGAGAAACAGGGCAGGTCCGATATCCATTTTCTGTGACTACAAACCTAGTGAGGTTTCGTGGCTCCAAATGTAGTTTCCTTTCCCAGAATGCTATTGACAATATTCACATAAGGTGGAATCACAGAGTAGGGACACTGGATCCTTAGTCAGATCCTCAGGTATGCTGCTCACTTGCTCTTTGGTCATAGACATATGACTTGTTCTGAGGGATGATACTATAGCCCAAATTATTATTAATACTCGGGAATAGAATGCAGGTAAAATGCTTGCTATTTAGTCTGTTTCTATTGTACTCCAATGATAAAGTGGTTCATTAAACATTCAATATGAAATCAGGATACTTGGAGAAACTCCTTCAGGGGGAATTATCTGCTCTGAATCCACATTGTCACTTATATGACTGGACCACAATGGCCTTTTATTAATGCAACAACAGACCCTTTGGACCACTTGCGAAAGCCAGCTATACTGGCCACAAAAGTACTAGCAATTCAGAGACACCGTTGTCTCTACCTTAGAGGGAACTGCTGAGGAACAGGACACAGAACAGATATGGTCGCAATTCCTGGTCTGTGTCTGACAATTAACACTATGCTTCCAAGGATTTTTTTCCTCTTAAATGAGGACTTATTTCTTGATTTTGTCTTGGAAAATAATTGTCTCCTCCACTCATGGTTCCCAGGATCCTTAGACGCCTGCATTCAGTGCTGCCAGGCCAGTGCTTTCAATCACATTCCCATCTGGTCTGCCATAGAAGCTATAGAAGACTTCAATGTCTATCATGCCTATAAAGAAGTCAATAATCACTTCCCAAGGACTATTTTCTACCTCTGTCACCTCTGCCATGTTTGTGTCACATCACTTCATGCATATTTCATGGACAGTGTATCTTTCAGTTCACAGGGATCCACAAGTTGAGTGATCTGAATGAGTCTGCCCCTCGTGCAGTCATCCAGAGGTATCCCTTAATCCCCTTCTCAATGATAACTTCCTGGAAGAAACCAGTGCATGAAGAGTCCACATCCTGGGCAAACTCCTGTGCTCTGTGCCAGGGATCCTGAAAGTCAATGCATCTTCAGTCTTCTGTGGTTGAAAGCCATATGGAGGATAGTATCAGTTCTCACAAATTTAAATGGCAGGAAAAAGAAAAGGATAAATAGTCCTGTAGTCTCCAGGTGCAAATACATGCAGCTAAGGTAGGGAGGGCTAGAGGTCACGGTGAAGGGGAAGCACAAGTCTGCATCTGATCTTTACCTGTAGTATAATTTTGGAGTTCTTAATCACATTATATTAGGATGCACCTGTATTCCATATGCAATAATGTGTTAACTTTTATCAATTACCATCTTCAATCACTCTGAAATATTTAAAAAAATAAATCTTCTTTCAATATTATTTGGTTTCTAGCAAACTGATAATTTATCATTGCCTTTGGTTTCTCCAGTCCCTTTATTTTGGGGGGGAATTTGAGGTGCCTGAAGAGAGAGAACCTATAGTTTATTGCTACTTCTAATGAGCTTTTTAAACAGTAGAACAGTAAATTGGAAAATACACATTTAAACCATGTAGATATGTTTCAGTCAGAATCAAATGCTGATCAGCTTCAATTATACAGTTTTCTATCTTAGTTTTGGCTCTAAAAATTTCTATGAGCCCAGACATCTGGCCATAAGTTTCATTGAGATAAAAAGACCCTGCGAAGAACCAGGGAGTTGGAAAAGCCCCTGAAGAACCTTAAACAGGTGGGAGGGTAGGAATGCCATTTTCAAGACAAAAGGAATACACAAAAATTATGATGTGAACTAGGGAAGTAACAGGGCCACATCTGTGTTGTGACGGTCACACTGGCTGTCCTAAGGAAGAGGTGAGGGCAGCCAGGACGTGGAGCAGAAAGAGAAACAAGTCTGAAACTGGCAACAGAAATGGGAAGAAATGGGTAGAAAAGTATGGAAAGATACAAGAAAGCCCTTACCTGTAAATGAGCTGGGGGGGGGCAGAAAAGAAATGAGCATAATGACAAAGAACATAATCATATGGCCCCACACACAAACGTGTAGGCTGGTACTAAGGATGGCATCTAGGACACTGCACTGGGACAAGGAAGCAGCATTGGCCGCAGTTGGGAACATCTCACATCAGATATCCAGCCCTTCTCTCTCTTGGAGTATGTTATGCCCATTGAGTGCATGGAGCCATTCAGATCAGAGATTCCAAGGGAGATGGGTATGGGCACGCCAAGACCACATGTAGCACACCCAGCCAACACCAGCTGTACAGAATCACCACCTTTCTTGCGTTCTCTGAATAAATCTCTCTCTATATCTGTTTCTTCAAACCTTCAATAACCCATTAAGATGGACATTGTTATTGCAAACTCAGAAATGAGATTCATAATTCAGTCTCTTATCTAAAGTCACATAGCTGGGAAGCGAAGAGATGAGAACATGGATAGGCATACTTGCCCCCCCAATAGCTTGATGTTATCAAAAGTCCACTAATATCAGCGCAAGACTTTACTTTCACTGGTTATTATAAAACAATTGAAATTGGCCACAGTGCTAGACACCTCAGCACTCAGCACTTAGAGAGGCAAAAGCATAAGGATAGCAAGTTTAAGTCCACGTAGGATGTACCTCACTGGTAGAATGTCCTACAGTTTAATCTACAGTATAAAAAAAGGATTTATAACTACCTCATCACATCAATATTCTATACACTTATAGATTGATCTTTTCATTGAGTCATCCTGAGAACTGCTTCAGCCCAGTGAATCCCATAGTATCATTTTCCATTTGATCTTACTGGCAATGGGCTGTGTAAATATTCCCCCGACTCTGAAAAGTTTCATTGCAAGACACCAGGACTAGAAAATTGAAGAAACATCAAAATAAAATTACTTTTAAAATACAACATAGTCTAATAGAAAAGAATAATGTGCCTTTCGAAATTTGCCAGGTTTCATAGATCTAGTAAGACAAAGATTAGTACTGAGTATGAAATAAAATATGAGATTTAGACTGAGAAATAGCTCAGTGTTAGAGCACTTGCCTAACGTGATGGAGGTTCAGGGTTCCATCCATTGTGCTGCCAAGAAGGGGGATAAATGAGACTTGAATGAATTGTGGTAGCAAAGATTCTTCAGGCTACATCTGTGAATAAGAGAATAAAACTGAGGATGGGGCAGATTTAAGAGATAAGGAGGGAAAGGTACAGCTTTATGGCTGATCGGATATCAGTGCACCGAGGTAGAGAAAAGAATTCTAAATGAGTCCCAGATTTCTGAACTGGGTGAGAGGATGCTTTTTACAAAATAGAGGAAGACCATTTTGGCACTGATCTGGAGAGCTGAGGTGGGTAAGACAGGCAGGAAAAACAGGTATGTGAACCTGGAGCTCAGAAGGGTTGGGATGTGTCTGTGTCTTGTTGAAATCATAGGAACAGATAAGATATCTAGGGAGATTTGGTGTATTATAAGAATGAATTAGGATACAACACAGCCCTAGGAAACATCAGTAGAGATGAGAAACATGGGCATATGACCCTAGAAGCAAGTTTTCTAGTACAGGAGCTCGATGGAGTTTTCATTTTTAAAACAGGGCTAGCATACAGCTCACAGGGAGGCAGAGGGGGAAATTCTACCTAGTGGTCCAGGTAATAGGGATTCAGTACAGAAACACAGCCATGCTTTAAGAGAAAGAAAAGCTGCAGCAAGACAAGAATGCCCTCAGGAAAACAGAAGGATGGGGGTAGGAGAGAAAAATATCAGCTTCTGAAAATTCACAGCCTGCCTAAGTCAAGCCTAAAGGAAAGATAAGAACCTGCAAATATTTGACTTGTGTTAATTCCAGCAGGGAGAGAATTGATTCGGCACCAAACAGGGGCTGTGACTTGTAAGTAATGATAAGAAATAAAAGCCATCGATTATCAGCTCTAAACACCAAACCACTTGTTTGCAGAGTTACTGTCTCAGGGAAACAGAGAAGAATAAAAAGAGGATGTAGACTCATAACAGCTACAGATGGGCATGTCCAAATAAACACAGCTGCTCATCTGCTGAGAAGGGCAGACTGCAAATTGATCCAATTTTTGAAGAACTCTCAAAGTCTTGACATGCTCAGTGACCCAGCAATGACACTTCCAGGAATTCATTCTAAGAAAAGTTTTAGGGGTGTGCACATATATTAGCATCCATCAGGATGTTAATTATAATTTTTAAAATTTAGAAAATACTTAAATATCGAGAAATCAAAATTAGGGTAAAATAAATTATTCATCTATATAACAATATAGTGCTTCTACTTTCTCATCCTCTTTTTATCTAACTATGCCACCCTGGCTTCTCTCTGCTTACATTCCTTAATAGCTACTTACATCAAGGCATCAGTGAGGGCCATACTTCCAAGCCCAAGCCCAAGGGGAATCTTTTCAGAAGCTTACATGCAACTCTTCCCACAGTTGACAGCTCTGTCTTCAGCCTCACTCTTGACCCAAAGTACCACAATTTCCTGATTGTTCGCCTCCTGCTTTTATATCTCCCTCTTTCCAGGCTCTGTTTGCAGGTTGCAACCTCTTGAAGATGGCATTCCCTAGGGCTGGCTTCTCTTGCCTTCTATACTGTCTGTCTTGGGTGATCCCTTTCATTGCCATACCTTCGTGGAAGAAAATCTGTGCTTTGATGGGAAATATGCAATGTCTATCATGTATGCTTCTGTGTTATCTGATTCCAATACTATGGAAGCTACTTTGCAATTCTAGAAGTTGTAGATAATTGATAGCAAGTCAGAATAATTCTTGTCTATAGACATGCAAATAGTTCTGCCTGGAGGAGGGACCTTTCTGCCCAAAGGAAAAAAGAAAAGCCAGTTTTGTTCATATTTGCATATTCATTTAAATATTCTCCATCTGTAACAGTCTCTGATCTTTAGGTTTTCCTTTGCACTAGTTGTCATGCTTCACCAGTTTCCTCATTAATGTATTAAATAAAATCATGTTCATCTTCGCATCTATATGAGAGTCATGATTTTACCTTTGTTCAGAAAGTTATATTTTAACAGTTTTAAATTATATCTAGAGCAAAAGAACCCAAATGTATTTCTCCATTCCTGTCCACATGTTACCTTGCTGATTTGTGTAATCCATTCTTGTTATTCAAGGTAATGTTTTATAAAATTGCACGGAAGTTGTGAAAATGGAACCATTTCTCTTAGAGTGAATACAGTGTTTGGTCACAATATATAGCTGTTTATCTCAATATTTTTGCCAACTGATTAAAGGTAACCTTGTTTTATATATGTTTCTGTTTAAGGATATCATTCATATATATATATATATATATATTTACAGTTGAACCATTAACAATGAACTCAGCCAATAGTGCCATAAGTCAGCCCTAAACAACCCATCTCATACATTTATTTTCTCTGTAAGTCACATCACGGCCTTGTGCTTGGAAGCATCAGATAGCACCTCTCCACTACACTCAAACAGCAGAATCACAAATAGCATAAAAATGTGGAAACTATGATACTAGATACCCCCCACACACACGCACACACACACACTTGTTCACAGTATGATAGCTGAAATGAGAAAGTAGTGTCACCTTCTTCATCCTCGCCTCAGAATATATGTATTGGACAACTCACTGCTTTATGCATGTTTGTGAATGACAGGGAAAGTGCTGTAAGTGAACATTTTGTTGTTACAAGTAAATTTCAGTCTGCAGGTGGGTTGCATATATGGAATCCAACAATAATGAAAATTGATGATATTTTTGTATGCAAGTAAATGTATATCTTTCTGTTGGTCGGCAGGAGCCATAAAGATTGACTTTATTTTTTCATCATATTACATGCTTTAAGAGCAAGTTTCATACCTGTCACATAGTTGTTAAATTCATACTTATATTTACTGGAACATAAAATATGAAAGTACTACATATGAGAAAATCCTTACTGTATCATTTTCAAGAAAAGAAATCAGTTATAGAATATTAACAAGTGATTCAGTTTCATCCAAGAAGATGTACATATCTACATTTAAGAAGACAAAAGATAGGGAGAGACAAAGAAAACCACAATAGGAAGAGTTACACCAAAGTTTGAAATGGTTGTCTCCAAGTGATGAAGTTCCTAGATACTTTTTATATTCTTTTTAGTGTTTTTCTGTACTTTCTAAAATAGAAATGATGAAAACATATTTCTTTCATCATCTCTACAAAATGTCAGTAGATGTGAATGCCTACCTTTTGTACTATGTGCAGCAGAATCAGAACAGCTGGAGGCACCAGAGGTCCCCTAACTTGCTAAGCTGCCAAGGCTTTGACTGAATGCTTTAGTATGGGTTCAGGGATAGTCAAGTGAACATACAGGCTGTAAAAGGCAATTAAGGGTCACGTTATTGACTTCTTCCTTCTTGGGGATATTCCTCTGAGCTCAATTTTATTGTGTTTAGTTCATACACCATCCTATATAAAATAGTCTGGGTCAAGTTTAAATGGATTTGCTGCTTAACCTTTGAATAAAAAAAGCATTCAATTAATCAGGCTCCTGCCTCCTCCCCAAGCCATCTGGTTAATACACAATTCAGAGCACACAGAACCTTCTGCAGCAGGTGTAGGGCAGGAGTCGGAAGACTGTGGGGTCAGCAGATGCTACTTTATAGACATTGTGATATTTGAGATTTGGAGAAGATGACCTAACTCCTCAGAGCCTCAGTGTTTCTCTGTGTAAAGTGGGAGTATTATCTGAGTTACTCTTAGGGTCACTGTGAAAATCAACATAGATAAAGACAGATAGTATAAGTATAAAAGTTCTGCAAGCACAGGAGTACCAGCCCCATGGAAGAAGCCTGGAGCTTCCCTTCAAAAAACAAGTTTCCCTGATGGATTGTCTGCGCCATACCTGCAAGGTCAGAGGGTTTGCACTTAGGGCTCATGTATGCCTCTTTGCAGTCACAAGACTTCCTTGGGTCTTGCTCCAAGGTTCTATTTATTTTCTCTCCCAAGAAACTTCTTTACTCTCCCTTCAAAATCTCTCATTGTTTGGGGCATTGTGAGTTTCTGGGATAACGGGTTAAATATTTGGAAAATGAAGTTGAAACCTATCATACATCAAAATAAATCCTGTATGGACTCATGAGTGAATGGTATGAAACAATAAAAAATACTGACTTGATAACTGCTGCTATCACTGAGTGATGCTGTGAGGGTCACTTTAATTTCATCTGTGTACTTTTCTGATTTTCCAAATTTTCTCCAACGTACCTGAACATTTTCATTACCTTCATGCATTCACAACTTACTTTCTGAATGCCTATACGTGTCACATACAGCGTCAAGTACCAGCTTCAAGAACAAAGGAAGGTGCTGTCCCTGGGGAGTACATCATCTAATGAAAGCAGCAGGTCCATAATAAATAGGCAGGTGAGCAAATGATTGACAGTTAGGATCAAATTTCGGAGCAGTGTTTTAAATAGTTAAAAAGGAGAGTCGAGAGGAGATTAATTTAGATCCAGGTGTCACAAAAGGTTCTGCATGGAATGACTTTTTAAAAGGACATGTAAGGGATAATATGAGTTATCTTGAAAAGGGATGAGTGGAGAGAAATTTCCAAGGATAGGGAACAATTTAGGGAAAGGCCTTGAATCATGAGTTTGTTCATGTGATGGTGGTGGTGGTGGTGGAGGTGGTGGCTGTTTATCACACTAGAGATGAAACCTAGAACCTTGCACATGCTCTGTTCACATTGTACCACCAGGCCACATCGCCAGCCCAGGCCATATTCAGGGAACAAAAAAAGATGAAAACATTGACACATGTGAGCAAAATGGATAAGAAAGCAGAAGAGGAGGTTATAGATAGAAATGAGTTAAAATATACTTGAGATACCACTTCTATGAAATGGGTAAAATTAAAACAGTAATAATACATAATCCTGGAAGCTTATCCTAAAATAGTGCTCATATAAAATACTCCTCACTCTGTGAAATGTAGCAGAAATCATAAGATTGTCTCTATCTCTTAATAACTTAATTTTGAAATTTACTCCAAAGAAATCATTCATGAAGACTCAGGAAGACAGTGACCTTTTAGAATCACAGAAATATTCAACAGCGTAGGAATTATTTAGCAAATTATGGTAATTAGACTCTTCAGGACACTATAAGGCCATTAAAATAAAATGGTAACTTCTCAAGAACCAGTAAAATACTTACTTTCTGGTTTTGACTGCCAAGTGAGCACTATAAATAGTACACAGGGTGTGATAGGTAACTGTGTGTCAATTCAAGTAAGAAACACCTAACAATACATTAGCATAATTCTGGGCGTGGCTAGATATTTCTACGAGGAGAGTGAATCTTTGCCTTCATCTTGGACATATTCTCTGGGTTCCCACTGCACAGTCTTCAGCCTCCCAAGCCACACTCTTCAGTCTTCCAATGTAGATACTTCAACTTCCTGACAGGGACTCATGAAGGGCTCTACAGTGTGTCAACTACTGACTAGATCCTTTGGCTCTCCAGTGCACAGACAGCCCTTCTGCATTCCTCCACACCTGACTCTGCACACAGCCATTGTAAGCATACCTTTTAAATCCATTTATACATCTTTTATTCAATATATCTCTCTAGAGAACACTGATTGATGGAGAGGTCATGATTTCTTAAGGATGAAGAAAGGGATATACCTAAGCAAAAATGAATATTTCATTGGAAATTTCATTGGAATAAATTTTCTACTTTCAAAACATTGTTTTCAAATTTCAAACATTAGCTGTTGTTTTTTTTTTTTAAGTATTAAGATGAAGGCAATAAAGAAGAAAAATAGCCACTACCACAATAGCTGTAGTGGCCTGTCCATTTTTACTCAGAACCTAGCTAGGAAGAGGGTTGACCTAGGAATTAAAGCTTCTGACAATGAGGATGTTGCCCAGGAAGGGAACTCTGCATGGTAATAGCAAATGGATATTCACTCACTGCTGGATTTCCATGGACCTCTAATCTTACATCAGCTCCCACTTATCCTCATGAACCCCAGAATGACTGTGGTGTGTGCAATGTGGAAGCCACAGCTGTCTGGTTTCTTTCTTTCCTGGATGCACAGTCAGCTCCTTCCCATATTAGGGCAGGTATGTGCTCTCCTTGACTCGCAGGGTCTCAGAACTTCTGTACTCAAGAATGGCTTGTGACAGTCAAGGTACTATTGGCTTCCTCTGCATCTGACATCACTTTGGCTGAGGCTGCAAGGGCAGCTTGTGAGATGGTGACTGCCTACCTATCCTTCTGTAAATACCGCAAGTAGCTTCCCTATGTCCCTTGGACTCATGGCAGTGAAGAACTCAGCTTACCCATGAGGAGAGTGAATAAGCAAGAGGAAGTGAGTCTTTAGTGTTTTAAAGCACTGAAAGTTTCTATTTACTAAAGCCCCTACATACCTAGGCTTTGTACCAAACACTGAGAGAAGGACCTTAGAATCAGACTCCATGGGTCTAACCTCAGATACTTCCTAAACTGAGAGACATGGGACAGAGAATTCAAGCTCTTGTAGGACTTGAAATGATAATAATGATGCACCTACCTTGTGGGGTTGCGGGGCTGTAGGAAGATTCTGGAAGATAAGCCTCACGGAACATTCTTAACCATCATCAATATCAATGAGCATTATTCTGCCCAATGAAGTAGGCAATATTATCTCCACTTAACAGATAGGGAAACTGATTCAGAAAGATCAATTAATTTGCCTGAGGCTATTCAGCATCATTATGACAATCTAGATTCAAACTCAGATGAACCTGAAAGCAAAGTTCATGTTTGACTGTCTCTTGCTCTTTTGAAACACTGAGACAAAAGCTTGGTTTGAATCTCAGGGTTCGGTTTGAATCTGAGCAATATGGAACTGTTCCTGAACATTCCAAAAATGCCAATGATTTGCTAACTGTAATAAAAATAACCTCTCACAGTTATACAGAGTGTTTTACAATTTGTAACAATTTTCTGCATCTACATTAGACTCTTAGGGGGAAACTAGTTTTAAATTGTATAAAGTGCATATAAGATAGCAAAACAAAGAGAAAACATTTACAGTGATCATACTCTCAAAACTGGAAATACATATTTGTGGAGAAAGTGGGGGCTGGCATGTATATATTTGTACGTGCAGTAGATTACACATATTTTAAAGGAGGCCATTAAAAAAGACATAAAGACTTTGATCTCAGAATTAGCGGTCCTCTGCCCACTCCATTGAATGTTCAGCTCAGTGGAAAAGATAAGCAAAGAGGGAACTTGAAATAGAGGCTGGAAAATTCAAACTGCTTTGGAAAAGTGAGTAGGAGCAATTTGCTGTATCTGGGGAAGCGAGAGGTAGAGGTGAAAACGAGTCCTTGTGTGCTGAAAGAACTCTTAGGTCTGAGGGAGGATGTCCAGCTGTTTGTAGAACAGGGTTCAAAGCAACCTGTTGCCTGCACCCCACCAAACACAAAGAGTTCAGTGAACTTTTGGGGAGTGGTGAAGAGGGCTCAGAGCCCTGTCTGAAAACACATGTTAAATAGGGCAAGGATCCAGAATCCAGGGCAGGCTGTGAAGGGAGCTCCTGTCTTTTGAGTATCTCTACACGCAAGCTCTGGAATGGGGATTCTGTGCAATACTTAATAGCTCTGACTGATAAACTGTCCCTAGTTGATACATGGTCTATGTATTTATATTTCACAAAGTTGGGACAGTAATTATAATGCAGGTGTTTAAGCTTTTTTAAAAACTTATGAGTACTGACCTGTGTGCATAGGCAATCCTTAAATATGGTTTGTGATACCAGCACAGAAGTCCCCTGTGTGTATGCACTCACGTTTACTTAACTAATATGCTACTGTTGTTACACAGAAGTGATTTCCAAGTTTTGACCTTATAAGTAATGCACTGATGACATCTATGGCTAAAACTTTTTTTAAAGCTTTGATTATTTTGTTGGGAAAACAATTAGCAAGTGGTCATTTAAATAAACTGTCCCAGTGAACCCACCTGCAGAAATGTCTGTAAGGTCCTATTTTGTTGCCCCTTGTCAGTGCTGGTTATTCTCAATTAAAACAATATACTTTGGTAATAACTTGAGTAAACCTGGTCTTACTTGATTACCTGTAATTCTGGGTATTTTAATATGTTCTTGCCACTCATTTTTTGTTTGGCAATTATTTCTTCTGACCTTTCAAGCATTTCTATATGTCACTGTGATTATACTTTAACATTAGAGTTACATATAAGAATTTTTTCCTTTATGTTCAATTTCCCCACACCCAGTTTACTCATTTGCTTTTTGAGTATTATTAAGATTGCACAAAAGATTTTTCTTTTCCTTTTCTTTTTATGCCCAGTAAAGTTTGCAACATATAATATCAAGGGTATATTTGTTTACTTTCAATGAACTGAGAATCCTCCCAAATAAAAGAACAATATTTTTATTTATTCGAGCTTCTGCTTTTTTCTTTTAAGTGGGTAGACTTTCCTTAATTTATTTAGTATATCATGATATATATGCAATGAATTTTATTTTTCCAAATTATTTGTACTCTGTATTATTTACTAATAGTGTACTATTTGTTAAATGATTATCAATTCATATAAATTTCAAAATCCGGTTTCACTATATACTTTTTTCTGGGTTTAGATATTATAACGATTGTAATTATTGACATCTCACAGAGAAATCCCCTTACACTGGTCACTTTTCCTAATGGCCTTGAATGCTTCCCCTTGTATATTCTTTCAGATCAATTTTTAAATCATTTCATCAAGTTCCAAGAAGAATCCCATTAGGATTTTGATTGCAATTATACTAAACCCATAAATTAATTTGGGGAGAACTGATATCAGCACAGTTTTAAATTTGCTAATCCAACAGCAGGATACACACTCCATTTACTCCAGTCTTCTTTTATTGGCTCCAGTAAAATTTGGTAGGTATACAGATTCTGTACATTTTCAGTTTATTCCTAAGTGCTTATTATTTTAATTGCACTTGAAAACATGATATATTTTATATTTTCATAATAGTTATCACTGGCCTATGACTATTAATTTTCACTTACTTTGTGTCTGATCACAATACTGAAATCTGTTAGTAGTTCTAATAGCTTTTCAATTTTTTTATTTGGTTTATTCTCTTAGGCTTTGAGACTGTAAGAACATGTTCTGCTTGAAATAAGAAAGTGCCTTTTCTATTCCTAGCTTGCTGAGAATTCTGATCAGTAATGAAGGCTGAATTCTTCAAATTACTTTTCAGCCTCTCTTGAGGAGATCACATGGCTTTTGTCCTTTGACCTAATGATATGACGCGTTATACTAGTAGTTTTGCTAATACTTATGGTCTTTCATCAGTGCAATCTTAGGATAAACCTCACTTGGTTACGGTGCATTGATCTTTGATAAAAATGATGCTGAATTCTGAGGGTCCTATTAAAAAGATAGTGAACATAGAAGTTCTACCATTAAAGGTTCAATTCCAAGCAGGGTCACTCAGGCAAGTGTGTGGCCTTCGCCAAGTCACCTGTCACTGAGAGAGAGTTAATGTGGGAAATTATACTCACCCTGCAAGGTTATTGCAAGAATTATAAGCATAATACAACCAGTTTAACAGTATATATACCTCCTAGAGTAGATATATTAATAGCTGCTGTAATCACCCATTATCTTCATTTTGTGATGTCAAGTTTTTCAGATGGAGTGACTGACCTCTAATTTTATTGTATCTTGGGCCATTTTTTAAAAATCTAGTTAGCTAGATAAATACTCAAAAAGTATTAGGTTCTTACTGGCATTAATGCCTCTCTGTTGCTCAATTTCTTTTCAAATCACACCATTCAAGGTTAGGAGAGACTGGGAGAGTATTTGCTGACTTGCTTTTGTATTTCACCTTCCAAAAGACCTAGCTACTTAAGAAGATGTTTAGTAGGGCTTTTCTTATTGCTTTGGAATTTTACTAAAGGGTGTCTACAAAGAAGAGCAAGCTATTAAATACTGCTGCATTCTACAAAGAGCACTTAAGGTGCTCTGAGCTGTCCTTCAAGAGACTGTTTAGCGGCAGCCAACTGGACCCTCACTCTTCCCTTTCAAGGCCACAGTGAGCCTGTATGATAGGAGATGGTGCAAGTTTCAGGGAGGAAGTCTCAGAGGTTGTGAAGTGCAGGTTAAGGAGAGAAGGCTTTATCTTTGTCCATTTATTTTATAAACCAAGGAGAAAGACTGCAAAGCAATGACTTGTAGACACCGTGGTTTTGCTTGGAGGCAGAGAGGGGCTGCAAGAAGAGGAGATGAGTGTCGCACCTCAGCTGACACTGGCCCCTCTGCAGACTCTTGGTTCACACAGAGGCTCCAGAACAAAGTGAGAGAAAAGCAAGTTCTCCACCCATTCGTCTTTCATCTCTCTTTGATTATCCTGTATCACAGGAAAAGAAGAAAGCATTGAAGCAGTAGAGGAAGCCAGCAGGGATAGAAGGATAGGAGAACAGCTAGCTCCTCTTCTGCGCCTCTTTTTTGCAAAACGGGTAATCACAATCCACCCTCTGCAGTTGTCTTAACCTGGGTCACCTCCACAGCAGTAGCAGCTGTGTCCCTTTGGGCATGCTGTGGCAAGCAAGGGGAGACCCTTCCTGCCCTAGTGTCGCACGGTCTTGGCAATCTCTCCATTGGTTTTCAGAAACCATTGATTTTTATTACTCCAATTGGGAGGGGTTCTTTTGGCTAATCTTGCTACACTTTCTAAAAGTGTATGGATCATTTTGCCAGGACTATGGCAGACTAGAGATGAGAGTCAGATGCCTGTGCTCATATTCCTATCCCATCCAGAAGGAGGTTCCATTTGCTTCTAGTTCAGAGTCCTAAGAGTTAAGTCAAGCTATCCCCCCCACTCCCATTTTATTGATAGTAGACTCAAAGCTTAGAAATATGAAGGGAAAAGCCTCACAAGGATAGTAATGTGACCTTGTTCTTTTTTTCAGACTCTCATTGACTTTTTTTTTTCCTGTCTTTCTCTTCCACTATATCAGTGTAAAACTGCAAGCTGACTGAAATAACCTTGCATGTGGGCCCCACTCACCCCTCCAAGAGCACTGAGATCACCTGAGGATGCTCACTGCAGAGGTCAGGACTCATCTACACTCCTTGTTTGCTCTGGATTTTCAAGGTCTCATTTTCACACGCCTTGACCTTCCAGAAAAGAGAAGGATCTATATAGCATGATTCTCTGTCCTACTTGGGACCAGAAACAGAATCATAAAAATGACAATCCCATCCTCCTGATTCCACTCCCCTATCAGCAGGTGCCAATACAGCTACACAGCAAGGACACTAATGCTCAGTCACAAATGTCCCCTCCTCCCTGCAGCCATCGGAGCCTCTGTGCTAAACCACCTCTGCCTGAGAAAGTACAGAGAATAACTGCAGAAATCCTCCTAAGAGGGTCCATCATGCCACCATGACAGAAATAAGTTTAAGTTCCAATCCCCTCTTCCCAGACTGTGAATTCTAAATAATGTTCATTAAAGAATACCTAGGTTCTGAGGTCCCTCATAGGCATATGTTATCCTGCCAAAGCATCACAATAAAAATAATGTAACATACTCTTTCCTAACTGGAATAAAAGAAACTGAGGCACAAAAAGGTAAAGGAATACATCCCTGATCATTCAGTAGCAAATGCCCAGCTCAAAATAAGAAACATATTTCTGTGGCTCTAAAGCCCATATCCTTTTCATTAAATTCTAATGAGTACTTTCACTTCATTGAGCTTGGCAATTTGAATCTCTTCTTTTTTATCCCTCTGGAGAAAAGAGCTAGACACATATCCCTTCAAGTAGAAACCTATAAATATGTAAATAAAATATAACATGCAATCAACCCTCAGGTGAAGGGAATAAAAAGCGAGCCCTCCAAATCAGCAGCAGACTTGGCATCCCGGCCATACCAAGTCACTTTTCACAGGGAGAATTGGAACTCTTCAATGAAGTGGGCTCTTAAGCAAGGAGCTTTTGATTTACAGTAGCAAGTAATCACACGGCAGGGGGTGGGGTATGCAGTCCCTTGGTTTGCTGTATGGTTGATTTGTGATCCTATAACTTTGATGTGATGAGAGCTACCTGGGGCCTGGTTCAGGCAGGACTTTAGGGACTGAGGGAAAGGAGTTTCTGCAGCATAAGAAAATGACAGGTTCCTGAAGTCATGTTTTTGGGATAAGGAAGATTTCCAGACAGCAAAATCAGGACTCACATATAGGTATTCCATGGAGGCAGGTCTGGGGTATCACTGAAGGAAAGCTTATTCTGTATGACAATTGAAGATAATTTTAAGATACCAACAAGTCTGTTCTTAGGCCACTAAAAATGGTACTTTACAGAAGAGGAGCAAGTTTGATCAGTATGGTTCTTATCTCATTCTTTTCACCAGGCTTCCTCTGTTACTGACCTTGACAGTCATTCTTAAAGTTGTTGTCTGTGTCTCTGCCTGGGATCTCCAAATAGTTAATACTAGCAGACTGCCTGTTTTCCCTATTCTGCTGAATCTAATGGATACTGTCTGGGCATTACACCATCTCAAGTTCTGTGATAATCAAACTAATACTGGATAGAGAAAAGGGTAATGATGCAAGAATTCCAGGTATGAAGTGGTTTGGCATGGAGGAAGTAAACTGTCCATCAGAGGCAGGCATCGAGATGAATCAGTGTGGATCTCTCAGGATGTCAGCAGTTGGGGATATGTTAGAAAGAATCCTATAATGCACTAGACAGTAAAATCTCTGAGAGCCCAGATCACAATGTGACCATCATGCTCTGAAATATGATTTTCCATGGAGCGATGCCAGTCAGTCAGGACATATGGACAAGTCATACTTCTTGTTTGGATATAATAATTCATAATTATAATATCCATAACAATAACAGCAACAAATAATGATCTGTTTCATTATAGGAATCTAACAAGCATTTGAGCACTTCGAAACTCTTTGCTAAACATTATTGCCTCTGCCTCCAGGCCTGTATGAAAGGATGATGAATGATTAAAATGAAGAAAAAGAACAAAATAATGAATTTAAAAACATGAATGGAGCATTTCAAGAGAATAGCGTGAAGACAGTGAATGAATTACATTGCTTTCATCAGTACTAAGAAGTCCCTTTGATCCTGAAGTCCGGGTGAACTCAGGTAGTTCTCAAGGTAAAGAAAATTTGCTAGTCTTCTAAGCTGCAGATGTATATACCCCATTACCTGCTACTCATCTAATCTCCTACACAACATATTCAAACCTGAATATGTTGCCCAATCTTTTGGCAACACTCTCTCTCTCACTCTCTGCCCAATCCTTTGTGCTTTTCATCTCCAAAAGTGGTTCTACCACTCTCAGTCATTTAAACGAGAAGCATAGGGTGTCACTTGAGACTCACTTCTCCCACTTTCTATTTTGCAGTCTGTCTAGGTTCCAGTGTAACTGGCTTGCTCCACACTCTAGCCTTTGAGCTAGGATATTCTGCAGCCAAACTCTTAATATTTTTCTATCTTAAGGATTGGACTCTGTTCCTGTTGCCCTAAAACACCCAGTTAACCCATGACTTTGTAGGATCTGGTAGAACATTGTACATACCCATCTGCCCTCGCTAACTGGCCCCTGGTATCTTCTTGAGAAACACTTGAGGTGATAATTTACTGCTGCCAATCCTCTTCTTGCTCTTGGTATGCCCTTGGTAAGCTACACTCTGCCACCAGTGCCCAGCACAAAGAGGACACACACAGAGCGCTCAGTAATTTCCTGATGAAAAGAACAGACATGGATCCTTCATTCATAGCTAGTTTCCACAGTTGCCACCCAGTCCCACCCCCCAGGAGGATACTTGTTAGGAGCAGAACTCCTCAAGATTAACATTCCATCACTGGGGCTATATAGCTCAGCGGTACAGTGCCTGCCTGGCGAGTGTAAGGTTGTGAAACTCAATGCTCGGTACAAAAAAAAAAAAAAAAAAAAAAACAACCCACAATAATTAATACTCTATCAAACAATGTGGTTTAGAGACCATGATTATTGCTGAGAGACTTAGCTCTAAGCACTTAAAGGATTTTTGAACTTAACCCAATAATTCTGAGTCTCAGTCTTCCTTTTGTCCGCCTCTCAGAGTAGCCTGTAGGATCAAGCTCTATAACAGGCATATCACCAAAGGGGTGTATCAACGTGTCACACTGTACCAGTGGCCCTTACATTTCGGTGTGCAGCAGCAGCAGCATTCTGAGCTTTCTAGGCACGATGCTCTGAATCTCTGATGTACCAGGTTTTGAGACTGGGTCTGAGAATATGCATTCTAACAAGTTTCTACATCTTACGTGTCAACTGATTTAGGCTGCTATTATCGAACACCATTAACTGGGAAACTTTTAAGTAACAGGAATTTGTTTTTACAGTTCTGTAGAGGAGAAAATGCAATGTTAAGGCAGTAGCAAGTAAGGTGTCTGGTGAAGGTCCTCAGTGTCCTGAGCTCAACTTCACACTGTGTCTTCCTGTGCAAAGGAGCGAGGGCAGCATTCTGAGTCTCAAGACTCAGAATGTGAGAATCCCCTTCACAATCCAGTTACCTTCCTCAGCCCCTCACCTCATAATATCTTCATGCTGAGAATTAGGAGCTAAGACACGGATTTTGGTGGATTGGTCAGTCTCTAGCAACACTTTGAGAACAACGGTTCTAGATGATTCTAAGAGCTTTGTTATTTGCATATTGAGTTTTCCTCTATGACGTATGTCTCTCAATACCAGACTTCATATTTATGTTTTACCCCTTTTGCTGCTTTGCTGGAATTTTAATCTAGCCTGTAAATTCCTCTGGGCAGAAATTATACCTTCCACACTCCACACTCTCCTTTTCTGTTTTGCAAAATAATGAGTACATTTCCAGTATGATTAATAATAGAACAGGGAAAGGAATAAAATTTCAGACTATGTATGCCAACAAAGAGCATCCACAAATGGATACCTGCCCTGAAGTTCTCTTAAAAATTAATTACAAGGCAAAGAACATTCTGCCATTAGTGGCAATGGGAGAAAAAAGATTATTTTCTCAATGACATGCTTTGTAGAGTGTGGGTTATTCAAGATTTTAGCCGTAACTTATTTAAACACCAACATTTCTTGTAATATGACCCCACAAACAGCATTATAACTCTTTATAGTGATATTCAGACTATTGTGTTTTCAACATGCAAAATCTATTACACAGTTGTGGCAACTGTTTGCAATAGATCGTAAATTTTTATTGAGATGATCATCTTGTGATTGAATTTCAAAATGTATTATATGATCATCAGCAAATAAGTCCAAAGGGGCAGCTAAAGTACTTCAAATATCATTTATAAAGATCAAAACCCCTGAAAACCCTTACATCTACCCTTACATTTACCCCGTGGAAAGAGACAAGTCTCATCAGCACGATCAAATCAATTATTTTATGGATGACTATTGCATTGCAAAGGTGAGATAAGGCATTACCTGGTTTCATAACACACACTTATGTCCTTTTAAAATAGTAGGTTTCATAATCAGGTTCCAATGAGGAATTTTACCAAAGGCCCATTTTAAAAATAATCAAGAAAATGGTATTTCTGTTCATGATGGTAGTTCAATAATCATCAAAGGATGTTTTCAAGTCATGGAAATATTCACTACCTTTGGTTTACATACTGTGAAATCTACTACTGAGATACTTAGAAATGAATATAGTCAATTCCTTCATACAGTTTTGTTCTTTTTTGTTTTGTTCAGGATTAGGGATTAAACCCACGGGTACTGTACTACTGAGATAGATAGATGGATAGATAGATAGATAGATAGATAGATAGATAGACAGACCAACAGATAGGTAGATCTTTGTTTTTAAATTTTGAAACAGGGCCTCACTAAGTTGGCCAGCCTGGAACTTACAATCCTCCTATGTCAGCCCCCAGAGTAGCCATCTGAGTAACTGTGATTATAGGCAAGTGCCACCATATCTAGGATTAGCATTTTATTTTTTAGTATCAGGAATCAAACTTTCTAGACAGGTACTGTGCCACTGAACTATATCCCTGGCCCCAGCATTTGTTTTTGAAAACTCAAATTTGCTCCCAAATTGATCTATGAAGAACAAATTTAGGTATATCATGAATTCTACATTCATTTATGGGTGACTCTGTGTATAGAGATGTGAAAAAATGTACCCAGCTGAACTGAACCCTTTAAAATACACAAAAGAGAAACACATCCCTCCAAATCTTGCCTTCTCACACTCATTCATCTTTCTATCAACTTCAAATGACCTTTCTTCCAACACTTTGAGAAAACTCATAGGCTGCAACCCCTCAGATTCCTGTGCTACAAGCAAACTACAAGTCTTTCTCTAGGTGTCTATGGTGTGTATAGTAATATTTATGCATTTCCTAGTTATTTACCATGTGTAAAGGTGTGCCATAATTTTTACTCAATTCTTCTTTGTATATGTGATTACACATATAAAAGTACCCACACAACCCTATTTCATCTCATGAGCTTATTGTTTAATTGGTGAGCTACAGTGCATTGCAGAGACACATATTTCATATATAGCAGAACGGACATACTTGGCTTTTCATTTCGTGTTGCTGTACTGATGGATTCTTTATAAACACAGACACACAGGTACCCACACACGTACACACGCTCATATATACACCCTGCCTCCACCCCAGAATCCATCAATATCTCCTCTTCCCTAGGAAATCCATGCTGCCTGCTTCCTTGACCACATTCCCGAGGGCATCAGCCCCTGCTCAGTACACCATGCTAACAGCACATGATTCTCTATTTATTCACTGTGTTTTGACCATAGAACAAAGGCATTAGGTTCAGGAGACCTGAGAGCAAATCTTGACTATGCCACTGATTAATACTATAACTTCAGACAGAAACTTTCAAAATACTGAACCTATATTCTTTCATGTATATTTGAGATAAAAATATTCACAGTGAATGGTTAGAGTAAAAAATACATAATAATGTGATTTTCAAAAATTAAACATGAACTTCTTTAATTTCTTGAATTAATTGAGAGCCAAGACCATCTATGGTATACAATGGCAGCCCAAAGCCTCTTGTTAAAAATACAGTTAAAGTTAAGAGGCCTCGGGAATACAGTTGGATCCAAAGTGTCTTCCTAAATGCAGTACGAGCCAGCAAACACCCAGAAACATCTCAGCATTAAGCAGTATCCAGAAACATCACAGCAATAGGTGGAGCCAGAAGCCCAGAGAGATACATTAGAATCCTGAGAACGTGCAGGGTAACATTCCCAATTCTGACTCTCAGATAGGAAACAAGAGCCCCCAGAAGATACAGAGCAGGAGGCTCTAAAACAGGTGTAGAATCAATTTAGAGACATTTTCAGAGCCAGTAGGCACTGAGGACACAGTTGCCACCCAGACTCCCTCAGAGAAAAAACTAGAACTGGGAACCATGAATGAAATTAACAAATTCTGAGTGGGTAACAGGCCCACTCAAGGATTCTCAGGGACAATATATATATGGCATTTAAGGAGGACAGAACCAGGAGCCCACAGAGAAACAGGGTCAGAAGCCCTCAGAAACACAGAAACAAAAGCCCTCAGACACATTATTATTAGCACTAGGAACCCTCAGACTACAAATAGTGCCCAGGATCCTCACAGTCACAGCTACAAAGCCAGTGTGCCATGTGAAAATTGTCAGAAACAGCTAAAGACAATCTCCATAACACAGCGAAAGGCAGAAGGGTCTCAGAGTCACAGTAAGAACCAGAAGGTTCTCAAGGAAGATCAAAACATTGACTGCTTTGATTCCACAATAGAAAACATGCTCACATCAAAGAAATGCACAGACAACATGTCACAAGAAGACTTGTCACAGCAACAGCCCAGTCCCTCAAATGGAGGCCTGGAAGGAGACTCTTACCAGCACACTTGGTCCTGGTGGTGAGAGGAGGCCCCGGAGGTCCTGTTCCCCCTTCGCCTGGTCTTGTGAGCAGCACCCGTATCTCATACTCCACATCGGGGTCCAGATGCCACAGTTTATAGTTGGGAGAGTCGACAATGTGGGTCTCAGCCCAGGTGCCTGTGGTGGTGCGGTATTCCACCTCCTTCAAGATGATGGGTCCATCCCCTATGATGGAGTTGGCATTCGGTTTGATCCACAGATAGGTAGCCCCCACAGCCAGCAGCTCAGGGGGCGCAATGGGCGTGGGAGGCTCTGTAAGGCAAGCAACAAGCAAAGGACTCAGTCTCAAATGTTTTACAGAGAATTCAAGTATTTGAGGCTGAGGAACAGAATTCCAGACATAGCCACAGAAAACGGCCAACAGCTCATGATTAACCTCATTTACATCCTACTTCCATTTTCAAGATTTTGCCTGTTAAATAAATTAATCGGTATTTCTTCAATAAATTTAATCAACACCTAGCCTACCTCCTTCATTTAAAGAAAAAAAAGAAAAAAGGATAATGCTGGGGCTTGGGATTTAACTCAGCGGCATAAGTGCCTGCCTTGCAAGCGCATGCTTGTGAGTCCGATCCCTGGTACTAATTTAAAAAAAAAAAAAAAAAAAGATAATGTAAGGAAATGAATTTTCCAAACCATAGCAATCTGTCTGAGGTAAGACTCTGATTTATATCCACAAAAGAGAATATTCCCTTACTAAAGTGCAGTTTGGTGCAAAATCCAGGGGAGTCTGAGGTTATAAACATTACTTATGCTGGAATCTATACAAGTTAGTGGAAATCCTCCCAAATGGTGATCTGAGCTTTAGGTAGAAAAAAGGATGTTGGTATAGCAAGAATTGCTTCTCCAACTGGCAGGTTCCTTCCAGTTGGCCCCAATGGACCCAGCAGGAATCAAGGATTAAAGAAAAAGTCCTGCTGAGCTATCTCATATCTGCTGTGTCGTGCCTCCCTTTCACTAAGTTCCACAGAGTCAGCTAAAAAGACCAGAATTGTAACAGGCATTTGTAGTACCTACTGGCTAAGCTATAGAAATCAGGTGCTTCTTTGATATATCTTAGATACCAGGAAATTACAGACATGTCATTTTTGGTAATTCTTGGAACATTACCACCTTCATGTCATTGGATAAAAATCTGAAAACCCAAAAGATCAGATCACCAACCGAGGCCATCAAACCCAGCATCTGCCTGTCCTCCCTGGTCAGCTATCCTCCTTGAAGATTATTTGCTTCTTGATGTTCATTTCTTACAAAAATAAAATTGGATATGTTTACTATTCTTATGTGTAGCATATATATGGGTGTGAAGGGATAAAGACAGTACAAAGAAACAGAAAGTATATCTTCTTCCTCACCACACAACAGAAGAGCCATTTTTATTTCTCCTTGTTTCATTTCCATTTTTTTCATATAATTATATTTTTCACATGGTTACAAATAATACATAGACTCAAGATAGTTTTCCCCTCATTTATTACATCTTAAGTATTGTGATCTGGATCTTACTTGAACCCCAAAACTCTCACATGCTCAGAGGTGAGGCTTTTGGAAGGTGGTGGAGATGGGCTGGATTATGAGAGTGCTGTACTCACGAGGGGATTCACCAATGGTGAGTCCAGCAGATATTGTGCTATGGGGAGGTGGGGCCTGGTTGAAAGAGACAGGTCAGTTGGGTGTTACCTGGAAGAGTAACTCCTCCTCCATGGTCCCTTCCTTCTCTCTCTGCTTTCTGGCCTCCATGAAAGTAGCAGCTATTAGGCATATCAGGCCCTTCCCCTATACTATTATTCTACCTTGGAGCTAAGATGAATAAAGACCATAACCGTGAGCTAAAATAAACTTCTTCTCCTTTAAACTGTGAATGTTGGGTATTTTGTCCTAGTAACAGGATAGTTACTAACACACTAAGGGTTTTGTTTATAAACTACATGGATCTTGCTGTCACTATCATTCGTGAGCACAGAACATCCCGAGAATTTATCATACTAATTAGTGTCCAGTCTTTGAAACCATAATAGTTGTTCCAAATTTTGCTATGGTAAACAATGCTGCATTGAACATCTTTGTGTAAATGATTTCAATCTTTCTTGTTTGATACGCTCTTAGAGACAAATGCCAGGAATGGGATTATCTGTCAAAAACTATAAACAGGCCAATGATTCTTAAAGTAAAACAAGGAAGCAGAGTGAGAGAGACATTTGTAAATATACACTGTAAATTTATTCAAGGACATGTTGCTATTGGTGAGGCTCTGGAATAATCACATGGGGAAAGGTGAATTTGAGTTTTAGTTTGGAACTCAGGTAAGGGTTTTGGGATAGAGATTTATTCAGCATTTTTCTTCTAATTAATTACCAAGCAGCAAAGACTCTCAAGAAACAGAATAATTTGCTATAAAACAGGGGTGGACAATATTTTCTCAGTGTGACTCAAAACAAATCTTAAGGGACAATTTCAGATTGCCTCTATTATAGCTTGCCATTTGGTCAGAGAGCGAAATTAAACAGATTAGTCAAGGTAGGTGCTTTTCTTTAGAAAGCCATGGAGGTTATTACTCAAGACCTTGTTATCTCAAAGGTGTTTGCAAATTGATTTTTGGATAATTTGCTCCAGGTAGAGAAGTTAAGTTGGCAGGCAGATAATTTCTGGGCCCATCCTTTGTGCATTTTAAATATACAGACCCTTTGATCACCATTACTGACTCTCCAGAGTTCCCATCAGTCTCCAATGAGGCCTCAAGGGTGATATTTTGCACCTCTCTGATGACACTGTCTAATTCCTTAATATAATTATTCACAGACTGACTCTGGACAAAATTAAGAGCAGCAGACTTCAATGCTTTGGGGGCCGAGCGAGTGGCCATATTAAACTCTTTCCATTGACTTTTCACCATGGTTTGCTGCTCTCCTATTTCAGGCATTGGCAGTTTTCAATTTCTGACTACCAGAAAGAAAATAAAGAATTAATCCTTCCAAATGTTCAATTTCTCTTCATGTATTTCTGATGTAGGTACAAGCATAAACAGAAGACATCCTCTGGAATGTATGACTGCCCCATCTGATGTGACTTGCAGGTTCACAAGTTCATGAATCAGTAATCAGTGTTGTTCTAGCTCTCCTTCTATACTCTCCAAAGTAGAGCATGTAAGTCCATCACATTGTCTCCTGCTTCTGGCACTAGGAAATCAACAGATTATTGGTTTGTTTTGTTCTTTCTCTTGTCAGTGATCCACTGTCTCAGCCTTGGCATCCCAAGCAGTTCATAGTGAAAAAAAGCAAAAATGAGGCACAAAATATGTTCCTTTTTAAGTAGGCAGCACATCATTGTTTGAATAAATACAAAAATCATGTCTAACTGTATCAACTCTCCTCTAAATCTGAGATGAACTCTCTAATAAAGTAACACAAGAAATGAATGTGGCCACTCAGTCCAATTTAGACAGCCAGAGCCAGCAGAAATGCAATTGAAGTCCAGGGAGGAATCATGCTCTGTTAAACCAGAAGCAAAGAAGGTGGAGCAGGCCTAGTTGATTGTCCACCCTCTTTATTTTCTTATAATGGAGATATTTACATAATTAACAAGAAGTGCTAGTAAGGACAATAATTTTTAACTTTGGATAGAACATAGGCCCTAAAGATCTAAGAAAAATTTAAACTCTTTTCTTGCAAAAAATACACAAAAGCACATACCTTAGTGTTCTGTACACAATACTACAAACTCAGGAATCTTTTTGAAACCCATGTACAAATCTCTAAGTGGTCTATGATAAAAACAGTGGAAATCTATTGAGAGTGTGCTGACCAGCCACATCCCCAAAATATTTGCACCTCTTTGGGACTCTGAACTACCCTTCGCTGTAAGGGGTAGAAGCTGACAGGGCAGTCTTGAAAGGAGGCTTGATGGATGAATCACAGGATTAGCACTTTGAGGCTCCCCAGTTATCAAATCTTTGGGCAAAATACACATGCTAAGATTTCCACAGCATATTGTCATATAAATAGCTGAGCCCCATGATCATAACCTACCCAATATCTTCATAGATTTAATATTTGTGTTGAATATTTAGAGGACAAATACATGACCCTATCTCCAAGAAATGATATAGCTTCTATAGAATACTTCCACAGAGGTCATATTTTCAAGTTTACTTTCCTCACATGAAAGGTTTTATCTCTGGCTGAGGTCTTTCAAACAACATGGCAGAGAGAACTTACTGGGAAGAAACCCCAAATACCATTTACCTATGCATCTCATGTGCCCATCAGAGCCCGGAGTGGCTGGAACTTAGTGTTGAAGGGGTACACAGACTCTGTGCCTTGGAATCAGAGGGTAAGGCAGCTGAGTGAAGCAGCAATGGAAAATAGGAATAAGGATTATGCTGGGCATGAAAGAGTAATCACAGGGCCTTGGAAGGGACTTAAGATGGTCTGAGGTTAGGGAAGGTCTTTCAGACAAAGCTTGGAGAGTGCTACAGTGGGGTAAGGCATTCCTATCAAGTCTGTGAGCCAAGAAAATTCTCTAGAGCTCCCAAAGGTCTGCGTTGCTTAGGATGGTGCTGCCTAGGAATAGATGAGTAAACAATCAAAACTCTGTGCTCCGAACACTCATGTCCACAGACACTGAGTACATATGACATGTTGCACCCTTGTATTAGTCACAGACATCTTAGCTGCAAGGAGCCATGTTCCAGCCTTCCTTAAGAACAAAGATAAAGGAGCAGGGAATGAGAAGAGCTGATACACAAGCTGTTAAAGAACAGAGCTTGGGCGGATTGGGAGGGCCTGAGACCCAAGCCAAGGAGATGCTTTGAGACTGCAGAGTGATGCACACCCATACTAAGAGTATGGTTCAGAGAGGAAGAAGGAGAAGACTGACAGCACACATGACAATATGGACACATTTCAAAAATTAATGCATGCAAAATAAGAAAGCACAGTAACTCACTCCCGTGAAAATTTTAAGAATAGGCCCAAACTGTCGTATGGTGGTAAAAGTCAGAATATAGTTTCCTATTTGGTTCATTATTGACTAGGATAAGTTCAAGGAATTCCAGAGGTGCTGGAAAGTTCTACACATTGATTCAAATGATGATACAATACAAACCAGAACAATATTATCTCTTGTGGTATAGACTGCCTGGAAGGGGACAAAGGAAAAATTTGAGAGGGCTATAAAATTTCCATATCTTGATAAGGATTGTATAAAACTTATCAGAATGTATACTTAAAGATATTTTCTTGTGTGAAAATTATAATTTTAAAACAAATTATGAAAATAACAATTATGGCTTATCTGTAACCTAGCAGTTGGAAGAAATGTTACTAAGTTTTACTTGGAACTGAACACCAGAAAATCAGGAATAAATAAGCCTTTGACCATGTACCATCACCTTCTAAGCTATCTATCAGCACCACCAGCTCTTGACTCATTAATAGTTTTCATAATAACTTGTTGTTCACACACATGCTAGTTCCCATCCACAAACCTCTTCACATGTAAGAGAACCAACTCTCTCTTTCTCTGATCCCACATCATCAACTGTGCAAAGCTAGGAATGGTTATGACATCTGATGACATGTCTGCTTATAAAGTTTGGGGAAAAATCAAGGAGGAAGCAGCGTGGCCTCCAGGAAGCTGTGAGCTTGGCTGGAAGATGGTGGTGATGCCTTCTGGGCAGACATCAAAGCATCGAGGATCAGGATCCCCTAAGCTGTGCGCCAGTCTTGCACAGAAGCTATACCAGAGCTGTCAAACGCTCCTTTGGCATGTAGATGGTGAGGTGACCCCTTAATGTAATTCAGCCTCATCCTCAGGCAGCAATATCCAGTCCAATTCTGTCTTTCTTTTCCCTGCTGTGAGCACTTGTAACAGTTTGACTCCCAGAAATTCCTACAGAGAGCAAAAATACTTCAAATAGCTGAAGATCGAGCCATGTGTGCATGCTTTGCCTGTTCCAGACAGATATCAAACATTTCGAGAAAAACTAGATTTTACTAAGATGTGAATTGAGCCTTGACATGCTGCAAAAATGGATAAAATGGCCTCCGATACTCACCTTTCTAATTGATTTTCTATTTACTGATTATGGGGGTCCTGAGAGTGTTCTACCCCATTTTACCCACCAACACACACTCTCTCTCTCTCTCTCTCTCTCTCTCTCTCTCTCTCTCTCTCTCAACATCCTCATATACTTTCGTAAATGCCATTTCTCCTAACTGGAGTATCTTTCCCTTTCCCTTTAACTAAATCATGCCATTTTCCCCCAAAATCTACTACTTACCTACCTAGTTTCTTTAGACTACCGATCTCCGCACAAAGTTGTTCAAAAGCTCTGTGTTCAATTTTAAAATGTCTCCTGATTTCTATGCAACTCTGTTACACAAAGGATTGGAGATAAGAAAGCAATGGGAATCTAGGTGGAACCAGGGTCCTGAATTATCTTTGCCTGGGGTCTCACTACTACCCAGATGTATAAGCTCAGAAGAGCTGAACAACAGTTGTGCTTCCCAATTTTCTTCACCTGAAGAATGAAAGACTATTTTGTCATCCAAACTGTATCCCATCTCTAAATTCTCTACATAGGATCACAGAGATTCTGGTTCTAGCCTGAATGAAAGTAGCCAGCAGTAGACCTCTGTCTTCTCTTTCTCACAGGCCTAGGCCTGTGAGGTCCTTGAACAAAACATGATCAATAGATACAGCATCCAAGACTCCAGCTGGTAACAGCTGAAATTAGTCTTTATGCCTTTGCCTACTATGTGGCTGTTGTTCAATAAGTATTTGAGGTCTTCTTCAAATGGATAGAAACACATTTTGTACGTTTTCAAAAAATAAGGAATTGCAGTGACAACAAAGAGTTGTAGAAAAAGAAAAGAAAATTGTTCTAGAAAACAGGAAATGGACATCCACACTAAGGATTAGAAATGTGTGGGAGAAAAGCCATTAAACAACTAGAGCAGATCAGTAATCAAAGATACAGCCAAAGAAAACTTATCTGAGACAAATAAAAGCCTAAGTTTGTGGACTGTCAAGAACATCGTGCGTTCCAGACAAAATCATTGATGAGACTGAAGCTTAAGCACATCCCGAAAATAGTCTTCAAATATAAGACCAAAGACAAAAATCTCACAAACATCTAGACAAAATTCAGCTATCCACCAAAACAAAACAAGAGGCTAAAAAATGACTTTGCAGATTTCATCATTTCAATTTGAAACACTGTAATATAAAAAAGTTGCAAAAATAAGCACAAATGACAGCAGCGATCAGGCACTTCACATTTTTAGGCTCCTGTCACTCTCCTTAGAACTTTAAAATAGCAACTGATTTAGTCCTCACACAACTCTCTGAGCAAACACTATTACAATTTGCATCTTTCTAAAAAGACAAAAAGATATATAGATTAATTAATTTGACCACAATGTCAAACATTGAGTCATTTGAAGAACCAGAATTGGCAGCTGGGTATGGCAGCCCATGCCTGTAATCCCAGCACTCTGGGAGGCTGAGGCAAGAGGGTAGTAAGTTCAAGCTTTGCTTGCTTGGCTTGTAATTTAGCAAGATCCTCTCCCTCAAAAAAAAAAAAAAAAAAAAAAAATTCTGGGAGTGGGGGATCAGCTCAGTGCAAAGGTCCTGGATTCAATCCTCAGTACTAAAATCAAACAAACAAAAAGAGCCAGGATTTGAGGCAAAGTAGCCTGCATATGGCTTTTCATTCTCAGTCAGTATTGTAAAGGCAATGGTCACACACGTACGCACACACGCACACAGGTTTTATGGGAAATGTTCAATGTGTCAAGAGTGTTCTGGCAAGATAAATTGTGGTATGTGTTATATCCAATAGAAAGATATTCTTGGGGTTTTGGAGAATGAAGAAAAATTCTATCTACCTGCCCTTCCTAGAGAAAAATGATTTGAAGGTATACACCAATGCACCTCGGGATGTATCAGTATCATTGCCACTAGGACGGGAGAACTGGGATGATACAAGGATCTGTCCTGTGGCATAGTTAACTTATTCAAAAGACCTCTCTTTCTTGGATAAGAACCTAAAAGAGAAGAATAATCTCATGTCAGACTGAACTGGGCACACACCATAAGAAGGAACATACTTTATACCTTTTATTTCACAAAGCATCTAGTTAATGCTTAAGAACAAGGCATTTCATTATTGTCCTTGGCTTTGGCAATCATCCTGAAATTGAGTACCACAAATTCCTCTGGAAAAGGATCTCTTTCCAACAGATTCTCCATAGATATACAAGTCTAGTTTTTAACTAAACACAAACAAACAAAAGCCCTGCATATGAAAACCTATTAAAACATCTAGAATTAGTACATCAAAAAATTGATTTTTTCCTTAAGGCAAGGAAATGGGTAATTTTTTAACTTTTTTCCTGTGTTTTTATATAGGTTTTCTCTGATAAATATGCATTGGCTACTTTTTATAAAGATAACCGTCTTAAACAATTTAGGTTTTCTTATATTTGAAACATTTATACCTGGGTGTGAACTGTGCTGTGGTTCTACACTCTTGATCACTAAGCAGGCTCTCCCATCTGCTCAGGTGTCAGGCACCAGCAATTGAGAACCACAAGTGACCACACAAAAGAGTCAGTTGTCACATTCTATTTTACAGGTAAGACTCAGATGCTTTTTAGGTAACTGGCCCAGTCTCACAAAGCAATCAGAACTAGCACTGAACCCAGGTTTTCTCAAACTCTGCATTTTTTTTTTTTTGTACTAAACTTCTTCTTTCTATGCTGGTACATTACTAAGTGTTCCATTTCAGCTCCGGGTGCCATGAAGACAATAGACTGAGTGAGCTCACTAAGGATTAACTATGTGCCAGGCACTGTGCTAAGGATACTACATGCACCTTAAAACTCTTTCACAAAGGTGCTACTGTCAATCCCACTTTATACAGGTAACAATTACAAAAGCAAACCCAAGACTTAATGCATGTTAATTGATCACAATTGCAGTGCTAGTAACAGAAGGGAGACTCCACAGCAGTGCTTGTAGGATCTTGCTAGTAAGATTCTCATGATTGAGAATGATCAAGTGACTTGTTCACAGCCACAGAAATTGGTGAGAAGGAGAATCCATGTCTGGAACTATCTAAAGCCTTGTTAACTTGGGAGTAGTAATAGTAGTCAAAGCTCATGCATGACAAAACATCAGTGCAGTACATCACCCACCTTTGTAATTTTTCTATTGCCATGGAATTGTGAATGGGTCATTGTAAGACAGACTGCACATACCAAGATGTTACTATTCATTCCCAGGGACAACCCTTACCCAGTGAGGGATGGGAGTCTGTAGGTAGGTATCCAAGTTTCTTCAACCTTTGGAGGGGCAATAGGATAGTTTTATTCGGTCCTGTAGATGGACCCATTGGAACTAAGCATCTGATACCACTGATGATATCAGATCTTTCCTGCAGGTTTTGGGAGCCTTTCTTTCTCCTCTGTCTCACTTTCCCTTACCATATTCCTTTCAATTTCTAGATAACTACTTGTAATTTTTTTTTTTTTTTTTGTACTGGGAATCAAACTCAGGACCTTGCACTTGCCAAACAGGCGCTGTACCGCTGAGCTACACCCCCAGCAATTTTTCTCTTGGAGTTTCTTTTTGCAATTTTTCTACTTGCAATTTTTCTCTTGGAGTTTCTTTTTGAAGGAATTCAATATGAAATATGGAAATCCAGAGAAAGTTACTTAACCTCTTCTTGTCTCAAATTTCTCATTTGGAAAACGAGATAATAATACACTTCTTTTGCAGGGGATGTCTTGAGGATTTAATAAAATCAGTATAATCAATAAGCTCAGAACACTCTTAGCACATAACAAACACAGTGTGTTAGCTATTATTATCATGCTCTCACCCACTTACTGATGTGCTATTCAGCACTTGGCAGAAGGCTTACATGGTGTCCCCAATTTGAGCTTCCCATAAAGACACAAAAATCCTACTGGATGTACATTCCTTTTCCTGTATCAGGATAAAGAGGTTCCATAGCAATGTCAGTGTGTACTCCAAGCAATACTTTAATAAACAAATACATTTAAGAGATTATCCTCAGTCTGCTTAACACAGATGTGTTCCAACCCATGAAGTCATTTAGAAATGTGTAATTCAATAATGCCTTAGCACTGGATGGGATTTTGTGATCTTCAACACTCTGTCTGCCCCTTGGCTTCTCTTTCTCCCTGAGCGCCTCGTCATTTTCAAGATTACTCTTTGCTGAGCCACTTCCCAAAATTAAGAGCAGAGTAATCATTCCAGAGACGCTTTTCTTCCCTTGCTTGCTAATCAGCCTTTCACAGAAAGCATGACTCAAGAGTCTGTCTCCCCCAGAGAGAGAAAGAAAACTAAGAGAACAGGATTGTAAAGCTTTTGAATCAGAAGCCTCTCTGAAGATTCAGCTTGTCCCAAGCATTTCTCACTTCTTCTGCTCCACTTTGGCCCAACAGCTCTGCTGTGGACAGTTGGGTAGGAGAAACTCACGCCTTAGCCAGTTTAGAGGATTGCTGCATCCCAGAAACACTCTCCTCTGTGCACCTCTGTGATGAAGAGAGCTTTTGTCATTATTATGCAGCAAGGGTAATGAATACTCAGCACAATGTGCTTGGCTTTAGTCTAGAACTTACTACTAAGAATTCATTTATTCTTTGCATCATACCATAAGGTCCACACCACTATAATACATATTTTTCAGATGAGGAAACTAAAGGAATGTGTTATTTATTTAATTTTAGGTCTTTAAAAAACCGTCCACTGTTACAGTCAGATCTGTAAACCTGGGGTGTAACTCTGCAAATTAGACTTCTAGTCTCCTTTGCAAGCTGGTTTTGGTTCGGTCTTCTAAACACAGGACTCTAGATGGACACAGGAAACTGTAAGAGGGAAGATGCTCTCTTCCTGCCTCAAGATCAGTCCAGCAGCAGGAACAGCTACGATCCAGGCTTTAATTTCTTCTGGCCCTCAAAGTATTCACAGCACAGCATCTTCATGGAGGAACCTTCCAAAGCTAAGCTATGCCATTAAAGCTAAGATACTCCCTGGGGGCTTGTCTATCCTTTTCCCTATTCGCTTAGGTTATACCAGCCACAAGCAGCTGCTTCCCGCCACTTTTACTCAAGTAACCTTCTGTCATTTGTGTGATATATCAAACATCCCCTGTTTGATTCCTGATATGGTTTGATGTTTCTCAGACTCTAATACTGGAAGATATTATAGGAACTTCATTTTTTACAAGAGGAAGCTAAAGCACAGGTAGTGTGCATCTCAGAAAATTCTTCTGAGTGCAGGTAGAAAATGAGGAGAGAGAGAGAGAGAGAGAGAGAGAGAGAGAGAGAGACAGAGAGAGACAGAGACAGAGAGAGAGAAGAGAGAGAGACTGACTTGGACTAAGGGACCAGCAAGAAAGTTGCATCAGAATAATGGAGCCCTCTGAAGATGGAAAATAAATCTCTGAAATATGACAGAATTACGTGAATGTGAGTTCCTCTCTTCTCCCTATCCATACTGGTTTGGGTTTCAATGGTCTCTTTCTTGGTCCCAGATCCCTCTGCATCATTGGGCCATTCAGTCTCATGAGATCTCTGTGCTGAGCATCTGAACACACATATCACACGTGATGAAATCCATTTCAGCTCTATGCATCAAGGAGCCACTAATTTCCCACTAGGACCAGCAATTCATAGTCAACAAGCACAGAGGGAAAACATAGCAGTATCTTACCAGACAGAGTCTGAGAAAAAGCAATAGTAGAGGAAAAGAAAGTACAGAGAACAAAGGAAGAAACTTGCAATGCAAGGCGCCCTGAGATCAGGCAGCTCCATCAGTTGCTATGCTACCATCCACAATAAGATAAGCATATATAGAAGGAGCATGGGCCTTAGAAAAACTGTTATTTTGCAAGTTTCACTCGCTGGCCTATCCCTATGTGCAAGGGAGAGATGTATAATTAGTCTCTAAGCTGCTGAAATGACTAGAAGTGACTAGAAGTATTAACTCCTCTGAAGTGTCATGAAGGGGTATCCAGATGGATTAAGAGGCTTATCTATAGAGCCTGCTCAGTTTGTGGGGAGAGTTTAAGAGATGATTGCCCCCTTTATGTAAAGAAACTGAAAAATTAGCTATTTCCAAATCCCCATTGCTCCCTGGAGCTGTATGTCCTCTTCCACATCCAGCCTGAATAGTAAGCAGAACCTAACTAGGCTCTTTGGAAAAGGACTTCGAAACAAATATATTCTGCAAGATCTCAGAACACAATTCCTGCCCGTAGAGGTCACAATACTGACAGGTGATCATCACCCTGAAATAGAAGCAATGGCTTCATACTGCTGTCTTTCAGAGCCCTCTGAGCTAGGGTTTCTGCAGCTGGAGACAACACAAGAAGACAAGGAGGAAAAAGTGGAATTTATTGCTTAGGGTATTACAGGCAGCATTTTAGATACTTCCAACCTCGTTATGTACAAACATAGGCAAAAGGAATCCAGAGAAAACATAGGGACATCTTTTATAAAGCAAAGAGGTTTTTAACTACAAGTATCTTGGTGGAACAAATTTACTTGAAGATGTTGGGTGAGTAGGTTTCAATTTTTTACATACACCGAACATTTTAATTAAATACTACCTGTACATGAATGCTTTCTGAGACTAGTAAAAGAAATACTTTCAAATTTAGTTGACATGCCTAGGATAACTTCCATGAAAAAATCTTGCAATTATATCACATAAAAAGTAACTTGGAGACCAATCTCTATCATAATCAGATATATATAAATTTTACATACTTGACTAAATCCAGTAGAGAAAAGAGAAAGTACTAGAACAGGCATGAAGCAACTAGAATACCAGAAAATTTTATACTTGGATTCAGAAGACAATGATACGAATATATTCTTACCTAAAAGCCAATGAGCTAGCCTCAAAAGATCAGTGCACTTTCTGTCCTTTAGTGAATTATACTCTGCCTCAATAATAAAAAAAATAAGTGTTTAGAAAAATGTCAACAACAAACAGTATCTAGGGATGTGCATATACATGTATGTAAACAGGTATATTTCCTTGCATGTATTCTTCCATACTGAATTACCTAACATTACTGACATAAAATCTAAAACTTCTTTAAAATTGGAGTGAAAGTTCATGTTTATGACCTAGAAGAATCAATATTATAAAGGTGTAGATTCTCCTTAAATTGAACTATGTATGTGTGCTGGTGAAACATCTGACAGGTTTTCTGGATAATTTGACAAACTAATCCTGAAGTTTATATAAAACATAAATAGCTATAGACTACTGCTAAAAGATATTTGAAAAAAAGAGATAAAATAAGAAAGACTTACACAGAAGGTGTTGGTGCTTTACAGATATTGCTTTCTTCAGATTTCATTTCTTGGCACATCCCATGTAAAAGGGAGGGATGCATAGTCTCCCACTCTTAGTAGGGGTCATAATTATTTGGGCTTACATTTTAGGATATCAGTAGATTTACCATTAAGTTTCAGTAATTTAAAAGTGAGATATAGATCACAACTGAACAAGTACAAGATCAAGATCATAGATCAAGAAACAGAATGAGTACAAAAAAAGATCCATCCCACCATAAATACTTCAATTATGATACAGTGGGCAGTGTATTCTTGTAGGAGAAGAGTGATATATCCATAGAAAGAAGTAGGATGACTTAGGCATTTATCAGTCAATTGAAATGTATCACAGATCTAAGTATCAAAAATAAGTCCATTATAAAATAATATTTCCTGACCATATTGAATATGAGCAGAGACACTGAACATCCTTGCTTTGTTCCTGATTTTAGAGTTAAAGCTGTCAGTTTTTATACATTTATACGATGTTGGCAATTGGTTTGTCATAAATGGATTTTATCAGATTTAGATAAAGACCATCTATTCTGATTGGGTACTTTTTATCATGAATGAGTGTTGGACATTATCAAAAGTTTTTTCTGCATCTATTGAGATAATCATGTAGTTTTAGTCACTGGCTCTGTTGGTGTATTGTATTACACTTATTGATTTGTATATGTTGTGTATGTTGAACCATCCCTGTATCCCTGGGATGAATGTATAATCTCACCTGGTCATAGTGTATAATCTTGATGGTTTGCTGCATTCTGTTTGCTAGTATTTTACTGAGAATTTTGGCATCTATGTTCACTAAGGAGATGAGACTGTAATTCTGTTTGGTTGGGGCTTTCTCTGGTTTTGGTCCAGAGTAATATTTGCCTCCAGTAATGAGTTAAGGAGAGTTATTTCATTTTCAATTTCATTAAAGAGTTTGAGGAGTATTGGTGTTAAACCTTCTCTAAATTTCCTGTAGAATTCTGCCATGAATCCATCAAGACCTGAGCTTTTCTTTGTTGGTAAATTTTTCATTACATTTTCAATTTCAGTAGCTAACATGGGGTTATTCAAAATTTTTATATCTTCTTGATTCAGCTGTAGCAATTGTATGTTTGTAGTAATCTGTTCATTTCTTTGGATTTGCCAGCCTATGTGAGTAAAGATTTTCAAAGCAGGTGTTCATGAACTTCTGAATTTCCACAGGATCTGTAGTAATTTCATCCTTTTTATTCCACAGTGCATGGATTTGAGTTTTTCTTTCTTTTTCTTGATAAGGTTGGCTAGATGTTTATTAATTTTATTTATCTTTTAAAGAACCAGCTCTTCAACTCATTAATCCTTTGTGTTGTTTTATTAGTCCCAATTACATTAATTTCTGCTCTGATCTTTATAATTTTCTCCCTTCTATGAAATTTGGTCTGGACTTGCTTTTGTTTTTCTAGAAGTTTGAAGTGCAGCATTACATTGTTTACGTGTACTCATTCTGTTTTCTTGAGAATTCACTGCTATAAATTTCTCTCTTAGGACTGCTTTCATTGTATCCCACAGGTTCCAGTATGTTGTATCTGTATTTTCATTTAATTGAATATATTGTTTAATTTCTTAATTTTTTTCTGTGACCCATGGTTGTTCAGAAGGGTGTTATTTAATTTCCATGTATTTATGCAGTTTCTGTAGTTTCTTTTGCCATTAATTTTCAGTTTCAGAGAACTACGGTCAGATACATTCATGGGACAATTGCAATACTTTTGCATTTAGTTAAGCAGGCTCTATGGGATAGTATATGGTCTATTTTATTTTAGATAATGTCTCATTGGCAGCTGAGTAGAATACGTATTCTGATGCTATTGGGTGGAATGCTCTGTAAACATTTATTGAATCCATTTGTTCACAGGATTTGTTCAGTTCTGTTATTTCTTTGCTAATTTTTTGTCTACTTGATCTATCTCCTTGTGACAATGGGGTATTAAGTTCTTCCTTTACAACTGTATTATTGCATATTTGATTTTTCATGTCTATTAGTATTTGTCTAATATAATTGAATGCTTCCATATTTGGTTCACATATATTTATGGCTGTTATCATTTCCACTTGATTTTTCCCCTAGTAAGTATACAGTGACCTTCTTTATCTCTTTTCATCATTTTTGGTTTGAAGTTCATATTGTTTGTAAACAGAATAGCTATACCTGCTTTTTTCTGGGTTCCTGTTGCGTGGAATATGGTGTTCCATCCTTTGACTTTCAGACTATGAGTTTCTTTTGAAGTTAAATGTGTTTCTTGTTTACAGCATATTGTTGGATGTTGTTTCTTGATCCATCCTATAGGTCTATTTCTTTTAATTGGTAATTGAAGCCATCTACATAGATAGTTACAACTAGTATGTATTGGCTTATATTTGACGTGTTATTTTCCTGTTGTTGGTTTCCTGCTTTTACCCTTTGTTTAATTGCTTGCTCTGCCTGGTAGTTTCTTTTGTTGTTGTTTTGGAAATTGTGGTCATTTTTATCTCTATCTAGAATATCTTTCAGTACTCTTTCTAGGGTTGGTTTTGTGGACATGAATTTCTTCAGTTGCTCTTTGTCATGGAAGGACCTATTTCTCTCTTAATTTTGAACAATAGTTTTGCAGGGTACATCAATTTAGGTTGGAAGTTGTTACCAGGGCTTCAAATACTTCACTCCAGGATATTCTTGATTTTAGGGTTTGTTTTGAGAAGTTGGCCATGGTTCTAATGGGCTTTCTTGAGAGGTGATTTCTTTCATTTTTCTAACAGATTTTAATATTCTGTTTTTTGGCTGAATTTCTATGATTTGATTATTATACTATTATTATACTGGGTGTAGGCTTATTTTGGTTATGGTTGTTTGGAGTTCTATACACCTCATTTATGTGTATATAAACCTGTTCCAATACTTGGGAAATTTTCTGCTATTATTTCTGCAAATAGTTTCTTTCAAATGTCATTTGTATTGATCCCTGAATTTTCAGTAGCACCTATCAGTCTTATATTATTTTTCTTTGCATTGTTTTAGAGATTTTGAATTGTTATTTCATGGTCCCTGTTATTTTCTTAAATTTTATATTAGAGAAAATAAAACCAAGCAAAATAATACAGAATAAATCCAGTCAAAACAAGACCATGTAAGTGACACAGGATGTCAAAACAAGATATTGGAAATCAACAATGGTGACCATAATGTCTCTTGTCCTCAAAATATCTGCCCATTACCTTAATACATAGTAAAATCAAACAAAACAGAAACAGAGTAGAACCAATTAAAAAAAACAATGAATGTAATACAGGACTTCAAAACAAGATAATAGTAAATCCAAAATGGCTACCATTATATATGTTACTATCTTTTTTATTTAAAGAGAAAAAAAGAAAGGAAATAAAATAAAAAACAAAGCAGTAAAAGGGTACAAATAATACAGAATTTCAAGGAAAAAATACAGTAAGATATCACTAGTTAATAGGTTACATATTGTCATCTTTGAAATAGTTGTCCAAATTATAAAATTAAAGCATGTAAAGTGAACATTCATACAATGAGATTGCAGACAGTGCTGATCAATGATCCAACAAAAGTTCAGTAATATGTATTTCCATCCTACACACTCAAACACACATGCAGTTATATCCCTTAGACCACCTTCCTTTCCTCTCTTTTTAATAACAATTACACTTTTTTGGTTTTTTTTACTCACACAATTCTTATTATTTTTGGGGGGAGAGAATAAAACCTAATGTGGCTAAACAAAACAGAGTCAGTTAGAACAAAAGGATGGGCACAGTACATGATGTAAAAATAGAATATCAGATGATCTAAAATGGTTACCATTGTGTCTCTTGCTATTTTTTGAAAAAGTTGCCTATATCGTCAGGTATAATAGAATTGATCAAAACAGTACAGAACAAGACCAATAAAACCTACACTGGAGACCTTACAGGATTTCAAAAGAAGATATTAGTCAAACCATAATGGGCATCTTAGTGAATCTTAGTGCCTTCAAAGTGGTTGCCTATACCCTCAAACTTGATACTATCAAACAAAATAGAATATAGTAAAAATCTGACAGAACAAGATGGGGAGAGCAATATTGGGGATCATATCAGGTTAATAGTAAAACAAAAATGTTACTATAATATATCCCGCTATTTTTTAATTTAGTTTTCCCTTAATTGAAAAAAATGTAAGAAAAAAATAGGTTAATTTTAAAAAAGCATGAGATTGAGGTAAAAGAGGACATTGTATTAGAACAACATAGGTCAGAACCGAACAATTTAAGCATCATTGTGTTTCACCCTCAGATAATCTAACATAATAGTAGTCACCATAGTGCCACCTTCCTTGAATTATTTGAGTATAACTTCATATACTATAGCATCAAGCATATCAAGTCAGTCTGAAGCTATTGAAGAGAATGAAGAAATTACAGGATATTTAGAACCGGTTAACAGAAAACGAACATGGTTTCTATATTATCTTTTTGCCTATAAAAATTTTGTATATACTATCACATATAGTAAAATATAGTAAGATATCACATGTTAAAACCAGTGGAAACAGGTGTACAACAGTTTGATGGGACTTCAAAACAACATGATATTAAATCAGCACTAGCTTTTATGATGTGTTGTTTTCTTCAGAATATCTATCCGTACTATCACCGATACTAAAATCGAACAACCCAGGTTAAAACTATTGCAATTAATGAGTGATAACATTATATGGATTCAAACCAATATGATTGGGAATCATGATTACTATATACTTTTATGTATTCTTATCATTTCTTACACTAGGGAAACTGCGGTATTTATACATGTGAGTTTGATTTATTTCACTTATGAGTATGGTCTCAAGCTATGTCCATTTATTTATAAATATCTCAATGTGATCATTCTTTGTAGCTGAATAGTACTCCATTGTATAAAAATACCACAACTTTTCTATCCATTCCTCAGTTGATGGACACTTAGGTTGTTTCCAAGATCTGGCTTTACAAATTGTGCTGCTATAAACATGGGTGCACATATATCACTGTGGTATGATGCTTTCAGTTCTTCTGGGAATATGCCTAGAAGTGGAATAGCTGAGTCAAATGGGGCTTCCAGTCCCAGTGTTTTGAGAAATCTCCAAACTGACCTCCACAATGGTTGTAATAGTCGACACTCCCACCAACAGTGTAGGAGAGTTCCTTTTTCCCCACAGCCTCTCCAGCATTTGTTATTGGTGGTTTTCTTAATCTTGGCCATTCTTTCAGGAATGAAATGAAATCTCAGTGTGGTTTTAATTTGCATCTCTCTAGTGACCAGTGGTGGTGAACATTTTCTCATGTATTTATTTGCCATTTGAATTTCTTCATCTGAAAATTTTTTATTCATCTCAGATGCCCATTTTTGGATTGGGTCTTTGAATTTTTTAATTCTTTATATCTTAGACAGAAGTCCTTTGTCTCAGGGGCAGTTCACTAAGATTTTTTTCTCAGTTTGTGGGTTTTCTTTTCACTATGCTGGAGATTTCTTTTGAAGTGAAGAAACTTTTTAATAAGAGGTGATCCCAATTATTGACTCTGGGAAGTATTTCCCATGTGGTTTGAGTTCTATTCATGAATTCTGTACCTACTCCTATGTCTTCAATGATTTTACCCAATTTGTCTTCCAATAGATTTAGTGTTTCTGTTTTAATATTAAGATCTTTGATCCATTTAGATTTTATTTTAGTACATGGTGATAGGCATGGGTCTAGTTTTAGTTTTCGGCATATGGAGAGCCAGTTTTTCTAATACCATTTATTAAAAAGACTGTCATTCTTCCAGTGAACATGTTTGGCCCCTTTATCAAAGATAAGCTGGTTGAGTGTGTTTGTAGTTGTGGTTGTATCTTCTAATCTGTTCCACTGATCTTCGGCTCTGTTTTGGTTCCAGTACCATGTTGGTTTTACTACAGTTGCCTGGTAATATAACTTCAAGTCAGGGATTGTGATACCTCCTGCCTTGCCTTTGCTGCTTAGAACTGTCCTTGCTATTCTAGGTCTCTTCTAGCTCCAGATGAATTTAAGAGTGATTTCTCGAGTTCTATGAGGTATGTTGATGGTATTTTTATCGGGATTACACTGAATCTGTATAAAAGTTTTGGGAGAATGGCCATTTTCACAATATTTATTCTCCCTATCCACGAGCAAGGGATGTCTTTCCATATGTGTTATGAAATAGCTGTCCATGCCATCAGATACAACAAAGTCAAATGAGATAAAACAGACTAAAACCCAACCAAACCAAACAATGACAATGATACAGGATCTCAAAACAAAATAATAAGGAATTAGCAATAGCCACCATCTTCAGAAGGAGATTCCCCATATGTGCTACATTATGTTTTATTATCCTCTGAATAGATGGTCAGAGTACTGGCTGTAGGCCTGTAAAGTAAGTGAAACACTTAAACATTACAAAGATTAAATCATATTTTACCTCATTAGTTATCATCACGGCCTATGTTTCTCCAGATTAGCCAGTTGCTTATCCATGTTGGGCAGGGGTGGATGTTGGTTCTTCGTGTCTCCCTGCTCATGCACCAAGAGAGGCTGGTGTCTATCTCTCCCCCAGCTTCTTGTTGACTTCTTGTTCTCCTCTCATGCAGTCTGCAAATGGCACTGACCCACAGATGAGGCCTGACATCTGGCTGTCCCTCTGCCAGCCAGCACATAGTGCCAACTCACAGGAGTTCTTAGCTTCTTTGGCCCCTTCTTATTTTTAAGAGTTCTTTCCTTTTGTAATCACTTGCTGTGATCTTGTGTTCAAGGTCTGAAAGTCTATCTTCAGCTTCATTCAAGTAGTTTTGCTAGCTTTCAATGGAATTTTTAATGTCCTGGACATCTGTCTAAATTTGTTTCATGAATTCCATTTCTTTCCTATATTGTTCATTCAAGGTTTCCATTGTTTTCCCATGCTCCTGAACTTTTTCTTTAATCTATAACTTTTCTAGCTATGCTGAGCAATTCTTTCATTAAGGTTGTCATTTCTTTTTTTTTAACCTCAGAGATTATTTCTGATCTGATTTCCTCTATAGCCTCATGGATTTGTTTGTTTATTTCACTTACTATCTTTTCAGAAATTTCAGGTTTGTGACTTCCAATGTCTTCTTCTATTTTGATGTCTCCTTGTACTTGTTCTAGTTGTGTGGTGGGTTTGAGGTTGCATTTTGCCTTTTAATTTTGTCAATTTCACTTCTTTGTTAATATTTTGGTTTTTATAACCCCACTAGTCTTGACTGCCCATTATGTGTGCCTTAGGGTCCTACCGCATGGCTGATGTTCATGGCAGTTGTTGGGTTCCACAGTCTAGGGAAGGGGCCAGCCACCTGAATTCCTCCTGTGGGGCCTGTTCAGTGAGTCCCATACTCCTAGGAGAATTGATGTGAACCAACCCCTAGTTTATATTGTTATTGTAAATTCAGACTTTTCCAGGCTGTCAGACCCACCTGTCCAGGATGTGTGCTCCAGCTTGGGTCTTGTGTCACTGGAGGACTCAGGCTCAGCCAGGTTCTTCAGAGTGGCAGAAGGCCTCACTGGTGCTCTCATCAGCCCACCCAGGTCCTGTATGGGAAAAAGGCTCACTCCTGCTCTTGTAGGCCTGCCAAGGTCCTCTGGGAGACATAAGGGGTTGCCAAAGCTACTGCTGACCCACTGAGGTACTCTGCAATGGTAGTGAGGATTCACCTGTGCTCTCACCTACCCACCAAGATCCTCCTGATGGGTAGAGGGGTTACTGAGCTCCAGCAAGCTCACCAAAGTACTTCAGGTGGGGGAAGGGGTGCTAACCTGCCTGAAAGCTACTGAACTCCTCCCTGTGGGGGATATGGGTCACTCATGTTCCCACTGGCTGCTGAGGTGCTCCGGGTGGGGTGAGGGTTGGCCAATGTGCCTGTGGGCTTCCAATGTCCTCTGGCTGTTAGAGAGTGGTGGCCATTGCTCCCATCAGCTGCTGAGGTCTTCTGGGTCTGGAAGAGTGGTAGCCAATGCTCTCACCACCTGCTGAGGTCTTTCAGGTGGCAGGGGAGCAGGGGCTGACACTTTGATGGGCTGCTGAGGTCTCTCACTATAGTTTTAATTTATACTGTCCCAACATCTAATGACATTGCACATTGTGTCACAGTGATTATTTGCCATCTATTTATCTTCTTCAGTAAAATGTCTACTCACATACATTTTCCACTTTCTAACTTTTTTGCTTTGTTTTTGTTTGTTTTGTTGTAGAGTTTTAAGAATCCTTTATACGCTCTAAATACTAGTCCTTTGTCATAGGCAGTTGGTAAGTATCATCCCTCATTCTATAGCTTTTCTTTTATCCTCTTCACATGATCTTTCATGGAGCAAAAATGTTAATTCTGATAAGGCTCAATTTACCAATTTTTCCAGTGGTAAGCCATGTTTTTTATGTCAAATCTGTATTAAATTTTTACTTTTGATTATATGCAAATTCATCCATTCTCTCAAATCATTTCACATTTCTGACAAAAACTGTATTCAAACATCCAGCTGATAAACACACACCTATGTTTCATTGTATTTCCCACAATAGAGAGCTTCTCAATTACATAAAAATGCTTAAAAATATGGTTGGATTGTTTTGAAAATTTCAGTGGCACTCTTCATTTATTTTTGAAAGTATAATATTTTAAAATTTGTATTCTCAATCATAATGATGGATAGTTGTTTAAAAATTCCAAATATGAAGAATATACTCAAAACTACTAAAATCATGTACAAAAGTAAAACTCAGAACCTGAAATCTGGGAGACAGGTATCCAATAGGATGCTGTCTTCAATATCCTTTCTTTGAATTTGACCAGAAGATGGGAGTGCAATCTCAAATTCAATTAGGGATTCAGTATTGAGCAACTGTCAATCTGGAATATGCAAAATATACTGAGACACTTATTTAATATGACTTCTACTATGGTAGAGGTGCAAGAAGTTAAAACTAGATACTGTATGAAGTAAATCCCAAACACTATCTGCAAAATAACATCACTTCTGCAGTGATATTTAAGGAACATTTTTTGTAGGCAGCCTCTAAAATGGCTCCTAATAATATCCACAATATTATTAGGATGTAACTCTGTCCCTTTATGTGCGGGCTGGATAGTGAAAGTGATGTGATACTTCTAAAATTAGGCTACAAAATGACTGTCATCTCACTTGCTAGCCTCTCCATTTTTCTCCCTCTTCTTCTTCTTGCCTTTATCTCCCTCCTTGTTCATCTCAATTTCCTTCTTTCTTACCTCCTGCCCTTCTTCCTCTATCCTCTTATCTTTCTGCCACATTGTAAGGCATCTTTGGAGGTACCACCTTTGGAGGTACAAAGTGAGAAATTGATATCTTCAGCCAACAACTGAGTCTATAAAGCCTTCCAAGGGCCACATATGTGATCTTTTAAGTGAATCCTCTTTAGACTGCCAAGAACCATGAAAGTGAGCTTGGGAGCAGATGCCCCCCCCCATGCAAGCCATGGAATACAGTAGCTCTGGTCATCCCCAGAGTGCACCTTTTACAAGACACTAACATGAAATACCCACCTGAGCTCCATCAGGATTCCTAACCCAGTCCTGTGAGATAATACAAATTCATCATTTCAAGCCACTAAATTTTGGGCAAATTTTTGTGGTCACTGTCAACTAACATATTATATGTTTGGTAAGTAATCATTTGGAGGCATATAATCAGACTAGTCTCAGCTAGAATGTAATATGATTTTAAATAAGAAAAGTACAATAAAATACACCCAAAAATGCTTGACACTTTCTTTAAGATCAATTTCTGAACTCTTTGGAAGATGAAGTCCACAAAAATACAAAGACTGGGGAAGATAGGAGTGAATCTGTTTGAGACAAGAATAAAAGGAGGCAGCCCACTCTTACTGAAGGATTACCTACAAGGAAACATTTTAATACACTTAAAAATATACTTGAACACTCAATAAACCCAGTGTTATATTTTGTTTCAGTAAGCAAATATGGTATTACCATCTTGACATTTTGTATGCTGCTTCTCTATATTCTATCATGCTGATAACCATAAAGACACTAATTTACCAATTACAGGAAAGGAATAAAACTGGTGAAGAAACCATCAAATTACAGATAGATGTATAGACAGACCCCAATCAGACACAAAGTGTGGGTCAGGACAGGGCCCTATGTTAACTTATGGTGAATTCAGATGTTTTAGCAGGGATAGCATCATATTCTATAATAAAAAGCAGCCCCTAAAAATCTACCTTTATATCATCAGTGGAGTGATAAAAATGGAGGGAAATGTTTAAAATTCACCTCTGTGGTCATTTATGCAATAAAATGAGCAGTGAATTTGCCCTGTTTCAAAGATGTACCTTGGCTTATTCAATGAGGCTCCCTGATGGTCTTTGTGAAATTGCTATCATTCTTCACGGAAGAAAATTACATATAAGTAACATATTTTTTTTAAAAAAATCTCACCTACAACTTTATCTAGATCTTAATCAGTAAAGCAATCTGATTAAAGCCACATATACCAAAGGACAAACAGGTTCTGTGTAGCAATATTCTCACACTATTAACATTTTTCAAAAAATTGATCTAACGGTATCATTCCTGCAGAGCTTTTACAGCCAGAGGCCTTTATAGCGTCTTCAAATTGCCCCCATGAATTTCCTCTTCTATCTTTGAGTCTCTTAAAAGAAAGGAAATGTAACTTAGATTATATTATCCTAGCTAGAAACTCCAAGGAGGTTTCCCAGTAGCTGGGATGTACTCAAGATTGATCCTGAACTATCAATGCTTTGTACAGAAAGTTGATGGAAGAACACTTGGAAGGGGTCAACATCAATTTGAAAGTTAAGTAACAGGCTCCTTGGCAGACAAGAAGAATAAATCAAGACCATCTAAGAAATGGGAGCATCATCGATGAATCTCTGCATGACTTTGTCCATGCAGGAGTCTTTTAAGTGGGTTCAAGTGTACTCATGCCTAAATGGCAAACAGCCAGATCCTTCCAAGTTCATTCCCTACCTATGCCAAGTACTAATTTTAATAAAGGTGCAATAGGTTATTACACTCAGCAGAAACAAACATCTTTAGTAGTTGCACCAGTGATTCTCAAGCAGAGCTGCACATTAAAATCACATGGAAAGGTTTGAAAACTCCTTATTCCTAGGTCTCAACCCATACTAAATCATGAGCTCTGAGGTGAGAGTCAGACAACAGTCTTTTTTTGAACATCCAAGTTGTTTCCAATATGCATCCAAGTGTGAGAACCAGTACGCTGCATCAATCGTGCATGTAAATACTTCCTAAGTACCCATTATGTGCATCTGGATAACCCCCAACTACCTTGATTTTTAGTAGAAATTTTGGACAGGAACTATTTATCTTTTGTGGTGTTTCTAGTCCCATTTAGGGTAAAAGTAATTGACAAAAGAGTGAATTTATGAAACAATTCAGTTCATTGTTAAAATGTAAAAGTGATGCTATCTGTAGAAACAGCCCTGCATACATGAGGTTCAAAGTCCTGCCTCTCTCTCTCCACACCTCCCCTAACTCCCTTTCCACTCATGTGACCACTGGGTGACATACCTAGGAAAGTACTTCCATCACAAGACATTTGAGAGATTTTTGGACATAGTATTCTAGCATCTCCAACCCAGTATTTGGGGTTTTTCAGAGAATCATCTCTGACAAAAACAAGAGACAAATCTCATTTTCATGTGACCACCAACTTGAGAAACTCATAGAAGTCACTGCACCCTTCTAGTCCAGGTGCTGGAGCTCCTGGAGTCCCTCCATAAGACCTAGACCCTTCAGTCCCTTTCACCTGAGAAGCCTAAAGGGTAGGAGGCCCCTCACTCAGGCTGTGTGGTGTAAAAGGTGGGGTATAGCTCTAGAACTGGACACACGTGGAACATCTCATCTACACAGCAAATATTTTCTCAGTTAAAAAAATGTATTCTCACTTAAGAATGCTAATGGACCACGCACAGAAATAAAATGCCTGACCTACTTTGAAGCTGACCTTATTAAACAAGCCAACCTTATTACTAAGAAGAGACTGTAAAGCAGTAGAACAAATCCAAATGGAATTCCTCACATCCTTCTTTAGTACAAAAGCCAAGAAAAGTACAAAGGAGCATCATAGCCCAGCGCTGCAGTCAGGAGCCAGAATTCTCATTAGCTTTCTCCCTGACTTCCTGTGTGACCTGCAAGATGTCACTGCCCCAACCTGAGTCTCCACACTCTCATTTAATGGCTAGATGAGGTAGCCTCTGAGACCATTTTATCTGGCATAACTGGTGACTCTGTTGTTGCTGTCATTGTCATTTTCAAAGAATGTAAACAGAAAATTGAAAACATTAAGAGAATCAATTATCAAGGGAATGCCAGACCAGACCCTGGAAGATAGGTAGGCACTAAGAGGAACAATCTGCCTTCAAGGACCCTGTAGCCTGTAGCCTGTAGCCTGGCAGAGCCGGAGGGAGGCCCATATTGATGAATGGATTTATTTCCTAACAGCAATTTGAAAGCCACCATGAGGCTACAGCAGACATAGTACAACCTATATCTGCATTGAGAATTCCCTCTGGCTCTCCACCTGACAACTCTGGTTTAGCTGAATGAATCTTTCAGTGCATTTTAAACTGCTACACAGTCACAAGTGGCGTCGTAGATTATAATCAAATTTATCACACAGGGAAGGAAAGGAGTGCCAATACATTTCCATGGGATTTTAGGGCAATAACATGAGTCATTCCTGTTCATCCTGGAGAATATCCTGGAGCTGAAAGGTAAGTTACCCAAATGAGATTTAGAGAGATACAGGAAAGGTTACTGATATAACAGTAGGCATTAGTAATCCACACAATGCTGCATTAGTCAGTAATGATGTGTTATTTTGGGGTTTTTAATGGTGCTACTCAGAAAATGCCACATGTTTATGTGATTAAGGGACCCTTTTTTGGTCCAGATTTCATCTTCATAGTCATTTCCCTTTACTGACTCTTTAGAACCCACTCACCCCCACAGAGACGAAGAAACAAGCCAGTGGAGGAAAAGACTTTCCAGAAGAAACATAGAGACCTGGGCTTTGAACTAGTTTCTCCCATAGCTGGTGAGGGTGGAATCAAGACTTGAAGTTGTATAACAAAGAACAAAACAAAGGAAGACCTGAGGAGTCCTACAGAGACCAAATGCCTTGAAACCAGAAGTTATGGTGCCCAAGGGAAAAAGTCTGAGAGACCCAGCTAGCAAGCACTGGAATCACAAGCTTTGCTATCACTGTTCTGTTTGTGCTCATGCCCAGCTCTACCAAGTAGCTCCAGATATTAAATAGCAATGTTAAGTCACCGAGTTAATCCTAATGTTAATCCAGCTCTGGTCCCAGGCCTTTCCCTCTTTACTCAGCTCCCACTTGCTAACTTGTTTAGACTCATGTCTCCTACCTTTGCCACTCACCATCTGCACCCAGTAATCACTACCATTCCACCTACTTGAGGATACTTCTGCCTTCCAAGGGACTTTTGATGAACTATAAACAGAGTACCCTTTGGTGCTCTTCTAGTTATGGCCTTGCTCTGACAGCTTTACTCTGGGTTGTTTTGAAAGTATTCATGTCTCTGGACCAAACAGTGTTTGCCTCATCTTCTCAATATGTAATTCTCAGTAATGTCTCTGGAGCTCAAGGTTGCAAAAGAGACAAGATGCAAACATTTCACCAGCTTTAAGGGCTGATGTGAAGGCTCTTTGTCTGTGGGGTCCTAAATGCATCCTCCTTTCTGTGCTTGGTGTAATAAAGGTTCCATGATACATCAAACCCTCTGTGGATTCTTTTCACTTCTGCAAAAGGATGAGAGTCTGAGTCTCAGCAAATAAGCACTTCTATTCCTCTTGAGATAGTCACCCTATTTTCTGTAACAGAATATAACTCATGTTCCTACAGAGCTAAGCGAGCAGCTTCCTGTTCCTACCAATCAAAGCATGGAGGCTCAGTCATAATCTTAGAAAAACAGTGGCAGAGTTAGGCTGCACCACACTCTTCCTGGATCCTAAGGTTGTGTTCAACACAATCTGTACTTTTATAAGTGTTAGGAGGACAATCCTTAGTTGTTGTTGGGTTTTTTTGTTTGTTTGGTTGGTTGTTTTTTTTTTTTTTTTTTTTTTTGCCTCTTAAGTTCAATTCACAATTTTGGTTAATTTTCCAAATTTATACTGAGGAGGCCTTCCCCAGAGCCAGTCCATACAGCTAGTTATTTACTCTGCCAGCATCTCCAAGGGTGGGTTCTGATTAATTTAGGGTAATTAGCACATTCATCCTCCACTCCCAAGGTTTAGCGAAGGGCACTTAACTCAGTTCTGCACATAAACTTCCTCTATTTAGGAAGTATGTTGAATTTAGCACAGTTGTAGCCTGTATCTGATCATGTAGGTCACAGGATAAGAAAATGGAAAAAGTAAAGCCAATAAATAAAGGCATAGAGAGAAACTGGAATTCTGTGGAAAACTGTTTGAAACTTTAGTTAGCATATACGGAAGCCAGTAAGGCCAATTCTTTGACTGTATCCAAAACTAGTAAAGACCCTTATAGACTGAGAAAAACAGAAGGGAAAGAAGATCAGAATAAAGGGGAAATTGCTACCAGGGATGGAGTGAATAGAAGTTGAGCAACAAAATGACAGACGTCACACACCCACTCCTCCATCCCCAAGCTAAACAGTCTTGGAAGAATCAGTGTAATCAGCAACAGCAAAATATCATGGTCCAACTGATGCTCTTTCTTCTTCTCCTTTTATTGCAAGCCAGGCTTCATTAACTTCCCAAATACAGAATTGTAAGAACTCAGCTCTTAGAGGAAGAAGTTTAGAGACCAACCTTTTCACTCCAGTCACTTACTCAAAAAAGGAAGGAACTTGTTCAAGACCATGTAGTGAATCTGAGCCATCCCTGGAAACATACTGTACATCTGAGGAAGTTTGAAAAAACTAGGTATAACCTTGAACTGCCCTAAGAAGGAGTTCCTGGACCATCTCCATCTTTGCCCACCCAGTGTAAGAGTGACAGTGGCTACTGCTTGTTAAATTTCTAAATAGGCTAATTCTTATAAAAAATTTCCAACATTAAATTGCTTCTATTTGAAATGTCTAGAGTTTGGGTTTTCCCTGCTGAGTCTTGATTAACAAATACACTAGCTATGTACATCTCCGCAAGTTTTGTTCTGTATTCCCATTTCTTTATCAAGAAACTATTGCTAATATCTCAAAAATTTTTACTGAAGACAAAATGCAAAACATGTGGACATATAATCACCTCTGGAACCAGCCCCTAACAGTCATTCTAGAGAGCTGAGTTTCTTCTTTCTCCATTGGAATCTTTCTTTTCAGAGATCTTATTCCAGGAAACCTTCTATAAGGAAGTAATGAATGAAACTATTATATAGTCAAAAGATTGTTTAAAAATTATCTGCCACACAGAACCAGGAAAGAGCCTAAAATATGATTAAAGAATATTGTTGCTTCAAGGAAAATTATGTTTTTCCTATAAATACCAAAAAATTTTAAAAAGATATTTTGAAGTCCTAAACCTCAGTACCTCAGAATGTTACATTATTTAGCAATTATATTGCTATAGAGGTAATTGGTTAAGATGAGTGATCATACTGGTGGACCCTAAACCAACAGTTCCTCATAAGAAAATATGAGATAGACAAATATACTTCAAGAAATTCATATGATGACAAGAGATTGGAGAGATGTATCTGTAAATCAAGAAATGCCAGTAACTGAAATGCCTGCAAAACACCAGAAACTAGGAAGAAAGGAAAAAGGTTCCTCTACAGATTCCAGAGGGGTGCACCTCTTCAATACTTTTACTTCAGAGCTATGAAAGAATAAATTCCTGTTGTCTTATTTTACACTTCATTTGTGAGTTGTCTTACTTTTCTCTGAGACAAAAATGCCTGATACCCAAAACTAAGGGAGGAAAGGTTGCTCACAGTTTGTAGGGGTTTCAGTTCATAATTGGCTCTAAGGCAGGGAAGCAGACGGGCAAACATTCATGGCAGTAGACAGAAAAAGCAAGAAAAAGTGACAGAGACAAGAATCTTTCTGGCCCTTATGTTGCATGCAGGTTACTCACTCTTGGGCAGGTGTAGTACCCCTAATCCCAAGATTAGATCATAAGTCTATCACATACTCTGGATTCAGCCACCTCTGAAAAACCTGCACCCTTCCTTCCCAGCCATGACTGCATAAGGCTCTGGGAGGAAATCCATACACAAACCATAACATTCTATCCCTGATCCCCCCAAAGTCTCATGTACATTCCTCTATGCAAAGGGCATTTAATCTATCTCTAAGAGTTCCCAAAGTCCTAATAACAGTTGCAACATTGCTGAAAATCCAAGTCCCAAGTCTTCTCTGAGATATAAGGCAAAATCTTAACTGTGAGCTCCTGGACAAATGAAAAGAGAGTTAAACACTTCCAGTATTCGAGGGCACAAGATAATCACTACCATCGTATAAGTTACAAACCTGGAAATACAAAGGAATGGGATCCAAAGCAGGTCCAAAATCCAGCAGGGCAAACATTAAGTCCTATAGTTCACATGCAGCATCTGAGGTAATCTGTTGCAAGATGTAAATTACAAAGGGCTTCAGTGGCTCTGCCGCTATGGCACTTCCAGTAGCTTCCATGGATTCTCTCCTGGGCCCACTGTGCTCCCTCCTTGGAACTCTCCTCAGACAGTCCATACTACTGGCTTCTCCAAAGTACTGAGATCTCCACTGCACCTTTGTTCTCACACTCACAGCTTCACACAGTGCCCTCTCAGGGCCACATTTCCTGGCCTCCCAGGCCTTCTGGAATCTGGTAGAAGCCTTCCTGACTCCACAACTAATCCATTCTTCATGCACCTAAAGCCAGGACCACATGGATGATGCCAAGGTCTGTCTCCAGTAGAAAAAGAGCCAGGCTTTCCTCTCTGTTGGCTTTCCGGGTTCAGTGACTGGATTTCTGGGCACTCTGAGTTAAATTCTGAGGAACCAGTTCTCTATGCTGCTACAATTCTGGAAAATGGTGCTGTCTGGCTTTCTTCTCAAAGCAGTCTTTCCCTTTTGTAATTTTGAGGCTGCAAAGGGTGGAGTCTTGTTGCTTCTTGTGATGCTCTCAGTCCATCTTTTCTATTCTTCTGTTTCTTCTCAGTAATCAAGATCTCTTCTTCTCTGTCTTTACTGGAGGGAGCTTCCTTTTTGGTCAAACTCACAATGTTTTAAATCACTCTCTGGGCTCTCTGCTCTTGATTCTCAACATAATTTTGGCTAAAAGCACCCAACAGTAGCCAGTACATGCTTTAACATTTGACTGCCTTGAAATTTCTTCAGCAAGATTAAATCCAGTTTCCTTAATTTCAGTCTCAGGCAAAGTCTCTGGACATGAGCAACATGCAGACAAACTTTCTTCCAAGCCATAAACACATTATCTAGAGTCTAAAAGTCAGTGCAATGCTTCTTCCCATCAGAAACCTCCTGAGTCTCATCTGTACCAGATTTCAGGCATCTGAGCCCTCACCAGAATTTCCAGTAACGAACAGCCTAAAGCATTTAGGCTGTACTTTTTTAACAGGCATCTCCAAATCATTCCAAACTCCTGCCAGAAGCCATTCCTAAAGGCTCCTGAACCACATGATTAGGTATAATCACAGCAATGCCCACTTCTCAGGTATCAAATTTTGTCTTAGTTACTTTTTTTCTCATTATGGAGGCAAAATACCCCACACTCAAAATTAGAGGAGGAAAGATTTATTTAGCTCACATTTTGTTTTGTTTTTCAGTACTGGGAATCGAACTCATGACTTTGCACTTGCCAGGCAGGAACTGTGCAGCTGAGACATATCCCCAGTTCTAGCTAACAAATTTCTGGAGGTTTCAGTTTATAACTGGCTGATTAAGGGTCCCATGGCAGAGAGGCAACAGTTCATGACAGCAGAAGACAGCAAAAGCAACGAAAGTGAAAGAGGGAGACAAGGGTGAAGCAAATGCAATCAGTGGACTGATCCAGCAATCACTCACCCTTAATCTCAGCATCCTTAATCCTAGCATCAAACGATGACTCAATCATAAACTCTAGTTTTGGTTACCTCCAAAAAAAAGCTCCATCTAAAAATGCATAAGGCTTTGGCACAAAACATAATATGAGTCCTCATTGTAGAAGCCCTAGAAAACTGGGAGAATTATAATGAAAGGGAGTGAGTTAGCAGAATTGCAAAAATGTTTTCCCCTGGTATGAATGCCCCGCATAATCTTTTTAAACTGTGGACAGGCTAGGGGAGCATTCTTGTAAATAGGTTATGTATCATGGACACATGACTCTAAGAAAAAGAAGTTATCTTAAATTGGACTAACCTAATCAGCTAAATTCTTAAACATGCTCCTTCCCAGTGAAGGATATTTGAAATGTCTAGAATTTTGATGCAAGAGAGTACTTTCAGTATTGGGTTTAAAGTAAAGAAGACCTCCTAAAAAAGAACAGGGGTGATCTCTAGGAGCTGAGACTAACCCTCAGCTGACATCCAGCAATGAAGCAAGATTTGAAGTCCTACCATCACAAAGAACAGAATTTAATCAGTGACAGGAATGACCTTGAAGCAGACTTTTCTCTCATGCTGCCAGATGAGAATTCCACCTAGCTTCAATTTGATTTCAGTCTGATAGCTGTGCTGAGAGAACCAGAGTTTAACCACACTGTATCTTGACTTTTGACGTATGAACTGAGATAATGTGTGCATTGTTTTAAACTGCCAAATTTGTTGTAACTACTTATGCAGCAATAGAAAACCAACATAGGAGTGCATATTCACTCTCTAAAACTTTATGCAATTGTTAAGTGATAAATATGATGAAGCCATCAAAATACATAAAATATGTGTAGTGTAACATTTACTTAAAACTATGTGAAATAAAAATCATACTTCCTTCTGATGGCATCTATGTCAAATTAATATACATGTAGATATTTAAAAAGTCAAAAATACCTTGGATGTAATAAAGTGACAGGATCACTGGTTCAAAGTTGTCTTTGGTTTTCTGGTATGAATTTAAGAACTTAATTAGAAAAGATCAAAATTTTTCTCAAGCAGTGCAGAGGCTCTTAAAGATTTTTTGAGAAGGATAAAAGTTTCTTTGCATTCATATTTTAATAATGAAAGCAAAACATAGATTTGGTACTCCTTGTTCTTACACTGGGCTAGAGAGTATTCAGGTGGCCCCTTACCTGAGACAAGTCCACTCCCCTATACCTCCATCCTACCCAGCAGCCTCAATCTGCACCACTCACTGTGCATCCTCCTTAATGAAAGGGTGAGTGAGAGGCAGAGATATGCACTGATGGATTTCTCCTTCTGCTTCTGATCCATTTGGCCCCACCCAATTGGATGGTGCCACCCATATTCAGAAAGTGCCTACCCCCAGTTTTTTGAAACCACATGCCAATTATTTCTGAGAACACCCTCATAGGTACATCCAGAAATACACTTTACTAATATCCTAGGTGTTTCTCAATCCAATAAAGCAGATAATCAAGATTGAGCATCACAATTACAAAGTGCATCCTAGTTAGTATAGTGTTAAAATTCTGCTTTCACAAGTAAGGAAAATGAGGCTGAAAGATAAAGTCACTGGCTCTAGTTCATGTAGCTGCTACAGAGAGGACTGAGACTCGAATTCATGTGGCCTGCCTCCAGAGCCCATGATGCTCTTCCGCTGTGCAGACTCCACTCTGCTCCTTCAGATCTGGGGAATGTGATATTTTCTTCAAATGGAAGCAGAGATATGACAAGATTCCCACTTTAAAATGAAGAATACAGTATGCCACTGTTTACTTGTATTAATGAGTCAGAGGTTATGTGGGAAACACCAGCTATGATGGCATTTTGATAGAAAGTGCTACATCATTAAGGAAAGAATCACAAATCATATATTTTTGTTCTTGTAAAGAGCCTCCAATTACCTAAGTTCCAAGTGGTCCCCTTTCTAAGTTTCTGCAGGATCAAACTGTGGGTTCCATCCAGCCTGGATGGTACTTAGTTTGTCAGTGTAGTTTATCTTAGGCCATGGCTGGTTTGCTAATAGGAGCAGGTTAGCCCTGATTTTAAGAGAACCAAGTAGCTGGTGGCAACCCACTGTTCTCTAATGAGAACAGTGGATGCTGAGAGGCAAGTTCTGTATATTTCCTTTATCATTGTTCTTTGTTTGCTTGTTTGGCTTATAGTTCTGGCATACATGAATTTTTATTTACTTATTTTATGCTAACACTTATTTATGTCATGCTAATGTTTGTTGAAAGTTTACCATAAATCTTTCAAACATTTTTCACTTTTTTATTGGTGTATATATATTATACAGAATAATGGATTTTATTGTGATATTTTCCTACATGGTAATAACGTACTTTAATCATATCCTCTCCACCGTCACCTTCCCTTACACTCCCATCCCAGCTCCCCCTGATCACTTCCTCTTGTCTATGAGTCTCTCCTTTATCTAAGGTTCTGTATACTCCTCTAATGAATTAAGAATGCACAGTAAAATGGCATGGTTGGCCAGGGAGAGTTCCTTTCCGGGTACCCTGAGGTCTGTAGACCACTCAGGCTGAGCAATTAGGTTATCCAGATTCAGGCTCACCTTGAGAACAGACCATCAGCCTGACATTGATAGTAAACCTGGGCTTTGAGTTCCCTATCTATATCACAATAAAATGGGTAAACTGGTAAATAAAATGATTTCTAGCTTGAAAATATAACAATCAAAACCAATGCCAAATTTCACACATTACTGATAGGCATGTATTCACTGGTGCAGATCCTGTTGAAGATAACTTAGCAGTATCTATGAAGGTTTAAAATGTTCAAAGATCTCAGGCCTAGGAAATTATTGTGAATTTAAGCTTGCACACTGAAATGATGTTCATATAGGTTATTAATTGCAATATTATTTGTGGTGGCAAAAGACTAGAAACAATTCAAATGGCATACAAGCCCAGTTACATAAATGATGGTTCATACAAACACTGTGATACCCTAGAGCTATCCAAAAAACTAGGAGGTTCTACTGTGTGTTTGAAAGATATATTAAGTGGGAAAAATGTAACACTCAAGTGAATTTGTGTAGTATGACATAACTTACATTAGAAAAAGAAGACAATAGAATGAGAATTTGATTAATCCACATACAAACTACCTCTTTAAAGACACACAAAGAAATAACACCACTAGTAATCTCCAGGGAAGAGAAATGTTTGACTGGGATAAGGATGGAAGGGAATTTTCAGTGTATATTCTTTTATGTCTTTCAATTTGGAACCACATAAATATATTACCTCAAAAAAAGAACTATAATTTTTAACTGTTACCAGCCAGGGATTCAATAACAATCAAGCAAATTCCCAAAAGGATATTGTCAAGATTCTGAAGAATTGCAAGAATTATCTTCCTGGAGCCCAGCCTTAAAGGATTCTCGGGGACAAAAGCTCTTTCTTCTGCCTTCTCGATATAATTCTTACTACTTGTTTTCTTGTCATCCACTGCTTTTTAGAATTGCTATGATTTAAATGCAACCTTTAAATTGTTTAACATTTTCTTTTCAATTTTTAAGTAATGGATGGAGGCATAAAACCAACAACCCTACAAAAGTGTCTTGGTTACTTTTCTCTTGCTGAGATAAAATACTTGACACCCAAATTAAGGAAGAAAATATTTATTTATCTCACATTTTGTGGAAGTTTCACTCCATAATCAGCTGTCTCCAATGTACAGTGGCACATAGCAGAAGGCAACAGTTCATGGCAGCGGAAAATAGCACTAGCAAAAAGCAGGAGCACAGAGAGAAGAATCTTTCTGTGCCTTGCATTGTATGTAAGCTACACCCACTTGGGTGTAGCACTCACACCCATAATCCCAGCATTGGATCATGAGTCATTTACAAACTAGAAGCCTGCCACCATGACTGCATCAGGCTTTGGGGTGGGGGGACATCTAGACACAAACCATAATAGAAAGGAATAGCAGAACTGAGTTCTGGACAGGGCTATACATTCCATGCAGTGTTGGACAAGACCTTTGCCCTCTTACTGACTCAGCTTCTCCACCACTTCAAAAATATTATGGGATAAGTCACATTGTAGGACCCTCTTCCTAGCTTTATCTTCCTAAGGTTCTAAGAATCTTGTGGAATACAGAAAAGTACAGCCTCACTCTGGAAGGGAATTTTGACCACCTGTGTCACATATATTTGCTCACTTACTCTAGGACAAACTGTCACATGGAAATATTCTGGATGGCCAATGATGGTCTAGAGAGGATAAAACTGTGAGTCAAATCAAAACACAGTATGTATGACTTACTTCTGTAACAAGAGCTGTACTAGAAGATTGAAACAACTCTAAATACAATATAATCTTGCCTTGATAGATACCACAGTATACCCCGGAAAAATGAGACAAAATTGATTACAATCTCCTAAATCCTGTAAGTAGGATTTTCACATCTAGCCAGGACAAGACCACCACATTTGATATCAGTTAAAGTGCTGCAGAAATATGAGCTGTTTTCTCAGGGTAGGATTTTGATTATTGCTAGAAAGGAAATGCAAAGGTGAGATTTATGCTTGTCTTATGCCTGGGGAAATCTTCTATATATAACACAGGGAGGTGGAGTGAAGAAGAACATGAATTAGAGTTTTCAGGATGTTTAAGTGGCTGGAATTTGTAAGGCATAGTACCAGAGAGCGCATCTGAGGATTCTCCGCCAGTAATTGGACGATGGCGGGCCTGTATATACACAAGAGAAAATTTACCTAACAGAGTAGCTGATGCAGAACTGAGAACAGAATAGTAATACCAGAACTCAATATTGTGAAAACTGGAATCGTGGATCCGATTTAGTGGAAATTCCATTTGGGACCTCACAGAGAACAAGTCACACTACTGAAACCTCATTCTAAAGTAAGAACCATACATTAAGAAGGCTGACAAAACCACAGCAGATCATTTCTAACAAAAAATAAAATAATCTCGACAGTTTCAGGAGGATATGCCAAGTAATTTAACTTCCTGCCAGAATAAAATTCAATAACCTTTATAGAAAATTGACATAATTCAACTACCTACAGCATATTAACCACAGTTTCCTTGTGAAAAAATAGGATGCAAAAAATGATAAAGGAAAATGCACTAAAATGAACTGCAGCTCTCCAAACATACATACTAAGATGATTCAGGTGTTAGAATATGCAAATGAGAAAGTTAAAATAACTATTATAAATATAATGAAGGATTTACAGGAAAAAAGTTTACTCTGGAGTTAACAGCATTTCAGCATTGCAGCATTATTGAAAGAAGACCAGTAGAGATTAACCAAGCACAACAACAAAGAAATACAGAAATTCAGCCCATAATATAATGTCAAGTGGTCTAATATCTACATTTGACAAGTCAGAGAGATAACGCAAGAAAATGGGCAGAAAGAGTATTTGAGGAAATAATGTCATAAAAGATGAAACACAAATGTAAAATAACAAAAATTTTAAAATATCACTGAGAAGCCAGGTATGGTAGCACATATGTCTCAGCTACTCAGAAGGTTGAAGCAAGAGGATCACCTGAAGTCAGGAGTTTGAGATCAGCCTAGGTAGAATAACAAGATGCTAGCTCACAAAACAAAAACAAAAACTTAGTAAATCAAGTAAAATACCACACTTATAGATTAGAAGATTCAATTTCATTATGCACTTAAATTTTCCCAAAATTGTTATACAGATTTAATGGAAAATTCCAAAAAAAAGCAGATAAATGTATTGACACTAAAATGTATATGCAATACAAAAGATCTCAATTAATTAAAATAAACTTGTTAAGTGAAAGCACATGCATAGAGGCAGGGAATTCTATACTTTTACCTATGTTTATTGTGAGCCTTACATTCCTCTAAAAGCATAGTGTACTTTTTTTAATATATTCACAATAGTATCCATGCAATGGGACTTCATGTCTTGCATCTCTGTCATTTCCAGATCAGAAATTTGAGCTGGTCAGACCCAGAGCTTGAACTGAGCCATTCTGTGGAGACCCTCTTGATCAGCTAACTCCTAATTAACCCTCAGATGTGTGTGCTAATTTTTAAAATGTATGGTTTAGGATTCATATCGGTTTCAAGCCTCATGATAAATCTATAGTAATCAAAACAATGTGATGCCAAAAATAATATACAAATACAACACAAAAACAAGGAATCTATAAATGAGCCTAAACATTTATAAATACTTGACTTATTACAAATGTTCAACTCTGAGGAATTGAGGAAACATGATATTTACAATAATGATTCAGGTTTAGTTGATATCATTAGGAATAATAAACCTTGACCTCTGTATAACACTTTATTCAAAAACCAATTTTAAAATGATTACATAGACTACATTTGAAATGTAGTATCATATAGTTTCTAAAAGATAACAAAGACAGTAAATTTTGTTTGGAGGAACACAGTCTTTCTTAAATTTCGTAAAGGAAAATACATGCAAAAATTGATAAACTGACACCATTAAATTAATACATTTGTTCACCAACAGACACAATTAAATGAAAAGGCAAGTTACAGAAAAGGTATTTATAACACATAATCTAGACAAAGACATATCTAATAAATATAAATACTCCTGCAAATCAATAATACAATAATACACAACTCAATTAAAAACAAAAAATAAAAGATTTAAAATCAATCACTCCAAAAAAGTGACCACAAAAACATAGGAAACAACTCAAAGCAATAAAATATTCATACTTTGGTATATCCATACTACATAAGAATAAAACAATAAACAATTGTTCTACACAACATGGATTATACTCACATATATAGTCTGAAATATAAGAAAAAATCAAAAGAGTATATATTATGATTCTTTATATAAAATGAAAAAACAGAAAGAACTACTATAGTAGTTACAGAATCTTTGTAAAGAGGAAATCATACTTTAGAGTAAATATAAAGAAGGTTCTTGAGATCCTGCTTATAGTATGTATGTTGACTGGCATACTGTTTATATTAGTACATTCCGTTATGATCTGTACCCTTTTCTACATTTATATTATATACTTCATAATAAAAGTTTCTGATCACTCTCCCAAAAAAGGCATTGTAGTAACACAGTTGCAAGCTGATAAGAGTCAATGCAATGATAATAGTGATGATAGGAAAGAGATTTGGTCAAGAAATACCAGGAGATAAATTAGTCATTCCATTTAATTGCATAGGTGTGGTTATGGGGAGGGGAGGATTGAAATAAATGTGGAAGTCTACAGCAAATTGAAGGTTTCTTTCTAGATTCAGAGGTGAAATAAATGATGGGGCCATGAATGGAGATCAAAAGTTCAGGAAGGACATGCTGAACTTGAGGTGCCTGTGGCAATACGCAAGAATACTGCTGGCAGCTAATTAATGGGGACTTCAGGGGAATATCTACCCAGCAAGAGATATGGGTATAGGAGTTGTCAGCAACCCTGGTCATAATTAAAATAATGAGACTGGATAGGATCACTCACAGGGCGAACACGGAGCGTGAAGGGATATGGGAGCCCACACTCTAGGGAACATGACCTGTAAGAGAAAAGTACAAGGACAGGAGAACATAACCAGGACAGACTAGTTTCAACTGTAGAAATAGGAAAGAAACTAAGAAACGTCATATGGGAGCCCAGTCACGGAGGACTATACAGAGGAATGGCAAATGAAGTTAATCCTGTCAGCAAGTTTGGAAGGCAAACAGACAGCACTATGACTGTCTAAGTTATTTCTCTTCTCGGAACCTCAGGTTCATCAGTTCTATAATAAGTATGTAGTACCTATGTCAAAGTGTATTGAGAGAAATAAATAAGACAATGTAAGCAAAGTATTCAGCAAACAAGTAAATTGTTATTACCTAGAGTCACAAAGATCCTTGCATGTATAAATCAAGTGAGGTGTTCTTCAGGATAAAAGGCATAGGGACAAGTTACAGGCCACTCAAAAAGAGCTAGGAGATGAAAGACACCAACTATTCTAGTAAGGAATCATGGGGCAGAACCTTTTACCACAGGTATTTAGGCTGACGGGTGAAGGCAGATGAGTAGAGAGACATCTGATGAAGATGAAGTGGGTGCTTCAATGAACAGGGCCATTCCTACAAAGACCTTCACCGTGAACTTACATGCATTCGGACAGAACCCTTTGGGTGCGAAACAGTCAGTTCAGGTACTAGAGACACTGCAGGAAATAACAAGCTTTGTATATTTTCATCAGTCAATTTGACAAATGTATATCAGATGACTATGAGAATAAGCAATCACTCTTAACCTTCAGGAGACAACATTCTTCTAGGGTGTTAAGAAAGGAAATTCGTTAAACTGTGAACCCACATGCATGATAGATACATAATACCACACTTGTCTTTCATCATACATAAAGGCAAAACTCACTATTCTCATCTTATATATGTGAATCTGACATATATATGTCATCTTATATTGTGAATACTGAGCCTTGCAAAGCTAAGCAATTAGCCCGAGGTCACATGGTTGCAAGTGTTGGAGTGGTAGTGGGGAAGAGATTTGCAGATAAGCAAGTAATTACAGAGCAGTATGGTGAGACAGGTGTCACAGATATACACACAGCTGCGGACTCACAGAGGCTTCAATGAAGATACATGAATTAGCTTTTGAAATAAGGCCGTCTCAAAAGAAAAAGGGTCAAGTGCAAGAAGAAGTTCATGAAGGCTCAAAAGTCACCAGCACATATGTGCCCACAGCTCATCCTTCACAGACAGAAAAATTATCCACGGGTCTTACCTGTCTTCTCATTATCGAGATCTGGCTTCATCTTGCATAAGCACAATTCACTGTTATGACCAAAGTTATACTAAATTTTCTCCGGGCTTTCCTGACTGCACAGAATTGTCCTTCTGCACTGTCAAATCCCCAGATCACACACTTAGCAGCTGTTTTCAAGATATTTTGTCAAAATTGCATGCCATATAAGCACAGAACAATTTGTCATAGGCGTTTTTACATCTGGAAGACTCCAATAAAATCATCTAGAGATTAGGTAAAAACTTACAAATTTTATCAGTTTTAATTACTTGGAATAATTTTGATGTCCAGTTGAATCTCTCTCTTCTCACCCCCAGATACTTAACACAAAGTTTCAGAAATAATAGAGAAAAGATGGCAGAAATAAATGTAAGACTGACTTTTTAACAGCAATGATCAAGAAAATATTTTATTTATTTTGATATTTTTCCCATTTAGGAGTAAACTTCTTGCCATACAAGATACATCTTTATAACACTCAGACAGCCATACTTTAAAAAAAAAAAACTCCCTTTAATCTAATCTTCACCAACATGAAATATCCCTCCCAACTCAATTCTGATCAGGAGTACTTGGTACTTAGAGGGAGCGCAAATGTGCCTGTTAATAGGACAGGAACAGCTGGGAATGACTTGATGTGGTGTCTGAGGAGTCTGCAAAGATCTGCTGCAACTGAACAGGGAATTGGACACAGCTGGATTTGAATAAGTGTGGTACTGCCTTCCCCTCATGCTGCGTAAGTCTCTATCCACTTTAAGGATGGTGAGAATATCAGGCCCAGCAGCTGGCACGGTTGGTGCAGAATGCTTAGTTCTACAGATGGAGCTGAGCACACATCCTAGGTGCTGAAATTCTGTGACTCCCCAAAGGTTGTGTTAGAAGTTTGTTGCCCAATGTAGGAATATTAAGAAACGGTAGAACATGTAAGACAAGTTTTCAACCCATACACAGCCCTGGACAGGTAATAATATGGCCTCACAAAGTTTAAATATTATGATGTGATTTTTAACAATACTTCTCAGGACTTGAATGTACAGTAGGAGCTGTGGGAACTGTGAAGATGACAAGGAAATTCTGGGTGAGGGGATACACAGTACAGGGTCAACTGCACCTCCTGCATATACACACAATCAAGTGAATGAAAACTCATGTGTTTTAGATATTGTATGCACTTGTGAGAATTGACAGGTAAAATTCAATGATTACTAGTAATATTTCAAACTTCCTATCCCTGTGTGTGCTATGCAAACAGGCACATATTGTCATTAACAAACATGTTTTCTTAATTAATTCATATGTTGTCCAAGACAATTCCTTTAAACTCAATGTAACCTGGGCAAGCCAAAAGATTAGACACCATGCTTAAGCGGACAGGGAAGTCATTGGGGACACTGCCCCCAGAAGAGGCTAATACTACTCTCATAGTATGAGTAAGTTCCCTCAACAATGGTTTGAAGTTTTAAAAAGCAAGATTAGCCCTTTCCTGTGCCTAGGAGGAAAGTGAATTCACATCATGAAAAGCATTGTTAAAATCACATCATAATGTTTAACGTTTGTGAGGTCAAAATACTACCTTCCCAGAGCTCCATATCTGTCGGACACCTGTCTTAAATGCTTTTGTCCCACTATGTGATTTCTTCTTGCCTGTGCTCCCTGAAGCTATAATCTGAGTCAAATAGAAACCTGCACCTTGCGATTGGTTCTCTAAAGCTCTGATCTTTGATTTCCTCATCCACAAACCTTTCTTATTTATTGTTTGTTTTTTAAATAAAAGGGTAATATAAATCAACAAAGAGACATTCTCCCTCCTGACTTCAAGTACATCACAAATATTTCAAATGAGTGGTGAGGCTCTCATCACGTACCTGGTTCCTTCTAATATTTCATAGGAGCCTTTCTTGCAATAGTAGGCATTTAACCCAGGGACTGAAGGATGTCCTGTACTACAGAACACAGGTCACGACCAGACACCTGTGACTTATGAGGGACTTAGTCATTGTTTTAAAAGAGCCAAAGGCCATCTCCATTGGCAGACACTGTCTCACTGTTCAAAACCTATGTCTCCTCTTCTTGGGACACAGATGCTGACATTCTCAGCCTGTCTCGCATATGGTACAGCCATGCAGGTGAGGAAAAGTGAGAACAAACACATGCCATCTTCAGGGTTGGTCCATCAAAACAAACACAATATTGACGGAAAACAAACTTCTCCCCTTGAACATTTGCTATAGAAGAGCCTGGTGAAGATGGGTAATGAAGAGAGAAATAGCCTGGACCTCTGAGTCACTAGGTAGAGGAGAGCCGTCCCTATGAGAGGTAAACCTCTCACCTGTTTGAAACATTGAACATTTTAGGATTTGTTATAGCAGCTTCCTTAAGTCAGGGGCTTTCCAACTGAGGTGTGCATCAGAATCACCCTGAGGGCTCAGGAAATTACAGATTCTTGAGCTCAAGCTAAATGTTCTGCTTCAGTAGATCTGCAGTGAATGGTCACAAAATTGCATTCCTAATAAGTTGATAGTAAGTAGGTACTGCTTAGCCCAGGACCACTTTGAGAATCATTGTGTCTTCCTAACATGTGTACAGACCTGGGCTTGTGTAACCCTGATAAACAGGGAGCTAGAGAGGCTTCCTTGATATTTGGCACTGCGCTCACTCAGATTAGAGTCTGAATCTTGTCCTCAGTGCTCTGAGCTTGCAGCCTGTCTGCATGAGAAGACACCCAATAAAACACAATCCACAAGTCAAGGCAGGTGCCAAATGAGAGAGAGTTGTGGGGAAGCAATTGTTGCCTCTAAGTAGGCACTGTTCCTCCAGAGTTTGAGCAGGATGAATGAAGACATACAGTCTGCATATTCGGGGCAATTTCAGGAAAAGTTAACTTGCCCTAGACAGAGGCAAGCACAGCAAGGGAGTACTTGGAAATGAGATGATGAGGGAAGGCTGAAGTAGGGCCCTAGTGGAAGAGATTATCTTAATGGAACCAGTGCCCCTGAAATACAGGGGGCAAGGGTTTTTCAAGAGCAGTGTGTGACAGGGAGCTGGGGTTGAGGCTGATCAGCCAGGCAGAGGCAAGAGGAGGAAGACGCACGTGACTCAGGAGAACGTGGCTTCAGCTCAGGCCTCTGGAGAAGGGTGGATGGTGGTGCAGGGGACCAGACATGGGCAACAGTGCTGGGGTAATCCGAAGACTGACAGGACAGTATGATGGGTCCTTAGGTTTCTAGTTGGAGCACAGTAAGAGAGCAAAACAGGTTCAAGGAAGAAGATCAGTTAGTAGAGTTTAGAGTGTTAGAGCAGGTAGCCCATGGGATCTGCAGGCTTTGTGGGGCCCTGAGGCTAGCATAGGAGCAATGGGACTCCCATGTCACGTCTATCAAGAGCCAGTTGTATGTTTAACTTGTACCACATGTACCTATGTATACACACAAGTACAAATGCACACGCGTGCACACACACACATACGACTCTCCTCCACCCCCCCCTCCATCCATCCATTCATCGGCCAACTCAATTCACTCTGTCAATTAAAACCCATTTGGTGAACACAGTCCAGTGAGCAGACCAGAAGGCAGTGATTCAACACCCAAAGGTAGAATCCTTGCTCCTATTTTCACAGAGAAGACAGTGGGCTGGCCTGGGAATACCAACCGGCTCATACCCAGAAGTTTAGGGTTTAAATCTTGGCTCTGAAAATTCCCACTTGGCCTTAGGAAAAATTATTTTGCCTCATTGAACTTGATCTCAGTAACAGGAAATAATCATGACAATCATAAGTAAGTATACATGCATTTATTCAATCATCTAACACTCATGAAACAGCACCATGCATTCATTCCATGGGAAGACAATGATAAGCACAACAGTAAAATTTCTGCCTTTAGGAAGCTCATGTTTTATCCACTGAGATAAATTTTGTGTGGAAATATTACACAGCCACAAAAATATACTAGCTGTAGCTTCATACTTGTGATAATTTATCTTTTTTATCTCTAACCCAGTTTTAGTTCTGGCCCAGCTATCTGGAGATATAAGCATCCTTCTTGCTCTCTCTGTTCTCTTGATTTCTGGCCCCCAGTAAGAGTCAACTCAGGAAAGTCCATAGGAGGAGACAGAGTATGAATCAGGGTATTCTCTCTGATTTCCCACTGGACTTGGCACCACCACCTCATGACCTGACCTGCAATCCTGAGGAGAACATCTCCCTCTATTGCTTGTTCTTGGCTGCTTTCTTATTCTTCAGTGCTTTCCATATCTCTGTAAATAATCTCTTAACTTAAACTCTAACAAGCATCAAGCATGCTATAAGGAAATACACAGAGAGCCTTAAAATCATACAAGGAAGTGGGTCATCATCTAGGGAAAGGGGAAGGTGTTTCTGAGAAAATAAAGTCTTAGATGGGATTAGAGGAAAGACCATTTGGCAGCCACAAATTTGCACAATAGGTATCAGCTCTTCTATTTGCTATATAAGGGATGTGAATGCAGTTCAGAGAAGGGAGGCCAATCAAAATCATCAACTCTGGCCTTATCTGCATATGCAAGGCCAGGCACCACCTTCCACGCTGGAGGACCTTATTCCTTTGGTAGCTGCTGTAACAACTTAGTACAATTGAGTGCCTAGCAAAATGGATTTTACAGTTCTGCAAGTAAGCAGTACTAAAATCCAGGTACTGGCCAGGCTCTATTCCTTCTGGACACTAGGTGAGAATCTACTGATTTTTTTCAGATTCTAGAAAGCTACCCTCATTCATCAGTTTGTATCCCCTTCCTCCAATGTCCAGCCACCCCAGAACATTTTCTAATCTGATTCTCCTTTGCCACATCTCATCCTCTGATTCTGACTCCTACTGCTTCTCTTAATAGACCTTGTGGTTACAATAGGTTCAGACAATTTGATATAATTTCCCCAACTCAAAATACCCAGTAACAATCGCAAAGTCCCTTATGCCATTTAAGATACAATTTCCATGGGTTCTGGGGAATAAGGTGCAGGCATCTTTGGTGGCAAGGTCATTGTTCTACCAATTATAGGGGCCCAAGGCCCCAGAGTAGCCGAAAATTTGTCCAACATAGATGCCTAATCTTACTGTTAAAGTGTCAGCAGCAGTAACACTGCCAGCATAGAGCAGCACATGATAACAGATTTCAAGGTCAGATGGGCAAAAAGAGTTGATCTGGCCAAGTGGCAGCTTTCTGTCTCTGAGCAAGACACAACCTTTCTAAGCTGTATTTTAAATGGAAAAAAACATTTTTATTCCTTACACCACAGGAACTGTCAGGGCTGAAATCTCAAGAACCTAGCCCATGGTAGGACTCTGACTCTGTTTCCACCCCTCTCATAACTAACTCCCTCAGTCTTCCGATCTCAAGACACACATGTGCAATTCAAGTTCCAGCCCTTGCTGGTTGCCACTGTCATGCTGTGGGAACTAATGAGATGTTATTAATAGACATTTTCAGGGGAGAGAAGAGGAGGGGATAGTAAGAGAACAGCAGAGCTTCAGAATTTCATTCATCCCCCTGAGATTCTGAAACAGATAGAGACCTCAAAGAATTAGGCGAAGGAGAAATGCTATGAATTAACATCATTGCCACTTTGAAAGTGGTACCCTGTGAGGCCTCACCTTTTGCCTGTAAATACTCTGAGACATGAGACCATCTCTAATCATGATTCCTAACTTTTCAGTATTTTTAAAAGACTGCCCCATGGCTGACAAAACATAGTGAAGCCTCTTTTGTCTAGAAGCTTAGAGGACCTTGAGCTTGTCTTTTGTTTGCTCTCCCAGCTTTGCCCTGCAAGCCCATGCTACAGTGTAAAACAAACAAACAACCCCCATACCTTCCCCCCAAAAACCTCAAGCAAACAAAATCAAAATCAGTTTTCCCAAAATCCTCTTGGGTAATAAAATGGGGGATTGTAAGTACTATGTAAGAGAACACTAGGGACTTTTCCCAAACTTTGTCAGGGCAAAGATTACAGCAGAGATTACATTAACAACAGCATTTCTAGGGTCCTACATATTTTTTATGAGCTAGCTTCTTTTCTTTGTCATACCATCTAACAATCATACATACTGTGCTTCTCAGAAGATTATGGACCATCAAAGGGTAAACATGGTATTGCACTTATCTCAAATGTATATACCTGAGTGTCTGGAGCATCAAGGAAGGCAGAAGGACGATGAATCAAATAAAGATAACTGGATACCAGCTAATGCTCAATTTCAGTGGAAAGTTTCTTCAGAGCCTCTAGGGATCACTATTTGCATTGATCTGCTTGGGTTATCCTGCAACCAGAGCAATCTCAATGACTGCTTTTACTAACAACAAAATTGGTTTTGTTACATCTATGTTTGAAAACCTTCAATTGTGCCCAAGATCAGGTCTAATGTTTTTGACTGGGTCAAATAAGATCTTCCTGATCCTGCTTCTCCAGACTGTGTCTCCACTGTGTGCCCAGCCAACCTTCTCCTTGCATTTTGTCCTACAGCAGCAGCAACCTCTGTACTATCGTCCAAGCACCACTATACCTTTACTCACATTATGTCTCCATCCAGAAGTGCTCTTCACTCTCAAAACCCACAATCATCTTCCTAGAGCTGCCTCAAAATGAACCTTTCGATGAAGTCTGCTGCACCCTGGCAAGGAATTATTCACTGCTGCTTATTTTTGCTCTGACTGTGATAACAGTTATAAATGTCTTTATCAAGCATCAATATTTGGGCAGGCTCTGTGTGGGACAACTGTCATATTTTATCTCTAATCCACTGCTTTTCAAATTTTAACATGCACCAAAATGCCCTAGAAGCAGGGAGGGAGAGAAAGAAAACAAGATGTAAAAAAGAATTCAGTGTATTATGTATATGCTATCAAATCCATTCAATGAATGTAATCCTTATGTACAGCAAATATGTACTAATAAAGTTTGTTTTAAAGTTTTTAAGTCTCATAGACTTTTTAAAAAAGATTTCAGGACTGTACCACAGATTCTAATTCAATATGTCTGAGTGGCATCAAAGAATTTATATTCTAACAAGTTTCAGATGCTCCTAGCACGTGACCACATTTTGAGTGATGCTGTCGTACATGTGAATAAAATTACAGTACCACTTTACAAGGGAAGAGAAATTAGGTGACTTGCTACAGATTAAATTATTTAGTGATGAAGTTAGATTTTTGAATCACGGTCTCAGGAGCCCCAGCCTGAACTCCCTGACTCAATAACAGGGCTGACAGCCTCCAGCATTTACTAATAGTTCATTCTGCACCTGGCATTCCCCTGAGCACTGCTGACACATTATCTCATTTAATGATCAGAATCTTCTGAGGTAAAATCTATCATTCTCACATTATAATTGATGAAGAGACAGATGGAGAAAGGGTTACCTACTTTAGGTCACACAGTCAGTACAAGGTCAAATGGAGGACTCGTTTAGGACCAATGACAGCATGCCCATGCATTAACAGTCACCACTTTCTAAATGTAATGTTCTCCACCTTTCTTTGCAGTCACTGGTTTATCAGTAAGTCCCCACCCCCTCAACCCCACACACCACACTCCCTGCACCCTCACTCTGCCAGAAGGCGAGCACACCCGAGATCAGGGAGATTGTCTCATTTAACGTGGCATGGTAGCCACTGGCAAAATGCAGACAATTAGCAGGTAGATAAACGTGTTTGATGAGTGAATAAATATGCAAAATTGAAGGCATACAGAATGTGAAAATAACTGAAGTCTTAACCACTTGACAAGAAGATTGGCTTTCTCTACACTGGATCAGCAGAGCAATCAAGTTTGTCTTCAGATAAAAATAAGTAAATAAACATAACAACAACAGCAATGAAAAAAACTCTTTGTCTTCAGAGGCTGTGGGTTGGCATTCAAAGAAGGTTCTGGAGCCAGGCAAAAGACTGCAGGTTTGGCAAAATGAGGCTCCCTCCCTGAACTAAAAGTGCTTCTCTTGTTTCCTTTTTAACTAATTTCTCTGCTTTCTGAGCCTAGCAGGGGGCTCAGTCTAGTGGATGTTATTCAAACCAACAGCTGCAAAGGGGGAAAAAAAAGAAAAACAGAAAGGAACTTTTCTGTTGCTTGTAATCAAGGGTAAAAATAAAAGGCACAATGAAAATTAAGGAAAATAAATAGTGATCAAGGCTTTTTTTTCCCCATTTGCATGTGTAGTCCTGCTGTGTGTCCAACAATGGGGGAAAAACAGGACAGAGATTCCTTCAGCTCCCTCTGCTTGCAAGGACAGGAAGACACCCACCACGAGCCAGTTAAGGAACTGGTGAGACATACTCTCACAGCCCCCTTCTCCCACGCAAGCCGAGGAGAGGGCAGAGTAGGAGGATGGCAGGCAGAGGAGAGGCATAAGAAGGAATGAATCCTGCCTGGCCCTTATCTATGAGATGAGAGACTGCATTAAAATGTAGCCTTCAAGGTACTGATTCATCCAGATTGGGGCCTGGACTGGATTAGAAGTCCTGCAGCGAATTCATGCACAACACGCTTCACTGTGGCTGTCGCCTGTCTTCTCAAGACTGTGTGCCACGTTCAGGGCTTGATTCCAGCATTTGGGATCCAAGCTGAGATTTAGTCAGGACCACCCTTGGCCATGACGATTTGACTATAACTTTGGAAAAAGACAGCAAGGACAACAGCCTCTTCCTTACACCAAGCACACTGTGCTGTGGACCTGTGATATAATACCAAGCCTTTTTAAGGCTCTGTGATATAGGGAAACATCTGAATTTTACAGCCAAGGAGGCTCCAATGATGAAAATATGACATCAAGGACATGAATTCACATCTGTTTCTCTAAGATTGCCAAATTTAAATAAAAAAACAATTTATCCAGTATCATTCATCTAGAAAGTGGCAGAGCATGGATCCTCATTTGGGTCTGACCTGGAACTTACCATTCTGCCACCACACCAGGCTGTTCTAATAGACATGATGAGTTGAGTTTCTAGACTCACTGATGAACACGAGGCCACCAAAAGGGAAGAATCAGGGCAAAGAAGGCAAGTGCACTGAGAAGGTGCCTCAGACACAGTTGATAGATCAGGGGCAACATATGTAGAAAGAGCTGAAGAACTGACCATGAAGGTGTCATGAGCAAGTGGAAAGAACAGGGAGAAACTGAAGTCCATGTAGAAACCTTCTCAGCTTCATCCCAAATAGTTGAGTGATGGAGTAAAAGAAATTATAGTGGAGGATCAAGGGCTTACAGGGTGAAGGGACTTTGACATCTACACCTGAGAAAGTCAGAAATTCCCAAGAAACTTGCTCAGTTCCAACTGGCCTGATAGTAGACAGTGGGTGCTCGGCTGGCAGTTTCACCCTCCTCCAGCTGCTGAGTTTGTCAACTACTGATTCTCAGTCTCATTCTTTCTTGGAAATCACCTTACCCAAGATCATGTTTGCCTTGTTGTGGACATGGAGACCTGGCCAAGACTGGTTGATACAAAAGTCTGATCCTCTCCTCTCAATTTGAGACAAAGCTGAGGGGCCATCCTAGCTCCAGCTTTCTCCCACAGCATTGCCTGAATATTCAGTGGTAAAGATCATGGATCAGCTTTCTCCTCTGCCCAAATCTGCATTCTTCCCTCCCATGCAGGTAGGTGAACTTTGTCAAATAAATCTTCTGCACTCAATTCTCTGTATCAGATTTTGTTTCCAGAGAACCCAATCTAAGATGCTTCCTCTGCCTCAGTACCTTCTACCATTCCCTTCGAAGTACTGTCTGGAAAAAAAACACAGAGCATGCATGGGGAAGGTGGGAAGGGGAAACAGATGAAGCAAATGTCTGCATCTGGCCTGTGAGCACAGGATCTCCACCCATGGTTCCATGATTCCGCTCCATGGTATCTACACTGGTTCTGGCACTAACAGTTCAGCACAGACTCTAATTGCCCAAATCTTATTTGAGTCTTCACTGGGGCTGTCACTCCATCCAATTAACTAGAGGTTACAGAAGGATCCACTTGTCATTACAGCAATTCCTCCTTGTGCTAAATGCTTCCAGAATCTTAACTACCAAGCAAGCATGATGAGAAGAGGTGGCTCTGGTGAAGATCGTAGTATTTCTTTTTCACAGAGACAAACAGGCAGGGCACCAAGTCTGACATGCACTACTCATGTACAGCAGTTATGCAAATTAGGCAGGCCTAAATAAGTCAGGATGGAGAAGAGGATGGAAACGGAATGCAGATGAGGTGTAGGACTAGACCCAGCACTGCACGGAAGGTTGGGAACTCCATGTGATTGGGCAACATGGTACAGCAGAAGTATTCCGTAGCTGGAGCTCGCTGTGAATTTAGTGCCCAGCTCTTTCCCTGTGTGAGGGCTTTCACCAAGGGCTGCTCCGATCCTGCCCTCTCTCTCTAGTCTCCACTCCCAATACTCCATTCACCTCAGCCATGCCGATCACCTTCAATTTCTCCACCATACTATATGCATTCCCATTTCCAGGGTTTCCCACTCACCAATTCCTTTCCAGAAGGGTCTTCCTACTCTCTAAATGGCTGACAACTTTTCATCTTTCAGGTCTTTGATCAAATGTCACTTCCTCTAAGAAGGCTCTCTTATCCACTTACCAAAATGGGTCTCCTCACTTCTTCTCTGTCACTGTTTTATTTCAAAAATAAAGTAAAATTTAAAAGTCCTAATAAATTGTAACACTATATTGGTCTACTAACTCTTTTAAAGTTCATCTCTTCCTATACAATGGTATTTTCTAATATAGTCGTTAGAGCCATACGTGGGATTTTAGAGTAAAATTTAATGAAAATTAAATTGAAAATAAACTCATTGCTCATGAGAGCCATATTTCAAGTACTTTATAGCTACAGCTATTGTACAACACAGATCTAAAATACTACCATCGAGGTAAAAAGCAAAGTACTTGTATATAATAACTGTTTTAACCAATTCTTCTATCCCTGAGTACCAACAATAGTGCCTGGCATATAATAGCTACTCAGTAAATGTTTGAGGATACAGATAACAAGCAAAAACCAAATGTTTTAAACAGAAATGTTTGAAAGAAAAAATACTCATATTTCCCAAAGTTTAAGAAGTTTTCATAGCATGGCATCTAAACTGATCTTTGAAAGAGCCTGTAAGAGGAAGATGAAGGGGGACAAAGCAAAGAGAAAGACCAAAAAAAAATTGAAGGATGATCCATTATGCTTTTTAATGTTTAGAGATTTGACAAGATTTTTTCTGATGCAGAGCTGAGAGCTGAACTCAGGTCTCTGCTCATTCAGTGTCTCGTACTTGGAGGTTCATGGCAGAAATATTTGCCTCAGGCTATAGAATTTAAATGTGTGCTAAGTAAAGTACATCTTCAAAAAGTAAGAAAAATATACTGATCTCCAGAACTCGAGGTGAAAAAGAAATGTTTATATTTCAATAAACAGGAAAAGATCCCTGTATTCTCCTGGCCTACGTCCTCCTGGCTACTCTGCTTTAGACAAATGCTAGCATAACAGGTTACACAGAACACCAAGTACCAACTTTAGGATAGATAAACAGGAAAGGTGATCACTGAAGGTTTCTGGGCATGGGGAATCCATGACACAGCCTGATATGGAAGAGAAAGTGCCCATTCATATGCTCACCTGCTTTCAAACAACTCTGTCTCATACACAAGGATTAACTCCTCCCCACACACACATGATACATGCATGCTAACATCCTAGTGGAAACAGGGTGACTCTGTCACAGGTGGCCAGAACAGGGCTAGGCTTGCAGGGGGAAGACGGAAAAAAATTCTTATGTTTATGTCCCTTTAGGGGAGGAGGGTTCATTCTCTTTTGAAAGCTCATTTATGCAAGCAAACAGATCAGAACATGATATAGTCAGGAATTCCCACTGCATGTTTGGCTCTTTGCTTCATCTTGTGAAGATGAAAGGAAAAAGAAACAAAAGACATGGTGCGTGGAGCTGGTAGGAGCCCAGGAAACTGCTGTGCAATTCACAACCTTCATTGCCCCTCTTGCTGGTGCTCTCCGACAATGCAGCCCTGGGTCTTTTGCAGGGAAGAGGCAGGTCGGGCTGGTGCTGGCTGGGGAGCTCATTAGCACCTTGCCAGAGCCAAGGGCTGCCTGCTTTCCAGGAGGCATTTTGAACTCTCAGTTCAGTTGCTTCCTTGAAATCAATACGAGGCTTTTGCAGTCGCTCTATCCCCTGCTTTCGTAACCACTGGAGGCTGCAAACTTCTAAGGAGAACCTTTTGAGTTTATCAACACATATCTTTGCTTCACAGGAAACAGCATTCCATCTTTTGCATCTTGATCTTCTGAACTGTTAATGCAGTGGAATTCAGAGGCAGAAAAAGCCGACTGGGAACCAGAGACTGAAGCCAGGTTCCCCCACTTAGTCTTAGGGTGACAGAAAAACTATGTCTCAGACATACTTTATTAAATGATGCTTTTGCTGGCTGAGTGGGTTTTTAGCTTCTTTGCATGTGTTTACAATTTAGTTCCAGACACAACCCAGTAGGGCCCAAGCCTCTGGGAGGACATCACTGCAGCTGAGCCCTGTACGCTGGGACAGCAGTTCTTGTCAACCTCTGGGACAATAAGCCCTTAAGAGTTCTGTTGACTCCAAACAGCAGTGTGAACCAAAGACATACAGTTTTTTCTCACCTCCAGAGTGTCTCCAATAGCATCAGCCTTAATACTCCAATCCCAACATAGCCATGCTCTTTAAGACCTGTTGACATGACCTAATGAAAAGCTGATGCAGTTGGCTCCCAGGACTTAGGATTACAGAAGTCAGAGCCTGGCAGGATACTAGGAGAGGATCTAGCATAACCATACATGCAAAATGGGTAATAACATACTTACCTCAGAAAATGTATTGAAGAGTCATATAAGATCAGTCTCTTAGAGCACTGTGTCAGTCAGTTTTTGGACAATAACAAATGATCCCAGATCTTAATGAAGTACACAGACCTTTATTTCTTGCTCTTCTGTCTGTGGATCAGTTGTGATTTGGACAGGCATGGCTCTGGGGTGAGTTCAAATGTGTTCTACCTGTCCCTTCTTTCAGAAATAAGGCTGCAGGAGCAGCTGCTGCCAAAGGGAGGCTTTACTAAGGATGGACAGCAGGCAAGAGAGAGAGCAGAAGTAATGATGCCTCTGGAAACAGTTTCCAGGTAGAATTCCATAGATTACTTAATGGGCCCACTAATCCTTCTACCCCCACTAAGTCTTATAGCCTAGCTCAAGGTCAAAGGAGTTTTGTCAAAATTCAACAGGTGGTGAACTCTGCCCCTGCGTCTAGAGTGAAACTTGACAGAACAATAACCTTTCACAAGTGCTCAACAAGAACCAGGCAGAGAGCACTTTTTTAGCAAATGTTAGGTATTAACACTGGGATCATGATTGGCATAGGCTTGCTGAGGATTCATTGAAACTCAGAAAAAAAACTGGGGCAGGTGGGGCACAGTTAGGAGGGCTGGAGAGAGCTTGGGAAGCTCAGTTCCTCTTATAGGGTCAAGGCTGATTCTAAGAACTGATGGAGCCAGTGATCCCTGAAGAAGAAGGAAAGGCTTCGGCCAGATCTGGTGACACCCGAGGTGTCCGTGGGAGCTATGGGAACAGGAGGAGGCAGCACCCCATGGAAAATGACGTCATGGCAGGGCCAGGACTAACTCTAGCACTTCAACCTCTAGTCTCAGATAAAGCCCCATTCTTCTCTCAGCAAAGAGGAAAACATTTTTGAGATTGAGTCAATTACTTTCTATATATTTTTTGTTTTAAAAAAAATCCCCTTCAATGTTTATTCTTATTTCTTTTAGACTGAATCTTAACTCCAAAAATAGACAGCCTTTTTCAGTAGCCCCATCATTAGCACTTGCTACAAACACTATGTCCCCCACACATGGAACTACAAGCATGAAAAGAACAATTAGAGCAAGAATCTCCTGAGACTCAGGGACAGCAGTGGCTGTAGTTCCTGGGGCCCACAGTCTCCCAAGGGCATGGCTAGGATCCAGACCTTCCCTGGAGCACCCAAGCCTGCAGGATGGGGGAGGCGGATGTTGTTTGCTGCTGACAAGCTGGCATCTGATGCCCTAGGTGCCCTGTGCATGCCCTGCCTTAAGAGGAACTTGTCACTCATTTCACAAGCTCCACCTCTGAGTGTCCTTACTCAGGTCACTGTATCTTTCCGGCTCTCTGTTTCCTGCTCTAGAAAGTTCAAATCATAATTTTGGGGTTTTATGGGAGGGATGTATGAAATGATTTTCATATACATTAAAGAGCTATTTGATTCTATGAGACCAACCCCCAATACAGTTCCTCTTACACACAGGGATTCAAAGAGATTATAATCTAGTAGAGTTTCCTTCTAGGTAGGTGAAGATTTGGGGACATTCACTGTAGCTTATGATGGTAGAGAAATCCTCCCTGGAGAGGAAATACTTAAGCTGAACTATGAAAGAGTTGGCAAAGTAAAGAATACTTCCGAGAAAAAGGGGTAGTCAGCGCAACGGCATAGAGGCTGCCTATAATTACTTCGGGTGGTTTCCAGTGTGGGATGAAGTGGAGTGGACTGGAAGAAAAAATATTGTGAAGGGCTTCACTTTCTTGCTCAAAGAGGCAGTAAGTACTTGAGGACTACCTTGCATTTATACAACAAATGCCTGCTGGGTCCTTCAAAGTGCCAAGGACAAGGTGTATAGGATGAGTAAGGACAGTCCTAGTGCCTGTTATGTGGAAGTCATAAACTGAACTTGGCATATTTGCTACATAATGTGCAGTTTAGAGAAGTCACCTTGGATGGCAAGTGTAGGGAAGGCAGAATCAGAAGGCTAAGAAGCAACACAAGGACAAGTCATGGGGAGACTGAACTCTATCTGGCATGCTTGGGAAGGGCATTCATGGACAAGTCACATGAAAACTATGGAAAGTCATGGGGTCCAGTTCATGGACAGGTCCCTTCTGTGAGCAATGGGGCTGACAGAGGGGTGAGGAAGGCTCGACCTGACAGCAGGATGCAGAAGGGATCTGAAAAATAAGAGGGAGCAAGCCCTGACACATGGAGGAAGGGAAGTAAAGGAGCTGTCCCCACCTCTCAGCCATAGCCTCATCACAATCTTGTCTGCTATCACTTCCCAGGGGGGTCTGTGACCACTGTGTACACTTGGGAAGACATGCACTTGCTCTGCATTGTAAAAGGTGTCTGAATTCTGCAGAAGTGAAGACATTTGAAAATATCTCAGAAGGAGTTGGGAGGAAAGTTTCAAATCTATAAAATACATATAGGTGTCATGGATTGAACTGTGTCCCCCAGAAAGATATGTTTGAATTTTGATCTCTGATACCTGTGAATGGGACTTTATTTAAAAATAATCTCTGCAGTGCTCATTGAACTAAGGTGAAGTCTTCCTGGATGTAGACGGGCCCAACCCAATTACTAGTGTCATTGTAAGAAGACTTTTTGGACACAGAAATGACACATAGGAGAAGGCTATGTGGTGACAGAGACAGAGTACAGGGATGCGCTGTCAAGCTAAGGGGTAACGGAGACTACCAGCAGCACAAGCTCCACGCCTGGGCCTTCCAGAGATGTACACCTAGAAGCCCTTCTGCAGGAGGCAGAAAGATTCTCTCCCAGAACTGCCAGAAGGAACTAACTCTGGGCCTCTGATTCGTCACTTCTGGCCTCCAGACTAAGAGAGAATAAATCCTTGAAGCGGGGGCGGGGAATTTGTCATAACAGACCTGGGAAACCAATATAATAGCAGACTGAGCGTGTACCCTGGCCCCTTAGGGGTGGTATGCTGAAGCAACCCAATACCCACATTCACAAATACCGGACGTCACCCAGCAGGACAAGGCTAGAAGGCAGGAAGTTAGCCTTGAGGTGGCGAGCTGCCAGCTTCTGTCTTGTTCAGGTCTTATTTATTACTCATGAGCCACCCAAGCAATCAGTCTCACTGTGCTTATAGGTATGGCAACAGGCTTGCTCACACATGGTGGCATGTCTCAGTCAGGCAGAAAGTGGCAGAGTTGTCACCTGAAAAGAAAGCATCCTGTGGCTTGCTTTTGTGCCACAGGATTATACCCAGGCAACTCCTGTCCACAAAGCACACACTATTCGGAGCTAAGAGCCACATTCTTGGCCTTCTCTAAAATTAATCTGATTCATTAACTCATTTCCCTACATTCTTTTCCACGAAAACGAATATTTCAAGACAGGAAAAGTCCATCCTGTATATCTCTGGAAGACTTCTGGGACATAATAAATCTTTGTCTCACTGCTGGATCAATAAATTGACACAGTTGGAAATTGAGGTAGTACCACCCAAGCTATGTATTTCTATATATTTCTGTAATGACTTCAAATACCAGCAAACAGTACCCATTACTTGCTGTCTTTGACCACAGAGACTCACAGGAAGATGTTAATACTACGCACTGTGCAGGCTCCAGTCCGGCACCTCATGACACAGCTGGGAGGACCCACACCAAAAGCTTCTGCGGAGTCCACATGACTGGTGCTGCATTTATTCATTCATTTATTTATTTTGGTACCAGGAATGGAACTCATGACCTAGCACTTGCCAACCAGGCACAGTTCTGCTGAGCTATATCCCTGGTTAGTGCTGCATTCATAAGGCTGGCATGCCAGGAGCTTCATTCATAAACAATGAACAGGAAAGCCTTCTCCCAGGAGCCATAGGGAGGGAGGACAGCTGGAGAGAGGGAAAAAGGGGGAAAGAGAACATGAGCTGTGCTCTTCAGAGGGCCACAGCAGCACCAGAGAAACTGACCAGATGGCTGGGGGTGAGTGGCGGGCTGTTACCTGCTTGTGACCTTTGATCACATCGGAAGTGTGGCAGGAGAGAGGGCAGACACTGACAAGAAGGCATGCTGTGTCCTGAGAGAGGGGAAGATAAAAGAAATACATGTAATCCCTGTGGTTAATCCTGATACATTAAATTCAATGGATTAAGAAACACCTAGCAGACTTCATATCGGCACCTTGGTGGTTTTTCTATCTTGATATCAATGCCATTTTGTCATGATTGGCATAACTGGGTGATAAGCTGTGGGACTGGGGAGGGTTGGAGCTCTAATTTTGTTCCTTTATCAAACTTGTTTAGAATATTCTGAGTCTTATGTATTTCTACAGAAATGTAAGAATCAAAATGTTAATCTTTATAAAACATGATGCTGGCATTTCGGTAAGGGATTGTGTTTTCTGATCCTTATAATTTTCTTCGATTTGTTTTTGGTTTTATTCTGTTATTTCTAATTTCTTAAGGAAAGATATGAAGATATTTCATAACTTTCTTCTTTTCTAGTAAATGTACTTGGTGAAGAAAGAACGAAAGAAAGAAAGAAGGAAAGAAAGACAGACAAACAGATAGACAGACAAAGAAACGCCTAGCAGATTAGTAAGGCAGGTACCTGGGTGTGTCTGGGTGGGCAGTGGAGGCAGGACTTGGGGTTCTGCACCTTCTTTTCTGGCATTGTTCTCCTGCTCTGCATCCTGGATGCTAAGAACTGAGCAGTTTGTCTCCTCCATGATGCTTCTGCCTTGGAGCCAGCAGATCACAGACTGAAAATATGAGCCAATTAAACCTTTCCTCTTTTGAATTGTGGGTATCAGGTATTGTGTGTCCAGCAATGGGAAAGCCCACTAATACAGAAGATGAAGCACAGAAGGAGAGGCCGAAACAGACTGAGAAGCAGACACAGCTACACAGTTCAGTTCAACAGTGGCTGTCTAACAGAGTGAAACCCATCATAGAAGAAATTTAGAGGGGACCATGACCATTGTTATTTGTGGCTGACCCCAGGGGGCACAAACTGTAGACCACCACCTGCCCATGAGACTTCATTGGTTATGTGGTCAAATCCTTTCTTCTAGCAGGGAGGGTCACATACCAGGGGATTCCATCTTGTCCACCCTACTCTGTCTTCCCAGAATCCTCTTGAGGGGAAAGGTTCCTGCACCCTGTTCTCATCATGGGGGCCTGACTCTTCATGCTCTGGACACAAAGCTGGGCACATGACTCTGTGCTGCTCCAAATGCTATTGGGCTAATTTTGGGTGCTTGACCCAGGCAGGGATGGGCAGAACCCTTTGATGGTACTGACATTCAGACTTGTTGAAGAGCAAATTCTCTTACTCTTGAGTCTGTGAAACAAGAAGGTGTGGATCCAGAGCTGCCCATCCTCACTTGGCTCCGACTTGCCCTGTGAGTACGTCAATGAGGGGCAGACAGAGAAGGAAGCAGAGGCAGAGCCCTAGCTATGTCATCTGAGCCTTGGGGAGCCTGTGCATGGAAGGTGTCCCTACAGTTTGTGCCCCTAATTTCAGCCATAAATAACCATGAGAATGGTCTACTTTAAAGTTCTTTTATGAATGCTTCACTCTGGTGGAAGGCCACTTTTGAACTGACCTTGTTCAGACTGGATGTCTTGACCTCCCATTTGAACATGCCCACCACCTGCTTCAGGGATAAACGCAGTTAGATTTGCGGTACCACCCTCACACTGAGATCCAAACCAAAAGTGTCTCCCTTTCTGTCTGCCTGCTCAAAGTATTCCCTACTGAGTCCTCTTAGTGCTGTGTTGACAGTCACATGGTATTGACAGGACAAGAACAGAGTGTGGGTGGAGATCCCCAGGCTCAGGCAGGCATTAAGAACTGAGGCAAGAATAGCTTAACCCTGGCTGTGAGACGGGTCCTATTTCGGAGATGTAAAAAGGAGGCAGGGAAAAGCCATGCATAGCCAGAGGGAATTAATTCGATTGCAGTGAGTAAGAACCGGCAAGTGGGTCTGGCAGATATGAGCTGGGCAAACAGGTCCCAAGGCAAATGTGCAGACAGACTGTTCTACCTAAGAGCCTCCAGGAGAGTGAGAGGAGGAGCAGCTGGACAGCATGGCAGGAGGCCAGTGCCTCTACTACCAAGAGCTTCCTGATGCTCAGGGGGCCAGGGTACTTGTAAGATTCCTTACCCTTGCTTAGGTTCATTTACCTTCTTGTACCAAAAACTCCTTCTATTTGCCCAAAATCCTCAGTATGTGTATGTGTGTGTGCGTGTACATGTACGTGTATTGGTGAAAGGATGAAGTACAAGGGAGAAAAGCTGAGTTCCAAATTAGGATGGTACAGAGCAGACCAGAAAGTGTAAGAAATGAGAGAAAATTGAGATAAAATGTCAAGGAGAACATGAGACCTGTTGAAGTTAGACGTGAGCAGAAGAATATAAATCCCTAGAATATGTAAAAAGGCAAGAGAGAACACATTGTACTCCAGCATTCAAGGTCAGGTGACTTCTGATGACATCCCAGTGGCAGATAACTGGGGGTTGGGAGAGCCACTCACAGGGGCAGCCCCAGGGACCCTGGAACAGGTGTGCCTATGTAAAGGTGACTTCCAGAAACAGCAGGCTGCCCACGGAAGACATCCGAGACCAGAAGTCATTCAGGAGTCTCTCAGCGGTGGCCGTATAAGGGAAGACAGGACAGATGATAGCTTGGGGTTGGGACAGACGATGTGTGGGCCACGAAACTGGTGGAAATACATCAAGGCCTGGAAAGAGGGGACCTGCCATTTCCTCCATCTCTGCTTATCACAGAAATGAAGAAATAAAGTCAGTGGAGTCAGGGACTCAACAGATACCTGCAAAGATCTCTGAGAGTCACCCTGGTCTCTAGGTCTGCAAGTTTGGGTAGTCACTTAATGGGCTACCTTAGCACAGCTGGGGGCAAGGGTGAAAGATAAAAACAGGCAGTCTGCACACAGGGGTGAGTCACAGAAGTCATGAAGCTGAGCACGAGGCACATATGGCAGAAACATCTCGGGACAGGGGAAGCCCTCTGAAGCACTAGTTCTGAGAGTAGAGAGTAGAACTGGCTAGCTCCCCTTGGTGATTCCAACTCAGCACAACTGCTCAGATCACTGGAGGACCCCTACCAAAGGCCAAACAGGGAAAATGGCACTGCCCAAATGCTATGGGCACCTAAGTCCCCAAAGCAAGAAGCGTCAGAGTAGGGCCAGAGCCATGCTGAGGCACTGAGGTGACAGGGCACGGATCAGTGGCCACTCGGGGACCCAGTTCTATCCAGGGATTCTGCCTGCCTACACACGTGATCTCTAATGTCACAAAAAGAGGGGGAAAGATAGAGGTTGTGCTTGAGGGACCTTTCACAGGCCTGTCTAGGAAGGGGTTTATATCACAGGGACTCACGTTATTCTGGCCCCATCCAAATGCAGAAAGGAGGGTATAGTCTTCCTACCTACCCAGAGGAAAAAGAAATGGCACAGAGAACAAAGAATGTTGCCACAAGAATTTTTGAACTTCCCCAGCTGGTAAGCAGTAGGCCTGCCATGCTGTGATTCCCATGCTTCATTTCTCTGAGTTTCAGAAAATGTGAAGCAAGCAACATCATTAAGCCCTTTCTAGGGATAGAGAACATAAGCTGCAGTCATTTGCAGAGTTTAACTCAACAGCAAGAAGAGGACCAAGCCGGAAGTCAAACACAACCCTGCTTGATTCTACCTTAAAGCCCTTCCACCATCCTAAGAACATGGTCAGTCCCTTGGAAGGCACAGCAAACCACAGTCCTGACTCATGGGGCCTTGTTAGCTCCTCCTTCATGCATGTAAGAGAACAGAAGCACACACTACAGAGTACGTTTTGCCACTGATTAACTCAAAAAGGAGAGGCCCACCCTTAGTGCGAACAGATGATCACTCTGCCAGTAACCACATGCTCCCTGCGACTAGGTTGCATTCCATCAGAAAGCAAAAGGCTCCTTTTACTGGGCTGAAAGCAAGTCGCATCCTGCTTTCTCTCCACACACAAAGAAAGCAACAGGCATGCTATTCTGATTAATAATGAAAATCTGGTACATTCACATTTCATTTTAAGAGGAGACCAAACCCTAGTCTCCTTTTCTGCCAGGTCCAGGAAAGCATGAAAAGGGAAAAGAATCACATGCATTAGTAGAAAAAAAAAAAAAAAAAGCAGTTTAGAGAAGCCAAAATAAATCCATCTGCCCAGGTGGTGGGAAAAGAGATTTTATACTCTGCTTGCATCCCCAATGAGGCATAGCTGTGGCATTTGTTCCTCTTACTATTTTAGGAATGCATGCTATTGCTTAAATAAAGGGAATTAAGAGAACCACTACTAATTAATACAATCCTGTCTTTTGACAAAGAGAGAAATAGAGGCCCTAAAAATGGTCACTCAAGCCTAAGTAACAGCAAAATAGAAGCCACGTCTCTTCTCAGCTAGCCTTTCCCTAAGCACTGGCTCCGAGCTCTGTGCAGCAGGAGGAACACAAGCCTGGCAGGGCACTTGGATGTAGACTTTTCAAACAATGCATCATGGGTACAAGAAACTTCATCGATTATCCTGAGAGCCATCCATGCCCTTCAGTCACCAAATCCTGCTTTACGGGATCTGCTGCACGCTTACTACTTCAATTTTGTCTTTCACATGTTTAAATGTGTGGCCACAATTTCTTTATGAAGATCGTTTCTTAAATGACAGGCAGTGCCTGCTTTTGAAGGACACACTGCTTTACTCCACTTCATCTTGCCACTGCATACCCAGTTGCAGTCTGGGCTCGCCAACAGGTAAGTGGGCTTGGGTTAAAGAGCCAGCAAGCTGGGTGAGTATGTGCACAAGGCCAGCTCCATGACCAATGGGGCCAACTTAGACTGTACACTGGATGCCTTGCCACATGCACCAGGACTCACCTGACAGGGAGCTCACCAGTTATTAGAATCCTAGTGTAAGATCACTCTTCTGCTCACATTAGCCAGGATCTGCCTGAGCTCCCATGGTTCCTGAACTGCATGGGAAATAGCTAAGATAGCTCCGAGTCCCTTTTCTTCACATATATTCACAATATCTCCCTTGTTCCAGAATTTACAGACTCTGTAGCAATCAACTGTTGAGACAGAGATGTTTTAAATTTTAAAAAACTCAACATCCCCCATATTATAATTGTCCAGTCTTTAGGTCATAGAGAATTTGGACTTTTGATCTCAGTATCAGTAAAAGAAAGAAGAAGCATCTTTCTATTCATTTCTAACTAAGCTAGAGTACTTGGACTGAAGAGTCCAAGCATAGGGAGGTGGCTAATGGCTTTTCTCCATCCAATTTGTATGATCTAGGATAATACTAGATGCTACAACAAATTACTCCCAAGGCATTGTAGCTTAACACAATAATTTATTATTATTTAAATAACAAGCCTGCTTACAGAGAATTTTCCTCTACCAGGTGATTCATGGGCCTACACTGTTCAATATTTTGACTCTGTCACCTCCTAGGAACTTGAAGTTGTGTTTCGAGGCAGACAAAGCAGGCATAGAAAATGGTGTAAATGATGACCTGCTTTTTTTTTAAACTCCTTGACCCTGAAAGAACATGCAGAACTTGTGCTCATGTTCTTTGACTGGAACTAATCATAGTGCCCAAGTTAGAACAAGGCAGGCTGGAAAATGTAGCCCTTCATTACCAGGATCAGCCCACACAATTTGATGGGCACTTGGTCAGCTTCATTGGTCTCAGACTCAATGGGAGCTTCTCAAAATTTAGTACTGGATGGTTAGCATTTTCCCTACTGCACTTCAACAGGTATTTAATTGGAAAGCAGAAGAGAGGAGACTCTACTTCGTAAGTGAACCATAGTCAAATGTTAACTTTCTAGTCAAAGAGAGACCTGGACTCAGATAAGCTGAATCACTTCTTCATAGTCACATAAACATTTCCACCTTCCTTCTCTCCTGTATCTCATAATGCATCTGACCCCAAAGCCCACGGGGTTACAGCTGAACACCAGACATCAGAGATAAAGTAGGGGAGGGGTCTGGACCAAGGCTTCTCAACCTGACCACAACTGGCCTTTAGAACTGAATCATTCTTCACTGCAGGAGTCTGTGCTGTGTACTGTAGGATGTTTAAAACCATTTCTGGAGCCCAGCCTGTTTAGCTGCCGCGCCTGGCCACAGGTCTGCAGAGGAGGAGCTGGGCAGATCTAGGGTGCCCTCACTGGCCTCTCTGCGTGTCTGGAGGACTCTGGATTTCTGCGCCCAGACTGCTGGAGTTCCCTCAGGCTTCCAGGTGCAGTGAAGGAGAGAGGTGGGTTTAAGGCTTCCACATCAGCCTCCCCATTCCCGGCTTCATTTGGAGACCTGCTGAGCTCCCGATAGGTGGGCTGGCCCACACTACCAGCCTAGCCCAGCCTGTTTAGCTGCCGCGCCTGACCACAGGTCTGCAGAGGAGGAGCTGGGCAGATCTGGGGTGCCCTCACTGGCCTCTCTGCATGTCTGGAGGACTCTGGATTTCTGCGCCCAGACTGCTGGAGTTCCCTCAGGCTTCCAGGTGCAGTGAAGGAGAGAGGTGGGTTTAAGGCTTCCACATCAGCCTCCCCATTCCCGGCTTCATTTGGAGACCTGCTGAGCTCCCGATAGGTGGGCTGGCCCACACTACCAGCCTAGCCCAGCCTGTTTAGCTGCCGCGCCTGGCCACAGGTCTGAAGAGGAGGAGCTGGACAGATCTAGGGTGCCCTCACTGGCCTCTCTACGTGTCTGGAGGACTCTGGATTTCTGCGCCCAGACTGCTGGAGTTCCCTCAGGCTTCCAGGTGCAGTGAAGGAGAGAGGTGGGTTTAAGGCTTCCACATCAGTCTCCCCATTCCCGGCTTCATTTGGAGACCTGCTGAGCTCCCGATAGGTGGGCTGGCCCACACTACCAGCCTAGCCCAGCCTGTTTAGCTGCCGCGCCTGACCACAGGTCTGCAGAGGAGGAGCTGGGCAGATCTGGGGTGCCCTCACTGGCCTCTCTGCATGTCTGGAGGACTCTGGATTTCTGCGCCCAGACTGCTGGAGTTCCCTCAGGCTTCCAGGTGCAGTGAAGGAGAGAGGTGGGTTTAAGGCTTCCACATCAGCCTCCCCATTCCCGGCTTCATTTGGAGACCTGCTGAGCTCCCGATAGGTGGGCTGGCCCACACTACCAGCCTAGCCCAGCCTGTTTAGCTGCCGCGCCTGGCCACAGGTCTGCAGAGGAGGAGCTGGGCAGATCTGGGGTGCCCTCACTGGCCTCTCTACGTGTCTGGAGGACTCTGGATTTCTGCGCCCAGACTGCTGGAGTTCCCTCAGGCTTCCAGGTGCAGTGAAGGAGAGAGGTGGGTTTAAGGCTTCCACATCAGCCTCCCCATTCCCGGCTTCATTTGGAGACCTGCTGAGCTCCCGATAGGTGGGCTGGCCCACACTACCAGCCTAGCCCAGCCTGTTTAGCAGCCGCGCCTGGCCATAGGTCTGCAGAGGAGGAGCTGGGCAGATCTGGGGTGCCCTCACTGGCCTCTCTGCGTGTCTGGAGGACTGTGGATATCTCTGCAACCAGGGAGGGTCCACAGGATCCTGAAGCACTGCGGCCTGTGGTGAGTACCCTAACCCGGCTGCGATTGAAGAACTGTGGAGTTTCCAAGGGGCAGGTGGGCGCACAATGTCCCTGAGGCCCAGCTTGTCTGGAACTGTGGAGTTCTGAGCAGGCAGAGGAGGGCCACTGGTTCTGTAGGCCTAATGGCTTGGAGTAGCGCGGCGCCAGAGTCCCAGTAGCTCCAAACATAGAAGGGGATTTTCAACAGATCCTGAGGAAGCTTTCAAGTAACACTTGAAACACAGAAATATAGGAAAATGACAAAACGAAAGACCAAATTACAACCTCAAACCTCCAGCCCATCTCAAGAAACCCTAGGAGCGATGTATATAGAAGAAAATATATCCCATCCACCTCATATATCGGACACAATAGCCACTGAAATTGACAAGCAACTCCAGGAAGCTTTAAAGAAATTCAAACTCGAAATAATCTCCCAGATAAAAGAAGAAATGATAAAAGAAATGAAAGAGATTCTAAATATATCTAAAGAAAACACAGATAAAAAATTGGAGGAACTAAACAAAAAGATAGAATCCCTAGGCGAGCAATATAAGAAACAAACAGAATACATAATGCAGATGCACAGAGATATACAGGAAATAAAAAACTCCACTGAAAGTTGTAAAAACCGCCTTAATGAAAGTGAAGATAGAATTTCAGACCTTGAAGACAGGATTGCAGCTAGTGAACAGGAAAGGAAAGATCTTTTGAAAATAACAAAGAACCAGGAAACAACAATTCAACAACTGCAAGACGATGCAAAGAAGAATAACATAAGAATGATAGGGATTAATGAAAGAGAGGGAGACAACATGAAGGATGTCAGGAGGATATTTAGAGAAGTAATAGCTGAAAATTTCCCAAGCATGAGATCAGAAACTGACATCAGGATCAGTGAAGCATATAGAACTCCAAACAGTCATAACCAAAATAAAACTACACCCAGACATATAATAGTCACCATCCCAGAAATCCAACACAAGAATAGATTATTAAAAGCTGTCAGAGAGAAAAGACAAATCACTTATAAAGGAAAACCTATCAGAATCACAGCAGACTTCTCAGCACAAACGATAAAGTCAAGAAGAGCATGGAGTGAAGTATTCCAGATCCTAAAGCAAAATGATTTCCAACCAAGACTGATATATCCTGCAAAACTATCATTCAAAATAGATGGTGCAATACGATACTTCCATGAAAAAGAACAGCTGAAGAACTTCATGAACACCAAACCAACCCTGCAAAAAATATTGAAAGACAGTTTAGATACACAAAGGAAAAAACCACTAAGCAAAGCAAATAATTAAACAGAACCGAAAGATAAAGATGCAACAGCAGAGAGATAACATTCCTACAATTAACCAGCATTTAACAGTAATAACCATTAATGTAAATGGTCTCAATGCACCAATCAAAAGAAACAGACTAGCAGAATGGATCAAGAAACAAAATCCAACCATATGCTGTTTACAGGAAACCCATCTAACCCAGAAAGATACTCACAGACTGAAAGTCAAAGGATGGAAAACAATTCTTCATGCAGCAGGAATCCAAAAAAAGGCAGGAGTAGCCATTCTGTTTGCAGACAACGTGAACTTTAAACCAACAATGACCATAAAGGACAAAGAAGGTCACTACATACTCGTAAGGGGAAAACTCCAAGAGGAAGAGATAACTATCTTAAATATATACGCACCAAACTCCAGAGCACCCAGTTATATAAAACAAGTATTAACAGAAATGAAAACTCAAATTATCAGTAACACAATTGTAACAGGAGACCTTAATACACCACTGACACCAAGGGACAGATCAACCAGACAGAAAATGAGCAAAGAAATAACAGAACTGAATCACACCTGTGAACAAATGGGTTTGATAGACATATACAGAATGTTCCACCCAACAACATCAGAATACACATTCTTCTCAGCAGTACATGGATCATTTTCTAAAATAGACCATATATTAGCTCACAGAACATATTTAAGCAAATGCAAAAGAGTTGAAATCATCCCTTGCATATTATCGGATCATAGCGCTCTGAAATTAGAAATTAATGACAAAGGATACTGCAAAAATTCCGCAAACACATGGAAACTAAATAACACACTCTTGAGTAATCAGTGGGTCACAGAAGAAATTAAAGAAGAAATTAAACAATACCTAAAAGAAAATGAAAATGCAGATACAACTTACCGGAATCTGTGGGATGCAATGAAAGCCGTTCTGAGAGGAAAATTTATTGCACTGAGTTCCCACATCAGGAAAACAGAACGAATACAAGTAAATAACTTGATGCTACACCTCAAACAGCTAGAAAAAGAAGAGCAAGTCAAGCCCAAAGCCAAAAGAAGAGAGGAAATTATAAGAATCAGAGCAGAAATCAATGCAATAGAGACTAAGAAAACAATCCAAAGAATCAACGAATCAAAGAGTTGGTTCTTTGAAAGAATAAATAAAATCGATAAGCCTCTAGCCAACCTTATTAAAAAAAGGAAAGAAAAAGCTCAAATTCATGCAATAAGAAATGAAAAAGGAGAAATCACTACAGACCCAATAGAAATACAGAGGATCATCAACACCTATTTCGAAAACCTCTACTCTCAAAAGTTTGATAACACAGAAGAAATAGACAGATTCTTAGAAGCATATGAAGTACCAAAGCTAGATCAAGAGGATATAAAACTGTTGAATAACCCAATCTCTGCTAATGAAATTGAGAATGTAATTGGGTCCTTGCCCACCAAGAAGAGCCCAGGCCCAGATGGATTCACTGCAGAATTCTACAAGAAATATAAAGAAGACCTAATGCCGACACTCCTCAAACTATTCAATGAAATTGAAAGGGAAGCAATCCTTCCTAAGTCATTCCTGGAAGCAAATATTACTCTAGTACCAAAACCTGAGAAAGACCCAACTATAAAAGAGAACTATAGACCGATCTCCCTAATGAACACAGATGCAAAAATCCTCAATAAAATATTGGCAAATAGCATCCAGCAAATCATCAAGAAGATTATACACCATGACCAGGTGGGATTCATCCCAGGAATGCAAGGATGGTTTAACATACGCAAATCAATAAATGTAATCCACCATATCAATAAAGCCAAAAATAAGAATCACATGATCATCTCTATAGATGCAGAAAAAGCCTTCGATAAGGTCCAACACTTATTCATGATAAGAACTTTACAGAAAATTGGAATAAATGGTCTTTACCTCAATATAATAAAGGCCATTTATGACAAACCAACAGCCAGCATCATACTAAATGGCCAAAAATTGAAAGCCTTTACTTTAAAATCGGGTACAAGACAAGGATGTCCTTTATCACCACTCCTATTTAATATAGTACTGGAAGTACTAGCCAGAGCAATTAGGCAAGAAAGAGAAATAAAAGGGGTAAAGATAGGAAAAGAAGAAGTTAAATTATCATTGTTTGCAGATGACATGATACTCTACATAGAAGACCCCCTAAACTCCATTGAAATACTCTTAGATACAATAAATAAATTCAGTAATGTGGCTGGATACAAAATCAATATTCAGAAATCAATAGCATTCCTATACACGAACAACAAAATTACAGAGAGGGAAATAAGAGAAACTGGACTATTCACATTAGCAAGCAAAAAAATGAAATATTTAGGAATTACTCTTACGAAAGAAGTGAAAGACTTATACAGTGAAAATTATAATACACTGAAAAAGGAAATTGAAGATGATCTCAGAAAATGGAAAGACATCCCTTGCTCATGGATAGGAAGAACAAACATTGTGAAAATGGCCATTCTCCCAAAACTGTTATACAGATTCAATGCAATCCCAATAGAAATACCATCAACATACCTTATAGATCTAGAGAAATCACTCCTAAATTTCATCTGGAACCAGAAGAGACCTAGAATCGCAAAGGCAATTCTAAGCAGCAAAGACAAAGCAGGAGGCATCACAATCCCTGACTTGAAGTTATACTACAAAGCAACAGTAGTAAAATCAACATGGTATTGGAATCAAAACAGAGCTGAAGATCAGTGGAATAGATTAGAAGATACAACCACAACTACGAACACACTCAACCACCTTATTTTTGATAAAGGAGCCAAGCAGGTTCACTGGAAGAACGACAGTCTCTTTAATAAATGGTGCTGGAAAAACTGGCTCTCCATTTGCCGAAAACTAAAGCTAGACCCATGTCTATCACCATGTACTAAATTAAAATGTAAATGGGTCAAAGATCTGAATATTAAAACAGAAACACTAAATCTATTGGAAGACAAAATAGGTAGAAACCTAGGAGACATAGGAGTAGGTAAAGAATTCATGAACAGGACTCAAACCGCACGGGAAATTCTTCCCAGAATCAATAACTGGGACCACTTCTTATTAAAAAGTTTCTGCATGTCAAAAGAAATCTCCAGCATAGTGAAAAGAAAACCCACAAACTGGGAAAAGATTTTAGTGAACTCTCTCTCAGACAAGGGCCTCTTGTCTAAAACATACAAAGAATTAAAGAAACTCAGACCTCCGAAATTCAAAGATCCAATCCAAAAATGGGCATCTGAGATGAATATGCAATTCTCAGATGAAGAAATGCAAATGGCAAATAAATACATGAAAAAATGCTCATCATCATTGGTCATTAGAGAAATGCAAATTAAAACCACACTGAGATACCATCTCACTCCTGAAAGAATGGCCAGGATCAAGAAAACCGACAACAAATGCTGGAGAGGCTGTGGGGAAAAAGGAACTCTCCTGCACTGCTGGTGGGAATGTAGACTGGTACAGCCTTTGTGGAGATCTGTCTGGAGATTTCTCAAAAAGTTGGGACTGGAAATCCCATTTATTCCAGCTATTCCACTTCTAGGCATATTCCCAGAAGAACTGAAAGCATCATACCACAGTGATATATGTGCACCTATGTTTATAGCAGCACAATTTGTAATCGCCAGATCTTGGAAACAACCCAAGTGCCCATCAACTGAGGAATGGATAAAAAAGTTGTGGTATTTCTATACAATGGAGTATTATTCAGCTATAAAGAAGGATCACATTGAGATATTTATCAATAAATGGGCACAGCTTGAGACCATACTCATAAGTGAAATAAATCAATCTCGCATGTGTGAATACCGAATAGTTTCCCTAATGTAAGTAATGATTCAAATATATAAAAATATGTGGTAATCATGATTCCCCATTAGGTGGCCTTGAAGCCTTATAAAGTTTTCACTCATTAATTAGAAAGGCTTTATTCTGGGCTTCTTGATATGAAAATATTTGAAGCTAGAGTATATGAAGTTTTACCCAAATATTTCAAGGAAAAAGACACTATGGTAACTACTATTAAGTCAGGTTATAAGGTGGTGAAGTACTAGGTTATTGAAACAGTCATGCTGTGACCTCTATTGTTATATTGTTATGTCCTGTTTTATCTCAATCTCCCCCTTATTGTTTCAAAAAAAAATTATTTAGTCATTTCTTATGTTTGTCTTAATTAAAGAAAAAATTCAAAAAAATTAGGATATATAAATAGTAACTCTTTTCGATTTCCTATTAACTTGTTTTGAAGTCCTATAGTACTCCCACGATCTTGTTTTGACTGATTAGACTCTGTTCCATTCTATATGATAGTATCAAGTTTGAAGACATAGGCAACTACTTTGAAGACAATAAGATTCACTAAGATACCCATTCTGGTTTGACTATTGTCTTCTTTGGAAGTCCTGTAATGTTTACAATGCCTAAGTTTTATTGGTCTTGTTCTCTACTGTTTTGTCCAACTTTATAATATCTAATAAGATAGACAATTCTTTTTAAGGAAACAAGGGACAACGTTGATAACCATTGTTGATAAACTTGTACTCTGTTCTACACCATGTGCTATGTCTATCCTTGGTATTGACTGACAGCTTTGTTTTGCCATATTTGACTGTATTCTCCCCCCCCCCCAAAGAAAGTAATAAGCACTAAGGAGTAATAAAATCCAAGATGTGTAAATTTTGTTGTAAAAAAGAGAGGGAAAAAAAAAAAGAAAAGGAGCTCTAACGGATATAACAGCAAGTGTGTTTGGGGGTGTTAAATAGCTGACTTTATCAATGTTTTTGGAACATTGAACACAGCTGTTTGCAGTCTCCCTGTTTGAATGTCCACCTTGTGTTCTTTGATACTGTGATTTGAGGAACTATTTTCAAGAAAATAGTGTGTAATCTACTAGCAGGTAATTTCTTACTGTTATGGTTTTTTGTTTTGTTTTGTTTTGTTTTGTTTTGTAGTTCTGTATTGCGTGTACCCTTACGCCGCTTTGGTTTGTTTTGTGTTTTTCTCTTTTTCCTCTTAAATAAAAAAAAAAAAAAAAGAACCATTTCTGAGCTTTATTTACAGTAGATACCAGTATCCTTCTTCCCAGTGATGACAAGACTGTCTCCAGGCAAGACATACCCAAAAGAATGAAGAATCACTCTCAGCTCAGAATCACTGGCTGTAGCAAAAGCTGCAACTTTTAGAGGTGAATTAGGCTGCAGTGAGGGACAGAGGGAATAACCAGAGCATCCTTCAAAGCTGCAGGTCATGCTTTAAGTGAACTTAGCTGAGCTTGAAACTTAGGTCCCTAAAAACAATATTCCACATAAGTCTACCACAGAATAAAGCATTATGAAAAATTAGAGTTAGGCACATCAAAAATAGTCTCCTTTACGACAGGAAGAAGACAGACCAGGATTGCACAACTGGGAAGCTGAGTAACAGGACGTCAGCATCCTCATCTGTAACACAGGCCTATAGTGAAGATTAACTACAATCTCACACACAGACAGCCACTGTAGTGTCTGGCATGCAATGAATGGTCTACAAACAGTAGCTAACTGCAGCCTTTGAAGCTCGTTTCAGGGCCCCAGATCATTCTTCCATTTGATCACAAGACGGTAATGTTCCAATTGAATGAGGATTTAATGCAATTGCCATTTGATTTAATTTCTAAATGCATTAAAACTGTTAAAGTAACACATCATCATGCAGCTGATGAAGTAGTCAAAATAATTCAAGGAAACCAATACTTGTCAGGTTTTATTTATCCACATTTACACTTCTTTAAAAATAAGCTGGTCTTTGTGCTTGTATGGAGTATAATATACATAGATATTTCCCAATGAGCTTCCCCCACACACATATGTTCAAGTTAAAATTCTCACTTTTCTCCCATCTGTCAGTTCTCTTTTCCTATGAAAAGCTAATGAGGATGTTAGAGGAAGTCAGAGACTAAGGTAAGGTAGCTGGAAAATGTGGAAGGACAGGAACTCATAAAGATAAGAACACAGAGCGAAATTTTGTTTACCTAGTATCTCTATTTCCATGATCCCGCCCCCAAATCTAGAGGAGCCAACACCATGATTCCATTGTATAATTAGAATCATAAAATGATATTCCTAATGCACAAAGTTAACACAGGGTATGTTAGCATTTGAAACCAATATCTCTGATTTGCAATCTATGTGTTTTAGATAATAATGGTTATGGCAAAAATGATGCAATTTAATCATAAAAATTAAGACTAAAGAAATGCAAAAGAATAATCTGCACATTCAGATATTTTCCTATACAGCATAGAGTATGCATAGATGAGGATGAGGATGCTAAGGGTTTTCTCTAAAAGTCAAATTCAAGCATCAAGTAGGAAGAGGGGAGAAGGCAGATTAAATCAGATGTGAAAATTGTTAAACTTTTAGACATAGGTTAGGGCCCATATATTCCCATCTGTGGGGCTCTTGGAATATAGGTAGGATTCCACTTGAGACAAATCTTACCTCAAATGAAGCTGAAGAAAGTCCAGCTTATGTTAAGTAATCATCGTACGTCACATGGCAGCTTGCATCAGTAGCATGTTTTGGGCAAATTCACTAAAATCCAATACTGTAACCAAAGGAGGCTAAGAGATGGCCACAGAGGAACACAGGGAATTATGTTTATAGCTTCCACAAGTTTGAAGGAAAAATGTAATACTTAAAGGATAAGATAAAGCTAGAGTAAGCTGTCAAGTAGACAGAACTTTATCAAAAGCAGCAGTAAAACCAGCAGCTCAAACGAGAGGTTAAGAATTGAAGGACGGTCACTGATCAATTCAGATAATAAGCCTATCCATCACGTTAAACACTTACTGGTTCTTTGTGGTGAGAACATTCAAATCTCACACTATACCCCACAAACACGTAGTTGTCATATGTCCGTCAAAATAACATAAAACTTTAAAAAGCAAAATTTCATAAAGAAAGGGATAGTGAAGGTTCCTGAGGCAGCTTCCTGCTTGTGATGAAACAGGTTGGGAACTCTCAGCAGAACCTCTGCATGCCAGGTCCCGCCCCAGGGCTGTGAACCTAGAAGGAAACACAAGTGGCAAATCTTCTCCCTTCAGAATCCTCTGTTGTAGGAATGATAGATGGTGCGCTGCTGCAATCTGGATCTCAGATAACCCTACAAAGGTCCCCAAAGGGTTTGGTTCCCAGGGTAGAGCTCCTGGGGAGTGGCAGAACCTTTAGGAGTGGGGTGTTCTCAGGTCCTTGGGGTTATGCCCTTGAAGGGGATTGTGAGACCTCAGTTTCCTCTTCCTCCTCTGCTTCCTGCAAGAGGTGAGTAGTTTGCCCTACAACATGATGCCCACTATTGCCATCCGGCACAACCATCAGATGTCCAGAGCATTCGTTTTTCATGATTTTGAGCTGGAACCTCCAAACCATGAGACAAAATTGTCTTTTTCTTTTCATAAGTCAGTGAGTGCAGGTATACTGTTATTGTGATCGAAAGTTAACATGTGCCCACATGAAAATGACAATGTCAGGTCATTGGTGATAAGACAAAGTAAGAAAATGAAAACATCATACATGGGGCAGGGGTTGCAATGTGTGTGTAGGGGTGGTGTTCTTTTAGATAAGGTGGTCATGGGAGGTCTCCACAAGAAGCTATTGCCACAACAGAAAAATGAGTGAACAAAACAAGTGAGGCATATAATTATCTGGAAGAAAAGCATTTCAAACAAAGAGAAAATAGAAAGTGCAAAGGTCCTAAAGTCAGCAATAGCTTGGTATGGTTCAAAGAAAAAGAAATGAACAAGTGTGGCTATGGAAGACAAATATGGGGCTGGAGTCAGAAGCCAAAGAGACAGAAAAGGGCCCTCTCTAAAGGCTATGGTAAGAAATTTTGGTTTTGTTCTGAGGGGAATAAGAATTATTGGAGGGTTTATGCAGGAAATGACATGATTTAACTTGCTTCAAAACTATCACTCAGGGTGCTGCATACAGAATAGACCTCAATGGTTCAAAAACAGAGCAGAGAGGAATGTGGAAGAATCATTCAATTGGAAAAAAAAAGAAGGGGTTTGGCCCCATGCACAGTGATCAGCAAATGATAGCCCATGGACCAAATCTACCCTCTACCGGTCTGAATAATTAAATTCCTGGCACACACGTATGCTCATTCATCTGCGTATTTTGTAGCGCTGCCTCTGCTACAACATCAGAGCTAAAAAGTTGGAATGCAGACTGTAATGTCCACAAGCTGAAGATATGACTACCACACTTATACAGGAAGTTCACCAACCTCTGGTCCAGGGTGTAGAAAGGCAGAAGAGGTGGATTTGATGGAGACTTGGGAGACAGAGTTATAACCAAAACAGAAGCTAGAGGCTAGCCCAGGCTGTTGTACTGAAGCCTGATCTCCAACAACTGAGAAAACAGGCTTCCAGGTCCCCTTTGCTCTAAGGACTGGCAGGAAAGGAGAGTTCAGGTCTGAGGGATCCTTTGCATTGCTCTAGTGGCTCTCCAAGTACACTGCTCAGAGTGATGCTGGCTTCATACTTTCTCCTGGCAGATGCTTTTCTTCCACTGCTGCTCTCACTGAGGAGGCAGCAACAAGGAGTCTTGGTCACTCAGAAGGTTGTGATGCTGCAGCTGATATATCCTGCTTCTATCTCAGGCCTTACTATTTCAGTGCATGGCGGCCGATTTCTGGCTCTCATGTCAAACCTCATTGGCCACAGACTTTCTCCAAAGCCCCAGGACTACCCTCCCCATGTGCAGGAAATTAACACCCTCAGGAGAAGCTTTTAATCAATCCTGTAGGCCCCAATTCCCTCATCTCTCAGGAATCACACTGATCTCTAGCATTCCTCAGTAAGACTAATGTCCACAGTGGCCACTGCTAAAAAATGTCCTGTTTATTTGATGCCCATGTCTCCTGTCTCATTTCTCTGTATTTCAAGTCCTTTTGCATTCAAACTTTTGCTTCTTGGACTCCTGGTCCTTGATGTCTTTTATCTTCTCTCCTCTTGCAAATACAGGTTGTATCTTTGGCCACAAGCAGATGCCTGAGAATGGCTTTTCATAGAGCACAGGCAGGTCTAAGGAGGAAAGAAGAGCTGGACACAGAGCTCCATGAGTATAACACAATATTAGCTACAGGCAGGGCTGCAGAGAAGCCCCTGACCTAGCAGCTCCTATTCTAGTATAAAGAGTCTGCAAATGTCCTCCTGGCTACCTTTCCAGACCCAAATATGTTTGCCACTCATGTCTCAAAACTAATCCAGGATGTCCCTGCTTATGAGCCTGCCAGAGCACAGGACCCAGCTCAAACAAGGCTCTACTTCCAAACTCTTTCAGACTGCATTAATTGTCCCAACCTTTATATTTCCTCAGCTCATATCTGATTATAGGACTGGATTTTGCAAGATATTTAGGATAGGAGGGACAGGTCTATCTCTGTCACTTGTAAGATCTGTGACCTGGGAAAGCTCCATAGCATCTCTGATCCTCCACACCTTCATTTATAAAAAGGGCATGCTCACAGGGCTTACATCATAGGGTTACTTTTGAGATGTTTAGCAGGTGCCTGCCACAATTTCCCTGGCCATGTGCCGGAGATTTTTATGTCTCCTTGCCTGTCCACAAGCTTGTCCTAATATCTAGCACTTAGTTGGGCTCAATAAATCTTTATTAAGAAAATGAATACAGAAAAAATGTGAGTCCACTAATCTAACTATTATATCTTTCAACTAGAGGTTGTAAAGTCAACTCAGTCAGAACTAGACTAGTGAGAGCGTAAAACAGGTCATGTTAGAAAAGTGGTCAACCGTGAAGCATGTGCCCCCAGAACTCAGCAGCCCACTGCTGCCAACCCAGAATATGGGCTCAGTGTACCCTGACCTGACACAGCTTCAAGTAATGTTCAAGCATTGAAACAAAATGTTTGAAACAGAATAAAAAGGAACAAGAAAAGACAATGCAGTATAAGTAAAGCATCCCACAACTGATCTCAGCCAGTGGGGTGAATTTGGTGACCTCAATCCTCCTTCTGCATGGGGAGACCTCAAGATGATCTAAATTTAAATTTCCACAGTGCAGTATGTCACTCTTTTAAGCTGAGACAAGGAAAAACTGTCAGTCTTCAGGTAACATCTCTTAACAATGATGGTATAAATATGATTATTGGTAATTACAGATCTCTCTTATGGGGTCTTAACTTGTACTGGGATCTACACATGTTATTTTGTCTCTCTATCATAAAGACCTAATTAGAAATATTCATTGCTGTTATACAGATGATGAAAGTTAAGGCCAGGAGTGAATGCATGCTTTACTTGAAGCCATGCAAGCAGCAGTGAACAGGAATGAGACTGAAACTCAGATGTCATTTATTTTGAGGAACAATCCCTATCCTAACCCCTACCCAAGAGGCTTACTTAGAAGTTGTATTTAAATACAAATTCTGATGATCAATACCAATATTGTATTTTTTTTCTAGGCAATAACCCTGCATGGATAAGAGTTCTGAAGCTATCATAGGTTGTTAAATGAAGCGAGGACTGGCTTAAAAATCACCACTAAAAACCAGTAAATAAATTAGAACATTTTCTCCAGGAGGCAGCTGAATCAATTTGGTTGAAAGCATTATTGTAGAGACAATCTAAAACACTTGACAATCAAAGACACTTGGATAAATGAAAAACAAGGAAACAATATGTACCCTTATGAGCAATGGCATGAAATAGGTAAGCTGAGGGCTGAGCTACCAATTGAGCAAAACGTCTTTTACAGAGTCATCTAACATATACCTAGGTACTCTGAACTATCACAACTCAGCTCTTCAGAATTAACTACAATTTACTTTCATTGTAGTCTGCACATCACCCAGAGAATTTAATGTCAGCTACTCTCAAATTCAGTGGCATCTTCTGAAACCCCACTTTCAGAATCCCAGCATGGCACGTGATCCACTAGCCAGCCTGCCATGGACTCACACGTGTGAGGGGAGACAGATCAGCCTGGGCTTCTGTTATCTGGCTGGATGTGAGCACCTGCCCTGAAAACCATCACAGTGGCCCTGGCTCTGGGCACCTTGGGCACTGACAGTCCCTGTGAGCTCCCTGCTGCAGCATGACTGTTATGGTTTGTGTCTGGATGTCCTCCCCAAACCCTCATGCAGACATGGAGGTGGCTGAATCTAGAGTTTGAGATCGGTTCATTGTCTAGTGCTGAGATTGGCGGTGTGAGCTGCTCCCACTGTGGGGCGGAATGCCTGCACAGCAAATAAGGAGGGGAAAGAGGTGTGCTCACTCCCTTTTCTCTTTTCTTGCAGCCACCATGAATGGCTGCCCTTAGCCACAGCACCCTACCTTAAGCCAGCTGAATATGAACTGAAATCTCCACAAATTGTAAGCTAAATAAATCTTTCCTTTCTTCATTTTGGGCAGGTATTTTGTTACAGCAATAAGAGAAAAGTAACCAAAACAATGGCCAAGAATCAAAAGGAATGATGCCAGTGGAGGTGGATGGCTGAAGACAAGATGGCCCAGCTACTGGGCTTTCCTGTCAGTGAAAACACAGAAAGGGACCCAGAGAGCGCTGACCTGTTCAAAACCCATGACCCAGTGTTTCAAGTCCACCTTTTCCCTTCCTCCTTTTTCTTATACTCAGTGTATTCCTGTGTAGGGACAGAACACAGGATGCACTCTGTGGAGTTCCTAAATTATTTCTTCAAGGCCACAGAAGAACTAAAGAAACTGACACCCAAGTCAGATATTCTGTTCCACCTACAGAGCCCTTCCTTTTTGCCTTCCTTACTAGGAAATCTCACTTTCATGGGCCACTTAATCGGTCTTTTAGATGTTTTAGAACATGTATACCAGACACTGTTCTGAGAATTCCTACGTTACTGAATTTAATCCTCACAACTCTCTCTGAGGCAGGCAATCCTATACTCTATTTCCCAATTGACCCAGATGAGTCTCTGAGAGGTTTGTGTCCTGTTTAAGGTCACAGAATTGGGACAAGATGGGGCCAAGATTTAAATCCAAGCATGACACCCAGAGTTGAGAGTCTGCAGTTCTCTCTCACTGCTGAACAAGAACCAAATGAAGGCAACCTGTATGCAGGGAAACTATTTTCTTTCTATAACATCCCAGGATCAGTCAAAGGCTCCAGACCCATTGGCCTACACTACTTGTGAAAAATATAAATTTATCAGCATTAAGAACAAGAAATGCAGGTTACGGTCCCTCCACTAGGACAGGACTTGATGTTTGATATAATTTTTATGCTATTTCTCAGATTGTCTCTCTTCCCTGGGAAAAAAGAAAGATTAATATTTTCCCCTTTATTTCTTTTTACAATTACTTCAATATTAAAGCACTTAAGTACCCTGGCTCAGCAAAGACAAAGAGCTCTTAAGAGGGAATCAAGTCATTCTTCAAATGCCAGACTCCCCAAATGTTCTTGTTCACTGCTTTGTAAAGGTTTCTGGGCACACACACTCCTGGGTGATAGGGTTCCTCTGCTGCAGGGTGCCCCTGCCTTTCCTTTTCTTGTTTTCTCTGAATACTATAAGCTCTTTAGGAGTGGTGAGTGTGGGCATGGGTGCAGATGCACACGCATAGGCATTCCTGTACATGCAAAGCTCAGGTGCATTTCTCCAAGAACCCAGAAGTGAGCCAGAAGTGCTGAATTAAAACAGAAGATAGGCCCAGGGACTCCTGTCCTGAGACCTACTTTGGCACTCCATATGACACATGTTACCAGTTGCCAAAAAGACCAGGATCCCTAGGCCCTCCAGGTGTGGCCAAAATATCATTAAGCAAGACCCAGGTCAGACCTGGGCTCTGTCACTGAGTACCACCCCCTGTTCCTGAACATAGCTGTGCTCATCCTCTCAGCTACAAAATGAGTTGAAATACAAGCAATGTTCACAGTTGCAATTAAGATAAAATGAGATAACATATGTGAAGGGACTTCTCTACATTCAAGGGACCAAGTTGTGGCTTGTCACCAACTGAATATTAACATGAGAGGAAAATGGGCACTTCAAAAGTGATATTCTATGCTAAAAATGTGGCTGGATTTCATCTAGCTGAAATAATAAAATGGTACCAGATTATAAATGCCAACCCACCATTGTCCACTATGAAGGAGCCTGGGTAGCACTCAACAAACATTTAACCTGGAGCAGAAGGGCTGCAGGTGAGGGTTCAGAGCAGCCATGGTCACTGGGTCATAGTGAGAGTCCTGGTGAGTGCACTGAGCATCAGAGGGAGCATCAGAGCATCCTCCTTAACTCTGGCTCAGACTGAACAGCCACCAGAGGATGAATCACTTTCCCAGGGGCCAACTCTCTAAACCAAGGCACTGATGTTTGCCACATTCTCTGCCCGGTAGCCTCTGGATTTGGCTTCCCACGTGTCCCATCCTACAGAAGATTGGTAGACCCAGAAAAAATAAACCAAGTATTTTCTGGCTCCATTTGTCCATCTGTGAAACCCTCAGAGTACAGCACCAACTCCAAGACACATTTGCCCTGTTGTCTCATCACCAGCTTTGTAACAGCCACCAGTGCTCCTAAGACCGTAGAGAAAATGTAAGAATACAACCAATTCTCTCCTGAGGTTCCCAGTCTGGGAGTGGAAGGTCAGCCATGAAAGAGGTATAATGAGCCTGCCAGGGGACAACTCAGGAAATTACATATTCACTGAGTATTTGAAAGCCGCGCAAAGGCCACTGTGTCACACAAATCAATCTTAGAGCATAAAAAGGCAAGGATATGAGCTTAATGTGCTCTTTTATAATAGCTTCTTTTATATATTAATGGCAGTGAATATAAACAAATTTAAAGATTATGTTTTTGTATTAGTTGTTTTGTTCAAGACTGCCTAATTTGTTGCTCTTCAGCTTAAGTGTTCATGACATTATGGTGATGAAATGAATCCCTGCTGAGGCCAGTAATTCATTTGCTCATCCATTATTCCACATATTTCTTTAAAATTGAACCTTATGATATGACTGACTGCAGATCAAAACAGTCAAGCACTGGGAAGTCCACACGGTTCAGCACACACCAAATCCATGCCAGGTATTGAGCTAAATGGGAGACTTAGAACAAGAGAGATGATGCTCCTCCTGTCACAGAGTCTATCTCTTAAAAGGCAAGACAGAAATCACCCTGTAAACAAAGAAAGGGAAACTGTCACTGTGAAGTATGATCAGAGCTATACAGAACAGGTGATGTGACAGAATGCAACGACAAAGAGAGGAGACAGGGCAATTCTCTGGGAGCAGATGCCATGTTGACACTTACACTGAGACTTTGGTGACAACACATGGTCAGCCACATTGAGTATACATCTAGACTTTGGTCCAGAACAGAGAACCCAACCTGTATTCCCTGTCCTGGATCTGAGTAGATCACAAGACAGCCAGCAAAGAGAGGTCAAGGTTTCCACACTAACACAGTCTTTATCTAGAAAGCCAACTCTAAAGCCTTCCAGGGGATCTAGCCATGTTTTCTTCCCTTCAAACACACCAGGCAACCTCCAAGACTGGCATAAGAGCAGCTTCATTATTTCATGCACTAAATCATGCTATACTGAAATTTTAATCAGAGAACATAACAACATGTCTCGTCATATGCTGCTGTTGCCAGTGTAACTTGTTAAACTGGTATTCTTTTTTTAAAAAACTATATTGTAAAACAAGGAAAAATTCATCAAGATGCTCAGATTCTTTGACCTACCAATTCTACCTCTAGGGAATTTATCTTAAGGAAAGAAACTAGCTCAATGGAATAAAAATATTCTCTTCAGAAAAGCTACATGGAAGTGTTAATTGTTGTGCACCCGAAGGAAAGAAAAAACAAAAACACCTAGAGTTATCTTAATGATTGCAAATACAAGGACTTTAAAAAACAGGAAAATGCACTTGATGAAATAGTATATGCCCATTAAGCATGATAATATTACATAGAAGTTCGGACACAAGTGAGATAGCTTCTTGAAAACAGCAGAAAAGAAAATAACATGCATATTTTAATGAAAAACATGTAAATAGCACCTCAAGGTGAACAAGAACAAGACAATTGAAAAGAATTGAATCAAGTCTAGTGGAGTAGAGGTTATTTATTTTAAAAGTACTCCCAAAATATTGTCATTGTATTGAATTTTAAATTAAAATCCCTCAGAAACAATCCTGTGAAAATATTACAGAAGAATGTCACCAGAGCACAAGGAAATTTGTTCATCCAGACTTTAAATACAAAACAGAGTCAAACTTGGAGATGTCCTCTGAGCTCTATATCCCACACTCTTCTGTGTATGTAACCCATCTGTAAGACTCAGTCTCAAACCAAATGGTACACTGTTGCATAATTTTATAATTTCTTCTCCCTCTTTGATGGTATAGGTTGAGGAGAATGGGATGATTGAAAACTTGCGTCTCACACTACTGCAGGAGAGAGGACTTTAATTTCTGTGAAGGGATGGAGCAGAAGAGGCCCCAGATGCTGCCACTCTGAGTAGAGGCTCAGACTGATGTCACTCACCTTTTACAATCAGCTCCGCATAGTTGGAAACACCAGATCCCCCATCTGAGCGGATCACACAGCGATATTTGCTAACACTGCGCTGGGCTGTGTCTGCCACACTGACCGTGGCTGAGAAACGCCTGTGGTTGACCACACGAGTGACCATGAGGGCTGTGTCTCTGCCATTCCATTGCTATAAGACAGAGGAAGAGAAGGCGAAAAGTCAGCATTAAAGGGCTTTTAGCAACTGTCAGTATAGATGCTCCCCCGCCCCGTCCCTGTGCTCCTGAGGTACAGGACTTCCAATCTCAGAGATTTTATCTGGTTTGTGCTAATGATAGAGTCAAGACTAAACTCGGCTAATGAGCTGATTCAAGAAGGGGGTGCCTAGTGGCAAGAAGACAAATTGAGAGCACTAAAGGTCATCTCAGCTATATGCTCAGACTTCATTTGAGGTTAGCTGTCACTCCTTGACCTTCCTCTCTCCTATCTCCTTCCATCCTTCATGCAGAAACCACAGCATTCACCCCAAAGGCAGGCTTGGGTAGATTGGTGAAAACCCAGCCCACTGGAGTGATAATAAACAGTCTGTCTCCCATCACTGCTGGTGACCTGCTATCCCACTCACAGGCTGTAAGCCACACTTGTACCAAAATGTCACCAGGAATGGGACACATGTCAGAAACCCTTCCTCCTTGCATGAGCTCTTTCCTCTGCTTGGACTGACCTGTTTCCCTCAACATGAAGTTTGGCTCTCCATCATCTCTAGTGAGTTCTTATGAGTATCACACTATAATGAGAAAGTCAACCATAACTGTATGCATATCAAGCGTCCCATCTTTGCTAGTAAATTTTCCCTCTTTACCTGTGAGCTCCCCAAATAAGGCTTTTGCTCTTTTCACTTCCAGAACCAACTTGGTAGATACTTCTAGAATCAAGATGAATACATATGGGAATTATCTCTAGATTCCTGGATTTTAAGTGTGATATTCTGTGTTAGAATAAACTTTCTAGCTGCAAACTATGAAAACAGGTAAGGCATATGCATGTGAATATTTATTAAGCACCTAGTACACACCAGCCTCTAAGATGGGTCGTTTTGTGTAAATCTCCTTTTAATCCTCATATCCTTGTTTGAAGTATGTATTATTGCTACTTTTCTCAAAAGAATTCAAATGCCAAAGAGGCAAAATAAATACGAGGAACAAATAAGTCCCTCGCCAGGATTTCCAACTTCAAGTCAAGCACTGTATTTTTCCCGAGGCCTTATCCCTACTGCCTCCCTTAATTTCAATTTTTTTCTCTGAAAGTAACATGGTGCTTTAATTGTCTGGTTGGATTTAGGGAAAACTTGTGATTTATAATTCGCATGCCCGGAGCCTCGTGGGATGTGATCTTTATTGCTCCCTGCATGAAGTGAACAGTCTCGCCATGCGTATGACCTACTTTCCACCATGTCATCTTTTAACCCATGCACCTCAGAGATAGGTCAGGACGGGAACACAGGAGTAGGAAGAGCCACCTGCTCAGGTATGTGATAGCAGCTGAGTCAGTACCAACACCAGGCAGGAGCAGAGCGTGTAAGACAAGAACACAAGTAGCCAGGGACTCATCAGAGCAACTACGAGACCTGCCCCAGACTGGATGGATGACCACAGGTGACATTCTCTCTCTCTCTCTATATATATATATATATATAGATAGATAGATAGATAGATAGATCACTCACTTTTTGGTGTTCTACAGACTTCCTACCTCAAACACGTATCACCCATCTATTTCAATAAAATAGATGCTATTTCAGAATGGGAGGAGGGGCAGCCATAATCTGTGACCCTCCCTTATAAAAAACGCAACACTGACTGGACCAAACCAGTGTAACTGGAGGAAACACAAGGGTTGAAACTGTTGCTGTATCTTGAGCCCTGCTACCTATTTGCAAGAGATGGAACAACTTAATCTCAAGCATGAGATGCTTTCTGACAAATCAAGTAACTTCCTTTTCTACAGTAGTACCATGAAGAAGCCAAGGAATTTCTGGCAAACACCAGAAAGGTGCCCTGATTAGTAGAAGAGAAGTGGAATGGGTGAGAGGGATTCAGAAGGGATGGGCTGACCAAAAGGAGCCCATTTCTCTTATTTCTGTGCAAAGCACTGCAAAGCCACTGTGGCAGTGATGGATGAGTTAATGATGAGGCTTTTGTGGATATTTTCCAACTGGATTTAATTATAACATCATGAATACACCCTTCTCTTCTTTTAAAGCTAATATTGAAAAAATGCTATTAGGTACTTATGTATTTTATACTCTTTCATTTAATCCTCATGAAATACAGTAATCATTAATTATTTCCCATCACTTACCTTCTTAAACATAATTATTTGCAAATGTAAGTATACGAGCAACAACTGTGGCACTAGGATCCACTTATTTGCCACCAGTTTTGTTTTTAGCTAAGAACAAGAAAATAAGGAAAGGAAAGGAGAGGTAGAAATAGAAATACTGTGTAAAAGATGAAGGAAATTAAGCAAAATTGCACATGACCCAGCCATACAGACCATGAGACATAGCTCAGACATGCAAAGTTTTGAAAAGCTAATAAATTCAGAAAATTAAAAAAGACTCAGTACGGTATCAACATGTGATGTCGACATGGATCTCACAAAACATGCCCTACGTGATGAATAGATAGGGAAAGTCCTAAGAAAGACAACAAACCTGGAGGAATCAGGGAAGAACTGCAACAAGAACTCAGGTGCAGAGTTGGCCATGGCACTGGAAGTAAAGGACAGAATCAACGCTGCAGAAATTAAACACCATGGAAGGCAAGATAGAAAAATTAACAGGGAGAAAAAAAGAAAGGAGAAAAGAAAGAAAAGAAGGAAGGAGGAAAGAAAGAAGAAAGAAAGAAACAAACAAACAAACAAAGGAACAAACAAAGAAAGAAATAAAGAAAGAAACAAAGAAAAAGTAAAGTAAAAGATGGACAAGTTGATAAAGAAAACAGGAAACAGATGACAGCCTACCATAGAATAGAGGCTCAAAAAAAAAAGTCAAATAAATGGAATAGAAATCATAGTTCAAGATATATTAGGTCATTTTTCTTTACCAAACTAAGATATGATCTTCAGACTGAGATGATCAACTATCTTTTCGATGAAACTTACATAATTGATGTTTATAAAGATCTTGTTTGTAAAGAACAAAGAACTACATAAAAATCTAGACAGAAGAAATTATATACAAAACATTTAACCCATTTGGTCCAAGACTCCTCATCTAAAATGCTTTCCAAATCCAGTGACCTCCTCTAGCTTTTACTAGTCCACCAGTGGTCATAGTGAGCTTCTAGGAGGCTACAACAGTTTACTAGACACATGGAAGAAGATAGGTCAGGTCTAGAGTTATGGAAAAACAGGATAGAGACTGCTAATTAAAAAAAAGTAAGGTGTTATGGTTTAGATCAGGAAGTTCCACAAAAACATGTTTTCAGAGGTGGGGGTTTTGTAAGGTGATTGGATAAGGGGGTGATATACCCATCAGTGGCTTAATCAACTGATTTGTTCATAGTTGAGTCAGCCAATAGGAGGCTGGGCCTGGTTTGAAGAAGAAGGTCACTAGGGGTGTGACATTGAAAGATATATGTAGCACCTTCTCTGTGTCTCTTCACTCTGCTTTCTGGCCACCATAGCATGGACAGTTTTCCTCCACATCAGGCCCTCCTAATCATAGTGTTTCTGCTTTTGAGACTGCAAAACATGCACTTGAAAATTTGGAAACTGTGAGCCATAATAAACCTCTTCTCCTTTAAAATGTAGGTGTCTGTTATTATGCTTTAGCAATGAAGAAAGTGATTGAGACAAAGTAAATTCCAGGTTTGTGTAACATTAGGCAGGCAATACCACGTCTCTAAGTCTCAGTCTCCTCATATGCACAATGAATTTGATAAGGACTCCCATGGAATTATTACAAGGAATACAAGAGAAGGCATGTGTGTAAAACATTTAGTATGTGAAAGAATATTCTGGTGTTGGCAGAGCTGTCCATGTGAATCACGAAATTAGCAAGGAAAAGTACACACAGTATAACACTGCCCAAAGGTGCCAACATCTCAGTACCTAGAACTCGTGAACGTTACCTTACTAGGGATGGGAGATTGAAGATTGTGATTGAGGATCTTGATGAGGTAACACTGAGATGTCAAAGATGTGATTGAGGAGCTTGATGAGACAAGACTGAGGCATTATTTTAAATTATCCACCTGAGCTCAATGTAATCACAAGGCTCCCTACATATAAAAGAAGGAGGTGGCAGACTTAGAGTGAGAGAAGGGATGGGCCAGAAGGACAGGTCAGAGGGATACAATCGCTGCCCCAAAACTAGAGAAAGGGGCCAAGAGCCATCAGTGTAAGTAGTTTCCAACAGCTGGAAAAAGACAGAAAACCGATTCTCCTCATGCTCTTTAGAAGGATTGTAGCCTGCCAACAGTTCAATGTTAGATCACTGAAATTCATTTCTGGCTTCTCATCTCTACAGCTATAAGGAAATAAATTTGTTTAGTTTTAAGTCATTAAGTTCAAGGAATTTATTATGATAGCAATAAGAAGCTAATACAAAGAGAATAGGCTGGTTAAATACAAAAATATTCATTTTCCACATTGTAGTAGTTTAAATTTTATTTTGACGCTGCCTCCAGTATTATTTACTCATTTTCTTAATGATGTTGGAGTTTAGCAGAACCAGGGAAAATTAAGCATATCCCTCTGAATGATTCATACTTTTCTGTTTAGCTCCTGCACCGAGATGCTTTGTCCTTTAAAGGATAGGAAATTGCAGGTTGTCTTGTAAAATCTCGGGAAAATAGGCCTTTTGATAATCACACTTGTCATATTGGGAACAGGCAACAGCAGGACAGGGATGAGCAGGAGGGCTCAGAGTCATGGTAGGAAATAGTGCTACGATGGACCATGGGCAAGGAGAGATGGAGGTTAAGTATAGAGAGATGAGTCCAGACAGGAATAGCCTGTGAGCATGACTCGTTAGGACAGGCAAGGAAGGGCAGGCAGGTGCTGAAAGCCGAGGCAGTGAGCACAACTCCAGAAATCCAGAAAGAGAAATCCAGGGGATGCCAGAAGCCTGGGGAATCGATTCTCAGCTGGTGAGAGGATCAGATGTTAGAATGCTATGGCACATGAGAAGGGATGTACAGAAAACACAAGAGCTAGCTACTGCCTCAGCCCTGATAAAGGCAGAAAGCAAAATGCCAAGGAAGAAAACAATGAGAAATTTGGCTAAACAAATAAAGACTCAGAACTACAGGTCAACAGGCAACTGAGCAGGGTTGGATAGGCAGGGAGGCGTGGAGAAGGGGGAAGTGTTCAGAGCCTGAAATGGACTGCAACTCAGAGACAGGATGGGAGGGTAAGGATTCCCAGCCAAGCACTGGGAGTGTATCTCAGTAGTACAGCACTTGGTTAATATGCACAAGGCCCCAGCTTTGATCATGAGCATGCGCATGCGCGGGCACACACCCACACACACATTGCCAACTAAGACACGAGGTACTATCATATAAAACATAGAGATGAAAATGCTAGAATGATAGAAATGAGGAGCAGGATAATGAGAGGAAGTCAAAGTACTGGGAAGAGCCAAAGAGAAGCAGGACTTGGAAGAATGTATATGGAAACCTGGGAACGATATCAGGTCCAGCCATTGTATGACACTCTAGTTTGCTGGAAATTTTCTCCTGGATCCTGTGGTGTTTCTCAGGCATAAGTATATCCTTCCTCTGAAAATTCAGAGCACATTTCCTTATCTATTGTGTCAGGCTTTCCAAGTCTGTATGCCTGATGTTCTAAAGTGGACGCAATCTGACTCTGCGTCAAATGAAGACATTCCTTAGTGAGCACTGATACATGGTGTCGTAGTCTGGACTTTCTGAAAGCAAAACTTGAAACACGATGATTGAGTGCTCTTAGAAGGAAGGAAGCAAAAGGATGACTAGGCTCCTGTGGGAGTCCTAGAGCATAAAGTACACCCCACAGGCAGTCCTACCTTGATGCAAGGAGGTTAGCATTTGCACCACCATGGCAGCCAGTAATCTGCCATGGCTTGCCAGGCAGAAAAGGAGGAGACCTTTTATCTGACTGCAGGCACTTCTCTAGGGAGAGGATCTGTGAGCTTTGAGTAGCCAGCATGCACAGTGCTGTAGATTGGGGGCTCTGGTTTGAAAGGGGGAACTGTCAAGGATAATAATAACATCCATTCTGCCGGGCACTCTCCTATCTCTGCCATCTCCTACAGAAAATTATACACGGTTTCTTTTAAAATCCACTAAGCCATTACTTTGGAATTTGCTAGTCTATTGTTTCTGACTCTGTTTTTTATTAATAGAGATGGGAACTGACCTCTGAAGGACACTGTCCACAGCAGAAAGCATGAGTGTCCTACAATCAGGAATGGCTCCCTATGAAATGCTAATATAGAGCTCATGAATAGTCACATAACTAAATTTGATGAATATTTTGTTCAGCTAGGATTTGTCTGAGCATTCACAAAGAAAGGTTCATATTAACTAATATTTTTGTAGGCTTATTTTGTGCTAGGCACATGGCTACTGATTTACAGAATAGAGTTTACTTGCACCTCTTAAAATCTATAAAAGTTCTTCTCAAATGGTCCTTGGACCAAACACAGCAGCAACACTCAGGAACTTGTTTTCTTACAAGTAAATTTTTAAGTAAATTCCAGAGCTGACATCCATTTGTAGATGCTGTTTATTGGTGTTAGTAATCTAAGCACCCCCCTTCCCTGTTCTATTATTAATCACACTGGAAATGTACTCATTACTTTACAAAACAGAAAATGAGAGTGTGGAGTAGAGAAGGTATAATTTCTGCCCAGAGGAATTTATAGGCTGGGTAAAGATTCCAACAAAATAGCAAAAAGAGAAAAACATAAACATAAAGTCCAGCATTGAAAGAGCATGCTTCATGGAGAAAAACAGGATTGGCATGGAAAGAACAAAGCTCTAGAATAGCCCAGAGCAATGCTTCCCAATACGGCTCAAAAAGGGCTGAATTACCATTCCCGAGGAACTAGTATGAATTACAAATGTGAATTCTCTGTTTCTCCTCCTCCCATGCCCTTAGAAATCAGGAATCTGGACATGGGACAGGCATTTTTGTTTTAACAAATCCTCTGGATAATCCTGATGTCTGATAAAGTAAAACCCTATTAATATTCCTATTTAACCAAGTGAGGAAATTGAGAGATTAAGAAATATGGTTCAGAGTAGTTTTAAATACTGTGTACAGTCTCTTACCCGGAGACATTGTTAAAAATGCAGATTCTGTTTCAGTGAGCCTGTAGGAAGGCCTGAAATTCTGCATTTCTCACAAGCTGATCTGTAAGCCTCGCTGGGAAAAGCACAGTATTACCTGGCTTTGCTGAGTGGCTGAGGTAGGATTTGGGCCTAGGTGAACTAATTCCAGAGACTGGGACACTAATCACATCTTCCATCTGCTGTTCAGTGTATAACAGTGCACAATTACACTCAGTGGCTCTGTGAATAGGGTAGAGTATGCAGTGTTCCAGAAACTTCCTTCGTTGAAATAACACCAAATGTCATCTTATAGAAAATGACTGCTTCATAGAAACAGTTTGCGAAATGCTGTCATGGAAGCCCAGATAGCTAGCTTTCTGGAAGCCCTGGAGTGCTCTAAATCAGAAATACAAGGTGTCGTCCTAAATTCTTGGTTAACAGCTCCTCTTAATAAATGCTATCTTATGGCCTATCTGATATGTTAGTAGACTGCATGAAGTTTTATGAAGCCAGATTCATCTGTCTACAGCAGGAGTTCTCAAATTTCAGTGGTCATTAAAATCATCTAAAAACTAGAAATCTGAGCTGATGCTGGATAATATACATTTTTCACAGCTTTCCAGATGCTGCTGATGCTGCTGACTTTGGCCTGAGTCTCCAGATCTTGAATGCTGATGTCATCTTCAGTCCATCAATGGAAAGCAAAAGACACTGGAAAAGTCCCTCATATCTATAACCACAGTCTAAAGATGAGTAATTGGTCACTGATCCAACGGACCTGGCCATAGAGAAGATATGGTGCCCACACCCAGCCTATTCTTTGTGGACAATGTCATGAGCTCTAACCTAGGGATGACTGAGTCCCCTTGCAGGAAAGATACTTTTTTTTTTGCCCAGACTCCGTCTCCTCACCCAGTTATACGCATCAAGCCAAGAAGATGAATCTGTTTTGCCAGTTCATCCATCCAAGGTAAGACATATGTTCTAAATTGAACAAAGACATTTTATAGCCTAAACAGTAGTTCCACTGAATTCAGCTCACACCCACATCTCTTTCATCAAGGCAATTGTTGCCTTTGAAATATCTCCATTTCTGGGACTGGGGGTTTAGCTCAGCGGCATAAGCACCTGCCTTGCAAGCAGGTGGTTGTGAGTTCGATCCCTGGTACCGATAAAAATGAAAAAGACAAAAAAAAAAAAAGAAAGAAAGAAATATTTCCATCTTCCTCATCTCTTTTTCCGTCTCCTGTCTCTCTTCTTGACTTGTCTTATGTAGATAAGTTGGCTTACTTTAAGAGCACACAAACCATTGAATAACAGTGCCTGTAAATATTTACACGTCAGTATTTCTGTCCCTAGCATATGTGCATCTCTCCATGCCCAGGTAGGACCTCTCCATCTTCAGAACAACCTAGAGAAGAAAACAAGAGACGTGTCTAATGCATGGAACATCTGCTGTTTTCCTGCTGCCTGATTATCTACCAAGGTACTATAATGGCCTCACCATTTTGCAATTCCCCATCCACTCTCCTCTGGTGTCATGACATTATTCCCTTCACAAAGAGATAAGATGCAGTCTGCAAAAAAAATGGCTGTCATTATTTCAGAGAGAGCAGGCGGCTTTGCAATTGATTTGTAATTGGTAGAAGTGGAAACATCACTATCTTTAATAAGAGGAAACTGTTCTGGTTTCATACAGCAGGTATTACATCTGCTTTATAGGAAATATTTTTAAGAGGGTCCAGGAAGACTTCAGTGTGCTGCTTTGAATTTCTGGCATCAAAATATATGAACAAATAAGTAAAATAAAATAAAATCAAGCTGAGCATTTCTACCTGAAAATTATTCTGATTGCTCCAGGAATCTTCTGGCCAGAAAATATTTAGGTGAAATTCCCACAATCCATTCATAATGAATATTCTCACATATAGTCATTCTGTTACAATAGCATGACATTTGGAAACTTGCTAAAAACTCACCCATTGCTTTTCTAAGAGCATATTTGTACCTTTTTTGGCATTCCCCAAAGAATAGCTTCTGATGATTAAAAGTTAAAAGAAACAGAAGTAGGTGTAAATCACTTTTGATTAGTTATACTGAAAGCTTTCCAAGAGCCCACTGCAGGCATGGCAGATGGCTTACTTGGGGTTGATTTCTGGGTTCAGTGTTCTGGCATACAGTCAGGAAAGGCATAGCATATAGTCCACATGGAACTATAAACCCTGAGCAAAGAAGATGAGCAGGATGATGAGGGAGGATCTGTACTGTATCTTCTTACGGAGTGACAGCTCCCACTCTCCTTTAGGTTGCTATTCAAAGCTCCACCCAAAGACTACTTCTTTAGAGGGTGCTGCTCTGATATATATGATAGCCCCCCATTTACCCCCCAGCAACCCCTGACTTTCTCTAGGAAGCTTTCTCACACTGTGATGAAAGATTTAACTACGTGATTCAATGTTCAATGTCTGTGTTTGGCACCAAGAGATAAACTCCATGAGGGCATTTTAAAAGCAGCTCTGCTTGCTTTCCACTCTCTCCCAGCTCTTGGTTGATGGAGGGGCCAGGATGAGAAATCACAAAGAGCACCAACTGAGGAGAGACTGAGGGAAGACACAGGGAAAAGTACAAGACAGAACAGTGGGAAATAGTGGATTTGCAAACTAAAGTCCTCACAGGTGAGTTGCCCTGGAGGGGGAAGAGTAAATCCCATGCAGTGGGTGCAGATAGATTCAAAAGAATGCATTCTCTTTTGCAGATCCAAAGCTCACCTAAATTTTAATCCTCCAGATTGCCTGAAATGAGCTGTTTTTTATTTTTTATTTTTTTTTTATTTTTTGCAGTGCTGGTAATCAAACCCAGAGATAAATGCTAGCTAAGTGCTCTGCCACTGAGTTCCATCCCTAGCCCATAGTTGTTTGTTCGTCTGGAGTTTCTATCACATGAAAAGTAGCAGACAGAGCATATCATGATAGTGCCACAAATCTACACAAACACACACAAGAAAACCAAATGTGTAAGTTACATCTCAATAAATCTATTAATAAAAGTGTCCATTAAGGCTTCCTAAACACGGAGTTCCTCAGCATGACACAGAAACATGACGGGCATCCTGCCTGTTGTATCTTGATTAGTAAAGACCTTTGTCTCTGACCCAGAAGATATATCTTCTGTCTGCATTTATACATAGTAGCAGGCAAGCTTGCTAGTCTGAAAATCAGATAAAATCTCAGATTCCTCAGACAGATGATTTTAAGGAATGGAGTAGAAAGATTTTCATGAAACAATTAACATCACCAAATACTAAAAGAAAAGTTAAGTACAGAGAGTACGCATTTACAGTGGTTTGTCTTATAATTCTTCAACTTCACAATGGTACCAATGATATGAGCTCATAAAAAAACCTATCTTGAATTTCTGAATTTTGATCTTTTCCTGGGTTAGCCACAGGTGGCCAAAACTCTGTTGAGATTTCGTAGGGCTCACAACTCCCAGCCAGTCAAGCAATTCCAAGAGGAAATCATCAATACTACACAATACACCATGTTGCTAAGCAACAGTGATCAGTAGGTTCAGTGTATTAATTTTTGACCCATTCATGATGGGTGTATCTGGACATAACTCCATCATAAAGTCGAGGAGTATTCTATAAGTACTGATAAGAGTACTTTGGCTTTAGCAAGAAAAGCACTGTTGTCATTTATAAAGATGACTTACAAAGATGTAGGAGTTGGGAAAAAAAAAACACATTGTAAATGTAGACACTGAAGTTATGATATACTATTAAGAAGGGGACAAGAAAAGTTAGAATGCAACCAGAGGAGTCAATTTGATAAAAATTTCAAGAGCGTGTGTACTTTGTTGATGTCATTTGTAGAAGTAAGAAGCTCAGACATATTTAAGTATCCAGGATGGCGGTTGGCAAATCAGAGATATGTAAATGCATGCCTGATAAATGAATTTATTTGCTGCTAGGAAGCCATGTATAAGATGTAAGGTTGCAGTGATGACACAAGGTGACAAGGTCATGAGGCAGGCATGGAAGGATGAACGCAGGATTTGCAAATACAACACAGAACCATATTCACATCCTGCATTCATTGCTCATGGCTTGTGCGAATCTGAGGACATCATTTACTTCTCCAAGGCTCAGCCTCTCTGTCCACAGATGGGGCTGTATTAACTGCTAACTGAAAAACTGGTTTTAAGAATTAAATGCCTTCTGTGTGTAAGCACTCAATAAATGTCAGCTGTTGGAAATAGTTTCGCTGCTTAATCATCATTGTTTCACTGTGGTATGGCCATTATGCCAAAGCCCAGTACAGAAGGGACTCCTGTTTCTGAAGCGGGCAGGGGGAGGAGGAGCTAATCCACACAATTCTCCCAGCGCTGGGAGCCAGCAGCAGCCCTGTGGGGCACCAAAACAAGTCTAATGGAAGAATCATCTGCAGCAACACGAAGTGATGGGCCTCCTTATCTTGTCAGCCCTGGTGCAGCTGACATGTAGCCGACGGGCTCCTAGAACAAGAGCTGTTTCCTGCCAGATCAGGGTATGTTCCCGCTCCATTGCCTGTGATCTGTCTCAACACATACATGGCCTCTACTGAGATCTGCACAGAGCATTTGGACACATGGCCTCATTTGTGAGATGCTTCAAGTGTTACTTATTGTATAACCCACCAATGAGCAAATCCTCTGCAGAGAGGGCTGGTAGGCAGCTCTACAGTGGGGTTGACAGAGGCTGCTCTGGGGTCCCTCAGGATTTCTCAAACAGAGTCCTGTCAGTCATGTGCGTCAGTAGAACAGGAGGACATGCACGGAATACTCTAAGCACCCTTATACAGAAACATAATTTGATGGCAATGACAAGGCTGTGGAGAAAGCTGAGGGAACTAGAACGGTGTCCTTGCTGGGGACTGCCACTTCTGTCAGAATGAGGCACCTGCCCAACCACAGCAAGCATTCCTGCCAGCCTTAGACTATTCATGGTCTGCAGAAAAGTGACCACTTTCTCTTTTTTAATAGCATATGTTTGTATGTGAATTAGTTCTCTATGTTCATTTTATAGTATCTGGGTGAAACAGAAAATGGAAATGAAAATCAAAAGCGTACATGTTCAGTAATGACAAGTGTATTCATATTTGTTTTACGATGTTATATGTGTATATGTATATATGTATGTACATAAGGATGTGGATAAATTATATATGTATGTATATGAATATGTATATATTATATATATACATCCTTCATAAAACTTAAAATATTGCATACATTTATAAATTGTTCTTTTCATTTTATTATATGCTATGAAAATGTTATTAAGTAAAGTCTGTAATCAGATATTTAGTTGCTTCATTTCAGCATTTACTTACTTAACCTCTCTTGCTGGACATTTGGATTCTTCCTAGTTCTGCATCCTGTTGAATGTATCACAGGTACATTTTGATCCCCATTCCTGGTTATTTTCTTATATACTACTAACAGTAAAATCACCCGTTGGGTGAATATGCACATTTAAAATTTTACAGAAATGCTGCCTAGTTATTTTTTGGAAGAGACATACCCACTTACACTTCTACTTTATTGCAGAGACAAGTCTGTCAGTGAAGTCCCACTTCTTTGTACCTTCTTTCTAAAAGAGCTTCCAAAAACTGTAAACCACTTTGCATACTGGGTGTTCTACTTTAAATACACACCACTAGTTCTTTGAAAAATCAGTTGAAAACTGAAAAATTTTCAACGTACCATAAGGAATTTTGAATGAATGCTTTTGACCGTAGACCTCAGCATTTACCTCAACAAGAGATCAATCTAGCACGAGAAGAGCTTGTTCAGAATATTTACTATCCCTCTTTTTAAGCCTTTCCCCTCAAGCTCTAAGATTAGTCTGGCTCAAGAACAGGTGTTTCCACATAGGTCTTGAGCAAACACTTGCACTGTAATTGCATTGAAAGCCAACAGTAACAAATGGAGTCTCTAAAGATCATATGAAGTTTCCAGGAGGACACAAACTAGGGATGTGGGGTGGACTCCTCTTTAACCTAATTTTTGATCTGAAAACACTTAAAGAAAAGCAAGCTACAGAGTTGTGCTTTGTGAAAAGGGAGACAAACACTGTCTACATGATACAAGGGGCAAGGATTTCTCTCAAACTATGAGTCCAAAGACTGCTTTGGAGCCACTGCAGAAAGATAACTAATTTTGAAAACTAAAACTCTTTTTCTGACTCACAGTAATAGATTAAAAAGTTCCAATCTTTGATGACATAATGAGATTTCCTGGCTTATGGTGGAAGTTATAGCAGGAAATATCATTACTAATGCCTGGACCAGCTGCAGAGGTCATGGGGTTACTCTTTTGGCCCTAGTGTGCCCATTTCATGACCATTTTACTTGCTTTGGAAACTCAGACTGTCACCCCAGCAGGTCTTCCAAAGCCTAGGTGCTGGATCAGCACAATGCAGTGCCTCGTGAGAAACTGCTAGTGTCTTGGCCTATCTCACATTAGGACTATCGCCATCTCCTGGGTGGCAATGTCTTGACAGGCATCTCCTGTTTTGTAGAAAGATGCTAACCTCTGTCATGATTAACGTTGTATCAACCTGAGACACAGGCTGTCCAGCTAAAGCATCGTTTCTGAGTGTGTCTGTTAGGATGCTGCTGGATGAAATCAATATTTGGACCAGGGGACCCAGCGACAGAGGCTGCCTTCCCCAAAGTGGGGGTGGGGGGCTTATCCCATCTTTCCAGGATATGACTAGAACAATAAAAGGGCAAGGAAGGGAAAAATTTTCCCCTTTGCATCCTGTCCACCTATTTGAACTGACCCACTGGTCTTCTCCCCTTGAACGGGAGTTTACACATCAGCCCCTCTAAATTTGTAGTGAAAGTGCATCCCCAGTTTTCTGGGGTCTTGGGCTTACAGACAACAGCTTCTAAGACTTCTCAACCTCCATAACCCTGGAAGCCAGTTCTTCATAAAAATCTCTTTTCGTGTGTGCACTCATGGCGGGGGGTGGGGACGGGAAGGGTGTGCTATTGGTTCTGTTTCCCTGAAGAACCCTATGACTAATACAATCTATTTCCAACCATACTGTAGTGTATAAGCCTGGACTTAGCTAACCACGCAAGCATTTTCCAGTGAATACGGTAAAAATATTCTCCTCAATATTCCCTGAAATACAGATGAGGGAGACAATACTTTGGGAGATTTCCTTGGAGAAATAGTTATCAAGTATATTCACTCACTAGCTATGCTTAAAGCATCCCAGGATGGAGATAGATTAGCAGAAAACTGGGGACCTCTGGCATAGCTGTCCCCATCGGCCCCCTTGCCTCCCCTCCCTTGCCCAGATTGCTTTCACACAGAACATCATTATGTGGAACAGGGCTATGAAACCCACTTGTGTGCCCTCAGTAAGACTGTGGTGAGGACGCCGTTCATTACATCACACAGTGTTTTCTTTATGAGGACTCCGGGGAACAATTCCTGTCTGCCCTCTGTGTGAACAACAGTTAGAATTTTCCAGAGCAATTGGTTTGTGTTTATCTCGCAGACATCATGAACTGTATATCTGACAAGTTTTCTTTATTCCATCGCTGGCTATGCTGCTGTGGGCTCTGCTTGTGAGCCACTCATCAACAGGAGGTGTGCAGAAATGCAGTTTTTGCATTTCTATCAGCCTCAGTGTCGCCTTCCCTACCATCCTGTCTTACCTCGCTTTTAATTTATGCTGTCTTGTCATGTTTTATATCTCACTGTAAGCCATCTGAAAAACGTTCTGTGAAATAAGATTTAGTTTACATTGAAAAGTAGATAAATAAATAATAAGATGTGGAAGAGCTGTACACTGTGTCTTTCTATCAATTTTCCTCAAAACTTCCATTATGTTCTGCTTTGACATCCTCGCTCTAACGGATCTAAGGTTTAGGGCATGCAACTCAAAACGTTAGCAATAACAATCATAAAATAATTGAAAAACACAAATAAAGTCACTCAAAATGTTGCGAATGTCCCAGTTCATTCCCATGACCTCACTGAGGCAACGCCATTGCAACAGCAAAGCTTCTTGGGTCCAAGCTGTACTTCAATGCTAATTGTAATGGAAAGAGTAAATAACACTACCTGATACCAGAGCAGCTTAGAAGGAGGAGCAGACTGCACTCTTTGCTGTGGTGTGGTTCTGTTTGCTGCTCTGCAAACTAGCAAGAAAGAGCTATTAGTCCCTAGATGGGCTTTTTCTCCCCCAGGAAGCTTCTAACTGCAGGAAATGGGCTCAAATTTAAGAAGAGAGGCAACAGTGTGAACTCGCATCAAGGAGTCCATAGAGCTATTTGGGAAAATGAGCACATGAAAACACATTCACCATCTTTAGTCATCAGGGAAATGAAATTTAAAACCACGGAGAGCTACACTCACCTATTCAAATGGCTAAAACTGAAAAGATTGGCCATAGTGAGTGCTGGTGATGCTGCACAGCGAATGGAACTTCTCTAGACTGCTGGTGGGAATGTAAAACAGTTCAACTATTTTCAAAAATAGCTTGTCATTCTTTAAAAACTGAAACATCATCTACCTGGGGACCCAGCCATTCCATTTCTAGATGTTTACACAAGAGAAATGAAAGACTATGTCCACACAAAGATTTGCACATGAAAGTCCACAGCAATTTCTGTGTAATAGCCCCAAACTGCAAAAAATCCAACAGGTGTCTACGAGGAGATGAATTAATAATAAACTGTGGAATAAACACAATGCACTATTTCTCAAGGTTAACTAACTAAATAAAGTATAATCAACATATATAAATCTCAGAATGTGTACTGTGGAGGGAGAATATATATTGCATATATTATATAAAATTCTAGGTCATGTAAACATATAGAATCAAGAAGCAGCAGTGGTTGCCTATTATACACTGGAGTGGAGAGAGCAAAAGGGAGAATTAAAATGGGAGAAAGAAATTTGAATTATACCTCGATAAAGCTGCTTCGGAAAAATTATTATTTTGGTAGTACTGGGAATTGAACCCAGGGTCTGTATTGTCTTTTTTTTTTTAAATCTTGAGACAGAGTCTCATTAAGTTGTTAGCTTGCTAAGGCTAGACAAGAACCTGCGACCCTCCTGTCTCAGCCTCCCAGCACAATGGAATTAGCCACAGTCACATACAGCTCATGGCTACTGTTTTAAATTTTATGTTGCCCCAGGATTTGGTTTTTGTGTTTGTATTGCCAAGATATGCTAGTGGTACTACAGTGCATGTTCTAGTCCTGTGTTCTACACCGCACCTTTACCTCCTACCCAAAGAGATGCTTTTTCATCTTGCTAATGAACTAGCATCAATGAATACAAATAATAGAAAAAGAAATTCAAACTTAAAATACCTTCCTGATGGACATCACTGATGGATTCATTTAACCAGAGAACAGACAGATTATTTGTTTCGGTGATGTATTCTGGAAGAAGAGTAACTGATTGCCAAGATGCACTGGTGAATCACTGTGTATATATAAGGACTATATAAATAATATCCATATTTTGGAATGTCACATATTCAGAATCTAAAATGCTCACTTTTCCTTATACCTGGTAATCTGGGCTTAAAAGACAAACTTTGTAAGAGTACAGTTAGGGTGAGTGAGTCATAACTTTTAGATCTGGGCTTTTTTGGTTTATCATCAGTTTGTCCATCTATAAAATGGGTGCACTGATGCCAATCTAAAAGAATTGTACGGAAGATTTAACAAGATCATCAATGGAAAGCAGTACCTAAGGAGCAGAGGTACTTTAAAATATCCTCTCTTGTACCACCAAACCCTTCATCATATCAGATAACTTCTTCCTTTACATCAGGAAGAACCAGTAGGAGTAGACACTTCCTCCATTCTTACCTGGAGCCAAAGTTTGTCATGCTGAGACCACTTCCCACCAGCGATGCACTGAAAGGTAGCATTCTGCCCCACGTTCACCTCGACGTTTTGGAGTCGCAGGAAATGAGGTGCTTTTCCTAAGACAGAAACCAAAGAACACATGAGGATTCGACAGCTCGCATCCCTCCCCTGTCACGGATGGCAGCTGAGGCTGGGCACTGGGCAGCATGGAAAGTGTGGCCGGACAGAGGCCTGGCTCCGTGCACTGCTGATGGGTCACATGCAGGCAGGCACCGAACTCTGCACTCTACATACATCACCTCACCAAGACTCACAGGGCCCCATTTCACAGGACGGAAAACTAAAGCTCTGAGGGCTTCTACAGCTTCACAGTCACACAGCCAGAATGGAGGCACAAATCCCACTCACACAGACCCTCGAAGTCCTGGGTACCAGCTACTGTACGATACTATTCTATTAAACTCACACATGCACCCTAAAACCCATCCAAATTGATTGTTGTCCTGGAGGCTGGCACCAGATGAAAGATGGAACCAGAGAGCTCAGAGTTAGGAAGACAAAATATTGGAGTGCGGTGGGAGGAAGATCTTCACCATTTAAGGGTCTTTCATGCTCCCTGAGAGGACAGAAATACTAAAGCTCAAGGAAAGCACTTTTGGCTTGAGGGTCTGCACGTGACCTCAGTGATGCTGCTGCTAATGAAGATGAGGAGAATGAAACGTGGAGGATAGGAGAAAGGAAGAGAACACGTGTAGCCATCAGTCACTGGGTGCTGCCATGGGACAGGTGCCACTTGCAGTGTTTGTGTACAGTAATTCATTTAACTCAACGCTGCTGATGGTGGTACTACTCTATTGTATGCGAGGGGACTGAGATACAGAGAAATCCAAAAACTTCCCCAAGGTCACAAGAGCCCACAGTTCAAGTTCTTGTGACCTTTCCCAAGGTCACAAGAGCCTCTGTTACCTCTAAGCAATGGCACTTTCTGAGCAGGAGTGGATGCTGTGGACTGCCATGGCAGCAGAAAGGGCTTTCAAATGAAAATCAATGTCTCTAGGCAATCAGCCCTAGATTTAAGCATGTTTTATATTGGGTAATTTGGATTCACCTTTTTCCTTGTTTGCTCTCCAAATTCCACCAGTGTTAGTTCTGCATCAGCTGACCACCTGTGACCAGGAGAATGAGTTTCCTCATTGAGCACAGTAAAAGATCCCTACCACTAACAACAAAGCCACTGATGAACATGGCCTAAATCACCCCAGAATGGGACCCAGTGGAGAGTTCTGAGATGACCAAAGAGGAGCTAAATACACAGAGAAATAAATAGTAACAATAATGTCATTAACTGAAAACTCCTCCAGTGCCGAGCACTGTGATAAACACTCTGCATGTTTTATCTAATTCAACCTTATCACACCGTTGTGAAGCAGATACCGTTGTCACTTCCCTGCTAGAGAGCTGGAAGCCAACATTCAAAGGAATTTAATAGTCCAGAAGCTACACAGCATCAGTGAAAGACAGAAACAGAACTCATTTTAGTGCTATCTGAGTACTGGCGATTAAGACAGGGCCACTGGCCAGAATCTGGCTCCCAGGCAAGGTTACACTGACTCTCCAGGATCCTCTCTTTGCTCCTAAATGTTTTCGAGTGACCCCTTCCTTGTTTGCTTTCTTGCTTTGAACGAAATTTGTCTACCAAACTATGTCACCACCTGTGAAGCTCCGCAAAAGCCCAGGACCTCAGTGTGCCCAGGCACACTTGCTGGGAAAAAATAGACACCTTCTGCTCAGGTTTTTACACTAATGACAACAGCTCAGAGACCCCTACATGCTCCCTTCAGGACCCTGTGGCTAGAGTGGCTTCCAGAGTCCAAGGCCCAGCGAAGACCACTCCTAGAAGATTTCTCAGAGTTTAAGATTCCTGCATCTAGTCAAGCTGACAAATGTCATGCTGCTTTGATTGCCTGAAATTGTTTTCTTTGGGCTCTCCTGTATAATTTTATAAAGTTATTTTTGTAACTATCAGTTCAAGTCAATGCTTCAGGAAGGAACAGAGTGAACCTTGTAAATCAAAGCACGCCACAGGTTTGGAGGGGGGCATCCACCCCACGGCAGAAGGGTGTATAGAATAGTGGCTCTGGGCTGGGAATCTGTGCGTGAGGTTTTACAAAGAGGTGCTTTTCCCTTACTTTTGGGACACTGAGCAAACAATGAGACTCTGTGACATATGCGATTAGAGATAGATCTGCAGATCAGTGACCCCTGCTTGTTCCTGACTCCTCCCCACTTCTCCTCCCAGCACAGACCCTTTGTCTTGATTCTTTCCTCTCCAATCCCCTCCTCTCTCCCTTCTTAATTCAGAATTCTGATGTTTAATAGCCCCTGGTGTTACTATTCTGGGGAATCACTGGTGATGTACAGCAGAGATGTCAAACCTGTGCACCTACAAGAGCTAGACAGTTATATAAATTAATAAAGTGGCTCTGTTGTAAATCAAAATAAAAGCCACACCTCCTTGCCCCATCTTTGATTTACCCACTTTTGACAGAGAAGTGAGTAAAATAGACACTTCCCTATGTAAGAAAAAACAGTGTGGCAAACACGGTTGTATCTGGGATCTGACACCACCCCAACACTGGGAAAGCAACAAAGAGTAGTGGGGGTTTGAGAGAGCTGCAGAGGCCTGGTGTCCCCCCAAAAGGGGGGTAGCTGCTACTTAAAACCAGCAGAGGGACAGAAGAAAGGTAAGAGTGCTTTCCCCAGAGAACTTCAGATATGTGAAATCTCTCAATCTAAAATCATGACTGAATTTTTTTTAAATGCCATGCAAATTTCACAAAATACATCAGCAGGCGGGCTCCATTGGTTTGTGGTTTCTGATGTATTGCTTTTGTATTAGTCACCTGTAATGATTTCTGTTGGCCACTGTTGCTTTGTCTGGTCTCATTACTGCAGTGACATCCTATCCCTCCATGCACCACACTGTAGGGATCCAGGGAAGGGGAGCCTTAAATCCCAGGAAATGGTCTCAACCAGCCTCTCCTCACTCACCACTCTCCTCATGGGTCTTCACTCTTCTCTGTGCAATTTGAGGCCCAGTCGCATCCCTGGCTCATGACAGATATGTGTCTCTGGGATCCTCCTCATGCAGACCTCTGTGGCCCTCTTTGAGCTCTTTATCTATTTTTCCCCCTTTCTCTTCACCCTCACTCTGTTCTCCTCTCCATTTTCTCCCCCCATCCCTCTTCAGCCATGGGAGAGGAATTACTCCACCAGCTCCACATCATCAGCCTTTAGCCAAACACAGCTGACCTCCGTACCCAGGCCAGGCACCAACTGCAGTTTTAAACATCCCCTTGCTCCCCCTCTGAAACTCAGCTCCACAGAATAGGGTTAAGAGAACACTGGCTGTGCATTTGGGCCAAAATGCTGGTGACATTTAAACTCCTGCAGATGTCAGTGCAGCATCTGAAGACGTATTATTGTGCCCTTTATCTCGCTCTTTAAACCTGACAGAGCTCAGTAGGAAGCCACACAATTGAAGATAAAGCTCGGTACATACAGAAGAAACATGTTGCAGACGCTCTGTGGGCTCAGGGACATGGCCTGCAAGGTTGTGACGGGAAAAAAATAGATTTAAAGAATTCCAAAAGTCAACTTAGGAGTTAGAAACTTTGAAACCAAGTGGAAAATTGTGCTGACATTTATCGTACACAGTTATAACTGCTGAGGCCTTGCTAGTGGCGAACACTGAGAAATGGCGGCAATGGTAAGTATTGGCTAAAATACTTTTGGAATAACAAAAAAATGTTAAATGGGCTATAAAATACAGGCGAGAGATTTTGGGGCAGTAACAGAAAATAATTACTGCTAAGCCTTCCATCGCACTGTCCGTCACTGCTTTGGGAGCTTTCAAGCAAGCATTGAAAGTCGCAATTTCGGCTCTAATCCAGACATACTGCAATTTGCAAATCAGACATTCATCCCCCCCCCCCTCAAACTTCTGGAATAATTAGCTTCACTTCTTGATAAACTCTTGTCATGTGTTCATGGAAAGCATGCTTTGAAAGACAGACTGGAGAATTAAAAACCAGAGGATTTAAAGGAAATGCATACTTTTCAAGATAGTTAAAATTTTAACGATTTATGAGTAACATCACAAATATATTAATGCTAAGTCTGATGGTTGTAGAAAATACTTTCACTGTAAATAAAAGGCAGGTCACAAGCAACTATGTTTGCATGACATTTAATCTCATGAGCAGCGCCTCCCAGGCCCATGGTCAGCACCCCAGGAGCCACCATACATGCTCAGCTCTCCCCAGACTTACACTGCTACCTTCTTTAAGTAGGAGGTCTGGAACCTGACTTCTTTCATGCTTTGGTCTCCCAGTCCAACTCATTAAGTAAGACAGTGCCTGTATAATCTGTACTCTAGCCACCACTCACTGTTTCTGTGTCTCTTCATAGCACAGCCTACCATCTGTTATGGGCTGAATTGTGTCCCCTGCCAAATTCCTATGTTAACACCCTGATCCCCAGTGCTTATAATGTGACTAATTTTGGAAAACAGGGCCTTAAACAAAGTAATTAAGTTCAAATGAGGCCACCGAGTGAACCCTAATCTAACCTGACTGTGGTTATCAGAAGAGGAAATTTGGACACACAGAGAAACACTCAGGAGCACACACAGAGGAAAGGCCATGTGGGGGCCCACTGAGAAGGTGAACATCTGCAAACCCAGGAGAAAGGACTCCCAAGAAACCCAATTGTCCATACCCTGACCTAGGACTTCTAGCCTCAAACTTTAAGAAAATACACTGCAGTTGTTTAAACCACCCAGATTATGGTATTTTATAATGGCAGTCCTAGCAAAATAATTCACCATCTGTTGTGTATCATATAATCACCTCATTACTTGTTTTGTTTTCATTCTCTTTCATCTCAATGGAAGCCTGTGAGAAAAGGGAACAAAAAGAGAACACACTCCCATGAACCTAGTGCCCGGAATTAACCACATGCTCATTAAACACTTGTTGGCTGATAAGTGGGTGATAATTCACCACTCTGGTCCACCATTTCTTACATAGTTCCAGAACTTTCTTCATCACAGTTCTCCTCCCCTTTGCTATGTTTCTTCAGTTCACTTCCCACAGAGCAGTTAAGTGATGTCATGCCTATCTCCAACATGATTTCTCTGCACTTAGATGAACATAGAAACTGTTCATGATGATGCTCAAGGTTGTGAGTGTTCGGGCCCCATGTTTACTTGGACCCCTTTCTGCTTGGTTCCATCTTCTCAGCACACAAGACACTGAACTACTCCCACCTCGGGTCCCCTGCACATCTATCTCCTCAGCCTGAAATCTTCCATCCCTAAACCATTGTACAAAAACCTCCTTGCTATGATTCCAATCTCAGCTCAAGGCCATTTCAAAAACGCCTCCCCAGACCACTCTACCTGAGGGGCCCAATCTTAGTCACTCGTATTTACTATATTCACAGCACTTGTCCTATTTTAAATTACTGAAATTATTAATATAAGTGACTCATTTAGTGCCTTTCTTCCTGCTACCATTTTGTGAAGTCAGCACCACGCGCACAAGGACCTATCTTTTCTGTCTTAAGTGAACACTTCCCAGAACAGTGCTTGAATGCATAGCACACATCCAATAATCAACTTATTGAAAGAAAAGATACAAAAACTCATGGGTTAGGCATGGCTTGAGCACTGGTCCTTGGGAAAGAGACTCTACTCAACTCCACATGATCCATGGGCTAATACACATCCAATAACCACATTTTCCACATATAATTAAGTGAGATTTTCCTAATTCTACCCTACACTGTGATTTCTAGGAAACTTGTTCTTAAGCCGCCAAGTAATTGAGGTTGAACTCAGCAAAGCACATTATGCAGGAATAAAGCCAGGGCCACGTCTTCCTGAGTTATATCCCATGGCCCATTTGCTGGGTAACTAGCTCTCAACAATTCTATAACCAAGCAATCCATACTCCTCAGCAGGAGGAGGATGAAACTGTCAGAAGAATCCTAAATTCACAGCAGCAACAATGAAAGGAAGAGTCCAAGAGGAGATATGAGATTCTGGAGGTGGAAAGGCATTCAAATGACATCCAGAGAACACTCTTTCATGGAGATTTATCAGAGAGAATGGAGGTTTTTGTTACTGTTGTTGTTCCTGTAGAGACGACTACAGAGAGTGCTACAAGGTAAAAATACAGCTTTTACCAGACTGGGAAAAGATATAGTAAAAAGGTTAGGTGTTATGGCAGAGGTAAAAATTCCCACTAGAACACAGAGTTCTGGGACCCAGGGAGAGAAATCTATGCTACGTTCTGCTAGGAAGAGCCAAACATCATATACTGGAAAGCCCAAGTCCAAGAATCTAGCACAAAGCTATGAAGAAGGAACTCAGGTACTTAGATGCTTCATCAGGATGAATGCATACCAGGCCCTGATGAAGAAGGAGGCTTGTCTTAGGGACACTGCCCCAAACTGGGGCCAGGCAGGGCTAAGGGTATGGTTAAAGGGACCACAAGTAGAATAGACATCTCCTGACAGTTGTCTTAACCAAAGAACATTCTTTAGCGGGCAGCTGCTGCTAACTCCCAGTCAACAGGTAGGGAGATGCTGTGTTTAATCCCAGTAACGAGAACTCATGACCATATACATTATGTAAATCCTGCATACCTGGAGGATTTACAGCATCCTATTCACATGAAGTCTAGTTCAGCAGTGCTATTTCACAAGCATGACTAAATGGATGAACCCATCCAAGAAAGTCTAAAAAAGGCTTAGGAAGTAACCCAGAGAATATGGACTTTATGCCGGAGTGCTGAAGAGGCTAGGGGACCTCAGCCTTCCTGAGAAACTGACTACTTTCTGGGGAGAAGAAACTATATAAACACTGTCTGAAAGTTGGAATTCATCTCCAATTCTTCCACAGAAGGTGCTCAAAGGCAATGAGTCACACTATGACATTCCAGCACCAGGAAGAGGGAGATGTGGTGTTTGAAATCCTGATAAATTCACTGCAGCAAAGTAGAAAAAGTCATTTCAATTAAAGCAACATGGATGTGGCTGAGATGAAAATATCTCCCATATGAAAGGTTGACAAGGCTCCTCAGGAAAACACATATGATGTCTCTCAAAGCAGAAGCAAGTCACACCATAGCCCACAGCACAAGAGCTATGGTTGGACCCTTCAAACCATGCAAGAATTTTATCCCTAAAGTCATTGGCATTAAGTGGGCGACCACCTATTCCAACTGTGATGTTTAGAGGTGGGGTTTCTGGAACACGTGTAGGTTTAAATAAGGTCATTAGGGTGAAGCATTTATGATTAAACCCTGATGTCTTCATAAGAAGAGGGACAGAGCTCACACAGAGACATCCACTCCCTGTCTCTTGCCATATGATGCTCAGCATTGCTCCAGGACTCTGCCAGCAAGGTCTTCAGCAGATCTGAGCCAATGCCACTGCCATGCCCTTGAACTCTAAAACTGTGAGCTAAATACACCAATTTTCTTTGCAAAATTACTCTGTCTCCAGTACCTCTTTATAGTAACAGAAAGCTGACTAACCTATGACTCATGATCATATCAGGAAAGTGGCGAGAGGTCTCCTAGGTTACTGGAACTAGGTGACTGCCTAAAAGTCGACAGGAATCTCCAAAATGCAGAGTGCTGACAAACTGGGGGGCCAGTATCACAGCTGCCTTAATCCCATGCATATTCCTTTGATTACAGTCCCTGGAACAAATGTCTCTGGAAATGATGTCATCACAATCACCTTCACTCACCACTTGCTACCTTTGATTCAGTGGGGAAAAGGAAACACATTCAAGTGTCTTCAACTAAATACTACAAAGAGGCAACTTCAAGGGGAAAATGGATGGATATGGAGGATGGTGTGCTTTTGAGTATTTTTGACACTGTACCATAAGTACTAACCACTAGCAGAAATCTCTCTCTCCGCCTACATGGAGCTGATGAGTATATTTTAAATTATTTTTAAAGAATTAATAGATTTAGCGTACTTTTTCTTGAGGAAGAACAGTGTGCTAATTTGCTCAGTGTTTTGGCGATGTTCCTTTTTTTTTTTAAAGACAATTGCACAAGATTCTATCCAAAGCCCTCTAATTCTTCCACTTCAGTGGTCTGAATCCCACTAATAAACAATCAGGACTTCAGACTCCTTTAATAATGGAGAGAGATTCAAACGAAGATGTTTTGCCATCTCTGCAAATTCCTAGAGGTGTTGCCTGTTGAACAGGCCAGCAAAATTATGGATTTATTCAGGACTGATTGCATTGGGTATGTAAGCATTTTTGAAGGATTAAAAGAGAACAAGTGAGAGATGTTTGTGAGCTGAATGAAGAGGGGAGGTGCAGCCTCCTTGCTATCCAGTCTGGCATGGAGCAAGGCTGCACTGGGGGAAGGGGACAGACTTACTGCACGGATGAGCAAGGACTCGGACCTCATCCACCGCGATGTAGCCAGGATGACCCTTCAAAGAGACGGATTCAAAAATCACCTGCAACACACAGGGCAGGAGTCAATTTTGCAGAAGCTGTTTTAAGCATTCGTTTTAGGTGAGTACCCAGCCCTTAGTTCCTTTATGTTTCAACTTCTCATCAGAACCAACCAAAGAACCCCTTCGTCAGGACAGTCTGCTGCCCTGGCAGTTGACTTCATTTTTAAAAACAAAGGGAAAAGACCACACTCTGGTGACTAGTGACAGAAGTCAGCCACATGGAACATTTTTAATGGATTTCAGAAATAACACTTACATGTGGGAAAAGCAACCTGAAGCTGGACCAAGGACCCCAATTTGCACCGTTTTCATTGTGATTTTATTTGAGGCACAGGGCAAAATCGGTTCTGAATCTTCCAACCTGGTTCTGAAGAATGGGGAAGATGCTTACCTTGGAAACTCGCATGAGCCAAGGAGGTTCATTCTGATTTAATTCTACATTCCCAAGTTACATACTCATTGAGTTTCTTAATAGCACGTCTTAAATAAGAAACCACCTACCTGTTGGTATCCAGGGACAGCGGGCCATAAGTTCTTTCAATTCTTCACTGTGACTCTAACCTCGCTTCTTATTAAAAACTTCATAATTCAGTTAACAGTTTCTCTCTCACACAAGCTTTATGTTCCTGTAGGGTATATGAATAGCTTCAAGGGTAACACCCTTGAACTCCCTAATTACAGGTGCCTTTACCTCCATCCCATTGCAACTGCAACCTCCACCTTACCTTTTCCCACTATAAAACTTGGAAATTCCCTTTTTCTATATTTTGATATAATTTTGTACTCCACAGTGCATTCCCAACTCACTTCTCTTTAACCTGCTTTTTGGGCTTGCATGCTATCTGGAGCTTTGCTCTTTCAGGGTATATCCACACACCTGGGTCTTCTGCTCACTCCACAAGTCCATGTTCCCCCTACCATGTTAGCTAACACGCATACAATTCTCTACATAAGCCCCGATGCCTTTACATCTTGAATCCAACACTGCTGAGCCTACTGCAAATCTGTCTTCTCCATTACTGTACCCCCATACAAATGTCCCCTTTCAAAATCCACCCATCCAGTTCTAGCAGACAGCACATCTTCAAGAGGCAAGAGAACAACAGAGGGGCTGATTTCTAAAGTGCGCTTTACCCACCTAATCTTTTCTTATCCCAACAGCAACCTCTTCTCTGCAGGAAATGCCAGTGCTCTTGACTCTGATGCCACACTGCATTTTCTGGTTTTTTGGTTCTCTCAATTTTCTCTCTTTATCCTGTATCTTCAAACCATCTCTTTCATCCTTGACCTTGACATATGTAAACACTTGGACTTCTTTTCTTGAACAACATCCATTTGTAATAAGCTTTCCTCTATTACTGACAGGTATGTTTCAATGACCCTACAAATTCTCAATAATTAAATAACAACTTCCAACATTTCTTTACTCTGTCTTTCAAACCTCAGCCTGCCAAATAATTTGGATTTTGTTTCCAACATACCCTCCAAAACTCAGTTCCATGATAGACACCAGCAATACTCTAATTTCTGAGTCCAGTGAATATGTTTTTCAGACTTTATCTTGCTTTGAGATGGAAGACAATATAGTGCTTGAGCAAAGGATCAAAATGCCTGGATTAGAGTCTTGGCTGTGCCACTGACTGGTGTGTGACCTCGGGCAAGATACTTTACTGCTCTGTGACTCAGGTTCCAGCTATAATTACAGCATCTACTTCATTGCATAGTTCTTTGTATTAAAGGAGTTAATGCCCTACTTAAGACAACAGAATTTTCTCAACAAATGTCTTCTCTAATTATTACTATTTAACTACTCTTCTACAATTGTCAGTGTTCATTACTTCTTCTCTTCTGGATCTCCCTCTTATTTGAGCTCAGAGGATGTTTCACTGTCATGGTTTTTCTCATAAATCTGAAACTGTTCTACCACCAGTCCATAGACCACTTTTGCTTTATCACTGTTTCGTTTCTCCTTGACAATAGTTAATAGTAGCATTTGTTAAATCTGCCCCATCTTTCCACCCCTTCTATTAGGATGGACCTTCCATAGCTGCCATTAGTAGGTCAAAACCAACCAGACATCAGTCTCATTGTTCTGGCTCAACCTACCTTCAGTTTTTTTCTCTATGACCTTGACAACCTTCAAAACAGATCCTTTCCCTCATTCTTTTTCTCCTCAGTTTAAGTCAAGACCGTAGATGAATGGCAAGATGTGTGATGAAATCATCGGGAAGACCTCCCTGTGGAATCTTTTTGTGGCTTATGTGGTCCAGATCTGTGGATTCAAAGCTCAGTGATCTCAGTGGGACCTGGAGCTCTAATAGGTATAACAAATGAGTAGGAAACTGTTGGAGACAGCGGAAATGGCTGTGAAGAGGCAGCTTCCGTGGTGGTAGAAGATCTATCAGTAAAGTAACATGAGGGTTCCTGGAAATTATGTGAAGTGATTGGGCATGACAATCACACAGAACAAGGCAGCTGCTTTTGCACTGTGGCTTATTAGAACCTGAACAACTACTTCAAAGATAACGACGTGCAATATATTAACTAGTGTTAATGTCCTGCTTGTTTTTTGAAATTCTGTATCATTTCTATCCTTTTTTCTGCTTTTATTTTTTAAAAGAATAAGACATCAGGGTCCTTCAGAAAGAATTAACAGACAGAAGTGTGCAGGAGATAGGAAAGCTTGCAAAAATATAATTCTGGTAACTGCCTTATCCTTCAAAAAGGGAAGTCAATAGAAGGCTTTTCTATAAAGAACTACATGTCTAGATATATTTTTTAATAACTCAAAGAAAACCAAAATCAAAATCCTTAGGGAAAAATAAAGAAAACTAGAACATAAAAAAAATCAATACATTTAAAAATAAATAGCATGAACAGATTCAAACTGTGTAATAAAAAATGACAAAAGAAAAAAATAATTCTATTTTGACAATAAATATAAATGAGTTAAAAAAGAGACAATCTCCAAAACTGTCTAAATAACCAAAGTCTAATTTCATGCTGTAACATAAACACCTAAAACAGAATGGCTTAGTAACCCAATCAAACAGAAAAGGCAAAGATGCCATGTATAGTTATAAATAAATATATATTATATGAATATAGTACAACATGTTATATTACTAATGCATAATATGTGGTGAAAAATACATGTAATGTAAGGAATAATGTATCAGAGGAAGTGAAATTTCTATTCAAATGCTCAAGGATTTATGAAAAGATCATAGCACCCCTGTAATCTCAGCATTTGGGAGCAGCAGGAGGATCTCCATGAGTTCAAGGACAGCCTGGGATACATAATAAGTTCAAGGGCGTACATAGTGAAACCCTGAACTACCTAGCAAGATCCTGTTTCAACACACCAAAGAGAACAAAAGAAAAGAAGAGATCATAAACTAGACCACAGTATAACTTCAACAAATCTCTCAAAGAAGAAGATTATACAGGTTTGGCGCTATACACTTTCTAATCAAATTTACTCAAACTAGAAAGTAATTACAAAGTCTTAAAAACCAATTTCTTAAAATTATACAATACCTTCTTAATAACTATGATGTCAAAGTATGCTTTGTATCTTAACAAAAATCTAAAATAAAATTGAAAGTCAATGACAAGCTAGGAACAATGCTTCCAACACATATCCCTGCTAACAGGAATGTATCATTTTTTGTGTGCAAAAGACTACTGAGAATCAAAAAAAAAAAAATAACCCTACAACAGAAAAACTGAAAAAATGATTTTAGCAGGTAATTCACAAAAGATAAAGTGGAATGGGAGTTATCTATGAATGCAAAATTTTTAAATGGCACAGGGAAGACTCAGAAAGTGCCCCAGAAGATACCAGCAGCTTAGGTAGAGATGATTGCCCCATCACTGTGCAATGGTGTGGGTATTTGAACCACAGAACTCCCCTACCCATGATCTGGCCAGCTCTAGCTCCTAAGGACAGATACCACAAAGACATGAGAGGATGGTAGGACCCTCTGAGATGCAAACACCTGGCTGGGAGTTTTGAAGACAGACAGATGTTGATCTTGGCCAACCACACCTCTAGGGAAACTCAAACCAAGGTCTCTGAGGACTGAAATTCAGGACCAGGGAGAGAAGGCACAAGGGAGTAAGCAGGGAAGCCTAGAGGCTACTCTAATGTTGCTATCCCCAGAGGAAAGGTACACGCCAGTGACACTTACAATGGTACATGGAAGGAGAGATCCTGCACATAGGTACCAGATTAGAAGACCTCAGCTGGGAATCTTTACTTCTCTGAAAAACATTCTTCAACCCCAAGGCTCTCATGTAGACTTAACTGTCAGCTGCACATGGACCAGCTCTGAAATCTCCTAGGAAACCTCCTGATGCAGGTGCCGGAGAAACAGACTTGCACATAAAGGTGCAAAACTCTCTCCCTGTGAATGAGGAATTGGGAAAAGCCAGTAAAAATTTCCCAAAAGGATCTCAAAGATGTTCACATAGCACCGCAAAAAGATGGGTTGTGTGCATCATGGTAGGAAGGTGTGGGCACACCGGGCTATGATTTAAGGGCTCCAGTGTTTTATCCTCTTGCATTTCTTAAACAGAGAACACATACAACAAAAACTTCAAAGGACTGAAAATATTCTCTTGAGACAAAAATATTGCCTTAACAGAACTCTTAGGGAAAAGACCACATAAATTTTCATGGGAAAAAATGACTTACAGCCAAATTAAGAGACATTCTTTCCCACACCAGCCCAAGGAGGCCTGTACAAGATGCTGACGAGGACTTGGTGTTCAGAGGACTGAGCGGAAGGAATGGGAGAGGAGATGGGTGGGGTTCCGAGAGCAGGAGGGTAAGCTCTCACTCGGATAAACCCTGCTGAATTGCCAGTGACATTACTAAACCCCCGAGCGCCGGATGCCAGGGAATTCCTGAGAAAGGGACTGAGTTTCAAATTCAGCTAAATCAAAATTAAAGGAGTCCTTCATTTCAGGGATCTGCCTAGCAACAAGGACTGAATGAAAGGGGATTTATGTAGGCAGGTGAGACAGAACACAGCAAGCAGGTAGCTAGGAAATTAATAAAAGTTCTTATATTTTATAGTATTTTATAAATCTTGGGATAGAAAAGTTCAGAATCATTAAAAATATGAAATAGAGTTCTCATCACCTAGATAGAGATAGCAACCCCAAGCTTAACAGACATTCATTCAATCAGCACCTGCTTTCCACGGAGGAGGCAGGAGGGGCACAGGGGGCTGCTGAGGGACTTTCTTACCTGGTCCTGCTGAAGGCCCAGCATCAGAAAGCCTGGTAAGGTGACTGATGAGATTTGTGCTTGTCACAGAGCCACAGTCAAATTTAAGACTGTGAAACATGACTTTAATAAATGAATACCAAAAGTCTGAAGCCCAGCAATGATGGAAAACAAATTGTATTTAGTCCACAGAATCCTATGTGCAGGGCCAGAGCTCAAGTGAATTTTAAGACCCATTTTGCTTTTATCTTTGAGTCTTCTGGGATGTTCCCTTTGTGAACCACAGAACCTGTGTGTGCAGGTTTAAGTGTCAGTCTCCAAGTACACAGGTGCTTGGGCACATGTGTGTTTGTGGTCATTTAGTACACTAGTGGCTGTGTGTGTGTACATATGACACATATGTGTTTTTCAAACTGTTGCTCTCAACATATTAGTGCTTTTTCCGCTGCAATGCTTAGACCACAGTAGAATAATTCTGTAGCAGCCAACACAGTGCAAGTCAAAAAAAGTTTGCCAGATGAGACTGCTTATTGCACAGACCCCACAAAAGGCCTGAAGAAAGGCCAACCAGCAGTGTTTTTCCTTAAAGAAGGCTTCCTCCTTCCTCTTCCTTCCTCTTTTTTCTTCCTTCCTCATTTGTTCAAAAAATCTCTGATCCCCACTGGAACCTGGATACAATGCTACAAGTTTTCTCAACTTTAATCTCCCAAAGGACCCTTCATTGTACCTATGCCTCTTTCCACTTTCAAATGCAAAAGCTATGATTCCAAATGATGACAGGTACAGCCAACATTAAAAGCTAGAAAGCAGAAGATTCTCAGAACAGCAAGCTATTTTCCCTAAATACAGGGCACAGAGTTTGTAGCCAGGGAACCCCAGCAGGATCATGGGAGATTCAATTTACTGATAATATCCTCTACTCTAGAAGTCAGAACAGGCTGCCACCTAATTCAGGGAGCCACTATGCAGACAAATGAGAGGCAACAGGCTTGCCTCAGAGCGGGGACTTTCAGGAGCCAAGAAATTCTCCTTTCTCCCAAATTCCATCAGAAGCATGGCAAAGGATGGGTCTGTCTTCCTCCTTGGTCACTTTTCCTGCTCATTGTCCCTCGACTTGTGGTACCCTCCTGTGCCAGGTGTACCAGGCCTTCGTGGAGTGTTTCTAATTGGACTCCTAAGGCCTCCTAGGGCTACCCATGAGCCCTGGAGGTCACAGATGTTTACACTCAGTGATATAATGCAGACAGTCTAGGAACCAGGCCTCTGGGTTTTGGCACCAGCTTTGACAATGATTTGTTGCGTGCTCTTGTACTTAATTATCCATTTCTCCACCTTGGCTTGAACACTCACCTCAGAGTGCTTTCAGAAAACCATGGCCTGAAATGCAAATCCAGTCCACCATTCATTTTTTTACATAACATTTTCCCAGAACTCAGATACATCTATTCATTTACATATTGTCTATGGCAGCTTTCATGGTACAGTGTTAGAGTTGAGTAATGATAGTCCAACAAAGACTTTAAGGGCCACTAAAACAAAAATATTTTCTGCCTCACCTGCTATAGAAAAATGTTGACCTGATCCACAAATTGAAATGAACCAAAGCCACATGTGCTAACACACATTTTGTAAATCTGTATGGGGAGAGAGACCCTATCATTTATCATCCAAACCAGGGCTCATGATGAAATAGATGCTTTCAGCAATTTCGCCACGAGGAGGAAATCCAGGCTGTCTCAGGAAAACCAGGATGGAGAGCTCTTACCTATAGAATACCATCTCTATGTTAAGATGTGCACATGAGCAAAAGAAGTATTAGGTCAAACTTAGACTGGAGACAACAGATTACGTGTCAGTACACAGATTTCTCTCTGACTGCTCATAACCCCCACTGGGCTGTCTGCGCCTTCTGAAAGGGGATGCTCCCTGTAGCTTCTCCAAATTGTTGTGAGCCCAACCATATCATCCTTCACCACAGGGTATCTCAGAAATCAGTTGTTCTGTTTGTGGATCTCCCCAAAACATGCAGACAACAGCCTGTTCCTACATGTAGTGATGCAGGAAGACAGTAGAGGGGGATACTCTGAACAAAATTCTAAAAGCCCAAATGCTCTGGAACAAATCGTTTCACATAGTTACATAATTCGGTGGTAAACTTGAACCGAGTTATTCTGATGCTATTTACAGTCTTAATTCATCCTAGTTATTGTGCGTGTGTGTAGGCTTTGCTGTAGGGATATTAGTTCAGTACTCTTGACTATGGGGTGCTGCCTCAGAGCTTACTGGGGTGTTATGAAGCACGTGGTATATGCAAATAATTTGCCTTTTAAAATTCCAAACATTGTGAATTTTGAAGTATGTCTAACACTACAAGCTTCAGATAAAGAGTTATGGACCTGGTACTAATCTAGAAAACATGTATTGCACACAGGGGAAAGAGACAAATGTAGCCAAAGATATATTATAATGGTACCTCAGTTCATAATCTCAGTTCTCTCCATGATTCTGGTAGCAAACTGAACAGAACGAGAGACTTCACAAGACCCAAAGGAACACAGGCTGCACCGACCTCCTCAAGGCCTGGCTTTGTCCAGCTCGCTGCTGCATTCTCACAGCTGGCACTTGTCCGGCTCAGACAGGATGCCCTCACTAAATTATTAACAAATGGGTGAGTAAATGGGGTGAGTGAGTCATGGTCTGTGAAAACACGCACATGGCCACTGCCATCTTCATGAAACTTAAAATGAGTTCTCTCAAGGATTTGCTTTCTCTTTTCCTCTTTTCTTCTCTCCTCTACTTCTTCTTGTCCTTCTGTTCTCCTTCTAACTTGCCTTACTTCCTGCCTCTCTTTCTTGACCAAGGAAAGGCAGAGCAGAGAATGGAAAGAAGTGTGGCCCCAGCATGGCTATTTAGGACCCGCTCAAACAGCCCGGGAGTCATGGGGAAACGAGCACTGTTTGAGAGCCTCTGCTCCAGATAAACCATCCTGCAAGCCACTCCTCTAAGACTCTAACAAGGAATTCCAAAGTATAAATCCCACACCAAAAATAAGCAGGTCCACAGCTGGCAGTTTAGCTCAGCGGCACAAGCACCTGCCTGGCAACCACAAGGTCATGAGTTCGATCCCCAGTACAAAAAACAAAACAAACAAACAAATAAGTTCCATATCCAGAGACCACAGGAGACAGCTACAAGATACGATGGGAGCATGAGAATCAATGGAATCAGCTCAGCATAAAGCCAGGAGCCTTCCAGGAGTCAGCTTTGAAGTCATGGCTTCATCCATGCCCCAGGGGTGCTGGTGGGGCCAACACTTTCAAGAATTCCACTAGAGGAAGCTCTGTAGAAAAGTAGTTAAGAGCCTGTCCCTGCTGCCTACTGCAGAAAGCCACAAAGCACACAAAGTTATTAAAATGCGGCCAGTGAGACTAGGAAACTGATTTTTTCCATTTTACTCCATTTTAATTACTCCAAATTCAAATTTAAAAACAGATAATCCAGCTATTGGAAAATCTTTAAATAGCAGAAAATAGGTACATGAATCCACTTCTGCAACTGTGTATTATATGAAATCTAAATATAGGCCAGTATTTCCAGTGAAAATGTAGCATTTGAACTGAGATTTGCTACAAGTGTAAAATATACACTGGATTTTAAAAATATGTAAAGAGTGCAAAATATTTCATTAATAACTGATTACATGTTGGAAGTGATAGCATTTTGGACACACTGGTTAAGTAAAATACTATAAAATTAATTTTATTAGTTTTTTGTGCCTTTTTAATATCACTTCATAAGTTAGACATGGCTCACATTGTATTTATGTTAGATTCTACTAGTTTGAGTGTAGAACCAAACATAATAAGGGGCTCTACCTCCATGTGAGCTGGCTTCCAAGCTACAGTTTCACTATCCATAAAATGGCCATAATAGTACTGCCTCAAAGAATCTTTCTAAAGATTAAGTGAATGTACATAGACTATTTTTTATTGTGCCTGGAACATTATAAACACTAAACAAATGGTATGAATAATCATCACCCTAGCTTCACTGTTGTTACCATCATCATCTCTCCCCCACTTCCTAAAGTAACTCAGGAAATGTGCAACAAAAGACAATGAAGTTATTCTAAAAAAACAAATTGGAAGCAATTACAGAAGAAATGGAAATAGATATGGTCAAGATCTAGGTTAAGTACTGAAGGTAAGGGGTATTAAAATGTGATTTCTAGTTGTCAATGCAAAGGAAAAAATAAAGCATAATTATCTCATTGTTGTAAGCCCAAGTCAATAAATGATTTTGTTAGACAAATTATTACACAATGCAAGAGGACTGTACCCTGAATATAGGACTGGAGGACATCTAAATATCCACAACCACTGATCTGACCCCTTTCAGGTCTACTTTCTGTTTCAGACAATAGAGAAGTTTGGCCAAAAGGCAGATCTATGAAACTTTCATACTTAAAACCTTTCACAGTGGGAAGAGCAATTAACTGTGCGGGTTCTTTCTGGGCTAACAAAAGGGGTCCAAAAACGATTTATGGTGATGGTTGAATGACCTAGTAAATGCACTATACAAATCACTGTATTCAACCATTTGTGGTGGTACACAGCTATAATCCCAGCACTCTGGAAGGCTGAGGCAGCAGGACTGCAAGTCTGAGTCCCACATAGAAAACTTAGCGAGACCACGTCTCAAAAAAATACAAAGAAAGAACTAAGGATGTAGCTCAGTGTGAAGGCCCTGGGTTCAACCCCTGGTACTAAAAACAATCACTGTTTGCACAATTAAAATAGATGGATTCGTGTAAGTTTTACCTTAATAGTGTTGCTTTAAAAACAACAGAAAGGTCAATCAATGGTGATCACAACTGAGGGTACATTTGTGCACCTCAGCAGTCTCAATCTAAAAAGACCCAGAGCTGTGCCCCTCCAAGCCTGCTCCGTGCACTAAAACCAATGTGGAGACCATGTGTTACCAGTATACAGGGAGACAAGCAGGGAAAGTGAAAGACACTTAGAAACATACTGCTATTTGACACTGCCATGCTGCTTTTAAATTGTAATTTATAAAGATATTCGTCCTCAGTGAGTTAGGGGGCAGGTAGTCCTCGCCTGTAGAGTAGCACTGCTTTTGAGTAGAAAAGGGGTTGTATCTCATTAGAGTGATATAGGAAGCCCCAGTAATATACTTGCTTTGGAGGCTCATCTCCCTGTATATTCCCTTTACCATGTACCCTCGAAGGACAGAGTTTTCAAACTGTCCCATAATTCCTCCCTCACTCCTCCAGCCTGTCACATGTGTGGTGACTACTCAAATGCCTTTCCTTCCTTTGCCCATCATAATTTATTCACTCTTCAGGATCAGCTCAAACCTTCAGGTCTTAGAAGCCATCCTAATTACCTTCCCTACAAATCGGCCCTTCTCAGGGGTAGTCATTGACTAGTTAGTTCGTCTCTCTAAACCTCAGTCATTTCAGTCGCCCCCCACAATCAAGTTGTTGTAGGCACTTAGTTTATAAAAAGTTTCCAGGTCTATTTCTTTCAGCTCTCTTGGGACCATGTGCATCACGCTGTGCCATAACTGTTTATTTACATCAGTCTCCTCCTCCAGACTATGACCTCCATAGACACAGAGGCTGTGTTGGGTCATTTCTACACCTGCATGGCCAAATTGGAAAAGAAGCCCATGAACACAGGAGTTAATAAGCAAGTCCATTTCAGACCTCACCACTGTAGGAAGAGCAAGGGGTATACAGATATATGGATATTACTTTTCAAATACCAAATCTTGGTAAAATGGCCTACCTGATAGTAATGTGGCCAGAAGGTGCTAATCGCAAGTTCTGCCTTCACCCAGCCCTCGGTGACTACCCCAGACACGTTCCAGACAGGGTTCCCCTGGGGTCCTCCATTGACCTTCACGTAGACATTCAAGGCTCCCGGGCTGGAGCGGTCCCGACTGGAGAAATAGTAATGGAAGTCGATGCAGTGGGTGTCGTTCTCCTTCAAGGTGGGCAGAAGAAGGTGGGCCTTCTGGCCAGAGGCCCTCCCAGAGCTGTTCACCATCATGAAGGATCCTGGAGTCCCACAGTGAGGGTGGGAGGTAGAGACAGGAGAGAGAAAGAAAATCTTTCTGAAAATCAGTCACATCGACAAACATGGCAACGAGAGGGATGGCTGGAAATAAAATGACCCTAAGAGGGAGGATCTGATTGACCTTGAGACAACTACATGACCTCACTAAATGTGGGGAGCTTCTGCTATAATTGGGACAAAAATATCCCTGTTCAACATTTCAGTTTAAGATTTAAGACCTGACGGCATGTAGGAAATATTTTTACAAGATAGACAGGCTATAAACACATACTGAGAAAACATTACAGCCAGTGGCTCCTGAAGGAGGCATGAAATAAATCCCAGAAAGTTAGTTAACTGCAACCTCTGCAGGTGAAACGAGATGAAAATAGATTATGCAAGCTTGAACAGTTTCAGTGGAGGCAGAACCTCTACAATATGAGAGGTGGTATTGTTTCAAAAAAGTCCATCTGGAATCCTGCATTTAGGACAGTGAATTGCTGTTAAATCAGAGCATATGAAAGTAACGTATACTTAAGTAAAAAGTATAAAAACCTACTGGGAGATATTCAAGAGGAATGGGACGTAAGAATTCCTAGGCATTGATAGTGTGCTAGTGTTGATGTTAGGTATACTGTTTATGTATTTTTAAACTTACTCTTCAGATGACCCTGAGAGATAGTGGATAATTATTTTACTTAAAGATTAAATGACTTTGTTTGTGCTTCTTGGTCAGAGAGGGAGGGATCCCTCTGTAATTTTTCTCTGTAATTTTAACATTCATGCTACTATTATTATTTGCAGAAAACATAATTACAATATCAAAGCACTAAACCGGTTAATTCATAGGGAAAAATGAGTCTCTTTTCCTCTGACAGATTAAATGATTGGTTCCAAATCCTTGGATACTGGCCTGGATCCAAGTGTTCTGCCATTGACTCTGTAGCTCCTCCTAGTAGAAGCAGAGGATTCGTCTTCATCTCTTGTCTTTGGGCGTCACAGTTTGATTTGCTTTGGTCAGTAGTAACTTAATAGGATTCTAGCAGAGGTTTAAAAGGTACTTGCCTGCCTTGACTTGATCTCTTGTACAACTCCCAACTTTCATAAGAAGAATGTGCCTCAGATAGTTATTGCCCCTTTCATCCTGGGATTAACAATAAACACTCATGGAGGAGACCTGAGCTCAACAGAGAAGAGCCACGCTCGGCCACTCTGGCAGTGGGAAGCACAACCACATGACCAAAAGCTCAGCCTAGACCAAACGACCCTGTATCTAATATACAGGTCCTTGACTATCAAAATAAATGCTCTGGCACTGATTTCCTCTTGGACTGTTATGCATAACACTGCCACAAATGTGCTACAAACTTTATAACAGATGTAGCTGTTGCAAAAATGGGACTGACTACCCAAAAACAAAAAGAGCTCTTGCACCACCACGGTGGTTAGACACAGCCTGGACAAACTAAGGAGATGTTACAGGGAATTTCACAATCAACTAGAAGGCCTGAACTCTAGGGCTTAAAGTATTATGATTCTATTGAATAAACTGCATCATAAAACAAGAGAGCTAAACTTGAATCACTCTAGGGTGGATGTTTTGCCTAGAAAACTACTGTTGCTTTGAAATTTCATTTTAACCATTAAAATCTTCATTCAGAATGAAACCATAAAATTACTTATCCCTAGGCAAAGTGACCCTCTTTAATTAGTCACCTAATTCTTTCACCCTAAAACCAGAACTAACAGATGCCACTTAATAAGTGCCCGGTAATTTATATTTGTTGGGTTTTAGAAGGTATCAATCATTCACATCCGATCTCCTCTGAGTTCCAAGTGAATTTATGAACAGACACAGGGAAGCAAATGAGCTTAAAACCTCCATATTATTACAGGAAATATTACTGAATTACAGGAAATATCTTAGAGACTTGAAGCCAAATTAACTTTCCTATAACCCCCCACATAAATAGTAGAGAATCAATTGGGTAGACTGGACCCCACCTGAATCCTGTCCAGATTCCTAGAATGATAACTGTTCCACTGGGATAACTACTGAGAACAGTTGGGCAAGCTTGCACCAGAAAGAAATTAATAAGAAGCAAGATGACAAAGAGTAAAGAACCCTAAAACAAATACCTTTGTATTTTGATCATTCAACTAATTATAAATTCACCGACCACTGGATGTAAAATAACTGCTTTTAAAAGAAGGAAGTATCTTACTTTGTGATCTGGCTATAACTTAGGCTAAGTGGAGAGGTTAGACATGCTATCTAATCACCATAACCTCACACCTGGGCAGTGAAGAAAAAACTACCAAAGGGTAGACTGAGGCTCAGAGATGTGACTGAGCCCTCATCCGGGCCATGTCTGGCTGCTGTCCTATAGCTTACAGGGGTCCAGGTTTCCTTGGATGGATGACTAATGAGCCATAAGCCCCACAATGGTGGTTGGATGTGCCTGTCCCTGAGCAGTGGTGCATCTCCCATCGGAAGACAGAGGAGGCAGCCTGAGAAGAAAGGAGTGTCCGGCTCTCTCCATTCCAGATCCCACGAGGCCCTCGCGCACACTTCAGCTCCTGTCACTGCCACTTTGCATCAGGGGCAAATATATTCCAGATTTCTCACAATCCACAACATTGAAGTGGGAGAGTTTTCCTCCCACCAGCTCATGTCCCCACTTCTCTCCACTCTAACTTCAACAGCAGTGCATGCGGATTGAGAGTCAAAATGATAAAGGAAGGGTTTATTCTGTTCTATGTGACTTCATGTACAGCCAACTGGCTCACACTCGTGAGCTACTCTTCATGCTTTGGTGGAGACATACAACTGAGTTTTAGTCAGCAGGACGTGCACAGGTTGTGTACCTATTCCAGATATGGTCAATGAAAGCACCTCCCACCAACCCATTAAAATGTGCAAATCACTGCTCCCTTCTCTTTTCCTGTCTACCTGCCAAATGTTCATGATTTCAAGAATGTGGCAGGTAGATAAATCCAAATAAAAGGATCCTGATTCCCAAATGACCATGACTATAGTACAGGAATCCACCGATTGGAAATACTTACTTGGATCTTTAAGTAAAAAAGGAATGAATAATAAACTCTTACTAGGTTATGGAGCCACTGAAAATTTTAAGCTTACTATTTCCACAACTAGCATTATCACTATTATTTTGGCACCCTGGCAGGGTCCCCATTTCCTACAATTCTCTTTATTAAAGGAGATAAGATTTGAAATGATAGTTACTAAGCACAGCTGCAAAATCCTCTAAATAGGGACATCATTAAGAACAGTAACCTTAGGCAGTAACTTGGAAGACATTTGAAATTAGAACACAATCCCAAGAGCACAGAAACGAGAAGCTGTAGAGGCCACTAGCAAAGGTATTGCCTTTGGAGAGGTAGACTGGGTCATCTGTAGCTCCCCCCACCTCTACCCCACCTACAGGGGCCTGGCCAGGTCCTCTAAAAAGGCAGTAGCCAAGTCTCTGAGTTGAGTACAGGCTGCCATTTCTGAGACTGCTCAGGAGTGAATGCTCTGCATAGCTGCAGCTCGGCGGGGCCCTCTTTGATCAACAGGTTGGGATAATTAATACCGTCCGGGGCTGTCAGTTTCCTGGAGATCAAAAATGAGCCAGTCATTATGCCAAGATCAGTCAAAAAACAAGAAAGAGGAAGACTGTAAATACATTCTTTTCCCTTTGCCTTTAAAAAAAAATCTACTAACGTGATAAGGAACATAAAACAGCATTAGTTTCCTCATAGTTATTACACATAACACTGAAAATTGTGAAATTAAACCAGGAAGTACTCTCTGGCTGACCATAAATTTTGCATTTTTTCCCCTTCGTGCATAATAATGCCTTGATAAGCACCCCATTACTGATGTGTCTGTAACACAGATCCCCTTTTCGGAGGCAAAACACTTCTCTGTAGCAGATGGTGGCTATTGTGTTTACACATGAGCACCTCAGGATTGCATTTCCTCACGTCGGCAGTAAAAAGAAAGTCCTAATTGAGTTTTTAATGGCTTTGCACATTGTTCATTAAGATTACATGAATACGCTCTGCAACTGGCAGCTGAGGGCCTGGAGCTCTGAGAACTCAAGGTGGTCCCTGCAGACAGGTGGCCCCGCCAACTTCCAGCACCAGGACCAACGCAAAGGGAACGGATGGCAACAGGGGCCAAATGCTGCCGAAAGGCAAGCAGCTGTGGTGACATGGAATGCATTCTGGGTCTTCAGTCAAGAAAGCTGAGCTTTGATCCCACTGTGTCATTCTTAGTCATGTGACTAAGTCAATAAATTCCCAAGACCTCAATGTCTTCACCTATAAAATGGGATAATGAAACCTACACATCAAATGATTAATTAATATTAAATGAAAATCAGTATTTTACTCAATAATGGCTAACTTTATAATAAAAGGCCAATAGCAAAAAACAGCAGGCCCACTGCCATTTACTGCAGCTAATGTTTATTGAGAATTCACTCTTTGCCAGTCATTAACCTAAGGATCTTTTAAAATCCCAATGAATTAATGTCATGCTAGCCCCATTTTAAAGCAAGAAATATTGAGACCCAGAGACGTTAAGTCATTTATATGAAATCACAGAGCCAAAAAGCAGCCAACTAATCAATTACAAGACCATTACTCAGTAAGCAAAAAATTTAGAGTCTAGAAGTGTATTCTCCAAATCAGTAGCTAATAGCAACTTGTACTTATTTAAAGTTAAATACAATTTTAAAAAATCATATTCCAAGAGATGCTAGCCACATTTCAAATGCCCAGAAAACACAGAGACTAACGGCCACCATTTTGGATAGTGCTGATACAGAACATTTCCATTGTCAAAGCAAGTTCTGTTGGATACTATCATTCTAGGTTCTGGAAGTAGTGTTCATTCAAGCATAACTATATCTGAGTGAGAGACAGAGATAAACTAACCCAACTTACACAGTTTTTAAATTCCAGGGGTTAGAAGTACAATGACTTGCTCAAGATCACACAATGCAATAAATATTTATACTCTGAGTTCTTGATTCCCATCTCCGTTTCCACTGTAGACAGCCTGTCATCCCTTGCCTGAGCTGTTACAGCTGCAAGAGTGATTCGCCAGAAAGCTATGGTAGTAGGAGAAATGTTACACTGCATCCAAGAAACAGAGCCTGAGGCATGCTACACATCACCTGCCTTTCAGAAGAGCAAGCTCAAACACAGACGGCCCTTCAACCTCAGCACTGAAGTGCAGGTAAACAACTTTGTTGAGGCCCTCACCATTCAGCGTAAGGATAATGTAGGATACTTCCATCAAGGGAGTCCTGAGGTCAGTTAGCCTGGACTGGAATCTCACCTGTACCTTTTCACCCTGCATGAACTCAGACAAATCTTTTCAACAATCTCAGCAATTTCCTCCTCTTCAAAATGATCATGAAAACATAGCTCACACTGTGATCAGTGAGCATTTATGAGATACTAATTATAATGTTTATAAGTGAAAAAAAAATTTTTTAATTTAAAGGGAGACCTCAATTGATTGAAGAAGGAAATAGCCAGAAATCCATTGAGAAACAGGGTAAAATCTGACACCATACCTTCACTTCTTCTAGTTCATCTGACACCCAGGCCAAGGATGCCCCATTCTTTATTGCTCAGATCATCTTCTCCATTCCAATGGTCAGCCTCTTTCAGGTCCCTGGCATTTGAGTTATGCATTTTGATTGGTCTGTTTCATGGAATTTTGCAACCAGTGTATTCCCTAATTCTCTTATTATCCAATGAATATCAGTCAGCACCACCTTTCTGAGACATAAACTTGACCATGATGTGTTCTCCTCTTCCAACAAAGTCCTCCTATTTCATGTAAAGTTTGAGATTTTTATTACGGAGCTATCTGGAGGCTTGTACACTCTGTCTGATACAGGAGAGTATCCCCCTTTACACCCCATGTCTACTCTGTGGTAGACAGGATAACAGCCTTCCCAAATACTCAGATCTCAATTTCTAGAATCTGTGAATGTATTTTGTCACATGGCAAATGTGAATTAAGATTGCAGATAAAATTGAGGTTACAAATCAAATAACTCTGAGATGGGAAGATTATTGTGGATTCTCCAGATAGGCACAGCAGACTCACAACGCTTCCTTATAAGTGAATGACAAAGACGAGACAGAGGGAGGGAGGGAGGAAAACTGGGAAGAAGGGAAGGATGCTGACCACAGAAACTAGAAAAAGCAAGAAAACAGATTCTCCTCTTGGACCTACAGAAAGAAATGAAACCCTGATGATACCTTGAGTTTCAATTCATTGTGACCTATTTGGCACACTGATCTTCACAATTATAAGATTTCAAACACTGTGCTATTTTTAGTGACTAAATTTATGGTAATTAAAGGTTACAATAGGAAATTTAAACACACTCCAAACATTCTATCCGTAGCCGTACTTCTGGGTTTTGCTCGTGAGATGCCCTTCCCAAAATCTAAGCTATCAGCCCAGCCATGATCCATCATCAGACTACTTAAATTCCACTTAATGGCTGTCACTAATGCCCAGAGCAGCTATTGCTACATTGCTGTCCCTATTCCTCACCATATATGCCCATTATAGCTATTCTGGACAAGGCTTAATTAAAAATTCCCTAATGATGAAATCAAGCTATCTGGTCACACAAAAAAAGAAAAAAACAAAGCAACAGGCACAAAAGTGTCAAAAGGCACAATACACTGTCAAGGAAGACAATGTATGCACATGTAGTGTGACCAGCATAAGCATCAAGCCAATCACAAACATAATCATAAACCAATAGTCTTAGTAACAAGCATATCATTCCACATTATCCATACTATCTATGAAAGCAATCTAATTATCATGTGTCAAAAAAAGAAGAAATGTGCTTCTTTTTTAATACACTAGCAAATGGGGTAGGGTGCTAATTACAGCTTAATGGATACATATTATCTATTTAAAACAAGGAAAATACATCCTGAAATTTCAAAGGAACTGCACATTGTGAACATTTTGTCAGTCAGTTTGTGTGAACAAGTAATAAGTATGTCTGTAATCATTCAGGCCAATAACTTGGGGTATAAGTATTTCATATGCAAATCTGTGGAGGCAATTTTCCAAGAAACCGTTATCTGATAATCCTCGCAGGTGTGGATAATGTGGTTTAAAAATGGGATTAAATTCAGGTGATTGGATCTGAATGCCCTGAGGAAAGGACTCTCTGCGCCCAAGCTCCACACCCTGACTCAAGTGGAGCTGGCAGGGTGCGCATGTACACTGGAGCCTTTCTCCAAAGACCAGCTCGCTGGAAGCCCTGTCCCTCGTCCCCAGATGAGGGCAGAGGGAGGAGACAGACAGCAAACAGAGCCCGAAGGGAAAGAGGAGAGTAAGAAATAAGGCTAGAGGGAGAAAACAGGAGTAATGGAAAAGAAGAGAGGAGGATAAAGGAGGGAGAGAGAGAAAGAAAGAGAGACGAAGGGAGGGAGAGAGAGAACAAAAGGAGAGGCCAAGAGGCAGAGAGGACACAGAGGAGCTAGTAATGCAGGGAAAATGCAGTGCAGAAAAAAAGGACATGGTCCCGGGAGAAATGAGAGAAGAGGAAAAGGATCAAAAGGACAAAGCTAAATAAAATCTAAATCACATACAGTCTCTTATTAAAAAAAAATTATAGGGATTATCAGACCTTTGTTTTCCTCCTTTATAACTTCTATAAGTTGCCTGATAGCTCAATATAATGTCTCAATGTCCCGGGAGGACAAATAAATATTATTGTAGGAAAAATGGTAGAAATCAGCATATGATGGTCAGAACTCAGCTACAAAAACTGTGAGACGTTGTTCAGTTTGCTCTTTGACGTAGGGAACGTCACAATTCATGAGACAAAGTCAAGAAAGAATTGAAGGTCCGACAATCCCACACCCCCTGACTCCCTACTTTTTCTGCACACCCATTTTAGCCCTACCGCAGCTCCATGAAAAAGAATTCCCTGTCTCTTCACCTGTGAAACAGGTGCTCAGGTAGAGTTGCTAAATTCCTTCCGGCTGTAGAAGTCCATGGCTACTGGACTATAGAGCCATGCTCCTAGTCATGCTAAGTCACAAGGTAGGGCTGGCTTGGATCTTCCACCTAGGATCCTTCTGAAGAAGCAGCGGGGAGGAGAGACCTTTTCCTTAGGTCTTATTCCTTAGAGAAACACAGTATTTTGTGTTTGTCTACAGGATTATTTTCATTCTTTATCACACCTGCTTTTACTAGCAACAATAGCAAACACATACTATCAACGTTCTACTTACATTCATTTGTTTAAAGTAACATCAACCCTGTGAATGAGTCACTATTATTACCTTTCTCTTACAAATGAGAAAACTGAGATACAGAGAGGTTAAGTAACTTTCTCGAGGCCACATGGCTATTAGCAGAGCCAGGATTCAACCATCGTTAGCTCTTAGCCTCTAAGCCATGAGTGAGTATGTTGTATTTAGTAAGACAGAGTGACCATAAACTCCCCGGAGTCAACTGGTTTGGCCCTGTGGAGTTGGTGCACATAATACGAGGGGCAAACAGTGGAAGGAAAAAACAAAAATTAAATCATGTGGCAAGCAGCTGCCATATTACGAGTAAAGACAAAAACAAGGTTTCTGGGGCATTGTCAGACTCCAAATTGTTCTTGACATTCATTGGGCTGAGTCCTTTGCTTCTACAGCTTAAAATTGAAATGACATGGAACTAAAATATATATATTTTTAAATTTTCCAACTCTTCACACATCCGTTAGCATGATAATATTTTGATTAGTTACATTTATGCTCCAATTACACTCACAGAATGTTCAACTGTGTCTTATATATAGCATGCTTGCCAGGCTCCATAGAAAATACCGGATTATTACCTCTAATATTTGCAATGGGAAAAGACACAAGGGGAAAGGGGGAGGGAAAAAAAAAAAAAAAAGCAAAACCAAGAGATGACTAAGCTTGTTAAAATAGTGCTCTCTTGCCTTCACATTAGTAAATTAGGTCATTGCTATTATTTCCCAAGCTCTAAAATGCCAGTTCTTGGAGTGACACACAATATTAGTCTCTCTTTCTGCACCTCTGATGATTTTTTTCTCTCCTGAAACAACTGGATTTGAAAGCCACCTGGTCACGTACTCAGTGAGTGGCAAGGTCAACGGTGGGGGCTGAATGTGTCTTTAGTGTTTGGTTTTGCTTTGTTTTGTTTTCTGGAGAGAGAACCCATCTGGTTCTCAGAGAATAACCCTGTCCAAGATAGACAGACATACACACAGATGGATGCAGGCTAAGCTAATGTGAGCTTTGCAAAATGCCTGTCTCTGTAATTCTAGGAAGGAGCATTATTTGGCACACCACACTGTGGTCTCATGCACACACCTGCCTGGCCGCACTGTCCCATGGAGATCTGCCCAAGATGTTCACACTCCAGCTCCACAGAATCCTCCCCTTAAATCCTTTACCAACAGTGCTTCTTTCCTCGCTCACTTGTCTCAGCCTCTGCATCCCACAATCTATTACTATTTGCATGCCTCATTTTCCTTTATGTGGTTCCATTCATGCAGATCAACTCCTCTACCACCACTTTGCTTGTGAAATCCACCGCAACCATGCATTTTATAAGTTGAACAAAGTTGGCTCTAACTTCCAATATTACTTGTGTACCTACTATGCGTGTTACACTCACCAGTCAGCTTGGGAAACTTTTTGCCTTTGTGGAAATCACAGCAAAGTTAAAGGCATTGTGAGAAGTTTTACAATAAGGCACGTCCATGGAGAGGTATCTGACCCAGATTGATCTGGGGAGAGGAGGTATAAAAAGAAAGAAAACAACTAGCTAGAGCAAATAAAGTCTGTGCAGAGCCCTGAGGTTATGTAGCTGTCAGACGGGTGAAGAAGAGACACAAGGAATGTTCCATGCAGAGAAAATATTCTGTTTCAAAGCTAAGAATTAAGACAGCCTCTGTCCTGTGGAGGAACCAGAATGAGTTTTAGACATCAATGGCTCTGCAACTGAACACCCCTTGGTGCACAGATGACACATGGCATTCAGAGAGGTGCAGTGAGTTATCCCAAGCCACGCAGCCAAATGGTGGACAGTACCACCATCTGAATTTAGGTATGGTTGACTCCAAGGTCAGTGCTATTTCCCTCTAAAACACTGATTCCAAGATTTAAAAATATACCAGAACCACCTGGAAATCGTGTTCAATTTCTCTAGGTCCCACCTCCAAAATGTTTGGGGTAGAGTGCAAGAATTTGCACCTCTATCACATTTTAAGTGAAGCTAATGATCCTTGGCCCAAGTTGGAGAACCACTGAAATAGTTCGCTTCTGTTACTCAGTCCTGATGGACTCAGGCCAGATGGCCCACAAACTTGGGCAGATGGATAGGTAGTGCTGCCCAGGTAGCACTGCCCCCCTCTCCTTTCTGGGGTCACATGGATGTTCATATGTAGGAGGAGACATTTTCAGTCTTGACCATACTCCACCCACCTCTCAGGGACAGGTCTCTAGCCACCCACCTTCGAATGTGAAGGCTCTCTCTGTTGCCCAGCTAGCAAGCCCTCTCCTCTGGCCTGAGCAGCCTCCCTTCCATCACTGCTAATTACCAAGAATATCATTAGACACTTATTGACTCCCCCAAATGAACTAGGGTCTGCATAGAAAATAGCATAATAATTATTCCTCCTCTTTTACCATCCTCAAAGGAGCTACCAGACTTTGACAGCTGTTATCCAATTAATCCTGACAGCTTATTTTTTTTAATCTAAAGGTATCTTTTTCATGTAAGACAGAAAAAGCTATTTCCCTTTTTTTGAGTTAAGAATAAGGGCAAAGAGAGGCCAAGTAACTTGGCTAATATCATGAGGGTCATTTCTTGCCTCTTTTCTCCTGCTGGACCAGTAAAATAATGTAAAATAAGAAAATGAACTCTGAATTCAGGTTACCAAATGAAATCCCAGGTTTTTCAGTTACCATATGTGTGGGCTTGAGTAAGTTACTTAATTAAGCTCTTTGAGACTCAGTTTATACATCTATAAAATGGATATGATTAAGGCAACAGTAGTACCTGCCTGATAGGTCTGTCATGAGGATTAGACCTGCTTTTATATCTTACATGCTTAGAATATATTTTATGTGCTGTCACAGAAGCAGCAACAGCATCTCTGAACCCTCACGTGGATCTCTAAGAGCACAAAATAGCTGACTAAGTAACCCAGCATGGCAAGGCAGGTCCCAGTCTCACAGGCAGTGGTCCTAGGAGGTACCAGGAGACCATGGAACATCTCCCCCAGGTGACTGTAAAGAACATCTGTCTTCAGTAGTAGCCCCTGAATCAGCTGCATTAGCATCACCTGAGAACTTGTTATGAAAGCAAAATCCTCAGAGCTGGGCAAGGTGGCACATGTCTAGAATTCCAGAACTTTCCTTAATTTAATTTCCATCTCAAAATAAAAAATAACAAACCACTGAGGATATACCTCAGCATGAAGGTTCTGGGTTCAATTTCCAGTATCAAAACAAAAACAAAAACCTCCCAGGGACCACAACACAGACCAACTAAACTGGGATGGGACCTGATCTTCTGGGCCTCATAAACCCCACAGGTGGTGGAAATGCATGCTCAAACATGAAACCCATGTGTTTGCAACCAGGTTGGCTGTCCTCAGCCCACCTAGGAAGACTGCAAAACCCAGGGGCTCACGGCACTTCCTATCCACTGGATATTGCCTACTGATATTGTCCACGAAAGGACACACTTTAGCATGACCCAGAGCCTGTGTTCTTGATCACTCCCTAAACTGCCTCTCTTGAAACTGCTTGCTTATTCTTCCAGGAAGTCTTCCCATGTCGCCACCCTCATCAGCTGGCTAAGACGGCACTCATTGCTGAGGCAATGGGAGGCCAGAAGAGGAGGAAGATCGAGAAAAATGACAGCTCAAAGAAACACAAAAAGTCTCCCAGTCTTCCTGCAGTCTTTGAAGCCACCAGAATGCCCCCAGGGCTATCAACTAGAGACTCCCTACAATCAAGTCCCTGAGCACCTGTACATTCTTCAAGACTTCATTTCAAACCTCACGGGTTTCTCCTCTTCTCTACTTCCTTAACATGCTCCCATTTTCTCCCCAGAACATCTGGTTCCTCCTCCACCCTTACCTTTCTCCCATAACTCATCCCTGGGCCCATTGCCCACTTTATATTTTCCTCCTTGACCACAGTGCAGGCACCAACCACTCTGCTGACCACCCTTCCTCTTGCTGCTGTCCCTCCTGCCAGCTTGGTGAACTCTATGCTCCAGATCTGTAAAGACAATGACCCTTAGGTCACCTAGCTCCAAGTAGGACCTGGACACAGATGGGAAGGCAAGAGGAGAACAAGATAAATGATGAAGCGAAGGCTGCTCTAGTACTAGACCCTGTCAATTGAAGAAAGAACTTTGGATTTGTCCTACAACTGCCCTAGCTAAAGGCCACAAACTGAATCATTGAACACAGAATTTGTTCATCTCATACTCCTGGAGACTGGAAGTCTGAGATCACCACGGCTTCAGGCAGTTGAGAGAGTAAGGGAGGATCTGCTGCCTGCTCCTCCCTTCCCTTTTGGTGATATACTGATGTTTAGCATCCCTTGCCTTTAGATGCATCACTCTGCTTCCTGCCTTCCAGTTCACAGTGTCCAGTCTGTCTCCAAATTTCCCCTTTTCGTAACAGTAATTGTGGATTAGGAGTCTACCTACTCAGGGATGACTCCTTTCTAATTGCATTTGCAATGACTACTTTCCAGTAGTCATGTCCTGATATCCCAAGAGTTAAGACGTCAACACGTGGATTTGGGAGAGACAAAATTCAATAGCTAACAATTTACTGTGCTTGTCACCCACATGTCTGAGGCAGGCCTTGGAAAGTTTTCCATTGACATGACTGGATGGCTCGTTTGGAGGGGGTGTGGTATAATACAGTATGATAAAGCACTACGTGGAAAATAAAAAACACAGACAAGCAGAAGGAATCGGTGAAAAATCACCTGCCATAAAAAGAGAGGTTAGTTGCATACACAGTCCTGTCTCCTTATCATCTCATTTCCCGGCACAGGTTAGTACTTTCTATGGATTTGTGGCATTTAATTGGGCTTGTGATTGCAGTTAGCACACTTTTCCTGAAGGAGAGGCTTAATGAGGGATAACAGTTTATCAAGGCCTCATTTTCACTGACGCTTCACACAAGTGCCACTGGGGAAGGAGCAAGCACCCCTCTGCAGGTCTGCCTGCTACTGATGTCACCAGTCTGTCCTACAACAAAAGTATATTGAGCACCAGTTAGGATGCACGGGACCCTGCTATAGGCTATGGGAATACAGCTGGGCACAAGACATTTAATCAGAGACAGTGTGCTGAGAAGAAAACTCTCCTCAAGAGCTTTACAACAAGTTGAATAAGACTCCTGTAGACCCCCCCACTCCCAGGAAATCTTGCTAGTTTTTTTTATGCCATGATTTCTCTACATTCAGCTCTTGATACTTCACTCATCTTTTGATGCTCTGAAGTACCTCTGCAATGATTATATCCCCAGACAAGATCCATGAATGGTACATTTTCTAAGCCCATGTGTCTTGATTTTGCACCATTTTTATAATACAGATCATGCAGCTGTGACTACATTTCTTGAGTCTCAATCTTTTCTCCTAAATACAATGGACCAGTGTACCTCATATTCTGCTAGCAGAACAAGGAAAGCAGGCTAGTCTGTCTGCTGTCAGAGCCTCTCCTTGAATGTACACTTGGGAAGCAGGTAGACAGGCACATCTCACGCTTCCATTCCTACTGTACAGAAGAGCCTCTTATCTTATAGGTTTGTACTGGGGAGCAAAACATGGCAATTAAGATGCAAGCTCTGGAGCCAGGCTCCTGCAGACAAATCCCAGCTCTTGATTTCCTCCGGTACATCCCTGGGCAAATTACTTAGACTCTTTCAATCATTGTTTCCCAATCTGTAAAATGGAGATAATACAGACTAGCCTCTTAGGATCATCACGAGAATTAACCAAGGTAATTCATGTAATGACCCAGAGAAGAAGCTAACAAACTTTTTCCATAAAGGACTGAATAGTCAATATTTTAGGGTTTATAGGACACAAAGTCCTTGTCCCAACTATTTAGTTCTACTCAGGATGTGACAGCAACCATAAGCAATAGATAAATGGAGAGAGGAGGCTGTGTTCTAGAAAGTTTTACAAAGCAGGCAATAGAGGTAGTCCGTGGGCTGCAGCCGACCAACCCTTGACTTAGAACAGTTCCAGGAAAATATTAAATTCTCAATAAATGTTAGTTATTATTATTATTAACTATGATTAGATTTGAAGGCTGGTGGTTGGCTCTTCTCCTACGCTTACTGTCTGGTTCTCTGACACCACGAACAGATGGTGCACATGAAATCCTCCACCCTCAGAAGCATCCCTACCAGCCCACCTATAGCACTCCACTTGTGAAAACTACACCTTCCAAGATGCAGTATGCTGCCATAACTTCCCTGCTAATTTTTGCCTTTTATTTTTGAGTTGCAGCCTCCAGCAAGATGCAAAAGGAAAGGATAGGGGAGGGGGATGACAGAACTTTGAGTGCCTGAGAAAGTCTTGTTTGTGCTCTAAAGGGATGTCTGTCCTGCTTTAGTTTGGTACATATCTTGGACTCTGACTTGATGGATGCAAAAAGATTAAAGCCACTTCTTAACTTTGAATGAGAACACAGCATACATGACTAATTTCTTGGCTTTTCCCCCCTAACTTCAACTAGTCTTTAAGTGGAACAGGTCTCTCAGATTCTAAATGTTGCAAATCTTACTTGTCACTGTAGCTATAGCTTTTTGCCTTTGTTGCTGTCCCCAGTTGTGCGAAAATGGAAGAGTCTAAAATTCCCAAAAGTTCTCAAGGTTCATTTGCACTATGGCCTCTGAACAACAAGCGCTGTTACTAGTGTTACTAGCCTGTATGCTTCTGCAATACTCATATCTCATTCCAAAAATGTGAGTTCAATTCTTTATCCATTTCTCGAGACTTCCAGGTTTTTTCTTTACCACCTACACCAGGCTTAAAATATGCCCTACTTTTCCTGTCTTGACCAAAATTGATATGTTATGGCCCAGAACCAAAAGCACAAACAGGTACGAGCCAAACTTCTCAACTTATGTAGAAAATTTTTGCTTGTTTGGATGTCTATATCCTATATGCATTTGTTCATTCATTCATTCATCTGCTCACTCATTTACTCATTCAAATCCACCAAATGTCAATAAGCAGGCATCCTATTCCTGGTACCGGTGACACAGAGATGCAGCATACGTGTTTTCTTCCTTTAAGGACTTCTAGATGAGATTGAGTTTGGGATGCACTGCCCAGGTCCCTCTCTAAACAAACTATTGTTGTCCCTGCTTCTGGCATTTAGCATACGGCCTGCTGCTGACAGCTCCCCAAGGGTTTGCAGAGAATAGCACATTCAATGACTGGTGGAGGGAGAGACATAGGCCTCAGCCACTCCTGCCCTTGCACATTCTTATGGGCAATTTTAACAACTGGGTCTGCCTCTGGAGTTGGCCAAGGAGGCCTTCTGGTTTGCACCATAGCTCAGTCTTTCCTCCATCTGCTGCTCAGCCCTCCCAACATTTTCAAAGCTGCCAAACCCAGGAGCGCATCCTAATAAACACAACTCTCCATCTCCACTTCTGCTTCCCACATAACTCAACTGCAATGAAAGGTCTAGCAACACAAATAAGGAGCAAATCACTGTCCAGGACACTTGGAGACTGTATATGCACTGATTCTTTAAAAAGAAAATACATACAGGAGTATCCCATAGAAAGAGAGAGAACAATCAGTTCCAGAGAGGAATCAGGGAGAAAGGCTAGCAAACAGTACGAGCCAAGCTGCTGGGCATCTGAGTCTAACTAATGTGTGGGGACGTGGGAGCCAGGTCACAGAAGCCAAGTCCTTGATGACCAGGCTAAAGCACTGATTGTCCAGTGGGTACTTTTAGGATATAATAAAAAATAATCATTTCACAAAGACCAATGTCCCTAACAGCGTTTTGTTGGAAGAATAGGAGCCACTCTGGATAATTCAAGTAGACAGGGATTTCATAGAATAACTCAGATCTTTACCTGATCACTGGAAAGTTGGGAGAATGACAGTCCAGAAGAACCTCCTCAGGAAATCGCTAAGGACAGGAAAATTACAGTTTTCGTCATTTGGGTGATGGTCAGGGGATACTCAGCAAACACAGGCAAAGATCTGTCTTTCCACTGCTGACACCTGGACACAGGCTCTCACCTGCTCCCCCACACACACGCACATCCTCTTCTGCCTTCCAAATCGGTCACTGCTGGGTCTAAATAGAACCCTGCAGGCTAAAGAATCTGGAAAATGTAGCTACCAGGCTTAAGGTTTCATAGCCCAGGAAAGAGTCAGGGAGAGGAGAGAGCTGTGTATCAATAAGCAATACCTAAGGACCAGAGGAATGTGAGACAGGGTACAGAGGAAGTGGCTTCAAGGAGAGGAATCAGTTAAGAGGCTGAAGCAAAAGCCCAAATGAGAGGTGGTATTGTCATTGCCTAAGTCTCCTCGGCTCCAAGAACAACAAACCAGCTCTGAGACTCATGAGCAAAAGTGAGCAGGACTGATGACAAGTGGCAGAGCTGCCTAAAGAGTACACAAAGGGCATAACCCTGTCCTGCCAGTTGAGGTCACAAGTAAGTGTGGCTCCAGCTCAGGATAGCTGTTTCACTGGCACTGGCATTTCACTTCAAAGGGCACTGAGATGGAGCGGAGAGAACCTAGCTTAGGTTCCACCGCATCCTAGCTGGGTGTGTGACTTTCCTCCGGCCACTGTACTAAACAGCCATGAATTTGATGATTTCAGATAACAGAAACCCGCTGTCTCCAGGTTCTGGACTCAGACTGAACTCAAGGTCTGTGTTTGTAGGACTGTGCCCCATCTGAAGCGCTTAGAGAAGAATTCCTCCTGCCCTCCTCCCCAGCTTCCAGTGATTTCTGTTCCTACAAGTAGCTGCATCACTCTAGTTCCAACCTCCAACTTCACAGCCCTCTCCTCTCTGCTTCTGTGTTTCAAAGCTCCCTTTCTCCTACAAAGACAACTGTCTCTGGATTTAGGGTCCAAGCTAAATTCAGAATCTCATCTTGAGAACCTTAAGTCACCTGCATTCACGAAGAACTTTTGTCCAGGTAAGATCACAGGGAAAATTCACAGGAGCCCCTGTTTTAAAAGGGCCATTATCCAGGTTTCTGCAACTACACTGAGAGACCAGGTGCATGTGACTCACCCTTATGCTAAAACTCAAATTGTATTCTAAATCACACAGGACATGGGGGAGATTGTGGTCTGCCTGGATGTTGAGATGATCATATAAGACAGAGCAAAGTGAAGACCCCGGCACTACTGTAATGCAAGAAAAGCCTGAATTAAATGCTTGCTGAAGGTTAAGACTTAGAAACTGATTTGGTTTGCACAGGGCTAACACAAAGTCCCCAGCTCCTCTCACATTCAGGACTGTGGCGGGGTTCCTCTGAAGGCATTCCAATTCTTGGCCTGCCATGGCACACAGTAGCATCTGCTGCCTGCTGCCCCTCATTGCTAAATGTACAGGTTGGATGGAAGCGTTTCAGATTCTGCCAGCTCTCACAGCCTATGGCTTTAGGGCTTTAAATTAACAAGGAACCCACAACTGAAATATTGCCTCCCCTCTTCCTGGCAAATGGAAAACCATTTTCATCAGGGTTACTTTACCCACAGTGGATTTTTACTGCTGATTCTGGCTTTGGCTTGTGTCCCACCAACTCCATATCTCAGCTGCTTCCCCGCATCTAAGCCTAAATCACTACTTTGCTACTTTCTGACTGTATAACTTAGGATAAGCCCTTTTGCACTTCTTTTTTTTTAAATTCCTTTTACATTTTAATGAATTAAAAGTGTCAGGAAACAGGAAAACCTACAAAGAATAAAGTAATAAACACCCATAGCTCTACCATGTAGGATTATCCACTGTGAAGGCCTTGACATATTTGCTTTGCCTTTTTATTTTTAAAGATCACTTTATTGTTATTGCGAAAATGATACATATTCATTTTGAAGAATTCAAGAAATGTGAAGAAGTACAAATATCAGGTTTAAAAAACATCCCCAGTTTTACCACCAGAAATAGCTATCATTAACATATGGCAAACACCATTTTAAATATTTTATGATATATACAGAGATTTAAAGATGGTGGATAGATGACTGACTAGTGGCTGCCTGGCAAGAAGAAGTAGAAACAAATGCAATGAAATGAGGCAAAATATTATGTGCTATTTTAAAATGTTTTAATATTATATTTGTTTTTACTCGCACTTAACAGAAGAAAACTAAAACAAAATTGAAGGAAATCTACACCTTCAAATGTTTCCTCATCAAGAGATGTTTACTGTAAGATTCTTTTAAGGTTAAGAATACAGATTGTGAAGAAAATATTCAGAGTTTGGAGTAATTATATTGTTTTTTAATTATTTATTTTCCTTTCAGATACTGTTTAATGACTGCACGCTGTGAAAGGTGATGTGAGCGCTCTCCACTTCCTCTCCATTTCCTGTTTATCTCCTGATTTCTCCGTTTTAATTGTTGGTGGCTGCTATTGTTATCCTGCTTGAGTTTATAACCTTCATATCTTGATCGATAAACATAATTACCCGAGCTGTTTACTGTTAGTTCTATACGTATATGTATTCAATTATCATTAACCCTTACACTGAGAGCTCTGCTTTCATAAATCTTCTCTTTTTATTCACTTTTAATTAGTTAGACTTTGTGATTGTTTTTGCAGGATTTCACGGAAATATATTGCTTGAGTGCATTTATTCATGACAACAAGTACTTGTTGGCTTTGTAGTCTGTGACATTCTTGAGCTACGCTTTTGTCCTTCGGAGTTTTTAGACATCAATCCTTTGTCTTCTGAAACTAAATGCTGCATAAGGCCAACCTAACCATTTTTAATATTGTTTTTTCTCTTTCTCCCTTGTGTCTAGAAAACTGGAAGATTATTTTCCTTTATCCAAACGTTTATCGCTTAGCTAGGAATATTTTGATGTCCACTATTTTTCTACATGTATTTCTACAAGCATTTCTGTATCCTTATTATTTGAAACACATAACACAAAATTTGCCACTTTCGCAGTTTTGAAGTGAAAAATTCAATGGCCTTAATTACTCTCACAAAGTTGTGCAGATATCACTACTATACATTTCTCCAACTTTTTCATCACTGCAAAGAAAACTTCAGTAACCACTAAGCAATAACCCTACATTCTTCTCCCCAGACTGGTAACTTTCAATCTGCTTTCTGTCTCTGTGGATTGCATATTCTCAATTTTTCTTACAAATGGAATTCTATAATCAAAAACCAGACAATATGGAGTACTGGGAGGGTATGGATAAATATAAACACTTGTACAAGGAGTGATCAAAATATGAAATATTGGGCTGGGGATTTAGCTCAGCAGCATAAGCACCTGCCTTGCAAGCAAGCGGTCATGAGTTCGATGCCCGGTACCGATAAAAAAAAAGAAATATTTAATAAAACATTACAATAAAAGACATATTACCATTAATTCCTCTCAAAATATTCCCCCTTACTTCAACCACACTTATCCCATCATCTTACCACTTTGAAGAAATTCTGAGAGTCCTCTTTCAGGACACTAGTCTTTATAAAGTTTGATCAAAAATACCGTGAATGCTGCTACCAAGGATCATCCAATAGAAACACATGTTCTAAAAACAGTGCAGTATGTACTTACCCACTTTCATCTGGCCCTCTGGTATTATGTGACTTCTGGCTCTTCCCCAAAGTCAAAATGACCATAAAGGTTAAACAATTTGAACATTTAACAACAGTGCAACTGAAGACACTCACTACAGAGGACTTCTAGTACTGCTTCAGAAAGTGGCAAGAATAATGGCATAGGCGTGTTTAAAACAAGGGATAACATTCTGAGGCATACTAATGTCAATTTGTCCAAATTTGTATAAAGTTTTGAAATTTAAACATTCACTTTATTTTCCAAACACGACTAGTATGTTTCTGGTACCAAAAATTGTGCAGCTACTTGGACATACTGTCTTTTTATCTATCAACTTATTTAATTCAGAAATATTTTTTCTAATAAGAGTCCAGGTAATATAATTCCAGTCTTTTGAATCCTGTGGAATTATTTTACCTGTCCTCTAACTAGAAAAATAGAAATCCATACACACTGTAGGCAAGTTACTTAACATGTCTTAATTTCCTCATCTATAAATTGGGAATATTACTAGTATTTACCTCAAATTGTTGTGAAAATTAAAAATACATAAAACTTCTAAAAGAGGTCTTATATACAGTTAACTCAAAAAGGATTTTTCTTATTTTTACGTTAACGATATGATAAATGGTTAAAGAAATCAAAAGTTAAATATACACACCTTTCTATAACATACTTGTACATCCATCTGAATCATACTGTCTGCTTTTCTCCTCCAGCTACCTTTAGCTAATGTTCCCTTGACTGCTACCATCCCTTTCATCTGCATCATATGGTTGTCAAGACTGCACTACATTTTTTCCAGCAGTAAATGTCTTATTTTTTGTTTCATTTTTACTGTTACAAATTTATCTGTGCTCTCTTTAATCCTATTAATACTCAATTTCTCTCCTATTTTCCCTACTAATCTCATTGTGTTCATTTACTGCCTCTACCCTAAACTCTTACTTTATTGACCTGACGTTCCTATCAAGTTGTTTTACAGAGCAAAGCAAATGTGAATAATTTACTTCTGATATTGAATTTGTATTCCTTGATAGCTTAGACTCATTGCTTTTGCTTGTTATAGTTCCTGACTGCTTGCTTTCATCCTCCCTTTCTTCCTTTCTTTTTCCTTTGACTGTTATTATTTCTTGTATGCTTTAATTCTGTCATGATGTTTCTTCCTTACTTGTCCTGCCAATGTAGCTTGCTCAGATGACTCCATCCTGACACTGGCTTGCATAGACAATGCCCAATTCTTCTCCCATGATGCTTTCTTCTGGTGATTCCACCAGGCTACAGGAATCAGGCAGAACAAAGAATACTCATATAATTTCCCAATCTAGAATGTAATTACCCCATCTACACAATAGCTGTTGCTACCTTCATTTGGCTGGTTTTCATTCCCACTCCACTGCAGGCTGCTTTTCTCATTTCTCAATCATATAAGGGAAAATATAAGGTTACCCGCCCAACTTGATTTTCTCTATGTGTTTGGCGCTAGTAACAATTTTATTGGATTTTATTACAAATTTATTTTTTGGTGTGCTGGGCAATTAGAAAATTGACTATCCCTACAACATTACCCAGGACTTTCTGCCTCTTTCATTTTTTAGTAGTATTTAAATGTTTTATTTTCTTTCCCTTGTTTAGATGTCATATGAATTTTATTTGTATGTATTTTTCTTGTATCTTTTGTGCTTGATTTATTAGGTACTGAACAAAAGTAATTCTATAATTAAGTTTGTCAATGACCTCAAGTTGAATTTCTGAGTCATCATTTCTATTTGTAAGTTGAGATAATAGAAATTATAATACTGAGATCATGGATTTCTTAGGAGTACTAAACTAATACATGCAAATTGCTTTGCAAGCTCTCATATTTTATAAAAAGAGAAACTTTTTAATAAATGTAGTTGTGAATGAATGAGTTACAATAATGAACTTAGCTATCTAATTCATAGGATTATAAAATGTCAGCACTTGATCAAATCCTACAAATCATGGAGCCCATTCCCATTATTTCACATGCAAGGAAACCAAGATTATGGGCATAGTCATAAGAGTCATATCCATCAGAAAGTGGGCAACATAAGAATGCTGTGGTAATAATCTGATGAAAGCATATCATTCACAAGAAATTTTAAGAATCAGAGGAAATATTTTTATTCATTTCTTAAGTGAAAAGTCCTGCCTATCAGAGGCCCTCTCGCTTTGTGAATAAAATAGACCTAACTGTGCAAGCCTGTAGATAGAATCTGGAGGCAAACCTTACTTGTTTCTATAATTGAGGGGAGAAAAAGGAAAATACAAGAGGAGAAGAGGCTAAATGCTAAGTAAGAGAAAGAGCTAAAAAAAAAAAAAAAGAAATTCAGTGAAAGTACAGACAAGATTGGATATTAAAAACTAAAGGTTCAATAGTAATTTTCAATTCTTGGTTCTGAAGTGTACACTTTATCCATTTTACAGAAGGACAGTTCAGGAAAATCTGCATTAGTCCCTGACGTTTTTGTAATAGTTTCCTTGAAAAGGAAACTCATGAATTCATTCAGGTCAGACAAGAAGACACAGTTTATTTATTTGCATAACTTAGATATGTTGGGCCCACTGAATTTTATATATTGGTCTGTTCAATTTTATATATTGGTCTGTTATGTCTGCCTGTGTTCAAGCACAGCCCCAGATCAGGAGATACAGGAGGATAGAGAGCTGGCACAAGGGGCTTAGGGTTTATTAGACGACTAAGTGGAAAAGTAGGTTTCAACCTGTGGCTAAAAGGATTCAACATCAACACTGAGCAATGAAGCAAAGTCCAAACCACGATGGGAATCAAACACTGTGGTCCACGGCAAAGGGAATCAGGTGGAAAGTAGATTTGTATCCTTTGCTGCAGCCCAATAAGGAGCATTTTTTTCTTCTACTCTCAATTCTACAAGTTGACATCTGCTTTCCAAAAAGTAGGAAAAAAAAAAAATTAGGAGGTTGGCACAGCCCTGATTTGAAGGTCAAATTAAAAGACAAAAAATTTAAATAAATACTTTTTGGTCTAAAATAGTAATAATTATCTCAAGTGAGTCTTTAAAGTGTTTAAGCTCACAAAAATAAGGAAGACAAGAAGGATCTCAGTTGAGAGGCCTTCTAACTGACCACTTAGGATCCTGAAAAGAAAAATCACTATAATTTGAAACTTTTATGAGAAAATGGTTTGTAGCCCAAAAAAACATATAACCAACAAAAACTATCAATTAAATCAAACACAGACTCAAATGTCTGTCACAGAAGCCTGGAAATTTTCACTTTTCAGATACTCTTTTTTAGGGAGTTACATATGATTATAGTCATAATTGAATTAAAATATTTTTCTAATTATTATGGTCTCCTTTGTTTCATTTTATTGCTACAGTTATGCAAACCCCACCCAAAAAAAAAAAAAAAAAACGGCTTGGAGGTTAAAAAACCAAATATGGAGCTGGCAGGAAAAAACAAACAAACAAAACAACTTCTTTGTTGGTTGAGGCCCGTGCTCCTGTGAAAATAAGCAGATACTAGAGGGTAAACAAAGCAAAGAATCCATTCAATCTTGAAGTAAAGAGCAACCTCTTTTTAAAGATATAAAAGATGTGCCTGAATCAAGAAAACAACAAAATATAATCCTAGCACACAGTGAAACAAGTTACACAGTCATAACAATTTAAGAGGAATATATGCATGTTCAAATTCCAGGATCATGAAATGAACCATGAAAGACAAGAAGGATTACAAAGAAAATTCAAGAAATGACCAAATCTGGCCACAAAAGAGTAACGGAAAAGTTGATCCTGTATCGCAAAAGAAGGAGGCGAGTAGGGAAAGGAGAGAGACCCAGCGGCCTCCTCACCTCACCAAGGAGACATCAGTAATGGTTATAAGCAGCAATAAGCAGAAGTCTAACTAAATTATCTGAATTTGCAAAGATTACCAGGGGAAGGCACAAAATGTAAAATCTAGCTATGAGTGGTAAGGGGTGATTGAAAAGCACAGATCTTCATTTCTCTTAGCAGAAAGCCAGGAGGGAAGCTTAAAGTTAATATGCAAAGGAAAACACTTTCAGCAAATTATTTACACATGGAGACACAATCACCAGAAGAAACAGAAGGCCTAGGGGTCCATGAGTTAGAAGAACTGAGCAGCAAACGGTGGCTTAAAAACACGAGCCTTTCTGAGCTACTCAATGTCTACCCACTGTTTTCACAAAACAATTTTTTTGAAAAGGAAGCATAAAACCATAGTACAATCTCACCAAAAATATGTATGCAAAAATATTCACTGAATTAAATTAATCACAATATGAAAAACAAGTATGTGTCTATTCAAAGACAACATACTTATTCCACAGATGATAAAGCTGAAATGCATTTGTATTTTCTCACTTTAGTAAAAAGAATTTAAGAAAAACAATCACCAACCTATTTTCCCTAAAGATACTTTCGGTAAAATCTTTTCAACATTCGTTGACTTTTAAAAAGTCAATATTTTAGATACAGAAGAAGATCAAAGTGTCCTTCTGAAGCCAAAAAACACATCATGTGTTAGAATCAAACACTAGGGTCATTTCCATTTGACTCAGGTATGAAACAAGGTTATGCCAATATTAATCAACACTGACTTACAAATTCCAAGAAAAAAAATTTTTTTAAAAAAGATAGAAAGAAAATGAAAGAGAGTAAGAATTTTATGTGATAAAAAGTAAGAGATAAAATGATCTACTTTTGCCTGATGATGCCCAAATACCTAGAAATGCCCCCAAGCACCCACTTAGCAGCAGTACTGAAGAAACTGTTCAGCAGGGTGAGTGGTTAAAAACTAAACAGATAAAACACAGCAGTTTTCTTATATAGGAGCAGTCACCATTTAGAAACTCTAACAGGAAATAAATTAAATCACAATAGTAGCAAATACCTAGGAATCAACTTAAACAAAGATATGTGAGGGCCAGATGAAGAAGCCTATAAAACTTTACTGAGGGATATAAAAGAGTCCTTGAAAAAGTGAAGACACATGTAATGATTCCATATTTGATGATTCAATAAAGCCAAGATAGAAATGCTCACAAAAAGCAATTTGTACAATATTTTCAAGGCAAATAATACTCAAGTTTTCTGGAACTTGACTAATTCTAAAATTCACCTTAGTGGAGACACAAAGATAATGGCTAACAATTTGGAAACTAACGAATGTAGATTACTGTACACATGATGAGCCAAATATTAATTTTAATTAATTAATTCATAAATATAAAGAATAAAGAGTTGAATGTGAAGAGTGAAAAAATCAAGTCATTTATGATACAGAAAAACATAGGTAAATGTCTCTTTCAGGGACAAAGAAATAACTTTTGAAGTCCAAAACCAAGATAAAAGTTTTTCATGGACAACATAAAAATTAAAACTGTTCTTCAGAGACATTAAAAGTTCTGAAACCAAATATAAAGTAGGCAAATATATTTTAATATAAGTAATCAGATAAAGATAAACATCCTTATTCCAGAAGAAATGTTATAAATACATATGGAAAATATAAAAATGTTCATGAAAAGACAATTCAGAAGACAAACATGAAATACATTCAGCTATACAAGTAATAAAATCAAAATCAATCTGATGCAGTGTTATTGCCTCTTATCAAATTAATAAAGATTTTAAACCAGCAATTATTTCTAATGTTAGCAAAAATTCAGTGAATAATCACTTCATGTGTGGACTACATGTAGATATAGATTTTCTGAGAGATAATTTGGCAATACGTATCACATAGTCATGGTAAGTATCACATATTACAATATGAATCATATAGCATGTTAAAATGCACACACCACTAGGCAGACAATTCCAATATAGAAGAAATAATTAAAAATCCTAACAAAGATTCATGCAAAAAACTCACAGTAGAATTACTTATAACAATGAAGAATTGGAAGCTAATTCAATGCCCTCAGGTGGGAACATGATTAAGTAACTAAAAATTTAATTGATGGAAAAGTTCATTCATTAAAGGACACCAATGACAGAAAAATACTATGATAGCTTTAAGTGAGGAAAAAAAGCTGTTTAATAGCTTGTTACAGTTATATATATATGAAGGTTAATGCATATATATGTGTTAATGCATATTATGCATTAACCTCCATTTTCTCCCCAACTTTCACGAAAATGACAACTATACGAAATACAAAGATTAAAACTGACATATACTAAGAGAATGAGAACAGAATAATAACTATAACAATAACAACATTTTGGAAGAAAAAAGTGGTAATCGAATAAGCAAAATAGTGAAAAATGAAGCCATTGGAGTAAGAAAGTAGAATGCAACCAACCCAACACTTCTGACACCAGAGAAATCCAGCCATTGGAGTTTCCATAGTCCTCTAAAGACAGGGACAGAAAGAGAAGAGGACAGGATTATTTGAAGGTGTGGTAAGAAATATTAAGACTCCTATAGTCCCACTTGCATGTTTCTGCTGCCAAATGACAGTCCCCTCCTTATACCTATGACTTATGATTTTAGTCATGAAAACAAGTCAAGCAGAAGGGATCTAGCTTGGGTTTTATTGTCTTGCTTTGCAGTACTGGGGACTGAACCCTGAAGCATTCTACCACAGAGCTATACCCTGAGTCCTTTTATAAGTTTCGAGACGGAGTCTCAAAGTTTATAAAGTGGCCTCAAATTGCTTCAGCATCCTACTTCAGCCTCCTGAGCAGCTAGCTGGGAGTACACCACCATACGCATCTTACCTTGAATGACTTCATGTCCTGCTAAGAGTAGGTTAGTCAGCATGAAAATCTAGGAGTGATCCACAGAAAGCAACACACTGAGTAGACCACTCACTCTGTGCGTATGCCACTCTGTGCTAACCATACTAGCAGCAAATCCTGGACACACTCCCCACATCTCCAGGAGAGCAGGCCCCTCGTCTTTGGGGAAACTGACTCAATGAAGAAAAGACTTTAGATGTGAACATCACATAGCTCATCAAAGGGAACGGCAGTGGGGTTGCTTATCTCTAGACCATCAAGCCTGTCGCTGCACAAGTCACCTTCCAAACCACACACAGGGCCAACATTTTAATGCCGAGATTTAAAATGAAGAGGTAGCCAATGGTCACCAGCATTCCAGGAAATTTCTAACATGAACTAAAAAATAAGAACAGAGAGAAAATATAGTTAGAAAGGAAAGCATAAAACTACAAAGGAAAGGAATCTCACCCAGTAGAAGAGGTCATAAAATAAAAAAGAAGCACTCATCTAATCAAAACAGAATTCTCAGGTGGTGAAAATAAAAAACATAAATATAAATGAAAATATAATAAGTGGCCTAGAAGATAAAGTTCAAAAGCATAGAGGAGAAAAGAGATAAGAAAATTAGAGCATTGGCCTCAGAAGAATCAAAGCCAAACAATGAGACTTACTTACAAAAACACAATAAGAGAAAACTGGTAGTATATTATCAAAGAAAATTTCCTAGGGTAGATGATAATGAAGTTGTAGATTAAAATGATAATCAGGCAGACCTGTACTACGAGTAAACAATGCTCATAGTAAAGCATTATGAAATCGCAAAACATTGAGATTTTTTAAAAAGGACTAAAAGTTTACAAAGAGGAAAAAATAAATGTGTCACATATAAAAGATAAGGAGCCAGAATAACACTAGAATTTTTATAACTTCGAATGGAAGTCAAAAGACAACACACCAATATCTGCAAAATGTGGGGGGATAGCAAAGGTATAAAGCTAATGAGAAAGGAAAGTCTAACAGGGCTGGAGCAACCGGCCAGCTGATGAAAACAAGCCAACCCAATGTTAACCCATGCTTCTCTCATCCTAGATAAGATCTGGTCCCCAGTGGAGCATAAATGGTAAACCTAATGTATTATATAAAACAGCAGACCTATGTGGTTTTGAAAATCTTATACATGACATCAAAACATCACTCATAAAAGAAAAAGTCAGTAAGTTGCACTTTATCAATATTAAAAGCTTTTTTCTATCTGAAGAATTCCAGTAATAGAGTAAAAAAGACAAGACATGCAGTGGAAGAAAATATTTGAAAAGCACATGTCTGTCAAAATGTTCAAATCCAGAATATATCACTCTGACAGTTAGCGGGATGCCAACTTGAGTGGGTTAAGAAGCTCGTATGAGACTGATGGAGCACAGTACAGTACTGGGGGTGTCTGTGGCTAATGGACATGTAGATCAAACATAGAGGAAGAAGATCCGTCCAGGATGTGAGGGGCACGAAGCAACAGGCTGGTAGCCTGAGCAGAATAAAATTTCCCTTTTGTTCTGTCAGGTGCTCCAGGCTTTGCCATCACCTTTGAAAGTACTTCGTCTCAGTTCCTCTAGACTTCCTGTGCAGAGTCCTCGGCCCTTCACCTCTTCAACACACACTCACACCCCCCACTGCAGCTCTAAACTCCAAGCCTCAGCTTTCTCTGAATCGTCCTGCCCTTCTGCACACAAATGACCGTTTTGCACTCTTCCACCCTTGACTCTGCAGGCAGTCATGGTAAGCCTACTTAGTAAATTCTTTATATCATATATACCTAGTAAATCCTATATATAACCATCATGTATCTATATCTATATTCTGTTCCGCTAGTCATATAATCATGAATATTCAAAGCTCAATATCAAAACATCATAATTTTTAAATGGGCAAAAGATTAGAATAAACAAATTACAAAAGCAGATAGAGAGCTCATACGCAGATGTTCAGCAATATTACTCATTAGGGAAATGCAAATTAAAAGCATGACATGTCATTTTACATTTATTAGAATCTCTAAAAATATTTAAAAAGGAAGAAATAAATACAATACCAAGTTCTGGTGAAGATATGGAATAAATCAAAGCTTCATACATTACTTGCTAGCATGCAATATTTCCCATATTTTTGGCAGTTTATTATATGAAGTACCAATACATATCTACCATGCAACCCAGAACCTTCACTCCTAGTATTTGCCCAAAAGAAATGCAAACCTTGCACAGATATTAAAAATCTGTGTACTAATGTTTATACAACCTTTGTTCATGATTACCAAAAACTGGGAACAAATGTCTTTCAAGTGGAGAACAGATAAACAAAAGTAGTAAATTCGTGCAATCAAAAGAAGAAACATATCTGGCCATAAAAGAATGATTTCTACACAATATGAATGAATATCAAATGATTTCTACATCAACCCAAATGAATATCAAATGATTTTTCTCAATATGAATAAACACCAAATGCAGCAGCCTAAGAAGGAAGATGGGTTCAAAAGGCTACAAATCCTATGACTGTGCTTGTAGAGCCTTCTGAATAGGGCAAAATTTGAGGGCAGAGGATAATCTAGTGTGGTTTGGGAAAGATCAACATGAGAAACATTTTTTGGAGGATGGATCTCTTCTGTAGATACTGAAATAATGAATGCATTATTGTATGCCTTGGTCAGAATTCTCAGAACTGTGTAACAAAAAGTAAGAATATTACTTCATATCAACGGTAAACAAGGGAAAGTATAGCCTACTGGAATTCTATACCCAGCCAAACTATAAATCAACCATAAGGAAAGAACAAAAGGATTATGTGCCATGCAAGATACTATGCCCAATTAGAATGAGGAAATAAATTACACAGGAACTCAGAGGACCTGAATAAAGAAGACTTTTGAGTCTAAAGTATAAGCAGTAAACAGAATCTAGTAAGAGTTTAAGATTAAACCAGGAAATAAAGAGGCCTCTGGACATATGACTCCAAGGAGAGAAAAAATAAATAAAACCAAATAGGTATCCTGATAAGTTTAAATGTGATGGCATAACATTTACACTTCTCAGGGAAAGGTAGAAAACTCAGTGATCAGTTAAAAGAAAGCTAATTCATCAGTAAAATCAGGCAGTGATTAACTCTGTAGCAGGGAGGAATACAAAAAGAAATGCAATTAATCACAATCTACTTAACACCTAGATGTAAACAACACAGTTAAAATGAGTTGAAAATCAACCCTAAAAATTAACTCCAAATGCTGATGTATCATATTGGGAAGACAGATAGAAGAACATAGGGAAATATTAATGTTTGTGGTGGGGAGGGAGTTTAAGGTGGCACCCAGAGTGGTCCATTGATAATATGCAAATGAAATAAACAAGAACAAGACCACTTACATTATTTACAGCTGGGTACACAACTATAGCCCCAGCTCCTGAAGAAGCTGATACAGGAAGATCACCTGAGCATAGGAATTGAAGGTTTGAAAGAAAGAAGGCTCAAAAGAAAGAGAGAGAGAGAGAGAGAGAGAGAGAGAGAGAGAAAGGAAGAAAGGAAGAAAGAAAGAAAATTTAGTGGTAAATATATGAGGGACCTAACAAAAAGTAGTGAAGTTGGTCACCTCCAGAGAAACAGATCAAGGTCAGAATGGGAAGACTGCTGGTTTTTCGCTCTGGGTCTTACAGAACAGATGACTTGTAAAACTCTGTTTTTGACCAGAACATCATTTTTGACTAAAGAGAGTCCCAGATTAGACAGAGGCAGAAAGAGGATCCAAGAACAAGAACAATAAGAAAATGAGATTAAGAGAAAATGAGACTAAAACATAACAGGAGGGGTTGGGGATTTAGCTCAGTGGCATAAGCACCTGCCTTGCAAGTGTGTGGTCATGAGTTCAATCCCCAGTACCGATAAAAAAAGAAAAATACCAAAAAAAAAAAAAAAAGAAAGAAAGAAAAAAAAAAAACATAACAGGAACTCCTGTCACAAGAAGGAATTCTCATTCTAGACAGGGAGGATGTCAGGGTGTACAGTAAGAGTCCCCTAGCTTGGTGCACTGGGAAGTGGTCCTGACCGTGCCTGGCATGGAACAAAGCATGAAACTTTCCATCTCCCTGTCTAATGGTATCACCTGTAAGATGGGGCTTGGGGTCAGCCAGCTTCCCTAACTCTGGGGTTCCACTCCAGAGGCTGAGTCCATCTCAGAGGCCCGTAACCAGGAAATCCGCCAGAAACAAGTCATCACAACCTCCTGCCCCCCAGGCCTGCAGGCCAAAAGCTACTGCTCTGACCACCTTCTGCATGGGGCCAGGGATAACTCCAGAATAGTACACAGCTAACAGTTCGACATCCCTCTCGATGGCCTGCCTCCCCAGACAAGAGTTTCCCGAAGAGCATAAATGGCTGTCACATCGTTGGACCACTGCCTAGTCGGTGTACTTCCAGCTGTTAAATAAGCAGTAAACCTTGGAGGTTTCTATTCCCTGCAAAGCCCTCCCAGATTAGAGGCTGATCCTCATGACTTGTTACAGGCTTGGCAATGCAGAGCCAAATGGAACATGAAAAGAAAGCCAACAGCTTTAGCGGAAGTCAGTGCCGCAGTCTGTGATGCAGGCACAGGGCATAGACTGGTTTCCAGGTCTGCATGTCAAACACAGAACCAAGCACAAGGCAAAGGCTTCAGGTTTGAATTCTCAGTTAGCCTGGCACTGATTGAGACAGTTTTCAGGAGATTTCTCACCTATAAAATAGGGATAATAAAGCGTACTTTATAGCTAAGATGACAGCTAATGTTTACTGGGCACTTGCTATGTCTGTGGCACTGGGCCAAGTTTTTATGTTCATTATTTCATTTAATCCTTAGAAATTAAGAATTAAGGATCACTAAGAAAAGGAATTTCCAGCACATGATAATTTGTCAGGGTAACTCGATCAACAAGTATTAGAGTTAGGATTTTCACCCAGGCAATGCAAGGCCAGACTTAACTACAGCATTCTGTGGTTCCCCTAATAACAGGCACTGTGTCATGGTGGTGGTCAACCAGCCCTCTCCCCTGTCCCTACCCTTGTCACAAGGGGAAAGATCTAAGACGATGGCACAAACATCTCACAGTCATTCAGGGACAGGGATGCAGCCAAGACCCAGCTGCAGCTCACAGCCAGAAGGTCCCCAGGTCCCCAGTAAACATACCCAGCACCCCGCTACCTCACACTACCCCTAGCCCCAGAAGTGGCTCATCCATGTCATTCAGGTATCTGCACAGTTCGCTGGGAAAGCCCCTGCCACCCTAAGTCACCCATAGAAGGTCTGCCACCCTGTGGTGACATCCCTCTCTGCCTACCCCACCCCTAGGGCTGCTCTCCCTTCTCCGGGCTGACAAAAAGCATCACTATGCCTTGCCACAGTGGATAACAGAGGGACACATCCAGCAGGCTGGAGTCGAACTGTGCAGACAACAGACAGCCCACGTTTGCCAAGGCAAGTAGCGTATCTTTCCTAGCATCGCTCTCCACTAACTGAATCTATGTTTTGTGTGTATTCAGGGACCATATCAGAGTTGACAGCTGGATTCTCACATCCTATAATGGTGTCTAACAGTCAATGGGTGTTCAATTGATATTTATTAAACATTGGAATAATCCGTGAGGCCACGCTCTTCAGCTCCACCTTCCCATTTAATGTGGAGATATGTGCTTCCTTCTCGGGTATCCTGACTCTAGCACAGTGTCTCCAAGTCAGAATAGAAGCGTCACTGCCTCTGCTGGGAGACATCCCTCCCACCAAATAACTCCAGTATCTTCTTTGAAAAAAATTACTTGCTCGGGTCCAGGGATGCAGCTCAGTGGCATAATTCCCTGCCTGGTGAATGCATGGTCATGAGTTTGATCCCTGGTACCAAAAAAAATTACTTTCTAAACATGCTTGTTGGTGCATCTGCAAATCTCCCAAGCTGAGACGTTGGGGCACAGCAGAGCCAGGCAGCTCCATGGAGAAGCCTCTATGCGAGACTGATTGTGACAAGGGAGCACCCAGGGCTCTGGAGAAGGTGACAGGTACCTCTGTATGTCATGACCAAGGCTGGGGCAGAAGATGCTTGCTGTAGTTTATATCGACACATCCCCTTAAGGACTTGTGTGCTCAAATCTGGGGCTTTTGTAAAGCAACTGGGTTACAGGGGCTTCTGGCTGCCTTGCTGTAGGGAGGTGAGCCTGTTCAGGAAAGGGGGCGCCCTGGGGTCCCGGCCTGGAAGAGTTTCTCTCCCTCCTAGACTCCTCCCTTCTCTGCCTCCCTGCTGCAGAGATGGGAGCAGCTCTTCTCCAGCCCATTTGGCCATGCAGTCCTGCCATGCACTGAGACCACTAAAACGTGAGCCACAGTGAGCCTCTCCTCCTTGAAACTGTGGGTTGTCTCAGCAATGAGGAGAGTGACAAGGACCATCCTCCAATGCCATCCCGGGCCAAAGAGGAACAGATCTCAGTTTTAGTCTCAGCCCCATCACATGAAAGCTGTGTGACATGGGCAAGTTATACGACATCGTGAAGCATCTGTTTGTCATACATTCATTCTCTAGTCACTAATTCATTCCTGCTGGGTTCACAGGCAATGTGTTAGGCATTGAGAATCAGAGGCATAGGAGTGTCACAAAGGAAAAAGTCTGTAATGTCACTGGATGAGTTACTAAGTTAACAAGGAGGTAATATTAGACGAGAATTACAGAATGAGATGACGGAGGTAGGAGAGTTAGGCAGAAAGGGGAGAAAAAAATATTCCCAGCTGATGGCATATGCAAATTCCTGGGGCAGAACAGAGCAACCATATGTGCTAAGCACTGAGAAACACCTGGATCTTGGGGGCATGTCTGCTAGAGGATAGACAGAGGTGAGTGTCCACATGACCCAGATTTCTAGCATTCTAGATTCAGGATTCTGGATTTATTCTAAGGGTCATGAATACTGTTAGGCTCAGAAATGATATAATCAGTTTGGATTTAAGATCTCTCCATTGGATAAGTTGATATTGGCAGAGAGGTCAAAGGGAGAAAGAGCAATCACCGGAGATTTACAGGAGAAAGATGACAGTGTCCTGGTGTCAAAGATGAAGACAACAAAAAAGATTGATGGGATATCCAGGAGAAAAACCAGACAGGATTAGGGACTGAAAGAAGAGAGGAGGCAAAGGTGACTCTTGATGGTCTCATTTGTACAGCCACGAATGGTACATCTACCTTTCCAGGAAAGTCAGGGAGACAAATGCATACATTTCCCAACCTAGGTGGCAACTTCAGAATGCAGATTCCTCAATTAAACTGTTAGGTAAAACAAGACCAAAAAAAGTCAGCTTGTTGCTCAAAGTCACATCATGGCAAAGCCTTTTCACATTCGGTGCCATTTTAGCCACAGATCACAGGCTGAGCTAGCCGGAGTGGGACTGGAGTCTGCTAAGCTAGGAGAGAGGCAGCGATGTGTCTGCTGCTAAGATCAGTAATCCATATAGATCACCGAGGACCACCAGGTGACCCTGCTTTGTACAGGTCCTTGGATCAAATGGTGTAGGCCACGACCTTGAAGTTCTATATCCCCAGATCATCTTGAGAACAACAAAATATCATGAATGGGCTAGGATTCCTTGGCCAGTATCCAGCCAAGGAGCAAAGAAGCAGAAGTGATAGAATAAAGAAATCCCCTATACCCTATTTCCTAAGCACAGCCAGCAGAAAACTCCAGGTCCGGCACAAGCAGGCCAATCGCTCCCATTTCTTATCAGTGCCTAGTTGGTGCCTACTGCTTCTGCCTACCCAGGGTCTGCACCCCCTCTCATCCTTCCGAAGGGCAACTCTGAGAAGCTCCTCTTCCTTACACAGTGTACCAGGCTTAAGGTCGGACTGACCACACTGCCAGTCCTCCGTATCTCTGTCCTCAGGACTGGTCCAGGAAAAGGGACCCACGTACCCTGCATCACTGCCCAGCACTGGACATTAAGTGTCTGTCTTCTTACTGGGATGTGAGCAACTAGACACAAGACCAAGTGTGATTTCTTTCTGTACTTGTCCAGGCCTGGAAAATGGATGGATGAGTTCAGCAGAAGGCGGCTCAGGTACTGGGAGGTGGCTCTTGTGCCTGTTGGGTACTTCGATCCCCCACAGCCTCTCTTGGCCTATCAGATTTCCCACCCCAGACCCTGAATCTCTCCAACTTTATAGTGAAAATCCAGGGCAGTAGCACACCTAAATTCAGCCACATTTATTCTGTTTATTCTCTTAAGAAAAATTGAGTGCCTTTGCATGTTTGCATGATCTAGCTCTCAGATAAACAGAAAAAAAGAAAGAAAAGGAAGAAAAAAAAATAAGCCTCAAATTAAAAAAAAAAAAAAATGCCAAGCTCGATTTTCAAGCCAAATGACAAACAGTCTTTTGAACCAGGATTGTAAAAGGCCCCTGTAAAAAGCAAAAGTTTTATGATGGTAGCTAAAGAGTCATAGCGAGTCCCTAGGAATTGTTGACTGTGCCCTGAGTGATTAAAAAGCCAAGAAAAACAAAGATTTCCCTCAAATCAACCCACTGAGAACAGAGAGAAGAGAAAGGCTTGGGGCGAGGAAAAAAACAATCAGGTCACCCTGAGTGCATGGCATGGTTCCCAGGGGTCCCCAGTAGGCCCCCTGGTCTGTTACTGCTGGGAACTGGACCCCTTTCCAGGAGCCTCAATGAGCAGCACCCCAGGTGAGGATCTTTCGCTTGGCCACATGTTGAAATCCTCTTGGAAGCCTGAAAACTCTGACGCCTGGCTCCATGCCCAGCCATTCTGATGAAATTAAGCAAACAAAACCAGGGCAAGAAGACTCTTACAGGAGCCCCGGAGGTCCTCATGCGAGTCAAGAATGAGCACTTTTGCCTTACGGTGACATTAATGTCCCTGGGCTGTCATGACAAAGTGTCATAGACTGGATGACTCAAAACAGCAAAACCTTTTTGTCTCACCATTCTAGAGACCAGGAGTCAGAGCCCAGGTGCAGGCAGGCCATGCTCCCTTAGAACCTGGAGGGAGAATCCTACTTTGCTTCTCGCTAATTTCGTATCCTTCGCTAGCCATCTTCTGCGTGACTTGGATTAGCGTGGCACTGCCTTAGCTCTGCAGTCATCATAGGGGCATTCTCCATGAGGCTGGGTCTTCTCGAGGCCATGTTCTCACAAGGACATCAGTCCTTATATGACTACTCCAGTATGAATCATTTTAACTCATTATATTTGCAGTGACCTCAAATCTAAATAAGGTCACATCCAGCTGGCTTGATGTTTAGGGCATTCACATATTTTCTGTGAGGGAAGGGGATACAGTTCAACCAAGGACAATGGGCTGAAGTCCTTGCTCCTAGTTCCCAGCACTAGCCATAGACTCTGCCTGCCCATCACTTGAATTTCATGCTCACAACAAAAGCTGCCACTCACAACCCACTGCCCTATGTACTTGAGGGATCCTGGTGACCTTTCTGCTCACAAAGTCTCTTTTACCTAAAAGGTCAGATATCTATGCCACTTGACCTGGGTCAGGTGGCTCTTGGCTCGAGGTCCTCGACGCTAGCCTGCTCAGCAAGACTCCTGACAGCCTCCCATGCTCCCCAATCTTCCTTTCTCTTCAAATGTCCCATTGCTAGCAAGAGGCTACCTACAAAGAAATGTCACCCACTTGCTAGCCTGGTGCCTGCCTCTTGTCAGGTGGCTTCACAGCTCAGAGACTCTGCCCACCAGGAACTGCCCCATTAATGCGTCAAAGTCCATTTGAAATCTACATGTATTGACCTCACTGTGTCCTTGTGAGCTGAGAGTCTTTGAGCTAATAGCTGAACCTCTCTAAAGGTTTCTGTTTCCTCAGTTTTAAAACACAGATTATAACCGGGACCCTCATTCCACAATAATCACTTCAGAATTTGGGGTGATTCAGATTTTCAAAAGATAACAAGGTTATCTACAATATCCTGGTGAGATCTGGGGCAACATTCTGTATTCAAACATAAATACTGTGTGTCCACAATGAAAATGTTTATAATGTGAGATAAATAAGGACTTCCTATCAATTTGGGTCAGACTGGACAGCCAAATGAATTTTGTGTTAACAATTTCTTCACATTCAAACATTGGAATTTTGGACTGTGTGCAAGAGAATATTGACGCAAATCTAGTGCATGAATTTCTGGTATTACAAAAGATAATATACATGTAGGTGTCTTGTCTAATAGCTGGTTCAGAGCAATTAAATACTTGTGAATCTTGCAGAAAATAATTAAAAAGTTTCAATCCAAGCCAAGCCAAAATTTGACACTTTTCTTAAAACACTGTAATTTGGCCAGAAGTCCTCTGCCTTCTGTACTACAAGTGGCGAGATGTCCTCCACAATGCCTGGCTCCCCACTTCATCATCAGCCCCAAACTGAGGTCTCAGCATGCTACAGAAGCCACGTCCGTGCTAGTCATCATGGTGATTTTTGTTTTAACTTCAGCTCAGTTCCACATCTCTTAAGATTTGCTACAAATCACTGTTCCAGCAAGAACCACTCTTAAAAACCCCCTCAGAATCAGAGAAACACATGTTCTCCAAAAACAGCCCAGTTTTATGAAGGGCAGCCAGATTTAGACCCTCAGGTCTCCCTCCTCACATTGCAATGGACTCTTATGTCCCACAAGAACATTCTCCAAATATGAGAAGATGAAAAATAAAGCCACAAAAGAGCCCAGAGTTAGCCTCAGGAAGGGAGTTGAGCAGCTAAGCCCCAGTAAGGCGGCCCAACTAGTAAGGAAAGCTCACCTAGCCAGGCCAAGCACGAGCTCGCATAAACTCCTACACTGCTTCCTGGATTTCAAAGTTGCCACTTACAGTGTCAACACTTTCCACCGAAATAAACTTCCGGTTTAAAAATTCCACAGTTAAATCATTCTTCCTGTATGTGATGAACTTTGGTTCCCTAAAGAGATCTGGAAACTAGACTGCAGCTATCGATATCTTCTGATAGGAAATCTCAGGCAGGAGGTAAATAAGCAATTACACAGTGCACGTCTCACATGACGCGTTCCCTTTGCATATTGACACATTCCAGGCTCAACTTGGTGCAGCAGCAACCCTGGGAAACTTTGCTCCTCGGAGCCTACAGCCTGGTCACTCCTGGCATGGCCTCTGCTGGGCTACTGGGACAAGGCAGCAAGCCATCAAATATCTACCGGAGGAATTCCTTCTGTGCAGAAACAGAAACACTAGAATTAGAATAATTCAGGTAAATATGGCAGATGGTGGTATCTCAAGTTGTTATTAAAATTTTAAAAAGAAACTGGCAATGGTGGCAACCTCTGGTGGGCTGAGTCCAAAGTTGAGAAATATAGAGGATATGGCAGGAGTAATGGGAGGGGAGAGATTGGGGACACTGTTTTTCCTAAAAAATACCGAAAGAGGACATTCCATGGTGCCTGCTACAAGAAAAATGAGGACATGGTACTTTGAATGGGGCTAAAACCACCTGTCTGCTTAATTCGGGCTGCTTCACAGAACAAACCAATGAGTGAAGGCTCGGATCCCTATCATCACTTAAAGTAATCTCAAAGAGTACATCCCCTTCCTTGGAAAGAAAATCTGGTCCCAGGCCAGCAAAGGGTAAAGTATGTGAATGTTTTGTGTGTGAAATCTTAGAAACTCAGCCAAGAAAACTACCAGATCGATAACCTGAATTTGTCAAAATGATAGAAGATAAGGAGAAAAAGTACCAATGGTCAAAATAAAATAGTCAGCTAAAACTGCTGGGGAGAGGGACCAGCACTTGTGCATGTGAGGAGAAGAGAGAAGAACGGCCTTTATCTGAGTGCCAACTGTGTACCAGGCACATTGTGGCCAGCTTAAACTCACTGTTTCACATGCTTCTCAATAAGTTCTATGGTAGCACTAATAACGGGGAAATGTTCCCTGAAATAGTATTTGAGAGACAGTAATAGTGTTTTTAAAATTTTAATTGTTTTCCATTTTTAAAAAAGCACAGCTGCTTAGTGGGTATAAAGTCTGAAAAATTCCAAGAGAAAAAGAAGGGCAATGAAGACATTGATACCCTCAGCTTCAGAAATGAGCCTGATGACAAGGCTGCAGCCAATAGAGCATCCGCTCTGCCATGGGAATTACGAGGTTCTTTCTACAAAACACACCTCTCTAGCCTAGATGACTTCTAGATACAGACAGCATCCCTGGGACCAGTGATTGCAGAAATACTTGTCCATGGCTCTTTTTTTCCCCTTGTGGTACAGAAAGACTTTGTCAGAAAACCAACTTTGCTACCTACAGTGGCAGCCCACGCTGGGCCTCCTGGAAGACATCCATGCTGACTCCATGTGCTCCATTCCATCAGGCTAACGCTTCTTTCCTTTGCCTCTCACCTCTCACCAAAATGTACCGTCCCTGGACACCTCCAACATGTCCAGAGTTCACTTAATAGGAGTCTGGCACTCTTTCATTCATTCTCAGATTGAGCCGCCTATCTATGCTAGGGCAGGAGAGTTCTAGAGCAAGGGTTTTGTGTGCTCTTTGGAGCATCTCTTAGTTTCTATGTGAGCTCCAGTCCAGGTGGAGGTCTAAGACTCTGCCTGCCTTCATTTCCCGGAAGTCTGGGCTGTCTATGGTCTGCGGAGGCTTCCAGGATCATCTGTTTTGCCTCAGTCCTGAGATAGCCCCACCTGCTGAATCCAAGGATAGAGCATAGCGGGTCTGAAGGGAAGACTAAGTCCCAGGGATGAAGGAGGCGGCTGAGGGACTTAACACCTTCCTACCATCTGCCAGCCTCCTGTGTCACCTGGAACTATGGATGCCTCATCTCCTGCTGCCCGCTCACTTCTCTCGCTTTGATAAGGTCACCCACCGTGCTTTATAATGCAAAAATAATATTCCTGCTGCCAATGCAAATTATGTCTGAACCATCCACCCTCCGTGCCTCATTCAGAAAGCAGCTCTGCAGGGGAGAAGCGGCCAGGCAGCAGTTACAAGGCTTATTAAGACACCTAATGAAACACCTTGTGGTGACTGCTGTCTCTGAGGAGAGCTCAGAAAAATGCATCACAGAAGCAAGTGTCAGCCTAGGGCAAACGCTTCCGGATACAAGTCTCTCAGGGAGGCATAGAGACTGGTCCAGTCCACACCAGGTATTCCCCAAGGCTGCAGTGCTGGGATTCCTCCCACTTCACATCAGGGTACCCCACATATCTAAACCTCTACAGGGCACAAGATGCAACATTCTAGTGAAGGCCACAGGCTTTTTGCTAGCCCCACCCCCACCCCCCCCAAAAAAGTAAGTTTTTAACTTAAGTAAAGGAGTTATAGCTCAGGTGTCATGGGAATGACCTCATTGGGTAATCTTTTGACATGGTTCTTAGGGATCCTGACCCCCCATGTAGCTGGATCAATCTTATCCTCTCAAGGAGTAAGCTGCGGAATGTCACCATAAGGAGTTGGGCCTGGAAACAGGATCCAAAAGACTATAAAACCAGCTTATCCTTTTGTTTTTGTTTTTGTTTTTCCTGTGTCTTAGGCTTGCATGGACAAAAGGCAATGAAAGTATCATAATATGGTGGTAACAAGTAGGTACAGCCTGCAACAAACTTGGTCTCTATCCCTCACAAAGTGTGAATCTGAGCAAACAACTGAACCATGTTGTGCTTAAGTTTCCTCATTTTACAAATGAGGGTAATGATAATAGTCTCAGTCTTTTCCAGTCTTAATGAAGATCAAATTAGATCATGCCTAGGTAGCAATCAGGATCACAACTGCCATGTTCAAATGAGGAGAATCCAGGAGAGTTGAAAATGTGACTGTTTTCAAACATGCTGACCAAGGGCAGGTCGTAGAGCTGTGCCCTTAGGGAGAGTAGGGACTGGGAGACGAAGAAGTTCCCAACATCCAGAAAGAGACAACAGCAGGAAAAGGGCTCACTGAGGACAACGGGAAGGGACATGCCTGGCCCCACGAAAAGGAATAACAGGAATAAAAGTCCAGAACACACTTTCTTCCTCCCTTCCAATTCTTCTTAACCGTGTGAGGGCACTGGTGAGACACAAGGTCATATAGCATCAAGGACAGAGAATGAAATCAGAGAGCTATACAGATGCCACCAGCACGGCATACACAAAGTGCTCAGGCAGTAGGCATGCTATACACAGATGTTACTATACACGTAACCATAGCCATCACCCTGCACACTTGGGTCCAGCCTTGGTCACAAGGAGGAGGAGGTGGGCAGTTAGAGCCAGATGCCATAGTTCAGATGCCCATGCCTTCTACGAATCTACCAAGTTTTCCTTGAGATGTTTATGCTGGAGAGACAAAGACTTAGGACCAAGGCATCCCAAAATAATGGACTTTCAGATGACCAAAATAGCCTTGGCTTGTCCTGGGTCAGTGGAATGCATTAAGTGAAGGAGGTCCAGTTTTCTTTTAACAGAAAACCTCACCTTCCCTTAACTCACAACCAACCCATCTTCTTCCAACCTTGTTGCAGGTCTGAATTAGAGTTTCACAGAACAATGGAATGCTCTTTTTTACAGGACAGCTCTTTGGAGTGACAATGTAATACAGTCACAGGCTCTGATACACACCTATTTGGACAGTTTCCTTTTATTTATTTTTCTTTTTTGTACTAGGAATCAAACCCAGGGCCTTATACTTACTAGGCAGGCACTGTGTCCTCGAGCTATACCTCTGCTTCATTTAGGTAGCTTCATAGTGTGTACTTGCACAAACTGACACTACCACAGTGTCACTGTGCAATATAATCTTAGGGATCACTGTTGTAGGTAGTCTGTCATTGACCAAAGCAACATTATGCAGCACATGACTATAAATCAAACTAATTAATCCAACATTAACAGAAAGTCTGCTTCCAAGGAAAGCTGAAAAAGATCAGATGCTTTTACAGGCACTGTTGGTAGTTTTTCTTCCAAGAAGACAACCCTGGAATTCTTTCTTCATATGTTCCTATGTATACCAAAGCTAGCAGGGGCTCATTCTTCAAAAGTACGATGGTAGCATTGACTCTGGGACTGCAACATCAGTGATCTAAATTTCAGCTTCATTATTTGCTTATCAGATAACTTCAGACAAATTGCTTAGACCCATGGACCCTGCCTTCCTTGTCTGAATTTTTCAGGGAATAACCCCTAACTCACAGGATCACTCTGAAGATTAAATGAGGTGTGTCTGTCAGTCTCCTAGAATGGCACAAGGCAGAGGGCTCCTGAACTTCACTCTCACAAGCAGCTCCAGGCATCCAGGTTCCGGGGTTAAGGTTTCCCGTGTGTCCCTTTGAAATTTCATCGTAGGCAAATCCTGCTGTTTGTGCTTCCTACAGCATGACCCTGTCACCTTATCACATTTCTATACATATTTAAGTTTCCTCAACTGTAAAATGGAAGGAATGCAGGTTCCACAATGGATAAGAAAAGTGGTTCTTAACTTTTCCTGTGAGTACTATTCCCTGGAGACAGCGTCATGAAAGACATCTATTGCATAAACTGAACTTGTGAAGAAAACATGACCTTTTCCTTCACTTTGTCCTAATGAAAGCCACTTTATGTTTCTTAACTTCAAGAGCACAGCCTTGTTCACTGGGTAATCCTATTTTAACTCTAACCGAAGAATTTGAGATTTTTTTTTTTGAGCCTGAATAGCTTAGTTAGGCACATTACTGCACATGCATCTTGAAATACTAACAGTGGTTCAAGGTCAACCACGTCTTCCCAGATTCTCAGATCCTCAAGCTGAAAAGCACTGGATAAGTTGATTCCTAAAAAGCACTCCAACACTATCATTCAAAGACTCTAACTGGAATGAGTAAGGAAGATCAGCCCTAAACTGAAAGACAGTCATTAACCCAAGATAAACTGTGGCTTCTTTAGTAAAGGCTGGGCTAAGACAGAGAGACTGAGTTACCTTTAGAATGCTGGCCACCATTAATCTGTGCTATGAATTTGTGTTCCCAAGGCAAACATTTTCACATCCCTTAGCAATAGGAAGTCAGGTTCATTTTGTTCAATTGTCACATACCCTTAGCCTCGTGATGTAATTTCCCAAGGCATCCACCCAAAATGCTTCATTCCTTCATGAATTCAGTTTTGCCCATGGCACATGGCCCGGTTCTTATTCTTGAAGAAACAGGGAAGATGCTTCAAGGTTCATGAGCTACTCTACAAAGTTATTCCAGAGCTTGCTTCTGAGCATTTTTCCTGATGGCCCAGTACTTTAGGATTAAATGTCCCACAAGAGCAGCATTGCAGCCAATCTATTTCCTGACTGCCTATCTTCTCAGCACACAAAAAGCTCCACAGATGGAAAAGAACAAGCTGATTACACAGGTTTCATTCCACACAAGCTCCTTCCTCTTTGGTCCTCATTAGAGCCTCAGTATTTGGCTCATTGCTAAGTCAAACTTGCAGGAAGCTGTTTTTCTGCCACTTCCTTAGATCTGCACTTAATTATAGCTGTTCTTTCCTGTCCACCATTCTCCACCATTTCAAACATCCACATTACTAGTCTTCCGATGTTCTCCTTTGCCACTCATTAGAGTTGAATATTTTGCGTTCACCTCCCATGTCTGTCCTCTGCATAGCTCAAGAAGTACTTGAGCTTTTATCTCTATTATTACATTGCATAATAAATAACATTCTGTCCAGTGTGGGACTGAAAATAACTGACATACTATTTTCTATGGGAAGAACTGTTAAAGTACTGTTCTTTTACCAATATTGATTTCTAGTATCAACCTTATTAACTTTAATCTTACTCAACTTTAGTCATCACCATCTTGTACTCCTTGTGTTTTAATCTAATTCTCAACGATCCATTAGGAGCATCTGTATTTATAATATTTCTCTGCCTGCCTGAGGCATTCCTTCAGCTCTTAAATGTCACAGCACAGTTCAAACAACAAAATCTATGGTCACCCCAGTCACAGAAAACAAGATGCTTTCTGTTTATACATCACCGTTTCATCCCAAGTTCAGGCTCCAGATATAACAAAGTAGGAGTCAGCAAATAGTTATTGCTGGTGCAAATATTTAGCTCTGCCACTGTAGTGCAAATACAGCCATCAACAATACATAAATGGATGTGGCTTTGTTTCAATACATTTTATAAAATCCAACAGCCAAATTTAGACTATATACCATATTTTTCCAACTTTTATGACAGAAGAAAATGGCATTTAATTTCCACTGTACTAATTGATCCCAAGATTGTTTCTCTGACTTTATGAAGACCATGGGAGGCAGAAGTTGAGGGCATTATGAATTTGATGGTGTGTATGCTACATTGGACAAACTAATTAACCGAATGAACATAGCAGCTAGATATTCCAAGCTAGAATTAGAAAGCAGCCTGGGCTACAGGTTTAAAAAAAACAACTGGGAGTCATCAACTACAATGGACTTTAAAATAACCACTTCAGTGCTATCAGCAAGGGAGTCCATCTAAGTAGGAAAAAAAAAAGGAATGCTAAGAAGTAGGACCTGGAACCAGCAAAAGGACCAAAAAAGTTAACAGTAAGAGAGTGTGGTGATTTAGAAGGCAAATGATGAACAAATTCAAGGTGAAGAGAGCAGTGAACTAATCTGAAGAGCACTACAGGTAAAACAAGGTAAGAATTGCTATATTTAGCAATATGGCGGTCACTGCAGACCTTGACCGGAACTATTCCAACGGCAGCGTGGTGGAGTCAGAGTAGAGTGACCTCAGTCACCTGGAGTGACCTTATTGGAGAGTGAGAGGAGAGAAACTGCAGAAAATGAGTGTGAGAGGACAGTTAAGAGCTCTACTAAAAAAAGGAACAGAGAAATGGGTCCTTTCATTTTTATATTTTTAACATTCATTTTCACATATAAAAATCAACCAGACATTAATTCCATCTTTGATTTTATTCTTTGAAATATCCTTCTTACTCTAACACAACATAATATTCAACTAAATGCGTTTTCTAGCAACCCACTGTTATACATGGACTGACATAATTATCTCTTTCTCTCTTAAATTGGCAATTTTCCTAATAACATTCATATTTTGTTCAATCTCCACCAATCTAAAATCTATCATTACTTAATAAATATTTAAATATAATCAAATCATTTATATTACTTTATTTCCTATTCTGTTCCAATTCAATTTTATTTCACCAGCCACAAAACTAAATTGTTTATAGTGTTAAATTACTGTACATTATCTTACAACTTTTTATTGTACAAATCTTTCTTTTTAAGTAATTACTTTTTGCTCTTCTTAGGTTTAAGCTTCCATAAAAAACTTCAAATAACTTTTTTCAAGTTCTGTAACCATAAATGGATAATTATTTTATGAGAGAATTGATATACAGATATTTATGTAATATTCCCATTCAGAAATACGGTGTTTTTTCAAGTATTCCTGTCTTCTTTTGTATACTTCAATGTTTTAAAGTTTTCATGTGGGTTCTACATTTTTTATTATCTTCATCCTGAACTCCTAAAAATATGCTGACCTATCATGATTGAAATTTTCTTTGTTCTGTATATTCCAACTCAAAAATTGCACATATAAAAAAAACTTACACATTTTTTGAAACTGATTTCATATCTGGCCCCTAAAACCTCTGGCTAATGACAGTGAATTTTTCTTTGATGTTCTCACATACACTTTTTAGAATAGTAATCACATTTGCTCAGAGGTCTGTGTGCTTTGATTCTCAGGGCCGTGTCCTATATTCACTGGCTGGAGGATCTTTTCTCCGTCAGCTCATCCTGGAAGCTTCTCCTTATCTGAGGATTCTATCATCCCATGGTTGAACTATACAGCTCCTCTGTTTCACATCCCACTCATCTGACTGGCCATTTGTCTTCCAACACCTTGAGTCTTCCAAATCATAAGGTTTTTATGGGATGTGTACTATCTCAAATACTTGCATAGAAAAAAGAACAGACCACAAAGTTAGTATAACTTCAAATGCCCACTGAAAATCCTGAGCCTCCCTAGAAAAGGAAACAAGTACAATCTTAATGACCAAGAGAATATGACAAATGAAGGTTCTACCCAGATTGTAAGAATATTTGAGAAGTCAAAGGAAGTGAAGCAGTCACACAGCAAAGTTATTAAAGGCAAGGCAATGGGAGATACTGATGGCAAAGAGCCAGAGCTGAAGACAGATTTGCAGTATCTCAGGATAAGAGGAGAAGGAAGTAAATTTCTGACATCTTTTGACCTAATATATCAGGATGAATTCAACATGCACAGTGTCTTTGGACTTATGTAGCCTGGCACTGAGTCCTTTGGTCCAATCAAAGAACACAGTCATAGCCAATGAAATGATGCAGAATCAGCTTTCTATAAAGACTTTTGTCTTAGCAAGGGTCCTGTAAAGAAACAGAACCAATAAAACATATGCATATGCATATATATACACACATATGTATATGTGTGTATATATATATATATGTTTTATTGGCTATATATAATATATAGTCATATAGAATAGATATATTTATAGAATATGTAATAGAACAAATAACAGATATAGATGCATACAAGATACATAAAATATATAGTCATATAGAATAGGTATATTTATAGAATGTGTAACAGAATCAAAAAAGTCAATAGAATCAATAAAATACTGAATCAATAAACTACTGAATCGATAAAATATCTTCAATAGAATCAATAAAATATAGTCATAGAGAATAGATATATTTATAGAATATGTAATAAACAAATAACATAGATACAGATGCATACAATAGACACATACACACACACACACACACACACACACACACACACACAAGATGTACAACTGTGAGAATTGGTTGATGGAACAATGGAGGCCAAGAAGACCAACAGTGTGGTATCTGCAAGCTGAAGACCTAGCCAGCCAGTCCATGTCCACAGACCTGAGAACAAAGGGAGAATGGCTTGGCTGTAGTACCAAGTCTGAATCCAAGGTCTTGGGAACTTAGAGTTGTGCAAGGTACCCATGAGTGCTAATCCCAGAGTCTAAAGCCCTTAAAACTAGAAGCACTGATACCCAAGGACAAGAGAAAATAGACACCACAGTTCAAGAAAGAGAAAAATCATTCTTCCTCTGTCTCTTTAGTTTACTGGGGGATCAGATGTTTGGTTTATGCCTACCTATGTTGGTAAACTTCTTTACTGAGTCTACTGATTCCAACACTAATCTCTTTCTAAGACACCCTCATGGACATGGCTGGAATTAAAATAATGTTATACCAGCTGCCTGGGCATCTCTTACATTACTCAAGTTGGTACATAAAGCTAATCAATAAAATATTGAGTGAAACAGCTGTCTACTGAAAGAGAATTCAAGTAAGTTTCCCAAAGAGTCTGCATGCCAAACCTGGGCTAGCAGGCTGACTTTAATCTCCACTAGTTAAAAGACAGATTCCTAAAACAGCTAAGCTGAGTTGGATCTGATAAAGTGATCCAGTGGCTAAACAAATCAAAGCGAGACAAGGTAAAAATCAGGGTGACTCTATAACACCTGGCCTCAATTGCACACATGTTTAGATAAGTAACAGCAAATCCTTTCCAATTCACAACATCAGACTAGGAAATGAGAATCACAGATATCTTCAGACCCTTGTCACAACATGATTTTTAATCTTCCTACACCTAAACGGTATGTTTCTGTAGAGCAACTCCGTGTCTGGAGACATGATGATGACATTCAGCCTTTCTTTCCATAAGTGTCCATGTATTCTCTTTAAATCATTCATTCACTCAGGAAATTCTTTTTGAGCCTAGAGTCTTGAAGGCACCTTCAAGATGTGGAGTATATAGACAGGATTGGGATACTCTCTCCTCAAGGGACTTACCCAATTCACTCATGGCTTAAAGATACTGGCTTCCTTAGTGAAGCAAGCATAAATAACTTCACAAAGGAAACCAACCAGTGAGGTACAAGCAGGGTCTGATCAAGGATTTCCTAACCATCGTGCACCTGCTACCTTCAGAATTGTCACTACAAAACTCTCCCAGACACACAGTGAAGGAGTGGATTGGGAGACCCCTTCTAATCCACCATCTGCCATGTGTCTTGCACCCATCTCAGACATGGCACCAGGAAGCAATGGAACAGACCAGCCAGGTGGTCCCACCTCCCTTCCTTTCTCACAGTCCCTCAGAGACCCATGAAAATGTCTTGCTGTCTAGAAAGCAGTATGGCAGTTAAAGCAATCACTAGGAAGATGTTTCTGAACTCTCTAAGTATTGCTCATTAACATAAACCTTGGAGAGATCTGCTAAAGTTCAGAGCTTATCTCCAAGCCTGTTTGTTCCCTCTCTGCCCAGAGCAGCAGCTGGGCAAGGGATCACCTTCTATGCAAGAAAGAAAATTAAATTAAATTAGATCCATTATGCCAGGACCAACAACAACAGCAGTACCTTCAGCAAAATTAAGATCTTGAAATGAAAACAAGAAAATTATCCTCTGAAAAGCTAGTCCTGTTGCTCAGTTAAAAAGTGCTCACCATTGTGGCACTTTACATGGACACTTATAGGGGTGACGGGTGAGGGAGGAGGAGTCCTGCAGTGTCTTTTGACAGTCAGGAACTGTGTCTTTTATTTGTTGCTTCATTCTTACAGAAGCACATTTTCAATAACGTACTTGACATATAAATAGGCCATTTTGGTGAATACAGCCTTTGAAAACCTTTTCCAATAAGAGCACGTCATACTGGCGGTGCAAGGGCATATTTATAATCACACAACATGGTATAGTGGAAAGAATGCCAAGTCTTCCAGAAAATATGGTGGCTTGAGTACCATTTCACAGAACCTCCATCTCCAAAATTGGATGAAAAAGCAAACAAGTGAAAAGAACAAAGATTACACTATCAGCTATGCAGAAAATACCCCAAACTTCATGTCGAAGACATTAAGTGTCATCTGAACCAAAATGAGAGGAGAATCTAGGCCCATCTCCTCTTTCAAATGGAACAGGACTGTGAAAATGGAAAAATTGTAGGATAAACAGAGCAGCTCGCTGACAGCTCTTAATTGGAAAAGTGTTGCTAAACTATGGGATAGATGTGAACATTTCACCTGGAATTTGTGTCCCTTCACCTTCAACAATTGATGTAATTCCCTAAATCTCTTCCCACTATCACTTATTAGAAGCAATTGTCTCATGGGAGGTTTTAAAGAGGCAAGTAAAAACACAATTGAAAGATCTTGAAAAGGCAAAAAACAAGACCTATGAAATAGAAGAAATTTTTCTTAAAGTGGCTGGTGAACTATGAAATATGGGAACAAATAAAAGCTTTACAAAGCACCCAAAACCTCTAAACCAGGACTTGCTGCTGACTCAGTGGAACTGAAGGCAGTGTCAGACTTTAATATATTTAAAGACAATGACTAGAGACAAAGCTCCCAATGGCTCTCTGACTGTGCCACCAATCTCCTCCACCCTAAGGGAGGAATCAAACTGTGCCCAGTGACACTGGCACAGTAGCAAAAGAAAATTCAGCATAAGAAACTTAGATCAATAACACAACCATGTGATTGATCCCTATACACTGTGACCAAGTAAATGGAAAACAAATTTTTTTTTACAAAGCACTTAGACCTAGGCACAATGGCACATTCTTGAATTTCCAGGAACTTGGAAGCTAAGGCAGGAAGAAGGCAAATTCAGTTACTCTGAAAAACTCAGTCAGATCCTGTCTCAAAATAAAAAATAAAAAGAGCGGAACATGTAGTTCAGTTGTAGAGTGCTGTCTGGCATGCATGAGGCCCTCGGATCAGTCCTCAGTAGTGCAAAACAAACAAGCATCAAAGAAGCATCAAAAATGCCCAAAAAAATAGTAATAATGAAGTTAATATCACGTTGGTTTGATGTGTCTTAGTTACTTTTCTTATCACTGAGATAAAATACCAAAAATCTAAAGTTAAAGGAGGAAAGGTTTATTTAGTATACAGTTTGTAAAGGTTTCAGTCCATAATAAGTCCAGTCTAAGGCAAGATGACATGGCACAGAGAGGCATCTCAGAGGAGAAATGGTCCGTAGCAAAGCATTCAGGAGACAGCGAAGCAACAAGCAGCAGCAGGAACAAACCTGCTTTCTTTCTGGCCCTTTATATTCCATCCAGGCTATAAACCTATTGATTTGTTCATTATGCAGATTAGGTTTTCCATTATCCACACCCTTAATCCCACTATCACACACATAATCCACATTCACACACCCTAATTCAACTACCTTTAAAACTCCCCACCTTTGACCACACAAGGCATTTAGATACAAGCCACAAAAACATGCAAAGATTATTTTTCTAAAAACCTCACTGTGGAAAAATAGATGCTCCAGGAAACATAAATAGACAATTATTTTGTAATCTCAACAAAATTAAAGAGAATAGGAGTTGTACAAAAAAAGCCACGCCAAGATGAGAGGACCCAATGGTTGTTTCAAAACGGGGACTATATTAGCTTCTAGACAACCTCCCAAATTTCCATACTGAGGAAGGGCAGGCTCTTCATGAACACAAGACCTATAGTTCCTGAACATGAGCTGGTAACTGTGCAAAATCTACACACTCTTGGAGTGGCAGGACCCTTAGTCTCCTTTAGTACTGGGACAATGAAACCAAGGTCATAGTTTAGTAAGAGACAAAGCTACCACCTGAGATGGGTATATTTATATACATGAAAGAAAAGGGAAGGAGACAGAAGGAGAAGAGGAGAGTGAGCGGATGATGAGAGCCACAGATGGATACAACAGAATGAACACTGAGTAGTAAAGAACTCACTGAAGACCAAATGTGAACACTTGCTTTAATTCCCTGAGGTACGTGCCTAGGGGTAGATGACAAAGTCAGACAGTAGCTGGATGTTTAACTTTTTGAGAAGCTGCCAATTGTTTTCTGTGCTGCATTTCTATTAGCAATGTTCAAGTTTCTACTCTTAGCTCCAATGCTTACTATGTTGTGTGGTTTTAGACAAGTCGCTTCATTTCTTTGAGCGTTGGTTTCCCCATCTCAAAAGAGGGTTAGGATTAGCTATCATTTTGGCCTGTGGTTTTTTATATTCACACATCCTTTCATCCCCTCCCAACTCTGCCCTTCTGCTGCCCACATCTGTTTCCAAACATTCTCTGACAGTGTGAAGTGCTGTAATGGATAAGTCCTGGCTCTGCTCCTTCTTAGAATGGGAATTATCTTAATGCATGTCCCCGAGTTATATTAATGCTTTTCCATTTCCATACATATCACTCAGAGTACTTTTCCCCCCTTGTCTATTCTTTTTACCTTTTTGCAAGCATCATCTTATTCTGTCTGTTGGCTGTCAGCTTTTCTCTCCAATCTTTCGCAGAGTTGCCAGATTCTTGGCTATTTCCCCACCCTCAGCTCATAACTATTTTTCCCCCAAGCTCAGCAATTGCTAAGTGGTCTTTGTGAAATCCTATTAGGATAATCTCCCTGCCCGTGTCTCCGCTCAGGGAGGCTGCCTGTGAAAACCTCAGCTGCCTTCCTCCCCTGACCTGTGCATCATAGGCAGACTCCTGAGTCATCCAAAAATGTCTGTATTCACCAACTTGATTATGAGAGCTCAGTAACTGTCCAGTCTTGTAGCCTATAGGCAATGGTTACACTCGCTGGAGATGTAACTCAGATGTCATCTCCTACAAAAGATGACTTGTTTACCTGGGACCCTTATTCCCTAAAATAACTCCAGAGATGAGGAACCAGGCCCCTCTCTTTCTGTTTGCTGTTTATTTATTTCTCTTCTCTTCTCTTTCACTTTCTCTTTCTTCTTCTTTCCTTGTCATTCATTTGTTTCATTGGACTGTGAGCTTCACAAAAGGAGGAGCCATAGTAGCTGGGTCAGATGTAGCCCAAATGCCTAACATAGTGTAGGTCTTCAATCCATCTATTGAATCTGTAATTCAACATATTCCTCTTCCATGATGCTGATCAGTGTCTGCCTATCCATTTACCTATTAGGCCCAAAGCTCCTATGGAACAGACTGGAGTTTACTTGCTATAGTAAAACAGTAAGGAAGACATTAATCTAGACTACTATAAGAGGAGAGAGAGATTAAGTAAAGACGGCTAGGAATTTACAGCCCAAAAGCAGAGCAAAGGGATTGTAAAACACTGAGAGAAGTTAAGGATAGGAGGATTCTTGTTAAACTGACTTAACAGCATTCTTGTGGAACGCCAGACAGGGTAATCAGATACTACTATGTTCTAAATAGTTATGTACTTCCAAAATTCATATGTTAAAATACTAACCTCCAGGGTGATGGTTTTAAGAGATGGGGTCAGTGAAAGGTGATTACTTCATGAAGGCAGAATCTTCATGAAAGATTAACATCTGCTGGTGCCTCCATCTTAAACTTTTCAACCCCCAGAACTGTGCAAAATAAATTTCTGTATTTATAAGCAATCTAGTTTATGGCATTTTGTTATGGTACCCCCAAAGACCTTAAAACAGATATCAAAAGTGAAGGGAAGATTCTTGCCAAATGAACTTAGCAGGATTATTGCTAAAGCTGTTCTACACAAGCCAATGCCTAGACAGGGGTCAGGGTCAAGACCAAAATGAGAAGGGGGTCAGGAGATTGTAACTAAATATGGTCAAGCAGAGAGTCTCTGTCTCCCTAACTCCTGACCCAAGTCTTGTCCAGTATGCTGTCAGACCTAACTAAATGCTTGCTGAGTCCACCTGACCATCCAGTCTTAGGAGCAGCCCTGGATAGATTGAGCAGAGGATAAGAGCTCTCTCTTTGTTGCTCCTTCTCAAGCTGAAATAGCAAAAGAAGATACCCCAGTGGTGTCCAAGAGGCTTATAAGGGGCACAGAAAGGAAGAAAATGGGATAGCCCCAAATTATTCAAGAATACACAACATTTTTAAGTGTTTTATAACGCTGAGGCTTTGCCAGGCCAATAAATGATCATCACAGTCACCGTGTGAAAGCAAACTGATTTACTACTTCAAAATATGGATGGAGTAACACTTTAAGAGATCAAAATTGTTCATTTTGCAATTATCTCTGAAGATTTTCTTGGAATAAATTTTCTCACCAGAAATAAATAAAAACATCATTTTTGACATGCATACTTCATGTTTTTGACAGCATTAAACTGTCTTCCCTGAATACTAATACCAATTTGGATTTATAACAATAGTATTTCTCAGCAGTCTTACCAATACAGAATATATGTCTAATGGATCATTTGTCATTTTTTATTGATTTATAAAAGCTCTTTCCATATGAATATTATATGTATATATATATATGTATATATGTATGTGTTTGTGTGTGTGTGTAGTATCACAGCTCAGTTTCATATGGATCTTTCAAAGAGATAAATATATAATTTTTTCTTTGTTGCTTCTATTTTCAATGGTATCATCAAAATCCTATTCTATTCTGAAAGATCACTGAAATGTTCATTTATGCATTACATATCTTAAATACTTTCAAATACACTTACATGGAATGCATTTCATTTATCTAGAATATATTTTGGTATACACTATGAAATTAACAACTCTCAATTTAGCTCACATCTAAATATGGGTGGCTTATCATTCCAATTTTATCCTGACATCTCACTAATTGAAAATGTTATGTTTATCTATGAAACACACACATATCCTCATCCTGAACATATGCATAGTCATGTATATATTGCTTTTAGGGAAATATTTGCCCTATTGATCTATGTGTGTCTTTTTGGACTGGTGTACACTAATTGAATTATTTTAGTTTCAGAATATATCACCAAACTTTAGAAATAGACGTCTCTCTCCATTATTTTCTGCCAACATTTGCTTTAGCATCTTTATCCACTCATTTTTATAAACTTTAAAATCATTTTATAAAATTACTTATAAGTTTGTACTGTAATATCCATTATATATTTCAAATTAAAACCATAAGTTTTAAAATAGTAAGTCTCATATATAGGGCTGAGATATAGCTATTTGCTTATGTATTTCTCTAGTTTTGCTTTATAGCTGTCTTCTAAAGTTCCTATATATTGTGTCTTGAGCTAATGCCTCAGTTTTTTAAATTTTTGCTGCGTTTATAGAATTAATCATTTTTATATTAAGTTTCCTAACTGCTATTACCAAGATTTAAGAAATGGTTGATTTTCATGTATTTATTCCCTAACTAGTCACCTTGGTTGACTTTTTCATCAGGTTGTAATTGTTTTCATTTATTTCTCTTGGGTTTTTGGTAGATAATAATACCCTTTGTTTACTGGTTACTCTTCTCTTGTTGTTCAGACAAAATAGCTGATGCCCAAAGTGAAGCAAGACAAAGTTTATTTGTTATAGTTTTGGGGGTTTCAGTCCATATTTACCTGGCTCCAAAGCAGGATGACACATCGTAGGGCAGCCCCTCATGGCCACCAGAAACAACAAGAGCAAATGGAGCAAAAGAGGTAGGATGTGGTTTTTGCTTGACCTTACACTGTATGTCAGCTCCACCCCTGGGTGGGTGCAGCACTTACATTGCCAATCCCAGTGCTAGACAATAAACCAATCACAGATGTTAGATTCAGCCACACCCATGATTGCGTGAGGCTTGGGGGAGGGCAATCCAAACACAAACTATAACACTTTGCAAATAGTAATTTTATCTTTCCCACAATTACATTTTCCATTAGTCACTAGAATTCCCTGAATAAATGTTAAATAATTTTAATGATGAGTATTCTTTTATTTTCAGGATATGGATTGTTGATCTGTGATAGATGCATTCTATCACATTAAGATAACTGCTTTCTAGGCCTTTCAGGATGATAATTATTCTACATCCCTCTCCACCATCACCACTCTGTCCCCATCAATTCAGATGCAGTCTCTACTATCCTCTATGCTCTGAGAATCTTATTTGCTTGATCTTTATCTTCCAGATTCCATTAGATATCTATTCTGGCTAAGTCTGGCCAATGGTCGACCCTGGCAGAAAACCAGAGAGTAGTGATGGTCCTCTACAGTCTAATAGCAGCTCCTTAGCACCATTTCCTGCCCTGGCCTACAGGTAAAAAGGTAATAATGGCTCTCAGTATTTTTAGGCCCTAGATACTCCACCATTCCTTGTGATTTTCCTTAATGTTGAGCCTACCTGCATTTATCTATCAGTCATTTATCTGTCGTCTGAACTTTCCTTAACTGATTGACAAAGTAGGACTCTGTTGAGTATTTTAAAATGTCTTCAGCACCTAAAAATAACTAAAATATTTCCTCCTTTGTCATATTAATGTGATATTAAATCATTCATGCATTCATCTAAGAAAAAACTTGAGTATTTACTATGCATTGATTGCACTGGAAGACAATGAGATTAGAACTGGAAATAAAAAGAAAACCAAACCAGACCAGTCCCTCCCCATTCATTGCACTGTTTTAAGGGAAACAGATCCTCAAACAAGTAAATAAAATACACAAATATTATGATAAAGTGTGTCTTGATACAAAGAACAAGGGATAAATACATATGTTAAAATTATGGTCAAGAGAATGAACCTCACAGAGGTGACATTTAAGTTAAAAAAGAGCTTGGGAAGAGTCTTGAGCAAGTAGTAAGGCCTGCAGGCAGGAAGGAATCTGGTATTATTTAAAGACTGACAGGTCTTGCTAGCAAAGGGGAGTATAGTAGACAATATGAAGAGATAGACAGATACATGGGGGCTAGAACAGTATCAGGCACAAATACAGTGCAAACCACATTTGCAATTTAAAATTTTCCATCATCCATATTTAAAAAGGTAAAAATAAGTAAGTAAATCTAATTTTAATATATTTTACTTAGACTAATACAGTCATTTTTCAATACCCAGAAATTCCTGTAGTGACCAAATCCCTCAGATTTTTAAATACCTTATGTAAAATAGTGTAGTGCTTACAATACCATATACATATACACACCTTCCTATGCACTTTAAATCAGCTCTAAATTGTTTATAATACCTAACACAATATAAATACTTGTTACATATAGGTCGTACATGTTCAGTAAGGATGCAGATTTTTCCCCAATAATTCCTTTCAATAGTTGCTAGAACACATGAACAGAGAGCTAACTGTATATATCTAAAGTATTACCTTGTCAACATTTAAACAATCTGAAAATTAATAAGATACTTGCCTCTTTTGTCTTTTGCACTAAGTCTTTGAGACTTTTTTGTGAACTTTACATTTTTCTCATTCAACTTGGCCATATTTCAAGTGCTTAATAACCACACGTGGCTGGTGGCCTCTGTATTGACAACATGAGGCTAGATGAGGACAGTCAGACCTGGCAAGAAGGTTTTCCATGGTTAGGAGAAGCAGGATGCTCAAGATTCACCTCTCCTGCTGTCAGCATCATGCCTGGCATTCAGTAGGTGTTGGTGACTGTTTGTCACACAAAAGGAGAGAGGAGTGACAGAACAAATGCCAGGTTCCTGAAGCAGAAAGGCCCCACCAAGGCCACTCTGTTACTTTAGGAAGCTGGACCTATTGTGCGTCCTCAACTGAGAGAGAGCAGTCGTGGTCCACCCAGAATGTCTCCTGTTGTGCGAGGTGTTCAGAGCTGCCTTTCCCATGGCCATCACTTGGCACAGCTGCTCCTTTAATTCAGAAAGATCACATCTCACCATATGCCAGAGCGCGGTAGGGAGGGAGCCCATTAGTATTCATTGTGTACAGCTTTTCATTTGGAAAAGCACCTCAAATGTGCCGATCCACATTGCTTTACTTCATTTTTCAACATTCATGAGTGTAATTGCATTTATTTTTCTCGTCAAGACTGCAAAACAAGTGACAATTTACTATATTATAGCCCATATTGGCTGGGTTTGCAGTCACAACAGTTCTAATCTGCCCTCCCGGGGGCTGGGTGGCTAAGCATGGGGTGCCTGTAGCTAAGAGTACATAGAGTATTTCTTTGACACAGGAAGTTTGGGCCCACTTGGCTTTTCAAAGTCACAGTAACGGTGACAACAACGAACACATCAGAGACTGAGCTCTCGAAATGTGTTCACCTCCACTATCTTGATTGCTTCTTACAGAAATCAGATGAGGAGGACGTGTACTCCCATTCTCATTTCATGGAAGACACTGAGCTTCAGTGTAGTCCTCAGTCATACCTAGTAACAGGTTCAAGAATAACAAAGCTGGATGCAGGTGACAGAAAACTGTTTCCCCAACGGAGTCACATGGTAGTACTTAAACTCAGACACAGCATGAGGTCTTACAGTTCTGTTGGTGGAAAGTAGGCCTGGTCTCACAATTTGATAAACCCAAAAAGCCCTGAGTATCTGGGACCACTTGGAAGTCTAGTTCCTTGAGTCTATACTGCAAAACCCTGGCTTTCAGGAGAAAATTAGAAAAAGGTTACACACCCCTGCTGGAGGGTTCATGCAGGTGCAGCTCTGTTTGTATATATAAAGGAAGGTGAAGAAATATGGTCCAGCCTTGCAGATAGAAATGATTTTCTTGTGGAACAAAAATGTTCCACAAAATGCTCATTGTGTTCAGTGCCCGATTGCCAGATGATGGGCTTTTGGAAAGTAACGGGATCATAAGGTTTCAACCTCATCAATGTATTACTCTGCTGATGAGTTCATAGCTTAATGGGCTTATTGGGAGGTGGGACCTAGTTGGATGAAGTGAGTCACTGGGGACATGGCTTTGAAGGGTACCTTTCATCTCTGGGCCCTTTCTGGCTCTGCTGTCACTCTTGTGTTATCTGGTTTCTGGCTGCTGAGAGATGAGCAGTTTTGTTCTGGCATATGCTCCTACCTCCAGGATGTTCTGTCTCATCTCAGACCCACCACAATGGGGAGGGAGACCATGGACTGCAAACTCTGAAACTGGGAGCCAGAATAAACCTTTCTTTTCTTTCAATTGTTATTTTCAGGAATTTTGAGAAGCTAATATACTTCTACAGATCTTTTCCCCCTTGTAAACAGAAACCGAAGTCCCTGGTGTAACCAAACTGTAGATCACAGATTCTCATAAATTCATAAGAATTATGTAAGTGATCAGCAGGAACCACCTGTGAAAGCTGGTGCATTTTCTAAAACTATTCCCTAAATAAGATTAAAATATCAAGCATGTCAATACTGTTGAGACCCTCCTCTTGTCTTTCAGGGTTTTAGGAAGTAAACTAGCCTTACTCCCTGATTCTTAATTACAACATGTGGGAACTGAGAAGAGAGACACGCAAAGATCTAGTATTGTCTTAATGTATGTAAGTGAACCAAGCAGGCCATGAATACAGGCAATTGTTACCAGATAGTGTGACATCTGCCTCATCCAGATGAAAATTTTGGGTCCTGCCATACCCCTTCATTTCTCTGAGGCAGGTAAAGACAGTTAGTGAGTCACTATAAAATCTAGAAGCAAGTACTGATGGGTTCAAGAAGTCCCCCCACCACCAAGTACTTTAGTCTGCAAGGGACCTCTTGTTCTGTTTCTGGTCATCCTCTGCAGATTCCGTAGCGTCCTCTCATGCAACTATGTCTGATTCCCTTCAATCCGCTCTTGATGTTTGCAAGAGAAGGCTCAATTTTGGACTCTCAGCCCCAGGTCATGCCTAAAATGATCATTTCTAGTCACTCTTGGTCTTGCTCCTGAGCCTCAGAAAGCACACAGACAAGGACCTGTAATAGCCACTCAGTATAAGGGACCTAAGAGCTTCAAAGGACCTTACTACCCGCAGCACCATCTAGTGACATAGCACATTTTCAACACATAGGCCTGACAAATTGTGATGGTTCATTGTGTTGTATTAATTCTAATGGATTAAGAAATGCTTTGCATATTAGTGAAGCACATGTCTTAGTGCATGTGTAAGGTATTTCCAGATATGACTGGCATGCAGGCCAACAAAGTAGGCAGGTGGGGGCCCACCATTATTGTTAGCGACAACATCCAATACTGAAGGCTGGATGGAGTAAAAGGGAGAGGAGGAAGTTGACCCACATTTTTATAGTCTCCATTCTGCTTGAGCAGGTACATCTTTTGCTGTTGCCCTCACCTGTGAACATCACCCTCCAGGTTCTCCTGCCTTTCAACATAGCCTCATACCAGTGACTCTAGAGAGTTTCTAGGCTTTTGGTCTTGGGCTGATGCTCCACTGTTGATCTCTCTTGTACTGTGACTTTCATCTTCTTGGACTGAGCCGCTACTGTATTCTCTGACTTTCCAGCAATGCAGTCCACCCCCACAGACCCTATAAGCCTAACTAATAAATCCCCTTGCAAATTCATTACCACTTGAGAATACTGACCAATACACTAGTACTTCAGGGGACACAGCAGCCCCATGGCAAGTCCCAACTCTACGTCAGGGCAGGAAAAAGACACTTGGAAGTGACAAAGATTTTATCATGAGCCCATGCACCACATATTTCTCTGTTTGCTTTCTCTTATGCTATGTCATTTAATCTTATAAGTACCAATTACACTAATTTCATCTTATAGATTAAAGAAAACCCTAAGCCAAAGAAAGACAATAGTTTTGTTCGGGTCCTCCATTAAAATCCTCCTGGTCTAGTGCTTCTGGTATCCTTCCTGAAAGTCAGTAGACAGTGACTCAAGAACAGAATTTATTGATGTTTCATTTTGAATGTAGGAAAGCTGCCTTTATATTTGTTGTACTCTAAGAAAGTAGCTTCATCATTTTGTGTATTATAGCAAACCTGTACCGCGGCTTACTAAATGTTTTTTTTTCTTAACTGATATGTTAAGTGACCCAATTGATATGTTGAGCAATACTCTCCCCTGTAAAGAATTGCAAGAATTTCACTTAATTAAAATGTTAATCACGGAGCGGCCCTCTACAAACAAGAAGAGTGGTGCTAAAACAAGCTAACAAGGGCTGTTAATCACGGGTAGGCGCCTCTAGTCTTCGCTAAAGAACTAAAAAAGACAAGAAGGCCCACTAATTTACACATTGTTTGAAGTAGTGTGTTTATATGCAGGGAGATTTGCCCATGAGTTTAACCTTTTTACCTAACCTTAGTTACTCTTCCCACAAGATAGATACTCGCCGTTTTCCTGTTCTGTAGCGCGCCTTATTGCCTCCCCCCACCCACCTATCTGGGCCATAAAGAATTTGGGTTTCTGGTGACCTCTCCCCGACCTGGTGATGATCTGTCATAAAATGAGCCTGCCCCAATTTTAAGAACTGTTTAGCTTCAAAAAAATTACCGGGAAATACTGTGGCCCAAACCCCGATCGGTGCTTTCCTTTTGTTCTGTATGTACCAATGGGTTAGATATCAGATCTTTATAAAACTTAAGTTCCAGCATCTCATAACTCGTGACCCCTTCGCACTCACTGGCGAAGACAAGCTGTCCTAGGATAATTAACTCTCCACTTTCTTCCCCAAATATTGCTGCAGATGTGCCACTCTGAGATAATGTCAGTCTACAGGATGGGAGTAATTTGAGCAACACCAGGAACTCCCGGGACTGTCAGAGCTAAGTGGACAGCAATACAGTTTCCAGATGCGGGTCAACAGGTTTAATGGCCTTACAGGTTTCCTCCCCACTTTCCCTTACTTTTAAAAACCCCTTTCCCCAGTCTTGGGCGCGCAGTCTTTGGTTTGATCTAGGAGAGACTGTGCCGCCAGGACTGGCTCAATAAAGCCTTTGCCACTTAAGTTTTGGACTCTTGTTTCCGTGGACTTTATACCGGGGCCCACGTTATAACATTTGGGGGCTCGTCCGGGATGGAAGCAAGACTCCAGACTCATTTCCGAACATCTGAAAGTAAGTGCTCTGGAGGTTTTGTTTGGGCCGCGGTCAATTTGTAATTTTGAGGGGACGCCCTCAATTTGGGAGTGGGAACCACCCGAGGACAGAGTCAGTTGGTTTGTCGGACAAATTCTGTCCATCTGTGAATCTGCCCCGGGTGAGGAACCACTCCGTTCGGAAGGGGACGCCCTTAATTTGGGAAGTGAAGCCCCCGAGGATGAAGTCAATTGGTTTTTGCCATTTGTGACTCCGCCTGGGTGGGGAACCACTTCATTAGTTAAATTTGTTAATTCCTCCAGATCCCAAAATTTGACTAATTTTTGAGCAAAGGCCATTCTGCTGCAGCTTGTCTTGTCCTGTCTCGTCTTGTGTGTCGGTCTGTGTGTTCATTTGTTCTAATTGTTCCCCTTTTTGGTCACCTAACTCTAACAGAGCCTTCTTTCTTAGGAGCTCCTTCCTGGAATTCGGAGTGGGCAAAGGTGATTCCGACCGTTTGCCTAGTCTCTGTAGTTTTTCTGTTTAACCCTAACTTTGCCTTTTAAGTTTTTTTTCCAGCAAAACCAGCGACACCACCAGCTATGGGTCAGAACGAGTCCATTATGGGTCGGAACGAATCTGTTCCCAGCACTCCCCTTAGCCTTGTCATTGACCACTTTAAAGAATTCCAGAGGCGAGGTGGGAGATATGGGGAAAGGGTTCGCAAAGCCAGACTAACAACCTTTGTCACACAGGAGTGGCCCCTGGGGACCCAAGGAGTCTGGCCCCCTTTTGGGTCCTTTGATATGGAGACAGCTCGAGCGGTCCGCCAGTATGTATTTGGGCCCCCCGCTCACCCCGATCAGATTGTCTATATCCAGGCTTGGATAGATACAATCTATGATGCTCCCCCTTGGATTGAGCCACTTCCGAATGGAGTCCTAGCAGCCCTCAAACCGAAATCCAAGGCTGAAGAGGAGACCTCCAAGCCCAACGCACCTCCAGTCTTACCTCCGAGCGAAGACTTCTCCGACCCGCTAGACATCCTTCCCTTACCCCCTCCCCCGTATCCTGCCCCTGAGCCACAACCTGACTCCACCTCGCCCTCCCCGCCTCGGCCCATTCGAACCCGCCGCCACGCTCGACCAGAGGGACCTCTGGAACAGGGCCACGAGGCAGCGCCACTGTGTCCTCTGCGGGAGGTCCCAGCCCCGAGTGGGGGCTCCATGTTTGTGTACACCCCCTTTTCTTTCTCTGACCTCTATAACTGGAAAAGTCAGAACCCCCCTTTCTCGAAGGACCCAGAATCTCTGATTAGCCTTATAGAGTCTGTTTTCTCCACCCACCTTCCCACTTGGGATGACTGCCAGCAGATCTTACGCATCCTTTTCACGGCTGAGGAAAGGATGCGAATCTGCGCTTTGGGGCAAAAGGGAGTCCGAGAACCGGATGGATCTCCATCCACTGATCGGCAACGAATTGAGCACTTGTTCCCCTCCTCCCGACCCGAGTGGGACCCTAACACGGATGCAGGTAAGAAGGCTCTCGATGAGTATCGCCTGAGGCTCTTAGATGCACTTCGTGCGGCTGCTAAGAAGCCCACCAACCTTTCCCGAGTGAGTGCAGTGCAGCAGTTAGCCGATGAGTCTCCAGCGGTGTTCTTAGAGCGCCTTTTAGAGACCTATAGATTATATACTCCAATCAATCCGATGGCACCCGAGAACGCACGAGCAATTAATATTGCTTTCGTGTCCCAGTCGGCCCCTGATATTAGGAGAAAGTTACAAAAGCTTGAGGGATTCGAGGGAATGCCTCTCAGCCAGTTGGTCGAGGTCGCACAAAAGGTTTTCAACAATAGGGAAACCTTGCAAGAAACAACAACCAAAAGGATGACTAAAGTACTGAAATTACTTTGCGAAAAAGAAGCCAAGAGGTCAGCTAACCCTAGGAAAAAGGAAGCTCGAGGTAAGCGACCTCCTCTAGACAAAGAGCAATGTGCGTACTGTAAGGAGATGGGACATTGGCGTAAGGATTGTCCAAAGTTAAAGCCTAAGACAGAACGAGAGACTAAGGCCCTGTTGTCTCAGAAATGAGGAGGTCAGGGCTCGCCGCCACCCCCCGAGCCCCGGATAACTCTCCAAGTGGGGGGGCAACCGGTGGACTTCCTAGTCGATACAGGAGCTACCTATTCTGTGCTGACTCAACCATTAGGAAAACTGACCAAGCAATCTGTCAATGTGATAGGAGCTACAGGGGGCCGAAAATCGTACCCAAAGGTGACAGCTAGTCTGGCTCGACCTGGACATAGACTGGTCCAACATGATTTTCTCTGGGTCCCTGAGTGCCCGGATCCCCTTTTAGGGCGGGACCTTCTACATAAATTACAGGTGCAAATTGACTTTGTTACGAATGAACCTAGACTGAAGCTAGGGACTGATACCCCCTCAAAATCAGAGGGTATTAGAGTGTTGGCTCTTGTCCCAGAAGGAGAAAGTTACCGCCTGCTGGGAAGTTTGTCTGGTGCACCCGAGTTGTCACGGACTGACTTAAAATTAGAACTGCTGAACAAATGAAAACAGGAGATTCCAGAAGTCTGGGCAGAAAACAACCCTCCAGGGCTAGCAGTCAACCAAGTCCCCCATGTGGTAGAACTCTTGCCTCAGGCACGCCCCATCTGCTTAAGGCAATACCCAATAAGCCTGCAAGCCCGGAAAGGAATTAAAGTCCACATACAGAGACTAAGAGACAATAATATTCTCATTCCTTGTGTCTCTCCCTGGAACTCGCCCTTGCTCCCAGTTCAGAAACCGGGGACGAATGACTATCGCCCTGTACAGGATCTCCGAGAGGTTAATAGACGAGTGCTGACTCTACACCCAACAGTGCCAAATCCTTACACCCTGCTCAGCCTCCTTAATCCGGAGAACACCTGGTACTCTGTCCTGGACTTGAAGGATGCCTTCTTCACCCTGCCTCTTGCTCCGGTGAGTCAACCCCTATTTGCCTTCGAGTGGACTGACCCAGATACAGGGGTAAAGGAACAGCTGACCTGGACACGTTTACCTCAGGGCTACAAGAACTCTCCCACCCTTTTTGACGAGGCGTTAGCAAGAGATCTCTTAGGATTTAGAGAGGAACACCCCGAGATAGTGCTCCTTCAATATATAGATGATTTGTTGATAGCCTCAACGTCCCTAGAAACATGTCAAGAGGCAACTGAGGAGTTGTTAAAGACTTTGGGACGATTAGGCTATAAAGTCTCGGCTAAAAAGGCTCAACTGTGTCGCCAGGCCGTGACTTACCTGGGCTATAAATTACAAGAAGGAAAGAGGACTTTATCAAAAGAAAGAATCCAGGCCATATTACAAATCCCATCCCCAGAAACTAAGAAACAGGTGCGGGAGTTTCTGGGAGCTGTCGGATACTGCAGACTATGGATTCTAAACTTTACTGAAATCGCTCGCCCATTGTATGACTCTTTAAAGGGAGAGACTCAAAAGTCGCTCGACTGGACAGATGAGTGCGAGCAGGCTTTCCAACAGCTCAAGCGAGCTCTGACTGAGGCTCCAGCCCTGGGGCTCCCTGATGTTACTAAACCCTTCACCTTGTTCGTAGATGAACTCAGAGGCATAGCAAAAGGGGTTCTGACTCAAGATATTGGCCCTTGGAAGAGACCTATAGCCTATCTTTCTAAAAGACTCGACCCAGTGGCAGGAGGGTGGCCTCCGTGCCTGAGAATTTTGGCCGCTGTGGCAATGCTACTCAAAGAGGCTAAGAAGCTCACTTTTAGACAAAAGATTTCTGTGGTAACCTCCCACAGCCTAGAGACTCTTATTAAAACCCCCCCAGAAAAATGGCTTTCAAATGCCAGAATTCTACACTATCAGGCCTTGCTTCTAGACCCAGAATCAGTAGTTTTCAAGACCTCCTCAGCTCTAAACCCAGCCACTCTCATGCCCGACGATAACCCAGAAAACCAACAGATGCCTCTCCATGAGTGTGCTGACATTCTCGAGTTACAGCAGAACTTGCGAGCTGATCTAACCGACCAGCCTTTTAAGGACGCTTACAATTATTTCACCGACGGAAGCAGTTTCATTCAGGACGGGAGGCGAGTGGCCGGCGCAGCAGTGACCACCGAGAAAGAGGTACTCTGGGCTAAGCAGTTAGAGCCTGGCACTTCTGCCCAAAAGGCAGAGCTCATTGCTCTGACAGAGGCATTAAAGCTAGCCTCAGGAAAGAGGGTAAACATCTACACAGACAGCAGATATGCTTTTGCTACTGTACATATACATGGAGCTATTTACCATGAACGCGGTCTCTTGACCTCGGCCGGGACTAAGATTAAAAATGCCCCACAGATCCTAGACTTGCTAGCAGCTGTCTGGCTACCTCAGCAAGTCGCTATTATTCATTGCAAGGCACACCAAGTGGGAGATGACCCCATCATCATAGGAAACAATTTGGCCGATCAGGCTGCCCGAAAAATAGCAACCACATCAGAGGGGCCTGCAGAGGAAATGACTGCCCTGATGCTAGTCCCTCAAGCCTTGTCAGAGCCTGTTTATTCGAAGACAGATTTACAGCTAGCATCTCAACTTGGAGCCAAACCCCGCACTCCAGGGGGCTGGTATCAGCTGCCCGACAAGCGAGTGCTGTTACCCGAAGCACTAGGATGAGAGCTTTTGCAGCAAGCTCATCAGGCTACTCATTTAGGAGGAACTAAACTAGCAGAATTGTTCAGAGATCGATTTTTCATTCCAAAGCTCTCCAAACTAACTGCCTCTCTGAGCTCTAGATGTCCACAGTGTTTGTTGGTCAACCCAACCAGGAAACCTCCACTGGAAACCACCCGGTATCGAGGAACCTCCCCAGGAGAACACTGGGAAGTGGACTTCACGGATATGGTAAAACCTGGCTTGCAGGGACACCGCTATCTCCTGGTGATGGTAGACACATTCACTGGCTGGGTAGAGGCCTTCCCCACTAAGTCTGAGTCAGCCCTGGTTATAGTTAAAAAGCTACTACATGAGATTATACCCCGATTTGGCCTCCCATTATCAATGGGGTCCGACAATGGCCCGGCTTTTATAGCCCAAGTTACTCAAAAGTTAGCCCAAGTATTAAAAATCAGTTAAAAACTCCATTGTGCCTATCGGCCACAAAGCTCGGGACAAGTAGAGCGCATGAACCGGACCATTAAGGACGCTTTGACTAAGCTGTCTTTAGAAACTGGTGACAATTGGGTGAGCCTTCTTCCCTTTGCATTGCTGAGGGCCAGATGCACCCCATATATTTCTGGGATCTCCCCCTTTGAGGCTATGTTCGGGAGACCCCCACCTATAGTTCCTAAGTTGTCAGAAGACAAATTAGCCGAAGTAACTAACCAAGATCTCATTAAGTCCTTACAGAGTCTCCAGCCTGTACTGACCTCAATTCACCGGCTGTTCAGACAAAAACATCCGAACCCCCCCTTGGGAACGCTGCCCCAAGCGTCAATTGAGCCAGAAACGTCGGTCCTGGTGCGACGACACCACCGGGATTCGCTTGAGCCGCGCTGGGAGGGACCGTTCACCGTGGTGCTCAGCACTCCCACCTCCGTCAAGGTAGCAGGAAAGACTGCGTGGATCCACCACACACAAGTCAAACCACTGGAAGCTACAGACGACGAAAAGGGTCCCCGATGGACAGTACAACGGACTGGTAACCCATTAAAGTTAAAGTTTGTAAAGGACTCTCAGCCATAAAATTATGTCTGTACTATGGTATTTGGCTTGGTGCTCGATTATAATTGTAAACCCCGGGAATGGGGACTGGATTGTTTCAGACGAGAAAACTAAAAGGGAACTAGGGAGAGCTAAAGGCACGATAAATCAAGTCACCATTGACCTATGTATACTTTTCAATGGGATAATAATTAATGATGACAGCCCAACTGGCAGGGTAGGTGGGTCGGTCCACCGTAACCTCTGCTCGGGCCGTGGGCCTAAAGCTCTGCAAGTTATGTTCCAACTCAAGCAGGCATCCCTGTATGTATGTCCTAAAAACCAGCCTGACCCCAATTATAATGTGTACTGTGCCTCCGATCCAAAACATCAATATTGTTATTCGTGGTCATGTGTCACAGGAGGCCTAGATGGATACTATAACTCTAAAAAGTATCTCGCTGTCAAGTACATAAAAAACAAAAACTGTTATGGTGTTTATACTTGTAACCCAGTCCAGCTGACCTTTCTAAATCCAACGGATTTTAGGTGGCTGGGGCAGGGACTTACTTACGCTGTTAAAATTTATAAATCTGGACATGATCCTGGAATTAGTATCAATATCTTATACAAGCCACCTAAAAAGCCTCCTGTAGTCATTTACAGGAGAGGACGCCGCCCAGTGACAGCCCCCACTCAGAAGGCACCCATTAATTTCCCACTCAGTCGACCCCGGAGGCACACTCCGACGACTAAAGTGACTGAGGCCACATACAATGGGAGCATTTACCACACAGACCAGCCCCAGATAAAGCTGTGTAAATGGAGGGGGGAAGGGGGCATCCCGTACTGGATAGAGATTAGAGTGCCTAGCCTCGATCCAACCTCGATGCAACCTTCAACGAGGGCTACAAAAACTGGTTTGAGAAGGTCTAGACGGGCACAGACTGAGCCCAAAGCCTCCGCCCCACCTTCAATGATAGCGGAAATATTCCAACCTTTGGAAGTAGCAGCTGAGCTACTTAACAGTTCCCTTGATAGCGATTTAAAAATCCCATGCTGGCTGTGCATGTCCCCAGAGCCCCCCTTCTATGAGGGCTACATCACGGTCACTGATAAACTAGCCTCCGATCCCTCTAGATACAAAATGCTCCTTCCCCAATCGCTATGGAAAGGCACCAGTTTAGAGGGGATAACTGGTACCTGCATATATCATTTTAGCCACACAGCCCCTGAATATTGCGACCTTTCTCACTCTTATCGCATCACAGGAGCTGGTGACGCTACTCCCCTAATAGCCCCGGCCAGCCATTGGTGGGCTTGTACTTCAGGATGGTTCCCTTGTATGATTTCAAAAAAGTTCGTTGTTGACCAGGATGAGGTGTGTGTACTAACCCAGGTTCTGCCTAGAATCTACTGGCACTCCGAGGAAAAAGGGAACCGGGCTCTCATCTCAGCCAGTCACCAGATCAATAAGAAAAGTCCAGCCCTCCCTATTATGGCTGGGATCAGTGTATTCTCAGCCCTCGGGATGAGTGCTGCGTCCATGGGAGTTAGCATACACCAATACAATATGCTATCTCAACAGGTAGATAAAAAAATAAAAAGAGTCCAAAATGCTATTGAGGCCTTAGAGAGTTCAATAGACTCATTAGCTAAAGTAGCTCTCCAAAATCGCAGAGGACTAGACCTCTTGCTTGCTAAAAAAAGAGGACTGTGCTTGGCCCTGAGAGAGCAATGCTGCTTGTACGCCAATAAGTCTGGGGTAGTTAGACAAAACTTAGCGGAACTCCAAAGAGGCATACAAAAAAGAGAGAGACTAAGACAAAGAGCTCTAGGGTGGGCGGAGCAAATGTTCTCCTTCCCACCGTGGATAACCAACATAATAGCGACCGTAGCCGGTCCTATCATTGTGATTCTAGTGCTAGCCACTTTGGGCCCCTGCATAGTAAATAGGCTGACTGCATATGTCAAGCGTCAGGTACAAAGTATAAAATTAATGATGGTCAGGCAACAAGCGTATGAGCTTGTCCCCAGCAGACCTTAAGTACGGCCAAGGATTTGGCCCAAAAGTCACAACATCAGAGGGGAATGTTGTACTCTAAGAAAGTAGCTTCATCATTTTGTGTATTATAGCAAACCTGTACCGCGGCTTACTAAATGTTTTCTTTTCTTAACTGATATGTTAAGTGACCCAATTGATATGTTGAGCAATACTCTCCCCTGTAAAGAATTGCAAGAATTTCACTTAATTAAAATGTTAATCACGGAGCGGCCCTCTACAAACAAGAAGAGTGGTGCTAAAACAAGCTAACAAGGGCTGTTAATCACGGGTAGGCGCCTCTAGTCTTCGCTAAAGAACTAAAAAAGACAAGAAGGCCCACTAATTTACACATTGTTTGAAGTAGTGTGTTTATATGCAGGGAGATTTGCCCATGAGTTTAACCTTTTTACCTAACCTTAGTTACTCTTCCCACAAGATAGATACTCGCCGTTTTCCTGTTCTGTAGCGCGCCTTATTGCCTCCCCCCACCCACCTATCTGGGCCATAAAGAATTTGGGTTTCTGGTGACCTCTCCCCGACCTGGTGATGATCTGTCATAAAATGAGCCTGCCCCAATTTTAAGAACTGTTTAGCTTCAAAAAAATTACCGGGAAATACTGTGGCCCAAACCCCGATCGGTGCTTTCCTTTTGTTCTGTATGTACCAATGGGTTAGATATCAGATCTTTATAAAACTTAAGTTCCAGCATCTCATAACTCGTGACCCCTTCGCACTCACTGGCGAAGACAAGCTGTCCTAGGATAATTAACTCTCCACTTTCTTCCCCAAATATTGCTGCAGATGTGCCACTCTGAGATAATGTCAGTCTACAGGATGGGAGTAATTTGAGCAACACCAGGAACTCCCGGGACTGTCAGAGCTAAGTGGACAGCAATACAGTTTCCAGATGCGGGTCAACAGGTTTAATGGCCTTACAGGTTTCCTCCCCACTTTCCCTTACTTTTAAAAACCCCTTTCCCCAGTCTTGGGCGCGCAGTCTTTGGTTTGATCTAGGAGAGACTGTGCCGCCAGGACTGGCTCAATAAAGCCTTTGCCACTTAAGTTTTGGACTCTTGTTTCCGTGGACTTTATACCGGGGCCCACGTTATAACAATATTCAGGCAAACAATCTTTCTGTTACTATTTTCAATGTTGTAAAGTCTAAAAACCAGGCCGATGCTTTGTTCAAAATGGTCAAAATCAGATAATCATTATATTTAACACAGGTACTAAGTGCAATGTTTCTTCTAATCATTAATATAGCTCAGAAGACAAAAATGAGATTTGTTTTCTAGAGGTTGAAACTATGCTCAGAGTGGTTCTTGGGCTCCCTAGCCCCCTCTGCATTGGGTCAGCCACCCCCACAAGCACTCAAGACTCTTCCTTGCACTTGTATGCTAAAGACATTGTGAGTTCTGTTTGCAACCATGAATAAACACAGAAGAAAAGCATTACATCCTGTGTGAGAGCTGAGATGGGCAAAGTGCACATGTTTCTGATCCCGACCTTTCATTGTATGGGTAAGGACCCCAGGGCCCAGAGAGATTAAGTAACTTGCTCCAGGCTACACAGCAGGACCGGAAGCTCACAGCTCAGATCTCCTGAGATTTGCTGCACATAATGTGAACCATAAGCATGAATTTCAGTCATCTCAGGTGTTCTGCTTCCTTTACACCTGATTTGCAGGGGTTTCAACATGTCAATCAACCTTCTCCTAACTCACTAACTCCGTATTAACTGAAAGTATCTTGTGTTCCAGAGCCAGTTGTGGAAGCTGAGGACATGCAGATGTGAACAGAAAAGCTGGTTCCTGTTCTCATGGAGCTTATACAAAGTTGAAGGAGAGGAAGTCAAATGCCATGTTGTGCCTCTGTATTGATCTGTAGAGCTGCCTGGCCTGGGTCAGGGGGGGAAGCACAGGGAATTTGGGGGTTTAGTGGTTCCCAAGGCACAGAAAGAATGTGACACTGAGAGGATCGTAAAGTGAGTAGATGGAAGAGAGAATTTCAGGGTGCAAGAAATAGAGGCCCCTGAAGTAGGCTGTCCCAGGACACCACCAGCCTCTGTAGGAGCAAAAGCAAAGAAGGGATCCGTGTTCCCTTGGCACTCAGTGTTCCCACACTTCTCCCAAAGAGCTCCTCCAGAATCCCTCAAGCCCTTATCCCTGCCCATAGCCCAGAGTGTGAAAATACGTGGGGTGCCCTTGTAGAGCCCCTCTCAAAGGTTCCGCTACTTTCCAGTAGCATCACACTAGGACAGAGCCTTTACCAGACCTTTGCAGAGCACTTAAAATCCAAACTATCACACACATGATTCAGAATATGGTGATTTCAGAATTCAGGTATGGTGGCGCCACAACCAACATCAACACAGGTATCCATGTGTGTACTAGAATAGGAACGTTTATCTGACAATGTATATTCTGATTACTGATTCTTTTTTGCTTTTCAAAGCCATATTTAGGACATTTGTTTGTAACAACTATAATCACTTGTCATTACTCAGTCGTCTCTTCCAGAATAATCACTAAACCTGTGTTCAATTTCCTGGCCTTTTTTTCATACCAATTCTGCGATCCTTGTAAACATCCCAAACTAGCATTGATTGGGGTCATCACAGGCTAATGCAGTTTTCCCAATTAATTTTGTAGTTTTAGGTGCATGAGAGACCATCTCACAACATGAGATGCTGGCCGAGTAGTTTTACAAGACCTGATTTGGAGACAGAGATTTGCCTTTTATCCAGGCATATATTTTAGCTTTTTCCTTCTCTCACAGCCATTTCTTAAATAAACCTTTGTACATTTACCCAGCAGCACACTGTACAACCTTGGAAGATGAAAACTAGCTCTGACTGTTGCAGTGTGAAGAGACCAATGGTGAAATTAACAATCCCATTCAGGGATTGAATCATCATTCAGAATATGATACTTTCAGAATTCAGGTATGATGTCACCAAGATGAATATCAACCCACGTATTTATGTGTGTATTAGAATAGACACCTTTATTTAACGGTGTGTATTCTGATCACGTTGTCTGTTTTCTTGGGAAGCACAGACCAGACCCAGACTTCCTCAGGCCAAATCCTGGCTCTGCCATACGCCAACAGTAACTTGGAGTAACTCAAAGCCACATCGGAGGACTGGTGTTAGGGTCAAAAAGTCAATGTATTTGAAGTGGGCAGGATCGTTTCTCCCACAAACAATGCACTACCAACTATTATTTCTCTGTTAGTGTTATTATTGCAACACACAGACAGTCTCTCTTTGTCTTTCTCCTTCTTCCCCTCCTCCACATCCCCTTTCTTCCTTCTCCCCCTTCTCCTCCTTTTCCCTTTTTCAACACACACTGATCTGTTAACATGATATATAGGCAAGCTGAAATGGGAGAGAGTTAACATGTAAGGACAAACTCAGCATTTTTTTAAAAATTGATACACATTTTATCATTACAGAAGAAAAATATAACAGTGGCTAGACGGAAGCATAAGAAATTATAGCATTCAACCAATCAATAATAATATTAAGAGCAATTAAGGAAACTTAAAAGCTTAATCTGTGCCCAGATTACTTTAACATAAACATTACATTAAAGGAATAGGCGGCTGGTTTGGGATGCCTTGATTTTTTCCATGGGGGCCTCTCACGTATCACCCCACATATTTTTGAGTATGTACAAGGCACAGTGCAAAGGGAGGAGTAATCTCCAATATCCTTTTATTTCTTACAACGATCTTGGGATCAACTTCAGAGCAGAAGTGCTCAAATCAGTCTGGCTCTGGCACCAAGTGGCCCTTTCTGGACTCATCCTCTTCATGCTGAGGACACATTCAGCGAATCAAAGCTAAAGATGCCCACAGTGCTATGAAAATGCTAAAGCAGCATCAGGACACTACTGAAGTCACTTCACTCTGATTTCTCACCAACAATGGTGTTCCTATGTCATGTAAGGCACAAGGAATTCAACCCTCATCTCAGAGTAGTTCCCAACCCTACTGGGAAATCAGAGATAACAAGTCACAATAAAAACTTGGGAACCAATGCACAATGGACAGAACAGTGCCTTCGGTAGTCAGGAAAGACTTCCTGGAGGAGGTGGCCTCCATGTAGGGTTTTAGTATAGACAGACAGGAGACAGGAAACATTCTCCAGCCAAAGGAACCAGCAAGTACAACAAAAACATACTGGTATTAGCTGCAGAGCTTGTGATTGAAGCAAAAAATTTAACCATGACTTTCTCAAAACTAGGATGAATATTGGGAAGCTCATCATGAAGGGAAAAGACTTGGGATCAGGTTTAAAAAGCAAGCAGACAGTAAAGCAGTTGTGAACAACCAACTAGCAGGGGATCCAAACATATCTTTTAGGCCAAACACTGTGGTCTGGCCACCATTGCCACTGGAAAGCCCACTTCATCAGTTTTGGCCACTGTGTTTTCTTTCCCAGAGAAGTCAGGCGAAGATGGACCTAACTAGCTGCATCCAGGTCACCTGTCCAGCCACACCAGGGGCCAGGAAATGAGTATCTGGCACCTTCACTCTCCTGGGAGCCTTGCATTCCACCAGGACTCAGCAAAATGGGATAGTCTCCAAATCAGCAAACAGGCTTGGCAATGAAACCCTCAAACCCAAATCTAGAGCAAAGAGGAAAGGGCAGAGGAGCAGGAGGAGGCTGAAGATAGATGCTAGGGTCACAGCATGAGAAAAAGCTCAACTATTAATAATAGCAATTCACTTAACATACCTACCTTGTAAGTCTTGGCATGCTAGCTATACATATAAATAATATTTTAGTCTTGTCCACAGGGGAACAGGCAGTAACAGTATTACAGACTAAGAATCAATTTGCTAATTATCCAATGAGCACTGGAGGGCCCATCCTGCTTTTGACAACTGACATCCACCTCTACTGGCCAGCACCTGGACCACTGTGGTTGATACTATTTCAGACATACATCCTGCTAAGCCCTGAAAGTCACTATCCAGTACCTGTGCCAAGGACTATAACAAGGCACCACTAGTTCCAGATTTGTGTCTTGTACTTCAGGATTCACATGGCATTTTCTCAACCATCAGCTCATGGCCAAATTTCCAGCATTACATGTTTGACATGTAGATGAAACTCTCCCTCCAAATCTCAAAAATCATATGAGCCATTCTAATTTGGAATACACAGAGAATACATAAGGCTATGTAAATGAGAGAAAATTTGATAACTCCTGCTGGAGATGTACACAGAGCCATGTATACAAAAACACTCCCTGCAATGTGCTTTAGGAACAACTAAACAGAACTTACATATGCAATAATATGGGGTGGTTAAATAAATAGTGGAGCAGTCATTGGAATGGAAAAACCCTGAAGCTTTTTATAAAAACATGCTTTTGAGGAATATTTAATGACATGAGAAAAATGCTACACCATTAAATAGAAAGATATTTATTTAAGTTTGTATGCATGTGTGACTTTCATTTTGTTTTTGTAGCTAGCTCTATTGTGTATATTCTCTTCAATGAATATGTATTATTTTGGCATCATAAATCATGACTGCAAATAGAAATCATTTTAAGACATACTTAGTTGATGATGACATCGTGTATATATTTCACTAGCTGGAATTTCAAGCTTACTTCCTCTGCCACTTGCAACTCACATAAACTTGGACCGATCATTTGTCTGGGACTCAGTTTTTTCCAAAGTAAGGTGGTGATAATATCTCTGACATCATGCAATAGATGGAGGCCTATTAGATGAATATTGTACAGAAAATATCTGCTCCAATTCTTGGTTACAGTGGGCACTAAATGTCAGCTTCCCTTAAAAGAAAGCAAAGTTTCCAGTACTTCCAGCACCCTTTGGTCTGTTCTCTTATGGAAAAGAGTACACTAATCCGCTGGTAGGGTCAGAGTAAAGGAGTGGGATTGGCTGGTGTTTTTCTTTGCCAGATGTGCTCTGACAACTCACCACAAACTGGCTAAGCAAATGTTTATTTGTTCATGGTTCTGGAGGGTGGGAGCCTAAAAGCAAGGTTGGGTGGGCTGTGTTCCTTCCAGAGGCTCACCAAAGAACCTTTCCTTACCTGATCTAGTTTTTGTTAGCTGCCAGCAACTTGTAGCTTTTCCTGGCTTACAGCAGCATCACTCCAATCTCTGTCCCTGCCTTCACAGCCTCCTTCCCCATGTGTCTGGATGACTCTGCCTCCACCAGTCATGCTAGATTAGGGTCAGGTGTGACCAGTGTGGCTTTGATTACAACTGTGAGGTTGTAATTAAATGAGGTCACATTCACAGCAACCAGGGGTTAGGGCTTCAACTTGTCCTTTGAGAGGATACATATGAGTTCATGACAGAAAGTAATCCTCTCACTATAAACGTCAGCAGTTAGAACAATGCAGGAACACATAGCAAAGGGTACAGGAGTGTAAGGAAAGCTCAGAGCCATCCTGGACATGATGCCTGTTCCTGCTACTGGCTGACGGGCTGAAATGGTCCAGTTGCGATGTGTGAATATATGGACATTCTCCCTGGATTTTCCCTGGTCCTCGTCGTCACTTTCCATCAGGCTCTGTATTTCTCTTCTCCCACAAATTATTCAAGAGAATCAAAGAGCTTCTTGAAGACATACTTTTTATCATTATTGTTTTTGTGTCAAAAAAATCTAAACTTACTACAGAGAATATGCCCTGGATTACAGATAGAGTTTGCCTTTAAGGAGTCAGGAGGAGAGACAAAAAATTTCCACCCTGGAAAGGTTACAGGGCAGTGTCCATTGCTCCCATCCTGCTCGATGACAGTTGAGAGAAGGGAGTTCCCAGAAGAAATGTTGGCTGGGTACCTGGAGCTGGTGAAACCCTTATAATAAGTGCCCCAGCCTAATAAATCAGCAAAAGAATAACAGAGGGACCACTGGGAATATAAAGAGGAAATCACAATATCTAGTTTACATCATTCACACATTCACAGAACCTTAGGAAAGGTGATGCTTCAATAGTATTTGTTAGTGTCTTGATGTCCCCCAAAGCCCCAGGCACTTTTAGAGTGAGCTTTTTCATAGGCAGCTGGATCTACAGTTTGTGATTGATTCATAGTTCAATGCTAAGATTAAGGATTGGCATTAATTGGATTGGCAGTGCCCTAATACCAGGAGACTAAAAGCAATACAAGGAACATAAAAAGGCTTATCTTTTCTTTTGCTTGTTGCTTTTGCTATCTTCCACTGCCATGAACGTTGCTCCTCTGCCATGTGCCACTGCACTTTGGAGTCAGCTGATTACGGACTGACATCTCTTCAAACTGTGAGCTAAATAAATCTTTCCTCCTCTAACTTTGGGTGTGATGTATTTTTGTTTCAGCAATGAGAAAAGTAATTAAGTGGGGTCATTGCTGTGACATTTACCTGGCCATGTGACTCAAGAGCATTTGGAACTGACTTGTTGAAAGGGGAAGAGTTAGGAAAGGTTCAGAGATGCTGGCTGAAAAAGTCCAGCTGGAAGACTTTAGGCTATACTACATGGAAGATTCTAATCAGAGCTCAGAAGAATAGAAGGCTGATAGAAGTCCTGCCAGGAAGGACCAGGCTCCAGAGATTTCTGCTAGGAAGAAGAACCTCACTGGTTTTTGGACTTCAGATGATGTGTGTTATGGCGTGGCAGAAAGTTTGCCTACATTTTGCTCAAGTCCAGAGACTCTGCTTGAGACTAAGCTTAAGGGTAGTAAACTTGCAGAATAAATTTCAAGGCAGTCTAATGTTGAGGTTATGTTATGGCTGCTGTTGGGGGCTTTTAGGCAGATCTATGTTGAGAATCAAAACCAAAGATTCCAGCAGAATGATTTAAAACATTTTGAGGTATGCCAGAATGGAAGCTCCAGAAAAGATGTAGATGCAAAGACAGAGCAGAGGAGATCTTGACTGCTGGGAAGAAACAGAACAATAGAAAAGGTGGCCTGAAGTTATCATAAGAAGCAGCAGGACTCCATCCTTTGCACACTCAAAATTGCAAAAGTGAAAGACTTTGTTCTGAGAAAAAAGCCACAGAGCACCATGTTCCAGAATGGTGACAGCATACAGAATTTGCTCCTTGGAATTAGATTCACAGTGCACAGTAATCTAGGCATTGGACTCCTACAGCCAAGAGAGAGGAAATCTTGGCTACTTCTCCTGCTGAAGGCAGATCTTGGCATCTTCCATGTGGCACTGGTGTTAGGTGTATTCAGGATGGAAAAGTTGTGGGATCAGGAAGGCTTCCATCCAGATTTCAAAAAAAGGTCTGGGAGGCCAGGCAGCATGCTCCTGAAAGGGCATTATGTGACATTCTATGTGAAGCCAAAGATGCAATGGAGAGTCCATAAGTTTGGAGAAGCCAAGATTGTGAATTATCTGAGGAAAACTGCAAGGAAGGAACAGAGCAGGCCCAAAAGAGAAGACATGGGAGCTACAACCACTGGGAGTGTCATAGTGGCAGAGCCCCTCAAACCCTTTGTAGTTCACATGTTGCCACACAATGCCTCAGGGGTTGCACATGGAACTATAGCAATTAATGTTTGCCCTGCTGGATTTTGGACTTGCTTTGGTCCCTGTTTTGTATCTCTCTGTTTGTAATTTTTGAAATGGAAATGTCTATCTTGTGCCAATGAGTGTTGGCTATTACAAATTGTGCTGCTATAAACATGGGTGCATATATAACACAGTGGTATGATGTTTTCAGTTCCTCTGGGAATATGCCTAGAAGTGGAATAGCTGGAACAAATGGGACTTCTAATCCCAGCTTTTTGAGAAATCTCCAGACTGACCTCCACAATGGCCATTGAGTGTTGGAAGTGTTTAACATTCTTTTCATTTGTATGGGGCTCACAACTAAGAGTTTGCCTTAGATGTCAGAGATGACTTGGGACTTGAACTGTTCAACCATGCTGAAACTATAGGGCTTTGAGAACTATTAGAAACAGACTAAATGCCTTTTTCATAAAGGAATGCACATGTGTGTTTGGCAGACCAGGTGTAGAATGTTATGGTTTGTATCTAGATGCCCCATAAAGCCTCAAGCACTTTTAGCTGGATTTTTTTTTTTTGGTAGCCGAATCTAGATTTTGTGATTGATTCATGTTCAATGCTAGGATTAACAGTACTGGGATGAAGGAAAGGTGAGTACTAGATCACTGTTGATTGGATTGACACTGCCCTAATCCTGGTAGACTGCATACAACATAAGGAACAATAAAAGGTTAGTCTTTTCTTGTTGCTTTTGCTGGCTTCCACTGCCATGTATGCTTGTTCCTCTGCTATATGCCACCCTGTCTTGCAATTAGTCAATTATGGGCTGAAAGCTCTATCAAGTGTGAGCTAAATAAATTTTGCTTCCTTTAACTTTGGCTGTCAGGTATTTTGTCTCAGCAACAAGAAAAGTAACTAAAAAAGTGCCTAATTTTAACACATAAACTTCCTAGGGGCTAGGACCAGCGTCAACTTGATGTAAAAGGGAGAAATAACATCATTTCTTTTGCACCGAGACGTACTACCTGAGATTCAACTCTATTCCTGATCCTTAAAGCAATGCTAAACAGCATTAGAAGGAACTTTCCAACCCATGGTATTTTGAGTTCAGCCTCTTGAAAAGGACTCCTATAGCACTTGCATTTTCTATCCACCCCACCAGGTCCTTCTAAATTCCAGGCTTCAGGTCAAGATTGCTATGGTGAAAAAGATAAGGTTATCTGCTGTCAACTCTATGGGCACCATAGGCACCACAGTGTCCCAGAGGAAGAGTTTGTGGGTGTGGTAACCCTCATTCCTCTGTGGCAGCCCCAGTACAGATTACAAGGCAGAAATCATGTCTTAAGTCTAGAATGCTAGCTTGAGATCTTTTCTAGAGAAAGAAGAGGAAGATGGCAGTATGCAGCATTTGAGTTAAGGGGCTGAGCTGGTGGAGGCATCCAAGCTCTCCAGGAAGTGATGCCTCCTGGGAAGTGAAAAGCCCTCTGGCCTATAAGGCCAAGGCTGATGACCTGCTAGGAAGCTCTCCTGAAAAGTAGCTCAGGGTACAGGGGAACTTGAAGGAGGGGTAGGTTCTAAAATGTACTTAGACCTACTGTAGGAATCAAAAGAATTTAGGTAATCCGGTACTGCCTGAGCCCTATCCTATGCAGAGAGTTCATACACACACACACACACACACACACACACAGAGGTATCCTCCATTGAACTCCCACTGTGGTCCCCAAGTTAAAAGATAACTTAAAAGAAACAGGCTCAGGATTGCTCAGCTATGATATAAGATTGGAATAAGATGCTCTGTAAATATGTCTATAGCAAGGGCTTTGAAAAACAAAAAACAAGATATTATAAGTAGATTAAGAGTGGAGATGGTTTTTAGATCAACAGATGAGGAGGGATCTTTGCAGGAATTTGTGTGAGTTAAGATCTATAGAAATCATCTAGTGAAAGGTGATAGAACAGCATGTACAAAGGTCCTGTGCCAGGAAAGACTGAACTACCCAGCAAATCAAAAACAGCCATGATGTGAGAAGCATTTTCAGAGAGAAGAAAGGGCCTCAGAAATGACACTAGATCATGTAGGACAGGCCAGGGTGAGGAATTAAGTTTATATCTATATGCCAAGTTGTAGAAGGGATTATATGTCAAAATGACATAGCTGGATTCACTTAGGCCAAATATAATCCACACCTTGTCACATAAATGGGGATCATCAATAAAAGGCTATGGAACATTTGAATAAATAGACTCAAACTAGATTTTGGAAAAGATAGAAAATACTGAATGTACAGAAGAAATAAGATTTCAGCCTATGCCTATGAGAGGGACAAACAGTTTCACCTAATCCAAATTCACTTTCATGCCTCTCTGCTTAAGCAGCATGCAGAGCCACTGAAATCCATGGGCACATCATGACAGAATAATTTCAGTGATCATTATCAAATGCCTCTATTTAGAAAAGCTCAGAAGATTGTATTAGCACAATCCAATATTTATGAAATGACACTCTGCTGTAATGAGAGCCTGAAAAAATTAAGATTAGAAGCAAGCATCATGTCTTTGGGGAGAGACACTGGTTTGGGGGAAAACAACAGTCTCACTCAGCTGCTTGCAATCTTGATTTTCTAATCTGTAATATGGGAAGGACAGTAGCAAAGGAAAAAAAATATGTGATCAGTTAGAACAGGGCCCAGAGGCCTTCAATAATGTTTATCTTTCATTGCTGCATTACAAAACCACTTGATTAAGACTATTTGCCCATCCACCCATGCATCCTTCTAACAAGATGTCATTTAGTACACACTCTGCATGACACACTGCATTAGGCACTGAAGATAAAGCTATGAATGGCCCTGTCATGCTTTCTACTTGCAAGGAACATCTCATCTGGGGGCAAAGAACACAATGAACAAATAACACCAGCTATGATGCCTGTCACCAGAAGAAAATGCACTGCGTGGCAGGAATCATTACAAAGAGAGCTGGTCCAGACTGAGGTAGGCAGAGGAAGTACTGGGCAATAAAGGGGAGGAGGGAGTTCCATGGAGAAGCCGGATGCTACAAGTCCCTGAGGCAGCAAAGTCACACTCTTCTGGAAACTGACAGAGAAGCCAGAGGAAATTGAGCACAGGGGAAGTGGAACTGGATGCAGATGGAGGTTGAGGTAGGACCAGCTTTGGAGCCTAGAGATTGCAACAGATCTCGGCTATTCTCAGAGCAATCAGAAATTCTGTATCACAGCACAGCTTTATTATATCTAAGGCTTTTGGAAACTCTCAGGAGAAACAGATGCAATGATACCCTTAATAGTAATATATCAAGCTACCAATGGCCTCTTAGAGTCAAACACAATCAGGATGGTCATCCCATTCCCTAGACATTTCTGACCATCTTCTATGCCTCCAGCTTAGCTGCATCTCAAAAACATGCTTTTGAAGTTGTCTGGACCACATGGAAGCTAGGTAAGGGACTGTGTAGGTCTAAAGTTCCTAAGAAGTATGCAGGCTGGAGAAACAATGTTGGAATCAGACGGTACAGAGAGTGGCTGAGGCCATCTGTGGGAAGAGTATTAAGCAAACTCAAAGAGCTTCAGCATTTAAAGGGCACAGTAAGCTAACAAAAGAAAGCAGGAAAAAGTTTTAAGAAGGATGGTGGAAAACAAAAATTTTATGTGGGCTACATGAGCCTCTGGTCAGGGAAAACCTGTAGAGAATGACTATCTTCTCCAACAACCATTATCTTTCCAACTCTACCACAGGGTGATCTTGACTTTCCAAGAGCTGCAATTCTTTCTGGATTATATCACTAGAAAGGTCTTTTTGAGATTCATCTAATCCATGTATGCCCCACTGAAAAGATGTTCTCCCTGAGTAACAAGTACTTCCCCCAAAGAACATCAGGTGTATCTCTCAGAACTTGCTTCATACAAGTATCCATCAAGAATTACATTGAGCTTTCAATCCCATGGATGAAGGATAAGCTTGGTATTCAGGACACTGGGATACTATCACTAGGAGTAATATTCTGATTTTAGGAGGCACAAACTTGTGTCTGTGTGGCCTGGAGTAAAGAAGAGACATCAAATTCTTCTGCAGTCCTTTCTTCTCCTAAAATCCCACTGCTATCAAACATCCAAGCAAAACTTAGTGATGCCTTATATATAGCTAGAGTTTATAATATCAAAGTTGAAGGAAATCCTGAAGGCCCCCAAATCTAGGTGACATGTGACTCTCACTACATCCTAAAGAGTTCACACTGGCGATGGAGAACTCAATACTTAATTATCTATTGCCTTCTCTGACAGTTCACTCTTAGGAAAGTTCTTCCCCTGTGACTCATTTTAAAAGCTAACTGTCAGCATTACAGCCCCAAACCTGATGGATCACATACCTGTGGGCACTGCTGGGTCCAGCATTGGTTTCTCCCACGTGTTAATCTGCTCCCAGGTGAATCCATTGGTCCCCAGGGCCACACTATAGCCACAGTTGCTGTAGTGCTCATCAAAGGAGCAGCCTCCTGCAGACAAAAGAGAGATGGGTAAATACATCCGTGTCTGAGACTTGGTTCATTACCCCTGTCTCATCCTCTCTTCATTTACAGATTCGAATTTTAAACTCTACAGAAGACTTTTTTTAAAAAGGCAAATAAATTGGATTTTTATATTAGCTTTGGTGCTCTCAGGAAAGGCATGGCATCTGCAGTGCCCCCCCCCCTTTAAAAAGTTAATAAGGCTAGTTACATTGATTTCAATCTTCTTTTCTGAGAAAGTAAACAGCAACGTCTCATTCTAAGCAGGAAAAATGAATGCTGGGGCATGCCTCTGTAATTGCTTCCTGCAATGTGGAGGATTTCTGGGATGCAGCAGAAAGAGCATTTGCTTCAGTCTAATAAAACTAGAGTCATCCTTTAGCATTGCAAAGCTATGTAAGCTTGAGTCACATGCCTAATATCTGTGTGTCTCAGTTTCCCCATCTGTAATATAGAGAAAAATATCCACCTCACAGAAATATCATTAAATAGATTAACATATGAAAAATGCAGCTGGTACAAAATACACTTTCCGTATCCACTTGCTGCCCTGTAAATGCAGTATGAAAATCATTTTTCATTGACTAAGAAGAGAATTTGTGAGGAATCAGATAATCAAACACCTGGAGGATAGTACAATCAATGCTGATAGTGTTTAAAGCTTTTCCCTCTAACCTAAAGTTCAAGTCATCCGCCACCTGAGGGTAAGTTGTGCTCACTCAATTCTGCAAAGATTCCCTGAGTTTGGATGATAAATTCTCACACGGAAAGAGATATGGGATGTAGAATGGAGACGCCAATTAGGAGATGCTTATGTGAGCAGGGATAGAGGAACCTGCTATATTCTGGAGGGACCAAAGGAAAAAGCAGGGGAAGAGATAACAGGGCTGTAAAGGACAGAAGCTTCTCCATGAGCAGAGAGCAAAAAGAGGAAGGTATTCCAGAAGCAGCCAGCCCATGGAATGAGGTAGCAGCAAAAATAATCTTACACCAGCCTAGTGGCTGGCCCCCCAGACCCATTGCACATATTGTCGATCTTCTGCATTGTCCTTTTCCTCTCTCCTTGATGCTCAGAGATCTCATCAAACCACCATCATCCTCCACTGAACACCTATATAATCTCGCACCACACACAGAATGTCTGCTATTGGGAAAATGCCGATAGACCAAGTGATCCTGGGAACAAATGATTGAGATTCCTAGAGACGGCAGATTTAAATGAGAGAAGGAAAGTATGGCCAAGATATGTCTCTGTATGTCACAAGGTTCCAGTTTTTCCTCTTGTATACACAGAACACTGTTTCCAAGCCCCTTTGCATCTAGAGTGGACCATGTGGCAAATGCTGGAGACCTGTAATAAAGGGATACCAACCACATGCAGGACTGGTCCACAAAAAGAATCTCTTAAAAGCAACCTTTTCACTCTCCCTTGTAAGGATCTTCAGTGCCGTGCTGGAGAAGCGGTATCCAGGGAAGAAGTCTTACTGGAGGAAAACTATGCAGAAGTTTGCCTGACCAATAGTATCAGCACTTAATTTCTGGGGAACAAAATATAAACCTTTTTTTCTTGTGCCACTGATTTCTTAGGGTTCAGCTGTTAATACAGGAGTGTTTTGCACATTCTGACTAATATAAGAAGTGTTTAAAACCATACCTCAATGTGATGGTTTTAAAAAATAACTAAGAAGCATGCTTTCCTGGGTATTTACTCCAGCAAAGCAATGTAGTAGACACCGATTGCCTATGCTGTCTGATTAGCTTTCACTTAATCCTCACAACTGCGTGAGGTACATTTTATCCCTACTTTAACATAAGGTAATTGGTGTATCAAGGGACTAAATGAACTGTTCAAGCCACACAGAAAGGAAACGTTGGACCCAAGATTAAATCCATGGCAAACCAACTATGGATCTCATGCTCTTTCTAATACATCAGCGAGAAAGCTATTCCCCCAAACCAAGGACAAATCCTTCTCTTCTATGGTTAAAAGAGGGAACCAATCAGATAAAAAGCTTTGATTGTAGTTGATTCTCTCAATTTGAATCCATTTCCTTGTTTATTCTAGAAATATTTTCAACAATGGTCCTTTTTTTTAGTGAGTTCTGTGCGGGGACATAGGATTGACAAATGTAGTTTGGATCTGAAATGTCCCTTAAAAGCCATGTGCTAGGGACTTTGCTGCCAGCTGATAACTTTTGGGAAGTGATTGGGCCAGGAAGGCTCTAACCTTATCAGTGGATTAATCTACTGAGTTCATAGCTCAGTGGGCTTATTAGGAGGCAGGGCCTGTTTGAATGAAGCAGATCATGAGCACAAGCAGTTAAGGGCTCTATCTAGTAAGCAACTCTTTTCTCTTGGGTGCTTTCCTTCTCCCTCTGCTTCCCAAATGCCATGTTTTGCTCCACCACACCCTTGCTCCATGAAGTTCTGCCTCATCTCAGACACACAGTAAGAGACCGCCTGACCATGGAATTGCACTCCAAAACCATGAGCCAAAATAAACTTTTGACCCTTTTCAAGTAACATCAGATACTATACCACAGCCGTGCAAAGCTAATCAATGCGACTGATGTGATCCTTACCCACAAAAACTTTGTAGAGCACAGGGAAAGACAAGCATACAAACACATGTGCTTTCATGAAGAGGTATTGTTGCTCAAAGAGGAAGGAAATAATAAATTTTAGTTAATGGCTTAATTACATACATTCTCTGCTTCCCTCTAGACGAGAATTAGGAGGGTTCATAGGTAAACCTTTGGGCATCCCAGGTCATGAATCACAGGCAAGGTCACTCTGACAATTGGCAGGCTGCCCAGCACTAACTTCCTTGCTTCTGCACAATCATAGGTAAAAAAGTGACTTGTGAACTGACCACTAACAGGCCTTGGCCCTCTGAGGATCAGGACAAACTTCACAACAATTTGCTAAACCACTCTGCTTTCCCCATCTGCTCAATGCCAGTGAACTCAATCAGCATACAGTGAGCAAATGCTTTTCCTTGCTAAAAGTCTGACCTTTGACACTGGATCCCAGGCCTCCTGCAGCAAGGACCTTCCAAGTTTGGAGGAGCACTTAGTGTGAAACTGAAAGCAGGCTTGCACTTTATCTTGAGCCACTATTCTTTGAGCTATTCAGACCCTGCAGCCAGTTCTATCCCATTCTGCTGGAATTTGTCATCCCTTAAAGGGGCATTAATATTCCTCCTACAGAAGAATCTCTAGAAATATCTCTCTCTCTCTCTCTCTCTCTCTCTCTCTCTCACACACACACACACACACACACGAATCTTGTTAATAGACATGAGTCATAGCTTTCCCTTGGAGCTCCTTAGCACCCAACAAAGCAGGAAATAAGGCCAGGTAAAGTTAAGTGTCCACCATGTTTGGGTAAACTTAGAACACAGACTACAGTTCAAGGGATATGTCTAACTGGTCAGTGGTACAGCTTAAACAGCCTCAACAAAGAAGCAGGAGGTACATCACAGTGGCAAAAATCAAACAAGGTGGCAAAAGAAAGAAAATCAGGACAGAACAAGGGAGCTTCAAATCTACACTAAGATTTCCCACACACCTGCTTGCTAAAACGGGCTTACATGTTTGGCTCTGAGCTTCCTGATACCCAATATTAGATGGAAAAACTGGCCAAGTATTGGACATTGTATTCATGCAATCAAAGTCTAGTTGTTCAGGAAAATGACAACAAATTCAGGAGCTTAGATCAAACAAGAACTTCTCTGCAGGAAAAATCTTAAGAGAAACCTCATATCCCATAACAAAACAATACCCATATCTGAACCAACATCCATATCTGCAATGCATGGTCAATTTCATGAGACTTTTAGCATCACACAAACATGCACCCCCAGAAAACAACTCACTGGGGCCCAAAGACAATTGACCTATATGCCTTAACCTTATTGAAGGTGTTTAAAAGTATTCAGGAGACAGAAATATACATAAAAAGCAATTTTTTGAAGCACGGGATATTGAGTCCAGAACGTTCACACTGAGCTACATCCGCAACCCTTTATATATTTTTGTATGAGACAAGGTTTCCCCAAGTCACTCAAGCTCAGCTTGAACTTGTGATCTTCCTGCTGCAACCTCCCAGAGGGCTGGGATTAGAGGCATGCACCACCACCCCTGACTTATAAAACATTTTAAAGCAATCATCTCTGGATTTTCTTCTTTTTAACCAACAAATTGAGAAACAGTGTTCATGAAATCGAAGTTATTCACTCATACAGCAATAGACATTGGCGGCTGGATATGACCTCCTATCTAATATGCCTTGGTCCACTCTGAGATTTCTGTTTTCCAATATGCAGGATCTAGACAATCACAAATGTTAAGACCTATGTATTCTAGAGACTCAGAAGAAACTGGGAACTCTCAGAGGCCACAAATGTAGAACCATGCTGCCAGCCTGAGCCCCTGCTAGTGTGCCATGGCCACGGGGAACTCCCAAGGGGAGGATAAGAAAGGCAAGTCAAGCGTCCCCTGGACCCAGTGCATGAAACATTCAAAACCACAACCCTGAATCTCACTGCAGTTCCTGTTGCTCTTTCAAAACTTCATTTGTCTATCTTGGTACAATTCTTAGGGGCCACAACACCTGGCAAAAATGTTTAGCATTCTCCAGGTACTCATGGAAGATGCGTTAGGGATGACTTATGATTGGAGAGATTTCCAAAATAAACCCATTTGAATGCCAACTCCAGTCAGGTATGAAGCATAGCTGGCCCCATTTAATTGATGTCAACTCCTACACCAGTTGAGAGGAAACAAAACATCTACCTCAACCCCAGAAACTAGGCTCCAGAGAACCCAATCTAATTTGAACACCCACATAATTGCAGCAAGACAAAGAGTGCCTACTATCAAAGAGCCTTGCACCCAAACAGAAGAGATATTTCACTGGACAGGTTGGGGTCAAAATGTGGCAAAGGCCCCAGATGTTCTCATGCGAATCAGGCATAAAAAGTCGACAGAGAAATGGAAAACTGTAGCAAGGAAATTGGATTTTGAAAATCCATTTGGATTTGGTAATGTATAGCGTATCAGTATCAGTAAGGGAAGCAAAAATAGTGCAGGATACATACTTTAGGCTACATTAAAGCATAAATAAAGTTTATAGTGCCAATCAGAATTTTTTTTAAACATGGGCTCTTCTTTTGAAAATGAGAGAGAAATAGAATTCAATAAAAATACAGAAATGTGTCTAGTTCTGCATTTCTCAGATAGGATCCTATGTATTCCTGAGCAGAATTAAGTTCAGAAGAGGAACTAAAGATTTGCTGGGCTTCTGTTGTGTGCCAAGAACTGTATTTGAGCTATGGCGGTGTATATGTAAATCTGTGTGTATATGAATGCAGGTTAATCTCCCAACACCACCCCCTAAGACAGGGCTCAGCAAGAATTTTCTATAAAGAACCAGATAATAAATGTTTTCTGCTTTGGGGATGCATAGTCTCTGTCCCAACTACTCTGTTCTGTCATTGCAGTGGAAAAACGAACCACAGACAATACATAAATAAATGGGTGTGGCTATGTTCCAGTAAAATTAACTTATAACAACAGTGGCAGGATAGATTTTACCCAGGGGCTACTGTGACCAGTTTCCATTCTAAGAGGAAAGCATTGCTCCTTCCATTTATCAGATGGAAATTTGCCATCAGATCTTCTTTAAAAAGCATGACATCACATGCAGTGACAATAACAATAACACCTCCTTGCAGCTGAATTATGGGGGCCTCACCTGCAGCACTGTTAGCCCTCCCCACGAGCCCTGCCATTTTTTCCATACCCACTCTGCAGATGCAGCCACACAGGCTCTGACAAGTAAGTACACCCCCATCAAGCAGTGTAGCCATTAGCCCTAAACTACGTGGGACCAAAACTCAGGGGTTTTCCCCTATCTATTCCTGCCCCTTTTAGAATACAGTACTCTCCTTATTCATAGAGCCTGAGTCTTACTCCGGCGCTTCTAGAATATAAAGTTGTGTCTTTAATATACAGCAGTGGTGCTAAGCAAAGATAGACAACTGGACAAAACATTTTAAAAAGTGCAACTTTATCTTTAGTCTCTCTACAGGATGGGAACTACTTCTAGTAAAGTGCAGAATTCCTACAAATATTACCAGAAACCAACATAGTGATTTGCAGAAGGTAACAATGCAATTAAACAGCCCCTTTGCTTAAGTGGCTGGAACTCTAAATCCCAGAACCCATTCAACATCCATCTTTATAAATCTTGGAGAATACGGGTTGCATATGGAACCTGGCCATCTAAAGTCACAGGACAGTGACTCTCCAGCTACAAGTTCCAAAAATCCAAGAGAAAAAGAGGATGCCACACTGGTCTCTACCCAGAGTCTAGCCCAAAGGATGGGCTTCACCTTTAGTCAATAAAGGCATGAATGCATTTAAAAAGGATGTTGCTCATGGAGAGGAGCCAAACTGCAGCCAACAGAAAGACCTCGTATCTATCAAAAAGTCTTTTCTTAAGGAAGAGGGCAAACCCAGTGTTCTCTGCAATGACCAGGCCCAATGTAAGGACAAAGAGAAGGAGACAGAGATCACTGGGCAGACATAAATCTCAAATGGGTCTGAGAGCTAATGATGTTAGGCACTGAACTCTGTATTAGGCACAGTGTGAAGCATTTATCAACAGTAACTCATTTAATTATCATAGTAACTATCATGCTAAGAGATAGAGATTATTAGCCCCCATGTTAGAAAGGAAATTAAAGCATAGAGCAGTCAACAAGATTTGTCTGAGACCACAGAAAACACAAGTGGCAAAGCTTAGCTCTGAACCTAGACCAGTTCAGTCTACACACCTACCCATCATGCCACTGTCGTGGCCACGAACTGGGAAGGCAATCTCACCTCAGATGGAGCTGTGTGAGGAGAACAGGGAGCAATACAGCCCTTCCTCGACTCATGCCTCTGAGCACTCTGCATGCCACACCCTCCAAATCACTGCCTGGGCTTAGCATTTTGGTCTGCAGTCTCATAGGTCAAAGCTTGAGAGTAGCTTCTGTGCCTTCAGCTCACAGTGGAGACCCTGGGGGATGAGGAGGAGACGGGGAGCTGGGGCTTGAAGTCAGGAAGGAAGGTGTACAGAATTATAGGCTCACAGAGGCCTTACTGATTGGTGGCAAACGCATACTATAGAGCTATGCAGACCCCAGATGTAGCAGGAATAAATGGCTCGAGGGTCAGGTGATGGAAACAGTTTTGTTACTTTTTAACTAAGGGGTGGTAGTGCCAAACTCATTCTGTAAAGTGTCAGATAGTAAATATTCTCAGCTTTGTGGGTGTATTAGTATGATGGAGCCGTTATAACAAAACACCACAAACTGACTCATTAAAATCTCATACTTATTTTCCTGGTGTTTTGAAATTCAGGTGTTCCAGACCAAAGCCAGTTTGAGGTCAAGTTTGAGGTAAGTTTGAGGTCAAATTTGAGGGTCAATTTGAGGCAAGCGCTTTCTTCCTGGCTTGCAGGCAGCCATCTTGGCACTGTGCGCTCATGGCCTTTTCTTAGTGCACTGAGGCAGTGATCTCTGGTGTTTCTTCCCAGTGCTGTGCATCAGGCCTCTTCCCCACAACTTCATCTAACCTTACCGCAGGCACCGTCTCAGAACACACTGATGGGATAAAGGGCTCAACATATGAATTTTGAAGGGACACACTTCAGTCTACAAAATGATGCTTTGGTCTTCCACTGCTGTAAAAGAGACCCCAAACTTAGATGTTTATAACACCTACATATTATCTGTGGTTCTGCAAGGCAGAAGTCAAGTTACTGCTAAGTTGGACTTCCGTGTTGCGGTTTCACAAGGATGAAGTCACAGCGACAGCTGAGCTACACTCTTTCTACATCTCGGGGTCTTCTACAGAGCTCACATGGTTTGGGTGTTCAGTTCCCTATGTTGATGCTCTTGCTGGCCATGACTGTGGGCCATTCTCAGCCCTTAAGGCCACTTGCAGCTCTGGGCCACAGGGCCCTCCATGAACCCTCTTGTGCTTCAAACCTTTTCCTTCAGGCTGAGTCTACTACCTACAAAGGACTCATCTGTTTCAATGAGATCTGTGCTTCTAATTAACTAAAGTCAACTGATGTTATACCTTAGTTACATCTAAAAAAATTCCTTCACTTTTGTCACTAGCATAACCTGATCAAGAGAGTAAAATTCTAAATCTAGTGCCATGCTGGGGCATGGAGTATACAGGACACAAGAGAGGCCAGGAATCTTGGGGCCAGGTCAGAGTTCTGCTTTCCCCAAGCAACTATGTGGTCTTTGTCACTGGGACTCAGCAAGTCACTGCTATAACCAATATGAAAAGAATGAGCGTAGTCATGTTCTCGTAAGATTTTATTTATTCACACTGTGCTTTCAATTTCATACTATTTTCACATATCACCAAATAGTATTCTTCTTTTGATTTTCCTAACCATTTAAAATGTAAAAGCCATTCTTCATTTGTGGGATGTATAAAACTCAGTCAAGTCCATATTTGGCCTGTAGGCTATAGTTTGCTGACTTCTGTTTCAATGACATAAAAATTGCCAGTGATAACACATTCACTGAATTTTAATACTGTACCACGGATCACCATTTGAATGTCTCATGTCATGTGCTTTTGCCACCTCTCTCCCACTTCTAACTTGCAGAATGTTTCTTTCTTTCTCTGGGAAGTGAAAGGGCAGCATGCCTCCCATTATTCTCTGATGTTATATACCTTAGACAGAGCATAAGGTACAAAGTAAGGAACTGTGACTCTTAGGTGTAAACAAATACCTCACTACATTACACTGTGTGTTGTTCTTCACAGGTAAGGACTAGCACTCCTACTTTGCAGATAAAAATCCAAAGCTAGAACAAAGGACATACTCAGGACAAATCAAGGGCCCTGAGAACTAAGACAACTTCCAAGGTAGGTCCAGCTACAAAACTTGTGGGGTATAGGGCAGACAAAGCTGCATACAATGCAACTCCTGGTTCACAGTGGTAAAGACATCAAGATGACCTTATCAGAGAGTGATAAACACAGTCTGAGTGCTGCAGTTTGTGGGACCACACAGTTTGCAGACCAATAGAGCCAACCCTGTTCAGGGTGCACATGCATTCTAGAGATAAAGCACCCCAACTCCAGAGTCATTGAGATTCCACCCCTGCGCTGACAGATGCTTTGAAGGCAGGGTAATGTCTAAGCAGGGCTTATTAATTGTGAGCAGCCTATCACAGGTAGCCAAGTCTTGCCCCCGGAATGAATGTAAACTAGCCTTGCATATATTGAATTTCTTTTTTGAATATCTAATTGAATTTGCAAAAGTATGTGCCAGGGGGTGTTTAAATAAGTGCACAAATATGATAAGAAGGCCTTCACACCATTATATCTAATTCAGTAAGCAAAAATAATGGCAGGGCACGTTCCAATTAGTGTTTGATTTATTTGCTTTAACAAATCCAATTAGTAGAATGTTTTATAAAGTCATCCAATGTCAAACACTCATAGACTCAACAGTAGAAACAACACTCCTAATAGGAAAAAAAAATGTTTTAAAGCTCTTTGAACAGTGAATTTATTATAAATAAGATGTCTCTCTGATGGCGTGGATAGCCCCCAAGGACCAGGGAAAGTGTCTGATCTGTTCATTTGGTGCATTCTGCAAGACTGCAAAGCAACTCAGGTTACTGTGGACCATTACACTAGATCTAGGAATGAAAGCAACAAAGGTGGACATTAGCCAAGGAACTTCAAGAGATAATAACAAACTTATAGCTGGGCATCTTCTAGACCAGGGATGTGTCTGGACTTCCAAGGCATCTCAGTGCACTGGGGAAAGCATTGGGCTAATGGAAGTGGTGATGTTCTGGAACCTGACCACATACTCCTGTGCCCTTTCTGGCTCTGATTTTCTCCTCTGTAACTCAGCAGGTTCAGTGACGTCAGTGGTCCTCAGGGTCACTCACCTTGGGTGGCAGGTAATATTCTTTGCCCACTGAGACATGACACATGGTATTGATTATAACTATGGACTCTGGAGCCAGATTCTAACCTCTGCTATTCTCTTGTTTACCTCTATTACCTTGGGCAACTTATTTAACCTTTATGTGCCTCAACTTCTCCCTCTATAAAACTAGAATACTAATATTTTCCATCTCTCGGGGTTTCTATGAGATTTAGTGAACAAATATTTGTAAAGTCTTGGAACAGTGCCTGGTACAAATCTGCCAAAAAAGTATTTGTTAAATTAATATTTAAACCCAGTGTATGCATCAGAAATGGAAAAGGCAACCATGGTATTTGAATTCAGCTTGTATAATCTCTTAAAACAAAATTTAAACAAACTGTATCTGAGTATGAATAGATCAGCCATGCCGATTTCACTGTTATTGATCCCCATAGTAATTCTAGCTCTTTTACCACTTACTGGTATAAGATCCCAGGGCAATTCGTGTAGCCTCTAGGGCCAGAGTTTCTTCAGGTGTAACAGAGGCAATACATTAAACCCATTCCTAGGATCTTTCGACTTCTGCAATCCAATTAGACCATGACTGTGTCCTCTGCAGTGGTAACAAGTTACACTGATCAGAATACAAAAAGTACCAGATACTTCCTGGAAATATAAGCCGTTCTTCAGACTAGCATTGCCCCATGGACCACCATGACTGTTGTCTACCACATGGTGAGATGTGGCAGCAGATTCTGCTCTCTCTCCTTGCCAAGGAGAGGATGAAAAGCAGGAGAAAAAAAACCAGTCACTTTCAGTCATGACAGGGAAACATCAATAGAGTCCAACCAGCCTGAAAAGTAGGCCTGCCTGGCCCAGTAAGTCTTACCATCTACCTCCCCTGCCACAAAAAAACAAAACAAACAAACAAACAAAAAACCAACATGGAAGCAAATACAGAAATTCTGCTGCTTTTTTTTCAAACAGAAAAGATCAGTCGGTTGATCTCCTAACTTTACAGGTGCAAAGAAGGGGTTGCAGTTTATGTCTGGATACCCACTAAGCCTCATGCAGTCATGGAGGCAGCTGAGTCCAGCATTTGTGATTGGTTCATCATCTAGTGCTGGGATTGGCAGTGTGAGTGCCTGTCCTTCCCAGGAGGAAGGGGAGTGCAAGGCATAAAATATGAGGGGGAAAGAAGATATGTTTCCCCCTGTTTGACCTTTTCACTTTTGTTGCTTGTGGCCTCCATGAACAGCTGCCCTTAGCCATGCCTCCCTGCCTTGGAGCTGGCTGAGTACGGACTGAAACCTCCCAAAACTGTAAGCTAAATAATCTTTCCTTCTCTAATTTTGGATGTCAGGCATTTTGTCTCAGCAATGAGAAAAAGGTAGCCAAGACAAGAAGGCAACAAAAGATCAGGCTACAAAAAGCAGGGGACCAAACCCAGCTCTCCTGATCCCAGGTTACACCTCTGACCACTTGGAAGCCAGAACAGCATCTTTCATCTTTTCTCACACAGTGATAATGTCTTTTTTGTTTTTATTGTGAGAGACTGATAACCAAAAGAGGTGACCACAAGTCATACCATATCTCAGGGGGAACACTTCAGATCAGCTGGGGTTAGGTAAGGAAAGGTTCCTTGGATATGGAAGGACAAGCTTGAACTGGTTCCTGACAGGAGATTTTAATGTCTGAAGGCTTCAGAAGCCCACTCCAAGCACTTGATGGTCTCAAGGTCTTTGCAATTACAGCTCCTCTGCCTGGAAATCTCCTACCCTAGCTTTTCACCTCGCTGGTTCTGGATAGCTCCCACGTCAGAAATCAAATGCCAACCAACCAGAGAAGGCTTTTGAAACATTAAGGCGGGGCTGGGGATTTAGCTCAGAGGCATAAGCACCTGCCTTTCAAGCAGGCAGTTGTGAGTTCGATCCCCGGTACCGATAAAAATGAAAAAGACAAAAAAGAAAATAAAAAAAAAAAGAAACATTAAGGCAAAAATAGTTTCCTCTCTTCTACAATTATTCTCTATCAAACCATCTTGGTTATGCTTAATGGGGCTGTTGTTCATTTCCTATAGTCATATTCTGAAATTATTTATTACTCATTTATTTATTTGACTTCCATATTCCCATCACTAGTTTGAGCACAACCAGATAGGAAGCGCATGTCCATTTCATTCATCACCCCATCCTCAGGGCTAAGCACTTCAGAGAAACTCAGTAAATGCCTCAGGAATGAAGGGATGGAGTAGATTACGGTGGAGTAATGGAGGAGGGAGAGAAGGAGGAGGTAAAAGTTGATATGAAAAGCGGAATATAGTTTGGTCATTGTGGCACTTTCTTTGTGATTGTGTGTGAATCCGAGCCACCATTGCTTCATTTGTAAAGTGGGAACAAGGCTGAGAGCACCTAGCATGTATGGAGGGTATACAGTGCACTGTGCATTGCAGAAGGCCATTAGCTGTATTATCTCTCCTTTCATCCTCTAACGAGATTCATCAGGTAGACAGAGACTGTGGCCCATATTTTATGTACAATGAAACTGAAAACTAGTTAAATAAGTTGACCCAAATATCACAGTTAGGAACTATCCAGAAAAGTTCTTCAGAACGTATTAGGAGAGGATACTTCCTTGTAAATCCACTGAAACCCACAGATTATATCACATCCTGAGATTCATAGAGCATACGACTAAAATTATAACACAGGTTAGTGCATCACAAAGCTCAGTTTAGCTCAAAGAATGCCTCACCCACAGAACCAGGGACTAACTCCAGGCCCTCCCCACCCAAACACTGTGTCAAGGTCGGTCCTGTCCTCAGTAATATGTTATACTCAGCTGCTTTCACTGTGCCATATATTGAGAGCCCAATAATGGTGAGTAGGTTCAGTGCCCTATAAAACAGAGATGTCAGACCGGACACCGGTATCAATGCTTGAGTTCCATCATCTCTCTACCCGTCTCGAGCACTTCTCTGCAGCATCTCAGTCCTCAGTTCTAACTGTCTAACTCTCATGGCACCAAAATGGTAATGTTACCCAGAGTCTTCATCACAGAGAAGACAGGAGATGGAATCTTCAGGGCTTAACTTCCCCTTTATCCATGAAATGAGAATAATAATAGCATATTTTTCACATGTTACAAGTAATAGTGTGTAAAACTGTGGTGCATGGTACACAGAAAGCTCTAAATAACTGCTAAAAATGATCTTTCTCATCAAAGGATATCATAAATTCATACACATACATATCCTTGTGCCTTAAAGACATACATATATTTAAAAGAAGCAAAGAAATTTCATGTCCACACTGAAAAATTTATCTCTGTACTTAAATGATTAAATAACATAGAGGTAACAGTCACAATTTCCTAACCATCAATGTGGACACTCTTGTCCTGTGCCCCAGGATTTCTTTCTTGTTTAAAGAACCAATTTGAATCACCTCTTCTGGCTTGCTCATTGCTAAAATATGCGGCCTTGACCACAGTGGAAGGGACAACATGGAGTAATAAAGACCAGCCCAAGACTCCCATGAGTGGCTCCATGTTCCCTCCTCTGGGTACCCCTCATCCTTCCTCGGAAACGAAACGATGTGGGATGATTAATACAGGAATAACAGTTTTCCCAAATCAGGATGTTTAACAGAGAGGTCAGAAAACTATGGCCTAAGATTTAAAACTCCAAGCCAGCCTTCAATTTTATAAAGAAAGTTTTATCGGACCACAAGGCGCTTGTTTGTCTGTGTCTGCTTTCCAGCTGAGCTAGAATGGATCCTGGATAGCTTGCAATAACTTCAACATTTACTACCTGGCCCTTCATGGAAAAATTTTTTTCTTCCTTCCTTTCAAAGGTCTAAAAGCAATATAACAATTGTCGCCCAGGGCACGTAGGGAGGCACAAGGCCGGTGATAGAGGTTTATTTTTGTTGGTCCCTAAAATTACTACTACTATAGGAATATTTGCCTTTCTATAATCCCCTTCTTCTGAAAATGATTTACTGTTAAGAAACATGTTTTTTAGAGGAAACAAAACACAGAGGCAGTCCTGGATCCTGACTTCAGTCCATAACTCTGACCTGCAAAGTTGCTTTCTGGATGTAGAGCTCACTGTCCTGATGGCACAAGGTGACACAGAGTCACATGGTTCTCGTGGGATACTCTTGGGAATCTGGAAGCCCCACTGACTCTCTCCAGCTCTCAGCTATGTTATGGATGGCTTACAGAACCCCAAGAGAAACAATATATATCCAGGCTACCCCACCCCATTGGGAGCAGGAAAAGGAAAGAACCCTGGATACAGTCACTTCTGAATCATCACGAATCCTCAAGATATAATGCCCTCAGGTTGCTTAAAACTTTTTCAAGTTGCACCCTGCGGGAAAAAAATCAGTCTTCTATGCCTACTTGTAAAAATTAAGAGCCATAGAATTTACAGGAATTACTTGGTTTGCTCTTAAAGCAGTCCTGTGAGTTACTCTTCAGAATTCAATGCACAATTTTGCAAAATTGTAAGCAGAGGTTCAGAGAGGTTAAGTAACTTCATCAAAGCTACCCAGCTTATAAGAGGCACTACTGAGATTAGAATTATTTTCAAGTTGAAAACACAAAGCCTAAAACACAAGCTTTCTCAACTATATCATAACAGCTCTTAAAAGCAAACACTAGTAAAATTCTCCGGTTTGGAAATTTTCAGTCCTGTGTATTATCCTCTCTGAATGTATTCAATCCATATTTAGATTTGCTTGTTAATCCTATATTGAGTGTCTATCGTATCCTAGGCATTATGTGAAGTCACCCAGGGACAAAACAAGGATTAAAACTGTTGCCCTTATGTTATGAAGTTCACATTTTAGCAAGAAAGACAATGAAAACATTGAATGAATCAAACACCACTTTGGCTCTTCATAGAACACAACGCCTTGTTTAAACTTGATAAGCATTTGATAAACACACCCACAAGGCAGACATGACGTGATCCTTCTCAACAGCTTATTTTTTGCCAGACACCAGATCAGGCATTATAAGAAACATTATTTAATCACCATAATCATCCTGTAATCCATTAAATTAATCATTTCTTTATTAAAGATGAGGAAACCAAGAATCCAGCAAGTTAAGAACCCATTCCACTCTGTACCTCTATGCATTCTGTTTTCTTTCCTCCAAAGCCATCATCTTGCTGCTGCATGGTGCCATGCATACAGAAATCTAAGATATTCAGGACAGATATGGGTTCACATACTTGGGTTTTATAAGTAACATTTAATAACATACAGACTAAGATTCTGTAGATAGCCAGTTAAACTGGATAACAGCATCCAGCACCATATAAGTCGCCACAATGGTAATTATGTAAATAAAATATTTCCTGATCTGAGTATTATCCTAAATATAACTGGTTGTGAGAAGCCCCCGCAAAACAGTTCAACTTTGCAAATCAGTACGTATTTTCCAGCTGGACCATACCTACCAAGAAAGGAAAAAGAGGTCTCAAGGACAGTGCATTAAAAGGACTCAACTTGGCTGGAACTGAAATCACTTGGATACTAGCACTGGATCGACCCAAAAGCAACAGAGAGTTCAACACAATCCAAGGCTCAGGGATGATGACAGTCACTGTAATGAGAGCTGTCCTAACACATCATCCAGTTAAGTCAGCTAGTTTGCTTGCTCTCTCTTCTCTCTATCTCTATCTCAAATGACAACACACTGGTTCTGTGCAAAGGAAAACCTGGCCCACGAGGGGGCAGACACAAACTGAAAGCCGGCACTTTTCTAGTAATTAAGGAAGTGACCTTTGGTGAACATTTCAAAAAGCAATAACAAGTCAGTGGCTAAGGTTTCTAAGTAATAAAAGACCTACTACCTCAAAACTGCCTCACCTCTGCCTCTCTGGTGTCCGAGGTTCATGTCTAGGACACATAAACAAGTTTGTCATCTATGGAGCAACAACTTAACAATTTCTAACACCATGCACAGTTTTTGCTTTTAATCTGCAAAGCCCAGAGCAGGAGTTCAGCCCCTGCCAACATGACCACACCTCAGGCTAAAGCTCTCCAAAACAGAAATGAACTTCTAACAAAGCTGCCACTTGCTAAATCACATCATAATTCAGGACCTGACAAAATGAGAAAGGCAGGCGGTCTTGAAGACTGAGGAACTGTCTGTGAGAAAGGAGCCCAGCATTAAAGACTTGGCTTTGCCACCAGCTGCTGCACAACCATGCTGGAGTCACACTCTCTATAGGATGCATCTGACTGGAAGCTCTGATGGTCTCTTACGGGATCTCAAAATGGTTATGAAAACCTTGAAAGAGTGAAAATTTGCAACAGAACTGAAAACAAGGGCTCTCCTTAAAACCATTCCTAGCATCTAGGGAAAACAGAAATGAATTTTAAAATTCAAATGCACAGTGCCTCTGTTAGACTCTTGTTATAATCTATGAAAACAATGTTAAACTTCAACTGCTTCAAGTTAATTGGATTTACCTTGTGTTTATTTCATCTGCTAAACCCCCAAGTTCAAAAAATACACAATATCTAATAGGAGGAAACCTAATATAAGACCTGGTTTAGGTTCTAAGTCTCTTTCCTCCTCACCATCACCTACATACAATCAGAAAACTTAATCATTGGTTGGAGATGGTGTTAAAAACATTATGAGTAAATAAAATGATGAATACAGTAAAAATAGATAAAGAAATCACTGATAACATTTAAAGACAAGACCTCTCAAACTATCCACCATAAACCCTGAACCATGCCCCAGAGAGTATTAAGCATCCGCAGTATGATGCAAAAGACCCAGACGTTAGTGAAAACAGATGAAAAACCTACAATAACAGACTCAGATAAAATGAAACGTCAGTAGGATTAGATGGCAGATGTGCAGGTTCATAGGGGATCTTGGTGGGGGCGAGTAAAAATTCAAAAGACAGAATCAAAAGCTGCATTAACAAGAAAGTTGGTGGCATCAGCATAATTCTATCAGGTCCTCCAAACTTACCACTGAAATGAATAAAAGGCAGCAAAAGTAGAAAAGACCATCAACGCAAGTATTTTCAATGTCTTTCCCATTGATGTGGGGAATGCACTACAATTTTAGTCCATCTAAAATGCCACTAATTTACTTTATATCACACAATCTATGTATCTTTCAAATGTGAAGGATTGAACCCAGGACATTCACACTGAATTATATCCCCCAGGCATGTTAAAAATTCTTAATTTTATTTTGAGAGAGGATATGCTAAGCCATTAAGTTGCCTGGGCTGGGCTTGAATTTAGACTCCTCTTGTTATGCCCTCCTGAGAGAATGACAGTGTGAGAAGAAATGAAAGAATTCTGAAAAATCCAAAGTATCCATCAGTTGAAATGTGGACTGGGAAAGCTAAAGATGAAGGAAGAAGCCTGACCAAGTGCCCGTGTCCTTGCAGCAAGAGCTCTCTACATCATGTTTTCCATCAAAGTTGCTTCTCTCCAGAGGCTCTGGGACCTTCGCTCATCTAGAGCCATATAACTAGATACAGAGTGAAAAGAATGAGAAAGAGAAGCTGATTTTTCAGGTAAAGACCACCAATCAAGCAGCAGCCATGATGACTGCACAGCTCAGCCCCAGGGGCCAACTCACTCTGAAGCCAAGTGGAAGAGAAGTTCCCCTGTATCCCATCAAGCCCATGAATGCTCCCCCAAGATGGAAGAACTGAAACATCTGATCTTTTCACATCTTCCAGGGCCCTGTCCACTAGCAGCTGCAAGTCCAGCAGAGTAAAGAGAAGTGAGTCTGCACCCTGCCCTGCCCTGTCCCCTGGAAGGCAGCACTTCTGTGGAAGATGAGAATCTTGAAGATGTAGTGACTGACTCTCATTATTCAACTCAGCCAGTGACCGTGTGATCCTGGATGAACCACTGTCCTGTCCAGTGTCAGTTTCCTGTCACAAGAAGATAATCCTAATACCCTCTCAGGAGCATTCTGATTCTGTGGAGCCTGACGCTTCCACACTTGGGGGAGATTAATTCTTTAAGGAAAGAGTATAACCTCAGACAGAAACTGCTGCTTTGAAATGAGGTAAGAAATCACAACAGTAGTACATCTCTAATAACCAAAAAGCACTACAAATATACAATCTAGAAAAATACCATTTTTATAATTATCTTCCTGGCAATATTTTTCTCTTCATTTTTGGATATATTCACTGGGGTTAGCACTTAATGATGATAACTTTTACTATATAATTTTTATAGAAACTAAAAATGTCTCCTCTAGCAGTTTGACTAATATTTGTTTATTATTAATAGCAGTTTTCAAGGTCTTCAAGCTCACGTCATTATTTATAAAGGACACAGTGAAAAAGAATTATGGTCCATCAAATATCTTTCAAGTATATGTTAAAATATTTCAAATCACTGTGAGTGTTCTTGTGTATTGAGTAATCACAAATAATCTGTGAACTGATGACATTAAGCATGTTCTTGGAAGACATTTCCACACAAGGTCAGTTCATGATGGTTAACGACATAAAGAAATATATAAATGGATGGATGGATGGATGGATGGATGGATGGATGGATGGGTAGATAGATAGATAGATAGATAGATAGATAGATAGATAGATCCCACACTAAACTTCAACTTCTGCTCATCTAGATCCTCCCAAATGACCTGACTATTCCCAAGGCCCCAGTCCCATTGCTCAAACTCCAAAATTATCATGAAGGGAAAGTTGGAGGGGAATCATAAAGCAGTCTTAATCAACTGTTACTAAACTTACATTGACTTCTGATCATCTTTAAAATTTTGTGACTATCTGAAGATATTGCCAGCTCCCCTCACAGAAGTATGGAAGGATAAGGTGACACACAGAGAGGCTTAAGTTTTGCCGCAGTAGCTTCCTGGGCACCAGGCTCTGAAACATCCTTACGGGGTGTTAGAAAAATGTGTGGCATGTGCCTGTCCCAGGCAGCGACCAATATCCCTAAATGCAGCCATGCCACATTTCTGGCGGAAGCATTAGTGAATTGCCAAACTGGTCCTTGCATGTACCAACTGCCACATCTGTACAGCTGTGTGTCTTGCCCTTCTAATTCCACACCAGCCTTCAAGGAGGGGATGGGTTGGGCATGGGAGACAAAATTGGTAACATTCACTAACAGTCAATATACAAATATTTTGGACTTTACCTTAGGTAATAAAACATGCAACATGTCTGAAAACAATGCTATTGTCTGTGGCACTGGGAAATACTATAATTAAGTATTTGCCCAGGTTTCTAAAATATACTGAGGTCAATCTGTAGTTCAGAGTCTTGGTTAATTTTCCCATGTCTTTCCTCCTTTCTCCCTTTAGGCTCCCTACAAGCCATAATGCCAATTTTAGCCTTTTCACAGGGCACCGTACAACTGGTTAGCTTACTTCTTTCGATCCAGCAGGCAGCTGGTGGAAGATATTTTTCATGAAGGAACCCCAGCCACATCAAGCAACGTACTTCAGACGATAGCTCCTGAGAATTATCTAGTAAGCCTGCTGCCGCCACTGGGAGCCTGAAAGAGGCTGATTCCAACCCCCTACAACTCACTCTTCTGATGAGCTTTTTCCTAGTTTTCCACAGCAGCTGCCTATGACCTGGCTCCTTAGGAAACCTTAGGAAATGGAGCTCCTCAGGGCAACCTGAGGAAACGGAGCTCTGCCCCTGGTCAGCAACATCTGTAGCCAGGAATGCATTGTGAAGCAGCCAGGGGTTTGGGGGAAGAATTAACAGGAATTTTCACAGCCCCTTTCATCGTTTCCTACTTATTTTGGAAATGGAAGCTAAATAGCATCACTGATTTTAATCTTTATCAGTTTAATTTAATCTTTGTCAGTTTATTTGGGAAATGCAGAGGCCCATACTTACAGTTAGAAGTCCTTTTTTGGGAGTGGCATAGTTTCACTGCCATGGCTGGCTTGACTATTGGGTGAGTTTCAATGTTTTTCATGAATTCAACTGGCTATAGATACTTCTTCATTTGCAAACTACCCATTTATGCCCTTCACCCATTCTAGGATTAGGCTGTTTATTCAAATTTGGAAGCGCTCCTATATGATAAAGACATTAGTCTATTTTATATTTTTAGTTATACAATATGTAAAATTTAGCTTCTATTACTTTTGACAGATGCCCATTGTTGAGTATAAAGTGAAATCCATAAATCATTCTCCATTCTAGTAGTGTTGCTTACATAAACTACTGATACTCAGATATTGCACAAAAAAAATTTCCCTATATAATCTTGTGGTTTTCTTGTTAAATTATGAATATATTTAAATCTTTAATTTGCCTAGGAATACATTTAATAGATGATTCATCATAAAACTAGTTAGATTTTTTCGTTTTGTTTTTTTTTTTTAAATTTTTATCAGTACCGGGGATCGAACTCACGACTGCCTGCTTGCAAGGCAGGTGCTTATGCCGCTGAGCTAAATCCCCAGCCCCTAAAACTAGTTCGATTTTTAAAAAATATGTTCGTTACAGTTCTGACATCATTGACTAATCCATCAACTACCTGATAACTGACATACATGAAATACTTAAATACACATGGCTCTATGTATCTGAATATATCGTATCAGCATTTAATTATTATGGACCTGAACATGGTTTAACTCTTGGAAATGGTCTAGATTCACTTAGGATATAGACCTGAATATAAATTCCCGTCACACCTCTTATTAGCTAGATAGATTTGGAAAAGTTTGTTAGAGTCTCTGCACCTTAGTTTCTTCATCAATAAAAGAAGAATAATTGTCTTTTTCTCCTAAGATATTGTGAAAATTAAAATGAGTTCATGGATATAATGAATATAAAGTGCACAGAGCAATAGCTGATACATGAACACTTGATAAATGTTAGCGATGTTATCTATTTCCCGGGTTGCTGTAACAGTACTGTAAGCCAGGTGGCTTAGATGAATAAAATATATTACCCATGATTCTGGTAGCTGACAGTCAGAAATCAACGTGTCCTCAGAATTGAGTCCTTCTGGGAGGGTGAGGGAGACCCTGTCTCAGCTTGTGGTGGTTCGTTGAAATCATCTGCTTCTATCGTCACATACCGTTTTTTCTGTGTCTCTACATATTGTCGTCTTTTTCTACATCTAAATTTCCCTTTCTGTAAGGAAATCAGGCTTGCTGGATCTTTCCCCTTCACCACCCCATTTTAACTTGTTTAAATTCCAAAGACCCTATTTCTAATAAGGTCAGATTGTAGGGTGCTAGGAGTTAGGATTTCAACATACGTTCATTTGGGGAACACAATTCAACCCGTAACAGTCATAACACATCTTTTTAACATTGAATGATGGGAATTTCAGATAACTTTGTCATAATATTGACTGTATTTTCTTTTTTCCATGGCAAAAAAAATAAAATAAAATTAGCTTTAAATTTAGAAAACATCTCTCAATTTCTCAGTCTCTGGACCAAAGTAATAGGAGTGTTGGGTTTCTCACTAACTTTTAAAGCACTCAGAGGTGTTTTATTTTATAATATACCTTTTTGAAGTTAATGAGCTACTTAAGTGGTTGCTCTATGTGACTTATCTATGTGACATTAATTTCTTAATGTTGGCTGTTACCTATATTTCTGAAACAAAGTCCTATTGTGTATGACATATTGCCAGATTAGCTTTGTGAATTTTGCTGTTTTGTTTTTGATACACATTCATCTTTATTTGTCTAGTCATCTTATAAACTCCCCTGGAAAATCCCACAACCATAGTGACTTTGCTTTCCTAATAAAGCGATTTAATGGGTCTATCCTAGGTGACTGTCCTTAATCACAAGTGTCTTATAGAAACTATGTGCAGTATAAGGCAGAACTATGGTTTCTTTCTCACTTCATAGCTTGGTCATCTCACATTTTTTGATCACATAAACTCATTAAGGAAGGAAAAACAAGTGGTTTCCTATGCTAAAATCTCTTTCCTAGAAATCTGGGTCAATTGCACCAATTGCACTGGGTCAAACATCTGTCAGAACAAGGCCAGCTATCTCCATAGTCCTTGGATCTTTAGAACCTTACTTAGAACTGATCACATGTGCATCCACACAAGAACATACACATACACACAACAACAATATCAAATGCTTTATACTAATAAAAAGATGCTAGACTCAAAGGCTGAAAAATGCATGATTCTATTTATCTGACACTAAAAATTGAACAGGTCAGTGATTACCAGGAATTGGAGGAAACAAAGCCTCACAAAAAAGGGGCAACACGACAAAATCTGGTTGATAATGGAAAAATATATTAATACTATATAAAGGACAAGTGAGTGAGTATGACCATGAGGTGATCATTGTTGAAGGTAGGCCGTGAGGACGCATTATGTTATTCTGTAGATTTCCTTGGTTTATGTTTGAAGTCTTAATAAACATAGCTTTAAAAAATCAAACACAACAAATTTTTGTAAGGCAGGATCCTAGGAAAAACGACTCCAGGGCCTCCTTTCCTATTCCAATTATCTGAACCCTCACCCTCCCTAAATGGCCTACTTCATGAATGTGCGATCCAGTGACTTAATAAACTGAGAGATACAGAGGAAAAAAGAGATACAATTAAGGAAATAGAGACAGCATAACTTTTGCCATCCAAGTAAAATGGCTGTGCTAATATCTTTGTTAATGTCTCATGGTCAGAGCAAGGAGAAAATCACTCCCAGGATCACTACCTTTGCCATTTTAGGGCCTCTCTGGGAGGCTGACTGCATGGCACAATATGCTTTGAAATCTGGGCTTCCATTAAAAAGTCTAGTTTATGGTGCAGCTTAGAGGCCCTTGCAGGAGGACATTCAAGATCTCAGAAAGCACTCTCAAGCCCGCCTAGGCTACAGGCAAGGGCTGAGAGTTCAGATAGTAGTTGGCTAAGCTTAAAGGTCTTCCACAAGCTGCCTTCTGACCTATGCAAGGGTTTTATGTCTGAGCTCTGTGCAGCTCAGAGCAGTTGAGGCAGCCACATTAACAATATTCCTCATAATGTGTCTGCCTACTGCCAGAGATATATGAATCACTATTGTTTAAAAGGTCATTTGCAAAACAGAAAAGATCTTAGAAAAAGGTAAACCCTTCACCAGAAAAATAACAGTGGTTCCTGTCTTCCAATGAGTCCAGAATGGAAGGCAACTCACTGAGACTTAGGAGCTTGAGAGAAGAGGCCTGTGCAGGGTCCCTATGTCACTCATGAGAAAACAGACTCCAAGCCCAGACCAGGGTAACTAGCTAAGTTTGAACCTAGTTGGGGTAGAAATAGAGGTGATTATCTTCTTTCTTCAAACTCCTTTGTCCACTGCTGCACCCCATGGGCAAGACCTTGAAGGCAAAGGATTGGCTCCTTTCCTTGATAACAGAAGTCTATCACTCTTCTGGCTACAAGAACTCACGGTCACAGAATTCAGAGTCTCCTCTTGCTGTTCTATAACATCTTTGCCCAACTAAGCCAAGTCCTCTGACCTGCTCTTTCATCTCTTTCAGGTTCTTTTTTCCATCCATCATCTTTCTCTGCCCTGAAGAGGAGTAGTAATGTGACCCGGTGTTGTCTATTCATGCAGTGAAGCGAGCGTGTGGATAGTCATGGCAGAGCTCACTGCTGACAGTGCTGGCCTTCACCAAAGCCTTGTGCTCCTCTCATGTTTCAGGAGACAGCTCACTATAAAAAGCCACCACTGTCTATATGGCTCAGGATAACCTCTGAGATATCTATGACAAAATCAGACACTACTCTCTAAATTTCCATTCTTTGTTTTAAAAATGATTAGATACATTAACCAATGAAAACAATCCATTTTAACCTGACTTGATCAAATTTTAGTCCCTCTCCTCTCCCCACCCCTGTCAGGGCATGAGCTAAGCACAGCATTTACCATTCAGTTAATAAATCCTGCCCTTGCTGGCCCACTCTACCCAGCTCTCCCTGTTGCAATTGTCCTCCCCTTCCTATTGCCAAGAGTCCCTCCTGATAAATTCTTTCCTTACTGCTATCCAATCTTGTAATTTTCTTCTTTGATATCATCTTCAATTCAAAATAAAAGGAGACAAAGCCCAGGCTTTGCTTGATATCAGTGCCCAACTTTTGAGGACTGTTCCACCTGCAGAAGAGAATGCTTGCATAGGCAAGAGGCACTGGTAAGTTGCCTTAGGGTTTCTTGCATTATTCCCTATCAGTTACTTTCTCTGAGGGAAAGAAACTGGATCCTAAATGTCTAAATCAGCCTGTCTGCCCCTGCCAGCCTATTTCCACTCCCCCAAACTAGTAGTAGCCCTCCCAGTTCATGCCATGCCACCTACATGATTCCCTACACATAAAACAGATCATGCCTGACTGCAGGACAGTGGCTTCTCCCTTTTCTCAGGCACCAATGATTGCTGCCAGGAGACAGAGTAGCAAATGAAAGCATGTGACTTTGTTTTGAAGCAAAACACCGAAAGCTCCTGAAGCAGCATCCCATGCTTCAGGCTGCAGGGTACCCAACACCTATCAGCCTCTCCATTTCTGCATTCCTCTACGGAAGCCATAAGGGGACAACCTCTACGGTTAATCAGTTGGAAATACAAAGAGCACACCTCAGGAAACACAGTTCCTGGGAGCCAGGGTAGAAGCAGAGATAGATGTTCCCTCCGTGCTTTTCCTGTTCAAAAATTTTCTCCCACTCAGTGAAAGAGGGTGTTCTGTCCCCATGATCTAGGACCTTAAAAAACTGGACTACTTGATGACAATGCAGTGAAGAGACCATTCCCAAAGCAGCGAGAATGATGGGTGTCTGAGGGATGCACCAGAGATACCAGTTGGAAAGAGGCTAAGACCTGGTGGCAAGCCCGTTAACAATTTTTCAAAAAAACACAGGTACAGTAATATGTGACTCATATCTGGCAAGCAGTACATTCCAATCCATGAAACATCTTGCAGCATATATTACTACATTAGATACCAAGCCTGGGCTAAGTGTTCTGTAAATATTATCATTAAATTCTCACTACCAAAAATTCATTTGAATTAAAGTTGGAGGACTTAATACTAAAGCAGAGTAGGAAAAACTTGTGGATTAGCAAAAGAACCATGGATTACTCACCCATTCAATGCAGACTGGCTTCTTGTCCATGGATCTATATAATGATATTTTTGCTCATTCCATTAATCTAGTTCAGTGGACCTTGAGGGGATATTGTCTTTCTGGTTTTGTGGTTCTGTCTTATTTTTGTAGTGCTGGGGATGGAGCCCAAGATTTTTTTTTTCACACTAAATAAGTGCTCAACCACTAAGCAACATCTACAACCTAGTTTAATGGACCTTAAACTGTAATGCTGCAATGTGCTGGAGAATTACCCAACATACTGTAACGTGAGAGATTTTCCAAGGGTATTCTAATAATATGCAATTCCCAACCTAACTATTGACCTCAGAAGTCCAAACCCACATAAGATTCCTACCCGCTATGTCACAGTCAATGATCATCACCCCAGGGCAGTATGATGAGCATGGAGCAGGTGGAGCACTAAGTACACCAAAAGTTCTGTGTGACCAATATCACATCCAAAGAAGCTCTCTGGCTCCCCAACACACACCCGTCATTTATAGTTTAAGGATAAGGAAGGTGAATGAGTTGAGTCAGAGACAGGGAACAAAAATTTAAATAATAGATCCTTCCTACGAAACACTGCTCTACAGAAATATTAATACACGTCACTAGATGGATGAATATTAGAGTAGACTGAAAGAAAAAGTCAAGCACTAAAGACTGTTTCCCTATTATTCCTTTTATACAAAATTACACAACTAGTAAAGCTACAGGATTGAAGAGCAAAGATGTGGTTGCTTGGGGCAAGAAGTTGGCGAGGGAGGCAAAGGGGTGAGAGAAAAAAAAAGCAAGGAAGGAGAAGAAGGGAGCTTTTCAGGGTACAGAAACACTCTAACTCTTGACGTGATGGTTATTATATGATTGCACTAGTGACCAACATTCACAACACTGCACTTAATGGTACAGTCACGACACTGTACTGTATTTAAATGATATAGTCAAAAATAATACCTTATGCAGTTTTAACAGAGAGTAGCATGGTCACACACATGCACCAAAAAGCTTGGAAAACTTCACTTCAAACAAAAGACTGTGGCATGATTTGAATTAAAAGAGTGCACAAAGCAGAGCTGCATTCTTCCATTCAAGTCTCTCCTTTCACACTTGTGAAAGGAGAGAAAGGAAACAGAAACTGCAACATTCATTTGAATTTTTCCCTTTCAGATCTGAGCTCTAATCAGTGCAGAGAACTGGGTAACAAGTAAGACCAAGAGGGTTTAATTAAACTGAGCAATCATTAAACTGGATTTAAGAGTGCTTGTGTTTGCAAAACAACAAAATATTTACAGACATTTTCTTCATCCCCTTCATTAGTTTCAGACTCCACAGGAAATATGGAGGTTGGGAACAGGTCCTAATGAGATCATGTGAATTTTAACTACTAAGGTTACCGTAGCAAAAAGACAGTGTGGAAAAATGCTCAAGATGAAGTGTCAAGTAAGGAAAAGCAACGAGTTCGCATTACCATTTTGAGTAATTAAAAAATATCGTGCAGAAGGGAGGTGACTATGGACAACTGGAAATTAAAATCTTCAGTGAGAGTGTAAAACAACTGGGATTAGGGGGCTATTTTCATCCTCTTCTCTAAAATCCTCCAAATATGGTTTTATATTTTAATGTTTTCAAAACAGAAAGCTAATGTAGGCGTGTAAGTCACAGTGCTCACCACCTCTTTGCTATCCCTTAGAACAAGATAAAACTAGACTCTCCAGCTGGCTAATCTCCTGTCACTGTGTCCAGCAGCACCCGTTCCAGCCAGGCTCTTATGCCACGGGGGTAGTGAAACCACTCTGCCCAAAGTCACCTGCGGCCTCCATGTGATTGAACCCAAAGCTCAATCTTCAGTCCCCCCATCGCTCCAGTTCTTTAAGTGGTGTAAATGAGCGGACTGCTTCCTGCTTCTTCTCTGTGTTTCCAGCTGTTCTTCTCCTGCTCATCCTCCCACCCAGCTGTTTTCAGCCCCCATGCTGGGCTCCCCTCCTTGCCCTGATCCCTACCTACTGGTGTGCTCAGGGCTCACCTCTTGCAATTCTCCTCTCTATACACCACTGCAGATCCCCTCTAAGCCTATGCTTGGATAGAATCCCTATAGTGAGTGTGCCCAAATTTACATCTTTACTCTAGCCCTCTCCCCCAGGCCCTTGGACTTGTATATCTAATCACTTAGTTAACATACTCATCTGGATATTTAATGGACATCTCATGTCTCAGCCTAGGCTGGTATTTCTTACCTCTCCAAAACCTATTCTTCTGCACATACCCTTGGTTCCTCAACAACACCTTACTGGGTCCCTTAGCCTTGCCTTCATCACCAGGAACTGCTTCATGGAATTCTCTTCAATTAAACATTTTTAAGTAGAATTTTTTTGCTTCCTGCAGGAACCTGACTATGGAAAGTAGGATGACTCTCTTGCCACCATCTACCTTGTGATCCACATCCCTGCCTGCCTCCAAGGAGCCCCCTCAAATATACTACCATTTACTGCCTCCATGCCATTATCTATGTAGACAGGTGAGGGTTAAACTACCCATCTGTAGTGGTCTCCTCACCACTGGAAATGTAGAACAAGTTCTCTCAGGAAGGCTTTCCTGACCACTGCTCCTACACTAAGCTGGGTTGGCATCCTCCTCTGAGCTTCCCAACTCCTCACTACCTACTTGGTGACCCACTGCCCTTTATTTCATCTTTGCAGACAAGTGAAGCTCTGCAGGAGGTCAGAAAGGATGGTCCATACTCTTTCCTGCCCCATCACCATGGCTACTGGCACCAAATCATGCGTATAGGAGGGTCAGTGACTCCTGCAAGATGTTCATCCACTATACCTAAGGACTAGAGCTAGAAATTGAGAATATCAGCAGTTATCACCAGGGATTTCTGGGCCCACGAGTAATACAAGTAATGAAAGCAACAGATTGGGCAACACAGAAGGGCAGGATGTTCAGCTCGCCACAGAATTAAAATCTCACCTAAGGCATCCTGTAGCAATTTTTAAGCAACAATGTGAATTCAGAAGAGTACATGTCTCTACATTAAGCTGGGCCTATGGTCCATGGATTTACAATCACTAAATCAAATGACATAAAAAGTTTCTAAAGTGCAAGATTTCAGAGCTTAGTAATGAATAAAGGCTTCTACACAGACAAAAAGCGCCTGCACATGACTTTCCAAGTGACAGATGGGTACACAATGCTGCAAACCACCAATTAAACTACAACACACTTTTCACATGTATCTTCTCAGTCATCCAAATAATAGCCCCAAGAGGCAGGTTTATTATTATTGCTATTTTGCCTTTGAGAAAACTATACCCTAAAGAAGACAAATGATTTAATAAGGTCATTCAACAAGGACCTGCAAGAACTGGAAGCCCTGGCATCAATTCCAGATGATAGCAGACAATGGAATTTTTGTCTAGACCAAGACTGGGCCAAATATTGCAAGCGCACACATTCCTATCTATGCAGGCAAAACTGTATCGGCCATAGGGGTGAGGGGCTTCAGCTGAAGGGTGTCAGCAATTGGTCAAGAGGGAGACCAGGCTGTGCACAGAAGGAATAGCAGGTTTTTATGAATTTGCTGATGTGGGCTAACTTCTGGTACTTTCCATTGGCCAGCAGCAGGAATCCAAAAGACATTTATTCTTGTGATGGTCTTAGACCACTGAATGGTCATGGTCAACTTGTCCTAGGGGGTGTTGAGTTTTCATGTAGCTGGTGCTACTATCTTAAGTAAGAAAATCTCTGCCTTACAGGTCTGGGCCTTGTAATAGGGATAAAGTACTTCAGATGTTTGGGCTTTTTATAGCTTCTGAAGAAGAACATGAGAGAATGCATGAAAAGAGGGGAAAAGGAAAGAAAAAATATATATACCAGCTCAATGGGTAATGGAACAGTTTAACCCTTGCAGTCTTGGACTAAACATTTTTATAAATGATCAGTATGTCCACATGCAGAGCTAAGTAGAATCTGACCCAAGGATTAAGACCACAAAGCGGACAGACACAATATGAAGAGGGAGATGCCAAACCTTTTATCCCATCTTAGTCACCCATAAGATCTCTTTAGGTTCAAATGAAGGATCAGTGCTTTCAGTAAATGTGGCCTTCAGGTTCCTAATCAGGAACCTAGGTAACTGTTAAGAAACCCCACAGGTCAGAGGTATTATCCACAACAAAGCTAGTGGGAAGGTAATAATACATTGCCCAGGTGTGTGTCTTCCAAAATTTCGGATTTTTAACTGACAAAGAACAAATGAAGTCAGAGGCTTGTTTGGGTTTTTCCTTGGTAATGATTTTTCATTGCATGCAAACATTTTGTTCATGTGGTTTGATCAGAATCTCATGACTGGGCTGTTGAAAAAAGCATAAGGTAGAAAAATAACGTGCCATGCTACAAAGGGTATTAGTTTCCTGTGCCCAGGGGTTTTCTTTGTTATTCCAGCCTTCTATCCCACCATGGTAATCCCTAACTCTCGCACAGATGCCCCATATGCATTGTGGGCCAGTGGGTGCTTCACAACCTGAAAGATGTCCAGGGGTTGGTTCTCTTGGGCCAGTGGCATTCAATGTTTTCAAAACCATGTCTGTTTCAAGCTGGACAGTGCCATCCTGAATGCATGCTATGGATCCACACAAGAATTCTCATTAACAGTGCTTTTATACCTGCCTTTAACACTTTCTTTTTTAAAAAAATCCAATTACAGTCTGTGCTACAAAGCCCTGGAAGATCTCTGGGCTTACAGTTGAATACAGCCAGCTAGGGAGGCCATGGCATTTGTATGTAAGACAGCTTTCCATTCTGGTAATGAAAGCAGACACGGTCTGATGGGCAGGCCGAGCAGCACACACCAGCACCTGGGACCACATCTGTGAGCCCTAGAAATGAAACCAACTTGACCAAAAGTTCTCCTACAGCATGAGTAAAGGAGCCCAAACTCTTCCTAAAGCCTATATGAATATCTCAATCTCTTTGCCATGATGGGCTGAGTGGGAGTGAAATCACTCTGAATGACATCCTCAAGGTGAAGAAAGTTGTGCTCACACAAAATGGCTCAAATGTGCACAGAACACTGCAACTAGTATATCACCTGAGAGTCACACCAATCCCCCAAAGAGCTGCTGCTAACCTCACAGTACAGAAAAGGAGATGGGATTCAGAAAGGTTAGGCAAGGCACCAAAGTTGGTGGAGATTTGAATACAAATGGGCGAGGCTCACAAATCTGGGTTCCTATGACATCATCCATAGTTCCCAAGTTTGCCTGATCATATGAAAAGTCTGGGAACTTGTTAAATGCAGACTCCTGGGCTGTGCTGCAGGGATTTTGATTTAGTAGTTTAGGGTTGGGACCCGAGCATCTACATTTATAAGGAGCCCCCACCCTGGTTGATCAGTGCAGGTGGTTCATTGTCCATACATACATGAGAATCACTGTGTTTCAGAAGAGGCAACCATCTTCCAAAATGTATACCTCAGTGCTGGAGATAATGAGAAGTGGTGTCCAAAGCAGTCTGTAAGTCCAGTCTTTGCAGAAGTGCTGACTTCTAAGCATGCTTCCTAAACCTCCTTATGTCCCCGGCATAAGCTTTATTAAATTCTAGTACCATTTGTACTAATATTTAGTTAATATTTTTAAGTGACCCAATTTTTCTAAGTTATTTTAAAAGAAAACTTCATATCACTACCAAAAATGGAAACTAGGCTCATTTGTCATAAACAGATAATAAAATCAATAGAAAGTAAATACTGGCTAGGCACAGTTTCTTGATTGGAGTTCTGACCCAGAAACCTATTTTCTCCAATGTAAAAATAAGCCTTAATCAGTGATAGAAGAGTTAGGGATTGTAGACCCCCCCCAAAACTGAAAAGTTCTCCTCTTATAGGAAGTACTGAAAAAAAAATTTAATTCATGTCATTCAGTGTCCTTGGGTGTGCTGCCCACTCAGTACTTGAAATTTCATAACCAATCAATGGCCTAAGACAGTGGCTTTTCAAACTGAAGGTGAATTAGCATCATCTGGAGAAGCGCATAGAATACTGGGCCCTGCCCCTCAGGTTTCTGCTTCAGCAGGGCAGGAAGGGGCCCAAGGATGTGTATTTCTAATGAATTCTCAGGTGAATCCAATGCCTGTGGTCCAGGGGCCACACTTTGAGAACCAGGGGCTTAAGGCAATAGAAGTACTTGAGGAAATGCAGGCTTGCTGGCTTGCTACACCCTGGTCACTGAGGAGTTACCCCCTAAATGTGAGGACCACGCGCTCTTCATCGCCGTAGCCCGTGTGGCTCCCCACACCAGACACTGTTATCTAGAAGCCCAAGCTCCACAGAAAGCCTTGTAAATAACTTCATTCCAAGATTCTTCTGGAGTCTCTCCTTAGAAAGCTGGACTCCACCAGCTGGGACTTTCAGATGGGCTACCTCCCTTCATGCTAAGCAAAGGGGACAATGGCAAGAAGTCATGTGTCCCCTGATCACAGGACTGTGTCTTCAGATGCAGCCAGCCCGTGGGGCTGACCTGCAGAGGGTCACACGCTTCCTTCCTGTGTTTCTGCACTGCCTGAGTGACCCTCTCTGGACTGGCCTCCCTCCCTGACCATAGCTGAGCCCTAGTCAGACATCTATGAGCTCTCCTGATCCTGTGTGCGTGATGACATACCCACCCTGGGCCACCCCAGTTCCTCCTCTCCCTGGATCATCCCTGACTTCTTTCCCTGACCCTGCGTAGGTCCAAGGCCCTGCAATCACCCATGTTAGCCTACTTTCTCTCCAGTAACTAGCAGCATCAGGCAGCAAAGAGCAAATATTGTTGCAAAGCACCTCTTCCTGCACTTTGCTCTACTGCACCTGATGCTTCAAGGCACTTACGGCATCCAGCAAGGAAGGGACGGAGGATGGTATACTTCATGAGGACAGAAATCCCCTCCTGGAAGCACTTCTCAGAGAGTCTTGGGCCCAAATAGATGATATCCCTGAGGAACAATGCATGAAGTGTGGTAGAACCACAGGGGTTCCAAGGTTGACAATGTGGGGTGACACTCCCAGCCCCATGTTTACCCACTGTGTGTCCCAGAACCTGTTTCTCAACATCTACATACCTCATTCTTTCAAGCACAATAGAAGGGAAGTCACACTTACTGTGGATTATTGCAGAGTGGAATTAAATAATGAATGTCAAGCCCCAGCAGGAAAAGATGTTCCCAGGAAAGGATGCCAGCTGTCACAAACACACTGCTCTTACTGATGGCACAGCCATCAGGTGATGCTTATTACAAGTCCTCCTACAGGATGCCCACTAGACTGCTATTACATGTGTGTGTGCACGTGTGTCGGGGGGTGAATGTCTGTGTCATTCAAAGTCTCAGGAGTCCTGGAAGCTAAAATAACATAGATAATAATATGCAGGCAGGGTTTTTAATGCTGCTGTTGACACGTCTTTGAATGTCTGCAATATGAAAGGATAGGAAAACCTGAGAATCAACAAATTACTATTAAGAATTAACCAATCCATTTCCTCCAGGATTTCTCACTTGCCCTCAGGGATATCTCAAGAGTTTTGCAACTTCCATAATTGAAGCCACTGGCTTGTAAGTTAGGAAAAAGAAAAAGAAATGAAAGGGAGAAGGAGCCAGGCAGGCAGGTGTGACGAACCCATGCCTGTAGGCAGGAAGACAGGAGTTCAAGGCCCAGCGCACCATCCCTGCTGCCATGTGCGTATGTGTATGACTTCACCCCAGAAGGGCACATTTCCCTCTTCGGTAATGTGGGTCTATATGCTGAACTCTGCTGACAAGAGCATAAATTAAAGCTCCAATAATAATAATAATAATAACTAACTGGGCAAGTACACTGTACCTAGACCTCCCAGTTATTTTTCGTCTTGCACAGAGGATTGGTAATTTTCCCAATATCACACAGCAACTATAAACCACAGCTGGGGCCTGGGGATTTAGCTCAGTGGCATAAGTGCCTGCCTGGCAAGCGCAAGATCATGAGTTCAATCCCCAGTACCAAAAAAAAAAAAAAAAAAAAAAAAGCACAGCTGGGATCTGACTGACCCATGCAGTCTGTCTCCCAGTTGCATGGTATTAACTAGTAGGAGTGTCAAGTAGCCCAGTATCTGGCACACAGAAACTAGGTCAGCGTCAAGAATTATGCCTCCAAAGCCTCTGCACAGACCATCAGAAGTGGAATAAATCCACAATCTTGATTAATCTGAACCCAGGTTCATTGCACAAGGCTCTAGTTCCCTACCCCAAATTTAAACAGCTGCTCCTTCAGTGTAATGGAACGCAAATGTCTGAAAACCTTGGAATTTTAATTATCAAAGTCCTGATGAAAATCTGAATCAACAGCTGCTCCCGGCAAGGCAGCCCTCAGAGATGCCCAGAGCAGGCCAGCGGGAGGGGAGGAGAGGACACAGCCCAGACAGGACGCGGATGACTGCAGCTGTCTGCGGAGCCCGTACCTGCAGCTGTGAGCTGCGGGCTGGATGACATGGGCCAGGATGCAGCAAGAGAAGGAGAGAACCTCAGAGGCTCACCTGTCCTCACATCATACTTGTGTGTCTGACATATGTCCATGGCAAGGACAATGTGGACAGATGACAGCAGGACCCTGCTGTGATGTTTCTGAGGACCAGGGCAGGGCAACCCTACAGCCAAGTAGGGGTCAATGGGGCAGGAAGCAGGTGTCAGAATAATGGCCTTCAGCCAACTAAGACAGCATGTGACAGTAGTTTTGAGGCCTCTGCTATGCCAGTAACACCTGTGGTCCAGGTATGGGAGCCTCTGCCCAGACTTCCCTTCCCTTCCCCAGGTGACCCAAATCCCAACTCCATGCCAGATGCTGCCCCTCAACACAAAAGCGCATCCTCCCTGACTTCAACACAGAACATCCCCTTCCACGAGGCTGACCTTGCTAGTCCTATCACCTTTCCAACCAGTGACTTGGCGCAAAGCTTTGCCCCACGCTGCAAATATTGAAAGAACAAAACACCTAGAGCAGAAAACAACCCTCAGTTCTCTTTAGTGCTTTACCCACCAATGTAGCAAAATAGCTATGAAGTCATGACTGCTGGTGGCATGAATCACCCCCCCTTCCCAGAAGAAAATGTGGGCTCTCATGGCAGTTTTAACATTCTAACCAATTGACAGGATAACTCTCTCCTCACACAGCATTTTATGACTCACATGCAAGAATATTTAGTAGAACATTACTTACATGAAAGCAAAGCAATTCAGAAATGTTCAACAATCAAGACTGCTTAAAATAAGTTGTAATACTCTCATGCAGTTGTAGTGCATGCCGTTATCAATAATTTAGACTTCCAAATAACCCAAAGTGTGGGGACACGTTTATAACAAAATGTTAAGTAATAAAGCAGAATATGAAATGATCTATCATACATAATTGTTTCAGTTGTGTTTAAAAGATACAGTTGCATAAATATGAACAGGGAAAACAAAACTAAAGGGAAATGCATAATCATCATGGTCTTTATGAATGTTGGTTATTTTTTTCCTGTGTGTCTTTTCCACTGTTTTCTATTGAAATGAAGATATGCATTATATCTATATATCCTTTTAAATATTTTAAGTAGGAGATGTTCAAAAAATAATGAAGGAGGCCTATGTGTTAGAGGTCTGATCCTGAGCTTGGGGCTACTGGGAAGTGGTAGGGGCTGGGGGAAGTCTTTAGGTCATCATAGAGTTCCCTTAAAGGGAACTCTGGGACCTTAGCCTGCTCCTTGCTTTCTTTTATTTCTTGACCATGGAGGTTTGACTCTCCCACACATGTCTGCCATGATGTGATGCCACAGGCCCACAGCAATGGAGCCAACCAGTCATGGACTAACCCCTCACAACTGTAAGCCAAAATAAATCCCCTTTCTCTTTATCAGTTGATTGTATCAAATATTTCATTCTAGTGATAGACTAACAGAAGGAAGACAGAAAACTTAGGGAAGAAGAGATGGTCCTTCAACCTAACAGGACTCAGCCTGTTTTGGATAAATCCTTATTCCTTCAACCCTCAGAGAGAAACTGATGGGGACATTTTATCCTTAAATCAATTATAAAAAATAATATTTGGTCTGGTGTTTGTGAGAACGTAAGTGTCCTCAGCTCCTACAAGCATGTGTCAGAGAAAGCCACTTAAGAATCTATTCCAGAACAGATCCCTCAAGGATTAGCAGTTGCCATGACAATGTGTTAGCAAACCATTTATTAAGTACTTGAAATTTCTCTTCCACTCTTGATGATGGGTTTTGAAATGGCCTGTGTAAGTCATTACTGGCAATTCTGTGTCTCCATCTTAGTGCCAGACCTGGCTGTAAAATGGTCCCCAAATGATAAGCATGTCTCTAGGCTGCTTCTTCCAAGCTGCTTGGTACCCACTCCAGGAAGCAGCCACTAGAGACAAGTTTAAGCATCCTCTCCTGTCCCTGAGAAGGGGACCAGAGTTAGGCTTGGGTGTGCTTGGTGATGGAGAGGAACTGAGTGCTGCTTCTGGAGTTCCCACTAAAACTGCCACCAGCTTGCAACATCAGTGCAAGGGAAAATCACCACTCCCCTGCTGGATTCCTCTCCTAAAGCCAAAGTCATTATCAGCTGATGAACCCCATCCCTACCACTGTAGATTTACATTCTAGAAGATTAGGGCCAAATCCTTTTCTCATTTTATGAAATCTCCAAGGAGCCACTGGCAAGGGATGGCTTATGGGTAAACAAGGAACACGTGGCTGGAAGAACCAGTCTCATGCCATTTGGCCCTGTATTATTCTTTCAGCAGGACTCCCCTGAGATCTCCCACAATATGATAGTACAGGCAAAGTCCTTGCTTAATTGCCCCAAGTCCTCTCCCCTTCATGCATGATCCCCATGATTCATCCTATCCACTGTGAAACAACATTTTCACCAAGTCACAAAATTTACCTTCCAGAAAGTGGCATAATTTAACTGCCAAATAAATGAACTTGGTTTATTATAATAAATCAAGAAAATTAAAACATACATACCCTCTTCTTTCTACTGTTGGGATGAGCCACCTGTGACAGCTAGGGTGTGTTTTCAACCTGGTGGGTCATGAAGACATGACGTTGGTATCTACATCTGGACCTTCACGTTGCTCTATAGCACTGTTATCCTGCTCTGCTTCCCAGCTGCCATGAGCAAGGCAATTTCCCTCCACCACATCTTTCTGCCATAAGGTTTCTGCCTTAGAGGTAACCAAAGATAGATTCAATCCCCTGAAAACATGAACCAAAACTAAACCTCTCCTCCTTTAAATTGTTGGTGTCAGCTACTGTGTCTCAGTAATGGGAAAGACAATACACACACCTCTTGTCCTAACCCCGCCACCTTGGCCATTGCCACCACCAGCATCCCTAACTGTTCATTTGTGCAGTGTTCCAAGTCCAGGTCAAGAGTGTGGATAAAACTTCAAGCTTGGGGAAGAGAAGTGTTACGGGCTGAATTCTATCTCTCCAAATTTTAGTTTGAAGCCTTAATCTGCAACGTGACTGTATTTGGAGATAGGGATTTTAGACAGTAAGCTTAAGTGAGGTCATAAGGGTATAATCCAACAGAATTAGTGGTCTTACAGAAAGACTAACAAAGACACATCTTTCACTGTGGACAAACACTTGCCTAGGAAAGGTCCTGTGAAGTCTCAGCAAGAAAGCAACCAAAGAAGAAAGCTCCTACCAGAAACTAAATTGGCCAGAACCTTGATTTGGGACTTGTGCCCTTCAAATCTTTGAGAAAATAAATGTCTGTTGTTGAGGTCCTCTGGCCTGTATTTCTTGCTGAGGCAGCTCAGAGCTGAGGAAGAGAAGCAAATGTCAATGCATCACTGATTCTTAAAAGCTGAAGGGCGCCTGTGTAGTGTGAGCAAATGAGGAAATCATTCTGCTCACAATGAGGGAGAACCTCTTTCTGGAAAAGGCAGAACATGATTCTGGAGAAAGGAAGGCAGAGGAAGGGAGGGTCACCGTCACCAACATATGTGGCTATATTTGGTGGGAAGTCAGTGAGATGACATCCGGAGAGGTTCAACAAATGCTTGAAGGACTGACATATTTTCCTTCCAATTGGAAATCAGCCATGCACAGAGATGATCTGTGCCTAGCCAATCAGCAGTGAGAAAGGAGGGACAAATTGTTGGTATTGGCCAACAAATGTCTTGAAATGACAGCACAAAGGTCACAATAAGTGGTTTTTAGCGGCACAGCACTATAAATGCATCCTGTCTATACTTTTCCTGAGACTGCATCCATCTCAGCTCTCATGTACAGGCTAGAAACTACTGCCCAAGGCTGTGGCAATCTCTCTGCCTCATGAATATCACACACACAGTCCTGTTTTGGGCACAAGTCCTACTTGAAAGGTTTCTGCCCTAGCATAAATCACTGAACATTATGGTGGCGGTCTAACATGGTGGAAGGCCAAAGCAAAAATGACACTTACCCTGATGACCCACTTCTTCCTCCTTCCCCTTCAGCCCTGATTACAGCTTCCTCTTTCCTTCCCACACAAGAAGAGAATTCAAATCAGTTCCCCATGTGTTATCAATGCTTGCCCCAAACTCTGCCTTTGGCCAGAGGTCATAAAACCTCCCATCATGTTTGTCTTTGGTCAGAAGAGAAAGCCCAACCCCACAAGTTTGTGACTCCTCTAAATGGCAAATCTGATCAGATGTCCTGCTGGGAACTTGCCTGGGCTTCCTTTTGTCTAAAGGATAGAACTGAAGCATTAGCCTGGCCCCAACACCTTCCATGGCCAGCCTCATCCATCCCTCTGGCCTCTGTCTTAAATCCATCCAGCTTTAAAGTACTTTTCAATTCCCTAACTCGGCCATGCTGATTCTTACTTCCGGGCCTTTACATAGGACAAGCTTTCATCTCAGACTGTTTGCTGCTTCCCAAGGTCTCTATCTTCCACCTACCAGTGCAATTTATTAACCTTTTCAAAACCCTTCGTTTTTCCACTTTGCAGGTATTCTCCAGGTAAGGCTAATTGCTCTCCCTATGGCTTAAAAGAGCCTGGTCCCTCACTGCACTGTACCACAATTTTATACGTAATATATACATATATTTGCCCCAGCCTTACTGTTCCACAAACTCCTTGAAAGCTGATAAAGGATCTTATTTGAATGTATTTTTCTAGCCCTGAGGATGATGCTGGGCTCAAAGTAGGAACAAACTGAGTGTCTTCTAGAGGACTGATTGGCTGTTTGATTGATTGATGGATTAAACTTAACTCCCTCACACCCTTCTGTGAAAATATATTTTCCTCAAAGTTTTTAGCCTTTACAAATGACAGACAAGATACTCCTTTGAATTTCCACACACTTATCTCAAAGCTTTCTGTTTCAACCACCACCTCGGGCTGCCAATGGGATGAGCCTCGGCAACATTTCTGTCAAAGCATCCTTCTTTTGTTGATTTACTTTAAAATGCAACTTGGTGTCTTCAAGTTCAAAGGAGAATACAGCCATGTCTTCAGCCTGTCCTCAAACATCTATCACAGGCTGGCTGAGGAGTTGTGACTGTCGTCTTCCCAAATCGACAAGATGATTTTTCTCAGCCACAATACAAGCTCAGTGAGCCATACAATCACGGTGAATTCCCTATCAGCTCAACATCCTCTGCAATTTTTCAGAGAATATGATTCTATCTGAAAATAAGTGCAACAGCCTGGAACACATTTTTCCCCAGTGCCCAACTTTCAGCTTCCTATAAATACCAGATGGTCTTCTAGGCAGTGACATACCTTGGAACTATCGAACAGGCCTCGCTGATAACTTGGCCTTGCACGGTGTCAGAAGATACTAAGAATCTTATTATGGCTTTCCTAACTGGGTCTCAGGCATTTTGATGGACCTGCAGTTTTGCTAAATACCTGTGCTAGGAATGACTCGAGCAGCAGAGAGAGGCAAGAGGAATAATTGAGAGAAGAAACAGAAGAAGTCTCAACTCTTATGATGAAAGAACATAGTTTTCAATAGGCAAATTAAAAACAGAAGTTCATTTGTTACCTGCTGTCATAAGTCAAACTTAGCAGTTTAAAACACACATTTATTATCTCACTCACTGGGTCAGGAATCCAGGCAGAGCTTTGCCAGGGCCTGTGCTCTGACATCTCACTGGGCTGCAATCAAGACGTAGGCCAGAGCTGCAGTTTTGTCTGGGGCTTGCAGGGAAGGACCTGCTTCCAAACTCACTCATGGATGGGCAGGGTTCGGTCTCTTGTGCGCTAGTAGACGGAGGCCTCGGTTCTTAGTGAGCTATGGGTCACAGCACCCCTTGTTTCCTTGACTTGTGGGCCTGTCTAAAGAGTCTCTCACAGCACACCAGCTCGCTTCATCAGAGTGAGTAAGCAAGAAGGCAAAAGAATGTACCCCAGTGAAGAGTGCTAGTAAGACAGATGTCATCATCTTCTGTCACCCATCTTGACACCTCAAGATCCTATATCCTATCACTTTTCTATCTCTATACTTTGTTCCCTACAAGCAAGTCCCTGGATCCAGTCTACACTTGAAAAGAAAGAATTAGACAAGAGTGTGAATATTAGGAGACAGGGATTATTAGGAATCACCATATCCAAAACTTCTTCTAAAGAAATGTCTAATAGAATTCCAGAAAAGGGGCAGAGCAAACAGCTCAGAGGTAGAGCACTTGCCTGGCCACTTTGCCTGTTGTGTGTGAAGCTCACTGGAAAGTTTTGGCTCTCAAGTTTCTTAGCAATAAGTTGTTGTTATTTTTGTGCCATGTGTGCCTGTATTTCTCTCCATTATATTTCTCAGAAATGGCAGCTGTCTAAAACTCTCTATTATTGCAATAACTACGAGCAACAGGGCCTTTACCTTCATATTTTCAAAAACATGAACCTTCCTGTCTCATTTAGTGGCCCCTCCATCAGGAGAGTTAGCTGTGACAAATCTATTACATATTAGCAACTAAGATCTGATCCTGTAGCTTCCATCCATGGCCTCCAGCTCACCTTCTATAGCCACTGGAGAAATGTCCTCTCTCTTCCAAGCCTTTGGAGATTTGAGGACAGCTCTCAAATTTTGATGCCAAAAATAACAGAATCAGCTAAAATCTGAATTACACTTTACAATTCACCCTTAGTAAAAGAATTTTCACAAACATTATCCTATTCATTTCTAACAGCTAAAATTAATTACTAAGTATTACTTTGCTCGCTATACTAAATAGGAACAGGAAAACCTTTGGTAAAATTTGTGATGATTTCACTCTGGGTACTTATTCGTGTTCAGCAGAAGAAGACCCTAGGGCTTGGAGACGTTGGCATTTCAAGACTACTTTTATATAACTCGTGTTAAAATACAATTTTCAAAACGTGGTAAAATCATGACTCTCACAGACATATAAAATATGTCAAAGATTTTATTATGTCATTAATCACTGAAGAGTAGCAAAATGTTACAAATGGTTCAGAAGAGAACTCAGTAAGCATACAGATCTATAGATCAGAAATATGTAAGTGGATGTACAAATGGAGATTAAAAATTTTTAGGGGGAAATGTTGGATAGATAGTTGAATATGTATTATATTGTTAGGGAAAATTCCCAAGCTGAACCAAACTAAAAGGAAAATATTGCATCAAAGAGAGAGAAGGCAGTGTTTAATCTTTATACCAGTAGACTGGTGGATCGTCCTGCCAGGGGACTGCTGCAGATAATTCCACAAAGGCAACAGTGCTGAATTTACAGAGAGCTTAGTTTATATAGAATTTAGAAGTGGGAGGTACAAAGCAAGTGACCAAATGTTATGTAATTGGTTACATGCATTGAGTCATATGTTGACAGGCTGAATAGAGTTATTGAAACAAAGGCATTATCATAATATAGAAACACTCCAAGAACAAAAGGAGGTGGCCTTTACAGAGTGAGCATAGTTAGAGGCTTTACCACATTATACAAACATTCTGGGGAGGGGCCCTTGAGTTAGTTCAGGGTACCTGAAAGTATAGAAAATTACTCTGACTCAGTGCTTGTCAGAAGTATGCAGCTAGGCTGCAGACACTGTCCATGTCAACTGAATTCAGCAGAAACAGCAGAACAGAAACTTGGTCAGAGACTTATAATTGATCATAAAATACCTGTAAGCTTGCTATTTTATAAATGTGTGCTTACATTATAATTGTGCCCCAATAATACAAGATAGGATACTCATATCTATCAGGTATCTTCAACTCCCAGGGTTGCAAGATAGATCTCATGAAATCAAAATCACATAACCAGGCAGAGTGTCCGACAGGGCCTCGAGCTAGACAATAATAGTTTCCCAGTGAAGCACATTTTTTTTCCTCTCTACCCTAGTATAGCTAGGCTCTGAACACGGTTCTTTATGACTTTCTACTTAATCATAGGGCCCTCTAAGAAAAGCTGTTTCAAGCATTCACTGGCTTTTTGTAAAGGCCAAATCATAATACAGTTAGGCCTTCAATTGCTGGCAGCACATGAAAGAGGGTGCAGAGAGACACTGAAGAAGAAAGAGTCAGCAAGGACAGTAAGTCCCTGCCTCTCTGCATTCTCCTTGTCACTAATGGCCCTTCCCTTCCTTTTCCCAAAAACCCGTTTCTCATTCCACAGGAGCTGGGCTGGGGTTTTGGGAGCCTACTGCCCCTCCCCCAGCTCATTAGAGAGTGCTCCATTGTGCAGGAAAGGAGGCAAGGGGGTTATGCATGTTTTTGGTTTTGCCGAAAAGTCTACAGTATTTCAATAGCCTCTTTGTTCTCATTCTCAATAGTGCCTGTGTCTTAAGAAATTACAAATTTTTATTCTTCCTATTGCATTAGTACTTTGAAAAAAAAAAGAAAAAAGGAGAAAGGAAACCAATTAAAAAATAAAGTTCTTAGGCTTAAGAAAGGCATTTATAATAACTTCACAGGTCTAACCTGCACTTACTGCCGGCAGTTTAAACAGAAGGTTCCTTGAGAGGTGAGCAATAAAGAAGCCATTTAGCACTTGATCTCCAGAGATGCTTTTATCAACTCACTTGCCCCTTCACCGGTACTGATTTCTGTGTAATCCACGGAAAAAGGAGACACGCCGACCACCTCTCCTACATTTGCATGGGTCAGGCCACTTATTAAATGAGTTTTCCCCAAGTGGCAATGCTTAGTAGGCTCTGATGGCATATGCTTAAATATTTCATCAATTTCAATGGGATGTCAATTTCTTCTGCCAGAAAAGGTGGCCTTCTAGGCTAATCTGGAGGAAGGGAAGGGGGGAGCCAATTCCAAAGCAGGCTGTGACTCTGAATATATAAAGCTTTATCTCCAGGTGATGCTCAATTGCTTCTTCTTTTTCAGTGATGGGTCCACCAACACTGGCTGAGAAACTGGAATACACAGAGTCCTTTTCTGTTTGCAAAGGGATGGAGTCTGTTTTTCCTCTTCCTCTCTTCTTTCTTTCTGAGAGCAAGGTTTACTTTGTTAAGCCCTGTATTGTGTGTCTTGCTCAGTACGTGGCCAAAGTTGGAGCTAAAACAATGTTTTTAATCAAACTGAAGTAAATCTGTTTTTTTTTTATTCTTTATACCTACTAGGTTCCAGGTTTTTGATTAAGGGCTGCAACCATCACAGTCAAACAAGGTTATGATCTTCACAAGACTTAGGGTTCAGCAAGAGAGAAAGGCAATTTAAAAAGTAAATAAGTGATACCACTAAAAATAATCACATTTCATGAAGAAATAAAGGTTCTGAAAAGAAAAGGTAAAGTGACAGAAAAGGATAGACTGATAGTAGAGAGGGGTCTGATGACACAGCTCACATTTGTCTATCTATACAATAAACACCAAGTTATTTTCTTATCCACTCAGAAAGCTCTTGTCAGATAGACAGATGAAGGTGTAGTACACTATCTCTGCTGTCAACACTCCGAAAGACAATGGATGAGAATATATGTGTATTTACTGAGTGCCTGCTGTCTCACCCATGGTGCTAGGCATTCAATATACAATCATTTTACATAGTTATAGATTCAATGGTTTAATATTTAAAACTTTGCAAAGAATGGTCTGTTAGTTTAGTCTAACAGTAAGGATGCTGACAAGGTGAGTACCTATCTACAAGATCACATATCTACAAGCTGGTAGAGCCAAGATTTGAATGTCATTTTCTCTACTCTAAGATGCACAACCTGTGCATTTAACTGTGCCTGCTCAGGATCTGAGATTTCATGCCAGGCACTGCAAGGGGTATATAATGGTCAGATAGCAGCCTCTGATGTTGTCAAAGAGATCATAAGCTCACTTGCATTCATATAGCCATAACTAAGGCAAAGATGAGAAATAAAAAGTGATGGGCTAGAAGAACCAGAAAATCATCATGAAAGTATGCAATGAATCCATAAAGGCAGGATAGATTTTAAGATGATTGAAGGAGTTGAAGGGGGGTGGGAAACTGTTTACACATCAGAGCATCCATGATGTGTTAGGCACATGAGAGACACAGGCACATATAACCTCAGACCTTGATGGAAAGGACAGGGCTCATGCCAGCTCAAACACACTGACCACAACTTGATGTGTATCTCACTAGGGAAAAGCGCAGGGAGCCACAAGATGCCCAGAAAATGAAAACAATACCCTGCGGTTTTATCTTCTCATAAAGATAAGGGAGTCCTTTCAACACACACACATGCACACAAAGTCCACAAATGGTAGGACTTCTACTGGGGAGTGTTCCATTGTACTTTCATTGAATTCCACTACTCTTATTAGTATTCTTCAGTTAGTTGTAATCTCACCAAAATAAAAATTCAGAAAAAGTTTCAAAGCCCAAACAGTTATAAATGCACTTAACCTCTCAGAGCTGCAGTTACTTCATCAGGAAAATAAGACAGGGACATGAAGGCTTCCAAGCTCCTAGTTAAGATCATGAGATGTTATCCTGCAGAGGACTTGGCACAGGGCCTGGCCCACCCTGGGTGCTCAACAAAGGTGAGTCTCAATCTTTCTCCCCTCCACTTGCCTTTCTACAGAAGGCTCCTGATTATCTAGAAAACTTTCAATTGCCTTGTTTCCTCTACATTCTATTCTGAATACAAACATTCCTGGGTGATGAAGCCCTGCCGATTTTCCTACTGACAGCACCATTCACAGCAATGTCTTTCAGTCCCATGACTCGCAGCCTTGGCCAACTGCTCCAACTTCCTAACCCGTCTCCATGATTCTTGGCTGTGCCCATCAGTCCTCCTGAGCCACAGAGCGGTCTTCCTAAAACATCCCTGGATGATGTCAGCCTCTGAGACCACAGGTCGAAGAGACAGATGAGACTTCAACTTCTCAGCTCTTACAAGCCCTGGTTGGCCATTAACTCCTTAAAACTAGAGAAGAGAACTGGTCACAATATGGAACATCCTTTAGAAAATTGTATTAAAGCTGACAAGAAATGGGAGGGCCACTCCCAGCCTAGGAGACTCACCCCCAACCTGAAATTATGCAAACTCCCGCTGCTCCGGGAACTGGCCATGGGCTGAACCTCTTTCCCTAGGGTCCCTTGGCTGTAAAGCTCAGGGAGGGCAGATAACACTATCCACACTCCTATTGTCACCATGCCCTCAGAGTCGTAGAGATGCTAAACAAATGTGGGAGAACAGAGAAGATATCACAGCTGAAGGTCTGAGAGATATAGGGGCCCAAAGAGCTCCTGCTGGGATTTCTGGTTTCTGAAGCAGACAAGCAAGACAAGCTGCAGTTTCCTTGTGGGAATGAATGCAAGAACCTGCACACTGTTCTTTCTTTTCCTCGCACAAAGCTCTCCAAACCATCTCCATCACCACAGCAGTGACCTTCCCATAACAAACATATCCTCACACCACTGTCCCGCACTGTCTTCCCCTAAGACAACATACTCTGAACCTTGAAATGATTAACCAGGCATGAAAAGTGCCCCCTTCTAATACCTCTTTACTGGTCTTCAGGTAGTTCCTTGACAGGCCAAGTTCTTTCCCACTCCAGGGCCTTTGCACTTATTATGCTTGCTTAGCAGAATGCTCTCCCTCCCCACTGTGCCCATGACCAGAGCCTTCTCTGCCAAACAGCTTCAGTTTATAAATCTCAGAGAAGCATGTGTCCGCTGCCATAAACAGCCCACACTCACCTATTTTTTACCTTAAGCATTTGCTTGCTTTTTTTAATATGTTCTGTATTTTGCAATTATGTGTGCCTCTGAGTCTCATTTTAGCTCCTAACTTCCATGTAAGCTTCTTGAAGACACAGAATACTCTTCAAGTCACTGATTAATCCCTATGCCTGACTTAGTAGCCGCTCAGTAAACTCTCTGAATAAATCAATTAACTCATTGTGCCATGTTCTGATGAAATGCAGAGCTACACAGTATATATTTATTATAATAGAAATGAAATGTAAATATATACATTAATCTATGCTGATCTAAGCCTCACAGGTTCCTGCAGGATAGGCATTATCATCACCATTCTGCAAATGAGGGAACCGGAGCACAGAGAGGTTAAATCATTTTTCCAAGTTTGCACCATTAATGAATGACAGCTGTTTACTTTGTCACCCCCAGTTATGGCTCATGGACTCAATACAAGTGTCCATGTTCTCCCTGCAGTGGACCCCACCGGAATGTGGTAAGGATGGCAGGCTTCCTTTCCATACCCTGTGCCCAGCCCACGTAGATGTCAGAGCCCCCAGGAGGCTCATTAGCCACCCCATACCCATGACGGCCAGGGGCAGGAGCTCTCCCTCTCCCCTGCTGTAGTTTACATCCTGCAGGAAGCTGGCTACTGAGCAGGGTAGAAATATGTGTGCCTGAGCATCTGCTGTCCCTCCTGGGACTAATCTGCCATGAAGCAGATGCAAAGCTTCATTTATCACCTCCAATGATACGTGAAAGAGCAAAGCTCCAGCAGACGCCGCCCTTCACTTTCAGTGTCCAGCAGGGCAGGGCCTGTCTCACCAGGGTCCCCCACAGGGCCCCTGTGATATAGGCTGAGCCCAGGCTTCTGTGGCCTGGAGATGGGCCAGCTGAGGGGCTCTGTTTAGAATGGTTTTTCTTTGGAGGTGACATTCACATAATATTAAAAAAATTTTAAAGTGGACAATTTAGTGGCATTTGCTACATTGACCAGGTTGTGCATCTACCACTTCTATGGACTTTCAGAATGTTTGTGTCCCCCCAAAGCAGACCCTCTCCCTACCACTAAGCAGTCCCTACCGACGCTCCCTTCCCCAACCCATGGTAACCACTCATCTGCTTTGTGTCCCCAAGGATTTGCCAATCAGGGGCATTCCATGTACCTGGAATCAGACAGCAAAATGTTCCAGAGGCTCACTCATTTTGTTTGTCACATGAATCTGTTTGTCTAGCAGGATTCTGACCACCTGCCACTTAAAGAGATAAGTTAGAGAGGGTCACTACCAGAGAATACAGAGCTGATGATCGGTCTTCTCTCAACCTACCCAGACTCACTGAGGAACGGGGCATCAGAATCAGATTCTTCCAGAAACTCTCCATCTGCAGGAGAGAGGCAGCCCTGCGCATTGTCCCCACCCCATGAATCACCCCAGGAAGTGTCATAGCAAGAGACAGGGCCCTCTTTTACACCAGACCCATGAAGGAATGCAGAGTCTACCCCTACTAGCAGTGGGAGGTCTAGCACTCACAATGAAAAAGAAAAACCATTAACATTTACATGCCTATATATTTTTGCTGAAGAAAACCAAATCCCACAATGCCAAGAACCAGGCAATTGTGAGGGTTTAAGTGGGGCTATATTTCACCTTCGAGAACAGCAGATTGTGGTCGAAGCTCACAGTAGCATTTGCAAAGGGTGTTATACACATGACAGAGGGTCAGAACGTTATCAGCTCTTTAGACAGGGGCGCTAAGATGTGACTATAAATACAACTGTAGGTCCTCTGGGGAAAAGTCAGTCTCAGTACTGAATCTCCATTGCCTTCTACAGGGAGCATCGGATTCATTTACCATAAATATTGTACTTGTATAGTTCCGGTCCCAAATCTCCCCTTCTTTCTTTGCTCAACATCATGGTGACCTCCCTCCATCACAAAAATAGCACAATCTACAATAGAGTTTCTCGATCTCACCACTTGTGACATTTGAAGTAGGGTAATTTTTTGTCTTGAGAGGTCGTGCTGTGCACCGTAGGATGTTTAACAGCATCCTTGGTCTCCATCCACAGATGCACAGCAGCAGGCCTTCCTGAGTCGTGACAGGCAAAAATGTCTTCAGACTTTGCCAAATGATGCCTGGGGGACAAAACTGACTCTGGCTGAGAAACATTTGGAGTCAGGTCAAAGAAAGAAGCTACAGAAAGGTTTTGGGCCAGGGTTGCCTGGGACTTGCAAGTTTGGGATTTTGAGCCATGCTTCTAAAATTAGGTTAATTACAATCAACTCTCAATTATCTAGGGGTCAATTACCCGTATTACTCTACACTACCTTCATCCCACTCAATCTACCTTTCACAAGCAGCTGGCACAACACGGGAAAAGAAGGAATTTAGAATCAAGTGCGCGCAGACCTATGGGAATGTTGGATTATTCATTTTGTTTTGCTTAGGAGGGTGACTTAAATATGTTAAAATGAATTCTCCCTGCATCTTGTTGCATTTTAATGCTGGCCTACCTGCCCCCAGCTTCTAGTTTCAAAGACTCTGAAGAAGGGGGATGGCATCTCCTCCTCTGCCCTCTGGACACAGAGTTGCCTCCTGTCCTCTTAGGAGCAGGGAACATTTTAATCTTTACCTCTCTCCCTTTAAGCACTTGCTTGTGTCTTCCACGGGTAGAGGCCAGTAGAGAAGTCTTCTCTGGTGGAACAGACCAGATACAACGTCACAGTATTTGAAGGCACAGAAGACTAACAAGTACACAGAAAAGAAACCCATCCGTATTTTAAAATTATAAAAATAAAATAAACATACAGTGTAGTTTTGGCTCTCTTTAGCTCCCTGGACAGCTAAGCTCTCTGCAAGCGTGGCACCCACAAACCACCACTACACTTTCCGCTTACTCCCCAAACCCAGTGTGGCTAAGCACACCTCATCTCTCTCTGCAAATGTTCTCAGCAAACTCGCCAACAACGATCCAATGATCACCCCTTCACCTTAGATATAACATCCATGAAGGCTGAGAACTTTGTCTGTCTGGTCCACTTCTCTAACCTCAGCGCCCAGCATGTAGTAAGTGGTCAGTACCTACTTCCTGAATGAATGCCTGTGTGAGTGGATTTCCCTTGACTTCTGAGAGGCACCTTCAATGTTGGCTACTCCTCCCCTCCTGTACCATGCCTTTGGTTTCCAGAAGACTACATGCTGGTGGTTTTCCTCTTACCTCTCCAAGGTACTTAAATATTTTTTAAATACACATTCATTATATTTACATATGTTTTAAACATGCATTAATTGTACATTACCACTGTGGTTCACTGTCACATTCCCATACATGTATACATGATTATGATCAAATCTAACTTCCCATTCTCCCACCCTCTCACACACATCTTCCCAGATTCTAATAATACTGTTCTGCTCAGCTTCTTGATTATGTCTATCTCCCTAGCCTGCCCCTTAGATGTTCCTCAGGACTCTTCCCAGACTCCCTTCTCTTCTTATCCAGCAACATTCTCTTCTCAGGGCATCAATTTATTTTCTCAGCCTCTTCCCACCCTGACAAGGCAGCCCTTTGAGCTGCTCTACATGCATCCAAGTATCAATGGTCTCTCAAAACTCCTGAAGTATCCACTGGAGAACTCTCCTCATCCAGCCTCCCTGGAGCATGGATGCTAACGCAAGGTTGCCCTGTCAGAGGCCCTGGCCTGAATGACTGGTTCAGAGATGCTCATGTAACCCAACACAAACCAAAGCAGGCCTTGGCCAGGCTTTCCATGGTTGGTGAGGCATGATCCTCTCTTTGCCACTGAACTGAGAAGTATGAGGATGTGGCAGTTTGACTCTCCATAGGGAAGGGAAGCTAGGAGTTCAGCCAGTTCACAGAAGCACAAAGTAAAGAAAGAGAGAGATTGAGAACTGATTGTTTTCTGTGAGCTCCTAGATCCAGTTATGTTAGGAACCTAAACTTTAGGAGTGTTTGTTTTAAGAATCTAATAAATTTCCTCTTTGTTTATGGTAGTTTGAGCTGGAGCCTGTCATATCCAAACAGCAGCCCCAGATAGATGATGACTGCCTTGTGTATGTCACCATGGCCTGACTCAACTCTGACCACCAGGCCACACTAATTGTCCATGAACATTTTTATGCCTCTGACTTCCTCTCTACTATAATCCCACTCCCCAGCTGAAAAAAAAAAAAAAAAAGAATCCAGAGACACTGCATCTGGAAAGCTCCTCTCCAAGATGCTGCGCATCAGCTCTTTACCTCTTGGACATGCATGCCATCCTTCTGCTGAGAGGTTCCTCTGGTCTTCAGTTACATGTTTTTTTCTTTTCCAATAAAATGCTCTAGAACTTCCGAGACCAGATATGAAAAGCCTCGCAGGCACTGCCATGGGAAAAGTGTCACTATGCTGATGACATGGTGTAAGGGAACACAAGCCAGCCATGGAGGAAGCCAAGAGGAGATTATGATGCCAAGTGGCTCAGGCTGTTCCAGTCATCGCAGGCAGGTGCCAGCCTGGGAGTAGGGGAACCATCCTTCAACATTCCAGCTCCAGCAAATACAGTATGGAGGAAGACCAAGGTGCTGGCTACACGGGCTCACCTGGGCAGAGCCAGACACCGTTACCTTCAACTCTCCCCGACAGAAGCCTTGAATAATACATTATGGAGCAGAGACAAACCTTTTCCCATGCCTTCCCTAATCCATGACCCATAGTATCCCTACACACAAAACCAATCTTGCTTTATACCACTGTGTTTTGAAGTCTGTTGTGTAGCAAAGGTATCCAAACTGCTTGGCTATTGTCCATCTTTGACAAACCAGCCCTGAGTTTCATCCAGCACTGAATTGTTCTTTCTAAGGTAGCCCTTGCCAGAAAATCCCCCACTGCAGAAGTGAAATGAAGCTTTGGATTTGCCTGCCTTTCTCCTTTACCACACTGTGATATCAACAGGGCTTGGCAGGGTGTCTGGTGCAAAGACATCAATATGTATCTGAAGAAGGAGCCAATGGAAGACGGGAAGAATGGCTAGATGTGAACCGCCATAAGATGTGAACCCATCTCAAAAGCCCTAGAACCAGCATGGCTTCAGGCCTCTGCAAGGAAGGTGGCACTGCAAGCATTCCTCTAATAATCCTGACAAGTTCCAAGCCTGGTGATCATTAACAATCCCCAGGAGAGCTAGTTAGCTAGCACAGAAGAGAGCCCCCGCCTCCCGGTTGGGAGTGCCGGTGCCCTGATGGCACTTGGCTTCAAACTGAACTCCCAGCACCTTCTCATAGAGCAGATCTGCCTATAAAATTGGTGGTTTCTATAGAAACAGAAGCACAGTAGTAAAGTGAAGGAAAATCGTACATTCTGTCAGCGTATGGAGATCAATCCTGTTCTTATATGGGGCCAGGACTCTTTCACGCTTTATTTTTGAGCATCTCAACTTTCATTTCCATCTCAGCCATCTCATCTCATATTTATGAGGCTCCTCTACCCATAATCTCATCCCTTCTCACCCAGCTGCCTTTGTTAACTCTGACCACAGGCAAGAGTCAGTGGAGGGGTGTGGAGTTCCCAGTTTCCCCTTGTGTATTAGTATTGCCAAACCCTTGCCTCAGGGGCAGAGCTGGGATCCCTGGTGTTCTGGAATCCACCTGTGATGCTAGATACAAGGTGAGGCCCACAGCTCCCTGACTGGGCACTATAAAAATCTCTTCCATAATTGGGTAGTTGTTGTACATGCATATGCCTTAGCTTTAGATAATCCCCAAGCTCTTCAATATTAATATGTCTGCAATCTCTGTTTTGCACCTCAAAGCACAAGTAGCCTTCTAACAGGCAGGGAATTAGAACTTAGCCTGTATTTGAATTACTCATGCTGTCTCTGATCATCTATAGAGACTATAGCAAAGGCGCAGGTTGCAGTTTAGTACTTTAGACAAAGGCTCAAATTTTGAAACATATTCACTAATGAAAATGGTGTCTACTTTTATCTTGATTCACTCTTGTTAATAAGGAATAATATAATATTTTCTTCATCAAAGAGCACTTTCATAACACTTATTTGAGTCTGATTTAACAGCACTAAATATGTTTCTCTTTTTCTTACTCTAATAAAATGGCTAGTTGTATGGATATGATAAAAAGATGAATAGATGAGGATGGGTTGATGGATACATGAGTGGATGAATGGATAGATGTGAATTATGTGTTGGGAAAAGGTGATGACTGAATAGGAGACGGATACATGAATGGATGCATTGATGGATGGGTGGGAATTAATTATGGATACATGGATAGGTGGTAGACAGGTAAATGGAGAAGAGAGGGAGGGACAGTTGGATAGGTGGATGAATGAATGGGCAAATGGATGGATTGGTAGGTGGGGGAGAGAGGAAAGGAGAAGAGGGATATGAATGGATAAATGAATGTATAGAAAAAAATTTATCACCAATTTTGATAACAGACAAATCACCAATCAAAATAACTTCCTACAGTTTAAATATAATTGTTCATCCATTCATTCCCAATGTTTTAGGGCAAAGCCTGCCATGTTCCAGGCCTCACATTCCTCAGCTATAGACAGCAGGTAATTACTGCTGTCTCCCAGAGTTTCCATGAGAAATAAGTGAAAGGAAGTAGGTGAAAGAGCCAACACCTGATGAATAAAATGTTTTCAACACCACCCCCATTTCAGTGGGAAACACTCAAACCCTTGAGGCTCGCCCCACAATGAAAACTGGATGCTATTAAGGTTAAATATGATGCAGGACAAGGGAGATGCTCAAGGGCTTTCTAGGGCAGGGTCATCCAGCCATCCATGACCAACTACTCCCTCACCTCCTCCGAGGTGGCAGACTGAACTTCCTGCAGCCAGTACTGCAAGGCTGAGAAAAGAGCCAAGGGCATTAATGTCTGTCTCTCCCCTTGTAGCTGCAAAGCAAAAGAACAAAAAGAAAAATAGTAGGTGTAACTCTGAGCAGAAAAATATAGGCGACAAAATCAGGGACACTGAATCAGCTAGGGCTGTCTGGCTGAAATCTCAATTTGCCTCTCATTAGCTGTCAACGGGGGCAACCTTCTTAACGTCTATGTGCTTAGTTTTCATCTTCAAAACGGAGATAAGTACCTTCTTCCAGGTTTACAATGATAACAAAGGTGTTCACACATGCAATGCAGGTGTAACAGCACCTGGAATATAGTAGGCAGAGTATATGTAAGTGTTTGCTCTGGATCTAATTATCACTACTGAGCACTAATACGCCCTTGCTACCTCACTAAGTATCTAAATGTGCTATCCCATTTGGCCCAGTACCAACCTAAGATGGAGCTAAAGAACAGATTTGTAAGTAGAACTTCCAGCACTTTTCTGTTACTGTAGCCAGACACTGAAACTTTCTGAGACTCTCGGGTACAGGAACACTAATAGTAGCACCTAATAAATTAGAAGATGAATTTTTAATTTAAAAAAAAAAAAAAAACTTGGGCTACACAGTCCATTTGTGGACCCAGATCTGAATCCACCAAAACCCTTACCTGTCACTTTCATGCCCATCTAGATTAGGCCAAAAATGGGACGCTTCTTCTCCCGCTTTTGTCTTTTTAATAACATTCTTGTCTCTACAAGTCTGGCAAAGAAGACTGGGCCAAGCTTATCTGAAAGAATCTGAGGGTTGAGGGAAAGAAAGAAAATCCAAACCACATGGTAGTTCCCTTGAGCAAATATCTTAAGAGTCATCAGGGGGACAAGGCTGTAGAAGATTGGAAGGGAACAGAGTTGGGCCTTCCAGAGCCAAGCTCTCTGCTAGCAAGGCAGACATGAGGACCTCCAGTGTGGAGGCTGAAAGACCAAGGCGCAAAGGCATCAATAAAAATAACCAGGGTCCCACACCTCAGGAAGAGCAGAACAGGCATTTGAAGCATGGACCCATGTGCCCGTGCCCTTGCCACAGCAACTGCAGCCATCTGCAGGAGAATCACAAATGATAAAAGCACAAGTGAGTCTACAGTTAGGTCAGAGACTATTGCTTGTTGAAGGAGAATTCAAATGACCTTTGCCCCAGGAAGAAGTAGCTTGTCACTAGTACCTGCAGCAGATAATGTAGAATACAGTCTTCCTTCAGCCCTTCAGACTGTAGAAGAGTCATCTCTCTAAGGCCACGGAGAAGCTGAGTCCTCTAGCTTAGGAAAAAGTGACAAATTCTATCTTTGCAGTTCCTTACTGTCTCCCCAGACAGACCCCAGATGACTGTGACTATCCAGACAGAGCTTTGTCATTCTTGACACCTTTGGATAATCTGGATAATCCTTTGTTGCAGGGGTCTGTCCTGTATTTGACAGCACCCTGTCCTCTCCCTAACAGCTGCCATTAGTAACCCTCATGGTTGTGACAACCAAAATTATCTCCAGATAATTTTGGAGGCCAAATGTCCTCAGAAGGACAAATCAACCCCGAGTGGGGGCACTGCCCTGGATGGATATATCACACCCTGAGGGACAATGGGTGACTCTTGGAAAAGTCACAGGAGCAGGAGGTGCACTTCTCCCACAGGGTGGCTGAATGACGGTATGGTCACCCAGGTGAAGGTTAGGGCTTAACACTGCACATTCTTGACTCCATTCTGTCAGAGCTGATTGGTCTCAGCAGAACTAACTTAAGAGATTAAGTCTTAAGAGATGGATGGCTAACTTACACTCTAAGCAGCTGATTTATCAGGAGAAATTGACCTCACAAGCAGACCATCTAGTCAGCACCTAGTGGCATCTAGTCAGCGCCTCCTTCCCTTGAGAGAACAGTGAGGATGTAAAATCATGATTAAGCTGTTGTTTCACAAGGTGAAGTCAAAGAAGAATTAACTAAGGATGTCGTGGAGGCTCCTAGCCACATCTCCTTCCCCTGCTTGGAGAAGGGAACAAGCATCCCAGCAGCATATCCCACAGATTGCACCTTCTGTAGTTCAGTGATGAACTGGTGATACCCACAAGTTTGCCTGAGTGACAACCCTGCCACTGAGCAAATTCCATGTATGACCCACAGGTACACAGAAGACGCATGCTCAGTGTGTGCATTTATTTCAGTGCCAATTTTGGGCACCTTCGTAAAAAGAAGTATGAGAGGAGTGGAAGAAGGCAGCAAAAGAAATTCCTGCTTCTGCAGGAAAGTGGTGTAGATCCCCGAGAGGCAGGCGGCCATCTCTCCTCCAAGCCTGGCTTCAGCACAGCAAGATACCAAGGATCTGAATGATGTTTCTTTCTGGATCCCCTGTGTCCAAGGAGAAGCCCTTGGAATCACAGTATAGGAAGAAGATGGAGAGAGGAGGGAAGAGAAAGGAATGAAGGACAGAGGAGAGGGAAAGAAGCTGTCTTAGTGACTTTTTACTTGTTGCCAAGACAAAATACCTGAAGCCCAAGTTGAGAAAGGAAAGGTTTATTTCTTACAGTTTTTGGAGGTTTCAGTCCACACTCACGTGGCTCCAAGGCAGGCGGGCATGGCTGGACCGCAGCTCATGGCAGCTGCAAACAGCAAGCAGGAACCAGCAAAGAGCAAGACACGCCTTCTTCCTGCCATTACATCACAACCTGGCTTCACCCCTATGTGGGTGGAGCACTGACACCATCAATCCAAGCACTAGACAATGAACGAAAAACAAATGCACAATTCAAACTCCTGCGGCCTGGGGGCCACAGACATAAACCATGACAGAAGGAAAAGAGGTGGGGAGAAGAAAAGGAAGAGGGAAAGGGAAAAGGAAAGGAAGAGTAGTCTAGGAGAAGAAAGAAAAGAGAAGAAAGAGTAAAAAAGGGGAAGGAAAAGGATTTATACACAAGCACATCCAACATGAGCTGAAAAGGTGCCGCACACTCTATCTCCCTTAGCGATTCACAACGCACACTGCCATATCAGTATAAATCATATTAATGATGATCATTAACATTTATTGAGCTTTTACTGTGTACCAGACACCATTCCACTTGCTTATCTGTATTAACACCATTAATCGTGTCCTTATGAAGCACAGAAGTATTAAATAACTTAGTTACTTGAGATTACTAGTCAAAAGTCATAAAGTCATGAGAAACAAAACAAGGTGCATGCTGAGCATCTTGCATTAAAAGCTTATGGTCCCATAATTCTCTGTACTTGGTTCTTATGTTTGTTAACACAAATAGCATCTCTTAACAGGCTTTGGAATACATTGTGGCAAGCGTAGTTCTAGAACAACATACGTCCGGCTCATCCAGCCAACTGCAAACATGAGCTGAAATTGTCATAATCAAAAGTACAGCAGTAGCCTGATGATTATTAAAACTTCTTTATTATAGCATTACTCTTTATTTACTCTTAAATTAGGATTCTTTGTGTTTTAAATTCCCCCCATTGGGAAAGGACAGAGGTAATTGCTCCATTTACCAGATGAAGAAGCTGAGGCTCAGTAACGTCATCTACATCTAATCCCTTAGTGCAGCACAGGAAGAAAGGCCAGCACAAGGCACTCTTGGTACAATTTTACTATGAGGAGCCAGGACAGGGCAGCAACAGTTATGGTAAGAGAAGCAGTATGAGGAAGAAGGGAAGGCAAACCCAATGGAGCATGGTCCTAAGCAGCTGCATGGAACCCTCTGCCTTGGAATGTTCCTTCAAGAGAGAAAGGAATTGCTGCCTGTGTGGTGAAACTCATCCCATCGTATGTTAATTCTCTTGTACATACAGGATGTGGTACCCAACTTCCTCCATGCAGTCACTGAATGAACCAGATCACAGCCAGCTTGTTAGACTTCTCCAAGAATTACCTGCTTGAACATGGGCACCAAACACTCTATGGTTCCCGCAGTTTCAGGTGCAACAGAGACTGTGCCAACTCTTGGCCCTTTCTCCAAGGGGAGGTGTGCAGGATAGAAGGGGCCCAATGAATCTAGAAGACACAGACATGGAATACCAGGACACCCAGGTGGTTGGATCAAAGACATATTTAATTCACCAAACACCCCCATGCTCAAGGAACCTGCATCTACACCATTGAAAATGCAGATTGCTGGGTCAACCCTCAGTGACAATCACGCTTATTGGAAACTCAACAATGGAACCTGCATATTTCCAGCATGTTCTCCTTGCACAGTTAATTTCAAAAACAGCTAGAATAGCATCACAGCTGCCCTGAGCAGCCTTAAACTCCCTAACTCATTTCAGGGGAGAAAATATCAAAAACCAAAAGAGCTTAACCACAGATCAATAAACAAGAACAATGAATCACATGAAAAGTCAGGTTGCAGAGGGTGGGAGGAGAAAGCAAACCAATATAATTATGGGCCCTTACAAACATACTGGCTCATGAATACACACAAATATAGGCCTCCTAAGTATGAGAGGAAGTTAAATTTTCATAAAACTGCAGAAGTAAATTTGTTTTTAATATCATACTCTACTTTGACTTGATTCTTGGTTTCTTTGGAGCGACGGGGAGACTCAGCTTTTGTTTACCCTTCCCAAGGTGGTGCAGGTGATTCTTCCACATTAAGACTTTCTCTGCGCTCTCATGAGTCCTGCTGACATCAAATGCTGTTTAATGGAGATAAATGGTGAGAGAAGCCATAGAAAATGGGATGTCATTCTTACAAGCAGCACCCTGTCACATATAAAGATTTTTGTTAATAAACTTACTAGCACCTACTGTTCCCTTGAAATGTACCCGTCTCTGCAAGCTTTTTTTTTTAACAAATTCAGATTTAATTTCCTTTTTCATTAATTAATTTTTGTATTAATCTCATCCATTAGAGCCTAATATCACTCAATTATACATTATAACCTTGGAGGAAAGTTGGTAATTGAGAATGTCCCAGGATTCCAGGAGTGCCCTGTTCTGAATGTCTGCTTTAATTAGGTTTTCGTTAATTACTTTTTTATCAATTAATATTTTGTACTTTTCGCCTAATACTTGCAATCTTCCCATCATGCACCCTTAAGTGACACCTCATTTATTGTAATCAGTCAAGCAAGGGACCCAAAAAGAGTTCAGCAGAAAGAGCAGTAGACGGGCTTTGCATCTCACATACAAATTGTATGTCACTCTCTGGGGATGGGTTTTATCCCAAAATGTTTATTATGAGAGTACAGGAAGGAGAGAAGAAGGGAGGGGAAGACAGACACACATACATCACACGTAGGAAAACTGGAAGTGTCTGGTCCAAACAGATCCTCCGCCTTCCAGATGGAAGCAGAGCAGCTGCAACAACTCCACGACATTGCACTGCACCATTTGTGTCATGTCCACCTGTTACTGGGTGTCCTGCACCTCCCCCAGCCTCCTTCCTAGGAAACACACAATTTATCATCTATGACAGGACATTCCTGAGATTGAAAAGATCGCTATTAGTGATTACACTACAGAAAAATAGACACACACCAGGACTGTCCTCAGGACACCAAGATGTATCGTCACCAACCCCCGCTTATGTGCCCTCAGTCTCCTCACAGCTGCTCATTTATAAACCTCCTCCAGCGAGAGAGATGCTTTTTCAAGGATCCAGCTCTGCCTCTGCTGACTTACACAGACCAGGGTTGTCCTGGAAAACAATACACACTGACTGATGGTGCTAAGGTGATGTGATCTCCAACTCCCCACTTTCTTGGCATCCCCATTTTCTGTCTTCAATTAGATGACTGTATCTACCCAGCACCATTTTTATTGTATGTTTCACTATCTCCCAACCATAACTGGGAAAGTACGAAAGTAACTAAAACTAAGTAAACGGTCTTAGTTACTTTTTTTGTTGCTAGGACAAAATACCCAACACCTGAAATTAAAGAAGGAAAGGTTTACTTAGCTCTAGTTCATAATGGTTTCAATCCATCACTGTATAACTCCAAGGAAGGATGGCATAGCATACAGGCATCAGAGAGGAGAAACAGTTCTCCTGACAGGACAGAAGGTAGCAAAGGAAGAAAGGGACAAGGCCAGTCTTTTTCTGCTCTTATATAATATCCAGGCTATTTAGGGTGGATAGTACTTACACCTTTAATCCTAGTGTCTTTGAGTCAGCCTAGCACTGCTGAATCGTGAATCAATTCCAGCACCACATACTCCAGATCCAGCCACCTTTGCAAAACTCCCCACCTATGACTACATGAGGCCTGTGGAGCAGGGAGACATCTACCGAAGCCATAACAACATATTAATTTAATGATCAAAATTAAATAAAAGACAGTAATGCATGATGACACATGCCTCTAATCCCAGCACTCAGGAGGCTGAGATAGGAGGATCGCTGTGAGTTTGAGGCTAGGCTGGGCTACAAAATGAGTTTAAGGCCAGCCTGAGCTGCATAGTGAAACCCTGTATCAAAAAGATGAAAAAAAAAAAAAGAAGCCAAACTCATCAATGGTATATCTCTGAGCAAATTTGTTAGGTCATCTATACACAGATTTCTCCTCTGTAAAATAGGGGTAAAACAGGAGTTACTTCATAGGTTTTTTTATGTGGATTAGACAAATCAACATATGTAAAGTGCTGAAAACAGTCCCTAGTTCATTGAACAAGCTATGCAGGACCATATTTGCCAAACTGAAGAAAACCACAAAGAAACAGTGATGATCAAAAGAAATAAAAATTTCTACCCCTAAACTAAGAGTGATATTTTGAACTCAAGAAGAGAAGATACCCAGTACTGTAAAAGCAAAGACAAAGAAAAAAAGAACAAGAAAAAAAAAAAAAAAGATTCTACTGAGCACAGTTTCCTGTGCTAGGGACTTTAAATGCATCATCTAATTTAATCCACACAGCAGCTCTAGAAGGTGGGTGGCACTGCTATCATCACCACCAGCACTTTACAGATGAGGAAACAGAAACTAGCTTCAGCTATGCAAGGAAATCAGCTTCCCCAAAGACTGAGTCTAGGCAGTACAAGTGAGACAAACCAAACCAAACCGAACCTCAGGGTGTTGGGTAACTTTTACCTTTCGCTTGATCCTTCCTTGGTTCTACATTGCAAACCCCTCCCCCACCTCCAAGACTCTTCATGTCCTGTAGGGAGCAGCTGAAGCTGGAGATTGATCACATGTGTAGATCTAAACCAAGGCCAGCCCTGAGAACATGGAGAGCCCAAAATGAACCACGTAAAGAAGCTCTTCCAGCTTAGAAAAGGCAAGGGGCCCAGGCCAACGATGCAAACAAGTTGCTAGACAGAAGGGCTGAAATTGATATCCTCCTGAGTGTATAAATAAATGTGCTATGATGATCCAGCAGTTCCCTTTCTCCCACCAAGACAGAGGGCTCCATCTGACCTCAGCTTTCATCTCTTTTCTTTATTTTCTCATCCTCTCACTGTCCTTCCCACCCTGTCCCCGGAGAACACTGAGAGCTGGGCTGGTACCTGGCATTGTCTCCTTGAAAGCTGTGACTCAGACACTATCCTTCCCTTGGTCCTGTGACTTGCTAACACTGGCTGGAACTTTCTGAAAGATTTCCTGAGGCCTAAGAGGGCATTCAAAAAAGAACAAGCATGAAGAGTTAGAAAATTAGTCTAGCTGACCAAACAGCGTCCAGTCTTCCCCGGGGAGCACACTTCCTCATCTAGAGGCTAGCATGTCCAAGATCAAGACACCAGTAGATTTGGTGTCTCCCCGTCTCCTTCTTGTTGCATCTTCGTATCATGAAAAAGGAGGAGGATCAACAGGCTCCCAAAAAGCCATTTATAAGAGCACTAATCTCATCTCATGCATGGGTCCTCTCAATCTAATAAATTTCAAAGGGCCCCACCTATATTGGGCATTTAGTTTCAACCTGAATTTTGGAGAGAATACACCTGAGCAATAGAGAGGGGCAAAATATCTCATTTAGTTGAATTAACAGAAATATTCCTTCTGTATGTATGTTTGTCACCAGAATGCACCTTTCTTTGCTTCCTCTCTCATAACACTGGTATGCATACATATGTGCACACGCATGCACACGCACACCTTCAACAAGAAGTTTGCTAAACATGCAGTATGGATGACAGAAACAGCAGCAGCCACTGTGACACACGATGCCACAGACAGCCCCTGAGCTGGGGACTGCCCCAAGTAATTCATTTTCCTGTCTTCAGAGACTATATAAGGACAGGTAGATCTGTCCTCATTTATAAATCACCAGAAATGAAAATTATAGCCAATATGGGACCTAGGAAGATATTTCTAAATTAAATAAGAGAGAATGAAGTATGCAGAAAAAATATACTCTTCTAAAATGATTTATTGCATGAAATGCCATTAAATTTCAGACTACTGTATCAGCTTTGTGTTCTCCATAAATTCAAGAAAAGCCTCTTTGTATAAGAAAAAAAATTTTAAACAGATAAACAGAAATTAAAGAGAGATCTGGTTTAAAAAGCCAGAAAAATTCAAAGATAGGTAATTAAAGTAAAGAAAGGATATTTAGAATTCAATAACTGATAAGAGAACCTTACAGTATTCAAAAGCTATAAAGAGAAAAGCTATGAAATATAGAAGCAATCATATGTGGTATAAAACTTTCCAAAAATGAAGTAAAGAAGGCGACATTGAAGATCATTACAGTGTTGTGAATTCTCCAGAAACATAAAATCTTACTTTATCCATCATTTAAAGCAGATTTCCACAGTATGGTACCCTTGCTCAGAAACACTGAACATTTAAGTTATTGTGTATAATTGGGTACCGGTTAAATATAGAAAATAAGAAATAAATCCCTACAAAGAAAGACCATAGCTATATCTGGCTGGAAAAAGAATGGGCGTCCTAGAATAGAGGAGGTTAACACACATTCATCCACACAGCAGACACTTTAGAGAAGTGAGCCAAGATACACAAATACAAGCCTTTGGGACAGGAGAGAAGAAGAGAGATCAATACCCCTGCCTCCTAAAAGAGGAGCGTAGATGAGAAGAGTCCTACAAGGCCTGGGGAAAGCACAGTGGTCAGCTGAATAACGACCTTTAAAAACTTCCACATCCTCATCCCCAGAACTAGTCAACATATTACCTTGCAAGGCAAAAGCCATTCTACATCTATAGTTTAGTTCGGGATCTTGAGAAAGGAGATTACCCTGGATGATGCAGTCAGCCCACTGCCATCTGTGGGTCCTACTAAGAAAAAGAAAGATACAGGAGAGGCAGGGGAGGAGACTTGCAGACTGCACCCCAGTTGCAAGGGGAATGAAGCTGTGAACCCAGGAATGTGGTGGCCACTAAACCCCACAAGATTGAGGAAACAGATTCTCATCAAATGACTCTGGAGGGAGTACCGTCTTTTAATGCCTTGATTTTAAACTTCAGACCTTTAGTTATAAAACCACATGCTATTAATTTAAGCCATGAAATCTGTACAGCAGCAATAGGAAACTAAGACAGATAATTCATTAAAAAGAAGAATAGCAGAATTAGCTCTCAGCTTCGGTATCTTAGGCCCAGTTTCAGAATTAATACTTTATTATTTGAGGTGTAACATGGTCATGAGTAAAGAATTTCTGTGAGTTCAAAGAGCAGGGAAACACTGGCATATGAGATTAGCCTGTTACTAAAGTACCAGTTCACACAGCCTCCCAACAATAACATGACACAAAAGAAAATTAGAAATAGGAAGACATGAGAGCTATGTCATATGGGTCATGCGAATGCCTTAAAAATAAATGGGAAGAGATTGTTTTAAAAGTTAAGCTATATTAAATGTCCTAAATATTCTGAATAGTTTCGTTAGCTTCGAAGATGAAAAACAAGACATTTATATGGTAAATATTTATACAGATAAATTGACTGATCTCACACTTTTTTCTCTACAGTGTTAGCCTTACAGACAGGCACGGTGGTGCATACCCGTGATACCAGATCTCTGAAAGGCTGAGGCAGGACAAGTTCACAGGATCACAAGTTCAAGCCCAGCGTGAGCAATCTAGCAATTAAATGAGGTCCTGACTCAAAATAAAAATTAAATTAAATTAGCACATGTGAAGATCCTGAGTTCATTTCCTAGTACCAAAAACAAAAACAAACAAAAAGCTATAGACTTCAATAGCTCACGATCAACAGCATTTGAAGCATTTACTGTTTATCACCTTTAGAAAAAGTTGAAACATATTTACAAATGCAAAAGAATTCAGAAAAGACATGCAAAAATGTCATTACCACCATCCACCCCCTACTGAGAGAAACACACTAACTAAATGGGCTCATTTTTGAAAAATAAAGAATGAGTATTTTCAAAATTGCAAACAAGCTATACATAGAATTTTCTCAAAACCTTACACAAGTTAAATACATTGCAATCAGAACATAAATGCAATTAATAGTCCTCTGTTAAAAGATAGACATATAACTTTACATAATGATCAAATGTGAATAAAAATTATACTACTAAAAACCAAGGAAATAAAGATAAAAGCCCATACAAGTATGTAGCCTACCTTATCCTACACAAGGGAAAGTCAATAAAATATTTTATATTTTGATAGCAATTAAAAATAAGTTTTAGGAAAAGTTTAAATTTAAATTTCTTAAAGACAGTCAAATGTTTCCAAGAGCAAAACAAAAAGCAGGCTGAAACATGAATACCTAATGACCTAACCAAATTTACGAACAAAAATTACAAATAGGAACTACTAAGTAAAAAAATGATAGAAGTCAGACAAAATATAGCACATTTGCCATTTTGGAAAAACAACCTCAACTTCCCACGTAAAATACCCAGACTTGGAAATTGAGTAAAAATTTAAGTAGACCTAAGTATTTTCCATTAGACAGAATTTTAGTCAATTAGATCCCAAGAAAAGCTTAAACATGAGAGAATGAGCAGGGTTAATAGGCAAATGTCAACAGAAAAATATGCAAATGTGCCAATATCCATATCAAAGCTGAATTCAAAGACAAAGCATTAAATAGTATAAAGAAAGTCATTTGACAATGATAAAAGGTATAATTCACAAAGCAATCTAACTATCATGACCTTTTCCACAGCAAGTAACACTACAGTGAAATATATAAAGCAAATTGTTAGACACTAAGACTTCAAATTGACAAAAACACAATAATAGTGTGAAACTTTAATATACCTATGTTCATGACAGGTAGAACAGGAAAATTTAAACAATATAAGGAATCAGGACTAATGTAATTAATAACATTGATTTAAAAGACATACATCGAACTTACTTCCCTACAGCTTTTCCCTGTGCTTGAATGTCTTAAGTGATTAATAATAATATTAATAAAGCCATATGAAAATTCAGTAGAAAGTCTTAAATAATTTATAAATTGTATTACCAGATCATAAGGGCGAAGTTTAAATGACATGAACCACCATTAACCAAATTAAATAGAGAAAAAGATGCCACTAAATGTTATTCATTTTACAAATATTTGTCATAAACATTTTACTGAAGTGGACAAAAGATATAAAAATTATAAAAATATAAACCAGTATTATGTGTGTAAATACCAAATCCAAAAGAAAAATTAAGAAATCATATGCTTTCACATATGAAAATAAGACATGACCAAGAAAATTTTTATTCTAGAACTGCATGAATATTTTAGCATCAATAAAGTCAATGATTATGTGAGTCAGTGCCATTCTGAACTACAAGGGAGAGAGCCAGGCCTCACCAGGAGGTGATCCCTGCCTGGAAACCATCACCATGCACAGGCCGAATGGGGACAGCCAGACCCAAGCCTCTCTCGGTGAGCAGTACCATTAGCAGACTGGGGAGGGAAGAACAACCTCACCAGGAAGCAATTCCAGCCTGGAAACCATATCATTTTCATTGTTTTCTTGGGTTGGGTTTTATTCTCTTTTGTTTTGTTTATGTTAAATCTGATGGCCTGGGCAGCTATTTAAAAGAAGCAAGATATATTATGGTAGTCATTTTGGATTTACTAATGGTTTGTTTTGAAGTCCTTTATTGCATTCATTGTTTTGTTTATTATTTGTATTCTATTCTGATCTGTTTGATTTTTACTATGTCTGAAGGTATCTGCAGCTATTTTGAAGACAATAGAAGGCATTATGGTAAATATTATTGATTTCATAAGGTTTTAAAGCCCTGTATCACTTATAATGGTTTATTTTGATTGGTTTTACTGTTTTATTTTCCTTAGTTTTATCCTCTTTAAAATAAAAAAATAAAAATAAAAAATAAAGTCAGTGAGCATATTTAATCCAAGGAGAAATACATTTTAAGTTAAAAAACACATATCAATAGATGTCAGATACATTTGGTTAGAATAAATATCTATTCTTGATTTAAGTTCTTAATAAAAGACTATCATTATTTGAAAGAGACTACTTTGGAAAGCCAATATTATCAACAAAAAATTTATTGTAATTTACACTGAAATTCAGCAAGACATATAGCATAAAGTGAGTAAATCTATGGCTTTGTGTTATAACCTCATAAATAATAAGAAAATATAAAACTTTAAGATATTCCATTTGCTATATGTACCTCTGTATCTGTCCATGGGAATCAGTTACAAGACTCATGCAGTTACCAAAATCAAGCCCCTGTGTAAATAGTACAGTATTCATAATAACCCACACGTCTACCTATGCACTTTTTAAATCATCTCTATACCATGTATACTACCTAATTCAATGTAAATAACATGTAAATAGTTGTTTAAACTGTATTGTTCAGGAAATAATGATAGTAAAATAAAATCTGTGTGTGTTCAGTACAGATGCATTGGTTTTTAGCGAATTTTCAATCTGCAGCTGGCTGAATCACAGATGTGAAAAGCTAATTGCTCACATATAAATACACAGACATCCATACACTACGCATACCCACACACAGTGATATAGACACTCCTATACAGATATATACAGATGTGTGCTTATAAAGATGTGTGCCTTCTAGGGGGAAAACTGATTCTATAGCAATTTACTGATTTCTGTGGTCTAAGTCCCCATCAAGACCAATTTCAAATGATCAACATGGAACCACTGAAGGCAGGACTCAGAAGACACAAACCATGGGATACCATTATGCAGAAGCTCACAACAGATCCCCAACTTATCAATATATCCAGCATCATTTGAAAATATCATAAGTTTAAAATGTAATCCATATGCCTAACCTACTGAGTACCAGTTTTGCTATTCAGCTCACTGAACAATATCAGCTGTTTCCTCCTGTGACTTCAAGGCCACATAGACACGAACTCACTGCTGCTGGCCAACACCTTGAATATCATGTGCTGTCCACGATATTCCTGCTAGCCCAGGAAACAAGCAAAATCAAAGTTGGAAATACAATTTCTGCTGAATACATATCATTTTCACATCAGTGCAAAGTCAACAAACTATTAGTCCTGTATGTCCATCAACAGATGAGCAAATAAAGAAAATGTAGTATTTACACACAATAAAGTACTACTTTACAGAAAATAAACCTGAGTCATTTGTGGAAAATGGACTCACCTTGAGATTATAGTGTTAAATGCAATAAATCATAAAGGAGCTTAAATGGTGCATGGTTTCTTTTATATAAGAAAACCACAAGGTAAATAAAGAACAAAATAACAGATACATAATAGGGAATGGGGAGACAGATCTTTTTAAAAAGGGAGAGGGATTAAGAGATGGAGAGAGAGAAAGGCTAGGGAAAGGGGATTTTAAAAAAGAATTGAGATGTGTTATGTATATGTACCAATTCCCCACAAGGGAAGTAATCACTATGTACTATAAACATGTAATAAAACCTAAAAACTGGAAATGGGATCTGTGTTTAACAGCCACCTCAAATATTTAATTGTTTACTCTTGTAAGCAGGTACAGGGTGCCCCAGCACACTACCACTAAAATACAAAGTAATCTTACCCAGAAAGACTCAATGCCTGTAACATTATTACTAAACCTAAAGCCAAACACTGAAAACAAAAGCAAACAAAAGCAAATGTTGCTTATAAATGAGAAAACTTATTATGGTAGAGATTTGTCTTTCAATTCATTTTCATGGTTAGGACTCTCAAACACTATTCCAATATACCTTTCTTTGGAAAGAATGAAGAGCAAGGCCTGAGAAAGCAAGAATACCTGGGAGAATTCTACCAAGACAAGAGTATTTGGAGCATTTGATCTTTAAATTCCAAGAGGGCTCCACAAGATGCGGAAAGGGTGGTGGGGTTCACTGGGGTAAACAGAAGCCCTGGTCTCAGTTCTCAGCATAGAAAACTCCCCCAAACATCTCATTCGAATTTTATGTGTCAAGTACCACACAGAAACAGCCTAGAGGATGTTAGGGGAACTGAGACTCCCATGAATTATCAAGGAAGCAGCTTACATATGAATAAACAAATGCACCTGTTTGGATCTTTTGAAACTTTCAGCAAATTGGCTTCCAGAAATTTTGTACAACTCCCATTCCTGCCACCAGTGCATGACACTGTCAGTTTTCAAACAATTTGTCCACAGTGGGTATAATGCCATTTTTATTTTATCTTGCCTAGTTTAACAAGCAAAAAGTATCTTAATTAGCATAGCTCATGTCTAATGAAGCTGGTAGCTTCTTTTTTCTTTTACTTGTCCCCACGCACCCCCCGTGCTGAGCAGTAAATGCAGGGCCTTTGCACCAACCTATGTCTTTAGAATTTTGAATATTTATTTTTTTGACTTGACACAGGGCCTCACTGAGTCACTAAATTGCCCACAGCTACGTCTGAGGAAATTCACCTGTCCTTTGTGATCCCTGAGTCCTTTGTACTATTTTACCATACCACTTTAATGTACCATGTACCATGTCACACAGCTGTCATGGCTGAGGTCGAGTTCTTTTCCTTCACAAGATTTTAAGCCAGAAGCAGGAATTTGTTTAATGTGCCCCTGTATCTGCTGCAGAAAGCACTGTGCAGTGGATAGGAGGTACTTGCCAAACATTTGCCAAATGAACAAGGTGGTGGGTTGGGAAGCAGCTGGACTGGAGTGTCAGCAGCAGCCCCACAGGAAAATGGTGCCGCTTTGCCAGTGACACAGAGTTCTGCCAATATTAGTAAGAGCTGTTGCACACGGACAAAAAGAAAAACAAAAAACAGAGCGAGACTGTAGCTTATTCTATTGTACGTGATTGTCAGGTAGTAAAAAGTTTGTAAAATTCAAGGAGAAATTTCCTCAGAAAATACATTTTTGCTTAAGAGTCTGTTGTAATGTACCTGTAGTACTGTCAGAGAAAATTAGATTTTCTGCAAATAACAGTCACTTGAATCTCTGCTTTATTTCTAAAGAGTTCCCTTGCTTTAACTTCCATTTGTTGTTTCTTTACAGCTCTTCCTTTCAAGGAAGCATTTTTCTGGGTATTATCTACTCACGAAACACTGGAAAGGCCCTGTGGGGAGGAGACGGGGCACTCAGCAGAGTTCTGAGTTCACAGTTACATCTGTACAAGAGTCCAACCCTTCTTTCTATAGCTACTTAAATACACCCGACCGCAGGAGCTGTCCTATTCATCTGAGGCTGTAATGGGTTCCGTGGTGGCCTCAAAAGGTAAGTCCACCTCCTAACCTTATGAGTTTGAATTTACTTGGAAAACTGAGGCTTTGCTGATGTAACTAACTTCAGGATCTTGAGATGAGCCCATCTTGGTTTATCAAGATGTGCCCCAGCTCTAATTTGTAAGTTATGCCCCAGCATGCTCATAAGAAGCAAAAGAAGAAAATGTCAGACATGGAAAAGAAGCCATCCACAGGCCAAACCCAAGATGGCAGTAATGGCAAAAAATACCAATAGTCACCAGAAACTGGAAGATGCAGGAAGCAGATGTTCCCTAGAGCCTTCACTTCTTGACACCTTTAAGTTTTGGCCTCCAGAACTATAAAAGAAGTGTGTGCTGTTTGAGGCAAAATAAATTCATAGTAATTTATTATGGCAACCCTAGGAATCTAATACAGTGACCTCTCTTACCCACCAACTGGTCCCTGAATACTTTTGCAACCTTTTCACCCCCCAGCTCCCTGCAGTGTCCATCACAGCGGCCTCCATGTTGCCCTTCCTGCCTTCAGCCTTGCCTCTTCCAATCCCATTCCCTTGCCTGCTGTCAGAAATAACTACCAAAAATACTACCCAAAGACTGGCCTGTTGACAGCTGAAATCTTAAATCAACAGCTGGCAACCCAATCATGAACATCAGACTCTTGATCTATGTCCGAAGACTGGTAGCACCTCTGCCAGTTTGTTTCTTGAACCTCTTATCTGCCAAGACAAAGACCCTGAAATATCCTCTGCTCCAGCTAGGCTATGGCTGCATTTAACCCTCTGAACATGAAGCTATTACACACTCTTCATCTGCTGAGTGTATCCCTCCCCTTTTCAAGTTTCTATTCAAGAGTCATTGTCTTTCTGAAGACTTTCTCTAGCTCTTCCTTCTGCTCTGCACCTACCCAAAAGGAACTGAATTCTCTCCCCACAGGTCCCATTGTCTGCAGCCTGCTGCTGAGTGATAGCACCAAACATACCTGATTACACCCATCTGTTGGCTTGTCTATACCTGGAGCCTGTGAGCTCCTTCAGCACAGGGTTCTTCCTTATCTGCTTCCTAGAACCTTCACTTGGCACATAACAAGGATCCAACAGGGATTTGGATGGATGGATGGGTAGATGGAGACACAAATGTGAAGATGGACATGCAAACTAGCCATGTTACAAATGAACTCACAAATGGACAACTATTAAGTGCAGAAAGGACAAAGAGAAACAGCTGAGAGTTATGCCATGAATTCTGGGTAAATTTTAAAGTCAACAGACTGTAAATGCAACAGAACAAAACTGATGTTTCCTGAAGCTTCCCAGTTGATAAATCACTTTCACATGCATCAAAATATTTGCTCTTCACAATGGCCAGGTGACATAAGGACTCACTATCATCTTTGCTCATAAGAACAGGCCTCAGAGAACTCTTCAGTTTGTGCCCTGGCTGTCAATCACAAGCCTTAGGATCCACTTCCCTCACAATGTGCTCCAGAGGGACCCATCCAGCATTTACAGAGAAATGAGTGGTGCTGTGTACATTTGACTGTGTCCATGTGGAACCCAGAGACACACACTGTTTCCCTAAAAATGACTGATAGGATAGAAACTGACAAGTCATCTTCCGCTTGCGGCACCACTGACGACTGGTTAGCATGAATATTGTGTTGATTTCTGCTAGACGGAAGAAGATGTCACTTATCGTTAATGGAGTGTCACATGTATGCTTGCCTAAGGAAAATGCTCTCATGGTTGTTGTTGTTCTCAATTTTCTCATTTTATGACCATAAAACAAGAAGATTCAGCAAAAAGGATGACTCCACCTAGGGGTGGGATTGAAAGACAACTTTCTGACTTATTTCTTTTTTCTCTACTGAAACAACCAGAAACCAGTGCAGAAAAAGATGGAACTTGAGTTCTGGGAGCACTCAGGTGCCCAGGGCTTGAGATCAGAACTTCAGAATCCAATAGTCACAGCCACAAAATGTAAGAGTCCAAGCAGCACCACTAGTCTCTCTGGCAGTTGTGCTCATCTCTGCTCAACTGTGATGATTTGAAAATAAATTTACACATCATACATTATAGCACATAGTATCAGTGAACACTTTACCGTGCACTATAGACTGTGCTAAGTAAATGTTCCACCTCCAAAAACTCAAAATCATCCTACAGGCAGATATAGATCCATAAGCCCCAATCTAAAAATTCTAAATCTTCAGTTCTTTGAAAGTCAAGTTTTTTTTTTTCAATAAATTTGAGGCAAATTTACTTGATGCTAAGACTTAAATTAAAGCAATGTATTTTTAAATCTCCTTCTTTATGTTAATATCCATGCTCTTTGCTATTAAAATATCAACACTCTTTATTTGGGGCAACTAATCTATTATTTATTAAATGGTACATGTACTATAATGCCTTCCTTTACAGAAGTAAATCTAAAGTCAGAAACACATTTGGTACCAACTACAAGACCACAGACAAGGAGTTCAATTCATTTTATGGATGAGGCTCAGAGAAATTAAGAGACTTGTCTGAGGTAACACAGCTCAATAGTAGCAGAGGAGGTGTGGTCAGAGGCAGCCTCCCTGCAGAACTGATTAGGTGAATGGCTGGGCTTTGCTCCCTCTGACAAATGTCCCTCGCAGCTGGTCTCTACCTCTTGGCCTAGCACCTCACTCCTTGATTGTTCTTCAGCAGGAAATTTGGATTTTCTTTCTTGAGATACATGAGATGCAAAAAGGCCATATTTTAAAAAGCTCAGTTAACACAAATCTTGAGATACAAACCTATGTTTCAATGCAACAATAGTATTAGTCATCATTAGAGATTACCTATCAACAAGTGGGATCCAGATTTGAGTTTTGAAAAGCAAATGGCAGGAATCTATCAATTTGCTGCTAGCAGACAGCATCCAATTTTCTCAGCACATTTTTTCCTCAGCAGCATATTTTGTCATATTACAGTGATTAAGACAGACCATACAGATAAGCATCTTGTGTTGAAACCCTGAGTCAGTCGTTTCATAGTTGGGTAACTTTAGATAAGTTATATAACCATTCTATGTCTGACATTCTTCATCTGGCACATGGGGGTAATAACAGTACCTTGAGAGCTGTGATGACAATTAATTGTGTCTAGGCTTAAAGCACTTAGAACATAACCAAGTCCTGTGTTAGCTATTACTTCACGTATTAGCCCACTTTCCATTGCCACAACAAAATATCTGAGAAATTATTAATTTAAAAGGAGGAAAGGATTACTTTGGCTCTAGCTACAGATGTTTCACTCCACGATCCATTGAGCTGGTTGCTTTGGTCCTGTGGTCAGACAGCATATCATGTTGGGGAGGGCATGGTAGAGCACGCTACTCATCTCATGGGTATCAGGAAACAGAGAAAAAGGAAAGGGGCTGAGGTCCCAATATCTCCTCCATGTGCATATCCCCAGGGGCCTAACTTCCTTCTCCTAAGCCCCATCTTTTAAAGGTTATACCACCTCCCTATAATGCCATAGTCTGGAAACCACAAAGTTAGTATACGAGCCTCTCAGGGACACTTAGCTAAAACATAGCAGTTCATAAATACAGAGATGATAGATACATGATAAAGGATGGATCATGATGGATGGATGGATGGATGGGAGGGAGGGATAGATGGATAGATGGGAGGATAGGTGGGTGGGCTTTGCTTCATATTTCAATTTCTCTGGAAATGGGGCCCCTCTTGTCATTGTAGTATACTTCTAATACAATGTCTATATTGTGGTTGTTTCCAGAAGGTAGCAACATATCCAATGGTACCTCTACTTTCTTTTATAGCATCTTTGAATTGGGAGGAATGTTGTAAATACATTTCAAAAGAATAAGATGCATTTTTCCCTTGGTCTCCAGAAAAGAAATTGAGACAAGAGCTAGTTACAAACTCAAGCTGTGTTCACATGTGTCTCCACATGGAGGTCACATTTTCTTGTTCCCTGGCAGAATAATTCTGAGACAAAACACCAGGCTGGTTAGGTGTTGTTGCTCCAAGGGAAGAGCTAAGCAGAGTTTTTATTTGCATTTCAAAACCCTAATAAATGGTTGCAATCCACAACTTTGGATTTTTCCTAATTAGTTTTAGTCTGTGCCTCTGTCACCTTTAAGAGAAAGCCAAAGAATTTAACCTTCAAAATTAGCAGCATTTCATGTCAGAAGGCATTTCAAAGAGTCAAAGTGTATTTGGAACCTAATTGCTCAGTCTGACAGCGTCATCTGAGGGTTTTTTCAGTCCTCAGAAAAGCAAATCCCACCCCTTGGGAAAACTGGTATCAGAACTAAAATTTTCCCCACATCATATACATAAAAAAAATGTTAAACAGATTTACCCTCACAGGCAAAAATATAAAACTGTAAAAATAAATAAATCATACATCAGATGTCTTTCCTCCATTTAAAACCCTCCGATGGCTTCCTACTTGTATTTGGAATAAAATACAATTTACTTTTTATGGCTTTCTAAGCCTTATGTGATCTCTGTCCTCCTCATCCCTCCCAACATTTTTTCCTTCCATGTACACTCTCACAAACTATGCTCCACACATATCTGTCCTTTATTTGTTCACAAATATATCAAACATATCCTGCCTCAAGTACATTGCTGAAGCAGGATATGCTATTCTCTTGAACAGGAAGAGAAACTGCCCCCCTGCCCCACCTCGGGCCTATGAGGGTCAGTTGTGCACTACACAAGACCAACTAGAGCAAACGTTACCTTTTTCTAATTCAGAAGAGGAAACCAAATGGGCAGGCAGCCGTCCTGCTTCCTCACGATGATGCATCTATTCTTTGAACAAATATTAATTGAACATTTACTGTAAGTCAAGCACTGTCCTAGGTACTGAAATTATAGCCATCAACATGGAGAATTTGCTTGGTTTGTAGAGGGAAGGCAGAGCACTCCATACAAAGGAGATCCAAGGTTTGACTTCTAAAAAGACCCAGGGAGAGAAAATTCTCTGTGTGTTCTGGAAATAGGAAGTTGAGGTATGATTGCAAAGTGATGCTCAAGGAAGGGAAGACTGAGGTGAACTTGAACCTACAGGAAGGTTCGCTCATGTGGAACTCTAGAATCGAGAATAAAAAATTTGGGCTTTATTCCAAGTTGGAAACATATTTGAGACCTCAGACCAGGAAAAATGTGACCTGATATATATTTTGGAAAAAAACACTAACTTGTTGTTGTCCAAATGAACTTCTTATAATCATGGAAACATCCTGTACCTAAACCATTCTGTACAGTAGCTACAGGTCTTACATGTCTATCAAGTACTTGAAATGTGGCTGGCACAACTAGGACACTGAAAACTTGATTGTATTCTCTAATTAATTTTCTGTTAAATATCTATGTGTGGCTGGCAGCTATGCTATTGATCAGCATCACTTAACTGCTGGGCAAAGAATAATTACAGAGTGTGGATGAAGACAAGATGAGAGCAGAAGCAGGAAGATCAATCAGGAGGCTGTTGCAATGATCCAGGGAAGAGATGATGTGAGCCAGAAGCAGAGATGGAGGGAAGAATTCCTTCAATCTGGGAATATCATTCAGGGGCAAGGGGAGAAGCGGGGAGAAAGGGAAAATAAAGGACCCGTGATAGCACCCAGTTTTGGGTTTCAGCAAGTGAGTGGATGATGGTACCATTTTGACATGGGAAAGAGGGAGGAAGAAACAAGTCTTGGGGGAAAGAAACAAAAAAAATTATAAGAAAATCACTGGCTCCTTCCCAAGACTTCATGTGGCATGTTCACTGTTGACATTTGGGCCTCAAATGTCAGCACAAATGTCACCTCCTCGGAGGGATTGTCACAATCTCTTTATCACTGGCTTCATCCTACGTCTTCATCAGTCTCTCTCATATTGCCCCATCATTTTTATCTGAGCACTTATCTGCCACTAGTTGACCACTAGTGCATTACCTCTCTCTCCTCCAAACTATATACTCTCCTCAAAAGGTAATCTCTTCCCTCTATGTTCATGGCAGTCCACTTACCTTGAACAGTACCTGGCACAGAGCAGGGACTTTAATATGTGTTGAACAAACTAAATGAGCATCGATAAATGTCTTTATCTTGCCAAACAAAATGTGGCTGAAGCCTCAAAGGAGAGGAGTCTCTAAATTCCACACAACATAAAAGGGTAGGAAGCAAAGTGTACTAACACAACTGCCTCACGTATCAATGAATACATTTTGTTTAGAATTATTTACCAGGTCTCCGCTTATTCAGAAAACTAAGATAATTTTCAGGTAATGAGTAGTAGCGTCTGACAGATGCAAAACAGAGATATTGATCAGGTTGCTGATTCCCAGAACTCAGGCCCCATTTCTCTCCAAAGTTAAGCAGAGTTGAGGAAGTATAAAATGTAAGCAGGGTAATTAACTCCTGGGTGGTTGCTGCTTTTGGAGTTTCAGAGTGTCCTTGAGTGTTATCATCTCTTACAACCAATCCATCTCCACCACCCACCGATATCCCCCCAAAGCACCACACTATCCCTGCTGAACAGGTGTTAATGACATGAGAAAGGGCTTTGAATTCAGCTGCATGGTTTTGAGAAAGTCACACAGACACTCCCCACCAACTAAAGTCTCTAGATATTTCCTCGCCTACTATAGCTAAGTCATGTCCTAAAACTTTTAAGGCCCACAGTAGATCTTTATATTCATTTGCTGCAGCAAGTCAAGCAGTCTTGCACAACTTTGTCACTATTTCCCACTTTCTCCTGACCTCTGAGACTGATTTCTGCAAATGCATCACACCCTAAGTCCCCCAACCTCTCCTCTCCTCTGTTTCTCTCTTTCATACGATTCCACACCCACAGACACATGCAGAGCTTCTCTTCAGCTTCTTCTACTCTACACCGACTCACAGCCATGAGAACACATTTCCTTTTCCTCTTCACAGGCTCCTGAAATGAGGTCTTTGTTGCTAAAAGCAATTGTAAGCATTGGGTGACCAACTCTAGAAAATTAGTACAAGTTCTACCAAGGTTAGAGTCAGGAGAAAAATCTGTTTCCATTTCAGTTGCCTTCACGTTATCCACAAAATGAACATGCCCCTTCTCTTTTGTTTGTTCTCTAGCTGCAATTCTTAACAAAAATTAAGACAAAAGCTATTCACTGTACCACTTTGAAAAGTCAGTTTCTGTTTGCCATCAGCATTCAGTTAAAATCAAGAGTGCACCATCCACTTCACTTTTTGAGCATCATTTCTCATCAGAGCAGCTGCACCATCTTGATTTCCAACAGAAACTATGGACAAGATAGTATTAAAAAACTACTGGACTGCATTAGATTCAACCATCAATCATTAAAGACATGAGCCAGTGTATAATTCTGCAGTCCTGAGATTGATAAGCAGGCATTCTGAACAAGGAAATAATTTGTGGAATATCTGATGTTGACACAAAGGATAAGGAGTAAAAATATCAGATAAGAAAAACAATACTGTTTTCCACTGACTTGAAAATAATTGAAATGAATAATTGTCTACCTAATATCTACCAAGTGGAGTATAATTCAGCTATTCACAGCTATTCATAGAGTTTTTAATAAGATGAGACAGCATAATATATACGGTTAAATAAAAAAGCAAGATGCAACAGACAAGCTGAAGAAGAAATATATGAAAACAGGAAGGGAACCAGAAGACAGGGGTAAGGGAGGAAGGGGACATAAAAAAGAGGGAAGATGTGTCATGTAGATGTACCACGTACCTACAAAGAAAGCACTCATTATGTTTCTCAAACATGTACTAATAAATTAAAAAAAGAAAAAGTTGTCAATATCTTTTTGGTTGATCAGAAAATATGCACATCCTTGTTTTCCTAATTTTTCTGTTTCTTTTATTTTCCAGGCTGTGTACAATACTTATGTATTTAATAAAGCAATTCAGCAATTTTTTATTTTATTTAAGAAATGTCTAAAATTTGTAAACTTCTTTTATTTTGCAAAAAAAAAAAAAAAAATTCTGCCCTAACTCAGCATCATAGCACTATGGTGCTTGAAGAAAGTAGACAGATTGTCACCATGCTTCTTCCCACACCCAATTTCCAAGAAGGGCTGAGGTTCCAGAAAAACTGCTTCTAGAGGCCTCGGTCTGGTAGAGAGTCTAACAGCCCAAAGACTCTAGGAGAATCAACACAGAAGGCTAAATCATGCAAAGCTATCAGTCCAATTCACCAACCACAGAAGGAAAAGGAATGATTTAGAGACAACCATAAGACATTTAGTCTTATAACCTGCATTATTTTCTTCCTAATACACGAAATTGTGTAGAAAGTTACCATAATTGTGCCCATTTTATAGATAAGAAAATGAATGCACGGAGAGGGAAAACTCCTTGGTAGAAATCGATCTGCATCCTTCTATCAATATCCAGATGCAAACCATGTCTACAGATGTCAATGATCAGGCTCTCTGCATTACTCCACCTGGACCTTCATTTAGACAACAGTGAAGAAACTATCAGAGATATGGAGTCTGTACATCACCAGCATCTATGCTAATATGCACAGGGTACCTTGCTAAAGGACTCCTAACTTTATGGATTTCAGGAATGCAAGACACTAAGGTCCCATTTCACTCTCTTAATTCTAGAAAGGCCACAGGGTTGGAATTAATTACAGATAAGTTACAGTGTGTATTTGATTACTGTTTTAGATCACTATTTTCTAAACATGGGATTGCTGAGTCAAAAAACATGAAGATACTTAAAAGCTTTGATATATGCTCTTCCAAACTTACCTAGCAAAAGGTTACATAATATACAAATAACCTTATATCTTTGCCAACACTGTGAGACTGACTATAGGAAGGAAGACTCTAAAATCAGATAGCTCAGAGGTCATGCATGGTATAATCTGAATATGCCACTCAAACATTTTACCTCAGCAGTGGCAAAGACTGCCCGCCTGATTTTTGGAAAAATGGAATAAGTGGCTGTGGTTAAGAAACAGAACAAGCATAAAATCATAGAAAAGAATTCAAAAACTGATTGTGACCTTAGGCTCCCTATACAAAATTCCCGAGAGAACAATGGAGAGCGTGTAGGGCTCTGCTCATAGTTACTGAGAGCCTGTTCCTTTCTACGCTTTTATGTTTTAAATTCATCCTTAGGACACTTTCGTGAGAACTTACATTTATCCACATTCTACAGAAAGGAGGGGAAGTGTCAGTTATACAAAAGCAGCACACACAGTGACACACTGTATATAATGTAGTAGCGATAACAAACAAACAATATAGTACATATTTACTATACTGTCCTTTTCTTCATTAGAAGTCTGCTACATTTGCTTATTTTAAAAAGTTGACTTTATAACCCTATGGCATGTTTTACCAACAGCAGCCTCATACATCTCAGGTTTCCTACATCTCTTGGCTGCATCCAGAGGCTGTATCACACGATTGACCTACACCATCTACGTGCAAGTGCACCCTGGGAAATTCACACAATGATGAAATAGCCTAACAACACATTTCTCAGAATATGTACCGCTGTTAAGCAAAACGCATAACTTTCCTAAATTGCCCTCCAGAAAGACTGCAGGAATTTGTACTTTTGACAATGTCATCACCATGTCTCCATCAATACCACTGTTCAAACTGCTGTCAACACAAATGGAGAAAAACTATGTCTCTGTTCTTCATTTATAAATCCAGTTGTAAAGCTCATGTTTTTTCAAGGTTTTTAATGACTGTAGCAATTTTTTTCCACAAGAACTGTCTATTCATGCCTTTTTCTCACTTTTCTATCAAGACACTGGCCTTTTTTGTTGTTTATTAGTTTTCTTTGTAGAGTAAGAATAGCTGGCTACTGTGCAACTTATGTGTTGTAAATATTTTTTGTAAGGTTTTTCTTTTAACATTTTGTGTTTGTATTTTTTACTTACAAACATTTATGACTTTTATGTAGGGAAATCCATCATTCTGAATCTTTGTGGTTTATTTCTTGGCTTTTATATTTTGAAAGCCCTTGCTCTCCTTGAAATCAAATAAATATTCACCTATATTTTCTTAAACTCTTTTATGTTCTACTGCACTATGGTGACTCTTATTTTGTATGGGTGAAAAGTCACACAATAACTGAAATATCTTTAAGGTTTAAAAATGCAAAAGTAAAGCCATCTGAAAAGACACATTCCCTGGCAAATAAATTATGGATGATTCTGTCCCCTTTGTAATCTCAGGGATGACAACGATAGTGTACATCAAGCACCCTCTGAAAAGTCCTAAATCCCTTTATCCCAGGTCCCCAGTCTGGGCCTTGTGGGGTCCCTAATGCTGTGATCCCCCAATAGAGTATCAGATTTCAGTCCAAAGGCGAATAACTATTGTAATAGGTTGTTTTCATTTCCAAATCTCTTATCAGCTATGTATTCCCAGAACATCTGCCCTGTGCTCGACCCCAAATCTCAATGGGAGAAGCCGAGGGACACACAGGCACACCTACAGGGGTCTTCCCTGGGTCACTAGAGGCACAGGACATACAACTATACCTGGAGGAGGGGGGTCTTCCTGAGAAAAAGCAATTAAAATTCACATCACAAAAGAAATCAGGCTTTTTTTAAATTCTAAACTGCAAAATGTGGTGTGGTTAATCAGAGCAATTATAAATGGTAACATCATTATTCAAGCTTCTATTTCCAAACGAAGTCATTTAAATGAATACATTTTCTGCCTTGAAGCAGTGGCTGCCAGTGAGCCTTTAAAAAGAAAAGAAAGGAGTTAAAAAGAAAAACAGGAGAAGCCACTGGTATAAAGCCTTGGAGGATGGAATAGGAAAAAAAAATGGGAGCTGGGAGCCCCAGGTGCAGCCTTGGGATCCAACCCAGCTTCATTATGTGACCTTGGACAAGACCTCAGTTCACACCTGTGCAGCCAGGATAAACTTGTATTCATGAGAGCCCTTCTGGCTCTGATATTGGGGATCTAGAATTCTATAGCTTATTTTAAGATCTACTTTTTATGTACAAGGCATCTGTAATTTTATAGGATCCATAGAAGTATTACATACATTCTTTCATTCCAATAAAAGACAAATTTTTCATGACCTGCCCAAGGCGTTTCTAAAGGGCAACAGACTAACTTCCCCAAAACTTCAGCCTACATGCACACGACCACTGTACCCCAAGGAGGGGACATATGAGTATTGGCCTCAGAATGTCCTGGGTGCACATCTCTATTCTGACCAAGATGGCTGTCTTAGTTACTTTATCATTGTTGGTACAAAATATCTGACACCCACAAGTTAAATGAAGAGAGGTTTATATAGGTTCTTAGTTTGTAGAGGTTTCAGCCCACATCTGGATGGTTCCAAAGCAGGAGGACCTGGCAGAGGGGCATGGCAGAGGAGAAACACTTCATGGCATGGCAGGCAAGAAGTAGAGAGGGGTCAAAGAAGTGGGAAGGATATACACTTCCAGGTCATGCCCCTAGTGACTCACCTCTTCCCACCAGGCTTCACTTCCTAGCATCGCACCAAGCTATGAACTCATTAGTGGAATAATCCACTGATGAGCATCACACACTCATGATCTAGTTACCTCCCAAAAGCACTACCTTTAAGCACATGCAGCTTGGGGAGGACATATAGGTATCAGTCATAACAATGGCCCTATTGTTCCTCTTTGGTTTGACTAAATGTGAAGCACATTTATACTTGACTGTAGATCCCTGCCTTGTTTCCTTTTCTCCAGAGCATTTATTTTAGAAAACTTTTAATTATGAATTCTTTCTCTGCCCCTCTGAAATGTATGTAAATCTCCTGGCCTCTTACCAGTTTTATAGTCCAAGAAACATCTTACACTGGGACCTGGAAACTATCGCTTTGAAATGTAAGCATCTGTCTTAGTTACCTTCTGTTGCTGAGGCAAAATACTCAACACCCACAAGTTAAAGGAGGAAAGATTTATTTTAGCTCACAGTTTGTAGATGTTTCAATCCACAGTTGGCTGGCTCCAAGCCAGGACAACATAGCAGAGGTGACGGGCAGAGGAAAAACAGTCCCAGACAGGAAGGGATGAAGCAGAAAGCCTGCCTTCTTTTTGTCTCTTTAGATTCCATTCAGGCTCAAGCCTATTGGTTGGTGCCACTCATGCCTAGTGTGGGGCTTACCTCTTCAGTAAATCCATCCAGAACGGTGTAATCCAATTAGAGGACAATTGGGCCCTGCCCTAGATCCCTGATCTCCCAAATGAGTGTATAGTGAAGGCTTAAATAAAATGAGACAAGTGGTGTGATTTTAGGGATCCAGGAAGGTCAAAACCCTTTAGTCGAGTTCAAGACTCTGAGGGCTAAGACAAAGACTTCTTTGGACTGCTCATATTTATTAGATTAAAACAAAGGGCATGGAAACTGAGGAAAGCACAGGAAATGAGCAGGACCTTGGAGTCACTTCAAAGACTTCTCCAGAGAGTAAACTACATCAATTAGGAGAATCGTCTTATCTCCATGATGAAATTTATGGTAGGAGTGAGACTGCAGGAGTGAGATGCCTGCCGCTGCAGTCTCTATTTACTTCATTAGTGCTGGAGCCAAGGTGCCCTCAGCTGTGGCTTTATCTTGCCCTTTGAGGTATCTCTGGCCTCATAGGTTACTGGCCTTAGCCAGGACCAGTGACTCATAGTGGTCCACTTACTATGAATCAGCTCCCATCACCAGGCAAGGGGCCTGGGTCTAGGACAGACTCACAGATAAACATAGAAAGCCAATTAGTTCATTTTAAATCCTGCTCAGAGCTGCTTCATAGTGGTCTCCAACAGAGGACTGATCCAGGTATCACATACTTAATCCAGTACCATGCATCCAATATCAGCCACCTCCCAAAAGCCACATCTATGAGTGTAAGAGGCTCTGGGGGGACAACTAGATATAAGCCATAAAACAGCATCCCTACCTGTCAATCTTTGTGAGAGGTAGGAACCTAATGGGTGTATTACTCCAACTTTTAAAACTATCTCCTACTGAGACAGTTTATTTTTCCTTTGGCAAGGCCAGTTACAAACACTTGGTTCAAGAATTCCACCTCTTAAAAATCCTCCAGCCCTGTGTTTCAGCAGAGCAGTTTGGTTTGTCACTCCTGTTGCAATAGTCGCAAATTACATCTTTCTTGCCTATTTAAATCGATGCACTTTTTTCCATAAGCAATGTCACTTGTACACACGCATCTCCTTCAATTTCCTTGAACCTCAGAGGCCTTGTAAAACAAACATTCACTCCTCATTTTCAGGTGTCAATTAGGTATTTCAAGGGGTGGATCAGAGCATACACATAACTGCCCGCAAAGAGCATGTAACCACACCCATGGGTCACGCTTGCTCACACTGATGAGGGACTGACAATGTAAATGGTTTTGAAGAAGCCACAAGAAGAAGCTTTAAAAACTGCTTTTTAAGAAGCTTGCCTTTGGGTGGTATTTGGAATCCCGAGAGCATTCCGAGAATGACCCTGAGCTAGCCAGCTGCATAAGAATTCAGGCACCCATGTGACCTCCTGCTAAACAGTTGAGATATGTGGGAGTGTTTCAGATGTGAGAGCCAAGAATAAATAAAGCAAGCTGGCCAGAGCAGAACAATTACTGGACCACACACCCAGACATGTCATGAAAGGTTATTTTAAGCCACTAAGTTGAAAGATAGTTGGTTAAACAGAAAAACTAGTTGGAACTATCAACCGCTTATTTTCTGTTCATTTTTTTTTTTCCTTCTTTCTTAGAATGGTTTTTAGTGGTTGGCTAGGAAAGCTAGCAGAGTGCTAACAAACATGATAGGTTCTCCTCTCTGGCTCTTTTTCTAGGCACTTGCAGCTCCACAGTCAGAATTAGACTCATGGGAAGCAGCTACTAGTTGGTAGGCCCCCAATTCTTCCAAATAAAGATGTGGATGACCTGTCAACTTTTACAGCATGACCAGTACATGAGGCTCTTGCGTTGTTTCAGGTTTACCTGCTGAAAAGCTTTCCTTTGATGAATTTAAGAGATGCCACCCGGGATTTTCTGCCCTTGACCATTAGATCTCAAATGTTCACATTTATGCAGCATCACTAGATGGGTCATGGATAAAGAGACAGCAGTAACTAAGAAGTCACCCATCTGTCCTGTCCTTGGGGAGCTCCCAGTGTGGTGTGAGAGGCAGACAACAATGAAATAGACAAACAAGTAACATAAGTGTATCATGTGATAAAGACTGGGAAAGGAACAAGCACAGAGCTTGGCAGAGGGTAGGGACCATTAGAGGCTGAGGTAGGGACCATTAGAATCTACTTGACTAGGTGAACAGGGATGGTCTCTTGGAGGATGTAAGATCTGAAACTGTATCCAAGAGTATGAAGAAGTGCTAGGTCAACAAAGACCTTTAAAAATCCAAAAGATGACCGTTGCCTATATATTCTGATACACAAGGGGAGAGTAGGAAGAGAGGAGGCCACAGGGATAGCCAGGGTCACCTCTGTCCTCCTCAGCATCCCCAACATGAGCCACTTCTGTTCTTTTAGTACATGTGCCTCCTGAGGACATGTTCCAGTAGATCCTTTCTGCTCTATCATGCAGAGATTAGATGTCAGGAATCTCTTTGTAACAGGCATGGTGTGGATTTACTTCTGAACATCGCACAAGTTAGGCAGTAGATATAATCACTACCTTCCCCACACCCAGAGGGATGAGGCCACCTGTGCCTGCTATGCTTTGTACCTAGATGTCCCTCCAAAGCCTTACAGATGGGGCTTTTCAGAGGTGGCTGGATCTAGGATATGTGAATATGCATAATAGGAAGGCCCACCTTGGGTATGGCTGGCACCACCCAAAAGGCTTGTAGCCTGGATGGGCTAAAAGGAAAAGAAGGCTACTTCCTGTTTGCCATTTAATGAGCTGCTTTTCCTTAGCCACCTTGCCTTGGAGCCAGTCAGGTATGGACTGAAACTTCTACAAACTGTACCTAAACATAAACCTTTTCTCCTTTAACTGTGTGTTGGGTATTTTGTCTTAGCAATGAGAAAAGTAATACAACACTGAACAGCCAGGCAGGGTGAGAGGCAGCTTGGACTCAGACTCCAGGGTGGTTCTGGTGGCTCCTACGTTATAGTGACTTCATCTCAGGGTGTTGGGGACTTGGTTGCTTCTGTCCCTCTTCACTTCAGGGATTCCAATCGCCTATTTTCTATGCTCACTACTCCTCATCTCATGGAGACCAAAAGGAGGCTCTCAAATGCCTCCTCTTATGTTTCAAGTAAGCCACTCTGTAGCCTGGCAGCACCATGCTGATCTCTGAGTTGGAATCACAGTACAGGCAAGTTGAGAAGAAAGATACTGTGTTGTCCAAGTAAATCTCTAAACATTCTATTCATATCATCACGCTGTTTAATCACTTGATCCACCCCAGGAGGCTGAGCAACTTAGCAAGATCACAGAGCTCCTGGCCTAGGGTAGAGCCATGGAAGGAGTCCAAGCACCATCAGGCTATTTTGCTGCCTACTGAAGTTTCTCCAGAGTGCCCAGTCTACTGTCAGAGAGGCATCTCCAAGATGTGCACAGGACATTAGCAGAACAACTGCTTTCTGAGTCTGGGTCTCATCCTGAGACGAATGCTATCTACTGGGTGGTGCTCCCCAGAGGTACTGTCTATAACCTGTTAGAAAAGACCCCCAGAGATTCCAAATCCTTTGGAGTTGTTACTTGGTAACTTCCTGTTGCACCTGAGGGCCTTGTTTTGAACTTCCTGCTTTGTTTCTGGTAGTCTACTTTTTAGTATCTGAACCTTGTTCCATTCTCCTTGTTTAACATGGGTATTATCTGGGAATACACCCATCTCCAGTCCCAAATTTCCTTCTTGTAGCCCCATTCTCCTGATCTGACAGCTCCTCCACCCCATTCTCCTGATTGGACAGCTCCACTTGGTCTCAATCTCCTGGGCCTTAGAGCTGGTTGGCTGGTCTACCACACCCATCTGGGCTTTACCTGGGGAACAGCATCGTGTTTACAATCACATGCACTCAGATAAAGACAGATGTATTTTCTCATGCCATAAGTGTTAATGAAAATAAACTTATTCAAACATACACAAGTACACATCTCCTGAGGGTGTAAGCAGGTATATTCACATATGTGCATATATGTGTACAAATGTGCTTGTATATGCAGCTCACAGATACATATACACTCCCCTCCTCAATTCACAAAGAAGTGATACAAAAATGTTGTATCAAAAGCCCAGGAAAGACTAAAATTGACAGACCATACAAAGAGGCAGACAGCAAAGTCCTGAGCACACCAGCTAAAAGGCCCCTGCTATTGTCTATCACCGAGAGGCTTGTAAAAAGCTCGCATTATCTCTGACACAAATACGGCTCTCCTCTTTCTCTAGGATTCCAATAAAGATAAGAGCTTTCTCATTATTCTAATGTGGAACAAAAACAATTTTCCTTTCCAAAATCAGCACATTGAAATAAAATATCTTTAATTAACCCTAACACTCCCCATCCCTACCTCATGATCCTTCAATAATCCCTGGCGCCTTCTCTTGAACAGCTACTAAGTTTTCATATATGTCATGCTATATTTAATTATCATAGTAACTCCCTAGGTAAGGAACACTTTTCATAGCGTTATATATAAATAGATAGGGTTGAAGGTGTTTTTTAATTTGACCAACTGTGTAATCAGTGTAAATTTGTTTGATGCCTAAATTCACTCTCCTGTGTGATGCCAAGCATTGGCACAAAGAGTTAAAAGTGACTTAAGAACTAGGAATCATCACTAAAGGCATGAATGAATGTCACATGGGAAACAGAGACAGTGTGCGACAATGACAGAGAATGACAGAATGGCTTAGTCGTAGGAGGCCCGGAGAGTCAGTGTACTGTTGGAAAAGAGAGCAGAATGAGAAAGTAGCAAATTCAGGCAGGTGGACTAAGGGATATGAAGACCCGGAGGTGAAATGCATCTAACTCACTTAGAGGCCACAGCAAGACTGGTCCTAACAGAGACAAGAAGGAAAGTGAGATTCTGAGTCAGGGTTTTCATAGCAGCTTAAAAGCCTGGATATTTATTCTTCCAACATGTTTACGGGTCCACAATGGCATGCCAACCCCTATACTGGCAAACATGGATTAGAGAAGTGATCTGAACAGGACTAGGGTCCCTACACTTGTGAAACTCATGTTCTTGTGGTAAGGAACAGATCAAAAACAGTAAGTAGGATTTTTAAAAAGCAAATGATGTAGAATAAAAATGGCAAACTTGCCAGGCATGGTGACATACACCTGTAATCCTACCTGTAATTTGGGAGGCTGAGGCAGAAAAATCATCAGTAAAGATTGAGGGCAGCCTGTGATGCACAGCAAGTCCAAGGCTAGCGTGGACTACAAAGTGAGACCCTAGCTCAAAACAAAAGCAGGAAATAATGTGGGAAAGAAAAAGCAAATATACACCAGAAGTGATGGAGCAGGAGTCACAAGCTCAAGTGGAACAGAAGAGCTCACTAAGAATGACATGTAAACAAAGACGTGGGGATGGTGAGGGAATGAGTCCACAGGTATGTGGAAGGATGCTAAAAATATAGGTAACCCTGAAAGACAGTGCAAAGGCCCTCAGGCAGGTGTATCTCTTTGTTCAAGGAACAGCCCGATGGCCAGGAGAGCTAAAGTGACTAAGGATGTGAGAAGTACGACACAAGGTCTAAGTTCACCTCCATCGATCACGAGTGCCTCAAAAGATGAGACAACAGAGGAATAATATTAGTACAATGAGGTAGCAATGCCAAGCTCACTGACTATCATTTCATGCATCTGAATAAATCATTCTTTCCATGAATTGACTGGCAGGAAAATAAGGCTGCATATTAATATGATATTCAACTAACATATGGCATTAATACGAAGATCTGAACCTGTGCCACCCAGGATTTCACTGCACAGATGAGACCCTCCTGAGCCACGGGTAGTGAGAGGACCCTCAAGTCAGATTATCTTTTTTAACAGAAGCACTTCCAAGACGGCCATGGGGTGTGTGGGCACAGATTCCAGGGTGTTCCCAGCTTTCCTATGCCACAGGGAAGTGCAACTATTGTTGCCAAAGCCGATTAGATCCCTGAGACCTCCGCCTGCCCATTTCAGGACAGCAACTGGAATTTGATGGAAATGGGTACCTCCCTTCAAACTGCTCCTTCTGAGTGCCTTTCTTTCCCTGTCAACATCCAGTTGGCTCCAACCCCAGCATCCCCTATTATAATGGCTCAAGAAGCACTTTCTGCATTGGGCCCTGTCCATTCCTAGAGGTCAGATGGGGCCAGATGGGGTCAGCACATGCAGCTGGAGATTTCTAGCTCAGACACTACAGTAAAGAAAACAACAATAAAGAGCATTGATTCTACCTTGTGCCACATATTGTTCTAAGTGGGTTACATGGATTATCACATTCGAAGCTTATAAAATTCATATAAAGTGGATCATATTTTTACATTTCATTTTTCACATAAAGAAATACAGAATGGACAGTAGGTAGCTCACATACAACTTTGCAAATACAAAATTACATTTGAAGCTTACAAATAGAACTGTGCAGCAGAGATTTCATGAGTTCTAAAAGCTGGAAATAGACCCTTCTCTGTGAAAAGGTGACCCCATCCCCCTCTACAGCCATCAAGAAATGGTAGCTACATGCAGCTAGCCTTGGTGGGAACAGAGCTGCTGGGCAGCTCCACTTTGTTGGCCCCAATCCTTATGTGATCCTGGGGGTACAAGAGGACACAAGAAACCACTGAATCCAGAATTGTTGACAGGTTAATTGTCATCTCTCTCCTGAACCACTGCATCAGCTCCTTCCTCTTCCACCTTCCGTCCATCTTCCCACAGCAATCTCCCATAAACTCCCAGGAGACTCTGCCACTACCCTGCTGGAAATCCACCCCTAAAGATTCCCGTGTACTGTCTGCACTTCCCTTAGAGTATGCACCAGCCTCATAGGGTAATTTACATTTAAAGCCACTGACATTAAATAAAATTTAAACTTCAGTTCCTCACCCATCGTTAGTGGCTACAATGCTGGAACACACAGACACAGACAGGATCGCACAGCTGGCTTCAGTAGGACCTCAGTGACCCACATGGTCTGACCCTGCTTGCTTTTTTAGCTTTCCCTGGAGGGACACTTTGTCACAGCCTACGCTCCAGCTCCTGCCCTTTCTTCGATCCCTCAGTGTCCAACACTGCCTACCCGGCGTACCCTCACACACTGTCTTCCCTACCCTGCCCTTTCTGGGCTACTTCCTCCATATCCTTTAGGATCATTGCAAACTTCACTTCCCTGACACCCACAAATCTAAATTTACACAAGTAGATAGATGAAGACCACATTCATCACTGTAATCTCTCCTTATTGTCTGACTTCCTGTTTGTGGCCCTTATTAAACTCATAGTACCGCAACACAGAAATCCTATGACGTCTCATGCACAAAGCTACTGACTGGAAGGTACGTCGTCCTCTTCAAGGGACTGCATGGCAGCTGGCTTCCCTCAGAGAGTGGGCATCAACAGAGAGCAAGCCCATGGTAGAAACAGCAATATTTTATTATAATCTAAGCATGGAAGTCACAAATCCTCGCATCCACCAAGTTCTGTGGATCACACACACCAGCCTAGAGTAACCTCCAGGGATGTTCTTGGGGTGTGAGGATCATTGGGGGACCATCAGGGCTTTCTTGAAGACTGAATGATGTAAGCTTTCTGTCTTATTTGTCTTATTCTGTCTTATTTGTCCCCAAAGTGGGAAGACAGAATAAGTGCTTCATAAATAATCCTAAAACAAAGAATTGAATGACCCTGTCTTTGAGGGGTCTCGTTGTCCTCACCAACAAAACCCAAGGCATAAGGTCCCAAATGTTTTGTGCTCAGTCTCTATTACAATGGCTTTTGATCACTGAAGTGGTCAGCTTTGGGGCTTGGGTGGCTCTTAAAGATGACATTTAAATGAAGAAATGTGGCTCTGTGGTCCATGGAACTGCTCTCTCAGGGACAGGGTATTGGCATGGTGGGGTGCTTCCCTCCCTTTGATTTGGGTCTAGTCCAAGGTCCCCGATATTGGAAAGGACACAAGCGGCTCTGCTTTAGATCTCAGATTCATGATGGTCAGTGAAATTATGCACCCACTACAACAAGAAGGCAGAAACACAAGGCTGACAAAGCCACTGACTTTTTATAAGATGCTTCTCCCAGTCAACAAACCAGGAAGGATGGTGACTGCAGGACACAGAAACCTCTAGTCAGAGCCTATGACTGAGTTTGTCACTTTCTTCAAAATGAGTACTGAATCTTGACCCAATAGGCAAAGAGTAAGCTGGTAGACTTGATAGGAACAAGGGCAACTGTCTGACAAACAGATTCCCTGTAACCTGGGACTTCCAACACCTACGAGCATCATGATTCTGGAATACTGCAGCTATCTTGAGTGTACCACCTGATCCTTGCAAAATCTACTAGACAGTAGGTCCACATCTATTACTCATCATGAGGCCTCAGGACAGCATCACAATGTCTGGCACACAGTAGGTACTCAATAAGTATTGTACAAATGAACTAATGAACATGTGGGCAGTTGCCACAGATGAGGATTATTAGAAAAACTTAGATGTATATAAATACTCAAAGTTATGCAGGTTCTATTGAATACAGAGCCTTCAACTATCTGATTTCAAATCTTAGACTTCTTCACAGTATACTGAACCCTGAAACATTTTGCACATGAGTACAACCACAATTAGTAGAATTTTGCCAATTTCCATGCGAAAACATGGAAGACTTCAGAGACCTAGAACAATTTGTGAACAGTGAGAGATGAAGACACATGACATGACATGGTTTAGGAGGACCACAGATGTCAGCTGAGCAGTTTTTCAGGTACATGGTGCACCCACATCCTGGTGGGTGCACGTACACTGAGCCCTTCCTGAGTCAGCTTTCCCAGTGATGCTGAGGACGACCACCGAGGTAGAACTGGGGAGTGAAGAATGTGTCACTTTAGAAAGAAACACTAACTCCACCAGCTCCCACAAATTACTCCAGCTCTTACCACATGGATGTTCTGTCCAGTTTTTCAGCCACACACACTTGATTCTACTTCCCAGACTCACTTCCTTCTGCTTTCTTGGACCCCACAGAGGAACACAAACTTCCAAACTTTGTGATTTTGCTGTTACCCTTCATTCGTCTTCCTTAAGTATGATTTCAAATGAGAAAACTGATGATGAGTAACTGGAACTTTGGGTTGTAAACTTGAAAATCACTGAGAACTTGAAAGGTTACAACAGAAGGACAGAAAAGTCTAAAATCACAGCAAATCTAAGACCCCAGGCACGTGGTCTCGTAGGATTCCCACAATAATATATAAGCCTTGTGGAGCTGTTTAATGAAGAAGGAAAAGCAAAACAAATGTACAGAGTAGGCTGCACTTAGGTTCTTTAATTTCCACAGACAGGTTACTGTTGTACTGCAAAAGTAAAAGATGTGCCTACGAATCATGACATACATGTTGATGAATGCCTATTACCTATTGAAGCCATCACCTTTTCAAAGAGATATTAAAAATAATATGTGCTCGAATAAAAAATCATTTTAAAAGATGAAGGTAAACGTGATTTTAAAGGATTTAGGACAGTGTTGGCTAGCTATGGCCTGCCAATTGTTTTTGCAAACAAAGTTTTATTGAAAAAATGTTTTAAGAAGATATTTGCTAGCCAAATCTTTAAAGAAACATGTGCTATAGTTTATGATAGCCATTTCTTGGAAACAACTTAAATTCCCATCAACTGAGGAATGAATAAAAAACATGTGGTAAGGGGCTGGGGATTTAGCTCAGCGGCATAAGCACCTGCCTTGCAAGCAGGCAGTCGTGAGTTCAATCCCTGGTACCGATAAAAACGAAAAAAGACAAAAAAAAAAAAAAAAAAAAAAACATGTGGTATATTTATACAATGGAGTACTACTCAGCCATAAAGAAGGATAAACTGGAGGCTTTTCTAGGTAAATGAATTCATCTTGAGAATATACTCATCAGTGAGATAAATAAGACACACGTGTAAACATCATATTGTTTCATTAGCGTGGAAAGCTGAAAGAAAAAATATATATGTGTATGTATAGGTATATAAAATAATAGTGAGATAGATAGACTACTGATTTCTGATTTCACTGAAGAGAAAGTTTGTGCTGGTATTGTTTGGACAACTGAATGCAGATGTCTTGTGCTCTAGGTGAATGATTTGAGGATGGCAATATGCAATATATGTACCACTGTTGCCCCTGATTGACATGTTTTGAAATAAAAATAAATAAATACAATGATTTTGAAAATTAAAAAAAAAAACCTGTATGCTGATCTCTAAAGCTGACACCTTACTGAGGTTGTATTTCATGCATTTATAATATTATTGCAGTACTAATAAAACAATTAATTCAATAACTGAGTGAAATCATTTACTACATGGAATTTAGATTTGTTCTGTTAGGGTCAAGAAAAGTGTTTGAATTTTTTAAATATATGAACTCTTCTATAAAATACCTAAGTCAATAATGGGCAAGCATCAGTGAGCTAAGGTACATATACAGAGTCTGCTTTAAAAAATGTACACTGCTTCAGGGAAAAAAAATAATATGAGTTTTTTCAGCAGATGACGTTACCTCATATGGGAGACCCTAAAGGATGTTTTATATCACAGAAAAGCCACTACACTGCCTGCCTTACAGAAGAGACTGAAAAATGCATATGCAGCAATCTCAAGGGCCAAGTTTCCCCCAGCAGCAGTTTGCCACACAAATAAAAGTCTGGAAGCTAACAGCTACCATTGTGAGCACCTCTTGTAATTTTAGAGGCTAAAGATAACTTGTATTAATCACATGATGTCTCGATAAATTTAGTATTAAAATATTTCTGTAATTTTTTCTTTTCCTCAACGGTGTATACATTTTTGGCGGATGCTGTGCATATAAGGGGCCATGATAAGCTTGATGCCCTAGAAAATTCTACATCATGAACTGACACAATATCTCATGTATATTCAACAGGATGGCAAAAGTGATGAATCTTGAAAAAAAAAATAAGGCAAAACCTTACTTGAATTTTTAAACAAACATATTAAAATGAGAAATGGCTTTGAAAACAGGTACTGTCACAGCTTTAGAATTCTAAGTCAGAGGCCTTTTTTGTTCATGGGAAGGATAAAATGATAACACAAAAAAGGTCAAAATCTAAATAGGGAAAACTAATTCATTACTCATCCTAATGAAAAGGAGAGCTTGCAAAGTTAAATGATTTAGCAGATATTGTTTCATAATTGGGAAACAATTGTGTGAAGTGAGCAGTATTGATCAGAGGGGCTTCTATTACAGAAAGGAATAAAGATTGTCTGCAAGACATAAAGAGGATTAAATGAATAAATTCAGGGTTGGAAGGGGAGCTTCACAGGTCAGGTGGACCTTGGGGAGAAAGAACAAAGCCAAGAGACAAGGCAGGCAGGAGTTGGAAATGCTTTGCATTTTTAAATTTTATTTTAGTCTCAATAGACAAATAATAATTGTATACACTTATGAGGTGTAATGGGATGTTTCAGGACATGTATATATTGTGGAACGATAAATTCAAGGCAAGCTGTTTAACATATCCATCATCTCAAATATTTATCACTGCATTTTGATAAGAACATTTAAAATGTTTTCTTCTAGCTATTTTGAAACATACAACATATTATTACTAACTATAATCAGGAAATGGTTTGCATTGTTTTAACTACAAAGACAAGGAAAGCTGAAAACAGTAGGAATTTAACCAAGTAGAGTCAAAGGTCATAGTTATATTTCTACTGGAAAAATTCATCCCCTGTGGCTGGAAATGAGGCTCCTCTCCCAAGCTAATGAAATAATCATAGAGGCCAGCCACCCTCACTCTCTCTCTGGGGTCTGAAAACTTTTCAGTAGAGCACTAGATAGTAAATATTTGCGGGTTCTCAAGACATACAGTGTCTACTGCAGCTAATCATCTCTGATGTGTAGCAGCCCAACAATATACCAAGGAATGATCACAGCTGTGTTCCCATAGAACTGTAAATACCAAACAATAAGGTGAACATTTAGGTTTTTAAAATGTAGTGCAATAAGAAACATGTCATTAATTCCCATAAAGGGATTCATAAACTTTACCTGGCTTCTAACACACATATTCCATCATTCTTGGCAATGTATCTTTTACTGTAATCATATTTTTTTAATTTAAGCACCCACTGTATTTTTTTGATTATCTGAAATACTATATGATTCCACTCACATGAAGTGCCTAAAATCATCAAATTCGCAGATAAAAAGTAGCATAGTGTCTGTCAGGGACGTGGAGATGGAAAGAAATGGGAGATGGTTGCTTCATAGATACCATTTCTTTGAGGAAGATGAAAAAGTTCTGGAAATACATATAGTGATGTTTCCATGAGATTATTTGTGTACTTAATGCCACTGAATTTTACACTTCAAATGGTAACTTTATAACTATATTTATAATAAAAACAAATATATTTTTTCATTGTTTATTGATACCATTTAGATATGTATAATGATCACATTCATCATAGGGAACTGGTACCTGTAATGATATACTTTGATTTTTCTTTTTTCCCTGTTCCCCTCCCCTCCCTTCAACCCTTCTTCCCATCCTTATTTACAAAGCTTTGCTTCCATTTTATTCTTCTTTTCTCATTTCCCTCTTTTCTTCATTTCTTTTCTAAACCCTTCTTTTCTAAACCCTTTTCTCCTCCCTAGCTCCTCTTTCCTTTTGAAAACTTTCTTCCTATTTCACAATCTATTATATATTTTGGTTCTTATTTACAGTTTTAGTTTCTCACACCAGAAAGACAATGTGATATTTACATGTCTAATTTATTTAAATTAAGAGTACAGTCTCAAGGTCCATCCATTTAGCTATAAATGTCTCTAGTGTATCCACTATATTAAAAACATCTTTTTTATCAACGGATATTGGTGGGCATTAGGAGCAGAGATACAGCCCATAGCACTCCATCCCACACAGCCAGCAACAAGCATCATGAGAGGACAGAGCTGAGCCAATGAACGTAGGACACGGCTGGTACAACCAGTAGGAGACAGCTGTGCACACTGGGAGCAGCCTCAGGCTGTCTGTCTGAGGAGACCTCAGCAACTGGGACAGAGACACAGAGACAAACAGGTGTTTTTAAGATTGTTTAGTTCTTTACCTTTATTCTTGCTCTGACCTATTAATCTTTTTTCTTTCTTCAACTATCCTTTTAATTGTATGATATTTACATGTGATGGAACATTCTTTGTGGTCTTTCTGGTCTACTTTGGTAATCTCTTGCTTTCTCCTTCATTCTCTCTCACCTGCTCCCTTTTCCATTTTTCCAAAGCCTGGATGATTATCCTTTGTCCTCCAGTCATATTTCTATTATATTTCTTTTCATTTAGGTTTCTGCTTTCTCCCCAATCACTCTTAAATTTCCCCACCCCAGGGTAAAATCACTTTGTAAGGAGAAACTCTTTGTATACAAATTCCTGAGTAATGTTGCATTTTGTTATATAACTGTAGATCTTTCTCCTATAGTTAAAGGCACCAAATTAATAGTTGCCATGCTTTGTCAGGTTTTAGGGTTTGCTTGATGCTACTGTTATTGCTAATTGTACTAGTTACCCAGGATGTCACACCTGTTGTAATAAGTTGTTTTTCCTTGTATAACAACACTACGATTGTCTGGGGTCATAAACATCACCATTACCCCAGTACCAAAGGACTGGGTGCTAAGCCAAATAGATAGCAACATCTCATCCCTAATAAATTGGAAAGGTAGAATCTTGGAATACACACAGAGACCAAGAACTACCTATACCTAGAAGGTATCTCTGAGGAACAGACAAGCCTTAAGGGAAGCCGTGATACTAGTGATAAAACTTATCTACTATGAGAAACTTGCAGACAGCAACACAGAAAACAAAATAAAAAATACAAAATGACAAAATGCAGTAAAATATAACCCCTTACCTCCAACCCACCCATGACAAATCCATGGGAAAAAGGGATAGAGGAAATCAGAAGCCATCCACTGAATTCTCTGGAATGATAGTGATACAAGTTTAAACCAATGCAGGAGACTATAGAGAAAATCAGAGAAGAAATATTCTCCCAGGTAGACAAAAAAGAGAGACATAATGATAACCATGATGATAGACTTACTCAGGAAATCTAAAATAGGCATACATTAAAAAATATACATAGACAGAGGAGAAAATGATAGAAACCATGAACATCCAATAAAAGAAAGAAATGGAATCCATATAACAGACATTCAAGAAATTAAAAATTCCATTGAAAGCTTACAAAACTGCCCAAAAGCATAAAAAGAATATTAGAAGACAGTATTGTGGTTAGCAATCATGAAAAAAATCAGTCTCTGAGACTATTCTCATAAGTGAAATAAATCAGACTTATATTTGTAAATATCATATTGTCTCTCTAGTGTAAAAAATAATAAAAAACTGAAAGTGTAATAAGATCCAAAATGTATAATAGATACCGAGATAATGAAAGGGAAAGAAAGTGCTCCAAAAGATATAACTGGATGTATGTTTCAGTGTGCAAGACAGACAAACATATTACTAAGTTTTTGTTAGTTCATCAAACAGAATGGTTTGTACTGTCATTGTTTGACTGTCCACTTTTTACGCTTTGATTTTGTGACTTGAGCAACTACTTCTAAGATAATATATAATTTATCAACTAGTGATTTCTTACTTTTTTATTCTGTACTATTTCCACCCTTTTTTCTGTTTTGCTTTTTCTCAAAACCAATATATATATACCAGTCTCACAAATAGCAGGGAACCATGTAAAAAACAACCCAACAGCTGCAAGATGATGCAAAGAACAACATAAGATTGATTGAAGTCAATGAAAAAGCAGGAGTCAGCCCAAATGACATAAAAAACCTGCTCACAGAAATAATGGCAGAAAATTTCCCAAGCACAAAAAAATAATTAGACATACAGATGAGTCAGAAATACAGAACTCCAATTAACCATGATCAAAACAAATCTACACCAAGGCATATAATAAAGATTTCAGAAATTCAGCAGAAGAACAGAATATTAAAAGTTGCTAAATAAAATAAACAAATCACCTATAAAGGAAAGCCCATCAGAATCACAGCAGACTTCTCAATACTCCTTAAGTCAAGGAGAGTTTCTCACTTTAAGTCAAAGAGAACTTGAAATGTATTTCATGTCCTGAAAGAAAGCAACTGTCAACCCACATTGATGTACCCTGAAAAACTATCTTTTAAAGTCAGTATAGAAGTAAGATACTTTCATGTCAAAGAACAACTGAAGAAATTCGTGACCACCAATCCAGTCCTCCAAAATATTCTGAAGAATATTTTAGAAAGAGATAAAGAACACTACAATCGCCAAAATCTAATAGAAAGAATTCATTAGGTAAGACAAGCAATTAAACAGAGGAGAAAAAACACAACCAACAACAGGAAAATAAAATGACAAGGATAAGTCAATAAATATGAGTTATAACCATCAATATAAATGGTCTCAGTTCACAAATCAAAAGAAACAGACTGGAAGAATGTATCAAGAAATAAGATCCAACAATATACTGCATCTAAGAAACATATTTAACTCAAAAATTCATAGTCTGAAAATCAAAGAATGAAAAGCCGTACTTCATATGACCAGACACCAGAAAAAACAAAAGTAGCTATTCTATTTGCAGACAAAGTGAACTTTAAGCCAAGACTGACAACCACATACTTGTTAAGGAAATACTCCAAAATGAAAAGATAACAATCATGAATATATATGCACCAAATACAGATGCACCCAACTATATAAACAAATATTAACACACATGAAAAATCAAATAAGCAGTAACACAATTGTAATATAAACAAATATTAACAGACATGAAAAATCAAATAAGCAGTAACACAGTTGTAATGGGGGATTTAATACCCCACTGTCACAAATAGATAGATCATTCAAATAGAAAAATCAATAAGAAATATCAAGATTGAATCAAACCTGTGAACAAATGGACTTGGTTTATGTAGTCCACAGTGTTCCCTCCACAATGTTAGAATACACATTCTTCTCAGTTGCACATAAGACATTCTCCAAAATAGGCCACATACTAGCCCATACACATGCTCAAGTAAATGCGAAGGAATTGAAATTGCCCCATGCACATTATAGGACCACAGAACAATTAAATTAGACAATGGCAATGGCAAAAGAAACCACAAAAATTCCATAAACACATGAAAATTAAATAACACCCTCCTAAACAATCAATAGTTCACAGACACAATTACAGAAAAGTTAAACACTATTTGCAATTAAATGATAATGCCTATATTGTATACCAGAACTTATGTGATGCAATGAAAGCAGTCCTAAGAGGGAAAATTATAGCAGTTAATGCTCATCTCAGAAAAAGAGAATAAGCTCAAATGAGCAACCAAATATTGAATCTCAAACTTCTAGAAAAGGAATAAGTCAAGCTCAAAATTCATACAATGGAAGAAATTATAAAGATCAGAGCAGAAATTCATTCAATAGAGACCATGGAAACAATTCAGAGAGTCAATGAATTGAAGAGTTGGTTCTTTGCAAAATTAAATCAAATTGATAAACCCTTAGCCAACCTTATCAAAATAAAGGAAACACTCAAGTTCATACAATTAGGAACAAAAAGGTTACAACCACAACAGAGTCTGCAGAAATCCAGATCATCATACCTGCTTCGAAAATCTTTACTCTAACAAGTTGGAAATTACAGATCAAGTAGATAGATTGGTTCTTAGATATATATGAGTTACCCAAGTTGAATCAAAAGCACGTAAAAATTCTAAATAACCTGTATCAGTCAATGAAATTGAAGATGTAATTAAAAACCTAACAAAGAAAAGCCCAGAACTGAATGGATTCACTGCTAATTCTACAAGAAATTTAGAGAAGACCTAATTCGACTACTTCTTAAACTCTTTAATGAAATTGAAAGGGAAGCAATACCTCCAAAGTCACTCCTAAAAAGAAGCAAATATTGCCCTGAGACCAAAACCACAGAAAGATCCAACCAAAAAAGAGACCAACAGGTCAATTTCCCTAATGAACATACCCTCTATAAGATACAGGCAAACAGAATGTAACAAATTATCAAGAATATTATTCACCATGATTAAGTTGGATTCACCCCAGAAATCCAGAGATGGTTCATCATATGCAAATCAATTAATGTAATATACCATATTAAAAGAGACAAAGATAAAAATCACATGAATATCTCCATAAACACAGGAAAAGCATTGACAAATCCAATGCCCACTCATGATAAAAGCACCACAGAAAACTGGAATAGATGGTCTTTATCTCAATCTGATAAAAGCCGTCTATGACAAAACTGAAATAGATGGCTTTATCTCAATCTGATAAAAACTATGTATGACAAACCAACAGCCAATATCAAAGTAAATAGTCAAAAACCAAAAGTTTGCACTCTAAAATCAGGAACGAGACAAAGGCATCCAGTATTACCACTCCTGTTTATTATAATTCTGGAAACATTAGCCAGAGCAATTAGACAAGAAAAAGGAATAAAGATAGGAAAGGAAAAAGTTAAATTATTAACAGATGACATGATACTCTATAGAGAAGAACTTCACCAAACGATTTCCAGATTTAATAACAAAATTCAGTTGCATAGCTGGATACAAAGTCAACACTCAAAAATCAATAGCGTTTCTACACACAAACAACACACTCACTGAGAGAGAAATTAAGGAAGCTATCCCTTTCACAATAGCCCTGAATAAAAGGAAGTGCTTAGAAATTAATCTAACAAAAGAAGTAAACGATTTCCACAGTGAAAGCTACAGTACTCTGAAAAAGGAAATTGAAGAAGATATCAGAAAATGGAAATAAATACATTCTCTGAGATACAAATATTTGTTCCTTTATTACAAACATTGGTCTCACCATTGAGATTCCACTTAATAGAATAAAAATTCCCATGGGCTGGCTTTAAAACCAGATTAAAAGAATCTCAACCCATAAAAATGGTCTAGGGTTGCTAACAGGTTAAAAAGTCTTCCAAATCCTTATATAACCAAAATCCTTTTTAACCTATTCAATTTTTTTCCATGTTAGGATAAGAATGGAGACAAAGTTTACTGTGTTGAATTTTTGTTTACTTAAGTAACATGTAGCACAATTGCTGGAAAAAGGGAATAGATTGTGTGCATTCAGTCTCCCTGACTGATTCTAGCATATTGCTTTAACCCACAACTGCAGGTACAAATCCATGTTGTCTCACCCACTGCACACAGTGAATCCACCCCTGTAAGTTGATGAGAAGAAGGAAATCCACCTTTGGGTCCTCTTCACAAACGGGCTTAAGATCTGAGGAGCCAAGCTGCTCTGTCCACCTTTCCTTTTTGCCAGCCAGGCGTATGGGGACGAGAAAAGGGACTTATCATCCTTGTTCAACAATCAAGGCAAAACACTCAGTGTTTCAACAGTACGTGTCAAGATGACCCAACCAAAATAAAAAACTGGGAGTTTGAATGCTTAGAATTAATAAGGGGGACTATTTCAGTTATCTGTTGCTATAAAACTAGTTACTCCAAAAGTAGTTTAGAACAATCACAATTATTCTCTTTCAAGGTGACTATGGATCAGGAATTTGGGAACCATTTGGCTGGGTAGTTCTGGCTAAAGGTCACTTATATGGTCATAGTCATGCAAGAACAGGAGCAGCTAAGGGCTGGTGGGTCGGTCTCTTAGGAGTTGCAGGTCTCTCAGCCCTTTCTACATGGAAAGCTTGGGCCTCTCCAGACTACCGCTGCCTTAAACTATCACACGGTAGCTCAGAGCTCCAGAAGGGAGTGTCCCAAAAAGCAGAACAACGAAAGTCTGTGGCCTCGACTTTAATCTTTCCACGGAGCTGTGCAGCCTCACGTCTACTATCTACTCTTTATCATGGCAGCCATGGGCTCAAGGAAAAGCAACACAGACTGTCCAGTTGATAAAGGGGATGTAAGAAGGTTATAGGAAAGCACACAGGACAGCAACTAGTGGTGTGGCCTCCCTAAAAACGTACAGTGGGCCACAAGAGTCAAAACTTATTTGAGATATTTAGCTTATTTACATATTGTGCTAGCTTTCCATCACCGTAGCAAGCCCCTGAGATAATCAATACAAAGACACAAAGTTTATCTTGCCTCACTGCTTGGAAGTTTCAGTCCATAATCAAGCAAATCGATTGTCTCTGGTTGGGGAGTGGGTGGCAGCACATCAAAGTGGAGTACACAGCACAGCGAAACAGCGCTCGTAGCCAGAAAGCAAAAGAGAGGAAAAGGAAAGGGCTGAGATCCCACCAGTCCCTCAAGGGCACAACCCAGTGAACTCATCCTGTAAATGTTTCATCACCTCCAAAGGGTAGCATGCTGATGGCCAATTCTTCAACACACTGGCCTTTGGGAATATTCCAGATCCAAACTATAGCACATCAATCAAAATATTCATGGTAAAGAAAATATTCGCATTGCTTACAAACTTCTTTGAGCATTTCAGAGTGGTAAACCAGACCATAGGACATATAAAGAAAACCTGACTTTCCATCACTTAATTTACTACCATTAGCCTAAAATATGGTGCCATGCCACCTGCCTGGCAGAATTCAGAACCTCTCTGCCTGATGATTACTCTGATACTGCTTGTAACACAGAAAAATAACCAATTTTATGTAAGATATTGTGATACAAATAGGAGATAAATTTCCTGGATAGAGAACCAAAATGTATTGTTAGTTCCATTACAATAACAATTTTCCAAGCAACTCAAATCAATACAATGTCACCAGTGGAACAGTGGGAATAGAAAAATGTTGATATTACTGTGTGGATTATTATTTTAAATATCTGTAAAAGAAATAACAGTATGTATCTATAAAAACCTATTTTATTGGCTTCTCACTGGGCAAATAAGATCAGCTCATTTTGTGCCTCTCCTGCAGTTCTATCAAGGTCATGTGGTTGAGTCCCAATTCGTTGGATGGATCATAAAACTTCTTCCAAGCCCGACCATAAAACCTATGTAATGCTTCATACTTTCTCCTCTTTCCATACTAACTTAGAGGCCACATGTCAGGATCATAAAAGAGAAGGACTTCTATGTTGCCAATTAGAGGAACATACAATGTACACTGAAATACGACTTGAATAAACAATCACTTTGTGTGTATATTAAGCCACTGAGAATCTTTTTTTATTTCCTGCCCCAAAAGTGAACACCAAATTTGAAAATCCACCATTGGGATACATTGGAACTTGGAGCAATACAATTCTTTGTTATCAACATAATATACCTTGAAGGAAGCCAAACACATTCCTCAATCAAAGAACCCTCTAAGATTTCAAATTTGATTTATTACTGCACTAAAACGGAAACAAGCCTAACATTATTATGTTAAAACCAACATGAATATATTTATGAGCACAATTAAAAATTCACATTAATTTTTAAGGAAATGCATGAAATTTTAAAGAAATACCCTACTTGAGGCAGGTTACTCTGGTTATGCCCCAGACCCAAAGAAAACTTCAATGGAAATGTCTGAGCATCCTGAGGTATTTTCCCAACACAGTCTCTGGAGCCAGACAAAATTCAGTTGTTACTTTTAAACTCTAAATCACTGAGCAAGTCACTCTCCTCCTCAAGAGCCTCAGATTATGTGATGGGGTAATAACTGTTATTGTGTAATTCAGTTGTTACATGGGCCAGGTAATCTAGAAAAGCAGCAAATTTTGTCATAAAGAATCAACAGCTCTTCACATTTAGGGAAATCCCTTAAAATTAAGGCCCATCTGGACCTGGCTAAAATGAGATTTTTTTAAAATAAAAATTTTGAAAGTAAAATTTTAAAAAGCAGAAGTTCTTCACTATGATAAATAATAGGAATTCTGGAGTACTCAGCAATCTCTTCAAAAAGGTCCTTAAAGGACAAATAGAAATCAAAGGCTGAGAAAGATGAACACAGTGATATAGTAAAAAGTTGGATTCTATGAAAGGTAATGGCCCCTGAGAGTTGTCTGTTTTTTAGTTACCTACTGTTGTACAATAAAGTGTTTCTAAATCTCAGTGGCCAAGATAACAGACCTCTATTATCACACAGTTTATTTCAGTTGGGAATTTGAGAGCAGTTTAGCTGGGTGATTCTAGTTACCAGGCATCAAATAAGTACAACAATAGTGTCCATCACAAAAGTTTGTTAAAAGGCTTAAATAAGTCAGTACATTTAATGTGCTTAGAAGAATAGCTGGCATAAAGTAATAGTTCCAGAAATGTTTGCTGTTATAATTAATCACAAAGAATGTGCCCTCCAGAGCAAGATTGCCAAGATTCATATTCTACTCAACCATCCACAAGCTTGTGACTCTAAAGAATTTACATAGCCTTTTTAAGCCTCCATTTTCTTATCAATGAAAGAGGAAATAATTCTATCTTGCAGGAGTTGAAGCAGATTGTGTTTTCCAAAGGTATCTACAACAATATCTCCTACCCACATCCTCTTCTACACTGTGATTTTGAACTATCCCATTGCTATGCAGAGGTTCATTCCCAGCCTCTTAAACTTGTAGAGACTATGAACCCTTCCATTAATGGAGAGGATACCATGGAAATGATTCTGTATTACTTCTGAAATATGGTTACAAAAATCCAAGCAGTTTTTTCCTCATTCCTTTGGGACACTCACTTTCAGAACCCAGGTTCCATACCATGATGAAGCCCAAACCTTCTGAAGGAGTCACTCATGGAGAGAAGCTGAGGCTGCAGCCCATAGACCATCTGAGCTCCAGCATTCACACGGTCATCGGGTAAGGCAGCCATTCTGAGTACCCAAACTGTCCCTGCAGATGCCACATGGCACAGAGGCAAGCTCTGTCACTGAGTTGCCAAGATTATACAGGCCAGAGCAGAATCAGTGCTTGTTATTCTTTGAGCTGTGAAGTTTCTATGTGGTTTGCTATGCAGCAGGAACACAGCGGGGATTCTAAATGAGAACAGATGAGGTACTTAGCTGTTTAGCTGTGACTTCGCCAAATCACAGAACTAATAAAGGTCATGACCAGGATACACCCTGAATCTTCAGTCTCAACCCATATCATCCTGATGGTCAGAAAGGTAAAAAAATTTAGTGCCTCTCTTCCCATGACTACCCTTTTGTGAAGCCATAGATGAGAATATGGGCAGTACCCTTTCTGGGATTTCATTATTGGATTACAGATTAAAAACAGAGAGTCAGGAGATGATCTATGAGGAAACAATGGCTAGTATTATTTCTCTTTCTTCAAGCCAAAGACCAAGAGTTTGAGACAGTTGTTTCTCAAGGGAAAATCAACTCTATCTATGGAAAAGCAAAATATGCAAACATTGACCACAGGATACACAGGAATGCATAATTCACAACTCACTGTCTCTCTGGACTGATTCAAGGAAGAACTAGTTGAACTTCAGGTCAGTAAAAAGAAAAATTCTAGCTATTGCATCCCAGCACCTTACTATTCAATTACTGAAAAGTTTTTGCCCCTGGGGAGGCCTCTGGAGTCTGCAACAGCATCAAAACCTGTTTTAATATGATTCTGCAGGAAGCTGAGATATGCAGCACCCTGGCAATTGATATGCAAATTAAATAAACAAAACGACATAATAAATAATTAAATCAGTCTAACATGATGAATGAATTAATCATATCAGAGTGATGAGAAGCAGCCTGCACTGTCAACCAGAAAATCATTGATTTGAGGAAAATGAAACATTCATAACAGAGCCATTTCAGTAGAGGCTGGTGCCCTGTGTATTGATTACGTACATTGGTCTCAGAACAGAATAGGTGTGCAATAAATACCAGTGGAATCAAATGGATTTTTCCACCAAGATCATTCACAGCAGCATACAAGTTTCTTTGTTTAATAAGTGATTTCATTCACATTTTCTTATTTAAATCTTACTGAGGAATAAAGTAGCTAAGAAAAGTATGCAACAGCCAATGCTTACCATTTCCTGTTTTATAGTTGAAAAAAACCCAAGGGTGAACGAGTGGGTTGAGAAGAGCTTAGACTCCACTTGGGACTCCTGAACATCTTGTGTATCAATGTCCTCTGCACCCTGCTGCTGGGAGTATTTGTGTCTATATGAGTGTGTGTGTACGTGTGTGTGTGTACATGTGTGTGTACGTGTGTGTGTGTGTGTACGTGTGTGTGTGTGTGTGTGCACACGCGCACAGGCAGGGGTGATGTTGCCACCCACTACTTCCCCAACAATTTATCCTAATAACTCAACTCTAGATTTATTTCACATTTATACCCTAATACATTTTGTACCAACTCCTAGTTTTGCCTTTTGTGTAGTTACCATATATAACATCTCTTTATAAGCAACTAGGAAACATTGGTAAGCACAAGAAGAAGAAAAATACCAAGTAGTCATTAAAATTAGTGATGAAGAAAAATATTAAGCCACATGGGGAAACTGTCACAATATATTGCTAAGCAAAGCAAAAAGTTCCAAATTGCATATATATAATCCAAACTGCATGTATATCATTCACATGATATTAATACATACATGAAAACAAATAGATAAGAAGATGAAAAATATATGTCAAAAAACTAAACAGGCGTTACTTCCACATGGAAGATGAGAAGGGGCTTTTGTTTCTTTCTGTGGGTATTTTAAAACACCATCAGAGATTTATGCCATAGGAGTATAATGGTTTTGTAACTAAAACTGTTATTAATGAAAATAAAGCCAGTTATAATGGTGGACAAAGGAATAAAAATGGCCTTGAGTACACACCTAATACAAGTCATACATAGTTCAGTGGTTGGTTTCATTTTTTAAAAGAGGATTGCTTAGCAGCTGGATTTTGAGACAATGTTGGATGAGAAACAACTTGGAACCTCACTGCATAATGAGATAGAATACATGCTCAAGTCACTGGTTCTGAGATACGATGAAATGTTGAGGAAAGAAGGAAGGAAGGGAGGGAGGGAGGGAGGAAGGAAGGAAGGAAGGAAGGAAGGAAGGAAGGAAGGAAGGAAGGAAGGAAAGAAGGAAGGCTAGCAGTTAGGGAAGGAAGAGAGAAGGGAAGGGAAGGCAAAATTTTTGACATCTGAAGAAATAAAACTCCCTAGTAGCAACAAACCACAGAACCCAGTTTCTTCTTCCCCAATTCCCCAAAGGAATGAATAACTAAAAACAGAACATAAATTTCAAAATTATCTTTCCTTTCTTATTCTACAGGACATTTGATGGTACCCAAAAAAGCAAGTTTTACATTCTACCAGCTTATTACAGAAAGTTAAACAAATGTGAAAACATATAGTCCTAGTTCAAAATGAGTTACAAAAGTAGAAAGGAGCTTCAAACAATACCTCTATGGCTAAACAAGGTAAACATTAAATGAATTATATTTTGCATTTTAAGAACATATATCCCATGCAGATTTATTCCAGAAAAAGGGGGAAAAAAGAGTGATCACAATGATTTGAACTCTCAAAGAAACTAAAATCATCAAGGAAACAATAAAATCTAAAATAGGAACTTATAAAACAAGAACATGATATGATGGAGCTAAAAAATAAGTTGAAGAAACAAGTCCACTGTAGAATGTGAAAAAGAACACAAACAACCAAGTTAACATTAAAAAAAACTTGAAGTCAAGTGAAATGTAGAAGTACACAACAATTTGACAAAGTTAGATGAGAACAACAAACAACAGGAATATAGAATTGGGAAGTCCAAACAAATAATTAGGAAAGCAAAGGAAATGACAAAAGACAATACTCATGATCTTAAAGATAATCTGACTATGACAATTAACAAGAGTCACAGACAATAGAAAAATATGATCAAAAAACAACTAACATGAAGAGATAGCCTAGTGACCTCCCAAAAGATCAAGAATGAAGTACAAGTGCACAAGCATGTAGGTCCAATAGTCAGGGACCTAAAATGGAAAAGACTTCCTCAGCATCACTAGAGTCCAGAGACATAGAACAACATCTAGGGAGATGTGAGGGAGAAAGCATTCGTCTACACCCAGCCAACCAGAGACTCATGTGCTAAGTGAGAAAAAATAGGAGCAGAAAAGCAAAGGTGATTGTGAATAATTATCCATCTGTGTGTGTGCTTCGTTTGAGCATTTTTTCACGCCGCTGTCTTAGTTTCTGAGCAACTACTTTGAAGACAAAAACACACACTATATTAGCCATTGTTAATCTCCCATTTTTTGAAATTCTGTATCATCAGTTTTATTCTTTTTTCATTATAAAATTTTAAAAACCGATTGTGAATAAGAAGAACAAAGAAGAAAACAAAAATGAAGATCATGATATTCTCACATTCGTACCCAAGAACTCAAGGTATCTGAAACTAATGTAGTCGTGCTGGAAAACTTGGCATATGCTCTAAATAACCAAAAGGACAATCAAATTATACCTCTGGTTGGGTGTGCTCGTATAGGTCTGTAATTCTTATTCAAGAGGTTGTGCCAGGAGGATTGCAAGTTTAAGGCCAGCCTGGGCCACTTTGCAAGACCTTGTTTCAAAAGAAAAACCACAGTGTCCCCTACCACCCCTCAAAAAAAAAAATATATATATATATATGAATGTGTGTGTGAAAGAGTAGACAAACACACATAAATTTCAAAATGAGAAAGCTGTGCTATTCAAGTACAGAAGTTCAAATTCTTGATAAAATTAAAAATTGACTTTAACCCAAATAGTTATGGTAAAGTTACAAAAAAGTTAAATCATAAAAATTATTTTAAGTAAATTTTTAAACTTTTTAACAAATACACTTTTAAAACTGCTAGTTAGAAATGAAGACTGCAGGAATTCCCTGTACAAAGATGAATATTTATGTAACAAATAGAAAGAGGTCAATGGCAAAGATACCAATTAAAACTAAAAAGATGAAATAAACTCAACAGTAAATGATTTTCAAAATGAATCTTAAACCAATGAAAGCTAATATATGATACTTACCAGGAAGAAGATAAAGCTACAACTCAAACACAGAAAATAAATAAAGACAAAAATATACCAGAAGAAAGATTCAAAGCAAAGGAAAATAGAAATTACTCTACTTATGGGTGAGTAAAGTGAACTCAGTGAGGTGAACAGTATTGCTTTATGTTTTAAAAGATCATTTTAAATTCACAACAATTTAACCCATAATAAATATACGAATATCAAAATATCCAGTCTGAATTACAAAAGTATCAAACATTGTAAAAAACTTGTCATAAATTCAAAATGTGGGGAATGAAAGAAAATAGTAGCAGTGACTGATCAGGAAGATAAGCATTACAGTAGGAGATTTGATTAATATAATAAAAATTAATGTAAAAGATTTATTCATAAGCTGCATACTAAAAATAAAGCATTCAGCTTGTTTTCTAATGCCCTCTGCATAGTTATGTAAGTAACTGATATGAAACAACCAAAAAATCACATTGAATTTCCCCAAAACAGAAATTCATAATATAGATTCTAGTTTCCTTTCACACTACAACAAACCAGACATTAATTTCAAAAGTAGAACAAAATAATTATTCCAACAGCTTGGAAACAGTTCTTGGGTGACAAATAAAACCAAAATAGCAATTTAAAAATTTCGGAGAACAGCAGTAATGCAACCAACACTTATCAGAATATATGGAGAGTGGCCAAGGTACATTAAAAGTGAAATTCAGAGCCCCAAATACTTTAATAACTGAGCAAGAAAGAAAGTAAGAATCAAGAAATTAAGAAATCAAGTCTAGAAGCAAAAAAATATAAAGTTAAGCATAGCAGAAAGAATTGTGTAATAAAGATCAAAGCAAAAATCAATTCATATAAACAGAAGCATCAGAAGTAATAAATAAATCTAAAAGCTGGTTCACTGACAAAAATACAATAAACTAGATACATCATGAATTAACTAATAAAAGTTAAAATAGGATAAAAGCATAAGCAAAAGTAGATATGAATTACAGAAAGAAATCAAACATGCATTCAGTAAAAAAATATTTTGTCTGCCAGCAAATTTGAGGGAAAAAATATATATATACATATATATGTGTATATATATATATATATATATTCACTCAAACAAGCATTGGATCCAAACATCATCGGAGGTAATTATTGTGATATTTTAAGTTCCTTAGAACCTTGCTTTTCAAATAGTAGTCCACACATCAGCAAGAATCTACATCAGCTGACCTAAAACCCACCTAGTCTCATGAAATCATGGTCTTAGGTCAAGAGAAAAGTGGAAAGCTTTACATTCTTTAAGATAGTACACCAACTTTACATAGATTCAAGCTTCCAAAACAAAACGTCCAACAAAGAGAATCCAACATTTGTTAAGTAAATACCACACAACAAAGAAGTGGAGTTCCTTTTCAATGTGTGACAATAGTTCCTACTAAATTAACAGAAAAGAAAAATGTGGATGAATTTATTTAGAAAAACTTTTTAGCCAAAGAAGGTCCTTTTGAGCATAACTCCAAGTAAGAAATTATAAAAACAACAGTCAAAATATTTAACAAAGGTTTTAAAAATCTGTATTGAAAAGAAGGAAATTTGAAATTACAAACATGTAAAGAAAAATGACTAGGAAAATACATTCAGTGCTTCAACAAAAGAGCTATTGTACATAATCGTTTTTAAAAAGCTAAGAAAAAGACAATGACTCCAACAAACAATGCATGGAGGATATTAACCGATGCATGAAAGAAAGACATATGATCCATAAATATGTTCATAACTTCACTCAACCAACCAGCATTCAACAGGCATCTACACATCTCCAGGCACTACTGTAGATTCTGAGGTTGTAGCAGAAAGAAAGTATAAGTAAAGATTATGTAACTCCTAAGTAGCTAAAGAGATGCTAGTTAAATGTATATGCAACTAACAGACTGACAAAGATTTACAAACATTAACAGTCCTGGTTGACAAAGACGTCAGGTAACCTTCATACATCTGTTATAGGAGCTTAAACTGGTACAGAGCTATGCTGGAGGTTCAGTTAATAAAATAATTTCTTTTAAAGGCATCTCTCAACAGAACATATCCACAGAAATAGACAAATATACAGAGGTCTTCCTCTCTGCATTATTCCTAACAGCGAGAACAAAAGCCCATTCACAAAATAATGGCATAATAGTTTCAACCAGCATTTCTTCATCTCATACCAGCTCATATGTTAAGGCACGCATTATTTTTATCATTTCAATACAAATGCTATTTTTGAAGAATTTATTGCAAAGTGCTTTAGAGCTAAGGCTAATCTAGTTTAGAGGGAATAAAAAAACTTCTCATTTTCAAGGCAGATGATAACTTACGTGAGAATTTGGCCCTGTATATACAATACTCACCTGTTCGTGGGTGCAAATATCTCTTAAAGCTTTCTGAAAATGACATACCACATTGCCGAAGTAGAGTCCCAATCACAACCCTCAATCAGAGACCCTCATCTAATCAATCACATCCCTTCCCGCGCATCCACTCTTCATGCCAAAGCCATGCGAGTTAAATCCAGCTCCTTTACCACTGGCATCGTAAAGCTTCTACCTCAAAAGTCAGACCCTCAATTCTAACTGCTCACCAACTCCTACATGACAGTGTCCAGCCCCTGTTTACTCTTCCATACTATCTCCTTCCTTTTTTCGTTTTGTTCCCTATATATGAGCCTTCTTGCAATTCATGGAACATTCCAGACTCTTCATATGATGTTCTCCCAGCCTCTGTAGTTCTTTTCTCCTTTCTATACGGAGGAAGTGTTTTCAGCCTTCACCTCTCACCACCTGTGTCCTTCCTTCGAGCAGCTACTAATTGACCCACTTGTTATTAGACATGACAGCTTCCTGCTCATCTCCTTCATGAACCTTATCACTATTTGGGGAGGAAAAATGGTCACATTTGTTAATGTTAATTTATTTCTTCATATCCATCTCTGCACCAGAAATGCATCCTCCAGAAATTAAGCTATGTGCTACAGATTGGAAATTTGTGTTCAATTTAACACCAGCTGGATTACATCAGCATAGTGCTGAGCGTAGATGCTCCACCTGAGGAAAGTTGCCAGCATAAATGGAGACATGGAGAAGGAGAAGCTAGGTGTTAAGGTGTTGAGGCATTGTGGGTTCTCCTACGTTTGCTGTTTGAGCCATTGGTTCTCCTGGATAAGCTCTGGTCCTCAAATCGAGCATTGCTTCCTGGCTCCGAAAGGGAAGACGTGTGCAGCTTGATCTCCAGGATGAACCCGTCACACTGGCTTCCTGGCATGTACTGAAATGTGCTTATCGTTGGCGAAGTCTGGAGGCCTCCATGTCACTGAGATGGCTGTGGTACTTTTCAGGACAGCCCTGGTCTTTGTTGTGAGTATGACTTCTCGAGTCCAGCCTAGAATCCTCAACCTACCAGCACAGCTCCTTCACCCCACTGGCATGGAATTCCTAGCTTCCATCGCTGACCTCTGGGCCTTCCCACCATGGCTCCGTAAAAGAGACTGGCATGAGTTCTTCTTGTTGGCTCTAGATCTCCAGTTGGACTTGTGGCAGGCACTGTCATGAGCTCTGTCTGGGTCTTCATCTGGATGCATATGGGACATTGCTGTGGGATCCAGGCCCTTGGCTAAATATTCTATGTCTTTAGTGTTGTGGATAGATTTCCTGCATTTTCTTGTGTAAACTCTGTGTGGCCATCATAAAATAATATTATAAACTCCATGTCCTGATTCTAATTGTTCTCCTCACAACCCCTGACTACAACCTATGTTTCTTGCTCTTCACCTAACAGCCACCTAACTCAGACCCTGCCACACTGGGAGTATTCCTTTGCTATTAAATGAATAAATACATGGATGTAGACAAAACCTCAAACAGTGCATCAAGAACTTTCAATATAGTTAAAAATATTTCAGATCATCTTTTCCTATTTGTGGTACTTATCTAAAGAAGTAATCATGTGAAGTACACAAAGATTAATTTCCAAAATTTTTCATGGCACTATTCTTCTAAGAGCAAAAGCTTGAAATGGCCCACATTTTCAACAAGAGGGAAATATTTAAATAAGTTTATATTAGAATGAAATAGTCTCTGAAAATTTATAGTCAATTTTAAAAGAACAAGAAACTCCATATATAGCTGTATTCCAAATTTATAAAATCAAGGCATACTATTCTTACATGCAAAATGGAGAGATTATATAAATATGACTCATAGTTGCTTTCTACAATATATTGCCTACATTTCCCAATTATATATATTTTTCTAATTTTGGACAAACAGAAATGCAAAGTAAATATTTTGAAAATTTAGGATTTAAAAAAGTCCACTTCTTTCCATGAGTGTAATTGCAAGGTCTCAGAGGGAAGAAAACTTTTTTTTCTCCAAGTACATTTTTAAAAATAAAGCAGAATGACTATACCTAATCAAGGAAGATTGCTCTTGTTAAAATTGTATGAGATTGTATCAGCACATGAAGCATAGTAATAGCATATGATAATTTATTCTTATTCCCAAACCCAAAGTAAGAATCATTAATGTGGACTCTTTCACCTCAAAATCTATATCACATTCTCGTTTTCAGTCCTGAGTCTGCCTGCTCTGGTCTCTGCATCCCTTTACTTGTATATTTCATATCAGCTTCCCTACTTCCCCTTCACTTGACAATTTTTTTGCCCTTATTTTACCCAGGGCTGCTTTTTCTTCTTTGCTGGCCATAACATGAAAATATATGAGAGGCATTTGCTGAAATTTTTTCTCCCATTAATATAAAATCAGAAGAATGAAATCATCTGTCAGCATTTCTCTGGAAAAAAAAACTGAAGTCATTTATTTGTGTTTCTATAGGTCACTGACTCTGGGTAGCCCATGAACCCCCAGAAAGAGACATAGCCTTGCTGAGAAGTCTAGCTCTTCTGCCTGGAAGCACACATGGATGATAAGCTGATTAAAACTTATCTTATGAAAAAACCTGTGAGGCAAGGTGTGGGGAGGCAATTTAAAGTCTGCACAGAAATCTGTAAATCACAGTAAGTGTAATGCTAAATCACCATAAGTGTGAATCACAATAAGAGGTCACAAAAATAGTATCTCATTCTAATTCAAGGGTAAAACCAGACACTAGCATGAACCGAACCCAGATGAATCTTGCCAGAACAACTGTAGCAACTGGAACGATCTGGAATCAAGAGCAATGTAAAGAGAAGTCCAGCAAGAGAGCCGAGTACAGCTCATGAGATCAGCAAATCAGTCAAAAGGTTAAACAAGATTTGAAACTCATCATTTAAGCAGAAAATAAAGTCCCCCACGGAGTGAAAGTGAACGATGTCTGTTAACTCAACAGTTCTGCTCTTGCCTTTGACAATTTGGATTCCCAGGGAATAGCAAAATCTCAGACAGAAACAGTATTTTTTTGGTTATGATTTTTTTACTTGAAAACAAGAAACACTTATTTGATTTTAATGATTCTCAAAACAGAAATATTGGCTTCTGGATTTAAATACATGCAGCATCATATCTTACTCTGCTATCTTTAGCCATTTTTGCCTTCATGAGTTATTTATCATTTCACTTTCTATAACTTTGATATGTAAATTAAAGTCACTGTACCAAATGTTATGATTTAGATAAAGATCTCGAAACACTAATATTTCTCATTACAGACTTTGCTTATCCAACTGAATGCCACAGAATCATCCAATTTGAACTGTGTAGGGAAAATGTCTAGACAGAACTCTATAGACTTTCAAGACCACTTAAAATTCCAACCCACCAGCCAAAGATTTTCTACTATCAGTGCTTCACAGTTTGTCATCACGGCACAGGGTCCAACAACTTTAAAATCCTACTAACTTTTCTATTTCAAATACATGCAGAATCATACCATGACTCAATATGAAAAGTTCAGAGTGCTCACTCTCAGAATATTTGATTCTTCAGGCATTATCTCTATCCCACAGCTAGGTGACCTGGGGCAAGTCTGAACTACTGCTTACCTCGGTTTCCTTAACTGTAAAATGGGCGAGGTGAGAGAACCTGCCATCAATATGAAATAAGATAACCTAAGTAACAGTGCCGGCTGAGCCCAGTACTTGGCACAGGGCAAGTCCTCGATAAATGTTAATAAGTTAACAGTTTCTTAGACACAATGATGTAGTAATGGCTTTGCTACACATTTAAGAAATCACTTTTCCTAAAGACCAAGATGGCTGCATACTCAGCAACAGAATGTTTGTGCCTCTCCCAAAGTTACGATGAAATCCTCACCCCAAGGCAATGGCACCAGGAGATGGGGGCTTTGGGAGATGATTAGGTCACAAAGGGGGACTCTCATAAGCAGGTTAATGCCCTTGTGGAAAGGCCCCAGAAGAGATGGATTGTTCATTTCTACACATGGGGACTCAGCAAGAAGACCAGTCATCTAGGAAGCAGATCCTTATCAGATATGGAACCCAGTTGGTCCTGGTTTGGGGAATTTAAGCTCCCAGAAGAATGAAAAATAAATTCCTTTTGTTTATAAGTCAGCCATCGTACGGTATTTTTTTGTTTTAACAACCTGCATGCACCAAAACCCAGTCTTTATGAGATCAGGGAGTCAACATGTGGCTACATTCAAACAAAAAACCAAAGTCTGACACCCCTCTCAATAACACATGCTGTCCCTCCACACCATGTCCTGGGCTGTGCGATGGCAGGGGCACCACAAACCCACTCTGGTCACCGCGGCACCTCTCATACGACAACCTATTCCTCCTCCTTCTGGAAACATTTCAGTCTCCTCATGCTTTACCTTAATGCAGTAGACCATAAACATCTAGCCGTTGAGCTAACGATCCTGATTCCCTGGGAAGAAAAACATTGCCACTTCCCTCTGTCCTTCCCAGTCCCACTGCCCTACTCTACTTCAGACTGTAGCAATCACACTCATGAAGTCTTGCCACAGTGACCAACTTGGGCTGTCACCAGTCTCCTTGTCAGGAGTGGGGAGGCAGGGAAAGAGCCAAAGCGGAAGGTGGAGATGACTTAAAGGCCACTCACGGATTCTCTTCTTTTCTAGAATTTGATATTCTTCCCCCAAAAAATAAAAGAAAGAAGACAAGGTAGATTTGAGAACCACCCCTAAAAACAGACATGTCATATCTTTACTTACTCATTCATTTACTCATTACTCTTTCATTTACTCCTGTATATCCTTTCCCCATTCCTGTAAAAGAAGCTAAAGGCGTAGAGATGCCCAAATCATTGGGAAGGGAAGCTATGGAATTCAGGAAAAGGCCTGCCAGTGAACTCAAATGTGTCAGAAGCCACGCAATGGTGAGATGTGGCATGGAAAGACTAGACACATGGAGGCAAAGAGAAGCGAGGTTCCAGGAAAAGGAGGTGGCAAACAAAGGGTCCAGACATGAAAGAGGTATTACGTAGGCTTCCAGAGAAGCAGAGGCAAGGCATAGATGGAAGGATGCTATCAAATGGGTCCTAGGCCATGAGGAACCTTGCCAATAAGCCGAGAAGCTGAACTGCACTCTGAGAACAATGGGTAACCATCCCCTGGAGAGCGCCAGGGAGAGCAACGGCTTGTATCTGCATTTCAGAAAGACCATCCTGCCCTCTTTGCCTCTGGTGCACCCTTGATGCATTCCGTTCACTGGACACCTGTGACTGTGGCTACATTTACATAAACTCAGATCATCTGACCCCCTCTCAAAGAGTTACACTTCAATGCTCTTTACTTCAGGTTTACCTAAGCAGAGAAGAGAAGAAAGCTATCTTCCACCAGCTGCAGAGCCACGTTTCCAGCAGCCTGATAGATGTCTCCAACCTCCCCTCCCAGAGGCAGCCTGGACTCAACTTCCCCAAGGCCAAACCTGTGATTTTCTCCAGAAGACCAGTTTTTCTTCTCCCTATTACGGTCTCCCAAGTTCAAAGACTCCTTCTCACTCCTTAGTACATTTCATCTTTCAGCCTCCCATCAAGGCCCACTTTCTTCCTTTAAAATGTCCCCATATCCTCCCTCCTTCCCAGTTGCATGCACTCCTGCCACACCAACCAATTTTCTCTGTTTGTTTCCAGCATGTCCCCTCCTTCAATCCATCTTCCCTTAGCAGCTCACACATTGCCAAAGCCAGCAGACTGCAAACCTTCTGTAGCGTGGAATGCACGATCGTGCTACACTGTTGAGGCATTTGAGACTCAAGCTGGCTCTCAAAAAGGCTTTCCAGCCAGGTGTCTTCTGTACATTCACCTTGTTGACTTCTCTCTGTTAAACAAATCACCTAACAGCCCTTGCACTTCTCATTCTGCCTTTTTCTCATAGAGTGAACTGGCTAACACAGTGTCCCCCAAGAATTTATACCTATCTTGATCCTTAGAATGTGACTCTCTTTGAAAGTAGGATCATTGTAGATGTAACTATCTCAAGATGAAGTCACACTAGATTATGGTCTTAATGCAAAGATTTATATCCTTATGAGAAGAGGTGGGGGAAGCCAGAGTTGTGACAATGGAGGCAAAAATTGGAGCAATTGATCTACAACACAAGGCACATGACAGACAACCAGCTGGGAATCAAGAGCCAGGGAGACAACATGAGACAGATGCCCCTTACACCCTGTAGAAGGCATCTATGCTCGTAACACTTTCATATCACAATTCTTGACTCCAGACTATAGTTCTATGCTTTTGGTTGGTTAGTGGCATGTTGCTATAGAAACCCTAGGAAACTAATGCACAGGGCTTTATGCTACTACTTCATGTTCCTCACTTGTCCCTCTGTCTATCCAATCAGATAGTACCCAAAGGCCCAGTCAAACCCCTCATCTGCCTATAGGAAGCCATGGTGATTATATCTGACCAGACCTGAGTTTCTCAGAGCCACACATTTCAAAAGTTACTAATTCAAGTTAAGTCATTTTCAGTTGTTAACTAGCAACTCATGAGCTTTTTGCTTTACTCCTTTTGCAAATGAGGGCTGGTGGGAGGCACTGTCTAATCTCCTTCAAGAATACCTACCATTTCATTTTATAGCTCCTAATTCCAGCCACCATTTACCAGACACCCCCTTTGGTCATGAGTAGAGGCAATAAATAGCACTATAATCCTCCATTATTGGACTCCAACCTCCGTTTCCACCCTAATTTTCATCCTCTTCCTTTCAATCACTGTGCCCCACCATCACTGACCTACCCCCACACAAGGTGAACACCCAGTCACATTTGAATTCCCAATATTCCCTGCACAAGCCACCTGGAGTCCCTCCCCATCCTCTAAGCTTCTAAAATCTCTTCATCCTTCAAAGCCATTCAAACTATCTTTGTATTCAAGCTATCTTTGTAAAAGATCTTGCTTGATTATAAGCCGTTGGAAAACTACTTCCCTCCTTTATGATTGACAAGGGAGCAGCTCATGTTTTGGTTAGGGATAGCATTCTTATCATGAGCTACACTACAAGCATATCAATCATTAAGTCATCACTTAATGTGACCTTGTGTCAATCATGTGACTAAGTGTCCTCTTTGGGCTCCACACAATCTGTAGAACTATGGTCTCATGAGGGTTGTATGAAATCATCCAGGCAAAGCATGAAGCATGGAATCTCCTATTTACTAATGCTCAATGCAGAACGTATCATCCGTAACAAGCATCATCATCATCATCATCATCATCATCAATCATTAACAAACTTTGTTTTCAAACACCTTGTACCAGTGAGGACCACATAAATCTACCACTTCCTAGGGAGAAAAAAAAAAACAGAAACATGCTTCAAAATTAGTACACCACTAACCACAAGTACTGAGAAGGTTCTTCATGTATCAAGGACAGGATATTATTATCCTCATAAAACTCCTTTCTTCCTAAGAGATTAAAGAGCTCAGAATATTTCATTTCACTCAGCTTCACAAGTCCCCTGAGACAGAGGGAACAGGTAAGCTCTGCTTTCCCACTGCCTTGAGCTGGGTCAAGGCAGAAACAAGAAACAAACTGGCTGTCCTGAGAGCCGGGGGTGCCCTCTCCCCAGGCCTGGGGAATTAAGGCAAAATGGGTTATGCTCCCCCATATTCCTTTGCTTCTTCTGAACGCCAGTGAGTATGCTGTGTGCCATTGGCACAAGCCCAAGGTAGTCTATACATTCTTGGATTCATTCATTCACATGTTCATTCATTTATTAAAAATCATTTGGTGAGGCCGACTATAGTCCAGCATACTCTACCAAGCATCAGGTGGGCTACAGAGAATAAAAGAGGCCAGAGACTTTAGAAAGTCACTTTAAAAAGTCTCAAACAACAAATGGCCAGGGTCTGTCCTGTATCTCAGATCTCACTGATTTTATCTTTCTCTTGTAGATTTTAAAACTAGAATAAAAATTCAACTCAGTTTCTACAAATACTTCCAAGAGATGATCCTCCCAAGATAAGTCTTTCTTGTCCAAATGCAAAATCACATTTGCCTCCACTAAACCCCTTGTGTTCCATAATCAATGATATCAATGAGGTGGAAGTTATTCCAATAAGTAACAAAACTCCAATGAATCAGAGCTTCACCTAGAGCCCCTGAAGATCTCAATGTACCCGAGCATAAAATGACCAGAAGCTCCAAGTATTTGTACACCGGTATTAATAATAGTCAAAAGTTGGAAGCACTCAAATGTCCATTGACAGGTGAATAAATAAAATGTGGTATATCCTATACACACAAGGGAATATTATTCATGCTTCAAAAGGAAGGGAATGTTCACATATGTTACAACATGTATTTTGAAGACATTAAGCTAGGTGAAATAAGCTGATCACAGAAGTACAAATATTGTATGGTTCCACTTTTATGAAATGTACAGAACAGTCAAATTTGTAGATGAATAATAGAATGGTGTTGGTACAGAGCTTTCTTTGGGGGAGATTAAAATGTTCTGCAGATGGGTGTTAAATAGTTACATAACAATGTGAATGCCCTTAATGCCAATTAATTATGCACTTAAAATGGTTAAAATATAAATTTTTCCATATACATTTTGCTACAATTAAAAATATAATGAAAAAGGCATCAAAGAACTTCCCCAAAGCCACAGTATTAGGTACAGTATTACAGAGGACAATCCAAGAATCTGTCCAGAGCCCTTTACTGGGCACCTCACTCCATCCAAAGCCTGGAGTGTTAGCTTCTAGGGCTCACAGTGGCCACCTTCTCCAGGGAATTGTCCTCAGCCAGCCCACAGGAGCCTCCTGAAACTTCCCCACAAGCCCATGTCCATGGGGACTGCTAGAAGCTAACAGCTGAATGACACAGGACCTCACAAGCACTCTTGTGCCCAAGAAGAACCAGAACTGTCGGTGGAGCCAGAACTGTGAGAGAATCCACACTCCAGGGCTCAGGAGGCTGTTGAGCTGAAATTCAGTGTTCCCAGCTGAGGCCACAGCGTGTGTCCCTTTCCACCCTGCCCTTCCCTGCCTCCCTCCTTCTCCTCCCTTCATACGTCACTTGCTTGTGAACCTCAGTCTCAGATTCTGTGCTAGGCACTTTCTCAACCATTTTTCTACTGCTCCCCTCTAAAGAAGCCTTCTGAATATTTTGTTTCACCACCCTCATGATATTTTGGTACAATAGGTAAACTATGGGTTTATGTGCCTTATGTATATCTGCACTTTGTGTGTAAAGGATACTGATTCTCTTTTCTCTTCCAGAGCCCATTTTTATCCTCTCAAAGAGGATACCGTCTGCATGGAGCATGCATGGTCTAGAGGACCTGACCTGACTCAGCATGGAGACACCCGAGTGATTGATATGTGGGCCATGGCACTGGCTCTCTCTCCCTCGAAGCAGACACTCCTGTGAAAAGATTTCTGCAGCTACGAAAGCATTTTAGTCACAAAAAGTAACCTTCAAACCAGCTAATCCAAGAAAACATCAAGTCTGCCACCTTCTAAGTGCCCAGAGGTTGTGCTAGACAAGGAGGATAGATAAAACAATAAGCAAGTCCCAGTCATGACTCTGCTTTGACAGGGAATAAAAGTAAATAAACAAAGCAGGAAGCAGGACAGGGCACACGCGTAGGAGTGAGTCAGCCTCCTTAAAGACCTTGTTTCTGGAGCCTGCACACTCTGAAGGGAGACATCCAGATCACAGCAGTTCGCTGTGGTGTTTCAGGATAAGGGTGGCCCGAAGGAGAAAGGGGGACTCGGCTGCATGTACCCACATGTCCCTTCCTTCACTCAGCAGCCATTTCTGGGCAGCTCCTTACAAATCCTATGCTGTCCTAGCCCTGGGGTTACAATAAAATTGTAGCAAGAAAAGCGACCAGATTAGAAGAAATTCAAGGCAGATAGAGCTGGTTCTGAGTTCTTGTAATTTTGCAATCTTGGGTAAGTTCATAAGCACTTATGTTTCTTTATCACATGAAGGTAATGGTAGCAAATATCTCAAGGGAGGGTTGGAGGACTGAAGAAGATAATGAAGAGAAGGCAACACAGCTCATGGTTTAACACACAGAAAATGCTCAAGCAATACCAGCTACTGTTTCTTTTGTGACCAACTGTATGTAGTTCCCTCCTTCCTGTACTTGGTGCGGAGATACTGATTAGAACAGTGTCATGGTGCATCATGGGAAAAGTGCATTTGTCTCTCATTTTCGGGAAACAATGTTCCCCTTGAGGACTTATTTTCCACGTATCGCTTTACTGACATGACTCCCAGCCATTGCCTCTGATAGCTGGAACCTTCCTCTACAAGTCTGTCACTCTGTGATCTGCATATAACAAGATAAGCCTACACTTCCAGCTCATTTGGCAGACACTATGAGGAACTAATGCCTACAACTGTCACCGTTTAGTGAAAGATTTAATAAACGGGGTGTTTTTCCAAGTCCAGCTTCACCAGCCAAGCGGAGGTTTCATTCCCCCAGTGTTAATGCTGGCACATGCCCACCAAATGGGTACCCAGGGACAGGGCACATTATTTTTCAGGCACATTCAGACACCCAGTGACTTCTGAAACCAAAGCCATATATCCACAGAACCAGATGAGGAGAATAAAAATCAACAGTCTGGGGATGACATCACAAACTCCAAGTTTCTGGGGGTTATTTACTTATTATATGATAATGGCCTAAATGTATACACTTCTTCAAAATCTGCCATGCAAATTCAAACATCTTTGTAATCCTTGTTTACAAAGCACACAGAGAAATTAAAACAGGCTTAATCGAACAGTGTTTGTGCATATTAATGAATCTAAATTCTAAATCTGGATTTTTGAAATAAAAAGGGTGAAAGAGGATTCATTTCAGACTAATTTGCTTTTCAGTATGACAGTTTGCATGTCAAATAGTATAAAAGATCTAGAAATGGGGTCCTCAATAAGGATTTTAAAGCATTTTCATGTAAGTTTGGGGCACAAGATCTTTTAAAGGAAAAGGACCACGTTTCATGTTCTACCTAAGGCTTCTAAGGCGAATAAAACTAGGGTCCATCGTGACCAGGGAATCCTTCTCTTTTATTAGCTGTATAACCTTTCTTTTTGCTGGTCTCATTATGATACTATCACAAAAGAGCTGAGTACTCTCTATAAGGCGAGATACTCTTACAAATTGCTCACGAAGCACTGGAAACATTTGCTTCCTGAGAAAAAGGTGTAGAAAGCAGCCTTCTATTAGATGGACACAAAGTTAAATCCATGCACTGCCTTTCCTAACTACAAGGTAGTTAGCTCCCTTTGTCTCATTTTCTATATTTGCAAAGTGGAGTGATAGTTCCTGTCTTTGAGTTGAACATGAAAAGTGTGGGGATCAGAAACTGTGGCGATTATTTAATTTTTTTCTTTATTATACTGAAAGATACATTGCCATGAATCCCCTCAAATCACTCTCCCAGGTTTCAACACATTTATCCTGTTGTTCTTGCCACGTTCTGAAGTGTTCTAGAAGTCCTTTTCTGTGTCTTTAGTTTCACTGCCATAGCTGCCTTGATGCCTAAATCAATTCAAAATATTTGCTTTTCATTGTCATTTTGACTTTGGGGAAGAGCTGAAAACCTCACAGGGCCAAGTCCAGTGAATAATGTGGACGAGGACACCCAGTAATGCTTCTACTTAACAGAAATTGCCTAAATAGTTGACCAACATGGGACAATCAAAAACTATAGTTCATGCTCAAGTTCAAAAATTTAGTACAGTAAAAAACACATTACTTTACTCTTCCTCAAAATACTCAAAACCCCCCCCCCACTTCCTTCAAACACACTCATCCCACATTTCTTGGCAATGTCTCTTTTACTATAATAAGATGTTTAAAATTTAAACAGTCATCCTATCTTTGGATCACCCCCTGTATTTGCTTATTTTCTTTTCATTGTGACATGGTATACTGTGACATGATACATGTTTGTGATATGTAATAATTACCTCCATCTTAGAGAATTGGTACACATACGTAGTACACTTGACTTTTATGCACCCACCCTCCCCAGAATCGCCTTCCTCAGACTTCACATTTATGTTTCCTATCATCTCTCTCTTATTTTGCTCTTTAAAGTACTTGTACTTGGTTAGAATATCTCATTTAGAGAAAGCGTGTGATATTTAACCTTCTGTTGATCAGCCCTTGTGCTTTGTGTTATCTCTACTCTCTTTCCTTGTCCTTGGAGCGATAATAAATTAGGGAGGGACAAGCAGTATTTTATGGGTACTATAAGTTAATTATAACCAAGTCCTAATCCAAATCTTCTATGTGCCGGGTCTGCGAGAAAGAAATAATACAAAAGCCTTTGAGGCTCAAAGAGATCCTAAAGCAAGAGATTGAGGGTATAGCTCAGTGAAACAGCACTTGGCTAGAATGCATGAGGCCCTGGGTTCTATCCTTACCTCTGCGACAAAAACAAAAACCAAAAAAAAGGAAAAGAAAGAAACACTCCCAAAATGGGCATTGGGTTTTGACTACAGGTGTACTTGTGCATGAGAGTGCTCTCTGGCTTGCCTTCCTTGGCACATAGCACAGTTTACAAGCTGGCAGACCACCAGCCCTGAAGAAGAATTGAGTGTGGGTTGTGGAACCAAGTCTTTCTGGGCTCAGCTCCAAGTCCTGCCATGCACAAGTGATTCTGGGTAAGTTGTATCAGCTTCCAAAGCTTGGTTTTCTCACCTGTAAATAAAGACAATGATTGTACCAACCTCCCTAGGAGTGCAACTCATGGCAAGTTACACCCATAGGCGGATTCTTTTAGAGACATAAGAATAAGATAAGAGAACAGGACTGGGGTATTATACCTAAACATAAACATTCACAGAAAAAAAATGCACATGAAACATTCAAAGTGAAAAGAAAAAAAGGAAAAAAGTAATATCACATTAGTTCTAAGAAGTGCCACCTCCCGTAAGTCCCAGAATCCAGGTTTAGGGACCTCAAATGGTTCTAGCCAATCCTCAAATGGAATGTGCCCCAGTCTCCTCCGGAGGATTATCAGAGCTGGAGCCCCTGCTCCTTCTCTCTGAGGCCCTTTGCAGGGTGGCTCTGAGGATCAGCTGAGTGCCAGTCTCTTGCTCCTGCCTGTGGCTCCCTGTCCCTCCCCGCCCCTTCTCTGTCTTCCCTTTCGGCCTGGTCTTTTCTCTGAGGCTTGTCTGCTCTCCTTCCCCGCTGCCTGGATTTCTCTCCCTCTCCTGCCATGCTCTGCACCTATCTGTCCTGCTTGCTTGCTCTGTCTGTCTGGCCAATTCTACGACTGCTCTAAGGTCTCCCTCACGCCTCTGATTCCCTCACCCTTTCCCTCTCCCCATCCGATTTCTCTCACTGTGAGACCTCTCCTCTATTTTCTCTTCTAGTCCATTGCTCTCTTTCTCCTGATCTCTGCGGGTGTTTCCTGCTGTTTCTCTCTTTCAGAGCAAGGACGGCAGTGAGGTTGGCAAGACACTTGCCTCAGGCACAAACCTAAGGAGGTGCCCAGCCAGTCTGTAACACAGATAAACAGTAATTCATTGTAACAGTCTTTAAAATAAAAATTAATGGCAAAATACCACACAGTGAACAAAAAAATCAGGAATGTAAGTCAAGACAGGACATTCGCGCTTCCTTCCTCCTATTTCCCCCTCACCCGTGCCTGTGCTGAGATGTTATTCGGAACAGGCAGCTGGGCTCTAGGCTGTGGTTTGCCAATTTGAATTTTTTAATGTTGTACTGAAATATTATTTAATTATTGAGCTTTGGGTGCTCCCACACACAGAGGCATGCATCCCTGGATTCAAGCCCTGCTCCTTTTTATGAATTTCCCTCTCTGTATCTTTCTCTTTTCTGCTATATTTATCACTCTGCTCCTCTCTTGCTTTCTGCTGTGTCTCTCACCTTCATTCCTGCTGTCTCTCCTCACATGTGCTTGCACCTACTCCACCCCCATGGTGCTCTGTGTCTCTGTCTTCCCATGTCTCCTTGTAGCACTCTCGTGCGCTCACGCTCGCACTCTCTCCTCTCCTCTCCTCTCCTCTCCTCTCCTCTCCTCTCGCCCCTCCTCTCTCTTCTTCTCTCCTCTCCTCTGCACCTGTGGACAACTCATCAGGCCTGAGCACTGCCAAGAACACAGGGAAGAGCTGACAGCTTCCTGCTAGGTGGAGAGCTGGACTCAGAGCTCTCCAAACCCTGCTCTGCTTTAGACCTCCAACTCCATGCCATCTGCCAGCCTTCAGGAAACCTATCTGGAGCAGTAAACGCACAGCATCCCCGAGGTAGGCAAAGAGGCAGCAGCTGATGTTTGAGTCACACACCACGGACAGAACACAGTGAGCCTGCAGACTAGACCAAGCTTCACAGTGAAAGTCCCCTGGAGGACTGGAGGCACCTAGACTGGGAAGGACCCAGATTCTCCCACGACACAGCCAGGTGCTCTGGGCGTGGTCTTCTCAACATAGTAGTCAGAAAAAAGTAAAGCAGAAAAGATAGTCCCATCATTTCTGGATCCATCACATTCCGTTTAATATAATCCTACTCTACATATGAGGAGTTAACCATGATTATTTCCATTTTCAACTGAAGAAACAGCAAAGTTAGACGATTTGTCCAAAAGCTCATCAAACTTAGAATATCTAAGAGTCCAATGAGTCTGAAGACCAGAGCCCTCTCCTTCTACCATTGTGTCAATTAAAGAGGAAAAGTCATTCCAACATTCTCAGAGGAGCAAGACATACAAGCAAGGCAGGCAGTGAGTCCACATTTCCCCTTCTTCAGAATAAAATATTCACAATTACCTACATGATTTGGAAATGATAAAGCTAGGCTCCCAAATGACACCACATTCAGCATAAGCAACAAAGGAGTTAAGCAACCAAATGCAAAAAGAAAAACGTAAGACTTTCAGGAGAAAACGTAAGGATGTGTCTCATGATCAGAGGCCTGGAAAAACATTTTGAGTATGATATAAACTTCATACAGGGAGAAGTTGATTTCACAAAAAAATTAAATTTTTTTCCAGAAAGGTCACCATAAATAAGACTGAAAGACAAAAGGAAACGAGGAAAAATCTCTAATACAATGACTAAAAGCGAAAAAGAAACCTTGAAATGTGAAGTACACCTATCAATTAACAGAAAAAGCAATGTAAATCAGTAGAAAATGTGGAAAAAAAGCCTTGAACAGGCAGTTTATGGAAAAGTACTTGTATCAGGTAGATCAACAAGAAAAATACAAACAAAAATTGCATTCAAAATCCAAAATCAAAAACTAAGGCATCATTTTTTTCAACCTTTCAGTTTACAATGCTTAAATTTCCATTGTTACCAAGTTTTTAAAAGTTGAGAACTCTTACAGAGTTAGAATGCAAATTATTGCAACCTAGTACTGAAAAATGTGTGAGTACTTATTAAAATTTCAAATGCATTTTCCTTCTGGTCCACTCATTCCCATTTAAGGAATTTATCCCACAGAAAAACATGCACAAAGGCACCTATAAGTACAAGGTTATTCATCATAACATTGCTTAAAACATGAACACTTTAGAAACATCTTCAATGTCCTACAATTTTACAATAAATGCACTCATCCAGGTAAACAGAATATTTGATATCCATGTAATAAAGTACAATACTGTCAATTAGAAGAATGAAATAGACCTAAATGACTTCTGGTAGGAAGATACTTGAGGTGGTTGGTTGTGGTTATCAGTTTAATTGCATTAAAGAATGCACAAGTAGATGCTGAAACATCAATTATTTTCATGCTTCAGTAGGCACTGAGCACATTTCTCTCTCTCTCTCTCTCTCTCTCTCTCTCTCTCTCTCTCTCTCTCTCTCTGATGAGCCTATCTCTCTCACTGCCAGGTGGCACTGGCATTTGATTAAAATGGCAGGGTTGCCCAGGTGTCTGTGATGGCACTTTGGGAGGAGACTGACTGGCATTTGAGTCAGTGGACTGAATGGGAAGACCAACCTCAAAACAGGCAGGCATCGCCCAGTCAGTGGGAGCTCCTGATGGAACAAAAGGGAGGAAAATAATGAATTTGCTCATTTTTCTCTTTCACTTTCCCTTTGTCTTTGCCTTTTTCTCTATCTCTCCCCCTCTCTCTCCGACCCACTCCCCATGGTTCGTCTGTAGTGAGACACGAGTACTTCAGGTTCACCAGCCTTTGGACTCCAGAACTCACACCAGCAGCCACCTGAGCACTCAGGCCTTTGAGCTGCATCATCCACTTCCTGGCTCAGAAGCCTTCAGACTTGGACTGAGCCATGTTACCAGCTCACGTGGGTCTCCAGCTTGCAGACAGCTTATTATTGGATGACTCAGCTTCCATAATTGAGTGAGCCAATTCCCCCTAATAAATCCCTTCTCATATCTCTCCATATCTCAGTTCGGTGTCTCTGGAGAACAAGAGGTAATCCAAATCAACTTTTGGTCTCATCTTCCACCCCAGATGCTTTATCACAATATCCCTTCCCACCATGCAGAGTTTTCTTCTCAAAACAAATATTCTGAAAAATACAGTCATTTTTTTTCCTTTACATTTTGTTCCCCAGGATGAGTAATGCCCCTGAATTGTTTGGCATCGTGACTCTGCCACCTGCAGTGGATGTATCTCTGGGGAAGCCAGCTCCAAGCCACAGTCTTTGCTGCATCCCAGTGCAGGGAGCTGAAGCACCAGCTCCAGGGTGTCAGGACTGGTACAAAGCCAGCTTTGCCACTCGCTGGCTGTAAGAATGCAGGCTTGCTTTGTCTGCATTGTCATCAACATTAGTGCCTATTTTATAGGTTTGTTGGGAGGATTAAATAAGACAGGGCATGGATTGTTCATCACAATACTTGACACACAGTCAAGGCAGTGTTAGCATGTAGTATCACTATTACTGCCAGAAGTAATAAATAAGGCCTCTGATATGTGACTTACATATATGCCTTAAAATGCTTACAAGGAGTGGAATCCTTAACCAAATTACAAATTTTTATACACATACTGACTTGGTCACAATATTATCAGGAATGCTCAATGTTCAATGCAGATCCCAAAAGCTCAGAATGAGAATCGTCCAAAAAACATCCTTGTTGCCATTTCTAAGCCCAGCATGGACAAGGTCCATTACAGCTTCACATCTGCACGAGGGTCCAGTTTCTAGTCGCACTGCAGTCTCAAGAGAACTGACTCTGCAGCCGCATTGGGTGGCTTTGTGCGTTCAGAACTTTACAGACTTTCTAGTCTCTAACTTGCCGGGCATGCTGTTCCCTCACTCTTGCCATCCTAAAAATTTCAAAACTTTTTAAAAGATCACTCAGACACTCTTATCTGTCCATTAGCTTCCCTGACTGCCACAAACACAGCCACATCCTTTCAGTGTTTTTCAGGCCCTTTGTTGTCACCTGTATCCACTCACAGGATGACCTGCTCTCCAGAAGACGAGAAGTCTCTTGTGGAGTCTTGTGCGGTATGTCTTTAGATCACCACATCTGACACTTACAAGGTACTTTGTAAATGCTCTCTCCCGGAAAGTAAGAAGTACAAGAGGAAAATTTCACTTGTCTTGTGTACCTGCATGTATGTGAGCATATGTGCACATGCAAACACACACACACACACACACACACACACACACACACACACACACATACACACTTCTCAATGACTTTCAAACTGAAAAATGCAAATATATCATGAAGTTTCACAACTCACAGAACCCACCTTTCAAAAAGGAGCTCATTCTTTTATGCTGGAGGTGAAAATATTAGCAACACTCTGACTTACGTGATACTCAACCATTTACAAAGTAAAATTCATAAGCCGGGGATTTAGTTCAGTGGCTCAAGCACTTGCCTACAAAGCAAAATTCAAGAGGTTAAAAGACTCCTTCATGACATCTGAGGTAATTGCCTGTGTGAGACTGGAATATCCCTGGAAAAACTCACTACTACAACATCCTCCAACATCCTATCTAATTGTATCCTGTGCCTAGGAGCTTCCTATCTTGTAATAATCCACATTAATTTTAGAGATCTCTGACCATTCAAAGTTCCTGACTTACATTAAGTCAAAATGTGCTTCTCAGGACTTCTACATAGAAGCCCTTAGTATTTCTCAAGAACACACAAAACTATCTCATGACAGTACATCCAAATTCTGTATCTGCTATCACACTGTCTCCCATCCTCCTAAGGTGATCCATTCCAGCAATTCAGTACGCACTTCTGTGACTTGGATCTCAGACTTACCACCACCCAAGCCGCCTTCCTTAGGAAGATGTTATGCTGCCCTTCTAAGAGCAATGTCAAAAACAAGAAGATAAAGCCCCAAACAGGTGCTTGTCCAGAACATGCACTACTCTATGTAAGTGTTTAAATCTTCCAGGATACAGTTCTGCATTATATTACCTAACCATTCTGATCTAAATTGTGTCAACTGCCATTCTTAACATGTATGTTTAAACCCTAATCCCCTATTCCTCAGGCTACAGCTGTATTTGAAGACAACAGTATTCAAAGAATGTAAGATAAAAGGAAGCCATTAGCGCTAATCCCAATTCAGTCTGGCTGGTGTCCCTAAGTGAAGAAGAAATCTGGATACACAGTCATCAAAGCTCTGTGGCATGGAAGATCACCCAAAGACAGTAAGGAGTCATAATGTGCAAGTGCTAGGAAAGCTAGCCTTGATGACACTTTAATCTTAAAACTTCTAACCTCCTGAACTGTAAAAGAAAAAATATCTGTTGTTTAATCCACCAGGCAGTGGTAGTTTGTTTATGGCAGGCCAAGAAAACTAATACAGGTTAGGCATTGTTTCTTCAAAATGCCTGGGACCAGAAGTGCTTCAAATTTGAGACTCTTTTATTTTGAAATATTTGCATATATATAATGAGTTATCTTGGGGATGGGGTCCAACTCTAAACACAAAACTCATTTATGTTTCATATACACCTTGTGCACATAGGTAGAAGGTAATTTTACTCAATATCTTTAATAATTCTGTACATGAGACAAAATTCCATGGTGGGGAATTTTCCATGTTCTTACCTGGAATATCATCCTGTTACTTAAAAAGTTTCAGATTTTAGGGAGCATCAGACTTCAGGTTTTTGTATCAGGGATGCTAAGTTTGTATGCTAACTACATGCATAACTCACTTTTCTTATTTATGCAGCCCCCACAGCACTTAAACTGCCTGTGTCTGGTGGAGAGATGAGCAACTAGATACTTTCTGAAATAAACCATGGAACCAGGTGTGTTCCCTTTCTGAGTTTCCAAAGTATGAAATTCTGCTTCAACATGAGTCCATCCCCAAGCTGTCCCCTTCTTTAAAGGATTTTGCTGTTCAAAGGAAGTGAAAAGTCCTTCCATGACCCAGACCAAAATTTTCTGAATTGAATCTTCGTTTTTAGTGAAACAAACAGAAAGCAACCATCAAATCCTAAAGCAGCAAGGTTGTTGTGGTTTAGATCAAAACGCAGCCCAGGAAATCCTCACGTGTTCAGAGGTGGGACTTTTTAAGGTTACCAGATTGTAAGGGCACTGCTTCTGACATTCTGCAAGGAGGCAGGGCCTATTTGGAAGCGGTCACTGAGGGGTGACTTGGAAAGGTCTATCTCCCTCCATCTCCTGGGGTTCCTTCTCTGCTTTCTGTCGGCTGTGACTTAAGCAGCCTTCCTCCACCCAGGCCTTTCTACCATTCTGGTTTTGCCTTGGAGCCAGCCAACCTGGGATGGTTACTGTGAACCAATATAAGCCTCCCCTCATGTAAGTTGCAGCTATCAAGGATTGTGTCTTAGAAATAAGGAAAGTGGCTAGGACTAAGCATCATACAGTTCCTGCCTCAGAGATGACAGGTGTCACATCCTGTAGTCTCCACACATGAACGTTGGGCTGTCCTTCTTTACCCATGATAGATGACAGGCCCCTGGAGGACACAGGCTTGAACTTCTTGCAGTTTGCCTTTTTTCCTTTACCCTTTCCTTTGAACTTGATGCATGACAATTATTTCCCTACAAGCAGACTGGGCTCCTTCCCTTACCCTCTCAATTTCTCCAAAGTGTCATAGGTAAAATGCCTTTTGTTATTTGACTTACATCTAGAAACCTCAACTCTCTTGCACTGTGCTCACAGTGGTTAATCCTAATCCTGAAACAAGGAATTGAATGCTACACAGCAGACGTCCCTATAAAATGACATTAGCATCTTAGGTTTACTCTCCAGGGCCCTGCTGTTTCAGGGAGGTAAGCTGGGGCTCTAAAGTATTCTGAAAGGTCAGAGGTTCTACATAGCAAAGGGGATGCCAAGTGGTCCTTCCTTTGCCATGAGCATCCTATATCCTGCAGAAAAGTTCAGATTCCAAGAGATTGAAGACAGTGAATCAAATCTGATCCAAATGCCTTAGGAATCATAAGAACTATACCTGAGAAAACTCCAGTAAATGCCAAATCTACAAGAAACAATAGAATGGAATTTGGGATAAGATTAAGGGGAATAAGTGGAATAGAACAAGAGGGAAACAGAGGATAGGCTGGATGAGAGAGTCTGAGACACGGGGTCAGGGAGACATGGAGCCAGGCTTCTGAGTCACTTGTTTGAGCATCACCCCTTTGATTTCTTCAGCCAAGAAAAAAGCTGTGCATCTTCAGGTCAGAGCAGAAAATGTGAGTGAAATAGGCATCTATCATTACTTCCTCTCAGCTGCTCAGACAGAGGTGTGAACTTAGAATTCCATCTCCAAGCCATGAGATCTATCTTGTCACCAGGATTCTTTGCTCCTACCACAATTTATTCCATCTAGTGACTGATTGGAACAAGTCTTTAAAAGGGTATTTTTCAAAGCCATGATGGTACTGTAGTCACGCTGCCTGGCCCTGACAGCTCCAAACAAGTTATAGGCCTACAAATTACACGGAGCAGCCTTCCATCAAATGTCTCCATGGTCCACCAGCTGCTTGCGAGATACAGTTAAATCATGCATACAGGCCACCACTGGCCTGTCGTGAATGGAAGTGCTTCAGCTTTCATCACTAGAATCAGGACCGGAAAATTTGCATCATAATCTAGAATGACAGCTTCCAAAAACAAATCAGATGTACCATGTAGCACGCCCTCCCCCTCCCTTCAATGGCCATGTGTCCTACAAACCAGCTCCAAAAGACCACAGGGAAGTTAGCCTGGGTTCGCCAGATCTTGGATTCCCAGATCCAGAACTGAGAGCAATAAATTTCTGCTGTTTATAAACTTCCCAGTCTTATATATTTTGTAATAGCAGCTCAAATGGAGGAGGCAACGCTTTGTAGTAGGTCCTATTATTCCCGACAAGAAAACTGAGAACTTACAATGTCCAAGTGATCACAGGATCAGGCTGAAATTCAGAATTTTCTTCCCATCAGTACAGAGGGGAATAAAATTAAAACTTTAGTTCCTTGAGTGTACTATCCAGATTTCAGGGGTTCAGTGGCTCCATGGGGCCAGGGGCTATGCTGACTCCCATACTGAGCAAGTCAGGTGCATGACATTCCATCACTGCAGAAATTCCTATTGGACAGAGTTATACAGGGCTTCTTTGTGGTCCTGGGAGGAGCAGTACAGCCTCAATGATGAGCCAGATTTTCTGTATGCCCCTCACCTATTCTCTCAAATCTTCATTTAAAAAATTGGCAAATAAACCTAATTAACCTAAGAGGAAGAATCATATATAATTAATCCAGAAGGGAGAAGGGAAACCATATTTGTACCTGTTTGTGTTCACTTGATAAACAGGGAAAAGCTAATGACTCCAGTTCCAGAAAAGTCCACAGGGAAATTGGAATCTCTTATCTCAGCCCCTTGCAGAGAAGGAGAGCCTGTATTCTGAATCATGCCTGAGATCAAAGAGGATTTGTGCATGTTATTACTGCATTTCTTCCCCATCCCCCCTTTATTTTTCAAGCTCTCTCAGTTCAGGAGTCTGGCCTACATTACACTACCAACGAAGAGTGAGACTTTTGTTCTCTAACAGTAACACTAAATGAGAGCAAAACAGAGGCAGCTAGAAGGGTAACTCATTTTACAGCCACCTTCTCCACAAAGGAGAGGCATGATGTGCTATGCAGCCTGCAGAGGATCAGGTGGCTCTGGTCCAACTTTACATTTATAAGTTTCAGGCCAGGGCAGTGTGTCTTTAAACGTCAATTAATTTGACTTGCTCTATAAACAGGGAGGGGCACCTGAGATCTCCCACAAGGACAGCACTATTTTGATATGAATGTCACAGTAAGGAGCACATTTCTTACACTGTATCCAAATCTGCTTCCTGTATCCAAATCTTCCATTGCCCATTGAGACTCTCTTGGATCTCTGTTTGGTGGACAAACCAGGTCCACATGACTGTCATTTCAAAGGTAAGAGCTATGACTCTTTGAGCATTCTTTTTGAAATGTCTCTAGGTCTCTTTCCTGTCTTCTCAGATGCACTTTCTGGATACCTCCATACCTGGTTATCTCCTCACACCTTGAGGTCAGCCGCACAGGTCAATGTCCTGCTAGGAAATGGACAGCCAAACCTGATCCCCAGCCCATCGTGGATGCCAATGTTCCTCCACATCACCAGGACTGGTAAATAAAGGCATTTGGGGGATCACACTCCAGAAACTGCTGCAGAGTCCTGATATGCAGGTCTCCACACAGGCTTCCATCTGCTGTGTCTCCACTGCTGGATTCCTCCCTGATTTTCCATAATTAAGACCAGGTTAGCAAGGTCCAACATCAATTAGTTATAAATTGAAAACTATTCCCATAATAATGAAAAGATGAGTGAACGCACTACTCCCTTCTTGCAAAGTAGTATTTACAAAGGAAAGATTAATAAGGTAATTTTACCCCCAAATTTACAAGGTGTTCAGAAGACAAAGCACAAAGAAGATGAAGCCAGATGCTAATGCCATCACAGTGAGGGGTGGGGGTCAGTCCAAGTCTACAGAAAAACTCCATGCACAGACATTTTTAGGTATCTCTCAAGGTCATCCAGCAAGCAATTGACCCAGGATTGAAATCTAGGACATCTGACCCTAAAGTCTTCATTCCTGACCACCCTGTTGCCTCACCCTGCTGTGCCTTCACAACTGTGATCTTCTAAATGGGAAGAACTCATTGGCCCCATGGAGATAGGGGACAGGCAGGGTCTCAGGCAGGTAACTCATTTGCCCCAACCACACAGCTAGAGAAAGGGGAACTGCACAATGAGGCCTTTGCCTGGAGTCTGCACCTTTGCCAGGCTGTGGTCCCCCTATTGTAGAACTCATGCTTCCTGAATCCTTAAAAAAGTAGTTCTAGCAAATACAAGTGAAGGTGACATTATAGTGCCTGTCACAGGCAGCCACATGACAGCAGCTTCTCATTGCAAGATCATCAGTGGTGGCATGAATCTCAGGAGCAAAGAGCAGTTGGTCCTGAAGCCCCTGTTTGATACACCTCATAGAGACGGGCAGGACCAAAGCAGGCTCCCAAGCTGACTACCACCCAGGACTGCTACTGACACTGCTTGCGAGGTGTGAATCTGGGATCTCCAGGGAAGAATGCACAGCGTGGAAAGGATGAGTGTTGCTACTGAAGGAAAAGGCAGAACTACCCACTCCCTCTACCCAACCCCCACAACTCGCCAAGGGCAAATGGATTTTGCAGGCACTGGAATTATATAAAGCTAAGAGGTAGTATCTGCACTAATTAAAACTTCTTTAAAAAATAATTAAACCTTCATTTTAAAAACTGCCCCAGGGTTCAGAAACTACAAGGAGACATATTCTCTAAAGCTAAAATCTCAGAGCTGTGAATATAGAAGTTAAATGCAATTACATTTGTAGCAAATGAAAAAAAGTCAAGAGACACCAATGGCCCACCTCTGTTGTTGGCCAAAGCGGTAGGCCCACCTCAGCCTGGACTGAGTTTATCTGTACTCAGCCAGGACTTCCTGTTGCCCGTTTCTCCTGTCCTCAGTGTCTGCACCACCATCTTGTCCTCAGCATGTCCAGCTCCTATCTAGTCCTCACAGTTTATTAGAAATAATGTTGAAATTGGAAAACTAGAAACAAGGAAATCCTGCCCATTCCTGGTGATGTTCCTAGTGGGGAAAAAGAAAATAAACAGAGGCAAAGGAAGCAAGGCTCCATCCTGGCTGACTGGCTTTGGGTGCCAGCTTCACCCCCAGGCCACTCAGAGACTTAAGCGTTTTCCATCACACCAACCTGTGAGCAGACCCCAGAGGGTCAGCAAGACCACCCAGGAAGCAGACTCAACTTCATCAGGAGCACTTGGACCTCCTCCAAGGTGTTTCAGAACTTTGTGAATCTATGTTATCTTTCTATGTAGGCCTTAACTTTTATATCAGGGGTCTCTGTCTGAGGATCAGAGAGTAAATATTCTAGAATCTGTGGGCCCTGGAGTCTCTGAAGCAGCTGCTCAACTCTTCTATGTAGCACAAAAGACGGACACTACACACATGAATGAGTATAGCTGTGTGCCAACAAAACTTTACTCAGAAAAACAGCTGGAAATCTGAACATGACTACAGGACTGGATTTGGCTGCCAGGTTGCAATTTTCTGGCCTCTGTTGTAGAAGAAAATGGTTTTGTCCGAATCATCCTCATCTTTGTCCCTAATGTTCTAGATGCACCATCACCCTTTGCAGAAAGATAACACAAACACAGACCAGAAATAACTGCTGAGGCCGAGATCATCTTTAGATGTGTCTAAGTGTTGAAGCCCAATGATTAAGGGCAAAGAAGCCCACAATAGTTAAAGAAAACTGAATTGGGATTCTATTGCACAAAGTTGTTTACTCTCCAGTGTTGTCTTTCTTCTCACTCACACTCACAGAAGGCTGCCTGGTTGGAACATTTTCCAGATAAGGCACCTGAGTTGAAAATGTGCATGGTATCACCATAAGGTACAGGACTAATACATATGCTCCTGGTATGAAGGTGAGGGTGGAAAGCGGTCTGCCCTGAACTGCAGGTGTATAGTAGACCTAGCCCTGAGGCAGCTATTCCACAGCAGGTCCTCTCATCCTCGAGGTATCAGTGGGTCTGTTCCCATACCGGGCCTCTTCATATGAGAGGCCCAAACATAAGGGCAAAGGCAAAAAAAAGCTGGAAGAATATCTCCTTGAACAAATTCTTTAAAGTCAGCAGAGGAAAGATGACATTATTATATTTTATGTTTTCATCTGTATTATTAAATTGAATGAGATGGTCCTGTAGATCACATATACTTCATTTTTACATTGCCCTCCAAAAAGGCGGGGCCTGACACATAATAATTAATGCACAACCTAATCCATATGATTCATTTTTAGTGGGAAAAATAATTCTTCTTAAATTTCCCATAAAGCATTGCAGAGTGTACAGTGGATGTAAAAGAAGAAAGGAAAAGAACAAATTGTTTTAATTTTTAGCAAATGCAAGAACTAAACACAAAAATAAATTCTGAAAATTAAATTGTACTGGTCATATTCTATGACCATAATGGAGTAATAAAATTTAAAATTAGTTATAACAGGTTAATATTTAAAAAATCAACCACTTGAAAAACTATAAAACAATATGCTAAACGATTGCATTAAGGAGGAACTAAAATATAAGTACAGACTAATTAGGAAAATGAAAAAAATATATCATTTAAAACTCTCACAATACAGCCCAAATTGTATTCAAACACAAGGTATATTTTTCATTATGTTATTAAGTTAGAATGAAAACAAAAGAACTGATCAATCAACTTATTCAGACAGAAAATATATATAAAGAAAAAAATGAATTAAGTCAAATGAGTGTTTTACAAATTAGAAAATTTTATTACAATATAGGATTGACAAAAGTAACAGCACCTGCTTATCTCACTTAGCTTTGCATTCATGCTTGCTGTATCAGTGTTAATGTGCTTGGTTAAGTGCTGTTTCCCTGAATGCTAATGAAGTTATTACATAATAGTCACAATGTATGCATGATATTATCTTCCTAAAAAACTAATAAAATATGAATTACAATCACATTTCACCCAAAAAGTTCAGAAAAGAGATTAAGCAGCTGTGTAAAATACTGTACTAGCAAATCAAACCCAGAAAACTAAAGGAAAAAACCATAATAATTGAATTATAATAGTTTAATATTTGGATATTGAGATACACAATTCAGAAAAATAGTAATTCTATCAAGAAAAACAATCTGACAATCTTAATACTTATTAACAATATAAAAATATTGAAATAAAAAATAACTGAAATGCCAGTTCCTTACTGTGGTAAAGAATATCTCAAAAATAAAAGTCACCATATTTAATAGGATTCCAGAACACTATAATTGGATCAGGAAGATGAAAAATGATGTTTTCTATTATCAACATTATTTAGCCTCACTCTGAAATTTCTAGTACAAGCAAAAACTAAAATTAAATTAAAAGAGCTATACATATTTTTAAAGAAAAGGCAGAGTACTACTATTTGTAGATGATACTATCATGTACCTTAAAACTCAGAGATATAACTTAAAGCTGTAAGGATAAACAAAAGGTTTTTAGTAAAAGAGCTAGATATAAAATATGCCTGAGGAAACATATATTTATATCAGCAGTGGCCAATTAAAAATCAGAAACTGTTACCCCATACACAGAAGAAACAAAGATGAATAAGGAATAAACAAAAAATGTTCAAAACCTAAAAGTGGGGAACCCTAAAACTCCACTGAGAGAGACAGCACAAGAGATGTGAGTTCAACACTGTAAAAATATCTGTAGGCTCTAAATGAACCTATAAACCTAATGCAGGGCCAAAATCCAAGCAAGATTTTAAGGTAGGAGTGGAAACTTTTTCTATTTTTTATAAGAATAAGCATGCAAAGTTTCCTAGAAAACAAGATTTCAGAGTAATCAGAGAACACTCCTGTCCAATGTGAAACCTGCCATAGCTCAGTCAATAAACGCAGATAGTATCAATAGATGAACAGAATGGAAAGGTTCCAAGATCATGGGAACCAAGAAAAATATGCTCACTCAGAGGGCATGGACCTAAAGTTCTAACTTCTTCCCACCTTTCAAAGGCTCTACCATTTCCTAACGGCGTCACAAACAAGTGCCCGAGCCTTTAACTAATGGGCCTTTGGCAGACATTTAAGATGCACACCAGCGCACTCTTAATATGAAAATTATGGTCCAATGCTTTTAAGACCTAAATTTTAAAAATGAAGAAAAGAAAGGAAAGAAGAAACAAGGAAACATGAAGGTGCCAGAAAAAGAAAAATATCTTTTCAAGAGTGAGAAAAGGCTTTCTGGTCACAAAATAAAGCAACAAAATGCTTATAAGTTTGACCACACAAAATTTTAGAAAATAACAACCACAAAGAACTTCTGTGTGATAAAAATGAAAACCTGTAACCAAGGAAAAAGACAACTCCTAAGGAAAAAATGCAATATCTATTAAAGAACTAATACTCCTTGTGTCCAAACACTACTTAGAAATTTTTTAAAAAGACAACTAAGAGAAACGTGTGAAGGATAAAACCAGCAAAGTCACAAAAAGGAAAACATTCAAAACATCAATGAGCATTTGAAAAGATTTTTCTACCTCACTAAAAATTGAATGAGTGCTAATCAAAATTATTTTTCATCTGTGTAATAAAAACATCAAAAAGACAGATGAAAACTAGTTCTGGGACTTAAGCACAAATTATGGCTCTTTTAGATGGCTGTTTGTCATGATTTAGAGTTATAAATTATGTCTATCAATAAACAAAATTCTTAAAAGATATGCCCCACATGGCCAATGGTGGTTACCAACTAAGAACGGAAGCAGGAAAAGCAAAGAGATTATTCACTCTGTATTTCTGAAACAACAGATTTTTGTTTACAATACACAATAACCATTTAAACTTTCTGGATTCTTGCCATATGCCAGCCTCCATGCTCAAAAGCACTGGCCCTGCATGATCAGCACCTTCCCACAACCGGAGAATGAACCGCACAAAGTATGTGGTGGTCGCTGTCCGTGGTGCTGAAAGGCAGAAACTCCTGGTAACACCAGCACTTCTCTCAGGATCCAAAGAGGCAGCCCACACCCTTCTTGTCTCCGTTTGCAAACTTGTCGTTTCTTCCCTGATAGAACCATGGAGAGCAGCATTTTTCTGAGGCCACCTTCACATACCATGGGTGATTACTGTTTGCTTCAAAAGCTGGGAGAATCTCCATGCTCCCTCTTGGAACACCCAAGAATGCAATGGGAATTCCCAGTTTCCTGTTTCTACTCATTTGGTAACTTATCTTCTGGGAAATGGGATCTGGAACACTTAGGACCCTCTGGGCTAGTGGGCCTCAAAATGAGGTCCCCAGGCCAATAGCATTAGCATTGCCATGGAAGTTGTTGGAAATGCATATTCTTGGCTCTTCTACACCCATTGAATCAGAAATTCTGGGCATAGAGCCCAGCAATCTGTGCTTTATTAAGCCCTCCAGGTGATTCTATTGCAGCAAAATTTGACAACCTTTCTATAATTACTTAAGAGTTGAGGAAATCATGGCTCACAGATTCTAAATGATGCTCAGGACCCAAAGCTAGTGTGTGGCAGGGCAGTGATATGAGCCTAGATCTCTCTATTAAGTCATATATGTTCTTTCATACTCTGCTGTATGACTTCCTTATGCACTGCTTATGTGTGACATTAATTTAGAAAAAAACAAATTTTCTTTTAAGAATATAAATAATGTTCCTAAATGTTGTTATCATTAGTTTTAAAACTGGCTTTTTAAATTTATGAATGAGACAGCAGAGCAGAAAATCATAATCTTGCCTTCTTTCATTTACTTCACATGCCTCTTTGTGAACCACAGGCACAGGTCTGCCTTGATTCTCCAAAGGCAGCAGCACCTGCTTGTAGAAAGACCTGGCCAATCTGGAGGGATGGTAGTAATGGGTCACCTGCATCTCTGGGCTTTAAGGTCACTGCACAAAACATACCTCTTCTGAGAATCACTTTCAGCTGGAAAAGAAGCTCAGATAACCATAAATACTTGAGCCAACACGGTGCTTACTGTCAGGTCAAATAGTTTAAAGTTTATGGACTCTAAACCATGCATGGCCAATCTACAACCCACAGGACAAAATGTCAGATATTTGAGTGCATAGAGTTTTATTGGAACACAGATAAGCTTATCTGTTTATATATTATCAATGGCTGCTTTTAAGTCACAAGAGCAAAGTTGAGTAAATGTGACAAAAATTTTATATACCTCAAAACCTAAAATGTCTACAACTTAGTCTTTCATAGAAAATTTCTACCAATCCTTAGTCTAAATATTTATCACTCAATAGAAAAAGCACAGACTTGTACATATGAGATCATGTTTGAATTCAAACTAATCTGCTTTCCTGAAAGTCTTTTAACCTCCCTGAGCCTCAACTTCTCATTTTGTAGAACAAGTGCTCCATAGGACTGTGGTGGTGATTAAACAGACCAAATATGTCAAAGGCCTGCACACCATAGATTCCCATGAAAGAGTAGTTCCATCTCTTCTCCTCTTTACATACATTTTTCAAGACCAGCAGTGTCACATCTCTGGAGTATAAGAGGCATGTGTTCTGTTTATTCACTCTGCAAGTTCAGAATGCAGAGGTTCCACAAAGATCACAAGCTACAATTTAAAATACCTCACTTCCCAGAGATCAGGAGATAATTTAATAACCAGGCACCACACTTGGATACTATACATCATCTCCTAAAGCCAAACTTGTCCTACATAGGGCCAACAGTTGGCTCTGCCCTGGAAATGAAAAATGGCTCCTGAGGACAGCAGATTCTAGTACAGGAGGGAAAGAGAGAGGGTCTAACTGCAAACACTCTGATCCCACAAATCTTTGCCTCAAGAACAGTCCCCCTTGGTGACCTTAGAATCATTTATGAGTAGAGGTTTTATAACTCCCTGCTGCCTCTGAACACAGAGTTAAATCTGCCCTTTTTGCTCAGTCAAGTACAAGATCAACCACATACAAAGAGTTGCCGTGGGTCAAGGTGGTGGAGAGGGCACCTTCCATTCCACATCCATGCCCACCATTCTTCCATCCCTCCAGCACGTTCTGCATCACAAGCTGCAGTAGATCTAAGCCACTCGCTTTTTTCTTCCAGATTGAACATCTCTCCAATAACATCGTCTCAATCACGTTTTCTTTTGATCTCCCAGTGTATTGCATTCACTTCAGCTATGGTCACGTCCACATGCAGAATCATGATTTTTTAATGTCAATTAGACTATGGCTGGGCATCCTGGGAAATATCCCCTGGTTACTCCCCTGAGATCATCAGAATCATAGAAGGGATACAAACAGCCTGTAAGAGCTGGATAAGATAAAAATCATTGTATCTCTGATCTCCAGGGCACCAGCTGTAAAAACAAGTGATCCTCCTCCTGCCAGACCCAGGCCTACCAGCTGCCAAAGATCTGGGCACCTCTGGTTAGTGCCACCTACAAATACACAGTGTGTGGTAGGGGGCTGAGACACAGCAGCAGACACCTTCCCTTAGCCTTGTGTGGGGCCCCTGGGAGAGCCAATGGGTGATGAGTCATTTATTATAAAAAGAGGACATAGCTAAGGTTTTACTGTGCTAGACACAGACTAAGTAATTTGCCTGAATTATTCTACTCCATCCTCATAATAATCTTGATGAAGGTTCTAATGTTGACCCATTCTACAAGCAAAAAAAGCAAGTCTCAGAAAATATGACTGCCTTGCTCAAGGTTACCCAACCTATAAGGTGCCAACCTTACCTCAATCCTCCTACCTCCAAAGTTCATAAACCTAATCATGAACTTCCCTTATATCAGGATATGTTAAAGTTTAAGGACAGGCCAAAGAACAGACGCAGAGACCTCAGGCCACAGTTTTATAAAATTATCCAGTCTACACTTCCCACTTAATCCAAAGTGTGAGTAGAAACATAACCTTCCCTGGGTGCCCAGTGATTTAGTGACTTGAATGAGAAAAGGTTTTATGAAGCATTTTTATTATAACACCAGTCTGGGAAGTGGTATGACTGTCAGACCAGTGTTTCTTTCCTCCCTTTCCGCCTGCTATTCCACCACCAAGCACTGTGGATGCTAGGTTGAAGGGATCTCAGGAGCATGCAATGGACAACCAGTGGGAGCTTCTAAGACACAACATCATCATGGTCTGGAGATCCATGGCAGAAAATGGCAAGAAACCAACCCATGGGGCTGAAGCAGAAACTGGGGTTCCAGAGAATCCTCTGGTTCTGACAGGAGATCAGAAAGCAAATCCCACCAGGGAGCCCAGTACGAGGGCACAATCATAGGCAGAAGAGGCTGGGAGATAAGGTAGATCTCACCAGAGAACAGTTGACCACAGCACCCTGCAGGCTTTGAGGGTAAATCAATCCAGCTGTCTAGAGAAGATTGTGCCTGCCAGAGAGACTCCCTAGCCAGGGAAGGCTGCAATTTCCCCCTCTGGAAAGAAGGGTACACAGAACAGAATGCACAACAGCCCATGCCTTCTAATGTTCAGTCACTCCTGCTACAATCAATACATGAGACAAAAGTGTCTCATGTCTATTGAGACGGGAGCAGACACCACATCCCCCACTTAGTCACAGGCCTGGTTTCATGTCTGCAACAGAGGCAACCTCTCCAAGTCCATGCTCTCCACTTGGACTATAGGGAAACTGACTGCCTCTACTTCCAGGAGTTGCAGTAAGGTGTGAAACACTCAGCACAATGCTGTCAGGATAGCTCACAGTAGCCGACAGCTTTCGCCATCGTGCTTTCCACAGCTTCCAAGCCAGCACAGTGTGCAGGGCAGACGACTCAATAAAATGTTATTGAGTGAATTTAAAAATTCATACAGAACTCATTTAACTTGTTAAAGCAAGGAAGTGAGCAATTGTGATGTAGAGGCCTTTAGCTTTTAAGTACTTGAAATCAAATTGTTATTCTACTCTCCTATCCCAGCACTCAGTGCTAAGGTTATTTGGCGTGTCTGGCGTGAAACTACTTAAGAAAGGGTAACAGCCTCTAATTAAGCCTAAAAACGTCACCAGGAGACAGGCAGGCATGGAGAAACATCTCTTCAAGAAAACATTTCTGGGGCAGGCTTGGGGCAAGGAACTGTCAATCAAGAAACTGTTATGTCTCTGAGCTTTTACACTCAAAGAATTTTGAGAACCAAGAGGGTGGATACTTGAGGATAATTTGTTTTTAAAACAAGGTAACCCAGACCAAGGGGGCAGGAGATTCAGTCCAGGTTCCCTGGGTTAGTGGCCCTCTTTCCCTAATTCCTCTCATCCCTAAGCTTATTTCATGAGAGGGTTTTTGGCCCTGGCCTAGATGCCTTAGGAAGATCAGGCAGTCACTCAACTCCAGTTTGCATTAGGAAACTACTGCACTGTGGACACTGGGACAAAGCAGCAAACAGGAGAGACAAAGACTTGCCCTCATAAGCTCATGATTTAGTGGAGAAGAAAAAGCAGAGTAAGAAAAATAATAATTACAAAGACCAATTACAGGTAACAGAGAGAGGAAGGGATGGCACAAGGAAATGGTAAGTTTAGATTTGGCATCTAAGCAACTTTAAGTAGGGAAGACTAAGCCACACAGAGTTTAAGGGGGGACATTTTAAAAAGACAGAACAGTGAATGCACAGGCTTAGAGACGAGAGTGAACAGAATGTAAGAGGGCAGTAGAGGTGAAATCACACAGGGCCTTTTGGCCACACTTGTTTACATTTTGTTCCAAGTGCAAAAGGAAGCCAGGTGTAACAGAGAGCCAAAAGGGTGATGTGTTCTATCATATGATTTGAGGTGATCACTGTAGGTGGCAAGAAAAAAGGTTGGGGATGGTGAGAATATAGGGCAGGTCACTCAGGGGCCTGGGATAATGGAGCTGCCATATGCAAGTCCTTCTCAAGCTCCAGAAAGAAATGTTCTCCTTGGGCCAAAATAGCTCAGGCACTGGAGCTGAGGGTCACATCAACATGCAATTCCCCAAGGGTTTTCCTCATCTTACCAAGACTCCCCTTGGGCCCAAGGAACTAGTCATCCCAATTCCAGTATCCAGCATGGATCTGATCCTAGCCCTAGACACATCCTGAGTTTCAATAAACATTTATTAAACTGAATGAACTCATCACACAATCTCTTAGGGGACACAAGTTCTGCTAATGACGACAGTTCACAGTCAAACAAGGATAATGGCCTCAAATATCATTAGCAAAGTCAGAGAACTGAGAAATTTCCAAGCTCAAAACAATAATTTCGTCTCTGCTTTCAATATTTTTGCATAGTGAGAAGTCATTCATACAGTGGCCAGGGATAATTCTTTGGGCAATTATTCAACATGTTTTGGGCTGGTTTTGCCTCTTCTCTTTGAAGTTAAAGATCAATTCATTCAACAATATCTTTTCAACACAGCTTCCCTTCCCCGTCCCGTCTCTTGTCCTCTCATCTCTATGCTACATAATCTGTCTTCATTGGTTCAACCTCCACCTTTGTCCTCCATCCTCCTCCATGCTGGATGCTCCTCATGTTTCATCTTCCTCGGGAACCCACAGTGCTGAGCTTGAACTCAGCAATTCCCAACATTTTTATTTGACATCCCAGTGTGTCTCCAGTCATCTCCAGGGGAGTTGTGAAACTCATTTTCACTGGCTTTAATTTAAAAAAGAAATATAGGCCATTTAGTTCTTTTAAGAGAGGAAAATAGGGTGTCACTCAACCAGCAGGGAGGTGAATCTTGACTTCAGCTATTTGCTTTTTGGGCAAAATGGCTCTCTTCCAAATGTTCTTGGGTTGTGTAAGCAAGTAAAGTGTTTTGGTAATGTCTGACAGATGTTCACTCTCAGGGAGGGATGATAAAGTTCAAATAAAAAAGAGAGATGAGAAAATTAATGTCCTTTTATTAACTCTGTTTTGAAAAACATAGGGATTCAATGAAAGGATTTATATCACTCATCTATTTAGTCATTCTATTCAATAAAAATTTATTTAGTATCTAGCATTTTCTGGGACCAAAGATGATGATCATGATGAAGGTCATGATGATGATGATGATGATGATGATGATGAATGACAGCAAGTAACATTTACTTACCTCATCTCCCCTGTGCTATTTCAGTTCCATTCAAATTACTTCGATTAATTCTCATAACAAACTCTGTAACAATGTCTGGTTTGCTGCCACTGTAGAGTAGATATTGAGAAAAGTTAAATTCCCAAAGTCACATGGATGTAAATGCAATTTGAGCCCAGGACTGTCTCAACACCACTATTACTACCGGCTTCCTTGTTTCAAGGGTACAATAGTGAAACAGACAAGCATTTCCCATAAAGATCTCACAGATATGTTAAAAGAGAAGTAGATGGATGCATTAAACATTTCTAGAAAGCAATGAGAAAGAGAACTTAAGAATACTGAGAAGGGTCTTGCACTTAGCCTACAAACAGCACTTGAGAATATCACACTCCAAAAAATAAGATCTCATGGGAATTGATAGTAGGTGAAGTGGGACAATGGAGAAAGGGGACCCTAACGGAAGAAAAAAAAGAAGATAACACCTTTAGAAACACATATATGTAAAAGATGCTGTTACTGACACTGGGTAGGTAGATGATCTAGGAGCCCTGGTTGAAGAAGCTAGGAGGACTCAAATATAAAGACCTTCTCTGGGCAAAGAGAGCCAGGGTGGGTGTGTATATTACAGAGGTCCAGCCAGCTGCCAGATCTTAAACACAGTCATGTGGCAATCGCACACCATAGCTCAGATTTGGAGAGAGAGAGGATACAGAAAGCCCATCCAGAAAGTTTTCTAGTTATCAGAACAGCAGAGAAGAAACAGCAGACATGGGAGAGGTTCAAAGGAACCAAAAGGAAAGGTACTGGGGATTCCCATAAAGAAGCCTAATGAATATTAGCCATTATTTTTCCAAATTCTCCTGAGAAAAATGTTCCCATTTTCATTTTTCTGGTGACAGTAAGTTTCAAATGTATGTTATCACTCCACAATTGAGAGACAAATAGAATTGACAATGTGGCAAAGTTTGTGATATGCAAAACAGCCCTGTCACATCCCTGGTCCCATAGCAAAAGGAAAATGTTGACCAACCATAATGTTTCTGCAAGAGACCCTCACCAAGTGCCTGCTCAGCTCTGCCTGACCGCTCTCCATTATAAGTAATACATGTGCCCTGGGCTTCCCCTGGGATGCCCCTACCTGGCTCATACACACCAGGACTGTCAGACACTGTCAGCTGACGGCTAAACAAAACAATACACCTTGGCTTGATTCACCTCAAAGACCATGACTCGCTTATCCCAGAAACAAAAGAAAGACAACTAACTATCTCTCCCACCCACAAGCTGATGGTAGCAAAGTAGGCAATGGGGATTAACATCCAAATTTCTAAGAGTTGCAGCATTCTGTCAGTCTTGCATTGAGAATTACTAACACTCTTTGGGAAAAGAAAATTCGTTGTCACACATCTCATATCTATTGGATTCATGAGAAGCCAGTTAAAAATTAAAAACATGGACTAGGGATGTGGCTCTGTGGTAGGGATCTTGCCTTGCATGCACAAAGCCTTGGGTTCAATTGCCAGCACTATAAAAAAAAAAAAAGAAAAAATTAAAAACCGACATACCCTGAAAGCTCAAAACAAAAACTCACCACTTCTTTAATTTGGCATCTACAAAAAGGGTCTTTTCATCATATTTCCTAATGGATAGAAATTTAGTAGTAGGTGTATGGATAACAATATAAAGTTTGTCTCATGACTGTTATTTGGATCCAAACATCTCAGACATGCATAAGTCTAGGTTATGGAGAAGGTACTCCTCAGGTACAACCTAGCTCTTGCCATGGCTGACCTAACTGCAGAGTCAATAGCAGGCTGTTTCTGCCATTTTTCACTTGATGCTATTCACACGAGGCACTCAGTTCTCACACCCTTCACATTCCTGTACAAGTATCTCCTATAAGTCAGCTTCACTTTCTGGGGGACAATTGGAGCACACTTTTGGATCTAAACACACTTCAAGTAGTGGAGAAGGCTGGTTAACCTCTGTAGCCAACACTTCAGTGAGAGCCAAAAGGTCTGATTTGTTGCCACTCACCTCTATGAACTCACACTAGCTCAGGAATCTTCCTGAGCCAATGTTCATAGGTAAGAATAATTGCTAGCAGCACTGAGCTAATGTTGTGTCACTGGCTTTAGCCAAATATTTACACAACTTTTTTCAGCCTCTCCTCCCAATCTTTTACAATTCCCATTTTTATAGGTGGAGGAAAGCAAAGCTGATATGCTGGTTTCCCACTGAACTGTAACAAATACCTGAGTTAATCGACTTAAAAAGAAGAAAACTATTTTGGATCATAGTTTTAAAGGTTTCAGTTTGCCTGTTGCTTTTGGATCTGTGATGACATAGTACATCATTGAGGAGGCATGTTGTCACAAGAAGTCATTCACTCATGGCCTCTGTGACACAGAAAGGGACAGGAAGGGGCCAGAGCCTCAAAGTTTCCTCAAAGGGCACAGCCCCCTCTGACCTAACTTCCTTCCACTAGGCCTCCTATCCTGAAGCACTCAATACATGGCCTTTCAGGGACATTAAGGATCAGACTAGAGCAGCTTGTTAAGTGGGAGAATTGAGCAAAAGTGTCCTCTCTCATCCTCTGAGCTCTAAAGTTACATACAAGTAAATAGGAAAGAACACTACTCCCAATGCAGCTGGTTCCTTCAGCCCTAAGCATGTGGCAGAGGAAATGACAGATAGGTAGACAGATAGACAGACAGACTGATTCTATTTCATCAGTAACTTTCTTACCAATTAGAACTAAATGCCTCCAGGATAACAAAAAAATAATCCCCAAGATTTTTTTTACTTAAAAATATAGAAAACTTTTTGAAAAGCTAAACATTTAATGGTGGTTTTGATTTTATATTTTAAAGGAATAAGTATGAATGAATAAATGAATATTCCTGAAACTATTTTTGATACTCAGACAAACAGCTCAATGGGAACAAAGAAAAAACACAGCACATGTAGTTTAATAATCCAGGACTCCCATCATGGGACCCTCCAATGTCCCCAAAGACAGCCCACCCCTCAGCAACACAGTATGGGGTAAAAGAAATTGGTTTTATGGTGGTAGCTTGGCAGGAAACAGCCACACAACAAAGATTATGATTCAGAATGCACAATAAATGAACAAAGGAACACATTTACTGAATCTAAACCTCAGGATACCTGGATATTCTACAAAACAAAGTATTATGTGCAATATATAATAAACCAGTTCCCTGGACGACAAAAACACTTTATTCATATACCCAACAGATTGGAGAGAGTGTATTTAATATCTACCATGTACCAGCACAACTTACCAATATGCAAGATATAGTTCAGTAGTTTTTAATATATTCACAGATATGTGTGACCATCACATAGTCACAGATACGTGCATGGTCAGCTTTAGAACATTCTCATTATATACAGAAACTCTGCAGTTATCACCCTCCAAGGCCTCCAACCTCACCCAACCCTCATCAACTGCTAATACTGAATACTTTTGTCTCTATAGATTTCCCTATTCTGGTAGTTTTTTCTGCATTAAGTTTAATGTTGAATAACAATATAATCCAGAAATTTCACTCTTTTTTCTGCTCTTTTTAAAAATTTACTCTTTATTTCTTTTTTCTTTTTTTTAATGGTACATGTTTGTAGTATGTAGTATGTAGTACAATCTTCATTGGAAGCTGGTAAATATACATGACGCTTCTCAATTTAACCCCCTCATCTCCCTGCATCTCTTGGAGATGAATGGGTGGAGATAGATAGATAGATAGATAGATAGATAGATAGATAGATAGACAGATAGATAGAGATTTCTTTTTTACACCACGTATTTGTAGTACATGAGACAGGAACTTGGTGCACGTACACAGCACTTCATGAACCCCTCCTTTTTAAAATCTTGTTTCCCTGTCCCCATCTCTTGGTTCCCTACCCACATCTTGAATATATAGCTTCAAAGTACTGAAGACAAGAGCTCAAACAAAAACTTGTTCATGAAGTATTCATAAAGGCACCATTCACAGTAACCAAAGACAAAAGTAACTCAAGTCTCCACTAAGAAATGAACAGAACAAAAATGTAGTACTAGTTGACCCTTCCTAGTCTTTTGTCCAAAATATAGAGCGCTATAAAGCCTGAAACTTTTTGAGCATGATGTCAGCACTCAAAATTTATCAGATTTGTAGTACTGCAAATTTTAGACTTTCTGATTAGAGGTGATCAACCAGTAAAGTCTATGCAAATATTTCAAAATCTGCAAAACTTGCCAGGGATTTAGCTCAGCAGCATAAGCACCTGCCTGGCAAGCATGAGGTTGCAAGTTCGATCACTGGTACAAAAAAAAAAAAAGAAAGAAAGAAAAAACTATAAACAACAAATCTGCAAAACTCCAATGTATGCAATGCTTCTGGTCAAATAATGGGTACTCGATCTGTCTGCGTACATTGTGTACATACAATGCAATAAGATTCAGTCATAAAAGGAATGAAGTATGGATGTGTGCTACAAAACAGGTGAAACTTTAAAAATATTTATGTTAAGCAAAAGATACTTGTCATTAAGGATCACATATTATGGTCACATTTGTATTTATTTCCTTTGGCCAATTTATCTTCCTGTGCCCCTTCTACTTCTTGTCCATCTCCCAGTTATCTTTGATGTTCTCACATCCACCCCTCTCCATCCTACCCCCTAGACCACTATTATTGATGCTCATGCCTGAATCAATACTGCAGATTCCTCCCCGTCACTGGCCCCTGGGCTTTCCCTTCAAGCCCACCCCATGTACCAGTTGTTAGGATGGTCTCTCTAAATGCAGATCTGGCCAGGCTTCCTTAAGTACATTCTCATCATCAAACAAATTGAAGCAACTCCTTTGGCACTACACAAAACCCAGACATTGTTATCAGCCATTCACACAACATGCTAGACAATTTAGCATTATGATACTTTGGGGAGTTCCCTAGATCCTGACTTTGCTGCATACTTTCACTTTAGCCTTGGTTCCCTTTTCCTTCCCTGGAATGACTTCCCTTGCATTCCTGCCTAGATATACAACTTCATCTTCCAAACAATTCAATTTCCCATTCCTTCTGAAACAAGAAGCTGCTCGATATATTTGTGGTTGCTACCCAGAGTATTGCAACTGCATACTGACCATGGCTGGAAAGAAGAAATAGTATGTTCTCATTGCTGTAGCTCTAGAAATTAGCACTAACCTTCCTTTACACTGAGTAAATTCTCAATAAAAACAACAAATACGGGATAGAGGAAATGGGTGAAGAAATTAATGTGTGTATCTCAATAACTTAGACTTCTGTTTAAGAATCAACAAGTAACTGTTGTCTGAGATATGGGAAATACTGGTGTTACAGGCAGCTGAGTTAGTTAGAAATATTATAGGCAGTCAAGACAGGACTGGGCCCTCAAAGGAGCCAGAGCAGAAGTTCAGATACCTTGCAGCCTTGGAAGAGACAATCACCTCCTGCTGTGCACCAAATCCCAAGAAAGGCAAAGCAAATACAACCACATCCTAAGAATAGACAGTCCAAATAGTTCTCTATCACCCTGAGGAAGTCAGGAGTCAGCACCCCAGCAAACTGGGGAAGGCAGCAATCCCTAGCCAGCACGCTTCAGAGAAAATATAACCAATACAGGAAGTTCCAGGGACCCCACTATCCACTTGTCTGGAAGAAACCGAAACATGACAAGAAGGAGAAACAAAAGGAAGTCTCCAGCCTGCAACTCAAGCAGTCCTGGCCCAGAAGAGGTAAACACAGAAGAGATCAGGGGTTACACACCTGCAGTTTCCAAAGAAACATCATCTGACAAAGCAATATCTTCGTGAAATTATAAAGGAACTTAAAACAGAAATACTAACACAAGTAAAAGAAGATGTAAGAAAAATAATAAAAGAAATGTAAGTACCTCTCAAGAAAATACCTGTGGAAGGATAGAGGAGCATAGAAAAAGGAGGGAAACCTTTGGTGAAGAATATAAAAAAATCTAGAATACATGAAACATTCAAAGAGATTACCAGGAAATTAAAAAATCTATTGAAATCTGGCAAAACTACTTGAAAGAAACTAACAATAGACTATAAACCTTGAAGATAGGTTTGCAACTTGTGATCTCGAAAGGAAAGATCTCCTACAATAACATTAACCAGGAAGTAACAATACAAGGGCTAGAAGATGACAAGAGGATCTATAACTTAAGAATAAAAAATGTGAGTGAAGAAGCAGGGATAAACACAAATGAAATACAAAGGCCATTTACAGAAATAATTAAAGAAAACTTCCCAAGCATAGAAAAAGGAAATGATATTCAGATATATGAGGTATACAGAACTCTGGCCAGCTACAGCCAAAATAGATCTATACCCAGACATATAATAATCAGGATCCCAGAAATTCAACACAAGAACAGAATATTAAAACCTGTCAGAGAAAACAAACAGATCACCTATAAAGGAAAACCCATCAGAATCACAACAAACTTCTCAACACAAAAAAATCAAATCAAGAAGAGCTTGGAGTGAAGTATTCCAAGCCCTGAAAGAAAATAACCTCCAACCCAATCTTGTAGATTATCCTGCAAAACTATCTCTCAAAATGAATGGAGAAACAAGATGCTTCCATGACAAAGAGGAACTAGAGGAGCTCATGACCACCAATTTAACCCTACAAAAAATACTGAAGAACATTCTAAGGAGAGAAAAAAAAAAGACCATGGCTTCAGGACCATGGCAGCAGAGGGGCCTCACTGAATGGGGCAGACATTGGAATGAAGAGGAAAAGTAGACAAACAAAGACAGAAAAATAGCATGGCAGAGATGAGGCAGAGAAGGTTGTCCATAATCATTAACATGGATGGCCTTGATACACTAAAAAAAAAAAAGAAACACAAACAGAGTGGATCAGGACAAAGGATCCTTTAAGATGCTATATATAAGAAATGTAATTAACCAGAAAGAAGGTTTATGGACTGAAAAGTGAAAGATGAGAAAATAATGCTCTGTGTTACAGGGAACTAGAAAAAATGGGGGTAACTCACCCTTCAGCTGCAGATTGGTTGGAAAGACATAATACTTTTATGCAGTGGAGAACTACCCAGCTACAAGGAAGGAAAACTTTGAGGCTCTTTTAGGTAAATGGATACAACTTGAGATCAAGCTCAGGGGTAAAAAGGTTCAGAACCACTTAGGTAAGTAGCGGGGTTGCTTCCCTAATCTAAAAACTGAAGGAGTTAGTGGGATACAAAATGTAAAAAGCACCCTGTAAAAGCGAAAGGGGAGGAACTGTCTAAAAAAGGAAGGCAGAGGACATTGTTAATCTTGTATCATGATTTGAAACCCATATTGTTTCATTGCTCTGTTTGGTTTGGTTATATTCTGTTTCAGTTTGTCTACTTGTAATAGATTTGATGGGATGGACAGCTACGCCAAAGATAGCAGGATATACTACAGTAACCATTTTTAATTTCCTATTAACTTAATCTGAAGCCCTGTATTGCTTTCACTGTCTTGTTTTGACTGATTTTACTTGAATGTTTTGTTTGATCATTGTCTTGTCTTGACTGATTTTATTCCAATCTGTTATGTTTGATAGTATCAAGTCTGAGAGTACAGGCAACTACTCTAAAGACAAAAATATTCACTATGACACCCATTCTGGTTTGACCATTATCTTCTTTTGAAGTCCTATAATGTCTCCAATGTTTTGTTTTTTATTGATTCTGTCCTATACTGCTATGTTCAATTTTATTGTACCTTATAATATGGAAATTCAATTGAAAATAACAAGAGACATCATGGTAACCATTGTAGATCACCTTGCATTTTGGGTTTAAGTCAAATACTACATCCATCCTTTTGTTTTGACTGACCCCATTTTGTTTTTTCTCATTTGGCTTTATTCTCTTCAAAACAAACAAACAAAAAAAAAGAAGCCTTGTTTAAGCCCTAATTGGGATAATGATTAGATGTCTGGCCTCCCAGTCTTTCTCATAGAAATTTTACCTCTAAACCTACTTGTGACACAAAATAGGGATAGGTAGAGAAGGGTTAACAGAAGTATTCAATAGAAGATCTTACCAGGGAGGACTTTGATATTAAAATCTTGGTGCATGGTTTGATCTCTTATCCCCTTCCCCTCAAAAAAGAAAACAAAAAGTCGAGCTTGTTGACTTTATGCTTTTGTTTCTATTTTCTGGGTGGTGAGTTCCATCACTTTCCTTTATTCTAATCTCGTATCTTTTCTTCTGACTTCATGCTCCCAAAATCCCATACAGATAGACTCAGTATACTCTATCAGTTATGATGCTACAAAGATAGAATAATAGATAACTCATTTGCATCTCCTGGGCAACATGATGGTTTTTACAAATTGTTCAAAAGACTCATCTCCCTAGTTCTTTCCAGGATACTCTGTAAGGAATAAAATAAAGCAAAACAATAGTAATATGCATGAACCCAATCAATGACTTTCTTCCCAAAGATGAAAATTCAAAAGCATAGTTCATGATGATTGAAAGCAAAAAATAATAAATAATGACATTTGAGATTGGTCTTGATCACTTCTAACTGATTTATGAAATCTCCCCCATCACCCTACCATTATAATTTTCTGCTAATTACTACAAGCAATTTTATTAATATACTTTTCAGCCTCATTAAATATTACCTTGGGCCTAACATTAAAAATGATGAGCCTCAGTAATCTTAATGAGCATCCAAGTTGCACCGACCCCTGAAAACCCGAACAACAAAGAACTAAATTTGTTGCTAAGCTGTTCTGTTCCACAGACAGGCAGAAAAGCAACTTCAGAAACATGAAAGAAATCACATTTACAACCGAAAATGAAACCTGACTCAGAGACACACAAGTTTGACTTGGCTTCCTTCAGGTTTTGTCAGTTATAGGCTGAAAAGACATTTGAGCTTTGTCTCCTCCTCCTCTTTCACCATGGATGTAAACTCAGCGTCAATCAGCATGCGGCTAGCCAATACTAAGTCTGCCTTGTGACACTGACAGGTAAAGTTACCAGTGATCATAGACAAGGCAGAGACAAGGTGAACTGGAAATCAGGTATTCACAGCTCTCTCCAGCTTTTTCTGAAATGATGGTAGAAGTACAGGGTATAGGCAGGCAGGCAGTAGGGAGATAAATTTACTTTTTCTTCGCTTCCTGGCATGACTAGAAACATTTGCATTCCTCAAGTAGCCAGCTAGTCAAAGACAGTGAAACCAGTTTTCCAGTTCTCAAAGTAAATTATTTATCATGAGCAAAATTTACTGCTTTCTTGACTAAACTGTCAAAACCCTCCCATTTCCGACAGCAGCTGTGCTGTGTGGTCCCAGGGATGTTTCTGTTTTCATCAGCTTGTAGGTTAAAAATGAATGGGTAATAGTAAATATGGGTTGGTTTAACAGACCAACCCAGATTTACAGAACCTTCTTTCAGCCAAGATCATAAATTCTTCCATGTGTCCAAAGCCAGTAAATTTAGCACAAAATAAAACTTTCTCAAATTATTGAATTTAATGCATGCATTAAAGATAAGAAAACTGAGACTCAAAGAGGGGAAGTGACTAGCTTTGGTTACACAGAAATAGTCAAATCCAGAATTTGAACTCTTGGATCCTATCATTATAGTCACTGATATTAAATTGAAATAGGAATTGTGATAGGAAAAGAGGCAACAGATAGCTATCCACCAAAGAAATGTGGCTTCTCTCTCCCACAATATAAAGAATTTTGAGATGGATCCAGAAGGAACTACATCTTCCCATCCTTCTACCCGACCCTATCCCGCTTCCTCACAACAAGGAAAGCCACATGAATTCATTCTAGCCAATGGAAGGAACGGATCATTCCACTTCTAGGCTCAACCTCTGCAAACCTGAGATCCTTTCCATAGTCTGCCATGTCTGATGGCTCAGTCCAAGAAAATTTAAGTTCCTTGGTCTCCAAATTCAGGCCTAGGTCTCCAAATCATCCCAAAGGGCAAAGCTTTTTAAAGATGAGACACAGTCACATATACATGGTGTGTTGCAGAAACAAAATTATAAAACCTTCCTGTGTGATGCTATGAAATTTTGGAGGATTATTCAGTATAGCACCCGGCAATAACCTAAAATATAAGGAATACTTTACAAGCAAGAGAGTTTCTCAAACATATTGAGCCCAAAGCAATAGTGAGAGACTATAAAAGACTTTGCTATAATGGTAGGAAAACAACTTATAAATCAAATGATAATATATATAATAATATAAATAATAATAATTGGCCAACTTGATAATTAGACTCAAATAGATTAATTATTCCAGGACTGTGTGGAAGGAAAAAAACCTAGTAAATGTCAACTTTAAAAGCAAAACGAAATGAGTATTTTTGCAAAAGAATTTCTTCCTCAAGTCTCCTGTTCCTGAGTCCTTTTATCTTAAAGGTAATGGCAAAATGAACTATTGATACAGACAACAATTTTGATGGGTCTCAAGCCCATTATGCAGAGGGAAAAAGGTCAATCTCAAAGGATTATAGATTGTCTGATTCCATTTATCTAACACTCTTGCAATGATAAAATTATAGTGATGGAGAACAGATCAGCAGTTGCCAAGAGTTAGGGATGGGGGAAGACAGAGGGTCGTAAGCGGTAACACCAGAGACTTTCTTAGTATGACGGATCAGTTCTGCCTCCTGATTGTGAGGACAGTCATTTAAATACACGAATGGGATAAAATGTCACAGAGCTATGAAGAGAGAGAGAGAAATGTGGGATGCAAGGGAGAGAAAAGAAGGGAAGGGGTAGGAAGGGAGAGAAGGGGAAGGAAAAGGAGGGGAAGGGATGGGATAGCTGTCAAACTGGGGAAATCTAAACAAGGTCAGTCTCTGCGGTTGTGGGCAATGTTATGGTTTTGACAACATACTCTGATTATGTAAGACATTATTTTTAGGAGAAGTTAGGTAAAAGGTACTGAGAACTCTAGATAATGCTTTTTCAATTTTGTGTGCATCTTAAATTATTTCAGGATATAAGGTTAGATTTTTTTTTCTAAAATAGCTTGTCATAAATGAAGAACTCAAAATATGAATAAAGAGAAACAAAGGTTGATAATAGGTTCAAATTGAAAGGGGAACAAGAGACAGAAGAGAGTGAGGGAAGGAAGAGAAAGGGATTTTAAAAAACAGAGATACTGGGAGGGATAGAAGCACAGCTTTTTCAGATGGAAAGAGGCACAAGCTTTGGAAAGAGCAGGGAGAGATGAGAGGGAAAGGAGACAAAAAATTAAGACATCTTACGTATACATACAAACTCCCCATGATACATGTAATCATTGTGTACTGCAACATTTACTGATAAACAGTAAAATAAAAAAGTAGCAGAAAAAGCTCTGTGACATCAAGTATAGAACCAGGGAATGTGCTGTGCCTCCAGACTGGGCAACATGAGTGTGATAAGCACGAGGAAATTCAGGAGATAGTCACAGAACCCTCAGCTACACACATGATTGTTTATCATTTATCTCGCTTCTAGAATTTAAATGTCCAGAGATCAGGGGCCAAATATCTAATGTCTAACCCAGTGCCTGATACATAGAAAGCACCCAGAAAATATCCAGGAGTCAATGACTGAGAAAAAGGGAAACAGGCAAGGAGGGAATCATCACACGTGTACTCTGCAGAAAAGCAGAGGTGTGCAGAGATTTCCAGGCCTGTCCTACGTAGACAGCAGAGGGCAGAGGCAGGGGCCAGTGCTTGAGAGCTTCTGGAGGGCCAGCGGCCTTCTCATAGCCTCTCGGCAATGTAGATCGCTCCTTCTTGCTCTATCTTAGCAAACAGGAAAATTAAAACATGGTTAAATTTAAGCAGGTACATAAAATGGAAAGAGACAGTGACAGAGCTAGAAAGATACCACGAAAGAGGAGAACAAGATATATAAGAGAAGGCAAGATGAAAGAAGGGGGAGGAGTGAGAAGAGAAAGGGAGAACAAATAGAGAAGGATGGGAGAGAAGGGAGGAGGTTGGAGGGATGAGAAAAACATCCGCCTGAATATGGAGAGTGATAGGAAACAAGCGTGTAACAGATTTCACCACGACCACACTCGCCAGACCCACTCCCTGTAATTTTCCTAATTGTTCCAAAATAGTATTAAAATGGGAATAATCTGTCATTAAGTAATAAATACTTCATCCAAAACAACAAAATGGCCATTGGTGAGAAGAAAATCTTGCTCCATGTCTCATCATCTTCCAATTATCACCCTGCAATCCCTGGTTCTCTTTATCTCTTAAGAGGTGCAGTTTCCAATATAATACAACATAATGCAAAACACAATACACCAAGACTAAGAAGAACCAGGTGGCCCTATGGAAAGAACAGAGTTTATGCAGACAGACAACAGACCCAGAGTTGAACTTAGGACCTGCCACTGTCTCAGCAGCCCTCCAGCCTGAGCTGTACTGGGGTCACAGGCACCCACCTGGGCTGACCAAGGAGCTCAGCACCAGATTTCAGGGATCAGATCCACAATGTGAGGCAGTAACAAGCTGTAATGATATCCTGCGGGCATTGTGAATATTCACTTGAAACAGTTATAGGCCCCTATAATAGGGAACCTGTGATAGAAATGGTGTTGCAATGGACCATAGGGTCATTCCTCCATTGTCTTGGTCAGTAGCTTCTACAGCCCATTAAGTGGACTTATTCTTTCTATTCTACAGTCGAACAGTCACCCACAATCTTCACATTCTCAGTGTTCTGCATCACGAACAGACTAAGATATCTTTTCTTTTCTCATTTTACTATATAAGCAGTCAAGAGAGTCAGTCCATACTTTCAGAACTTGACTCAGAAATAGCTTCAACTGACACACAAACTTCATCACTCACAAGTTTTACCTTCTACGAAGCACTGACACACGATGACAACCTTTCTACACTTTCTAACAAGGACTGCCTTTCTCTACTGCCCAACAAAACACTCCTCACTGCCATCTGTGCCCTCATCCCTTTGGCCTTTACCACCCATGTGTCTACCAACTTCTGTCCAGGACGACTTTCTCTCAGCAGGTTAAGGTTTTCTCTACAGCTCTCATTCTAACTCCTCCCAGAATTGCCTTTCAAGAGTTGGTCAAGATAACGAAAACCTTTCCCAGCACCTCAAAATTCTCCCAGCCCCAGTATCCAGTCTCAGAACCACCTCCAAATTTTCAGTTGCTTGTTACCAATTTCTGTCTCAAGCTATTCAGAGTGCTATAACAAAACAGTATAGACTAGATGGCTGACAGGTAAAACAAATGAGAAATTCGTTCTTCATGGTTCTAGACACTGGGAAGTCTAAAATCAAGGCTCTGCAGATTATGTGAACCATTGTCTTTTGGTTTGTAGGAGCCCACACACAGAATGTACAAGGCAGCTTTTGGGTCCCTTTTAGAAGGGCACTAATTTAAGTGACTTAATTACTTCCCAAAGGCCCCACCTCCAAATATCACATTCTGGTGATTTTATATTTCAGTCTGTAACAAACACTTTCATCTATAGTACTATGGGCATTATTTAACTCTTGGAATCTAGCTTCTGTATCTATAATATGGGAATAATAACACATACCTCAAGGCATTGTTATAAAAAATGAATGAAATGTGTGATACTATATGATTCGCACAAAATCCAGCATGCATTCAAGATTTAATAAAAGTCTTCATGTTCTCCTCTAGAAGATTACAGTATGGTTTATATATCTAATAAAAGTCACATGAGATGTATTGATTCAGAGGTGGAGAAGTAAGATCAAACAGCATAAAGGAGATTTCTGCATTGATGGAAATGTCCTCTATCTTTGTAAGAGTTGTATAAGAATGCTTGTACCAAAATTTATTGAATGATACACCTAATATATATGTATTTTATGTACTTATCAGTCTACCAAAAAACCTTCACTCTTCAAAATCATCCTGGACCATGAGGCCAAATGGGTTTCCAGACATTATCAGTTGGCTATGTGTTCCCACTGCCCATCTCTACTAATGGATCTAGGCATCTCAACTGCTGCAAGGTGGTGTCCAATCTTGAGCTCATTCTTTATGCCTGGAGCCAAATAACTGCTAATAGCTGCTGAGCACTTATTCTGTGCCCAGCAGACCTCTTCATGGTACATATTTTCACTGAGTCTTACAATAAATTCACAAAGAAGACTGACCTTATCTCCATTCTACAGATAAGCTAGCAAAATTTCAAGGTGGCCCTTCACCCCAATCTTTTCACATCCCATGAAACCCCATAATGATCTGAAGTCTACACCTTTACCCCCCTGTCATTCTAAAGGAACTGCCATAGCTTGGACAGAACAATTCTTGTGTAACATACAGACAACAGAGGCTCAATTTAAATACTGTCAGTAGAGTTTCAGAATAACAAACCACTGGTTTACATGACAATATGGGTGAAGCTCAAAAGCATTATGCTGAGCAAAAGGAGATGAACATAGCAGTACAAACTGCATGGTTGGTTGGTTGGTTGGTTGATTTGTTTGTTTATGAAATACTAGAAATGTAACTGAAATTTATACTGACCCAAATTGGGTCCTCAGTTACATGGGCTGAGGATGGAAGGAGGGGGTAACTAAGGGGCATGAGAAGAATTTGTAGGTGATGAAAATGTTCTATGCCTCAATCAGGATTGGTGGTTACACAGATGTTCCCATCCATCAAAACTCAAACTCCATACTTCTAAAAGTACATTTTATTGAATGTGACAAAACCATTGTACTTCTGCATAACAAATAAAAGCATTTGGAGCCAGCAGCCCTAATTCTGACTCTCATTTTGTCTCTCTGTCACTTCCTGGCTGGGTGACCTCTAGCAAACCACTTAACACATCTGAGCTTTGGTCTGAGGCTATCATCAGGACTAGAGATAACACATGGCAAACACCAGGAAAAGAGCAGGCCTTTAACAAACAGCAGCTTCTATTATCACTGTTAACAATAATGAAAAATAATGATCTGAATAATAGCTTCAATTCTTTATTTCACTGTATGCATAGCCGTGGAACTGCCAAATGGTTCCGCTCTCATTGAAAACCAACACACTTTTGTGACATGCAATCATTTTAATGTTATGCTAGAAGAGATAATCAAAAATGAGTATCAGATGCATGCAGATAAAAAAACTTCATTTTATATATGAATATGGGCCATGGAATCATGGATTGATTCAAATCTGAACACTGCTGACAGCTACCATTTTCTTTCCAAGGAATCAGATTTTCAGTCTAAGTAACTCCATAGGGAATTTTCAACTATATTGTTACCAAGGGTATAATTTCTCTAGTAAGGTTATTAAGAGGTGAAAGAAAGAATTTTGGACTCTAATCCCATTGTATTAGTTTTTTCCTAAAAGTGTCTTTCTCTAGGGATAAGACATCCAGCCAGTGTGGCAAATTTCAAATGTGTGACAATCAGTTTAGTTAGTTTTAAAGCTAAAATCAGTGAGCTCATCTTGTTTTTTGGTCACTTCCCTTCCACATTCAGAAAATTGCTTTGCAGAAAACTGTGCAGTTCTATTTAGGCTTACAAATAATTTCTCCAGAGTTGGAGCAAAGGTGAATTAGAAAGTTTCTAGATTCTTGCTAGAACGGAGACTCGGTGTGAGGCTACAGAAAATTGAACAATAATGGCACTTCATATGTGAAATGAGTCAGAGGGAACATGTGGTAAGGAGCTCAGAGCTGCAAAGGTGTTTGTCAGCCCACCTTTTAGTAAGTGCTTCCAGCCACCCTTCATTTGAGGAATATCCTTGTCCCACTTTTAATTATCCAAAAAGCCAACTTTGCTAAATACCATTCTGATTTCCTTCTGAGGTACTCTTAGCATTAGTGAATATTAATTAAATATCATGAACTATCTTCCATTTGCCAGCAATATGGCAGTGCTACTATTCCATAATGAGTGCTGAGAAACTGAGGGCTTTCCGCAGACTTATGGAAGATGCCAAAGAAAAGAGGAACCAGTTATGACTTAGAAAGACACCACTGAAATTCAACTCCTCCACACAACAGGAGGTACCCAAGTGCTCAGCTCCATCCTGAGTTCTCAGGAAACTAAGGACCTTGCTCTGACGGAGCTTCAGAAGGCTCAGTAATAAAAGTAATTCAGAATCCCACTTGGAACATTATAGTTTTGTTGTATGAATTGACTTTATCCATGGGCAATGACTTTTTAAGAGACCCAAAGAACTCTTGAAAGATGACTCGTCTTCTGTGACAGAGACTGCCACCTATGTGTCCTATCCCATTTCTGGTTTTTTCTATACACACTGTGAGACCACATTTCCCAGGATCCCATGAAGTTAAGGATAATGAATTCTGACCCCCAGAAAGTACATGTCAATGGCAATTCTTAGGCTTGACTCATAAAAACTTCCAAGCCTCCTTCACTCTTTTCCCATTTCTCAACTGAATTCCATGGATCTAGAGGTAGGGAGAGCCACGAGATGGAAAATCTGTAGTCCTGAATGACTATGTGAAGCACAGTTCCTCTGCCAACCCACACTGGATACGAAAGAGGAAACAAACCTTTATTACATTAAGGTAACAAAATATTGAGGTTGCTGGTTACAAGCGTAAACTGGTCTTGCCTAAGGTCCTCTTCTGTGTGGTTATCCCTCAAAAACTTCATGGCATAATTTCAAATTGGAAAAAAAGCAACAAAAGAATAACAGTATCTACCTCATGCAGGGCAAATTTTATCAGATTCTGCAAAAATTCACCCTAAAAGCTTCTTCATCAAGTTTCAAATTATTTGAAAAGACCTCACCTCCTCCTCTCAACAAATATCAAGTTAAAGTAAGTCGTCAGGAAGCTGAGAGCTGAAAAGAATTGGCTTCTGTCAAACAGGGAGCCCACATGTCTCAGGCTGCTTCTGGTAACAGTTCAATTTCTTGCTTGCCATAAGATTCTCAGTACTGCTCTTCCCCTGTCTCCCAAAGAAATGGTTAACGGGAAATGTCAAGACTGAATAAGCAGGATGATCCCAGTCCTTAACTGAGAAAATAAAGGTTATTTCTAGACTAACTCATGATTCTGGATGTTTGCTTATAGTACTCCTTTTGTCTTCATATTTTCCCTTCCTTCTCATCCTAATGTGGCATATCCTCATGGTTGAAAATAATCCTGCTACCCACAGCCAAAACTTCCTCTCCTCCAAACCAAACTCTGAAAGCGCCATCTCCAGACTAGAGGCATCTACAAAGGGAGAAACCATCTCCTTCCCTTCTGCATGGCCAGGATCAACCACGTAGTAGTTACTAGTCAGCACAGGTTAACTAAATAATATCAATATTTTGTGGTAAATAATATCAATATTTATGTGCTAAATAATATCAATATTTTGGTGGCTTACAACAATGAATATTTTCTTTGCATGCATGCAACAATCCAGCACAGATTCAGATGCAGCTTCCTACAATTGTGCCAAATCCTCGCGTCTCAGTCGTCCACAATACAGGAAAAGAATGCAAATCACATCAGGCAGGGATTTGTGATCCAGTCTGACAATGATATATGTATTTCACTTTTATCCATGTTCTATTGGCTAGAACTCAACAGAGGTCCACCTCTAACAAGAGGGTTTAGGAAAATATTCTCAGGGAAACAGAAAAGAAAAGAGGAAACGGGTTTTGATGACCATAAAAACACTATCATAGGTGGGAGGCAGAAGACAGTCATCCAGCTTATAAGGAGCTGAACCAGAGACCTATTCATAGAAAAAAAGTTCCCAGTTACGCATAAAAGAGATGCTGTCTCTGTTCAATAAATCAGGATGATGCACACCAGCCAGAGGTTTGTGTAGGATGTAACTGCACGCAAAGTGAGAACAATAGATTTGGTTAAAGAGACTCCTATATGCAGGGAGAAGACCAAAAAGGGGCCAAGAAAAAAGCAAATCATGTGTCTTCACAGATACATGCTTGATGGAATAAGCGGACCCAGAATTTCACACATAGCCGAAGGGTTCAGAGCAAGAAACTCTTCTTAATCTTACTGTTACAGACTCAGAGACACTCATAAGAGATAAATTACTCTGCAAATTGCACAGCTAGCAAGTAAAAAAGCCAGGCCTGGAACTTTTCTTCCCATCACTCTCAGTCCTCAACTCAACTGTACATATTTTCTGTATTTGCAAAAGACTAGGCCTTAAAGAAAATAGCCACCGACCAGACTGTTCTTTCAAACAAAAGGTCTCTGGAAACCATGTCTTCCTCTCTGATATTTTGTTCTTCCCAAAGCTTTCCTTCCAAACTGACACGACTGTGGATGTGGCAGGTGCCTACAAGCAGTGTTAGGATGAAGACACTCACATACCCACAACAGTCTGTGTCCCCCAGATGGCTTCCTGCTTATGAAAGAAGACTCCGATCAGTTCTCATCTCTAAACACCTCTTTTATTTTTCTCTGGGGGGCCTTTCTGTCACCCACACGAGCACTTCTCTCCAAGCACTATGAAATACAACTCTTCTAGAAGTTATGTTCCAGACAATGAACTTCTCTCCTTCTGTCTCTTAAAGTAAGATTAGTTCAAGAAACTGGAGAGGCATGAAAGACTCCCAGCAATGGGCATCTGCAGATTCTCCATCACAGCATGGTAATAGCTCCTAAAAGGGTGTCTCATATTTGGATTTCCAATATGAGAAACTGTGGACCAAGTTTGGGCGAAACACCAATAAACTGTTCACTTTAAGATAGCTATTTTGTATTGTAAATATCATCTCAATACAATTTTTGGGACTCAAAAAATGTATTTAAAAAATTTAAGGAACTATCTCCAGGATTTTTGGAATAAGAGTAAGATAATCTGATATCAGTTTCAGGAAAATCTAGCAACACCGCAGGAAGGGAGGTTCTCCCTGAGTCTTGGGTACCTGGGATAAGGGTGACACCATGAAAAGAAATTAGAGACAAAGGATAAAAACCAAGTTAGGAAAAGAGAGCCTGAGTTTGGGATGTGCTGAGTTCATATTCCTGTGAGAGAACAAGAGGGAAATAGTAGCAGGGATTTATTGTGTTTGAACTGGAGTTTAAAAGCTAAATCAAGGCCAGAGACAAAGAATCAGGGGTCATCCTTAGGAAGATGATACTATCATGGGGACTAGAAGAGGAAGAACTGGGACATGTATTGAAGAATCTTCATAATTACAGAACAATGGGTAAAGTACAGTCAGAAATAATGCCAAAGAAGAGGTGGGCAGAGGGTCGGAAAAAAGCCAGGTGGGATCTACAAAAATAAATATAGGTCACGAGTTTGAGCCCTGGTATATACACACACACACACACACACACACACACACACACATTCATACCAGGGCTCAAACTGATAACCTAACACTTGCCAGGCAGGTGCTTATGCCACTGAGCTAAATCCCTGGCCCCTTATAAAAGCCATAGAGAAGAAGAAATTTAGGAGGAAGAGGTGGAGAAAGGCCACTGGAGATGCAGAGTAGCGTCAGAGCTTAGAGTCCTACTGCCTGGTTCTCAACTTCTCATCTGAGAAGCCAAGTGCTAAGTGAAGACAAGTGTAATAAAGCCATCCATATGGATAAATGCAGGTGACGCAGCCTACCACTTAAAAGGAAATGGAACGCCAAAGAGGTAAGCTTTGTTCTTCCCTGTCCCTCACCCCCAAGCTTAAAAGGACTGCACGGCAGCCTCAACATATGCTTGGTAGCAACCATGGCCCCAGGAGCCAAGCTGAGCTCGCTCCCCAATGTACTGGCAGGATGTCGGTACCTCCTGCACACTCCCCCACACCCCAGGGCTTCTCAGTGAACACATCAACCCAGCTGGTGCACTTCATGGTCATCGCATGACATCACCATCACCCAGGGCCTTCTGGCATCAGTGGATACCTACTGGACAGTTCCCTAACAATTTCTATTTGCAGCAACAAATCCCCTATGATGTTACATTAACTAGAAAATGATGACATTTGGAGTATAATAGCAAATTGATTCCTTAGACACAGAATGAATTTTATCTGCCATATAATAAATAATATACCCACATTATATTTATTCACCCTTGATCTATCCTTTAAAATATTAACTAAAGAGGTAAGCACCATGAACGAGGAAGAATTATTTCGGCTATGACAAGGAAGGGACTCTGTTAGGGGGGCTGCGTGCCTAAGGAGAAGCAGTGGAAAGTCTTTTAGCAAAGGCAAATTTGTAATGAGTATCAGGCTAACTTTTTAAAATAAGAGCTATTCAGGTGTGAAATGGGCTCCCCCAGAAATGAGGTGAGAGTCCCCCAGCTTCTCTGAGGCCGTAATAATGGGTTAGTCATGTATGACAGCTTGCATAATGGTTACTGTGGTTTAGGAGGCTTTGGACAGTCTTCCTGTGATTTATACAATATCAATTGGGAAAGCATCCTATTTTGTTAAGGGAAAAAAATGTCCTGAGAACACATTCATTGAGGGCTCCTACAAGGCAAACACTTCAAGCTAACTTCAAGGAGCTATTCACAAAGAAATCTTCTAGCCCCAGGATATGCTCTTATGGACTAGGATTTAGAAAAGCTTGTGAGCCAAAAAATACAAACAAGCAGCGTGAACTAAATCAGTGATAAAGATGTGTTTCCATACCTCAGCACAGATTCTTGATCTATGTCCTTTTAGATGTCTGTATCTGACCTGCACCCTCCAAACTTAAGAAACATAGCAGGTACTGCTGATGGCCATCCAGGTCATCCTCACCGGCAGGTGACCATCCCACAGTCTAAGGACATCCGCATCACCAGGGAGTCTGTTAAATGCTCAAGTCCAACTCCAGGCATTCTGAAGCACAAATTCAGGAAGAGTTTGTGGGGCCACTGGTGTTGGATCACGTTCCAGGAGATTCTCCCACATGCTGGAGTTAGAGAATCACAGCCATCCTCAAAGCGCAGCCTCAGTGAAATCAGGTCTCCACTGAGGTCCTGTTTCCAGGGAATCCGACCCACGACAGGACATTTCACATTTTACAAATGTGCTCCAACAGCTCCTCTTGAAAATTCCTTGTTTCTCAGCTTGCCCTGGAAGAGCTACTACTCCAATTAAACAGTCACCATGGTTTTTCATTGGTTTACACCTGGCAGTATGTCTCAGATATACTGGTACGGCCTGCGTGCATCAGCCTGGCAGTGTGACCCCCAGCTGTCTGTGAGTCCCTTTAGATCAGTGCCTGCCTTTCTCATCTCCTCTTTCTCATAGCCAAGCACATAGCTGGCACTCAGCACTTGCTGAGTTGAGCTGAACAAAACTTGCCTGCTGAAACTGCCCAATATTTTTAAGACTCAGAAGCAAAATTTAAGCAATTAAGAACCCAAGAAATAATCCCCACAACAAATTAATATAATGACCTGATAAGACATTATAGTTATACATTGGCTATAATTGTGAGAGGATGTAATATGCGGGAGAAATTAGTTGCTGATTCACCTGATGGCCATCGTAAGCCCTGAAGCCTGCAGATTAATAACCCTTGTAATTTTATCCAGTCCATTGTAATTGCAGGTGCCATCTTTAGTCATTTAACATCTAATTCCTCAAAGTAGGTTTCCAGGCCTCTGACACTTGGTTCAAATATTCACACTGTCTTCTTAGTCTGGAGAGACTTTTTTATTAAAGAATAAAGCTGAATGTGAAATAAAACAAACACAAAATAGAGCTCAGGCTGCAAACCTAAGCTGGGGGTGGAGGGAGTCATTTCTAACCCAGCACTAGCTAGCTGCTCTCAAATTATCCATGCAGAAAATTGCCCAAACTTTTCTACCTAAACTGCATTTGTTTCTGATTTAAACTAAGTTCCGTTCCTAATTTTTCTTCCTTTCTCCAAAGCTTCTATCTTTAGGAAATATGGAGCCCAAGTTCTATAATTTGCACTTAATTTGAACACTAATGAAAAGAAATGCTCTTCCCCTTCAAACTATTTCCTCAGTCAATTAAACAAATCCTCTAAGTGGAGTGTGTGAAGTGATTTGTGTCCAAGAACTTAATTAGTACTTAATTCTGGAATTTGTATCTTCTTAAGCCCACATCCTTTTAAGTTTCCACCAAGCTCAAAAAATGGCCCAGGTGTGGTCCCTTATCATACGATCAAGGCAGAAGCTGATCTGAAGAAGTCAATAGGAATAAAAGACCATCTGTGTGTTCAAAAAGGCTTCCAGGCAGCCTTCTGGCCACCAACTAAGGTTCCTTTCAAACTCACAAAAGGACAGGAGCAAATAACACTTGCTTACTTTGTAAAATAATGACTATTTTATTGTCAAAGGAATACACGTCCATTGGAGAAAAACTTGGGGAAAAAATACCAAAGAACATGAAGGATAAAATAAAATCAGCTACCTAGAGATGATGACCTTTAACACAGACTTTTTCCATTTCTAAAATGTTGAACATACAATAGATGTCTTATGTTAGAGATCGTATTTTATATACAGTTCTCTCATTTTCTCCACTTAAGGTAACATTTTCCACATGCTCAAAATCGCTCACATGTATCTCTGTCTTATTTCCCCACCTTGGTGAGGGTGCCTTTCAGACTCTGCTGGGCTGTTCCCCTAATTATACAAAAATAACTTACCATTGAGGAGGAAAACAATTAGAGAAGGGAATCAACAGGGGGGTGAAAATGAGTGCTATGGACTAATAAACTTTTAAAAAGAACTTTTATAAAGTTTATTTGTTTTAATGTGTAAATCCCAGGTGTGACGTACAATATATCTGCGATGCTAAAATGTTATGGAGTTGGGGGCTGGGGATTTAGCTCAGCGGCATAAGCACCTGCCTTGCGAGCAGGCGGTTGTGAGTTCGATCCCCAGTACCCATAAAAAGGAAAAAAAAAATTTTATGGAGTGGCAATAGCAAAAAGTATCTAAAAAGTTTAGAAGGAAGAGAATAATGAAAAAAGTTGGAAATTGTTCTTAAGCAATAAATAGAGAAGAAGGTACAATTAAAAATTCCACTGTGAGTTGGTACACTAAGCGGTTGTTACAGACTCCAGATAGACACACTGAGTGGTCAGTTTTCTGATGAGATCATCAATTCAGTATCTTTTATTCTTCATTCTCTGGGTTGCTGGATTTATTTAATCTTATCATTTGTGCTCAACTTTTGTGTGCCCTTAGAATTAGCTTTATTGTACATAAATCTGGTCTACTTTACAAGACTGGAAATATTTTTTAAAAATAAATTATTGCTAAATCCCTTGGAGATTACTGTATTTGCATAGGACTAAAAACTAAATATCATGAAAGTTTCTTCATTACACCAGGCCTGTTCCCCATGGTCTTATTCTTTATCTTTGCTACAATATGATTTTTTAGAAAGGCTGCATCTTTGCTACACTGTATATATTATATTGTATTTGTTTCATCTTTCCAACCTGTAATTCAGATGTGTTAAAATAAACGCAACATTTTAACTTTAAAGAAAAGTTGAGAAACTACACAATAACTGTAATAAAATTGACTTAACCAATCTTTTTAATAAAATGGCCAGCACATGCTTAAATGATTACTCGATATTAAGCTATTAAATAAAAGGAAAACTAAATAAAATTGTGTAACATCTGTTAATGACCATATGTTCTTTTTCAGTGTGAAAGATTGGTTTCCCTAAGGTTTGGCTCCCCCACAGTTTAAGTCATTAAGGCAGGAAAAATGAAACTGATCTACTTGTTGGCAGTCTGTGCTGGACCTCCAAACGTCCATATTCCATCATTTCACTGGACTCTGAAGGAAGTAATACTAAGTCCTCACATGAACCTCAGCTGGGCACCATGAGGTGTGCTTGCATATCTATCCAAAGAAGTCACGTGGACTGTAATGAAATATTCCCATGGCATCTTATTCTTGGAACTTCATAAATTCAGTTCTTCACCTATAACATGAAAGGGTGGCCCTAGATTTCTAATTGGGACTTACAATTGTCAGATTCTATATAATCCAGTGACCGAGTAAGTATCTGGGATAGTGGGTCAAACATCGAACTGTCCAAACCACCAACAGATGGAAAACCACATTGTTCCTTCCACACTCCCTACATTTCAAGGGCAAATATGCTTTCATTCACAAGACTCCAACCACAACGCTAAAACTTTCCAGAAAGGACGAGCCTATATGTGGATTCACCTTTGGAAGCACACATGGCACTCTGCTCTCTCCCTTTCACACAGGCTCATTCCCAGCACAAGGCCTCTGGGGAGATCTCGGGCCGTAATGAACAGCGTTTTGTTTTTCTCCAGGCCATTGTCCTGCTTTTTAGCACTAAAGAGCAGAGATGTATCAGCATCATAAGACCACTGTCTAATTAAAAGAAAGTTTTAAGAACTAGAGCTCTCATGGGACTTCTCACCAAAGTGCAAGCATCCCCAAACCAAAAGAACACACATATTTTAGAAGATGTCGTAAGATGGCATTGTGTCAAGTGTATCTGGCCTGCTCTGTTTTTCTCAACCTATCTAGAACCATGAAGAGTCCTGACCTGTGGAAATACATATCCAGATGTTGGAGGATCAGCAGAGAGTGCTGGCCACTGGCACAGGCCAGGTGGTGGCTCCACTTCTCCCATGGTGATTCAATATGCAAGCAGGCTATGCTCTGATAAACATTTGTCAGATTCTGCCCTCACAGGCTCCTACATCTCCATGATGAAGGTGGAATTCCTGTACACCTCCCAAGTGCAATGCGTTACCCAACTAGGCACCACTCTTATCTAAGTGAATTCCTTAATTTAAAGGTAAGAGCAGAATAATCCTTCCTGACTTAAACCAGACAATAGGGACCATTCTCTTGATTAAATCTACAGATATACTGTGGGCTAATTTTGCTTGGATCAAAGGAAGAACTAATAACAAATAAAATCTGAAATAGAAATCATATCTTAGAATTTGGAAGAAAAATTAATACCCAGGCTCCAAACAACTAACAGAACAAGTATGTGCACAGTTAGAATTCCGCAAGCCTTTGCATAAAACACCAGTATGAGCCTTGTTCTCCCCTTCAAATCAAGAAATGTAAATTCCCAAGTTTCAAAGGGTTGAAATCCCTTTCTCCCTTACCAGAACTCCATCATCTATATATTACAGAGATAAAGAAGCTCTGGCTGAAGAATTAATTTGATCTAAGGTTTTCTACACATTACCTATCTACAGAGAGCTTAAATTTTTATAAAATTTGTTTCCATTTCTGTAATTAGGAAGAGATAATAATTACAGGATTTTTGTTTTTTAATTTATTGACAAGCTAACAGTGACCACAACAGGACTGTTCTTTCTCCCACTGAGCTGATGAGCAGTGATTTTTTTCTTCTGTGCATGTCTTTCTCTCATTATCTGACAAAATTTCTACCTTCCCAGTTCTTCATAATTCCTAGGATCCAGCAAAATTCTCAGACTGTAACACTAAATTCCATCACATGGAATATCATAAGTTATCTTAACTATGTACCACATGAAACCAAAATAAAATGCTACCCTGTGATATTTTTAATGGAATTTGATCTCCTTATCCTTTATTTTAAATGCAAACCAAATGAAATTTAAAACCATTCTCAGAAAAGAAAATCTCTAATGAGCCTACATTTTACTTTGATGTAGTCTTCAGTTGACCTTTTATTGTAGATAGGTGGTCCTTAATTGGAAAAGAAAAAAATTATTCTCAAGAACTTCTCACTTTCCCCCAAAAGACCCCAAAGGACACATTCTCAACCCCCAAACTCTAGGATTACCTGCTATTTGGGAGCAAAGAAGAGAAAAAAATCCACAGTGCTCAACAGTACCCCGTCCATTCATTGTCATCCAGCCCTCACTGCATAATGGATTCACCATTCAACTGGCTCCTCAAGGTAAAGGCATGCAGTACACTTGGTTCCTCTCTTTCTACTACTTTCACAGCCCAGAGGTCACTGAGCGTCTCTTTAGGCACTTCAAACACCATCCCTTTGTGTCATTTCCTCTTATCCCCAAGTCATAGCCCTCACTTGAGTTCCCATATGATTTTCAGCTGGATTTCCACTCCACCTCCCAATAAGATTTCTGGCCCTCCTTCTCAAGGCTCTCCAGAGTGGTGGTCCTAAACCCCAAGCGGGATCATACCAACCCCTGGCTGGAACTACAAGCTCAATTGCTTGTGCCAAAGAAGGAAGCCAAAACACCAAACCTGGGGAGGAGGGACAGCATAGCCCAGCCCCGGCTAGCCTTCAGATTTCACCTCTACTCAACTAATGGTGGCATCCAATGACACCTGATGAATAAACACATCTAGATAAATGAAGAAAAAGACTGTAAGATTATAGAAAGCATGACATTCAACATAACAAAATGCTCCAACAGTGTAGGGGTGTGCCAAGTATTTCATATTTATACATGATCACAATCCCAACAACAGCAAGGCGGGTCTTCTTCTGACCCCATTCATCAATCAGGACACAAACTTCAAAGCTCATTCAGCAGTGAAGCACAAAACTGAATCCAAGCAGAAATGACAGTGTCAACAGCCTCCCAGCCACATGCTGTCAACACAGGTGATCTAAGTAAGCTGGAATATGGTGGTAAGGTTAAAATTATATAGCAAATATGCACCAGCACTGCTCTTGAAACTGATTTAAGCTAACTCCCCTAAGCATTCAGGAAAAAACTAGGAGCTCAGCTTTGAGAAGGTCCAGAACACATTAGAAAGTATAAATTCTTTCCAGTAGAATAGAGGAGGCACAGTCCAGCCAATGCTTGGAATCTAAAAGCATACCTGCTCCAATTACCTTTTTTAGCCGTTCCTGCGTACACACAGATAGGAAGAGGATACTGGATTCTGATGGATGGATGGATTCTGTCTCTCAGTCATTCTTTTGTTGGGTCCATGCTCACCAAATAACATTTTAATTCTGTGTTCAATTTATGCCCATCAATCATGGAATGGATTTTTTAAAAAGATATGGTATATCTAGACCATGGAGTATTACTCAGCCATAAAGAAGGATAAACAAGGTTTTTATAGGTAAATGGATGCAACTTGAGTGAAAGTGAAATAAATCAGATTCACATGTGTAAACATCATATTGTTTCCCAAGTATAAAAAACTGAGAGAGTAAATAGGATCGAAAATGTACAACAGATATTGTGAAAGGCAAAGGGGAGAAACTGCGCAAAAAGAAAAAAACAACTGGGATGAGGGAAAGGAGAAAATAAAGGAAAAGATTATATACACACACAAGATAGAAAATCATACTACTAATCTCTATTCGTTCATCAAAAAGAATGGCTTGTGTTTTCATTGATCATTTTTTCATGCCTGTATCTTGTAATCTGAGCAACTACTTTGAAGATAACAATATGCAACATATTAACCATGGTTAACCCCTATTATGTTGTTTTGAAATTCTGTAGCATTGTTTTTGTTCTTTTTTCATTTTAAAATTTAAAAAAAGCAGTGAGAGTGTATGAAGCAGTAGGACTCATGACCTTTGCCCACACTGCATTTTTTCCACACCACTTCTCTCTGAAGCCCTGACATCAGGCCTAATAAATTGTTCTTTCATCTTCCTATGTCAACTGTAACACCCTTTCTTCAAGGACACTCTCCCTGGTAGATAAGATCCCCCATTCAGTGCTCCCAGCATGCTTTTCTTCATGGTGCTCGGTGCTATCATAATTTTACTCTCATACTTGTATTCCTTAATTCTGTCTCCAAATTGGCTGTAAGCCCCTTAACAGCAGGGACTATGCCCGTCTCTTAGTATAGTGTCTGGCATGTAGGAAATGATCAGTAAATCTCTGCTGAACAAATAAATGAACAAGCAATAGTTTTTGATTTCCAGCAGTAACAGTTTCATTATGAATCAAGTTCAGCAACTGAGTTTTGCATCAGTGTGGTGATCATAGTCAAGGAGAATGAAACTGACCCCTGTGGAGGTCATGAGTAAATGAGTCCAGAAGGCCAGAAACCAGAGCTAGCCTTGGTGATCAACGTTACAGCCCAGCTTGTGCATCCAGGCGAACCGCATCCAGTGGCAGCTTCTGCATTTCTTGAAGACATTGCTAAGCACACAAATCCTGGAAGGTGGCTCCTGTTTCACGCACGCTCACTCTTAAATCAAATAACAAGGCAAGGTGCGGGGAGGGCTGGTAAACAACAAATGCCATGTGGGAAGGAGCAAAAATCTAACTCAAACAAACCTTCCCCACTTAAGAATGATAAACACAACACAGTATAGCAGCAGAAGCCATAAACAGGCTGCCCCTTTAAAAAATATAACCATCAATCTGTTGTTCAACCCACAGCCAGTTGTGGTATTAATCACACTCTGCTGCCAAGAGAATCCATCTCCCAATAAAGTTTGAGTGGCAGGGAAAGGGCAGAACCAACAATCCGGAGATAAACTCTGCTTCCAAGTGATCGAAAGAAAGCTGCTCATTCTTTTTAAGGTAGCAAGAGGCATTATGGTAACCACTGTTGATAACTTTGTACTCTGTTTTTACACCATGTGCTATGTCTATCCTTTGTTTTGACTGACTGCTTTGTTTTGTCATATTTGGTTTTATTCTCTTCCAAAAAAAAGTAATAAGAACTACAGGAGTAATAAAATCCAAAATGTGTAAATTTTGTTGTAAAAAAAGAGAGAAAAAAAAGTACTCTAAAGGATACAACTGCAAGTGTGTTTAGGAGTGTTAAATAGCTGACCATATTAATGTTTTTGGTTGGATCATTGAACACAACTGTTTGCAGTCTCACTGTTTGAATGTCCACTTTGTATGCTTTAATCCTGTAACTTGAACAACTATTTCTAAGATGACAATGTGTAATCAATTAACTAGTGATTTCTTACTTTTTCTTTTTGAAGTTCTGTATTACTTGTACCCTTATACTGTTTTGTTTTTTTCCTTTAACTAAAAACAAAAGCCGCTCTTCTCACTGGGTGCTCTCTCCCATCCCACCACTAGCACCAGATACACATAAATACACGAGTCACTTGGCTTCCCCCACAGCGTATCTCCACCATTGCGGAGGACTTTGCAGTTCTGTTCCAGCCAGTGTTTCATCTTGTGCCATTTCTGTGCATTTTGAACACAGATCACCCCTAGAAATGTAGAGGCACTTCTGAAGCACAGCTGTAATCTATAGTAGCTTAAAATTTCTCTCCTCTCTTTCTCCTCTCTTCTATCTCTTTCTACGTCTTTCCATCTTTTTGTCTCTTTCCCTTGTATTCCTCTCCATCACCCTCCTCTGCCAGTAACCTTAAAACCAATCACTCTCTCAAACTGCTGTGCCTCCTGCCTCACCTCTCAGAAAGTTGCACCGATACTGGAGGTGATAGGAAGAATTTCCATTTTCATCTATTTTTTTCTTTAAGAAGTTACTAATGGAGAGTTTCCTTCCATAAAGGTTTTGGAATCTGCTTGAGCAAAGTCATGTGGAAAGGTGATGTCTGTATCTTATTGGATTTTGTTATATGTGAATGTATAAACAAAATTTTTATAGACAAGGAGATAATATAGAATCCATTGTTCATTTTCTGTTAGTTGGTTCTGAATACCCTATAATACTTTCATTCTCTTGAATGGTTTTACACTGACTTTTTATGTTTGATATTATAGTATATGAAGGTACACTCAAATATTTCAAGGAAAGAGACACTATGGTAGCTACTATTATGTCAGATTGTCTTGTGAAACATTATGTTGCTTAAATTGTTCTGTTCTGAACTGTGTTGTTATGTCCTCTTTTATCTTAATCTTTTTTAAATAAAAAATAAATGTGATGTCACTGTATCTAACTAAGTTTATAGGTTAATTAGGGACAAATTACACCCTTACGGTATTAAGACTTTCATCTTGTGCCATTTCTGTGCATTTTGGATAAACAATGCCACTTATTTATGTCTTCTTTCATTCTCTTGAGTTTCTCCAAGTAAATTTTATACAGTTTATGGAAAAATTAAACATGAAATAACTATTTGGGGGGAGGTTGAACTCAGGACCTCACGCTTGCCCAGCAGGCATTGCATCACTGAGCTAAATCCCAAGCCCCTACACTATGATTTATTTTGTAATTAATATTCCCTATCACATTTTCTTAATTTATTATTGTCATGTGGAGGAAATCAACTGATAATATGTTCATATTACCCAACAAAGTTTTTAAGTCATTAGTGTTCATAGTTGGTATCTTAATTGTTCTTTTTTAAATGATATATGTGTATTCACATATATAATAAATGTGTATTCACATATATAATAAATATAGGTGTATTCACATATATAATAAATCACAAAGTGATTTATTAATCACTTTGTCTTTTCTGTTCTTTATAATTTTCTCTTTATTTATTTTACTATATTTGTCAGAAAATTCTTTGGTACACAGGATTTGCAGGATCTTAGGTATCTTTACTTTTATTTCTAACCTTAAAAGAGAACGTTTTCCAAGACTTATCAGTTAAATATAATATTTACAATAGGCTTTTAGAGGTAAGACTTCATTAGGTTAAGGATATTCCTTTCCCTAACAGGCTGTATTATTGTTCCCAATTATTTGCCACCCCTCTCTACTATTAGAACCATCTTCTCAGGGGCCCTTCCTTGGACAAAATATAAATCCACACACAGACACCAAATTTGGTCACCTCCGTCTGACATACAGCCATCACATGGCCCATCTGCTGACCCCTCTTCTGCTAACAGTAGGGGCATCCCTGGTAGGGACTCTGCCTTCAGCCTAGGCATCAGAATGCAAACTACAGAAAGAAGTGGCACAGTTGACTTGCAACCAACCTATAATGTGAAAACAGCAAGTCAATCTTTGTTGTTATAAGTTGCTGAGATTTGGGGGTTTTATATTACTGCAGCAAAACCAAGGGAAAGCTGTTGATATATACTCTAGTTGTATTTTTCTCTGGACTTTTTTACAGAGGTAGAGCTTTTTCCATCTCCTTTGAGATCATCATATGATTATTCTTCTGTCATCTACAGCTGTAATGATTTGTATTGATAGGTTTACTAATGTTACATCTGGAGCAGATATTAGATGTCCATCAGGATATTAGCACCCAATGTGCCACTGTCACTGACAAACGTCTGACTAAACTGGAATTACATGTGCCAGCCCTTTTTGCAGGTAGGTATAGATGTGCAACCTGTTCTCACTATTAGGACACAAGCAGAAATGACAGCTGTCACTTCCAGGCCTATCTAGAGCTCTTATAAAGCAAGCAAAGAGTCTAAATTGCTTTCTTCTGCTCCAAGCTTGAAGTAGAGATAGTTGGGGCCTGAACAAGTGGTCAAAACAAGAGACAGATCCTGGATCCTCCAACCAGCCATTGGTTATCAACCAACGTGGATCCTGTTTCATAAGCAAGGAATCAACCTCTGTTGCATAAGACAGCTTATAGTTTAGGGAAACTAGTGTCTGCCTAATACTCTATCCCTGTACTCTAGGGATAAAGCCAATGATGTATGACTTCTTAATATGATGTTGGGTTTAGAATGCTGACATTTAACTTTGAAGTGAAACTGTCTTATCATTTATCTTCTTTCACACTACCTTCATGTAGTTTTGATACTGATGATATGAATTTGGTATTAAGCTTCAGAAAAGAGGAGGAGCTTTGCTTGTTTTAGCAGTCTCTGGAAGAAATTGTACAAAGTAATGATTCTCTTCACATAACACTCCATGGGCCATGTGACTTTTCGAGAAGGAAGAAGTTTTGACACCATTTCAATTTCTTTAGTAGTGATTATCTTTGTTGAGTTTCCCATTTATTAATCGGTCAACTTGGAATTGCACATTTTTCCATAAACATCTGTTTATGTATAGTTGCACATTCAGTTCTCTTCTGATATTGAAATGGCTTCTATAGCAATAACTGTAGTTATTTTTAACTGTTGTTCGATCTAAAGGCTTAACTATCTTCCATAACTTTCCAAAAAGCTAACGTTTGATTATCCTAATTACTGTTATTCTTTCACCCACTTTTTAATGATTTTTACTGTGCCTTATTATTGCAATATTTCCCATTTCACTGAGTCAGAGCATGTGGTCCGAATAAAGTCAATTGTTGGAAATATTAGACTGAATTCCTGGATTATATATGATGCCTTTCGGTGAAATTTCTATGTGCTCAAAAATAAGATGCATTTAGTGTTTTGTGCATAACATTATTAATCATGTTATTCAACTCCTCTTATTTTTGTCTTCTTTTTATCAACTGATCCATTTCCAAGAAGAGTAGATTAAAATCTCTATCTGCAATGGTAAATGCATCTGTATATAATTCTCTCAATTATGTCTTTATGTAGTTTGAGGCTATGTTATTGGTTATCTGTGCTCATACCTATTGTACCTTCTTGGAATACTGTTATATTGTGACATTTCCAGAATAAATAATGTTTTCATCTTTCTTATGTTTAACTTAAATTCTCCTGCATCCAGTATTGAAATTGCTACCCTGGTGCTGTAATTTTCTCTGAATGCCATATTATCCCTTTCTATTCAAACTTGCTCTGTGATTTTGTTTATGTGACTCTTAAAGCCAACCCAATGACTGCTGGATCTTTCTTGTAACCCAAACTAAGTGTACCTGTCTCTTAATCAATGAGATTCACCCATTTATCCTACAATCACTGATATTGTAGGTTTGATTTCTTCATTCTACTTTGAATTTTCTATTTACTATGAATGCTTCTTTTTACTTTATCTCTCACTGAACAAATTAAATGTTTAAATTTTGCTTCCTGCTGCTCGTTGGAAAATTATACATTATAATTTTAAGATCCTCATGGTTGTCCCTAACTTAAGTAAGGCCCATATAACCATTTGTTTTTTCCTCTTAATATCTAAAAATTATTCATGGCTAATTCCCCCTCACCACAAGACACAAGCCATGCATTGTCTACTCTTTCTTTCTTTTAAACTTCTGAAGAGGAACTTTTATTTTACTTCATTTGAAAATTACAAAAGAAAAATTTCAACACTTAATACCATGCCATAAGCTTAATGCCATACTGTTAAGAACAACATATTTTATCAATGTTGATTTATATTAGTATATGTTTACAATGCACAATGACTGCCTTATCTGTGGGGAGCTGGCACATGTACATAGTACATCTCAGCTCTTTCTTCATTCTCCTTCCTCCCCCCCTTCTATCCCCCCCAACTCTTGGTTTGATTTCCATCTGCAGAATGTCTGTCTCCCTATTCCCTATGATCTATGTCTTATTTTATTCTTCTTTAAAATATTTTAGGTTTCTCATAAAAGAAAAACTATATGATATTTAAGCCTGTGTGCCTGATTTGTCACACTTAGGTGCATTCATTTGCCTATACATGACTCAAGTTTATTCTTTTTATGGCAAAGTAATACTCCACTGCGTATAAATACCACATCTTCTTCATATATTCACTGTTAATGGGCATATAGGCCACTCCCAAGGTTTAGGTATTATGAATTGTGCTGCTATAAACATGGGTACATATGCATGTATCATTGAAATTAATGTCTTTAAATCTTTTGGAAGATACCTGGATAGTGGAGATAGCTGAATTTGACTGCAATTTCTAATTTTACTTTTTTGAGGAGTCTCCATACTGATTTCCATAGTGATTCTATTACTTTACACTCCCATCAACATGTAGGAGGGTTTCTTTTTCCACTGCAGCCTCACTATTATTTATTACTTGATTTATTGATCATAGGCATTCCTTCTGGAGTAAGGTGAAATCTCTGTGTTTTTGTAATTTGCATTTCCCTAATGATCACAGATACTGAACATTTTTTCCTGCAAGTACTGGCCTGGCCTCTACTCTTTCACACGGACTCATGCCAATACACTTCCCCTCTCATGATGACACTGCCTGGAAAATGAGCTCCAGTTTGGTAATGCCCTTCCCCATGACATCTTCTAACCCGAGCAGAAAGTGCAGCCAGCAGACCATGCTTTGTTTATCACAGTGCTCACAGACAAAACTCTCCTCTTCATACCTTTCTAGGGGTAGGGTTGCTGTCCACTTGGGCCTATTAAGAAAGTCTTCCATTCTCAGCACCAAAAAAAAATCTTTTTACAATAGTGCTTCAATAAATATCCTTATTTTAACATCTTTATTAGCATAAATTGTCATATCATATGACTCATCTATTTTAAGTGTATACTTCAATACAGCTTTGGAACACTTCCATGACCTCCAAAAGGCACCCTCAGGCATGTTCATAGTCATCCTCTGTCTGCACAGCAGTTACTTTATCATCTTTCTCTATCTGTAAATTTCCTACACATGCAATCACATAGTGTGGTCCTTTCTAACTTCCATCACTACCTGGTGTTTTTGAGGTTCAGCATACCTCTGCCTGCAGTAGCAGTCCGTTTCATCTCCAAAAAGTATTGGATTTGACAGCTGTACCTCATTTTGCTTATGCACTTGTCAGCTGATGAGCATTTATAATTGTTCCCACAATTGTGTGCAAATCTCTCTTGGGACATGGATTTAATTTCTCTTGGGTAGATATCCAAGAATGACACCATTGAGTAACATGGTACATTTAGAGCTAACTTTTCTAAGACACTGCCAAAGCATTCCTCCAAAGACCCTGTACCATCACAGGCAGTACATGAGGGTTCCAGTTTCTCCATATCCTGCCCAACACATGCTATTCATGGTCTGTTTTGTTGATGTTATATCCATTCTAGCAGATGCATTTATTATTTTTATAATCAAAACACAGATACATAGACAAGCATATGAAATTTATGCATATATTCTATGGTCTTAAACAAATTAAAATAAAAATATTACAAGGAAATAGTAAATATGGCTGTCTCTGGATGACAGGATCATGGCTGTTTCCTCTCTCTACCTGTCTTTATCTTTTTTGACAAGCAACAAGGATTTACTTTTGTAATAGAAAATATAACTTTAACAAAGTAATACGATATCATGAAAGTATTTTGTAGCTAATACAAATCATATCTAGCTTAATATCCTGCCACGGTGACGATTTGATATTGAAGGTTCCCTTCAGCTTCCAGATCAACATGCAGGTAACTGTCGGTTTAATTAGGCCCCAGGGAAGAGCAGTGGAGCCTCCAGGCCCCTTTCCCAAAGCAAGCAGGAGGCCTGGATAGAAAGCTGCTGCCATGATTGCTCCTGCAAGCATTTCTGGGCTACCATCCAGGATCTTCAGGGACATCCTTCCCTTGATAAGCCTCCTGTGATTATCCAGACTCTCTCTCTCCCACAGTTGGCCCTCACACCTAACTCCACAAGGTGTGTGACATTCAAGCAGTTTTGTTTGGCTACCGGTGGCAGAGGCCACCTCCTTGTGCCTAACTATAACTGCAACTCAGCATGAAGGCTGGGAATCTTGCGGAAGCACAGGCATCCTGTGCCAAGTGTTAACTTAGTGCCAGCTATGCATACAGCCCTGAGCTGTGTGCCCTTGGGTAACAAGCAAAGAACAAACTCTGTATCCAAAGTCCAGTGGACCAGGGCCTCTCACGGACACTGAAGGGGCTATACAAATCTAGGAAACTATTTTTTTGTTCTAGATGAAAGAGGAAGGACCTTCCAGGAAAGAGTCACTCATGAACCTTGGATGTTAGTTGAAGAAAGAACCCAGAGATTCATGAATTATACAATGCCTCAAGACAAGAATCTAAGGAAGAGACCAGGGTAAGAGCTTACTTTTCCTGAACCCAGGCTCCCTCTCAAATGATTTTTCTCTGCTCTTCTTTTTAATCTCCACTAAACATCTTTCCTTCTTCTAGACAACCATGGAAAAGCCAGTAACCCTGGTTTAAATGAACAAATGCCACCTGTCTTAGTTGCTTTTTACTCATTGCTGGGATAAACACCCAAAATGAAGGAAGCAAAGGTTTATTTCTTACAGTTCTTGGAGGTTTCAATCCATACTCAGATGGTTCCAAGGCAGGGTGGTACGGAGGGGCTGCAATTCATGTCAGCTGTGAACAGCAAGACAGGAACCGGCAAGAGAAAGAGAGAGATACAACTCCTCCTGCCCTTATATCATATCCTGCTTCCACCCCTAGGTGGGCTTAGCACTCTACCCACCAATCCAAACGCTAGACAATGAACCAATCACAAATTCGTAATTACATGAGGCTTGGGGGCCACTGACATAAACCATGACACCACCATACCAGGGTGTTTAACACAACTCATCTAAAGTATGAAAACCCTAAAATTTTCCAACCCCATTGTATGCATTCTGGACCACATCAGAGGACTTGTAAGTTCTATAACATTTCAACGCTTATCATATTTTACAGAAGAGTCATTTACCTGCACCTCATGTGCCACCATTTTATACTAAAGACCATATTTCGTTAGATTATTTCAGAAACAACTTTAACATCAAGAGTAAAGCAAAACCTCTAACTAGAAGGGACTTGATTTTTTTTTTTTTTGGCCTGATGAATAATTTGCACTCGGTAATGGAGAGTCATCCATGCCACCAAGCGTGAATTACTAATTTTCAAAAGACCAAAAATTTAATAAAGCACATTCAACCTTAAAACCATTCTGAACATAATCTCCCTTTGCGAATTCAGAAATGCCTGGGAACACTTAAACTTGTGAATAAAGACCGCGACTCTGTGTTGTCACATCTGTACAAAGTTATTCAATAAAACCCAGCAGGTTTAGAGCTTACTAATCCCACTATTCTAAGCAAAGAGAATTGCTCTCCTAATAGTAAATTTAGGTAAATGCCACCAGAATTGGGCATAGGAGAAATGTCTATTAATGTCATTGGTTTTAATTTAATTTATTCTAGATTTCACTAACACAGCAAAATTCACCCTTTTTAATTTATGGTTTTAGGAGTTTTAACAAACATACACAATCATGGAAGCACATCACAATCAAGATATATAATATTTTCCTGCACACCCAAAGTTCCCTCATTCTCCTTAATAGCAAGCCCCACTTCCTCCTGCCAGTCCCCAGCAACCATGAATCTAATCATGTGCCTATAGTTTTACCTTCTCCAGATGTCACACAAATGCAATCATAAAGGTGGTGCTTTCGAGCCTGGCTTCTTTCATTTAACTTGATTTAATCTTTTAAAGTTATCTGTGTTGCTGCATTGATTTTGTTCTCTTCTCTTCTTTCTCTTTCTCTCTCTCTCTCTCTCTCTCTCTCTCTCTCTCTCTCTCTCTCTCTCTCTCTTCTTCACTCTCTTTCTCTCTCTCTGATAGAACCAGGATATCCCACTAGGTCCTGGTGGCCTCACACAAGGCTGTCGTTGTTCACAACATGTTCACAACATGCCACCCAGTACCATCTTCTTATATTAAAGATGGGATAAGTTTTCATCTTGAAAAAGGAGCACTGTTTTCAAAGAGCAAACTCTAACCCATGAGCTTTTTGCTCATGAACACCAACTCTGGTCTATGAAACTCGTGGTCGCAGCAAGTTACCGGCACTCAGTGGGGACAAAAAACTTAATAATTAAACACATCTTAGCTACAACATGATCAGTGACTAACTTAAATGATTAAACAATTACACTGAGCAATTTTTTCAAAATAAACAAATGCTTTCTTTGTTTGGTATGTGTGTGAGTGTGTGTGTGTGTGTGCGTGCTCTGAATCAAGAAACTGCTGCATTCAAATTCCCCCTTTGGTATTACTGACACTGAGAGAGAGCTAATGAGAACATGTTCAAATCAAGCACTCATTCTGCTCAGTCCACTCTTCAGACATACTTTCTGGGCCCATCACACTGTTCAAAGACCTAACTTGGTACTAACAGAGTCGGGGGACTTCAATTTCTAAAAATTTCAGCTCTGAATAATAAAATAAGTCTGCAACACCCATTATAAAAGTTCTAACTTTATTCAAACTTCTGTTTCATATGGTCTCAGTTACATTCAGAAGGAAATACTAGATAGAAAATTCCAGAAATAAATAATTCATAAATTCTAAAAAGTTTTCTTACAGTATATTGTTATGACTGTTCTATTTTCTTATGGGCTGTTGTTAATCTTCAAATTATAAATTATTTAATCTTATAAATTGAATCTTTAATTTATAAATTAAACTTTATCATAGGTACACAAGTAATAGGGTAGGTATATCTCAGAGTCCAGGCATTAGCCGAGGCTGGACTATAAACCTACGCACGAGAAAAGACTACTTTACCTGGGAAAGAACAACTCACTCTGGGTCATCTACATTTTCTGACACCCTCATATAATGGTGCATATATTAGTAACTGAGCAGCAGAAAGGAAACAATGTCTTGAGAAAGTGATAAATTCTGTAAATCTGGTTTTTCTCATTCAGCTAATAATCTCTCTAACAATTCAGCTAATAATCTCTCCCTGATGTAAGGATTAAACAATAGTTAATAATGATAATAGCCATTTTGCACTGAAAATATATTTAAGGTTCAAATACCATGAAATGTGCACTACTTCATTGATTTTAATCCATGCATCCAATCCTATGAGGTAATAATATTGTTTTCCCCAACTAATAATGATGAATTAAGGCTCTGAGATGCTAAAGAATTGCCTCCAAACCACCAGATAGTAAATGTTACAGGGAGGATTCAAGCTGTTCTTCTTATCACTATATTTAGTTTTATGCTATGTCTGGCAATCAGGCCTCTAAAAATAATAATCAAAGTTTTTTAAAAGTTCATACATAAAGAAACTCTTCATGGTTTGAGAGGAAAAAAATCAGAAAAAAGTGAAACATCCAACAATCAGACATTGCTAACATTAATCTGCAGTTTTTAAATCAGGATTACAATGAGTGATTTCTGAAAGGCAGCAGAAGACATGTGGCCCCCTCCCTCTCCCTCTCCCTCCTCCAGTCCCACTGATGCCACAGTAAACAGGTACACCAGGACAATGATGTCTTAAAAGTTCTTAAAAGCTCACAAAACCCAAAAGGTAGGTAAAGTAGTGTCGGCCACAAAACCAGGACACAGAGACAGGAGAAGAGGGATCTGGCAGAGGCCAGGGGAAGGGCAGGACGATGAAGACACTGCTGGCAGCCTAGGAGGCCGGCGGCCTCCGCAATCTACTTGACCATTACCTCTCACCTCTTCCCCAAGAGCATCAAATTGATTTTCTTGGGCTGAAGCTGAACATACAATTTCTGAGGACACTTAGTCTTCCAGGGAGGTACCGGAGCCCTAGAGCAAGAATGATCACGCCAGAACATGTTTCTTTGATTTAATGCAAAGAGTGTAGTGGTACAACTTGTTTGCTTTTGTCCCATAAATGTCCAAGTGAAACCTGTCAATCAACTCACCGGTTCATGGACAAACTAAATATTCATCTCTCTGTATCATGACCCCAGTCCCACATTCCTAAAATGAGTCAACAACCAAAATCAACAGCTACCTGGAGGAGGCAAAAATCGCCAGAGGAAAACGAGCTGAGCTCATACAACTGACTACACAGGAAAAAGAATACAGAAGCAGATAAGGACTTTCAAAAAAGTCCTTAATACTTTCTTTTTCAGACACTGAAAACGATTTTGCACATATAGAACACAGACAAGTAGCTGCTTTACAAAAAATCAAAAGCCTAAAGAAATGAGTTTATGGAATGCAAGAGCATACTTGCTGAAACAAATACCAAAGGAAAAAAAATCAATAGAAAAGCTGGAGAAAATGTTAAGAAAATCTCCCAGAATACAAAACAATAAGAAACATTTGGAAAACAACAAAAAGAAACATATGGAAGACTGTCCCATGAAGCAAATATCCATTAACAGGGAGCTTAGAGAGATAACAGAAATAGTTGAAAGAAGAAACCAACTACTAAAAAATTTTTTAAAAAGTTTCAGGGAAATAAAGAAAATCAAAAGAGCCCAACAAGTATCAAACAAAATAAACAAAAATATCATAAAGAAAAGAAAGCATCTTAAAATCTTCCAGGATTTTCTGTGCATTGGGAGACGTAGTGTGTAAACAAAAGAATGCAGATATACATAAAGGAATGATAATTGTAAGTGTTTAATTAATTAACAATACCAAATATTAGGAGACACCAAGTATATTTTGAAATGTCGAAGACTCTAGATTTAGAGTTACACATACACACATGCATGCATGCACCCATATCTACAATGTAAGGATGAAAAAAAGAATTTTCAACCTTCAAAACAACAACTTTTGTATATGCCTAATTTATAAGAGAAAGTTAATTGGGAATATACCAAAACACAGGAATACAAGGAAAAAAAGACAGAAGATTCTACAAAGAAAAGAACTCCAGGAAATCCAGAAGAGAAACCCCAAAAAGATGGCAGAACAGCAGGCACAGGAGGAAGACAGAACACCTCACAGAGAGTGTGACTGAAAACCTGCGAGATATCAGGAATGTGGCGCGGAAGGAATCTGCTTCCTCTGCCAACGAAGAAAATGAAAGGCAATTAGAAAACAACAAACTGTACACCTAGTTCAGATTCCAACATGACCAAAATCCCACACTCTGGTTCTAGCAACTAGTGGAACAGCAAAGAAAGCATATACAACTGACCTTGGAGCTGGTAATTTGAGAGGCATGATTCTCAGAGGTATTCATACCTGTCTGACCTCAGTTTCCCCAAAAAGCAGATTAGACAAGGACATGTGGGAAGGCAGTTTCTTTTTGGGAAGTGCAAGCGGTAGTATGGACGACCAGGAAGAGAGGAACAGGAAAGGCAAAGGAGCAAAAATCACCCTGAAAGCATACTGTCCAGGAGGTCCCCACTGGGGACAACCACAGCTCCTTCCCACTCCAAAAATCATCTGCCAGGGGAAAGGAAGACTTGCATATCTACCAATTGACTTCCTTCCCCCACTAATCTAGCGTTGCCCATTGGACCTGGCACTTCCAGATAGAAATCTCCAATCAGGGTAGATGAGCAGGAAGATCCCCAGAGATCAGCAGCCACAAAGTCACAGAAAAGAAAATGAAAAATACATTTTGTGTAATTTATAAGTGTACTTTCCATATGTATGTAATATTAATTAATAGTAACTGAGTAAAGGAAAGACAGAAATAGTATGTAGACATCAGCACTGATTATCAAATATTTTTGGCTCTCGGCTTTCTAAGCCAATGATGAAATCACATTCTTTGGCCCCACTGTGGAGGAATGGTACCATGTGACATATTCTGGACAATGAATCAAAATGAAAATGATCTCACACTTCTGTGTTAAAATATGTAAATACTGGTGCGAGACATCCTAGAGTTTTCTTCTCTCAGCTTTAAGGAATAATGTTACAAATAATATTCATTCTATTTCCTTGGATTGCCACACAGAGAACAGAAGTACCAGTCTGTCACTCAACATGAGAGTGACAAAAAATAAACCTTTGTTGCTCAAAGCCAATGCACCCTAGGGATCATCTGTATTGATGCCTAACTTATCACATCCTAACTAAGCAGTGAGGAAATGTTTTATAAAGTAGGTGAAAATCAGTTCTCAAAATTTCAAGGAGACAGAGAAAGAGACAGAGACCGAGAGAAAAATTGCAGTGTACATACAACAGAGGAGTACCAACTATCAAGTACTAGTAACATATGCACTTTGTTGACAGAATTCTAAGACAAATCCATTCTTACATTTTCTCTTTCTAAATTTTACACAATAAATATGTATTCTTAATTGTAAAATAGACACTTAAAAACGCAAGTAAATTTGGTGGTATAAAGGAGGAGCAATGAGTGGATGCCACATTTTTGCTTTGTGTTTACAAAGTCTGAACTCCTGAACCTTTAGGACAGTGTGATGGTTGATGGATTGTGTCAATTTCAGAAAGAGGCGCTCAATTAAATTGGCTCAGCAATTCAACACCCTGGGGTTCACCTTAGGGCAGCTTGTCACCTGGATGGTATAAAGGGGAAATGAAGAAGACAGACCTACTTTGGTTTCTTCAGAAAAGCTCCAGTCTTCACCTTCACTTTGGGTGTCGTCTTCTGGTTTCCGGCACAGGCTCTTAAGCTTCCGGTGTGGATCCTTCACACTTCCGGTGCCGACCCTCAGCCTTCCATTGCTGCCCCATCAGGCTCCTGATACAAACTCTCGCAGGACACTGCAGTGAGACTTTGGTCTCCAGTATACAGACAGGCCCTCTGCAGTCTTCCACATCTGACTCTCTGAGTGGCCACTGCAAGCCAATCTTGTAAATTCTCTGTATTTGTATATCTTATATCTGTTTCTCTAGTAAACACTGACTGATACAGACAGGCAGCCCCTAAGAACCCAAATGTCTGCTTCAGCTTGACAATTAGCACATTTTGAAACTTTCTAAACATTCAATACAGTTTTCAGGTACAGTTTCAGGCAGTATCGACTCCCTATTATCAACTCTCTCAATAACTTGTTCAGTTTTTGTCAAAAAAATTTTTTTTACTTGAAAGATAAAAAGAAGTTTAGAAAATCTGGTTTCTAGAACTTCATAAATGGAAACTTTGTATATGTACAGGCTGTGTGCTAACACCCATGCATACACTCAAATACACAATAGATGTGTATATTAAGTTAATTCTGGAACCAACCTTCCAATTTCTTTCATGTTTCTCTGCTCCAAATAGTGGTCAGCATGACCCTCAGGAAATGACACCAGTTCGTGGCATTTACTTGCTTGCTTCTCTAATGGCTTCCTACTGTACATATGGAATGAAAACAAAGTCCTAACCATGGCCTGTGAAGTCTAGATCTGGTCCCTGTCCATCTCTCCTTCAAACCGCAATGTACCAACCAGGCAATTTTCCTCTGAAGACCTTACACCAAATAGCTCCCTCTTCTGGGCCCTAGTAGTCACTGTGTTCTATATGGTTTTCTCCTCTTTATACTTCAAGATGCAGCCTGAATGCCTCTTCCTCCAGGAAGCCCTCCCCAAGCGCTGCTATCCACACTGCTGCTTCTCCATGGTTCTTACCACAAGCCCATCTCTGCATATTCATCTCCTTGGGTGTGCACTGCCTGGTTTCCTGATCAGGCAGGAGCTCCACGAGGCTTGTCTATGTCATGGTCATGCCTGCGTCTCCAGCACTGAGATCCATTTCCAGAACACAATGATTTACAAATGGTTGTCCAATAAAGAATTACAGACAAGTAAATGTGCCCCACTCTGAAAACTGCTAAGGTACGGTTACTCACACTGAGGATGCAGATGACAGAAGGCTATCAAGGAAGACTTCTAGGAGGGGACATACAAGCCAAGTTTTGAGCATGATCAGTTTGACAGAGGATATGACACACAAGAGAAGTGAGAGGGTTGTGTAAAGGCCCAGTTTCCTAAAAAAGCAGGGCGACTCTGCATGTTACCAAGACTGGACCAATTGCTTTCTCTGTAGTTTGAAGGCGGAGACTCATGCCCACCTGGGAGTCTTGGAAGACAGTGTTCAGGCCAGGGCTTCGTCCTCAAGAGGGACAAGGCCCACCTCACATCAGGGTCTCACACCAGTCTCTTTCCTGGAGGCCCACTTGAGGGTTGGCCTGTAATCAAGTATTTTCACATCAAGTAATACCTTGTACTTTTACCCTGTCACCTGCCATTAGTAATTTCTCCCACCAGCACTGAGAGGTAAATCACTATTATTATTCTTTCAGTCTCACAGCTGAGAAGCGAAAACCATGGATCTTAAGTGACTCATCAAACTTAGTGGCTGGACACGGAGCAGAACTTAGCATCAGTCATGGCAAGAAGCAAGGCCAGGACTCCCAGCCAGCCTGTTGATGGGCTGTGGCTGGGTGCCTGTCTTAGTTACTTTTCTCATTGTTGAGACAAAATATCTAACACCCAAATTTAAAGGAGGAAAGGTTGATTTGGCTCACAGTTTGTAGAGGTTTCAGTCCATAGTTGGCTGGTTCCAAGGCAGGGTGGTATAGCAGAGGAACATTGCAGAAGAGAAATAGCTCACAGTAAGCAGAAGGCAATGAAATAGCAAGCAGCAAGTCACCAGAAGTGACAACAGCAGCCCTCTTTCTGTCCCTTATATTTTATCCAGGCTACCCACGTTTGGGTAAGTAGCATTCACACCAGGGTGGGGCACCTAGCGTCACATCAGGAATCACTCGCAGCATCGCATCCTTGATCCCAGCACCACACACTCTAGATCCAGCCACCTCTGAAAAAGCTCCTCCTGTGACCACTTGAGGATTTGATGGGGGCCATCTAAATACAAGCCATAAGAACACCTTAGCCAGGAAGACCAGAGGGGTCTTGTACATCTGTGTGGCTCCCCATCCTACTATGGGAATCAATGTCTGTCTGTCTCCTCCTCCTCCTTCCTCTTCTCATCTTCCTTTCTCCTACCTCCTCTCCAACCCGACTTAGCTCTTGAGATGGGTTACGTGATACCACCTGACTGCAAACAAGGAACAGAATATTTGCATTCTCTTCCTGACACCATCAAACCCCAAGCTGTGTAAACTTCCTTAGAGGATCCAGGCCATTAAACAGCATCTGAGGAAGAGCTCAGCCACATCCAGAGTCACAGCACAGCAAAGTCTCCAAGGTCTCGGCTTCTGATGGCTGAAACCCAATGTCCATGCAGAAGCCCTGCCCCGCTTCCAGCAGCTGAGCCACTCCTCCTGCCCTGCCAAACTCTTTTTCCACCTTCAACTCTGCCTTTGTAAAGCCAGAAGCCCAGCACGCCTGCTCGGAATATTAACACAGCCTTCCAGATGTGCTGAGAAGACCAGACAATCCGTAACCCCCAGGGGCCGGGTGGAGAGAGCTGGAATCCAGTGCCTTGTTGGGGGCATGCCTGCTCATCATAGCTGTTATGTGGAGACCAGAGCGGAGCCCCCATGGGGACACAGGCAGGAGGCTGGAGGCCCCAGGCTCACCTTCCAGATAGCATAAATCCACTGGTATGGGTTCCACTCCCTGCAGCCCACACACAGGCAGATGACTGCTGGAATAAAGGCCTGAGGTAAGTTTGGAGGAGATTAAATTAAAAAGCCAAAGCTTCTGAGCACCAGGAGGTTTCAGCAACCATAAATCTGCTTTCGAGGAACACACAAGCACAAACGGTTTTATTTAAGTTGCTGAGATCTGGCCTCTGCAAAAGCAGAATTTCATAGCACACAGGCCTGGGAAAAGCTGAGTCCCCAGCAAGGCCTGGTACAGGAGCCAGGTCACGGTATCTTGGACAGTGATAAGAGTATGGACTATGGGGTGAGCAAAATGGAAGTTCTACCCCAGGTCTTCCCTTTAGGGCTGTGCAACCTCAAACAGGTCACCTAGCTTCCCTGTCTCTTTGTTCACTTAGCCAACAGGTAAACCAAATGGATATTAGGAGCCCTATGAGCACCTGCTCTCAAACACCACCAACATGGTAGTCATGGTAACAGTAAGGTTGATGATGATCACAGAGGAACAGTAAAGCTAGTGGACACAATATTAACAAGATTTCATAAAAGATAATTATTTTGTGTCATGCAATGTCCACTTTTTAACCCCTGTGACAACTCTGTGATGTGACACTATTATACTTCCTGATTTGCAGCAGAAATGGAGGCTCAGAGCAGCCAAAAACATGCCCAGTGACACACAGCTGGCTAGGGACAGTGCTGGCATTCGAACCTCTGCAATCAGGTACTTCTGGGACTACTAAACACTGCATTCTCCTAACACTCAGTTGTAGAGAGCCTGAAGGAACACAGGAGTCATTTTTCTGATATTCATTTTGAAGAGGGAGACACCTAAGCCCAGAGGGCAAGGAACACTGCCAAGCAGTGACAAGACAGAGGTCCTTAGAACCAACAGACTGGGACTCTTTGTCATCCGAAGTGTGTTCTGTGTGGCTCTGACAGGTCCCAAATCTTTCTTCTTATGTGAAAATCAGCGCCCGTGAATAAGCCTGTAGAGTATAACTGCAGCATGGAGATAGATCATGTGTCCTGAGCCAGTGACTTCTGAAGATGACACAGCCCGCAGTCGCATGCCCTCATGGAGCCACATGCAGATGGCTGAGGTAGGAGAGTCCCTCCAGGACTCTAAGGGACAGAACCAGCCAGCAAGTGACAAGGAGCCCTCTGGGGCTCCATCATCACAGACTCACAGTTACCCAAACCAAGTGTACACTTCGCAGCTGAGTCCTTTGGTGTGAGGTCGCAGGGAGATGTCACTGCACACTGCAAAAAATGCAGCCTCTGGGTGCCAGCCAGGGATGGCACCAGCCCAGACTCCAGCCTGGGATGAAAAGCCTATCCATGTTACTCCATCTTTTTGCCTCATTTTTCTCGTGTATAAATTTTAGATAATTTATATCTATAGGTCATTTAAAGATTGCAAGTATTCCTATCAACCAAGTTCATGGAATACTGCCCTGCCTCCAAATATGCCAGGCAGGTAGTAAGAATGTGTTACATAGAAAGCGTTCCATCACTTGTCAGCCCAGTCTTTGAAAGGCTTCATGAGGGCTCCCTCACCCTGGTGGTACAAGACTTTGGAGATTTCATAGAAGAGCCAACATTTCCCCCAACCTGATAGAACACGACCTCGAAAGGATAAAGAATTGACTCAATGCTTGTGCCATGTGACTCCATACCTTGAGGCAAATCAAATTATAATTTTAAGCAAAACCAAAATCCTTCTAGAAAGAAATGGTCTATAAATACCAAGTTTTCAGTACCTGCTGTGTAGGACCCTGGGTGTGGTGGCCATTAGATACTCATGGATTTCACACCAGCTCTGAGACTTTTAAGTGTCTTCATGGTCTGAGTCTCCCCACCTACCTACACCCTGCCTGGAGTGGACGTGGTCACATTCTCTCTAACATATACTCCTGCCACCACCCCCGAATGCTCAGCCCTTTGACTTCACTTACAGAACTGGGCTCCAGCTTACACAGGATTCATAGCATCCCGAGAACCTCCTCTCCACTCCACACCTGTCATGGACAGAAACGGCATAGCAGAACAGTACCCTCACCCTCCCGCCAATGCAGTCACATCTCTAGATGCTTCTCCAGAGTAATCACGACAGGCCTTTAGTCTTCAGGGGAATATTATAGTTTGCAAAAGAATTTCAAGCCCACCATTGCTTTGAATGTCATAACACCCAATGTTTTCAGCAGATCAGGAATCATTTCCTGTTGCTAATAGTGAAAGAAACACGGATCAGAGAAGAGAAGCAATTTTATAAAGGACACACAGCAAGCTGGAAGAAAGGATGGGCCCTACCCACAAGCCAGAGTGCCCTGGCCTGAGGCTCCCATGGCCAGTTTGCTCCTTGCTCTCAGCTCGTCTTCTGCAGGGAGGCTGAGAGGATGACTTTCTTCCCCAACACATTCCCACCCCTTCCCAAACATCCACAAGTTTCCTCAGACAAGTTTCCCATCACTGCTTCCCAGTTTTCAGGATGACACATGGCAAATCCCAACCCCAAACTTCCCCTCGCACCTCTGGGTTTCTGTTTCCGTCTAAAACTCTCCTCAGATTTTTGCATCCAATGCCACCAGTCTCAGACCCTTCCCAAATGACACTGCACCTCTGATTGCCCGAGCACTGCTGCTGCAGCTCCAAGAGAGGCTGCCTCCTCTGCACCAATCCTCCTCCCAGGATCTTTATTCTCGTGTCTCTGTTGCACTGGAAATGCCATTGGAAGAACAGCTGTGTGGATGGCACAGAGAGACGTTCACCTGTGCAAGGACGCTGACTTCAGAAATTCAAGAACATGGAAGGAACATAAAATTGCTACTATGCATCAATACAGGAATTGCCTTCAACTCAGGCAAGCACCAAATCTGTCTGTGAATTAAAAGAGCAGAATTGCTAAGGAACAAGATGAGCCATCACAAACCTTGGGCCTTGATAAAGAACCTGAAACTCCCCCTGCTCCCACCCCAAGCCTCGCAGCTGCATCCTCACACAGTGTTCATTCTGTCACAACCACCATAAAATGTCTCCCTCATTCCGTGCTCTGCTTCAGAGGTCAGGGGCAGAAGGACTCTTGTCCCCAGGCTCTGCCACAATGGAGCTCATATCCTAGTAGGAAAAAGAGATACACAGTCAGACAGTGACAAAATAATATAAAAACATTCCAATGGGGGGCATCCAGGCTGACATAGAAGCACAAAGGCAGGAAAGCCAGGCTAGAAAGGAAAATGGCATTTATCATGCTAATATATATACATACATGTGATGGTGGCTCATGTGAGTGTGCCTGTGTGTGTGTGTGTGTGTGTGTGTGTTTTGGGATGGCATTAGTAGCAGATTAGAAGATTAAAGAAGACAATAATAAAATGCCCAGGCAAAGCACATGATTCAACCAATGGCCCAAACACATTTATCCCAAGTTCAAGTATTATGTACAGTTTAAGGAATTTCTCATGGTCTAAGGAATTGCTAGTGCTAGAGAGACAAAACATGGCTAATTTTCCTTGTTATTACAATATTGTGATGCTCCAGATTCACACTTAAAGATTAAAGTTTATTTACATAGCACCACCTCGGCAAGATCCAAAGAAAATTTAAGCTCTCTGAGCCTCAGTTTCTCATCAACCAAAAGAGTAAAACATAGCTCTTACAAGATCTGCAGAGAAGCAATTCCAGGGGATAATGTACTTAAAAATACAATGCAATGAACATCACAGAGCAAGATTCTGGTGATGCCAACTTAACTGTTGGAACTCAATACAGCACTAAGGATAGGAACACAGACTAGAGATTGCATGGTGGGTTCAAATGTCAGTCCCATCTTTATTGGCTGAGACATGAGCCAAAGCTATGTAACCTTGCTAGGTCTCCATGCCCTAAACTGTAAAAATGGGTGAGCTAATCCATGCCTCTTAGCCACAAGGATCAAATGAGTAGCACTGTAAAATATTTACCACAGTTCAGGCACTAAGTCTTAATAAAGCGTAACTGATATTACATTACTTTTGTCAAGTATTTTGTTTAATGTTTCAAAGATAGATTAGAAATTGAGCTCATTATCTATACAATCCACTCAAAGGCCGGTGTTAAGAATAAGGGGAGGAGCAGGATATGGCAAAGGCTTAAGAATTCTGCCTCCGTGGGACTCATGCTGGGTGACAGCTACCCTTGACAATCTGGCACTGGGATGCAAGCAGATACAATTCTCTGGAAAGGGAAAAATCAGGATATTATATATTAAAATTATATAATTAAAAGATCAGTTTCTCATTGGCAGTCACATACACACACACACACACACACACACATCCTCTGAGACTCCAGACAATTTTAAAAACTTGCATAGTTTCAGGAAATAATATATTCAACTGACCTAATTTTTACACTGGGAATAGGAGACACAGTACATTTTCAGTAAACACAACAAAATACTCATGTCAACATTAAGATGCAAGAGTCAAAGAAAGAGAGGAACAGAGTGTGGGCGCCAGTGTCAGCGAACCTCCTTCATCCCCTGGGTTCCCCTGCAAGGGCAGAACGCTCCTGTCCACACCTAGGGTGACCTGCATTTCTCAGCATGAGGGCATTTCGGGGTCATGGAGGCAGAGCAGGGCTGAAGTGACAGTTGGTGGGGAAAGATTCCAGCTTCCCTGTCCCTTGGCAGTCAGTTATGAGATGAGTTCGTCACAGTCTCTTGAAAGGTCCCCAGTAGGACAATGGGCCAATAGCCCACAGCAGGAGCCTACTCATTAACCCACTCTCTACAGGCTTCCCTTCTCCTGGCACCATCTCTAAAATGAACTATTTTGTACCTAAATCCTCATCTCAAGGTGTGCTTTGAGGGAACAAAAACAAACATATAGTGAGAAAAATAGGTAAATAATATTAAAGAGGTCAGGATTCAGTGGCAGATGAAAAAAACTGCACACAAATGTCAGCTTCCTGATGAAACAGCTTCTTTACTCCACCCATGCCAATCTGGTCACCAACCCCATATATCCATGCACCACCACCCCCAAATCCTGGCACAACCAACATCTCCATAGGCAGTGTTCCGGCCTTAACTTTTACCACAGTCCACCAACCAGTGCAGACAACAGAGTCTGTCCGGTCCCATAGTCCTCACACTCCCTAACCCACCACTGCTGGCCCCATCTTATCTCCCCCCAAAAATATCTGCAGTGCAGAAAATCTCATTTGGGTTGAACAACTGACTCTGTGAGATTAGACATCCTAAAATCCTAATCCTAAAACATCTAATCAGAAAACTACACTCTGGATAAGAGCTCCTGGTTAGAACAAACCTCTTCTCAAAAATATGTGCTAATTTCCTCACACACAGAAGGACAACTTTGAAAAACCCTGCCCAGAATCTTTTGAGATGAAACCAAAAGCTACAATAAAACCAAGGGAAAAGATTCCCACAAGTGTCCTAAAACTCCACCCCACATATTCCCCTCTTGACTTTCCAAAGCTTTCTTCAAACCCTCCATTCTCCCTGGGGTAATACTGGCTTCCAAAAGGCGAAAAATTTTTAGATGAGTCAAAGTAATCATACATATTATAATGGTTCATGACCCTCTGAAGTTCAGCCTACCCAGAAAATCTTGTTCCATTTAATTTCATGGAGAGTGGGGGATTCATAAAATAAACAAATAACTCACAAAACTCCTGGGGTTACTCATGGGGGAAAATCTTGAAAAGTGCTGTTATAATGATGAAAAGCCCATTGGAGATTAATTTTCAACTCTTCTTAGGAAAATAATGTCTATTGTGGCTAAGAAATTAACTTCTGACTCTCATCTAACATCCCATGGAAAACCAATGTCACAAAACAGTTCATGGAGAGCTAATGCTTTAAACAGCATAGGTGTTCTCCATACACAACAACTCTGTGAGCTTTTCTAGCTCTTTCAAAAGGTCCAGGAGTTATCTTTATCTGCTTCTCTATGGCAAAGCCACACTAATAAAGAAAGATGATCACAAAGGATGCTCGAGTCAGTTCTTCAGCCTACTTAGTAGAAGGCTCATCCTGGGTCACAGAACAAAGTTCTAGAAACGTTAAAATTAGGAAACTTGCTCTTTTTCTCCACCACATCAAATGCCTCTCCAAGCACTCCCTCTAATGAGATTGTGGTGCACTTGCTTGAATGCAGCACGTTCAAATGGAACCCATATCGGTCCTTTCCAAATTATTCCAGAGCAATCTCCTTTCCCAGACTCCCAGTGCAGTGCCACATGACCACCCCTGTCCCGGGCCACAGTCCTGGAAGATGTGACCAAGTCAGTCAATGTAACAGAGCGGCTAGGATGCCACGTGTTGAAACCTGCTACGCTCTGTTTCAAAGCCCAGCACTGCCACTTCCTGACTATGACATCAGAAAGCTGTTTAACCTTCCTGACTTCCCGCAGGCACCTGCAAAACTAACGTAGTTCCTGCCTTCCTTGCTGGCCACTAATATGGCTTAAATGTGGTGAAATGTAAAATGCTGAGCACAGCATAAGGAGAGAGAAAGTGCTCAGTTGATGAGACTTGTTTTTATTGCTATGTCACTGACATTGGGAATGTTTTCTCTCCGGACTTCTAAAATGGTTGCACATACCACTGAAAAGCGTAACACAGCAGACAGACTGATGAAGTCTAATCGCAGTTCCATAACTTACCACGGCAGACTCCACGGAATTCATTTCCCTCATCTGTGAAACGTGGGTGACATAACAACATCTACACTGCAAGGATGCTGTGAGTGTTAAATAGATAATGCACACAGCAGATGCCCAATAAAGAGTGTGGTGGCTACTGTGGACTTAATTATATCCTGTCTCAAATCATCCTCACATAGAATACTGTCTTCAAGTACCTGATCATTCAGGGGTACAAAATAGCCAAGAGGTCCCTAGATTCTAAGGGCCTCTTACAGAGAGGAAAATGAAACACTGAGAGAGAAATGTAGCCGTTACCCAGTGCTCTGAGAGTTTCCAGATGAGCAGAAAAAAGCCAGTGCTCACAGGCCATGAGGAGGGGGCTTCAGACCAGGGCTGCAGCAGAAATATGTTGAAAATATAAGTCTTCAGGCCCTTGCTCAAGCCTCCTGCTCAATTACTTCGGAGTAGGGGTGCCAATCTGCATTCTCACAAGCTCTCCAGATGGACCTGAAACACATTAGATTGGCTCCACTGGTCTATACAGAGGGAACCTGATGCTTCTAGCATCTCCCATGGCCATTCCCCCAGGTACTTTGTAGAGGATCAACAGTGAAACTGACTCCAAGTAGATCACCAGTTCATTCTCGTCTTTCCTCTTCCTTAGAGACTCCTATCACAGCAAATTCCTAATGTTTGCAGCCACTAAAGAATGCAAAGGGGCAAAGTGAAAATAAATATTAAATAATATAGCATATGATAGTGATTTGAAGCAGGATTCACATTACAGCTGGTCCCCCCCCCCCATCTTTTTTTTGACATGCTGGAAAGTATTTCATTCTTGGGCATTTGAGAGGCCATAGCTCAAACTCACTCAGTCTTTGACACATCAGCTGCTGGTTTCCAAGTCAAGGGATGATGGAGGCTCTTCATTAACCAGGTGGATCCAGGGAAAAGGAAGTGGATCTCTAGACAGGATGGACCTAGACAAGCCAATGCTACCACAGAAAAAAGAAGAGACTTCCACTAAACAGCCACTACGCTGATCAAACCACCTGCCTTTTGGTCCTATTCAATAAAATCCAGCTTTACACTGAGCTTCCCAAAAGCACTTACTGCTCAAGCTTCTGAATCCAAATGTTCTGTAAGCTTCACAACAAAAGTAAAGGGTTAATGCTTCTCCATCCAGATTTCTTCCAATCTAGAAAGTGACATATGTGCAGGGAAAGTGAAATTTTAATTAAAATCAAGTAATAAATATATTTAAAATTTCTTAACTTTTCTATTTGTTTCCACTTAAAGGTGGGGAGTGATGACTGTTTTAAAGAATTTTCAAGAAAAATGAACATGCCAGACAAAGGACTCAGGGCTTCCAAGCAGAGTCAAATGAAAAGGAAAAATAGTCTCAGATTGATATGCAGCCGGGGGTGCGGAGGAGACGGCAAGTCTGCAGAGGGTGGACATTTCATCCTCCCAGCTATTCATCACCTTTAGAAAAGTTTGCTGAAAGAAAAAGACAGCAAGGAAGAGAAGAAAAACAAGAATTTACCAATTCACTTGACTAATCTCCCCTGAAAACTAAAATGGCAGTACCACTAGAATCTCACATCCTCTGGTTCAAAGAATAAAGTGAAATACAAGACACTACCTTCCACGAGGCTGAAGAAAAGCTGAAATAAATGGTGTAACAGAGAAATAGAAAACAGCACCACTTAACACCAAGTTTGTCTTCCTGGTTTATGTCTCAATAGGCAGATGGAATCCGCTGTATTAACAGGCACTTTGTTCTCAGCCTAAAGGATCAATATTACAATTACACTGCGCCAGCAGAAATTAAAACAGGTTCAAACATGTGAGCTATCTAAACGCAAGATGAGAAAAAACAATCCCCCAAAATCTAAAACTCCTAACATGGTTGTGCATCTGAAAGTGTGTGTGTTCACACAGATGTGTGTGAACACATAAGCATGTGCAGTTGGATGGGTGTGAGTATGGCTCTGCATGCATATGTGTAGTCAGGAAAGAAATAGTATCTCAGTCTGATATTTAATGTGTTTCTGCGCAGATCACAATTGAGTTCATGTTGGACAATTCCTCCATACAGGGAAATTTTAGGAATAACTGCAGAGAAGGAAAAATGAGGACATGGGAGAGAAAGTGTGACATATTCTACTGTCAAAGCCAGTCACAACCATCTCTCCTACCCACCATGATCTGCAAGGTCATCTTGACACTTCACCATGAAGTATTTAAACACCATCTCCTGCTACCAGGATGTGGACGATCCTCCAACCATGGTGACCAGTAGAATGTGGCAGAAGGAACGCTTGCTGGCTTCAGCCAGAGCTCTTCACCAGCCTGGTATCTTCTTAAAACCTAACGTGGGGGAAGATTTCTCTCAGAACTCAGCTGCCATACTGTGAGATGCTCAAGTCACAGAGAGAAACTACTTGAGGTCACTTTGATGGGCAGACCCAGCTGAGTACCAAGCAGACATCTAATATCAACTGCCAATCAATACAGAAACCACCTTGACCTTCTAGCTCCCAAGGCCTTCAGATGATGACAGTACCAACACACCCGCTCTGCACAACCTCATAACAGACCTCAATAAACTTCCCAGCTGAGTCCAGCTGACCCACAGCACCATAAGAGATGATAATCTCTTGCTGTTAAGTCACTACCTCAGACTGAACAGCAACAGATTCATTACCAACAATATACAGGGGAAAACCATGGGACTTGAGGAATAGGGTTGAGGTGGGGACTTGAAGATGGATATGAAACCTGCCCTCTGACGGGTCTTCTAAATCTGGGTTGCCTTTAAATCTTCAAGAACAAAGTCTCCAATTTTCCCATCATTACAGGGAGGAGCAGAGGATGTGCCTGAAGCCAACAACATGAAAAACAAAAGTAAACATCTTACCAGACACACCATTTTGAGGTTGTTAAAAATCACTGCTCTAAGCCATGCAATGATACAATCAAAACAGAATTTTTAAGGTCTGAAATCTAAAAAGGCTTTTAAAAGATGCAAATAGCCTTTCCTTTCCAAGTCCCTGCTTTAAAGTAATAAGAAATGCATTAGACAAATGCATCGCCTCCAGCACTAATCTAGAATAAACTCACTTAAATTCCAAGACTAGACCTCACTGCCTGAGTCTTTGCATACCTGAGCCATACCTGAGGAGTTACCCAAGAGGCCCAACCCTCACCAAATTCTCCTACTTTCTTTCCTCTCCCTTGCTCTCCAATGCACAACAGAGCCATGGATAGGAAGCAAATGACATCATATATGGACTGTAGTTACGTGAGCAACATCAGCACCAAAGGGGGAAAGACGAGAGTTAATTACAGAGGGAAGACAACAAACACAGCAGACTGTGTCTGGTTGAACCTGCCACATATCAAAATGGATTTGAGTCCCAGTCCTCTGGCTGGTGCCTCAGATGGGGAGCACCATGCTAGGGTACTCAAAACTCACCTGATAGGAGGATCACAAACACATCTAATGCTCAAAAATTACAGCATCAGGATTAGACCCCCCCCCAGCCTCATTTCAACTCTGGGACATGACTTTCCTTCCTGTCTTTTGCCCCTCAAAATCTGATAGTCATAGTCTCTATATTTTTTTGGCCCTTTTTCTGTTCCATGTTTATTTTGCTCCTACTGCAAGTCAGAAGTGGGCCCTGCCTTCACTTGTGTGGATATTTAAGTAGAAAAAGTGAGCAACAGGCCAAAAAAAAAAAAAAACACTAAAACATGGTAGATCATGAGAAGTCAATATAAAGGAAAAAACAGGGATATAACTCAGGAAAAACCATATGAGAAAGACCATGCTTAGGTTAAGTGAGCTAGGAAGACCTCACTGTAGAGATGACACTGAGGTGAAATAAGGAAGGGGTGTAGAGAAACAGAACTTCAGGCAGCGGGTCCCAACGATACAAAGATCCTAGGACTGAAAGAAAAGTTGAAATTTCTTGTTGTAGGAATTTCAGTGGACCAATGAATCTGGAAAATATAGAAGGAAGAAGAAAAGAAGTGTTGGACGCATCAATAATGAAAGCAAGAATTCAACCTGGGAGAACAAAAAGTTCAGCTTTTATCCCAGGAATGATGGGATAAAATGAGAGAAAAAGTAGGAAAGTGATGAAATGTGGTTGATGATTTTAAAAATCACCCACAGTGAATAGTACTAGAGAAGGGACAGAAGGTAACCTCTAGGGTACCAATAATATCCTATTTTTTCTTCTGTGCTGACTTCAGTTTGTGAAAATTCAAGCTACACATTTAAAATGTGTATTCCTTTCTGAATACAGAGGTATTTCAAGAAAACCTTCATTAAAGACCATACTAGCTTCTCCCAGGAAATCAGCATTGGTAGGTATCCAGTGAAGGCATCCTGAGAGGAGAGGACAGGATTCGGTGGGGCTGGGAGCAGTGAGAAGGAGACAAATTGAGTGAGCCAAAAGACAGGTGCATTTGCACAAAACACTACATCCTTTCTGACTCCATCTTTGTGCCTACCCCAGGGACTCAAACTCTACCTCACCCACCAGGCAACACTACTCATAACAGATCCAATGTGAAGGAGTAGGGGAGAAATTCAGATAACCCCAACGCACATAAATACCCAACAAAAATGAATCCATCAAATTTTTTATCAAGTACCTATTATGTCTCAGTATTTGGGAACAGCATCACAGAATGTATGGTGTGAGTAGTCCAGAGTAGGGAACAGACAAGAAGTTCAAGGACAGGCAGGCACCAGACATCAGCAGGAGTTCATCTAGACTTGGTGCAGAGGTCCACACACAGCCATAGGGACCAGTGTCTCTCTTCACACTCCTCCCCAAGATGGGCTCCACACTGAAAGCCGTATGTCCACTTGCTTCTGTTCTTGGTTAGAAAGCAGGGTTCTGGATTCTGTTTTAAAGAACAGAACTGGTTGAAGAAGAAAGGTAATAACCTGGTGAGAAGTGAGACCTTAAAAGCAAAAAGCCAGAGAGCCCAGGTCCTTATTTGGAAAGAGAAGAGAACAACAGATATCAAAAGAAATTTTTATTTAGTGTTACGGCTTGTGTCTAGATGGGTCCCCAATGCCTCATGCAATCATTTATGGACCTTTTTCAGAGATGGCTGAATCTAGAGTATGTGGTTGATTCACAGTATAATGCTAGAATTAAAGAGTGCTGGGATTAAGGGCAGGTGATTGCTAAACCAATCCATTGATTAGTTTGGTACCACCTAATCCTGGTTACAATATAAGAAACAGAAAGAAGCTTGTCTTGTTCCCCCTGCTGGCTTTGCTTCTTTCTGTCTTCCATACACTGCTTCTTCTCTGTGATACCCGTCTGCCCTGCTGCTCTGGCGTGGAGCCAGCCAGTTATGACCAAAACTTCCATAAACTGAACTAAATAAACCTTTCCTCCCTTAACATGTGGGTGTCAGATATTTTGTCTCAGCAATGAGAAAAATAACTAAGACAAACGGATTTCTCTGAGAATTAATTACTGTTTGAGAAATAGGTCATGCTAATTATTCCTGGAATGGGCAAATAGCTACTGAAATGAGCCACTAGTTATCACACTTTCATTCTTAGAAGAGTCAACTACAGGTTATGTTTTAAAAATACAAATTCTTTTGCATATCATGGTTCAGTGTTAAGGGAATATCATCTCCTTAGTAGTAAAGACATTTAACACGTCCCTAGAAAACACACTGTCTTCTGATCTCTCTCCAACTCTGGATTAGAAGTCTCCAGTCTACTTGGACAGAACATGTCACATAAGTATATAAAGATACCACAAATTTATCCAAATTACACCATTGATTTAATAGAAACTAAAGTCACAATTTGAAGGGAGTGTTAGCAGTGGATCAGTGCGTTCTAATAGCATAAAATCAGATGACATCTACGAATTCTTTCAAATGTAACAAGGAATGATTTTATTTGGGTAAATAGCAAAATGATAGAAATATATAAAAACTCTACTTCCTTGAGCACATACTCACCCTAAAAGACAAATTAATGGATCTACCCAACTCCAAAGGGTGCCAACAACTGACGGGAGATTGTACGGTGGAAGTCAGTCCTTCAAGATCCCAAAGTTGTTCATTTTGCTCCTTCCATGCTGTTACATATATAAAGCTCATCTAAAGTCAGGAAATTCGATAAAGAAGTAATAAAATTTCAGACTACATGGGGAAAAAAAACATGGGGTGAAAAAAATAATAAAATGTGAGCCCATGAGGAAAGAATGGAGGTGAAAACAGAGGAAAGAAATCCAGAAAATGGAAGGCTGCCTTCAGGGTAGCACCCTAGGGCATTTGGAAGCAAAAGCATGAAAATAAAGTTGATACAGAGTGAGATGACGTGCCACTACTTAGAATGACCCTGCCCACCTCCAGAAAGTTTACTTCATCAATGAACTGAAAGCCAAAAGCTGCACAGGGAAACGGAAGCAGAACTTTGGTTAACTCCATATGGTCCAAAGAGGAGTTTAAAATAAAGAGAGTTGCTCCTTTCTCCAGCCCCGGAAGTTGGGGGTTTCAAGCAACTCGTTCATGATACAAATGTGTCTCCTGCTTTAATTAAACTCCTTCCCTCATCAAAGGAAGGAGAAATAATCCCAATCTAACATCTTACCCATGATGAACTTTGCTGTCTCTCTTCTATTTCCAAATGAATTTGGCTTATTAAAAAAGTAATGAGCTATTAATTAACTCTACACTCATACAAAGCTGTTTAATTCTCAATCTAATTAGCAGCAATCTGTTGAAGGATTCTAACGATTATTTTAAATTTGCTAACAGAAACATCTTTTCACTTTTCATAAGTTATTTATAGAAGAGCTCACATTGGATCCTGTTTGGTTTTTAACTTGATAACATTTTTACAAGATACTCTATTCTCTGGATGACAAGGTGTAGAACTTTTTGTCATCAAAAAACTCAGAAACAAGATCCTGGATCAGCTATATGACTGGGACAGTGTCCCTTCTGTCTTTGAAAAATCCTGCAAAACCTGAGGTTTTGGGGAAATCGGAGGAGTACTGCTGTGCTGCATTCCCAAACCAGGGGAGACCCGAGCAGGAAGCAAGGGTGGGCTTAAAGCTTCAATAAAAAGACCAAAGGCCTGGGGTTCTGACTGCAGTTGGATTTGACAGAGAAGGAGGGATGTTCCAACACCAATAGGAGTGTCTTTTTCATAACTGATACAACAAAAAGAGCATTTCTGAAGCTCTTTTTTAAGAAACAACACATATTAAATTACATTTCATTTATGTATAGAACTGTTACTAAAACCACTATGGTAAAATGTAAAAAGGTCCCATCATATTTTCCAAGCGCTATTTGATATGCATTTTGCAGACATCAGAAGCTTATATGTACAAATTAATGTCAAAGCCTATATATTTCAAAATGCGGATTCAATAAATACACACATATATACATAGACCTCACAGAAAGTGAAACATATTGTGCAGAGGCATTTTTATTCTTCCCTGTATAATGTAAGGGATTGGTTTATTGTAAGTGTGCCGCTCTCTCTCCTCCTGTGGAGTGAATGTAAGACAAACCTCTGTTGTAGTTAGTGTCATTTCTATCCCCTAATATCTAGGGAGGAAAAGGAAGTCATTTCCTAGACAATCCTCATCTCTCCCCCTTGACACACTGAGGATGCCACGTGTATGATGATCTGTAACAGTGAAGACAGTCTACCTGGGTTTGAATCCTGCCTGTGCACTTACTAGCTGTGTGTCTTTGGAAAGCCAATTTTCTCCATTTCCTCATCTAAAACATGAGAATGGTAATAGGACCTGGCTTCAGGACAATTATGAGGATTAAATGAATTACCGTCTCTCTAAATTCCTCAGAATAACACAACACAGAATACACGTGCTCGGATTTTGAAATAAAATTAATACTAGCTGAGCACTTTCCCCTATAAGATCCACAGAGTTGGGGACATGATATGGCCATTGTGCCACTAATAGCAACATTTTTTTAAAAGCTAGAAGCTCAAAACACAGATACTGGTCACAGTGTGGAACTTTTTTCTGTAGGTGTTTTTCTCTGTTTCTTTTTGAGAAAAATGTAGGTATGGCATTAAATTACATGGCATACATTTTTGAGCCCTCACTGGTGTTATTATTTATTAAATGTCATTAGTCATTAAAATGCTAATAATTCACTAGGTTTTTTAAAAATTAAACACAGGACCTTGAAAGAATTAAATCTAAATAAGTCAGCTGAATATTAGTGAGCCAGAAGCCTGGGGGAATATATTCCCAAAACTAGTTATTTACTTATTTTACAAAAAAAAAAGAGTTGTAGTTATAAATAGTATTAATAATAATGGTAATAATAGCTAACATTTATTAAGATTATCCATGTGCTAGGCATCTGCTCAGTGGATTATAAGCAGCATCTCACTGCACATATAGATATGAGAAAAACGTTCATAGTGGAGATCTCTCCACTCTAGATCATTCCTCCCTATACTCCTTCACTGGTTACCCATCCCGAGTATCCAGTGCCCTAAACAGGACACACCTTCTTTCTTCTTGGGAGGAGATGCCCAAGTCCAACATTCCTGCCCTTCAGCAGGAGCTGAAACTGCCCAAGCAGATGGACAAAGCCTGGTTCAGATCTTCATCAGTGGCCAAGGTCTCTCCACAGGCCTGGGTGTCCACCCAGTTCATCAAGGTCAGAAAACTCATGGGCATTTAAATCCAAAAGCTCATCTTGCCCTGTGATCTTGGGGTTTTTCAGCCTGTTTCCCTATCAGAATCCATTATCTTCTTCCGTTGCCCCATCAATGACATCAAACAGCATGGTTCTCACCCATGAATGATTTTTGTCTCTTAAGAGGATTCTTGTCACATATTTGGTTGTTACAACTGGGAAAAGGACTATATTACTGAAAATTATTGCGTAGAGTCCATAAATGCTGTTATATATCCTGCAAAGCACAAGACAATCCTCACACCGAAAGACTGCCCAGATCAAAATGTCAATTCAATTTCCAGTTTAAGCCAAGAGTGACTTTCAAACAGAACAGCCTTTGGGTCTAAGCAGGCCCAGCCATAGTTCTATTGCAAAACGTTGCAAAGCCCACGGTGAGTAGCAATCACTGAGCCTTGCTTTTCTCATTGAAAAACAGCAGTCTGAGAAAATCATCTGAAGATCACACAGGACTGTGCCACAAACCCAGCAAACAGCAGCTATGATCATCACAGCCTTGCCATTAAAGAAGCCATGCAAGCCACTTTCAATCTCCATTTCCCAACTCTAGGAACCAACTCTATCTAGGTCCTGATTGAAAGCCTTACCTTTGTGTAATAAGATCCAAACAGTGAATCGAATTGATGTGTGCAGGGGACAGACTCTCAGCTTTGGTTTCATAGGAATCTGCTGAGCTGATCAAATGAAGTACCATAAAATCACTTTTCTACATAACATTTGGCAGCTTTAAGGTCACAATCGAAGCAAGGTAGCCACAGGATTGGCCCAGAGGAATTGAGTTTCAGGGTGCACACAGAACTACTGACTCTCAGATACCCCACTAGAATGGAGGCCACCACGCACTAAATGGAAATTAAGAACCAGAAGACAACAGGTGGAGGAGGGATTAAAGAGGTCCAACAAGCAAAACCCTCAAGGGACTTGTTTCAGGCAGTGTTCAATAAACACAATAAATATCAACACCATAAAACTAAGGACATAAGACAGTAAGCAACAAAGGAAACAGTTATTTACCAGATATTACCTGTGTGAAAATAAATACTATCCATGTTCTTCCCACCTGCCTTTCTGACTCAGCTAATACCTACCCATGTTTGAAAAATTCGTTTACACATTTTCAGTTCTAGGAAATGTCACCTGAAGGACCCCAAGGCCGGCTGCCTCTCTATGTGCCCATAATCTATTGGGCTTGTTACTATCACAACTGGTTTTCCATCTTTCTGTAGCTGTCTTTTTCTTTTTCCAGTGTAGCCTGTGTGACTAATGGTAGGAATATGTTTTTGGTTTTTCCTGTATTTGTAACAGGTACCATAAACCTAGAACATACCACTGTTGAATATCCATCAATTATGAACTCTGTGATGCTTGTATACAACATATCTTGCCATAAAAACAGTGACCTAAGAGAAAAAGTAATGCTCTGTGCTTACTTATCTGTAGGTTGTCTGAGAGGCCAGCTGATCTAGGCATGGTCAGCTGGGTTTAGTTTGGGCTTCAAACTGAGTCCAGATTTATTCCACCTGATTCTCAGCCTCCTTGGATCAATTCATGGGCTTGTCCTGCCAATCACCAAAACACAAAAACAGCAAGCAGAAACACATGCTTCTTAGACTTGGCCACGGACACTTCCACTTATATTTTATTAGTATAAGCAAATCCCATGAATAATGCCCATTTACTTCTCCTGAGGAGAAGTACAAAGTCATATGGACAGACCAAGGGTAAAGAACTGGAAACAGTCTAACATGAGAGCCCTTGCATCCAAAGCTGCTTTTATACAGTTTTAGAGTCTAGTTATATTTACAGACTATTACCCCAAATTCCCACTATGAGGTGTGAGTACCTGCATTATTCAGTTACAGCAGTCAGCAATGTCCCTGGCAGTGATGGTTATTAATCATCCTAAGGTCACATAACTGGAAAGTATCAGTGATGCACAAACACTGAGGCTTATCTAACACCAAAGTCCACCCATCTGCTGCTCCCTAACACAATCAAATCAAGACAGAAAATACAATCTCTGAAGCTCTGCTCCAAACACATTTCCTTTTCAAAGCAAAATTCTGAAGTATTCTGGAAGCAGTGTGACACTGTCTAAAGAAATGCAGGTAGCAAGTAGGGGACTGTCTGGGTGGAAGAGCCAAAGAGGCATCTTCATCCTCATCCTTAATCTCTATCCCCACCCCTAAGCCAGAGACGGGTAATAAAACTTGTCACACAAGTGTAAGGTAAATCCAAGAAACAATCATAAATATAGGTTCACTTAGTAGCAAGAGCCAGTCTTGCACTATTATGACAAATACTTCCAAAATATTTCCAGTGACGCTTCAAATTGGACAATGTCAGGTTCTGTTTTAAAACAAAAATAATGTGGATAAACAAAATTCCAGTCTCATTTAAAGTCAACCTCAGATTTTTCCCAGGGAGATCTAAAAAGACTGGATTGCAAATCAAAGCATAAGACGAAAACTTTTTTGTTCCTTTTGTAACTGTGTAACATCTACATTCAACACAGCCCACTCAGCCCCCGCACAGATTGAGTCTGTCATCACACACACACACACACACACACACACACACACACACTCAAAATGGGCTTAGGACAATGCACTTCTATCTGATGAGCTCAGAAATAAATATTTTGGATTGAGATGAAGCAGGAGTCAGCAAACTTCTGTAAAGGCCTGTAAAATAAATATATTCAGCTAGCTGCTACAACAGAAAAACAGCTACAGGCTCTGGGTAGATGAACCAGCAAAGTTTGCTCCAGTAAAATTTTATTCACAAAAAAACAGGATATGAGACAGATTCAGCCCATGAGTCATATTTTGTTGATCTTTGATCTAAAATAATGAAAACATATAAAATATGTATTTGGTTAAAATTCTACGTTGGTCAATACAGTGATAGCTTGGTTCATGAATGCTTATGTTTGCAAACAATTCAGTATGCAAACAAAAGCAGCAAAATATTTCTTCTGTTCCCAAACTTCACATCAGGTGACATATACAACTGTGCCAACCTTCTCCACACAAACACAAATGCATGTTCCCCAAAACCCAAAGTCATAATGAAAAATTAAGTTCACAAACCAAAGTACCAGTATACCTCCAATATATATATAATATTATGTATATAATATACACATAAATGTATGTATGTGTGTGCATAAATATTTGGTCATTCTTTGTCAGATTTAAGCAATGCCTTCTGAACACTTAGTTCCTCTTTTCTTCCTCCTTATAGGTCTACAAAATGGAAAATTAAACTCCTATTTTATAAATGAAGATACTGACACTCTCTAAACTTGATTCATCCAAGATTGCACAGTTAATCCATAGTTCCAAATAAGGTCTGTGAATTCTGCTTCAGGAATTTTCCAACCTTATAATAGATGCCATTATGTACCTTGAGCCTAAAAGGATTATAAAGAATGAAATGCTCCTTCTCATTCATAAAACATCAGGAAATGCCACTTTTATTCCAAGAAAATCATCAGTGATAAATTCAAATTTACCACTAAAAGGTTCATTAAAGCCCTTTTAAAATAGTAAAATATTGCAGGCAATCTAAATGTCCAATAGTAATGGAAGGTTGGACAAATTAGGATGTAGCTATTGAAAATAATGTTCATAAGAATACATAATGATATTGGAAAATATTCACAATAATGTCACTTTTTTAAAATGCTGAAAGCAACACGGTGATGAAAGCCTGATCATCATTTGAACATTATGTTATTCACATAAAAGGCTCAAGAAGAAAGCACTGTGATTGTTTATGATCATGTGGTTCTCCCTTGTCTAGAGACAGTAAGTCATTTTGGTTTTGGCCAATTTTATTCAGTATACATATTTGACTTTTGCAATCAGATCGATGTCTTTAAAAATGATTTGTCCTTAATGACTTTCTATTCTCTTGTGTATTGTTCTATTTTATTTATTCTTTTCTCATAGATAAGCTGTTCCTAAGTGACAATTTTAAAAGCAGCCGTTTCATCTTCGGGATTCAAGGTTCCTGGGACTCACTCTGGGCAAAGGTTCACCGCAGTCCCTCTGCTATCTCAGGTCTACAAGGCTGAAGCCATGGTTCTTTCAATGTTTCAAATCAGGCCCTAAGACCACAGACATCCATAAATGCCAAACCCTGTTAAGAGAGGTTGGGAAGAACCTTCTTGTTTTAACATTCATCCTTCCTACAGTTATTCCCACACAGAAAAGACTTAGCACTGCTTTATGCACAGCATCTCTGTACCATTTGCAAAGTGTCTAATGAATCCAATGCGGTTTTCATAAGACCTAGGAGGTAAAAAATAAGTAGCTTCTTCCAAGTATTCAGAAAGTGACACCATGTAATAAACAGTGATATCAGGAAATCAAGTAATCAGAGAACCAAACTGATTCCCCAGCAAGTCCACATAGGGAACTAGTGACCCAGGCCATGAATCTCAGTCTTGCTGTTTCTTAAATTCATTCTTAAACTAGGACTAGTAACAGCCACTGCAGAATTACACGGATCTGATGAGAAATAATGAAAATCACAAACTCCCTTAAGTACCTAAAGGGTATTCCTGCCATTGCTATCAGTGAAGATGCTGCAATGTTCTCTTTCCCTATAATTTCCAGATCCAGATTTTAATAAATATTTATCCACTTGTGTACCGGAGGAAGGCAGTATGTGTGCATGTTGCTCCGTGTGTGTATGTGTGTAGGAGGGGGTGTGAGTGTGTGCTCACTTTATTCAGCTGTTCAGCAGTGAGGGTTAAAGGTTGATATATCTTTCTTGCTTCTGCCAGTACCATTGTGCCCCCTTCGATCATGTTTTTAGTCTTTCCATAAACATTTTGCATACAATTGCAGAGATACTTTAAGTAAATTTTTATGTTGAAATTTTGTATTGATATATGTCAACACACATACAGAAAAGGTTATAAATGGTAGACTGCTTCATAAAGTTTCAAAAATGTACTGTGATAGCTGCCAAACAGCCCAGAAGCCCCTCTGACTCTCTCTGTTCAGCAGCCTCCCTTCCCCAAAGGAACCAGTGCCTTGACTTCTATTACTACAGACTATTTTGGGGCAGCCTATTTTTGAAATATTTTGTAATGAGATCATACACTAGTCTATTACCTGTATCTAGCTTCTGTCATCCAAAAGTGACTGAGAATCACCCATTTTTTTGTTCAAAGCAGTCCATTTTCTTTTCTGAATAATAGTCCTTTGTTGAAATATAATCACAATTTACCCATTTTCCTATGAGCTTTCAAGTTGCTGTTTCTAATCTGTGGTTCATAAAAATAATCTTTCTAAAAACACCACGTACATAGCCTATGAGTGAGTCAGGCTTACCCATTCTTATTAGCTATATATCGAAGAATGAGACAGTGCCTTATAAACTATGCATGCTTGTAACTTATTAAGTTGGCCAAATTTATATTTCCAGTAGCCGTATAGGAGAGTTTTGGATGTTCCACACCTTCACCAACACTTGACAGTGTGTCTTTACCATTTAATGAATCTGGTGAAATCACAGTGAAACCATTGCAGCTTTTGTTTGAATTTTCTGGTGACTAATGAAATTCAGCATATTTGCATATGCCTGGTGCCCATCAGAACATTCTCTCTGGTAAAATGCCTCTTAACACAATGCTTTCCTTTTTAAAGATTGTTCTTGATTTATTATCTACAGCAAGGCAGGAAGGACTGGCAGGAAAACTTTAAAAATTTAAGATGTTTTGAGAAAAAGTCACTTAAATTTGTCTTAGAATCTCAGTTTTTATGCTGATACTTGAAAATGAACTTCCTCGAATTCTCAATTCACAATAATGCAATCCATAGAAAAGCTTAGAAAAATAATAAAGTTCTCTTTATAAGCCCTTACTTTATGCCAACTACTTTGTCATTTTACACCAACCTTACAAGAAGTCCGTGAGAACACTGAGTTCAGAGAGGTTGAGTAACCTGCCTAACACAGTTACTAACGGGCTGAAGCAGAAAGCAAACAGTCTGGGGTCTCAAAAACCTGTGCACTGTCACCATGGCACTCTCTGTGACCATAAAGATTCTTATTGTTTCCAGACTTCAGCCTGCTTTAGAATCCTGGAGAGAGTTTGTTAAAATCCTGCTGGATCAGCCAGCAGGATTCCTGATTCGGTGTGCTGGACGGGCCTGAGAATTTGCATTTCTAAAAACTTCCAGGTGATGCTGATTCTAAATCAGGGATCACACTTGGAGAACCACTGTTGGAGAGGGGACAGTCATAGTTTACTTGTCTCTGTGTCCAACATCCTTGATCCAGTGCCTGGCAGACATGAACAATCACTGATTGATCCCTACTCCACTTGGCCGACCTCACTGGCATAGAAGGCCGTGCCTCTTGGGTGGCTTTGGACTAACGTGGGTGAACCTTATGACTCTCCTGTGGGGGGCCCAGAGAAAGGTAATGAATTACTCTGTTCTACGAAAGCTCTGTCCACTCAACTGTGAAGGGAGCAAACCGATTCCCCCACCTGCTTTTAATCAAAATACAGATAAATCAACACAAGGGGATAAGGACTGTAAAACTGTTTCCAAGACTCTGTGTTGCTGTTAGTCAACGTTCATTCAGGGGCTGCAAACCCAGGATGATGCTTGCAGCTGGACAGAGTCCAGCACTCACTGTATCCAAGCAGACCTGCCACGGCCTTGCTTCTAAAACCTTCTACACTAGGTCTCTTGGAGGGCATGCTGGGGCAGAAACTGTAGTTTGTTGCCCCAAATCTATGTTTCTTCCCTCTTATGGGTGACAGAACCCCAGTTTTTACCAGACACCATGTTAGCCAAACAAAAGACTAATTTCCATCTGCTCTTACATTTTATATATTCAAATGATTAACCTCTGAGCAACAAGACACAGAGGTAAAACTTTCCCTTTTTAAAAGGGAGGACTATGTCTTTCTCTATGATTTCCTCCTCTTTTCACGGCACATGCAATGGCTGAAACTTGAGCACCTGCCTCAGACCATGAGGTACAGAGCCAAAATCCCCGTGAGGACAGAAGGGTAAACCCACACAAGCTGGATCTTTCCAACTCTGTAGCACCAAAGACCAGGTGGCTTGCCTCCTTTGTGACAACTTTTATAGGAAGGATTGATCCACTTGCATCTTACTCAAATCACTATTATTCTGAGACTTTTTGTTTATGCAGCTACATTCACTCTTAACTAGTGGGCACCAATGTGGGCAGGCACTACGGCTCTGCTAAAGGGCCATTGGATGGGGTTTAGCCTCACATTCTTATAATACATCCTATAGCAAGTCACTTCAGAGCTCTGAGCCTCAGTTTCCCCATCTATACAATGGGAAGAAAAAGTGTTGACGTTGTTTCATAAGGCTTTTGTGAGCCATAAATATTATCCATTTCAAATATACCTTATAAAATGTAAAATCCTCTAAAACCTAGAGAAGGACTTTCATTTCCCACTAACGGAACTTTTAAAGACAAAATGAAGCAGGAGAAATTCACATACTGTTGGGAGCCGTGGCACTGTCAAGTCATCAGACGCGGTGATTGCGAGGCCTGTGGGAAAGTACAAAAGCCTGAGCTAGATTACCCCTCTCATCGAGCCCGCCTGTGTGGCACCTGTTTCTTATCACCCCACTAAGTTCCCGCCTCACAGGGTAGTCTGCCTAGCTATTAATCCTATATATAGCCAGTGCCTCCACCCCCGAGAGAGACTGAAGCACGGAAGGAGCCGCGGGGAGCGGACCGGTAGAGGCTTCGGGGCAGACTGTATAAGGAGAGAATAAAGAAAAGCCTGACCACCGCCAGACCTTGTCGTGTGTCTTTCCTGCCGGCCGGGAGCGACATCGACATTTGGTGGCCCGCACGGGGATTGATCAACCCCGAGACGCGGCGGTGGACTGCATTCTCCTACACAGTGCTGCAGCTGCAGGACAGGTGAGTAGAGGATAAGCCTGGGCCCTGGGTGGCGCGCACCTACAGGGTTTGTAGACTCCTCTCAACCTCACGCGTAAGTGGCGGGTTTCTTGGGCCTCACGCGGTGAGTATGAAACATAACACCAGAACTTAAGGTAATAAAAGAGTGTAAAACATAAACATAGAAGTAAAAATAACAGAAGATATATTAAAAATGGGAAACATGCCAAGTAAAGATACACAGCCTTGGTGTTGGTCCTTCGGAGACTCCTAAAGTCCAAGGACCTCAAGGTGGGGCGTAAGACTTTAGAAAATTTCCTTGCAGAGATTGACAGCTTTGCTCCCTGGTTTCTGCCTACAGGGCATGTAAACCTGCCCTCCTGGGAAAAGTTGGGCAGAGACCTTTCCCTAGCAGAACGGGAGGGTAGAGCTTCAGTCTCTGCTCGTCCATTGTGGGAAATGATACACGCGTGCCTAAAAGAGTGAGGGTAGTTACGGGGGGAGCTCTTAAGAACTTGTAGAAGTACTCGAGGTGTTTGAACAGGCACAGTGAGGAAGCTCCCGAGAAGGGTCCGTCAAGGAGGGCAGAGATACAAAAGAGGAAGCTGAGGCGCGGTTTGTGTCTTTCCGCAGGAATCGGGACGAGAACCAATGTGGGTCCCAGAGAGGTTGACGCGACAAGTCCCTCGACTGAAGATCAGGCCTGTTCCACCAGAGGCCAACCGCAGACCCAACAACAAGATGAGCCCTAAAAGAACTGCAGGACAATCCCTTTTTGGGGGCCTGGAACGGCTTGCTCCCCTATGTGCTACCCTTGTATACGCATGGCTCGCTCGCATGGCCTACGACTGCGTTTAAAAGTGACAGGCTTCCCACATTCTCCTCCCTAGACAACAACATGTAGCAGGGTGGGTGAGTCAATGACGGGTAAGAGCGTGCCTCCCCAGCACGACTCAACCTAAGCCAGGCCCTACCCCGTTCCGCTCGAAAGCCGCTGGATTGTTAGATAAATTTCTCTCCGAGGGGATTCGTGGAGAGAAATGAGTGCATGCCTATGTGCAACCAGGTTCCGTCCGGTTCATTCCTGGCCCTAGAAAAAAGGACGAGGGCCTCAGGGCCTTGGTGGACCCTGGGACGGCCGACCAGGGTCTACGCTAAGGGCCTACGGTGGGCCTCAGTTCGGGGCATAGGCCTCTGCACTCTATCCAGGACGGGCTGCGATGCGCGTAGCCATCATTTAAAATAAAATAGGGGGAGATGTTGGGAGCCGTGGCACTGTCAAGTCATCAGACGCGGTGATTGCGAGGCCTGTGGGAAAGTACAAAAGCCTGAGCTAGATTACCCCTCTCATCGAGCCCGCCTGTGTGGCACCTGTTTCTTATCACCCCACTAAGTTCCCGCCTCACAGGGTAGTCTGCCTAGCTATTAATCCTATATATAGCCAGTGCCTCCACCCCCGAGAGAGACTGAAGCACGGAAGGAGCCGCGGGGAGCGGACCGGTAGAGGCTTCGGGGGAGACTGAAGCACAAAAGGAGCCGCGGGGAGCGGACCGGTAGAGGCTTCGGGGCAGACTGAAGCACGGAAGGAGCCGCGGAGAGCGGACCGGTAGAGGCTTCGGGGCAGACTGTATAAGGAGAGAATAAAGAAAAGCCTGACCACCGCCAGACCTTGTCGTGTGTCTTTCCTGCCGGCCGGGAGCGACATCGACAACATACGAGGAGTCTCTTCCAGTAAGCAACAAGGGACAATTTCTCAGCTCATCCCTGCCAAGTCACCGCTCCTAGTTCCATCCAGGTCATTCTTTATTTTCCAAATGAGAATTTAATTTTGCTCTAACATCATTATTACATCTAAATTAAATATTTATTGGGATGAATATCAATTGACTTTTAGAAATAAAGATTTGAAATTTATGAGCTAACAGAGTAATTCAATAATTGTAAATTTCACAACCAAGCTTTGTAATCAATTACTGTTTAGTAATGATATAAATGCACGTTCTTCTCAGGAGACTCTGGTCAGCCATAAATTAGATTCTGCACGCGCAACAATCTGGCAACATCTCCGCACAGGCTTTGTCTCTTCTGAGGAGTAACAGAGGCCAGAGATGACTCCCAGGCTGGCTTTCCCTGGTGGTACACTTGCACCCCAGTTCACCCATCAGTCAGGCTGATGCACAGAAAGCACATTTCTGAAGATAAGTCACCGGGAGGGAAAACCTACACATCTCAACTCAAAGAGATGCCGCACCACCTGCAGGTAAGACAGACGATCATTTATGTATTCACCCACCTTCCAAATAGCTCCTGTGCCCCTACCACATGCTGGCTGCCACTCTACAGCATTCTAAAGCACTGTGGGAAGCTGAGACACCTGTCCTCCTTGAGGGTGAGAACAAGAAGCAAGTGAATAATAAGCAATGAGCAACATAAACAAATTGAATTGGGCAGGCCAACCACTGATTTTAGAAATAAATATTTGAAATTCATGAGCTAACACAGAACATCAGTAGACTATTAATGTTATAAAGAAGAAACAGATGTATAGGGAAAGTGTTATCCTAATTTTATAAAGAAGGAAATTAAAGCTCAAAGAGAAGTCACTTGCTCAAGATCAGCAACTATGTTACGTTTGTGATGTGAACTCAGACTGAGCCCTACCTGGAGCCAAATCCCACCCTCTGTCCACCCCTGCGGAGTGAGCAGGTGAACGGATAAGCTTATGCCAGCAACTCTGACCTGATTTCTCACTCACTGCAGAACAGAAATCCCATTGATAACCCCCTCCAGGTCTGGGACTCTCCAACTCAGAAACAAAGGCTGAGATGGACAGAGCCAGATTGGCTGCAGCCAGCCTGGCTGCCAGCGCCTGTGGCATCCGCCATGCTGAAACCGAGACTTGGCTTCAGTAAAACGTCCATTTTCATTTCTATGTGATCAGCATCAGCGTTATATTAACCATGAAAGGACCATAAAGCAATTGTGGGTCTCCTGGTTCACTGGGAATCAGTTCTTTATCTTCCTAGGACTGACCAGCGACAAGGGGTACATTATAAACTTAGCTTCCATTAGCACAAAGCGTGGTAAGAAGGGATGCCTGGGGGACACCTCTGTTATAAACCCACAGATTCCAGAAACTGATTAAAGAGCTTTTAAGTGAGCTCAGTGATTACATTTTGAATTCTTTTATATTAATTATTAAAGGCAAATTATGTTGTTGAAAGGAGAAGCCATAGAAAGATGGTAGTTTAATGAAATAGGTTAGGAGGCATTCTGGATAAGGTAATTGATTTTAAAAGTAAAAGGCATCTGGGTGGTCTGTCGAAAATGGAATTAAATAGCTGAGAATTGTGTACCTCATCGCTGTGTATGTATCCCTTGAAAGGCAAAGAAAGTACAGTAGTTGAGAAACTGGTAGGATCTGACCAGGTCTAAAGGAAAGGAAAGCTGATTATAAAGAGGGTTTGCCCACTGGGATCCAATTCACTGATCTCTCTATAGCAGGTTGGTCCAGCCTGTGGCCCATGGGCTCCATATGGCCCTGGGCAGCCAGAAATATGGCCCCACAAGATCGTAACGTTATTATGTGAGTTTTAGAGCCTGTTTCATGATTGAATGGCACAGTGCTCCAAGGCGACCATGGAACACCAAATAGGGGAGGGACACAGTACAGTGCCTCCTGCGTCCACACACTTGAATGGAAAACCCATGTGTGTCTGGTGTTTCAGATGCTTGTGCAACTGGACAGGAAATACACAGCAGTTACTGGTAAAAGCATTTCAACCTAGCTACAGGTAGGTGTACCAATGAAGACAGGCATTTGTTATTATTAAACAGACATTTAAGTTTTGTTATTTAATTGGGAAAGTACTTCCATCAAACCAGACACTGCTACACACTTTCACAAACCAAGGTCAAATATTTCCCTAGTTTTATATTTATGTTGCCCTCCTTTTTAAATGTTGTAATATGATGTGAAAAAAGAAAATTTTGTTGTGTATGTATACAAGCTATATGAATTATATTCACTCAGTATGACCCAGGCAAGCCAAAATTTTGGACACCCAAACTTTATGGTTTTCAGTGGGAGAGTTCACGTAAGAAATCAAAACACTACTGTTGAACTCTGTTGTATTCTTGAGCTGCCCTTTCCCAACAGAGATGCCAACACTTTCTATCAACGTGGAAAGATGTTACAAAGGTCAGAGCACACGCTCGAGAATCATTGCATTATTTAAATGTTGAAAAATAAACTGTTGTTCCAAGGATGACACCATTCTCTCCAGTCATTGGAGCAGAAATGGAGTAGGAGGAGGAAGAGTGTGACTTGGCCTCAGTGATAATACAAAACACCCAACAAGCCCTTGCTCACACAAAGGGAACTGCTCAGGAGAGCTACCCAACCAGCATCCGCTGCGTTGATCTGATTAGCAAAAAATAAACCTAGGATCATTATTTCCATTCCTTCTCACTGCAACAGAAAATGAATAAGGCAGAGGAGAAATATTTGTGGGGTACAATTACTTAAGTTTGTAAGCTATCTCTCTCTCTCTCTCCTTTGGGTTCCTCCTAATCTTTAGATGAGTGAAAAGTAGCAATCAAAGAAAAGGCTAATCAGAAACCACAGCCAGGACACATCACCATCTAATATACCTGCTGGCACTGATAAGAGCCAAAAGTCTGGAAGGCCCATAACTCCCTGCTCTTTGGCCAAACCCTAGCCATGTTCCTGCAATTACAAGTAACAGCCAGGGAGAGATGCAGCAGAAAGTCCGTCATTAGCATAAGACAGCTGAGGCAGATCTGGCTTTTTTGGCCTACCTGAGCTCAGAGAGAGACTAAGGGGCCCAAGGTGAAATGTCATGGACACATCCTCCACCAGCTATGCATTCCAAAGAGAAGCTCATGATGGGAGCCATAGTCTGTGAGAGAGTCTGAGGCCTTGCTCCATTTTCAATGACCACTAAACCACTCTGTGCATGCCAGACTGAAACTGACCTCCATCTTTACTTGATTTTGATTGACTGGTATTTCTCATTGTCTTCCCGTGGTTGCAGATCTGAATATCTCAAGACATACTAGCTCTTTTGAGCTGACAGTTACCATGGAAGAAGGGTATGGTATGACTTTCACACTTCACACAGTCATGGTGATGCCCTGATTGGAGCTCTGCTTCCTCTTCAAGCATCAGCGTGGGAAGGCAGGTGTAACACATATGAAGAAGTCAAGATACTTTTCGTGTGAATAATGAGAAGCAGAGTAAGTCTGCATCAGGTAAACTTGCTAGAGGCAGATAAAGACAGCTGACATCAAGGTGTTCAAATGGGCACTTTCATGGGCAGCCACAATGAAAGACAATATAAAAAGGGCAGAGGGATTTTAAAAAGCAAAATGAAAAACACAACCAACTGCTGACTGCTTACACTTAAGTCTTAGATAAGGGCCACATCTATTCTACCCCTGGTTACAGAATGGGAAGCTTTGGAAGACTCACTGTCCTACAACAAATCAGGTGGTTTGTTGCTCTTGACATTGTCAGGGCTGTGGACTAACTGCCTGACATAGGGCAAGCCACTATGGGAACCCTAAAGAGCCAGGCAGAGAGGTCAGAAGGTAGAAAGAACCCCACTGGATTCAGCACCAAATGAGAAATGTCAGATACACAAAAAGACTCTTCTAATATCAAGAAGGAACTTAAGGCTGCCCCAAACTCTCCATTTTTACTAATCCATTAGATACAAGGATCTGGGCTTTAACAACACAAGAGGCCAAGCCTTTGGCTTCATTGACCTCCAGAACATTTGAAAGAAAACCAGAACTCAGGTTGCAGGCCCCTCTGTGAGCACCATCTGAAATTCAGCCCTGGCTAGGGCGTCATGTTTTGATGGCACAGGGGCCTCTCTGTCTTTCCACTACAGCTCCTCCTGTTGTAAGCCTAGGACAGGGACCATGATTGATTTTCAAACTACATACATATCAAGATAAACCCCTTTTCACCACAATTGTAAATTTATATATGCACGTTCATATACACATATATGTATACAGGTCATCTGTGTGTTTGTGCACACGTGTGAATGTGTGTAGTTAGCGCTACTGGCTATTTGCTCTACAAAGCTATGATCTCCATAAGGACTTCCATGAAGATCCTGCTTGCTTTATCCACTCTGACCCATCCCTATGCAATGCCAGGCCATTCACAAGTTATTTCAGAGAGTGACTGCAAGCAGTTTCAGTTTTAGGCCCTGACACTGGCCCAGGGGAAAGACACGGAGACTGAAGGCAGAGGTGGCTTCTCTAGCATTTCTAAGAGGCTTTAAAGTTCACTGTGTGAGGAGGGAGGCAGAGATCTGATGCCCTATGTCAGGAGAGCACTACCGTGTGCCTCCTGGTGCTCCCTGCAAAGGAGACCCAGCCACAGAGCAAGAAGTCTGATTCCCAGATCCCTCTCCATGCACATCACCGGGAGAGGCCGCAGCTGCCACAAGGGAGCGCTCTTTTCTAATTTGCGCTGTTCATGAAATTAGCTGAGCTCTGCCTCTGTGCCCTTCCAGACCTGTCGTTGCTCTCCTAGGAACAGTGACTAAGGTATGATTCCTGGCCAACGGCCTCCTTCCTCTTCTCACCCCGCCGAAAGCTGCCTGCGATGCCCCACTTCTTCTCCACCTCCCCAGCACTCCAAAGACTCCTTTGGTAGAGATTGTGTAATACAGAACAATGAGAATATTGAGAAAAAGAAGAAAATAAAGAGGCTAGAGATAAGAGAAATGCACTTTGGGGCAAAAAACATAATTTCTAACTGGTCATGTACAAAGGTTGTACATATAGGCAAGAACTGGAAGAAAAAGACAAACTTGTGGACTGTATATTTGGATTCCCATTAATATTCTTTGATGTAAGCAAGTAGTTATACATCCTTTTAATTTTGTGCCCCTAAAGCTCAGTGTGACTCAGAGACTGAGCTATAAGGGTTTGTAGGACCATGAGAGCTATATTTCACTGAGCTAGAAAAGGTGAATCCCAGAAAACTAGACAGGTAAAGTAAAAAACACTGAAATATACTGCTTTCTCCCTTATACTACCTTCCATAACTAAAGGATATCAGAAAGAAAGGAAAGAAGTCTGTGTATCAGTGCAAGAACTGTTTACAAACTGCACCTATGGATCCACACAAGAGCCACAGGGCTCAAGAGACCATCCAGCCACCACACTCAAGAACAACAGAATCACTCCTCCTTCATCTCAGTCACATCTCATCCCAAGGAATGATGATAACAAGAAAAAGGAGCCTTTTTATAAATTGCAAAACAAAAAGGAGAACAGCATCAAGCGACTCTGGAGGTATACACCTCTAAAAGAAAAAAAAGACATCAGGAGAGAGGATTCCAAAAACAAGAGTGTAACACAATTTGGTGAAATAAGGACTCTCAAGGGGGAAAAAAAGGTGTGTACTATCTTTCTGAAAAATCAATAAAATAGAGAAAAACTCAGGAACAAGCCAAAGTATACCTAAACCAAGTTCTTGGTAATTTGGTATAGAAACAATTTCCCAAGCACCTGGGTGCAAATGAAGGTGGGTCTCCCCCTTTCTCCCTCCCAAAGCTGGAGAATGCCACATGCTAGGACACAGGTAGAAACACAGCAAGTGCACTGGTCCAAAAGTGCATCTTTTACCCCATAGCTGAGTTAACACCTTGGGCCCCTGACAAGTACACCCAGGATCCTGAGCAACCTCAGCCACACAGTAACACCCATCTACCCGTCACAGCTTCTCACCAGGCCCTGCGCTCCAGGACCTGGCTCCACAATCAACCACAGGTGTGCTGGGATGTGTGCAAGGATAGGTGTCAACACTGTGCAAGGAAAAATGGGGGTAACACCTCCACCCCCAGCCTGTTGGCAGTACTGTTGTGCCCCAATAGTAGGATGATTGATTGATTGATTGATGTGTGTGGTGCTAGGGATCAAACCAGTGGCATTCCCACTGAGCCACATCCCCAGTCACTTTTTTAACTTTCAGACTGGGTCCTACTAAATTGCCCAGCTGGCCTGCAAATTGCAATCTTTTGCCTCAGCTTCCTGACTAACTGGGAGTCTATCACCACTACACCCAGGCTAGCTTTTCTTTTTAAAAGATGACAGTCACCTAGAGCTGAGTTGCAGCTGAAGAACCAAACAGGACTTCAATTTGTAATCCTCCTGCTGGACGTTGGCACACTGCTGTAATCCCAGCAATCAGGAGGCTGAGGAAAGAGGATCACCATGAGGTTGAGGCCAGTTTGGGCTACATAGTAAGTTCAAGGTTCACCTGAATTGAGATGAGAAAAATCTCATCTCACAAAAACAGGAAAAATAAATTACAATCCTCCTGCTTCAGCCTCCCAAAGGGCTAGGGTTATAGGCAATAGTCTATACTGTCTATGATTACATAGTATTTTATAATAATTCACGAAGAATTCCTCTTAGTCATACTTAAGGGTTTGGGGAAATATCATATTATGTTTAAAATAAAAATATCCTCGCTCATCAAAAAATGATTCCCTCAAAGAAACACTCAGGCTTAGATGGGCTGATAGGTGATTTATTTAGGCGAGTTTTTAATTTTCAGACAAAGCTGGCATAACACTGATAACAGAATTTGATGAAGATCAGAAAAAACTCAACCTAACTTATGACTATGAAAATAAGCCTTACTAAGAATTTAACAAATAGGACCTAGAAAAATATTTTTAAATAATGTGTAATAAAGTCCTACCTAATAAGGTTCACCCCCAAACCTATAATAATCATATTAATATATTTAAAAGCAAGCATTTTACACTTAATTCAATAGGTAGCAAAAATATTTAATCACATTTTTCATCTATGCCTGAGTTAATAAGAAAAACAGACTCTTGATTAATTAAAACAGAAACTCTTGCTTAATTCAATGAAAAATTAATATACACACACCTCATTTCCACGGCACTAAAAACCTAGCAGAGCACTCAAGGCAGAAACCATAGTGATGGTCCCATGAGAGAAAGGAAAGACAAGGATGCCCATTAATGCCACTGTCACTTAACCTGGTACCTTGAGTGCTGGTAATGCAGCCAGAAGAACAGTATGAATAGTATATTCTGGAAGACAAATAGGAAAAATATGATTGTAGATACTACTTGAAAAACTCAAAAGAATCACTGGGAAAGCTAAGGGGGAAAAAGGACTTCAGTAAAATTTGAATTAAAAAGAAAACCAAAATCAGTAGGCTTTTTTTAACACCAAGGATAACTACATGAGAAAAGATACTTCTTAGAAAAACACATTGAAAACACAGTTTAGAATATATTTTATGAAATCACTCAAACCTCTGGAGAGTTTACTGAAGGACAAAAAATGAATTTCTGAATATGCTGTTCTTGGATAGTCCATAACATCCCATTTTATGACACAGTAGGGTAATGTCAATTTTTTAAAAATCCCAATTTATGACCCTTAACATGAGTACAAAATTCATCTGGAAGAATAAACTCAGCAAAAATAGCCAGGAAAAGACCTGAAAATATTAAGATGCGTTATGCATATGTACCAACTCATCATGAGGAGCATAATTATTATGTACTGCAAACAGGTTAAAAAAAAGAACTTTGAAAAAATAAACAATGGCTCTGAACAGCCAATGCAAATAAAAGACCTGAAAAATATGATTGCTCCAAGAATTTGGGGTGACTTGCCCTATCAAATAATAAGGCATAGTATAACAAGGTAGAACAGTAAAGAAAAACAAATGTAACAACAGAATATGCAGACCAAATGTAAGGTTATAAGAGAATTTACTCTAAGCTAAAAGCAGCCATTCAAATCAGTAATGTAGATAGAAGGCGATGATAAATGCCACTGTGCTATTTAGCTGATCATCCAAAACACTTAAATATATATATACATATATGTGTATATATTATACATAATATATTAAATATAGATGGTATTTTATCATCTTGGATCAGATAATGAAATTTTTAACATGAAACCAAGTCCAGAAACCATGAATAAAACAAATTACTATTTTGATTACATAAAAAATAAACTATAGAAAGTCAAAGCATAAATACAGTCTAAATTCCACTGTTTGCCCTGAGGAGAAAGATGGGCCCTGACGGGAAGGGGGCACGAGAAAGGACTCCGGAAATGTTTTATATTTTGGTCTTAATGGTGCTTGGTGGGGTGTATACGTATGTAAAATTCATTCAGCTGTACATTTAAAATGTGTGCATTTTATCATGGGTAAATTATGCCTCAATAAAAAAAGGAAACATAATAAGGGAAATAAATCAAGCATTTATCCTGTCTTCCTATAAAGACTGTATTTCAGGGTAAGCAAAGACTTAAGACTAAAGAAAAATTCTTCTCCACACCAAAGTTACAGCTTGCGTAAGAAATGGATGAAAGAAATCGCACTTTCCAATCCCTCATGTAATAAGCAGCCTGGACAATGTCCATCAGGAGCTCTGAAAACCACGAGGGCACCAGCTCTCAGATGCTACCAGGCATCACTGTCACCTGGCGGGCTTGAAGGGACTCAGACAGGCCAAGTCCAGAGTTTCTGGCTCAGTAGATCTTGTGCAGGATACAAGAATTAGCATTTTGACCTTTCATAGACTGTGCGGGGAGAGAACCAGGCCTCACCAGGAGGGGATCCCTACCTGGAAACCGTATTATTTCATTGTTTTGTTGGGCTGGGTTTTATTCTCTTTTGTTTTGCTTATGTTAAATCTGATGGCCTGGGCAGCTACTTAACAGACAGCAAGACATATTTTGGTAGCCACTTTGCATTTACTATTAGCTTATTCATTGTTTTTTGTTTCTACTCCATTCTGTTTAATTTTTACTATGTCTGAAGGTAACTGCAACTATTTTGGAGACAACAAAAGGCATCATGGCAACTGTTGCTGATTCCCTAAGGTTTTGAAGCCCTGTATCACTCATACTGGTTTGTTTTTATTGGTTTTATTCTGTTTTATTCTCTTTAAAATTAAAAAAAAGAATTAACATTTTGTTGGTGTCTGTGCCTAGATCCCCAATGCCCCAAATGGGTGGGCAGTGAAGGCTCAAAGGAATGAGACAAGCAGCATGGTTTTTAGGGCTGCAGGAGGAGTGAAACCCTCTGCAGAACTCATAACTCTAGTAGCCAGCTGGCTGACCAACATTAAGGCAGCCCATATTTAATCAGAACAAGCAAGGAGTTGAGTGGACAATGCAGGAAACCTGAATAGAATCTTGGGAGGGGTTCAAGAACCCCTCAAAGCAACAGACAATGCTAATTAAGGAAACATATCCAGCAAGTCTCTAGGTGGCCTCAGCTGTGGCCTATCTTGCCCCCTGAGGCATCTCCTCATTCTCAGATCAATCACGCCCAGGTTATGCCACAGCCCTGCAGCTGTATTCAGCTTCGATGCTCTCCAAAAGCATTTCTCACACATTCCCAGGCAATGATGAAGGTGCTGGTCATTCGCATTAGACAAAAGTTGGTGGGGATATTGATAAAGGGTAAATTGGGCTGCCAATGCCTGATCTTACAGCAACATGATCAGTCTTAACTCTGACTTTCAGGAGACAGAGGAACGAAGAAACAGAATAAACAATGCCATAGAGATGTAGTCAGTTAACTCCAGTTCATGGAGAAATCTACAAAACTTATGACTCGGCATCCTTACAAACAAATGCCATGAAACAAAGAGAAGGGAGAACTTTACAGATCAAAAGAAACTGAAAGACCTACTAGATACTGATTCAAACTACATTTTAATTGAAAAGTTATCACAGGGGCTGGGGATTTAGCTCAGCGGCATAAGCACCTGCCTTGCAAGCAAGCAGTCGTGAGTTCGATCCCCGGTACCGATAAAAAGGAAAAAGACAAAAAAAAAAAAAAAGTTATCACCAAAAAAAAAAAAAAGAGAGTAGAATAGTGATTACTAGAGGCTAGGAAAGTGAGAGAGAGGGAAAACAGGGGTTAGATAACAGTTACCAAACACAGTCATAGAAGGAATAAATTCACTACAGCACAATACAGTGATTACAGTTTACAAGAAGTAACTACAAGGGAGGAATCTGAAAGCTCCAAACAAAAAGAAAAATGAGAAGGAATGCTAATTGTCCTAATTTTATCTTTACATACTGTGTATATTTATTAAATTATCACACTGCACACTATGTACAACTATTATGTGTCAAATAAAAATAAAAAAAGATCATGAACATTTATAAACAGAATTGAGACATTAAAGAAAAATTGGTGGTTACAGAATTGTTACCTGTTTTGTTGTCTGTGATAACAGAACTACTTTTCTACTCTTTGAAGACTTGATCTTTTAGAATCAAGAGGCTCTTATCCTAGGCACTGGTGACATTTGGAACCAGATAATCTTTTCTTAAGGAAAAGTGTCCTGTGCATTACGGGACGCATAGCAGCATCCCTGGCCTCTACCTGTCAAATGCAAATAGCAACTTGTACCACCACCAACACCACCCCACAGTTACAGCCAAAATTGTCTATAAACAGAAAACTGCCCCCTGCTTAAGGATACGTTGTCAGAAATATCTTCTGAAGCATTTGCAATTGAAATGCTGTGTCTGAGTTTAATCTTAAAATACTGCAGAAAAGACAATGGGAGGTGAATAAGATACAGCTTGAACAGCATAATATTGGCATCTGCTAGAGCTGGGTAGTAAATACATGAAAGTCCGTATTCGATTCTCTATGCTTTAAAACACATTTTGACACTTCTGTTAAAAAGTTTTTACAGAAACATTTGCACACGCATAAAATAGTAGCAGTGAAACACATTTTAAACAGATGTTCATGATATTATATGGGAAAAGATTATGCAGTATGTACACTGTGGCCCTATTTGGATATGAAAGGAGCACCAAGGGATGCTCGGGATAGGAGTCAAAATATTCACACTAAGGGTCTCTGGGTGGTCGAACTATGGGTAATAAGTTTCTTCTTCCAGGCTTCAGTTTTCAGAATTTTCTGCATGAATATAAATTTCTTGCTCAATGTAAACAAATAAAATAAAAACTAATAAAGAAGAAAAGGATTGCCACAGTGAGATATGCTATTGGCAAGGAAGCAAACAGAAAGACTGTTCAAAGCAAACGCAAGGTCTCAAAAAACACAATAATCAGAGGCCACTGAGAGCAAGGGCAAAGATATCACATGGGCCCCGAGGAAATGCTGCAATAAAGCGTGCCAGTGCGCGCATGTGTGTTTCTGTTGCGAGTCTGCGTGTGTGTTTCCTGAGTCTGACCTTGAGGCATCTGAATTGCATCTGATCGTCCTTGTTTCGGAAGGCAGAGTGAGGAGCTCCAGTGACGCAATTCGTTACTGCGTGGTACTTACACAGAAGGCAGAGTCACATGGAATAATTTTTTTAAAAAGAGGGAAAAAAAGACAAGGCAATGAAATCGAGTTTCAAAATAGGTCAGTAGAATAGTTGCAATAGTTGCTACATTGCATACTGTTGTGTTCATAGTAGTTACTCAGAGTACAAGATATAGGCATATCTGCTCCAAACAGCACAAAACTTCCTTTGCAATGAACTAAGAAAAGCTAGCTGCATAACTATCTTGTGTATATATTTTTTTTCTTTTTCCCTTCCTTTCCCCTTCCTCCCATCACAGTTTGCCTTTTCTTTTGAAAAGTTTCTGCCCAGTTCACAAAATCCATTATACATTTTGGATCTTATCTGCTTGTTCAGTTTGTCACACTAGTGAGATAATATGTTTGCACATTTGGATCTGATTTATTTCACTTATGAGTATGGTCTCGAGTTGCATCCATCTATCTAAAAAGTCTCCAGTTTATTCTTCTTTCCAGCTAAGTAGTACTCACTGACAAAGGAGCTGAACAGGTGCACTGGAAAAAAAGACAGTCTCTTTAATAAATGGGGCAGGAAAAACTGGCTTTCTACATGCCAAAGACTAAAACTAAACCCATATATATCAACATCCACTAAATTAATGCCAAAAAGATGTAAATATGAAAACAGAAACATTAAATTTACTGGAAGAAAAAATAGGCAGAACTCTCAAAGATATAGTTGGACGCAGAGATTTCATGGAATAAATTTTTTAAAATCTTCTCTTTAAACAAAGGATAGTAGTTATTTCTTGACCAGGCAAATATTTAAAGTAGTTAATGTTTTTAAAAAATAGTCATTATTAACCTATAACCAAGTGGGAAACTCAGCTATTAGGCTTCTCTCATGTTTCCAAAGATTCTTAGTAACCGAAATTTTGTTTTCCTGATTTTCATTTCCAAATAGAAATTATCTGCTATTTAATCACCTGTTGCCCCAACTCACCTGAGCAGCTGCAGCCTAGCTCTTCACAAATAATTAATAAGAAGTCAGAATTCCTAATTTTATGATTCCTTCTGCAGTATTTGGCCTTCCAGTTCCCTTTTCATCCTCAACCCTCCTGACATCTGCTATAAAAGCATCTCCATGAGATCTATAAAAATACAGACTGCCTCTTTGAATCTTATGTCCCTAGTGCCTAGAAAAGGGCCATAGTACTTGTTAATAAATAATTGTTGAATAAAAAACTGAATCCCTTTTACTGACCCTGGCCTTCCCAAGCAACATTTCTCATTTGGGGTTACTACAAGGCCTGAGTTATCAGTAGCCTCAGACTTCATTACCATGCAGGTTACCCCAACTTCCAGCAAATTAATGAAGATGTTAATACAGACCATTCATCAGGGCTACGCATGCTCGCACACACAGACACACACAACAACACACTGCAACACGCCCAGACACACCCACACTCTCAGTTCCCTGGACTCCTTGCTCCTCAGCCAGTCTGCACTTGATCTCATTGTCTTAATAAGACAAATTTATTTCTAGAGTTAGAATTCATGAGGCTGTGTATGCACGTTTGCATCTATAGTTGCTTCTGAATTCCCCATCTTGCATCATTGCCATTCTGCCCATAAAGGCTGAGTGTTTCTTTGAAGACCTTTCTCCCTGCCCTTCCCCAGGCCACAGCAGCCCTCAGAGTGCTTCGCTGACGCCCCCGACAGCCACTCTCAGTTCCCTCTGGTGTTTAGCACAAGAACTGACATCTGATTCTGGACTCATGAGCAACCCTCTGCTAAAGATCCATTCATTCCTATCTCCTGTCCTCTCCCCAAACCCACTTAGGGTCCCCAGAATGTCACCCCAAACCCTCTCCTGACTACCCATTAGAATCTGTCAGCGAATTACAGCCTCTGGGCCACCTCTGGCCCTCAGCCTATTTGTAAATAAAACTGTACTGGAATGCAGCCAGGCTGTTTGTTCCTGAATTATCTATGGCTGCTCTAAAGCGGGGTTGATAGTTGTGACAGAGACCTTACTAACTGCAGGCCTGAAATGTTTACTATTTCCTTGCGTACAGAAGTTAGCTGACTCCTACTAGAAGGTTCCAGAGAACAGGAATACAGAGGAAAAGGACTGACAGACAGCCCATGGATGGGACACCAGCAGAGCCCTGGCTCTTCTCCTCAAAAGTGGCCAGCTCTGAGGAGACTGGGAGGACACCCTTCCTGATCCCTCTTCCCCAGGCTCCTTGGGGACTGCAGCAGCTCCACCCACCAGCAAGCAAATTTTGGCAATCCTGCCCCCAACCAGACCCACACACCAAGATTTCCAAGAATCCCAAGTGGCGTCCATGAGTAGGGCTAAAATATTAGACTTGGCTGTCACAGAAAAGGCTCCTAAAGTCCACCACAAAGAAGAGACCAGGAGCATGAAACTGCCTTCAGAAAGATTTTCCCATCTCCACCTATTTCCAGATCCAACTCCTGACCCCAGCACCCCCCAGCTGAATGGCCTAGAGTCCTCCAACTTCTCTGAGTCTGCAGATGCTTGTCAATAAATTAAAGGTGACAGTGGTGAGGATTCATCAAAGTCGGGAGTGGGGTTCTGAGCACAGGCCTGGTCCATGGGAGCTCTGGAGAGACACTGTGTGGCTTCAGTTCCTGGATAAGGAAAAGTGGAGTGTAGCACACTGGGAGCTTCTGCTACATGGCACCTCACACAGGAGTCCCCATCTCAAGGGCAATGCTCCAAAATCCAAAGGAGGAAGCAGCAAGCCACCTTGATTTGGCTAGACCATGGGAACAAATGACACAGTTTAGCATAGGCACTGGACTTAGGCAGACCTGAGACCTTCCTTCCCAGCAAAAACAAAGGTGGGCAGCAGACATCAACCTTGTAGCCTCAGGCTGTTGTCTCTCTCTAAGCCTTAGTTTCCACACTTGTAACCCAATGGTAGAATCTGCCCTACAGGACCACTGTGAGGACTGAATGAGATGAAAATACCTGAAGGTCTTAGTATGGAGCCCAGGGAGACCCGTCCATAGACAAGTCATTGCTACTGTCATCTAAGAGTCCTCTGCACCTCAACCACATCTGGATCTGTCCCCAGCTACAGAGCTACCTCACCTGTGAGGTACCAGCACTTTCTCCTGCTCCATCTGCATACCCAGTTACACTGGATCCTCTCACTTTGCCTGTCCCAACCCAGCCCAACATCCTCTTCTCACCAGTCACACTGCACTCTTGTGTTAGAATTGTCAACAAGAGACAACTGTGCCACAACCACTAGGCACAGAGCCATTGTCACGTAAAACAGCAAGAGCAGAGGTAGGCAACAGGCACCTGGAGGTCCTGTCCTGGCTGCTCTGGTTCCTTCTTATGTGACCTTGGGAGAGCCACTAACCTTCTTTGGACACAAACTCCCTCGTGTAAAACACAAACTTTGAATCAGAATTTGCAAGGTCCCTCCCACCCCTAGAATCACTGCAGAAATTCTACTATGAAGTATAACAAAGTTGGCCCACATATTTCCCTAACTAAAATACTGATTTCCACCAAAATAAATCCATTTAATCTAATAGAGAGATGTGGTGGTACAGGCAAAAAGCACTGCCCTGCCTGGAGGGTCACTAAAGAGCTCAACTGGGTGCTTCCTCTATACCTTGCTCTCAACCTCTTTCTTGACCTCTTTTCTCAAATCTTTCATCCCCACTTGATTATTTTTCAACCCTAGTTTTCTTTTTTGCTTAATGGGACCATGGGGCTTTCCCAGCTCCCTTTTACACTCCCCACATTTACACCTCTCCTTAGCTTCTTGATCTGTACAATTTTCCATGAATTAAAATTAAAGGCCTTGGAAAACCTCCATATGAAATTCCTCACAAAGCACCTGCCAAGACCTGGGCCCTTGCCCGGACCCTCTTCCCAGCCTGCCATTGCTGTACACACTCCCAAGGATGAGGAACTGCCTCCCCCACACACATTCACACCATTCTAGTAACTGGAAAAGTCTAACCCCACTTTTGATATCCACAGATCAGAGCCAGAGAGCCTGAAGCCTAGACAGATGCTGTTCTATGTACTGGACTCGCCCATGAGAGAAAAATGGGTATCCTTCCTCTTCCACATAGAATATCAAAGCAATCCCAACCAGAAAATAGTCACCTGAAAACTAAAATTCTGGAAAATCCCCAATTTTATGTTCTGTCTTACTCCTTGTTATAGTTTGTGTCTGGGCGCCCCCCCCCCAAGCCTCTTGCAATCATGGAAGTGGCTGAATCTAGCGTTTGTGATTGGCTTGTTGTCTAGTGCTGGGATTGGTGGTGTGACCGCTGCTCCCGCCCGGGAACCAGCATACAATGTAAGGGCATGAAGGAGGTGCACTTTCTCCCTTTTGCCCCTTTAGCCCTTGTCGCTTATCGCTTATCGCTGCCATCAAGGGCTGCCCCTCAGCCATGCCACCCTGCCTTGGAGCCAGCTGAGTATAAACTGAAATCTCCAAAAATCTGTAAGCTAAATAAACCTTGCTTCATTTTGGACATTGGGTATTTTGTTCCAACAAAGAGAAAAAAGTAAGCAAGACACCAGAGCAATATTAGCTAGCATCCAGTCACCACGGGCTTACTACAGGAAAAGGGGACAGTGCTTCAAGGGACTTAACCTGAAATAGAGCAATATTGTAAATACTTCTTACAACATTTTTTAAAGATAATCCAAAAATACCAAGGAAAATAAATTTCAGAGTATAGAAATTTTCCTCCTACCCTTGCACACAAACACCCACCTTACATTACCTAATGGCAATGTTTTGCATTTCCTTTTGAGGATTATTTATTCATGTAAATCTACATGTATCCAAATATATGCATGTCATTTTGTTATGAAACCAACGAACCACTAGACAAATTTGGTATTTAGATTTTTTGAATGAATGAATCAGATATTGTTCCATTGTACCACTGATGCTTAGAGACCTGGGTCTTTCTCTTCGATAGCACTCCACAGGGTGGACATGTACACTCTGTGCAATGTTTTATAAGTAAGAGAATAATTATAATAAATATACTGGCACATACATTTCCTGAACATAAACACACACACACACACACACACACACACACACACACACACACACACACACAGAGTTCATCAGAGAGAATTTCTAGACGTAAAACTACTTTAAAGTGGACAGAAATCAGCAAATCTTGTCAAGATAGTGTATGTGTGATTGTAAAGTGCTTTTGTAAATTACTAATGCAAAGGGATGAGATCTTCTGTTGTAGAATATGAGAGCTAAATTGGAATTCATCCTACTTCACTTCTTTTCCTTGTCTTTGAGTCTGTTGTTCCTCAATTTCATTCACACTCATGGTTATTAATGCCCCATTCAGGTTTCATATTCACTAGGCCTTCTTAATCCAGTTTACTTTTTTGAGGCTTAATACCTTACAGAGCTACTATGTGTGAAATTATCTTTTACAATGCTGAATCCAAGCAGTTTATAGTTTTCAGTCAATTACTCCAACCACCAGAGCTGTGCACAGGATAACATTTCAGCTAAATTACATACTTCTTAGATCATGAATTCTCAGATACAACTAATCCTGGCATTTGGTGAGTCCACATATTTATACTCACATGCAGGCCAAAGACTCCTTGCATACTTCAAAATCCACACTTGAGAAGTCACACATGTTCTGGAAAATTTTAGTACAAATTCAAGGCTAATAAACTGCATGATAGTTCACAGCCCTTGATAATAGATTAACTTTTGAAAAATCCTGTATCCATTTTTAATTTTTTGTCTCTTTGATTAATAAAAAAAAATCATGGGACATTAATTCAAATGTGTCCGTAAGCTTTTGCTGTGTAACAAATTATCCCCAATATTCAGAGCTTCAAATAACCTCACTCATTTACTTGTGATTCTGGGAGTCAGCACTCTGAAAAAGACCAAGGTGGGCAGTTCTACTGATTTCAGCCAGGCTTGATTACACATCTTGGATCAGCTTCTGTCCAGCTAGGTGATTCTGCATCTAGGGCTGGCTGGTTAGCAGCTGAGAAATGGAGCAAATGGGCCATGTATGTGTCATCAGCTGCAGATTGTTCTGGACTTCCTCACATGGAGACAGAAGCAGGGATCCCAAGAATAAGACAACAAGCAGAAGGCACAAGTATTTTGCAAACCTCAGTCTGTATTCCATTATCCACTGTCCCATCAGCAAAAGCAAGTCACATATCCTCGCTCACTTCAAAGACACTATATTCAAGCCTAACCCCAGCTCTCCAAGCAATCTGCTTCAATGCTGGCCCCTTTCTTGTTTGCCTTCAGGGATTTCTGGAGAATGGAACAAGAAATTGCAAATATATATTGAAATGAGACAACCTGTGTGTCCATGCCTCAGGCACACAGAAGCCTGATGTTGCATGGAGAAGACCTTGAAACACTGAATGATGCCTGACGTTGTAAAAGGATTTGAATGCTCAAATCAAAATGACATATGTGAGCAAGGAGGCGCATAGAAAGACCACAGCTGTGAGCCAGAATTTAAAGGAAACACAGGGAGTGAAGCCCCAGGGAAAAGGATTGCACCCAGGTCAGGAAGAGCAGTTTTGAAGATTGTAGAAGGATGTGTGTTCTGAGTCCACCATGGAAATGTCAAAGGCTTGGCCCCACATTTGATGTTCCCTCTCCAAAAAGAAGAATGTTTCCATACTTGTATCTTTGCTTGGAAAACAGGCCTGCAAAGTGAAAGCAAGACGTGTGAATGTATATGGCTCCATTGAAGGCTTGAAGGAATGATGTTGCCTACCGTCTATAAATGGAAGTGCCCCCCCTCTAGCATACCACTTTTATATTGCAAGGTAAATAAGAGCTACAGCTACAATTTGTTGAATATCAACCATATGGCAGAAACCTTGCCAGTCAACCCACCCACATTAAATAATTAGCATTCAGGCTGCAGTTATGTTCTGTGACTGGCACTGAGTACCTGTAATATACTAGACTCTACATACAAGGGATTGGAGAGGCACTTTATGCATGCCAAGCATGGTGCCCACTCTGTGGGGTTTTAAGGTCCAGCCACAGGGACTAATGCTACCTCCACCATATCCCCAAGAAGAAATAGCCCCTTCCTCTTAGGAAGGATTGCTATGCATAAAGTTTACATGCCCCATATCAGTGCAGAGCAGACATAATCATCTCTATGAATGCATGAACTGAGGCACAGAGCATTCATTCCAGAGCACTCTGTCAGCAAGTGGCCAAGCTAGAGTCACACCAAATACACCTTCCAGGAAACACTGCCCCTGTCAAGGTTCCTCTCTTCCCATGAGGATGGGACTTACTGAGCATGGCAGTTGGGAGCTCCTAACCAGAAGACTCCCTCCTACCCATTGTGATTTCCAACAATCTCTCTTCTTGCTTTTCCCAAGACTCTTAAACAAAGGCAAGGGGTCCCATTTCCCTCTCCCTCACCCTTCCTTCCCACTTTGCGGAGTCCTTGCCAAACTAATCCAGTATAAATTCAACATCTCACTGGCTCTAAACCCCAGGTCTGGTTCTTTATCTGCCTAAAGGGCTCAAGGGGCTGCTAACTTGAAGAAAATAAAATCTAACACTTCCACCTTTGTGCATTCACACATTCATTCAACACAAACTTACCAAGCCCCACTAAATGCCAGGCTCAATGTATAAGCACTGAGACGCTATGAACCTTTACCTAGAGTGACAAGGTGACACTGAGGCAGAAAGGTTACTAGGACCGTCCTGTGTGTTGAAGGGAGCAAGGGCCAAGACATGCTAATCTGAACACAGGCAGCAATGATCAAGATAGAGGAAAGTAAGCAGATGCTCTTCTAGTTTAAATCCCAGTCTCTGCAGAAGCGTCTCTGCTGGACTGAAGATTTGGGTTGAGTGAGGTGGCAGCTATCAGCCTACATTCTTTGGAAGGCTTTTCACAGTCTCCAGTCCCCAGAGACTCTAAACTGCTTTCCAAAGCACTAACGGATGGCAAAGGTCCTCATAAGACTCCCTGCACTCCCCCTAGGTACCACAGATCCCTGCAAAAGGAGCTGTCACAGTCCTCTGTATCCACACAACAGAAGAGGAGGAGTGACAGGAGAAATCCAAGAATGCTTATGGCAGGGAGGCACAAGGTAACTAACTCAAAGACACAGAGATAGACCATGTCATGAACAGATTAGTAGAGAGTGGGTGTGAAAGCCAGATTGGCGTAGGCTGAAGAATGAGTGGAAGAGGAAACAGGAATCGAGGCAAATTCATCAAGAAATCTGGCTCACAATTGGAACAGAGGAAAGAGCAATGGCTGGCAAAAAGCCAGGATTCAGGGAGAGGTGTGGTTTCATCTGATGTTGAGGTGAATTCTGGGAGCAGCTATAAATGCATGTAGGAAGGTGTCCGAGGAGCCCCAATACCTCGCCTAGTTTCAACAATTTGCTATGAGTCTTCACTGGACCCAGCACAGAGCTTCAACTCACTCCCATGCAAAGACACAAAGCACATCAGCAAAGGGGAAAGGTACAGAGTCAAGACTGGAAAAAACCAGGTGCAAGCTTCCAGAGTTCTCCTCCAGGGAGTCACACTGTACCCAACAAGTTCCCCCAATACACCATGGTGACATGTGATATGCTGTCAATCAAGGAAGCTCATTAGCGATTAGTACCCAAAGTTTTACTGCTGCTGGTCACATTGATGCCTCTGCCTAGCACATACTCAAAGTCCAGACTCGCATAGGCATAAACCACATTATTCGAAGAGCACAGCACAGTGAGCATCTTTATCAGTCCTAGGAATGGTAGGAATGCACCTCACATCCTAAAGACCAGCCCTGGCAGCATGATTTTCTAAGGACAGCAGTCTCAGGTCCCAGGTCTGCTGTGTTGATTCTTTAACACACAAAGTTACAGGTTCAAAGGTAAGCATACAAAAGAAAAGGACAATTAAAAAGTATAACCAGTGCTCCTTGAGACTCCAAGAGTGAAGGCCTCAGACCCAAGGAGCAATGGTCACAGACAGCAAAGTGGAAAGCCAAAGAGGGAAAAAAGAATGGTGCTTGCAGCTGACAACCAGAATTTTTTCTTCCATGGAAGAAGAGAAAGAGAGAGATCTCTTCCAAGCAAGAAGAGATGGCAGGTTATAGGGGAAGTGGGAAAAGTTTACCAGGCAACAGTGGAAACTGGTGAGGCCAGACATCGTGCATTACAGAGGCGACATTGATTGCTCAGGTTAGAAGGGCTTTCTCTAACCTCATTCAGCCACCGGACAGAAAGGGAAAGAAGTAACAGGGCTAAGCATATCCAGGAGTTGAATTCACACAGACAGAGAAGGAAAAGGATCTGGAGTTCCAAAATGGAGAGCCGTGAACGTGATGAGTACAGATCCAAACAACTTGGGAAGGAAGCAATTACAGAAGGGGGCAGAGAGACAGCTGACTGAACAGGGGGACCTGGAGCTCTGCATCTCATCAAAAATGGGCACTGGAGTAACGGGAGCAAATAGACCAGACCAGAGTGACATCTAAAGAGCAAATGGCAACAAATCTAATGTATGCTTTCTATAGGCCCAGACCATGTGATCATGAAGTTTTGCTTGAATACATCCCATAGTAGGAAGCTCACCGCCTTCCAATTACAGTTCTATGCATCTGCTGTCACGTGCAAGTCCTAACCACTGCCAAGTAGGCACCTGCCTGTTGGGATTCCTGGACTCCCAGTTCTAGAGAGCAAGAACATGGGACAGGACACCCTCTCTCCAAGGAGACCAGGCCAATGTTAGGTGGGCCCTGGGACCATTCCTACTATATCCATCCACTTGCAGGATTCAGAAGCTAGATACTCAGTCTCTCTCTAAGCTTCAGACTCAAAGTACCTCTCAGTCCTACAGCAACGTCCTATGAGCACTCACACTCCAAATGTACCCAAATCTTGCCCCTGATCATTCATGCTATCTGATCATTCACCTCTTCAGCCTCATCACTTATCCTACAGCAACCCTCCGACTTTATGCTACAACCACACTGAATATTTCCTTTCTTCAGTGCCAACCTTGCTCACCCTGTTTCATCTCCCTCATCTACCCTGCCAGCTTCTCCACGAAGCACCACGTCTCTCATGGTTTCTCTTGCTGCTTTACAATCATCTGTCCATTTACCTGCCTGTTTTAAACATTTCTGATCAATTAATAAAGCATCCATGCTGCTCACCAATGTGTGCCTAGTCCTGACACATAAGAAGCCCTCAAATGCTTGCTGAAAAAAAAGCAAGAATTTTCAACTACCACTTCCAGTGATGTCTGCAATATACTTCTATTAACACAGTCCTGAAGGACATAAACTAGTTAAGTGGCCACAGTTCACTCTGGATGCCCGTGTAATTTCCCCTTGACTACACACCTCAAAGTTTGTCCCATTACCTACTGTGACACCAACTCATCTCCATTTTAAACCAAATCAATCCTCCAATGTAAATAGCTTCAGCAAGAGGTTCTTAATAAGATAGAAAGAACAAAACTCATTTTCAGGATGAAAACGAGGACATGAATAGCTTCAGCTTCCATTTTTCTCTGGTTCTGCCTTGGTTTACAGATTAATTCCTGGCACCAGGATCTGCAGCCAAATAGCAGAGAATCCTACAGAGGAGGAGTCTTCTCCAACTCTCCAAAGCCAGCAAGAATCACTCTCTTCACAGTCGTCCATTTTACAATGTGTCTAATTATAACTGAATAAATTACTTCTGCCATTCTGCAAAATACTTAAAATAAATAGCTCTCTTTCCTTGAATTAAAATCATAGTCCTTTGTTCACTGTTTTCTGTTCTATGAAGCAACAGAGCCTGTTGATTAAAGATCATTTATAGGACTTCATTTCCAATCTATTTTATGATATCACTTTAAAATGCTCCCAAATATTCAGCTGCAAGGAGGGATAAAACTACTGGAAATTGGCTCTTTGAGAGTCTTTGATGAGAAATGAAGTCGTGGATGTAACTCGCAGCGAATGAACATATATTAGAAAAATCTATTTTAATAACTACTTGGTTCTTTTCCTTAGAATTTTTTTCTCTACTCAACTTCCTATATTTTTCTTGAGATTACAACATGATCCTCACTGACACACTAAATATTACCTCTCTGTATTGGATGGATGACACTGAGACAATAAATCACTTTGAGCTAACACAATATGCCAACCAGCCCCAGCTAAGCCAAATATTTGACGAAAGACATACAAACTGAAATTTAGCAAGGCAGGAATGTCCTGAGAATTATGTCCTGAATATCAACCATTTCTAGGCCCTATACAATGAAATAATTTGATGCTTACAGGGGCCACAAATGAATGCACAAGATGATTCTGTGCCCAGAGTGATCACAGTTAGCCAATTCCAGGCAACATCTTGGAGAGAGATTATGATTAAGCCTCCTCCAAAACACTCGTAGACATGACAAAATAAAGACTCCTCAGTTGTGGCTGGGGGAAAAAAAAACGACACACATAAACCATTGTTTTTCTTCAGTGGAACAGAAATGAGTGAGATTTCAGCAAGTAAATGAATGATCACCAAAGAAGGTGGGTTTGGCCTGATACTAACAAAGCTGACACCTCAGGGCCCTCACTTACATGAGACCCTTTCAGGCCCTGACTCTAATTTTGTATTTGAAATATTTTATTCTTTTTTAATGAAGGTCTCTAAACTCTGGAGACTTCCACACAATCCCCCACTGTTCCTATTTCATAGTGATACTGGAGACAGCTTCACAGATGCTGTCACCCATCAGTGAGATTACAGTCATGCCACCTCAAGGCCCCCAAAAGGAGGACAGAGCATCTTCCATCAGCATCCAAAACCTTCACCTAATGGCTCAGGTGAACCTCTCGGAGCCCTGTCTCACTCCCTATCACCTTCCACATGAATCACTAGTGACCACAAATCCCTTGCTCATCCTCTGTGTGCTTTACTCCATCTGAGACCTCAGCGCAGTACCCTGTGCCTCATGATACTCCTTGACACCGTCTCTCCTCCTTTACGACCCACTCAAGGACACCAGCCCAGGAAACCTCCCAGAGGAAACTGATTATGTCCTCCTCTTGTGCCCCACCAGCTAGAAGCCTTGCACCTACCCTGTGTCTGCGTTCTGGCTCCTGTCCTTATCAGAAATCCCACTATGCTACAGTTTCCTCACCGGCAAGATGGGAAAGAGTAGTCCTCCACTCATAAAATGGACACAAAAAATAAACGTTTGACATGGTGAATCTCAAAAATGCCCCCCTCAGATTATCATCATTATTTTCATCATCATCATCATCACCTCATGCCTCCCACAACGAGGCCAGAACCCAGCTGCAAGCCGCAGCAGAAGTCTGATGTTCCATAAGTGTCACACCAAGGAATTGAATGATATTTCTACTCTAACCAACAGAGGTAGAATTCAATAATACATCCCAGAGCCTCTTGTTTGCTAACATTTTAAGCCTGTAGCAGAGAATTTGATGCACAGTAGAAGAGAGAAGAGTGGGGTGCAAATCTGCTCTGCAGGAGCAGAGTTCCTAAGAGCCTCTGTGTTCCTAAGAGCCTTCCCTCTCCATGATGGGCCTGCAGAGCTCCAAGCTGCAAGTTGTCTACAGTGTGCTTCCCAAGAACAGCTCCATTCATCCATATCTTCCTGTGGACAGACCTCCATGAGGCCTTCAGATGAAACGCCTTTCATTTATTCCATGCCAAAGCTGAACACAGGTCTTAGTGCCTCACCCTGGCAATAAATACATGCACCATTGACACCTCTATGTCTCTCCTATCAGATCAGACGCCATGAGCAACTCCATAGCCCACAGTGAGAGTTTACATCCACAAATGATCTCTTCAAGTAAAACCAAGCCTCTCACTGGTACTATAATAGGTGCAATAAAAGTTCCCAAATAAAACCTAAATGTATATTCCTGGCATTTCCGCACCCCCAGGGTGGTGGGAGTGAGGTCTAACCACACTCCCTGCTATACCCTCACACATTACCCTCACCCTCATCTCTGCAGAACCCACACATCGTAGAGTGTGCCTCACTCATCCACACCTCACTGCCCTCGCACACCTGTTACATCTGCCTGAAATATGTTCTCACCAACCCTCCATCTCTTCCCTGGGGTGACAGGTGTCCATCTCAATCAACTCTAGCTATTCCTCCTCCATTCGTTCTTACCCGGTGAGGCCCTCTGGATTCCCCTGGTTCTTGTTGCATGACTCAGTACTTCTGCATCTCTTGACCACTATACTTTATCCCCATAATCCCAGCAGCCAGCACAGCAGATGCCCACAGGAGCACTAAACATGTCTGAAGGATGATAGCATGATGAAAAATTTTCCAAGAAGACAGATTTATGCTCCTTATATTTTAAAATCAGGAGCTATCCCATAAAATGTTAGATTTATAATTTCTCTTGAAGATGAGAAACATTGACAAGACTGGGCTCAAGACCCTTCATAGCAAAAACTAGCTGAAACCCAGGAGTGTCACCCTTCAGGTGACCATATCCTGAAGACTGTCCTGCTGTGCCCATTATCTGTATAAACTAAGGAGCAGCAAAGGACACAATTGCTCAAATGGACCTCCAGAGAGAACAGAAGTGACAAATACAGGCACAAAAACTGTGCCACCTACTGGAGCCTCCCCTTGCAGAGCCAACATGGCCTTTTCCAGAAGCCATGACCATACCTGCTATCACGGCCCCTGCTGTCCTGTTCTATCTACCTCTGAGTTTCTTAAAAATTTATGTTTCCATCCAGTAGGCCATTGTTCACTAGCCCCAAAATGACTCCAGCTATTTTTCCAACAGAATAGAATGTGGGTTGATTTTCTCAGGAAGAAATCAGCCATAGCAGAACGACTCTGCAGGCTCAGGGGTAGCACTGGGTGGTGTTAGCATGTCTCAGAAGTGCACCGTCTGCTACCTTTTTCAAAGGCAAGAAAAATAAGGCAGCTGAAGTGAAAAAATAAGAAGGGTTTCACTCTCACCTCCACGATTGCAAAACATCAGAACCGTCTGCTAGAGAAATCTTTAAAGTGCTGGAGGCAGGTCAGGGATGTTTTTGAAAAATATCTGTGTGATATTCTTACTTTTGCAAGACAAACTAATGCCGCAGAGTAACTAGGGAAAAGAAAAAAATCTTGATTCATGTTCTCTTGGAATGCAGTTTGCTGTAATTGTTTCCTCATGTAATTACATATATTACCAATGTAATTACAAATAATACATGTATTTGATTTGTGCAATTATAGAATAGTATATAATTTTTAAATGTGCTGCATTTCTTTCTCCCCAAGATCCCTTTGTGAAGGAAATGATTTATTATCTCTAAATATATGCCCCTGTGTATTATGTTTTAATAAAGCAAAAATTAGTAAATATTTGCCTTTCTTTGTATTTCAACAAAATAAACTTTGTCATGAAAATTTGGGTATAAAAATACTCATTATATGTTTGGAAAAACTGCTTGCACTAGGCTAATTCTACTTACTGGAGAAAAGTCAATCAAATAGCACAATTCTTAGGAAAGGGAATTACAGAAGACCTACTAAGTTCATGGCACCATTCAGCGAGGTACATGGGAAGTCCTAGGGTAGGGAAAATAATCCTCCATGAACTGGTAAAGAACAGGCTGATGATAAACCAGCCCTGCCCCTTACCAGCTGTGTCTTTGAGCTATAAACTGAGCCTACCAGATCTTACAACAGTCGTAGGTAATGTATCACCTCACTCATCTGCTCATCTCACAGTCGTGAGGATGAAAAGAGAGAACGTGTGAGCAGCCCGTTCTTACTTAGCACACACATCAAGTGGTTGGTGGCTTCTGCTGTGACAGCATAAATCAGTTTGTCCCGTTTGTCACTATTGTGGTTTTTTTCTCTCTCTTCCAGCATCACAGTTTGCCCACTCTGCCACACAACATCTGTAACACTGTGATCTCTTAGTTTCACGTTTCAGCGAGGTACAATGACAATAGCCTGGACTTATTCGAAGATGGGAAACTGTATAAGGCAAGAATGTGTAGAGTGATGTGTGGAATCCTAAATGGTAAAAACCTGAAAATAATTTCTATATAATTCTTAACTACCAAGTGACCCACTTGTGCATTCTGTTGGATTCCAGAAATGGAATACAGTGGACCCTTGACTTAGGACTGGCCTGACATACAAACAATACTGGTTCTGACCAAAATTTTAGTTTTAACTTACAGCCTGAGTCATGAGTTATGGCTTGAATGCCAGCTGCTGTGCTTTCTCAAATGCAGATTTAACCCTTAGAGAGTTCTGGAAGGTAAGTTACAACATCCTTTCCTGTAGGGGGCTAACTGAGAACTCCTGGGCGAGTGTCTCTCTAAGGACACTGAGTTATTCCTGTATACAGGAGAGAGACTTTGAAGGCTGGGTAGAGGAGCCTGAGCCTTCAATTGACAACTTAAGTTACTGCCAGCCCTCAGAAACAAACTCAGTTTAAGGGTCCACTGTGTTTAAACACTTATGCACGAAGCCCTGGCTTCAATCTCCAGCACCACAAAAAAAGAAAAAAATATTTAACCAACTTTTAAAATTAGGAGATTTCCCATAAGTGGTTGGAATTACACTTTATCTTAAAAGTGGAAACGTGGGCATGCATGGACCCAGGATCTTTCATACAAATAACTGGCTGAAACCAAGGAATGTTGCCCTCCAGGTGGCCATACCCAAAAGTGGTCCCCTCACTGTCCACTATCTGCATGAGCCAAGGCACTTCTAGAATGCAAAATCTCTCAAATGCACCTCGAGTGCAGAAGTGACCAGTGAAGAATTGTGGTCAAGAAGACCCAACAAAAACTCTGCCATGTGCTGGAGTCTCCCATTTGTGGGGCCAGTGTTTTCTTTTGCAGTAGCCGTGAGCACACCTGCTGCCATGACCCCGAGTCAAATAGCCGAAGCTGACTTAGCACAAAGAAACTAGAAGGAAGTTATCACAGTAGTGTTACAATGGAAAACCCTACTTCCCTAAAGTTGAAGGCAGACGTGTTTTGTATTCATGTTTAACCTCATGCTCAAGAGAGAACCAGCCCATAGTCAGTCCAAGATCCTAAAGATCCTTCACTTAGACATTTGTATTAGTCATCTTTCCAAGGACAAGAATACACTCTTCCAAGTAAAACCCCTGTGACCTATTTCTTTTGACCAGATCCTGTCTCTGAATGTGAGACTCTGAGGGGACATTTTAGATCTAATCATTCAAAATACGCATCTAATCTTAGCTCCTCAAAGCAGTAAAAGACGCAGAGCCTCCATGGCATAAGAACAGAAAGCTGCTAACAAGAAAAGTTAATAAAGAATTGTGGATGGAAAGGGAAGGATGGGCAGGGGAGGAAAAGGAAGTGGGAGGGGAAAACAGAAAGAAAGAAATCTTTCCTGATGAGAAAAATGAGTCTCAGAAAGTTTTAGCCACTCCTCTGAGAGCTGATTCCAGGGATTCTGAATCCAGATGCAAATAAATAAAACATGTAGCTTTCTTTTTTATTACTTCAACTAATAGGTGTAAATCAAAACATTTTAAGACTAATGAGACTAAGAAGCGTAACTCCCAACTACCCTGAAGACTGAAAGGACAAGTTTAGCAAACCCACTGATGACCATACATCTCCGTAAGCAAGCAGCAGAATATTTTTTAGTAACATCTGGATTAAGGCATTGCATATTTCAATCTGCTTTTATCCTTCATCATGGATGCACCTAGTTCATCCATGATGAACTGCTCAGAAAAAAAGCCTGTCTCATGTTCAAGTTCAACCACAGGCTCAAAGATTAAGCATGCAAGTGTACAACCACATTCTACAAGTAAGCCAAGAAAAAAGACTTAAAGGAAATACACCAGAATATAAGCATGAAAACCCCTAGCTCTGTGTCGTTGAATCACAGACAGATGCCACTTTTATATCTGTGCTTTTTTTCTAGTACTTTTGTTTCCTTAAATTAGCTTTCTGAGTTGTTTAAAATAAACTCTAACTAGATAAGAAAAATAAAATATACACATTAACCTCAGGGAAGAGAGGGATTGAATAAAGCACCCTGTACTTGTCTCAACTCCCAGATCTCCATCAGTGTAGTCTGTCTGTCACCTTATAGAGTAGATGAGCTTCCCAGGGTCTTGCCAGCCCCAATACACTGAGTATAGAGGGAAAGACCCTGTGCACATAGTAGGTACCTAAGAAACAGCTATTAAGTGAGTGGACCACAGCATCTTCTATTTCCCTTTACCTATTCTTCCTGTAGGTCTGTCAAGTCAGAGGATAATACTCAGGTGCATAATATTTCCTGGAAGAGCCCATACAATTAATTACCCTTGTAACCTCAAAAATCATATTTGAAATCAAATCTGCACAAGTGACAAGCAGAGGACATAAAAATGGCACTCTCCTCAGCCTTTTAATTACCTACTATATATCAAGCTTCTCCCAAGCTCTGAAAATGTCCCATTTAACATTCTATACGTGGCTCTCAATTCCAAAGCCTGAAATGGAGATTGTAGTACATGAAAACTTTCCTGGTGCTTTACTTGTTCACCATTTTTACCTTCCACTTGCATTTATCTACTCTCTTTCCCTCTTACGTCATTTTGTACTGACCACAAAAATTTAAGGGAAGCCTTGTAATTGTTTAAATCCAGATACCTGCATTTTTCTGACTAAGGGGTGCATTTTTGGTGGCAAACATACAAATACAGTGCAAAGGTATGTCGGAGTGACACAGACACCCCTCAGACTGTCCCTCTCCATGAAGACAGCATCTTGAGATCTCGAGCTGCACACTGCAGGCCAAACAGGTATAGCATGATTGAAATTTTGTTTTCAAAGTCTGTGTGTGCATGTACGTGTATGCATGTGTGTGTGTGTGTGTGTGTGTGTGTGTGTGTGTGTGTGTGTGTGTTTGAACGTAAGTTTACTCACCCCCAGGAAAAAGTCAGCCACAAAGGATATATACACAGAGTAGCAAATAATAATTAGCCCTGCGTGGGATAAAGTAGAAAAGCCAACAGGCTAAGAAGACAGAAATTTCACTTCTTATTTTATATAATTCATATATATAAGATGATGGCATTATGAATAAATTATTTTCATGTTTTTCCTTTTCCTCAAATAAAAAAGTATGTAAATGAGGAGCTATGTCTGCATAAAGGTTAGTTCCTTGCCTTCAAGATACAAATGAATGAACATGTTGAAAAGCAACAGCGGAATCAAACGCTGTGGTAAATCCCCATGTAAGCCCTTGCCTGTCAGGCTACCAGTTACCTCTGTGCCTAAACCAAGCCCCTTGTTGCCACTCTTGCACTCTGACCTTCCTTGTTTCCAGTTCTCATTCTTCCCCCTCCAGCAACTCCTTAGAATTCATTCTAAACTTCTCCCTTGGTCCAGATGCCCCAGAGAAGCCACCCTGGGTTGCAGGTAATGTCAAAATACTACTCAAACTGATTCAGACACTGAAATGATTTATTGCTGCACACTCCTGGAAGGTCTGCAAATCACAAGGACTTCCCAAACTAATAAATTGGGTTCTTTCTGTCTCTCTGTTCTTCCTACATCCTATTGTCATGGATCCAGTAGACAGTATGGTTCTCGGATTCACATTGTACAGTATTTCACCCAGACCTGGCTTCTCCCGGTCTTCTCATTGGCCCAGACAGGGCCACGTGTCCACTTATTTCACCAATCGCTGTGCCCAGGAAAATGCACAGGCTGATTGGTTCAAAAGCCTTGACCTAAGCCAAATGCCATGGCCAGGAAATATGTATCAACCTTGATTTAAACCAGCTCACAGACTGGGGGAACGGGGTAGTGGGCAGTGAGATGCCTCCCTAGGAAAGGAGAATAAAAAATTAGGTGCAATTGGGAAGAGGAAAGGAAGAATAATTATCTCTGGCAGATATCAACACACATGGTTCCCACACCCACTCAGGTCCTATGGGAAGAATCTAGACAGGTATTTTAGATTTCTCTTTCCTTTCAGCATCTGCTCAATCACTAAATAATGTCAAACCCATTTTACAACATTTGTGCACACAGCTACTCTAATCTCAAAGTCACAATTCTTTATTTGAACGATTCAAGCTCTGCTCTTCACATATATCCCCAATTCTGGGGTTGCTCTTTTAAAGCCATCCTTTCACCAGCCATGACAGCAATTATTTTAAATAAAACTGAATTATGTCACTCATTTATTTAGACCCTGGCTATGTCTTCCCACTGTCCTCAGACTCCTTGGTGTTTCCCTGTGTAGAGACCTGGGTGAGTTGGGCCTTCCTAGGGCTCTAGCTCATCTTCTCCCACAACTACTTCACACCTTCTGGCCAGCCTCCCCTGCTCACACAGGGCTTCCTGAACCTGCCAGGTTGCATCACAATTCTGTACCACTGCTATTTCTGTTTCTAATTCTCTTGCCCTTCAAAGTGACCAACTCCTATGCCTACTTCAAATTCCAGATCCCCTAACCCAATGCACTCCCAGAAGAAATGATTAATCTCTTATCTGCGTCATTTCTTCATCTAAAGCATCCTTAATCTGAGGACTTGCTACCACTTATTGCAATTATTTTTATCTGCCTTTTATTCTAGACCACAAAGATGTTAATTTAATTTCTATCTGTAATGACACAGCTTAAACACTAATTAATAAATGGTAGAAATGAAAGACAAGAATAGACACATAGAACATAGAAAGGGTACACAAATACATGAAAGTTAAATAAGAGAAGTTAAATTCAGACAATGTGGCCCTTGTGAATGTCTTTATGTCTTAGTCACTTTCTTTATCATTGGAACAGAATATCCAACACTCGCAACTTAAAGGATGAGTTTATTTTAGGTTTCTGTTTGTGTTTTCAGCTTTCACTTTTTCTTAGAGCATGTTTGCTTTACATAATGATTACATTTCTTGTGGGGAGCTGATACATGTACACACTCCATCTCGGCTCTTCTTTCAACCTCTTTCCCTTCTCTCTCCCCTCCCTCCAACTCTTGATCTCTTTCCCATTTGAAAAATATCTCTTTCTCTGCTTCCTATGATCTGCCTTTCATTTTGCTCCTTATAGTTTGGGTTTCTCTTGTAAGAGAAATCATGTGACCCTTAAGCTCGTGCATCTGATTTACTTCATTTAACATTACAGTCTCCAGGTGCATCCACTTTCCTACAAATGACCCAAGTTTATCCTTCTTGATGACAGAATGGCACTTCATTGTGCATAAATACCATGTTTTATTTATCTGTTCATCTGCTAAAGTGCATATAGGCTGCTTCCAAGATTTAGCTCTTATGAATTGTGCTGCAGGACAGGTTTATTTTGTCTCACAGTTTCAGAGATCTCAGTCCATGTATTGTCAGCCAGCTCCAAGGCAGGGAAGGCAAGGTAGAAGAGCCTGAAAGAAAAAGCTACCCACATCATGGTGACCAAGAAACAGAGAGAAAAGGAAATAATTAGGAAGGAAGACAAGGTCCTTCCAAGTCATTCCCCCAGTGACCCACCTCTAACCAGGCACCCCACTTCCTAACCATACATTTAGTTGCCCAACTCATCAATTGATCAGTCCACTGATGAATATAGCAGCCCTGTGATCCAATCGCCTTGCAAATGCATGAGGCTTTAGGGAGACATTTTCTTTACCTAAACAATAATGCTTGATAAAAGCCACATGCCAAGGTACCTGTAGTTTGGCATGTGGCTCTGTTTTGCTTAAGGAGTTGTATAAAAAGATTAGAGCAATCGGTCAATGTAGTTTCAGTGAAACTGAGTTGCCAACAAGCTTAGCACAGAAAGGACAAGAGGATGAATAAATTATACCAAGCACACAGGGTTCTGAGGCCTCAGGAGTGAAGCCAGCTTCTCAGAATCAGAATGTTAGTGGAGAAACTTCTAGAGATAGCTTTGCCCTTTCCCTGAGGATGCACTGCAGAGACAATGCCCCACTTCTACAACCTTGCATCTTGGGAGAGAGAAAACCAAACTGTTATGGCCATTAATACTCTCCTAGAGAAAAAATATCCCTTGAAATTTAAGTCCCCTTGAATCCATAAGAAGACTTCTCAGTTCTCAGACATCAGTCCCTTGAACCCTCATCACAAAACATTCATGTAAGACATGAGCCAAGCCACTTGTGCAACTCCCCTCCACATAAATAATTCCTGTTCTCACTATTCCCCCATTTGAGTACCTCGAAACCTGTTCATTGTTTCACTCTCCACACCACCCCAAGAAACTCTCATTTCACTGAGGTTCAGGGAGGTGCAGGCAATGGAAGGGAGCCCCTGTCAGAGAGGGCCCTGGCCTGGGACTTCTCCGCTTGCTCCTAATGTTAGGAAAGTGAAGGTTTCATTTCCTGATCGGCTCTGAGGACTCCAGTACACAAGTAAGAACACTTGTATTTAAAGAGCCTCACTCTTAGGAGCTGAAGCCTCCAAGAGTCCTTAACAACATGTACTCTGCAGATCGGGAGACTGACAGCCAAGTAGGGGAGATGAGTGCTGTGGTTTCCCTGGAGATTAATGCTGGAAGGAGAGTGGAATCCAGGGATCAGAGCTCAAGAAGTTCAAACCACAGATGTGTAGAGAGATGGTTGGATGGGAAGAAGGGATAGAGGGAAAGACTTAGGGGACAGCTAAGTGGCATCTTGCATAAAAAGCTGAATCCGAATCCTCCTGAAGTTCCGTTGTCTCAAGGTGCCAGAATGTGTCCTGAGAACCCATCTGGCCATCTTAGGAAACCCACTGTGCTTTACCTTAGCAAAAGGGAGCATGATTGCCTCAGAGTCTATGTCAAGTTGGATGAAGGAGTGAAAACTGAGCGTGTAAACTTGATACGTCAAGAGTGCCAGGTTCCCTATCAGCCCCTTTCTGGTCCCTGACTTGCAATAGAAAAATTCACTAAAATTTGATGTTCCCAAGATGATTCAGGGACACCAACCATAACAACTTCCCTCTCTGGTCTGCAATAAAGGTTCACTCTTGGTATACCACAATGATCAGATCTTTGGTCAGATTTCTACAAAAGCCAGGGAGATGAATCACTCATCATAAATCAAACCTTTATTGAGTGTCTATCACATGCCAGGCACAGTTTTAAGCCATCTGGACACAGTGAATAAATAAATAACCAACCAACCAAAAATTCCTGGCCTTCTGACCTCTTGGGTTTTCATCTTACAAGGAATGGGGAGTGAAAACAGACTATTAGCAAGAAATATACTAAAATTCATAATATGGATAAGTCTTACAGAAAAACAGCAGTAAGCAGAGCCAACTCCCAGTTGAAGCATGGGTAGAAGCGAGTGGGCACTTTCTGATACCCAGTGGGGTATCGAGAGAGCTCACTAATTTACCTGGCCTACTCAGCCCTGGCTTATTCCAGTTCAGACCAACAAATGCCAACTGGCTACTTTTCTCTCAAGAGGCATTTTTTGGAATCTAGGGTCCTCTTACTAAGAAGCATGTTTTTAAGATTTCAAGGAAATGGGAGAGTTTACCTAGCATGGATCTAGAGGGAGAAGAGGAGACTAGAACAGGAACATGAAGCAGAACAAAGAGCCTCAAGGCAGCTGTGTGCCTGACATGTGTGAGGAAAAGAAAGGGGCAGGGATTGGAGCTCAAGAGAGCAGGAAGGACCATGTGATCATGAGGCCCCATGGATCCTCACAATGGAGGAACGTGAAGGGTTCCGAACAGAGGATGGGTGGACTCCAACATGATGTTAAACAGGCCACTCTGAGTGCCATCGTGGTAGGAGCTTCTAACAAGACAAAAGCAGAAGAGGGTTGACCAATTCAGAAGTTCTTGTAATAATATCAGAGGGAGAAGAAGGTTGCTTGGCCAACAAAGAGCATCTGGAAAAATTATATAGCAGCTGCTCATCCTTCCATCTACTGTAATGCTCCCATTAAAGCTTCCTAGAACTTCAGAACATGGAGCTAGACCCCAGCAGAAGACATAAGAGTCACAGCTATAGGGCTCCTCAAGAAGTATGAGTACGTCCTGAAACAGTTCCACTCCATGACATTTCAAGGGCTTCCTAAAGGCTTGTGTTAAAGAATAGAAACTAGGTGCTGAGAATTTAGCTCAGTGGAATAAGCACTTGCCTGGCAAGCATGAGGTTGTGAGGTCGATCCCTGGTACCAAAAAAAAGAGTTGAAAACAAGTAACTGACTAAAGAAAGAAGCAGACATAGTGTCAAAAAGTCTAGAAGTGGAATTTTGGCTCTGCCAAGAGTGTGACTCTTCAGCTGTGTGACCTGAGATGTGCCACTCAACTTCTTTGAGCTGTAGTTCCCTCGCACATAAATTGTTAATCATGATATCTGCCTCATAGATTTCTGGTAAGCTGTGTGCTAGCTTTTCACTGGTACAACAAGATACCTGAGAAACTTAGATTTATTTTGGCTCATGATTTTGGAGGTTTTAGTCCACGACAAGCTGGTTTCATTGCTTTCATCCTAAGGTGAGACAGAAGATCATCAGACAGAAGGGGGGCAGAGGAAATCTGCTCATCACATGGTGGCTGGGAATCAAAAGCAAATGAAATGCCATGGAAAGACACATTGCACACCCCAGTGACTTTTGCCTCAACTAAACCCTGACTCCTATAGTTTCCTCTACCTCTCAGTAACACCATTATCTGGAAACTAAACCTTTAATACATGGTCTTTAGGGGTTATTTAAGACTCAACCCACAAAAATAGCAAGTGATAAAATAAACAGCCTAGCATACAGCACCTAGGTCAATGAAATGCTCAGCAAATATCAGCAAGAAATTAACACAGTTATTATCATTATTACGTTATTATTTATATCTGACTTAGTTTTGAGCTCCTAGAGGTCCTTCATAAGGATTAAAACACACAGTTGTCACACAGTTATGCTGGGTGACACTCATCTGCAATCTCAGCACTTAGGGGGTTGAGACAGGAGGACTGCCAGGAGTCCAAGGTCACCTGGGCTACACAGTGAGTTCAAAGCCAGCCTAAACTATACATCCTGTCTCTAAATAAACAAACAATGTATTTATAAAATGGTCCTGGGTGGTCCAGGAGAAGGGAAGTAACTCAGGGAAGAAAAGAAGTGGACAGAGCAATTCACTGAAGCCCACTAATCCCACTGGGGTGCTTTGGGACCCCTCACTGTTACACCACCTATGGGGCAAGGGAGCCGAGGTGCCATGCAGGGGGAGCTGTGGGGGCGGGGACAGGGGACTTCTGGGCTTTAGGGAAGAGCTGCTGCTGGAAGTCCAGGGCTTACTGTGGCGTGGAGGAGGCGCAGGGAACCTGCTGGCATCTGCTGCAGCATTGTCGCTCAGGTGACTTTGACATCTCACCCTGGGACAATTCACCTGACTGCTCTGAGCCTCAGTTTTCCATCTCTGAAATGGCAGGAATAGTGACTCCATCTCAGTAAGCTTAAAGATGTCACAAAATCATGTTTGTCAAAGCAGCTGGCACGATGCCTGCCACAGAGAATTTCATTCTCCTTTCTCCCTTTCCTCTCCCTCCCATCCTCCTTTCCCACAAAAAAAGAAATGCTGTCTTCCTCATAGGCCCTTGCTGAGGCACATTTTCTGGTTTGTGAGGTTCTCCAGCTGAAAAGCCACCTTCCCTGGAATATACTCCAGGCGCTGATAATGATCTCTCTAAATATTCCTTTCTGATGGAGGAAGTGGAAATGCTTGACAGCTAGAGGGGTCATCTATGTCCCCAAGGCACGTTTAACTCTGTTGTCCTGATTTATCACACCTCCAAGTCACTGCCCCTCATCTCCAGGGCAAACAGGTCAAGATAGAGCACAGTGGTGACACTGGAAAAGGAGTGGAGCAGGTCCCTCCTACCCTTCCTCTGCATGAAAAAGAGCCCTGAAGCCCCTCAGGAATCAGCCTGCTGGTGCAGCCCAGCAGCCCCTACAGCCACACAGGCCAGCCTGCAGACAAGTGCTTATGTGTGAGTGCAAAGCCCCCAGAATACCAACGAGCAGGGCCAACCGCATGCCAGGAAACCCCCACAAGAGCCATTTGTTTGGTGTCCTGGGAAAACCGAACACCAACTGAGGCCACAGGGAGGCACCCAGCAGCCAGAATGAATCTGAAAGAAGGTGACACGCTTGGGCCTGACCAGGCTTGGTACCGATGTACAAATGAGCCTGGTTGATTAATACTTTATTTAGGTTAGCAATAGTTTCAATGAAGGACATCCTACCACACTCACAGATGCCCATGGCAAGAAGGCAGAAAAAAATAAAGTGAGGGCATTTCTATATACAGGACTGTGCTGAGAATCACACATAGAGAATCCACTGATTTTTTTCTTAACATCCTGGACAGCAGCATTGTCAGCCCCGCTTTACTGGTAAAGAGAACGGAAGCTCTAAGACCTTATCAATAATTTGATCACGGTGATAAAGCCAATCAACAAGTCAGCTCACACTCATTGTTCAGGTCTGCCTCACAAGAATATTCTGTTCCTCTACAGCGTTACCACATTCAGGATTTAACGTGAGACAAAAGGTAATGATTATGTTTTGAAGCCCAGATAATGGTCACCTTTGGTACAGTAGGAGAGGGGACATCTAGGGGCTTTATGAAAGTTATCTTGTTTTGCCTTCTGGCCTCAGTGGTGGTTTCAAAGTGTATCACCTCACAATAACAATCCACCACAGTGGATGGACACTTAATGACCAGTTTATTTTAATGAAGGAAGCAAAAAATTATGGCTGTGGCCAGTTGCCTACTTTATAAAGTTTTGTTACAACACAGCCATGCCTGCTTGTTTATGCATGGTCCACAGCTGATCTGACCCTGTACAGAAAATTTCTGTTGAACTCTTGGTCACTATTTATAGAATGGCTCTTGATTTGGGCACATATTAAATGTATCTTTCTGCTTATGCTTTTATTATCAAACATGGAAATGAGTTTTCAAACTTTAAGCATACATCAAATGGCATGCAGGAGAAAGTGTTTCATGTTATCTTGACATGGTCATTGAGGAACTTATAAATTATCTTACAAAAACATCTATAACCAGGTATGGTCCACACACTTGTAATTCTAGCTTTCTGGGGGTCTGAGGCAGGCGAATCACAATTCAAGGCCAGCCTGGGCAACTTAGAAAGATCCTTTTTTTAAAAAAAAAAAATACATATTAAAAGACTGGGAATGTAGCTCAGCACTTCAGGTTCAATCCTCAGTGCCACACACAAAAAGTCAAAGATGTATCATTTAATAAGCAGATAAATTGAAGATAAACAGAAAACAATTCAGACCAAAGGAAAGGACAGGTATGACAGCAATCGCCCATTGTGACACCTTTACTAGAATCACACTACAACTTGCACTCAGAAACTCCCGAGCGCTGAAGCAAACTGCGAGGCATGCGGCACAAATGCTCCCAGAGTCCGGACACCAAGCCAAGCTTCGCACGGCCCCCTGCACAGTCCAGAGAACATCCAAGCCCATGCACACACTGAAAGCTGGCTGCTCTTGATAAAAAGCACCTTTACCCCATTTTTCATGCAAAAAAGCAACTCATTTTTTGCTCTGGTGGGCAAAAACTCCCTCAGGAGCCTACCTCTCGCCAACTGCCATGTGGCAGTGCCCATTCCCATCTGGGCGGCCTGGCACAGACCTCGGCAAGCTGAGCAGAGGGCCCCAGGAGGGTCCTCTGATCATGGCTCCATCACAATGACCTACTTGGGATTAAAACAACATTTGAGAGTATAACTGTGCTTTATGGGTCATAAATATTGCACAGATGTTCCTTATTTACACAGACTCAGTAGATTATTATTGCGACATTACCATGCTAATATGGTGATTCCTGCTTTCCAAATCGGAGGGCAGGAAGCAGAGAGATGTAATTAAACAAGCATGGTGCATATTTTGGGGGGATTGCTCAATAAAACAAGACAAAACAAAAACATATACTGAAACTCTTACTCAATTTTATTCCACAAATTGACACTTGATGGTAAGAGTTCAATTTTTCACAGTATCATCTGTAGGAATGGAGGGAAATAATTCACAACAACAGTAGTAAGAGCTGGCATACAAGGCATGCTTACTATTTGCTTTACACATGCATCAATTCTCTTAATCCCCAGGACAACCTTATAAGGTGGATTTTATCATTATGCCCCTTTAATAGATAAAGAAACAAAAGTAGAGGTGAGAAATAACGACAGAGCCAGCACCTGACTCCAAAGCTTTTGTTCTGTTCACAGCCATACAAGAAAGCAACTCAGAAAATAACTGGTTTCTGCAGATGCAGTATCTAGCTTGTGCTGCCCAGTTGGGATCAGAATCACACATCAAGCATTGTCTCAAAATAATCCCAGCAGTCCCTAGAAAAAAACAACTTCGCCTCCAATCTCCATGGTCCACCCCAGAGGCAACAACAAGTCCAGCCTGAAGGATCTGAGCAGGGCCTCCCCAGATCCCTGTCTCCTCCTTTCCCATCCCACTGCTGCTGTTCAGTGTTCCATGGCTCCAACCCCACGGGAGAGCTTGGCTTTTCAAAATGATGCACTGGACACAAACTCAGTCCAGGCAGCTCTCCCATCCTTTCCTTTGCTCATCATTCATAACCAAGCATCACTGCCTGATGGAAGCATCCTGGATCCAGACAAGTGCCTTGTCCCCACAGGCAGTCCCTAGCAGCAGCTTTAACATCTCCCATCCCAGTATAGTGACAGCCAGGATGGCCATCTGTTTCCCCAAGCCAGATAGTCAGCACCTTAAGGACAATACAGGTCCTTCAGATCTCCCCTGGCAGTGGAGCTCCTGGCTGACCCCAACAGGAAATTTAACAAACACCAGTGAACCAGAGGACCTGCCTAAGGAGAGAAAACAGACCTATCTCAGTGCAGGGATGCTCTGCCAGGCAATCCTTACTAAGATTTTCTATCAAACAGCATCCTGCTTGCAGTTTCTAAGTCCTGAAATAAACATTTATGGTCAACACTGTGATGGACAAAGTGCTTGCTTTATAACATTCCAGTCTACAACACAAATCTTGCTTGGACAGTCATGCTGGCCCTCGATCCAAGATACTGATCAAATAAGAGAGCAACATGTTCCACGTGGTACAGCCATGAGGTGAAGAATAAGCTGTGTGTGGCACCGTGGCTGGTCCTGACATGTTATGTGGACATCTCTGTGCCTCTTGCAGTGCAAAAGTGTCCTCAGAAGAAAAGCTATTCAACAATACGTCTCCTGACAGCAAATCTGCCTCACACATGTGTCCCTGGGATTATCAGAAAGGGAAGAAGAGAGAAGAGGGAGACATAAACACTCCTGTTGCTCAGACTTTTAGGAAATGCGTTACTAAAAATTAGCCACAAATTGAATGCTTGAGATTTGGATTACACAAATCCTTACATGCTGTAAGAGTTAAGTAGAAGGAGGTGTCTGTGGGGAGAAGAGTTTAAAATTTATGAAATCTTAATTATAGCATAAATGTTTCACTTCCTCACCCCATGAGTACTATGCAATGTACTTGGGATTATTTGCCATTATTTAAAATATTAAAAACAAATTAAATGATGAATAATAAATTTAATTCTGGAATGTCTTGCCTTAAATTGCAATAATCTTAGCTTACTGGAAACAACATTCGATACTAAGGAGAATTGAGTGTTGTTGGGACAAAGACACGCTGGCACAGACACACAGGATGGAACCAGAGACTCAGCATTCCACTTCCTCATGCAGCCTGCGAACATTTGTTGCACACAGAGCATGTATCAGGCACTTTCTAGGTGGTGGGCAAGAGAGAATTGCTTACATTTAAGGAGGAGAAAAGGAAAACATCGAGGGACAGAGGGAGGAGGAAAGAGACTGACTTTGCCAATGTTGATGTTATTAGCTGATCGATTACCAAAGCAAACATGGGCAGGTAGCAAAGGAGAAATATTTGGACTAAAGTATAAACAAGCATTTCAAGTGCAGAGAACAGCAAAGGCAAAGGCCCAGAAGTAGGCACAGGTTTCACTATAAAGAAAGGCAGAGAAGTCCAGTGAGGCTGACGCAGGAGACATTTTCATGCGCAGGCCTAACTCAGAGTTTCTTTAGTTTTTGCAGGGCTGACAATGTCCATCACAAGGACTGAAGTCCACCATTGTAAATGAAAGCAAACATAGATGACACAGAAATAAATAGTCATGAATTGTAATGTTCCAATGCATCATTTTTTACAGATGTTGAAATTAAAATTTCACATAATCTTCATGTGCTATAAAATACTCTTCTTTTGATTCATTACCAACTCTTGAAAGGTGTTAAGACCATTCTTCATGCAAGGCCACAGAAAAACAGGAGGCAGCCCAAACTGGCCATAAGATGTTGTCTGCTGTCCCCAAGATTAAACACAATCAGGTAAGTGGGTGGAGGAAGAGGGCTGAAAAGATATCAAGAGCCAAATCTCCTGGACAATAAGCAATGGTTTGGACTGAGAGGTTTACTTATTTTAAGTGCTGATGAAGATATCTGAAACAGGGAGGGAATGGGGTCTGATTTATGCTTTTAAAAAATTACTTTGGCAGTTGTGTGGTGATTCTGATGGTGTCATCAACTTTCCTGAAAAACGTGCCAATAGGGAATGTACACAGTCCTCTTGATTAAGGAGTCTGGAGCAAACCACCTTCCCATCAAAAGCTCTGTGAAGCTGCTGATTTCTCTCTGAATTCGAATCACTTGGGGTTTTTATTTTTCTGCAGTGTTGATTCTCAGTCCATAATTTTAAAGATTTCCTCATCACTGAACATAGCCTTGGAGACACAATGCTGGAGAATCCATCGCTGGCATTTTATATGTGTCCTTTTGCCTCATTTCCTTTCACAGTTCAAGTCATCTAACCAATAACCAATTGAAGCTAAATAGTCAACACTTTCAGTATATTGACAAGCTCAATATTCTCCTCAAACGTATTACCATCAGTGCTGGCATTTTCACATTTCCATTTTCACTCATTTTTATAATATAAAACTGAAAAATTCAATCACAGCTGTGCCAAGGTGATAGGAGAAAAAAACTAACCGGTCTTGTGGTTGGCTGACAACGAAGTATCATGGCTTAAATGATTTCATGAAGTCCAAATTCAATACTTGAGGATATGAACTGATGATGAAGAAAAGTACAGATTTGTCCTAATTCTGCCTTACATGAGAAGAAATGCAGCTGAAGGTTTTGACCCTTTTAGGCTTCCTTATGTTGACCTTGCCAACCCTCCTGAATTCCAACTCCCACTGTCCCATTCAGAGATTACTTTGACCTTTATATCTGGTCATGCTGTATTTCATATCGTGGCATTCAACTTCACCCAACAGCCCAGCTCCACCATAGCCCAGCTTCCCCAGCAGAGAGGAAGTGCCACCATATTAGTCAACCCTAAAAATTCTTTACTCATGATACCTTCTGATCGCTAAAAGTCCAATGGCTCTTAACCTTTGTGAACTTGGACAAGAATCAAAGTTTTTCTAAATCTTGATTCCCTCAATCTGTTTTTTTTAAAAGGGATCATTACTTCTCAGGGTTATAGTGAAAGGAAGTCACACGTGTGTTTCAAACCCTTCACAAGACACTTGATATTTTAAAGCAAATAAGCAGTCATATCAATTCTTTTCAAATTTCCAATTCCCCTTTCTACCTCTTAGATAAACATCAACCCTTCCTTGTACCTGTAGAAGTAAAGCCCTGGTAGCAAGGCTATGAAGAATGCAAAACAGGGATTTTGAAAGGTGAGTCTGTGGCAGACAAACTTCAAGATGGTCTCCCTGACCCCTACCCCTACCTGACCCCTCCAGATGTTCCCATCCTTCCACCCTACACAGTCTCTTATTTTTGAGTGTGGCCTGGACTAATGACTAGCTTCTAAGCAGCAGGACGTGGTAAAAGTGATGGGAAGCTATTTCGGTAATTAGGCTATGTATGACTGTGATTTGTATCCCGGTAGCAGACTGTCTCTCTTGCTGGGAAGACAAAGCAAGCCACTCCGCAATATAAATCTATGCAGCAAGGAACTGCAAGCAGCTTCTGGCCAATAGCCCTGAGGAGCTAAGGCTTTCAGTCCAGCAGCCTGCAAGAAAATGAGTATTGCCAACAATGCCATGAGCCTGGAAAACAGGTCTTCCCAGAGAGTCCTTCAGAGAGGAACACAGTCCTGGCCAACGTCTCCCTTGCAGTCTTGTGAGAGATCCTAAAGCAAAGGGCCAGCTAAGCTATGCTCAGACTACTGAGCCACACAGAGGCTGTGACATAACCAAATGTGTGTGGTATTAAGTGGCTGTGATAATTTGCTATGCAGCAAGCATTAACTGACACAGGATCCAACCCATCACTTCAATTTGAATTTAAGTCACTTCAATCTCAGAGTCACTCAGTATCAACTTATGCATACTGCATTACTGTAAACTTTCACAGATTTGAGAGAATAGATCAGAGATTAATTTCTTCCATAAAAAAGGAAAAAAAAACAGCTACAACGCTTTCCTCCAACAAAAGGCAGCCAGTCATCAAGTCTTCCTCTATGATGCAAGTAACAAAGAGGAAAGTCTAACAGTGTCAGAGCTTCTCTCTCTCAGAGGGAGAGACAGTGACAGCACCCAGCCTGGTCTGCCTCACACCAGGGATGCAGACAGATACTGCTGCACTGTAGGCCTCCCCAAACCACATGGATCACAGTGCATGGAGGAACAGGGACAGCCTCTGATTGTTAATGTCTCATCATTTGCTATCAAAATCTCCGTGACACAGGAATTTTCCCCCATGCCTGTATGTCTTTCCTGTGAAAAACAAAGTTATTTTTAACCAAGATCTTCGGCTATAAACATACTGCCCTGAAGAGTTAGTTCAAGAAAATGCAAAAAAAGACAGAAAAAGGAGGAAGAAGCATTCCTTCCTAAGGAAGCACATCCCAGAGTAACTCAGCCAAGCTTGCAAGCATGTGCACAACTGTCCTCCGAACGCCACCACAGCCTCTTCCCTCTCCCACTGGCCTGTGTTCCTGACTCTGCATCACCTCCTACTTGCTCATCTACCGTGTCTTCATTCAAGTGACTGCTAAGAAAACTCAGCTTCATGACAGCAGAGCCCTCCAGAGAGCTACAGCTTGTCTTTAATTCACTGACCTACTACTCCAAATACTTGACGCCGAAGTTGCCGGGGTTGAAGGTATCCTACTTAACACCAGACACCTAAAACTCATATATACAAAGCATTTAAAAATATTCCTTACATTTCCTAGCTCTCTTCCATGAAAGAAAGGGGCTATGATATGCACCCCCTAAATGGCAGGTGTCAGGCCTTTCCTTAACCCTCAGTTCCTATGAAGTCTCTTCATGTAACACCTCACCTCCTCTCTGCAAAGGACAGCACCATTTGTGAAGAGCAAGTATTTGAGTGGAATGATAGGCCTGAAATAAAGCATTATGAAAAACAGAATCACTGAGATTAGAGAAAACAGTCTGGGGTTTTTTTATAACTCAAGGTTATCTGTAAGAAACATTAGCTATTATATTGGGAGCCTTTGCCTTTTCTTCCTCCTGACATCATAATTGTCCTAACGGCCACTGCATCTGCAGCTAAGCAACAAGTGAGGCCTCTGGAGGCTTCCGAGGAGCAGAGCATCCCCTGCTCACAGTCAGACAGCTGAACTCTGGCAGCTCTGGATGCCGAGTGCCTTGAGATTTCACTGCTGCTTCACATAGTTTTCCTCCTTCTTCTCCAGTAATCAGATCACCGCTCCTTTTATTTACACCACTATGAGCCCATCTCCCACAGATGGCGAGTCTCCCTCCTGCTAAAACTTTCTGAGCCTAGGAAGTCAGATAAAACTTACTGAAAGTTTCATATAAAACTCCGTAAAGCAAAAAGCCACCAGCCACTGGGGAAATGTCTGGGGCTCATAATTTAGGAAAACTACAAGAGCTAAGTGTGTGATTGGCATGTTTTTTTTTTACTTCTCAGAGGCTCTTTGGCTCCTTTCTAGGTTCCGCAGAATACACTAGAAGACAAACCTTCTAAACAGCAGGGTTCTGAATAAGAAAAGATGCAAGCTTTTGCACAACATCAACCGTATAGTTACCATTCACTGTTTCCAAATAGGACTTTACCTGGTGCCTACCTACAGACAGAAACATGGATCTATACCTCTAATAAAACAGTGAGACCATGGAAACATTTGATATGCACTGGAAATTCTCATTTTAAAATGACAATAATTTTCACATTGTTATTCATCATTTTACATATGCTACTTCACAACATGCCCACAACCACTTAATAGTGTAAACACTACTGTTCCCATTTTCTGGGAAAGAAATTAATAACTCAGACAGGTTAACTGATCTTCCCAAGGACACACAGGGAGTACGAAGGACAATTAAGGATTTAAGCAGTCTGACCCCAGAGCTGGTCCAGGTAGAGATGAAAATATCTCCTGAGTGCTGTAAGGTCATGTCACATTGCCAGCTTTTCCTAATAAAGAGTAACAAACCCTAAAAATTCACCCATGAAATTGAAATGCATCGCATGATTCACACCCAAACTGCCAGTTCTTTATAAGATAATAATATTGTAGCCTCCATTGCTGCTATTGCATGCCAGCTGTTTCACATGTATCACTTTAAATCCTCAAGAGCCCTCTGCCAGGTTGGTAGACTTATTCTCATTGATAATGGGGAATCTGGGCTCAGAAAGGCATGGGACAGTTAGTGACAAGAGCTGGGATTTAATTCAGGTCTCTCTGAATCCAATGCCTAGTCTCTTTCCAACACATCAAATGACCCAAGATAAAATATACTAAGGGTGTGCTACTCTTTTATGATGTAAAAAACTTTTACAATTCAGATTCTTCTGAATCTTGTACAGCTTTAACATTGAAACAATGCTGGTCTAGAGTTGAACACAACTAAACTGAAATCCAGGCTTCATCACTTAACAGTTGTGTGACTTTGAATATACCACATAACCTCAATAGTACTGACTGCATTGCTTTGTAATAATGGTACTTTACAGGGAACTCCATAAGGATCAAAGGGATAGCTTTTAAGTACTCTTTCTTTAATTCATCAAGTACTATTTTCCTTTAAAAAGTGGAAACCTTCTGTAAGATTTTTCATTGCCAAATTTATGATAAACCAACTATGACTACACAAAACATAAACAGAATCTTCAGCTTAAGACTAAAATCACTGGAAATGATCCTAGAAATCACTTAATATCCACTCATCCACCAACAACAAGCGATTGCTATGTGTAGGAATTGTGCAGGGCACAGTGCATCAATCGTGAACAGTAAAAAGTCCCGATCCACATGATGCATAAATAATCAAAATGAATCCAAAAACAAATGCCAAAATAGACATGACTACAGTTTCAGAGAGTCAAGCGCTTTGCAGAGGTCCCTCTTTTGGCTGAGAGAAATGTCTACCTGCAGGCCAGGGCAGGACCTTGATTGGCCAAAGGCATCACACAGAGCCTTTTGATACTGCATCTGTGCTCATAATCCAGTAGTTATCAAATTTCCACATCCTTCATAATAGCCTGGGGTTGAAGGGATGGTTAAAACACAAACATCTGGTCCAACCCCAAAGGCTGTGATTGGTGGGTCTGGGATGTAGCCTGAAATCTACATCTTGAACAAGTCTCCAAGTGATGTGCTGGTTCTTCAGCAACCAAACCACTGCCATCAAGGAACACAGCTCCACCAGAAAATAATAAGACAGAAAAAGAATGAATCCTCATCCCCTCTCTTCCAGCCATGCAACCTCCTTCCACCTGCTATACAAAATCAGAAATCAGAAGGCAAATGAGCTGAGATAACATAGCTTTGAGGAACTCCAAATAGTACAAAGTCTCCACTAACACAATTCTTTCCCCTGACCCTTTCCAAATTCAAGGATGCTAATGGCTCCCTCATTGGAGTAACCAGCTCATCCTGACTTGCCTGGAACATTTCTAGTTTTTCAGTTAGGTACAGAAGATCTCACATCCTAGAAAACACTTCTATCTTAGACAAACTAGGACACCTGGTGTGATGGATTGGTAATCAGTGGGCAACCTGTGGCACCCAGCTGAACTGAATCAGCATGGTGCTGAATGTGGATAGCCCACCTGAGGATTGTTGCAAGCATAAAAAAGAGACCTGGGAGAGGAAGAAGAATGTTGTTTGGAGCTGTTGGTTCTTTTGGAACTGCTGGTTCTTCTGGAGGAGCTTGTCATGCTGGCTTTCCTGATATGAACTTGGCTGTTATCGTTGGAGGAGCTCAAGACCTGGTCACTGAGAATGGCTGCGGTGCACTTTAGGGGAATTCTGGTCCCTACTTTGAGCATCGCTTCCTGGCTCTCAAGAGGAAGATGTGTGCTATTTAATCTCCAGAACAAGCTTGTCAAGCTGGCTTCCTGATATTAACTTGGCTGTTCTCATCATTGGAGGCGCTCGGGACCTTGCTGTCACTGAGGATGGCTGTCGTACTTTTGGGGGAGCCCTGGCCTTTGAGTGTTACTTCTTGGCTCCAGTGCAAAACTCTCAACCTACTGGCACAGATCCTTCATCCTGCTGGCACAGACTTTCTAGCTTCTACCGCTGACCTTTGGGCTTTCCCAGCACAGATTCCTGAAACCAACTAGAATGAGTTGTTGTCGTAGGCTCTAGGCCTCCAGTTAGACTCATCAGGGGGCATTTTCATTGGCTCATGGTCTTCAGCTGAACTCATACAAGATATTGCCATGGGATCCAGGCACTTGTTTGGATTCTCTAGGTCTTTAGAGTGTCAACAAATTTCCTGCACTTCGTGTATTTGACACGCTGGGTAACTGTTATAAGATAATTCTGTATGTCCTGCATGTAATTGTTTTCCTTGCAACCCGACTCCAACAACTGGCCATACTGGCTGTGTACTCTCATGCTTTCTTGGGTTAACGAGACCTCCAGTGCAGACGAACAGCACTCGTGGGCACTTTCCGCGAGCGTGGCCATCTGCTAAGTATTTTATCTACATCAACTTTCTGACTTCTCACCATCACTCTATAAACAAGCTCCTTCTATTAGCCTCACTTTACAGATGATCAAGTGGAGGCTCAGAGGACTCAGATGTCTTCTACCTGGTCATACAGCTTGTGATCTTCAAGAGTTGATTTGAGCCCAGAATCTGAGATCAAAACCTGGACTTTTATCCTCCATGTGGTTTCCTTCACAACAGAACAAATGGTTTCTCTCACCTGCACCAGGCTTGATCCCACCTAGAAAATTCAACCCAGACCCAAAACCATATATTAAGCACTATTATAGCTTTTTTGTTGGTGGGTCAAATTACCTGACACAACTTAAAGAAGAGGTTTATTTGGCTCACCATTTCAGAGGGTTTGATCCATGGTTGAGTGGCTTCAAGGCAGAAGCTGTCTAGCCGAAGGGCAAAGCAAAAGAGCTGCTCACTTCATGGCACCCCAGAAGTATAAAGAGAAGGGAAGACCCAGGGGCAAGAATATATCCTTCTGGGTCACATCCCAGGTGACCTATGTCCTTCAATGAGGGCCCACTCCCTAAAAGCACATTCCGCTATGAACTCATCCATGGATGAATCACTGTTATCCAATTACCTTTCAGAAGCCCCACCTCTGACTATACAAGACTTTTGGGTGACATTTTAGATGTACACCATAACAGGGATCAAGCCCAAAATCTATGGTTATAAACCCAAATTAGAGAGGATCTACTCTTTGTTTATTGTGGAGCACACAATGAAAATGTAGGGATGGGAGGGTGGTAATTGATGCCTTTGGAACTCAGAGACAAAACTGTGCAGGCTCTTCTAGCTCAGAATCAAGAGGATCTTGTGGCAAAATCTGTATATTAAACAACTTATGTATCTTACATATTCAAAACCAACCTCTCATTTGTAAAACTAGAAAAGTAATCACCTTGTCTTAAATTCACAGAATCACTATCCTGTGGATTACATGAACTCAATAAACTATGTTCAGCCAGAAGGCATTTTTCTGAAAGGCTGTGTTTGCCAAAGCCCTAGAGGTCTCAAGACCACGGTTTAGATTTCTGAGATATAGCCTTCAGCTACTGGGCCCCCTGAGTAGAATTAGCAGCAGCTATCTCTAGAGTGACCTCTGCTCCAGGATAGGTAAAGGTTTTCTCACAGAGTTATCCTTGTGTGAAACTGGGCTATCTGAAAGTCAGCTGTAGGTGAGATGGGGCTTCTTTTTTGCAAATACTGCCAGTCTCTCCTACACCTCTTACTACCATTTAAAAAAATTTTAAAAATAAAAACCTTCTAGCATTCAGCATCACATGGTGGCTAAAATCTGAACTCTGAAATGAGGTGACACAAGAATGCCACGTCTGCATAGTGGCATCATTCATAAGAATTAAACAAAAGTCTTAGATTTTCTGCAAAAGAATTTTCTTAGAAGTGTCTACAGGAAGGCATTCCACCCTGGAATCTCAAATAGGCCCAATTTTTCTCATAAGTATGAATTTAGCACAGCAGGTGATACAAAGCAACCCAGAGAAAGAGCTGGAAGCAGCGGCTAAAAACAGAGACTTCAGCCTTGAGTTGTTTGGGTTCGAGTCAGGGCTCTACTCCTCACTATCTGTGTGACCTTTGGGCTCATTACTAAGCCATTTTGCTCTTCAGTTTGAATGATAATTGCACCCACATCATAAGATGACTATGGAGAGTGTGAGTGACAATTAGCAAGCGCTTGACAAGTGTCTGGCTCATTATAAATGCTTGAAGGATACCGTGATGCTGGCACTCCCTGTTTGGTAATAATTTCCTCTGCCACATTTATTCCTGTACTGTTCCGTTTGGATGATGCATGCTCTGCAGACACACCCTCGCACACCTGTGTTTTTCATAACTTTTGAATCTGGTTCCCTATTATTATCCCTCTACCATCCATCATATCACCAAATGATTTGACATCTCCTTGTATTTTCTGCTTCCCATTCCAACAGATGCCAAATGCTCCTCTCTTCTGCATACTTTGGCAGTTTAGAAATCTTCATCCCAGGAGAGTAAAAGTCCCTGCTGCCACATTCTAATCAGAACTATTCGGTAGAGTCACTGTTAGAAATGAACAATTCTGGAAGCCAATTCTGTTTTGTTTTTTAGTGTTGGGATTTCACAGTTCATTCGTTTTAAGCAAATAAGGGATGATATCAAAAAGAAAACCCTGGTCAATTGGGAAAAGACATAGTCTTAATATATTTAACTTCCATCAGAGATAGCAAATGGTTTGATTTTCAAGGGGAAAAAAAACTTCGTTTTGAAATTCTTAAGTCAGAGGTATAGAACTGTATTCACTAAGAAACACAGAAGCCATCAGATCATTGCACAGATGGGAAAACTTCCCAGGTCGCTGAAACATTTAGAAAGCTGCACAGTGCCCTTCCTCCAGGTCAAATGTGGATCCAAGTGATCCCAGAGCCAAAAGCTGTCCCATAGAAGAATCTTTTCCATTTCCAGGAAGGCAATAAAGTCTGCTTCACAGAGGCCCCAGGAGAGGAAGTGTGTGCGGAAAGTGGGGAGACCAGGCACCCTCCAGAAGCCCGAGGATTCCTGCTCAGATGTCTCCCTGTGTCTGTGACACAGTTCTCTATTTCCTTCCTTGCTAAATGCACACATCTTAGAATTCCACCAAGGAATTACAAACTCTTTATAATAAGGCTTTCTACATAAAAAAAACTCGTTTTGAAAAGATGATTGAACAAAACAGTACGCATTTCAAATCCCTATCAAACATACTTTATTAACAAATCTTAAAACTCCAAGGGTGTCACTTTTTAAGGAATAATTTAAATGTAAAAATATTACAAAGACAAGTGTAATTAATACCTACATTCTTCTTTACCAAGAATTATCAACTAATTTTAACAAATCTCCTTAAAGTATATCCCCCTTTTCAAAAGAAACAGAATATTACAGACAAAACCAAAACATCCTTTAGCGAGCATCCTTGTTCTAGTCCTCCCACACCTCTTCTAAGAGGTGCAGGCCTCCATCTGCTTTGTACACTGCCATGAATATACACAGTGTGTGTGTCAATACAACATGACTGTGATGTCCTTGCTTTCTTCCCACAGAAGAGGTGTGACCTTGCAGATGCTGACTTAGGTTCATGAACTAGACATGCCTGATAATTTGTAAATATTCCTTAAATAGATACTTTGATGACATAGATCACCCAAGATGCTGATATTAGAAGGCAGTAGTGGGGTTGGAGATACAGTTCAGCGGCATAAGCACCTGCCTGGCAAACGCAAGGTTCTGAGTTCAATTTCCAGTTTAAAAAAAGGCAGTAGTATAGCAAAAATTGTTAACAGTGTACATCAAGATTTGGCCAACCTTGAGGTTTTAACCAATTATGCACCCTTTTAGTGAGCCAGGAGGCCAGAATAAGTCAGGCACATAGAATAAAGCGGCTTAGGCCTCGTTTGGTCACCTCACTTCTATGACATCCTACATCTTTAAATAAATGAATAAAAAAACTTACAGAAGTTTGGGAGCATATACAATGCTCCATGTGGGTTATCTCTGCCAGATAATCCCATCCAAAACTGTGCTGTTGGTGTCAGAAGTGAAACAGACTAAAGAACCCACCACAAGGGCCGTATTTTGGATAAAGATCAGAAAGCCAAGCAGGAAACAATGAGTTAATGGTGCCTGAAACCTGAACATGTTTGTGAGAGGAGCTGAGTTTGGTGAAATTTACCCACTCTTTCTCCCTCTCCAACCACTGTAAAAGCTGCCTGAGCCAAAAGCAATGAGCCCTAGGCAAAAACCCTAGAATCTTCTTTGTGAGCTAGAGAAGGGCCCAGGGATAAGTATGTCTAAAAGAGTTGAAACCCCAGAAGAAGGAAACATCTAAGGCTTGAGTCAAAAATGTATGGATCACAAAAGGATGCTCTCCGATTAAACATCTGAAAAGACAGGCTGGGAAGGGAGAGATACCAAGGATCCCTACAGCCCCAGGGGAAATAGGTGGTCAGTAACTGTCCAGGGACAAATGAGAGCCGCAGAGGACTTTAAAGTGAGGAGTAAGATTCAAACTGAGAAATCCTTCCACACTCACCAAGCCAACTCTCAGAAGCAAGAGCAATGTGGAGACTATACACAAAGAAAATTTAAACGCATAGGAAATGTTTATAAGTAAAAAGCAATAGAGACTATGAGGGTAAGAAAGCTGCATCCACTTCACTTTAAAAATGACCAACAAGAATTCTGATCCCAAGTCACAGTTTTAAACTAAGAAATTCTGTTCTAAAATACATGTGTATTTTTTACAGACAGTCACGACCTCGGAACTCTGAAATTTGCTCAAATTAATTGCATTTCTCTACCAAAAATGATGTTGAGAGGTTCAAGTTCTAGGAATAGTACCTTCTTGCTTGGAACAGGTACCCTCTGAGTGGAAAGTTTAAAGGACTTAACTGAGATAGGAAATTCACACTGAGAAATAGAGCCCCCAAAAGTTATTTTTAGCTTCTATATGCAGCAAAGGTGGGGTGCTACCTGGATGCAGAGAAGGGATTTGCACATTTAAACTGAGCATCTTAATAGTTAAAAACCATACCTTTCCTCTCTTCCCCAGTTTCTCAGTAAATCTTATTAAAATGGCCTCGAGACAATGCAACCAACGCATTAGAGAGCTGGCCTCTGTTTTGTTCCAGACAATTTTGTTTGGAGGAGGATAACCATCCTGAACTCCAGCCAGCTGAGATCCAGGGAGGAGGCTGGCAGTGTGCCCAGGTTCTTTAGGGATAGAAGCTTTGGAAAATAACTGATCATTCCTCCCAAGCCACCCCACTACTGGTTTGAGACAGTTTAAAATCTTGGTTTTCTGAAAGTCTTGATTGTTGAGCCTAAAACCAACCCCCCCACACACACACACACAATACACACACTTTCCATAATACAAAATTAAAATTATGTAAAAGGGAAGGAAATGGGTGATTGGAAAATACTGCGCAGAAGAAATATTCATTGAAAACAACACAATAAAAGAGAAAAAAATAACAGTTCAGATATTCAGAGTTCTGCATGTGCAACCAGCAGGAGGACTAGACACAGAAATGCCTTTGAACTCCAGGTCGGCACAGCAGAACACAGCCAGGTCCTTGACCCAGGCCTGTGATGTACAGTTATGCAGGTTGAACACAACCACATGCAGCAGCCCTGACCTAGACACTAGGAAGGGTCTACGCCCATCTCCCTCACACACACACACACACACACACACGAGAGGGCCTGGCATCCACCCTCGCACAGCCACATGTTAGCAAGGCTGAAGGAGCAGTTCATAAACGAGAAACTACTGAAAAACTCAAGCTGAATGCACCCCAGCACTTTCCCAAGGCAGGTAAAGGGTGAACTGTGGCTGCACTGAGCGCTTGCTCCTGGGAGTCACCTCTTGGAAAAGGCTAAGAATGCAAGAAAGGGCTCAACAGAGCCTGAGACAGTGGTGGTAAACCTATGGAACACAGGCTATTTGTTTTTCTTTTAAGACAAAAGATGTTAAAGCATGAATTGTTTTTCCTAAGCTAATGTTTAATGCAGTGTTGACACTTCATGATAAAGAAGTGGGTTGTGGGTTGCAGTTGGAGCACTTGTCTCTGAAAGCTTTGCCATCACTGGCCTAGGAGTGAGACCTTCACACCATGGTGACTTTCTGCCCTTACACACAAATCCTACATAGCCAGAGAAGCAGGACCCTCCAGGTCCTCCCCTGCCCTCCAAGCACATGAGTGACCTGTAAGAAACAATACGTTCCTGCAGACTTTCCCACCAGGAAGCCCAAAAGTCTGGTCAGCCCACTTGGATTTGGGCTTCAGGAAAATCTTTCCCCAAAGGATGTCATGGAGCTATAAACACCAACCTTGAAAACATACTGTGACTTGTGTTCTTGTGTGATGCTGTGTTCACCCGTGACCTGTTTGATGCACCCAATAATTTATGAGTTTACATTACACCTTCTAGTTGTAGTTTATTAAATTTTCCTGTTAGCATTACATGACAATAAAGAAAAGATCCCCACCCCAGAAATGGGTCAGAAAAGTCTAACACAAGTACTAGTTTTTAAAACTGGGATATCTAAATGTGACAAAATACTTAAATTTCAACTAAATTATATAATATCCCTAACCTACTACTGTTTTTTCCAAACTTGTTTATGTGGAACCTGGGTACTAATGTGCAAAGTTTAATTCTTACAAAAAATACAACAGTATTTCAGCTTAGGGAGCAAAGTTTGAACAATTCTCTGGTGGGTCTTATTCACTTTTACTTACCGATATTTCTAAAAAAAAATTTTTTTTTTTCAATTTTGGACTAAATCAATTCTGAGACACTAAGTCTCTCCACTCAAAGTCCTTTATGGACTGAAAGACTGACAGCGAATTGATGGATGCCACCTTAAAAATGGAAATAATTTTTTCTAAGGTTTGAACACATTTCAGAGGTTGCATATGTGTTTCCCTGTATCTGTCCTATCTCCAGATTTCCTGAGTCCGTCTGTCATTTACGGTTCTTGTACTGAGAAGCTCTTAAAATGGTGCCCAGTCATCTCTACTGCTTCATATTAAAGCCTGGGATGGTTGATTTTCTGATCCACTTGCCTGGGCTAGGGGAACCCAGATAACAGGAAATGCATTATTTCTGGATGTGTCTCTGAGGATGTCTCTAGAAGAGAGGAGCATTTGTGCAGAGGAGGGCCGAAGGTCCTCCCCAAAGTGAGTGGGCATCAACCAGTCTTCTGAGGGCCTGACCAGAACAGAAAGGAGGAGAAGGGAATGCCCTGACCCCCACCTCAGACATCAGTGCTGCTTGTTCTGGCACTTTCAGACTCACGCTGGGACTTACACCGTCAGGTCCCCAAACTTTCAGACTTACACCACTAAGTCTCCAGCTATGGACAGCAGATGATGGCACTTGTCAGCCTCCATAAACATGTGGCCCAATTCCTCTAAAGCCTCCAAATCTCTCCGTGTGTGCGCACACGTGTGTGTGTTTAGCCTATCATGTTTCTTGTTATATATCCTATTCCATATCCTACTAGTTCCATTTCTCCAGAGCACCCCATACAGTTCTCCCTGAGTGTGGGCTGTACCTAATGATTTATGTCTGACAAACAGAATATGGCAAAAGAAATGGGCTGTCACTACCAAAATGAGGTTACACAAGACTGTAAGTTCCACCTTGCCCACGTCTCTCCTGCCCTCTCACTCAATCACTCTAATGAAGCCGGTTGCTATACTATGAGCTGCTGGTACCAAGAGGGGGCCTTGGGGAAAGGAGCCGAGGGCCACCTCTAGCAACAGCTGCTGAGGAATGGATGCCCCGGGACAGAGCCTGTGAGTAACCTTGCAGGTGAGCTGGAAAGCAGAGTCCTCCTCATGTCACTGGGGCTGATTGCTGCCACCATGACACCCTGCCTGCAGTTTGTGAGGTTCAAAGTCAGAAGACACAAATGTACCAGATTCCTGGCCCAAAGAAACGATGAGACAATAAAGCCATTAAGTTTAGGGAAGTAACTACATAATTAGTATGCGGTTCTTATAGTGAGAGCAGGATTTTTTTTCCCATTTCCAAAAGTTGTTGTCTAAAGAACACTGACAGGTGAACCTGTCATTGGGTGCATGTGCTTAGAGGTCAATTCCAAAATGCTTAAGGAAAAAAGAAATGGTAACGCCAACTTTTAGGCTATAGCAATTTAAGTACAGAATATAACAATGAGACAAAATTCTTTTAACTAGACTAATAAGTTCTCACACTCCAACCAACTTTACAAAATCAAAGAGGGAAACGATTATGAATTCATAGTGTTTAAAATATTTTTCTTTTCCATCCCTAACAATACAGGGTAGTCTCTGTTTCACCCTGTCTTAGACATAGTTTGAACGAACATCACAGATCTTTCCCATACCCTGAAGTCCCCAGAAAAAAGAATCAGAATAATAACTAACTTTATGTTTGGGTCAGTAAGCCGAAAAATGAGTCCAAAGATTCATCCTATTACTGCAGAAAAATAAAGACTCCCTTCAAATATGTCTAGAGGTGGGGGAAAAGGACCTGATTTGAAGAAGCTCCCATTGCCCAAACTATGATCATTTAAGCAGGGAAAAAAAACCCGCATATAATTACAGACAATTAAGGAAAGTCAAAAACATCCAAGGCCACTGATACATAATGATGAACCAACACTAAGCACTATTTTTTAAAAATCCTGCTTACTGATGTGAATTTATTTATAAATTCATTCACAAATTCTTTCATTCATGTTCAGTAATAAAGACAAACACATGATCCTTACAGGGTGACCATAAAATCACCCTTCACAAATTAAAGGAGGGCCAACAGAAATAAGCTGTAATCTTGTGACTGGTTTCAGAACTGAGACAAAAGAGAAGTGAAGCAATGTCAGAGGTGGCTGAAGAAAAAGCAGGCTTTTCGGGGTCCCAGGAAGAAAGGGCATGGATGCTGCCCAGGGACCTGTGAGTGGCAGCGCTCTGCCTGGTAAGGACAAGACTCACGGTGATAACAAAAAAAAAAAAAAAAAAAAAAAAAAAGGTCAAAGTCTGCAAACATCTTTTAATGCAACACACACACAGTCCACAGCAAGCTCTTCCCAGGTGTCCACAGAAGCCCCCTAGGAAGCAGAGGTAAAGCTGGGATGGAGCTGATCTCTCACCTCCGGCAGCTATTTGTCTTGATTCAAAACCTAGGGGCCAAAAAAAAAATGTTGCATCTGCTCCTAGTCTGGAGAATTTCATCTTAAATACCTACATCCTTGGCTTAATAAGAAGAAAATGAAAGAGTAATCGATTCTCTTTCCCACCATCCTATAGCCTACCAGAAAACCACAGACACAAGGTACTCACATCTTCATTTTTAAGACATTACCAAATTAGCACTGTCTCAACAATAAGCAAAGCTCCCTAACTGCTCACATCCTTGACAAAACGTAGCTTAAACTTTTTCAATCTTTCTCAAACTGATGGGTAGGGGCGGGGAGTAGTTCACATATCTAAATTACAATCTAAAGAGACTTTAAAAAAGGGCAGTGTTATGGCTTGTGTCTACATGTCCCCTCAAAGCCTCATGCAGTCATAGGTGAGGCTTTGTCAGGGGTGATTGAATCTAGAATGTGTGACTGATTCATGGTGCAATGCTAGGATTAAGGGTGGGTTATTACTATATCAGTCCACTGATTGGTTTGGCACTGTCCTAATCCCAGTAGCCTGAATCAAACATAAGTCACAGAAAGAGCCCTGCCTGGTCCCTTGCTTGCTTTGCTGCCTGGCCCCTATGAACTATTTCTCCTCTGCAATGCCCATCAGGCATGCCCTCTCACCTTGGAGCCGGCCGATTATGAACTGAAACCTCTACAAACTATGAGCTAAATAAAGCTTCCTTAACTTGCAGGTGTTGGGTATTTTGTCTCAGCAAGAAGAAAAATAACTAAGACAGGTGTGCAATTAATGCCTTACAAATAACTAATACAACAAATTATTTTGTAAACTGACAAGAGATAAGTAATAGTATTTGCCACTGCCTAGGTGCCTATTTTGTGCCAGGGATCAAGTATGCCAATTTACAGGAATGATCTCAAGCTCTTACCACACTGAGGCACCTGTCTTCCCACTTTACAGATGCAGAAATAAAGGTTCAAAACAGTAAAGTGGCTGATCAAGGGCACACCACAAGTACACTGGAGAGCTGATATTTAACTCAGTCTTCACAAAGACCCCTGTTCAACTAGAAACTTGAAGAGTTTTACTCCATAAAATTTCATACATTTTGTGTGCCATTCTGCAATGTTAATAAATGCATTGAGTTATACTTTCATTACCATCTTCTCATTTCCTTTTTTATCATCTTCTCAAGTCCTTCCATGACCCCAAAATGTTCTCTAGTGTCCACTTGCTCAAAAACCTCATACTCAGCAGTAGGTAGCCATTGATACACTGCTCGCTGTCTCTGCGGATTTGTCTTTTCTGGGTATCTTCTTTGGCAATAGAACATCTTTTGTATCTGTTTCTTTCACTTAGCATCCTGTTTCCAAGGCACATACCCATAGTTCACCCTTTTCACTACTAGAGTGCCCCACTAAACAGATTCACTGGTTGATGGGCACTTGGATTACTCCCAGTTTGTAGCTACTATGAATAATCTGCTATGAACATTCATGTTCATGTCTTTCTGTGGACATATGCTTTCATTTCTGTTGGGCAGATTCCTAGAAGTGGAATTGCTGGATCCTATGACAAGTGTATGTTTAACTTCTTACAGAAACTGCCAAACTGCTCACCAAGTGGCTTCGGCATTTTTTGTTCCCTTCAGTATTCAATAAAAATTTTAAACTGACTATTCAAGAGATGTGGGAGCCTTTGCATGTGTTCCACTCCTGCACTCTGTGTGCGTGTGTGTGTGTGTCTGTGTGTGTGTGTGGTGAGATGCATTTCAGCAGCTTGACTCCAATGAGAAAATGATTAGGTCTGTAACACTACAGACCCACTTCGATGTATTAAGGCCTCACAGTGGACCAGATGGGGCTTCTGAGAAACCCATCCTAGTGTATGTACCTATGCTGGGCCAACTTAATGCCAATATTTGGGGTTTTTAAAAGGTCCCTAATTATCACCTTTCTTCAATAGTGCTGCATTCTTCCACCACTCTGTTTTATTTCCATTCTCCATGGTTGAGTTCCACTGAGTGCACTGGGCTCCGTGTCTAGAATCTTCATTGTGATCTTCTGCATCCTCCTTAACATCTGCACTTTTATCCGTGGATAACACATAGCAGCATTCTCCTACTCATTTCTCTCTGATAGGCAAATACAAACATCCAACAAGACTATAGCAAATACTAAATCCTGTGACCCAATCAACTACTCTGGCTCACCTGGACACGCTGCCACTGATTGCCACTGTCCCTTTGGCTGCATCTAATTGTAATTAATCCATTAAAAATCTGTGACTTTTTTCCTCTCCAAACCAATTTGAACTCGTTTTATTAGATGTCATGAGATACTCCAACCACTTTCTAATATTGCACAGTGTTGGCTCTTAGACCCAATCTTGTAATGTGTTTGCAAATGCTATTACACTTCTTGGACATGGTTTGTTTCCAATAATCTCAAAGCTATTTTATTTGTTTACTGGAATCCACAGCCCACTATGTGTTTTCTTATTCTTTATTTACCAAGTGTACAAAGCTCCCTGCAATACCCCAGAGTGTCAGGCACTTGATTTCCAGGATTTCTGAGAGATGAGAACAGACCTAGGGGTAGAACCTAAAGACAAGGATGACTTTGAGTTGGCGATAGGAAAAGAAATAGAACATTCCAAAATACTCTCTTTACAATACACAACCATATATATACAATGGATATATATATATATATATATATATATATATATATATACACACACACACACACACACAACCAGGGATTAAACTCACAACCTCACACTTACCAGGCAAGTGTTTGAGCCACTGAGCTAAATCCATGGCCCATTTATAATTTTTAGAAATCACTTGTAATTCAAAAGGTAAAATGTGCTTAAAACTAATCATTATCTAAACCTCTGAGTAGCCAAATGTATGAGTTTCATCTGTTAGAAAATTTCATTTGAGATTTCCTTCTAAAAAGCAGTTACAGGGAACAAAGTCTCCAAAAAGAAAAAAAGAAGAAAAACTAAAAATCAATCATCACCAAAATCTGGAGCCATTTCACTGTCAGTTCTTAAATTAGCCTAACATCCATGGCCCCATCCGAGCCTGTGTATCTCCGCCAATGCTAAGGTCAGTGATAGATGAGGCTCCAACACTGGACAAAATGCCCACTCTGCACCAGGCAGTCTTCACTCTGCATGCATCATTTTATTTAGTCTTCACAGAATCCAGTGAGGCAGCTATAATTATCCTCACTTTACAGATGAGAAGCTGGGGATCTGAGAAGATAAATGACTTGCCCAAGCTGGCATAGCCCGTAAGAGGCAGAGGCGGATTCAAATGGAGGACTTCAGACTCCTGAGCACATACTCTTTTCTTCAGACCACACTGCCCACTGAGCTAAATTCCCCATCCTCCATCCTGGCTGCTAGGAGACTCCACCATCTCTTCATCATCATCAATAAATATTTATCAAGGACCACTGCCTACGTAGCATTGCTCTCGTTTCCACAGCAACACACTGTCAGAGAGTCATGGGAGTATCCTGCGTTTGAAAGAACAATGCTGTAATGTCCTCTGATCGTGGCTCTGAAAGGTGACAGTCACACTACTACAGGGTACACTGTCTCATCTGGCAGCCTGCAGCCTGCAGGAGCTGTGCTGAGAACAAGCGAGAAGGAATTAAAGTAGAGGAGAAAGATAATGGGCTGTAACCCAAGAAGATGATCTACGTTACGTTTACTACGTGTTTGCAACTGTTGCTGGAACAGAATCCAAGCTGGGTCCTCACATTAATTGTTCGTTTATTAGAAAACAAATCACACGATTTAGAGCAGAAAGTAAAATTTGACTGTACTACCAACAGTTCCCCAGAGGAATCTGGCAGTGATTATTGAGTTAAATGACTACATTGCTAGCAATCAGAACCCCAAGTCTTTAAGATCCGTTTTTGTTCTCAACATAGATTCTGAGGCTCACTAATAAATGGACTAATTATCCCCTCATCTATTTGTTTAAGTGCCACCTTCTTCTCTTATCCCAAATCATGTTCTGCTACACCATTCACAGACATTTCTTTTAATTTCTTCTTACTATTGTTCCTTATAAAAATTGTCACGGCTCATGACACATGTTAGAGGAAGGAAGAAGGCGATTGCCTTTTGATGACAAGCTTCCACTTCTGCCTTTCAGACACCATGACCAACATGTTACAGTAAAACCTATCATCCCAACTACGTCTTAGATGTAAGCTTACAAATTGAAATTGCCTTCAAGACTGGGAATCTCCAGATCAAAGGAATATGGAAAACACACCACTGAGTTATAAAATGCATTATTTACCCAGACTTGCCAAAAGTTTTGAGGAAGCCACTTTAAAGGAAACCGAGCTATCATCTTATTCATAGTAGATTCACATTCCAACAATTCTGCATTTAGGAGTAAAACAAGATACTTTTTTTAAAAGTTAACATTTATAGCATTCCTATCTCTACAAATACAGATGTTCATAAAGCAGCCTGGGGCCAGGATCGAAAATCTAATTTAAATGATCTAGTTAGCATTAAGCCATAAAGAAGAGGATATAGGAAGAGAAAAAATACCCATGTCTACACACGAGAGAGTCTTAGAACGCACTGAATCTCCAACACAAACCAATCCCACTCCTGTGTGAACCCCAAGTACAAACGTCGCCCCTAGCTAAATATATGCTATAGTAGGTTCGCAGAAGCAGCCCTGCTCAGGTAGAAGAACCAAAACAAACACATGGCTCCTTAAGAGATTTCTTCCCAAACTGTCCCACGATTGCTGTTCTTTCCACGTGTTGCGAAGAGCAAACAAAGAAAAGGTGCTTGCTCCTCACCCTTCTCTAAATGTTTTAACAAAAGGCTGCCGAATAAATACATTACTCATTTTTAAATTGAAAAGAACTTCTATTCCTGAGATGAAAGCCACTAGGTTTGCATTTTAACCGTTGTGGGCGAGCGCCACCTGGCGGCAGCACTGGTCACGGGCGTGCGTCAGCCCTGGACCGCTTCCCGCAGAACCGGCTTTACAGCTCACTAACCAGGAACGGTCTGAGACCCGGGAGAAAGATTTTTATCCTGTTTTAGCCGCGGGAACGTGAGTACTATGAATGTGTAGTAGGCCAGCCAGGCCTTGGAGAATAGTGAAACCTGAGTCATAAATCATACCCGGACTGCCCAGAGCATCTTCCTCTCCTGTCTTCCCTAGGACCCCGAAATGAAGAAAACAAGACTGTGCACCATCTTTGAAGTGTGGTCGCGGAGGTCACCCTGCTTCCCTTATTAACCCAGCCTTTCAGTTTCCCACGTCTCCAAAGACGTGTCTTCATCGTCCGACTTCCCAGCCACGCCAAGGAGCGGTCCCTTCACGGAAGTCCTCGGTTCCATTTCTACTGTCCAGGGCGCCTCGAACTATCTCTAATGAAATGTCACTCCAGTGGTCCTCACCCCCAGAGCGGCCTGCTGTAGAGACATTACACTTCCCACAGGGAGCTAGGTTCCTTCTTTCTTGCAATGCACGGGCACAGTTGTTGCTTGCCAATCCAGAAAGAACCTTTCCCTAAGTCCCGCGTGCATGTCTCAGGAGCCTCAGCTGAACCCTCAGATAATGGGTGCTAAGAAACTTCAAGGTGATTCTCAACTTGGAAGTCCACCAGCATCGCTTCCTCTCTTTTCTTTCCCTCTACCACCTACTCTTTAGGGGACTCAGGGACGCAAGCTTCCTGCAGTGAGGTCTGTTGACGCCTGAGCCCTGGGTCAGTGTTGGGTGTCCTGCACATGCAAGTTACCATTGGCAGAAAACACACACGCGCGCGCGCGCGCGCACACACACACACACACACACACACACACACACACACACACACAGGTACACGCACACAGAAACTATCTTTGTTCACCTTCTAGGGGCAAAATCTCATGAGTCCCATGAACTTCGCAGATTAGATGGCCAGACAGGTCAAAGTCACTGGGCTTGAAGGGCCCTAGCAGGGGTGCCCTTTACTGGGATAAAAGCCACCAGATCTGGAGGAGATCCTGCTGTCTGGGTCTTGAACATGCGCACCCCGAGGGTACCTTCAGCGATTTGCTTGAGGACACGCGGAGGGGCACAGGGTGTCAGGAACCACACCGGCGCTTCCACTGTCTCCGAGGAGAAAGGAAAAGCCACCGCCCTGGCAGACAGCTCGGCCTGCGAGAGCTCCGTCCTGCCCACTTGGCGCTGCCCGCGGAGCAGCGAGCACAGGCGGCCTCTCCGACGCCCGCGCCGCTCCCCAGCTCCGCGCCCCAAACACTCGAGCGACAGATTCCGACAAGTGGGAGGCGGCAAGAGGAAATATTCGCAACAACCGCGGAAAGTTACTCCAGCCCAGCCCGGGGGCCGCAGCAAAGTAAAGCGAGGAACTTGGCGAAACGCGGGCGACCGGGGCGGCCGGGGCCGGGCGCGCTGCACCCGGTGCGCCTCCCTCGGCAGCCCGCGCCTGGCCGGCGGGACCGGGGCCGGGCCCCGGGAGCCCGCCAACTTTCTCCCCGGGCCCGCGGCGGGAGCGGGGCGCCGGGGAGGCGCGGGGAGCCCGCGGCTCACTCACCTGCGGCGCTCTGCGCCCGGGCGCCGGGCAGCGGCGGCAGCTGCAGGAGCAGGCTGAGGGCGAGCGCGGCGAGCTTCGCCATCCGGGCGGCGGCCATCGGGGGCTCAGCCCCTTCCCGCGGGGGCCCGGGCCGGGATTGAGGCGGGCGCGGGGCGGCCCCGCATCGCCGGCGCGGCCGCGGGCGGGCGGGCAGTGCGCGCTGCTGGGCGCCCGGCTGGCTCCGCTGGGCTCCGGGAGCCGGCGCCGCTGCGCTCCGAGCCGAGGCGCGGCGCGAACTGAGGCGGGAGGCTGGGCGGGGGCGGGACGCGGGGGCGGGGGGCGGTGTCCCCCGAGTCCTAACGCCGCCGCCGCCGCCGCTGTCCCCGCCGCCCGCCCGGGCGCTCCGCCTCGACCGCGCACACACCCTCGCGCGCACGCCCGCGCCCGGCACACGCCCGCGGCTGGCACACGCGGGCTCCCCCACGCACCCTCGCCTGGACTGGCCGGCTGCGGGTCGCTGGCACAGTCACGCGCTTGTACACTGCACCCTGGCACCCCCCCAGACCCGCGGGGTCCTGGCCTGCTCGCCCCAAGCCACGCTACGCAGCTAAGCACCATCTGCCCTGCGGGGGCGCAGGTATGAGGGCGGTGGGGGAGGAGGGAGAGGCAGAGGCAGCAGCCTTTGGAACTCGGGCTGGGGGGAAAAGTGAGGCAGGAAGGGGAAGAATGCCAGAAGGAGCAGAGGTCTCAACTCGGGATAGGGGGCCAGGTGAATTGCTGGGGTGTCCCCAAAGCTCGGGCCGATAGCTACTGTGGAGGGTTAGCACACCCAGAGATGAGAATTTCCTACAAGAGTTTAATCTCTTCTCTCCTTCTCCCTCTCTCCTCTTTCCGTGTCTCTGTGTCTGTCTTGTCTGTCTGTCTGTCTGTCTCTCCTGGCCACATTGCTGACTGCCGCTGCAATAACCCCCCATTGCACTGCTACCTAGTTAGAAGCCCAACACCCATCCACACCCCTTGCGCTCCCGCTGTTCTCCCGTGTTTCCCAACCGACGTGGGGGTGGGGAAACCCTAACGGGGAGCGAAGAGGTGAGGCAGCCCTCCCCTACCCCCCTGGCCGCCTTCCTTCTTCCCTTCCTAGGTAGCAGAACCTTAGAGCTTTTTTCTTTTTCTTCCCGGTCTGAACAAAGACCTGGTTGGGGCTGAAAACCTAAAGCCACCGATCAGAATCCGGGCTGCTCCTCACAGCCAGGGCTTTGGGCTGTCCAGCAAGCAGGGATCCCGTGGGCTGGAGTATGCTGCGGCCTGGGCCTGGGTCTTGGATGAAGTTCTGGGATGCAAAAGAGATGGGGACAGTCAGACGTGATGAGAGGATTCCACTTTGTGAACACTTTGCCTTCTCTCCATCTATTTCAACACATCACCTCCCCCATCCTTACTGGGCTCCTAAGGACTGAACCAGACAGACTTGCGGAGTCCTGTCAAAGTAAGGCATGGCCAGGGTTTCCCAAAGTGGGGAGCCTCAGGCTCTGCATTGGAGTTGCTGTAGTAAACACAGAGCCCCTCAGCCATATCCCTGTGCCCACTAGGTGGAGTGGCAGTTGCTTGCTCTCCCATTCTTGTAATCCTAGGCAAATTCTACCAGCCCTGCATGGACTCCGGACCACCATAGCCAAACACTTTCAAAGGGAAAGTGCTTGGGCCAACCAGTGTCTCCTACACTTGCCTGGAATTACAGGTGAAGTAAGGTAAAAGGGTTCCTCAAAGTCTTCCTTCCAGCCTACTGCACAGAGAGAATGGAAGTCAACAGGTCTTGGAACCTGGGAGTTGGGCCTTTCGCAAACTTCCCCAGTGGTCCTTTATAACTCTGCCAGTATTGATGGTGCACTTAACTGTACCATATTCCGGGCTCTTCTCTGGGGATACAAAGATGATTGGCCCTTGGGGTGATTGGAATGGGAAGATCCCTTTTGCTCAGAACAAAATCACCAGCTGTTTGCTCCAGCAAACCTCAACTCAAACCTTGGGCAGATGAGTTGTTAGCCAGCCTTGGAGAAGAGACCTGGCCCCTGTAACCCCAGTCAAGGCTGATCCCAGGAGCTGAGCCAGGTGGGGAGGAGGAAGGTCTAAACCACTAAGGAGCTTGGTGTCACACTTATAACCTGCCCCAACTCCTTTGGGCTCCTGCCAATCCAGTCTCTCATTCTCTCTCCTTCTGAAAAAGTGTAAAATAGCAGTTCTCACAGCATCTTCTGAACCTAGCCCTCCTGTACCTCCATGCACCCACATTCCAGGGATGCCGTATGGGTGCAGGCAAAGTTCCCAGGTCTGAATGGGGTTCATGTGGTCTCAAGAAAAGCTGTTTCAGTGGTGCTTGGGGGCTTGGACATAAACCATGACATCATGCTTTCTAAGCCACCCTGTCCCCTTTATTTCTCAAGAGTGTGTACTCCCACCTGCTACCCAGCAGGGCTCTGGCGTCCAGCCTGATCCACAGGCTTCTGCACCTGCCTTTCACTCTGCCAGAATCATTTCCCTGGTAAACGCACATGAGCCCTTAAGGTTCCATTCTGCAGCTTTGGCCAGCAGGCCCTTCCTGCCCAAAGCATGATGCCAAGGCCCCCTGCACTTCTGCTGCAAGGATGCTGTCTCCTCACTAGTCTGTTCCACAAGACTGAGTTTCCAGAGGGCTCCTGAGCACTTTACATAGTGCTGCCGGACAATAGGAGTCTAAAGAATAGAACAAAAGGATGGGCGGGAGGCGAGGGGTGCTTCCAGCCAAGACCCTCAGAATCACCTGTAAAGGAGGGCACTCACTGAGAGCTCCAGCTCCCACTGCAACCACATCAGTAGCCCAAGTGCTGGTTAGGAAAGGACCTGCTTTCCCCTCCACCCAACAGCATGGGGAGCTGCACCATGACTTCATCTTGGCCCCTGGTGCAGGGCAGCAGCTCAGTGTCTGTGCTGAAGGGAACAATGGGGCTTGGAGAGAGCTTCAGAATGTCAGGAGAGGTGGCACAGCGATCCACCTTGCAGCCTTTTGCAGTGCTGCTGAACCATAAATCCTTTTGTCTTGGGGCCACTCTACTCTTAACCCTGTGGAACCTTTCAAAAGACCTCTTGGGATAGAGTTTCCCTGTCTTCACAGTGGCTTCTCCTTCAGGTCTAGATGTTTTATCCACATGCCATTTTGAGGGAAGCTAGTGTGCCTCTGCCTGCCTGGCAGGGATCGAAGACCATGAGTCTGCAGCCTGGGCAGCAGACATGGCCTCTGCCCTCCCCTCAGGAAGCTATAGTCTGGTGGGGAAGGCAGGACAAAGGGAAGAGGGTAAAGGACACAGCACTGGCCTGCCCCACATGCCCAAGGTTGTCCTTCCTCCCGCAGGAGCAGAGTGCCACAGGGGACAGGGCAGGGTGCCTTGCTCACCCAGGAGACAGGCTGGTGATGTAGCTGGCACTTTGTCTCCATCTTACACACAAAGAGACTGAGGTTGAAGGATGACAGAGGCCCTGCGTCGGGAGGTAGCACGAATCACTTCTCATGTCACAGGGGGCTTCTTCGCTGGAGTCTTCTTTTTGCCGTAGTCCAGAAAGCTACTAACTACTTATATTTAAAACTGAGAAGTTCAGCTCTTAGTCACACTAACCACGTTTCAAGCGCTCGGTAGCCACATGTGGTTAGCGGCTGCCATATGAGACAGCTCAGCTCTAAAACATTTCCATCATCACAGGAAACTCCAACACTTCTCTAGAGCACAGATCAGCAAACAGCTGCCAGGTCTGACCCACTGGTTAGTTTATAAAGTCATATTTTGCCACAGCCATTTATATTCATTTGCATACTGTTATGGCATTTTTTTTCCAGAAAGTTCTGTAAGGATTGCTCAAGAGCAGGGGTCAGCAAACTACAACCCATGGACCAAATCTGGCCTATTGCCTGTTTTATAAATAAAGTTTTATTGGAACAAAATTAATTTATATATTGCCTATGGCTGCTCTCTGAACTACAAGCCTATAACACAGAAAAATCTAGGTGTTGTGCTTCATATATAGGAAGAGCATGCTGACGTCTTGTCTATAGAAATTCTCACAACTGACCATCACTGATCTAAAATTCATTCTCACAGTGTGGTCCCTGGGCCAGGAGCATCAGCACCCTTGGCAATGTGTTGGAATACAAGTTCTCAGGCCCTGCTGCAGACCTGGTGATACAGCATTGCTGGAGGTGGCCCAGGAATCTGGGTATGAACCTGCATTCCAGGCAATTCTGATGCTCCCTTAAGTCAAAAAACTTCAGTTCCAAGACACTCTTTGGAGGGAGTGCCAACAAGTGACTGGCACAACAAGGGTGCTAAATGGGCTCCTGTGGATAACAGAAGAGTTTGGAAAGATGTCAGGAGAGTGACATCCTGTCTGCTGCCTGGTCCCTCTGCAGCAAAGGCTTTGAAGGCCTTCCATGGGGGATGTGCCAACCACAAGAGACCCTCACACCAGGCGCCTGCTGTGTGGATGCCCAGGCCCTGCCGCCTGCAGGCCCCACCCTGCCCGCCTGTGGAGCGTCAGCACATTTGGAGCTGCCTCCACGCATAAATTCATGGACCAGCTGTCTCTTTTAATCTGGTTGCAAGATAAAACCATTAATAGATGTCAGACACATTGGCAATGATCTCTTCATTAATAATTTCCCCCTTTCTGAGGATAAAAAAATTAGTAACAAGCAACCATCAATAATTCAGAAATACAAGTTAACCTTTCTATTAGCAGAGTCACTGTGCACACACCACACACTCTTCCAGAGCCAGGAGCTCTGGCTGGAGTAATGTTTGTATGGCAGGAATATGAATACACATTAATGCTGTCTGTCAAGACCTGCAAATATAAATAACCCAAATGCAAGTCAGAAATCGTATGTTTCAAGTTTAACCTCACGATCCAACCATTTGGTTTTGTAAAAGCACACATTATCCCATAATATGGCCCTGTCCAAAAGCAAGATTGACGAAGAAATCCATTTTCAATTTGAGGCTCTTATGGTCAAAAAAATTTTTCCTTATACCAAACTAACACTGCTGCTCTATAATTTCCTCCCTTCAAAAGCTAGCTCTTCTCTCCGGAGACACACAGAAATGGCCTGGTCACATCTCCAAGTAGCCTTTCTTTGGATGTTGGATGTGCTCCAGGCATGCATTCTGTTCCTTATAATCTTCCTGGTCCTATTTGTATCTGATTTTCAGGTCCCCATCACTGGTTCCTCTCGGACACCGCTTTTGTAAGAAAGCTTTGCACCTGCCCATTCCTCAAACCTCGGTTCACCACCCGTATGACCACATACTAGTCACTCTGCCTCTCCAAATCTGTTTCCCCATCTGTGAAATTGGGGTGATTATTCCCACCTCACTGAGCTGATGTGAGAATTAAGTGAGTTAATGGATGTAAACACACCTACAATAGGACCTTGCTGATTCACCAGATTATTGCCTGTGATTTCTTCCTACTTCCAAGCCTTTGATAGATCATACACCCCAGCTTTGACTCCAGGCCAATTCTGTGAGATACCTAGCCAGGAGCATTGTGCAGATAGCCAGCTGCCTCTCTTTGGGCCAAACACTGCACATGATCTAGATATTGGCAAGTAGAACTCAGAATCCAGGCTGCCGTGCATCTAATACTTGGACTTCATCTTGCCCAAGTGGAGTCTGTCAAGCAGCTGTTTCTTTTAATTAAAAAGGAAGCCAAGTGAAGTGTGGCAAACACCTGCCATGGCTGTTTGCACCCCCGGCATGCACCTGGCCTTGTGCTGAGCACTGAGGATGTCAAGTGAAAGTGGCCCATCTGCAGGAACCCCCAGCCAGCCCATGCTGAGATCACAGCAGCACACCAGAGAATGGATGGTGTCAATGTTAGAATGATAGCCCTTAAACATGCCTGAGATATGGCCCCAGCCTTGCGTCAAGCAGCATGGCTTTTCTGGCAAAGCAAAGGGAAAGCCACTGTGCCCAGCAGCTAGTGCTCTGGAGTTGGACACATGCCTCTTTAGCATTGAGGTTCCCCCAAGACTTTCAGCCCTTCTCCTAGTGCAGACTCCAAACTTGAATCCTAGAAGGATCCAAGTAGGGTTGGACTCATCATGATGAGATGAGGTAAATCTGTTACTCTTCCCCATCCCTTGCACCCAACCTGTCACCCACCAGCTAGGAAGCCACACTGATACCCCCACTGCCTGCAGCATGAAGTCCACAGGCTGCACCATGGCCAAAAAGACTGTCACCTGGCCAGGCCCAGCCTCCCTTTGTAGCCCATCCCCTCCCTCTTTCATCTTAGACTCCTCCCATAGTGAAGTCCTCACCAGGCAAAGAACAAAAGAAGAGAATTCCAAGTGGCTGCAACAGCCTGGGCAAGTGACCACAGGCCTGAAAGAGTCTGTGTCCTCAGAGGTGAGGAGGTGCCTGAAAGCCCGGGGTCTTAGGTGTGGTGGCTCTCTGTGATCTGATTTCATTCCCTGGGCTGCACCTCCACACTCTTTATTCCAAGCCACACAGGACTCTTCCAGTTATCTTCCTCTGGGTCTTTGCCTGTGTATGTCCCTCCCTCTGGGATGCCAAATTCAAGATCGTTAGCCTTCTTTATCCTTATTTGGGCAGCCCGATCCTTATCCTTCCAGGCTGTACTTTGAGCAGTATCCTCAGACTGGGTAAAGAATTCATACCCTTTCCATTCCTACCATTCACAGATCCACCTTCTCCACAAGGATGCAGCATCTGAGCCTGCCAGGGCTGTGTCTTACCCACCCCACTGCCCACAAAGCCAAGCCCTAGTGTAGCATACAGCAGGCCATATCTTATACCCTGAGCCACTATTTGCAGCTACTTTAAAGAATGCATAATGTATTAGCTACTGTTATTCTCTTATTATTTTGTTATGAAATTTTACTTTTTTCCATAAAATAAAAAGTTAAATTTTTTTTAAAGGTTAGGGCTAAGTTTGCCTTCCAGAGCCAAATATATTAAAGATGAGTTGCTTCTAAACAGCAGGGATGGTACCTGATTGTAAAAGTCAATGGAAGGCCACTTCATCAGACGGGAACCCAAGGAAGGCTCTCAGGTGCACAGAATGGGATGTGTCAGGGTGACACTTCCCAACTGTCCTTGATCCCAGGAACCAGCAAGAGCGCTTGTTAATAATGCAGAGTCCTCCGTCATCCCAGGTTGATAAACTCAAACCTTCAGGGAAAGGCTTAGAAATTTGTGCCGTTTATGAGTCTCATGAAAAGTAAATGGGTAACTGTTGAGGACCACACAGGAGCACCAGGGACTTTGCTCTTGTCCAGCTGGCAGAAACACCTGCCAGAGGGCAACCACAGCAAAGGCCTTAGAGACCCCAGCAGCTGACTGCCCGTGGTGCTGAGCCCGCGCCACATGGGTGGGGTTTGTCCACTTCCCCACCCCATGCCACCCCCGCACATCTCAGCAACACTTCTGTCTAGGAGTAGTTACAAAATTGGACAGTGACACCTCTATATGCAGTTCTCACAGCTTAGCACCTTCAGTAAAACTTGAGATCTTCTGCTTCCCAAATTCTATCTGAAAATAAACTAGTAAGCTAGGCATGGTTAGTGTATTCCTATAATCCCAGAACTTTGAAAGTTTGAGGCAAGAAGATCATGAGTTCAAGCCCAACCCAACCAACTTAGTAATTTAGCGAGATCCTGCCTCAAAATTTAAAAAATAAAGGCTGAGTGTAGCTCAGTGAGAGGCCCTGGGTTCATTCCCAGTTATCCACCCCTCCAATGGTTCACATCCCATCTTTTGGCCCAGGAAAGGCTTAGCCCAGGGAAGTGGGTGAGTCCTAAAACAATCAGCCTAGGTTCATCTGTTTATCTCTCTGTGTTGATGATGGTCACAGTAACCGACAATCCTGCAAAGACTGAGTGGATGGAGGGCGAGGGGTTCACCCAGGGATCATGGGCAATCCAGTAACCTCTCTTATGAGTCATAATGCCCCTTTGCCCTTCTAGTAAGTTGTCTAGAAGTCTAAGCAGTTACCTAGGGTCCACCATCCGCCTACCTCCTCCTCTTCCTCCTCCTCTTCCTCCTCTCTGTTTTTAATCAGCCAGTAACTCTGTAGCTCAGTAGTGGTAAACTATGGCAGTGGGCTGTTTGTCCTCTTTGAAAGCTTTGAAAGCTTCACCATCACTGCCATAGCTGAGTCCCTAGAATGCTGGTTCCTTAAGTTTCAGAAAATTATGTCTGTGTAAGAAGTATTTTATTACACTACATAGAAATATATTGCACCCAAAATTTAACCACAAATTTCAGCCCCCAGGAGCCGCAAGCACACACGCACACACACACACACACACACACACACACACACTCATGCTCACATACACAATGGAACCGAGCCATGGTGATGGCGGAGGGCTTCTGAGTGCACAGAGATTGTTTTCAGGTGCAAAGGGTCAGAATACACACATTGATTCAAGCCATTCTTATGTCAAAAAGAACGTTGACAAATCATTACTTCTATAAGCTGAAAAAAAACACTAATAACTCAAGGTAGAATCAGAGTGAGTTTAAAGTGAACATGAGGAATTGAGGGTACACACTCAGCATATAAAACCCCAGAAAACACCACCTGGGAGCACAGGAATCATCTATCTTATCTGGAAGCCTGTCTCCGGAGTGGCACATTTGGGGATTGGTTTGAGGACGGAGTGTGCGCTCTGGGAACAGAGCTGAAAGGTAGGGGTGCGGCTGGGGGCCATCACTGATAAACACTGTGTGCACTCGGATTGCCTACCACCGAGGCTTAAAGATTGATGATTGTGAGGACTTCGCCTTTGGCTTTGCTTTGAACCTGGAGTTTCTGAGTACTTACCTTGAACCCCATGGCCCTCCAGCTCTCTTATCATTCCCCCAATTACAGATGAGGAAACTGAGGCACAGGAAGTTTTAATGGCTTCAGATTGATATTGGTTTTAGATTTTATTTTTCCAACAAGAGCTCCTGGACATTTTAAAGCCACTGTAACTGTGTTTCCCAGTCAGGAGCCAGAAACAGAATCAACCGGGAACTTCGAGCCTGCCCATCTCAAATCCCTTTTCAATTGACAGAGAGTTCAGTGGAGCTTGGCTAATAAGCAGAAACAAACAAGGTTCAGTTTACCCAGAATAATATATAGCATCTATAGTAAGTTGTAGGCTAGGTTCTTCCCAGAGCAAGAGAATATGCAGTCATAGTTTGGGCAGTCTTGTTTCTTCTGGACTGTGCTTTCTGCATCTTTCAGGCCTTTCCTTATCTACCCCGTGAGCAGCTGAGATGAGATACATCATATACCCCCAAAACCCCACACTGGAAAGGTTAATGCTTCCCCAGTGCCCAGCTGGGGTCAAAACCCCCTTATCAGGAGACAAGATATCTATATAATTCTTCTCTATGCAAGCAGTAAAGCCCTGTGGATGTTTTAAAATGAAGTACATGAAATTTTAAAACCTGTTAATAAAGTTTCTCTACTCTGATGGAATTAAAAAATCAGCCATAGATAAATGTTAAAGATTTCCTTACTGCTAATAATGCTTCCCCCTCATCCCTCTTTTTTCCCTCCTCCAACTCTTCCAACATGAATTTATTTTCTATTTGAAAGCCAATCTCACTGGTTATTAGATATTCTCCCTGCTGTCACTATCAGTAAATTATTAAACAGCTGACCAAGCTTTGTTTTAAAATGATTCTCTTATGAAGCTGGTGATATATTTGCTATGAATACCGAATGGTGCCGCGGTCTCTGAGGACACGTGAATGATTCCTATTTACTACCTTTAGCAAAATGTGTGTGCAATTAGCAGCAAGCACTCGACTTGAATCACAGGCAGTGAGATGCGTGTAGCTCATTTACATGGGGCTCTCTCCCCTCACTATACATGCACTCCCTGCTAGAAGAACTACGTTCAGCTTCCAGACTGTGTCACCAAGTAGCCGGTGCTCTTACCTTTCATCATTCCTCACCTATCTTGTCCCACCTCAGACTTGGACATGCTTGTGGTAATCCCTTCCTTACTTAATGAAGCAGCTGATTTGTAGTGAATTTCTATTCAAAGAAAATCAGCCTGATTGGGATAAACTTACTGAACTTGTCTATATTTCTACTGCCTCACCTGTAAAATAGAGGTCCTATGTCCTAACTCCTGGATTCTGTAATAAAAACAAGTGCCAAGCACAGTGCCTGACATCCAATAAGCCCTCAGGAACTGCTGGCTACTATTTCCCAGCCATTACTGCTTTAGTCCAGATTCTCTGGTTGTAAGCAACAGAGATTCTTTTTAAACTCATTCTAGCCAAAGATGAAATGTGTGGATTTACATATTCAAACAGTTGTTGGTCAGTTGAGATCTGACCTAGGAATTGGTTTTGGTTATTTGGATTCTCTGTTGTGTGCCACTTGATGAGGAAGTTGAGAGACAAGCAAGAGATGGGAAGGTAACTCAGAAATTGGTCAGGCAAACAACCGCTTCCAACCCTGACTGTGAAGGACAAGGAGAGGTTAATACCCGGAAAGTGGCACCATCACAGGTGCGCCCAAGGGAAGCTAAAGCTCCCTTTGATGCTAAGGAAGTCACCCCAAGCAATAGGAAAGGGCAATTCCTTGCTTCTCCTTTTCCCGTGCCTCCCACTCCCAGCACGCAGTCATTGTTTATCATTGGCCAAACTCCTGCAATCAGATAAGCAGGAGGCCAGGGAGAGGCCACAACAGGATTCTGTTCCTCTGAACAGAGCCAAGCAAGAAAAGGCAAGTATGGGTGATGGGAAACAGGCTCTGGACTGTGCAAAAGAAAAGGATAGTTGCATGGCCAGCCTCAGAAACTGGTCACCCTCAGAAGGGCTCTGCTTCCATTGCCCTTCACTCCACGTATCAGCTCTGTTTATCCAGCTTTGCTTACCAAGGAACATAGAGAACATAGAGATTTTCTAATATCCTCCCAACTCCAGATTCAAGGAAGACAGGGCTTTCTTTCCTTTCCCAGCTCCCACTTAAAGAATCCCCACTGGTCACATGTCTCTCCCTTGAACTAATGACAATGGTTGAATGATGAGATGCTATGATTTGGCCAGTTTGAGTCATGTGCTCATCATCCCTGGGCCAAAGAGACCAAATTTATTCTGAGAATCAGGGGAGACGGTGGAGAAAAAACCAGAGTATCCCCAAATCAGCCAAGGACTATTCTCCCAGTGGACTAGACTGGGAAATTTAGAGTATGGTGATCATCAGTTGTATTCATTATTTCCAATCCTCCTTCCCAAGACTTGGTAGGATGACACTTCTGGATCACCTTGAAATTAGGTGTGACCGGGTGAGTTGCTTTGGCCAACAAAACAAGAGCAAGAGTGATTCATGTTGCTTCCAGGCGAAAACTTTGCAACAGCAAATAACAGGGTATTTCCTTTTTCTTTATGAGGAATTCATGGAATAGAGCTTCTTGCCAGTTCTTAAGGGCCATGCTGTACAAGCCAATAAGCAAATGTTTGTGTTTTAGGTCACACCAATTTGGTGACTTGGTAGTTTGTTGGTTTGTTTGTTTCTCTGGTGGTGGTAGTGGTTATAGTAGTAGAATCTGGACCACTCTGGCTGATTCGTTCAATAAGAAAAGCATTCAAAACAGTAAGTCTTCTCAAACTTGTCCCCGGATAGCTGCCCTTCAAAGCAAGACTGAGCACTAGTCTGAAACAGCCATAAATGTAAGTAGAGGACAGAGAAGAAATGGTATGGTACTCGTTATTCTTGGTATCAGCTGCCAAGTCTCTCTTCCCTTCTGCCTCACACTAACATTTGCCCAACTTGATAACGAGAGTTAAAAGCCACCATGCACTAATCACTTGTCACATGCCATACACCATATGAAGCATCCTTGGTATACTGTATTTACAAGTGTGTGGAACATTGTCATCCTCAGACTTCAGAAGTGAAAATCAAGATGCTGAGCAGCAATCTAACATGTCCAAAGCCACACAGCGGGTTGAGCCAGAATTCAGCCTCCAGATTATCTGGTCAGAAAATGTAATCTTAACTGCTATTTTTTTTTTAAAAATCTCCTTTGTAGAATCCCAAAAATATCTCCCACATCTGGAACAACCTGCCCCCGTAGGATTATACCTGTATTAGCACTGCTTTCCCAGATGATGTGGTCCACCCTGTCCTGGTGATGAGGGATCTAAAGGGTTCTGGTTGGGTAGTACTGATGATTTGCTGTCAGATCAGTTTGATTACGGATCCCATGAAGGTTTCCATTCTGGCTCTTTCGACAGCACTTTTGTCTTAATCTTTTAGAGCAAGCTCTTATGTTGTTCCTGAAATCTAGAAATATGATCCACTTCACATCCTTATATCTAAGTGATTACTGCTATCCTGTGCTACTGAGTGCTGGACTTTATCTTATGTGGACAATTGGATATGTCTGACCACCTGCCCACTCACCCCATCTGATCTCATTGTAACCAGTTTGGCCCCCTCATAGCCAACCAAATTTACCTCAAATGGAGTCCTTGTAACTGGTGAGAATTTTCTCTCTACTTATTTTAACAAATAATCTTAGATCATCCACCAGGTACCAATCTCAAACTAGGTACTAGATGTAAGTTGGTGAAAAAATTAGACACTCATTACTTTAAAGAGCTCACCTTTGAATGAGAAAGTCACACAAAGCATACATAATTGCATTAGTGTATAATGTATACTATTCTGGAAATTTCTGAGTTACTCTGCCCCTACAGTCACAACTCCAAGAACTCTGCTTTCCTGTGCTGTTCTTTCCTGGATGTTTATCAGTTGTCAGTACAAGTGGATTACAAATCCATACTGTATCAGTAGATGCCATCAGGTGCTATGCCCAAGCCTATGGATATGTTTCTTTAATTGTCCTAGATCTTGTTATGTGTTCAGGGACAGGAAAGAGATAATGTTGACATAAACAAGGGGAAGGGCCCAAGGAATGGTTAAGAGATAGAAATGGCAGGATATAAGGGTAAGAGAGGGGAAAGGAGGCCAGTTGAAGAAAATGCAGGAGTCATAACAACTGCATAGTTCCTGTAGGTAAGGAAGAGAGGGAAGGCTGAGCTGCAGATTAGATCATAAGCTGTAGCCAATGAGTTTGCTATTCCAACCACACAAAGTATCTTTGATAAGAAACCACCCCTTATTTAAATGACAATAATTAGCACTGTCTTTAGCAAACTCATCACTAAAAGCCATCAATCCTCATGGTCAAGTCTCATGACAGAATCTGATCCCCTCGCAGCTGGCGGAGGTTGGAGGGGAATCCCTGTGAAGGTCTCTGAACACACATAATCTGCTCTCTGTTCGATTCATATCTCACTAATGCTTCCCAGCTCTGTAAGTATGCGTTGCAATCTTCTGCCTCCCAGAGGAGAGAATGGAGAGAGGGAAATCCGAGAGACTTTTCCACGCTCGAGGAAGAGCCTCAGTCCATCGGCCTCAAAGGGCCCTGGGCTCTTCTTCCAGTGCACTGTGCTTTCTAGGAATGTCCACCAAATTGTCAGCGTTGGATGGCTGGAGCTGGATTTCAAAAAATCCACCCACTGGGAGTCATGACAAGGAAGTCAGGTACCCCAGGACAAACCATTCTGTCTTAGGGCTCAGCACAGGTGTTGCCAGGTAGGGAAGGACCGAGTGATACTTGGGAAGAGCAAGCACTACCATTCTCTCTTACTCTGTAAACATTTTCCTTTGAAAAAGTGGACATTGAAGCCAGGCTCAGAAAGGCCTACATGCAGAACCTGGCTCCAATAAGTCAATTCAATATTTTAATTAATGATCACATTTTACAATAAAGAAGGAGATACAGTGCATCTACCCATTAAAATGAGAAGAAGGTTTGTGGAGACTTCAGAGTCCAGAATTAGTGCTGCATAATAAGCATGCTGCCTTCAACTTCTGCATCCATGAAGCCTCAGTGAAAATGCTTTCTATCCTTTGGAAAAGTATTCCATCTGTGGAATCAGCTTCTTGATAAGGCAGTAATTACTGGAGCAATTTTAGCAGGTACAAAGGCATTTTTTAATAATCTCAATTATTTAAAAGCCAATTAATTATCTAGTCCATGGATCAGAGGCCAAAGGGGATTTTTCTGTATAAAAATGGTTACCATGACAGAGAAAAGGGGGAATTCAGCTGCCTTCAAATAGCTGCTTTCTGTGACTTTGTAGTTACAGCTATTGTGCTTGGTAGAGCTGGTGGAGGTTCAACCACTAGCTTGCACAAATGGAGTCCTGGATCCCAGGCCTGGCACCACCACTGACTGCTTCTTCCTAAAGTAATTAACTTTTACTTATGGTTCTATGAAAGCAAAGAAGAGGATACCAGAGATAGATGGTCTCTGAGCCTCTGTCAGATTTTGACAATCTATAGTTCTATGGGAGCTGTTTTGTTTTATTTTGCTTTGCTTTGCTTTGTTTTTTGGTACAGCTGTTAAAAATTTCTCCTCTGGAGAGGAAAAATAAGGAAAACTGACAAACACTTAAAGGCAGGGATCATATTTGGGTTTGGAAAAACAGTTGAACAACTGCCTAGGGTGGGTTAGCTTGGGGAAAGAAGGCAAGGGGTCAATGATACATGTTTGACAGATAAATGTGCTCCTATAAATGTGGATGTGTTTACTTTGGCAGTAGAAAAAGCCTCCCCCATTCACTGAGCATTGACTGCATCTAGGCACTGAGTGAGGTTGGACTTTGCCTCCAAAGGCATTGCAAGGCAGGCACACCTGGCCCAGATGGTAGCCCACCAGTGGGTCTATTTGGGTTATCAAGTCAGAATATCCTGGAATCTAAGGCTCTGCTTTCTCATATGGGCATGACCAGTCATGTCTGGAACCCCTTCAACCCACCCTGAAGACCATCAGAGTTTGTATGTGCCCTTTGCAGGCACAATGGCTTTGCCAAGGAGTAACCACTTCCAACACATGTCCTTCCCACTTGAGAAGTTTTCAAGCAGAATCAGAAGAGCTTGCAAGTTTATCATCTTGCTGGTTCCTCCAGCACCCATAGTGGGTTCCTTCATGACTGACTCCTAGAGTAGCAGGACAATGGGTTCAAACCTCTGCTCTGCACCCCCTGGCTTTTCAACCTGTGGCAAATCACATAGCCTCATTCTGCTTCAGTTACCCTCTGTATAAAAATACTATTGTAGAGATTAAAAGGAAGTTCCTTGCAATGAGTCTTTGTACTCCCACCACACATGGAGATGGGCTTTCTCTGAGAGGTAATCAGGTCTTGAGTGTTGAGTCCTTCTGAATGAGATTGGTCTCTTTATAAAAACTGGCCAGAGAACATGTGTGAATACAAGGAGAAGTCAATCATCTGCAACCAGAAAGAGAACCCTCATCAGAACTGACCATGTTGGCACCTGATCTCAGACTTCATCCTTCAGAACGGTGAGATAAATTTCTGTTGTTTATAAGCCACCTAGTCTATGGTACTTTGGTATAACAGGCTGAATTGAGCCTTGCCTGCATGTAGATGTGATATAAGTAATAAATAAGTTATGTGACTTTGTGCAGTTTTCATCAGTGCTATAAGGTTAAGCTGCCCTTATTTCTAAATTGGGATAATAATCTTTGTACATCTATTCAACAGCTGTTTACTGAGCTCCTATTAAGTGCCCTGTTATAAGAGCTGAATATATCACATTAAATAAAATGAGATCCGTGTTCTCATGGAGTTTGTATTCTTTTGGATATAAGTGATGGTCAGGACAGTCAAATCAATGTGTGATGTGGAAAAGGAAAAGGTGATAACATCTGAGCAGCAATCTGGATCAATTGAGCCAAGTGAGTTCAGGCAGGAAGGAGATTCCACCCCGAGAGAACAGTACATGCAGAGGATTTAAGGGAGGATCATGCATGGCATGTGAATGAGACCACTAGGGACAGCAATGCATAGGAGAGAAGTGAGTAAATGAGATTCTGGGTGAGGAGAGACTCTGGCTGCAGCACAGTGTGTCATAAGCAGGATAGGCCCTGCAGAGGCTCCTGAGTGTGTTTGGGGGCCATTAGAGGCACTAGAAGGAAGATTGACATGATTTGACATGGACACAAGTTAATGTAATGCATGACAGAACATGGGGCACTGGGACAGGTGAAAAGCATTCTAGAAGTTACAGAAGGGGCCAGGGATATAGTTCAGCAGCATAGCATTTGCCTGGCAAGCTTGAAGTCCTGAGTTCGACTTCTGGCTCAAAAAAAAAAAAAAGGCAGCTATGGAAGACTCAGAACTTCAAGAATAAAAGAGCATTTGAACCAAGAGTGTGTTCAATGGGAAGAAACCAATATTTGAAATGAAAGTTGCAAGCATGAGTCTTATCAAATCACTTGCCATTGTCTCCTCTTTGTGCCTTGCCCTGGGCTAGGTGCCAAGGATTCAGTGGTGACTCCACTGTAAGAGATTAGACTGGTGATGATTTCTGTGAAGCCAATAGGATTGAAGGCCTATTTGTTATTGCTGCATTGCTTAGCTAGGTGGTGATCTCTACCACTGACTGAGATGCTTATCTAACAGATAAGCTGGCTTGTCTAACAGATATGCAGATCTCACAATCCAAGACATGATGATCTGGTGGAGGTAACTCCATCAGTGCACTCACTTCACACCCATTCTCAAGGAAATCTGCATTGTCTTTGGCCATTAAGATAACACCAGGCTTCTTATTTTCTCAGAGAATTAAAAACTATTATAAAATTCAGCCTGAGAAAATAAATCATCCCAGAGAAGAAGCAATCTAGCCTTAGTAGTCCTCTTTAAGGAGTGCTGATTTTGTGAAAGGAAATTTTCAAAGTGTTTTATATCAAGGAACTCATTTGATCTGCTGCTTGCCGTACAGCTGCCAGCTCCTCCATGTTTTGGCCTGTGGACTTTCTCTTCCTGATAGAGTCCTCTTGGTATGGCAAGCAGTGGATTAGTACCTCTTCCGTGTGTTTCGCCCATACATGCACACACATGCAATGCACTCATCTGCATGCATTCACAAGGGCAGCCATCAATTAAGGACAGATGGGAATTGATATGTAAATGCTCCAGCTCCTTCACTTCTCAAGCCTGTGTTTTACTGTGAGGTGCTTGTTAAGAACAGGTTCCCAGATCTCCTTGGCAGGATTAAGTTCCAGTTACCTACAGTGATAACTTGCTCAGTAAATCACAATTTATTCCTCATTTACTTTCCAAACTCCTACTGTTCATCTACCTTCATTTCCCAATTAACTACTTGCTCTTAAATCTATTCTTGAGGTCTTCTTGCAGGGAAATCCAGATTAAGACACTGTCCCATGAGAGAGGAAAGTCCCACTGTCATCTTTACTTCAAAACTGAGAAAACCAAAGCAGTGAGAGATTGACTAATTTGTCCAAAGTTACACAGCGTATAAGCCCTAAATCCTGACTTTAAACCACCAGGCTCCAAAATCTGTGCTAAAAATGCCATGTTCCGCTGCCTTCAGTTGAGAGAACAACCATAGCTGCAGAACCCCAGCTTTATCTCCCTGCAATGTGAGACACACATATTGGAGTGCATGCACATTCTCCCAGATTCATCTACAACCTCCTCTTTGGAGATTCCAGCATGTAATTCAGAAGCATGTCTGAGAAGGTATTTGATGTGATTTTCAATGCAGAGCCACCACAAGGTGATCCATCAGCAAGCTGTCTTTGACAGAATTGATCTCCCAGGTCAGGAAACAAACCTCTATTTACGTAGGATGCACTTAGAATGTGCCCTCTTAGTAGCACACGGAAGATAAAGCACAGTCAATGACAGTTCTTGTCAATGAGTTTGTTATGGCAAAAGGGGAAATGCAAGCCTCTCTGGTCTCATGCTGCTGCAGATGCTCTGGATGTATGCCCTTTTCTTTATTTTTTTTGGTATGATAAACACTTGGCCCAAGTCTTTTAGCCCTACCTGTCAATTCCTTGATGTTTTCAAGTCCTTTTTGACCCAAGGTTTTTCACCCAGCAGCACAAAAGTAAAATGAGTACTTACATGGATCCCAGGCCATCAACAATTCTTTTGCTCTCAAAGTAGATCTCTCTGATTTTTCAATTTTGTTTCATGTCTAGATGAGTAATTTCAGGACCACAAGGTTGGTGAAGTCAGAGCTTTCCTACTCAAGATTTCTTGCCTTAGTGCAAAAAGAAAAAACCCATTGTAGCAAATGGTCTATGTGATTCATATGTTGCAGGTGTCAATGAAAATACTTTTTCCTTAAGGATACTTCAAATATCCTGGACCATAATGGTAGGGAACAATCCCAGAAAGTGAGAAGAGCATTTTTGGGGACCACAAATTATAAATTGAGCCTAGGGGACATACAAGGCTGTCCTTGTCCTGCCCTTTGAGCCAGATTGGAACATGAAAACTCTCTGCTCTTTTTAGTCACAACTGGAAGCTCTAGGGCTAGTGACTGCTGTGGCACTCATAGGGCAAGATAAGACTTGCTGAAGAAGATAAGCATCTGGGGAAATTATAGTTTCCTTATTGCCCCCTACCCCATCTTATCCTTGAAAGAGGCTTTACCATTCTTTTACCATTACTGTTCCTGGGAACACTCACTGCCTCCACCCACTGTCCTTGACACAGATGTAATTAATAAATACACAAGTTCTGGCTTCTCTGTGGCCTTTTGTTCCTCCATGAACAACTGGTCATCCAAGGTCCCTGCATTGCTACTTTACATTGTCTCTTTGTCTTTTTTCTTTTACCATGTACCGTAAACCTAGCAGGAGATCAGAGTCCACTGGAGGGAGTCTCTAAAAACTGGCGCCCAAACAGGGACCTAAGCCCACCTTGTTCTTGCCTGCCTGGCATACTGGGAGTGTTCTGACAGCATTTGGATCTCACAGGATAATTCTGGAGGCTTCAGGCACAAAGCTAAAATAAATGCTTTCAATATAGCTAATAATTTTGCTGAGATTAAAACAAGAGAATCTCTTTTAAAGAACAGTTTCAAGTACTCAATACCAGTGAGCAGTATTACCAAAATGCTCTAGGAAATAATTAAGTGTAATCCTTTTCTCCCACAAATAGGAACTTTGGATTTTAAAACTTGGGACAAGGACAGCCTTAGATGTCTCCTAGACTCGGTTTATGATTTGTAGTCCCCAACAGAGCATGATTTAAATAATTTTATATTATATATTTCTTGTCACTAGAAGATCTTATCCATTTTATTTTAGGGTAAAATTTGAGCTATAAAGAATGAGAAATTGAGGAATATAAGGTCTGATCAAAACTGCCTCTGCTGGTTTAAAGAGTAATGTTTTCAAAATAAAACTTTACTTTTTTTCTTATGGCAAGGTTTTCTATTCTTTATTCATACCTCAAAGAAATTATAAATAATGCAGCTGGCTTCTTCTTGCTCTTCATACAAGCTTATCACATTCAACTAATGTGTAGAACTAAGTTTAAAACAGAGAAAGGAAGAAAGGGAAGTGGGAGGAACAAATGGAAGGAAGAGGTCAAGGGACCAAAGAAAAGAAAATAGTATGTGGAGGACATTTTTTCAGGTCCCAAACTATTATATCATTAACCATATACAATAAAATGCAGTGGGTGGTAATTCAATGCCTTACTTAACTTGCCTCAGTAAATTTACTCTTGTCATGCCTTAATTCCAGGGAATCTCATCTTGTCCATTCCATCATCTCAGTCACAGAATGGTGGTGACATCAAGCAAGACATACAGCTTCTTAAGTATACTTCATTCTACAATGTACTTTGAGGCTTCTCTACATGAAGACACTGACTAGCTTCTTGGAGATGTGTCCTATACTGCATCAGTCGAGACAAGCTACATCATGCTGTAAAAAGCAACACCCAAATTTCAATGGCTGAGAATAACAAAACCATAGGTCCTGTTTATTCCATGTGCCTGTTGTGGAAATACTGGGGTTTCTGCTTCACACTCAGGGAACCAGCTACAGGAGGCTCCATCTCTGTTCTTCTAGGATTGCCAAACAGGAAATGGGGACATGCAGAACCCCACAATAGTTCTTAAATATTCCAACATGGGCTAAGATAAAAGACAATACATGCATACATGGAAATGTCACAGTGAAACCCATTTATTTGTACAATTAGCATGTGTTAACAGTTAATAAAAAATTTTTTGAGACAGGGTCTCTCTTTGTAGTCCAGGCTGGCCTTGAGCTAATTATGTAGTGTAGGCTGACCCCAAACTTGTGAACGTCTTACTGTCTTGGTCTTACAATCTCTGGCATTACAGGTATTCACCATGTCCAACCAACAGTTAATAAAATTTTTAAAATAAACTTTTATATTTCAAAACTAACAAAAATGTTAACACATCAGCTGATAGATTTAAGTGTAGGTAATAAACAAGAAAGGCATAAAACACTTTTTAAAAAATGATTCTTACCCTGGAGGTGACAGAGTCACTCTAATCAAGTCTCATGGGCCAAAGCAAGTCCTAGCACTGTCACAGCTCAGAAGAGAAACACAGTCTTATGAGCCTACAAAAAGAGAAAACTTACACATTCTGTAACCAACAATGCCAACTACATATGTATATTCCTTCTGACACGAAAAAGCTCATTATCTTTTAAAGAGGACAATGCCAAAAAATTCTAGCAGTTCCCTAAGAACAAACTAAATGTCCCAAATTCAAAGAAGGCAAAACTCATCAAGAAGCTGAGCCTTGGAAAATAAGCAGAAATTCTGTAGGCAGAGATGAGAACGTGGTCATTTGAGGTACAAAGAAGAGAAGAACAGAAGTGAGAGGCCAAGAGCACGTGAGTGACAGTGCAGAAGAAGGAGCCCTCACTCCTCAGTATCCCTGGTCTAGGACTCCCTGCAGAGACAGAATCTGTGTTGCTCAAACCCTTATATAAAATGGGGTGGTATTTGCATGTAACCTAGGCATGTCTGCCCATACTTTAAATCATCTCCAGATAACTTCTGATACCAGCTACAATGCAAATTCTAGGTAACTAATTGTTACATCGTATCATTTAGGGGATAACAACAAGGAAAAATGTCTGTACATGTCAGTATAGACAAACTTTTTCAAATATTTTCCATCCACAGTTGGTTAAATCTATGCATGTGGAACCTGCATATGTAGAAGGCTAACTATAGTTTGTTTTGTTATGAGTAAAATGTGTATGTAGCAATGTATAAGAACTAAGAAAGGGGTGGGAAGAGCTTAGGGAAAAACTGCATGCCAAGCTAAGAAGGTTGGGCCATTATTCATTTGTCGATCAGTCCACAAATATGCGCGAGAACAATATTATACTCTGAAAACCTAGGAGCAAAATAATGAAAGCAGAAGACAGGGAATGGCTTCCAAAAGGACATTGAAAGAAGAACTGAGCTTTTTTTTTTTTTTTTTTTTTTTTTTTTTGAGTGAATTAATGAAGGGTAAGTTTATGGGGGTGAGGGGCTAAAACCAAAGGTGATTGAGATACAAGGTGTATGTAGCCTCACACCCAAAGATTACAGGAAGAACGAGACCAAGGAGAGCTGATTTGTGGGCCACAGGGGATGGTTAAGTAAACTTGGAGATACCAAGGGCAGGCAGATTTGCCCAGCACTTCTGTGCAGGTCATCAACTGTGTGGCGAGCCCTCTGGTGGACACTCTTGGTACTCGGCCTGATCATCAGCATTACCTACCTTTCCTGCACTGTCCCTGACTTCTGTGGGGGAAGCCACCCTGGCCTTTGCCTCCAGCCAGCCCTATCTGGGACTCAGAAGTGTGGCTTTGAGGCCCTGGAGCCACTTTGTTAATATGCAGGTGTCAAGTCCCACTGTTTCTTTCTCCCTGCAGCAGTCCCCGCAGGGTCTGACAGGTATAGAGTAGAAAGGTCCAGCTCTCAGGACAACTGCTGTACATAACTCCTGTTGCAGGATGCCCTGCAGGGTCAGGCTGAAGCTCCCTCTGTGCGTCTTTGACCTGAAGTCACATCTTCCCTCTGCACCCTCCCTTTCCAGGGCCTTCTCACATACCATCACTGGTTTCTCCTGGGAGCCGTTTCTTAATTCATCCCTTACAAACAGATGCCCACTTCAGGGTCTACTTTTGGGTAACCCAACCTACACCAAGCACCTATAGTATGCCAGACCTTTTGAAGGGCACTGGGATTTGGACACTGAAAGACGCATCCTGCCACAGAGCCCACACTCTGGTGGAGCCACAGAGGCGTACTCTGATGATTTCAGCACAATGTGTGAAGGTGTTGCGGGAGGGCGATGCTGGGGGAAGGAGTTGGGTGACAAGGTCAAGGGCTCTTCATCCATCTAAAGGAGGCAGAGAAGGCTTCATAGAGGAGATGACCCTTGATCTGCCTCTTTAAGAATGAAGAGGGTTTTCCTAAGGGAAAGGTACAGAAGAACATTAAAGGTAGAAAGAATAATAAGTCACAGTCAACGAGCATGAAGGGAAAATGTGGGTAGGAAGATTTCACATCATTTGCCACTGCGAGAGCAAAGGGCAGAATAGTGATGGACAGAGACTGTAGGTGACCAAGGAAGCCACCTAAGGTACGGGATACAAGCACAGCAGGAGAGCTGATCCTGGCCCCTGAGGTATCCTAGAGCTGCTCACAGAGGAAGGACACATGTGCTTTAGCCAGCACTCCTAGCCCAAGATGGTCTTCTGGGGCAGCGCTTGGTACACCAATCCCCAACAGCATTCAACTAGGGCTGTGGCCCATGTAGCTGGTTCCTGGGAACAAACAGGGAATGAGCAGGAACTAGCCAGTGCTTGTGTGGGAAATGTTTTAGTTTGGAGTCTCCTAGAAGAAAGCCTGAGATAAGGATTTTCACACCTGCAATTTATTTAAGAGATACAAGGAAATACCAGTAGAGGAGTGGAGAAGTGGGGCATGGAAGAGAGGCAGCCAAGGCAGGAAGTGTCTGTCGCTAAGCACCGAGCACCAAGTTTTCGCTGGAGGTGATGCAAGCTTAATTCCAAGACAGCCATGGGTAATGATGTCATACACACATGTCTGGGTGTTCCTGTCTCAAGAACAAGGTAACCAGGCTGAGTCTGTCTCCCATCCTCATCAGTCACTGTCTGAGAACTGCTCTCAGGCACTGTGAATTCCCTAGAAGGCAAGAGTGGACAGTGGGAGCCAAGCCACCATGCCCTGAAGCAGCCAGCATGGGGTGTCTGAATGGACACCCACACATGATCGAGGCTCTGGCTTCTTGTTCTTCTTTGCAGCCAAAGGTGAGAAGGGCCTGTAAGGGCCTCTCTTTTTCCTTCATGTGAAAGTTGGAAGAAGAATCAGAAAGAAAATCACATATTAAAAGGGGGTGGGATTTTTATCCATCCAAAAGCCATTCAAGCTTCATTATCCCTAACCTACTTGGGGCCTGTGTATCTGCCAATTGGCACAGATTCATTTCCTCACTCCATAAAGCAAGTGGCCAGGAGAAAGCTAGCTCATCATAACCCTTCTAAAGCCAAAACATAATCTGACTTGGGGTTTATAAAGAAAGCCTGGTTCTTGCCACCAGTGTTGAGCTGCTATTAATACATGACGTTCTACTGAACCAGAGAAGCAGCACATTTTTGAATGCCACAGCCATAAGGAAACACAAAGAGGTTTTCCCTAGTCCAGTGGTTTATAAACTGCTGTGGGCTTAGGAGCCCTGCAGAGGTGTCTGAGGCAGGTGAAGAAGTGGAGGGGAGGTTTCCTGCTTTTCTAACTTGGGTCCCCCAAGAAGATGAGCCAGAGACAGAAGTGCAAGCCTTGTATTTGGGAGGTGATCCCAGGAATCACAAGAAGTAGAGTGAAAAAGGGAATAGGAGGCAGCCAGTCAAAGTGTGTCATCGGAGGATTGGCCACAGTGCGCACTGAAACTGTGCCTCTCAGGGAACTAGGAAGCGAGCCTGCACCACACACAGCAAGGACGTCTAGTCTGAGGGTACGGGCGCTGGAGTATAAGTACCCCAACTTCCATTGGTTCAGGTTATCTTCCCATTGGTTCAAGTTATCCTATAGGCAGTTAACTCTCCCAGCACCTCCAGCCTGCCAGAAAAGAGAAAAAATAGACTCCGTGGCTCAGTGGAATTAACTGGAAGAAGCAGTGTGGGACCTAGCCTCTATTCTTACCCCTCTCAGAAGTGAGGATCAATTTGTATCTGTTTTTATGTGTCTATGAGTTGTGTTACAAGTGCTATCTAAAAGAGATATGCCAAGAAAAAATGAAAAGGCTTTTTTTTATTTAAAGAGAAAAAAAAACCAAAGCAGTAAAAGGGTAAAAGTAATACAGAATTTCAAGAAAAAAATACAGTAAGAAATCACTAGCTAATAGATTACATAGTCATCTTAGAAACAGTTACAAAGTGGACATTCATACAGTGAGATTGCAGTGTATGAATGCACTGCAATGATCCAACAAAAACTCAGTAATATAGTTTTCTATCCTACACACTTAAATATACATGCAGTTATATCCTTTAGACCACTTTCTTTTCCTCTCTTTTTTATAATAACAATTACACTTTTTGGGTTTTATTACTCCCACAGTTCTTCTAACTTATTTTTGAAGAGAAAAAGAAAAAAAAAAAAAACCAAATGTGACAAAGCAAAACAGAGTCAATTAGAACAGAAGGATGGACATAGTACATGATGCAAAAACAGAATACCAGGTGATCAAAGATGGTTACCATTATGCCTCTTGCTATCTTAAAGAGAGTTGCCTGGGGCTGGAGGTTTAGCTCAGCGGCATAAGCGCCTGCCTTGCAAGCAGGCAGTCGTGAGTTCAATCCCTGGTACCGATAAAAAGGAAAAAGACAAAAAAAAAAAAAAAGAGAGAGAGAGAGAGAGAGTTGCCTGTATCATCAGGTATACTAGAATTGAACAAAACAGTACAGAACAAGACCAATAAAACCTATGTTGGAGACCTTACAGAACTTCAAAAGAAAATAATAGTCAAACCATAATGGGCACCATAGTAAATCTTATTGCCTTCAAAGTGGTTGCCTATACCCTCAAACTTGATATTATCAAACAAAACAGAATAGAGTAAAATCAGTCAGAACAAGATGGAGAGAGCAATACAGGGGTTCAAATCAGGTTTTTTTAAAAAAAGTTTTAAAGCCTCTGGTTTTAGCCAATGCACTTATCTTACAACTGATGGTGCAGGGACCCAGGAAAGGGAGTCGTGGCTCTCTAGCAGTCTGGGAACCCAGGCTGACGGTAACTGAGCCGCAGGCCAGGGCTCTTCATGCACTGTGCTCATTTCAGCCAAAGCCCACGTTTGCTGCTATTTCATCTCCTCCAATTCCACTTCTTCACATTCCCTTCGCTCTCCACGTATGTCCCCGTGACCTTAGCAGAAGGCTTCCCAGCATCAACTACTCCAAGATCTTTGTCAGTCATATATAATGCCATTCTCTACCCATCTTTATCCAGCTCCTTTGACAAAACCTTTTATACATTTGCAAACACTGACCACAAGTATGAAAGCCCAGAGGTTTGATGTTGGCACAACCACTTTGGAATGAAATGTAAATAGTGCACTTTGCTGGGGCAACACGCTGGGCTGATAAAACGCTTCTGCAAACTCAGTACCAAGAGGTCTGTTTCTAATACAGCTGCCTATTGTCATTCGTGTTTGAAGATGATTCAAAAGGCATCAGACCGCTTTATACACTGACATGGACGTCTTCATTTATAAAAGGCATCATGGGTGCTATTAATCTCTGCATCCTCAGAACTTGGCACTGGTTCTAGCACAGAATAAGTGCTCAATAAATGATTGATGAATGAATGAAGAAAGAAATCATGGACTCCTTACTCTATGTCTCATCCTCAAACTGAACTTAAAAGGCAGGCTGCAAAGTGTTTATGTAGCCGGGGATATAAGCACCTGCCTGGCAAGCACAAGGTCCTGAGTTCAATTCCTGGTACTAAAAAGAAAGAAAAATGCTCATGTACATCCTGTGAGATCAATGAAACTCTACAAAAATTGACCACGACTTCTTTTGTCAAAGATTTTTTCTTAAACTATACTGACAAAAATTAGAATTATTCAATCATTAGATAAATATTTATTAAGCGCTAACTATGTGTTGGGTACCTGAGATATAAGAGTAAGAAAAGGGGGAAAAAGAAGAGACTCTTCCTTTTTAATGAGCATGGCCTGGACAACTACAAATCCAGTAATCATAGAAGGGAAAGGCCATGTTGACACTGAACAAAATTACTCTAGAGGTTTTAAAAGCGATGCCAACAAAATCTTTAGTGCTCCTCCTTTCAAGGGGTCCATAATTCTCCTTCCTTCGAGTGTAGGCTGGACATGGTAATTCATTTCTAGGAAAAAGAAGTGATGAGATGTCATTTCTAATACAATGGTACCTTGGTTCACAAACTTAATTTGTCCTACAATTTTGGAAAAGATGGCCACATTTGTGTTTGTGTGTGAAATATGACCACAGCCATCTTTCCCACCCAATGCAGAATTTGCAAACAAAAATGAAATTTTGCCAAATGCTTTTGTTTGTGAACCAAATTTTTTGCCTCTCTCTCTCTCTCTCTCTCTGTGTGTGTGTGTGTGTGTCTGTGTGTGTGTGTCTGTGTGTTTGTGTCTGTGTGTGTCTGTGTGTTTGTGTCTGTGTGTGTGTGTCTGTGTGTGTGTGTGTGTGTCCCTCTCCCATGCTCTCCTGAGTCACTTGCTCTGCAGAAGGTACATGTTGCCTTACTGAAAAGATACTTGGTGGGGTACATGATAAGGGAGGCTCACTGGGTAAGGAACTGAGGCCTTCCAGGAGCCATGCAAGTGATCTTGGAAGCAGATTCCATCTCCAGTGAAGCTTCAGATGATGGCATCTCTGGCCTCCAGCTTGACCCCAGCCTCATGAGACTGAGCCAAAACTACTCAGCCAAGCCCCTTCCAGATGTCTGACCACAGAAACTGAAAGATAATGCATGTTTGTTGTTTTACGCAGTTAAGTTGGGATGATTTGTTACCCAGGAGTAGAGTGTGTCAGTTTGGTCTAAAAAGTCAGGGAGGAAGACAAGAAGACTGGAAAGAGTAATCCAGGGAAAGAAAGTGACAGATGTAAAGCCCTGAGGTAGGAAGGAATGTAGTAAGTTGGAAAGATTAAAGGAGGCCAGTGTGGCTATGGCACAGGGATGAAATGAGAAAGTAATTCATAATAAAACTATCATTGTGTGCAGATCTATCCATGGACACATTGTCAAGGACTTTGATCTTCATCAGGAAATTAATGAGAAGTCTTTGAAGGGTTTTAAGTATAAAGGTGACTTCATCAGACTTACATCTCTTCAATATCCTTTCAACTATTATTTCTTATCGTGACACTCAACTGACAACTTCCTTTCACTGGAAATGTTTTCATTTACACATAGACTTTCTGATAATAATGGAAATTATGTGGGTTAGAGGAAACTCTACACACTAATAATTTGTATTCCTGACTCCATGCTAGCCCTCTTGCTATCTCAATGACTGTCAATCCCTAGCTCTCAGCAACAGAGAGGGGACAGTGGGAAAGGGAAGAGGAAGAGAAAAAGAAAGAGAAAGAGAAAAAAAATTTGAGAGACGCAGTGGAGTAAGAGGCAGCCCTCAAGGAGAATTCCTAAAATTATCTGATCGTGCTTGTGTAGGTGCAACTGTGCTTCTTCTCAAGGCGCAGGTCTAGAGTGTTTACCATATTCTCAAGGATATTTGGGTTTCCTAGAACTGGAGCCTGAAGCAGGGTTTCAGAACCATGTGAGTACTGAGAAAAAACTCTCAATTGAAACTTGAAAAGGAGAAGGAAGAGAAAAGATTATGATCTCAAGTGGCCTTTCCAAGGTGGCACCGGAGCATGAACTGTACCTCAGAGCTGTCCTTGCCCTGTGGCACAAGACCAGGTTTCCACATCTCCCTACCAGTCACTCACTGAATGAGTGAATTTCTCCCATCAGTCAAGAACATTTCTATGGAGTATCAACGGGGTTTTCAGATAAAATATGTCTGTTTATGAAATATGGCAATCCTAATATGACAGCACTCACAGTAACTAGAATAAGTAGGGGGTAACCTTGGTAAGGCACCAAATAGTGTCTACCACAAATTGAAAAAGGTTCAAAGCCCTCATCTAAGAGGGAAACGGTTGACTGGTTGGCCCAGTATGCCCTTTGAAACCAGAATAAATTCACCACACTTAAAAACAACAGTAGGGTACCCGGGAAGCCAAGGAAGAACCATCATATAGTTGTATTTGCACAGAAGATTGACTCAGTTTCCCTTAAAATCAACCCAAACTCAGAATGCAACTCACCAGAGTGCAGGAGGGAGTCAAAAGGACAAAATCAACCTCAAAATCATTAGCTAAAGTTGCTCAAAAATCCCCCAGAGAGAACCCTAAAAGTTCAGAAGTGCAGCTCCCCTGAGTTCCTAAAGTCCTTGAATCTAAACTGTTCATGTTCAAATGTCATTTTGCCCCCACTTATAAACTATGTGACTACCAGCAACCTGCCTGGCATCTCTGGAACTCAGTTTCTTATCTGTAAAGTGGGGATGATGATTACAGTCCATTCTTATAAACCATGTCAGTGCAGGATCTCAACCAGTATGGGATCGATTGGGCTTAGTTCATGTAAACTACTTAACACTTTGCCCACCAGAGAAAGCATCAATAAATGTTAACAATTAATATGATTATTCATGTATATCAAAAAAGAGGAGCAGGGCATTATTCATGTGAAACTTCCTAAATCAACTTTTCTCAAAGTCCTGAAAACATCTTTCAAATAGCACACATTCTAAGGTGCCGCAGCATCAGGCCAGGAGCTTTGTGGGAGAAAGATGTGTGTCATTCTTATCGGTGCTTAGTGATGTGGCCACATTGTTGAGCTGATAAATATTTGATCAGTGAATTCTACTCTTGGCAGAAAACTTCACAAGAAAGGTTGCTGTGAAAGCAAGAGCCTGACCTGGGTCCTCTCATTCCCTCTGTGTCCACAGCCCACAGCAGGTGGGACTGCAGAGCAAAATTCCAGCCAGTGCATCTCTGAGCCTTGAATTTGCCGTGATGTCGAGGAGAAAGATGATGTAGAGAAAAATCTCTATCTGCTGGGTTTTTGATTGTTTGGTTTGTTTTTTGGTTTTTGTTTGTTTTTTGAGTCTTCTTTCTGCACCGATTACTCTCATAAACATTTCAGAGGCATTACTCATTGAATCATTTGATCAAGATTATGTTTTAATTATTTCTCTTGTGCAGAGGAGGAAACTGAGGCCCAGCTGCCTTCTCTGGCACCTGGAGTTGATAGATGCTCTTAATCTCAGGAATGAGTTGCATTCAGCAGGAATGACACTCTCATCAGTGCTGGCTGAACTTCCTGAGATTTCAGAAAGCGGGTAGGTGCTGAACCCAGAACTCAGGAAAGGGGAGGCCCTCTTAGCTAGCCACCCTTAAGCTTATATCTAGAGCTTGTGTTCTCCAAAGCATGTGTACTAACCAAGGAAGGATGCAAGACACATGTGGATATGACAGGAATGCTGCAGGCAGTCGAGTTAACACTACAAGAGTTAGTGTTAACACTACACATGAGTCAAGTTAACACGACAAGAATACAACAGGAAATAGCACTTACAATGTCAGACTTTGTGTTTAGTCTGTTTTGGTTGGCATTCTCTAAACCAGAAACCAGGACAAAGATTTAGGGTAGTGCAATTTATTTGGGAGGTGATTTCAGGAAGCACAGGGAGAGTAAGCACATAAGATAGAGAAGAGACAAAATTTAATAAAGGATACAAACATAAGTAGGCCATCTTTGTGAACAGCTGGAGCTCAGTACTACTGGGGACACTTTGAAAGACTGTGTTCCACACTTCAAAATTTTTCCATAGAGGATAAGAACACTGGTGTATTTATCCATCAATACCCATCCCCATTTGTTGGGAGTTGCTCCTAGGACATTAACTTCCTGGCAGCCTGGACATCCATGCTGGAGCTGGTCACCACCTGTGACTTAAAGACTACTTGGGGAAAGGGAATTGCAGGTACTGGAGATGAGGGCCATGTCGTGTACAGTATAACCAAACAAATCTGCAGGTGACAGAGGGACAGGGAGTATTAGAAGGACCCTGACTCATCTGTTCCAGCCCCTCCCATGATTGTCTCACCAGCCCAATGAGTTAGGGACTGTTACTGTGTCCATTTTATAGTTGAGAAAACTGAGACTCTCAGCAAAATTAAGAATCTTCCCACTGCCACAGAGCTGGTAAACCGGAGTGGAATCCAGGCAGTCAGGTGCAGAGGCTGTGGTCTATGGTATCAGGCTGCTCAGCCTCATTCCCTGACGATGCCCAACCTCTTGACTCTACCATTCAGGAGGCAGCCTGAATCTGTGGGCTTCCAGACTCATTTATGTACTTTGATTTTACACATTTACAATATGTGATGTGGTGTTTGGATATACATAGTGAAATAGCTACTCTAGTCAAGTAAATTAACATATCCATCATTTCAGGTAGCTACCCTTTCTGTATGATTGCCAAGAAGACCTACAATCTGTTTTAGCAAATACAATATTAACCGCAGTCCTGTGACTTGTGAGTGCTACCTTGCCACAGTGTGGTAACCTTTGACATTCACCCCCCCAATTCTTCTCCTTTCCATCCCCAGTCACTACAGTTTCATTCTCCATCTCTGTGTGTTTGACTTTTTTCAATTCTAAATCCTGCACATTGTCCATACATCTTTTCACCTATAGACCAACACTTTGGAGTAAGGAACAGAGCTTGGCATTTAGTTACTCTGCTGTGGAAAGATAATCGGAGGCAATGAGTGACTCCTTGGTCCTGACCAGTACCACAGCCATCTTGTTTGTAAAAGGCCTCTTGATATTGTTAGGGCATAAAAGCCCCTGTAGGTCATAAGTTGCCCTTATGTGCTCCACAATAGGAAAAATTACCTTAGTTCCTTTCAAGCAATGTGAGTCCTTTGGGAATAGTGGAGTCCCGAAGAATAACACAGCCATCCTTTAATCCATTTATCTCCTGGGTAGATTCAGCCATGCATTTTGGAATGTGACAGCCACATCATGTGGACATGATGGGGAAGGAATGCTACCATATTCCTCATGTAAGAAAACAAGCTCATATAGATTGTGTGTCCTCAAGACAACAGAGCCAGTAAGAACAGATTGAACATAAGTTTTTGGGTCCACACCCAGTGTCATGATCATAGCACCCACTCTGCATGCCCATATTGGGGATGACAGTCTGTGACAGATACACACAACCAGCACATCAATAGGAGTCTGGAGGACAGCTTAGAAACTTTGTTCCTCCACTGATTAGTGGGACTCATAAGCTAGTCAAGCCTATCCTTCATGCCTCATGGAATCTCTGAGCTAACCAGTTGAGTTAATGCTTTTACTTCTAGAAGTTCCATCTCCAATTCTAACACATTCCTCTATTGGTTTCCTTCCCAGAACTTTCCCCAATAGGTATTAATTGGGATATGAATTAATTTTCTGACCCTTCTAGAATGCAATTCGTGACAGATGGGGGTGTGGCTCTGGCTCAGGCTTACCAAGCCCAACAGCCAGAGTAGAACCAGAAGGAAAAATTGAAGCAGTTAAAGTGCAGATTGGACCCACCTTATCACTGCTTGAGTGGTCCATATGCAAAACCTGAAGAGGAATGCTGGCAGCCTCTGGGAGAAAATGCCAACCCCCAGCTAACCGCCAACAAGCAACACAGAGCTCAGCTCTGCAAGTTATAAGGAGCTAAATTTCATCAACATCCTGAATGAGTTTGTAAGCAAATTCAGGCCCAGAATTTCCAGAAAGGTACACAATCCACCAATATCTTGATTTCAGCCATGTACAACTCTTAGCAAAGGGCCAGTTTGGCCATGCTGTTCCCAAACTTCTGATCCATAGAAGTTTGAGAGATACTGTGTGTGTGTCATTTTAGGCTGCTAAATATATGGAACATTGTTATGACAGCAATAAAACTGATGCAATAGTTATAAGTAGTACATGCTAGCTACCTGCTAAATGTTTGAGTGCACAGATGAATATATGGAAATAAACTTTGAGCCTTAAGATTTTTTTGTGTGTTTCCGGTTTGCACTTCTTATGTTAGTCAGTTTTGCTGCATAACAAACAACCACAAGTATCAAGGCAAACAGCTACAGCATCTTTGTCTCATTCATTTATTTGCAGTGTCAGCTGGAGCCAACTGATTTAGGCTGGCAGACAGACTTAGCCTCCAGCTTAAGTGGATCCAAATCCACTTTAAGTATTTCTCATCCCACTTGAACCAGCTGCTGAAACAGTCTTCTCGGGGAGGATATGAGCCCAGGAAGGCAAGTACAACAGTGTAAGCACATCTTTGTTATCTGCCTACATCAACCCAAAGAATATTCCACCAAACAAAGCAACTACATAGCCACTCCCAGGATCAAAGTGACAAGCAACTGCCTACTACCCAAGCAGCCATGTGGAAAGCAAGTATCTGCTAAGCGATGATCTTGCTGCTGCAATGGACTGCACCTGCAGTGTTCATATCCTGATAAGGTGGGAAGGATGGGCACTTCTCCCCTTGGCAGCTGCAAGCGTACTTCTCCAGGAATCTTTGCTGTAACTAATGGTTCCTTTGGGAGACACAGTTATATTACAAATGAGTAATAGCTTGAATCCCTTTTCTAGAACTCACTAACTGTGTGATGTTGGTAAACTATCCTGGCCTCTCTGAGCTTCAGTTTTACCATCTGTCAAATGAAAATAATGATGCTGTTTCCCTCGCAGGACTACTGTGGACATAAAATAAAATCCTGGAGATAGAATTCTCAACACTGGGTCTGGCACAATCAGCACTCAAAAGTGTGTTCTTTCTTTGCTGCTCTCCATGTGCTTTCCCTAAATGCTCTCCTACCACAGCCATGGACATTCTGCACAAGTGAGCCTTGAGCCCCGAGATTATGTTTGTGCACACAGATTCATCAAGACAGTAACTGACAGTAACCTGCAGTATGTGTGTGTGTGTGTGTGTATGTGTGTGTGATATGCTGTACACAACTCTTCCCTCCTACCCCAGGACTCTCAACAATGACTATGAATGATTTTGAAGAATTCACTGAAACATGTTATAATCCTTGATTACAAAGAAAAATGATTTCCCTAACGTAGATCTTCTGTCTGCTAGAGGTAGCTAGGCACCATTGACAAAGATAAGCAGTGCTGCAGAAAAACTCCTAGAACTCTGCAGACTCAGAATCCTCAGCACAAAGCACAGGCCTTCCCCTAAAAGCCTGATTGACAGGGCCCAACAAAACCCCAAGAAAAGACTATCCAGCATTCCCACTGCTCCTAGGCCTGGCTACAACTGCTGCAGCCCACGGAGCAGCCTTGGAAACGAATGATAAATGGTACCATTTTATTTATGAACATTTTCCATTATGTGCATAATACCCTATTCTTTCCCCAGTTTGTATATAAACATCTCAAAATAGGATTATTTTAAAAGGACCTTGGGACACAATAGTTCCGTTGGAGAGAGCACTGCTGGGCCGCTCATGCTGAGAGCAGGCTGGACTGCTGCCTGCTTGCCTACTTTCTGAGAGCTGGCAGTCACTCCAGAGAGAAAAGAGACCTTACTCAGCCCATCAGGTCTGGGAAGTTTCAAAGGCAGTGACAACCCCTTTCGAGGGCACGTCACCCCATGGTTACATGTCTATTCCTGTTATTGGCAACACTGGCACCTATGGTCACCTGATCCATGATAATGGTTCACATTCACAGAAAGTCACATTTCCAAAGCCCCGGTCATGGGCTGGAATCCCTTTAATGCTCCAGGCATTTGAGTTGGTTCTTAGAATTCTTCAGATGAGAAAACTTAGTCCCTGAGGTAGTAAACACCTCAGTCGCTGTCCCAGAAGCACTGGGAGGGGTTGAATTTAAAGCTAGGGACTCTGATGTCAAACCCCAAAGTCACTTTGCTCCTCCCCCATTTTCTCCAAGTGCTTCTCCCAGTAAGATGTGAAAGTGTGCCCTGATCACAGACTTGGATCTAAGTGTCTGAAATCTATATTTTTTACCATCTTAGAAAGCCTCTTCCTCTCTCTAGGGCCTACATTTCTGCATGTGCATGCATGTGTGTAAGAATTTGAGCTCCCTCAGAAGTAAAACTTTGAGCTTCCCCCAGAAACACACCTTGAATCAAGGATTCAAGTACAAGTGGATATTTTGGAAGTGAAGAAAATTCCAATAGGAATGGGAAAAGACAAATTCTTTATTAGTTTTCAATTGCTTTATGATACATTTCCCCCACATTTATCAGGTTAACATAACACATATGCTGACATCTTCCAGTCTCTGGGGGTGAGAAGTTGCAGGTACACATAGCTGGAAGCATGTGGCTTATTGTATCTCATCTCAGAGACTGCAGTTGACTGTCAGCCTGGGCAGCAGACCCACTGAAAGGCTCACCTAGATGGAGAAGGATTCACTCCTAGGCCCCTTTACGGTTGCTGGCAGGATTCAGTTCCTCACTTGCTGTTGGCAAAAGACTCTCCTTTCTTGCTGTGTGGGCTTCCCATAAGCAGCTTGCAACATGGCAACTGGCTTCCGCAGAAGAAGTGAGTGAGAAAGCAAGAGAGAAGATACCCAAGGTGAAAACCATACTCCTTTTATAATCAAACCTTAAAAGAGATGTGCATGAATTCCACCATATTTTATTCATTACAAGGGAGTCAATAAGCTCCCAAGAGGAAGGGAATGGAAAAAGAATGAAGATGTGTTATATATACACCAACTCCCCTCAAGGAAGGTAATCATTATGTACTGCAAACATGCACTAATAAAAAAAAAACTAAGTTTTATATTAAAAAAAAAAGCCAAGTTCTCATTTAACAGTGAGGATAACATGAGTGTCAATACAGGAGGCAGAGATAATTGAAAACATCCCAGTCAAGAGATGGAAAGGTATCCTCAGGACTTTGCCCTTCCAAACTGTGAGTGTACTTTGAGAAAGCTGTCAAAGAAAGGGATACAGCTCTGCCTTTCCAAAGCGGGTGCAAACTGGCTGCATCCTTGTACTCAGGGGTGCAGTCCCTGTCTGGCAGCCCTCTCCTACGTCTCCTCTCTTCACAAAGTTAAACCTTGCTGTCCTTCATGGCAGGTAATCACTAAAAAGTTCACTATCGAGCCACCTGCCACATGGATTTAAGCTTCACTGGGAACCAGTATAGAACACATGTTGGAATCATTCTCTTTGTGGGAAGAACGTTCACCCTTCCCTCACTCATTTTGGGAATGGAATTCAGAGCTAAGAACCGAATGCTTCTCCAAGTTCCAGAAACTAATTCTTCCCCTTGATCCTTAAGACCTGGGACACAAAAAATCACCCCATTGCCAGCTGCCAGAGAACGGATTGTGTCAACTGAGTAAGAGACATCCAACGAAATGAGCCAACTGGTAAATTTTTACACATTTGTATATCTTGTGTTAAATCTATTTCTCTAGTGACCACTGACTGATACACTGTCCCATCCTTGTAAACGGTTCCTTCGCTGAACTCTCCTACGTTATATATGTTTCTCAGAAGACTCAGAAGATAACAGCTCCCTGTATCTCTAACATACCTCACAGAGTCACTCTTTGTCCATAAAGCAAAGATTCCTCAAACATACTTTTGGCTATTTCTATATTTTCTCTTCACCTCAGTACTTTAGACTTTCAAGAGTGGTTCTTATGCCTCGGCGCTCACCCTCTTGCACAGTTATAAAAAGAGCTGGCTCTGTTTTTCACACTGACTTTAGTCTGCTCCCCAAATTTTGAATCTTGCGATCTTGTGTTGTGTGTATTTGTACGTGTGGCTCAGTGGTTTTTCACTTACAATTTGTAGAAAGGTAGGAACACTACAACATCCTCATTGCTTAAGACAATGGCCAAGTTTCATCCAAATATCTTGCAGAATTAAGCTAAACGCACAGCTATGTCTGAATGACCCGTGCACGTAACAAAGAAAAAATAAAGTTATGGCCACTAACTTGGGTCAAAGTTCAGAAGCTAAGAGGTTACTTGGCAGCCAGTGCCTTGGACAAAGCAAACAGATTTTTTTTTTTTTTTGGTATCTCTCAGATTTTAAGTAATTATCTTCCAGTGCATAGAAAAAGTCAGATTATAATCACATCGGCATGGTCCCAAACAGAACCAATATTAAAAATATTAAATAGCAAATAGGTCTAGGCAGGAGCAATCAAAACAGAGCCCTAGAGGTTTGCTGTAGCAGTGAATATCAGCTGAATACCAGCCCGGGGTCTGGATCACATGTGTCCTGCTGTCCCCTGAAGCCCCTCGTGCACTTTTTTGCCGCTGGGCAATCTTTTCTCTGCAAGGAAAACAATCTGTTAGCATATTTGTGAGCCACTTGGTGAACTATGGGGAATTGTTGCCATGGTTAAAGAGTAGCCCGTTTCCCTCTTAGTTATCAGCAAGCTTGTTATTTAACCCAACATGATTTATTCTGCAGCTATAATGGCAAAGGGTTAAGGTTAATAATTCATTGGCAGAGCTGTCTAAAACCACTATCCTTGTATTTGCTCCAGTTCTAATGAAATGGCCAGGCTTCCACCACTCCTTCCTGTCCATCCTCGCCCTCCCCTCACCCTCGCCAGCCTGTGGCTTTGCTGTGTGTTCCTTGTGAATGAAATTTTTTGATCTCTAGGCCCAAGGCCAAAGGCATGGGCTGACTCCCAGGGGTTGGCCAGGCCTTTATACAAGATAACTGAGGGCACCTTTCCCCAGTCTCAGTGCAGAGCCAAGGGCTTTTTTGCTCTCATGATCTATCTTAAAAGGCCAGGTATAATTTGTATTCTGTTTAGCAAACCTTTTTATAGGACTTAGTATGCACCAGGTATTGTTCCAAGTGCATTTCAAATCTTAACCCATTTGATCTTTATAATACATTCATGAAGCAGATACTCCCAATTTGTAGGGCAGAGAAACAAGGCACAGAGAGCTTAAGTAACTCTCTCAGAGTCACACAGCTAGCATGTCAAAAAGCTAGAATTTCAGCCTGATCTAGTTCCACAGTCTTTGCTTTCTTAATCACTACACTGTGCTCTTAAATATTAGTTTTTACTATTTAGGCAATTATGTGTGCTTACTTACCTGTGAAGTAGTACCTAATTTATGGGTGTAGGAGTCACCAACATTAAATGAATTCCAACAGTATAGCAGGATTTGGTCCAAAGACTAGCATCATGTATCAACAAGCTTAAAAGACCATTGTCTCCAGTTTACAAATGAATTAATAGAGAAAAATGTATCAAGAAACAGAATAGAAATATGTCATGACCAAGAAAGTCACTTGACATATTAGTCTAATGAATTAGTTTCTAAATACATATTAAAGAGACACGCTAACCTGCTCAATTCTGAACCCAAGTTTCTTTGACCTCTACCTGAAAACCAACTAGGATATCCCAAACTAACATCACTAAAGAGGTATAGAAAATAACTTACTTTTTAGAAAAATATAATTAACATAAATGTAAATTACTAAACTATAAATGTAAAAACTAAGATAATACAACATTAACTCATTTCTAGTCATTGAAGATAAATGAGAAATTCATTTTTAAGCACTGTATCATTCACCCTTGATTTCTCTTACTTGACTATAAAAAGAATGTATAACTTTCCATCATTATCTGTTGCCTAGAGATACCTAATCATATGGAATTAATTTTTGATAAATGGCATAAATTATGTTTTTATCAGTAAAACATATATGATATAGAATAACATTATATATTTCCCCAAATGGTTAACAACTGTCCCACTATCGTTAACTGAATAATCTATTATTTCTCCTATTTTGCTTTTATAGTGAATTATTTTTTAGCTGTTAATTTGAAATAATCTTAAATACTCAAAAAATTGACAAAAATAGAACCAATCATTCCCATATACTTTTCACTCAGCTTCCCCCAATATTAAGTGCTTATAGTCATAGCACAATTATTAAAACCAGGAAATTAATATCAGTTCAAATTAATATCAGTATAATCTGTGGACTTCATTTGCTTTTTGCCATCATTTTGCTGGTCTAGGATTCCATCCAAAATTCTACAGTGCCTTTGCTTATGATATCTTATCAGGGCCCATCTGCTAATTGCTGGGCTCGGTTTTTATCTTTTGTGACCAGTGACATTTTGAGAGACCACTGGTCAGCTAGGGTGTAGGATGATCCTCGGTTTGAGTTTTTCTCATGTTTTTTCACTGAGGAATATTGAAGTCGTGTATATGCCTCAATAATAGCATTGAAGTGATGCTCTGTCCTTCTCGGTATCACATCAGGGGTGCAGACTGTCCACGTGTCTCAGTATATGTGACACTAACCTCAGGCACTCAGTTTAGGTGACCCTTGCCTGGTTCCCTCATTGTATTATTATTATGTGGCACTTGCTAATTAGTAAACATCTCATGGGGAAATACTCAGGGAAATAATCAGGGATCTCAGGCAAATATCTTGTCTCCCACCACACATCCCACTACTAATTTTAGCCTCTACCCATGATACTTGTCTGCAACAATTCCTTTTGCAACGTTTGCCTAATGGCAATTTTCTCTTTCCATCATCCCTCCACATTTAGTAATTGGAGTTCCTCTGTAAGGAAGAGCAGTCTCTTCTCCACCCCTAAAAAAGAAAACTTGTATTTATATCAGTGCAGATTTTTGAATATGTATTTTACCGCAGGAATTATGACCCAATTTTTGCAGTTAATTCTAATACACCATTTTTCTCTTTTTAAATTTACTCTTCTGTTTCACTGACTTTTGTGTTGTGTGTGTGCTCCTGCCCTAGGAGTACACTATCTTAATCATTAAGAGTTTTATAGTACATATTAGAATCTGGACATTGAAGTGCTTTTCTCACTGTTATTATTTTTCCAAAAATTCTTTGGTGGTTTTTTCCCCATTTATTTTTCCAGATGAGTTTTTGAATAATTTTATCAGTTTATATAATAAACTCCTAAGGGCACTGGGTTGAAATTGCATTCAATTTATGAGCTAGCTTGGGGAAAATTGTTTTCTTTAAAATGTTAACTCTCCTCATCCAAAAACATGATATGCCTCCTCATTTATTTGTCAGTGTTCATATGCCTCTACGAAGCCTTGCCATTTACTTCTCGTAAGTACTGCACCTGCTGGTTGGAAAATTCTTAGGATCCTTCTCCCTCTAGGATTGCGTGTGTGTGTGTGTGTGTGTGTGTGTGTGTGTAGCTAAACACCTTACTAAGCTGCCTTGATGGTTCTAAATTCTTAGTTTATTTATTTAATCAGTAGTTATTTACTGAAGAGCTACATGTGCCAGGTACTGGTGTTGGAAATGGAGAGGCAGGTTTGATCTGGTCCCCCACAAAGCTCAAATTCTAGCAGGTTGAGCAAATGCCTAATGCTGAGAATGGGCGAGTAGGAGAAAAGATCCCTGGTTCCAGCTGTTTGACCAGGACTGCCTAGCACCCCCACCTAGAGCAGTGTTGGGAGGATTCATTGAGATCATACCTGCAGTGTCTTAGGGATCTTCCTGATACATCGTGAGAGCCTACTCCATGAGAGCTGCCACCTCTCCCAGTTAAGAGAGTTAATCAAGTCAATATTTACAAACAGGATTATGCATAATGAAGTAATATTACATGCTCTGTGCAACACCACAGCAGCATAAGGAAATACAAAAATGAAAGAATGGGACCAGTATTTTACATACAGCAGCCAAGAAAGTCTCTCTGATGGGTGATATTTGAGCAGAAATCCAAATAAAATGGAAGAATGAGCCAAGAAACCATGTGAGCAAAGAACATTCCAGGTGGGGAAAACAGCCTGTGCAAAGGTGTTGTAGCAGGATTGAGTTTGGCAGACTTGAGGCCGAGCAAGGCCAGGGTGGCTGGGGCAGAGCAAGGGAGTGTGAAATGGTAGGGGCCGAGATCAGAGAGGTGGCAGAGATCTAGTCCTGTGAGGTCCTTGTAAGGATTCTATTCTGTGTCATATTCTAAATGCAATAGGTTGCAGGAAACAGGGATTCTGTTATAGGGACTGCAGAAGTCATGCAAGTAAGGGAAAATAGTGGTGAGACCTGCAGAGTGGTCAAATCCAGCCTGACTTTGGATGCATTTTAAGAGCACCATTGACAGAGCTGTTGCCCAATTGAAGGTTGGAAGCAAGGGAAGAAGAGAGGGGTGGAAATGTAACAGACCACACAGGTGGACATAAAGTTCATGCATCTCTCAAGGATCCTGACTCAACCAACATTTTTTAACATGTACATGGTCAATATACGAGGTTTTCACTCATTTAACATTCATGGTCAAAGAAGAAAAGACAAGCTCTGCCTTCTGACCAAGCTGGCAAGAGCTCCCTGCAAGACAGTACCCATCTGGCCTTCAGCGAACACAGAGTTAACAGATACACACAGTTCACTAGTTTTCAACTCTATTATTCTTGTCAACTGAGACTCTACTGAACACATTATATTTTATGGATGATTCAGGTACCCTTCAGGCTGTGGAAGGAGCCTGAAGGTCAGGATTATAATCTCTAATTAGCTTTGTTCTGGAGCTGGGAGGGAGGGCTGGTTAACCAGAAGTTTCAGCTACATGAGTTCTGGATAAAGAATTGCTGCCTCAATGGATTAGGAACAGATTTTGTTCATTTACTGAAGTGCTTGTTAATTGTGAATAATTACCAGAGGGTGTACTTTAGCCATCACCTACACATATAAATAACCATTTTTACCTTGACTCCAGGCTATTAATATACTCCCAGGGCTGTTCGGATAGAATGCCAGGAGAATGTGGGACTCATATCCTCTGTGCAAATTTGTGTTTGGCCTGACATCAGAGGAAGCCAGGAAAGAAAAAGAAAAATTCCACTGGAATCTAAAGGAACCTGAATTAGTCAAGGTTTGAGCAACTAACAGCCATAATGAAAACAGCTTACGGATAAGTATTTTTGGAAGCCCCCTCACAAAGGATTATGAAAGAATTAAACTCTGTGATATCACAGATTCAAAGCAGGACCCCCTGCAGTCTTCAAGGACTCCTGCCTCAGCAGTGAGGAGAAAAAAACGTCCTGATGTTTACCAGCCACCCTGGACCCTATCTTCTCTCCCCAGAAGGTGTTTGGAGTAAAGGGTTGGGAGGGAGAAGGTAGAAATGTGCACAACGGGGAAAGGCAGCTCACATCCAGCCTTTTTGCAAATTATGCCATCCACTGCAAAACTGAAGGCAGCCCAGTTCACACCTAGACCTTCCTCTTCCATTTCTAACTCCTGGCCACACTCAGCGCCTCTCCATCCCCTCCATTCTCTGCCTCAGTGTCCCTCATCTGTGCTCATCCAGGATACTGGCTCCTGCTCACTTATGCCATGTGCTACAGTTTAAATTGTGGCCCTTCAAAAGACATGTTGAAAGCCTAACCACAGGTCCCTGTGGGTGTCACCTTATTTAGGAGCTAAGTCTTTGTAGATATAACTACAAGAGAAAATCATATTGGGTTAAGGTGAACACTGAATCCAATACTAGTATCCTTATGGGAAAACCCAGACACAGAGGGGTGGTGGGGATTGTGTGTGATTACAAAGGCAGGAATCGAAATGATGCATCTACAAGTCAAGGAATGCCAAAGATTATAAGCCATGTCCAGAAGCTAGGAAGAAGCAAGGCAGTATCTTCCCCCCCTCGGAACCTACAGAGAGAAGGTGTGGCTAGGCGGACATGTTGGTTTCACACCTCCAGCCTCCACAACTGCCAAGGAATTGTGCTTTAAGTCACCCAGCTTGTGACCGAGGTCCAGAAGCCCTAGGAAATTAAAACACCACGCAATCTTGGTGTGATCAAATTGTTCTGTTCAGCTACCCTTTCTTCAAATAAAAGTTTATCCCAGGCAGATATGGAAGGGACTCTAATTAACAGAGGAAGGAGGAACAGGCGGGGCAAGTCAGGGCCCCTCCCTCCCCTGGTTCAACCTTGCAGCCAGACGCTCTCTCAGGTTCCAAAAAGCATATTTTAGAGAGGAATCAGCAAGATGTTCTACAGCAAGTCTTCTTGCTCCTAGAGTTGAAATTCAGCTCTTCCCCGCTATCCCTGTTATCTCTGACCAAAACTTCACCTCCTGGTCCTTCAGTTTCTTAACTTAATCAGTAAAATGCAAACAAAGTTATCACCTGGTAAGGGCACAACAGGGCAGAAAGGAGACCCTATTTGCAAAGAACACAACTGAGTCTGTGTCATGGGCTGACTCTGTGCCCCCAATTCCTATGCTGAAGTTCCCCCAGTACATCATGTGATGTGACTATGTTTGGGGATGGGATAGGTCACTGGGACAGGCCCTAATCCAAAGTGATGAGTGTCCTTATAAGAAGAGGAGATTGGGATACAGATGACACAGACAGAGGACATGGCAAGACCATGTGGGGCTATGGAAAGAAGGTGATATCCACAATCCAAAGAGGGAAGCAACCAGCCCACCCTCCAGAGCTATGAGGCAATGCATGTCTGTGGTTTCAGTTCCCCAGTCTGTGGCACGCATTTATGGCAGCCCAAGCAACTATGCCTGGTGTACAACCCATGCACCCAGTGTGCATTTCATATATCAGACTCACGGGCAAACATTTCTCATCTGTCTCACTTGATGGGCTTTAGAAGCAGCTTCGCATCCCATTTTAAGATCTTTGAAATGGGGGTGAGTTCAGCAGTGGCCATTGGCCAGGATGGGCAAATACAGAGGTCAGGTGCTATTATTACATATGCTGAAGCTTGGTGAGGATTCCTGAGAGGCAGGACAACTGTCATATTTCAATCAACAACTCCCTCACAGACCATTCAAGGAAGGAATTTAAATCCTGGGAGCTGTCTGCGAACCTTCCATTGACACTTTCTGGTGCATTCAAAAACTCCAACTCCCAGTATTGAAATTTGCAGAATGTGTAGCTTGAAAGAAAAAAATAAAAAAAAAATTCTGGGGGTGCAAATTGAGAATTCTTACAAGAACCACTGCAAGTGTGAACCCAAGTTGGTGTCACAAAGGACAAGATTATGTGGAAAAATATAGACATTGATGACTGAGTCAAAATTGATTCAGAGAAATTGAACTCTTGAATGTGGAAAGGGTTCAGGAATCTTTCCATCGATGTATTTTGCTTATATGCTCATTTGAATGTATGCAAATGTGTGATATATGATAGAATCTTAGGCCTAAATGAATTTTAAAAAGCTCTCTCAATAAGCATAAAATAAAAATTCTAAGTGATAAAAAGCATGAAGTTTGGTTTCAATGGAAGCATTTTATCTCTCTTAGTGATACATAAAATTGTATCTAACTTAGTGGTCAGCCTCTTTTGTTTAATGAAACATGGTCTCATCCTAATTACTGCAAGAGGTTTTTGCAGGAGATTTGATTATTCCCATTTTACAGGTTAGAAACCGAGGGTAAGAGAGACTAGGTGACTATCCCAGAGTCACACACAGGTCAGGCCCTCGCCTCCACCTGTCTATGGTTCCCACACTCTCAAGCTCACCTCATCTGCCCCCACTTAAACCTGAATTCCAGTCCTGAATCCAGCCTTCAGCAGAAAGTAACTGCCAACAAGTTAAATTAGCTGGTTTTTCATGCATATATAATGAACTCTTAGCAATAAATAAGGCTTTATGGGTGGCAGATTTATCCATTTTTATAGTTCAAAAGTAAAATTCACTAGGCATATACCCCTAACAGGTGCTGGCGTGGCACCTGCAGATGTAAATCACAGTGGCATGGGATGGCAGCTTGCAGGTCCCGCCTGCAGGCCTGCTTTACAAGACTGTCAATAGTCACAGACTCCCAGAATCTGCTGGGAGCACTGGAATAGAGACAATTTCCTGGACGCAGTACAGCAACTGTGAGGCCGTAAGGGTGGTGTTTCAGGACGCTGGGCATGGAGCATCTGTCTAAATAGACAAGAAGCATGTCACTGAGATAGGACGGAACAGTCAGGAGCCACCCCTGCGATAGCTCGTAGTGAAGACCTCCACAGAAGACCCTAGACAGAGAAAGCTGAGCCTCAGAGACCAGTGCTTCACACTCAGAGTCTGGTACGAGGCTTGTCAAAGCACAGATTGCTGGGCTCAGTAACTGGGAATTCACACTCGGAGGTCTGGGTTGGAGAGTGTTCATTTGTACCCAGAAATGGTGAAATTACCTGTCTGTGGATCATGTTCTGAGCATTGGCATTGAGACCATATTTTGAGCAAGGGCACAGATAAGTCACGTATTACTCAGCATCCTCCCTGAGTAAGGAAAGTGAGTGACCCACAGTGCCTGAGTCTAAGAGCCGGCTTCAGCTGCAGCTGTGAGCAGTGACACTGGGGTCAGCTGTCCGGTAAGCTTCTAGGTAAGCCGTCTAACCTCTCTGAAACCTGGGGATAACAACAGTGTCCACACAACGTGATGATGATCAAGTGAGTTATTATAGACAAGGATTTCTCTACTCAGTAACCATGAAGCTGAATGAGAGCTTTATGAAGGTTTATTGCACAATTATTTTTATATTCTGTATAAATTTTTCCATAACAAAAAGATTATTTTAAAGGCACTATATGTCACCCGACTCAGAAAATGCTCATTTCTAGTCTTTGTCCCTCTTCTGCACCCTGTCAGCTCCCAGTGTGGAAAGTACCTCTCTAGAAAGAAATGTGCATAGGAGAGGAAGGGCCATCTGAAGGAAGTACTTGTTTTACATGTGTCTTATTTGCTTCAAGACGATAACGAGCAGGAAAGCAAGGCGGGGTGGGGGTAGGCTCGTAAATGGGCAAGGCCCCTCACTGCTTCTCATCGTCTCTCGGTCCTCTTCCTCCCTCCCCTCCTCCACACTTTCCACACCTGTATCTGTGGAAGGAAACAAAAGCAGTTGCAGCAGAGCAATTTCAGTTTTCACCTCGAGCATTAGTTAGCACATCACTCGGAACATTTTCACGCTTGCTGGCTATTTTTGTGGGGTAGTCTGTGGGATAGTGGGAGGAGCTCAGATTTGAATATACACACCCCTGCTTTTGGATCCCGGCTCAGCCTCTCACCAGCTGTGCTCCAGCCTTAGGTCAGCATCCTCTCAGATCTCCATCTGCTAATCTGGGGTTACAGGTGCTAGGGTAGGTTCCCATGAAAGAGAGCCTAAGGCAAGGACTCTGGTGCTCACATGCACTACACAGGCAAGCCTGGGAAGCCAGAGAAATAGCTGCGGAGCAGAAGCTGATAAAGGGTGCATTTCCAGGCCAGTGCTGGGGACCACAGGGACTCAACTATACCAGGCAACCTAAAAAGCATACAGTATTTACCCATTTCTAATCCCCACTTCCAATCTGCATCCCCAGGGTGTTAACCCCACCCCATCGGGGCTGCATCTGAAGGTAAACTGAGTAAGCTGTACAGCTGAGGAAGAAGAGTGCAGAAATGAGCAATGAATTGGGATGAAGCCAAGGACACGCAATTCAGGGCACCAAAGTGCCTGCAGTAGCATTGAACCATTATAAGAGTGATCTAAGTCAGACCCACACCCATAGATGCGGATCAGCTGTTTCCTAAAAGGCCCAGGATAGCCCCAACTCCCTTTTCCCCTTCATTTGGTGAGACTGGGAGCCTGGCTCCTCCCATCCCCAGCCATCCTCTAACTCTACATACTGAGATGCTGAGCAAACATTTCTCTTCCAATATGGTAAAGTTCCAGAAAGATCTTTCCTGCTCAGGACATATTTGACCATTCCTTGGTTTATTTTGTCATTCATTTGAAGCATAGTTTTGATATTATTCCCATGTGTCAAATGCTGGTCTAGGATAATAAACACATAACATGCTAAGCTATTAAAATATTGGCACCTGCTTGTTCTAGCAGTAGTTAAAACCCAAACCAAGCTTCCCTGCCTGTGACAACCTCTCTGCTAGTAAGAGATGATACATGTACCCTAGTGTCTTAGCGGAGAGACGACTTAAAGGAACTTCCAATCCTGAAAGACGGTCTCTCCAAGTGACAGTAAGCAGGCCAGCCACGTAGCACAACTACAGGACAAAACACTGACATGTTCTGGGTGAGCAATACTCTCCGGGCTTCTGCTGTCACTCTGTCATCAAGACAAGATTCCCAAAGGAGTGGGCATTACAGATGAGCCTTCAAGGATGAGTAGTAACTGTCCCCATGAAATAGGGAAAAAGCATTGCAGGTAAAGGAAACCAAAGAGATATGTTGCAATGAAAAAGACCTCAGAGGCACACACATCTAGAGCAGCAGTAATAGCCATCAGTATTGGCTAGGAAGGAAGCATAGGCCAGACGTACTAAGGGCCTTGCATCCATTGGCTCATGGGTTCCTAAAACACCCTTATGATGTAGGTACCATTATGATCTTCTTTTCCAAAGGAGCAGAGGTGCAGAAACGTGCAGAAACTTGCCCATGTCATGTGGCTAGAAAGTGGCAGAGTTAGCCTGCCAATTCAAACAACATGGCTTTAAAGACCTCATCACCTTGCCCGTGATCACTAAAGTTTACCGCACCCTATAGTTTACAAAATACCTACAGATTTATCATCCATTTTTGTCAGGGCCACAGAAGCTGTTCCCACATTACAGATGAAGGAAAAAGGACAATGGTTAAAAAAAAAGTCTTATATCTCATCAAGGTCATATAGAAGACAAGTAAAAAAGCCAAGGCTCGAACCCATCTGCTGGCCTTGGACCAAGGATGCCACAGCAAAGAGTCAGCAAAGCAGCCTCATTCCTCCTGCTCTGCACTGGAGGTGAGGTGTCTATATTTAGATCATTACAAGTAGCTGCTGAGACTGTCCTCAGGCTATGAATTCAGCCTTACACACAAATTCACCGCAGATCTGGAGGAAAGCCGGGAATAAATGGGTGGGAGAAGGTCCTTGATTCCAAACAGAAATCAAGTTGTTCAAACAGAGCCAGAGCACAAACAGAGGCTGCAGGAGGGAAACCAGATTTATCTCAAATCCTGTGTACTCAGGAGCTTTTCCCGGAACCCAGGTCCCACTGGCAGGAAATTGTTATTTCGTGCATTCGTTTATTTTTCCTGTGTACCTTGCCAGACTCCATGTTTCACTGAGTCCTTATCTCCTCTGTCCAATTCCACAGATTGTTGAGTTGGAAATAGCTAAAATCCCTTCAGTCATGTCAGGAAGACTGCTGAGTCTCCTCCACAGGTAAATAAAAATATGAATCCACCATCTAGCAAGGCTTGCTGTGATGACAGTCTGCTGGTCTCCTATGGTAGGGATGGCCACTGTTCATCAAAATGTGTGCTCCCCTCTCTATGGTACAGAGTTGTCGCCAAAGCTGTCAACCCAGCCAGGAACTGCATTTCCCAGCTGCCCTTGCAACTGAGTGCAGTCATGTGACTAGTTTTCTCCAATGGAATATGAGCAACAGTGATAGATTTTTCTCCTGGGTGAGGCAGTTATGAAGCAGATATGTCTTCTCTACATCCTCTTTCTTCAATGTAGATAATAGAAAATAATGTAACTATGAGATAGAAGAAACCTGGTATCTGTACAGCAAAAGCACTTCTGCTAGTTTACTACATGATGAATGTTATTTGTCATAGGGAGATGCACAATTTGAAATAACAGATTTCCCTTCTTGACCTCTGGCAACTTCAGCTCTTTGTGGACAGAGAAAGTGTTAGACTCACACTTGCTTCCTGAGGAGAGCCATACTCTTCAATTTCTTCCTGATGTTTGTTGGCATCACCCTCAAAGTAGGATTTCTGCCTCTGTTTCCTTAAATAGAACAATAAATTCCTCTCAAGGTCTGATTCTAATCCCCATCCATTTGGGACTACCTGCCACCCTTGGTAAACATCAAAAAGAAATATGAGTCAAAGGATGATGCCCACCATTCCCTTCCTCCTTCCATGTGGCCACTCTGCAGAAAACCTAGGCCTAACATTCTGCTCTTGAAATAGGTCCCTTTGGCACTGAGTGGGTCTGTGCCCAAAACCTCTGTCTTCACTGGTGTCTTGAGATCATATGCTTGAGGAAAAAATAGTGGGAGAAGAAAAACATGCTATAGAATCAGAAGCCCCTCAAGACAAACCTGTAATTTTCAGGATGAGAGTGTGCTCGTTTGTTAGACAAGAGGCTTTGCCCATCTCTTTGTCTTCTCCATCTGCTGTCTCCCAACCTGCCTCCCCCCCCTCCCCGCCCACCGCATCATCCTGGCCCATGTCTTCTGCCTCAAATGTGTGGCATTTCTTAGCACCCTACACTACTACCCTAGGTACACTTGCACAGGTTTCTCCCTCCTTCTCCTCTAAGAGTCTGGCCAGTGATGGCTGCTCTTTTCTACCTAACCAGCATCTTTCCATCTTCTGGAAACACAACCATTCTGGGGAACCTTATCCCCTCTAATTACAGCTGACTCCTCCACCTTCTTCCTAGAAGGGGTGATCCTGATACTGTGTGGACCTAATCTAGAAAACTGAATGTTTAGACACCAGGGAAGCTGAGATCTCTTTTCTTCCATAAACTGTGTGGAAAGCTTAAGTTTAGACTCCTCGGTAGTTATCTTGTGGCCACACTGCTGGAGAATGGAACCAAGAAGCAGATCCCAGAAAGAAGACAAGAGACGAAGCCCTGAGTCATCGCCTAAACCCCTTGATGTATACAATGTTGGTGCCTCACCTGTGTCCAGGTGGACACATCCATCTGGAAGTGTTGACTGTAGCTGTTGACTGGTAATGGCCTACAGTTGCACCCATCTTCAAAGATTTTCCTCAGCCAAAGATCTGCTTCTCCAAAAATTCCCAAGAGATTATTCCCCCTTTTCAGACGCAGCCCATGGCCAATGCCTGACTGAAATTTGAGTATAAAAGCCTAGGCATCTTGCTGTAGAGCAGGACAGCTCTGCATTGCTATTCCTATTCCAGAGCTTCCCCAGGCTCAGGCTGAAGATAGACTCCAGACAAAACCAACTCATTCTCCACTTCTTCCTACAAGAGAGCATTTCTTCAGTAAATCACATACACAACAATTGCCAAGGCAAATTTTCTTCCAGAGAATCCAACTCAAGAGACTCCCAGACAGAGACATGCCTGAAGCAAGACCAATGGACTTTCGAGCCCTAAGAACCCACAAAGTTTATTTTTTGTTTAAGCTGCTAGAATTGTGCTTCTGATCATTATATTTGACCTTGGAGACTTCTTGTCTAGTGAAAAATAAAACTTCATGCAGCCTTGCTTATTCCCAATCTCACCCTCATCAACTCAGAGTACAGTAAGCCTGAAGACTGCTGGCTCTCTGGAGAGCCATGTGCCTGGCCCGTGCAGGCGGATGCATCCGCACACCCAGCACCCCCGAGCTACAAACAGAAACTCTCACACCTCCCCACACTTTATTCAGTGTGTGATTCTAAAAAAGGTTGCCAGGTCGGGCCAGATTTCAACTGCAATAAAAAGGACCAACTGCTTAGTCTGTCTTCAGTCTGTGCTGAATACAAATAATACTTGCATTTGTAATAAATGTTTGGAGAAATATTGCTTCAGTCCTCAGCTTTAAAAGGTTGCTTGCCTTTCAAGGATTCTTGAGTCTGTTATAACGCAGAGATTGCTGGCTATTAGGATCTGTCCTGAAATCCTCCAAGACGCTGGCACTGTGAGGTGTTAGAAAATTATGGTGTTTTGCTGTGTCACCACAAAAAGAAAGATTAAACAGAAAACAAGGTTTAATAAATAAAGTTGAAGGTTGCTGAGCCAAACAAGGAAGACCACACTTCATTCCTATGGCCAATGCCTTTAAACTCAGAGTGAATTACAAATATCCCAAAGCCCAGACCACCCAACACCCCCCCCATGTTTAACCCTCTTGGCAGCTGTTACAAGTGACTTGAGTTTGACTAGCTATTGTGGATTGCAGCTGACACTGGACATTGCTATAGTTTGGATGCTGAATGCCCCTTACAGTTATGTAGTAGCTCTAATGGGAGGTGCTATGGACCTTTAAGAAGTGGGACTATAGGGAGTCCTTAGGTCACTGGAGACACAGCCTTAAAGGAGATGCTGGGACCCTGGCCTCCTCTTCTTCTTTCTCTGAGCTCTTCTCTCTCTCTCTCTCTCTCTCTCTCTCTCTCTCTCTCTCTCTCTCTCTCTCTCTCTCTCTCTGTCTCCCTCTTCCCCCTGGTAATTCTGGAGATTGAACACAGAGCCTCATATATGCTAGGCGAGCACTCCACCACTGAGCTACATTTCCAGCCCTTTTCATCTCTTTCTTGGCTCAGGAAGTGTTACGCTTTAGATCCAGAATGACCCTCAGAACTCTCCTGTGCTCATAGGCGGAGCTGTTGGAAGGTGATTGGATCACAGGGTGGGAAATATAACTGAACACGCTGTTAGGAAGAGCCTGGCCAAGAGAGGAAGGTCACTGGCAGCAAAGCCAGGGAGGGTTGGTCTCCCACCCCAGCTCTTCCGTTCTCTCTTTACCTCTGGATGCCATGATGTGAGCAGTTTTCCTCCTCCAGACCATCCCACTGTGTCATTTCTGCCTGGCAACCTGCTGGCTATGGAGTGAAAATGTGAGCCAAAGTAAAGCTGTCCTCCTTGAAGTCGTGGGTATCAGGCAGGTACTGTGTCCCAGCAACAAGAAAATGACAAAGACATAAAGTGAACAGTTTTCTCCATCACACATTCTCACTATGATGCCCTGGGAGAGACCAAAAAAAAAAAAAATGGGTCCGCCTGATCCTCAACTAAAACCTCCTGTAAGTCAAAATAAATCCTTTCTCTATGTAAGTTAGTGGCCTCGAAATTTTGTTACAGTAACCTGAAGATGACTAATAAGGCGTAAGCCTTAGTAGGCTCTTCATCCAGTCGGTGTATGTGAAGTAACCTACCATCTCCTGAGAATATCTCACCAAGCTTCTACTAAGTCAGTAAATCACTACTGTCATCTCCATGTTTCAGAGGAGAAGTCCCAGGCACATAGAAGCTAAGCAATCTTCTCAAGGTCAAGAAGTGACAGAGCTGAAATTTAAACCATAGTCCCTCATGATGTCAGGAAGGCACACAGGGTTCCTGCCAACCTCATACCCTCCACTTTCTCCTCTGTAAAATGGAGCTCATGAAGCCTTCCCAGGGGTCTGTACTAAGAGTTAAACCAATGGTGGACATGAGAGATCTCAGCACACTATCGAGCACATAAAGGCTGCTTGTGATGTTTGCTTCTAAATCTGAATGAGTCCAACCTACTCACTTTACCAATGAAGATATAAAGGCCCAGAGAGGGGCAGGAACTTGCCCAGACATAGTAAACCTGACTAAAAGCTCTGCTGCCTCTAAGCCCAAAATTTTCTTTCCGTTGCCATAAGTCCTTCTTTCCAAATCCAGGTCAAAGTGGCTCTGAAAATCCTGGGCTATACTACAGGGCACCCAGGAAGCATCCACGCACAGCCTCCTGAAGCTGAGCCAGCCCAGTGGGGACAGAGAGACAGGGATGAGGTGGCCTCCCTTAGCAGAAATCTCCCTGCTTTCTCTCTTCTGGGGTAGTATTGCCATCTATCTCCTGACAGTGTGGCTTTCTCTGACCCCGTCAATCTGAGCAGCTCCCAGGATAAAGCAAGAAAGACCAGACACTCACTGGAGACAGAATGCCATCTCCAAGAGGAAGGGGACATTCAACAGAAGCTAACTGGGCCACAGAAGCTAACCCAAGCCTTGGCTATTCCGTGAGTAGCAGAGCTAGGCTCTTCTCACTATCACTTTTCCAAACCAGTTTGCCCATCATGTGAACCCCAACTGGCCTGGCCCTCAACTCTTGCTCCACCGGGCTGCCCCTGAGCCCAGCCCACTGAGCACCACCTTCTCACTCTACTTCTGCTGCATCCTGCAAACTTCCCTGTTCAAACCTCACTCCTGATTAAACAACGTTTCCCTCACATTTGTAGTCACACATAGGGATGTGAGTTTTGAAGCCCCATATAAATGTGTGCTTTAGAATTAAGTTGGTTCAGCAATTCTTGACAATGATTTCTCAAAAATTAAGCCCAGACAATTTATTGAGCTGGAACACAACATCTGAAACATGCATGATGGAAAGGCAGGGAATGTTCTCAGAGCCCAAGGGCTTCAGAAATAGGGGCTCCTCCAAAGGCAAATATGAAGGCTCCGCAGGTGCATGCTGCCCCCTGGCAGTGCTCCGGGTTAGTGACAGCCCAGAGCTCGGAATTTCATACAATGTCCAAGTGAAACAAGCTACCCTGCACACGGCCCAGGCATGCTTCCCTCCACTGGAAGCGGACCCCAGAGCTCCAACAAGAGGAAGTACATTTATAGAAGGGGGAGAGGGTGGGATGAATTTTTCTCTGCATGTCTGAAGTAGCAGGCACGTGCAACACAGGGTTAAAAAGGAATGCAGGATTGATGCATACTACCACAAAGGTGAGCCCTAAGAGCATCTGCTTAGCACAAGCCTGACACAAATATGATTCCATGTATGCTATGCAATATCCAGAATAGATACAAAAGCAGAGGTATAGTTTCCAGGAACTGGAGGAGAGGAAGAATGAAGAATCATGGCTAATAGGATTGTTGTGCAACGTAGGGAAAATGTTTTGAAACTATACAGCAGTAATGCTTTAACACTGGGAATGTACTAGTGGCACAAGATTGCATATTTTTAAATGGTGAAAGTGGCACTGAGGGAGGCTGAAGCAGGAAGATTGCAACTTCAAATCCTGCCAGGGCAGTTTAACAAGGCTCTGTCTCAAAATTTTAAAAAAAAGTTCAAAGTGATCCAAAGGAAAGAACAACTTGTAGGTATACACATATAACTGTATGTATGTTTAAGTGTGCCAGACAGATAACCACACTACTAATTATCTGTTAGTTCATCAAAAAGAGTAGATTGTGCTGCCATTATTTGTTTGTCTGTTCATTTTTTGTTTAGATTTTTTAACTTGAACAACTACTTCTAAGATAACAGTATGTAATGTATTAACTAGTGTTGATTTATTACTGTTATTTTTTTAATTCTGTGTTATTTCTACCCTTTTTTCTGTTTTGCTTTTTAAAAATAAAAAAAAAATTCAAAAGTGGTAGGAATGTAGCTCAGTCAAAAGTCCTGGATTCAATCTCCATTACCAAAAAAGTAAGCAAATAAAAAACTAAATATTTAAAGGACAAAAAGATAACATTTACGCTATGTGTATTTTACTACAATAAACACCAAAGCTCATTTCTTGCCTTGTTTTTACACACACACACACACACACACACACACACACACACACACACGGGATGGTGCGGCCCCAGCCCACCTGAAAGCTCACATTAATGTTTATTCAAGGGGGATTGGGTGGGATGAATTTTTCTCTGCATGTCTGATGTAGCAGGCACGTGCGTACAGGGCTCTTTGCAGGCACCAGGGCCAGTTCCTCCTCCCAAGACCAGACTCATCACAGTCCTGTCACCTGCACCTGCCCAGGACACCCTCACTGTCTCGTGGCACTGAGGACATCAAGCATTGGAAAGAATTAGGAGTCTACGCAGGCAGCATCACCTCCCTCCTGGTAGAGCTGTTGGTGTGAGAGCCACAGACTCTTGGCAAACAGTCTGTAGAGATCTCCTGGTGGTCTTAGCGTGGCCGCCTTTCCAGAGAGCTTAGCAGTGAGCCTGTGTGGGCCTGGGGTCTTGCTTAGTGACAGATCCTGCATCAGGCTCGAAAACTCCCCTCAAGTGGAATCCACCATGCTCCAGACTTCTGGGCCTGGAATGTACCTTCCCAGAGGCTCTGTAAACCCAAGTACTGCCGGAAGCTGGCATCCACCTCGCACCAGGCCCTGCACGCCTCACACCCATGGGGATGGCCCAGTTAGCTGAAGACCACAGCGCTTCACTGAGTCTCCATGCACACAAGAGGCATGGGTCACAATTTCCATTTCATCACTAAAGAAGCTGAGTTCAAAGAATCAGAGCTACACAGGGAGTTGGTGGCAGAGTCAGAATTCCAAACTTGTTCCATCCAGCTTATTTGTGGCCCCAGCAGCCTCTGGAGACTGGGTTTCAATCATAGAGCAGAACAGAAAGCAAGAACTCAGGGTCGTGACTGCACCTCTGACCGGGTGGGTGATGGGTGACTCACGCTTGGGGCCTAGGGCTAGGCACAGAGGAAACACCAGGGAGCATCTGCCAAGGTGAACCAGGCACAGATCCTACTGGAGCTGAGATAACAGAATTGATCTGGAAAAATGACATTGAACCTGATTCCTTGCTTGGTTCAGAACTGGAGTTAAACAGTGAGCTAAAATAACCTTGATGTCTCTATCTAGCTAGCTACCTCTATCTCTCCCTCCCTCCATGCTCTACACACACACACAAATACACACACACAATTTCAGGTCTTCACAAAAATCTTTATAGAAAAGTCAAGATTTATCTTCATGGTCCTCTAGGCATTTCTCACACACCCAACCTTGAGCAGTCAAACTGTTCTTAAAAGGGTTGAAGAATTGCTCAAAATTTTTAGACTCAGCCCTAAACTGTTAGGATTAATTTCCCACATGCATGAAAGACAGCATTGGGTTTCAGGATGATCTTGCCAGTTTGGCATGGTGGGCCACATCTAATTCTGAAAAGAATTCAGAAAGGAAAACTATGAATACTACACTCAGTTCAAAACTTGTTTACATACAATAGGGGCAAAGTGTGACATTAAAGAGGATCGATGATGTGATTTAAATGCCCTAAGGGTCTAATTTTATGTTGAATCACATAAATACAGTGAAGGTATTCAGAAGAAGGGAAATAAGAGAACCCATCTCCCAGGACTTGTCCTGTGACGGCTGAGGACAGTAAAGAGTTCTGAACTCTCTTTCTAAGAGGAGAAAGCTGGAATCTTTTCCCAGAGGTTGGACTCTTACTTTGTCCCTCAGATGAACCCGATTCTATTCTGTCCCCTTTTCAATCACCACCATCATGTGTCCTCAGTGTTCATCATCAGTCTGATAGAAAGAAATTAAAAAAAAAACTCCATTATCTTCCACTGCTGGCACAGCCCAGTCCTTTCAGCCCCAGCCCTGAACAGGTCCAGTGCCCTCTCTCCCACTCCAGCCCCTCTTCTTCCCCTAACTTATCCAGTCTTCTCCCTGGTCCCCCGCATGCTCCCAGCTTCTCATTGTCCATTCTGTATTCTCTGTTCAACTCCCTTGTCCCATTCCCTCAAAAGGTCACCTCTGGCCCCAGCCGATCATAGGATTAAGGCTAAACATGGCAGCATGGCACTGTCCTGCCCTCCGCCGCAGCCTGCTCTCATACCTTCTCTGCCTCCCCACATCCCAGTCTCATTCTGAGAATCTCTCTTTCTTCCTGGCTTTGGAGGTGCTATCTCTTCTAGCAGAAACACCACTAACAACCCACTTTACACAGGAAAACTCTCACTCACCCTTTGAATCCAGGAGCAGCCATCCCTTCCTCTGAGAAGACACAGGCAATGTGGTTCCTCTGCCCATGCCAGGCTGATGGAGCCCCCTGAATTACCTTGTCACATTGATGTGGACAAATAAATAGCACTAGGGCACCTCTCCCATATTATGAGGTCATTAAGGACAAGTCTGAGTCCTAGTTCGGTGCCCATCACTGAGTTTTGCACATACTAAACTCAGTGCACATACTAAACTCACCAGTAACTGTGTTTAGAATGAGTGGATGTGTGGATGGATGCATATTGAATACATACGTAAATGGATTCATGGAATGCATGCATGGATGGATGGAGTCACACATGCACGGTAAATGCATGGATAGATGGATGTGTGCATGCTTGAACAGATATAAGCATGGCAGATGCATGGATGGATGCACGGATAGAAGGTTACTGTGTCAGTAATTCAGCATGACATCAGACTGCTTCTGTTAATCATCCATTCAGTGTTCACAGGCCCCAAGGTTCAGGCACAAGCTTCAAGATTGAGGGTATGAATCTGCATTTCCTTGGGTGATCTATGACCCCCTTAAGCCTTTCAAGATGTGAGCATCTTTCTGTATTGGTTAGGATCCAATGTCAGCTTTCTCTGCCTCCATCCTAAGGAGTAACTTTTCCTAGTTACTAGGAAATTATCTACTTGTAATTGCCTAAGTCACCCGGAGTCTTTCCTTATGTTTTTCAATGTGTCAAGTGAACTTGGCAGTAGGCACCCAACCCCTCTGAGGTTATAGGCACCATTTGCCCCGTATTTCTCAAACATCTGTTAGGCTGTACCACCCAGTGCTTTCTTTCCCAGCACAATACCATCCCAGCTCCTGCTGGTGAGCGTTTCACACTTGCACTGCTACCTTATGGCAGGGGATATCTACGCCTCACCTACCACTAGGGAGGGGGTCCTCTCTGCCAGTCGGGTGACAGGTGTTCCACTTCCAAAATCTCATCTTAGCACCTGATTTCTCAGACCACTATTTGTGACAACCATCCTAGTTTAGATTTCTTGAGACATCAGCTGTGAGCTGGCTTTGGAGGTGGAGCTCTCTGCTTGGCCTCAACCCCTGGAGATATACAGGCTGCTATAAAATATTCATACATAATAGTTCTAACCTAATATAAATGTAAAATACTAGTACATTATGGCTCAAGCCCAATATAAATGTATTTAGAATCATGCAAAAATAAAAGAGAAATTTTGGGTTCACCAATAACTCTCCTCCAAGAAGTGACTTGGACCCTTTTAATTTTTTGTGTGGATAGAAGTCATTTTCATCATGTGGCTCCAAGATCCATGCTCCTATTTGAAGGAAGTGGAATAACCATGGAGGAACGGAAATAGCTGCCGTCACTCTATACACAATTCACAGGGTAGAACACATTATGTGACCACATATGAATACAAAAAAATCTGGGTTATCCAGGCATGGTGGCACATACCTCTAATCCCAGTATTCAGGAGGCTGAGACAGGAGGATTGCCTCCAGTTCAAGGCCAGCCTGAGCTACATAGTAAGTCCAGGCTAGCCTGAACTATATAGTGAGACCCTGTCTCAAACAAACAATAACAACAACAACAAAAGCCTAGGTGCCCAGAAAATAGGGGCAAAAGAACCAATTGCTGCCTATAACATTCAAGAAGCTGCATCTTTCTGCTCTGGTAGAAACTATAGTCTTGACTTCAGATTAGTCCAGGATGCTAAAGGTATGTTCAGTCATCCCATAACTCTTGGTTTCAAATTCCAGCTTTACATAGCACTCCAGACCTTTCACAGCCCCAGGTTTTCTCTTAAATTTCCCAATAAAAGCCCCCTCCCCCATTCATCACATGCTCAAGCAGCATCAGCTACAAATAGCTCATGTGAGATTTAGCACCACCGGCAAAGAAGGAAGACAGGATGAAATCTTGGCTCAAGACCTAAGCAGCCCCTTATCTCCAGAAGAAAACCACAATAGCTTGTCTCTTTACTTCTTCCGTCTCTTACAGTAGCTATGACAGTTTCTCACCATTTTTTTTAGGATTCAAGCACTCCAAGTCTCAGCAGTGGACAAGTTAATGAGAAACACAATTGTTGCTGTTAGAAGTAAAGAGCTGATCACGGTGAAATGTGAAGAAATTATTGCATTTATCTGGAGTTTGTCAGTTTAAGTGCTGGAAGTTAATGTTGGGGAAACACAAATGGTCTTTGAACCAAGTGAATAATGCAGCTGCTTCTTTCCGCTATTTTTATAAATGTTATTAAATTAAATACATATTCATCCCAATGCCCCAAAATGAGGCATTGAAATACCTTTTGGGAATAAGTCTTACTTCCATTCTGTGATGCCAATTTGAGCCTCTGTATTTAAACCGTTTTCCTCCCATCTACCAATAGAAATGAACAAAGAAACCTGGAAGAATAGAATCTATCCCCAAGCCAGAAAACAAGGCCGGGTGCTCCCAACAGCCCAGAGTCATTGCAGCATTTATAGAACACAATGTAGGTGGCACTAGATTGAGGGAAATATTGGTCTACCTGAAACTCAAAATAAATTAACAAAAAACTCTATTCAGAGAGTAGGCAGTTATACCTATAATAGAACCAGAGTACCTATCCACCTCCAACCCCTACAAAAAGTTCAGAGGTTTAGCAGCTCTAGATAAAAGCAAGACATGACACATGTGCTAAGAGACAAATCTTAACTTTTTGGAATGTAGGAACAGCACCAAGTATAAAAGAAGCACAGCGTATATACATCCTATCCACATGGGCCCAATACCACTTCCAAGAATGCACAGCTGACTTCCAAACCCAGAATCGGTGACATTTCACCTGAGGGCTCTCTAGCCACCAAAAGCATATGAGGCTCTGTCCATGTGAAGCAAACCAGAAGTATCAAGGTCCTGGGTATACACATACCTTAGCTCCCACACCTTTCAGGTGGGTGAACTCCAAGGTGTGCTGGTTGTAGAGTTCTCTGTTGGTGTTGAGTTCCAGCTGGCCATGGTGGTGATTTGCTTGAATGTGCACTTCATGCTGGTCACATTTCCTTCCTCTTCTCACATCCTCCCTCCCAAGGAAGGTAAAATCACCTCTCAGATAAACCCCTCCCTACCTTTAAATTTTTGTGCCAGGATCTGCTTCTGGGGAAATCTAAAGTGGAAAGCTAACTCTCAGTCTTCTGAAGGAGTAGTTGGTAAGGCCAACAAAGTAGGTCCTGGGAAGGACCGTGGAGCCCTTTAGGAATGGGTACTGTTGTTCTAGCCAATGTCAAACTAATATGAAATTAGGAGGGCTGGGGATATAGCTCAGTGAGACAAGCACCTGCCTGGCAAGTACAAGATCCTGAGTTCAATTCCTGGTACAAAAAATAAGAAAGGATCCACTCAGGTGGCAGTTACCCCTAGAAGTGCCTCTACCCCATCACGCACACACTCATACATACACACACAGACTCACACACACACACACACACACACACACACACACACACACACAAATAAGCACACACAGTTTCATACATACACTCACAAGTAACTGGTTTTACTTGTGTTCCTTAGGGAAACATTTAAACAGAAATTCCCACAATGCCTAACAAAACCGGTCTCAACCTTGAGCAAACATAAATCTCTCAAAGAAAAAGAGCATAATCAACCTTCCATAAAAACGAGTTGTGGGGGAGAAACAATCTTCGGAGTCCCTCCAAACATTTCCCTGTACATGCATTTGAGACAACTTCAGGGAACATTTTCTAAATGCATGCAACAATATCTAAAAACATATACCATAAGATGCAGACATTAGGGGAAGCTGAGCAAGGGTGCAGGGGAGCTCTCTGTCACACCTTTGCACTTTTTCTGTAAACTCATCATTATTCCAAAATTAAACTAAAAACAAGACAAGACTAAGCAAAACAAACATTGTCTCTATGAAAGAAAAGCTCTGAGTCAGGATACACTTTCAGGATATGATCATCAAAATATTTAAATGAGTGAAGGCCAAATAATGGATTGATTACTGTTGAGCCCCACAGCAGTCACTCGGATGGTCAGTGTGAACGGTTTCCCCCAAACTCAGAGGAAAGTGATGAAAAGATGAACACAGTGACACAGGGAGGAATGGAGAATGAATCCTGGAGGTTCACGTAGAGCTCTAGAAGCAGCAAACAGGACAGATGGAGAAGAAGCAATAATGGAGCAACCAACAGAAGGAAAATGCCTTTGGTTGTAAGCAATGGATTAGCCCCCCAAGAACACAAGCAAGTGCTGGCGGCAAAACCTGCAGTGAGCGGCGCCATGGACGGGAGCCACTGAGCGCCGTCCCTGAGCCTGGGGCATCTCTCCCTGTGGCGTGGAAGAGAAGAAATGCAAAGAGCACTAGCTCGTCTGCAGTTGCAACACAGCCGCAGAAGCCATGGAGAAGTCCAAGATCCCTGGCATTGTTCCTGGTGACCTGCACATTTGCATGGGTAGGGGACGTGTGAGGGGCACATACAGAAATGCTGCCAAGTGTGCCTGCCCAGCCCTGGGAAATGAGCCATGCTAAGGCAGCCTGTGGGAGATCTCAGGGGTGGAGGCGAGGATTAGTTCCCAGTCATTTCCGTCTTCCCACACCTGCTCCACATCCCCACACCCCACATCACTTTCCAAAAACAAGCTGGAAGGTTTAGATGACTTTGAACTCATCCTGCTCTCCCCAGGCCTGCTGTATCTCCAGATGATGGTATTTTATGATTGGCATCTCTCGAATTTATCCATTGTTCTCCAGCCCTGGAGTCTCAGCCCAAGCCCACACACTTAGTGATACACCACGTGGCATTCATGCGTCTCACCTCTGAAACCCCATGGTCCACTGTATCTTAAGACCTGGGTCAACCCAGGTGTCACAAACCTAGATGTGCACACTTGATTTAAATGAATGAAACAAACAAGGCTACAATGGCAAGAAATGATGGTAAAAATTGGAGGGTAAGTGCTCTGATGAAAAGGGACACTCACTTCTCACTTCCAGCCCTTTGTTTTCTATGCAAACTTTGACGCAGGGGTTAGAGCTTCAATTCTTTCAAAGCAAAACTGAAACTCAGACCTTTTTTTGGTGAAACGTCCTTGTTTAAATGGGCAATTAATTCAGTTTTTAAACACTCTGAATTATTTTAATCTGCTTAGGTCTCTGAAGCATCTGCAACACCCAGAACAATAAGAACTCAGTAAAAGTTCTTGGAGGTGAAGAATTAGACACAGGCCTGCAGTGTGCAAAGTGTGCACTGAGTCAGGTGTGGCAGTGCATGACTATAATCTCAGAACTCTTGAGACTGAGGCAGGAAGATTGCTGCAAGTTTGAGGCCAAACTAGGCAACACAGTGAGGTCGACTCTGTCTCAAAAAATAAATAAAATGAACAAATTAACTCAAAAAACAACACTGAAAAATCTCATTTAATCTCCAGACAATGGACTGGCATCATCTTACTCCCTTGGAGAGAAGTAAGAAGGGGACAGAGGGACAGGCTTTCCCAAAGTCACACTGGCAGCCCCAGGACTAGGATTTAGAGACAAGTCTCTCTGATCCCACTCCAGCCCTCAGAAAAACAAGAGTTCTAAGTTCTGATCCCTCCCCCTTTCTCACACCCCGAGGACTCTCAGACAAGCCATCTTCCATATATCCTGTGGTGGATTAACTAATGTTCAATTTGTAACACTCAGCCAAACTGAATCAGCATGGTGCTGAGTGTGGAAGACCAACCTGAGGATCGTTACCAACAGCATGAAAACAGAACTAGAGGGGAAGATGATGTGCTGTTGATTCTCCCAGAGAAGCTTGTCATGCTGGTTTTCCTGATATGAACTCAGCTGTTCTCCTTGTTGGAAGGGCTCAGGTCCTTGCTGTCATTGAGGATGGCTGCAGTTCTATTCAAGGGAGCTCTCGTCCTTAATTTGAGCATCACTTCCTTGTTCCAACACAGATCTCCCAGCATGCTGGCACAGATTCTTCATCCCACAGGTACAGGCTTTCTAGTCTCCACTGACCTTTGGACCTTCCCAGTGCAAATCTTTGATACAGACTTGCATGAGACAGTGCCATGGGCTCTAGGCTTTCAGCTGGATTTGTGGAGGACACTGCCATGGGCTCTAGGTCTTCAGCTGGACTCATGCAGAACATTGCCATGGAATCCAGGCCCTTAGCCGGATTCTTTGGGTCTCCAGTGTGTGGGCAGATCTCCTGTACTCGTATTGTATTTATTTAACTCTTTGGGTGAACATTATAAAATAATCCTGTACATTGTGTGTCCTATATTAAATCTATTCCCTTGCAGTCCCCAACTACGCCACATCCCTCTCCCACAAATCTACTCCTGAGTGTTCTCCAGGTTCTCTCTGCCTGGTTTCCTAAATATTTCCCTGACTAGCCCAACGTCATCATCTTCCTCCAATGGGAAGTAGACTCTTCTTTAGCCTTCCTTCCTCTAGAGCCTCGTCTTTATGGTTCCCAGAGCTGCACCACATTGCATTCCCTGAAAGTTTTACAAGACTTTCTAGAAGAACAAAAATCACATTCCAAGGCACAATAGCTAGGTTTCTTTAATCCATAGGCTGAGCTACCTTACAATGTCATTTCCCACCACTGCCCAAGTTTATAACACAGCCAAATTCTCCAAGCTTCTTACCATGCCCTAAAGATGCTGTATTTTTCATGACTGTGTGCCTTTGTCCATGCTGTCCTCCCATGGACAAGTACTGTGCCTCCTTTCTCCTTTGAGTAGCCCAAACTTGCCCTCAAAGGCCTGGCTTCCGTGATGCCAACGTGAGAACTTGCCTAGGACTTCCACACGCCTTGTCACTTTCTCAGTAGCCACCTCTCCCCTCGTAATGTTTCCAGAGAAGCAACACCTCTCGCCTGTGTCACTGCCTCCTTGAATAGAGGACTCTCTTCTCATCTTGTTCCATATGACTGTCCACATGCCTTGCAGAGGCTCAGACTTCAACATATATTCAATAAATTCCTCCTAAAAGAACAATTAGCTATGACTCCACCCTTTGCAGTCACATAGAAAGAACAAAACACACTTGCCAACTTGCCTCATTTAACTTTGTCAATAATCCTGAAATTCGGCAGTTAGAGTCATTTTACCAAGGAGGAAAAGGATACTCAGAGAAGTTGCTATGCCAGACAAGGCACAGCTAGGAAGTGAGAGTCAGAAGTAAACCTAGATCTATGATTTTCTAAAATTCTCACTCTCCTCCTGGTGCCGTATTCCCTTCCAGAACAGCCTTTGAATATCTGCCCTGAGTCTTCTTTCTATTTGACCCAGAAAGTTCAGTTCTTTTTGCTGTCCCTTATATACTTGGTGAAGAACCTCACTACCCACAGATTTGCTTCCCACTTAACCTCCTACTTCACCCAAGGATCAGACAGCACCGCTTTCCCTGGTGAATGCTGCTGATCTCATGGAGGAAAGAAAAGATAGCCCCATGTACTCTGATCTCCAGATGAAATATAAAAGTACATAGCCTCATGGCTGTCTTTTTTAAAAATTAATGATGGAATTTTCCTGTTCTGTACATATCATAAATATATGGCCAGCTGTGGAGGGAGAGATGAGAAACAACTGCTAACAGGTGCAGGGTTTTTTGGAGGGTGATAATTTAAGCTGTCCTGGAATTAGACAGTGAGAGTTTACAATCTGAATACACTAAAAGCCACTGGATTTTGAATTTTTGGGTATCAGAAATCGAACTCAGGACCTTTCACTTGCCAGGTAGGTGCTTATGACTCTGAGCTATATCCTTGGCCAAATATATCCACAGAATTTATCACTGGAACAACATTTAAATGTACAATTGAGTAGTAGTAAATATATTCATGGTGTTTGTCACCATCACCGCCATGAATCCCCAGAACTTTTTCATCCTTTCTGTATTAATTAGGGTTCTCCAGAGAAATAGAACCAATGGAATGTGTGTGTGTACAGACAAATATATAATATGCGTTTGTTTTGTGGTATCAGGACCTGAAACCAGTGCCTTATACATCCTAGACAAACAGTCTACCTCTGAGCTACATCCCCAGCCATCTCCCTACCTCATATTTTTCTTATTTTAAGACAAAACCCACTAATTTGCTCAAGCTGGGCTCAATCTTGTCATCTCTCTGCCTCTGCTTCCCAAGTAGCTGGGATGACAAGTATGCACCATCACACACAGCTATGAAGTATTTATTATGAGGAACTGGCTCCCTTGGTTATGAAGGTTGACAAGTCCTAATATCTTCAGTGGGCAATCTGGAAATTCAGAAGCGCTGAAGATATAGTTGCAGGCTCAGGACCAAGGAAAAGTCAATATTTAATCTCAAATCAGGAGGGAGGGGAAGAAAAGTTTGCCAGCGTGAAGGCAGGAAGATAGGAGGGATGTCCTTATCCTCAAGGGAGGGTCAGCTTTTTACTCTAGTCAGGCCTTCAGCTAATTGCATGAGGCCCACCCACAGAAGGGAAGGCATATTCTTCACCATCTCTATGATTCAAATGTTAACCTCACCCTCACAAATACACCCAGAAATATTTGACCAAATATCAGGGTACTCCCTGGCTCAATCAAGGTGACACATAAAATTAACCATCTCGTTCCCAAAATGAAATTGCCATTAAACAATAACTCCAATACCCCCTTTTCCCAAGCCATAGTAATAATGATTCTGCTCTCTGTTCCCATGGACTTTACTGCTCTAAGTACCTCGTATAACTAGAATTATACAATATTAATCCTATCACTGGCTTACTTAGCACCGTATCTTCAGTGTTCATCCATGCTGTAACATATTATATTTTTACTTCTTGAGGCTGAATAGTATATATATTGTTCATTTTATTGGCCCACTTTATTTGTACTCTACTAGCACATTGATCAAATTAATGGCCATTAGGCACTGTTAGGAATAGTACTGTTGTGAACACTGATGTACTGATACCTGTTTAAGTCCCTTCTTTAAAGTCTTTTGGTCATATGCCCAGAAGTACAATTGCTGGATCCTGTGGTAATTCTGCTTAATTTTTTAAAGACCTGTTCTGCTATTTTCCTGAATTATACCTTTTTAAAAAGGTCAACTTTATATTCTAGACAATAAATATCAGTTTTTAAAAATATTTAAGCAATCCAGAGGAAACAACATAAGATGTTCTACAAAACAACCATCTTGGTCTCTTGAAAACATCAGTGACAGCTGAGTGTGGTGACACATGTATGTAACTCCAGTATGCTGGGATGCTGAGGCTGGAGGATCAAAAGTATGGCCCCAGCCTGGGCAAATTAGTGAGCCCTTTTACACAAAAAAAATTTAAAAGGAAGGAGGACTGAGGATGTATTTTTTTAAAAATTAGTGTCATGAAAAATCAAAAAAATGTAGGGGTAAAATCATAGTTTAAGAAGAAAGAGACTCAAAAACAATGACAACAACAATAAATTAGATGAGGTTAGTTAACCCAATTACCATCCTCAATCCTTTCTTTTCACCTTCTCTATTATAAAGGTTAAAAGGAAGAAGTGATTGGGGAACTGAATTCCCGAGCCACCCTTGCCGCACAAGATGGAACTGTGTGTGACATAGCTCTGGCCAACAAAATGTCATGGAAATCTACTAACCATTTGTGGGGAACTTTCATTTCATACCTCCTCCTTCTTCCTGGCCTCAAATGCAAAAATGAAATGAAATGGAGCGGCTGCCTTGCAACTGCAGGTAACAGCTCCAGCATGCTAAGAATAGACAGATGGAAACACAGAGCAAAGTCCTTGATGGCATCTTTGATCCGCCTCTCCAGCCCCGGATTCCTGACCTCTGGACTTCTTGTTATATGAGTTATTTTTTTTTAAGTCCTCTAAGCTATCATTAGGTTTTTCTGATATTTTCCAGCAAAGTGTTGTAGGGAGACTTCCAGAAAGATGAAAACCTGCTTTAACTTCCCTATACCTCAGTTTCCTCATCAATACAGTAAGAGTCCTCATAGGAATTTGATGAAGAACCATCAGAAGGTTGATCTGAGAATTAAAATAGTTACTATTGGCAAAGCATTTAAACTAGAGCTTATATATGAGCACCCAATATACAACTGACTATTAATCTTGTTACTATTACTAATATCATTATTGTTAAATAAAAATATGTTCACAAATTACACTTTCTGAAGTCCATCAAACTAACCAAAAAGGAGCCCAAATAGAGACAAAGACTTTGGTATAGAACCTAGATAGCATCAGTGAAGCCATTTGGATGCTGATTCACAAGATGTGGACCAAGCCAAAAGGAGATGATGGGAAGTGGTGTGGTTTGATGCTCAGCTCTGGTACCATTTGACAGGATTTAATTCCTGGGGTTTCTTCATACATGGTTGAAATGTTAGGTAAGTCATGCAACTTCCATGAGCCTCTAATTCTTCAACTATGGAAAGAAGATAATAATAGTAATAATAATAATAATAATCCCTAACACTGAACTGTTGTGAAGATCAAAAGAGCTGTGGAAATGCTTGACTTGGGCACAACCTGTGCCAGATTTTTATCCATCTCTGCTCACACTGACTGCTGCTGCTTTTGTTCTTGCTGTAGAATCTTGGGAAGGCATTTGATAAATACTTGTTGGAATCATGGCTGGATGGACTGAATAAATGGATGGATGGATAGATGGATGGATGGATGGATGGATGGATGGATGGATGGCTCAGTAGATGGATAAATAGGCAGAATCTCTTGAAAGTTAGGAAGGAAGAAAAATTTAAATATCCTATTGGTTTTGGAAGAATGAACAACTTCTATACACACTTGGCCCCACTAACACCTGTCCAGATTCCCTCTTATACTTCCACAGGGGAAAAAAGACACCTATTATCCACAGCCTTGGTATACACAGCTAAAACTCACTTCTTAACAAAACTCTAAAAGAAATGCATCTTACCACTGCCAGAGGAATTACAGGTTGTCAGTAGTCCAGCATTAGTGCATATTCCCAACCTTTATTTATTCTTAATAATAAAGTTGCTGGGCTCTTCAATCACAGGAGGCCATGCGATCTTTGAATTTCCTTGCTGCTATCTGACAGAGAAAGGGGACAGCTATACTATGCTAACCCAGATGAGGCCAGTCTCAACCAGACAGCACCATAAATCATAATTAGCTGCCACCTTCAAATGTGGGCGTGGAGAGTGAGGAGCAACAAAGCCCACACCATTCTCAGGCACAGAGACAAACCTCAGCTTGAGTCACTAAAAGGTAATTACAGGGACTGTCAGAAGCTTGTGCTGGCTTTACTTTAAAGTAGAAGAGGTGCAAGAACCTAAAAACTCCACATATTCAAAAATAATCACTGAATTCCTGCAGTGAATTTGTGAGTCGATCACTCTCTGCTCCCAAATAAAGACATCTGCAAAGCACTTTGTTTCTTCTGAACAGAACAAAAAAGAGAGTTATTGCTTTTTCAATGATCCTCAAAGGAGAGAGTCCAGAGAACCTGCGTTGTTAAGTATTTACTATGCACTGCACTAGCATTTTATGCATATTTCTTCATTTGAATCACACGACATCTTGTGACTTGACATTATATGCCTCTTTTTATCGATGAAGAGACTGAACTTGAGAGACTTAACATAATTTCCCCAGGGCTCACCCATGAGAATGGGAGCTGGGACCACATTCATAGGACTCCAAAGCTAACAGGGTACCCAGAGGCCCTGGCCTCTTCATCGTGTGAATGATCCTATGGTTGGTGTGCCCCACATCTGCCCCTCGGCCCACAGCAGTGTCTGGCGCAGGACTCTGTAACTGAACTGACCTGGATCTGCAGCCCACACGCCTGGTCAGTGTCCAGTCAAGCAACTTAGATCGCCCCACCACACACCGCGTGTGTGACTGCACACTCGCACCTTTCTCTGGTGATTCTTTCCACTTCTGTGCTAGTCTGCCAGTGTTGCTGCAGCTGGAAACTTTGGCCCCATTCCCATGACGCCACCCAAAATGCAGAGCTGCCACAGCCCTCTCTGGGTTGCTGGTTCATGCCCATATAACCTTCCTTATTTTCCTCCTAACATGGATATTTACAAGTACTTTCTCTGAAGCAGAATACCAAGTTCTGGGGGCCAGCACTGTCATGTTAGCCACTGCAACAACCCTCACAGAGCTATAAGTCTAGCAAAGACCACAGACACTGAACAGAGCCTAACTGTCCCCCAAACATCCATTTAGCACATCGCACATTGCAGTGGGAAGATGCTTTGTAAAAAGCACCCAGGACCACACTGCATTCTATCCTATGGATTACCAGTTAACCCCTCATGAGTGCCCCCAGGTAAACACCATTGCTATTGCACAGATGGAAAAACCGAGTCTCAGAGAAGCAAAGGAAGCCCAAGCATTCACGGTTGGCAAGTAAGTAAGCCAGAGTTTGAATTCACTCAGTGTGATTCCAGACACTGCACCTAAGAGGCTACACAACAACGTGGGCCTACGTGGCACACTCAGGTCACCAACAGCTCCACTCACTTTGAAAACAAGTTTAAAAAATAACTCAGAGACCCACACACTCACACTGCCAGACATCATCTTTTAAAACAGCTTGTTTTTACCAGTCGACAGGTGTCTGGATGGCCCCGGGCACAATCAGGACTCATTTCTCTGCCAGAAGGGAGAGCCATCGAGAGGATAGAGGACAAGCCATCCCTGCAGCCCTTGGCAGGCTAATCCGTCTGGCCGGCTGGTGTCTCTAGTGAGAGCAGGGTGAGGGTCTGCCACTGGGAGTCCACAGGGAGCTCAGAGCTGCGATTGATTTCAGATCTCTCTCTTGGATACTGGGAACGCATCAATTACTGCGCACACGCGGCCCATACGGAGGGAAGATGGATATTACCTTCTCCACTTGCTGCACAACTGCGCGCCCTGATCCAAGCACAGATGGAGGACAAGGGCGTGGGGTTAATTGATCAAGCAGCACTGTCTCCTGCTCAAAGGTTGGCAGAAAATGGCTCGTTTCGCAGATGTACAGGCCCCTTCCTGGCTGGTCCCCTGTGATTAAACCAGGTCACTACTGTGCTTTTGCACAAACACACCCAGATTTACATGTTCAGGTTCATCTTGTCCCCTGCAAAGCAGTCACCTTGGAATACTCAGTGCACACTTCTCCATTCTGCAAACATTTTCAAATACCAAGCAGATACAAAGCATAATGTTGGGACTGGCAGTGAGGGCATGATTAGGACAGCGTGGTTTGTATCAACCACTGAGCACCAACCAGTACCAAAAGCCCATGATACAGCTATCAGCAAGTCCTCCACTCACTCTGGACACAAAAGACAAGTGCCTGGTGCAGGGTGGCAGGAGAGGAGAGAGGCAGAAAGTTGGGGAGGAGAGAGCACAGACCATGAAATAAATGCAAAAGAGATGCCCTGAAAAGCAAGAAAAATCACAACAATTTTATTGTCTCTGAATCTACCCTGGACCTCGACTTTCTGACCTGGCAGGAAATTCATATTTAATATTCCCTTCTTAGCCCTCAAGATCCTGTAAAGGTCCCAAGGCTCTTAGACCCACTTGGGTATTGGTCAGTGACTGTCAGTGGTTGCCTTTGTGAGGGCTATGACCCAAATCTGGGGTTTCCTTGTTGGCAGAGAGTGATGGTACCTCCCTGCCAAGCTGGGCTTAGGAAACAGCCTGGGACTGGGAGCCCCAATGCCTGGGGCCCAACTTCTATGGAACCCCCTAACAGTCACTCTTTATGGCATCCCACTACCTCCCGGAGTTCCCTTCTGCTCATGTGTCCTCCCTAGTCTTCAGAATCACCCTCCTGATCCCCCGTCTCCCCACAAAACCTTGTCTCCCTTTCCACCTTCATCACCCTCCCCTCTCCCCAGAGAGCCTGGGTTTGGTTTGGTTTAGCTTTTCCAGTACTGGAGACTGAACACTGAGCCTTCACGCTGAGCTATTTCCTCAGTCTTTTTTTCCTTTTGAGGCAAGCTTCACTAAGTTGCCCAGGTTGTAATCCCCTGCTTCAGCCTTCCAAAGTGCTGGAATTACAGGCACTATGCCACTACTCCTGGCTGAGCCTAGATCTTGAAGAAAGGAAACCCAGGGAAAGGACATCTCTTCAGGCAACTTCTGTTAGTCTCACAACACAAGCCTCCCTTAGCAAGGAAAGACAAAAAGCCCTCCACCTTAGCACAGGGACTACAAGAACACAACACAAAGTAATGCATTAAGTTACCATGCCTGTCAAAGGAGACCCAGAAACAGAAATATTTGGAAAGAAAAGAAAATATTACTAGCAAAGAACACAAAGGAACCAGGCTTTAAAAGAAGTGGATCACCAAATACAAACATAACTGTTATTTAAAGGAAAACATTTCCAAAATTGTCAAGCTCTCCAAGTTTACATTATTCCGCTCATGGTATGAAAAGGTAACTTTCTCACACGATTACCATGTTCACAAAGGCCGCGATCTATCTTCAGAGATCAGCATAGCAAGAAGCAGGAGCAACACTTTCTTTGCTAAGAAGTCTAGGTTTAAGTGAAATATTTATTTGGGGATGCTGATACTTTCAGTGTTACTCAGAGCTTAGGAATATATAGTTGTATGAGTTCTCTGTCTCTTTTTTTCAGTTTCCTATACTATATGAAGTGCTTAATCACATTAGAAGCAGGACAGAGTGACAATTTTGGATTGTACACACCCTATGATCTACAGGGAAGATTCCATAGTAATCCAAACTAGTTAACCAGAGGGAATTATAAAAATATCAGAAAGGGACCTTAACTTGTGGGCCAGTGTAGGTGTGCTGATGGGAAGGTGTTCACCAGGGATGTGTTCACCAAGTCTGTGACTCATACTGGAGAATGGAAGATGTGAGGGGAGGTCCCAGGAGCTGGCTGGAGGCCTGTCTGTGGGCCAAGAATGGGTTCTCTGATAGCTGCCCAGCACGTCCCAAGATGGTAGTGCTGTCTGGATGGCCTCAGATTCCTAAAACATTAGCTAGAATCTGAAGCCATTTAATCTAGTTTGTCTCAACACAAATAGGGAAAGTGAGGCCAAGAACTGGCATGACCCACAATATCTTCAGTGATAGTACATGTCGCTTTCATATGCATAACGGTAGCAGGATAAATTTTTTTAAAATAGTTAAAAAGAACATTCAGAGTCAGATGTGGCTAATCAGGCAATAACTAAGGTAGACAATTCTATTTCCTACTAACATTTATGTAAAAATAATTTTAAAGGACAATTTAAATTTTAAAGATAAGAATGAAAATGATTTTCCTATGGCGTTACCTATCACTGAAGGTCATTCCCAGTGGACACTTCAAACATTGAACAGATTGACTGGAAAATGGACACTGTCTCCCCACAGGGTCAATACTCATTTTGGTGGTTACGCTCTGGAGTGTTTTCATTCTTCTCATGGACAGCTCATTTTAATTAAAAATAATAATCCATGGCTCACTGTGAAACATCTAAACAAAAAAGAAGAAAACAGAATGAAAAGTAAGAACTTCCATTAATAGCTGCCCCCAATCTTAGTCTCCTCTCCAAAGGCAAATTACTTTAGCATCCTAGTATCTACCCTCCCAGATGCTTGCACCTATCCACCAATTTATGTGCAACAGAAACATTTAATGAAGGGGATTCCTACCCAAAGGCACAATATATTTTGCGGCCTCTTTTTCTTCACTTGACAACAGAAACATCTTTTCATGTTGTAGAGCTTGACCTCATTATTTTAAACAGCTGAAATTACATAATGTGAATGCTCCACAATTGATATAACTATAGTACTTCTCATAAGTATACATAAAAGTTAAGTTCAAGTTTCTGACTAACATGAATAATGCCACATTGAGCATGCCTTTTATATACATATATGTGTATGTCCTATAGAATAGATTCTTGGAAGTAAGACACTAAGGAGATGAATATGGTTACATTATGGTCCTCACATCCACACATTGTGAGATTCAAATGATATCCCCTCATTATACAAGAGATTAAAGTTCTTTTTAGAATATTTGCCTATCCACATTTCAATTTCTACTTCCATACTAAGAGTGAGGCTGAATAACCTTTCATTTGAGTCTCTACGTTCTGGTCCTCCATGACTCAAATACAAAGATAGTGTTAGACAACCAAGACTCTTGTTATTGGAAATGCCTTTGAAGGACCAATAGGAGGGAGGAGGGACAGTCTTCAGACCAAGATGCATTTGCACAAGGACAGTGAGACAGGAAGAACAGGTTAAGAAGTACAATTCTGGTAACACCCCCACTAGACTGCTACAGAGGTCCCGAGGTAGCTTGCTTCCAAGACTCCACCATCTTGGCCAGTGGCTAGGCACAGCTGTGAGGAAGCATAGCATGTCATGACCTTCATGGTGGATTCAGAGATGTTTTAAATTGAGACTGTCAATCAGCTCTTCTCCCTGCAGGAAGTTCTTTGGAAGAGAGATGAGACTAGTAGACCTCCAATGGCCATCACTATAACCCAATGTCTCTTCTTCCTGAAATAATCTCGCCACACCCTTTACCTATTTTTCTATTGTGCTTTTGTCTTTTTGTTATAGATCTGCAGAAACTCTTCATGTATTTGTTACCGTATTGTATATGCAACAAAAATTTTCTCTGCAGCTTTGTTTTCTTCTAAATTTAGCTTGTTGTTTCACTATATAGAAGCTGTATGCATTTTTCGTTGTAAAATTTATTAGTGTGTTCTTTTAAGGTTTATGTACCTAATTGAAGTACCTTGTCTTCTACAAGGATGTCCACCTCATCTATTCAACATAGAACTTGAGACATTAGCCAGAGTAATCAGGCAAGAGAAAGAAACAAAAGGGATATAAGAAAGGAAGAACTCAAATTATCATTATTTTCAGATGACATGTTACTCTGCATAGAAGGACAAAAGAACTCCAAAAAAATTCTTAGAATTAATAATGAACTTCAGCAATGAGACAGGATACAAGATCAACACACAAAAAGTCATTATCATCGGGGTACACAAAAAATGAGACAGGAATGAGAAGGATGAAAAGGAAATTATGAAAATAATACTGTTCATAGTAGCTTCTAGAAAAATAAAATGGGAATTAACCTAAACTAGGAAGTAAAAGATCTCTACAAAGAAAACTATGGTATTCTGAAAAAGGAATTTGAAGAGACATAACAAAAACGGAAAGACACTCCCTGCTCCTGGATAAACAAAATCAACACTGTCAAAATGTCTATACTTCCAAAACTGCTATGCAGATTCAATGCAGTCCAACATCATACTTTATAGATTTATAAAAAGCAATCGTAATATTCATATGGAACCATAAGAAACTCAAAATAGCAAGAACAATTTTGGCAATAAAAGCAAAGCAGGAAGTATAGTAACACCTGACTTCAAGCTACACTACAAAGCAATAGTGATAAAAATGGCATGGTACTGGAGAAAAAAAAGATATATAGATCAGTGGAACAGGACTGAGGATACAGAAACTTCCCCAGACACATTCGGCTGTTTGATTTTCAACAGAGGAGACAAATGTATGTGTTGGAGGAAAAGAGGAGCTGAGAAAACTGATTATCTGTGTAGAAGATTGAAACTGGGCTCTTATCCCTCGTCATATACTAAATTAAAATCAAAATAGATCAAAGATACAAATATCAAAACAGAAACATTAAATCTACTGGGAAGATATAACAAAACACTTGAAGAGATAGGTGCAGGAAAGGATTTCCCTTTTTTTTTTTTTTTTTGTTTTTCGTTTTGTTTTGTTTTTGCTGCCTTTTTGAGACAGGGTCTCACTATGCAGTTCAAGCTGGCCTTGAGCTCACTTTGTAGCCCTGGCTGGCCTTGAACTCACAGCGATCCTCCTGCCTCTCCCTGCCAAGTGCTGGGATTACAGGCATGTGCCACCACACCTGGCTCAGGAAAGGATTTTCTGAACAGAACCTCAATTGCACAAGAAATAACAGCAAGAATCAACAAATGGAATTATGTCAGACTAAAAAGCTTTTTATACAGCAAAAAGAATCCATCAGTAGAATGAAGAGACAACTACAGAATAGGGAAAAAAAAGTTACCAGCTACTCCTCAGGCATAGGCAGTATCTAAAATATGCAAAGAACTCAAAGGTAAATAAAAATATAAGCAAATAAATAAACCAACCACCTAAAATTAAAGACCCATGCAAGAAATGGGCAAGAGAAATGAACAAATGTCTCACAAATGGTAAACAAAATACATGAAATGTCTCTGACTGGTAGAGAAATACAAATTAAAACAACATGAGGAGCTGATCTTAGTCCAGAAAAAATGTCAATCATTAAGAAACCAAACACTGCTGGGGATTTAGCTCAGTGGTGTAAATGCGAGGTCAGGAGTTCAATCCCCAGTACAAAAAAAAAATCAATACTAACAAATTCCGGTGAGACTGTGGTAAAAAAGGAACCCTCCTTCATTGTTGGTGGGAATGTGAATTAGTACAACCACTATGAAAATCAATATGCAGATTTCTCAAAGAACTGAAATTAGAAAATCCCCCTGCTGGGTGTCTTCCCCAAAGAATTCAAGACATCACACTACAGTGCTCATGCACATCAATGTTTACAGCAGCACAACTCATAATACCTAAATCCTGGAAATAGCCTGTATACTCATCAACATATGATTGAATAAAGGAAACTAGATAGACAGACAGAGAGAGAGATAGATAGATATAGATAACCCAGTTATAAAGACTGACACATTCAACACATTTGTAGAAGAACAAATGCACTTAGAAAATATAATGTTTAAGTGAAATAATCCAGACCTACAAGCTTACATACCATATTGTATCTCTCATTTGATTGAGGCAAAATACAAATGAGAATAATAAAGGGTGGATAGAAGGGGGCAGGGAAATGGATGTCTTGCAATAAGGAAGCAGTCTGAGGGGAAAAACCCAAGGGATGAGGAGGAGGGGAGGAAAAGTAAGTAGACTAAAAACAAATCATGTACAGGAACCAAATAACCTCAATTAATGTAAGCATTATCTGCCATAACATGAGCTAAGATTAATAATATCGACAGAAAATGGGGTAGGGGTGTCAGAGGGGGAGGGAAGGAGAAGGTGGGAAGATTTTTTTAAAAACTGCTTCCAAGATGACTGTGAAATGCAAGCATGTACTAGTAAACAAAGTTTTTAAAGAACATTGTCTTCTAATAGATAAAAACAGAAGGATCCCTTTATTTTATATGTTCTCTGGCTGCGGACCACATTATTGACCTAAATTTAGTATAAATGATTATATTATGCATCATCCAAAGCTTGATTCAGTTTTCTTCTCATCATTCCCAATTTTTTAGCATCTAATTATTGTAAAATATGTTTCTTTTCAAAATGAGTAACTGGGATGTATCTGTTCAAGTCAAAGCCCATCATTTCCCCACAATTTCATCAATAAGTTTGCAACAGAAAAAAAAATTTTTGCTGTGGAAAATATGGACAAAATTTAGCATTTGAGAGAGAAGTATGATGTTGTTTCCCTGGTGGGCTAGGTTTTGAGATGTGTGAAACGCCAGCAAGCAGCAAGTTTCAGAAGCCAGAAAGAGGAGCCTGACTCAAGAATATCCCACTGCCAGCCCCAGGGAGCTGGCGAGCCTGTCCCAGGCCGATGCTCCAGCCTGCTCACATCTGGATCTCTCAAGAGCAGTCTCCATTTAGTTTTCCCCATAGCAGCCTTCATAAACTCTAATTGTTACATTTATGGCTTGAAACAGAAGTTTTCTGCTATCTTTAAGACTCTATTAGCCAAGTGGCATCTGTTATCCATTTGTCCTATTACAGAGGGAAGAAGACCCATCTTCCAAGCAACCTTCTACTGTCCCCCACTTATTTTATTCAAATTTATTCTCCAATGTCACTGCCTGTCAGCTCCTTTTAAGGGCCTGTCAGGGACAGTCTAACATGTCCCAAGATGTCCCCTGCCACACCCACCCTCCCCTTGCTTCTCCTAACCTCGCCTCCCACAAGGCCACGGCAATTAGCCCCAGACGATTATCAGTGATCTGGAACTGTCTTGAGCTCACATTTTTATGTCAGGGTGAATTTGGATTCTGAAGTTGAGCTCCTTGTTGCACAGGTTTTATGAGGAGAAGATTAAATCATTCTCTGATGTGTGCTTCATTAGGCCCCAAACCCTTGAAGAGTCGTTAAGTCTCCTTCTCATTGAAATGTTCTCAATCTCAGCTTGACAGTTATCAACAGAAATGATCTCTCCTTTATTTGGGAGCTAAACTCTGCAAAGAATGATTCTGCAACAACCCTTTGAGCCTGGCTCCTTATGTGACTTGTACACCCCAAATCTGTGAGTGCAACATGAGAGACCTGTTCTGTTCTGGGAAAGACATCTATGCCAGTTTCCTAAGATGACAGGTTTGCTCTGAGTTAGGCCCACACTCACCATGAGCCCGCCACAGCTGCAGGTCGAATCTTTGAGTTGGGCCAGGCTCAGTCTGGGGCCAAGGTCAAGGTCCATTCTGTAAGTAGGATCAGAGTTCAGTGCGGGACATGGGATAGAGATGAGTCTGAGAGTGAGGCAAGGCTGAAATTATTTTCAGAGATAAGGCCAAGTCTAGAAGCAAGGTCATAGATGTGCCTGGGTCTAGCCTCAGAACGTAGCCTACTGCCAGGATAAGATTCATTCTGTGCCTAGGGTGTGATCTAGTTGATGGCCCAGTTTGTGCCTAAAGATTAACCAACTGACTCTAACTAAGCATCAGCCCTTTCAAAGCACCAGGATTTTCACCTTGTCTAAGCACGTCAGGTCTCAAACATTAATTAACATGCTTATTTCCAGCCATGTTGCACCAAAAGGCACTGAGACAAACTATTTCAGGAAGCAGATACTATGTGTTTTCAGGTGAGGTTTGTATAAAGGTTGGGCAGGAAAAGCCGAGGCAGAATTGAGGATCTGAAAGCAGATGGGAGGAGGCAGGCATTATTAGGGTCTCAAAAAGCTAAAGCGGATGCAAGAAGATCCTAAGTTATCTCCAATGCCTTCTTGGGAAAACTTACCACTTGTTTCTTCCTCATTTCAACAGCAAAAAGGCCAAAATTTGGGGTTAATGATACCAAGTTTTCTTCTATGTTGGGAAGAGTAGAATAGGATTGATGGAAGAAGACAATAGTGAATTCCAGTCTGGATGTGTTGAGTTTAGACCGCAATGGCACTTCTTGAGGTGTCCAAGAATGGCAACCAACCTGGGCCAGAATTTCAGGTGAGCAAACCAGAATGAGAATTAGGGGAGAATTCAGCAGTTATCTAGGGGTAATGTAGAGAGGAGAAGAGAATGAACTCTTGGACATCAGCATTTAAAGAATCAATAGAGAAAGAAAAATCAGCAAAGGATCCTAAGAGGTTGTAGTGGGGTGGGGATGATAAATGCTAATAAGTAGTGTATAATAAAGTAGAGTGTATTATATTAAATGTGTCTGAGACACTGAGGACGTGAGAACTCAAAGGGTTCAATGGTCATGGAGGTCATTGGTGACTCTAAAAGAGAGTGATCTCTGGGACTCTTTTAGGATGAGAAGCCAAACTGAGACAAAGATGAGAATGAGTTGAAGTAGAGATACTGTTTTAAAAAAGAAAAAGCTGTCTCTGAGAGGCTACAGTAAAACCATAAAGGAGGAGGGAGCAGGGCCTGGAGTCGGATAGGTGTGTTAGCTGAGTAAGTCCCTGGGCATGATTAAGGGCCACTGGCAAGGATCCAGTTGTGGGAAAAATTAAAGATACAGGAAAGAGAGCCATTCAGGGAAAGAATGGGTCATTGAGCATCTGTCATTTACTATCACACAAAGCACTTTCCATATGGTTTTAATATTTAATTCTACCAATCCATCTGCAGTTTCACATAACTATTCTTACTCCTTTCACTGTGCTGACCGCAGTCTGTAAATTTTTAAATTAATCTTTGAGTTGTTTACTGAGTTTTTCCCACTAATCCTGAATCTCTAAGCTCCACCCAGGGACTTCCCAGGCACCTTCCCTTCTACCTTATCCTGCTTTATCTTTTACAGTGGCATTTAAACCACCTAACATTATACTATGTATTTGGGGTTTTTGTTAAATTTTCATCTATATTGGTACAATGAATACATTCCTCATGGGAAGTTAGTACACGTACATAACACATCTTAATTCTCTTTATTGCTCTTCCCTGCCTTCCCCTTCCCTCTCCCTTCTTCTCTTGGTCCTGTTCTCTTTTGTAAAAATGTATCTATTTCCCACTGTCTTTTATTTTGTTCTTTATTTATATTGAGTTTTTCACATAAAAGAAACCATGTAATATTTAAGCTTATGTGTCTGATTTATTTCACTTAACATTAAAGTCTCGAGGTGCATCCATCTTCCTTTCCTTCAAATGACTCAAGTTTATCCTTCTTTATGGTAGAGCAGTACTTTATTGTGTGTAAATGCCACATTTTCTTTACTCATTTGTCTGTTGGTGGACATATAGGATACTTCCAAGATTTAGGTATTACTAATTTGTCAGGGAAAGGGTTAAAATAATGAGTCACAAAAATGTAGGTGTTCATTAAAATGATTTTGGCTACATGCCTTTCTGCAGGGAGGCTATCTCCTGAGAAAAGAGTATATAGAGGTAACTGTTAATACCCAAAGAACTGACCATCCCTAGGCTTTAGCCAAGCCTGGGAATGATCCCTTCCAATTCTGTAGGCCACCTGGCACCAAGTCACTTTTATCTGAGCACAGTGCTTAAGAAACTAAGAAACTGGATGAAGCACAGCATTTTGTCTCTCACTTGCTGAAGGTTTCATCACATGCAATCCTTCCCAGGGTAGTCCCCTTCGTTTTTGGTGCTGTCTCCTGCCTCATTGTATGGTAACAGATTATTTCACTAAGCTTATATCTGCTGTACTGTTATAATAAACTTACTTTCATCCTTTTAAAATCATTGTATGGCTCTTCTCTGTTTGTGCGGATCTGAGTCTCAAAGTTCTGTGGCTACATATACATGACTCCTTGCTATGACAGAATTGTGCTTCTATAAACATGGTGTGTATATATCACTGTAACATAATATCTTTATTTCAGAAAGCTACCTAGAAGAGGAATAACTGAGTCAAATGGGATTTTGAGTTTTAGATTTTTGAAGAACATCCACACTGATTTCCAAAGTGGTTGTACTAATAACCCCACAGGTTTGCCAAAATTTGTTATTATTAGTTTTCTTGATAATAGCCATTCTTTCTAAAGTATTATGAAATCTTAGTTGTTTGAATTTGCATCTCTTTAATGGCCAGAAATGTTGAACAGTGTTTCCTGTAATTATTGGCCATTTGTACTTCTGAGAAGTGTCCATTCGTTTCAGATGCTCATTTTTTGACTGGATCTTTTATTACGAGGTTATATTTTTTTTAGTTCTTCATATATCCCAGATATTAGTTTTCTGTATGAAGAATAATTGAATTTTTTCCATTCTGCAGGCTGTCTCTTCACTCTGTTGATTGTTTCTTTTGCTGTTCAGAAGCTTTTTAATGTGATATTATCCTATTTGTTAATAATACAAGACACTACGGCTTGTATAACTGGAGTTCTATTTGAAAAGTCTCGCTTAAGTCTATGTCTTCAAGGGTTATACCTATTTTGTCTTTTGTCAGATTGTTTCTCTTTTAACATTTAGATCTTTGATCCATTTTAATTTTAGTTTAGTGCCTGGTTAACAATGTGGGTCTAGATTTAATTTTTTGCATATGGAGAGCCAGTTTTCCCAACTATTTGTTGAAGAGGCTATCTCTCCTCTAGGGTATGTGTCTGGGCCTTCTATCAAACATCAGATGAATGAATATGCCTGGGATTTATACTGTGTATTTGTTATTTGTCCCCCTACCAAAGATATAGACTCTGGAGGAGATGAAATGGGGTTTGATTTGTTTTCTGTCATGCACCAGTGTCTAGCACTGTACCCAATTCATCATAGGCACCCAATAATATATGTGTGGAGAGATAGAGAAACACTGTCCAAGAAAAACTTCTGAAAACTGCAAAGTACTGTTCAAAAGTGAAATGCAGGGTGTCTCAGTTACTTTTTTTATTGCCAACACAAAATACAAACACTCAAAGTTAAAGGAGAAAAGGTCTGTTGTAGCTCACATTGTATAGAGGTTTCAGTTTACAGTTAGCTGTCTCCAAGGCAGGGTGGAATGGTAAAGGAGAAACGGTTCATGGCAGGCAGAAGGCAGAGAACAGCAAGCCAGAACTCAGCAAAGTACTGAAGCAGAAATCAGTCACAGCAACCCTCTTTTTGTCCCTCATAGTCTATCCAGGAGGCTACATGCCCTTAAGGAAGGTAGCACTCACGCCCAGGGTGAGCCTTCCCATTATTCACACCCAGAACTGTGCCAAACAAAGAGGTGGGCTAACTTAGTGGACTAAGTAATCACAGACCCTTGACCCCAGCATCACACACTTAATCTCAACACCACACAGCCTAGATCCAGCCACCTCTGGAAAAGCCCATCTATGAGCACGTGATGGGGGACATTTAGGCACATGCAATAACACAGGGACCATTTAACATTCATCAAGTTTGCATTATTTCCATATAGTTTCTAAACTTTATGACAACTTTTTGTGGGAAGAATTATTGTCTCATCTCCAGAAATGATGGTCTCCCAAGAAATTTTAAGATTGTCAGAAATTGCACTACTAATATATGAAGCACCAAATTTGAAGACCAGAGATGTTTTATTTTGTTTTGTTTTTGTTTCTTGTCTTGTTTATTAGTGTATTAGTTTTCTTTGCTCAAAAGTATGAGCTCGCCACAGTACAACACAAAGAAATAATAAATGTATGAGATGGAAATTCTAGTTACCAACATTTGATTATTATGCATTTGTGCATGTATCAAATTATCACATGGCACCCCATAACTGTGTATAATTATAATGCAGTTTTTCAAAAAAGAAAATATTGATTCAGGAAAAAGTAAACCTGAGTTAGTTTTGTACCCCAAATAGCCAATGGGGGTTGACATAAATGCTTCCCTCTTCCTGTCTTCATGACTACAGGAAGCAGAGGGTAACACAGTCCTGAAGGTATTTAGATCAATGCATGGCTACTGCAGAAAAAGAGACTTGTGGGAGAGCTTTCCCCAGTGAGACAGTGGCTGGGGATAAGTTGAAGGACAATCAGGATAGGGATTCTAAAGCCAACATGGATAGTACCTGCTGACTGGGTTGCACAGATAAGAAAGAATGAGACCCCCAGAGTGGGCACAGGGAATGGATGGCCAGTGCTTCCAATGAATGAAAGTCAGAGAAGAGGAATGTAAGGGAAAAGGGAGGTGAAGTCCTGCTGAGGGGGCATCCAGATGGTAGTGTCTGGTAAAAAACTCAAGGGAGCAGCCTAGGTCAGGAACAAGTTTGAGAGTGATCAATGCAGCTTGCATGGTGGACATTTTTGCCAAGGGCAGCATGATGAGAGTGAGGGAATATGGCAGCCCAGGCAACCAAGGCAGAGGCAGAAGAGGATCCATGAAAGCACTCACAGTGAGCAGCAGTAAGATAGGAGAACATACCCTTCTCATCCACATTGGGAGAGATAAGACAAGACAAATGAGCTTTTCTGTGCTCAACAGAATATTGTGCAGCCTCCCTGGATAAACAAGCTGTCATCTACACCAACCCTATATCAGCTGAAGCAGCTCAGGGAAAGGATAACACTGCGGGTGTGGTTACTCTCAGCTGCCAGTGCCTAATTACTATACAAGCAAAACAAGCCGAGAGAGCTGTAGGCAGAGTGGGGCTTGCTGGCTGACTAGGAAAGGGAGCTATATCCCTGCTCACAGGGCAGAGATGCAGGAAAAGCACTGATGTTTATTGAGAACCTACTGTGTGACAGACATTTAGCACAAGCCATCTGTGTTGGTTACTTTTCTCTGATTGCTGGGACAAAATACCTGACACCCACAATTAAGGTAGAAGAGGTTTATTTAGCTCACAGTTTGTAGAGATTGTAATCCATACTCAGCTGGCTCCAAGACAGGGCAGCATAGCCCAGGGGCAGCCATTCATGGCAGGGGCAGGTACCAAAGGCAAAAAGAGCAATAAAAAGGGGAAAACATGCCTCTTTCCCTCCCTTATATTGGTACGCCAGCTATCTGCCCGAGGGTGGGTGCAGTACTCACATTGCCATTGCCAGCACTAGCAATGAACCAATCACAAATGCTAGACTAAGCCTCCTTCAAATGTCCCACTCCCATGACTGCACGAGGCTTTGGGGGGACATCCAAACACAAATCATAGCATCAACTTAGTTAACATAGTTGAAGTGGTATCCTCTTCAGAGAAGATGATGAAACAGAGACTCAGAGAAGTCTGATATGCACCCATATTCAAGGACTTCCCAAGGCACTACACTGCCCCCCTGGAAAAGGTCCAGGTTTAGTCCCTCTCCTTCCTCAGTCCTGCATAGTCAAGTACAAATGTCATGCTTGTGATTTGCAGCTCTGTTTATTGTCTTCTCCTAAAACAACCATTTGTAAGAAGTAAAACAGTTGGGCTCAACAGCAGGGCAATAACTATGAAGCTAAATGCCATTAGAGGCATGGACTTAGCTCCCAGAATTACTGTATTCAAAGTACATTTCCAAACACCCTTTGACGTCAATATGTCAGAGAAGGCCATATGCCTCTTTCCTCCTACCCTGCCTCAGGCATGTCTGCCAAGATCAAATTAAGAGTAGGAGAGGGGAGTAAGAGAACCCTCTGGAGGACAACTAAGAGGAGTTAGTCTGAGCCACAGGGACATGTCAACGCTTCAATTCAGGGGACAGATCAACTGGTTATTCCCACCTCTTCCCCTTCCTGGCCTTGTAGATGGGGAAACATGTACAGAGAGAAACAGTGATTGGATTATGAGGAAATTAATCCCTAGTGCTTTAATTAAACCCTACCATTATCTCCCAATACAACCACAGCTTCATTCAAAGCCAAGATCCATTTACAAGGAAAATTTAAATGTGCATTACTTGCCAAGCATGGTGGTGCATGCCTATAATCCCAGAACTCAGCAGGCTGAGGCAGGAGGATTGCTATGAGTTTGAGGCCAGCCTGGGCTACAATGTGAGTTCAAGTTCAGCTTGAACTGCATGGCAAGACCCTGTCTCAAAAAAACAAACAAAAAAATGTGCATTACTAGAAATGTCAGTATATATCTTCTGATGCAAATAAACAAAGACTGTGTATCTTCTTATAAAGGGAATGAATATACAAATATAATAGTGTCCCCAGCACTGTCTTTCACAGTTAATCTCCATGAGTTTACACCACACACGAGCCACACTGGCCTTTTTCTCAGTCCATTAAGGCCCCCAAATCTGTTCCTACATCAAGCTTCTTTCTCTTGTTCTTCCCTCTGCCAGGAATATGTTATCCCAGTTTAAATGGCTGTATTTCTCTTGTCACTGAAATCTCAACTCAAAAGTCAGCCTCTCCAAGAAGCCCTTCCTGACTACTCTACTTCAGGTGACCACACTCAATCTCCTCCATAGGAGGTCTCAAACTTGAACATGCATCAGATTCACCTGGAGGATTTCAAATGCAGATTGCTGGGCCCCACTCCCAGAGTTCCTAGTTCAATCAGCCTGGGTAGTCCTGAGAATTTATGGTTCTAGCAAGTGCCCAGGTTCTGTTAATGCTATTTATTCAGGAACCACACTTTGAGACTTACCATTCTATAATGACACTTCTCCTTTATCATCTGCATGATGTTTGTCACAGTCTGAAATTATCATGGTAACCTATTACATTAATCCATTATGGTCTGCCTTTCAGGATCCATAACTAAGCCAAGAATATGATGGATGCTCAGTGAGTATTTGTTTAATTCACTAATTAGTGAAAGAATAGATGAGTGGGTGCACAGATGGATATGGAAGGAAAGAAAGTAGGAAGAAAGGGAAGGAGGGGAGGGGGAAGGAAGGAAGGAAAAGAAGGAGGAAGAGAGGAAGGATGATGTGAATGATGGGTAGTGGATACACGGAGGATGGATGGATGAATGGATGGATGAACAGATGAATGGTCATCTCAACCTCTGAATTTCTGCCTCTGTACATTTCATCTTTGTTCCACACCAAGCTGATCCACAGGTGAAAACAATCCCATTTTCTAGTTTCAGAGTTTTGAACCACTAATAACAGAATGAATGTGGAACATTTGCCAAAAATATTGGAGGAGAGGATCCAGCCAGGAAATACATATAACAAAATAGCAAGTTACTGTACATAAACCCAAACATAGGCATGGCCCTCTCAGTCCATTGCATCACATGGTCAACAGTCTTCTGCTGTCCTGAACGCTATCCTCTTTCTCCTCTTCCTTGTTCCCCTCATTCCTGTTCTCTTCCTTTTGCTCAAAGATCTAAAATAACCTTTCTCATTTCCCTATATACAGCAGCCTAATCATAATTTTTATTGCTCAATTTTCCCTTCCTCCCAGAAATTCTCCCTCACTCAGTGAAATCCTCAGTCCCAATTCAATGACTTCATCCTGACGCAGACCACAGGTAGACTGCTGAGAGCAAGGTGAGAAAAGAAGTTGAGAGGTATATGGGGGAGGGAGGAAAGATGTAAGTAACTGCCATGAATAGTTGAAAAGTAAGCTGACTAGATAATCACAAGTCTGGCTTTGGAGACTTCGTTGATGATGTAGCTGTAGGAATAGAAAGTCTAAAATGTGAAGAGTCATCCAAATAATTTCTCCTCTCTTCTCCTAGTCACTTGTTAATCTCCAGTTCCTGTCATTACAAGATACGAAATGTATTGTCTTACAGTTCTGAAGATCAGCAGTCTAAAATGAACCAGCATGGTGTGCTCCTTCTGGGGGCCCTAGGGAAGAAATTTGTTCTCTTGCCTTTTCCATCTCTTGGAGGCCACATGAACTCCTTTGTTGTCACCCCATTCTTAGAATCATCTACACACACACACACACACACACACACCTCTGTGATCTCTGCAAGGTAACATTCATAGGTTTCAGGATGAGGGCATGTGGACATCTCTAGGAGAAGGGCACATCCTTCTACCAGTCACCAACTAGGCGAGTCACTCCCTGTATTTTGTCATCATCTATAACCGCTTCCTCCAAAGTTCTGAACCCACTGAAAGAGTAATAAGATCCAAAATGTCCAACAGATGTTGTAATAATGAAAGGGAAAGAAAGGGCTCAAAAGGAAAGAACAACTTGTAGCTAACACATATAATTATATGTATGCTTAAGTGTGCAAGATAGATAACCACACTACTAATTCTCTTTTAGCTCATCAAAAAGATTGGTTTGCACTGTCATTGTTTGATTGTGTGTTCATTTTTTATGTTTAGATTTTCCAATCAGATTTGTATTACAGAAAGGTCATTTCTGTAATGGCATGGAGAAAGGCTTAGAGGAAGAGGTAGAAAGGTGAGGAGTGCATTCTCTTTCCCCCAGCACCACTCTTTATTCTCAATGTTCCACAATTAGTTCACAATTAGCATCCCCTTTCCTCTTCTTCAGCTCTCTGATCATTCCTTGTATCACTTGTACATGCATCTGTCTCCATGGCTAGGCAAGCAAAAAGCTTAGACAGAGGATCCAAGTTCAAGCTTAATTGTACTTCCCTGACAATCTGTGTGAACTTCATCGAGTTATTTAACCTCTTTGAGCTTCAATTTCCTGATGCAGTCATGACACTAAACAAAAATAATACAGAATTAATTATGAATTGTGATATGACTTTTACCAAAAAAAAAGTGTCTTGCAAACATAGCACAGTGCCCTATAATCATGACCTATTGTCACTGCCCCTGTTTACAGCTCCTTTGGGACCAAAACATGTCCCTTATTGCATCCATCCCTCCCATTACCTCATGCATTAAAAATACTCTGTGATCCCCTACTGGATAAATAAACCAGACCTCAACCAATTGGACATTTAAAGAGGAAGCAAAACCTTACCAATACAGCCCTTTTGCAGACTCGCCTTCCCCCTCCCATGAAGGTAATCTTTGCTCTGATTTGATTTTCCTCCACTCTGAAACATCCACTCTAACCCATCTTAAGAAATGAGTTGTTGGGGGCTGGGAGTTTAGCTCAGCAGCATAAGCGCCTGCCTTGCAAGTACACAGTTCGGTTTATACTCCACTGAGATTCTTGGTCTTACTTCTTTGGAATCCCAAACAAGACCTCCTCTCAGAGTCATCTGATCATGTCTGGCCCAGAAAATACCTCCCTATTCCAGCATCAGCAAGATTAGGCACTTCCCCGGCCATTCTCGCACATCCAGATACAAATATGGCCTTGGGACCACTTTTTAATTTTCCTGGCCAATTTTTACACTGAAATAAAAGAGCCCAAAGAGCATTCGCACTGGTGGGGAAGCAAGAAACAAACAGGGCTGAGCTCTTCCTTCTGTAGCTTCGAGGCTTGGAGCTTCTGAGTAGTACCATGTCTAGAAAATGTATCCCCGAATCTCCCAGGCTGGCATTGCTCAGGAGGGCACTACAGCTGGATTTCACTGCTTAGCTGCCAGAATATCCAGAGCAGTCAGATTCTGGACATAGGGACCAGAGAAGTATGACAACCTCATGGCAATGGCAAAGATAAACTTCTCTCATCCTAGGAAGCTGTCATCTATCTCTGAAAATGCTCTGTGCCATCTCACAAAATTTAAATTTTGAGCAGAGGAACAAAGAAACTGCAAAACTATGAGGATCCATCCTATGCCACACTGTTCCTGCTTCATATCCTCAGGAGCTGCCCGGACTCTGGCATCTCCTTCTCCGGCCACACCCACTTGAGGAGCTCTAACACCCTCCATTCTGCAGGAGTTGCTGGGGTGCTTTCAAAGGAGCACTTGGGAAGAGAACTAATTCTCCAAATTCTCCGACATATTTCCTACATGTCAATGATACAAACATTTAACAAAGAGCCTGATTCCCTGGACACATTTGACCCAAAGGATATGGGATTGAACTACTTCCCCTTTCCTTCTAAAGCAGATATGTCCCAGTCCACCAGGTAAAAAATAAACATGCTCCACTGGGGATTTATGTCCTTATGATCAGTGGCATAAGAACCTACCTGGCAAGTGCAAGGTCTTGAGTTTGATCCCCAGTACCAAAATAAATAAGTAACATGAACTCAAACATGCTCTATTAGGTGCCTAAGGTCAAAACAGAAGTTGCTGCAGAGCTTTAAGTTCAATGATATTTGTCTGTCTCACGAAGTTCAGTCTTACTATCAATTGTTAAAATAGTAAGCAAGAAAAGTGACTCTCAGACCTATTTGCCCAAAGCAACTCATGGTCTTCAGCTGTATTCCTGAAGAGTCAACCCTGCACCATTGTGATGCATCACATTGATAATTCCTGAGGATGCAAAATGCAATGCTTACCTGTAATTTGGAACAATTATCACTGCCTGATATTCTTTCTAGTCACCTCAAGGGGCCCCACAAAATCCACTTAGCTGGTTAATTTAGCATATGGAGAAGCAGCTTAGTGCTGACAGAGAGCCTCTATCCAGTCTTTGTTAACTAGCTAAAACACCCTTTTCTCCAAGAGACAGCCTCCCTCTAAGGAGGCCCAGGGGTTCCTAAGGAAGTTTTCACAATACTTTCCCTTAGGGCACTATGTCTGTCAAAGTGGGCTGATACACCAGCCCACAAATCTCAGTGGTTATTTCTCACATCACATTACAACACAGCACAGTTGGAAAATTGAAAATTTCTGCCTCGGTCACTCAGACACCTAAGCTCTTTCCATCTTGTGGCTCCACCCTTGTCTAAGTGCCTGGAGTTATCTCCAAGTAACCAGAGGACAGTGAAAGAGATGGACTGTTCAGATTTGCACAGAAAGTTTTAACCACATTCCACTGGACAGAACTTAGTCACATGAGCTCATCTAACTACAAAGGAGCCTGGGAAATGTAGTCTAGCTCATGCCCAGGAGAAAAAGGAGTGGGGCTCAGTAAACAAAAGAATACCATTGGTCCTTACCATTTATGTTGTTGCGAGGGAGGATCTGCTTCCCCTGGGACTTTGAGCACCTCAAAAACAGGAATCAATTTCCCATTTGCTTTTCTGATCCGTTAACTCCAGTCCGCTAACCCTGGCTGAACGGTTCAGAAAGTGGCAACTCAGAGGTGGAACTCAAATCACAGCCAAGCTTACTCCCAAGAAGCTTCCAGATATCTAGCATGAAAACTCAGATTAGTGGCATACAAAGGCCACTAGATAGGATCCTTACCACCCCACCATATCCAGAAGTCTTAGGGAAGGGATGAAGAGAAAGCTTAGAAAAACCTTAAGCCAAGAAAGCAGGCTTTGGGGGAACAGGTAGAGTTCTGGGAAGGGTACCAACTTAGACTTTGATTTAAAGTTTGTAAAGACTGTCTCAGTCGCCAATGGATTAACTCTGATTACAAAAGGGACACAGACTCCAATGTACTAACTTTGCAAATATGATAATAGAAGGCTTGCCCTTCAAGTCAGCCAGACAAGTGTCCTTGCTGAGAATCTCCCAGACTGTTTCATGCTGTCCATCTATAAGCATGAAATAGAACATCTCTGTGGGAACTTGTGGGAACATACCTGTTTCTAAAACTCTGGGCTTTCTCTTGCTGTGTGTAAATAGGTGACCGCATATGCCTGATAAAAAATTGATATAATGATATATGATATATGCATACATGTTTTGAGGAATCTGTCTCTTGTTTTCAAAATACTTTTAGTCACTATGCATGTTTGAAACTCAAGATATTTCACAGAAACAATATGAAAATTTGACTTTTGTCAGTACTGGGAATTGAACCCAGAAGTGCTCCACCATTGTACTATATCCCTAGCTCATTTTATTTTTTTTTTTTTTGAGACAGTCTAACTAAATTGGCCAGCATGGCCTGTAACTTGCCACCCTCCTACCTCAGCTGCCTCAATGGCTGGGATTACAGGTATGTGCTACTATACCCAGCCTGGCTCTTCTTTGTAAGAAGTCTCCGATGGGCCTGATTCCTATAGATGATAGTCACCTAGAGCTGAGTTGTTATTGTCCCCAGAGACAGGGACATGTGTCCTCCAGATCTCACAATGTCCACTTTCCTGTTTTTTGTCTTTTCTTTTTTATGGCATATTAAAAATAATCCCTTCACCTTTACAAGCATTTGTGTTTACAATCCCTGTCCTCGGCATTTACAGGTCATTGATCACCTACTCTCTCAATCACTCATTCGTGTAGTCAGCAGGTACTTGCTGAGTAACTGTTCTAGACCAGGTTTGTGTCAGACAGTAGGATGAAAGTAAAGCATGGACCTTCTTTCAGAGAGCTCACAATCCGGAGAGAAGAACAAATACAGAATCATATCATTGTAAATGTGAGATGTTCTGTCCTGAGTGCTTTGGAACCCAGATTTTTAAGTTTGTAGAGATCATCATGCTGACTGTACCCCTTGCATGCAGAGTGGAATTATGGAAAAGTAAATGTCCTCACATAGAGCTTTCAGTCAGTAGCTGACCAGAAGTGGTAGATAAATATCCTCGGCTCCCTCAGCTTGTAGACCACGATCTATTCAGCCCACTGGAGTTTCCAGCTGCCAGTACAATGAGCTGCTCAGTCAAGTGCCCTGCTCATCCCACCACCCTCCACTTCCCCACGGCCCTACCACTGCATCTCCAGACTGTTCCAAGCAAACCACTTACATTCATATGCGTTTCTTAGGGTCTGCTTGACAGAGAGAGCTTGATCTGAGATAGGGACAATAAATGTGTGGGATGCACAGTCTTTGCAGCCCTTTAGTATCCATTTAATTGAAATGGAAATTCACTGTCCATTAGCCTGGAATGGGTCAGGAGGCAAGTCCAAACAAATCATTAGGCTTCCTTTAAAATAATCATAATAATCAGCCTAATGAAAATGCTATCTGAGAAAGTGCAGGGTGGGAGGGTGTTTCAGCACTTAAGACTGCTGATTGTGGTCTCTTTGTGGTCTTGCTGCATATTAAGTCAGTTTATTCAGCCCCATTGCAGACAAGTGAGGTTGACAGTTACAATGACCTTTCTCTCAAGAAGCCCTGCACTGCTACTTTGGAAATAAAGCAAGTCTGTGAAAACCACAGAACAGAAGATTTTGGAGTAGCTGGCAGTGTCTAAAGAACTCCTCCTGACAGGCTTGGAGAGAGACCATGTCATCTCCACAACAGCTGGGAACAACAAGGATTCACAGGAACTGGGTGACTTGTCCAAGTTCACCTGGTTCTAATCCTTCTAACTCTAAACTGCTGCCTTCTCACAGGACTCTGTGTGCATGCACGCATGTGCAAGTGTGTGTTTGCATGTTCCTGTACCGGTAGACAGGGAAGAGGAAGGAAGAGAAGAGTAATAAGACCTAACCTGATGTTTCAGAAATACACTGAAAAAACAAAATCTCTTTGGATAACCTCATTAATCCCATTAAGTGGTCACAGACAAGTGAGGCCAATATACAGCATCCTTGTTCCGGGCTAATATTGTGACCAGGAAGCAACATGGGCACAGGGTCATCCATGTGGGTTGACTCAAGCAGAGTCTTCTCTTTGCTTCTCATCCCTTCCCAAGTCTAGAAAATAGACGGGCCTTGGTCTGGGTTTTCATTGCTAACATCTGCCTTCTGGAATCCCACACTGCCTGCTTTTATCAAAAAACCATACAAATAATTCTAACTCATCAACACTTGAACTCAGGCCAATTTGCCCACTACACTGTCTATTTATTTTCCAGGCTGCAATTTTTATGATGCATATTCCTGAGGCAGTTAATTTGCTCTTGAATACTTTTCTTTGTGCATTGGTTACCCATTTCATTAGTTTCAATATTGAGACTGGCTGGAACATGTCGGGGCTTTTTCATGAAGTGAAAGAAGGTTTCTAATAAGCCCATCATCACTGGCTTTATGGTGCCATTTGATGAGTGACTAGTGTATTCATTTGGCAGCTGCATTCCGTAATCAGGTATTCAATGTGTAACAGCTTATATAAATACAGAGAAATACAAAATTTAAGGAGCTGAGTGCAATCATGTTCCACAAGGACTGGAGAATAGTCTGTTCAACACTGGTTTTCAGGCAAAGATTTCTCTTTGACACATACAGGATTCTGTATTTAAGAATATGCCACCGCACATCACTCATGGCCATCTCCTGGGAGCACCCCTTCTTTACCTAAGGGTCAGATCCTGGAGAGGAAGCTTTTCTTCCCTTCTGCATTAAACCAGCTGCCCCCAAGTGGGCCTCTTTGGCCAATGATACTAAACCTAGTTCTTAAACACAAACTGTAGCCTAATGATCAAAACAAGAAACAAGCTCTCAATTTCTCATTTTCTCAGGTGACTACCCATAAAAATGATAGATTCTGCCAGCTTGGGGCTTGGCTATCTCTAACGTGACATCCACCCAACTTGGTACCCGGCCCAGAGAAGCAACTTATCTCTCCCAGAGTAATTTCTATGTTCTCCTTCTAGTTCCAGAAATAAACCTCCCACTCCCTTTTTGCACATGCGTGAGTCCTCTCCAATCCCAGGACTCCATAAAGCATGATACCCCCAGCCCCTAGTAAGCCTTCCTGCTTCTGGTTTTGCACACAGAGATGCTCCTTCAAATTAGCTGTTGATAAGTCATTTTGCCCACCTCTCAAATTCCTCCCCCAGCCAGTACTGATAAAAGTACTTCTGCTTCTTTGTGCTTTGCAAGGATCTCTTCTGCAGCCCTCCTGTGCCCACAATAAAGGCCTATTTTCTCCCTTCTTTGTCTCTCTATCATGTCAAAATCTTATCAAAAAACACACACGACTTTTCAGAAGTTTGCTGGCTCTGTCATGTGGCTTATGTCTATCTGCCACACTTAAGAATTCTTGAATAATGATGGCTTCTTTGAACCAAGTCAAAGGTAGGCGTCACTTTAATAAATAGTCAAATTTGTGTCACTACTTGCCGTAAAATGCCTCTGTAACTAGACACAATATTTAAAAATTTTATCACAAACTCCCTACAAGGCAAATACCACAAAGATTCACCAACTATGGAAACTACAGAGTTGAGTATATCAGGAAGTCAGTATTTTAGGTAAATTCAACTATCACCCTCCTGTTCCCCTTCATACCAAATTGTTCAAGTCAGAACTCTGACACTTCCTTTTCCAAACTGAATCAACTACCAAATCCTATTAATTCTAACATAACTACCTGTGACACTGTGTCATCTACCCTAACCTTCATTCTGCCTGAGTGATACACACATAGCCTGCTAATTGGTTTTCCACATCCTCTCTTACCTTTCACTATAATAGACTGTTGTGTACCCAAGCTAGGGAAATGTTTCAATAGCACCAATCAGATTTTGTCAGCCCATCCCTAAAATCCCTCATGGGTTTCCAGCCGATGTTAGAACAAAGTCTATAACCTTTGGTTTGCCCTCTACATGGTTGCCCCTGCTGGTCACTCCTGTCCCCTTCACACACAATGCTTCCCCTCGCAACAGCCAAACTTAATGCCACATCATCCTCTTTCTGGGTTGCTCCTCCCCTGTTCTAGTCCCCTCATCTGACCAACTTTTACTCGAGGTCACATTTCCTAAAGTCCTCTATACAGTAGACAGTGGGACGAGTTGTAAGCACCAAAACCACAGCTGAACCCCTCAAGATTTTAGTATAGAACTTCTGGCTTGGGTGGCTCTAATGGGTGACTCTTGGATAAATTTTGCAGCTTTCAGAAGATTAACTAGGGAAGTACAGGAGGGGAGATAGAGCCAGTGACAGCCAACACATCTCCCGATAGTCAGTCAGATCTGTAATGTGTCCTTCTGCACTCACTGCTGAGCAACAAATGGTGAACAGACAAAAAGCTCTGTCCAAAGGCCAGAAAGGCCTCTACAGATTCCCCACCCTGACCAGAACAAACATAAGAAAATGGATCATATTATTAAGAAAGACCTGTGGCAGAGACCATCTCATGCTCTCACCAACTCGATTCACTCCAGACATCATTTTAAGAGTCAACTATATAAATTTTCATTGAAAATTGGACAGAAATAGGAAGTCAGTTAAAACAATCAACCTCTGTTTGTTTGTTTGGTTTTTTTTCTCAGCTGGACACAAATTCTTGTTATCCTTAAGCCCGGAACCAAGATAATTCCCTTAAAGACAGTAAGAGTAGATCTCAGGAGTACGAAGATCAAGTTGGGTGGGAAAGTGTGTCTGCGCGTTCACGTGTGTGTATGTGTGTGTGTGTGTGTGTGTGTGTGTGTGTGTGTGTGTGTGTGAGTTAGTCAAGGCAGGACCAGTGTCTCATTGCTGTTATATCCCCCTGCCTAGAGTAGTGACTGACACATTCAAATGCAGCATTAATCAATCAAGGGCCTGTCCCCATCCAGTTACTTTCAAGCTTCAAGTGAAAACTCCCAGGTGTGCCGATAGAACAGTGGCCCTCCCTCTTCCTGCTCAGGTCACCCAAAGCATGTCTAAAACAATGCCTCCAACTCTCCCAACACCAAGGGAAGAAAAAGTGTAAAGAAAAGTGAATGGCAAAGAAGCAATTGAGCAGATGGAGAAAATCTATCCCAGCTGCTGGCACCAGTGAACAAGGGAAACCAATCTCAATTTGGAAAAGGGAATGTTTGCAAGGACTTGGCCAGGATTATAATGAAAGGGGGAAATTTATTAAATGTTGTGGAAATAACACCAATCTTTTTCTCATATTTTGAATAGCGTGAACCTCTCATTATAGTCACAAATGTCAACAACTCCTGGATCAGTGAAGGGAAAGCTAAGATCTCTAATATGTAGAGAGCTATGAAAACCGAGGCCATGGTCAAGAGGACAAGATGGATTCGTGTGTGGATGGTCTCATCCATAAGGAAGAGTCCAGACAACACCAGGACCGGATTCCAGACAACATGAGCTAAGACCTCAGGCAATCAGCACCCCTAGATGTATGGTCCTTGCTTAAAGAAGCAGAGGGGTAAGAATCAAGAGATAGGCAGAGTGAGAGATCAACAGCTTGCCACCTCTCACAAGACCTTCCTGTCTGTTTTTCCAGGAGTAAGTGCCCCTCCAAAATCCCCACCAGTTAGCTCTATTTATGATATACCACACTTCACACACCTTACAGCTTTCCCAGCCAACCCTTTACTGGTGGAAACCACATGTCACTGGATGTGCAAAGTGGGATAGAAAATGAGGAACTTACCACGCATGTAAGCTGTTCAAGGGGAAATGAGATTACTGTGTAGTCAAAAGACAGACCAGAGTTTTTCTGTGCAACAGTACATCACCTGGTGATCTGTACAAAGACAGCATCTTGGACTCCACCCAGACCTTCTGAATCAGAGTCAGCATGTTAGCAAAATCATGGGTTTGTTTACTCATTATCACCTAAAGAACTAGAGAGGTGAATTTGAATCCTTGAAACTCTAAACTCAAACCTCTTTCAACTCCCACATTTCAATTGTGCTTTGAATGTCACACAGTACTCTGATATGTTTGTTTTTTATGCCTGAATAGTCTTGAGAAAAAAAGAAAGAGGGAAGGAATGTTGTAAAGGAAACTGGAACTCACTGACAGCACCTACTCAAAGCCAAACATGATGCCAGAAGCTGTCACATAAATTCTCTTATGACATCACCAAAGCAAACAGTAAAGTCAAGAGAATGATGGGCCCCATTTTCTGGTGAGTTAAGATTGACAATCATTGAGTCTCTTCACCAACATCCACTGTTAAGATTTATTTAACTGCAAAAAACAGAGAGCTAAGGTCAACTCAGGGCAAAAGGGGTTAATGTAAAAAATAAAAACAAAAACAAAAATACTAGGTGCCCCCCACGAATCCTAGGATATATTGGAAACAAACACAAGACCAAGCATTACTGAGCTCAAGAGTAAACAGCACCTGAGCTCTGGGGTGTTGCCCCTGAGATGGAGACTCGTGCAAGTGACTCTGTGCAATGTCTCAGGACATAAAGAGTGGGAAAAAGGACAAGGAAGAGGAAAGAAACAGCCAGGATATCATCTCAGACACATACCAGCCTCATCCAGATCCTCCAGGAGCTCAAGTATTGAATGGCACTACAGAGTTGGCCCCCTTGTACTCTATTTCAGTCAGTCACAGGCAGCTGGTTGCTGAGCAAAGAGAGGTAAGGATTTCTCAGGAGAAGGGACAACACTAAGATACAGCCTACACTCAGAAATGCTTGAGGAATAGGGGCACAACACTCAGTGGGTGTGCACAAGCACGTAAGAGTGTGTGTGTGTGCATGTGTGTGTGTGTGTGTTCCTCTCTTGGGCATGTGGCAATTCTGTATTTCTCTGTAAACTTTTCCACTCCCCACCCCCAAAAGAAACCCTCCTTTGTCCACACTTCTCCTATTTTGTTTTCTAACTCTGGTTTATAGGTGCCCCCAAAATAACCAGTCCCACCCCATAGTATCTCTTGTGGCACCTCCCCACTCTCACTGTTCAAGCCTCTTCACCAAATTCCTGAGTGAGATGTTTGATTGGTCCAACATTATGGTTCCCAGCCAACAGACAGAGCAGCCTTGGATTACACAGCCATCCCAGTTAATCAACTGAAGCCTCAAGTGACACAATGTGACATGATAAAAAATATGGGGGAAAGTAAGTCTTCCTTTTTCTTAGAAAAATTATAGCTGGAGCAAGCAGAAATAAAATTTTCTGTTGTGCTCAATAGTTGAAAATTCAGACTCACATTTCTGACTCCATAGTTACATTCTTCCCCCATTACTTCCCCTTTATTATGAGTTATTCAGAACAAAATCCTACCTGGGTCAAATCCCAGCTCCACCGTTCATTGGCCATGAAACTTCAGACCATTAATTTCTTTGATCTGAGTTTCCTCATCTAAGACACAGGTTTGTTGTTTCTAGGAACACTGAGAGGATTCAGTGGGTTAATACTTGTAAAACAATTAGAATAATGCCTAACACAGGGTAAGCATAACAGGCATAGCTAGGAGGAGGGAGGAGGGACTGAACAATGAGACCCTGTGGAGTGCAAACTGACCACCAATCCAGAGTCTGCAGACACACTGAGCTGGGATCGAGCCCTGAGACACAGAAAGGCATGTCAGCATTGTGGTTTAGGCAAGAAAGACTGTGCTGTCCTCTTTCCAGGAAATCAACTCCATGGCAACCTGTGATGGCCACATGACACGTCAAAGCCCACAAGAATCCCCAATGGTAACGATGCCCAACATTTCTAATGTTCAGCTCTAGATGTTGCAAGTGTTTGTTATGTGTTGGGTTGTGTCTCCCCAAAATGGCATATATTGAAGTGCTAATCCCAACTACCTCAGAATGTGCCCTCATTTGAAAACAGAATTTAAGGGGAAATCAAATTACAATGAGATCAATAGAATGGGCCTTAACCCAACAGGACTGCTTTCTTTATTAGAAGTGGAAATGTGGGCACAGACATCCTCAGAAGGGTAGACGATGTGAAGACACAGGGAGAAAACGGCTGTCTACAAGCCAAGGCTAGAAGGCTGGAACAGATTCTCCCTCACAGCCCTCAGAAAGAACCAACCTTGCCAACACTTTGATTTCAGACTTCTAGTATCAAGTACTTTGCAACAGTAAAATTTGTCATTTAAGCTACAAGTTGGTGGTAATTTGTTATGTGTCTCTAGCAAAGGGAACAGTGCTTTATATGCCCCAGGATTGTAGCTAAGCTCCTGATAGGGCCTTACTCAATCATCTGCCCACCCATCCTGTAGGGAAAAGATTAAAGCATTCTGCCTTGCAGAAAACTGAGGCCCAGTCGAGGCACTCTGTCTACAAGCAGGCAGTTAGTAAAAGGTAGATCTAAATCTTGGTCCATCACTAGCCTTAACAATGCTTGGCAAATGAGAGGCACCCACCTGGCAGGCACATAGAAGACACCCACCTGCGCCCCCAGGAAGTGCCCTCCTGATTGTTGTCACATAACTCCTATTCTGCTTCCCTCTTGAGACACTTTCACTAACCAAAGAAAAAGCTGACAACCAAGAAATCTTTGAGAAGTCAGAACTGCCTCTACTCTGGGTGACATCAGGTACAAATCCAGTCCCTGGAGAGAAGCAGGGATCGCCCAAGCCCGCTCCATCTCAGGTTCCAGTAAGCAAAAGCACCTGGGATCACAGCTTCTTCAAGCACTTCGTGTTTCCTGGTCCCAGCCCTGTCCTCTAGTGCCCAGTCATTGTTGACAGCCCCTTCTATCCCTGTCTTAGAGCAAGAGCCTCTCTTTCCTGTGAGAGCACCAGAACTTTCTTCAAATTTTCCTCTGAAAGGAAAGGACACATTTTGGGCTAGCTTTTATTCCTGTAGAAAATTGCCTGTATCATACTAAAATAAACTCACTGACAACCCTCACTGGGCTTTCATATCTGAGACTGGGACAGAAAATGCCATCCTTTAGTGTGAGAACAGAGAGCGCTACCCACAAAAGGGGTCAATGAGGGATGAGAAAGAGAGGTAGCTGCAGACATCAATGCTCTGCCTTCTGTACTAAATTATTTCATTATGGTAGAGAGAGACAGACAGACAGAGACAGACAGACACAGAGACAGAGTGACCCAGATAGAGAGATTTTTCAGAGTATAAGGAATTTGGTAAAACATAATAAAAGCAGAGAGAAGAGAATTTAAATCATCCACAATTCTAACTCTCAAAGTTAACCACTGTTTATATAGAAGAAAAGAATCATATCTATGAGTACACATAGATTTGTAAATTTGGCCTGGATTCGTTTCTTGCTTTTTTCCACTAAAAGTGTTATAAAACTTTTCTGTGCAAAATCAGACTGCTATTTGTTTTCCAATATCTGTTCCTTCATTTTCCTGTTATTTACAGAATCCACCATTATTATTGTCTATAATTTTTTTCCAGTTACACTTGTCAGCTTCCCTTGCAGCTAGATGTAGCCATGTGGAAGTACCAGCCCACAGAAGTGATTGACAGCTGCTGGATGATAACTGAAAGGAAAGGATCTGCTGTCTTCTGCCCTCTCTTGCTACTTTCAGCAAACAGAAGTGAGGATGAGTTTCCATGATAACAAAACCATCAGCAAGATAGCTTTGATAACCAAAAACAAGACAGAGGCTAATATAACAATACAGATAGACTGATGGCAAAGGTAGAGGCATAGCAATAGATTTTTTAAAAAATGAGGATCCCATGAGTGACTTCCAAGAGCAAGGCCACCACAACCATAGACTACTTCCAAGCAGCTGCATGAGGAAAAGAGAAATTTCCATCTTATTTAGAACACCGTTAATTCTGGTTTCTCCTCTACAATATAGTATGAATGACTGCATGCTTTTCCATTATATGAATGTTCTATATCAAAGTTTATCAAATTGTACTAATTATAAATGGTTGGTCATTTGTGTAGTTTTTGAGCTTTTCTTCATAAACACCATAAAATGAATATTCTAGTTCATAGCTATTTGGACGTATTTCTGATTCGTCCTTGGGATAGACATAAAAGCAGCTCTGCTAGGTCAAATATTACAAATTTGAAAGCTATTGTTTTCTTTCAAGGGTATTATATGTATAGAAAACATCCTGCTTGAACTTTAACTTCTTCCTATGAAAAATTTTATTTTCATAGGTTGTATGTTTGCCCCATATTTATTTTTATTCCTCCCTCCCTCCCATATAATTATGGAGGAGTATAACAGTCATGACGATTCTGGAGTCATCTTTCCTGAAAGTTCATGTGTGTGTAACCTTAAAAGCATCACTTTGCTTGTCTTGTTCATTGTCTACATTTTTAAAATACAGGTTCCGAAAGTACCAGCCTCCTAAAGTTAGAATGAGTTAACATATATGGGAAAAGCACTTGGTACCTGCTATGTAGGAAATACTTCCTAAACATTAGCCATTATCATTTTATTCCATCTATAATTATTTATGGCATTTACTGCACATTCAAAAATATATTTAGATTTATGCTAGATTTCAATGATTTCAATTGTTACTATTTTTGATATGTTCAATTTTTATTGAAGTATTCATTTCATACCTTGATATGTTGAAATGTATTTCTCATATTTTGGAAAAAAATACAAATGGAACAGTCCCATCTCTGTATCCATGAGAATGTTTTTAAATTGTTTTACAATACAAATGACCTCTTGCTTAGGCATAGAATTTTGGGGTAACTTTTCGTTTCCTTCAAAGCTTTGACTCTCATGTTCTATTTTCTTCTGGATTCCACAATGTGAAGGAATTCACTGTCAATCCAGGCTTATTTTTCTTCCTTTGTTTCTTTGTAGAATGTTTGCCTTCAAGTATTCTAGTGGAATTGTTTCTTAATCCTTGAAATGCAAATCTTCTCTAGTAGTGACTAGGGGATAGGTTCTTTCTCTGTGTTACATGGGAAGACTTCAGTCTTTCTTTTGTAAAGTTTACTATAACTCTATCATTAGATATTACTATTGTATCTTGCTCAAATAGAAAAATGTTCTAGATTTTGAATCTTTCCTTTCATTCTTTGCTGTGTTAATCAGCTTTTGTCAACATAAATACCCAAGACAATCAACTTAAAAGAAAAGATTTACTTTAGGGCCCAGTTTTGGAGGTTTCAGTTCTGGTTGTTTCCAGGCCCACAGTGAGACAGACTACTGTAGCTCGAGCATGTGACAGAGCAAAACAGCTCACTTCACCAAGGCTGGGCCATATCCCCCGTGACTGAAAGACCTCCCACTAAGCTCCGCCCCTTAAAGGTCTTCCAATGGAGCCATGCTGGACACCAAGCTCCCAACACTTGGACTTCTGGGAGATACTTAACATCCAAATTACACACTTGTCATCCTTCATACTTCCTCTGATCACTTTATAGCTCTGTGTGTTCTGGGAGAACTTCCCAGTCATGAGTCTCACTGATACCATCTCTTAAATGGTTCTTCAATCAGTCCACTTCCCTCCATTCCAACGGTCCCCTACTAGAGGTCTTCCTGCTTCTATTTCAGCATTTCTACAATCAGTTGTCTTTGGAACAGAGGATAAAACGCATTTCTGTTAGGACATGTCATTCTTCCCTCGTGTGGTAACACTTGTCAGTGATTTCAGGTTGCATTTTGGATAAAATTCAGTCACTCCATGACCTTAAAGAAAAAAATGGATCTTTTAACTATGTGAGTCCTAATAAGATATCTACCAGCCTTCCCCACTCCGGCCTGTTGAAGTTGTTGCATTCTAAGATGGGTCCAAAGCTTGGAAGGGTAGAAAAATTCTGAGAAAGTGAGCTTCTTTTACATCTCAGGAACAACTATCCTGAAAAAGATAAAAAGAGATGAGGATAGGTACAGGAAGGGAGACGACAATGCAGAACAAGTGGCTACCACTTTGATCAGCTAGCAGGGTCAGACTCTAAAATATGCTTCATACCAGGGAGATAATAAAGAGTATATTTATTGAGCACCTACTGCAGACAATTTCTTTACATACATAGCTATTTGAGCTTCACATCTTTATTAACTTTTCCCAATTTTCGTACAGAAACACAGATTCTGAGAAGGTAACTTTCCCAAGATCCTGTGGTAAATAAGAAATGGAAACAAAAGACCAAATTCAGTTCTGCACGATTTCAAGGTTTTTGACCTTTCCTTATCTTTTATAGCCTTCCTAAAATATGAATTCTGCAAGAAAAGAATTACAAAGAGCACAATGGTCTAATAGTTTCTCAAGATGAAAATCAAGTCCTTGCATTGCTCCAGAGATTCAACTCCTTTATTAGTAGAGCAGGTTAGATTTGGTTGAAACAATGGGTAGTCCCCAAATGCGACCATCTAAGCAGATACTCCTTGCTGATGGATAGCTTTGTTTAATATTCCCTCTTACTGGGCAATCATTGTTGTCAGCATACCTAGCAAAAGGAAGCCTTCATCACCTGCTTGTCAAAGCAAATTATCTGCTTGAAGACTTCTAGATCATTGGAGATGGCAGAGCCAAGAAAGGCAAGTAGCTTAGGTCTTGAATCACTCAACAGATAACCCACCAAAAACTCAATTCCAGCCAGGCATGGTAATACATGCCTATAATCCTACTGCTCAGGAGGCTGAGGCAGGAGGATCCCTGTAAGTTTGAGGTCAGGTTGGGATACGTCATGAGTTCAAGGCCAGCCTGAACTTTATAGTGAGTTCCTGCCTCCAAAAAAAAAAGGCCAATTGCATTGGGTCTTGAGCAATATATAAAGAAGATCCACTAGTTAAAGAGCCACTGAGATTTTGGAATTATTTGTTACAACAACAGCAATAATTGCACCGACTAATACAAGAAATATAGAAAGTTAAAACAGAGTTTTCAAAAGCCAAGGTTCATCCTGAAGTCTACTTTGTACTACATTCACATCTCCTTGCCCACTGGCACCTGCACAAGAGTTCTAAATTGGGCTCTAGTGTTCTGTGAAACTCAGGGAAAACCTCTTCCTCTCTCTGGGTCTCAGTTTTCCCATTTTCAGATAAGAGCTCTGCCTTGAATGGAGGTATGGGAGACTCTGAAAGCAAGTCGGTACTGTGCATCATTCCACAGTGACCCAATGTACAGTCAGCATATCATTTGGGTCAGGGAGTTGTTCGTTGTAAAAGGAAAGACAAAACTTTTCCACTTTTTTTTTTTCAAAAAAGAGTCATTGCAGCTGATTATATAATCATCCACATTTAGAATGCCTTTACAGTAACCATGGCAACTATGGCATGTGTAAGGTTCAAACTTTGTTCTAAATCTGTGATGAGGATGAAGAAAGGGCTCTTTGTGTGGACTTCGGAGGGCCCAGTGTGGTTCTGCCCCCTCCTCTGTTGGGATCCAACTTGGCTACTAACCTAAAGAGCCAAGACCAAGAAGAGAAAAGCTTTCTGGAGGAGGTAACCAATATTTAGGCTGAATTTTACAAGATGATTTGAGGTTTTTCTGGGTAGAGAAGTGGGGGAGGGCCTCTAGATGGGAGGCAGAACATGTGCAAAAGGCCTAGCTATAGAGAGACTTTGGTGTGCCCAGGAAGCATCAGGTGCACATTTTCCAGGCATAAGTGTGAGAAGGGGGAACGCAGCAGATAAGGCAGCTCAGGGGTTAGGTTAGAGATAGATCGCTAAGGTGTGTGCATGCCAAACTCAGGAATTTAGACTCTGCTCTGTCACGCAGACAAGAGGGCAGGAGGGCTCACCAGGGAGCCTTGAGAAGTGGTAGCAGGTGCTTTGCTCCTCTCTTCCCCAGGTCCACTGAGTCAGCCTCTCCCAGAGCAGGACCCAAGCATCTGCAGTGTCTAAAGTCTTTCCAATATTATGATGCTTCCTCAAAACATTAAAAATAGAACTACCATATGATCCAGTAATTTCACTTTTGGCTGTATATCCCAAAGAATCGAAAGCAGAATCTCAAAAAGATATTTGTATACACATGTTTATATCAACATTGTTCACAATAGCAGACAGACAGATACAACCAAATTGTCTGCTGATTGATAAATAGTAGTCTATGCATGCAATGGAATATCATTTGACCTTTAAAAAGAAAGAAATTCTGAGACAAACTACAATATGGACGAATCTGTAGGATACAGTAAGTGAAATAAGACAATAGTGAAAACAAATGCTGTATGATTGGACTTACATGAGACACCTACAGTAGTCAAATTCATAGGAACAGAAAATAAAAGGGTGGTTGCTAGGGGTTGGAGGGTGTTCTATGATTATAGCTTGTTTTATACAATAAAAGAAGTCATAGAGATCTATTGCACAACAAAGTGAATATGCTTAACACCAGTGAACTCCGTGCTGAAAAATGGTTGAGATAGTAAGTTTTACACTATGTGTTCTTTGCATAAGGGGAAAGAAAACACATCTTTCCAAGTGCATCTGCAAAACAGAGGAAAAATCCATACAGGATTAAAGATGAAGGTGGGAGATATCATGACCAGCAGGGAGAGCAGGAGGTGCGGCTCTAGAGACAGGATGAAGCGACCCAGAGGGGAGAATGGAGCAAAGCCATGCCTCACCAAGGCAGGTTGCATTATTCCACTTCACCAATGAGGGAATGAGGCTCTGAGGTGTAGTGATCTTGCATTAGGTTCAGAGTAAGATAAGTTTCCCACCCAGGTCCAGTCCAGCCAGAATCAACCACACAGGACTCACTACCCCTTGCAAAGGCAGAGAGTCCACTTCCAACCAAGAAGCACAACAAAGGATGCATGTGGACCCAGCAAAGGGAGTCTTGGTGCAGGGAATGGGTGAATGGTCTCTAGGACTGGTGTTGAGGGCTCTGTCTAAGTCTCAGACATGGAGTCCAGTCATAAGCATCAAAGATACACATACTCAAAACAGCACTGATTTCTCAAGATCATTGCTAGCTCCAGGAACCAGAGTTCCCCTGAGCTTGGCCAAAGGAGGCATCAGCAGGATGCCAGCAGGAACTCAGCCTTCACCAAAGCCTCAAGTACATCCCACTTTCCCCTCCTACCTTAGGGCCTTTGCACTGACTTTTCCTTGCTTGGGAAATTTCTCTTTCCCCCTACTTCCCCACACCTGTTTAACCCTCACTTATTCTGAAGCTCTCTATTCTAACTGCAAAGAGGCATCCCTGTACACACTCACAAACTGGCTCAAATCAGCGGTCCCTGTACATCTTCTACCAACCAGTCTCCCAGAGGGAGCAGAACACAGCAAGGTTGGGAACCAAGGAGAGTTTAGCACAGTTACAAAGATGAGGGCAGAGTGATGGAAGACACCAAGGACAGACAGCACTGTACTCGAGTCCCTTGTCACCCAGTCTGGAAATTGGCTGGGTACAGGGATGTGGCTTTCAGCAGGGACACAGCCACCCTCCAGTAACCCAGGAGAAACCCAGGAGTAACTCCAGTAACCCAAGAGAACAAACACAGGATGTCATATTTTCTTCTCTGAGTCCATCTCCTCAGGGCTCAACTTGGCCCAACCCAACTGGAGAGTAGAGGACCGAAGATCCACTGGTGGAAATTCACAGTGATCCCAGGGCACAGGAAAGGATGAAAAGGAGGGGGCATGGATCTCCAGAGGAAAATCAGAGGCACCAATTCCTCTTCAGAGCTCCAGTCCCACCTTGTGACAAAGGTCAATGTAAGCCCAATGTTGTGGGTATGTGAAGCCTGTCTGTCTCATTGGATCTTAAATTCCTTGAGAGCAGGAACTGGGTTACCACCTCATTCCTAGCAGCCAGCATACATAGACAGCACTCACTAAGTATTTACTGAGTGAATGGATGAAAAATATATTTCTCCCAGTATTCAGGAGACTGAGACAGAAGGATCTCCAGGAGTTCAGACCAGCCTGGGCATCACAGTGAGTTTAAGGCAAGCCTGTACTACACAGTGAAACCCTGTGTCAATAAACAAATAAATAAATACTTAAATTACTCAGAAAACTCTTCAGTATGATGAGTAAACACAGACAGAAGGCCTCAGGATCACTTGGGACCCATCATTCCTCTTCAGACCCCAAAACTGCAATGGTCATCACTAAGCATCAAACATGACCATCAGAGCTTCTTGTCATTCAGATTGAGAATCACCCCTGCCCAGAGCAGCAACCAGGGTAGACTGTGCTGTCCTAACATACTACATCAACGCCCACTCATCAGCCCCTACACCACCACCACACACCCAAACTCTGTGTAGAACCCCAGGGCCCCCCAGACCTGCTGAACACCAACTCCTCTAGCAGGACCTGGCTATTCACCATATCTGAGCCTTGCATGAGCAAAGCAATCTGATTAAGCTGAGATGTCCATGCATCCTCTGATAGTATTTGGGACCATGAACTTCCCACTAGCACCACCACAAAGTCCTGCAGTCAGATTCCACCCCTCTCTACTGGGCCACACCTAACCTCATCCCACCATCTTTCACTCATATATGCTGGGAAGGCCCCAGGACTCAAAAGGGCATTGTCTGCAAAGCATCCAACCAATCAAGGTCCTGCTTAGTAAGGTAAGGTATTCAGAATCTTTGAGCTTGACTCCTGAGACCAGGCTTAAAATGATAAGATCTGGCTTTGCTTTCCTGTCACCTCATTCTACGTGACAAAGGATACCAAGTCTGCTATATGTGACTGCAAAAGTTGTTCACGGCACAAAATGCCAGTTGAATAAAACAGTAAGAGATGAAATCCGCTTGTGCTTCATTATCCAAACTGTGCATCCAGTCATGGACTGGGTCATTCCAAAGGAAGTGATGACTGTTGTTAATATGCACTAAGATGTCATTTGGGCTGGACAGACACTCTGAAATAAATCGTATGTGAATTGTGAGCCAAAGAGCATATACCCAACACAACTGGGGCCTGGAAGACTTTTTTTTTACCTCTGATTTTCAGGAAGTCATATAGCTTCAAGGATAGTCTTTCCAGTACAAATTCATTACACAAAAAAAAACATTCTATAGTCACAAAAAGATATCCTTGCAATTACATTTATCAAAAAAAAGGCATGGCAATCAATGTTTCATGCACACAGCACATTTCAAACACCCTTAATCAATGACTGTGCTCATTACACATTTATTGCAATTAATTTCATTTCAATTATACCTTAATTACTAACCTTGAGTGAGATTGGGCAGCTCAGAGAGTTTGTGTCACCACAGAGGTAGGACCCAGACATAAGTTGCTGTCCTTCAAGTGAAAGATGCTGCTCCATGAAAAGTTGGTTTACTGGCTCTAGATGCTTTTTTGGCAGGGAGTGGGTTATTGTCTCCAGGGAGGCAATTCATAATGTGAGTATGAAATTGAACACAGGGAGCCAGGCAGCTGTGCAGCTGTGCTTACCATTTACTGGAGCTGGTGTTGAATTTGCTCCTTATTGATGCACCTCCTCACTGGGTCATTAGCTGGGGATGCGGGGGTGAGTGCCTTCAGAGTTCGTTCTGCATTTACTCTCTGGTTTGGTCCCATTTTCTCCTTATCTTCCCTCCCCTTTCACATCTCGGAGGTTCAGCTCTTTCTGAGGTTTAGGGTCAGGCTTCAGTCTGTTCCCAGGACAGAGGACCCTTGATATTATGGGCTGCCCATTGAGACACCCCAAGGAAGATGCCACTGCTATCACCCAGACAGAAGTGGAGGAGGCAGGAGTAGCTTATTGGATAACTAGAACTCAGACTTCAGAATGCCTCACACTAAAGTTCAAGTACCAACTCTGATACTTTTTTAGGTTTGTGGTCTCAAGAAAGCCTTATAATCTTCCAGAGTGCAGTAAATGCAAAATTACCATGCCCAACACTAACGTCTTAAAAATCTGCAAGCTGGGGGCTGGGGGTTTAGCTCAGCGGCATAAGCACCTGCCTTGCAAGCAGGCGGCCGTGAGTTCGATCCCCGGTACCGATAAAAATGAAAAAGACAAGAAAAAAAAATTTTTTTAAAAATCTGCAAGCTGCCTCTGGAGAGCCACCTCTGGGAGAGCTTTTTATTCACAGATGAAAAGATCTTTCTACAAAACTTTTCTTCAGCTGAAGACGAAGGGGCTGTAGAGATTTGTGGGTCCAGCTCTTTAAAGACAGAAAAACCGAGGCCAAGGAAGGGCAAGCCCAAGATCACATTGTTAGTTGGTAACAGAATTGAACTACAACCAAGTCCTCTGGTCTCCAATGCGAGAATCTTTCTACCATATTAGATACTGTTTGTCAGTTTCTGGTAAAAAGTGAAGACATACAAATATCTCATATGAGTGGACAAAGAAAGAAATATAAAAATATTTAGTGCATTATCAGTTCAATCCTTATCAACCCCCCCAAAATTAGTGCAGCATCATTTAACATGAAAAAAATTAAATTAAGGTAAACGTGCCCACAACCTAAAGAACTCTCAATATAGGAACATAGAGACATACAAACTGAGATGCTCTCAGACTGGCCTGCTATACAGCAAGCTAAGATGAATGTACTTGGTCTACTTTATCAGCATAGATACATTTCTAAAACATCATATTTGAATTTTTAAAAGCTGCAGAATATTTACAGCATGATATCACTTATGTTAATTTTTTAAAGTTCATAAATACAAAAAAGAGACTTTAAATACGGCCATGTGCCATTTAAGTACTAAAACATAGACAAGAAGAACTTGCCAAATCAAGGGCAGTGGCGACCCAGCAGAGAGGAAGAAGGGGCACAAAGGTGGCTTGAGCAGTCAGAGCAGCACTTCACTCACACATCTCAGACGGCTGTATGATGACGTGCTCTCCTGTGTCCACTTTGGGTGGTACTGCAGTTTGGGTCAGGTTTGAGCATGATTCCCCTAGTCTATGGAAGCTTGGTCCTCAGTGTGCTGATGTAGAGAGGCAGAACCTAAAAGGTAGAGCCTGAGGGGAAATCTTTAGGTCACTGGGGGAGCTGCCTATGGAAGGAACTAGAGTAACTCTCCTGACTTCCTCGGAAGGCAAGTTGTTTAAAAGTGAGCCCAATCCCTGCATCATTTTCTTGTTTCCATTTTTGCTGTATGATCTCTCCTTCCATATATATTCCAGCAATTGCCATCCACCATGAGACAAAAGCCAACAGAGGCCCTTGCCAGGGCCAGTGCCATGCTGTTTGGATGCTCAAAAACTATGAGCTCAATACACTTCTTTTTGTGAGAAAATTAACCTGTCTAGTATTTAGCAATCACAAACCAGATACAAATAGTAGATTCTTCATTTTCTTTCTTTCCATGTGAAATTTTTCATCATTATGATAAAAATAAAAAAGTTAAACTCTGATGCACATGTTTTTGTCTAAAAAATTCCAATGATCATCATCTCTGAGAACAGAGAAAATGGGAGGTTAACACACAACACCACCATTGATAGCAGTGACCATGTATCTAAGTTTCCAGAACCAAAATAGAGCTTGTAGTGTGTGCTAAGTAGTCAATAAATATTTATCAAATGAATTAAAGAATCAAAATATAGTGAACACTCCAAAAAATGCTTATAAATTCATAGAAGATCAGCGAAATGGGACAGAGGAAGACTTAGAGATTGATACCGCACTCATTACAGTTGTCTATGCCTTGGCTCCTGGAGAAAAATGGTGGTAGTAGAGACAGGGTGATAGAAGTGGACATGGAGAAAAGGAGACGGTTTCAAAGATGATTAGGAGATAAAATGAATGGAATTGAAGAAACCCTGGCTTCACTGCTACATATGAGAAGACTAGGTGAGAGAGCAGATTCTGCCCTCCATCTGGACAAGATATATTTGAGGTATAACCTAACCTTCAAGGGAAACATACTTATCAAGTGCCCTACCCAGTGCCAATAATATCTTTCCCTACAGCTTCAGGTGATGACCTCAGCCCTGTACCAGGAATATGCATTTGCTTAATGCCCCAGAGTCTCTCAGCTTCCATTCCTTGAGCTCCCAGCAAGGTTCCAGTGATTCAGACGCTAGATCACCTGCTGTCAGGTGGGCTCGAGGCAACAGATCCTTCTGAGACCAGCAAGCTGGGACTCTCTCTCTCTCTCTCTCTCATCTCCCCATTGCCAAACTTCTAACAATAAAAATGGAGCAAGAGAAAAATGTTCCTGAATCCCATCAACAGACTTTCATCCCAGCTGGATTTGACCCTACAGGAGACCCATGCTAAGGGCCTCTTTGTCACCTGGGAGTTTTACAGAAATATGAAAAGTCTCTGGCCCCTGCCTTCCCAGGAGACTCTCTCTTTGAGAGCGCTGGCACACATCCAACAGTCAGCATCTGCCTCCATCACCCTTAAAAAGGAACAGAGAGGAAAATCCTTCTGCAAGTGGAAGGTTTTACAGTTCCAGTGGAAATTATTCAAAAAATGAGGAACATAATCAAAATCTTTGTGGGTCATGCTGAAAATGCCTTTTCTTCAGACATTAGTCTTGCTCTTGGGATGCATTCATTTTTTTCTGTCCTGAATAGTGTGGTAATAGTAGCTCCATCCAGATGGACTCACTGCCTCTTGGTAGCTGCAAATGGATTTCCCAAAGGATGTGCACAGTTGGTTTTCTTTCAGCTTTTCTTAATTTTCATTTATTTTCTTCCGAGCTTCACACTGGCATTAGGCCAGTGTTTGTGAGCTGAATATATTTAAATCTTGTTACTGATAATTGGAAAAGCTAAGCCCACCTTTGAGCCTTGCTACATAATATAATTTTCTTTCAGATCAGGGGATTATAAGTTATCAATATCCCCATTCATAGGTACCCATAAACTCATCAGACACCAAGTCCTATTTTAATTTTTATACCACTCCAGGGTGCCTCCAATTATCTCAGTGGCTCTTTCACACTGCTCAAAAATTTCTTGAAACAAATTGAATTGTCATTGAGTATCCAATTAAAAAGAAGTACATGTCATATAAGACTTTGAAGTGAATCTTCTTAATCTGGGGTCTACAGGTCTACAGCTAGACTTCAGCAATCTATGCACTTGGGTAAAAAAAAATTACATCTTTTTTTTCACTTACCTCTGATTGAAATATAGAATTTTCTTCCATTATGAATATAGGCAACAAACCACAGCTGCAGTATCAGAATCTGGAATTTTCATCAAAAAAAAGAAAGAAAATCCATGGATATTTTCACTCACCAAACCATTGCTGCACATACTAGATATTTATGAGTATTTATATTCACGACTACTTTGAAATCAAAGTAATTGTTAAGCCCTTTGCAAGCTTGATATTTAAAGTATTAGTAAAAAGCAATTCGTTATATTATCGTCAATTTATTTTCTTAACATATTGATATAATTGTTTTATATTTTAGAACTTTATACTGAGTAGAGACCCATGGATCTTACCAGCCTGAGGACCACATGGGTTTACGCAAAATAAAAAGACTTTGGAGAGGGAGGAACAGAAACAGGAGAGAGGAAATCCCATAATGTGATGGAAAGTCTGTTTAAATGTACATTGAGCTTACTGAAGGGAAGAAATTTTTGAGGGTGAAAGAAGCAACAATCCACTCTCTTCAAGCTGCTTTCCAAAGTAACATTTCTCAGACTAATATTAGGTCGTAAAGAACGTGGCCTTTTTCAGAGAAAGATCTAACCTTTGCTCCTGGCTTCTGGTGGATAACCTCTAAATCCTTGAAACTTCTGAGATGAGAGTCCTTGTTATTCATGGTGGCCCCACTGGTCACCCTTGACAGTATACTAAAAAGGTGACCCAGATCTGGTCTCCCTATGAAGAATTTCTGGAGAATGAGTTCAAGTTGTGAGCAACTGGCCAGTCATCACAATGGATTGAGACCCCAGTAAAAACTGAAAACCAAACTGCAAGTGTGCTTCCAGTGTTGACAACACTCCATCCATATTGTCACATGTCCTCGAGACAATGGAGGATTTGCATTTGAAACTCCCCCAGCCTCTGCCCTATCCAAGTCTTCCTTTCACTGATTTTAATGTGTCCCTTCTCTGTAATAAATCATATCCATGAGTAGAGCTGCTTTCAGTGAGTTCTGGGAATGTTTCTAGAGAATTACTGAAACTGAGAGTGGTTTGGAGAAGTCCTCCAAACTTGAAACTGGTGTCAGAGAATGATCCTGGAGGGACTTGTCCCTCTAACTTTCTAGTTCCTTGTACTTGGTTGGGGTCAGAAGTCCTGGGACAGATTTTAAATCTGGAGAACTAGGCTCACACATTTCAGGGTGGGTAAAAATCACCTTGAAATTTCATTAAAAGGCAAGTTCATATTCAACACGTCAGAGGTATGGCTAGTTATACTGATGCTGTTGTCTGTAGACCACCCATGGAGTGGCAAGGTCTTAAAGCACACTCTGATCATATCCCTTTCTTGATTCAGATTCTCATCCAGGAATCATCTGAGACAATATACACTCCCAAAATGACATTTCAGTCCTTTCAGGATCCAACTGTGCCCTTCTCTTCCATTATCCTCACCACTCCTGGCTGCAGCTGTATCTCAAGTAATCACCTGCAGCATAAAACCTCCATATTCACATGCCGTGTCCATCACATGGCACATCCATCCAGCCCGCTTCTGGCCACAGGCCCACCTCTTTATGAGCCCATTACCATCCCTGTACCAAAGCCAGGCTTAGCCTAGCATTCATATGGCATTAATATGGCCCTCATCCCAGGCCCTAGTTCTGACAGCTAAACTCCTACCAAAGTATGAGCTCAAGGCACATTTATTACAGAGCAAAGACCAACTGTTCATTTTCTACCCCTGTTCTCTGCTTATCTGGGCCCCACTTTTTTATGGAACAAGAATAATCCCCGAGGTTTCCTTTGGATTCTTGTGCTTCCCCAATTTAACTAAACTTCTTGAGCTGCCATCTGCTGTAGGTCAGCTACCCAGAGCCTACCCATGTAAGAATCTAATGACCCAAGCCCAACTCCTAGGACTTGCCTTTCCTGATGCTAACATTTGTCAAGACTGCTTCCAAGTCCCTGCTGTGAGGTTGACTACTATTTTCTCTGTCCCATTTCACTCAGCTATTATGTGGACTTAGGTTAAGAAAGTCTGCCACCCTTGTGGGTATTTTAGATGATTGTTCAAATGTATTTGCTCTTGCATGGAGGGGTGGTACATGCCTGTAATCCCAGTGGTCGGGAGGCTGAGGCAGGAGAAACAAGGAATTTGAGGCCAGCCTGGGCTACATAGTGAATTCAAGGCCAGCCTGAACTACATAGTAAGACCGTGTCTCAAAACAAACAGATAAACAAAATCATTTGCTCTTTGCCACCCCTCTTCTCAAGAAAGGTATCCTCATCAGTGTTGTTGGGCACTGTCACACGATTCATTTGTACCTCATGGTGGATAGTGTGTTTTCCTATCTCTTGACTTTGGGCTTAGCTTCATGAAGTTCTTTGTCCTGAGGGATGTTAGAAGATACAGTACAAGAAGAGATTTAAAATGTGCATGTGTAGTTGGGCTTATGGTCTTATACCATGAAAAAAACAGGTTGCCAGCAACAGCAATCCCTACAGCCTGGGGCCCAGGATGAATGTACCTAGAGCAGATCTGAGCAGACCTACATTGATGAATGTAGCCCAGCCAGATCCACAGCTTAAGGACCACCCCCTAGATCATGTAACACCTAATAAATCTTAGCTATGTGAGAAATTTAAGGGTAGTCTGTTACACAGCAGTAGCTGAATGATACACCTTTGGGCACTTGTGCTTACTCCATTTGACCAAGCTTCTGAGTCTTTGTCTGCCCTAGATCAATTCTACCAGAGCCTAACCCACTCCAGTGGCAAAATTTGCACCCATCTCTAACTCCATTTTCTCTGTTCCTCTTTTGTTTCTCATTATCTGTGTGATGTTGGAGAGAAAATATTTAATTTCAATGAGCCTTAATTCTTTAGTTTGAGAATGTTGGGTGTAAATGTTTGTAAACTGACTAGGACAATGTTAGGCATATAAAAGATGTTTAATAAATAGCACTAAGTCAGCCATTTCCAGGCTGATTCCCGAGTAATGGAATGGGCATCACTCCATTGGAGATGTCAGTGAAAGAACCACAGTCCCATTTTATGTCTTCAATCAATCCTTCCTTGAGAGTCTTTCTTCTTTGTTCTTATGGCACTTGTGAATCAAGATGTGATGTGTCAGCTTTCACTGCTGTCTAGAAGCCCCTTAAAGGCAGAATTATGACTTACTCATTTTTTGTATACTCAACCTTTAGTATAGTGTGTGTATAGTGTAGTTCAGTATAAGTATAGTATAGTATAGTGTAGTGTAGTGCAGTGTAGTGTAGTGTAGTATAGTATAGTATAGTATAGTATAGTGTATCCTCAACCTTTAGTATAATGCCTACACCATGTGTTCTTGGTAGAAATTTATTAAAAGCATGACTCAAATAGCCAGTAAATAAATCAATGAATCAATGAAAAATCAGAAAAAAGGAGAGGTAAAGAGGGGAGATATACAAGGACTTGGATGGCTGGATGCGTGGAAGAATAAATGAGGACATCTGTACTTTTGGAAGAGTGGCTAAACAGATGAATGGAAGGTTTACTGGTGAATGAACGGAGCCCTCATCCCTGGGATGTCCAAGTGCTTCACACTTGCTTCTTTTTCAACATCATCTAACTCACACTTATTTCTCTCCTTTCACAGTCAAGGCCTGGGTTTATTTTAAGTGTCCTTTTGAATAAATAACAAAACTCTAGTTAGTTTGTGAGAGTTTTCCACATTCTAATTGTGAGGCATGCTTCTGAATGACTTAGGAACTGAGGAGAGCTTGAAAAAGCACAAGATGCTGAGAGAAAATGAGATACATGACATTTTGAAAAGGAAACCAATTTTCTTTAACTGAAACTGTTGCCTCTGTAACCCACATTATAAATCCAATAAATTCACAGAATGCAATGATAAGAACCTCAGCAATGAAGAGGGAGGGAGGATGGAGAGATAAGAAAGCACAAGAAAATATTTGCAGCAACCTCTAAAACTATTCCTCCCTTTAAAAAAAAGCAGTCTTTGATTCTTGGGATGGACAGTAAAACTCACACTGCCTGAATTCAAATATAGACTTCACCAGCTCCGAGTGCACTCACCTTTGGCAAATCACTCTGCCTCCTCACTCTACCTCCATCATCCAAAAAATGAGGATGATATTACCACCAACTTCACAGTTGCGAGGGTTGCTGAGTAACAAGTGAAGCTCTCAGTCACATGGTCAATGTGCCATCAGTGTGACCAACTATTATAACTCAAGCTGGCCTTGAACTCCCAATCCTGCTGGCTCAGTCTCCAGCATGCTGAGATTATAGGAGTGCATCATCACACTTTGCAAGAAGTGTACTCTTAATACACGACAAACATCTTTAAAACCTTGCCGTTGTGACTTTCAAGTCCCCACACATAACATTTACCCAAAACTCTCTCATACACACCCTAGACACAGCCCGTAAAACTTTTTTATTTCTCACCACCCCGAAGATTCCCATAATCATTCCTCACTGGGTAAATCAGCTTGCCCTTTCACCGTCTGTAGTGCGTTTTCTCCATTCAACATACTACAACAAAGGTCTGTGCAACACATGTCAGCCAAGAGATTATCAAACAGGTCACATTTCTTCTCCACAGAATCAGGGAAGAAGTTAAAAATATTCATTCATACTTTTTTTTTTTCCGAAAAGGAATTTAGCTTAGCAGCATAAGCACCTGCCTAGCAAGCACAAAGTCATGAGTTCAATCCCCAGTACAGTAATACTACTAATAATAATTTTTTACACACAATACAAATGCTTTAAGAGTCACAATTCATCCTGTGTCACAGGTGATTGACATCCAGGGCCCAGCAGCTGAGTTCAGCACAACCTCTGGGCTTCCCACTCTGCTTTCAACAGGGTGAGCACGTCTGGGCCCTTTCATGTTGCGGATGATGGAGCAGCTTGTGTTATCCATGAATTTCATACACACCTGAATGCACCGTCTCTGCAAGCCGGTCCTGCCCAGCTTTTTGGTGACCTTGGCCAGCTTGATGGGCTGCCCACAATTCGTGTCCATGATGGCAGCCAAAACTTATTTGGCAGAGCTCTTTCATAATTATTGTCCTCGCTACACTAAGTTCTCTGATATCTCCATCCCTTGGCTCCAACTATTTCTTCTACCCAGAAGGCACTGCACATCATCTGAGAAGCATTTGGTTGGACTTGGCCTTTCTGTTCTGAGAGTCGGGAGCAAGTTAGGATAGAAAAGGAGCCACAGCCAAAAACTCTGAGGCTGTCTCACCTGTGATCAGGCTTGGAAATGCAGAATGTGTTTCTGCTTAGCCTAGATAATCAGTGGCCTAGCATGTGGTCAAGAGGACACAATGGCCAGTACGGAGTTGAACTTTCTGACTCCAAAAATTTAGAATGTGTGACATGTAGGACAAAAAGTGTTTCATGGAGTGGAGAACAGGTCAATGTTCACCCACCTGGTAGAAAAGCTGGCCATACCCCCTGGTCCCTATGAGGCAGGAACCTGAGACTTGGAAGGGAGATTCTCCAACCAGCAGGCATGCAGTGGCATCTGTACAGCCTGCTTCCACACCGCAGTATGGGGCACAGAGCCCCTGAATCAGACCTTAGTAAGCATGCTTTGGAAATTTCATCTTTTATACAGAAGTTTATAATTTTTGATGTCTTACCTATGTCCTCACCATCTCATGAGACCAACAGGAGTAGAATTCAGTGTCTGACAATGACTCCATGAGGTTTTGAGCTTTACCACTTCTCTTCTCTGGAGCTGTTTTTTATTTGCAAATGAAAGTGTATTCATTGGACATCCAAAGCAAGCTTGTCTGGAGCTCTGCTATACACAACCACACTGGCAGCCAGAGTCGTCACCATCTCATAGCTACAGCACCTGATCAAGAGCCTCTGCAGTCACCTGGCAAAGAAAAAATCACAATAGAATGAATTTCTTACTGTCTCAGAAAAAGTCTCTCACACATAACTCTTATTCATATTTTGTTGACCAGAACCAGTCACATGGCACTGCCTACTTCCAGGAGACCCAAAAAATCTAAGACAATAAATGAAATATTTGGCAGGTAATACTGTTGCTGCCACAAGATAGGACAATATTATATCCCTTACTAGGTGATTAGAAGCATTAGGTAAACACATTTGAAAAAGACTTTCAACATTCACATCTTGGTAAAATACACACTGTCTAATGCCCACTAACTTCTAGACCTTGTGCTTAATGTCAGGAATTCAATGGCCAACCTGACCTCATAGAGCTTCTGGTTTCAGGCATGAGATAGAAATGGGAGGATCATACTAATGAGAATGTATTGAAATGCTAGGACAGAACCTCCAAAGACAGGTGTGGGGTGAGACAACGGGAAGCTCAAATTCATTGCAGAGCTAGGAAGACTTCTCAAAGGAGCTCACTCTTCAGTTACACTCTGAAAATGAGCAAGCCCTAAGCCACTGGCAGAAGAAAGAGCAAAGGCCCAGTGGGAGGAAAACTGTAGCATGCTTGACTCAGAACTATCCGAGAGATGTGGGAGCAGAAATCAAGGGGCAACGTGAAGTACGAGGAGGTCACTGAGCGCCACAGTCAAGCCTTGTGGGCTGGCACAAGGATAGGTTTGGCCTTAATCACTAGAGCAAATTGATGTGATGCAGTTACTGTAGTCATCATTCCCACTTCCAGGAAGTGAGAAGTGATGCTCCCTGAATCCAGGATAATCATTTAATGGACTACAACAATCAAAAGAGGAACTGAAATTGAGGATGAAATTAGTCTCCCTTTTCATGGTAAAAAAATGTCTCCCATCTGGGGTAGATGTCACATCCAACAGCCAATGATATGCACAGAATCAAACATTGGTCTACACTGAGCCTTAGACAGGGCTGGAAAAGACTGCAGCCAAACAAGGAGAGTAAAGATTACTGATCAGAGACCACACGCACTTCACTTTTGCCATAGGACTCCAGGCAAGCAATTTCCCCTTGCCAGCCCTCAGTTTCCCTACCTTTGAAGTGAAAACATTGAATTACATTGTCTCCAAAGTCCCTTCCCACAGCAGGAGTCTTAGGTGTGTTTTCTGGCTGAGTAATGAAGGCAAAAGTAAGCAGACTCCAAACCAGTCTTTATCTCAACAACTGCAATTTGCCAAACAAGAAAATCAAGGGGAAATTGCAAAGATGATGAGGGACGGACCTTTTTTCGGAACAACAACCTAATCACAAGTCACTGCTGGAGAAAAGATATCACAAAAACCTTGATTTGCAGCTTTGGGGAGTGGCATGCCAGGGGATACAGGCAATTATCAATGCGAGAAGCTTCACAGAGACAGAGATGAATCATGGAAGGCAGTGTTGATAGGCTGGAAAGGAAGCCAAGCAGCATGTGACCAACATCCCAGTCTGATTCATGAATCTTTGCAGAGCTGCCCCACGAGCAGTCACTCTGCATCTGCCTAGGCAGCCCTTGTGATGGGAAACTCTGTACCTTTTCCCTTTGGGACAGTGCCTAGAATTATATGTGGTACATAGTAAGAGTTCAATGCTTTTTTTTTTTTAGTGAATGAATAAACAAATGAAAAGAAAGCTTGGGTGTTGCCCACACAACTTCCTGGTACTTTCGCCCACAGGTCCTGGTGACACTATATTGACCACCTTTGGTCTTATGCCTTTCTTTTTTAGGAACTGATTTTAGAAGTGCATTTAACAACCCAAGTTAGCTTTCTGTCATTGTCATAAAACACCTGAGAAATTTATCTTAATAGAGGAGAGGTGTATTGTGGCTCATGGTTTACGCAGTTTCCATTCATAGTTACCTAGTTCCATTGTTTCTGGGCCTATGGTGAGGCCAAACAATATGGTAGAGAGCACATAGCAGAGCACGGCTGTTTGCCTCATGTGACCAGTGACCTTCATCTATAGTTTCCACCACCTAACAGTCCATCAGCTAGGGCAGAGCCCCTGTGACACAATCACCCTTCAAAATCCCCACTTCTGAATACACTGCTGCACAAGGGAGCAAGTCTTTATCATCTGAGCCTTTTGGGGGGACATTTTAGGTCTAAACCATGACGTCGCCCATTCATGTACAAGGAACTCAGGAAACTGAAGGGTGCCAATAGAAGGCAGGTAACCACTGTGGCTAATGATCATTTAGCACCCCCCTGGAAATCTTCCAGAAGATGATAGAGAACTGTGGTGGCCAATACAAGAGCCACCAGCCACATGGGACTACTGAGTACTTGAAATGTGGCTTGTCTGAATGAAAAGATACAGAATAAGTGCAAAACATTCACCAGATACTGAAAACTTGGTATAAAAACATATAAGACAGCTCATTAATTATTTTCATGCTGTGTATTAAAATGATAATATGTCTACATAGTAGGTTAAAATATAGTATTAGAATTCATTCTGTTTTTTATTTTAATTTTAAAGTGCTATGAGGCTCACATTCATGGCTCACATTGTATTTCTGTTTTCGATGCTGATATAAAACAGACTTCAGGATTTAACTTACTTAAGGGGCAAGGAAGATGGAGTTAACCAACAATTCCATCCATCTTGAGTTGAATGCTGCTCCCAGAGGTTAGATACTCCAGCATTTCCGTCTGTGCCCTGTACCTAGAGCTTTTGAAGCCAGAGAAAGCCCTCAGGAAGAATTATATGAGCTTGCTATAGGGAATCAGCATGTTTAGGAACCTTGAGTGTAGGGGATATGGACAGAGCATTAACAGCCCTGCTGCTCTGCCCTACAGAAAACTGACAGTCGTATTTTGGTCCTACTCTATGTCCTGACCTCTTACCCTCCAAATTGAATACCTAATCCCTGTCTGCATGTCCTTTAAAAACTTGCATCCTGTCCCCTATGATTCTGGATTCTTTGTTTAAATAAACTTGGTCTTTGTCCTTATTGATTGAGATTATCTATCATTTATTGGCCTTCGCTTCCTCCAACAAGGACATCTTTGAGATTCTATTAACTTCATGGAACTTCTTCCCAGGAAGAAAAACAAATTTTAATAACCATGTGCACCTTATTGCATTGCACTTTGAAAGAGTTCACAATCCATTATCTATAAATATATCTCTCCAAAGATCTGTGAACCCAAAGTTGGCAACTTCTATTCACCTCTTTTCCTCTAACTCTTCCTATCTGCATCCTTCGGATTTTCTCAACAGTAAAAGAAAGTAGTTCCTAGAAGTATAAGTAGAGGTAGGAGCTCCCAAATGATAGGCCAGCAGCTGATGAGTAAGATTACTCCCATCCTACTCTCCATTGATTCTCTGGCTCCTAGTAAGCAGACAGTGGTGTAAAGATGAGGATAAGCCTCCTGCAAAACACAGATATTGTTATGGTTTGTGTCTAGATATCCCCCAAAAGCCTCATGCAGTCTTAGGCTCTCTCAGAGGTGGCTGAAACTAAAGCACACTAAACTAAAGAGGTATATGATTACCAAATCAGTCCACTAATTGGTTCAGCACTGCCCTAATCCCAGGAGTCTGGATAAGATAAAAAGGGCAGAAAGATGCTGCTACCTCTCCTTGTTACTATGCTATCTTCTACCCACCATGACTATTCTCCTCTGCCAAGCCACCCTACCTTGGATCTAGCTGATTATGGACTGAAATCTCTAAAAACTGTGAGCTAAATAAACCTTCCTTCTTTTAACTTTGGGTATCAGGTATTTTGTCTCTGCAACAAGAGAAAAATAACCAAGACATTTACCAACGCTGAGAATCCTCTCCCTACAAGGCACAGAATATTAAGGCCAGAAGGAACCAAGGACATCAGTCTATCTTCTGCATGCCTGTGGGTAGAGGTTGCATGTCACCTTGTCTCAATCTTTGAAACAACTCTGAGGTTTGAAGGGTTATAGTCTTCATATCTCTGATGGAGAAGAGGAAGCTCAAAGTGGAAAAATGCTCACCTAAGAGCAGGCAGCTGGGGGGAAGGCAGAGCTTGAAACAATAACCTCTGGCTCTTAACTTTGTTTCCCTGCGTCTATATGAAGGCAGTCCTGCAAGCAATGAAGAGATGTCCAAGTTCATTCTCCCCTTTCTCCATAGTTGCTATGATTGGGATGTGGCTGACCTGCCAAGGACTGAGGCAGCTTCCCTACAGGCTGAGGATGTCAATGTGACCATGCACCAGTGATACTGTGTGGGTGGACATGACATGAGCCATTTTGGTCTCACTCATTTACAAATACATTCTTAATCCTAATGGTCCTTGATCTGCACATTTCTCTTTTACCAAATGGATGAAATGACCAAAATCATAGGAAGATGATAGTTACCATCAACCTGGGCTCCTGGGTAATCGTATGGAGTACAACCAACTGCTGACCCAGAACATCTGACTATTGTGTGGAAGACAAAGGGCTTGTTTGTTCTGTAAACCATTATTTAGGGGTTTTGTTACAACAGCTGCACCTTTTATCCTATTAGGAAATGCCAAGTCAAATTTCTCTGTTGTGTGGAGTCCCACTCTATCATACTCCTTCTCCTCATTTATTCATTCTTTCTTTCTTTCTTTTACAAAAGAAGCCTCTGAACTATAGAATCCTGGCAAGCCAGGACAGCAAGCAGAGGGCTCCATTCATTAGCCCCCTTGAGGACAAAAGAAGACTCTTAGTTTGGCAGCAGGGCTCATGAGATGTGGGGTCCGGTGCCTTGGATGAAAGGAAAGAGCAGAAACCACCCTCAGAGGTAAAGCATGACAGTAGCCAGGCTTGACTCTCCAGCACAACAGGAACTCCATCTGAGCAACTCCAGAGTTTTAATTGAATGAAACAGGAAGTGATAGCCATAATCTGCAGAGGCCCTAAAAGGACAGTGTCAGACAAGGCCAAGAGTTTGCTTTTCCTTCCTTCCATTCACCTGGTTGGTAAGGGAGGGGTTCTCACTACCATTATGGGATGGCCAAACACACAAGACTTAATCCTGAATGGCAGTTCATTGACTATATATACTCCCTCGCAGGCAGGGGAATGAGGATGCAACACATCGTGTTGGATTACACGGTCCTTGTACTTGCAAAGAAAGCAGACAAATAGGGATGCAGGCCTTGCAGTGACAAGAGGGTGAAATGACCTCTGATTTCCATAGGCAAATGTAATTGCCTTGTCTGGATAATTCCACAAGAACTAAAATCTCAGGGATAAGAAGAAACTATACATGGCTCCTTAGATAAGGAGCATTTTTTTGTTGAGGGGCTTTTTCTGTGAGAGCAGAAGATACATCAGACCATTTGAGTGCCTCTCCAGTTTACCAAATGTCAAAAGAGCACACAATACTGGCCCTTAATTCTAGGCTTTACACCAGGGAACACCTCAGCAGCTGAAAGATTCATCTTGCCATCATCACTAGTTCAAGAGAGATCTCAACATGTACAGGATCTCTGCCCAGAGATTTCAGAACCTCAGAACCACGGTTATTATAATCACTGCTGGCTATGGTAGACTGAGACTGTGATTTGACCTAAGAGGGGAATTTGATGGGGACACTCAGTTATCTGCACATTCCTGACCCTCCCTGCTCCAGCTGCTTCCAATAAATCATTCTGACTCACCTTGGTCAAAAATCCCCACCTCCAGCTCTTTGAATTTCTCACTTTCCCTCACATTTCCTACATTTGACACAGATATGAATTAGTACATCTGCCCTTTGCTCTTGAGAGAAAGCAGGCTCTGTAACCAAGACAACTGATTTGCGCCTATAGCACTGAGCACAGAAGGAAGCTCGCTGTCAGAAATCAGAGTCTGTCCTGGGACACTCCCTCCTAGACCCCTGCCTCCGGCCCTTCTGTCTCCTTTGCTCCCAGTAACCCAATTCAGCCAATCAGAGGTTGTGTTGGTTTTCTGCACTAGAGTTTCTCAAAATCTATAATCAATTCCTGGCTTGAGATGCCATCTGGGCTGAACAAGCAGAAAAGGATGAACTTTGTTCTGCTTTTAACATAGCTCCGGCTTCCAGCCAACTGTGAGTTTCATAACTGTGCATCTGGCAGAAATGATCCCCGTGAAGTCACATGAGACCCTGAGTGGTCATGCCACTGAGCTGGGAACTTCAAGCTGCCAGCTTTCCAAGACCTATGCTACCACTTTCCAAATGAATTTGGGAGTCTTAGGCCACCCCTAAACCCTCAAACCACTATCTAGGGCTGATTGGGAATGGTGTCAGCAAATCATCACCTCCTCCCCTGGGTCCTAAAAGCATTCCTAGAGAACGGCCACCTCTGAGTGTTTTTGAGAACACTCGGGCAGCCTTGTTAGATGCACTATTTCCCTATGAGAAACTAGAGTGTCATTTTGGGCATCCATAATCCAGAGGGAGTTGACTCAGTATTAGGGTGTAAAGGTTGCCAAAGTATGGGGAGCTTCAAGGATTAAAATTTATTTTCTCACAATTCTGGAATTGGCAGAGTCAGTTTTCTCCCGAGCCCTCTCGTCCTGGTTTGCAGATGGCCACCTTTTCCCTCTGTGTCCAGGCAGTCTTCCTTTTCCTGGTTACACACATGCCTATCTCCTAAACACCTCTTCTGACACCAGGCATACTGGATTAGGGCCACCCACACGACTTCGCTTGCCTTCATCGCCTCTTTAGAAGTCTTATCTCCAAACACAGTTGCATTCTGAAGTCCTGAAAGTGAGAACTTCAACATGTGAATGGGAAGGACCCACTCCACTCACCTTCAGAGAGAGACACAAGCTCTAGATCTGGGATGGGATTTTTGTAGGAGACGGACAAGCCTCATGTGGAGTCAAGAATCAGAAGACAGACTTCTGTGCCTAAAGAAGGAAAGAGGCAGGTCTCAAATGCATGAAGATAAAAATGTCCTAAGCACTGACATATTTAAATGGAAGTAAGCTTCTATGACAAGCAGTATGCTCCTGTCACTCTAAGTATTTCGGCCAAGCTGGAAGGTCATCAGGGTTCTTGGAGGAGACATTTTGATGTACTAAATCAAAGGGTTGGACTTAATAATTTCTCTTGCAGCCTGCTCTGGTGGTTCATTAGTCCTCTATAACACTTATTAAGCCATCTCTTCCTCAACTAGATGAATTGTCTGGAGAGTGGCTAATGACATTCAAAACATCAAAGCTACTAGTATTTGTCAACAGATTTCATGAACACGCACACACAGAATACCAGAAGCAAGGCTTACCTAAAACACATGAAAGAACTTCTGAACTATATCAAAAAAACAAGCCTCTGAGAAGAATATAGCTCCATGTTTGTTGGGTCAGGAGTTCATCCTTCTTTAAGGATGTGGCAGGCAGAAGAATGACAGCACTAATGACGTCTGTGTCCTAATCCCCAGCACCTGTGAATATGCTACTTTGCAAGCCAAGAGAGGATTTGTAGATGTGACTAAGATTAAGGGCCTTGAAACAAGGAGATCATATTTGGATGGTCCAGGGTAATTGTATGAGTCCTTGTGAGCAGAGACCCCTTTTGTGGCTGTAGTCACAGGATGGGTGTGGGGACTGGGGAGACTGGGAGGGGGCCTCAGCCACAAGCCAAGGAACACAGTCACACTCTGGAAGCTGGAAAAATGAAGGAGCCAGATTCTTCCCTGGAATGTCCAAAAAGGAACACACCTTTATCAACACTATGATCTTAGCCCAGTGAGGCTCACTCGGACTTCTGACCCCCAGAACGCCAAGATATATAAGTTCTGTTTTTAAGTTACGAAGATTCTGGTGGTTTATTATAGCAACAGGAAGCTAGCACTTTGAAATCAGAAAAACAGAATTCATTTCCCAGTGTCCAGACTGTGCAAACTTGGGCTAGTGAATTAACCTCTTAGAGTCTCAATTATCAGCAACTGAAGAAATTTACTTTTCTCACAGGGCTGATGTGAGAGTTCAGGTAGATAACAGACTGCTGGCCTCTTGCCTAGCCCACAGAGCCCAGCAACTATGCCCATCTCTTGTTTCCTGCCTTGTCCTTTCAGACTGTTTATTGTGTTACTGCTCCTTGGGAAATGTGGAGATTGGGCCCAGTAAGATGCAACAAATCAGAGAAAGTCTGGGGTGTGTACTCTGACTCTTCAAATCCCCATTTGGTGGCTTCCTTCAGGGCAGCCAAAAGCCAAACCCTCAAGCAGCAATAAAAGTACCTCTAGAGACAGCATACCTGGTGATCCAGGCAATGGGTGGCAGTGACCAGAAGGGCAGCCCAGGACTAGAGTGTCCTCATCAGCCAACACCCCGAGAACTCCACACCTCTCACTGCCACCCCAAATAGCACCATCTGAGCTTTCCAAGGCCTTGCTGACTTCAGGGTCAGCCTTATAGGAAGTCCCAGGAAGACCCCACTTAGAAACACCCTGCTTCTGCCATCTTAAAATATAAAATAATTTTAATGTACTATATAATGTTTTGAAGTGAAATTCACATAACAAAATGAACCACTTTAAAGTGAAAATTGGTGGCATTTAATGTACATTGTGTCTCAGTATTGTGCAACCAATACCTCTATCTCTGTCCAAAACGTTTTCATTGCCCTAAAAGGAAACTATACCCATTAAACAATCATTCTCTATTTCCATGCTCTCATCTCCCAGCAACTGCTAATCTGCTTTCTGTTCCTACTGTCTTACCTATTCTGAATATTTCAAATGAATGGGATCAAATTATATGCGACTGTGTCTGGTTTCTTTCACCAGGCATGTTTTTGAGTTTTCCACAGTACAGCATGCAACTGTACTTATCCTTTTATTCTGTTGACTAATATTCCCTTTGCTTGATTTTTTTTTTTTTAATAAGACACCCACAGTTTTATCTTTACTAGGTTTGGAAATGATAAAGCTGACCATAAGAGCCTTTGACAGGTGTGTGGAAGCTGGATGTGTTTGGTTGGACCATAATCTCTCAGTCTCTCCTCCTTCCACGAACCCTTCAACATGCAGCCAAAATGATCTTTTTCCTGTAGAACCTGCCCATGTCACCTCCCTGCTTCCATGAGTGGCACCCATCATCCTCCACACCATGTCTCAGCCTCCAGCTACAGAGTCCAGTGTTCTACAGAGGCCAGGCTACGGCAAACCCCTCTCAGCCTGGAAGCTTCTCTCTGCTTTCCCCACTTCCTGTGGCAAATTGATTCAAATATTATAACTCTATGAGCCTAAGATCCTCATTCTCCAAAATGAGGTGAATGGTGGAAGGGCCATGAGCTGGGCAGTGACAAAGATTCCATCTGCTTCAAGGCTGACCTTCAGAAAGATAGACTAAGAAATTGATGAGTCAATTTAAACTTCTATACTGACACTTTGGGGACTATAGACCTTACTTACAAGTGAACTTATGCACCCAGTGAGATATAAATAAGCACATTAAAGTATTCCTGCACCAGTCCAGCCTAATGGCCAAGAAATTAATAGTTGGAAATTGGAAAGAGCTTGCAATAAATACAGCTGGAGTCCTGCTGCTCTCACTAAGGAGTTGGGCCAAGGAAATCAGAACGAACACAGGGCCACTGAGAAGCACTTTCTGGACATAACCAGCAGGCAGGTTATCACGTGGATCACTGAGCTTCCTACTCTATCACACCAGCCATCATGAGATCACTTATCAGCACTCCTTGATTTCTCTTCCTTCCAAGAGTCAGAAGACCGTGGAGTTGAAGAAAATCTAGACAGCCTGGAGAGCAAAGCTCATCTTCCTAGCATCTCCTCCTGGTGGCTGATGCCTCTTGTATCAGAGGCCTCCAACACCAGAACGTCAGCTATGAACAGATATGTCACACAGTTCACTCTTTGTCATTGCGCCCATACTTGTGGGCTGCGTCCCCCAGCTGTCAAAACCAACACCTGCCTTCCATCTCCTCTCCTTGATTGGCTGGCCTGAGTTCCTGTCTCTAAGGTCTGGCTCCAGCAGGGTGACCCCTGCTATCTCCAGTCTCTGCCCTCCACAGATTCCTGCCCACCAAGCTTCATACGCGTTCATCTCCCCCATCTAGACAAAAGACCCTGCCTCAATCTGCCTGCCCCCCACCTATCTCATCCCTCTACCACCACACACACCTGCACCTCACCCCACGTCTTGCCTTCCACCCCTATAAGCCTCAGTTTCACCATCTACGAAGTGAGGGATTTGATCCAGCTGACCCCTTCTGCATCTAAATGAGAAACACAGTGTACACACACACACACACCACTTAGGCTTTGTCCTGAATAACTCAGTGCTTTCCACAAAAGACACAGGAACAGACCACGAGGATCCCAGCGAAAGCAGCGGGTGCATTCTCTCTCGTGCTTTTTTCCTCGCTGCTTTCACCATCTTATGAACAAAAATAACTTGGTCTGATTCCCCAGGGAATAAATAGAAAGGAAGCTGAGAGTCAAATTAGTGTCCACTTTCAGAAAATCAAAGGCAAAAGGAAAGAAAGGAACAAACAGCACTTGGCGATGTCAGACCCACAGCTTCACAAATGAGGATACAGAGGAAGCCGAAGTGACTGGGGAAGTTAAGGCAGAAAGAAAGCTTTACCCAAGGCTGGGCTCCCTTACTGGGCCCCTGCTCACAGGTGTTATGAACTGTGTTTACTCTGGGGAAACACTGAAGCAGTCAGCTCAGACGTATGGGCTTATCAGATAGGACCGAGACTCACCTTCCAGTTGGCAGGCTGGTCCTCAACTGCAAAGTACAAAACTCTCTATACTGGGACAGGTGGTGAGCTTACTCTTTCCTTTCTTGATATTTAAATCACTTTTCTTCCTATTTTATCTATGTTGTGGCTGAGAAGTTGCTAATTGAAGCATTCTCATTAGTACTGCTATATGTCTAACCTTCCTGAGATGAGCACATGGGAAGAGGATGGAGAAGGGGGTCTCAGGGTCCCTGTGGACTGGGCTCCCATTTGTCACCTCTGGGGGTGGGAACAGCAATGTGCAATGAGGAAGATAACTTCCACTTTTGTATCTCTGTCAAGATTTAACTATTCAATTTTTTTTCAATCAACATATGCTGTAGTTGGCTTAGGATTTTGTTTTTGTTTTTTTCCATCCTGTTAACATGCACAGAAATGGCTAGATGTGTTATTCCCCAGGTTATTCAAGGAAACAGATCAACCTGGGAAGACCAAATCAACTTGTTGGCCATCTCCAGGATGATGAACTGTCATCTGTACCAGGTGTCAGCAAACTACGGCTCACAAGCCAAGCCCAGCCTATCATTTGTTTTTGTAATGTGCAGATTAAGAAATTCTTTTACACTTTTAAATGTTTTTTTTAAATCAGAAAAGGAGCCTATTTCATGACATGTGAAAATTATATGAAATTCAAATTTCACTATTCATAAATAAAGTTTTATTGGAACACAGCCATGCCCATCTATTTACATATTGCCAGTGGCTGCTTTTGCACAAAATAGGAAGACACTAACTATATGGTCCCAAGAGCTAACACTATTTACATTCTGGCTCTATACCAAAAGTGGATCCACCTCAAGTCTGTACTACAGCATCCTGTTGTCTCAGGTCTCAAAGAAAATATTGAAAACTGATAGAGTAGACAGAAATAAAAATACTAAAAGCCAAACAGACTATGCTTAATCTTTCTTACTTATTTTTGTGCTGCTAGAGATTGAACCCAGGGCCTTGGCACATGCTATCACCAAACCCCAAGTTCAGCCCTCAGTCTTTCTGATTCTACTATAGCACTAGCAACGAAGCCCAAAGGAATTCCAATAAATTAGCCCATTATGCTTTGCTATACCATGGTGAATATTTTACTATAGGAAACCTTTCCATTTTCTTGTTTATACTTTTCTTCCTGTTTTATCTACATGATGGCTGAGAATTTACTACAAAGATACCTGGATCAGGGGGCTGGGGATTTAGCTCAGCGGCATAAGCACCTGACTTGCAAGCAGGCAGTCGTGAGTTCGATCCCCGGTACCAATAAAAAGACCAAAAAAAAAAAAAAAAAAGATACCTGAATCAGGGATAGGGATTTAGCTCAGTGGCATAAATGCCCTGCCTTGCAAGCAGGCAGTTGTAAGTTCGATCCCCGGTACCGATTGAAAAAAAGATACTTGAATCAAACCCCATGGCTAGAGAAAGGGAGAGAAAAAGTCCTGGAGAAGTCCAAAATTCCATTAAGCAGACAGATTCCAGGATACCAAAGAAAGCTTTTCTGAAGGAGCCACAACCAGGGGCACTGAGAACCAGTGCTTTGCTAGACTGGTTCCAATCGGCTAGACTGGTTCTTGGCTCCAGCTTAATCTGGAGACTGAGCCCTGTCTGTGGAGATTTTTCCAAGAAAGCTCTGGTGGGCTGGAGGTAGGATTTGTTTCCCCACCATCTCCCTTAAAAACATGATTGACTCCATCGTGAGTGAAACCCAAACAGCCCGGCAATGTGCTGACATGTTCTGAAGTACAGGGAGCTAGGACGTGGGGAGACCTGTGCTTCAGCCGGGTGGCACTAGGAGGGCACTCGGGGCTCTGGATAATGGACTTGCAGGCCGCAGAACCCCAGAATACATTGCAGCTGGCAGGGAAAAGAGAAGATGCATCAGGAGAGATTTGTTTTTCTAAAGTGGATGCCTCATACGGACTCACAGTATCTCAGCCCATGAGAAAAGTCCTCAGTCCCCTGGGGAAGCCAGGGGAACCCCAACACAGCACATGCCACAGCGCCACCCTGCAGATGCATCCAACAAGCAGGATCTCTAGCCATGCAGCTCCCATGCTATAGGTGAATTCGGGGGAAGCACCCAGCAGCCCCCCACAGAGTCCTCACACCACCCTCAATCAGCAGCGCGAAGGGAAACCTAAAGTCTCCTCCACAGTCTCCTTCACCTCATATAAAGTCCCTAAGCTGTTCCCACCATCCCATCCAGTTCAACAGTTCCCTCTTTTTCTTCCTACCCAAGAGCCTTACTGTCCTTCTGCTCTACCCTAGCAGCTCTCTGGTAGCAGGGTCTGCCCCATGGAACTGACAAGTAACAAGGCGGGCACCCAGGAAAATTCTGCCCAATGAATCTCAGTCTTGTCCCTCTGTGTCCAGCCTTCCTCTCCTTTACCCCTCCTCTCTTTTCCCTCCCACAGGGAGCATTGTCTCTGCTCCAGACAATGCCTCGGGTGCTAGGCTACCCAGAATGAACGGGCCGTCTCAGGCTGTGCCCTTCTGGAGACTGTGTCTCATTCACTTCATGTAGCAAACATTTCCTGAGAATCGATTTTGTACCAGACAATGTTCAGGTGTTGGGGATATATCTCCACCCTGCTGGAGTTTGCATTCTAGGCAATCATTAAATAAGTCATTATATTATAGAAAACTAGGTTAAGTAGAAATATTATAGGCAGTCAGACAGGGCTAGCCCTTGGAAAAGACAGTGCAGAAGATAAGAACACACTATAATCGTGGTTGGAGACACATTCACTGAAGGCCAGGGCTCAGGATAAAGATGGAAAGACTATAACTACACACCTTCCCAAGGGATCAGTATTCTAAATAGGCATCAGTCACTCGGGTGGGGAACTAAGACTTCCTGACTCTTCCCTTCCAGGAATGGTCCTTGTTCTTTCCACAAACACTTGCTAAGTGACTTTCCTCCCCTTTGGGTCAATATTATCTAAAAGACTATACTTGTAATCGTATCGGTTGATCATAGTTTTGTTCTACTTTATATCAAACGCATGATTTTGCTCTAAAAACTTCCTTTGAGAAGTGGGCTCCATGGCAACCCACTTTCTGGCTTCCCTCCTGTCCCTTTTCGGCAGGAGCTGTCTTTTCTGCAAAGAAACTTGCTACTCTTAACCTCCATTGTCCCTCAGAATTCATTCTTCAGTTTTGGGGAAGTGAACACAACTAGCAGGATGGGAGTTAGCATATTTCCCTAATGTCATTTGGAGCTCCTATATCCATTCTTATAACAATTATACACACTCACCACCAGTGGGTGGTGTTGGATAGGATAGTGCCAGTCACTATCCAGCAGCTGTGGGAATTGAGGCCTGAGGGAAGCAGAGCAGAGTCTAGGAGAGGGAGGGAAGAAAGGAGGAGCCTTCCTGCCAGTAGCCTTGAGAGAGAAGAAAAATGAATTCTGAACTGAAAGACAATCAGCGTTGGGGGAGGGGACGATAAGAAGCTCAGTTCCTGGATCTTGGAACTGAGGATTTCAGTCTTTATCCTGAAAACAAACAAGGACAGAGAGCTCACAAGAAGCAGTCCCTCCAGGAGGAAGCTGACTGCAGTTGTTTCTAGGGCTCCTGTAAACAAGTACCATACAAGTACATACCTCAGTTATGGAAGCCAGAAATCTGAAACCAAATTGTTGGGTGGAGCTGTTTCCTCCTGCGGGCTGTGAGGGAAGATCTGTGCCTGTCTCTCCCCTTGCTTTGTAGATGGCATTCTCCACATATGCATGTCTGTCTCCAGATTCCTCCTTTTATCATTTTTACCCCATGACCTTTGCAAAGAGCCCCTGTCCAAAAAAGATCTCACTCTGATAGACCAGAGGTGAGGACTTCAACATACGGATTTGGGGGGAATAAAATACAACGTGTAACCCTGACTAAGAAAAACCTGACAGGAAGTGAGGGGAAGATTTAAGAATCTTTCAGTGTTTTCAGAGAGACCCAGGTTAAAACCACTGCCTTTGTATCCCTTTCGACTGACGACCGTCTCATTTGTTCCCTCACTTGTTTGAGGTGGTACTTCACAGAGAAGACCTCACAAGAGATCCTCTGGGATGCTCAGACTCCCCTAGGATGAAATTCAACCGGAATAGACATTTCTCCAGTGTTGGTGTCTGCGAGATCTCTCTAAATTCCCAGAGGGTGGGGAACAATGACAGAATGAAGAAAATAAAATATAAGAGACAGAAAGCAGGGGTCAGGTGGAGCCCTCCCTCCAGATGGGAGGAAGAGACTGCTCAACCACCATGATATATTTATTTATACACTTGTCTACCATGCCCCTTACGTAGCTCGCTCCTTATGCCCAGTGTTCCTCCGTGTCCTCCGGGTTGGAACACCTGTTCACTCCAGCACTCCACGCCCTCAGGGCATTTCTAAGGCACTCCATGCCCTCAGGGCACTCCTGTTCAGGCACGTGTACTTTCAGCTCCACACGTGTGAAATATCACTAGCTCAGTGGCTCCCAACACTCCAAGATATGTTAGCCAGAAGCAAAGCAAAAGAGCCTGGCTACCTGTGAATCAGAAACCAGTAACCTCTAATAGGAGGTTGCATGGGAAATGCTAGGAAAGGGTGCAGGTGGGAGCCCATGTTCCTGTCTCTCCAAAAACATCTATAACTTTATGTGCAGTATTAGTTATTGTCTCCTCCCAGAAGTCCCAAATCTGATTCATAGACCACCCCCCCCCCGGGATACTTGTTAAAATCCAGCTTCCCTATCCCCTTACCTTGGAAATGCTGGGGCAAGATCCCAGATTATTGTTAACCCCTATCCCCGGTGACTCTGATCTCCAGTGGCATTTGGAAGCTGCCACTCCCCAGGAGTCTCCTCCACCGGGTCTAAAGATAAACACATACCCAGGGCTCTGTAGAGCCCCGCGGTTGGGTCTGCAGGAGAACTGGCACAATTCCTAGCCCTTGATTATTCCCCTAAATTGTTCAAGGCAGACTCTCATTTCCATTTCTATTCCTGCCTCTCAACTCTGATTACTTCAGCAAGTGCCTTTCAATTGCTCCATTCTTTTCTTCCATAAAGAAATGCCCCAACTTCAATCTTTTGAGAAAAGATTATATATATGCTATTTCCCATGTTCAGAAAGCTTTGTGTTTTCTACCACAGGGACGGGTTTAGGAAAAGATTTTATTTGTCCTACTTTTGATTACTTTAAATCAACAAAGACAGCCTTATAGCAGCTTTGGATCAAAACTTCTCATTGTAGGTGGAGGTGGCCACTGGTGGGTTAGACATGAGCACTGCTTTGGCTGGGTCCCATGGTGAATTTGGGTGGGTCATTCGAGTAAATGCTATTGGGTCACTGCACATTACCCTTGGCAGTCATATCCATATGCTAAAAGCTGCTTAGACACACTCCACCTGTGCCTGTGAGTTCAGGGCTGACCAATGAGCTGGGAAAGTCAGAAGTCCTAGGGAGTCCACCCTCCAGAAGCTCCCTCGTGTCTAACTCATGGTAATTCCAAGCTATGTTCTATGCTGAATTGTACATTCCCCAAATGATTGAGCTCCAATTACCCTCAGCAGTAACCCACTTGATAACATCTTTTACTCTCTCCCTTCTCTGTTGAACTTTCCTGTTGTCTAGGATCATGTCCCAGGGAAGTTATCTGGGCTCCAATCCTTATCTCAGGATCCCATTCTAAGGGAATTCTAGTTAAGATAGGTACCACTATAACCTGTTTCTCCTGTGTTGTATCATAGTGCTTACTCAAAAAATCAAATCCAAGATCATATTTAATTTGGACTTTATTATAGAATATTTAGGTAACAGCATTATAAACTGTAGAAGGCCTTTTTCTGGCCATGTTAAATCCAATCCTGTAATTCAAACTGGGGATTCCTCTGAGACTTCAGACTAAATTGGGCTTAAAGCTCAAATAAATTGTCAGCATTTACAAACCCATTTCAGCCAACATAAACCATAGAAGAATTTTTTGGAGATAGTATTGTAAAATGATACAATCAAGCAGTTCCCCCAAAGGTCAAACATAGAGTTACCATATGACATAGCAATTCTTTTCCTAGATCTATACATCCAAGAGAATTGAAAATGTGTGTCCACACAAAAACTTTTACATGAATGTGTTTGCAGCAGAATTCATAAAAGCCAAAACAGTAGAAATGACCCAAATATTCATTATAATTGACTGATAAACAGTGTGCATCTCTATATAATGAAATTATTCATCCATAAAAGGAATGAAATATTAATGCATGCTACAACATGAACTTTGCAAATATACTAAGTGAAAGAAGCAAATCACAAGGGCCACATATTATATGAATTAATATACATGAAATATTCAGAATTTGCAGATTCATAAAGACAGAAAGTAATTAGCAATTTCCAGAGATGTACGAGGAATGACTGCTAGTGGATAGGAGGATTCTTTCGAAGGAGGATAAAAATGTTCTAAAATTAAGACAGCGGTGACAGGTATGCAACTTAGTATACTAGACCCAGTATATTGTCTTTATGCAAGACACACCTTGTTGTGTGTGAATTCTGTCTCAATCAAATTGAGAGACAGAGAGATTATATGATTATGTGTATTTTTGGAATCCCCAAGGAAAGTAAACTTATAAATGTTCTACAACTTTCTAACTTTCCTGAAATACTTCTTCAAAACCATGTCACAATCTCAGAAGAAAGGTTGTAGTCTTGGTGGTAGCAAAACTACATCCAAGCAGAGCCATGAGCACAGCAAAATGGACCAGAGAAAACTTTGTTCTGGTTCCCGATACGGCTACTTGCTGGCCCTACTACCTCAGCAGGCTGTGCCTGCAGGCACTTTTGTAAATATTCAGTGAGTGTATTCACTTTAAATGTCTACCTCAGCTAGACAAAAGTAAGTCGCATTACAGCAACATCTGTACTCATCTATATGCATTCAAGACAGCTGAATCTCCACAGTCACAGACCAGCTGACTCAGATGTCCTCCTGTTATGATGGCTCCACATGGGCTAAATGTCCAGCTGAAAGTGGGATTGAAATTTTATCCCAAACAGGAGGTATTAAGAGTTAGGACCAAGTTGGGCCTTTAAATACAATTAGGTCATAAGGGGTCTGCTCTCATGAAAGGACTAATCCATTTGTGATTTCATGGATTCACGAGTTCACGAATTATCTTGAGAGTGGGTCTATTATAAAAGTCAGTTTGGCTCTATCTCTTGTACACACCTCTCTCCCTATGTGATACCCATGTTGCCTTAAGACTACCGAGAATCTCCGCCCAAAAAGTCCTTGCCAGCAAGAAGATCCTGCCAGATGTGGATCCTTCACTTTGGAACTCCCAGTCTCCAAATTCATGAGTTTAATAAACCCTTATTCTTTATAAATTATAGTCTCTGGTACTCAGTTATAGCAACAGACATTGGACTAAGATAATTCTTTATCCCAGAAACTATTTTTTTATTTTAAAGGGAATAAAATAAAACACTAAAATGGAATCAAATAAAACAGTCAGAAAAATATTGAATTTCAAAAACAAAAGGAAATCCTCCATAGTTGCTGTATTGCATATTGTTGTCCTCTAAATAGATGTTCAGACTATTGGTTTAGTTTTTGCAAAAATCAGTCAAACAATAGAAGCATTAAATTATTTTTTACTTCCCTAGCTGTCATCATAGCCTGTGTTCCTCTGAATCAATCACTTGTTTACAGGGAGTGTTGGTGGGGTGGAGGGACTCTTTTTGTCTCCCGGAGTCACACCGACTGGCTCACAGGAAGGGGTTGGCTTCTTGGTTCTCCTCCCAGCCCACGTGGCTGCCACTGGCTCATGAATCACAGAAACTATTAAGGCCACCGAACAATTCATTTAGAAGGCCTGAGGTCATTCCCTGGGGCAGAACACAGTATGCAGTTAAGCTCAATACTATGGTCTTTAATCAACTATAAAAGTTTTGAACAAAGTCTAACCTTGTCCCCCTTTTACAGAAGAAAAATAGAGTGAATGACTGACTTACACAAGTAGGAACTCATATTGCTGGAGCTTGGCTCACATCTCCAGTCATGTACCCTATACATAGCAGACAGACTCAAAGAAGCCAGGACGGGGGAAAAAATATGACCACACTGGAGCTACTTCCTATACCAGGAAGGCAGTGAGGGTAGCTGTAAGGCCCCTGGAGGCAACCTAGAATGACCAGCTACTCAAATTGGGACCAAAGAACCGGATGGTTTCTCTCATGATCCGTACAGTAGCCCTGCTCCATGCAGCTCATTGTTATATGTGCGCTTCTGATGAAACAAGACTGTGGAATGGTTTTGAGCTGTCCAGGTACACAGCTGGTACACTGCAAAGGCAGAATTTGAACCCAGGCCTATACAACCTGAAGTCTTATGGTCTTTGCCCTGTAAAATTCCCCTGGTAGACAACTCAAAACAAAACCACTTATCTTTAAAAATCTTTGTGTTGAGCTTTTATTCAGAGGGGGTAGAAAGGACCAAAATGTGGCCCCAAAAGTAGTGGTTGTTGCTTCACTTATAGCTTATTCATTCATAGATATAAAATGGAAATAAAACCCATTCTACAGATCTGTTATGAGGAGTCATGAGCTAGTTTACATAAAGCACCTGGAAGATGTCTGGTGTACTGAAGGTGGTCTAAATGTTGACTTCTTTCTCTCAGCATGAAGGCTGATAGGCCAAGATCAATAGACTGTTTCTCATTGTAGGTAAAAGACAGAGAGACATGGCTAGTTGTGGTATACTGAATTACAAGACAGAGTGGCCAGGGTCCTAAAGAGCATCTCATCTTATCCAGTAGATAATGATTTCATAAACTGAGGTTCATAGAGAGGCCCATGCTGGGGATACAGCTCAGCGGCACAGTGCCTGCCTGCCAGGCACAAGGTCCTCAGTTCAATTCCCAGTACCAAAAAGAAACAGAGGTCCATAGTCATCCAACAAGACAGCTTCACTGTTCAAAGAAAGAGAACTATTCCATATTTCCAAGTTTTTTCCCTAAACACAGAAGATCAAGAAACAACGCCTCCTCCAATATTCCCAGGCAACTCTGTATAAAGACACTTTTCTGGCATAAAAGCTAAATTGCCTAAATATGGCTAACTCTTAGATAATGCTGGTTAATCTTGGCTAATGTTTAATTCTCTAAAGCATTTTTTCCCATCAGTAAACTTTTTGTGGGAAACTCTCATTTGCCTTGCATTTCTTGTGGAAATGTGATTTGTACATACATCCTCCCTGCATAAATATTTAGCTCATCATTGTGCAGCACAAATTCCCTGCAAATTAGGTGGAAATCAGCCTCAGCTGACAGAAGCATCTATACTCATCCAGGGGGAAAAATCATTATTATTTAGAACATGTTAAGCCCTGACAGTAAGTACTAGATGGACCTGGGAACTTCAATAAACATTGAATGCAAATGTACACCAAATGCTTGAGCTCAGATTGCTCTTGTAATTTCTACCTACCAGAAGAAAGGAAAAGGTAGAGGAAAAAAATGGGTTGAAAATTGGCTCTGTCAATTATAAACTGTTTCAACAAAAACAAATCACTAAATCCTTTATCTACAAAATGAGTCTGAGCATATCTATTGCAGAGTTTGCATTATCAAGATTAAATGTGTAAAGTACCTAGTATACACTAGATGGTCAGATATTCATTTCTAACAAACATATGAGCCTCAAGTAGGTGATATATAGAACCAATAGCTGACAGGCTGGTTTCAGTTGTGTTCCACATTCTTGTACCATGAGCATACTTCTGTCTCATTATAACTATGTTTTATTTGAAGGCTGCAGATAACTCTACCAGTGTGATATAAAATTAATCAGTGAATGGTGGGCCAGATTTGGCAAGAAAGAACACTACCAGGAGATGCTCTTGACAAAGACTAAGAGGGTCAGTGTATAAATACCCAACACCTTTCCTCCTGTGAGGGATCTCTCTCGGGCATATGTTTTGCATTATTTCCCCCAAGTTTCTCCACAGGATTAAACCATCCTGCTTGTTGGCTCAGTGGCATATGTTGTTGGCTCCTTTCCTTCCCTGTTTCATTTGCCAACTTGTACGATCTTGAAGAGGTTCAGAGTATGCCATCCCCCAATACACCACTCTGACACAAGGGTTTGAATTAAGAAAAAGTAAGCAAAGATGAGCTCTCTGCCATTCACAGTCTGTCTGAAAGCAAGACATAAATTCCCTGATGAAGGTGTCTCCCACTTCTGTTCCAGAAGTGGTAAAACCTTAGCACCAGAGACAGAAAAACACAAGACACAGTTAACACACAGAAACTGTACTAACCAGCCCTAATTGCTATTAGTTTCCCCATATATTTGTCTGCTCACAATCTGTAGCTCCTAGAAACTCAAAGGTCCTTTTCCTTTACCTGATGACATCTCTACAGATGAATTGTTCTTTGCTTGGATGCTATAGAAACCCAAACTCTGACCACCCTTGAGTTGCTCATCACTTGGTATCCCAAGCACACACCAATGGATGCATTCATAAACCTGTGTTCATTTTCTCTTGTTAAATGTCCTTTGTCAGGATCACAGCTGAAAAGTTAGGAGGATGAAGGGGGAGTTTTCCTCCCCTGCATCATCCACTTCCAAAGTAAATTTCCTTTACTTGAATTCTTGTCTCAGCACCTAGAAGAATCCGAACTAAATTGATTATGTGCTGGCTTCTCAATGCTGTGCTTGAAACTTAAGATAAAACCAAGTATGATGTAGAAATAAAAACAGCTCCTATTCCCCAAAGGCAGACACTCCAAAGCTCCAGCACCACGGACCAAACAGCATACTACTAGACCCACCCTCTTTCTCTAATTCAGTAAGAAAAGGTAACCTTCCCGCCTGCCCCATTCATCCCTACTCCAACACCCAGGACAGCTCCCCCACTCACTCATTCTCCCCAGCCAGAGCCCTGCACATCATCGTTATTTTTCCCTTTCTCTGCCCTGCCCACCACCACTTTTCAGCCATTCGCCAAGTCTGCCAATTTGACCTCCTTAATCTCTTCGTCCCTCTCACCACTGAACCAAACAAGACAGTCCTCATCTGTGGCTCTGACCTTTGCAATAGCCTCCTCCCTGTTGTCACACACTCACCTTGTCCCCTACCATCACAACCCTTTCCATGCCACAGCCAGAGGAATTATTCTTAACAGCCACTGATAGCAACAATAGGCATGTAGTGAGCTTATCTGCGCTAGGTACTGTCTGACCCTATCACTCCTTAAAATCTTCACTGGTTTCTTGTGGCCCTTAAAATAAACTCCTAGCTCCTTGCTTGAGCCTAAAAGACCCTGAATGATCTAGTGTTCTCTTTTGTCCATAGCTCCTTCTCTTCCTATTTTCCCTGCTGCTTAGATAAGTCTACAAGTCCCCTATTTGAACAGTGGTGTAGGTCAGGTTTCCACTGTAATTTTTCCATAGAGGGCTGACCTTTGAATGTCATTCATATCTACTCCCCACACCACCCTCCTTCCTACCATTATCTCCCCAGACTCCACCAAAAGCTTCCTTCTGAATGCCCTGGGATGAGTGAAATTGAGAACACTGCCCTGTCTTTCCTCTTTCACAGCCCACAGGTTCTTTAGAGCAAGAACTGTCACCACTACCGAGGCCTGCCACAGAGCCCAACACACAGTAGGTGCTCAGTAAATGTGTGTGACTTAATTAAGGAGGCCATCCAGTCTTAATTACAAACATTCAGGATGCTTCCTTCAAACCACCTTCCCCTGGGGAGCACATGGTTGATTGGACAATTACTCTAGCGCTGGAAAAAATCACCCACAGGCGCTCGATAAACCTATTCAATGAAGGCTGCCAACAAAAGAGCTGATTGTGTGGCTTTGACCCTGAAAGTAATTACATGCACCAGTGTCCATCTGCCTGTGGGGTAGCCCTGAAGGGGGGCCTCACCTCCATGCAGCTCTATCTTCTAAATAAACTTAAAGGAGCATATGTTGTCATTTCCTCAGGATCCCTGGATCACTGGGGCTTGTTAGAAATCAAACAGGTAAAAGGGTACTCTGTTCACATGGACTTCTTCCAGTCCCAGCAGGGCTCCCTTAATCATCTCCATCGGAGACCAAACACTGAGCACCTCAGCCCCCTGAGAACTCAGCAGCCTCCTCCTGTCCCTAGGACCCCTACCTATTTTCTCTATTCTCAGCCCAACACCTTCACTGCTTTGCATCAGCCTCACTGGTCCATTACATCCTTTCTGCCACATGGAAATTCCTATAAGTCATCCTCGCTACTTCCGTTGCTTCATTCATCCACCAACCCATCTACCCTTCCTTTCTTTAGCACGTGTTGAACATGTGCTAGAAGAAGCAGTCACTGCTGTGTTTATACTCATGAACAAGAAAGGCATGACCGCTGACCTCAGAGAGCTCATAGTCTGGAAAGGAAAATGGATAGTAACTTAACATAGTGACATAGTTGTTGATGTTACTTGCAAATTAAATACATCTAGTGTTTGTTGGATCTTTGCCAGGACCTGAAGGGAAAAACATAACCTGCAAAGGGGAATCACTGTCCAGGAAGTGCTTAACTTCCCATCAGTTTGACTGCATTTTAGACAGGTTTCTGCCTTACTAGAGGGCCCTGGCCTTCATTTTCTTTGGAAATATTGCGATCTAACTTTTCAGGAAATAAAGTTCCTTTGAGACATCACTGCTCATCCAGTCTCCTGGCAGTTTCACAACCCAGGATTTCTTTCTCAAGGGCCTGAGAGCCCCCCTTTGTGGGAGGGTAGAAGCCTCGCTTCAGTAAGTGCCGATCAGCAAACACAGATGGCCTAATCACATGGGCCAGTCTCCCCCTGATTGTCCTCCAGGACTTTCCCCCAGCTTGCCCAGAGCTGGAAAACCCATGGGCCTTTTGTTTCAGTAGACTGGAGTTGAAGCAAAGATCCACAAACTTCCTTGCTTGCTAGCATGCCCTGTCCTTGTGCTTTGTCTTCAGCATTATACAGAAGTAAAGAAACAAATAAGAAAATGGATCTTGTCACTTTCACAGATGCAAATTAAAATTTGCAAAACTTTAGTAAAGGCTGGGAAAGAAAACTGAGGGGTGTGACAAGGAGACTAATTCAGGTAGCAAGGGGAAGAAGGAGAGCTGTCTGGGAAGTAATGGCTATGCTGGGAAAAGTGTCGAGGCAGAAGAGTTATTACGCATAAAAATGCTCTTAAATCAAACATTCAGAAACATTGAGTCTCTGTCCCCACAGTGCCTTATTAATTTGCACATGTGGCACTCTCTATCACTCACCAAAGCATGGTTCTGACTGTGTGCAGCCTCAGCTCAATAACCTTCCCTGAATCCCAGAGGCTTCTGTCCAAAGACCACAACTCTTCATTTCCTCTGTCTGATGGCAAAGACCATATTTAATCTGTTTCCTTATTATCTCTCCAGACACATGGAAAGCAAATGACATACAAGTCTTCTTGGGCAGGAGACAGGAAGGGGCCTTCTTGCAGAGGCATTTGGTAGGTCATATGGAAGCATGGCTGCAAAATCCTCATGCAGCTGAGAGTCTATCTGTGCAGTCAAAGTGCTTGTAAGAGAAAAAAATAACTGCTGTTTTCAACTGGACCAAAAAGCTACCTATTTTGCCCTATTCACTACCACAAAGACCTCAAGCAATCAGGATAATGTACAAGGTCAGTGTTTAGTGAGTTCGTCTCTCAAACCAAAGACCTGCCTGGTATCTGGCTGACTCCTGGGACATCACTAGCCCTACAGGCCCTTCTACCTCCAACACACCAGTTGCCTTTGCCCAGTCTGGACCCACTCACCCCTATCCCCACCCCCACTCTTCCCATCTTTCCTGATAGTGAAGGATATTCCAATTCAGCTTTGTATTAGGGGTGGGAAAGGATCTTGATGCTGCTACATTTGGGCTCTCCAGAATATCTAATTCTGCCTCTCTGCAGGATTCCTGGAGAAGCCTTTATCACATGAGGGTCACTGAACAGGAGATACCCTATTCTGTGATGAATGGGGCCTCTCCCTGGTCCACACAATACATAACTCAGAGGACTCAGGGCCGGAGCACAGAGTGTGGATGCACAACGGATAGATCCTCTACCTCCCTTAAAGTTCCAGAAACAACATGCCAACAGGGAGGGAATATTGGCTTCAGAGCACCTCCTCCAACAGGAAAGAGAGATCTTCGTGCATGGATCAGCTATGGCCTCACTCTCAAATCTTTGTGATCCAGCCACTGTCCTAACCTGTGAACAATCACATGATCAGAGAGGGTGGAGAACCAGAAAGAGTGAAAACATCCATCACTCCTGACCACTCTTTGCCAACCTTCTCTATCTGCCAGCCCCGAGCACAGAACTGTCTCAGTCTAACATCTTCTAGTTTCCTGGCTCATGCTTTCCAGCCTAGGGCCAAACCTCCTGCCTTGTCTCTTTATCCCCAAAGCTCCTTCCTTCATGCCTAGGATCTGAGCCTACTTGGGCCTCAGAGCTCTGGGAAGAGGCCCAATTACTCATCTCCTACCTTTCCAGGTGAGGAGCATTCTAAAATCAGTCCCACAGCCCAGCAACTTTTTGGCCTAGACTCTTGCTTCTGGAGTGAGTTCTATCTGCACCCCATCAAGGGCAATGAGTTACCGTGGAGACAGAAGCAGGACTTTTTTCCTTTAATTCAATTAAGCCACATGCTGACTGTAATACTTTCTCCACTATCTAAGGCAGCAGGTGCCTTTGCAATTACTTCCCCTCTGCTGAAACTGCACAGTCGCCTATGGTCTCCAGGAGATAGAGATGAGATTGCAGAATCACAGGGCAATGTGACAAGGGAAGGGACAGGCCAAGGAGACCAGAGGACTGGCTAGGGAGCACCTGAGAGAAAAAGAATCCAGGAATGCAAATAGCATAAGATGGCCTGGGGCAAACCATACCAAACGAATGGCACAAATGTAACTCTCAGCTGCCTACAAAGACCTTAAAAGCAAGGAGGTGTGCCTTGATGTGAGCTACCCAAAACCAGATCTGGAGACAGGGATTTGTGTGCAAGTCACTTACTAGGAAAGAGCACAGTGAAGGAGTGAGGAAAATGGCAAGGCAATGAGGAAAATAAACAAACCAAGATGAATGAGAGGAGTGGTCACCTTGGGCCTAAGGGCTCCGTTACACCTAAAACTCTCTGGGAGACTGTCTTAGTTACTTTTCTTATTGCTGAGACAAAATACCCAACATCCAAAGTTAAAAGGGGAAGGATTTATTTGGCTTACAGTTTGTAGAGGTTTCAGTCCACGGCTGACTGGCTCCCAGACAGGGTAGTACAAGGCAAAGGGGTATCAAAGAGAACAATTCATTGCACACAGAAAAGAGCAAAAGCAAGCAAGGACAAAAGAATCCTCTTTATGCCCCTTTTATTACATCCAGGCAGTGCCAAATCAATCAGTGGACTGATTGAGTAATACTCACCCTTAATTTCAGCATCACATACTCTAGATATTCAGCTACCTCTGAAAAAGCCCAACTATGATCACATGAGACTTTGGGGGAACATCTAGACCCAAACCATAACAAACACTGGGGAACACATCTGAGAATGTCCCCAAGAGGCAAAAAAGCCAGGTATTGATTCGCCATAGTAGGCTGAATGGTGACCCTCAAAAAGACACGTCCATGTCCGAAACCCTGGAACTTATAGATGTTCCCTTACTTGAAAAAAGGATCTTTGTTAATATAATTAACATGAGATCATGTTGGATAGCCTGGTGGGCCTTACAGCCAATGGCAGGAGGGACACAGTGAGAAATAGAAAAGGCCATGAGAAAACTGGAGTGATGCAGCACAAAGCAAGAAACACCAGGAACCACCAGGAGCTGGAAGAGGAAGGAAAGATTCTCCATGTGAGCCTCTGAGGGAGTGTGGCACCTTGATTTCAGACTTCCGGCTTCCTGGACTGTGAAAGAATAGTTTTTAAACCACCTGCTTTGCAGTCATTTGTTACAGCAGCCACAGGACACTGATAAATTTACCAATCCCCCTCTCATCTTAGTTAAGAGTTACCCTTGGAATCCTCAACTTACCAGCATTTCCAGCCTTTGTCACCAAAAGCCACATCCACTCCAACAGCCAGAGAAAGATCTCAGGCACAGAAATACTTATGCTTGCACTATGAAGTCACTGAATTTATCTGTGGCAATTTTTTACAGAAGTAATAAGAAACTAATGCATTTACACGTTTAAAGGTTAAAATTAACTCATAGGCTGTGAGGAATAGGATGGCTCCTATTATCAGAAGCATCTATAAATTCTATTTTCTTTCCTATCGGAGATCCTAGTGTTTTCGAGATTCTGTAATTTAAATATTTCTAACCTGACAACTGAAATCTAAACGTGCTCCAAAATCTGAAACTTTTTGAGTGTCAATTTGACATTCAAAAGCTTTTAGATTTTTTGACACTTTTGGAATTTGAGATTTTTAGATTAGGAATCTTGTACCAGTAAAGTCTATGCAAAAATCCACAAATCCAAGGAACTCTGCAATCTGAAGCACTTGTCACCCCAAGCATTTTGGATGAGGGATAAACAACTTAAAATAACTGACACTGTCTTTTTCCTGCTTGTAGCACCATTCTTGGTTTCTCCATTACCTCAGTCTACCCAAATTCAACCCACAAAGTCTCTGGACACATTACCTGAAAAAGGGGCAGGACAAAAAGTGTGAGAGAGCAGAAACAAAGACATCTTCCTGATTCAGGTCTCCACAAGACTGTGTCCTTGGAGAATATTAAAATATATGAGAAGACTGTGGCCTACATGACCTTCTCCACCCCCATAGCTATAAGTGGTGAGTTTCTCCCAGGACTGGGAAGAGCCCTAGAGAGATCCCGTGAGATAAGATTATCTCCAAGAGGCTGCTAGAGCCTGCAAAGAAAAGACTGGTGGGAAGACCAGGCAGAGGAGCTGGCACCTCAGGTGTAATGCAGTGTTTAAGACTGAGCCAGCCAGACTGGAGGGGGTGGGGGCAGTGCACCATCATGATTGTTGTCAGAGATACAGGACTAGACCAAACCCTGGGGTCTGCAGGGCATGGGTGCCTTCACATAGTCCTAGAGCAGGAAGGAAAGGGTCTTGAAAAGTGACCAAGAGACTTCCGCTCTCTTGAAGGCCAGGAAGAAATTTGCCTGGAATCTGAAGCTGTGTGGATGCCTAGAGGTACCATCTACTGAGAGCTGAGCTGGTGCTGTCCTGCAAAGGCCAACTAGGAGCCCCTCTGTGTCTGCCAAATGGCACTTGGATGTGTGGGCTCCAAGGGCTGTGAGAGGTAGCTTCAGTCCTACCTCTAACCAAGGAGTCCCATGAGGAGCAGCTCTAGGGGTCATCGGCAACAGACATCCCTATTTCCAGACCCAGTTCCTTTTGAGGGCCACTAGCAGCAGGGTGGGCACACAAGAGAGCAGCAAGGAACGTTATAAATACCAGGGGCCACTGGAGAGGGGCATTAATGCTAGCAAGAGGCCCAGAAGCAGGTAAAGCCAGACAATCTTGCCGGCAAGACGTGGATCTCATCTCAGACACTGGAGAGCCCCAGGTCACATTAGTAACAAAAGACTTTATGGGTAAGGAACAAAATGGGAGTAAATTGAAGTATAAAAATAAGCACAGTTTTAGTGTTTGTATCATTAGCAGAATTAGATAGTTAAAAATCAAAACCAGCAGTAGTCAGCCCTCCCTGGTCTGGCCACCCTGTGCATTACAGATGTGAGCGTAAAAGGCCCTCAGCGCCACCAGTCAGCGCATTTCCAGACGGAAGGACTATTTTACACCCCCTACTGGTGACATTATTTCTAGTTATAATTGTGGAGTGATCAGTAATAATCATCAGTTTCCTGATTTGTTCTTTAGCCTTCAAGTAATTCACAATTATAAAGGGGAAATTTCAGTGTTACATATATTGCTCAAGGATCAGCTAAATATTGACTATAGGAACCAAAACTTTTGCTTACCAAGTAAAAGCATTAAAGTTTACAGTCCCTTTCACAGTTTTCAATTTTAAGTAAAGCTGAGCACAGTGGTGCACACCTATAGTTTAAGCTACTTGGGAGGATGAAGTGGGAGGATTCCAAATTTGAGGCCATCTGGGGCAATTTAACTAGACCCTGTAGAGTAAAGGAAAGAAAGAGAGACAGACAGAGAAAAGGAGAAATTTTAAGAGTACGTATAAGGCTTATAAGGCTGTGTGTACAGTTCAGTAATAGAGTGCTTCCCTGGCATGTGAAAGGCAAAGAAAGAAAAAGAAATTTTAATCACAACATAAAAACCCCAAGTGGTCACACAGAATGATAGAATTCGGTAACTTAAATCCAGTTTATTCACTGTTTAGCTGCTGTGCCATCAGTGCTGATATCTGCTCGACTGTTTGATCCAAGAATACATAGTACTGCAGGGCTTAGTTCCCTGAACTGAGCCCAAAGCAAGCTTGAATGATTCTGAATCACTGAAAATTAACTTTCAAAATGAACACAAGTTGCTGAGCCTACATGTATAGAGGGATGTCTGTATAATAAGGCCATCTTTGAATTAGCTTCCACATAACATACAATGTGTATTAAAAGAATAAATGAATAAAATATACATACTATTAAAACTCCACAGAACCCACAGCAATTTAGATCTTAGATCAACTAAACATTGTGCAGCACAATATTTTACCTTTGACATATTTGGAATTGCCGGCACACAGTGTTAATTAAAAAAATTACTGTCTTTGCTGGGTTTTATTATTGCTTCAAATTCTCCAAAGATAATACCTCCTGCTACTGTGCCCAGGGCAGTGGCCATTCCTCAGTATCCTACTAGGGACAAGGGCCATTTCTGTTCTTCAAAGAAAGTCACTTTTTACTCAAAAAGTAAATGGTTTACTATATAATGTGTGCTATGTATTAGACACTGTTCAAGAGCTTTATATGTATTAGCTCATTTAATTTTCATAATAAGCAGTAGTGGTCTATTATTACTCCAATTTTACAGATGAGAAAGTTTATGCTTTCAGAAGCTTATGATGCATGTGGAAGCATAGTGGGTCTTTCATATTCATAGGTTCCATATCAGAAGATTCAACCAAACTTGGATTAAAAATATCTTTATAAAACACTACATCTGTACTGAGAATATGCAGACCTTTCCTTCTTTTTATCATTCCTTAAACATATAGTATAAAACTATTGATTATTGACATTGGTATCAAAGAAAGCTAGAGTTATTTAAAGTATAGAGGATGACTGCATAAAGTAAATACTATGTCATTTTCTATAAGACACTTGATTATCTGTGTGTGTGCATGTGAGAGACAGAGAGAGAGAGAGAGAGAGAGAGAGAGAGAGAGAGAGACTGAGAATTGAGCCCAGGACCTTCACACTGAGCTATATCCCAACCCTTCTTTAATTTTTATTTTAAGGCAGGGTCTCTCTAAGTTGCCCAGACTGAGAGTTAACTTGTGGTCCTCCTCCCTCAGTTTTCCAGAGTGTTGGCATTACAGGTGTACAATACCATACCTGCCAAGAGACTGAATATCTGAAGACCCTGGTACCACGGAGACATGTTGGCACCAATGCCCCATTGACACTAGGATGTGACTATGCTTGGGAAGCTATAAGTGTATCACAAATGTTCCTAAAGTCATCAGTGATAACACTGAGAATTTGATGTACTTGACCACCACAACAGACCAGAAATATAAAGGAGAAAGAGGAAAGGAGAGATTAATGTGATTGTGAACAACTTATAGAAAATACCACAACCAAATTCAACAGCACCAACATCATGTTACCACCACCATCATGTTTGGTGGTCTGTGAAGACCACCAAATGGTGTGACCATGTTTCCCCATGCCAAGCAGCCAGCTGCCAGAGAAGCATCCAAGCTCACTGTCATACATAGGCAACAGTGCCAATATGGAGAAATGACCTCTGCATTCACCAACCCCCTGGAAACCCAGCAGTTCCCACCTCCTCTCTCATGAGGATTGCTGGCAGAGGAAACAAATGTGAGAGGCAGCAACTGTACAGCTGTCCACAGAGATATCCACTGGTAAGCCTGAGCTAAAAAGGAGATGTAGAAAACCCATGATCTCTCCCAACAGAGGCAGATAATCAAAAGGACAAAGCTTCACTTTGCAAATGCACGTAAGTGAATGTAAAGGGTTTAGGCTGACTGCCTTCATATTTCCCTTTGTCTTCTACTTATTTAATATGTGGCCCCTAAACCACTCTTCTCTGTCCATTCATGTGTAACGTGTAGACTCAGTAACTCTGCTTGGATGGGGTGCGAAGAGGCTGCCACCAAAAAGACTAGCACTAAAAACTCCAAACTACCTGCAGTTGGTCCTAGCAGCATCTTGACAACCCTAGACAGGATCCTTCCTATAAAGTCACGCAAGCTACTTTCCATCCAGTGCTAGAATGGTGTTACAACTTCTGCTTGCACAAATGCAAAGACAGGACACTCACTGCTGCTTCAAAGAGCATATGGACTTCTCAGAAGATCCTCAGCTAACCCCTCCCTACTCCACCAGTCTCCACATCTGAGCCACAGATGAAGCCAGGACTGTCTTCCAAAGACCATCTTCAGTGAAGCCCCATAACATGACACCTTTCTCCCCTATCAAAATTAACCCCATGCTGCCATTGCCCTTGTTTATAGCATGAGCAGCTACCTGTGTCCAGCCTGTTTTGTTACTGTCTCCTCCACTTAACTATCAGCTACTTAAAGGCACAGACTGAGTTTTCTCCCAATACCCAACCCAAATAGGCAAAATCCTTTTGTTTAAAAACATGAAATTCTATAACAACATCTACCAAGCTCCCTCTGCCCTCTAATTGCTGTGCTGGACACACCTCTCAGAACACTAGCCAACCCTTACCCTAGGTGCAGTTCTCAGCCTCTCCAAACCCACAGAGGTGGAGTTCAAAGCAATGGCTTCAGCATCTCAGCTCAGCTTTCTAATCCAATCTTCTATCCCTGCAGTTCTCAACATGATCATAACTTATGGTCATAATCCATGGCCATGGTCATGTTCCATGGTGACAGTCTCACTCAACGCTTTACCCCTCAGTTCCAAACATGATCGTGAAGCCTTCTAGGGGTCTGAAAACAGATTGCTGGACCCACCCTCCATGTTTCTAATTCAGTGGGTCTGGGGAGATATTTGAGAGTTTGCTCTGCTAACACATCCCCAGGGATGCTGATATCTCTAGTCTTGAAACCACATTGGAAAATCATGGTAGCAGAGTATATCCTTGAAGACAGTCTTTGAAGCACATTCCTAGCCATGGTACTTGATTTCATACGTGCAGGAAGGGCACAGAGAACTTGGGTAATTATCTGCCTTCTTTCACCAACCAAAATGTCCACAGCTATTTCAAGGAACACCTAGTGCCCCATTCTCAGAAGCATACAACAAAGGGCTCCAAGCCCATAGGACACAGCATCTCCACTTCTGCTTTGTCTAACCTCTGTCTGTACAAAATGCTCACTCCTTACCAACTTAGACTATCTGGTCTTCAGTTATTTCTTGGACTGAGTAACATTCCACCTCCTACCTAGCCTTGCCAGATAAAATACAGGATGTATAGTTCAATTTGAATTTCACATAAATAATGAATAATTTTTTAGTACGTCTCATTCCAAGATAGTTATTTTTATTTGCTAACTCTGGCAATTCTACATTTCTACCCATGAGGACTCCAGGTGCTTGAGCCAAATTCCTGCCAACAGGCAGGCAGGCAGTTGAGCCTCTGTCTCAGCTGAAGCTACATCCTCTAAGTTTGCAAAAACCATTCCAGCCAAAATCAAGAGCAGAAAGAACCTCAGGGATACACTTTCTTAGAGCTGCATGAGAGTCTGGTGTTACAAAAGCTAGTCCTTGTCAGGAAAATGACCTTCCACACAGGATCTCTAGCCATGGGCCTTCTTGCCATTGAAGCAGATTCATGCGGGAGCCCTATTACTCAGCCATTCACAACCACACCATAGGGAAATGTTAGAACCACAACTGAACCCACTTCTGATTCCCATGCTGGAGCCTCTTCATCATTTCAGGAACTATCTGCTAAAAGGTAACCCCAGGACCCTAATGCAGATGTTAAGTGGTAGAAACATTTTCCTGGGCAAGTCTTGTCATGGCCAACTCCAAACACCACGTTCAGAAGTATCCTATGCATTTCATGTTATCCCCCTTAGAAATACTCTGGCACAGAGACTGGAGAGGGGAGGCATTTTACCACTTAAGCTGACAGCAGAGCTGGGCAAGACCTCTACTCAGACTCATCCCACCCTACTGAGACGTCTTCTAGCCAAAAGAAACTACTGATGCAACCAGCCAGCCTTTTTGATGCCATGCAAGCCGCTCAGCTCCCAGGAAAAGTCAGTGCCTCCTGTGAGCCTACCAGCGCACAGGCTAAGAATCAAACCCCCACTCCCACATCCCAACCCATAAGCAACCCACTGGTTCAGAAAACATGCTGAGTTGATAGCATCTAAGGTACATAAGGCAACTAAATGCTTGTATTGTTTGGTTGATTTTGCAGGCCTGGGGCCAGCAGTCTGAGCATCTGTTGGGAAGATGACAGTATGCAATATAGCAAATATGGGGCATTTCCTTCTGTCTTGTCTTTGAAATCCAATATTGCTCTCACTTCTTGCTTTGCTCTGATTGTTTTTGCTTTATTCAATATTCTGTTTTGAATGGTTTTATTTTGTTTTGTTTTTGGTTTGATTTTGCTATACCTAATGGGATGGACAATGATGGTGAAGATAAAAAGATATACTATGGTAGCTAGTGTTGTTTTCCTAGTATTCTGCTTTGAAGTTCTATGCCAGTTTTGCTCCTTTGTTTTGATAGGCTTTGTCCTGTTTTGTTTTGTTGGATTTTAATATCATTAAAAGAAAGAAAAGAAAAGGAAGAAACTACTGGTGAATTAAGACCACAGAGGCACCCCATTTTTCTCCCATGACACTGGTAACAATAAAAACTTCTCACATTAAGTATTGGAGAGGATATCTGTTATAGCTTGTAACTATATGTCCCTCCAAAGCCTCATGCACTCATAGATGAGGGTTTTTCAGAGGCAGCTGGATCTAGGGTATGTGCTCCTGGGACTAAGGGAACATGATTACTAAATTAGTCCACTGGTTGGTTAAGTATACTTCTGGGTGTGAATAATAGGAAGCCCCTTCTTCCTTAGGTATGGGTGGCCCCACCCAAAAAGCAGTTAGCCTGGAAAGGATAAAAGGTAGAGGCTTCTGTTACAGTATTTTTGTTGCTGCCTTGTTGCCTTCTGCCTGTCCTGACACACTGTGGGCTGTTTCTTCTCTGCAGTGTCCCTCTGCAATACCAACCTACATGGGAGCCAGCTGACTATGATCTGATATCTCTTACAAACTGCAAGCTGAAATAATCCCCCACACACTTTTAACTTGTGGTATTGGTTATTTTATCTCAACAATGAAAAAGACAATAACTAAGGCAATATCGAAATGTCATATTTCACCATTGCTGATGGTGGGAATGTACACATAAATCACTAGAGTGACTTTGGAGACAACTGGTAATACCTAGTAAAACTGCAGGTGTGTATACTATGCAACCTAATAGTTCCACTCCCAGTGACATGTCCCCACAGAAAGTCTTCCATATGGGCCCAGTGAGGTGCAGGGCAAAGACACTGACTGCAGATTTGTTTGTCCTAGTGAAAAATCAGAAATAGTCTAAATGAGGAGTTCTGGTAAAGGTGGCGGATACATAACAGCAGGCTACAGAGGCTCCCTGAGATAGTCAACTTAGATTCCAAAGTAATACAGCATGAGGAGTCCCAAACAGAGGGAGATGGATCATCTTGACCCAGGAGTCCCAAACAGAGGGAGATGGATCATCTCAACCCAGGAAGAAACTAAGATGAGAACCAATCAAACATACAATCCTGGTGCTACTATTCGAACAGTTAAAGATTCGGCACTCCTGCTGCATTGCCCAAACTCATGCAGCTGAGACTTACTGAGCCACCTGAATTCCCACTGTTTTGACTCACTGGAAATGCAGTCACACTGAGGTCTGGGGTCAGCAAGCCAAACAGAGAGCTGAGCTGGTGGGGAACCTGCATTGACCTGCGGTGAGTTCCAGGAATAAAACCAATCAACAGGAAAAAGGGGCTCCAACGAACGACATTCTGGGGCTGGGCAGACTGGCAAGAACAAGGAGCAGCAGTGACTTCAGGCAGCTGCTCCATTCCCAGACAGGATTGGTGGGGTGTTCCTGGCCTGGGTCACGCCCCTAGCTGAGACCCAATAAGCTATCTCAAACCAATTCCCCATACCCATGGCACACACTAATGCAGGGAAGGCCTCAGAAGTTTGGCTGACCTGGAGGGGAGGGGCCAGCGTATGTGCTTCAGAAAAACTGTAACCAACAAAGAAAGAAACTGGGGACTCCTATATATACCTGTATAGAAGTAACAAAAAATATGAGAAGAGGAAGCAACAAGAAAAAGTCCCCAGCCCCCAATCCTGAGAACATTGATCCAGGAAAGGTAAATACAAAAGAGATTTAGAACAGAAAACATGCAATATCAGACATGGCACCAGTGGACATAAAGAGATATCTTAGAACCTCATAGATGAGTTCAAAAGTGAAATATTTAATCAAGTAAAGCAAGATATAGATTAACAAAAGAAATGCTAAGCACCTCTCAAGACACAGATGGAAGCATGGAGGAACATTAAAAAAAGGGAGAACTGTTTGATGAAAAATATAAAGAAAACATAGAATATATGAAGCAGGCCCAAAGAGATTACCAGGAAATTAAAAACTCCATTGAAAGCTGGAAAAACTGCTTGAAGAAACTAAAGATAGATTATCCAAACTGGAGCACAGGTTTGCAGTGTGGGAGCATGAAAGGAAAAATTTCTTTAAAATATCAAGGAAACAAGCAGTAACAATACAAAGGCTAGAAGATGACAACAAGAGGATCTATAACTTAAGAATAAAGAATATGAATGAAGAAGCAGGGGTACAAACAAAAGAACTACAAAGGCTAGTCACAGAAATAATTAAGGAAAATTTCCCAAACATGGGAAAAGGAAATGATATTCAGATCTATGAGGCATACAGAACTCCAGCCACCTACAACCAAACCAGAGCTACATCCAGGCATATAATAATCAAGATCCCAAAAATCCAATATAAGAACAGAATATTAAAAGCTGTCAGAGACAAGAAACAGATTACTTCTAAGGGAAAGACCATCAGGATAATGGCAGACTTCTCGACACAAACCATCAAATCAAGAAGAGCTTGGAGCAAAGTATTTCAAGCACTGAAAGAAAATAACCTCCAGCCCACATTGATGTACCCTGAAAAATTGTCTCTAGACATTAATGGAAGGGCATTCCAGGAGAACATGGTGGATAGATAATAGCAGCTACAGAGGCTCTCTGAGGTACCCAGCTTAGAATCCAGGAATGGTGTGGTGTGAGGAGTCTTAAGCAAGGGGAGATATACCCTGCCAACCCAGGAACGAACTAAGCTGAGAGAAACCAACTGGAAATGCAATCCCAGTGCTATAACCAGAACAGATAAAATCTCAGCATGGAAGCTGGAACCCATGCCTCTGGAAATCATGATTTGAATTTCCTGCCGCTATTGCTGCATCCCAATCTCCCAATCGGGAGAGAAAAGCAAAAGCTCTGAGAGCAGGAATTGGTGAACCGAGTTGAGAACAGGACTGGCAGGGAGCTCTGCATTGACCTGCAGTGAGTGAGAGGAATGGGGACCCTTCCATAGACTAGGAGGCTCCAAAAGAGGACATTCTGGGACCAGGCAGACTAGCCAGAATAGGATGCTGCAGTGACTTTAGTCACATATTCCCCTCTCAAGTGGGATTGGTGCAGAGCACTTTGCCAGGAGACGCCTCTGACTAAGACCCAGTAGGCTAGCCCAAACCAGGTCCCAGCACCTGGCAGTGCAACCTAGCAGTGGAACCTTCACTAGGTTGAGCTGGAGGAGTGGGCCCAGCAGAGGCTGCCCAGGTCTGTGTCTCCCTAGTACACTGAAGTGGGCAGGAACACCTAGCTGGGGATTCAAACAAACTGTAACCAAGAAAAAAACTGCTTGCATGGAAGGAACAAAAAGTATGGGAAGAGGGAGCAACAAGAAAGGATCCTCAGTCCCCAATCCTGAGAACACTGATCCAGAAAAGGTAAATGCAAAGGAGAATGAGGACAGAAAGCATGCAATATCAGACACGGCATCAATAGACATAAAGCAATATCTCCAGAGCCTCACAGACGAGTTCAAAAGTGAAGTATTTAACGAAATAAAGCAAGATATAAGTAGAATAGTTAGAGAAATGCTAAGCATTGCCCAAGAAAAAACAGTTGGTGGAATGGAAGAACAGAAAAAAAGGGGAGAATTGCTTGATGGAGAAAACAGAGAAAACATAGAATACGTGAAGCAGGTTCAAAGAGATTATCAGGAAACTAAAAACTCTATCAAAAGCTGACATAACAGCTTGAAAGAAACTAAGGATAGATTATCTGAACTGGAGGGCAGATTTGTAATGTGGGAGCATGAAATGAAAAACTTCTTTAAAATAACAAGAAAACAAACAGCAATAATACAAAGGCTAGAAGATGATAAGAGGATCTATAACTTAAGAATTAAGAACATAAAAGAAGAAGTAGGGACACAAACAAATGAACTACAAAGGCTATTCACAGAAATAATCCAGGAGAATTTCCCTAATTTAGCAAAAAGTAAAGATACTCAGATGTATGAGGCATACAGGACACCAGCCATCTACAACCTAAACAGAGCTACACCCAGGCATATAATAATCAAAATTCCAGAAATCCAATATAAGAACAGAATATTAAAAACCGTCAGAGACAAGAAACAGATCACTTACAAGGGAACACCCATCAGAATTACAGTAGACTTCTCGGCACAAACCATCAAATCATGAAGAGCATGGGGGGAAATAATTCAAGCTTTGAAAGACAATAACCTCCAGCCAAGATTGATATATCCTGCACAACTGTCCCTAGAAATTGATGGAAAAACAAGGTGCTTTCAGGATAAAGAGGAACTAGACGAATTTGCAATCACCAATTCAACTCTACAGAAAATACTGCAGGATATTCTAAAAAAGAAAAATACCAAGATACCAGAAACAGTGGCAGAGAGGCCACAATGAATGGAGCAGAAAGCAAAATGAAGAAGACAAACTGACAACTCATGACAGAAAAAGAGCTCAACAGAAATGAGGCAGAGAAGGCTGGGTGGTAGGAACAGCTATTTTGGAGAAAACAAGACATCATAATAGCTAGTGCTGATTTAATATCATCTTGTTTTGAGGTCCCATCAAGCTTTTGTTCTTCTGTCTCCAATGGAATTAACAGGTTGTATCTTATTGGATTTTATTATATGTGATAATATAAACAAAAAATTTTGTAGACAAGGAAATTATACAGAAATCATTGTTCATTTTCTGTTAGTTGATTCTAAATACCCTGTAATACTGTCATTCTCTTGAATGGTTTTACATTGTCTTGATATGTTCGATGCTAGAGTATACGAAGTTATACTCAAAGATTTCAAGGAAAGAGACACTATGGTAACTACTTTTATGTTGAGATACCTTGTGGTGAAACACTATTTTGCTTAAATGGTTATTGACCTGCGCTGTTTTGTTGTTATGCCCTCTTTTATCTCAGTGTCCTTTTTTTTATTATTTACTTTTTTATCTTTTTTAATTAAGGGAAAAATAAGTAAAAAATAGCAGGACATATTATAGCAACCCACTTTGATTTCCTATTAACTTGATTTGAAACCCTGTAATGCTCTCACCATCTTGTTTTGACTGATTTTCCTCTATTCTGTTTTGCTTGATAGTACCAAGTTCGAAAGTATAGGCAACATCTGTGAAGACAATAAGATTCATTATGACGCCCATTCTGGTTGACTATTATCTTCTTATGAAGTCCTTTAATGTCTCCAATGTTTGGTTTTATTGGTTTTGTTCTTTACTGTCTTGTTCAATTTTATTATAACTGATGATATAGGCAATTCTTTTTAAGATAGTAAGAGGCAGTATGGTAACCAGTGTTGATCACCTTGTATTTTGTTTTTACATTATGTATTATGTCCATCCTTTTGATTTGACTGACTCTGTTCTGCTATGTCACATTTGGCTTTACTCTCTTCAAAAAAAGAGTAATAAGAACTGTGGGAGTAATAAAACCCAAAATGTGTAATTGTCATTGTACAAAAGAGAGGAAAAGAAAGTGCTCTAAAGAATATAACTGCATGTATATTTAAGTGTGTAAGATAGATAACCATATTAGTGAGTTTTGTTGGCTCATTGAACAGAACTCTTTGCAGTCTCACTGTTTGAAAGTCCACTTTATATGCTTTAATTCTGTAACTTGAACAATGATTTCTAAGATGACAATATATAATCTATTAGCTAGTGATTTCCTACTGTTTATTTTTTCTGAGATTCTGTATAACTTGTACCCTTTTTCTGTTTTTTTTTTTCTTCTTAAATAAAATTTTTTTAAAAAGAAAGAAATTAATGGAGAAACAGATGCTTCTAAGACAAAGAGGAACTGGGGGAATTTGCAACCACCAATCCAACTCTACAGAAAATACTGCAGGAGAGAAAAAAGTACCAGGATTCCAGGAACAGTGGCAGAGAGGCCTTAATGAATGGAGCAGAAAGCGAAATGAAGGAGACAAACAGACAACTAATGACAGAAAAAGAGCACAATAGAAATGAGGCAGAGAAGGTTGGCTATAATCTCTAATATAGATGGCCTTGGTACACTAAATTTAAAAAAAGAAAAAAGAGAGAATCACAGGCAGAATAGATCAAGAGGTAGGGTCTACCAAGATGCTCTTAATAGGAAATACAATTAACCTGAAAAAGGGTATATGAAGCGAAAATCAAATATGAGTAAACAATGCTCTATGTGACAGAGAACCAGAGAGTAATAGGGGCAACTAGACCAGTATTTGTGCATAGGTTGGAAAGACAGGCTTTAATAGGTAAAGGAATACAACCAGAGATCAAGTCCATAAGGAAGAAGGTTCGGAACCACTTAGGTAAATAGCAACTTAAAACAGAAGGTGTTGATGAAACCCAAAAATGCACAGTACACCCTGGGGGAGTGAATGGAGAGGAATAGTCTTTTTTTTTTTTTTTTGGTGCCTGGGATTGAACTCATGACCTCACACTTGCCAGGCAAGCGTTTAAGCCCCTGAGCTAAATTCCCAAGAGGAATAGTCTTTATTTTTTTTTTATTTAAGAGGAAAAAGAGAAAAACACAAAACAAAACAAAGCAGTGTAAGGTTACACATAATACAGAACTACAAAAAAAAACATAACAGTAAGAAATCACCTGTTAATAGATTACATAATATCATCTTGGAAATAGTTGCTCAAATCACAGTATCAAAGAATACAAAGTAGACATTCAAACGGAGAGACTGCAAACAGCTGTGTTCAATGATCCAAAAACATTAATATAGTCAGCTATTTAACATCCCTAAACACACTTGCTGTTATATCCGTTAGAGCTCTTTTTTTTTCCCTCCCTCTCTTTTTTATAACAAAATTTACACATTTTGGATTTTATTACTCCTTAGTTCTTATTACTTTTTTGGGGGGGAGAGAATAAAGTCAAATATGGCAAAACAAAGCTGTAAGTCAAAACCAAGGATAGACATAGCACATGATGTAGAACAGAGTATAAGGTCATCAACAATGGTTATCAACATTGTCTCTTGTTTCCTTAAAAGGAATTGTCCATCTCATTAGATATTATAAAGCCGGACAAAACAGTGGAGAACAAGACCAATAAAACTTAGGCATTGTGAACATTACAGGACTTCCAAAGGAGACAATAGTCAAACCAGAATGGGCATCTTTGTGAATCTTATTGCCTTCAAATTAGTTGCCTATACCTTCAAACTTGCTACTATCGCACAGAATGGAACAGAGTCTAATCAGTCAAAACAAGATCTTGGGAGTATTACAGGACTTCAAAACAAGTTAATAGGAGATCAAAAAGAGTTACTACTATATATCCTAATTTTTTAAGTTTTTCCCTTAATTAAAATAAACATAAGAAATAGCTAAATAATTTTTTTAAAGAATAGTAGTTACCATAGTGTCTGTCTTTTTCCTTAAAATATTTGGATAAAACTTCATATACTATAGCTTCAAATATTTCCATATGAAAAAGCCCAGAGTAAAGCCTTTCTAATTAATAAGTGAAAATCTTATAAGGCTTCAAGGCCACATAATGGGGAATCATGATTATCACATATTTTTATATATTTGAATCATTACTTACATTAGGGAAACTATTCGGTATTCATACATGCGAGATTGATTTATTTCACTTATGAGTATGGTCTCAAGCTGCGCCCATTTATTGATAAATATCTCAATGCGATCCTTCTTTATAGCTGAATAATACTCCATTGTATAGAAATACCACAACTTTTTTATCCATTCCTCAGTTGATGGACACTTGGGTTGTTTCCAAGATCTGGCGATTACAAATTGTGCTGCTATAAACATAGGTGCACATATATCCCTGTGGTATGATGCTTTCAGTTCTTCTGGGAATATGCCTAGAAGTGGAATAGCTGGAATAAATGGGATTTTCAATCCCAACTTTTTGAGAAACCTCCAGACAGACCTCCACAAAGGCTGTACCAGTCTACACTCCCACCAACAGTGCAGGAGAGTTCCTTTTCCCCACAGCCTCTCCAGCATTTGTTGTTGTTGGTTTTCTTGATCCTGGCCATTCTTTCAGGAGTGAGATGGTATCTCAGTGTGGTTTTAATTTGCATTTCTCTAATGACCAATGATGATGAGCATTTTTTCATGTATTTATTTGCCATTTGCATTTCTTCATCTGAGAATTGCGTATTCATCTCAGATGCCCATTTTTGGATTGGATCTTTGAATTTTGGAGGTCTGAGTTTTTTTAATTCTTTATATGTTTTAGACAAGAGTCCCTTGTCTGAGAGAGAGTTCACTAAAATCTTTTCCCATTTTGTGGGTTTTCTTTTCACTATGCTGGAGATTTCTTTTGACATGCAAAAACTTTTTAATAAGAAGTGGTCCCAGTTATTGATTCTGGGAAGTATTTCCCGTGCAGTTTGAGTCCTATTCATGAATTCTCTACCTACTCCTATGTCTCCAAGGTTTCTACCCAATTTGTCTTCCAATAGATTTAGCGTTTCTGTTTTAATATTCAGATCTTTGACCCATTTAGATTTTAATTTAGTACATGGTGATAGACATGGGTCTAGCTTTAGTTTTCGGCAAATGGAGAGCCAGTTTTTCCAGCACCATTTATTAAAGAGACTGTCGTTCTTCCAGTGAACCTGCTTGGCTCCTTTATCAAAGATAAGGTGGTTGAGTGTGTTTGTAGTTGTGGTTGTATCTTCTAATCTATTCCATTGATCTTCAGCTCTGTTTTGATTCCAATACCATGTTGATTTTACTACTGTTGCTTTGTAGTATAATTTCAAGTCAGGGATTGTGATGCCTCCTGCTTTGTCTTTGCTACTTAGAATTGCTTTTGCGATTCTAGGTCTCTTCTGGTTCCAGATGAAATTTAGGAGTGATTTCTCTAGATCTATAAGGTATGTTGATGGTATTTCTATTGGGATTGCATTGAATCTGTATAAGAGTTTTGGGAGAATGGCCATCTTCACAATGTTTGTTCTTCCTAACCATGAGCAAGGGATGTCTTTCCATTTTCTGAGATCATCTTCAATTTCCTTTTTCAGTGTAATATAGTTTTCACTGTATAAGTCTTTCACTTCTTTCGTAAGAGTAATTCCTAAATATTTCATTTTTTTGCTTGCTAATGTGAATAGTCCAGTTTCCCTTATTTCCCTCTCTGTGGTTTTGTTGTTTGTGTATAGGAATGCTATTGATTTCTGAGTATTGATTTTGTATCCAGCCACATTACTGAATTTATTTATTGTATCTAAGAGTCTTTCAATGGAGCTTAGGGGGTCTTCTATGTAGAGTATCATGCCATCTGCAAACAATGACAACTTAACTTCTTCTTTTCCTATCTTTACCCCTTTTATTTCTCTTTCTTGCCTAATTGCTCTGGCTAGTACTTCCAGTACTATATTAAATAGGAGTGGTGATAAAGGACATCCTTGTCTTGTGCCTGATTTTAAAGTAAAGGCTTTCAATTTTTGGCCATTTAGTATGATGCTGGCTGTTGGTTTGTCATAAATGGCCTTTATTATATTGAGGTAAAGACCATCTATTCCAATTTTCTGTAGAGTTTTTATCATGAATAAATGTTGGACCTTATCGAAGGCTTTTTCTGCATCTATAGAAATGATCATGTGATTCTTATTTTTGGCTTTATTGATATGGTGGATTACATTTATTGATTTGCGTATGTTGAACCATCCTTGCATTCCTGGGATGAATCCCACTTGGTCGTGGTGTATAATCTTCTTGATGATTTGCTGGATCCTATTTGCCAATATTTTATTGAGGATTTTTGCATCTGTGTTCATTAGGGAGATCGGTCTATAGTTCTCTTTTTTAGTTGGGTCTTTCTCAGGTTTTGGTACTAGAGTGATATTTGCTTCCAGGAATGACTTAGGAAGGATTGCTTCCCTTTCAATTTCATTGAATAGTTTGAGGAGTGTCGGCATTAGGTCTTCTTTGTATTTCTTGTAGAATTCTGCAGTGAATCCATCTGGGCCTGGGCTCTTCTTGGTGGGTAAGGACTTAATTACATTTTCAATTTCAGTAACAGAGATTGGGTTATTCAACAGTTTTACATCCTCTTGATCTAGCTTTGGCACTTCATATGCTTCTAAGAATCTGTCTATTTCTTCTGTGTTATCAAACTTTTGAGAGTAGAGGTTTTCGAAATAGGTGTTGATGATCTTCTGTATTTCTATTGGGTCTGTAGTGACTTCTCCTTTTTCATTTCTTATTGCATGAATTTGAGCTTTTTCTTCCCTTTTTTTAATAAGGTTGGCTAGGGGCTTATCGATTTTATTTATTCTTTCAAAGAACCAACTCTTTGATTTGTTGATCCTTTGGATTGTTTTCTTAGTCTCTATTGCATTGATTTCTGCTCTGATTTTTATAATTTCCTCTCTTCTTTTGGCTTTGGGCTTGACTTGCTCTTCTTTTTCTAGCTGTTTGAGGTGTAGCATCAAGTTATTTATTTGTATTCGTTCTGTTTTCCTGATGTGGGAACTCAGTGCAATAAATTTTCCTCTCAGGACGGCTTTCATTGCATCCCAAAGATTCCGGTAAGTTGTATCTGCATTTTCATTTTCTTTTAGGTATTGTTTGATTTCTTCTTTAATTTCTTCTGTGACCCACTGATTACTCAAGAGTGTGTTATTCAGTTTCCATGTGTTTGTGGGATTTTTGCGGTATCTTTTATCATTAATTTCTAATTTCAGAGCGCTGTGATCCGATAACATGCAAGGGATGATTTCAGCTCTTTTGCACTTGTTCAAATATGTTCTATGAGCTAATATATGGTCTATTTTAGAAAATGATCCATGTACTGCTGAGAAGAATGTGTATTCTGATGTTGTTGGGTGGAACATTCTGTATATGTCTATCAAACCCATTTGTTCACAGGTATGATTCAGTTCTGTTATTTCTTTACTCATTTTCTGTCTGGTCGATCTGTCCCTTGGTGTCAATGGCGTATTAAGGTCTCCCGTTACAATTGTGTTACTGATAATTTGAGTTTTCATTTCTGTTAATAATTGTTTTATATAACTGGGCGCTCTGGAGTTTGGTGCGTATATATTTAAGATAGTTATCTCTTCCTCTTGGAGTTTTCCCCTTACAAGTATGTAGTGACCTTCTTTATCCTTTATGGTCATTGTTGGTTTAAAGTTCACGTTGTCTGCAAACAGAATGGCTACTCCTGCCTTTTTTTGGATTCCTGCTGCATGAAGGATTGTTTTCCATCCTTTGACTTTCAGTCTGTGAGTATCCTCCTGGGTTAGATGGGTTTCCTGTAAACAGCATATGGTTGGATTTTGTTTCTTGATCCATTCTGCTAGTCTGTTTCTTTTGATTGGTGCATTGAGACCATTTACATTAATGGTTATTACTGTTAAATGTTGTTTAATTGTAGGATTCTTATCTCTCTGCTGTTGCATCTTTATCTTTCTGTTCTGTTTAATTATTTGCTTTGCTTAGTGGTTTTTTCCTTTGTGTATCTAAACTGTCTTTCAATATTTTTTGCAGGGTTGGTTTGGTGTTCATGAAGTTCTTCAGCTGTTCTTTGTCATGGAAGTATCGTATTTCACCATCTATTTTAAATGATAGTTTTGCAGGATATATCAGTCTAGGTTGGAATCATTTTGCTTTAGGATCTGGAATACTTCACTCCATGCTCTTCTTGACTTTATTGTTTGTGATGAGAAGTCTGCTGTGATTCTGATAGGTTTTCCTTTATAAGTGATCTGTCTTTTCTCTCTGACAGCTTTTAATAATCTATTCTTGTGTTGGATTTCTGGGATGGTGATTATTATATGTCTGGGTGTAGTTTTATTTTGGTTATGACTATTTGGAGTTCTATATGCTTCACTGATCCTGATGTCAGTTTCTGATCTCATGCTTGGGAAGTTTTCAGCTATTGCTTCTCTAAATATCCTCTTGATATCCTTTATGTTGTCTCCTTCTTTTTCATTAATCCCTATCATTCTTATGTTATTCTTCTTTGCATCATCTTGCAGTTGTTGAATTGTTGTTTCCTGATTCCTTGTTATTTTTAAAAGATCTTTCCTTTCCTGTTCACTAGCTGCAATCCTGTCTTCAAGGTCTGAAATTCTATCTTCACTTTCATTAAGGCGGTTTTTACAACTTTCAGTGGAGTTTTTTATTTCCTGTATATCTCTGTGCATCTGCATTATGTATTCTGTTTGTTTCTTATATTGCTCTTCTAGGGATTCTATCTTTTTGTTTAGTTCCTCCAATTTTTTATCTGTGTTTTCTTTAGATATATTTAGAATCTCTTTCATTTCTTTTATCATTTCTTCTTTTATCTGGGATATTATTTCGAGTTTGAATTTCTTTAAAGCTTCCTGGAGTTGCTTGTCAACTTCAGTAGCTATTGTGTCTGATATATGAGGAGGATGGGATATATTTTCTTCTAAATACACTTCTCCTAGGGTTTCCTGAGATGGGCTGGAGGTTTGAGGTTGTAATTTGGTCTTTCGTTTTGTCATTTTCCTATATTTCTGTGTTTCAAGTGTTATTTGAAAGCCTCCTCAGGATCTGTTGAAAATCCCCTTCTATGTTTGCAGCTACTGAGACTCTGGCACCACTCTACCCCAGGCCATTGGGCCTGCAGAACCAATGGCCCTTCTCTGCTTGTTCAGAACTCCGCGGTTCCAGACAAGCTGGGCCTCAGAGACACTGTGCGCCCACCTGCCCCTTGGTAGATCCACAGCTCTTGGATCGCAGCCGGGTTAGGGTACTCACCACAGACCGCAGTGCCTCAGGAGCCTGTGATCCCTCCCTGCTTGCAGAGATATCCACAGACCTCCAGACAAAGGAAGGGCCTCCTGCGGGCACTCCGGATCTACCCAGCTCCTCCTCTGCATGCAGATGGCTATGCGTGGCTGGGCACAGGCCGAGGTGCCTCAGGAACCTGGGATCCCTCCTCCTCCAGACAAAGGAAGGGGCCTCTGCAGAAGTTCTGGATCCGCGCAGCTCTTCCTCCGCACACCGATGGCCAGGCGCGGCTGGGCACAGGCCGAGGTGCCTCAGGAACCCGGGACCCCTCCTCCTCCAGACAAAGGAGGGGGCCTCTGCAGGCGCTCCAGATCTGCGCAGCTCCTCCTCCGCACACCGATGGCCAGGCGCGGCTGGGCACAGGCCGAGGTGCCTCCGAGGAATAGTCTTTAAAAAGACAGCAGAAGATATTGTTAATAGTGTATCAGGAATTGGGGCTGGGGATTTAGCTCAGCAGCATAAGTGCCTGCCTTGCAAGTGTGCGGTCGTGAGGTCGATCCCTGATACCGATAAAAACAAAAAAGACAAAAAAAATCAAAATAGTGTATCAGGAATTAAGCCCATATTACTCACACTGCTCTGCTTAGATAGAACTTATTCTGTCCCAGTTTGTCAACAAGCACTAGATCTGAGGGCACAGACAGCTATCCCAAAAATATTAGGACATAGCACAATAATCATCTTTAACTTCCTATTAACTTAATCTGGAGCCCTGTATAACTTATACTGTTATATCATGACTGATTTTAGTTAAATCTGGTTTGCTTGATTGCTATTTGTTATTTACAGATTTTATTCAAAACTGCTATGATTGATAATATCAAGTCTGAGAGTATAAACAACTACACTGAAAATGACAAGATTCACTATGATACCCATTCTGGTTTGATTACTACCTATTTTGTAGTTTTACACTATCTACAAAGTTGTGTTTCTATTAATACTGTTATGTACTGATATATTCAATTATATTATATCTCATGATATAGCCAGTTCTATCGAAGATAACGAGAGACAACACAGTAATCATGGTAGAACGCCTGTACAGCGGTTTTATATGTCGTTCATTTTATGTGTCTGTAGGAATATGTTTTGCTCTGTCCTGCTTTGTTTTGTTTCTCTCCCTAATACAGAAAGGACAGGAATACATGTTAAGACTCATGCATGCATAGAACCTATAAACAGTTTACGAGAACTGATCTTATGACACATGATGAAATGAACAAATACTTTGAAGAAAAAGAGACACTACAGAACCCAGTGCTGACCCCAGAGTGTCAAGATATAAAATCCAGCAATACTAGTATTCTTTGTTCAGAGTGAATTTAGCTGGTTTTGGTTTGTTTAATCTCAACATAAATGAAGATATAGATAACTGCATAGATGTTTAAATGTATAGGATTGATAACGATGCGTTGCTAAGTTTTTATTGGATAGTTGAACAGAACTATTTACAGTCTCACTGTTTAAATTCCCACTTATATGTTCCACTTTTATATCTTGAACAATTATTTGTAAGAGGACAATATATAAACATCAACTAGTGATTTATTACTTTTTCTTTGAAAGTATCTATTATTTCTACCCATTTTCTGTTTGGTTTAGTATTTCTTTAAATAAGATTTTTTTTAAAAAATTTAAAAAATAAATTTTTAAAAAGAAAGTGAAAGGGGAGCAATTGTCTAAATAGGGAAGGCAGTGGCAATTGTTTATCTTTTATCATGATTTGAAACCCATGTTGCTTTCATCATTCTGTTTAGTTTGGTTTTATTCTGTTTGTTTGTCTTCTTGTATTAGATTTGATGGTATGGACAGCTATTCCAAAGATAGCTGATATATTATGGTAACCATTTTTTTAATTTCCTATTAACTTAATTTTGAAGCTCTGTATTGCTTTCACAGTCTTGTTTTGACTGATTTTACTCTATTCTGTTTTGTTTGCTAGTATCAAGTCTGAGGATATAGGCAACTACTTTGAAGACAATAAGATTCACTATTATGCCCATTCTGCTTTAACTATTAACTTCTTTTGAAGTCTTGTAATGTCTCCAATGTTTCATCTTTATTGGTTTGTTCTGTACTATTTTGTTCAATTTCATGATACCTGATGATATGGGCAATTCTTTTGAAGATAGCAAGAGGCATTATGGTAACCATTGTTGATCACATTGTATTTTGTTTTTACATCATGTACTATGTCCATCCTTTTGTTTTGACTGACTCTATTTTGTTTTGTCACATTTGGTTTTATTCTCTTCAAAAAAAAGGTATTAAGAACTAAAGGAGTAATAAAACCCAAAATGTATAATTGTTATTTTAAAAAAGAGAGGAAAAAAAGTGTTCTAAAGGATATAACTGCATATATGTTTAAGTGCGTAAAATAGATAACCATATTACTAAGTTTTTGTTGAATTGTTGAACAGAACTGTTTGCAGCGTCACTATTTCAACATCCACTTTGTATGCTTTAATTTTGTAACTTGAACAACTATTTCTAAGATGACAATATGTAATCTATCAACTAGTGATTTCTTACTGTTTATCTTTTTGAAATTCTGTACTATTTCTATCCTTTTTTCTGTTTTCATTTTTTTCTCTTTAAATAAAATTTAAAAAAAGAGAAATAGTCTAAATGTGCAGGATGGAAATGAGAAACAGAACACACACTATCCACATGACAGAATACCTTGCAGCAGAGAGAATGAATAGAACAGAGCTAAATACGTCAACAAGAATAGAGGTCAAAAGTAGCCTTATGGGAAAAAGCAAGATGTAAAGGAATGCAGAGCAAATCTATAAATGCTGATGGCATCCCCACAAAACAATACTACGGACTTATTATTTGTCATATATATGCATGTGTATAAAAGTAAATGGTTTCCAAAAAAGGTATTTTAAACAGCACAGCTGTTCATGAAAGTCATGACAATGCAGAGTCTAGAAAGGGGCAAAGATTAAAATTTGAGAGTGTCAGTCAAAGACTAAATCATTATAATGTTTTCTCCCTTTTATAAAGCATATAACTGAAGTAAAAATAACATTTTCATAGTCATCACCCCAAGATGGACATGCCAATTTTTTACTTTTATGTTTTTCTTTTGTTTTAATGTCTTTAAAAAAGATAGAAAGGCTATTTTGAGGTGCCGACCTCTGAGGCCCCCAGAGCCTACATGACTAACCAAATGTGTTTCTCAGATTTCAATAATTCATGATCTGAATAGAGGCGCAAGTGTGGGAAATGCTCCATCCTTATGGGAGTGTGGAAGGGTGCATCCAACACAGCTAAAACCTCCCTCTTCCATCCTCACTAGAGATGACCTTGGCTTTGACCAAAAAAGGAGAGAGCTTAATGTACTGAACACTTCTCTCAGTCTACTTTAGAGAGAGGGAGGGGAACTCTAACCTGTTTCAATAATTCACCAGAATCTCAGCGTGACAAGACAAAGAACCTTACAGAGGCATGTCTGCAAGTTCAACAACAATTCTGGCCTGTTTGAGGTGACAGCTCATTGCAACAATATCTTCATCCTGAGAGCAGTAAGGAGGAATCATAATCCTTTATGATTACAAGAGGTAAAACTCAAATATGCAACAAGTCACATCCAAATTCTGTTAAAATGTGCACCTTCTCAATGGAAGGGTATGTTCTTAGCATGATTCCATCTCTAACAGGAAGGAGAAAATGTGAATTCTTCAGCAGGACTGGAGAGTGGGGTGTGGTTACTGAAATGCTGCATTTCCACCAAGATGCCAGATGATGTGGGTACTACTGGTCCCCAGTGAACACTTGGTATAGGAAGTCTACACTGATTACTGTCCTTCTGCTTCATCATCTTTCTTACAAATAAAAACGCAAATACTGATGCTGCCTGAAAGCATTAGTGTCAGGATAACCTGGAATACCTAACTTGGTTGTCCCAGAAATAGCAGCTGGGATTCAAGCATCCCTGCATCAAGTCATGGGTTTGGTGAAACAAATGAAAGAGAAAGGCTTAGAACAAAAAGTTGGTCAGGATAACAACTCAGCTCAGCTTGCAGGATTTCTCAAACTCAGGATTCACACCAAGTGCTAAAATGGGAAAAGTCCCAGGCAAATCGGAACATGCTGGTCACCCTAGCGAAACTCAGCTTGGAAGACTAATCTGTGGTGACAGAAACGAGAATGTGATTTTCTCTGGGAAGAAGAGGTTTGGGAAAGCTGACTGGAAAGATGCCAGAAGTTGTTGACATTGTTGGACCACAGACCACACTTCCTGGGGTGGAGTGTCCCGAGGGGGAATATATAGTTAGTCACAGAAGTGTACACAATGCTATCACTCTTATGATCTGTGCATTTTATGTATGTAAATTAGACCTCAGCAAGAACGTCTAAAGCAAAACCAGCCTGGCCCACTAGCTTTGCTAAACTCTAATCTAAATTTTGGCATCACCGGCCTTCAGGAAACTTCAGAGAGGAAGAAACTGAATATGAATATCTGGCCATGTGCACATTTTTTCACATACAGTACTACATCCCAGTAACCATGGCCATTCTGGAAACCTTCAGTTTGTCTCGCTTAACAATGCTCCCTTCTTTACAGGAAGAAGTCTAACTATGAGGTGGTCAGAGGGGTGAAGGTTTTCTCCCTGCATAGCAGTCATCTTAGAAGGGCAGTGTGACTAGTGAGAGGCTGAGAAGACAGAAATGTCAACAAACCGTGTCCTTGGAACTGACCCTTAAGGCCTGCTTCCTGTATGGCCGCTCTTTCCCCTGCACTCTGGGAACAGCATCCAAAGGCCACAGGCCCAAACAAGCTATGCAGCCACCTAGAGACCTGACAAAGCACAGAGCTTCTGATCCAGCAGAGTTGAGTAAGGCTCAGGGATAGGAATTTCTAACAACGTCACAGTGGTGCTGGCCCAGGGACCACACTTTCAGAACCATCAAGGAAGACTCTCAACAAATATTTGATAAGTAGATAAATAACCAGCCCTAGAAGTAGAGTCCTGCTGGGACTTGTGTCCTGATTCTGCAGCTCTCTCAGTGGGAGATAGTTTTCGGACAAACTGTTCTCACATTCTGAGATCCAGCTTACTCATTTGTAAAGTAAGATGACAGTGAATTCAGAACTATGGGATATGTCCAGTGAGGTTTTCTTGAGAGCCTTTTGGAACCTAACTGCTATCTGGAATCCCTCCTCTCCTCCACCAAATACATGAGAATTTAAATCCCTCTGGACTACTGGGGCCATAATCACTCACGGGACTCTTAAAAAGCAAACTGCATTGTGTGGAGGACATGTACATCCTGTCGACATGTTCAAATATTCAGACCTCATGCTCCATTTAGGGCTTCTGAGATGGGGGAAGATAGTGACTCCAGGCTACACACAGATGGTGGTCAATGCAGGGACAGAGCACAGAGCTCAGAGTCACCAGCTTTGCTGGGGAAGATTCTTGTTGAAGGATTGAAGGATGTGTAAGAGTCTCTTTGTTGTGCAAGGCCTTAGGCTTCCCTGGGTGACTCAAAAATATCCCAGCTTAGGGACTCACCCTTTTCTTCAGAAGACAGAGGTATGCATACGGCAGATGCTCAAAAATGTGTAATTACTGACTTAATAGTTCGGTTTCTACAATGCCACCTGGGGACAGTGCCTTGTCTGACCAAAGCCTGAGAAATCAAAAAAGAGCATTCAATAACCTGCTCTGCTCTAAGGAATAAGACCAGCATTTGTTTACACAGCAACACAGGCAACCGTCTCCTGTGCGCCCATGGAGAATTCCCTAATTAGAGCAGAAGTAAAGGAGAAAAGGCTCCCTGCTCATGTGAAGATTTGCCACCATCTCAGTTAACATCTGGCTGGTACCTGCCCCCACTGAGGCCACTCCTGGGTCACTGGCCCTGATCATCTCCTTGAAGCTTTGGGTCCCAAACAGTTCTTGCATATTAAAACTCTTAAAACTCATTCTTGATGAACCTTGGAAAGAAATGGAAGAAAGAGATCTCTTGGAATAAAGCAGACTGGCCACAGGTTAAGACTAAGCAGTGCCATTTATGACCCCTGGAATCCAAGTCAGTTATTTCATCCATTGGTCTCAACTTTTCCATCTGTAAAATGGTGAAAAAACTGGCTCCCTCTCAAGAAAGCCAGGAAAATTAAAAGAGGGCAGGTTTAATAAAAAGCCTGGCTCCAGTTTACAGCCATTGTCAGTGCCTCTGTCTCTGTCCTCTGACACGTGATGAATCAAGGCTTACACTGCAGGAACCTCATTTGGATTCCCTTCCTGCCCTTCCCTTGCTGCCCAGATGTGCAAAAGGCCTAGATCCTCTCAGCTCTTCTTGCCATGACTCAGCCTTGGGAAGTGAGCTTGGAAATATCACAAGCAGAGACTGTTCTGTGACATTTCAGATCAAGAGCAACTCACACACTTCTCTCCCCATCTGTATCTGGTCAGAATCCACAGCTCAGAAACTTTGGGTCTGTTCCTACCTTGTTTTCAAGAGCCTTCACCTGTCTCTCACAGGGGATAGCACCTTACAGAACACATCATATGTCTGATCTTATTTAATCAGCTCACCAACCCTACCAAGGGAGGAAATGAATGTTCAAGCCAAGCCAGTGGCCCAAGATGACCCAGTTGGTAAGTGGAAGAGCTGGGATTTGAACTAGGACACTTTGGCTCACAAGTCTCACTTCTTCTCACCCACTAATGATGCAAATAGGGACAAGGTAAGACCTCTGTTGTCTTGGCCATCAGACCTGTTCTCAGCACCAGACAATCCAGCTGGTGAGGAGGCCAGAACACCCTACACTGAAACCCACCCCACATAAGGCTGTGAGCCTCCCTGGACAAGCTCCTGACACCACTACCACAGGACAGCTCCTCTGGTCACTGTCTCTGGGACATTCATGTTCCACCAGGCTCATCTCTGGGACTGAATGGCAGACAGAGTTGGACTGACATTCCAAACAGACCTCCAGCATGAACGCCACTAGCATAGACACCAAGAATAGAAGCTACCACACCCGTCCTTGCCTCCAGATGTCCACTAGCCTGGTCCACCTTCTTCCATTCCACGCTCTCCCAGGTCTTTGCCGGTGCTCTCTGGAACCGCTTCTAAGTAAGCAAACTCACCTCCATGCCCAACCACTTCCCCCAGTGGTCAGCATCTTTACCTCTGTCTCAACCAAATCTCTCCCCCCACCACCGAACCCCAGCTCCCTTGCAGTCCACTCCAGCGAGAGCTTCCCCTCCCCCATGCACGTACCTCAAGGTCCAAATATGCAGTAGGCATTCTCTTTGCTCCTAGATATGACACCCTCACTTCAGGTCAAGCTATCTCTTCAAATCCTCCTTCTCACCTCCCTTCTTCTGAAGACCTTCCCCCTATCTGGGGCTCAGTTTCTTTCTCCACCCTAATTAAATTCTGAAACATCTGGAGCAGAGATTCTCAGCCTCAGCCCTACCAACACTATGATCATGCTTTGTGGAAGAGGCTGTCTTATGTTGTAGGATGTTTAGCAGCTTCCCTGGCCTCTACCCACTAGATGCCAGCACCACCACATACTCTCGGTGTGACAACCAAAAATGTTTTCAGGCACTGCAAAGTGTCCTGCAGAGAAACAAGACACCCCTGGTTGAAATGAAACTGGTCTAGAACAACATCAACATCGACTGGGACCCCAGGTCCAGTGCCCTTCATGTCTACTGGACTGCATCCTTCTCTTGGTGAGGCTGCCTGCCTTCTGTACTGCCCAACACCATCCAGAAAGCAGATGGAAGGAGGGTCTGAATCCAGGCAGACTGAATCCAGGCCCAAGGTTTAACTCACTCCACTCGGCCATCAGCCAGTGTGTCTCCCTCATGGCATACCCCAAGCGGTAGCTGAATTATTTGTTAACATTTCTTCCCATTTTCCAATGTCTTTTCTGCACCCTCACCTGGGATAAAAACTTTCCAAAAGCAGGAACTTTACCACTTTCTTCACTGTGCTATCCCTTACCCTATGATATACCGGGCAGAAAAAACAGGTATGGATTCTTAAGTGAAATAAATCAGACACGTGTTTAAATATCACATTGTTTCTCTGGTGTGAGAAACTGAAACGGTAAATAAAGACCAAAATGTATAACAGATATTGTGAAATAGAAAAAGATGTTCCAGTGAGAAGGGGATGAGTGAAGGGTAGGAGGGAGGAAGGAAGAAAGGGAAAAGAAAAAAGGGAGGATAGAAGGGAAAAATGGAAACAGCTTCTGTGAATAAGAATGGAAAGGGGTTGAAGAGAGGAGGGAAGAGGATGGCGGGAAAAAATCAAGATGTATCAGGCACAGATGCAAATTCCCTGTGATGAATGCTGTCACTGTGTATAACTAAAATGTACCCATAAAATTAATTTTAAAAAAGAAAAGAGACATGGAAGGAAGGAGCAGGGATGAAAGAAAAAAATTTCCAGAAGAAAAGGGAACACTTTGCAGAAAAGAGAGGAACAGTACTGATCAAATGAGGCAGCAAACATCAAACGTAACATCTGTGTCATGGAATAATCCACAGCTAGTAAAAGGGAAAATGCATCTGTATTCACTGACATGGAAATATCCCTAATAAAATCAGCTATCCATGTATATGCCCATCTGTGTTTTTATGCCCAAAGAAAGGCTCACCAAATGGCCAATGATTTTTTTTATCACTGAATGGTGAGATTTCATGAGAATTTTGCTTGCTTTTTTTTTTTTTGTACTTCATTTTCCCACAATAAGAAAGTATTACATTCCCAAACAGGAAAACTTACAAACCATGTTTTCAAAGTATATATTTTAAGATGGAAAAATTCTCATCATAAACTGTCAGGTAGAAAGTATAAGACATGAAGAAGACATCCTATATCCCAATTAACAAAAAAGTCGGGAGGAAATTTATGACATCGACAGGTTCTGGGGGTGGAAGGCAGAGATAAGAGCGCAGGACAGTTTCTCCTTTGCCCTGGTTTCATTTCCCAAATCCTCTGGCACAGCCTGTCCAATACGGCAGAAGACAGCCACTAGCCACACAAGCCTACTGACACTTGAAATGACTAAGATGTGGACTAGAAATATTTCTCATTAAACTAACTGAGAGAAGGTCTCATGCACTTAGTGGCTACCATATTTCAGAGAGGCTATTCTAGCATCAACAAACACTTTTATACTTAGGGGAAAAGGCACACAACATGATATTCAAACTATTTATTGTTTTATTTGCAGAGAAAATCCAAATGCTGTCCCCAAAGCCTGGCCCACTTTCAGCCCAACACAGTGTTCTGCATCTGTTTCTGATAAGATCTGAATGGCCCATCCAAACTTTCTTGGCAGATGTATCATTTTCTATACTTTTTTTAAAGCTAAAGGATGATTTCCTCATTTCTTATTCAGTTTTTGAAAGTGAGGCAGAGTCAATGAACTCACATGTATTCCAGAAAACTGACTTCCTTAGACCTCAACAGAAGGTACTTAAGTGCGCAGATGTTTGCTGGTTTCAAAAGGAGGCCTGGCTGGATATGAAAAAACATCCCCCCTAATTTTTTGCTCAATTTGTTTTAAGCTGGTAATGAAATCTGTGAATCTGTGGCTCCTTTTCTTTAGGAAAAATGGAATTTTGATCCCTTTTAAAAATCCAAACGCAACAGGACAATGGAGAAATCAGACTCAATAGCCCCATTTCTTCTTCATTTCAGAGCTGTGACAGAAACGTGATGATGCCTCGCTTTTGTGGTCTTTGAGGTTTTTGCCACAAGCACAACAGCTCAGGTGGGTTTCTGCCTCACGGCTGCTTCTTTGGTTGATTTGTGTCAACATAGAACACGTGTCAAGGTAAAGCCACGAAGTTGACAAGTTCTTTGCCCAAAGACCACTCCATTCCATTTACCTGGGGAAAGCAGATTTTGTATTAACAACTTTGCTCTGGCCTGGAAGAAATGAATGAGGGAGAGGAGACACGCACTTATGGAGCCCTCTGAGGTGCCATCTGTAGCCACACACAAAAGAGGTCTGAGTAAGTCTCTCCTTATGGTCCAGGGGCTGGAGTGGAGAATAAAGTGGAACAAATCAACCTCTCATGCTGCAAAATGTGAATAGAAAAAATGTTGAACATCTGTGTCTCATTCACTACCTCAATGTGCACGTTGTGAATTCATCCAAAAAGGCAGAAAAAAAATGCTGCCCGGTCTCACTGCCCAGAGTTAAAACTCATCCACTTTTGAAGGCATTCTTCAAAATTTCTCTCTGTTCTAGGAGTTCTCAACTGAGAACAATTTTGGCATAGCCCATGGGACATTGGGCAACGTCTGGACACATATTTTGTTGTCACAACCGGGAGGGCTGCTCCTGAAGTGGATTGGGTACAGGCCGAGAATGCTGCTAATCATCCTACACAGCCCACCACAGTGAATCATTCGGCCCAAATGTTGCAGTGCTGAGGGTGAGAAACCCTGCCTCAGACATATGGCTGCGAAGCTCTGTGATAATTACATAATTGAGTTCACACGATGCCAGCTGTTTGTCATCCTGCAAGAAAATACATACTGCTTGGCTGTTATGGTCAACCACTGCCTTCTCCTTAGAGTGACCTCCTTTAATGCTTACAGAACTGTGAGCACAAGGAATTATCACAGTTTTTATAGGCAAAGTCACTGAGGTTCAGAGAAGACTCTTGCCCATGTTGTACCGGTGTGGTGCAAATTCTATCTACAAAGGATTCCAAATTCTGCCTTTTCTACTGCCTTTCCATTTGCTCCCTTTCACCCCAAATCCTAGTTTACAAGGGACAATTAGAGGACCTCGTTTATAACCTGAGGGAAGCAGGGCTTTGGTCTGCATGTACATCATTCAGGTGACTTACTTAAATCCTCTCTATAGCATAATTTCTATTTTCATCCATATTATCTGTCAAGAATTAAATGAATAATTTCAAGTTTCTCTCATCACGTTCCTGCCCATTTCTCCTCGTATTCCCAACTTGACATATACAACTGCATTACATTCATAACCTCTATTTGATTGTGCTAAAGCTCCATCACTTTGTCAAGCAGCCCTCAGTCCTGAATTCCTCTACATCTAGAGGTAGTGTTGTGACCTCTGTCTTTCTCTTTGTTTGCATTTGGCTGATGTATCTGTGAATATTCTTCCTTAATTATTTCATTTCTAATGTATGCTTTGAAGTTAGCATACAGGCAAATTTGGGTTAGATTTACCCAATCTAAGGGACATTGTCCTTTAATGTCTTTTTCTACTCGTATGTGATTTTGTAACAGGTACCATTGGTCTTAATTCTGTCTTCTTGTTTTGTGTTTTATATGTTTCCATCTTATTTTATAATTTCTCCTACCTTCTGCTCATTTGATAAACAATATTTTTGGCTCTACTGGTGATTGTTTTCAGAGCTTTAAATAACATGCTTTAAATAACATACTTGCTTGAAGTTATCAACTTCAAAAATGAAAAAGTCCCGTAATGAAAGAAAATCTGTTCCCTTCCACTTCCTCCCCATCTCCTCACCTCCACCATCTGTTATCCAGTGACACACTTGTCAAATTTTTGTCTCTATCTTTTAAACTATGGGAAATTGCTTGGTAAACACAAGTGACTTGATATCTCAAAACTTTTCCTAAATATTAAGGGCTCTTTTATGGCATGTGTATAAACTTGTTAAATGTATAAATAAATAAATATGCTGATCTAAAAAAATTATGCTGCTATTTTCTTATGTATACTTTGCTTGAAAAATTACAGTAGCCACATTCTACTTTACAATTTTCCCATAATTATTAAAATTTAATGTTGTATATAGTTTCCAGGCACACCACAATACAGCCACCTTCTTCTTCAAAAATGCTAGCTGCTTTTCATGTGAGTTCTTTGTGTTGGTTCCTCTCTGGGCTGACTGACACTCATTTCAAAGTATCTTTTTCCCATTCCATCCCATGAAATATGGATGACGTACTTCCCAAATCCATGTAGATTGCAGTCACACGTGAACACCTCCTTTGATGAAATTCTGGTTCCCACCCATCATCCTCCCATTGTCTTCACGGTTTCATTTTCACCCGGGATCTAATGTCAGAGTTGCAAAATTTAAGCCATCTCATTTTTATTTTCTTTAAAGACAACCTATTTCTACCTAAAATTCCATCAGTCTTTCCTCATTCCTCAAATATCATTTCATCAGACCACATGTCTCACTCGCGTTTCTCCACAGTAAATGAGCATGACAGTTCTTTCTGAGCTGAACACTCCTTTGTATCTTCATTTTAGGAGTTTTTCTTGTTTCTTCTTTGACTATTGTGTCTGTGGCATTTTTTTTTTCTGTTTCTTACTGTCCAAGAACACAATCAGCCCCGCCTCAGTTCCAGGTTTACTCCTTCTCCGTGTCTGATCAGCGTATCAGAATCTGGCCAGGAGACAAAAACCAGACCACTTACTTTAATAGTGATAATTCAATGAAAACATTAAGTAACCAGGTGTAAAATTGTTACCTAGGTAATGAAGAGACAAAAAGAGAATACGAAGATATATTCGACCCAGCAAATGCAGGGAATAACTAGCACGTCAGGACAAGGGAAACAAAGGAAAGAAGCTGGCACTATTAAAACTCAGAAGCATAGGAAAAAGACTGCAAAGTTGGAAACTGAGAACTTAGACCTCTGATCAGGGAGCACAGCACAGCTGTGCTGCAGTTACACTGAGAGGAGAGAGTTCATGAAGCCAGGACTCTCGCTGTGCTCTGTGCTAAGCATTTAACATCTTGCTAGTCCTGAAACAGTGATAAGCCTACATGAAGACTTCTAGGCCAGTGGTTCTCAGATTTGGCTACACACTGAGGATATCTGGGAAATTTATTAAGCTACTGATGCCTGAATCCCCTCCCCACTTGAGTTTCTGAGTTACTCAGTCAGGGGCACTGTCTGAGCATTGCGTTTTAAAAGCTCTCCCAGCTAACTCTAATATGTAGCCAAGGTTGGGGACCACTGCCTAGAATTATCTATGTATAAGATTCGCTTCCACTTCCAAGAACAAGAAGCAGCTCAATGTTCACAAAATAATGTTTACAGTACAATGATAATCCCTTGAGAACATTCTTTAAAATCTGGTGATTTGTTAGGCATGGTGGCAACACAACCCTGTTCTCACCACTCAGGAGGCAGAGGCAGAAGACTCACTCTGAGTTTAAGGCCAGTCTGGACTGACAGTGAGTTCAAGGCCAATCAGAAGTGAGCTACATAGTAAGACCCTGCTTTAAAAAAAAAAAAAAAAAAAAAGGTGACCCTACCTTCCTTTGGGTTCTGATTTATCTCACTTTAGTTGGGGGCCAACATTGGGATTTTTTTTTAATTTCTGAAGATTTTAATGTGCGGCCAGAGATTAGGCAAGGGAAAGATGCTTAATGCACATGTCCTATCAGAATCTTTATGACAGGACATCATAAAGAGGACATCAGACATCACGAGGAGGCAGAACTTTAAAGCATCAGGTCAAGGAGAGAATCTGAAAATCAGAAGACTTCTAATAGGGGAACTCTAACACGAGATGTTAGAAATAAAGGAAACCCTAGAAAGTGTCTTCTTCTCTTCTCCCTCCCCCTTCTCCCACCATATTCATTTGTTCATGGAAGAGAAATTAGCATTAGAAGAAAGATATGAATGTGAGTAAAGAAAATTTCAATATCATTTGATATAACTGTAAGGCAGCCTAGACGATGATAGCGAACCTTTTAGAACTTTTAGTGATATAAACAGCCCTCTGTGATACACATGTCATAGGTTTACACCACTGCCCTCAACCACTGAAGCCCCTGCAGCAGATGACAGCAGAATAACTCACGCCCCTGTGGTGTACCAACTGTATCACTATAGCAACACAGATGCTCCTGGTGGGTCTCAGACATTCACCACAAGAACGTCATTCCTTAATAAACAGGGAAAAGTATATGGAAAATCAGACTCTGGTACCCTTTGTCCCTTTGCCTGCCTGTAACAACAGGTACCATGTCTTTTCCTATTTCTTTGGCATGTTAGAAACTTCTTTTTATCTAATCTTGCTTTATCCTCTCAAATCAGTGCAAAGTCCTATCCAATTTTGACAACTGACTCTCTGATGGTCATAGATTTTATGTACTGTTGCAAATTTTTTTTACTTTTTATTTCCATTTATTTTATGTCTAATTTATTTAGTTGTGCTGCCAAGTTAAATCCCTGACCCTTAGTTTTTGTTTCTTCAGTTTCTTCTGGGATATCTTTTTGTTCTCTGCAACTTCCTCCTCTGGTTTAGAAACAATTTGTTCTTTTTCAGTGAGGATCCTCTCACCATGGCAGGGAGATTTCATGGAGGGGTTCAAGTGGCCATGAACTCCGTAAGTATAGTGGTGCATTGTTCACTTGGATGTGTTCAATAACCAGAGAATCTGCCTCTAAATCCTTAAATTAGGCATTGCTCTTTGCATTTTTAAGCATGTATAGCAAAAATTCAGCACCTTTTTTGGGCCACTGTGGACACCCTTGTGTCCACTGACCCTGTTTGGCCCGGGCACACCTATCATTGTAACACCACACTGCTTCTTTAATATGACATCCTTCAGATACTTGGTGGTCTGGGTAATGTCCTTAAAGTGAACATGAAGATTTGAACCTCTTAATTTGCATGATTTTGTGGGGTTTCCAGGGTCAAGATAGTAGCAAACCATTTTCACAAGTGGCCATGAGGCACTCACAGGAAGAGCTACTCTCACGAATTTTATTCCTTCAGTGATGCTTTCATGAATGCCTCCTGAGGTCTGCTGTGTTGGCTTTTCGAGCAGCCACATCAAACTACTGGCATTAATTGAGCTCAGAGGAAATGAATGCGCCCAGCTTATTCTCATGTGCTGTCATATCTTTTTCCATCCTGAATCTATGCTATGGATATTTTGAGACCAGTATACAATCTCATCTCTTGTGAGATTTGGCCTGTCTTACTTCTTGATTAACTTGTGCCAGGATAGAAAACTTGTTTTCTTGCTGGGGGGAGGAAGGGAATCAACCATCCTAGTTTGCCTGGAGCTGAAAGATCTCCCAGGAAGTAGAGCATCATGTATGAAAACCGGGAGAAGCCCTAGGATCTGCTCTCAGCCAGTGAAAAGAGGATCTGGTGGATAAATGAGCCACCTAGTCCTGTGACGGATGTGATGTACAGCCTTCTATAAGATAGCCCCAGTAATCCTCACTCTGGTACTCAAGCCCATGACTATTTTCCTCTCCTCGAGGAGGAACTAGACTTCAAGATTTAATGCTAATAAGCAGATTACAGCAAAGGTGATGAAATGACCCTTCTGTGACTTGGTTACAAAAACAGGGATTTCCAACTTGCTGGCTTTCTCTCTCGTTTTCTTTCTTACTGACTCTGAGACAAGTCAGTTGCCATGGTGTAAGGTGTCCTGTGGACAGGTCTATGTGGCATGGAACATATGTCTCTAACCAACAGTCATGGATGGGATTATGCCCAAAAAGACATGTTGAAGCCCTAACAGCCAATAACTCAGAATATGGCCTTATTTGGAATAATGATATATTCAATTATGATGAGTTTATACTGGAGTAGGACAATCCCTCAGTTCAATATGATTGATGTTCTTACTAGAAAAGAGACACAAACACACAAGGTGAAGGAAGAATGCCATGTGATGACAGACACAGAGATCAAAGTGCTACAGGTGCAGCCAAGAAATGCCAAGTATATGCCATCACCAGGAGCTGGGGAAGGGCATGGGACATGCACTCCCTCACAGCCTATGGAATCAACCTGAGTGTTCTGGTTTGTGTCTGGATGTGGCCCCAAAACCTCATGCAGTCATAGGTGGTTTTTTTTTAAAGAGGTGGTTGAATCTAGAACGTATGATTGACTTCTGGTGCAACGTTGGATACAGAGCACTAGGATTAAGGGGATGAGTGCTACATACCCTTGGATAAGATAAAAGGAGCAGGAAGATGCTGTTAAGCTCCCTTGCAAAGATACACTACAGGAGAAATTAAGTTACAAGACTAGCAAGGTAAAATCAAGTATTTCAAAAGAAGACAACAGAAAAGATGGACATCACAAGAACCAGTAGGACTCCAGCCTCTGCAGTCTCAGAGTTGCAAAGGTGAGAGATTTTGCTTTGAGAAGAGAGCCCCAGATATTATATTCCAGAATGGCTGTGACCTAGAGAATTTGCTCTTTGGGATTGGGTTTGGAGTGCTCAGCAATCCAGGCAATTGACCTCTGAAATCAAGTGAGAAGGAAGCCTGGCTCCTGCTCCACCTGGCAGCAGACTTTGGCATCAGCCACGTAGCACTAGTTTTAGGTGCACACAGAATGCAGAGTTGCGGGTTGGGAAGGCTTTATCCAGATTTCAGAAGGAGGCCTGGAGACCAGGCAGTGTGCCTCTGAGAAAGCAGAGTGTGTAAAGCTGTGATTGACAAGCCAAAGGTGCAATAAAACCCCAGAAGTTTAGAGAAGCAGGAACATGGATCATCTGAGGAGGACTGCAAGGAGGAAGCAGAGCTGGCCCAAAAGAGAAGACAGGGTGCTATAACCATTGGCAATGCCACAGGGTCAGAGGCACCCGAGTCCTTTGAAGATCACAACTTGCCACAGATTGTCAAGAACGCTGGAAGTGGAACTATGGGATTTAAGGTTTGCCCTGTTGGATTTTGGTCTTGCTTTGTTCCCATTTCTTTGTATGACCCTTTGTAACTTTTGATATGGAAATGTCTACTATCTGCCATTGAATGTTGGAAATGTTTATATTTCTTTTCATTTGTACAGGGGCTTGCAGCTAAGAGTTTTCCTTAAATCTGAGGAGACTTTGGATTTGAACTTCTCAGCAATGCTCAAACTGTTAGGACTTTGGCAACTTTTAGAGATGATCTAAATGCCTTTTGCATAAAGGGATGTGCATGAGTCTTTAGGAACCCAGGGGCAGAACATTATGGCTTGTGTCTAGATGTCCCCTGAAAGCCTCATATAGTCACATGTGGGGATTTTTCCAGAGGTGGCTGAATCTAGAGTGTGTCGTTAATTCATGGTACAATGCTAGGATCAAGGACATTAGGATTAAGGGTTGGGATGCTACTTGCCCTAAAGGAGGGTAGGCTGGATAAGAAAAAAAAGGCATAGAGATGCTATTAAGGTCCCTTGCCTGAATGCTGTCACTTGCCTGCTTGCTATGGACTATTTTTCCTCCACAATGCCCCTCTGCCATGCCAATCAGTCAATGTCCTGGAGTCAGTCAATGGGTTTTAGAGGGAGGTTGAAACCTGTACAAACTGTGAGTCAAATAAATCTTTCCTTCTTCAACTTTGAATGTCAGGTATTTTTCAGCAACAGTAAAAGTAACTAAAAGACCAGATGATGCTCTAATCGTAAACTTCTGGACTCTAGAACTGTGAGAAAATGCATTTCCGTTATTTTAAGCCAACTAGTTGCGATAATTAGTTATGGTAGCCCTAGAAAACTAATACCTATGAGCGCTTGCCAATGCAGATCCTCCCCAGTCAAACCATCAGATGACTTATATACCTAGTCAACACCTCAATTAGAGTATTCTGAGAAACCTAAGCCAGAGGAGTCAGCTATGAAAAGCTCTGGTGTAGTTTTTCAGCAATTAATAAGCAATACAGCAGAGGCTGGGGGGAAGAGGAAATCAGCAAAGCACCCAGGCTAAGCCCCAGGTTCCAACAATACTACTTTTAACAAATCTGTATTGGTCTTCTTTCTTTCTGTATTAATTACCTACTGCTGTGTAACAAACGATCCCAGTATTTAAAGTAGCAGTCATTTGTTTGATCATGATTCTGCAGTTTGGGCTGGCTTCAACTGGGCAACTTGTCTGCTGGTTCTGCATAGGACCACCCATGTGGTCAGTCATCCTACAGCTCAACTGGGGCTAAAAAGTCTAAGACCTCACTCAAAAGTCTGGCTATTGGCCAGACTGTTTTATATGGATTCTCATTATTTAATAGTCTAGCCCAGACTTTCTCACATACGGTTAAGAATATCCCCAGAAGACAAAAGTAACTCTGGAAATAACACATCTTAAAGCAAGTCTGAAGGCTGGTCTAGATTCCAGGATTAGGTAAGAGACTCCACTTCTTGATGTGAAGAGAGGCAAAGAGCTCACCATCACATTTTAACTACCATATCCTCTCTAGCTCATATCTCCATTTTCTCCTTGCTCCTTTCTGTGATCATTTCCCAAATAAGTTATTTGCACATAAATCCTTTTCTCAAGATCTATTAAAGGCACTTAACCCAGAAAACATAGACTCTGGGCTTTTCCCATGACCCTCATTCCTTCTCATTCCACTCCCACCTTTTAATCTCACGCATCCAAGTCTCTACACCTAAAACCCCCAAATCTCTCCCCTCTCCTTGCTCACAACGAATATCCAACTCCATTCTCCGTTCTCCATTGCTTTCCCTCCCTTCCTTTCCTGATACCCAATTTCAATAAGCAAATCAAAATCCTGCTCTCCAGTAGCCCACTTGGTTTTCTCTGCAAGCCATATCATTTTACCTTCATAGGTTCAGCTGGTGTCCCAGTGGCCCATTTATCAGCCAAGCAGTTACGCCAAAACTTCACCACATTCCATCAGTTCCCAAGTCCCATTGATTATGCTTTTACACACTGCCCAGATTCCCCTTTGGTTTTAAATACTTCCCAAATTCCTCTTCTTACAATCATAACTGCTACGACTATTGGCCAGGCCCTCCTCACCTCTTTCCTAGACAACTACAATGGCTTCCAAAGGGATTCCTTGTTCCTCGGACATCCCTTCCCTACCGTGAAAGCCAGCAGCCAGAATAACTGCTGTGATGCAAATACGTTATGGTCGTGTTATCTCTCTATTTCAGTGTCTTTTCCACTGACCTTAACAGAAAGTCCCAAGTTGCAGCCTTTCTTCAAACCTCTTTCCACCCTGCTCACACGGGTTCCAGCATTATCAACCTCCCTTGAATATATCAAGGTCTCTTTTTCTTTCTTCAGGGCCTTTCCACAAGCTGTTTGCTCTGTTTGCTATGTCCCCTCCACTATCAGCCCCTCCTCTCATTAATTCTTCCACGTACACTCCCATTTGTCTATACAAGAGTAAAACAGGTCAAGAAACACTGAACACGAAGCAGTTTTTCCCTTTCTATCTATTTGTTTCAGTAGTACATGTTTGCAATACACAATGCTTACATCCTCTGTGTGGGGCTGGTACATGTACACAAGACATTAAATTGCTTTTTTCTTTCCTTTCCCTCCTTCCCTTCTGCACTCTAACCCTTGATCCCTTGCCCGTTTGACAAAGGCCTATCTCCCTACAGGTGACTATCTTTTATTTTGCTGCTTGTTTATAATTTGGATTTCTAATATAAGAGAAACCACGCAATATTTAAGTTCACGAGTCTTATGTATTGCACTTAACGTTATGGTCTCAAGGTACACTCATTTTCCTACAAAGGACTCAAGTTTATCCTTTCTGTGGCAGAGTGGTGCTCCATTGTGCGTACACACTGCATTTGCTTTATCCATTCATCTGGACACAGAGGCTGTTTCCAAAATGTAGCTATTATATATTTTGCTTCTATAATCATGGGTATGCATGTAAAACTGTAATACAATGTCTTTAACTGTTTTGGAAAGATACCTAGAAGGGGAAAAACTGAGTCAAATGGAATTTCTATTTTTAATTTCTTTTTGAGGAATCTCCATACTGATTTCCATAGTTTTTGCACAAGTTTACACTCCTAGCAACAATGTAGGTTTTCTTTTTCCCCCACAGCTTTGGCAGCAGTTGCTATTATTTGATTTTTTTTCTGGCCATTCTTTCTGGGGTAAGGTGCAATCTCAATGTTTTCTTCTTCCTCTCCTCCTCCCCCTTCTCCTCTTCCCCTTATTCTTCCTTTTCTCCTTCTGCATCTCCTCCTCCTTCTTGATACAGGGTTCTGCCATGTAGTTCAGACTGGCGTTGAACACACTATTTTATCCTAGGTGCGCCTCAAATTCACAGCAATCCTCCTGCCTCAGCCTCCACACATGGGATTAAGGGCATGCGTAACTTCACCCAGCTACTCAACGTTGTTTTAATTTGCATTTCTGCAATGGCCAGTGATGTTGAGCACTTCTTCCTGTGTTAATATTCCTTTTCTGTCTTGCTTAATTGCCTTTGAGGCTGTATTTCTCTCACTCTCCTCTGAAGTGACCAACCATCCTCATTTGCCCATGACGGGAGGGTTTCTTGGAACACAGAACATGTACCGACTGGGATAAACTAGTTCCCCCAGCTGAAATGCCATGTTTTCCATTAGAAGCTGCTTAGAAACCAAAGACAGCAGCCAAATTTATGCCGCAGGAAGGCTCTTGCCTACTCCACCCCCGCAGGTTCTTCTTCACTTTCTCCCTCAATCAGCTACTGTTAATTACAAATATGTGGTTAATTACTGGCCAGAATGAATTGTAATACATGTTTTATTAATTCTCAAACAAAAGGTTGGCTTCAATTAACCAAGTGTGAAAAATTTGATTATGGTGGTTTGCACACAGGCCCATGGTTACCATTACTAATTAGCAAGCTCATGCCCCAAAAGCCCTCATTAGTGCATGCATTTGTGACATATAAACAAAACTAAAAAGCTATGATGCCATGGCATCATTTTTCTAAATTCCACTAGAGACAAAAAAGAAAACATAGTACAATTTACACAGGATTGTAAAAGCCATCACTACACCAAAGTGTTTGTGGAGAAATGCTTTGCATGGATGTGCCACTATGTTATGCATTCATGTTACTTAGTAAATGATTTTTTTACCAAAGTTTTTTTTTAATGTTAGAGCTGCATAGCTTCTTAGAAATAATCCTGTGCAATGATGAGACTCAGAAAAGAGAAGTGACACGGCAGAGTATCCCACAAAATACAGCCAGGAGCAGAGCCTTCCTGTAAACCAGGGTTTCTCAACTTTACCACTGCTAGAATTTGAATTGGTAGTTCTTGGGGGTGGCAAGATTTCCTGCCCATTATAGGATGTTTAGCATCCCTGTCCTCTATCAGATATCAGTAGCATCAGTACCCTCTCAGTTATGACAATCAAAACATTTGTATATGTCTAAAGAAGGGTACTTAGGAGTTATCACAGAATCTGCCTCTGTTGAGAACCACTGTAAATATGGACCAGTTCTTGTCAAAATGTGGTCCCCAGATCATCAATACTAGCATCACTGGAAACAGTAGAAATGAAAATTATCAGTTCACACCCCAGAGCCATTAAATCAGAAACCCTGGGGTTGGGTCCCAAAAATAAGCCATCTGGATGGTTCTGGCACATTCAAGCTTGAAAGCCAGTAGTATAGACTATCTCTAGCCCTTGTAAGGTGATTGCTCTTATCCTTACTTCATAAATAAGAACTGTGGCTCAAACAGATTACCTAGCGTTCCCAGGTTTGATTTAGTAACGAAGAACCTGGACCTAAATAAGGCTCAGGATAACACCAGAAACCAGTTTTCTGTTCTACCTTGCCTCCTTGAGTATCAGGCAGTCTGGATGGGAAAAGTTTGAATCACTCTACAACCTTTTACTTCTAAATTGTGAGCAAGCCCAATGGTGCCAGAATTCCTTTTGAAGCTGTCATTGTCTTCTGGGCCTGAAGTAATAAAGAAGAATCAGAACCTGGAGAAACTCATCAAAGTTGACAAGATGTTAAGTGAGATCAAACAGATGACCTTGAAAGTAAAGGACTGGTATTCCCATCATTCTGAATACTTGTGACCCCACTGTGCTGGCCACAGCTGATTGGTTTAGAGGAGTACTCGACCCAACTGAACCAATGACTTTCTTCCCTGGGATTTTGAACTTGAGACAAAGTGAGAATGGAATCCATCCTTTCGTATGAGAGCTGAAACCCTGAGATATTAAATTCTAGAGCTAATGGATCCCTGAAAGTTTCCTGCACAACAAAAGAGACTTGAATGATGAAAAGTCCTGCTCACTCCTCTAGCTACCCATAGGTAAGTACAGTAACATTTTCCACAATATTCCAAGATCAAAGGGGAAATGTATCTTCCAAGAAGGGTCTATTCTGAGAAAGTCCTCTCATGTCTTCTCTGAAGATAGTTCTAATCTTCCCTGAAAAATCAGAACCACACTTGGTCCCAGGGCTCCAAAGTTATTGCTTGGATCTCTCTATCATGCCCAGCACTAATACCTCAGAGTGATGTCAAGGTTCCACAGGAGAAAGAGGAAAGAAAAATATTATATCAAAAGGGTTTTATGTTAAACCTTTAGACAGGATAGAAATTAATTTAGACAGAGAGATGCAGGCTTTTCGGAGAACATAGAGAAATATTTGTTAAAACACCTGTGACTCCAGCCACATCCTCACTTCAACAAGGAGTCTAAACACACACACACACACACACACACACACACACACACACACACACACACCCTAGAGTCCCCTTCATATCTACAAAAACAAAATGTCAGAGATAGAATCTTGTTTTTTGCTACATGAAGGGATGGATGAATGGATGGATGCTCAGTGAGAACACTACAGTTCCCTTGAGGCACAGTGAGGAACACCAGGCTAAGGTGAGACATGAGGGCTTGCACTGACCAGAGAAACAAAAGCTTGCCTGGCAACTGACCTGCTATATGACTGTAAGCCACTCCCTCTGCCTCTCTAAGCCTGTTTCCCTATTACACAAATACAGGCTGTCCTAGCTCCTCCTCTCTATGGTTCCTCCCATCTCTCAAGTCTGAGGAAGTGTCCTAGGGTTACTGTGAAAGCACTGCAATATTCAGACCCCCTGCAAAGTGGGGCTCACTGCCCATCTGCTGGTCCTGTTTGCAGAGCGACACCAAGATGGGTGGGCAGTTGGGAGGTCTCCAACTTCTCTGAGAACATCACTGCAGATGCTTCTTGAAAAGGGTGAGATGTGGGCCTGGAGGAGAGTGAGAAGTCTGGATAGCTGCCATTCAGTCCTGTCCCCACGCTCACCAGACAGGCACTACCACCTCCCAACGTCGAGAACTCCCCACAGGGTATGGAGGCAGGGGCACCATCAGAGAAAGTGCCCTCCTCTCCCATGCCCCAGTGTCAAAACATGAATTCCAAAAGCATGGGATGATGGTAATGGTGAAAACGATGCCATTCTTAAGCCCATGGGGACACACAGGGCCACCATTAGGATCAACCTTTGCCTGGTTTAGTTTCTTATCATTGAGGCTTAGGGCACTGTCAAGTCTTCTTACAAAAATCAAGTCAAGTAATCAGAAGATACCAATATCTACCTGTGAACAGATATGAATTCTACAGATCAACCCAGCCAGGACATCTTGGTGCAAACTGCCAACAAATCCTTGTCCTTGACTGAGCACCCACTAAGTGCTAGAGGCTGCAACAGGCTTCTTCCATTGACCTTCACAAAGACCCCATGCAGCAGGCATCCTATTCCACTGTAATACTGAGGAACAGATCAAGTGCAGATGGCCTGTCAACTCACCCAAAGGCAAAGTAAGCAAGTGGCAGGACTGAGATGGGAATTCTGCTTTGTCCACTGGCAAAGCTTATGCCGATAACCATGGCACCACACTGTTTCCCAGCACACCCAAATGCTAAACCCAAAGCCTCTTCCACCCTGGACACACCAGCGTGCCACTTGCCTGCACTCTGCTGCAGTCCAGTCTCACGAGTCCTGCCACACCTGTGCCCCTCTCTGTGTGCTTCAGGAATGCTCCAGGCTCTGCTCTTGGACACTTCCTCACTGAAGACCTCTCAAGTCCCCCATCCATTGTGAAAAAATCAGCTCCTCTCTCCTTTGTGGCTCTGGAGGTGAATCTACCACAGGAAATGCTCCTGCATTATTAATTGTCCATCTCAGTCTTCTGGAAAACAAAAGCCACACCTTAGCCATATCTATGTGCCCAGGACCCAGCCCAATGTCACACACACATTCAGGAAACAGTGAATGAATAAGGAAGTGAACTGAAACCTCATCAGAAATCCAATTTTAAGCGACCCAAGACAGCCACTGTGTGGAACAAGGGACCTGGGATCTGACACATAATTATCCAACAAAAGCACCTCACAAAGGTAAGAAATACATGGGTGGTAAGATTACTGGCCATTTACATCCTTTTTGCTATGCACTCTTTCCAGGTGACCTAGAAAGTTAGCCAAGTCCAGATTTAATTTTAAAATTTGGAAATGGAAACATCATATGCTTTCTAGTAAGCTGACCATTAACTCTTAAATCCCAAAGTAAATATGTTTTCTGAGATTTGGACTCACTACGTTCCCCGGGCTGGCCTCTAACTCCTAGATTCAAACAATCCTCCTGCTTCAGCCTCTTGGGACTACAAATGTCTACTACCTCGCCCCAGCTTCCAAATTAATTTTTAAAGCAATTCTTCAGAAACAACAGACTTTCCAAATGCAATTTTTAAAAAAGCTCTCAATACAAAGACTTGCCAACAAAAGCATATTAGTCAGTCTGTATTATAAACAGGATTGGCCTAATTCTTGGAGGGGGGGTGGATGAGAGCCTCAAAATAAAATTTTAATTCCTGCCTTATGATTGGCCTCCTCCAGAAGCAGACCATGAGACAAGGATTCAAGTGCTAGTTTGGGGTGACATGACCTCGGAATGCAGCAGCGGGAAGAGGAGAAGAAAGACACAGATGAGTAGTGGATCATGAGCTGCCACTGTGTGAAAAGAGCCCAAACTTCTGAATCAACTAAGGAATTTAAAGAGAAAGCGAGGCAGGGAACTTATCCTCCACTCCTGTCAGCCATCACCTGCTCTCAAGGTGATCTGCTCCCCAGTGCACCTGGCCAGACAAAAAGCCAGAGTGCTCAGGTGGGAAGGAAAGTTCTGCACCTCTCAGCAAGCACAGGAACAGCAGCACCGAGGCAAAGCTAGGACCTGCTGCCTGCCTCGACTCCTCTCTTCCCTTGCAATGTGTGCAGCATTCTAACCTGCCCGCTGCGACCTGGAACCTATTTTCTGCTCAGTCTGAATTCTTCTTCTTCCTCCCCTTCACCCATCCTCCCTTTCCTACTTTGCCTCCCTAAGCAAAGCCCATGCCATGAAATCAGCGCATCTTGCTTAGTATTTGTTTACTTAGGAACAGTGAGTTTTATGTACACTTCTCTTAATTAGATTTTCGGTGAATTTCTATTTGAGGATGGAGAGGCATTCTGCCCAAGAGGAGAGGAATTAAAATCTTGGCACTTTATTACTGGTGCACCCCCTGCACTTGGAACAAACACTTTGGATTCACTCTTTTATGTGGGGCCCATGAAGCTATTCACATTCTCAGCAACACCAGTTACTGGCAGTTTCACTCTGGGGGGGAAGCAGATTTCTCTCCAGACATCCCATAGTGCATCCCAGAAGCAGCAGTGATTCGCTGTTCTGTCTCTGTGGGCACCTGACGCATGAATGCTCCTGCAAAGTGTCAGGTAGGCATCTCCAAGAAAGCACTTGATATCCACCCAAAGCACAGTCTGGAGTCCTTGCCCCTCTTGTCAGTTTTGGGAATCCTCTCTAAATGACTGCATCAACAAAGCAAACTTTGTTTGTTCGAGGAAGATGATGGAGTAGTGAACCGCAGAGAAAAAGCCTCTCTGAGACTTGGTGTCCAGATGCTGGAATATAGCAACAGAAGGAAGAGAAGGAGGAAGGAATTGGGTCCCCAGGAACCAGCAAGGCTCTGAAGTGAGAACTGAAGCCCACAGAGAGGGTAATGAGAGAGACGAAGAAAGAGAGGAGGCAAGTGGTACTTCCTCCTGGAGCCCTGACTCACAGATGGGAGGGGTGACTCAAACCCACAGAGGTACAGTGACTAGTGTTGACCCTAAGGCCTCCACAGAGGAAGGCAGCAATGGAACAGAGTGGCACACACAGCAGACTACCGCAGCTGGCGAGTTATTCAGATTCAGATGTCCCCCAGGAAATAGTAATTGGCTGGTAGTCATCTTGGAGAGTGGAACGCTAAGTTCAGGCTGGCAGAAGACACGTGGAGTGTTGCAGGCTGAACAAATCAGATTGCATCCTCAAAGGTAGAAACCAGCCTGAATTTAGTGGAACTGAAGGTGCAGGCTTGCTGGGATTGTCTCCCACCCTGCTGTGAATCTACTGCTGGGACTAATCAACTCGGATCTGGACTCTGTCTGCCCATGTTGTCTATCCGTGACAGCAAGACATGCTCTGAAGTAGGCATTTTTTTCTTTTCATCTTTTTGTTTTTGTTTTGCTTTTTCTTTATTGTGTTTTTATATGTGTGAATATAGTTTCTAGTTCTGTTGTTGTTGTTGTGTTCATATTTTGTTTCTTCTTTCTCTTTTCACCTCCTGCCTTGCTCACCAGTCTCCCAAAGTTGGGGTCATCTTCCTTTGTCCACCAGCCTTGCTTCTAATCGCTTCCTCTTCTATTTCTCTATTTTTCCCCTAAGCCCTTTTAAATTTTCTGCCCTGAGGATAAAATCACCATACTGCAGGCATATTTGATGTATACAATCTGCCTTGTTTTAGATTTTGTTGCATAACCACATATCAAGTTCATATGATTAAAAACGGCAAATTAATAGTTACCACAGTTTATCATTTTCTAGGTTGTGTTTAATGTTATTGTTATTGCTGACTGTACTACTTTAGCCAAGGTGACATAACTGTTCTAATAAGTTCTAATCTTCCTGGTATGCCAAGACTGAGATTGCCTAAGGATCATAAACAATTTTATAGATAGATGCCAAAGAACTAGTGACTAAGCCAAATAGGCAACAACTTCTCATCCCCAGCAAATTGAAGAAGTAGGATCTTGCAACAGACTCAAAGCCCAAAAGCCAACTACACTTGGAAGACAACCTGAAAAGTAGTCATTTCCTAAGGGTCCAAAATTCTAGCAACAGAACTACTTGCCATAGGCAATTTATAAGCATCAACCCAGGAATTAAATTTTTTTAAAAAATATAAAATGAGGAGACACATAAACAAGATGTAACCCTGGACTCACCAAAGGCAAACCCAGTGGATAATGAGGTAAACCACCCACCTGGACTCTGAAGTCAGAAGTAACACAGCAGATGAATAAGACTCTAGAAAAAAATCAAATCAGAAATAATTTCTCAGATACTACAGAGAGAGTGACCCTAATGAAAGACATGGTTATTGACCCAGAGCAGATACAGATTTTAAAAATAGAAGAGCTTAGCAAAATGTTGAAATTCACAAATGCTCAACATAGGAAGGAAACGCAATCCATGAAACAGACTCAAACAGATATCCAAGAGATTAAAAATTCTACTGAAAGTGTATGCAGCAGAATGAGCCCATGTGAGGACAGAATCTCACATATAGAAGACAGGATTGCAGTTTGCGATCATGATTTAAAAAAAAAAAAAAAGATTTCTTAAAAACAGCAAGGGATAGCTGGGCATGGTGGCACATGCCTGTAATCCCTGCACTCAAGAGGCTGACATGGCAAGACTCTGTCACACACACCCCACCAAAAAAAAAAAGAAGAAAAGAAAAGAAAAATAGCAAGGAATCATAACAAACCAATCCAACAGTTGCTAGATGATGTAACAAAGAATAACATAAGATTGATCAGAGTCAGTAAAAAAAAGCAGGAGATAGAGCAAATGATATATTTTTTAAAACCTGTTCATGTGGTAGAAAAAAATACTTCCCAAGTATGGTAAAGAATTTCACATATAGCTGGGCATGGTGATACATGCCTATAATCCCAGCATTTGGGAGGCTGAGGCAGGAGAATCAATGTGAGTTTGAGACCATCTGGGCTACAAGGTGAGCTCAAGGCAGCCTGAACTACATAGTGAGACTCTGTCTCAAAAAGACAAAAAAAAATAATTTCACATACAGATAAATGAAGCATATATGATTCCGATTGGCTGTGATAAAAAAAAATCTACACTAAGGAATATAATAATTATATCAGTTAGTATTTACTACAGAAAACAGATATTTTTAAAAGATATACAAACATACCAGAATTTACAAGATTGGCTTACAATGGCCACCTACGGAGTTGGATGAGGAAGAGTGTGGAGGGTCTGTCTGCACACTGGAGACTAAAGGATTCAGTCAAAGGTCTGGAGCTCACCACAGTGTCCTATGCAAGTCCATGTCAGGAGGCAATGTGTCTGTGAGGGAAGGCTGAACAGTCTATGCCAGAGGCTGAAGGAGCTACACTGGAAGCCAAAGAGTCTGCACCGGAAACCAGGAGATGACAACCAAGGTGACGGTAACACTGGAATTCCTCTGAAGATAGAGAAGCAGATATGTCCTTCTTCACTTTCCTCTGATACCATCCAGGTAACCAGCTGCCCTAAGGCGGGTCTTCCACACCCTAGGGTGTAGAATTGCTGAACTGATTTTGTAAAGCTTTTATTACTCAAATTGACACAATCAATCAACTGTCACAATAGTCAAGATTCAAGAAATTCAACATAAGAACAGATTATTAAAAGCCATTGGAGAAAAGAACCAAATCACCTATAAATGAAAGTCCATCAGAATCACAGCAATCTTCTCAACACAAACTGTCAAGTCAAAGAGACCTTAGAGTGAAGTATTTCAAACCCTAAAAGAAAATGATCTCCAACAGAGACTGATGTAGTCTGCAAAACATCTTTCAAAACTGATGGAGAAATCAGATACTTCTATGACAAAGAACGACTGAGGAAATTCATGAATACCAAATCAGTAAAAGTGATCTGAAAAAAAATTATCTAAAGGACACTCTAGTAGATAGCAAGGATTAAAACTCCATAAACCACAGCAGAATGAATCTACCAGGCAAGACAAGTAATTAAACAGGGGAATTGTTAAAAAGGAATAAAAAACAGGAAAATAGTATAAAACTGATAAGTCAATACATATCAGCTATAACCATCAAAGTAAATGGTCTCAATTCACCAATCAATCAAAAGAAACAGATTGGCAGATTAGATCAAGACACAAGATCCAACAAAATGCTGCATACAAGAAATACACTTAACTCAAAAAATAAATTCATAGACTAAAAGACAAAGGATGGAAGACACCATTCAGGAACCTGGAAAAAAGCAAGGGTAGCTATTCTATTTGCAGACAAAGTATATTTCAAGCCAAGACCGATTAAGACAGACAAAGAACACTACATCCTTATAAAGGGAGCAATCCAAGAGGAAGAGATAACAATCATAAATATAAAAGCAACCAATACCAGAACTCACAACTATATACAACAAATATTAATGGGCATTAAAAAATCAAATAAGCACTAATACAACTGTAACGTGGATCGTCAACACCCCACTATCATAAAATTATACATCAACTAGACAAAAAGATCAATGGAGAAATATCAGAACTGAATAAACTTTTGAGCAAATGGACCTAGCAGATGTCTACAGACTGTACCATCTGACCAAGCAGAACACACATTCTTCTCAGCACTGTATGGGATGTGCTACAAAGTAGACTACATACTATCTCATAGAACATGCTTAAGTAAATGCAGAGGAACTGAAATTATCCCATGCATATTATCAGACCATAGGGTAACGAAATTGGAAACCAAGGGCAAAAGAAATAAGAAAAACTTCAAAAAAAATGCCAATTAAAATTAAAGAAGAAATTAGTTTCTACAGTTAAATGATAATGGCAGACCTTACGAGACACAATGAAAGCAGTCCTACGATGGAAATTTATAGAGGTAAATTTCCATATCAGAAAAAGATTGAGCTCAAAAAAAGAAACTAATGTTGAACCTTGAACTGCTAGAAAAAGAAGAGTAAGTCAAGCCCAAAGCTCATACAAGAGAGGAAATTATAAGGATAAGACCAGAAATTGAGGCAGTGGAGACTAAGAAAATAGTACAAAGAGTCAAAGAGTTGGTTTTTCCTGGCATTATGGCACACACTTGTAACTCCAGCACTTGGGAGGCTGAGGCAGAAGGATCACTGTGAAACGGAGGTTAGTCTGGGCTAGAAAGTGAGATCAAGGCCAGCCTGATCTACATTGAGATTCTGCCTCAAAAAGACAAAAAACAAAACACGAAACAAAAGAGTTGATTCTTTGAAAGATTAAATAAAATTGATAAGCTTTTAGCCAACTTTATCAAAAAATAGAAAGAAAAGACTCAAATCCATGCAATTACAAATGAAAGAGTAAAATCTCAACAGATTCTGCAGAAATCCAGGTCATCAATACCTCCTTCGAGCACCTGTATTCTAATAAAAGGGCAAACACAGAAGAAATGGACAGATTTCTAGATACATATGAATTACCAAAGTTGAATGAAGGTCCAAAATTTTTACATAAATAACAGTCAATGAAATTGAACATGTAATTAAGAACCTACCAACAAGCCAGGTGTGGTGGTGCATATCTATAATCCCAGCACTCAGGAGGCTGAGGCAGGAGGATTGTTGTGAATTCGACACCAGCCTGGGCTACAAAGTGAGCTCAGGGCTATACTGAACTGCATAGTGAGAACCTGTCTCAAAAAGACCAAAAAAAAAAAAAAAACCTATCAACAAAGAAAGGCCCAGATTCTGAAAGATTCACTGCTAAATTTTACAAGAAATGCAAAGAAGGCCTAATGCAAATAATTGTCAAACTTTTTAATGAACCTTAATGGGAAGCAATATGCCCAAATTCATTCTTAGAAGCAAGTACTACTCTAATACCAGAGAAGTATCCAATCAAAAAGAGAAGTGCAATCAAATGCAAAACTCCTCAGCAAAATACTAAAAGACAAAACACAGCAAATCACCTAGAAGATTATAAACCATAACCAAGCAGGATTCATCCCAGGGATGCAAGGATGGTTCAACATACACAAATCAATAATGGAATGCACCACATTAGCAGAGCCAAGGACAAAAATTATATGATCATTTCAGTAGATGGAGAAAAAGTGTTTGACAAAGTCCAACACCCATTTATGCTAAAAAAAAAAACTACAGAAAATTGCAATAGATAGTATTTATCTCAATCTAATAATAAAAAGCCATCTATGACAAACCAGTGGTCAATATCATACTAAATGGACAGAAACTGAAAATTGTCACTCTAAAATCAGGAAAAAGACAAGAATATTCATTATTGCTATTCTTATTCAATACAGTTCTTGCAAAAATTAGCCACAGAAATTAAACAAGAGAAATAAATAAAAGGAATAAGAATAGGAAAAGAAGAAGTTAAATTGTCATCATTTGTGGAGAGTATGCTACTCTACGCAGAAGACTCCAAAAACTTCACCAAAAGACTCCTAGACTTAATAACCAAATTTAGCAACACAGCTGGATAAAATGTCAGTGTTCAAAAATCAATAGCATTCCTGTACACAAATAATAAACTCACTGAGAGAGAAATCACGGAGACAACATCTATCGCAGTAGCATCCAAAAAAATGAAATACCTAGGAATCAGTTTAATGAGGGTAGCAAAAGAACTTTACATTTAAAACTATAGTCCTCTGAATATAGATCAAATAAGATAGCAGAAAATGGGAAAGATATCCCGTGTTCGTAGGTAGGGAAAGCCAATAGAGTGAAAATGGCCATACTTCCATAAATGTTATACAGATTTAATGCAATCCTGATCAAAATATCAATAGCATATCTAATGGAATTAGAGAAAATAATCTTAATATTCATTTGGAACTAGAAAAGACCTCAGATAGCAAAAGCAGTTCTGGACAACAAAAGTAACTCTGCACATACTCAGCCATCTTGTCTTTGATGAAGGAACCAAAAATCTTTGCTAGAAGATAGCCTCTTTAATACATGGTGCTGGAAAACTGGCTTTCCACATGTTGAATGCTAAAACTAGACCAGTATCTTTCACTATGCACTAAACTAAAATTGAATGGATCAAAGATCTAAACTACTAGAAGATAGAATAGGTAAAACTCTTGAAGACCTTGGTGTAGGCAAAGACTTAATGAACAAAACCCCAATTGCACAGGAACTATCATAAACAATCAACAGCTGGGATCTCATCTTAGTAAAATGTTTTTGCACAGCAAAAGAAACCACCAACAGTAAAGAAACAACCTGCAATATGGGAGAAAACTTTCCTAGCTGTTCCTCAGAAAAAATAACTAACATCTAGAATATATATAAAGAATTCAAAAAAATCAGACCCCCCCCAATCTAAAGACTCAATCCAAAAATGGGCATCTGAAATGAATAAACACTTCTCAGATGAAGAAGTACAAAAAGCCAATAACTATATGAGAAAATACTCAACATGTTTGGTCATTTAAGAGATGTAAAAACAACTCTGAGATTCCATCTCACTCCAGAAAAAAAAAAAGGCTATTATAAAGAAATCAACCAATAAAAAAATATTGGCAGAGATGTGGGGGAAAAGGAACCCTTCTCCACTGTTGATGGGAGTGTAGACTGGTGCAATCGCTGTGGAAATTTCTGAGGAAACTAAAACTAGTGGTTCCATTTGACCCAGCTATTCCCCTTCTTGGTATCTTCCTGAAAGAATTAAAAGTATCAGCACAGCGAAATACACAAACTCGTGTTTCTAATACTTTTTTTGTGGAACCGGGGATCAAACGCACAACCTCAACCTTGCCAGGCAGGTGCTTATGCCACTGAGCTAAATCCCCAGACCTGACAAGCTCATGTTCATAATGGCACAGTTTTTAATTGCTAAATCTTGGAAACAACCCAAATGGCCATCAGTCAATGAACGGGAAGAAAAGGTGTACTTTTGTTTTATAGTCAGTGCAGTGGTACTCTGCTATAAAGCTTGAGTCATCTCAAGCTAAACGAATGCACTGGAGGCCCTTAGGTGACATAAGTGACATAAATCCCACCCAGGTATGTAAATATCGCATTGTTTCTCTGGTGTGAGAAACCTAAAGTGTAAATAAAGACTAAAACATATAATAGAAGTTGGGAAATCAGAAGAAAATGTTAAAATGAAAAGGAGAACGAGAAAGATGAAGGGGAGCAATTTTTTAAAAAAGACTAGAGAACAAAATGGAAATAAAGCTTTTGTAAATGAGTAAAGAAGAGCAGAGGGGCTTGAAGGGAATAAAAAAAAAGAAGGAAGGCATGTCATTTACAGGTATAAATCCTGCTGAGTATCATCACTATGCATAGCTAAAATACATCAATAAAAATTTTTAAATGCAAAAATAGAAAAAAGAAAACAAGCTTTTCCTTGTCTCACAGGATCTCAACTTCCAGTTCTGTCTCCCTCGAAATTTTTTGCGTTTGGGTTTGGGTTTTTTTGTTTGGTTGGTTGGTTGTTTTTTTTTTTTTTTTTTTTTTTTGGTTTTTCAGGAGTTTTTTATTTGTTTGTTTGAGTTTTTTATTTTATTTTGTTTTTTGGTGGTGGTGGTAATTTGGTGAGGGTTGTTTTGTTTCATTTGTTTTGTTTTGTCTTTTTAAGACAGAGTTTCAGTATGCAGTTTAGACTGGTCTTGAACTCAGTTTATACCCCAGGCTGGCCTTGAACTCACAGCAATCCTCTTCCTGGGTGCTGGGATTATAGGTGCACACCACGACGCCTGGCACCACTAGAAATTTAGGATGGAGCGCAAGTTTGGTAAATGTTTTTGGAATTTTGGAGTGAAAGAATAAAGAAGCGAAAGAACTGAATGAATGCCAGGGAGACTTCCTAGAGCCTCAGAGAAGCCTGCACAACTCTTGCGCCAATGGCCAGGAGTTAGAGGGAATTCAGAGTCCAGGAAGTCCACTGCTTTTCACCCTAGGTTGGGCTAGGGGTCCAGATGAGTCCCAGTGGCTGCATCTCCTCCAGATAAAACCAGGCTCTGACTCCTGTGGACTTTCTGCCGGGCTCTGGAAACAGCTTTTGCTTCTTTAGAAAGCTTCAACACCCTTAGTCTACCTCGGCCAACTGCACAGTTTCTTCTGCGTTCTGCTTTGAGGGGACTCGACACCCTCAAGGGAGGCCAGAATGGTACCAGGATTCTCAGCTTAGCCCACAGCCAGCCATGTGCTTCTGGCTGCACGCGGAGAGGACCTCCCACTATCCCACTCAGCCAAAAGGAGCATCCAAAGGGGCTGAGGGGACTAGAGGGAGGGAGCGGCGCATGGGAGACAGCTGGACTAACACCTGATCTGACTGGGAGCAGATGCTGTGTCCAGGCGGGGAGGCCCGAAGATAGGGTGGGGACCCCCAAATCATGGCAAACTTCAGGAGCCTACACTGGCTTCAGTGAAGTAGGAAAAGCGCCCTCTAGGATTTAGGCGGATCAGGAGTAGCCACAACCCTAAAGCATGGAGGTCGGAAGAAGCCTGGAGAAAGCAATAAAAGGGCAAATTGCTGCCTCCACAGCGCGGAGAGGAGCATCTCAGGCGGCTTGAGAGGCTACGGCTGGGGACCCCCGGCTGCTGCCAGCACGTACACAGCGAGCGGCGCCACCTCCTGGCGCCTGTGGGGCGTGCAGCTCACTGCCGCCGCGGGCGGGCTCAGAGTGAACTCCTAAGATACCCCTTGTTATGCTTTACCAGTTACAAGTTTACAGCCAGTCTGAATTCCTGTCATACACACACGCACACACGCACGCACACCTCACAAGCCTTCGTCCCCCAATTTATTTCATATCAGCTCCCAACCATCAAACCATTTCACCCTTAAATGTTTCAGTGTGTACCTCTAAAATAATATTGGAACAAGGTAACCACAGTACCATTATCCTTAATGGTCTCCAATATTCAGCTGTCTCACAAATCCCTGCTTCTCTATATCTTATTCATCGGACACCTCAAAAGTCTACACATTGGGAATGGTTTGGCATCCTTTGAGTCTTTTTCAATCTATGTTTTCTTTCCTTCCTTTTTTTCTCATGACTCATAGTAGGAAGCTGGTCCTTCATCCTGGGTTTTGTGGGCTGCCTGTCTGTGGGGTTGTTTTCCATGTCTCTTAGACTTTCTGGCTTGTGAATGCTGCAGCTGGGTTGAACATACAGGGCTTCTCAGGCTGTTTTGCTCTTCTGTCAAGTCTCCTTGTGTCCTGTCAGCAGCCCTTCCTCTCATGATGTCAGCAGTTATGGTCATGACTCCCAGCCAGTGGTCACTGAGGGCTGCAGAATGGTGATATTCTAACTGCATCATCAGCTATTTACTTTTAAATCAGAGACTCACTACTGATTCAGAGCCACAACACCTCCCACAACAAAGATGCATGTGGAAGAAAAATCTCTTCTGGACTTGACCCCAGCTGTCTTCTCCTCTTTAGAGCTGTGTGGGCCAAAGAGGCAGCCTCCATCCACACATAGCTAATGAGCATCTGCAAAGGAGCCTTCCAAGTCTGAGATGTACTGTGAATGCAAAACATATTTCAGGTCTCAGTGACTTCAAAAGAGAAAAGAAATAAAACATCCATTAATAATTTTTATACCGTTGGCATGCTGAAATAATATTTTAACATACTGAGTTAAATGAGCTACATTATGATAATTAATTTTATCTTTTTACTTTTTAAATATGATTAGTAGGGAACTTTTAATTATTTATACATTTCATATTTTTTGTTTGTTTGATACTGTTCATCTAAGACCTAACAGTTGTAATGAATTCATTAACTTTTCTAATAATTATTGAACACTATCTATGTGTCAGGCACTGTTCAAAAGATATGGTAGTGAATAAAATAAGCAAAGCCCCTGCCCTCAAAGCCCTGGGAGCGTGGATTACAGAAGGCAGAGCCATATTAGCAAATCTCTAGAACATCAGATGGTGATAAAGTATTGGGGGATTAATTAAGGAAGACTTCTCTGAGTAGGGGACCTTTGATCAGGAATCCCAAAGAGGTAAAGCAGTGTGCTCTGTGCATATCTAGGCAAAGAATTCTAGAAAGATGGAGGAGAGGCAATCATGCAAGACCAATGTAATGACCAACAGGATTTAGTTTTGCTTTTTTAAAGTAAGATATAACTTATATGTGGTAAATGTCATCTTTTTTAACTACACAGTTTGATGAATGTTGAAAAGTATATATAATTAATTTTACCTTCATGAAATCACCACCACAATCAAGACATAGAATATTTCCATTATCAGTAAGGATTCTTGTCCCTTTCAACCAACCCCTCCTCCCACTCCAGTCTTCTCTTAGTTTGTTCATTGCCAGGACAAAATATCCAGCACCCACAAGTTAAAGAAGGAAAGGTTCATTTAGCCCACAGTTTGTAGAGATGTCAGTCCACAGTCAGAGGTAGGGCAGTGTGACCAAGAGGCAGGATAGAGGAGAAAGAGCTCATGGCAGGGCAAACAGCAATCAGCAAGATTTCCTTCTTTCCCTTTTTATTCCATCTAGGCTACGAGCCTATTGGCTGGTTCTACTCACACCCAAGGTAGGTCTTTCCTCTTCAGTAAATCCATCATTCACATCCAGAACTATGCAAAATCAATCATCAGATTAATCCAGTATCACACACTCAAGATCCAGTTATTCTCAAGTCCCACCTATTAGCACATGAAGTTTTGGGAGGACATCTAGATATAAGCCAACAAACTTCTCACAACAATTTATCCAACCCTGTGATTTTGGTCTTGCCAGAATGTCATATAAATGAAAATATGCTATTACAGCCTTTTGAGTCTGGAGGGGGACACAACCTGCAGGAGGCTTCTTTCACTTACTGCTTCTAAGAGACATCCCTGTTGTGTTTAGCAGTAGTCTTTCTTTTTATTGTTAAGTAGTATTATACTGTACAGACTCTTTATTCATTCACCAGGTGGTGAACAGGAGAAATTTTAAAGCTGATTAAGGCAAAAGGAGAAACAACAGAACAGTAAATGAAAGACAGGAAATACTATTGCAGAAGTGAGGCATAACAGAGCAGTATCTACAATAAAGAAAATTGGCTTGTAGTCATCAATCAAAGGATAACTGAGCTTAAGATTGTGTGAGCAAAATAAGACCAGGTAGTGTGCTATTCACAAACACTTAGCACAAAAGAACACAGAGATCGAAAAGGATAAAAAAGCACATGCCAGCGCCAAGGGTATAGTTCAGTGGCACAGCGCCTGCCTGGCAAGTGCAAGGCCGTGAGTCCAATCCCTGGTACAAAAAAAAAAAAAAAGTCACATGTCAGATAAATACAAACCAAAAGAAGGTTGAGGTGATCATTTTGCTAACTCACAAAATCTAATTTAATGCAAACAATGAATCATGGGAAAGAATTATAGGTTTTCAAATGGCCATCCATAAGCATTTATTTTCACTAAAAATTATAGCTTCAAAATATATAAAACTCCAAATTACAGAATCAAATAGAGAGATAAATAAACCAAAAATTATATTTAAAGAATTTAATTTATCTTTCTAAGAAACTGACTGACCAGACAAACAAAAATTGCAGTCAGTAAGCTAATATATATCGAATTCTGTCCTCTATGACCATTTAACGTTCTTCTCAAGCATGCATGGAACATTGCATAAAACTAAACATTAAAATAAACCAAAATAAATTTCCAAAGATCAGCATCAATTCAGCTTTCTTTTTTGACCATATGTAATAAAATTTTTAAAAATACTACTGACAAATCCCTCTTATTTTTAGAAACTGAATAACACAGTGCTGAATGACCTATGAGTTAATAAGGAAATTGTCAGAACTAAACAAGTAAGTACCACATGTCAAAATTGAGAGGAATAACCTAAAGCTAAACCTGGAAGAAATGTATCATTTGAAAAGTATTTATCAGGAAACCAGAAAGATTTAACGAGGCTGGGGATATGCCTTAGTGGCACAGCACTTGCCTGGCAAGTGCAAGGTCTTGAGTTTGATTCCCATTACCAAAAAATAAATTTAATGAAAACAAGCTAAATGTTCATTAATGAAGTTGGAAGAGAACAAGAGAGGCAAAGGCAGCTTGGACTAACAGTAGCAGAGAGAGAGAAATCCAGGCAAATCTGGGATGTGTTTTGAAGACAGAATAAATAGGGTAACTATGAGACTAGAATTCAGTAAAAGTCATAACCAGAGATCAGAATGTCAGGGAGTCATCAGAATGTCAATGTGATATAACACTGCAGCCAGCCGGAGGGCAAGTTACCAGGGCAGAGCGAGGGCCGGTGCACTCACCTGAGACCGGGGTGGTTAAATCTACCTGGAGTCCCAGGAGACGCTAGGTGGAGAGATGCTGCCCCAGGCCAGCAAAGCTCATGAGAGCCCAGTATGTAAACCAGAACCCTCCACGAGGCATAATCATCAGGCATTGTCATTGTCACCATCACCACAGCCATCTGTTTCTTTATTCATTTATTCAGTATCTCACGCAGGAGATATTATTGTCCCTGTTACATGAAATGGAAAAACTGAAATTCACCAAGGTTTGGTAATTTTGTCCACAACAGAGGCAGGATTCAGTCCCACGCATGGAGCATGGCCCTGCCAATGTTCACAACAGTGAAAAACCTGGAAACAACCCCAGTTCCCATCATTCGAGCAATTACAGGGACAAGGGATAGACTGATATTATTCAAAACTATTTTAAAAGTCAGACATTGGGCGGCAGCAAGAGCCCTGTTTGGAGAGCCCACCACAGGGCCCAGGCCCAGCTCCACCACACATGGGTGTGTGGTCTGCAGCAAGCCGCTCTCTCTGAGCCTCAGCTTCCTTATCTGGTCAGTGAGGGCTATGACTCCCTCTTCTGGGATCTCTATAGGTCTTTAGTGAAAGCCAGACACAAACATGTGACCTCTTCATTTCAATAGAAGGCTTTACAAGCTTAAGGGACAATGGCTACTGCTTTTAGAACTCTAAACAGACCTGGCCTCACTGGGGTGACTCTTAGGACCAGGGAGGTCCAGCCCTGTTGGCAGTGTGACAGCCAGATTTTCAGACTCCCCAATGTCTCTCTAGCCTTACACACAGAGAGAAACACTTTTAAGCTCAATCAACTACACCCTTTCTGCCTTGTACCCTACCTTCACAGGTCTTTCTGTGACCTTCCAAAGGGCATGAGTTCCCAAAACAATAAATTCAAAGGACCTAGAGTACACACCCACCTGTAGTACCCCACACACCCTGCCTTTCCTAGACCAGCAGTTCCCCCGTAGCCTAGACAAAGGACTTTGCTATCCCAGAGGTAGACTGGCCCCATGTATGCATGCCTAGGCTCAAAGCGCCAAAAGGAGGTTACCTGCAGGGAGATAAAGGATGTGGTGGGAGCTTAGACAGTAGGATAGAGGGACACAGCCTGGTGGTGGACACAAACTAGAGGCAGACACCCTGTGGTGAATACAACTCTGGGGACAGAAGAGGAAATGCTTGCAGGCCAGAGCCTCCACGTGCACTCTGGCCTCAGCCTCCCCTGCTGTAGGGTTTAATGCAGGCTCATAACCCTGATCATGCCCTTCCTCCTCCCCTGGGAGGCTGGTGATAAAACACAAGGAGTAAAAACAATCATTGCTGGAGGCCTAATTATGGCAAGCAGCCTGGCATGCTGTATATAGACTCTGCTTTGGGGGAAATGTGCTGATTTATGCAGTTCCCAGCATTTAAAGGTGGAGACCAGACTGTGGCTGAATCAGATCAGATCATTCTCTGGGACAGATTGCAACTCTGGACTGCTGAGCAAAAATCTGCAAAGGTTTGTCAGTGCTCCTCCTGTCTCTCCTCTCCGAACCCACTCCCAGCTGCAAAGTTGGGTTCTCAGACCTCTCCTTTGAGCCAAAGATCAGAACTGAATCCACAGACATTAATGCAGTAGCTAATAACTACTGAGCATCTTTACTGTGCTTGGCTCTGATGAAACCTAGGCATCTCAAACCAAGGCCTCTGGAATCTCACAGCCCAGTGGGACATAAACACACACGGAGAGCCTCCTTGTGCCAATGGCTGTCAGTTGTAGAAGGCTACAGAAATTGTGCCAGAACCCCTTTCCTCTGTTCCCCATGACTGTTAAGACCCCTGATTCGCCCCCAGTCTGACTCCAGTCAGGTGACTGTTCTTGGCCAACAGAATGCACACAAAGGCTGGAGAAGCTCTTTAGCAACAGGGTTTGTTTTCTTTTGAGGCTCTTGGAAATTTAGCAAATGAAAAAATGAGACTAGCCTGCTGAAGGACAAGAGACCACCCAGAGCCATATGGAGAGAGACCCACTCACATCATCACAGACGTTGAGGCCATTAGAAGCCAGCAGGTCTGGGCACCCCACCAGTGCTCAGCAGACCCCCCAAACAAGCCCAGCTTGGTCCAGAAACCCACTCAGCTGAGCCCAGGCCAAACTGCAAAGATACTACATTAACTGTAAGTTAAATAAATGGTTGTAAGTTTTTTAATGTTGTTGTTATTGTTATTTTTATTGTTTTTGTGGCTTTGTAAGCCCTCCAAGTAAATGAGAGAACCAGGCATGGTAGTGCACTCAGGAGGATGGGACAGGAGAATTACTGAAAGTTCAAGTCCAGCCTAAACAATATAGTGACTTCAAGGCCAACCTGAATTACACAGCAAGCCTCTGTCTCAAAAAAAAAAAAAAGACAGAGAAATAGATAAATAGATATAAGGTGCCCGGGCATGGTGGCACGTACCTATAATCCCAGCACTGGGAAGACCAAGGTAGGAAGCTGGGTCTACACAGTGAGTTCAAGGCCAGCCTGAACTACACAGCAAAACCCTGTCTTAAAAACCAAAAATAAGTAAATGAAAGAACTAAGCCAGACTGGAAAACAAGATTTACCAGTAAGGCAGGGTAATCTAGGCAGAGGAAACAGCATAAGCAATGGCGTGTAACACAAAGGACTTCCAAAGAAGTGTCCTGAACCAAGATGAGAACACGGGGCCTCTGCAGAAAGACAAGCTGATGAGCTGGCCCTCAAGTGAGGGGGTCTGAACTTGCCCCACAGAACTGTAAGGAGCCCCTGGAGAATGTAAGCAGGACAGGTTGACAAAGAGGTGTGTATTGTGCAAAGGTCCCATCTGGCAGCAGTGGGCAGAGTCAGATGTCCATTCTTCACCCCAGCAAGTGGATGCCACTGCCTGCCTCTAAATAAGACAGCAGGCGGCAGCCTCTCCTTTCGGTCCTCTTTGCTCCTGAACTCAAGCAGGTGGTACAACTGAGACCTCAAACAAACTCATTTACTGTGAACTCAAAGAACATATTTCCCAAGAACTTCGATTTAAACTTCATTATTGCTGTCTCAAAGGTGAATGACAGGCATGGTGGATACTCAAAAAGTTGATGACAAGAAGAGACGGCACAAGCAGCGGGAATCACAGCTATAGAAAGTTAACTCTTTGCAGATTAAATGAGACCAAGGCCCAGCTGGCTCGGTCCCCGCTGAAGTAGGTGTCTTCCAGACATTTCTTCAGTGGCAGGATGCTCAGGGCTTTCTCCATCCAAAATATTCCATCCTCAGCTGACCCCAAGCCTCCCACTTGGTCAACTGCAGCTTTTCGAGGGGGTAAGATGCCTGTGGAGACCTGGTTTGTCTCTTCTTGGCCTGGACGTAATTCTGGAATGATTTGACTTCAACAGAATGGGAAGGGGACAGTCACTTCCTTCCTTTCCCAAACTGAACTTCTACAATGTAACCTGAACAAGCTTTCCTGACAGCTGTATTAGTGCTATCCCACCTCACACCCAGGATCTTTTCTCGGGCTAAGACTGTGCTTTGCACCTTCTCTTATAGCTGAATTGCAGTTATTTTACCATGTGACAAGGTGATTGAAAAACAGGCCCCAGAGCAAATTCATCTTTGTCTCTCCCTTACCAAGCTCAGCACAAGGTCTGGCATAGACTGGCAGTGCATCAATGTCTGCGGAATGAAGAGTGAGCACTACCAGATGGGAGGCCCTGAGCAGACACTACCAAAGGGCCAATGTAGAAGCTCAGGATCTACCACCCAGGTCTGAATCTCTGTCCCCAGTAACTCTCCCCCATCAGCCCACAGTTTCCAAACTGTCCACAAACCAGGAAAAAAGCCCTGACAGACCCAACCTTGGTGGCAACTGATCAGAGATTTCTAGACTACAGAGCTGTAGTCAACTTGCATTGTTTAAAAATCAACTTGCATTGTTTAAGCCAGCCAGCCTAAGGTACTTTGCCACAGCAGCCCAAACAGGGTAAGGAGCTGAGTTCAAATACTTAGGTCCAGCAAAAGCCTCCTTGGGCTCAGCAACATACTCTGGAGGAGGGTCAGGGACACCAGAGTCTGCTTGAGAGAAACAGCAATACCCATAGATACCCCTGAACCACAGCTCGAGGCCAGTGATGCAACATTTCAACATCTGCTAGAGTTGCATTGCTTTTAGCAACACCGTATTTTTGCAAAGCTGGGTTTTCAGTGGTTATGGTGATAAAAAAGCAAGTTCCATATGAAAACCAGCGTACACCGGGAAATGAAGGTGGTGGGATTCAATCTGATTCTCAGTTTGGAGAAACTACAGTGTCTGATGGCACACACATGCCATTACTGCATAATTCTTGTTACTTGAGATAAAATAAAAAAAATTTTCTCTCAATTTATGTGAGCTACTTTCTTTGCAAATGATTATTAAGCTGCGAGGGCATCCAAATACACATTATTTGGATTTAAGAACTTAAGAAGCAAAACTACTAGGTATATCTTTCGGCCGTAAGGTACCATGAAAATTTTATTAAGATATGAAGGATACTGAAAACAGAGGAATTGTGGAAACCTCAGTTTTAAGCATTTTTACCTGGACTTCAGTTTCTCTTCACTATCTGAACTGGGAACAATTATATATCATAAGGCTATTGATACACTCAAATAGGAGAGGATATATGCAGTGTTTAGAATGGTATCTGGCTCGTAAAAGCCACTCTGTATATGTTGTTGTTGGTATATAAAGGCCACATCAGCAATTGGCATTACCAAAGGAGAAATATCCAAAGTGCAGCAAAGAACAATTTTCTAGCAATCTCTTCTTTTATTAATGATGCAACTACTACACACAAAGTGCTCTGACATACATCACTAGGAGTCCCAAGGAGAACCTGCCAGCTGCAGTTTACCCCTGAAACCTTGAGGAAGGTGCCCTTTCTCCCTAAGCCTCAGTTTCCACACCTGTATGCCACACATTCAGTGGTGATGACCACGTTGTTGGGAGAGGGAGCATAAGTCCCTTTCCTCAGGTGCACAAACTCCAACAGGGACCGACAAGGAGAAGAGGTACAGCCGGGCTGCCAACCGTGCAACGTGCAGATGTGGCAGTCGACAGTGTGCAGCTGATCTGCCAATCACAGGCTACTGTTACCAGCCTGTGAGGTGGGTTCCCCTGCATTCTGTGGGTAAAAGAATAAGTTTCACAGCTTGCTCAGGGTGGAAGGTAGTGAAGCCCTTCACTGCTACAAAACATTCCCTTCAGACTGTTGGAGACCTCTCACTAACTCAGACTATCTCTGAGTCTGTGGATCAAGGTTTTGCCTGCTATAAAATCAATTTCATATCCAATTCCTTAAAGAGAGAGTTGTTATTAAACCAACCTATAACTTTTAAAGTGTGGTTTTGTATTGGGGCAAAGGAGGAGGCAAAAAATAAAAAAAATAAAAAAAGAGGAGGAAGAGGAGAAGAGGAGGAAGAAGAAAGCCTTCTTTCAAAAAAAAGGATCTCAGTTTTCATCAGATCAAATTTGCTTTGCCATTTGCCTCTAGGGTTCCTAGGGATTCTGATTTTTTAATGCTGAATTTATTCCTTTATTAGACAGTCATTGAAATCGACCTCATTCCCATGGAGGAGCGATTATGGATTCAGTCCTTTTACAAGGCTGCCGGCTGACAGAGGAGACTCTGCAGGTAGCTTCAAGGAAATATTGTGTTTCATAAAATGAGAGATGAGGTTGCTGTAAAGCTGATTTTGGCATGCTTTCCTAAATTAAAATACTACTACTAATCATAATAATAATGGGGAAAAGTTTCTTCCAGATTTATATCCATGAATAAGGTCTCAAAATTTAAGAAAAGAAAAAAACTAATGAATGAAGATGAACCCCAGGCCCTGGCCCCAGCCTCTGGTGCTCCGGGCGCCCCAGGGCAGACAGCAGAAACACCCTGGCCTCCCAGATCCTCCCCAAGGGCACATGGCATTTGGACAGAATATTTACATGCAACCCAACAATTGCCTTCAGGGCTTTAAAAAAATTGGCTTGTTCCACCCTTGAAATGGACCCTATGACTTCATGACACCCTTGGAAGAGAGTGAGAGGACAGCCCTCCCACCGCTACAGAGGGGTGCAGTCAGAGCTGAGAGCTTCCTTCCTAGACAGTCTGAGACCCAGATACTCCAGGCTTGGATCCTGGCTCTGCCACTTCCTGGCTGTGTGATTTTCAGCAAGTCATTAACCATTCTGTGCTTTGCTCTTCTCATCTGCTGAGTGGAAATAACCATCAAGACCCAAATGACTTAATATTTGTAAAGTTCTTGGAACAGGGACTGGCATGTGATGGGAGCAAGCTGCTGGGGCTGTGTCTCACATCTGGCCCACAGATGCTCTTCCTTCCCTGCCGGCCAGCTCCTCCAGATACTCCATTTCCCCAGCGAGTTCAACGTCACTTTCTAACTTTTGCCTTCACCTGTCTTCCCACCCGCCAGAAAAGTTTGTTGGGCCTTAGCACCACTCAGCAGCCCGCCATTTCTTCCTCGTCCATCCTCTTGTCTTCTCCTGGAACCTGCCTCTCTCATCAAACCCTCACTCTTACCCCCTCTCCTTCCCAAAGAAAACAGTGAACACACAGAGCCCTCAGCCTCCTTCTGTGCTTCTCATCCTCTCCCGCTCCTGGCCATCCCCGCCCACTCCCACGCTCCTTCCTGCCAGGAGGAAGGTCCCGTCACTGCCATGTGAGGCTGGCTGCCATCTCTGTCGGGGTCTGCCAGCGCGGCTGTGTAGTTTGCACATTGTACAGGGCCATCTAGCCAAGGCACAATGGAAACTGAAAGATGAAGCAGGAGGATCACAAGTTCAAAGCCTGTCTGGGCAGCTTAGTGAAACTCTCTCAAGACAGAATAAGGAAAGGCCCTGGGTTCAGTATCCAGGACTGAGTCAGAAAAGAAGAGCATGATGGTCCTCAAAAGGAATTTTCTTCTGCAGTGACCCCAAATGCCTTGCAGCCAGCCCAACTACATCAGGTACCTCAGGCTGCTCTTGGGAGATATATGCCTTGGCTGCAGCAGGCTTCGGATGTGGACCTATCCCAGATACTCTTCCCTGCAGCCCCTCTGGATGGGATCTCACTCTGCAGCTCTCTAAATGACTCCCCAGCTCTGCAGCCTCCTCCACCTCTGACCAAACAAAGTCTAACACTGCACATCTGCCTGGTGAGTTCACACACTGTTCCCCTCTTACACTGCAGCACATAACCTAGTAAGTATGCCTCTTCTAGATAGAAAATTCTTGTTTTTCATATCTTTCTGGTTTTGGTTTTGGTTTTTTGACACAAGGTCTCCTGCATAGCCCAGGTTGGCCTCAAACTCACAGCAATCTTCCTGCCTCTGCCTCCTGAGTGCTGGAATTACAGGCATGTGCCACCACATCCAGTTTGTCTTTTCATGATTTCCATCTCAAGTAGAGCACACTGAGATGATGCACTAAAAGTAGGTAATACCAAAGGCCATGGCACTGAAAGCAGTCAGCAGCCAGAGCTGGTGATACTGAAGTCAATGGCAAGCCACAGAGAATTGCCAGCAGGTTCCACCTCCAGTAACCAGAAGAGTTCCCAAGGCCTTGTCAGTAGCAGTTTGCTCCAAGTCCACCAATGCTAAAAGAGCTGATAGCCACTGGCATTCAAAGTCCAGGCCTGTTAACACTAAAATTTCACCAATTTGGGATTTCTAAGCGAACTGAATAGGAACCCTCAACTGATTGATAATAACTTGGAAACCCATACAGGAACTCTCCCCATTAGAAGAGCCTCATGGGCTGGAGATGTGGCTTAGTGGTAGAGCTCTTGTCTTGCATGCACAGGCCCAGGCCTGAAAAAAGGGGAGGGAAGGGAAGGAAAAGTAGTTTCTCCAAATTGACATATGCCGTAAGTAGAAAACACACATTGACTTCAAGGACTTAGTAAAAAAATTCAAATATCAATAATCTTCATATTACATGTTACATTAGTTAAGGCTGTTGTAACACAGTACCACAGACTGTGTGGCTGAAAACAAAATCTGCCTCACAATTTTGGGGGCTAAAATTGGAAATCAAGGTATCAGCAGAGAAATTGTTCTTCTACAAACTAGACTAGCAATACTTCCCTGCCCTTTCCTAACTTCTGATGGGCTGCTGGTCCTTAGCTTGCAGCTACACTGTTCCAGTGTCTACCTCTGTGGTCACATGGTATTCTCCTTATATTGTTGTGTCACCACACAGCATTGTCCTCATCCGCATGACCAAGAATACTGGTCATACGGAATGCAGTGTGGCATCTATGGGGCATCTCCTTCTGAAAGTGGTAGCCATTGTTAACTCCTTATTATCTTGTTTTGATGTCCTGTATCATTTTCATTGCTTGGTTGGGTTGGGTTTTATTCTGTTTTACTTTGTTTGATTTTGTTATATCCAATGTCATGGGCAGCTATTTCAAAGAAAGCAAGATACATTATGGTAGCCATTTTGGATTTACTATTGGCTTGTTTTGAAGCCCTTTATTGCATTCATTGTTTTGTTTTTATTGGTTCTACTTCGTTCTGTTTTGTTTGATTTCTACTATGTGTAAGGCATCAACAGCTATTTCAAAGACAACAAGAGGCATTATGGTAACCACTGTTCATTTTATATTGTTTTGAAGTCCTATGTCACTTACACTGGTTTGTTATGATTGGATTTGCTCTGTTTTATTTTGCTTATTTTTATTCTCTTTAAAATAAAAAAGAAGAATATTGGTCACGTTGGATTAAGAGCCTATCCTACCTGTAACCTACCTATGACCTCATCTTAACCAGATATGTCTACAACAACCCTATTTCCAAATAAGGTCATATTCTGAGGGTTTCAATACGTCTTTTTGAGGCACTCACTCAACTTAATACACTGAGTCATATAAAATGATTAATTGCACATGGGGCTGACACTGTATTTCAGTTGGATTGCTGGCTAGGAGCATGTGCATTATAGCTTCACTTGCTATTTACTATTGATTAGGTAACTTCACAACTGAAAGAGTAGATAACCAATAGCGATCCAAAAGCAAGTAACAGTTAATCATAAAAAAACAACAGTGACCAGTGAACTTTATCCTGCAGAAATGCAAATGACAAGATTATAATTCAAAGCATGTAAGATTTCTTTCACACATTCTTTGGCAATCTTACTCCAACATTCTTTCTCTTAAGTGACTATAAATATTTCTCTCCTCTTCTTGAACTAACCATCTTGCTGAATAGCTCACTAAAAGGTTAAGTAAATCTTTGTTCCATGTCACTTTGTGGGAAATTGAGTTTCAACACTTAGAAAGTGGTGTTTTGACACAGGATTCTGAAGAAAGGAGCCATTTGCCTTCCCATCCCATCTTTCCTGAGCAAGACCTGGATCCTGCAGAAATCACTGCTGTGCGACTCCCTACTTCCCTGACAATTAACTAGCAAGCAATGCAGAGGTAACAGTCAAAAGTGGCTATTCCAGCAAAAAGCTGGGCTCTAAGTATCCACAGAGCCTGCATGAGACTGCTGGGCCTTCCTGACCTTTACAAGACCAGGAAGCTGCTGACACAGGGTGATTACCCAGCAGCAAACCTAGGATTGTTCAGAGACCAGGGAGCAGGGCAGCCTCCTTCAGATGCCGTGGCAGAGGGCAATGACAGCTTCCTGAGAACCACGGAGCCTCAGGGTCAGAGACCCTTGATCTCTGTCCATCTCAGCCAGATCTTGAAAACAAGCCTGAACAAGCCCTCTGACTTAACTTGCATCCAGTTACTCGTTTTCATCACTGATTTTTAGAAGTAGCTTATCTGAACAATAAAGTAATAGACCCCTACCAGCTTTGCTATAGATAACACCTTTGGTGTATGGTCACCTTGGTAACAACTGTTCAAATTTTTCAAGAATTTGGAAGTAGATCTAATTGGTTGAAACTATTTGCTTGGGCTTACACAGGTATCATACTGTTGCTAGATGTTGGTGGCACCCAGTGGTCCTTTCCAGCCTCTTACTTCACTATTCAAAGAATTAGAAAAATCAGAGAACTTGTAAGCTTCACAGTTATTAAAGGTAAGAGAGAGAAGCAATGAAAAAGAAGTGTCCTGGGCTGGGGATTTAGCTCAGCGGCATAAGCACCTGCCTTACAAGCACACAGTCCTGAGTTCAACCCTACTACCAAAAAACAAAAACAAAAAAATCCAAGCTGAAAGAAAATGTTTCTCTGGAGATTTAGCTCAGTGGCGTAAGCACCTGTCTGGCAAGTGTGAAGTCATGAGTTTGATCCCCGGTACCAAAAAAAAAAAAAGAAGCGTCCTAAAAGAAAAGAAAAGAAAAGAGAAAATACTTCCTGCATGCAGGATGGGCCACTACAGAAATGAGAGAACAGTGACCAGGAGGCTAAGGCTACCATCTTTTGTATCTTCCTTCTGACGTCTGATCCAGGACATTGCATGCAGGGATATCTGTATACATGCATTCCCAGCCCTCTGTATGCATCTCCATGATTGACAGATCATGTCCAACTGCCCAGCTGACCTGCCATTCCCTAATCTCCTACTTCAGTGATGTCAGGAGCTGAAAATGCCACTCTTGGGTCATGTCAATGTCACCATTTTCTGGACATGCATCCTGTGAGTCATGAAATTTCATTACACAGGAAGACCACTGATTACTTCACTTTTCCCTATCTCTAATCACTTCAAGCCTTCCTATGCCTTTGTCCTAAATACCCTTAAGCCCTATATTTGGGGAGCAGCCTCCACACATACAGCAGCCTCATGAAAAAAAAATTCCTATTTTGCAAAATTATACTGTTTATATAACAATTTAAAGACTAAATCCTAAGCAGCCAGTAGCATATGATAGCACCTCAGAGAGCTCCCAAAGGAAAATGAGATAGAACAAGCAGGTGCCAGGTCCACAAAACAGAACTGTAGCCTGAAGAGACAAATTAACACCTGACTGTTTAAAAAATGATGATAGCAGGCTTTATGAGGACCCATATGCATCACGAAAAGAACTTCTGAAGCTTAAAACAAGAACTTTGAGCTTTAGAAAAACAGATAAATTAAAGAAAAGGATGTCATTGCTGAGCACTGAATCACACACCTGGAAGATCAAGTATAAGAAGTATCTTAAAGCTTAGAGAAGAAAGATAATGAGATAAAAGTCATGAGGGAAAAGATAAAAGATTTAGAGAAAAGATCCAGGAATCCTAACATGCAAGGAACAAAAGTTCCAGATGGAGATAAAGTACGAGTTGGAAAAGAGGGAATAATTAAAACACACGCCAGAAGAACATTTCCCTGCACTGAGGAAAGACTTGAATAGTTTGCTCAGCCCACAGAGACAGAACAACTGCCTGACTCAGAAGTTATTCACGTGATATGATGGAAGAAACACATTCAAGGATAGAGGAGAACTCAGAGGTGAGCCAGCAGATAAGAGCCAACAAGCGAGAACTACGCAAGGTCACCACTTCACCTCTGCCCTCCAAATCTCCTGCAGGAAGCTCCCTTGTGGCTCATGCCAACCGGAAATGTATAGGTAAGGCAATCTGTAAAATGCAGATCAGTCTAGCCGAGTTCACACATTTCAAAGCCACCCTATCAGCGAGGCAAAAAGAACCAAACAGCTATTTTTTACCCCATTCCTGTCAAAGACCAGTAAGGCAACACCACAAAAGCTTAGCCATCTCTATCTAAAGGAGGAACATTTAATAGGCAAGTTCTGTCTCAGTGCTCCCCTATCAGGCTGGCAGAGATCACATGAGGAGTACATCATGATACAAGGGCCCCTCCCACCCAAACCTGTATCCTATTTCTTTACACAAGTGTCACTCTACAAGAAATCTTCTGTGCCTCTAACTCTGTCTCAGCATCTGTATCTCAAAAGTTCCAATCAACATAAAACATTTTAAAGCACATATTATAAGTATGCTCAAAAATTCAAAAGAAAATGAGCAAATAAGAAATTTCCACCGGGGCTTGAGATTTAGCTCAGCAGCACAAGTGCCTTGCAAGCACGAGGTTGTGAGTTCGATCCCTGGTACCAAAAAAAAAAAAAAAAAAAAAGACAACAAAAAAAAGTCCCTGGAAATGTTCAGTGTGTGGGTAAACATAAGCTAGAATATTATCCTTAATTCCTAAATGAAGATAAAATTATAACATTGCATCACAGTGTTTATAATGCATGTAGAAGTAACATATGACAAGCATAGCACACAGGTCAGGGAGTAAATGGAAATGTCTCATTTCAAGACTTAAGTTTTATGTTACAAAGTAAGATATTAAACCTAAGAATACAGATTCCAAGTTAAGAATAAATATTATAGGCTGGGCATAGTGGCAGATACCTATAATCACAGCACTGGAGAGGCTGAGACAGGAGGATTGCCGTGTGTTCAAGGCCAGCCTGCACTGCACAGCAAGGCCCTATCTCAACACCCCCAAAACAAGAACAACTATGATAGCCATTGAGCAAACACTCTTAAAAATGAAAAGAGGTACTATGTAGCTAAAAAGCCAACTAGTAAGTTAAAACAGAATCCTAAATTTTATTTAATCCTAAAGAATATATAAAAAAGGAAGAGAGAAATTAATAATACAGTGGTATAATTACACTAAATCATGTCCACAATTATATTTGTTATATAATGTAACAAATATTATTTGTTAATAAACTATATACTCCAACTAAAGGGCCATGTAAGAATAGATGTTATTAAAAGACTATTTCTGACAAGAGCTTTTCTTTAACAATACACATAGATGAGAAGAAATGAATCATCCAGCAATCGGGAGGCTAGATTCTCTGTGAACTCAAGGCCAGTCTAGGCTACATAGTGAATTTGAGACCAGCCTGAACTGCATAGCAAGACCCTAGCTCAAAAAAAAGAAAGAAAGAGAAAAAGAAACACATAAGGTATTATCATGCAGCATAAAATTCAGACACCAGAAGGCTATAATGAGGGGAAGGGTTATTTCAAATAAACTCCAAGTCAAAGGCCAGTTATGAGGGCAAGCAGTTTGTTTTCAAGAAAACAAACCTTTTTCAAGAAAAAGGCATAATGACAGAGTTTCCAAATGCATTCAAAATGCAAAATCTGACAAAATCTAAAACGCAATACACACAAAAGAATCTAAACTTGTCTCTCAGCAACTGATGAAAGAACTAGATTTACAGAAATCATTAAAGATGCAGAAGATCTGAACAATGCCATAAACCACTTTGATCTAACTTATAGAATACCAAACTCAATAATAACAAAATATACATTTTGTTTAAAAATCTCATGGTATATTCATCAAGATAGACCATATTGTGGCTATATAAAATATGTCTCAATAAATTAAATTGAAATAATACAAATGGTATTTTTGACCACTGTGGAACTAAATTTAAAATTCATGGCGAATAGATATGTAGAAAAAATATTTGGATATTGACAACAAATATAAATAATCATTGGGAAAAGTAAATTTAAAATGTTTTATATGAATAATGAAAATACAACGTATCAAAATTTGTGGAAGATAGCTTAAGCAGTATTTAAAAGAACTTCAAATTTTAAATATTTATATTAGAAAGTAACATAGGTGTAAAATAAACGACCTAAGTTTCTACCTCAGAAAGCTAGTAAAAGAGAAAAAGCAAACCCAAAGTTAACAGGCCCAGGGATTATTAAAATAATAGCAGAAACCAGAAAAAATAGAAACTAAACAATAGAGAAAATTAACAGAGCCAAAAAGTTGGTTCTTTTCAAAGATAGATAAAATTAATAAACCCCAACCCCAGCCAACCAAGAAGAGAAAGACCACAAATTTCCAGTGTTAGGAATGAAAGAGGAGACAGCCTGCTGCGTTTAGATTTGCTTTGCAGCCCTGAAAGGACTCAGGTGATAGGAGGCTTGGCCCATAGGGCAGCATCCTGGGAAGGGTGGGGCTTTAGAATGGGGCCTCATGGGAAGTCTTTAGCTCAAAGGAGGGATGTAAAAAGCAGGAGCCTGGGCCCCCTAGGTCTCGTGGCTTCCTGTACCAAAAGGAAATCTGCCCACTCCTGCGACTGCTCCCCACCACGAGGTGATGCAGTTAAGGGCATCCCTCGCTGAGCCTGCAAAACACCAGTTAGATTTTCAGACTCTAAATCTGTGAGTTGAGCCACTTTTCTTCATACTGCTTGCTGCGGTATTTTATTAAAGTGATGAAAAGCTGGTAAATATGCAGCCTTACAAGCCTTATAATAATGGAATGTCTTAACTAAACATGCTAAAAATTTAGACAGTGAAGATAAAACAGATATATTCCTTAAAAAATACAATAGACCAAAACTGGTACAATATAAAAGAGAAGAATCTTAAAGTCAGATATCTAATAATAAATTAATTTCATATTTTAAAACTTTCCCACATACCCACACATGCCGAAGTCCTAGGTTCATTCTATCCCCAGTACCACAAAAAAAGAGACAACATAAAATCTCATAAAATGGAAAGTACACTCCCAAGTCACTTTATGAGACTGCCGTAATCCTGATACTGAAAACCTGACAATGAAATTATAAAAAAATTGAATGTGACCCCAATATGCCTCATGAACACTGATACAAAAAACCTTTCACAGAATATTACCAAATAGAATTCAGCGATACATCAAAAGCAAACTGGATGCTCCCAAGAACTCAATGCCAGTTTAAATGACCAAAAAACCAAATGATTTAATCAACCATATTAATAGATTTTTTAAAAATCATGTACTCATTGAAAAACAAACAGGAAAATTATTTGAAAAAAATCAAAGCTACTCATTTAAAAAAACAAAACAGAAGACAGGTGTTTGTTGTCCTAGCTATCAGGAGATTGAGGCTGGAGTATCATTTGAGTCCTCGAGTTCAAAGCCAGGCTGAGCAACATAGAAAGACTCTGCCCTCACCACCGCAAAGAAACAACGGGAAGGAAGGGAAGGGAAGTTCCACAAAAAAGAATTAAAAGGTAACTTCTTTTACCTAATTAATGACATCTTTTAAAAGCCTACACTTAGGGGCTGGGGATTTAGCTCAGTGGTATAAGCACCTGCCTTACAAGCAGGCGGTTGTGAGTTCAATCCCTGGTACTGATAAAAAAAACTGAAGAAAAATTTTTTAAAAAGCCTACCCCTAGCATTATACTTAGATATAATGGTGCTTGTCTGTGATCCCAGCACTTGGAAAGCTGAAGCAGGAGGATCACTGAGCTTAAGGCCGACTGAGCTACATAGTGAGACCATGTCTCAAAAAAAAAAAAAAATACACACACATATATTTATGTTTATATATGGCAATTAAATTCAGAATGTTTTCCCTATAATATTGGGAATAAAGACTGAGATTGGTAGTTTGCATCTGTTAACCCAGCTACTCAGAAGGCTGAGGCAGAAGAATACCAAGTTGAAGGCCAACCTGGACAATTCAGTGAAATTCTGTCTCAAAATTTTTTTAAAAAGGTAAAATAAAAATATTGGGGAAAAAGCAAGGATAGCCACCATCCCCACTTCTACTCAACACTGTCCCCAAGATTCTTACCAATGAAAGAAAGAAGTAAACGACATGTGGATTAGAAAGGAAGAAGTAAAATTGTCTTCATTCACAGATGAAACAAACGGCTCTCTGCACAGAAAATCTTAAGGACTCTTTAAACATCTATGAGAACTAATATGTAAACTAGCAAATTTGTATACAAAAGCAATACACCACAATCAATCATGTTTTATATTCCAGCAGTGAAAAATTAAAAAGTGAAATTACAAAAACAATTTCACTCCATATTGTCAAAAACCATAAAATGCTTAGAAATAAATATAACAGCTGGGCATGGTGGCTCACACCTGTAATCCCAGCACTGGGGAGGCTGAGGCAGGAGGATCCTTGCAAGTTTGAGACCAGCCTGGGCTACAAAGTGAGCTCAAGGTCTGCCAGAACTGCATAGTGACACCCTGTCTCAAAAAGTCAAAAATAAATAAATAAATAAACGAAACAATGTCACCTGTAGGTTTTAAACCCTTTCATTAAGAATGTCTACATTAAAAACCACAAGACATTACTAGAATAAATTAAAGAAGATGGAGAAAAATACTAAACTTATTGATTGGAATATTCAATGTTTTTAAAATGTCAATTAGTCCCAGAATTTATCTATGCATCTAAAGCCATCCTACCCATAATTCAAAACATTTTGTAGAATTTGACAAATCAATTCTAAAATTTATATAAAAATGCAAAACACTTAGAAATATCTAAAGCAATCTTTAAGAAGGACAAATTTGGAGGATTAACACAACCTGACTTGTTACTAGCACACATTTGGATACTTCATGTTTATATTCACTATGCATATACATAAGGTATCTTAATTCTTTTTATTCCCCTTCTCATTTACCAAAGAGATGTCTCCTTATTTTTTCTACAAATAACTCGGATTTTATCTTTCTTTATGGCAGAGTAACACTCAATTATTTATTTTTTTTTTTACAAATTTTTATTTTGAAAGTATACAACAGAACAAGTCAGAATAAAGCCAACTAAGATCGTATAGTGAAATTGGTACAGAACTTCACAGCAGGTTACCAGGATAACAGTAATAGGTATCACAGTATATTTTGTTATCTTTATAATAGGTGTTCTTTCAATCATGTATATCAAAATGAGATGAAATATACAACACTATAGAACTTATCAAAACAATATTGAATAGAGCAGTACCATTAATCAGAAAAGAGCAAAACAGTAATAAAAATATTTGCCTTCAAAGAAATGGTAGAAGGAAGTCCCCCTTATTTGCTATGGTCAACCTCCCAGGAGATACTCAGATTTCTGGTTCCCATTTGCTAGTGGGGGGGAGGGAATAGGGGAAGTGGGATATTTAACTGTAGGCCATGCAGCAATAGGTTCACTATTGCTTAGCAGGGAGGCAGGGTGGTCATTTGTTTTCACAGCTCCCTCAGTTCCAGCATGGTGCGGATCTCAGGAGCTGCTTCTGGTTCTCCCCCTGGAAGGGCTGCAGTCTGCCACACTGCCTCGCTTATCAGGGAGGGGAAGTGCTTGCTTGGCTTCCCAGTGTCCTAAATTCCAACATGGGGTGGATCTCAGGAGACACTGCTGGTTCTCCCCCTGGAAGGGCTGCAGTCTGCCACACTGCCTCCGCTTACCAGGGAGGGACTCCATTATTTATAAATAGTACATTTTCTTTATCTCTTCACTTGCCTGATGGATATATACACTGCTTCCAAGGTTTAACTTTTAGTAGTTATGCTGCTATAAACATAGATAGACAGACAGACAGATAATCACTAAGTACGATGTCTTTAACTCTTTTAGGAAGGTATCTACAAGAGGAATAGCTGGGTCAAATGGAATTCCTAGTTTTAATGTTTTGAGGAATCTCCTAGCTGATTTCCATAATGGCTGCACTGGCTTACATTCCCAAAAACAGCATAGAAGGGTGCTTTTTTACCCTCAGCCTTGCCAGCAATTGCTATTGTTTGGTTTCTTGGTGGCAGCCATTCTTCCTGGAGTAAGGTACAATCTCAGTATTATTTTAATTTGCATTTTGCTGAGGTCGAGATGTTACACATTTTTTCATGTAATTATTAGCCATTTGTTCTTCTGAGAAGTGTAATAAACATTCCAGTTGCCTATTTTTTAAACTGGGTCAATTATTTTAAGGGATCTGATTTTTTTTTTTTTTTTAGTTCTTTGTAGCTTCTGATTATTAGGTCTTTGTTCAAGGAATAGCTGGAAAAAATGTTTTCTCATTCTGTATGCTGTCTCTTCATTCTGTTTACTGTTTCCTTTTTGTGGTGCAGACACTTTTTAGCTTTTAATAATAAATCCATTTGTTGATTACTGGTGGTGTTTCTTGTGCACAGCCTCACCTGTGCCTCACCTGAGGTGTCCACTGCACCGTCAGCTTTATGCCTACACACAGCCCTTACCTGTGCCTGTGCTTTCAAGGGTTTTATTTTATCTTCCAGCAGATTAAAGGTTTTTGTTTTAATATCTAGGTCTTTGATCCATTTATCTTGGTACACAGTGATACAAGTGGGTCTGGAATCAATCTTAAAAAAAAAAAGAGGCAAGGTTTATCTTGGCTCTTGTTTCGTAGTGGTTTCAGACCATGGGCTGGCTCCAAGCAGAAGCAGAAGCCTGGGTGGAGGAAAGCTGCTCACCTCACAGCATCCAGGAAGCAGAGCAAGTCAAGAGAGGAGCCAGAAAGGGAGACATAACCTTCCAGGTCATGCCCAGAGTAACCTGTCTCTTCCAACCGAGCCCCACCTAACAAGAAGTCGTCTATAATATGCTTATAACCCAATCACTACCCAAAAGTTCCTGTCTACGATTACACAAGGATTTAGGGAGATAAATATAACCCATAACATTTTGCCCCCAGCTCCCAAAAAACTTACTCTTATCTCTGTATGCAACTTGCATTTAGTCTAAGAGTTGCCAAACTATTAACAGTTCTAGCATTGCCAAGTCCAATTCCCAAGTCTCCTTTGAAATTTAAGGCAAACTCTTAGCTATGAGCACCTGTAACGTAAAAAAGAAAGTTAAACACTGCTTATATACAATGGCACAGGATAAATATTTCCATTCCAAAAGGGAGGAATGCAGGAGAGAAAGGAATCAGGTCAAAGCAAGAATAAAACCCAGCAAAGCAAACATTAAATCATGCAACTCTTGTGTCCAGCACTCTGGACAGGCTCTAGTGAGATATGAACTCCAAAGGGCTTGGGTACCCCTGCCCCTACAACATTACTGGTGGTTGTAGCTTTCATGGCCTCTCTTTTGGAATGGTTTTGCTCCATTCCCTGTGGCTTTTCTCAAATATTCCACATGCTTGGCTTCTCCAGCTTCCTAGGGCCTTCAATGCATGAGCACCTTCACTCTTACAACTTCATGCACTGCCGATTCTGTGGTACATTGCATGGCTTCCTAGATCTTCTCAAATCTCCCTGACCTCACAGTCCTTGCATTCTGCATCCATGTAAGACCAGCACCATACAGATGACACCAACGTCTGCCACTGGCTCCAGCAGTAGCCAGGCCTTTTTGCATCATGGCTACAGAGGCTTCTGAGTGCTTGAATGGGTGAGCATTGTGAACTGAATCCCAGGAAACACATTCTCTAGGCAGTCTTTCTGAGCACAGTGCCCCAGAACTCTTTTTTTAAATAAAAGCTTTATAACCTGCACAATTGAGCCAGTACTGAGTGGGTGCTCTCAGAAAGCCAGTGCTCTCTCGGGGCTTTGTGACATTCCCTAAAGCCACTTTTCCTATTGTCCTGATCCAAAGTACTTGACTTCTTCTTAATGCTAATATTTTTAGCAATTGAGCTCTCCATCTCTGCAGGTGCTTCCCTCTGGTAAAATTGAAAACTTTTTAAATGAGCTTTTTGCTCCTGTTTCTCATAGTAGATCTTGTTAAAAGTAGTAACCATGTTACAGCCTGAAAGTTCAGCTGCCTTGAAATTTCCTCTGCCAGATTAATTAATTCATTGCCCTTAATCTCAGTTTCCTGCAAAGTCTCAATATGTCGGCAAAACGTAGATAAATTTTCTGCCAAAACAAAACACACATGGCCCAGAACCTAACTGTCAATGGAGTCCTTGTTCCCAACTGAAATCTCCTGAGCCTGATTTTTACAGCTGCACCTACCAAAATCTCCCATCAAGATGGGTTTATAGGGGCTGGAGATTTAGCTCAGTGGCATAAGCGCCTGCCTTGCAAGCAGGCAGTCACGAGTTCGATCCCTGGTACTGATAAAAAGAAAAAAGACAAAAAAAAAAAAAAAAAAAAAAAAAAGATGGGTTTACAGCATTTTAGGATTTTTTTAGTCAGCCTCTCCAAACCTTTTAAGACTCATCCCTCAAAGCAATGGCAAAGGCTTTTGAGTCACATGGTCAGGTATATTCACAGCAACAACTCCACTTCTCTGGTATCAAAATCTGTCTTAGTCACCTCCCTCATTTCGGGGACAAAACACCTGACACCCACAATTTAAAGAAGGAAAGATTTATTCTGGCTCATGTCTCATTCCATGGTGAGCCAGCTCCCGAGAAGAAACAGCATGGCAGAAGGCCATGGTGGAGGAGAAGCTGCTCTTATCACAGTGATTTGGAAGCAGACAGTGAAGGGAAGAACTGGTGAAGGATACAAACCCTTCCAGGCTCCACTCCCAGTGACCTGCCTCTGCCAACCACACTGTACCTCCTAAAAGCAAGTCAGCTATGATCCCCCATAACCCATTCACCTCCCCAGATCCCTGCCTATGAGTGCATGAGGCCCTTAGGGAACATATAGACATAAACCCTAAAAATGCACAACTACGTTCTTGGACTAGAATCAAAAACCCAGAAGTAGATCTTCACACACAGGGTGGTGTGACTTTTGCCAAGACACCAAGGCAACCCAAACAGGAAAAAAAAAAAAAAAAAACCTTTCAACAGTGGGTTTTAGGACAACTAAAGATCCAAAATGGGGAGAAAAAATTGATCCTCAACCCTCTCCTCATACTCTAACCAAAAGTTAAATCAAGATGATTTATAGACCTAAATATAAAAACTAAAATTACAAATCCTCTTAGAAGAAAATGTAGAAATTTTTCAACCTGGGACTTTGGCAAGTTTCTTAGGCAGTAAATACTTAGAAAGCAATAATCATAAAATATGTATAAATTAGCTTATCCAAATTTAAAACTTCTGCTCATCAAAAAACACCTTTAACAAAATGAATATGCAGTTCTCAGACTGGGAAAAAATTCACAAAACCTAAGTATCTGACTGCCAGTATTCAGAGTATATATGTATTTTAAAACATACTTGCCACTTAATAATAGTTTTTTAAAAGACCAGCCTATTAAAAATGAATGAAGGATTTAACAAACATTTCACAACAGAAAAAATATGAATGAATGACCTATATGCAGGTGCAAGAGTGTTTCCATGTCATTTATTAGTTATTAAGGAAAAGCAAACTAAAATGACAGTGAGACAGCTCTGCATATTTACCAAATAGCTACATTTAAAGACTAGCAACACAGGTTATTGTTAAGAATGTAGTGTAATCAGAACTCACATTGTTAAGGGCTGTAAAACTGTGCCGCTATTTTAGGAAAAATAACCTGCTAGTGTCTTATAAAACTAAGTCTATACTTGCTCTGTGACCAGCAACCCATTCCTAGATATTTATTCAGAAGAAAGAAAAAAACATGTTTACAAAAAGACTTAGACACAAATGTTCACAATAGCATATATTTTTCTTTCTTCTGAATAAATATCTAGGAATGAGTTTCTGATCAGAAACCTGCTGTCCTGGAGGCTAAAGAAAAGGGCTGACACCTTTCTCATGGTCCTGTATCCCTCGTTCTCAAGGGATTGGAACAAGTAACTGGGGGAAGCTCCTGGCCACAGACAGAACAGACAGACCTGGGACAGGGGTGAAGCCACTGCTCTTGAGCTTTAGACAGCCTGGCCTTTCTGCAGAGCATCCTCCATTTAATTCCTGGCTCCTTGATAACAGAGCTTGGGACAAAGCCCAGAGAGTACTTTTGCTAGTGACTGTCCTTCACACATACACAGTGTAGCACTTAATTTGATTTTTATAATAGAGTGCACAAGACACTTTTCCCCTCAGCTCTAAGCTCCCAAGCCAAAGATAAGTCTTAAGAGAAAAAATGATTCATGACTCCTGTTTAAGACAATAAAGGCAAACTCGATTCAAGGAGGGGCCACAGTGACAGATACAGGGACGACTGCCGTGTTCCCCAAAGTGGGGTGGGGAGAGACTGGACTCAACTCTGACTCCATCAAGGACAAATGGAGATTTATAGCCAAGAAGCAAGCTAGGGAGATGGAAAATTAATAAAAGGAAACATCATGGGTAAAGAGGGTTTGTAACAGGGACTCAGAGGCTAGACTGCGGATACCCAAAGGGTAGCTGAAAACAGGATAAAGTCCGGCATCTCTGTCTTCATTTTATATGTCTCCCTTATTACTTTAAAACTTTGAGTCAGATTCTTGCTCAGTTTTACACGTAGATGTGTTACTCACTGAACAAGTGTCTGTATTACAGGGTTGATTAGTCCTAAATTTACCTAACCTACTTTGTTCACTTTCAAGACTGAGGACACCACGATAAAAGTAACCAAGATAATAAGATAACATCTAGTTCCAGACCTCTTGAAGAAATGCCAGGAAATCTCTGACCACTGTCCTAAACCTGCAGTCATCTCAGATTCCAGGAAAAGCAGAGCCTTGCAAACCACTCCATGATGAAGTCACTCCGAAGTGGGAGTAATCACCCTGATAGGAATGAGGCTGCCCTTCTAAGCAGTAGCTGTCATCCTGATAGGATCTGAATTGTCCTCTGAAGCGGTGATGGCTCTCCCAGGACCTCATAGAACCAATCTTGAGATACCAATCCATCAGACCATGACAGGACCACGCAACCACGTAACTCCCAAATCCTTGTCTTTCTTCTCTTTTTCTATAAAACCCTAAACTTCTTTCAGTCTCTCAAACACAAACCATAATAAACCACTTTGTCAATGCTGCCCAGTGTGGCCATGCTGATTAAAGCTACTTTCCTGCCCTTCACTCCTGCTCAGCTTCTTGATTGGCATTAGGGGGCCAGTGGCCAAGGCTGGTCTGTTGGAACCCCAAAATCCCAGTAACAGATTCTGTTAGCCAACATAATAGAATTGCTCCAGAAGTCAGGCCTGGGTAAGATACCTGGAATGAGGATATTCCCTAACCCTGATTTAGCAGGATTCTTGCTCAAGCTGGATTCTATAAGAAGGGAGAGGGAGCCTGCCTATAATCCCAGCACACAGGAGACTGAGGAAGGAGGATCACTGCAAGTTGGAGGCCAGCCTGGGCTATAAAGGGACTCAAAGCCAACCTAAACGGTATGGCAGAAACCTTGTCTCAAGAAAGGGAGAGGAAAAAAAAAATGGAGAAGTCTAAGGTCATCCTGGTCTAACAGAGGGCTCAGCTCAAGTCTGGATCAAGAGGGCGGCAGACTGTAGCCCTTCCAGGGGGAGAACCAGCAGTGTCTCCTGAGATCCGCGCCATGTTGGAACTGAGGATGCTGTGAAAACAAATGACCATCCTGCCTCCCTGCTTAGCAATAGTGAACCTACTGCTACATGGCCTACAGTCAAATATCCCACTTCCCTGATCCTCCTTCTTCTCCCCCTCCTACCCATTAGCAAATGGAAACCATAAATCTGAGCATCTCCTGGGAGGTTGACCATAGCAAATAAGGGGGACTTCCTTCTACCATTTCTTTGAAGGCAAATATTTTTATTACTGTTTTGCTCTTTTCTGATTAATGGTACTGCTCTATTCAATATTCTTTTTTGCTAAGTTCTATAGTGTTCTATATTTCATCTCATTTTGATATACGTGATTGAACAACTATTATAAAGATAACAAAATATACTATGATACCTAGTACTGTTATCCCAGTAACCTGCTGTGAAGTTCTGTACCAATTTCACGGTACAATCTTAGTTGGCTTTATTCTGACTTGTTCTGTTGTATACTTTCAAAATAAAATTTAAAAAAATAAAAAATAAAATAAAAATTTTAAAAAATAAAGTCTGGATCAAAGGGGGCCATCTTTGTCACCCCCCCAAATAGACTAAAAACCTGAAGATCCTGGTGTGGTGGCACATTCCAGCTACTCAGGAGGCCAAGGAAGGAGGATCACAAGTTCAAGGCCAGCCTGAACAACTTAATGAGATCCTATCCAAAAACAGGAGAGGTTTGGGAATGTATCGCCATGGTAAAACACCTCTGTCTTCCCTCTCCAGTACAGAACAGGTGGGGAGAGCACAGAAGGAGGAAAGAGAGTGAGGTGTGGTAGTCAGTCAGAGGGTCCCCCCTAAACACTAACCGCACAGTCCACAAACAGGTTTTAAGTCCTGGCCCTGCATGCTATTCAGTGTGTGACCTTGGGGCTCAGTCTCTCCAAAGGGAAAGACAAGAACATACCTTGGGTCTGTCCGAGGAGCCCTGTGCAGGCTTTAGATGCTGATGTACATGTTTTCCAGAAAGTCCCAACCTGACTGTTTCCTTAAGAACGAGAGCCAAATCTTTCTCTTTGGTAACTTACACATTTACATATAAATTGCTACCTAATGGCTCTGCCCTCCTTTATCTTAGCTCCAGATTCTAATGAACTGGAAAAATGTCCTGTGCCAGGGAATAATGAAGCTTCCAGGCTGAGAAAGGGAGAAATGTGGTTTCTCGCTTGCCCTGCCGCAGGGAAGGGAAAGGGAGGAGGGTACCACGCCCCCTCCCCACTGGGACATATGTCCCAGTGTCTCAAAGGCACAGAAAGAAAACATCTTGGAACAATTTAAAATGTGGTGGAAAATCAGCCATGAAAATTTGTGCAATTCACTACACAATTTGTGAAAAGTGAGTCATAATTCTATTTGTTCTGCCCAGTGTACAAATTGCAAATATTTCATGCAGACTGAAACTAAAAATGAAGATAAGCAAGGAGCGCCATCTGGGGTATGATCTGTCACTGGCCGTAGGGCCTCAAATCCAGAGATCTCTTCAGAAACTGGGGGTCATTATAAAGTATCTTAATATTATAGTGTGTCTTCACCCAACACACTGACACACACACATACACAGATACACAAAGACACACACACACACACACACACACACACACACACACACACACACACGGGGTACCAGGCCCCTCTCAGTGTGCTTTAAATATATCATTTTATCTAATTTTGACTGTGAAAGAGATTCCCATTGTAGAAGTTGAGGGAGGTAAGCACTCACCTGAGTAACTGGCAGCTCTAGCATTCAAACCAAGCCTATTTGAGTCTAAAGGCTGGATTCATTTAGGTTTCTATCACATGTGTCCCCAGAGCAGAAATTCTTAACTGAAATCCACAGACACAATTGCAAGGAGGCATGTTCATGATAAAAAAAAAAAAAAACCTTCAGAAACTCGGAATACACAGTGTCTACCTCAATCTTATAAAGGCCATCTATGACAAACCAACAGACATTATACTAAATGGACAAAAACTGACAGCTTTCACTTTAAAATCAAGAACAAGACAAGGATGTCCACTATCACCTCTCCTATTCAACACAGTTCTGGAAACACTAGCCAGGGCAATCAGACAAGAGAGAGAAATAAAAGGAATAAAGATAGGAAAGGAAGAAGTTAAATTATCACTATTTGCAGATGACATGAAACTTTATATAGAAGATCAAAAAAATCCATTAAGAGACTACTAGAGATAATAAACAAATTCAGTAGTTAGCTGGATACAAAGTAAATGCACAAAATTCAATAGCATTCCTGTACACAAACAAAAAACTCACCGAGACAGAAATTATGGAACTATTACCCTTCACAATAGCATCTAAAAAATGAAATACTTAGGAATCAACCTAACTAAGAATGTAAAAGACCTATATGCTGAAAATTATGCTATGCTAAAAAAGGAGATTGAAGAGGATACTAGAAAATGGAAGGATATTCCTTGCTCTTGGCTAGGAAGAACCAACATTGTGAAAATGATCATACTCCCAAAACTGTTATACAGATTTAACACAATCCCAATCAAAATACTATTAACATACCTCACAGATCTAGAGAAAACACTCCTAAAATTCATTTGGAAACAGAAAAAACCTAGAATAGCAAAGGTAATTCTGGGCAATAAAGACAAGGCAGGAGGCATCTCAATTCCTGACTTGAAACTATACTACAAAGCCACAGTGATAAAATCAGCATGGTACTGGCAAAGAAATAGACGTGAGAATCAATGGAACAGATTAGAAGATGCAAGCACAACTACAAAGACACTCAGCCATCTGATATTTGACAAAGGGACTAAATATGTTCTCTGGTAGAAGGATAGCCTCTTTAATAAATGGTGTTGGAAAAATTGGCTGTCCACATGCTGAAGACTGAAACTAGATCCATGCCTATCACCATGCACAAAACTAAAGTCTAAATGGATCAAAGACCTAAATATTAAAACAGAAACACTAAATCTCCTGGAAGACAAGGTAGGTAGAAGTCTTGGAGTCATAGGGGTAGGCAGAGAATTCATGAACAAAACGCAAACTGTACAGGAAACACTTCAAAGAATCAACAACTGAGATCTCATATTATTGAAAAGTTTCTGCACTTCAAAAGAAATCACCACAGAGTGAAAAGAAAACCCACAGAACGGGAAAGAATTTTAGCTAGCAACCCCTCAGACAAAGGACTTATATCCAGGACATATAAAGAATTGAAAACATCAAGTCCCCTAAATTCAAAAACCCTCTCCAAAAATGGGTATCTGAGATGAGCACACAGTTCTCAGATGAAGATATACAAATGGCAAATAAATACAGGAAGAAATGTTCGCCATCACCGCTCATTCGAGAAATGCAAATTTAAAACAGCAGTGAGATTTCATCTCACTCCAGAAAGAACACCTGCCATCAAGAAATCAGCTGATAACAAATGTTGGCGAGTCTGCGGAGGGCGGGGGGAGACACTGTTCCACTGTTGATGGGAGTGTAGACTGGTGCAGCCATTATGGAAATCAGTATGGAGATTTCTTAGAAGACTAGAATTGGAAGTTCCATTCAACCCAGTATTCCCCTCCTGGGTATTTTCCCAGAAAAACTGAAAAGGTCATATCACAGTGATATATGTACATCAATGTTCATAGCAGCACAATTTGTAATAGCTAAATCTTGGAAACAACCAAGATACCCATCAACCGCAGAGTAGATGGAAAAGATGTGGTATTTTTATATAGTGGAATATTACTCAGCTATAAAAAGGATGATCTTGAGGCCTTCATAGGCAAATGGAGACAACTTGAAACTATCCTCATTAGTGAAATAAATAAGAATCATATTTATAAATATCACATTGTATCGCTAGTGTAAAAAGTTACAAGAAATGTAGGAGTAATAAAACCCAAAATGTGTAATTGCTGTTGTAAAAAAGAGAGGAATAGAAAGTGCTCTAGGGAGGGGTCCTGGGTTCCTGAGGCACCTCGGCCCGTGCCCAGCCGCGCCTGGCCATCGGTGTGCGGAGGAGGAGCTGCGCGGATCCGGAGCGCCTGCAGAGGCCCCTTCCTTTGTCTGGAGGAGGAGGGGTCCCGGGTTCCTGAGGCACCTCGGCCTGTGCCCAGCCGCGCCTGGCCATCGGTGTGCGGAGGAGGAGCTGCGCGGATCCGGAGCGCCTGCAGAGGCCCCTTCCTTTGTCTGGAGGAGGAGGGGTCCCGGGTTCCTGAGGCACCTCTGCCCGTGCCCAGCCGCGCCTGGCCATCGGTGTGCGGAGGAGGAGCTGCGCGGATCCGGAGCGCCTGCAGAGGCCCCTTCCTTTGTCTGGAGGAGGAGGGGTCCCGGGTTCCTGAGGCACCTCGGCCTGTGCCCAGCCACGCATAGCCATCTGCATGCAGAGGAGGAGCTGGGTAGATCCGGAGTGCCCGCAGGAGGCCCTTCCTTTGTCTGGAGGTCTGTGGATATCTCTGCAAGCAGGGAGGGATCACAGGCTCCTGAGGCACTGTGGTCTGTGGTGAGTACCCTAACCCGGCTGCGATCCAAGAGCAGTGGATCTACCAAGGGGCAGGTGGGCGCACAGTGTCCCTGAGGCCCAGCTTGTCTGGAACCGAGGAGTTCTGAACAAGCAGAGAAGGGCCATTGGTTCTGCAGGCCCAATGGCCTGGGGTAGAGTGGTGCCAGAGTCTCAGTAGCTGCAAACATAGAAGGGGATTTTCAACAGATCCTGAGGAGGCTTTCAAATAACACTTGAAACACAGAAATATAGGAAAATGACAAAACGAAAGACCAAATTACAACCTCAAACCTCCAGCCCATCTCAGGAAACCCTAGGAGAAGTGTATTTAGAAGAAAATATATCCCATCCTCCTCATATATTAGACACAATAGCTACTGAAGTTGACAAGCAACTCCAGGAAGCTTTAAAGAAATTCAAACTCGAAATAATATCCCAGATAAAAGAAGAAATGATAAAAGAAATGAAAGAGATTCTAAATATATCTAAAGAAAACACAGATAAAAAATTGGAGGAACTAAACAAAAAGATAGAATCCTTAGACGAGCAATATAAGAAACAAACAGAATACATAATGCAGATGCACAGAGATATACAGGAAATAAAAAACTCCACTGAAAGTTGTAAAAACCGCCTTAATGAAAGTGAAGATAGAATTTCAGACCTTGAAGACAGGATTGCAGCTAGTGAACAGGAAAGGAAAGATCTTTTAAAAATAACAAGGAATCAGGAAACAACAATTCAACAACTGCAAGATGATGCAAAGAAGAATAACATAAGAATGATAGGGATTAATGAAAAAGAAGGAGACAACATAAAGGATATCAAGAGGATATTTAGAGAAGCAATAGCTGAAAACTTCCCAAGCATGAGATCAGAAACTGACATCAGGATCAGTGAAGCATATAGAACTCCAAATAGTCATAACCAAAATAAAACTACACCCAGACATATAATAATCACCATCCCAGAAATCCAACACAAGAATAGATTATTAAAAGCTGTCAGAGAGAAAAGACAGATCACTTATAAAGGAAAACCTATCAGAATCACAGCAGACTTCTCATCACAAACAATTAAGTCAAGAAGAGCATGGAGTGAAGTATTCCAGATCCTAAAGCAAAATGATTTCCAACCTAGACTGATATATCCTGCAAAACTATCATTTAAAATAGATGGTGAAATACGATACTTCCATGACAAAGAACAGCTGAAGAACTTCATGAACACCAAACCAACCCTGCAAAAAATATTGAAAGACAGTTTAGATACACAAAGGAAAAAACCACTAAGCAAAGCAAATAATTAAACAGAACAGAAAGATAAAGATGCAACAGCAGAGAGATAAGAATCCTACAATTAAACAACATTTAACAGTAATAACCATTAATGTAAATGGTCTCAATGCACCAATCAAAAGAAACAGACTAGCAGAATGGATCAAGAAACAAAATCCAACCATATGCTGTTTACAGGAAACCCATCTAACCCAGGAGGATACTCACAGACTGAAAGTCAAAGGATGGAAAACAATTCTTCATGCAGCAGGAATCCAAAAAAAGGCAGGAGTAGCCATTCTGTTTGCAGACAACGTGAACTTTAAACCAACAATGACCATAAAGGATAAAGAAGGTCACTACATACTCGTAAGGGGAAAACTCCAAGAGGAAGAGATAACTATCTTAAATATATACGCACCAAACTCCAGAGCGCCCAGTTATATAAAACAATTATTAACAGAAATGAAAACTCAAATTATCAGTAACACAATTGTAACGGGAGACCTTAATACGCCATTGACACCAAGGGACAGATCGACCAGACAGAAAATGAGTAAAGAAATAACAGAACTGAATCATACCTGTGAACAAATGGGTTTGATAGACATATACAGAATGTTCCACCCAACAACATCAGAATACACATTCTTCTCAGCAGTACATGGATCATTTTCTAAAATAGACCATATATTAGCTCATAGAACATATTTAAACAAGTGCAAAAGAGCTGAAATCATCCCTTGCATGTTATCGGATCACAGCGCTCTGAAATTAGAAATTAATGATAAAAGATACCGCAAAAATCCCACAAACACATGGAAACTGAATAACACACTCTTGAGTAATCAGTGGGTCACAGAAGAAATTAAAGAAGAAATCAAACAATACCTAAAAGAAAATGAAAATGCAGATACAACTTACCGGAATCTGTGGGATGCAATGAAAGCCGTCCTGAGAGGAAAATTTATTGCACTGAGTTCCCACATCAGGAAAACAGAACGAATACAAATAAATAACTTGATGCTACACCTCAAACAGCTAGAAAAAGAAGAGCAAGTCAAGCCCAAAGCCAAAAGAAGAGAGGAAATTATAAAAATCAGAGCAGAAATCAATGCAATAGAGACTAAGAAAACAATCCAAAGGATCAACAAATCAAAGAGTTGGTTCTTTGAAAGAATAAATAAAATCGATAAGCCCCTAGCCAACCTTATTTAAAAAAGGGAAGAAAAAGCTCAAATTCATGCAATAAGAAATGAAAAAGGAGAAGTCACTACAGACCCAATAGAAATACAGAAGATCATCAACACCTATTTTGAAAACCTCTACTCTCAAAAGTTTGATAACACAGAAGAAATAGACAGTTTCTTAGAAGCATATGAAGTGCCAAAGCTAGATCAAGAGGATGTAAAACTGTTGAATAACCCAATCTCGGTTACTGAAATTGAAAATGTAATTAAGTCCTTACCCACCAAGAAGAGCCCAGGCCCAGATGGATTCACTGCAGAATTCTACAAGAAATACAAAGAAGACCTAATGCCGACACTCCTCAAACTATTCAATGAAATTGAAAGGGAAGCAATCCTTCCTAAGTCATTCCTGGAAGCAAATATCACTCTAGTACCAAAACCTGAGAAAGACCCAACTAAAAAAGAGAACTATAGACCGATCTCCCTAATGAACACAGATGCAAAAATCCTCAATAAAATATTGGCAAATAGGATCCAGCAAATCATCAAGAAGATTATACACCATGACCAAGTGGGATTCATCCCAGGAATGCAAGGATGGTTCAACATACGCAAATCAATAAATGTAATCCACCATATCAATAAAGCCAAAAATAAGAATCACATGATCATTTCTATAGATGCAGAAAAAGCCTTCGATAAGGTCCAACATTTATTCATGATAAAAACTCTACAGAAAATTGGAATAGATGGTCTTTACCTCAATATAATAAAGGCCATTTATGACAAACCAACAGCCAGCATCATACTAAATGGCCAAAAATTGAAAGCCTTTACTTTAAAATCAGGCACAAGACAAGGATGTCCTTTATCACCACTCCTATTTAATATAGTACTGGAAGTACTAGCCAGAGCAATTAGGCAAGAAAGAGAAATAAAAGGGGTAAAGATAGGAAAAGAAGAAGTTAAGTTGTCATTGTTTGCAGATGACATGATACTCTACATAGAAGACCCCCTAAGCTCCATTGAAAGACTCTTAGATACAATAAATAAATTCAGTAATGTGGCTGGATACAAAATCAATACTCAGAAATCAATAGCATTCCTATACACAAACAACAAAACCACAGAGAGGGAAATAAGGGAAACTGGATTATTCACATTAGCAAGCAAAAAAATGAATTATTTAGGAATTACTCTTACGAAAGAAGTGAAAGACTTATACAGTGAAAACTATATTACACTGAAAAAGGAAATTGAAGATGATCTCAGAAAATGGAAAGACATCCCTTGCTCATGGATAGGAAGAACAAACATTGTGAAGATGGCCATTCTCCCAAAACTCTTATACAGATTCAATGCAATCCCAATAGAAATACCATCAACATACCTTATAGATCTAGAGAAATCACTCCTAAATTTCATCTGGAACCAGAAGAGACCTAGAATCGCAAAAGCAATTCTAAGCAGCAAAGACAAAGCAGGAGGCATCACAATCCCTGACTTGAAATTATACTACAAAGCAACAGTAGTAAAATCAACATGGTATTGGAATCAAAACAGAGCTGAAGATCAATGGAATAGATTAGAAGATACAACCACAACTACAAACACACTCAACCACCTTATCTTCGATAAAGGAGCCAAGCAGGTTCACTGGAAGAATGACAGTCTCTTTAATAAATGGTGCTGGAAAAACTGGCTCTCCATTTGCCAAAAACTAAAGCTAGACCCATGTCTATCACCATGTACTAAATTAAAATCTAAATGGGTCAAAGATCTGAATATTAAAACAGAAACGCTAAATCTATTGGAAGACAAATTGGGTAGAAACCTTGGAGACATAGGAGTAGGTAGAGAATTCATGAATAGGACTCAAACTGCACGGGAAATACTTCCCAGAATCAATAACTGGGACCACTTCTTATTAAAAAGTTTTTGCATGTCAAAAGAAATCTCCAGCATAGTGAAAAGAAAACCCACAAAATGGGAAAAGATTTAGTGAACTCTCTCTCAGACAAGGGACTCTTGTCTAAAACATATAAAGAATTAAAAAAACTCAGACCTTCAAAATTCAAAGATCCAATCCAAAAATGGGCATCTGAGATGAATACGCAATTCTCAGATGAAGAAATGCAAATGGCAAATAAATACATGAAAAAATGCTCATCATCATTGGTCATTAGAGAAATGCAAATTAAAACCACACTGAGATACCATCTCACTCCTGAAAGAATGGCCAGGATCAAGAAAACCAACAACAACAAATGCTGGAGAGGCTGTGGGGAAAAAGGAACTCTCCTGCACTGTTGGTGGGAGTGTAGACTGGTACAGCCTTTGTGGAGGTCTGGTACAGCCTTTGTGGAGGTTTCTCAAAAAGTTGGGATTGGAAATCCCATTTATTCCAGCTATTCCACTTCTAGGCATATTCCCAGAAGAACTGAAAGCATCATACCACAGGGATATATGTGCACCTATGTTTATAGCAGCACAATTTGTAATCGCCAGATCTTGGAAACAACCCAAGTGTCCATCAACTGAGGAATGGATAAAAAAGTTGTGGTATTTCTATACAATGGAGTATTATTCAGCTATAAAGAAGGATCGCATTGAGATATTTATCAATAAATGGGCGCAGCTTGAGACCATACTCATAAGTGAAATAAATCAATCTCGCATGTATGAATACCGAATAGTTTCCCTAATGTAAGTAATGATTCAAATATATAAAAATATGTGATAATCATGATTCCCCATTATGTGGCCTTGAAGCCTTATAAAATTTTCACTTATTAATTAAAAAGGCTTTACTCTGGGCTTTTTGATATGGAAATATTTGAAGCTATAGTATATGAAGTTTTATCCAAATATTTTAAGGAAAAAGACAGACACTATGGTAACTACTATTCTTTAAAAAAATTATTTAGCTATTTCTTATGTTTATTTTAATTAAGGGAAAAACTTTAAAAGTTAGGATATATAGTAGTAACTCTTTTTGATCTCCTATTAACTTGTTTTGAAGTCCTGTAATACTCCCAAGATCTTGTTTTGACTGATTAGACTCTGTTCCATTCTGTGCGATAGTAGCAAGTTTGAAGGTATAGGCAACTAATTTGAAGGCAATAAGATTCACAAAGATGCCCATTCTGGTTTGACTATTGTCTCCTTTGGAAGTCCTGTAATGTTCACAATGCCTAAGTTTTATTGGTCTTGTTCTCCACTGTTTTGTCCGGCTTTATAATATCTAATGAGATGGACAATTCCTTTTAAGGAAACAAGAGACAATGTTGATAACCATTGTTGATGACCTTGTACTCTGTTCTACATCATGTGCTATGTCTATCCTTGGTTTTGACTTACAGCTTTGTTTTGTCATATTTGACTTTATTCTCTCCCCCCCAAAAAAGTAATAAGAACTAAGGAGTAATAAAATCCAAAATGTGTAAATTTTGTTATAAAAAAGAGAGGGAGGGGAAAAAAAAGAGCTCTAACGGATATAACAACAAGTGTGTTTAGGGATGTTAAATAGCTGACTATATTAATGTTTTTGGATCATTGAACACAGCTGTTTGCAGTCTCTCCGTTTGAATGTCTACTTTGTATTCTTTGATACTGTGATTTGAGCAACTATTTCCAAGATGATATTATGTAATCTATTAACAGGTGATTTCTTACTGTTATGTTTTTTTTTTTGTAGTTCTGTATTATGTGTAACCTTACACTGCTTTGTTTTGTTTTGTGTTTTTCTCTTTTTCCTCTTAAATAAAAAAAAAAAAAAGAAAGTGCTCTAAAGGATATAACTGCATGTGTTTAAGTATGTAGTATTAATAACCATATTACTAAGTTTTTGTTGGATCATTGAACAGAACTGTTTGCAGTCTCGCTGTTTGAATGTCCACTTTGTAAGCTTTACTTTTATAACTTGAACACCTATTTGTAAGAGGACAATATGTAATTATCAACTAGTGATTTCTTACTGTTTTTTTCTGAAATTATGTATTATTTCCACCCTTTTTCTGTTTTGTTTTTTTTTTTTCTTTAAATAAAGAAAAAGAATTGCAAGGAGGCCCATAGATGAAAAACAAAAATAAATTTTTATTTTCTCCTGTTTTAAGTAATATTTAGCATTTCCTGCAAATCAGAACGTAGATGACAAACAAGTACCTGAGACTTGGTACCATTAGAAATCACAAAATTTGAGAACATATTAGAGTTATTACAGATGTCTCAAATCATCATTTATCACTATTTTAAAATGTCAGTACAGTAATTAATAGACCTTCTATAGGACCTTGCTTTTTCAATCACTAATAAAGAAGCACTGTGGTAGGCAGCTGGCTCCCAAAAAATAAAGTTCTGCTATACAGCATTTACCAATTGCCTTAGTGTAAATACTCTGACCTTTATTAATGTTAAATGTGGCTACATTTAACAAGTGCTTTGCAAATTTCCTTAAAAGGACAGGACAGCTCTAACACAGCACTGGCACAAAAGTGGGTTTTCCGGGGCCTCCATACCTTCCAAAGCACCTCTCTTCCCTGAAACTTCTGCAGGCTTGGGTGTGGTAATGCTAATAATAAAAGTAGATTTTTAAAATATACGTGTTAGGTCCTAACTCTATTCGAAGCATAAGCATAGGCACTCAACATGAAATACCTCGTTTAAACTACCAGAAATCAATGGGCTGGGATTTAGCTCAGGGGCTCCAGTGCTTGCCTGGTAAGCTTGAGTTGTGAGTTTGATCTCCTGTACCAGAAAAATAAATAAATAAACTATCAATAATCCTATAAAGCAGATATTATTGGAGTTGTTTTCAACTGAGTGGAGAGTATGGAAGGGAAAAGATGGGTTTTGCCCCCTGGAAATATTTGGCAAAGTCTCGAGACATCCTTGTCATAACTGAGTTTGCTACTGGCATCTAGTGGGTAGATACTGCTAAGCATCTAACAACAACATATGAAACACACAGTCCATCCAACAAAGAATTATCCAGTCCAAGATGTTAATAGTGCTGACATTGAAAAAATAATTTTTTTTGAGACAGGGTTTCACCATGCAGTTCAAACTGGCTTTGAATTCACTTTGTAGCCCAAGCTGGCCTTCAACTCACAGAGATCCTCGTGCTTCAGCCTCCTGAGTGCTGGGGTTAGAGATCTGCACAACCAGGCCCTGCCTCTCAAAAATTGTTTATTACTGCTATTCCCTTTTCAAAGATGGGAAAAGTACAGTCCGCTAAAAGGTTACTTCGTTCAAGTTCACACAGTTTTCATACGGCAAAGCCAACATGAGCACTAGTTCCCACCCTCTGCCTGACTCTCCCTCAGCAGCTATAGGGAGACTCACTTACCAAAAAGAAAGAACCTGCTAGGCTCAAGCTTGGCAATGAGTCCAAAACTTGTCCCATGAAGGCTCCAGCAATAGGTTTTAGGGATTTCAACCCTAGCTGCTTCTAAAAAGTAAGGGGATGTAGTCCCAGAAATCCTTCCCAAATGAGATCAACCAGATGGCCCTCTGGGCTATGTCTTAGTCACTTTTCTTGTTGCTGGGACAGAAAAACTGACACCCACAACTTGAGGGAGGAGAGGTTTATTTTGGCTTCTGCTTTTAGCCCGCAGTTGGCTGGCTCCAAACCCAGGTAGTAGGCAGAGGGGAGCAGCAAAGCGAAGATGCTTAGTTCGTGGCTGTCAGGAAGGAAAGCAGAGAATCAGCGCCAGAGAGAAACGGGCCAGGGATCAAAGGTAAGCCCCAAGGTCACACCTCCACGATCTGCACAGACACCCCCGGAAATGAACCTCACTGACTCCCCGGGAGGCTTCCAAGCAATCAAATTGACACGATGAAGTTTATCCTCCACAGGGGACATCATCTCAGACAGACCAGCACGCCAGGTGGTGATGCTCTGCAAAAGGAAAGAGGGTGGTGTGTTCTAATCATCAAAAGAAGTCCCTGTGGCTGGAACACACAGGATAGAGGAGGGCAGCTCAGCACCAAAATGTAATGAGGGCAGCAGTGCCCACTGGGCTTTGTAAGCTACGTCCCCTTACAGTGTGTACATAGGACTGGACTCAGGACAGGTGCCTTAAATACAATGTGAGCCTCAGATACGACAGATGGAAAAGCGAATGGCTGGGAGGACAGAGGTAGAGGTACCTGCAAGGTCTTCTAGACTCCCCCTGCTCTCTCACCCACCTCCCTTTACCCCACATCCTCCACCCACACGAGATTCCCAAATGCCAGAAATCAAAATGTGTGTACATACACATGTATATGTGCAAAAATGACGATAACCAGGCGGTTACTGGGCAAATGCTCAGTTCCAAAGTCAATCATAGATAGCACGGGGAAGCCAGCACCGGCTCCACGCTGAGAAAGTCACTCTAGTAACTAGTCATCTGATTAGCTTCAGCCCACTTACGCCTGATCGATGCACTGTTCAACAACAGTTGGATGGGCTGGTGCTCAAGAGCTGGATTAACTCTGCTGAGTGGATTAACAGATAAACTCTGCTCAGAGAAGCGCATAATTCCAGATTGAGAGTCTCAGCTCAAAAAGCAGGGGAAGGAATGTGGGAGGCAGTGAGATGCAGAGGGAGAGAAACAGGAGGCCCTGGTGTGGCCCAGTAGTGTGTGATACTTCACTCTCTGCACGGGCAGCAGCACCTTTGAACTTACTATGTAGCCCAGGCTGGCCTTGAATTTGCAGCAATCCTAACTCAGCCTCCTGAGTACTAGGATTACAGGCATGCACCATCACGCCCAGCGGGAATAATGTTTTCAAACTATCAAATCCATGACTTTCAATCTCCATGGATCACAGTGCCCTGTGTCCCTTCTCCTTACTACTCTCAGCCTCATTAAATCAGACTTTAGTAGTTTAAGAGGACAAAGAGGGGCTGGGGATTTAGATCAGTGGCATAAGCACCTGCCTTGCAAGCAGGCAGTCGTGAGTTTGATCCCCGGTACCAATTAAAAAAAAAAAAAAAGAGGACAAGTGAGACCACCTGAAATAAAGAGGCCATAGCCAGCTTCAAGTCTGTATGGAGACAAGTATCTTAACAACTGGCCTGAGTGGGGGAAGAAAGAGATTCTGAATTCCAAAATATTCCCTTTCCATATCAAAGGCAGAGCCTGAAGTTTCTCACAAAACTCCCATCTCAGAGGTGAGATGGGATTCAGGGAGTGAGGTCAGGAACGGATTCCCTGCAAGAAGAAGTGTCCTCTTCCAGAGCTGGAGATAGAAGCCAGGAAGCAGGAAAATGTACAGAGAAAATGTGACCAGCAAAAAGCCACGACCTGCCTCTGCCGGGGCACCTCAGGCCCAGCGCCCATGTGAGCAAGTGAGGGAACAGATAAGGGATAAGGAAAATCGGGGCAGGCTCTGCGGTGCTGAGGGTCAGAGACCAGCCTCCAGGTGCCCAGAGAGCAGCCGTGGTACAGCAGGACTGGGAAATCCAATCCACTGGGGCTTAACCCCAAAAATGCAGCCTCCACAAGCTGGACCTGAATAAGAGATTTCATGTTGGAAAGAGAACATACGGGATACAGGAAGACTTGGAGACATGAAGGAAATCATCCAAGGTCATGTCTGCCAGAAACAGTGTCACAAGTGGACATCATAGAGTTTGCATGAAAACCCAAAAAGCCACTCCTGTCTGCCAAACGGAGACCTTAGCAGAAGTGTAGCAACAGGAAGGAAAAAAAAAAAAGAGGACAGAGTTGAGGGGCCACGGGAAGTGGGTCAGAAGAGCAAGAGCAGCATAACTGGAGTTGGGAATAGTAGCACAGGCCTATAATTCCAGCCGCTGGGAGGTTGAGGCAGGAGGACCCCAAGTTAAGGCCAACCTGGGCAACTTAGTAATGCCATCTCAAAATAAAAATCCAATGAGCTGGGGATGTAGCTTAGCGGTAGAGTGTTTTTCCAGCATGTGCAAAACCCTGACTTGAAGCCCCAGTTCCACACACACAGAGACTCACACATGTGCACACATACACACAAAGAGCTGAGGAGGGGTGAGGAGCCAAAAAGATCTCGGATTTCTGCTTGAACAGCTGAGTGGACCAAATGCCATCCCCTAAGATGGGGACACGTGGGAGGGAGAAGCTCGGCCAGGACTAGAGTGAAGAGAGTGAGCCACTCACTCCAGACACTGCTGTCATTTGAATGTGTCACCAGTTTGGCAACTTGGTCACCAGTGTAACAGTTTTGAGAGGTGCAAACTTTGCAAGGTGACTGGGTCATCTGGGCTTTGTGCTTAAGGACAGATTCACCCATTCATGAGTTAACAGCTCACTGGGGAGGGAGTGAGTTAGTTACCAGGAGTCTGCAGGACAATTTGGCTGCCTCTCAGGAGCCCCCTCCTCTTAGGTACCCGCTGTGGCACCTTTGGATTCTACAGTCACCACCAGCAAGAAGGTCCTCACCAGATGCCGGTGCCATCTGCTGGGACTTCTCAGCCTCCAGAACTGTGAACTGAATAAAACTCTGCTCTTCATAAATTATCCAGCCGGTTGCTTTCTATTACAGCAACAGGGCGCAGACTAAGTCACCACATATAAGGTATACCAAAAAAAGTAATCAAAGTAATGTTTTAATGCAGTAATTTTTTAAAAAATCAAAATGAATGCAAAAAATCCATGATAATAAGATCACGTTACTGATTTTTTCCTTTTGCCTCAGGCTTCAATACAACTTAGCTCAGTAAGGTTACTGATCTTACGTTGATCAAAATTGTTATTTTGTTCATCATGGATTTTTCTGCATTGCTTTTCTTTTCAATAGTGTGTTAAAACACTATGTGAATGCTATGTTTTTTGACGCCCCCTTAAATTTTGCAACTGAAATGAATGCTTCATTGATCTCATCCAATCCTAGCCCTAAGAAATAGGTCTGGGAGAGGAGGTCAAGCGAGATTTATGTAGTACACACATGCACTAGTAGACTAAAGTAATTTAAAAATCATTTTAAAAATTGTATGAAAATAAAAACAACTTAAAAGGGCTAGAGGTGTAGCTCAGCAGTAGAATACTTGCCTAGCATGCATGAAGCCCTAGGCTCAATCCCCAATGTTCTCAAAATAGTAACTAACTAAATAAATATTTTTTAAAAAGAATTAAATGAGATCACAAGTGCAAAGTGCCTGGGCTATAGTAACCTTTGATCCACGGGCAGCAGATTCTGTGTGTACCTGGCTCATCCTCCAGGCTTCATCATATCAGGGAATACCAGGTTGGAAACGCTGGATAATTAACACCCTAGTGCAGCTCTCAACTAATGATCACAGAGCCGGTATATAAATACCCCAGCTCCTTCATTCCTCAAACAGGAATATTTCGAGAGGTAATTTCAAGACTCATTTCGCAGAGTCCCCAGGTAAGATGAAGTTCCCACTGCCCACAGGGAAGTGGCTTGATAACATACCTGCATGCCTGATCCTGCCCCCTCCTCAATTTCCTACCCTCCTAACTAACCATCTTTCCTAGGAGCACCTCCCAGATCCACTGTGCGTACTTGAATGTGTATCTCAGGACCCACTTCCAGGACAACCCAAACTGAGACACACATGTCCTTCCTTGTTTTATCCGCTTCCCTGTGCAACACAGAGTGCTCAGAATACACTTGCAAGTCTGAGCATCCCTCAAAGAAGGCACCTCCCCCAGTTCCCCGCCTCTCTTGGGAGGAAGCTCTGTAGTGTGACTGCCAGCCAGTGCTGGAAGGCCTGGATCTGAAATGGGCTTGGCCATGTTTCTGTAATCTCTGCACCTTGAGTGGAAAAATAATTGGCAGGCACCTTTCCTGGCCATTAATTCTTTACAGCCATCTCTGAGCCCTTGGGGCAAAAAGTGATTGTCTGCAGTTACTGCCAGCCTGGCTCTGAATTCAGAACAGAGAGCTTGACTCCCCCTTTCCCGTCTTCACAGACTCATCTCCCTGTGCCTCTCCCACCTCCCTCCAGAGCCTAAAAGGGCCAGAGACAGCTGCCCTGCAGATCAGAGGACATGAGAAATGGCTATCGGTGCACACACACTAAAGGTCCATGAGTTAAAAATCATGGGTGGTGGAGGCTTTCTTCATGCTTCTTTCCAGAAATTATTTTTTTCAGCTTCCATACTTTTTACACTTTTTCCTCACCATCTCCATTAATACTCTCCATGCCTTCTGCAGAGGGTGCCATTATTGTGCCCACCTATGGGTACTGAGGCTGAGAGAGGACAAGGGCCGTAAGCCCAGCCCTCATGGAGAAACCCGCTCTCTTCCTTGGGTCATGTTTTTCTCTTCCTCAGCACTCATTTCCTGAGCATCTCCTACGTGAAAAGCCCCATAGTGTGCGTGACAGTTAAAGTGGGGGTCAATCTAATGGGCTTTGGAATCCGCCCTCGAGAGTAGGTCAGCACACTTCTGGCTGTGTCTGTTCTGTGTGGGTCACGGAAACATGGTGTTGGGGTCTACATCTGGTCCCTCACTTCTTTCTCCCCAGCACTCTTCCATTCTGCTTCCCAGCCACCATGAACAAAGCAGTTTTACTCCACCCAACCTTTCCAACGTGATGTGCTTGCCTTAGAAGCAACTGAGTAAGTATTGAATCCTCTCAAACTGTGAACTAAAATAAGCTTCTTGTTCTTCAAACTGTGGCTGTCACATATTGTCCAAGAAACAGGAAAACTGACTATATGCCAGGACCAAAGGAGGATAGAAGGGTGAATTTTTAAAAACATTTATTCCCTCTGGGAAGGAGAAATAAAAGCTTTCCCATCCAGCCCATTCTCTATACCATAGGCAGCACACGTTCTTTATAATGTCTATGTAATGCTTGTGGTGGTTTTAGTGCTACCAGGCAGTTTTTAATAGATGCAGTAGAGATCATGTGGCCCACAAAGCCAAAGCATTTAATGCCTGACCCTTTCAAAAAAAGTTTGCCACAGTCTACGCTATGCCAAGCACTAAAGACAGATAAACTTAGCTACTCTGCTCTGTGAGGTATCCTATTATTGTGACCCTTTTAGAAGTGAAGGAAAGGTGCCCCTCCACTGCTCCAAGTCACATAAAAAATACTGGTGACCAGCAGGCCATGGTGGTGTACACCCGCAATTCCAGCCCTTGAGAAACACTGGCGTTCATTCTTGAAACAGCTCAAAGCCTGCATGAAGAGTGGGCCACTGAGCCATCCCTCTCATCCTGCCTCCCTGTAATGCCAGCAAGGATAGAGTATTAGCTTTCTGTTACCATGACAAAATACCAGAAGCAACTAACATCATAAAGAGAAAGGTTTTATTTGTTCAGTTTTGGAGATTCAAAGTCAAAGATCAGGGTCAAGGATGTAGCTCAGTGGTATAGCACTTGCCTGATACGAAAGAGGTGCTGAGTTCGATCCTCAGCAACACAAAGCAAAGCGAAAGAAGGAGCGGCCCATCTGTTTGGAATCTGGTGAGGGAAGTGGACAGCAGCACATCCTGGCAGGAGCACGTGTAGACGCAAGCAGTCACACCACAAGTTGGAGGCTGAGGGAAAGAGGACAGGAGGAACTAGGCTTGCTTCCTCTAGAACAGTCCTCTCTCAAGAGTTCACACCCTGCCCCCCAGTAACCCGGGACTCTCCTAGGCCTCACACCCCCCAGATTCCACCACCACCTCCCGACAGCACCACCGGGAACCAACCCTCAGTACATGAGTGTTTGGAGAACACTCAGACCACACCCAAGCCACAGCAAACTGAGCCCTGGCCATACCTTGGCCCCAACCTCCATGAGAAGTAGACCACTAAACAATCCAAATGGACTCCTTCAGCCCCGAGCTCGAGAAGGTCACTGGGTCTTCCCCTGATCTCTTCCTTCCTGTCACCTGACACCTGCCACGTTGGCCACAGGGCTGAATTTGGTCTGGTCCCAAACCTGCCTGAGTGTCCTTCTCCTACAGGCATCTGAAGACCTCTTCTGTAGTAAACAGGCATTCATGTGTTAATACAAACCAGGAGGCTGGCATAGCTATCTTTTGTTGGTTTTATTATTAAACCTTTGTGGGAAGGGCAGAGTGACAACCATGCAGGATGGCATGCCAAGGAGGATCTGGCAAAGGCAGGGAAGAGGACAGAGGGGACCAGCTGGAGAGTGTGCGTGACAAAAGAGGCCAGGCCAATTCACAAGAAGCTACATCCTTCTCGGGAGAAAGTGCCTTGGAAATGGAGCCGTTTTGGGAGGCAGGCTGACTTGCCTGTGGCAGACGCTGTCCGCTCCACTCTGTTACCCCAGCATTCGCCTCCACCAGCCTCGGTCGGCTCCCTGGGAACACCTGCCTTGCCGCCCTAGGGCTTGATTTCTGGCTGTGGAAAAATATTCAGCCACTCAAACAAGCTGCAGTGTCAGAGAGTGAATGTTCCTGGAAGCAGCCCTCAACTAATGACAATTTCCTCCATCCTGGCAGGGAAGACACCACTCTCTTTCCTGGATCTGAGGTGTTTTCTGCTATTTCTCTCAAAGTTCATAGGGACATTAAGAACCCTTTGCTCACAGCAATCCACTAGACTTCTGCAGAAACTATCCAGATGGCGCTTCTTATGTCAAATCCTAACAAACTGGAGCCAGAAGCCCAGGCTCATATGCCCATGGACTTAAGCGCAAGAATGTCCTGTGTAAATGTCTACAATGAGAACTATGCAAGGAATGCCTCAAAACAGAATCCCAAACAAGTCACTTACAGGATCCAGATAAGCTGCTCACACAAAGACGTCTGCCCAATAATGGCCTCTGCCAACCACTGTGGGTGCTGCAGTGGGTGCCTGCAATCAAGACGCTTAAACATGTTTCAGAGCAGCACCTCCGAGCTGCTTCTTTCCTTGCCAGGAGAATGGCACTCACCTACAATCTCAGCTACCTCGGAGGCTAAGGCAGGAGGCAGATGCAAAGTTTAAGGCCAGCCTTGTCCACTTAACAAGATTCTGTCTCAAAACAAAAAATAAAAGTGATGGTACTGAGCTCAACGGTAAGACACCACCCCTGGGTTCAACCCCCAGTAACGGAGGGAAGAGGAGGCTGTCCCTTTTCTATGGTCCTGTCCCCTCAGAGGTGCTTGTGTACCCCCACTTGCAATCCACTATTCCCAATAAGCTCTTATATTCTGGAAAACCTCTCTCTAGCGTTTCCTTAGATTGATCTTCCTTCTATCCTCTGCCCTGTAACATCTCCAACTGCTGATTTCCTGGGGTTACTTCCAAATAAATTACTTGTCCACTGAATTTTGTTACAGAGTCTGCTTCCAGAAGAATCCAAATCAACACAAGTATCAAGCACTGCTCACATCATCTCCCCTGACCCCCAACACAGCTCTGGGAGCAGAGATCATCCCTATTTTTCAGAAATGGCAACTGAAGGGCTCATAGAATTAAACAGAACCCCAACTGCAAGGGACCATCAAGCACCACAGCGCTCAAGAAAGGTTCCTAGGGAAGAGATGCAGACTTGTCTCCTTGACCACAGACGAACCATGCTAGACCTAGGCTCAGGCTCCCCCTTACAGCTCATTCTGCTCCAGTTCCAGCCCCATCTCCATCCTTAGGAATCCTGTCTTCCTGAAGACCGATGAAGGGAAGACCCAGAGCCCCCCTATCATAAAAGACAAGTTCTTATAAAAGTATCTCTATGGAAAAAAGGGGAGGTGAATAGGGATGAAATTTGCATTTCTTCAACAATAAATTCCAATCCTTTTTGCACGCCTATCATACACTAGTGGCTATTCTAAGTGCGTTACAACAAAATAACTTGCAATCTCTGACATAACTCCTTGAGACAGATACTATTTCTTTCTCCATTTTACAAACAAGGAACAGGAACAGAGAGGTTAAGAATTTGTCCAAGGTCACACAGCTACCAAAGGATGGAGCTGGACCCAAGCAATCCAGCTCCACCCTCAGAGGCCTCCACAGAGAAACGCACCAGTAGAACAGAGCAATGGACACAGCAGACTTCTCCAGGTTCAGATGTCCCTCAGGAGAGAGCACTTGGCTGGCAGCCATGTTGGAGAGAGGCCAATTGAGCTCAGGACTCAGAACAGCTGCAAGCCACCTCCATCTGGAAGCTCCGAGTGACAGGGTCAGGGAGCCAAGTTGAAGTGGGCAGGAGGCAGACTGACTGCTGCAGGCTGAACAAATCTGGTTCGTCTCACCGCCAGAAAACAGCCTGAACCTCAGCGGAACTGAAGGTACGGACCCACTGGGATTATCCACTACCCTGCCCTGCAACCACAGCTGGGTTTCTGGGCTCCATCAGCACAGATCTGGGCCCCATCTGCCCACTGTGTCTACCAGTTCCCCAAAGTTTGCATGATCTTCCCTTGTCCTTCCAGTCTTCCAATCTCTTCCTCTTCTTCTATTTCTCTATTTTTCACCCTAACCCTTTTTAAATTTTTTACCCCGAGGGTAAAACTGCAATACTGAGAGCTTGTTTCCTGTATACAACCTTCTGGGATGTAGTCATGACAGGAAATATTTCCCTCTCTCCAAAGCATCCCTTCCTGCCTCTTGGCACTGTGCCCCACCCCTCACCCAGTTACCAGCCCTGGTGATCCCTCATCTGCTTTCTGTCCCTTTAGCTCTGTCTTTTCGGGTGTGGTCACCTGTCCATGTGCATCACAGTTAGAGGAAGCTATTAAGCACACAGACCTCCAGGCCCTCCTGCCCACACCCAGGAAATCTGATTGTGGAGCCCTAATACCTGCATGTGTAAACCTCACTCCTCAGTGACTACTGCGTCACTACTAGGTCTGTCTTGTTCCTGGTTTCAACCCCCAAAACTAGTACTGTGCCTGGACCATGCAAGGCACCTAGGATTCATTTCCCCCTCACTCTCCTAGGAGGTGGGCTCAGCCCCGCCAACCAGTTCAGTTCTGCTCGGCTTCTCCTGCCTGATGGCATGAGGGAGCCAGTGTTTGATGCAGCCACAGAAAAATCACGGCACTGAAAAGCACAAGCACCCACAAGGCATTCAGGAACACATTTCCACTTAAATTCGTCCGAATAACAGGAGCTGGAACTACTGATGAATAAAGAGTCTGCAGCCACAGCTCAGTGCCGGGTAGAAGGACAGAAATTCAAACGAACTAGCTTTGGGGAAGACCCAGGAGGGGGACGCCAGTACCGCCTCTCACGGGACCATGGGATTCCGGCAGGCTCCAAGAGCACCATCGGGTGTGCCGTCGGTGTGCCTATGACTGCCTTCTCATTTCCACTGTGGCTGCGTGCTCTTCTCCTCCGCATGGCCAGTGAGGATTTCCCACCTGGCATCCCTACCTCGCCACGGCCCCAGACGCTGAACGGGGCCCTGCACCTACCCACCAGCAAACACTGGCTTCCTGTTCTGCTGCCCTTGTTGGCTTCCACTCGAAAGACAAATTCTGTTTGCCACAACAGGCAATTTCAAGAAGAATTAGGGCTGAATGATGAATCGGGCACCAGCTGCCAGCTCTGCGAACAGCCACACAGTCCTGCATGGGCCGGAGAAGCATGCAGGCGTAACTGGCATACCCAGGCACATCCAGGAGGGTCAGGGTCAGTGAAACGGGGCCACGCAGTCATCAGTAGTCAGCGGCCAGCTGAAGAGGAGATTTGAAACCAGATCACAGGAATTATGTTTTAGGAATTGTGGAGAAAGGCATTGGATAGAGGGTGTGAATGCTGTCCCCAAACATCTGTAAGACCCATTTGTGGAAAACAAATCTGGTATTTGCACAGTTTCAGCCACAACTAGCTAGGACTAATGGGGGAGACAGAGGCAGCAAATTTTTTACGAAATCATTTACACACAATAAAACAATGTGTGTAATAGTCGAATGGCTACCTCCTTAGGCAGTGGACTGTCCACCACAGAGGTGGTTAACTGGGGACCAGAAAACTTCAGCATAAATAAGAGACTTGACAACAGAAGATTTTCTTGCATTCAGGGACCATCAAAGCTCTATCCCTGGCTTCCCTGAGAGCCATAGAATTTATCTAACGAGGTAATCACACAATAACCACAAGGTGGCAGCAAAGCCACACCTTCGGGTCAACGGAGAGCACCTTAGCTGGTAATTAGAATACAAAACTAAAAATTCACATGCACAAGGAATTAATTCGGACAAATCAACATTCGCGGGCAAAAAGTCTAAGTCAAGTATTTAGTAGAGCATTAGTTCCCCACAAAGCCCAAAGGTCTCCAAGTAAAGTAAATTGCTATGATGGTTCTTTTTTTTTTTTTTATAATTGTTCTTGGGACTTATTACTCTAATTTTCCAGTAAAGAACAACATTCATACAATAAAACACACAAATGATAAGTACTTCAATCAATGAACTGTCACAGACAGAGCACACCTGTATAAGTGGCACCCAGATCCACAAAGGAAATATGACCAGGACCCCAAAAGCCAGCACCCTGAGGTTTCTCGTCACTCTCCTGCTCGGGGTAACAAGCACCCTGACTTTCGGCACCACCGATTATTTTTGCTTGCTTTTCAGTTGCACACACATGCAGTGATAAAATGTGGATTCCTGAATGTCTCCTCTCCACGTTGCTTGTGAGATTACAGGCATACACCATACCCTGCTGTGAGAACCCAGAATTCTGCTCTGATCACCTAACAAATTTCTTTTGTAGGTTTATGACCATATTTCCATTAAGTGTGTAACTGCTAGGTCACTGGGGTAGCCACTGCCAGCTTTCAGCTTTGCAGACAACCTCAGTAGACACTACTGCCTTATTTTTCAAAGTAATTCACACTCCTGCTAAGAATGTCTAAGCATTCCAGTGGCTCCTGAGCTATACTGGAATTTTCTGTTAAAGCAAATTTTGATGGAGAAAAGATGGGGTGGAAAGGTGAGCCTGTGAGCCCTCAAGGGGTGGTCTGTCTGGACACTACTAATGGGTGGTCATAGACCAGAAGGCAGAAGATCTCACCCCACCAGCAAGTTCAGTGAACTCAGGAGCACACAAGCACTGCTGAGCGAGATGCCCACCGCCTGTGTTCTCAGCAGCTCCACAATGGCACTGCTCCCGGTGCGACCTCACAGTGTGTGTGCAACTCTTCCAAGTGCTCGGGGGAGAGACTGGAAAAACTAAGACAGCAGCTCTGTTCCAAGTCTTCTATATTCTAGGGGAAGGGGAGACAGCATGGCGTATATCTACATGTCCCCCCCAAAGCCTCATGTGCTCAGAGGCGGGTTTGTTGGGAGAGGATTGGGTCACAGAGGTGTGATACTCATTTGGGGACTAGTCCACTGATGATTGTACAGCAAAGTCTGCCGTTGGAAAGCAAAGCCTGCTGGGAAGAGGGGGGTCCCGGGGGCTGTGGCCTGGAAGCGGGTGTCTCCCTCTCTCCTCCCTTGATCTCTGTATCCTGCTGCCATGCTGCGAGCAAGCCTCCTCTGCCATGCCCCTCTGCTTTGGACTGCCAGAGCTGACTGCGCACTGATACTTCAACAAACAGTGAGCCAAAATAAACCTTCCCTCCTAAGAGTTGTGAGTGTTGGGTATTGTGTCTCAGTGATGAGAGAACTAACACAGGTCAAGGGATGAGAAGTTTTATAAGGAAAAATAAAACAGGAAAGGACAATACAGGGAGGGTGGGTGTTGTTTTTAAAAAGACTGTTAGAGGAGTACCCTCCAATAAGACAATTTTGAAACTGAGGCCACATGTGTAATCTTGGCACTTAGGAGACTGAGGCAGAAGGATCACTGTTACAGTGCCATAGGAACTGCCAGGCTGGACAACTTAGTACAGCTCAAAACTCGAGCTAGGAGGGATGACACACAGCTATAATCCCAGCACTTGGGAGGCTGAGGCAGGAGGATCACAGTGAATTTGAGGCCAGTCTGGGCTACGTAGCAAGACCCTGTCTGAAAAACAAATTTTAAAAAACCTAAATATATAAATAAAATAAAAAAAGAATGAGCCAGAGGAAAAGTTTAGTTCAAGAAACAGGGAGCTGTTTGGTGAAAAAGACATGAGGTGGGTGTATGTCTGACATATTCGAGTAAGAGGGGTAAGAAAGGCAGAGAGAAAGCTGGAGCTGGGACAAATAGCACAGGACCTGCCCCCGTGCTGTACCCCACTGACACACCCCCACTGCTGTGCACAAGGCTGCACACCCTGCTCAGCACAGCAAAGCGATGGTTTGGGGCCGAGTGTTGCAGGGCATGTGCATAGAACACACCAAGCCTGGTTCAATCCCCAGCACCAGAGGGAAATAAATAATAAGAGTTAAAGAGTTCAGGAGTTTAGGTGGAAGCTGCCTACCAAAATGGACTCACAGACTAACTAATATTTCCGGCTTTTTAAACTTAGCTCTACACCACAGGCTTCCCCCCCGCCCCCCCCCCCCCCCACTTTTTGAGACAGGGTCTCACTCTGCAGTTCAGGCTGGCCTTTAACTCACTTTATAGCCCAGGCTGGTCTTCAACTCACTGCAATCCTCCTGCCTCCGTGTCCTGAGTGCTGGGATTACGGATGTGTGCCACCATGCCTGGCACTACAGGCATTTTTATAATAAAATAAATAAAATATAAAATAAATTGGGGTAGGCAAAGTGAATTATAGAGCAAGACCTTGTCTCTAAATAAGTAAATAAATAAGAGTTGAAGAGCATTTGGTTGCTGAAATAACCATCCTTGTTTTATTTTGTTTTGTTTTGTTTTGAGACAAGATCTCGCTGTGTATTTTAGGTTGGCTTTGAACTCACTTGGAGAAACTAGAAAGGGAAAGGAACTAAGAGTCTCCTCTAGTGCCTCCAGGAGAAATTCAGCCCTCCTGTCACCTTGATGTTACCTCAGGGACCCATTCCAGACTTACGACTTCCAGATCTGTTTAATAATAAATTTGTGTGGCTTTAAGTCACTAAACTGATGGGCCTCTGCTACCGTGCCATAGGAACTGTATACAGAAATTAATCCAGCCTCTTACAGCCCGGGCCTCAATCTTCTACTCTCTATCTACTCTTCTGTCCTTGGCTGGGCGTGGTGGCACACACCTGGGATCTCAGTGGGCAGAAGGATCACTCCCAAGTTCAAGCCCAGCCTGTGCTACACAGTGGGACCCTGTTTCAATCCTCCCCACCCCCCATTAATCCTATTTCTTTGAGGATTTTCATCCAGTTGGTGACAACCTCACAAACTTTTATCTCTGGTCCTTTATGTGTACCTTTTCTGCCAACCCTAACAGATTTTTATTTGCTCACAGGTTCTTAACACAGTCATTTTACCAAACACACGCTTAGATGTTGTGGCCTTAAATTCATGCGTTCAGAATGAAAAAACAAGTGTATGCCACAGTTAATATTATCTAATTTCCTCTGTCCATCACTCAGATAAAATCAAATATTTAACTAGTTCAGGTGATCCTCACTCTATCTGAGAATGCGATCCAACTGTATCTTGATGAAAATGCCATTTATCCCGCAATATATGGAGCACAAGGGAGGCCAACCTCAGTGCCACGGGTCCCTTCACCATTAGAAGTACATCAGGGGTTCTAGATGGGGGAGGATTCTGTTCCTCAGGGAACATCTGAGGACACTTTTTATTATCACACCTACAGGTGTGAGCGAGCTTTTGGCACTGTATAGATAGAGGCCTGGGGTGCTGCTAACCATCCTCCATGCACAGCACAGTCCCCTACAACCAAAAAGTACCTGGCCCCAAATGACATCAGTGCTGAGGCTGAGAAACCGCTGTAGGTGATTCCAAGAATCAGATGTCTCAGCCAGGCGTGGTGGTGCACTCAATCCCAGCACTGGAGAAGCTGAGGCAGGCGGACAGTTGCAAGTTCAAGACCAGCCTGGGCTACCAAGTGAGCCCAAGGTCAGTCTGAACTGCATAGTGAGATCCTGTCTCAAAAAGATTAAAAAAAAAAAAAAAAAAAAAAAGAACAATCAGATGTCTTAAACAAGGGTTTGGGTTGGCTCAGCAACATTTAATTCAATCTCCCAGCTAAAAGAGCCTTGGAGGCTCTTTTGATCATGCAGTTCACAATTCTTTCTTTGTCGTGGACAGTTTCCATTTATGGATTCCGTTTCTGGAGGAACGTCAGGTACAGGCACTGCATTCCACATAGACACACTTGAGTTGCTCTGTTAGAGTCTGCAGAAAGACACAATCAAAAGGAGATAGACAAGTAAGAACACATTTATCAGCGGAACAGGTTCATGCTATTATGAAGGCTGGGAAGTGGCATGATAGGCCATCTGAAAGCGGGAGAGCCAGGGACACCATGGGAAGGCTGGATCCAACTTCAAAGGCTGCACAACCAGGAAAGCTGACAATTACCCCCCCCCCAGTCAGTGGCCAATGGGCTAAATTTGGGGGACCACTGGTGCAAGTCCTAGAGCCCAAAGAGCACAGAAACAGAATCCTGATGTCCAAAGGCAGGGGGAAATCCTGATGTCCTAGCTCTTAGACAGAAAGCAAACTCACCTGTTCTCTCCCTTTTCATTCCATCCACATCTCTAACCTGATGTTACCTGCCCACACTGAAAAGGACAGATCTTCCTTACTCAGCTGACTAATTCAAATGTCAGTCTCTTCTAGAAACACTCTCACAGACATATCCAGAATAATGCCTTACCAGGTATCTAGGTATTCCTTAATCAAGTCAATTTGACACCTAAAAACATTTTTTTTTTTTTTTTGCAAATACCAGGAGCTGATCTCAGGACCTTGCACTTGCCAGGTAGACACTGTGCCAATAAGCTATTATCTTCAGTCCTTGACACCTAAAGTTAACCATCAGTTGCTACGGTCTCCCAAAACATACTCATGAAAACAGCTGCTAGAATACTAAAATTTCAGCCAGGCATGGTGGCTCACGCCTGTAGTCCCAGAACTCAGGAAGCTGAGGCAGGAGGATCACTGTGAGTTCGAGACAAGCCTGGGCTACAAAGTAAGCTCAAGGCCAGCCTGAACTGCATAGTAAGACCCTGTCTCAAAAGGTAAAAATAAATAAATAAATAAAAATTTAAAAAGAATACTAAAATTTTCAGATATAACAAAATCATTCAGAATCTGGTTCATAGCCACTTTGAATCATGCGGTGTTTTGAAGATCCCTTTGGTTCCCAGGTAATACATGTAAGAGCATGCACTGGATTGAAAAACACAATCACTATGTACTCGAGACTGGCTTTGACAATCTGGACGATTATAAACCTGAAGTTAACACTTTTCTGGATCCAGAAACATGGATCCCGGGAGGTAACGCTTCCTTTTCTGCTGACAGATTCCTGCACTTACTGCTGTAATTCTAGAAATGAGCTTTCCTGAGGCACATTCAACATTTCTCCTTGAGTTGTTCTTCCGAAATATAAAATTAGCTCATCAGCAAGACTCCACAGAATGATAATATTAGAGACTATTTTCTGCTGCTGTTGGTCTCCAGTGTTGTTATCATTCATGTTTGTTTTGTTTTGTGCAGGGAAGATACTGGGAACTGGACTCAGGACCTCACACTTGCCAGACAGGTGCTGCACCACTGACCTAAATTCCTAGTCCCTTGTTTTTGTTTTGTTAAGGGTATTGGACTCTGGGAAAAGTGAGAGCAGAAGATGTTAGCTCCATCCTTCTTTTTCCACGAATGAATGAGGAGCGGGGCAGCAACACCTTACTTTCCACTGCAGCCACTAGCTAAGTACTACTCCAGCTCCTTCCCTACTAAAGGAATGTTCGGTTCCACTGACAGTGTATTAGTGTCAGATCCCGGTTCACTTTTTTTTTTTTTTTTTTTTTTGGTCTCGGGGATCGAACTCTTGACCTCACGCTTGCAATTCAGGTGCTTATGCCGCTGAGCTATATCCTCGGCCCTCCTGTTTCATTTCTTGTAAATAAAGTACTTTAACAACCAAGTACTGATTGTTTGACAGGCGACCATTGTTGAGTTCTCATTTCCTCCCCTACATTCCATGAATATTTCAATCATTTTAAGCCTATTTATATTATCTAATTTTAAGTTTGACCTCTACTCACTACATGCCAGTATTAACATCGCTTGCCCAATCATGACAATCAACAATACATACTGACTCTGCCAAATCTCCCATAGGGGACAAAACCGCCCCTTTTCAACAGAAGCTGAAGCCCACTGAGGCTGCATCACTTTAAAAAAGGAAATAGAGCTCAGGGATAATCTTTTTGGTCTTAGTTTGTGTGACTTTATACTCTCTTATCTTTTCTAATCTACTTCTCTAATCATTCACTTCTCGTTCCCTTTCTTGTACTTAAATAAATTTTAAGAGTACCAGATGACACAGTCAAGGGTCTTCTGCTTTTACTCTTTGAAGTTATCTAGTTCTGCAGCTTTAAATGGCATCTGTTGATAAGCTCACAACGTGTATCGCGACACATAAAATACTTTCCAAATCAATGAGAACAAGGATAGTATGGTAGAACACTCCATATGAGAGGGAAAGAGCCAATTTCTGTGGGAGGGCTGCCAGGTCTTGTGCAAACTCCACCACGGGCAACTGCCTTCTTTGGTGCCAAGGGCTTTGGCCATACTTGCTTTGTAAACAACCGCAGCAAGCGCGGGATGCCCCTGTGCACTGCAACAAAAATGCCAGTACTCCAAGCAAGACCCGTGGAGACTGGAGGACGAGAGAAAGGCAGTGAAGGCTGTGATACCCCGAGAGACTGAAGCCGGCAGGACCGTGCACTCACAGCACGACACTGGCCGAGTCGCCACGACCCCGGAGCACAAATCTGAGATTCTATGAAACGGGAGAACCGGCCGTGTTCCAGAGCAAGTCCCCAACCAAAATGAGCGTGAACCATTCGGTGGAGCAAGTCCCAGCCTCGGTTTTAACGTACCAATGAGAAACCACGGTGGCCTATTATGCCAACCTCGAGAACCAATGAAACACGGCGACTGTTTCAGGCTGCCTCTCAAACTCTTGTCGGAGAAATCACGCGGGAACAGTTTATTCAAAAAGCGAGCTACGGCTGGAGTGTGGATACTGTATTTTGATTACACAGATGGTGGGGCGGGTTAGAGAAGATTCTGGAAGCAAAGTAGCACTCTATCAACCGCCGCCCGCCAGGGACTCACCAGTCAGTCTACAACCAAGAGCACGACGTGGGGGGTACTACGTACTGCGTGCTGACGTCACACAGCGGGCCCCGCCCTCAGGCCGCCCATATAGCGTAGTCCTGGCGCGCGCGCGCACCATTGTGTGGCTGGACTCGGCCACCGCTGCGGTGTGAGGCGCGTGTTCGGGTTCTCGCCGTCCCCGCACCCGCACCGCGGCTCCTGTTTTGCGGCTCGCCGTTGGACTAGCCTTCGGGACCCTGTTCGCCACGGACATGCCGCGCGTGTACATAGGACGCCTAAGCTACAACGTCCGGGAAAAGGACATCCAACGCTTTTTCAGCGGCTACGGCCGCCTCCTTGAAGTAGACCTCAAAAATGGGTGAGTCCGGCCTGGGCGCCTGCGTGCGCTCCCGGCTCCCCGGCACTGGGGACTGAGTGGCTGTTCGAAACAGAAGGCAGCCAAGGCCGCGGCGCCGCGTGGCAAGGCCTCCAAAATGGCGGCGACCTGGAGCCGCGGGTGCGAGCGGGGTTGCGGGTGCGCGCACGCACTCGCGCCGCCGGCTAACGCGCCCCCGCCGGTGTCTGGCCGGCGTTACCGCCCCCAGATACGGCTTCGTGGAGTTCGAGGACTCCCGCGACGCCGACGATGCCGTTTACGAGCTGAACGGCAAGGAGCTCTGCGGCGAGCGCGTGATCGTGGAGCACGCACGGGGCCCACGTCGCGATCGCGACGGCTACAGCTACGGAAGCCGCAGTGAGTCCCACCCCCGCGCGCTCCGCGTCCTTGGGGCTTGGGGGCGGGGCGCAGGCACTAGGGTGGGCGGGGTGGGGCCTCCCAGCCCGGGCAGGCGGGAGGGGGCCGGGAGTTGTTTCACCCGGGCGTCTCCGGGGCTCGCTACCTTCACGCCTGCCTGGGATGGCCATGGGACAGTGGAGCGCGGGGATTGGGTCTGGGTTTTGTCAGATTTGGAGGGGGTGGTTTCTACTGGGCCCTCTTTAGCACTGTCGTGGGCTCTGCCCACGTTGGAAGCGAGGAGTAGCTGTATTTGTATTCCCTTGCTTTCCTGGCAGTGCATTAGCCAGATGTGTAGAAGTTTGTGGACAGGCTGGGTGGAGGTGGGGGAGCGGAGGGGGCGGGAAGAGGAGGGGCTTGAAGGATAGGCCTTAGAATTACTGAAGTTAGTGGGGGCCAAAATTACTGTTTTAAAGTAATGTGGTATTGTACCACAAAGTAACTAAACGAGCTTTATGCTATATTTGAACTAGTTGGGGCATGTTATTGGGAGGAGGTTGGGGGGATTTTGGCTATGTTAAATGTTTGATGTTGAAATTGTTGCATGTTGAATTCAAACTTTTTAACAAGTCCTTGATGTTTCAATTTGAAAGTGACCAATGGGGCTGAGGCTGTGTCCACTGAGGCTAAGATGACTGCCTTTCCTGATTGGCCTTGGCTTTTCCATACATTGTGTGACCCTTGCCCTATGACCCTTTGGCTGACCTTACCGGAAGCCATGACGACAGCAGCCTTTTGCCATTAGACGCAGGGTGATGGTGAGGATTCCAAGGGTTAGACAAAACTGGTTAATCTGAACTAGGTGACTGTTACCTTGCGTGTTTTGTGGCCAAACCACCACCAAAAACCTCACACTGTGATGTAAGTACTTAGTGTAACTAGTAAACATTTTTGTAAAATGTAGAAATGCATGTAATCAGTTAAGTTTTATATTTTACAATGTTCTGTAAAATAAAACTTAGCGAGGTAAATTGAATAAAGGAGCAGTCACTCTCTAACAGATTGTAGGAGAGGTTTAGTTGGATTTAGTGTGTTTGACTTGCCCTTAATTTAATTTATGGCAAATCACAAATGTATCGAAGGTTTAGCAGTATAATAGCAAAGTCCTACTCCAGTATATGAAAGTTGATATGTTTGTACTAACTTTCAAAACATGCACTCCTATCATTACAAAGCATCTGATTGTTCGCTCCGTGTGATAAAGGTGGTGGAGGTGGATACAGCAGTCGGAGAACCTCTGGCAGAGACAAATATGGACCACCTGTTCGTACAGAATACAGACTTATTGTAGAAAATCTTTCTAGTCGTTGCAGTTGGCAAGATTTAAAGGTATGGACTATACTTTCAAGTAAAATCAATGCTTCAAAAGTAGGTCTTTTAATGTTTTCCTATAAAATCAGTGTATAGATGTTTTTATTTAGATTTCTGGGTCTGACCAGTCTTACTGTTTTAGGATTTCATGCGGCAAGCAGGTGAAGTCACCTATGCAGATGCTCACAAAGAACGCACAAATGAGGGGGTAATTGAATTTCGTTCCTACTCTGACATGAAACGTGCTTTGGATAAACTGGATGGTACTGAAATAAATGGCAGGAATATTAGGCTTATTGAAGATAAGCCACGAGCAAGCCATAGGCGGTCATATTCTGGAAGCAGATCCAGGTAACTTGAAAGATGTGGAGAGGAGGCGAAGAGTACTTGAGTTGTTTTCAGTAGTTTGATTTTAAGGTTTCATTGGGTTTTATCTTACAGATCACGCTCTAGAAGAAGGTCACGGAGTAGGAGTCGCAGGAGCAGCCGCAGTAGATCTCGAAGTATCTCAAAAAGTCGCTCCCGGTAAATCATAAAGTGTTGGGCTTTTTTTTTTTCTCCTGAACACAGCTGTACTCATTTGTGGAGTTTACATGTATGTTGACAAGGTACTGAAATCTGGCCTTTTTGTCCAGATCCAGGTCACGGAGCAAAGGTCGATCTCGTTCTCGATCAAAAGGCAGGAAATCTAGATCAAAGAGCAAATCTAAGCCCAAGTCTGAACGGGGTTCCCATTCACACTCTCGAAGCAGATCTAAGGATGAGTATGAAAAATCCCGAAGCAGGTCTCGGTCTCGATCTCGGTCCCCCAAAGAAAATGGAAAAGGTGATATAAAGTCAAAGTCCAGATCAAGGAGCCAGTCTCGTTCCCATTCACCTGTACCTGTACCACCCTCAAAGGCTCGGTCTGTATCCCCTCCACCAAAAAGAGCTTCGAGATCCCGTTCTAGATCTCGTTCAAGGTCCAGATCAAGTTCCAGAGATTAATCCAGAACTCTGTTCTTTGCACACTATTAGAGAACACTTTCCTACTTGCTTAGGCAGTTACTCTTCCATGTTTGTACTTGGCCTCTTCTGCAAGAGGATCTCCTAAGAACAGGGGCACACAGAAGTTTAATTTGTGGCCAAATTTGATGAAAAAGATGAGGTTCTAAAATGGTGGCATGAAGTTAAAGACCCTCCCCCTTCTTTGTAGAATTAAGATAACTTTTGATTTTATAGCTTTTGAGCTAAAATAACTTTTGTAAAGATTAAGCTCATTTAGATTTTTTTTTTTTAAGTATTTCAGCAGGATCTGCTGCAGGGTTTGTTTTTTGTTTTGTTTGCTTATTTTTAAATTAACCGTTTCAAGCTTTGGATACTTAAGGCTTTAGAGGGAAACCCAATTTTCAATTATGTTAGCTTTTTATAAAGCTTGAGTTATGTAAGTTTTAAATAAAAGTTTGCTACCAAGATGATTGCCTTATTGAATAGGTCACTGTTAAATTCTTTAAATGTTGATATCTGGTATTTGTGAAAACAGTGTAAAACAAGGCAAGCCTCAGACCAGCAATAAATTATTCCGTTTGGATAACATTATTTTGTGCTGTTAATCAAATTTGCCAAAGTCTTTATCTGTCCCTTAACAAGTTGAGTTAAAAATAAAAATTATTTTGTAGTTGGTCTATTACATAACTTTGTTAAATTGATAGATTTTTAAATAATGAAACTTTTCAGGCTTAAATTTTGAACTTTGAAGAGCTCCTAGTGCTTGGGATCTTGTTTAGCTGGCAATCCCATGTTCTGCAAGTGATCGATGTGACTAGTCCTGTTAGGAGTATGGTTTGGTGGTCTTTAACACTTGTTACGTAAAAATGGAAGTAGTCCTACCTAGAAATTTAGTGTATTCCAAGTGGAAAAGCACATAATGCATTTTCTGCTGAAAGATCATTATACTTAACAGAAAGATCATTATGCTTAACAGGCACTTAACAGATTATTTAGTAAGTCAGTTGATAATTAAACTCCCAATATTCAGGTTCCTTAGTAGTTACAATTTGTTTGGCTCATCTTTGTAAATGTTATACTTTCATGTGGTTGATTTAAAAAACAATGAAATGAGTACTTTGTACTTTTTGAATGAAGTATAATGGATACTGTGGAAATCAAATTATACTACAAATTTGTGGGACTTGTTGGGTTACTAACCCATACATCCATTCCTAGGTAGATTGCAGTTCAAGAAATGATTACCTTCTACCCCTTTGGGTACTTCTAAATAATTTCATTTTTAAAAATTAGCTTTAGTCTGAAGTCAAGGTTTAGGTGAATTGGCTTAGGTTTAATAATTTCTAAGACCTATCTTGAATTGTCAGTAAGGCATGATAATTCCTACATTTTTAGATTGATAAATAGGACTACATAATCAGAAGACATCCTAATAAAACAAGGTTGATTGAGAAAAGTGAGCCAAGGATCTAAGTAGATGTCAGTCACAGTAGTTGGAAGTACTTGGTAACATGGAAACCTGGTTTTTAAGAAATTCTTACCTAGGTTTTCTGTTTGAAAAAAAATTTTCAAATCCTAACTTTGGGAATATAGTGCACCATAAAATTGATGCTGCTTCCGTTATTTTTTTCTTTGATGCTTTATGTAGCTGTTTATAAGAAATTGTTTTATTTTTTCAAGATAAATAAGAATATAAGGAGAAGAAGAAATGGTGTCTGTAAGTTTAGTTATTTTGCCTGTTTAAAGATTAGAAATCCATAACTCTTAAAATAGGCCTTGAGCAGTTTTTTTGTTTTCAGAGAAAGACCCGTAAAGGCTTTTTGAGCCACAGCCTTTTAAAAGGAGGCAAGGACCGGGGAATATAACTCAGTGGCAGAAGTGCTTCCCTGCCAAGCACAGGGTCCTGAGTTCAATTCTCGAGATCCAAAAAAAAGGAGGCAAGGGTGATACTACATTGAGATTTGGCTTTCTAAAAGTATCACATCTCATGTGGACTTTGTTACTATGACATCATTTGAGAAGAGGCATACAACTACATCATTAGCTGCCTCAGTAAGTGGTTATTACTTAGGTACATATTTGCATCCATAAATTTTTTAGTAATGGTGAAGACCAGTTATTAAAAATTCTATTCCGAATCTGTAGACCTAAGTTACTGAATGCTTTAAGTCGCTGTATGTATAACATTGGCCTACTTACAAAAACAGTTGACTGATTTAAAGTGCTTCCTTGCTAACTAGTGAGCAGAGTCAGAGAATCAGCAACGTGCCTCACATTTTTGTTCAGTTGCTGGATGCAGTATTGATCATATAGCACAAGGAAGGTGAGGAGCATCGAGAATCCCCTTTCTTTCACTCAGTGTTTTATTGATTTGCCATAGTACCTTTCTGGCCAGTTTGAGTCCTGCCTACTCCAACTTTTTATGTTCCCATTCCTGTGTTACCACCTTTCATCTTGAATCTTCTTTTTTCCACTTTGTTAACCAATTTTACGCATTTACTTCAATAAAGTGCTTACTGAGGGAAAGACTTGTTTTGAATTTATTGTGTATTTCCACTTAGCACCAAGTTCTTAGCCAGTGGGTTTTTGCATAGGGTTGCCATTGGTTGACTGTATCTGTCTTGTATGAGAAAAGAATCTCAAACAACAAGAGTTTGGGATCTTGAGAGTAGCAGATGATTTATTTTGGGCAAATCATTAACACCTATGCTTCATTTTACCCTTTGAAATGGTAAAGATGAAACAGACTATAAAGATTAAAAACTTATAAACTACTTAGAACAGTGCATAATAAATAGCTGCTATTATGAAGGATTAACTACACTAATTTTTTTATTGACTTGTTTTGTTTTCATGTAACATGCACCTGTTTTTACCCTGTAGTAATCATTTTCTAAGCCCCAGCCGACTCCTTAGTTCTGGACCTGGCAGCACTTTTAAAACTGCAGCAGTGGGGCTGGTGGTTTAGCTCAACGGCATAAGCACCTGTCTTGCAAGCAGGCAGTCGTGAGTTCGATCCCTGGTACCGATAAAAATGAAAAAGACAAAAAAAAAAAAAAAAAAAACTGCAGCAGTTTCCATTTCAGTACCTTCATATTTTCATTACTCAACTTTACCATCAACCCGTTTTTCCATCTTCAGTCTTGATGGTTGCATGCAGTTTAGATAACATGATGGCAAAACCTCATGGAGAATTTCATTTTCTCTTAAGGTCTGATTAAACTGCTTATGAAAACATTCTAAGACTGGAGGTCACTCAGTGAACAATTAAAGCACTTACCTAGTGTGCTGTCAGAATTAGACTCCCTAGCACTGCCCCCCTCCCTCAGAATTTACTTACTAAGGTAACCATTGTTAATAGTGTCTGTTCAGATTGCTGTGGTCCTTGTTTTATGTTGTTTTTACACAATAAATGCTAATCCAAAGCCCCAAGTGTTTATTACACTATATTTGATTGGGGTGTTTTTGTTTTTGGATACTCATGACCCTGCATTTGCCAGGTAGGTACTTAACACCACTGAGCTACCCAGCCCTAGAATGAATCTTTTTTGAAAATCAAATTTGTATGAAATAATTTTGGCTCATAGAATAACGCAAAATGTGTTTTCTCCTTTTTTTAGGGTCTTATGTAGATGGGGCTAGCTTCAAACTCTTAAGCAGTACTACTCCTGTCTCAGCTCCCAAGTGCTGGCAACGTGATTTTTTTCCCCACCTCTGGTACAGGGGATCAAACTCAAGACCACATGCTTGCAAGGCAGGTGCTTATGCTGCTGAGCTAAATCCCCAGCCCTGATTTTTAAAATTACTTTGAGCATTCATGAAACTACTTTAGAGCTGTGACGGTATAGCACCTAATGTAATTCAGTTTACATGGTACTTTTTAGATTTTTTTTTTTTTTTTTTTAAGGTAGTGAAAACATCTTGAATAGGATACAATAAGTAGTACCTCAGTTCACCAACTTGCACAATTCTGGTAACAGTTCCTCTTGTTAAAACCTACAGAAATAGACTGAGGATTTAGCTCAGTGGCATAAGCGCCTACATGGCAAGTGTATGGTCAGGAGTTCGATCCTTGGTACCAAAAAAACTACAGAAAATAGGTTAAAATCTTAAAAAAATGATCTCTTAAAGTTATTTTTAGAAATTGTACTATTTCTACCCTTTTTTCTGTTTTGCTTTTTTTTAAAATTAAAATCTTAAAAAGACTTGCTGCATTTGTCACTTGTTTCATACTTAGGGAAGACTTGGCAGGTATAGCACCAAGAACTGTATACTACTACCTTTTTTCTTCCTGACTTGTAGAAAGTAGGTTGGAGATAACTATGTTTTTAGATCCCTAAAATGGTATGCACAGTTTGCCTCTCAGTGTCCACAGGGAATTGGTGCCAAGACGCCTTCCCTCAGATACCAGTTGGATGCTCGGGTCCCTTAAGAAATGTTACTAAATGACATATTTTCATATAAAACCTTACAACATCCCATATACTTCCGATATACCTGATAAACTGTCACAGCACATTGTGTTCCATGATGTACTGCACATACTGTCCCATGAGATTTTATCACTCGAAGCTGCAATCATCTTAGTTTGAGTAAGTATTCTTACATGCCCCTGGTGAAGTCACCTAGCAATGCACTGTTAGAATACTCCAGTTGTTAACACATAATAGTTTTACACTACAAGGAATAAGAACAGGCAGGTGGAAGGCTGATTGCACCACACCAAAGTTGTGTTAAAAGGATATGGCTTAATCAGTCCATATTTACTTTTTGGATTTGTGTGTGTGTGAAGACAGACAGCATCTTACTATATAGTTGAGGCTGCCTTTGAACTCATTGTGCAGCCTAGGTTGTCCTCAAACTCCATGATCCTCTTGTCTCAGATTCTCAAGTGCTGAGGTTACAGGCCACTATGCCCAACAGTATTTAAGCTTTAGCTCAGCATTTTTCATAACCTTGTTTTCAAAGAAGAAAGCCAGGTGAGGTAGTGCACACCTGTAGTCCCAGCCCTCAAGAGACTAAGGCAGGTAGACTGTTGCAAGTTCCAGACCAGCTTGGGCTATAAAGACCTCAAGACCAGCCCGAACTGCATGATGAGATGGTCTCAAAAAGACAGTTATTTCATAAAATTTCTAGCAGTTTGGGTTTCTCATATGACTGAAATAACCCTCAGCATGAGTCTTAATGCATTATATCCAGTGGCCCGTGGCAATAACGTATCACTGTAGTTCCTTTTTCCTTTCATAATGCTTTGTAAAGACATGAGTCTGTTAAATACCTACTTATACAGACACCACCTGTGGATGTTTTCTGGTGTTCTGTACAGTGGTACCTCTGTTCACAAACTTAATTCTGTGATTTTGATTACAAATCAAATTGAGAACTGACTCGATTCAATGATTGGTTAGTTTCGATGTTACCCTTATGAGGAAATGTCATTCAGTTCATCCAGTTCGGTTTGTGACTAGAATCGTGGGAATTAAGTCTGTGCTACTGCTATGTTTGCTGGCATTTTGTAAAGGAAGTGCTTTCCCTTGGGAACATTGCCAAAGAAAAGATTTTGACATCCAGTTGTGGAAATGAGAGAACTTGAAAGTTTGAAGGCATTAGATTGAACCAATTACTCAGACCGAGAGGTCGCTAGTTCAGGGCAAGAGTAGCACTGGGAGGCATTTGTGTAAGAGGAATAAGGAAGAGAAAATAAGCTGCGTCCTCATCTATATAAAACAATGCCTTCTAATGACAGGTGGATGCTGTTATCAAAGTACTTTGCATAGTCACTAGTAGCTGCCTTGTACTGTAACTATAATCGCTAAGCCCTAACACTGTCGGGGCCAACTGACAAAAAAACAAGGTTGCTGAATGTGGTGATGCAATAGTAAAGTATATCTACTGCCCCTATTTCCTATTTTGTATATCTTGAATGGCCTGAAAATACTAAACATTGCTGTTACTCATGGAGGATCAAACACCAGTGGAAAGAGAACAGGATGATGAGCCACCCACACACCTGTCCAGCTTTAACAATATGTGTCTGTCAGCTTCCTCCTCCAGATAATTTTAAAGGAAATCCAAGACATTTCTTCTGTAGGTACATTGGTGTATACCTCTGAAGTCTAAATGTAGTCTTATCTGTTTTTTCTTTGCAGTGTATTTACTAAACAATCCAGGTCACTTTCCTGCCCTTTCAAAGTCTTGATTTTGCTATTTGTAATCTTGTCAGTAGTCTAATTTTGCCCCCTGCACTTCCTATAAATTGATAGAGCATTGGTTTTCAAAAGGAAGAGCCCTGAACCAGCATCTTCATTGCCACCTCAGACTGTTGGAAATGCAGGTAAGCCGGGCATGGTGACTAATGCCTGTAGTCTCACCTATGAGCGACAGAGAAATCACAGATTTGAGCCTAAGCTGGGCAATTAACTTGACAAGATGCTGTCTCAATAATATAAAAGGACTGGTGACTAGGGTGGGACTCCGCAAGGGCCTTGGTTTCAGGTTCCCAGTATCACCAGAAAGGTGAGTTCTCAGGTCCTGTCTTGGACTTACTGACTCAGATACTAGGCAAAGCCCGGCTTCCAGGTAGTTATGGTGCATTCTAAAATTAGAAACTAGTCCAGCTTCTTCAAGTTGGTTTTCCTTTTCAAGACAACTACTTAGGTGTCCTGCTTTGTTATAATGGTAGCCATTGATCTTTGCCTAGATTCATCAAACCATGAATTAATGATTTTTGGGTTTGTTATTTTTTGGTTTTTTGTTCTTGGGGTTTGGTTTGTTTTACGGTACTGGGGATCGAACTCAAGACCTCGTGCTTGCCAGGCAGAATCAATGACTTTAAAAATTTACTTTGCACTATTGTTCTTACTATTGCTGCCTTATTCTGTCTTGTCTTGGCAAGACAACTCAGTTGCTTTCTGAGTTCTTTGGAAACAAAAAGAACCTGTACATTCTCATGCTTTCTGGTATAGTATTTCCAGGATCATCATGTACATTTTCAGCACCAGATCTGAAATTAGCCATTTCTCCAAGGAAATGGTTATTTTTAATTAGAAATTTATTTAGCAACCACAAATCTGGGCCCTTGGGATGCTCATGTTACTTGTTTCATCATGGGCTGTTGAACTAGACAGAGCTGGGAAACCACTCATTGATTCTGCTTCTGACCATACAAATCATGTTACCATCTGATCATCTCCTGTCTTGTCTATGCAGCAGGTTTGAATACCCTGGCCATCTCATTGTCCTATACTGTGGTTTGTGAGTGTCCTTGTAATGTAGGATCTACAGGAGAATACAGCATTCCAAATTCACTCTAACCTCTAAAGCAGAAAATTAGCTGACCTTCTCTGCCCTAATAGAGGCTTCCACAACTGCCTTGTGTGCTATTTCTGGTAAAGAATGAGGGGGTTAAAAAGGAAACACTGCCAGGCATCAAGTCATACCTATAATCAGAGCCACTCACAAGACTGAGGCAGGAGGATCTCTGGTTTGAGACCAACCTGGGAAATGTAGTAAGACCATGCCTTGTCTCAATAAAAGGGGTGGGGATATACCTCAGGGGCAGATCACTTGCCTAGCCTGCAGGAACTCCTGGGTTCAGTCCCCACTGCTGAAGGAGAAAAAGAAAAAGGAGAGGAAAGAAAAGAGGAATCTCTAAGACCCCCATCAGAGTTTAGAGCAGATAATGTTCTGGTATTCTAGGTAATGAGATAGAGGGTACATTTGAGAGCCTAAATTTCATTGTGATTTTGGGAGTGCACAGCAGCACTGTCACGGAATGAGTAAGATTTTAAATTACAGTTTTCATCCATCTTTGCCATACACAGCAGTGTGACTTTGATTATAATGAGAATTCATGGGTATTTTTAAGAAGCCTTGAAGAGTTGCATCTCGCTCACCATAGTCTCAATATATTCAGTAAACACTACTAAAGGAATTGCCTGATATTGGATAGATCAAATTATTGTTAGGAATATTGGCAGTCACCTTAACCACATGTGTTGGTTTTGGCAAATGAAATTTAGCCGGTATAGCAGGCTGGATGCGCCCTCTCTCCCTGAAATACTCCAGTTCTGCTTTCCAGAATCTGTGATTACATGACCTAACATGGTAGATGGAATTTTGCAGATGTAATAAAGGTCTGAGAATGAGGTTATCTTGAGTCATCCTACTGGACCTCGTACAATCACAAGCATCTTGGTAAATAGGCTGCAAGGTCAAAAAATCAGAAAAAATGTAATGTGAAACTGGAAGCAAAATCAGGTTGGAGATGCTGCACTGCAGTCTTTGAAGATGTTAGAGGCCATGGGCGAGGAAGCATTCTCCCCAGGAGCCTCTGGACAGAAGGCAGTCCTGCCGACACCTCTAATAACGCTGATGAAATCTATTTTGGGCCTCTGGTCTCTGGCAGTAAAAGATAATAAATTTGTCTTATGCCACATCTTGTGTGGTAATCGGTTCTCAGAGCTGCATAGAAAACTATTACATGACCAGCAGCGTAAACACTTGCATTCCCAGGCTTGCTGCCTGCCTCTTAACCACCATGAGAATGCCTTGGCAGCCTGCCAGGCCAAGGCAGAGGTGAGAGGAGGCTGGGCCACAGCTGCAGAAGCCCAGCCACCAAGAGCTTACAGCAGAAACCAACCCAGATCAGCCAACCTGGGCACATGTGAGAAATAGTTGGATGCTACTCAATTTGGAAGATTAGCATTAATATTAGCTAATTGATAAAGGATGCTAAGCAGCCCCACGTATGCCTTTGCAATAGCTAGCTGGAGGCTGGGGTGTTGCTCAGTAGCAAAGAATTTAGATTCAGTTCTCAGCACTACAAGAAAAAAAGATTGTGTTAAACAGATTGGATAAGTCCACATTCTGAGCATCACAATAGTAAGGTCTTGACTGTTCATCTACAGTTGCTGCTGCTGCTGTCACCACCCATTCACTCTGCCTGTTCTAAGCCTCAGGAAACCAACCTGTTGACTACCTGCTGTGCTCACTTGCTCTCTGGTTTCTGATGAGGCTCAGTCGCCAGAGGGCAGCAGTGGGATTTGAAAGCCAGTGGAGATGAAGCTGGGGTACTTACAGCTCCTGCCTTGCGCACTAAACGAAAGCTGACAGTAGCCTCAAGCTCTGACCGTAATATCTGGTTTACACAGCCCTCTTGTTCCAAGTCCTAATAACCACTGCCATGCTGTGTCATATCCCATGGTCTGATGCTAGCAACTGTGGTCTTCCTACACCCCACCCACACTTCATATGTAGCCCCTTTATTAAATTCTCTTTAGATTTCTCAGGCAGAATGTGCCTCATTTCCTGTCATTATCCTAACAGGCAACAACAGTATTGAAATAGTATATAGTTCATACTTCAGTGGAGTGTAAAAACATTGTTCTTAACTGACACATAAAATCGAAGTTACAGAAGTTTTCTCAAACAGTGATTATGCCGATAATGCCAGCTCCATTAGAGGCTAAGGCAGGAGGCTCACAGATTCATGTCCAGCCTGGGTGACTTAATGAGAACCTCCCTCAAAAAGGGCCAAGGTCTTATGCAGCTCAGTGGTAGAGTGCCTCTGGGTTCCATTTCCAGTATCACAAAAATTCGTTCTCATTTACGATTTTTTTATTTTAATATTTTTACTTTATTGATACCTGTTTGCAGCACATGAGTACATCCCTGTGGGAAGTTGGTACATGTTTACCTTACTTCTTTTATCCCCTTCCCCTCCTCTCCTTTCCCATTCCCCCAACTCTTGATCCCCTCACCTTTTGCAAAAGATCTGTTAAAAGAAAGATTCCTGAACTAAAAGTGCACTGAAGAATTTTCTTGTTGTTAGCCTCTCAAAGGAAGATAACCACCTATTCTTCTGCACGGACTAGCCAACAAGGCAAAGTGTATCAGTGCCTGGTGCAACCCAGAAAGCCAGAGTGTTCCTATTTATTTGTACTGAATATTAAACCACCTTCCTACATTGCTACATCCCCTAGCCCAACTTTTTTTTCTTTTTTAAGACAGGGTTTCACACATAGTTCAGGCTGGACTTGAACTCACTTTGTAGCCTCAGCTGGCCTTGAACTCACAGCAATCCTCCTGCCTCAGCCTCCTGACTGCTGGGATTACAGGCATACACCAACACACCTGGCCTCCCAACTTTTATTTTTTCAGACAAAGTCTCACTGAATTGCCCAGGCTTGAACTTTGATCTTTCTGCCCACCAGTGTGCTGGGACTAAAGAGACACATGTGTGCCACTATGTTCCTTAACTGAAGTGGAGGAAGAAGGGAGATTAGAAACTAACTTCCTAGCAGCCCCATTCAAACAGCTGAGAAGGTACATGATAAATGAACTCAGAAGATTGCCTGAGGCAGACAGAGCCAAAGCAAAGCAAGTTGATGGCTCATAAGTGTCAAAAGACAAAATTACAACAAATGTAGTTTAAAGGTCTAGATTTTGTGAATCAGGCAACACATCATTCTACAAAATAAAACAAGTGTTCTGATAATCTAGATCACATTCTCTGTCTCCCAGCATTAACTTACAACACGGTTGGTTGGTTGGTTGGTTGGTTGGTTGGTCTTGCTATGTTATCCAGGTTGCTCTTCAACTCCTGGACACAAGGAATTCTGCCTCAGCCCCACTTTCTGGTACTCAGGCATGCTCTACCTCACCCAGCTCACAATGAGATTTCAGTGTTGAGGGAATAGAGGAGGATTTCACTAGCAATATACAGCATTTCTTACCCAATCCCAAGTCTCCATTTGATGGTTCTATTACTCACCCACATACCTTCTCTCTTTCAAAGGAAAAAAATGTAGGCTGGGGGTGTAGCTCAGTGGTAGAGCACTTGCCCAGCCGTGTGCTAAAAGGAGGGAAGGATTCAATGTACTTAATTTTTATTGTTTGTTTCTTACCATATGCCAGGTAACAAGGGAGGACAAGGCTTTCAGCCACAGCATCAGAGAGTCTCAGAGCTGAAATAAACCACCATCATCATCTTATATCTGATGCTTGATTCTGTTAAACTGGCTCATCTCCTCTTGAGTTCCTGGAACCCCGTAGTGCATATTTTAAAGAACCTGAATTATAGAGGTCCTGTTATACTGAGTTGTGGCTGTCTCATCATTGTTTCTTTGATTTCTCTGTCCTTTTACTCATGTGTCCTGTGCTTCATTAAGCTAGACAATAAAGAGCACAGATTCCCTGGCTTTACCAGCTTGAGCTCAAACAAAGCAATGCAGCCTCTTCAGTCTGAGAATGGGCTCAGAGTTAAAATTCTGGGCTTTACTTTCCGCAGCGACTAAATGTTACTTGTTAAATTTTGGCAGGCCATTGTTTTAGACTGAGCATTTGCATTATGTCCCAACAAACCAAAATAGGGTTATGCTAAAGTTCTATAACACAAAAATAAACTGTTTAGCTTACTTTCCAGGAAAGCAGGAGAGAATAATGACAGCCAAATAGGCCAGTTTTAGATGACATGAAAATGAAGTTCCTCTGCTTTAAACTCTTACAAAGAAAACAAACAGCCTCTGAATCTGCTTGTTTTAACTTTTGCAAGTGTGTTGCTTATCCTGGCACAATTTTTGCATTGTTTTCCTAGTTTAAAGATGTACCAGGTGGGTGGCACAAATTTAGAATCCCAACCCATACAGAAGGGCTGGGCATGGTGGTGCACACCAGTAATCCCAACACTTGAGAGGCTGAGACAGGAAGATCAGTGTGAGTTGGAGGCCAGCCTGGGTTACATAGTGAGTTTAAGACCAGTCTAAACTACATGGTAAGAACCTGCCAACAAACAAAAAACCCAGAGATCCAGTCCACATAGAGCAGTATTAAGGATTTGATTTTCCACAGTTGGTTGCTCCTACTCCCTCTCCTAGGCAATTAAATTTGCCAGCTTCTTTTCTGTTAGGACTGCTACACTGAGTTTTTCTAGAACTCGCTTCACTGACTACATAGTTTGATGAGAGAAGGGTCCAGTCTTCATATAGTAAGTTTCAATTCCAAAGCCTAATACCACGTGGACCTAAGATCCTATCTCCTGTCATTGTGTAGGTGATAAAACCAAATTTCCAACAGGTCAGCTGTCTCTAGCCAAACTGCCACCTCTAGAACAGGAGACATCAGGCTTCTCCTGATTTCCTCTGTTTTTTACTTCTGAAGATTATGTATGTTCAGCAGTGAATTTACTTTCCTTCTTTTATAGCTCCCAAAAGCCTCACGTGCTCATAAATGGGGCTTTTTGCAGGTGACTGGATTATGGGTGTGTGAAAATGGATTAGGGTGTGTGGTACTGGGATTAAGGGTGTGGATAACGGAGCCCTTCCTGGATGTGGATGGCGCTACCCAAAAGACTGGTAGCCTGCATGAAACAAAACAGGCTTACTGCCTCCTCCCTGCTCTGCCATGAATTGTTTCTCTTCTGCTATGCCCATCTGCAGCCACTGAAGCCAGCCAACTATGGACCGAAACTTCTACAACTGTGAGCCAAAATAAATCTCCTTTAACTTTGGGTATCGGATATTTGGTCTCAGCAACAAGAAAAGTAACAAAGACATCTTCATTATATATTTGCTTGAGTCCTTTCTTATAATATTATCAAAGATTTTTGGGTGGCTTTTGAGTAGTTTGTGTTAGAAAGGGCTTTCTGCTAACATCAGTGAAACTAGAAGCTCATAAAGGGCATGTCCTGATGATTTTCCTAAAATCCATGTACTGTACCACCCCAATGATTAACTGTCCTACAGAAATAGGTGTGAGCTGCTTACAAACAAGTTTCCTCAGTGCTTACAGTTTCCAACAAGTGTTGGGCCACAACTATATAGAGCTCAGATAGTAGGGCTCTCACTTGAGGGAAGGACTGGACTTGTCCACTAGCTCTTAAGGTAGACTGGGACTAGCAGGGAAAAGTGGGCGAATAAGGCAGAACCTCCCTCAAACACATTACTTTTGGAGGAGCACTCCATCCCTGAACACGTTGAAGCAAACAAATATTGTTAATAGGTAGAAAAATAATCTGAGCAACTTGAATCTATGTTTGTTCTGGATCACAACCTGCTTGCGTTCCACTTGACTTAGTCACTCTTTCAAGGTTTCATTTGCTATTGAGAAGTCCTGTGTTTATGTAGGTTCACTGCTTCTCTTTAATCTTCTGAAATACCTAAAATAAACCATTTGGAATCCAGAACAAGCACAGTCTGGGATAAAAGAAGAGATAAAAGAAAACCAAGTTATGGTTTTGTGTGTACTGGCGTGTATGAAGAGGCATCCATTGTTATGGCAACCAGCTTCCTTAACTGATGCAGTCTTGTTCTCAAGAACACAAGACGCGATTAAAAATTGACACTGCAGCAAGGCAGAACACATGTAATGTGTTGGCGTGGCAACAGGAATAGTTAAATTTTGCATAAATTTAAACCTGTTGATTACAGCAATTTTGAGAATTCACCCAAAATTAGGAATTCTTTTTCATCTGACTGGTGGCCAAATGGACTTCAGTTTTTTTTGGGTTTTTTTTGTTTTTTGTCTTTTTCATTTTTATCAGTACCAGGGATCGAACTCACGACCACTTGCTTGCAAGGCAGGCGCTTAGGCCGCTGAGCTAAATCCCCAGCCCCCAGTTTTTTTTTTCTGTAAAATAACTAAATTTAAAATTTGGTATGGGAGTGGGGGATGGGACTCTGAAGAGTTAACCCTGTTTCATCTGCTTGAAGTACCTCATTAGTCAATCAAAAGGTATTTACTGAGTAAACACTTTGCTAGGTGGTAAGAATGCAAAAACTTCCCCTCTTGAAGCATGCAGTCTCATATTCTTGAAATACTTAAATCTGAATGTGAAATATGTGTGGTATGTGTAAGAAAGACAGATATTTTGTGTTAGAAGAATCCATAACTGCTGGGTGTGGCAGCACATACCCTGTACTGGAGTGACTGAGGCGGAAGCTGAAATAGAGGAATCACCACGAGTTTGAGGCCAGCCTGGGATACACTTGAGTTCAAGACCAGCCTGGACTACATTGTCAGTTCAAGACTGGTCTGAAATACAGAGCAAGAGTCTCTAAAACAAACAAACCCAATAACTAGGTTTGGCCAGAGAGATCTGACGGAGGCAGGAATCAGCAAAGGAAATAAGCACAGAGGAGCAATGACTTGCTAGAATCAACACCATAAGCCAGAAAGTAGCCTACACAAATGTTGAAATGGAGGACTAAGAGAATTGAGGGAAGGGCTGGGGATTTAGCTCAGCGGCATAAGCACTTGCCTTGCAAGCAGGCAGTCGTGAGTTCAATAAAAAGGAAAAAGACCAAAATAAATAAATAAATAAATAAAGAGAATCGAGGGATGTTCCCTAGGTCATGTCATAAGATAGTATCCGTGGAGTCACCAAAACACGCTGCTGATGTCCCTCAAGCCAGGAGAGACAGGGTCAGAACCCAGGGGTTTTCTTTCCTCTAGTTGCAGAGGTCCGTTGCTCTTCCTGGGGCAGTTTTCTGATGCTTCTTGACACCCCTTCTGCAGGTGGACGGCAGGTATGATGGGAAATCACAGGGACAGCCACCGACAGGGGTGCGTTGCAGGGTACAGCTCTGTCGCGTGTCACCCACCACCCAGTTCAGGAGCTTGGCAAATGCACGGTCTCTCTCTCTTTTTGGCTCCATGGTCTCAGCGCCACCCTGTGCGCCTTTGAAATGATGTAGGAGCGGGAGGCCAGAAAGATCTCAACCCTGAGCAGCAACCCCGTCTCAGGAAGAAGGTACAATTAGCCCTGCACTGCCAGAGCCTCGAAAGAAGGCCAGGAGACGTCCGCGCCGTGGAACGCCGGGGTCCTGGGGGCGCAGCAGATCCGAGCTCTGCGTCCTGCGGGGAGGCGGACCCGCCCCCCTGTGCGCGCAGGCGCGCGCCGCGCCCGCCTCAGACCGCAGCTCGGCGCTGGGCGGCCGCTGGCGGGCCTTGCAGGTGAGGCTCGCGCGGCGGGCGGGCGGGCTGCGCCCCGCGGTCCCGGGACGCCGCGCTCCGGCCCAACCCGCTCGGCGAGCGCTGGGCTCTGCGGTCCTTCCGGGCGCCCGAGCAGGGCCGGCTGGGGAGATGGCTGCCGCGACCCCAATGCGAGGTCTGGGCGGGCGGCCGCGGGGCGCGGGGTCCGGCCTGGATCGGGGCGCGGCAGGGCGGAGGCGTCGTCGGATTTGGAGAAATGCAATCAAGAGTTTTTCACTCAGGGAAGGGAGGGCGGTGGCGGACGAGGTTTTGGTTTTCTTAGGAAATGGGCCATTTGGCAAACTTTCCTGTCATTAATTTTTGATAACGGAAATGGGATTTTTTTGTATTTTTAAAATTTATTTATTTATTTAGGGTATAAAGGGAAAGAAAAATAATTCCGCCATTTTGGCGTTTAAAAAAGTAACAGCTCTGCAGAGCCCGCGGATCAGTGGCCGCCCCGCCCTCCGCCGTCTATTAGTCCCGGGTGGCAGGGGGCGCCTTCGGGTGCGGGGCCGGCTCGGGCGCGGCCACGCGTCCCGCGTCTGGCGATCCCGCAGCAGGTGCGGCCAGGGGGCGGCGCCAGGGCCGGGAGTTTGCAGGCGCTGTGTGTTGCCGCCACCGTATCCGTCTCTGGCACTAGCTCCACATCCTCAGCCGCTAGAGCCAGGGCGTTTATTTGGCGTCAGTTGTATACAAGGCCTTGAAGGGCAAGGGGTGGAGGGTGGGGGATGGGGAGCCTTGGCAGATAGCACTCTTGGCAGATGGCAACCAGTTTGGCTGCATTCATTTAGTAACTATTTATTGAGCAGCTGTTATGTGCACTGCTTTTGGCTGGGGGTAAGTTAATCATTGTTAAATTTGGTTTCCTGGGAACGCTGAGATTAGGTTTATCGGAACATCCATCCTTGTGAAGACAGTAGGATTGGGCAGAGATACTAAAATACTGGTGTAGTCTCAAGAGGAACCTCAGCCTGTCCCAAGGGAAGCTCTGGAACTGAGAGACACCCCCTACCAAAAAAAGAAAAAAATCCCAGATAAAAGGGACCAGACTTTTATACTCACGTGTCTGTATGGGAGTGAGGCAGCTCTCTTGGTGGAAGGTGATTCCAAGAGAATCTGGAAATCAAAGGCTGTAGCCCCCTCTTTGGGGTCCCCTCTCACCTCAGCACAGCTCTTCTGTCTTGTCACTGGGTCCCATCCTCTTCCCAACCTGTAAGTAGTAGTGAGCCCCAAGGGACCCCACCTTTTTCCTCTTTTACTCTGTCTCAGTTTTCAATGGCATCTACACAAGAAGACTGTCAAATTCATATCTGTAGCCCAACCTTATCTGTTATGTCGAGAGTGTAAGAGAGCCCTCCGTCTTGCTTTCCCTGCCTCCAAGAACACAGAATACTGCTGACACCGAACGGATTCTCCAGTGTTTGCAAAACAAATAACAGGCAGCAAACTTGAACAGAAAGGCTGTTCTCCCAGTCACTCTTTTTTTTTTTTTTTTCCTTTCCCCACTAGGTAGTGAACTCTGGAGTGTACTAACAGGCTAGCTTCCCACACTTGTTTTGTTTTGGGTTTTTTTTGAGACAGTCTCCCTAAATTGTCCAAGCTGACCTCGTACTTGGGATCCTTCACCTCAGCCTCCCAAGTAGCTGGGATTACAGGTATGCACTGCCCCAGCCCACTCTCATTCCTTCTTAATGCTGCCAGTGCTTTGAATAAAATGATTAATTCTGTTTATTTTAATAATGGTACGTTATTTCTGTGTATAGAAAAATAATTAAAGTTAAAATTCAGGAGGTTCTGGTTTTTTTTTTTTTTTTTGTCTTTTTTGAGTCTGGTCGCACTATGCAGTTCAGGCTGGCCTTGAGCTCACTTTGTAGCCTGGACTGGTCTTGAACTCGAAACCATCTTCCCACCTCAGTTTCCCAAGTGGTGGGATTACAGGCATGAGCCACCACGCCCGGTTTCTGTTTTATTCTTAAAGATTAGAAAATTCATCTTGGTTTGAATGTTAACCTTTTATACCTAGACTTTATCCTACCTGGTTATACATCTGTTTATATCTCTAGTATAATATATATCAATACTACAGAAAGTGGATTTTGCATTTTAGAGAGAAAATCTGGAAAATAGATGAATATACAAGAACAGAAGGAGTGAGGAAAAGCAGGAGACAGCAACCATCACAAACTGATTTCATAAACCAGGAGCTTCCACATTACTGTACTGCCAGAGCTACCACACTCCCTGGAATTTCTCTTTAGCGAGAGTGGGTTGGTATTGGTGTAAAACATGATGGTAGAGACATTTTCATCTCTTTTTCACATCTAAGCTTCATCAAAGCCTTTGAGATAGGTATCATTACCACCTTCCTGTTACACATGAAGACGCTGTCTCAGAGAGGTAGGTAAGCTGCTCATTTGAGTCACAAGTGTTAGGTGGGGGAGCTGGGATTCGAGTCTGTCTTGGGTTGATGCCCATGTCCTTTCCTTTAAGGTGTGTCAGAAGCCATTGCCAAATACCGCTAACAGGCAATCAGTAGGAATCAGTCCACAGTGTTTTGTTTTTCTTCTTTGGTGCTGGAGATTGAACTCAAGGCCTTGTACATACTAAACAATGGTACTTACTATTGACTACATCCCCAACCCTTCTAAGAATGTTTTTATTAATAAATTCCAATTACTGAAATACAACAAAAATACTGTGCGTGTGTGTGTGTGTGTGTGTGCGCGCGTGTGTGTTTGTTGCTGGAGATTGACACAAGTATTTATTGAGTACGTAATGTGTGCCAGTTGCTATTCTAAGTACTGGAGATATATCATTGTATAAGACAGATAAGGTCAGCGAGCACACATCTGTAATTCCCAGCACTTGGTAGGCTAAGCGAAATGATAGGCTACATAGCAAGTTGTAGGACCAACCTGAACTGTGTAACCAGACCTTGCCTCAAAACAAGAGAGATGAGAGTTTTGCATTTATGTAGTGATGACTGATCAAACACAGAAATACAAGATCAGTACTGATTCTAATGATGAATTTGACAGATGCAAATACAGTTAGTGATATACAGTGGTGGAATCCAATGAGAGGTGTGCTACTTTATGTGATCAAAAAAGACCTCTAAGAAAGAAAAGAAGGACCTCTAAAACCAGATGTGATGTCATGTGCCTATAATCTTAGTACTTGGGGAAACTGAGGCACAAGCATCATAAATTCAAGTTCCACATGGGCAATGTAATAAGACCCCCGTATCAAAATTTAAAATTTTAAAAAGGGCTGGGGATGTAGCTCAGTGTGAAGGCCTGAGGTTTAATCCTCAGTTTCAAAAAAGAAAAAAAGATAAGACATGACCTCTAAGCTGGGCTGAGGCAGGAGGATCAAAAGTTCCAATCCCACCTGGGCTATGTGTCAAGACCCTGCCTCACAATTTAAAAGAGAGGGGGCTGGAATGCAGTGTAAAGGTCCTGCATTCAATCCCCAGTACCACTAAAAGCAAACGAAAGCTCTAAAGGTAGTAGGCAAATCTGACCCGAAACTTACAGTACAAGAATGAGCCAGCCAAGTAGAGAATTTAAGGAAGAGCATTCTAGGTAGAGAGAACAGCAGTGGCAAAGGCTCTGAGGTGGGAACATTGGTGAAGCAATAAAAGGAAATTGAAATGGAGTCTGTTCAATATAGAGAACACAGGAAGCCTAATAAAGGATGCGGTCAGATTGGATACTGATCTTAGGGAAATGATGTGATCTGAGCTTATTTATTTATTTGTTGAGACGATCTCACTGTGTTGTTTAGGCTCTCAAACTCCTATATTCAAGTCACCTACCTGCCTCAGCCTCCCAAGTAGCTGAGATTACAGGCATGCACCACATTGTAGAGCTTCTGGTTTATATTTTTAAAGCTTTTTATTACTGCAGAATAGACTGTTTGAGCAGCAGAGCACCAGGGAGGTGAATTGGAAAGCAAGTTTAGAAGTCCAAAGAGACTGAATGGATGATGGTTGGGGCTAGGGATGGGAAAAAGCAGTCAGATGTTGAAATGTGTTTTGCGGTAGCATCCTCGAGCCAATTACAATATATATATATAAAGCTGTGCTATTCAATACATTAGCCATAGCTCCTCTTGCTATTTAAATTTATTTTAAAGTTAAAATTCAGCTTCTCAATTATGTGAACCACACTTCATGTACTTAGTAGCCACATGTGGCTAATAACAACTGTGGTAGACTGCTTAGACATAGGACATTTTCACCATCACAGAAAGTTCTATTGGATAGTGCCAGTGAGGCATCTGGGACAGTGGCCAACATGTTTTAAGAGTTGAGTAAATTCTGGCTATTAAGTATATTTGTTGCATCACTAGGTCTTTTTTATGCTCAACTGACTCTTTATTAAATGCCTCTGTAGCTTTGCTTTATTAAAAGAGAATTGTGCACTGACTAAGTTTCCATGCACTACCTCTTTGCTCTTTGATGCATGCATTTGTTCAACAGATATTTCAGAGTCTAGTCTGTACTTGAGTTGGAGGGAGTGCTGGTTGCACATACAAAAGAGCATGATCAGGACATACCCCACCTCCCAGGAAGATGAACCCTGTTTGGGTGAAGTAGATCCTGGCACATTGAAGGATCAAAGGAAGAAGGGAGTGTTTCTAGTGGGGAGGAAGATGGGATCCAGAAAGCAGTGAGCCTGGACTTGCCCCAGGCTGTCATAAGGCTACCAGCTGAACTGAGCCTGGACCCTGGCATTCTTTGGAGTTTGTGCACAAAATTTGTATAGTACCCTCACAAAGACTGCGGGAGGTGTAGGGCCTTGCCAGAGCCACCACAGTGACCCCAGTGGACCCAAGGAGCCAGACCTGGTGCTGATTTCCTAAGACACCCTACTGCCCTCAAGGCGAAAACCTTTCTTTGCAAGTTGCTGGCTTGAAGACAGCCAGCTTCTCTGAGAACCCCATTTCCTTTCCATCTTATTGCTTTGTAGCAGAGGCCCCCTCCTTGCCAAAGTGGCACCTATAGTCCCAGCTACTCAGGTGGCTGAGTAGAAAATCAAAAGCTTGAAGCCACGCTCAGGAACTTAGCAAGACCCTCTTTCAAAATTAAAAAAATAAATTTAAGGGACTAGAGGTGTAACTCAGTGATAGAGTGTTTGCTGAGCATAGTTAAAGGCCTGATTCAATCCCCATTACTGGGGGGAAAAAATCTCCTGATTGTCATGGGGCTGTGTTTGGCTTGTAGGCCTTTCAGAATGGAGAGTCGTACTGAAATGGAGATGCTGAGGACAATGAAGGGGCCTTCTACAGGGGAGGTCAGTGTGCACCTGGTGACCAGAGACAGCCCAGGTTCTGGTCCTCACTTGCCAGCAGCTGCCTTCATCATTCCGGGTAGGTTAAGCCATGTGTCTGGGGAGGGAGGCATTCCCATACTAGCCATAGCAGACCTTGTGGGTCTGAGGTCTGGGTGGCACTTTTCACCTTTCTACACCTACCTTCGTTCACCTTCCTATACATGCAAGGCAGGATTGATGGAGGACCACCAGGCTCACCTGTGCTATGTCTATCTGTGTACCTGTTCACAGCCAGCTCAGCCACCCTTAGCCTGCCCAGCAGTGCCCTAGATATGTCCTGCTTTCCGCGAGAGCCAATCCATGTAGGCGCCCTGGAGAGGGTAGCCAGCAACGAGCCAGTCACAGCCACAGTTCTGCCACAGCTAAGTGCTGGGCCAGCAGCCAGCTCTAGCGCCGGCACAGTGAGACTTCTGGAGTGGACAGAGACTGCAGCTCCGCCCCCTGGCAGTGGTCTGCGGGTCAGTGCCTGTGGGGTTTGACTGGACCTCTTGAGCTGCACCTGTGGGGCAGGGGCTGTGGGCTGGGCAAAGGCGGAGCCTGAGACAGAAAGTGGGAGGCTGGCAGATGCAATAGATCCTGGGAGGGTGTGTGGGGCGTGGTTTAGGGAGAGGCAGCCTGGGATTGGGCATGCAGGTTTGAGGCGTGGCTTATGGTGAGGCAGGGGCGGAGTCTCGAGGCCAGCTGAGGCTGAGTTGACAAGAAGCAGGGTTACAGTTCCTGAGGTGGGGCTAGGGCTGGTACAGGCGCGGCTGTCTTCAAACTCTCCCACGCTCCAGTTCCGGATAAGCGAATATGCGCCGCTGAATATGGTGGGAATAGAGCAACCACCGAGCCCCAAGCGGCAGCAGGAAGGCATGGCCGAATGCAAAGCTGGCGGGGCCACGTCGGAAGGTGGTCATGTGGACACCCATCAGCCCGGTAGGAACCTGCTCCCCGGGCTCCGAGCCAAAGCACCACAAAGGTGGGGCGAGGCCTGCGCAATCCGAGGAGACTTGGCCGTGGTGGGGGTGTGACCCGAGGCAGTTTCCACAAGTGCAACCGGGGGTGGTCCATAGTGAGAGGCTGAGAGCTATCCAGTGTGCACTTGGAACCAGGGTGGAGGCAGCGCCTGAAGGGGTGGCCTGAGGCCAAGTCGGCCCCCACAGAGGGCCTCCCCCAGGACCCTCCTGAAGACCCCTCTCAGGATCCCCCAGAGGATGACAGCACCTGTCGGTGCCAGGCCTGCGGACCTCAGCAAAGCGCTGGTCCAGATCTTGGTTCGTCCAGTGATGCCTGCCCTCCTCTGTTCCAGGCGCGGTAAGCTGAAGGATTCACAGCCTCCCTTGCACTGTCCCTGTTCAGGGTTTAGAAAGGGGTTGGCCGAATGGCTAAGGCTGCTCCTCCCCCAGGTCTGTCATAGTAGAGAACTCCTCAGGCTGCACCAGCGCATCTGAGCTCCTCAAACCCATGAAGAAGAGGAAGCACAGGGAATACCAGAGCCCATCAGAGGAGTCAGAGCCAGAGGCTGAGGTAGGGGAGGGTAGTGGGGAGGGAAGGGGAAGACTAGAGCAAGTACCTCAATTCTCACTATTTTCTTATGTATCCAAGACATAGGACTGGGCCAGAGAAGACACTCATAATAACTTACTCATATTTTCAAGTCCCATCTCAAGTCGAGTCTATCTGATTGGAGGGAAATAAATAAATCACTCCTGATTTTCTAGATCTCCAGTTTCAGTCCAGTGTCAGGATTTAGACAGACTCATGTGAATTTCACCCAAAGTGACTTTGTGAAAGGTGGAAAACTCCCATCACTGCAGTCCAGGAAGCACAGATCTCTTGGGCAGAGATGCAAAGAGACAGATCATAGAGATTCGAGTAGGCAGGTACAATCAGCACAGAGCAGGTCCCCCTGTGCTCACTTGGCCCCCTGGGAAGAAGGGGAATTGTAATAGTCATTCTATTACCCACTTGGGCAGTATATATGCTCACATGAGTATGTGTCCAAGTGGGTAACAGACTCTGCTGGAGCTATATTCCTGCTAGTGACCTATGAGAAATTCTACCTTCTGGGGGCAGAATACACATATCCAAAGAGCCAGGCATGGGCTCAAGTCAGAGTCTGGGCCTTTACCCTAAGGACAGTAGCTGAGATCAGGCTTTCCTTCCATAGGAGAAGCAAGAAGGAGGAAAGGATCCGGAGGGACAGCCCAGCGCCAGCACTCCAGAGAGTGAGGAGTGGAGCAGCAGCCAGCCTGGTATGGTGTATATATAATTGTGTGTAATGTGTGTGTCTGTCTTTGGAGGTGTGAGGCTAGGAGTGTGGGTCATGGTTGTGTTGGTAGGTTTTCCATATATCAGTGACCATGGGTGGTGTATGTGAAGGAGAAACAGTGAGAATCTGGCTTGTGTATTTTATGTGTGTTCTTTGGTGTTATGTTGTATATTTCCCTTTTATTATTTGATTGTGTATAGGCTCTTCTGCCAGGGAAGTCTTGGCTCAGTACCTAAAGATATGAGCAAATTTGACATCACACATGGCATTGCTTTGTTTCAGTGATATAGGCAAACTCACACTTGTCATTGGTCTGACCTTGCAGTTGGGCAACAATTCTGATCCTTTCAGTTCAAGAAAAATCAAACAGAAGTCATTCATACTCAGCTTTAGTCCTGTACCCTTCTTTGTTACCACTATCGCCCCCCCCCCCGAGATGACAGCTATCAACAGGAACAGCATTTGTCACATTGAGTAGCATTTATTACATTGGAGTGACCTAGATGCTATGTGGCAATTTGTTTAATGTCTGTCTTTGCCCCTCAAGGCTTAGCACAATAACTGAATTAACACAAGAACTGAATTTGTCTTATTAATCACTGTATCACAGATGCTTATCCTAGAGCCTGCTGTGGAGTAGTTTCTCAATGAGTGTTTGTTCAATAGATAAATGGATGATTTGTATGTTGATGATTTCTCATGGACTATGGGTCAATTACACGAATCACTGTCTTTTGCATCCCAAAGAATCAGAAGGGTTCTTAGGATATCTCTCTACTTTACTGGACCCAATACCAAGTGGGAGATGCCCAACCTGTGTCCATAACACCTCTTCCAGATTCTACCCAACACAGCCAAATCAAATTTCCACTGTGTGTCTTACCCAGGAACAGTCACATCAAGAATTCAAAGACTTAGCCCTCTTGGGTTTATAGACTTATAATACTTACACAGAGGAAAAAGATTGTATCTTCCTACTGTCGGCCCAGCTTCTCTATCTTATGTAGGGAAATAAATTCAGAAGTCAGTGTTATTTTAGCTGGGCTATGTTGACCAGTAGAGAGTTAGGTACCTTTTTCTTAACACTTACTGGAAACTGAACCTAAGGTTTCATGTCTACAGACAAGAGCTCTACTAGTGAGCTACGCTCCGTGCTGCAACATTATCTTTTTTTTTATTTTTTTGGTACCAAGAATTGAACTAATGACCTTGCGCTTGTCAGGCAGATGCTTATGCCACTGAACTAAATCCCTAGCCCTAACATTATCTTTTATTCATGCCATTCATCATCCTGACCTCAACTTGAACATGAGTGTAACATTGGTTTCTGAGGATTTTCCCATACCTTTTCTTTTTCTTTTTTCAAGAAAAGACACTCTATTAGTAGACAGAGGTTAGCATTCATGACTAAAATGTTTTCCACTTATTGGTCGGATCTTCTCAAAGAAGAATCTGAGGGCAGAGATGGAGACAACAGGTTTGCCTGAGTATCTTGTGCTCACATGCGTGCACATGCATGCACATGTGTGTGTATGTATGTAGCATGTGTGTTACCTGCACTTCTTGGCAATCTGATGACCAGCCATTGGATTTCTGTTGTACAGAGAAGAATATCTGGGGCTGGTGGAGTGCTTCAATGATTTACAAGTTAGGAACATGGGACTCACATACATCTTGGACCTATGTTTTCTTCAACTTTTTTTTTTTTTTTTGAAACAAGATCTGGCTATGACTATAGTTCACACTGGTCTTGAATTCACTCTGTACCCCAGGCTGGCACTGAACTCACAGGGATTCTCCTGCCTCAGCCTCTCACATGCACTGGGATTACAGGCATGTGCCACCATACACAGATTTCTTCATCTTTCTAACTGCTGTTTTGTATGAATAATCTCTGCCGCAATATTACAAAAGTCTTTGCAACTTGTTTAGTCATGAATAGTTATTCTGACCTTATGAACATCCGTTGATATTCTGTCATCTTTTGTTCTGCCCACGTCCAGATGAAGCATCTGTGGTGGCACCATTTGGGATGGGCTCATCACTGCCTTCCCAGATTCACTGCCTCCTATTTTGTTCCCTTATAGTTACTTTAGCAAAACCTCAAAAATACTGTGTAAAACTCAAATTTTTATCTTTTTCCTATTAATTCTTTACATATTGTGAACACAGCTCTTTCTGTTTACAAATTATTTTCTCCCAGTCTGTATCTTGCTTTTTTTTTTCCTAAATCATGACTTTTGAGGAGCAAAAGGTCTTTAGTTTGATGATGTCCAGTTTATCAGGGTTTTATCTCTAGACAAAAAATGACTTTTAGGAGCAACGGAGGTTAAGATCAGAATATTGATTGAGAGAGAATTAACTGAGAGAAAGAAAGCTTCTGTCTGAGAGAAAAGCAGCAGGGGTTCCGAGTGGGTTGCCCTATCAGGTTTTTATCAGGTTTTTTTTTTAAATACCAGGAATTGAACTCAGGACTTCTTGCTTGTGAGGCAGCTCCCAGGCCACTGAGCCTCCCTGCTCCCTGTGGTTAGATCATTATGTCTACATTTTAATGAGGTTTTTAATAGCTTTCTTGAGCTATAATTCACATGTAACATACAATTCACCCATTTGAAATATATAACTATTTATTATATTCAGAGTTGTGTAATTCTCACCACAACCATTTTTAAAACATTTTGTATCACCCACAAGAATGACCCCTAACCATTAGCACCCTTCCCTTGGGCTCCCTCTACCCCTTGGCAGCCACCAATCTGCTTTTTATACAGAGCCTATTTTGGACATTTTATGTTGATTTTATGAGGTTCTTTGTGAGTGACTTCAATCACAGTATTTTTGAGGTTTAACCACGTTTTAACATGCATCAATACCTTATTCCTTTTTATTATTGAAGCACATTCCATTATATGGATGTACTACAGTTTATTCATTAATAGGCACATAGGTTGCTTCTACTTCTGGGCTATTGTGAATAATGCTAACTAATAAGAACATTTGTGTATAAGGTTTTTGTTTCTTTGTTTGCTTGTTTGTTTTTTACCAGGAATCAAACTCTGAACCTTGCACTTGCCAGGCAGGTGCTTGTGCCTCTGAGCTATATCCCTGGCTCTGTATACAAGTTTTTGTGTGGATATATGTTTATACTTTCTTGGAATTGTACCTAGGAGCAGAGTTGTGTGTTCTTATGGTAACTCTATGTTGAACATTTTGAGGAACTACCTGACCACTTTTCAAAGTGCCTGCACCATTTTACTTTCCCACCAACAGTATCTGAGGATTCTAATTTATCTGCATCCTCACTGACACTTATTACCACGTGTCTTTTTAATTGTAGCCTTGCAGCAAGAATGAAATGGTATTTAATTGTGGGTTTTATTTATATTTTCCTGATGGCTAGTGATGTATTGATCATCTTTTAATCTGCTTGTTGGAGTCTTTCTCCTAGATCTTTTTTCCAGTACTAAAGATTGAACTCAGGGTCTTCACGTTGAGCTACATTAAGCTGCTCTGCTCTGCTCTGCTCTGCTTTGCTTTACTTTACTTTCTTTAGATAGAGTCTTGCTAAGTTTCTTGAGATAGAGTCTTGCTAAACTGCTAAGTTTCCCCGGCTAGGCTTGAACTTGTGATCCTCCTACCTCAGAGTGGTGGGATTACCGGAATGCATCGCCATGCCTGACTTTCTTGTGTCTTGAATAAACACTGGCTTCCTTCTGTCTGTATTAATCTCTTAGCAAACAGTTGCTTGTCCACATCCTTGGTTTGGTCTCCTAAATGTACCTTTTATCTCTTTCACAGTCAAGCTGTGACTTTTCAAATCTTTCCTTTTTGCTCTTGTAGATATAGACTTTATCATTAAGCCAGTTTTTGCTCTAAGATCTTTCTGTGTAGTTAAAAGTAGCCAAGCAGCCTAAGTACTTTGCTGCTTAGATATTCCTTGCACTATGTATCCTTCATCTCTTAAATTGTCTCTTAAATTCTCCCTGCCCCTTCCTCTTTCTCTCTCTCTCAGCTGAACCCAGAGGTTGGTGTGTATACTACCCTAGAGCCACATCCCCGGCCTTGTTATCCAGATCTCTACCAACAGTCTGATTACATCCAATTATGTAATCTCTAATAAGATTCAGATTTTCCCGGGCTGGGTATGGTGATACACAGGTCTGTAATCTCAGCACTCAGGAGGCTGAGGCAGGAGGACACCCATGAGTTCAAGGCCAACTTGGCAGTAATACATGGTGAGACTCTGTCTCAACTCCACCCCCAACCCAAAGAAAAAGATAAAATTTTCCTCATAGGTCTCCTATCCTTTTAACCCTCTCTAGAATTGCTTTAAAGCTCTATTTATGGCAATCTAGGCTTTTTCTACTCTTCCAAATACCTTGTTTGAAAGCTGCTTTCACATTTTCAGATATTTATTATAGCAACAGCCCTACTTTTTGACAGCAGTTTTCTTAGTCCATTCATGGTTGCTATACAGAATGCCGCGGACTCGTTCATTTATAAGCAATAGAAGTTTATGTGGCTTCCTGTCCCAGAATCTGGGAAGGCTAAGAGCATGGTTTCTGTGCTGTGTCGTCTCATGGTGGAAGGGCAAGTGAGCGCGCAGGGGAAAATCAAACCAAACCTCCTGTTTCTCAGGGACCAGCCCTCATGATCTAGTCAGCTCTTCAGAGTCCCACTTAATAAAGTCACAATGGCAATTAAATTTTAGCCCGAGTCTCACAGGGTCTATTCCTGCTTCCTAGAAACTGAAGGCAACTTTCATGGTTGTCAGCAGGAAAAAATAGACCACAGCATTACAAGGCCCTGCTTCTTTGAGTTTACTGTTCTCAAGCACTGGTTCATAGGAGGCACATGTGAAACCATGAAACACAAGCATCAGGATCTTGGTTAAACTGTCAGTTTTGTTTTGTTTTGTTTTGTTTTTTGAGATGGTCTGGCTATATAATTCATGCTGAACTTGAACTCACTTTGTAGCCCAGGCTGGCCTCGAATTCTTTGTAGTCTTCTAGCCTCAGCCTCCTGAGTGCTGGGATTACAGGCATGCACCGTCACACCTACCTAAATTTTGAGGGTCTTTTTGTTCCTTTGATGCTGGGAACTGAACTCAGGGCCTTACACATGCTATGCTAAGCTCATGTTCTACCACTGAACTGTACCCTCAATCCACTTACAGTGTTTTAAAATGAACTTATTATGAGCTGGCTAACCATGCTTCACAAGAGGAGGGTAAATACAAAGAAATATCTGTATCAAGTTTAAAATAAAAGACCCAGCACGTGGTAGTACCCTAATGACTGCATGCAATTGATTGTTCTTGAACTTTGGCATCCTGTTTGTCTCTTTACATTTTATTTCTTTCCTATAGACAGTATCTACTGTATCTTAGCACTGAGCTAGATGCTAAAAGTTCAGAGTAAGCGGAACTCAATCCCAGCACTTAAGGAGGTCACAGTCTAGTTGCAGAGATAGTAATATAAATGGGTAATTTATAGCATAACAGTATAATAGGAGTTGTGTTTCAAGTATGTAAATACAAAGGACTGTCACAAAACAGGCTCTGCTTCATGGAGTCAAAGAAGGCTCCATGGGATAGGGTGAGTGACATTTTATCCATCCTTCTAGTCTTTTTTTAGAGGTACTAGGGATCGAACCCAGGGCTTTGTTCATACTAGGCACACATTGAACTGTATCCCATCCCTTGTTTTTTGTTTTATTTTAAGAGAGGGTCTTGCTAAATTATTGTGACCCTTCTACTCAGTCGCCCAAGAAGTTGAGATTACAGGTGTGTACCACCATATGAGGCTTCTTCTACTCATGTAACAAACATTTGTTGAGCCCCTTTTATGTATAAAGCCCTGAGATGGGTGCTGTAGCTATACTGAGTCTTGAAGCGTGAGAAAAAAACAGGAGAATGGTATGGGAGAGGAGGAGTGGCTTTGAAGAAGAGGGATCAGCCTGTGCAAAGGCACAGAAGCATAAAGGCATGGACATGCCCGATGAAGCTGAAGCAGTTGGTTTACTGAGGGCTTTGTGTGCTGTGGAAAGGTGTTTTGTTTTGTTTTGTTTTGTTTTTCAGTTGTAAATGAGCAGCTGTTGTGGAATTTAAGTCTGAAGCACAGGGATCAATTAAGACACTAGGTTCAAAACAAAGGCAGTGAACATGGAGAGGTGAGAATAGAGTTAAGAGAGACCTAAAAGCCAGAAGCAGCAGGACTAAAGGGTCCTTGGAAAGATCATTTCCAAGTTCCTGGCTTGTGTGACTGGAAGGATGGATGCTGGATCATCACCTAGGGTATACAACACCAAAAGGGTCAGAGCTTCCACAAAGGAATTACAAGTTTGGTATAGTCAGGCCAAGCTTGCCAGTGTGTTAGCCAGGAGCATCTTGCCTAAGGAAGCAAGGATAAGCAGAGGAGCATTTCTAGGAGTTAAGGGAGCATCTGTGACAGCTAACTTGTATGGCGCCTTTGTATAAGTCTTACGAAAGTGCCTCTTCTGAGCAGACCAATTAGCAAAGGTCATCTTTCCTCACTGTAGACTCAACCACGCGGCTTGACAAGAAGCCCACGCTGGACTTCAGCCTTCTCACCCCCATTCCCGGATACCAGTGTACATTGCCCAGTCACACACAGGAGGTTAGGACTTCCATGAGTTAAGGGATGTGTCTAAGGCTTAGTGCATTGTTCCCCAATGGAAAAGAAGATGGAGGAAGCCAGGGACTCAGCTAGAGAAGGATTCCAGTTATTACCCAAAGGGCCAGTGGTCAGTCCTCTTTCAAATGGATGATATTTAATCTCTTCTATCTGTGAAGGAGATCATTTGTCTTAAGGCATTAGAAGACTTAAAGGAGATGATAAATGAAGTCTCTGAAGCATCTCCATCCCCGGTTTCTGGCACACAGGTGTCAGACATGGCACCTAGGTGACTCCACTAACTGACATAAGCAGTGGTTAAAGTAAAACAAAGTGGTGTGTGATAGGAAACTGCGAAGACTGCAGACTTTATTGTGTTTAGTGAGAGTGCTGAGTTAGCACAGGCTGAGGCTGGAAAGTGGCAGAGCCAATCGAGGGGCACTAGTGTAAGAGAGAACAGCTAGAGAGAGTACCTGCTGGTCAGAGAGCTGGTCAGAGGTACCTGCGCAATGTGGGGTTCTTAGGATTTAGCTGCATTGCAGGATGGCTAAAGGGAACTGAAGTCCTCAGGAGTAAGACAGAACTGAAGTCCCCAGGAGTGACACAGAGGTGCTTGAGATGAGAATTCTGACATTTACAGTCTCCAAGGAATAGGCAAAAAGCAGAATGTTATCTCGGAAGGAAGGAATGAGCAGTGTGAAGGGCTTGGCCATAGCAGTGGTGATTTGGATTAAGTAAAGCGGTATTAGGCAGGATGATAACAAGGCAGAAACAGCAAGACAGATCATGCTAAGCCTGGCATTCAGAGGTTTCTTTCTCCTCCTCCTCCTCCTCCTCCTCCTCCTCCTCCTCCTCCTCCTCCTCCTCCTCCTCCTCCTCCTCCTCTTCCTCCTCCTCCTCCTCCTCCTCCTCTTCCTCCTCATGTGTAAGTATGAATGAAACCCAGTGCAGACCTAGAAGGTTTTTCAGGAACATATCATAGTAGATGATGTGTTTTAAGGAACAATCTGGGTCTCACTTAGGACAAATGGTAATTTGAAGAGATGCGCCCTACATTGAAGCATTGGCATAAACTGAGCTCTGGCATAAAGCTCAGAGAAAGCGTGACGGCTTAATGAAACTTTGGTCCAACTGGGTCAGGCAGTTGTGACCTCAAGTTTTTCTAGAGTGACAAGAATTTTAGTAGTTGCAGGACAGATGCTTTTTCCTCCTATGTTTTCCCTCTCATTTCTCCTTTTCTTCTTTCTTTTTTTTTTCTTTTTTCTTTTTTTGTCTTTTTCTTTTTTATCGGTACCGGGGATCAAACTCACGACTGCCTGCTTGCAAGGCAGGCGCTTATGCCGCTGAGCTAAATCCCCAGCCCCCCTTTTCTTCTTCCTTCATGAGGTAAAGTAGCACTGTGATTAAGTTCTCTGGCTCAGGTCTCGTTACTCATCTTTGTCCTTGTTACATATCAGAGGATGACATATCGCTCTGTGGCCAAGACTTTTTAACTAGGTTGCTGTGTAATCCAAAGTACTTCTGATGACCCTGAAGGGAGGGAGGACTGGGCAGAATGTGGTAGCTTGGCACTGTTACAGTTGTGTGGCATCAGAGGGCATGTGTGACCATAGAAGAGAGATGGCTTGGAGTTTGGTCAGGGGAAACTTGTACATCAGGAGCAGGCCAAGTGTCACCTGTCTGTCTCCTCTTCACAGCATCAGGCGAGAAGAAAGAAGGCTGGTCATGGGAGACCTACCTGGCAGAGCAGAAAGCCGTCACTGCCCCAGTCAGCCTCTTCCAGGACGTGAGTTGGGCACTTCCCACCAAGGAAGAACTCGTCTTCCCTGTCCAGGCACTCACCTCCAAACTCAGGCCTTCTGGGGTTTTCTTTCTGACATTCCTTGATGGACTGGGATGTAAGAAAGAGTCTGGTTAGGGGCCCTGAGAAGGAAAAAGGGCGTCTGGTTTGGGAATAAATAGGGAAATGGGACCCAGACCTACCCACCACTGGGTCTTCAAGCATTTGAATTCTGATACCGCTACTCAGTACTGACCTTCCTAGGACTTGGGGCAAGAAGGAAGTCTTATATCCAGCCCTGACATACCCATCTCAGAATGGTCCCACGGCTCTTCTACCCCTTTCTGGATCCCACAGTTCGGGGATCTGTACAGATCCTCAAGTGCATTGCTCCTTTGGTAACACCAGGCGGGTGGGGGCTAAAGGCAGCTCCTTCACCCCAAGCCCACTAGGCAAGGATAAGGCTGGATGGAAGCTGGGTCCTCTCCACTCTGTGCGTTGACAGTCCCAGGCAGCCACTCATCTCAAGAATGGCTTCAAACTGGGCATGAAGCTGGAAGGCATTGACCCTCAACACCCATCCATGTACTTCATCCTCACTGTGGCTGAGGTGAGCTGGGGCTTAGTTATACCCTTCTGATGTCTCTCGGCATAGGACCCTGGATCCCCTGGGGGCATTAGGGAGACAGTGCCCTGCCTCGGAAAGCAGTCATAGAAGGGAGGGAGTTAAAGCACAAAGGAGAGGGAGAGCAAGAGGATGAGAGAGAGGAGGGAGGGAGGGAGAAACAGTGCAGTACAGAATAAGCCTGCTCGGAAAGATCCTAAGGGCTGGGGATGTTGGCTGGAATCTCAGCCAGGACTTCCGAGCTGTACAGGGAATTGGTCCGGTGAACATACCAGTGAGATCCACTGGGTGGCCAGTGCACAAGGAAGGAATGCACCTTTCCAACACAGGAAAGAGCCTGTCTCAAGGGAGGAGTGTGACTGAATGGGAATTCCAGGCAGAAGCAAAGTGAGCAAGGGTCTGGGGCATGGAGCTGGTCACCACGTCCAAAGACCTGCCATTATCTCAGCAAGACCGCAGAAGGGTGTGTAAATGGCGAGTGATGACATGTGACAGCAGGAGGAAAAGCAGCAGGGACCCAGGGAAAGTTCTGAGCCTTGTGGGCACCCTGCAAGCTCTTCCCAGGGCTGGAGAGGGCAAGCAATTGTCATAGAGTCCACATCCAGCACTTGGGGCTCTTGAGTATGTAAACTGTCTTTATTGCAGGATGGGACAGTATGGGACAGAGTTCAGGACAGGAGAGAGAAAGAAAGTTGCTATCATTAGAGCCCCTGAGATCCCAAGCCGACCGGTAGGGAATAGGGTATCTGTTAGTACTGGGGTCCCTATAATTCCCTCACTCTAGGTGTGCGGCTACCGCCTGCGTCTGCACTTCGATGGGTATTCTGAGTGCCATGACTTCTGGGTCAATGCCAATTCCCCCGACATCCACCCTGCTGGCTGGTTTGAGAAGACTGGGCACAAGCTGCAGCCTCCCAAAGGTAAGACCTATCCAGATTGGCCCCCTGAGGTAGTAAGGCCTGTGACCCATCCCTTCTCCCTGCCAGCCCCATTCCAGCCCCCCTGTTTTCTGTCACTGTCACCTATACCAAAGCCTGCCTCTTCATCATATTCTGATATGACTCTTCCCTGGGGCCAAGCTGGCCAGAAGCCCGAAGGCTTTTTCCTTGCCCTCCGAGTGTCCTAGTGGTCACCTGCTTCAGCATGGGGTTCCTGGATAGATAGATTCCTGAGGATCGTGAGGTCCTCAGGCCTGTGTGATTCTGCTGCCTCAGTATGGGGTGCCCACACCACGGACCAGTCTCTACACAGCGCTCTGTTCGTTCCCCCCGAGGGGCCTAGGTTACAAGGAGGAAGAGTTCAGCTGGAGCCAGTACCTGCGCAACACAAGAGCTCAGGCAGCCCCCAAGCACCTGTTTGTGAGCCAAAGCCACGTGAGTGCCCCTGAGCAAGAGCGGACAGCATCCCAGGGCCAGAATCACTGCAGCCACCCCAGGGGTTCTGACTCATCAGAGTTTATCTACTGGTACTCGAAGCTTTGTTGTAATTTATTCTATCAGATGGAAGAGGCATGGCTGGGTAGGGCGAGGGGCCAGAGGTGGGAAAGCTGGCAATAGGTTTTCCCTTGGTTCCTTTCTTCTGTCCTGTCTAAGTCTATATTCTGTGGCTGTAACAAAATACCCAAGGCTGGGTATTGTATAACGAAAAGAAGCTTATTTAGCTTACAGTTTTAGAGGCTGAGTCTAGATGAGGTGGCTCCATCTATTCAGCCTCTGAGAAGAGCCTTATGGTAGAGGACTAAAGGGTGGGAGCACAGATGGAAGAAATCACAGGCCAAGTCTGGAGCCAAAAGTACTCAAGGGTCAGGATTGCTTTTTTTTTTTTTTCTTTTTATGGTACCAGGGATTGAACTCATGACCTTGCACTTGCCAGGCAGGTGCTTACACCACTGAGCTAAATCTCTGGCCCCTGCTTTTTGTTTTTTTATTTGTACTTTATAGCACTCGCTTCCACAGGAACTAACCAGCGTCCTACAAGAACCACATTAATCTCTTCTGAGGGTGATGTCCACAATGTCAGATGTCTCCCGCTAGAACCCTCCTCTTTAAGGCCTTGCTAAAATACTGCCAACCTGGTGTTAAGTCTCCAGCGCATGAGCCCCTGGAAGACCAAACAATAGCACTGCCCTGCTGCAGAGTTCCCCCAGCATCCCCTCTGAGGCCACTGCCTGGCAGGACACTGACATCGTTGCTCATAATCCTTTGCTCTGCAGTTCTTCTGCACGAAGTCAAAGGCTCCATTCTGAGATCTTTGTTTTCCTTCTTTTCTGCTAATATTGAGGTTCTCCCATTCATTCTGAACAATTCACCCTTGTTTTTTCCTGTCAAGGCAACCTGCACTATATTTAGCAAAATATCTCACATAATTCCAGGCAAAGTGTCTAGGAGGTTTAGGGAACCCCTATTAAAAATTGTGCCATAGGGCTGGGGATTTAGCTCAGTGGCTTAAGTGTTTGCTTGGTAAGCACAAGGTCATGAGTTTGATCCCCAGTACCAAAAGAAAAATAAATGTAAAACTGCCATATTTGGAGGTGAGGTGTACTTCAGTGATAGAGCACTTGCCTGCCATATGCAAGGCTCAAAGTGTGATCTCCAACATACAAAAAATACCAAAGCAAAACAAAATGAAACCAAAAAAACACTGAAGGTCCAGGATCCCGGTATTGAATGGGCCGAGAACTCTGCTGTTCAGACAAGATCCGTTACCCACTTTGCCCCAGCTGAATACCAGAGACCATACCTAGGGGTTCACAGGTCACTGGCAGTGTCCCACCTGCTACATTTCCCACAGGAAATGTAGACTTTTAAGTCAAACTGTAAGTCTTGTCCCTGCCACTGATCAGCATTGTGTTCTGGTTCGACCTATATAACTTGGAAAACAAGAATAATGGCTAGGTGTGGTGGCGTACCCCTGTCATCCCAGAACTTGGAAGGCTGAGCCAGGAGGCCTGTTTAATACTGGACACCTGCCCCACTTTCCAGCTACCCCACTTATTCCTCAGCTGGGCCAAGCCAGGCCAGGCTAGTGTGGGTAGGGGAGACTTGTATATAGCCTGCTAGATTCTTCAGGTACATGCATAGCCTCCTACCATCACTTCTGCCACAAGTCCAGCCTCCTCTGTAACCGGAGGCCAGAAGTTCCTGAGTGGCTCAGAGCTCTGGTTATGACTGTCCTGAGAATCCTCCTTCCCAGCCTATTTCTCCTCCCTTTTCGCCAGACAGTTCCCTAGAAAACTTACTTCTGTAGTTTCAAGCGCTGGCTAGCCTAACCCTAGCCACAGTAGTCCCTCTTTGTACCCCTAGAATCCCCCTCCCCTGGGCTTCCAGGTGGGCATGAAACTGGAGGCTGTTGACCGCATGAACCCGTCCCTCGTCTGCGTGGCCAGTGTGACCGACGTGGTGGACAGCCGCTTCCTGGTGCACTTTGACAACTGGGATGATACTTACGACTACTGGTAGTGGGAGGATCCAGACTTGGTCTGTGGAGGGAGGGGGGGTCAGGAGCAGGGGGCAAGTACTTTCAGATCTCAGTCTAATCCTGGAGCTCAGATCTCTGCTCAGCATGGAAGATAATTGGCAGTCCTGTGGATATAAGCTGTATCATAAGAAATATATCTCAGTATTACATGTTTCATCTAAAACCACCCTGGTTAAGATGAGCAAACCTGTAACTCATGAGTCTCCCTTAGATACTATCATATTCTAGAGTATTTAACTAATCTGATGGTTTTCTGAGTCTAACTTTAGCTGCATATCTTCCTCTCACTAAGAAGTAACGTAGGGTGAGCTTTGAAACCAGGGTGTGGTGGGATGTAGGCTCAGCCCTGCATGTTCCCCCTGGGGCAGTGACGTGTTCTTCGGTTTCAGGTGTGATCCCAGCAGTCCCTACATCCACCCAGTAGGCTGGTGTCAGAAGCAAGGAAAGCCCCTCACCCCGCCACAAGGTGACCCTGTGGCCTGAGCATGCCCCTTCCTAGGCTTCGTCCCAATTCCTTGTCTCCTAATCCCTTACCAGGATCTCATTCGTGCGCTCTCAAGGGTCAGGGAGAGGGGATAGCTATGGCCAGGGATCTCAGCTTCTTGGCCAAGGACTTGAGACCCCTTTGACTTTAGGACAGTCCTGTCAAACTGTCAGGTTTAGGGGGAGAAATTTAGATGCCCACCTCAGCAAGGGAGCAGGAAGTCCAAAGCAAAGAAAGGGCATCCTTCCTCCTGGGAGTTCTACAGTCCAGATCCAGACGGACTGGAGGAGAAGCAACAGGACCAGGGTGCAGGGTTCCCAGGTGGCCCTGTGAGCTGTTGGAGTAGGTAGTGTGTGCTTAGTTTTCCCCAGAACTTGTCTGCCCCCGGAGCCCAGTGCAAGGCTGGCCATGGTCATGTGAATGGATTCTGCTACTAGGGGCTCTGCCCCTTCTGTGTTCCTGATCCTGCCTAGGGAAAAAGAGCTCTTCCCCTCACCTGGGTGGCACTCACTGCACTCACCCTGTTCTGTAGATTACCCAGACCCTGATAGCTTCTGCTGGGAGAAATATCTGGAAGAAACCGGGACTTCTGCTGTGCCCACCTGGGCCTTCAAAGTGGTAAGCTGAAGCTCCCTTTCCCCAGAGCTGAACTCAGAAAGGTGTGGAATACTCAGCAGCTTTGGTTCCCTCCTTTGGGCAGGCCACAGTTTCCCCAGGCACAGAACTTGGGCTCTCACTTTGGAGCCTCAGCTCTACTGAGCTGGGCCTTGGCCTGAAAGCAACTGTCCATCTGCAGCGACCTCCGCACAACTTCTTGGTCAACATGAAGCTGGAAGCTGTGGACCGTAGGAACCCAGCCCTGATTCGTGTGGCCAGCGTGGATGATGTGGAAGACCATCGGATAAAGGTGGCTTCAAGACCCTAGGGGTGGGAGAGTAGAGAGATCATTTGGGAAAGAATTCAGTAGACTGGTTCAAGGTCAAGGGCACGGCACAAGATAGGAAGCTGAAGGTTTTGAATCTCGTTTCCTCATCTGTGTGTGACTTACTTTTGGGGACTTCAACAAGTCACTTCTCTCTGAGCTTTAGTCTTCATCTATAAAATAGGCCTAATAATCTTTGGCCTGCTCAAGCACTAATGCAGATGTCAGTGATTTAATGCAGGAAGCCCGTGGGGAACATGGGGCAAGACCAGTTGCAGTGTGATGGCCCCTTCCTTCTGACAGCTCCCAAAATTGGGAGATCCTGCTGGAACTTAGAGGACCTCTTAGCTAGCTGGGCTCCTTGAGGAATGTCTGACTGCCAAGGGCCTTTCCTCCCCAGCTCCACTTTGATGGCTGGAGTCACAGCTATGACTTCTGGATTGATGCCGACCACCCAGACATCCATCCTGCAGGCTGGTGCTCCAAGACAGGCCATCCCCTGGAGCCTCCTCTCCGTGTGTACCCCTTGGGCACCCTGCCTCTTTCCCTTCTCATCAACCTCTGAAAATACTTACGTCGTATAGCTTGGCCAAGGGACTTTGGCCCCTGTGCCCAGGTCCAGAGCCCACAGCAAGTTTTAGGATCTTCTTCCTCCCCACCTAAGGCTGCCTGCTACACTAAGCAGGGCTGCTGGCTCCCAACCTGAGGGCATGGCCTGCAGGTTTCAGGGAAGTCTATGAGAACCAAACCTTCCTTCCCCGGCATCAGGCAGATGTCCAATAGCAGGAATAGCAGCACAACCTGGCCAGGGAACTAGTTCCAGCACTGACTCTCATGTAGAAACTGTCCCTTGCCCTCTATCCTTCAACCCTAGGACTATGGGTTGACTCCTCTCCCTGCTCCTCCAGGGCCCAGAGATCCCAGCTCTGCTTCTCCTGGGGGCTGCCCCCCTCTCAGCTGCAGGAGCCTGTCTCACTCCAGGACCTCCAAATACAGCTTTCACCACCGGTGAGTGAAGGCCTCCCTCCCACCAGCAGGTCTGTATTTGCTGAGTGAGGCTCTTCAGCACCCACTGAGACCTTCTCAACAGGGCCAAGCCTGGGAGGGCTGACGGGAGACAAGCATCTTATGCCTGATTCCTTTCCAGGAAGTGCCCCACTCCTGGCTGTGATGGGTCTGGCCATGTCACAGGCAAGTTCACAGCTCACCATTGCCTCTCGGGCTGCCCACTGGCTGAGAGAAACCAGAGCCGCCTGAAAGCAGAACTGTCTGACACGGAGGCCTCAGCCAAGAAGAAGAACCTGCCCAACCTGTCACCAAGAAAGAAGCCTCGTCCTCATGGCCGGTGCGAAGACCAGGGGATGTCAGGACCTGGGCTTCCTGGGGGCCAGCCTCCTGTCCTGACACCCTGCCATGGACCTGGTCCCTCTCTCTCCAGGATTGGACGCCCTCCAAAGTATCGGAAGAGTCCACAGGAAGATTTACAGAGTAAGCCAAAGTCCCCTGGTCCCATGTCCTCCACCAGTGTTCAGCAGTCAGCAGGATGGGACATCAGGGTGACAAGAGTGGGAGGAACTGGCAGGGAGGCCACCTGTGAAATTTCTTGGGAACCTAGAACAGTGCCCAGAACAGGGGATGAGACCTTGAGTGACCTTGGGTTCCAGTTCCATGGCCTTGCTGTGAGTCTGTGGAAAAGGCTCCAAGCTGCTCTCATTCTCTGGTCTCCACTTAGAGGTAAGATGATACCTAGCTGTTCTTCTCTCCTTCTGAGCTTCCTAGGAAGGAGACCATGCAGGCATTTTCTAGTTATGTGACCTGAGCAAGTCATTTAAAAATCTCTGAGCCTCAGTTTCCTCACTTGAAAACATGAGCAAAACCTGCCTTTCAAGACCTAAAATAACAGTCACCACTATTGTTTCTGAGCACCGGCCTTGGACCCAGCCCTGTGCCAAGTGCTTTAGACTCACGAGCACCCGAGAGAGGAATGCGAGGCTCAGAGGTGAAATCCTTTGCCCAAGGTTATTCACCTTGTGAGGGGCTGCACCAGGATTCACGTGGACCTGGCTTCTGCTGCATGCTGCTGGGGTAACAGACAAGCAGCACCCAACCCAAACTTCCCAACACCTTTGGCCTCGTTTACACGGGTCATCCTTACAAAATACCACTGACGGGTGACTTAAGCAATAGACATTTATCTCTCACAGCTCTGGAGGCAGGAAGTCAAGTGTCAAAAGGACTGGTTTCTCTTGAGGCCTCTTCTCAGCTTGCAGGTGGCCGTCATCCTGCCGTGTCCTTGCACAGTCTGACCTCTGTGTGCAGGTGTTCCTGGTGTCTCGTCTCATAGGATGTCCAAATTCCTGGGCTTCAGTGGCCTCTGTTGCCATTCTTTTTCTTTTAACGTGTAAATTTTGTTTTATTTTTAGAAGTTAACATGTTTTAAAAGAACAATCTTTTTATTCTTTTACTCCATCTAATATTACTATTTGGCACATTAGGCCAACTTATTTTTCTCTTACGCTGGGTGAAACCAGCTTTGCCAAAGCAGTGAGTACTGTTCAGTTCAGCAGGAGATGCTCAGATATCTGAGTTCCTTGTCACTTGCGTTAAGAAGTACAATATATAAACTCAGTACAGAAAACACTAAATTTTCTTAGCTAGTAAAATTTATGTGTATCGTAAACTCTAGTTTTTATTTGAAAAACCACATGAATGTGAAATAGTTTTTATATAAATGAGTCATAAGTATAACTTGAAAGTCAGACATTGTATGGCTAGTGAGGAACACTTAAAACATTCAGCACTGTTTTATGTTCTTATGTTAGAAAGCACAAGTTTCTGGCCTTCTCATTTGGTAACTGATCTCGGTTTAGACTCCCTCCCCAACCAAAAGCAATATCCAGTTTTTCTCAATAACTACAGGGCCAGGGATTTAGCTTGGCAGAGTAAGTGCCTGCCTCGCAGGCATGAACTCATGAGTTTGATCCCTGGTACCAAACACAAAACCAAAAACAAACAAACAAAACGAACAAACAAGCGTATTCTCAATAATTACAGAAGTGCCTCTGCTTTTATGTCTTTTATTTCAACTTTATAAACATGTATTCTAATATTTGTTGCTAGCATTATAAGGAATGCTTCTGTTACTCAATGTGTTTTAAAAGTTTTTGCACTAATTCTAGATCAATACATTTAGGAGAAGTCCTATTCATATTTTCTTTTAAAAAGTTCATAAATTCCATTTTTTAATGATAAACTATATCTGCCCACTCTAGGCAGCACGTTTTAGTATCTAAAATCAGGATGAGTCTGCAATTTCTTTTTCTTTCTTTCTCTTTTTGGGGGGCTACTAGGAATGAAACTCAGGGCCTTGGGCTTGCCAGGCAGGTGCTGTGCTGCTAGGCTGGTGCTGGCCCTCCGTGTGCTCACTTGTCATATGCTAACAATGATAATGCCACTGCACAGTGGGGCAGGCAGCCTCAGTGCCACTGTCATGTGCACACTTAGCATAGGTACCTGCAAGCGTCACTGTTAATCTGCATCTCCGACCTGACTCCTCCTTGCTGCCATTCCATACAGTTTCCTGTTGGTGGAAACAAGAAAAGCCCTCCTGCAGCCACCAGCCTGACGAGGAGGTCCTGGCCAGTGGCTGGGCCCTCAGATGAAGATTTTCAGGGATAGAACTCTAGTCGCAACCTCTTCTGCCCCTCAGCTTCCTTGAAGGACCAAGTTGTGTCTCCTGAGGGCACCTCCCAAATGACTAGAATCCTTGGGACATGAGTCTTTTCTGCCATCTAGACTGGCCCAGAGAAAAGAGGTAGAATGCACCTAAGGCCTTGGGGACCTTCAGGGACAGTGCAAGTCTGTGACCTCTGTGCAGGACTCCCCTGCTCTACCAGTAAGCTCTTGCCCAGAAGGTTCACTGGCAACTTGCTCGTTAAGGAGGGTGGCTTGGGAAGGATAGGGCTTGGCTGGGCTTCCTATTGAGGCTCCAGAAGTTCAGATGGTGAAAGAACCAGTGGGGCCACTTCTCACTTGCAGTTACAGTGGTTAGGTGAGAAGCTGTGGCCGCCTCTGAGAGCCTGGCTGGGCTCTCGGAAGACAGACAAGAAAGGAAGCCACCAACAGACTTCATGTTATCCCTCAAGCCTACAGTAGTCCATGAGGGGGACCAGACTCCGGGCTTCAAAGAGGGAGCTCCTGGGTGAACAAGGCTAGAGTGTGCCAGGTGCTGGTGGATCTCAGGAGTGACCCTGAGTGTGCCACGCTGCTTCTTAAGAGAAGGTGGCTGATGGTGCAGGGCAAGCGGCTCCTAAGAGACACTAAGGAGGCTGCTGGGGTGGGCAGGTACTCAGGCTGGGGCTGAAGAGCAGAGGCAGCAGGAGGAGAGCCCTCGCCTCCAGGCCCTCAGGTGGAGTGCGTGAAGACCACATGGGCAGGGCCAGGTCTGACCAAGCCGGAGAGCACCCATCATGAGATCCTTGCAGCCAGCGTAAGGCCGGAGATCAGGAGCCAGGGCTTCGCAAGCAGAGCAGCGACAGGCAGTGTGGAGTTAGGGAGCAGGGTTGTTCACCCTGTAGTGCTAGAGTAGGCAGACCTCAGAATCACCCAGGCTCTGGAGGAGCTGGTCAGGCCAAAGGCACTTAGGAAAGAAGGACAAACGGAACACATCTCTGACATCAGAGCTGAGTGGGGGGACCACTCTGAGGCAGGGCATCTAGAGAATGGCATCTCTCTCTGTCTCTCTGTCTCTGTCTCTGTCTCTGTCTCTCTCTTTTAAGAAACAGGGCTGGGGATTTAGCTCAGCAGCATAAGCACCTGCCTTGCAAGCGCGCAGTGGTGAGTTCGATCCCCAGTACCAAAAACTAAAGAAACAAAAAATCAATAAAACACAGTTTCAAGATAGGTTAGTAGAAGAGTTACAAAGATTAATACATTATGTATTGTTGTCTTTGTAGTAATTATTCAGAGTACAAGATACAGGCATGATATCTTGTCCAAACAATATTAGCGCAAACCTGCCTTTTCAATAAACTAAAAGAAACTAGATATATAACTATCTTAACTATCTTGTGTGTAACTATAATTTTTTCTTTTTCCCTTTCTTCCTTTCCCCCATCACAGTTTGTCTTTCCTTTTGAACAGTTTCTTCTCAATTCACAATATCTATTATACATTTTGGATCTTATTTACTCATTCCGTTTACCACACTAGTGAGACAGTATGATGTTTGCCCATAAGGATCTGATTTATTTCACTTATTACATGGTCTTGCCACTTACCTATAAAAGTCTCAAATTTATCCTTCTTTATGGCTGAGTATTTTATACAAATACTCACCCATATTTGTATAAAAATACCACATCATTTTTATCCTTTCCTCAGTTGATGGTCATTTGGGTTGTTTCCAAGACAGAGCTATTACAAATTGTGCTGCTGTAAACATGGGTGCACATATATCACTGCGGTATGATGTTTTCAGTTCTTCTGAGAAGACACCCAGAAATGGAATAGCGGGGTCTAATGGGACCACTAATCCTAGTTTTTGAGGGATCTCCACACATTTCCATAGTAGTTGCACCAGTCTACGCTCCCACCAACAGTGGAGCAGTGTTGCTTTTCCCCCACAGTCCCACCAGCATTTGTTGTCAGTTGATTTCTTGATGATAGCCATTTTTTTCTGTGAAATGAAATCTCAGTATTGTGTTAGTTTGCTTCTCCTGAATGACTAATGATGTTGAACACTTTTTCATGTATTTATTTGCCATTTGTATTTCTTCATCTGAGAAGTGTGTGTTCATCTCAGCTACCCATTTTGGATTGGGTCTTTGAATTTGGGGGTCTGATTTTTTTCAATTCTTTATACATTTTAGATATAAGTCCTTTGTCTGAGGGACTGGCTATAATTTTTTCCCATTCTGTGGGTTGTCTTTTCACTCTGTTGGTGGTTTCTTTTGTTGTACAAAAACTTTTTAATAAGGTAAGATGCCATTTGTTGATTCTTTGTAGTATTTTCTTTGCCGTTTGGGTTTTGCTCATGAAATCTCTGCCTATCTTCAAGATTTCTACCTGTTTTCTCTTCCAGTAAATTTAGTGTTTCTATTTTAATATTTTAGATTTTTGGTCCACTTGGACCTTGGTTTAGTGCATGGTGATAGACACAGGTCTAGTCTTAGTCTTCAGCATGTGGAGAGCCAGTTTTCCCAGCACCAGAATGGTGTCTCCTGAGATGCTGCAGCACCTCTAAAAAATCCTTGCAGGCCCCAAGGTGCTGCAACCTCAGAGAAATGGCCTGGGAGTCTGTAAGGAACCCACTGGTGCAAAAGTAGCGAGCACTGGGCGAGGAGTCAGGACGTGGTCACCCTGGTGGCTCTGCAGGCCGTTGGAAGAGGCCACTGGTCTTGTCCTCTTTGCCGGCCATTCTCCATGTGGTGGGGGTGTGGGCTGGCTCTGGGGACCAGACTCTAGCGTCAGCCCTCGGCCTGTGCCTCTGCTCCCCAGCGCTTGCTCCTGATGTCATGCAGCAGTCCCTCTTCATGTCAGCCTTGTCGGCCCACCCTGACCGCGCACTGTCCATATGCTGGGAGCAGCACTGCAAACTCCTGCCGGGAGTGGCGGGCATCTCGGCTTCCGCCGTGTCCAAGTGGACCATCGAGGAGGTGAGGAGCCTTTCAGCGCCACCTCCTTTTCCTCCTGCCCTGCTCCTCCCTCTCACCACAGCCTGGTGGTAGTGGTGGGATACTCAGGAAAGGCCCTGGTTAGGTGGAGCCCCATTCTCCTGACTGCCCTTCCTGTCCACTGTCCCTTCCAGCTGCCCAGCAGGACTGACTGACACACTGGGCCTATGGGGTAGGGGGAGGCATGCTGGCACTGAGCTGGAAATCCAAGGAGATAGGCACTAGACATGAGCCTAGGGAGCAAAGGGCTCGCCTCACACACCTGCCAGCACAAAGATGCGGGGAGGCCCCAAGGCCTCTCCTCCAAGGCCAAGGTGAAAGGCACCACTAGCACAGCTGGCGAACACCAAGGCCAGAGAGGCCCACCCTTCCTCCACACCGCCAGTCTCGGCACCGGGTCAGCGCGTCTTCTTTGGTTTCCAAGGTCTTTGGCTTCGTTCAGACCCTGACAGGTTGTGAGGACCAGGCGCGCCTCTTCAGAGATGAGGTAAGGTGCAAGCACAGAAGAGAACACAGTGACAAGGTCACTGTGTCAGGAGCTGGCAGGCAGCAGGTGCCCCACCAGCACTGCCCACTCAGGGAAGGGTATCTGTTATTCCCTGAGACTAGTCTTGGTGACTTAGATTTCTGGGAAGAATTTGGTATGGACTGTGACCCACCTGATACTGTGTGTTCAGGTCATCTTCAGGAAAGAAAGCACATCCTGGAGATGGGAATCCATTCACTCCTCTGCTTTCTACCCAGTCTTTCAATGGCCAAACTTAGTCTCATTACTGGTAGTCAGGAAATTAAAGTGGGTTTTTGTTTTGTATTTTTTGTTGGTTTGATTGATTCCATGCAAGGGGATCGAACCTAGAGCTTCACACCAGCTAAGCATGCACTCTGCTGCTGAGGAACATCCTCAGCACAAGGCACATTTGTTTTTGTTTCTGTTTTTGTTTTTGTTTGGAGGGTACTGGGAATCAAACTCAGGACCTTGTGCTCACCAGGCAAGTCCGTATACTGCTGAGCTGTATCCCCGGCTCCAACAAGGCATATTTTAAATGGCACAGTTATTGCTATTAAGTGTGAAGATCCTGATGCATAGTTATGGTTAAAACCCAAGACCTTAGCAAAAATAAGAAACAGTGAATTACTGGTAAAGAATCCAGCTTTGGCAACAGTCTGGATTAAATTCCAGTGCTCTCATTTTGAGCTGCTTATTGTCTCTGATCCTGCATCTCATTTGTAAAATGGAGATAAAGTGGGCATAATCAGCATGAACCTGGGGTCATTATGAGCATTGGAAAGGAGGAGAACTCATTATGCCATAATGCTTGTCATTACTGTGTGTGTAAACATATATATATATATGTGTGCACATATGTTTATAACATAATACTGCTGTGTATAAGTATATAACTATGTGTATATCAATATATAGTGATATTTATATATTCCCAAATATAATGATATTTACATATTGCTAATTAATACATAAGTGGTGCTAGCTTACATCAGTATTGTTGGGTAATATGTAAATTATATCACTATATGAGAAGTCCAGATATAGTGGGGGCTCTATAAATGGTAGTTGTGACTTTTAATACATATTTGCCCTTAAATAAAGAATTATACTATGATTCTCCTAATTGTAGAATTTGAAATTGGAAGGGACTTTTGAGTTTAATGTGTAGGGCTTTGTTCCAAAGAATACAAATATTCCTCCTATATATTCACCTTTGCCCAAGACTTGGCTGCCCCAAGTTGCCTATCCAGGTCAGATGTCTGTAAGAAGGAGCCCATGCCTCTTTAGTAAGATGCCTTCATCCAGGCCCGGCACAGCTGGTTCCTTCCTCCGATCCTGGGTGGTGCCCCCACCCCCACAGAATCAGGTGAAGGGCCCATCTAACCAGGCCTTTCTACCAGGCCTTTCTAGAGGCTTCCCACCAGGGTGTGGCAAGGGAGACAAGCAGGGAAGGAGGAAGGGGAGGAAGAGATTGAGGAAATGTTCATCTTAAAACTCCACATAGCGTCACAAGTTTTAGAACATGCACACTTGAACCCAGCCCTTCAATCAATTTGTAAAGCATTTCCATGCCCCTTTTAGTCCACATTCCAAGAGACAACCACTGTTCTGATTTCTAGCACCATAGAATAACTTGGTCTATTCTTGAACTTGTATAAAAGGAATCAGACACCATGTACTCTTCGGGATCTTTTTGTTCAGTAAGTGTTTTTGAGGTCTTTCCATGTTGTTATGTGTGCCCAAAGTTTGTTTATAGCTGATTAGTGTCCAGTGTTATGAGTGTACCGTAGTTGTCCTGTTCATAAACATTTGGATGGGTTTCCACTGCACAGGTCCCTACCCTGGGTGTTCTCACTCGCTCCTCCACAGCTGGCCTCTTCCCTTGCTAACTCTACCCATATATCTGTCCTTTAGAATTCGCAGCTATCACCATTCCTACCTATCTGTGGACAAAGTGATTTTACATTACAGATCTGACATACATCCCTGAGTACTTTAGCTTGCATCTCTGAAACAGGACTATCTCTGTATAACCACAATGTTGAAATCCCACTAACAGGGTGACAGTAGCTCCTTGGTACCGTGTCATACCTAGGCTGTATTCAAATCTTCCCAGTTGCCTCAAAACATCTTTTGTAGTTTTTGAAGCACACAAGACCCAAATAATTGATTTCAGTTGATATGATTCCTCAAGATCATTCTAGGATAGCCCCCCCCCGACTTTTCTATGTTCATGACATTTCTAAGAGTATTGCAGAATGTTCCCTTCTGGACTTGTTTTGTTTCCTTGTAATGTTGCTTCACTTGTTCCTCTGTTGCTTGTGTTCTCTATAAACTGAAGGTCAGGTCCAAAGTCTTGGTTAGGTTTAGGTTAAATCAATTTCTTCTCTCTGTGTCTCTCTGTCTCTGTCCCTGTCTCCCCCCCACCCCCCGCGCCCCGCCGTGTTTTTTATCAACAGTAGGTCAGGTGATAGAGCATCCCTCCTCCTGCATCACACTGGGGTCCCATGGGATGTGCACAGTGTCTACCTGTTCCACCATTAACCACTAGCAGCTCTAAGCGAGGATGTTTTGTCTTTGACATTTCAAAGGTGTGAATCATACTTGTGGATTTGGAGGTGGTTATAGAGATTACTGGGCTCCAGGAAACATTTACAGAGTGGATGACTAGTGAGGGAAATTGTTGAGGATGTGGGCAAAGTAAACTTCCTGGGCTCAGGGCCAGCTGTCACTACCTTGAAACTCTTAATGCTCTTTTGAACAAATGGGGTCCTCATTTTCATTTCATCCTGGTCAGCAGAGATAGAGAAAGCGAGAGTGCATACGTATGACCCTGGGGGGCCAGTGGCTGTTTTTCGTTCCTTCTCCATCCCATTGCTGTCTCCTTTTCTCCTTTCTTCCCCTTTCTCCTTTCTCCTGTCCCTCTCTTCCCTCTGACACCCCTTCCCCCCACATATGACACCCCCTTTGCTCCCGTTTTCTCATTCCCTGAGCACATCCTCACCTCTCCTTCACCCCTTCCCCTTGACCCTTTCTGCCTTCTCCGCCCTCCACCTCCCTTCCCGACCCCTCAGATGATTGACGGCGAGGCCTTCCTTTTGCTGACACAGGCGGACATTGTGAAGATCATGAGCGTCAAGCTGGGCCCAGCCTTGAAGATCTATAACGCCATTCTCATGTTCAAAAACACTGATGACACCTTAAAGTGACTGGGGCTGGGGCCTCCTGCAGTCCTTGCTGGGCCTCCCTCTCCAGCTGATGGTTCCTTCCTGGCGTGACCCTCCTACCCCCACTGTACCCCCACCCTCTGTACCTGACAGGCCTGCTCTTTCCTAAAAGGTGCAGAGGGGCCCTAGGGAAGGTAGAGACCTGGCCCTGGTCCTGGAGCTCACATTTACCTTCAGGGGCACTGGTGAAACCAGGACTGAGCTGTGGCATCGCCCAAGGAGTTGGTGGGAGGTACCCTGTCTAGGGAACTCCCACATCTCTCCTTGATTCTGTTGTGATCAAAGGTTCTTTTGCTTACTAGTGAGGAAGAATCTGGTAGAGTAGGAGTCCCCACACTGAGGCTCTTTTTCCTTTTGGCATCTGTATTTTTCTCTCCTTGACTTCCTTCCTCCTATCAAGAAGTGATCCTGCTACAGGCATTTATGTGTAAAAGCACCTTCTCCCTTTCTCCGTGCTGGTTTTGTGGCCTATAATCTGCAGCCCAGTTTCCTGGGCAGTGACCCTATCCATGGCCTAGCCAGCCCCTTGGCTTTAGATATGTGAGCCTCAGAAGCATGTCATCATAGCTGGGCTTAGTGGCACATACCTGTAATCTCAGCACTCTGGGAGGCTGAGGCAGGGTGACTGAAAGTTTAAACCCAGCGTGGCAACTTAGTGACTTAGTGAGATGGAGGGCAGGGGGACATAGCTGGAGGAGTAACTCAATGCAAAGCCCTGGATAAATCCCCAGTACCACCTAAGAGAGAAGGAAAAGGGAGAGAGAGAGGAAGGGAGGGAGTGAGGGACAGAAGGAAGGAAGGCAGGCATGTAGGCTAGATGGACATGTGCCATCAAGGAACCCATTGGGAGCTCTGTTTTTCCCAGCAGTAGAACAGACTCATAGCCAAGATGCCTTCAAACATGCCCAGTTCTGAGCCAGCAGGCATTATAGTGGCCCACATGATCCTAGATCCAGCAGCATGAGCAAGTGTTTGGATCCTGTTTTATAACTGGCAGAGTTTTGCACACACTGTCCCTGATGGGTGTAGGAAAGAGGAAGCCTGGTCAGGTAAATAGCCCAAGCCAGGAGGCCAGTTCAAGGAACTATCAGAAAATCTCTAGCCAAAGGACAGCTCCAGAAGGCGTGGTTCCCCAAAAGACAACTAGCATCCTCTCTACATCTATGGGTCTTTGCTAAGGTATTGCCCATGGGCAAAGGCCCCCTGCCTCCCAGGCCTCCCGCCATGGGAATGTAGGACTCTGTCTAGCACATAACCCCACCCCAAATATGAAATCACATTTGATCCGTCCCTTCTGTGTTTACCACTTGCTCTGGAGGTGTCTTACAAAGCCCACTTGGGGTTAGGAGTTGGAAAGGTAAGCTCTCCTATCTTTGAATTCTTTGGGTCCCTTAAGCCCTCTTATCTTGTCTTGCACTGCCAGCTGGGCCTGTGCTGGGGCTCTGGGTCTTCAGCCTCTCTGTCCACACAGGGACCCAGCCTCCACTAAACCACTGCCAAACCTTCCACCCAGCCTAAGTGGGAAGGACCAGAGCCACCCCAGAAGCCAGCCCCATGTGGAGGTGAAGGGTTAGTGCAAGCTCCCTCACCTCCAGGTGCTGAGATGGGCCTGCAAGCTGTGGAGCTGGGGTCCTTCCTCAGACTCCCCCTCTTTGTCATGTGACAGTATGGATGTGTGTGTGGGACTCATATACAGATGTGAGGCTCAGTGCTGGGACCATGTCAAGGGCTATTGGTAAAATATAAAGCTTTATTTTTGTCTTTAGAGGAAACCCAAAGCTCTGTTAATTTCCTGCCACAGCCGTAAAGAGGCAGCCCTCCACTGTGGGCCAGACAGTTTTTGGGGATACCCCACTAAGCCTCCAGCTGATCTCTGCAGAGCTTCAGATGTCCCTTCCCTTTCAGCCCTCAGGTGGCTCTGAGCACAGCCTTCCTAGGAGGACAGGTGGGCAAGCCAAACCACAGGGCATACATAGGCTGAGTTTACAGAGATGACATTGCTGCCCCTTGACTGGAGTAAAAGGAACACGTGCAAGTCTTTTATTCTAACTGCAGTGGAACCCATCAGCTCCTGTCCTTAATCTGCCTCTGAGATGTTCTCTGACTCTGTGGGTTGAGAAGGCAGCAGGTGCTCCCTTCCTGGTGCCGTGGACCTTCCAGCTTCAAAGGAGAGAAGCTGGACAGCCTTTTCCATGTGGATCTTCCAGCCACCTAATGCTCACCCATGGAAAAGGCCAGGTGGACCAAAGGCCTCTAAACTTTGAGGTCTCAGCCTTCTCTGCACTAATGTCAAACCCGTGGGGAAGAAACCAAATCTTAGAAGAGCAGGAAGAAGCCGGCCTCCTGCCCTTCACCCTACTGCATGCCCACACGAGCTGTCTGGACCTTGGCCTGGGATCACAGGAGGGGAAGGGAGTGGGTGGCGTTTCTGGTGCCCTGTGCCCTGTTCTCTAGCAACAGGCACCACTTATACTTTGGCCCCAGGAGGCTTGCTCAGCCCCTGTCCTGTACTGGCTGAGGATAAGGACAATTTTTGGTTTAATTTCTGAGGCGGAGAATGGCCCCAGAGTTTGAAAATTAAGCCTTTTTGCACTTCTATTCTCATGCACTTTGGTGAGGTTTCATTTTTGTACTTTGTGTGTGTACGCGCACGCGTGTGTGTGTGTGTGTGTGTGTGTGTGTGTATGTGTGTACTTAAACTCATGTTCTGTAAGAGAACTCTGGTTAAAATGAAAGTGACTCATGAAGAAAAAATTACAAAATATGGTGTGATTTGTCAATGTGTTGAAATGACTTATAAATAAAGTTGAATAGCTGGATGATACACAGCCAGAGTCTGTCCTCTTTCTATGGTGAAACACCCAGGCAACACTACAGGGACAGCAGTGCTACTATTACTGAGGAGAGTGTCCCCCTGCTGTTAGCTAGCAGTCCTGGAGAGCCTGGTCACTGTACTATTTTAAAGATAAGAGATAAGGATAAAGATAGGTGAACATTCTTGTCTGCACTGAGAGTGTAAATAATGGAAAGGGCCTTATCTTTGACATTTTACAAATGATCAAGGGCAGAAACTGAACAAGGCCTCCCATTTTAAAAATAGCACCAGGCACTCAAGGAGAAAGGGAGGTGTCAAGCCGAGTGGTAAGAATTGAGGGTTCCCATGGGACCTGGGAGAAGTGTCATTTTTAAGTCACTTCACCCCTTGCTCGTCAGTATCCTGCATTCCTTTCTTCTGTAGCTCTTCCAGACCACTTGGCTAGAATATAACCTGTGGAGCTGCCCAAGAGATCGTCTTCACCTTCAGCAGGAATTTACCTGACTGAGCAGATTGGTGCCATGGAAGACTGATGGTCTCTGACCTCCATGTGTCCTGAGACCTCAGAGCTGCCTCGGAAGCAGCTGAGGCTTGGGGAGCTTAGCTCTGACTTTCCCTCTCATGCTCCTCAACACTTCCCCTCTGTTACCTTCTCCATCATTTCAACAGGTGTCCTCACTGTTTGTCACAAAGCAAATGAAACCTGCACCTTCCAGCCACCTCAGCTGCCCGACCCCTCCCACCCACTCCCACCCTTCCCTTTTGCTTATCTCTTAGAGTGGAAGACTTGATGCTTCCATTTACCAGAAGTCAATCTCTGCTGGCCCTGGGTGCAATGAAAGGAAAAGAAACATTGACATACACAACAAGGGCTTTTGTGCCTATAATCTTACACTTGGAAGGCTGAGGCAGGAGTATCATCGCAAGTTCAAGACCAGCCTGAGCTACAAAAGTGAGTTCAAGGCCAGTCTGAACTGCATAGTGGAGTCTTATCTCAAAAAAGGGAGGTTTTGGAAATTCAAAATGTGACTGCAGAAATAAAAATTCAGCACAAGATTTGAAAGATAAAGTTGAGGATATTGCCTGGGAAATAACATAAAAAAGAGAAAGAGGTGAAAAATGGTAAAAAAAATTTTAATAATTGGAAGATTTGCTGGAGAGCTAATGTACAACTAGCAGAGATTCCAGAGAGAAAGCAAATTATATCAATAAAAACTTAAAAACTTTCATAGACTTGAGAGACTGAAGTCTCCAAATAAGAGTTCACACAAATCACCTAGCATAAAAGATATGAAAGGAAGTATGCAAGAATAACAAAAGAAAAAAGACCCTAAAGGCTTTGGGAAGAAGGAAACAGGTATCAGCTGAAGGAATATGAATCACAACAGCACTGCCTGGAAGGAGCCACAGGACAGGGTCTTCACACTTCTAAAGGAAGGAGACTTGAATACCCAGCTAAGTTTGGGTCAAATGTGAAGGCAGAAGATTTTCAAATGTTGAAGATTTCACACTTTTAGCTCCTGTGCACTCTAAGAAGAAGAAGATCCCACGAATGCAAGCGTTCAGAGTAAGAACACAGCACATTAGTAAAACAAGGCGGGGGGACTGGGGATTTAGCTCAGCGGCATAATGCGCCTGCCTTGCAAGCAGGCAGTCGGGTGAGTTCGATCCCCGGTACCAATAAAAAGAAAAAAGACAAAAAAAAAAGAAATAAAACAAGGTGGATGTGAAGAATAATTGATCCCCTCAGTTGACATATAAAAAGACATTTGACAAAGCCAAACATCTTTTCATGATAATGATACTCAGAAAGCTAGTATTAGAAAGAGAGCTTCCATGCCAGGCATGTTGGCACACAAATGTAATCCCAGCACTTGGGGTGCTGAGACAGCATGATTGCCACAAGTTCAAGGTCAGCCTGGATACATAAGTTCAAGCATAGCAAGACCCTGTCTTTGAAAAATAAAAAGGCAAAGTTCCTCCACCCGACAAAGAATATCTACAAAAAGCCCACAGCTAGCATCATAATGATAATGAATGACAACACTCTCCCAAAAATCAGGAACAAGACAAGGATGTGTCCCCTCACCACTGTTGTCCAGGCTTGTACTAGAAGTTAATTAGATAAGAAAAAAATAAAAGGCATTTAAATTGGGAAGGAAGAAGTAAAATTGTATTCATATGTGCAGCTAAGACGGCATAATCTTACATCTAAAAAATCTACAAGAAAGCTGCCAGAATAAACTTGCAGTATATCCACATAGAAAAATGAGTTATTTTTTATAGACCTGTAGTGATCAATCTGAAAAAGAAACTGGGTTGGCTAGTCAGCTCTTCATTACTGTTACAATTATACCACAGTAAAGACAGAACAATTTTTTTTGGTGGGGGGGCTTTTGTTTTTTAAGACAGAGTCTTGCTAAGTTGCCCCAGACTGACCTTGAATTTGTCATCCTCCTGCCTCAGACTCCTAAGTTCTGGGTTACAGGCATGTGCCGCCATCCTCAGCTCAGGAAAAAATATTTTTAAAAAACAACAATAGAGTAGTAAAGTATCATGAATTTATTTAATGCCATTAAAAATGCTTAAAATAGCCAATTTTAGACACATGCGCGCACACACACCCACACACACACACACACACACACACACACACACACACACAGAAGAGGAAGACAAAGGATTCAGAAGGAGAGACAAGGAGAATTTCCAAAGTGATGGAAAAGGAAGGGGCAGGGTGACAGCCAGGTGACAACAGGAAGGTGAACATCCAGAAAGATTGGGTGAGACCCAAACAAACCGAAACTGATATGTTAATATATTACAGGGAGTTATGTATAATAATATATAATTATCGGTTACATATAAAATATACAATTATCTCTAAAAATACTGAATATACAGTTATGCACCACATAATGACTTTCTTTTTTTTTTTTTTTTTTTTTTGTCTTTTTCCTTTTTATCGGTACCAGGGATCGAACTCACGACTGCCTGCTTGCAAGGCAGGAGCTTATGCCGCTGAGCTAAATCCCCAGCCCCCCACATAATGACTTTCAATTGATGATGGGCTACATGTGGAATATTTGGACCCCTAAAATTTAAACCACCCAGTGTCACCAAAGACATCCTAGTGTGTTAAGTCCACTCAATGACAAACACTTGATGCATTCCTCAGATCACATCTCCATTGTTCGCGCATAACTATGTATGCTCTATACTCAGGTGCAATTTCTTAAGCCGCCTAATTAAGCAATTATAAATTAACATCAGGAGAAACAAAAGTGTGTTTAGATGGGCAAGAACTGAATATTCATTCTCCACAGTCACAAGGAAACCCATCAGCTGGGCAAGGAGATGTCAGCCTGGAATCCCAGCACTTGGGAGGCTGAGGCAGGGGGATCACCATGAGTTCAAGGCCAGCCTGGAATACATACTGAATTCAAGACCAGGCTGAACTGCCTAGTAAGACTTTGTCTCAAAAAACAAAAAGAAAAAAAAGGAAACTCTTTGAAAGTTTATTAAACCATAAGATGGGAAAAGTAGTAATATAAAGTTATTTAGACACAAGGAGATAAATACCAAGGAAAGATCTTTTTTTAAAAAGATGAGGATAAAGAACTAACCTTTTTCATTTTCTACCCAATAGTCAGTCCTTTTTTAACTTCATGCATTTTTCACATCTAAAATCTTTTTTCTTTCCCTAAAGAAAACTGAGGCCCACGTGTGAGTCTGTTGGCACGAGGGTCCTGCTCCCAAGTCTCCTGAGTAACAGATTTGTCTGTACCGACCCTGGGCCAGGTATTTTCTCTCCCTGTAGAGGAATCCGTGGGTAGGCGTGGAGGTGGAGGTGGAAGTGGGGCTGGAGGACAGAGAAATGGGCTGAGAAAGGTTGAACTGGAGGGAATATTCCTGGAGGGGGCTGCCGCTTTCCATCCCTGAGACCGTGGCTTAGGCTTTCATTACCAAACAACAGAGTCCTTGCAGGGAGATGGGGAGGGCATGGAAGAAGGAAGGGAAAAGAAGATGCCCAGGGTGGGGATTTATGTCGCCTCACAAGCGGCCTTGGCAGTTACTGCACATCACTAAGAAGGAAGGATAAGTTCAAGCACTGTGAGTAGCCACGTCTGCTGGCAGAACTTTTTATAGAAATTTGGTAAATAGGTCAAAACTCACTTAGTACTCCCACTTTCAAAAGTTTGTATCCAACAAAAATATGAGCACAAGGCCACAGGATGTGACAGCAGAGATGTTGTCTGCAGTGTTATTCAAAGAATCATGAAACAGGTACTTTTATTTTGTGCTGGTTTATTGTTGTATGTTAATACTAGATAATGCTAGGCTTTGTTTCAGGAAGTTCATACCTGCATTTAGTGTAGCTTACTCCATTTCAACCAGCTACCCTCTTTTCCCTTTCCTTCTCCCCCCGCAAATGGGCACTTTCATGATATAGGAATAGAAAAATAGGAGCAGTGGAGTTGATCCAAGACCACGCAGTGTAATGCTGTTGTTAAAAAAATGTTGAGCTTTTAAACTGGGTGTGGTGGAGCACACCTGTAATCCCAGCACTCAGAGGCTGAGGCAGCAGGATCATTGTGAGTTCGAGACCAGGCTGGGCTACAAAGTAAGCTCAAGAGGCTGGGGATTTAGCTCAGCGGTTTAAGCACCTGCCTGGCAAGCACAAGGTCATGAGTTTGATCCCTGGGGACCAAAACAAAAACAAAAAACACGGTGAGCTCAAGGCCAGCCTGAACTGCATAGTAAGACTCTGTCTCAAAAAGACAGCCCCCACCACAAAAAAAAGTTAGATTTTTGTGTTGCCATGGAAAAAAGCATGGGAGAAAAATCAATGGATTGCTGAATGATATGTATAGCATGACTTAGTTTTTTGGAAAAAACGGTATATCAATTAGGGCAAGACCAACATCAGAAATGATTGTCGCTTTTTAGTTACCAGCACTTACCTCTGGGAATGAAACTGAAGACAGGTCTGGAGGGGAAGCTTTCACTTTTTATTTGACATTCATCCGTATGATGAAACTTTTGAGGGCTGGGTGTGTAGCTCAGTGGTAGACACACTTGTCTAGTGTGTGCAAGGCCCCACAGCATGATAAAGGTACGGGGCGGGGGTTTCTTGTACAGTTTGTACAGTTGATAACCACTGTGTGGTTTTTTAACAGCCAGCCCTGGAAGTACAGGGTGGGAGGAGTGTGGAGGAGCGGCACAGTGGAAGGGGCAGGACCCAGACTGTTTTCCTGATTTGCTCTGTGCATTTGGGCCAGCTGCCTCCCCTCTTTGGGCTGAGGCCAGACATGTGCTGATGTGTGTGCTGGAGGTGAGGAGCGTGGCCATGCAGGGCTCTGGAGCGTGTCAGAGCCGTCCGTTTTGGAAACACTGGACCTGACCATGAAGTTGTTGGTATCCGAATGGAAAGGCAGGGGTGGAAGCAAAGCGAAGTCAGACTTCGAGGAGTCCACTGCAGAGGGGCCACTGAGTAGAGCTTTGCACGCCTGTTCAGTGAGCCAGGTCCCTCCCTTGCCTGGGCAGCTTTGGAGCAACCACAAGAAAGCCTTCTTTTCCTGTGAACAGAACTAGCCAAGTCCTGTTCTGGGCCTCAGTTCTCCAAGACAGAACAGGCCCTGGATCTCCTCTCAGCTTTGATTCTCCTGCAGGCCTGTGCCAAGGCAGGTAAGCTCTGGGCGGCAGCTGTTGGCTCAGCAAAGCATGGGCCAAGGTGTCCAGCCAAAGCACCGGTCAGGACGGAATGCGCTGCACATCTCTGGGAGGGTCACAGAAGACTCAGCAGAAAGGCTGGTGGCCCTCAGGGAAAGGGTGGAAGCAGGAGTCAGGTGAGACAAGTCTTTTCATGGTCTCTTCACCAGGCTTGGAGAGAAACGGAAATTGCGCTGCTGGCTTTGGGGAAAAGTCAGTGTTTCAGGCAGACGTTGGGAAGGGGGCAATCCCAGGGAATGGATATGTGACATGATGAAAGGGACTTCAGAGACCCACCTTCAAGGAGGTTCTTCTGGGGCTCCAGGGGTTGAAATCACTTGCCCAAGGTCATACAAATGAAGTTTAAAACTCAGCGCCCCCCCCCCTTTTTTTAGCTGTAGCTTTTAAAAGCTCAGAGGGTCCCCAGGGAAGGGCTGTCCTGCAGCCCACGGTGCAGCCAGAATGATCATTCAGTCCAGTGGTTAATTAGTAACCGGAAGCCCGAAGGCAGCTCCCAGCTGACAGGACTAGGAGGCTGAGCTCTAGCTGGCCAGTGGGTGACAGGTCGCTCTTGCCAAGGAAGGTTGCTTGGCAAGTTAGGATTGGGTTCCCGGTCAGAAGGACCATGCAGACAGCGAGGCCACAGCTCTCCCGGACCGGCACTGGGACCCAGAGTGACCAGGTAAGAGGCTTACCTGTGTGCAGGGCACCTGCCTCCGGCCTGTCAGTGGAGAGGCCAGTCTGCTGAGCGGACTAACGAGGGACCTGACTGGCTCCCTTCCTATCTATCTCCTCTTCTTCCTCCCTCACGCCTTCCTTTTCTCCTTCCAAATTTCTTTCCTCTCTCTCTTTCTTCCTTTTTTCTTTCTGATTTTCTTTCTTCTTTCCCAACATCATTCTTCTCTTTCCTTTTTTTCCTCTACCAACTACCTGCCTAAATTTTTCTTCCATTTAAGTAACTAAATGACATCTTTACTTCTCACATTTATTCCTTCCTTTTTAAAATTTCTAATCTGTCAGAATTCCAGGCCATAGTTTTTAGAGTCAGACTGGTTCATCCAGGAGTTCAGATCCTACTTACATCATTTATTCTATTTCACTTTTTCTTTTTCTCTTTCTCCTTCTCCTTTTCTTCCTTCTCTTCTTTCTCCTTCTTCGTGTGTGTGTGTGTGTGTGTGTGTGTGTGTGTGTGTGTGTGTGTTGCTAGGGATTGAGCTCAGGACCCCTTCCAATAGGCACACATTCTATACTGAGCTGTATCCCTAACCCCCTTCTTTCTTAACTTTTGAGATGGAGGTCTCACTAAACTGCTCAGGCTGGCCTCAAACTTGTTATCCTTCTGCCTCAGCTTCCCAAATAGCTTGACTTAAACAGCTGATCTGTCCTGACTGCTAAGTTGCTCTTCCTCTCCATGTCTGTTTCCTCCTCCTTAACACAATGATACTTCCTAACTCGTGAGGTTGTGGGAAGAAAATAAAATCAAGCTGGCCCTTGAGCCAGTCAGCCAAACACTTGGATTACGGTGGAGCTGAGACAGGTGTAGCAGCAGAAGCAGGTATGAGGCAGGGGTGTCTGCAAGGTTTCTGAGGAAGGCAGATGAGGGCCCAGGGAAGGCTGAGCAAGCAGATCTAGTGAGTTGAGGGGGTGTTGTAAGGAGGGACAACCACAGCCCAGGCCGATGGAAGCAGGCACCCTTTGGGGAGATGTGAAGGCAGACCTAGGCTGCGGTAAGATAGGGAAGGGACGGGCTCGAGGATTTTAGCAGGGGCTTGGGCAACCCCCTCGGAATTCACCAGGGGCCACTGTAGGTCAAAGCGTCAGGAGAAGGATACTGATCAGGAAGCCACCATGGTGCAAGAGAAAAGAAAGCCTTAGGCACTGAGCTGCTCAGGTGTGGAGATTATAACTGAGGTGATGGTGGGCAGTGGGCATGTCAAAGCTCCCACCAGGACTTCGCACTGAGGTACTAACTGGACAGCAGCAACATGAGAAGTTTACACAGTAGCTTAATAAAAAGAACTTAACCTAAGAATTTAGTGTCATGGCCTCTTGCCTCGTGTGTGTGTGTGTGTGTGTGTGTGTGTGTGTGTGTGTGTGTGTCTGTACATACAAATGTACATAGTCATGTTTGCTGCTTTTTACTTTTACAAAATTGATACCCCTAGTGCATCTTGAAACTTGATTTTTTTTGGCTGATATTTTTTTGGATATATGTTTCTCTTTTGATTTGTGTAGGCTAATATAGAGCTTTTGATTGCATAATTTCCATTTTATATGTGATTTATCAATTCATTACTTGGTCTCACTGGTCAGATATGTTCTAAATATCTAAAATATTCCAGGCCCATTCAAAGATGTATGAAAATGTCACAAAGGGGCCAGGAATTTAGCTCAACAGCGTAAGCACCTGCCTGGCAAGCACTAGTTCGTGAGTTTGATCCCTGGTACCAAAAAAAGAAAATGTCACAAAGGGGCCAGTATTTTGTTCAATTAATATATGCTAGTAATTATAACTAAGAAAAGAAAGATTCAAAAAACAACTCTGCTAGAAAAGAAATAGAGAAAGAAAAAGTAAATTCACAGTAGAAGGATGCCCTTTGCTTGCCCAGGATTGTACTGGGCTATAGCACTGAGAGCCCTGAGTCCCAACCAAACCAGGAAAACCTGCCATCTGTATCAGCATAGACCTCTCCAAGAGGTGACGCCAAAGTGTGATCATGTCGCGTTAGTGAAAACCAGCCATAGACAAGCCTAGGGAAGAGCTTTGTAAGCAGAGGGAAAACAGAGTCAGAGGTGAGAGAGTGCTTTGTGTATGGAACAGCAATAGCCAGAGTAAGCCAGGGAGCTGGGTAAGATGGGGCCAGAGGGCGGATGCCCTGGGGACAGTCACTTAACATAATGTTCTCCAGGTTCATACCTGCTGCTACAAATAACAAGTGCAATGGGGTTTGAGCAATAAAAGCACATGATCTGATGTACATTTTGAAAGGCTTTTGATGGTGAAATATTGTGTAGTATTTAGGTAAGGAGTGAAGGGGTGAGGGAAGGCAGCGTGCAGAGGAGCTACTGAAGTAGCGATGGGAACTCAGCTCTGGCTGTAGCACTGTGATGAACAGCATGGGCTCTGGAGATTTTAAAGAATTGTTTTTAATCGGCACATGAAAATTGTGCATATTTATAATGTGATGTTTCACGAATGTACACACGGAATAGTATTCAAATCAAGATATTTTGCTTACTCCTCACCTCAAACATGTTTCAGTTCTTTGTGGGAAAAATATTCAAAATCTTCTCTACTAGTTATTTGGAAATGTAATGCAGGATCATTAAGGATAGTCACTTTACAATAGAAGACCAGAGTGTCTTTCTCCTGTCTGTAAGTTTTTACTTGTTAATCATTCTCCTTAGAGTCTCTACGGCTTGCTTCCTCAGCTTCTGGAGTCACTGTTCTACTTTACCGTGAGGTCAGCTTTTTTAGATTCCACAAATGAGATCACACAGTATCTATCTTTTCTGTTTCACTCAACATCATGTCCTCCAAGTTCATCCAAGTTTCAGCAAAGGCTTGGACTCCTCCTTTGATGCTGAGTAGTATTCCATGGTATACGTATACCACAGTTGCTTTACCCATTCATCCATTGATGGATACAAATTCCCTATCTTTGCTATTATGAACAATACTGAAATAAACATGGGAGCGCAAATTTCTTCTCAACATGCTAGCTTTCTTTTCCGGATAGATTTGAAGAGTATTTCATGATGGAGTGACACTGTGGTTTCAAGAATGAATTCCAGCTTCTAGCTTGAAGTTTTGAGTAGGTTATAGTGAGATGACTGAGGGAGGAGTAGGCTGGGGCACAGAGGTAGGTATAGGAGTCAATGCTTTTGTTTTGGACATGTCAAGGCTGAGATGCTTCTAGATACATAGCAAATTGTCAGGAAGCAGATATGTAAGGCCAGAGCTATAGAGAAAATCAGAACTAAAGAAATAAATCTTGGAACTGTCTAATACAGTTAGTTAAGCTATAAAACTGGTTTTGATCCTCTAAGGAATAAGTACAGAGATCCAAGGATTGAGCCAAGGCTGAAGGGTTGAAAGAGGAGAGAATCCAGCATAGAGATGGAGTAGGCAGTGTTACCTAAGGAGCACTAGGAGTTCCCAAAGCCACGTAGGTAAAATGAGTGTGCCTGAGCCTTCACAGAGCTGGGCGTGGTAGTGCACGCCTGTAGTCCCAGCACTCTGGAAGGCTGAGGCAGGAGGACTACAAATTCAAAGCTTGGGCCAATTTGTGACTTGTGAGACCCTGTCTCAAAACTTAAAAATAAGCCCAGGCATGATGGCACATGCCCATGATCCCAGCACTGAGGAGGCTGAGGCAAGAGCGTCACCATAGTTTGAGGCCAGCCTGAGCTACACAGTGAGTTGAAGACCACCCTGGAATACATAATGAGACACTATCTCAAAAAATATTTAAAAATATAAAGTAAAGCCCGGCGTGGTGGCTCATACCTGTAATCCCAGCACTCAGAAGGCTGAGGCAGGAGGATCGTTGTGAGTTCAAGACCACTCTGGGCTACAAAGTGAGTTCAAGGCCCGCCTGAACTGCATAAAGAGACTCTGTATCAAAAAGACATTATATGGGGCTGGGGATTTAATTCAGCGGCATAAGCGCCTGCTTTCAAAGCAGGCAGTTATGAGTTCGATCCCCGGTACCGATAAAAAGCAAAAAGACAAAAAAAAAAAAAAAAAAAAGACATTATATATAGTAAAATTTTAAAAGGGCTTGAAATGTAGCTCAGGTTCTGGGTTCAATCCCCAGACAGACAGACAGACAGACCGACACACACACACACACACACACACACACACGGAGGAAAAAAAGAAAGAACGATGCAGAGATGTGGATGGAGTTTCTCCCTGGCTTAGGCCACCATCCACAGAAGCATTGAGTGTTGGGATGAAGCCCTGCTTGGAAAGGGCACAAGAAATGAACAGATAACGAATGGAAATGATGATTCCAGTCAATCCTTGAGGAGTTTAACTGAATAAAACATACATGGGAAGCATCTCAATGGAGCAGCAATGGTATAAGGTGAAAAGGGGGAGCTCTCAGAGCCAGAGGGTGTTGTGAAGTGCCCTGTGGGGGAACATTGAGGTTATTATTATTGTGGTTACTTTACTCTTACAAGTAGTGCTTGTTATTGAAAAGAAATGTCCTTGCTCCGGGTATGTGTTTTGTCAACATGACATCTAGAACATCTGTGTACTGGTTCAATATTTCTGTTTTGTGGCAAGATGCTGGGCTTCAGCACTGTTTATTCATTTTTCTTGGACCAACACTTTCCAGTTTCCTGCATTTCAGAGCCTGCAGAGAGCTGTAGTTTGTGGCCACATAGAAAGTTCCAGAAGGTCCAGGGCTGTTGGACCTATCAACTCCCTTCCTTCCTCCCTTCCTCCCTTCCTTCCTCTCCTTCCTTCCTTCTTTCCTTCCTTCCTTCCTTCCTTCCTTCCTCCCGTCTCCCTAACACCTTCTCACCCCTCATAAGTATCTAGAGAAAGGAAGGCTCCCCACACAAACCCAATTTTTCATCAGAGAGCAAAGCTTTTGTGAGGCAGGATGCCCTATGCTGTCCCCCATAGAGCAAGAGAGCTGTGGGCCAACCAGGCCTGCCCCATGGACAGTGGCCCAGAGCTTAAGTGGCCAGCAGGGAAGATGCAAAGGGCCAAGTGCTCAGCAGTCAAAGACCAAGGCAGGTGACCTGAGCCCCAACTCCAGCTTTCTCTGAAATCCCTGTTAACTCTTGGGAATGGAGTGCTCTCAGTGGTCAGTGTTCAAGCCACAATGACAGATGCTTCTGCCCCAGGGGTCCATGCAGCACCTGGAAAGTGTGTTCTTAGAGACAGCCCCCCTCCATGTGTGCACACGTGAGCATACACACACAGGGAAATTTACTGCTGTACACAAGTGTGGACACAGACACACAAATGATGTGCCTATACAAACATGCGTGGTTTTACATACATGTGCATATTAACACACACTCATCTGCAGACAGACACCCTGATATAAATATGCTAACATCTATGAAATATGCCTGACACACACCATACACAGACATACTGAAAAACATCCACACCATACATATGTCGAAGCACAATGATGCATAGACACTCGCAGACATAAATACATAAAAGATGGGGTCACACTGAAATAAATTTGTGTACAAAATGCTTGCATACACACACAACACACACCCTGAACCACATGATCACACTCATTCCAACAAGCCCTAGGGTCCAGGCTCCCCTGAGCTGTTACCCACCTCCCTCTTCCATTCTCCCAGGGGGCAATGGTGTCTCCAAGGAAACAGAGGTCTCCTGTCCCATCTTAAGCTCTGCTGGATCCCGTGTGACATCAGCCAGCCCCCTCGCCACAGTCACCACCACTGGGAGTTGTGAGCTCTGTGCTGGGCCGGGCCAGCACCAGGCACTGACACTTCAGCTGTTGTTGGGAGAACAGAGAGAAGCCCTTGTCTGCTGCCTGTTCTTGGCTCCACTGCTGGGTTCCCCGGAGGCTTTTCCTCAGACCGCACAGGTATGTGGGATCGGTAAAGTCTGTGCCTAGCGCAGGAGCCACCAGGGTCAGCCCTGGGGGCAGGAGGTACCGGCTGCCGGTGGGAGCCAGCCCAGCCACGCTCCCTCCTCTGCACTTCTGCAGCTTGCTTTGTTGGGATCTTGCAGGGCTGGGCCTCTCAGTGGAGTCTGGCTGCAGGATTCCCTCCTTTCGCCTGTGGTCACTTTCCTAGCTGCGGAGAAGGGTTAGGGTTAAGGTTAATGTGGCCTTGTAACAATTGGTGATATCTGTTCAGAGAGGCCAGACTGCTGCCTGGGGCCCACAGTGGGCCAGTATGTCTTGAGTTGCACAATTTCCAGTTCTGCGAGCAAGTTCTGTGAGCAACTGGGATCTTGGGTGAGATCTTGGCTCTTATCCTTGACCTTCCGAGTGGGAAGTGCAGGGGTTGTGGGGTCCTCAGCATCTTTAACCAGGACCCAGACACCCTGACTTCTTCCACGTCACAGGACAAGGACAGGGGAAACACGGCACTGCTGGCTGCGTAGACTAGCTGGTCACTCCCTCTGCTGCCTGACCTCAGATGATAGACACTGGCCAATCTTAGAGTTCTCTTTGGCTCCAGTCCAGTCAACTGCTGTTCTTGGACACTGAGTAGAAGTCCTTGTGGTAAAATTACAGTCAACACAGAGCTCAGCCTGGGACTGCCCACAGGAATTGGGGATTGCTGACAGCCTATAGGGGAGTCGGGATTACAACCTGCCCCTTACAACCAGAACCCTTGAAAGCACTTTTCTAGGCCTCTGGTGCCTACCTGTGGGTGCCCACATAGAAGAATGGTTTCAGACTTTAGGCCTGCAAGGTTCCTTCCTGCCCTGGTTATGGGACTGCTGTGGCTCACAGGGGTCTTGCTGCCCTGGCTGAACCCAGTCCTGGGAGAGCCTGGGACAGGCTGTCCCTGACTCCAGCTCCATCCCTCCCGAGATATTTAGTGATAAAGGCTGAGTCCACTTCTTGTCCTCTCTGTGCAGGGGTTGTGAACCTGTGGGATAGGAGCTGCTCGAGCTGAGGCAGGGATTCAGGGTTGGGAAGGCAGGAGAGAACCACTATGTATGAATCACTGGAAGAGGTCTCTCTCCTCTTACCTCCTCTCCCTACACCCCCAGAGTCCACCCAAGCGTGACTACAGAATGGCATCCAGCCCGGCTGAGATCCCTAGCCCACAGGTGAGTAGTTCTTGGTCTCCCACCCAGCACTGGGGGCCTCACTTTTCTTCCAAGTCTGTGCAAATCTGAAGGGACACTGGCCAGTCCATAGGCTGTTGTAGACCAGGACTGGAAGGCAACAGAGATCACAGTGGCTCACAGAGATGGGTCATTTAGAGAGTAAATTGAGGAGAGATTTGAATGAGGGCTTCAAGAAGTAGATGGGGTGGAAAAATTGTGGAACTGGTTGTGAAGACAGATGAGATGTTGGAGAAGAGACCAGGCCTGGGCTGGGGAAAGAAAGAGGGTCTATTAATCACCTCTTTTTTAAAAATGTCTTCAGCCTTCCAGGGACAATGGGAACATCAACCTGGGGCCTTCAGCCAACCCAAAGTGAGTTCTGGTTGGTCAAGTGACTTTCCTACCTGGCTTCCCTCAGAGCTAGCTCCTCTTGCTTTGGGAATACAATCCAAAGTCTCTGGGATGGTGATTAAGTCCCTCTCTCATCTGGGCTCAGAACCCTCCCCCAGCATCGTCATCCACTACTTCCCTAGCCATTGCTCATGCTGAGCCTTTTGCCTGGAACACTGTCCCTTAAGACCTGCACTGTTAGCAACTCCCCAGTCACAGGCCATTCTCAGCGTTGGGAGAGGCCAATCCCTGCTTTCTATGCAGTGGGATGTTTTTCCTTCCTTGCCTGTTAACTATGAGCTCCCTGAGGGGAAAGGCAAGTCTTACAAGCCTCTCTTGGCTGTGAGGATGGGTTCTTTAGGGTCGTGGAGATGTGGACCCTTGAAGGCTGCTTGCATTTTCCAATCCCAAAGTTAAAAAGAAGCCTAGATTTATACTCAGGAGCCTGGAAATGCTGATCCATGTTCTCTCTTCCCCCAGTGCCTGTCCCACAGACTTCGACTTCCTCAAAGTCATTGGTAAAGGGAACTATGGGAAGGTGAGTGGACAGGAGAGAGTAGGTCTGCCCTTCTCCAGACACCTCTGCCCCCCCCCCATACCACTTGCATGTGCAAAGAGAGAGCTCACATTCCTGCATAACGGAAGTAGTCATCCATAGGGTCTTGCCTTTGTGCTCCTGCTCAGGTCCTGTTGGCCAAGCGCAAGTCTGATGGGACCTTCTACGCAGTGAAGGTGCTGCAGAAAAAGTCCATCTTAAAGAACAAAGAGGTAACAGGACTCAGGCACAGGCACTTCCTCTCCTCCAAAAAGCTCTCCAACCCTGTGTGGCTTCCAAAAATGGTCCCACTTCCAAGAGGCCCACAGAGCTGGGTGCAGAAGTGGCCACAGCAAGGGGTCCAGTGAGTATGCAGGAGGCTGTTCCATCTCGAGGGAGGAAACCTAGTGCCTCATTTAGAGGGCCTCTGCCTTCCTGTGGGAAACACAAGTCTGCATGAAGCACGTGTTTTCTGTCCTGTCAAGGTGCCAGGCTCCCCTCCTGCACACTTTGTGCTCTCCAAATGCCCTTCAAGCCAAGGGCAGCTGGATTTCTAGATGCCTCCACCTTTTGAGTCTCTTTAAGATCCAACCCCAGCCAACCCCATTAGGACTGAAGGTCAAGTCAGGGGACTTGGGAGAGTAACTAAAGCTAATGAGAACATCGTGAGGGGAGGAGGTGAGGTCTTTCTGAAGGAAATGGTCTTGCAGTTGGCCTTGACAGTAGCATTCCAGTGGACTGAGGGTGGGATGGATGCCCAAGCGGGAAAATTAGCATGAACAAAGGCATGAATATGGATAGCATATGGCTCCTTTTTTCCCCTCATTTATTTTTTGACTCATTTATAGAATCAAATTTGCTTTGATTTTCCCCTTGGGAACAGGAATCTCTGATCCAGGGGCTGAAATTATACTGACAAGAAGTGGCTGGGGATGAGTCTAACCACTCTGGCCCCAAGGATGCTAGCAAGGAGCCTGGACTTGGCTTTAAGAGGCATAGGGAACCATCATGGGTGCTTGAGCTGGGGGATGAGAAAGTCCTCGGCAGGGCAACCCCTGCTATCAAGGGCAGGTGGGATTGTACTGCGATGAAAGGGGCTGTGGTGGGCGGTGACATGGTCCCCTGTCTGTGTGACTCACAGAAGAGCCACATCATGGCAGAGCGCAACGTGCTCCTGAAGAACGTGCAGCACCCGTTCCTTGTGGGCCTGCGCTACTCCTTCCAGACCCCTGAGAAGCTCTACTTTGTGCTCGACTATGTCAACGGAGGGGAGGTGAGTAGGCTTGCAGGGAGGCTCCCCTGGGCTGGCTGCTGGCTGGGAGGTATCCATCCCACATGCCCATGATGTGCCAGGTCTAGAATGATCTGAGTTCTTAGAACAGATGCACTTTGTAGATATAGCAATTGAGGCTCAGGGAGGTAACATTTGCTCAAGGTCACCTGGTCCACATGAGGATTTGAGTGTAGGTTTGTCTCACACCCAGCCACACTGCTTTTTCATGCCTTTCCCATGTGAAGTTGCCCACAGACTCACTTCAATCAATCTGGGAAAGGTTAATGGTAAGAAGAGCTTTATGGTCAAGATTTGCGGGGCTGGGGATTTAGCTCAGCGGCATAAGCACCTGCCTTGCAAGCAGGCGGTCGTGAGTTCGATCCCTGGTACCGATAAAAATGAAAAAGACAAAAAAAAAAAAAAAAAAAAGATTTGCAATGCTCCAATTTTACACCACAGGCCACAGGGTGGGGTGTATTCTGTCATTATTGTAAACATAGCTCTGAGCTACCTTGTGACCCAGAAGCATAGCTGGGACAATCTGGACTCCCTATTGGACTTCATTCTGTCTCACTGGGCAAGATGACAACATGTAATAGGACTCCCCCTCAGTAAGCCCAGACTTAACCTGTATGACTGAATACCTTCCAGTCTTATGCCAAGAGGAGAATCATTGTCCTGTGTCCCTAAGTGAAGGACCTTGAATGATGACAGATCAAGAGATTGGCCCATGGTGACAGGTAACCTGGGCATACTGTGACAGTCTGTACTGATCAGCTTTCTCATTGCTGGCACAAAAAATACCTAACATCACAATTTAAAGGAGAAGAAGTTTATTTTGGTTCAAAATTTCAGAGGGTTCAGCCCATAGTAGGCAGGCTTCAAGACAGAAACATCCTGGCAGAAAGGCAGGGTAGAAGAAAAACTACTCCCTTTATGGCTTCCAGAAAGCACCACAGAAGAAAGAGCTAGGAACCAGAAATATTTGGCAGTGTCGTGCCTCTGTAATTCACCTGGATATGCCTGGAAGTCTGCTTTACTAAGCCACTGAGCATCTCTTAATCCAGTCAAACTGATGATCAGGACAAATGGCCACACCGCAGTAATCACTGTATCTCTTGAATTGGAGGAAAAGCACACCTTTGAGTCACCTAGTTTCAAATCTCATCTCTGCCAACTGTAAGCCCCATGATCTTTGGCAAGTCAGCTAACTGTTCTGAACACCCAGTTCCCTTTACACAAAACTAGCATTATGCTCGATGCTTTGAAGGTTGTCATGAGGACCAAACAAGATAAGAGATATGAAAGGGAAGTTGGCTTGGAGCCTGGAGCACTGAAGGTGCTTAATCAATGCTAATTAGTTTTTCCTCCCGCTGACACTTTGGATGTGCTGACTGATCTGTGGGGTAGGGCCAGCACACCCCCTTGGATCTGCAACTCACATTGCGGTGGCTGAGCCATGGGTACAATAGTAGAGACACATGAGCCCCTGCGTTGTACTCTGGAAGCTGGAACCAAATAACCTCTCTCACATGCCTCCTCCCCTAGCTCTTCTTCCACCTGCAGCGGGAGCGCAGGTTCCTGGAGCCCCGGGCCCGGTTCTATGCCGCTGAGGTGGCCAGTGCCATTGGCTACCTGCACTCCCTCAACATCATTTACAGGTGAGGTCTACCAGTGGTTCAAAGCCAGTCCCCGCTCCAAAAGCCAGGGGTTGTGTGGACACCTAAACCCCAACAAAATCCTGGTGAGCCTGGATTTTTGTCTGAGAGGGGGTCAGAAGCTGGGGTAGAGTTGGGGCATCCTCTTTCCTACAGCCAAGTATCCAGCTTCCCTCTGAGATCCTCCATGACTAGTCCTTCCACCTGGACCCAGGGTCCCCAACTCTCACTAAATGGCTGAGACACCACCAGGCTATTTTCTCTTATTTTGTGCAGGGACCTGAAGCCAGAGAACATTCTCTTGGACTGCCAGGTTGGTTGTGTGTGTGTGTGTGTGTGTGTGTGTGTGTGTGTGTGTGTGTTATGTCTCGGCATGGTTGCAGTGTATCTGTAAGTACATGTATGTAAGCATTGTACATGCATCCACCTGGGTAGAGGATACATTTCTGTATGTGTGCCCATATACATATGTATATGTGTTATATATAAATATACAGATATGTATGTTAGATGTAGGGAGATTATGCGTACATGTATATGTATATATGTGTGTATATTTAACATGGGGTGTTAGAGATGGAGCCAGGTAGAGGCTAGTGGATTTTATAGTCCTTTTTACTTGGACCAGGTTCCCTGGAAACACACTTTGAGATGGAGAAGTGAGTGCAAGCAGCTTATTGGGGAGCACTGTCGAGATGCAGCTTAAAAGGGTTGAATAAGATGGGCCTGGGCAGAGGAATCAGCTCAGCTGATCTCACCTGGTGGAGGCCCAAGCTGAGATCACTCTTTAGGATCTCTCCTTTAGGATCTTTGATGCAAAGAGCCCGGGCCTTTGTGCCTCTGTATGGACCCGTCACTGGGCGTGGACTACCTGTAGGCAGAGACAATGTCCCAGCACTGGACAATGGGAATTGGAACTCTAGTAGAGGGGTCTGGGCAGAGCCCTGCGGTATCCACCCACTGTGCTCTCCTGCCCTGCTGCTACAGGTGTGGCTGCTTTTTGAGCCCCAGCATTCTGTCAAGGAGATTGCTGTCCAGAAGGAACATCTGGAGGTGCCAGTGCTGTCTTAGTTGGTGATGAGCTTAGGAAGACAGTGGAATGCCACATTCCAGCCTTGTGCCCTTTGGTACTTGTGATATCTAGTCTAGGAGTCTACAGGGCCTTTGCTCTCCATCTGAGCATTAGACCCCACAGCCACTGCTCTGGGTGTAACATGTGGGACTCAATTTAGACCTGGCTACATCCCTAAGGCCACCCTCCTGCCCATGTCTCTTGTCCTCAGGGACATGTGGTGCTGACGGATTTTGGCCTTTGCAAGGAAGGTGTAGAGCCCGAGGAGACCACGTCCACATTCTGCGGTACCCCTGAGGTAAGTGTTTTAAGTGCATCTCAGCAGTAATTCCACGTGTCTGTTGTATGCTGCTGAGGGCTCACTACAGCCTTGAGGTTATAGCCTTTTCTTGAACTCCTACTAATCTTGGACTTTTAGCTCAAAAGGGATCTCAGTGGCTTGGACAGGGACCAGGGCAGGGGCTACAGAGGGAGGCAGCTGCTTTTCACCTGACCAAGGGCAACATTGGAGCTACTGTGCTTTCTCCATATTCCTGGAAGGCTGGGCTTGGAATCTCAGATGTTTCTCCTCCATCTAGTGCTGTGATAGCTGATGGACAGGTGACTTCCCTGAGCAGGAGCTACTGCCTGTGTTTGTGTCTGGGAATGTTCACTGGATGAAAACGGGCCTCCAAAGCTTAACAGTGAGCCATCCTTTCCCAGGAAACTGCCAGCAGTGCAAGTTCGAAGAAGGTACCCACTGTACACAGTCTAGTTAGGAAAAGCACATCTTTAAGCAAAAATAAAGTTGCCAAATGTACTTCTGAGCTAGTTACAGCTTGGTGAATGGGTCAGAACCAGGAATGCAGCTTCTTTACCTCTTTGGCTGGTGAAACATCTATGTTGCCAGGGTGGTGGCACATGTCTATAATTCCAGCACTCTGGAGGCTGCAACGGGAAAGTCCAGAGAGTACTCTCACAATGCAGTGAGGAGCCGAAAAGACAAGGTCTAAGGAATGTGGCCCGTGCTCGTACTTGAAACCCTAGTGACAGGCCTCAGGAAACCATGAGTTTGAGGCCAGTCTGGACGATAGAGTTCAAGGCCATCCTGCACACATAGCAAGACCCTGTCTTCAAAACAAACAAACAAACTTCTGCGTGATACGTAGCATGTTCAGCTGTACGGGGAAGTCCTGACTGATCTCTGTGTCACTAGAACACATCAAAGGACCCTGCAAAAAATAGGTCTTTGGGGAATAGAAGTTGAATGAGCATGTGTCCAACTTCATGACTGTCCTAATAGAATCAATCCCTGCTGACCTTTAAGTGCTTTGTGTACAGATATAGAAACTGGGTATTTTCAAATAAATGTGTTTCAAACAAGTATGTTTCCCCAACAGTATTTGGCTCCCGAAGTGCTTCGTAAAGAGCCTTATGACCGGGCAGTGGACTGGTGGTGTCTAGGAGCAGTTGTCTACGAGATGCTGCACGGCCTGGTGAGTAGGATGCTGCTGGATACACGGGACATCTGGTTCTGGAGACAGCTGTGGATGGGTCTCTTTAAGCTCTGTGCAGGGAAAGAAATGAGCCATCTTGTCCTCAGTGCAGAAAGATGATACCAATGTGACTATAAGTATCCTATCTACTTTTTCACAGTTAGTTTAGCACTTTAAACTTTATAACCTACCATTTTACCTTAGAGACCTAAGCAGCCTTTGGAGGCTAGCACTGAAGGAAGGATATAGAATAGCTTTGTTTTGCTGAGTGAGACACTGAGGCCAGGAAAGGTCACAGTGCGGATAGGTGAGATGCCCTTCCTGAATGACCTGCCTAGGTGGAGACCTGTGTGGAGCCCGGGCGGGCTCCTCTCTGGGGATTCCCCAGCATGGCATGGTGGGGGGCAAGGACTAGACACTCAGGAGGCCAGCAGGTAGAGGAGCCAGAAGAGCGGCAGGACGAGAGTTGGACCCTGGGTACAGCTTGCGGCCTGGCTCTCTTCCCTACTTGCTGTGTGGTTTAATTCCCCGGAGCCTCATCTGGGAAACCGCAGCCCCACTAAGATGGTTATGAACTGGACTGAAATCGTGAAAGTCAAGTATGAACTTGGGCATAAGCTGGATAGGAGAGCTGGGAAAGGGGAGCCTCCCGTCTAGGCAGAGCTTTCGGGACTTTTTGGCAACCGTCTCCCTTGTGCTAGAAGCCTGGAGCTGCTGACTCTCCCCGTGTGCCGGTGCACAAGACATAGGTCTGACTGACTCCTCCACCCTACTCACTTGGTCCGAGTCTCCCTGGATCCTGTTTCTGTGCCCCATGGGTGACCTTACAGCTTCTCTCCCTCTCTCACCAGCCACCCTTCTACAGCCGAGATGTTGCCCAGATGTACGAAAACATTCTGCACCAGCCGCTACAGATCCCTGGGGGCCAGACAGTGGCTGCCTGTGACCTCCTACAAGGCCTTCTCCACAAGGACCAGAGGCAGAGACTCGGCTCCAAGGCAGACTTTGTAGGTGACCTGCCAGTATAGCACGGGCCACTCTGGGGCTCCCGGGTTCCTGCAGAGGTAGCACAGGAACAAACCAACATGCCTCCTACTGCCCACTAAAACCAGGCGTCACTAACTGACTCACCTGGAAATTCACTGTGCTGCTAGCCAACTACTTTCTTTTCTTCAGTTCTTTTAGTCAATCCATCTTTACTGAACACCTACTATGTTGCAGGCACATAGGGTGAGTTGGGTACTAGAGACTTAATAGACGGGGTTTTTGCCCGTATTAGGCTTAGGTATGGGAAGAGGCTGACAAAAAGACAAAAATTATATACAATCATCACAAAGTGACAAATGTCAGGAAAGAAATTAACATTGAGCACATAGAAACAATAATGAAAAGGGGAGGAAGTGACAGTGAAGCTGGGACTTGAAAGATAAGCAAGAGCCATGCACAGGCCTGGGTAAGGGCACCCCAGACACAGGCATGTGCAAAAGTCCTTGGGGGGAAAAAGGAGGACAGTAGTAAGTTTTGTGTGTTCTGACCTAAGTTTCCTCTGGCTTTTACGCAGAGAACACAGTGAACTGGCTTTACACAAATATCTGGATAATTCTCTTTGCCAGAGCTCAGGCTAGGCACTTGAAATATAAAGTTGTTATTCTCTTTTAAGAAGGTCTCAATTCTTTTTTATTAAAGTAGCACTTTAAAAAATAGAGGGCCAGGGATTTATTTCAGAGGCATAAGTGCCTGCCTGGCAAGCACAAGGTCATGAGTTCAATTCCCAATACCAAAAAATATAAAAAAAATAAAGTAGCACTTTTAAAATCATTTTATAGCCAGGTGTGGTGGTACATGCCTGTAATCCCAGTGCTTGGGAGGCTGAGGCAGGAGGATTGCCTTGAGTTTGAGGCCAGCCTGAACTACATAGTGACACCCTGAATAATAAAAAATAAATAAAAACAACAAAAGCTTACATTCAACATAAACTCATCCAGGGGTTACATGGCTGTAGTCCCAGCACTCTGGGAAGCTGAAGCAAGAAGATGTCAGTTTAAACCCAGCCTTGGCAATTTAGCAACTTAACAAGACCCTGTCTCAAAAAGGATGATGACTGGGGATGTAGGTCAGTGCTGAGGCTCTAGGTTCAATCCCTAGTACTACATTAAAAAGAGGTAAAAGAAAAGAAAACATAACATCATTTGGCTTTAAAAAAAGGAGGCTTGGGCTGGGGATTTAGCTCAGCGGCATAAGCACCTGCCTTGCAAGCAGGCGGTCGTGAGTTCGATCCCCGGTACCGATAAAAACGAAAAAGACCAAAAAAAAAAAAAAAAAAAAAAAAGGAGGCTTTAGTACAGAAGTCCCTTGATATATGCAGGTGGTTCCAAACTACCCCCTATACACACCAGAACTCTTAGATCGATGCCTGGCATATGGGACGGTCTTGTGTTTGTCCCAAAAGCCCCACCAGGCAGACACTGTAAAGAGGCACAACAGTTAGATCATGTACCTGCCCATCTTTATCCTGCGTAAAGAAAGGGTATTTCCATGCAGATAGGTCCCCTCCCTCCAAAGGGAATAGGTATGACTTTTAAGATAAGTTATGCATTCGTGGAGATCAAAATTGAAAGGGTGGGGCCAGGGATTTAGCTCAGTGGCATTAGCACCTGCCTTGCAAGTGCACAGTCGTGAGTTCGATCCTTGGTATCAAAAATTGAAAGGGTGCAAGAGAATATCCAGAAAAATTTACTTTGCCCATCCAGCTCCTGAGTTACCAGTTTCTTTAGTATTCTGGAGATACTTTGGACTTGGCTTTTTAACTCACCACGGCAGTATTACTAGCACAGGAAGTCGGGAAGACGTCAGTATTAATGCTGATTTTGATTGAGAGAAGTGGTAGATCATGCCCAGGGCTGAATCCTAATTCCTAGGTCTCTGAGAATCTGCAACTTTTCTCAGGGTGTTATTTTTCAGGCCTTCCTTAATGAAGTGATTTGGTCAATTTCTCTAGAGTTCTCTAGTGTGTGTGTGGTTTTGTTTTGTTTTGTTTTGTTTGTCTTTTTCTTTTTTATCGGTACCTGGGATCGAACTCATGACCACACACTTGCAAGGCAGGCACTTATGCCGCTGAGCTAAATCCCCAGCCCCGGTTTTTTTTTGTTTTGTTTTATTTGTTTGTTTTTTGAGACAAGGTCTTGCTGTGTAATTCCAGGTGGCTTTGAACTCATTATTTTGCTCAGACTGACCTCAAATATGCAGCAACCCTCCTGCCTTAGCCTCTCAAGAACTAGGATTATAGGCATGTACCACCATGCCTGGCTCATGGATTGCATTCTGGAAGACTCAGGATGCACTGGTGGAGAGTGGAGTGAAGCTCCTCCCAGAACTCTTCCTTCACCCCTCTTGAAATTCTCTCCAAAGTGTTGCTCATTGACAAGCCCCCAGACCTTATAGGGAGCTCAGTCTAGTTGTGGAATAAACCAGTGCTGGGGCAAGGGTTTGGCTTCTGGATGGTGCACAAGTGACAGGCCTGGCTGCAGAATGCTGTCTTGTCCCAGGAAACCAACAAAAACTACAAGGGACTATCTAGGTGACAGCCAGTTGACTGGTAGTGTCATATCTCTGGAGGCATGGGACAGGGAGAGCACAGATGAGGACAGTGATTTCTGATTGGCACCTTCTTCCTACAGCTCGAGATAAAGAACCATGTCTTCTTCAGCCCCATAAACTGGGATGACTTATACCACAAGAGACTGACTCCACCCTTCAACCCAAATGTGGTAAGGGGCCCTAGAATTCTATTCTGGATTCCCAGGGCTGTTGGGAGTTGGAGGAAATCTGGGCCAACTCTCTTCATACAGTGGGGGAAGCCGGACTAAGAGTCTCCATGATTTGCCCATAGCCACCGAGTCAGAGGCTGACTCAGCCCCGAGGAAGGAGCCATCCTGTCACTCCCTCCCTCATCGCTGGCACCATAACCCTGGCGGCAGAGCCCTTCATGGATTTTACACAGCTCTGTGTCCCTTAACACTCCCAGCCAGAGGCACCTCCTATAGAAATATTTTCAGACTTTTCCTGATAATAAAATGACATACGTGCCTTGTACAGTGTATAAAACAGAGAACAACAATCAGGAAATGTTTGGTATCTCATTACCTAAGGGAAACCACCTGGTGACTTCCTTCTAGTCTTTCTTTCTATACAGGTTATAGTTTTTACATAGTTAAATCACACTTTTTGTGTATGTGTATGCATATATATAAATGTATGCATGCCTGGATGTACAATTGTTCCTTGGTATCAGTGGATGCTCAAATCTCTTATATAAAATGGCATCATATTTACATACAACCTATGTATATCCTCCCACATAACTTAAGTCACGTCTAGATTAGAGTCCTTTCTTGCTTGTACCTTTTCTTCTCTTCCGTTCTCTCCCCGCAGCCTCTGGAATCCCCTAGGAACTGAACCAAGGGCCTTCACACTGATCTATTTCCCTGGATCTTGCAAAGTATTTTTACTTCTCTGTGTGTATCTGAGCACCAGAAGTGCTTCCCAAACACATCCTTTTCATTTCTGCAGAACATGCTGGAGGTTGAACTCAGGGAGTGCTGAATTACATCCTCAGGCTTTTAGTTTTAGCTTTGAGACAGGGTCTTGCTAAGCTACCCAGGTTGACCTCAAACTTGTGATCCTCCTCCCCTAGACTCCCAAGTACCTGGGATTCCAGGAATGTGACACTGAGCTTTGTGGAGCACCAGAGTCCTGATGACAGTTGTCAGACAGGATGCCTTCAGTCCAGACATCTAAACAGTTTCTTCTTCTGGAATTTTATTTTATTTTACTTTGTGGCTCTGGGGATCAATCCCAGGGACTTGCAAGTGCTACATAATCATTATCACTAAGCTATGTCCCGACCCTTTTTTTCTTGGGAATTTTAAAGGCAGTAAGAACAATGTCAAACATACAGCCTAGAGGGAAAAAAATATACAGAATTCTAGGAACGGGGCTTAGGGTGTGGCTCAGTGGTACAGCTTGTGCCTAGCAGGTGTGTGGTCCTCAGTTCCATCCCCAGCATTGCACACACTCCTAGGAAGGCAGCACTAAAACAGAGCAGTACACTGACTTTAGAGGGAGACATACTGGGCATGGAATTCTGGTTCTGCTGCCTACCACTTTGCTGGACCTTGAGTAAGTGTCTTTAGTGTCAAATTCTATTTTTTTTTTTTTGGTTAAAAAAAGCCAACCAAACAAACAAAAAGAGAAAATAGCTGCTTGTCTAAGGCAACACATCTAACAATGCCCAGGGCTATGACCAGGATTTACATTCTGGTCCTGGAACTTTGCAACCCAGATTACACCCCGGGCCGATAAGCTTTTTTAGAAACTGGACGTCAGGGCCTGTTTGGTTCCACAGCCCAAGAGCTACATGCTAAAACCATCCTGCAGACACTTCCACTCGCTCAGCTGCTTCCGTCCTGAAACCCAGAGGACAGTGTCATCTCCCTAGACAGAATCTGCTCTGCAAAAAGTCTGTATTGATTAGTCTTGCTTCATAACAAGTCAGCCCAATACCAGGTAGCCTCCCAAAATAGTCCTTTATCTCATTCAGAGTCTGTGTGTCAGCTGGGTGGTTTTTTTAGTCTGTCAGGGCAGCCATTTTTAAAAAAAACTTTGATTAGTACATGTTTGAAGTACATAATGATTATACTCACTGTAGGAGATTGGTACATGAACATAACACATTTCAGGGCCACAAACACAGCTCAGTGCACAGCACCTGCCTGGCAAGTGTGAAGTCCTGAGTTTGATTCCAGGTATGAAAACAAACAAACAAGCAAATTAAAAAAACCACATTTCAATTCCCTTCTCCCTAAGCCACTCCTTTTATTTTTCCAGCATCAGATTCATTTATCTTAGAAGACCTTATAGTTAATTATCATATATACAGATTAAAAATAAGACATAGTTCGAACAACATATAAAACAGGCAAGGCAATTATAGTAAGTAAAAGCACACTTTTAGATAAATTGTCTGCACTGGATTACTATACTTTTCTTTCTCTTTTTCCCATTAACTATCTTTTATTTTATATGATCTGAGTTATGTCACTTAACATTATGCCCTCAAGGTATATCCATTTTCCTATGAATGACTTAAGTTCATCCTTTTATGGCAGAGTAGTACTGCATTGTATATGAACACATTTTTAATTCACTCATCTGTCAATGAATATATAGGCCATTTTCAAGATTTAGCTACTATGAGTTGTGCTGCTATAATATTGGGTATGCATACATCACTTTGGTATGATGTCTTTAACTCTTTTGGGAAGATACTTAGAAGGGGAAGTGTGATTTCTACTTAACAGTTTTTTGAGGAATCTCCATACTGATTTCCATAGTGGTTGTATCTGTTCACTGTTCCACCAAAGTGAGGAAGGGTTCCTTTCTCCCCCACAGCCTTGCCAGATTTGATATTGATTGATTTCTGGGTGATAGCCATTTTTCCTTGAGTGAGATGGAATCTCAGTGTTGTTTTAATTTGCATTTCTCATATGGCAATATTGAACATTTTTCATGTTTATTATTTCATATTTCATGTTCAGGCACTCAGGACAGCCCAACATCTGGCCATTTGTACATCTTCATCTGAGAAGCATCTATTCATTTCAGATGCCCATTTTTAGATTGGGTCTTTAAATTGGGGGAGCCTAATTTTTTTTTTAGTTCCTTATCTATTCTACATATTAGTCCTCTGTCTGAGGAGGAACTGGCAAAAAAATGTCCGCAATCTGTAGGTTGTCTCTTTCCCCTAATGCTTTCCTTTCCTGTGCAGAGGCCAGCTGTTTTCTCGAGAGCTGTCTCAGGTCTGCGGTCAGTAGTGGAGCAGCCAGCAGCTGATGATCTAGAACTGCTTCACTCACATGTCTGGGAGTTGGCAGACAGCCAGATCACCAGGGTTCTCCTTCCTGAGGCCTCTCACCCTCCAGCAGGCTGGTCTGGGCTTGTTCACAACATGGGCCCAGGGTTCCAAGCACAACATGAGAGACAATTTCCAGTGTGCATTTTTCAAGCCCCTACTTGGGCTGGGGCTGTGCCATAGTGATACAGTGCTTGCCTAGCTTGAATCTCATTTGTCAATTTCCCTTTGGTCTAAGTCACACAGCTAACCCACATTAAAAAGATGGAGACACATTCCACCTCTGGATGGAAATCAGGAATCTGTGATCCCTTTTTCAATCTCCCACACAGTTCTTTCTCCAAAGTAGCAAATGCAACACCAGTCTATCACATTATCCTATTGTATTAGCCATCCTGTTGCTGAGACACAATACTCAACACCACCACATAAAGGAGGAAAGGTTTAATATATGGTAGCTCATGGTTTCAATAGATTCAGTACATGGTTTGCAGGCTCCAAAGCAGAAACCTTATGACAAGGAGAGCAGAAATGCTTTAGTTCGTAGCAGCTGGGAAGCAAAACAAAGGAATAATGCTTGAGACAAATAGGATAGGGACCATATGAAGTACCCAAAGTCATTCCTCTATGACCTACCTAGACACCCTCGGGACAGTGCTTACTAATCTAGGTTTTGTGTGTGTCAGGAATCGACTTCAGGACCTTGCATTTGCCAGGCAGGCACCTGCTATATCCTCATCCCTAGCTGTTTCTTAATCTAACGAAGTTGACAAATCAGAATAGTCATACCTATTGTCTTTTCTTTAGACAGTGATAGTGTACCTTTTAGAACTTTCAGTAACAGTCCACTGTAGCATGCATGCCATAGGTTCACCACCACTGATCTAGGATCCATAAATACCCTAAATTATCTGCTTGAATATGTGCTAGTTATCAGGCTTACTAGTACTTACATAAGTGTGAGCTCCTTCGAAGCAGAAGTTCATTTTTGTTTTGTTTTGTTCTCCTGTTTTCCCAGTGCCATAAACAAATGCCTGCTAAGCAGTCAGGAAGAATATGCTGACCAAGGGTTGGTGTGGAGCAGGCAGGGAGCCAGGATGTTAGAGGAATCAACCACATGGAATTATGACAGAAATTGATTGATGTAAATGCATGGGAAAGTGATAGTTAAGTGTGGATGACCAGGAGGCACTCAGGACAGCCCAACATCTATGTCTATAGCTTCGCGCTGATCCTAGTGCTCCTTTCTCATCATTGGCTTATATTGACAGGCAGGACCTGCTGACCTGAAACACTTTGACCCAGAGTTCACCCAGGAAGCTGTGTCCAGGTCCATTGGCTGCACCCCTGATACTGTGGCCAGCAGCTCTGGTGCCTCAAGTGCATTCCTGGGATTTTCCTATGCACAGGAGGACAATGACATCTTGAACTGTTAAGAGTAAAGCATCTGTGAAGCCACAGAGGCAAGCTGGTAATGAGAGTCAAAGTTGTAAGTCTGATGGCTTAAGCAAGAAACAGGTATATTTTTCTCCATTCCCTAAAAGAAGCAGTGTTAGTTGGGACTGGCATGGTAAGACAGGGCACAAGACATAGAAGCTTTCTGTTTCTTTTCTGTTCTTTGTGACAGATGGCTTCCAGTATTATGGTTGTTACATGATCAAAAGATGGCTGCTGGTGGTCTAGCCACCACTTTTGTCTTCTGGGCAGGAATAAAAGAGGAATGGGGTTGAGGGAGTGGCCAAAGAGCCCAATGAAGAGCTTGCCTGGATGCCTTACCCAGTGACTTCTCCTGACATCTCGTTAACCAACCCCTGCTGTAATGGAGCCTAGGCACATGACCACCCCTAACAGCAAAGGGGTGCTGGTGCTCGTCCAGAGGGGAGGATGCTGGCTAGTCTTCAACTGACATCTGTGAAAGTCATGTTCCAGCTGCAGGAGACAGTGGGAATATGGTGTTGTCTCGGTAACAGTCTTGTAGGGTGCTAACATTCTTTACCAGAGAGCTTCTTGATGTTTGCATTTTTATCTCAATGTATAAAATGACAGATATGTAACAAGCCTGTATGGTGTTATCAACATCTTTTACTGTACTATGTTGATGGTGTCTTTCTTTGTTGTGGGTAGTACTGGACATTTGTTACTGGGTTTGGCTGCCTATCATCTGAACCTCTTCTAATATTCAGAGAGTCTCAAGTACCACACCTGAACCCAAAGTAAGCATCAGGAGCTTTCTTTCAGATGGTAGTTGTGGTAATGGTACTCACAAAATTGAGTTCCTGGTAAAGCAATAGCATCAAGGCAACCCAGTGGAGATAGAGTAGTTCTGAAGAATAACCCTCAACTGGACCCTTGTTCCTAGCAGGAGTTGGCTGCCAAGTTAATGCTGTGCTCCATCTCGTGTGGCATGCCTATGTGGTGACCACAGCTTCCTGACCATCCATTAAACTCCACGTGTTCAAGCTTAATCATTTCTAGTGCAATTCTGACTGGACAAAATGTGAGCTTGTAACACTTCATGAATTAAGGACACTCTGCTCCTGTGGGATGGATTATGCTGCTTTATTTAAAAGTAGTTTTTTCGGGGCTGGGGATTTAGCTCAGCAGCATAAGCACCTGCCTGGCAAGTGTGAGGTTGTGAGTTCGATCCCTGGTACAAAAAAATAAAATAAAATAAAAGTAGTTTTTTGTTTTTTCCGCAGACCCACGGTACATTCTTCAGCATAGCCTTATCAGCTTTTTCCTTTGGAGACAAGCAGAGGAACTTTCTTAGGAATGGTGTATGCTGGCAATTTTATTCACTTTTCCTCTTAACTCAGTCCCACTCCTTTACTTCAGTTTTTGGCCCCCTCTCTATTGTGCCCCAGAACTCAGAGGAATGAAGCTGGGAGACCAAGGTGAGAAAAACAGTGGTGGCACTGACTTATTGGAGATCAAAAGTCGGTCAGGAATAACTAATATTAGACTTTGACATGTGCTGAGAACATTGAAAGAAACTCTGATTTCCTTCTTAATAGCACTTATTAATTGCCAAATACAGAACCTGAGGACAAAATTCTTATAGTTCCCCAAAACAAAAAACAACTGTATAAATGTCAGAAAAATGATGAAACTCTCAAAAGCATGCAATCAGCTGTGGATTGTAAAACATGATTCTGTTTTAAGATTGTAAAATCGGATTGTTTTAAGCAGGATAGCGAATAAAAATTTTAAAAAAAGAAAAGAAAAATGAAGCTAGGCATGGTAGTGTATGCCTATTATCCAGCACTTAAGACGGCTGAGACAGGTGGATCACTGTAAGTTTTCCACCAGCCTGGGCTACATAGTGAGTTCAATGCCAGCCTGCACTACAAAGTGTGACCCTTCAAACAAAACAAATAAAAATGAAGAAAAACTATGGTAGTAAATTGATCATGCTACACCTATGTTTATTGAACACAATATAAAACTTATATGCATTATCTACAATCCTTATTACACACCAGCATTTAGGAATTATTAACCTCACTTTACAAATAGGAAACATTTACTCGGGAAGATGAAGCAACTTGCCCAAGATCAGCCAGCCAGTACCAGTCACAGCCAGGAATTGAACTTACTGGCATCTGACTCTAAAACCCATTTTTCTATAGCCTCAGTGGGAGAAGAGCTTCCAGCTGGTGCTCTTTTGGTCTTCTAGCAAACACTGACTAACAACAGGCAGAAGCAGCTCAAGCCTTATCCCAACTCTACAGCATTTCTGTTTTTATTCCTAAATGCAGCCGTCACTCAATTTTGCACAAAAATGCAGCGTCCTCACAAGGGAATTTTTCTGAACTGAGGATGTAGCTGTGTATCTGCCTAGCCAAGGCCTTGGGTTTGATTCTCAGTAATGGGGGAAAAGTTTTTCAAACATCCTCTTCACCTTTTCAATTTGCAGCGACAGTGGTTGTGAAAAGACAAGTTACTCTGTACATGGTGAAGACAAACATAAATCTAAATTAAAACTGTTAAGCTGTCTCTGCGTTCAATTCTTTGACTCTGGAAGCTGCTGCAGTGTTTTGCAGAAATGCACAGCCCTCTCTGGGCAGGCAAATGCGCTCCCCTAGGGAGAAGGATGGTCTGTGGCTACAGGAGTGGGGCTTCCCATTTTCACGGTGACAGCAGGATAACCAGTACGTCGTGATGTTTCTCTTTGCACAAGCAGTTCCTTCTGCCCGGGACGCCAGCCCTCAGCTCTTGTCCCAAACATTATCACTCTTTTTTCAGACCTCTAGCCAATGGTGGTGCCTTTCTGACCACCTTGGGGCCTTCACAGCCTCTCGAGACAGATTATATTTTTACATTTTGGCAGGAGTTGGCCAAGATCTAACTCCCCACCTGCAGACGAATAGAGGGCCGTAAGTTTTACCCTCATATTTCTGACATTCAACCTGGCATTCCAGCCCTTAAAAGATGTGGGGGTAATAGAAAAAGAACATCTTGCCACTCTCACCATACACGTGTCCACCCGGGAAGTCTTTCCGGGGCTTTCAGTGCCAGGAAATACTCCGCCAGACAAATATCCCTAGAATCTTCAAACACGACCGAATATAATATTTATACCCCTCCCTCCATCCTCGCCCCGACCTTCTGCGCCTGCGCCTTGGGGGGGGGCGTGATCCAAGCTGGGGCGTTCCACTCCGCGCCCATCATGGGAATTCTTCACTATTTTCTGCCCCCATGGTGGGGCAAACTTTGGGTTCTTGGTTGGCACCTGCCATTCTTGTTAGTTTCTAATGATGACTGCTGCTAAGTAATAGAATAAGGTTAGCTTCTTTTTGCCGAAAACAGTCCTCATCGTGTTTGTATTTACCCCACCCATAGCAATGGTATAGCCCAACAGTAGTCCCGCCCCTACCCTCCAGTCCCTGACACCCGCGGCAATTGGCGGCTGCTGTTTTGACGTCATCACGTTGCTGCGGAGGTAACTCCCCGTCTGGGGCCACGCCTTCTCAGAGGGCCCAAGTTCCACCGTTGTTGCTAAGCGGCCTTGGATACCTGGCCGCAGGATGCTGGGAGACGTCAGGTGAATATGGTGGTCACTGGGCCTCAGGTGAGCAAGGCTTCGATGTAATGGATCAGAATGGGTGGCAGGGTGCCCTGGGGTCTAATGACGGCCTACCTAAACTGCTTTGGAGATCTCTGGGTCAGTTTTCTTGAAAAATCCGAGGTTCGCTGGGGTAAGATCTGCTGACGGCGTGTAAATAAACAGAGATCCCAGACCTCAGCTGGGCTCAAATCTCTAAAGCCTCATAGTAGATTCGCAGTCGTCTTACTGAACATTAAAGCGCAATGGACAGAGTCCTAGGGTCGTAGACCCTTGTCTGTCATTGCAGCCGCTCTTCGTCTTTTTTGTCACTTATCTGGGAAAGTAGGAGTTGGCTGGTTAGCTTGCTGAAGTGAAAGCGAGAGAATGTTTGTTTTACATAAAACAATATTGTTTTATGTAAAAACAATATTGTTTTATGTAAAACAGTATTGTTTTATAATATTATCATTATTACTGTTTTTAAGCTCCTTGTCCTTAAGGAACATTTCTGAGTAGTTGTAATAGGATAGGACTCTCCAAGTTGTAATAGGATAGAACACCACACTTAACTGGAAGTAGCTTACATTGCACTTTTTTTTTTGTACCCTGAATCAAACTGAGGACCTCGTGCTTGCCAGGCAGGCGCTTTGCCACTGAGCCATATTCCCAGCCCTGCACCATCTCTTTAAGAGCTATCAAATGCTGAAAGGATTATTCCCATTTTCAAGGAATCTGATTTTTGACAAAAAAATCATTAGTGGCAAAAGCTGAAATTTCAGTACTGTCTGTGATGATTATTTGTTCTGGGATAATCATGCAATAGTTCTTGCATCCAGTAAACTGATAATTGAATGCTTTTTTTTTAAATCAGGAAACTGGAGAAAACAATATAAGATTTTATATACAAATATGAAAATAAGCATGCAAATGAAAAGTAAAAAGTGTTGTCACAGTGTTAGACTTGTGGGGCATTTTTTTAAAAACTGTACAAAATGATTTTTAAATTCCATTGGAAAAAATAAATGAGACTAGCCTGAAAAATTCTACAAGGTAATAATGAGAATTAGCTCTTAAGCAGGATGAGATACTATATAACAATATAATAGCTGTGTGAGCTTTTCATGGCTGTGACAGACTACCTGAGAAAATTAGCTTAAACAAAGAAAGGTTTTTATTTTGGCTCACATTGCAGAGGTTTCAGTCCAGGATCATCTGGCTCTACTGCTGTGGGCATGAGATGTGACAGAATATTAAAAAAAAGAGGGGGCTGATGGAGCAGAGCTGGCCTCCTCATGGCTGCCAAGAAGCAGAGAGAAAGGGGGTGAGCTAGAGAGAAAGAGCCAGGGGACCAGATATAGGTAGTCCCCACGATACAGTCTCTTTGTCTGTGGATTATCTCAGGAAACTGATTAACTGATGAAATTAGAGCCTTCAAGATCTAATCACTTCCCAAATCCCAGCAGCAATCAAGCCTTTAACACAACCAGGCTTTTAGAGTATATTTTGAATCTCAATCATAACAGCAGTGAAATTCGTATGGAATTGAGTAGAAACTCACAGGCAAAGAGAATGTAATAGAATTTAGAATCAAACCCAGATATGTGGGCTGGGGATGTGGCTCAGTGGTAGAGTGCTTGCCTAGCATGGGTTCAATCCCCAGTACCACAAACAAAGCAAACCAGATATGTATAGGCAGTTACTATATAGCCAAAGCAGTATTTTTACATCGGCCATGAAAGGATGGATTGGTAATGAAGCAGCCTTCTAGTAATTGAGGAAAAAGTAATGAAATTCATTTTGAGCATGAAAATACATTCCAAATGGATGAAAATTTAAATGTTAAAAGATTTTCTTGTGTGTGTGACCATAATCCTGCCTCAGCCTTCCCTGTGATTTGTTCAGTGAGTTTAAAGGCCAGCCTGAACCACATAATAAAACCATGTCTCAAACAAACAAACAAACAAACAAGCAAAAAAAGAGGGAGTGGAGATTTAGCTCAGCGGTGTAAGCACTTGCCTGGAAAGTGCAAAGTCTGAGTTTGATCCCTGGTACCAAAAAAATAGAAACCAACAAACAAAAAAAGATCCTGTTTCATAAAACCATAAGTTAATATATATATTACATATAAATATATAATATATATATAAATATATTCTATATAATATATATATATTTAAAATCTAAAAAAAATTCTAGAAGGTGCCAGGCGTGATGGTATATCTGTAGTCGTAGCTATTCTGAAAGCTGAGGCAGAAGAGTTAAAAGTTTGAGGCCAATCTAGGCAACACAGCAAACTTTGCAAAAACTGGCAGGCTCTACTCTATACTTAACCATAGTTAGCAGTGAGAAATCAGGTTGGAATCTTGGTTTCAGGCATCGGAGTGGGGTGATGGGAGGAAAGACCAAGAAAGGAAGGTGGTAGGAGCACCAGAGCACAGGTTCAGGCACAAAAGCCAAAATGGGCTGGGTTTTGTTTGGCCTTTGCAGCTGTGTTTTGCATTTCACTCTTAACCTTGAAAATGTAAGTTTCATAGGTAGGTTACACTTGTGTACCTTTGCTTTATAAATTAGAAGTGGAAGGCAACTAAGCTGGGGGAGGTGGAGCTTTCTTGGGGGATGTTATTATTTTTCTGATCCATCTTTTTTCCATAAGGCAACCATGGAGAAGGATGTTCGCAGCACCATTCTTTTCAATGCATACAAAAAGGAGATATTTACCATCAACAATGGCTATAAGTCTATGCAGAAAAGACTTCGAAGTAATTGGAAGATTCAGAGGTGACCATGACCGTGTGTATTGTTTTCCCATCTAAGTGATCATGATAGGCTTCTGGTTACGTTGAAGTTTTATTTTTTTATGTACAATAGATTGTTTAGTTGGAGTAGCTCAATTTCAAGATTACTCAAAAATAAATAACTATTAAAATGTATTTTGGAACTTGACCATCAACATATTGTTGTCTTCCAAGTTACAAACCAAAAAAATTAATCTATATAATGCTGTTCAATGTTGGAGGCTTTCTCCATATTTTAACTTGGGTCGCTACTTCAATTTAGTAAAAAGAAAAATGAGAATTACATGAAAATACCTATGCCTGTAGGTAGTGCATGCATTCATGTGCATTTGTGTTGGGAGGGGTATTGCACGTTGAACCTAGGAGTTTGAGTTTGCTAAGCAACTGCTGTGCCATTGAACTATGCCCTCAGCCCATTTTATTTTATTCTGAGATAGGGTCTCTTTAAGTTGCTCAGACTGGCCTTGAACCTATGACCCTCTTGCCTCAGCCTCCCCAGAAACTGGTATTGTAGGCATGCATTATCACACCTGGCTTGGCATGTATATTTTCTTAATGAGTAAGACTATACTCATGTTGATTAATGGAAGAGCTGATAGAAACAGTAATTGGAGGATTTTTTTTAAATATTAAGGATAGAACCCTTGAACACAAAGCATTTGCACTGAGCTACATTTCCAATCCTTTTTATTTTTATTTTATTTTAAACTGAATAAACCAAAGCAATAAAATGAAACAAAACAGAACCTGATATTGGATTAAAAAAAAAAAAGACAGTAGGAAATCCACCATAGTTACTATATTACATATTTTTAGCCTCTAAATAGTTGCTCAGGCTACCAGCTTTAAGCTTACAAAGTCAATCAAACAATACAAGCATTAGATTATTTCTTTACTTCAGTTGCTATTCTCTCAGCCTGTGTTCTTCAGAATCAGCCTGTGGCTTGGGTGGGGTGGGAAGTGTGGCTTCCTTCCTGGTTCTCCCCCACTAGCTTTTTGTTTTTCGAAACAGGGTCTCACTGTGTAGCCCAGGCTGGCCTTGAACTCGTCATGTAATTTAGGCTGGCCTTGAACTCACAGTGATCCTTCAGCCTCAGCCTCCTGGATTCTCGGGTCATGGGCATGTGGTACCACGCCCAGCACCCTTTTTATTTTTCACTTTTGAGACAGAGTCTCACTAAGTTGCCCCGGATGGGCTCAGCTGTATGATCCTCCTCCCTCAAAGTGCTGAGCATACAGACATTATAGACACATCTGGATAGGAGACTTTTTTATACTTTTGCGTAGTTAATTGGAATACACTGGCTTATTGGAAGTATTTGAAGGGAGGCTGGATGACTCTGGGGCAGGCCTGTGAGGGGATGCTGCCCACTCTGGGGGTGAGGCTGTAAGGCTGTACTAGATACCTGTAAGTCCCTTTGTCTGTTGGGTTTAGTGGTTTCGGTTTCATGCAGTCAAGAGGTTAAACTATGTGATAAATCAGTTTAAATTACAGATCTAACACTTGCTTTTAAAATCATATTTCCAGTTTAAAAGACGAAATCACATCTGAGAAGCTAATTGGGGTGAAACTGTGGATTACAGCTGGGCCAAGGGAAAAATTTACTGCAGCTGAGGTAAGAAATGGCCTAAAAGAGGCCGGGGATTTCGCTTATCTGAACAAGTGCCTGCCTGGAAAGCATGAGGTAGTTAGTTCAGGCCCCAGTACCAAAAAGAAAAGAAAGCAAGAAACAGCCTAAAAGAGAAATATAATGGTACGGTTAGGGACATGGGCTCTGAAACCTGGAGCTGAACCTCCCTTCACTGCTTACCGTGTTGGCTTAGGTAGTTCCTTCATCTTTGTCTTTTTCTTGGAAGAGTTTTGATGTTTGACTTAATCCATGTAAAATGCCAGATACACAGGGAAGGCTGATTAAGTATTAGTAAAAAAAATTAAATAAATAAATATTAGTCATCTGTGTTTGCTTTGAAAATAGAAAAAGTTTCATTTAAAATTAGACTTTTAAGCTGGAGACAGTATTTTCAGCATTCTGAGAGGCTGAGGCAGGAAAGTCATCTAGCCTGGCAATTTAGAGAGACCTTTTTTCAAAATAAAATGAGGTAGGTGTAATGGTGACCGCCTGTAATCCGGCACTTTGGAGGCTGAGACAAGAGGATCCTCATGAATTTGAGGCCAGCCTGGGCTATATAAGTGAGTTCAAGGCCACCCTGCACAGATAGGGATATCCTGTTTCAACAAAACAACAACCAAATGACCTAGGATGTAACTTAGTGCAGAGGCTCCGGGTTTCAGTGCCAGTACTGCAAAAAAAGAAAGAAAATTAAACTTTAAAAATTCTATGTCATGGACTAAAGAATGAGAAGTAAAATCTAGCATACGAGTTGTAGATATTGGTGAGGATGTGAAAAAAAAAATGAGAATCCTACACTGTAGGAATAGAGGGCATGTAAAATGGTGTAGCTGCTGCAAAAACAGTATTATGGTTCCTAAAATAATTAAAAATAGAGTTACCATATGATCCATATCTCACTTCTGGGCATATGTACAAAAGAATTGAGAAGGTCTCAAAAAGTAATTTGTACACCCATGTTAATGGCAGCGCTCTTTACAACAGTTAAAGAGGGAAAGAGCCTAAGCATCTGACTGCAGATGAACAGATAAGCAAAATGTGGTGTGTACCTCGTGTGGAATATCACTTAGCCTTAGGAAGGAAGAGGGACTGGGGCTGTAGTCAGTGGTAGTGGGTGTTTATTCTTAAAACATTTCCAGTTTTGAGAATATGTTTGAAATTATAAAATATATATATTTTATATGCAAACATATACATAGTGGAGTTTACGTTCTTTTCTGATGAGTGCATAGTGAAGAAAGTTAGAAAGTGTTGGTCTGAGCTTCATAACCCCCAGGTCTTCTCAGGCTGAATCAGCAAAGTTGGCTCTAGATTTTTCTCTCCTCTCTAGCTCTGTGAGAACAAGAGAGAGCTTCCCAGAAGATGAGCAGGCAATTTGCATTTCTCACTGTGGTTTGGTACTTTGGTCCTGGTGTAAGATGCAGCCCTTAATCCTGATCTTGGTGGGCAGTGAGGAGAAGACATGGCCTAGATCAGGGATGCCCTCTCTGTTGGCATGCAAGCCAAGTCGCTTCAGCAGCCAGGCATGAGATGTTCAGGTTTAATTGCCATGTGGGCACTTTGTAATAAATAAGTGAGTTTGGGTTATGGTCTCTAAAAGGTTTGTCATCTCTGTGGTCCTAGATCAGTGGTTCACAGCCAGAGGTGGTTTTGCTTCTTCCTCCTCCCAAGGGGACATTTGACAATATCCGAGATATTTTTGGTCTGTTGTCTAGTAGGTGGACACCAGGACTGGTGTTGAATGCGATTCTGTGAGCTTCCTTTAGCTGATAGTTTCCCACTTTTGGTTTGTCATCCAGATATTTAACTATGAAAATGGCAATGCAGTGTGAATATTTTAGAACTATTTGCTCAAAGACAAACTTTGAGCAAGTATACAAAGTACATTTTATATTACTCTATACACATTTATATTTAAATGCCTTACAGACTTGAAGTATTACTTTTCAACTAGTTAAGGTCGTATTGGTCAGCTGAGGATTTAGCCCAGTGGCATGAGCATCTGCCTGGCAAGCGCGAGGTTGTGAGTTCAATCCCTGGTACCAAAAAAAAAAGTTTTATTGGTAATACAAGTATTTTGGATATAAATCTTTTGAGCATATTCATAAGATGATACTTTTCCCTTTGTATAGTTTGAAGTCCTAAAGAAGTATCTTGACAGTGGTGGAGATATCCTTGTGATGCTTGGAGAAGGTGGAGAATCCAGATTTGACACCAATATTAACTTTCTACTAGAAGAATATGGAATCATGGTTAATAATGGTAATTATTATCTTTTTAAACAGAGGCACTGATTTCCTATTTCTTGTTCACATCATAGCCTGCTGACCCCCCAGTGTAATGGAAATGCCCTGGGCTAAGATCACATGGCCCAGCATTTGGGACTTGCCAGCAGTCTGAGCCTCCTAGACCTAGGCTGCTGCTTCTACAAATGTGAGGGGTTGGAGCAGAATTCCAGAATTCCTTTCAGGTCAAAACTGGTATGAATGTACTGTAGCAATAAGATTTCCAATCTGTAATATACCTCCTCTTTTTCCCCTTAAGATGCTGTGGTTAGAAATGTGTATTACAAGTATTTTCATCCTAAGGAAGCTCTGGTTTCCAATGGAGTGTTGAACAGGTAAGCATGTGGAAAACAGAAATATCTTTAAAAATACTCTTTTCACACATTCTTTTCATGGCTCCATTTCTTCTTTTCTTGCCTTTTTGCTTTATTTTATTACATTATTATAATTTTTTAGATTAATGCTTATTTATCAAATTCTTTATCTTTTGAAACTTTATTTCCCATTCACTTTTTCTCAGGGCTCTTTGAGATGCAAGTATAGAAAACCTAATCCAAATGAGATTAAACAGTAAGGAGGTTTTACTGATTCATGTCATTGAAAAGCCCAGAAATAGGGCAGGCTTTGAGTATGAAAAGATTCATGTCATTTCTGTCCACTTCTCTTGGCTGTGCATTCTTGTATGTATAGGCTGAGTAGTAATAACAGTTCCTAAATTCACAAGAGAGCATTCTGTGGTCCCAGTGTTTCCAGTAAGAGCTGTCATGAGACATTCTTTTGAGCTGGCCTAGCCACAGTGCATCCTAGATAGGCCAAGTGACATAGCTAAGTCATCTCTTGCAGCTTGGGATGGAATTTGCTTTCTTGGATCTGGATCCTAAAATATAGGAATGGGCCACATCAAATGCCCTCTCAATTTTCTGCCAGATTCATAATGATTTATTCCACATCTGAACTCTGTTGACCCAAGAGTGCAGATCTAGGCTATGGACTCTTTGTTTCCTCAGGACTCAAGAAAATAGAACTGACCCTAATATATCTTTTGTTTTTTTAATCCTCTCTTTTATGCTTTATTGATCTGGACACAAGTACACACGCCTGTAAACAAAACAAAAGAGTCTTGCAGTATGTCCACAGTGATAATAAACTTTCCCAGCATGAAGAAAAGTGCAGCCCAGGCCAGTTACACAAAAATGAACAGCTCCTGTGATAACAGCAGCTCTTGGTTTGACTCAGCATCATTGCAAGGTGGTTGTAGCATTGGCCCAGGCTCCTCTACAGACGGCTGGGAGTAGACACTGTTGCACAGGAGACAGTCTGGTTGCTTTCATTTCCACAGCAGGATTTGTTCCAGTATTTGCAAAGGCATTTCAGTGAATCAGCTATTCCACTGCATATTCTGATCAAATAACATCTAAGAGCAGCCGTAGATCATCACCCTGACTGTATGTGAGCAGAAGCTTGGCTTGGTATAAACTCTAGACAACCAGTCAATTGAGAGAAGTCCATTTGTGGCACATTTTGTGGAGGTAGGCTCTGGATTGGCCATTTTTCTGGTTCCACCTTTTTTATCATTTTTCTTCCACAATTTCAACTTCTGTGCTACCCTTTCAGTGCCTCTAAGATGAGAATAAAGTTTGTGGAAAGAGTCCAAACACAGTGAAAACCAGCAATCAGGAAAACAGGCTATGAAACCTATTCATCTATCTTTCTCTGAGGAATAGTCTCATTCCAAATTTTCTATACCAAAGCAATGTCCAATGTGATGGTTAATATATTCTTTAAGCAATGCTTCCTCCACATGATACACCGTGCACTTGCCCCATCATCACAGTGATGCACCAACTATTCTGGTAGTAAGTTCTGTTTGAATGCTGAGCAGTCCTTTCACATGTTCTCCATAACCATATGTATACTCACAGTTCACATGATAGGAATTTGTAAAGAAGGATAATCACAGGTGACCCGAATACATCTTTTTTTAAAGAGAATGACCAAATAACCAAACAAAGTAAAACTAAATAAAGCCAACTGAAACAATACAGTGAAAGTGATACAGGACTTTAAAACAAGATACTAGGAAATCAACAATGGCTGCCATAATGTATCTTGTTTTCTTCCAAATAGCTGCCTTTGCCATCAGATATAATAAATTCTGTAATCCTAGTTCTTGGGAGGCTGAGGCAAGAGGATTTCTGTGAGTTTGAGACCAACCTGAACTACATAGTGAAACCCTGTATCAAAAAAACCAAAAAAGTGTGTGTGTTTATGTATATATATATATATATATATATATATATGTATTAAAATAAAACAGAATAAATGCAAATCAAGCAGAACAATACAGGGCTTCAAAGCAAGACACAGGAACCAGCAGTGGCTACCACCTTGAGAAGGAGATCCCTCATGGTTGCTATATGCCATCCTCTAAATAGATGTTATCCTCTGAATAGATGCTCAGGCTACCGGCTTTCAGCTACAAAGTCAATCAAACAATACAAGCATTAAGTTGTTTTTTTTATTTTAGTAGCTATCATCTCAGCCTGTGTTTCTCCAAATTAGCCAGTTGCTTACTTGGTGGAGGGTGGAGCCTGGCTCTTGTCTCCCAGCTCACACACTGGCTGGCTCACTGAAACGGGTTGGCTTCTGGTTCTCCTTTGGACCCACATGGCTGCTGCTGACTCGCAGGAAGGGACTGGTTTCTTATTTCCGCTCTTGGCCTCCTATTGCCAACCCTAATATATCTTTAACATTGACATTTACAAGCTTCCTAGAAGAGGGTGGGTGTGTGGGTATACTTTTAATTTTTAAATGTCCACAAAATTCTTGCATGAATATTTACTATTCAGTATGAAGTTCCCTAATGCTTTTGTTGATTAAATTTTAATTTTTTTCTTTAAGGGAAATCAGTCGAGCTGCAGGAAAGGCTGTGCCTGGAATCATTGATGAGGAGAGCAGTGGAAACAATGCCCAGTGAGTGTGTTCTGAGGCCACCTGAGGAGGATGGGTTTATCACTTTAAATGTTTTCTTTTTCAGCCAGTTATGGTAGCATACACCTGTAATCCTAGCACTCTGGGAAGCTGAGGCAGGAGAATTGTAAATTCAAGCCCAACTTCGGCAACTCAATGACTTGAAACAGGGATATAAGCTCAGTGCAAAGGCCCTGGGTTCAATCCACAGTATGACAGACACACACGCACGCACACACACACACAGAAAGGATTTTCTTTTTCAAAATTAAAAAAGTTTTCTGATCATAATTCTTAACCTCCATGGGCATGGTAGAGCACATTTGTAATCTCAGCACTGGGGAAGCTGAGGCAGGAGGATTGTTGCAAGTTTGAGAACGGCCTACGCTACAAAATGAGCTCAAAGTGAGCCAGCCTGAGTTGCATAATGAGACCCTGTCTCAAAAAGACAAAAAATTAATAATAATGATAATTCTTAACCTCCCAGAAGATAGTAATTTGAATAATTAAAAAAAGATTTTTAAAAAGTAGAAGTTCTGAAATATATATCCATGTCTTTCTTCCTGAATATGTCTTAACAGTATAGATTTGGATTTCTAGTTTATTTTCCACATGTAAAGACGTAGTTAGCTGGGTGTGGTGATGCCCACCTGTAATTGGAGCGCTTGGGAGGCTAGGGCAGGAGGACCACAGTTTGAGGTCATCCTGGATGACAAAGTGACTTCAAATCCAACCTGGATTATCCAGTGGGACTCTATCTCAAAACAAAATAAACACATGTAAGTACTTTATCATTTTAAATGACATTAAGTTGAATTTATCCTAATTTATCTACCAATCCCCCATTTTTTGACATTTAGGTCCTTTACACTGTTTCACTTTAATAATACTAATTGAGCTGGGCATGGTGGCAGATACCTATAATCCCAGCACTCAAAAGGCTGGAGGATTACCTGAAATTTGGGACCCGCCTATTATATAAGGGATTCAAGGCAAGCCTGAACTACATAGTGAGACTGTCTCAACAAAACAAAACAAAACAAAACACACAAACAAAAATTACTACCTAACATTTATTGAACATTTGCTGTATAACAAAAATGTTACCTGATTTTATCTATTGCAACAACCTTAGAAGGTTATAAAAGAGATAAAAATAGAGAGTTGCCCATCATGGTTTCTCATATATAAGAAAGCAAAGCATAAATAAGGAGCAAACTAAAAGGTATATAGGTAGACTGAGGCAGGAGAGTATGAGGCTCACCTGGGCTACATAGTTCAGCACTAGTCTGAACTGCAGGGTGAGACCTTGTCCAACAGAGAGACAGATATTTGCAAATGGGAAGGGGATCAAGGGATAAAAGGGGATAGGAGGGGAGAGGAAAGGAATGTAAAAAGAATTAAGATGTGTTATGTACAGATTCTGTTGCTTGATGAATGTAATCCTTATATACTTCAAACAGAAACTGAAAAACCCCACCCTTGGTATTAAAAAAAAAAAAGCAAACATAAAGTACCCAAATTCATCTGACTACTATGAGAATTTAGATGCAGACCTAGGCAGTCTTATCCAGAGCCTGTACTTTGAACCTTTGCTCTACCTTGTTATTGTAAACAAGTTTGTTACAAATAAAAAGCACAAGTGGACATCTTTTTACATTTTTTGTGTGCTTGTGCTAATATTTGATTAAGGGTTTTTTGTTTGTTTTTTTTAAGTACTGGAGGATTAAACTCAAAACCTCATACTTGCCAGATGCTTGTGCTGCTGAGCTGTATCCTCAGCCCATTAAGATCGATTCTTAACACTGGAATTTCTGGATCCAAGATCTTCCCCTGATTCATTGTCCAAGTGTAATGCTTTACCAGATCACCCTGCAGGCAGCTGGTGGCACTTACACTCCCTATGAATGTGCCCCCTTTTGCCACAGGGTACTAGTAAATATTCCATGCAGTTCTTTAAAGAATTTTTTTTTTTTTTTGTCTGAGGCTGGGGACATAGCTCTGCAGCACAGTGCCTGCCTGGCAAGTGCAAGCTCCTGAGTTCGAGTCCCCATACTGCCTCCCCCACTTTTTTTTTTTTATTTCTGATACTAAAGATTGAACCCGGGGCTGGGGATTTAGCTCAGCGGCATAAGCACCTGCCTTGCAAGCAGGCAGTCGTGAGTTCAATCCCTGGTACCGATAAAAAAAAAAAAAGAGCAAGATTGAACCCAGGATCTTGTGCATGCTAGACAAGGACTATGCCAGATCTGCAGCCTGGTGTCTCTTTCTTTTAGTTTGCATAGTCCTTTTTTTTTTTTCGTACCGAAATCAAGCACAGATTTTTAGTGCCTGGGTAGGTCTTCCCTATGCTAAGATTATAACATATTTACCTGTGTTTGATTTCGGTACTTTTATTATTTCATTTTGAAGTACATTTCTAATCCATCTGGCATATATTTTCAAGTGTGGCATGAAAATGGAACTTTCTCCAAATAGCCAAAACTATGCCACCCATCTCCAATAATTTGAAATGCCATTTTTACTATATACTAGTAGCATTCACCTCCTATATATATTTGGACTGATTCTAATCTATATTATTTATAATTTACTATTTTTGTCATTTGTTTGTTTTGAGACAGGGTCTTGCTACATGGTCCAAGTCAGCCTTGAATTCACTGTATAGTCCAGTCTGACTTCAAGCTCATGACGTTTATGCTTCAGCTTCTTATGCACCATCATATCTGGCTACTGTTTACTATTTCTGCACTAGTACTGTATTATTTTAATTACTATAAGTTTGTAACATACTCTTTTTTGTGTGTGCCTTTTTGAGACAGCATCTTGATCTCTAGCTCAGACTAGTCTTGAACTCATTTTATAGTGAGTTGTCCTTAAACTCACAGGAACCTCCTGCCTCAGCCTCCCAAGTGCTTAGATTAGCAATGTGTGTCACATACTCTTAACTACATAAAAATGTCAACTTCTTTGGAGCAAAATGGTAACCCAGGAAAGATATTTGCAATATAAAGCCAGGAGTGGTGGTGCATGCCTTGTAACCACAGTACTTGGGAGGCAGAGGCAGGAAAATTGCCACAAGTTTGAGGCCATCCTGGCCTAAATAGTGAGCTCAAGACAAGTCTTACTACATAGCAAGGCCCTCTCTTAAAAAAGAAAAAGAAAAAAGTGAATAAGAAAAGACTGACATCAAGAAATAAAAGTAGGGCTGGAGATTTAGCTCAGTGGCACAAGCGCCTGCCTTACAAGCGTGTGGTTGTGAGTTTGATCCCTGGTACCAATTAAAATAAATAAATAAATAAAAATTACCCCACCCAGTGTGGTGGTACACACCTGTGACCCCAGCACTCAAAAGGCTGAGGCAGGAGGATCACTGTAAGTTTTCAGCCAGCTCAGGCCAACCTGAGCTACGTGGTAAGACCCTGTCTCAAAAAATAAAACAAAACAAACAACTTAAAAAATACAAAACAAAAACCAGGAATAAGAAAAACTGACACAGGAACTGCAGTCTCCCCTGAATACATTTAAGGAATGGAAGGAAGGAAGGGTTGCTTTAACATCTGGGTGACCGCTTCTCGCATTTACCTCTCCCCCTTTGCTTGTCCCTTTCGCCCTGGGCCTGCGACACATGGCTGCATTTCCACTTCTGTAATACTGTTGGGTTAGGGTCCGAAGGGAGAGAACAGAGGAGGTGGGGCAGGTGTTGCTCTGTCCTCTAGGGGAAGTTGAATCTTTACTGAAGGGCCTGAGAAAACTAACAATGTAAGGAAATAGTGGTTTGTTTTGTTTTGTTTTGGTTTTTTGGGTACTGGGAATCGAACTTAGGACCTCGTGCTTGCCAGGCAGGGGCTGTACCATGCAGCTATATCCCTGGCCTTTAGAAGGAAACGATCTGAAGGGAAAAAAATCTTGATTGAAAGCATGTGCTTTCCCCATAATGTTCCTTATTAAGGCATAGAAGAAATTTTGCATTTGATGGTGAATCAAAGAATGGTGCTCAAGAAACACTGCGATTGTTTTCAGACTTGTAAAGCCATGTTTAAAAATCTTTAGATGTGATTCTTTACCTTCTCACAGGGCTCTCACCTTTGTGTATCCTTTTGGTGCCACCCTGAGTGTCATGAAACCAGCAGTGGCTGTTCTGTCCACAGGCTCCGTCTGCTTCCCGCTTAACAGACCCATCCTGGCTTTCTATCACTCGAAGGTACGGAGTTCCCAGGACATGGGTGTGTACGGTATCTTTATTGTTGAAATAATAAAAACTGCCTTGCAATTTAGTATATGAAGAATTTTGTATATTTTCTTACTGGCCTGGGAAGTAGATTTCAGGCATGTGCACTGATTCATGGGGAAACAGTGAGTTGTCCAGAAATTGATGTCAAATCCTGCACCTAATTATTGTCATTGGAAATCCAAAGTTTTCCCACTATAGCATGAAGCTGCCCGCTTTATAGCTCTAAAGTAACATTTCATCCTGTCTGAGCCTCTGTGCTTTCCATTCAGGAAAGTAGAATTCACCACTGTGCAAAACTGCCCAGAATTATGCTGCTGTAATTTTAGTTTATTCCAGAACTTATTAGAAGACTTGTCCGGTTTTCATCCTGGGACCAGCCCCCTGGGTGGTTGCACATGTTCCAGAGGTCTCATTATGATGCCCCCTTTCCACTGCCTTTTGATTTATATTTTGCTGAATTTACCTTCACCTGTGCACCACGCACAGAATTCATCAGTTGACCTTCCAGTTTTTCTCCAGGGACACAGATGTGCCTGGTCCTTCACATTCCCATTTTTCTTTGTGAGATGTAGGTATCACCTTATTTAAAAGCTCTGATCTCATTGTTTTAAGAATATACGATGTATCTGAAAGAGTTAAAACAAAATTCATGTAGCTGTTATGATATTGTGGTAGTTGTTCTCTTCCAAACAGCTGCAAGTATTATGTTAAAATTACACTACTGCGTGATTTCCAAGATGTGGAAATAGGTAGTTTATGTAAACTATGCTTGTAGACACAAATGTGAGACATTATTTTAAGAGTCCTCTGGTAGTTAAATACTGCATACAGCTATGATCATTGGATTTCGTAAGCACACAGAGATTTTACCTGGTGTAATGGAGCATGAAGAAGTTTTTTGTTAAGTGTGGTGACTTTTTTTCCTTCCCAGGACCACTGCCTCATCATGACTTTTTTTTTCTCTTTTCCTTCCTTCTCCTCCTCCTCTTTCCTCTTCATCCTCTTCCTCCTTCGTCGTGTGTGTGTGTGTGTGTGTGTGTGTGTGTGTGTGTGTGTTTTGAGATAGGGTCTTGCCATCGCTATATAGTTCAGGTTGGCCTTGAACTCACCATGTACCCCAGGCTGGCCTCAAATTCATGGCGACTCTCCTGCCTCAGCCTTCTGAATGCTAGGATTACAGGTGTGTGCCACTATTCCTAGTTACTTTTGTTTGTTTGGTAGTATTGGGGATTGAATCAAGGGTCTTGACACTGAGCTATATCCTCAGCCCTTCAAATTTTCTTTTTAGATTTTGGGATAGGCTCTCTAAGTCACTAAGTTACATAGGCTGGACTTGAATTTGTGATCCTCCTGATTCAGCCTCCCAGAGTACTGGGATTACAGATGTGTACCACTGTTGGAGACCACTACGAAGTGGCTCTGAGCAGGATTTAAATTCTACTAATTGGCTTTCTATGTTTATCTGTGAGTCTGTCCTAGGCCTAGGCCCCTTGCCTGGCGACAGGAGCTGATTCATAGTAAGTGAACCTCTATGAATCACTGGTCCTGGCTGAGGCCTGTAGTGGCCTGTGAGGCCAGAGATACCTCAAAGGGCAAGATAAGGCTACAGCTGCAGACATTTGGCTCCAACCCCAATTAACTAGGTAGAGACTGCAACTGCAACAATTACTCCTATAGTCTCACTTCTACCATGTCTTCATGATAAGACAGTGCTACTAGTTGACTTGATTCATGACTTGGAGATGTCCTTGAAGTGACTCCCAAGGTCCTGCTCATTGCCGGCACTTTCCTCAGTCTCTCTGCCCTTTGTCCTTGGTCCTAATATAAGTGGACTGATCCAGAGAATCCTTTGTCTTTACCCTCGAATTAAAGGGTTTTGACCCTTAATTAAAGGGTTTTGACCCTCCTGGAGCCCTAAAAATCATACAGTCTGTCTCTTTTTATTTAGCCTCCACCGTACACTCATTTGGGAGATCGGGGATATAGGTCAGAACCCGATAGACCACCACATTTGAATCTTTTTTTGGGGGAGGGTTCTTCTGGAAATTGAACTCAAGACAGAAAATATACAATTAACTCAGTGAAAATATCTTCTAGAATGAAGGTGAAACAAAGATGATTTCAGGCAATCAGAACTACAAGTTTTTTAAAAGAAGATTCTAAAAGTTAAACTTTAGGACAGGTATGGTGGTGCATACCTTTGTCAACTTAGTGATTTAGACCTGTCTTAAAATAAAAAGTTAGCCAGTTATGGTGGCACACACCTGTCATCCCAGCACTTGAGAGGCAGAGGCAGAAGACTACAGGGAGTTTGAGGCCAGCCTGGGCTAGAAAGTGAATTCAAGGCCATCCTGAAACACATAGTGAAGTCCTGCTCAAAAAGACAAAGTTAAAAAAAAAAGAGATGGGGCTGGGGATTTAGCTCAGCGGCATAAGTGCCTGCCTTGCAAGCAGGCGGTCGTGAGCTCGATTCCTGGTACCAATAAAAATGAAAAAGACAAAAAAAAAAAGAGGGGCTGGGGGAGCATCTCAGAGTGAAGGTCCTGGATGTCACACACAGAAGAGGGTTGGGTATGAGTTCTTTAATTTATTTCAGAGTGTTTTGTTGGATATATTGAGAGTTGCAATAACAGTGAGTGAAGGAACTTGTTTTACTGAAATCCGAACAGTCTACAGTCAGTTTAAGTACTTGATCTGATAGGGAAAAAGACTTCATTTTAATTTGTTAAAACGATGAGTATTGAAACATTTTTTGTTTTTATTTGAAATTTTTTTCTTAAGCTGTGTGTGCTCATGAGTTCAAGACCAGTCTGTGGTATGTACCCTGAACAACATAACAAGAGCCTGACTCAAAAAAAGCATCAGCAGAAATTTTTTCTTATTAACAGTTGATATTTCTTTTGGTGAGCTTTAGTTTTCTGTTTGGAGTTTAAACTTCTTTTTTGCTTTGTTTTGTTTTTGGTACTCATGTTTTTAGTTGTATACAAAATACTTTTTTTATGGTTCATCTTTGTTTTTAAGGTTGGATCTCACTGTGTAGTTCAGGCTGGCCTAGAACTCCTTCCCCAGCCTCCCAAATACTGGGCTTACAGGACTGTGCCACCATGCCCAAGTCTTTTCTTTCTTTTAAAATTATGACTTCCTGTGTAAGGTAACTAACAATGGAGAAAGACTTTAGAATCAGTTTGTGTACTTCTGTTAGAATCAAAGCAATGCAGAAGGGTCTAAAGTGAAAGATGGCTGGGATATAGTTTAATGGCAGAGTGAGAGGCCGTAGGCTCAATCCCCAGCATCACAGAAAAGGAAAAAAATGCGTTAAAATGAAAGACAGGTTAAAGTCTAGTTGTGACCATAGAAGATATTTCTAGACTATTAAAATCCTGGTGTGGATTTGCACTTATTAGTAAATAAGGCAGTTGCTAACCCGATTCTTTTTTTTTTTAATGGAAAAAAGTAAAACAAAATTTCGTAACAGCTGGATGTGGTGGTGCACGCCTGTAATTCCCGCACTTGGGAAGCTGAGGCAGGGCAATCATTTGGGAGTTCGAGACCAGCCTGGGTTACAAAGTGAGATCAAAGCCAGCCTGAACTGCATAGTGAGACCCTGTCTCAAAAAGACATAAGACAAAACAAAACAAAAAAATCGTAACAGTAGAATAGGAACATAACAATAGTTAGTACACTGCATATTGTTATCTTTAAAGTACTCAGAGTAGAAGATATGAGCATAAAAATTCTCCAAATGCTATTGGCATAAACCTTTCTTTTCAATGAACTATTAGAAACTAGTAGTATAACTACCGTGTATTTTTTTCTTTTTCCTTTCATCCTTTCCTCTGTCTCCTACTCCAGTTCCTTTTTCTTTTCAACAATTTCTTCCCATTTCACAATCTCTATTATACATTGGATCTTATTTACTCTTTTAGTTTTTTACACCAGGGAGCCAATACAATATTTACAAAATGTGAATCTGATTTCTGGTCTCAAGTTGCATCCATTTACATATAAAAGTTTCCAATTTATTCTTCTTTATGACTGAGTAATACTCCGTTGCATAAAAAAAGACCACATCTTTTTTGTCCATTCCTTGGTTGATGGGCATTTGGATTGTCTCCAAGATTTAGGTATTCTTAATTGTGCTGCTGTAAACATGGGTGCACATGTATCATTGAAGCAGCTAACCTGATTCTGATGGTGGATGTTTGGGGACTGGGATATATGCAGTATATTTTGCGTTCTGAGTATCAGATAGTGCTTTGTCTTCAATAGAACCAAGGTGGGAAGCTGGCAGTGCTTGGGTCATGTCACATGTTCAGTGACCAGTATTTGGATAAAGAAGAAAACAGCAAAATCATGGTAAGCTTTTCCTGTTCATTAAATTAATGTACAGTGTGCTGGGAATGTAGCGTGGTGGTTAGAACATTTGCCTGCTGTGCGCTAGACCATGGGTTCAGCATTGCAAAATTAGAAAAATTTAAAAGTAAATTGCATAAGTTTGATTTTCATGTCATTTCAAAAAGAACCTACACGTGCATTTATTGACTTAAAACTAGCCATTCAGAACCCGTCACATGCCAGGCACTAAGAATATAAAGTTATAGCAGGCCTTCTCCAATTAGTGCAAAGGACGCATGTGCTGTGAAGGGTGACAGCAGGGAAGCAAATGTCTTCACAGAACATGCCAGAGCCGTACATTGCGGGTGCCAGTGACTCATTTGTCAGAGGATGGTAGGCCCGCTGAGCTTGTCATCAGTGTTGTAATTGTTACACTGAGAAGCTGAGCAAGGTCTCACTACTGTGGAGCCCGTATGAGGTACCAGTGCCTCTGGATGTATTTCAGAGGTCTAGATACTCAAACTGTCATCATCTTAATAAACAGGTGGCTTTGGGATTGTGAGCAAGTTTTAATACCGTTGGGCTTGTGGTTAAATTTTCATATGATTTCCCTAACAGAAGGAAGTTTTGAACTGCTAGCTTAGTCTTTTTCCCTTCATTATTTTTCTTGATTGTTTTAATTTTCTAATCTTAAACTTCAGCTTTCTCAAATAATCAGGTGTCTAACTCTGTGTTCAATTTTTACACTCTAGGATGTTGTTTTCCAGTGGCTCACAACAGGAGACATCCACCTGAACCAGATTGATGCTGAGGACCCAGAGGTAGGAGGCTGTAATCATTAGGAAGCTTTTAAATGAAAAATGGTTCCAGCATCTCAGCACCACTTCAAACAGTTCCAAAGCAGTTTATCTCTTTCATATCTATAAGACCTAAGGAGCTGAATGCGGTGGTATAGGATTATAATTCTAGCTCTTGGGGTGAGGCTGGAGGATCACTAGTTTGAGGCCAGTCTGGGCCACTTAGCAAGATACTACTTAAGATACTCAAAATAATATTTAAAAAGGACTAAAGCCAAGCATGGTGGCACATCCATGTAATCCCAGCACTTGGGAAGCTCAGGCAGAAAGATCCCGCCATTCTGTCATCACTGTCCACCACGTGACACTAGACTAATTGAGAAGCACACTGCGCATAGGAAGCCGGAGAAAGATTATGGGGCTGGTAAAGCCTTCCTTAAATAGCACACATGCCTTCCAGATTTAAGACTGCTGGAAAAGGCCCTTTGTATTGTAAAGCTTTAGAAAGTTAAATGCTGCATCCCGTAACATTGCAAAGTGAAAAAGCCTGAAAATCTGAACTTCCTATGAGTTCAGATCACATCGTGTTATAATTAAAGGAAATTTCAAACCCAGACAATACTCAGTTTCAAGCAATATTTAATAAAATCTTGTCATGCAATAAAGAGCTGGAATTTACCTAACAAATTTTAACCTCAGAATCTTGCAGGGGGTCTTGAAAGCCAGTGATCCTGATACACTTTTCTGTGTTGCTTTCTGGACCTCTCAGTCCTTGATGGTTCAGTGAACTAGAATTTTGTGGGAGGCTCTGTGCAGAGATAAGGGAATTGGTCTCAAGACCTTTGGGAGTGCTCTCCCATTCCTCGATTCCTTGCTGCATTTGGGTTCTATGTGGCATCTGTTAGTGCCCTTGATAGCACTGCTGCTATCAACCTACTGTCCTTTTGGAGGGCCAAACCATCTGAAATACCAGATACTGCTGAGAAGAACTTTTTTTTAATTTTAAGGAGAATAAAACCAAACAAAATAAAATAGAATAAAGTCAATCAAGATAGAACAATGAGACCAGATGTAGTGGTGCACACCTGTAACCCTAGCACTCAGGAGGCTGAGGCAGGAGGATTGCTGTGAATTCGAGGCCAGCCTGGGCTACAAAATGAGTTCAAGACCAGCCTGAACTGCATAGTGAGATCCTGTCTCAAAAAAAAACAAAACGAAAAAAAAAGAACAATGAAAGCAATATAGGACTTCAAGTCAAGATAATAGGAAATCAACCATGGCTACCATAATGTCTCTCATTTTTTTAAAAATAGCTGTGCATACCATCAGACATAATAAAAGCAAAACAGAATAAAACCAATCAAAACAATGGAAGAATTACAGGACTGCAAAATTCAATAATAGAAAATAAACAATGGCTACCATAGTGTATCCTGTTGTCTTCAAAATAGCTGCCCATACCATCAGACGTAATAAAATCAAACAAAACAAGATAGAATCAAGCCAAACTTATGAAAACAATACAGAAATTCAAACAAGATAATAGAAAATTAACAGTGCCTGCCACCTTCCCTTTTTAAAGGTTTCCTCCCCTATCACTTTCATAATGTTTATTGTACATTTTGGGAAACTTTTTTTGGTGGTACTGGGGATTGTACTCAGGACTTAGTGCATGGTAGGCAAGCACTCTACCACTGCACTGCATCCCCAGCCTTCTCTATTTTGGATCCCACCAACTTCTTCCGTTTTTTATGCTAGGGAGATAACACCATTGAGTCCAAACCATTTCACCCATGAGCATGGTCTCCAGGTGCATCTGTTTACCTATAAGAGCCTCAAGATTATCCTTCTTTATCGCTGAGTAGCTTTCCATTGTATAAAAATACCATTTCTTTCTTAGCCATTCTGCAGTTGATGGACAAGCTACACTTGCTTCTTTCTAGTTTCCTGTCATATGGAACATTGTTTAACTTTGAAGTTAAGTGTATTTCTTGTATACAGCATATTGATGGATCTTGTTTCTTGATCCACTCTCCCTGTGTTTGTTTTTATTAATGAGTTGAGGCCATCTACATTATTGGTTACAGTGACATACATTGGCTCATCTCTGCCATACTGTCCTCCTGCTGTTGGCTCCCCACTTTTCCCCTCTGTTCAGTTGACTGCCTTGTTTGGCAATCCTCCTCTGCTGCTGTTCCTGGAGCCCTGGTCATCTTTATCTATCTCTACAATATCTTTTAGTGCTCTTTCTAGGGTGGGTTTGGTGGTCATGTATTCCTTCAGTTGTTCTTTATTATGGAATTCTTATTTTTCCATCAATTTTGAAAGATAATTTTTCAGGGTACATCAATCTGGGTTGGGAGTTGTTTTCTTTCAGGATTTGAAATACTTGGGAAGACATTTTTTGTTTATACTCTCATCTTGGTTTTTGTGTTGTTTTCCTTTTAAAAAGTTTGAGGATTGAGAGGGGTTTTTTTTTGTTTGTTTGTTTTGGCACTAGGGACTCACACTGAACTATATTCCCAGCCTTTTGAAATTTTAAATTATTTATTAATTATTTATTTATTTTTTTGACACAGAGCCTCACTATGTAGTACAGGCTGGTGTCTTGAACTCACTGTGTAGCCCAGGCTGGCCTTGAACTCATGACGGTCCTCCTGCCTCAGCCTCCCAAGTGCTGATATTATAGGCGTGTACCACCATATCTAGCCCTAAATTAGTGATTTTTGAGACAAAGTCTTACTAAATATTGTACCATATTTGAGTCCTCTACCCATAGCTTTCTGGTCTTTTACTGTTATCAACACAGAGTCTGTGTCATTCTTAAGGACTCACCACTGTAGGGAGGTGAGCCTGGCTAGGGGAGAGACGTGGGTCTGGTGTGTGAGAGGGAGGGCACCTGTGCCAGTTGCACAGGCAGTCATGTATCTAACAGGACAGAGAGCAGACAGTGTGGCCCAGACGCGGGTGGGCCTCATGTAATAGCGGCAGCTTGTGGACTTTATTTTATGACTGCCTCCAGTTTGTCACTGAAATGGAAAATTCGTCTGCTAAAACTGTGTAAAAGAACATTGTTCTGCTTGTGGAAGTGACTTAAGGGGAGCGTTGCCTGGGAGAGCAGGAGCATAAGTGGATCAGTGAGCTGACTGCTGGTTCTCAAGGTGAGAGATCGTGAAGCTGAGAGGAATCCAAGTAAGCATGGTTACTCCTCCGGCTGTGCTCAGCTATGTGTGAGAACTGGAGAGCTGGACTTAGCCAAGTGAGTTGGCTCCGCTTTCTACTTAAAATGGCCTGTTCAAACATTAGTTGCCAGTGATCGTGAAATCTCTGGCAAAGGAGTGTAAATCTGAGATTGAGAAGGAGCTGGTAGAAACTTGACTGAGCAAACTCCTGTTCCTGCTCTGCTGAAAGGAACCTCTTGTGGCTTTCAGATCACCGATTACACGATGCTGCCCGACACCGCCACCCTGTCAGAGCGGTTACGAGTGTGTCTCCAGGAGGGCGATGAGAACCCACGCGACTTTACTACCCTTTTCGATTTGTCCATTTACCAGCTGGACACCACCTCCCTCCTCAAGGTCATCAAGTCAGTACCTGATGCTCTCAGAGCTACAGTGCAGTCCCTTCTGTGTTTGCTTTGAACTCATGAGTCTGGGGGCAGGAGTGGGGCCACAGAAAATGTGGCTGGCAGCACATGTTCTCAGGTCTGAGAGAAGGGCAACAGAGAAGGCTGGGGGCGGGGGTGGTGCGTGGTTGATGAGAGGACCTAACCCAGCGGGCATTAGTCCTCCACTGCCCCAGGCTCTGCACCAGGCCTTTGGGGTGACTACTCTTTCCCTGTTGAATTGAGGCCCTTTCCAGGTTTTCGCACAGAAGCTTGTAAGTGTTAGAAGCCCTCAGGAAACTGATGTGATTGGTCATCCTGCAGGCACTTTGGCTGTTACATCCCTTAATGCTTCAGCAACCCTCTGAGTCACCAGCCTTATTTCCACATGAGAAAGCTCTGGTTTAAAGAAGGGAAAATATTTTTTCAAAGTGGAATCTAGGAGACTGGGGAAGTGGCTCAGGGTAGGCTTCTTGCCTTGCATGTCTAAGGCCCTCGGCTTGGTCTTCACCGCCCCAAAAAGAAAAAAAAAAAGAAAGAAAGCTGGGTGATGCTTGCCTATAATCCCAGCACTCAGCAGACTGAGGCAGGAGAATCACCACAGCCTGGGCTACATAGTGAGTTCAAGGCCAGCCTGGACTCCATAGCAAGACCCTGTCTTAACAAAAAAAGAAAACCAAAATGGGATCAGGAGTTTAAAGCTAGGCCAGAGTGACTTTCAAGCCAGTACTTTTTCCTATTTTATTATCTATTTCTTCGTTTTCCATGCCTGATAACAGGATGAGTGAATAACATTTGTTAGCATCTTTGGCCTGGCACAGAATCTATATCTGAATAAACCAAAGACCATAGATACTTAGCTACAGCTACAGATACTTGTCTTCCTACTCCTCTGCTTGGGTTCAAAGTTGAACAAAACTGAGTGCATACTGTGCCAGGCACTATGCCTGACATTTCCATTTTCATCCAGGAGACAGATCAAGGCTGTGAGACAAGCTTATTCAAACCCTAAGTGTGAAGGGTAAACTGGGGCGGGGGGCATAGTGAAGAAAGGGAATTTAGTTCTGACTGACGATCTTCTGAACGAACTGCTTTTTCAGCTATACACTGATGATTCAACAAATATTTAAGCACAGTGTCTGCTTAACACTGTGTGCTTTCAGGAGTGAGAAGGATTGCAGGAGATGGACAGAGGCATTGGTAGAGAGCACTCTGCATTGAGGTCACTGAGCAAAAAAGCCCTGGACAATCCTCTGTGTGCAGTGTGTTCAAGCAGGGGAGTAGCTTAATGCTCAGGGCCAAGGCCAAACAAGTGAGTGAGGACTCGGGCACCTCGTGTGCAGGAACTATGGGTGTTTGAATCTGTTTTCCAAAAGCAGCCAAAACAATTTCTTGCAAGTTTGTATAATTAATTGAAATCAAGGAGAATGGGAGTGGAGAAAGAAGTCGGATTTGTGCTGATGAGGAGGATGGAGAGCTGAAGCTGGTAAGGTGGTAGCTGTGGAACTTGTGCCATGGAAGCCTTGATGCACAAGAGAAACCCAGGACTGATTTTCCCCTGGAGCTCTGGGAACTGGTAATGCTGTTAACCCACACTAATGCCGGGAGGAGAAAGCAGCTAGGAAAATGGCATGCTCCTGTGACCTCAGTGCTGGGGCTGAGGCAGGAGGATTACAAGGTCAAGCTCAGTCTAAGCAAAGTAGTGACTTAGACTTTGTCACAAAATAAAATACTAAACAAGAGCTGGGGGCATAATTCAGTGTGAAGGCCCGAGGTTCATTCCCAGGAAGGAAGAAAGGCAGGAAGGCAGGCAGGCTGACAGGAGAAGGAAGAAGAGAATGAAGGAAAGGAAGAAGGAAAAGGCACTCTCAGGCACTGTGGCTGAGAGGGCTCCTGTGAGGTGTGCAGGCGGAGCTAGCTTAGAGAGGAGGAGGCTGGTGAGGCAGCGCAGGACGCTGTGACAAGGGCTGGGTACATCCAGGGACAGCACTGGCCTCAGAGTTGGGCTCAAGGCAGGACCTCAAAACTGCGGATGGTTGAGAGGCAGGCGGCCAGTGCTAGAAGCTAGGGAAAGCACACTGAGGTACAGGGGACCTGGGGAGGACAGCATCCCAGGAGCCGACCGGGAGGAAACGGTATCTGGCAGGGTAGTTCTGAGAGGGCCAGAGAGTTCATCATCCCCGTTTCTAACCACCGAATTTCACTACACAGAGAGAGTGGATATTTAACTTGTCTTCCTTTCTGTGATGCAATAAGCCTGGACAACAGTCTTCTTGCCAGCCTGCAGTCCTCATTGGCCAGGACCCAGAACACACTGGGCATTTGGTGAATGTTTGTAGAATTAATGAATATTCTGCCATTTTCCCTTTCATTTCATATCTACTTATTCAGCAAATGTGTTTGGGAAGCTACTATTCCAGGCTTTTCTGTTGGAATTCAAGAAACCTAGTAGCAAATATCTTTGTCATTTTGGAGCTTATTTTCTGGCAAGACAAGCATGAAGAGGTGTGTGTGGTGTGTGTAAATGTAAATTAAAGCTGTGTTAAGAGTTGATAACATACAAGCGCATCATCTGACCTCTTGGGGGTGAAGGTACTGTGGCAGATTGCATTTTTAATAGAGTGGTCAGGATGTGTCACCTTGGGGTGATGTTAAGCAAAAGCTTGGAGGAAGTGAGCCACCTCAGTACCTGAGGGAAACGCAATGGGCAGAGGGGACAGCCAGTCCCAACACCCTCAAGTGGGAGGGCGCCTGATGTTCAAGGAAGAGCCAAAGGCCACTGCGGCTGCAGCAGAAATGAGGACGAGAAGATGAGGAACAGTGGGGTTCGGGAGCACGTCAGGGGCGGCCGTCTAGGCCTTCATGAGGACTTGCTCAGCCTTTACTCTGGGTGGAAAGAGAGACCCTCTGAGCATTTTGTTCCTCCTTGTTTAAAGTGAGGGAGCAGGAGGGGAAGCAAAAACTAAAGGGAAGCAATCACAGGGCTGCAGGAAGGGGTGACGCTGGCCGCAGCCAGGAGTAGCAGTGAGATGGTGGATATGCTAAATAGATGAGCTGAGGGACGAGCAGCAAAGGCGGCAAGGGTGAGCAGTTAGAGGGAGGAGCTTGCAAGGAGGAGCTGAAGTTCGGTTCGAGCTTTGTCTTGTTGAGATGTCTGTGAGGTATCCAGATGATGACAGGCAGTTGTGTGTGTTAGCTGGTGGTCAGAAGAGATATTTGGGCCAGAGATTTAATTTGGGGATTTAGGGGCATATCTATAGCTCATCTGAAGCAGTTTCTCATCTATAAAATTGGGATGTCTTACAGTAGATTCTGTGGTAGTTTAACTGGCAGCATTTTCTCCTTCTCAGTAAACCTTAAATATTGATGTTATGGGCTGGGGATTTAGCTCAGCGGCATAAGCACCTGCCTTGCAAGCAGGCAGTTGTGAGTTCGATCCCCGGTACTGATAAAAAGCAAAAAGACAAAAAAAAAATTGTTATGTTTGGTGCATTGTTCAATTGGATGTGATATCATGGACAATATTTAAAGGCAAAAGACTAAATGAGCTCACCAAGGGTACAAGGAAGAGCACAGAAGAAGAAAAGACCAGATACTAAGCCCCCAGGGCACCCCAAAGTTTAGAAGATAGGAAGAAATGGAGAACTCAATAAAGGAGCTGGGAAAGGAGCACCCAGTGAGATGGAAAGAAAACCAGTAATGGTGCCCGGGATCCAAGTGAGAGTGTGGTCAGCGGTGCTGGATGCTGCTATGAGGTCACATGAAATGAGGCTGAGACTCCAGCTTTGGATTTAGAAATGTGGAAGTCAAACACCTTGACAGGGTGTTTTTGGTGAAGTGGCAGCAGTGAAAGCTTATTTGGAGCTGGTTTAAGAGAGAATAACACCTAAGCCGGGCGTGGTGGCTCATGCCTGTAATCCCAGCACTCAGGAGACTGAGGCAGAAGGATCATTGCGAGTTCAACACCAGCCTAGGCTACAGAGTGAGCTTAAGGCCAGCCTGAACTGCATAGCGAGACCCTGTCTCAAAAAGACAAAAAAAAAAAAAGAGAGAGAGAGAACACCTGGACATGCTGATGCTTGCTTGTGATCCCACTCAGGCAGAATGACAGAGGAATCAGAGGTAGAGGATGTGGACAACTCTTTTGAGGTGCTTTGCCACCCAGAGGAACAAAGCAAGGATGAGGGTAGGAGGTAGTAAGACCTGGAAAGTATGTTTTAGATGGAAGATGTCACAAGATTTCTTTATATTGGTAAGAATGTTGTAGTAGAGAGAAAAATGGATAATTGATGAGACAATGAAGAGAACCGTCATAGAGGGCACGGTGCTGCACACCTGTAATCCCAGCACTCTAGGAGGCTGAGGCAGGCAGAACATGAGTTTGAGCCCAGCCAGGGCAATATTTTTTTTAGGGTGGTGATTTGGAGAGAGGGTCTGGCTATGTAGCCCAACCTTGAACTCACTATGTAGTCCAGGCTGGCCTTGAACTCACAGCTGTCCTCCTGTCTCAGTCTCCTGAGTGTGCTGAGAGAAAGAGTGGGATTACAGATGTGTGTCACTATGCCTAGCTTAGACCCTGTCTTAAAAAGGGACTAGAGGTCAGGGACATAGCTCAGCAGCATAAGGCTTGACTGGCAAGTGCGAGGTCCTGAGTTAGATTCCTGGTACAAAAACAAAAGAAAACAAAAACAAACAAACAAAAAAGGGGCTAGACATGTAGTTCATTGAAGATACCCTGGATTTAATCCCCAATATCAGAGAGACAGAAAGGGGCGGGGAGAGGGAGAGAGGGAGAGAAAGAGGGGAGAGAGGAGAAAGAAGATATGGGTAGGAAGATGATTAACTTTTAGAAAGGAGCATGGATCATGAGTCTAGAAAAAGTGTCTTAAGTTCCTAAATTTCTCAGGCTGGTTGAACCTTCAGAGTGGAAGGATTACAGGTGTGCACTACCACACCCAATAGACAACGCTCTTGATTGTATTTTTCTTTCATACCATAGCAATGGGCTTCTTATTTGGTACTCTTGGGTATTTTTCTTTGCTAGTACTGTTTTGTTTTGAGGCAGGGTTTTGCTATGCAGCTCATATTGACCTTGAATTTACTATGTAGCTCAGGATGGCCTCAAACTCAAGGCAGTCCTCATGCTTCAGCATCCCAAGTACTGAGATTATAGGCATGCACCACCACCATTGGCTTGCTAGTAATGGGTTTTGTTTTGTTTTGTTTTGTTTTGCTTTGTTTTATTTTTGAGGCAAGGTCTTACTCTGCAGTTCAGGCTGGCCTTGAGCTCAATTTGTAGCACAGGCTGGTCTCCAATTTGCAAGGATCCTCCTGCCTCAGCCTCACAAGTGCTGGGATTACAGGCGTGCACCATCAAACCCATCTTCTAGTAATGTTTTTAAAGTCTCTTTTCTGAGATAGAATTGTTAGGCTTTTAACTATTTATATCAAGGATAGTGCAGTCTAAAGTAACTTCATTGGTTCATCCCATATTTGTTGACCTCCGTGGGAATGAGGAATAGACAGTGTAGAGTCCACACTCAGAATTTCTGGTCTTGTGTATTGGAGAATGAGACATGGTGCAGTAAAGACACAGTGCCACAATTCAAGTTAGAATACTGTGAAAATAAGTAGCAGCTCTGCCTCATTTCCCAGATTTGTATTTAGCTTTGGCATTTATTCTTTCCTTCCAGACGCATTAGGCTTCTCAATTAGATTTTGTTTTAAGATTAGGTGGTTGTGCATGCTTTTAATGCCAGCATCCTGAGAAGCTGAGGCCAGAGGATTGCAGGTTAAGCTCAGTCTAGGCCAACTAGCAAGACCCTGTCTCAAAATGAAAAATTTTTAAAAGGACTGAAGATGTAGCCTCCAGGACCTGCCATGGTCTCTTCTCCCTGCTATTTAAGCACTTTTACTTGTGATGCAGAAGTGCTGAGGCATAGTGGATATTCAGTCACATCTGTTGAATGAGTGAACACACAGAAACGTATAGTATCTACAGATCTGTTCTCTTGCTGGAACCAGACTTCAGACTCGACTCCTGTCTCTTGATGGTAAAAACAAATAGAGAAACACAATGACTTATGTGGGTCATGTTGTACATCAGATAAAAACCAAAAGGCTATATAGAAGAAACTTGATAAAATATAAAATTTGTAAGGCAATTTTTCTTTCAATTCTCAATAAATAACATTTAATTATACATTTTGTGTATTTTTCTAATATAGGGCTGAAGCACCAACTTTTTGGTTGTTGTTGCTTTAAATTCTGAAGAGTCGGGTTGGGGATTTGGCTCAGTGGCATAAGCACCTGCCTGGCAAGCACAGGGTCATTAGCTCAACCCCCAGTACCAAAACCAAAGCAAAACAAAAAACAAACTGTGTTGTTAAATTTTTAAGAGTGGGGCTAGAGATACAGCTCAGTGTGGCATAAGCGCTGGCCTGGCAAGCACAAGTTCTTAAGTTTGGTTTCCAATACAAAAAAAAAAAAAAAAAAACAAATTCCAAAGCGTTAAGTTATGGTCTTCACACTGAGCTACATCCCTAACCCTGTTTATTGAGACACAAGGTCTTTACTAAGTTGTCCAGCTGGACCCAAATTTACAATCCTCCTTCCTCAGTCTCCTAGAATGCTAGAATTACAGATACGCACCACCACAGCTGCCTTGAACCGTCTTTGACGGGGTACAATACCGCATGGTCACTTAGATGTGTACTGTGGTATCTTACCTTGATCCCTGCTTTTTCACACAGGGCTTATGAGCAGCTAAACGTGAAACATGAACCACTCCAGCTCATCCAACCGCAATTTGAGACACCGCTTCCTGCCCTGCAGCCTGCTGTGAGTAGGTGTTTGGGGTCCTGCTGCAGAGCCTAACTGTTCACTCTCACCTCACCCATGGGGCCCTAATTGTAGATCTTTCCATGTGCCATTTGTGGTGCTACTTATGGAGTCATCGTTGTGCTTGGCTTCTAAACACCGAAATTTCATATTCTGTAGGGTCTTCCATATGGTGAGTTCAGTTTCCAGGTGAGGATAATAGGTGTGGACTTTTCCGGCTGTTAAACATTTTCTATCTTATGAGGCTAGAGAGCATATAAGAGAGTGCCAGGGTAAAGAGAAAAGCTGAGCTAGGATATAGTTCAGTGGTAGAGTACCAGCCTGGCATGCATGAGGCCTTGGTTTGATCCCTTGCTTGAGGAAGTGAGAGAAAAATCAAGAGATAAGAAAATCCTAGTGCTATCTTCCAGGCAGTGGACACTTAGGTTTATAGCACAAGTCTTAACAGCCTAGGGGATAGTTATATGCAGACAAGGTATTTTTTTAACTTTCTGGGCCAGCATTAATTCAACCTGCCTCATTTTTCTCCTGTCCCAGTACATTTTGGAATGTTATGAGCCAGTTGGTTTTAACTAGCTTGTTTGAAATTGGCTGTGATAGGAGCATTCATACCATAGAAAACAGAACATATAACAAGTTAGATTCTTGTACTTTATTTTGAGAACTGGTAATAAAATATTTACCAGCACAGCACTGGTCCTTACCTATGGATTCTGATTCTAAGTTCAGTACTTTCTATACTAATCTATATTTGCTTCCCCAAATATTGTCTGTCTCTAAAGAACTCAAGATTAAATAAGAAACCAGTTATATAATCAGATGTTCCACAGGAACCTAGTACTTAAGCTTTGCCTTGTCATGCTCAGTTAGTTGGCACTGATGTGTCAGGATGGTCAGTTTAGTGCAGTTGGAGCTGGTTCCTTTTGGTTGCTTGCATGGAATTCGTGATCTTGCTTGACCTGGGTCTAAAGGGTGAAGGCAGGAGGAGAATGGGAATTGAGGAATTTGGGTGGTTCAAACCAGGGGAAAGGCTGAGTGGGCCTCTCATTTCTCATGTGTCTTATCACTCTTAATTATGGCTCAGCTCTTATGCAAGACTGTTTCCTTTAGGTTTTCCCTCCCAGCTTCAGGGAGTTACCCCCTCCTCCTCTGGAACTGTTTGACTTAGATGAAACATTTTCCTCCGAGAAGGCACGGCTTGCTCAGATTACCAATAAGTGTAAGTCTGGCCAACTTTAAAACTTTTTTTCTTTTATGAGTATTATTTAACTCGAAACCTCTGAAATTTGCTGTAAGAGAAGCTTAGAGATTACTTAGGGAGGGCAAAATATGAAGAGATTTATAAAGTTAAATTTTGTTCACTTCATGTAAATGATACTGGTTGTTTTTTTCTCGAGGCTGGCTATCTCCAAGAGTCAGAACATGATGCTCAGCAGAAAGCCAGAGGTTGTCAGCTTTAATTTGAGTAGGTCCTTAGTTCTGACTTACTGAGTAACCACAGTGAATCCCTATTCAGGCTACCTCCTAGCAAATCTAGGTCACTGATCATAAGAACAGTTAGATAAGAAAAATGAAAAAAAAACAACAACCAGGCCCACAACAACTGTATCATTATGTATTATAGACATGCACTCATAAAAACAAACATTTTAAAAACAAATGAAAAAAGGAAAGAAAAATACATCAGAGCCTGAGGATTACAGAAATTTCAAATTGGGCGGAGCATGAGGGAACAAGCCTGCAGGCCACCCAGCTCCGCTGGGAGGTTCTCCTGACTGTGGACTCCTCCTGATGTGCCCTGCAAGCAAGCCAGCACACATGCACCTACCCCTGCAGACACAGGGACCCTGCTCCCAGGAGCTGAGTTGAAGGGGATCAGTGAAGGCACACAGATGGCATCCATTCTATTTATTTTTAAAATACAGTAAAATTGGGAATAGCCTCACTGTCCACAAGCAGGAGTGAGGTACTAAATGGTGTCACATTCAGCTGGGGGTGGGTCAGTATGTAGTCATAATGACAGTGATTTACAGAGGCCAGGAAGTGACTTGGACAGAATTTAAGAAATAATCCTAATGAAGACAGCAATATACATGCCAGGGATATAGCTCATTGGCATGGCACCTGCCTGGTAAGTGTGTTCGAGAGTTCAATTCCTGGAACCCTCTCCCCAAAGTTGCAAACCTGTGCATGGTGCAATCCCTACTAAGCAAACACATTTTTTTGTGCCCAAACACCAAAAAGGCACATGCAAAAATGGAAATAGTTCGGTGTAAATAAGATATTGGATCTCTGTGCTGTGCCGGGTATTATGTTAGATGCCAGGCAGTCAAAAATAACGATTACTTAGGCATGATGGCACATGCCTAGAATCCCAGCACTCAGCAGGCTGAGGCAGAAGGATTGCTGCAAGTGTAGGGCCAACTTTGGTTACATAGTGAATTCAAGGCCATCCTGGAATACCATGGCAAGACCATGTCTCAAACAAACAAAAAGACATGAGGATTAATTCAGAAAGGATAATGGATCTGTGAGAATCAGATGCTTTAGCCTATGGAAATCCTTGTACAAATACAAAACTAAAGTGTGTAGATATAAACTACAGCGTTAAAAGCTAGAAACAGTCAGGGGTATAGCTCCATGGCACAATGCCTGCCTGGCAAACACAGGTCCCGAGCTCGATTCCTGGTACAAAAACTCGAAACAGCTCGGGATAGTGGAACAGAGAATACATGTAATCCCAACATTAGAGATACTGAGGCAGAAGAATCTTGAGTCTGAGCCCAGCATGAGATACACAGAGACACTATCTCAAAAAACAAACAAATTGGAAATGGTCTAATGTTCATGTACCAGTGAGGGGATTGATTTAAATGATTATAAAATAAAGTAGAATGTTATACATCTATTAAAAGAAAGCATAGAGCATTAGCTTTAATGTGGAAGGTCTATGGTGTATTAAATGTATGAGGTCCTCTATCTGATCCGTAGCACTACAAACAAGTAAACAAAAATGATAAAAGCAATTTACAAAACTATTCTATTTTGATCCTATTTTGTGAAAACTTGTATTTACGTACAGAGGCACATACAGTCATATTGTAGGTGCTATTTTGGGGGTTAGATCTAGGATGAAAAATTGTTAGAGCTGTATACTTAATTTTTCTATGATAACTGGGCCCTGTCCATGCTAGTCAAGTGCTCTACCACTGAGCCATACCCCCACTCAGATCAGAATGATTTCAAAACTTGGATTTTTATCATGATTTTAAAAAATTTAAATTAGCTGGCCAAGAGGTACATACCTGTAATCCCAGCACTTAGAAGGCTGAGGCAGGAGGATCACCATGAATCCAAGACCAACCTGGGTTACACAGTGAATCCAAGGCCAGCTTGAACTACATAACAAGACCCTGCCTCAAAAAAAAAAAAAAAAAAAGTGAATAACTACATAAGCCAAAATAAAAAATTTAAATCAGAGGGGAAGAAAATCAGTCTGGTGTGAGAAGGACAATAATGGCTGTCCAACCTAGATTTGCTGGGGGCAGATGTTATAGTTCACATCTATAATCCCCAGCACTCTGGGAGGCTGAGGCAGAAAGACTGCAAATTCTAGTCTATCTTGGGCAGTTTAGTCACCTAGCAAGACCCTGTCTCAAAGTAACAAACAAATTAGGGATTTGTCTCACTGCAAAGACTCTGGGTTTAACTCCCATCGATACCCCCACCCACCAGGAAAAAAAAAAAAAAAACTGCTGGAAATGTCTTCACAGAGGTTTTATGGAGATGTGTTGTTAGTGGAATTATGGGTGATTTTTCTTTTCTATAATAATCTTATAATTTTAAAATACCTGTATTTCCATCTCATAGTGGCACTTGTTATATTCAGAGAATTAGTCACTTCATTTCCTACTGGTTGCTCTTCTACATTTTATTGTAGGAATGCTACGTTTGGGATTAGGAAAGCCAGAAATGGAACCAGTCCACCTTTTCTGATTTTTTTGAGATGAGGTCTTGCTATTTTTTTTTTCCTGGTTTTTTTGAGAAGGGTCTCACTATGTAGTCCAGGCTGGCCTTGATCTCACTGTATAGCTCAGCCTGGCCTTGAACTTTCAATGATCTTCCTGTCTCAGCCTTTTGAGAAGAGTGTTGCCTTTGCCCTAATTTATGAAAGCAGCACATCTGATATCACTAGAGTTTGTCACTATTCAAGTCCTGAGGTCCTGTCATCTTGAGAAGTGGTCAGTGATCTTGAGAGGTGTAGAAACTTCATAAAGAATACCTAAAACTAAGTCCTTACTTTGGGAAGGACAGAAGTCAACAGTTACACTAATGGGCAGGGGATATAGCTCAGTGGCATAAGTACCTGCCTGGCAAGCACAAGGTTCTGAGTTTGATTCCTAGTACAAAACAAAACAAAACAACAGAGTTATACTAACTAGCCAAACTGTGCTTAGGTACTGAAGAAGACCTGGAATTCTACGTCAGGAAATGTGGCGACATTCTTGGAGTAACCAGTAAGCTACCAAAGGATCAACAGGATGCCAAACATATTCTTGAGCACATCTTCTTCCAAGTGGTAGAATTCAAGAAACTGAACCAGGTACAGAGCATGGGAGGCTCCCTGAGATGGGAGCCCTTCATCCACAGGCTGTGTTTATCATGCATTAGTTCTATAAGTATTTATTAATTTCACTGTGCTCTGCAGTGAAATGTGGTCTAGGGACTTGGGTAGCTTCTCAATAGTACTCACTTCAGAGGGATGGAGGACAGATACCCAAAGCCAGGAAGAGGAGTCTGCAGTGATCTTTGTACCAGTGCCTTCAATTTCATTTGCTATCACTCATCATGTTGGGTAGGCAGTGGTCAGAAACCTTGTCCTGATAGAAGAAATTAATCATTGGGTCAAGTTCAGTCCTAAAGCCACACAAAACCTATATGTCTCAATTAATGATTCAAAATTTCAAATTTAAGATTAAAAATGCCACTGGGGATTTAGCTCAGTGGTATAAGAACCTGCCTAGCAAGCACAGGGTCATGAGTTTGATCCCCAGCTAAAAAAAAAAAAAATTTCAAAACACTAAAGCAGGGTGTGGTGGTACCTGCCTATAATCCCAGTTCTCCAGAGGCTGAGGCAGGAGGATCCCTGCCAGTTTGAGGCTTGCCTGGGCTACATAGTGAGTTCAAGGCCAGTCTGAACTACATAATGAAATGCTGTTTCAAAAAAACCAAATATAAATAGGTGATAATAACTTAAAATTTAAAACACCAAAGTGGCACACACTTATAACCCCAGTACTTGGGAGGCTGAGACAGGAGGATCATTGTGAGGTCAAGACCAGCCTAGGCTGCAAAGTGAGCTCCAGGCCAGCCTGAATTGTATAGGGAGACCCTGTCTCAAAAAAAAAAAAAAAAAAAAAAAAAATTTCAAGACACCAAAGAGTTGATACTTTGGGCTGTGTACTAAAATGCTGAAATTTTGTGCTTTATTCTCTCATCCAGGAACATGATGTGGATACAAGCGAAATGGCATTCCAGAACAATTTCTGAAGACTGGCTCTCCAAGCATTTTCTGCCTCCTGAATCTTTGTACTTTGAATTTTTCTTTGGTTTTCACCAAAGTGTGTATACCCACCTTCCTCTGAGTCATGCTTCTGAACTCCTGAGGCACTCATTTCTGTTATTTAAAAGGTAACAGTCAGGCCTCAGGAGCTAGATGGTGCTGTCCTGGGACAGCCTGGGTAGGATAGTTGTTTGGAAATGCGTAACAGCATATTGAAATACACCTAAGAACTTTGGGGGAGTCCAGAATGCCAGACAGAAGACTGTGTAACCATTAAAGGTGGTAAGCGAGATAGCACAATGGGAATCATTTAGCTGGTGAGTTCAATAAAGTTTGAAACACCACTGGACATGGTGGCACATGCCTGTAATCCCAGCACGCTTGAGAGGCTGAGACAGGAAGATCATAAATTCAAGCCCAACCTGGGCAAATTAGTGACTTAATGGGACTCTTCTCAAAAAAGGGCTAGGGATAAAGTGCAGTGCAAGAGTTCTGGGTTCAAACCCAAGAAAATGCAAACAAGGGGGCAAAAGGAGGGCCACTTAGGGAACAATATGATACAACTCCAAGAAGCAGTAACAAGGATTGGGACTAAACTGCTGCTTTAGGAAAGGTAGTTTTTATTTTTATTTTTTGTTTTGAGACAGGGTTTTTCAATCATGAACTCACTTTGTAGCTCAGGCTGGCCTCGAATTTGCAGCAGTCCTCCTGCCTCAGCTCGAGTGCTGGGATTACAGGTGTGCACCACCACACCTACCTAGGAAAGGTAATTTTACTTTTTTTTTCCTGGCACTAAGGATTGAACCCATGACCTTCAAACTGAGCTGAGCTACATCCCCAGACTTTTTATTACTTTGTATTTTGAAACAGGATCTCACTGAATTGCCCAGGTAGGGCTGTAACTTGGGATCTTTCCAGTGAAGACTTACAGAGTGGTAAAGTTACAGCTGGGTATACCACCATACCCAGCTGTAAAAATGGCACTTTCAAGTAGATATGAGCTGGGGTTGAAAATTTGAGCACTCAGGAAACTGAAAAAGTTTTAGTTTAACCTGAGCACTTTACTAAAACCATGTCTTATTAAAAAAGAAAGAAAGAAAGAAGACTGGAATATAGCTCAGTGCAAAGGCCCTGTTTTCAAACCCCAGTACTGCCAAAAACAAAAAAAGCAAAACAAAAACCCCTCAAAACCTAAACAGTGTATAAATCTTGACTGAATCTTAGATTGAAATATTATCTGCGAAACACACTTTGGGGACATTTAGGAGGTAGTCTGGATACCTATTACTGTTTTTTCAGACAGGGTCTCACTGCAGAGGTCAAGCTGATGATGGCATACCTGTGTAATCCTCCCACCCAGGAAGGCTGAGGCAGGAGAAGTGCCCAACCTGTCAATTTAGTGACTTTATCAAACTATGTCTCAAAATAAAAAATTAAAAATAACTTAAAAGGCTAGGGCTGTAGCTCAGTGTGAAGGCCCTGGGGGTCCATGAGGAACGAGGTAGGCAAGGTGGGCATGGGGATTTTCTTAATTGGCAGTTCACAGTGTGATGGCAAGAGAAATTAACCTAGTGTCAAATGGTAATTTGGGGCTGGGTTGGTGCATAAATCTAGCATTGGGGAGGCTGAGGCAGGAAGGAGTATGTAAACTGGAGGCCAAACTGGCCAACGTGTGTGGTGTGCGCGCGTGTAAATGTGTGTGTATATGTATAAGGAAACAGCATGAAGATAACTATGAGTGCTAGGAGTTCGTCTAGTGGGCCTCTTATACCACAGCGGGGAGTCAGAATTCGCGGCCCGGGCCACCAAACGCGAGCTTCTGCAACGGGTCAGAAACTGGCTGGCGCTGTCCGCATCAGCTCCCTGCCATCCGCACCGCGGAAGTGGCGGGTGCCGGGCGGGAGCCCCGAGGCGCTGGCGCGGAGCTCCTCGGGCAGGTGTCCCGCGTGACGTCAGAGAGCGCGACTCCCGTGACGCGCTGCGCCGCGACGGCGCCGGCGCTGCTCTTCACTTAAACCGCGACCGGAAAGCCTCAGGCTTTTGACCTCCGCCTTCTTGAGAGACTGGCCACGTCACTTGTGCCAGGTCACCGCGGGCCACGATGGACGGCCGAGACTTGACTTTCCCTCCTAGGAGGAGGGGAGGATGGGAGGCTGCCGTCTGGTTCAGCCACAGCTTCAGCGAGGCTGTGCAGAGGGTCTCCCCCCGCCTCTACCTGGCCTTGGGTCCGCTGGCCGTTCCTCTCGGACTTTGTGCCCAAACTGTTTACCGGCCTGCCTGCTTTGTTGTTAACAGCAAATGATTATTACAAAAGAAAGATCTTGGCGAAAGCAGATGTTCTTAAAAGGTCTAGGGAATCGATCCGGAGTGCGGAGACCCCGCACCTGTCTCAGGTCTCATCTCTACCAGAAACAAGGGATCTGGATTTAATGGTTCCAAAACCAAAGTTCTTTGCCTTGTTATTACATTAATAAAGACACAACTGGGACTGGCATGAGTCTGAGCAGACTCAGGCAGGGTTGATGACCCTGTCCTTTGATTAGTGATTCCAGAGGGGCCTCTACGGTCGTGCCAAAGAATTTTATCCATCACCTCCCAAAACTTCCTGGTGTCGCCTTGTGACCCCTTCCGCCACAGCATTTTCACTTTAGATTGGCTGCTGTCACCACAAGTCGGTTTGTAAATTCTAGACCTTTATGTAAATGGAGTCATACAGAGTGTTGTCTGGCTTATTTTAACATAATTGTGAATCACATATATCAATAATTTATTCTTTTTAATTGTTGAGTTTATGGATATGTATTATATCTGTAGTTTGTTTATCCAAACAGTTGTTAATGGATATTTGAGTTGCTCCAGTTTGGAGATATTATAAGTAAAACTACGTAAAAAAAAAAAAAAAAAAAAAAAAAACACCTTCGTGTGAGCACATACATTCATTTTTCTTGGGAATGACGGGACTGGGCTCAAGTGATCCTCCCAATGCAGCCTTCTGTAGCTGGGACTATTGGTTGTGCACCACTGCCCAGTTTAAATTTCTAAGAAAGTACTAAACTGTTTCCAAAGTGGTTATACAATTTTACATTCCTACCAACAGTCTTAAAGAATTTATGCCTTTTCACCAACATTTTTTTTAATTAAAACTGGGGACAACCCAGAAGCACATTACCACTAAGCTACATCCCCAGCCCTTTGTGTTTTCATTTGGAAAAAGGGTCCATGTTGTAAGTTGTCCAGGCCTTGAATTTAGAATCCTCCTACCTCAACCTCCTGTGTAACTGGGATTGTTACCCTCCTCCAATCTTGTATTACTTGATGAATTGTTGCTGAAACTCAATACCCAACACCCAAAATTAAGGAAGGAATGGGTTTATTTAGCTCACAGTTTATGGAGGTTTTAGTCCATAATCAACTAGCTCCAAAGCAGGGTGTCATGGCACAAGGGCAACACTTCAAGGCAGCAGAAGACAGTAAAGCAATAAGAGCAAACGCTGGGGACAGCAAGCCTCTTTCTCTACATTGTAAGCAGGCTGCGACCTCCTACAGCAGGTATGGCACTCATACCATCCTGTTTACTCCTCTTGCACAGAATGAGATGTTTACAAAGTAAGGACCCCGGTCCCCTGCTTAGTCACTTCATTAAACTTACAAACTTCTCAGGTTGACACTGTATCAGTCATTACAATGAATTTCTGTCCCATCCTAATCTTATCTCTGAGGACTTGATGCCTCTAGGCCAGAAATCCTTCTTCAGGTAGGCAAGCCAACACTGGTTTGCTCCACAGTGGCTGCTGGAGTGTCTGCTAGACAACCTCTAACCTCATTATAATCCCATCTACTTGTTAACACACTTCCAAATGCCATGACAGTTAATAGCCATGAGGACCACATGAAAGAACCAGAAAAGGAGTAAAAAAGAAGTGGGTTGAATTCCTGGAAAATCTCCACCCATTCCTCCCAAATACATGAATATTCCTCCGAATCATTAGCCAGCTACTTTATTAGTTCCGGGCCCCAGAAGGTTGAGAAGTTGACTTGTGAGTAACTTTTGATTTTCCTATCCTTGGCTAAGAATTAAAAGTGTCTTTTATTTGTTTACTTGGTATTTTTTTTGTCAGTACCAGGGATCAAACTCACAACTGCGTGCTTGCAAGGCAGGTGCTTATGCCGCTGAGCCAGCCCCTGGTACTTGATCTTGTTACTGGTTTCCACCATTCCTAGAAGAGGACCTAGTACAGTTTGGGATTAAAAAATTTTAAAAGACACCAAGATTACAGGTGTGCTGCTGAGCCCATCATGATTAGCCTCTTTAATTTTAGCTATTCTACTAGGCAGGTAAACCTCATTATAGTTTTAATTTACATTGTGACATGGTATTGAACATTTCATGGGCTTTGCTACTGATTTTTTTTACTTTATTTTTTTGGTAGGGATTGAACTCATGACCACACGTGTGCTTGTAAGGCAGGCGTTTATGCCGCTGAGCTAAATCCCCAGCCCCTTTATTTTTTGTGTGTGACATAGTCTTGTTATGTGGCCCAGGCTACCCTCAAACTTGCTGGGATCCTCCTGCCTCCTCCTCATTCCCAAATGCTGACGTAACAGGCTCATGGTTCCTGATGTATTTTGAAGGTAGATTTTGAGGGTAGAGCCAACAGAGTTTGCAGATGGATCAACAAATGATGTGAGAGGTGTCAAGAATGATTCAGAGCTGGACATGAGAATGCACATCTGTAATCCCAGCATTTAGGAGGCTGAAGCAGGAAAATTGCCATGAGTTAAAGGCCAGATTATACTACAAAGCAAGACCCTGTCTCAAAAAAAGAATGAAGGGCCGGGCATGGTGGCTTCTGTAATCCCAGCACTCAGGAGCCTAAAACAGGAGGATCATTGCAAATTCCAGATTAGTGTAGACTACAAAGTGAGCCGAAGGCCAGCCTGAACCGCATAAGAAGATCTTGTCTCAAAAAACCCAAAAAAATTAGTATGGAGATTTCTCAGGAGACTATGAAGTTCCATTCAACCCAGACATTCCCCTTCTTGGTATTTTCCAAGAAAAACTGAAAAGGTCATATCACAGCGATGTATGTGCAACCATGCTTATAGCAGCATAATTTGTGATAGCTGAATCTTGGAAACAAGATGCCCATCAACTGCAGAGTGGATGAAAAAGATGTATTTTTATACAATGGAATATTACTCAGCTATTAAAAGGATGATCTTGAGGCCTTCATAGGTAAATGGAGACAATTTGAGACTATCTTCATAAGTGAAATAAATAATCATTTTATAAATATCACAATGAGTCTCTAGTGTAAAAATTAATAAAAAATGTAGGAGTAATAAAAGCCAAAATGTGTAATTGCTATTGTAAAAAAGAGAGGAAAAGAGAGTGCTCTAAAGGATATAATTGCATGTGTGTTTAAGTGTGTAGGATTGATAACCATATTACTAAGTTTTTGTTGGATCGTTGAACAGAATTGTTTGCAGTCACACTGTTTGAATGTCCACTTTGTATGCTTTAATTCTGTAACTTGAACACCTGTTTGTAAGAGGACAATATGTGATTTATCAACTAGTGATTTCTTACTGTTTATTTTTTGAAATTCTGTATTTTTCTACCCTTTCTGTTTTGCTTTTTTTCCTCTTTAAATAAAATTTTAAAAAAAAGAATGAACTCCTGCTAATCTGGTAAATTATCTAATTTGTCTACCGTGCACTGGCCATTCTTATGCCATTTCCTACTTGACAGATTCTCAAACAACCAGCTCCAAAGAGCCTTTGGTGACCCAAATGACTGGGCATTCAAGGCCCTAGCCTTGATAGAGCTAATGTTCTGCTCACTCTATCTCCTTACCAGTTGGTGAATTTTTAGAGAATATGGATGTTGTAGTCAGGGATTGTGAGGAGAACAATTAGACTCAGGAAATGGAGTTTATAGTATTATTTTATAATGGTCACCCAGAATTAACAGAAGAAGCTTCAGGAAATCTATCCACAACATAGAATATTTAACCAAGGGCCTAAATCCCACAGCAATGTCCCATATGAGTCCAGACAAAGACCCAGAGCTCATGAAAATGCCTCCCACGAGTCCAAGTGGTTAGAGCCCACAAGAAAGACTAATGCCAGTCTCTTTTATGGATCCGTGCTGGGAAGGCCCAGAGGTCAGCGGTGGAAGCTAGGAAGTCTATGCCAGCAGCGTGAAGAAGCTGTGCTGGTGGGACGAGGGTTCTACGCTGGAGCCGAGAAGTCACACTCACAACAAAGACCAGGGCTGTCCTGAAAAGCACCACAGCCATCCTCAGTGACACAGAGGTCCCGAGCTCCTCCGACAACAAGCACAGTCGAGTACATACCAGGAAGCCAGCGTGACAAGTTCATCCTGGAGACCAAACAGCACACATCTTCCCCTCCAGAGCCAGGAAAGAATGCTTGATGTGAGGACCAGAGCTTGTCCAGGAGAACCAATTGCTCAAACAGCAACACATAGGAGAAGCCATGATGCCTCAGTGCCTCAGCACTTCAAAGTACCTCCCTTCTCCTTGTCTCTATTTATGCTGGCAACTTTCCTCAGGTGAAACATCTATGCTCAGCAACATGGTGATTTAATTCTGCTGGCGTTAAGTTGACCACCAGTTTTTAATCCATAACAATGGATGTACTGCTCTGGCTTCACCCCAATCTTTTCAGCCTATTTGTATACACAGAACTTAACACAATTTACATTCAAAATGTGAGCACTTTGCTTTAGTCTATCAATCCATTTGCCAAGTGAGCAGGGCAACTTAATTTTTTTTCTGAATGACCAAAATCAACTCTTTATAAATGTTATCTAAATGTGTCCACTACTTATTTTTTCAAAAGCAACATGCCACAAACAAGCAAACTATATCTGCTCATAGACATGTACGTGGACCCCCTAGTTGTCTCATTAGGCTTAATTACAGACTATTCAGAGTAATAGATTTTTAATAAAATGTAGCATAATGTTAAGGCATTTTAGCTTTTACGCATACGTTTTACTTCTGGCTGCTCATGGAGAAAAGCAGCATTACACTGTTAAGCTAGGATGCATCCTTGTGTATCCCACTTTTCTTGTCTTTAAAATGTGGTTTGGGGTGCAGCTTAGTGGCAGAGCTCATGCCTGTTGAGCTGGCCCAGAGTTTGATCCCCAGCACTGCATACAAATAAAAAGTTGAGTTTGTCCCATAAGTGGGTGAAAGGCAGGTGACCCAGCAGGTAGCATATTCCAAGAATCCCAGCACCCTGGAAGCTGAGGCAAGGAGGATGGCAAGTTTGAGCCCAGTCTGGGAACTAGAAAGACCTCCTTTCAAAATTTAAAAAAGGGCTGGGATGTAGTAGTGCAAAGGCCCTAGGTTCAATTGCCAACAGTTTAAAAAAAGGCAAGAGATCACTCATCATAAGCTAGTATTTGTTTTGCATCTAGTTTGATGTGGGCCTTGAGCACTTAATCGATTTGATCCTTGTTTTTCCAACATGGAGAGGCCTGAGTCGGAACCGTGGGCAAGGCAGAGACAGAATAAGCAAAGAGAGGCTCCCCAGCATTAATGCATATGGCAGCACCCAAGATGTTAGAAATTTTAACCTCAGGAGATAGTGATAGGACAATAACTGGAGAGGACCGATTTGTGAATGTCACCAGCTTGCATCCAGCTTCAGTGTGACCTCCTTGCTACCTGACACATGACACTAACTCCTGATTCCTCTGGTTATAGATTATCGATCAACTGGTTTCCGTGCTAGATTCCAGGTGAACTCTGAACCTGCTTCCTGCCTATTGCCTTGGACAAATATCTCGCTCTGACAGCCGGGTCCTGCCTTGCCCAGAAATGGGACTAATAATCCATTAAGAATGTTAGCCGGGCATGGTGGCTCACGTCTGTGATCCCAGCACTCCAGAGGTTGAGGTGGGAGGATCGTTGCGAGTTCGAGACCAGCCTGGGCTACAAAGTGAGCTCAAGGCCAGCCTGAACTGCATAGGGAGACCCCATCTCAAAAAAAAAAGAGAATCTGTGTTCTGTGTAAAGCAGCTTTCTGAACCTCAAAGGGTAAGTGACAGGCAGCTGCAGAGTCTGAATAATCAATAATAACATGACAATAATAACAAGCCAGGCAAGGTGGTACATGCCTGTTATCCCTGTTATCTGGGAGGCTGAGGCAGAAGGATCACAAGTTGGAGTCCAGCCTGAGCTATTTATCAGTTTATTTACATCCCCAACACAAATACTTTAACAAGTCCTGTCTCCATTTTTGTTTTGCTGCTGTAGTTTTCAGACCAAGTCTCTCTATATAGTTCAAGCTGGCCTTGAGCTCACTATGTAGTCCAGGCTGGTCTTGGATTTACAGTGATCCTCTTGCCTCAGCTTCCTGAGTGCTGAAATTACAGCATACGCTACTATGCCTGGCCCATCTCAAAACATGGGAATGTAGCTCAGTGTGAAGGCCTTGGGTTCAATTCCCAGTATGTAAAAACTTTTTCAAAGTAATAATAATAATAGCTGATAATATGGGCTGAGTGTAGCTCAGTGGTAGAGTCTATGCTTAGCATGTGGGAGGTCCTAATGAGTCCTAGCACCTAAAAAAACAAAACCACCAATGAAAACAAGGAAACAACAATGCAGTTCTTATGTGTCATGTAATATTCTATCAGTACTTTATATATAGTAACTTATTTTATTTAAAAAAATTTTTGAGCCAGGGTCTTGCTAGGTAGCCCAGGCTGGCCTCAAACTCCCAGTGCTCCTCCTGCCTCTGCCTCCTGAGTGCTGGGATTGCAAACATGTGTCACCATGCTCAGCTTTCTGTGCTTTATATATGTTTAATCTTATAACTACCCTCCATTATAGAGATGAAGAGCATAATGTTAGGGTTCATGGCATATTCCCTTAAAATATGGCTACAGAGGCCAGAATGTAGCATTCCTAAATATATTCTGTACTTCTTGGGTTTTTCTCCCCCTGGTACTGGGGACCAAACCCAGGGGTTGCCTACCACTGAGCTAGCTCCAGGCCCCAGCCCTCTCACTCCATACTGGAAGCTGAATCCAGGCTCTTCTCACTTAACTATACACCTTCTTATGAATATAGTGGGTTCAAGGCCAGGCTGTGTTACATAACAAGACCCTGCTTCAAAAAACAAACAAACAAAAAGAGAATGACTCTGAACTCTTGTGAATCTGATAAATAATCTTAAAACCATCCTATTTATCTGTTCTGGGGATTGAAGCCAGAGCCTTCACACTGAGCTACATCCCAGAACTTTTGTTATTTGTTCATTTAAATAGCTGAATTGATATTGAGCCCGGGCTGGGCTCATGACAATAATATTCACCATCTGGGCTTCACCATCTGGGCTCAGTTTCCCAGAATGCTCAGTTTATAGGACTGCCTCACCATACTCAGGTTAAGAAGGAACTTACATTTATGAAGGAAATCTACCATAGTAAAAAAGTCTGTGTTTTTTTTTTTTTTCTGTTCCAAGGATCGAACTCACAACCTCATGCTTGCCAGGCAGGCACTTACACCCCTGAACTAAATCCTCAGCCCCAAAAGTCTGTATTTGGAAGAGCACAGCTCCAGATAACTTTTATTACCTGAGAGACTATCTGCATTCCAAGACTTTTATTCACTATACAGATCCTTCCTGTGCCCTGCAGTAATTTGTGTCACCATGCCCGCTCCAGAAACTCAGGCCCTTTGTTCTTTTTCTCTTGTTTGAACCCGTGGCCTTCACACTAACCCATCGCCCTGACTTTTAGTTTTCATTCTGAGACAGTGTCTCATTGACACTAAGTCACCCAGGCTCAGTTTACATCTGTGATCCTCCTATTGCAGGCTCCCAGAGTGCTGGGATTACAGACTTGCACCACTAGGCCTGGTCTTTCTCACTTTGTGTAACTCAGGAAGCTTCACTCATTTGCTCCTTTGTATGACATCTTGTTTTGTGGGACTCCTGAAGATATGTAAGTAGTTTAATATGACTTTTTTCCTATCAACCTGATTTTGTTTGTTTAATTTTGTTGTTTTTGAGATAGGGTCTCTCACAATGCAATTGAGAATGTCCTTGAACTCACTATGTAGCCCATGCTGGCCCCAAACTCATGGAGATCCTCCTGCTTCAACCTGCCAAGTGCTAGGATTACAGGTATGTGCCACTATGCCCAACTGTTTTATGTTAATTTAAATTATAATAGTCATCTCCCCATTTGTAGCTCAAAGAAGCTAGAAGGGTGGTAAGAAACAATTTTTTTTTTCCTTTCAGAAGACTGGAATTAGCATAGGTAGGAAAAACTTTGCCTTAGTTTTCCCTAAAAAAGGATAATACCAGCATATTCACAGAATTGTTATGAGAAGGAAATGAATTAAAATTTATACACAGAACAGTGACTGATACATAGCAAAATACCAAACAAACACATTTAGGATTTTTGACAAATTTCCCCTTTTCCCTTTCTGTTTATTTATTTTTGTGGTGTTGGGGATCAAACCCAGGGCCTTACCCATGCAAGGAAAGAGCTCTGCCACTGAGCCACGTCCCCACCCTCTCTCTCTTTAAAGACAGTGTCTTGGTGCATAGCCTAGGCTGATCTCCAACTTATGAAAAACCCTTCCTAAACCAAGGAGTTTAGATCCGTACTAAACTGAATTTAAATCAACAAAACTTTTACCTGAGGTCTTGTGCTGTCTACTGGGGTGAATTTTAAGAGGTTTCTTGGGCCCTAAAATGCTCAAATGCTTTATGCTACTTTATAATCTTAGCTGCTGGAGAGGCTAAGACAGGAGCCAGATCCACACAGGAAATTTCAGATCCACCCAGGAAATTTAACCATACTCTTTATTTATTGATTTTTTAACAAAGAACTTTTTTTTTTTTAACTTTTTATCGGTATCAGGGATTGAACTCACGACCGCCTGCTTGCAAGGCAGGTGCTTATACCTCTGAGCTAAATCCCCAGCCCCTTTAACCATACTCATTAAATTAAAAAAAAAAAAAAAAAAAAAAAAAAAAAGGAAAAGGAAAAAGGGGCTGGGTAGTCCACAGCTACTGGTCTGCAGCTGCTGTCAATCATAGCAGCTGTGACATTCCACTGTGGGAAAGGAAGTGTTACACAGTTAAATACCTCTTTCTTATCCAAGAAGAAAGTGGGCATGTGTGTGACAGTGTTAAAAAAAGGGGGGGGGCTGGGTATATGTAGCTCAGTGGTAAAGCACTTACCTAACATAAATAAGGAGGCCCTGGGTTCAATTACCAGTACTACAAAACACACAAAAAACACGACAAAAACAAACTAAAGAGTTGGGTAGAGGACCCTAAGGATGAGTAAGAATTAGCCTGGTGGGAAGGGCTGGTCCAGATAATGCAGATAATGGCCCAGGCAAACACTTTCTCTTATCTCTGATCTGATACTATAGACCTGATTATTAAGGAATTTACCCTATGGGAAAGGAAAGAGGTTTCAATTCTACAGAGGTCGGGTTTGCATTTTAGGAGGGCTGCCGTGAGGTTGGAGAGAAGCAAGGAGAAGGTTTTGGAATGAGCAGTTCTAGGTAAGGGTGCCCGGTACTTTTAGGGTAAGGCTGAAGGGATCAGAGGAGGAGGTTGGACTGAAGCTGCGCTTTCGCCCAGGTGGCTTCTTACGCCTGGGTCTCCCATCCTCGCGCCAGATTCCTTCTTTGTCTATGCTGTGTCAGTTACACCTGGGTCTCCTGGGAGCCGCATCTGTCCTGAATCTGGATCAGTCTCTCCGCAGCCAGAACAGACGAGACTCCTAAAGCGCGGGCGGAGCCGTGCAGCCTCGCCGGGTTCTGCTCTCGCCGCAGGCACCACCCCTCCCTTCTGCAGGCCCCGCCCACCGCAGGCCCCGCCCCGCCCCGCGCTAGCCCGCCAGGCCTAGGCGGCGCCGACGCGCTTGGCGGGAGATAGGAAAGTGCATCTGTGCGCGCCGGCGGCAGCCGTGGTTCCTGCAGGCGGGCGGCGGGACCTGCGGACGCGCTGAGGCCCGGGAGCGCGGTGCGGGGCCCGGAGCGGCCAGAGCAGTCCGTGTCCTGACCCCGGCCCGGCTCCCGCTCCGGGCTCGGCCGGCGGTCTGGCGGGCTCGGCGCGGCCCGGGCCGGGGGATGTCTCGGCGGACGCGCGGGTGAGCGGGCGGCGGGCGGCGGGGGCCCCCTTTACATCTGCCTCCTCCGGGCCCCTCCGAGCGCCAGTCGGGGCGGGGGTTCTCGCGGGAAATGTTCTTCGCCGGCCGCCCGTCGCTGGGGCGCGCGCAAAACCCGGCTCTAGGGACCCCTCGCTGGGCTCCCGGTGCCTGCTGGGCCGCGGAGAGCGGCGGGCGGGTCCCCTGAGACCCGGGCCAAGCGCTGCATGATGTCATTTCGTCTCCCGCCTGATTGCGAGGAGGGGGTGGGACGGCCGGTGTCAGCTGGAAGGCTCTTTACTGGGGAGGGAGAATGAGTCTCCAAGTCAGTGTGAGCGGGAAGCCACCGCCTGGTGGGACACGTTTGTCGCTGAAGCCCAGTTTTGTTCAGATTTGGCATTGGGCATTTCTTGTCCGCTTTCCGGAGGCACAGAGGCCCCCAAGCCCTCTACCCACCCGCGTAGGGTGCCGAGGCTGCGGGTCCATTGTTTTTCTCAGTCGGGTTCCGGGTCGGCTCGATTCGGTTTCGGAGTCGTCTTCCTGTTCCACATAAGAAGTTTGGGGCAGCTGGGGTTAACGCTGCGAGAACGGACGTGTGTCAAAGCCACTCTGCCAGCAGCCCCTGGGGCAAAGGCAGGAACTGAGGCTCCATTTTATTCGTTCCCCCGGGATTTAAGTGGCACGCTCAGCCTGGGCCTCTGTGTATCTGCACCTGTGTGCCTGGAGCTTGGTCTCCGGGTTTTGCAGCCTGTATGAGGGAACGGTGAGGTCCTGCCCGGTTCCTCCTGTGTGTCTTCAGCCCAGATTACCTTAGGCCAATCTAAAGCTGTTGGAACTAGTGTTCGCAGACAGAGGGTGTAGATGGCCGCCAAGCATGTGGTCCTTAGGTAGTGGTCCCCGGGTCTGGCACACAGGGACTATCTTGCTCAGGTCCCCGTGCCCCAAGAGGAGTTTTCAGGAAGTGTTTCTCCCAGAGTGACTGTCCCTAGGCCATTTCCAGGTCCTCTGCCACTTCTGCCCTTGGGTTCAGTGGAGGAACACCCTCCCGTGTGAGAAAGGGCTCTGTACCCCTGCACTCCTGCACCCTCCACTCCTTCCTTGGCCACTTCTTTTACTCCCCTGTATGTCAGTGCCCACTTCCTACTCAGCCTCTGACTCACCTGGCCATGGAGCCGCAGAGCCCAGCACATCCAAGGACAAGAGAAAGAGTGTGGCACCAAGGTGTGGCTGTCTCCAGGGACTGATCGGCTTTTCAAGCTGGGGTTTCAGTGTGAGGACTTAGAGATGTGCAGTGAAGGAGATTCAGATCCTGTCTGTGGATCTGGCAAATGGTATAACCCCTGTCCCCCTCAATTCTGTGAAGTGGGGACGGTGAGAATGAATGGGAAGTGGATGGCAACAGTCTGTGGATGACAAGATTGTTGTCTCAGAGTTCTCTTGGCTGTTCTGAGATGCTGTCCCTATTGCACACAGAGTGTCCATGTAGATCGCTTTCATCCTGAAGGGACATTTGGTGAACATGTGATAGAAGTGGAGCTCATGCTGGGTACTGGAGAAGCACGCATGATTTCTGTCATTGAGTCTGGGGACAGTTGATTTTAAAGCCGGTGTTTTGTATGTTTTTTTTTTTTTTTTGCATTGTGTGTTGGTATCTTGGAGGTTTTTACTTCATGCGTTATTATGGTAGAAGTGATATAGGGGAATGAAACTCCCAACCTACTATGTCCACCAGTTCGTGTTCTCTAAAATCAAAGAATGGATTTTAGAAACTATGGAGGTGAGAGTAGAATATATTTATTGAGAGAAAGCTTCTGAGAGACAGAAGGGGTCTCAAGCAGGTTGCCAAGAACTGTCTTTTCCAGGGACTTTTATAGTGTAAACTCATGGGGTGAGATGGGTTTAAGGTGGGGAAAACTGGGAACTCACAAGGCAGATGGGCATAAGATGGGACATAGCTATAGTTAGCCAGTAAGAATAATAGTTCAGGTAAAATTGATTAAATTGGGGACAAATGGGGAAGCAAGTCACCTAGAAAGTGGGCATTTTTAGAGAGCCGTGACTCCTTAGGGGGTTGGAATGGTGATCAGACTTCCTCAGGGTGATAGGGAACTATTTAGAATATCAGTCCTCAGGACATGGATGCATTTGTTTGATCTTTTGTCTTGAGGCCTGGCCCACAGCAGGAGGTGTCTTATCTCTCCCACAGTTGCAAGGTATTCTGGTCTTCTGCATTGGCTCCATCAAGGACCCAGCCCTGTCTGACTGCCTGTATTTCTAACTAACTCAGCTGCCTGCAACAGAAGGCCTATGAATCGAGGTCTGGAATGACAGCACGAGACTGAATTCCAGACCCTTTTGTGATTGATGTACTGTTGATGTATTTGAGACTTTTTAAAAATTTACTTTAACATTTTTTTTTTTTGTCTTTTTTGAGATGGGGTCTTGCACTATACAGTTCAGGCTGGCCTTGAGCTCACTTTGTAGCCCAGGCTGGTCTTGAACTCCCAGTGATCCTCCTGCCTCAGTCTCCTGAGTACTGGGATTACAGGCATGAGCTGCCACCCCTGGCTTTAATTAGCATTTCTTATTGGGGAGAATGCAACAGCTTTGCACTTGTTTGTTCTTTCATTCATGTAGCCAGTGCTATGCTGGGCAAACATTTTTAAAGCTTTTCAGTGTCAAACTCCAGGCTGATGGAGGTGGAGCTGACCTTTGTGGACCATGGCAGGAGAGGCAGTTACAGCACAGGGCCTAGGAAAAGAGGGTTTTTTTTCAGTGTACTGTGGGTGCTGGAGTGGCTGGGAAGTATTGGCTGATTCTAGGAAGGTATGCAGACACCCCGGGAAGCCTTCTTTGGCACAAGGCCCGTGCTTACCTTGCTTGTTTGGAAATTTGTGGGCTTTTCCTAGTTTATAAATGTGTAACCTAGGACCATGCCTGAACAGAGGTGGCCAAATGCAGGTCTTGCCATGTGGAGTTGGGGAAAGGTTACCAACCTTCTGTGAACGCTTGCCATCTTTTCTGTGGCTATTAAACTGGATAACTAGGAGCATCTTAGAAAATTACCTGTTAGAAAGTAAAAACCTTCAGAAATCAGATGCCTGTGCCGTGATTTTTTTTCTTTCATTAACTATGCCCATGTACAGCCGTGACTTGAAAAAGGATGTGCAGAATTGGACATACTTACAGAGAGAAGGTATTTGAAATATTTTCACTGAATAATGTTTCTTGAAATTCTGGTGCTTGATGATTGCATATACTGTGTTTAAAATATCCAATACAAGGGTGAGTTTGTTATTGAAAAGGAAATATTAAGTGGAGTCTGGTTTGAATATTATGTTCTTGGTGAGATCTTAAACTGTGCGAGAATAGAACCCAGGCCCTTGTGTGTGCTGGACAACCGCTGAGTTATACCCCTAGCTTTTGAAATCATTTGAATATTCCTGAAAATAAAAATAAGAATAAAGAAGAAAGTAAAAGTACCATATAGCAGTAAGTATTTCATTAAAGGATTTAAAAAGAGAAGGGCAGAAGTGTATGTATATTTTGGACGGGGAAAAGGGTTTTACTGTTAGTCCAGGCTGGCCTTGAACTCATTGTGTAGCCCAGGCTTGTCTCAAGGTCTCATCCTCCTGCCTCAGCCTCCCAAAGTGCTGAGATAACAGGCATATGGTACCACACCAATGAGATTAAATTTCAATGAGTTTTCATGGGAACATTTGAATCATAGTACTGTTGGACAACTAGGAGGCCTTTTGTTTTTTTGAGACTTATGCCCCCCCTCCCCCTTGAGACGTGGTCCCACTATGCAGTTTCAGGCTGGCCTTGAGCTCACTTTGTAGTCCAGGCTGGTCTGGAATTTACACGGATCCTCCTACCTCAGCCTCCCGAGTGCTGGGATTACAGGCATGAGCTACCATGCCCAGCTTCGTTTTGTTTTTTTTTTTTTGAGACAGGATCTTGCTACATAGTCCAGGCTGGCCTTGAATTCACTATGTAGCCCAGGCTGGAACTCAGCAATTTTCAGCCTCCCAAGTGTTGGGATTGCAGGTGTATGTATGCTATTATGCCTGGTTCCTTTTCCTTTTTTTAAAACAATAATTGAATCTAGTGACGTAAAGCTAGTTTGTTTGTGGTTTTTGTGTTTCTCAGGCAGGATCTTGCTTTGTAGTTCACACTGGCCTAGAACTTACTATGTAGTTAGGCTACCCTCAAACTTGTAGCAGTCTTCTTGCCTCAGCCTCCCAAGTGCTGGGATCACAAGTGTTCACCACTGTATCTGGCCTCCCTACCTTTTTAGAGCAGAAAAAGTAAAAACCTAACACGTCAACCCTTCAGCTCTAGAGTTGGCCTGCCACTGGCCACCTGCTGTCCTCCTGTGATGCGATGTCGTTGACCTTTAACTTGTTCTCCTGCAGCGAGGAGCTGGATGAGCTGCACTACCAGGACACCGACTCAGAAGTGCTGGAGCAGAGGGACAGCAAGTGTAAGGTCAAATGGACTCATGAGGAGGTGAGTGGGCCCGGGACTGGGAGAGGGCTGATGGGCAGCCGGGAACTGGCTAGAGCTCCCCAGCTGAGCTGGGAGTGTCTGCCTGATGGCTGCACTGTCGGAATGAAGAGGAATAGCCAGTGAAAGACAGATGGGCCCTCCACTTTTCTCCTGACCTCTTCTCAGGGCGTCCTGGGGGACTCTGCCCTCTGAGGACTGGGTGGGAAGGAGGGGTGTGGCAGTAGCTGTTGTGTTCCTGAGTGGCAGGCATGTTCTGCCTGCTATGTTGATTGTGCATTTTGCTCCTCAGTCTTAGTTAGTTTTCTGCTGTTATAACCTAATACCAGAGATTACGAAGTTTATAAAGAATAAGGTTTATTCACCTCACCATTCTGGAAGCTGAGATGTCCAAGTTTTGCTGGTGAGGCTGTGTCTGGTCAAGGTCTTCTTGCTGGTGGAAACTCTGGCTGTTCAGAGGTAACATTAGCACATAGCAAGAGAATGCCTGTGAGAGACATCTATGGGGACTTTTACGACAGACCTGTTCTCAAGATACTAATCCCTGAATCTATGGAGGGACCAATCTATTTATGATTGGCCTAGTCACTTCAAAGTTCCTTTGGTTACACTTTGTTTTTTGGCAATACTAGGGACTGAACTTAGTGCTTTTATACTAAGTTACATGCCCAGGCCTTTTTGAGTTTGAGACATTCTCACCAAATTGCCCAGGCTGAGGCTGACTGTGTAATCTTCCATCTCTGCCTTCCAGAGTGCTAGGATTAGTTTTGGCTTTTTGAGACTTGCTGTGTAGTCTGGTCTGGCCTTGAACTCTCTCCAAACTCAGCCTCCCCACTGCTGGAACTATGGTCCTGTGCCACCACTCCTGGCTGGTTACAACTGTTACAATGGGGATTAAAGTTTTTTTGTTTGTTTTCTTTTTTATTTGGCGTTGGCTTGGGGTGGAGCGGGGTGAGTTTTGAGACACAGTCTCACTCTGTACTTAGGCTGCCCTTGAACTCACTGTGCAGCCCAGGCTGGACTAGAATCAGGGCAATCCTCCTGCCTCAGTCTCCTGAGTGCTGAGATTTTAGGCATGTACTACTATGCACAGTAGGATTAAATTTCAGCATGGGTTTTAGTGGAAACATTTGAACCATAGTACTCTTGGGCTGTTGGGAGGCTCAGACAAATCTGCAACCCCTTGGTTTTTTTGTTTGTTTGTTTTTTGTTCTTTTTTTGAGACAGGGTCTTGCTGCATAGTTCAATCTGGCCTTGAATTCACTATGTAGCCCAGGCTGGAACTCACAGCAATCCTCCTGTTTCAGCTTCCCAAGTATTGGGATTACAGATGTGTGCTACCATGCTTGGCCTCTCTTCCTTTTTAAAAAAATAACTGAATGTAGTGATATCAAGCTCTGACTTGGTTTTCTGCTAGCTGCATATTATTTTGTTTTATTTTTCTGCAATACTGGGGATTGAGCCTAAGGAGTGCAGGGCTGTATCCCTAGGCACCCCCTAGCCCTTTTTTCCCCTTTACCCCCCCCCCCCTTTTTAAAAATTTTTTTTGTCTTTTGCTTTTTCTTTTTTATCCATACCAGGGATTGAACTCACAACCGCACACTTGCAAGGCAGGTGCTTATGCCGCTGAGCTAAATCCCCAGCCCCTCTCCCCCTATCCCTTTAAAAAAATTATTTTTTTCCTGCAGTACTGGGGATTGAACACTTTGAACTGATCTATAATTCCCAGCCCTTGTATTTATTGTTTTTATATATGTTTTATTTGTTTTTGTTCTTTTTATTTTTCTGAAACAGGGTCTCCCCATAGAATTCAGGCTGGCCTTGGACTGTGTAGCCCAGTCTGGCCTGGAATTTATGGTGACCCTCCTGCCTCAGCCTCCCGAGTGCTGGGATTACAGGTGTGCACCACCATGCCCCATGTCTAATAGTTTTTGTGAATATTTATTTTTATCTTGCTTGGGAAGATTCTTAGGTTATAAAGTAGTTATCATTTTACAGAAATTTTCCTCCCTTTGTCTCCTTTTTCTTTTCTTCCACTTTCTGTATTATACATTGAATCCAGGATGTCACACATGCTAACCACATAGTCTACCAGTGAGGTACACCCCCAGCTAGGCCTTTTCCTTGGATATTTGTTTGAGACTCCTAATGGAATGATATTCCACCTCTATTTCTTTGATGTGTTTAATGTTAGTCTGCTGTTTTCTTTGCTTAGAACTTGCTGTTTGAGCTGGTTATAGTGGACTGTACTTGTAGTTGTAGCTACCTGGGAGGCTGAGGCAGGAGGATCACTTGAGACAGAATTCAAGGTCAGTTTAGGCAGTAGAGCAAGATCGCATCTTAATAAATAAAAAAAAAGCTTGCTGTATGATCAGTAAATCATTCCCTAACTGTTCAAGATGATTCTTTAGCTAAGTACTAAGCAGACTTTTTTATTCATGCCACTGTGAATCACTTTTTTTTGGTATTGAGACTCAAACTGAGGACCTTGTGCTTGCCAGGCAGGCACTGTGCTGCTAGGCTGAATCCCTGTATTCTGCTCTTATGAGCTTGGAAGACTAAACAGGCCTGGGTTCCTATTTCAGTGCTGCTCTACCCCTGGCCTGGAGAGAAGGCCAGTGCCAGGTCCAAGGAGCCTGCTGTAGTCATCTTCGGCCTTGCAGGACCCCACAGGACAGGAGTAGTGTCCATCACCTCTCCACTGGGTCTCTGCTGTCTTGCTCGAAGGCTTCTAGCAGATAGGCGATTCTTGCTGATAGTCTGTTGGATCAGAGCGCACTGTTGCCTGAGAGGTTGGTAAAAGTTTCGTGGAGAAAATGACTTTTGAGCTCAGGATGAAAATTTGGAAATTCAGCATCGAGGGAGGTGAATCTGCAAATCGCTGGGTGAGTCAGAGTGAGAAGTGTGGCAGTCTAGTCTGGCTGGCAGGAAGGGTCCAGTAGAGGAAAAAATGGGTGAATGAACAGAAAGACAGTTGGGAACTGATTCCTGGAGGGAGCCAGCTGAGAAGCACTGCAAGTTTGCGGCTCTCTCCCTCCCTTCTTTCCTGTCTTCTGTGGTGCTGGGAGTTGAACCCAGGACCTTTGCACTGAGCTGCATCCCCAGCTCTTTCTAAATTTTGAGACAAGTTCTTGCTTAGTCTCTAAATTGCCCAGCCTGGATTCAAAAGTTGTGATCTTGTTGCCTCAGCCTGGCAGAGCGCTGGGATCACGGGGACATGCTACCGTAACAGTGCTGTTACAGTTTTTAGAAGTGCTGGGCTTGGGAGGTTGGCAGAGCAGGGGAGGGACAGAATGGAACCTCGTTTCAGGGAAGCACATCTGCGGTGCTTGGGTTGGAGAAGATCTTTGAGGTGGCCAAGAGACCAGCGCTGAGGGGGTAGAGAAAGTGCAGCCCAGAGTACCGCATTAAAGGTGCCTGTTTAGCCACTTTTAGGTGTATAGTTCAGTTGTGTTAAGTCGTGTTTGACCACTGTTGTGCAACACACCTCTAGAGCTTTTCACCTTGGAGAGTTGGCACCATCTGGGCAGAGCTCATTCCCTCACTTCTTCCTGCCAAGCCTTTGTGCTTTCTGTTTCTGTGGTGTAAGTACCTGTCTGAGCAGGGGCTCCCCTTTGGTCTTTTTGTCCACATCCCCTGCTTTGCTTTCCCTGGGCCTTTCTTTCTCTCCCCAAACTGCACTCCCATACTTGCTCTTCTCCACCTACAGCCCCTCTGACTCACCCAGAGATTTGCAGGTTGACCTCCCTCAATGCTGAATTTCCAAATCCTCATCCTGAGCTCAAAAGCCACTTTCACCACAGAATGTTCCCTGGCCTCATAGGCGCAGCAGATACGACATTTGTCCTTCTGTGAACAGCTCTCTGCCCTTGGCATACTTTTTCAGGGTCACCAATCTTGATAAAGGCTAATATTCCATTCATTGTGTGCATAATATTATATATATATATACTATTTAGTCTATTAAATTTCAAAAAAATCAATTTGAGGAATACTTTGTAAAATCAGCCACAACCATTTAAATTAAGTGCAGTTCAGTGAATCTCTACAAATGTTTATATTTAGTCCCAGAACTACCAGGATCACGTTATGGAATATTCCCATTGCTCCAAGTGTACTTTCTTAACTGCTGGCCTCAGACAACCACTGACACCTTTTTGTCCCACTTGCTTAGTTTATGTTTTCTAGGATATCATGTCCATGGAATAATAAGTATGTACTTTTTTGTTTTTTTTGAGGCAAGGTCTTGCTATATAGTATGTAGTCTAGGCTGGCTTTGAATTTAGTGTGTCCCGGGCTGGATGGCACTTAAAAGGCATGGGCCTTGTAAGTGCTGGGATTACGGGCATGCACCCCTACCATACCCAGCTTCGGTGCATACCGTATTCTTATGTGTGACCTCTTTGGCTCATAGTGATACTGAAATTCATGCTGTATGAATCAGTGGTTCATTTTCAGGAGCCTATTTTGATAGGTTGTGTTTTCTTCTGACTCTTCCCACACTGCAGCAGGTGAAGGGTACTTCTTACAAGCACAGTGGGCCTTGACTACTGCCCAGATCTATCAGTGGTTTGATGTAGAGGCCTGAATCAATCCTACCCATGGACTAACCCCAGCTGTCTCCAAAATCATTCTCTCCTTCACACTCTCCCTGCATTCTGGCTATACCGCGTTTCTTTTGAACCTATTCTTTAGTCTCTCTGAATAAGCAATCAGCGTATCCCCAGGCATGGAGTGGCTTTGTTTCTGTTTGTAGGAGGTTTCATGAGCAGCTGCCTCTTTCCCTAGTGTAAGCCCTATGAATACTGGGCAGATACGTTGCTGCCTGCTTCTGTGACTACCACCTGGCTCATAGTAGGTGCTCACTTCACGACAGAATAGGTGAACCAGGCTCCATTGTGGGTAGCTGTGAGGTTCTTGCACGTGTGAGCCGAGTCCTTTGTCTTTCTGGCATTGGCAGGATGAGCAGCTGAGGGCCTTGGTGAAGCAGTTCGGACAGCAAGACTGGAAGTTCCTGGCCAGCCATTTTCCTGTGAGTATGGCCCCCCTGGGACCATGTGTGCCCAGAACAGACTTTCTACGAGGAAGCAAAAGGAGTTTCTTACCAGCACCCCTAGAACAAAACGATCTATGCAGGACCTTTTGTCCAAAACTGGAATTTGAGGCACTCTGTCAGAAGCATCTTCACACAGCATGCCTGGTGGCCTCAGGCTGAGATGCTTGTCTCTGAGTGTGATCAGTGACACATTTGCATTTCTTCCTGTGAGTCAGGAGTGAACAGGTACTCCATTTCTTGACAGTGAGACTGAAACTGGGGAAAAATGATACCTGGAAGGCTTGGTGGTGAGGCCCCTGCAGATCTGGTCACACATCTGAGCTTTTAGAGTCTCCTGGGGAATGCAGATGGGCTGTCCCCACTGGCGCCCTCACCCTAGGACTGCAGGTGTCTGGGAGGGAGGAGTGTTGAGGACCTGCAGTCTGGTTCCCTGAATCACCAGATCTCTCCACTTTCTTTTCCTCATTTCCTCTGTGTAATCAGAACCCTTCAAGGAATAAAAATACCCTCCCAGAAGAAAGCAGGGATCTGTGACATGCCCCAGAAGGCTTCTGTAGAATTTGAGATGGTGGCCCTCTGTTTGGTAGAGGTGACTTTCCCCTGGGACCTGAGTTTCTCCTTTGTAGCAAATGAACACATCCATATTCTGGTGTCTGGCGCTGTGGGTACTCAGGAGAGGCCACACCCACCTGCAGTATGCTTGACCTCAGGCTCCTGAGCCCAGGGCAGTCTTGTGGTCCCAGAAGGTTTCATATTCCTGTTCTTGTTTTATTCTTAGAACCGCACAGACCAGCAATGCCAGTACCGCTGGCTGAGGGTTTTGAATCCAGACCTTGTCAAGGGTCCATGGACCAAAGAGGAAGACCAGAAGGTAACTGCCGATGGGGGCTGCAGCCCTAACAGGGTCCTCCCGACCATGGAGAGGCAGCTCTTCCTGCTGGCGGGGCGTCCAGCTGAGGGCCAGCTGTGATGGCCTGACATCCTCATGTGGGCCTGTCCCTGAGTCTGTTTCCAGGGCTCTCCGCTTCTCATCTACTCAATGAAGGCTGTTCCCTTTTTGATCCATAAAGGGAACCGTGAATAGTGTGTCTACCCTACAGTACCTACCAAGCTAGTTCAGCTACTCTGATTGGTTTGTTTCTTTTTTCGTCTTTTTGAGACAGGGTTTCACTATGCAGTTCAGGCTGACCTTGAGCTCACTGTGTAGCCCAGGCTGGCCTGGAATTTACGGTGATCTTCTTACCTTGGCCTCTTGAGTTCAGGGTTACAGGCATGTGCCACTGTGCCTGGCCTTATGTAGTCTAGTTTCATAGGTGGAAACCCAGGCTAGGAAGTGGCAGCAGCGTGACTACCCTGGCCCACTTTTGAGGTTTCCCTTGTCTCATGCTTCTGTCTGATGTCAGCCTAGGAGATGCCATTCCACTGTGGCCGCCATAGCTTACCAGGGAAGAGAGGAGGCAACAGGAGCTGCATAATTTTAAAACTCCTTTTAACATCTTTTTTGTTGTTGATCAGACACGTGGTTCCTATAAAACTTTAAGCTATACCAAAATGAAGTTGAGTGTTTCCACACCACAAATCCCTTTGCCGGAAGTCCCTCCTTCCCAGTTTGCTGAGGCCCCTCTGCGTGTGAGAACATGGGTATCCACAATCCAAGAGGGGTCTGGCTTGGCTCAGATGGTTGTTTATTTGTGCTCTGAGCAAGGGGCCTCACTGAGGGGACAGTTGGGGACTGAAATCCAGCCCTGCTCAGCTGTGACTTGGGGCTGTACCCTGATGATTTGCACAGAAGTGCTGGTGGGGGTCGTGGCACTCCGTCATGGCTAGAGCTAGAAGGTCTGTCCCCTGTCCTTAGTCCCTGTGGCCCCTCCAAGGGGAGTGAGCAGTAGGTGCTGTGGGTGTGGAGCCCTGTGGGGAGGTCCGTCTCTGCCCTTTTCTGTGTTGACTGGTTTGAACCCTGAAAATGGACCGGGAGGGGTTCTGGCTCCTTTTCCTTTGTTTCCTCTTCAGTCTTGAGAATGTCAGGTGCTCTTGGCCTTGGTTTATTGCAGGCAGTAAATGATAAGGACGTGATAAGATGCCTAGGCAGTCACATGAACTGAGTGGTGTCCCCCATAACCATCACACTGGTTCCTGGCTTGTCTGAGAGGATGGGACCCTGGCTCCTCTCAGGGCCACAGAGGGGCTCCTGTAGATGCAGGGGTGGCCTGTCGGGCTGGTTCACAGAGGTTCTTTTTTGAGGTCATTGAGCTGGTCAAGAAGTATGGGACGAAGCAGTGGACGCTAATTGCCAAGCATCTGAAGGGCCGCCTGGGGAAGCAGTGCCGGGAGCGCTGGCACAACCACCTCAACCCTGAGGTGAAGAAGTCGTGCTGGACGGAGGAGGAGGACCGGATCATTTGTGAGGCCCACAAAGTGCTGGGCAACCGCTGGGCAGAAATCGCCAAGATGCTGCCTGGGAGGTGAGCTGCCTGCAGGGGATTTGGGGGCTGGGGAGGTGAGGTGGTGAGGTCCAGCACCTTGTCCTCAGGGTTCTCAGATGCAGGCAGTCAGGAGGAGGGGCAGCTCCCCAGGAAGATCCTGAGCTTGAGAAGACAAACTGCCAAGGGAGGCCTCAGCCAGAAGGTCACGCTGTAACTGGAAGCTACTCAAAACGGAAACAATGAAAAATATCAGTCTTCTCTCCCTACTTTTTATTAAAACGGGTTCATGCTAAAAGTTCTGGCATTTACCTCCCTATTTATAAATGGTACTTGTTTTGTTTTGGTCTGGGGATTGAACCCAGGGCCTTCAGTCAGCTGTACTTTATGTATTTATTTTTTGAGACAGGGTGTTACTGAGTTGCAAGCAGGCTTGGGTCAGACTTGAAATCCGCTTTAGCCTCCCAGAGTCCCATCCCCTCACAGTGCTGGGATTATGGGCCCGCACCACTGTGCCTGGTCAGTGTGGTGTGTTTTATCTTAGTTTTCAGCTACAGGAAAAGATGGAACTCACGACCATGGGCTTGCAAGGCAGGCGCTTATGCTGCTGAGCTGAATCCCCAGCCCCAGATTTAGCTTTCTTAGACTTCCTGCACGCTCTGCCTCCCCACTTCCCCAGTATACTGACCTCATCTCAGCTAAGACAGCAGTGCTTATGGTGTCATTTTGCAGATATAATTCAGTTACTAGAACTACTTTCTGGCATGATATTTTCTTCTTCCCTGAAGTTTTTTCTGGAGTTGATCATTGCCTTGTTTTTCATTCACACAGGTTTCAGTGTAGCTTTTAGACTTTTGTCAGTGACCCATCATAGCCTCAGCGTTGCTATTCTTCAAAGGCTTACACTGAATTAGGCAATATATTGGACTCTTTTCCCTTCAGAAAACCAATGCTAGACATCTTTGTTCTTTTCCATTTGCCAGTCACTTTTTAAGACTGTTGCCTGATAACCTTGGAGCATTCATCTCCTTGCGTCTGTCCTGTGTTGGATCCCTCTTCTTTCTTGGTTTACCTCCTTTTTTTGGTGGAGTACATCCTTCTTTATCATCCTGAGGTCAGTCAAAGGGAGGTCAATTTTTGGATATGAATATCCAATGATATTTATATTTGATAGTTCTTTTTCCTTTCTCCTTTTTCTTTCATTTCCTTTCCTTTCTTCCTCCTTGTTTTTTGTGGTCCTAGAGATTGAACTAGGATCTTTTACATACTAGCCAAGCATTCTACCACTGGACAACATTCCCACACCATTTATGTATGTATGTAAGTATGTATGTATGTATGTAAGTGGTTTTTTGAGTCAAGGTCTCATCATGTTGTTTAGGCTGGCCTTGAGCAGACTGTAGCTCAGATTGACCTCGAACTTATGACAGTCTTCCTGCCTCAACCTCCCAGGCAGCCTCCCAAATGCTGTAATTACAGTGGACCCTGGACTTATGAACTCAGTTTGTTCACAAGGACTGGTTGTAGCTCTAGTTGGTTGTAAGTCAAGACCATTTTTCCTATACGAAATAATGGAAATACCCATAATGCATTTTTTTGTTTGTTTGGTTTTGGTACTGGGGATCAAACTCAGGACCTTACGCTTGCCAGGCAGGCACTTACACTGCTGAGCTAAATCCCTGGCCCCCATAATGCATTTTGACCGCACAAAGCAGCCCCTAACTAACTTTTTCATGATTAAAAAAAAAAAACTGTATAATGTGCGTAATTAACAAGAAACACCAATAATTTTCCTAGGGTGTTCACCAAAATGTTACAAAATGTGTCTGGCTTACAAGAAACAGTTTCGTACTGTACTCACCATTCAGGTTGAAGTCTTTCGCGGAGGCTGAAATGGAAGGGGGTTGATTAGTGTTTGGAAAGAGAGTCTTCTTTATAGGAACATCAGGAATCCAGCTCTCTGGTGTCCTTTCTCTCCTTGGATGAGCCTGAGCCCAGTAGCACCTGCTTTGGGCTCATGAGGTCTCAATCTTTCGAGAACTAAAAACTGCCTTTTCTTTAACACTGTTTTTATCATGATTTTCTTCTTTAGCTTTTTTGTCTAGCTTTTTGGGGGCCATTTTGTTAGCCATAGTTACATAAAGTACTGACTGAAATCATGTCCACAAACATATATATCTGGGCTCAGACTGATGCTTGTGTATGTTTATATGTGCTTTTCTGGCATCACAAGTCTTTGTTTACAACTGCATAAGCAGCATGTATGTCATGACTCGAGACTTAGGTCTTAAGTTAACCCTAACTTAAACATAATTCACGGTGTTAGTGTATGAGGCTAGTCGTAATTCAAGGGTCCACTGTATGTGCCACTGTATGTGCCACCATGCCCGTCTTATCCTCAGACCTTTTACAACTTTATCTTGAAACAATATCCAGCCTTGCCTAGGCTGGCCTTGGCTTGCTTTGGCCTTCTGAGAAGTAGCTAGAATTATAGGTGATTACCACTGTGGCCAACCCAATCGGTCTTTGGAAATTATTTTGACTAAACATTTGTACTTTCTGTGCTCTCACTTCTCCTTTTGTCTTGCACTATGTTCTTATACTGGTAACGGCTGATTTTACTATTGATCAGATGTTTTGAAATGCCTTCTTGTTTGTTTATTTGCTAGTTGCATTTTTGTACTGGACTCTCCCTTTAAAGTTGGTTGACCACTCACATTTAGTTGCTGAAAGTCCTTTAAAACACCTTGCCACGTGGGCTGTGCTTGTCTGTTGGTGGGTTCTGCTCCAGGTAAATGGGTATCCACTGACTTTTTGGGAGAATATTGCAAGAACTGGTCAGTTTTCTCTGGAATTGTTCCTTTGCCTGGAGATGAATGATCCTTCAGACTGTTGCTGGGATATCTGCTCCCAGTGAGAGTACTGGTCTGGGAGAAGGCAGGGAGAAGGGGGCTGGGCGTCCCTCATCCAGGGTATGGATTCTCACTGAGTCCATCTCAGCCCTGTGCACCAGCCCCACCTCTGTTGTGGCCAGGGTTGCCAATCAGTTCTTCCTAGAGAATAAACCTCCCCAGTCCCACAGTTGAAGCCAGGACCAGGAATAATTTTGAAATGATTGCTCTGTTTTCAGCCTGTGCTTCATCCCTGTTCCTCAGTGCATCTGATTCCTCTACCCTTTCACAGTTCTGTGAGGATCCTCTGGATGATTTGATTCTGTTCTGGCCAGAATCTTTTCCTGGATTGGTTTGGTTTCAACTCCGTGCTCGCCTACCTGCTTTCCATCTTCTCTAGGCTCATAGAAATGTCGTATTCTCGGCTCTCTTCTACTCTCTTCTCTTTGTTCTTGGGCATTTTTCCCTTACCGTATTGTATTAAATTTGAGTCCATTCTTTGTCCCTGGAAGAAGAGAGCAAATGCAAGGTGATGGTTTTCCTAAGAATGGAATTTTGTATTTTCACAACTCAGGGCCTGAGTATGTCATCTTTTAGGGCCTTCCTGTCACTTAGATCTCTTTCCTTGTGTGGCTTGCTGACTTGCAGATACCACCAGTCTGTCCTTGGTCACTTGGTGGCCTTTGGCAACCCTGCCTCTGTGTGGTCCTCAGGTGTCATGAATGCTTTCTGACCACTCTGTCAGCCTGGACCGCTCTGCTGTCTTGGACCTGTCATGCAGCTCACAAGCTCTCCTGTGTCAGTGCAGTGCTTGGCAAGGTGTTATTTGAGAATTCTTCTCTGGTCTTCCAGACTGTGCTTGGTATCTGTGACCTTTGCATAGTGCCCAGGCCTCTTGTGAGTGGCATGTACCTCAGTTATGAGCAGATGAAATACCTGTGTCCCTGGTTAGATGAGATTAAATGGCAAGTCCTTGTCTCATTTATTAATACATCTTCAGTGCCTAGAATAATGCCTGACAGATGTTTTGTAAATGCATATGAGCAGAAGCATGAGTCTCCTTTGTAGCTGAACTCTGACCTTGGGGGTGAAAGGGCTGGGGTGATGTTTGGAGCCAGACCCCCAGGATGCAGAAATTCAAGCACAAGGGGTTTCTTGAACAGAGACTGACATTTGCCAGGGAAGAAGTGGGGAACAGAGATGGGGCCCAGCAAGGTGGGACATAGGGCCAAGCATGTGTGTGCAGGGGCGGGTGGGTACATCCTAGGCTTCTTTGGTGGTCTGAGGACCAAGCTCTCAGCAAAAGCCAATGACAGGAACCCTCAGGGCACCCAGGGCCAGGTGCACTGCATGTGGGGAGGATGTGGGTGAAGTGCCAGTCAAACCCACCCCACACTCCTACCCAGGCAGCACCGTGTCCTGAAGGCCTAGAGTGGAAACGACCAGACATATGGAACCTATGACTGGACTAGTTGCTTAGCCAGACTGCTGTTCTCTGTGTAGCTCCATTTCAAGGGGAAAGCACTCCATTCAGAAGGAACTGCCTAGTGTGGTACTTCGTATACTACTGTAGTCCTCTGTGCTACTGCTTGGCTCGACTGTCCTGTGCTCCATACTCCTATCTGCTTCTCTAACACCCTGCACTTCTGTGCTACTTGGGCGTGCTAGTATATGCTACTACCGCCTGACTCTACTCCTCCCTGACTTTACTGCTCTGGAAGTGTTTCCCAGCCTTTGGTAAATGATGGAGTGTGAAGTCATCCTCTGATGTTCTAGATAACACAGTCTGTTTCCTCTGGCTGTTAAAGTCTGGGAAGTGAACAGGGCTTGTGAGACTCAGGCCAGGATTTTTTACAGATGTAAAGTGAGCAGGAACAGGGAGGAGAGTTCAAGACACTTCTTTTTTTTTAAATTGGTACCGGGGATCAAATTCATGACCGCCTGCTTGCAAGGCAGGTGCTTATGCCGCTGAGCTAAATCCCCAGCCCCGACACTTCTATTTTGTACATTTTGCCATAGCCAGAAGGGTACATTTGCTTATTTCACAGAGAGGTGTAGAAATGCTTGGTAAATCATTGAGACTTCATTTTAGAGATGAAAGACACCTTAGAGTTCATCAGGTTGGGCCTTGCATGCAGATGTGGGATGCATGCACTAAAAGCTCAGCTTCAAAGATCCTGGTTTTCTGCTGCAGGACAGACAATGCGGTGAAGAACCACTGGAATTCCACTATCAAGAGGAAGGTGGACACAGGAGGCTTTCTGAGTGAATCCAAAGACTGCAAGCCCCCTGTGTACTTGCTGCTGGAGCTGGAGGACCAGGATGGCCAGCAGGGTGCCCAGCCCACAGAAGACCAGGTGAGGCATCTCTCTACCATGCAGCCTCTGGCTTGCACTCCAGGTTGCTTGCTTTGTCTTGTTGTGTGTTTATCTGAAACTATCGAATTGAACACCTTGTCCACAGTTGCTTGCTAGTGTTGGCCACACGGTCTAACTGTGGCTGTGTGTTTGGAGGGCCTTTCCCTGTGACATACTTCTGTGCCTGACTGCCTATTGGGCAAGGGTGATCGAGTAGTGTGATAGGCAATGTTGAGACCCAGCCCAAGGAGGGACCCCCTTCTCACCTATTTCTATACCTAAAACTGAAAATGTCTTGCCATTAAAAAGAAAAACCCAAGTGTTGGATGAGCATTTGCCTAGCATATTCAGGCCTTGGGTTTGATCCTCAGTGCCACCAACAAAAGAAAAACCAAATTAGGTTTATTGAGATAATTTACATACAGTAATAAAATTCATGCATTTTAGTGTACAGTTGGGTGTTATAACAAAAATATATACGTGTGTTTGTAACTGTCACCAAATCACAACATAAAATATTACCAGCATCCCAGAACTTTCTTGTGTTCTTTTTTACCGTCCTTTTTCTGATTTGTTTTCTCTCTTTTGATTTCGCCTTTTTAGATGGCATACATTTATAATTCTTTAAAAAAAAAACCAATATATGTTGATTAACGTTCCCCTTTCCATATTCCAGAACAAACTATATTTTTAATTTTTTTGTTTGTTTGTTCTGTTTTTCTTGACACTAGGGATCGAACTCACTACCTTGCACTTGCCAGGCAGGCGCCTGTGCCGCTGAGCTAAGTCCCTGGCCCTTTAATGATTCTTGAGTGATTTTTTTGTTGTTGTTGATTTGTTTTGGTTTCTTTTTCTTTCTCTTTTCTTCTTTTCCTTTTCCTTTCTTTGGCGGTCCAGTCCAGTCCAGTCCAGTTAGGCTGGCCTGGAACTTGCAGCATGCTCCATTCCTCTTACTGTACCCTGCTGAAAGGTTATATAATATATTTGCTTGTATTTCTTGTTTTTCCAGTTTTAGTGAATTTCTTGATTCCCTGGTATGAATGTAACCTCAGTAACAAGATGAAATAGTAGCAGGAGAGTTAAGGTGAAAGTCACATAACTCCATCCTTTAGTCCCTGCTCCCTGTGAGTCCTCTTACCAAAGGAGTCTGTTTCTGACAGTCTCTTGGGTGTCTAGGTGGTGTGCTTTCTATGAGATTTTCCTGGTAGAAGAAAAAAATGTCCTTTCTACAGAGAGAGCAAGGGTCTCAGCAAGCATAAAGTCTTGTGGCTGGAGAAGACAGGTCTTCTTTGGCTCTAAGAATCCCCCTTTGCTGTAAGTCAGTTTACTGACCTGGCAGTTGCTACACGTATTTTGCAGTGCTGTCTGGAGTGTGGGCCCTGCTGGGCTGGACCGCGCCATACACCAGGACCCTGAGCACAGTGGGTGTCTGTTCCTGGTTTTTTTTTTTTCCTTATCCATTTTATTCAAACATGAAAAGAAAGAAAGAAAGAAAAGAAAACTAAAAAATTTAAAGTACTTCAATCAGGGGTAACAGTGGTGTATATACATTGCACATTGTCATCCCCCAGATCATTCGTCCAGAGCACAAGACATTTGCCTTCAGTTGTCCAAACAATACTGGTACAAATCTTACTCTTCAGCAAACTCAGGGAAATCAGTGGTATAACTATCTTAATTATTTTTTATGTACATATCTATACATATATACATGTTTTTTCTTTCATTTTGTCACACTAATGGAACACTATGATGTTTACACATGTGTCTTATTTATTTCACTGAGGATGTTCTCAAGGTGCATCCATTTACCTATAAAACTGTCTAGTTTATCATTCTTTATCTCTGAGTAGTACTCCATTGTATAAAAATACCACATTTTTAAAAATCTATTCCTGTGGTGGGCATTTAGGTTATTTCTAAGACCTGGCTGTTCATAAACTGTGCTGCTGTAAACATGGACATGCATATATCACTGTGGTATGATGTTTTTAATTCTTTTGGGAAGGTACCCAGATGGGGAGTAGCTGGTCAAATGGGACCTCTAATCCTAGTTTTTTGAGGAATCTCTACATGGATTTCCACAGTGGTTGCACAGTCTACACTCCCATGAACAGCATTTGTTATTGATTGATTTTTTGATACTAGCTATTCTTCCGGGGTAAGGTGGAATCTCAGTGTTTTTTTCTTTTTTCTTTTTAATCGGTGCCGGGGATCGAACTCACGACCGCCTGCTTGCAAGGCAGGTGCTTATGCCGCTGAGCTAAATCCCCAGCCCCTCAGTGTTTTTTTTTTTTTTTTTTTTTTTTTTTAAAGTTTTTAATTTTTAAAGTTTTTTTTTTGGTATCAAGGATCAAACTTGTGACATTGTGCTTGCCAGACAGGAACTTATACCACTGAGCTAAATCCCTGGCCCCTCAGTGTTGTTGTAATTTGCATCTTTCGAATGACCAGTGATGTTGAACATTTTTTCCTGCATTTATTTGCTGTTTATATTTTTTCATCTGAGAAGTGTGTATGCATCTCAGATACCCATTTTTGAATTGGGTCTTTAAATCTGGGAAGACTGAATTTTTTGAGTTCTTTATATGTTCTTAATAGTAATCCTTTGTCTGAGGACATTTTTTCCCATGTTGTGGGTTGTCTCTTCACTCTGTTGGTGGTTTCTCTTGCTGTGCAAAGCTTTTTAATAAGATGCGATCCCAGCTGTTGATTCTTTGTGATAGTTCCAGTGCAATCTGAGTTTTGTTCATAAAGTCTTTACCTACACCAGTATCTTTAAGAGTTTTACCTATCCTATCTTCCAGCAGATTTACTGTTTCTGTTTTAATATTATGATCTTTGATCCATTCTGATTTTAGTTTAGTACATGGTAAAAGAGATGGGTCCAGTTTTAATCTAGCACCATTTATTAAAGAGGCTATCTTTCTTCCGTTAATGTGTTTGGCACCTTTGTCAAAGGTAAGGTGGCTTAGTGTGTCTGCAGTTGTTTCTGCATCTTCTAATCTATTCACTGATCTTTAGGTTTTTTTTTTTTTTTTTTTTTTTTTTTTTTTGCCAGTGCCACACTGTTTTTATCACAGTTGCTTTATAGTCTCTTCTGTATTGCTATATTCTATATTGCTGGGTCTCTTCTGGTTCTGGTTAAATTTTTGGTTATTTTCTCTAATTCTTTGAGATATGCTATTGGAATTTAGATTGAGATTGCATTGAATCTGTGTAACAGTTTTGGAAGTATGGCCATTTTCATTATATTTATTTTTCCTATCCAAGAGCTAGGGATAGGGGCCGGGGATTTAGCTCAGTGGCATAAGCGCCTGCCTTGCAAGCGCGCAGTCGTGAGTTCGATCCCCAGTACCAAAAAAAAAAAAAAAAAAAAAAGGAAAAAGGAAAATCAAGAGCACAGGGTATCTATTTTCTAATATCCTTTTCAATCTTCCTTTTCAGTATACTGTAGTTTTCAATGTAGAGGACTTTTTACATTCTTTTTTTAGATTGATTCCTAGGTATTTTGGTTTTTTGGTTGCTATTATAAAAGGTATCATTTCCCTCTCAGTGAGTTTGTTTATTCATGTATAAGAAGGCTATTGATTTTTGAGTGTTGACTTTGTGACCATCTATGTTACTGAATTTGCTTATTAAATCTAGAAGTCTTCTAGTGGAGTTTTGGGGGTCTTCTAAATAGAGTATCATGTCATCTGAAAATAACGGCAGTTTAAATTCTTCCTTTCCTATCTTTATTCCTTTTATTTCTCTTATCTAATTGCTCCTGCTAAAGTTTCCAGGACTATGTTGAATAAGATTGGAGATAGTGGTCATCCTTGTCTTGTTAGTACTTGTTTTATATAGCTGAGTGCACTGGTATTTGTTGCATATATATTTGATTTTTATCTCTTCCTGTTGGATTGTTCCCTTTACAAGGATGTAGTGACCTTCTTTATCCCCCTTAATCAGTCTTGGCTAGAAATTCACTGTCTGCAAACAGAATAGCTATCCCTGCCTTTTCTGGATTCCTATTGCATTGGAGTATTGTTTTCCATCTTTTTACTTTCAGTTAATGAATTTCTTTTTTAATTAAATATGTTTCTTGTATGCAACATATTGTTGGATCTTGCTCTTGATCCATTCTGCCAGTCTGTGTCTTTTGACTGGTGAAATAAGACTATTAACATTGATGGTTAAAACTGCTATGTATTGATTTATCATTGTCATGTTATTTTCCTGTTGTTGGATTACCCCCTCCCCACTTCCTTCCAACTGTTTACTTCTCCTGGTAGATTCCTTCTGTTAGGGTTCATGGAGCTGTGGTCTTATTATCTCTTTCTAGAATGTCCTTCAGAACATTTTGGAGTGCTGGTTTGGTGGTCATAAATTTCTCAGATGTTCTTTGTCAAGGAGGTATCATTTCTCCCTCAATTTTGAAAGACAGTTTTATGGGATACATCAATCTGGATTGAAAGTTGTTTTCCTTTAGAACTTGGAGTACTTCATTCCAAGTTTTCCTTCACTTGAGAGTTTGTGCCGAGAAGTCAGCTGTGATTCTGATGGGCTTTCCTTTGTAAGTAATTTGTTTCTTTTCCCTAACAGCTTTTAAGGTTCTATTCTTGTGTTGAATTTCTGGAATTTTGACTATGACGTGCCTGGCTATAGATTTTTTTTTTTTTTGATCATTACTAATTAAGAGTTCTATATGCCTCACTTGTTTGCATGTCAAATTCTTTTTCTCTACCAGGAAATTTTCTGTAACGATGTTGTGAGCATGTTTTTAATGTCACTTGTGGTATCTCCTGCTTATTCACTGACTCCAATTAATCTTAAATTATTATTCTTTGTCTTATCTAGCAGCTGCTGGATTGATGTCTCATGGTCCCTTGCTAGTTTTGAGAAATTTTTCTTTTCCTGGTCGCTAACTGCAAGCCTGTCTTCAGTATCTGCGATCCTGTCCTCACATTGGCCTAATCTGCTTTGAATACTTTCAGTGGAGTTTTTATTCTCCTGGATGTCTGCTTGAATCTGCTTTATGGATTCCATTTGTTTCCTATGCTGTTCTTCCATAATTTGCTTAAGCTTGTCTATTTTTTTGTTTGTGTCTGCACTAATATCGCTAAGCAAGGTGTGTGTTTTGGTAATCTCTGTAGTTATTTGAGAGATTATTTCTGATTCCATATTTTTCAGAGTCTTATTCAGTTTTGATTTGTTGTTACCGCTTCAGAGGGACCTGGTGGGGGGTTTCCTGATTGTCCCACCTCATTGCCCCTGGGTTTGCCTTTGGTGAACTGGATGTCTGGGGTTGCATCTTAAGTGTCTTCTCATTTCTTTTTTAGTTTAATTCTTGGGGTGATCTTGTACATTGCCTATGGTGGGTTGCTTTACTGTTGACATTTAGGACACTTAGATGCTTACTTCTTTGAGGTATCTCCCAGGTATAGCTGTTGGAAGATCTTACCTCTTACAGTCTGCTGGAGGTGAAAAGTTGCTGCTTGTCTGGCCTAGTCCCTGGTTCTTTGGCATTGTGCCCCAGCATTTTCTGTGACCCTTAGTTAATCTCAGTCATGGGTTATCAGGGCCAACAGCTGTTTAGAACAATTTATGTCAGTTTTGGCTATAGTGGTACCAATAGCATCAAACACAGCCTATAAAACAACAAACTGAGCTAACCCTTAATTTGAAACCTTTAACTGTATGAACTAGGTTTGTGATTATATGACAGAATGTAAAACCAACCAGATAAGTCTAAGGACTACGTAAGGCTGTAATGTTTCAATTTTGCCCTCAAGGTTAAAATTTAAAATGGATTAAGGAGGTAATAGAGAAGTGGAAAAAGAGAAAGAGATTATGAGTAAGGCTGGAGGACAAAGATGGGTCCCACCAGCTTGGGGAAACCGGTGCAAAACACTGTAAGAAAAGAGGGAAAGAGAGAAATGGTAGAGTAACACAGACCCACAGCCACAGAGAGGTTAGGAGCCACTGTCACTCACACACACACACACGCACACACACACACACAGAAACAGAAATTAAAAAAAAAAAACTGAATAAAACAAAAAAGCGAGTCCACTTCCAGGATTCCCTCTGGGTTTACTGTAGACAGCCTGTGAAGGCAGAGTCCTGAATTGTGCCACCTGTGTTCCAGTAAGCCAGCTCTTGCTGTGTGGCGGGGTAGTAGATACCTCCGCAGGCCTGCGCTCGCCACAGTGCAGGCAGTTTCCACGGTCCGTGCCCAGCCAGGAGCTGCTGGTGCCGGGCTTATCTGGCCAGGCACCAAAATGGCTCCCGGCCGGTCTCTGTCTGCATCAGGAGCTGAGTCCTCTGCGCTCACCACCAGTCAGTGCAGTCCTCCATGTCTGCTGCCGTGTATGCAGGAGCCTCTGGGGTCGCCAGCCGCCACCATCACCGGGACTGTGCGTCCCCAGGTTCCTCTCACGCAGTGAGTCCGGCTCCAGGCCGAGGCACTGCCACTTACCACCTTCTTCTTCGTTGAAGTTTCTCTTTTTATTCTCTCTCTAAGCTTCAGTTCACGCTTCAGATTTTCCTGGGTCCAGGGGACCCACTTCCCTCCTCCTTGTCTTCCTCACAGTGCCGTACTCCAGCGTCTGGACGGTGACTCTCGGAGAGGCTGCTTTCTCTGCCCCACTGCTCGCCATCATCCCCTGTTCCTGGTTTGATCCCAGCCTTATCACATTGCTCACCAGCATCAGTTCAGTGATTCTCTTGTGCTGTTTATTTAACTAGTTCCTTATTAATAAACATAAAGGTCATTTCTGATTTTGCTATTAGAAACAAAAGGTTTTTTTGTTATTTTATGACAAATCCCTAAAGATAGACAGACGCATTATGGGAAAAGGAAAAAAAAAAAACAAAACACATTTTGGTAATTGCCTGCTATGACTATTAATGTGTGTATGGGACTGCCCCAGGTTTCCCTATATACTGATCAGTGATTGGTATTATGAAATTATTTCCTGTGCTTCAAAAGTAGTACATGTTGCAAGTTTGAGACTAGTCTGGGCTACAAAGTGAGCTCAAGGCCAGCCTAAACTGCATAGAGACCCTGCCTCAAAAAGCTAGGGGAAAAAAAAAAAAAAAAAAAAAAAGAAAAAGCACACGTGGAGGTAGTGGCACATGCCTTTAGTCACAGCTATTAGGGAGGCTGAGGCAGGAGGATTCCAAGTTGAAAGCCAATCTGGGCTACTTAGACCCTGTCTCAAACAAAAAGTAGTATGTGGTCACTGTAAAATAATAAATTATAGAATATATTTACCAACATTTGTTAGTAGGGTTAATAAGTTTATAACAAGGTTATATCCTCCAACTTTTTATTTTGCTTTTTGAGACAGACTCACTGTGCAGTTTAGGCTGGCCTTAAGCTCACTTTGTAACCCAGACTGGTCTCAAACTTATAAAGGTCCTCCTGTCTCAGCCTCCCCAAGTCCTGGAATTACAAGGGTATGCCAGCACACCTGAGTCCACAGCTGTTTCTGTAATAGAGTTTTTTTCACTTTTCTTTCTTTTTTTTTTTTTTTGTAATTTTTATTTTACAGAAAAGAAAACCAAGCAAAATAAAACAGTAAAACCAATCAAAACAAAACAGTGTGACATAGGATTTTATAACAAGATAATAGGAAAGCAACAGTGGCTACCATAATGCCTCTAGTTTCTTCAAAATAGCTGCCCATTGCCTTCAGACATAGAGAAGTCTAACAACCAATAAAAACAAAACAATGAGTGCAGTACAGGTTTTCAAAACAAGATAATATCTTTAAAATAGCTGCTTATGCCACTAGGTATAATAAATCAAACAAGACAAAACAGAATAAAACCCAACCAAATAAAACAATGAAAATGATATAGGACTTTAAAACAAGATAATAGGGAATTAACAGTGGCCACCACCCTCAGAAGGAAGGAGATCCCCCCTAGATGCTACATTGCATACTGTTACCTAAATAGATGATCAGACTGCCATCTTTAGGCCTTCGAAGTCAACGAAACACTACACACTACAAAGTGTGTATTACGTTGTATTTTACTTTAATAGCTCTCGTCTCAGCCTGTGTTTCTCTATAGACAGTTGCTTACAGAGGTGAGGTGGGGGAGACGACCTTTGCTTTTCTTGTCACTCATCCTGCATGCTGGGAGGGGCTGGCATCTGGTTATCCTCCCCGTGGCCCGCACATGGCGCTGACTCACAGCGGGCGCCTGGCTTCTTGTTCTCCTCCCGGGCCTGTGAATGGCCTTTTTCACTTTACTTGAGCACGTCGTAATCAGTCTCCTCTGATTATGGAGCATCTGTCACATTTCCTCGATGCTGCAACAAACATCCTTGTTCAGAGTCTTCCTGTATGTACTCACCTGTGCGTGTGGTTAGTTTTATAGATGTGGAAAGTCAAGTAATGGATTGTGTCCAGGGCACAGGAAGTTTTCAGAGCATCTCTAAATTGCTGCCCGAGGGCGCTTTTTTTCCCTAAGCATGATAACAGGGCTGCTCATGTCCTGCACTGTGAGTGCTGACCGTGGCTGTGTGAAACATCTTCGCCAGATTCATGAGCAACAAATGCTGTCATTGTAATTTTAACTCTTTTGAGTTGATCATCTTTATTTTTTCTCAGCTTTATTATCATTGGCAAAATTTTATATATTAGTAACATGTACAGTGTGATTTTTTTTTTTTTTTGTACATACACAATGCGACGTTTTGAGTTTCATTTGAGTAGTGAGTATAATTTTCTTTAAAGTGTTGATTCTTTTTTTAATGATTTTTGTTTTGTTTTTGGGTTTTTGAGGTAAGGTCTCACTATGTAGTTCAGGCTGGCCTTGATGTCACTGTGTAATCCAGGTTGGCTTCGCACTCTTGGCAATTCTGTCTCAGCCTCCCCAGTGCTGTGATTACAGGTATATGCCATCATACTGGCCTTTTTTTTTTTGGTGGGGTTAGGGAATGCTGGGGGAAGGGCTGGGAACTGTACCCAGGGTTTTCTTACTGAGCTATATTCCCAAATTTTTTGTTTGTTTGTTTGTTGAGACAAGATTTCATTGTGTAGTCCAGGTTGGCCATGAACTCACTGTGCAGCCCAGGGTGGTCTTGAACTTGTGGCAATCTCCCTGCCTCAGCCTCTCATGTGCTGGGATTACAGCCACATATTTTTATTTTGAGACAGGGTCTCATTAAATTACTGGACCTGGGCTCAAACTTGTGATCCTTTTATCTCATCCTCACAGAGCATTTGGATGGCAGGCGTGGTTGCCTTAAGTGGTTGCCTTCTTTTTTCTTGATTGTTAAATATATTTCCACTGTTTGTGAAGGATATCATTCCATTATGTATAAACTGTTTTTTCCCTGTTTGTTTGTGGCATCCTCTTTCCTTTATGATAGGTAGAAAGGTATAGTTTACATGTAGTATAAGTTATCCTCTACTACTGGGAGGCTGTTGAGTCTATTACATGGTCACTTAGCCACTACTACAGTTAATACAGAATATTCTCCCTGACCAGTGGCACAACCCTAAAACCTTGGCTATTCAGGAGGCAGAGGCAGAAAGATTGTAACTTTGAGGCCATCCTGGGTAACTTAAAAGACTTTGTCTCAAAGTAAAAAAGGACTAGGGTATGTTTTTGGGTTCTACCTCAGCAGAACACTTGCCTAGCATATGTAAGGCCTGAGGTTGAGTCCACCAAAGGAGAGAGAAAGACACGAAACATTTTCATCAGTCTCACACAGAATTCCAGTGGGTAGCATATGGTCACCCACCCCTTCTGTTCTTTCCTGGGCAACCAGTTGCCTGTTTTCTGTTTCTGTAGTATCTCTTGTCTTTGCAAGAATGTATACATTTGGAACCAGATGGTGCTCTTGTGTGTTTCTCTTTTGTTAATACACTCAATTCATTCATGTTGTGTCTTACTTTTCTCTTTGATGAGACAAGATACCTGACATGCAGAGCTGAAGAGGATTGTTCTTTATTTCTTCTTTTTCTGTCATAGAATCCATAGTAAGGATTGATAAAGTTGCAGGAAGATACATGCTCTACTGGGTTTGTTGGTTTTTAAAATTTGGCAGTTATTTTATTGTTCCCTTTCTATGTTTTACTTTTATGTATCTGAGCCATCTGAGAAACTTCCTACTTGAATACCTTAGCAGGATTTTCTAAGAATAAGGTTATTTTACTCACTTACATAACCATAGTATAAGTGTTCAGGGACTTCAGCATTAATTCTGGGCTTTTTTTGAGACGGAGTGTTGCTGTGCAGTTCAGGGTGGCCTCAAACTCAGCAGAGCCTCCTGAGTGCTGGGATGTTACAGGCATTCGCTGCCACATCTGGCTTAATTCTGGACTTTGGTCTCATCCACAGTCCATGTACCATATTCCCCCCCCAGCCCAGATCTGATACTGTCTTTAGTATCCTGTCTCTTGTCTCGTGATACTGATACATTTTGGACTGTACAGTATGGCCATTATTAGCTGGAAAGTACTGTAGTCTGGTTTTTTTTTTTTTTTTGTACTGGAGATTAAACTCATGGTCTCATGCTTGCCAGGCAAAGTGCTTATGCTGTTGAGCTAAATCCCCAGCCCTAGTTTAACCATTGTTATAGCAAAAATGTACAAACTGTGTGCCCTTGTGTCTAACAGGGAAACCTTGTGACCAGCTGGCCTCCGGCGCCCTCTGCCATGAAGGAAGAGGAGGGCAGTGAGGAGGAAGCTTCCACTGCCGCCGCTGCTAAGGAGCAGGATCCTGTCCCTGCAGAGCTGGATGCAGTGCACACACCAGAGCCATTGGAATTCCCCAAGCAGGAAGACCAGGAGGGCTCCTCACCGGATATCAGCCTGCCTTACAAGTGGGTGGTGGAGGCGGCGAACCTCCTTATCCCTGCTGTGGGCACCAGTTTCTCTGAAGCCCTGGACTTGATTGAGTCGGTAAGTTGGTCACCTCATAATGGACACAGGGCACCCCCGGTCCGGAGTGTTGCTCTCACAGACCTGCATCCTTTCTCTCCCTTTGTCATTTTGTTACTTTACCAACCCTCTGTGGATTATACAGCCCCGGGAAAGCCTGGGACACAGACGAGCCGCTGTGCAGTCCTTGCCCTCAGAGAGCTCCCAGGGTGAGCAGCAGGGCATGTGGAGCACATCCAGCCTTACGGGCCACTGCAAGGGCAGCTGCACAGGAGAGCAGTGTTTGTGGCAACGCAGTGCACTTGATTGGATTCCCTGGAGAGGCGCACAGAAGTGCTAGGGATTGGACTGGATCCTGGAGGGACCAGTGGGTTTGGCTATGCAGGGTGAGCAGGCTGAGGCCATGCTTTGGTTACTGCACTAGCCCTTTCTGGAGAGCTAGTTGGAGCCGCACCTCTTAGTCAGTCATAGTGTGGCATTTCTTTAGCCCAGCGCCAGCCCCGACACCCTGGTTCAGAGCAGCAGCTGTTCGGGATTCCTGTCTGCAGCAGCCACAGCCCTTGCAGAAACCTGCTGTCATCCCCTGCAGCATCTTTCTAGGTAGTTCTTGTAGGATAATGTTTCTGAGTCATTAGGTTTTATCCCCAGGACCTTCCAGGGGTTGGGATGTGAACCTCAAATCAGCCCTGCCCTGAGCTGGTCTCCACCCTTAGGAATGGACCCTGAGGCCATGACACATCCCAGGCACCAGAAATTGCTGCTGGGATCTAGATCTGTGCCTTCCTTGCAGCGCCAGGGTGGAGGCGGTTCCAGAAACCTGTGGGCTTGCCCTGTAATTTCCAGGATAAAGGTGGAAAGACTGAGGTGACTCTAGGTTTGTTCCTAGAAGCTTCGAGCAGGTTCCTTGGTGTGAAAGTGGGATGTCATGGGTACTGGAAACATCCTAACCTCTGTATCTGGGCAGGACCCAGATGCCTGGTGTGACCTGAGTAAGTTCGACCTTCCCGAGGAACCTTCTGCAGAGGGCAGCATCGCCAGCAGCCCCATGCAGCCCCAGGTTTCGCAGCAGCAGCAGGCACTGCCAGCACGCCAGCCGGCCTCCTCGGGGCCTAGTGTGACCGAGTACCGCCTGGACGGCCACACCATCTCGGACCTGAGCCGCAGCAGCCGGGGCGAGCTCATCCCTATCTCCCCCAGCACTGAGGTCGGGGGCTCAGCTATTGGCACACCGCCCTCTGTGCTCAAGCGGCAGAAGAAGCGGCGTGTGGCCCTGTCCCCTGTTACGGAGAACAGTGCCAACCTGTCATTTCTGGACTCTTGTAACAGCCTCACCCCCAAGAGCACGCCTGTCAAGACCCTGCCCTTCTCACCCTCCCAGGTATGGAGGCCTCCGTGTGGCCACTCCTGTGGTTGGTCCCCAGACCCCAGTGTTTAGCCAGGTCCTGACACACGTGATACACATAATTTAGGATTAATTGAGCACTTTTTATGTGCTCGGGCCTGTGCTCAGAGCTGGGACCAGGGATGAGCAAATCCAGACCTGGCGCTGCTCTTGTGGAGCTTACACTCCATCTTAAGACCTAGACAGAGGTGGGCAGCGGTGAAGGGAGGCTCCCAGCTCAGCCCCAGGAGAAGGAGAGGAACGCCTTACACTGAGGCAGCAGCAGGCAGGCGAGGGCCAGGGACAGAAGCAAGAGCGCTGAGTCTCACTTGTTGGAAGAACCCAGGCTTGATCGCCTGCTCACAGCAGCTTTGGCTGAGCAGAGCTGCAGTGGCGTGGCCCTGCCCTTAGATAGGTAGTCTGTGCTGGGGACAGGCTCGTGGTACAGTTGACAGACTGGAGTGTGGGAAGCATGGTTGTGGCAGCAGCCGCTGGGTCAGTTGCTGGGTTCTGGGTTTGCTCCAGGAGCTCTCTCAAGCATGTGGGGCAGCAGGCAGACTCAGGAAGGAGCCAGGCGGGTGCTCAGGCTTCCGCAGAGGCGTCTGATTTGCTCCGTGGCTTGGAGCTGAGGTGAGACGTGAAGCAGGGGAGAGAGTAGAGGGGAGACGCGAGTGGGGCTGGCAGTGGGGTTGACGGTGGAGGCCTAGGTTATAACGAGGGTCGTGACTGCCTTTGCAGTAGTTGTAGGGGACTCTGGGCAGAGGCTGTGGATGTAGGCGAGCCCCTCAGTGACGTGGTGCCTGAGGTCCTCTGCTGTGGAGGGATCGGGTCTGGCCTGCAGTATTTCTGAGGGAACCCTGTTTACTGGGCCCCTAACCAGGTTACCACAGGATGGCTTGGACAACTGAGGTGTATTTTCTCACACCTCTGGGGGCGGGAAGCCCAAGGTCAAGGTTTTGGCAGCCTTGGGTTCTTCTGAGGCCCCTTTTCTGGGATCGTAGATGGCCTTTACCCATCCTGTCTTCTCATGGTCCTCCTTTTGCGACTGTCTACTTTCCCTTATTTTACTGTCTTCTGAGGAGGACACCAGTCATATTGGGTAGGGCCTACCCTGATGACTTCATTTTAAATCAAGTATTTTAACTATCCCCATTTCCAAATCCAGCCCAGCACCTTTCTGAGGTACTGGAGTTTGTGACTCCCAAGTAGGAATCTGAGAGGATCATGGTTGAGAGGATCATGCCCTCTGAGGGCAGGCTGCTGGCTGGAGCTACACAGTTAGCTGAGCCAGAAGAATCAGAAGTTCATTATGGCCAACCTAGGCCTGCATGTGCCAGACACTGCCTGGTGGGGACCTGAGGCTACAAGGGCTCTCTGAGCTGGTGACAGCGGGTCAGTGATATTACTGCAGGTTGTCTCTGGATTTCAGCCTCCCCTCCAGTGCCCAGTGCAGAACCTAAATCTCTGCTGTTTTCCTGTAACGGGGGAGTGCAGTAGTGCTCGTGTCTCTGGATTTGTGGGGCTGAGATACTCTGTTAGGTGCTGAGCATGGTGCAGGCAGGTGTTCCCTAAGTATTGTGTCACCTCAAACCCTGGGTGCTGGCTTTCCATCCCTGGGAAAGGAATGCTTTCAGAGCCAGCTGTCTTTGTTTATCACTCTGTGGCAACAGTGAGGGAGAAGGCCATGGCGAATCTAGGGGCTACACAGACTTACTTGTTGGACTGGTGTCCATTTGTCCTGGTCTTTGCTGGTGCCTGGCAGGTAGGAGGCAACTGAACCTCAGGACAGTTGAATCTTGGGGAAGGGCTCCTAAGTCTCTGCTTGTACTCCCAAAGGCCTGGATAATCCACGTGTAGGTCACCTTATCTCTTGTCTCTCTCTTCCCTGGCAGTTTCTGAACTTCTGGAACAAACAGGACACCCTGGAGTTAGAAAGCCCCTCGTTGACATCCACTCCAGTGTGCAGCCAAAAGGTGGTGGTCACCACGCCCCTGCACCGGGATAAGACGCCCCTGCACCAGAAGCACGCTGCGTGAGTGCCCCTGCCTGTCCGCTGGTCAGCCTGTTCACTGGCTTTTAGTCAGCCCTTGGATTTGCTGAGCTATATGTACATGTGTGTTTCTTTGGTGTTTTGGGGGACAGTGTCTTACTAGCTAGTCCTCCAGGCTGTCCTTGAACTTGGTGAATAACCTCAAACTCGCAATCTTGCCTCCGCCTCCTAAGTAGCTGGGGTTGTAGGCGTGTGCCACTGTACCTAGGTCCCTAACTTTTTTACCCGTCTTTTCCCTTCACATGCCCACTCATTTTCAGCCCTTTCTCTGACCTGGAAGGGTGCCAGCGGATGGTTTCCTGGTTATCCAGTGCTGCTTTCCATGGCCTCCCGCTTGCTAAGCCCTTGACTGGCAGCATTGGATTTGTCTCTAAGCAGCGTTTCTCAGTTTTCCCACAGTGGCTTCCAGAGGTTCCCGGTGTGGGTGTGTGTGTCTGTGTGCTCCGTCTTGCTGATGGCTGTGGATCAAGGTGGCTCTGGAGTTTCCTCATGTTTCTTTGGCCCATGGGTTTGCTTCATGCTAGCTCAGGTTCTCCCTTTGAGCTGTAGTTTGAGCTGCGAAGTGTTCACAATCTGTCTTTATGGTTCCTTCTAGAGAGTAAAAGGTTATCTTTGTATGCATGTGGGAGATAATGGAGGGGGAAAGATTGTGTGGGTCTCTATTTAATCTCTCTGTCCTAAGGAAGGAAGAGAAGAATGGGCTGCCCTTGTTCTAGCTTTTTATCTCCCAGTGGAACGCCATGCACAGGCCTCTGCATCCGGGAAGTGGCCTCTGCCCCCGTGGTTCTAGTATGGCATGTTCCTCTTGACTGTCTCAGTTATATCTTGAGAGTCTGTGGGGCCAGGTGACCAAGGCCAAATAGTGCTTGCTCAAGGGGTCATTTGTGGGGAGTCTGGAACCTACCAGCACACCTGCCCTGGCACTCAGTCCTGGTGGTCTGGGGTGTGAGGTGCCTCTTCTGCTGTCCTCTCTCCCTCCTTTGTGGGCCTCTCTGTCACAGAGAGCACATACGGGGCCCGCATCTGAGATAGTCTTAGTGGTTTTGCTTCTGGGTGGGTTGTTGCTAGGTTTCTCAGTGCTGGTGCCTTTCCTCCACATTTCTGTTCTCGCTGAGGGTGTGAGGCTGGAGAGATGCCAGCCTTAGCATTGTGTACCTGAGCTCACCTGTACCCCGGAGAGGCCGCGCAGGAAGGCAGCCTTCCTGGGTTCTCTGTCATCTCTCTCTGTGCTAGAGTGTGGTTTTAAGACTGCCTTTTTTTTTTCTGGAAAGTCTGATCTGGACTGCATCCTTGTCTCCTGCCCCGCTTAAACTCTTTCCTGTCTTGTTTCTGAGGACAGCCTTTCCTCCAGGTGCCTGACCTGGCCCAGATAGCTAGCGATGGCAGGGTGCCTGTCTTGGGAGCTGCCCTGCCCTGTCGCTGAGCCACCTCCTCTGACCTGGCAGGTTCGTAACCCCGGAGCAGAAGTACTCCATGGACAACACTCCCCACACACCAACCCCATTCAAGAATGCCTTGGAGAAGTACGGGCCACTGAAGCCCCTGGTATGTCCCACGGGTCTGTGCATGCTGGGTTCATAGTGCCCTTTTCCTCTGAGATTGCTGGGTTCTTCCAAGGAAGTGCAGGTTTTTATTAATGGAGCTGCTCGAGCTGTTCTTGTCATCTCATCAACGTTTCCTGAGTGCCATCAGTGTGCCAGGAAGATGCCAGCTGGCATCCGCTGCTGGAGGCGCAGCAGTATCCGAGTGAAACTTAGCACGTAGGAAGGTGGAGGCCAACATTAAACATATGCTGTGCAAATGACGAGCTGCTTTTGGCATGTGCTACAGTTAGGAAGAAAAGCCAGTGCTGGGAGTGTGAAGGAAGCCTCGGGTCCTGGGTCTGCATCTGCAGAGTGACAAATTGCATCCACTGCCCGAGCCTTTGACTAACTTCCAGCTCTTACAACATGCGGGAAGTCACTGGGGCCCTGTGTGGCTGGCCATGTTGAGGCTTCTGCACATCTTCCCTCACCCTACCCTCTCCCCTTCTCCTCCTAGTTGATGGCACAGTCACACCATCCCCGTGAAAAAGAAATTTCTGGCACCTTGGGCTTTTTGAGACCAGTGTGTAGTGGCAAATGGGTAGAGGAGCACTCCTGGGAACTGCCTCTTTGCTTGGTCTCTCCCCTGGAGACTGGAGAGCTTACTTGGAACCCACAGGCCTGGACCAGGGAAATGGTGCCAGTGTCTAGTATTAATATGGCACAAAGGGCTAAGGGTGCCCGGGCTTTGACTGAACCAGCAACTGGTAGCCCAGGACAGGCTCTTGGTCTCCGCGCCTGTGTCTCCACCCTGTGAAGATGACACTTACTGCATAGGCTGCGTGAGGTTAGCGTGGGGTGTGGAGCAGCTCTTAGCCGTGCAGGCCCCTGAGGTCAAGGTCTTCACTGATCTTGGGTTGGGAATGGTGCATGTCAGGTCAGCATCCTTTCTAACTTGCCCAGTACTCTCCAATGGTGGCCGGTGTGTCCTGCTGTCCCTGTGAGCAGTCTTGTCCCAGCCCAAGGGTGAGACCTCAGGTGGGCTGCCTCTGCCCTGCCCACAGCCCCAGACCCCACACCTGGAGGAGGACTTGAAGGAAGTGCTGCGATCTGAGGCCGGCATTGAGCTCATCGTTGAGGATGAAGGGCGGCCTGAGAAGCAGACAAGGAAGCCTTCGGTGAGTGACGGGCCCTGGAGGATGAAGCACTGGGGGAGGGACATGCCTCACCAGTGGAACTGACCAGGGGGCCCTCCACCACTGTACCACTGCACCCTTCTAAAGTAGGCCTGGGTAGGGTGGGGTAGCTGTGAGGACCAGAGGCTTCGTAGAGACAGACACCGCTCAGTCTGAAAGGCACACAGGTTACAAGGGCTCCCTTTAGATGGAGGTGCGGGGGTCGGAAGAATTGGCCCGGCAAGAGTGCCTGGCTGGGGGTGTGGGCCCCATAAGGAGGATATGAAGGTGTCTGCTCTGGTGAGGTGGAGTCGGCAAACCCCTGTGCGAGAGGGGCAGGAAAGGCACTGTCCCCAGCCTGGCACAGGTGCCAAACTCCAGAGAGCCTCCCTCTGGCCGCACTGCCTCTGGCTATGCTAGCCACTTCGTGTCTCCTGTTGTCTCTTGTGTTCCCAGGCTGTTCTCTAGGGAAAGGTGAGGAGACAAGGCGGGTGGGGAGGTGGGCAGTGCGGCTGGAGTGGCATCCTCTCTGTGTAGGCGAGGGAACCCGGCTGGGGGCCTGCAGGGCCCTCCCTGGCCTCTCCTCAGTGTTCTCAGGCCACTGCCATATCTGCTGGGTTAATGGTGGGCGCCATCCCACAGCTTCTTGGTGTGGAGCAGACAGACCCTGACTTGTTTGCGGGAAGTGCGGGGCTAGAGTTGGGGCTCCTTTGTCGGGGTGCACCAAGGGCGTGTCCGTGAGCTTTGCTTTGTCCTTGAATGCTACACGTCTGGGATGAGTGCTGTAGGTGCCCCTGAGTGGTTCTCTACCAGGTCATGTTTAGGTGCATACTTGCTGTGGTAGAAACTTGGAAGCTGTGTCTGGTCCATTCAGGGTTAAAAAGTAGGTTTCTTGGTGGGTGGACATTTGTGTTGTATCCTGCTTGCTGCTACAGTGTCCAGCAGGACAGGACCTACCCTGGGCACAAAGTATAATGGCCCTGGGGTCACCTAGCCCCCCATCTCACCAACACCAAATCTCTACCAGCTACACCTTGCTTGAAGTTTTGCTGCTGCAGGGCTTGGCTCTGCGTTATGGTTACCAAGGCCCTGACCACAGGAGTCTCTGATGCCCCTCTACCATCTCCCCACTCCCCCCTTGCAGCTGCGGCGGAGCCCCATCAAGAAAGTCCGGAAGTCTCTGGCTCTTGACATCATGGATGAGGATGTGAAGCTGATGATGTCCACACTGCCCAAGTCTCTGTCTTTGGTGAGGGGCCTGCTGTGAGCACCCTGCCCCAGACCTGCAGGGGACTCTCCTGCCTGGGGAGTATGGTCTCCCTGGAAGCCACCTACTTTGAGTCCCTGGAGTTGTGGAGACCTGATCTCACAGTAGAGGGGCCTGTGGGATGGCCAGGCCAGGCCAGCAGGAGGGCCTCACTCATGTGGGTTTTATTTACAGGAATCGAGCTGCTAGGAGATGTGGTTTCAAATCTTGGCTCTGAATCCTCAGCACTCTGCCTTATGTTCTGTGGCTCCGTAGGGATTGATGAGGTTCTCAAAGCACAGCCAGGTGGCTGGGTGTCCAGAGCCTAGGTTGGGGCTGGTGAAGGGGGCGGGTGCTGTCCAGCTCCCAGCCAGTGTCCTTGCTGTCAGGTGTGGCTGTCAAGCTGACCCCAGGTAGGTCAGGGCCCCCAGACCATGCTGTGGTGCTGATCCCTTGGAGCTGACAGGTGCTAGGGTGAGCTGGCTCTCCCTGGTGTCCAGGAAGGAGGCAGTGAGAGGAGTGTTGGGGTCACAAACAGATTAGGAACCACCTGACCAGGCGTTGCAAGTAAAACTTGCCCTCATGGACCAGGTGGAGAAACATCACCATGCCCAGGGGTCCCCATCAGACTGGAGACTTGGTGAACTGCCAAGCAGAGTTGCCGGCTGGGTGGGAATGCTCCACTGTTGATTCACCAGTCAGGCAGTTTTGCAGCTGTTTGGTGTTTGAGGATGTTTCTGGGACCCAGAGACCTCGAGACCTCCGAGGCTTCCTGTGAGAGAAGCCAGCATTGCTGAGCAAACACAAGCTAACACACAGCTTTGAAACGAGCATTTCACAGATAGTTGCCTAATCCTTTAAATGTTCATTTAAACTGTCTGAGAAAGGAAACCAGAAGTTAGTCTCCTGTTCAGAATCTCAACAGCTGGAAGTGGTCCTGTGGGGATTGACTGGCTTCATTTTTATTTTTTTTCCCTAGGTCTTGTGGCAAAATAGTAACTGACTTGGTTTTGATTTCAGCCACCAAATGTCCCATCTGGCTCCTCTAGCCTCAACTTGCCAAGTATCAAAGAGGACAATAGCCTGCTCAACCAGGGGTTCCTACAGGCCAAGCCTGAGAAGGCTGCGCCAGCCCAGAAGTCCCGCAGCCACTTTCCAGCCCCCGCCCCTGTGAGTTCTCCTTATAATCCTTCTCTGCTTTGCTTCTCACCTCAGGGCCTTTGCACAGGCCAGGCCTCTGCCTGTGAGCTGCTTTGCTGCCTTCCTGTGGCTGTGTTGGTCTGATTAGCTTATGCTTCTGTCTTTAGTCCTTGGTGAAGCCCTCCCTGACCCTGCTCTGGAGAGACACCTCTGCCTACAGCTCCCTCTGTGGCTTGGGTCTTGCCTGTTACTAAGTCATTATCTGTGTTCAGCTTAGTACACAGCCTTGCCCTGAGCAGGCCTGGCGTTGGGCTGCTTACATCTCAGTGTCCTCACCAGTCTGCATGGCTGTGGCTTCTCATGAGGGCAGCAAGTGCCATCTCCTTCTGCTTTATGTTTAAGGAAGGCCAAACACAGTGACTGGCTTCCCTGGGGCCCTCCAGGACGCTGGAGAGAGCACAGGACAGCTTGTGGCTTCTAGGAGGAGGATCATAGAAATGCCCTCTACTCTTGCCTGGCTAGGACCACCGGGATTTCTGAGAGCATGCTGTCCCACCTGTGTGATAACCCTCTTGCCTCCTCGCAGATGACCAGTGCTTGGAAGACGGTGGCCTGTGGGGGGACCAAGGACCAGCTCTTCATGCAGGAGAAAGCCCGGCAGCTCCTGGGCCGCTTAAAGCCCAGCCACACGTCTCGGACCCTCATCTTGTCCTGAGCGGCTCGGAGGAGGGCACACATCATTCTCATGTTTACAGGGGCTCGGGGTGGAGGAGTGGGGGTCTGAATGTGGAGCCACACGCAGGCGACCACTTGCAGGGAGCCTTCTGCCACTGGCCCCTCCTCATTCTCAGGAGGCACAGGAGGGCCAGCACTGTCCTGTTGCCAAGTCTAGCTGCTGGCGGCTCCTGGTGCTAACAGAACAAAGTCCTACTGCTAGGCCTGCCTGTCCCTCCCCAGGGCCACAGGGAGCCCCAGTAGTGTCTCCCAAGCTCTGGGCAGGGTCAGCCTCATCTCAGACCCCTGCTTAGGACAGGGGCCACGGCTGGGGTGCTTTCTTTCCTCAGCCTCTGTTGGTATATTCTCTTGAAATAATAAATTGCATTTCTCCTTTTACACTCTGAACTCTTTCTCCGGGCCCTCATCTGAGTGCAGCCTTGCCTGCACAGCGAGGCCTCGGCTGCCCAGGAAGAGGGAGGTCTTTCTCTTGGCTCTGCCTGCAGCGAGCATCTTGGCAAAGCTCCCGCGACTCTTGGCCGACCTTGGGGCGGGTGGGTGCTAGAGACTGGCGGTAGAAGAGGTACGTTATGCAGGGCCTTGCTTGCCTCTAGCCATGGATGGCTTACCTGGATCACCGAGCCACTGTCTTAAGCTGACCCAGCCTCCAGGGGAGTCTTGTACTAAGGAGGACAAGCTGCTGGGCGGGGATCTGGCCTCAGGTGGCAGGAGGCTGAGCAGCTTAGTGACCTGAAGTTCCTGAGGTGGCAGCTCTTATAGGCTGGGCTGTCACCAGCTTTGGTCAGGCCAGTGGACTCAGCGTTGTACTTGATTCGGATCAGAATCAGTGAGATTCGCAGAAGGTGAGTTACCAAGCCTGCAACTGTCTAGATCAGGCTGGCCTCGAACTCCCTTTGCAGCGCAGGCTGGCCTCAAACTCGGAGCAGTCCTCCTTCCTCAGCCTCCCAAGTGCCGGCAGGCCTGGCCTTTTGCTACATTCTTTGTTGTACATTTTAGTTACTTGTTGCCGAGAGAAAATAACCTGACACCCAAAGTTGGAGGAGGAAAGGTTTATTGTGGCTCACAGTTCCTAGAGGTTTCCGTTCATTCTTGTCTGGCTCCAAGGCAGGATGTCACGGCGGAGGGGCTCTGCCAAGGAGAAGCAGTCCGTAGTGGGCAGAAGGCAGCAAAATAGTGACGAAACAAATCGTGTTTTATCCAGGCTGCCCGCCCTTGGGGCATTAGCAGTCAGTCCTAGCTCACATTACCGCGTGAGGCTTTGGGGGACGTCTGACAGGAGCGGGAACTGCAGCCAGTCTCCAGAACTTTTCTTGCCTTCGGGTACAGTGAGATGCCACTGCATCTCCATCTTCCTCTCCAGCCCTGGCAGCCACCGTTCCTGTCTCGGGACCTCCTCCTGGTCGATTCCTGGAGTGTTTGTCATCCTGTGTAGACTTTCTTTGCTTGGCAGTGTTCTCTGGTTCATCTCTGCTGTGGCCTGTGAGTTTCCTTTGAGGCTGCAGTTGAGTTAGGCAGATGATACCGCATTTTGTTTACCCTTTGGTCTTTCAGTGGGCCTTTTCACTAATGTGAATCATGCCGCTGTGAACCTGGAGGTAAAGCTATGTCTGAAGAACTTATTTAATCCCTTTGGAACTCAAAGGTGAGATTGACAGACCCTGTGACAGTCACACAGTTTGTTTATTTTGTTAAGAGCAAAAATATTTATTGAGAGAAAGAAAGCTTCTGTCTGAGAGAGAGACAGAAGAGGTCTGAGCAGGTTGCCCATAGTTGCTGTTGTGATTGTTTCTGGTGTTTGGGGGACTTGCTGTATTCGGGCTGATGAAGGCTTTGCCTTGATGGTGACCCTCTGTTGCCACCTGGTGGCCGCTGGCGAGTTTGCAGCAGTAGGTAAATCAGGCCAAAGAAGACCCTTGAAGCTCACAGGTCTTTGAAGCTTTTTTCTGACTTTCCGCCTCCCTGTTCGGTATCCCAATCAAGCAGTTTTGTGGCCTTTGCTTTACAACCTTCACTGATGGAGAGGGGCTTCAGTTACAGTGCATCAGGTCCATTGTCGGACAGCAGTTGTGAAGGGAGTAATTTTTTTTCTTATCACTGTTAGTCTGTTTGCAATGCATGCATTTTATAGTTATCTTGGGAAGAGGGTACATGTACGTAGTACAGTCTGCTTCCTTTTTTAAATTTCCTTCCCCATCCCCCCTTTCCTCTGATTTTCGTTATTGATGTTATGAATCTTGCCTCATGTTTATGGCATATGGTGTTTACATTCATCGAGGTTATTAGGTTACTGTGTGTGGCAGATCTTTATTCTACCTAGTTCCCCTTCTGCTTCCCCTCCCCCTCAGAAGTGATTCTTTATCCAGAGAAAAAGCTCTCTTCCTTGTACTATGCAGAGCAGGGGTGACCAGGAAGCTGGGGTGTGCAGTAATCAGTGTTCTGGGGTAGGTGGTGTCGGCCAGGAGTCTGCCTGTTGTCCATCAGCCAGGCTCTGCATGAGCTGCTATCTCGGCATCCCTCAGTGTGAGTCAGCTAGTGGTTGTTCTTTCTAGAGGGTCCCTGAGGTTTTGATTTAGTGACAACAGTGACTTAACCATCTCTAGAATGCATTTTATGTTTCTACCTCTGGCCAGGTATGGTTGAAAACTATTAAAGCTGAGTACCACTGACCTGGCAATCAAACTTTAAGTTAATTGTGATTAATGATCCCCCCCATCCCTGATCAGGCTTCAGAATGTTTTGGGTATATATTAACTGGGGCTAACTTTAGGAATTGAGTTGAGTTGAAAGTAATGTGGGAGTTTTTGTTGTTGTTGGGTTTTTTTGGTTTTTGCTTGTTTTTTTGAGATAAGGTCTCACTTTGAAGCCCAGCCTGATCTCAAATTTTGATCCTGCAGGAGTGCATCACTGTGCCCAGCTCTAGGTAAGAGTCACACTAATGGTTGGCAAAGACAGAGACAGAGTCTGAGGCACCTGAGTTGAAGGGACAACCTCTGTCCTTTCCCCGAGTGTCTGCGCTCTGCTCAGCAGTAGCCAGGCCTGGCACACAGGTGCTCAGAAAGTGTCACGTCCTGCCATGGAGCAGTGGGACAGAGAACACCCAAAGGCGGTTAGATCCAGAGGGGTGGGGAAGGCTTTGTAATTTTTTGATGATTTCTAACAATTCCATTGTGATCAGGGAACATAGGCTATGTGGGTTCCAATCTTTGAAATTTGTTGAAATTAATTCATGGTCAAGCATGTAATAAATTTTTGAAATGATTTTTATGCATCTGAAAAGGATGTAGTGTGCAGATGGTGAAGACCATGTCACATTTTTGGTCGTTTAGGTCATTTGTCCATCCTGTTGTACAAAGAGTCAACATCCAAGTTTGTTGTTGTTTTGTGGGACTAGAGATTGAAGTCAGTGCCCTACGTGAGTGCAGAACCACTGCACTGGATCATTTCCCCACCCTTGAGAGAAACGGGTCTCACTATGTAGTCCAGGCTGCTCCTTGAACTCACAGGCCTCTTGCCTTAGCAAGGACATTTACAGGTATGTCCCACTGTGGGGATCTTCTTCCCAGTCCTTTTAATTTTTGATATAAGGTCTTGTGACGTTGCCTAGGTTGGCCATAATGAACTTCTGATTCTTCTGGCTCAGCCTCCTGAGTAACTAGGAATGCCGGTGTATGCCTCCTTGCTGAGTCATGGTTTATTTTTTTGTTTGTTTTTTGTTTTTTTTTAGTGGACCTAATTAGGCCAGACTCCGAATGACACAGAATAAGAGTGCTTTAAAGTCTGGATGTTGAGGCAGTTTTGTTACTTAACATTATTGAGGCAATAAGCAGCTGATGCACACCTAGATTATGACTGTGAAAAACCCTGCAGGAAAATGAATGACATCCTGGGCTTGACCACGTGGTAGAGTAGTTTAGGGGGCCTGAGGTTCCCAGAGCTTCCTGGAAACCAGTGGGAGAATAATTCTGGAATCCAAAGCCCTCATGGCGATGCTGTCTTGCTTGGTCTCTGGGTTGGAGGCAGCTGGAAAAGCAGGGACTTCTGGCAGCCCTGATGACACCTCTGACCTGGGACCCCACAGACCTGGACTGTTACTAGCTGCATGTCTCTACATGCCTATTTTGTGTTTTTGTGATAACAACATGCCAAAATACTCTTCAAATCTATTTTTTGTCTTTGAAACAGGCTCTCACTATGCAGTTCAGGCTAGCCTTGAGCCCACTTTGTAGCTCAAACTGGCCTCGAACTCATTAGTCCTCCTGTTTCAGCCTCCTGTGATTCAGTGCTGGGATTACAGCCATGTGCCACCACACTCGGTCTAAATCTACTCTTTATATCCATCAAAATTGTCTAGAACTCTCCTGTGTGACTTTCCCACAATTACCCATCTTCCCACAGGATGTTTGGACAGTTGCTAGTCAGCTGTTATCAATAGTGCCCTCTTGTGCATCTTGTCTTCATACTTTAGTGAGCTCTTGTACACATTTTTGGTTTTTACGTGTCTTGGAGTGAATTGTCAGGTACGGTTCCATTAGGCTATTTACCATTTGCCAACTTGGTCTACCATGGAAAGTTATTTCATTGCTGGGACTTTGTTTTGAGGGGGTTATCGGGCATTGAACTCAGGACCTTGTGCTTGCCAGGCAGGTACCACGCTGCTGAGTTAAACCCCCAGCCCTTGGACCTCATTTCTTTTTTTTTTTTTTTGTACCAGGGGTGGAACTCTCGACCTTGCGCTTACCAGGCAGGCATTTGTACCACTGAGCTAAACCCCTAGCACAGAACTTACTTTTTAAGCTGTATGTTGGAAATAAACATACTTGTCCATCTCTCCCCCAGCGTTGCAACCAGGACTTAATAACAGCAAGACACATGTCCCCTGCAACTCCTCTGGCTCTGTGTTTCTTTTAGCCCAGGATGCAAGTTTTCCACGAGCCTTCTCCTGCTGTTAATTCTCACCATGACCTTGGCAAGCCTGCCCTTCCCCAGTCACCCCTTTGTGACTCAGGTACCAAGGCAGCCTCAGGCCTATTGGGTGACAGTGAGCCTAGGAGAACCAACCCATAGCAACAGGGAGCACTGTCAGTCTGATTTCTATCACCCTGTAGCAATAGCCTCATATTGAGGATTCTTAAGGTATTATCCAGACTCAGAAAGAGCGATGATCAACTAATTATGTCTGTTGTGTGCATGGGAGATGTCAGTGGTGGCACACAGTATTTACCTCTGACTCAAAGGTGTTGGCTTTTATGGGCCGGAAGGGACATCTATTTCATGAGTTAAATAGAATGGTTTTTAAGTAGACAAGTCTTGTTCCATTGTATCATATATTTGGATTTATTTCTAGTATTTAATTTGGTACTTGCTTTTTATTCCCTTTTTGTTGAATTTATAAAGGTTTTCTGGGATGTGATCTCTTTTGCCTAGTTTAGAAAATATAAAATGTTTTGTCTTAGAAACTATTTAAAATTTTTATTGTACATTTTTTTTTATTGTACATACTTGTTACTGTCCTGAACAGTACCCTTCCTTGCCTGTTTTGTTTTGATCTAGAAGGTGAGGTCTTGCTGTGTTGCCGCAGCTAGACTGAGACTTGTGGGCTTTAAGTGACTTTTCTGTCTGGAGCTTCCTGAATTGCTAAGACCACAGGTGCCATCATGGCCAGTGAGAAGTGTATTTTGGGGGTGTGTCTGTGTGCAGGTATATGTATGCTATTGATTGAACCCAGGGCCTTCACATTGAGGTGCATCTCTAGCCCCTTTTTATTTTTCAGTTTTTGATTTCACGGCAGGGTCTTGCTAAGTCACTGATTGGGCATGCTCTAACTTGTCATCCTCCTGACTGCCTCCCAGGTGCTGGGATTACAGTGTACACCACCGTGCCTGGTTGTACAGTCACTTTAGATATACAGGAAGTTTGCAAAGGTGCAAGAGTACCATAGATGCTTTACCCAGCTTCTAACATTCACATCTTACAAGTGATTGTACACTTAGCAAAACTAGGAAAATAACACGAGTACAATAAAATTCCAGACTTTATTTGTATTTCAACAGTTTTTCCACTCACATCTTTTTCTGTGCCAGCATCCACTCCAAGATACTACATTGCATTTATATATATTTGAAACTTCAAATATATGTAAAAGTAGCGGGTTGGGGAGTAAAGTGTGTGGTTCAATTCTCAGCACCTACATAAATAAATAAATGTATACAGAATAGTAAAAGAAAAACTTACATACAAGTAGAAGGAATAATAAAAGGGGCTAGGGATTTAGCTCAGCGGCATAAGCACCTGCCTTGGAAGCAGGCAGTCGTGAGTTCAATCCCCGGTACCGATAAAAATGAAAAAGTCCAAAAAAAAAAAAAGAAGGAATAATAAAATCTGTTCATCAATCTTCAAAAGTGATTAAATGACCAGTTTGTTTTGTTCATAGCCCAAACTGATGAATTTCTCCTTTTCCTGGTCTTGCTAGCTTACAGTTGACAGATGTATACCTTCCGGATGCCTTGATTTCCCTTGCTTCCTGTATACAGTTCTCCAGTTTTAAGTTAAGGAAGTCCTACGGTCTATACATAGCCCCCCTCTCCCCCAGCATTAACTTTATTAAAGCAGTTGAAGGGACAAGGGTGGGATGGTGGCAAAATTATAAATATCTTTAGCATTTAAAGATTGTTTTGCTGAAAATCTTAGGGAGGACTTAAGTCTTCCATCTGTTATTTTTAAGAATATGCTTCTTTGATTTCATGACCAGATTAACACATTTGCATATGTTTCCATGTAAAGGTCAAGGTCTCTTTCCTGTCCCACAGTTACCTCAGTGTCCTCCCTAATGGCAGCTGTGGCAGTTTCTAGGAAGAGGTCAGAGCACTCCTTGTAAGGATCAGATGACAAACAGACAAGGCATAGTGGGCAGAGCTGTTCTGGTGTATCCCAGGAATGCAATAGCATGCAAATCATAGCATGTGCAGAGATACATATTCATGTCTTCTCCCTGAACCCTGTAGGAATGGTGGCTATTCAGGGGACTGCTCTAGACTTGGCTTTATCAGTTAAACGGTGGCAAGCTGTCCATCCCACTTACCTGCCAAATCCAGCCTGCCACCTGTTTCTGTGCCTAGTCTCGCTGGAAGCTACATTCTGTCGTTTACGTGTTATCTGACTGCTTTCCTGCTACAGAGCTGAGGAGTCACACAGTGACAGTGACTGGCAAAGCCTGAAGTCCTTACTGTCTGCTCCTTTGTAGAACAGGTTTGCCGGCCTCCAGGTTAAAGGTTATGTCCTTTCCTTGTAAAGCTGCTCCACAATTCACGTAGGCCCTCTGAGTGGATATCTGGATCAGACCTTTATACTTACCTTATTTTCTGCATGTGTATATTTATAGGATACAGTCCTAGAAGTGGCATTGCTCACTGAAAGCTTACGTATAACTATTGTCAAGCTGCCCTCCGTGGAGGCTGGGGCTACTTGTAAGTTTTTGATGTCTACCATTCTACTAGGTGATGGGAGAGAAAGGCACCTGGGTAGCTGACTTCATATGCCTTTTATTTTGATGTGCAGCATATCTCTCTGTGGCTTTGTGAGACTCCTTCCTGCTGGTGGTTTACTTTCCTGGTCTGAAGATCTTCTGGAGGTTGTTCTCCTTTCTCTCTGACTCTCCTGCGTCACTTTCACAAACAAGCTTTTGGGGAACAAAAGTCTTAAGGACAAACTTAGGGTGGCTATCAGCGTCATCAGCATTCCAGATATCAGAGGTGGGAGGGGAGGAGGTGACCCACAGGGCTTCAGCTTTCTGCTCTGAACTGAGAAGCGTCACCAGTGGGTTTGTGCTGCCCTCTTCCTCCACGGGGCTTCTGTTGGCACAGGCAGCCTCGTGTTCCTCCAGCTTTTTGATGGGGACGACGTGGCAGGCATTGTATTTGCAGCTGGCCATTTTCTTGGCTTTCGTGGGGTTTTTTCTCTTGCACGATGCCAGGTGGTACTGGAATCTGCTGAGTGGAATTCGGTGGTGAGGGTTGTAAGGACAAATTTCTAAGACCTCTGGCTCCATGAGAAGTCCTTGAAATTGAGGATCCCAGTGCCCAGAGTCTAAAGAAAACGTAGCTCTCAGTAGAGCGTTTTTGTAAGAAGATGGAGCTGTTCTCTACCCAGTGGTGTCCTTGGAACTCTGCTGGCTCTGTGTCTGAGACACCTACGGGAGGACAAAGTTAGCAAATCGTGCACCAGGCGGAAGAGCAAAACCCCACAGCAGCCACGCTGGGAGGTGGAAAGGTATGTGGCGCCCTTGGCTCTGAGGGAAAGGATACACTGTGATGTCAGCAAACAGTCGTGGTCACAATGGGCTGCTTGCATCACCAAGTAAAGGCCCTTGCTCCTGTCTTGTGTGTGAGCGGAGCGAGGGGCTTTGGGGAAAGATGCTATTTAAAATATTCATGGCATCTATGTTGTCAATTCCGTCTTCTAGCTGACTGTATTAGTATAATAAAACTTACATCTTTTTTGTGTGCTGTTCTTTGGCTGATTTTATTCCCCCTTTCTTGCCTTATTTTTGGTGGTGTTGAGAACCAAACCCAGGGCTTTGTGGATGGTTGGCAAACTCTGGCACCAACGTACATTCCCAGGTTGCTTGTCTTATTTTAGAAAAGATAGTTTTAAAGCATTGCTTTATTTCCCTCTACTACTTTGCACAATTTCATGTGGTTTAATGATTGTAGATTAAAACATTCATAGATAATATATCAAAGTTTAGTGTTAATATTTTATCTACTTTCTGGGTAATGTGGGCATTTCTTTCATTTCACCCCTAGGTCTTTCTGTATTTTAAATTTAATTAGAAAATTCTCACCAGGTGTTAATGCTGTTGTCATAATGTGAACATTTATTTGCATTTGTTCTCATATTTAGTCCTTTCTTTGCTGTTCTGTTTTTCTGCGTGTCTCAGACCTACCATATAGGATCACTATTCTTCTGCTTGAAGTTTTACATTCGTCTGCTTGCCTGTCTGTCTGTCTATCGGGATAGTGTCTTACTGTGTAGTTGAGGCTGGCTTTGAGCTCCCTGTGTAGCATAGGCTGGCCTCAAACTCATGGCGATCCTCCTGCCTCAGCCTCCCCAGTGTTGGGATTATAGGCATGTGCCATCATGCCCAGCTTCGTTTATCTCTGAGACAAGATCTTGCATATTGGCCAGACTGGCCTCAAACTCCTAGGTTTAAGCAGTCTTTCTGCTTCAGCCTCTGGAGCTAGAATCAGAGGCATGTCCCACATACTGGACCTGAATGAAGTCTTTTAGAAATCTCTCGACAAGCTTTTCAGGGTCTTTTTGCCTGAAAGTGTCCTTGTTTCCCCTTCTTTCTGAAAGGCATGTTCACTGGGGGTAGCTGTTGTTTCTTCTTGCTGTCACTGTTGTGGACAAGAGTTCAGCTGCCTGCTGTCGTCCACCTCCCTTGGAAGGTCATCTGGTTCTTTGTGTTCCTCATGGTTGCTGCTCAGGACCTCACACACAGGAGACAAACACTGCAGCTGAACCAGTCCTCAGCCCCAGGCTGTGCCCAGGCGCTGTGTGTGGCTTAGGGACAAGCGTGTGGCCCCCAGGCTGGTCTGTCTTTACCCTGCTGCTCTGTGTGGCCCCAAGGTAGCCTTTTATGGTCTCCTTGGAGTGGGAGGAAGGATTTAGATCTGTCCCCGGATCCCTGCAAGTGGAGCCCTTTCATGTTCCAATTAAGCATGGAAACATTTCCTCTAAGATTCCTCAGACTGTGTGGTTCCGCTTGCGTCTCCTTTTCCTCACAAAGACTGAACCAAAGTCTAATCCGTAATATTTGCAAATATCTCAGAGGGTTTTGACCCTCTGACATTCTGCTTACCTCTCTGGTTTTATGTTTTCATCTAAAAGTTTTGTTTTTTTTCCTTTTATTTTAAAGAGAATAAAATGATACACATTATTTTAAAGAGAATTAAACGATACAAATTATACAGTCACCCAAAATGAACATGAACCAAACAAAAGAATAAAACCGTCCAAAACAGAACAGTGAAAGTGACACAGGACTTCAAAGCAGGATAGTAGGACATCGATAATTGCTACCATAATGCCTCTTGTTATCTTCAGAGTTGCTGCCCACACAGTCAGGCATAACAAAATCAAACTAAACAATAACAATAGAACCAAACCAAACACCGAATAAAACAAAACAATAAAATGGAGCCAAACAAACGATTCCAAAAACAAAACAGAAGGAAATCCCTCCTACTTGCTATGCTGCATATTGTTATCCTCTAAATAGATGCTCAGACTGTTAGGCCTGCAAAGTTAATCAACAAAACAAGCATTAAGTTGTTTTTGCAGGCCGTTGCTATCAGCTCAATCTGTTCCTCTGGATCAGTCAGTTGCTTCAGGGTGGGGTTGGGGGGCTCTGCTCTTATCTCCCAGCCCACCTGCTGGGGCTCATGAGAAGAGCAAATTGGCCTTGATTTTCCAATGGTTAGACTACTGTTTTTGAATATCCCTGAATGAGCAGATTTAAAATGATGAATAAATATAGTCTCCCTAAATGTTCCAGGTAGGCATCAGAGCAATATGACAGGCAGATCCATGTTGTATAGTTATCCCTGGTGTGTGCTCAGGCCAGGCAAACAGGTCAGGTGACAAAACTCCAGGCTTAAAGCCACAGAGGTTTCTGTCTCCCTGTCCAGAGCAGCGTCTGGTGGACCTGCTCGCTGTGGTCAAGGGAACCCAGGCTGATGGAGCCTCTGCCGTGATGCATGCTGTGCCTTCTAGGAAGAAGAGTGGCCGCAGTGGGTTGTGCACTGGCTTTTAAAGCTGCTGCCAGGACCTCTCTCCCACTGGCATCTCAGAGTTGAAAGTAAGTCCTGTGGCCACACCTCACTTCAGGAGTCCAGCAGGTACCATCTTGCCCCGTGCCCAGAAGGGGCAGAGTGGTAACTTTGTCAAGAGCCCCCAAGGACTTCTCTGGTCTGCTTATCACCTGTATCCATTTCTCTTTTCTCCACACATAGAACAAACTGCCCAAGTCCCTGTGCAGAATTAGGGGTAGAGCTGGGTCACTGCTCATGGTGGTGGCTTCTAAAGATCAGCAGGGTCTTGTCCCAGAGCGATGGGGTTTTAATGCCCCCTGTGCAGCTGTCTCCCGAGGGAAAGCTGGTTTGCTCTGCAGGGGAGGTGGCCTTGAGAACTTGTAACTTGCAACCATCCATGTGCCGGTGCCCATTCCCTGCAAGCCTGTGACTCAGTACTACAGGAACCACGGCGTCAGCCTACTGGGAGCCCATGGGTAGCAATGCATCTGCTCTTCATCCGACACCCCTGGGGCCTTGTATTCCCTGTGCCACAGCCTTACTTGTGGTCTTGATAAGGGCAGCCCAGGATAGAGTCCTCGGGCCCTGCACGTCTGCACGTGAAAGCACTTTGTTCACCATGAGCATCGTCATGAGTAATGGGGCATCATTTACTTCAGGGTGCTTTGTGGCTGAGCACCCATTAGTCAGCAGGGGCACATTAAATCCATTATAAGACAGAAAGAAAGAGAAGAGAAAGAGAAAACAGAACACTGAATGGTCCTCAAGCCATAGCCTGCTCCAGCATCTGCTCTCAGCCTCGGACCTGACAGATCGCTCACCATGACAACCCTGAGGGAGCGAGGGATGCACTCACCTATCTGGACCAAGCTTTTCTGCCCTCCCTGCATGGATGTGGCCAATAATGCCAGTGAGACTGGATCTGCTTTCCTATCGTCCCTCCTTCCCTGATCTCCATCTCAAGAGATGCTGCCACAGATGGTAATGTAGGCAATAGAGGGGAAAATCGCAGGGTGTGCAGGGTCTTTTTGTTTTCTGAAAATGAACATTTGTTTGTCCCAGTCAGCCAAGTCTGCAGTTACTGTTACGGGATAGAGCCGTTGGCAGGTTTGAATCATTATGAATCTGAATTCTTGAGGCTGGGAGAAAGTTCGATGTCATCAAGGCCAGCTTCTCTCTCAGTGCTAGTGTCACCCCCAGAGCATCCCTGGACGGTGGGGATGCAGCCAGATGGAGCTCATTACCTCTCCAGATGGTCCGAGGGTTAGGTCTTACAGGGGGTCAATCTGTCTCATGCAAAGCGGCAGTTAGTGTTGACACCGCACCCTGGTGGCAGGAACTTCCTCCTGAATGTAAGGAAACCTGAGCGTGATAACGGCCGTGAAGGTTCCTGTCGCCCTACTTTCGCTGCCACACCCAGGAGACGGGTGTGGCCAGCAGAGGCTGAGCACAGGCCGGGGGCTTTGTCAAGATGCCCACGGCTGCCGCTGCTTCTTGCTAAGGCTTCCCGGCCTCAGTGACCTGGGCTCTTGCTGGTCATTTTGATTTGAGGATCTTATTTTCCAAACTCTCTCTGTGGCCTTACTTCACTGCCCCGCATGGTGCTTCTCAAACTCTGCCATGCACACCAGTCACCTGGGGTCTTGTTAAATTGCCCAACATGGTGACACAGAGCTACCTTTGGCAAATTAGGTATCAAGGCTGTGCTGGGTTTGTAAGATGAACTAGAACACAGTCTGTGTTTTTTGTTTTGTTTGCTATGAAGTTTTGAAAGTCTGCGAGAACTCACCCACTATTCTGATCTGTACCAGTTTTGAAAACGGTTCTATAGCAGCTTTAAAATTGATTCCAATTGTTTCTCAGGCTTTTGGTTACGGTCAAGATCAATCACTATTTCTCTTAGACATTCCCATTTTGGCCAGGAGTGGTGACGTACACCTGTAATCCTAGCACCTGGGAAGCTGAGGCAGGAGGTTCACTGGAAGATCAAGGCCAGCCAGGACTACACAGTGAGACCCTGTCTCAAAGAAACAAAAGCAGAAGCAGAAATTCCCATTTTTTTGGAGAAGCACCCTGTGTGCCCTCATCGAGGCCCTAATGTGTTCAAGCCCTGCCCGTCAGGGTGATAGCATATGAACACAGCAGCTCGAAGGAGAGAAAGTTAAATGAGGTTTTAAGAACGGGACCCTAAACAGGACCAGTGTCCTTTGAGGGAAGAGCAAGAGACACCTCCCTCGTGCACAGAGGAAAGGCGTGTGAGGAAACACCGGAGGCTGGCGTCTGGACCCTGCTGGCACCTTGATCTTGGGCTCAGCATCCAGAACTGTGAGAAAACACCCTTGTGTGTTGTGGTATTTTCTGAGGGCAGCCTGAGCTAAGACAGATTTGCCATTGACCTCTCCAAATGAAATAGCATCTCACATGCATTTAGCGTTCGCTCTTAAATGGCAGACTGTCCTCTGGCTTTGCCTTCACCTACCCTTGCTTTTTTCATGCTGTGTGTTCCCTCCTGCTCTCTTGTTTCCTGAACCCCTGTCTTTTTTTTTTTTTTTTTGGTACCAGGGATCGAACTCATGACCTTGCGCTTGCCAGGTAGGTGCTTATGCCACTAAGCTAAATCCCCAGCTTGAACCCCTGCCTTAATTGGGCTTCCACAAGCCTGGGTATCTCACAGCTATTTCAAACAGCCACGCCTGAAACTGGTCAGTTCTGCTGCTTTTTATGTGGTCTGTTTCATCAGTTTTTGTGTTTACTTTTATTTCTCTCCCCGAGTGTATTCTGTTGCTTGTTTTCTGGCTCCTTGGTTGGGTTGGAGACTTCATTTACTTCCAGTCTGTCTTGGTTAATGACCAAAGCACTCCGGGCCATGGGGCGTGCCTGGGTTACACCCTCTAAGTTCTGCTGCAGGGAGCCTCAGTGTCATTATGTTCTGAATGGCTATGATTGCACTTCTCTTCCCTTTTTTTTTTTTTTTAATTGTCTTTTTATTGGTACCAAGGATTGAACTCATGACTGCCTGCTTGCAAGGCAGGCGCTTATGCCGCTGAGCTCTTCCCTTTTTTGATTCGTGTTATTAAGGAATAAATTTCCAAGTGACTTTATTTATTTATTTTTATTCTTTTGTGTTTGACTTGTTTTTATTGTGCCGTCGATAAGATAGCCTGCAAAACGGCTGCTTGTTAGGACCACGGAGGAGCTGTTTGTGGCCCGGAATGTCATTAGTTTTCGTCGTTTGGATTAAATCTTTTTTTTGTTTGCATGCATCTTTAAATGAAGCTTGTTTCTCCAAGCTGGTGGTATTCCTAGGAAGGAGTCTTCTGAGTAGCCCGGGGAGTCCACCCACTGTCCCTGATCCTGCCAGCCCACCGTTTGCATCCACAGGGTCCACGATCCCAGGGGACAGCAATCCATGTCCTATGCTAATCAAGACTTCCCTAGGTCTGGCCTCTTTTTCCCTGCGCGCTCCGGTCACTACAGCCTGGACCTCACATGTCCTGGGAAGGCGCACGTGTTGATGGCTTGGTTCCCAGCCTGTGGCACTAATGGGAGTCGTTAGCCCACTAACGTGACCTTGAAGGAGATACTGGGGACCCCCTTCTTGTTGCTGGGGACCAAACCCAGAGCTCCTGCATATCTCCCCCCCCCCCCACGATCCTAAGGGCGCAGCTGTTTCTCTGCTCATTTCCCAGAAGGAGGGGCTGGAGTGGGGAAGTCCCCGTGGCTCCTGATGGCGCCCCAGGCTCTGTTCAGGTGGGAGGTGGGTCCCTCTCCTGTTGGAGACCCTCCTGTCTGGGGAGCCGCTGGAGAGCGCAGTCCACGGCGATGAGGTTGACGCCACACTCAGAGTTTCCCGGGGTTAGCTGGACTCCGTTCCGTGCCTGGCCTCAGGACAGCCCTCACCTTCCGACACCAGTGGGAGAGCGGAGGCCACGCGGCCACAGCCTGCAGCGCAGAGACTGCTGCCCGGAGCGGTGCTCGCCGGCGCCACCTGGTGGCATTTGATTCCAGCTGTTTCCAGCCGGCCAGCTGCTCGGAATCCTACTGGAGTTTGGGGTTTCCCACAAGGAGAGCCTAGGACCAGGATTCAGGTGTAAGCAGTTTATTTATTGAAGAGCTTCAAGTCAGGTGAAGGCGGGCTGCGTAAAGACATACATTATATACAAGCTTACGTGCACATCCTAAGAAAGTAAGAGACAAAAAAATGTGTGGGTGTTTTGTTTGTTTTTGTTCTTTTGTATTCTCTAAAACTATTTAGTACTAGGGACTACTAGTACTAGGGATTGAACATAGGCCCTTCACACTGAGCTACATACCGAGCTCCCCGTTTTTTGTAGACAGGGTCTTGCTAAGTTGTCCAGGTTGGGCTGGAACTTGTGATCCTCCTGCCTCAGCCTCCTACAGTGCTGGGATTGCAGGTGTGTACCACAACCCCAGCTATTTTTAAATTTTTTAATGTGTATATTTTTCTACCATAAGAAAAATCAGCCAGGCGTGGTGGCTCATGCCTGAATCCCAGCACTCGGGAGGTTGTGGCAGGAGGATCGTTGGGAGTTCCAGACCAGCCTGAGCTACAAAGTGAGCTCAAGGCCAGCCTGAACTGCATAGCGAGACCCGTCTCAAAAAGACAAAAAAAAAAAAAAAAAAAAAAAAAAAAATCAAACAGCTAATTTGAACAAGAACAAGAGACATTACGGCAGCCATTGTTGATTTTTCTATTGTCTGGTTTGAAGGCCTATAATGCCTTCATCACTCTGTTCTGATCAGTTTAATACTATTTTGCTCTGTATGATTCATTGTGTGTGAAGATATGGACAACTATTTAGAAGAAACCAAGAGACATTATGGTAGTCACGGTAGATGTGTTATCTTGCTTTGAAATCTATGTCACTTACATTTGTTTTCTTCTGGTCTGCTTTGTTCTGTTTTGTTATGCTTAGTTTTACCCTCTTTAAAATAAAAAAGAAAGAAAAACCAAGCAAAGTTACATTTAGAAAAGCATGCATAAAGGAATTTAAAAGGTCACAGTAAGTGAAGCCAGCCAGCTCCGTGGGCACCTGAAGGTTTTGGGGAGAAACTGGGGAACGGTAGAAAACACACAGCTCGGGATTGCCTCACTCAAGTGGGGAGGGGGCGGGATGTTTACACAGCCCCTCCCCGGAGAGTCCTTGGCTGAGGGCTGATTCTGGGGTCTGTAGGTTCCTTGGCACCTCCAGCCTCCAGCCTGGGCCGCTCTGGGAGGGAGACCCCAACACACATGGCAGAGAAGATGTCACGGAGCACACCAAAAGCTCGTGGAATACGGGGGGACACAGACCCCGCCGCACAGGGCCCCTTCCACTCTGTCTTAACCTCGTGTTAGGTGATGTAGGGAGAAGTCAGTTCACCAGATGTTTTAACTTATTTTGATTCTTCTTTTTTTCCTGTTCTCCCTTTCTGACTTCAACTCTTCTTTCTCTCCTTGTTTAAAAAAATTTTATTTCCATTTTTTCTATTTCTTTTTTTTGTTCCTTCTTTCCTTTCCCATCCTTGTTCCCCTTCTTGTTTAAACTTTTTCTTCCTGTTTCATAATATCTAGTATACATTTTGGTCCTTTCACTTTCTGTTTCTCAAACCAGAGAAATCATGTGATAATTTAGATGTGTGTCCAATTTATTTTACTTAAGAGTATGATCTCAAGGTGCATCCACTTACCTACAAATGTCTCAAGTTTATGCTTATTTATGGCTGAGTAGTACTCCATAACATATATCTACATTTATATCTACCCACATCTTCTTTAGCCATTCATTGGTTAATAGGCATTTGATATGTTTCCAAGATTTGCCTATGTCACAATGGTATGATGCTTTTAACTCTTTTGAGAAGATACCCAGAAGGGGAATAATTGGGTCAAGTGGAACCTCTAGTCCTAGTTTTTTGAGGAATCTCCACACTGATTGATTTCCACAGTGATTGCAAAGTCTAAACTCCCACCAACAGTGGAGAAGGGCTCCTCCCCCCCCCAGCCCTGCCAGCATTTTTTATTGATTGATTTCTTGACAATAACCATTCTTCCTGGAGTGAGATGGAATCTCAGTGTTGTTTTAATTTGCATCTTGAATGTTGAATATTTTTCATGCATTTCTTTGCTGTTTGTACTTCTCAGTCTGAGAAGTGTGTATTCATTTCAGATGCCTGTTTTTGGGTTCAGTCTTTAGATTTGGGGATCTGATCTTTTTAGTTCTTTATATATTCTAGTATTAGTCCTTTGTCTGAGGAATAGCTGCTAAAACATTTTCCTACTTGAAGCAGCTGAAACTTGCAGACGCACAGTGACAAAATCTAAACAAACTAGAAAGCTCTCTATAGTAAATAAGCTCCCCCTGTGGTAAGTTTTACCCACAGGGAGGGAAATTTTAAAAAGTTTAGAGAGGAAAATACAGAAACAGAAGGCAAGAAAGAGGTTAGCAGCAAGGATGGAAGACAAAGGAAAATTATGCAAACTTTGTGGGAAATAGAGGAGGAGAAATAAAACAAGAACAGAACAGAATAACAACATAAAAACAAAACAAAATAAACAAAAACTAGAAAAGAAAAGAAAAACCGTCCCCTTCAAGGCGTGCCTGTGCTGTCGCTGGTGGACGACATGGGCAGACGGCTGATTAATCCCAGTCATGGCTTTTCAGCAGGCCCGGGATAATTCCAGCGAGCTACACCTTCGGTTCCATTGCAGTTCCGGCTGGTTTCTGGCCAGAGGCTGCAACTGGATTTGCTCAGCCTGTGACTCTTGGGTGCCTCCTGCCGGGTGAACTTGGCTCCCTGATTTCCTGTAGATTTGAACTTGGCAGCCTCACCCCGATCCTCTCCAAGATGGCCCCTCTCCAAGAAGGCTGCTGGCCACCCGTCCTCTCCTGGGGGACCTCGGAATCCGAATAACTCACCAGCCACTGCAGTGCATTGTGTCCACTGCTTTGTCCCGCTGGTGCATTTGGAGACCTCTGAGGTTGCCAGTAGCTAGCCCCTGTGCATCTGCAGGTTTGGGGCTCTCCAGTTGGGGAAATATTTTATCAGCTATTCCTCAAAGGACTAATATCTGGAATATATAAGAACAAAAAAAATCAGACCTCTGGGCCGAGGATATAGCTCAGTGGCACAGCGCCTGCCTGGCACACGTAAGGTCCTGAGTTCAATTCCCAGTACAAAAAAAAAATCAGACCCCTAGATCAAAAGACCTAATAAAAAATGCATCTGAAATGCATAGGCACTTCTCAGACAAGTACAAACAGCAAATAAGTGTATGAAAAATGTTCAACATTCAAGAGATGCAAATTTTAAAAATGCTGACTCCATCTCACCCCAGAAAGATTGGTTATTATCAAGAAATTAACCTAGGCTGTGGGGGAAAAGGACCCCTCTGATTCCTTGCCTAGAGTGAAGTCACTCTCTTGGGATTCATGGAATTGCTGTCTTCATTGTGTTTTTCTAGAAAGCCTTTCAGAACATTTGGAGGAGCTAGGTAGGTGGTCATGAGTTTCTTCAGCTGTTTTTTTTCTTGGAAATGTCTTCTTTCTCTATAAATTTTTAAATTTTGTGAGATACTTTAATCTGGGTTGGAGATTTTTTTTTTTTTCTTTTAGGGCTTGAACTATGAACTTCATATTTAACTTGGCGTTCTGTACTTTTATTTGCTAAACGTGACCACTGTACCTGGTGAAATTTTTTTTAGCCTGTCAAACTTTGAGAATAAAACAGTATTGCTTCTCACCCCGTATTTTTGTTTCCTTCACATATTTCATGTTTGGTAATTGATCTGGAATTTTCAGATCCAGATGATATGAGTTCATCAATAATAATTATTTCTGATGTATGTTCAGCTTTAATATTTATTAATAATACTTTTTCTGTATGGGGGTTAAATTCAGGGCCCCAAGCGTGTCAGGCAGGTGCTCTAGCACTGTGCTACACCCCCAGCTCGATTCATGACATTTGCAGTAAGTTTCATGGTTCATTTGAAATCAGGCATTTTAATTGTTAGTTTCTTTGGGTTTTTTTGAGACTGGACCTCAATATAGTCCAGGCTAGCCTCAAAGTGCTGGGATTACAGTTTAACACTACCATACCCGGCTTGATTTACTTGTTAGTTGATATTTCCTTTGTAAGAGTTTTCACTTACCCCTGAATTTGCTGTTTATTTTAATTTTTTTTTTTTGATTTTGCTGTTTAGATGCCTCAGACCTATCCTCTGGATCAGGTTTCCCTTCTCTCACACTATTGTCTTGATCTAGATAATCTCGACTGGAACCATCTGCTCAGGGCACACCTGTGTATCCGCCTTGCTAATCGGTGGCTTCCTGGGACATCCCATGGGCACCTAACACTTAGCCTGCTCCAACCTAATCTAAAAATGACCTTCCTGCCCTAACTTAGTCCTTTTTCAGCAGCAGGATGCATCAGTCAGGGTGCGGCAGAGAAACAGGACCAGTAGGATGGATGGATGGATGGATGGATGGTTAGATAGATATGCAGGCGATGGATAAAATGACTCATGTGGAACCCGAGAGGTCCCACAGCCTGCCTTCTGCAAGTTGGAGACCTGGGGAAGCTGTTATTCAGTCCAAGTCCCAAAGCCATGGAACCAAGGGTGCTGGAGGTGTAAATCCTAGTGCAAGCCCAGAAGATGAGGTGCAGTGACTCAGCTCAGGCAGTGAGGTGGGAGAGAAGGGGCTGAGCATCTCCTTCCGCAGCCTTTTGTTCTATGCAGCTCCCAGATGGGCTGGACATGTCTACCCACCCACCCACCCACACAGGGGAGTGTGGTCCATTTCACCCCGCCGCCATTCACAGGCTTATCTCCTCCAGAAACACCGTCACAGTGACTCAGAAGCAACACTTAATCTGGAAAACCTGTGGGCCGGTCAAGGGGGACACATAACATCAGTCATCTCAGTGGCAGACGCCATCATCTGTCACTTTTATTCACACCTGCAAACCAGGAATCCTGTGTCCTACCTCCCCTGAGCTGCAAATGTCACCAAGCTGTACTGGCCAGGGTTCTCTGCAGGAACAGGGTCCATAGACTATACCTATAATTACACATGGGGTTTATGGGATAGATTTCCAGGATCAGAGGCGGAAGAGCCCACAGTGGCCGTCTGCACACTGCAAAGCCAGAGGATCCGTCAGTCACTCAGTCCACGAAGCTGGAAGCTGCAGCACCAGGCAGATCCAGGGCGCAGTGTCAGTGTGAGACCAAAGGCCTGGGAGCTTCCTAGAGAGCTGCCAGGGCGAGTCCACGATGAAGGCTGAAGAAGCCAGAGTCTGAGGTCCACAGGCGATGGCAGTAGCAAGACACCACTGGAACAGAATGAAGCTTTCCAAAGCCTGTGGCTTCCTCCTCCTCCCTCTTTGATTCATCTATTCTGCAAGCTTGTTGGACGGTGCCACTGCAATTGGGGCGTGTGTCCCCCACCTCTCCGTGCTGCCTGCCACCACGGGGCCTTGGGTTTCCTGCTGTCTCTTGTCTTCTTACTTTGTGCTTAAGCCCCACCTTTAGGGTGCTTATTTCCACGTTAGTTTTTGCCTGTGCTCCCATGGGCATCCCCAGTGGACTTCCGGCTCCCCAGAACCTCATAGTTCCTCTTTTCCAGTTCACTGCTGCATCCCCAGGGCCCAGGACCTGCTGCAGAGCGGCTGCCCAAGAAACATTTGTCATCACCTAAGTGAATGATGAATGCAATTTGTCTTGCTGCAACAGATTGTCACAGGTGGGTAATTTATGAAGAAAATCAATTTATTTCTTTAGTTATTTTCTTCTGTACCGGAGACTGGGAATCCCACGCTGTAAGGTGGAAAGGCAAGAGAGGGCTTGTGTGAGAGCAAATGAAGGGATGCACAGGGAAGCTCTCGTCTCAACCGGTGTCTATCCTTTCTCCAGGCAGAGGCCCTGTGACCTAAACGCCTCTCATTAGGTTCCGCCCACCGACACCACTGTGTAGAATGCGGCTTTTTAGGGACACAGTCAACCACTGTAGAAAAACACTGAAAGTCATCATCATCACCATCAGCACCACTCCAGTGCTGGGCATTGATGTCATCATTAGTAAAAGTTTCCCTGGGACAGCCAGGGAAAGGAGGATCTCAAAGAAGCCTGTGGGACAAGTCAAATATCAGAGCTCGAGTCCCTCATTTTTCTTGAAATGCATGATCTTTTATTGCAAGAACCAGAAACAGAGAGAACAGGCTTCTTGTGTACTTGCTTCTAGTTTTCCAAGCCTGGCACAAAACTGAAGGGACCAGGGGGCAGGGTTTCCACTGTGGGGGAGAAGGGGCAGCAGTGAAGGGGCAGTTCTGACTGAGGGCGGAGACGTCATCGGTGAGCATGAAAGGCCAGGAGGAGGAGGAGGTGTGGGTAGGACTGAGAGCTGCTGGTTCCCCAACAAGGAGTCTCACACCCCACTCCAGGGAGTTAGACAGCAGTGTTAGGATTACAGGGAGCCCAACAGAGCTCTGCAGAAAAGCCCAATACGGTGCCCACATGGTGGGCCAGCGGTGGCTGACAGAGGTAGTGGAAGCCATGAGACCAGTGCTCTCTGCACAGTGTAGGGGCGCAGGCTAGGACCGTCCAGCCCCAGAGGCCGCCTGAAGGTGGCTGGGGCAGATGACTGTCCTCAGTGAGCCTCAGGGTCCCAGGAGTGCATTGCTAGGGACCGTGACCAATGATAGTCACCTTGGCAGAAGCAGCAGGGGCCATGGTGACACACTCCAAAGAGGTCAATGAGGACTGAGAACCAGCCCGTGAACCTGTGAGAGAGACAAACCCTGTCCTTACAGCTGGCCCACCTCCGAGTGGCGTGTACCTGTGCGTACGTGTGCATGCATGTATATGTTAAACCCTAATGCAGGGCTGTCCTACTGTGTCTTTCCAACGTGGTTCTCACCTTTGGTAGAAATGGGAGCTTGAAAATTCAGATGTGTTCAATACGAACAAAAAGAGATCGTAATATTTTTCTGTTCTGTTGTTTTATTCCCGAGGCTGTGGTCCGGGAGGGCTGTCCATGTTCCATGCTGACCCCCTGTAGTACTTGATGTTGGAACAAGAAGCAGCATGAATCTCAGTGCATTTCATGGTTGCAGAGGTCTCGGTGGGGCAAAGGCACCCACCCAGTCTGGAGCCCCCCAGGCACCAGCCACGATGGAAGCTGGAGGCCCTGCAGAAAGGGATGGTGCTGTTGGAGGCTTGGAGGACTGGAGACTGAAAACAGGGCTACCTGGCAGGGGCACCGCTGTGCTGCTGCTGGATAGGAGGCCCAAGAGAGCAGGAAGCAGCCTGCAGACCCCGAAGCCAGCCGCAGGGACACCTGGGTGGTGGGGACCACAGGTGCCAGTCTTCCAGGGCCAGGTAGATGCAAGGGGAGGGGGCCGGGGCCGGGAAGAGCTGGGGAGACCCTTCAGAGGGGGAAAGCGAGGTCCAGGCAGGGCAGGGGCTTGCCTCTGGTCACTGAGCCGTTGGAGGGCACCATGGGAACTCAGCCTCAGACTCCCCCAGCCTCACATTTGGGCCGCTGCCCACAAGGGCACTGTTTCATCCCCTTAACATGCCGCCTGCCTCTCCTCATGTTTGCCCCTTATTGGAAGAAGAAATCAGGGAATGCAGGCGTCACGCTGCCCGATTCCCTCTCCCCGTGAGTGGGTACCTGTGCTCACACCCGCAGCTGTGGGTTTAGCAACGTGGGAGGGGTAGGGCCATCAGCGAACCCTTGTTAGGAGCGAACTCAGAATTCCTTGCAAGAAAAAGGGTTCTTTGGAGAAAAGGAGTCCTAGGCGGAGGAGGAAAAAAATGTGGAGGGAGAGAATGGTCGACAGCCTCAGTTTCCCCAGCTGGTCTTTGCAGAGGAGGAGAGAGGGACCGACAGCAGGTTATGATTTTTTTTGTGGGGTGTCCTTTGCACCCTGTGGGCCTCAGCCTTCCTCTTTGTCCTAGGAACCTCTGTGTCTTCTGGATGGATTGAGTGCACTCTGAGTGCTGAGTGGGCTCAGCACTTCCAATGGGAGATGAGTACAGTGGGCTGGGAAAGCCCAGCACATTCTAAATGTCCACTGTGCCTGCCGGGGGCTGTGAGTGATAGCTGATGGGGTTTCATGGGCGGATTTTCTTTTACTAATAGGGAACCCTTCTTCCCTCCCCTCCTTTCCCCTCTCTTTCCCTTCTCTTCCCTTCCTTATGGTCAGGGACACGTTTGTCAATGTCTTGTATTTTAGTGGCTTTTTTTCCCCCTTCCTAATGGTTTTCACTATGAGATGCAAAACACACTTTTTCCAAATGTCTGCAGCTGAAGCCCTCAGGAAGGTCCATCCCTTCCCAGGGACGCCCCCTTCCGGCTTTTATAATGCTGGCTACGATCTCTTTGCTCTTTATAATTTCCGCAGCCGAGGAAACCCATTGTTTATTTTTGCTTGTAAACTGGGAATCTTTATCTTTGAACATCTTGGTAAGCCTAGTTTTGTTTTCATTTTTCCATGCCTGCTCCCCAATTACAGTAAAGAATGCTGTTTTTCTTTTTACTGTGGGCATGCACATTTCTCTTTTAAAATTCATTGCTGCGGGGCGTGGGGGCCCACACCTGTAGTCCCAGCGCTGAGGAGGCTGAGGCAGGCGGCTCCCAGTGAGTTCGAGACCAGCCTGGGCTACATGAGCGAGTTCAAGGCCAGCTGAACCACACAGCCAGCAGACCCTGGCTCCTTGCCCCCTGCATGAATTATTTACACAAACATAGTACATTTAGAAAAAAAAAGTAATAGTTTAGGTAGCAGATGGGCAAAACGGTGAAGGTGGTACCCAAAAAACTGAAGTTTGGGAGACACTGGACATGTCCCGCTTATGAAGCAAAAGCCTTCCAGCGGTGACCAGAGCCCGGGGCACCGGTCCCACCGGGACTGGGCCGCGGGGACCTCGCCGGCTGTGGGCAGCGCCGCCACTCACCACCAGAGGGCAGCACGGACCCACTTACGACCTCGCGCGGTTCTGGCTCTGGTGGGGGACCCCGGTCCGGCGCTGGGAGGCGCCCCCGGGCTGATGGGGAGCCGGGACTCACCCGGGACTGAGGACCCCGCGGAAGGAGGTCCGGGTGCGCTGCCTTCACACTGCCTGGTGCTTCTCAGCAGTGTGGACGGGGTCATGCGGGGCTCGCTAATCCAGCACCCTGAAGCTGCAGCGTGTGCGAGGCGGCGCGGGAGGCTTTGGGCAGCAGGGGCCGCCGGAGGAGGGTTAGGGACAGGGCGGTGGGGAGGTGGGCCCGGCTGGCTCCCAGGTCAGAGCTGGGTGGCGATTGCAGGGTATCACGCACAGCAAGTGGGTGGACCACTTTTAAAAAGTCATTTTTCTACCCAGCCATCACCGTTCAGGTCCTTCCATAACCACCCCCACCCCGCCCCATAGACTATAAGCAAAACCCTGGTTACCTGCTGTTTCTCCATGCCAGGACACAGGGGTGGACAGGAGGGACCCCACTCCTGCCCTCCTGGAGCCCACGCTTTGTGGGAATCAGGTGATAGCAAATGAGCCCCGAAATATGAAATTACAGCTCATGGTGGCTGCTGTGGAGGGGGAGGGATACGGGGTGCTAGGGGGGAATGAGGGGCTCTTCCTTAGGGGACGGTCCTGCAGCTGACCTCTGAAGGGTGAGCAGGTATTCACTAGCCCGCGTCAGGAGGAAGAGCGTTGCAGCCTGAGCAGTCCACGTGCAAAGGTCCTGAGGCAGAAATAAGCTCGTGCCATGAAGGAAGTATAAGCGAAGAGCATGGCTGGGCCAGCGGGACGGTGTGGGAGGGAAGTGGCTGGACCTGAGGTTTGGGCAGGAGGCCATGAGACCTTCAGGTCCTCAAATTGCTCATTTTGAGAACAGGGCAGTGAGTGCCTTGCGGATTAAAGAGGATCCCAAAGCATCTCGTACAGCAGCACCCAGTACATAGTTAGTGTCAGCATGGGGGCACATCCGGGCAGCGCACAGCCAGAGAAGGAGCGAGCCCGGGGCGGCCCCGGCAGGTGCAGGGCCCGGGCTGTCTCGGGTGACTGCGGGGACCAGCTGAGAAGCGTGTTTTAAGCGGGGTGAAAATTACCGTTGGCATCCCTCTCTTGTTGAAAACAAAGTGAAATTGGAGGACATACTGTTTTCTTTAACTAGGCCAAGATGACTAATTATTAGACTCATTTCGAAAGGTTACCATATACAGACATGCAATTAGGAGGGCAGAGGAGGAGAGTGTGCGGCCCTGATTCATTCTGAAACCCCAAGATGGAACTCGCGCGCGGTTTCTGAGCGCGATGACTGTGAACATTTGGTTTAACTCAGCTGTCACCACAGACGTGACACAAAACAAAGTGCTTTGCATCAGCTCCCTGGAGTGTCGAGGGCCCGCTCTCGGTGGGCTCAGGTCTCCTGCAAGCAGTTCGGGGTTCGGGGGTGACGAGGAGCTGGCACTGAGGGGGGGGCAGGTATGGATGGCACAGCCCTGCCAACTCCTTCCGGTCTCTGGGACTCAGTTTCCCCATCTGGAAAGGAAAGGCCTCCATCAGATGGTCTTCAGGGGCCCCCTGGCTTTGTTGATGTATAATACTTATAAGCAGTATGATTTTCGTCACCATGGGCTTTAGTTTGATCATTTTGGAATTTCCTGACAGGGCTTTGTGGCTTTTCTCCACGCCGGCTGTTTTGTCCCCTGGAACCCATCGATGCTCAGTCCTCTGGGACAGATCCCACTGATAAGGAGTCGCCCTTGTGTCTTCCCCTGGGGTCAGTGGCTGCGGCTCTCGGGGGCCAGTCTGGGGTACCATTGGGAGTCCACAGTGTCTGACCTGGGGATTCTGCGGACCCATAGGCTCAGCCCCTGAGAGGCCCTGAAGTCCCCTGCACCCCTTCAGAAATCACTTCCTGTCTCTGGGACCAGCAAGAGCACATTCAGGAGCTGGTGTCAGGGCCACTGATGCACTGGGGCTAAGTCCGCACGTACAACATTATTCCCACCACGGAGGGGCGGAGAGCTGAGGACTCCCCAGCCGCACTGTGAATCCACTGTGGACTCCGACCCTCTCAAATCGGCAAAGCTCAAAGTGACCCCGCTGGCTCATTTCATCCTTTGTGTCCGATAAGGCCATTCGCAGGTGCGGTGCCCCAGAGCAAACCAAGTGGCGACTTTGTAGTGGGAAGGTTTGCAGACCGCACCACCATCCTCTGCCTCCCAGCGGGGCTCGGCTCAGAAGGGAAGCTTCCTGTCCACGAGGCTGCACTGAAACTTTCCACGTGCCTCTTCCTGTGGTCAGGCTCAGGGGTGCAGAGCTTTCAGTGTGGAACTGAACGGTGGGAGAGCCTGTGTGGGCAGGACCGTGGCCACGCAGGGCAGTCTAGCTGTGTCTCGAGCATCCGCGGTGTCATTCTAAATAAACCAAATGTTTGCCTGAGAATTGGCCCAGCTCTAATGCCATCTGGGCATCGAGGGCACTGGCTACGCTCAAATGCGTGACGCCCAGTAAGTTGTGTCCTAGCCTGAACCTCCAGGGAGCAGGGCTGCCCACGGGTCAGTGACTTACATGAAAGATGGCAGTGGTCTGAGCAGTTCCCCTCACCAAAGTGAGAACCATCGGGGAACTGGACACAAATCACCATTAGTTTACACTGGCCGTGTATTTTAAGAATGCACTTTATGCACGTTTTGTTTTGTTTTGTTTGCTTTTTGAGACAGGGTCTCACTTGTAGCCCAGGCCAGCCTTGAACTTGAGATCCTCCTGCCTCAGCCCCCCAAGCGCTGGGATTACGGGTGTGCGCCACCGTGCCTGGCTCTTACTGCATCAGTTAAAGCAAGGCTTCAATACACACAGATGGCTCAACATAGTAAGAGACTCCTGCTGAGTAAGCCCGTGACACCCTCAAGGGGCAGATCTGAAGACGCCCAGGGAATGTCAGGATGCTTCTTCCACTTACATTTCACCCAAACCTGGGCCCTTCCCACCCCTGCCCTTTACCACCTTTGACCAAGCCACCCACAAAGGACTTGACTTGTTCCTGGCGCCTCCTCTGTTGTCCCTTCCTCCAAATTCTCCAGTAGCAGCTGCAGGGCTCTGCTAGAGCTGCAGCCATACAGCTGGTCCTGGGCCCTCTCCACCCTCCACGGTTTGCTTTTCCCTCAGAGTCAAGGCCTGAGCTCTTCTGCTGCCTGGTCCTGTTCCTCCTCAGGGCTCAGCTGCTGCTCCTGTTCCTGCTGCCTTTTCTCACCTCCTTGCAATTCCCTGGACCTCCTTGCTCTCTCTCCCAGGATATTCCCACCACAGGGCCTTTGCACTTGCTATTTCCGGTTTGAAATGCTCTTCCTGCTGATGTCCACGGCCTGCTCTCCTCTTTCAGATTTCTGCTCAGTTGTCAACATCTCAGAGAGGCTCCTCTTGGCCGTTCTACCTACAATATTGGCATCCTAAAATAAATTCAGGTGCCAGCTTCCTTCCCCTTTATCCCTCTGCTTGCCTCCTTGTCTTCATGTTTAGTCTCCACCTGACACGGAATCTTCAATTTATTATTCTTCCCCCACTAGAATATGAAAACAGCGGCTCTGCCCTGCTTTCCGTTGCGTCACTAGAGTCAAGGTGAGTGGCTGGGCCGTGGGAGGGCATCAGTAGCCTTGCTCCAGTTAAGCCCAGAATCTGATGAGGAGGAGCTGGGCTTTCATGCCTGAGCATTTCTGTGCAAGCGCAAGCAAACTTTGAGCACGTTGCAGGGTGAATTTGAGACACAGAGACCATGAGAGGAAAGCAGGGCCCTGGAATGCTGTGCTGGCGGGCTGGTTTTGCTCATTCCCTAGCTGGGGCCTGGACTCACCCTCAACACCTGCGCCCGGGTCTGCAGTGGCACCGTGCAAGCCTGTTCCTCAGGGAGACGGCAGGGGAGGACGGCAGACGCGGACTTAGGAGTGCCGCGGGAACCCTGCTCATCCTCTGCAAAACCCTGACGGCATCCGCCTTCCTGGACTCTCACTCAGGCTGAGATCCTCGGTGTCAGTCTAGAATCCAACATGGAGTCTGCTGAGGACTCTGCCACTGGCTCAGAGAGAGGCGCCCCTGGATGCTGGTGGGAGACAACTGTCTGGTCTCTTTGGCCCTGTCCCCTGGCGCTCCCTTCTTCCCTTCCCTCCTTCCTTCCTTCTTTCCTTCCTTCCTTCCTTCCTCCCTCCCTCCCTCCCTCCCTCCCTCCCTTCCTTCCTTCCTTCCTTCCTTCCTTCCTTCCTTCCTTCCTCTTTAAAAATTTTAAAGGGAATAAAACAAAAACAATAAAAGGGAACCAATCAAAACAGTGAAAACAGTATTTGGATTTCAAAACCCCCCGGACAGAAGGAAACGCCCCATAGTCGCTACACTGTATATTGTTATCCTCTAAATAGGTGCTCAGACTGTTATTCCTGCAAGGTCAATGAAACTGTGCAAGCCTTGAGGTTTTTTGTTTTTTACTTGAGTAGCTATCATCTCAGCCTGTGTTCTCCCAATCAGCCGGCTGCTTACAGTGGCAGAGGGGACAGTGAGGGCTTTGTCTCCCAGCCTGTGCACCAGCTGGCCCCCGGGAAGGGCTGGCTCCAAGGTTCTCCTCCCGGCCCACAATGGGTCTCCCTTCACTTCTGTCTCACACTGTGGGGAAGTCAGCAGTGGGGAATGGTCACCAGGATCTGAAAGAGTTTTGCCCTAGAATAAATTACACCATATTATGGCGGTGGGAGATGGGATGATTGGAAAAGTTGAGATATTTTGCTTTGGAAACTGGTGATGGATTTCCAGCCTGGCCTGAGGTCTCCTTTCACCCACCTGCAGGTTTAGGGACCTTGTAGTCCCCTTTCCACCCCTGGACCGTGGTCACCACTGATCTGGTTCTGCATGTGTAATTTTGCTTTTTGCATAAAACCATGTCTTCAATGCAGAACACATTTATTTGTTGTTTTGTTTTGTGGCGGAGGGGATTAAACCCAGGGTCTTCATCCTGAGCTTTGCTTCCCTGCTGACAGGGCTTGCTGAGCCACTAAGTTGTCATTCTGGGCTGGAACTTGCTGTCCTCCTGGCTCAGCCTCCTAGAGTGCTGGGATTACAGGTAGACCATATCCTGCGACAATATTTTAGGTTTGGGACTTTTCACTTTGCTTAGCGTATCTGAAATCCACTCATGCCACATATATTGTATTCTCCACGCCTTTTTGGTTGCACCAGGTAAAGGACCTTTGGGTTGGCACCCAGTATGCGGTGGTTCTGAGTAAATTGCTCTGATGGTGACAGACAGGATTTCATGTGCACATAAGCTTTCCTTCCTTCTGAGTGAGTCTCTAGAATTGGGATTTCTGGGCTGGATGCAGACAGTCCGTGACTTTCCTAAGACACTGCCAATGCATGTCTGTTATCTCAGCACTCGGGAGGCTGAAGCAGGAGGATGACTGGTTTTTGAGGCTGGCTTGGGATACACAGTGAGTCCAGGCCAGCCTGAACTACATAAAAAGACTGTGTCTCAAAAAGCAAAACCAAACCAAAACTAAGACACCGCCAATGTGTTTTTTCAAGTGCTGTAATATTTTGCATCCCCACCAACAAGGCAGGAGACCTACAGCTACTCTGTGTCCTCACCAGTGTGTGTCATGTAATTTTAAACATTTATTCTAAGCTGGAGGTGGTGGAGTGTGCCTATAGTCCCAGCTACTCAGGAGGATGAGGCAGGAGGATTACTTGAGCCCAAGATCTTGAGGCCAGGCTGGACAACAGAGTAAGACCTTATCTCAAGGAAAAAAATGTTCTAATAGCTATGTGAGTGTCTTAGTTTCTTTTTTCTCATTGCTGAGACAAAATAACCAATACACAAAATGAAGGAAGGAAAGGTTTATTTAGCTCAGTTTGTGGAGGTGTCAGTCCATACTCAGCTAGCTCCAAGGCAGAGCGGCACATAGCAGAGGTAACAGTTCATGGCCACAAGCAACAAGGAGGAATAAAAGGGAGGAGCACTGAGGGCCGCACTCACACCCATAATCCCAGCACTGGCCAGCCGTGAAGCATTCACAGATTTGAGAAGCCTGCCACCATGACTGCATGAGGCTTTGGGGGGACATCCAGACACAAACCATAACAGTGGGCATTTTTCCATTGTACTTTTTATTTCCATTTCTTTGACTCATGTTTTACATTTTTATTTTTTTGTGATACTGGGGATACAACCCAGGGCTTCATGTGTACAGGCAAGCATCCTATCTCTGAGCTACCTCTGCTGTGGGAGAATGATACATTTTAAAAGTGATGTGCTTATATGTTACAGCCGATGAACTCCTTGTTGTAAGGAAGAGGACAGTAGCCTTTTCCTCTCTCCTACTCTCATCCCTCACCTTCATTATTTTTACACTGCTGCTTATTTTATTTATTTATTGACAGAGTCTTTCTGGCCTCAAACTATGGAGCCTAGGCTGGCCTGGAACCCACAGTGATCCTCCTGTCTTGGTCTCCTGAGAGCTGGGATTAGAGGAGTGGCCCACAACACCTGGCCTACAATGTTGCTTTAAGATACTTTGAAACAAAGTAACAGTCTGAATATGTATACACACATTTTGCAGTGCTGGAGAGGGAATCCAGAGCCTTGCACCTGCGGCAAGCATTCTATCATTGAGTTCTTTTCCTAGCCCAGTTTTTAAACTTGTGTCACATCTAGGAAGGAACAGAAGGATTTTTAACTAAGTAGCTACTTTTCCAAGATCTGCTTTGGCTATTGCTAAGTAGAAGTTTGAGTTTTTTTTTAAACTCCCTGTGCAGTCTAGGCTGGCCTCAAACTTGTGGCGATCCTCCTGCATCAGCCTCCCAACTGCTGGGATTACAGGTGTGTACCACCATGCCTGGCAGATTTTTTTTTCATTTGTAGTTGATTTTTTTTCTACTAAAATGCCCGAGAATGTGTTGCTCAACATTTAAAAAAAATTTCTACCAGTACTTAATTTCAGTTTTTAAGAAAATGTAAATATGGATAGTTTAAAAGTCAAATTATGTTCACAGTTTGTCCAGTGAAAAGCAGCTGTGTGCCTTTCTGCACGCTTGTCAACCTCCTCAACCTTTTCAACTGTCTCCTTCTTTTTTCTTTAAGCTGTTTCTTTTAGTTTGAGTCCACATTTCTAGCCGACATGGTTGCATTACTCCATCTCCTCTATTTTTTCCCCTTTTGGACATTTTCCACTGAGATACCCCGAGTCCGTCCTTTTTGCCCTCTCAGCCTTCTGTTGTGTTGGTTTCTTTGGAGATGTGCTAGGTTAGTATTTTTTCTTTTCTTTCTTCCTGTGCTAGAGATTAAACCCAGCCCCTAGTGCATGCCAAGCTGGTGCTTACCACTGAGCCACACTCCCAGCCCTGTCATGTGCTGAATCTTTCACATGGGAAGCTTTCTGCAAATGTTTGTGATCCTGGCTGGCAGCTTGTATTTCAGAGAAAAGCACTAAAAGGTTTGTTGGAGGCTCTTTATTAGTGTATGCATGTGTGTGTGTGTGTGTGTGTATGCATATGTGTGTTTGCGTGTGTGTGTATGTGTGCATGTGTTTGTGTGTGGTCCTGTGCCTGCTGGCCAATGGGCTTCACTCTGGGCTATCCAGGCGGGGATCAAGTTTTTTCTCCCAGATTAGTTTCCCCAGGGATGAATCCTCTGCCCTGTGCCCAAGGCATCCGCCTCTCTGCAGCCACTCTGGGTTTAGGTAGAGACAGAACCTGTGTTCCCTGCACTTAGCAGGCAGATTTGCATAGAGTCCTGATGTTTCCATTACCGCGCCTCATAACCACCCTGTCTACCATCCTGGCTTCAGCACGTCCAGGGAGTAAACGTCCCCCCTTGCACTACAGTGGGGAGCGGCACTGCCTGGCTGTGCAGGAAGGGGACCCGTCGGACGGACTCTGTCGGCAGTGGCTCTCTGGCTGGCTCAGGGCTCTGCAGCTCACATCCATTTCTATTTGCAGGGGCCTCCACCATGTTGGCACACGCGGGACTCTGTATCCTCTGGCCAGTTCCCATGCATCCACTCACCTCTGCTTCCAAATTTGGATGCCATCTCTTCTCCATTCTCATCTCTTCAGTTATATTTGTTCTCAGGTGTTTCGCCTCCCAGATACCCGTTCAGTGTGGTTTTTGTGGGGTTTCAGGAGAGAACGAAGGCATGGACCGGGGTTGATCCATCACTCAGGCAATGTCTCAAAAATGGACTCTTTAGCTGTGATACTCAATGACTGACTTAATAAACATCTTGGGGTGTGTAGTCTTCCTAATTCCCACAACTTATGCTGGATACTTCCCCTCCATATCATTTTGGTTCTGTCCCCAGTTTCTGGGCGAGGAGCATCTCTGACTGTCTTCAGGGTCTGCTGGCTTCTCTCTGGTAGTTCTTGGACCTTTTTCTTGGCTGCCATCGTCTGCCTGTCTCCCCTTCCGGCTGGGGATATTCTGTTTTTGACACTCGTAGCTCCTCTGTGAATCCTCCAATGCAGTTGCCTTGGTCTCTATTGATTTCCTTGGGCCTCCTTTTTCTCAGTCTATTATTTCATGCCCTCACCTGGGGGCTTTTCAAGTCACTATTTTCATGCTATAATTTTACAGCAGAGTGAAGCCGTGTGAAATTTTCTTCCAGTTTTGGGTCCTATTTGCTTGTCGGCTGGAGTGGGCTTTGGGGAGCTTTTCCCCGCAGTTTTGTGGGGAGAGAAGTTTGCACAGTCACCCTCAGTCCTTACTTGTGTCTGCACATTCTACCCAAGTGTGGTTTTTGCTGTGAGACAGCGTGACTTTTGGATTTACTTCTCAGGGTCCCCTACACAGGTATGACCACATTTTTCCTGTAACATTTTCCCTGTAACCTGAGGTCATGTGGGATGAGGGCAGGACAGTGGATGAGGGAGCGACGGGGGCCGCAGGGGCAGCCCAGCTGGGGGATCCCAGCCGTAGTGAGCACTTGGCTGGCTTGGGGATGCACGCCAGGCAGGATCAGAGTCCGAGAGCTGAGGGTTTGGAAGGTTCTTACCAGATGGCGACAGTCCAACTCCATAACAAGGTCGGGTTGCCAGGGACCATCTATGGTTGTTTCTAAGGAGAGATGGGAAGAAATACGACTGAATAAGACGCCGGGTGTCCAATGCATGCGTGATGCCTTTCAGGACTTGGGAAGTGCTCACTTTTGTCTAATTAGCCATTGTAACTGTGTCTCCATGGTGACCATTATGTTAGGCCTTACAATAGACACGTGTACATCCATTAAAGGGACACAGTTGCCAAACGCAAGCTGTAGGCCCAGGATGGAGTGGCTTTCCACAACATAGCCACTGTGACTGCTGTGGAAAGTGTCAGAATGCAGGCGCATGGCTGCTCCTGCCCCTGGAGGGACACTCGTCGTGAGGTCAGGCCCTGGACTGGGGTGTGAAACTTGGGGAAACTGAGTGCTCAGGTTCACAGGGGAAATTCCAGAGGGTCACATTCATTCTTTGTCTTTTTAAGATGTGTATGAAATATATATATATGTTTTGAGACAGGGTCTTGCTATATAGTGCAGGCTGGCCTTGAACTTGATTATGTAGCCCAGGTCTGGAATTTATGGCAGTCCTCGAGCCTCAGCCACCCAAGTGCTGGGATGATAGACATGCACCACCACACCCAAGATTTTTAAACCTAGTCTGACTGAAGGAGCCAGTAAGGTGTTACATACCTGTACAAAGAGAGCAGACATCAGCGTAAGTAAGCAGGAGAGTGGGAACGGGGTGGGCAATGTAGCTCTGGAGGGGAGCACCGCTTAGCATGTGCAAGGCTGTGGGATCCTGAGAGAGACAGACAGAGAGAGAGAGACAGAGAGAGAGAGAGAGAGAGAGAGAGAGAGAGAGAGAGAGAGGAAATGAGTTGTCTAATAGATCCAAAATCATCCTATTCCAAGAGGGTCTGAGGAGTGAGGACAGGATTTATCTTACATCAAAGGTAGATAATGAGCCGGGGGTGGTGGCTCACCACCATAATCCCATTTACTTGGGAGGTGGAGGGCTGGAGGACTGCAAGTTCCAGGCTGACCCAGGCGATTCGGCAAAACTGTATCTCAGGGAAGCAGAGGACGACTGCGTGGTGGTGGTGTGACTCAGCGGGAAGGCGCTTGGCTGGCGAGCACAAGGCCCAGGTTTAATCCCTCCGTATGGCAGAACCACCAGTGCCACCTCCACCACTGAAACACTGAGGTTTAAGAAGAGCTCCTTGGAGTGAGTGGACTCTCCCAGTGAGGTGCTCAGAGAGGGCCTGGCTCCCCAGACCCAGTCTGTGCAGGAGAGGGGTGCAGCAGAGGCAGGCAGAGTGTTCCGGGGGATGAGGCTGAAGCCTCCTATCTTTTTCCTACGAAGTGTCCCCAGGACCCTTCCAAAGGCCCCAACTATGGTCAGTGCACTGCAGAGCTTGGGTGGAGGGGCCTTCCCAGAGGGTGGGGTTGTCTCTGTCTGTGGCACTGTCTGCCATCTCTCAGAGGGCCTTTGGCTCTCATCCCTGCCGCAGGACTGGGGGCTGCAAAGGCTTTTGTTCCTCTCCTGGCTTCTTTGTCTGCAGCGCTAACAAGGCCTCAGGTAGCTTATCAGGTGCCCTCCGTCAGCAGGAGCTGCAGAGACACACTGAAGGATGAAGCCTCCCGCCGACAGCCTGGCGGTCCAGAGTGGGTGTACCCACTAGGGCACCCTACTTACTAGGGTGCCACCAGACCTGTCTGGAAATGTCTCCTCCCTGGGCTGGGAAGGCAGAAGTCTCGTGCAGCCACAAGCCCTTACTGAGAGCCTTTTCCTCTTGTTTTGCACCCAATTCTCCTCCCCCCAGTATTTTGTGATTGACAGTAGAGTTGCTGAGTGACTGTGGGCAGGAAGGCGCGGTCCAGAGCCTGACCATGAGGCTCACAAGTGGACAAATATAGCAGTAGTCGCAAGAGGCAGAGACAGACGCCAGCACCGGTGTGGAGAACAGAGCTCTCCCTGCAGCACCCGGGAGAGAGGATCACACGGCCACGGGTTCTAGCATCCGTAGGTTCTGGGTTCTGTTCTCTGCATGTTATGTGTGGAGCTCCCAGAAAATCACTTGTAACGATGGCTCATCGTAGCGAATTGGGAGGATTAAATGAGCTTCAGGACACATAATAAATGCTTGTGAAAAATTAACAGAGAGGTGAACGGTGGTTTGCTACGCTGCACCACAAAGAAATCTGAGCACAGAGAAAGCATACACAAAAAGCACCTGCTGTCTGGTTCTGTTTACAGACATCACAATGCTGGGCAAAGCTAATCTATGACATAGGATATTGGCTGTGGGGATAACGACTCAAGAGGCCCTTGCTATTTTCAGTGTAAATAGAGCAGATTCAGGGACTCACATGAGAAAAGCATGTAGCATCTGGAGGGTTGTCATGAGGCCACCCAGAGGCTAACTCTGAGCTCAGTCTCCTCCGTCACACATTTTGCTTCTTGAGCTGGGTGTTGGTTACCCAAAGTGCTCACACTTGTGTGCAAGGAGCTGCACACGTGTATTATGAACACTTTTTGTACTTAGTAAAACATTAAAATGTGAGCTGTCATGACTTCTGCTGCTATCACTACTATATGCAGTGTGGAGATCGAGGTCTTGCTCACGCTGAGGAAGCTCTTTGCCACTGAGCTACCTCCTTAGCCCCGTCACGGTTACTAATCCTATTATCTCTTTTGAGTTCCTTATCTGCATCCCGGGGATGATGCTCCCTGTTTTCAGGGTTTTTGGGAAATGCAATATTCACAGCATTGCATTCAGCAAACAGTCACTGGGCGCCTACAGGGCTGAGCACTGTTCTGGGTGCTGGTCATATAGCAGAAATCTATGCAGCTGGGAATCGTGGGCCTCTGTGCTGGTAAAGGGAGAGAGTCACACGAGGCGTTTGAAAAGAGGAAACCATGAGACTCCTCTGGTTCAGAAAACAACATCCTGGACACATCTCCACCCCAAATCGTTGTTTGTTTGTTTGCTTTTGATTTTGCCCCTTCAATAGTTAGCTCCACATGTCAAGAAATCTTGCTTAAGAACAAGGTTAGCCCAGTGAGGATGTACGCGCGTGATGCTGACAGCGTCTTTCCTTTCTAGAATTTCTGGGTGCAATGAAAATAGGAATGTGAGCAAATCATCCCTTCTTAGCTCAGCGTGGAGGGCTGAGGGACCGAGAGCCCAGGGAAGAAACGCTTGCTCCCTCCCTTTGAGCAACTTGGGTTTCCAGACTCTAAACCCTGCAGGCAGGAAAGCGTTAAGACAGAAATGTGCATTTCCCCTGAACAAGAAAATCAACTTAGAAAAGAAATGTGTATTGGAAAATATCTATTTGCCTGCAAAATAATGTAAAAATAATGAGCTCCTATTCCCCTTTGATGTGCAGCGCACGCTTTTAAGGAAAGATTCTGCATTTCTGAGATACTGGGCCTGGCGTGTAATGAAGTGGTTGTTATGGCAACAACTTTCAAAAGCAAGTATTTTCTGAGAGATGTGCTCCACACAGCCAGCGTGAGAGAGGGCAACATGAAAACAGGGACAGGGAGACAGCTACACAGAAGCATCAGATGCCAGGAGCATCGGCTGCAGGTCCGGGGGGAGGAATGTGCCCCTGCCACCCTCTCAGCAGCAAGGCCAGGCCCCGCCCTAGCAGGGGCCCAGGAGGACGGGGGAGGGGCCCTCTGAGTCCCTTACCAAGAGATGCAGACCGAGGGGCTGATGGGGAATCTGAGGCTGGCTCTTGTCACCAGTCCCTGTCCAGGGTCCCCTCCTCCTGTTTGGACTTTAACCTCTGTCGCTGACAGCTTCCTGGCTTCCCTGCCCAAAAATACTAGAGGTCATTCCCTATCCCTGCCCAACCCAGACAGAGCCAGGCTTCCCACTGGCATTCAGGGCTCCTGCTCAGTCCAGCCACTCACTAGCCCGGAGGGGCTGCCACGCTGGGCCTGGTGCTAGGAGCTGGCAACTGTCCCTCCTTTAGTTTGCAGAGAAGCCCTATGTGCCAGGCATAGGGCCTCCCTAGGGGAGCTGCCTAGAGATTGAGATTCACCAGGTGAGTGGGGATCCATCTCCATTGGTCACTACCTATAGCTCCATTTTACAGATGGGGCCATTGAGGCTTAGTGCTGTGACCCTCCCAAGTCCCTTGGCCAGTGGACAGTGGAGCCCAGCCTCCCTTGCCTCCTTGCTCCTGTGGTGTCTCTGCCCAGTATACCTTCTGTCCTGTAAGGCTTGGCCTCCAAACAAGCGTACCATGACATGGAGTCATGAAAATGCCACCTCTGTCTGAATGTGACCCTGGATGTGCCAGAGTCCAGGATGGGACCCTCACTACCTGCAAGGGAATCTGGGTTGGAGTGACACAGGTCTGTGGCCAGGGACTATCAGGGTCGGAGCCCCCTCTGGGGCCTTGTCTGTCTGGTTCCTCATCCTCCTGTCCCTGTGTTCCCTAGAGAAGGGACCTGGGCAGTTCTAGAAGGTCCAGGAGGGTCAGGTTTGTGAGGTCACCAGGCCACTCAGCCAGTGCTTCCTTGTGACTAGGAAACCCATTCAGAGCCATACCCACGACCGACAGTGAGTGTGAGGAGAGGAGTGTGTGGGTGTGTGGCACCCAGGGGTCACTCTAAACGGCATCCTGGGGCCACACATGTCTGCTTGTGTCCTGGGTGAGGAGGTTGGGGTGGGCACAGTTTTGAGGGGTCTCTCTCAGGGGCTTGTGTCTAAATATGTGCTTGTGTTTCAGGAGAACGCAGTGTGCATGACCTGGATTGCAGGACTTACTCTGTGAGGGTGCATCCATCAACTGCGTGTGTGTCTGTTTTGTGTGCATGAGATGTGTGTGCACCTGGCCTCAGGGTGTGTGTGTGTGTGAGTGATAGGGGAGAGAGAGATTGGGAGGGAGCTATCTGTGCATGGAGGGTGTGCATTGCACCGAGAGGTTTGTGGAGATGGGTGCAGGGGAAGCGGGGCTGGTCCCTGGGGAGAGCGGTGGCGGCACCAGCCAGATGTGGGGCCCATAGAAGACTAGCAGGATTTTCAGTTCAGTCAGACACAAGGTCTCCTGGAAGCTGGCCTAGCTAACCCGGGAGTCCCTGGGAGAGGCCTACGCTAGCACATGCAAAGCCAGATCCATCGGATGCCACGAATGCGGGAGTTCAAGCCAGAAGCAGCTGTGGAAGCCATCTAATTCTGTTCTACACATCGCAGCTGATGAAAAACAGAGCCAGGGATTGACTCCTCGAGGCACACTGCGAACTAGGACACAGCTGAAACTTGGTCTTGTGTCTAGGTCCGGGATCCCATCCCCATCCCCTTCTGCCAGGTCCCCAAGGAAGGAAAGGGAGGGCTGACCATAGAGTCACTAATATCAGGCATAAAGTTTCACTCCTACTTTAATTAGGGAAACCTTTTTTTTAAAAATAGAAATCTTTGCTGTGTCATTAGTTGATTGACTATCATTGGTTTCCGGCTCAGGGAAACTTGATCTGTAGTGAATGAATTTGTTTATTGGGGGTGGGGGAAGGAGCCGGGGAACGGAAAAAGAAATTCAATTAATTGTCAGGCTGCTGAGTGACAGACTGCATTTGATAGGACTTTTAGCTTAATTGCTTGTATTTCATTAAGAGATGTATTTCTCAAGAGCGTTTTTCCTGTTAGAATCTCAGGCGGTGTCTGGGAGGCCGTGGGCTATTTTCTCTGCATTGATTGAGATGCAGACACCACACCTGCAGGTTGCCTGGGGATCAGTGACAGCCTTCTCTAGCCAAGCCCCGCTTTGTCCTGGCTCGGGGACACCTTTCCATCCGGACTTATTTCTGAAGCTGGGTATCACGATTCTCTGGGGAGACAAGTCTGTATTTATTTAGGTTTTTTTCTGAGAATTAATTTTATGGGTACACTTTATAAAATGATCACACCCATCGTAGGGAGTTTGTAGTATAATGTATCTCGATTCTTCTTTCCCCTAGGCCCCCCCTTTTCCTCCAACCCTTCATCCTGTACTTTTTCCTATCAGATTTTATTGGTGCATTTTGATATACATAATGATCACATTCATTACAGGGAATTTGTGCTTATACATGATACAACTTCTTTCTTTTTTTTTCTTATTCCCCTACCCTGTTCCTCTCCCCATTTACAAAAGCTTTATCCTCATGTTTTCTTCTTCCCTCATTTTTAAACATCTTCCACTTCTTTCCTTTCCCCCGTCCCCCTCTTTTCCTCCCCTCCCTATTTGAACATTTTCTTCCCATTTCATAATACCTATTACACGTTTTGGTCGTTATCTGCACTCTGGCTTTCTCACATCAGAGAAACAATGAAGTATTTATATATGTGTGTCCAGTTTATTTCACTTAAGAGTGTGGTCTCAAGATACATCCATTTTTCACCGAGAAATTTCTTGAGTTTATCCTTCTTTATGGCAGAGTAGTGCTCCATGGTATAAAACCACCAGTTGATGGGCATTGGGCCATTTCCAAGATTTAGCTGTTACAAACCGCACTGCTAAAGCCGGGCGTGGTAGCTCATGCGTGTAATCTCAGGACTCAGGAGGCTGAGGCAGGAGGACTGTTGCAAGTTCAAGACCAGCCTGGGCTACAAAGTGAGCTCAAGGCCAGCCTGAACTACAAAGCGAGACTCTGTCTCAAAAAGACAAAAAAAGACCTGGGCTGCTATAAACATGGGTGTATATATATATCACTGTGGTGTCGTACTTTTAATTTTTAAAAAAGTTTTTTGAAGGATGTGAATCCCAAAGAAAGTCACCCTGAGCTGCACTGATCACCTTGTTTGTTCTTTGTTTTTATTGTTATTTTGGCTTTTGAGACAGGGTCTCACTATGTAGTTCAGGCTAGTCTTGAACTCACTATATAGCCCAGGCTGGTTTTGAGCTCACAGTGATCCTCCTGCCTCAGCCTCCCGAACTCTGAGATTACAGGCGTGTGCCACCACACCCAGCTCTGTTGCCATTTTTTTTTCCTACAGAAACAGGTTTACTTGCACACACATTCACAAAAGTATACAGGAAGTCAGTGCTAGAAACTAAACATCAGTCTGCATGCACAAAAATGGCTTTTGAAATAAGTATCTCTGGGAATATAATCATCCCTATAAGATTTAATTAGAGAGATGATTACTATCGGAGGTTTTCAGGATGTCAGAGAAGCTGGAAATGGATGCATTCTAAACCCAGCGGGCCCAGGGAGACCTAGAGGTAAATAAAAACTGGATGTGCACTTTAGCCAGGGATCCTGCAGGTGAGACCTGCCCAACGCCCTACCTGTCACCACTCCACATGGCGGTGATCTCACTTTATTGGGAGCAAACTGAGACTCAGAGGCCAGGAGGTCTCCCCAAAGGTACCCAGCAAGCCACAGCAGGAGCAGGGCTGGACCTGTTCTCCGGCTTCTGTTCCGGACACCTGGCTCCTTGAGCAGCGATCAGTTTGGGTTCTGCCGGGGCAGCTGGGTGGGCAGCCTGGTCTTGTCCTATGGCAGTTAGAGACGGTGCAGAGTGCTTAGGACCTCAGCACCACCTGGGTTTGAGCTCTGGCTCCCCACCCCCCTTGCTCATTTGTGTCGTGGCCCAGGCCTCTAGGTAAGCTGAGGATGAGGAGAGCTCTGTCTCTCGGGGTGCTGGGCAGATTCCAGGGCTGTCCCCAGCACACCGTTAGTGCTCAGGAGGCGTCCACAGAGATGGTTATTTGTGCTTCCAGGTAAGACTTCATTCGAAGAGAAGGTTTCTAATTCTTAAAAACAGTTGAGGGAGGCCTTGCCCTGCACTAAAAAGCCCCTCTCCTACTTGGCCTTTAAGAAAAAATAATCTACTCCAGAAAGTGGGTGGATTCAGTCCTCTTGAGTGGTGAACTTGGGAGAGCCCAGGTTCCTGCCTCCACCTTGGTGCGCTTGCCCGGCCCCTGAGCAATCTGAGTTTTCTGCCAGGTTCTCACTTCCCCTTGCCCGCCCCCGCTCCCGTCCCCACCCTGTCCCCACTGGTTTCCACGGAGAGAGCTGGTCTGTGTGTACTCCCGCCCCGCAGTGTGTGGGCTGACACAGTAGAGGCCCGAAACCAGCTGTGGTGGGAACATTTACACCACAGAAGCTGGAGGACTACAGATATAGGCTTGGCTTGGATATTTGGTGGCTGGTGGGTCGCTGTTGTCCAAGACGCTCTGCACCCAGGCACCCCTCCCTCATGGGGCCATCTTTCTGTGTGTCCAGATGTCCAGCCACCAATCCATCCCCCACGGAGCCAGAGCCATCCAGCCACCTAACATTTATTAAATGCTTCTTTACAAAATGCCAGGTCCTGGGCAGGATCCACCTGGAGCACAGAGTCGGCCAAAGTCTGCTCCTTGTCCTCAAGGCATTGACAGTTTAGTGGAACAGACACCTTACATCTGTCTCACATTCAAGGACTGTCCTGGGCATCGCCTGGTTTGAGGATCATGGTCAGTATTGTTATCTCAGGGTAATGATTGAGGAGATTAAGGCTCAGGGAGGTTAAATGAATTGCCTGAGGTCACACCACTGGCTGTACATTCATTTATTTGCAGGTATGACAAGGCCCGAGATTCAGCTTACTGCAGTGCTCAAACCCACCAGAATGTCAAGGTGAAAACAGATTTTCAAACCCGTCCTTCAGAAATAAACCTTCTTAAAAAAAAAATAAAAAGAAAGAAAAGAATAGGGAAAGTTATTTTTCCATCTTGCCTAGATGGGGACAGTTTTGAATTTATTTTTTCAGATTGAACAATCGTTTCTCAAATGGATAGTGATAGGTGATCTAAAAAATAATCTTTAAAAACGTCGCCGAGTTGGGCATTTCCTTCGGGTGACATAACTCAGTGTGACAGAATGCATTTAAATTCACAGAAAAGAAATGGGCAGGAGTGCGGCTTGGAAGGTGTCTGTGTGGGCTGCAGCTTCTTAACCCTCTCCTCGCCCAGCCTCCCCCTCCTCCACTGCCAGGGCTGTGGCACCCTCATTTCCCTCACTGCCACTGTCGCCTATCTCCTCGGGGCCAAGGCTTGAAATCTCCCCTCCCCTCCCCTCCCTCCCCTCCCCTCCCCTCCCCTCCCCTCCCCTCCCTCCTCCCCTGCCCTTCTCTTTCTCTTCCCTTCCCTTCTCCTTCCTTCCTTCCCTCCCTCCCTCCCTCCTTTTCACCTCTCTCAGTGCTGGAGACAGAGCCCAGGGCTTCACACAAGCAAGGCAAGCGCTTTACCACTGAGCCACACCCCCAGCCCAATGCACTTGTTTGGAGCTTTGGGCCATCGATGTGGGCAGCTGAAAGGTCCGGGGAGAGGGCTTGGATGTCCTGATGGGTCAGGAAAAGTGCTGGGGACTCCTGGAGACAATTCTGGTTTTTTTTTTTAATCTCAATTTCTGAATGTGTGCACTGCATCTCTGGCCCTGGCTCCCTGTGGGAAACGTGGTAGCCGGGAGTCAGCTTTGCCCTGGGATGAGGCAAAATAAGGTCCAACATTCATTCACGATAAGAACTTACAGAAAATTGGAATAGATGGTCTTTACCTCAATATAATAAAGGCCATTTATGACAAACCAACAGCCAATATCATACTAAATGGCCAAAAATTGAAGGCCTTTACTTTAAAATCAGGCACAAGACAAGGATGTCCCTTATCACTGCTCCTATTTAATATAGTACTGGAAGTACTAGCCAGAGCAATTAGACAAGAGAGAGAAATAAAAGGCATAAAGATAGGAAAAGAAGGAGTTAAGCTATCATTATTTGCAGATGACATGATACTCTACATAGAAGACCCCCAAAACTCCATTGAAAGAGTCTTAGATATAATAAATAAATTCAGTAATGTAGCTGGATACAAAATCAATACTCAAAAATCAATAGCATTCCTATACACTAACAATAAAATCACTGACAGAGAAATAAGAGAAGCCACAGCCTTCACACAAGCAACCAAAAACATGAAATATTTAGGAATTACACTCATGAAAGAAGTGAAAGACCTATACAGGGAAAATTATAATACACTGAAAAAAGAAATTGAAGATGATCTCAGAAAATGGAAAGACATCCTTGCTCATGGATAGGAAGAATAAATATTGTGAAAATGGCCATTCTCCCAAAACTGTTATACAGATTCAATGCAATCCCGATAAAAATACCATAACATACCTCATAGATCTCGAGAAATCAATCCTAAAATTCATCTGGAGTGAGAAGAGACAAAGACAGTTCTAAGCAGCAAAGGCAAGGCAGGAGGCATCACAATCCCTGACTTGAAGTTATACTACAAAGCAACTGTAGTAAAATCAGCATGGTACTGGAATCAAAACAGAGCCGAAGACCAATGGAATAGATTAGAAGATACAACCACAACTACAAACACACTCAACCACCTTATCTTTGATAAAGGGGCCAAACAGGTTCACTGGAAAAAGGACAGTCTCTTTAATAAATGGTGTTGGAAAAACTTGCTCTCCACATGCCGAAAACTAAAACTAGACCCATGCCTGTCACCATATACTAAAATAAAATCTAAATGGATCAAAGATCTAAATATTAAAACAGAAACACTAAATCTATTGGAAGACAAATTGGGTAAAAACCTTGAAGACATAGGGGTAGGTAGAGAATTCATGAACAGGACTCAAACCGCACGGGAAATACTTCCCAGAAGCAACAAACTGAGCTAACCCTTAATTTGAAACCTTTAACTGTGTGAACTAGGTTTGTGATTATATGACAGAATGTAAAACCAACCAGATAAGTCTAAGGACTATGTAAGGCTGTAATGTTTCAATTTTGCCCTCAAGGTTAGAATTTAAAATGGATTAAGGAGATAATAGAGAAGTGGAAAAAGAGAAAGAGATTACGAGTAAGGCTGGAGGACAAAGATGGGTCCCACCAGCTTGGGGAAACCGGTGCAAAACACTGTAAGAAAAGAGGGAAAGAGAGAAATGGGAGAGTAACACAGACCCACAGCCACAGAGAGGTTAGGAGCCACTGTCACACTCACACACACACACACACACACACACACACACACACACACACAGAAACAGAAATTAAAAAAAAAAACTGAATAAAACAAAAAAGCGAGTCCACTTCCAGGATTCCCTCTGGGTTTACTGTAGACAGCCTGTGAAGGCAGAGTCCTGAATTGTGCCACCTGTGTTCCAGTAAACCAGCTCTTGCTGTGTGGCGGGGTAGCAGATACCTCCGCAGGCCTGCGCTCGCCACAGTGCAGGCAGTTTCCACGGTCCGTGCCCAGCCAGGAGCTGCTGGTGCCGGGCTTATCTGGCCAGGCACCAAAATGGCTCCCGGCCGGTCTCTGTCTGCATCAGGAGCTGAGTCCTCTGTGCTCACCACCAGCCAGTGCAGTCCTCCATGTCTGCTGCCGGGTATGCAGGAGCCTCTGGGGTCGACTGGTGCAACCATTGTGGAGGTCAGTCTGGAGATTTCTCAAAAGCTGGGATTGGAAGTCCCATTTGTTCCAGCTATTCCACTTCTAGGCATATTCCCAGAAGAAATGAAAACATCATGCCACAGTGATATATGTGCACCCATGTTTATAGCAGCACAATTTGTAATAGCCAGATCTTGGAAACAACCTAAGTGTCCATCAACTGAGGAATGGGTAAAAAAGTTGTGGTATTTTTATACAATGGAGTACTACTCAGCTATAAAGAATGATCACATTGAGATATTTATAAATAAATGGATGCAGCTTGAGACCATACTCATAAGTGAAATAAATCAAACTCACATGTATGAATACTGAATAGTTTCCCTAGTGTAAGAAATGATACAAATACATAAAACTATGTGGTAATCATGATTCCCCATTATATGGTTTTGAAGCCTTATAAAGTTTTCACTCATTAATTGGAATGGTTTTATTCTGGGCTGTTTGATATTGTCTGTGATGATATGAACAGCTATTTTGAAGAAAACAAGACATAATAGCTAGTGCTGATTTAATATCACCTTGTTTTGAAGTCCCATCAAACTGTTGTTCTTCTGTCCCAATTTCTTTGATCATGTTGTATCTTATTGGATTTTATTATATGTGATAGTATAAACAAAATTTTTTATAGGCAAAGAGATAATATAGAAACCATTGTTCATTTTCGGTTAGCTGGTTCTAAACACCCTGTAATACTTTCATCCTCTTCAATGGTTTTACACTGTCTTGATATGTTTGATGCTATAGTATACGAAGTTATACTCAAATATTTCAAGGAAAGAGACACTGTGGTAACTACTCTTAGGTCGGGTTATCTTGTGGTGAAACACTATGTTGCTTAAATTATTCTGTTCTGACCTGTATTGTTATGCTGTTATGTCCTCTTTTATCTCAATCTCCCCCTTTTTAAAAAAATTTATTTATTTTTTAATTAAGGGAAATTTAAAAAAAAATTAGCAGGATGTATTATAGTAACTTTTTTGATTTCCTATTAACTCGATTTGAAGCCCCATGTTGCTCTCACCATCTTATTTTGACTGATTTTACTCTATTCTGTTCTGTTTGATGTTATCAATTTTGAGGGTTTAAGCAACTACTTTGAAGGCAATAAGATTCACTGTGATGCCCATTCTGATTTGACTATTATCTTCTTTTGAAGTCCTATAATGTCTCCAATGTTTCGGTTTTATTGGTTTTGTTCTGTACTGTTTTGTTCAACTTTATTATACCTAATGATGTAGGCAATTCTTTTTAAGGTAGCAAGAGGCATTATGGTAACCTTTGTTGATTACCTTGTATTCTGTTTTTACATCATGTACTACGTCCATCCTTTGTTTTGACTGATTTTGCTTTGTTTTGTCACATTTGGTTTTATTCTCTTCCAAAAAAAGTAATAAGAACTGTGGGAGTAAAAAAACCCAAAATGTGTAAATGTTATTGTAAAAAAGAGAGGAAAAGAAAGTGCTCTAACAGACACAACTGCAAGTGTGTTTAGGTGTGTAAGATAGATGACCATATTACTAAGTTTTTTTTTTAAATTTTATTTAAGGAGAAAAAGAAAAAAAAAGCAGAAAAAGGGTACAAGTTATACAGAATTTCAGAAAAAATAAACAGTAGGAAATCACCAGTTAATAGATTACATATTGTCATCTTAGAAATAGTTGTTCAAGTTACAAATTAAAGCATACAAAGTGGACATTCAAACAGTGAGAGTGCAAACATTTCTGTTCAATGATCCAACAAAACTCAGTAATATGGTTATCTATCTTATACACTTAAATATACATGCAGTTATGTCCTTTAGAGCAGTTTCTTTTCCTCTCTTTTGTACAATGACTTCAAAACAAGATGATGTTAAATCAGCACTAGCTATTTATGATGTCTTGTTTTCTCCAAAATAGCTGTTCCTACCATCCAGCCTTCTCTGCCTCATTTCTGTTGAGCTCTTTTTCTGTCATTAGTTGTCACCTTGTCTTCTTTATTTCACTTTCTGCTCCATTCATTGTGGTCTCTCTGCCACTGTTTGTGGAATCTTGGAATTTTTCTCTTTTAGAATGTCCTACAGTATTCTCTGTAGAGTTGAATTGGTGGTTGCAAATTCCCCTAGTTCCTCTTTATCCTGGAAGCACCTTGTTTTTCCATCAATTTCTAGGGACAGTTGTGCTGGATATATCAATCTTGGCTGGAGGTTATTGTCTTTCAAAGCTTGAATTATTTCCTCCCATACTCTTTGTGATTTGATGGTTTGTGCTGAGAAGTCTGCTGTAATTCTGATGGGTGTTCCCTTGTAAGTGATCTGTTTCTTGTCTCTGAAGGCTTTTAATATTCTATTCTTATATTGGATTTCTAGAATTTTGATTATTATATACCTGGGTGTAGCTCTGTTTGGGTTGTAGGTGACTGGGGTCTGTATGCCTCATATATCTGCATATCTTTACCTTTTGCTAAATTAGAGAAATTCTCCTGGATTATTTCTGTGAATAGCTTTTGTAGTTCATTTTTGTCCCTACTTCTTATTTTATGTTCTTAATTCTTAGGTTATAGATCCTCTCATCATCTTCTAGACTTTGTATTATTGCTGTTTGTTTCTTTGTTATTTTTAAAAAGCTTTCATTTCATGCTCCCACCTTACAAATCTGTCCTCCAGTTCTGATAATCTATCCTTAGTTTCTTTCAAGCTGTTATGACAGCTTTCAATAGAGTTTTTAGTTTCCTGGTAATCTCTTTGAACCTGCTTCACGAATTCTATGTTTTCTCTATTTTCTCCATCAAACAATTCTCCTCTTTTTTTCTGTTCTTCCATTCTACCCTCTGTTTTTTCTTGGGCGATGCTTAGCATTTCTCTAACTATTCTACTTATATCTTGCTTTATTTCATTAAATGCTTCACTTTTGAACTCGTCTGTGAGGCTCTGGAGATATTGCTTTATGTCTATTGGTGCCGTGTCTGATATTGCATGTTTTCTGTCCTCATTCTCCTTTGCATTTACCTTTCCTGGATCAGTGTTCTCAGGATTGGGGACTGAGGACCCTTTCTTGTTGCTCCCTTTCCCATACTTTTTGTTCCTTCCATGCAAGTGTATATAGGAGGCCCAGTTTTTTTTTTTCTTTGTCAGTTACAGTTTGTTTGAATCTGCTGGCTAGGTGTTCCTGCCCACTGCAATGTACTGGGGAGACACAGACCTGGGCTGCCTCTGCCGGGGCCGCCCCTCCAGGTCAACCTACTGAAGGCTTCACTGCTAGGGTGCACTGCCAGGTGCTGGGACCTGGTTTGGGCTAGACTACTGGGTCTTAGTCAGTGGTGTCACCCATGCCAAGCACTCCACACCAATCCCACTTGAGAGGGGAATATGTGACTAAAGTCACTGCAGCGTCCTGGTCCAGCTAGTCTGCCCAGTCCTAGAATGTCCTCTTTTGGAGCCTCCTAGTCTATGGAAGGGTCCTTGTTCCTCTCCCTCACTGAGGTCGATGCAGGGCTCCCGCCAGTCCTGCTTTCAAGTCCGTTTGCCAATTCCCATTCTTAGAGCTTTTGCATCTCTCTCCCTGCTGTGCCAATTTAGACACAGCAGCAGCAGCGGCAGGAAAATCGAATTGCGGCTTCTAGAGTCACAGGTTCCAGCTTTGGCGCTGAGATTTTATCTGTTCCAGTTATAGCACCAGGACTGCATTTCCAGTTGGTTTCTCTCAGCTTAGTTCGTTCTTGGGTCCGCAGGGTATATCTCCCCTTGCTTAGGACTCCCCACACCACACTATTCCTGGAATCTAAGCTGGCTAACTCAGATCAGAGAGCCTCCATAGCTGCTGTTTTCTGTCCGCCATGTTCTTCTGAAGTCTCCATATTACTAAGTTTTTGTTGGATCATTGAACACAACTGTTTGCAGTCTCAGTGTTTGAATGCCCACTTTGTATGCTTTAATTTTGTAACTTGATCAACTATTTCTAAGATGATGATATGTAATCTATGAACTAGTGATTTCTTACTGTTTATTTTTTTGAAATTATGTATTACTTGTATCCTTTTACTGTTTTGTTTTCTTTAAATAAAAAAAAAAAGAAAAAACGAAAAACGCATCACATACCTCAGCTGATATGGTCTGGGCCTCAGAGGAACCTCCCTTGAAGAGGTAATACAGCAAATGAGATGGGAAGGGGGAGTGGATGTCAGCCAGCTGAAGAATAAGGAAGCCAGTGTCTCATGTGCAAAGGTCCTGAGGCAGGAAGGAGCTTAGGGATTCTGAAGACTTAAATGAAAAACCCCAGTCCTTGCTCCGGGTTTGAGGGGAGACTGAGATGAGGTATATGATAGAAAGCAGGCAGCAGGGTCAAAGGCTGGCAGACCTTGTAGGACATTATCCTACAGGCCGAAGGATATTGTGGAGAGGATATTTATTGCCACTGGTGACATTTATTGTCACATGGATGCTGCATTGCTTGATGTGAGACCTTGGGCCGGGTACTGTATCCTGCAGTTTCACAGTTTTCTCCTCTATAAAAGAACCAACAGGGCCTATCTCAAAGGGTGGGTTTAGACTTGAGTGGAGGATTACGACACTGAAGAGCACATAAGAATTTGTAATTACTGTTGAAGGGCGCTTGACTGCTTCGAAACCTGTCAAATTTGGCTTGTGAGCCTTTTGTTGTGGTACCTGTCATGTGTTTGCTGTTTCGTGTGGGCTGGAACTTGGTATTAATTGCCTTGTGACCTGATACTCTTCCAGCCAAAATGATCTGTTTGGTCCTGGTTGCCGCTGGTACTCACCACACCTCCCAGGACCAAGGAATGAGTACGGAGGTGTCGCTGTCGAAGAACAGTGTCATAAGATTTGTGCCCCCAGATATCACCCTTGCTCCTGTGTGAAGGGGAGTCGGGCTGTGGACAGGCAAGGGAAACCAGAGAGACCATGATGATACCAGTACCTCGGGGTGAGATGCCGGCTCTTAGACCAGGGATGGCGATGGACAGAGGGTGACCAGGGAGGACGCGGGGACCTGCTGGATGTGCGTATTAAGGGTAGAGGGGTAAAGAGGGGGCAGGGCACCCTCAGCTTCCAAGGGGGGCATCTTGGTGGGTAGAGTGCTGCTGAGCTTCCACTGGAAGGTGATGAGTTTGATTTGGAGCTACCTGTGAGACATCAAAACGGGGAGAGGGGACAGGAGACAAGACCTGGGGGCTACAGATAAGTATTTGGGAGCCATGAATGCCAAAGCGAGAGCCAAATGATACAGACAGAGCAGCGGGAACTTGAGGGCTTTGGAGTCCCACTGCCTCGGATCTGAGACTCTCCCAGAGGCCAGCTGCATGGTTTGGGGAGAGTCAGCCTTCAAGATGGCTTTTATGGGGGCAGTTGTGGCAGGGTCTCACTATATAGTGCAAGCTGGCCTGGAACTTGCTTATGTAGCCTGGGTTGGCCTTGGACTCATATCCATCCTCCTGTCTCAGCCTCCTGAGTCCTGGGATTACAGGCTACACCACCCTGCCTGGATCAAGGTGGGTTTCTGGGCTAAAAAATGAGGATAATTATCCATCTGTGAAAGACGCACTGTGTGATGTAAACATGACAATGTGATCTCAGTCAATGGTAATCACATCTCTCCTTCCCTCCCCTTTCTCACCCACCACACACCTTCCTGCACCTTGGCCTGGGAAGCCCCTCCGAGGGGCTTGTTCTGCAAGAGAACAGCGTCAGCCTGGGAGCACCTGCTGCCCGGGTGTGGGCCCAAAGCAGGTCAGGAGCAGGAGGAGCACAGCTGCCTCGGGCGAGGCTCTGCGCACCGGAGACAGATCGTCTGTGACATCAGGGCTGCTCTCCAAGTCCTTTGGGTCTCATTTTGAGCCTCATTTCTGCCTCCCACTCGCCTGGGACCTCAGGTGAGTCACTGCCCTGCCAGCCTCAAGCATTTCCCCTGCCAGGTGAAGAGCGGGTCAGTGTCACTGTGGTAGGGCTACTAAGACAAAGTGGCACCAACCAGGTGGCTGAAATCAACAGTAATGTATTTGCTCACGGTGCTGAAAGCCAGAAGCCAGTGTGACAGCAGGCACACTCCTCGGAGGCTCTTGGCAGAGTCCTGGAAGGCAGAGCCTCTTCCTGGCTATGATGTGGCCGTCATCCTCCCTGTTTGTTGGCTGCCAGGTCTGTCACTGCAGTCCTCGCCTCTGTTGTCACATTGTTTCCTTGCATCTGTGCCTCTTCTCCTAAAGACCCGGTCAGGTTCGTCAAGAGCCCCCCGCTCCCCAGTCTGACCTCATCCCAACCAACTACGTCTGCAGCGACCCTATTTCAAATGGGGACACACTCAGTTTCTGGGGTTTGGAACTCCAATATATCTGCTTTGAGAACATAATTCAACCCGTAACACATTCCTAATAGTTTTTCTTTTCAATTATAGAGAGTGAGGGGAAAAAAATCTCCCCAGAGGAGAGAGCTGGGGAATGTTAATTATATTTCCATTTGTTGTCAGAAAATAGTTTTCTGACTTGGAGAAAGATGTGTTCTCTGGGTTGCTCTGGACCTCTGGCGGCAGGTCATCAGGGTGGGTAAATCCTCCTGTCTTGCTAAGAGAAAGGACCCTGCTATACCTGAGGAGGAGAGGTTGGTGCTGAACTAGAAAAATGTAGTCTTTTTTCTCCTCTGTGCTGTGTGGCCCGATGTCTCTCCAGGGTAGGGTGTTCTTGGAGGTGAGGAGACACTGCTCTTGGTCTCTGGTCCTGAGACGCTGGAGGTATAGACATTGTGAGCCTTGTCCTGGGTAGGGCAGCAGCTACCTGCCCCCGGCCAGGTTCCACTGGCTCTGAGGGAGAGGCTGAGGGTCTGTCTGTCTGCCTTATGGAACGTCCTACTGCTCCATAGCATTGAAGAAGCTATGTCTGTGCACCCTAAAATATTAAGAAGCTCTTGTCCTTGAGGTTTTGTTGGGACTCCAAAATTCATGAGCTGATGACACACCATAAGATTTATCCAAAGGGATTGAAAACTTAACACTTACATAAAATCTATGCATGAATAGTTCCAGCAGCTTTATTTATTTTTGATAGTGGGAATTGAATGCAGGTGTTATGTTTATAGTTAGAGGGACCCCAAAGCCACATCCATTCTGAGGCAGGATTTTTGGAAGGTGAATAGCTTATGGGGGAATATTTTTAAATTTTATTTATTTATTTTTGGTGCCAGGGATCAAACTCTGGACCTCGAGCTTGCCAGGCAGGCATTTGTGCCTCTGAGCTAAATCCCCAGCCCCTTGCTGTGAGGAGCTGGGGTCTCACAGGAAGAGGGGAGTCATGACATGGAAGGGTGGGTCTCCGGTCCAGCTCCTCCTTTTGCTTTCTGGCTGCCATGTGCGAAGCTTTCTCCTGCCTTCTATCATGATGCTTACCATGCGAGGACTGAAAGTTCCAACTGTGAGCTAAAATAAGCCTTTCCCCCTTAAATTGTGGGTCCCAGCAATGAGGAAAGTGACCAAGAGAGATTTTTGGTGCCAGAGCCCTGGGTTCATTGTTGTGATGCTGCCTGACCACATGGTTTAAAGCCTCTGGCACTGGTCTGAGGGAGGAGTTTGGGAAGCTTGGGAGATGCCAGCTAAGCAGCCCTAGCATACTCTAAGCTGAGCTCGGTGGGAGATGTTGGTTGGACCTCAAAAGACCAGAATGATAATAAAAAGAAAAAAAAAAAAAAGGCCAGGCTCAGGAGGTTTGAGTTGGAGATAATGGCAGTTGTGCTAGCGGCCATGTGTGTTATGCTCTGGTGGAAAATTCGTCTCCGTTTGCCCATGGAGACTTCAGAGGAGCTTGAGATTGGGGCAGAAGACTAAAGAACCTGGCAGCAGCAGACTTTGGTGTCATCCATGGGGTGCTGGTTTTATAGGAATGCAGAATATAAAATTTGTGATATTAGGGAGGCTTCCATCCGGATTTCAGAGCAAGGCCTGGGAGGCCAGGCAGTGGACCTCTGAGAAGGCGATGTGTGGAGCCGTGACAGCGAGGCCAGAACTGCAGTGGAGACTCCAGGAAGCTGAAGGAGCCAGGAACATGGAATACCTGAGGATCCCGAGAGGGAGCAAAGCCAGACACGTCTCACCACTGCTTGCCTGAGTGCTGCACATGGAGATGCAGGATTTAATGTCTGCCATGCTGTCTTTCAGACTTGTTTTGTTCCAATTCTTTTCTACACCCTAGTCTTCCTTTTTGAGAATGTTTATCCTGTGTCATTGTATTTTGGTGATTTTTATTTGTTTGTTTTTGTCTTTTGAGACATAGTCTCACTATGCAGTTCAGTCTGGCCTGGAACTCACTATGTAGCCCAGGGTGACCTAGAACTCAGCAATCCTCCTGCCTCAGCCTCCTGAGTGCTGGGGTTACAGGTGCAGGCAGCCACCATGCCTGTCTCAGAGATTTTAGGCTTGGAATTTTCAGCAATGCTGGGCCTGCTAGGACTTCGGCAACTCTGACAGATGGATGAAATAAATTTTGCATAAAGAGACATGCATAAATCCTTTGGGGCCCAGGGAGAGAACATTATGGTTTATATCCAGATGTCTCCTGGGCCTGAAACTCACCTACTCAGACTGAGGTTTTTGGAAGGTGACTGGATTACAGGAGCGTTATGGTTGGCTTGGTGTAGGGAGGTGGGGTATGGTAGGGGGAGGTGGCTCACTGGCACAGTGACCTGGAAGTGTGCATCTCCCTCCCTGGCTCCTCCTTTCTCTGCTTTCCTCCATCATGCCTTTTATGTGCTAAGACTTGAGCTAAAATAAATCTCTACTCTTCTCAATTGTGGGTGTCAGGTGTTGTGTCTCAGAGATGAGGAAAGTGACTCAGATATCAGGGAACACTGAAGTACACCCCCAGGCGTTTTTATTCTTTAAATTTGAGACAAGGTCTCACAAAGCTGCCAAACTGGCCTCAGACTAGCAATCGTCCTGCTTCAGCTTCTCGAGTACCTGGGATCATAAGTGTGTGTCACCACATCTCGCTTTCTTGTCTTACCCAGTTGTGGCAGGTTTGTTAATACTTGTTAAAAGCTGAAAGCAGCTCCACGTCCTTCAATTGATGAATAAATAACACAACCTGTGATACATCACTGCATGGGGCACTAATTAGTGATTTTTCAGAAGAGAGCTATTAACTCATAAAAAGACATGGAGAAACCTTACAAATACACTGCTCGGGGGAAAAAGAGTCTGTGAAGACTTAGTTATATATAATCCCAACTCTAGGATATTCTGAAAAGTTAAAACCGTGGACAGAGGAGGCAGGTGAGTAGCTGTCAGGGGAGGAGGGGGATGAGCAGGTGGAACACAAGGCGTTTTTAGGGCAATGACATGATTTTGTATGACACTGTGGATACACGATATGGTGCCTTTGTCAAAGCCCACACAATGTGCAACACAAAGACTGAAACCTGATGTAAACTGTAGGCTTTGTGGATTAATAATGCATTAATATTCATTCATCGGTTATAACAAATGGACCGCATCAGTGCGAGAGGTCACCATTAGGGCAGCTGCTTGAGGTGAGGGGAGGGGAGGGGGACCCATAGGGATTCTCCATATCTCGTGCTCAATTGTTCTGCTGACCTAAAACTGCACTAAAAATAGCGATAGAGAGCAAACTAGCAAGCAGAGCTCACCTGGCCCGTGCACCTGGGGAAGCTTCTGGGGTCTTGAGTTGAGACCTCTCAGAATTTCCCTTTTGGGGCAGAAGATACCAATGCCTGCGTAACAACTGATACCGTGGTGGGCTCATTCCAACCAGTGGCCATTCGGCCTGTGAACAGCCCTCCAGGCGGGAGGGCGCCCCTCACTGAGCACGGGACTCCAGTGCTCAGGGGGTCTGCTCGCAGACCAGGGTGCTGTCAGAAGCCTTGGAGCGCCACAGGAGATGGTGCTAGGTGGTCAGGACTAGGGTAAGGCGAGGAAGATACCTGTTGGGGTACAAAATTGAAGAGGGGCAGCCAAAATCCTCAGTGGTTGAGCTAGATCTTATTTGGATGCAATGTTCTAAAAAAAAATCAATGCAAAAAACTCCATCGTAAACAAAACATCAAAAGTGGACGAAAAGACGATCTGACCCTGTGTTCCTGTGCCTTGGCCTCTGTATGTCACCCTTATCTTGGCCTCATCAGATCCTGTTATTACTTATTTATTTTGGTGGCAGATTGAGCCCGGGGCTTTGTGTATGCCCCTCTGCCATGCCTCTCTTGGCCTTGGAGCCATTCCGGGCTGAAACTTCTACAAACTATGAGCTAAATAACCCTTTCCTTCCTTACCTCTGAGTGTCAGATATTTTGTCTCAACAATGAGGAAAGTAATTGAGACACCAGCATTCCACGTGCACCTGCACATGGTGAGTGAGAGAGTAACTGAGACTCTGATCTGCTCATTCCCATGAGGTGCTCTGCAAAGTGCCACCTGCAGCATCTCATGTCCTGCTACCAGGACACTGGACTGCTGTCGTGTCCACTTTTGGGTGCATCCAAAGTGAGAGGCTAAAGATATGAGGTGCATTTCTTTTTAACACTTTCTCTGTATCACAAAACCAAGTGGCAGAGTCGGTTCCTCATCAGGGTAGGTGATTGCATGGAAGGTCCACATCTTCACTCTAAGTGGTGGTGCCCACTGGCCTCTCTGGAAGGCCTTTCTTCTCAGGGACCCACCTGCCACCCGTCTTTGGCTGACATGCAAGGACAAGAGGAGAGAGACCTGGGAGAGAGCACTGAGGTGTTATTCATGACAGCTCCGGCCTAGGGCGCTCACTGGTTCATGGTGTCTCCCAAGCTGGTCTTGGTTGGTCCTGGTGGGGACTCAGGGGCCAGAGCTGCCCCGTGGAAACAGGAGCTTGGTGTAAGGAGGCCCTGGGTGTGGGGTTTTTCCTTGCCCTCGCCAAGAGCTACTTCCCCGTTCTATCCTCACGGGGGCCGTGGAGAGGGAAGAGTGGGTTATAAAAAGACTCGCGGCTGAGCCTTGTCATTAGGGCTGCTGCTCTGTGTGCTGGCTGATTCTGCTCAGGATTTTAATAGCAGGCTTTGTAGCAACTGGGACTCATCCAGATTCAGTGGGACTCAGGGAGGCCCCCCAAGCACCCACCTGGCCTTAGAAGGATCTGAGCCGTACCCTTCTCATACTTTGAGGGGTGGGACTTTTGGCAGGCTTTTCCCAGTGCTGCATTCTAAACCCATGGCCTTTGCACTGAGCTAAAATTCCTAGTTTACTTATGTATGTTTGTATGTATGTATTTCAGGGTCTCACTGTTGCTCAGTTGTCCAGGTTGGGTTCCATCTTGCTATCTTCCTGCCTCAGCCTACCAGAATACTTCAATGATTGCCTGTGTCACCAGCCTCACTGTGTCACAGGATTTTGTCTAAGGTAGAGGGGCCATTTTGGCTACTCAGAAATCAGGGACAATTGCAACAAGCAGGTTTGTTTTTTTTAAAAAATCACATCTTGTGAGGATTGTATTTATATTGATCAGAAAGACATCTGGATGGCAGGAATCAAAAGCCCGCGAAGGAGCACCACCTGGAGGAGAAGCTGTGGCCTGGATCCTCCAGGCCCCCGTGCTACCAGCTTGCACTGGACTGGGCTGAGCTCTGGTTTGAACACTTCCTGGGCTGTGGGAGTGCTTGGCATTGTTCTCTATGTCTTCTGATCCTTTTTGTGCCTTGATTTCCTTATCTGTGAAGGGGACAGTGAAGACACTCATCTGTGCTTGCCAGTGTGGCTGGTGTCTGCCCAGCCAGTCTCCTTCCCTGCTGTTCCCACCCCTTTTCTGGCTCATTTCCTGATTCTGCATGGTGTTTGTGGGGGTTCCAACCTCAGCATTCCTGGGGCTCTGAGTAGCTGCTGATAATGCAAACCGAGTTAGCAGATGAGTTTGGGAATAAATGCTGATAAGTGCACTAGCTGGGTGGAAGTAGGGAGACACACAAGGGCTCCACACCAGAGCCCCTTGGGAGGTCAGCCATGGCTCTTTCTGGAATTTTCATCATCCAATAATTTATTTAGTGTGATGCATGATACTTTGTTCTGACAAACTGTAGATCCCAGCAGAAATAGCCATACAAATGCAATCCTTTTATGCAATAAAGTGAGAAATTTCCATTGTCTAGGCATTTAGAATTTATAATAAATATATAACCAGCTAGTGCAGTAGCTCTTGAAGAGAAATGGCCCTCTAGAATAGGTCATTTAAGACTGATTCTAAGAGCTAGAGGGGATGTAGGAAGGGCTGGATCAAGGGGACATCCTGAGAGAACTGTCCTGCTGACTCTGCGTATCCTCAGGAATTAACTTTCTAAGTCTCAGTCCTTTTTTTGGTGGAATGGAAGCAATGGATTAGAATCTCAGTGGCTCTAAAATACCCACAGGCATTGAGGAAGTTTTGTACACAACAGCACACCAACCAACTGAACTAGAGCGTAGTCTGACTCCAGCATTCTGCAATATGAGGTCTTATGTAGCCTTACTTTTTGCTAGGAGAGAAAGTACTCAGATTTAGATTCAGATCCTAGGGGGTCTTGTAGGCCTTTCTATGGGCTTTGCTTTTCTCTGAGAAAGGAGCCAGTGGGGAGTTTTGAACAAAAGTGACTTAATCATCTTAGGCTTTGAAAAGATGCCTCTGGCTGCCACACAGGAAACATCTGGAAGGGGGGAAGGTGGAGGAGGAGTGAGCAGAGAAGAGGCTGGACAGTGGTCAGGTGTGGACCGATGTGGCTTGGACCAGGGAGTTGGTGGAGGTTGGATTCTGAGTCTGTCTTGAAGCTTAGTGCCAAGATTTGGTGTCAGTATAAGAAAAACATCAGGGCATTATCAAAGCTTTTGGTCTAAGCAATGGAAAAGGTAGAGGATAACCCCTTCCTAGATGGAAGAAATCCTAGGAGAAACAAAAAAAAAAATGACAATTGTGACCTCTTGGGGTGTCAGGGGCAGTAGGAATCAGGAGATTGGTGTGGACACAGTGTTTCTTCGTTGATCATTATGTGTCCAAGTGGGGATACCAGCTAGGGGGCAGCTGGGGACCCCACTATGGAACTGGGAGGAGCTACAGGCTGGAGGGATAAACATGAAACTCTTAGTGTGTTTCAGTCACTTTTCTGACTGCTAAGACAATGCCTGACACCCACAACTTGAAGAGGAAGCTTATCTTGGCTCACATTTACTTTCCATGATTGGCTGGCTCTGAGGGTGGCATGGCAGAGGGGAGGAAAAGCTGCTTATGTCATGGTGGCAGTTAAAGAGAGAGCAAGGGGTGAGGCCAGAAAGGGGAATGCACTCTTTTAGGTCATGCCCCCAGGGACTTCCCTTTTCTCCCAGGTCCCACCTTTTATACTGACCCCGTATCCAATCATCTTTCAAAAGCCGCACCTTTGAGCTGGGGAAGTCTAAATATAAACCATAACATTTTGCTCCTATCACCCAAAACACTCATGCTTATCTCTTTACGTAAAGTGCATCTAGTCCATCTCTAAGAGTTTCCAAAGTCTTAACAGTTTCAGCTTTACTTAAAAGTCCAGGAGTCTCTGAGACTTAAAGCTAATTTCTAGTTGTAAGCCCTACAAAAATCAAAAAGAAAGTCAAACACTTCCAACATACAAAGGCACAAGATAAACACTCCTATTCCAAAAAGAAGGAAGAAGCTGATAAAAAGAAATGGGGTAAAGTAAGACCAAAACCCAGAAGATTCTGTAGCTCTGTGCCCACCACCCCAGAAAAGTTGAGGTGACATAAACTCTGGGTGACCCTGGCCCTACAGCACTGCTAGAAGTTGCAGCTCTCATAGCTTCTCTCATGGCTGGCTCTGCTAGCTCCCTGCAGCTTTCCTCAGTTGTCCCACATTCCAGGTTTCTAACTTTCTGGAATCTCCACTCCACAGCTGGCTTTACTCTCACAGCTTTACGCACTGCCATCTCCTGGTCTCCTGGGTCTTCCTCAGAAATCTGGGTGGAAGCCTTCCTGACCTCACAACTCTTCCATTTCACAAGACCAGGTAGATGATGCCAGTGTCTGCCACCTGCTTGTACAGCAGGTAGGCCCCTTTACATCATGGCTCCAGAGGCCTCCAAGAATCAGAACAAGTTCTGGAGGCAGCTATTCTCAAGCATGGTGCCTTCAGTCTCTCTTCTTAAAGCAATTCTTTCATTTTTGAACTTTTGAGCCTATGAAAAGTAGGGCCTTACTGGTTTTTCACATGTCCTCAACACATCTCATTGTCTTATTGTAAACTACTTGGTTTCTTTTTCATGCTAATCTTTTAAGCAACTAATCTTTTAAGCAACCTTTCTGGTGAAACCCAGACCTTTAAAAATCACTCAGCAGTACCATTTGCTCTTGATTCTCAACGTAGAGCTGGCTGAAAGTCCCCAATATACCACAACCTCAATATTAGACACCTTTAAATTTAGAAAGATTTTCTGCTTGAGTGTAACACACATGATCTGAAGTCCAACTGCCAGTGGGTTCCCCGTTCCCAATGCAAACTTCATGAGCTTTGTCTGTACTGTCTATCTTTTTGTTAACATTCTGGTCTTATAAGCTCTGACCATAATCTTTCTTCACACCTGGCTTACAGCATTTTAGGGCTATTTCTCCAGACAGCATCTCAAACCTTTTTAGATTTCTCTGGTGAACCACAGGCTTCTGAACTGCATGGTCAGGTAGCATCACAGCAACAACCCCTTTTCTTGGTGAAAAACTTTGTATCAGAATTCACTAGAGGAACAGATTTAATATAAAATATTATTATATAAAGGACTTGCAAGTTAGGTGTACAGTGCTGCCTGTGGAATCAGGGGTGGAAGGCTGCAAAATGACCATCTGCACACTAGAGAGCTTGAAGATCCAGTTGAAAGTCAAAGACCTGGAGCTTACTGCAAAGCCCCGTGGAAGTCCATTTCTGAAAGCCAAAGTGTCTGTATTGGAAGGCCGAAGGCTCTGCACTGGAAGCCTGAAGGAACTGACGATGCATGTCCAAAGGCAGGGACAGACACTGGACCTCATCTGAAGAAAAAAGGGAAGACTTTTTATTCTGTCCAGGCCACAGCCTATTGGTTGTGCCACTCGCATCCCTTCTTGGTTTATGGCCTGAGTGTGTGTCATTCATCCACACACTCGAGCTTTACCGATCCGATAGGTGGTTCTTAATCAAATCAAGTAGACAAATCACAATGAACAGTCACATAATGTGTGTGAAAGTACTTAAGTCTTTTGAAACTAATTGCTAAATTCCTTTCCAAAAAGTTTCATGAATTAAGAATCTCTGGGGGATAAAGAAATTCCTAAACTCTAAGTATTAATTTTAAGAAATCTTAGCCCATTTGAGAGGTGAGAAATGATGTCTCAATATTTTAATTAACACCACCTACATTCCCAGTGTGATTAGTTTCTTTATAAATTTTTTATTGGCAGATAATTGCACATCTTTATAGGGTAGAGTGTGATGTTTCAGAACATTTTTACTTTGTGTGTTGAGCAACTCAAGTTATTTAGGTTGACTATCACTTCAAACGTATGTTATTTCTTGTGATGAGGACCTTCAAATCCTCTTTATTTTGAATCAGATGACATGATTTTTTTAAACCAGGGATCAAACTCAGGACCTAACACTTGCCAGGCAGGCGCTTAGGCCACTGAGCTAAATCCCCGGCCCCATGATGTAATATGTGTGACGTCAATCACCCGTCTGGGTAATAGAACACCAGGACTAATCCAGCCTCTCCAGCTGTAAACCCGTTTCCCAGTGAACATCTTCATGTCTTTTGACTAATTCTACTTCATCAGCTGTGAACTGGAGGTTACATTCTTGCTTCGATGGAGACAGAGGAGTGTTGTGATCACATGGATGGAAAAGAAACTTTAAGTATTATTAGGCAAATGGTTTTCCTGCATTTTCATTTTGTAGTACTTCCTGATGTGTAGAGGGTTGGTGTATTAATGTCAAGTGCATCTGTGTTTCCTCTTTTTGCTTCTTCTCCTCTGCTTTGCAAAGCCATTCTTCTCTTGATACCAGAAAAATATTAGTTTATATTTTATTCTAGTTTTTATGGTTTAATTAAAATAATAACTCTTTGGTTCTTTTGAAATTTATTTTGATGTATGGCATGAGGCCCTGAATATTTTTCCTGTCCCAAATTGTTAATGAATTGTTCCTGCATCATTTATTGAGCTTCCCGCAGAATTTCTCATTAATTTAAATGCCACTTGAATCAATACAAAATTCTGCCATACTCTTGGCCTATTTCCAGGCTTTTTATTCTTTCATGTCTGTTCTTCTACATTGTATAGTTATTATAATTTTATAGCCTACTTCCTATTTGGTAGATAAAAATCTATTGTTTATATTTTTGAAAAATTCCTTTATTTACTGTGTTTATTTTTCCACTCATACTTTATTTATTTATTTTGAGAGTAGGAAGAATTTATTAAGAGAAAGAAAGCTGCTGTCTGAGAGACAGAAACAGGCATGGGAAGTGGATTGCATCCCCATTCATGAGATTTGAGTTTTTATAAAATTTTAGAAAGTCACCAGCCAAATTTTACTTGCATTTGCATTAAGCTTACCCATGGTTTTCAGAAGGATCAAAAGATTTGTAACATTGCTTTCCCATGCTTCAGTAGGGGGTCCTCTGTAACTGTGGATCTTTTTTTAAATGCCTCTACAATATTTCCATGCTGCTTTATGTACTTCTGTGTATATTTTGATAATTTTATTCCTAGATAAAAGGTCTACCCATCTGTCAGTTAATCAATCTTTCATCTATCTGTATCTGCATTTTACGTATGTTTATCATTACATCTATCCTCTATTAATCATCAATCATCTATCATTTATCGATGGCTAGCTGCTATCTATCATCTGTCCACCTGTTGTAAGGATCTGTCTGGCTATCTATCGATCATCTACTACAGTGGTTTCCAACTGAGAGCAATGAGGTCTCCCAGGGGACATTTGGTACTATCTAGAGATCATTTTAGTTGTCAAACTGGAGACCAGTTTCTGGAATCTAGTGATAGAGGTCAATGATGCGGGTAAACACCCCCCAGACCCAGGATAGCTACTGCAGCAAAGAATTACCCCACCGCAAAAGCCAGCAGTGCTGAGGCTAAGAAGCCCTGTGTCCTCCTGTGCCTTGTCCTGTGGGTGCAGCTGTGTGCTGGCCAGTAACTGAGGGGACCTGCCCAACTTTGCCGACCTGTGGGTATCTGCTTTGAGCCCTGGGAAGATGGAGTTCTCTCAGGAGATCACCAACAAATGAAAACACAACACACAGAGTGGGAAAATATTTTATCCAATTGTCCCTCAGACAAAGGATTTATATCTAGAACATACAAAGAACTGAAAAAAAATCAGACCATTAAATTGGAGGACCTAATCCAAAAATGGGCATCTGAGGAGAATATACACTTCTCAGAGGAAGAAATACAAATGACAGATAAATACATGAAAAGATGTTCAACATCATTGGTCATTCGAGAAATGTAAATTAAAACAATACTGAGATTCCATTTCACCACAGAAAGAATGGCTATCATCAAGAATCAATCAATCACCAGTGCTGAAGGGGCTGTAGGGCCACTGTTAGTCGGAGTGTTGATTGACTAGTGTGAAAATCATCATAAAGATTTGTAAAAAACTAGAAATAGAGGTCCCATTCAATCCAGCTATTCCCCTTCTGGGTATCTTCCCAGAAGAATTGAAATCATCATACTATAGTAATTATGTGTACCCATGTTTATAGCAGCACAATTTGTAATAGCTAAATCTTGGAAACAACCGAAATACCTATTAACAGAGAGATGAATAAAAAAGATGTGGTATTTTTTATACAATAGAATACTACTCAGCCACAAAGAAGGATAAACTGGAGAATTTTACAGGTAATTGGATACCACTGGAGGCCATACTCAGAAGTGAAATAAACCAGACTCACGTGCACAAACATCATATTGTTTCCCTGATGTGAGAAACTAAAGGAGTAAATAAATTTTAAAATGTACAATATTGTGAAATGGGAAAAATTGTTCAAAAGGAAAAAGGAACTAGGATGCGTCAAAGGGGAAAAGACAGAAGGGAAAAGGGAAAAAATGCAAGTCAGTTATACTGTTAGTGTCTCTTAGTTCATTGAAAAAGGTTTGTGCTAACATTGATTGAAGAATTTTTTATGCCCATATCTTGTACTCTGAGCAACTATGTTAGACACAACAACATGTAATGCATTGACTATTGTTATTCTTTCATTGTTTTGTTATGAACTTTTGTTTTACTTTTTATCCCATAAAAAAATATGCGTCCTTGGCTTGCACAGAGCTCAAGAGCTCAAAGTCCTGTGGTCCCCCGCCCTGTGTAGGCCGGGACAGTCTCTTAGTGACTCCTGGGTTGCGAAGGAGGCCAATTTTCCAGGGGGAGACCAGGGAAGCCTAAAAGAAAATCTATGATTCCATTTACGTAAATGTGCAAAACTTATTTCTGGGGACTGAAATCAGAGAAGCGATTGTGAAGGCAGGGGTGGAGCACTGACAGGAGGAGTCATGAGGCGACGTTTGGGGGACTGTTTCTGGCACAATGCGTTTGGATGTTGGGGGAGCGTGTCCCCCCCACTCAGGACTTTTTATTCCTTGAAAAGCAGTCACAGAGTGAAGCCCTTCACCTCGCCAGTGCTCTGAGGTTGGTCAGTGCCTCTCACATCCATGATTTATATTTTTCTAAGCCATGTAGTCTAGTATGCTTTCCCCAATCATTTCAATGTGGTAAAAGACACATGAGTATAAATGACATATACCCATGAATACACATATACACAAAATACATGTGAATAGAAATGACGTATAAATGAATAGTCATTTTAAATGTCTATTCCAGTGGCTTTAGGTACAGCCATATTGTTGACCAACTGTCACCACCATCCATCTCCTGAACTCTTCTTGTGATGCAAAACTGAAACCTCTTACACACTAACCCTTAATTCCTCCCTCTCCCAGCCCCTGGCCACCAAACTGCCATTCTACTTTCTGTATCTATGATTTTCTTTGTTCCAGTGGAATCATATAGTATTTGTCTTTTTGTGTGTGGCTTATTTAAGTTAGCATAATGTCCTCAGGGTTCATTCAGGTTGAGTGTATGTCCGAATGTTCTTCCTTTTTAAGGCTGAGTAGCATGCAGTCTGTTTATCCATGCCTACATTCATGGGTCCTGGGATGGCTTCTAGTTTGCCTATTGTGCGTAATGTGGCTATGAACATGGGTGTATAGATATCTCCTGGAAATCCTGCTTTCAATTCTTTTGCATGTCTACTCAGAAGTGGAATTTACCAGATCAAAGGGTAATGTGATTTGAATTGTTTGAGGAATACTGTTTTCTCTAGTGGCTGCCCTATTGTATAGCCCCACCCACACTGTACCAGTACTTGTGCATCTCTCTGCCTCGCTGTCTCTCTTCTGCCTCCTCTCCTCTCCCATCCTAATAGGTGTGAGGTGGTATCTATTGTATTTTTCCCCTTTGGATACTGGGAATCGAACTCAGGACCTCATGTTTCCCAGACAGGCGCTACACCACTGAGCTGTATCCCTGGCATCCTCACTGTAGTTGGGTCATATTTCTCTGATGATTAGTGGTGCTGAGCATCTTTTCAAATGCTAATTGTCCATGTGCATATCTACCCTGGGAAAACGTTTATTCAAGTCCACAGTTCATTGTTCCATCCCTGGTTTGTGTTTCTGTAGTCGGGGACTGTGTTTTTAAACAGGACATTCCAAGTACCACACAGTATTGATCACTCTTCATTGTTTTGACTTGAAATTTTTATCTTCATTTTAAGTGCTGCGTACTATTCTATGCACGCTTCTGATTACCCAGGCTCCTGCGGTGGGGTGCTTAGGTGGTTTCCAGTTGTTCGAGGTGGCAGTGCTTCAGTGCAGGTCTCTGCGGGTTTCTGTGTGTTTGTTTTTTTTTAACCAGTCATAATATTGCTTTTCAGTAGCCCTTTTGAGTTCTCTAGAAAGATAATATTATCATACACTAAAAACGATGCTTTTGCTCTCACAGTTGTGGTTCAGCTCTACTGTATTTCTGGTCCTTTCACATTGCTTAGCAATTTCACACCAATAGTGAACAGCAGCAGGAACAGGTGGCCTCCTGTCTGTCACTGTTAAGGCTGAGTTGGGCTTTTCAATTTGAGGCAGGCATTATCCATCATTTTAAGGTATTAACTCTTTGAGTTTATTTAAATGAACTTTTACATTAATTTCAAAAGTATTAAAATTTGTTTTTCTTCTTTGAATTATGATAGTGATATATTTCTAGTATTAAAAATACTTTGCAGTATTCCCATGTATTACTCTTTTAATGTATTCCAAGATTTTGTTGGCTTATACTGTATACTTCATTTAGTAATTTTGCATACAAGGCATATAAGTGTGGCTGGCTTTTTTCATGGCAATATTTTAGGTGATAGTAACAAGGATTTTTTTCCTTCTTTGTAGGGTTTTATTTAAAAAAATAGGGCATTACTGAGATATAATTTGTGTGTAATAAAGTGAATAAATGTGAAGTGTGTGGCCTGATGGATTTTTGGCAAATATGCACACCCCAGTGGCTATCGTCAGAATCAAGATATGGCACATTTTCAGGGATCTACAAAATTCCCTCAGCTCCTTTTCCCCACCCTCCACAACCACATTTTTGACATCAGCAGAGAATAGTTTTGTCTGTTCTTGAATTTCACATAGATGGGATCATAGAGTTTGTGCTTCTCTGTGTCTGGCTACTTTCATTCAGCATAGAATTTTATAAGTTTACCCAAAACATTATGTCAACAGCTTTTCTAGCTTTGTAAAATGTTAGATTTCATCTTTCTAAAATAATATTATCTTTTTAAAAAAACAACCTGAAAGATTTTTTTTTTGTCTTTTTCTTTTTTATCGGTACCAGGGATCGAACTCACGACTGCCTGCTTGCAAGGCAGGCGTTTATGCCGCTGAGCTAAATCCCCAGCCCCAAGATTTTTTGTTATACAGAAATTATTTGCTCTGTTAAAGGCTGAACTCACCTATAAAACTGTATGAGACTAGAAACCACTAGAGAAGGCACTATAACGACTTTCTTTGAATTTCCCCTTCATTATTTGTCTATTTGGATAATTTCACGTTTCTTAAGGACATTTTGGAAACTGGAAATTTCCAATTTGTTGAAGTTTTGAAACTATAAGCAAGAGTTTTATATCCATTGTTTCCTTTCTGTCATTAAATTAGTTATGTGTCTAATTGTGGAAGCACGGCTATTTCATGAGCCAATTCTAAAATTTATTCCATTCTACTATTTTCGGACAGTTAAGATTTTTAATCAATGACCTTTGCTTTTAGCTATGTCCTCCAGCTTCTTTTCCCTTGTAACTTAGAACTTTTATAAAAGAATGTCTATTTTACCTGTTTTCATTCTTTTCTGACTGACCATAAAGACATTTAAGGGTGTGAATTTGCCAGTGTTTTAGTTACTTTTCTTGTTGGGACAGAATATCTGACACCCACAATTAAAGGAGGAAAAGCTTATGGTAGCTCACAGTTTGCACAGGTTTCAGGTCATAGTTGGCTGGTTTCAAGGCAGGGTGGCACAGCATGGCGTGGCAGAGGAGGGCAAATCTGTGGCAGGCACGAGGCAGCGAGTATCAAGTCTCTCTTCCTCTAATCCCATCCAGGCTACCTGCCTTTTGATTGGTGCCACTCAGACCCAGGGTAGGGTTTCCATCATCCACACCCTTAATCCATATTCACACACCCTAATCCAGCCACCTTCAAAATTCCCTACTTATGGCCTGATGAGGCTTTAGGGAACTTCTAGATGTCCCTAAGAACCTGCTTGGCCTTATCCCATATTTCCTACATTATTTTCTTCTTTTTTCCATTGTTTTATAGTAGTTTGTCTGCTGTGTTGATTCTTGTGTGAACCTCATACTCAACAAACTCAGAGGACCTGATTGCTTTTGGATGCTTCAGTGTTAAATATGAGCAGAAAACCCAGGGCTGTTTGGCATTCAAGAAAAGCCTTTACTGAGAAGGACAGCGATCCAAGAAACAAGCAAAGCAAAACCAACTTGGAGGAGCTGGACTCTGCAGGGAGAAGAAATTTAAAAGCACTGATATTCTCAGAGAAATAACACAAGACAAAGAAGTGTGGCACTTACGAAATTAAAAAGAAATGCTAATAAATGCACAAAATGCAGGGAATATTAAAAACAGCAGAAGCCCCAGGACAGGAAAAATCTAAAAAGTGAAAAATTCAACAGAAGGATTATATGATAAAGCTGAGTCAATGTCTTAGGAAGACTGATATATACAAAAAAGATGTAAAACAGGGAAATGAAAAACAAGCAAATCAGAGACAGTCAGCCTAAGACTTCCGACATCCAAATGATAGCTGCTGAAGAATGACAGGACACTGAAAACAAAAGAGAAAACACCATCAAAAAATAATTTAGAAAAAATTCCTAGAATTGAAGAACGTGGAGTTATAGTGATTGGACCCACCAAATGCTCAATAATATAGACACACACCTTTGAAAATAGATTTTTCTAAAGGATCATAAACCTGAAATGTGAGGCTTAGTTAGAAGAAAACTGATGCCAAAGTTGGAGAATATAATTTAACTTGTGATGTGCCCGTGGCCCGACTATACAATAGGACCTCTGGCTGCACCTGATAACAGAATGGATTGGCGTCGTGTCAAGAGAACAGACATTCCCCTAATGAAAAAATGTCATGCGGAAACAAAGCATTCTCATTTTTAAAGTGTTTCAGATTTAGAGGGGGAGGAAATAAGGAGCATTCCTTACCAAATAAGGGAGAGGGGTACACAAGAAACAAATAATCTAATATTTGTTCTTAGAGCTGTATAATTTATGAAGCTCTATTATTTATGTGTAATAAAAATTTCAATTAATTTTAACAATATCACAAGTGAAACATTATGAGTTTCATTTCATAGACAAGAACGAGGCTCAGAGAGGTTAAATGAATTACTCAGTTTTACAGAGTCTGCAGGTGGCAGAGCCGGGTTTCAGATGGAGGTCTCTGACTCTCTTGACCTGTCCTTCATGGTCACCTCAAGGTCACGAGATGGTTGAAGAATGCAATCAAGGGTTCAAGGTTGCATGAAGCAAAGAGCCAAAGAAGGCAGCCAGCTGAGTCGGTGCCGCCTTTGGTGACGCCCCTACATCCACACAGCAATTTCTTTGTACATATCACTGGCCGTGCATGCTATTTGGCCACTCCTCTTGGCCAAGGATGCCGGGAAATGCAGCATTTTAGTGGGACACGTTGCTTCTCTGAGTGAAACCAAAGTTCTGTTAGTCAGACAGATTTGAAAAGGCAACTGGGGGTCTGTGGAAGCCAGGAGTAAAAGCAGCCAACATGTCCCTTTCTTTGGCTGGCTGGAAGCTGTTTACATGGATGAATAAATTTCCTTTTTCTTGGCTTTGGACGATGTGAATCATTTTCATGGACTGGAATCAAGTTTTCAATATAATGTGCCTATTTAATATTTAAATAGCTTGCTTTTTCTCTCTTTGTGACAAGATTATTATGACAGTACTCAATCCTGTGAAGATTTAATCTGCGTTGTTCTGCTAATAAAAATAAAGTGATGGAACTTAATGTCTTAAATCACCTGGAAGTGGTTTTTCTTTCTGTGCTGTCTCTCCTGCTTCCCAGTCTTTCCCAGCCAGCTCACTGCTGTCACCTCTCTGGGAACTTCAGCTCATAGGATGCCAGAGCGAACCCCTGGCTGAATAACTCCTGTTGCAGGTAGGGAAACTGAGGCCCAGGGAGTGGGGAGATCTGTGACAAGGAGTAGAAGAGTATATTTTCCTTATCCCCTAGTTCAACCCAACTTTCTTGGAAAACCAACTGATCCTCTGTCCAGCAGGCGTTATAGCCTGGAAACCACGTGGTCTGAAAGAGACTGGGCGCACTGAGGAGTCTCAAGCAGGCCAGCGTGGTGCAGACAAGGGGTGAAACACCAAAGGGGTCAAGTGAAGTCAAGCTGGAAGGGTTGTCGGACCATGGGGCACCCAGCCACGTGGGCTGTGGCGGGGATGGGATGGCGGCCAGCAGGTGGTAAAGGCAGGGGTCTAATTTAACTTTCAAGCTCAAAGGATCCTTGTGACTGCTTTGTGGAGACAGATAGGAGAAGGCAGGACCCTGGGGACAGGGACAGTCAGGATTCATCCAGGTGAGGTCAGGGTTGGGGCACAGAGGTAGTGGAGTTGGACAAACGAATCAGTAGCTCTTCAAGGCAATGTTTCAGGGTTTGGTGACAGATTTGGATGTGCGTGGGACCAGCAGGAGATCAGAACGAGTCCTAGGGTTTTGCCTTGTTCAAATAGGTAGATGCAAGAGCATCTTGTTGAGGTAGAGAGGAGGAGCAGATTTGAGTGAAAGATCCCAGATTTGCTTTTGTGCTGAGGTTTCTGTGATACTTTCTCATGTAGACATTCACAAGGTAGCTGGATGTATTTTATGAGCCAGGTTTCTCTACTTTATTATTAATGGGCTATTTTTACATAGGAAAGTTAGTTTATATAAATATACTTTTTATCAGATCATTTTACTTAGTTTGAGTGGCTTTTCTGTAAGTCTTTGATGATGTCGGGTTACATATAATTATATTATCTGCAAATAATGATCATTTTGCCTCTTCCTGATGAACAATTCTACCTCTTTCTTCTTTTTCTTGTTCGATCACATTGGCTCAGGTAGAGACTCTTTTACAAGTAGATTTAACTGTAACAGTGATGCTGGTGTTTGAACAGCTAAGAGGAAGATGCCTGTGAACAACGGAAGCTGAAGGCTCGGAGCACAGCCAAAAGGTTAGGGCCAGTGTCAGGTGTGGTATGACGACGTCTTTGAAGAGGGTGATAACTGAGGAGGCGGGGAGGAATAGAAATACCAACGCCCTCCTGCCCATACTCAGACAAGAGCTGTCTGGCCAGAAAAAATGATCACAAAGCTTCAGATCTAAAGCACAGTGGTCAGATCAGTGGAAAACGAAGAATATCTAAATGGCCAGTGTTACAGTTGGGTACAGTGTGTTCAAAGAGAGGAACATTTATCAAAGTTCTAAAAAAGTGGGTTCCAAAAATTAGCATATAGGTACATGAAGGATCATCTATTTTCTTGTAAAACATAATGGCTGCAATTCATGGAAAGTAAGCAGACGTCCACCATGTTGTTTTGACGTCCTGTACTCTGCGATGTGGGCAATGGTGCACATTTTTCCAGGACTTGACTTTATTTAACGTGCTTAGATTACTTCAGTAGATCTTCTATTCCCAGGGCTCACTCCCTTGCAATGCAATAAACATCAATGTACTTTTCGTTCCTTGAACACGATGTCCTGGGTTCCCTCTGCTGAGCCTTTGTATGTGTGGCCTGTCTTGCACGCCTGTTTCTCCTTCAAATCCCAGTTCAGATCCAAGGAAAGACCTGTCATCCTCCTCCTGAGGGGAGAGGCAGGCACAGCCGGCCAGATGGGTGGGTCAGCCTCAGGAAGCCACTCCATTGCACTTCTGTCACCTGCTGGCTGAGACTCTGCCAGGTTCCCCAGATTCAAGAAAAGAGAAGTAAAATCCCTCTTTTTTAACTGATGAATTTTATTGGTATACTATATATGTATCATATTCATCATAAGGGATTTGTACCTGTACATGATAGATCTTATTTCTTTTATTCCCATTCCCCTCTTCAACTCTTTTTCCCTTCCTTATTTACAACCTTATTTTTCTTTGTTCACAAATATTTATTTTTAAGAGAATAAAACCAAACCAAACCAAACAGAACAAATCTAATCAAAACAAAACAGTGAAAGCAATACAGGACTTCAAAACAAGATAATAGGAAATGAACAATGGCCACCATAATATATCTTATTATCTTTGAAATAGCCATGCCATCAGATATAATAAAAGTGAACCAAACAAAACAGAATAAAACCAATCAAACTAAAACAATGAAAAAGATACAGGACTTTAAAACAATATAATAAGAACTAACACTGGCTCCCCCATCCCCTGTTTAGAGGTTTCCTCCCCTGCATTTTCACAATGTCTGTTGTACACTTTGGATCCCACTAACTCCTTCAGCCTTTTGTATTAGGGAGACAATGCGATGCTCACCTATGTGTGTCCAAACTGTTTCACCCAACAGCACGACCGCAAGTTGCATCCACTTTTCTCCTTGTCTTGTTTTGTCCTGTTTCCTTCCTTCCTTCCTGCCTCACCTCTGGCCAGTTTCCCTTCCCATTTGAACTTTTCTTCCTATTTCACAATATCTACTATAAATTTTGGCCTCCCCAGCGATTGCCTAGTCTGAAGGTGAAGACAACTCAGGCACATGTAGAAGATGACAGACTCCAACCAGGCAGAAAGGCCAGGAGGCTTCAGAAATAAAACCCTCACAGATCTGGGATTTGGGCATCTTCAAGGTTTAAAGGCCACCCAAGGGCCCCTCCCACCTAATCAAACCTAACCGAAGAATGCTCTAGATCCAGCCAGATGTATTTAATCCCCCCCCCCCAAAACTCTAGTCACCCACCGAGAGGACCTCAGAGGATCTAAAATCTGGAGTTCTGAGGTATCACCCTCATGACCCCAGCTTCATCTACCTGGGTCTCCTGCAATCACAACACATGTGATTTGATATCTGCCCCAACATAGGAGTAACTGGTAAAGATGGTCCAGTGCTGGGTGTGGTGGTACAAACCTGTTATCCCAACATTCAGGAGGCTGAGGCAGGAGGATTGCTGTGAGTTTGAGGCCAGCCTGAACTGCACAGTGAAACCTTGTCTCAAAAAGTCAAAAAACAAACAAAACAAAACAAAAAAAAAGAAAGAAAGAAAAAAAGAAGGAAGAAAGCAAGATGAGTTAATGTACAATCTCGGGGGCACCCTCTACAGGGAGGCCTTGAAAATGTGAAAAGAAGTTGCATTTGGCTAAAGAAAAAGCGATTTAATAAGATGAGATCTCAGTTGTTCTTTGTAGTATTTGCTGTACAATTGGAGTTTTGTTCATAAAGTCTTTACGTACACCTATGTCTTCAAGAGTTCTATCTATTCTCTGTTCCATCACATTTAGTGTTTCTGTTTTAACATTTGCTCTCTGATCCATTTTGATTTTAGTTTTGTCCAATGTCTACCAATCAATGAGTAGATAAAGAAGCAATGTTTTATGCAATGGAGTACTACTCAGCCATAAAACAGGATAAACTTGAGACATTTCAGATAGATGGATGCACCTTGAGACCATACGTGGACACACACGTATAAATATTGCATTGTGTCTCTGGTGTGAGACACTGAAATCTCTGGGGAGAGAGAAAGCTGCCCAGTGCCAAGGCCTGGGGCTGGCGCTCATAGGGGTGAGCTGCCATGAGAGTTGGATAAACCAAACCTACAAATGGGCCTCTGAGCTTCTCAGCCCTCTCTCCATCAACTGCCATGAGGCTGCCTCAAGAGGAAGAAGAGGAGAAAACAATCCCAGGAGTCTCTGTGGGCTGAAGAGGTTTTGAGCTCTCTCTTTGGAAGCTCAAACAAAATTTCTCCACTGTGGCCTGGATAAGGCATTCTGTCAGCAAACCCGGGTTGGCCTAACACTGGGACAAGGGAGAAAGGAGAGCAATGTTGTCACTTTAATTGCATTGGCATAAATATTTGATATTCAATAAATTAGATCTGGAGCAACAAAAACATTCTTGCAAATGGATTTTTTACCTGGAGCCCAGCCCCATTAGCAGCAGAATGGAGGGCAGCCTGCCCTGGGGCCGGTAATTAACTCAAGTGGAGCAGAACTAAGCATTTTTGACAGCCTTCTTGATCTGGAATTAACTGTCATCTCATAGGGAAAAAGAAACTGCATTGTCACATTACGGGTTTTCATGAGGCTCCCGATGCCGCCCCCGGGCTGGTTTCGTTATGTTTCCTCTTCACGCCCAGCCGTGTGTTTTCATCATTAGAGACAAGTTTAAAAGCAACTAATGATGTATTTTATAGCCACGCACCTGAATCACAGATTTCAGCAAAAGAGGAGCTGTTAACGCGCAATCCCACCCCCTCCCACCCTCTGGCAGGTGTCATGAAACAAGGCCCAGGCTGCTGCTGTCAGTCTCCACGCTGTGATGTTTGAGGGCCCTGTGAGGGGGGCTGCCTTCTCCCCCTTTCTGTACTTGCTTATAATGAGCCACCGCTTAGCCCCTGCGTGCTGGGGCTGTCCCTCTCCTCCCCTCAGTGTTTATGAAAATAGCACTTGCTGCTGAGAAAAGGCAAAACTGTTGGAGCCTGCAGCTTCTTCTAGAAGCTGCTGCATCTTGTTCTGTGGAAACAGATATATTAGAAACTGGAGTTGTGGGGACTCGCCTTGCCAATGAGGACATCTGCGTGTTTTACACGTTGGGTTGAAGGATCGCTCAGCCAGACCTGGTGCACGTTTGGGCTGTGTGTGTGTGTGTGTGTGTGTGTGTGTGTGTGTGTGTGTTGCTGTATGACAGGTGCCAGCTGCTGGCCCAAGTCTGCGTGGCAGTAAGGCTGAGTTGTGTGGCAGGATCTACACAGGTCAGACACACCTGCTTCTCTTAGATTTTTTTTCTTGCTTTTCTATTTTTTTTTGGTACCAGAGATTGAACTCAAGACCTTGTGCTTGCCAGCTAGGCACTTACACCAGTGAGCTAAATCCTTTGGTTCCTCTTAGATTTTCTACTTCAAAATTTGTATAGCCACGACTGTCTGCATCACTTAAATTCAGCACTGTTTCTCTTGTGTTATACCCTTAAGAGAGCCCGTGTGCCCCGGGTTCCTCCTTGCCTGTCACCTTGATCAGCCTGTCCCAGGCGGGCCCTTAGTCCTAACCTGGGCTGCTTGCCGTGTCTGCCACACTCTCCACACTGTGAAGGACCAGCAGAAGGACCCTGTTCTACCCCAGCTTAGAAGTCTCTCTGGGTTGCTTCTTGGTGCTCCAGGCAAGCATCCCCTGACCTCGGCTGCCCACTGGAATCTTTGAGGCTGGCCTTTTCTCCTCCTTCCTCAATCTCCCTGGGATTACAGGCACGTGCCACTGTACCTGGCTCAAGGAAAATCCAAGTTCTGGAATGGGAGTTCAGACTCCTTTGAGGGGATGGCCTGAATTGACAGCAGTGGCTGTGTTGCTGAGACCCTGTCTCAAAAATATTTGCAAAAATATTGCAAGTGCAGTTCAGTACAGGGTTCCTATGTTCCCTATACTTGGTTTCCCTTCATGCTAACATCTTGCTGTTACCATCAATGGTTGTCAAAACTGAGAAAGCAGCATTGGCACACAACTGCGAACAAAAGCTCCAGACTTTATTTGGTTTTTAGCAGCCTTTCCACTTGTGACTCTTTCTGTGCAGGATGCCACATTGCCCTGAGTTGTCATGTCCTCCTCTGGTCTCTGACCACCTCCCAGTCTTTCCTATTTGTCAGGACCTTGCTGGACAGGGATTTTGTCCTTCAAGTTGGGTTTCTCTGGTATTTTGCTTGAAATGAATTAGATTGGGGTTTTAGATTTGGAGGAAGGTGACCACAGAGGTGAATGCCCTGTGCTTCATATCATAGTAGGGGACACATACATGATATCCACGACTTAATGCTGGCGATGACGACACTTTTAAAAACACATACATCTGCTCACCACCACCCAAATCTAGCCACAGAACATTTCCAGACTTCCTCCTTGGCCCTCTCCAGTCTCTGCCTCCCACCCCTGGGTACGCACCGTGCAGATTCTACCACCAGAAATTAAACTGATTTTACCTGTGTTTGAGCTGCATCTAAAAGGAATCCCAAGCAGGGACACTTATTCTGCCTGGCTGCGCATTGCACAATGTGTGTTTGTTAGTTTTCTGAGACAGGGTTTTGCTGTATATCCCAGGCTGGCCTCAAATTCACAGTGATCCTCCCACCTCAGAGCTGGGATTACAGGCATGCATGTGTGGCTTGCAATACTTTTTTTGAGATGAATCCACACTGTTTCTGGCAGTGGTAGTTTGCTTTCTCTGTGGTCATCCAGTCTTGGGTTGCAGGACGACACAGAGTGTATTCATGCATCCTGTCGCTGATGGACATTTGGGTTGTGTCCAGTCGGGGCTGTTACAGATCGAGCTGCCATGGACACTCTGTGCTTCGGCTGGAGAGCCCAAGCGGTGGGGGAAACTTTCACCCTGTCTCTTCAGCTCTTGCTCCTGAAGACCTTCTAAAAATACTTTATTCGCTCTCTACAAATGGATGAGGGAAGAATAAAAGCCTCTAAAAGGAGCAGAGGAAAAAGCTCTTGCTCGGAGATGCACATTTCGTGCATCAGCAAATCTGGCTCCAGCTCCAAGAGAGTTCGCAAATGTATCCACGCGTCTCTATTTTTCTGGTTCCCACGAGGGACACAGCCACATCCATCTCTTCCCTCCTCAGTTCTATACCTCCCACCTCCCAGTCCATTCTCTCAGCACCAGGCCACACTATTAGGCTCCTAAAGTTTCCTTTTGTCTCCAGGGAAACTTCAAACTCTCCCCGCTGCACTGGAGGCCCGTGGGGTGTACCTCTGCTCAGCAGCCCTGCCTGGCCTCCCTCCACAGGGAGCTGTTCCCAGATCCTCCTGCTGGAATGTACTTCCCAGGAGACCTGCATGGCGCACACTGTGTCTTCCATCCATGCTCCAGCTCGGTGCCACCCCTGAGGAGGCTTTTCCGGGTCACCCCATCTCTTCCCCTCCTCGCTGCTTGGTTTGCTGTCTCTCTGGGTGTAACTATTCTGGACACTTTATCTACATATTGCTTGTATGTACCACAGCATTTTCAGAGTTCCTCCATGGGACAATAGGAACCAGTACCAAATTCCTTTTTATTAGATGATATTCTGCAGTCCGAATATACCATTCTTTATCCATTCATCAACAGATGGTTCCACTTTAAAAAAAAATACTCTTATCAGTGTGCTGCTGTGAACGCGGTGCACTTGCTTTTGTTTCCACAGAGATTTTCACGTCTCTTGTCTGTCAGTGTAGCAGTGGGACAGCTCAGACACATAGTATCTCTGTGCTTAGTTTTGAGGAGCTGCTAAACTGTTTTCCACAGCAGCTGCATGATTTTACATTTCTACCAGCAAGGCACAAGTGTTTCAGCTTCCCCACATCCTCACCAACACTTGTTATTGTCTACCTTCTTGATTATAGTCATCCTCATGGGTGAAGCCATGTCTCACTGGGGTGTTAGTCTACATTTCCCTGGTGATGATGTCAAACACCTTTCTATGTGCTTCCTGGTTATTGGTATAGCATGGATATATATATATATATATATATATATATATATATATATATGGGATTTTTCAGCTTGTGCCCTGGATATCTGTGATTGACAGGTCATGTCCACACTTGCCCAGCTAGCTGGTCATGCCATTCATCTATCTATCTATCTATCTATCTATCTATCTATCTATCTATCTATCTATCTATCTATCTGACTTTTTGAGCCAGAGTCTTGCTATATCATTCAGACTGATCTTGAGCTCACTATGTAACCCAGGCTGGCCTTGAACTCACAGAACTCCTTTTGTCTCAGCCTCCCAAGTTTTGGAATTACAGGCATGTACCAGCATGCCCAACTCTACCATATATTTTTTTCTTAGTGTTGCCTTGGGGATTAAAATTTATATCTCAGCTTATAACAATGTAGTTCATATTAATATCCACTTAATTATAATAATGTACAAAAGCTTTTACATTACTCTCTTCCCTTGTTTCAGCCCTGTACTGTTTTTGTCCTTACAAATTATTTCTTTATCTATTGAGTACATGCTGTAGTTTGTTTAAATGTCCCCCCAAAGCTTCATGCAGTCATAGAGGGCTGAATCTAGTGTTTGTGATTGGTTTGTTGTCTAGCTCTGGGATTGGTGGTGTGAGTGCTGCACCCGCCCAGGGGCGGAGCTGGCATACATTATAAGGGAGGGAGAGAAGCATGTGTGCCTGCTTTTTGTCCTTTTTGCTCTTGCTGTTTGAAGCCGCCATGAACTATTGCCCCTTAGTTACACCACACTGCCTTGGAGCCAGCTGAGTATAGACTGAAACCTCCAAAAACTGTAAGCTCAATAAACCTTTCCTTGCTTCACTTTGGACATCAGGTATTTTGTCTTAACAAGGAAAGAAAAGTAACTAAGACAATGCATACTGACAGAATTTTATAATTATTGTTTCATGTAATTGTCTTTTAAAACAAATAGGAGAAAAAAGTTACAAACAAAAAAATCTCCTGTATCCACTGCCTTTCATAATTACTCCTGTCCCTTTATGGGTGCCCTTCAGTTTTTATGTTTATTTAAGTCCTTGCCTAGTGTCCTGTTTCATGAGCTTGAAGGACTCTCTTAAGCATTTCTTGTAGGGTAGGTCTGTTATCAACAAATTCTCTTAGTTTTTGTTTAAAGAGAATGTTCTCAAATTCTGGTTTTTTTTTTTCTCTTTCTCTCTCTTTATTTTTTTGAGTCAGAGTCTCTCTATGAAATTCAGTTTGGCCTTTAACTTCCTATGTATCCCAGGCTGACCTTAAATTTGTAGTGCTCCTCTGGCCTCAGCCTCCTAAATGCAGGTGTTTTACTCCCTCCCCCCAAAAAAGGCCTCCCGAGATAACAAACAGGGCAAGACAACATCGTTTTAAAAGAAGCGCTTTTATTTTAGCTGGCCCAGCGACACAGTGCAGATTGGAATTTGCAAAGCTGTGCAACTGAGTTAGAATTTTGACTGATTTTTATAGTTCATTTATGATTAGCTCATTGATCATTAAGTACATAGCGATGAGAAACAAGGTGGGCCTTTGTTCTCCTTTGCTTAAGGTCAGAGGCATTTCACAGAGGGTGGTTAGCCAATTCATAGCCCTTGGTCTGTCAATTCCAGGAACATTTGTCTCTCATGAAGGGAACAATGGTTGACACAGCATAATTTGTCTCTTACAAGGGGAACAAAAGTTGACACAGCAAACAGGTTACTAAGGTGATGACGCCTACAGAACAGTATGGCAATGCCTCAGTTAATTTATAACTAATTTATAACAATGTGGTCGGTGCTCCAGGTACATGGTTACTAGGGGATACGCATAGAGCATGACACAGGGATTATAGGTGTGTGTCTATACCTGGCTCTCTTTTGGCAAATGATTTTTAAATGATAGTTTTGCTCGATATAGGATTCTTTACCTTTCCATGTTTTAAATACATTTTCCCTTTGATTTTGACTTCCATGTTTTTTTTTCACTTCAATGTAGTGAGATTTTACATTTATTACATGGCTCACAGTAGCTACGAGGTTAATGGTTAACATTTTTTGAATCCTCCATGTTTCCAGATGACATTAGATCTAGGCTGTCCTTTCAAAAATCTGGTTGATCTTGCATCAGAAGAAGCAGATAGTACTTTCTGATTGGTCCCAGGTGCAGGTCTTGAAAACAGTTTTTCTGCAGGTGCCTTGGACCTCTGGTCAGGCTACTTGCTCATCTGATCGATCATGCCCTAATCTACTGCTTCATTTCCTTTGGAGAGATATAAATCCCCACATTTCCTTACAGGATGGCTCAGTATGTGACAGTCTCTGTCTTCATATAGCTGCTTCCAGCTGAAAGGGACTCTAGGTCCTACCTACTAGGCATTACGTTCTCTTCAACTGCCTTGAGATATTGTGGCTCGCTGGCTGGGTTGAAAAACCTATCAGAAGACAATGAGAAAAAAGTGCCTATGTGTGAAGAACTATTCTTGTTCACCTTGGTGAATTTGTTGGAAGAGTCCGAGGCTGTAGCCTGGATCACCATCTCAATTGCTGAATGGATAAACTTAATTATTATGCTGGAGATGCACAACCCAAACACAAGAAGGAGGAGGTCAGAATATTTCTTGGTCTAGTTTTAAAAGGTGGACTATGACAGACCCAGCAGTTAGAAACACTGAGCTTTATTTCCATGCTTCCTGTGGAAGAGAAAGCATGGTGAAGAGAGATGTTAGACTACCAAGAGCTCGGAAACCTCAGCCCTAGCCAGATCACTAACATTATGTATCTAACTAAAAACAGAAGTCCCATCATAGGTGCCTATTTAAACGGTGGTGGACTAGGAGTCACTAGTGACTCCACTTATCTGCACCCAGAGCATACTAGACTCTTGTTTTGGAAGGGGAACCTCAGATATTCCAGGAGGTCACAGGGGGAGCTTTTTTCTTTTGTGTAGTCTTTGCCCGCAGGCAATTCAGATGGAACTGGCTTTATCCTGGAGAGGTGAATCCAGCAATCTGTCTTTGCCACCTTTACTGCAGTAGGTATGGCAAAAATCACTAAAATTGGGCTCTTCCATTTTGGTTTTAATTGGTCTGCAAGAGTTTCTTCTTTCTAAATTTTAATGAGCACTTAGTCTTCAAAGTGGTCCCCTCAGATCAGGAGCTGGCAGGACTTTGTTCCAATACATTTGGATATTGTGTTATAAGATATTGTAAGAGTCTTATAATCATGGGTCTGCTACCATCTCAGAAGATAGAAAAAGTCTCCCAAATAACATCTCAAAGGGAATCATATTTAAGCCCAGTTTTGAGTCTTCTTGATGGATAATGAGGCTATCTGGAGCCAAGACTCAGATGTCTCTTGGCAAACCTTTATCAGAGTTTGCTTTAGGGTCTGGTTAACTCTTTTGACCTTTCCAGAAAACTGAGGTCCCCATTCAGAATGGAGATGGTACTTTATTTCTAAGACCTTTGCCAACCCCTGAATTATCTGAGGGGTAGCAGAAGGCCCAGTGTCACTGTAAAGGGAGTAGGAAACTAGAGGATGTGTTCTTTGAGGAACACCTTGACTACTTTGTAGCCTTCTCTGACATAGCAGAGAAAGCCTCAATTCAGCCTATAAAGGTGTCTATTAGGACCAACAGCTGTTTAAGTCCCCCACATGGTAGCATATGAGTATAGGCTAGATGCCAGTCTTCTCCAGGGTATTTCCCTCTCCTCTGTATAGATTCTAACAAAGGATGTGGTCTAGGCTGGCCAGGATTATTGTAGGCACAGAGTGAAATAGCTTTGTAGCCTTGTCCAGAGGTCACCACTAGTCCTAGTTATTGCTGGTTACAACTGTTCACATCCAGGATAATTAAATCCACTATTTAGTGAAATAAAATACTATTTATCTCTTCATGGATTTTTCTATTTTGCAAGATGTCATTCTTATACCTTCCATTAGTTCTTTAGACATAATTTCCTTTTCTGTAAATATCTGATTTAAAGATGTTGTCCAGTGTGTTCAGTGTGCTTTTCCCCTATCTATGGGTCATATTTTCTTGTTTCTTCACATGCCTTGTGTGTGTGTATATATATATATATATATTTTTTTTTTTTTTTAGTTGAAGACTTGGCATACTAAATTCTGTAACAACAGATTCTCCCTTCCTAAGATTTCTTCTTTTTGCTGGTTGTGTTATTGTTGTTAGTTTCTTTCATGACATTCCTGGACTAATTCTGAATGTTTGTATTCTTTGTTGTGTGTGGCCACTGAACTCTCTATTTGGGTTAGTATCATTATCATCCATTGCAGCATCAGTGTGTTCCCTAAACTTTCCCAGGGGCTTTACGTGCATGTTGGGACATCCCTTCAGTACTCAGACAAGCCATTTACCTCTGATTTAGTCTTTACTTCTGACTTGGAGAGAGCCTCAAGGTCGGGCAGAGGTAGATGCTGAGGACCTTATCTTGTCTTTCCTCAGCATGCACTAACCCCACATAAGTATGGCCTACTTTTTAAAGTTCTCTGCAATTTCATTCTTTAGCTCTTTTAAGTTGTTTGGTTGAGTGTTGCTTGCCCACATTTCCATCTCCCCTGAGGCACCAACAATGTGAAATAATACTGACTATTGTTTTTGACAAAAGTGCCTAAATAGAGAAAAAGGCCGGCCACAATGGCTTGTCTGAGCCATGTCAAATAAATACATGCCTTTCCAGTAGGGCTTTCCAGGAGGCTGCCAGACAAGTCAGATATTGACACTTTTCTTTCTTTCTTTTATTTTTAAGAGTTAAAAATGAAGATTTTTTTATTTAAAGAGAAAGAAACAAAAAATACATGGAGATAAAAAGGGTAGAAATAATACAGAATTATAAAAAAATAAATGGTAAGAAATCACCAGTTGATAAGTTACATATTGTCATCTTAGAAATAGCTGTTCAGGTTAGAAAATTAAAGTATGCAAAATGACATTCAAATAGTGACACTGCCAACAGTTCTGCTCAATGACCCAACAAAAACTTAGTAATATGGTTATCAGTCCTACACATTTGTTTTTTATCTTAAAGAGTGTAAGATTAAACATACCAAAACAGAACAAAACAGTTTAAAAAAAAACAATTTAAAGAAATACAGATTTCAAAGCAAGTCCACTGGAGATCTTTGCTGGTTATCTAATTGTCTCTAGTTTCTTTTTTTTTTTTTTTTTTTTTTTTCATTTTTTTAAAAATTTTATTTAAGGAGAAAAGAAAAAAAAAGGAGGGAAAGGGTACAAGTTATACAGATTTACAGAAAAAAAATGAACAGTAGGAAATCACTAGTTAATGGATTACATATTGTCATCTTAGAAATAATTGTTCAAGTCACAAAATTAAAGCTTGTAGAGTAGACATTCCAACAATGATACTGCAAACAGTTCTGTTCAATGATCCAATAAAACTCTGTGATATCATTTTCTATCTTATACACTTAAATATACATGCAGTTATATAGTTTGGAGCACTTTCTTTTCCTCTCTTTTGTACCATGACTATTACACATTTTGGGTTTCATTGCTCCCACGGTTCTTATTACTTTTTTGGAAGAGAGTAAAACCAAATGTGACATAACAGAACAGAATCGGTCAAGTCAAAAGGGTGGACATAATAGATAATGTAAAAACATAATACAAGGTGATCAACAATGGTTACCATAATGCCTCCCGCTATCTCTAATAGAATTGCCTATATCATTAGTTATAATACAATTGAACAAAACAGTAAAGAATAAAACCGACAAAACCAAAACATTGGAGACATTGTAGTCTTCAAAAGTAGATAAAAGTCAACAAGAATGGGCGTCATAATGAATCTCATTATCTTCACAGCTGATGCCTAAACTTTCGAACCTGATACTATCCAGCAAAACAGAATAGGGGAACATCAGTTAAAAACCAGATGGTGAGAGTAATACAGGGCTTTAAATCAAGGTAATGAAAAGTCAAAGTGGGTTACTATAATATATCCTGCTATTTTTTTTTCCTTTAATTAAAAGGATAAAGATAAAAAAGTAAATAATGGAGTGGAGATTGAGATAAAAGGGCATAACAACGAAACAGCGCAGATCAAAACATAACCATTTAAGCAGAATAGTGTTTCACCACCAGATAATCCTAACCTAAACGTAGTTACCATATTGTTTCTTTCTTTGAAATCCTTGAGTACAACTTCGTATACTGTAGCATTAAGTATATCAAAACAATGTAAAACCATTCAAGAGAATGACAGTATTACAGAGTATTTAGAATCAACTAACAAAATGAACAATGGTTTCTGTATAATCTCCTTGTCTTTAAAAGGTTTTTGCTTATACTATCGTACATAATAAAATCCAATAAGATACAGCCTATTTAGACCATTGGAGACAGAAGGACAAAAGCTAGATGAGACTTCAAAACAAGATGATACTAAATCTGTATTACCTATTAAGATGTCATTTTCTCCAAAATAGCTGTTCCTATCATCCAATCTTCTCTGCCTCATTTCTGTTAAGCTCTTTTTCTGTCCGTAGCTGTCAGTTTGTCTTCTTCATTTTGTTCTCTGCTCCATTCGTTGTGGCCTCTCTGCCATTATTTCTGCATTCTTTGTATTTTTCTTTTTTTAGAATATCCTGCAATACTCTCTGTAGAGTTGAATTGGTGGTTGCAAATTCCCCCAGTTCTTCTTTATCCTGGAAGCACCTTGTTTTTCCATCAATTTCCAGGGACAGTTGTGCAGGATATCTCAATCTTGGCTGGAGATTATTATCTTTCAATGCTTGAATTATTTCCCCCCACGCTCTTCGTGATTTGATGGTTTGTGCAGAGAAATCTGCTGTAATTCTGATGGGTGTTCCCTTGTAAGTGGTCTGTTTCTTGTCTCTTACAGCTTTTAATATTCTGTTCTTGTATTGAATTTCTGGAATTTTTATTATTATATGCCTGGGTGTTGCTCTGTTTGGGTTGTAGGTAGCTGGGGTCCTGTATGCCTCATACATCTGAGTATCTTTACCTTTTGCTAAATTAGGAAAATTCTCCTGGATTATTTCTGTGAGTAGCTTTTGTAGTTCACTTGTTTGTGTCCCTACTTCTTCTTTTATGTTCTTAATCCTTAAGTTATGGATCCTCTTATCATCTTCTTGTCTTTGTATTATTGCTGTTTGTTTCTTTGTTATTTTTAAGAAGTTTTTCATTTCATTCTCCCATATTACAAGTCTGCCCTCCAGTTCAGATAGTCTGTCCTTAGTTTCTTTCAAGCTGTTATGCCAGTCTTCTATAGACTTCTTAGTATCTTGGTAGTCCCTTTGAACCTGCTTCACGTATTCTATGCTTTCTCTGTTTTCTCCATCAAACAATTCTCCCCTTTTTTTCTGTTCTTCCATTCCACCACCTGTTTTTTCTTGGGTGGTACTTAGCATTTCTCTAACTATTCTGCATACTTCTAGCTTCAGGTCATTGATAACTTCATTCCTGAATTGGTCTATGAGGCTCTCTATATGGTGCCTTATGTGTATTGGTGTGGTGTCTGCTATTGCCTGTTTCTCAGAATTGGGGGCCGAGGAGCCTTTCTTGTTGCTGCCTCTTCCCATGCTGCCTCTTCTTCTCTGTTCCTTATATATGCAAGCTTATATAAGAGGCCCAGCTTCTCTCCCAGTCAGCCACAGCCTGATCGAATTGCGCCAGTTAGTTGTTCCCGCTCACCGCTGGGCACCAGGGAGTTACGGACCAGGCAGCCTACGCGTCTCCCCTCCCGGCCACCGTCAGGCTCTGGGATCTGGGTTGGGACAGCCTACCAGGTCCGCCGGCAGCGTCACACAGGCCAGGGACTTTTCACCAATCCCGCCTGAGAGGGGGATGTGTGGCTGGAGTCGCCACCGCGCCCTGCTCCCGCAGGACTGCTCGGGCCCAGAAAGTCCTCTGCTGGAGTCAAACTGTGGTAGAGTGTCAGTTTCTCTCACTCACCTCACCACAAGTCAGTGCACACCTCCCTGCCGTTCGCAGATTGCCGTTCTCAGAGCTTCTGCACGTCTCTCCCCTTGCTGAGCCACTGTAGAGGCAGCCAGCCGCCGCGCGGCGGGAAACCCAAATCACGGCTTACAATGGCGCGGTTCCAGCCTCCACACCGAGTCTTTTCTGTTCCTGTTTTAGCACCAGGACTGCATTCCAAGTTGGCTTCTCTCAGCCCAGTTCGTTCCTGAGTCAGCAGAGCATATCTCTACCGACTTATGTCTCCTTAGTCCGCACCATTCCTGGCTTCTGAGCCGAGTCTTTCAGAGAGCCTCCGGTAGTTGCTGTTATCTGTCCGCCATGTTCTCCCGGAAGTTGAAACAGAACATTTAAGGAAACCCAGAACTAGGGTGGAGATGATGAGAAAGATGTAAGTATACCGATTTTATCTGTCGAATGGGATTAACAAGTAGATGGAAACTGCTGACAATCTTCAAATGGTAACCTTTGACAAAATGAATACAACACTGAAAAAACCCAAGGCGGGGCTTATCAAGAATAATAGCTTCACGCGCGAGGCCCCCGGTTCCATTTTCAGAAAAACAAGAAACTTTAAGACATGACATTTGGTAGGGGCACTCCTTGAGGGTAGCAGCCGACTCTTTTAAAGCATCCACACAGCCACTGCACCTCGCACGCGGTCCGGATCAGATCCGCTTTAGAATCCTTCCCCCGTCTCTAGTTTCTTCCAAATAGTTGTCCCCATCTTCAAGCACATTAAATACACACTGCATATTATAGAACTAATCAAATCATTACAGGATGATGAAGGCTTTTTAGGTCTTCAAAATCTGACATTGGGGAAGACAATAATAACTACCATAGTGTCTCTCATTCTCTTTGTAGTAGCTGTCCTTATCTTTACATATGCTGAAATTGAACTTAAGAGACTAGACTAATATCACTCCCACCAGTGAATAATAGTATTGCTAGATTTTACATCATAATGCTACAGAATTAGCATTGGGTTTCTTAGTGTCTCTTCTTCTTCAGAGTACCTGTTTATTACATCTTGTATTATATAATCTGTTCCCGTAAATAGTTTTAAAAAATCTTCTCATGTGTGAATTTCTACATGTATATCTATCCTCTCTGTATTATAGGGAAAAACAATTCATAACAAGACAGAAAAAAAAATTCCTAGAAAAACATGCAATGAAAAAGACACATAAGACCACAACATTAGGTGATCTACCGTAGTTACTATGCTTTCTCTTGTTATTTTCAATAGACTTGTCCACATCATTGGACTTAATATAGTTGAGCATAGTATTACATAGATATTTTTATAAAAACACAACTTTGAAAACATGAAAAATTTGAGAGCTGTTAATAATCAATACCAGTATGGATATCTTTTACATCTTGTCATCTTCAGAGTAGTTGCCTCTACTTTTAGGGTTGATACTATCAAGCATACCAAATTCAAATAAAATCAGCCAAGGCAAAACCACCATCTAAAGAATCAGACTGAAGATCAGTCATAATAAGACAATGTAAGTAATACAGGGTTTCAGTTTAAGTTAATAGGAAACTAAGGATAGTTACCATGGTATGACCTGCTATTTTTGGGTCAGATGTTTGTGCCCTCAAATCTGATATGAATGGACAGACCAGAACAAATTAAATTCAAACTAAACAGGGTGATAAGACTACTGTGTCTTTTAAATTCTGATACACTATTAACAATGACCTCTGCCTTTTTAAATAGTGTATCAAAGCTATCTATTCTAAAGATTATAGCTTACTGTCTCTGCCTCATGTCTGCTACTCCACTTTACTGCTATAATTTGTCCACCTTACTCCCTCATTCCACTGTCTGCCCCATTCATCGAGGCCTCTCTGCCACTGTTGCTGGAATCCTGGTATCCCTTCCTCTCTCTCTCTGGCATGTCCTTCAGCACTCTCTGTAGGGTTGGGTTGGTGGCCACGAACTCCCACAGTTCCTCCTTGTCTTGGAAGCATCTTATTTCTCCATTGATTTTGAGAGAGAGTTTTGATGGGTATATGAATCTTGGTTGCAAATTATTTTCTTTCAGGACTTGGAATATTTCTCCCCATTCCCTTCTCAATTTAAGAGTTTGTGTTGATAAGTCTGTTGTTATTTTGATAATTTTCCCATTATAGGTAATCTGCTTCTTTTCCCTGGCTGCTTTTAATATTCTGTTTTTCTGGTGGATTTCTGGAATCTTGATTATTATATGTCTGGGTGTAGATCTGTTTGGTTATAGCTAGCTGGTGTTCTGTGTGCCTCTTTTATCTGGATATCATTTCTTTTTGCTATACATAAGAAATTTTGCTTTAATATATCTGTGAATAGTCTTTGTATTTCATTTTTGGTTGCTTCTGCTTCCTCACTCTCATGCTTTATTCTTAAGTTATGTATCCTTTTGTCATCTTCTAGCCTTTGAATTGTTTCTTTCTGATTCCTTGTTATTTTTAAGAGGTCTTTTCTTTCATGATCATATATCATAAATCTCTCTTCAAGTTTCAAAAGGCTAACTTTAGTTTCTGTCAAGGCATTTTGCCAGTGTTCAGTGGAGTTTTTAGTTTCCTGGTAATCTCCTTGGATCTGTTTCATGTATTCTAAGTTATGTTTAAATTCTTCTTCAGAAGTTTCTCTTTCTTTTCTGATTTTCTCCGTTCTTCCATCTGTGTTTTCTTGGGCGGGGCTTGTCATTTCTTTAATTAATCTCTTCATATCTTGCCTCACTTGGATCAGGAGTACAGCTTTAGATTCATCTATGAGGTCATGGAGGTATTTTTTTATTTCGGCTGATGCTGTGGATGATGTCCAGTATTGGATGGTTACTGTGCTTGTTCTCTTCTGTGTTTACTTCTCCTGGGCTTATTTTCTCATGTTGGGCAGCTGGAGATTTTTAAAAAATTTTTATTTCTTGTCATGTTTCTGGTTTCTTTCAGGCTGGAGTGTCCTGGGGGGTCTCTGGCCCTCTCTGTATCTCTGGCCCTCTCCATATTGCTTAGGGCCTTTCAGAAGCATGCTGACTTGAGTTTTTGCTGCCCTTCCCAATTTGCTGTTATCTGGGGTAGCAAGGATGCAGGGACAGTGCAGGCTAGCCTCCAGCCTCTGTGCCAGTCAATCCTCCAGTTAGGCTGTACTTTGTGGATGTCACAGAGTTGCAACTATTTTGTATCTATTGGGTTCCAACCAGAGGCTTGGTTCAGCCCCAGCAGATCCTGCCAGTTTTCTCTGTGCCAGAAGCAGTGACTTATGTCACCATGGCACAGGGCTCTGCCCAAATTCCATCTGTCCTCTACCAGACCTCTCTGTGCCAGGAGCAACTATCTAATGTCACTACGGCACCAGGTCTGCCCAATTCCATGATGTCCCCACTAGTTCTCTCTGTGTTGCTGATGCCATCATGGCACCAATCTCTGCCCAATTTCAAGATGTCCTCCACCAGACCTCTCTACACCAGGGGCAACTGTCTGATGTCACCGAGCCGCAGGGCTCTGCCCAGCTCCAAGATGTCCTCCACCAGACTCTCCATATTACTGATGCCACCATGGTGGCAGGCTCTGCCCAATTCCAAGATGTCCTCCAGCCAGCCACAGCAGCTGAGGGACCCAGTCCCTAGTACTCACCAGGACTCAATGCAGTTCTTCCTCTTGGGTCTACTGCACACTGTGCCGCTTGCCTTCACTGCATTCCCGACACAGCGTGGAAAGGTCAGAAAACTGCACAGTGTCCAGCTTTGGAACTCCGGAGCTTCTCACAATCTCCTCCAGGCCTGCTTTGTAGGGTCCCAGGTCTCAATTTCCACCAGTCACCAAAAGCCAATACAGCTTTTCCTCTTGGATCCACTGGTCAGTGTGCCGCTTTAAAGGTGCGGGATTTGCAGACTCCCATTATCAGCAGCAGCAGTCTCAGCATGACCTTAAATCCTCCAGCCACGCTGTCTTGGTTAATAAGAATCGTTATCCATTTATCTGGCCCTCTCCATGTTGTCATATTCTAGCATCTAATATGATTTCTCTGCAGAGACTCTCCGCCCAATCCCCTAGCAAGCCGCCATTTTTGAAACGCCTCGACACTTTTCTGAGAATGGGATTTTGGAAGAGCTCCAAGTCTGCTGTGACTTCTCCAGTGGCTGCTAAGCACTTGGTTATCCCTGTGACTGGGCTTCAGTTTTCAGGGATCCTATAGGCTGAAGCACAGGAGATGGGAGCGGGCAAGCTAAAATGCCACAGAGCTCACTGTTCATATTGAGATTTATTTATTTTTAAATAAGTGCTTCTTTGGATTCCTACAAACTTTGGTTAGTTTCTAGAGTTCCGAAGTAGTTAATTCTGACACTTTTACCAGTGTTCTCATTGTTTTATGGAGGAAAAGAGTTTTGGAGGTTTTTACTTTAGGATTTTTTAAAATGATATTACTCCTGTATAGATGCATTTAAGCATTTGCTTCTTGGTGACATCTCTTGTAGTTTTGTGCTACTGTTAATATTTTCTAGTCAAATACCACCATGTGTAGGCCTATAATTGAACAAAGTTGATATACTGTGTGAATATTTTAATAAATATTGTTTAGATTGTGGGAGGAATGAAGTAAGATTGAAGATATAGTTGGTAAAGAAACCTCAGTCATCCTTATTAGCTAGAATGGGAAATACAGTGGGTTGAATACTGGCTGTATTTATCCTCAGGATCATAAAGTTGACCTTACAGGAAAAAATGGGCCTTGGAATTGTGATAAAATAAAGGATCCTGAGATTAGAAAGATTGTACATAAAACCCACCCAGGTAATTCAGGATAAAGTATGATAAAAACATAGTGTGTGTTTGAATTAAAGGACATAGTGCCTGGTACCATTTGCAGGCTACAGGGAGGAGAACAAGAAGCCAAACCCTTTCTGTGAGTTGGCACCATGAGCAGGTCTTGGGGAGGACAACCAGATGCCAGCCCCTCCTGACACATGGGCTGGGAGACAAGAAGAGCCAAGATGCCCTGTCCTCTGGCTAATCCAGAGGAATACAGACTGAGATGATAGGTATTGAAGTAAAATACAACTTAATGCTTATAGTGTTTACTGTTTCATTGACTTTGCAGGCCCAAAGCTGGTAATCTGGTCATCTCTTTAGGGGATACAATATGCAGTGTAGCATCTATGGGGGATCTCCTTCTGGAGGTGGTAGCCATTGTTGATTCTCTGGTATCTTGTTTCGAGGTCCTGTATCATTTTCATTGTTTTGTTTGGTTTGGTTTTATTCTGTTTTGCCTTGTTTGGTTTTGTTATGTCTGATGGCATGGACAGGTATTTTGAAGATAACAAGATATATTATGGTAGCTATTTTGGATTTACTATTATCTTGTTTTACGGTCCTGCATTGTATTCACTGTTTTTATTAGTTCTATTCTGTTTTGTTTTGTTTGATTTTCTTATATGGGCAGCTATTTTGAAGATGGTGAGAGGCATTGTGGTAGCCATTGTTGATTTCCTATTACCTTGTTTTGAAACCCTGTATCACTTACACGGTTTTGTTTTGATGGGCTTTGATGTGTTTTATTTTGCTTGGTTTTATTGTCTTTAAAATTAAAAATTAAAAAAGGAAAGACACATTGCTATAAAACCACCTCAAACACAAGCCCCTCACTTCAAACACGTTTATTCCACCATTTTTGCCTCTTTCTGAAGCAGTTCTGGGAGTCCTCTTTCATAAGTGTGTTCAGCTGAGCTACCATGGCTGTTTCATTGTCCTGAAGAGATGCAAAGCTTTTACCTTTAATGGTCATTTTGACTTTGGGAAAGAACCAGAAGTTGCACAGTGCCAGATCTGGTAAATAAAGTGGGTAAGGAGACACTAGAATGTTTTTACAATCCTGTCATTGTGTTGGATAGCACTAAGCAGCGTCCACTAAATTTTTGATCAGAACTTATCAAGACACTTATAAGAAAGGCCTTCCAGATTGTTTTCAGAAAGTGGCAAGAACAATGGGATAAGTGTATTCAAAGAAAAAGAGTGTCCTTGGAGGGGGCTTAATGGAAGTGTCTTTTACTGTAGTAATTATTAAAATTTAAACATTCACTGTTTGAATCGTCCTGTAAAATCTTAAGGGTCTTTATAAGAGAGAGACAAAAAGAAACTTTACCCTATAGCACTCTCCATCTTTCTTTCCTGGAGGTGGCTGTATGAAGATAGACCTGAGAGGGATTTGAGGATATTGTCATTGAAGATTGGAGTGGTGAGGTCACAAGCCAAGAAATGCTGGCAGCCCTGGAACACAGAAACTGGAAGAGGCAGGGTATAGACCCTTTCCTAGAGCTTCTAGAGGGATCATAGCCTTGTAGATACCTTGATTATGACACTAATTTCAAACTCTGGGCTTAAGAATTGTGTTGCTTTCTACCACCAAGTATATGGTTATTTGTTATACAGCCCAGGTAACTTAACAAGGGGATTTTTTTTTTTTTTGAGATAGGGTCTCACTATGTAGTTGAGGCTGGCCTTGAGCTCATTGAATCATCCACACTGGTCTCAGACTTGCAGCGATCCTTCTGCCTCAGCCTCCCAAGTGCTGGGATAACAAGTGTGTGCCACCATACCTGGCTTGTATGGTCATTTTTGAACTTTTGGTAATGTCATTATTTTTTGCCTGAGTTCATGAGTTATGGATTGAATTGTGCTCTTCTTTCCCTGAAATTCATATATTGATGCTCTAAGCACCAGTACTTCAGAATATGACTTTGTTTGGAAATAGGGTTGTTTCAGATGTATTTAGTTAACATGAGGTCAGCAGAGTGGAACCTTAACCCAATGTGGCATCCTTATCAAAGGGGGAAATTTGGACATCAAGACACACACATAGGGAAAGCAACTTACGAAACTGCAGCGATAGAGCACAAGCACAGAAGTCCCAGAAACTAGGGGGCAGAGCTGGGACACACTGTCCCATCCCTTCAGAGGACACCTGGCTTTGCACATATGAGGACTGCAGTCTCCCAACTCCTGGGAGAGTAAACTAAATTTCTATTCCAAAGGCACTCAGTAGTTTGCTATGGTGTCCCTAAGAAATTAATAGAGTTCAGATAGCATCACAGAGTGAGCTAACTTTTATCTCACCCAGACATGGCCCTTGTTTGATGTTAGTGTTCTGTGATGTTGTTTTCATCCAACAGGAAAACACCAGGGCCCCGGTGTGAGCGCCAGGCTAACTCCAGTGTCAGGGGCTGCTTCTCTTTCTCACTACAAAGTCCCTGTTCACGGACAAGTGTCCTTTTTACATTGTTTTTAAGGGTTTAAACTCATTCTTTATTTAAATTCTCAATCCACGTTTAGTTTAGAGTGGGGCTCAGCTGAGAGGTGTGCGGCCTCAAGTGTGGGGCTCGAAGTTAGAAGTAATTACCCAGCTTTGGGTTGCACATCAGGTCTTCATGGATCTGGGTGTTAGGTTGCAATGGTCTGAATATTTGCAGGCACTCTCTCCCGCCCTGACGCACACACACAATTTGTAGGCTGAAATTGTCACTCCTGAGGTGAGGGAATTAGGAGCTGGGGCCTTTGGGAAGTGATCAGGTCACTGGGGAGATGCCCTTCTGAGCGGGATTAAAGACCCCTCAAAAGAGGTGCGAGAGACCTGGTGCTTCTTTGACCAAGCCAAGATACCGTGCGCAGGTGCAATCTGTGATCTAGGAAGCGGGGGATCAGCAGGCATCAAATCTGCCAGCATTTTGATCTTGGACTCCCCAGCCTCCAGAAGCTTTGAAAGTAAGTTCTGTTGCTATAAGCCACCCAGTTTATATTCTTTTGTTCTGGCAGCCTGAATGGGCCAAGGTACAAGTATAAGGCTGACTTAGATCAATCATTTCTAATTCTGCCCAAGCCAGTTTGCACAGAGAACTAACCTCAGAATGACCATTCAGAGCATTTAAGGGGTGGGCCTTCCTTTCTCCCTTAATGTTTTTGATGGAGGCAATGTGCCAGGCCCTTAAAGTGATAACGTGTCACAGCTGTGAGTGCCTTTGCTGCTGGGAGGCAGCTCATCAGCAGAAAGCCCTCCCAGAGTCCCACATGCTTTGGCCTCTTCTAGGTCTATTTGGGTGAGTGCAGTTTGGGATCAATTATGGATGAGCTCTATGGGAGAGGAGTAAGTGGGCTGTTGTCTACTTTGAAAAATTAATGGTATCTGATTAATACAGGAGCACAGTCTCTTTCTTCCTCAGTGCAGAGAGGCTCAGATCTCTGCAGAAGCTCAGGGTGAGGGCAGCAGCCTGGTGTCTCTGGTGCTGTTTGACTCATAAACTGCCCTGGAAGGATCTGCCCCTTTGACACATGAGGATGCTGAGGTCCATCAAGTTTAAGCAATTTGCCCAAACAAGGGCAAGAAAGAGAGGAGTCGGTTCTTGTATCAGTTACAATTTGAGAACTCCTTAGTATGGAAAGTTAAAAACATTAACAAAAATTGAGAGACTAATATTATGTAGCCAATCTCAAACAATTTGGTCTCAAGACTGCTTTATACTCATATAATAATTCTTTAGGGCCTTAAGGAGCTTTTGCTTAGCGGGGTTACATCTATTAATAGTTACCATATTAGACATTAAAACTCAGACATGTAAACATATTAACTAATTTAACAATAATGATACTCCCATTGCATGTCAGCATAAATAATCTTCTGTTTTTGATGCTCTCTTTCTTTTTCTGGTACTGAGCATTGAACTCGCGACCTTGTGCTTGCCGCTTATTTCTACTATAACCTTTAAGATAACAGTTATACATTAGTCGGTGGATTCTATTTTTATTGTGGCATGATATGCATAACAGATTTGATCATTGTAATTGCTTTTAAGTTCGTGGCATCAACTGTATTCACACTGTCTCTCAGCCTCACCACCATCCATCTCCCCGCTTTCTTATGGTCGCACTTTGAAACTCTGTTCATTGAACAGTAACGCCCCATGCTTCACCTTCCCCGCTGCTGCGTCCCTCTGTAAATAGTTTGATTTTCTGTCTCTGTGATTTTCTGTCTTCTGCATACACAGTTAGGCGGAATCATATAGTATCTGTCCTTTCGTGACTGGTTCATTTCACCAATTGTAAGGTCCTCGGGATTCACCCATGTTGTAGTATGTGTCAGAATCTCCCTCCTTTTTAAGGCTGAGGAAGAATCCATTGTTTGTGTATCCTGCACCATGTTCATCCATTTATTCATTGACAGAATCTGGATGGCTTCCACCTGTTGAATATTGTCATGCTACTGTGAACACTGGCATACAAATAGCTGTTTAAGAGCAGACTTTTAGTTCTTTGTGTAGATACCCTGAAGTGGCCTCGCTGGTCATACGGAAATTCTGTGTTTTGTTTATTGAGGAACCACCAGGCTGCTTTCCATAGTGAGCATACCAATTTGCATTTCCGCCAACTGTGCACAGGAATTCCAATTTCTCCACATCTTCACCAACACTTGTTGTTCGGTTTTTTAAAAATTATTCAAATGTGTCTTAAACTTTTAATAAAAAATAAATGTTTAATTTTTCCAAACCAAGAGAAAATAATGAGAAAAGAGGCATTGTTTTACATTTTGCTCTTCACATCTACCTCAGTAGGCAGCAGGATTCTCGTATCTGCTGTGGCTTTCTGCTTGCTGTGTTCTCTAGTACCATGTGGTCTCTGAAAACCTCCATGGTACTCTCGAGAGAAGCAGAGAGGGAAAAGCACAATGGTGCATCGGGATTAGGAGGATAGTTTTTGCTTTGCCCACCTCAGCTTTGGTGGTCAACTCCCACTCTGTAAGTGTAGCTTCACAGCTGCCCATTACTTCCCTGCTCCTGAACCACTGGTGATTACTGGGGCTGCCGAGGTGCTCCCTGGAATTCTCTTCTCAGTTGTCCTAACAAGTCTGCTTTGCTGGCTGCTGTGTCTGACTTCTCGATTGAGAAAACCAGGCCTTGGGGTGTCTTTACTTCACACACTGCGAGCTGAGGGCACGTGGGATGGAGTCCTGGCCGAACTTTATGATGTAGTCTCTGGAGTCTGACTTCAGCCCCTGGGTGCTGTCTGGTGCCTGTCTTTGCCCCACCGGGACTTGGGGAAGGTTCCTGTTTTCTTCCCAGCCTTCCCCTCCTGGAGGATGAGTGCTCTCTTCCTCCATCCTCCAGGCCTGGCCTTGTGCAAGGTAGACAGAAAGCTGTCCTGGACTCTGTCTTTGGAAGTGCTTCTGGATCATTTCTTTGGGCAAGACCTGAGAAAGTTCTACTCCCCGTTCTAAGCCCAGCCCTGGGGATCAAAGGCGACAGCCAAGGGGTCTAGGCTGCCAGTGTTTTGCATAATCTGAGCAGAGATGACTTAGAGATACCTCTACTCACTGCAGAATCATGAGGTTCAGAGGAGATGGGACTCCTGCCAGCCAGGAAACCTCTCAGAAGTCTTGTATCCCAAGGTTGCCTGAAGTCTGCCTGTTTACCTTCAATGACAAATAGTAAGTTCACCTTACTATCTACTTAAATCAGCCAGCCCATGGATGGTGCTGTCATTGTTAGAAAGCCCCATTCATGCTGAGCACCCTTCCAACAACCTGGATTTCTGTTGTGATGAGAGCCTGGAAGGTAGAATTTGTGGTTGTAGTATTAGGCTAGCTGTGTTAAGCTCCTCCTCTTTGAGGGTTTCATCCTCCTGTCAGGAGGACTTACCCTGCTTCCTTTCCTGGCTAACATTCTGATTTGCTTTCTCGTTTGGTTTCTTTTCTGCGGAATGACTTTCAAGGGCTTAGGAAAGCTGAGGTCTTGTGCGAGTGTGGACATCACCGTCTCTCTCAGGGTCCTGTCTCAAGCTGCGCAGCTACCTCTGGAAACATCCTAGTTGGCTCCTGGCCCTGAGCGGTCCTCCAAAGCTCTTCTGGACCCATAGGCCTTGTTGCCGCCCCAGCCATCCCGGCTGCTCCCTCCCTGTTCTGTGACACCACCTCATCCTGATGAACATGTCCTCTGACTTTCCAAAGACTTAGGAACTGTGCAGTCTACAAGAGTTTCCCTGCCTTTGCCCTGCATCTGAATTAACTTTCGGATAGTGAGCCATTGTGACAGAAAGACGAGGAAGAAATAGGTGGGGTACCCTCCCCCCACTGGATAATTGAAGAAGAGCTGGGGCTCAGGCTTCCTTTTTGGTTTGAAAGGATATGAAGGTAACTAATCTGGCCCTGGCCTGAGAGTAATTCCGGGCTCTTTGGCTGGACTGCGCATCTCCATGGCAACTGTTGTTATTGGTAACTGAATAAGCATCTCTGAGAAGAGCAGCGAGAGCTGCTGATTTTTTTCCTTCTAGTTGGAAGTGAGAGGAGCCAGGCTCTTTGCTGATTGATCCTGAATGCTAGGTTCTTTGCCTTATTTTGGGATCTTTACTTGATAATGGGTAAGCTGAAGCCATCCTTCTGTTTCCTCTCTGACCCCTGCCATCAGAGAGGGTGGGACAGACTGACTGAGCATCTATTTTTGAGCTTCCCTGGAGAGGCTGAGAAATGCTTTTAGGGACAATCAGCTACCAATATCCGGAACGTGAACCTGACCCATCTGAATTTGAAACATGTGCTTTTCCTCTGAGATCATGCTGAAGCTTTAGCTTCACTCATGACGCCATCAGTAGACTTGATTATTTGTGGGGACAGGTAGCATCTCCCAGTGACTCATGGTCCATTATGGCTGTTCTAGAAGCTACCTCACTCAATCATCCTGCACGTGTTGTCGGTGAGGCCCCCAGATGTTTGCTTTAGAATAGGGAAGAGGAAACTCAGAGATGTGCAGAGACTTGCTTACCCAGGCTGTTGCCACGAACTCCCTGTTCTCCTGGTGAGGGGCCAAGCAGACCTGCCCAAGGGGCCTGTGGGAGTGAGGTCCAGTGGTCCTGTGGCCACTGTGTTAATCCCTCTCTCCCCTTCCCACCCCCCCTCACTTCCCTCCACCCTTCCTTCTGAATACTTTTGTTTTGCAAAACATTCGGGTCTATTTCCACAGCTTTATTTTTGTAGATGAGCTTTAGAATAATTCCTGTCATATTCAGAACTGACACTCCTGAGATTTTGAAAGGAGTTGTACAAAGCTTACGGTCTGTGAAGGCCCTGCCACAGGGAAGCAGGAATGAACCCAGAGTTTAGTGTCTGGCCATCTGAGTCCAAATTCTAGTCTCCTCCTTAGGAAGAAAGGACATTCATCTTGATATCTTGGGGGCTGTAGGTAGACCTGGCCTCTGTGTGTCTTGAGAATCCCCACCCCACCTCTCCTGGTTCTCCTTTTGTCTCTCAGCTGCTCCTCCATTTGACCCCCAAGTGTTGGAGTGGCCAGGGCCACATCATCCCCACACCATGGCTTCCATTCCTGCCCACATGCCAGCGACTCTAAAGATGAGCTCCTGGGTCCCGCCCACCCTGAGCTCCATCCATGTCTGTATTTCTCATGGCCCACTTACATCTCCACCTGGATGTGCCTCAGCCTCTCGGATTCATTCATAACGAAATGAGGGTCTTCCTCTCTGCTATGGTTTGGATGTTGAGTGCCCCCAAAGGCCAATGTGCTAAAGGCTTGGTCTCCAGGATGGTGCTGATGGGAACTGGTGAAACCTTCAAGACATGGAAGTGGGCATGGTGGTACACACTTGTAATACCAGCACTTGAGAGGCTGAGGCAGGATTGCAGTAAATCCGAGGCCAGCCTGAACTGCATAGTGAGACTTTGTCTCAAAAAAAGAGGGAGAAAAAGAGTCTAGAGGGAGTGGGAAGACTTTAGGCCACTGGGGGCATGGTCCTGAAGGGCATCATGAGTCTCTGGTCCCTTTCTTTCTTTCTTTAGTTCTTGGTCCTGAGGTGAGTGGATTGGCTCTGCCATCCGTGGACTGCCGCCTTACCATACACCTCAAAGTGATGAGATCAATGGCTCAGGAACTAGAACCTCCAAACCGGTGAACAGACTTTCTTTATATATTTTTTGTTTGTTTTTGTTTTTTGACACAGGGTTTCACTATGCAGTTCAGGCTGGCCCTGAACTCACTATGTAGCCCAGGTTAACCTCCAACTCCTCCTGATGATCCTCCTGCCTCAGCCTCCTGAGTGGATGACATCCCCTGAGGGGATGACAGACATGCACCACCACGCCCCGCTTCAACATTTCCTTTTTATAAACTGATCATCTCAGCTATTTTGCCATAGTGACTAACACTCACCAAAATGTGCCGCCTTTCTTCTGCTATCCAAGATGCCACTTTCTCCTCAGCAGTCAATGGAGGGGACGTGCCTGGTCCCTCGTCTGTACCTGATTCATCACCACGCCTTATAAACCCCATTGTCTAAATAGTCTCATTTCCACTGCTTTCGCCTTCACCCACCTACGACTACTGCTTGCCCGGTGGACTTCTCCAGCCTCCTTCCTGGTCTCTCCGCTTCCATTCTGCCTCTGATGATCTCTGCTCTGCTCAGAGTGTCCTTAAAACACAAATCAGATCACACCACTCTGCTGCGTAAATCCTCTTCCAGGTTCCTGCTGTCATTATGGACTCTGACGGTTTAAAAATAGGTTTGCAAATTATGCTCTGTGCCTTGAGTCTGGACAGTGACCATTGCATTTATAGAACATGGCAGCAGTGATCCCGTGTGACTACTGAGGTGGCCACACAGCTTCCGTCTTGTTTGGTGGGACAGCAACTCTTGGAGCCCTGAGTTGCCATGTGAGATATCTGATCACCATGTGGCCACTATGCTGTGAGGAAACTCGAGCCACAGGCGGAGCCCATTGATGGGCACTTTGAGTGACAGTCACACCTGATCCCATTCTTTGAGTCCCAGGAGCCCAGAAGCTATGCCGTGCATGAAGAAGACTCTGCATGATTCTAAGCTTCCACCCTAGACACCAAGTCACTCCTGGCCACCTTTGTCTCCCAGATAGGACCCTAGAGAGTCAGGAGCAGCAACAAACCATTCCTGCTCTGCACTGTCTGCCTGCCCTGTAGGGAGCATGAGCATCACATGTTAAAGTGTCTGGCACTGAGACTCACGCCTTGCAGGTGCCCACTGGCCATCTCCAACTCCACACATGCCACACCCTTTTTCACCCGGGCCCTGTGCAGTGCTGCCCACTGTCCTGCATCTTCTTCCCTCCTCAGATGCCCACCACAGACTCTTCTTTCAATGTCCACTCAGACCTCACTTCCTTTGGGCACCTTTCCTAACCCTCCAGGCCAGTTTGGTACCATGACAGGCTTCAAACACACACCCGTGTTCTTATGGGGACATTTATTCCCTCACCCTGATTGATTGTTTCCACTGGCTGTGAGCTCCTGAAGGGTGGGATTCACCATGGTCCCCAGCTCTTAGCTGACTGCCTGGCACACATTGGCCAGCAGTGGATGCTGGGGGAATGGACGGCTGGATGGCATTTGGTGAGCATATTTTGAAGGCACGTGACCCACTGCTGTGTCTCCACGTTGCACCGTGCTGTCTCTCCATTAAACTTCTTATGGGGTCAGCTGTGACCGTCACTCAATGCATCCATGAAAGGGCTGCCCAGGCGGCTCAAGTTTCCTCAGGAAGCAGAGAGAGAAAGGAAAGGACTGGCCTGTGTAGGTTTCAGGTGTTGGTGGCATCAGGTGCAAGGATAGGAGAATCTCTGTGGATGAGGGATGTAGAGATTGTGACTGAAGCCCCTTTTCTTGTCCCAGGGTAGGAAAAGGTGGGGGTGGTCAGGAAGGGTAAACACACCACAAACAGGGTCTATGTTTTTTTTTGTTTATTTATTTTTGTTGTTGTTATTTTTGCATTGGGGATTGAACTGCACTACACCCCCAATCAATTATTTATTATTATTATTATTATTTTGAGACAAGGTCTCACTAACTTCCCTGGGCTGAGCCCAAGCTAGCTTGCAATCCTCTTGCCTCGGCCTCCTACAGTGCAGGGATTACACGTGTGTGCCAGCATGCCCACTTTGTGTCTATGGTTTTTGTATGTGACCATCCAGAACCAGCCCTTAGGGATGTGGGCAAAGCCTGTCCCAACTGATAGAGAGATGGTCTAGGGCTCGTGTACCTTCTGTGGTCCCCATTTATACCCAGATGTTTTTGACTTGTGCTCGTAAGAGTTTGTCCTGGCTCTGTGGATCTGTGTGTAAAGACAGACAAGATGGCCCCAGGTGTCTTTGCAACCAGGGAAAGATGGCAGGGATGATGGGATGTATAATTAAGGAAAAAAAATTACATCCTTACACATTCAACTCCTAATCCCCTTGAAAGGATCTTTAGGCAACTAATTGACATATTTTAAGCGACATATTGGCTAGTTAAACATCAATTGACATCCTTATTAAATATCAATTAACACATTCCCTAACTTGATATTTAATTAGCTCACTGCTGCTATTCTTTTAAAAGTCAATTAAGTGCTTGCAGTATTCACACACGTGACTCCACTGATAGCAATTACGTAAGGATTCCTGTCATAAGTCATTTTTAGTGAATTGCAGGGCACACTGATTCTGAATATGTGGCCCACACGTCTCACTGACAATTTTAAAATCACTCATTCGCCCTCTAATGAGCCCTCTTCTCAGTGAGGATTACCAGTGAAAGGCAGGTTCTGCTCTTTGGCTGTGTTTTGTTGCATTTTCACGATTGTAGAAATGCTAAGTCGAACAGGCCAGGTCCCTGAGTTCAGGTAGCGGTGTGCTTTGTTTTTAAAAAAAATTATGGGAAAATACACATAAAATTTACCGTCTTAACCTTTTCTAAAAACTGCATAGTTTCGTAGAGTTAAACACATTCTCACTGTGCACCAAATCTCTGGAAATGTTTTTATCTTATGAAACTCAACCTCTGTCTTCACTGAACAGAGATTCTATCTTCTCTGTATCTATGAATTTGACTCCTGTGAGTGAAGCCAAACAGTTTTTGTTCTTCCCTAACTGATGTATTTCTCTTATCATAATGTCCTTAAAATTAACATGCATCCATGTGGCAGCATGTGTTTAGCATTTTCCTTCTTTTTTTAAGGCTGAAAAATATTCCATGTAATGTTGATACCACAATTTGTTTGCCATCCATCTGTCCGCAGACATTGAGCTTGCTTCTGCTTTCTGATGCTATGATCATTATTATTTTGGTACTGGGAATCGAACTCAGGACCTTGCACTTGCTAGGCAGGCACTTGTGCTGCTGAGCTATATCCCAAGCCTGAATAATGCTATTATTAACATGGATCATATGAACATCCCTGGGAGAGCTTGCATTTAGTTCTTTTGGTTATATTCTCAGAAATAGATTCCTGGATCAATGAGTAATTCTGTTTTTAATTTTTTGAGGCCATGCTTCATTTTGTGAAGGGGAGGAATACAGATTGTATTAATAGAGTTAGGAAAAAGATGCCAAGAGACCTGCTTGTTGCCGTCCTGGTCAGACCCCATTGGGTCTGTGTTTGTGGGCTCAGGAGAACATGCAGCCATCAAATGTAGGTGGGATGGCTTGTGGCTACAGGAAGTGGAGAGCTGTTTTGGGCAAAGAAGAAGCTTACCTGGGGCATAATTGCTTTCAGTTGTCTGAGGGTGTCTTGAGGACTGGCCTTGGAGTAACTTACGTGGCTTTAAGACCACAGCTTAGATCAGTCAGCACACCTCCCAGGGTGTAAAAGAGAAGGAAATTCAGGGGCCATGACTAGAAGCAGTGAATTCAGGTCGCCTAAAGTATGCAAGCTGAAGCTAGAAGATCATTTAACTGAGCACTTGAGAGGGGAGCTGAGCTGGGGAGGGGCCCAGCTTCCTGAGCAGCTTTTGCACAGGTCCCTGCACAGACGGCTCCTGCTGTCAGGAAGGTTTTCATATTCTGCCTTCTACGCGAGCCTCTGCACTGACATTACTTACTCAACTGACACCAGCTCACTCAAGGTAGCTTTCTTTCTCTGCTACCCTCTATGGCTATTTCAGAGTTCCATTATGTTCCTTCACAGGATTCTCCCCCCCACAGTTTGACATTATTAGTGTCTGATATTTGTTCATTGGTTATATTCCTCAAAGGACTGTAGATGCAGGAGTAGAGACCAAGTTGTCTTGTCTGAACTGTATCTCCAGTGCCCGGCACATAATAGGTCCTCAATAAGTACTTCTAGGGGGTGGTTGGATGGATGGACACATGGATTGATGGGTACAGTAGATGGATGCATGATGAATGAATGGTGGATGAGTGGGCAGATGAATGAATGAATGGGTGAACGGAGGAAGGGTGGTTGGGTGGATGAGTAGGTGAATGGATGCATGAGTGAATGGCTTCCCGTTCCCAGATTTTAAAATGCCTGGGACTCCTTTGGTACTCTGCACATCCTTTTATGTATTTAGATTCTCTAGCTGTGTGCTTTATGTATTTAGATTCTCTGGCTGTGTTTCTCAGCCAGCTCCTGTGGATAAGAATTATGACTTCTCCTCAGGGAGTTACTGTAGCGAGCTGATTAGGAGCCAATTACAAGAGGGAAGTTTTATATTTTGACCCCAGAATTAACCACATGAACTCTGATGAAGAGGGACACCAAGGGCTGGGTAAATTCATCTAAATGTAGCTTAATATGCCCTTTCAGCGTGTACCCAGCTAATAAAAATGGATATTCTTCGTGTGTAAATGTCTTCTGTGAATGTCACAGGGTCACAGCCAGCTTTCAAAGCTCAGTAGATGAGCTTTGTTAAGATGTGGATTTCTGGGCCCACCCTGGCCCCTCTGAATGAGAACTCCAGAAGTGGAACCCAGGAAAGGGCATTTCTGAATTCTGCTGCCAGAGCTTGGGGACCTGGGAAACCACTTGTTATAGAACTCTAACAGTGTCCTCTAACTGAGGACAGGGAAGGACAGCAAGCTGCCCAAGCTCACACAGCAGAAACAGGGCAGAGCTCAGACTGGAATCTTCTCTTTTTTCTGCGGGACCAGTCTGGTCTTCTCTTTATAGCAGGTGAGGGAAAGAGATTTAGGGTTAAAATAATCTTAGCACGCCCAGCCTCAAGCTTATATTTAACAGTCCCAATTTTCTACGAATAGTGTCCATTAAATAATTAATGTTCCTGAAAATAGTCTGGGCTCCCTTATGCCTTTTTATTCCTGGAACATCAAACCCTTTCAGATCATAAAATTAATTAAGACTCTCAGAGTCCCCGAGAGGTAGCCAGACACCCGCAGAAACTTGGTAATTGGTTCTGAATACCTAGAGACATGGTCTGCATTCTAGAATTTCTCTGATCCAAGGACCGGCCAGGGAACAGGAGGGGATGAGACCAGAGAGAGACAGCCAGGGGTGCCGAGGGCTGCCATGTGCCAGCCACGTGCAGGATTCTTTGCGTCCATTCTCACTTTCAGCTGTACAAATTCACGAGTGGGCAGAATTGTCCCCATTCACACAGCAAGGTGGTGGCGGCTCTGTCCCCTCCTGAGCTCTTCAGCAGGTCCACGTCTGGACAGGTGGTTGATCCATGTCACTGAATGCATCCTAGCCGCGCCCCCTTCCCCCAGGATTGAGGTGGCTGTGTGTCCTGGGCTATTTCTAAAACATGCCTTTCCTCATGGGTCAGCCAGCTATGAAACAGCATGGCTGAAAGACAGAGCCGGCCTGGCCCGGATGTGCCAGGGAAACAGAGGCTCTGCAGAGCGGGAGCCTGGAGTGAAATCCCAGGAAAGTCTCAGAGAACCTTCCTGGGGGCAGATCATTGGTGATGGGTCTTTTTTGTGCTATTTACAAATGACTGCCCCTCACATCTGAGTGCCCCCACAACTGGTAGCTGTCCTTCAGTTGGCAAGGATTTACTGAGCACCTACTATGTATCAGCACCATCACAGACACTGGGGAAATAGCATGCATTTTGAGGGTGACACCACCTCCAAGTCAGCAAGCCAATTAATCAACGAATGACCTCTGTGATTTGTGGGATGAAGATGTTGGGGAGGGGGTCACTCAGGTGATATGGTCAGGGGAGGCCTCTCTCAGGGGTGGCATTTTAGGCAAGAAAGCAGCAGAACAGAGGAGCCAGCAGCTTGCAGTTGGGAAGACAGGACTGTGCTGAGGCCCAGAGGCGAGAGAGCACTGGGCAGAGTGTGGACTGAAGGAGGGCTTGATGCACATCTGTAATCCCAGGACTCTGGGAGGAGGCAGAGGATCACAAGTTGTAGCCCAGCCCGGCGAATGTAGCAATTTAGTGAGACCCTGTTTTAAAATTAAAAAAGAGCTGGGGTGGTAGCTCAGGAAAAAGGCCCTAGGCTCAATCCTGCTGGAGTATGAGGTAAGAACTGGGCACTGGCGGGTGAGTGAGAGGGTCCTGGCCAGGCCAGCAGTGCAGCAACCAGGCAAACGTGGGACATTCTAACCTGAAGAAAATACATCAGTGCTGCCAGAGGTGTCCAGGCAGGGCTGCGGGGAGCCGAGCTGAGGGGGTGATGATGGCTGGGGGGGTGGAGAGGATGGAGGCCTGGGCCAAGCCAGACTGCAGGAGGTTTGGGGATGAGCTCTGAGCAGGGTGGGACTTTCCTCTCATCTGGCAGGTGGGGACACTGTGGCCTTAAGCGAGTGACTCACAGAGAACTCTCCAGCACAAACTGCTCCAGACAAGACTCTGCTCACTCTGTGGCCTGGGAACCGGTACATATTCTCCGGGGTTGGACCAGGAGGCCTCCTAGAGGTGTGGGGCAGGCCACACATCATGGGGACAGGGGAAAAGAGGTGCTGGTGTGACATGGACCCATAACCACATTCAGCAGGAGCCAAGAACAAATGAGCCCTAGGGCCAGGGGCCTGGGGTCCGAGGGGGCCACAGACCGAAGCCATGGCCTGCAGTGTGTGAGAGGAACCGGCCCAAAGGAGGGCGGGTGGTGGTAGGAGTGATGCTTCCCGTGGGGGAGTGCAGTGGGGATATTTGGGATCAAGGACTGGGCCCTGTCCAGCTGGGGAGGCGGGAGCACTGGCTCACGGCCCCAGTTTTTCCCTAAATGACCAGAAGCATGATGCGGCCCCTCACTTCCCGTGGAGAAGTCCTTTCCCTCAGCCGGGCCTCTGGAGAGCCACAAGGAAGAGCCCATTCACCCAAAACATGGTCTCTCCACCCACTTAGAAGAGTCGGAATCTGTTTCTGTTTTGGCATATGGTGCATATGGCATATGGCTAATTTTTTAGCTAGATATCTTGTTAAAGAATATATTACGAAGTTCACTTTTAATACACGAAGAGCCATTCTTTATCCTGTCCCTTGAAAAGGAGATATGCGCTATTAACTTATTGTGAATTAATTATGTAACACATGACACAGCTTGTTGACAAATACATCTGTGCATGATGGATCTTGTTTGATTTGGGGGAACAAATGCATATGAAAATGTAGATTGACACCTGAACGCGTTCATCACTGAAAGAGAGACAAACAGCTCCCATGACCTGATATGAGGGTTCTTTGTAGTTTGGTGTTTAAGCCATTGGCTTATTGATTAATTTTGAGATTTTCTTTCAGATTGGCTGTAATAGGAGTCAAGGCTCCATGCTGCCCGTAGGATACACTGAGCAAATAGCTCCACTGCCTGCCAGTAGGTGGAAAGCCGGATGGGTTAGAGCCACCCTGTATTTCCTTTTTATCGTTGGTTTTGAGGAGCTGGAAGCATAGGGTGTGCTCTATAAGGCCCTCGAGCAGATGGCACCCACGACAGGCGCCGTGAGGCACCCGGTGAGGCACCATTGGCCCAGCCATGCTCGTTAACCTGCATTTCGGTTCACTTTCCTCCGTCTTCTTGTTCTCCACCAATGTGCTGTTGCAGGCCTAAAGGAAACCGGGAGCGAGACGAACCTGAGCAGCCGGGGCTGCCACCTGGCCCATTTCCTATAGACCAAAGTAACAGGACGCCGGGGCTGATGCTTTTGGGGCGCCGGCAGCTGGGTCTGGCCTGCAGGAGAAGCAGCACCGTGTGCGGAGGTGTCTGAGTTCGGTCCCAAGAACGAGGGCTCTGAGCCACTGTGTGGCCTGAGCAAGTCACAAACCCTTTCGGTGCTTTAGTGTCCTCATCCTAAGGGGCCTGCGCTAGCCGGATGCTGTGCGTGGCTGGAGCAGTTTTACGCCAAGTGGTAAGAAGTCACCATCGCTGGGAATGACAGCGCTGAGCCATGGGACGCGAATCAGACCTGACGGTGGCAGGCGGGGCTGGGGCAGGGTGAGGGCACCGCGCGGCCCTTCTGCTGCAGCGTCTGCAGGCTGCCTGTGCCCTGTGCTGGGACGGTGGGTGAGCGGCCCTTTACTTCTGGCTCGCCTGCAGCCAAACTGGGTGCAGGGGACCTTTGAGAGCTGGTGGGAAGACTGAGCGTGGGAGCCTGGAGCGCAGATCCGGCTTCCTGGGCTGCTGCTCCTGGAAAGGAGACATATGATTCTGGCTCTGGGTGTTAACAACCCCGGGGAGATGCGGTGACCATCCTATGTTATGAGTGGGGAAACTGAGGCTCAGCAAGCTGAGAGAGCCTGCGCAGTCTCCTCATTGGGCCTAGATGTGTCTGCGTCTAGTGATGGGCGGGAGGCTGTGCTTTCTGTTGTTGGTCGCTTAGGTTAGGCTATCTAGGAATCACAATATTTATTCAACAGAATACCCCATTCTGCCAGCTTTTCCAAACAGCATCTTTTGAGGATTCATCAGGGGCTATGCCCGAGCTCACAGCTTCGTGCTGTGACTCAGGCACCAGCCATTTCCACAGAGGGGAGGCAGTCCGCGGGCTCCTTCCCGCTCCCGTTCCCAGGCAGCAGCTCCCAGGAACAGCTTGGTGTGTGTCAGTGTGTCAGCACGTTTCCACCCCCACACACGGAGACACAGAACTGTGCTGTTTTAGGAGTGATATTCTATTAATCTTGTTATTCTGCAATCGTCTCACTCCCCTCGGTCGTCTTTGGACATCGTTCCACGTCATGATCGCAAGATCTGGGTCACTTCCCCATCACTTTAGGAAAATTCAAAGTGAGGAATAAGACACCGTCTCATCCCCTGGGAGCCCCAGACAGTGGCTGTTCTCCCTTCCCAGGGAAAACACAGTCCGCCCTGCTCTTGCTGAGTGCTCAGGATTCCAGCAGCAGTGTCTCCTTTGCTGAGCACATAGTAGGCACTTAACAAATGTTTGTTGAATGACTCCCTGAGGGTAGGGTGGAAGGAAGGTACAAGAGATCTGGATAACTTCTAAGAGTCTAAAATCTCAGTCGAATTCCTCCACAGCTCAGCTTTTCCCTTAGGGAAAGATCCTTAAGTGGTTCTAAGCGCCTTTCTCTCCAGAGGCTGCAACCAACTTGGTTTCATAAACATCTTCATGCTTTTGTTGTGTAGGTAGAGTCCTAAGAGTCAGAGTGCTAGGTCAAAGGGCAGGGGTACTTAAGATTCTTGGGGGTGCTGGTGCCAAATTCGCCTGACAGTAGCCAGTCAGGCTTCTCTCCACGTGGGTGGACCTGTGGCTGTGGTCCCCTGCGGAGGTGGGGTGTGGGGAGCACAGGGCCTCTTAGGAGGAGCGGGCTGGGCTGTTTTGCAGAAGGGATTCTGGGACTGGCGGATGTTAACGACAGGGCAGCGGAGTACATGGCACCAGCTCCCATGCCACAGAGACGCGGTTCCCACTCTCCCGCGGGCCTTACTCCATCCGCAGGTGGAAGGGGACATTTAGGGAAGGCCTTTGGGCTCCTCTTACAAGCTTGCGCTTTGATTCAGCCCTGACAAAATCGCATCCATTTTGCAGAGGAGGAAACTGAGGCTTGGGGTGCCGCCCTGATGGTCCAAAATTCTGCAGCCTGGCTCTGGGTGTCTGAGGCTGGATCCCTGGCCTGAGGATGGCTGTGGGATTCTAGAGAGATGGCCTGGTGCTCCCGGGAGAGCAGCCTGGCCGGGGGGGGGGGGCTGTAGCCTGAAGTAGTGTGATTCTGGGGGTGCCTTTACTCAGCTACGGGACCCTGGCTCTCTCCCTCTCAGGCTACCATGATGGCCCCTGTGAAAGGCTGGGTAGGTTTAGGGCAGGGGTTACACAAGCAACTGCCTGCCCGGGATCCAGGAGACAAGCAAGTAGATGTGGTCAGTTCATGGATCTGACGTTTAGGGAGAAAGGATGCCCTGGCTGAGGGACAGGAGCCATTTCTGCTGGCTGGATGCTGGGAGGGGGGGGGGCCCAGTCTTGCCAGCCTTTCTTAGGTGAGAGTGAAAATCCAGACTGTCTTGTCTAAGATGTCAAGCAAGGTCAAGGCTGGTTTTTAATGGTCTTGTTAGGCCTCTTCAGATTCTTAATCTCTTGTCATTCTCAAGATCAACGATTCCTAACTTTCCTGAGCTATAAACCTTTTCTCTGAGCAAATCTTTCAAATGCATAAAATAAAATAATTTACCTTACAAAGGATTCCGATTACCCTGGCACACAGCTGTCAAAATATGAAAAACCACATTTTTGATAGAGTAATAAATGTACTTTATTAACATACTAAATAACAAGAGCTAGGACAGAGTTAATTAGTACCATAATTTTGGAGCGGTGATGAGTGTAAATAATCTTTCGAGATAGCAGCAATGACTGTAATGTGATATGGAAATATCCCTGATTTCTCTTAGTGACAAAGTCAAGGACACAGCTAATATGGCTGTGGTTTGTTGTTGACATTCACGAGAAGGAAATGCTAAATTTCAGTTTCTGAAAGGACAGATGAATTTTGTTTTTCTTTCGGTTTATCAACCCCCCAGCTACTGAGATCCCTTGTCATGGCTGGAGGTTAAGTGTGAGCTGGGCCAGGACCCCTGGGTCAGCACGGGAAGGTGCTCCTGCCCATGTACCCTCTGAGGGGGCCTTGGTGCCAAATCTGCCCCGCAGGCCTGGGCAGCTGCCTTAAATGCCAGCTCTCGGAAGGGTCTGCCTCTGCCCTTCCTCCCTGCTGCCCTGGTGAGTCACAAAACGTCCTTTCTCAGGAAGACCAAATATAAACATCTGAGGATTATCTTGAGAACAAGATGCTTGTTTACTTTTTAAAATTGCAGACATGGCAAAGCACAGAGGCCTACAACTGCAATTAATAATAATTTAGGTCTATTTCTCTGGGGATGGAGCTGCAGGCTGGTATAAAGAGACCGAGACCTGTCTTTTCCCTGTTTTGTGTTCAGGTAACATTATGTTATTTGTTTCCTCTTAGTCACAGGTAATTTTTATGGCTTTTATCTTCATTGTAAAAATTTCCAAACATTACAGAAACCAACATTTCTCCCATTTTAACTCATTCCCTAGAAGAATCACTGTTGAAAGATCAGAATATATCACTCAGGGCTTGTTTATCCTGCCCTCACCCACATTGTCATTCGTGGAATTCTTATTTTTTTTTAAAAGCATTCTATAACTTTTATTTTTCACTTAATATGTTAAAATATATTATTTTTGTCTCTGTATCTGTCTTCTCAAATACTAGTTGAGTTTCAGAAGGGGAGATACTATGTTTTATTAATCTTTACACATCTGTGATCCTATCAAATAATTTATATTTTAATTTGTTGAATTAACCAAATTAATGAGTACATGCACTTATTTTTCAAAAATATAAATACCCTCATATGCCATTGAACAATATTGTCTAAGGTTAGCTAAAAACTAAATTGTAGGAAATTTTTCAATAATCATTAAAGAGTACTTGGTTGTTTTTAGTTTTTTGCTTATTCCTATTCTGTATCAATCAACCTTATATAATTCCATGCATACTAGTTTATGGATAGTTTAGACTCAGAGAAAGGCTTATTTTGAAAAACACTGTCAAGTTTCTCCTTCTATAGGTTGAACCAAATTGTAAACTATGACCGCAATTTTTTTTTTCTGTTCTTGCCCTAAAATTGTGCAATTTATTTATTTTTCAGGTTTAAACACACTTTGTTGGACAAAAATTCAATCCATTTTAAATAGAACAAAGTGCCCCTCTAATTCTTTACAGTAACATTTCTAACAGCACTTTTCTTCTTTTGAATCCTTTGAATGATAATATATTTTTAAATAATTTAAGCTTCCAGAAAAGTTACTAGAAAAATACAAAAAACGTTCATAATATCCTTCACCCAGATTCCCAAATTATTAACATTTTATCATGTTTGTATTTTCTTTTACTTTCTATCTTTGGAGAGCAAACTGCAGACATAATATGCAACCATCTCCAAACACTGGCGGTGTGTGTGTATCACCAAACCAAGCCCGCGCTCTACACAGCCTTCACCGGGCATCAGTACAAACACCACCATCCGGTCCACAGACCCCACTCTGCGGTTCCAACCACAGGTCTTTCCCGTCTGATCCTGAATCTTCGACACTGTGCTTTTGGAGCACATGAGTTCAGGGCGCGTGCGCTGGTGACACTCTGCCTGGAGATGTTAACCCTGATCCTCTGGTTGTGTTGATGCCCGCCGGGTTTCCCCATCTTAACCTCATTGTTCCCTTTTGTAACTCATCAGTACATTGCCGGCAGGTTTTCTGAGCTGAAGCCAATTTTCTGTTCTCCAGGGACAGCTCCTGCTAGATGGACCATTTCCATGATGACTGCCAAATGTTGATCCTCACCCTCCCTTCCAGTTTGTCAATAGTGTGCTGTAAAGGAAAGCTTTTTCTTTTCCTTTTGTATCTGTAGATGGATGCAGGTATTTATGTCAGTCGATACTCACGGAGTCTTACTTTATAATCTATTTCTTTTGTTATCTATTTTGATGCTCAGATGGTCCCAGATTTGGCTAATGAGATGCCCTTCAAGAACAAAGCAGCTCTTCTCTCCTTTGGCACAACTCTTATCGTTCCTTGAGTATGTTCTTGCTTTCTGGCACAGTGTAATATCCTTGGTTCACCTCTTCTTCTTGCATTTATTATCTCAGCCATGAAATCAGTCATTTCTCTGAGGAGTCTTGGTCCATTTTCTTTTTTCTTTTTTTGTCTTTTTCCTTTTTATCGGTACCAGGGATCGAACTCACGACTGCCTGCTCGCAAGGCAGGTGCTTATGCCGCTGAGCTAAATCCCCAGCCCCCTTGGTCCATTTTCATGCAAGATGATTTTTAAAACCAAGGTCTTGGCATTCAGTATGCTCACTCCACCCGGGATGTTACTGCCCCTGGTTATGTGTGCGCCCATGTGTGTGTATGTGCACATGCCTCCTCACAATTACTCACCCCCAGATTATTCCCATTATCTGTTCATACATATGTTACAAAACTATGAATTGATGTCAGTACCACCTCAGCCCCTCAGTGCTTCTCCTGGTCGTCTCCTTTTACACGTGTACAATATCTTCTTAAGCGGTGGGAGCTCGGGCCCTAATCATCCTCATCTATCTAGTTATTTGTCCAATTGAATTGGCTGACTTGCTTGATACATTCCTCTCCCACCCTTGCTGCTGTGTCCCTTCTCACCAGCTCAGCATCCTCTATGCATTCTGTGCCTTTGACCCTGGTGACTGTGAGCCCACACTTCATAAAGCTCCCAGCTCCTCCCTTCCTGCGGTCTCCTCCTAGTGGAGAGCCGCCCCTCCTAGCTTAGGCCAGCGTCTCCACTACGTAACAAATGTTAACTATAACACTAATTTCACGGATGCGATGGGAGGCTGGGAGTTGGAGTCATTTGGATCCTAAGATTACTTTGTGGCCTGAAAATGGAGCATATCAGTTAATAGATGTTTGCAATACAACTGTTAGTGTGAATTTTCTGTTGAATACAGCTTTAGTTGTTTAAGTTGATGTCTTCATTGGGTCGAGAGGTTTAGAGGAGAGGAAATGTCTCCATTTCTGTTTTTCAATTTGCCTGTACTATTAATCTAGATTTTTATTGAATCATTGTCTGCTGCAAACTATATCATACCTTCTTTTAGGATTTTTAGGTTTCCTTTGTGGCCTGGCCCATCACAAATGTCCCACTGGCATGAGGAGGAAAGGAATGTTTTCAGTTCTTTGTGTTCAGAGTTGAATATGGCACATATACATATTTGATCATTTAAATCCTTAATTATTTAACTTGTGAAGGACTAAGAGAAGGAAGTCATTTCCTATTGTTTTCACTGATTTCACATTGTACTCATCTAGGAATTGTGCTTCGTGTGTTCCGATGCTACATTATCTCGACCATACAGTGTTAAACAGCTATTCTTATTGTATTCTATGTCCTTTGGCATTAAGGCTGATGTTTAGTCTTGTGTAATAATTTTTTGTTTCAATTTGACCTTGTCCAACAGTAGTATTGTAAATTCTCATTTCTTTCAGTTTGCTGGTGCCTGGAAGGTCCTTGAAAATTATTTTATTTTGAGACAGAGTCTTGCTGTGTAACTGAGCTCAGGCTGGCCTCGAACTCACTACGTAGCCCAGGCTGGTCTCAAACTCACAGCAATCCTCCTGCCGCAGCCCTCCGAGTGCTGGGATTACAGATGTGCACCACCATGCCTGGGGTGATTTTATTTTTAATTCCTTTCCAGTGCTTTCCCTTCCTTCCCACACTTTTTTGTCTCCACTGCAAGTGCTCAGTTACCAATATAGTTTATCATACGTTTTTCTTTCTAAAAAGACACATACTTAAATATCATTCTGACTTGTTTGTTCCAGGGAGGAAAGACCAAGTGTAAGATTTTATATACCATTTTCCTACTATAAAAATTATAAAAATCTGTGGATTCATACATCCTACATCAATTTTGTTATGATCTGACTTTTTAACCTCAGTCTATTATAGGTTACTTTTTTTTTTTTCATTGTGCACATGCTTTTTTAGGGATTATAAATTTGAAGCAAAATTGTTTCAGAATTATTAAAGTTTAATGTTATATTTAAAATGATCTAAGACTTATTTCTTGCTCTTGCCTTCAATTCCTTCTTCATTCTGGACTACTTTGTGTTGAACATAAAGTTGTTTGGTTTTTGTACTGAGGAAATCAAGTAGGAACTGGAGTATTCTCTGTGGGCCACTGAGAAAGGCTGAGCACCCTGCCCTGCCAAGCTGCCTTTCCAGCTTTTCTTGGTGAGGGCATTGCTGAGCCTCATTCAGACTAGGTGAGCACTGTCACGCTGGGCTACATTCCCGGCCCTTTGACTCCCTTTTGGTTAGCTGGGCCCCACTGTCAAAAGATGCTTTCAAGATGTTGATGGGTTCAATGGATTGTCTAGTCCCGCCGAGCTTTGTGGATATTTGTATCAGACAGCTTAAAGTGAAGAAACAAATGGAACACTCCCTTGTGTGGGTACCTTGGTTTCCCCAGGTAGGTGCTCCTTTCTGAGATCCCTTACACTGAGCATCTTCATCAGAGTATGTCTGGATTTTCATCTTTCCCTGACACTGTTTTTTGAATGCCGTATACCCTTTCAACCACGTGTTCAATTTTCTCCTTTATTATATGATGGATTATTCATGATACACTTATTCTCGTCTTTGAGGATTGCAGTCTGCACGCCGTCTCCTCTGTTTATCACCCATAACAATTCCCTTCTTTTAAGTTGTGTCCAGCTCTGACCTTTTCCTTTCCACTGTGTGTGATTTTCCCACAGCCTGTCTTTGAAACTCTCTGTCGGTTCTGACTTCACTGTTTCTTAGGTATTTAATGGCTGCCTGGTGACAGTCTACTGGTTCATACTTTTTATCCTTAGCTCTGCTATTCTCCTAAGTCCATTCTATTAAATTATCATCTCATCTTTAATTTCTTTGAGACTTTAGTATACTTTTAGTCTTTTTTCTGCTTCTTGGGCTGTATCTTTTAGGAGTCTTTATCCTTAACATGATCCATTTTTTTTCCTTTCCTTTACTCTTTTTGCTTGAAAATTTCCATAGCTTTTCTGTTATTTTGTTAGTATGATTTTGATCTTGTGGTATCTCTCTTTGAACCCCCATGGTTTCATCAGGTCTGTTGCTCACCAAGCAGAACACTGTAGTCTTCCTACCCCCTTTCTCTTATCTAGCTGGCTTTTACTTGTAGTCCCATGATCTTGGGTGGTAGGGAAGGAGGTGTGGGGCCCTGGGTGTTGGGAGTAAATGAAACTTTATATGTCTTTCTCTTCAGAGCACTGGGATTGAGGCCCTGCAGAGGATCTGAGGATACCTCAGTGGAGGGTGGAAGGGAGAAGAGACCCTAAGTTTCAGGTGGTCCCTAGCTTCAGAGGGAGACTGCTTCAACGTCTTTGTCATAAGAATAGTCCATTTTGGGGTATCTCTGCAACTATCCTCTTCTGTCTTCATATGCCATGAAAGTCTAAGAATGCCAGTCTTGCAGCATCCAGAGAGGCCCAAGACATTATTCTCATACAACCTATTTCTCACTCTGGGTTACCTTTCCCACTGAGATTCCTTTTCTGTTTTGCAATGATTTTGTCACTTGGTGTCCCTATTGTTGAAAGAGTTTTACTTTTTTCTCAGCCAGAGGCAGGTGTATTGGTCAGCTTTCTCATGAGTGACATATACAGCTTGAAAGAAGAGGGTTTTATTTTGGCTCACGTTTTTGGAGTGTACAGTCCATGGCTTACTGACACCAAAACAGAGATAGCATGCAAAAGTTTGGCAAAAGAAAGTTGCAGAATCCATAATAGCCAACAGAGACAGAGACAGAGAGAGAGAGAGAGAGAGAGAGAGAGAGAGAGAGAGAACGTGAACGGAAGGTGTCAGGGATGACACATCCTTTCAGTTCACAGATACATTACCCATCCAATCAGCTATCTCCTAACAACTCATTCAACTATCAAATCATGATGAGTCAATGCACTAATGAGTTTAGCAGCCTCATGATCCAAACACCTCCTGAAATTTACCCTTTGCATGCATGAGATTTAGGGGGACATTTTAGATCCAAACCACAATAGCAGGTGTTACGCAGTTGTCTGGTTCAGGCCATCTTTCTACTTGGTACAGCAAGGAAAGATCTTCAACACCAGCAGTCTCCTCTGGGTGTACCCTCTGGGGGATACTTGTGAAGTCCAGAGACACTTTTAGTCATCACAATTGGGAAAGTTTCACCCGATATCTGATGGCTAGATGTCAGAGGTGCTGTTAAGCTATCTACCCTGCATGGCCACCCAAAATTCTCTGGTTTCAAGTGTGGATGACAGTTAGGAAGACGTGTTCTAGCTCAGTAGTGCCTGGCCTCCTTTTGGGGCTATGCATTTACCCTGTCTCCATTTTTCAAATGGAAGTGATGTGTTGAGGGCCTCTTGAATTCTGTTCATCCAGAATTTTCACTGTTGTAGAAATATTAAAAAGTCATTCTCAGAATCTCCTTCCAACATGGTCTGTAGTTTCCCCATGAAGATACTTCTGAATTTTGACTCAGGCAGTAGGTCCTATATTGGCCTGTTTGTACGGCTATAATTAGGTATCATGACTGGGTTGTTTATGAAGAACAGAAGTGTATTATAGTTCTGAAGGCCAAGAAGTTCAAGATCAAGGTATGGATGCATAGTGCCTGGGGAGGGTCTTTTTGTCACACCCTTGCAAACAAAAGAGCCACAAGGCCACAGACAGGAGTCAGAGAAGAGATGGGAGGGTGGAGCCCCTGGCTGCTCACCTCAAGCCCTGCTCCCCAGGCCCCCTCATGAAGGTGGAGCCCGCAGCCTCCAATCACCTCTTAACACTATCTTATGAAATCTGGAGGGACACAGACATGCCATAGCAACCCCATCCCTTGCTTCAGAAATGTCCTCACATTTTGGTCATTTAAAACATATTTTTACTTGTCATTTTCTATTTTATTCAATTCGAGGAGAGGGACATTCTGTAAGCTTGCGTATCTTTCATTGATTATTTGAGCTAATTTTAAAGAAAAATAATTTAGACATTCAGTTCCATATTTCAGAAGTTACTGTGATTTCTACAGGAGGCACATTTTCAAATCACTCTTTCCTTAGCATTATCTCATTTAATCTCTGGCAGCCTATTAAAATTGGTCTTTTTATGCCCTTTTTGCAGTGGCTTATACTCAGCTGGTGAGCTGATGTGGATTAGATCTGTTTAACTGAATTTTGTATCTTTTCCAGTACACTGCACTCCTTTTCACAAATGAAATAATAACTTCCTTATATCCCAGAGAGTGTATTTGTAAGAGAAATTGGATTCTATAAGAATCTCACCATATCTACGCTCACCATATCTGTGCTACCTAAGGGCATATTTAATTGAACTTAACTGGAAGATCTACCCAGAGCTTATAAATTTATTATTATTATTATTATTTTGAAGGTAGTGAAATACAACAGAACAAGACAGAATAAAGCCAACTGAGACAATGCAGTGAAGTTGGTACAGAACTTCACAGCAGGTTATCGGGATAACAGTAAAATGTACCATAGTATATCTTGTTATCTTTACAATAGTTGTTCTTTCAATCAGCTATAGAAAAATCAAACCAAATACAGAACATTATAGAACTTATCAAAACAGAATATTGAATAGAGCAATACCATTAATCAGAACAAAACAAAACAGTGATAACATTATTGCTTTCAGAGAGATGATAGGAAGAAATCCCCCCTATTTGCTATATTGCGTATGATCAACCTCCCAAGAGATGCTCAGACCTCTGGCTCCTATTGCTAAGCGGGGCGGAGGGTGTGGATGGGATATTTGATTCTCAGCCCGCTCACTGGTAGGCTCACGGATGCTTACCAGGCAGGCTGGTTGCTTGATTTCCCGGCACCCTAAGTTCTAACATGGCCTATTATTATTTTTTTTTTTTATCTCACTGTTAAGCAACTGCAAAATCTTGTTGTCCTTGAAAGCAGGTGTTATTGTAAGTCCAAATACATGTGAATGTGGTTTTCTGCTCTGCCCACTGGGAATGGAAGCACTGTAGCAGAAGTACGGGCTCCCCATGGTTTGACTTTTCAACCTCTTCTCGTACTGGTCCACTGTGGAACCGACCACTTCGCTGGAGTTTTGCAGAGTGCATGATCCTTGTCCTGGCTGAGTGGCTAGTAGCACGTTACTTAATTTCTCTGGGCTTTCCCTCTCCTTGCTAGGCATGGGAAGTATATGGTCGGTCCTGTACTCTTCCTGCCTTTCTGTTTTTGGGTTCAAGCAATCCTGACTCTGGGCCATGGCTCTAACATGGGTTCTGATACACTGCTGGATGGCCCTTTTAAGTTTCATCTTTTCCCAGTTCATCAATCTGTCAAATGTTAGGTAAGCTCAATGGCTTTCAAATTATATTCCAGTGAACCCCAGGAACCCCAGGAACGGAGGGGAGACAGATCAGCTCGTGCATTTCTAGAAGTGTTACGTTAACAAACAGACACAACTCTGCTCTGAGGTGTTCCTTCCCACACAGCCTCTGGGACGAGGTTCCTCCAGGGGAGCATTTTTAGACCTTAAGACTTCACTTCTTTAAGAATCATTTTGGCTTGATAGGGAATGGAAATCAGCCTAGAGCCATACCCTTGCCTTGTTTAACGAAAGACACTGGACATTTTGTGTTGGTGTCGAAAGCCAGGTGTAGTGGCATACAACTGGAATTCCAGATCTCTGGGAGGCTGATGCAGGAGAATTGCAAGTTTGAGCCAGTTAGAGATTTAGTGTCAACCTGTCTTTAAAAAAGCTGGAGCTGGAGCACAGTTTGCAAATGCTGGGTTCAATTCCTAGTCCTGGAAAGCAAAGTGCTGGAATGGAGGATCATCACCATCGTGGGTCTCACTGTCCCCTCATGATGCTGTAGGACATGGGGAGGTACAATGGCTCCCGTGCCCTCTGATGACTGTTTCCGTCTGCTTCTTTAGGCTGTGCATTTGCCTTCAATGCCTTCCTCTTTCCCATGGCTCTCAGGCAGTCTCATTTCCCCACTCTCCTTGTATGGAGGGCTCATCCTACACCCTAAGAGGAAAATCTAATTATAATGAGACCCATTTTACAGGAATCCCCATCTCTGTAGCCTCCCCCTGTCTCTGCCAGCCTGGAATCAGATGCACGGTTGTCTTGGGACTTCTTCAAAGGCCCCTCGGATGCAGCAGCCTCTCCTGTTTCTCCCCCAACAGCTCCTTTGCCAGTGAAGCTCTGTGTCTGCCTGCGACAGCGGGATGCCAACCTGCCACACACCCTGGCCCTCCCGTCTTCCTCAACGTCCCCATTGGATCAGCCAGTCCTCCTCTGCCCCCAAAACAGTTCAATCAGTTTCAAAACATCTCTAATCTCTCCAGGCTTCGGCTTCCTGAGGAAGGAGAAGAGGAAGGAACAGAAGGGAAAAAAAAGAAGGGAACACTGCCTGAGCAAGCACCTTTCCTCTACTGTAGCCATCTGATCAGGAATTTGACATCGAACAGATGGGGTCGGATCCAACTTTGCTATTTCTCAACTTTATGTCTTGGCAGAATGTTACATCCCCTTTCTGAGCTTGTTCCCTCATCTCTAAAATGGGGGTGACAATCTGTGTTTGGGGGATGCTTAGAGACAGTGGACTGGACACACAGAAGCGTGTGATGGATTTTTAGCCACCGGTTGGCCTCCTTTCCTTCCACGCCTTGTTGAGAGCTGTATTTTTCCATCCAAGCAACTGTTCCCCTGCTACAAGTGTGTGCATTGTTTGGGAGCTGGGCTGAGATGCGGCTGCGCACTGCAAACACAGCCACTGTCGCTGGCCTACAAATGTCACGTTCATCCAAATAGCAGTTTCAGGGCAGACTTCTTTTCTGATATGTTGGTGCTTCTGAAAAATTAAATGGAGAGAATGCTGAGGTGTCAGGAACGTGATGGACTCACTGCAGAAGCAGGGAACTCTTCCTCATCCTCAGTGCTGGAAACTGAGGCCTGCAGACCCCGGGAGGAGGGCTCAGTCCACTCTCCCCCCAAAGCAAAGTGTGTCCCTTTTGGTCTGAATAACCAGGGATTCTGTGGGTCCCTGCTCAGGGAAAAAATGCTCAAGCCTGACTCAGATTCTCTGGCCTCTTTTTCCTTCCTCCACTTCTATCTGGAGCCTTGAATATGCTGAGTGCTCATTTAATTCTTCTTAGACTCAACTTTACTATAATTTCCATATGATAAGCTGCACCCATTTTAAGGGTCCAGTTCAATGAACTCCAACAGAAGTCCACATTCCACTCAGAAGTACAGACCATTTCCATCATCCTAATAACTTTTCTTTTAAATCCAGAGAATATTACAGCCACCCAGAAAATGCACAGATCTGTTACAAAATTACACTTCAAATCTATCACTCAGATTTAGCAAATATTACCTATTGCCATATCTGCTTGGATTGGTCTTTATTTCTCAGTCTTTTCCTCTTCCCCAGTTCATCCATGCTCCACTATAGAGAAATAAAAGGCAATTCTTTTAAAGAAGTGAAACAGAATAGGGACATTTGGAGCTGCCCACACCCTGGTCCCCAAAGGTAACCACACCACCCACCACGTTTCAAAGATGACTCTCTGACCTGTGTTTCAAGACTCAACGCATTGTGTGTGATCACTTATAGGACAACATTGCAGAGAAGGCTTTTAAAATCCACATCAATGTGTGGGGTTTGTGTTCTTTTGCAGCATAATTTTACTCCATGTGTGCTTTTTAAGATTTATTCACTTTTTTATGGGTACGGCAAACCTAGTTCATTTGCCTTAATAGTGTAAGAATGTTTAAAATGTTCTTGTTCAGCCTTCTACTGATGGCCTGTAGGTCGATTCCCATGTTTCTTCCTAATAGTATTAGTGTTTCAGTGAGTGTCCTTGAGCCTATGCACAAACATGACTGTAGCCCATGTAGGGATTTACCTGAAAGTGGGTTACCAGGGCATAAAACCCTAGAGGCAACAGATGCCCAACTTTCTGAGGCGCTGTTTTTCAAGCATCTTATTTTTCATCCTTTTTTCTTTAGACTCCTTGCTTTTTCCCATTTCACCAAAGGCAGAGAGTAAATTTGTCCAAAAATTTTCCAGTTGTTTTATGAGGTTCAACTCTCAGAAACATATTCTTCATCTGTCTATGCTATTTTTTAATTTTCTTCTCTTTCATCTCAGAGTTGTTGCTTATGTGTCCTTTTGTGTCTTTCTTAATCTTTGAGAAGGATTCTATTTAGGATTCCTGTTTGCCTCTCACTAGCCTGGATGGATTTTCCCTGATGATCCCCACATTTCATCTGGGTAAGTTCACCATCATCTTTCTAGAACTTTCTTGTGTATATATATTTGGAGGCTACAAAGTGATCAGAAAACATAGATTACTTCATGGTAGGATTGGAGGGTGAGAAAGACTATGCACTTTTTATACACAAATCTTTTTAAACATTGGTAAACATTATGAATATCCAATAAAATTTATAAATGACTACATTACCACATCTCTTGCATCAGACCAGGAAAAATTCACAACTTATAATATCTAATTTGGTGATGGTGTTGGGGAAGATGAACTACTACAAGAAATTGTTTTTAAAAGGGAAGTTGAGGACTAGACTATGTAACACAGAAATGGGTTCATGGGCGACTTGTTAGTCTTTGTGTATATTGCTCTCACTAAAGAAATATTTTGAACACTTTTAGCAATGGTTATGAAGAAATTCAAGATCAGATTTTATTTTGCATTAGGACTGTGGATTGCCTTCACTTTTTCCACGCTGTTGTATTTTGCCTGAAATGATTTCTCCCGCTGCTTTAGCACATATCAACATCATGAAATAAATATACAGAGCTTCAGGGCTTCAGGTCTGTCAAGGTGACCTTGTAGCCCATGTGGATGGGTCCTGACCTCAAACCTACTCTGGAGAAGCCACAGATATGGGAGGAAATGTGAACGCGAGGAACCGAGAACTGTTGGCATCTACTGGGCTGTTGGGAGGTAGCTTTGAGCCGCAGTATGTGTGAGTGTGTGTTTGTGTATGCTCGCACACTCGTGTGCTGGGGGAGGAGGGATAGGGCACTGAGATGCAGGGGTGGACAGGTGGTGAGGAAGGTGATTTTCATCTTTGCTGCACGTTAAATTCACCTTTGGAAGCTTTAAAAAATATTTATACCAGATAACAATAATATGCAGGAAAATGTCCTTGTTCTAGGAGACTCACTCTGAACTACCGGAAGTCTGTGACTCACTTTCACATACATCAGCAAAACAGAACTCCCAAAAACGGGGAGGAGAGAAGGGAGGGAGCAAATGTGGTAAGTTTCGGAGGACTATAGTGGTATTCATTGTACTATTTTTTCCCTACAGTTTTACAAGTTCATTGCTTTTGCTTGCCCACCCCACTTTTTTCCCTCAAACTGTAATGTTAAGAAAATCAATATTTGCTTCTAGGCCTCATTCCAGGAATTCTGGCTTTGCCGGTCTGTGACAAGGTGTCATTAAAAAAAAAAATTGCCCCAATGTGATTCTAAAGCAGAATCAGAAGTAAAGCTTACTGAGTTGGCGGTGTGTGTGTGTGTGTGTGTGTGTGTGTGTGTATGTGTATCTTTAATTTTAAAAAGTTCTGCTCCTGCTTCTCCTCCTGAAATGCCTGCAGTGTCAGGAATGCACACAAGATGGCTGGGTCTCTGCAGAGAGAGGAATTGATGCCAGGCGAAACCCTAGTCACCTACTATGGCGGTGAAGAGGATGCCAACTGTCCCTCTGAGGTGTGTGGGCTTCCTTAGACACTCCTCCTTTGATTTAACTCACATCTATCCAAAGGGACACAGATGGCAACCTGGCCTTTTGGGGTTCACCCATACTCTTCACCAGACAAGTTGCTGACCCATTCATGGTAACACAAATTTTACAGCCCAAAATACCTAGGTAGACACCCGCAATTACCTTATGAAGTAAACAGTGCAATCCACCTGCGGGAGAATAATTGTGAAACGGATCCAGAATTTGAACTAAACATTATAAAAATAATTTGGAAAACAAGGAAAGATTTTTAAGCACATGATGCAAAAGTAAGAAATTATTGAAAAGAATCAAGTGGAAATTTTAAAGTGTGAACAGTGTTATCATTGAAATAAAAAACATGAGTGGAGTGGTAGCAGGATGGAAATAACTGAAAAACAAACTAAGTACATGGAGAATCAAGTTGACGAATTCTTCTAAGCAGCAGCAGGAAATGATGAAGAGGGAAAAAACCTATTCCTAAATGTTCTGAAACAGGGAAGATAGATGTAAAAGTAAAATATTCAGAAAATAAGAATTGTGGGAAAAGAAAAATATTGATAAAATGAAATAGTTGAAATAATGAATATTCAGCTTCCTAAAGTTGAAAATACAGTCCTTGTCTTGAAAAAGGTTACGTTTCGCCCTTCCCCTGAGCACGGCAAGCCGTGTGGGGCCCGAGATGAGAAACAAGCCAGTTTGCCCTTCCCATGAGTTGATGGGAGCCATGCTGGGCCTGGGAGGCCTAGTCAGCAGTCAGTTTGCCCTTCCAGGAGCCAACAGGCGTGGTGACTGGGAGACAAGAACCAGCCCCTACCCACCCACCCACCTGGTCAGCAAGCAACCGGCTGATTCAAAGCACAGGCCGAGTTGATAGCAATTGAAGTATAAAAACACCTGATGCTTGTGTCGTTTGATTGACATTGCAAGTGTAAGGCTGGTAATCTGAGCATCTATAAAGAGGATGACAATATGCGATGCAGCAAATGTGGGGCAATTCTGTCTTGTTTTTGAAATCTAATATTGTTCTCATTGTTTTGTTTTGTTCTATTCTGTTGTCTTTTTGTTTGATTTCATTATGATATAGGCAGCAATTTTGAAGATAACAAGAGACATTCTGGTAACCATTGTTCATTTCTTATTGTCCTATTCTGAAATCCTGTATCACTTTCACTAGTTTTTTGATCACCTTTATTCTGTTTGGCTTTATTCTCTTTAAAATAAAGAATGAATGAATGAATAACTAACTAAATAAATAAATAAATAGAAATTTTAAAAACAGAAAAGGCTTACAAAACACCAAGTAAAAGAAATAAGTAAAAGCCCACATGCATGTTACAGCAGTATACAGGAACACCAAAGACAACTTAGTGTTTTTGGAGATGAAGCAGATTGCCAGTAAAAAGAATCGGGTGAGTATCAAGAAGATACTTGCAGGGAACAACAAAAATAAGAAGGAAAAGATGTAAGTATTACCACACTTAAAAAGTAAAGATTAATAAACTTGAGTAGGACTTTAAATTAATGATGACAATCACAAGACCAAATATATATACCTTAAACCAATAAAAAGAAATTCTCTCTATCAAAGAAAAACAGCAGTAAAAAAGAAACAACTACAGATCCTTATAAGTATACACTGTGAGATACGTTTTGGAATAACAAAAACTGCAATAAGTGAAAATGTGTTAAACTTACTAATGGGAAGACACAGATACTTCAGATTATATTTTTAAAATAATCAATATTATTATATCTTTTAAAATAAATAACAGCTGGGTGCTGTGGCACAGGCCTGAAAGCCGAGCTCTCAGAAGGCTGAGACAAGAGGATTGCCTCAAATTCAAGGCCAGCCTGAGCTACATAGTGAGTTCAGGGACAGCCTGAATTACACAGTGAGGCCCTGTCTCAAAAAAGCAAACACAAAAAACAAACAAAACAAAAGGAAAGGAAAAAACAGCAATAAAAAAGGCAAAGAACTCTGGGGAAATTGAACACGATACTCTGTGCAAATATGAAAAGAGAGCTAGACTGGCAACCTGACGTGGAACATAACAATACTTTACATAAAAATACCATAGTGACCACAGCGGGAGCTTGAATAGTAAGAAAAGGAACAATATAACAAAAATGTAACCAATAGAAACCTATATTCATCTAAAAATGTACTCTAAAAATAAGTAACAATAGAGCACGAGAGATGTTGTTAATTCATTATATGTAGTTGAATCTTTTATATTCCTCTCAGAACTGGACAGATGTTCTGAAATTTCACAGTAATATTACTTTGTGTGGTTCTATTTCTATCCGTCTTACTTGGCACTTGTGGCCCTTTTCAATCTGGCAAGTCATGTCCCACTCTGGGGATATGTTTAGAATTGTTTTGTTTCAGATAAATTCTCCTGTGTTTTTGTGTTATCGGTGGAAGTCTTTTTATTTGGGGATAACCACCTTCGTTTTCTTCTTTTCCTCTTTTCTTTCCTGTATTCTAGATCTTTGTCTTTTTAAATCTACTTTCTGAGAGATTTCTGCATCTATATCTTCCAAGCCTGCTGCTGACTTTTGAAAATTTCTCCTACCATATTTTTAACTTGAAGTGGTCTGTTTTGGTCTCAGAATATTGCTTTTCTTAAAATAGAATCCTGTTCCTATTTCATGTTTGCAGTGCTTCATCCCTTTGAGGAAACTAACACTTTTAAAAAGATATTTTCTTCTCCCCGAATCATATCTGTTTCTCTAAATACCCCTGTATTGATTCTAATTGCTGCTATAAAACTTTTAACACAAGTATATTATTTTTGAGTTCTGTAGGTCAGAAATTCAATATGGTTTCGCTGAGCTGAAATGATGGTGTTGGAAGAACCATTTCCTTCGGGAGGCTCGGAGACAAACATTTCGTTGCCTGTTCCAGCTTTTAGAGACCACCCACGTTCTCTGTTGTCTGGCTGCTTTCCCACATATTTAAAGCTGGTAATGTCACATCTCTAAGACTCTTCTTTCATTGTCACGTCTCCTCCTGACCATGACAAAAAAAAAAAGTCCTTGGCATGAAAGGATCACACGATTAGATTGGGATCGTTGGGAAATCCAGAGTAATCTCCTCATCACAAGTTAGGTCATTAGCAAGTTTAATTGCATTTACAAATTTAAACCTGCAAAAGTGTCATGTAAGCTAACATATTTATTGGTTCTGGGGATTAGGATGTGGATACTTTAAGGAGCTGTCTGCCTAACATGCTCCCCTTTTTGGTTTTGTTCTCCAATTTGCATGTTAAAGGTTTCCCTCAGATGTCTGATGATTTTAAGTCATTCGCACATAAAAAGGTTACTGGAAGCTTGTGCTGTGACAGCTTTTCCGTGAGCAGTCCAGTGTCAGTTGGTCAGCAGGCTTCTACTGGAGGAAGAAGGCCTAGCCATAGAGTTTTGTAAACTGAGTGAGAAGAGATGGGAATTTCATGATCCATGAATTATGTTTGCTCATTTCTCCTGTGTCCTTCAACTGTGCCTGGCCTCCCGCAGGCAGGGAAAATTGGGCGTGCAATGCTGTCTCTTATGTGGTCCCTAAAATTTTTCAATCAGTCCTTGAATGCTTAATCAAATCCTCACCACTATTTCCAGAGATGTTCCAGAGATGATCAAATGATCATTGCTGAGTTATACAAGCACTCTTTCTATAAATTGGATTGGCTCTTGGATTCACCCTTGGCTGGCTTAAAACTCAGGTTTATTAGTTCTAAGCTAAGGGTCATTTATCTATCTGCTTTCCAACTACCAAATTTTGTTGTTGTTTTTTCCTATTGGGCTTTGTTAACAGATGCCTTAATTGTGATCATTAACCTCTTTCCTGTGGTTTTAATGAGGTTTTCTAAAAGCAGCAGAGCTCGAGGCTTAGGTTCAAGTTATAATTCTTAATTGGAAGTTGGCATGTTTTTTCTGTAGTTGTTGAGTCCACTGTCCAATGTGGAGCAGGGGAAGTATCTTGTTCCGTGGTGGGTGCTCACACTTTTTTCCCTTTTATAGGAGGTGGATCAGCTGTATCAAAGAGATGTCAAGACTGTGGATATAACCTAAAAGGATATACATCTCCCTTCCTGGCTCCCCCTTTCTACCCCAACTCTCTCTGAGTTTTGGCAGCCATGATACGAGCAGTTATTTTTCCACCACACCATCCTGTCTTGGATGTGAACTGACTATGGACTGAAATGTGACCCCAAATAAACCTCTCTTTCTTTTTTGTTTTCCAAGTTATGAGGAAAGTAACTCAGATGTTGATACCAAAGAAGTGAGGTCATTTCCGTGGCTATACCTGACCATGTGGTTCAGAAGCCTTTGTAACTAGTTTGAGGGAGGAGTTTGGAAAGGTGTGGAGTTTCTAGATGAAAAAAGTCCAAAATACTGCAAGGAATGCTGAGTGAGAGATTCTGTCAGAGCTCAAAAGACCAGAGAATGAAGACCAGCTCAGAGGTTTCAGCTAAGAATAAGAACTCCATTGATAGTTGGACTCCAGGTCACATGCGTTGTGCTTTGGCAGAATTTGTGTACATTTTACTCATGTCCTGAGACTTTGCAGGACACTAATATTAAGAGCAGTGGACTAATTAATCTGGTGGGGGAATTTTAAGACAGCCCAACATTTAGTGTGTAGCATGGTTATTGCTTCTGCTTTTAGTAAGATCTACTGTGAGAAACAAGAGCAAAAAGCCAATTTAAAAGGTTTTCAGTTTTGTCAGAAATAATGAACCTACAAAGACAGAGCAGAAGAGAGAGTGGTTGCTGAAAAGATTAGTATTAAAAACAAGCAAAGTACTTTACAACAGGATAATAGGAAATATGCCTTGAGGGAGGCATCCTGCAAGGTACCCATACGCACTGAAATCTCAAGGGTGCAAATCTGTGAGACTATCATTTAAGAAGAGAGCCCAAGACACTGCATTAAGGAAAAAAGCCCTAGGAGCTTAAGAAATTTGTTTCCTGGGGCTTGATTCATACTGCTCAGCCATGCAAGTCTCAGAGACCTGTACATTCACGATTTAAGAGGATCTAGCTACGTCTCGAGCTGGCAGCCAGCCTTGAAATCAATCTGCGTGGCGCTGGATTTACAAGCATGCAGAATCACAAGTGTCTTGAGGTCAGGAAATATTTCACTTAGATTTCAGAAGAAGGCCTGGGAGGTCAGTTAGTGTCTCCCTGAGAGGGCAGTGTTCAAGTGAAGCTGTGAGAGTGAAACTGAATGTGCATTGGAGACCCCAAGAAGCCAGAGAAGCCACTAACATGGAACATCTTAGGAAAGGAGTGAGCAAAGCCAGCCCAAGAGAGAGCCCATGAGCACTGCAATCACCAGCAATGCTGTAGGTGCAGGGCAGCCCAAGCTCTGAGGAGCTGTCTGAGTTAAGGGCCACTGGTGTCATACCTCAACAGGTATTTATCGATGAAGTAACTGTCAGAATAACTCTAAAATGATTTTCCCAGGCTCACTGATTCTTCCTGCGCCTTCATGCTATCTCTGTGTGTGCATGTAAGCCTGCCACGACTGTCACTTAGCATTGTAGCTGATACAATACTTAGTATTGAACTGATGCTTAAAAATGAGGCAACCCAGAACAAAATGTACTTCTGCCCATTCTCCATTTGAGAACACTCTCAAAATTTTGTATAATTTAAATCTAAAACAAGCTCCAGGGCTCAAATGAAGTAAATGTTTGCTTACAAATCTATTAGAATAAACTCATTACATATACAACTTAAAATTATATATTATAAAAATTTGAATTTACTGCTTTCTTCTGGTTGTTTTCTAACAAAAGATTTTATTCAAACTCTTCACTACCATCTTGGAAGTCAGTGTTTCTGTCATTGGTAGAGCCAATTTTTGGATTATCCAACACAATATTCAGCATGGTATTCATCTCCACTAGAGGCACCGAGATATGTGTATGTTTGAACCTATATTTTTGTTATGACATATTTTCATCCCAGACACAATAACCCATTATGTTAGGACAGGTTTTTGGTAGTTTAATTTGTTTTGGTGATGGATGTGCATGATTTTCACAGACAACCATTTCCCATATTGATTTTAAAGTGCGCTTTAAAAGGCTTGTTTACAAAGGCATCTGACACTTGCAAGTGTGAGGTGATACCTTCAGCAATAATTACTAAATCTGTGTCAGATTTCTCTGCCTTCCTTCCTTACTGGCCCTGTCAGGTGACATCTCTAATCATCACAAACCAGCATTGATTGAGGCCATTGCAGGCTGTTTCTTTCCCATACAAGACTTCTGTTCAAAATAAAGAAATTGAAAGTACATTTCCATAGAAAGAGAATTTTGTCAGGAATCCAAATTGGGGCAGCTCTTTTCTGAACGCCTACATTTTAAAAACATATATTTGGAATAAGTTCCACAATATATTTGTTTAGTCATGTGTTTCTTTTTCATCATGATCTCATTTTTGGGTCCAGCACTTTGATTCTGTAGCCACCAGGCTTTAAGTGCTGTGGCTTTAAAACTCTTTTATGTACTGATGCCTCTTGATTTTCTACCTCTAGTATTGACATCACTTTGACCTTCAGGTTGCATATATATCTGGTAATGACATTTCCAATTAATGTCTGACAGGTATCTCAAATTTAAAATGTCCAGTACAGAATACCAAAGTATCAATTGGTTCCCTCCTCTCCCCAGAAACTAGTCTTCTTCAGCCTTTCCCTTCTCCATGAAGGGCTCCGTCACCTACTTTGTCACTCAGGTTCAAACACTGAAGAGTCACGCTACATTCTTCTATTTCCTAATCACCTCCCATAATTCATGCCATGTCTATTAGCTCTCCAAAATGACCATTGATTTGATCAGTTCTACCATTTTGATCCAAGTTACTAGTCCCTCAGTCTCGCTCTCTTTCTCTCTCTCCCTCTCATAAAGGCTTACACTCATCTCCCAGTGTTCAATCTTGACCCCGTGTAACTGTTCTGTTCTCCACACAATAGTTAGAGGGACCCCTTTTTTTTTTTTTGTCTTTTTCCTTTTTATCAGTACCAGGGATTGAACTCACAACGGCCTACTTGCAAGGCAGGCTTATGCCACTGAGCTAAATCCCCAGCCCCTAGAGGGACCCTTTTAAATCCAAAATCATTCCTTCATATCTCTCCAGTGGATTCTCTTCACAGATAGAATGAATGGGGCCTAGAAGACTGCCTCTCAGACTGTAATGTGCTTACCATCACGAAGGGACCTGTTGCGCACATATCCTGTCCCTGTAAATTGAACATCAGGCCAGGGACTTTGCATCTTGCTGGCCCACGGAGTGCACTGAGAATAACAATGACCTTTGGAACCAGTCACACTGACTCCTGTCTCTCTATTTTTCTTCCTGTTACTGTCTCTGTTCCTCGATTCACACTACTCATTTTGGAATTCTTTTTTGTCTCAGAATCACCACGTTCATTTCCTTCTTAAAGCATTTTTACATGTGATGCTGTGTTTCTGGAACATTCTCTCTACAGACCTCCACAGTGCCTTCTCTGTCATGTCACTGAGGTGTCTGCTTCACTGTCACCATCCCAAGTCCAACCCCCTCAATACATGCTCTCTGCAACCCCCGTTCTGTGTTCCCTTTCTTTCTATGACTCATGACTCCATGCCAGTGTTTTCTATAATATGCATACTAATTGTTTATATTATTCTTACTTGTTTATTGTCTGTATTTCCTCCAGAATGTGGGCCTCTTTATGGCACAAATTGTTTTGTTCACACTTTATTCTCAGAGCCTAGCACCAAGCTTGTGTTTATAAATGTTTGTTAGATGAGTGAATGAACAAATGTCTTCTTTGGGAACTCCAATTCTCCATCTGGTGGATCACATATTTGGTTCTCCATTCTTCTTTCCCATAATTTTTATTCTTTTTCTTTTACTACTGAATTTCTGACACCTTCTCAGCATTGATGGTTTGATGTGCTTTTATTTCACTCTAGTTCTTTGTTACTTCTAGTACAGTTCAAAATTCTTCTATGGTATCATTCTTTTTTATGTTATTAGATTCTTGAATAAAAACAGTCTCTGCCAGGCTTCCATTTATCTCATAATACCTCATTGATGTTTCTCCTTTTGTTATTTTTTTGCATCAATACATTTTTTATTTTATTATAATTTCACAATAGGTTCTACACTTTTAAAGGCATATTTGGTACTTAAACTTTTATTTTAGCAAATGAGTTTTTCAGAGTTTTTTCTTTTGCAATATGGCAGAATGTTGACATTGTGTCCCAGTGTTCACATGGGACCTCAAAACAAAGGATGGGAGAATCATTGGCCCACAGCACATAAGGACACCATTGTCTCATTATTAGTAGCTGAGCAAACAGAGACTTCACTGGTGGCCCATAATGACGACTACTGATTTTACAGAATGTTAATCATATGAATGTATCCTGCAAAGTCCATGTGCGGGAAACTTAATGTCCAGGTATATATGTTAATGGTGTGGAACCTTTGAGAGGTAAGTAGTTTTATGGCTGGTATCTAGATGTCCCCCCAAAGATTTATGACATCATAAGTGGGGATTTTTCAGAGGTGGTTGGATCTAGAGTGTGTAATGCTAGGATTGATTAATGATGCAACTGTAGGATTAAGGGCCTAGGTTAAAGATGATTACTAAATTAGTCCACTGATTATTTTGGTACCTGATAGTCTAAACAGAATGTAAAAGGAGCAGTGAGAAGTTGCTATTGTTGCTTGCCTTCACTGTTGGCTACCTTATGCCTGCCCCACTTGGCCATGGACTAGTTCTCTTCTGCACTGCCTCTCCACCAGTCAGTCCACTGTGCCTTGGAGCCAACTGACTGTGGACTGAAACAGCTACAAACTGTGAGCTAAATAAATCTGTTCTCCTTTAACTTTGGGTGTTGGGTACTTTGTTTCAGCAGCAAGAAAGTAACTAAGACATCAGGATTGGATGATGTCATGAGGATGGGGCCTCCATGATGGAATTTGTGATTTTAGAAGAAGAGGAACAGAGGCCTGAGCTAGAATGCTGTTTGTCTTATAAATAGTCACAGCCTTTTGTCATGCTGTGAGTAGCATAAAGACTCACCAGATGCTGACACTCTGCTCTTAACCATCTCAGCCTCCAAAACTATAAGAAGTAAGTTTCTGTTGTTTGTAAATTACCTAGAATGTGATATTCTGTTTAGCAACAATGAACAACCTAAAACACAGGACAACTTAGAAAAGACACAAAGTGAATGGCAAAGAATAACAATAAACTCTAGAGAGGGAAAAATATCTGATGTCAAGAATTCTACATTATAGTATTTAAAAGGTACAGTTTTCAACAATATCAAAAATACGAGATACACAAAGATGTGAAAGTATGGGCCAAGAGTACACAAATAAGGAAGCCCAGATGTTGGACTTACTAGACCAAGACTTTAAACTCGCTATTGAAAATATATTTTGAGAACTAAGAAAATCATATTGAAAAACTAAAGGAAATTATGAGAATGTTATGTCACAAATATAGAATATACAGTTATAAATATACAGTTATAAAAAATCTAAAGGCAATTCTAGACTTGAGTATATAGTAACTAAAATGAAACATTCACTTAGAGGAAGTCATCAGAAGACTAGAACAGGCAGAAGAAAAATCAGCAATCTTGGTGACAGATCAGATGAGTATATAGGAAGGAAAAAATAATGAGGAAAAATACAAAGACCCTCAGAGAGCTAGAAAGTACCATTAATAATGCGCATGCACACACACACACACACACACACACACATACATATGAAGTACTAAAAAGACAAAGAAAAGAAAGAGAAAATATTTGGAAAAAAATGATAGCTAAAATTTCTCAAAATTGATGAAAAAGATTCATCTATATATCCAAGACGCTTAGTAAGCTCCAAGTGGGGTGAACTCAGAAAGATCCTCACCTAGACACATATAAATGAACTGTTGAGATGCAAAGACGAAGAGTATCATCACAGCAGCAATAGAGGAGCTGGGGATTTAGCTCAGCAGCATAAGCGCCTGCCTGACAAAGAGCTTATGAGTTTGATCCCTGCTACAAAAAAAAAAAAAAAAAAAAAGCAGCCGTAGAGAGGTGAATTGCTACATATAACAGACCCTTAATAATATTAACAACTGACTTTTCATCAGAGATCATGAAGCCCAGAAGGCAATGGGATGGCATATTTGGAGCATTCAAAGGAAAATACTATAAAACAAAACTTTTATATCCAAAACAATATCCTTAAAAAATAGAGGCAACATGAAGACATTTCTAGGAAAATGAAAACAAGACACTAGTTATCACTAGAAAACTTGCTCTATAAAAATAATGAAGGATGCTCATTTTCTTCAGGCCAAAGTGTCAGGACTCTGGAAAGTGACTCAAATCCACATAAACAAATGCAGAGCACCAGTAAGTGTGATAACATAAGTAAGTACAAAAGGCAATATAGTAATTTATTTCCCCGTGACTTTTTATTTATTGTAAAAGACAACTCCATGAAGCAAGAAGTATAAATCTGATTATCATACAAAGTAGAAAGATGTAATCATGTAAGAAAAATAACACAGAGGACAAAAGGAAGGGAATAAGGGGGAGATGTGAAGAGTATAAAAATAGGTCATGGAGAAAAGAAAGAAAGGAAAAGATGATACATGTGTATATATTCATATTTATACACACACATACAAGATAGATAATTATATTACTAATCTCTATTAGTTCATCAAAAAGAATGGTTCGTGCTTTCATTGTTGGATGATTTTTTTCATGCCTGTATCTTGTAATCTGAGCAACTACTTTGAAGATAACAATACACGATATATTAATCATTGTTAACCTATTGTTTTGTTTTGAAATTCTGTGTCATCATTTTTATTCTTTTTTTATTTTAACATTTTCTTTAAAAAGCATAAAATGTCTGGATTAGCCACAGCCATAGCAACAGAAGGTGAGTGGTTGCCAGGGGCTTGAGACAGAAGGAAATGCAGAGTGGTTGTTAATGGTTACGGGTCTTTTTTAGAGTGTTGAAAACATCCTGGAATTCAATAGTGGTTGAACCACTTTCAGAATACACTAAAAAATTGTTGGGCTGCAGTTTAAGAGTAGGGCTGGAGATGTGGCTCAGCAGTAGAGTTCTTGCCTTGCACGCACAAGCCCTGGGTTTGATCCCTAGCATCACAAATAAAAAAAAAAAAAAAGAAAGAAAAGAAAAAGAATGTGAGTATGTGAGTTTCATCTCAGTTTTTAAAAATAGAATGGATCCAACATGGATACGCCGGGAGGTCAGTCTCTCTGGGCTCTGTCCAGGTGGCATAGGGGAGCATAGGGCTCTGCCCCGTGATGTACAGTCCTTTCCCACACCGTTGGAGAAGAAGCTGGGCCTTGTGTCCACGCCTGCATATTCCTACAACTTCTCAGAGTCCTTTGGGCAGTGACCGTGGAGATAAACCATGCAGAAAACAATATCTAGTCAACTTAAGCCTTCAAACTTGAGCTATAGGGGTCTAGGGTTTAGCTCAGCAGCTGGCACAAGCACATGCCAGACAGGTACCACAGCTCAATCCCCAGTATCAAAAAAAAAATAGGTAAAGAAATAAATTTGCATTACAAACCTAAAAAAAAAATAGAATGGAAACATGACTAGATCTTTGTAGTACAAGGGATCTCTTCCCAAATCCTACATCTATCACCTGGGTTTATCTAGGTGGCCTTTCTGCCATCACCTTGAATCTCTTGATCTGTCTATTGATATTGATATTAATATTGATATTGGTGTTCACATTGGTGTTGATATTGATGTTGACATAGATCTAGATACTGATAGGTATATAAAGAGATACAGAGAGAGGCCAACGTTTGACTCTACCATCTTCCTTTTTTAATCTTTGGAAGCTCTAATCTTTACACTCTCAGGTCCTAGTTAGGATCTCATCACAAGGATCACTAGCCTTATTTGCTTCTGGTTGAAATGTCCAAGAGAGAATATGTTTAAAGGATTGAGTCCAGAACCTGGTGAGTCCAGGAACTGAGGATGTCTATGACAGGGATACTGGCAGACAGCTGCTCAGATAGAGAAGCTGAGAAGCCACAGCTCTGTGAGTAGCATGTGGCCTAAACAGATATAGCATGTATACTAAATATTTCTATTTTCTAATATTCTCTCGGGAAGTGATTCCCTGCCTGCCCTGACCAGCACAGGACCAGCTTTAGAGACTAGGGTTCAATCTAGCAATACAACTCTGCTCAAAAACGTTCACCAGTTCAAGGTCCTATTTTAGTTGAACATGTTCACCTTCTAGACTAAGATCTCTACCTACCTGTCCAGCCTCCTGGGCAGTTTCTCCTGGCTTTTATTATCCTCCTGGACATAACACGTTGGTCAATCTGAGCTTTCATCTCATGCATTCGACATGCGACTGAGTATTATATCGTTGACTGCATGGTCTTAGGATGCAGGGAGACCTGACTTGGAACTCCAACTCTGCTACTGACTAATTTGGTGAGCTTGGGAAAGTCACTGAACTTCTGGAGTTTCAATGTCCTTATGTGTCAAGATGAGGAACGAATTCACCTGTCTCCCAGGATAGTCATGCAGTGTCAATGGACAGAGTACGTGAAGAGCCTTACAGGACCACTGTCACCTTGTCCATCTTTCCCTTACCACTTTCACTCTTTGGTTCTGTGGCCATGAATCACTGCAGCTTACTTTCCTGGACACATGTAAGGGCATAGATCGCTCTTGGGACATCAGATTTAGGGATAGAAGAAGAGGGCTCTTCAGGATGGGAGAGCTTGGGAAATGTGTAACAGAGAGTTGATGGGATCCACATGGCCCAGAAAGCCAGTATGTCTGCACGAATTCTAGGGAGAGTCCTGGAGGCATCTAGCTTTGAGTTCTGGTTATTTCTGCAGCCAGCAGAGCTCCATTCATAGTAAGCAAGCCCACCCACACTTATCCTCTCTGCTGAAGCTAGATTAAAAGAGGTTGCAGAGACTTGCATGTTATCACCTAATTTACTCAGGTAAGATCATTTTTCTCCTCCATCTCTTCTCCTTCTCAGCTCCCTCACCACTCCAGACAATGGATTTTTATTCCCTTTACATGAGTCCCCACCTCTACCCCCTAGATGTGATAGAAATCGTCATCCTGTGTGGCCTTTGTGGAGAGCTAGCTGCGGCTTCTGCCAATGTTTGAGAATGTGTTGAGTGACTCTCCAGGCTCAGGCAATATCAGCAGGGCACGGGGGATCCTTGCGCAGGGAGCAGAGGCACACAGGACCTGTCAGTGTAGCTGCCAGGACTTCTGCCAGCTTCCAGAGGAGGGCTAAATTGGGACTTTTCTTAATCTCACTGGCTGAACACATCTTTAGGTCCACTCTCACCCACCCAACCCAAGTTTCTAGAAGCATCTGGGTGATTCCAATTGGTCCAAATGGGACTCTGCATTGAATCATCTATGATGCCCTGAGTTAATTTTACTTCTTTAGATTCTAGAGCAGGGCGGTTTGGGGGAAAGTCAGGACCAAAACAAGGCAGTGAACTTAGTTTCCAATGCTAGTGGTCACAAAGGTCTGATAACTACAGGACAACACAAGTGTCCCATAATTAGAGTCTGCTGTCCTGTTCCTGAGAGTCAATTGTCTTACAACAATGGCCGTGCTGGACCACCAGCAGTTCACTCAGCTCACCCTCCCTCACATTCCGATCTCATGAGAGAAGAGTGCCCTAGTTCTCACAGGCTTAACCCTCTCCTGCCAGGAGCCCCAGGACCAGCCCCGAGGAGGGCAGGCTCACGATCTGGAGCGGGCATCCAGCGGGAAGAGGCAGAAAGGATTACGGAGTGACTATCTGGGGCAGCTTGCACTTTGCAACTATGACTGTGTTTCTCACTCAGACCTAATGAAGCGTGACTTAGGAAGCTGAAGCACAGTCAGACCCCTGGGGATTCTGATTGTACTAGGATTTAAGAGGCACTGACCAAATCATTACCTCTTTCAGGGAACAGAGTTGACTAAAAGAACAGATTTTCTTTCTTCCCTACATACATCTGTCCCTCAACCCGTCAAAATAACCCTCTTCCTTCTCAATGAAATTGTGGGTGACTCAGCCACAGAAGGCACTGTGGTGTAGTGACAGGGACACATATTTTGCCCTAAAATCCAAGTCATATCCTGGCCGCCAGCCACTAGCTATTTAATCTTAGAAAATTGTTTCATTTCTAAGTGGCAGATTTCTTATCTATTGCTATAGCTTGAGGATAACTATGCATCCCTGTGCTGGATGAAAGAAAGAAATAAGAAAGAAAGAAATAAAAGGGAGAGAGAGAGAGAGAGAGAGAGAGAGAGAGAGAGAGAGAGAGAGAGAATAACTAGGCCTTATAATTTTGCTTAATTTTGTCATTTTCATCTGTCTCCTCTAGAATATAGGTTCATATAAGGCATGGTTTTCATCTGTTTTGTCAGTGCTGGATCTTCAGTGTTTAAAACACCACCCAGTGTATGACAGTGCCTGTCTGTGTCTCTGTGTCTGTCCGTGTGTCTGTCTCTCTCTGTTTAAGTGAATCTTCAAAAAGAAATGATAGAGACTCAGATACATTTTCTCCAAAGTCATAATGCAAGTAGAGAGCAAAGCACCCAGTCCCTGCAAGCAAACTACCCTAGAGATCATGTTTCTGCGCCAGGGGCCTTGGTTTGCAATTTACCATGATGTCCCACTAACCAGAGCGCTTCCATTTGCATTTCAAATCAAGACTGCTATACTCAGAGATTACCATGAAGGCTCAAGGATTTTTGGTTTTTGTTTTTAAGGGACACAGTCTTGCTCAGGTTGACTTCATACCCCTGGGCTCTAGTGATCCTCCTGCCTCAACTTCCCAAGAGGCTGGGACTGCAGGTGTACACCAGCTTCAACTAGAAAAGAAATCCCTTCTCTGTCTCCCCAAATCTCACTGTCATGTGCCATACTCAACCAGCAGGCATCCCAGTAGCTGCGGTCAGCGCTGACATGATGAAGAATTTAATCTTCTATGGCTTTGAAGTCTGGTGTTTGCACTTGTGAAGAACCCTAAGGAGAGCACCCAGCCCCTGAGAAGCCCCCATTTGCACAGATATAAACTGGTTGCTTATCCATTCAATAGAATCCATGAGAATCACGAATGTGAGCCTTGTGGCCCAACATTAATAGATCTGGAAGAGGAGGAGAATGAGTAAAATAAGTGGCCAAGGACCTGTGAGGTGGACGGAAACCAGGAAAGTCTGGTGCCTGAAAGTCAAGCAAAAAAACCCCTCAAGAAGGAGTCCTGGGAAGAAAATTAGGAAACAGTCCACATGACGACTCCATGGAAAGAAATAGAACGGGACTTTAGTAAATGGAGATGCAGCCCGCGTAGGAGGATTTAGTATGGTATGATGCCCTTTACTCTTACATGAGTCTTTAATTCAGTATAATCCCAGTGAGAACATCTCACGTGAATCCATGGGAATTTAGCAAAATTATCATAAATCTGAAACAATGGGTATGAGAGAATAGAATGGAATTTCCTGCAAAACAGCCAGGAGTGGCACTTGTTCAACTCATTTACCGACGCATGTTTTAAAAGGCAAGTGTGCAAACAGGGTAGAAAGCGGGGGATGGAGAGAGGGACACGGGGCTCTGGAGTTCGAGTGTGGACCCCAGGATGTTCACCAAGGGACAAAGGTGGTGTTTCATGTTTGGGGAGAAATGATGACTTATTCATTAAATTGTATCTAAATTGGGTAACCATTTGGATGAAAAATTATGCTAGAGACTATCTTCCATCTCCCTTCAAAATGAACTTCAGATCAAAAATGAAAAGAAAAAGGGCAATCCATATTGTTCAGAAGAAAACAAAAGGATATGTTAATGATCTTTAGAAAAATAAAAGAAAAAGATCAACAGATTTAATTGCATAAGAGAAACTTCCTAGAGAGAAAAGAAACCATAAAGTTAAAAGATACATACTACTCTGAAAGCAAAAACTAGTGCTAAATAGATAGTAACACATAAATCATTAATTGAGTTAATATCATTAATATATTAAGTTCATTAGTATTAATTTTGGAGTAGGAGTAAAATTGAGGACTGAGTAATATTTTCTTGGGAAGAAAAGAGTATTAGACTCTGCCCACATGTCCACTTCTACTTCTGTCTCCCTGAAGGCCACTAGGCCAGCTTCTTTCCTGAAGCATATCACTTCTCCACCCAGGTGGTTCATCCTGGACCCTCCCACCCTCTCCTCTACACCAGACAGTGGTATGGGCCAGAAGCAGCCCAATGAGCTCCTGCCCGAAGAGGACAGGCTGGGAATCTTGTGCAGTGAGTTTCCTTTGGCAAGGGAAAGAGTTCCTCAAGTCCTTGTTTTCAGGAAATAATGTGATACATGAAAGTGCAGCTCAAACATTAATTATCTGTTTCAGTCTTTAATAAAGGATTTCTTATTTACAGCAAACTACACTGTCCTAGGCACTTGGAAGGCTGGGAAGTCTTCTGATCATGTTTGTAAGTTTTAAGGCGATGTGAGAAGGCTTGGATTTAAAATGGAAAACCACAACTCACAGCATTCCCTGCCAACACTATCTACTGCCTTCTGTGGAGGTCAGAGAAGCCCTGGGTGTGGGTATCCTAAATTTACTGAGCCTGCTGTGGATCAGGCACTATGCCAGCCCTTGGAAGTACCATGCTGACCGTGAGTGTCCTTTTATTAATTTAATATCAGGTCCAAAGGCTGGGTCACAACACATCCAAAACTGTGCTATGTTGGACCAGCACAGCCTATTTCAAAACTGCTGAAATCCACTGCCTTTTTTCCCATTTGATTCTGATGCTGTTCTAAAAAAAGGCTGTGCACATGCATGGGGTGTGTGTGTATGGGAAATCTTATCAGAAATGCAGCTATTTAACCCACTGTCACTTTGTAAGAATATCATTGAATTTTTTTATGGAAAACATGTTTTTGGTTGGGCCCAGCTTCAGGACAAAGGGAAATTCACAGAGCAGAGTTGATAGTGTTTAAAAATGTTAACTTTGTTGCAGCATCGCTGCCCAATAATGGAAGAATCCTTGACACATCAAGGCCAGCCTAGCTGAGACCTGGCCCCTAGGCTTGGGAATCGGGCCCCTCCTCCCAGCTGTCACAGAAAGAATTCTCCTAGCCCTGTGGTCACATGCCACTCTCTCAGTGCTTGGGAACAAAGTTAGGATGTGATGTCCTAGACTCTGTTTTTCTGGAATAGCATAGAAATCTGTGTGCTATCGATTCTGGAGAATCAGTTTCTATGTAGGGAGCTAGATGATCAAGGTTGCCAAAACTCTGCACCTGTTTGCTCCTTTGTAGAAGAGAGACTACACAAACAAACTTCATTAGCCAAAACTTAGTGAGGTCAGACCCACAGGCCACTCATTCCCATGTTATTCTGCCTGCACACACATTTCCACATTCTAGTTAGAATTGCAGGCCAACCTGAGGGCAGAATGCAGGTTGAAGTGGTGGCTGCACATGTTCTGGGCTATTGCCAGTTATGTGTCCCAAGGCCCCAGTTTCCTGGTGTTCCTGACATGTTCTGTGTCAGTGCACCAAAATTCTGTGCTGCCTCTTCCATGGTGTGAATGCTTGAGGAGGCATCTTGCCAACTAGAGACTATTTCCCAGCATGCCTTGCACCTAGTCATGTGATGAGTCTCATAGAGGAAAAGGGACCAGAGGGAGGTGCCCCTTCTAAACTGGGTTTATGTGAAGCAATGGAAACTTCCTTCCCACCTCTGAGCTTCACCTGTCTGTTGGATGCAAAGAACCTTGTCTGGTTCTCTGACGCACGAGAGAAAAAGAGAGAAAAAAAAAAAAAAAAAGAAAGAAAGAAAAAGAAGTCTTATTGCAGGTATAGGAGGGCTGCCAAAGAGAGGCGGGCACACTCCAGAAGCTTCTGGAAAAAGCCGCAGGTTTTATTTGGAATTTGACAGGAGGCGGAGTTAAAGGGGCGGGCAGAATGACGTAAGTGACAGCTGATTGGAGGAACTTTGGCGTGTGCCCAAAAAGCAGATTTAAATTTTGGGTTCACAAGAAGAACACAGGGAGGCGCCGTCTAACGCCATGTTAATCCGCTTATGGGAAAAACCTGTCAGACCTCAAGGCCCCGGAGGGCATGGACCCCTTGTTAGAAGAAGCCTGGATCCCTGACTCACCAGATGGAGGAAAGCTGTCAACTGATAAAAACACTTAGATTGGACTCTGGCGAAGTGAGCTATTAAGAGAAAGAGTTTACTTGTTACAGCACCTAATACTACTCTAAAAGTTGTACATCATCCACATACTCACCTCTCCTGGCACAAGCTCCCTGGTTCTTTTGCTGTCAGAACTCCTGGACATCCACAAATGACACCTAGCTGACCAAAAAAATTGGATCACTGATATTACCAATTCAGTCACTGAATGGATACTTGTAACTCATGTGCTACGTGCAAGGAGCTGGCTAGGCACCCTGAATGCCACACAGAGTCCACCTACCCTTCCTGCAGAAGCTTTGGTCTGATTTTCCCCTCAAATCCAGATGCTGGACTGGGACCTGAGACTTCATTCTGTTATCTGGGGATCCAGCCCAGGCTATCATCTCCTGGTCCTGGACTTTCTCTTCTCCAAAACCATCCCATCCTCACTGAGAGTGACATAGCCTTGAGATTGCAGAGATTGTCACCCCTTGAGACTGCCACTTCCTGTATCTTTAAGGAAAAAGTCCAACCTGAAAACCTCACCTTCCATTCTCAGCACTCTGGTCTGTCCTCTCGCTGCTTCCCGCAGAGACCTCCACAGCCACAACCTCTCTCTGTAGTGTAGTTTTCCTTTCTGCATTCCTTTCTTTTTCAATGTAGAATCAACCTTGATACTGCAGAGTTCCATTGCTCCTTTGCAAATGCCTCAGCCCTCTGGGGCAAAAGACTGGGGACCTGGTGTTCTGGTGCATGTTCAGACATCCTTGGTGGCCAATGGGCTCCAGTGGTTCTTCAGGGCTATCCTACACACACACACACACACACACACACACACACACACACACACATGCAACGCACCAAAATTTGGACTGAGGACACTACAGCCCATGCCTGGGAACAGACACAGGAATTACTAATGTCTTTAGAAGCTTACAGTGCTGTCTTTCTAAATTGGAGAGATTCAGGCCTTGACCAGCAGACACAGGTTGACACCAACTCTACTCAGTCCCTTTAGAGTATACAACCCATGCAACTGTGCACCATTTACTTGGCTTTGCACTCCTACAGCTGGCTCAAGGGGTCCTCCTCTGACTCCCCTCTCTGGCTACATCGAGGTCCTCTCTTCCATGCCCTGCATTCTCTATCAACAGACAGTACCATGGGGAACCCTACTTACAGGAAACCCTCCAAACCATTCTGCCTTTGCTCTTGCTGTGTCTTTGGACCTACGAGCCCCTGTCTCTGTTGAGCCAGTTTTTGGTCATTCCTGAGACTCTGTTTTGAGTGTCCTCATCTAGTCCCTCTGTACAACTCACACCCTCCCTTCTTACCTCTGTAGACCCTGGATCTTCCTCATCAGTACAGCTCTACCCTGCAGCATCTGCCCACAGATCTGTCTGAACATAGCCTCTCTCCAGTAGGGAGAGGCTACATCTTGGTAGCCTCTACATCTTGGTAGCCTCTAAACCCTGGAGCTGGCAGCAGAGGACCACAGAAAATGGAATTAAAGACATAAATGGCTTTAGTCTCAGAGTACTTGGTGGGACATTGGTCCTGAGGGAGACATTCGCTCATGATTCATGGGGTCAGCAAACACTTTGTGACTACACGGGAGGATGCTCCTGGTGCTGTGCTCCCACAGCTGAGTAAAATACCACCTGCCCTGGGCTGTGCTCTGAGGGAGAAGGGGGTCTGGGGCTGTGTGAGGTGTCAATCCCAGATCTTGTCTGAATCTGCTTTTGGCATGAGCCTCTTGGTCTTGGATGCAGAGGCCATTACAGAGCTGGGCAGCCAGCACCCCTTTCTAGGACAAGACCGTATTGCTTTGCTAAACCTTGAAGAAGTCATCTGCTCATCCACTGTTGCTACAATTGCCATTTTAATAAGCAAGTTTAGGAGATTCGATTAAGATTGGGAGCTTCATCCCTTTTGGGGGGGGGCAGTTCACAATTGGTGTTTTTCTTTGGAAGAGCATGAGTGGGGCCCTTTGCAGGGGTTTTAATACAGCAAGTAGCACAGAGAGAAGGGAAAAAAAATCAACTTTGGTTCAAAGATGCCAATAATAGGGGGTTTCTTTTCCCAGTCTCCCCACGGAAGGTTGTTAACAGCGCAGGCACAATTGGGCATGTGGTTGGCCTGCTCAGACAGGGGACGTGTGCTGCTTTGTTAGGACGACTGAATAGGATGTCCCTGCACCCAGACCTGGCCTCCCAGCTAACAAAGGGCCCCTTTGTCACTCTGGGCAAAGAGTGCTGCGGGGAGGTTGCCACAGCAACTCAGGGACACAGACTTAACGTGCAAGTGACGTTTCAGATGGGAAGTGGTCATTCAGAAATTCAGATTTCACTATGTAAAGTGGCTTCCTTCGCTGGATGTCTTAAAGGAAACACATAAAAAACAAAGGAAAATATAAATAAGCCAACAATAAATATGCAAGCAAACCAACACATAGCACATTGAAGTTCAGTGTGCTGGTTCCTCCTCTCTGGATGAAAAAGTTGGGTGAGAAGACTTGTTGGAGGCAACGTTGGGGCCCATGGGTGAGTTATGATTTTTTTTAATCCAAAAGATAATAATTAGACAGCATTAAAGACAGTTTGAAAAGCCAAATCATCTGGAATTCCTCCCTCCAGGCACAGAACTGTCTCTGTCTCTGTTCATCAGTGCTGCCGGATGACTCACTGTGTGCCAGGCCAAGACCTCAGGTTCCCACTGTCCACGGTGGAAGATGTAGTGGGGCTCCCTTGTATGAGCAATCTCTGCGCAACTGTATCCAGCCTTTAGTGTGTGTGTGTGTTGGGGGGCACCAAGCAGTCCCCTGTCAGAGTAGTAACTGATGCTGTGCAGGGAGAGAGGCCAGCAGGGCCTGACGGGGGACAGGGGGATAATGGGACCTGGAATTTGCAGTAGTGGCACTTCGTTGCTATTTGCTGGACGAAATGAAGGAAGGAAGGAAGACAGGGAGGAAGGGCTATCTCTGCATTTTTTTGAGAGGGGAAAGCATGGTAAATACAGCAGGATGCAGGCAAAAGTGGCAGGCACAGATAAGTTTACACAATGACCCTCTTCACATAGGAGAGACTTTCCCCTCAGCACATTAATGTGACAGTTTAATAAACAGTGTTGAAAGAACGCTGCACTGAACACCTGTATATCCACCACCTACATTCTAACTATTAATGCTTTGCTCTCTCGGCTTTGTGTATGCGTATTCACCCAGGCATTTCCCGACCACCATCAAGTCATTTTACGATGGGGAGCGCTTTCCAAACTGCAGACATCCTTTTATTCCTCCTAAAATACATAAACATGCATAACATTAAAGTCTACTGTTCATTTCCATTTTTCTTGCGATTTGAAATTTACTTGTAGTTACATGGTTAAATCTTAAATATACATTTGCTGACTTTTGATGAATGCTTCTATTTCAGAAAAAATCAATTAAACTATTAATTAAGATCACTCCAGAAAGTACCCTCATGCTCCTTCTCAATCCCAACCTCCAGCACACATACTCTTTTGCCATTTACTTTGGAATTACTATTATAATTTTTCCACATTGCTTCATAGTCTTCATGGTAACCCATTTTGCTGTTCACTCACACAGTTGGTTCTTTAGTCACCCACGGTCTTCACTGGCCCAGACACAAGGCTCTGGACCTTACATGAGATTCAAGTCTTGGGGGCCAGATGGTCTGGCTTGACTCTCAGGTCCACTGTTTTTTTTTTGGGGGGGGGGGAGTTATTTAGCTTCTCTGAGCTTCTCTTTTCAAGACTATGACATCAATGCTGAACTCTCAGTCTTTTTGGGTGGGTTCTATGACAAAATGCATGCCCAATACTTAATGCATAATAAATGTTCAATAAATATATTTGTCTAGAGGGATGACACAGCTGAATGGATGCTGTCAAAGGACTTTTCCTTTAGACTTTTCCTAAACTGTCTCTGTTCAATTCTAGCTGTTAAAAGTTCCACTTTGAGTGTTTTTCAACCAGGAAATTTATGGCTCTGTAGAGTGATTTCCCAGGGTCCAGGAGGTGACTGTAAAGTTGTAGCGTTTTATTTTTATGCTTTGTCCTGATGCTCCCTCGAAGGCACCTATTTACAAAGCCACCGTCCTTACCAGAAGGCCCATCTTTACCTGAAGGGGCTTTGTGAAAAGTCTTCAAGGTGAAAAGAAGCAGACAGCTCTGTCCTTATTCCCCTTTGCCCAATCATGTATATCCCTGAGGCCACACAGATGACAGAGGACATGGGGTGAGAGAATATGGGGTGATGAAGAACATTCAGGCCCAAGAGGGGTATCTGAGGACAAAGTGTGGTATTATTCTTAGAAAGGAGAAATGTTAGCAGACATCCTCTCACCGAAATGAAGGCACCTTAAGCTCACAGAGTGCTGAGTCCTGACAGCTCACCCCTGCCCAGTGGTGAGCTAACTGAGGAGGAGCCCAAAGTCAAAGACAAGAGATACCTCTGTCTCCGCCTAACTCCTCCTACAGGGCCCAGCTCGGTGGCTTTAGCTCTTTCAGAGAGCTCTCCTGTGTTCCATCCTGCTTTATACTCATACGATGTCTATCAAATTTTATTTAATTGATGTTTACGCGTCTCCACCATTCAGCAGTAAACACAATTTGTGTTTTGGTCATAGATGAATTTCTTAGCCCTAGGATATACTCAAGAACGTTTTTTAAAAAATGAGTTTAACAGCATTTGCCTTTCTAAGTTCAGGTACTTTATATATATTATCTTTCTTTTAAAATTACCATTTTAACCCTCATACTATAGAAAATTTGGTGAGAAGAGAATACAGAAAATAGAAACACAGAAGCTGGATGTGGTGCAATCAGTGTTCTGTGCAATCACAGAACTCTGGGAGGCTGAGGCAGGATGGTTGCAAGGTTGAACGACTTAGCAAGATGTTATCTCAAAATTAAACATAAAAAGGGCTAAGAATATAGCTCTGTGCTAAAGCCCTGGGTTCAATTCCCAGTACCCTCATACACACAAAGATACAGATTAAATACATGGTTTAAGGATAACAAACTTGAGATGTTTTTGATTAAATAGATACAATATAATAGATAATAGATACAATAGAAATTTTAAAATAATACTAGAAACAACTTCATATTGATACATTTTAATAAAGGAAATTTAAAATTTTATAAAGAAGTATAATTTACATTTACAGTGTAAGATATGATATAATGACTCAATTATAATGTAAGATATTATATCTGTTATCAAAATTTTTCTGACTTGTTAAGCAAAACAGAATAATCTTGATACATAAAGCAGTTTGGCAACAGTACCACACAGGGATTTGAGGTCAATTTTAGCTACTAATATAGATACAAGTTCAATTTAGCAGTGTATTAAATAATAAATTATGATTACATGGAACACTCCAGAATTATCTCAGAAATTCAGGGATGGTTCAATATGAATAATGTCTATTAATGTACTATATAATATTAATAGGTTAGCAGACAAGACCCAACAATTCATTCAGTAGATGCCAAAAAAGTATTATAAACTATAACTAATTTATACTAGAATAAATCTCTAGACAGACCAGGAGTAAAAAGTAACTTTATTAACTGACAAAGAGTTCCCCCCCCTAAATTTACAATTAGTAACTTCCTTAATGGCTAACTGGTGAAATACAAGAAGTATATTCATTATTCATAAAGCAAGAAACAGACAAATATCCCCATACCATCCATTCTGTCAAACATTGGCTCTAGAGATGCTAGACAATGCAACAAGAAAGGATGAAGATTAAAAAATAAAAGATAAAGATTAATAATGATGTATGTTTGAATGTTGCTAAGAGATGAGATCTTAACCTCATGATTAAAAGTGGTATTAGTTTAGTTTGGTTTAATTTCACAGTGTATACATATATGAAAACATCAGGTACACTGTAAGTGTATTTACATGCACATTCCTTTCCATTTATTTATGAGAAGGAAGAGACAGATACAAAAGTGCTGAATTATGGATCCTCTCATTGCCCTTCTGTGTCCTGTAACCTGAACAATTTGGAGTTTTTTCCTAAAAATGTGTGTGTGTAGATAGGAAGTTTCTCACAAGCTCTACCTCATCAAGAGGTGGGCATGAGGCATCCCTGCTGGGTAAGCCTCTGTGTTAGTCATTGGGGGCACCAACATGCAGGACTCATTGTCCCACCCCTGCAGAAACTCATGGAGCATGTGCATTATTCTAGCTGGGTGAAGTTGAGGCTAATAATCCTGTACACACATGGCTACTGGAAATGGAGTCAGAGTCTTGGAGAAGTCTTCATTAAACATGTGTCACTTGAACTGAATCTTACAGAAAGAGTCTTAATAGCTGAATAAAAAGAGCACAGAGTTAAATCCTCCCAGCTCTTTAAAGCTCCCACATGGCAGTGACACACACCGGTCTGTTCATGTTCCTTTAGCTAAAGCAAGCCATGTGGTGACACCTAAATTGGAGTGAGAGGGAAGGTACAGTTCTACGTTGTGTCCATAAGGATGAAGATTCATGTTCAGTCCTGAAACCTATGGCTTTGTAGTGGGTCTTCTGCTATAGCTGTTTTCCAAAGGCTTGGTCATTTTGATTCACAGGCAACACACTTCCCAGGTAAAGGGACCACAGGTGAAGTGTGGCTCATTTCCTTTAGGAATCCCATGGGTATGTAGACATATCTTTTTTTGTTTTGTTGAGACAGGGTCTTGCTGTGTAGTACAGGGTGGCCTTGAACTCACTATGTCGCCTAGGCTGGCCTTGAACTTGCAGTGATCCTCCTGTCTCACCCTCCTGTGCAGGGATCACAGGCATGCACCACCACACCAAGTAGTAGGCACACCTTGTGTTAACCAGGTCTTACTTTTCTGCATTCGGATACCTGTGCCATCTGGAGTCTTGCAGACATGGAGGGACTCCCCCTTCTGGGATTAACCAATTCCTAGAAATAGCACACAACTTGCCTGTGAGTGTACTTTACAAAAGTAAGCCATTTCATCCAGATCCTCCACCTCCAACCACCTTCTTTATTGGGCTGTTACACCCTGTCACTCTGTACTTGCCCCAAGCACCCCAGAGTGGCACCAGGCAACTAGGGACAGTCCCTAACCTCAGATCCACCGACATATTCAAATTAGCCACTCCTAACCGTGCTTATGCTGCCTGCCTGTTCCTTCCTGTGGAAGCCACATAAAGGCTCTTACCCACAGTTCACCTCCTCCTGCTGCCTCTTGGCTGACCCCAGGGCTTCCCCATGTGGCCCCCCATGGATGATGTGCCACCCTTCCTCTTGGGAGCCGTGTATACACCAAGCTGTATTTTCCACGGCAGTCATCTTCTAACCTGTTGGTTTCACCATATCTAAATAGCAATAACAAGACACCTAAAATTTTGTCAGTTATTTATGGCACAAGAAGGTAAAAGCTGCAAGATACTCAATCAGAGGCTCTGGTTCCTCAAACTAGGCCACTGCAGGCAGGGCAGAGCCAAGCTGACCCCAGTCAAGTTGTACAATGGTGAGACCTGAGCCTCTCCACTCACAGATTCCTCTCGAGGTCACAATGAAGGGAGAAGTGGCCTCAGCTGACCCTGAGGACAACACATGAAGCTATGCTGTTTCTTCAGGGAAACCCAGTGGTCAATTTTCTGTGTGACCAACTGATAACACAAAGAGCAAGGTCAAGCCTGAGCCTTGCCTGGCTTCCTTCTTGGACCTCACCGTCAGACCTTCCAGATGCTTCTGTGGTGCTGACTGGCTCCTCAGGAAAGGAAGTGGGTGTAGGGACTGGCAGGTTGGTGGCTGCCGCAGCTGCCTGACTCTAGGGACACCTGGTGACTGCCTGGAACTGACTCAGATGGATACCGTTTCATAGTTCTGGCTGAGGTTGGTGAGATCAACATAAGCAACGGGAAGTGTTCCAGGTGAGAGCCTCAGGCTTGGCTCTAGTTCTGGCTCCCTTTACTCTGGGGTGTTGAACTTCCCACACTGACTCAGTCTTTTCATCTGTAAAATGGCCACAGCAGGCTTATTTCCTGACCCAGAACGTCTTTGTAAAGGCTGACCCCCCGCTGCATTAGAGATATCTATTAAAAAATTAAAAAGTATAGCGAGCACTGTGACAAAATATCTAGATTCCTTCCGAAATCAGGATGGAGATAAGGATTGCTGCTATTACTACTTCTCTCCAATAGCATATGGTGATAGTGACCAGTGAAACAATGCAAGAAAACAAATGAAATGTATGAGGATTGAGGAGAGAAGACAAATCACTGTTACAGAAGAAACAGAAAATGGCTAGCCAGGTGTGGGGGCACACTACTGTAATCCCAGCACTTGGGAGGCTGAGGCAGGAGGATCACTGCAAGTTCAAGACCAGCCTGGGCTACAGAGTGAGCCCAAGGCCAGCCTGAACTGCATCACAAGACCCTGTCTCAAAACAAAACAAAACAAAACAACAAAGAATCTATAGATAAATTATTAGAATTAATAAGTGGTTTTGCTGGTATTTCTGGGTATAAGACTATTATTTAAACATCCATTTTTAGATTAAATTCCAGATCTATATGGCTGAGTAAGAGATCACCCTAAAACACTTAAAATAATGAAAATACTCATTGTTTTCATGGTTTCTGGATATTTTAGATTCTGAAAGGGCTCAGCTGTGCATTTTATGACTGAATGTGTCACAGCCAAGCAATGGGAAGAACTGGAATGGGAGGGGTTGACTCAGCTGAGGGCTGGCTAGGTGTCTTCCCCTCCTTATCCAGCTTAGGGTCTCCACCATTAGCTTCTTTGTGGGGTGAGTTTGTACTTCTTTAAAGTCCAGCAGCCTCAGATTTCTTACATAATGGTTTAGGGCTCCAGAGACAAGAATTCCAAGATAAGGAGTCAAGCAGAAGCCTCATCAATTTTTATTTCTGGTTCCAGAAGTCACACAGTGACATTTCTGCCACACTGATAAAAATATTCACTAAGACTAACCTTCCCAAAGGGGATAGTTACTAGACTCTAACCATTGGGAGAAGTGTTGAAGGATTTATGGACTTGTAAAACCACTACACTGTATCAGCAACAAACGAAATAATCATTAAAGTAGCATAAGGGGTTGGGGATTTAGTTCAGAGGCATAAGCGCCTGCCTTGCAAGTACGGAGTCGTGAGTTCAATCCCCAGTACCGATTAAAAAAAAACCAGTAGCATAAAAACCATAAAATACCCAGCTCTAAGTCTAACAGAGGATCTCTACATACACAACTACAAAACATTGCTGAGAGGAGTATTTTAGAAACCTTAAATAAGTGAAGGGACATACCATGTTCATGGATAAGAATTCATATTGTAAGTGTCCATTTTATACAAATTGACCATATTGTAAAAAAGTGCCCATTTTATACAAAATGACCTAAAAATGTGACAGCAATCAAAATCCTAGTAATGTTGCATGTGTAAATAAAGAAATAAGCTGATTTAAAAGTTTCTACCAAAGAGCATAGATTTCTGATTGAAAGATTTCTACAAAAATGCAAGGCAGTCTTAAAGAACAAAGTGGCCAGGCTTAACTTATGGTACGTTAGGGCTTTACAGAACTGTGGTGGTCAGAAGGTGTGAAAATGGCGTAAGGGGAGAAAAGCAGGCTAGCAGGACCAAATAGATTCAGAAACAGCCCCATGAACACACGGATTTCTTGATTTATTACAAAGCATTGCAGAGAAGTGGGGTGTGTGTGTGGTTTTTTCAATAAATCTAGTTGATATCTAAACAGAAAAAAAGAAAGGCCAATGGAAAATTCATTTTGATAAGGTGTGATACTGTATTTCTAGAAACAGGGCCTGCCGAAATTTATTTAGTTCTTTCCTTTATGAGCTGTAATTTAGCTCAGTTACCCTCACAATTTCAGTGAAAGCCTTTTCTCCACATCTATCCTGTGTTCCTAAATTTTACAGTCACAAATAGCTCAAGACCTCTATCGAGGAAGCCAAGCAGTAGTTGGGAGCTAAGTCCTAAGCTGGGCCCTGACGGGGCAAGAGTTTGAATCCCTTTTTCCCACAAATCACCCCATGTCCTACTGCCACACAAGAATCGGTTCTGGCTGCCTTCTGCCTCCTGGCTCTAAGGTGCCCATAGGCAGGGTAGTGAGTGGACGTGAGAGAATGGAGCCCACCGGTGTAAATTCTTGCACGAAAAGGGGAGGAGCAACAGCCTAGCAGCCTGTAAGCACGGTGTGAGGAATTAGGGGGATTCCCTCGCTCCCCACCAGGGAGCTCAATTCACAGGCATCTCCGTGGTCTAATATCGAAGCCATTCGGGACCAATTCAGGAAGTAGGATAAACAGAGGTCAGACACACATGAGACCATCCGCCAATCAGGTCCCAGCTCCCTGTTTTGGGTGTGGCAAGTCATTCCATTTCCTTTGCTTACTTTAGGGGACTGGAAGTAGATCCCCCCACTCAGAGCTTCGGACCCCAGGCCACTCCCAGTGCCCTCCCTTTCCCATGGTCATAGAGGGACAGCTCCTGCCTCTTTCAAGGGCTTTCAATTGTGGATCTTTTGAGGCAGTGCAGCCCACCCGCCTGGTACTCTGTTAGTGAAATCACAGATCCTGCCTCAGTTTCCTCACACGCAAATTATCGGTTAAGCTTATGGACACCCCCATCCCCACCCCGGGGCCCTCTCGCGGTAACTCAGGGCAGCCTGGTCTCGGAGAGGGGGCATCCTAAGAGGGCCGAGCTCCGTCCCCCAGGTAAGGCAGCACCACACCCATCTCCTAAACTATTGCAATCGTCACCTTCCTCTCTCTCCCGCCAACGCGCCACTTGGGGGCTGGGGCGGCCCAAACTTGAGGGCAGGAAGTGTCCCCCATCAGGAGAGGGGTGCCATACCGGCTTCTCCCTCCTCTCCCTAGGTGGCGAAAGGTGGGATAGGAAAGGGCCGTCTGCACCGGCGCACACCCCGCGCGGCACCTCGGCGGTGGAACTCGGGCGTGGGGCCCGCAGGCGGCCCGGCGGGGAGCACGGCCCTGCACGCGACGCCCCGGCCCCCTGCCCCCGGCGGCGCCCGCGGCCGGAACAATAGCGCAGGCGGGCGGGGGCGGGGCGCTCCGCCGGGCGCCGCCCCCGGCCCGCCCCCCGCGCTCGCACACCCGCTCGCACCGGCTCCCACCGCCGCCCGCCCAGGCACTGCCAGCGGGAGCCGCCGCTGCCGCCGCGCCCGCCATGGACGTCCGCCTGTACCCCTCGGCGCCCGCGGTGGGCGCGCGGCCCGGGGCCGAGCCGGCCGGCCTGGCGCACCTGGACTACTACCACTGCGGCAAGGTAGGTGGAGGTCGGGGGTCGGGCGAGCCTCGGACCCTGGCTGGTCGGGCCCCCGCGTCCCGGGCGGAGCGCCGGGCAGGAGTCACCTGGCGCTGGAGCGCGGGCGCGGCGGGGCGCACGCGGGGGGCCGTGCACGTATCAGCCCCGCCGACGGGACAGCCCCGCTCACCGACGCCCGGGTGGGCGCGCACACGCCCGAGTTATTCGGATCGCAGGCAAGAGTCACCCCGACAGCCACTCGCACGACGACAGTGATGCACTCAGCCACCTCCCCGACAGCCTCACGTTTATTCACGAACTGACACACAGCGCCCCACCGGCACCGAGACTGCCGTGCGCCACTTGCGCTGTCCCAATGTCCCACAGGGCGCCCTGACGGTTCACACACCGCTGTCACGCCGCCACCCAGGAGCCTCCCTTCCACACCACTGCGCTCCACACACACCGTCACCTGCCCCCTCCGCTGTCACACGCAGTCACAGCCGGGGACAACCACACAAAGAAGTCGCTCCGACAGTCACAAGCGCACACAATGACTCGCACGCGCGCGCGGTCACACGCAGCCAGACCCTGGACGGTGAGGCTCCGACACAAACCGCCCTGCGGGCCACACAGCACAAGCTGTCACGCTCGGGCACAGCCACCGGCCTGCTCCGCACCGCCCCGCACTCCACTCCCCAGCCCACGCCACGCCACCCCACCGCACCCCACCCCCACGCCTCGGGCGTCCACACTCCAGCGTCGGGGTTTTAACTTTTCGGCGCCGCGCACTAATTGGGCCGTTTACTAATTGGCCGTCATGGCTCGGCGGGGCCTCGGATTCAGAGTTGGATTGGCCATTGCTAACCGCGGCCTGTGCCCTCTCGGGAGCCGCGAGTGGCGCCCCTCCAGGCTGGCGCTGCACGGACCACCCCTCCCCCCTTTTCCAACGTCGCCGACCCCGCTTCCCAGTCGGGTCCCCCTTTGCCCGGTGCTTGGCGCGACCTTGTGCGCACAAGGCTCGCGTGCCTTGCAACCCAGACCCCAGACCCCAGACCCGAGGTCTCCGACTCGTGCTTTACCGCCAAGCCCACCCAGGACAGTTAGGTGTCGCCGCGCGGTCCGGTGTCCTCATCCCTCGCGGGGAAGAGAACTTTCTGAAAACTTAGGAAGACAGGCGGTCTGTGCGTCTGCGGATCAGTGCGTTGGTCAGAGGCCGGATTGAGCCGAGCGCGGCTTTTCGTCACTTGGAGCCCGGATTGAACCGCGCGCGTGGGTTTCCCCGCGGCCCCGGGCGCAGACGCGCGGGCTCTGCGGCGCTGCGTGGTGAGTGCGCGTCGGGTGCCGGGATCTGCAGTCCTTCGGGAGTCTCTGCCCTTCCTCTTAGGCTTTGCGCCCAGCCTCTTAGGTGGGGATGGTGCGGGAGGGGCTCTCGGGCGTGAATGGCCAGGCCTCCTGAGCTGGGCCTCGCCAAGTGCGTCCTCAGGCCTCCAGGGTCTGCAGTTTGCCGAGAGGGGGGTCGGGAAGGTCTGGGGGCATAAGGGCCTGGAGCGTCTTCGGGAGGAGGTGAACTACTGGTAAGCCGGGGTCTCCCGGAGGCTAGGGGTGATTATGTTTTGTCCAGTGACCCGAAAAAGTCAGAAGCCATGGAGTGAAGGCGGTTCCGGAGAGACTTCCAGTCTGATGGACGGAAGGTGGATTAAAAGTAGTAAGTGGAGTTTTGGTTGGACGTGGAGACAGCGGAGCTGTCTTCTGCCTGTGGCTTTATTGTTTTAAATATGAAATAGGCAAGGTATGTGCAGCCTCCAGTGTGGGGTTGTGTTGGGGGTTGGGGATTTGTACCGGTAGAGAGGTAGGTGGGGCCCTAGCCCGGCGCTCTCTTTGGTGGGAGGGGGTTTGTGGCTGCTGGGCCCCTGCATTATTCTGAAGCTATATGAATCCCCCACTCAGCAACAGAACAGGTGTGAAATGGGCAGGGAGGGCCTGAGAAGCCGCTGATTCTGTGATCTAGGACCCTTGGCCCATAGCTAGAATGTGTCCAATGATTAGTGGTGGTGGGGGGGGGAAGGTGGGCCTCTGGGAAATGTGAAAGGAAGCTCTGACCTTGTGCTTGGGTCCTTCACGGTATGGCAGGGTCAGGCAGGGAGGCCATTTGGCTCAGCCAGGGGGGCTGGAGTTCTGTTGGCAGCAAATGCCAAGTGGGCTGTGGCCTTCAGTGATGGTGACTGGTGGTGGGAGTAGGGTGCCACTGTGACCAGGGACTTCCTTTTTCTGGTGGTGGGAGCTGATGGTGAGGTTGAGGAGGGAAATGCTTAGGCTCCAATCTTAGAGCTGGTCACTCTCAGAGCTGGTGGTGGTGGGGCATTGAAGCTCAAGGTGTAGCAGTGATGTTACTTGGGGCCTATAGATGGGGCTGCACACCCAAGGCACAGTCCACACAGGGGCCTCTGTCCCTGAAGCCCTGACAAGAGGCTTGTACCCTAGGGATCCAGGCCTTCGGAACACACAGCCAAGCATTTGCACAAGTGATGCTGGACAAACATAGGGCCGTTGACCTGGAAGGGCCCTTGGAGACTGTCCCCTTGGTGACAATCCCCTTGGTGACTGTCCCCTAGCAATCTTCTGTACAGAGATTCCCAGCCTCTTTAAATCAAAGTCATGAGTGATGGTTGTTCTTTTGTTTGAGAAGATATGCAATGACAAAAAACCAGTATGGTTTCATTTTTACTTTGAAATACATGTGTGTTTTATTAGTCATAATAATATTAGCATATATTAGAAAAATAGCTTACCAGATATGAAGCAGGCACATTAATTATTTAATGTAATAACAGTGCTTAATGAGTACAGGCGTTTGTGGCCCTGTGATCCCTGGGATCTATTTCCCCTTGCTGGAAACCATTGATCCCCTCTTTTATGCCTTCTAGAGGGGAAACTGAGTCACAAAGCAGTATAGTCACAGGGTCCATAGCAAGTGAAGAGCAGAGCTGAGGCCTGAACCCAATTCTCCATGTCAGCTGCATGTTAGTCTGTTCTCATGAGTCTGTCATTATTTGGGAGTTGGGAGTTTGCGGCATCTTTTCCTAGGAAAACTGTAGTCATAATTTCATTCAGATTTTGGTGAGGTGCTCTGCCAGGCTAGGGAGCTGCTGGGGGCTCCCCACTCAACTATGGCAGAATTCTGTAAACTGGAATTTTACATTCCAGTTACATTAATGTATTTTTCCAATACATTAAATTGGAATTGGACGATCTGAGTTCATGTCTCCATTTGTGGCTCTGTGACATAGGACAAATGGTTTTTAGTTCATTTTCTATTGAGATACAATTTGATACATAAAAGGCAGGTTTTAGGTGGTCAGTTTGTAAGTTTTGATCAATATAAACACTCATATAACCTCCATTCCTGTTTTTCTCTTTTACTACGGTGCTTGGTTTCATTTTAATTTATTTTTGTTGGTACATATTTGCAGTACATAATGATTGTATCCTTGATACAGAAAATTTCCATCACCCCACAAAGGCCTTTTCCAAGTGAGCACCTTCAGCCCCTCCTCCCAGAGGCAGCTTCTTGTCTGGTCTCCATGGCCAGTGCTTTCAGTAAGTCCATTTAGGTATAGTAACTATATTTACATTCTAGAACTTTATATGCAGCATAAACTTTAGGGTCTGGCTTTTTAATTTTATTGAACATGTCTTCAAGATTCATCCATGGTTGTGTGGGCCTGCAGTTTATTCCCTTTTATTGCTGAGTAAATATTACGTTGTGTGAGTATAGTCCAATTAGTTTGTCCGTCTGCCTGCGGAGGACCTATGGGTTTGTTTCCATGTAGGGGTATCATAAATAAACCTGCTGTGAGCATCCTTGTACATCTCTGTGGGCAGGGCAGGTTATTTAGTATCCCTGAGTCTTGATATCCCTTGAGCCTTGCTTACCTCTGAGGTTCAGGGGTGTTAAGTGAGGTAATGTAGGCCAGGGCAGTTCTTGACACATACCAGCTACTAATTAGATAATGACAGTATCCACCACCTGGGACCTGCTCCAGCATGAGGCTTAGCATCTCTCTTCCACACATCCTTCATGCCGGGCCCAAATATCTTCTAAGGCCAAACCAGTAGCACCTTTTCCATGAAGTTCTCTGTGACCAGCAACCGTCTTTCTCTTACCAGGTTCCCCTAAAAAATCACATTGTTGCCCTCAGATGCTTATATGTCAGTGTGGGAAGATATAAATATATGGGTGATGTTATGATTAATAGTAATACATTTTGGGAAAAGAGGAAACAGAGAAGAGGGTTGAGAGAAGCCAGGGCCTGGGGCTGACTTGGGCTCATAAGGAGGTCTGGGAAGGCATTTTGACCGAGCCTAGTGTTTTGTAAACTGATGTATACTTTAAGAATCATCTGGCAAGCCTACAAAAACAGATGTCTGGGCTCCACACCCTGAGGTTCTGATTCATTTGGCCTGGGACGGGGCCTTGAAAATTTACATATCCAGTGAGATCTCTGTCCCTGAACCCCAGAGAGGAGGTTTAACAGTATACCACTGCTGGCCCAGGGGCCTCAGTTTGTATAGCAGTGGTTTGGTTGCTTGTGTTTAGGACTTTGTGGGCTCCTGGCAGGCAGGAGCCCAGCGCCTGGCACAGTGCCTACCCATGATTGCTCAGTAAATATGTGCTGGTGGGTGAATGACTCCCTTTGCCACCCACATAGCCCTGGGCCCAGTGTTGTGTACGGATGAGTATCTAGAAAAGCTTGGTTAGTGAATTGGAGTCTCCTTTTGATAAGAATCTATGAAGTGAGGGTTGCGGTTACTGCCTCACCTGGACTGAAATGTGGGAGGCCTGCACAGCATCCCTGGGGGTGAGATCCCCCAGCTCCCTTCTGCAGAGGATGGGTGGCTGTGAGTGAGCCCCGTGGAGGGAGTCCTGGGGTGGGTCGGGTGTGAGCTGAGATGGCTGGGATTAGAGAGCTCTGGAAGGACGCCTGCATCTCTATGGGGAAACTCTTCTTTATCTTCCATTTAAACATGTGCCCTGCCTCTCCTGAATGTCAGGAGTGGCAGCTCAGGCCAGGCACTGCTCAACCTCGGTGTGCTGGGTGACCATGAGCCCACAGGTGCTCTTTGGATCTCTGTTCCCCCTTGTGCAGAGGGAAGCAAATCATTGACTGTCAGCCTCAAAGATGATACAGGGTTGGAGATGCAGTGAAATCGGGCTGAGAATGTCAGAGGCTGCAAGTTCCACAGTGCTGGCCCAGTGAGAGCTGGCTGTTGCCGATAGCCCCTCCTGGCACCAAGAGCAATGGGAGAGCAATGGATTGCATCTCACATCAGGAGTAGGGCTGGGGGGTGGGGGTGGGCTTGCTGCTTTCGTAACAACTTTCTCCTGAGGTCCTAGGAGAACCACACCTGCACTGACTGACCTAAGGCTCTCCTACTGGGCCCCATCTCTGGAAGTCCACTGCCTTCCAGTCTGCCCCCCTCCCCCAGGGACCAGGCCTTTAATCACATGTACCTTTGCAAGGTGGGTGGGGGACTCAATCAGGTCATCTCCAGACCTCAGCAAGGAGACAGCCCATACAGGCATTAGCATCAGGAGCTGTAGTTTTCGGTTTGGTTACTCACAGGCAAGCCTAGTCTGAAAACATGGACTGGAAAATTCCAGAAATAAACAGTAAGTTATAAATAAATTGTATCATGGTATGTTTTATAATTATTCTTATTTTTAGTTATGAGCTTATGAGTTATTATGAGTTTACTTATTGTACTGTGCCTAGTTTATAAATTTAACATTATCATAGGTATGTAAAGGCAAAGCAGTATATACAGGGACTGCTACATCCACTCGGTGTCTTAGGATAAGAATTCCTTCAGATAAGGGGACACTGGCCTAGCATCTAGGTGGTCAACAAACATTTGATGAATGAACAGATGCATTCTGGGCTGGCCAGTTGTCCTCTGTGCTTCAGGAATTTAGCATCCATTTGACCCTATAACTGGAAGACTTTGTGGAGAGCGCATGGAGTCCAGGGCAGGGCAGGAGCCTGGAGTCTTAGGGTGGCCAGCCATTGGGTGGTGCAGCTGGCAGGCAGTAAGAGAAGCTGTGAACCCAGGATGAAGTTCCCGGCCTTGCCCGCATCCCAGGAATCCCCTGCTGTGTGGCTGCCTGCCCTTCTTTATGCCACAAGACCTCAGGATGTGAGGGCTGCATGGATTTGGAAGCTGGCACATCTGGGTTTGATGCTGCCTCACTACCACCAGTGCAGGCAGGTTATTCAGGTGCTTTCATTTTCTTCTCTGCAAAATGTGCCCATCACTATCTTTCCATGCAGTTCTCTTGAGGATTGGCAGTCATGGTGAGGGGCATGGTCTGGCTGTTCTAACCTTAGGAGTTTCCTGTAGGAGAGCAAGTGGGCTTTGGAAACTGGAGTTGATTCACACGGCAGCTGCAGCATTCACTGGCTTGTGCTAGTAACTTATGTATGCTGCTTAGGGACTCTGGCTCTGTGTTCGAGTGTGCACAGGGTTTGGGTGAGTTTTCTTCACAAGATGCAGGTCCCTGAAACAGGTCCTGCCTAACTGCAGGCATGTCAGGTGCTGGGCAACTACCTTCCCCACTGGGAACTGCTCCGTGGCAGGAACTATTCACCAAGGTTGACTGTCGCTGAGGACTGGATATCACAGGAGTCAAAGGCATGGGCGGGGCCCTTGCATTGTGTGGGACAACACTGAAGACCCTCTCACCCCTCGTAGAATTGGGTAGCTTTTTTGAACAATCAGATGATGGGCCATCTGTCTGCCCAAGCTTCCCTCACTCTCTTATAGGTGCACCCCTCCCGTCTTCTCCAAATAAACCTTAATAGCAGCTCTCCATCTCAGAGGACATTTGCAGGAAAGCACTGTGAGGCTGTGCCCAAGGCGAAGGAGACTTTCCCCAGGACGTATCAGGGGCCAGATGAGGCCACCTGCCTACCTACCTATGTTGCAACCTGAGCTACATGCTGTAGGCCAGGCCAGCAATACGGCCCTATGTCCTAGGCTAAGGTGGGCAGATCCTCCATGTTCTAATTTACAACTAAGTTGTCCTCTCAGTGTGGTTCCCAGACCAGCAAGATGGGGATCTCTCACTTGTCAGCAGTGCAAGGGTTCAGCTCCTCCCCAGACCTACTGGGAGTGCACTGTGGCATTCAGGCTTCAGGTGCTCTCTGGGTGATTTTGTTGGGCTAGCATTTGAGAAGTTCTGTGTCCCCGGCACCTGAGAAACATTAAACACACATCATTAAACTTCCCCATCAGTAGAAGACCAAGAAGCAGTCACAGATAAAAGTTTGAATCTGGAAACGTGAAGCCTTGTACCCACTGCCTCCTTGGGCTTCGAGGCTCTTCTTACTCAGCACCCACCGGGCTGGGTGCAGCACTGTGCTTCATGACCACTTGTGCAGGTGTTCCTGTTCCCACATGGGCAGCTCTCCTCTCCGACAGAGCCAGTGGATTACAAATCCACAGAACTTTCCATCTGATAAATAAGCCTTTCCTGTTGAATAGTTGAGCTTTCAGAGCCGAGCTGGATTTCTGGCACTGAGCATACAGTAGGCACTCAATGAAAATCTAGTGTCTGAGAAACCGATCTGTTAACAGGTCATTACACATCACCCATCTGCAATCTTCTTTCTTATTCTAGCAGACACCAGAAATCTCAGTTGTACAGTAACAAGTTTTAGGCATTGGGGTTATTGATCAAAATTTATTATCCTGTGTTGTACAACATCTTTTCACTGATACAAAAATTACAGTTTACCATGACTCATTAAGTTAATAATCACCTACCATATGTTTTTACTGCTGCTCCCAAGCCATGCTGAAAAATCACCCTGTAGGTTTGGGTCCGTGTAAATTAGATGACTGTTAACCACATGGATGCAGTGACAGGGAGACGCAGGGCTGGACTACTGGACAGAAAGCTCAGCCGCTGCTGCCTCCACTACCATCTTCTCGTTTGCCCTCAATGTACTTTAGATCAGTGGTTTTACACCAAGACAAAGTCTGGGGCTGAATGTGGCTGTCACAACTGAGGAAGGGGTACCAATGGCATATCATAAGTAGAGGACCGGAGTCCTACTGAACATTCCCCCTTGATTTTACTGTTCATGCATCAGCTCTTCTGGGGGTCTGAGCCCCCCCAACTGGGCCTCCAGTTAGTTTTCAGTTTCAGACATCATTTGCTGCAAAGGTGCCTTCACATTATAACTAATTAAAACACGCTTATCTCAAAGTTGGTCCTAATTTGTGAGGTTGATGTAGAAACTTGGAAATGAATTGGACTCTGTAGTATAACCCAGGGTCAATCTCATGCATAAATTTTATTGTTTCATTGTGCTGTGTTTTGACTTGAGCTGAACTTTTCAAAGTGTTGGACCCTGAGCCTTATGTTGCTCAATTATTCAGCAAGTATTTACTGAGTGCTTTCTGGGTGCTGCTTACATTTTTTCTGTAGGCTTCCCCCCACCATCCAGGTTCCCCAGGCTTTCTCTGTTCTCTACCCCAACCTGAGATGTAAGTTAACTTTTATGCAAAGTCAGGTGGTGGCTTCCCATGTGACTCTGGGCCGATGGAAGTGCCTGGGCTCCTATCTTGGCCCTCGGAAGCTTCGTGACTTTGTTGCTTAGTCTCTCTGGGGCCCTGCTTCTCCCATACCCTCACTCGCATCTCAGGCTGGTGGTGAGGCACCTAGAGATCCAGCCGGTCACCTCCTTTCCTCGTTCCTTCTGCCGGCTGCTGTGTATTCCTCGGAGTCCTCCAGAGAACAAGTGCAGACTCCACTCCAGGTCTTTACAGCTGTTATAAATGACAGAATCTGGGAAGCTCTCGGGTCGGGACAGGTGCAGCGCTGCTCTGGTGAGGACAGGCTCTCTTCTCTGTATGTGTTCTCTGCATCTTCACTGCTGCTCCCAGAGGAAGCCTTTAGGATCGGTTACACATTCACACTCACAAGACTAACATAGGTGACACTTGGCAGCAATCTTTGTGTTAGATCTGGGACAGGAGCCACAGCCTGCCAGCAAGGTATATGGCCCACTCCTCTCTGCTGTCCTTGCCGTGATTCCCAGAGGAGCCAAGACCAGGAGCTCTTCATGCAACCTCCTACCACCCTGGGTTTTAGTTCAGGTGGTCTGGAAACACCCTGGCTTGGAAAATCCTGTTCTGTACAGCAGGCACATTTCTCTTAACAACCCCCTAGGGTTACTCCAGAGCTCCCACAAGGGACTGGGAAGTTGCAAATGTCACTGCACTTGGGAAAGCCTGAAGTGTGTCTTGTTTATCAGATATTTATAATTTATATATAGTTCCTCCCCCGACCCAGTGCAGCTTAGCAGCTGGGGTCATTGATAGCATAACCCAAGTTGCCTATCAAGATAATTTTCTACCTCTGCCAGGTTCCTAACTGAGTTATGCTAAACTGTTAACCAAAGTGGAATTCTCTTGTTATAAGGAATCAGGGATGGAATTCCTGCATTCATCATCCATTTTGGCATCTCATCTGAAGGGGTGAAGGAAGTCCTCAGTAAGGTTTATGATATTTTCCATGCGTGCATATTTTCTGATCAACCTCTGTAATGCTCACACATGCCATAGACACATGTACACTCTGGCCAACAAATGCATTTTGTCATACGGGCCTGGGGTTAAATCCTGTCTTTGCTGCTTCCTAAGAGTTAATTCACTTATTTGCTCCTGCTGTGTGACACTTTGCAGTAGGTGTCAGGCACTAGCAGAGGCCTCAGACATCGTCCTGACCCTGGAGAAGCTTCAGTTTTACTAGAGACAGACAAAATGAACAGTTTCAATTATACACTGGAGACTGGGACCAACAAGCAGGCTGGTGACAGGAAAGGCTTTGCAGAGGAGGGAACACTGCCTGTGCTTGAAGGCGGGTACAACCTGGCCACTTGCAGATGGCAGGGAAAAGCATTCTAGACAGAATAACAGCAGAAGTGTAGGGAGGGATGGGAGTGTCAAGAGAGGAGGCTGGAGAAAGATAGCAGGGGCCTCTGGAAAGCTGTTTATTAGCTCTGGGCCTCAGTTTCCCCTGATCTGCAAGATGATCTTCATGGCGCTTACCTGTTAATGAAATTAAATGAGGCCATAATGTATGTTTAAGCATCCAATGTGATAATGTTCATTCCCTTTCCTCTAGCTCTAGATGCCTGCAAGCCAGATCTTGATTTTGAATGAAACAAGGGCTAAAAAATACTGAAAGGGTGTGGCTGTCCACCTGAGCCATGCAAGTGTGTCCTCCAGTTGCTTTTCCAGGGGTCGCCTTGCATCCTGGCTGGAGTACTAATGTTGATATGCTGTTCAGGTCCTGGCTTTCAGTAGCAGCAAGGCACAGGATCATGCTTCCAAAATGATTTGACACTCTGTTCACATGTCCCCTTGCTGCTTTGTCTTGCTTTTCTGAAAAGTGGCGGCTCCCGCCTCCAGGTAGGGAGCCTCAGCTGTGAATGGTGTTTGGAGACGTTTCCCAACCAGTGATCAAAAGTCACCCACCAGGGTGAGCCCTAGGCCCACCATGGCCATGCTAGAGAACTTGCTGATGCAGAATCCTGATCCTCTCTCTTCCCTGTGCAATGTTCCTCCGTGGCCTGTCGTGGCTGGATGCATCCTCACAGCTTTCAATGTGAAGTTTCCAGTGTGCCCCTCCAGTGGGCTGATGGTGTGACAGTCCTCCTGGGGTCTGGCCGATGCCCTCTGTCCCAGCCTCTACTGGTCTGCACTGGACACCAGGCTTCGTACTGTCAGCAGTCAACCCCTCATTGCCTCCGTCCCAGCCCCAGGCTGTTCTCAGGTGCGTCGAGGGGCTGTGGGGCCGCTCTCTACCCGAGGCTGGCTGGTGGTCATCCTTCCGTGCTCATCTTTCTCCTCACCTTGTCAGCTCTGACCCCCTAATGCAGTTACCCTTTCTAATCTTCATCCTGGCCTCAATAAATTTAGTATGAAAATATTCATACAAGTTTTTTTTTTTTCCTGACATGGTTTCTTTTCTTTTTATTTCTTTCTTTTTTTTTTTCCCCCCTTGGCAGATTCAGTGTATTCCAGAGGTGGCACTGTAACTTATCCCATGCTGTGTTTCCTGGAATCATTCACTCACACTCTCTGAGCCTCACTTATCTTGTTGGTACATTGTTGCCAGTAGAGTCAAACACACACACATGTGAGGAACACAGTGTGATACAAGTGTTGATAAAAGGGAATTTTCTTGTTGCAACAAGGTGGGAGCATCTCTAGCTGAGCCTGAGGAGCTAAGATGGAAGGGAGTCTTAAGACTGGTGTCAGAAATGCTGGCCCTCATAGCTCTGAATCAAGGCCTGAATCTTTGGGCCAAAGGCCGCAGACCCAGCCTGTGTTTTGTCCACATCCCAGCTCCCTGCTGATGGTGACCTTGCCTTTGGGAGGAGGGAGGTGTCCCTCACAGTTGCTTGGGCTGGGGTATCTGGGGCACAGTCAGTCTGGCCTTCAGCGATAACGAAATCTGTCTCCATTCGTGGGAGTGTTTCTGTCAAGCAAGCAGGACTTTGGGTGGCTTCTCTCTTTCGTGATCACCCTTCTCTTTTGATTAAACTGTAAATTACGAACATGACATCTTCTGTTCTCTTACCTTGCAGATTCAAAAGCATTGCTTTGTATGTTTGTTTGGTTGGTTCTTTTCTTAATACTCAGTGGTGTAAACCACCGTACCCCAGTTGATACCCCAGGCTGCCTTGCCAATCTCTAAACCCCCTTGTAACAATATGTCACTTGCCGAGTCCTCGTGTTTATTGGTCGTGTCCCTCTCTCCTCCTCCACCTCCACCAGAGCATCTGTTTTGTATGTAGGAGAACATTTTGGAGGTGACGTCTGTGTTCCTGGGAACAGTTGACAATAGCTTGCAACTTCCCTGTCCAGTATGGTAGCCAATAGCCACATGTGGCTGTTTACATTAAGGATGATGTAAAATAAAACAAAATTTCATCTTTTGGTCACATTCACTATATTTTAAGAGCTCTAGAGCCATGGACGGGTATACCATATTAGGCAGGGCAAACACAGAGTATTTTCCTGATTCCAGAAAGTTCTGCTGGCCCACTTTGTCCTGACCTGTGGTGGTGGGTGGGACCACAAAGAAGAGAGAGTGTGTGAGATCTGGGGATGGGTTAGATATGTGGTGTGGCAGACACAGCAATCAGAGATAAGACTATATTTTTAGCCAGGCCTTTAGTCCTAGTACTCTGAAGCCTGGGGCAGGAGGATCACAAGTTCCAGTCCAGCCTGGGCGACTTAGTAACTAAACAAGATCCCAAAAAAATGAAATGGGGTGGGGGCATCATTCAGTGCAAAGGCCCTGGGGTCAATCCCCAGTATTGCAAAAACCAAAACAAAACCAGATGAAAGCCAGGTTATTGGGTGTGGCCAGCATATAATGTCTGAGTCAAAAGGAGTAAGCGTGATGATTCCAGATTCATGTTGGTGTGTTATTTTCCAGAAGCATAAACCACATTCACCAGCAGCAAAGAAGTTGCCCATTTTACCATGTTCCCTTGGCGTGGCTCATTAGCCTTTGAAAAACCTTTGTGGAGGCCTATAAGCCTCCTGCCAAATCTTCCTTCATGTAAGGCCTAATGCGTGCACCGTGAGGTCTTTGTGATTGGGGAATTATATGTATATCAGCACAGATTTCAGTGAAAAGAGTTACGTTTGCTGTTGTGGCACGAGCTGATGCTTTTCAAATCTGTGGTAATATCCTCAATCAGACGGCAAACAGAAAACAGGGAAGTTAGTAATAAAAAATGAATTAGTGCGATTAGCAAAAGGTGAGCCACTTTCCTCCTCAGGCGACAGGCAGAGTTGACTGAGCTTTTCAGGGTTCCTCCTATCCAAACAGTGTCGGGATTACTGTGGCCTCTGAGGCTGGCCGTGGGGGTCTGCCTGCGCATAGGATGTGGTTATTGCAGTTGGTTTTGCAAAGGTCATGGACGTCCCCTCGGATGGGGGCTCAGACCCTAAAGTGGGTGGAAGCAGGGTTTCTGAAGAGGGGTTGTGGCCCTCCCCCGTTGCCAAGTCAGGGCAGGCCTGAGCCTTTTTCCTTTGAAGCAGAGACATCCATTGGCCCTGCTCCCCCTGCACTGCTCTGTGGCCCTGGAGAAAGCCATTGCTTCTCTTTCTGCCACCTGCCCCAGCGGTTCTTTTGGGGAGGCTTTCCTGGCTGTCTGATGTGCATGTATTGGGGGGAAGGGGATAGGAGATGAGGGCCTTTTCAGAAGGAAGCAGAGGCAAAAACTTTAAATCAGCTGATGCAAATGCTGGAATGAATTCATTTATCATTAGAGAGAAATAGAATTCAGGCAACCAAATAAGGTGTGTGGGGTTAGAGCTCAGACTGGAAGGACATGAATTGTGATTCACACTTGCCCTGTGTGCAAAAGGGGCCAGGTGGATGCCACAGCTGGTGGTCAGGTGGTGATGACCACATGAGCTAGCTTGCCTGCACAGTTGAGGGTCAGGGTTGGGTAATGGCTGTGTCTATTTGAACTGTTAAACTACCACAGACCTGGTGCCTTATAAAAACAGAAGTATTCCTCACAGTTCTAGAACCTGGGAAGTCCAAGATCAAGGCACCAGCAGATTCTGGGTCTGGTGAAGACCCTCTTCCTCACAGACAACCACCTTCTTACTGTAGCTTTTTGTGGCAGAAGGGGTATCTTTTATAGAGACACTAATCCCAATTATGAGGACTCTGTCCCAATGACCTAATCACTCCCCAAAGATTTCACTTCCAAATACTATCAGGATATCCACAAAAGAATTTTAGATCACACAAATATTCATATTATAACATGTAAGTTACATTACATTCTTTACAGATTGCCTCCATGGATGGGAAAGTTTGGCTAAAACTCACGTTAGTTCTTGATCTCTGCATAAAATGATAGCTACATACTTCAAGCTAGGGCATCTCAACTTTAGTGTGCATATGGATCCCATTGGGGTTTGTTAGAATGCAGATTCTGATGGACTAGGGTCTGATGTGAGAACAGAGATTCTGCACTTCTAAAAAGGTCTGGATGATACTGGTTGAGTGACCAGGCCTTGAGCACCAGGGCAACTGTGTTAGGCTGAGTTGCTGGATGTAGCACCTGAGAGAAGTGTTCTGGTGAGAAAGACTCAGAGGAAATGATCTCAGGAGAAGCAAGTTGGGTGACAGGACAGGGCTGGAGGACAGGGGAGTCATCCTGATCTTATGGAGGCCTGGAGTATAAATGATATCTTCGAGTGAGCCCCATCTGAGGCCAGGGTGGGGCCTTTTTACCCCCATATCACTCAGTCATGGTTTGGGCTGCTGAGAGGCGGGTAGGCGATGCCTTCTGTGTTTCCTCTGTCAGCCTGGGCAGTTCCCAGAGGAGGAGCAGTTGGGGGCACCAGCATTTTAGCCACTGGCAGATGGCACACAGCCTGAACAGGTAGATCTCAGGGGCCTCCATCTGCATTTATACAAGGCATCTGTCTGAGAATGGCCGTCAGGAATGTGTATCCAGAGGCAGGACTTTTATGTGGGCTGCTGTGTGACTTTGGGTAAACCTCTTCTCACCTTTGCTCATGCTACAGCTCACAAGGTTGTGGTTGGCCCTTGGTCTTTGGTCTTTGTCCTCAGGCCGTCATAGAGCCTGAGGGTAGGTATCAAAGTTTAGATCTAAAATACTCCTCCATCTCGTGTGTTTGGAGATGACTGAATCATGGGAGTTTTGTATTCATCAGTGAATTCATCTATTGATGAGTTAAGTAGCCTGCCTCCTGCTAGCATATTCAGCTATGGACTCCTCAATGGATTAATCTACTGATGAGGTTACTACTCCTGTGATCAATCACCTTCCAAAGCCTTTCAACACATCAGACTTTGGGGGGGGGGTTTATTTTAGATCTAAACCATAACAGATGGATATTTCTTTTGTGTTATTTATTTAACTAATACCCTTGCCGTGAAGTAGAAGGCTGTCCTTCCGGTACAGGTGGAAACTGGGGCTCAAGAAGCCAGGTGACTGGGCCATGAGCACTGTGGGACTGGGTTCCAATCTGTTGGCCAGGAACACTCGTTCTCTTCCTAAGGGACCATGCTGTGTAAAGAGGAACTAAGAAGCAGGAGGGGACACTGTGGCTGTTTGGACCACAGACCTGTTTGGACGGGTACTGGCTCCTTGCAAGTGAGGGGAAGACATGGAGCACCAGGCTCCAGAGTTGGGATGTCACACGGAGGAGCTGTGCTGTCCAGGGACCTGGGTGACATGGGCATTTTGCTACTGTGGTGAGCCCTCCTGCCTGCCCTTTCTTCTTCTGTGACCCAGGCTGTGTGCTGGGGCATCAGCAGTGAGTGGAGGAAGGGCTGCAGGCAGACGTGAGCTGGGGGTGAGGGTTACATTAAATTCTTTAATGTAAAAGAGCTCTGAGTTATCTCCAGTTGTCTCTTTCCCCACTCCTGAGTTTTCTCTCCCAATGTCCTGCTTTTCTTCCACATCTTCATGCAGACCTCTCTTGGGGAGGATGTTATACAAGCCACAGTCACAAGTTAGCACTTGGCATAAGATGATAAGGTCAGACATGGAGATGGTAGCCACCACACTGGGTAGTAGGGCTCAGATAATAGTGTAAAAGGCCCTGGTGGGTGGGGTAGACACTGTTTCTTGAGTATCTACTACGTGCTAGGTACTATGTTACTTTGTAAAGTATCACTCAGTTCCCACAGTGGTCATGTAGATTATGTATTATTATGTCATAGATGATACCTAAAATCTCAGAAAGGTTGAGAAACTTGCATAACATCACACAGCCTGTAAGGCGCAGAATGGATCATGGACCAGAATCTGCCTAGCTCTGAAGTCATGGTCTTCATTTTGCACCACAGGTCCTCACACATTCACGACCTTAGCACCCTTTAATGATTTTTTTCACATCTAAACTGAGGGAAGGCTTGGCCCAGGATGTGCTATTCTGGCCTCAGAGATGGAGAGACTAGGCACAGAGGTGAGCGCCCACCTTGTCTGGGTCAAGGCAATCATAAGCCAGCAAGGCTCAGCCCCGGGGGCCTGACTCACTCTCCCTGGCTGCTTCCCAGGTCCTGAGAGACTTTTGTTGTTTTCAACTTGTTGCACAGACCACACACGTCTGTGGCTGTGAGCATATCATAGCAAACGTCATATTAGTTCCTGCATCTGCTGTCTAACAAACTACCCTAAATTAGCGGCTTACCACAGCAGCAGTGGCTCACAATTTGGAGGGCTGTGTGGAAGGCACTCTGGTGGGCCAGTGGCTTTCTGCAGATGTCCAGCAGGTGTGGTCAGCCAACCGCTGGCTGGGAGCTGGGTGACCAGGATGGCTTCACTCACATGTCTGGCAATTGGTGGCTTGGATGTATCAGTTGCTGCCAGCAGGCTAGCTTGAGCTTGTTCTCCTGGGGCTTCCTGGCTTCGTGGCCAACAAGAAGGCATGGTGCCCAGGTCAGCAGGGATTTTATGCTTCTGGTTGTATCACATTTACTGCGGTCCCGCTGGCCAGATAAAGTCACATGGCCAAGCCCGGACTCAGTGCACAGAATTGACTAGCTCTATCAAGGAGAGATCCCCTCACCTGAGAGGGGTACCCACACCACAGTACAGAGGGTGTACAGGCGGGGCTGGCATGATTTGTTTTCTTCTTTTTCACGGACCTCAATTACTCTCACTTTCAGACAACACACATTTTCCTGAGCCCCTGCTCTGTGCCGGGCACAGTGGCAGGGACTCTGGGTGAACAAGACAGAACTAACGCCATACTTGTGAGCTCTAGTGTACTCAGTGAGTAATCGTGTGCTACAGCAGAGTGGAAGCAGGACAGGTCCGATGAAGGTCGGTGGCACAAGGCTGGGAGAACACACATGCCAGGGTCCCGTGGGTAAAGGGACCTGGCACATTTGAGCACTCAGTAAAGTGCCAGTTCCAGCAGCTGGGGATGAGAAAGGAACTTTTGGACCACAGTTGTCCCTGAACTTCCTCCTGTGATGTGGTCTCAGGTTGGAGATGGGACGAGATCCTCCCGTGGGCAGCTCCACACGAGTCAGCTGACTTTGTGGGGTTTGAGAGGAGAAAGAGGTTAGGACTTGTGTGGGGTCTCAGGTAATCCCTAAGGAAGAGAGAGATTTGAGCATTGGAAAGGACCTCACAAGAACGGGTGAGCTGGAGCAAGGGCCCGGGGCAGGCAGGGGCATCAGGTGTGTAGGAGTTGGGTGAGGACCGCATGAGATAAGCTGGAGCTGCATGCTGCTTACAGTGGCTTGAGTTTGGTGCTTTAGTGCCAGTGGTCTTAGGGGCCCCCAGAAGGAAGGCCTGGGGGGCACTGTTCTCCCAGTCAAGTCCTCAGCCTCTAGCCCTCAGCTACCCCTTTGTGTCCATGGACCAGGCTGGGGGTGGGGTGGAGACCCAGATGGTGAGTCCCCAGGGAGCTGCCTGCTGACACCTGTGAACTGCCTTGGGGTCCCCAAGCCTCCAGGAGGCCCTCTCAAGGCTTTGGGAAAAGCCTAAGGTTATAAGGATCCTGATCTTAAATGAGCCAGAATCTGACAAACCTAAGTTGGAAGCTCTGCTCCTTGCTTAGGTCACCCTGAAACCCTGGACAAGTTGCTGCCCAGCCTAGAGCCTCATCCAGGATCGGGACCTGGTGCCATGCTTGTGAGCCAGGTGAGGAGGAGCCTGGAGGACCTGAGTGAATTCTAGAGCCTTGGCCCATGCACATGGTGGCTCTGGCTTGTGCGTTGCCAAGGATAATATAGGGACCCTGGTGACTACCCAGTGAGTGAAGCAAACAGTCCTTCCTGGCCCTGGATGGCAGAGGAACTAACTGCCTTCCCCAGAACACAGAAGCCATGGCAATCAGGATGTGTCACATGGGCTGAGCATCCTAGTGATGGCCAAGGGAAAGGCCCATCTCGTATGCAGGCACTCTGACGCCCCTCACTGTGGGGCAACCCATGGGTACCCCTAGGCCTTCCCTTTCTAGAAAAGTCATTCTTGACTTTGGATTTCTGTTCAAGCCCAAGTTTTGTTGTTTTATTTTTAAAGACTTGTCCCAAAAAGCATGTCTCGTATGAGGTAAGAGAGCAAAGCTCCCTGTCCTGCGCTTCCCCATGTTGCCCCCTGATGGACACACTGGAAGGAATTTCCAGGATGACCTGGAGGCGGATGTACTCTGGGAGGGAGGCCAGGGACTCTTCCCATCTTCAAACATCCAACAAGGAGTGGCATCCTTACCCTGCTTGACAGAGAGAACCTCAGACCGTTCCTCAGATTCACAGCTAGTAAGTGGCCAAACTGGCATTTGAACTCAGGTCTCCAGAACTTACTTCCACACTGCCTTAGCTGGCGCTCAGCTGCGGTTGTGCAGGAAAAAGAGCACTTGTCAGCTCCCCATGTGGCAGGTGGCCTGTGATGCCTGCCCGAGCACCGAGGGTCCAGGGCATAGTGGAGGGGCCGCTAGGGTAGGTTGAAGACTGGGAGGTTTGCAGCTCTTGTGTTTCTCCCTTGTGGTTTCCTTGGGTACCGCAAGAGTGGACTCCAGACCCCTGGGCTCCAGAACATGCTCTGGCCTTAGATAGAAATTGAGGTGGGGCTTTACTCTCTGTGTCTGCAGCCCTCAAGCCGAGACCAGGGTCCCAGCTTGGGCAGGCCCAGTGTCTGTCAGAACTTCAGGGTCCTTATCTGTAAAATGAAGGAGACCATTGATAGTATAGCACAGTGGTAGCAGTCATGCGTGGGAGGCACAGGCCTTTCATTCCAGTCCTCTCTCTGACAGTTACTTGCTATGCATAACTGATAAGTTGCTTAACCTCTCTGGTTTATTTCCTCCTCTGTAAAATAGGACTAATAATTGCCCCTAATTTGTGGTAGAATTTATGCAAGGATTTCATCACACTGGGACAGGAGAAGTTGGGCAAGAACAAAGGATGGAACACAGTTGTAGCTCCTGTTAATTTCTGGGCAAAAGCTGAAGTCGCTTTGGTCTACCCAGGCACACTAAGCTGTGCTCAAAGTATGGTTGTGCTGTGGGAACTGGGACAGGGAGGGCATATGTGTGAGGTGAGGGGTGAAGATTAGTAAGAGGATAAATGTTAAGGACAATGGTTCATTATTAGACCTTTTTTTTCTGTATTGGGAACTGAATACAGAGTATCGTGCATGCTAAGCAAGCACTAGCAGCTGAGCTACCACCCTAGACCCAGGAAGGCATTTTAACAAAGTGAGGCTGGAGTGTGACACTGTGCCTAAGTCCCCCAAATGAGTAGCTGCAACGGGGGTGAGGGACAAGACCACCTGCACAGGCAGACATGAGGATTCTGTCTCCTGTTTATATTTAGATTTGATTTCTGACTCTATGGTTAGAAACTGAGTGTTCTCCGGAGTATAATTAACCTCTCTGAGCCGATGGCCTGCTTGGCAAGAGAAGCATTTAATCTCATCTTGCTAAGCTGTTCAAAGATTCAAGAGAGACAGTGCCACTGGCTGGCACATAGTAGGTGCCCAGGGAGTATCATGTGAAGTGTTTCTGTGATGAGGCCCAGAGATCCAGCCAGTGTTGCCCCTGAGTAACAGGGATTTTGCTCACATGTTGCACAGGAGTTTCCTTCTCTGTTGAAGGGGCAGGGAGCCAAGCCTTGTGGGAAAGGAGGTTGGAGGGGCTGTTACCTGGGAGTGCAGGCCAGGGGTTTGGGCTGAAGACAGAGGGGTGGACGCAGTGAGTCTGAGGGCTTGGCCAGACTTCATGATGAGGAGCCTTAAAAGAAAATAATTAGGGGCTGGGGATTTAGCTCAGCGGCATAAGCACCTGCCTTGCAAGCAAGCAGTCGTGAGTTCGATCCCTGGTACCGATAAAAAGGAAAAAGACAAAAAAAGAAAAAAAAAAGAAAAAGAAAAAGAAAATAATTATAAAGACTTTCACCGTGAAGACAGTGGAGGCCAGTGAAGGCTTTTAGGTGGAAAGAGCAGGCATGGAGTCACTTCTTCTCCTCCTCTTCCCCTTCCTCCTCCTCCTCCTCCTCCTCCTCCTCCTCCTTCTTTTTGGGAAGAAAATTACTGATTGGCCTGGAAAACAAATGGCAGAGGTGTCCTGGGGATCGACACCAGCAGGGATCTGGGATCTGGTCAGGTCGCAGGATGAGGAAGAGGGTGGAGGCGATCGCTGGGGATCAGGGCTTCCTAGGTGTGTGGCAGCATGGCCTGAGGTCTCAGTTCTCTGTGAGAGGAGGCACCTGGGATTCGGCAACCGCCACATTCCAGTAGGCATGAGGATCTAGACAGGCCCCCGCAGACGCACCAGGCGGCTTTAGTCACTTCTCTCGGGTGAGATTTGTTTAATGGAAGCTCGCAGCTTCTCAGCACTTACAGGTGCTGACGGGGCATCACAATATTGTGAAATGAAGCTGTGAAGCTGACTTCATTACCAGCTTACCTGGCGATGAAGCAGCGCCTTAGTTAGCACCGATGGTTGGGCATGACAGAGCTAAAATTGAACTTGGCAATTACCGCTCTTGAGAGGTTCTCGGTGCTGTGAAAGGGAGGTTCCATGGAAATCAACCCTGGTAATCACAGGGTGTAAAATTAGTCAGTTACTATTAAGGTTGCTCTGTCAGCGTGTGCCTCAGGGTGAGGCAGAGGAGGGGGCAGGAATTGGCTCTGGCTTGTCTTGGGTTACCTTGTATTCACCTGCTCTGAGAAAAGGGGAGAGAGAGAGAGAGAGAGAGAGAGAGAGAGAGAGAGAGAGAGAGAGAGAGAGAATATGAATATCAGGGCAAAGGTTTAAGGGGGAGGCCATTTGACTGATGGGTCATTTCAAGGTGTGTTCTTGGTATCTGAATGAAGTTTTGCAGCTTTGTTGTTTTCTCTAGACTCTGGGACTCTGAGTAGGGTGTCCTCAACAGCACTGTGCCTTTCCTGGGGACAGGGACACTCAGCTCTTTGTGGGCCCTCGTCATGGACCAGAGGAAGGAATGTGTCATGGGGTGGAAAGTTTAGGAAGCTTCACTGAGTTGTCTTAATGACCATAGAATATCCCCATTTTGCAGATAGAGAGTGAGAGGCTGGTGTGCTAGCATAGATGGTGCCAGAGGAAAAGTTTATACAAAAATTGGCTGTGAGTTGGCTTGGGGTGTGTGCACAGACCCTCATGAATGCAAGGACAGAAGCCCAGGTCAGTTCATTGCTTTGAGCCTCAGTTTCCTCATTTATAGAACAGGACTTGTACTGTGCAGGTGTGAGCATTAAATGAGGTTATTTAGCCTCCATAGAACCTCAGCATGGTGGCTATTGCTCTTAACAGTGATGTTTCTGAACCACTTAGTTTGTGCCAGCCAATGGGCCTTTGCATGGGTGACACTGCTTTGCACCATAAACCTGGGGAGGAGTATTCCCATCTAGGGAATTCATTAGGTAGCTTAGGCTCTGAGGAGATTAACTTTGTTCAAGCTGTCTGGACAGGTGAAGGTAGGACCAGCATTCAAAGCCTGACCCCTGTCCCCATCCCTCACTGTGGGGTTAGTTGAGCACTAAGAAAATCAGGCAGCCTGGATGAGCTAACTCTACAGCCAATAAGAGAAAAACATTAAAGCTTTTCCAGAATGCTGCAGCTCCTCCACAGGAAGCTGAGTCATCTCTCTTTGTTTTGAACCATAACCATCAAGCTACCTCATGATCTGAAAACTAAAACTCAAAAATGCTGAGGCCCATCAAGCTGGAGGGGCCCCTCCCTGGATGCACCCTAGAAACAGCTGAGCAGGGAGTCCGTGGAGATGGGCCCCTTCTAGCACATACTGGGTTCAGTGTACGGAGGGGAGCATCAAGTCTGGATTAAGCTCTGTGCCCGGAAGTCACCTTCTCCAGCTTTGTTTTCCAGCCTGCCAGGTGTGTGCACCTATCCCTGTCCTGCCTACTGATGCTTTAGGGTGACAAGTCACAGTCCAGGAGCTCTTTGCCTCCTACGTGAACGCAGTCCCAGGACGCTGTTCTCCCAGGTGGAGAACCAAGTCCAGAATCTTGTGTTCCTGTGCTAAGCTCCTACAGACGACTCGCCTCCTGCAGATCCATGGGGAGTTCCGTGTTGGGCCAAGAGTACAAGGTCTTCTATACTTGTTCCAAATCAGCCCGTTTTGCCTCTAAAAATGCCTCCTCCTCCTTTCTCCATCCAAGATCTCTGACACAAGATAGTTTGATTTAGGGTTTTCTGACTTAACAGTGGTGTGAAAGTGATGTGCATTCAGTAGAAAATGTACTTGGTGTAAACACACAGCCATTCTGATTTTCACTTTCAGTATGGTATTCAGTAAACTACGCACTTTCAACATTTTATTATCGAATAGGCTTTGTCCAAGGTGGTTTTGCCCAACTGTAGATGAGCGTAAGTGTTCTGAGCATGAGGTGGGTGCTATGACGTTGGTAAGGGAGGTGTCAGTTTTTTTTCTGGTACTGGAAATTGAACTCAGGACCTTGTGTTTGCCAGGCAGTCACTGTGCCCCTGAGTTAAATCTCTGGCCCAGGGAAGGTATCTTTTGACTCAAACTATTTTCAGTTTTAGATGAGTCTCTCTGGTTCCAACACCATTGTGAGTCAAGGTGCTGCTATAAACTTAACCACTGTTCCTCCTTCAAATCCTAGCTTGAGCAATGCTTTTCCATGTGGCCCTCACTCATCCAACCACTCTGAGGCCCCTGGTTATGAGCACTATCTCACTGATACCATAATTGCTTACCTCGGTGAACCAGGATGTCGCTGAGGCCAGAGACAGTGTCCTGTTCATCTATTGTTAATGACATCTGGAACTGTGACCTTCGTGGAGCAGGGAGAAGGCAGAGGGTACAGAAGATGCTTGTCGAGTGAATGAATGACTGACAGAATAAAAGACCATTGAAGGATATTTGCCATCATGCTTTCTCTGTGGCAATCAGTTACCTCTGTAACCTTTCAGAATTTCTGACTTCTGATTAGCAAGTATTCCATTCAGTAAGCATTGTGGGCTTCATTCCACATAAATAAATATCAGCCATTTTTTTATGGCTGTGTGGCATCCCTTTGTATAGAGAGCTCTGGTCTAGTTAACCAATCCTGTATCAATGGATTTTATTGTCATTTCCACATTCTTATAAATGTGGAGTTTTGTCATTTCCAAATTCTTATAAATGTGCAGCCTGGGAAGGATGAGAAGAAGCTGGTTGTTTGAGGGAAGGACATTGAGGCAGAGGGACCATCATGGAGAGTTAGATAGGTGCAGAAGCCACACTCCTCCTTACCTGCAGCCTTCTTTAATCACCCTGTCCGCCTGGCTTCCTTCTCCTGTGGACATCATGTGCATGTGCTATCCTCCAGCCCCTCTCTGCCATGTCCAAAAATGTAAAATTGATTTAACAGTACCCTGCACAGTATATGACACCCCCCCCATTCTACAGATGAAGAAACTGAGGCTTGGGAAAGTCAGCTGTTCCATGAGTCAGAGCTAGGATTTGAAACCAATTCACTCGTTCCAAAGCCTGCATTCCTCACCAAACCCTAATTTAGCCTCACTCATGTGACAACAAATGAGGGATTAACTGTGGAATCCACGGTGCCTGGGCCAGCACTGTCTCAAGCCCGATCTAACCTTGTAATGGGTGACCTTGACCCGTGGCTTGCTGGCTTCAGAAGAGTGGGAAAGAACCAGAGGAAGCTCTTATGTTTTAGTTTTAAATTACAAATGTAATACGTGCTTGTGCAAAAGGAAAAAAAAAAAGATGAAACAGCCACTGAAAATACCTCCATCTCCGGCTCCCTAGGGAAATGGCTTTTAAGAGCTCGGTACCTTTTAAAATGCATATGCAAACACGCGCAGTTATTGTTTTTATAAAAGCAGGACCATGTCCTTGACTGTCTCTCAGCCAGTTCCAAGCCAGCACCTACAGACCTTCCTCATCATGCCGCGTTCCATAGAAGGAAGGTATTTCAGCTTATTCAGCCAGACCCTGGCTTTAGACACTTAGCCTGCTTCCAGTGCTCCGTAACAAGTAACGTCCTTGTGCATGCATCCGTGCCGAGAGCAGGTATTTCTGCAGCATTAGAAGTCTAATTGCCACATGAAACTGCATGTGAGTCTCACTCATTGACAGGTGCTGCCAAATTGCCTTCCGAAGGTCCTTCCAAAGCAGCGCCCGCTCCTGAGCGGCGTGGGAGAGAGGATGACTCTGAAGCCACAAATGACGCAGAGCTGTGCTGTACATAGGGGCTGCCTTCCGTTCTGCTCCCTGAGACCTAGTGCGGGGACTGCCACCAGGAGCTCCCAACATGCAGGCCCAATTTGGGATAGAAGATGGATTTTGATAAAAGAGGTTAAATAACAGGTTTTTCCATTCCACCTTGTAGGAATGGGATGGGGGGCGGGGGTGCCGGGCCTCCAGCCAATAGAGGACCAAGAGTTGTCAGGAGGGCTTATAAAGCTTGCTATTTCTGGCATTTTTTCTCTTTCTCTGCTGATTATGCAGCAGAATCGCACAGAGGCTGTCGCGGGTGCGTTCTCTCCCTGCCTAGGCTTCTGTGGAATGAGAGTCAGGCTCCTTCTACTTGCGAGACGCTGGTGCATTGCAGGTGTGTTTCCGCAGAAGGTAAGTGGTGATAGCTGCCGCCTCCCAGGGTCAAGGTGGTCAGGCTGGCGCTGCAGGGTAAAGATAGATGATATCAGGTGGAGACAGGCAGAGATCTGGATTAGTGCCTGTTATGTTCTAGAAGGTAAATGCTTTGGAGGTTCAGGACTTGCCACTTCTTCCTGAAAAAGGATACTGGAGATGATTAGGATTGGCTCTATAGGAAAAGGTCAGCCTCGGGTCTTGGTGCCCAGAGCATTGTGAGTGTCCAGAGTGCCCAGGAAGCATTCATGCATTCATTCAGCATGTTTTACAAGGGGCCTGGCTAAGTGTGTGTGTGTTGTCTGCCTGAATCAGACTAGAAACAAGGAGATCTGTGATGGGGACAGTCCATGGACAGCTCCATGTAGGAGCCTGGAAGGCACCTGGCCTGAGAGGTGGGACAGGCCTTGCATGAGGGCAGGAGGCAGGAGGAGTGGCTGGGGACATCTCCAGGAGCCAAGTCTGGGCTGTCTCTTCCATTGGAATTTTGGAGACTGGGGATTTAAGAAACATTCCTCCTCCACTTTGATGAATGCCAACTTTTCCTTTTGTCAAGTAAGTATATGGGAAACTAACCAGAAGAAAGGACAGCAACAAGTGGGTCACAGCTTCAGGGCAGACCCACCCACATGATAAGCAGGAGGGAGACTGCATGCAAAGCCTGGCAGGAATGGCACTTGCTAGCTGTCCCTGGGGAGGCTGCTTGTGTGTGCCGGGAGCTGGCTGAGTTGGGGGTGGGGCTCCTTGATGTTGACAGCTCTGTATCCAGCGACCAGCAGGCCCAACCTCTTCTGGTTCTCTGCTTTATCACAGTCATTGTTGGAAATGTGGCTTCGTGTGTGTGCATCGAAGAAACAGAACCTGCCGGCTTCTCTCATTTGGAACATCCAGGGAAACAGAGAGTAAGGGAGGGTGGAGGGAAGAGAGAGAGGGAGAGACGGAGAGAGAGAGAGTGGGGTGGGGAAGCTTCTGTGCCTCCTGGAAAGAGTCCCTCTTAATCCCACTGGGTCTGAGAGCGAGCGGGAGGCAGCGGGCCCAGGGCTGCAGCCAGCCAGCTGGCCAGGAGGAAATGACTGTCAGGTGCTGCCTTTGCCACCAATACAGTCTGTGACATGAGCCAAGCGCCTTAAGCCTTCCAAGTCTCAGTGTCTTCATTCATAAAACAGGAACACTGATTCCTGCTTCCCCTGTGGCTATGGTTGCATGTAAGAGCACACGCAGGAACACAACTACCACACACGTGGCCTAGTGTTGACTGTAGGAGTGAACAAATGACCGAGGACATGGGCTCTGCTGGGAGGAAGTCTGGACACACACACAGGGTGTGTGTTTGTGTGTGCACCTGTGTGTGTGTGTGTGTGTGTATGTGTGTGTGTGACTGGGAGCCTTCCCTGTGCCTTGGGTTAGAGCCTTGGCTGAGTTCACTGAAGTTCTTACTGGTCATCTCGAAATGGACCAGCCTGCAGTTTAACACCTCCTAGTGACTTACTGAGATAGGCCGGCAGCCATGTGTTAGTGGGCTCTCAGTAGCCCAGTGTGTTCCAGCCACGCTCAGTAACGTGTGTGCCGAGAGCCTGGGCTGCAGAGGATGACCCAGGGAGGGAAGGACATTGCCAGGGGCAGGGGGCAGAGTGGCTGGAGAACTGCCATCCCACATAAGGTCCCTGCCTGGAGAATGAAAGCTGGGCCCCATTTAAGACCTGATCATGAGGTATTGCTCTTTCTTGGTGTCTGTGTGACCTTGGGAAGGTTACTTCACCTGTCTGATCCTATAAAATGACAGGTTGTTAGGAGGATTATCTGGGACTAGATATATAGTATAAAGCACATTGTTGGTGGTCAGTAACTACTATGCTCTCATGGGGAAGGGACCCCGGGAAGGCTATTTTTTTAGGTACTTGAGATGGACTCTGTTGCCTTGTACACACTATGCAAGTGCTGTACCACAGCCTTAGCTACATCTTCAGCTCAGTAAAAATTTCATTAGATACAGAGTCTCTATAAGATGCCCAGGCTGGCCTTGAATTTGTGACACTCCTGTCTCTGCTTCCCAAGTAGCTATGATTACAGCCACCATGCCTGACTTCTGAGAGCTTTTGATGAGGGCTCAGGGTATCTGGCATACATACGGCTGGCATGTACCAGGCACCCGCTAAATACTTACAGGAAGACAGAAAGTATCCAGCCACAGGGAACCCAAGATATAGGCTCCTCCTATAGGCCACTGTGTCATTGCTGGATAATCTCAGGCAAATTTTTTGCTCTTATTTGGCCACTGAGTCCCTCAGAAACAATTCAGGCTGGGCCTCTAACTCTTTTAATTTTGCTGTATTGGAAACCAAGGGTGTGGGAAGGGACCCAGAAGGGAGCGAATTCCATGCTCAAGATTAACATCCTTTCTGGGACTGGAGGTGTCCCTGATGGTGCGTCCTGCTCCCTTGTGCACTAAGCAAGCAGTAATTAATGAATGTAGGAGCGGAAGAGGGGTGCTGTCCCAAGGAGGCAGCTCAGGCTTAGCTGGGCAGCCTGCCAGTGTCACCATCTCTGTGTGGCTAAAGGCTTGGTGAACGTTTAGACATGTGGTCAGTCACTACTGAGGGCCTACAAAATCACAGACAGTAGGTTCACTAGCTTCTGCTAGGCTTTGGGAAGCCATTTTCCAGGGAGGCCTGCATTGAATGTCTTGTGGAGCTGAGCACTGGAGTAGGAATCCAGAGGTCTGGGTTTTCAGTTTCGTTGCCTGGATTTCTAGCTGTGTGCCTGTAAGCAGCTTGCTTATCTCTCTGCAAAGGACAGTAGGCCCTGGAAGGGACAAAGTTAGCATCTAAGGTAGTTTTGATTGGTAAAACCTTGTTCTGTTGGACTCACCCCTAGGAGACAGTGCCTCTAAATGGCCTCTCTTCACATACTCACTCTCTCTCTCTCTCTCTCTCTCTGTCTTTCTCTTTCTCTCTCTCTCTCTCTCTCTCTCTCTCTCTCTCTCTCTCTCTCTCTCTCTCTCCATGGGCCCTCCTGCACTCCACCCATTTTAGCAGTCATCACTGCTCACCCCTTGCTGGGCCACAGTTCTGGAGTCCTCTTGAGCCTTCTCCCAGCCTCCAGCCTCCACCCTTAACCCTTAGAATATGTTCTCAAGAAGCCATCCAGACGTCTGGGAGCTGTGTGATGTGCCTGTCCCAACCCTAGACCTTCAAAAGCCCTCTGTTGGATGCCCCTTACAAGCTACTGGGTCCACTGGAAACCTCCCTCCGGAAGGCTGGGCACTAGAATTTTCTCGTGTTTGCAGTCAGCAGGATTCTGCCTCCGCCTGAATCATGCTCCCTTTCTCTGACCACACTTTCATATCCCTCAGCTCTTTGTCTGCAAACTCCTTTGTCCAGAGTGTGTTTCGTGTACCCCTCAGACCCTTGCTTATTCACAGGCATAGTCCTGATGTTACGGGTCTTAGAGGCCTTCTCTGATTGCCCCCCTGTCCGTGTCCTGGTCCTGTCATCCATACTGTGATGCTCTGGAGGACATCGCCCCGTGGGTGATTCACCTTTATTCTCATGCCTGCTGCCAACCTGGAATACAGAGAATGTCTTCTTAGGAAACATTCGTGTAGGCAGTAGATACAAAGAACTTGCACATTAAGGCTTTGGGACCTAGACAGACTGGATTAGAATCCTCAGTTCATGGTTTCATTTGCTTGTAACCTTGGACAAGCTGGCTAATTTCTCTAAGTTGCAAGATCATGAGGATTAACAGGATGACACCCCTATGGATACCTTCTTCTGCTTGCTGGACAGTAAATGTTCTGGGTTTCCTTGGAACATTTACAAGGTCTCTTTCATTTGTTCCAAGCAGAGAAAACAGAGACCTAGGTCAGTAGCCCCAGTGCCCTGCACAGAGGAACTCTCCATACAACCCCAAACAGAAGCAAAAATAGCAGCTACATAGGGCAACCTGAGAGGCGGAAGCCACAGGCCAAGCGGATGTCAGCTGCCTCGAGGCCCCACTGAGGCTCCTCACAGGTACCGAACTAAGCAGCCCTCACGCCTGCCCTCGCTGGCTCCTCCAACCACAGCATCAGATAAGGCCGTGGAAAAAACGCTGGCTTCCTCTCTCCGGGGAGGGGTAATCGCGGTGCCATCTGAAGGGTATGCTCGATCCCCAGTTGCCTCCCTGGCCTCTCCTCACCCTCCCCTTGCCTGCTCTGCTGTCCCTGTTGTCTCCTTGCTGGCCAAAGTGGCATCAGCACATTCCCACATTGGCACCTTGGCACAGGCTGTTTGCTACGTGAGATGTGTCCCCCAGCACTGCCTGGCTCACTCTCTCACCTCCTTCTAGTCTTTGCCCAACAGTCATTTCTTCCCATGAAGCCCACTTTGACCACCTGTTTAAACTGGTATGTCCTCCTGATTCCCCTCACCTGCTGGACTCTTTCTTTCCTTAGTTCTGATAGCCTTTCAGCTACTGTCAAACTACTAATTTACTGTATGAGTATTGCTTATTTTCTCCAATGCAAGAGCATAAGCTCCAGAGATCTTTATTCACTGATCCTTCCCACGTACCCAGAATAGTACCTGGTATAAAGCAGGTGCTCAAGAAATGCTGTCACTGTGTGGACACATGAGTGCATGAATAAAAACCTGGCAATCAGAAAGGGATCAAGCTGCACAGGGGACACAGGTGCACACATTAAGGAGAGGGGTGTTCAGGGCTGCAGATCCAGGCATGGACTCACAGTGTCACCAGGATTCATCTCCCTTTGCCAGAAGCCCCTGGTGATCCTTGAGGTGAGTTATCTAGGCCAGAGAAATCAGTTGTGAGTGTAGTGCCTTGTAGGAGGGATGCTTGCAATAGTTGAGTTTGGCTTTAAACCATGCTTTTCTGGCCTGAAACCTGTTTCTTTCTCTTCCTAGCCATGTGGCTGTCACCTTGTCTCTCTGTGTTTGTTTCCTCACCTGTAAGGTGAACTAGCTTATTCTGACCACACCTGAATTGCATGCCAAGTGCCTGGCTCCAAGTAGATGGTCAGCAGATGGCTGATTATAAAACTTGTTAGTTGAGCGTATTAGTCAGGTTAGGCAGAGTTATGCAGCAGTAATAAATAACCCCTAAGGCTCTGTTGCTTATCACAAGAAGGTTTTAGTTTTTCTCTTGCTACATGTCCCATGATAGTCAGAAAATGACTAGTGGTGGCTCTTCAAAATCAGTGGGGTACAGGTTGGTCAAGTCTTTACCATCTGGACTTTGGTTTGTGTATAGAGACAGCATGAAAAGCTCATTTTGCTTTTCTGTGCTCCCACCCAAAAGAGACTATTTCACCTTTACTCATGGCCCCTTGGCCTAAATTAGCTCCCTGGTGGGTGTGACCCAGAACACGTGTCCTGTGTGCCAAGGAGGAGAGGCTGATATTGGGGAGCAGTAGTAAAGCTTATCACAGTGGCCACATCCTTCCCAGCCCTCTCCAGGGAAAGGAAGGGAACTGAGGGAAATGTGGGGAAACTGAGACACAGTTAAGAGCCTCCTGGAACTGTGGTTGGCTGAATGGTGCCCCTTAGTATATCCGTTTCCTAATCCCTGAGACCTGTGGGTGTTACTTTCTTTGGCAAGAGGTTTTACAACAGTGCTTAAGTGAAGGGTTGTGAGACAGAGCGACGATCCTGGGTGGGCTCTGTCTAATCTCAGGGTCTTCTTTTAAAAGGGGCGCAGAGGGAATCAGAGTGAAAGGAGCGGGCAGTGTGAGGATGGAAGGAAGCAAGGCGAAGTGACGGGCTGTGAAGATGGAGGAAGGGGCCACAGTCGTCGGCTGCACTGGAAGCTGGGAAAGCAAGGAGATGCATTTCTTTGGTGCCTCCAATGCAGCTAGCCTTGGCTGACAGCTATTTTCCCTGTAGTCTGGTGAGACTGATTTTGAACTTCTGGCCTCCAGAAATGTAAGAGAAGATTTTGTATTGTTTTAAGCCACCAAGTTTGTGATTCGTTATTGCATCCATAAACAGCTAGTGCATCTCCTTGAATCAGAATACTTGAAACCCAAGGAATAGAAGCCTTTGCTGTCTGCTCAGACAGAGCAGATCCTTTCCTTCTTTTGGATATGCTCTTCACAGTGCTCACTTGCCACACTTGTGCACATTTAGAGCCTTTCCTTATCATAGACACCCCCATCACACACACACACATACTTTCTCAGCCAAATCATGGTCTCTCAGTGCTTGGGACTGAGGTGAACCCTGTGATGGTCACCAGTGTCTTAGGTAAGGAGAGGAGGCTGATGGGGACACTGGTGTAAAGGGCACCTGTGCTTTGGGCAAAGGACCTGGCACTATCCAAGAGTGGCCCAGTCGGCATAAGAGAAGAGGTTGAACAGGAGGGTAAGGAATGGGGCTAGAGGAATCTGCAGGAACGTCAGGACCAAGGTCATTGCCCCCTGAAGACCGTAGGAAGACCGAAGGACTTTAAACTGGGAAGTGACTTATGAAGTGCTTATCATGGCTGGACCCCACTGAACTAATACATAATTTGTGGGATGTGGACTTCATTGCTTTTCTGAAATCCAAACAAATTCCAGACTCTGAAACTGCATGGGCACTGGTTGAGGGCCGTGGACCTGTGAACTGTCCCTCAGGCTCCTCCCAGGCTCAGGCTCGGGAGGGCCCACAGGGCCCTCTGACAGCTGCCACCACCACAGGGCCTGCAGTCTCTGGTTTCCTCTGTGTTCCTCCACAGCCTGGACCTTCTCATCAGCTGGGGTTAAGTTGGGTTCTGCTGGCTCAGGGCAGAGGGTAAGGCTCAGGGTAGGGGTAGGCTAGGTATTCAGACATTTTTGTTATGAATTTCAAGGAGGAGAAAAAAAATTTATATGACTCACCAGAAAAAGAAATCAGAAGGAAGTGTGTGACCAAGGAGAGGAAATTAGGGTTTGTAATCTGAGTGAGTCACCCCCTTTCTGACTCCTGGGTGATCCTTTGCTCTTGGCAATCAATGTTCATTCATCTCTGAGACTCAGCGCTGGATTCCGCAAGACACACTGGGCCGTTGTGATTTTCCTGCGGCTCCCAACCTGCTCCCGCTGTGGCCGTCGGTGTGGAGTTCTGGTTTTGAATCATTGCCATGTTGTTTTACTGATTGCTTTACCCGATGCTTCTTCCCTGCCCAGCCCTGCTGGGAATCCTGTTGGCTGGTCCCCTCCCTGGGTCATCACAGCCCATTCTGTCTGGCTTCCAGCCTCATCTTCTCTAGCCCATTCTCCGCCTTGAAGAACTCGGCTCATGTTCTAGGCTTTATCTTGACTCTCCGGCAGGCCCTGTTTGTCATGAATGGGGCTTTTCAGGCTCTAGGCCCTGAGGGGTGCTCTTCCTTCTGCCTTCCTCCCAGCTGTGCCCTGTCTCCTCACCTGGGTAATTCTGCTCCTCCTATGGCAGGGCTTTGGGGAAACCATCTCCTCTGTGAAGTCTCCAACCCAGCTCCTGCCCAAGCCCCTGTATGTTGGCTCTACCCAAATTCTAATTCCTGTTCCTGTCTGCCTCACTAACCATAAGCTTTAGGACAGAGACTGTCCTGCACATCACTGGGACCATCCCAGCATTCAAATCACAAGGCTGTTTTCAGCAAGACTTGGTGTCCTTGGGACAAACAGCTTCTACCTGGCCCTTTGCTCAATGGTGGCTCCCGAATTGCTTTCCAGGGAACTAGAAGCCATTTCCCGTGGTAGCAATGTTTGAAACATTCTAGTGTCATGAATGCAGATTGATTTCAGGTGCCTTTCTCCACTTCCTGTTGAATCAAGTGTCCATTTCCCTCTGTGCATTTATTTCTTGGAATACTGCCTCTCCTGTGACTTTTCTGTTTGACTCTTGTGCCTTTTTGTCTACTGGCATCTCGCTTTCTGTTTAATTTGACGGAGCCATTTCTACATTGTGTATATTAACTGTCTCATAGTTGGTGCTGATATTTTCTTAGTCTGATGTCCTTTTCATTTCAATTTTATTATGCTTCCTTCCACAGAAGATATTAATGTGTATATATTTGAATCTGTCAATCTCTCTGCCTCCGTGATTGCTTCAAGGGCTGAGGAAGTCATCCTGCCTCCATGGATCTGATAAACATTCTGTTCTTTTTTCTGATTATTTCCCTTTAACAAGACTTGTTACACTTAACTCTTTAATCCATTTGCAGTGCCTTTAGGTGGGTTTCTTACCATCGGTGTCTAGTTCAACACTCCTAAATAAGCTAATCCAGTTGTCCTCATTCTGTTTATTAAGTGATTGGTCTTTGTCTCTTTGTTTCTGATAGGTGAGAGAAAATAGAGTGATTGCTCTGTGTGTGGCTTCAGCACAGTTAGCGAGTCTGGCTTTGGTACTTGCAAGCTGTGTGACCCATGAGCACATTGATTAAATTGAGCTCCTTTTCTTCTCCGTAAAACTGGATATTAATATCTCCCTCCAGGGATGATGGCGAGCACTGAGTGAAGTATCATACGTAAAGCACGTCACATGGTAACGGCATAAACTCTGTGCCCTCTTTAATCACAGTGTCTCCATACCTAGCTGGAACTTTCCGTACTTGTGCTATTTCACTGACTTAAAGCTCTCATTTTAATTAAGTAATCAGGTCTTTTTGAGACAGGGTCTCACCATGCAGTTCAGGCTGGCCTTGAGCTCACTTTGTAGCTCAGGCTGGCCTCAAACTCACAGTGATCCTCCTGCTTCAGCCTCCCAAGTGCTGGGATTATAGGCATGTGCCACCACGCCCAGCTTTAAATTCTTGTTTTATATCACTACCACATTGCTTAATTGTTGCTTCACAGGACATTTTACTCTCTGAAAAAACCAGGCATCCCTCCCATTGCTCTGTGAATTTTGCCATAAACTCACACCTGTGTTTGTTTTCAGTACATGTTGGTTCCTCCATTCTGCACTATAATCCTCCTTAGTGACATGTAAGCGGTCGTCTTCCTCCAAAATGGGCACCAGGTTTCTCGCCCTCCTGACGGCCTGACCTCAGCTCACTCTGGTCCCTCTCTCTGACAACCGTGTGTCACCTGCTGTTACCTAGACCCTCTCCATCTAAGTGCCTCATCACCCTGTAGTCTTCCTGCTGCTGCCTGTGTCCCCACTTGGCCTCAGGCTCCCCTGGGGGTCTGTTCTGTGTCCTGAGTACCCCTCAGAGCCTGGCAGTTGGCGGGGGACATCCTAGATGCGTGGGTCACTGCTTGGGGAGGGACCTTCTTTAGGTCCAGGCTCAGAGGCCCCAACAGTGTGATAGCTGCTGCCTGTGACAGTGGCCTGTCTACGCCACTTGGCCTTGGCTTCCCTGGTGGCACACTAAGAAGTCTCTGAAGTTCAGCCAGTTGACACCTTTATCTAAGTGGGTGGCTTGGTTGGGAAGATGAATTAGAATAATTCAGTAGCATATGCTGCATCTTAGAATGCACTTGGTGCTCTCTGTTTTCTGGTGGGAGGAACAATCCTATTAGGACAGAGCGCCCTTCTGCCCTCCTGAGTGTTTAGGAGAGAGCTCAGACCTGGGCGGTCAACAGCAAAGGGGTGGCGCTTAGTCTGGAGAGCCTCTGGAGGGGAAAGGGGGGACTGACTTTCTAAGGCACCGGGGTGTGCTGCATTCTTCCAGGGGCAGGCAGATCCCTGCCAGTTCTGTTCCCATTTTACAGGGCAGGAATCTGAGGATGAGATGAGACCTCTACTCATGGCCATGTGTAGCTACTAAAACCTAGATCTTTGAGCTTGTAGGCCTGTACTGCTCCAGTGTTCTCTCCTCTCCCAGTCCAAGCTGTTCTATTATGATACCTAAAAACATACCAGCAGTGTTTACAAATATCATTTCCTGTGTTATCTGGTACTGACAGAAGGAAGTAAGCCTGGCACATTGTCTGTGTTAGATTTTGGGGTTAGATGCAGAAATGCCAAGTTCAGGTGGCCTAGAAAAATCTTTCTAGGTCAAATTACAATTTCAAAAGATTTTTTTTTCTTCTCCTGTTTCTTTTTTTTTTTAACCGCCTCACGATCCAACGCTGTCATTGACATATTTCTCTCCCAACAATACAAGGCCTTTGTGGCATGATTGAGGGCTTGTTTTGTAGCTTTGGGGAGAAAATATCTTCCAGATCATCTGCTGCATTGTCTCAGTCACTCTCACTCCCCCGTGCCACAGTCACACCCGATGTACGCTCATGTGGCTTTTAGTTAATTGTCTTTGGCAAGAATCAGTTTTGGGACTTGTTCCCAACCGCTCGGAGGAGAGCGAATTGTCAGGCACAAATACTGGCAGTGCTGAGTAGCCCAGGGCTCTAGCCTGCTGACCGCAGCCAGGCCCCTGGGGAGGAGCCTGGGGTTGGACAGCTCCACGCTGTGGGAGGGAGTGGGGCCGAACCACAGAGGTAGCCCAGCCTCCTCCTCTGGAACAGGGCTTGCTGGGTTCAAATCCTGCCTCTGCTGCTTACTAGCTGTGCGGCCTCACTTGACCTCAGTTTCCTCATCTGTGCAGCAGGAGCCTTTGTAATAGTGACTTGCATCCCGGGGTTACTGGGAGGAGGGCGTGAGTTAACATTTGTTAATCAATGAGAAGAGTTCCTGGCTTGTTCGTGAGTGCTGTGCGGATGTCGTGCAAGTTAGAATGAACAAACGATTCTAGCTGTGGCGGATGCTATCCCAGTACAGCCTGCTCCTCCTCAGAACCGAGTCACCTGCTCTGCCTGCTCTTGCCCAAGGCTCTCCCTGGGAACTGACTTTGGGGGGAAAACGGATGCTCTGTCAGCCTGGGCAGCCTGGGCCCCATAACTGGCCCTTTCAGGGGGAATATAGGGCTTGGCTTCCTGCCTTAATTTGGAACATCTTCCAGGGCTGTCCTGCCACTCCAGCTCCCCTTGGAGCAGGCTGTCCTTGTCCCTTTGCCCATCCTGGTTTCCTCACCCCACTATTGTGCTCCCCAATAAACTTCATTCATAGATTTCACAGGCACCCATCTGGATGCTGAGTTAATTCTGACCTGCATTTTAAAATGCGTATTTCAAAAGCTTTATATTTCGAGAAGCTCCAGGAGGAGTAAGGTTCCCACCAGCCTGTCCTCCAGTCTCTGGGTGTGCACCATTTATTCTCACTCTGCCTTTCCTGTAATCTGCCAGCTCTGAGAGGGTGAGTCTGCCACTCTTCAGGTGAAGAGCAGGAGGCCTTGTTTGGGGCACAGTACAAAACTTGACAACCAAGAGAACTGCTGAGGGGCCCAGCACGTGCTCACCCGTTCACCTCCTCCAGGTTCAGGTGAAGAAACTGAGTCCCAGGGACCAGAGGACCTTGTTCAGGGTCTCACTGAGCAGGACCCAACCCTCAGAGGAGGTGGTGCCTTGGGGCACAGCAATCAGGCTTGTCCTAGGAGTCATACACAGGGTACTCCGTTTTGGCATTTTAGTCCAATAAAGGCCTTTGTAAGTGTCCCAGGAGGGGGGCAGCCGGTCTGGGCTGGGAGTGCCTAGGAGTAGTGGCTTCCTGGAAGGGGGCAGCATAGGAGTTGAGCGGGAAAGAAAGAACAAGTTCCAGTGGAGGCAGGACCCTGCTCCGCCTGTGTGGATGTGTGGGAGAAACGTGCAGAACAAGCATGGGGCAACGGAAGCGCGGGTCACTTGGGCAGGCAGAAAGCTGCCGGGGCAGGTTCCCCAGCGCCTCGTATGTTACCAGGGAGGATCTGAACTCTTCCCCAGGGAGGAGATGGGACTTGGCAGAGAATGGCTTGGGCCCACCAAGCAGTCCCTGCTGGCTTCTCACTGCCTGACCCAGTCCAAGCTGAGTAAGTCACTGTGAATGAGGGAAGGGATGGTGGTGCTGGCGAATGAAGGTGCCCGCTGCAGTGTGGGGACAAGTGGGAGCAGGACTGTGGATCTTCCCACTCCCCATCTCCAGAGAGGCCCATTAGTACCAGCTTCCACCAGCTGAGAACGCACTTGTTGGGTTCTCCTGTGGCACAAGCCAGGTGGAGGGGCACAGACACAGGAGTCCAATCCGATGGCTTCCTGGCCCCAGCCCTGCTCCTCACCCTGACCCACTTCCCAGCCCAGCTCCCCACAGCCGCGTGCAGTGCCTGCAGCCCCCTTGGAACCGTTCCCCCTCACAGCGGCCAAATGAAAATGTTTGTTGAAAACAACATGTGCATAATTAAAGCTTAATGAGCGCTTGTCTGTTTGGAATGTGCAATTAGATTTATAATCGGGGATGGGAGCGAGCTCCAAATGGCTTTAAATGGAGCTGAGAGAGAGGATAATTTTTGCCATAAATCTGCAGCGATGCAGTCGATGTGAAAGTTATCAGTGGGAGCACCAGGGAAGAAACTGAGGCCTGCTAGGCCACCGTGCTGTGCCCACTTGGTCATCCTGCCCAGGGGACAGGATGCTGTGGTGGGACCCACTGATGGCACTCACTGCTGGCCTTAGAGATAGGTCTGCTCTGGGTTGGAGCTGTTGATTGAGCCAGCTATGGTGTGGATTCCTGCTGCTCTGGTCCCAGCATGGCTTGGGCAGATGCAGGTTGGCGCAGGACCAAGCCCTGGACTGGACATGGCCCCTTATTTTGTTCTCTGCTTATTACTGCACTCGGAGCATATAGTGAGGCCTCAACCAACATTTGCTGGATGAATTCTTCTTTATCAGACACTTTCCTTAAACAAATCACTCTGTCTGTGGACCTCAGTCTTCCCACATCTGCACAGAGAATTGAATTTGGCTATTGCTGATGGTTGCTCTTTGAGGTCTGAGGTTTTGGTTCTGGAACCAACGGTGGCTGGGGCAGCATTTAGACCAGCACTGTCCAACAGAGCTGAAATGCGAGCCACATAAGTGATTGTAAATTTCCTTGTAGCCATATTCAAAAAAAGTAAAAAGAAACCCATGAAATTAACTATAATATAGTTCAGCTAACCCAGTGTATCTAAAGTGTCATTTTAATATGTAGCCAATAACATATAACGTTTTGGGTAAAATCTTTTAAGTTGTCTTTGTGGTTGTTTTGTTGTAGGTCTTTGAGATCTGCTCTGTATCTTATACTCAAACACATTGCAGTACAGGTGAGCCACACTTCCTGTGCTCCATAGCACCCTGTGGCTGGTGGTCACCAATCCGGACAGCAGAAATCTAGAAGCATGGTCTAAGCCTGGTAGGAGGGCTCTGTGAAGTGGGACAGTGGTTGCAGCCTTCCACGGGAACAAGGCACCTCGTAGCACTCACCTACGGTATCTGTTGTGACCATGACTCTTGATTTTTTTATTGACTAAAAAAGTAGCATCAACACCTATCAGTAGTGGAGACAGAGTCCTGCAGGAGCAATTTCTAGCTGAAGGGTAGATAAGGTTCCAGATGCAGGGTCATGAAGTCCCTTGTTCTGGTCACTCATGTTCAAGGTAGGAAGTTAGTGTGGGCTTTTGGGAGCCACCATCCTGGACTGCAGATTCAACCTGTGTGGCCTTGGGCAGATTCCTTAACTGCCCTGGGCCTCAGTCATAGTGCTGGATTTCCAATAAGAATGCCCAGCATTATGTCCAGAAAAGCAGGAGCACCAATCAAAAGAAGAACAGTTTTGGAGATAAATTGATATTTGATAGGAACAAAGCACAAAAATCATCATCATGGGGAAAATAACCCCTCTGTTTTACTATCTTTACAGTCTTTAACTTATAAATTCCGTTTCAAATTGCATGTGCTAGGCTGAGGGTCCAGGGGTCTTTTCCGTAGTTATGACCTCAGAGACTTGTGGGAAGCCCCTTAGTTCATCATTTGCAGAAAAAGAAATTACAGCAATGATTCAGTAGTAAAAATAAGGAATAACTCACACTTATTGAATGGTTTCTTGATGCTATGAGGCAATGCTCCAAGTACTTTCTATAGTTTATTTACTCCTACGGATATTCGTACCCATTCTCCAGCCTAAGGAAAGTGAGACACAGTACTTGACTAAAAAACAATCCCATAGACTAAGAGCAAGCCTAGGATTTGAACTCTAGCAGGCTGGCATCAGAGCCTGTGTTTGCAAGCCGTATGCAATCATGCTTCTCCAAGAGGGGATGGGCATTGGGTCCATTTGAGCCTGGGGCTTCCCTGGCCATCGTGGCCTAGGCCAGTGTTTCTTCTCTCTGCACTGGCTTCTCCGCCCACTCCCTGCCCCAGCTCCCTGTTGTCCTGATGCGTATCTCCTCGTGAGACTTCCACATGCGACCGCACTCACAGCAGGGCCCAGCTTGCCACTGCCACGCTCACTGCCTCTATCTTTTGAGCCGTACTTTATCTGTGCAGAATGGGTGTTCTCACAGCCCGTGTGGGGCCGGTGGAAGCAGTGTGTGCTGCTTTGATTGTTTCCTCTTTAGATCTCTGTGAGGCATATCTCTTGGTGTCTGTGACTGGCTGAGCCGAAGGCTATGCATCCTCAATCTTTGATCTGTGTCTCTGTGCAGAGGGGAGGAGCAGCCACATCTTCAGAACAAATGTTGCTTTGGTACCTGGGGTTGCTCTGGTACCTCTTCTCTGCCCTGAGCCTGGTTGTGGAGCCTTAGAATCTTTAGAGGTTCCAATGAGATGACTGGGCACAGAGCAGCGACCAGTGCTGGTGTACAGTAGGTGCTCAGGGCCCCTGCTTACAGTAGTCTTAGATGGCATTTTCCCTGCTCTTTGCCCAGCCCCCTGCCTGTGTGTCCTGCATCATGGCACTTCCAAGCTCCTGGTTTCAGAATCTATCTCTTGGAGATCCTCTTCCTTGTTTCTGTTCCTGTGCTCGCCTTATTCCAGCCTGTGTCACACATGTCAACGAAGAGGCCGTCATTCAGTATCTCAAACATTAGACTGAATTCATTGCCTTACTTTACAAAGGCATTCTTTCTAAATCAAGCAGGAGCAGGTCTTTGCAAGCTTTATGGAAACTCTGATATAGGAAGGACATTCAGAAGCAAGAGGTTCTGGGGCTGGCTGTCCTTAGCTGTGGACATATGGCTATTGGAGTAAGACCATTATTGATTGGTTGACTTTTAGAGGGCGAGTGATTTCATAACTGTCACTGACCAATCACAAAACCATTTTAGTGACTATTTGTTTGCAGCTTGACCAAAGATTGGCCTCTCTTTTACTTCACTGACTTGTAGAATAGAAGGAAGCTGGAGGACTGTCGGCTTCTTTGAAGGCCCAGGGGCTCTGCATCTTGATGATCATGATATGCCTGGCATCTGGCACAGTGTTTGGCACACAGCAAGCACCCACGAGGTACCATTCAGCAAATTGCTGTTGTCCCCCTGTAAGCGCCGAATCCCTTGCTTTCCCCTTTTTTCAGTGCTTTGTGATTATTTAATCATGTTTTCAACTTTCCAGGGAATAGCAACAAAATGTTTGGGATCATATTCCTTAGCATATGGACACTACCATGATACAACAAGGGCACTGGCTGCTGTCACTCTGCTTTGTCGTATTTCAATTAGATCTTAGGTCCAGGACCAACAATGAGAATGAGTTGGGGGAAAGACATGGGAAAGTTGGGGTCCAGGCCGAGGGGCTGGATGGAACAGGATGAAATGCCCCACCTTCCTGACTAAAGCCAGGATGAGTGTGACACAGATATTGGGGAAAGTAGAGAGTGTTGAGGGGATGTAATTTTTCAATAATATAGAATACAAGGTCATCTGCTAGATTAGGAGGGGCTGATAAGAAGTTATTAACTTATCATGTAATAATACTTATAATAATACTTATCATTTAAGTACCTGTCAAGATAGTTAAGATTGTGAAACATTTTGTTACAGAGATTAATACATATCTGATATCTGATAGCAAATATCATAAACCTTGTGAGGTAGGAATAATAGTGGGCATGACTTCCGTTTTATAAGTGAGGAACCTAAGCAAAAAGAAGTTAAATCCAGGGCCACAGCCAACATGTGTTGGAACCAATGCTCAGATTTAGGAATCAGTGCTGATACCCGGTCTGTTATATAATACACAAATGAGTTAAATCCAAAGTAGATCATTGCTGGGGGAAGAGGAACTTTCACTTTAGACTCAAGAATATAAACAGATGAAGTTAATTTAATGATATATTCTATTTAACCTAATACATTTATTGGGTTGAATGCTTTGCTGGGGGCAGTGGGGAAAGATCTAGGAAGAGTTGGATTTCCATGAGCAGAGTTGGATTTCCATGGAGGAGAGTGTTCTGGGCTGATGCAGGATCAGTGTGCAAGGACTAGGCTCCTCCAACATTGAGGGTGCTGGGAGCTGAAGCTCAGGGCTGGCTGTCATAGAGGCACTGGATCCACAGCTAAGTGTTGTGGAATCCCAGCAGAGTTCCGATCTGAGGCGTGAAGCCACTGCCTAAAGATCCCTAGTGATAGTGAGAGTGGAAAACAGATTGATGGGGGAGCTGAGCAAAGTTTTTGAGAGTGATTGCATCAGGGGAAGATAGGAGGAAATGAGTCCAGACCAGCTTATGGAGACAGAGGTAAGACTACGTAGGAGGTTATGACACGAGATGAGGGAGGAAGAGCAAGTCTGTACCATGTCACGAATTCGATGTTAGATGTGTAGAACCTGAGGTGCTCATAGGCCAAATAAGGGAGCTGCCCAGAGGTAACTTGGCAAAAGGCAAGGGCTTGAGAGGCAGTGGGACATTGCAGCACTGAGAAGCTATGAAAATTATCCAGGGCAAGTGTAAATAAAGTGAGGAGAAAACATTAGACTCACCCACCCATTCCCTCACCCACTCAGCCCATTCCATCCACCAAGGCACCCACCCATTCAGGCGTCAGCCCAGGCACCCCCAAACCCATCCCCACATCCACGTGTTTTTGTTAATCGCACGTCCTTGTCTCTTCACATCCTCTTGGCCATCCTATTTCTTTTTTTTTTGTCTTTTTCGTTTTTATCGGTACCAGGGATCGAACTCACGACCACACACTTGGAAGGAAGGCGCTTATGCCGCTGAGCTAAATCCCCAGCCCCAGCCATCCTATTTCATCTATCCATTCATGCTCTCTGCCTCATTCCAGCCATCAGTCCACATCTCTCAAGTCCTCATCCACTCCTCCTTTGTATGCTTGTACCCATCATCCATTCCTTCATCCCATTAACAAACCAACTCATTATCATGCGTAGGTTTATGTTGATTATATGTTGAAAATATAATATTATAAATATTTGGGCTAAGTAGAATATATCATTAGATTAATTTTACCTGTTCATATTTACTTTTTAAACTGTAGCTACTAGAATATTTAAAATGATACACATGGCTTACATTTATGACTTGCACTGTATTTCTGTTATACAATGCTAATTTATACAACCTGTTATCCATTTATCCACCCATCCATCCATCCCTCCATCCATCCATCCATTTATTCATCCATCATTCATCTAGCTACCTACTTATCAAGCCACCTGTCAACCCATACACGTTGACCTTTATTCCCTTCCACCCTTTCCTCTGCCCCTTCTCACATGCGTTCACCCCACAGAAACTTAGTTTATGTCTGTCATGAGTTAGTGACTGTGGGTCAAACGCAAATGATGAAGCCAAGGCCAGAGCAGGAAGTTGCCTGAGGTAAGACAGAGCTGGGATCTGACTCTCTAAGATCACGGCTCTTTGCTTTTCATTTTGATTATCTGTTTGCTAAGTTCCCTTCCAAAAAAAAAAAAAATTTCTTTGGAGGAACATGGTGTGCTTAGGTTGGGGGGTGGCTGTTGGAATAGGGTCCAAGAGCCCCTCTCCAAGGGGACCGCACTGTGTGGGGACGGACAGATTCTTCAGAAGTCTCTGCGAGCGTGTCCCTGGTGGCTGCCATGAAAGGGTTATCCCTACAGATTCGATATTTGCAAAAATGTGGGTTCTTTCAGATTCCAAAACTCATTTCCATGACAAAACTCCTGGGAAGAGAAGATGAAGGCCTGGCTTTTGCAGAACAATCTTCCAGCTGTAATGACGACTGAAGACGGCAATGGGAAAAGGAATTATAATTAGAATATGAAATGGGGAAAATTAATCTATTCCAGTCGGTGCTAAGAGGATGTTCTGACGTTTCATGGCAATTCTTAGGCTGTTGTTTCTCCGTACCTATTTTTTTCCTTCACATTTTAAAGCATACCAAGATTGTATGGCATGAAAAAAGAATTTTGGCTGAGGGACGGGTACATTATGAAATATACACAGAATTCCATCCCCTGTGCCACTTTGCTGTGTGTCTCTGCATGCCCATGTGGTGTGTGCTGGTGTTCATATATATGTTGCATTCGACAGTCCCAGGCATGTGGTGTATTCGCACATGCCTGGCTTAGCCTCCTCCCCTGCGTGTGTGGCCACGGCGGGTATTGTGTACCACTCACACACAGTGGCTGTGATATGTGCACATAACTTGTGTTGCTTTGTGTCACCCGTGGATGTGGGACAGGTGGGACTGAGTATTCTGTTGAACCCTGAACTGGGTGTGACACAGGCCCACGTGACTGTGGGTTTGTGATACACGTGTGTCCCTAGGCTTATGAACATTGTATGTGTCGTATGCCTTCATGCTCACTTCCGCATACGCTGGGCAGCAGGTGTGGGTGAGAGTGCTTTCCTTCTCGCCTGTGTGCACAGGGAAGAGAAGGTGGCCTGCTGTGTTGGGGGAAGAGGCAACTTGATGACTCTGTCCTTGGCCTGCAAGTCCTTTTCCCTAGGAAGAGTCCCACTCCGGGAGGGCTAAGGGAGGAAGCCCAGGCTTTCTTGCCCAAGATGTCAAGTCAAAGGCTTCCTTTCCTGGAGTCAAAGGGACTGCAGACTCTGGGGTTCCTTTCACCCCTCCCCACCGCACAAGGGCTCTGCCCTGGTAGAGATGGGCAGATACCAGGCCTCTCTATCTCAGGCCCCTCTCCACAGCTGCTCAGCCCAGCATGCTCCAGGGCACTGTGCTGGGCACCCAGGAAGATCTGAACCGAGGCAGACGAAGACCCTGCTGGAAACCTCCACCAGCCAATCCCTGCCGGAAAGCCAGAAGCAAGCTTTACTCTGGCACCTGGCAACTCTTTTTCAGATGTTGGTTGAATGAGTGAATGATTAAGACTACTTAAGTCATGCCGTGCCGGCCTCACAGGACTCCACTGTTCCATCCCTTGCCTGTTCCCAATGGCTCACTTTTCAAATCTCAGCCTTTCCTGAGCCCCTAACACACTATCAAGCCTCTGTTAGGTTACATGGAAGGATCTAGAAACTCTTGGTCTCTCTGTCACTTGGTCTGATCTCTTCACAGCTGTGTGATCTTTAGCAGCTACTTACCCTTGCTTTACCTGTTCTTGATTCAATAGGGAAAAGAATACTTTCTTCCTTGGGCCATTGTAAGAGTTAGAGGAGACCTTTTACGTAAAGCATGTCTCTCAGTGCCAGCTGTATTTGTTCATTCACTGAATGTTTATTAGTTGCCTGCTGTGCTTCCAATGCAGGGAATGAGGCAAATGTTGGCCCCTACTTTTGTGGTGGCTCTGTTCTAGCCCACATTTAATAAATGGTAGCTATTACCCAGGTTTGGGGGGATATGTTTCCTTTTGTTCCTTTGTTACATCTTGTATTTTAAATCTATACTATAAACCAGGCGTGGTGGCATCTGCCTGTAATCTCAGCACTCGATAGGCCAAGTCAGGATGATTACCATGAGTTCGAGGCCAGCCTGGGCTACATAGTGAGACTCTGTCCAAAAAACAAAACAACAAAACAAAGCAAAACAAGATAAAACAAAAAAATCTTCACTGTTGGGTTTGCTTACTGATTTGTAAAATGTTTCAAATTTCTTGTTAAACTTAGTCCTCTTCCAATCAATTATTTCTATTTGAATATACCTATAAATTATGTTGTTTAAAAAGTTTCACTTTTATCAAAATAGTAAGCAGCTATGTTGACAAAGCAAATGGTACTCAAGAGCTTTGGTTACAAGCTCCCCTGCTCTTCCCAAATCGTAGTCCCCTTCCTAATGCCACCGTGATGCCCCTTCACCGACCTTCAGAGCATGGTACTTCTACCCTGGGCAGCCTGCAGATATGGGACAGTCTGTGTTGGAAGTGGGACAGCGAGAGGAGTACGGCAGGTCTCCTGGAGTAGGTGGCCCTGAGATAGGCCTCAAAGCACATGCTCTGGGCGTCCTGCACTTGGATCAGTACCCTGCCTCTGGACATGGCACCACCCTTTCTTCTGGTAATCAATCCAGCAGTCACCAAAGAACACTGCCTGTTTTTGTGCTGGGGAGATGTAACCACCAGTATTCTCTGCCTAGATAGGAAGACTGGTCTGGCCAGAGATCGTCTAAATTGTCTGCTTCATTCATTCATTCAACAAGCATTTATTGAGCATGTAGTCTATGCCAGGCACTGTTCTAGAAACTTGCAAGTCTTTGGTGTATGGATAGACTAACATCCCTGGCCCCCAGACTCTATGGCTTAGTATGGGAATCCAACCTTAAACAATGAATATGATGAATAAGCAAATGTTAGAGACTGTTAGAAGGTAAGGGGAACAAAGAACAAAGTAAGGCAGGGTAGGTGGTAGTGGTGGAGGCAGACTCTGAGAACCCCCTGGGGAATGTTGGTATCTAGGCGGGCCATGGGCTGATAGCTCCTGAATGTATAATTGTGGTGGTGTGGAGTTTTCCAGTCTCCACGGGGGCTTCTTGGAGAAGTTTACCAGAATCACAAATGGGCGTTACACAATCCATCCTGCAGACCAGCTCATAACCTTGCACAGTGATGCACATATAAAAATACCCATGACAACCATGTCGGAATAGCAGAAGACCAGAAACAGGGCAACTGCCCATGTGCTTAGCCAGCTAACACCCTTTCTGTGAAATACTAGGTACCGGCAGAAAGAGTTTGTGGTCTTCTGTACAGCACTTCCCAAGATGTGTTGCTACAAGAAAAATAAGGTACAAAACAGTGTGCATGGTGTGCTGCCATCTGGGCGGAAGACGTAATGAGAAACTGTGTCAGGGCAGGCTGTCTTTAAGAGGATGCAGGGACGCTGTAAGCATGGTTGCCTCTGGGGAGGGACTTGTCTGGCTGGCTGGGAGATGGGATGGGAGGGATGCTTTTCACTGTGTGTCTTTGGAACTTTTGACCATGTGACTATGTCCTAATAAATTATTTGATTAAAATAAAATGCCCAGTTGCCCCCAGCTGTTGTGGCACTGGCTGCGAATGACTCACAGCACGTATAAACCTCTGGATAATTGTCCCTGGTGCAGTGGGGGCCCCTGGCATGGAAAGTTACACCTCCTGTGTCTCCTAAGGGCAGCCTACACCCAGTGACTGATTTGCATGCGGAAGGCCACCTGTTCCTCCTGCTGGGACTGACTGTGAAGGGTCATGGTGCAGAGCTACCTGGGATTAGGCTAAAGTGAGTCTCTAACTGAGACTGCCTCCTTGTTTAGCTTTACCTACTGACAGGTCCTGCTTCCCTCTCAGGCTTGTAAGTTATGGCTAAGAGCATGTCTCAGAAATCAAATGCATTGAGCCCTTGTCTCAGACACCTGGCTCAAGGGCAAAATGCATCTGGAATTGTGTGAAATGCAGTCCGTAGTGACATGTGAGTAAAACGCTCTCAGTTTCAACATCCCATGAAAAAGTGACTATTCTTATTAGCACTGTTGATCCATGAGGAACTCAGAAGTTCAGAACCATTCAGCATCACACATCAGAGTGAAGAGGGAGCCAGGGGCCTGAGAGCAACATTTCTCACACTGCAGCTGCTCCCTGCTGAGGGGAACTCTTCCTGAATCCTGGCGTGGCAGCTTCTTGAACACAGAACTGTAGCTTCTCTTCATGGTTCCTGCCTGTGGCGCCAAGTGGCTTAAGAACTAGAATGGGATCGGGGAGAGGGAAAGAACTGAGGGAGGGGCATGACTAGGGCAGGCTGGCATAGCCCCATCACTCTGGAGAAAGTTGGACCACACAGAATCCCAGCTCTAGTCGACTGCCTGGCATTGCTCTGGCTTAGGGAGGTCTCCTCTCCAGAGGTAGGAGGCTCGGTGCCTGAGAAGGCAATCTGCTGTATCTATGGACAAGGTGTGGAGGGCCAAAAGACTTTCCTGTCTCTATGCTACATGTGATTAATGATGCTAACAGCCCTTGGGACCACAGGACAGGGCTGCGCCTTCTACCCTGAAGGAGCCCTGCTGAAACAGGTCTCAGCATCCCAGACTCCAAGTTTTACTTCTGCAAATCCCCAGGCCCATCCCTGCAGCACACAGTCTCCTGACCTCTGGCTGCTTCTCTTGGTGTTTCCCTGAGAACATTTTAATCAGAGCTGCTTCTCTCTCTCTATTCTAGTTTGATGGTGACAGTGCCTACGTGGGGATGAGTGATGGAAACCCAGAGCTCCTGTCAACTGGCCAGGTGGGTGCTCCTCCTCCCTGAGCCGGGTTCTGAGCTTTGGGTTGGCTGCTGCTGAGCTGCTGGGTAGAGGAAAAAAGGGTGCTGAGTTGGGGGACACAGCCCAAAGCTGTCCTCTTGCAGATGCTTAGGAGTATCAGTTGACTCCTTAAGAGGGACAATCAAACTGGGACTACAGTGTTTCCTGTAAATCAACTGTCTGCTTTTGACATCATTGAGGACCTGATGAAACTCAGACTGTGTTTCTCACCTTCCTCATGCTCAGGGAAAATTTCAGCATCAGTGAGTAGTGTGTCCTGTGCTCCCTGTTGCTGCCTGCCTCTGGCACAGTACCCATGGGGACACATTCTCTGATGGATCACATACGACCATACAGCGTCTATCACTCACCTGGAGGTGGGGGTCTGAAGCCACTGGCGTAACTTATGGTTGGAGCCAAAGGGAGGGCAGGAAAGACTTCCTGTGAGGTCCTTCCTGGTGGTGAAGGCACCAAGCACTCCCTGGGAAAGGCTGTCCCAACTCCAGTGCAGCCCTTTGAGGCTCACAGATGCCACCCAGAATAAAAATTCCCATGGGGGGCTGAAAATTAATGCTTTAATCAGGGAGCATCCTCACCCAGGATTCTGGAAAGGATCTTCCCCTTAGGGTAGTTTTCTGAGGCATTGGAGCCAAAAGGCTGCCCCAGCTCAGGGTGCTGGATGAGGGTTGAAGAGTTTCATAGCTGCTGGGAAACTTTGGGAGCTGGAAGACGAACCTGGTCCTGGAGCGAAGCTCTGCTGTCTATGGCTGTGGCAGGCCAAGTTGGGTGGCCTCTCAGCCATCAGTGTGGGCCCATATTTCCCAGATGAGGAAACAGAAACCTATTCATTCACAGGCACTTATGTGTCTTACTTTGTGACTCTTAAGGGTCTGTGACCCTAGAGGGTAGTGCCAGTGGGGAACACACTGTGGCCCCAGTGGGGCAGCTGCAGAACCCTTCACTTTCCCTGCCATGCCAAGGATGTTCATGCTGGGGACACCACACCATACCCCTTATCTGGCCTGTCCCCATGAGAGTTGCATGTTGCTGCTACAAAGCTGTCTTTTTATTGCTTTGATATGTGTCAGCCTGCACTGGTGGACAAGATCTCAGGCCCTGGAAGCATCCGCTGATGCCATTTAATTATCCATAAGCAGCTAGGAAATATGTTAAACTCAAAAGACCAGAGCTCACCTCTGAACATCTCCTCTTAGTCTTGTCTACTACAGTAGCATTTGTTACTGCACGGAGCCTGTGCTTTCAAAACTTTACTGAGGTGCAGTTGGTTCTGGCTCTTTCTTCATCACTTTCTTTGTCACTGGAACAAAATACCTGACACCCACAACTTACGTTTCAGCCCATAGTTGGCTGGTGCTAAGGCAGGATGGCATAGTGAGGGGGCAAGGCAGAGGAGAGTTGCTGTGGCATGGCCAACAGGAAGCAGAAAGTGAAGAGGGGCAGAGAAACCCTTCTAGGCCACACCCCCAGTGCCTGCTGCAGCCAGATCCCACCTCCTAACAGCAAGACAGCTGTTAGTCCCCATAATCCAATCACCTGCCCAAGTCCCTACCCGTGAGTCCATGAGGGCCTTGGGGGACATCTAGATATTAACTGTAACAGGCTCCACGCTGGTAGAAAATGTCTGTACTGTCCTACAGAGATAGGAAAGCAGGATTTAGGGTTGTGTCTTATCTTGACTTGGACAGAGGGGAACACAGTGCTTGCTTGAGAAGAGACGTGGGGCAAATAAATGTTCTCTTTTGCACCTCAACCCCTTAATAAGCAACTCCGTCAGCTCTCTGCCTCTGGTTTCATGATTTACAAAGCCTTTTTGGTGTTTAGCTGACCTCCACAGCAAATTAGGTCCCCTCCCTGTTATTCTCGTGTCCATAAGGACATTTTAATTCACAACAGTTGTCACTGTCTTTGGCCATCTACATGTCTGTGTGATCACCTGAGTAATGTTTGGTTTCCACACTAGACTGTGGCTCTATGGAGGGACAATCTGCTCTCTCTCACTCACTGTTGAGCACTCTAGTTGGGGGTAGCTTGTCTAGCACATAGCAGGCACTGGGAAATATTTGTATGAGTGGATGTGGTCCCTTCTTTTTCTGAACTCTACTTTCCCTAACAGTGAACAAGTTGGACTTCCAGAGAATTCCTCCAGATCTCTTGTGCTGTCATTCAGAGGGTCTCCCTAACTTAAAACTTTCAGAAAAAGACATTGGGATTCTCTGAGGTTAACTAAATCTACCCAGGAGCACGAGACAGCCTTAATGTGAGCAATTTTGCAGAAACAGTGCTGCCCTCTTACAGTGTATTCATTTTGCTACGTGAAAAACACCTCAAAACATAATGACTTAAAACAACAAATGTCATTGCTTGGTGGCTTGACTGGTCAAGTCAGTGGCTTTTCTGGTCTTGCCTGGAGTTGCTGGAGCGGCAGCAGTGAGTTCCAGGGCAGTGTGGGCTGACTGACATACGGGCTGTCTTTCTCTAGCAGGGCAGTGTGAGGATGGGGTAAGCGTTCCCAAGGCAGTGAGGGCAGACGCCACAGACCTCTTGGGGCCTAGATTTGGAACTGGTGCATCTCTGCTTCTGGCTCTTTCTAGACTGTGTCTGGCTTTGACACAGACCAATTTGGATTCAAGGAGTAATGGGAAATAGATTCTACCTCTTGATGGGGAGGATGGCACAGCATTGTAGGCTTTTCACAAACTACCACATGTGGGAAACACAGGGGATGTAGTTTTTGCTGGTTTTGCTGAAGAATGACTCAGACTCACCCAGAACCTGCAGCTTTTACAGCTCAGTGTGACTTTACTGGCCTCTGGTCTTTGATGGCAGGGGTTCTTCTTGAGGTGTTCATTTGAACTCACACACAGATGAATACCTCCACGGGGCGCTGCGTTGCCCTTTGCAGGAATTGTTGCTGAAGGGCTAACATAAAGGTGCGACCAAAGTGAAGGCCTCATAGCCAACAGAGTGTTCAGAAACTAAGCACTCTAAATGTCATAAAACGTATTTTATAAATACCAGTTTCGCTTATCTGGCAAATGTGTATTGGGCATCTATAATGTTCAAACTTTAGATATGAGTAAGAATCCATTTCTTGGAAGCATTTGTTTCCAGAATATGTCCATTTTTCCCATGTTACAAACCTGCTGTTTAAGACTCGTCCTGAAACACCATCTTTATTTAGAAACTATAACCTATACTGAGGGTGTATATTAGCCAACTCTGTCCCTTTTTAAAATTTTTCTAACCAGCTCTTATGAGTTGGAGGTGCTTTTGCAAATGTGTACTCCATTATTTGCTTTTTGCAAATCTCCACAGAATTCCTGGGTAACTGCCTTAGCTTTCACAAATTAACCACTCCCCCTTCCACAAGACCTTGCATTTCTTTTGTGCCAGACTTGCCTGGACGGCCTGAGAATAAAATACAGTTTCCAAGCAGAGCTGCAGGCTTATGAGTCACCTTGGGGCCTGAAAGGCTTGCAAAGAGCAGCTCTTCCCCTGCAGAGGACAGGCCTTGGCCAGGAGTGGCAAGGAGCGGTATTTCCTGGTTCAGTGATGTAGGCAGAAAGAGCCTTTTCCTGGGAAGGTGTGAAGAGGAGAGAAAGGAGGCTTGGGCCTCAGCAGACCTGTGTTTGAATTTCAGCTCCTCTTGCCCTAGCATGGACTACATACCCATAGGCAGGTAACATCTACTTCCCACTGAGCAGGGGAGTAATGCTTGCTTCTTGGGGTTGTAGGAACAGGAAATGAGGGGTGGGTTATAAGTTCTATGGGTGCCTTCCTAGATCCCCTTTGACAGCCAGTGTACCCACATCCATGTCGGTGCTGACTGCTAACTACTCGCAGGTACCCCTTCTCTGGAAAGTTGGTCTCTCCCAAAAGGGAACCACGAGCAGGAAGGAGGTGTTGGTAGTGATCTGAAAACCAACCTCACCTTCCCTAAGAGTGACTAACTCTGCAGCTCCCCAGGAGCTCCAGCTGAGAGCACATCCTTGTTCTGCCCCTCCAACTCAAACCTGCCCCACACTGTCCCTTCTCCCAAGAGTCCTGCAATGTCACCTTCACAGGAATCCCCCACTCAGGGTCTACTTCAAGGGAATCTAAACTAAGAGAGTATGCAAAGCACCAGTGTTCAGAAAAACTAGCTGCAACTTATTTTTATTTTGATTACTATAAATAATGCTCTGGTCACACAAGATGAGTCTCTGATCACCTCTATGTCTTTATAGACACTGTCTTCTTATGGGAATTCCCCTAGCCATTTTCACCCCAAAATGCCTGTTTGTTCCTACAGGAGGGCTGCAAATGTCAGCTCCTCATCATAGCTTCCCGGCTGTGAGTAGAGGTTTCTATTCTAATGGCTCTAAATACAATTTCTGCAAAAAATCTCAGAGTTTTTCCTAAAGGTTAAACAAAGGTTCCTAAAGAACTTTTGTATCTGTGTGCTCAAGTATATATATATATATATATGAGAGAATTGGAAGGAGATTGATTGAGATTGAATGGCAAGATCAGATTTACAGTCTTAACAGCTCCCAGTAGCCTGAGTGGTCACAAGGAGACCAGGAAAAATCAGATCCTGGTTGTTTGATTGGGAGGGTGTGGTATTAGGCCAAGTAAATGATCTTATTGTCCTAGATTTTGGCAGGGGCAGAGATGGAGAAAGATAAATGATCTGAAATGCTCTGGAAATAAAATTAGTAAATGTTGACAGTGATGGGTGTAGAGGAAGAGAAAAGCAGAGAAGTCAAGACGGATGATTCACAGCCTCCTAGCACGGGCCCATTGTCCAGCAGGGCTGTGTCATGTCCTAAGTCAGGGAAGGGCTAGGGAGGTACAGGCTCACTGAGGACAGATTTGGACATGTGGCATTTGAGATCCTTATTTAAAATTAAGATGTCCAAGTGGGTAGATAGTTGTCCAAGACCAGAGTTCATGGGAGCAGTAAATTGGAAGTCCTCAGCTCATGGCACCAAACCCTGGGTACAGACAGGACATACGGGGGAGTAAGAAGGGTGAAGGGTCAATGTCTCTTCAATGCTGAGCTCTGACATCTGCAGGCAAAGAAAGGCAGAAGACTGTGACATAGTGTAGAAGGAGTAGTTTGGGAAGTAGGAGAACTTGGAGTCATAGAAACCAAGGACAGAGCGTTTCAAGACAGGGGCAGGGACTGTGAAAAATGACGGTGGAACCATAGTCATTCTCTCTCAAAAGAATTTTTCTTAAGTAAATCAAAAATATAAATATACCCAAGGAAACCATAAAGACACCAGCACAACAAGCTTTAATATAGAGTCCTGGAAAGATGTTTTATGACTCAGAGTCTGAGGAGAAGAGCCTTAAAAACTGGACTGTAAACTAACATAAAACAACTTCTGTGCATCCTAAACAGCATAAGGAAAGTTAAAAAAAAAAAAAAAGGAAAATTGGCAAGAATATTTTCAACTCAACATAGTTGCAGGACTTCTTTAATATATAGTTAGTAGAAATCAATTTAGAAACCTAGGAGAAAAGAGAGAAAGAAATATGAACAAAATTTACAGAAAAGAAAATACTGACAGGTTTTAAATATCTGAATAGATGTTAAGAATGACTTATAAATAATTCAAAATTACCATTTTTACCTATGAGAGTGAGAAAATCCAAAGGTTTGATAACACACTATATCAGAGTTCTTATGGGAAAACATTTCATAAATTTTTGTGGGGAGGATAAATTGTATCACAACTAAGAAGGGAAAATTGTCAACATCTACCAAAATTACAAATGCTTTGACCATTAAACTAGCAATTCTCCTTTTGGAAATATGTCCCAAAGACATACGTGCAGACATGAGAAGTGACATAGTCAAGATTATTCATTTTGTGTTATTTATAATGACACTATATGGAAACAGCTTAAATGCCCAACAGTGGAGGACTGGTTAAATAAATTATGTATTCCTAATCAAATAGACTACCATGCAGATCTAGTGAAATGAAACCAAAGTTATGTAGAAGTTCTTGAGATACAGTATATTATTTATATAAGGAAGGAAAAATATAAAACAGTAAGTTTAGTATGTTATTATTTATATAGAAATGGTAATTATAAAGTTATTTCCATATCCTTATATTTAATTAATGTAACTGAAAGGATCTGTGGGAACATATCCTTGTGGCTTGGATATGCAGTGGATAAGCAACAGTGGCTTGGTGCTTCACATGTGTTTGTGTGTAATGTGGATATGTGTGTGTGCACAGGCACGTGCACATGCATATTTGTGTGTTACAGAAAATGGACAAGGATAGAATGGAGACATTTCACTGTCTCAACATTTAGGAGGATATTAATCAATTTTCCATGAGTAATAAAAAATGTGAGATTATCAAATTGTAAGAAGAAAAGACTTATTTTGGCTTATGGTTCCAGCAAGTTCAGTCCATGGTCACTTGCTCATCTTGCTCTGGATCTATGGTGGCACAGCCATTGTGGTAGAACCATATGGCAGGAAAGGCCTGTTCACCTCATGGCATCTGGGAAGCACAAAGGAGGAGGATAGATCCCAGATCCCAGTATCCCCTTCTCGGGCATTCTCCTCACCCCAACCCTATGATCTTTCTCCCTCTAGAGGCACTTCCTAAAGGTTCCACCATCCCACTCTGGCCCAGGGTATCAACTAAGCCTTTGGCACATGGGCCTCTGAGGGATGTTCAAGATCCAGACCTTAGAAAGAGAGTTTTAAACCATTAGGAATTCATTATAACTTCAGAAAGTTAAATGAACTCTAAACAAGGAAGATAAAGGTCACTCAAGTCACATACCTGTGACAGAATGAGTGGCATAAAACTTAAAATATGTCCAATAATGTTAGTAAAAAAAATCCGATTTTGGAGTTCAGGAGCAGTTTGGATGTGCAGGGGACTTGGTGCAGGTCCCATGGCTCTGCACAGAACTCTTCAGCCCTGGGAAGGAGGAGGTGAGGATGTGCACACACGGAGTACAGACAACTGCCCTGAGGAATCTAGTTGTGCAGGGCAAGGGCAAAGGCAGATGAAGACTTTAGAGAAGGGATTTTTTTAAAAGATGAAAATCTAGAACATTTAATCATCAAGTGATGGTGTCCAGGAGGAGGAAAGGTAAAGGAATGGGTGGTTTTGTCTTCAGAGAAAGTGGGAAGAGGCAGGTGCTGTCCATAGAAGAGTTTCTGTCTCAGCTGGGAGTTGGGGTGAGAATGGGGAACAAGAAAAGAAGTGTGGCTTTGTAGAAGGGAGCAGGGGGCATGGGCTCCCGGAGGCACCCGTCCTCTGAGGTTGGTGGGCAGCTGACCTGCTGAAAGTCAGGGCACTGGGGGCCTGAGGAGAGGGCACAGGGTCTGCACTGTGGCATGGAGCATAGGAGAACGAGCTTGCGGTGAGGCCTGGTGGGTGAACCCAGGACAAGGGATTTGCCAAGCAGGAGTAGCAAAATGACACGCAAGCTTTTTTTGCCCGAAAGAGAGACTCACGTGAAGGATGAGGGATCTTGGCTGGGTGCTGAGCAAAGGTGGGGGAGGGGCAGCACTGGGAGAGTCCCGTGCCCAGACGAGAGAGAAGCTAGCTGCGGAAAACACCTTAGTCAGAAGCAGGTGATTTCAAAGATGAGCAGCTGTGCCCATTGACAGGCTCCCAGGTGTGTTCAGGGAGCAGCGAGCTGAGGCAGCAGACAAAAGAAGCTCCTGGGCAGTGAGGAGCAGACATCCCAGCATCCACATGGTGACCAAGCTCAAAGGACCTGGGGGAGGCTGGAAGTTGATGGCCACGAAGCCGGAGCTGGGTGCTGATAGCCGAATGGGAGACGGATCTGGAGGCCTATAGGGACTTGGGTAGTGCCCTGGATGGGGAGGGGAAGAGAGAGGAGAATGTCAGTGGATGTCAGGAGGACAGAAGGCATGTTCTAAGACACAGCTGGGAAATGGGAGACTTTGCTCTTCCTAGAGTGAAAATAAGAGTGGTCCCAGGAGGTGTTTGGAAGAGAAAGACTTACAAGGGGATTATAGTTGGGGTGCTCTCCAAGGAACCCCCTATCTAGAGATAGTGCATGGTGAATGTCAAGAAATATGAGTGCATCCCCCCTGCTGCTGCTTCAGTGTGCATGGATAGAACTGGGTGCAGTTCTAGTGACATAAAAACTGACACCCCACGCTACAAAAGAGGTTCCAAGTGCTTCATACTCACACACACAGAAGACACACATCAGAACCCTGAACCCAGCAGTGGGTTCTTGGGTTGGTCTGGAGTACCACTGCCATGTCTACACAGCAGTTTTGCGTATCCCTGAGCCTGCCTGCTTCAGGTCAGGCGTAGACCTAGGTTGGGCAGACAGCTTAATTGAGAGACCAGTAGATGGACCTGGCCGGCATTGTGGCCTTGAATTAGAGGACCCCGTCCAGGAGAGGCAGTGTAGGGTGCCCAGAATGTGTGTTGGGGACAGGGTAGAAGCTGAATCCAAGGTTCTCCCCATTCTGTTTCCTTTGCTTCTGTCTTGCTGAACCTCAGTTTCCCTTTGTCAGTAATCAGGAAAGATGACCTGCTGGGTTTTCCCAGGTTGGTGCTAATTAGCATTACCATGCACTTCGCAGGCTCAGGCCCTGTGGCCAGATGTTTTACACGGCTGGTCTCATTTCCTCCTCCCACATTGACTCCATCAGGCGCTGCTGCTGTCCCACTGTACAGATGAGGAAATTGCAACTCTGAGAGAGACAGACAGACAGACAGGCAGACTTGGTTGACGATTCTGAAAACAAAACTACTCCCCAACAGATGGATTGGGAGGCAGGAAATCTGTTGGGAAAATCTAAGATTCCCTTAGATTGAAATCTAAGATTCTAGGCTTAGTAGCTCTGGCCTCTGAGTCTGTGTACATTGTAAAGGGCAAGGATGACATGGCTTTAATTAAAACCTGGGTGAAGAGCTCGCGATTCATATTAAAATGAAATTGTGTTTTGCCCGCTGCGGTGCATGAAGGCAATGGCAGTGATTACTGCTGAGATTACAAACAATCAAAGAGAAAAGGCCCTTTGCTCGCATTTCCTATTAAAGTCACAAACATCACACTTTAAAAATAATTATGGTTGTGTTATCGGAACATGATTCATGAATTCTGAATAAATATGCAGGGCCTTAAAGGCAACTGCTTCAAGGCCATAGATTTTGTTCAAATCAGATGAAATGTAATATCATTTCACAGCTGGAGAATAAAGCACAAGGAGGGGAAGAACCCCTCAAATGGATATGGAGAGAATTGAGGAGATGTCGCACTGAACTAATAGGCTGTCCCCATCCACCCTAAACACGTGCTCAGAAAAAATGCATTTGTCTTTCTTGTTCTCATTGACAGAGAACTGCTGTGAAGGAGTCGGTACTTACATCTCCCCGTCTTCATTTTGCATCTCAGTGGCTAAAAGTATATTTATTTTAAAGCTGTGGATTTCTGTTTGCGAGATGTTTAAATATTCGAGGGCGCAGGCAGGAAGGCATCGGGATGGACTTGGGGGAGGAGGTTGCTCGGCATGTATTGTGCCTCCCCTGTAATAAACACATTCTTCATACAATGCAGTGAATGTTTACAGCATATAGTTTGTTTCCTTCCAACTATTATGAGAGAAATTGAATCCCAGGAAACGTTCACTCTCTCTAAATGGGATGGAAACAATGAGGATGGTGCAGGAGGTGGATGGGTGGGGGAGGGCCGGCCGGGGTTAGAAATGCGGTTTTCCTTAAAGAATGTCGTCTCTCCCTCCTCCTCCTGGACACCTTAAACTTAGCATCTGCTGTGGGGCCCGGCTCTTTGCTGGAGAAGGTCAACCCCTTAGTTGTATGCATCTGTTTCTTACTAGGTGTGAGCTCATGCCATGACCAAAAATTAGAAATGAAGTCAGACATGGGGATGTTGTCAGAATAGCACGAGGTTCATAATTTCTGGAGGGTCTGGAGCCTGGATTTGTCCCTCCTCAGCCTCTCTCCCTGTGTGCCTGTGGTTGTGGTCGGGTCATGCGCCCTCTCTGGGACCTAGTGTTTGCATCTGTGAATTGGCCCTGGCTGGTATCTCTGAGGGACTTTCCAGGGATTAGCATAGAGGGGGTGTTTTTCTGTCCACAAGGCCAGAGACTGACCTTCCCCTCCTGGCTGAGGGGCAGTGTTTTCAGTTCCCTCTGGTGAAAGGGGTCCTGAGAATAAGTTTTCAGCCTACTGGGTCAACAGTAAAGAAATGCTACTGGTTGGATGGGTTATGAGTCTATGAGAATTTAAACAGGATTTCTGGTCTTGACACTTCATAGCTGGGGAGCTTGGACAAGTTAACCGATTTTTCTGAGACTCAGTGAGTGTCATTGTTAGAAGTCCCTCAGAGCAAAGCAGACAGATGTGTTTACACTCAGTCCTTATTCCAGTGCTGGAGACAGGGAAAATGATAGTTAGCATGAGGTACTATTAAAGTCCCACATTACATAATGTACACAGAGGGAAAAACTGACATCACCCACCCAGGATGTGGTGGGCTTGGGAGTCAGAGGTAGCATCAGAAAAATGAGAAAAAGGGAGGCCATTCAGCTCTCATACCTAACAAAAACCAGCTTGTGTTTAGGGGTGAAATTGAAAAGATGCTGTCTTAGTTAATTTTTTTTTTTTTGTCATTGGGATACAATGCCAAATACAGTTTAAAGAAGGAGGGATTTATTTTGGCTTACAGTGTTAGTCCATAGTTTGCCAGCTCCAAGATAGGAAGGCATGGCAGAAGGGTCTGAGTGGAGGAGAGCCAGCTGCTCACACAGGGCCGCCTGGACACAGAGACATCAAAGGAGGGGTCGGGGGGGGGGAGATAAATTCCCCCACATCATGGCCCTAGCAAACCCCATCTTCCAGCTGGACCCCTCCTACTAATGACAAGTCAGGTATGGCACCCCCGTAATCTAATCACATTTCAAGAGCTTGTCCCATCTAGGATTACATGTGGCTTTAGGGAGACATCAACATATGAACCCTAAAAGATGCTGTTGGAACTATCTTGCTTTAAAATGTGTCAAGAAAGTTTCCTATAAAATCACACAACTAGTGCACCAAATGCGTCCTGATTATTCCTAGCCTGTCAGAGATGCACAATCCTTCCCACTCCAGCCTCCAGCATCTGACCTTCCTGGTTTGTCCAGGCTCCTTGACTCACCAGTCATTACTATTCCAAGGCCCTCCTGGGGTCCTTTTCTCATTCTCACACCTCCTGCAAGCCTGAGTCTCTGATGAAGAGGAAAGGCTTGGGGGTGAGGTGGCAGCAATTTTCTTGAAAGCACCAAACTGGAGATAATCCATCAGGAGACTAGATAAATGGAGCAGGATAGTTTTACCCAATCGAATACTATACAGCAGTGGCAATGAATGATTTGTGACCATACACAATAATGCAGATGAATCTCACAAGTATGTTGAGTGCAAGAACCCAGACAGCCAAATAGAACATCTGTATGATGCCATTTACACAAAGCATATCGACAGGCAAAGCTAATCAATGATGATGGAAATTTGAATTGTGGTTACCCTGGTGGGCTAGTGTGTAGTACAGAGGGGCTTTGAGCATCTTTGTGGGTGCTGGCAGGTTTCCTCTCGTTCTCTGAGTTGGTTACTCAGATATGTTTGCTTGGTGAAAATGTATTGAGCTCTACAATGATCATCTGTGCATGTTTCTGTTGGTCTCCTCTGTTTCAATAAAGAGTAAAGAAATGATCAATAGCTGCCGGGCATAGTGGTACATGCCTGAAATCCCAGCACTCAGGAGACTGAGGCAGGAGGATCACTGAGACTTTGAGGCCAGCCTGGGCTACAGAGGAAGCCCAGGCCAGGCTGAACTACGTAGCAAAACTTTGTCTCAAAAAAAAAAAAATGGTCAAGTTATCATCTTTGAACAGGTATTTCCATTTTTAGAGCAGCCCATGATGGCAAAGGCAAGGGACCTTGCCAAGTGTGGTCATTCACATCTTATATTAATCAACTTACCAGGGTGGTATGTTCCCACTGGGTATGCAAATAGACTAGGCTTTTAGTCTAGTCTAAACAATTTAGTCTGAGCAATTTATTTAACTTCCTGGGATGGTAAGAAATCCTTCAGCCTCATAATGGATGATGAGCTGTGAAATTGCTCTGGCAGTGGCTTGCCCCAGGGAAGCAAGTGGTGTGGGCTCCCCAAATCTGCTTGGCTCTGCAGGCTCCAGCCTTGAGTTCCATTTTTCAGTGGACAGAATTTTAGGAAGTGATAGGAACGTAAGTATCTCAAAGCACACACACATGTCTGTATGTGTGATTTTGGTGATGGTGTGCTAACAAGAAAATCTTGTTAATGGCTTATTTGAATATGACTATGGAAAAGTTTCATTAGACTCACACACACACACACACACACACACACACACACACACGGATGCATTCATGCACAAATACAAGCATATGAGCACATCCGCTCACTTGTGTGCCCCACTCCACACAAAAAGTGTTGCTCTGTGACCTCGTGACTGTAGAGGTAAGCTACTTACCTAGAATACCTCAGTTTCGTTATGGAAATGGGGATAATAACCACACCTGCTTCTTGGGGCTGTGGGCCTCAGACAAATAGGATTTTTATTTGCATTTGTTTAATGCCTCTGTCCCATACCACGGATTTCATGGGAGCAGGGACCTGGCACATGGTACGAGCTGAGCAGAAACCTGGTGTGGGAGGAACAGCTGTTAATACACTTGCCACACATGTGCTGACATTAGGCATGTTCATGAGCTCATTTGCACATGTCTGCAGACACACACAGTCACACATGTGGGCACATACAGGGATGCATGTGTGCACCTCGCATAGATATGTCCAGACACAGTGCTCAGAGTGGGGGAGGCTGGGCAGTAGTTTGGGGACTCTAGACTAGAAGTCACAGCATGAGTTCAAGGTCTGTGTGTGGCTCCAGGGGACTCTAGTTTACCTCGTGACCTTGGATAATATGCATCTCCTCCTCTTGGAGATCAAAGGCTCTTAGCAGAGATGTAACAGAACTGCAGGTATATGGTCCACATATACTGCAAGTATATGCACCATGGTCTGTCTAGGTCAGAGTCGATGCTGCTGACACCTAAGGCCTTGCTGCCCGAGGTGTGGACCTTCAGTATCACCCTAAATGCAGCCTCCAGTCCTACCCAGAATGCCTGAGGCAGACTTTGCATCTTAGCAAGTGTTCAGCTGACTCATGTGCACCACATAGACTGGGATACACCGATGGAGGTTACACTGCTGTCCCCAAGTGTTATGGGGAGCTAGAAAGACTGTGCTCCCAGTACCTAAATCAGGTGGGCCTCAGTCTCACACCTGCCCTGAGGAGCAATCACTGACTGGTGAGGAGGATCACAGAGCTGTCTGAGAACACAGAGCCAGCAGGAAGCTCAGCATCACACACGAGGAACCCAGGCTCTCATTTATAAAGGCAGAATCACCTGGTCATTAAGAGTACAAGTCCAGGTGCCAGACTGCCCAATTTTAAAAACAGCACACCTTGTTCTTGTGGCTCAGGGATGCTAGTGTGGCTTGGCTGGGTGCCCTTTGGCTCAGAATCTCTTTTGAGGTTGCATTCAGTGGACAGTCAGGGCTGTGGTCTCCTCTGATGGCTCAACAAAAGGAGGAGTCACTCTCAGTCTCCCTCAGTGGCAGTCACAGGACTCGGTGGCCCTAAGCTATGCTTTTGCATTGGCACGTGGCTTCTTCATGGTGTGGCACTGTGTGTCAGTAAAGCTGCAGAAAGAAGCAAGACAGACTGACACAGGGGTGGAGCTTTCACTAGTAACTCTGGTCCCAGCACAAGCCTGGCTTAGCTAGGTGCTCAGTAACCCTTAGGGGGAGCGTGTGAACCCTGAGTCACAGCACCCTGATGGAATGCGTGGGGTATATTAATAGGAGCGTGAGGTCTAGGCTGCAGGAGGAACAGGCCCTGCCTCATTCGGCTCAATGCAAGCCTTGTGTCCCGGGCCAATCCTTGGTGCCACCACCTGGCAAGACAGGAAGATGTCACAGAGGCCTTGGTGATGAGTATTACTTGGGGAGACTGTGGCCTGAGCAGAGGGGCTGACAACCCCAGGGTCGTGCAATATGTGGGGCTGTGGTGGGCTTGTGTGACTGATGTCAGGGAGGGTTGTAGGGTCTAGGCCAGAAGGCCTCGAGGCCAGCTAGATGCCAGAACCCTGCTGTGGAGGCAGTGAGCCCTGGGAGGGTCTGAGCAGGGCAGCGTCCCAGACTGGACTCAGCCGCTCTGAGAACTTCAGTGCCTGTGTCTACCTGCAGCCAGCCTGACATGCTTTTAGGCTGCACTGCTTCTGTAGCTTAAAAGGTAGCAGTGGAAAAGAAAAAAAGAACTGCAAATCATCGTGACTGTTCCAGAAGCTATTTTAACACAAAAACAACAGGAAAGCCTACTCATCAGTTTAGAAATGCTTTTACAGGCCGCTCTGCCTCGTGTCTGCCTGTGTACCTGCAAAGCAGTGCCCAAGTAAGAATAAATTTGCATTTCAAAACCCCATGGCCCAGCTCCTTTTTACAGGTGGAGTAATTGAGACTCAGGAAGGAGTAGCAACTTGGTGAGTGCCACACAGCTTGTCAGGGGCGGCAGGGGTGTTAACCCCTCAGGAATATGAGTTCTAAGATAAGGACAGGGATCCAGGAGATTCCCCATGGGCCAAGTTAGAATTATTTCTTTGAGGGAAGAGCAGCTGTCGGGGAACACAACTTCAGACCTTGCTGATTTCTGAGCACCGGCAGGCAGGGTGGCGCTGGACTCAGGGCCATAGCAGGCCATTTCACATGTCTCCATTGGAAACACATGTGCTTAGCATCTTGTGTGCCCAGCAATGACAGGTGTGAGAACTGTAAACAAGGCAGTCAAACCCTTTGTCCTCATTCAGTTGTTTATTCTTTTACTCAGAAACTGTTTACTGAGGACCTGGGATGTATAAGGCACTGGCAGTGACCAAAGGTGGAATTTACTTTCTAGTACAGGGAACAGGCAGTTAAAATGTTTGAAAGGTCAAGTGTATTGCATGTTATCAAGTAAGAGTCCTGTGGTGTACAGATAAGGGAGACTGAATGGACCATATACCTGCAGGAACTGTCACTGCAAATAGGGAGGGCAAGTGAGAAGGTGACATCTGAACAAAGACTCAAAGGGATAAGGGAGTAAGATCTGGGGCAAACCATTCTGCAGCAAGGAACAAGCAGTGCAAAGGCCCTGTGGTGGGAGTGTGTCTGGTGTGTTTAAGGAACGTGGCTGGAGTGCAATGAGGGAGAGACTGAGTATGGGGAGCTGCGATATCTGTGAATAGCTTCTGGCCATGTGAGACATGGACAGGGTGACTTGGGCCTGGATCAAGAGTTTTTATATACAAGCCAAGACTGTCCACTTCTTTTGTCAGGCCCCCAGCTCTGACATGTGGACAGGTGGGGAGCACATGGCCTGCACATGCCCTGACACCTATTGCAATGATTAAAGGGAAGTGTTGGCGGCTTGGAACATCTTTGACCCAAGGGAGGTTCCATTTTCAGGCCATTCTAGGAAAGCTCTGTGGGTTGAGGAAAAAGCACAGCCTATAGATACAGCCAGTCCTGAGTTCAAATCCCACGAATGGAAAAAAGTCATGGTAGCCATTGTTGATTTCCTATCATCTTGTTTTGAAGTCCTGCAATGCCTTCATTCTTTTGTTTTGATTGATTTGATTCTGTTTTGTTGTATTCGATTTTATTGTGTGTGATGATGTGCTCAGCTATTTTGAAGAAAATGAGAGACATCATGGTAGCCATTGTTGATTTCCTGTTGCCTTCTTTTGAAGTCCTGTATCAGTTGCATTGTTCTGTTCTGATTTGCTTTATTCTGTTTTTGTTTTATTGTCTTTAAAATAAAAAAAAAGTCATGGTCAAATATCTTAGTGATATTAGCACAGGAAAGCCATTTCCAAAGCATGATAAGACAGCCAGAAATCATACAACATGAATATGTTGACTTTTTAAAAACTTAAATGTTGAAACCCTTAGCTTGCAAGAAATATAGAAAGATCAAATGAGGATATAAGAAGAATATCTGTGGCATATAATAAGTAAAGCACTCCGTCAAAACATAGAAAAAGATGATAGAACAATGACAAGGGTACTATTAGCCTCAGAACAAGAAATACACATTGTCCGTAAAAATATGAAGACATATACAACCTCACTGACAAAGAGTGCAGATGAAAACGGGCAGTCTTTTCGGGATTAGGCTACATTTTTAAAACTTAGTAATGATTTGGCTACCTGGCATTTCTACCTTTAGGAATAGACCCTGTGGAGACTCTCACGCCAAAGTGTAAGAGTAAAGATACTCACCACGGTGTGTGCAAAGTGCCAAACTGAACAAAACCACCAAATGTGCGTCACTAACGGATCAGTTGGGTATATCAGCTAAATAACTAAGTCCCAGTACTTTTACTTGGTTCCTGCTCTGTACCTAGCACCAGGTTACAGCTTCCTATTTAGCGGGAAAGACAAACATTAAAAATATAATGTCAGATAATTCCAGGGCTGGGGACACAGTGATTCCAGCTCAGTGGTACAGTGCTTGCCTAGTATGCATAGTCTTTTTTTTTAAACTTTATTTAAAAGGAAAAAGAGAAAAAACAAAGCTATGTAAGGGTACAAGTAATACAGAACTACAAAAAAAAAAAAAAAAAACAGTAAGAAATCACCAGTTAATAGATCACACACTATCATCCTAGAGATAGCTGCTCAAGTCACAGTATCAAAGCATACAAAGACTGCAAACAGTTGTGTTCAGTGATCCAACCAAAAACATTAATATGGTCAGCTATTTAACACCCCTAAACACACTTGCTGTTGGTATGCATAGTCTCAAATTTGGTCCCCGGCAACACACACGCACACACACACGCACACGCACACACACACATTCCTGTCTAGCCTGAGAAGCACAGGGCAGCAGTGGGAAGGGATCAGCTCTGTCTGGGGGCTCGGGTGGTTTCTTCAGTAGAGACTGCACAGTGAAAAGTTGCTGGGAAATCCACAAATGAGCAGAGCATTCTGGACAGCGGGAACAGCCCTTGCAATCCACTGAGGTGGGAGTGCCCTGGAAGCCTTAGGAGAATGGAGAGAACCAGAGTGAGTGGAGTCTATGGAAAATTGTACCAAGTGGAGTTCAAGAGGCAAAAAAGACTTTGTTCAAGGACTGTTACAGTAGGAGTCAAGGTTATTGCAATAGGGTAGAGAGACTGAGCTTAACTCCTATAAAGCAGTTTAGAAATTACAGCCAATGGGCAGGGCAAGGGGATCATGAGTTGAAATGTTCCAAGAGCTGCTTGGTCAGATAGCAGAGGTGAGAATTCTTGCTAAACTGCCTTGGTAGGATTCTTGCCACAATGGGCCCGGAAGCTGGGAGACCACTGAGGTGGCTGCAGCTGTCCTGGAGGAGGTGTTGACACTTGGGCCATGGCGGTGGCCTGCAGAGGGATCAAAGGGGGTAGACTTGAATACACTGGCAGGTAGAGCCAGCAGGACTTTGTGGCTAATTAGAAGTGAGGGTTGAGGGAGAGAGAAGTCTTGAACCTCACTCCTAGTTCTCCAGGTGATCCGCCAGGGGAAATGAGGGGGAGGGAACCACAAATTCAGTTCTTGTTCAGCCTGCACTTGAGCTCACTTTGTAGCCCAGGCTGATCTCAAACTCGCAATGATCCTCCTGCCTCGGCCTCTCAATCACTGGGAATACAGATGTGCACATTATGCCTGGCTGTTACTTCTTAACTTTCTTAAATCAGGGAGTTAAGCCATGGCCTGCAAGCCAAGTGTGTCCCTCCCCATGTATTTTTTTTTTTAATGAATAAAACTTTGTCAGAACACCACCATGCTCATTAGTTTCAAGATCATTTATGGCTACTTTCAGACTACAACAGTGGACTTGAAGTGTGACAGAAACTGTGTGATCCCTCAAAGGCAAAAATACTATTGCAGAAAAACATTTGCTGAGCTCTCCTCTACTACATCCCAGGGTGCAAAAAGGTAGTTGTATATGTGATTATAAAAATGTCATTAGAAAACTATTCTGTCATTTTCTGGGAAAATGAGCTTTCTCCTCTGCGGAGTGCCGGGTGCTGGTTCTGGCTGTGCTGTCACATTTGAGTGCCCGAGTAACCTCCAGCCCTGCCACTTGAGTTCTGCTGGGACTGCTTCTTTCCAAAGAACAAGGAAACCCCTAAGTGCACCCACCAGCCCTTCCTCTTTCCAGATCTTTCCCTTCCTCTAAGATGAAGCATCCTGGAAGCTGCCTGAACCTTGGAAGGAGTCTGATAATTTCCTGAGTGAGAACACATGAAGGTTATCATGTTTTTTCCTGGATATGGTTTTTGTAAACAGAGCTCATGTCTAATGTTATTGTCTATTATTGGCCTACTATGGATCCTGTATCTGCTCCAGTATAAGTATGTCAGGGTGTGGGGTGGCCACGAAGCATCTGTGGGAGGGCATTGGATGCATTCTTGTATCCTGAATGCCTTGCTTGGAGATTCTGCCTAAAGAAAGGCTTAAAAGATATTGCAGCCCTTCCCCAACCTCCTCCAGAATCCACATTTATTTTAACAGTATGGTTTTCCCCTTCCCATTCAGTTTGTATATAATATGAGCTTTTATTTACTGATTTTTTCAAGAAGCCTTTTTAGTTCAAAAATTGCAGGCCAACCTGAAGGTATCATTGTACAGATTCTCAGCGGTGCTATAATATTCTGGCCCTGATGTGCAAAAGATTCTATTAAACTTCTCAGCGATGGGTGACACAGGGATATTATCCAACATGATTAATTTGACTAGGTCATTATGGGTACAGGCAAGTCTGCCAAAATTGCATTTCATTCCCCGCGGAATTTATAGAATTCCTGCACATGTGATAAAAAGTTTCATTGCTGGAAGCTCTGCTGTAGTTGACCAGGTTTGGGGTTTGGTGAGGATACCATTTTCCTTGTTTTGGAAATGGAATTGGGAAACATCAAATTGTACCATAATCCTTCAACAGAAATGTTCTTACAGGGCATAGCTTTTCTTTTAAAATAATAGAATGCCAGGTAGTTGGATAATTTATCCTAAAAACTAGGACACTTTTTTTTCTGTACCTGGCATTGAATCCAGCGTCTCATATTTGCCACATTCTAGTCCTTTAAAAAAATTTTTTTTTTCATTTTATTTTGCAGCATGGTCTCGCTTAGTTGCCTAGCTGTCCTCAAACTGCAGTTTACCTCAGCTTCCAAAGTCGTTGGGCTTACAGGCTTGTGCTTCCATGCCTGGACAAACCAGGACCCTTTCTAGAGTCAATGGGAACATTTTAAGTACTACTCAGAACTGGGTACGGTGGCTCAGTCCTGTAATCTCCACTATTGGGGGGTTGAGGGAAGATTGTAAGTTTGAGCCCAACCTGAATTTGCGAGGTCCTAAGTTGGTGAGATCCGTCTCAATTTTTAAAAATTAAAAGAGCTGAGATGTAGCCACTACAAAGACCCTTAGTACTGACCGAATGAATAACATTACCCTGGTATGCAGCAGGGTCATCTCGGGGCTCACTGGGGTGATGTGTGTTGGGCAGGGTATGACTCTGGTGGAGCCAACTTTGATGCAAGTAGGCAGGGGCTTCTTGTTCCATCGTGTTATCCAGGTGACTTTAGAGAAGATATTTTGCCCCTTTGAACCTCAGTTCCCTCATTTGCAGTATAGAAATGCAACATAAACGTTGTTCTACTTTCCACCTGAGATCTTTTTTTCTCCCTCCTTGAAGTTATGGAAGGTTTCATGTTGAATTGCTGTTAATCTTTCCACATCTGTTTTCTGTGTGATTCTCTTAGCTGTCCTGTGGGGTGTTGGAAAGTAAGTAAACTACGGAGCAGCCCCTTTTGCAAGCTAAGTGCAGAGCTAGATGTCCTAGGTTGGTCTGACTTCTTTGCACAAATCAAACAGTCGTGCTCACTGACTACGGACTCCGGACTCCGAGACTCTTACAGCTTTCTTGAGAGGAACGTGTAAAGTATGTGGGAGCATTTGGAACCCTGAGTCCTGTGTCAACATGAAGTAGTTTGCTGTGACCCCCATTTCCTCTCACCTTCTCCATCCCATCCTGCAGCTTTTTGAGCATTTTCACTGTAAGAATCAAAGCGTCAGCCTCCCGGCCAAGTCCCTGGCTTCTGGGGCTACAGTGGAGCGGGGGCTATCCACACTTACTTCCTCAGCAGCTGCTGGAGACCAGGACCAGGGCAGGTGAGGCAGGATCAGAGGACTAGGGTCTTGCCTGACTGGTACTGTGATGTCCCCTTGTTACAGCCCTCTGTCATGCAACCTTCACATATTGGCTCTGTTCCATGAGGCATGCTCAGCTGTGGTGCAGCTCACCTCTTTGAACCTGATACATCTGTTGTTTGACCTGCTGCTGTTGAGGTCCCCTTCATCAGGCTACCATCCCACTGAGACTTCTGAAGATGCCTTCCGCCAGCCATCGTCTTGTGGAGGCTGCTCACAATCCCTCCAATCTTTTCTCCTTTCCAGTCTGCCAATGACTGGCAAATACCAGTTGGTGTCTTCCTAAATGTCTCGACTCTGAGAATGTAAGTTGAGTTCTGCAAAGAATTCTTTCCCATCAGGCTTCATCAGGGAGTAAAGTAATACTTTTGTACTCTGAGTCAGAGTCAAATAAGCTTTGGAAAAGGTTGATTCACCTTCTGTTACCTCAGTGAATGTTTACCTCTTATATATACAGATGGGGCAGGCACTTGAGATGGTAGTCAGATGTCAGTCTGAGGATCTTATAGTAAGCATTAACTGAGCTAAAGTCAGAAACCATCAGGCAATGAAAAGAACACTTCAAACAGATATAGTGATAATTGATAAATAATAACATATCTTTGAAGTAATGTGAAGCAAAATGGACAAAAATACAAGAGGTTGTTAAAAAATCACCATCATGGTGGAAATTTTTAAGATGCTTTTCTCAGAAACCAATAGATAAGTAAAAAAAAGAAAAGTAATAGTTTCTTAGAAGAGTTAAACAACAGAATTAATACAATAGAAATTCCCGGGGCTGGGGATTTAGCTCAGCGGCATAAGCGCCTGCCTTGCAAGCAGGCAGTCGTGAGTTCAATCCCCGGTACCGATAAAAATGAAAAAGACAAAAAAAAAAAAAAAAAAAAAAAAAAAAAAAAAATAGAAATTCCCATGGGCTATAAAGAACCAATGTATTTGTCATTCCTTTTGGGGTATCATTTTTTTTCTTTTGTTATTGGTGGTTACCTATTTTGTTACCCCCCCCCAAATCTCATCTCTACCTTATTTTTCATATCTAAAATGTGTTTTCTATTTCATTACTCTTTTTCTACTGATTTTTGTTTAATCTGTTGTCTTATTTCTACCTTAGAGAATTCAATTCTGAGTTTGTTCAGTTTGTCTTTTTTGTCTTCTAACAGATTCATTTCACTAAAAAGCCTACAAGCGTTTTATTGTTCATCTCTCACACATTTTATCAGGTAGCGTTCCTTAATTTCAGTTGTGATTTCCTCCTGAGCTCAAACGTTATTTAGAGAATTGCTTTTAAACTGTCTGAATTCTTGGGAGGGTCTCCCACGCCCCACTTTCCTCTCTTCCCTCTTTCTGTCCCTTGTTTGCTCATTTATTTACATCTTAGAACATGTCTATTATTTCTGCCCATGGAAGAGGTGATTGGTTTCTTTTCTTTTCTTTTCTTTTTGGTACCAGGAATTGAACTCAGGACGTTGTGCTTGCCAGGCAGGCTCTCTCTCCAGCAAGGTGACTGTCTTTGTAGCTAGTACATTATTATGTTTTGTAAGTATTTCATAGGCACTTTGCAATGAATATGTTAAAAATCAGGACAAATCAAGAAGGTAACTCTTTTATTCAAACCCACTATCCATATTCATTTCTACCCAACTGACTCATCAATTTTTGACAAAATGTATTCATGTCTCTTTGTTTTTTTTTTTTTGCATTTTATGTCCCTATGGTTTATCAGTCTAGATAAAAGCTTATGTCTGTCATTTCTTCCTAGTGGATTATATTATTTATCATCTGAAGTGGTCCTCTTGATCTCTGTAGTGCTTTTTGCCCTGAGTTGTACTTAATTTGTTATTAATTTTGTCACTCTGCTTTTTGTCTAACACATCTGTGTGCTTTTAATCTTCCATGTTATTTTACTTTAGGTATGTCTATTATAAATGTTATATGCTGGATTTGTTTATTTTCATCAAATTATTAATCTAATTAAGACTATTGAAGTTACTTATATTTATTGTGATCACTGATGCTTTTAATATGGTCACTTTTAAGAAGATTATTAGCATGTTTCATAGTTCATTCCTGTTTTCAGATTTTTATTAGTTCGATCAATTTCTGTTTTTTCCTTTTCTAAAATTCCTTTAATGGTGAGAATGTCTTTCTCTTAAAATTATAATAAGAAGTTAATAATTAATTTAGCAAAGCTTCAAGGCTTAAGGTGAACATGGAAAAACTGGTTGTGTTTCTGTAAACAATGAACAATTCAAAGTGGAAACTGAGGAACCTGCTCCACACACAAAAGCATCTAGGGATATGGAATAGGAAAGTATAAATTTTGTACCATTTTATTTTTTTAATTAAAAAGGTACAACCAAGGAGGTAAAAGAATTATACATTGAAAAGTATAAAATGTTGCTGAAACAAACTAAAAAAGACCTAACTAGCAAAGTGAAAGACATCCATGCTTGAGGACTGGAAAACTTACTCTTGGTTGCTAGGATGACATTACTTAACTACCCAAGCAATCTGCAGATCCACTGCAATCCCTATCAAATTTCCACTGACCTATAAGATAGAAATGGACAAACTGACCCAAATATTTATATGGACTTGCAAGGGGCTCCAGATAGCACCAGTGATCTTAAAAAAGAATAAGTCAGAGGATTCACATTTCCCAAATTCTACAAACTATAATACAGTACTGGCATAAGGATGTGCGGACCCCGGGAATAGAATGGAGAGTCTAGAAATAAACTCATACATCTATGGGCCAACAGATTCTTTGCAAAGGAGCCAAGACCATTCACAGGGGAAGAACAGTCTCTTCACCAGATGGTGCTGGGATAAATAAATTGCCACATGCAACATAATGAAGTTGGACCCTACCTCATGCTGTACACAAAAGTTCATTCAAAATGGATCCGCGATGCAAATACCCCATTGTTTCTCTGGTGTGAGAAACCACATGTGTATAATAAATATTGAGAAATGGAAAGAAAATGTTCAACTGAGAAAAGGAGCTAGTTAAAGGGGAGAGGGAATGGAAAAAAGGGAATCGAAGGCAAGAATAGAAAGAAAAATGGGAACAAACTTTTGTAAATAAGGAGAGCCAGAGATTGAATGGAGCAGAGTGAATGGGAAAGAAAAGAAGCAAAATGTGTCATGTACAGGTACAGACTCTCTATAATGAATGTCATCATCATTCTGTACATCTAAAATATACAAGGAACATTTTAAAATCAAAAGAAAAAGCCAAGGATCAGCTAAAACAATAAAGTTCCTCAAAGAAAACACGAGATGTAATTCTTCAGATTCGGCAGTAGATTCTTGGGTACGACATTAAAACATGTGCAACAACAAATAGACAAATTGGACTTGATTGAAATTAAAAATCTTGGGCTAGGGGTTTGGCTCAGTGGCACAAGCACTTCCCTGGCAAGCACAAGGTCATGAGTTCAATCCCTGGTACCAAACAAATAAAATAAAATAAAATAAAAATCTTTATGCACCAAAGGACATCATCAAGAAAGAGAGAATGAGAAAATATTTGCAAATTATATAGCAGCTTAGGACCTCAAACTTATAAAGAACTCTTTTAATGCAGCAACAACAATAATAAATCTCATTAAAAATAAGAGCACAAGACTTGAATAGATGTTTTCTTCAATGAAGATATGCAAGTGACCAAGAAACATATGCAAAGATGTTAAACATCATTAATATTTAAGAAAACACAATTCAAAACTATAATAAGATACTACTTCACATCCACTAGGATTATTATAAAAAATAAAAGTAAATAGTGGCCGCAAGGATGTGAAGAAGTTGAAGCCTCCACGTTGCTATTGGGATAAGCAGCCACTGTGGAAAACAGCTTGACCGTTCCTCAAGTTAAGCACAGAATCACCATATAACCCACCAGTTCCACCCCCAGCTTAATACCCCTAAAGGACTGAAAATGGGGACTCAGTAATATACATACCCATTTATAGCAGCACTGTTCATCCTAGCCCAAAGATGGGAACAGCCGAGTGTCTATCAGTGGATGAATGTGGGAACTTGGTGCGTAATTTTGGTGGCATGTTTCATAAGCATGAAAGGACACATAAACACCTCTCAATGGTGTTATGGCGGAATGAATGTTATGTATATTATATGCCATAGAATATAAATGAACCTGCAAAACATCATGCTGAGTAAAAGAAGCCACAAAAGATCCTATATGATCTGATTCCATTTATATGAAAACATCCAGAACAGATAAAGTCATACAGGCAGAGTGAAGACGCTGGCTACCGGCGATTGAGGGGCAAGGGGGACAGGGAGGAGCTGCCTGTGCGTTTCCCTTGAGGACGGTGAACACACTCAGGACCTAAATAGAGGAGGTGTCACACAACATTATGAACGGACTGCCACCAAATTGATCCATTTGAAATGGTCGATTTTATGTTATGTGAAACGTGAGCAAATTCTTAAAGAATATAATAAATATAATTAAGCTTGTATTTTCTTACCATATAAACAGTGAGTCTATATCTGTCATCTCCTGTTAAGAAGAAAGAGATTCTAGCTGAAATCTTCTAGATTGTTCATTTGAGGTCAGGTTCATATTGCAATCCTGTGTCTATTTTAAGAATCCTTATTCAACAGTCACATGAGATCCCACAGTCACTTCACAAGCAACAGTTCGGGATTAATATAAATCACCATGGTTTTTCAGCCCCTTGCTTTTTCTATGATCCCGCAGTCTGGTTTGCTTTTTCTCCTCTAGGTTTTAGCATTGACTATTTTTCCAAAAGGGATTATTTAAAGGAATACTTTGTTTTGTGTTTTTACTTTCTGTGGTTGAATTTTTGATGAGCTTGTCCGTTTTCATTTTCTTGTGGCAAGTGAATGAGTGCATCCTGATACTCAGCTAGGCTGTCGGCTCATCACTGTCACAGGCTTCTCATCTGTCAAATGCTCTTCAGTGTCGTTCTTTCCTAAGGCCTTGCCTTCGGCCCTTTTCTCCTATTCCTTGAGTAGTTGCCATCTTCAACGCTTCATAATCTCAACTCCAGGATTCTAGGAGAGACTTAATCCTTTTTGGACCCAAGAGCAAGCCCCGGGTCATATGGGTCAGTCTGGTATTCTTCCTTTTGTGAAGCTGGTGCATGAAAAACAAGGCACACCAGAGCTCTTCCAACTTGACAGCTTGGCCTCCATCCCTGTGCTTTCATGAGGACACCAGTAGTGCAAAACATAGAGATGCTCCTTTTGCTTAGAGTAAGTCTGAAATACAGATTGTGGAGGCATCTGACAAAGCATGGGAAACTGTCACGTTCAGAATCCCAAGGCCTGGGTCTGAATCTCACTAGCCTGCATGTGCCTTCTACTCTCTGAACTCTCGCTTCCTTTTTTTGCAAGATGGAGATATTAGGCATTTTAGAGGCTCACACAGTTAAGTAGGGAATGTGTATGGAAATCCTGGATCCTATGCCTGATACAGAGCAGGGACTCTGTCGCAGGACAGGCTGATTTGTGTTCAGGTGGTCAGGATTTGATTGCATTCGGAAGAGGCATGTACATGTTTGCACGTTTGTTTGTAAGTGTGTTAATTGCCTCTTTAAATGAATTGTCATGGCTGTGTTATTTCAATATTTTGCTAGAACATCTGCTCACTTTTTGAAAAGGCTTCTGGTCGATTGGGCTGGTTCCAGTGGATTGAGGTTTTGGGGTTTGACTGAAATGAATGGCATTCATTGGGGCACCTAACATGTGCCAGCACCTGCCCTGGATGTGGGAGAGGGACAGGAAAAGAGGTGGCATTTGACAGACATGAACCATAGGTAGCCGGGATACTTTACTGTCTACTAGGAGGACAGGTAGGGAGCACCTTAGGCCCATTTTGTAACCTTACTTATTTACTGGACTGAACTTGCTGTGTGCCAGCCACTATTCTAGATGCTAGTGACAAGACACCTTCTCTCCTGCCCTCATGCAATGTGGGATCAGGAAAGAAGGAGATACATACAATGTGTAAAAAAATCACTGCAGGTGTAATGAATCTGAGAGGTACACATGAAGGGGCTGGGGTGGGGTCTTGGGTGACGGGGGGATTGGGAAGGCTGCCTGGAGGTGAGGAAAGTTGGCAGGGGTCCCTGCTTTCTGGGGTGATACCATACCCAGGGCTGATTCCCACCTAAATGGCAGTCAGCCCCAGGCCTTAGTGACAGCAGGGTGAAGACAGACATCAGTGCACCCCACGGTGCACAGAGCTGTGGTGTGTGAGTTGGGAGCATTCACTAGTGGGGATGCAGAGACAGTGAGCTTCTGTCGCCTCAGTCTGTGCCTTGGGGGACCCTAACATCTCTGGGACTCCAGGCAAGGAGAAGGCTGTCAATCCTAACAGTGGGAGGGCTACTGTGTGCCAGGTACAACTCTAAGCAATTAGATGAGGAAACTGAGGCCCCAAGAGAACAAAGTCACAGGAAGCTAGTGACTGGGAGAGCCAGGATTCAAGCCCAAGCCTTCTCTCTCTTCACCAGCATATCCACCTGCCTCCTACCTAGTCCCCAGGGCCATCTTGGAAGCTGACTGATAGGTCCGTGTTTATAGCATTTGCCCCCAGGCCCTGCATTCCATTCAACAACCTGGTTCGAGCTAAGCACTGGAGCATAATGATCAGAACTCACGACAAATGCTAAACAATGCAGCCTAAACCAGTTAACTCCAAGCTGGATGAGCCTTTGCAGGAGAAATGCCGGGTCATGCTGGGTGCAGCATGAGGTGCAGGGGAGACATTTAATCCAGCCTATGGGGCGAATGAGTAGCAGTGAGCTTGGAAGGAGAGCACTTGGTTAGCAAAGCAGTGAGGTCCTGGGCACAGGAACAGTCGCCGTGGTGGAGGGGTGACTGAGCAGGTGATGTGAGAACTTACAAGGTCATAAATGGGCCTCTGGACTTGATCCTAAAGGTAGTGGGAACCAACAGAGCATTTTAAGTATGGGAGCGGCATAGTGAGAGGAGGTCTTTATAAAGACCACTCTGGCTGCATGGAGGGAGCCAACCGGACAAGAAGGGATGAGAGGAACAAGAGAGACCAGTAAGAAGTTGTCATGTCCAGGGAAGAGATGAGGGTGGTCTGGGCTAAATAGGGCAGTGGGGGTGGAGGAAGAGGCAATGTTTTAAAGATATGTCGGAGGTGTTTTGTTGGATTTGAGAGGTGACTGAGGGTGAGTCTCGGGGTGGTGGAGGGTAGTGTCACTGCGGTGGGAAGACCCAAGTGCAGGGCAGGAGAAGGGGCAAGCTGATCATCCAGTGCAGGTCCTGAGTGGAGGTTGGGGAACCCACTTGCATCGCTGGTAAGGGACCAAAGCTGAGTGTGTAGATGTAGCACAAGGGTGGGAACCAAAAGTGAAACTGGTTAAGATCCATTTAGGGGACAGCACAGGGAAGAAAGAAAGGACAGCTCAGGACTGAGCCCAAGAAGCTCCTGTGTGAGAACAGAGAAGGCCGCTAAGTGCCAAGGTAGAAGCAGGTTTGCCATCTGTGAGTTCATCCCACAATTGCCTCACTGAGGGAACTAGTGAGCAAGAGGCTCCAGGGGCACAGGAGGCCTGGGAGGTAGGCGTCAGGGTGGCAAGGCCCTTGCCCTCTCTGGGCATGTTTCATGGCCATAAAGGGCAACCTGGGGCCTCCCCCCAGGGAAGGGCTCTTGTGAGCTTCACATGGACCACCTGAGCAGAAAGGTCTAGACACCAAGCAGGCCTCCCGGTGCACATGCCCCCTTCATGCAACACTGCTGTACCCAAATCCATGCTCATGCCATGCCCAGCAGCTACAAAGGGCCAGCCAGCTGGAGGCAGGCATGGGTTTGACCCGGTGACAGAGCTTGCTTAACATGGATACTATCAAGCATATTAAAAGCTGTTATTTTTATATGCTATTGTGGTGTAAGGTTTTCTTTTTTCTCGAAGGTTATTTTCTTTAAGACACACACACACACACACACACACACACACACACGCACCAGCCAGGAATGGAGGGGCACATCTGTTGTTATAGCTGCTGGGAAGCCTGAAGCAGGATTGCAAATTCAAGACCAGCCTGTACTACGAGTGAGACCTAGTCTTAAAATAAAATAATGAAAAGTAGTTTAGTATTTCCTCAGTTCAATCCCAGTACTGGGGAAAAAAAGGAAAAAAAGAAAAAAAAAAATCCACCAGTCCCTCTGGTGCCCTTCGTCAGCTCTGGAATATTCCCAGCCTTCATCTCTTCAGTTATTCCTCTGGCCTGTTCCCTCGTGGCTTCTCCCTCTTAGTGCAGGTTGGACACACGTCCACTAGACATTTCCCTCATCCTCTGTGCTGGTGGCCCCTCTGTCTGTGTTCTCTTTGTTGCTCTAGTTGAATTGTGGATTCGTCTTCCAACTCACACATCTGTCTTCTGTTGAGTCTTATCTCTTCCAGAGATTAAGGAAGACTAACTTCCCAGCCTAACATAACCATAATTCTCAAACCCTAAAAGGACAGTAGGAGAGAGGAAAATTGAAGCCAATCCCACTCGAGAATTTGATGGAAAATCATAAAATACCACCAAACAAAATCCGACACTATAAAAAGAGTAATACATAGTGACCACATGGGGTTTATTCCAGGAATAAGTAGTTATTTTAATGTAAAAGTTATTTGCCTGATTAACTGAATTTAAGGAGGAGTATTTGAACCTTTTAGTAGGTGCAGGGAGGAAATTTTGATTAAATTTAAAATTCCATGCACAATTAAAAAAAAACCTTACCATGATAAACAAGGAATTCTGTCCACTTATGGAAGAAGAATTCCCACTTTATGTTGAGATACTGAGATTCCCATTAAGGGAATCAAAGCAAGCATGTCAAGGCTCACCATTTCTATTCAGCATCATCCTGGAGGTTCCTGGTCAACTCAGTGAGATGGGGAAAAAGATAAACACATAAAAACTCAAAGTGTGACTCTGGTTTCCAGCTTGTGCTTCCGTGGGAATGTTTGTATCATTGACCAAGGCCAGAGCCACCAAGATAGGCGCTGGTTGGACTGACTGTTTGGAACACTTTGCAGAAAGATGTCTAGAAAGATCACAGAGTCAGGATGCCCCAGCTTCTTTCCCAGCTCTTCTGCTAGCATTGGATGGCTTGCTTTCCTCATTGGATCAGCATCCTCATCTGTTAAATGAGTGACGTTAGAATATGCACCCAGGTGGCCTGTGGGTGTCAGATCTGTGGGAAACAGACAGGAGCAGGTGGGAGGAGCCAGTCCTGCCCTCCAGGAGGCGGGCTCTGGGCAAAGAGCATCGAGTGGGAGGAGCATCTGCTTGGGGGCGGATCCAGGTGACGGGGTAGGGGGGGAGAGACACCTAGAGCCTTCTGGCATCATCCTTTCTCTTTGTTAATGGGTTGTTATGGTTGTCGCTGATGCTGTTAAGCATGTTCTGTAGTTTTAAGATCCTGACCCTTAACAACAATGCCTTTTTGATGTTTTAGACCTATAACAGCCAGAGTGAGAGCAACGAGGACTATGAGATCCCCCCAATAACACCTCCCAACCTCCCAGAGCCACCCCTCTTGCACCTGGGAGACCACGAAGCCAGCTACCACTCATTGTGCCACGGCCTTGCACCCAACGGTCTGCTCCCTGCCTATCCCTACCAAGCCATGGATCTGCCGGCCATCATGGTGTCCAACATGCTGGCCCAGGACGGCCACCTGCTGTCGAGCCAGCTGCCCACGGTGAGTCTCTGCTTCCTAGCATGGCTCCTGCTGGTCACAGCAGGGAAGGAGCAGAGGGTATTGCAGTGCCAGTGCTGTGATGTGAAGCTGCTCCTATGCAAGGCTGGGGTTCCATTTCTTGCTCACAAAGGAGTCAGCAGAATATGGGAGTGGCGCGGAGGGAAACTGTCACTGCGCTGCCCACTTTTCTGGGGCTCTGCTTACAACACCCTGGGACTTGTTTTATTATTTGTTAACAGTATAATTTCATTTATTTTTAATACCTTTATTGAGATACAATTCACATTTAAAGTGTACAACTCAGTAGCTTTTGTATATTTGGAATCACGTCACCGTCTGTAACATTTTGAAACACGCTTATCACCCTCCAAAAGAAACCTGTACCTGAGCTCATTGCTCCCAACCAGCCACCCACAATCCCCTGCAGCCCTATTAACTTTCCATCTATATATTTGCCAGTCTGACACTGCATGTAAGTGGAACCATTCTTTTTAAAGGTTGTATCTTGCTTAAGCATCCAGGGAAGAGGGTGATCACTGAGTTGAAGTTTGTGGGATAGGCAGAAGTTTTGCAGGCAAAGGCAGGAGAGAATCTTCCAGGCTCAGGGCAGCATGCACTCAAGGATGAGGCCAGGGGCTGCTGCAGTGCTTCAGAGCTGCGTTTGTTTCCTTCTTTCTGTTGCGCTGGAGAGCAAGGACCTGACGCCATAGAGAGAGAGGGGAGCTAAAAAGGTCTCAGCAGAGCCTGGGTCATAAGGCTCCTGAGTCTCATGCTAGGGGGATTCTGTTTGCCTTTTTCTTTTTTCTTTTCTTTTTACCCAGGTTTCATTTCTTCAGTTTTTCTTGTTTGAAAACTTTTAAATTTTTTTGTGAGTACCTGTTTGCAGTCCATAATGATTGCACCCAAGGGGGAGCTGCTAAATGTACGTGACACATCTTAATTCTTTTCATGTCCCTTTCATCCCCCTATCACTTGGTCTTCTTCCCATTTGCAAAAGATCTGTCTCTGTTTCCTATTATCTGTCTTTCATTTTGCTCTTTAGTTTATTTGGGTTTCTCACATAACAGAAATCATGAGATATTTAACTTGTGGTCGGATTTATTTCACTTAACATTATGGTCTTAAGGTGAGATTATGTTTTCTTAGCGTGAATGGCTCGTTCTCACCAGCAGGAACTACAGAAAATCAGTAGACCTTTGTTAGAGGGCAGCAGGAGGTACATAGAAACATCTCCTTAAGGGAATTCTCATATGTCTGCTAGAGACCTGTGAATTGACTGGTTTTTTTCCCTTCACTGTAGTAGTATATACTGGTCACCACTCTTTCTTTCATTTGTAAGTAACAGGAAACAGATTCACACTAACTTATGTAAAAAGATGAAAATATCCAAGGGCTGATGGATAAAGGGTATCAGGGGTGATCTGGCCCAGGTACTCCACCATGGTGTCCTTAGGCCCCCGGCTGCATCCCTGTTTCTACGGATCAGGGCTGATGACCGGAGCAGCCGGCCTACTTCCTGATGTCTCCAGCACGTGGCCGTTTGAGTGCTGAAGGAACACATGACTGGGCATTGCTGGACCAGCCCCTGTGTGGAGGAGGAAGCAGTCCTCTGTTTTATTAGCTTAGGGGGCAAACACGGCTGTGGCAGGAGGAAGAGCTGCCTACCTGCCTTTCCAATCAGAGCCACATGGTGGTGGGTGAACCGTGTTTACCTCTGCTACCACCGTGTATGAGCTGCAGCCAAATTTGTGGCCCGGTGCTAGCAGATGCCTGGGGCCTTTGGGCATGCTGTTTATATTCTAACCATATCAACTGTGCTTTATTTCTTTATTGTTTACTCTTCTTTTATTACCAACAAATTTTCTTGCTTAAAAACCCTGGTGTATTCGGTGTATTTCTGAAGCCAGTTGAGAAATAAAGGAGGAGGAGGGAGGGAGGAAAGCAACTCGAGATCCACATTTTATAGTGTTCTGTTCTCATGAAAGAACTCAGTGAAAATTGATGCTGATTTTGGAAGAATACTTTCCTTTTGGGCCCATCAGTCATACAGATTCCCAGTGACTTCTAAAAGACTTTGTGGTTGACTCCCTCGTCAACCTTTTCTGTACCTTGTTAGAAGGTTTGTGCGTTGGCTGTTTGTCCAGCTCAATTTGTCAGACACCCTCACTACTCCAAACCATCCCTGTTGGTGATTTATGACAAGACAAGAAAGGGTAGGACCAGAAGGACACCTTTGTCTTGTCCTTTAAGAGCCGTGGTGCAGGGCTGAGGATGGTACAGCCCGGAGCCACCTGTTGCTGACTTGTGGTGCTGGTGGCTAATGGAGAGTGTGGGGTAATGGTCAGCACATGGACTTTGGAGTCCCGTCAACTCACGGTAGATCCTGACTGTCCCTCTGGAGCTTCACTTTCTTGCCTCGGAGTCATAATTGTCAGTCCTCAAGGTCATCGTGAAATGTATCTGAGATAATGTATGTAAAGTCTTTGCAAATGCCTGGCAGAGAGTAAGCAATCAGGGAATATTTGCTGCTGTTATTATTAGTAATAAAAATGAATTCCCACTATAACCAAATGGCCGTTTTCCTTTTAGTGTCATTTACCCAAAGGGATAGATTGCATACACGCCTAGGTGCATTTGAGGATCCCTGGTTATTTAACAGCTCTGATAATTACAGTGCACATTACCTGCTAATCAGAGACAACCCCCTCGTCACTGCTTCTGTGAAGTGTTATCCTAGGCTCTGTGCAGACAGGCACTTTGCAGTTATTTCCCAGATTTCTTTGTAACTAGTTCACACTTAAAATGCTTCTCAAATGCTGATAGCCTTAATTCTCCCATTAGCCTGACTTTGCAAGGGTTCGCTGAATTTTATTTTCACTTGTTATGTTGTGAAAGATAAGCCAAACCCCATTACCCAGGGGAGAGGTCCAGACCAACAGGAAAACCAGATGAGAGCATGTGCACACATCGTGCTCTCTAGTGAAAAGACAAGGGGCCCTTGAAGACATAGTTGTTAGATTTGTGGGACCTTGCAGAAAAAGGGGTGTCTGTAGGTATACATGCTGTGTGGGCAGTGTTGGGATTCATGTTCACACCTGCTAGGTATCAAGCAATATGAATATTCTTTCACATAAAGTTTCCTCAGTGGAGGGAGGCCAGAGGAATTAGGATTTGCAAGGCAGGGAGACTCTCAGGAGGCAGGTGAGCATGCAACAAATTCCTCCAAACTGTGACTTACAACGACAGAGGTCTATTCTCTCCCAGATCTGAAAGTCCAGAATCAGTGGCCTGTGCTAAAATCAAGGTGCCAGGAAGGCCACACTTCATCCTGAAGCTTGAGGAGAGTTCGTCCTTGCCTTTTCTACCTCCAGTAGGATGGCTACCTTCCCCAGCTTGGGGCGGTGACTGTGCCCCTCCAGTCTCTGCCACATCTTCTGTTGCTTTCTGTTCTGCCTGTAGAAGCTCCATGTGCCCCTCATAAAAGGGCACTTGTGATGGCATTGGGGCTGGTTCTGGATAAGACCTTGAATTAGTCACCACCACAAGGACCTATCTTTCCAAATATAGTCATATTTACAGGTTCTAAGGATAGGGTCTGAGAGCTTTGGTGGGCATGGGGCATCTTTCAGCCTCCCACAGTGATCTTCAGCTGTGAACAGCCTTTATGGGGCACCTGCTAGGTACCAACCATTGCTCTGGGCTCAGGATTCAGAAGGTGCCTTTGGGAACTCCCAGCATAAATGGGAAGGTAAAAGGCTGGATGCATTGGTTTGAATGTGGGTAGTGTAAAGGCTTGGTCCCAGGAGTGGTGGATGGGGAGGTTCTGGGGACCTTTAAAAGGCAGAACATTCTGGGAGGTGCTCAGGTCCTGCAGGGTTGTACCCTCTGAAGGATTGGGGACCCGGGTCTCTTCCTCTCATCCTGTCTCCTGCTTGAGCACTCAGTTCTCACTTGCTCTCCTACCAGAATGTGCCTCGCTCACCAAAGGTCCAAACCCATGGTGCTGCCCAATCTTGAACTTGAACCTCCAGAACCATGAGCCAAAATGAACTTCTCTCTACTCATAAGCAGCTTGTGTTGGCTATTTTGTCATAGTAGCACAGAACTGACTAATGAAGCTGTCTCTGTAGATGCTGTCAGTGCTCTTCTAGGGTCTGCGTATGGTACTGTGTGTACTGGGAGAAGCCCAGTGATGGCAAACTTTTAGAGCTGTCATGATATAAACAGCCTGCCACGATGCACATGTCATGGGTTTACTGCCACTGCATCTTGGCTCAGATGTTGGGCCCTGTCCTCCAGGAAAGTGGTATGACAGAGAAACTACACAGTTGCTGGTGAATCCAAAGATCAAGTCTAATCGATCCCTCCAGTGCCCTTCTGTGCAATGGAGGCACAGATAGGGCTGACTATAGCTGAGGGTTAGCAGAGTAACCCTTGGAAACTGTCATCAACACTTCCTCCAGGAAGTGACGGCCTGGCACAGAATAGGTTCTGTAACTACTTTGTAAATGAATTAATGTCATCCAGCTCTTAAGCAACAAAACTAAATCAAACCCTCTTTGATCTCCTGTGACCCACAGGTCAGTTTCACCAGGCGATGAGGGATGGCACAGCCAGGCTGTGGCCACAGGTGGCACAGGGGATGCCCAGATGCCAGGAGCCTCCAGGTGTTGTCTGCACAGACCAAGATGCACCAGAGATGTTGCATCCCTATAGAGAGGGTGGAGCCAAAGTGCCCTCCAGCCCTCTGTCTCATCAATGCCAGATCCCCCGGCTAGGATCCCAGAGGCCAAGGGCTCTTTCTTTCCCCTGCCTGCTGGGCAGCTCAGCCTAGCAGACCTGTTGGAGGCAGCTGCTCCCTTTAAAGGGCTGGCTGCTGGCGGGAATCGTGAACAGTAGTGGAATCAGGCCTCTTTTACAAAATTAAATATGCTCAAGGCTCTTCCTCGACTTCGGCATCTTAACTGATTAAACATTCATTTCCAAGACAAAAAGAGTCAATTTAGTACGAAAGATATATTTCACTGGTTTAATTTAAAGCGCTGCACCTCCATCTGACCCCTATTTTCATAACTCAATAATTTTATCCTGTGTTGATTGTCTCATTTTGAGAGAGATATTGTATGTATAAATCAGTTTCTAAAATACTCAAAGAAACTGAAAGAGTGGAATTTATTAAGCAGCTTCTGTTAAGTCTGAAATCATTTATTTTGGAGTCGTCCTTGGGAAATGTTGGTACCCAGCAGACGCTTATCCTGGGAAGGAGCGGAATGTGATTTTCAGACAAGCTCCTGGGAATCTGCACCTTTTTTGAAACCAGAAAAACCCCCAGGGGAGCCTTGAACAGGTAGAGGTTGGGCCAGTGGGGAATTGAGCTCCCCCTAGAATGGCTGTACTTGCCAGGATTCTGGGGATCCAGGAGTCCAGGGCTTTCCCAGGCTGGTGAGCTCTTGGGTCACTGGAGCTGTGTGGTACAGTCTCAGGGCTCACTTAGCACAGAGTCGGTACACAGGTATCACTGACACCTTCTCCTCGCAGCTTTGACTCTTCCTTACTGGCTTTAGGACCTTGTACAAGTCTCTTTGCTGCTAGCCTCAGTTTTCACACTTATAAAATGGGGATGGAGAGTCCAGCTGTAATGAACTGACAAACAGGGATATGGGCAGACTTCCGGTCAGCCAGTCAAGCATGAGTTTGAGGTTCGATAGCCTTCCCATTGCCAGTGCCACACATGTCACTGGCCAGCAGGCTTGAACTAGATTCTTCATGCTCCACATGCCTGTCCCAAAGCATCTTGCAAAGACCAATCCTTCCTCCAGCACACCCAGGGCGCGGAGCCAGCTCCAGGACTCCCTGCCCAGGTGAACAGGCTGGGAGAAGGGAGGTACCTGCCTCTCAACCAGCTTGCTTAGAAATGGCTCCTGTGAGTGAGGCTGCAGCTCTGGAACAGAGCTTGGAGCCTGGAAACAGAGTCCTTAATTTACCTTGTAACGCGCCCTTCCCTTGCCCTTCTGCTCGGTGCTGTTCCCATCTACTCTCCCTTGCTGCTTATCCCCTCCCTCCCTTTTCCCTGCCCTCTAGGAAGCTGAGTCTACCTACTTGACTCACACAAGTCATGGCACAGGGGGACCCCCTTCTCCAGTGTGAGGCCCAGGGACCAAGACCTCTCCCACCTCAACTTTTGGTTCTGTGGGCTTCTGGGCCCCGGGAGACAGTGGGAGCTCCTTAACCCTGCTAATTCTTTTTATTAGCCTTAATGAATTAATTTTCTTTGTTTTATGATTGTATCATTTAGATTTTGCTGTGTGAGGAAACGGTTCCCACACTTAATGGTTTAAAACCATACTTTAAAAAACTTTCTTATGATTCTGTGGGTCAGCAAGGTACTGTACGGTCCTTTGGATCTGGACTGGGTTTCTGGGGTCGGTTTGCAGCTTGCCTGGAGCCCTGGAGCCCACTGCTATGTCCAGAGAGTCTTACGCTGGGTTGATGGAGTTTGGCTGGAAGCTGACTGCTGGGTATCGCCTTCCTGGTCAGGATGCTCTTGGAGGCAGGTCCAGGAGGTGGGCTTTGGAAAAGTGGGTCAGAGGCTGACATGGTAGCTGGACATAAGGGGCTCAGCTGGGACTGGCAAAAGAGGGCGTCTTAGTTACACTAGGCACTTTGTCAGGCCTGGAGCATATAAGCCATAGCAAAGTGACAGTTCTGCTGCTTGTCAACAAAACAAGTGACCAAGACTTAATACTCTTTGGCACTGTGACCAGGGGAAGGATCTATCATGGTAAAAGCAGAGGGTGCCATGTTTCTGTCTAATTTCCCTCTGGAGTGCAAAGGGTGACTGATCTCCAGAGTGGACCCCTGAGGATCCTAATGGGGTAACAAGAAACCCAGAGGTTTCTTTGTATGTGTCAGACTCCAATGAAACTCCCTCCCCGGTTCTTCCATGGCGATACGCAAAAGAAATACGTCTTTCTACATTTTATAAAACTCGGAAAAATGGCTTTAAACAGCTTTTGCTCCACTGCTATAATTATTTATTTTCAAACACTCCTGCAGGGGACTGCTCCGTTTTCTTATCCTGCACTCCTTTTGCTCATAAATGAACCATCACTTCAATAAATCATTATGAAAACAGAGACTAACACCGGCTCTGAAAGGTTGAAAGATTTATGTAACACATTTATGTTTCCCATTTTCTCATTCTGGTACTCGGCTGCAAAAGCTAAGCTAATAAAAGCTGCTATTAATATTTCTTGTTGCCTAGCAACCCCAGAGCGGGAGTAATAGCTTGGGCTTGAAAAATAGATGACCGATAAGGAAAAATTCAATTCTTTTATTATCTCAGGGGAAATGGCCTTTTACTGGAACATTATGATGTACGAGTGTGAAGTTGAACACAAAAGATTTTTTGTGTGTATGTTTGTTTTTCTATTTTTAATGAACATTATTTTACCTCCACTAACTCTTTTAGGGCATTTTTGTTTTCTTTTGCACCCCTTAATACCCTACCCCTCATGCTTAATTTAGCAGCTATAGTAGTTAAGAATCTGTCAGCGTTTTTTAGTTTTAAAATGGTTTCAGCAAAGGTTTACAACTAGATCATAAAAATTCACTCCCTGTTAAAACTCAGGCCAGTGATAAGCCAACACACAGGCTGGTTCTCCACATGCCGGATCACATTTGTGAAGAGATAAGATGCATGGTTTTTCCTAAAAGAAAGGTCAGAAAGGAACAAAACACATTCTTTTCTGTGTCAAAATTTTCTTTGGAACTTGAGGACACCGTCTCTTTTGAGAACTATTTGCTGTGAAGTTTGGGGTGTATTCAAGGCAGGCAAGGGTGGGGCACAGACATTTATTGAGCATCTAGTGTATACATGCTTGGTACCACTGCCCACTCCTGCCAGCCCTCTAAAATTGGTACAGTTATTACTCCCAGTTTTCAGGTGCAAAGCTGAGGCTTAGAAAGGCCAAGAGATCAGCCTGTGGTGGCACTGTGTGCCAGGATGTTCCCCACCTCTGATCTCTGGCATGGGTTTCTCAACTTCAACATGATTGACATTTTGGATGACATAATTCTCTGTTTAGGGGAACTGTCCTGTGCATTGTTGGCTACCAAGCACCATCCCTGGCTTCCATCCACCATTCGTGGCCTTTAGAAGCTCTTTCCTTGTCAGAATCAAAATGAGAAAAGTCTTAAACACTGGGGGACAAAATCTCTCCTGGTTGAGAATGCCCTTTCCTCTGCTTGAAGCATTCTTTCCTTGTCATCCTGAAGAACTCCTATTCCTGCTGAGGACCTAATTTAGAAATCATCTTCTCTAGGGCTGTTGGGACCCTCTAGACTGAGACTAGAGAGAAGCATGGAGGTTGGGGTGGTTACCAGAAAACTCAGCAATGAAGATAAATGATGTTTCAGTATAAATGTTTTAAAGATCAGAATTAACACACACACACCACACACACAACCACGGTAAGCAACATATCACATATTCACATAAAGGCAGAAGTGTCTAAAGCCATGGAAGTGTGTGCTCACCGGGGGCAGCCTGCACTGCACACCAGGCTCTGGCACCAGCACCGAGCAAGGACCCAGCTATCAGGCAGCCTTCAACTTCTGCCTGGCATTGAATGAGTGGGAGACGAGGGTGACTTGTCCAGGGTTACATAGCTGCAAGAAGGGCAGAGATGGAACTTGAACCCAGGCTTCTTGCCCCAAGCCCAGCCTGTGTCTGGGTGACGCTTCTCGGCCTGCAGAGTGCCTCAGCCACAGAAAACTTAATGCCCTAGGGTGTTCACAGTGTGGGGGAGGGGCCAGGAAAGAGCAGCCCTGATTCCAGCATGGTGTCAACGTGGCTGTCCCCGTGGCTGTGTCGTCTCAGCCCCACGCTCCGAGTGAGAGCTGGCCTGGGTGGTTCTCCAGCATGAGCATGCTGGTGAACAACTCTGTGTGCCAGCACCACTCCTGCACTCAAGGCTGGGCTGTAAATTGGCCTTTGCAGGGTGCAGGCCACACACTGTTTGGCCCTGTGTCCCCTTGGGGACCTTCACCTAATGAACTGATACCTTGTCGGTCACTACAGTCTGGTACCATTTATTTAGCTCTTGCCCCCATTGAATATATATTTGCTATGCTCACCAGTCCTCAACTCCGGGAAGGATGAGAAAGCAGAGGCACAGAAAGATAAGTGACTTGGCTGTCCACCTGTCTGGTGCTCAGAATGGACCCAGGCAGGCTGAGTCCCCAGCCTGCACTCTCAGTGTCTAACTTGTATAGCCTTCCAGAAGTGAGGGGACTTAGTAGCTGAGACCCACTGCGTGTATCCATCCAGCTCTGAGCTGAGCTATTCACATTTAAAGATGGCATGAAGTACCAGGTGCTCAGGGTGCAGGATGCAAGGACTTCTGCAGGGCTCAGAGGAGAGTAGTGGCACAGAGAGCTTCCTGGAGGTGGTGCCCTTGGGGACCAGAGGACACTGGCAGATCTAGAGAGGAGGAAACCGTAACCCTGTGCAGACCTCCTGTTCAGACTCAGTCTCCGCCCCTTGTGCTAGGACTCAGCAAACAGTTTGTGATGTTTTATGGCCACTGAGCTGCCCTCTGGAACCCTTCCTCTTCACCCCCTGCCAGGCTGCTAATCGGAGCCGTGACCCCAGCCTCAAAGAGAGCAAGGGCCAGGTGTTTAACTTCTGTTCTGGGCAGGGTGCCAAGCCCTGCAGCGTGTGAGCTCAGAGACCTGCTCCCGAGCCATGAGGGAGAATTCAGGGAAAATTGCAGCCACATTCGTCAGCTGCAGCTTTGATATTACTCTGTATAATGGCTCTTTCCTCCGAGTGCATATTCAGTATCATGTTTGGGAAAATGAGCTTTTAATGTACCGTCGGCGTTGCTGAGAAGCCATCTCTGGCTCCGCAGAATGTCTGGAGCACATAAAACTTGGGATTTATTGGAGTCATTTTCCCCCTGCTCTGGCTGGATAATAAAAAGTCAGTCTCCTGCGCTCTTTCTCTCATCTTGTGGCTTTGTCCATTTAGAACTTGGCAGAGTCTTTATAAAAGACAGCAAGACAAATAAAACTCATCTAAATATTAAAGCTCCAAGAGAGAGCCTTCCTAGGAGAGCGTCCCTGCACGGAAAGACGCGGGGCTGCAGGCGTTTCCAGGCAACTCTCTGCAGCACCAGGACTCAGCACAGCGGGTGGGGGTACCTAAGCCATAGCACTTATTGGGACCCAGAGTCCTAGAGTGCTGCAGTCTGTGTTCTGTCTGGTGGGTCCTCTTGGGCAAGTCACCCTCTCTCTGAGCCTCCAGAAAAATGGAGCTGATGTCTACTTCGTGGGGCTTCTGGGAAAATACACTCTGCTAGTGAATGTTCCTGATGCCTAGCTTCCACAGTGGAACACAGCAGGTGTCTGGAGTTTGACGACTGATTATGTGAATGGATGAATAAGTAAGTGCCCATGTAAATACCTCCCAAACTGGGGTGCTGCCTGCGCCTCTTTGCTAGAGGGCAAATTAGGTGTGATCCTGTGGCCATCCTGTCTGACAGTGCTGCCTGCCTTTCCTAATTCTCCTGTCGACTTGGTTTGTACCTGCAGTACCATTCCTTCACCCCAGTTCTGGCCCTAGGGCTCAGAAAAAGTAGGGGCATGACTCTCACCCCGTATCTCCCAGTCCTTTGTAGGGTTGATTGACACTTGCAAGCTAAGACAGATGGGAAGGGCAAAAGTCCCCCCCCCACCCCCATCAATGGCTCTTTATCCACACCCTTGGTCTGAGGAAAAGAGAAAGGACATCGGGATGGATGGCAGGAACCTGTCCCTGGGGCCTGGGATGTGTGAGCCCTGAGAGATCATCTCCCATGAGGCTCTCTCTGCTCCTCCTGTCACCTGGAAACTGACACCAAGGCCATCAGGCAGGAAGCCCGAGGCCACTTCCTGTCTCTGTGGTCACTAACGGACTGTGAGTGGCAGGTCACTTTTCTCCAGCCTTATTTTCTTCACAGACAGAATGGACAAACCACAGGGACTCAGGGAGCGGTGGAGCAGGTCATGGGTGTGGCTGTAAAACTTTTCTCGAATGACCTGGAGAAAGACTCTTGTCCCTGGGGTTGTGGGTCAGAGCTGTGGGTTGGGAGAACCCAGAGGGCTCATGATGGGGAGAGGGAAGCTCTGAGGGAAACAGTGTCTGTTGGGTTGCCAACTGTGTGGCCTCATGGGGTGGTTAGGAGACATTCTAGATGGTATCCAGCTCCATGCAAAAGGGGTCTGCCTGGTCCCATAGGGAGCTCTGGAGTATAAATTACACCACGGAGATGCTGGCATTTGCACTTCCTGGTGACGTGAGTGAGCCACTGGTCACAGGCTTGGAGGGGGATGAGCTGGTGCATAACTTCGTGGGCAGGAGGATCTCATCAGGCAGCAGTGCCAGAGTAGATCTGGGTGGGCGCCCATGACCATGTGACTAGTGCCATCAGGGACCTTGTAGGAGATGCAGATTCTCAGCCCCTTCCCAAACCCAGAGCATCAGAGATGCTGGCTGGGGCCCAAGATTCTTTTTGACCCGCTCTGTAGAACCACCAGTCTGTGCCATCCTAGGGTGCAGCCCAGTTCTCTATGGTTTGCAAGACTCAGAACTGTTGCTTGGGATCTTGGTTGCTTTCAGGATTTTATCACATCTGTGACAGGTGTAGAGTTTTCTCTCAGAGAAACTCGAGGACCCATGCTCCTGCCTGTGGTTCCTGATTCTTCCCAGCACTTCTTGCCTTCACTGGCTCAAGTCTTGAAACAGACACTCCTGTAGGAGAACAGTCTCCAGTCTGTGACCAAAAGTCTCGGGGTCTTGTCTTGGTGAGGCTTCATGGCAGCTGTGCACAAGCATCTTGAGTGGAGTGCAAAGCAAGGTACAACAGAGAAGGCAGAAAAGGGATCCCAGGGCAGGCTGATCCCCGGGGCCAGGTTCCACCAGAGCCCAGGTTCCAGCGGCTGCTCTTCAAGGACTCTGCATGCTTGCTCAGTGCTGATCAGTGCTGCCCACCATTGGAGATCACCGGAGAGACAAGAGAGACATCTGCAGCTCTGGACCATCAGAACCAGGAGCTGCTTAAAAGCAGCAAGTGACAGCCAAGGTTGTGAGCTCCCAAGATGGTCCCAGCCCATCCCACAGGGCTCCTGTGAGAATCCTGGACCTGTGCACACAAGACGCCCTGGGTCCTCCCATTCATCTGCACATAAACTTCACACTGTCCTGCAGATTAACTACTGGCCACAGGTTGGCCTTGGTCACACTAACCTGAAGCTCTTTGTCCTGGAGAAGCCCCTGAAGAATGGTCCCCAGATGTGGTAAGGACAGGCTCACTTAGCCCCAGCACACAGTGGGGAGCCAGGTACCCATAGCTTGAGTGATCAGTGCCCAATAAATGACACGGGAGACAAATCTGTCCCCTGGGAAGAAGAACTTGGCCTCTGCCACAACCCCTTAACCCAGACACTGTCTCTGTGTCTCTATGCCCACTGGCCTGTGGAGAGGGACTGCTGTGATGCCAGAAATTATATCACTGGTTTTGGATTTCAAGAGACTGGCTTTAAATCCAAGTTCCTCCGACTACGCACTGTGTTGGGCAAGCCCCACCCCACAACCCGGTCCAGAACTTTAGTCTGAGAGCTATAAAATGGATATGCTAACAATCCTCACCTCGTGGGTGTTTTGGAAATTAACTTCTGTAATGCTTACAAGGTGCTCAGCATGGAGGCCACGGTTAACAGTGCTGGTTATATGTCTCTCGGCACGTCCATGTGAGCTGTCTTTTACTTCCTGCTAACCACTTGGAGAACTCTATATCCTTTTGTGTTCCTCCAAGAAAACCACCTGCTAGAGTGACAGTGAATAACACTTGGGGGCACCCAGTTCCCTTTGCGGCCACACTGTGTCTATGACATCGCCTCATCCCTGCTCGTGCTGTGTTCTGTGTCTGGCTCCTCTGGATGCTGTCACCCACGTGATCTCACATCTCTGACCTCTCCCCGAGACCTGACATCCTGACGCTGAGCAGATCCTCCATCCACATCACCCACCTGCCTGGGGAGCTGGTTTAGGGATCCTGAGTCTGACTTGAGCATCTTTGGGCCCCTTCCTACCCCAAACAGGTATTCAGAGTGTTTGTACCAAACAAATACACGTTTCTGTCAAACAGGGATTCAGGTGGTGATAATTCAAGAAGATAGCAAATAGGGAGCTTGCATGAAAGATCCTTTCAGTGGGGAGAAAGAAACAGGAGGTGGGGAATGTTGCAGACCCTGATATAGGTCTGGCTTCTGAGAAAAAAAAAAAAAAAGAAGACAGGTATGGGAGGGACAAAGGACAGACTGTTTTCGCAGACTGTTCATTATTCAACAAAAGACAGACTGTTTTCCTTTAGACTGTTCCGTTATTTGATCTGTTTTTCTCATGTCTTTACCACACTTTCTAAATGACTTTGTCCTCACAGTACGTTTTATACCTAGCAAAGCAAGTTTTCCAAAGTTTTCTCGTTTCAGTTATTGACAAAGCTGCCCCATTTTCTTCCACATGAATTTTTAAGTTACTTGGATAAAACTGCTGGAGTCTCATCACATCAATAAACTGATGGAGAGAATTTATATCATTGTATCTTTGAGTTGTGCCATTCAGAAATGCAATCTGAATGTCTTTATTTAAATAGTTTTTGCCTATTGCTGTACAAATGGACATCTGCATACGTACACATAAAATCAATCCAACGTATTTCTTGGTTTACTCCATTTTTTCATGGTGCCAGGGCTCTTTGCCAGGGCCTCGTGTACAGCAGGCATGCACTCTACCCCTGAGCCACAACCCCAGCCCCTTGCAAATTTTATGCATCCCAGTTTTACATGCTTGCATTGCTGTTATGATTAGAAATGTTCTGTTTTCTAACTTTGTCCCTGGTAAGTAGGAAATCGATGTGGCAGGGTAAACAAGCTGTAGACGCTTGCCTTTCACTGTACACCGAGGACTTCATAGATGCCCACAGGTCTCCGAATTTTTATACGTCGATTGCATTAATTTTTATCCAACTGTCTCAGATTCTAACTTTTAGAATTTAAGGTTTTGAGGAGTTTCCACATATGCCCTGAGATCTACAAGACTATTTTCCAGTGATTGTAACGCATTTCTTTTTGCTTCATTGTTAGTTGAACTTGTCCTCGATAGTAGTGACATCCATGACAAGGGGTCTGTGCCTTCTCTCTCATTTTAATAGCACTGTGACTCATATTTGGTATGCAGCTAATTTTCTTTATTACATTTTTAAAAATTCTTTTTCAGCTTATTCATAGTTTTTGTGGAGTTTTATCAAATGCCTATTCATTAGGCATTGAGATGGTCTTACAGGTTTTTCTTCCTTGGTCTATTGAGATAATTAACTTATTAATAGATTCTCCCAAATTAGCATGATCTACTTCGTTATAGGGTACATAGTTATAGACATATATAAGCATATATACATACAAACACTCATATGTATTATTTTACTATAAGGCTATATTTAATTTTCTGTTTTACTAAGGATCTTTCTTTTACTTTTTATAGTAAAATGGATCCATAACTTTGTTTTAAATGATAGCTTTCTCATACTCCTGTTTTGAGATCATACTGTCATCCTAAAAAGAACAGCTTATTATGCTGAGACCTATACAGTTATTATCAGTGATGGTATATAAATTCTATTTTTGTACCCTTTGAACCTGTAATTATACACCATTTTCTGTTTCTAAAGTTGTGCGCGTGTAGTTTTTTTTTTCAAGCTTATCTCTGTGTGTTTAGCTACCTTCTTTGTTTTATTCATAAAACTAACCATCAGAGTTATGTTTCAAGTCTATTAACTTTCTTCTCTTAATTTATTCATTTTCCCCTTAATGTTTATGAATCTCTTCCTCTTTCTTTCTGCAGATACTTGAATTTTTCATTTTCTAGTGCTTAGTTCATTTACTTTTATTGTTTATTGTTTAATAATAAAACATGTATGGCTGTGTACTTTTTCCAAGTATAATTATGACTGTATAAATTTTGAAATGAATCATTCTTACATCTTTTTCTTCTTTCTACCCAAAGCGTAGCTTTGTGGATTTTATAAAAGCAGAACATGTTCATTGTAAGTAAAAATTACATAACAAGCAAATACAAAGAAGAAATGAAGTTCATTAAAACCCTACCATTCACAAATAATCATTATTAACCTAACCATTCACTAAATATCTTTCAATCATATCTCCACACATTAGAACCAGAAACGTGTGCCTTTGCCTGTACTTTCTAGTCCGTTCTATCGGATTTGTTCTGCGGCCTGTCAATTTTCTGCAGTGGTACGTTATACGGAATGGATATATTTCCCTTCCATAATTCTAGGTCATGTCCTTCTTTTGGGGGGCTTCATGACATTCCATTGTGTTGCTATTTTCACTCGCACTTGACCTGTTGCTGATGGACATGGGGCTATTTCTGGTATTTTTCTGTCGGGAGCTCTCTTTGGATGGGTTCCTTAGTAAACATGAAAATGACTTCTAGAGGGTAACTGTATATACCCTGGAGAGAGCGAGTGAGAGAACTATGTTAGGATAGTAGGACAAGTTCCCTGCCCTGCAGTGAATCTCCACAGGGAGCTCTGGAGTGAGAATCACATCACAGAGTCCATCGCACTTCAGGAGAAGGGATCAGCCCTTTCTGCTCCCATGTGGGTCATCATTGGCCTTGGGTGGTGGGGTCAAGGGCCCTGGGCTCTGGGTGTTGTTGACAGAGGGATACTCCATGGAGAAGGGGACTCTAAGAGCTTCTGCTCCTTCAGTGGTTCCTCACAGAGACAGTTTTGTCCCCCAGAGGACATTGTGTGATACCTAGAGACGTTCGAAACCTGCGTGGGTGGAGGCCAGAGATGACACTGAATGTCACTGGTTGCACAGGATGGCGTCCCACAGGAAGATATTACCTGGCCCAAATATCATCAGTACCAACGTTGAGAAATCCTTTGCAACAAAGACGACCTTGAAATAAACTTATCTTTTCCTATTTGTATCTTTATGCACTTATCTCCTGTGCCACTTCAAAGCGCCTTGAAATAGTTGTCTGCCTTCCCAACCCTGTTGGCTTTCATCCGGCTTCTCTGCTCCACAGAAGCTGCCCTATTGGCGGGTCATAAAGGCCCTCACATTGCTAAATTTTATGGTCAGTTTTAGCCTTTGTTTCATGTGCTCCTCATCAACCTTGACTAATGACTTTCAGCCTGCCTCAGTCTCTTTCTTCCTTGGTGTCCAGACACCCCCCTGCCCTAGCTGGTGTGAGCTTCTCTACTCAGTCCTCTGGGCTGCGAGGCTCAGACTGCCATCTTCTCCTCACTTACCTGCCCTTGGACGCTAGCTGACGCTGTGGCTTTACCTGCTCTATCCGTGCTGGTGACACCTGCGCCTTTATCCGGCCCCCGCCACCTCTGTGATTTAACCTCTGCAGAACTGAGGCCCGATGCGTCCTCTACCCAGCCGTTCGCTGTCACCCTCCTCTATACTGGTGGCTCCCTTGTCTCTGTCACCCAGAGAGTCCTCCCTGACTCTGTGCCTCAGTGAGGGAGCTCTCAGTGAGGACCTGGCTCAGCAGCTTCTTGTTTCTGTCACAGGAATGACCCGCCCCTTATGCTGTCCTCCAAGACCCCACCAACTTGAACCTTTCCTTTGTCCACTGCCTCTGTGGCTCTGGCCTCCTCGCGGCCTCAGGCCCCCACCTGGCCTCAGGCTCCATGCCCTTTGTTTCCTTCTGCCTGGAACCCGCTCCCACACCACTGTTGAGTCTCAGATGGTCACTCAGTTTGCTTTCTCTGTGAGGCCTTCCCTGGCCACCCTTTCTAACAGTACATCCCACCCCACCCCACGCTGCCCACTCTTCTCCCCTGCCTTGTCTTCCTCTGTGGCACTTACAACTCTTTAAAAGATGACTCATCTACTTATGAGCAGTGTCACTTATGTCTCCCTCAAGGGAATGAGGGGCCCAGAGAGCAGGGCCCGGTCTATTTTGTTCACAGCTCCCAGACATAAGTCAGGGCCTGGTACCAGCAGGGACTCGGTAACTATTTTTCAGTAAATGCGAATGCGCAGTGCTCTGGAAGGCACACACATTCTGTGCGCATTGTCAGGTGTCGTGCATGAAGATGGCGATGGTGAGGGGTACAGAGAGGGTAGCCAGGGCTCCCTTACCTTCTTTATGGGCCATTCACTCCCACCCAGAGCTGCCAGGCAGTGCGTGGCAAAGCAGCAGAGGGTCAGGGGCCTGGGCCGCAGCTGTGGGCACTGTTCTGCCCCGGTCTGTCTGCCCAGCCCATCGCCCCTACTGCTGCCCAGCAGGTGGGTGCATCAGTCACACCCCACCAACGTGCCAAAATGCCAGCATTCCCCACTGGATTTTGTAGATTAAAAAAAATTAATTCAGTGATTGAAAATGTTGTTTTGGGGCTGGGGATTTAGCTCAGTGGCATAAGCACCTGCCTTGCAAGCATGCAGTCATGAGTTTGATCCCCGGTACCAAAAAAAATGCTGTTTTTTCCCCACTTCTGCATTTCTGGACCCCCGCCCCCACTTTTTTCATGGTTTTGTGTAGCCCAGGCTGGCCTCGAAGTCACAGTGATCCTCCTATCTCAGCCTTCCGAGTACTGGGATTACAGGTGTGCACTGCCACACCTGGCTACGTTTCGGGATCTTTAAAAGGAGTGACTACGGCCTCAGCTGACAAGACAGAGGCCTGTACTTAAGGGGGAGAGCAGTTTGATACAATGAGGAGCAGCAGGACCATGGTGCTAGCAGGCCCCAGACCAAGCCTGGCTCTTCCCCAAGCAAGGTCTTAGCCCTGTAAGACTCAGTTTTCTCATTTGTTTAATGGGAATCTTTACAGTCCTGCCCCTCAGGAAGGACAGGAGGATAAACAAAGAGCCTTTTATGGAGGAATCAAAGTGCTCATGGATTAAGAAGCCCTTAAAGTTCATGGTGAGAGAGGGGAGAGGCGACACATGGTCATGTAGGCATGGCGACACACAGCCATGATTTTTTTTTCTTTCTAGTACTGGGTATGGAACCCAAGGCTTTCACACTGAGCTACATCTCCAGCATTCTGTTTTGTTTTATATTTTGAGATAGCATCTCCTTATGTCACTTAAGTTGCCCAGGCTAGACTCAAACTTGAGATCCTCCTGCCTCAGCCTCCCAGAGTACTGGCCTGATAGTTATATATCACCATGCCTGGCCATCATTTCTAAGGGGGGCATCAGCCAGATTCTGAAACAGCTCACTGCCCTGAATAGCACTGACTGATCTGGTTACATTTGGTCCTTGCCTATGGAGACCTGGAGCAGGGAGCACCTGGCTTTTGCTGCCTTCCTGACACTATTTTAGAGGTCAGAGCTCCCAAGACCCCTTTAGCCAGTTAATCTGTGACAGATGTGGCAGCAGGAGCTGCTCCAAACATCAAGTCCTGTCTGTGCGTGGGGTCCACCGTGTGACCTCAAGGCCAGTCCTTCCCTCTCTGAGCCCCTCTGCATCTTCTGTGGGGTGAGGGTGCTGAGCCCCTCCCTGGACCCATCCAGCTTGGCCACCCCACAGCTCTTCTGGGAAAGGGTTTCCGAATTTCCCCGGCTGCCTCTCCGCCCACGCGGCACTTCAGGCTCCGCATAACCAGGAGCTCAGCAGGCAGCACTCGCCGATTTCCTGGAGAGTTCATAAAAACATGTAAACACGGGTGAGGATACAAAATATTGAGCGGCAAGGCAGTAAAACATGCCAGTGTTTGTTGTGCTAATTGAATATTCATGAGCTGACTGTTTAAATTACAGTTCACAACTGTTGCAGGGCCCGATGAATAATTTAAATGAGGGTGGCCAAAGAGATTTCAACACTGCATTAGCAAACTGTTCAGGATCGGCTACAGAGAATTTATAATTAGCTCAGAGTATCCTGTAATAAATTCTTTGGAAAGATGGTTTTAATTAGCACATGTGTTACTCGGAATGTGGAACACACCCCATAATGGCAGAGGCGGTGGGTCACCCTGGCCTTACGTTTCCAAGTCATGTGGGGCCCTCCACCTGCCGGGACTCCCAGGTTGTGCCAAGCCACCACCAGGCTCCGAAGGTCCTGCCTCCTGAGTCCCTCCCATGCCACTGCCTCATCAGAGCACCCCAGGCACCCAGCACCCCGCCCCAGCAGGACAGTCAGAGTGGTCCCCTGCCGTCCCCTTCTCCCCAGCCAGTGAGCTTTCCCAATGCAGATCTGATTCCTCTCTGCTTCCCCCAGGGATCCCAGAGAGATGAAGTCAAGCTCATGCAGGGACACCAGGGACCAGTTCAGGTGGCTTAGTTCAGGTGCACTGGGATAGGGAGGCATCAGTGGCAGCGTGGACAGCAGCAGCAGGAGGGAGCAGGCAGGGATGCTCATAGTGTGCCTAGGCCCCAGGCACCAGGGAAACCAGGTGCTGTCCGCACCGTCACGGATGCAGCACAGACCCGAATCATGTGTACACTCGTGCGAATGTAGAATTACAGCTGGGACAAGTTCCATGAAGAAAATGACCAGATGCCGTGAGGGGGGAGTCAGCAGGGACTGTGATTAAGGAGGCCGAGCCAAGGAATGTCTCCCGGAGTTGGAGCGTTTGAGTGAGCAGGGGTTGAGGGCCGGTGGGGGGCTGCCAGGTGCAGGGGCTGTGCCCCAGGCCCTGGTGATCTGCCCCACCCTGAGCTCCTCTGCTTCGTCCCTTGGCCACTCAGAACCATGAGGTCCTCGGGCCACAGCAGTTCCAAGGGGACTTGTCACTGTTTGTATGCAGAAAGTCTCTCCTATTTCTTCAGAGATACAGAAAGATTAGTCACAAAGATTAGTGGAGACAAGACAGATAACCGTTCTGACTCCTTGTATGGTGATAAAAAGAACCAAACCATTTTGGGCAGGAGGACAGCACTGGCGGCCAGCCCGCTGCTCTCAGCGGAGAAAGGAGCTCATACTTTGAGGAAAGGCAGACCCAAGTTTGGATCTGGCCTCAAAGGATCAGGGAGCAACTGACCTCAGCTGTCTGAGACAACATTGCTTATCCAGACTGGAAACAGTGGCATCAACTCATTGCATTGTTCAAGGGTCACTTTCGACAGAAGACAGCATGGCCTATGAGTGGCCCAGCCATCCTGTGGTCAGTCAGTTCACAGTTAGGGTCCCCACGGGGAGCTACCAGAGTGGGAACGGCAGCCTCCATGATTGCATTTCCCCAGTGCATCCAGGAGGGGCCTGTTGAGTTGGCCCTATGCCTTGTTTCTCCTCCCATTCACTCTGGCCTGGACCCCCCTGTGTCTATAAAGCTGCTGTGGTTTGAAGTGCTGGTGGCCCCCACATCTCCAGAGCCATTGGACACCTGTCATCATGCTTGACTTCGACTGTATCAGCCAAGATGAGATGGGTTTCTCCCTCCTGCTCCCTCCATGGTCTTCTGCACCTTGAAAGAGTAGCCTTTCTTGGACTCAGTTATAGGCCAGTCTCCCTCCCCTCCCCTCCCTCCCCCTCCCCTCCCCCTCTCCTCTCCTCTCTTCTCCTCTCTCCTCCCCTCCCCTCCCCCTCCCCTCCCCCTCTCCTCTCTTCTCCTCTCTCCTCCCCTCCCCTCCCCCTCCCCTCCCCCTCTCCTCTCCTCTCTCTTCCCTTCCCTTCCCCTCTCCCTCTCCTCTCCTCCCCCCCCTCCTCTCCTCTCCTCTCCTCTCTTCCCCCCTCTCCTCTCCTCCCCTCCCCCTCCCCTCCCCCTCTCCTCTCCTCTCCTCTTCCTTTCTCTCCCTCTCTTTTCCTCTCCCCTCCCCGCTCCTCCCCTCCCTATCCCCTTCTTTGCACCCCTCTCTCTCCCTGCCTGATTCTCCACCTTCATAGCTGACCTCGGGGTACTAGTTTCAAATCCTGCCTCTCTCCTCTGGCGCCTCTCACACCATCTCATCCAGCTGGGTCTCAGATGGTGGCTTTATCACTGCCCACCTGGCAGACACCACTTACTCTTAAGCAACTAAGCTGCCCTTCCTGCCACACACTCCACGCTGCCAGTGACCTCAAGATAAAGGCTCATTCTTCACCTGGCATTCAGGGCCCACCAGCCTGGCCCCTCTCTGTTTCTCTGTGTACCCCTCCCTGCTGTCCTCCACTCCAGCCAGCCAGGGACCTCACTGACCCTCTAGTCCGTCCTGACCCTCCAGCTCACATGCTGATTTGGAGATGGAGTTAGCTCCGTGGGGTGGGGAACTCCTGGGTTCATCACCGTGATCCCCAGTGCTCAGCACGGTGCCTGGCACATAGCAGATGATACAGACACACACACTGCTGGAATGTCACAGACACAGTCCTAAAAGCCTTGTCACACCCTAAAGATGATGGAGTTTCAGGAAAAACAGCTGGAGCCAACCGCTGGAGGTTTGCACGATGGTATAAGCAGAGCACAATCAGAAAGCCCTGACAGTCTGCACGCTATACCAGCACAACTGAAAAAGGCTCCCTATATTTTCACTAAGAAACTCTCATAAGCCGCAGGAAGGCAGCCAGCTGGGAGGGGACCCCTTTCACTGCTGGGTGAAACACGCAAAGGTGGGGGAGGCCACAGCAGCACTTTCACCACAGAGTATGTGGCCACGTGGAACGGCAGGACCCCGTTTCTCCCCTTGTGCTGAGCCACACTGCATAGCTCTCAGTGTCAGAGGCAGAAAACCTTTCTGTGCTGGAAGATTGAACATGCAGCACTTCTATTTGGGGTGGACTTGCCCGACACATCGGGGGAGAGGGCTTCCTGCCCTGGGGACACAGTGTCTGCCCTGGGAGGGTGCATGTCAGGGTGTGCGACACTGTCCTGACATGATCAGCATGCAAGTGTGCCTGTCCTGCAGGATCAGGTGGCCCTTCCTGAATGACAAGGCCAACAGCTGGCTTTTTTGTGTCCCAGGACCTGTGGCTCGTGGGCTGTCACAGTGCAGCCCCCAGGGCTGTGACCACCAAAAGTCTCAATGCCTGCCCTGGAGAAACTGGGAATGCACCATGCAGCAGTGCGCTCACCTGAGGCCACTTGCTGGAGGAAGGCCTGAGTAGCCCATCGGGAGATTGTGGCTGTCTGGGGGAAAATGGAATAGACTGTGAACCTTGGCAGGAAGGGGTGAGCGGGAAAGGCCGTGGAGGAGGCGTGTGCTTGACATGAAGGCTGTATGATGTGGAAGGTCAGGAAGGAGCCTGGCACAGATTCCCTTAGCATTCATTGAAGAGCTAGGTGCTCCGTGCTGGCAGTGAACAAAACAAAGCTCTTTGCCCGAGTGGAATTTTCATCCTAGCAGGAGAGTGAGATAATAAACAATAAACTAATAAATAAGTCATAGTGTGTTAGCAGGTGCTAAGTGCTTTGGAGGACAAAGAACAGCAGCCCTGAGGGCTTTGGAGTGTTGGCCAATCAGGATACATGGGGTGGAGACAGCTTGCAGCCCGAGGTGACACGCCAGGAGGCCTCTAGGGGAAGGGGAGGCTTGAACAGAGTCTTGCAGGGGGTGAAGGAGTGCACTGGGGGCGTGTCCCTGGGGAGGGGGGCACTTCCTGTCATTGTAGATTGTTAAACAGCTCTCCTGGCCTCTGCTCAATGATGCCAGTAGCACGGTCTGGATTGTAACAACCAAAAGTGTGAGGGGGACAAATTGCCCCCCATTATAGAAGGGTGCTGAGGCAGGAGCCCAACTGCAGGAATAGCCAGAGGTGAGTGGCTGGGGGGTGAGGGGAGCAGTAGGGGGAGAGGCCAGAGGGGCATCAGGTGGGGGAGGGGCTTGATACCAAGGTCTGTGCTTAGCAAGAACTCAGGCCTCTTCTTGGAATGAAATAGGAAGCCAGAGCTGGCTCCAAACAGAAGGCCAAAGGCCAGTGTCCCAGAGATGAGAAGCACTGATCCACAGCCCCCATCCCGACCTGAACAGAAATCCCACACCCGGCCTGGCAGCTCAGAGGCCTGTGTTTGCAAACCTGACAAAACCAGCCCTGAAGGGGACAAATAGCTCTCCATTCATATCCCTCCCTGCTGGAGCTTCATATTCCTAACAGGATGATCAGCATAACCAGGGAGGGGCTGCTGCTTTAAAGGATAAATTAGTCTGACTCTTAACTCAATAATTAAAACTGTGATGGCGCTCAGCCTGCAGGGATAATGTACTATTATTACAGTCGTTTGTTTCAATTAAATGCTTACTGATTTTACAATAGCAGCTGGGCACCTGTGTGCTATAGCTATTACTCTGAACAAGACATCTAAATTTCAGGAAAAATTTGTCAGCTTGCAAAGGATCTCCCGCCAAGCATGAAAGTTTATTAGAAATACTTACCAATGAGGCTGCTGGGCGAGGGGCAGGCACTGGGGACACCTTTCTTTTCTTCTCTTTTGTGTTGGCTTGTTTTTCCTAAAGGAATAATTTTCAGACGTTTGGCTCTGAAACCCTGAGTATGTTTCAGACAACAGAGTGTCACTGGGAAAGTTGGTATGGGGACCTTTGGTTGTAGTTTCCTACATCACTGATTCCAGAGCATGACAGGCCGAATAATGTGCCCCCACCAGCCACCCACATTCCACAGCCTACTCCCTAGGACCTGTATAAATGTGATTAAGTTAAGACCATGTGAGTGTCCTGAGCGATTTGTTCTGACCCAATGATGTGATAGTTGGAGTCCTCTTAAGAGGGAAGCAGGAGGAGATTGATGTGACCATGGATACCGAGGGAAGAGACCAGGTAATGTGAGGTCCCGAGCCAAGGAATGAGGCCAGCATCTATCCAAGAAAAGAAAAAAGGATACTAATTTCCCAGGAACCTCCGTGGGGAACTGTCCCTGCCAACACCCTGACTTTTTCCCAGTGGGATCAGTTGGACCTCTGACCTCCAGTACTTGAGGGAATTTATTTGTGTATTATGAGGAACCAGTCTGTGGTCTGTTGTTACAGCTGTAATAAGAAACTACTAGCACAAACAGTCTCTGCCACCCTCTTAGTGGGCTGAGATGTGGTACCTTCACTAGGGAGGTGGATCAGCTGCACAGACCTGGTGCCATATTCTTAGCACTTTCAAGGATGGTCCCCTCTGCCAGCTCCTATCCCCTGGATACCTCTTTTTTCTCATCTGCCATTCTCCAGATACTTAATTTCTGCTAAGGCCATGGGGAGCTTGCCATGCTTGACCTGTGCTAGAATAGAAACTCTGCCGACCTCTAAAGCCTCAGCAAGCCACACAGTGCCAGATTGATCTCAGCCCAAGGCTTTGCACAGGCTGTTCCCTCCACCTGGACGTTATCCCCTTCACCAGCTAAGCGCTGGCCAGCTGCAAGGCCTATTTCAAAATCTACCCTTCTCCAGACTGTGCATCAAGGTCCACTGCTCCCCCTATCCCTGTGCCAGACCTCTCCAACTGTGTTCCAGGTGCCTCTCCGCACTCTGACCCAGCATCGGGACTTGGATTCTGGCCACACCCTGCGTGGCTTCCGAAAGGCTGTGGGAGGTGCAGCCAGAGCACCAAGGAGAGGCTGGCTCAAGCCCCCAGCAGGTCCCTCACAGTGTCTGGAGAAGTTGACAGTGCTGCTGGGAGGGCTAGCGAGACCCCTGAAAACAGACCCTGAGATGGAACCTGGGAGGGAAATCTGGAGCATCACCCAGAGGGAGTAAAGGAAGCAGGACAAAGCAGAGAAAGAACATAAGCCAAAATGTACTGCCAAAGCCTCAGTCATGGAGAGCTGTGAAATGGGAATGTTCCTTTTGAGCTGTCCCCAGTTGAGTCAAGGCCTTTGCCTGCCTACTTCACTAATGCAGGCCACCCATTGGGAAGGGTTGTAGCCATCAGTCGGGGAACTGAGTGTTGTGGTCCTTCAAGGATCCTGTGGCATGAGCAGCATGTCCTCTAAAGATTACAGCTGCACTCGTTTCAGAGAGAGGCCGCAGTGTCGGAATGGGCAGGTTTAGCTAAGGGGAAGACGGGGCAGGTGTTCATGCAGGTGAGCTGGTAGTGGAGGGCTAAGGACACAGACCCTGAGTGAATCTCGGGCCTGTCATCTACAAATAAATGATCTTGGCCGCGTGACTTCCCTTCTGAGCCTCCGCTTCTTTTTCTGAAAAGCACTGTGACAAACACACCCCCCTTCCACAACAGGGTGGTGGTGGTAACTGCCAAGCAGGACAGCGCTTCTGCTATCATCTCTATCAACAACCTTCGACTAGCACAGGGCTTCACAGTCCAGCTCTTTTTCTACATAAACCTTCATTGGCACACAGCCGTAGCTGGTCGTTTGCATAGCATCTGTGGCAGCTCTTCTGCCGTAGCCACAGTTTCATAGTGGCACAAATACCATCTGGCCTGCAAAGCCTAAAATATTTAATATCCCACCCTTTACGGAAATTTGCCAACTTGCAAAGGACCAGCCCTGAGCTTGGCCTTACGGGTTATTTTTATCATCAGTGGAGCCACCCTCCCTCCTGGCTCCCCCTCCTCCCTAGTTCAGAACCTTCTCTTGTTTCTAACCTCTTCTTATCCCAGGTCATATGTGATGTATACTCACACCTTGAGCAGGTTCGTGGAGGATAAGAACACCCATGCTGAATACCATCTATCTGCAGAAAGCTACCCTTTTCATTCAGTCCTTAGAGCTGCCCCTTCAGGCAGGTTCATGATCACCCTGTGTCCCTTTCAGAGCAGTTGGCTGCAGTAAGAGGGTCTCAGACCCAAGACAGTCACAATTCTGGCTTCCCCACTTCCCAACTGTGTGATCCTGGCAAAGCCATGTACCCCCTCTGAACTTCGGTGTCTTTATTGTAAGTTGGGAGGGGGGCAGTGTTTGTATCATGAAACTCCTAGCACAGTGCCTGACACATAGTGACTGCCCACTAACTGTAGTATTAAGTGCGATTACTTTTATTCCTGTTGTTACCATCCTTCATAAACAAGCATGCTGTGTGTTGGGAAAGAGGAGTCTGAAGCTGTTAATGGATTGTACAACGTAGGAAGTGGCTTCTAGTCTCTCCATGGAGTCTGCACACAGAAATTAAGGACTTTGGGGACCCTCTCAAACAAAGCAGGGGGTTAAATGACAGAACACGGTGGAGAGGATCCACCTGCACCATGAGGAAAACCCCTTTGAAGGCGGGGCAGACTGTGAGGCTGTGTTTAATGACACCTCATCCCCGTCAGGGGAAGCTGGGCAGGGCATCAGTTCAGAAGCTCAGCAGATGGCAGGGAGGAGGGCGGTGTGATTTCTCACTCTGCCCCCACTGTGTGGGGTCACACTCAGCACACAGAGGCTGCAGCTGGGGTAGCTGTGGAAGATGCCACTACCATCCCACAGCCCTAAGAATCTGTTACACCCGCGAACCTAATTGCTTTCACGAGCTGCTGCCCCCTCCCAGCTTCTCTGCTCTCCCTTCTGGAGAGGCTGCAGATGTGGCTTCCAAACATGCCATATGTTCCCTGCCAGAAGCCAGAGGCTGCTTCATGTGGTCCTTGAAGCAGGAGTCTCCCCATAGGCACAGATGCCCCTGTGCACCCCCAAGGGCCCTTAGTTGGGGGCTCCGAAATCAAGGAGGCAGCCAAGGCGGAAGAGGACAGCACCAGCAGGGAAGGTTTCTCTGAGGAAGGGACATTCAAGGCAACTTGGAGGTTGATGACACAGAGGGGAGGTTCCAACTAGAGAGTAGCTCACATGTCCTCAGGAGTCCTGGGAAGCAGCTAGAGAGAGATTGTGCGACGTTGGTGGGGCATTTTGCAAAGCCAATCCCCAGCTGGCCAAGGGAGCACTGAGACATTCAGCAGAGAGAAGATAATTTATATCCTGGAAGGGCCACAGTGCTAGCCGGCATGACCCCTGAACTCCGGGAAGCTATGCTGGGTGCTGGGATGAGGCGGTGCTATGGTTTGAGACCCTCAGAATCAGACCTAACCTAGAGGCTTGGATGCACATGGTCTGCCCAGGAAGCATCTGGAGGAAAGCAAGCGTGTGAGGTGGCCAGCAGCAGGTGAGCTCAGGCTGCTACCACTGGGGGCCGTGGAAAGCAGTCTGCTGGAGACTCTCTAAGAGCTCTGTGGCATTCGACTCGTCTGTCCTTTTGAGGGGAGAAGACACCAAGGGCTGTCCACAAACACCTGTCCCTCACAGTTAGGGTCACTCTTGGGTCCCCAGGAGCTCAGCAGGCAAAGGCTCCCTGGATGCAGAGTTGAGACCGGGGTGATTGTGGCACAGCTGGTTATGGAGAGAGCATCTCCAGGGAAGAGGCTGCAGGAACCGGGATCCACAAGGGACAGGGCTTGGCAGGGATGTAGCTGGAGACTCACTTCAGCCTCATCCCATGGGTGCCCCAGAGCCAAGCTGCACCACAGAACACTCTGGGTCACCCAGCCACTGCAGGGCGGGTGCAGAGTTCAGAGTCCTTATAGCTTCTGAGGCCAGCAGCACCCATTTGGATACCTCTCTGGAAACGGGGTCAGGTCTCAGCGTTCACAGCACCTGGGGGATGCGTACAGCAGCAGGGTATAGGGGGTTGGCTTTAGGCACTACAGTGTCCACTGCAGTGGACATCCTCAGACAGCAGGCCTCCTGTCAGTGGATATTCTTCACCCAAGGACATCAGGACAAAGTTTAAATGTCGCAGAAAGTCTCGGTGCTTAGTGGCTATCATGTGTCTACTGGTTTGATCTATTAATGATCAGTGATATATCGTCTTCATGTAGGATTCTGACTCCCTAATTGATTATGAGACTGAAGGGCAGCGTGGGACAGGCTCTCTGGTCCCCAGAGCTTAATGTTGTGACAAGGCAGAGGTTGCAGGAAGGGCTAACAAGAGTCTATAGAGTATATTTGTAGCCACAGCAGGAACGAAGCTCTTCCATGGAGAATCTGACATCCTCCCCAGGTGACATCCAGGTCTGCCGCTCTGACTTTAATTGTATTTAAGAGACCCAGCAAACATTTACTTTTTAACATCCTGAATCTAAATTCATAATGTAAAAACAAGTCGCTGAGCAACTACACAAAACTTGTAGTTCTGAAAAAGGGCCTTCCAAGGATCATACTCCAAAAACGGGGGGAAGTTTAACACACTTCATTTACATAGTATATCCACGTGATGAGGAAAACTCAAGATCTGGAAAGGCTGCTTTCAGATAAAATAGATGATTATTGGATTTTTAAAATGCAGTGGCTGGAGCTATTATTATTATTATTATTATTCAAATTGGATTTTGTTCTAAGGGGATCAAAAAGCCAAAGAAGAATTTTAAGGAGGGGCGTATTATGACCTGATTTACATATCATGGAGGAAGGACAGTGTCCCAGGGGGAAGAGGCAGGTGAGAGGCTACTGCTGAGGGACGATGGTGCTGTCTTCTGGGGCAGCCCAGGGGTGTCCGGGGAAGGGGAAATTGAGGCTGACGATTGTGTCTGTGGCTTAGGCAACAGCAGGAGTGATGATGTCATTTATTTTCTGCTTTGGTAAAACTGGAGGAGGAATAGATTTAAGGAGAATTAAAGGCCCCCTTTCAACATGTTTAGTCTGATATGCTTATGAAGCATCCAGGTGAAGATGTCAATTAGGCAATTGAATGTAGACGCCAGAGCCCAGGCTGGGGTTTAGGGGATCAGTCTTGCGTTATTGGAGACATTTCATGGTGCTTAACGTGATCAATTAAGTCATGTGGATGTGGGCCATTTCCCTTTCCGGGACTTCCCAGAATCCCTCACATTTGAGTTCTGTACTATACTTTGAAAAGCTCCTGTGATGACTTCTATTACGTTTTTTTAATTTGGCTCTGCTTTCAAAGAAATAAATATTACAGATGCAAGTTCAGCTCCCTTTGCATCTGTTTCTCTTTCTCGGAAGTAGTAGCTATTTTTATGCTTCTACTGCATTATGCATTTTATATATGTATATTTGTGTGTGCGCATATATATATATATATATATATATATATATATATATATATAGAGAGAGAGAGAGAGAGAGAGAGAGAGGTCCATCTAAGGATAATAATGTGAGGTGCACCTGATACACTTACTAATGATCTTACATGTTTCAAACATGTACAGAACTCTGTTGGGCTGGGTGTGTTCTCCATACTCATTGCTATTTTTGGTGCTTATGGCTTCAGGTCATTCACTTTGACTCTGAACAGAATTCCTTTATGTGACTATACCACAGATTTTCACTGTTTCCCAGTTGCTAAGCCCTTAAAGTCCAGTTTTCCTGCAACTTAAAAAATGCTGTAATGATCATCTTTAGTGAAAGGTCTGATTTTCAAAAGATAACATCATGACTCCCATACAAAAGTGATAACATGTCAGAAAACATTTTACTTGTTATGGTGGGGAAGCCAGGAAGACATTACAATCAGTTCAAACAAGAATCTAAATAATAGACGTGTATGTAAGCCATCAGGAATGTTGAAATAAATCAGCTAATCAGTGCAAAACTATTTAATATCTATATATCTTTAGAACATTTTATATAATGTTTGCAGTATTTTCTACAGTGTGATCAATTAATTAAATCTTTATTAAACAAAATTTTACACATTTTATGGACAAGAATCAGTTGCATCCCACCTGACAAAAAGAGAGAAGGGAAAAGTAATTGTAGGTGGGAATACGAAGAAACGAGAACCCTTGTATGCTACTGATGAGTTTCCAAAAATTAAAAGTAGGTGGCTGGTCCGAGTGCAGTGGTGTTTACAGCTAATTGATCAAAAATTAAAAATAGAACTACCAAGCTGGGCATGGTGGCACATACTTGTAATCCCAGGACTTCAGAAGACTGAGGCAAAAGAATAAAAATCTGAGCCCTCCCTGGGCAACTTAGTGACTGAACAAGACCCTGTCTCAACGTTTTTTTAAAATCTTTGGGAATGAGCTCACTGTGAAGGCCCTGAGTTTAATCCCCAGTATGGCAAAAAGAAGAGCAGGAGGAAGACGAGGAGGAGGAACCAAGGAGGGGATGAGAGAGAGATAAGAGGAGAAGAAGGAGGAGGAAAGAGGAAGAAAGGGGAAGGGAAGGGAAGGGAAGGGAAGGGAAGGGAAGAAATTAATAAATTACTGGGCCTTGTGGTGTACATCTGTAGTTTCAGTACTCTGGGAGGCTGACCCAGGAGGATGGAGAGTCCATGACCAGCCTGGAATATATAACAAGACCTTGTCTCAAAAACAAAAACGACAACTAGCTTATGCCATCTGTTCTGTTTCTGGATCCATAACCAAAAGGATCAGAAGTGGAATCTCCAGGAGATACTTGTACATCCATTCCCATAGAAGCATTATTCTCAGTACCCAAAAGATGGAAGGAATCCAAGTGTCCAGGATAAATGAGTGAATAAGCAAAGTGTGGGACGTGCACACAATAGGGTATTACTCAGCCTTAAAGAGGAGAGGAGATCCTGACTTCTCCTACAACATGGATGAGCCTTAAGGACTAGCCAATCACAAAAAGACTAATAATGTGTGATTCTACTTATATAATGTAGAGTAGTCAGATTCATAGAGACAAAAAGTAGACTAGTGGTTTCCAGGAGCTTGGAGAGGTATGGAACAAGAAGTTATTAGTTAACAGATAGAGTTCCAGCTTTGCAAGATGAAAGGAATTTTGAGAATGGATAATAGTGATGGTTGCACCACGATGTAAATATATTTAATGCCACTGAACTGTACATTTAAAAATGGGTACGATGGAAAAATTTGTGTTGTACATATTGTAATGACACAATTGTTAATAATAAAAATTTAAGTTCCATTAATGTCATTTTTCAACAGCTTTAAGGTTGCAAAATAGCTACTTAAAGACCAAGGTGACCTATAATCCTGAAAGCCAGTGGATGACACCCAAGAAATGGATGCTCATTTGCCCATTTCAGAGTCTTTCACGATTTGTCCTGCAGCATATACATCTTCTTGCCTAGTAAATATCTTGGAGCACAATTGTCAGGCCATGAATGTGTGTGCATCTTCAATGTCCTGGGCCAGATTGTTTGCTAAAGTGTTCAGCTCTACTAGCTTATACTCCCAGTAGAAGTGGTACAGAAACCCACGGGTCCCAGCACCCCTATGAAAAGGATTCAGCATCCTTTGTAATCAGAAAAGTGCAAATTAAAATGACTTTGAGAGCATTCTGCCCTCAGTAGATTTGCAAAAATTTTAAAATCTGCCATTATCAAGTGTTGGCAAGATATGAGATTACTGAGTCAGGAATGTCTGGTTGAAGAATTTTGAAGTAGACAACTGGGAATAAAAATAAAACAAGTCCTAACACAGAGCCCTGAGCCTAATTTGCCTTTGAGGAAATAATGTCATTTTTCTTGGTTAAGGAAGGAGCTGGTTATTGGGGCACACACTTGTGATCTACACAGGAAGATCACAAATTTAGTGCAGCCTGGGTAAATTAGTGAGACTCTGTCTCAGAAGTAAATAAAAACAGCCTGGGGATATAGCTCAGTGGGAGAGAACCTGCCTAGCATATGTGAAGCCCTGGGTTCAATCCCCAGTACCACCAAAATAATAATAATAATAATATAAAAACAATAGCAACAAAAATACCTTAAACCCACCACAGTGGTGCTCACCTGTAATCCCAACCCTCTGGAGACTACAGCAGGAGGATGGTGAGCAGGAGACCAGCCTTATCTGCAGAGCAAAACCCAAATCTTAAACAAAAAAGGCTTAAGAAGAGTGTGTACATGTGGAGTGGGAAGAAAAATGTTAGAGAATAGATCTTAAAATTTTCCACTGTTTTAAACAGTACACTTTGAGTGTGGTTTTTAGATCTCTCTGTGATTAATATAATAATAAAATATACATAGCACAATATATTAAGAATGGGATTAAAAACTGACACTTACCTATATGCTGTTTGCAAGCTACACACTTAAAATGATGCAGGACAAAAATAAACCAGCAGGAAAAATGATAATGAGAGCAAATAAAGTAGGATTTAAGACAGAAACATTAATAGAGACAAAGATGCTTATTTTTTATAAACAAGGGGAGTCATAAACAGTAGTCTGGGGTATTTAAGGGATGAATAACTTCACATCAGTATATATGCTTGAATTCTGTGGAGAAACTGATCGGAACACAATAGAACTGCAGACTTTAACTCTGCTTTCTTGAGATTTTTACGACTAAAGTAAAATAGTATATTGAATGGATATAGAGAGAAATTTGTATGTAACAGAGCAGACATTATTTTAGATATACATGCCAGATGTACAAAAATCAGTCGTATCCTAAGCCATAATAGAAACTTCAATATATTCCAAAAAGATAAAAGTCCAGGAATCATGTTCTCTGAACCATAATAACCAAAAAATACAATAAAGAAAAACACTCTTTCAAATAACTTTAGAACAAAAAAAGAAAAATCAAATCTTGCATTGTAGAATATTTTTAAAATATTTATATGATGCAGTTAAAATTGTCCTCAGAGGAAGAATCTTCGTGGGAGAGTGTAACTTCTAACCACGGACATCCAGGGCTTCCAAACTCTTCACTCAGGGGCAGGGGCCCAGGGCAGCTATCCTGTGCATTGTGGTGCATTTAAAAGCATCCTTGGCTCTGCCCCCCGAATTCCAGGCATGTCTTCCAGATTATGAAAGCCAAGCATGTCCTCGGACATCATCAAATGTCCCCTGTATGGTGAAATTATTCCTGTTTGAACCCCAGCCCTAGTTGCCTCAATACTAAAAATAAAGTTTACAAAGAAATAAACTGCTTAATTTGAAAAAAGTACATTAAAAAGTATGGATGTGTGACACCTGAGGTCAGCATGGTGGTGAGGAAACAGAATTCAATTAACAGGCAGAGAAGTTGTTGAATTGATTTTTTTTTAAAGTATAAGAATTGGTCCTTTTGATAGACAGCTAGAATATTTAAAGTTTTGAAAAGAAAAAATTTACAAAGTAGCATGCATTCATAATACAGCAGTTTTGAATGGAGATTTAAATTCCAAAACAGAATGAATTAAAAAGTCACAATTATAAGAGTTAAAATCTAGGCAAAGCCAGGTATGGTGATGCATGCCTGAAACCCCAACACTTGAGAGGCTGAGGTAGGAGGATTGCTGCAAGTTCAAGGCCAGCCTGGGCTACACAGTGTGTCCGAGGCCAGCTGAACTACACAGTGAAACCCTGTCTCAAAAAGACCAAAAGAAAAAAAAAAAAAACCCAAAACAGAAAACCCGAAGTGAAGGTCTGTGGGGAATGTGGTTCAGTGGTTGTCTTAGTTATTTTTTCTCTTTGTTGAGAAAAAAATACCCAACACCCAAAGTTTAAAAAGGAAAGGTTTATTGTAGCTCATAGTTTGTAAAGGTTTCAGGCCATAATTGGCTGGCTCCAAGGCAGGGTGACATGGACAAGGGCAAAAGAAAAACAGTCCATGGCAGGCAGAAACAGTGAAGAAGCAGCAAGTGACAGCAGTGACCCTCTTTCTGTCCCTTAGGGCGAGTAGCACTCACACAGTGAGGCACTGTTACTCCGTGAATGGCACCATGAATCAATGCTAGCATCACAGCCTTAAACCCAGCATCACACACTCGAGATCCAGCCACCTCTGGAAAGCCTCACCTACAACCACAGGAAGCTTCGGGGAACATCCAGACACAAGCCATAGCAATGGTAGACTGCTGGCCTACCATGCATCAAAGCCTGGCTCTACCTCCAGCAATCAGAAAAAAATCGAGACGAGGTGGATAATTTTCGTGGAAACTAAAATAGTGTGTTAGTCATGGACAATGGTGTTAAAGTTAAAAAAAAAAAATAAAGATTGGACTCCAGATGGTTTTCTATCTAAACTCTGACATTTCTCTAAGGGAAATAGGATTTCTATGTTACTTATAGTGTTCCAGGCATAAAGAAAAAGAAAAATCTTAGATGTTTATATTATGCTGGTCATAACACAAACAGCAGCATTCAACAAAGATAACTCTAACAAATAAAAACTGAGAGATGCAAAACAAGACAATTTCCCAGAAATAAAGATATGCCAAAAAAAAAATAAAGAAATACATAGGCAATGGTAGTGGTATTAATGCCACACTCCACTGAATTTACTTGGCAAAATGAGACCAAAAATGAGACATATGATAATAAAAAGCTCAATTTGTGATGAAGATGTAATGTGTAGGCTTCTGTTTGCAATAAAAACTAACTTCAAGTTCTCAAAACAAGCTTTAAGAGTGAAAGGGAGAATTTAATGGAAGCAGAAAAGTTGGGGCAAGCCTGTGTCAGATTAAGGAATGAAAATTAAGAAAGGAATGTAAATAGTGTAACCACTGCTGGTCACACACATAGTACACTGCTATATAAATCTGCCAGAAAGCCTGACCTTTACATCTAAGTACTGTGGGATATGTGTAAAATTTAATTACATTTGGGTCCCAAAGAAAATTTTAACAAATTTTCAAAATCACAAATAGTACATTCCACATTCTTTAATCACTTTTGTTAATAAAAATTAAAAGTGAAGAGGACAGAAACAAAATTAACTACTTAGAAATTCTAGAATTCTTAGATAACTCTTGGGAGGAAGAAAAAATTCAAAAGGAAATACTAGTACAGAACAATACCAAATCTCACATGATGAAGTCTATGAGAAATACTAAAGTCATACTCAGAGGAAAAGTCATAGCCTGAAACTTACAATCAAAAATAAAAGAGGAGCACTTGGGATGCTGAGGCAGGAGGATTGTTGCAAGTTTGAGAGCAGCCTGAGCTACAAAGTGAGCTCAAGGCCAGTCTGAACTGCACAGTGAGACCCTACCTCGAAAAAAAAAAAAAAAAGAGAGAGAGAGAGAGAGGAAAATAAAATGAATTAAAAATGTAATTCAAAATTGAGAGGAAAGCAACAGTAATAAATTTTTAAAAAGCAGAGGGAGAGATTAATAAACATAGAATGCATTTAAGAATTAGAAAACAGAAGCAGAAGCGTTAGAGGTCTGAGTCTTTGCATGAGAAAAGAAACAGCATACCAGAAATTGGAAGTCCATCAACTAGTCCATCAACTTGCTAATAAAGAAGAAGTGAGAAGCAAATGCATTATGAATTAAAAGAGGAAATAGCCACAGGTGCAGAGGAAATAAAAGTCATTATAAGAGTGTGAAGATTGGTAAGCCTCACTGAATGTGTGTGTGTGTGTGAGAGAGAGATATTTGTGTCAAGAATACACAGTCCTCTAAACAGATGTTCAGTAGGAGAAATGTTTATGTGTAAAACCACTAGCTTTCTTATAGTTCTCCATTAATAGTTAGAAAACTATCATGGGGAACAGAGTTACCTAAAAGTACTAAACTTTATAAAAATATGTGTTTATTCAATGTATTTAACAAATGCTGATAAAGTACAGAGCTTACCATATGCCAGGGACATTTGATCTTTAACAACCTTAGAAGGTAGATTTCATTATAACCACATTTGCAGATAAAGAAACTGAGGCACAGAACTGTTAGGTAGCTTAGCCAAAATCAGCCAGCTGGTAAAGGACAGGACCAGGATTCAGAATGTAGTCGGCCCCGAGCATTTGTGCCCTTTGCCACGCGTGATGTTGCACAGTGATGGATGCAGAGATGTGTCCCAGGAGGGAAGCTAATATCACGAGATGCTTTACTCACAGCTCAGCTGAGCTTCCTGGCAGGGGCTGGCATGCTAATTGTCTGTCCAGGGTGAGTGACACCAGAAAGGCAGTGTCAAGAAGACCTGTTCCCTCACAGGTGCTCCAAATCATGCAGCCATCAACGTGAAATGGTGCTTTCACCTAGTGGGAATCCCTGGGAGCCAAGGAAGCAAGTCCCCTGCCACTTCTCATCAGCAGGCCTCTCCTCTGAGTGCAGATGTGACGGTGTGACAGGGCAGACCCTTCTGAAGTTGACACTATCCTGTCCTCCTCTCCTAGATCCAGGAGATGGTTCACTCGGAGGTTGCAGCCTATGACTCAGGCCGGCCGGGGCCCCTGCTGGGACGTCCAGCGATGCTGGCCAGCCACATGAGTGCCCTCAGCCAATCCCAGCTCATCTCCCAGATGGGCATCCGGAGCAGCATTGCCCATGGCTCCCCATCACCCCCAGCGAGCAAATCGGCCACCCCTTCGCCCTCCAGTTCGACTCAGGAGGAGGAATCCGAAGCCCATTTCAAGGTAGGTGGGATGGAGAGGCACTGCCTTAAGATACCCCTGATGAGCAAGGCATTGGCCTGTGGGGACATGGTCATCAGCTCCCTCTGGAAAAGCCTGGAAAGGTGCCTCTACTGTTTGCTGGAACCCACAGAGGAAGAGAACCAGCAGGTGGACAACTGCCTGGTCGGGAGAAAGCAGGCATGGGGCCCGGGACACTGGGCTTTAGCATCTGTTAAGGCCCTAACCACTGTGCACATTGGGGCAGGTCAGGGGCCTGCAGCACAGGCATGGCACCTGTGCCAGGAGACCCTGGGCTCCTGGGCCGGGGTGGTATATGCTACCCCTGAAGAATGGTTCAGCCTCACCCAGAATAACTTGGCCTATATCATAGGCCTGGCAGGGCTGGGTCTTGTTTTATTTTTTAACAAGCATACCTAAAATAATTCCTGTGGCCCAGACTCTATTCTAAGCACATAATAAGCATTCATCCATGAAATCCTCGTAGCTATCCTACATGGTCAGCATTGTTATTATCTCTGTCTAGCAAATGAGGAAACTGAGGCACAGAGGTTTATCCAGTGTCTCACAGCCAGGATTCAAATGCAGGTGGCTGCAGTCACAATCTGGCACGTGTGTCTCACTCATCTGCAATGCCTGGCCTGGCCCCTCCCCGAGGATTATAAGGTGCACATCCAGCTGCACTGTGCTAGGCCTCACCGTGGTGCTGACACATTGCAGAGGAGACTGGGCTTTTGTAGTGAAGGGCAAACTTTAGAGATGATTGTGATCACAGAGGGAGAACAGTTAGAAAACACACACCCTGAACTTAGAAACTGGGCCCCAGGGGCTGCATCGCCCAATGCCACACCCAAGCCCAGCCCACCAGACCTGGGCAGGAGTGCCCATTTCTCTAGAATCAGTCTTCAGCACCTTCACTCCTGCCTGGGGGCTTTCCCAGCTCTGGAAAGGAAGATGCAAACTTGGGAAGAACTCATAGAAAATGCAGAAGAAAAAACTTTTTTAAAAAATTAAAACGTAATAAACCCTCAAATGATTTCTGTGCAGCAGAAAAGATAAGTCCCAAGGGTGATGGTTTTATTGCCGTGTGGGACATTGGCCAGTTTTCTGTGTACTGTAGCAATCTCTAGCATGCGGTCTTTCAGAAACTGTAAAGACTTTTCCTCCTGAATTTCTCTGAGTCAGTATTATATCATACAGATTCTCTTTGGTGAATTAACTCTCTATCGAGTTACACTCAGGCCTCTTACTCAGGGTGTGTGTGTCCTTCTGTCCGTGTGTCTCTGCTTTTGTCCATTTGTGTGGATCAGTGTGATGTGTCTGTCTGTCTCTGTGTGTCTCTCTTTCTGTGTCTTTATCTCTGTGTGAGTCTCTGTGCCTGTGTCTATGTGTGTCTGTCTCCATCATATGTCTGTGCATCTATTCATTGTCTCTCACCAAATGAGTGCTGACCTACCGTGCAGGCCAGGCCGCCCTGTGTGAACCCAGATGGGACGGCCCCTGTCACCAACTTGACAGGGGCCTTGTGGGACTGCTGAGCAAAGCCCAGCTGGGCCCAATGCTGAGCTTCTGGTTTTCTGACACCTCTCATCCGGGCAGATCTCGGGAGAGAAGAGACCTTCAGCTGACCCAGGAAAAAAGGCCAAGAACCCAAAGAAGAAGAAGAAGAAGGACCCCAACGAGCCGCAGAAGCCTGTGTCGGCCTATGCACTCTTCTTCAGAGACACTCAGGCTGCCATCAAGGGGCAGAACCCCAGTGCCACCTTTGGGGATGTTTCCAAAATCGTGGCCTCCATGTGGGACAGCCTGGGAGAGGAGCAGAAGCAGGTGAGCCTCCATCCCTTTCCGGGACAGCCCCCAAGGCTTTGGGGCACTGGTGCCAAGGGCAGACTCTGAAACCAGGAAGAGAGCAGGTTTGGGCCAGAGCAATGCATCACTGATTGATTTGAAAGGAGCCCGGTGCACACCGGGAACCCCTGGCTGAGAGGGGGCCCCGCTGTGCTGCAAGGAGCCGGGTGCACACCAGCTCTTGCCAGTCACTGCTCTCAGGCAGGCCTGCCACGCACATGGCGGACCAGGCTCCTGCCCCTGGGAGAGTGCTCTGGTGGGGGACAGCGCTCTTGGCCTCCGGAGGTTATGCATGCTGGCTCTGCTCTGCAGTGGCGAAGGCCCGGGGTGCTGCGGGCGCTGCCAGCTTCTGCTGTCAGGCCTTTGTTGTTAGTGCCCTTTTTGTTGCCGTGCATTCCCCTTCCTAAGAAGACCTCCCTTCCTCTGTGTGTGTATAGCGGAGTCCCCTCCCTTTCCAGCGTGATCTTGGGGAATAGTGGTCTCAGGTGCTCTGCCCCTGGAAAACCTCCCTCCAGCTGCTGCTCTGACCCCGTCCAGTTCAGTTTAGAGGCAAGCGAAGTCTGGAGAGAGTCTGACCGCCTATGTTGGTCCCATTTCTGGTTTTGTTTTGTTTCGTTTTCTGGTGCTAGCATCAAACTCGGGGCTTTGTGCATGCTTGGCAAGTGCTCTATTACTGAGCTGCAGCTCCAGCCCTGTTTCTGAATTTTCTAACTTCATTTTTGTTTATCTTTCCACTATTTTATTTTAATCCAAAAACTTTCTGTGGAGGAGGGGGAAGGGGGGAGTACTGGGAACTGAGGTCAGGACCTTGCACTTGCCAGGCAGGTGCTGTGCCACTAAGCTGTATCCTGGCCTCAAGAGCTTATTATATATCTTAATAGATCTCTACTAAGGACTTATAATTTGGTATATTACTACTAATGCATCATAAATGCATGTATATTTATACACGTATACATATATGGGGAAATATGTAGTGGATGCCACTACATGGGATAGCTGCCCATGCCATCAGATATAATAAAATCAAACCAAACAAAACAGAATAAAATCAATCAAAACAAAACAATGAAAATGATACAGGACTTTAAAACAAAAGGAAATTAACACTGGCTACCACCTTCCCTGTTTAGAGGTTTCCTCCCCTTGCACTTTCTCAATATCTGTTGTGCATTTTGGATCCCACTAACTCCTTCAGTATTTTATACTAGAGAGACACTGATGCTCACCCATGTAAGTCCAAACCATTTCACCCAAAAGCATGATCACAAGTTGCACCCATTTACCTACAAGAGCCTTGTGATCATCCTTCTTTATAGCTGAGTAGCTTTCCACTGAATAAAAATGCCATATCTTCCTTATCCGTTCTATGGTTGATGGGCAAGCTACCCCTGCTTTTTTCTGATTCCCTGTCACATGAAGCATTGGTTTCTCTCCTTTGACCTTCAATCTATGAATTTCCTTTTGCGTTAACATTTCTTGTATACCACATATTGCTGGATCTTGCTTCTTGACCCACTCTGCCTGTGTTTCTTTTTATTGGTGAACTGAGGCCGTCTGCATTGGTGGTTTTGGCCAGCATGCGCTGGTTCCTCTCTGCCATACTTTTTTCCTGCTGTTGGCTCCCTACTTTCCCCCTCCTTTCAATTCTCTGCCCCGCTTGGCGATCCCACTCTGTGCCATTCCTGGGAGCACAGTCATTGTTATCTCTCTCTACAATATCCTTCTGTACTCTTTGTAGGATTGTTTTGGTGGTCATGAATTCCTTCAGTTGTTCTTTGTCATGGAAGTATCTTGTTTCTCCATTAATTTTGAAAGATAGTTTTTCCAGGTACACCAATCTGGGTTGAAAGTTGTTTTCTTTTGAGACTTGAAATACTTCACTCCAAGCTTTTCTTGACTTGATGGTTTGTGTTGAAAAGTCTGTCATGATTCTGATGGATTTTCCTTTGATGGTGATCTGTTTCTTTTTTCTAACAGCCTTTACTATTCTGTCCTTGTGCTGAATTTCTGGAATCTTGATTATTATCTATCTTGATTTATTTTAGTTATGGCTAGTTGGAGCTCTGCATGCCTCACTTATGTGTATGTCAGGTCACTTTTCCATGCTTGGAAAGTTTTCTGCTATTACTTCTATAAATAGTCTCTTTAGGTCATTTATGTCAACTCCTGCTTTTTTGCTGACACCCATCACTGTTAAATTATGTTTCTATGCATTGTCTCGCAGCAGTTGAATTGGTATTTCCTGGTTCCTTATTATTTTTAAGAGAGTTTTCCTTTTGCAATCACTAGCTGCCATCCTGTCTTCAAGGTCTTGAAAGTCTGTCTTCAGTTTCATTCAAGCGGTTTTGCCAGCGTTCAATGGAGTTTTTTAATTTCCTGGATATCTGAGTCTGTTTCATGCGTTCCAACTCTTCTCTATATTGTTCATTCAAGATTTCCCTCATTCTCCTCTGCTCTTCCTTTTATTAAATCTATGTCTTCTTTAATATACTCAGCAACCCTTTCTTTTACTATGTTTATCATTTCTTCTTGCACCTGAGATATTACTTCTGATCTGATTTCTTTTATAGCCTCATGAAGTAGTTTCTTTACTTTAGCTGTCATCATTCCAGAAATTTCAGGTGTACACCTTCCACTGTCTTCCATGTCCATGTCCTCTGGACTTGTTCGTGTGGGCTGGAAGCTGGAGATTGCCTTTTGCTCCTTCAGCTTGATTTTCCGGGGTTCCTCTGGATGAGAGGGTCTTGGGGTCACAGGTGCTTCTCACACCAGCCCCCTGTACACAGCGCAGGGGGACGGGTCAGGAACCTGGGTTTCTCCTAACCCAGATTCCCCAGGAGGTGGTGGGGTGTGGGGCGGGCTTCTCCAAGGCATGGCTGGCTGGTCTTCCTGGCCCGTGCTGGCTACCGCAGGAGTCCTGATGGTGGCCTGCATGTGCGGGAGGGCTGGGCTGGCTGCTTTGGTCTTCTCTCTTTCAGTTACTTCTCATGTTTCACAGTTAAGCATGACTATTAGCTCTGTGGCAGTTAAGTTTCATTAAGAAAATTTATTTATCTTCCTAATTTGCTAATAATATACTAACAGCCAAAGGAGATGGTGTTGAAAAAATTACAGGAAAGAAACACAGAAAGTCCCACTTCTAACTGATGGGAAAGCTTTTCCAAATTATCAGAGAGCAGACAATTCCGGAACTTAGAAAAAGGATAATACTTTTTATAAGTCTTTACCCATCACTAAAACATACTGAAGCTACCTATACAGTCTTGAGTGACTAACAAACAATCCTGAGACTTAATGGCTTAAATCAGGAACTGTTTATTCAAATCATGATACCAGTGGTCCCCAAATGTTCTGGGCTCAACCCAGTGCTTCTACTGCTGCTCTTGGTGGGATCCCCCACATGCCTGCAGTCAGCAAGTTCTGCTTCAGGAATTGCATGGCTGTCAGCTGGAGCTGGGAGCAAACCGAGCCCTGTGTGTCGCAACCCCTGTGTGCTGTCACTTCCAAGTCCCCGCCTGCATCTCACTCATTCTTGTCCTGTTGGCCAAAGCAAGATCCAAGGCCAAACCCCACGTCACTAGGAGAGGGCTCTACCCAGAGGCATGAACAAAAGGAGCGGGAACAGATGGGGTCATTTCTGCAGTAACATACAAGCCTATGTCTAACGTCCCTAATAATAATCCTAGCAAATATGAATCCAGGCTGAGATACTCTGAACAAGTGTGGTTAATTCAGAATACAAAGATGCTTGGACAGAAGAGGGAGCTTTGAAGGACCTTGTCTTTCTAGTCAGTTGTACTGCTGTGATTGGGCAGCCCAGAAAAGTGAAACATTAGCTGAGGGCCTGGGGTAGCCTGGCCTCTACCCTCCCTGGGCAGTGCTCCTGGAGAGGGGCCAGTGGGTGACCGACCCATCTCCCCATCCCACCACCCTGATGCATGCATAGCCTGGAATCCCTGCCTCCTCATGCAGGCTCTGCGCCGTGACTCCCGTGACATTCTCCCCAGTGTTGCCTTGTCTTGGATTTTTCAGGCCTACAAGAGGAAGACTGAAGCGGCAAAGAAGGAGTATCTGAAAGCTCTGGCAGCCTACAGGGCTAGCCTCGTCTCCAAGGTAACAGAATCCCTAGGCAACGCCCAATGAAATGGACCACTGGAGAGATGGAGCGAGAGCTGAGGCCCATGGCATGGCCAGTGGGCCACAGGCCTTAGAAAGGATGGATGAGACCTGTGTGTCACAGTTCCGTGTGCTGGGCCCATGCTGGCACTTTGTGTGCATCTTGTCTCACTAAAGTCTGCCAACTACAACCCAGCTCAGCAACTTGCCTAAAAATATCCAGTTGAGTGGTTGTAAGGATTCAAACCAGTTTTGCCAGCCTTCACTGCTAACCAGGCCATCTCCCTCTGTCCACACCAGCAATGCAGGGATGTGATGTGACTGGAACTGTATGGCCCAAGGGGGGTCATCCAAAAGCTGCTACAGAGGAGGTGGCACCTGAGTTGGGCCATAAAGGGCCAAGTAAAGAGGGTGTTCACAGTTGAGGGAACGGCACACACAGGGGTGCAGAGGCCGGGCAGGGGCACAGATGGCTACCCTGATAGGCAGGGCGCATGTGACCCCCCAGTGGGGCTGGTTGGCTGGTCAGAGCCAGGTGCTCTAAGGATCCTGTGCGGTCATCCCTGCTCCTCCCACAGCTGTACCCCAGGGGTCCAGAGAGCAGCTGAGGGCCGTAGTGGTGGGGTACCTAACCACCCGGACTCACGGCCTGGGTCTGCTTATCCCTTTTCTCCAGTGACTGGTTTTCGTCTCCCTCCAGAGCCCTCCGGACCAAGGCGAGACCAAGAGCACTCAGGCGAATCCGCCAGCCAAAATGCTCCCCCCCAAGCAGCCCATGTACGCCATGCCCGGCCTGGCCTCCTTCCTGACCCCCTCTGACCTGCAGGCCTTCCGCAGTGGGGCCTCCCCCGCCAGCCTCGCCCGGACGCTGGGCTCCAAGTCACTGCTGCCAGGCCTCAGCGCATCCCCGCCGCCACCACCCTCCTTCCCACTCAGCCCCACGCTGCACCAGCAGCTGCCACTGCCCCCCCATGCACAGGGCGCCCTGCTCAGCCCACCTGTCAGCATGTCCCCGGCCCCCCAGCCTGCTGTCCTGCCCACCCCCATGGCACTCCAGGTGCAGCTGGCGATGAGCCCCTCGCCTCCAGGCCCACAGGTAAGCGGGACACAATGGTGATATTCCCTACGCCCCTGGGGAGAGGAAAGCTGGCTGGGGCTTCACTGCTGGCCCTGCCACTCATACATATTACAGAACCCCTCTGAGCATCAGTTTCCACATCTCAGAGATGGGTCCAGTACATCTTACCTGTGAAACACTGGCCATAACCAACAATTGATGAGTTGCCAGGTAGATGTTAGAATATTCTAGGGGCTCCCGTCATTCTCTGTCTACTTCAGTCACCTAGCTTGGGAGACTGAACCCCCAGTGCTTATTCCACAGAGACTTCTCCAAGACCGTGTTAAGCCAGACAACCCCATTTTTAAAGACGTTGGAAACAAAATCACTCCTTGATTTAGCTGAGGGCTGAAATTCTTTGTTTTGCTCGTGTTTTGTAGTACTAGGGATGGAACCAGAGCCCTCGCACACTGGGCAAGGGCTCTGCCCCTGTGCCGCACCCCCAGCTCAGGTTGCATTTTTTGTAAGCTGCATCACTCGGAAAAAGGAGGAAGCTTTGGAGGCAGAGTGGAGATTCCGTGTGACTCGGGAAGTGTCACACAGAGGTGGAACCCTCAGACACACCGACACCCGCAGTCCAGCTGCCTGCGTCTGTGGCCGTCCTCCCTGTCCCCTCACTCTCCTCTGCTCTTGCAGGACTTCCCCCACCTCTCTGAGTTCCCCAGCAGCTCCGGCTCCCGCTCCCCTGGCCCGTCCAACCCCACGGGCAGTGGGGACTGGGACAGCAGCTACCCCAGCGGGGAGTGCGGCATCAGCACTTGCAGGTCAGTCCCTGGCCGGCCCCTGGTCCCATGGCCTACCTCTGTCCTGCCTGGCCTCCTGGGGGTGCGAGGGGTGGAGAGATATGTCGGATAACACGAGAGGACCCTGGGAGCTGCGCCTGCTTGGGCTTCCGGGAGGGGTCCTGGTGAGCTGACTGAGCCTGTCTGTGTGGATTTCCCAGGCGTGTCAAAAATGGGGTGCTTGTGGCGTTCCCCCTCAGGCCTGGGAGCACTGGCAGCGTGGCAGAGTGAGGAGCCTGTGCCAGAAGGCTGATGGCTGGGGCCGGAGGCAGCCTGCCTGGTGGCAGAGATAGCCACTGTCCACCGAATATCACAGCACTGTCTTGGTGGCTGTGGAAGGCGGGGGTCTGCTGCCCCCCCCCCAGGTGGGGTCGTGGGCTTGTCCTCCCCCAGGGTGAGGGGGACAAGTCAGGGAGTAAGGATGCCTCTTGCATTCTGCTCTTCTTCTTCTGCCTGAAAGCAAGGGCCGTTCTGATTTAGAGCTGGCATGGCCCGGGAGACTGAGGAGGGACAGTTAGTGTGGGGGGACTGGCCATGCGACCCCGGATTCCTTCCCCAGGCTGGCCCTCTGCACCTAGCAGGAGTGTAGGGCCACCAACAGTGTCTCCTCCCTGATTTACTTGACACGGTTTGAAGCAATGAGGTTGGAATGGCTCTGGTGGAGCACAGTTAGAGCTGCCCTTCCCCGGGTTCTGTTTGCAGGGGACAATCAGGGTGCCTCGGCTGCCATCCTCATCCAGCCCCAGAGAGGCCCTGATGGGGAGAAGGGTGAAGGTCCCAAACGCAGGGGCCCTGGGGGGCTCCACAGGCCCTGACGCCCTCCTCTCTCCCACAGCCTGCTCCCCAGGGACAAATCGCTCTACCTCACCTAATCCACCTCCCCTCTGCTCCCTGAGCCTCACTGGACGGGCGCTGCTCGAAGGATTGAGTGCAGGGGAGAGGCCACGACAGGAGGCAGGGTGACCGGCCAGTGAGAACAGTGACACGGCAGCAGCCCAGGGCTGAGTCTCGCCCTCGCCCTCCCGCCAGGCTCTCCAGAGGCCGCCCAGCACCTGCCACCAGCCCAAAGAACCTGCAGGAAAGCTACTGCCCACCCACCTGCTTGCTCCAGGGTAGCCGCGGTCCCTACTCCTCGCCCGCACAAAACTCCCTCTGTCTGGATATCGGGCCCAGCTCGAGCCCTGGAGGGGTCGTTTCCGGACAGAAACCCACCCCAGCTGCTTGGCCAGGGCTTGCAAATACGGTTTTCCAGTGTGCACACAAGAACCCGAAACCTGCGAACTGTGGGCGCTGTGTAAATAGTTGACTAAGTGTTTTAGAACTGTGCTGAAGACATCTGTAAGATTATTTTGTTGGGGGGTGGGGGTAGTTTCCTTTAAGGTTAAAAAGCATTTTATATGACCCTTAGCACATTTTTTAAGTTTTATCTTAAGGGAGACCTGCACAAGCAGCTGTCAAACCGCTTCTTTATCTGCACAGCGAGAACCGGACAGTTTACAGCCACACTCGGAGGTGTTGCTCTTTATTATTATTTTTTAAAACCGTTGCGTCCATCTATTTAAAATTGCCATCAATGGTTTTTGTCTATTTATGAAGCAAACTGGAGAACAGAGTTGCAGTTTATCCTAACGTGTGCGTGGTTTGGGGTTTGGTTCTTGACATTGTCTGCAGCTGTTTCCCGGCCCAGCAATTGTCTGTCTTGGTGCCCAGTGCTTCTCTCAGATCTCTTTATAATAAAATGTCCTGAAAAGTTGTGACCAAGTCTGGATCTCCTTGTGCTCTGTAGCCAGGCCAGGACTCCTGAGGTGGCATGTGGTGGTGGCTTTTGCCAGGGGACAGAGCCCCGTGTGAGGACAGACTCAGGCGAAAGTTCTGCCTGCCTCTCTTTTGTTTTTGTTTTTGTTTTTTTGTCTTTTTCCTTTTTATGGGTACTGGGGATCGAACTCAGGACCGCCTGCTTGCAAGGCAGGTGCTTATGCCGCTAAGCTAAATCCCCAGCCCCCTGCCTGCCTCTCACCACCCCGTGCGGGCCTGTCAGCGGGTGACTGCTCCTGGCACGTAGTAAGTGTTTGGTGACTATGTGTTGAGTGGGCGCAGGATTCCGCAGACAGCAGCATGGGCCCGGGAGGCTAAATCCCAGGCCTTCCATGAACGACTTGGTCCCTCTGAAACCAAAAAGTATCAGTAAAATCCCAATTGCCCGAAAGAGTGAGTGTGCTCTAGAAAACACTGGTGTTTTAATATGCACGACCAGAATTTTTATAACACTTCCATGTAGAGCTGGGAGTGTAGCTGAGTGTAGAGCACTTGTATAGCATTCATGAGGTCCTGGGTTCGATCCCTAGCACCGAAAAAGCAAACGACTAGAATAAAGTAGAACTGCTTACACAATTGGAAATCCGGTGTGATGTTTGGGGGGAAACAGTGAGCTAATAATGATACAGAAACCTGGGTGTGGGGTCACACACCTGAAATCCTAGCACCTAGGAAGCAGAGGCAGCAGGATCACTGAGAGTTTGAGGCCAGCCTGGGCTGCATAGCAAGACCCTGTCTCAAGCCAAGAATAAATAAATAAATAAAAGGGAACAATGATGCAGACCCACAGGGTACTCAGGATGATTAAAAAGGTTATGGGCAAGGAGGGTACCGCTTGGGGTTGGGGACAATCAGAAGCAGGTGACAGGGGTGAGCACCCCTTCAGTAGTCCCACTGGCTTGGACCTATAGGCTGATGGAGGTGAGTGGTGTGAGCCAGACAGGCAGTAGGATTCCTTCAAACCTGACTGTAGGAAGCATCCCAGACTGGGGACTCCCTAAACCCAATTCTCCAGAAGATGTTGGGTGGCTGTAGTTTAAAAAAAATAGAAAGAAAAAGTAATAATTATGTGAGTACTTTCACTATCTGGAGAAATAACAATTGTCTGGCTGGGAGAAGTCATTGAGAGGGTGCAGCTGTCCTTTTAATGTAGGGCAGAGGAGCCACGTACGATGGCTCTCAGGGCCTCTCGGTCCGATCATGACAGCCCACTCCTTCTAAACGATAACCCAGGAGTAGGGCACAGCCGTTCCCTCACTGGAGGGCATATTGTAATCCACTTTGGAAAAAGAAAAAAAAAAACCCAAACAAACAAAAACAGCATGCCGTCACAGCAGCAGCAGCACTGCAATGTGGAGCATAAATATTTCATGTGGTTACAATTTCCTGTCCTTTGCGGAGCTTGTCAGTAGCACGCTGATGGCTTAGACTGTTTCACATTCCACTCTTGCTTTTACAGTGGCGAGAACAGCATCACAGGACCCGTGCAGACAGCGCCAAACAATAAGAATGCAGGGCCACCAGCCTCTTTCCAATCAGAGATCCTGCCACCGCCTCGGTGCTGTGCCGGGTGCTCGGGGTCACTTGGAAGGGTCCATGTATCCATCCTGGGGTGCCCGGACCCCTGAGGGGACCCCCCTCTCCACATGCACGGTCTAAATAGCTGGCTGCAGATATCAAGGGCTGTCACACGGGTGTGAACTACAGCCCAGGAGAAAGGGAATGGAGGCCAGTGCATCAGTGGAGCCAGCTGATACACAAGGGTCTCATGCTGAGTCCATGACGTACACCCAACTCTTCTTCTGTGTGGCTGTCATCACGGAATGCCACAGACCAGAGCGGACAAACACAAGACTCTGCTTCGCACAGTGCTAGAGGCTGGCAAGACCAAGGTCAGAGTATGGGGAGATTCCATGTCGGCCAAGAACTCATAGATATCGTTCTCCTTGCTGTGTCCTCATGCAGCAGAGCATGAAAGAGCTCCTGGGTCACTTGGATAAGGCCAGGAATCCCAATAAAGAGGGTTCCCATCGCACTGTGCATTAGAATCTCAACATATGAATGGGCGGGGTCCCTGGTTAGGGTCCAGGCCCCACCCCGCAGAGCTGCCCACAGCTGAGGACCAAACAGTAGAGAAGCCCCTTCCAACATTCTGTCCTTCTGGGGGATCAGGCGGGAACAGGTCTCCAGTGACACGGTCCTCCCTTAACTCTCCCTCTGCCTGCCCCACCCACTTTATTCTTCTTCTGTGTATTCATATGCAGCATGTGTGTATGTGATTGTGCGGTCCACACTGGGATTATACATTTCTGTGCTCATGGTGTGCATGTCTGTGCTCGGTGTACACCGATCTGTGTACACATGCCACACAAACACACAATGGATAGCACATGAATGCACCCCACAAGCCACATGCACACAATGGTCAGGCACGCATAGGCTGTGCAATAGCAACTACATACATGTGAACCTGTGTACACGCACAGCATATGCATGCACACCGCCTTTAGATGTGCAAGGCCACTGTATAAACACACCACATGCACACAAACTTGCATCTTGCACACACAGCTATCAGTGCACACACAAGCCATAGCTGTGCATACTGGTGTGTAGCACATGCATGTACACGCATCAGTGAGCATGGGTCATCAGTTTTTGAGAGCCTGAAAAAGCTCACATGCAAAAAAAGATCTGATATGCTATTGTAATAGATTCAGGGTTTTTTTTTTAAATTGCTCAACACCTTAGTTATTACTCAGCTTTGCTTGTCAGATTGCCCAAAACTAATAAGCTGAAACCCACCAGATGCTGGCAGGCAGTCATTCCGAGAATGGCAGGCAGTACACAGTGGTTAAAGGTGAGAGCTGTGGGCACATCCTGCCTCGGAATGTTGACACTAGGAAGGACACTAGGCAAGATTCAGCCCCTGTCTCCTCATAGGTAGCTTGGGGATCACAGTCTCCTCTTGACAGGGTCACAGGAACAATGAGTATATGTCAATGGCTTGGAATAACACCGTCATGGCTATTATTACAGAATCTGATCTCCACGCCAGAAGGTCAACTTTCCAGTACTGCGTTCCATTCACAGTGTCACACCAGCTCCTGTCACACTGTCACACCAACTCCTGCACCTCAGTGGCTCCCCCAGTCCAAGTTTGTTCCTGACTCACTCTGGTGTGCTCAGCGAGCCCTCCATCAAGCCCCAGAACAAGTGGGGCCCCAGAGTTCTGCCATCTAGTGGCTCTGTCACCCTTCAGGCTGCGAAGACACCCCCGACCCCCCACAGCCAACCAGGCAGAGAGCCTTGCAGGGGGTAGGGAACCAAGGCCCAGAGGCCGCTCACATCAGCATTTCTCACCTTCTGACGGTGGAGGCAGCCCACAGGGCTGGGCGATGGAAGCTTCTAGAGGAAATGTGGCCAGAGGAGGCAGCAAATGGTGCACCTCAAAGCAAATGCTGCTGCTGTATATTATGCAACACATTTTCAGGTGAAGAGCATGCTGGCTAGAGAGGTGAAGGGACTTACTGGAAGTCACACCGCTTACACAGAGCTGAGAATTAAAAAGAATCTGTCAGACCCCAAATCTAGCCTCTGTCCATGTTTCCTTACACTTGTGCCTAAGAAGCCATACCCACTCGGGCTGAGTTCTCAGCCACTAAAGCAATGGGATTTGACTCACAAAAGCCCAGATCTTTCCTTTGAACAAAACTCCACGGGCTTCAGTGGCAAGCCTTCAACAGAGGAAGGAAGGTTGGAGAACAGCTCTTCTGGGGGCTGTGTGCAAAGCCAGCAGCAGTGACGCTGGACAACGGGCAATCAGTCAGAAGAACTCGGGGACCTGGTGGCCTGGGAACATTCAGTGCAGGGTCAAAGGGTCCACTGCACATCAACTGTCCCTCAGACACTGACACCACCGTTCAGTTCAGTGCACATTAGTACCCAGCCCCATACTGCATGCCTGTAATCCTGGCACTTAGGGTGGAAGTGAGGACCTCAAGTGCCAGCTCAGTTTGGGCAACTTAGCAAGACCCTGTCTCAATAAAGAAATGTAGAAATGGCCAGACGTGGTGGTGTACGCCTGTAATCCAGCACTTGGGAGGCTGAGGCAGGAGGATCACTGTGAGTTGGAGGCCAACCTAGACTATATAGTGATCTCAAGGCCACCTGAACTACACAGCAACACTACTAACAGTAGCTACCATAATGTCTGTTTCCTTGAAATAGTTGAGCATACCTTCATATACAATAGTATCAAAGATAACAAAATAGTATAAAACCATTCAAGAGAATGAAAGTATTACAGGGCACTCAGAATCAAATAACAGAGAACGAACAATGGTTACTATATTATCTCATTGTTCATAGAAAATTTGTTTATACTACCACACATAATAAAATACAATAAGATACTACATGATAGAACCAATGGAAACAGAGAACAGATGTTTGGTAGGACTTCAAAACAAGATGATATTAAATCAGCACTGGCTATTATAATGTCTTGTTTTTTTCAAAATAACTGTTCATACCATCACAGATAATAAAATGAAACAACCCAGGATAAAACCATTCCAACTAAAGAATGGAACCATTATAAGGCTTCAAAGCAGTGTAAAATGGGGAATCGTGATTACCATAAACTTTTATGTACTTTTATCATTTCTTACACTAGGGAGACTATATGGTATTTATATATGTGAGTTTGATTTATTTTGCTTATGAGTATGGTCTCAAGTTGCATCTATTTATTTATAAATATCTCAATGTGATCATTCTTTATAGCTGAGTAGTACTCCATTGTATAAAAATACCACAACTTTTTTATCCATTCCTCAGTTGATGGCCACTTAGGTTGTTTCCAAGATCTGGCTATTACAAATTGTGCTGCTATAAACATGGGTGCACATATATCACTGTGGTATGATGTTTTCAGTTCTTCTGGGAATATGCCTAGAAATGGAATAGCTGGATCAAATGGGACTTCCAATCCCAGCTTTTTGAGAAATCTCCAGACTGACCTCCACAAACACTGCACCAGTCTTACACTCCCACCAACAGTGCAGGAGAGTTTCTTTTCCCCACAGCCTCTCCAGTATTTGTTGTTGGTAGTTTTCTTGATCCTGGCCATTCTTTCAGGGGTGAGATGGAATCTCAGTGTGGTTTTAATTTGCATTTCTCTAATGACTAATGATGAACATTTTTTCTTGTATTTCTTCATCTGAGAACTGTGTATTTATCTCAGATGCCCATTTTTGGATTAGGTCTTTGAATTTCAGGGGTCTGTTTTTTTAAAATTCTTTATGTGTTTTAGACAGAAGTCCTTTGTCTGAGGGACAGTTCACTAGGATTTTTTTCCCCAGTTTGTGGATTTTCTTTTCACTGTGCTGGAGATTTCTTTTGACATGCAGAAATTTTTTAATAAGACGTGATCCCAGTTATTGATTCTGGGAAGTATTTCCCATTCAGTTTGGTTCCAGTTCATGAATTCTCTACCTACCTCTATGTCTTCAAGATTTTTTTTTTTTTTTTGTCTTTTTCCTTTTTATCGGTACCAGGGATCGAACTCACAACCGCCTGCTTGCAAGGCAGGTGCTTATGCCGCTGAGCTAAATCCCCAGCCCCTGTCTTCAAGATTTTTACCTAATCAGTTTTCCAACAGATTTAGTGTTTCTGTTTTAATATTCAGATCTTTGATCTATTTAGATTTTAGTTTAGTACATGGTGATAGGCATGGGTCTAGTTTTAGTTTTTGGCATATGGAGAGCCAGTTTTTCCAGCACCATTTATTAAAGAGACTGTCATTCTTCCAGTGAACATGTTTGGCCCCTTTTATCAAAGATAAAGTGGTTGAGTGTGTTTATAGTTGTGGTTGTATCTTCTAATCTATCCCATTGATCTTCAGATCTGTTTTTATTCCAGTACCATGCTGATTTTATTACAGTTGCTTTGTAGTGTAACTTGAAGTCAGGGATTGATGCCTCCTGCCTTCCTTTGCTGCTTAGAATTGCCTTTGCTATTCTAGGTCTCTTCTGGTTCCAGATGAATTTTAGGAGTGATTTCTCTAGATCTATGAGGTATGTTGATGTTATTTTCATTGGGATTGCATTGAATCTGTATAACAGTTTTGGGAGAATGGCCATTTTCACAATATTTATTCTTTCTTCCTATCCATGAACAAAGGATGTCATTTCATTTTCTGAGATACACTTTGATTTCTTTTTCAGGGTATTATAATTTTCCCTGTATAGATCTTTTACTTCTTTTGTGACATTAATTCCTAAGTATTTCATTTTTTTTGAATGCTAGTGTGAAAGGTGTGGCTTCTCTTATTTCTCTCTCAGTGATTTTGTTGTTACTGTATAGGAATGCTATTGATTTTCTGAGTATTGATTTTGTATCCAGCTACATTGCTGAATTTGTTATATCTAGGAGACTTTCAATGGAGTTTTGAGGGTCTTCTATGTAGAGTATCATGTCATCTGCAAATAATAATTTAACTTCCTTTTTTCTTATTTTTACTCCTTTTATTTCTCTCTCTTGTCTAATTGCTCTGGCTAGTATTTCCAGTGCTATGTTGAATAGGAGTGGTGATAAGGGACATCCTTGTTGGCATATTTTTTTCTATAAAGTGGTTTCCATCCTGGTAAAGAGGACCCAATGAGATGTTACTATCTTTCAAATAAAGGAAAAATAAAATCTCCCAGTGTAAGCAGTTAGGAAAGGATGGCTTGATTTACAGTGTTAATTCCAGCAGAGCAAGACCAGAGAAGCTCTGTGCACACTGGAGATTGCACAGTTCTGGATCAACATTGTCTGCCCGTCTTTCCCTAGACCTTGCTTTCCTCGCAGGCTAAATGGGCACAAGATGACAATCCCCAGAACAGCAGTTCAGATTGCAAAGGATGGTAGGTGTGGAGGCGTCTGGCTCAGAGCAACTCATATTTTCGTTATCATTAGGCAGTGTTTTATTTTTTTAAGAACCAGCGTTGAAAATCAGAGTCTGCTGTGCCTGTCGGTCTCTGTGTGGCCTCTGTTTCACTCTGCAGGCAGACAGAGCTGCCCCCACCCCACTTCCAGAAGGTTGGCCACCCACTGCCCGCCTGCCTGCCTCTGCCACCCGCTATATACTCTTAGTGGAGAAAGGCTGCCCCCCGGAGGAGCCTGTTAGATACAAACATGGGCTCACTGGCATTTGTCCAACAAATACTTATGAGACCAGGCCAGACCTGCCCTCTTTGACTCACTGTTAAAGTAGTAAGTAAACATTAACCACAAATACATGAAGATTTCCAGTCATGATGCTCAGAAGGGCCAAACACAATTTCTGGGAGTAAGAAACAGGCGGACTAGTAAGTTGGGAGAACATGGAGAGGTACGGCTTCTCTCTCCAGGCAGGTCGCAGCTGTCACCTGAAGCTTCCTTCTACTGGTATTAAGCAAAGTCCTTCGCTCTCTCTCCTTTATGTCTGGGTCCATCTAAGCCTCTTTTTTGCTTTACTTTTTTGCTGTGTTGGAGCACATCCTCCAGTAGCTTTCTAAGAACAGGATTGTGGAGAATACACATGCAGCTCTGCACATATTTACGTCCTGCCTCAGGCTGGTGGATGGCTTGGCTGGGTAAAGCACTTTAGGCTGACGGTAACTCTGTGACTGTCACTTCACTCTCTTCTAGCTTCCAGAATGGCTGTTGAAGAGGTGAGCACTTGTCTGCCGCCTATTTCTTTGTAAGTTGCTCATTTTCCCCAGTCGTACCTTTTGGCTCATCGCTTCATCCACTATGTCTTGAAGTCACACAGTAACATGCACGTAGGCGGGTCTTCTCTCACTGTGTGTCACCACTGGGCCCTCCCCATAAGAAGATGTGACATTGCCTCTCCTTTCCAACTGCTTCGGTCTTATTCCAGGACCACCTTTTGGAATTTAGAAACCAAAAATGCATCTTCTCTGCACTCTGTGATGGAGCTCCTCACTGGGTATCTTGTTCCATGAGGAACAAAGCCCGTCGGTTGACTCCTCTGGACTTGAGTCTACACTGCGGGAGTGGGAGGGCGGCGTCCAAGCTCCCCCATATCCTGCCTGGCACTGGCTCTAGGCCATAGGCTTCGCACTCCGCCCTGCCCAGCACACTGAGATGAAGACTGAGAGTCTGCCAGGACTGCGGTAAGGGAACGCCACGGGCTGTGGGCTCCACCAACAGAGGCTTATTTACTCACAGTCCCGGGGGCTGCAAGTTCAAGACCAAGGTGCTGGCCAGGTTGGCTCCTTCTGAGGCCTCTCTCCGTAGCTTGCAGGTGGCACCTTCTCATCACATCCTTACATGGTGTCTCTCTGCGTCTTCAAATTTCCTCTAATGAGGAAACCAAGCAGCCTGGATCTGGATCCATCTGTTTAACCTAACAAGCTCCCTAAAGGCCTTATCTCCAAACACAGCTATGCATTCTGAGGTCCTGGGCATTAGGGCTTCAACACTTGGATTTGGAGGAACACAATTAGGTCCCTACCAGATGGGGTACACAGGAATGATTAGAAATGGGTGGATCAGGCCAGTCACTGAGTCGAAGATCAGGCAAAAGGAAAGACACAAATCAGGAAGGATGGACCTGGCGTGGCTCATACAGTCCCTGACGCCCACTCTGGGAGGCAGCTGTGAAACAGAATGTGCCACCCTCACCTCCAGCTCCTCACTGGTCTTCCGGGGAATCCGTCTTGCCAGGTGCTATGCACGCGCTGCCAGAGTAGAAATAACATCGGTGGGTCAGGTGTAGACGCTGCAGGACAGGGCTGCTGCCCCACTGCTCTAGCACGACATTGGGCCACCCTTCGAATCATCTTTCCCACATGCCTTCTGAGTCCCCAAGCTTCCCTCAGCAGTTTGCCCTAGGTCTATTGACTATAATTCATGAACTGTTATTAATATAAATGGAGTCAAGAAACTAAGCACCAATGGAACGGCAGATTCAGGTGGCCTCAGAGTCAGGCAGGTAACATGAGCAAAGGAAGGAGACAGGATAGTATTCAAGAGGAAAAGGGGAGGACGGACAGTAGAAAGTGGCTGCCCTGAAAAAAAGCATTTAAACGCTGTGCGCTTTACAACGCCCTCCTAGCACACCCTGCAAGCGTGCCAGCCAAACGCAGCCTCCACACATCCCGCTCGTGCCCTGCATTGAGCAAATAGCTAAGGGCGGGCTGTGGAATAGAAACACAGACGTGGTTTCGGGGCTCAGCTTCTTATCTGTGTAACACAGTCTTGTCTCGGACCCTGGAGCGGTTGTAGGGAAGGTATGAAATAAAGCATGCAGCGTCCTTAGTGCAGGTCCCAGAACACAGTAAATGCTTACAATTAATAGTAGCTATTAGTATTGGGTTGAATCAGAAAATAATGATGGTGATTATTTTAAAACAGCAAAAAATGCCCTCTTCCAAAACATTGATGACAGTGATCATTGTGGAGCGCCAGCGCCTCCTAGTGGTTAAAATTAAGAACTGCATGGCAGGGTAACTAAGGCTAGTAACCAATTCATAAGCAAGCAATGCGGGACATTCACTTTCACCTGCACGCCTGGCTTCCGTATTCAGCTACCAACCATTACAGCCCCGTGGAGCGGCTCCATAATTTAAGGACTATATAACACCACCAGCACGTGGTAGCCTTTGTATACACTGGCTATGCTCCTAGGATGCTCCCGGCACTACCCTAGCATGCTCACCGGCTCATGTAAACAGGAGAAACAGATGGGCACTCAGTGGTTACTATTTATTTATTTATAGTGGGACTGAACCCAGTATCACACTGAAATATCTCCGGCGCCCACCCCCCACTCCTCCTTCGCTCCACCTCTAACGCATCTCATTATGTCACTCAGCGGCCCAGGCTGGGGTTGAACTCTTCTGATCCTCCTGCCCCAGGCTCCCAGAGTGCTGGGATTGCAGGTGTAGGAGGGGACCTCAGGTGACGCGTTACTCTACCTGGACTTCAAAAGTGCCCTGACAGGCTGACTTGGCCTAAAGAGCAAGTGCGGGTGAATTTATCTCGTTTCCTCCCTGGATAGGAGGCCTGGGTCACTCAGGCTGGAGGACACTGTTGTCATCACCCCAGCCGGCTCCCCCTCCACCCGCACACCTCTGCCCTCTGCTTGTTGTTGTTGGACTCCAGGATCCTCAAAGGCCGCCAGAGGAGCCCACAAAGTAAGGGCTGCCTCGGTTGGAGAGACCCCGCCCCCGAACTGGCTGGCTGCCCCCAGCAGACAAGGGACCAAAGTTCCCCCACTATTTAATCAGCCAGAACTTTCCACTTTCCCTTTGAAACTCTTAGTTCCTTTATTTTATTATTTTATTTTACTACATTTTTTGATACTGGAGGTAGGACTCATGAGTGCTCTACCACTGAGATACATCCCTAGCCTTTTAATTTTTATTTTGAGACAGAGTTTCACTAAGCTGCCCAAACGTGACTCAAACTTAAGATCCTCCTGCCTCGGCTTCCCTCAGTTCTGGGATCACAGGCATGCACCACTGTGCCCAGCTGGGATTGATGAATTTTGACAAATGCATATATCACCACCAACCCAGTCAAGATAGACAGCATTCCCATCACAGGAGGAACTCCCCCACAGCCCTTCCAACCTAACGCTAACCCTGCTGCCCCAAACAGCAACAGTGCTGCTTCTCTGACAATGGTTTAGCCTTTCCTAGAACCAATTTCATATAAACAGGAGCATCAGTAGATATTATTTATGTATCTGCTTCTTTCACTTAATGCAATGGATTTCAAATTAGTCCAAATTTCTGCCTGTGAATCTATAATTTGTTCCTCGTTATTCCAGAGCAGGACTCCACTGGAAGGAATGGAGCACAGTTTGCTGATCGTCATATGTGCTGTTTCTGGTTTTTGGCAACGGTGCCCAAAGCTGTGATGAACATTCTTGCACAAGCCTCTCTGGACATATGTTTTCATGTATTTTGAGTAAATACGTGGGAGTGAAAATACTGGATCACAGGGTGGATACATGTTTAACTTCAGCAAAACCCGCCAAACTGTCTTCCAGAGTGGGTGCAGACAATCTGGCCAGCTAATTTTAACTACTCATCTGATAAGCCAGAACCAACTACCGACTGACCTGCTCCCGGACAAACACCATGTGATTAATTAGCTGGGTTTCTGGGGCCTGGAGCGGCTCCCAGAGACAGGCCTGATGCTGAGCAGAAGCCAAGGATAAAGTTTGGGAAGGTTGCCTGGCAGACTGGCCAGCCGCCCGCCCTCCTGCTCCCCATGCTGGTTTCCAAAGCCAAAGAACTGAGGGACCAGGCCCCAGCCCCATGATGAAGGAAAAATTCTTAGATGTCCTGAACTTAACAAGGGCAATTAAATCAGTGAACAGCTGTGGGGGCAACAAAAACACTATATAATACCTGGAACCTTTGATTTAAATCCCAGCGAGGCTGGCCACCAGGGCCACCCTTGCCTATTAGTTTGCAAACTTCCCCAGATTGCTAACCCTGCCCATCCTGATGGTCACCCTCCTAATCCAGAGTCCCCCTGCTCTGCATTGTCCTGCTCCTCTTCGGTGTGGCCAGCACCCGTTCAGTGTAAACAACATGTGCTTCCCCTCCCTGAGCTTTGTGAAGCTGCTCTTATCTCCAGGCCCAGAGGATGCATTTCCAAGTGTCACCCAGCCCTCCTGCTGGGAGTTACAGGAACTGTCTGAGGATCCGGTCTTTTTTCTGGCTGGTATCTGTAGGAGATCAGTAAACTCTTTCATTTCAAAGACTCCACTTCTCCAACTGCTGTCTGAACTGATTCCTCAGCAAAAGCCTCCCTCGGTCCCTTACAACAGTCCCTGTGGAAGAAACATGGCCAGGGGCATCCAGAGGCTGCAAGTACCCTGGTAAGGAATGGGGGAGAACACGGGGTCTCTAGTCCCACCCAGAGTGCAGTGTTCAGATATGGAGATGTGAAGCCCCAGGGTGCACCAGAGATCTGAGCCATGAAATCATCTAGCCTGTCAGCAGTGAATAATCCTGTCACTAGCAGCCCAGCCCTGGCCCCATGTCGGTTATCTATGGCTGGATCATTAAGTGCCTCCAAAATCTATGGCTTAAAAGTCATGGTTCTGTGGGTTGGCAGGGTGGTTCTGCTCACTGTGGCTGCTGGGAGCTCTAGGACAGCTAGAGCTGAGATGCCCAAGATTGCTCCTCTCTCATCTCAGGGCTCAGTTGGGATAGCAGGCAGGGGTTAGTTGGGCAGCTCTCTCTCCATCTATGCAACCTGTCTGTGGGGCCAGCTTGTGCTTCCTCACAGCATGGTGGTACAAGGAGCATTGGATCTTCCACGGTATGGTAGATTGAATTGTGCTCCCCTCCCAACATTCATGTTCACCTAGAACCTCAGAATGTGGCTTTATTTGAGATTGGATCTCTGCTGCTGTGACTGAGTTAGGGGAGGCCTTTACTGGATTAGGATGGCCTTCAATCCAATGACTTAGCAGGAGACTAGAAGACACACAGATTTACAGGAAAAGACCATGTGAAGAGGGAGCCACGCTGGATGTTGACAGGAGCTGAGGAACACCAAGGACGGCTGGCATCACCGAGAAGATGTCTGGAGAGACATGGAGCAGACCTATTGTTTTGGTTTCTGTTTAAACGTCTCCCCAAAGTCTAATATGTGGCCAGGGGAAGTGGGCCTTTTGAAGGCAGCTGAATCTAGCAATTGTGATTGATTTGTGATAACATTTGTTACCTAGCACTGGGATTGCTGATGTGAGTGCTGCACCCGCCCAGGGATGGGTGGCCGACGTACACTGTAGTGGAGGGAAGGGCGTGCTTTTTCCCCTTTTGCCCTTTGCCCTTTTAAGTCTTATTGCTTGCAACTGCCATGAACGGTTTGCCCCTTAGCCATGCTACCCTGCCTTGGAACCACCCAAGTATGGTCTGAAACCTCCAAGAAGCTAAATAAACCTTCCCTTCTTTCATTTTGGGTGTCTCAGCAATGAAAGAAAAGTAACCAAGACACTCATCCTCCGGGCCTCCAGGAGGAACTGACCCTGCTGGTACCTTGCTTTCAGACCCAGCATCCAGCATTGTGAGAAATCAAATTTCTGCAGTTTTAAGCCACCCAGTTGATGGGAACTTGGTATGGTGCCCCCAGGACCAGTGCTGTGCCAGCCACCACAAACTCCTGGCCTAGTAACATTGAATGGCCAGTTTGCATTTGGTTGGAGGTGTATAAGCAGGTGGCTGCTTTTATATTGCAAGATGTAATGGAATATCTGGCCTCCAGCCACTAGATGGCAATAGCACCACCCTCAGGTACGATCAGTAAAAATATCCCGTTATAGTTTATATCAGGATTGCTGGAGTCGGGGTTTATAAGGGAAAAGATTTAATACAGGACACATAATTTTTAGGATTATTTTATAGTATTCACTTCAAGAATCAAATGCAAAAGAGTGGGGGGATCTGTCCACACACTAAAGACCTAAAGAATATAGCCTAAGGCCTGGACCTCATAGCAATGACTTGCATGAGTTCAGCTGAAGACCTAGAGGACATGCAATGTCCTCCACAAGTCCAGATGGAGACCTAGAGCCCATGATAATGTCTCATGGGAGTCTGTGTCAAGGATCTGTACTGGGAAGGCTCAAAGGTCAGTGGTGGAAGCTAGAAAGTCTGCACCAGTGGGATGAAGGATCTATGCCAGCAGGCTGAGAGATCTGCACTGGAGCCAGAAAGTGATGCTCAAGGCTCCTCCAAGAGAACTGCAGCCATCCTCAGCACAGTGAAGACAAGCTCCTCCGACGATGAGACCAGCCAAGTTCATATCAGGAAAGCCAGTGGGACAAGCTTCTCCAAGAGAATCACTAGCACCCCATTCCCCACCCCCCCCCCAGTTCTCTTTTTATGCTGCTGGAAACAATTCTCAGGTGGGCCATTCACACCCAGCACCATGCTGATTCAGGTCAGCTCAGTGTTACAAGCTGACCATTAGTTAATCAACCACAAGATATTCCCCTAAAGCCTCATGTACTCAGAGGTGGGGTTTGTGGAATAAGATTGGATTATAGGGAATACAGCCAGGAATGTGGCTTGGTGTTAGGAGGCAGGGTCTGATCAGAAGAGGCGGTCACTGGGGAAGTAGCTGGAAGGGTTCCTGTCCCTCCCTGGCTCCTCCCTTGGCCCTCTGCTTCCCAGGTGCCTGGCTGTGAGCAGCTTTCCTGCCCTTTGCCTGTCATGCTATTTTTTCTTTGGAGCTGACCAACCATGGACTGAAATGTGAGCCAAAATAAGCCTTACCTCCATTAGGTTGCAGGGGTCAGATATTTTGTCTTAGTGGCCAGAAAAATAACTAAGACACCCAGAGATTGTCCAGTGTCCCTGGAGGGCAAATTCCATCCAGAACCCCATATTCCCATCCCCAACCCCAGGAGTTAGAGAGCCATTTGTTTAAAGGAAGTTATGGAACCAGCCTGGATTTCAAGGAGAGATCACAGAGGTAGGTCTGTAGGTACCAGGCGGTTCACTAAGGGCTGCTAAGGATATTGACCACTTTGAGATGACCTCCAGCTTCATTTGAGGTTTGCAGGTCCTCCCTCTGTGATCTTCCCAGGACCTGAAGAACTGGGCCACCACTGATGGAGTCAGAAGCTGTAACCTGAGCCAAGTGTCAAGTGTCACCTGTGACTCTGGGGACCTTGGCACATTTGCTGGGAACATGAGTGGGAGATTTCAAACCACCACACAACTCCCCACATCATGTGAGAGAAGTGGGGAAATGGTCTGAAGCCCCAAGGTTTGCCCTGGCTGGTTTTTGGAGTCAGACAGGCAAGAAATCAAGGTACGAGTACCCAGGTTGGGCACTGCAAAAAAAAAAGGATGCTTCCTCTAATCATGATATGGGCCACATATACTGATCCACATGAGTGGCACGAGGTAGATTCTCAGACTCCCACCTGAGTCCCAGAGCAGCCCATCTACTTAAATCCATACCGGTAACCCCGGTCACATCATACGCCATGTCCACCCCATGTCTCATCTGCACTGCAGACTCTGAGCCTGGTGCACTGCACCCCAACTGGGATGGGGTGCATGTGGACACCTGCATGTGCAGCTGAGCTTGCCAGGTGGAAGCAGCTTAGGATTAGCCTGATTTCTTGCATGTTCCCTGCCATCCAGACACTGATCAAAAAGGATGGCTGTTTGTTTGCTCGCATTGTTTTTTTGATGAATTTTCACATTTACACCCCTATAGCCACAGCCCAGATCAGCACAGAGCGTTCCTGTCACCCCGAAGGACCCCAAGTGCCTTTCTTCATCTCTAACTCTACCCTCCTCCTGCCACCACCTCTGCTAACTACACTTCTGCCATAAATCGAGGTGCTGTTCTATAATTTTATATAAATGGACTCATATTGTTAATGTTTGTGTCTTTTTTAATCTCAGTTTTGAAGATTCATTCCTGTAGTTGCTTGTATCAACAAGCTGTACTTTTCACTGGTGTGCACTGTGATAAAAAGAATTTGACTTACGGAATTATGGTTAGCAGGCTGGATATTGCTGTTCACACCCCGGTGCCAGAAACCCCTCTTCCCTCTCCTCCTGCTTCCTCTCTCTGGTCAAGACTGCTGTCAACCAGTGTACCAGGAGGGACTGTCCTGCCCCGGTGCAGCAGTCCCGGGGGCTGCCTCTGACTTTCAGGTTATGCAATGATGCACTGACTTAAAAATTGTTGGAGGAAGAGATGCCTTCCTCTAATTTGTACCCTGGGTCCGGCTGGTTGGCAATGGCTACCAGCACCATGCCAAACAGCAGTGATGGCAAAAGGTCTCAATTTCCACAGCCTAGAGCCCTTCAAGGGCTGTCTTGGCCTTGACACCCATTTTTCCAGCTGAAATGAGCACAGCACATCCAGGATGGACACTCACACTCAGCTTCTCCTTACCGTACACACAGCTGCTCAGGCCACCGGACTTCAGGGTCTTTGTCCTGCCTTCCGAGGCCACCAAGTTCTGCCCCAACATAGCCTTGGGACTTTGTCCCACTGTGTCCCCTCCCATTCCCCCAGTCCGCAGGTACCTGGGGCACTTCCAGGACCAGGGAGCTGCAGAGCACACAGCTGTGGGACCAACAGCTCTAGGCCACTTCCAACCCCCGCACCCTCGTTTGCACAGCGGGCCTCATGGTGGTTTTTACTTATCCTGGCTTCTTGTGATTTGAATCCTCCAGAACATGTTGGGTTGGAAACTTAATGTCCTGATTCGGGTGGTAATGGATTGGAGGGGGGGTTTAAGAGGGAATTAGGGTGACGTGAAATCGTGAGGGCCTTCATGTTGGTATTAGCGGCCTTGTAAGAGGGCGGCAGGAGTATGGTGCAGTGCTAGGGCCCTGGGTTGGATCCCCCAGAAGTGGGAAGAGGCAGAGAGACCCAGGCTGACAGGCATTCGCTCTCCTCACCCAGCTGATAGGTCCTTCACTGTGTTTGAGGCCAGCACAGTGTCTCGGACTTCCTGGCCTCAGAACTGTGCGCTAAATGTACCTCTGTTCTTTATAAAGTACCCAGACTGTGACACTCAGTTACAGCAACAGAAAACTGAGACACTGAGAGGGGGAAATGACAGGGTAAACCCCCAGCACAGTGCCTGACACCTGGATAAGGTGTCAGAGAACAGCTCCAGCTAGCTGAGCTGGGTTCTAGTGGAAAATAGTGAGAGAGGGCCCATTACCTTGCATGAAAGCACGTCTAGATCCTCTGCTTTGGCTCATTTGTATAGTTACAAGTTGAACATCCTTAATGAGAAAACATGAAATCCAAAACCTAAACCTTTTTTGAGTGCTAATGTGCCACTCCTAAGTGGAAAATGCCACACGACCTCATGTCACAGTCAAAATGCAGATGCACAAAAAAATAAAAAGAAAAAGCATAAAATTACCTCTGGTCTATGTGGAGAAGGTCTGCATGAAATATAAATTAATTGCATGCTCAACTTGAGTCCCTTATCCAAGATCAGAAGTGTTTTGCCTTGTGGAATATCTGCATATACATAAGGATATATATCAGGCTGGAACCTAAGTCCAAACACAAAATTCACTCGTTTTTTACATATCCTAAACGTAATTCTACATGCTATTTTGAATAATTTTGTGCAGTGGGGTTTCCTACTTGTGGCATCACGTCGGTAGTACACTTAGCAACAAATGAGTCACTCCTTTCCCTTTGTTCAGCTGTGAATACCACACCACTCTGATCATCAATGCTTCCATGATCCAGAAACAGGGAAGTTGCGTGAGCACTTCCCTTCTCTCCAACCATAAACCAAACATCACCCTAACGAGCATTCAGGCTTAAACTTAGGAGGGTGCGATGACTGTTGACATCAGAAAAAGCGACAGTGGAAGGCAACCTGGACCAGTGGTGTCTGACCCTGGGAAGACTGGAAGCCTTTCTCAGACCCTTCCTCACACCAGCAGCCTGAGTTACTGATTCCCTTTTTGCCTTTGTAGCAAAAGACACTCGTCCCCCTCCTCCCATCCCCAGCTAGTATACTTTAGTTTGTTAGTTGCCCAGGTAATAGTGCTGGTTACAGTTCCTGTTGCTTTTGTTTCTTATAAATGGCTGGTCGCTATGATGCCGATTGTAAGAACCAATCCCCAGGTAAGCCATGCGGGGCCCAGGAAGAGAGGTCAGATAGCACCTCCCGTGAACCCCACAGTACACAGGCTGAAAATCAAGAGCTCCCTCCACCCCCACCCCATAAGCAACTGGCTGGTTCAGAGAACAGGTGGTGTTGACAGCAACTGAGGTACAAAAAGCAACTGAACGCTTGCATTGTTTAGTTGACTTTGCAGGTCTGGGGCCAGAAGTCTGAGCATCTATTGGGAGGATGAGAGTATGCAGTATAGCAAACATGGGGGATTTCCTACTATCGTGTTTCAAGATGCAATACTGCTCTCCCTGTTTGGTTTTGTTCCAATTAATTGTTTTGCTTTATTCAATTTTCTTTTTTGGTTGGTCTTATTATGGCTTTTTTGTTTGTTTGATTTTGCTATATCTGATGGAACAAACAACTACTGTGAAGATAACAAGATATACTATGGTGGTCATTGTTGTTTTTCTGTTATCCTGCTTAGAAGTTCTGTACCAATTTCAACACTTTGTTGTGATTGGTTTTATTCTGTTTGGTTGGGTTTATTATCTTTAAAATAAAAGAAAAAAAGAAAGAAGAAAGAAAGAAAGAGAGAAAGAAAGAAAGAAAGAAAGAAAGAGAGAGAAATAAATTGTTCCCCCAGCCAATGGTCTGTGAGTCAAATAAAAAAAAAGAACCAATCCCCAACTGACAAACCATTCTGCCTCTGTACTTCCTGCTTGCTCATCCCATATAAGCCTAGACACCAGAGATCAGGACCTGACATTTTGAGGGACAACTAATTCCTAGTTAGTACCCATCTGACATAAAATAAATCTGCCTCCAAATCCCAGGCATCATTTTGGTGTTTCTGCTTCACCCTCTTTTCCTCTTCACCCTTCTCCCTGTTTTTGCTACCATCCCATGATCTTCAACAAGTGTTCTTACTTGCTAGACACTACAAGGTGTATGCTTGGCAATTCTTTCCTCATTGTACATAAGAACCTAGACTGTTTTTGGCCCACTCAACTGTAGCATCAGTACTCAAAAAGTTTCAGGTGATTTGGGCTAGTTGGATTGAGATGTTCATTCTACATATTTTAAAAATCTGTGGGTCAAACAACTTCTGTTTCTTCTGAAATATCTTAGACAAATGAACAGTGTGAAAAAGAATTTGGCCATTGGCTGAGCGGTCTCCACTAATCCCAACCACAGGTCGGCTGAATCTCTGCACAGAGCAGAGTTAGAATGGAAGTTCCCCTGTGTGCCTTTCTACCCAGGCCCCCACCTTTCTCTTTAGGTAGCCAATGACCTGAGTTTACTTACTGTTTCCATTTCCTGTTAAAAAATAAATTATCACAGATGTAAATATGCAAAATTGGTAGGTACTTCTTTGTATGTCTAAAATTTTACATTAATTTCTCATACTAAAAACATCATTCTCTACACATGTTTTTGAGATGTATAACTTAAGCTACATCTATTAATTTTGTTTTTGCTGATCCTCAACAACTTTGTGCCCAAACCTCTGGTCCTTCTGATAGGAACAGAGGTTAGTAATAATAACATTGATAATGACAGCTAACGCTGAGTGTCTGCCACACCCCAGACCCTTCTGTGCAAGGGTCACTTTATTTAATTTGGTATCCAAAGCAAGGAAGTACTACAGTTTGGATCCAGGTGAGTTTGGTCTCCCGAAGGTTTGCAGGCTGGAGATCTGGTCCCCAATGTGGCTAAGTTGAGGTGATGGAAGTTTAAAGGTGAGGCCTAAAGTGTTGGGGACATCACCCTTAGCAGACATACATTTCCTATGAGGTCCCAGTCAGTTCTGGGTTGACATAAAAGAATAGACCTAACCCCTGAGTCCCTCTGGCTTCATTTCACTGTCTCCAGCATTTGTGTGTGTGTGTGTGTGTGTGTGTGTGTGTGTGTTTTCCTTTTTATCAGTACTGGGGATCGAACTGACTGCCTGCTTGCAAGGCAGGCGCTTAAGCCGCTGAGCTAAAACCCCAACCCCCATCTCCAGCATTTTATGGCTGAATAGATAGGACTTCTGATTTTAAGAGTTTCAGCCGCCCAAAACTGTAACCTCAAGTACTTTTATTATAGCAATAGAGAAAACCTGGTGTCAGCCATTGCTTGGTGTTTTATACAGCTTATGGAAATGGTCCTAATTTTGTTCATGTTTCTGGCAACGATTCCGTGTTTGGCCATATGACTTGCTCTGGCCAGTGGAACAGTGGCAAACATGATGCAATCTTAAAAAGTGCTTAGCATGAGAGCTCGCTCTCTCCCTGTCTTTGGAACCCATTGCTACAAGAGTGAGGCCACCTTGCAGAGAAGAGGAAGGTGTTCCAGCCGATGTCAGGAAGCACCTGCCCCTCCAGCAGCTGACTTCAGACATGAGCAGGCTCCTGTGGCACTAAGCCAGCTTGACCTAAATTGCTAACTGTCCAGCTGTGTCTCAATAAAGAGCCACTGTGTTGTTGTAAAGTTCAGGTGACTGCATCCCTGATAGACCTAGATGGTTCACAGCTCCCTCTCACTGACTGGTATTTGCAAACTTGACTTTGTCCCTTATTACTTGACCAGAAAACACTATCCTCATTCAAGAACCACAAACCACAATAGGTAGCTCCCCTCTGGAAAAATCAAACGATGCCCAAAATTTGTCAGACCTGAAAAGCTCTCACACATGCTATGAATGCATATCTCATGACTTGATGACCATAATCATCCCCAAGGAACACCTTCTGGAGGAAAGTGAACCTTCAATCAGCAGGCCTTTCCCTAGAGAATTATAGGCCACACGGGTGTACTGGGGCAGTCTTGCCCTCACACTGAACTCTCCCAGATCTCACCCTATGCACAGCTTCCTTTGGCTGGTTCTGACTTAGATCCTCTGCCTGTAGTAAGCATGGCTTGCTCATTCCTATAATGAAATACTTGAGGCAGTTAACTCTATAAAGCCCACAGTATTGAAGGCTGAGATCATGTGTCAAAGATCATGTGGCCTCACAAAGGTCTTTGGCACGGACCTGGTGGTGGAAGACATCAAGGATAAAGCATGTGTAGGAGTTGGGCGGACGGAGACACAATGTCACATAGGTAACAGAGAGCCATCCCAGCCCAAGCTTGAGCTCAAGGGTCCCATCAGAGCTGTTTTAGTTGTTTAGAAGAGGCAACAGCCAGGCAGTGTACTGAACCATGAGGGCGCGCCCAATTCTGACCAACCTTACCTGTCTGGGTGCATCCAGTCCCGACCCAGGAAATGGTCTTCTCAAGCTTTCAAGAGAGTTCAGCTCAGCCCTCCCAGGCTCCCCCCAGGCTCACCAGTCTGCAAACCAAGCACTGCCTTCCTGCTTCCCCTCAGTGGGCTCTATCAGAGCCTCTGCAGAGCAGTGCAATTCCCTCCGACCCTCCAGAGTGCCCCAAGACCATCCTCCTTCCTGGGGATCCAGGGGTCACTCCAGAATTTGGAAAACACCTTCACCACCCAGGGTCTACCTCAGTTCACTGTCATAACTGCTCTGCCATAGGGCAAGGTATCTGGTTTCCTTGGCGGGAGAGGAAACGAAAGCACAGACAAGTGGGACAGTAAGTCAGTGATGGCACTGCAGCGAGAACTCTGGCTTTTGGTGACCACCACTGAACTCGAGCCTAGTGAAGGGTGGCAGTCACTAGCCCTCCATCTCCTACTGTGGCCACCAGCTGGGAGCGGCCTCACGGGCAATGCTTGTTCCCACACAAGCCAGAGAACTGTGACCCTCCACCATCTGAAGCGTGTGCAGTGGGCAGGTCCCTTCCCTGAGGCTCCTGGAGTGTGGGGCTGGCACCTGGGTCCCTTCTGAGGCATTCTGTGACTGTACCTAGTGCCTGTTCATGTCCATCCTTTGGGGTTTGTGGATCCTCCATCAAAATGCAGCACAGTACGTGATAGAACTAGTGACAATACTGTGACAATGACTTCTCAGCTGCTTTCTACAGCTGGCCTTTTATAAGCCTCAGTGTTTCACCCTCATTGCCCCAGGAAGTGGGCTGTGTTATCACCCCCATTTTACATATGAAGAAACTGAGGCTCCAAGAAGTGACAGTGCCCAAGTGAGGAGTGAAGTCCAGGGCGTTGTCATGTTAAAGGGCCGGCTCCCGCTGCCACCAGAAGTTGCTCAGAGGAGCTTCTGGAGGTCAGTTTTAGAAACAGACTACATCATGGAAGTCCTGAGACTCATCTCGTGGCCTGGAGCCCCTCTGCTGCTCCTCAAGAAGCATTATGGGAACTTCATTAAAAGCAAGGACACGGCCAGGCAAGGTCCAGAACCCCAGCCTCTGCACCCCACCTTTGCAGCCCCTCATCCTGGGCCCACAAGCAGACACAGCAGCCCAGCCTGAGCCTGTGAGCAGACACAGGTTTATTACCACAGACTCAGCATCCTGCACCGGCACCCCAACACCAGCCCCAATGTAGTCCCAGTAGCTCTGGTAGCCATAGGCTGGTCCCCAACGCTGGACCAGGCCCAGGAAACAAGAGCAATGACCTCAGTCAGAGCTGAGGCCTGGAGCCTGTCAGCCCTGAGCACCTCCCAGCCCCCCTATACACCCCTCTCATTCCCTAGGAGTCCAGAAAAGCCAAACACAGATGCAGAACCCTGCAGGGCATGGCTGGCTGGGATGGGAGCATCTGCAGGCTCCTCCCTGCAGAAAGGCAGTCTGGAGTCCAGCCAAGACACGAGGCCCCAGCCCCAGCGGGACTGGAAACAGGAAGTGTGAAGCTGGAGGGGAAGGTTCCCAAGGACCGAAGGGGAAAAGGGCTGACCCCAAACACTTGGGTCTTAAGTTGTTCTGCAGGGGAACCTGGCCCCCATGCCTAAGCCGCTGAGGTTCATAGTAACCAAGGTGGAAGAGCAGTTCCTTACTCCACCTCTGCTGGGATGCCACTGTCACATCCTTCCCCAGGCCTAGAGGGGCCTGGAAGCCCTACTCTTCCATGCCCCAGGGGACAGGAGCTTCAAGCCCTCGGCCAGACACTGGTAGGGAGCCCAAGGGCCACAGGCTCAGTGTGGTACAAACATCTTCAAGGAAGGAACATGCAAGTATCATCTTCTGCCAAACAAACTCAAAGGGGCTTATTCCTGTGCAGGCTGCACCCAGCTGGAGCTCAGAATTGCTCCTCTATTCATGGGAAATGTTCTCCTTCAGCACCTGCTGGACAGTCTACCCCAGTGCCAGGACATCTGTGCCATGCTCCCAAGTCCACAGTGGTCCTGGACAGGGAAAGGGCAACTCAATTCAGAGGCATCACAGTTGATATAGCTCACTGGCCCCAGGGCTGCTGCACAGTAATCCCAAGGAGACAGCCTTAAATTCACCCCCAGCTGCAGGCTCAGACACACTCAAAAACAGGGGCCATCACAACTGCACCTTAGCCTCTTCCCACCCATCTCTGTCCCCTTGCTCAGTGGCTCCCTTGTGAAAGCCTCCCTGTGCTACTGGGCCAGGAGGGAAGCTAACTGGATGGGTAGGGCAGGCAGGGCATTGCATGCTGGGATATTCCACTGAGGCTGTTATATTTCTTCCATCTGTCCAGAGCATCTGTAAGCCTGCAGTGGTGTGTATTGGCTAAGACCGCACTGTCTGAGATGTTTCAGCAACCCCTCAGCTTCCTGGGTGGCCTCAGTCCACCAGGCAGAGGATTAAAGTGGGAGTGAAGTGGGAGAGAGAGGGAGGGATTTAATACTAACATCCTGCTTAGGTGACATCGCCTAAAACACATGAAAGCCCAGGGAGGGGGTGATGAGGGGCAAGGCGAGGGAGTGCACGAGGATGGGGGACAGCAGATCAGGAAACTCAGGAGACCAGGGCTCTTCCCTCGGGCCTCCCCTGTCCCTGGACAGAATACTCCTGGAGCATCCCCAGGTATTCTATTCCTTTGGCACCCTGACGCCCAGCTTGGGCCCACAGGAGGTTCCTGAAATGCCTGTGGCATGGTGTGCGCTGGGCCTGGGGCTGCAGGTCGAGTCCAGTCCTCCTTGGTCACCTGCCTGGCTTTGCAAAATGATGAGTCCTGGCATCCTCAGTGGAACTCCTGGCTCTGCAGAGACAGAATAGGGGCAAGTGAGCAAGGGAAGAAGCCACTCTGAAGCACAACCGATGAGCGGGGCACAGGCCTCAGGCTGGGTCTTCTCTGCACCGCAGACAGAGATGTGGCCCACCGATGCTTGCCAGCATCTGCTTGTTTGAGAATGTTGGCCTGGCTCTTCCCTCCTCCTCCCCCACTACCATCCGGTTCACTCCTTTGCATCTTCAGGGCCTCGAAGTCATCACTGCCTACAAAAGGGTTCCCAGTCCTCTAGGATACAGAGAACCCACAGTGACAGCACAGGGATTTCCTTCTCTCTAAGGTGTAAGGTGGGGCAAGAGGGCAGAAACAGGACGATCTCACCAGCCCAGTACACTAAGTCTAAACGGGACAATTAAGGGAAGGGCAACAAAAACTGTTATTGATTTTTTAATTCTTTTTTTTTTTTTTTTTTTTTTTTTTTTTAGGCAAGGTCTTGCTTTGTAGTCCAGGCTGGCCTTGAACTTACTATGTAGCCCAGGCTGGCCTTAAACTTGTAGCAATCCTCCTGCCTCTGTCCCGAGTGCTGAGATTACAGGTACACACCACCATGCCCAGCAGCAAGAAATACTTAGATTTCTGTGTGAACTACAGCACCCATGGGCTGCTTACTTCATAAAGGTCTGCTCTCCCTGCGGGGCAGGAGTGCCTCCCAGCACAGCCAGAGCATGAGTGGGTGAGTAAGTGGAGCCCACAGTACGCACCTGACAGCAGCTGCTCGGCAGATGTTGAGCCAGTGGTGTGTATGTGTGAGCACATGGGTGTTGGGGAGAATGTGACCTGACGTACCCATGATCTGGGTCCCTGCTTCTGCCGGGAATGGGCTTTAATTAACGGGGAACTGAATGCTCAGAACAGAGTAGGCCTCTCCTCCTACCCCCAGTCCCCATTCCCTACGGGCTCCCACTCTCCATCCCTCCTCTGCCACACCTGGTAGACAAGGGTCAGGTCAGGAGGTGGACGAAGAGGATGGCCAGGCCGATGTTCAGCAGGATCACCATGCAGATGAGGACAGTGTTGGGGACCTGGAGCACGAGAGAAAGGCTGAGTCCCAGAGCCACTGGACACTCCAACCCAGGTTACAAGGATGGGAAGGGGGTAGAAGCTTCTGAAAGGATCTCTTAAGAGGTCCCTTGATTTGTTCTCTGGACACAGACATGAGAGCTGGAAGAATTCTTGGAAATCATTAACTCCACCTCTCAGGGTCCAGAAACCACAGAGTAGGCCTGGAATGTAGGTCACCCCCCTTTGGGACCACTGTCCCCTGCCTAGTGGCACTGTTTAGTCCCTCAGACTTACTAGTGTTCGCTGCTGCAGTCTCTCGATCCTGCTTCCCATGGGCAGAGAGATCCAGAACCCAAACCTCCTGAGGCCCTTCGTCCACACCCAGGAAGCCCTCCTTGCTACAGCCCAGTGGATGATGCTGGTGCCCAACTCACATCCCCCAGATGGAGCAGGTACACCTGTCCTCTGCTCCTGCTCCCGAGAACTCTGCAGCTGGGACCCCGGTGCCAAGGTATCAGCCTTCTGGTGAGAGGGCTCTGCCCTTGTCATCTGGACTTCCAGGTCCCTGAGATCAGGCCAAGGCTGCACTGCACAGCCCCACCCTATCCTGCTTCCGCTGCGCTTCCCCTCCCCCCAAGTCCCCCTGCTCCCCGTGCTGCCTCAGGCCCCCTAAGGCATCTTGCTGCGCCTGCGATCTCACCTCCTCCACCTCCACCTCGGCCTCCGCGGCCAGTGCTGCCTCCTTGCGAGCCTTCTTCTTGGCCCCCGCCTTGGTCAGCCCTCGGGCCTCGGTCTTGCGGGCCTTCGCCTTGGGCTCGGCTTTGGGGACGATAGGCCTGGGCTCCAGCTTGGCAGGAGTCTGGGGCGCGGATTCGGGGCTGCGGGACGTCGGGTTCTGCGCCGAAGCTGTGACCGGGGACGAGGGCGCGGAGTCGGACCCGGAGGCCTCGGCGTCGCCGCGCTCGGGCTCGTCCTCGAAGGGCGGCGGCTGGGGCGGGCCGGTGCGCACGGCGTAGCTGTGGTAGCCCCGGTACAGCGCCACCTCGGCCTCGTGGGGCTGCGCGGGCGGCGTCTGCAGCGCCTCGATGGCCATGTGCTCGGCGGCCGGGCGCGCGGGGCTGCGGCGGCCCGCGCCCTCGGACGGCGTCACGGGCCCGCTGCCCTCGCCGCCGGGCTCGCCGTTCCAGGCGCCCGGAGCCAGCAGGCCGTTCTTGGCCGCCGCGGGCCGGGGCCGCTTGGGCTGCGGGGGTGTCCCGGTCGGCGACGGGGGGGCCTCAGGGCGCGGGTTCTCGCGCTCGTGCAGCTGCGGGCTCTCGCGCGCCCGCACCGGGGGGCCCGCGGCACCCGCGTCCCGCGTGGGGGGCCCCAGCAGGCTCTCCGAGTTCTCCAGGATCTCCTGGAGCAGCCGGCGCTTCTGATATTCCGGACCTGCCAGGGAAAACAGGGGAGGCTGGATTCGAACCCTGGCCCCACTGCTGGATGATCCAGCATGTAACCACCCCGGGCCCCATTCATTCTGCCAGCATTCGATGTCAAGGACCAAGTACTGGTCTGAGCAGTCTCCCAGTATGAGCTCATTTATTTTAATAACCCGAGGCCGGTGCGGTTGTGGACCTCCATTTTACAGATGGAAAGAGGGAATCACTTGTCCAGTGTCACACATCAACAGGCTCACCATGGCCTTGGTCTTTTTCAATTTCCTTGAGTAAAAGCGAGCCTAATCATAGCTACCCCATGTCGTTGTTAGGGTTAATGGTGGAGAAAATACGTGTCAAATGCTGAGCTCCGTGTTCCGCACAGTTACAGCCATCGCCTAAGGCACGCCGGCGTGCGTCCTGGGACCAGCAGGGGGAGCACTGTGACCATGAGTGATGGGTCATCCGCGCGCAGCCACCACGGATGCGCTGCCCTCCTGTCCTCCCACCCAGCGACCCTCTGGTCCCCTTCCCGCGGCCAAAAGAATGCTTAGCAGACACCCATCCCCTCACTCACAAACTCCCGCAATGCAAGAACACCAAGCCCAGCCCCCGGGGCTCCGGCTGCCCTGCCAAAAGTCACTCATCTGTGGACCGCGTCCCAGTGGGTGGGAGGTCGCTTCACTCTGAGGCCTCCTTCCTCACCATTTACTCCCGCCAGCCACTCTCTCCCGAGTCTCCGTGCCTCTGCACCCGCAGGTCCCTCCTCTAATGTCACCTGTCCCTCCCAGTGCTACCTGGTGTGGTAGTTCTCAAAGCGTGACAGCGGCAGCACCCAGGCGCTGGTAAGAATACATATCCATGATCCGTTCCAGACCCAGAAAATCAGGGACTCACTGATGGGCCCCACAAGTGAGGTCAAGTTTGGGACTCACTGACCTCATGTGACCTGCAAGATGTGGCCCAAATGGCCTCTCCCGGAACACCTGCCTTTTCCTCAACAGGTGAAGCACCTCCTATGCGCTGCTGTGGTCCTGTCCTCACCACGCAGCACACGCTGTGAGGCTTAATCATCAGCTCAGTTGCTGACAGCTTTATATGCACATACTCAGTGCTCAAAAAAAAAAAAAATAGGAGTGGGGTTGGGGAGTGTAGCTCCGTGGTAGAGCACTTGCCAAGCACACATAGGGCCCTGGGTTCGACCCCCAACCCCCAATCCTGCCCCCCTGCCGCTGGCGCCAAAAAAGGAGTAGGGACTATTCTTATACCCATGTTATAGACCAGGAATCTGAGGCTTCCAAGGTCTCACAGATGGTAATCAATACAACCAGGATTTGAGCCCACACAGTCTTATGCCTCATCCCATACTATGCTGTCTTTGTGATCTGCTCCTTCCAAATTCACAGCCCCAGAGTCCAGCACAGAGCCTGACATATAGGCGCTGCTGGCTTAATGCTTGACAAACTGCAGGAGCAGGAAGTTCTGTTGCTCCCTCATCCACCACCTCTAAGCTTCACCAACTCTGACCCTCTGCCTTGCTCAGCATAGAGGGAAGAGCCAGGCTGGGGTGGCAGCTTCTGCTAACCCCACCACCACAATCTCAGCATGAAGGCAGGGTTACGCTCACCGTGTTCCTTTGCCCCTTCCTACCCTATTTACACCATGTCCCAGAGTTTCCAAAATGCAGAAGCATTCATGAGCCCTTTTAGGCATCTCCGCTTTGCAGCAAGTGAAGCAAAGTGCCCAGCCCTGGGACTGCCCCTTCCCACCCTGGCTGCCTACCTGGCTGGTAGAAGTCTGGAGCCAGCTCCCTGGCCAAAGTGCGGGCGATGTTGGACTCCTGGTTGGCGGCCAGGGCAGCCTGCTCTGCTGCCTCAGCTTTGGCCTTGGCATGGCTTGTCCTGCGGAGAAAACATGGCAGGAGACTTAGGGTCCTGTCAGAGAACTGGCCGCCAACCTTTCTTCCCCAACCCACAAAGAGACACTGTAGGTACAGCTTTCTTTCGTGAAGGCCAAGGGTGGCGAACCTATGGCACACATGCTGCAGTGGGCACGCAGAGCCCTCAATGTTGGCACGCAGCGCCCCAGTCGTCCCAGCAGTCAAGCATCAGGTAACAGGTGTTTTTCTGAAACTAAAACCTCAGTATTCAGGTTTAATTGCAGTGTTGGCACTCTGTGATAAATTGGTAGACTTTGGGTTGCATTTGGGCACTCGGTTCATTGCCACTAATCTATGCAGCCAGTGACTATCCAGCCCTGTGGCCCAGGCCGTTGTGTATTCTTGCAACCATTTTAGTCCATTTGCTGGGCACATGGACATTTCCCAGCCTCCTCTGCATTTAGTGTGATCAACTGACTGCAGTCTGGTCCGTACTTTATGGGAAGAAATGATGTTTGCTATTTCCAAGTCTGTCCCCTAAAAGTTCTCCCCCAGTTTCTGGCTGAATATAGAAACCAAAGTCCAAGAACAGGATGTTTGGGCTGGAGATTTAGCTCAGCGGCATAAGTGTCTGCCTTGTAAGCAGACAGTTGTGAGTTCGATCCCTGGTACCGATAAAAAGGAAAAGGACAAAAAAAAAAAAAAAAAAAAACCCAGGATGTTTAATCTCTTTTATGTCACAGATCTCTTTGACAGTCTAGTGAAGCCTGTGGACCTTCTCAGGACAATGTTTTCAAACGCATAAAGTACATAGTGGTAAAAAGGGTTGCAAGGCTAGGCTGGTGGTACATGCCTATAATTAATTCCAGCATTTGAGGCTGAGGCAGGAAGACTTCCCTGAGTTTGAAACCAGCCTGCGATACATGGTTGAAGGGCAGCCTAAACTAGATAACAAGACCCTGTCTCCAAAATCCAGACAACTACACTGACATACAGTTACACTGACAAGCTGTTACCAAAATATTTAAAGAATAGATCTGTAATACAATAATGCACATTCTTTTTTAACACTTTAAAGTATCTATCGCATTGACTATCACCGTTTAAAAGCACAGATAAAGGACACTTCATTTTGATACTTCATGTTGTCATTTTGGTCACAGATTCTGCTGTGTTACCACAGTTTATTTCTTATCCCGTAACTGAAGAAAAAGCTGAATTTCAGTTTAAGATGAAAGACAGTTTCCCTCTGTAGTAGATACATTTGGTGCCCTTCCAGGTCCCTTTACTGGATAAAAGTATCCCTCCCCCACTCCGGCAGCCCCACAAAACCTTGCTGAAACTGGCCAGTCCCCCTTTCCCAAGAGCACCCGCTCCAACCACAGGGCACAGCTCCTGCTCCAGAGCCTCCTGGGCCAGAGGCCAGCGAAGGCAAACCTTTCAGAGCTTTCAATGATTCGAACAGCCCACTGCAGCCCCCGTACCACAGGTTTGCCACCACTGCCCTAGGCCGGTCCAGGTCTCCAGGTGAGACTCGCCCCACTCGGCTCCTCTCCATCATCCTGTCTCTCTGACTCCCCTCTCTGACAGCACTCCCTCCACAGATGACTGGCCGAGGAACCCCCAGCTCAGGCCCTAGCTTCAAATTCAAGGTCACTGATACCCTGAATTCTATCCACAGAAGCCCCGGTGGACTCCACGCCAATGAAGGCAGTGGAAAGGAACTGAGACTGTGAATGAACAGAGTGAGGACCTCTCCTCCGTCCCACACTAAACGTGACAAGAGCAAACATTGAACATCGATCACTTTAGGCACCTGAGACTTGACAGCTGTCCAGCCCAGCTAGAGTTACAATGATTCTCGCATGTCACCATCCTGACACCTTAGGAAGTCAGTGCTGTTGGTATCCCATTTTACAGGAAAGGAAGCCAAGGCATGAACAAGTTAAATGACTTGCCAAGGTCACAGAGTGGGGAAGCGCAGGAGCTGCAGTTCTGAACACTGACTCCACGTACTTGATTGAGCATGTCGGGAGGATGCTCCGTGCTTGGCCAGGAGCCGAAGACAGAAACCCATGCAGCCGAGACAGGCCACGTTACCGAGTCAAACACAATTTAAATAAAAACCAGTCAACAGAACTCGCTGAGAAGGAAACCTAAGGACGTGTTATGGTTTAGATCTAAAATGCCTCTCATGTATTCAGGGGTGGGGATTTGGAAGGTCACTGGATCCTGGGAACCATACTCATTAGTGGATTAATCCAGTGATGAATCCAGCTGAACATGGTGTCAGGAGCAGGGGCCCAGTCACAAGGGGAGGGCCACTGGGGCACGCCTTAGGAAGGAAGCAGTATTCTGTCCCTGGTCCCTCCCTACCTCTCCGCTGCTTCCTGGCTGCCACAGTGTGGGCATCTGTCCTCCACCAGCCCCTTCTTCCACGCTGTTTCTGCCTTGGAGCCAACTGACTCTGGACTGAACCTACTGGAACCATGTGCCAAATAAACCTTCGCTCTTTTAGAAGGTAGGTATTCAGTATTCTGTTCCAGTGATAGAAGCATGACTAATACAGAAACGTTGGAAACACAAATCAGGAAGACACTGTATAGGTTGGCAGAGGTGGTAGATGGTTAGGGAAGGTTCCCTCGAGCATGAAACATTGAAGTTGCGACTTGAAGAAACACATCCTTTAGACCCAGGAGAAATAGGGAAGGACAGTGACCCAGGTAGACAGAAAAGCATGTGCAAAGGCCCTGTCAAAACGGCAAGAGCATGGTGTCCTTGGAGAAATGCTAGGGCAAGTCAAAGCAGTTTAGTTACATCTCTGAAGATGAGTTCATTCTCAGGGAGCGGAACTGAATGTGTCCTTTTCCCTCAGTCTCCTGCACACAGTGTGTCCACAATAAAGGAAATTAATTCCCTTCAGTTCCTACCATGCAGCAGGTATTTTATCTGTGCTATCCTTTTAATCTTCCAAACTGCCTTGCATTGGCTTTTGCTCCTCCCTCCATCATAGGCAGGGAAACTGAGGCTCGGAGTGGTATCTGGCAAGGCACTGGCTGTGTACCAAGGGCTTTAGGGAATTACCTTACTTAACACCCAGTCACTGCATGTTATTAGGTCATCCCTCCTTCCAGGGAGGAACTGCAGGCCTGGGAAGGTCCTGAAGAAACCACTCACACTTAACTGGCAAGGAAGCTGACAGTGTCCAAAGTCAAACTGAGGTGATCTGGGGTTAGAGCCACACCCAACCACGGCCCGCGGGGCCAGACTGCAAACCAGCACTGCCTGACTCCAAGCTGTCCTCTCCACGGTGCCACGCTGCCACACTGGCACCCACGGAGCGGAAGAACGCACGTGTGAATGCACACACACAGGCACGTGCGGACATGCATAGTGTGGACACCACAAAGAAAAGGGCAGGCTTTGGTCCCAGCAGCCTTGGCTGCCAATTTGGCCTCTGTCCACGGTGGGACTAAAGTCAAGTGAGGAGGCACTAGATCAACAAATTTGGTAAACACGATAAATCACATTTTAATGTTTATGCAGGTCCAAATTAATGTAAAAAATCCCTGATAAACAGACTATGAAGATATTGAGTGACTATACTGAGGACTGAACCCAGGGCGTTCCCAGTGAGCTACATTTCCAGCTCTTTTTTCTTCTCTTTCTCCATCTCCTCCCTCTTCCTTTTCTTTTTCTTGTTGATTTTGAGATGGGGTCTCACTAAGTCACTATGTTCCCCAGGCTCGACTCAAACTTGCATTCCCCAAGCCTCAGCCTCCCAGAGTGTTGGGATTACTAAGAGGCATGTACCACCCCAATGGCTAATGCAGACCACTTTGAATAAAGACTGCACTGCACCCTGGCATCCCTCCCTTACTCACCACATCCGAGGGATTCTAGGACTTTGGGTACATGGCTTTCCCAGTTTGTGTCTCAGTTTCTTTATCTGTAAAGTGGGGGTAATAATTCTACCCTATGGAGCTGCAGTCAAAATGAAATTAAGAGGCATCATGTGAATGTGTTTAACCCACTCGTGGACCCAGACAGTGATAATAGATTAGGGTGACGGGGGTGATGGTCAGGAAGGGAGGAGGTCATATGCAACACCAGAACTGTGGGTATCCTTGGGCCCCATGTGGCTGCACGTGGGTATGTGTGGGACAAAGTTATCATTTTCAGACCCACATTTCTTGGAACTTAAAGGAGGGGGGTAACAAACCTTCCAGCTGAAAAGATGTCCTTTTTTGGTTATGTAAGCTGAATGTCACTCATTTGCCAACGTCTGGGGGAGCTGGATGGCAGCCAGATCCCGGGAAGGTCCTGGGGGGCCCCAGGGGAGCCAGCACAGAGGTCCCCCATGCACACAGTCCCAGGTAAGAAGGCTGCTGTGTGTTGGAAAGAAGCACAGCTTGGCTGACTGAACCCTTTGCCCTTTGCCCCGCCCCACACCTCTGACCTCAGCCTCTAGCCTTCAGCCAGGAATCCCGGGGTTCACCCACACCCTCCTTCCCTGTCCCCATTAGCATCCACAACCAATCAGCCACCATCTCCTGTCTCCCCTGCAAAGCTCCCTCCCACCCTGCCTGTCCCACCCTGCCTGGAGCCTCCCTGGTGCTCCTGCTCCTGCACGCTGTGCTCAGGGAGCTCTTACGCAGCACGGCCAAGGACCCTTCCTCTTCCGATCTTTCCAAGGCCTTCTCCAGTGTACATAGTAAAGCCTTCCCTGCTTAACTAACACAGTCTTCAGGGCACCCCACGCCTGCAGTCAAAGGAGTCTTGATGGGACAGGCATACCAGGGCATTCCCCAGAGTAAAGGGCTGGGGAACTGCTGTCCCCAGAAACCAGCACTCCGACTTACAGCATGGCCACACACCCCCACCCGCACTCCAGCATCCTTGTCCACCAGGGCGTCACACATGCAAAGCGTTGAGCTCTGCCCCAGACCTACTGAGTCAGAATTACAGCAAGGTGCCCAGAAGCTGTGGTTCATGGCTCTCCAGGTCCTCTGTTGTCACTGAAGTCTGAGAACACTGTGCTGGGTGGATAAAGCACAATCCAGGCTGTTTCCAGCCTGTTCAATCTCCTGAGCAGCCTTGAATGTTTTTCTCTGAGCACTGGCCTCGCTAGGGCAATGCAGGAATCACCACTCCTCCTCTGCCCGATGGCCACATCAGGACTGAGGTCCCTGGTGAGGGCCTCCTAAGGTGGCTCAGAGCCTGCTGGGGGATGGACGGGGAGCAGCAACTGAGGCTCGGAGAAGCCACCCTTCCTTAGTGGCATTTGGATTTTCTTTCGTCAGCAAGGTTAAAAATAAGGTCGGTGGTTCTGGGATGGGGCAGAGCTAGCATCCAACCACACACTTCAGGAAGCATGACCCTCCGGCCTGGCCTCCTTCCCCCACCCGAGGCCCCTGGGCTGCTTGGTTAGAGCTGGCCTAGTTTCCCATTTGTCCGCAGCAGGCATTGTGGTTTCCTAGGGTCAAAGGGGACAATCAGTGGAGTCACCCTGACTCCAGGCCTTCACTCCACTATTTCCTCTCCCAGCCAGGTCCCACCTTAAAGAGCCAGCTCAAGACCCACATCTACTTATGTGTTCATTCACTGAACATGACCATATGGAGTGCTGACCTCATGCCAGGCGCTGTTCTGGGCACTGTGGCATGGCAGCAAGGGGAACAACCCCAATTCCTTGCAGAGCTTCCATTCCAGTGAAGCATTCAGCCACAAAACAGCAGCAGGCTAAGTCCCAGCCACTCCCTGTTCTTGTCTTTAAGCTAAGAATGGCTATTGTATTTTAAATGGTTGGAAAAAAAAAAGGACCAACATTTATGACACGAACATTGTATGAAGTTCAAATTTCATTGTCCACATAAAGTTTTATTGGAACGCAGCCCCACTCGTTCATTTATGTACGGTCTGGAGTTAGGCGGTTGCCATAGAGACTGTGACAAACAAAGCCAAAAATATTTCCCATCTGGTCCTCTACAGAAAAAGCTTGCCGCCCTCTGTTCCACTGCATCCACTCAACAAATGTTTCTCCTACTACTATGATTAACAACGTTAATCTCAGTTACTTGCTGGGCACTTTGTGTCCAGCTCTGTGCTATAGCCTCTTGGACAGACATGACCTTCAAGAGGTAGCATCACTTAATAGGGTCCAGCTTGACATGATCACAGCCAGTGGTCAAGACTGCATGCGAGATGACCTGGCTAAAAAAACCCTCAGGGCAAGCAAGTTATTAAGACAGTCACCACCATGTGGTGCTGGCCACTGAACTGGGACTGCTTCTTAACTAGTTTTCAAGAGAGGCCAGGTACATCCCAGCTGCCCATGGCTCACCTTGGCCTGGCCTAGTGTATAAACACCCTCCTCCTGTCTGAGGGTGAGAGGATTCTTGCATCTTGCTGTCACCCAAGTCACACTTCTGTTTCTAATAAATTGTGTTTTGTGCAATCTTCGATCCCCCTGCCTCTCTCTTTGTCTCACAGAACCATCTATCTGTGGTAGCCAGTTTTCTGCCACCTGACTAGGTCTTTCTGAATGTGAATGTGCCCACATTCATCCATTATCCCAAGCCACCATCCTACTGGTATCAATTGAGCCAGGCCCTCCACAGGCCAGGACCAAAGACCAGAATGAAGAGGCCCCAGCAGCCACCGGGAGCTCAGCCCAATGCAGCTCTGCCAGGCCAGTCTGGCCACATTTCTAGAGTCAGTGGATGAATACAATCTGGATGTAAAACCTCTAAATTTGGCCTAGTGATGTGGTTAACAGGGGCCACTGGCCAGTGTGCTTGGGCCGGATTCCTGCTCTAGCCTCTATAACATGAGTAAGGCTTAGTCTGCTGAGTCCTAGTTTCCTCATGGGCAAAATGGGAATCACAACAGCACCCAGCAGGTAGGATGGTGTGAGCAGTGCATCAGCAGACACTCACTCACTTGGCTCTCGGGATAGAGGCCAGAGCACAGGAAGTACCCATGTAAGACCTTGTTAAATGAAAGGCACAGCTTTTTGGAGAGGACTAAAGCAAAATCTAAATGTCACTAATTGCTTACTTTAGAATGAAAAAAAAAAATCCTCCTAAGAAGCCCATCGTAGGTTTTGGAGGGTGCGGAACAGATCATTGGTATTGGCTCAGGCCTCTGCCAGCGTCCCTACAGGCTGCAGAAGCAGCTATGGGGATGGGACTGCCAAGTGTCTTCCTGAGACTGGATGTTTCAGATGCCACTGCCCTGCCCTCTCCAAAAATAGCCCCTCACCCCCAGCTCTGGCTAGCCAGGGCCGTTTCCCTTAGCAATCATAGTCAGGTTAATCAAGAGGATCTCAGAAAGCTCTAAGAGAAAGTCCCCACTCCCAGGATGGAGGCAAGATCTCAGGGGAGCCCTGATGGGCACATCCTTCCTCCCCTACCTGGGACTTCACTTGTTTTCATTTGGCAAAAGTATGCTGAGATGCTGCCCTGTGTGGTCCGCTGGCCCTGCTGTGAGTCAGGCAGCACCCACTGGGAAGCCCCTAATCAGAGCAGTCAAGAGTGCAAAGTCAAGTCCAAATCATAGCACTATTGTGTGCTAAGTATCTTAGCTCTTTAGCCTCAGTTTCTTCAATGGTGAAATACAGATTTTTTTTCTCTTATAGTATTACTGGTAGTATGAAATGAGACAGCATGAAAGTGTTTAAAACAAACCGAGTTGTGTAAGAAATAACAGCTGGGGCTGGGGATTTAGCTCAGCGGCATAAGAACCTGCCTTGCAAGCAGGCGGTCGTGAGTTCGATCCCTGGTACCGATAAAAAAGATTAAAACAACAACAAAAAAAAGAAATAACAGCTATTGTTATCATTACTTTTGTTATTATCTATGTCTACCAGAATTGTTTACCAAAATTCTATCAACTGCAAACGGAAAGGAGGATATACATCATCTAAACACTTCTCAAGATTCACCTACACAATGGCACTTATCAGTCCTTTCTGCCATGTGTAGACAAACTGTGTTTGCTCACCAGTTCATTGGTTAATGGAAATTTGGCTTGTTTTCCCCTTTTAGTTACTATGACAAACGGCTGTTATGGAAGCTGCTGTACAAATCTTTGTGTGGATGCCGGTGTTTCTCTTGGGGACATCACCATGAGTAAAACTGCTGGGTCAGATGGTAACTCCATGTTTAACCTTTTTTGGAACTGCCAGATTATTTTCCAAAGCACTGCACTATTTTACATTCTACCAGTAACAGAGGAGGGTCCCAAGTTCTCCATACCCTCACTAACTCTGTTACTGTCCTTTTTAATTACAGCCATAATGTGTGAAGTGGTTTCCACTGTGTTTTTGAGTTATGTTTCCCCTAATGATGAATGCTTTCAAGCAAGATTTTCTGAACTTAACAGATATCTGCATGACTTTTTAGGAGAAATATCTATTCAGACCCCATGCTAACATTTTTGGACTCTATTACTGAGTTGTGAAAGGGCTTTATAATTTCAGATATAAATTCCTTAACAATATATTATTTGCAAGTATTTTTTCCAGTTCTTTAGATTCAATTTTCTTTTCTTTTCTTTTTTTGGTACCAGGGATCAAACTCACGACCTCACACTTGCAAGACAGGTGCTTATGCCACTGAGCTAAATCCCCAGCCCACTTTTTTTTTCTTTCTGTGGTACTGGAGACTGAACCCAGGACTTCATACTCAGCTATGTTCCCAAGCCGTTTCTATGTCTTATTTTGAGACGGGGGTCTCATTAAGTTTCCCAGGCTGGGCTCGAACTCATGATCCTCATGCTTTAGCCTCCTAGGATTGTTATTTTCTTAATGCTGCCCTTTGAAACACAAAAGTTTCAAATTTTAATAAAGTCTGATTTATTGATTTACTTATTTATTTGGTTATCTGGTCTTTAGAAGGTTTTGCCTAACCCCAAGGTCAAAAGGATTTCCTCGCATATTTTCTTCTAGGAGTTTTATAGTTTTATTTCTCCCAGTGAGGTCTATGAGCACTGCTTTGATAAAGAAAAATGAGAACTAGCCTAAGTGTCTGAAGCAACTTACAGGGTAGAGACTACTACCATTTTACAGGTGGGAAAACTGAGGAATGGAGACTTAATTAAGTCACTTACCCAGGATTATTAAAATGCAAGTTGAGCCATACATGGGCCCTGCTCTGGAAAGATGAAGAGTCTGGCAGGAGAGATAAGACAAGATGAAGGGTCTTGAGAGAATAAATGGCAGACTACGGCGAGGGAGAAAGCCTATCTGGTTGGTTATGAGGTCCTAACTGGTATTTTACCATCTGCATTTTATAATTATACCAATGGATGTTATATGTCTAGTATACATTATTAAAGCAATATGGCTTCTTTGCACAAAGTTTTGGAAAACAATTTTTTGTTGTTATTGTTTTTCTGGCACTGGGGAGTGAACCTTTGAATTGAGGTACATCCCCGGCTCTTTTTTACAGTTTTTTATTTGGAGACATGGTCTTGCTAAGTCGCTCAGGCTGAGCTGGAATTTGTGATCCTCTTGTCTCAGGCCTCAGCTCCTAGAGAAAAATGCTGCTATTTACATGTGGGCATTTTTGAGATGGTGAGGAGCACAGCTGAATGACTGTAGGTGACTTCAATTCTCTGCACTTCAATTTTTACATCTGTAAAATGGGGGTACAATAATCCCTATCTCATAGAGCTGCTGGGAAAATAAACTGAATAAACATACAGAAAGCATTTGGAACAGGGCCTGTCACAGGGGAAGCCCAGAGGAGTTTGTGCAATATTTGAAAGTGGATTTGCTTGCTCTGGTTGAAATGAGGTGAGGGGTGGTATTGGGGGTGTAGGTTGGGGCTGTGCTCCCTGCCACCAGGTCCTATGCAGAACACCTCCGCTTTGGCACCCCAGCCAAAACCCCCCAGTCATGGAGCTGGCCCCTTCCAGATCACATTAGATGGCAATGTTTGTCCCCTTAAGAAAGAGCCTCCAGCCGGTAAGAAGTCGCCTATCCTTGAGTGAGTGGCAGTGTGGCCCTCCAGCCCAGAACAGCTAGGCAAAATCCTGAAAGTATTTCCTGAGGAAGTGCCAGCCACTTGACCTACATGGTTGCCTGAAAAATGGCTCCAAAAAGATCCAGCTCCTAATCCCAGGAACCTGGGAATGTTACCTTACTTGTCAAAGAGGGCTTTGCAGATGTAGTTAAAGTAAAGACCTTGAGAAGGCCGTCTGGAGTATCCAGGCAGGTCCTGAGTACAGTCAATTCCAAGTGGCCAAAGAGGGAACAGAGGGAGATGTGGCAACGCAAGAGCAGAAGCCCAGGTGACGATGAAGCAGAGACGGGAGCGAGGTGCTCTGAGGTGCAGCAGGGGCAGGAGCCAGGACCCTGTGGCTGCTCAGAGGCTGAAGAGCAGGGATCAGGCCTCCCCTCCCAGAGTCCAGCAGGAAGAGCCCTGCTGACCGCTCCACTGTGGCCCAGGGACACCGACTGCAGGCTCACAACTGCCACAGCTAGAAAAGACAAAAACTGTGTCGCTCTGAGACACCAAGTTTGTGGTCACTTGTTGCAGTAGCTGTAGGACAGCCCTAAAACGCCCCTGTGATCGTGTGTCACCTGTGAGATACCCCACTTTCCTGGGGAAGAAATGTGGGCTTAAGAAGTCATGACCTCAAATTCTTAGTTAGAAAACACCTGAGTTGGCTGGAGCTGGAACCCAAGTCTTCCTGGTGCCCCTCGTCCTGCCAGTGCTTCAGTTCGGGCCTCATGCCAGAAGGCCCAGGAGCTAGGACTGGTCACATGCCAGCCTCTTCCCCCCAACCCCAGGTGTTGGTGAGGCCCCAGTTTTCCTGCTGTCAGTCTGAGAGGGCCCAGGGCTGGCAGTCACCGATGTGCCCCTCACCCTCACAGGACCAGGGGCGTCAGTGCCTGAAGTCAAGCTGCACTTTAGCATCTGGTAACAGGACACAGAAGGGACTGGGACCTGCAGCCCTGTCTGAGCTGGCTGCCCGCAGCCAGGCCTTCCCTGCTGACTTGACAGAGCACCTCGAAGCAGCCCAGAAATCTCCACTTCCAACTTAAAAATGACTTTTTCCAAACTGTCAGGAGAATATTAAAAGAAAGCAGGAGCCACCACAAGAATACCACAACTACTTTTGTTTTTTTAAGCCTTCCTTCTAGTCTGTCCGAGAATGCTCTTAGTCTTTTACAGGGCTGTGGACATAATATTTAATTTTGAGCCATCAGGGTAAAGAGTAGGGGATCTCAAGCCATGCTACTGGATCCAAATCCCTGACTGTGGCACGTCCTGCCCACGGGACCTGCACAACTCACTTAACCTGTCTGCATTTGTCTCTCACCTGGAAAGTGAGGAAATGGTGGGCAGATTTCACCGATGGCTCCTGGTGGTCGCGCTCCTGTGTAATCTCTTATCAGTGTGCTTCTCTGTTCCCCTGCCATCCCCCTCCACCTCCTCCTGTCTTCTTTTTCCTCTTCCTCCTCCTCCTACTCTCCTTCCTCTTCCTTCTTTACCTCACCACAGGGCACTGACCCCCACAGTTTCCCAGTGTAGTTCTATTGAGCTCCATCCCCAGCCCTTTTTGGAAACAGAGTCTGGCTAAGTTTCTCAGGTAGGATTCAAACTTGCAAACCCCTCCTTCTGCCTTCCTCAGTGCCAGGATGACAGGTGTGTGACACTACGCCTTCCTAAAACTGTGCTGCTAAGAAGAGAGTAAGGAGCTGGGTGTGGAGGGTCATACCTGTAATCCCAGCACTCGGGAGGCTGGGGCAGAGGATCATTGCAAGTTTGAGACCAGCCTGGGCTACCATGTGAGCAAAAGGCCACCCTGGACTGCATAGCAAGACCCTGTCTCAAAAAGAAGACAGTAGGGCAAATGTGCTGGGGTGCCTCTTCCACGCTGGTTCATACAAGATTATCTCCTGCCAGCACCTCTCCTGCTGGCTTTGATAAAGCAAGCTGCCATGCTGGGGAAGCCTATGTGGCCAAGAACTAAGGGTGGCCTTCGTCAACAGCCAATGAGGACATGAGGCCAGCAGCCCCACTGGCTGTAAGAAATGGGATCCTGATGACCACCATGTGCATGAGCTGGGAGTAGAGCTCTCCTCGGTGCAGCTTGCAGATGGGGTCACGGTCCACTTAGCCAATTGCTTGACCTAGTAAGCAGCTCTGAGCCAGAGGACCAGGTCCACCTCCCTGATGTCTGACCCACAGTAACTAAGTTAACTCATGTGCGTTGTTTTAAGCTTACGTAAACAAACATGTTTGCTGTTCTCTATGAGGCATATTTATAGAAGGAAGAGTTAGAAAGTGGTAATACAGGTTGCCTTCTGCTATGGAATTTAGGTGTCTGGGAACAAGGTGGAAGGAGGTCAGAAATGCACACACACACATGCACACATATACACACAGAGATGCTCCATCTCTTCCCCTTGCTGCCCCCCTGATCCTGCCCTAACATTCTCCAACTGGCTCTGCACCTGGGCTCTGCACCTGCGTCCTCATAGTCTGCATCACCCAGTGCCCTTGCTCTCCAGCTTCCAGCTAGATTCAGCCAGTAGGGGGTATCAGTGAGAAGCTGGAGGGCAAAGAGTGAGAGATCTGGCTGTTTCTCTCCCCCCCCCCCCACTCCCTTCTCCACAATTGCAGCTCTGACCCATCACCTCTGACCCATCTCCTCTGATCCATCACCTCTGACCCATCACCTCTTGTAATAACACCATTTTCCCCTGAGACATGTTGACCCACTGCTGCTAGTGCTGGATGCCTTAATACTCCTTGTTAATTTTCTGCCCCACCTCTGTAAATAGTGTCTTTATTAAACTCTTCCATCAAGCCCTTGGAATACACCTTTCCTTCTGAGGACCCTGCTTGATACAACACTTTTAGATCTGGCTGTGCATATAGCACACCCCTTCAAAAATAAATACATGCATATTTTAAAAGTCTACCATTCGCTGATGCTAGAACTCTTGGAAGCATGGTTAAATTTATTCCCTGTAACAGTCCAAAGCGGTAGGTATTATGATGCCCAATCGGTAGCAGGGAGATGAGGCTCCCAGGAGCAGTGTGATCCATGGGTGCAGGCGCATAGTCAAAAAGTGCTGGGCTGGGATGGGACTGCAGGTCCATCTGACTAAGCCTGGGCTAAGCCTGGCTGAGGGACCAGCCAATCACTGGCCAGGGCAAGATGGAGCTAGAGGACCTTTCCCTAGCTTCCTGCCTACCCAGCAAGAAGAGGGCAGGGAAAAGGTGAAAACCCAGGATTCCTGAGTGCTCCCACTCTGCCCAATGCTCTTCAACGCCTTCTTGGAGCTAGAGGTGTGACTGAGATGTGGGCTGGGCTGAGGGTGAAGATATCTAGTGACTGGGATGGAAAGGCCAGGACACTCACCGTTGATGGTGATATACAAGTCCCTGCTGGCCAGATGGCTCACCACTGAAATGCTGGAAGCAAGGGACACAGTATCCTGGGTAGAAAGACAGGTGGACAGGACAGCAGAGCGATGGGGCAGAGAGAGAGAGAGACTTGAGGGGCTCAGGTGCAGAATGTTTCCAAATGTAACAACTGGCTTGATTCTATGGAGTATCTAAGCAGATGCTCACCCTGGATATACGTTTCCCGTCTTATTTATTCCCCATCTGTTCTCCAGAGACTACCCCGAGCAAATCCGATCTCAGGCATCTGCAGAAGACCTTACAGAGCCCACCCCAGTGTCTGAAGGACAACACGAAATGCCTCAACATGACTTCATGACTTAGCTCCTGCCAGCCCCTCTGGTCTGACTCCACAGCCTTCCAGAAACTCCCAGTTCCTCGAATGTGCCTTATCCACGGTTTGACATCTTCTAGTCCATGGTGTGAGAAATCTGGGACTCTGGAGGGTTGGGCTCCAGAGTCTGTGTTTTTCCAGCCCTTACACAGGATTGCCACACATACCAGACCTTGCCTCAGCCTCCTCTACAGAGACCGGCCTGGGCCTGGGTACACGGCAGGTACTCATGTTAGCCCTGGACAAATGAGCCGACCCCGTATGTGACCAAGAAGCAGATATTAACAGAGGGTGATATCTGAGACCCTTTAGGCTCCTGTCCTGGAAGCCTGGAAAGTGTTGGATACCCTCGAGACAGTCAGTGTTTCTTGTTAGGAAAGTGAGGCAGGACTGAGTCCCTGCTGCCCCCTCCAGAAGACTGTGACTGTCATCAGGTTCTGGGAGGGGAACAGGCCTGCTCACGTACAGCTGCACCATTTGTTCCTGGGTGCAGTCCAGCTGCAGGATGCTGAAGACCTGGACCCACGATCACCATCATCATCCATACTTGCTATGCACCTTCTGAGTACCAGGCCCTGGACTAAACTACGTCACTATCTCACTTAATCCTCACAACATTCAGCAGATAACAGCACCCTGATACCACTGTGGATCTTCACTTTACAGGTGAGAAGGGGAAGTAGCTCACTCACATAGGCAGTAGAGAGGAAATGCAGGAATTCCATCACAGTTTACACCAAAAGAAAAAGATGGGAGCGTTAGTTAGCACTGGTGCCAGATAACTTGGCTTCTAACCCTAACCACCTCAATTCCCAACTTGCATGGACTTTGCCAAGTCATGGAACCTCTCTGTAAAATGGGTTGATAACAATACTTATGACCTCTAGAACTACTGAGATTAAGGGAACCATGGCATGTGAGGGCATTTCATTATGATACTAGTACCAGATCCTGGGCTGCACCTGGGGACACAATAGTGGCACCTTTCCATGCGTGTGGACCAGCATGGCACAGTGCCTGGCATACAGGATCCCCAAGAATAGGAGCCACATTTTTGGCATTATTGATAAGGGGCCAGTTTTCCCTACAGGTTGGACTTAACACCCCAGCAGCTCATGCCTGAGATTGCCTGGTGGGCCCCTGCTGACTTAGCTCTGGGTGGCTCTGCCTGCCCCGCCCCACCCACCCATCAGCGGGCCTCGGTGGCACCACACTAGCCCAAGGCAGCAGACATCTCCTGACTAAATAAGGACAAGGCGCCCAGGGGAGCTTTCTGTGAGCCTGAGGAATGCGACAGCTGAGCAGGCCCAGCCTAGCACCGCCCCCGCCTCCGCCCCTCTCCAGGTGGGGCTGGGCTGTGGCATTCCAGCTTTCCCAGGGCAGACCCTGGTGGCCCCAACACCCCTTGGGCCCCAATCAGGAGGACTAGAAGCTGATAAAGGCAGGCTGGGAAGGAATTCCAGGCAGCTGCAGTTGCTCCTGGGGCTCAGGAAGAAGGCCCAGGAGGGGCTCCACCCAACCCCTCCTGCTCCGAGGGCCATCACATCATTTGGCTCAAAGGCATCTCAAGATCCAAAATGGACCCAGGCTGTGTTCCTAGGCTCCAGAGGAGGTTCCAGCCACTACTGTCTTCCTGCCACAGACACCCCTTGACTGGAGAGAGTTCCTGCCTCTCCAGGAGTGCAGGAGGACACAGTCACTCCAAGCCCTGGAAAGGAAAGACCCACCCAGTGTGTCTTGTTGAGCTAGTGCTTTAGCAGGAAAACTCTAGCCCCAAAAAGACCTAGATTCCAGTCCTGCTTCTTAGCTCGATGATTTTTAGCATGCTGCTTTTTACTATTCTGTGCCTCTGTTTCCTCTTCCGTGAAATGGGGCTCATAAAAGCGCCAAACTCAGCAGGTTGGGAGGATTAAAAGACTTGGTATTTGCCATGTACCTAGAGTATTAAGAGGTCACCTTTTTGGACCACGGTTAGGGTGATAAGCAAGTGTATCATTCTAACTAAGGCATCTAAGATGATAGAGTTGCTGTGAGTAATTGTACCTAGCAGGAACCAGGACTATACCAGACACATAGAGCGGTGAGTCATTTTGGTCTTGGCTACACCAAGGTGTCCACTGAGGCCAGAAACTGTCTCTCCTCTTTGTAACCCCTGCAGCAATGAACACTACACCCAGCACACAGCAGACTCACTACAGGCAGCTAAGTTAGATAGAAGTGTTACAGCCTGTCAGACAGGGCTGGGCCCTGGAAGGAGCCAGAGCAGAAAACCAGATGCCTTGTAAGTGTAGGGGAGACAGACACCTCCTGCTGTGGGCCAGGCCTCAAGACAAAAGATAAAACTTCCTAAGGATAAACATCAGGGAGTGACATTCTAGGTACCCATTACCTTTAGGCAGCCAGAAGGAGCCACTAACCCAACCCAGGACAGGAAAAGGCCCTGTTCTATTTCATGCCTGCTTATTACATGATTGGCTTCCCCATCTGATCCCAATTTAATCAATTTTACCTGAGCAACTACACTCATGACCTTATCGGTTGACCACAGTTCTGTCCCACCTCATGCCCACCTTGTGACTTCCCATTTTTCCCCACCTCGGACCCACCTCACCTTGTGGTTTTTGTCAGGTCTCTGAACTAGACCCCCACCCAACTGGGAGAGAAAAAACTTCCCCAAACAAGATCTGTCATTCACACTTAGGGGGAGCATGGGTTCAACAGGAAACTGGTACCTGTCCCCACAGAGCTCAACCTGCTCTTTCCACGAAAAACCACAAGAGACACGCTGTGCCTGCCAGCATCCCCTGTACCCGACACTGCAGTGTGTATCACCCAGCCTTAGACGCCCTACTCAGGGACCCAAAATTGTGTACCCCCTCAGCAATGCCTCCCTCCCCCCCTAAACTCCCCTATAAAAACACGTCCTCACCCCTTGCTCAGGACCAAGGCTCTTTCACCCTTGGCCTGACCACACACCCAGCTGGCAATAAAGTCCTCTCACGCTGCTTCAAGTTTGCCTGCCCCAGTGGTCTCAGTGTCTCGGTTTAACCTAATGGTTTTGCTCTACAAAAATCTCTAGAAAAGGCAAGGTCCTTGGCAACCCACATGGAACCCATTTTGTTCTAATTTGGACAGAAGCTTTCTTTCTTTCAATAAATATATTCTGCTCTTAACGTCTGTTGTTCCTAAAAATTCATTCTTCAATTTTAGAGAACAAGAACTCGTACTGGACATCTAGTAGGCTGGGAGTTTCTTTCCCCTATATCAACACAAGGGTGTCAATTTTGTTTGACTTAAAATATCTGACTTTCAGATTTCACAGGAAGAGTAAGTAAGTCATACCATGAAGGCATTTAAAGTCAAGATTCGAGCTAGAGTCGAAGGAAAAATTAAGGAATTCAATGTATTAACTCAGAGATATTTACTGATCCTTTGAGGGGGGCCTGCCTGGGCCTGGGTTAGCAGGGTACAGAAAAAGAGAAAGAAGTGTCATGAGAGAGCAAACAAAGAAGCAAAGGATTCCACCCAGGGACCAATCATGGTTGGCTGAAGGAAGAGAAAGGATTTGGAGCCTGAGACACCATCAGGACGAGTGAGGTCTTGGGTGGACCTGACACATATGTTCACAGGACCAGTCAGGTTGGGGAGGGCAGGGGGCAGCCTGGGCAAAGGCAGAGAGGTGGGCAGGAAGGGACATGGTGTGTAGGATGGGGCGGAGATGATGGCGGACAACATGGGTCCTGCGGCCAGAGGCCAAGGTGAGTCCTGTACTCACCCAACGCAACTGGCAGACTCTGATTCCTCTTATGACTCTATTTCCTGCAGCTGTAAATGAGCTGCCCAGAGAGCCAATAAGAGAGCAGCATTGAAATTCCACTCAATTTGAGGCACACGGCAAAGACAGACAGTAAATGCCACAAGGAAGGGATTTTTGATGTTTTATTCATTGATGAGGCCTCATCACCTGGATCAACGCCTGCCCCAGAGAAGGTGTTTAATAAAATATGCTGAGTGAATGGACAATGGCCACTGCTATTATTATATCATGGTCATCATTACTACTAATCTGGAGCAGAGGAAAATGAGAAAGGAACCTTTCACAGATGAGAAAACAGGCCTAGATAGGTGAAGAGATTTACAAAAGGTCACACTGCAAAAAGCCAGGCTCTCTTCAATCCCACTCTCTGGTCATCACACCTGCCTGTGGGGAAGTATATCCCCTGGGCCTACTAAATACAGAGCTAGGGAATTTAGCTCGGTGGCATAAGCGCCTGCCTGGCAAGTGCAAGGTCATGAGTTTGATCCCCAGTACCCCCCTAAAATTAATATATATATATATATATATATATATATATATATATGGATGGAAAGAAACTTAAACCCAAAATTCTGCCTGTAAAGAGCTTATAGACTGGTAGGGAAGATCTGTAGAAACAGAATCTAATTCACAACATTTAGGCTTCTAAAATGGCCCAGAAAAAAAAGGAAAAACTGGAAAAACTCCCCAAGGATGAGACCTCTGAACTACACTTGCAAAAGAGCAGGAATGAAGATACCAGTCTGGGGCCGAGACAGTATGAGCACGCACAAGTTCTTGTCTTGCCCAGCCAGCCAGCTGCTCCACTGCTTCCCAGCTCCACGTTCAGTGACAGAGCCCTGTGTAGCCTGGAATAGGCCAGCCTGGCAGTATTTACACCACAGAAAATGGCAAAGTAGGAAGCAGGATTTTCCTGCGCGGGAGGGGGGAGCTATTTAATTAGCATGCTACTATGCAGAACAGACATTAACTAGGAAAAGGATGGTCTTAGTAAACTCAGACCCTTGGACAGTAGTTCACCTCTATCCTAGTTTCTGTGAGCCTCACCCACCTTAAAAACCAGGGTACTAGTCCTGTTCATAAAAGTGCTTAAAATTGGCCATCTACAACTGCAAGACGCCCCATCCCATGATGATCACAAGCCAATGCTCAGATCATAGGCAGTAACTGTATATAAAAGAAATCCTGTGATTTAATCTGCAAAGGAGCCAACGGAATGAAAAATGATGCTTCCAGGCTACCTATGGACAGGGCTTTTCTTCCTGTACTGTACCTCAGAAAATGATGACCAAGTCTTATTTTAAATTCTGAGGCTGTGGTCTTACTTCCAATAGCCACAGGAGCCACAGGAGTCAGAGAACAGGAGCAAGCAGAGAGGAAAGAGCCCTTTAAACAGACAGAATAGGAGCCATGGCACAAAAAAGTGTTTTACACACACACAGACATTTAGAAAACGTCAGCCTGAACAATGTCATGAATAATGAAAAAGTAGGATGGAGGCAGATGACAAGGGGCCTTGGCTGCCTGTTCACTACAGCACGACTGTGACCAGTCAGCAGGTCCATCAGCCTCCTCCCTCCTGGGAACAAGGCTCATCTGTTTCCTCCTTTGCAGCCATGTGACTAGGTTCCAGCCAGTGGAATATGAGAGGACATGAGACACCCACTTCTGATCAGCCAATAGAAACCTTCCTTGTGTACCTTCCCTGTGTCTTCTCTCCCCAGCTTGATGCAGAAAGCATAAGAACCTTGGAAGCCATATTCTGAAGGTGGCAGAGACAGGTGGATGGAACCTGGGTCCTTGAATTATTCCTTAGAAGGCAGCTGCCCATGCTGAAAGGGCACCTGTTTTGGACTTTACATGAACAAGACATAAACTTGTGATGATCTGTTCTACATGGGCACTTGTGTGTTCCACACTTAGCACAAACAAAGCATGAAGAGGAGTGAAACGTGGCAAGAGTGGCCCTGGTCCTCCCATCCATGTTGGGTGGCTCCTTTTCCAGTGCTCCTCAGCTGGAAGATAAACCGTTCCAGAAGGACAGAGTGACAGGAGGACATGAGCTCTCTTCAGACAAGATTCAGGAATACACCTGTTTGCCAAACATCTGGCATCTGTCCTACTTTTCTAAGAGTCTGTCTTAGTTACTTTTTACTGGTCGCTGAGACAAAACACCTGATGCCTAAAGCTGGGAAAGGAAAGGTTTATTTCTTACAGCTTTTGGAGGTTTCAGTCCATACTCAGTTGGCTCCATAACAGGCTGGCATGGCGGGGCTGCAGTTCATGGCGGCTGCAAACAGCAAGGCGGAAACCGGCAAGAGAGCAAGACACACCTTCTTCCTGCCATTACATCACATCCTGGCTCCACCCCTAGGCACTCACACCCCCAACCCAAGCGTTAGAATCAACCAATCCCAGATGCATAATGTAAATGCATGAGGCCTGGGGGCCACCGACATAAACCATGACAGAGTCCCTGAGACCCACTAAGATCTAGTCTCCAAAGAGCATTTAGTGAAGAACCTACTGTGTATAGGGCCTGTGACAGTTGCTGCTCCTTTTACCCAAAACCTCACAAATCCTAGTTCTTGTAGGATGAAGCCTTCTGAAGACAGGCCCTCCGCTTCTCTGAGGCCCTAAGGAGAAGGCAAGGACAGATCTGTTTTTTTCAGGCCGGTGTTTCTGTTGCTTAGTACTGTGGGGACCAAGAATGAAGCATGGTGCTAGGCCACTCATTCTGTTCCATTAAAATTCAATTTCAGCTTCCTGACTGCATCAATGAGAAAGTCTCATGGGAACTAATGCGGTTTCAGAATTTCTCAGAATGATCCTTCACTTGGTGCTCTGCTGTGGAGCTAAGTCTGCAGGCCCAATCTTCCTTTCTGAAGATTCGAGAGCCAGGAGCAGGCAGGTCTGTGCCTGAGCTTTGCATAAGTGACTCGAGGATAGTTTCATAATGGTCTGCTTCTCTGTATATTTTCTTTTCTTTCTTTGGCTAACTTCTTTTATCTACTATTGGATTTCTATGTATGGTAATGAATAAAGTTCCTTTATAAAAATAAATCTGGATTAAAGAAACTCAACATATTTTTAAACAGTTAGGAAATAAAAATCCAGATGCTATGCAGATATGACACGGCCAGGAAGGGATGTCAGTGGCGGGCACTTGGGAAACTCTGCCTTCGCCCATGCTGTCACAGCCCCGGGCCTTTGCCAACGCTGGTCCCTATGTGTTCTGCCATGCTGACCCCACAGGCTGCCTTGGACTCCACCTGGGTTGAAGTCACTTCCAATCGCTGTGTGCGGCTGGGACACAGGAAAGGCCAGCAACGAAATTACCTGGGGATGGTGTCCTACCCCAAGGAGAAGTCAAAAAGAGCTCAGTACTCTGGGAAATGGAGCCCTCCAGAAACAAAAACAGTAATTGCCCATGAGTTGCAGAGGTAGCAATAAGACAAGGACAGGGAGAGGAACTGGACTGAGATTTGTGACCAATGAATATATAACATACTTTTTAAAAAGGCGACCCTTGGTGCAGGTTTTCTATGGCATGATGCTTGTCTCTACATCCCCTGAGCTGGGGTGAGAGGGGAGAACTGTGAATGCCAGAGCTTGAGGGAGCACCAGGGCAGCCTCTGACAAATTCCTTTCTGGAGGGCCCCTCTGTGGCTTTACCCCCGCTACCTTGTGAGTCAGAGCCCCAGAGAGGTATAGCCCTTGGATGGACTCCAGCAAGCTCCCAGCAGGCTCTGTGGTATTACTGTTTAGGTACAGAGCTGGAATGATCATGTGGTAACACTCCTGCCCAGATAGGCTTGCAGGAAGCCAGAGCTGACAGGAATGGCATTTCAGCAATAACACAGCAGGCTGGCACAAGAGATATGGCTTGGCCACAGGTAGTTTTGGAGGTAAATCCCCAGGCAACATCCTCTCTTGTGTGGTCTCATGACAACCCCCCACACCCACCAGGGCATCAGCAGACAGGCTCTGTCTGGGGTGATGCAAGGATTATGGAAACAGGGTTCCCTGCAGAGAGCTCAGCCTTCAGTCAATAATACCAGAAGAAATAGCTGATATCAGGTCTGATAATAAAAATGACAACTGCTACTACTGAATGACTACTGTGTCCAGGCATGGCAGTCAGTACTGTCCATGGCTTGTTTCATTCTGCTCTCACAATAGTCTTAGCAGTGAGGGCTGGATCAATGTCCACCACCTTCCACCACTGGAAAGACTGAGGCTCAGTGGGTAAGGCTCCTGAAGAAGATTTTATTGGACAGAGCTGAGGCCCCAGGTAGAGATTACAAAAAAGGCAGAAATCCCTACCAGGTTAGCACATCCAAGCATCCAAAGTTGGCCTGGTCTAGCTCAAGAAACACTGAGTGCCCCACACCCAGAGAGACAGAAATGGAGGTGGAGCGGCCTCTTGGCAGTGACATTGGGAAAGGCACTCTGGCTAGGGTGGGACCAAATGGCCCTGCACGCTTCAGTCATCCCCCCTTTGGGAGGTGAGGAAAGCTCAGTTATATAGAGGCAGGTGCGTGGCCCTGCAATGACCTGCAAGGCCTCGGAAAGCACTGTCCAGTACAACTTGCAGCCATGAGGAAAATTTGCCACATTGAGCATTCGAAATGTACTCCGACCACCAAGGAATGGACCTTCTCATTCATTCGCTCTGAACACTGCTCCCATATTGGGCAGCTGCCTGTGTCCAGCCACACTCCACACCCCTGCTGGCCATGTCTCCCACTGCCCTCTCCCACTTACTCCTCCTTAGCCACACTGGTCTCCTTGCTGTCCCTAAAGCACACCGGGCACATGCAAACCCTAGAGCTCTTCCGTCCTGGGCTGCCCTTCCCAGGCCGCCCTGCTGACTCTTCCAGCTTCTTCAGGTCTCTCTTAGACATCAATGAGGCCAACACTGGCCACATATTCCAAAAGGCCACTTCACCCTTCTAGTGCTTCATAATTTATTATGTCTGCTGGGCTGCCTCCCCCCACTAGGATGGAGATGTTGTGAAGGCCAGGGTCCTTAGGCTTTCTTCCCCAAGCCTAGAACATGATGAGGCTCAGTCAACTCTCTATAAATATCTGCTGAAATGGCTTGAAGGCTTAAATCAGTAAAGCGGAGGGCACCTCTGCATATTAGTTTTTCCCAGAGTAAGGTGACCGACGGCTACCATTAGTCAGCCAACCCGCTTCTTAAGCCTCATATATGTCCTAGGTACTGTGCCAGGATCTGGGACCTAGGCCGACAGGCCAGAAACTCATAAAAGAAAGGACTCAGGCTAGAAGGGAGCGCTGCCTTCCCTGAGGAAGAAATACTTGAGCTCAGATGAGTGAGTGGGTATTGATGAGATAAAGGGTGAGGGGAAAGCTTTTCAGGCAAATGACACAGCATTTACAGAGGGTCACAGGCAGAAAGAGCATGGCTCTCGGAGGGTGAGTGACTGGGGACGCTGGTGTGAGACACGGATGCTGGGGTGAAAGGGAGCCAGAAAAGAAGGTTCTTCAGTCAAGGAAGGAAGCTGGAATTTCTCCTAATAGCAGACACCCTTAGTGCCTATGTCACATCCCTTCTGTCCTCTTCCTCTACTTTACCCACAGCTGTAGAGGACAGTCCCATGTGAGGTCAGACCCACCCAGCCCTGTCAGGGTCACATGAGTACAGATGTCCACTGTCTGCCCAGAGCTGGCTCTGAGGAAACCTCTTTATCTTCACCCAAGTGCAAGCACAATCTAGAAGTGAGGGGATTCCTGTCCCAGGGAAGATGCTCAGCAAATGAGGGAATGGACGCAAAGTCCATCCCTCAGGTGGAAAATCCTGGGGATGCTGAGATTCCAGCCAGGTCCACTCTCTGTGGTCTACAATGTTATGGCTTATATCTAGATGCCCCCATAAAGCCTCATGCACTCATAAATTGGGCTTTTTGGAAGTGGCTAGATCTAGACAGTCTGAATATGGATTAAGAGCCTGATAATTAAATTGATTGAGATAACTAAATTGATTGTGGATAATGGAAGCCCCACCCTGGATATGGGTTGCACCAGTCAACAGAATTGTAGCCTGGATGGAGTATAAAGAGACAGAAAGAAGGCAGGCTCACTGCTGGCTGCTTCCTGCCTCTCCTTCCATGGACTGTTTCTCCTCCATGATGCCCTTCTGGCATGCCCCCCTGTCAGCCAAAATAAACCTTTCCTTCTTTAACTTATGGGTGTCAAATATTTTGTCTCAACCAAGAGAAAAATAACTAGGAGCTGGGCATGATGATGCATGACTAATCTCAGCACTCAGGAGGCTGAGGCAGGAGGATAGCTGAGAGTTTGAGGCCAGTCAGGGCTACAAAGTGAGTTCAAGGCCAGCCTGAACTATATTGTGAAATTCTGTCTCAAAAAGATTTTTAAAATAGTACCTAAGACAACAGCACTGACTCGATCACAGGCACTTCCACTGATTATCTGGTCCTCTGTCTTGCCCTCTAGATTCACTCCTGCTCACCACCTCCTTCCGGGCATCACTTCCCAGATAAACTACCTGCCACGAATCCTTGTCTCAGGCTTTGTTTTCAAGGGAGTCTGAGCTAAGGACCCCACAAAGGTTTTGACCACCAGGGCAGCACAGTCAGGCTGACATTTTTAAGTGTTCCCTCTGGCTGCTGTGTGGAAGGGGGCACGGGATAGGAAGAGTGAAGAGCCAGGACAGACCTCTGAACAGGAAGGTAGCAAGGCTGTAGTGGTGGCAGGAGAGGGAGGGGGCTGAAGACAAACGGGGAGCTGGTTCCCCCTCAGGACCAGAGACTCGACAAGCAGGAGGGTGACAGTGAGACCCAGGCCCAGGCAGGCCTTGCTGGGATGGGTGGCCTCGTCACAAGCCACTCAAGCCGAGTCTGGCCCTGAGACCTGTCGCAAGGGGCTATTTTTAGACAGCTGGGTGTTTACTTGAAGGATTTGGGGCCTGGCTTTATTTTTAACTCCCTTCCTAATGGCAGGGACTTGCTGATGTGTCTTTCGGAAGGCAAGCTCAGGAAGTTGCCCTGGGCTTTGGAAACCCAGCAGAGCACAGCAGCCCTTGGAAGACTAGAAGATGGGGCTACTGGCCTAAGCAACTTGCATGTGCTTGTCTCAGTCTTGGGCAAGGAAATCTGGCCACAGGTACTGATCCTTGAGCACCTGCAGAGCACCACAGCCGCCTGTACACACACCATCTCATTCTGTCCTCACCATAACCCCAAAGCAGGGCAGTTACTGGTCCCCTTCTACAGACAAAGAGAGTGAGGCTCAGAGAGAATCAAGCACATACAGTGAGCACGTGACAGAGTAGGATTTAACCTCAGTTCCTTGGTTTCCCCAGCCTGTGCTTCCAACTGCTCTGCCAGAGAAAAGTGTGCCAGGCACCAAGTAACCAGCCACTAAGGCGGGACAATGGCTTTCTCTCCCAACTTGGTAAAGATGAAGAATCTGGACCACAGAACAGAAAGCCTGGTTGTGTCTGTGTTTTGTGAGTATAGACTGGTTTCCTCACCTGTGAAGTGAGTTTGTCTAATAAGCAGCTGCCACTCAGGAGGATTAAATGAGATGGAGCCCATATGTGAAGCTTCACAGGCAGCAGTGACAGGAACCTTATGGGGACCTCCCCCCCCCCCCCGTCCCGTGCCAGGCTCTGTCCTACACACACATTTATGAGTACCCATTAGATCCTCTCATTCTCACAAGGCAGGCCGTGATCCCCAGCTACAGATGGCATATGGAAGGAAAGCAAGCCTGGGGAAGTCATGTCCCCAAGCCACATGGCCAACGAGTGTGTGTGACCCTGACTCAGAGCTCTGTCACACTTGCCCTGCACAGCCCCTGGCATTCTCAGCACTAATGCTTCCTGCATCCAGACCCTTTTGGCATTGACTCCTGAGCCCCTGGTGCCCAGCTCAGGTGTCAGCCCGGGGCCACGGATGGCCCACTGGAAAATAGGGGAACTTTCACGTTTGGAGTTTAAGTGACCTCTCCCTAGAGGTGTTGCCTGACCTGCTCTCCGACTCAGTAGTTAGACTAAAAACTGCAATGGACAGGCTCTGTAGCTGGATCTGAAGCCCAGCCCTAGGCTGGGTGTGGGGCACTGAGAACACTCCTTTCCACCCCCAGGGCTCTGTCTGCTTCCCATGGGTTTATTAACGTGGCCCAGAAGCCAACAGAGGTCTTACTAACGCCTGGCTCGCTCTGTTCTCCAGCTGCACTTCTCTTGGCCACGGGGTACTAGCAGGATGTCTCCCCTTCTAGGCCTCAGTTTCCCCACTCAGGAAAAAGAATCATACCAAATTTGTCCTCCTTCCAGCATCTTCCTCCTGTGGGCTGGAGCCCACTGGAGCCCAGGAGCACGCTGGAGCTTTGTCTTGGCTCTCTGCTCCCCGAGAGGAAGGCCCAACTTCCCCGGACACGCTGTCCCCTACTTCTAACATCTTGCACCAGGGACCCCTGCAAACTCCTCTCTCTCCCAGACCTCTCAGCTGTGGCAGGCCAACTGCCTCATACATTGTCCCGAGAATCCTGCCTTGACAACTCAGGAAATGCCACTGAGCCACCAGAGACAATGTCCTGGAATGCAGAAAGGAAGCGTGTGCCAGACAGCCCTCCTCCGTGACCTCCTCCCACACCCTGTGGTCTTCCACACGCCTACAGTCTGAGGTGCATGAATCCTGATTTGACACAGGGCACCTCAGCCCTCTTCTTCCTCCAATTAAAAAAAAAAATGTAAGGAGGATAATAAATGTAAGGAGGAGATTTAGCTCAGCGGCATAAGCGCCTGCCTTTTAAGCGTGCAGTCGTGAGCTTGATCCCTGGTACCAAAAAAAAGAAGGATAACTGATCAAATGTGCTAGGTTTCTAGAAACCCAGAACCCCAGCCGGTCTCCTGGTGGTGCTACCAGTCCCTTCCTCCCCACCCCAATGGCTCTGTCACATTTCAGCTTTCTGTCAGTAAATGTCACCAGATAATGGTAGTTATACAGGGGTTTGTGTCAGTCCCCTGTGATGGCCTCATGATCCATAAAGCAGCCTTCTCACTGACTCCCAGCTGTGTCCTGGTTGCTGCCACCCAAACCCTCATCTTCACAGCAAGAATGCAGTGATCAGGCCAAGTATGGTGGCACACGCCTGTAATCCCAGCTACCCTGGGGGCTGAGGCAGGAGAATCACAAATTGAAGCCCAGCCTGCACAACCTGGACCCTGTCTTAAAATAAAGCATTTTATAGCTCAGCGGCATAAGCGCCTGCTTTGCAAGCAGACGGTCGTGAGTTTAATCCCTGGTACCGATAAAAAGGAAAAAGACAAAAAATAAATAAATAAATAAAATAAAGCATTTTAAAAGCCCTGGGGATGTTGCTCAGTGCAAGACCCTGGGAGTTTCAATCCCTAGCATCTCTTTCTCTCTCTCTCTCTCTCTCTCTCTCTCTCTCTCTCTCTCTCTCTCTCACACACACACACACACACACACACAAGGAATAATGTGATCATACACGTGTATGCAGCCTACTCCCAGCTCTCATGGCTACACACTGCCTCTGGAAAGAGCCCACCAACAGGGACTGAGGGGGGACATGTCCATCACCCATATAATTTTTTGACCTACATAATAGTTTTGCATGTTTATTGGCCTACATGATAGAAAACCCATATACACATCTGTGTGTGTATATGTACGAGTACATGTTCACATGTTGATGGGTTTCATGAAAGTATGTGAGCATTTTAGAGTTTGGTGAAAGAGGGGCTGGGAATACAGCTCAGTGGCACAGCGCCTGCCCAGCAAGCACAAGGTCCTGAGTTCGATTCCCAGTACCAAAAAAAAAAAGTTTAGTGAAGAGGTATTAGGCCCCCCCCCATTGCTCTAACCTCTTTCTTTTCTCCTCTCCTTCACTTCCTCCTTCTCTCCTCTTTGCTCCCTCCCCTGCTCCCAAACAAGTGCTCCAATTTGATATGCAAAGTGCTTAGGAATTAGAAGATTTCATATCAACCAGATAGTGTATGCCTCCAACACAATAGAGTATGAAGTATACAGAACCATTTAGTAAGTGTGCATGCCAGAAAAGTCGAACCTGATCTATATTAAACAGAACTTGTAGGAAGTACAGGAAAGACAGAAAAACAGTTATACAATACCATAAAGAACCAACCAGGCAAATCTAGAAGCTGTCATGTTATTTAAAAAGGAAGAAAGAAGATTACAGATTAAAAGAGACACAGTTACCCATCTAAAAGTCAAATTAAACAATTCCATTTATGATAGCAGCAAAGAGAATAAAACACATGTAAATAAATTTAATAGAGGAAATGCAGAACTTGTACACTGAAAACTGTAAGACATCACTGAAAGAAACTAAACTAAGTAAATAGAAAGATGTCCCATGGTCACAGATGGTAAGATTTACATCTGTTAAAATGACAGTACTCTACAAACTGATCTACAGAGTTAACAACATTAAAACCAGTATTTTAAAAGTCTCTATCAAGAAGGAAACAATGTAATGCACACAATAGGGAACATATCTGCAAATCACATACCTGACAAGGAGCTTGTATTATAATAAAAAATACTTGCAAGTTGATAATAAAAAGACAACATGCCTGGGGCTGGGGATTTAGCTCAGTGGCATAAGTACCTGCCTTGCAAGCAGGCAGTCGTGAGTTCGATCCCCGAGACCGATAAAAAGGAAAAAGACAAAAAAAAAAAAAAAAAGACAACATGCCTGGCATGGTGGCACATGCCTATAATCTCAGTACTTGGGAGGCTGAAGCAGAAGAATTACTATCAGTTCAAGGCCAGCCTGGACTACATGGCAAGACCTGTCTCAAAAAACAGCTACAAAAAGACAGCCCACTTTAAACAAGCAAAATATTTTAATAATTAATTATTCAAAAAAGAGGTACAAATGGCCAATAAGCTCAAGGAAAAGATGCTGGACATCCTCAAGTCTTATACAATGCAAATCAAAACTATAATGGGCTATCATCACCTTCCCATGCTGTGTTCCCAGACATGGATTCTCTGCTCTCTCCCCTTTTTCTGTTTACTTAGTCCAACCTCGCTCTGCAGAGCCAGTTTCTTCTCACTCTTGATTTCTGCTTTCCTGAATAAACTCTGCCACAGCTTAAAAAATTAAAAACTATGAGACAACTCCTTGTTTGAACAAATCATACATGACACTGAGAAAAAATTATTCATATGGATTTATTCTTGATCCACTACATAGAGTAGTAGATTAAAGATTATGTAGGAAATGCCTTTATATTTTAGGGGTACATTCTGAAGTATTTTGAGTTGACTTCTTTCATGATATTTAAAATTTATTTGGGACGGTATCACAGAAAGATGAGGTACAGCAAAACTAGTAACTGTCACATCCAGTGAATCAGTATGAGAATGTTTGTTATGATGATTTCTCCACATGTTTAACTTTATCATAATAAAAAGGTCAAAAGGGGGAAGATTTATGTCAAAATACAGATTTCTAGTTTTCCTTCAAAAATCAGGAGCTGTGCTTACACAGCTGTGTCCATGACCCTATAGGTCATCATCAGTGACAGCCAGGCAATGGCCAGCAGATTTAAGGAGGCCAGGTCCTCTGTATATCACCCTCTAGCAAGTGGCACCATATAAAGCATGTCACCCATAAAATTTCAGTTCGGAACATCAGGCTCCCACCCCTGCACCAAGCAACCTAAAGCCTGTCCTAACCTGGCCCCAGCTTGAAGCTGCCTTAACCTCATTTCTAATCTCTCCTCCCTCCTTCCCACATTCTCAGTGACTCACTGATCCCAAAATACACCTGGCATGCTCCGACCTCCAGGCCGGTGCACATCGCAGGTCTCACCTGGAATGACCTTGACCTCTGCTCCACCTGCCAATTCCCCACAGCAGTGGCCACCTGCAGGGAGCTCTCCCCACCAGCCTGTGGATGGTGAGTTGCTCCTGAGCCTCCCGCTTTCAGCCCCTTCCTCTGCTCCACCACTGACCTCGTCCAGTCCCTGTTCATCTTCGGTACTTGGCTGGGAGTCCCTGGAGAATGCTGACCCCGACGATCCACCACTGTTTGTCCAGTTTGCAAAAGGTCGGGTCTCAGTGAAGACTCTTCCTGAACCAGAACCCCCTGGCTTCAGCTCCCAGCTGTGCCTTCACTCAACTATATGATTTGTGTGACAATCTTAATCTGTGCCTCAGTTTTCTATCTGTAAAATGAATTTGTAACCCTTCTGCCTGAGCCTTCATAAATGCTGAGATTATGGGTGTACCTGGCTGACTCCACAGCTTTAAGGTAAATTCATTTAAGAGAAGATTAAGCAGGTAAGGAGAATCGGGTATGCAGATGTAATAAAATTTGGGACTGTGTACACAGGAGAGGAAAGTTTGGGAAGGATGCTGCAATGCCTATGAGACAAGCCCAGACCCTCTATTTCCTACTCACGAGAGGCTTAGATTTTGGCAGAATGGCATCTGATTCACACCTCCTGTTTGACAAAACAGGGAAGCAAATCTGGGAAGGTTATTGATAGGATAGATGGGAAAAACAACTCAGAGGAGGAAAGGTTTGTCTTGGCTCATGGTTTCAGGGGTTTCAATCCACATTAAGGCCATGGCCAGGGGCCTGGGAGAAGCAGAAACACCCCGTGCAGAGAAGGAAACATCACGGCAGCCCAGGTTCATGGTACCCAGGAAGTGGGGCGGGGGAGGGGCTGGAAACAAAACAAACCCTGACATTGACCCCTCCTAGTCAGCCCTCCCTCCTCACAGCCCGTTCTGCTGTGGACTAGTTAGTGGATTAATCCATAGATGCGGTCAGTGCCCTCACAATCCAGTCACCCCCAACTTTGTTGACCTGGGGGATCAACCCTGCAACTCTTCAAGGGACATTTCAAATCCAAACCACAACAGAGACTGAACTCAAGACTCAAAGCAGAGCCTGCCTGTTGTCACAGCCTAAACACAGTCACTGTATCACACAGACCCTTGCGTGCCAGAGAAATTCAGTCCTGAGCAACTTGCAAAGATAACCTTAGCCACACTCTCAACTTGGGAGTTTCCAGCCTGGGGTGGGGTGGGGGAAACAGAGGCAGGGAGGGCACAGGAGGACAGAAGACAGACCAGTTCAGTGATGTCACCCCACTTCAAACCCTGAGCCATTCCAAACTTCACACGGCTCCCGGGCAGCTGAGAAGTCTCCAAGGGTGTCCCCGGCCTGGACTACGAATGGGGGCACAATGACAAGAATACTAGACAGTGACTGTAGCAGCTGACATTTACTGAGTGCTGGCTGGGCCTGCGGTGTTTCACATATGTGGTCTGCTTTGTCCTTCAGGAAAACACTTCCAGATAGTTGTTACTGCCCTCTTTTTAGAAATAAGGAACCGAGGTCTGCAGAGAAGCAGGCAAAAGCAGCCAAAGGCTTAGACACTCACTGCACTCCTTCCAGAAGGGAGCCATTTATCAGGGGGTTGGTGTGACAAGAGACGTCCAGGCACCTCCCCAAACTTCCCAGCTTCGCTCACCAGACAAGCAGCCATGACCTTAAAAGGCATTTCAAAAAGAGTTCCTAGCCACAAAACCAGAAAGTGTGGCTCTGAGCTCCCTCCATCACTTAGAGGCTGTGAGTGTGCCTTGATCCCGTTCCACACCTGTTTCACGCCTTAGCAGTGAACAGGCTGGACTATCTCCCGGGCCTCAGTGGGTCTAGAACAACACTGCCCTGAAATGATGGAATGGAAGTCACATATATATATATATAATTACAGTAATTTTCTAGTAACCACATTCAAAAAAGACAAAAGAAACAGATGAAATTAATTTCAGTGACGCATTTGCCCCTAACTCACTAGATCTTAAATATAATTTCACCATGAATTGAGGCTGTTAAAATGATAAAGAGTGTACCCTGCACACAGTCTCTGAAGTCTGGTGTGTGTTCACCTCTCAGCTCTAACAGACCATCTTTCAAGTGCTCTGTGGCCCCTGCCTCAAGCGGCTAACACGCTGGACATTACAGGTGTAGAATCTTTTCTGATCCATAGTCCACTACAAGGGAAGTGTCTCAGCTTTTTCCCTTCTGGGAAACAAGTCCTGATCACAGACACTGCCACTTACCCCAGTGGCCACGAGAGCACCTGCAAGGTGCTGGTCCCAGTGCAGATGTGCTGTGTGAAACACACACTGGACTGGGAGGCGTGGCATGGAAAGATTAGAGTAAAGTAACCTATGCATACTTTGTAAAAGACTGATTACCTGTTGAAGTTATTTTAGACTTACCAAGTTAGAAAAAACATATGGTCGAAATTAATTTCACTTGTTTCTTTTTACTTTTTTCCATATGGTTACTATAAAAATTTCTCTAATTATATATGGGACTTCCTCCCCTTCCTTCTTTATTGGACAGTGTTGCTCTGGATTCGCCGAGGCCAAGAGCTGGAGGCCAGGATGCAGTTCCTCCCGGCCCCAGGAGGCTGCTGGCTGCTGGAGGTGCTCTCTGTACCTCTACAGCGGGACCACTTGCCAAAGCTCTGCAAGCGGAAGAACCTCCGAGGAAGACAGACAACCGAAATCCTGTTTCCTGCTAACCCAGCCACTCCCTTAATTGGAAATGCAGCCTGAGCCTGAAGAGGAGCCAGGCAGCTACTCCCCCACATGGCACCAGCCCCGGGGCACACGGGCCTCAGCGCTCACACACAGGACTCCAAATCTCTCCTGTGCTCGGCTCACAGCGGTGCTGCATGCCAGAGGCTGGACACCAACATCTCGCTCCTACTCGGGGCCCGCTGCAGGCCTGGTAACCTTCTCGGTGAGAGCAGGACCCCTGCCTGATTCAGGGCTGCTGATGTAGCAGGAAAAACAAGGAGGGGAGAAAAAGCAGGGAGCAAGGAGAGAGGCAAGATCTTGCCCCAAAAGGGAGAGCGCCTGGCAATCCCCCCACTCCTGGTTTCCACCTCTTCATCTCTGCCAGCAAATATGGGAGATGCTGACCAGAATGGCTTGTACTGCCAGTTGTGGCAGACGCCTGTAATCCCAGCACTTGGGAGGCTGAGACAGGACAATAGGCATGAGTTCAAGGCCAGCCTGAACTACATAGTGAAACCCTGTCTCAAAATATGAAAAATAAAACGGGATGGTTTTGCTGCTGGCTGCTTCGTACCAGGCACTGCATAGGCATAGCTCATCTCCTCCTCCTAAGAACTCTGTAAGAAAACAGGATCCCACTGTCAGAATGGTGAAGCGGTTTGGGCAAGTTCACACAGCCAGTTAGTAGAAGAGCTGTAATAGGGAGCCAGAAGCTGAAATGCAGATGCCCAGTGGCTAACTAAAAGCAGGGTACAGCACGGCATCTCTGCTTGTGTTTTACCTGTCATGGTTATTACCTTAAAACTTCAGTCAGGTCCCTGCTCTACTCTGCACACAGGCAAATTAATTGCTGAAAGATTGTCTTGTATTACAAGGTTTATCAGCCCTAAGTATGTCTCATCCTTCTTCAAGACTAAAGACACCCAGATAAGAATAACTAAAGTAATTTTTAGGATTTCCAAGGACATCCAATTGACAGATTTTACAAAGTCTAATTTCAGTCCCTCTGAAGCAATGCCTAGAAGTCTCCAGTCATTGTCCTAAACCTGCATTAGCTCAGATGCCAGAAAAAGCAGAGCTTTACAGGCCACACCACAATAAGTGATCCCCTCCACGCGGGAGCAATCACCCTATGACAGGAACTGAGGTGGCTCTCTAAGCCATAGCTGTCATCTCATCATGAAAACCAAACTGTCCCCCAAAGCAATGACAGCTCACAAGGTACTCCTAGAAGCAGTGCTGAGATGCGACTGTGAACAGACCAGGATTACCCATGCTATGCAATACCCCCAACTATTGCTTCCCTTTTCTATAAAAGCCAAAGCTTCTGTCAGCCTCTCAAAGACACATCTCAAACTTCTTTATCAATGTTTCTCAGTGTGGTCATTTTTGGCTGTTCTTTGTTTTGTTTTTGAGACAGGGTCTTGCTTCAGGCTGGTCCTGAACTTACTGTGTGGCCCAGGCTGGCTTTAAACTCCTGGTAATCCCCTACCTCAGCTGTAGCAGAAAATGCTCTCCTCCCCAGCCAGTACAGTTCAGTTTTCTTAGTCGCCCAGGTAACAGTTCCTGTTCCAGTTCTGGTTGTTCTTATTTCTTAGAAATGGCTGATCACTGTGATACACATTGTATAAACCAATCCCCAACTGACAAGCTATTCTGCCTCTGTACTTCCTGTTTGCTTATCTCTTATAAGCACTAGACCACCAGAGATTCTGGGAATGATCCCAATCAGTGCCTGATGACATAAATAAATCTGCCTCCAAATCCTGGGTGCCATTTTTGGTGTTTCTACTCACTGTTGCATCTGGTGCATCAGTCAGGAAGATTGACCACGCTGACCTCTTTGGTCACCAGTCATGCACTCACAGAGAAAGCAAGGACCTGTCTAGGTCTCAGCAGGAAGGCCTTGAGATTTCTAAGTTGAGTCCCCTTGGAGGTCTGGAGGTGGAGTCCTAGCTCCCTGCTTAAGCAGCTCACACTGGACCCCAAAGGAAGGAAGATGCAGTCAGTCTGTCTGTCTGCCTCCTGCCTGATTCTGCTAAGATTCCTAAGGACTCTTCAGTAGTCTGTCAGTCCTGTTCAGCTCAAGTAGAAGGAGAAATCTAATCAATTCCCACTAGGACCACTCTTTAGGGGAGCGGGTTGGAATGTTTAACCTCTGACTGGCTGCTGAATGAATGTGTGAGTGGAATGAACAGCATAAACAATAGGCTGCTCTGTCTGTGCACCAAAACTGAGAAGCATTGGTTATAGTAGCTGATTAGGCCCTCATGTTGGCTCCATGATGATCAACATATGATATAATGAGGCCTCCCAAACTCCTTAGCTAAGTCACACCTAAGTCCCCACAAGAGGCACAGCCAGGTAGGCATCTGAATGGTCTCTCTCTGAGGGGCACCCACTTTTTGTCTACTGGACCATCATTCAAGGGTACAGAACACACACACAGGAAGTCAGATATGGCAATTAATTAGTCAAAAGTTATAGTCCTTGATTGCACAAAAAAGGGTTTTTATTGAAGTTAAATATGGAATCAAACCACTCCTTGTGTCTCAAAGAAAAAAAAGGAAAAAGAAGCCCATTCTTCCCAAGAATCCTGCCTTGGCACCTTTGTCTGCCACTGTAGTTTCTGCCAACAGTTTCACACCCTGGTCCTGACTCACCTACTTCCAGCCAATTGAACTGGCACCAACTAGCCACTGCCTGTATTTGGCTATAGAGACCCCTCCCAAACCTTGTTTCATGGCTACACCTAGCCTGGTCAGGTGGCATCATCTAGCTCCTATCCAAGATGACTGTCAGCAATTCCTTCTGAGTTCCACATTTTCACTGGGAAAAATTTAACTGTCAGCTCTGACAAATGAATTGCCATGGCTTTTTTAAAAAGGTTGCCTCCCCTAGAAACAACTCAGTCTAGTGCTTTTCAAAGACATCAAAAAGAAGGGCAAAATACCCATCAACTGCTGTTACCCAAAAACCTGATAATGATGTGTATAAGAAAATCCAGTCTGATAGACAACCATACACTCTGGCTATAAGCTATAAGGACTATGGACACCAAAATAAATTTTAAATAAATAAATAAATACTCTTAAAATCTTTAACCTGGACCAGATGATAACCCTTTCACCAGTCTGATGGGCTCTAACTAGGCCAGACCAGACTCCCTTCTTCAACTGGGCCACTGGAAGCCCATAATAATATCACAAGGGCCACTGGGACTCTTGTGTTTTGCCCCTTCTGCCAGGCACAAACTAGCAACTTGAGAGGATATCACACAAAACATGAATTCCTATATAAGCCTGTCTCCATATCACTTCTGGGAGGAAACCTCCTCTTCAAGTTAAAAGCAACCATTTCATTTGCACCAAAGCAGTCAGCCCTCTCATTTAACCCTGCACTTCCAACTCTGACTGTTCCCCAAGAAGAAGATGATGCCTGCATCAGCCTGAGACAGATAACCACAACCCTGAAGTTCTGAAAACTTCTCCCAGAGGTATAAACTAAAGACTTGCCTTCGTGCCTGGCTATCAACCATGCTACCTCACCGTGACCCCCTCATTGCTGTCCTTGGATTCTGTGATTCCCAACCCATACACCCTTTTTGTACTGCTCTTGATTTAAAAGATGCCTTCTGCTTGCAAGTTGTTTCCAGAATCCCTTTCAACTATGAAAATCCTGAAACAAAAGGCCAGCTTACTTGGACTCAACTGCCGTAAGTAGTTAAGAACTCTCCCACTATTTCCAGGGAGGCCCTAGCTGTCACAGTCCCCTGAGGAAAATAATGAGGCTTAAATACACATCTTCTGCCTATAAAGCTAGTTCAAGATCTCTGAGCTGCCAATGCCACCACAGTTGCCCTCCATATGCATTGCCTCAGTCCTCTGCCACCCACAGCCTACTGGTACACCTGCCTGGACCTAGCAATGTGTTCTTCTGCCTTTTACTGGAGCCTTTCAGCCAGCCCCTCTTGACAACTGACCTAGAGTCAACCTCCCAGAGGTTCAAAACTTGTTTCCTCCCTTTGGAGAACCTCTCACAGTTGACAATGCTAGTTTTTCAGAATTATATCCCTGCTTCCTGGTAGTAAGACACAAAGGCTCTGCTACAGTATCTGACAGAAACTGGCTACAAGAAGAAAAAACATAGTCTCTGCAAATTTCTTGGAGCTGCTGGCTTCTATAAAATCTAGATCTTTGAGTTATGCTTACTCAGACTGTCAGCCCTAGAAGCACTCAATGACCGACCTGTGCAAAGATCCAGTCACTAAGGGCTGCCTCCCCAACTTTGCCTTTGTGCTCTAACAGTCGCTGTCCTCATCAAGAAAGCTGACATCTCACCTTAGACAGAGACCTAACTGTCCAGGTGCCACATACTGTATTGGGACTCTAAACAATGAACCTGCCTGACAAAAACTGAGTATACCCTGTTTATGGATGGAAGTAGCTGCAAGGAATGAAGTCTGACAGGCTAAAGACGCTGGGATCACCTTAGACAAAACTATTTTGGCCAAAACTCTCCTGTAGGGATGATCTGCACAGCAAACTGCTTCCTGTTGCTGTTTGGAAACCTGCCACTATGATACAAAATAATCTGGTCTGAGGCCTAAGCCCTCTTTGGAGGTCCAACTAACGGAAACATTAACCCCAGCCAGAAGAACTTTACCCAGTACTTCTAAAAGATGGGAGCCAGACCTGCTCCCACTGTTTGTTCTATTGATACCAGTAACCTTGCAACCAGCTCAGGATTCAGTGTCTGTGTCACTGGCTCTGACCTCATACAATATAGCACTGTCCCCATTTAAAGATATATAGAGAAACTACACAGAAATAAAACATAACCCTACCAAAACAGCTTATAACTAGCTCCACAAAAGTTTAAATACCAGTTATACTTGTAGAAATTCCTGCACGTACATATAACCCAAGATGCATATTAACTACCTCTACAATAGAAATCCAGCCTTAAAGCCATTGAAAAATTTAGCTGGACAGCTCCTCCGAGTCTCACTCTGAACAGACAACACACTCAAAGCTGTGCTCTGGTCACTGTGGACACTGACTAGTCAATGTATGGCTAGAGTCTGAGATACATACCGAGCATGTACGAGGCCCTGGGTTTATCAATCGATCAATCGACCAGTCCGTGTATGGCTTAGAGCCTGAGAACATCGTTTATAGGATTGTTCTATGTCATTCCCCTTGATTTTTGGGTCTTTTCAGGCTTACCCCATCCTTGTTTTCCTGCACCCTTGATAGCTGTGGTTTTTGTTAACTGACCTGGGTTCTGCTTATCCCCAGTTCCCAAAACCCCCCGCCCCCACTAGCTACGATTTTTTTCTTAAACTCTATAGAGCATTGCCCCAAGAGAATAGAACAATCGATTAAACACTTGGCCAAGATTTGGTGAGCATCCAAGACACACCGGACACTTTACTAGATCAGATTAACTCCTTTGGTGGTCAGAGTACAAGCCACAAATTCCTGGTGGAAAAGTTTTCAGTCTTGGGGTCTTTGGCTAAGGCCCATCCTAAAATCACTGACAACCTTAAAATTACTGCTTTAAATTGGCCCTTGTCTCAAAAGATCACATGTAATATGCCCAGCAAATATTTGCTGGAGAAATTAAAAGAGCAGGGAAATGTGGCAGAAAAAACCCTCTCCGGCCAGTATGCTTCAGTTTGCTTAGCTGCCCAAGTAATAATTCCTGTTCCAGTTTTGGTTGTTCCTGTTTCCTAGAAAGAGCTGGTCACTGTGATGCACACTGTATAAACCAATCACCAGTCGACAAGCCACTCTTCTCCTGTACTTCCTACTTGCTCATCTCATATAAGCCCTAGACCACCGAGATCAGGACCTGATATTCTGGGAATGATCCCGATCAGTGCCTGTTGATATAAATAAATCTGCCTCCAAATCCTGGGTTCAGTATTTCTCTTTGCCACTGAACAGCCTCCTGAGTGCTGGAATTATAGGCAGGTGTCATCAAACCCAGCTTTGATTACTTGGTTGATGTTATGGGATGAGTAGCTCAGCCTTTGGGGTCCCCAGAGCTTTTGCCCTAAAACTCTAATAACAGTACCAGGGTTCCATTTCGTAGTTGTCTGAATCTAGAGCCTAAATTCTTACACATTCCTTTCTGTATGTCCCAGGACAACGTTGGCTTCTATCTGTTATGACCATATGCATCAGTGTAGTTACTAAAAATGTTCTCTTTATGGGCTTGGAGGTGTGGTATAGTGGAAGAGTTTTTATCTAGCATGTATATAAGGCCCTGGATTTATCAATCGATCAATCAATCATCAAATAAAAATGTTCTCTTTAGAAAAAGGAACAAATCTTACATATAAAAGAATTTCAGGCTGGGCATGGCGGTGCATACCTGTAATCCCAGCACTGGGAAACTGAGGCAAGAGGATCGCTATAAGTTTGAAGCCAGCCTGGCTGCAAAATGAGTTCAAGACCAGCCTGAGCTACGTAATGAAAATACATCTCAAAAGACCAAAAAAAACCAACAAAAAAAAGAATTTTAAGTGATATATGTAAATATCCCTCCTCCAAAAGATGAAGCCGAGTTCTAGACTTTCTCTTCTTGATTGTGAACTGACCTTAATACCTGGACTCCAAAGATAAGAGTAGGGAGAGGGGAAAATTTGACATCAGAGAGTCGTGGAAGAGGCCTCCTTAGTCCCATGATCATGAGGAGTAAAAGTCACACGGATTTCACATTCCCCAATATGATGTGATGATGAGAAGGGTACTTTACTTACGTGGTCTACTTCAAAACCTATAACCCCTCAGCCATTCAGACAAAAATGTCAGGCAAAGCCAAAAAAAAGGGCCCAGTACTCCTGCAACACCATCCAGGTCAAGAGAAAAAAGGGAAGGGTGAGAAACTCTCAGACCTGGCAATGCACTGCGGTTCCTGGAAGACTAAATGGACTTTATTGGGACAAGTGGTACAATCAAAATAAAGTCTCGAGAGTTTAGGGAGCAGTACAATGCCAATGCTGGTCTTGATGAATGTCTTATGGTAATATAAGAAGCCAACATTAAAGGAAATGGAACGGAAAGTATATGGGAATTATTTGTTCTATGTCTGCAACATTTTGAAAATCTAAAATTATTCCATAAAACATAAGTTTTATTTTTAAGAAGTGTTCCTTTTTATTCATAAAAGTATCCAGGACCACCTGATTATAATTCTAGCCCTGCCTCTTAGTATATTTGTATGGTTATAACAGTATCTGACATTGGTAATTTATAAAGTATGATAAGAAAAAAACTGAGCCGGGCGTGGGGGCTCACTCCTGTAATCCCAGCACTCGGGAGGCTGAGGTGGGAGGATTGTTGCAAGATCAAGACCAGCCTGGGCTACAAAGTGAGCTCAAGGCCAGCCTGAACTGCATAGTGAGACCCTGTCTCAAAAAAGACAAAAAAGAAAAGAAGAGGAAAAAAACTGAATGCTTAAATTTTTTTTATTTTTTTGAATGCTTAAATTTTTAAACAGGTTTTATTACACTGAATGACACTTCGACATTAACTGTCCCCTCATCCCCCCTTCTTTGAATATACTTATCCCATTGTTCTAGCCACTTTCTGAAGCAGTTCTGAAAGTCCTCTTTCCTGAATGTCTTTTTTAAGAACACAAATCAATGTCCTAAATCAATTCAAAACAGCAATTTCTGTCAGATAAAAACATGATGATGTGTCCTCATTCACTTTATGTACCTGCTCAAGGACTGAGAAACTTAGGGTTTTTCCTCAAAGTCAAAATGACCATGAAAGGTAAATATTTTGAATCGACTCATAACATTGAAGCCAACACACACATGTGTGCACACACACACGCACACAAAGACTTCCAGAAATCTTCAGACAGTGGCAAGACCAGTAAGTGTATTCAAAATGAGGGGAAATTTGGGGGGGAAATCAATGGTCATGTGTGTCACTGTAACAATTTATTATTAATTTAAATGTTCGCCGTATTTTTTTATTCACATCTCTCATAATCAACAGAAAGTTATTGGCTTATAGTCCGGAAGGTTAAAAAGACTAAACTCAAGGCACCAGCAAGTTCAGTGTTTGGCGAGGCCATTTTCTTCTTCCAAGATGGGACTGCCAATATGTATCTGCTGGAGGGAAGAAACTCTGGATCCTCCAGAAGGTGGAAAATCAAGTAGGAAAAATGGATTTAAACTTACCATTTTAAAGTGGTATTAATCCCACCCACAAAGGCATAGTCCTCCAGGCCTAGTTACCTTATAAGGTTTCTATCTCTTAATGCTGTTAAAATCAAAGTGGGTTAAACTCCAACATGAGTTTGGAGGGCACAAACCCTAGAAGACTCAAGCCAAGAAGTCTAAGAAAATCACCCACAGCTTCTTTGATATGATATTAACATTTGTGGCAATTTAAAGTTCACAAAGTTCAGATGTAGCAAAATGCACTGGCTAAAGCTTTGGAATCAGAAAGCTAAGGGCTGAAGCCTGATTCCCCACTTGCTTGCCTGGTGGTCTTCAGCATATTATGTTTTTCTTTTGTGCCTCAGTTTCTACAGCTGTCAAACACATTAAATGATGACAATAACTAGCAGTATTGCTTGAGTCCATGCTTGATGTCCAGCACCGTAGTGCTCAGGGTGATGTGCCATCCTGCTCCCCCTTCAGGATGGCACAGAGCGCTGTGACTGTCAGCCCTCTACGGGACTGAATGCTGAGAGCCCCAATCGTGCTCTTCTCTGGAAGACTGCCTGCATCCAGGGCACGATCCAGTCCATACAGCACTTTGGACAATTTTGAAGTCCATCTCCGCCACAGAGCACTCCTTGTGGTTGGCTGAGGCCTCTGGGAAGACTGCCCTACTGCCCAGCATCTCGCTGCCCTACGCTGCTTCCTGACCCTCCCCCAATTTGGAGTCTTGAGAGTGCTCTCCATGAGTCCCCTGCACACCGATCTCCATCTCAGTCTGCTGCCCGGGGAAGTATCCACAACGGGACCGAGAACCACTGACCTGTACTTCTTTCTCAAGTGTTCTACAGCTGAAACTCTGAGGTCAGAAAGAAAATTCAATTGGCCATGGACACACCACTAAAAGACGATAATACCACATACGGCAGAAACTGAAGGCAGGCTGATTCACCCAAAGCACTGAGCTATCAAAGGCAGTAATGCCGGGATTTGCCTCTAGGTCATATGCACCTACTTAGCCCAGGCTTTTTAAAGGATCACTATAGGCTCTGGGATAGGTAACAGCCTCTCACCTCCTCACACCACTTTCCCTGAAGCTCACTAAATCTGCAAAATGGGAATAACAGTGATACTTAAGTGGGCAGCAAGAGGAAGGAGGAGCAACCTGAACAGAGAAACCAGCATGAGCAAAAGCCATCTGGAAGCAAGAACTGCAGAAAGATGACAAAGGCTAGGGTGACAACCAGAAAGGGAGGAGGGGAATCCAGGCCCCAGGAATGAGTGGTTTTTACCATTCTGGATGGGAACCAGATTATGAAATGCTACTCACTAACTGGGTGCTCTGGGGGTAAATAACTTTATCTTTTTGAGCATCATTTAATTGGCCAATAACACAGCAATAAAATGGTACCAATCTTAAAGGCTGTTGAGGGCACTGAATGAGTCAATGTTTATAAAGCAAATTTGCTACTCACACAGTAGATGCTACAAATGTTTGGAGATAACAGTAGCACTTTATATATGACTGTGTGCATGGCTGTGAGTGGAAAGATACGTGGTTCAGTGAATGGAAGTACGCACGCACGGTAGACTGTTGGATGGAAGTCTGGCTGGGCAATGGAGGTGGCTGGACGATGGATGGCTGAATGCAGTTGATGTTCAGTGGATGGGAGTGTGGCTGGGTAATGAGGTGTTTGGATAAATGGAAGCAGATGGATGAATGCATACATGATGTAGCTGAGTAGACGGGATCGGCTGAGTGAATGCATCTTATTGTGACTGAGTGATGGGTGGTGGTGGTTGAACGGGTGTCTCAGTAGGTGGATCGATAGTTGGGTGGGTGGATAACTGGATGTTGAGTGAGTAAAGGGATGGAAAGGAAGATGAGTGGGTGTGAATGAGTAAATGGTGGTGGAGATGGATAGATGTCAGACAGGGCGAGTTACTGGAGGTGGCTGGATGTTTGGAAGTGTTGGGCAGATGCAGTTGTCAGGTGGTTGAATGAAGGGACTGGGTGGATGACCGAGTGTATGACTGTAGACAGATGAGGACAAGATGGCTGGTGAACAACAGGTGGAGTGGGTGTGGAGACATGGGCCATGGTAGAAAGGCTCAGTGAATGTAAGAGGTCAGTGCGGAGGCAGGAGGGACAGTGGTTAGCTGAGTGGATGGATGAGGATATGGGTGGGTACACGGACGGGCCAATCGGGGACACCACTGCTGAAGCCCCATAATTAACCCCATAAAGGTCACGAAAGGACGCAGGAACAGGCCGGAGGCAAGGCTATCAGGCGGCCTTGCTCCAGCCCCCAGGGCCCCTCCACACACACACCTGCCCCACCCTCCACCCAAGCCCTGCAGCCTACCTGGAGGCAGCGATCTCGGCCTTCTGGCGAGCTATGGCGGCCGCGCGCTGGGCGCCCTCCACGCTGTGCTCCACCTTCTGGCGGACCTTGCTGCTCTTGAGCGGCAACACGCGGCGCTTGGTGGCCTTGACCAGCACGTTGTGGCGGTACTTGCCCTCCTCACGGTGGCCGTCGGGCAGCGTCGTGCAGCCGTAGCCGTGGCGTAGGTTGTCCAGCCACTCGCCCTCGTAGCGGAGGCCGCTGGAGCGCTCGCTCACGCCGAAGCCCGAGCGCTTGTCGTTCTTCCACTCGCCCATGTAGGTCTCGGTGGTGGTGGCGTCGATGTCCGCCTCGAAGGGTGCGGCGTCGTCGGCGCCCTCGCCCAGGCTGGCGGTGGAGGCCGCGTCGCTGGCGCCCGAGCTGAGGTCGCTCTTGAGGAAGCTGACGCGGCTGCGCTGGCTGCCCAGGGACGTGCGCGACTCGGCGCGCCGCAGCTTGCCCAGCAGCGCGCCCCGCTGGAAGAGGCCGCCGCCCTTGGCCGCGCGCGCCGCCGTCTCGGCGTTGGCCAGCAGGCTGAGCGCGAAGCCGCCGCGCGGGATGGCAGGCGAGGGCAGCGCTGGGCCGTCGGGGGCTGGCGACGCGGGCGAGTCCGGGGCCACCGTGCCATTGCTGTGCTCGCTGCGCAGGGACGAGAGCGAGGTGCGCAGCGGCGAGCGCACCACCACGGCCATGCCGTAGGGCACGCTCTGGCGCACGCCGTAGCCGTGGCGCATGCCGTTGGTGAACTGGCCTTGGTACGTCCCTGCGGGCGGGAGAGGGCGCATCAGTGCGTGGCACCACGGGGCTGGCGTGGGCACAGTGACCAGACTGTGCAAGGGCCGGAGCTGGGCAGGCCATCTGTGGCAGGGTGCACGTTATCAAATCCTTGAAATTATGAGTGTGCAAGAACACGATTGGAGCGAGCAAGCCAGGGGAGTCTGTGTGATGGTGTGACTATCTCCTCCTAGGAATGTGGCAGGATCACAAGTGTGCGAGCAAGGAGTTTGTGGGTCCTATCATAAGTGTGTAAAGTTGTGTAATTGGCTCGGGGAATGGTTGAGGTTGATGAGGTATGCTGGCACATGAGCAGAGGAGCCAGAAGGAATTTGCCTCGCACTGTGAATATTTCTGGGGAAACATGCTGAGGTCAGGAGAATGCGAGGTGGAGCAAAAAGTGGGTGCCAGGGTGTTAAGTATAAAGCTATCTGAGCAAATGAGGCGCTGTGAGAATTTAAATGTGTGTGCACAGAGTCTGGATCACACTGAAGAGCGTGACTGCCAGAGTGTGAGTGGACAAGACAGTGTTGTAGAGCACTATGACCGTTTGCAGGGGTGGGAGTGTGCACAGCAGTGTGTGCACGGAGGGTGTCCAAGACCGTACGAGCAAGGCACAGTAGGAAGTAGCACAAAGTTGTGAGAGCATTCAAGGTCCCAATTGTACAAAGGCAGAACTGCATGAGTACAAAATCGTTAGAAGGCCAAAGAGTGCAAAGTGGTGTGAACAGGCAAGGCCCTCCATATGCACAGCTAAACAAGTGTGCAAGGGGATGTGAATGGTCAAGGCTATAACAGCTCAGACAGCAAATCTGTGTAGTAGTGTGAGTGTTGGAAAGCATGAGATTGTGAGCGGGTGTAAGATTATGTGTGTAAGAGCCTATGGTGGGCACACACAGTGCCTTTTGAGTGAGCTCATGAGTGTGCAGCAGGCACACAGCAGGGGAGTCCCATGAAGGTGACATTACGGATGTCTATGGGGTTATGAGCGTGCAGGGCCACCTGAGTGTCACAGAGTACAGGAGGCACTTGAGCCGAGCACGTGAGGTTGTGGTCATTAGTGAACCGAGACCACACAAGACCGTGCGTAAGCAGGACAGTGATGTGTACTGGTCTTGCATGGACACAGGTACCTGAGCTCCAGGAACAGGACAGTGGATGTTAGTGACCACTCAAGTCTTGGGAGAGTAGAGAGGCAACACAGAGAGGAGCACAGACTCCCAATGCTGCTTCTGCACTCACTGTGTGACCTTGGGCAACTGATTACCCTCTCTGGGCCTTACTTTCTTCCTCTGTCAGGAATGACAGTTACCTCTCATCTCTTAGAATTTTTTGAGGTTTAAGTACATCCATATCTCTGAAAAACTACAAGACAAGATATATATCAGGTACTGTGATTCAACAAAGTGGTGCCAGTGTGAGGCTCCCTGGGGCGTATGAACAGGCTGCCACACTGCCGCCCCAGCCAACTGTGTGGATCCCCCAGGGCTCCAGCCTGGCTGTTCCCCATTCTCCCTGGATACTTACATCATCTGTTGTTTTTTTCACTGCCCTGTATGCCCCAATAACCCCTAAAATAGAGGTCGGCCTGGGGTAGATGTCACACACACACCCCTTTCAACACACACACACACACACACACACACACACACACACACACACACACCCTGCTCCACCTGAGAGGTCTCCCTCCCACAGCAGCCCTCTGTGGCTCTCTGTGCCTGGCAGGTAGAACAGCACAGAAAATGTTCAGCCTTTGTTTTAAACACACACTAATCATTTCCCCCAGGCAAACAAAAACTAAATGGCTGTAATTTGGATCTTAGGGTCCCCTAAATATCTGTGAAGCCTTGGCCCCCAACTTGGAATACTGAAGAGGTGAGAAAGGGCCTTTGAGGGTCCTCATTGGAGATTGTGCGATCCTTGCCCTCTCCTCTCTCTCTCACTCCCCCCACCCCTTTGTCCACCACATACTCCCACCATGATGCGCTGCCTTGCCACAGGCCTAAAAAGCAACAGGGTCAACCAACCACGGACTGAAAACCATGACCTTTCGTGTTTCCTCTCTGCAGGTTATTTGCTCAGGGATTCATTAGACAGTAATAGAGAGCTAACTAAATGACTGTCTTCCAACAGCATGTTGGGTGGGAGGATGCAGCTGGGCAGCAGAACCAGCCAACCAGGGAAGGGTCCCAGGCTCACACCAACAAGCTGCTCTCCCTAGGACTTCGCATGGGCTGTTCCCACCACCAGAAACTTTTCCTCCCAGTCCCCTTCACTTAATTCCATAACAGGGCCGACCCAGCCACCTATTTAAAACTGCAGTCTTCCTGGCACTCCCCACAGCCTCTCTTCTTGATTGACTTTTCCCCCATGAGATGCATCCCCTCTCACATCCGTGTGGCTTAAGTATTACCTCTCTTGGTTTTCTTCCCGTGTGCAAATGGAAAGGGGTCTATTCTCTTTTGTTCTCTGAGGTATCCCCAGGACCTGGAGCAGTGCGTGGCACCTAGGGTGCTCTGTTAATCTGAATGACTGGCTGACCTGTCTGGAGTGGCCTTGGGCAACTCCTTCCCTGTCCTACAACCTTCTTGCCCCAGCTGTCCATGACACCTGAAGTGGGACACTCTCGGGAGTGTGACTTAACTCTGAAGTACTGGTCCCTGGGGCACTGTGACCCTGGAAGCAATGCCTGTCCAGATGTCTTGCACTGCCTGGTCCCTCCCAGCCCAGGTTAGTGCAGCTCCAGGCCCCCTGCTACCTGGCCCTGGCCCTGGCCCTTTCTGCCTACGAGCCCCGTGAAGGATGGCGTACAGTGCCACGGGCTCACTTAAACTCTCAGCAGCTCTGTAAAGTGAGTCCCTGATTGTGTTCGAGTCCAGGAGAGGAAGCGGATGATCTAGGACCATCGACCAAGGAAGCAGGACCCAAACTCTATGTCCTGCTAAGACTCATGCTCTGAGCCAATGGTTCTTAATGTTGGTGCACACTAGAAGCACCAGCCAAAACTTAAAAAATAGCTAATTCCCGGGTCTCAGTACCAGGAGCCTGGGTTAATGTGGGTGGGGTCCCTTGGGCCTCAGCCCCTCTGTCCAGCGAGGAGGAGCAGTCGGGGTGAGAGAGACCTCAACGCTTGCCTCCCTACCGTGAGCAGCCATGGTCACTGACTGTCTGCTGTGACACAGACCAGTGAGGAAACAGTGTGAGAACCTGGTCAGGACCTCATGGAGAGAGACGGAAATAGGATGTCCACCTGGCCATGAGGTCAAAATTATAACCCTCCCACTCAAGGTTTTCCATCTCCCTTCTTTGCTGTGTCCTTCTTCATATTAAATGTAACATATTTTATTGACCTCCTCCTGGCACATGAGGTCTGCAGAGACTTCCTGGTTCCCTGCAGTATCCTCAGTGCCATATCGGCACTCAGTATCTGTGGAATAAATGAATGAACAGCCTGGGTTCCACAGCTGTTTATTTTCTCTCTCTGCTTTAGCCGTCTGCACATAGCTCTAGATGGTTCCACTTTCACAGACAGGAAGAAACTAAAATCCAGCAAGGATGAAGGACTCCCTGCAGGTGACTATGCTCCTAAGCCTCCAGAGCCACAACTCCCATCCATGCCTGGGGACACTATTTCCCCTTCTCAAAAGCAAGAAGAAAAGCCGTGAAAAGAGAAAGCAAACAAGAGTCGAGCAGAGGCGGTGAATTAGGAGAGAGAGAGGAGACACATAATCTCTGGGTTGGAGACGTTAGTGAAATTAAATCAACCAATCTGACTTTAGCTGAAATCTGGCACGGGATGGGCTGACGTGGTCCCTTTAAGCCCCAGGAAAACTGAGATTGCAAGGGACAGCAGCTCTTGGCCCCCACTAGAGGAGGAAACAGCCAGGCTATACTGGGAAACTTACAAACAGGTGGCAAGAGGCACCAATTCCCCGGGGAGGCTGGGAGTGACAGGTCCCTGGGAAGGGGGAGAAACCATGTGTGGGGCGCTCTCTCTCAGCCTGTCTCTCTAAGACCAGCCGGTGCTCCCGGGGGGACAAGAGGAGTGCAGCTGGAGAGGGGGAGGAGGAGGAGGAGGAGGAGGAGGCTGCCCACAGCCATCTAGCAGAGAGGGATCCTCAGTGGAAGCAGTCCCTCCTCTGAAGTGCCGGGCTGCCCCTCACTTGGCCTTGTGATTCCCATAGGGCATCTCGTTGTCTCCAGAGGAAAACTCAAGATCCCAGCAGCCTATGCTACCTGGTCTTGGAGGACCCTGTCTGCCTCTCCTGCCCCATCCTTAACTGAGCTCTAGTCATACTTGCTTTACCACCTCAGGGCCTTTGCACAGGCTTTCTCAGTTTCTTGGCATGCTCTTCTCCCTCTCCTTCTAACGAGCTTCGGTTGAGTCAAGCTTCAACTTACATATGACTTTCTCCAGAAAGATTTCCTGATCCCCATCCCTGGAATACTGCCAGAAACAACCGACAGCAGTCCTGTCCCCTTCTTAGCACTTTCCCTATGTGCAGCTAACTAGTGATTACAATCATTGGTCCACTATGAAACTTCCTCCCCAGCCTTGACTCCCAAGAGGAGGAAGCTATGTTAGTGTCTTTTTGCTATGGTCCCAGCAGCTCATACAGTTCCTGGGCTCAAACAAACCCTCAGTAAACACGAGGTAGACATGTGACTTTTTTCCTCCCTTCTATGGACAGGAGGAAATGCATCTCTTTTCCCTCCTGGCACAACTTGACCTACGTGCTTACTAGTGGTTGGCAGTGGCCACCAGCCTTGTTCCGATCTAGATCCAGCAGACAAAATCCTGGGAGTTACTGAGGTCCATGTAAGAGACTGGTCAAGGCTGTAACAATAGTAACTACGTAGTCCTGAGACAGAACTTCTGAATTTAATAACAACTAAATACAGCTGCCTTTCCCGATCTAGTAGAGACTGCAGCAACATGATTTCAGGTCTGGGGCCGTAGCTCAGTGGTACAGCAGTTGCCTGGCATGTTCAGAGTCCAGGTGAGAGGTGATGGTCCAGGTCTTGCGTAGCATGGAGCAGGAAGTGTGGTTGACTGAAGATAAGTGAACCACATAAGGGACAGCACTGCTGGCTGGCACACAGGCAGTGTTCCAGAAAGACTACAAGACCAGCTGCTTTTTACATTTTTTATTTTGGGGGCTGAGGGTTTAGCTCAGTGGCATAAGCACTTGCCTGGCAAGTGCGAGGTCAGGAGTTCAATCCCTGGTACCAAAAAAAAAAAAAAAAAAAAAAGCAGATTACTTTTTAAAAATTTTATTTTATTTTATGTGTGTGTGGTATGTGTGTGCCGGGGAGGGACCCAGGGCCTTGTCCCTGCTAGGCAGTGCTCTACCACTGAGCTGTACCCCCAACCCCTAAGGCTAGCCTTTTGGCAGGTCAATCTTTGATCAGAAAAGCTGCCCAGAAAGGATTAACTGTAAAGATGAAAAAGAGCAGGCAGGACAGAGAGAACTCAGAGGGACACAAGGAGACCAGCTCCAATTTTCTGCCTCGGTGCGGTTGCTCATCGGAAAGCACGCTCGGAATCTCTAGGTTGTGCTAGTATGCTCTACTCGGGAGAAGCCTCAGAGCTTTGTCCTGGGAGAAAGAAAGCATTCTCCTCTGTGCACCTGCCTCTACATCCCTAAACACACAGTGCAGGTAGTTTCTGGAAGTTACATCTATAGGACAAGATCCACCTTCCTGGTCCGAGATCACGATTTAAAAGTACACTGGTACTTTTAAAGCATTGATATGGTTTCACTATGATTTGGGGCTCCCAGAGGATTAAAACTACAGTCTGCACAGTGGTGCTTTTGGGACATGGAACAATTTTGTGAAGATGGGACCAAGTCGGAAGTCCTTAGGTCCCTGGAGGCGTGCTCTGGGAAGGGAGTCTTGGGCCTCTGCCTCTCCCTCTAACTTCAGTAACCTCTTCCCCACACACAGCCCTCACCACCAGCCAGATCAGTGGTGCTGCCCAGCCTTGGACTTTGAACCTCCAGAGGTGTGAGCTAAAAAATAAAATAAAAATAACTTTTTTTCCTTTATAAGTAGCCTCCTTCAGGTATTTTGTTATAGTGATGACAAGCTGGCTAATAGGCTGGCTATGTGGCTTAGTGCTAGAGAGCTTGCCTCACCTGTGTGAGGCTCTGGGTTCCATCCACAGTACCAGAAGCAGGAGGGGAGGGGAGAGGAGTATAGCTGATTGAATAAACACCTGAGATAATTCTAGCATGCAGCCTGGCTTGAGAGCTCTTCTGACCTCCAATTTGCTAGCCCACTGCATCCGTGCTATAAAACCTGTTAGCAGCTGTTCACACATGGGTGCTCCCAGCTGGTGGAATGTAAAATGAGTAATTGACTTAATATCTCTCAATAAAATATTGCAATAATTATGTATTGATTGCACACAGAAATGATAATATTCTGGATAATGGATTAAATAAAATATATTATTAAAATTTATTTTATCTTTTAAAATGTGTCTGCTAGAACAATTTTAATTATCAATCACATTATATCTATATTAGAAAGTGCTGGTTTAGGTCATTTGGAGTTAGGGTTTTCGTTTGCCCACACATTGAAAGCAGAAACCAAAACAAAACACAATCTTACCAGCTACAAATATCATGATTATAATTTTACAGTTGGAAAAACTGAAAATAAGAATTTTAAGAACCCAGGCATTATGACACAACATGACAGTTGTTGACAATTACATCCAAGTGTCCTGACAAATATTTGCTCCTCTACGAATTTGAGAATATCCCTGCCAAATGAAAGATTTGGAAGTTCCCACACACACTTTAGCTCTAAAGAAAGCACAATCATTTCAGAAACCCAAGGGAGGCTAAAGAATCTATTTTGAGACAGGAAAAAGACCTGTGTGCCACCTCCTGCAACAGAATGGTCACAGAGAAGATCACCCAACCTGGCCAGTGACACTTTCTGTTTCTAGGAAACTAGCTCAGATTGGAGTGTTGCTGTCTGGGGAACTCACCAGAGATGGAGGGAAAGAAAAGAGGAAGATCTCCTTCCCAGGGGTCCCATGGGCTCTGGATGTCCTTACCAAGCAGCCCAGTCCCTGCATAACCTGTCCTAACTCACCTCGCCAACCTCGTATGCCCATGTCCTTTAAAGCCCAGTGTCAGTGCTGTGTCCTCTTCTCCAAACTCTGATTGCCTGAGAAGTTTGTCATTTTTTTCCCTTCTCCCTTGTGCGTATCTTGCCTATTCTTTCTAACACTGTTGTTCCTCAAGTCCTTCTCTGTAAGCCCAGAAATTAGCACAAGCCTCTAGGACAGGCCCAAGGAAGTGGCATCAGCCAACTTCATCAGGATTTAAGACGGAGCATGGCGTGAGCACCAGAGGGTCCGTAGGTCATCGGCTCTTGTCCAAAGCATGCCAAGGTCAGGTCAAGTCAACCAGTCATGCATATTGTGGTGAACATACAGGCCCATACCAGTGATAGCATATAGATGCTCCTAAACCAGGTTTTGGCAAACCTGTGGCATGCTTGCCATAGCCAGCTGCTATCATTGAAAGCTCTAAAAAGTTCGTCATCCCTGCCCTCAGCAGAGGGGAATAGTCTAGTCTTGGCTGTAATCCACCTTGATACAGACTGTGAACCCAGGATGCAACAGAAGAAGGTCAGGGCAAAGATACCTTTGGGGAAAACAATACTAATGGATATTGCATGGGCTTTGGAAACTAGTAGATCTACTGAACATCTCTTTAGTTTGTCCACCTGCCTGGGGTGCAGAGTTGGACCGAGATTGCATGCAGGGGATTTGGCACAGAACTCTCGGGAATGCCTGTGAGGAAGAAGGTAGGATTTGGTAGTGGAAGACATTGTGTATCATCAACAGAGGCCTCGTCTGATGCCATGGGATCTCTTGCGCTGATATAGTCCTTCAGAGTCATCCCACAGCACAGCACAGAGCCAGGTCCCCATATCCTTGTACTGGCTGTGGATGAGCTGGCTCCCATCGGCAGAGGCCAATGCCCAGCAGAGAGCTCCTGGCAGCTCACACTCCTGGCAGTTAGGGAAAAGAGGATCTGGGTCCTGAGGGGTGTAACACAGAAGCTATCCTCTGTCTCTGTCTCTGTCTCTGTCTCTGTCTCTGTCTCTGTCTCTGTCTGTCTGTCTCTCTTTCTCTTTTTCTCTCATCTCTGGGTTCTGGCTGTTTCTGGAACTCAAAATTCTCTGTTCCCACTGTCAAATCCTTGCACGCATTGTCCCTTCTGCCCACCACATTGTGGTCTCCCCTACCACTTGGTGAAGCCGTAGTCATCCTTGAGATCTCAATATCACTGCTTCAAGGACGTCTTCTCTGATTACTGGACCAGGCCAGGCTCTCCTGTTATCAGCTCATAAATTCTACTTTCCCTTGAAAGTAGACTTGTCCCACTCTGTAACTAAGTGACTTGTTGCAACAGATCTCTGCTATAAGAAATCAGCCTTGCCCCCCACAGCATGCCCTGCACTCAACACAATGACTAACACAGAGACAGCACTCAACAGACACTGTCAAATGAACTAAGGTACACATGGCCTTAGACAAGTTCTCTGGTCCATCTCCTCACAATAACAGAGCATAGCAAGATCCCTTTGTGAGGCTGCTTGAGCCTCACATGGACTCCCTGGCAGAGATCTTCAGCTCTCTGCAGAAGTTGGCTTCCTTCAATCCATGGAAAGCACTGTGGGGTGACTGCTCTCCAAGTTTGCCTGAGGCTAAAAGGTTTCTCAGGAAAGGAGTCTTTCGGTGCTAACACCAGGACCAACCAAGAAAGTTGGTCACCCTAAGAAGGTTGGTGAGAAGGACACTTCAGATTAGCACAGTATTCGATGGTATTCTGGCAAATTAGCTCTTCAGGTAAAACAAACCTTAGCATAAGCCAAGTTCCACCACATGAATACTCCCACTCTGGCTGGTCAAGCTGCCAGGGGTTGAACAGGTAATTTGAAAGTTTCCTGAAAATATAACAGTGGGCTCTTATGAACGAAGAAGGCCTGGCCTCAGTAGCCCATACTGGTATGGACTGTCATGTTCCTAGTGTCTGCAGATGTGAAACCCTGAAGTTAACAACCTCAATTCTGGAAGTGCAAATCTAGCTGGCGTGGAGCTTGGTGATCATCTGGTCCAAGAGGACAAGGACCGCCCCCCCATCCTGTGTCCCTGACAGACATTGCTAATCGATCATAATGCTAATGCTCACAGTCTCCTCTCACCATGTCTCCAGGTATCCACAGCCAGAAAGTTAGTGTTGCATGTGAGAGAAATTCAGTTCACCTTGAAGACAGCAGTCCAGTCCTCTTATACAGATGAGAAGCTTTGGCTCAGAGAGAGATCTGCCCGAGGTTACACTGTGGGCAGTAGCTCAGCTGGGACTCAGGAGCAGACTGCTTGCCTCACTGGCTTCCTCTGTCCTGCTTTGCCTTCAGAAGCTAAGCAGTATTCAGAATGGGAAGGAACAAAAGGGGGCTGTTTGGGATTCTAAGCCTAGATTCTGGGAAACACCCCCAAACTCCTTTTGCATTTTTGAGAGTTTCTACCATGCCTACACATATCATTTGTGCCGGGTGTGGTAATATAAGCCCAGCATTCGGAGGTAGAGGTAGGAAGGTTGCTGGCGGGTTTGAGGCCAGCCTGGGCTTTATGCGGAGTTCAAGGCTAGCTTGAACTGCACAGTGAGACCCTATCTCAAAAATCCATATAAATAAATATTACTTGTGAGTTGGAAAGGGAGAACTTTGTTAAATTACAAGTTATATGTCATTGCAAAACAGTTCAAACAGATGTGACTATAAAAGAAAAGACCTTTGCAGTCTCCCTAAGGGTAACCACTGTTAACAATTCAGGTCCTCCCAGGTCCTCTTCTACTTACAAATGTACACATTTCAGTAGTAGACCAAGAGATTTGCCGTTAATCACTCTACCATCACTCCGTCTCTGAGAACTGGCAGATAGCAGACACCCAAGACCTATTTTCCAAAACGCTGTTGTTGACTTTAAGCATCTTAGGTTCCTTTCCCTAATGAGACTTGTACCTCATTGCATGCTCTCATAAATTAGTTTAATAGTCCCTTTGGTGAGCGTTTGGACTGCATTATGTCTTCCCATTACAATTCCAGGAGCTTGCTCTCTGGCTTGCCTACGAGGCTGGCACCAAAGTCCCTTCCCATGGCTTCCAAATGCTGCCGTCTGTCAAAGCTCCACAGTCTCTGGTTTCCTGGGATCACCGAGAGACAACCCAAAGCAGAAGAGCTGGCAGCATTTGTGACAGCTCTCGGGAGCAGGGTCAGGTTGCAGCGGGTGGATGACAAGTCCTCTTAACCTGCGGGCTCCACCACCCCCACATCCAGAGGCTGCTGCCCCGGATGACACTCCACAGTTCACACAAGAAGCTGAGGATTAACTGGGTGACATAGTCTGGGTGCTGACAGCCGGGGTGAGGCCTGAGTTGGAGCCCTGCTGCCGGGCCCTGGGGAAGCTCAGCATCGCAAAGGCATCCAGCAACTCAGAGGACTGTGGAAGACAGAACCCACTGGTGTGTGGAGGCAAAGGGGTCAAAGGGAGAGAGTCTGGGTTCGGAAGAGGCTCCCCCTGCCTGTGTTTAGGGCTGCCACTACCCTCAAGCCTCCAGGCCTGTCCAATAGACATGTTTCAAAGTAGTGTCCTGTACTGGACAGCTGACTTCCCTCCCTAAGCCTTCACCCCATCTCAGCTCACAGCATCGACATTCTCCCATGGCTCACCCCAAAACTCAGAACCATCCTTGACCCCCTTCCTCCCACTCCTCCTATCCAAATCTATCAGTGAAATCCACCAGTTCTTCCTGCACATTTCCTTTCTCACCATCTTGATGGTGTCTGAGCCACCACAATCTCTCACCTATATTATTCCAATAAACTTGCAGTTGGTCTTGACACAGTCCCTAGCCCAGCCCGTTCCTTTTAGACACAGTAGCTTAAGGAACCCATTAAATGAAAGAATCCTTTTAAACCAAGTCAAGTCCTATTACTTTTATGGTCCCCATTTGTCTCAAGATAAAAGCCAAAAGTTTACTATGGCCTACACGGTGCTGTACAAAATACCTCCTCGCTCCATGCCTCCTTGGCAGGGATAGTAGTGGATGATGTTGTGTCCCTTTCTGTATGTCCCCCTGTCTATTTGTTCTGCCACTGAAGATGTTAAAATTGACTGTGTGGCTAAGAAGGTATGCACTGGGGATTCCAACTTAATTAAAAATGAACGCAGTAAGAGCTTGGTGCATGCCAGACAGCATATCTTACAGGCTACATCTGCCTCAAGCTTGGGCAAGTGGCCCCAAGCTTCACACCATGGGCAGCCGTGTGCAGCCAGCAAAAGCTTGAACATCTGCAGGCGCAAGGTGCTCACACTGACAGGCAGGGAAGCATCCTAGAGTTGTCCCCCGTGTGTCTGGATTGCTCTGTGGATTGTGCAGGGCACAAATCTGGACAGTGCCTTAAATAGTGAGTGGAAGTCTCACACAGGAGTAAGGAAGACCAGACCTCACTGCCCACCTTCTCCGGGGCCCCCACTTGGGAAGGGATAGGAGGGAACAAGAACATCCCCCTCCCTGACTCATGGCAGGAAGCAGGTCTACCCCCCTCACCCCGTTCTCCCAGCCAGAGCCCTCAGCACATGAGACCACATTCCTTCCCAGGGTGTGGCAGGCAGGGGCTGGCCCAAAGGACAGCTGCTGGGGGCCTGAAATTAGCAGGTCCTGCAAACAAGCAACCTGCACAAATCCCAAAGGCCTGCCTTGGTCTGGACGGGTCTACCGAGATTTGTTCAATCGGAGACACAAATCACAGAAACAAGGCCACAGAGAGAAAAGCCCGTGTCTACTTTCCTGTCTTGCCGAGAGGCAGCTCTGCTTCCCTGGGGTCTGCAGATAATGCCAAGAAGCTGCTGAGATGGAAACACAGCCCACAGTCATGCTGATCCCTCGCTGCAAACTGGGACATGGGATTTTCAAGATGAGGTTAAATTATGCTGATTCTACATTCGAAATGGAATCATGCCTGGTGTGGGTTCCGTCCGTGCTGGCAGGACACAAGGAGAACCAAGCAAACCAGCATCTTGGCTTGTTACCTGTTCCAAAGGCAAACGCTAGTTTCTAGGCTCGAATATTATCCTGAAGTCAAGGACAGCTATAGTTCAGGCATTCTAAATTAATTTACCTTTAGGAGTATGAAGAAAATACACACAGGATAAAACAATATTTTGTCATTTACTATGTGCCAAGCATTATGCTACATGCTGTATAGGTATGATCTCATTTTCTTTGACTCAATCATGTTTTGAGAGAGATTTTAACACCTCTAGTGGGAAAAAGGAAATATTTGCCCAGGTCCACATATTTAAGAAGTGGCAGACCCGGGATATGAATCCCCATCTGGCCACTCTAAGGCCCCAGGGCTTAAGTATTATGTGTTTCCTTTTAATAATATTATATTCTCTTAGGACCTCTATGTTTTATTTTTAATGGCAATCATGAAATTTTTAAATTAATATTCATTTTTAAAACCTGAGAAACAAAAACACCTCACTAGAACTAAAAAAAAAAAAAATTGAGCAAGCTAAAATCATTCAAACTTGATATTATGTTTCTATAAACTAGCAATGAACAGCCAGTGAAATGAAATCTAAATTAAATCATAAAAAATAGCAAAATGTGTGGGAGTCACAGAAAACTCTAAAGAAGACACCAAAGAAGATCTACATAAATCAGGATCTCTACCATGTTTGTAAATCAAAAGACTCACTACTACTAAGATACTCATTCTCCCAAACTGATCTACAGGTCTAATGCCAGTATAATCAAAAACCCCAGAAGGCTTTTTTATTTTGGTAAGAAACTGACAAACTGATTTCATAATGTGTATGGAAATAGAAATGACCTTGAATATTAAACCTAGAACAAGAAGATTTTCTCTATTTGAATGTAAGGCTTACTGTAAAGCCACCATAGTGAAGACAGTGTAATATTGGTACAAAAATAAATAGATCAAAGAGATGTCCCTTTGGGAAGCAAATAAATACATAAAATAAGGAAGTTAACTTCCTTCAAGCTCACCCCTGCGAGAAACATGTATCACAGGTTGAAAAAATGTGACACCTCTGTCATGGAGCACCCACTGAGCGCCCATGTTCAGAGTCCACTGGATTAAAATGAGCCTGACAGGCCGGGGGTTTAGCTCCGTGGTATAAGTACCTGTCTGGCAAGTGCAGTGTCATGAGTTCCATCCTTGGTACCAAAATAAAATAAAATAAAATAAAATGAGCCTGAGCCATTAGATTTGGCAAGGGAAATAAACTGGGCCCAGCTGTCAGAGATAAACATAAACGTCTTATCGTTTCAAAATACAGTGGTAATCATAAAAGCATGGACACGTGCCAAACTCTGTCCCAAAGCTTTGTACATATTGGTACATCACTTAATTCTCTGAACAAGAGACAGTAAAGGATAAAACAACCGAAACTGAATATAGGAAAGGGAATGTTGTTTTATGATGATTGTTTCCATTTTTTTCATTTTTATATGTGGGTTTGGTATGGAATTACAATGTGAAATACCTATTTCTTGAATTTTCGTTTGTTTTGTGACAAGGTCTCGTTATGTAGCCCAGGTTGGCCTTAAATTCATGGTAATACTCTTGCCTCAGCCTCTCGAGTGCTGGGGTTATTGGCGTGTAACAACATGCCTGGTGATGAAATGCCTATTTTATGGTGGGCTGCCAATCATAAAAGTTTGAAAGTCAATAGTACAGTACAGGGGCTGGGGATTTAGCTCAGCGGCGTAAGTGTCTGCCTTGCAAGCGCGCAGTCATGAGTCTGATCCCCGGTACCAAAACAAAAAGAAAAAAGAAAAAAGGGCCAGGGGTTTAGCTCAATGGCGTAAGTGCCTGCTTAGGAAACACAAGGTCGTGAGTTCCATCCGGCACCAAAAAAAAAAGTATAGTACACAAGAGAGGTTGGGGCTAGGGATTTAGCTCAGCGCCATAAGCGCCTTCCTTGCAAGCAAGGAGTCGTGAGTTCGATCCCTGGTACCAATAAAAAACGAAAAAGACCAAAAAAGAGAGAGAGAGAGAGAGAGAGAGAGAGAGAGAGAGAGAGAGAGAGATAGCCCAGGCTGGCCTTGAACTCATGGCAATCCTTAGCCTCCCAAGTGCTGGAATTACAGGTGTGTGTCACCACACACAGCCATAAGCAGGTTTTAAGAAGCCCAAATAATGTAAGGCAGGTAAAATTCTTAGCGAGAGTCTAGTCATAGTGAGGACTCAGTAAAGGACAGGCACCGTTATTACTACCATGAAGGTAAACTTCCTGGGGGGTCAATCTGTGTGGGTGCAGAGGGACTGGCCCTGAGTTTAATGTTCTGCTGTCACCATCTTGAAATTATTTTTCAGTTCTGGGGATTGAAACCAAGGTCTTAGCCCTGAGAAACAGCCTCACCACTTTTTTAAAATTTTTATTTTGAGATAAGTACTGCTAAATCTCTAAATCACCCGGGCTGGACTTGAACTTGTGATCCTCCTGCCTCAGTCTCCCAGAGTGATGAGACTACAGGCATGCACGACCACTCCCAGCCACCATCTCGAAATTCTTAAATGGTTTTGAAGAATGAGCCCATATTTGCGTTTGCACTGGGTCCTACAAATTATGTAGCCATCCTATTTTATATCATTGTGCATTGTTTATTAAAGTACTTATTTATATTACAAACATTTAACTATTCCTTGTTCCATCTTTTCCTCTTACTAACTTGAATGAGAATACGTGTATGATCGGTCTCAGTTTCCTTATCTGTAAAACAGGTAGCAACAATACAGTCCTTCCCCATAAAATTATTGCCGAAGTTTAAATAATACAACCAGAATAGAGCACCCACAACAGTGCCGAGTACATAGTAAGCACTTCAAAAATGCTAACTTTACTATCATTTGCTTTATGGAAAAGAGTCATTCTTCTAAGCCCTAGTTTTTCTGCTGAATTTTTTCATTATTAAGGTAATCAATGATTCTGAAATTTGTATGAGCATGAGTTTACTAATCCAATAACTCTCTGAGAAAATCTCTCATAAAAAACACAGGTTGTCTATGCACACAAGCACACATCTTGAGAGAAGCATCAGGTCACATATGAGCCTCTCAGGTCAAGACCAGAACCTCAGAAAACAAGGATCACAAATGGCCCTTCGTGGAAACAGCCCGGCAGCCATGTAGCATGTCACTTCTTCAGGGCTGGGGTATGTGTGTGCGAGCTTTAAGTCAACAGCTATTTTTAGCTTTGCTTTATATGGCCAGGGGAGACTGAGGGGTAAAGGATGTGGAAGGTACTCAGAGGCTCCCAGCAGGGTTTGAGAGACCAGGGCCCATGTGCCTGACGTTACTACCCCTCTCCAAGCCAGAGCTGAAGAGTTTAACACCCAACCAAAACAAGGCCTTGGAGGAAAGAGAAAATCTATGGAGATAAAAATGGCAGGGGCTTCAAACAAAATGCCAGGTCAAGTCACCTTGCTTTTTCTTACTCGCTTTTGTTTAGTTTTGATTTTGACTTTTTGAGACAAGGTCTCACCTCGTAGCTCATACTGGCCTTGAACTCACTATGTAACCCAGGTTGGTCTCGGACTCACAGTGATCCATGAGACACTGCGCCTACATCACAAGTTGCTGTAGAACAATAATTTTCAAACATTCTGACTATGACTTGTGAAGATAGAAATGAATCTATTTCAGAAATACATTTTATAAGCACAGATGTTTTTAAATGCACACATGCATGCACACACACACACATCCTCAGGGGAACAAATGTCTCAGGAGACACTGCTTTATCTTATCCTCGTGAAAACTGACAGTTTCTATGCTATTCTGTTGCTTTCCTTCCATTTTGTAAAAGGTAAGCCCTGACCCCTAAGTTGATTGCACTGTCTACTGCTGGCTGGAATCTCTCTCCTAAGCCACACATGGGTGTAACTCTCCAAAATTAGATAATTTGCTTGGCTTGCAGCAGGCAGTCACCTATAGTACTTGGCTGCAAGGCCAGGTCAACAGCAGAGAACGCTTCTCAATATTTAGGATAAGATGCAAGATTCAGGGCTGGGGATTTAGCTCAGTGGCATAAGCGCCTGCCTGGCAAACGCGAGGTTGCGAGTTTGATCCCTGGTACCAAAAACAAAACAAGATACAAGCTTCAGCTCTGTCTCCTGGATGAACAAGTGTGGGGCCTCCTGGCATTTATGAGGACTTTGTTCTTTCAACTTCTAGTAGATGGGCTCACGCGGCCAAGTCAGGCTGCTTACTCCAAGAAGCCACTCTGAGATCCTAAGTCTGACAGTTCCCCCCTTATGCTTCCTTAGGGTCATGTCTGCCCCTGCCTAACCCTCTGTGTTGTCTTGCGTGCAGTGTTCTGTGAGATTCCCGGTGAATTCATGGGCCTGCCCCGTTCTGTGCCATTTCTACAGCCCCCAGGGTAGCCCTGTGCAGGTTTGATAATAATCATGTGATATGCATTTGTTAAATGAACTAATCATAGATAATAGATAATAGAAATGATAGCGATTGTCATTTATCGTGTTTGTTTATCCTGTGAGAGTTTTTATGACAGATTAGGATAGGTCCATTTTTTAGGTGAAGAAATTAAGATATGAAGAGATTACAAAGCCCAGGGACGGACTCCCAACCCTCCCAACCGTTCCTAATCACAGGATCCTATTTCTCTCAGTGCTACTCAGGATAGGGCAAAGGGTAGATCCTTAACAAACCCTGGGGGACTGATGACAGGTTGATTAAAGAGATTTTCCAAAGCAGTGGCCATATCTAATTTTGGAGAGTTACACCTCATGTGTGGCTTAGGAGAGAGAATCCATGAGGTTTCCAGGGCCCTTAGATATGGGCCATCTCATTTGGGAGGAGACTACATCTCTGACAAACCAGGATAGCAGGTCTTCTAGTTAGCTGGCCTTGTGGGCTCTCGGCACACCTGGGATCAAACCCAAGGCCTGTCTAGCCAGGCACAGCACTGGAAATCTCTGATTGCAGCTGCTCCGGAGGCTGAGGCAGGGGGACTGCAGGTATGAGGCTAGCCTGGGAAATTTACCAAGCTCCTGTCTCAAAATAAAATGTAAAAAGAGCTGGGGGTGTAGCTCAGTGGCAGAGCACCTGCCTAGTATGTGCAAAGCCCTGGATTCATCCCTAGCACTGGGGAGGAAAAACAGGCCTGCAAAGCTTGAGTGATCAGGCCCTTGCCCACCATTCCAACCTGCACTCCTGTCTGAACCCCTCGCTCACTCGGGGCTCCTGCAGTCCCAGGGGTCTTGCTGCTCCCCAAGTTTGCCCAGCCTGGTCCTGGATCTCTGTTCTTCTGCCTGAAAGGCCCTCTTTCCTTTCCAGTCTTCCCCACCTTGCTCTGAGTACCTCATCGAAAACACGACACTTCTCCCTCTCTCCTTTCTTAGTATGCTAGAAACTTCTGGAACTTACATAAACGAAGAGTGCCTGGAGTATATGGTACACGTTTAAAATTTAAAAATGTATTACAGTCAAAGACACATTGCATTCACTTATCTCAAAATACTCCTTCTCATCCTGAACACACTTATTCCCGCATTCTTGTCACTTTCTGAAGCAGCTCTGAATGTCCTCTTTCATGGGTGTCTTTACAGATTTGATTAAAACAAAATGGTGAACGCTGCTAGTGAGTGACACCTAACAGAAAGCCATGAAAATATTCCTGTGCGTCCTCATCCACCCCCTCACCAAACCCAGCAGCATACAGCTTCTGGTCCTTCCCCCAAATCAAAATGCCCATGAAAGGTAAACATCCGGAACTGATTCAGGACCTCAAGGCAGCCACAACAGTGCCACTAAAGACACTCATGTGAAAGGACTTCTAACACTGTTCGAGAAAGTGACAAGAACAATGGTGTAAGGACGTGAGAAGCAAGGAGGAGGGCTCCGAGGGGGACCCATGACAATGTGTCTTTTACTATAGTAAATTTTAAGACAGTTTTAATATTCATCATATTATTTTGTCATACTGTGTACGAGTACTTTCTGGTTTATTTCTGTCTTTCCCACTAGTCAGGAAGTTATAGTCACTGCTCCAACCCCTAGACCTTGCTATGGGACAGTGCCTGGGACTGAGCAGGAAAATGAGGGAGTCAGTGAAGGGATGAATGAGTGAATGGGTTTCCTCCTCTTAGACAGACATTTTGGAAAATCAACACATCGGTTCCCATGCTCACATCAGCCCGGCAATGTGTGTCCCTGTGACTCACATGCCCAGACTCACATGTGTGAGTGTTGGTTTACTCTCGGTTTGGAGAGAAAGGAGAAGGGAAGGAATGCTGGGCATGGCATGCCTACCATGTGCTGCTCTGCCTATGTAACTGACACCTCGTAAGCACTCGAGGATCGTCTCCATGTACAGCTGGAGAAACTGAGGCTTGCTTTCTGCTGTGTCACCAGCGACACCCTTGCCAGCATAACCATCTGGTGAGCCGAACTGCACCACACTGGAGAGGGTCAGCAAGCAGCTCAAGGTCACCAAACTAGCAAGCAATGGAGCCAGAATTTGTCCCTAGCACTGCTCAGTTCTAGCCAGTGCTCAATGGCTGCCACCCGAGCCCACAAAAACACAACCCATTAACATCCAGACATGCCAAAGGGCAGGTCTATCCAGACCCCAACACACCCTGACCCAAGGCAGCTCACAGGTGCCCAAGGGCCTTGGCTTGAGCAAATCTTGCAGCCTGAGGGCTGCTGACGCTTCTTCCTGCCCCCTGCCCCATTCCAGAATGCCAGCCTCCTATATTCTACTATGGGGGGGGGTGGCAAAAATAATGTTTTATATATGCCTTCTGTGGTTCAAAGAATTACTTTTTCAATAGCCAGTTTTGAGCCACGTAGCACATTAGGAAGATGCCATAGACTTATTCTGTGCCAGAAGGAATCTAATAACCATTAAAAGCAGGAGCAACATTTCAGTTTTAAATTTTTTGAAACATGCTTTTGCTGTATAGCTCAGGCTGGCCTCAAACTCCCCATGCAGCCCAGGCTGGCCTAGAACTCATGATCCTCCTGCCTCAGCTTCCCAAGGACTAACAAACTGTTTCTGTGATGAATCAGAAGGTAAAATGCTTTAGGCTCTGTAGGACCACAGGCCAAACTGAGGACATCACACAGGGATTTCTATGTAATTTTCACATGTCGCCAAAGTTGTTCTTCTTTTGCCTTTTCTTCCCCCAAACAATTATAATATAAAACCACTCTCAGCTCACAAGCTGCACAGAAAGGTAACAGGCCAGTTTGGCCTATGATCTACAGTTTGTTAGCTCCTGATTTTATTTGTTTTGTTTTGTCTTTTTGAGACAGGGTTTCACTGTGCAGTTCATGCTGGCCTTGAACTCACTTTGTAACCCAGGCTGGCCTCAAACTTGCAGTGATTCTCCTGCCTCAGCCTCCTGAATGCTGGACAGGCATGCACCACCACATCTGGCATAGCCCCTGATTTAAATTAATATTTTCTGCTGACTGTGGTGGCACAGTCCTGTGATTTCACCACTAGGGAGGCTGAAACAGAAGGATTGCTGTGAGTTTGAGGCCAGCCTGGGCTACAGAGTGAATTCAAGATCAGCCTGAACTACATGGTGAAACTCTGTCTCAAAACATCAAAATAAATAAACAGATTCTTTTTTTTTTTTTTTTTGAGGCCAGGTCTGTCTATGTTTCCTAGACAGGATTCAAGCTCATAGGCCCAAGTGAGTCTCCTGCCTCGGCCTCCCAAGTACCCCAGATTGTAGGCATCAGTCACCATACCCCAAAGCAGTATTTTAGAAACATTGACATGCTGAGCTCTTCCCGATGGGCTTGTTAAATCAGTTTTCTGGGCCTTTACTCAGAGATGCTGATTCAGAAAAGTCTGCATGGGGCCTCAGAACCTGCATTTCTGTCTGGAGGACAGACCGTGCTGTGGCTGCATCTCTACTGACTACTTGGGGAGCAGCATTCATGCTCTAAAGCACCCCAGTTTATGGATGAGGAAACGGAGGCTCAGGTGAGCGCTGTCACACCAGTAGGTGAGGTAATGGCTGCCCGGCCAGTTCCCAGCACTGTTCTGCTACGGGAACCTCTGTGTCTCCTTAACTCGTGATTAGGCTCACTCTTCCCAGCCTCTGGATGAACTCTTCTTTCTGCCAGGACACAGTCTTCAACCCCCACTCTCGAAATCACATCTTCACATCAAGATCTCCCTCAAGTCTCCTGGCCTTTGAAGCCCTCCCTGCCCTCCCCAAACCCGGCTGCTCTTTCTTGCCGCAGCTGTCTGCACATAGCTGTGTATAATGCCCGCACGCCTAACTTTGAAGCCAGGGACCACGTTACTCCTGGTACAGTGCCTGGCAAATAGTAGGTAGGACAGAAATATGCACCGAAGGAAAGACCGTGTGTGAGTGGGTGGATGAATGAGTGGGGGGAGCAATTGAGTAAACATTCTCCCTGATCTATGGCTTGAAAACAATTTTTATGGCAAAGTCCAGACCAGACCCAAATTCTACTAAAATACAAGCTCTAGAGTCTACTCCACAGCTATTTACACACCAACTATGCAGACAGCAGTATTATATTTTTTTGAGTGTGTCTAGAGTACATAGCATACAGCAAGCCTTGTACTAAGTACGCCTGCCTTTACTAGCCCTATCTTTTAATAACTAGAAAATGGATGGCAGAACAGAGAGGTAGCACAGCTTGCCCAGAGCCACACAGCAAATCATATCAGCTACTTCTGTGCCAGCTGTCCTGCCCTTCCCACCGCCCCCCTCAGTGTCCCTCCCGCTATGGCCCCACCCAGCCCTGCAGGTCCCAGGCCGGGCTCACCTCCATCTGCGTAGGTCTCAGTGCCATAGCCATCCTGCAGACCGTTGTTCCAAGTGCCCTCATACTTGGCACCGCTGCTGGAGCTCTGCCGGGTTCCGTAGCGTCCCTTAAAGCCATGAGTCCATTCCCCCTTGTAGAGCCAGCGCCCCTTGGTCTCTATGCCGAGCCCGTGCCGTTTGCCCTGGCTCCAGTATCCCTCGAAGGTGTTTCCGCTGGGCCAGGTGTAGACACCTGCCACTTCAAAGCCAAAGTTCCAAGAGCCGGAGTATTCGCCCTGGCCCTTGGGGCCGGTGCACAGTCCATGTCCGTGCGCCTTCCCCCCCTCCCAACCCCCACAGTATGCCCCGCCATCATCAAAGTCAAAGCGACCCCCGCTCATCTCATCCTCACCCCCTACCACCTCGCCGTCCTCCAGCTTGGGTGCAGGGGCTGTCCGGGAAAACTGACACTGTCCAGGCACCCTCGGTCTGAGCCCCCAGACTCACCACCGCGCCCCTGGAGGAGGGAAGCAAGAGGCTAGCAGAGGCTGAAAGAGCCCAGGAGCCAGGTCAGCATTAGGGGTGCTGGTGAGAGCCATGCCTGGGGCCCCCCTTAGTCAGAGGAAGGCTGCCACTGGTGAAGGAAGCAAGCAGGGAAGACTCAAATGTCCCCACCAAGCGTCCCAAGTCTGGCTTCCATGGAGTCGGAGGGAAAAGCTGTGATCCCTTTAAGAAGCACAGTGAAGGGTGTTGGGTAGAGGGGTCCCGGTATCCAGAGGGGCCCGTTTCCCCAGTGGCAGCCCCAGCCCAGGCAGATTTCCCGAAGGCCGCCCCTGGCCCCCTTCTCCTCCACCCCAGTGGGTGTGCAGTCCAGATCTCCCTGCCGCTGCCCCGCCCCTTCTCCAGCCCTGCCCTCCTCCTGGGACAGAAAGGTCAGTGTTGCCCTAACAAGGCCATTGGATCTCACAGGCTGCTCCCAAAATAACCCCTGGGCAGCCAAGCCTCCCTCGAAGCAGGAGGGAGGGGTGTTTCAAACAGAGCTGTGGCTGCAGACCCAGGCAGGGGCTGGAGGGCAGGGAAGGAAGCCAAGAGTTAAGTGCAGGCAGCCCGGGCCACTTTTGGGTCTTCCCTCCCCATGGGTAGGTGCTGCCTTCTATCTCAGTGTCCTGTGGACAGGGAGGGGTAGGGGATACCAAGTGCAGCACCCCTGGACCCTTCAGCTCCCCCGGCATGCACAGGCTGGCAAACCTTAGATGCCCCTGCCACCCGCACTCTCCAACGGGCCCTGGGGCTCCAGCGCCACTGCCAACCCCATTAAGGAAGGGGGTGACCTAAAGAGAAAGCAACAGGCACAGTTTCCCGTTTGCTTTTGACTGCAGAGGGACACTCAGGAAGAGAGGTGAGGTTCTGGCCACAGAGTATGGAAGATACAGAAGATCCGAGACAGCGCCCATGCACAATCCTAAATCCTCTCCACCCCAGGAACCCAGGGAGAATTCAAGGCTAAACCCACCGTCTGCTTGCTGTCGTGCTCCCTGAAGGGCAGACACCATCCTGAAGGGGAAGAGGTTGTCCCCTGTTTATTGCTGAGACCCGGGATTGCAGGTTGTGAGGAATGAAATCCACGAAGAAATACTCAAGGATCAAGGCTCATGACTTTTGTTAAAACTTCCTTTCCAAACTCTTTGCTCTAGTGTCCTCAGAGCCAGAGGCCAGGCGTCAGAGAGCTCTTGGGACAGGGTCAAGAGCTAAGGGCCTGGGTAGATTCCCAGCACTCAGGTTCCCACCAAACTCTAGTACAAAGAACAAATAAATCTCCAGTGACCATAAGCTGTGTCTGAGCTAACGATTGTAAATTCCAACCAAGCCCAGGGGTGACAGTACAGAGTACCTCAGGGGAAGGTAAGGACCTCCAAGGTTAGGCAGCTGTGTGTGTGTGTGTGTGTAAGACAGACAGACAGACAAAGAGGGAGACAGAGAGAGACAGATAAAAGAGAGGGAGGGAGACAGAGAGAAGGGGGAGAGAGACAGAGAAAAGCAAGGAGAGAGACACAGAAAGGAGAGAGGGAGAGGAGGAGTAGATGGGTTGGGATACGAAACACCAAAAAAAGCAAAGCCACTGGAGACTAGAGCCATTAGACTATTTCCTGACTTCAAACATATCTGACGTACTTCTAAATCCCATGGCAATGAGGGGACATAAATTTCTGGCAGAAGTTTTATTCTTATTTCAGAAATGGGCAGAAAATGTTCCCTCCTTTCTGCTCTGCTGATGACTAGGTCTTAGGACTGAACAGTGGGCAAAGATGGTCATTCAGCCCAGCAGCCTGCCCTGTAGCCAGAAGGACAACAGTTTGCTCCCCAAAATCATCTCAAAGGACACCTCAGCGCTGTCTCCAGGGGGTTCTGCATTCTCACTGCTCCCTGAGGAGTCAGAGCGGCAGCGCTGTCCAAGAAAAATGGAAGAGAATGTGGAAAGGAGTGTGAGCCTGCTGTAACTAATGCCATCCGACTCTAGAGGGAGAGGACATGGGTCACCGAATTCCTTCTAAAAGCTCCCCAGATAAATCCTGTCCCTGGTTAAAAACTTCTCTAAGTTTTCAAATAATGGAAGTTTCTTAATAGCAACTATAAGTTATAGATTCATTTACTTTCTACAGGCTGTAGTTTGGCTTTCTACAGGGCAGGTAGTTTTGGAATTAGATATGTGACCACATCCCAGGTCGCCCCTCACAAGCAAGTGACTTTTGTAAACATTTAGGTAAAATTCAGATTGCCAACTTTGGCCTTGGCCTTACCAGCCCAGCAGACAAAATCAGCACTTATTTTGGCTTGTTTCTAATCTTGTGCATTTCAGGGAAAGGGAGCCCCCTTGTGGCCGTATGTGCATTTCAAGTTTGTCCTTAGAAAAAATAGTTCTTAAAACAAAGTGGAATTTCCAAAAGCTGAAATGAATTTTAAATCGCATTTAAAGGTAGCTGTCAGCCCTCTCTCTTCTTCCCGGCTATTTTTTCACTGTCTGGTCCTGTTCTGGTCAAAGGTCGTCACTTCATCCCGTTGTTACCTCCTTGCCATTTTAAGCCCGGCCACTTCCTGAGAGAACCCAAGAAGGAAGAGTCCTGAGCAGAAGAGGACCGTGCCCAGGCAGCTGGAGTTCTGAGGTCCTGAGCCCGGCTGAGGAAGCCTGCGCTTCCCAGGGGCCTTTCCAGACCGGTCTCCCCAGGGGGGCAGCTGCCATCCCACAGGCTGGCTCATTTTCCCAATCGAGAGTCACTTGAGGCAGGCATTTTCTTCATTCCAAAGAATACACAGCACCTCATCTTGGGTGGACCCTGACTTCCCCATCTGCATGGTAGGCACATTTGTCAGCAGCCGAGCAGCTGACTCCCTTCTGGAAAGGCTTTCTCAGTTGATTTCTAGGATGGACCTGCCCATGCTCCACTGCTTCCTTCTCGGTGCCTGAACTCTGTACCTCAGGGATGTGCAGAGCTTAGTCTTTTTTTTTTTCTTTTTCTTTTTGAGACAGGGTCTTAGGCTGGCTTTGAGCTCTCTTTGTAACCCAGGCTGGTCTTGAACTCACAATAATCCTCCTGCCTGGAGTGCTAGGATTACAGGAGTGGGCCACCATGCCTGGCTGCTGACTTGTTTTTTTTCAAACAGGATGTTACTATGTTGTCCAGGCTGGCCTTGAACTTACGGGCTGAAGTGATCCTCCTACCTCACCTTGCTGAGTCCCCGGGACTCCAGCTGCAGTCCGCCGCTGATCTCTGTACCTTCTGCGTAGGTGATCTTCGTTGTACAAACACTCACATACTGATGATGGCTCTTTTATTGGCCTCTCCAAACCACATCTCCTGGTTCCAGTCATCACCCAACCATGTACTCAATAGCTCCACATGGATCAAAAGCATCTCACACTTGACAAGAACAAAACTAAACTCATTTCCCCTTCAAATCTGCACCGACTCTTAGCTCCTTAAAAGCTTTGGGGTCATCCTTAATTCCTCTCTCATACCCTGTATCCAACCCACTAGTAAATCCCTTCAGCTCTACCTTCAAAGTAATTGCAAACCACGTAATAGTTCCTGCACTGTCAACTGTCCAGCCACCACAAACCAGCGCTCGACCCAGGGCAAGCCTCCTGACTGCTGTGCTTGCCTCCCTTGGTCTCCTCTAGGCGGCAGTTGGTGCTCCTTTAAAGGGTCATCTCCTAATCTCAGCATTTGGGAGGCGGAGGCAGGAGGGAAACAAGTTTGAGTCAACCTTGGCTACATGGTAAATTCAAGCCCAGATCTTGTCTCATAGTGAGACCTTTTCTCAAAAATAAATCTTGTCTCTCTTCCTTGCTCACTCCCTAATTAGCTCTTTATCTCATTGCTAACAGCCAGCGCCTTTAAGATCTCCCCATAAGCTCCCCCCATCCCCCGGCTGCCATCACCAGCATCCTTCCGATTACACCTAACTGTAACTTTTGTTTCCTTCTGCCAAAATTGCACTCCTCCCAAAGGAGCTCACTCCCTCCCTTCCTCCAGGTCTCTGCTCAGAAACTGTCTTATCACACAGAAGCTTCTCTGACGACAGAACTGTCAAATAAAATAGAAACCTGAGCCCTTCCTCCCTACCACTCACATTCCTCACCTTCCTCCACAGAGGATAGGAATAGTGTTGTGCTTACTTTTCTAGTTCTGGTACCTAGCGTGTCTGGTGTAATGCACACACTTGAGAGATTTAAAAGACTGTTATGCTCACTCAAGAGTCAACTAAAGACAGAAGGCAGGATGCCAGCCTTCAGAACACCACAATGTAACTTAAAACAATTCCTTAATACACAAACTAAATCCATTTTCCAGTATGAGAGTAAATCACATCCACAGATAAAAGTCCAATGTCCTGCGATAAAGTTGGTCCAGTATGGTCTGAGCAGAATAACTTCTACTCTTTGATAAGATTTGAGCTGGGCCTGGTGGCGCACTCCTGTAATCTCAGCACTTGGGAGGCTGACGCAGAATTGTCTGCAAGTTCAAGACCAGCGTGATCTACAAAGTGAGCCCAAGACCAGCCTGAGCTGCATAGTGAGACTGTCTCAAAAAGAAAAAAAAAAAATGAATGGGGTATTAGTAATCTATAATGTATCCTCATAAATCTGGAATGCCTAACCTTCATCCTAGGTTTCAATAGGTTACTAGACCATTGGAACTTTTATATTTTCAATCCTTATACCCTACTGACTCTGTACAAAAAGATACTATCTCCCAGTACCCCATCCCCCAGATAGTACCTCTTTTCATTCTCGTGATTATTAATATATATTAATAACCAGACCACTGTTTGAAAAGCAAACAAAAAGGGCCTCATGACTTTGGAACTAATCTAAACTGTGTATGAATCAAGTAGCTCACTACAAGTTAACTCTCCAATAAAAAAGTGAGACAGAATGCTAATTGTAGGTGTGGGTAGGATTAGTACCTTTTCAACCAGCTTAAATGGACTCTAGATATTTGAGAGGGTGGTTTAGGAATCCCTGGGAGTTCTGAGACTCTTAAGGAATCTGAGGTTCAACTAATTTCATGCCACTAAGACATTGCTCATTCTCTCAAGTGTACAATGGAGTCTGCTGAAAATGATGTGATATCTGGAGTGAATACAGAGCAGACATGAGTACTTCTATGACAATGAACACTCCTATGAAACCTGCATAAATGTAAAACAATGCCACTTTTCCCATTTAATGTTTGTTTCAGAAAAGCCATCTTTAATTTTAAAATGCTAGCTTACAACCAGTTATTCATGTTTTATAAATTTCTTAGCTGGAACTTCTAACCTGGCAAATATTGAGCTCTGATCCACATAAATTCTCTTTGGGGTGCTGAATTTGTGGTGTAAAGAACAAGTTTGAGAACTGCTGCCTTTGACATACGAGGTAGTGCATCTATGATCACCACTGAAAACCCTGTCAGTTAGTTTTCAGGGCCATGATAACATTTTGCTTCCTTGTTCTCATCACAGCCTTCAGATGCTACTAAATCCAGCAAATAGCAAGGAATTAGCAAAAAATTAGCCAGCAACTAGCAAGGGGCCAGATGTAGTGGTACACACCTGTAATCCCAGACACTCAGGAGGCTGAGGCAGGAGATCACCGAGTTTGAGGCCAGCCAGGAGTACAAAGTAAGTTCCAGGCCAACCTGAACTGCATAGAGAAATCCTCTCAAACAAAAAACAATTAGCAAGGGTCTTCTACACTTCCTACCTGTCCCAAGTATAAATCACCTATGAGCCCACTGTCACGAATCAACTATGCCGTCAGTGGGATGTTCTGGCAAACAGTAAAGGCTCACTTTGTAATCTGCACAAAGCAAATTTCCTATTACTATTATGTTAACATGCCTAGATATTTTCACTGGATTTTGTGGGCATGCTTAAGATGGTATGAATTATACAAATTTTGTGGTATATACAACATTCATATTGCAACTACCTGAAAAAGCTAAGAACTCACATTCCAGCTAAAATAAGCATATTTAAAAAAAGAATCTTGCAGGGAATTTTGGAAGGGCTGACTAGACATGTGTTAGAATATACCATGTAAAAAATTATCTTTGGAGGTTGTATAATCAAAGAGCTAATAAACACCTACAGCATTTGAAACTGAGGTATGAGACATACTACAACTGATCAAAACAGGCCTTAAATAAGTGTCAGAAGACACACTCTAGTTTCAAATATTATACTTCCTCCTTCCAACTGACACAGCTTTGAGAAACTTCACATAGCATGTCTCAAGGTGAACAGCACCAGCAGGGGTTTATTTAGTGATGGTTAGTGACACTCAAACAATACAGGGAAGCCAGCTAGTTTATTCAAATTGAATCTAGATTTCAGATCTCTGGTTTGACAACATAAAAAACCTTTAATGACACAAATCCCACATTAAATCATAGTTGGTTTAAGTCAGTCTTACAACTTCTAATACTCTGAGCTGGCACTACAACACGACAAATGTTTGATCCGGTTATAAAACATTTGATTTTCCTTAGCTATCAAATCTTAAACATGAAAAACTAAAGTTTTACAAAGGCTTTCACCATAAACCCACTGCTGCCAGTCTCCAATAACTGCTTCTTCATCCCCCTAAAACACTTTTGGATGAGAAGCATTTTCTCTGATCTGCTTGTCTTGGTGGGTATATAAGAACTCAGAGGGTAAATTTAAAGAATGAAGTTTAATTAAGATGCCAAGAAAAGTTTTTATTGCAAGCACAGTGAGCAGAAAGAGATGTCTTCTCACAAAGTGGCCACAAAGTCAGCCGTTAACTAAATCTCTTTGACAACCCTTCATTGGTTTAAAGCACACGAGTAAGCTTCTGGCTATCAAGTGTACATCATCTCTGCCATGTGAGACATTTTCTTGGGGATATACAAGTAATACTCCATGTAGCCTGATAGGTCCTCAATGGTCACATCATCCACATAGACTCGAGCTTGCTCAGAACAGGTACGGGGAGAGCCAGACAGAGTTCTTGTATGCAGCGACTGAGAGTAGTCCTCTAGAGTGGAAATTCGTTCTGGGACCAGGGGAGGGACATTCTGCAGGCCTGAAAATGAATACACTTCCATGTCATGCCATCTCTTACATTGGCACTCCTTGCCTACACAGGCACATTGTTTGCCCTGGTTTAACTTGGAAACAGACCGAAAGTCAGAGAGATCATTGGCCTTGAGAGTTGCTTGAGACACTTGGGTAGCATTAGAGGAGTCTTCGGTCTTAATTTCCAATGGGAGCCTGGGAACCGAAGTTCTCAAAGACTCAACAACTGCCCCTGTATGATTAGCATCAAGAGAAGCAGAACTTTCTCCCACACTGAACTCTTTGTGGGTTGAAATTCCCAGCCCGCTGCTGCCATCAGGTGTATCAGTCTGGCTTTTATGCTTAAGCTGGCTGCTGGAAGGAGATGCTATTGTACTGCAATGTATGAACTTTGGAGGATGAAGGACAGGAGACTTAGAACGTCGACGTCGCTGGGTTCTCACTGCTCCTCGTGAAGACTTCCTTGTAGACCTAAGACAGAAAAATATACAAGAAAATGTTGGGATACAGAGCCCTAATAGCTTCCTTATAAAAGCTGGAAATATACTCTCTCTCGGCTTTGTAAGTTTAAGGTCACATACTGCCGCCAAAAAGAGGTACCTGCTCCATTTCCAAGCTGCCTGTTTGTTTAGTCTCAAAAACTTCAATCTTTCCTTATTAGAAGCTACAGAAACAAGAAAGAAAACTGAATCACTTGGACTAAATGTATGATGTAGAAGAATACTTGTCTGGTTTCCATCCTGGCATTTGGAACCTTTGACAGTGGACATGGTCAAAGTGCAAAGAATCCTGTACAGACAGACTGATGCTGTAAAGCCTAATGTGCCCTAACCCTGGAAATAACTGCAATACAGGGTAAGCTAATGCTACCAATAGCCATTTCGACAGTGTCAGATTTATGGTTAATTTCATATCATTGGTAACAGCTAACAAACAAAAAGGATTTAGACTCTCTTAGGTCTTTGGATACCATGAATCAGATAAATATATAACTAATTATAAAACATTTGAATAAAAGAAATTAAAATTAGCTGGGCATGGTTGAATATACCTGTGTATCTAGCTACTATAGAGGTTGAAACAGAAGGATCATGAGTTCAAGGCAAGCCTGAACAACTCGGTAAGACATTATCTCAAAATAAAAATAAAAAAGGCTAGGGATATAGCTTAGTGTGAAGGTCCTGGTTCAATCCCCACTACTACAAAATGAACAAATAAAATTGCATTTTGAATTAAACTAATTTGGAAAGAGCTAAGAATCACCAAACTGGAAGATAAACCTGATTCATAACACGTAAGTGCAAATAGCTGCCTGGGGTCAGATGTGGTGCCTCTACTTGGTTTGGAGAGGGAAGCTAGGGATTAATCGTTTGGTTTTGCTTATGCTAAGCACATGCTGTACCATTGAGCTATACCCTGAGCACCCCAACCTATTTCAATACAGCCTTCAGACAGTACACCAATGGGCTAGCACTGGGATTAGTCTAATCCCGAATGCCATGCCTCTTCTTCCTTCCATTCCCCTCTTGTCTGCTGCTTTTCTAGCCAGTGGGCATGGCACGCCACCTACAGGGCCCACAGTAACTACCACCTACATACTAGCACCACTTGCTGGGCGCCAAGAGTTAAAATCTCAATTCAAGACTCCCAACCAATGCAAGGATATTTGGAGGACATAAGGACAAGCTGCAATCTGGTTGTCACTGAGTTAGAGTAAAACCAGACCCACTCATTCTGCCAGGGTCTCTCTCTCAAGCTATTAATTTCATCCCAAGACTCAGAAGTGTGTGTCTTAGCTAGCAGGGTCCATCATATGGAAACAGCGTGGGATAAGAGCTGTCTCTCTTATATAAATACAGACTTGTAAAATATCTTTACATTTTGGCTTCCAAAGTCTAAAATATTTTCCATGTTATCCTTTTAAAAAATAGCCTGTCCATCCCTCACCTAAAAGATAGTAGACAGAAGAACTTAGAAAAAAATATAAAAGACGAATAGAATACTGAGTAAGTCTAGAGTCTCTAAAGAACACAGAGAATAAAAGACAAGTGATTTTTGAGAATTATCTGAATTGATCAATAAAATCTATAGTTACAGGAAAACTGTAAGAGAATAAAGAAATCCACATCTAAGCTCAGTATGATAAAGAAACTATAGCACACCAAAAACAAAATATATCAAGAGCAGCCAGAGATAAGGCAGATTTCCAAAAGAGTAACAAAATTAAACTCATGGTAAGCCTTCAAATACCAACACAATTAAGTAGACAATGAACAGTATCGTCAAGTGCTAAAGAAAATAGCTGTTAACCTAGAAGTATGATTTCATTTATATCCAGTCTATCTTTCAAAAACAAAGATGAAGCCAGGTATGGTGGTGCGTATTTGTAATTCCATAAACTCTTAGAATGAAGCAGAAGGATCAACAGTTCAAGCCCAGCTTGGGCAACTTAGTAAAGATCCTATCTCAAAATAAAAACACAATGTGAAGGCCTTGGGTTCAATTCCTAGTATTGCTGAAAGAAGAAAGAAGAAAAAAAAAAAAGAAGCAGCAGCAGAAAAGAAAAAGAAACCAAAAAGACAAACAAAGTATATTTACCAATAGGACATGAGACATGAATTGTAGAAAATAGTTTATTTAAGTAACTTATAGGTAAGGCAGCTAGCTAGCTAGGGGATTTTGGGGAACTCAGTATATCTGACATCTAGCAGGCTGGGAATTATATTTTTCCCCTATATCTCTACGAAGCACTCTATAACTGGGCTACATAAGCAGCTCTGGGGATCCCACTGCAATGTATTACATGTAGATTATGTGATGCACAAACCTATTTACTAGTAGAAGATTGTTCGCTAAAGGAACTATTTTAAGAAGAAAGAAGGGGATACATACTATCTGGAAGGTCTAAGATGTAAAACTAACGAGCAGAGAAACTTTTATGTAGATAAATATAAGTAAACACTGCTTTATAGTAATAAAGCCTAATTTCTGATATTAAAAGTGACAACTGAAATACCGGGCAACTACATCATAGAAGTCATGCAATCAGAACAAAAAGTTCTACAGAGTAGGTTTATAATACTAACTTTTATTTCTGCCAAAAGCATACATGGAGGGACTGGGGATTTAGCTCAGTGGCATAAGTACTTGCCTTGCAAGCAGGCGGTCGTGAGTTCGATCCCTGGTACCGATAAAAATGAGAAAGACAAAAAAAAAAAAAAAAAAAAAAAGCATACATGGAGGTGGGAGTGTTTTTCTGTGAGCTTGTCTGGAGGCTTTAGAGGGGGAGCAGAGCTACTTGTGTACCCCTGAATGAGGAATTGGTCCTCCTCTACTGTGGGTGGTTGTCCTCTTCAATGGAGCACAGTTTTGGGAAGGACATTCATGGAGCAGTGAGGGAGGAAAAGGATACCTCTCTAGGCAGCTAGATTAATCAAATCAACTCTGGCAATCAACAGAGTGACAGATCACTCTCACACTTGGGACTGGTTTTTATTAAAAGTAGCACTCTGGAAGGGTAAGGCAAGAGGATCACAAGCTCAAGCCCACCCTGAGTAACTTAGAAAGTCTTAAAATTAAAAAAAATAAGAAAAGGCTAGGGATGTAGCTCAGTGTTTAAGGTCTTAGGTTCAATCCCCAGCATAGCTTGCTCTCTCGCATCCAAAACACACACACACACACACACACACACACACAGAGAGAGAGAGAGAGACAGAGAAAGACAGCAGACAAAGACAGAAAGAGAAAGAGAAATTTCAAGGTGAACTACTAAAAGAATGAATAGTATCAATATACAGTTCTAAATCAGATAAGGAAAAGTGGCAGGGGGAAAAAGTAAATAAAACATTTCAAATAATTTTTTTTAAAAGACGAAGAGGGCAAGAAATGTTAAAAAAAGGTGGGGGGACAGCAGAACAAAACAAAGTAAAAAGTGAAATCCAATAACACCAACAACCAAAATAAATCTAAAGCACTCCCCAGCTAAGATCTCAATTATCAGACTGAATAAAACAGAACAAACAGAACCAAGTCATATGCTATTTATGTAAGACACATCTAAAATTTATATGCACAGAATGGTTGAAATGGCAAAAGATATACTATGCAAATACTAAAAGAAAACTGAACTTTATTAATTCCAGACAAAAACCATATACGATTAGTACCTTAGTTCATGAATGCTTCTATCTGCAAACAATTCAATTCATAAACAAAGCATTCAGTAAAATTTTGTTTCCATTTGCAAATTCCATATTGGGTGACCAACACCACCACAGTCATCTTCCTTCAAACACAAACACAGTCATCTTCTCCAAAATTGTAAAACAAATTAAATATTTAAACCAAGGTACCACTGTAATGGTTTTATAAAAACTACATGACAAATATCCCAACTCCCCAGGAATATTCTAAACTTGAATGAATCTAAGCTTTATGAACCTAACAAAATAATCCCAAAATATATAAAGCAGAAACATAGAACTTAAAAGGTAAAATAGATAAATTTTACACAGATTTCAACACATCTCTCTATTATTAATAGGTTAATGGCCAGAAAAGGATACAAAATCTCAAGCTTTCACCCCATAAACCCAAATATCCCCTTTTCCCTTTTGTGATACTAGAGATTGAACCCAGGTCCTTATTCATGCTAGTCAAGGGCTCTACCTCTGAAGCACTCCAGCCCTTTAAATTTTGACAAAAGATCTCAGTAAGTTGCCTATTTTGGCCTCAAACTGTTGATCATGTTAATGAGTAGCTGGTATTACAAGGATGTGCAGCCATGCCCAGCCTCGTATACCAAATTTAAAAGTTTGAATGGATACAGAACTCAAGAAGAGTTACACAAAAGACATTCTACAACACATGTGCATTTATAAAAACTGCCACTGAACCAGCCATAGAGAAGGTCTCAGCAAATTTATGACTGAAAAGAATGAGTTCTCTTAATTGCTGTGCATTGGGTTCTATATCATGGCACACTTTTTTTTTCAATAATATTTTAAGGTACCAGGATAAAAATTCTATCAACAAGAAGCTCTTACCCATGCCAACTGTCTTTAGATGGACATGTGGCTTTAGGTTTGGTATCATCTACTGCTGCTCTAACTGATGCTCTAACATTTGTGCCTTCTCCAACAGACAGTGATGCGATGGACCTGAAGACAAGAACAAAAGTTTACTGCTACAGAAAACTCTAAATGAAAACACATTGCTCTAACTCAAATATCACTTTTAGCAATATCTTTATTTTCCATTTTTCAAAATTTCGTCAGATTTTAATATAAATTTTCCTCCAAAAGTAAATCTAGAAGATCCCTAAAGCTCATGGTTGCAAAATCACAAGCCAAAGAATGGTTCATAAGTATAGACAGCAGCAAGATAGAAATAGACTTTTAGCCTGTTTATCTGGGGCAGATTGCACCTCACTTTCAGTGAGAATGTTAATAACACTGACCATTTATTTCAGGTAGGCAAACCAGGCTGTGGGAACTAAGTTTGAAAGCAAAACCTTTAGGAGTTCAATCCAACTGTAAAATGAGTATATATTTAAACAGCATACAACTTTCAAAAATATTCTAATTTCTGCAAACCAATAAACTTGAAATATTCAGGGTTCAATCTTGAGTTTAAAAGTATACAGGTAGCCGGGCGTAGTGGCTCACACCTGTAATAACAGCACTCGGGAGGCTGAGGCAGGAGGATCGTTGCAAGTTTGAAACCAGCCTGGGCTACAAAGTGAGCTCAAGGCCAGACTGAACTGCATAGAGAGACCTGCTTCAAAAAGACAAACAAAAAAGTATACCGGTAGCCAGGGATTTAGCTCAGCAGCGTAAGCACCTTCCTTGTAAGTGTGCAATCATGAGTTCTATCCTGGGTACCAAAAAGAAAAAAGGATACAGGTAATATAGTTTCTAGTAAAGAACATTAACAAATTTTAAAAAAAGAACTAAGCCAGGCGTGGTGGCACATGCCCGTAACCCTAGCATTCAGGAGGCTAAGGCAGGAGGATCCTTGTGAGTTCAAGACCAGACTGGGCTACAAAGTGAGCTCAAGGCCAGCCTGAACGACATAGCGAGATCCTGTCTCAAAAAGACAAAAAAAGAACCATAACCTTACAACCTGGAGACTACCAACGTTCACATTTTGGTAAAAATTCTTCTAGATTTAATACATACACAGATACACACAATAAACACATATACATAAGCACACCTGGCTCCCACTATACATGCTATGATACTAACAAAAATCTTTTAGAAAAAAATTCATCTAAAAAAGATGCTTACTGAAACAAAGTACAAAGTAACTGTGTATAACCTAAATATCCCACAAGAAAAAAATACTGTATTACATAAATACGGCATATCTATGTGACAAACCATTAAGAATCTATTAAAACTTACTTGTACCGAAGAACTTTTAATGATAAGACAGCATACTTACAATACCAGGAGAAAACAGCACATAACACCTATATATATATACTCTCAACTATCTAAAAAAAAGTATATGGTATGTACAGATAGTAAAATAGATTATGGTAAATTATAAGTTAACTGTTGTCTATTCTTATACTGTTTCTGTAAATTTTTCTCTAATATACATGTATTATTTTAGTCCAGTATAAACGATTATGTTGTTTTCTAATAAATACATACATATTTGTCCTGATAGGACAAACACCTTAGGAATCAAAACCTGTTGAGCAGGATCATGCTAAATTCCTAGCAAGGCTTGGTTCATTTTATGAGTCAGTCCCTCAGAAGTTCCATTTATGAATCGGCAACAAAATGAAACTAAAAATGTAGGTACACTATACAAGTCTTACTCTGCTTAGTCATGCTAATAATATACCTTCTATTCTTACTTGTTTTTCCCAATGTTCTCCAGGGCTCTTCCTCCGCCTGTAATTTCACTCAAGGTAGATCACATACTACAATTTCATCCATATAATATACATATACTTAGATGATATTTAGTAATGATCCAAGTAATTTTTAACAGCACCAAAATGGCTTAATTTTACATTCCAATTCCTTACAACATCAGGAAAGAAGTCTGTATATCAAGAATTACTTATGTAAGTTAACACACTAATGGGCTTATATGTGTACCTGTGTGTGTATTCATAGTATCTTCGTGCTTTTTAAAGTGACTTCTGTACCAGAAATCGCAGAACAATACACTTCAACCACAATCTGAAACTATCTGCTTTTCTGCTTCATTTCCATTTCACAAAACAGCTTATCAAGGAATTAACAGAAATGGCAAGGTGATTATAGTGGAAAAACAATGGAAAATGTTACCTTTTTAAAGTATCGTGGAAGCAAATGCCATCTTTTAACAATTGTACAAATCTATTAATATAAATCTCATTTGTTAGATCAAAGATAATGCTAGCAGTAGACAGACAGCTAGTACTGAGGGCACAATGAGTAACATGTTAGTGATTATAATTACTTTACTTGTAGATTCTTCTAGTTAGCTTCCAGTGTTTAGTTTCCATTCATAAAAATAAGAATTCTTACATCCACTGAAATTGTGAGATTTCTTCTGGGTGGGGCAAAGAACTGGGGCGAGAAGTAGCTTACACATAACATTTTGTAAATGGTGAAACATTAACATTCAGACAGCAGCTGGTCTGCAGGTGCTCTAATTAAGTTTGACCAAAGGGTCCAAGATTATTGATCTCAGTGACAGAACCCTACTGAATAGAGGTTTCCATAGTGATAGACTCAGCAAGCAGAAACCATGAAATCAACTATGTCTTCATAGATTTCTATTGGACCAATTCACTTTTGGTGAAAAATACTGTAATTCCCCTGAGATGTATGAGGTCAACCCTGATGGCACACTGCTTGATTATCTTTGAAGTGAGCTACCTCTACAAAGCTAAAGAAAATCAAAACACTCCACCTTAAGAGTACAAATGAACAGCTACTTTCAAATTTAACAGAAAGGGTTCTTCTTAAAGTAAAATGACATGATGCAGAATTTGGTAGAATCTCATACTATTAGCGTTTATATCTTCTATAAACAATTAGACATATAAAGATGAGGAGCTCACTAAAGGAAAGGGACCAGTTAAGTCTAGTAAACAACTAACTCCAAATAATATATTACATATTTAATTACCCTGATGCATCCACTCTTAATTTCTTGAAAGCAGTTTGTAGACTCTCCTCTTCTCCGTCTTTTGCTTCGGATTTCATTGTGAAAGTTTTTACACTACTATAGATGTTCCCGTTAATACTAAAAAATAAAAAAGAATTTTTAAAGATAAACAAAGTGAAAAGTAACACCAGAAGCATGTCCTTTATTTTAAAAATCTGTATTCCTGGTAGAAGATAAAGCTCAATGGCACAGTACTTTCATAGTATATACAGTGCTGAAGGTTCAATTTCTATCACTACCAAAAACCAACCAGAAAACCCCACCTATATTCTTGATACCATTAACACAGTAAATATTGATGCATTACAACAGAATTTGAATTGTCTAGATACTTGATACTAATACCCTTGAACAGTGTTCAGAACTACATCACCTAAAATCTAGCTGCAGTGGTGGCATACACCTGCAAGTCCAGCACTTACGAGGATAGGCTGAGGCAAGATTGATTGAGGCTGGACTACAAAGTGAGACCCTATCTCAAAAAAATTTTTTTTTAAATTCTAGGTTTTACTGTACTTATCTTGTGTACTTCATGACACAAGATAGCCTTCTCTCCAAAGCAATCCTGACCCAAATATCAATATGCATGCAGATATATTTAAGAACAAGACATTATCATTGTATTAGAAACTTAATTCAATGATTACTGATCATTCCATATTCTACTTATAACTTGATACTTTTGTTAAGTAGCTTTGAATAGCTATTTAAAAAAAGGTACTTGCAACTCAAAAAGATATAGAACTTTCCTTTAGTCAAAGGGAGTAGGGAGTAAAAACTAATGTTCCATAGCAGTGTCTTTAACTAATCTTTTAACTAGTTTGATTATCCCAAATTCTCCATTTTGTCTATCTTGATTTGTACATTTAAACAAAGAGGAATGAAAAGCCCAACCAAAAGAAGTCTCTTAATAAACTCTTGAAATCTAGACTCCCAGTTAGTACCAAATCTTACATAACAACAAAGTAAAGTAGTATCCAGAAATAAAGTTTTTAAAAACAAACTTACCTTACCTCTTATTTCTAATCCCATATCCCTAACCCCATCCCCACCCCACCCCCGAGGCATAGTGCCACTCTACTAATCCTAAAATTCTCTCCCATTCCTTATCTGGTCATTTCCCAGGGGTGAATTTAATGTTATTGTTAGATCTCTACCATTCCAAAGGTCAAGTGTCATAATACGGCTAATGAAACCATGAAGAATCACAAAGCAGTGGCATTAAGCAGCAAGGAATCAAAGATTCTTCATTCATTCACTTATTTATGTGTAGAAATTAAGGTATTTTTAGGCAGATCTCTCTGGAGAAAACTGAAAACAGTTTCAAAAGAATGGCTAGCTTTCACCTCAATTTCATAAGATAAAAAATATAAATACACTCTCCATATATATATTTGCTGTTTATTTAACCAGTACATAAGTATGAAGGAAACAGTCATACAATTCCATGTATCACTGGTCTCTAATTCTCAATTTAGAGTAGGACCCCCCAAATACACAATGTCCTTTACCACTGGGAGGACGAAGGGTGCTCACATATTTTGAAGTTCCACAGCATCTAAATATAGCTGAAGCTCCATAGAATCAAAAGGGTGCTACCACTGATTGTAAATAAATTCCTCCCATTGCCAGGACTAAATTAAAGTCTGAGTTATAGTTCTCCTCCATCACTTTATGATACTAAGCCAGCCCTTACAGAATTAACACATTATCTAGGCCAGTTTCTCTAACCTTCAAGACCCCACACGGACCCTTTTTTGGGGTTCTGTGGAAATTAGTTACCATTTAGGTATACATAACATCTATATATACACACTGAATTCTATAGGCATGAATTTATTCCTTCCACAAATATTTATATAAGTCCTACCATGTCCTTGGCACTAGAGTGAATGCCTTAAGGCATAGAAGGATGAACTTGATAAGGGGGCCTGGGATCTCCATTCTCTACAAACTAGAATTTCATTCCTGTACTCTAGGAACTTACAATATAACACTATGCAAAGATGCTCTGTATGTAGATAAATAACTTTAATTACACAGTGCTGACTTAATAGCTGGGCAGGTGATCACCTTAGATGTTACTATAAACTTAACATTCTTGTTGACATACGAAAAGACTACCATCTAAAAATCAACAGGCCACAATAAAAATCTAGATACAGATTAAAACTTTAGGAATTAAGTCCTGTCTAAACTATTTTCGGATATTCAACATTTTAATTATTCACCTTTTTCTTCAATCATTCTAACTCAGAGCAAGACGTCTTTAGGCATGCTCTTTACAGCTAGATCAGCACATGTTTGTAGTTAGGCTTATTTATGCTTCTCTGTATTCCTAGTCTCCCATTTATTCACAGCAAGCCTTATAGAACTAGCTCTGTACAACAAATAAAACTCGTATGCCCTTCTGCATTAGTATTAAGTTTGAGAAAGATATTTGTCGTTTTCACCAAAGTGACTTCATGAACAATCCCCAAAGAGATCAAACTTATAACGACTTATTAGAAGTACTTTGCATTAAGTCAAGTCACATTGCAATTTAACATTGCCTCGGATTTCCCCCAAACTTTTAAGAATGACAGGTAAACTTTATGTTTTCTCTATCAAAGGGGAAATTCCTGGTTTTCTTTGAACAAATTGCAATATCACAATCTTATTTACATCTTTATGTTTTAACCAAGACTTCCTTAAACCTCAAGCCTAATTCCACGTTTCCAGAACCCGAGAACAATCACTGCCAGACCCGCATAAGCTTGTCATTACAACGTTAAAAGGTTTCGAAACTTTCCCAGACCACAGGAAGTGAGGAGCCTAAGGAAGAAAACCCTGTCCAACGACTCTCGAAGCAAACAAGAACAGGCCCCCAGGACAAAAACACATCCACACCTCTCTGCACACGACTCTTAAAATCGCACGGCTTCCTGTTAATTCTTTTCAGCCAAAATCTGGGTCTGATTAACAGAACGGGGAGAATGAATGGTCAGGACCGGGTGGGCTGGGAGCGCCGGGGACAAGGCCGCCCGGCAGTCCAGCTGGAAAGCTGCCTCGCAACAGACTCCTCGAGCCAAAACGAGCGGCTGGAGCAGGGCGGAGGCGCAAGAGAGGGAGACCCGAGCGGAGCCGCAGGGACGCCGACGAGAACGCCCGAAGAAGAGCGGGAAAAGGCGGGAAGGGGCAAAGGGCGACAAAGGAGGATGAAAAGGGGAAGCTAGGGCTGGGCGGGAGAGCGCAGAGGAGAGGGGTGGAGGCCGCGGGCAGACAGGAAGGCGGGAAGCGGCGAGGGCGCCGAGCTCCGGCTAGTCCAGGCCACAGTGGACGAGGGGCCGCGAAAGGCCCAGCCCGAGGCGGGTCCGGACAGTCCGCGCCGACAACCAACCCAACCAGAAGCCGGCGGGCCCGAAGTAAGCCTCCCGCACCCAAGCCGGACCCCGAGGCCAGGACGCGGAGTCGCTGCCTCTCCTTATTGCGTGAGGGGACCTACCTCTTCGCGGCTGGGGCGCTCTGGCGACCCAGTCCCGTCAGTTCAGATCCTCTCTCCCCGACCGCCGCGCCTGACTGACCCGGATCCAAACCCGCGGGGGGCGGCCCGCGCCTGTGAAGCCGCACTGCGCCTGCGTCACTCAGGCACGCGCCTCGCCCCCTTCTCATGCTCCTCCCACCCCAGTGACTCGGCAGCGCGGCAAGCCGCGGTTGCGCAGGCGCGGAGCAATGGCCGCGCCTCTCGGACGTCAGTGCCCGCCCCACTCCGAAGCACGTGCATCTTATGTCATTTCCTGTTATTCTTTTTGCTCTTTTTCCCTCCTCCTTGGGCTGGAAACCGGCTTTGGGGGCGTGCCTGCTTCCTCTGCTGTCAGGTGAGTGGGTGGTATTCTTCGCAATCGCAGATCCGCCTCCGTTTAGCCAGGGTCTCCTCGTGCCCAGTTCTCCACTAGGAGTCGCCGAGGTGACGGAATTCCGTGGGGTGAGGGCGGGGTGTGGAAGTTTTAGTGCCCATCGAGTCGCTTCGGGCGCTTGGCGGAGTCTCCTTGATGCTGGAATCCGAGCTGCCTGGAAGAGCACCTGAACTCGGACCGCAGCTGGGAAATATTTCTAGCCCGGGAGCGAAGTTACGACGTAGTGGATTTAACGAGGTCATGAACGGGCTGCCGGCGTTGGAATTGAAGTGCCTTCGCTCTTGGTGTCCCTGTTGTTAGACTTGAGGCAACCGATTTTTCCACTGGGCCTCGGTTTCTTCGTATGTCGGATGAGAAAGTTGGACGGTTACAGCGAACGTGGTGTTTCCAGGCTTCGATTCTTGAGAACGTGATGAGAAACACAGACCTTCTTGGTGGAGAAATGCACGTAGACACCAAAATTGGCAATAAATAAATAAATAAATAAAATGTTTAGGCAGTTTATCCAAATCGGTGATTTTTAGGGATCATTTCTTCTTTATGATTCTGATGGTTGCACAGGTTGCAAGCAGGAAAGCGGTGAACTGTGGAGCGCCTGCCATGGATGCACTGGTTCTGCAGTTCTGGCTAGCGATGCCTCTCCTCTCCTGCCACTTCTCAGCTCTGCTTCTCAAAACCTTATGGGAACCTCATGGGAAAAGATGGCTTTTCTCAGTAGAATTGTTTCTGGCCCAGCCCTGCTGTGAGAACTTTGCCCTAAACCCAAACTGGCTCCTCCGACCCACATTTCGCAGTATCACAGGTGTGGTCACTTCGCTAGAGTAGGCGCTAAAATCAGTTGAGTTACACTCCGTTTAATTACATCCAACCAGTAAAATACTTGGACTGCGTCTGCAAGTGAAATCTGCAGTTCATTATACAGGCGTTTTTTATCTTACGACACTGTGAAAATTGTATGCGTTCAGCAGAAACTATGCTTCAGATTTTGAATTTTGATCATCCACCTTTCAAAATACACTCTGCAATCTGAGGATTTAGCTCAGCAGCATTAGTACCTGCCTGGCAAGCGCGAGGGTTGCGAGTTCGATCCCTGGTATTAAAAAAAATACACCCTAGGATAAGCTTACGGAGCAGGGAAAGCAGTCAGTATGATCACAAGGGTAATCCCATACTTTCTAGGACACTGAACTACTGCAGTTTTGACTTATGATGTGTTCAACTTATGAATGTCTTGGCGTGTGACCCCACTGTAAGTCGCGCACTTGTATAAGGTTATTAAACATAAAGTATATAGTGAGTTTTCCATAAAAGAGTTAAATTACCCTTGTTCATGCCAGAGGCTCAATCACTGATAGCAAATAGGGGAGAAAACCTGTTAGTTGTAACCCGATGTTACTCGTGGCTACCTTCTACAGAGCTGCATTTACGTGCATGTTCTCTCATCTAATATTTCTGTGACTTTACACATTCTACAGATGAGGATGATTATTCCAGCTCTCCTTTTTCTGGATCACGTAGTACTAGTAAGTCAGAGTTTAAACTATCAAAAGCCTGTGAATCCACAGCTACTGTTCTCAACATCGCTTGAAAAAGAAAAAAATGTGCATTTTTTCCCCTTCAGAATTGCTACCATTTCAAAGAACTGCTTGAGGTAAAATTCATACATCTTTGAAGGCAAGGACTGTATCTTGATTACTATTGAATTTTTGGAGGTTAACACATTTCCTCAATGCAATTGCTTAATACAGTTTTGATGAATTCTCATCTTATGTTTACTCCTTAAAACATTAAATACTAAAATCCTGAAAATTAAATGCTCCTTTTACATAAATACATCCACGTAGAGATAAATGCTTTCTGGAAACATGACTCTACCCAGGGAATACTTGGAAGGTAATAACCTCTTGAGAACACCGTTCACTCACACTCCTGACATAGCCTCAAGTTTCAAGCTGTTATATATAGGACTGGCTCACCATGTGGGACATCATGACTTGAAATGAGGTGAAGAAGCTATAAACATGATCTGATTGAACAAAAAGACTGACCTTCCTTATACACAAAATTCTCTTTAGCCATGGAAAAAACCCTGAACTTATGTGTGGGTCTTATACTCAGGAAACTCACTTGGTATTAACCTAATGTATGTACTAATGCCATTTAATAAAAAGCTATGTAGTAGGTATAATATTCCCTAGCCATGCATCCTCTTTTTTCTGGGGGGAAGTACCGGGGATCAAACTCACAACTGTGTGCTTGCAAGACAGGTGCTTATGCCACTGAGCTAAATCCCCAGCCCACATCCTCTTTATTATAGGTGTTATAAGTGATTAAATGGGGAACTTAATTCCATAAAGAATACTGCAGGACAACTAACTTACAGGAGTAGAACATGTTATTTTAAAAAGTAACTTTGCAGAAGGGAAGTTCAAAGTCATAAATTTATTTCCCCTAAGCCAGACTCAGTTAAATATCACATGCTTTACATGAAAAACCTAAAATACAAAATATAAGTAAAGGAGAGATGGTAAGAATCTAAAAGGTGGACTTTTGGAGGTAGGGGAGGGAGAAGGAATGATAGGATAAAGGAATTGAAAATAAACAAGTTATATTATATGTATGCAGGAATTTCCCAAAACAATGTTACTATTCTGTAATAGAAAAATGAACTAATATATATGTATAAATACGTACAACAAAAAGTTTATTTCTTTAATGATACGGCTACCATATTACCAGTTGGTAATCTAGAAATGTAGTATTATGTTTTGAGGCTCAACTAAATTAATTTGTGCCTTACCTTGGTATAGTTTTTTAAATGACTGCTAGGTTTGATAATGCACACTTTAATCTCACTGCTTGGGAGGCTGAACCAAGAGGATCACTGTGAGTGTGAGGCCTGCCTGAGCTTGTGAGTTCAAGGTCAGCCCAAACCACAAAGCAAGACCCTGTTTCATATGTAGATAGATAGATAACTCTAGGGTAAAAGTAATAACTGATTACTTGACTGGCAAATGTTAACTTCTTTTAATCTTCAACTTGTAAATCAGGTACTTTTACTGTGTTCTTTTTACAACTAAGCAAACTAAAGCTCAGAATTGTTAGATAATTTGTCCAAGTCTACACAGCTTTTAAATGGCAGAATGAGGATTCAAAACTAGGGGATCTGGCTCTATACCCTGTACCCCGATCGATACATGTTACACTACTTTTCTTAGCCTCCCCACCCGCTGTGGTCACCTAAGTAGACCAAGGAGACCTGCTTTCACCTGGGAAACCCCACTGGGCTTGTGTTTGGCTGTCCAGATCTGGACTGTGCTCCACCTGTACTAATCTTACATGTCCTTGAACCCACCACACATTTCCCGCTCAGATCTTTTGTATTTGATATAGCCTGTGCTGGAATATTGCTTATCCACAACTCATATCTCAATGCAAGTCCCTGCTTGTATTATTTCCCAGAGGACCTTCCCCATGAGTCCCAGCACTTCCTTTCACTCTGTATCCCCTTTCCCTGTTATTTTTCCATCAGTCATATCATAGTCTGGCATTGTGTATTCCCCTCACTAAGAAAGAAGCTACTTGAAGACTGATTATCTCTTTTTTGTTTTTTCATTGTTGTTGGTTTTTTGTTTTGTTTTTGTTTTTTTTAGACAGTGTCTTGCTTTGTAGTTCAGACTGGCCTTGAACTCACAGTGATCCTCCTGCCTCAGCCTCCTGAGTTCTGGGATTACAGGTGCATGCCACCGTGCCCCGCTCTTTTATCACTGCTTTTTTTATTGAATCTAAAGTGCATATGTTTCCACAAGTTAGTACTCAGAAAATCTAGATTTATCTTATAATTAGCAATGTGTCCTGGTTTAATCGGTAGTATTTTTTCTTTTGAAATTGCATTTCCAGTACATGATGTGACAGTCTTAGAGTCGGTGAAAATAAAATATTATTCCTACAGCCTAAATTCCTGAGTAACACATAGGTGGCATGCTGTAATTACTATCCAAAGGAATTGAGTGTTTGCTATGTGTCAAAACTATTTAAATATTTTAAAACCCCACAATTATCTTGTTATGAAATACTTGATGTTACCAAGGCAGTGTGGTAAGGAGAACTGAGTATGTGCAGATTTGGAAGGCTGAGAGTGTGCCAGTCTACATGGTAGCGTGTCAGGGTTTGTGTTTTTGGTTGTACTTACTCTTTCCATAGACCTTACTGAATGCCTGTTACTTGCCCAGAGTGGTGCAGGTGCTCATGAGAAGCTTGAGGCTCACAGAATCTGGAGAGGCACAGCATGCCTCTGGTGAATTCTCCAGTGAAAGCTTCCTGGAAGAGAGTTTGAAAATCTGGCATTGGGAAAGGAGATGGAACCTGGATTGGAGAGTGAGACCAAGCCAGTTTTGGAATAAAATCATGTCAGAGTTTGGATTTTTGTCCTCAGGGTCACAAATGGCTTCTAAGGTAGAGATGTGCTGGTTAGCAGTTCTCATCACACCGGAAGCCTCTTAGAAGCAGGTGAGGAGGTGGGGAGGGGGAGATAGGCCGGTTAAAGGTGCTTGAAACAATGTGGGGGAAGGCCAGATCTGAAAGGATGGCTGCAGGGTGTGAGGAAACAGCAGGCTCTGCAGAGACCGGGAGGACGGAGCGTTTCTGGACAGAGGCGTCTGACTTGAGTAGAGCCAGTGGGTGCCACCACCCGCTAAGGAAGGAAGACCCTCCCTGGGGAGTTGAGGGAGTTTGGGGCACAAGGAGTGAAGTGCAGCTGAAAACAGGGAGTTGGGGTCATGATGGATTTTAGAAAGATTACTTTGGTGTCAGCACAGGCTGTGAGTCACGCCCAGGGAGACAGAGGTCTAACAAACGGTAGTTTGGAAAGCAAGTGAATTGCAAAATTGTGTGGATCAGACTTTGGGAAGGGTAGGGAAGCATGTGAACAGGAAGTCCACGGTGATATTTGGCCTTCTGGTTTGACAACTAAGCAGGTGATGTTACCTGTCTCTAAAATCTGTTGAATTCAGTTGACAAGGAACTGAGGAAAATAATATTTAATAGTAGCAACTAATGTTTTATAGATCTTACTGTGCACCTGAAAACTCTTAGTTCACAAAACAGTCCTATGAGATTATCATCTTCATTTTCCAGGTGAGGCAAAGATACTGAAGCAAAGATCAGTTAAACAACTCGTTTGAGATTCACAGCAAGAAGGTGACAGAACTGGAGTCTGAACATAGGCAGTCTGTGCTTTCTCTTGATGACATGTCTCTGCATGACAAGCTTAGTTTGAACATACTGAATTTCCAAGATCAGTGGGGTGGCTGTGCAAAGGTTTCCAGAGATGGGAAAATATGTAGGTCCTAAGTTGAAGCAGGAGATTGGGACTAGACCTACAGATTGTGGAGAAAGCAGTAAATGTCAAGAAGGACTGAAGACACTCGAGGACAGAGGTGAGGGAGTAAGAGGAGAAAAGCAATAGGCATATATTCCTATCTGCAAACTAGTCATTTGGCATCTGGTTTATAGATCACATCAACATTTTTTTTGGAGGTAAAGAGACTTTTATTGGAAATAAGAATGACTCCTCGGTTTTCCAGGAGGGGTTCTGAGCAGGTGACCACATAGCCTCTCAATCCAGAGCTAATTATAGATAGGCAGAGGGCAGGAATTCCTCAGTAGTTTGATAGCCACCTATCACAGGTGATGCTGTGACCAGTGGGAATTGAGGCTTCTAGCTCAGTTCTTCAAGTTCAGAGTTTAAAAGAAACTGAGACTTTATTTTCTGTTCTTATTTCTTTATCTTTGTGAGACAGGGTTTCACTATACATTTCAGGCTGCCCTTTACCTCACTTGGTAGCCCAGGCTGACCTTGAACTCACAGCAATCCTCCTACCTCAGCCTCCTGAGTGCTAGGATTACAGGTATGTGGCCTGCAAAACAAGGATTTTAGAGAAAACAAAACTGGCAGTTTGGCATTTTAAGTTCCTTAGAACTCAGGAGCTTAGTAGGGAGGGACTGCACCTCCCTTCCGTGGACAGTGGGTTGCATCCTGTATTCCTAAAGAAGTTCATTCTTGCTTCAAAGTTCTAGTTCACTCTCTATTCTTATTTTAATTCTTATCAATCTGGGCACGCAGTTCTTGTCTCAGATTTATCCCTAGTTAGCTGCCTTACTCATAAGCTAACTAAATAAACTATTCTTTATATTCCTCCATTCCAAAGAAGTACCCCTAACTGCCATTAAGGGAAAGGGGCAAAGATCAAATCTGGCTTTTTTGAGTTAAGAAAGGTTGATGTAGGGAAGACAGCAGTTTGAGATTTTTTTTTTCCAGAGATCACGTCTAAGGAGCCTTTGATGGAAGTCTTACTGGGGTCAGTTATGGACTCTCTTCAGAGGGTCAGTCTAGCAAACTTCAGAAAAAGGAGTCTGGCACATTTATCATGGGTTCCATCTGTATGACCATTTGGAGTTTCACAGCCTCTAGGCAGAAAGAAACATTTTAATGCATGGCTCGAGTATAAGGGCCAGAGAGAAAGATAGATTGAGATACATAAGTTAAAGGAATCAAGTTTAGACAGTGTTTTTTAAGAAACTGAAATAGAAATCATAACTAGCTGGATCTTAGACCTTCCTGCTCATGAAGGTTATCCTCAATAGCTTTTTATTGTTTTAAGGTCTTCTTCACCTCATGTTAGTTATTTTTCCAAAGACAATAGATCTCATTTACTAGTGCACAAGTCATAAGAAGATCAAGAGTAATACAGTTTTGAATATCAATTTCGGCTAAGGAATTTAAACATTCTTGCTGAGCTTCTATAGCTGTCTCTATGGCTTCCTAATCTTATTAAACCATAGTAGTAATAAGAGGTATAGCTGGAGACTGCCAGCAGGGTCTGTGTAGTAATTAGAGCCTCCCCTTTCATATCTAGCCTATATTACGATTATTTTATATAACTTTGTGGGTATACTTTGCTGTGAGGTGTTAAAGACCAAGTCAAAGTGAAATGTGTGTCAGTCAAAATAACCTGTCTCTATATCAAGGTCAATTAAGGATCTCCCGGGGTTACTTTTAGGACCATGCCTAGAGCCTCTTAGCTCCTCTATCAGTGCGCCCTGCTAGGATGAATCATAGTCTTGCTTGAGCATATGGCTTCTCTTGGAAATACAGGTGACATTTCTCTTTTTGGTGACCCTCATTTTAGCATAGTGAATGTTAGTTGACTTCTGACCTCTAGGGTCCAGTAGTCTTTCCGTTCACAAGGTTGAGTGACTCATCAGAGTTGTGGGATCCTTTTAGTGCCTAATGTCCTGGGTCCTTGTTAATTCTGGAGGGCCAGGGCCAAATGTTGGCTGTCCTGTTAGTTCAATTAGGGTTTTTAGCTTCGGTTTTCAAGCCTCAGTTGTTGAATACTCAGATCAGTTACGGCAGTATTGAAGTTGAAGAAATAGGTTTAACTCATGATTTTATCTGAATATACAGCACTTTGGAATATAAAATATATCCAGAGAACTGTTACTTCTTTATCAATCATGGTTATGATTGGTAATGTTAGACATCACATTTCTGTAGGATGTTAACAGATAGCTATAGAGATTTGTAGGGAAAATTTGAGATCCAAGAGCAGTGTAGCATTTTAGCATATCATGATGCTGTTACATTAGAACTATCAGAGTTTTAACTCTAAAAATACATTTAAAATCCCATTTTAGTGTAATAGCTTTCTGGTCATTTGCCTTTATTTAACTACAAAATATTAAATGATATAAAGAAATTTTTACCTAAATTTGTTATCTTTTAATAGAAGGCCATTTAAAATAGAACTTATTTGTTTAAAAATGCACTGTCCAAGTTACTGATGCCACCTGGGCATGGTGGGACACACCTGTCATCCCAGCACTTGGGAGGCTGAGGTAGGAGGGTGCTTCCGAGTTCCAGGCCAGCCTGAGCTGCATAGTGAAACCCTGTCTCAAAAAGACAAAACAAAAAAACACCAAGTTATTAATGCCTAGTCTGTAATCATTAAAGTGACATTGTCTAGACTGCGTAGTGCTTAGGTACCTCCTCTTAACTGTTATAACGCAGTTATATAACAATCACACAGATGTATGCCTGGGAAGTATCCACATCTGGCTATCTCATATTGGATTGGCTTGCACTTTTTATCACAAGTAGCTGTAACACAAGGAGAGTGAGTTACTTGAAGCTGAAAAATTTTACCACCACAGACAACTTTAGCCTGGAAGTCACCAGTATGATAAGATGTTTCTTAAGTTTTACATCTTTAAAGGCCTGTACACTTGGGGAAATACAAATGCATTAAGGTACCATGTGGTTAGCCATAATTAGTGTCACAGCTCTGTAGAAATCTTTGTATATATTTGCTTAGTTTTTACTCTTAGGGCAAAATTTAGGCTCCTTTAACAGGTTTAAAGGGTATAACTGCTGATAAAAAGGACATCTTTAGAGCTCTTATAAATTTAGAACATGGTGGTGATGACCGCAAATAGGCTTATTACCCAGTGTATAAGTATTTCATTTATAAAATGATAGTCTAGTCAGAGCCACTAGATGTAGATTAAGTTTTAAATGGCAGAATAAGATTTAAAGATATGCCAGATTTTCATAGTGGTATCTCAGTTCATGAACTTAATTTGTTAGGGCCTGGAGCCATAAGTTTGGCCTCCAGCATCACATAAATCAAAAAGCCTGTAACTGGAGACCCTGGATTCCTTCAGCTGTTGATTTGAGCAACAGGACGTTTTACCACAGCGTCTTGGTTTTCAGGGAAGAGACAAAAGTAGGGAAATAAGGATTAGCTTATACAAAGTATAATTTAGATAGTGAAAGGTATGACTTAAATGGTGAATATTTAAGAATTTATTTCAGTAAAAGACATTGCCATTAATCTCCTCCAAATACTTCTGCTTTCTTAGAACACACTCCTAAGTCATGCCTCAGTTCTGAATCAGTTCTGGAAGCCCATGTATGTCTTTTTGTGGTTGCTTTGGTTTCGTGTTCTTTTTAACTAGGGGGAAAATCCAGATGTTTCATGGTACCTGATCTGGCAGATAAAGTCACACAAAAATGTTTTTACACTGGTACCTTGATTCATGAACTTTATTCTTCCCCACAGTTCTGGTCCCAAACCGATTTGAATGAGAAACGAATCAAATTCAATGGTTAGGCTCAATGTTTACCTTATAGGAAAGTTTCATTTGGTTCTCGACCAGTTCTGTTTGTGATCAGAATTGTGGTGAGAATTCAGTTCCTGAACCACAGTAGTACTGTATTTGATAGAAATTTTAGTAATTGTTTTGAATCAATTCAGGACATCCAGCTGGGCATGGTGGTGCACACCTGTAATACCAACACTTGGGAGGCTGAGGCAGGAGGATCGTTGTTGAGTTCAAGTCCAGGCTGGGTTACATAGTGAATTCAAGGCCAACTTGAACTGCATAGTGAGACCCTGTCTCAAAAAACAAAAACAAAAAAAGCAGAACATCCAGAGGCAGCCACAAAAAGATTCATGAAAGAGAATTTCTTTAAAAAGTAGCGAAATGATGAAATAAGCATGTTCAAAGAGGAAGGTAATATTTTAAGGGGGATTAATAACTTACATTAGAGGCCAATGATTTAGCATAAGTGCCTGCCTGGCAAGTATGAGGTTGTGAGTTCAATCCCCGGTACAAAAAAAAAAAAAAAAAATGTTAGACCCAGATGTGGTGATACATGCCTGCAATCCCAGCACTTGGGAGGCTTTGGCAGGAGAATTGCCGCAAGTTTGAGGCCAACATGGACTATATAATGTATTCAAGGTCAGCCTGAATTACATATCAAATCTTGTTTCCATAACATAAAATAATAATTTTAAATGTTTATTTAAACATTTACCACGCATACCTGTCAATGTTTTCAGTCATTCTGTTCTTAGTCCCAAGCTACTGTATCCTATAATTACTTTTGTAGTCTGCAATTTTGATAGTTACTCTCCTGAAATGCTGAGGAACAGAGTAGGTAATGGAGGAGAATGTTGTGATGCCTTTATGAATAACCTAGCCTTACACTTGTCTGCTGGCTCCCTACGTTGGCCTCATCTGGAGTTCCAGGACTCAATTCTTGGAGCTCCCGGACAGGGTCTTTTCCTGGTAGCTACTGATGGCCAGCAGAGGGTGCACTAGGCCCACAGCTTGAAGAAGCAAAGGCTCATGAATTCATGCCTTCTTACTCAAATTTTTTTATTCATTTGAGCTTGGCAGTTTATATGATAACATTAGGAAGGTCTGAGGTGCAAAAATAAAATCAAGAAGTAAATCTGTAGAAGAAAAGCGAGTCTGGTGTGGTAGGTGAAGTCTGCACAGTAGTATTGCTCAGGGCTCCTTGAGATGCTGGTAATGTGTCTCAATCTAATACTGGTTACAGAAATGTACCATTTATGAAACTCCATCAAATGTTCTCAGGACAGAGTTCTCAGGAACTCTGTCCATCAAATGGTATGTGCATGTACAATTTTCATATGTGTATTTAAACTCCAGTAAAAAAAGTATTTGAAATAAACTCTGTGTATGCCACAAGATAGGCAAGATAGGGTTACAGCAAGCGGATCCTTTTCCCCCTATAATTCTTAACCCTATCTGGGTAACCAGACCCCCTGAGAATGTTACAAGCCCTAGGCCAAGAGCTTTGCAGCAGCACAGGAAAAATGAGTGAAGGATACAAATCCATGGTTTAGAGCAAAGGAAATACAAATGACCCTAAAAACATGGGAAGATGCTCAGCCTTGCCAGGTTGGGTAGCACATGCATGTAACCCCAGCACCTGAGAGGCTGCAACAGGAGGACCACAAGTCTGAACTCATCACTGTAGGACCCTGACTCAAAATAAAGTTAAAAAGGGCTGGAGATGTAGCTTAGTACCAAAGCCCCGAGTTCAGTCCCCAGTGTCACACACACACAACTCAGCCTCAGTCTTCAAAGACTGAGATTAGTGTGGCCCTGTGGCTGTCACCTGTAATTCCAGTAGTCAGGAGACTGAAGCAGGAGGATCACAAGTTTGAGACTTGTTTGGACAGCTTAACAAGATCCTGACTTGAGCCCCTCTGTCCCACAAGGACAGAGAAGTGCTTACTGCAAGTGCACTAAAATACCTTTTTTCTTTTTTTGAGACAGATTGATTTTGAATTCACTATGTAGCTTAGGCTGGCCTCGAACTCACAGTGATCCTCTTGCCTCAGCCTCCCCAGTGCTGGGATTACAGGCATGCACTACAAAGTCCAGCTAACATAACCATTTTAAACCTATCACACTTGACATTTGAGATGTCAAAACTTCAGAACACACATGGGAACAGGGCTGGAGGAGGAGGTTGGCAACAGCAACCAAAAAATCAGAACACAAGGTAACACCAGGAGCTCTGGCCCCTGACCTTGTCCGCCACCATCCTTGGAAACACATCTCTTGAGTTTCTTATCTATTTCCGCAGTGTTTCTTTATGAAAGTATAAGGGCTACAGATATATGTTCTTAGCTGTCCATCCTGCTTTTTCACTGACACTTTTCGCCCACTACGCAAAGTTTCTTCCAGGTTTTTTCAGTGACACAGGATTTTAGTGTGGATGCACCAAGCTTCCCCACCCTGCCCTTGGTAAAGATGCACATCTGAATAGTTTCCAGTCTTGTAACCATGACTGCAATGAATAACCTTTTACCTCATGTCATCGATGCAATAGATTGATAGACTTACAATTCTAGTAGGTATTTCCAAATCAGCAGGACTGCCGTTTCACAACCCCACCAGCGATGTCTGAAATGGGTAGAGTTGTGAAATGCCTAGCTATGTGGATGGTGGTTTTGAGACACGCTCTTGCTATGTATGTCAGGCTGGCCTTGAACTCTCAACGATCCTCCTGCCTCAGCTTCCCAAGTGCTGGGATTACAGGTGTGCACCACCATGCCCAGGGCTGTGTTTTGATTTTTGAAACACATTAAAAACTTTGCAAAATAAAACAGTTTAAGTGCTCTACATCCTATGCTCAGAGCCTTTGGGCATTTGTGCTGCTTATAACTGCCCCATTTCAGAATGGCTGGGTTGCTGTGTTGCAGCACTGGGGGTTGAACCCAGTGCCTCCTAATTCCCCTCCAACCCTGGATTTGGTTTTCAAACTGGAATTAACCTGTGTCTTAGTGAGAGCCTTCAGCTGATTCTACACATCACAGGTTTCTGATTCAGCTGAACTCCAAGAATTCTTGTGTGTTCTAAACCAGTCTGTCTTCTTCACTGTTGACACTCAACCATAATTTTTCAAAGTGTTACAAATATATGTATTTCTTTTATGCCCAAGAAAAAGAGCACTTTTCCCCAGAAAGGTGTGCCTGTGTCCTCCGAGTCCTTCATAGGACACCTTGCTTAGTGTCTCTCCACATCTTCCCTCCTGTCTGAGATGAGTCTCTGCTCTGATATCACTTGAATCCCCACCTTCCTACCTTCTCAGGCACTCTTCCTGTTTTGTCCGTACACCCTGTCTTCCCTCATCTCTTAGGGATTTTTGTTTGTTTGGGGGAGGGTGGTGGTTTTATTGTTGCAAGTCTTAATTGGTTTCATTTGTGATTTCAGAACAGGGTGGCAGTCTGGCCTAAAAATGCCTGAGTGCCCTGTTCTGCCAGGTAGACAGGCTTTATTTAGCCATAGAGATACTTGCATCTTTGAAAAAATCAATATTTTAAAAACCCCATCCTCACAAAGAAGCTCCCTTTCTACCCAGCTTTTGCTGAATACTGAGAAAACAGATGTGTGCCAGTTAAAACTAACCTTCACAGCTGGGGATAGCTAAGCAGCATAAGCGCCTACCTGGCAAGTTCAAGGTCTTGAGTTTGATTCCAAGTACAAAAAAAAAAAAAAAAAAAAAATAAGCAAAGCAAATCTTAAGAGAAGAAAAATATGTCTTCATTGAAAATGTATGAGACGTAAGGAAGAAAATCACATGGTCACATGCCCTTTGTTACTTCTTTGGCCCCAGCTCTCACGGATGGCCACAATCAGCGTTTTGTCCTAGTGTTGCAGAGCTGCAGAGCTAGACTGGCCCTGTTAGAAGGTTCACCTCGAGATGCCTAACCCTCTGCAGAACCTTGTACACACTGCCCAAGCCCCTGTGCCTTTTTATTCTGAAAAATTAGGATAATAAGGCCTGAGAGCTTGGAGGGATTGAAATGAGCCATGTGACCGAGCATTGCCTGACTTGTGGCATCCAGTGCGTGTTGGCTACTGCTGTAATTATCATCATTGCTATCTTAAATGTGTGTGTGTGTGTGTGTGTGTGTGTGTGTGTTGCTGATAAACTATAACAGTGTCATACATCCTTCTTTTTAATTTGCGATTATTACGAATATTTAATGTCACAAAATATTCCTCAAAACATTATTTTAGGATTGTATAATAGCCTGTCATTTAAATACATTCCTAATTTATTCTGCACTTAACTATTTTGCTATAATGAACTGTGTGTGAGTTGAAACCCTCCGTGTCAGTATGTACATATAAGAGCGTGTGCATGTGCGCATCTCTATCCACATCTGATGAGGAGGCTGATTATTTTCTTAGACTAGAAGTTTATGTCTGGAGCTCCTGGGTGGGAAGGTTTGCACTGTTTCCAATGTCCAGTGCACACTGAAAACTTGCCTGATGGCACAGATACCAACCATGTGCACCCTGAGCAGCTGGCACACTGGGGCTGTCTCACCACACTGTCTCACAGAGTGATGCACTTTCTAAGTATCTCTTGCTGCCATTTCTTTTTGTTTTTCTTCTTTTTTTTTTTAACCAGAGATCAAACTCATGACCTCATACTTGCCAAGCAGGTGCTTATGCCACTGAGCTAACCCTCCAGCTCATTGCCGTTTCTTTAAAGCTGGGTTTCGCCACATTTCACTGGAATATTGGGAGTTGGTCTCCCAATACTCTTGGTGCTTCCATCTTTGTTACTTATATTAATACACTAACGTAGCAGCTATGTGGCACATTAGCCTGTTTCCCACCTAGTGTGTCTTCCTAGGGGTGGAATATAATCTCTGGTGATGGTTTTTCTTGTTTCTCTGTTTTCACTGCCCTAAGTTGTTCAACACCAAGGCATTTCCCTGGTGACAGCTCAGGACCCAAATCCCAGGAGTAGTTCTAAAGAAACCTGGCTCCGATAAGGGCAAGTTTGGGTGGGCTGGCCCGCACTGTGAACCTGGGTAGCCTGATCCACATTGTTGGCTAGATCAGGTTTTTTCCGTTCAGTGTTCTTTCATCTGGGTTTATCCTGCTAGTGTGACTCTAACTTCCCAGAATGGGAGCTAGAAGTTTTAAAAATAAAACCAGCAAATATTGTAGCATGCTCTATATTTTTAAAAGTACACACACACACAACATGCCCAGCTCCTACCTTCAGTTTATGTTCAGGTGAGCTCCAACAGAGGAAGCTGCCATGGAGTGTGAGCAACATTGTCCCTGGCAAGGTCTGAATCTTTATCAATCATGTTGCTTGAGAAAAGGACAGCTAGAGGGACACAAATGACCTCAGGAAATAACGCTAGCTTTGTGCCATGGAAGAAAAGCTGAGAGGGATTGAAGGAATAGAGACCCAGTGCCTCAGAATAGATGTGGGTCATTAGGTTTTCAGTCAAGGGCTGGATCTGCCCTCATATCTTGGGGGTGGCAGTGGGAGAAACTGCAGCCTGATGATCTAGGCTTCTCCTCCAGCTCTCCAGACCCGCCACTTCCTGTGGGCCTCAGGTAAGTCACAGCACCGAGTCTCTTGTGTCCCCAGCTGCAAATGGAAATAACTTACCTCTCTTTGCCAGCTTAGAACTGCTTTGGAGGGCTCTAGAAATGGTTTGTGGGAGCTGAGGATTTAGCTCAGTGGCGTAAGCACCTGCCTTGTAAGCAGGTGGTTGTGAGTTCGATTCTTGGTACCGATAAAAATGAAAAAGACAAAAAAAAAAAAAAGAAAGAAATGGTTTGTGTAAGGCCAAGAACTTCATAGTGTAGAATACGAGGGACTCATTAAACTGGGTTTAGTAACCACGAGGGAAAGACTCCAGTAAGCCTTCTGCTCTTTTCCTTTTATACGTTTATTTTTCCATTTATTATTTTACAACATTCTTGGAAAATCACACACATGGGGCTAAAGATGAAAAGTCATGTCTCCCCTGTGCTCCTCTGTCTTATTCTGTAGGGGAGGGGAGGACAAAAGAGAGAGAGATGTTGTGGCTTTGTATACCTCTTTCCTGGCTTTAAAAAGACCAAAACTCATACATGTTCCTGTGTATATATATCTTCAATATATATACACACATACACTTGTTCGTACAATTTTATTCTTTCAATTTTTAAAAATTCCTCCACATACTGCACCTTGCTTGGGCTCTTTAATAATCATATCTTGTAGAGTTCTGTGCATCAGAGCTATCCAGTGCGCTTTTCTATGGTCATTTTGTATCTCCAGTACCTCCATTCCCCTACCAATATCATTCATTTTGAAAATTAAAATAAAATAGTGCATTAAAATGCTTCTTAAGTTTGTACTCTGAAGTGAAGTTGCTGGTGACACAGTTTTAACATTAGCCAGAAACACCAAGCTGTCAGGCTCCACTCCCACCCAGTGTGTTTGAGTGTGCACTTGCCTACAGCAGCTCTCAGTGGGAGGGAAGCAGCTGGCAGTGCCTGGAGAGGGTTCTTGGTTGCCTTGGTCTGGATGCTAAACCTCCTGCAGTAAGACAATGTCCCACAACAGAGAATTCAGTCAGTAGGGCCAATACTGAAAATCTAGACCTGTGCTAGATATTGACATTTTTTGTTTATTTTTGTTTTTGGTTTGGTTTTTTTCAAAACAGGGTTTCACTATGTAGTTCAGGCTGGCCTTGAATTCCCTGTGTAGCCCAGTGTCATTCTTTTTTAATCTTGCCATCTGGTAGTCTGAAAAATGAAACCTAATGTTATTTTATGCATCCTTAGGATAATGGAGTTATTTTTACTTCTTTATGTATTATTTGAACTTATTATAGTGAACATGCATTCTTTTTGTAATTCTTTCAAAAAACCATTAAAATTAAAAATTCTGTACTTTTTAAACTATTCTTTGCAGTCTTTTCTTAAAATTTGATCATATAAGTGCCTACTTTTTCCCCTCGCAAGGTTTAGAAGTCCTTGGTGTGGCCCTTGAGAAGCCAGCAGCTTCTTCAAGTCTCCCTTCTTTTTTTTTTTTTTTTGTCTTTTTCCTTTTTATCGGTTCCGGGGATCCAACTCACGACTGCCTCCTTGCAAGGCAGGCGCTCATGTCGCTGAGCTAAATCCCCAGCCCAAGTCTCCCTTCTTCTGTCTTCAGAGTGTGTCTGTTTCTCTTCCACAGCACCTTCTTTCTTCCAGTGGCCAGCCCCAGGCCCAGGAGCCAGCTCTCAGAATCATCTCAGCCCAAAACTATACTTATCACAGACTAGGATTCCAATCCGGAATGTAGCCTGTTGCTGACCTCAGGGAACTCACCAGACTCACCAGCCCAGACACTAGATAAAGATCCTCACACTTCTCAGCTTTGAAAACTGAGATCCAGTCACTCAGTGAATTTCCTGAGCTGTCACAGCTGAGCTGGGTATGCTGGTGCTGGCCCAGAGCCTGGAGCTGCTCCATGCTCGCATTCTATGACCTCTAGGGGCCATGAATGTGGAGCAAGAGTGGGGCCCAGTCCTCACCTGCCCGGCACAGCTGGGCCCCTCAAGCAGTTGGCTCAGAGCAAGCTAGAGCCAGTCTTGAAGTGTCCTTGGAAGACTTGGGGATATGACCTGGATGTTCCCATGGAAATGTCCCAGGTGGCAGAAATACATATACCTGCCTTTGCAAATGCCATGTATCAGGCTCAATGAATAGCAGACTTTCAAAGTGGGCAGATGTCTCCCGGCTCTGGTGCCAGTGACAGGACTTCTGCCAGCAGTTGTGCCCATCTGATCTGCAGCCCAGTGTGTTTTTCTCAGAAAACAAAGGGATATGGAGAATGCCTGGTCTGACAGCTCTCTCCACTATCCTGAATTCACACTCATCAGGCCAGTGGAATGGAGTGTCCAGGATGCATTGCCATCCTGCCATTGCTAACTTATAGGGCAGCAAGAGGCTTTTGGTGGGAAAGACCTGGATGCTGGTCCTGTCCACAGCCAGATGGGTCACTTGACCTCCTTGGGCTTCAGCCTCCTCCCTAATTGGTTTTTGGAAACACTTGTGTTCTCATTTTCAATCTTTAGTTTTCTCAAAAACATTGCCAAATAGATAAGGCTGGCTAAAATAAGGTATTTAGAGTTTGGAATAAATCCAGTTTTTGTTTGTTGGCTTTTATTTGTAAGTAATAGGTGCTCATAATAGTGAAGAGAAGGAAGAGCCAAGCAAAAAACAATTCAAAAAGAGCACCCATAATTCCACCCACCTAGGCAGTATGTTGTTGTTATCTCTTGCTTGGATTCTTCTAGATAAGTATTTCTTCACCGGGATTGGATGTGCTTTAGAGGAAGAGAGCCCTTGGACCCACTAAAACTGTGGGCTTAGGTCTCATGACTGTGTCAGTTGTCAGGCTCCTGTCTCCTCCAGATAAGAAGCATTGTCTTGGTTTTTTGTTTGTTTTAGGCAGTGCTGGGATCAAATCCAGGATCTTCCACACACTTAAGCAAATGCTGTACTGTTCAGTCATATCCCCAACCGTGTCTTAGATATTTTTAGGTGTATATGTTAAACTTATTTTTAAACGGGATCTTACCATACAGGCTTTTTCGCAATCTTTTATTTTTACCTACTAATATATGACCCTGTTTTTAATACTCTGATAATTTCTGTTCCATTGCTTAGCTAAATTTGATTTAAAAACCCCTTTTTGTGGGCTATTTGGAATATTTTTGTTGTTTTCCTGTTACAAAGAATGCAAAGGAGACACAAACTGGAGGAAGAAGGAACTAATGACAAAGCAAGAAGAAAAACATGGAAAATGTAAACACCTGAGACAAAGGTGCTTTAAAGCCACAAAAGCAAACCAAGTTATCCTACAGTGCACTGGAATTACCAGTAAGAAACAAACAAGGGGTTAAGGCTCATTTTCAGCCCATTGCATTTAAGTCAACAAATACATATTGGACAGCTGTTGTTACCCAGCACCAAATGCTTTGAACCTGACAGGTGGCCCAGCCACTGGCCTCACAGAGCTTTTGGGAGAGAACCACATGAGACTACTTCATACACACATGATATTTTGAGTTTAGCAAGCCTGACAAACTCTGCAGAGGTACCCTCCTGTACCTTTCTGGCTCACCATGTGCCCTTCTCCCTGCCTTTGAGGAGGCTGCATGTTTTAGTCTCCAGTAAAGGCCAACTTCAAGCTCACATCCATCACAGTGCTTGCACTGAATGTCTCTGAATAAGGCCATTCAGCCCTTCAGTCTCTTCAGAAACAAGTAGCCTATTACTGTCTGACTCAGCCCTTTCCTGCTTGTCTGAAACTTTTCCTTATCCGACTGCTTCCCACTCCGTTTCCCTCTGAGTGGTTCCAAACCTCACAGAGCGAGTCTGTCATTTTCTACAGCCTGGAGATCTAAAGTCTTTTAGACCTTCTTTGGGTGATGCCTGGTCCTACAATCTGCTCTTTCAGTCTGCAGTGACCTTCCCTGGCAGGAAGGGCCTATGAGCCCCTGTAGATTCATCAAACCAAGCACATGCGCAGACCTTTCCACAGAGAACTTGTGGACAGATGGTCACAGCATGGGGCAGCAAGGCCCAGATCTTTGAGAACAGACCATTCTGGTGACACTGGAAAAGGCTATAGCTTCCAGAAGTGAGCGAGGATGGAGAGGAAGATAGACCAATCATGGCTGGGGGACCTGATCGTCTATCCTTCCAAAACAAGCCACTGGGCTTTAGAGCAAAGTTTCTACCACAGAAGTGCATGCTGATCTCTTGGGAATGGGCTACCCAGTAGATTCCATCCAGCAGATCTTGGGTGGGACTTAAGACTGTAGACCTAATCAGGGATTTTTCTGGGATGAATTCTGTCTTAGTTACTTTTCTCATTGCTAAGACAAGATACCCAATACCCAGAATTAAAGTAGGAAAGGTTTATTTGGCTCACAGTGTGGCTGACTCCAGGGTAGGGTGCCATGGCAGAGAGACATCACAGAAGAGAAACAGTTCATGGAGGGCAGAAGGCAGCAGAGCAAGGGAAATGATGAGCCTCTTTCTGTCCCTTATATTGTATCCAGGCTACTGGGATTATTGCAGTGCCAAACCAATCACATCTAGATCCAAACCATAACATTCTGCCCCTGGCCTCCCAGAGACTCATGTACAGTCCTTCATTCATAGAGCATTTGGTCCATCTCCAGGAGTTGCCAAAGTCCTAACACTTTAAGCATTGCTGAAAAGTCCATGTCCCAAGTCTCCTCTGAGATTTAAGCAAACTCTTAGCTGTGAGCCCCCATACAAGTGAAAAGAAACTTACACACTTCCAACATAGAATGCATGAGATAAACATTACCATCCCAAAAGGTACAAGTTAAATACAGGAATAGGACCAAAACATAATCTAGCAAGGCAAACGTTAAGTCTTGTAGTTTCATGTGCAGCATATGAGGCAATCTGTCGCAAGATGTGAACTCCAAAAGGCTCCTAAGGCACTTCTGGGGTGGTAGCTCCAGTGGCTTCTCTTTTGGCCTGGCTGTGCTTCCTCATTACAGTTTTGCTCAGAGAGTCCATGTTCCTGGGTTCTCCAAAGTTCTGGGTCTCCAGTGCACCTTTGGCTTCACACGGCTTCACACAGCTTCACACACATGCACTGCCCTCTCAGGGGTACACTGCCTGACTTCCCGGCCGCCTCCTAAAATCTGGGTGGGATTCTTCCTGACCTCACAACTTTCGTATTCTGTATGCACCTAAAACTATTGCCATGTGAATGATGCAAAGATCTGTCACCAGCTGGAGCCATGACAAGGCTTCCTTCTCTTTCAGCTGTAGGGATCAAGTGTCTGGATCCCTGAGCACTCTGAACCCAATTCTGAGGAACAAATTCTCTAGGCCACTGTCATTCTGGAGCATAATGTCCGTGGCTCTGTTCTCAAAGCAAATTCATGTTTTCAGCTTTGAGACTGCAAAGGTTGGAGTTCTGTTGGTTCTTGTGATGTCCTCAGGCCATCTTTTCTGTTGTCTTGCTCATAAATACTTAACTTTTTCTTGCTAGTCTTTTCAGCAATCAATTTCTCCTCTGTTCCATCTCAGTTTTAGTGGAGTTTCCTTCTGGCCAAACTCACAATGTTTTGAATCATTTTTCTGGGCTCTTTGCTTTTGATTCTCAACATAAATCTGGCTAAGTGCCCTCAACAGTAGTCATGCCACTCCCTTAATATTATTCTAAAAGATGATTTAGTCTACCACTCTTAGTCTTAGTCTTAGGTGTAGTCTCTGGACACGAGCAAGACACAGACAAACTTTCTGCCAGGCTGTAATACACATCATCTGGAGTCCAATGGCTAATACTTCTTCCTTGCATAAACCTCTGAGTCTGATATTTACTGGCAGGATTTTTATCAGCCTTTTGATCTTCTTAGCTCTGAGCCTAAGGTGTACGAGCTCTACATTTTTAGATGACATCTCCCAACTTTCCCTAACTCCTCCCCACAGCCAGTTCCAAAAGCTCTGAACCACATGGTCAGGTACAGTCACAGCAACAAACCCACTTCTCTAGTGACCAATTTCCGTCTTAGTTATTTTTCTCATTGCTGAGACAAAATACCCAACACCCAAAGTTAAACAAGGAAAGGTTTATTTGGCTCATAGTTTGTAGAGGTTTCAGTCCATCCATAATCAGCTGAGGCATCAGAGAGGAGAAATAGTTCTTGGCAGGCAGAAGTTAGCAAAGCACATAAGGGAGAAGTCAAGCCTCTTTGTGTCCCTTCTATTGTATCTAGGCTACTAAGATTAGGGCTGTGCCAAACCAATCCGTGGACTGATTTAGTAATTGTATACCTTAATCACACTATTATGCACTCTAGATTCAGCCACCTCTGAAAAAGCCCCACCTATGACTGCATTACACGTTGCTGAGACCCAAACCATAACAAGTACACTAGATGTCAGCCACCATAGACATATTTCAAAGATTTGTCTTCCATTCTGCCAAATTTTTCACTTAAAAGCCTAGGCAAATCCACAATATCTTATCTGAAATGAATTTTGGAATTCAGATTTCATGAAATTTTAGAAATTTAATACAGGATTATACTGTATAATATGTATCATTCCCAGTAGGGAAAACAGGACAGAGCAACTGAAAATAGCTTCATGTCAGTTCAGGTCAGGTGCTATCAGCAAATGAGTTTGTCTCACACTTACAGGGAAGATGGAGAAGGGAGAATTTGCTTTAATAGCTTGTTGGATTTTAGAATTGCAGGTAGGGAATTATTGGCTCCTATAACTCTTAAATCCATGGGGAGTTGGAGCTTTATGGCTGCTTAAGATAGTATTATGGTTTGAATCTCAGATGACCTCCAAAACCTTGGGTACTGAAAGTTTGGTCCCCAGCTGATGATGCTCTTTGGAGGTGCTTGGCATTTGAGGAGATAGAGCTTAGCTGGAGAAAGTAAATCATTGGGGGCCATGCCCTTGATAAGTCTATCTTATCCTAGAACTAATAACTGGAGCAAGGGAGGGCAGGATCACCGTGACTGGCTTTAACCACTGGCAGCAGGAGTGGGAAGAAGCTCACTCCCACAAGATGCAATGTGATGGGCACTGCGGGGAGAATGGATGTTGGAGAGATTATCACAGTGCTCACAGTGTGCATTTTGCTATGAATTGTTTATGTCTTCTGTCCTTTAAAGTAGTTTTAACTATGTTTGATTGGTTTGTAAGAACTTTTATATATGATTAATGTTTCTGTTGTACGAGTTGTGAATATTTCTCCCCATCTGTTGCTTATCTTTTAACTACATTTCATGATTATTTTCATGCAACAGAAGTTTTTGAGCCCTGTATGTCAAATTTACAATCCCTTGCCCAGCTCTTTTAATCCAAGCAGGAACTGAAATGTCTAGGGATGTGGAGGGAAATGAAATTGGCAGGGGACCGAAGTATCCTCCAAGACTTTAAAAATAATGTCACCTTTGAGAATTAGAGCTACCCTCAACCAGTGGAATTAGTATACTGGAAACAAGAAGGAAAAGACCCTAAAAATATGGAATGGAGACTTTAGAAAGATGAAGAATTTATTAATTATTGCAATCTCCATTGCCTTGTTTAAAATGACAGGGTTGGGCTAGGGATATAGCTCAGTCCTAGAGCACTTGCCTAGCTTGAGCAAGGCTCTGAGATCATTCCCCACACTGCCAAAGGTAAGAAAAGAAAAAGAAAGACAATGTTTACTTTCTTGGGAAGCTTTGGGTCTTGAGGGGCACTGCATCTTTTATACCTCTTTTGAGACACCTCTTATGCCCATGATTAAAGCCTCACATGAGGCTTCCTGGTTGGGAATCATAATAAATGTAGATGCACCTTTGTGGGTTTGGGCTTTTGTATCTAAAATTATTTTTGTTAGCTCTCATCCTAAACATCTTTCCTATTGGTATCCACGGGAGAGTTTGACTTAAAAGGAGAAAGTAAGATAAATGAATGTTGTTTTTTGTAAGCATTCTCCCAAGTAAGAGGCCTTCCTCCGCTGCTCCTCCCCAGCTCCCCTGCATTTTTTTCCTCCTCCCAGCATCAGCACCGAGTACACTGCAGTATAACTGCCTGGGTTTCCTGTGGAAACACAAGCAATTCACTGGGAAATAAATTAAAATGACCTCTAAACATTTGAAAGGTTGGTAATTCACCTATAGTTAATGAAATTCAAGAAAAGAATGCCACCTGAGAAATACAGATGAAAGAACAAAATTAGAAAATCATCAGCCTCCGATCAGTGACTCAGTCAAGGCTGTGAGTGGTAAAGGGCCTGGATATCTGAAGGTACTAGCGAGAGAGGAGAACTGGACATTTACCAGGGAGAGATATGTTGCCACCTTCGTCCCATGTTCAAACTCGGCATTATCCATAGTGGGACACCAAGAAACTGTGTGTACTCCTGTTGGGAGGTAACTTGAATCACATAGCACTACCAGGAGGTAGCCATTAAATTCTTGCCCCATTATATTTAACCCATCCTAGATTATAAGAAATAATAGGGATGGGGGTTGGGAGGGTAGCCCAGTGGTAGAGTACTTGATAAGCATGTTTGAGGCTAAAAGGAGATACACTGAAGGAATCAGATAAATCTTAGCATGGAACGTTGTATAAGGGCTGACTCTGGCTCTTCACGAGCCCAGGTCATGGGGGTAAAAGACAGGACCACTTAAGAAATAAGACAAAAATTTCTGTACTCCTTGGTTGAATCCTGGTCAAACCAACTATAAACGCATTCTGGCTACACCATGGAAATGTGAAAATGAACTAGATTATTAAGGCTGGTTTTGGTGGTATTGGAGATTGCACCCAGGGCTTTTGCACTGAACTACATCCCAGCCTTTTTTGTTTTTTGTTGTGAGACAAAGTCTCACTAAATCACTAAGTTGCACAGGCTGTGCTAGAGCTTGAGATTTTGCTGCTTCAGCCTCCCTAAGTGCTGGCATTACAGGTGTGTGCCACTATGCCTGTTTGATTTTAAAGTGTTTTATGCATGAAAATGACCTATTGTTAGATATAAACTTTTCAAGTACTTTATGATATATCTAACAGTGAAATATTTAGTTTGAGAAATAATGTGATAGCTGTAACTTATTTCAAAACACTACACTTCCCCAATTAAACAAATATGGCAAAGTTTAATAATGATTATGTCTAAGTGATGGAAATATGAGTGCTTATTAGGTACTTTCTTGGATTTGTTGTATGTTTCAAAGATGGAAAAATTAAAGATTCCATTTTTCACCCATAGATATGCAAAGAAAAAGATGTTTAAAATTTTTGCTGGGTTGGGCTGGGAATGTACCTCAGTGGCCAAAGACTTGCCTAGCATGGTGGAGGCCCTGGGTTAGATTACCAGCACTGGAAAAAAGACAAAGACAAAATCATTAAAAATATGGCAAGAATATGGGGAAATGGCCATTTTCCTAGATTCTTTTTTTTTCTTCTTTTTTAAATTTTATTTAAAGAAAGACTAAACAAAACAGAAAATGGGCAGAAATAATACATTCTTTCAAAGAAAGAATAAACAGTAAGAAATCACTAGTTAATATTTACATTTTGTCCTCTTACAAATAGGTATTCAAGATACAAAAGTGGAGCATATAAAGTGGGGTTTCAAACAGCGAGACTGCAACCAGTTCTGTTCAACAAAAAATCACTCTGAGCAAAGAATAATAGTATTACTGAGTTTCACATTATGATACTCCTGGATCAGCACTGGGTACTGTAGTGTCTCTTTTTCTTCAAAGTATTTGTTCATTTCATCATGTGTCATAAGATCAGTTCTCATAAACTTTATTGGTTCTGTGCATACATGAGTCTTAACATGTATTTTTATCCTTTCTATATTAGAGGGAGGAACAAAACAAAGCAAGACAAAACAAAACATATTCCTATAAACACACATATAAGCCTGCTGTACAAGGGGTTTTACCATGGTTACTGTGTTGTCTCTTGTTATCTTCAATAGAATTGGCTATATCATCAGAAATAGTATAATTGAATATATCAGTACATAACAGTATAATAAAAACACAATTTTGTATGTAGTATAAAACTTCAAAAACAGGTAGTAATCAAGCCAGAATATGTATCATAGAGTCTTGTCATCTTCAGTGTAATTGCCTAAACTCTCAGACTTGATACTATCAATCATATAAGTTTTGAATAAAATCTGTCAATACCAAACAGCTATCAAACAAACCAGATTTAACTAAGATCAGTCATGATAAACCAGTATAAAAGTCATACAGGGCTCCAGATTAAGTTAATAGGAAATTGAAGATGATTACTGTGTTATATATCCTAGGTTCTTAGTGAGAGTGTTAATTGGGATCTTTGACAGAGATAGGTCTTTTGGATCCAGCAATGCCATGTTGAGGAATTTAACATGCAGATTATACTCAGATGTGTCCAAATGGATGAATAAGTCACCACAGCTTTATTTTTGTAACAGAAGATTAGAAGCAGCATATATGCTCATCAAGAGGAATTGCCACGTTAGTTTTTATGGTTTGTCTGTATAGCAGAAATGTTGAAAAGTGTGGGGTAGGTCTCTTGTGTTGTGTTCCTCAGTGAACAATGCAAAGGCCACGCAGTGTCCATTTCCCTATCTCTGGGGCATAGCCTGGCACACGCTGGTCCATAGTTAACACTTGTCAAGGACTGGATACACATGTGAACATGATTGCTGTGGTCAGGCCCTCTGGAAGCAATCAGGTTCAAGATGAAGAAGGAACTCCATGGTGTTTAATGTAACTCCCAGGAACTCCTGGGATTATAGGTGTGATCATGAACACCTGTAATCCCAGCACTCAGGAGGCTGAGGCAGGAGGATCACTGAGTTCGAGGCCTACCTGGGCTACAAAGTGAGGTAAAGTTTAGCCTGAAATGCATAGTGAAACCCTGTCTCAAAAAGATTTTAAAAAAGGTTAAAAAGACTAAATTTTGCAGCTCTATCAAATGTCTCAGGTCATGCGTCCTTGAATTCATATATTTGCATTTTCCCTTCAAGATGCACTATGTCTCTCTAAATTATTGAATAAGACACTCTGAAGAGAAAGGAGGAAATTTCATAAAAGAATTTGTTGAACCAGTGTAAGAACTGAGACTTGATAGAAAATGTAGCTCCAAGCTTCTTGGCAGCCAAGGCAAAAAGGAAACCCCTGACTCACAGAACCTCTGTTACCTAATAGAAGGAAGTTCACTGACTTCTCAAGAGCCATGTTTGAGTCTGGGAGGCGATGTGCCCGGGCGTTCCTGCATTAGGATATCCAGTACACAGGGGACCACATATATGGTGGTGGTCCCATAAATTATTTCTCACAATGATGCTGTGGTCATCTTTGTTTGCGTAAGAACCCTCTGAGAGGAACGCACCATAACAGCATGTCCCCTTTCCATCTACCGCCTCAAGAACTGCATTTGCCCAATGGTAGATTAAAACATGTGGGGCTTGGGTGTACTAAGGAACTTCATGTGAAGTCTCCATGGATTTTTAGGGTCACCCAAGGCAAAGACATAAGCTTTCTCGGACTCCTCTGATTGTGTCTTTCTCCTGGAAGAAAGTGGGGCCTTGGAGCAGGCACCTCTCTGGGTGTCCTCATCCCATCGGGGAAAAGTGATTACCGTGCAGATCAAATGAGACGGTGCATGCAGCCTGCTCCAGCAGATGAATGCTTTTGCTCTGCTGCTGTCTACATTATCATCACATCAAGACCTTATGGCTACAGAAACACAGACTCTGGAGCCAGATTGCCAAGGTTTGCCTCTCAGCTCCACCACTTCGCAGCTGGGTGACCTTGGGTAAGGTCACTTAGTCTTTGTGCCTTAGTTTCCTCCTCGGTAAAATGCAGGCTAAATGATCTGCTGTAGAGACCGCAGAGCACAATATGTGCCGTGTGCTTATGAAGTAAAGCGCACCCTTTGCACCCTTTGAGGTCCTTTAGAAGAAAATGATAGCCTCCAAGAAGACCAGCTATTTCCGACACTAATTTAAGAACGAACTGGATCTCTGTAACATCCGTGGTCCGCGGAGGTGTTTCCTTAGAAGGCGGAGGGAGCCAGTGTGTGTGTGGAGTCCTGTGGCAGGTGACCGCGCGGGCCCTCCGGGGGGCGCGAACCGCTCCCGGCTGCGCACCTCCGCGATCCCGCTGCCCAGCGAGGTCCGGCGGCGGCGCGGCCGGGTGGGAGGAGCGCGGAGCTCCCGGGATCCCCTCGCCCCCTCCCCCACCGCCCAGTGAGTAATGACATTCGCGGGGAAGGGGGGAGGGAGAGAGAGGGACAGGCTCGGCGAGGCCATGTGATGCGGGGCGAGAGAGCCGCCGCCGCCGCCGGAGCCGCCTTCTTCCTCCTCGGATCGCGGGCGCCATGGCGACCCCCAACAACCTGACCCCCACCAACTGCAGCTGGTGGCCCATCTCGGCGCTAGAGAGCGATGCGGCCAGGCCGGCCGAGGCCCCCGACGCGCCCGAGGCGGCCAGCCCCGCCCATTGGCCCAAGGAGAGCCTGGTTCTGTACCACTGGACCCAGTCCTTCAGCTCGCAGAAGGTAGAGCAGCGCGGGGCGCCGGGCCGGGGACCAGCAGTCTGGGGGTGGGGGGGGGGCTGCGCCCCGGGGAGGAACAGCACCGGTCCCGGGATCGTCCGTTTAGCCCCGTCCCCTCCCGGAAAGACCCGGTGTGTGGGGGGCTTGGAAGAGACACAAAGGCGAGGGGAAGGGAAGAGACGCTGCCGCGGGAAGGGCGGGGGCGCCGCCGCGGGGAGGAGACGCGCTCCCTTCTGCTGCCGTCCGGACACGCGGCCCCCAGGTCACGGCTCCGTGCCCTCTCTCCTGGCTGACACTCCCAGCCGTGCCCCCTTCCTCTTCTCCGGAGGGCGAAGGAAGGAAGGAATTAACACACGGCCTCAGGCCAGCCCCACTCGCCCAGCAGATCTGCTGTGTTTTGTGCTTCAAGCGCAGTCCGGCTACGGCCCCCGAAATCCTTTGGGCCCAGGGGAGCGGGGACGTGGGGGGTGGGAAATCAGCCTGGTGCTGGGTTAGCAGGGTTCCCGCTTCCTTCGAGTGAAGCCAAGGACTGACTGCCCGTAAGATGGGGCACCTCTAAGAAACAGTCTCCCAACCCGTCCTTTCTCTGGGGCGTGCGTTCAGCACCATGGCCAGAGCCCAGAAGCATCCTGCTGGGGCCTAGGTGGCACCGCCAGACTTTTCCCTCCTTGGAAGAGCCTTTGTTCCATTCTCTGGCTTTTCCAGATGGAAAGGCAGATTCCGTGCAAAGAAAGGGCTTTGGACGCTGAAGACTTGGTTTTGAGTATTGGTCCAGGCTGTTTCATTGTGCTGGAAACAGGATAATGCTAGTGATAGTAGCCACCTGGAATTCCAGCCCTCACAAGAGGGCTGGGAATTTTGTAGAGGACAGAACGATGCTCCACAGAGCCCTACTCACACCTGAGCATGCACTAGAATTACCTGGTGCTCCCAGTTAAGATTCCGCCTGCTGAATTTGGCCCCAGAGGTCCTACTTCCATGGCCAGGTCCAGACCCTGGCTCTCCAGCAGGCCACTGGGTGATGCTGAGGAAGCCGGGCCACCGGCCACCTCTGGGTACCAGTTTAGGGATCCATCTTCCCCCTCACTCACTGTGAAGCTGTGGACAGGCCACCTTGTCTTTTCAGACCCTCAGTGGCAAAAACTGTGCAATGAGGCCAGTGTAATCACTTCCTCAGAGGGCCATTATGCCGGTGAAATGACATGGCTACACAAAAAGTGCTACTGCTGCTGCTGCTGCCTGGAGAGGGTCACAGCTCTGTTAATAGTGATGTTATGATGTCATTAAAATTCTAGGTAGAGGGGCTAGAGTACAGCTCAGCATGGACAAGACACTGAATTCAATCCCCAGTGTCTGTGCACAGTGATAAGAAACCCAGGGCCAGCATCACCCAAGGTCATCCTGGGACTCTTCCATAATTCTGCACATGCTTGCTGACCTACTGCATGTCGGGCCCTGTATAAGGCATTGGGCATTTGCAGATGAATCAGACTGACCTCCAGATTCCAGAACCACCTTCTATCCAACCTTCAAGTATCAGGCCCCAGTGGCTGGGCCTAGACAGGGGTCAAGAGGAAAGCACCTCCCATCCCCATCCCCTGAGGGATCCTTCGCTTCTCCCTCACAGAACATACCCTATTCAGTCCAAGCTCAGGGCTTGGGTGGTCTTGCAGTCAGAGATGGAACCACCCACTGCACCCCTATATTTCACTATGTCTTCACCAAGCTCCTGCTGTACCCTACTTTTGACTATCTCTCCACCAAGCTAGCCTGAACACCCTCCCATCTCTCTTGCCTGGGTCTCGGCTGCCTGGGTCTCGGCTGCCTGGGTCTCCCTTCTGGAACTCCATGGTCAATTCCAGAGGCAGTGCCACCTGGCAAAGAAGGGCATAGGCTCTGTGCTTACATGGGCTCGGGTTCCAGCCTTTTCTTTGCTGTTTATTGGCTGAGTAACCCAGGATAAGTCACTTCATCTATCTGAGCCTCATCACTTTATCTGAAAAAGGGAACTTTACATTCTTTCCTGCTTAATTCTTGGAGGTTTTAGAGGCCAGGCATATGTTAAGTGCTTGGCGTGTAGTAAGAGCTTAGCAGACAAGGTCTTTGCCTTCCCTCCACCTCCAAGGGCCTTGCATGCACAAATACAGGTTCCCCTGTTGTGAGAAGCTTATCCTTAACAGCACGTGAGCTGTTAATAGCAATAAATAGCTCACCTGCAGGTGAGATGACAGTACACTGGGCACGTGGGGCCATTCCAGACTCAGAGGGCAGCAGGACTGTGTGGGGTCCAGAGCCCGAACTCTGGGGACAGATAGGTTAGGTTTTAGGCTTGGCTCTGCCACTGACCAGCTGGGTCATTTTGCACAAGTATCTTTTTTTTTTTTTAACAGAAAATTTTTCCTTTTTTGGTCTTTTTCCTTTTTATCGGTATCGGGGATCGAGCTCACAACTGCCTGCTTGCAAGGCAGGCGCTCATGCCGCTGAGCTAAATCCCCAGCCCCTTGCACAAGTATCTTAAACTCCCCTCCTCCATTCATTACCCCGTCTGTAACTGAGAATCACGATACCACCTCCTGGACAGAGGATTCACAAAAGAACACTTGCAAATCATCTAGAACAGCACACAGTGCACAGAATGTGCTCAGTAAGTGCCAGTGCAGGCTGAAGGATCAGCCAGAGTCAAGGGACAGGCCCAAGCTGCCGCTTCTCAGCCACATGGCCATGTGTGGTGGCTTTATGTCCCTAGGTCTCACTTTTCTCTGCTGCTAATGGCAGTATCTTTCCTGACCAGGGGCTGTGTGGATTGAATGATGTCACACACGTTCACATGCCAAGCATCACACTTTACACAACAGCACCTGAACAGTGAATTTTCAAGCACCATCACAGGTGACAGTTTGAGGCCACTGGGTTTTCAGAAGGCTCCACGGTGTAGAGTAGTGTGAGTGTGCTTCCTGTCTCGGCCTTGTCTGCCTCTGGGGACTGTGGTGAGGTCGAGAAAGACAAAGATGCAGGGAGGCCAGAGAACAAGGTTGTAGCAGTGGCAGTCCTGCTGACCATCCACGTCATCTGACCCACTGTGCTCTGTGGTTTCCTTGGTGAGAGAATGCCAGGCATGGTGGTGCACACTGGGAATGTTAGAGGCTGAGGCAGGAGGATGACAACTTAGCCAGACCTGTCTCTGTAAAAAAAAAATTTTAAAAAGGCTGAGGATGCAGTTTAGTGTGAAGGGCCTGGATTCAATCTCTAGTACCATTAGTTAAATTAGTTAATTAGGTAATTAAACACATTAGAAGAAAATGCACTGGATTTGTGATGCAACCTGCCTGGCTACCTCCCTCTCCAGGCGTGAAAACGGCCCTTCCTGTCTGTATCCCCTGCCTTTTGTGCATCCTTCTGTCCTCACCCTTGCCAGCTTTTTTAGAAACCAAGATTGCTGTTTGCTAGCTTGTGACTGTGGGCTTGTAACTTACTGTCTCTGCCTGTGTCCTCTTTTGTAAAAATGAGGATATTGGTCAGTGCCCACATCACTTGGGGTGTGGGGACATGTCTTGGGACAGTGCCTGGCATAGCAGAAGTGCCCTGTGAATATTAGCTGTTGATACACTCTGGTCCCCACCAGGGAGCCTCTCCCAAGGCATCCATGGCTCCCTGCAGCATGCCTGACCCAAGGTCCCCTGGTCCCGTTCTTCCCAGTTCTGCCACAGTCTAAAATGGACCTGTGAGAGCTCCTCAACCAGCCTTCAGACCCTGGGGGGAAGAGACCCAGGTCTGGTCCTGCTAAGAACCAGCCCTGACTGCCAGGCTTGCAGGGGAGAAGCAAGAGGTGGAAGCCGACCTCTGCCTCCCGCCCTGGCCTTGCCTGTCACACTCCAGGGCCACAGTCCCCAACATTGTCCCTGCTACATTTAGCCATTTGTCAGTCCCTGTTCTCTCCAATAAGAGGCCCGCAGTGAGAACTGATGGGGCAGTGCCACCCATCACTCTCCTGCTCAGCAGCCTGCAGTGGCTCTCCAGTCCCTGCAGGAAAGAGCGAGGGTCCCACAGTGGCCTCAGGCCCTACTTCAGGTTCCTACCCTTGTTGGGATCAGGACAAAGTCAGGGGGAACTTGGATAGACTCTTCTCAGAGTGTTTCTAACTGACCAAGCTATAATGCATAGGATCATTAGAGAAAAAAGGAAACCAGTCATGTTGAAGTACAGCTATCTATTGAAATATTTTAAAAACAAATGTGTTATATAATGACATGTGTGTTTCTGCACTGACCCATTATATAACATGATTTAGTGGCGGGTCTGGCCACCGCTGTCGTGCAGAAGTCGAGATGAATGTACATGTTTGGAGGTAACTGCAGCAACTGTGAAGCAGGCCTGACACTGCCATACTTGGTCGCCCACGTCTGTCGCAGAACAGCATGCCTGTGCCAGTTTCCACTCCTGAGAGTGGCCACGCCACCTTCCCAGCCCAGGCCACGGGCCACCTGACTTACTCATGAGGCCCTTGGTCAGGCTGAGAGTCTTGATTAAAACCCCTGGTGCATGATCCTTTCTCTCTTATTCCCACACTGGGATCCAACTCCGGGGGAGGGAGGGGCGGCTCTACATCCCCCGCCCGCTTCATTTTATCTGGAGACAGGGTCTCACTTGGTTGCCCAGGCTGATCTTGAACTTGGGATTCCCCGCCTCAGTCTCCCAAGGAGCTGGGAATACAGGCCTTCGCCACCACGGCCAGCTGTTTCTCCCTCTGAGCTGTCTCCTGGCTGTCTCCTGCCATCCACCCTGCGGCGGCCACCCCGCCTCCCCCTGTGGCTGCCCAGCACACAGCCTTCTCTTCACCCACTCACTCCCAGGGCCCTGGGTTGCCCACTCCCTCACCTGTGCAAGCTCTGACTCAAACGTTGCCTTCTCTAAGAGGCCTGCCCCGTGGGCCACCCTATTTTAAACTGTCCCCCCGCCCTCTCCCTGACACTCCGACACCCTGACACCCATCCTACTCTACTGTTTTAACTGCTAATCACCTGTCTGCCCCCACTGGAACTCCAGCTCCCTTCGGGCAGGGATCTGAGTTTCTTTCCCCGCAGTCTCCAGTTCTTGGAACAGGACCTGGCACATAGTCAGCACCCAGTGAATAAGTATTAAAAGTGATATATTTGTAAATCAGAGGTGTTACATAAAGAAGCTATTTGAGGGCTGACGATATAGCTCAGTGGTAGAAAGCTGGTCCAGTGTGCCCAAGGCCCTGGATTCTACCCCCAGGATGGGGGAGGGGGGATTTGCTTGATTCTATAAACCCAAAGCTGCTTTTAAAGAGTTCCTAAGTTTTTTGGGGGAAAAAAAGTTATTTGTGAAAAATAAACTAAGGCTCAGAGATTTGGAGTACCTTTTAGGAGATCACACAGCAACTAAATGGGTAGAGATGCCAACCCAGGTCATCACGTAAACAGGGGCCCGCCACAGTGCTTCACTGATGGGAGGTTTCCAGGCACCCACAGGGAAGGCGGTTTCCTCGGGAATGGTCAAGTCTGGTCACTTGGGTTGGTGACCACCTAAGTCTACCTCGTGGAGGGAGAGATGGCAGATGGCTTTGGTGGCAGCATGCCCTCCCCTCGGGCATGGCTTCCTCTCTGGGTTCTCCTCCCCCGACAGGATGGCACACAGCCCTGGCCTGCAGCTCAGCTAGAGGTGAATATCTCCTTGGCCACCTGCCAGGGTGACCCTGTGACCGCTCCAAACACAGGGCTGCTGTACCCCTGAGGAGAGTCCACTCCCCAGGCAGCTGCCACACCTAAGCCCTCACTGAAGTCCAGAGCCCTGCCAAGGCAGGAGGCTGAGCTTGGGACCTGCCAAGGACAGAGACTGGGCCAGGTCTCCTCTCCACCCACTCAGAGGCCCCTACATGGCCAGGTGACTCAGGGCCCTGGAGAGCCTGACTGCTGATGCTGCAGGGCCCAGGCTGGGTGTCCACGGAAAGCTCAGAGGCAGCTCCAGCCCCATGCTCTGAGGCTGCGGCAGGCCATACACCTCCAGGAGCCAGGTGCCACATCCGTATGCCTCTTGCTCATCGCATGCACGCACACATCCACACTAGCACACACGCAGTCCTGGAGCACCCCACTCACACACTCACCCACACACACCGGTACTCATCACACCCAGTTCCAAACAGACACCACCCCTGGGCTGTGCCCCTCCGTGCTGCACCTGGTCCCTGTCCCTGTCCCTGTGCCTGTCCCTGTCCCTGTCCCTTGTGGTCTCACAGCAGGACTGCAGAGCACTCTGTGAGAGTGGCTCAGCCCTCCCCCCTTTTGCTGATGAGTAAAAGGAAGCTCAGAGTGGGGTGGTGACAGCTCTGAGGTCACACAGCATTGCCTTGGCTAAGCCCAGCTGCAGAGCAGGGTTGCTGCCTCCAGCCTAGGGGCTCTGCCCACACCAGGGACCCCAGCCGTGGGACTCTGCCTAACGCAGCAACTGAATCTGTGAGTGTTATGTTCAGGGCTGATTACCTCTCCCTCCCTACAGTCTGCCAAACAAAGGGATTGTTCATGATAGCTATGATGTGCGAGCACCAACCAGGCGTGTGTGTGTGTGTGTGTGTGTGTGTGTCTGTAAGAATAGTGCTGTTAAATGTTAGGACCTGTGTACTAACCTCCTGTGCTGGGGTTCCATACACATCTCTATCTTAGCCTCACACTGGCCTTAAGGAAGACACATTCCTCACTTCATAGAAACCAGGGATCAGAGAGGTCAACTGATTTGTCCACAGTCACACAGCAAATAGGAAGTAAAGCCAACCTTCCACTCCAGGTCTCTCTGCCTCCAAAACCTAGTCTAACACAAATACCTAAGACACGTTATCCTACTATATGCCAGATACTATCCCACAAGGATCGATGCGGCTAATCCTCACACAGTCCTCTGAGGAAATGCCTTGGGGTGGCCTATGGCAGCAGGCACCCAGAGGTAAAGCAACTCACAAAGCTAAGACCCCTAGCAAAGAAGACGCAGAGCTGCATGTTGAGTGGCCACTGCCCCAGTCCCACACTGCTGCTTCTGGTTATCTGACCCCTCCCCAGGAGGGGATGCCTGGCCCTGGGCCGCCCACTGCAGATTCAGAGCAGAGAGAAGCAAGAAGAGCCTCAGCCGCTCTCAGCTGGCCTCTCCCCTGGCGGAGAGATGGTGGGGAGGGTGGTGGTGAAGCAGAGTTCCCCCCAACCCCTTGCTAGGCTTCCCCTTGAGTCTCAGCCCACGCGGGAGGGCACTTGGACCAGGTGACCTCTAAGCATCTCCAGCCCTGGGTCAGGAGCCTGCTCGGCCTCAAGGCTGTTAGCTTCTACCAGCTCAAGTGTCTGCCTGGGACTCCCTAGACACAAGGGGACACTCAGGGAGGACAAGCTAAAGACTCCATTCAGGATGCCCTTGGGGAAGAGGGTATGGCCTGGAAGTCCAGAACTATTGCTCCCAGTTTTAAGTTTGCTGCCAAATTGCTGTGTGACTTTGGATAAGTCGCTCACCTTCTCTGGGCTTCAGTTTTTTCACCAAGGAAGATAGGGATCTATTCCCTGTTCTGCCCACCCACTGTGAGCATCCAGTTGGCAGTCAGGTGGGAAGGTCTTGGGAGGAAATAGTGGGCTCTGGCAAGTTATTTTTCAACTTACTTTGCTTCCCACATAATATGAACATGCAGCTATTGATTCTGATGGTGATTAGTTTCTGGGAATTTTTCTGGCCCCATCCACCGTTGGAGGCCAGGCTGAGGGTCTGATCACAATAACAGTCAATGTGAACCCAATGCCATCTAAGTGCCAGGCATGGAACTGGTACTATTAATACTCCCAGCTTGCCCATAAAGAAACTGAGGCTCAGCCGCTTGCACTCGCCCGGCCAGGAATCCTGTCCCAGGAGAGTCTAGCTGTAGAGCCAGCCCTGGACCACCGGGCAGCACTGTCCCTTGTCGCAGTGTAGGGCTGGGTTCTTCCTACCACCAAGTACATCCCCTGGGATCTGCTTCCCCTACCGGGTGCCCAAGAATGGACTGAAAGCAACCATGTCCCCTCCCATGTGTGACCTCTGACCTCCCTCCCCGCATGCCCCGCCCACCGCAGAGGGCCCCCTTGTCCGCCCGCCTCCCCCGCTCTGACCCTGGCACCTGCAGGTGCGGCTGGTGATCGCCGAGAAGGGGTTGGCGTGCGAGGAGCGGGACGTGAGCCTACCGCAGAGCGAGCACAAGGAGCCCTGGTTCATGCGGCTCAACCTGGGCGAGGAGGTGCCGGTCATTATCCACCGCGACAACATCATCAGCGACTACGACCAGATCATCGACTACGTGGAGCGCACCTTCACGGGAGGTACGGCGCTCCCACCATGCGGGCACAGGTTAGACAGGGTCCCTTGCCACACCTGGGGACATTCACTGGGGCCCTGGGCAAGACCCAGGCTCCCCAGAAAGAGCCACGGGACACAGGCAGGGATCCCTGCCCCCCAGGAACCACAGAGCCATGGGCGTAGCCGGATTCTGGGCCCAGAGACTCCTGCCTGGGACTCTGATGCTCTAGTCCCTTCCTCAGGACCTCTGAGCTCACGGGCACAATCACAGACCCCCAGAGTCCTTCGGGTCTCCATGGGCAGCACCCGGCTTTCCCAGGGGTTCAGGCCTTGAACAGAGACCAGCCCCCTGAAACTCCTTAAGGACAGTCACAGCCAGGCTCCTCCTGAGACCCCACAGATATGGTCGCAGACACTTTAGAATCCCACAGACACAGCTGGATCAGGACACCCTGAGCTCGAAGGGGCCTCACTCTCTTTGGTTGACAAATGCAGGGTGAAAGAAGAGTAGGGCTCACCCCCACTCACCAGGCGCTGAGTCTACCCCAGCACTGCACAGGACGAAAATAAAAATAATTTATCAGCGATTCCAAGTCCAAGAGACTTAGGGTTCTTTTTTTTTTTTTTTTTTTTTTTTAACTCTAGGCTTGCAGTCTCTTGAATCAGGTGACACTGGTCACAGACCCTATTTGCCATAGTCTGAGATGAGAGGAGTTGACCCTAGGGGACAGGTGGGCATGGCACAGTGAGGAGAGGCAGCCCTGGGCTGGTTGGGTCCTTACTGGGCAGTGGCCGAATCCTGGGAAATAGATGGTTCTGGAATCTCTGGCGCTTAGGGATTGTGGGTGCTAGCCTTGGTGTTGCTCTGCAGAGCACGTGGTGGCCCTGATGCCCGAGGCGGGCAGCCCACAGCATGCGCGGGTGCTGCAGTACCGGGAGCTGCTGGACGCGCTGCCTATGGACGCCTACACACACGGCTGCATCCTGCACCCTGAGCTCACCACTGACTCCATGATCCCCAAGTACGCCACGGCTGAGATCCGCAGTGAGTGCTGGGGCGGGCGGAGCCCCTTGCTCTGTGGACATGAGTCTCCTTTCTGCACCCTGCCCTCCCATGCCTGGGTCTCCTTGTTGGCTTCCTCTTAGTCTTTCTTTCTCTGTCCTTTAATTTGTCCCTCTCTTTGTGTCCTCGGGTCTCTCTCTCTCTCTCTCTCTCTCTCTCTCTCTCTCTCTCTCTCCCTCTGTCTCTCTCTCTCTCTCTCTCCCTCTGTCTCTCTCTCTCTCTCCCCTTCCCCATCCATCTTGTTCATCCTGTTGCTAACTGAAGGTGCCTGTCTCCCTCTCCAGCAGCCTCTCTCTCATCCCCCTGCCCAAAACCCTGCTCTTGTCCTGTCACCTATAGAGGCTGCCGCTGTGGTTCTCCAGAGGCTTTTGTTGTCTGGAGGATCTGGGAACATCCCAGGGTAATCTCAGCCCTAAAGAGGCCGAGGCAAGAGGATTCCTACAAGTTTGGTTACATAGTGAGTTCAAGGCCAGCCTGAACTATGTAGCAATATCTTGCCCCCCAAAAATATTTTTTTTTCTTCTAGTCCAACCAATGTGATCAGGGCAGCATGGAGGATGGGGAGCTTTGAAGATGCCCATCTCAGCCTCTAGGGTCATGGTGACATCCAAGGATGAGGGGCACCATGTCAGCTTCTGGGCTGGGACAGATATGGTGGACAGAGAGCAGAAGGACATGACCTTGGTGGCAGTGTAGCTCAAAGGCACATCAGGGCTTGAGTGGGAGATGGGAGCAGGTGTGGCAGAAGAGGTGTTTCGTGTAGAGAACAGTGGAGGAAGGGTTCTAGGCAGCAGCAGGTGCAGAGCTGCATCTTACAAAGACCACTCCCCCAGGGAAGAGTAGACTGAGCTGCTAGGAGGACCCAGCTGTGACCTAGGTGGGCAGAGATGGTGGCCTGGCCTGGGGGAAGCAGTCTAAGTGCTGCTGGGGTAGTGTGCTCCCCTTGACCAGTCAAGGGTTCAAAGAATGCCCCACCCCCTCTCTCCTTTGAGGGAACAGAATCTCAGAATTCTAGCCTAGATGGAAAGGGAAGACCACAGGCTACAAAGAGAGCAGACGCTACTCAGTGCCTCCCCCCGTTTATGCAAGGTCTTCCCTTAGCCTGGTCTACCCTCCTGAAGTCTACAGAGAGCCCTGTGGGCAGCCCCCAGGGACAGGCAAGAGGGAAGATGTTGTACTTGACCTTCACATTCATAAAACATCAATGAGACTTAATATAGCCCCAGAGCTGGCAGGGTGGGAGCTGTTTGCTGGGCAGTGTACCAGGCCGGGGATGGGCCGGTGGGTGGTGAACCTCAGAGGGCAGAAGGTAAAGGACAGCATCTCCCTCCCTCGCTCCTCCCATTCTCCCTCAATGCTCACTGCACTCCTGCTCGGTGCCAGGACTGTGTTGGCCTTTAAAGATAACCCAGAGGAAGCTGACACAGCCCTGCTCTGCGGAAGCTCATGTGCCAGCGAGAGAAACGCACATCCAGAGATAACCACATTAGCATCAGTTTCCCTCTTCCAGGGCAGCACAGGTAGAACACCACACAAGTGCAGGGGGACATTTTTGTGTAGACCACAGGGGAGTGGCGTTGAGCCTCGGCAGCTGTAACCAGTGTGTATGCATTGTTTGGCACAAGTCTGTAAAGTGTACACTGGGAGCAAAGGCACTGAAGGTCTGAATCCCTCAAGGATCAGGGAGGATTCATGGAAGAGGTGAAAGACGGGATGGATGGGAGGTGAAATAGACCTGCGGGCCCCGCAAAGAGACATGGAGAGCTGGAACGCTGAGCGCAGGGAGCAGCAGGCCTGGGGACTGTGCGTGGGGACAGTGCCTCCCCGGAGCTGGGAAGAGAGAGAACCAGGGTCTGCACTAAGGGAGACTGAGAGGCTTGGGAGGGCCCGGGGGGGGGGGCAGAGTGAGAAGAGGTGTGAGAAAGACTGAGGAGGGCGAGTGCTGAGCACCTGGGGCCGAGCTGAGGCTCGGAGGAACAGAGGACAGCCCTGCGCCTGGCTGGGCTTTGTAGGCCAGTGGGTGCCACATCGGGAGGAGAGGGGACCTGGGAGGAGGATGCACTCCTGGTTCCCAGTTCTACCTGTTTCTGGCCTCTCCCATTCATCTGCAAGGGCACAGGCTCCTCCACAGTGAGCTTTGCCCCCTTGTGCCCCAGGCAGCGGCTCTCTGGGTCCCACAGCTTTGCATTCATTACCGAAGGTGCAGCATCATAGAGACTCCATCACGGGTCAGTCTCTCCTGCTAGCCTGAGCCTCAGCAGGCAGCCTCTCTTCCATGCCGTGTTACAGCCCGTGGAACTCAGTGCATGTTGGCTGTGGATACTGTCTCTTCCATAACCCATGATGGATGGACCGACTCCCAGCCGTGTGGGGGAGGAGATATGGAGGTACCGGGTACCAGGGATGGAACCTTTGCTATTCTCTGCCCAGGACACTTAGCCAATGCCACCACAGACCTCATGAAACTGGACCATGAAGAGGAGCCGCAGCTCTCTGAGCCCTACCTTTCTAAACAAAAGAAGCTCATGGTGAGTGTCCCCACCTGCTGGCATCTTCCCCTACCCCTCCTTTTCACAGAAAACTACAGATGCTGGCTGGAAGTTGAGAGTCAGCTAAGGCTTTGAGGTAGAAAACCATGGGCTTGCTTTTTCTCCATTGTCATTTACTGTTGCTTTGACCTTGGGCAAGCCACTGTCACCTTGGGGCCTCATATCTTAGGCTGTGTCTCTGTAAACAAAGCATTAGATCCAGGTTCTAGGATAAGGCTCTGAGGATCCCAGTAAGGATGGGAGGGATAGGGGAGAGGAAGCAGCCAAGTCTTGTCAGCATCATGGAAAGCTCTGGAGCATAAAAGTTACCATACAGAGGGTCTACTTTGTTGACAGGGCCCAGCCTTAAATACCCCTGTATCGACTGGCATTGGCCACAGACTGCCTATCTGGTAGAAGGTCACCTCCTCTATATTTCTGAGCAAGGCAGCTCCTGATTGGCTGAAGTGCAACTATGGGCCCCTGGCAAAGGTGCTACATCAGCTGGAGGTGCACGTGTGCCATCCCCATGCACAGATCTAAGCAGAACAGCCAAGCTGGATAAGCTTGTAGGCACCACATGAAGGTGCTTTGGATTTGGAACCTAATTTTACAGAAAGGAGTTTGGGCAAAATTTCCTTCCCTGGATGGCCTGACCCCAGTGAGGTCAACTCAACCTTCGATCCCTGCCTCTCCTGCTGCAGGCCAAGATCCTGGAGCACGATGACGTGAGCTACCTGAAGAAGATCCTTGGTGAGCTGGCCATGGTGCTGGACCAGATCGAGGCTGAGCTGGAGAAAAGGAAGCTGGAGAACGAGGGTGGGTTCCAGCTCTGGGGTGGGTGGGGCTGTAGCCCTGCTGGCCTCCTCTATCCTGTCTGCCCAGGCCTAGCCTCTTTTCCCTCCTACTAGGAGGGAAAAGATCTCAGAAGACCTACTGGTTGGAATATGGGGTCAGACAGATGTAGGTTCAAGTCCTAGGTTGGCCACTTTCTAGCTGAGCAACCTTGGGTAAGACCTCACTTTCCCACAGAAAGTGGGGTAATGATAGGACTGTGGAGCTGTGGAGGCACTGTGTGGCAGACATGCAGGGTGCTTAGATGCCAGGGCTTGGTGCACAGCAAGAGTTTAATAAAAGCTGGCGATGGGGATAGTAGCAGTGGTGATGGTGACCACTACCCACCACACCATCTCACCCTGCCCTGGCAAGAATGCACTGTGGCTCCTTTGTGCTGCAGCCAGACATCCAGTTTCACCGACTCTCCAGGACTGGCCTTCCTGCCCTTGAGCAGGTCCCTGATCAGACACACCGGCCTCCTCCAAAAAGTTATATTTGTAATCTCACTGAGGTGTTATTGGAATCCCAGCAAGTTAATTCCAGTCTACCATCTCCAATACAACCCACGGCAAGAGTAACATCACCAAGACATATTCCAAGTTAAGGGCAGCCAAGAGGTCCTACGTCCAGTCCTCATGAGGACGAGCAGACAAAGGCCTTGATCTTAGGCCTCTCCCAGAATTTATTATCTTGTGGAGAAGGGCGGTGGCTCAGGGATGAGTGATAGTGAGGATGGTGGGAATTGCGGGAGTAACTTGAGCTGGCTGGCCATGTGCAAGATTGGCATCTCTATAAATTGCAGAGATAAAGACATGCATAAGGATCAATTTACATAATCCAATTAGGGTAGCAGTGGAATTGTTTTGGGTGGCTATTACTTTGTTTTCTGATATGCAAACTCTTGTGCCCTGGGGAGTCATAGCCTCTTATCTTGAGGCTCATACTCAGTTGACATTCCCTGAGCTATTGGCTCTAACATCTCCAGTGCTCAATCCTATACACGAAAAACACTATTCGAGGAAACAGGACTGTCTGTTGGCTATAGAGATTGCATAATAGCACCTCAGCTAGCCTTATTTGCAATGCTTAGAGCCAACTGAAGAAAGTAGGAAATATCCTAGCCAGCTTTTTACATATTAGTATAAGGAAATGAGTCTCCTAAGAAAGTCACAGTAACTGTTTGGATTCAAAGGGAGTCGCTGGAGTTGTCTCCCACAGTTTGGAGCACGTGCAGCATGTGTGACCAAACTGCAAGCTTCCTGCACAGGTGTCTGCATGCACAGGAGCTGCAGAGCAGTCTGGAAACAGGAGTCTGGGTCAGACCTATGGTGGTAATCCCAGCTATTCCAGAACTCTTAATCCTTCCTGGAAAAAGCTTGGTGTGGCCAAGTATCTCAAGGAGGAACCTTCTGGTTTCTGTCAAGGGTGCCATTAAGACGAGTTCTCAAGGAACAAAGGTGTGAAAGACCCAGGGCTGGCCTGTGAGGTCAAACAGTCTCAGCTCTGTCCTTTTCTGGTTGGGTCTCAGATTAAGGTTGTTTCCTTATACAGGGATTCAGTTCAGCCGCATAAGCACCCCCCTGGCAAGTGTGAGGTTGTGAGTTCAATCCTTGATACCAAACCAAACAAAACAAAACAAAAACTCCAGTATGTTGTTTCCTTATGGATAAGCTTGTCAGGGCTGACAAAGCAAATTCCATGGACAGGGTGACTGAAACAGCAGAATCCTGTTGCTTCATAGTTTTGGGGCTGGAAATCCAGATTCAAGGTATGAGCAGGGCTGGTTTCATCAGAGGCCCCTCACTGACTTGCGGGTGGTACCTTGTCACTGTGTCCTCAGAGGTCCTTCCTCTGTGCTGCACACCCTGGTGTCTCTGAGTGTTCTGTTTCTTCCTAAGAGTAATCAGAAAGAGGCAGGCCCACACTCACACCCTCCTTTTGACTTAATCATCTCTTTAAAGGCCACATCTCCAAATACTGTCATTTCCTATGATACTGAAAGTTAGGACTTTAACATATGAACTGGGAATGGAACAAAATTTAGTTCCATCTATATTTATATCAAAAATTTTAGTAACTTTATTGATTTTATTGGTTTATTTGCATTTGAGATAGTTGTTGATACATTTCCCAAACTGGCCTTGAACTCGAAACCTCTCATCTCAGCTTCCCAAGCAGCCAGGATTACAGGTGTGCACCACTGTGCTTGACACTGCTTACATAACAGCACCTGCTATGTGTCAGGTGCTGTTCTGAGTTTTATAGATTTCAGCTCCTTATAGTGCCAGGAGATAGATGCTATTCATGGTCCCATTTAACAGATAAGGAAAGTAAGACTCGGAGGGATCAGGTAGCTTTCCCAAGGTCACATAGGCAGAAGGGTGAATCTGGGATTCAGATTCTGGCTCACAGAGTCCAAGTTCTTAGATGCTCTCTTTGCCTCTTCTGTCTTTAAAAGGCGGATATAATGAGTTACTGCTTTCTGGGGCTGTGGTGAGGATCAGCGAGGAAAAATAGGGTCCCACTAGACTTCTTAAGTGGGCATAGCATGTTGCCTGGCACTCAGGGGTGGTGCAAATGTTAGTCGCTGCTGTGATCATGGGACACACAGGGCCTGACTGGGGCCAGAGTCGATGTCCTGGAGGACAGCCAGGGACATGCATTCCCAAAGGTTCCCCAACTGGGTCCGGATGCCCCTCTGTTTTGGTCCTGAGGTCCTCTGAGAAGAGGCAGCATTGCACTACCCCACGGTATGATGACAGGGACTTTCAAGATGGTCCAGGTGTCCTTGGGAGAGTGGAAGAGCCCCAAGGAAGTGGCTGTGAGCTGTAGAGCTCTGGCTGGCTGGGCCTGCATGGCCTCTGTCCCTCTGTCACCCACTGGGCACCATCAGATCCCCCTAGGAGCACACCAGGCCCTCTGCTTCTCTTTTGTGGGCCGGAAAAGGTTGAGGAAGTATCCTGATGTCACAGTTAAGGCTCCCAGCATGGAGCAGATGACACTGATGCATATTCTAATCAGCCAGCTCTGAGCTCTGTGACCTTGTGGAATTTACCTTACCCCTCTTAGGTCACCTGCCAAATGTGAATAACAACAGACTAACTCACAGCAAGGGTATGAGGACCTATGGAGACAGTGGGCACTGCGCACTTTGCCCAATGCCTGACTCCAGGCAAAGTGTTCTCCAAATAGCAAGCTTCTTTTAAAAACTCCCGTTATTTTTTCATTCATTTATTCAAATATTTGTTGAACACCTACTACATGCCAGGTCCTGGGAGTAAAATTGTGAGCGAAAACAAGATATTGTTTTTTTCTTCTTGTAGAATTTGTGGTCTTGGGGAAGAAAAAGACATTAGTCAAATAATACCATTTGTAAACAAAATTACAAACAGTGACAAGTGAATGTTAAGATCAAGAGTAGAATAGGCAGGGTTCAGGAAAGTAACTCACACGTGGGGAGCTGGTCTAGGATGCAACAGTACCCAATCCCCACAATCCCCACAAAGAAAAAAAAAAAGTAAGATGGGCAGGACAAATTGCCTAAAGCTTCTCTGAAATGCTGATGTTCAAAGTGAGACCAAGAGGATGAGAAGGAGCCCAGGGAGGGAGCCACCACCCAGACTAAGAAGAAGGTGGAGGTGGGAGAGAATGAGGCAGAGCGTGGTCAAGAGAGGGGAGAGACAGCCGGTGAGGCCCAGGTGAGATCATGGGCTGAGCCTGTGTTATAAGGGTTGAGTTTATACGGGGCGCGATAAGACGTCCTTCGAGGGCTTTGAGAAGGGGATTATCTCTGTTAGCTTTGTGGTACAACAAACCATTCCGAGTGATTTTAAAAAAGAACCATTTTTTGGTACACAATTTGCAGCTTGGCAGTGTGAGTTTGGCTTGCTTGGGAGGCTGTCTGCCCCCTCAGAGTGACTGGCTCCACTCCTACAGTTTCGAGCAGCAGCATGAAGTGGCCTTGCTGGCCTGCATATGATTAGCTGGTGCAGCCTGGGCTGTGGAGGTAACTGGGCTGCCTATCTGGCACCTAAGCCAGGCTCCTTCAGACTGTGGTAGGCATGGGGTTATCACCAAGAGTAGCTGGAGCACAAAGACCAGATGCGTAAACCCTCTTCCAATGTCTGCTGCAGTGGCTGTTACTGAAGTCCCATGGACTACAGTAAGTGACCCGGAAAGCCCAGATTAAAGAGGTCCATTGGGTCAGCATGCTGGAGTAGAGTGTTTGGAGAAGGTGGGGGATGCCTAGAGAGGCACATGGAGACACAAGGCTCTGGAAAAGCACAGAGGACTACAGAGAGATTGGCCTTGAGGAGAACTGGCATCGGCGGGGCGAAGGGAGGCAGATACATGTGCCTGGGGCTTTTCAGATTTCATGGTGGCGACTAGGGAATCCTTGTCTCATGGCTATTTTCTGAATGAAGTGTGAGGCAGTGTCATCAGCTGAGAGGGATCCGGGGAGGGAGTTTGAGAGGTATAAGGAGAAAACATGAAACAGTACCCAGGTGATCCAGCCCGTGGATCAATCCATGGGGTGTGTACTTGGAGAGGGAACGGGGATGAATACAACAGGGTGGGAGACAAAGAGAGATTGAGACAAGTTGAGGAATCCAATCAAGTCTCGTTTATTCAGGAAGTGGTCGGATCCTTTATGGGCCAAGGGTGGGCTGGTGGGACAGGAAGAGGCTACGGTGGTTTCTGATGGGTCATTGTCACCTCCGGGTATGTGACGTAAGCAGGAGAGGATTATGGTTAATGTAGGCAGGCGCATTATGTGCCCATAGGAGGGAGCCCCGGGGAGGCAGTATTGGGGCTGTCGCACCACTGCCTACACCCAGGTATCTCTGCGGGAAGTGGGGAAACAGATCTACCCAAGAAATGAAGTAGAATCTGGCAGTAATGAATGCCATTCATTGCAGGCTTTGCCATCCTGAACTAACAGTGTAACTAGGCAGCTCCATGTTGAGAGTCTGCTGCAGGCAGAGCTGGCAGCCTCACAGAAGCACCAAATATGCTTCATCCAGGCCTGGGCTTTCCAAAAGGGGTGCCCAACAGAAGGAGAGGAGGGGTAAGTCCAAGAGATCAGGCCTCTAGAGCTACATCAGCCTGATGCCCAGGCCCGTGAACATATATGGTCACACAGAGTGTCACCTGTATACACAGGTGCTCCCTACACACATATGTACTCTGTATCTGCTGGAGGACAGCCAGATGCACAGGCAGATGCTGTACTTACACAGGTGGTAAGCCACACCAGGTGGACATTGTGCCACATGTGTAAATACTCACATGCATATGAACAGTTGGTGCACGGACCTGTGTAGGAGACCCAGGATAAGCCTACAGAACATGCAGAACAGACACACAGAGTCACACACAGACCCAAGTAAAGCATGTACCCATCAAGAGGTCATGAGTATGCACAGAGATACATACTATGTCCGTGTGTGTTTGCATGTGGGAAAGAGTAACATAAGGCACTGGTTAGGAGCACAGTCTCTGGAACCAGATGGCTTAGATTTCACTCTAGGCTTGGCTCTGCCACTTACCAGCTGTGTGACTTTGGCCAAATTACTTAACTTATCCGTACCTCACTTTCCTTATTTGTACTGTGGGGGGAGTCTTTTTGAGAGAGATCTCACTATGTAGTTCAGGCTGGCCTTGAGCTCACTTTGTAGCCCAGACTGGTCCCAAATTTGCAATAATTTTCCTACCTCAGCCTCAGCCTCAGCCTCTCGAGTGCTGGCATTACAGGCATGAACCACCATGCCTGCCTCAATTTCCTTATTTGTAGAACAGTGCTAATGATTATACCTACCTGGCTTGTTAGAGGTTAAGGGGACTATGCCATACTCTGGGGTGTTTCTCTCCCCTTCTCTCCTGACCACCTGGTTTTTCCTTGCTGTCCAGTCTCTAAACTGTGGTGGGCTTCAGGGCTCGATTGTAGCCCCTTCTCAAGCCTGTGGACCCTCTTTCCTTTGCTGATACCATGCAGTTTGCAGCTGGGGGAGTCCATGCCTTGGTCCTGCCTCTTCCCACTGTCCCCACCCCACGGAGCTCACTCCCCCAGTACCTCGAGGAGTCCCTGATCATCACCAGGAGCACCTCCCTGCCTGACTTCCTCCCCACCCTTTTCCTGCTTCATGTTGCTTACATTGCCAAATCTCAGGTCTGGTTAAAGCCAACCCACTATCCTCTAGGCACTGGTACTTCTGACCATAAGATGGCCCTGAGTATGGCTTTCTGTATCACTGAGCAAGTGGAATCATCAGGGAGAGGTCTTCAGAACTACCCACCATCAGTCATAGTCTACACATCTCACAATTCTAAAATGCGTATTTGTTAAATTACAACTTGACATCTCTGAAGTTGGAATGTTTTTTGTAGCCAATAGTTTAATTACCTCTCTTGTTTGGGGGTGGCTGTCTTACATCCAGTGGTAACTTAAATTGAATGACACACACTAATATGTATTCCTTGTACCAAGGATGAACTGTCCTTGACCCAGTGAAGACCAGTCCCTTCGCTAGTGCACTGGATCCCGTCTACGCGCATCCACTCAGGGGCACACCAGGGACTCTCGCTACTCCTCCCTGCAGCATCGCTCCCCCTCCTCGGATGGCCCATCCCCATCAATGTGCGTTTCTATTCCGCCCAACTCATAAACCACCTCTTGACCTGGCTCACCCTGTTGGCCTATCCTTCCCATTCCAGCAAAACTCCTTGAAAGAGTTATCTTTGCTCACCATCTCCAGTTTCTCTCCTTCCTTTTCTCTCTTGAGCTCCTTCCAACCATGCTTTCATCATCAGCATTCAATTCCAACTGCTCTTGTCAAGGCCACACCGGTCATTAAACGCAATTGCCGGTGGCTCAGGCCTGCTGTTATTTGACGTTTGCATGGCACCGGAACGTGGCCAGGCACTCCCTCCTCCTTGGAACACTTAACTCAACCTTAGAGACACCACACTCCTTCACTCCTTTATACTAGGTGTTAGTATCGGCCCCTTTTATTTCTTTATTTTATTTATGTATTTATTTATTTTGGTACCTGGGATCGAACTCATGACCTTGCGCTTGCCAGGCAGGCATTTATGCCACTGAGCTAACTCCCTTAAATTTTCATTTATTAGCACACATCCTTATCCATCATGATTACACTCACTGTAGGGAGGAATAGGATATGTATGTAATGTAATTCAATTCTCTTTATTCTCCTTTCCCTCTTCTTCCTCCTCCTCCCACCTCTAGGTCCCCTTCCCATTTATAGAAGATTTATCTCCATGTTTCCTATTGTCTGTCTTTCCCTTTGGACTTTAAATTACCTATACTTTGGAGCCGTGCACGGTGGTGCATCCCTGTATGTGTAGCGCTCAGGAGGCTGTGAAAGGAGGACCGCAGCAAGTTCAAGGCCAGCTTGGGCTACACAGTGAGTTCAAGGCCAGCCTGAACTGCATAATGAGACCCTCTCTTAAAACCCAAAAAAATACTTATACTCTGGGTTTCTCATATAAGAGAAGTTATATGATATTTAACTTGCGTGTCTGGTTTATAGTGCAAACATCATGGTGTAAAGCTGCATCCATTTTCCTACAAATTATCAACTTTATCCTTTTTTATGGCAGATTAGTACTTTATTGTATGTAAATGCCACATTTTCTTTACCCATTCATCTGCTGACGGACATACAGGCTGCTTCCAAGATTTAGTGATCATGAGTTGTGCTGCTATATGCATAGGTATTCATGTATCATGGTAATACAATGGTTTTAATTATTTTGGGAAGATAACAGGAAGGGGAGTAGCCAAATTGCACTTCCTCTGTTGGTTGTTTCCTTTGCTGTGCAGAAACTTTTCAATTCTACTTAATTCCATTTGTTGATTCTTTATCTTATTTCTTATGCAATTGAGGTTCTCTTTAGAAAGTCCTCACCTGTGCCGGTGTCTGCAGGAGTTTTACCTACTATATCTTCCAGCAGTGTCTTTGTTTTAATATCCAGTCCTGTGATTCATTTGGATTTTATTGTGAGATTCAATCTTCTGCATATTATAACCAGTTTCCCTAGCATCATTTGTTAAAGAGACTATCTTTCCTTTAGTATATGTTTTTGGCCCCTTTGTCAAAAATCAGACAGCAGATATACTTGGGATTGTTTGTTTGTTTCTTTTTTTTTTTGGCTTTATGAGACAGGATCTCACTTTGCAGTTCAGGCTGACCCTGAACTTACTATGTAGCCCAGGCTGGGCTCAAACTCCCAGAAATCCTCTTGCCTCTGCCTCCTGAGTGCTGGGATTATAGCGGTACACCACCAAACCCAGCATTGGGGTCATTTCTGTATCCTCTAATCTGTTCCACTGATCCACATGTCTGTTTCTATGCCAGAACCATGCTATATTATCATGTAGCTTTGTAATATAACTTGAAATCAGAATTGTAAGGCCTCTTGATTTGTTTTTGTTGCCCAAGATTATTTTTGCTATTCTAAATCTCTTCTGGTTCCATATGTATTTTAGGATTATTTTTTTTTAGTTCTAGGAATGCTTTTGGTATTTTGATTAAGATGCAGTATATCTATTGATCAGTTTGGAAGTATGCCCATTTTGATAATATTGGGTCTACCTATCCAGGAATAGGAGATATCTTTCCATTTTTCTGATGTTCTCTTTGACCTTTTTTAGTACACTGTAGTTTTCATTATAGAGATCTTTAGTTACATTAATTCCTAAGTATTTAATTTTTCTTGAAGCTATTGTTTTCTTAATTTTTTCTTATTATTATTTTCTTAATTTTCCCTCAGTTGGTTCATTATTGGTACACAGGAAATTTATTGATTTCTGTGTGCTGATTTTGTATCCTGCTACTCTGCTGAATGTATTAGTTCCAGAAGTCTTAATGGAATTTTGGGGTTTCTATGTAAAGGATTGTGTCTTCTGCAAATAATGATAGTTTGACTTTTTTCATTCCCATACAAATCCTTTTGACTTTTTTCAATTGTCTGACTGTTGTAGCTAACCTTTTGAGTACTAGATTGAACAGGAATGGTGAGTATGAACAGCCTTGTCTTATTCCTGAGTTTAGAGAAAGTTTTCAATTTTTCCCCATTTCATATGATGCTGGCAGTACACTTACCATAATCAGCTTTTATCAGATGGAGATAAGCTCCTTCCAGGGTCAGGGATATAGCTCAGCAGCCAGTGCCTATCTGGCAAGTGTGAGGTCATGAGTTCTAGTCCCATTATATCCTTTTATACCTATTTTTAGGGTTTTTTAAAATTTTATTTAAGGAGGAAAATTTTAAAAAACAGAAAAAAAGATACAAGCTTTACAGAATTTCAGAAAAAATAAACAGGAAATCACTAGTTAATAGATTACATATTTTCATCTTAGAAATAGTTGAAGTTACAAAATTAAAGCATATAAAGTGGACATTCAAACAGTGAGACTGCAAACAGTTCTGTTCAATGATCCAACAAAACTCAGTAATATGGTTACCTATCTTATACACTTAAATATACATGTAGTTATATCCTTTAGAGCACTTTCTTTTCCTCTCTTTTGTACAATGACAATTACACATTTTGGGTTTTATTACTCTCACAGTTCTTATTACTTTTTTTAAGAGACTAAAACCAAATGTGATATAAAAAAAACAGAGTCAGTCAAATCAAAAGGATGCACATAATACATAATGTAAAAACAAAATACAAGGTGATCAACAATGGTTACCATAATGCCTCTTGCTATCTTAAAAAGAATTGCCTATATCTTCAGTTATAATAAAATTGAACAAAACAGTAAAAAACAAAACAAATAAAACCAAAACATTGGAGACATTATAGGACTTCAAAAGATAATAGTCAAACCAGAATGGGCATCAAAATGAATCTTATTGTCTTCACAGTTGTTGCCTGTACTGTTGAACTTGGTACTATGAAGCAAAACAGAATAGAGGAAAATCAGTCAAAACAAGATGGTGAGAGCAATACATGGTTTCAAATCAAGTTAATAGGAAATCAAAGTGGGTTACTATAATATATTCTGCTATTTTTTATTTATTTTTCCCTTAAAAAGATAAAAATAAAAAAGTAAATAATATAAAAAGGAGATTGAGATAAAAGAGGGCATAACAACAAAACAGCACAGGTCAAACCATAACCATTTAAGCAAAATAGTGTTTCACCACAAGATAATCCCGACATAAAAGTAGTTACCATAGTGTGTCTTTCCTTGAAATCTTTGAGTATAACTTCGTATATTGTAGCATCAAACATATCAAGACAATGTAAAACCATTCAAGAGAATGACAATATTACAGGGTATTTAGAATCAACTAACAGAAAATGAACCATGATTTCTGTATAATCTCCTTGTCTATAAAAGTTTTTGTTTATATTATCATATATAGTAAAATCCAGTAAGATACAACATGTTAAGACCGATAGAGACAGAAGAACAAAAGCTTAATGGGACTTCGAAACAATATGATATTAAATCAGCACTAGCTATAATGATGTCTTGTTTTCTCCAAAATAGCTGTTCCTTCCATCCAACCTTCTCTGCCTCGTTTCTGTTGAGCTCTTTTTCTATCATTAGTTGTCAGTTTGTCTTCTTCATTTTGCTTTCTGCTCCATTCATTGTGGCCTCTCTGCCACTGTTTCTGGAATTTTGGAATTTTTCTTTTTTAGAATGTCCTGCAGCATTCTCTGTAGAGTTGAATTGGTGGTTGCAGTTCCCCTAGTTCCTCTTTATCCTGGAAGCACCTTGTTTTTCCATCAATTTCTAGGGACAGTTGTACAGGATATATCAATCTTGGCTAGAGGTTATTATTTTTCAAAGCTTGAATTATTTCCCCCCATGCTCTTTGTGATTTGATGGTTTGTACCGAGAAGTCTGCTGCAATTCTGAAGGGTGTTCCCTTGTAAGTGATCTGTTTCTTGTTTCTGATGGCTTTTAATATTCTGTTCTTATATTGGATTTCTGGAATTTTGATTATTATATGCCTGGGTGTAGCTCTGTTTGGGTTGTAGGCAACTGGGGTCCTGTATGCTTCATACATCTGAGTATCTTTACCTTTTGCTAAATTAGGGAAATTCTCCTGGATTATTTCTGTGAATAGCTTTTGTAGTTCATTTGTTTGTGTTCCTACTTCTTCTTTTATGTTCTTAATTCTTAAGTTATAGATCCTCTTGTCATCTTCTAGCCTTTGTATTATTGCTGTTTGATTCCTTGTTATTTTTAAGAAGTTTTTCATTTCACGCTCCCACATTACAAATCTGTCCTCCAGTTCAGATAATCTATCCTTTTGTTTCAAGCTGTTATGCCAGCTTTCGATAGAGTTTTTAGTTTCCTGGTAATCTCTTTAAACCTGCTTCACATATTCTATGTTTTCTCTATTTTCTCCATCAAACAATTCTCTCCTCTTTTTCTGTTATTCCATTCCACCATCTGTTTTTTTCTTGGGTGGTGCTTAGCTTTCTCTAACTATTCTACTTATATCTTGCTTTACTTCATTAAATACTTCACTTTTGCACTCATCTATGAGGCTCCGGAGATATCATTTTATGTCTATTGGTGCTGTGTCTGATATTGCATGTTTTCTGTCCTCATTCTCCTTTGCATTTACTTTCCTGGATCAGTGTTCTCAGGATTGGGGACTGAGGACCCTTTCTTGTTGCTCCCTCTTCCCATACTTTTTGTTCCTTCCATAAAGCATATATAGGAGGCCCAGTTTTTTTTCTTTGTCAGTTAGTTAGTTTGAATCTGCTGGCTAGGTGTTCCTGCCCACTGCAGTGTACTAGGGAAACACAGACCTGGGAAGCTTCTGCTGGGCCCACCCCTCCAGGTCAACCTACTAAAGGCTTTACTGCTAGGGTACACCGTCAGGCACTGGAACCTGGTTTGGGCTAGCCTACTGGGTCTTAGTCCACAGTGTCACCCAGGCCAAGCGCTCCCCACCAATCCCACTTGAGAGGGGAATATGTGACTAAAGTCATTGCAGCATCCTGTTCTGACTAATCTGCTTGGTCCCAGAATGTCCTCTGTTGGAGCCTCCTAATTTATGGAAGGGTTCCTGTTCTCACTCACTGCAGGTCGATGCAGAGCTCCCTGCCAGTCCTGTTCTCAACTCCATTCGCTGATTCCTGCTCTCAGAATTTTCATGTTCTGTCCCTGCCATGTCAATTCAGACACAGCAGCAGCAGCAGGAAATTCAAATCATGGCTTCCAGAGGCACAGGTTCCTAGCTTCCACACTGAGATTTTATCTGTTCCGATTATAGCACTGGGATTGCATTTCCAGTTGGTTTCTCTCAGCTTAGTTCGTTCCTGGGTCGGCAGGGTATATCTTTCCTTGCTTAGGACTCCTCACACCGCACCATTCCTGGATTCTAAGCTGGCTATCTCAGAGAGCCTCCATAGCTGCTGTTATCTATCCGCCATGTTCTCCCAGAAGTCTTTTTAGGGGTTTTATAATGAATGAATGTTGGATTTTGTGAAAGGCTTTTTCTGCATCTACTGAGATGATCATGTGATTTTTGTACTCACTTCTTTTTATGTGGCGTGTTACACTTACTGATTTGCATATGCTGAACCATCCTTGCATACATGGAATGAAGCCTATTTGGTCATTATGTATGATCTTTTTGATGATTTCTGGCGTTGTTTGCCAGAATTTTTATGTTTGTGTGCATTAACGAGATTGGCCTCTAGTTTTCTTTTTTGATTGGTTCCTTGTATGGTTTTGGAATCATGGTAATGCTAGCTTTCCGGAACAGTTTGGAAGTAGCCTTTCCCTTTCCATTTCATTAAAGAATTTGAGAAGTGCTGGCATTAGCTCTTCCTTGAAGTTCTTGTAGAATTCAGTGGTCAATCTATCAGGTCTTAGGATTTTCTTACTTGATAGGTGTTTTTTTTTAATTTTTCAATTTCATTTTGGCTCCTTTCTTAAAAGCATTATAGGCCTGGTGTGGTGGTACATGCCTGTAATCCCAACAGTTGGGAGGCTAAGGCAGAAAGACTGACTCTAGATCAAGACCAGCCTGGGCACATAATGAGTTCAAGGCCAATCTGGACCACACAGTGAGACCCTGTTTTAAACAAACAAAGCAGAACAGAACAGAAAAAGTCCTGTGCTCAAGACTTTTTGTGGGTGGTAGTGTCCAGGTGAAACTTACTAGCATTTGTTTCTGTTATGTTTACTTTTATTTATGGGAAATGACACTGTTCATTCAAGTTATTCAGTATATATTTTTTCAAGTGCCTACTGTGTACCAAGGACTGTTCTAGGTGCAGGGCATACAGCAGCAAAGAACACAGCAAACAATCCTGGTCCTCATGCAAGATAGATGGTGCAGTAATGGTGATAAGTTCTAAGGAGGAAAACAAAGGAAAAAGAATAGTGACCACTGAGGTTGTGGGCTTCAATTTTAAATCACTGGTCCATGAAGCCAGCTCAGAAGATGATATTTGAGCAAAGACCTGAAGAGGTAGAGGGATGAAACTTGTGCCTATTCCAAGCAAACAAAATACGAAATACAAAAGCCTTAAAGTGGGCATGTGCCTGGCACGAAGACCTACAACAAAGCCAGAGGGGAGGAGAATGTAGGGAAAACCAGAGACCTGGCAGGTCCTGGGGACCACCTACACAGAGCCTGCTAGGACTTTAAGGGTTTCCGCTGCTTATTCTGACCATGACATAAATAGAGGGTTGTAGGGGAGGTTTTTTGTTTTGTTTTGTTTTGTTTTAGTTATTATTGTTTTGTTGTGCTGGAGATGAATCCCACGGTCTTGTACTTGCTAGTCAAATACTCTGTAACTGAACTACATTCTCAGCCCTTGACTTAAGTTTCAACAGGATCTCTCTGACTGTGTGCTGAGAATAAATTCCAAAGACAAGGGGCCAAGGCATAAAGACCTTTCAAGGGACTTTGTGATAATCTGGGCAGGAAATAATGGTTATTTTGACTAGAATGGTGAAAGTGGAAGGGACATCAAACTTTGGATGCGTATTGAAGATAAAGCTGATGGGAACTGCGAGCAGAATGTGGTGATTGAAAGTGTTATGGCTTGTCTTTAGATGCCCCCCTCACACCCTAAGACTTCACGTGGTCATAAGTGGAGCTTTTATAGAAGTGGCTGGATCTAGAGTGTGTGATTAATTCATGGTGCAATGCTGGGATTAAGGCTGTGATTACTAAAGCACTGCCCTCATCCCAGATACCCTAGATACAGTATAAAAGGGGCAGAAAGATGCTATTAAGGTCCCTTCCTTGTTGCTTTTGCTACCTTGTGGGTGCCATGAACTGTTCTCCTCTGCAATGCCTCACTGCCATCTGCAACTCACTCTGCCTTGGATCCAACTGATTATATATAGCCTAAAGTCTCTACAAACTGAGCTAAATAAGTCTTTCCTGCTTTAACTTTGGGTGTTAGATATTTTTTCTCAGCAACAAGAGAAAAACAGAATTTGGTGCCAGAAGTGGGGTCGCTGCTGTGACATTACCTGGCCATGTGTCTCAAGAGCCTCAAGAGCCTCAAGGAACTGGCTTGTGGGAAGGGGAGGATTTAGAAAAGGTTTGGAGATGCCAGCTAAAAAAGTAGAGCTAGAGTACCTTAGGCTGTACTGCATGGGAGGTTCTGGTCAGGGCTCAGAAGATCTTAACAGGCTGATAAAAATCCTATAGGTAAAGACTAGGTTCAGGAAGTTTCTGCAGGTAAGAGGGACTACACTGGCTGTTGGACTCCAGATGATGTGTGTTATGGCCTGGCAGAAAATTTGTCTGCATCTTGGTCATGTCCAGAAGCTGAGATAATATTAAGGGCAGAAGACTAATTAGTCTTGCAGAATAAATTTCAAGGCAGTCTAATGTTGAGGCAATGAATGGCTGCTGATGGGAACTTTCAGACAGATCTATGTTGAAAATCAAGAGCAAACATCCCAGCACAATGATTTAAAATGTTTTGAATCTGACCAGAAAGGAAACTCCCATAAAATTACAGACTACAAAGATAGAGCAGAATGCTGAAAAGAAATAGAAAAATAAAAAAGATGGCCTGTGGGCATCCTAAAAAGCAAAATGATTCCACCCTTTACAGGCTCAAAAATTACAAAAGTGAAAGGATTTTGCTTGGAAAACAGAGCCCAAGAACACCATGGAACAGTATGGTATGACCTAGAGAAGTTCCTCCAGATTTGATTGATGCACACTCAACCCCTACAGCCAAAAGGCAAGAAAGCCTGGCCACTGCTCCAGCTCAGGGCAGACCTTGGCATCATCCATGTGGCACTGGTTTTCCGTGCATGTAAAATCCAAGAGTTATGGAGTCAAAAAAGTTTCCACTTAGATTCCAGAAAACGGCCTGGCAGACCAGACAGTTTGCCCCTGAGAGGGTAGCGTATAAAGCTGTGAATATAAACCCAAAGGTTCAGGGGAGACCCCAAAAGTTTAGAAAACCCAGAAGATCATCTGAAGAAAACTACAGGGAGAGAATAAAACCAGCCCCAAAGAAAAGCCATGAAAGCTGTAACCATCTGCAGTGCCACAGGGGCAGCGCTACCCAAGTCCTTTAGAGTTCACTTCCTGTCACAGATTACGCCAGGTGCTTCACATAAAAGTACAGGACTTAATGTTTTCCCTGCCAGATTTTAAACTTGCTTTGGTCTCATTCCTTTGTACCCCCCATTTGTACCTTTTAGAATAATAGTGTTTATCTTGTGCCATTATATGGTAAGCATGTTTCACTTCCTTTTCCTTTGTACAAGGGCTTGCAGCTAAGAGTTCATCTTAAATCTCAGAGAAGCCTTTAGACTTAGACTTTCCAACAGTGCTAAAACTGATCGGACTTTGGCAACTCTTAGAGAGAGACTAAATGTTCTTTGCATAAAAGGGTGTGCATGAGTCTTTGGGGGGCCAGGAGCAGAATGCATGGCTTGTGTTTAGATGTCCCCCTTAAAGCCCCATGTGGTAGTAGCTGGATCTTCTTCACATGTCGCTGGGTCTAGAGCATGTGATGGATTCATGGTACAATGCTGAGATTAAGGCTGAGTGATTATTAAATCACTCCACTGATTGGTTTCATACTGCCTTAAGCCCTGGTAGCCTAGGTAGAGCATAAAAGGGGCAGAAAGACAGTGTTAAGGTCCCTCCCTTATGGCACCGTGAACTGTTCTCTGCAATGTCCCTCTGCCATGTGCCACTAGCCTTGGAGCAAGCTGGTTATAGACTAAAACTCCCACAAAATGTGAGCCAAATAAACCTCTCTGCCTTTAACTCTGGGTGTCAGATATTTTGTCTCAGTAAAGAAAGAAAAGTAACTATGACAGAAAGAAAGAGAATTTCTGATGGCTCTGAGGCTTTTGGCCTGAGCAATGGAAAGGGAAGGGTTTGAGACAGGGATGAGCATGGGTGGGCTTAGGGGTGAAATCCCAAATTCTGTTTGGGACATGTCAGCTCTGAAATTCAGAATGCACAGGCAAATAGACCTGTCAATGTGGCAGCTGGTTATGCTGGTCTGAAGTAAAGACACATATCTGTACTTTAAAAGTCAGAGGGCTCAGCCGCAGCTCAGTGGTAGAGCACTTGCTGAGCATAGGAAAGGCTTTGGGTTCCATCCCCAGCACCAAGGGGTAGAGCAGCAGCTGCTTTAAAGAAAATAAGAATAGAGAAAGGGCAAAAAGTGGACAGGGATGAATGACCAGGGTTAAAGTGGACAGGGATGGATGACCCACCTTGGGAACACTGGCAGGCAGACAAAGTTCAGGTCTGAAGAGAGAAACGTAAGTGTGTGGCATGTCCTTTCCTTTCCCTCTTCAGGAAAGAAATGCGAGCTGTGGCTCTGTGGCTGTGCCTTCACCCTGGCAGATGTCCTCCTGGGAGCCACCCTACACCGCCTCAAGTTCCTGGGACTGTCCAAGAAATATTGGGAAGATGGCAGCCGGCCCAACCTGCAGTCCTTCTTTGAGAGGGTGCAGAGACGCTTTGCCTTCCGGAAAGTCCTTGGGGACATCCACACCACCCTGCTGTCAGCCGTCATCCCCAACGCATTCCGGCTGGTCAAACGGAAACCCCCATCATTCTTTGGGGCGTCCTTCCTCATGGGCTCCCTGGGAGGGATGGGCTATTTTGCCTACTGGTACCTCAAGAAAAAATACATCTAGGGCCAGGCCCAGGGCCTGCGGTCGACTGTCGGTGTCTTTGTGCTGTGTGATTCCCAGTGACCTCTCAGTAACTCACTGTCCCACGAACAGTGGATGGCGCTTCCCCCCTTGTTCTGAGTAATTCTATCGTCAGTGTGAAACATTCCGTAGTTTAGAAGTAGACGTCACCAATGCCATGACTTGAGGCCACGGCTCTACTAGAGGAGAGAAAGCACGTGAGACAGCGTGTGAAACAGAAACAAAATGCGAATGCCTTTCCTTTGTATTCAGGGTCTCAAGACAGAACTGTGAGGACTGGTTAGGATCTGAGGTGAGTCCCAGGATGGTCTGCCTACCAGGGCCCAGCTTGGGAGGTGCTGGGGCTCAGAGAGCCTGACTCCTCGCCTCCCCTTCCCTCTTGCCAGGGAACTTTTCCACGGGACAAAGCCAACACCAAGACTCATCTCATCTAACCGGTACCTCTGGCTGGGGCTGATGAGCCAGCGGCCCCTGAAGATCAGAAGGGGCTTCGTTCTTCTCCTGGACATAAACTGAGATGGCACTGGCTGGGGCCAAGGCAGTGATAGCCCAAAACCTGGCCATGGCCAGGACCGACATCACAAGCACACTCCTCACTCCCCTCCTGACCTGACCCGTGTGTTCAGTTTGACTCAACAGGAACCCCTGAAGGCACCGTCCACGGTCCGCTTCCTACCTTGAGTTGAGTTTTCCCATCTTGTGTGGTGGGACTTTCAGCAAAAGCCATGTTGACCTTCTCTGAGGTCAGTCCCAGCTCAAGTGCAGGGGTGGATCCCTCTCACCTCCTTTAATGCCCACCTTTCCCGTTATTGGAAGGGCTCCCTCATGCTGTGTGCACGGGGGTCTCTGCCCCTTGGTCAGGTCTCTTTCCTGTGCCTTCTGCATGCTGGGAAAGGCCTGGGTGTCACTGCCGCTCACGCTTAGAAACCAATGAAAGCCCCCAATAAAGCATCCAGGAGGAGCAACTGCTGGTCATTTCTAAAGCTGTGCTGTCCACCCAGCTCTCGTTTCCAAAGGTGGGGCCAGAGGGCTGGGGACACAGGGTTTAAGAAACGAGGCTTTACAGACGCAAGTAAAAGTAGCATTCAGGGCTCCAGGTGCTGGATCTGGCCAGCTTCTGGGTAGATTTTCCAAAGCTCCGGCCTTGACACAAACCCACCCACCTTGGGCACAGTGTTTCCCAGTGTACAGAGTTTGCTCACAACCATTTGCTTAGACTGACCTTCAGGGAGTACCCAGGGCTCATGCCCTTTTCCTGAAATTTTCCAAGTAGGAAAAATGTTAAAATGCCCAGAGAATATTAAACCAGGAATGTAATCTGTGGAATATAAGGTGTAGTTTTATTTTGAAAAAAAGTATAAAAATGTGTACATGCTTTCATCAAAGTAAAAAACAGCCAGGGCCAAAACAGGATAGAACTTGGAGACCACACTGTCTGACAGTGTCTACCCATTATGCACAGTCTCCCTACTCGTAATCAAAGGACACTTGTCCTACCCAGACACACTGCCCTTGGGAAATAAGGACACGCTTACGCTCTCCAAAAATGGGACTCGCCAAGCCCCTTAGTCAGTTACCTCTCACTGCTCCAGAGATTAGTTGTACCTCAACAACTATAATATATAGATTAAATTTCAATTTAACCATCCCAGCATCCTTTCTGTTCAGTGTGCTCACACAACAACAAAGAAGAAAACCTTCCTGGCTGCTGTCTTTCTCTTTCTGAAATTGATCTCAAGGCCATTGTTGGGATTCCTAATCTCTCTTTTTTCTATTGATTTTACTGTGTTGTTTTTGCCTCAGGTAGCATTTCACTGGCCTGGGGTGGTTTTACTGGTAAAATGACTTCGATATAGGTGGTCCTTGGGTAGCTGTGATTTTCTACTAATTTTTTGCTATAGGATGTGAGAACCTTGTGGGATACTCCAGAGAATTCTGTCTCCATAGTCTTTCATGCTACTTATTTTACTGGATGTAGCAACCCTGTCCCCTTGGTAATCTGGATCAACTTCCCCCGCCAGTAGAGTTACCTATTTCTTTTTCTTTCTTTTTTTTTTTTTTTTTTTTTTTTTTTTTTGGTACCAAGGATCGAACTCATGACCACGTGCTTGCAAGGCAGGCGCTTATGCCACTGAGCTAAATCCCCAGCCCCAAGTTACCTATTTCTCTGCCTGTAGTTTCAATGGTATGAGCAGGTCAAAATGGCCACGCAGCAGTCTAAACTTCAAATTCAATGGAACCGTGATGTATTCCTTGATAGAGCCAATTCTCTTTTAGTAACTATAATCTGAGTCCAAAGTTTCAGGGTTGGGCAGCTACAGTTTTACGGATGAGTTATTACACGTAATGGAGCAGTTTTACCCTTTCCACCTCAGCACTGCTGGGCCCATGTAACTGGTTGGTTCAAAGCACAGTATATGCTGCTCCCCCAGGACAGCAGTCCTACACTGCAGTTTCTTCCAGCTGGCACTGTAAGAAACCTTTAAGTATCCCTTCTCACTGTCCTGGGAAGTCCAGCTGCTTCTAGACAAGACCAGAAAACTGCATAGGTAAAATCACTGTGCTTTGGGTTGGGGATTTAGCTCAGCGGCATAAGCGCCTGCCTTGCAAGCGTGTGGTTGTGAGTTCGATCCCCAGTACCAATTAAAAAAAAAAAGAAGAAGAAACTTAGAAAATCACTGTGCTTCATTCCTTTTTCAGTGATAGCAACCTTTTGTTCAGAAGTAATACCATGCAGCGCACTAAGACTGCACACATGCTGCAGTCAGAGAAGGCAAACCCACGTATAGAATTAGTGAACACTTCTCCCTGCACACTGGAAGCAGTTCAGGGTGGCCAATCTGCCCTTTAAATGGCCACTGTTTATGGTGAATGGTGTCATATCCAGAGCTCAAGGGAAGCTGGCTACTCAACTAAATTAGGTAAATTGATCTTGATGACAGGAAGGCCACGCTGTCCATTTATAACTGTAGCTCAATTCCTGTGGTGAGATTGCATATGAGCCTATTAGACACGCAGTAGGTGGCTGGGGAAGAAGAATGACATCCACAGAAAATGGCTTCTTGTCGGGTCTCTTTGGTGGGCACTTGTGGAATATTCACCTAGTACACAATTACTCTCCCATTCAGTGGCCCTTGATATCGGTCCATTCATGTAAGTTTCCCTACAGATTTCATTGTTATTAATCCTCTAGTCTTAGCAGGGACATACACCTGTAATCCCAGCACTTGGGAGGTTGAGGCAGGAGGATCATTGCAAATTTGAGACCAGCCTGGGCTACAAAGTGAGTTCAAGACCAGCCTGAACTGCACAGTAAGACCCTGTTTCAAAGAGGCAAAAAAAAAATCCTCTAATCTTGTTCTGTGTTCCTGATCATCCAGCCAAACCATTGATTCTATGCATAAGTATAGGCTTATATTCTAGATTTCTGTCTCCATTTGGTAAAATGTACAACCAGCTGTATTGCTGAGAACTGTGTTCACTGAAAGGATTTACCTTTGCAGAGTCTTCCAGAGCACTTCCATAGAGATATGTTCATCTACTTCGACTTGGTGCCAGCTCTGAGCTTTTTCTTCCTACATTCACTGATTGTAGGGACTTCACCATCAGAAGACCTTAGGTGCTGACTGAGGAAGGGGCAGCAATATGGCAGAGAGGTGGTGTTGTCTGCACATGTCACTTTCATTTGACAAACTACTGCTGCACATGCATGTCTAGCTGTATGGTTGACAAATCAGATGATACCCTGTCCATGATGGGAGCTCAGGTTGCACAATCACTTGGTGTATCACAGCCAGGTGTTCGGTTTCTATCAGGACCCACCAGCAAGTCAGATGATATTTCTCAAAAGGGCAATTATCGTTTGCAGAAGATGACATAACTTTATCCTATACAACAGTGCAAGGCACTGAGATGTTCCTACTAGCGGTTGCTGGAGGCTCTAGAGTGCATGGCTATCTCACAGACAATGTGAATACCACTGGATCTACTGGGTCATAAAACTCAACTGGCAAAGCATCTTATGTGGCGCCCTAAAATGCCCTGAGACCCATTCAAACCTGGAAGCCCAGGTTATTCAGTAAATGGTTGGGAACAGCACACACAAATATGTATATGTTGCTTTCCAAATCCAAAGAAACCCACCAATATTGTCTTTTTTCTTGTAGTGATAGTACAGCAACTTGTCTTTTACTTGGAGGGAATGTCTTGACTCTCCAAGTCCCAATGGTTTTAACCATTTTATTTCCAGAGACAAAGTAGAGATGACTGATTTGGAGAACCCAAGAATCTGAACTGGGAAGGATGCTACCTGTCAGTCTATCTGCTGGGGCATGTGCAAGGGCAGAAGAGCAGGATCCTTGGCAGCAGGTGAATGAGAAGAATCCATCTGCGAATTCTACTGACACCTACCCAGCCTCAGAGACCCTCCAGCCTAAGTGCTAAAAGAGACTGCTTGAAAGTCAAGAGAACTCTAAGGCACATGCCTGTGATCCCAGCACTTGGAAGGCTGAGGCAGGAGGACTGCCATGAATCCGAGGCCAGCCTGGGCTAAAAAGGGAGTTCAGGGCCAGCCTGAACAAGATAGCAAGACTCTATCTCTAAAAAACAAAACAAGGAAAGGGAGACAGAGAGAGAGAGAGAGAGAGAGAGAGAGAGAGAGAGAGAGAGAGAGAGACTGAGAGAGAGAGAGAGAGAGAGAGAGAGAGAGAGAGAGAGAGACGCTCTAGCAGCAGTACTGGAAGCAAATGTGGTCAAAGTCATAAGGGAAGGCTTCCCCCAGCTTGTTGGGAGAAAGGTCGGCTGATCAGCAGAAAGAAGGGGAAGTCTGCTGGCCCTGCTGAGACTCAAACCCTTGGAAAAGCCAGAGAAACTCTGTTCCAGTTCGAGGCAGAGAGGGCTTTCGTTGTTAGAAGAGCTTGTCTCTCTTTTTGGAACCTGAAGAAGGATCACTGCACCACTGAGCTGCATCTCCACTAACTGCCCAACATACTGCAGCTTTCCCAGGGTATCTGCATGGCGACAGCAAGGAACCCAGGCCTGGAGAAGTGGAAAGAAAGCAGCCTGGGCTACATAACGAGTTCAAGGACAGCCTGGGCTATGTAGTGAGAGCCTGAGTTGAAAAAAAAAAAAAAAAAACATATATATATATATATATATATATATATATATATATATATATATATAATTGTTAGGGTGAATGCTGAGCTATTTTCACAAAAGGGTACCCCAGAGACCTGGAAGAGCAGGGGTACAGTTATCTCCCATTCACAAGGTGAGTGGGATACACTGGCACAGAGTCTCCCCTGTGGCTCACTTTCCAACGCCCTGTCTTCACCAGCATGGTCAAAACTCAGTCTGGGGAGGCCAGGGGGTGTAGCTCAGCAGCAGAACCCTTGCTTAGTTCGAATGAGGCCCTGGATTCTGCACACAGCACTCTTCCCACACACAAAGCTAAGCTAAACACCCCATAAGACCTCAGTTATGGGAAGGCCCTGTTTTATGTGATATGAAGGGAAGGGAAACATATCATCTCCGCTCACGCTTAACAACTTAATTACAAGGCTGGGGGCTGGGGAGGTGGCTCAGTGGCAGAGCCCTTGCAGGGTCCAGGAGACCCCAGACCTGTGCTACAGCTTGGGGACACAGCTTTCTACCTTCATTGCACAATTTACCCATGAGTCAATCTAAATTGAAACATGAGTGGTTTTGTGGGTTTTTTGCTTGGTAAAGTAAATTACAGTCATAGAGGCACATTAGGATTTACTGTGTACTTGATGGACGTTTATATCATGCCTCCCATACACTAGGCCTTGATCTAAGCACTTTGCAAGTATTAATTCATTAACCCTCACAACTATTAAGTAGGTTCTATTTCCTGTTTTATAGATGAGAAACCTGAGCACAGAGAAGTTAAGGAATTTTTTCAAGGACACAAAGCCAATGTGTGCGGCACAGACAAGATCTGAATCCAGTCAGTCTGTGTTCATCTTTGCACTCCTGGGCTTCTCTAAGTGTTTTATGTAACTCCTCTCTGAGCTGCTTTACTGTCAGGGAAGATTGGGGGACTGTGCTTTTGATGCTCAGCACATGTTCTGAGCTGCTTGTTTTATTGTCTGTACCCACTGCAAGGAGGCCCTTGTCTCCAAATTAATGCTGCAGCCATCTGCCCTGCACAGAGTCTGTGCCAGTGACTGCTGACTGAGGTGAGGCACTAGAAACCCCGCCTTACCCTCCAGAAATGGGCTGAGTCTGACTCAGTGGAGGACACACAGCGTGTGCCCACCTCCAGACACCTTGCTTGATAAAGTATCACTCATTCTTTGTCAGGTTACTAACATAGAGTTACTATAATTTTTGTAACTGCCTGGCATGTGGCTTCTTGGCAATTTTTTATTTTGCGGACAACTGTACTAAAATCTTTCTGGAAGTTCCCACATGCAAACCCCTCCACTGAGACTGTTGGGTCTGCACATTGAAGTCTGGATACTAGCAGGTCACCACGTAAGCAGGTGGTACCCACCTGCCACCCCTCCCCCTAGGGAGACAGCACCTGTTCACTATGCTGGGTGTTCAACTTGAAAAGCCCCATGCCCTCTGTGAGAGGTTGCTGAGAAAATTTCTAATGGTGTCTAAATAATGGGATTCCCTTAACAGAAACTACCTTCTTTCTTGTCTTTTTCCTTTATGTGAGATGGGGAGGGGGTTCACAGTCTTGCCGGGGTGGTCTTAAATTCCTGAGTTCAAGCGATCTTGCTTCAACCTCCCAAGTGCTGGGATTATAGGTGTGTGCCAATGTGCCAGGCCAGAACTTATCCTCTTGATACCTATTAAAATATTTTTTATTTCAGAGACTTTAAAAAAGACCCCTGCAGCTCAAACCTCTAGGAATTAGGTTCACGCCCCATGTCTAACGAGTGCCCAGAAATCCACACCATCGGGTCCGACCTGCATTAGTATCCATGCAGAGAAAAAGTACATGGCAGTGATAAACTGCACCTGAAGGCAGCTCTCTCCTCACTCCCTGAGAAGCCAGCTGCTACCTCAGCCCTGAGTGGGAGCTTCTTTTCATGTTGTTCTCACAAACAACTTGGGAAGAACTTCTGATCAAGCAGAACACAGAATAAGAAAGCAGAAGATCAGAAGGTTGGTGAGACTCTCCAGTCTATCCAGATTGTTTATCAGATAAGACTGAAACCCAGAGATGTTCAATAACCAGTGATAAATGCAATTATTATGTATACCTAAAATGTACCAATAAAATCCGATTGGGTAAAAAAAGATCACAGACCAGCAGAAAAAGCAGAAGCAGAATCTAGTCCAGTCTACTGAGAGTCCTTTAAGTCTGCCACTCCTCAATCTTGATGACTTTTTTAAATGACAGAAAAAGCTGGGCACAGTGGTACAAGCCTAGGAAGGCTGAGGGAAGAAGAGCACAAATTGGAGGTCAGGCTGAGCAATCCCACAACTCAAGAGACTAAGGCAGGAACATAGCTACAAGTTTGAGACCAGCCTAGGCCACATAGTGAGTTCAAGCACAGCCTGAGCTACATAGCAAGACCTTATTTCATAAATTAATAATAAGAGCCAGGTGGTGGCTCACGCCTGTAATCCCAGCGCTCGGGAGGCTGAGGCAGGAGGATCGTTGCGAGTTCGAGACCAGCCTGGGCTACAAAGTGAGCTCAAGGCCAGCCTGAACTGCATAGCAAGACCCTGTCTCAAAAAGACAAAAAAAAATAAAAATAAAAATAAATTAATAATAAATAAATAAATATACACGCATATATACAAGGATACACCTCCAAAGACTTAACTTTCTCTCACGAAGTTCCACCTCCCACAGATTCTACCCCCGCTCAATAACACTAAGGCCAACCATTCAACTTTTGGTCTCTTGGAAATGTACAAGATCCAAACTATTGCAAACTCTTACCTCAAAATAGGTACAAAAATTTACTCAAAAAAAAAAGCAAGGACCGAAATATAAGAACAGAAACTACAAAATTCTTAAAATATAGAGGTGAGTCTTCATGTCTTTCGGTTTAGCAGAAGACTCTTACACATGAAACTAAAAGCATAAGTAATAAAAGGAAAACAATAAATTGGTCTTCATCAAATTTTAAAACTTTTATGCTTCAAAGGACACCATCAAAAGGAAAAGGCAACCCACAGAATAGAAGAAAGTAATAGCATTATATACATATGTGTGTATGTATTATATATATATATATATATATATATATAGCATATATATATATATATATATGCTAAGGGTCTTATATCTAGAACACATAAAGACCTCCTGCAATTCAAAAATAAAAAGACAAATGACATAACTTTTTAAATACGTAAAGGAACTGAATAGACACTTCTCCACAGCTACTTAATGACCAATAAACACCTAAAAAGATTCTCTATATCACTAGCCACTAAGGAAGAGCAAATCAAAAGCATAAGTTGCCTCTTTATAACCATTAGAATAGCTAGATTCTAAAAGTCAGATAACAAAGTAGGTAAGGATGTGGAAAAATCAGACTCCCATACACTGCTGTGGGAACACAAATGGTACAGACACTGTGGAAGACAGTTCGACAGTTCCTCAAATGATTAAACAGGATCACCGTGTGACTCCACAATTCCTAACCAAGGTAGCCAGCTACCCAAGAGACATGAAAATGTATGTGTATTCAGAAACTTATACACAAACATAGTAGCACTGTTCATAATATAGCCAAAGATGGAAAGAACTCTAATCCCATCTGAGAATAAATGGATAAACGAAATGCAGATATGTCCATACAACAGTATAATATTGGGTCAGAAAAGTAGTGATACATGACATAACATAGATGAACCTTAAAAACATTATGCTAATTGAAAGAGACCACATATTGATTGCATTCATATGATGGGCCCAGAATATGGAGATCCTAATTGACAGGAAGCAGAGTGGTGGCTGCTTAGGGCTGAGGAATATATAGGTGGCAGGTAAATGACAGCTGAAGAATATGAACTTTTATTTTTAGATAATTAAGTCTACAAAATTGTGATAGTTAACACATGCGAATGTACTAAAACCTGTAATGGACTGGGAATATGGTTCAGCGACAGAGTGCTTGCCTGGCATGCATGAGGCCATCATTCAATTCTCAGAGCCATACAAAAAAATTTTTTTTAAAAAAAGAATATTTTAAAAACTATTGGGACCAGGCATACTGGAGGTCCTAAATCAAATTTCTGGTACCTCCCCCCCAAAAAATAAATAAAAACTATTAAGCTGTCCTGTAATCCCAGCACTCAGGAAGCTGAGGCAAGAGAATTGTTGTGAGTTTGAGATCAGCTGGGCTACAAAGTGAGCTTAAGGCCAACTTGAATTGCATAGTAAGACCCCCATCTCAAAAAGACAAACACCAACAACAACAACAAAAACTATTGAACTGGACACTTTAGTTTTCCTCTTTATTTTATTTTATTTTTATCTCAGGGATCAAACTCACAACCTTGAACTTAACAGGCAAGCACTTAAGCCACTGAGCTAAATCCCCAGCTCCAAACTGGACACTTTAAATGAGCAAACTGTATGATATATAAATTCTATCTCAATAAACCTGTTCTTTTTTTTTTTTTTTTTTTTTTTTTTTGTTACTGGAGATCGAACTCATGAACTTGCACTTGCCAGGCAGGCACTTATGCCGCTGAGCTAAATCCCCAGTGATAAAGCTATTCTTAAAAAGTTAAAAGCCTACCAAATTTCAAATACACAGTATAAAAATGTATCTCATTCTTTAATTTTATATTCTTTAATTTTATTACATTTTGACATGATAATGTTTGGGATATGTTAAAATATATTATCAAAATTTTAAAATAAAAAAATAGGACTGGGGATATGGCTCAGTGGTACATCACTTGTTTAATGTACATGAGGGCTTGGGTTCCATACACAGAATCACCACCACTAAAACAGATAGGAAAGTTAGGTTTCCCTCGGAAAGGGCTATCTGAATAAAACTGTGGGAGCAGGGCAGCTATCTATGTGCTTTTTTTTTTTTTTTTTTTTTTTTTGTCTTTTTCATTTTTACCGGTACCAGGGATCGAACTCACGACCGCCTGCTTGCAAGGCAGGTGCTTATGCCGCTGAGCTAAATCCCCAGCCCCTTATCTATGTGCTTTTGAATGTGCTGTCCTCGGTGCCTTGGATTCCCTTCTCTACAAAATTGCTTGATCTCTTCTTTATCTCTCAAGACCCAAAAGAATTGTCCCTTCCTGAAGTGAAAACTGTCTGTTTCTCCAGGGCACTGGATTTTCTGCTCTACACCCCCAGCCCCTGACTGGTACTGTATTTGGGTTCTTGTAATACTTAATGATGGGACTGGTTCTTCCTTGTGAGAGTAACTTTCCTCAAATCAGACATGTGTTAAATTCACCTTTGCGGATGTGCTGATTGATCCTGATTACCAACCTGACTAGACTGATAAGTGGCCAGGAAATTAGTAAAGCATGCTTCTGGGTGGGTCTGCAGGTCCCAGAAACAAATGGATCATGAGAGCTCTAACTCCATCAATGGATCAATCCACTGATGAGATCATAATCTGATGGCATCATTGAGAGGTAATGGAAACTTGAGAGGTTACAGCCTAAGCAAGGGGAGTGGGTCACAGGGACATGGCCTTGGGGACTCTTATTTGTCCCTGCTCTCTTCCTCACTGGTTCTTTCCCCTCTTCCTGCTTCCTGGCTGCCAGGAGGTGAGCTAATATTCTGCCTCACCTCAGGCCCAGAAACAAGGGAGCCAGCCAACCAAGGACTGAAAGTTCTCATACTGTGAGCCAAATTTTTGTCCTTTAACTTGTTCTTCTTAGATATTGGATCACAGGGACAAAAGCTGACTAGTGTATCAGCACACAGTTGAAGCTATGAAAGGACGGACGTTGGAGCACAAACTGCACACGGGCAGGAGCTGCTCATCCTCCCCTAGCTCCTAGCTTTTAATGTGAACCCCGGAAGGTCTCGATGCTGAATGCTGTGCAGCAGGAATCAATTCTAATACCAGAGCCAAGGAGCTTGCGACAGACACTACCTGGGTGCCAAGTAGGTGAGACTGGCAAGTGAGAAGGCAATAAAAGGCACAAGAAACTGTCACAGTTAGACGCCTCGAGGCCCACAGACTTCACCTGCAAAGGGGACCTCACCCAAGTGAACTTCGGCCCTTCTCTTCAGCCTTTTAGGAGGTTCTCCTCTCTCCTGCTATGGCAGCCGACTCAGCCCCTGCACCATAAGACAGAGGAAGGGACTAAGGCAGGCTAAGAAATAGATACAGACATAAATATACAAGTCTGCCAAAAAAGTGTTTACACACTTCGGAAAAGAAAAATACTATGTTTTCGCAGCAGATGGTGTTACCCCATATGGGGGACCCTAGAGGAGGTCATATATTACATAAAACCCACTACACTGCCGGCTCTTGGAGAAGAAATTGAAAATGTATGTCTGCAATCTCAATGACCAAGGTTACTGAAGCAGCATTCTGCCACACTAATAAATGTCTGGAAGCTAATGGTCACCACTTTGAGTGCCTCTTATACTTAAAGACTAATGGTAATATGTATTAACCTCCTGATGTCTCAATAAATTTAGTATTAAAATACTTAATACAAATCTTTCTTTTCTTGAAGTATGTATACCTTTTTGGTAGACTCTGTAGGTATCAGGATTTAGGCAGAGAAAGAGACAGACAGACAAGAGACACAGAAAAATAGAGACACAGAAAGACAGACAGAGAAACTCCAGCCACAATACAGCCTATGTGTAACAAATAACAGAAGAATCCCTACTTTTGTGGTCTTTGGTTTGCTGGGTCCTGGACTTCCTTAGTGTTGGAAAGGAACACACAAAACTCTGAAATGAAGGATATCATTGTCTCCAGCGTATTTTAATTTTCTTGTTTACACACAGGGTTTGTGTGTACACAACAGAGGCGGGAGCCATTCTTTAAATACAATCTGGTACTCAGACAATGACAGATGCATGTGGAAATGAGCGTCAGCCAAAGAACCTCCACATAGAGGAAAACACGGCAGAACTCTGTGGTCACAGATGCCCACAAAGCTTCTTGTTGAGGACCTGAGGACCACACACACTTTTTGGAAGATGAGACAACAGACTCAGACTCCAAGTGGCCCCCAAAAGTTATTAGCTGCTCTGCTTTCTCTAGAGGAACCAGAACATCCCAAACATCATCAAGAAATGGAAGCAAGAAATGATCGCCTGCTAAGTGCACATGCTCAGCACCTCACAGACATCGTCTCGCTTGACCCTGGCGGCACCACCTCCACTTTACAGATAAGGAAGACCAGTGTAGCCCACAGCTGTACGGCTACTGCAAGTGGTGCCAAATCCCAAACCTATGTCCCATGTTTGCCTGAGCCCAAACTCTTATGCCATGATCTTTCTGAAGAAAAGAGAGGGGCTAAAAGGAGATGGGGTAGTTCAGAAGCAGGGGACCTGCTCAGCCCCTACAAGGCCCTGGGCTCCACCCCAACACTCCAAAAAAGAAAAAATAAATGGGGCTAAGCATGAGCAATGGGTGGAAGCCTAACCCATACAGAACGCTGGATAACAGCATTTCCTATGAGCAGCATGAAACCTGGATCAGGCCTTGTGAGAAAAATGTCTAGAGACTGAAGTGTGACAAGTAAACTTCTGGTCAGCCAGCCGGTGCCTGTTCTCTTCTAGTGCTGATCATGAAAGTTAGGGGAGACTTCAGCCCTTCAACAAGCCCCTTCCCCAGCCCCACTCCAGCCCTAGTGTGCAGGCGGAAACTCTTAGAGTATGAAATGCCTTCTCTGGGCCACTTGTCACATCTTGCCATGGTACTGTGGATATCTCATGGCCTGTGTTTCTTCACTTTTGGGAACAACACCTCACGTCTCATGTTTTGATAAGTTGGCCCACAGCTTAAAAGCATACAAATATGTATTTTAAATATAGTTTTAGGGGCTGGGGATTTAGCTCAGTGGCATAAGCGCCTGTCTTGCAAGTGCACGGTCATAAGTTCGATCCCTGGTATCAATTAAAAAAAAAAGTTTCTTAAATATATTTTTATATTTAAAAAATTACCCTGGAGATTTGCCTGAGCTTGAGTTAAACCAGTTACGTTAGAGCTTATCAGTTAATGGTATTAGCCAGCTTGGCTGGAGAAAGGGCATCAAAGGAGCTTCACGGGCTACTATCCATAATAAGGCAAAGGGGATCAGCTTGAAAGGCCTAAGGAGACAGTCAGGGAGAAGACAGGGGACATTTTACAGAATGCACAACTTTTGGATGGAGGTGACAGGATTTCCAGGTCTTCCTGGCATTCTTACTAGGAAGACTGGAGACTGAGAAGTGCTGCAGAGAAGAAAGAAAAGACCAGCCGACTGCAAGGCCAGTGGGACAGGGCCAGGCTGGGGGGTGTTTTGTTGGTGGCACAAGTACGAGGAGGCAGGTACAAAGTCATGGCACCACTTAATACAGACATCTTCGCAATGATGCTGGCTTTCAGCCACGAGGGAGAGATTTTACTTCACTTCTGAAACATCATAATCATGTCCAAAGGTGAAATGACTTGGGCCATAACACAGGGACTAAAGCACTTGTCCTATGGCCCTGAAACACTGTTCTGTCTACACAACTAATATGTGGTCAGGAAAGTTTCAGCATAAAATAGGCACCGTGCACGATTACTCTGACTCAGTATGAAAGTCACCAAATTAATAGCCTGATTTCTGGTTTCATTCCTAATAGAGGAAATAACTCCATAAAGTGAAATTTAATACTATAAGCCAAGAATCTGGTTTATAAAAAGTAAATTAGTGTTCTAAAAACAAAACCCTCAAAATAATCTACTTGTGCCAAAGTGCAACACTGGAGCCATGAATTATTTTCAGGAGTTTTGTCAACAAAGAACAAATACCACAGTCATCATTAAAAACTATAAAGCAATCACTCAAAATAAGAGGGAAAAAGGGTAATCTTATTGCTCCGAAACCCAACATAAAACAACAGACAATATGGACATTGTTCATTATGTAAAAATCACCTGGTGCTCAGTTAGGAGGCACTGCAGCTTACTGGGTCATGTTAGTGGCTGATCACAGTCAGCTGTAATATTCAACATTCCACAGAAGAGACAAATACTCTACCAGGATAGTGTCTTGGAGGCACTGGGGTGTTTTATACAGACCCTGCCAGAAATAAATGCTCATGGCAAAACCGACCAGGGGAAATACTGTTAAAAATAAAAACAAAACAAAAAAAAAGTCATCATATCAGTCACTAAACGCAAAAGACAACTAGAATCAGGAAGATGGCATCAGAGGAGTCCTAAAGCTCTGGCCTCCCCTTGAGCCATGTCACAAAAGCCTTTGATTCTGTCCTTCCAATTCAGCTTTAGTTTTCCCCTCTAGGGACCGAAGGGGTGTTCCAGATAAAGATTAAGTCTCACCAGGGACAAAAACTGTCTGGTGGGAAGGTGACGTTGGTGACACAGGTGATATACCAAGAAGAGCCTAAGCGCTGAACTTGTACCCTAGATTCCTCCACCACCTCCCAAAACTGCCCAGTGAGCCTCCTCTCTCAAGTGGAATCAATAATGCTACCAACAACTAAATAAATTAAGTGGAAAATACATTAGCCGTTGTCCGGCTGTCCGCCTTTTGTTTCTCTTATTTCTTATAACTGTCTTGCTTCAAATTCGAAGAAGAGCTCTGGAGAGGAAGTCCTGGAGAATAGGATTTCTGATACCAAAACCCGTATGTCCCATACCAGCCCAGCAAACCAAACAAGGTGCCGAACACCTTCTGGGACACATCATGAAAATAAACGGCTGTGCACAGAAACATCCACAGCCAAATGAAGGTCAGGAATCCCAGGGCGACGACCAGGCTGGTGATGGCGGTATGGAGACAGTGGCCCCGGTCCGTCTTCACCTCGTGTAGCACGGCCATCTCTTCCACAATCATGAGGGCACAGAAGGCCAGCAGGAAGGAGTGACCCGAGATGTCGAAGCCATGCCAGAAGCCCCCTTCCCTGTGGCAGTGCTGCTTGCTCTGGCACTCCTTTCTGATCCCCTCCAGGGCCGGCGAGTGGTAGCAATGACCGGTGTAGTGCTCGATGTTGGAGAAGAGCGCTGTGCAGACGTACCAGATGGCTGTGCCCACAACCAGGGTGCTCAGCCGCCGCAGGACCAGGCTGGCCTTGCCTGTCAGGTGGTAGTTGGTGAGGGCAATGAAAGGCAGCAGGAGACAGAACGTCCAGGCCCAGGCCACTTTAACAAAATACCTGACAGAAGAGGAAAGTAAAGTGAAGAGGGGACATGGTGACAACAAACAACATTACGATTTGGGTCCCTGGGTTTCCAAGGGAGAGAAAATGAGAAAATTTTCAAAGATCAAAACCTTAGATCTTTCCCATTGTAGCGGTGTATGCCTATAATCCCAGCACTCCGGAAGCTGATGCAGGAGGATCACAGCAAGTTTGAGGCCAGCTCAACACAGTGAGACTGTCTCAAAAAAAAATTCTAAGAGATATTCCACTTTAAGGCCCTGCTAATGTGCTTTACTTACTAAGCAAAATTGACCTAATTAAGCTATGAGGTAGGTACTATTACACACCCCCTTTGCACAGAGAAGCATCATGCCAAAATGGAGGTCTTAAGTATGGCACTGGAGTTCAAACCTACAGTCTTGTTTTTAACAGTGTGTTTTTGCTCGGGGGAGCAATGATAACTGAGCATGTACCAGATGCCAGGAACTGTCACAGGCAGTTACTTGCCAAAGGACACTTCCAATTGCCCGGAAAGGAAGGTACAGTTTTATCTGTTTCCTTTAAGCCCAGAATCTTGAAGCTCAGAAAAAGTGAGTTCCTGGCCAAGGGCCATACTCACACACAGCAAGCACAAATTAAAAGGCACTTTGGCCAATCCCAAAGCCCATGCTTGTTCTACCGTATCACTGTTCTTTCTGACATGGCAGAAAAGGTCTTTGAACAAGGAATTTTATTTCAAACGTGAAGAACCAGAATTTTAACCTGACTCTGAATTGACTTGTTTATATAGCTCTCTAGGCATCAGTTTCCTCTGCAGTTAAATCAAGTTGAGGGCACCAAGTGAATTTCAAAATCCCTTCCAGATTCAGTGAGTCACCACTAGTTTCCTCCCACTAATTAGCACAATACCTCGGAACAAAACACCAGGATCCATAGCTACCCCAAACAACAGGGACTTGTGTGTCATGCTAGTCTCGCTTTCTCAGGCCAAACTAAGCAGTAACTGCCTTTTCTGCCTACCCTGTGCTCATGAAAGGTGGCTGGCCTGGGGACCAGCTGTAGGAAACACACAGGAAAGAGACTTGAGGCTACTGCCACTCTCAGAATCTATTCTTAGCCCAGCAGAGGAGGGTGGGTGAGGACAGAGGGGGGCCAAGGACAGAATGCCTCTTTCCTAAGTTTCAGCAGTTTCTCAGACACCACCTAAGGGCCTGTCACTATAATGCTCACTGCCACTGATAACGTAGGACTCGTCAGAGCCAAGACTCGATGGGCTTGATGGAGCTGCCTGGGAGAGAAGCCAGAGTTTGAGTAGATAATCAAAGTTGGGCTGATTCTCAGCGGATTCTGGAGACACTACTTCCGAAGAACTGGGCTCACATCAAGGGAGAAGTTTCATCTTCAATTCCCCTTTAATAATGCAACAGTATTTTTATGCTGTAAGTTTAGAGCCCAGAAGTTAAAAGAAGTGGGAGGGTGGCGTTAACATGTCCTCAGAAGCCCTGCTGGGATTGCTTTCCTGGGCCATTGCCATGCACTATGGGCGGCTAAGAAGGTCCAAGGAGATCCAGGGGAAAGGTCAGAGCAGGAGGGTTCCACCCCTCTGCCAGTATCTTGTATTGGGGATTCTGTCATAAGCCCAGGAGAAGATTCTCAAAGGTGCTGCTGTTATTGGGGTGGTCATAGCGGAGACTTTAAAAGGCGATGGACTGGATTCTGTCAGCGAGGATCTGACACAGGCAGGCTGAAGAGAGGTGACATATCCTAAACAGGGCAGGGACTGCTTCTCACACCGAGAGGAGGTGGGGGCGCTGGTTCACCCCCCAGCCCCACCCCACACTCCCACGGACACAGCCACTACACAGCCCCTCCCGTCACTGCCTGCCCGTCAAACTCAGGCTGTCAAAGCTGAATCTACGAACGCCAAACGCTAGTGAGGCTAGCGGCTCCCGGGTCTCCGAGTCGCGACACTCGCGCAGATGCTGCTGTCACAACTGGAAGGATTTCCCTTCCAGGCTCGTCAGTCCGGGGGGCCAACCCCGGCCACACGGCAGGGGCCACTGCGAGGCTACGGCACAACAGGGGGACCCGGGGTGCACTCACACGTTCAGGACGTTGCGCTTGTTGCTGAGGTAGCTCTCAGGCAGCGGAGAGAACTCCTTGAGGAATGAGCCGGCCAGCATGGAGGTCACCAGCGCCCATGGCAGGTAGCGCCGCACGGTCGCCCGCACCAGCGTCCCCCGGAGGAACCACTCGCAGCGCTCCAGATGCTCCATGCCGGACCTCGTGGGCCACCGTCCTCCTCCGGTGCCCTCTCGGCCACTGTCCTGCCCTTCACAGGCTGGCGCCGCCGCCTCCCTCAGACGCATGCGCACCGTTCGTGGGTCCCGCCCCTTGACGAGCACTCCGGCTCCGGAGCCTACGCGCTCCCTCTTGTGGCCAGTGGTGGCCTTTTCAGCGCGCCTGCGCAACTGCTGTACCCCCCCCCCCCACCTCTGGCACTTAGGTGTCCCAGTTGCCAGGCATGGAGCTCCAGCTATGGAGGTTATCTTTGGCCTCTGGGTCTTATCCAGATGTGGGAAAAGGCGTTTATGGAAGTGTTTGATGGAAGTTGAGAAAGAATAAATGTGTAGCCCCGTAGGAATTGGAACAATAGTTACAGCGTTATTTAGCATCTCTGGGAAATGGAGAAATTACCTCCATCTGAGCCTTAGTCTTTTCATCTGTAAAATGGGGAGACGAGGGATCAGGTTTTTCCCAAGAGCTAGTTTATGAACCCAGGGGTTTCTTATGGTCCTCTAGGTATAAAAGGATATGAGATGGAACTCCATTGGAAAGTAAGTCTATAATTAGTAAATATTTTAAAAATTAAATGTAAGCTGGGCACAATGGCACATGCCTGTAATTCCAGTACTCCGGAGGCTGAGGCAGGAGGATCATTGCAAGTTTGAGATCAACCTGAGCTACGAAGTGAGCTCAAGGCCAGCCTGAACTGCTTAGTGAAACCCTGTCTCAAGAAGACAAAAATGAAATAAAATAAAATTAAATACATTTTCATTTAAAACAGCTGTGCTTATTAGTGAAAATGCTGGATAGTGGGGGTTAGTGGAACTCACACAAAGGCACTGATGACTCAGTATAACACAGAGATAACCCTTTCACCCTCTGTTACCTTGGGCATATAAATCGCCAGGGTTTCCCAATGATGTCTTTGCTTTGCCCTTGCATCTGTCTTCCCTATAGCAACTGTAACAAATTACCATAAAGTTGTTCATTTAGGACAGCGGGGGCAACCCGCTTTCCTGGTCCCCTCCTGTCTCTCTCAGGAGCTGTGGCTCCCTCAGTAAAATTCCCTACTGTTAACCTCCCTTGTTTATCAGAATTCATTCTCCAATTTTGGGGAACATGAACTCGGTGTATCAGACATCCAGCAGGATTGGGAGTTTATTTCCCCTATATCATTTGGAGGTCCCACCAAGGTGATTGGAAGGAGATGGGGAACTCAGCGTCAAATCCTCTTACTCTTTTAGAACATATTGTTAAACGCTGGAAACTGTTTGACCCTCGTGTATTGAGGAAGCACTGTTTAATAACTTCCCGCACCTGCTCACAGCCAGCGTACCTCCTAGAGGTGAATGGAATCAAGAGGGAAGTACTGATTATACTATTTCACAACTAGAATTGTACTGTAAGAGAGGGAAAATGGTCAGCAGTAGCTGGTATTCAGACTTCTTTTGCATTAAGATATAATCCTTGTTTGTATTCAGAATGTAAGTAAGGTGCAGGAAAGCCAGACACCTCTAGCCCCCCAGGCACACCTGGGTCCATCCACTATCTCTGAGACAGGATCCTAGCAGGTTTCCAAGGCAACCTTGATCAAAGTCTCATTCCCTGTCACCCAGCCTGAGGTTTCCCCCAACTTGTCCTTTGGATCCTAAGAGCGAGGCTTCTCCTAACTGAAGTTTCTACTGTGCAGTCTCCATCCTTAGCTGATTTTGTGCAAGCTTCTCAAGGACGCTATCCTTTCCAGGAGGTAAATGGTGAATACAGCCCTAACCGTGTCCTCATGTACTTTTCTCTTGGTGACCTCAAACAGATCAAACAAGAGGTAGGAAAGTTCTCAGGTGACCCTGATAAATACATTGAGGTTACTAGGGGACTTACTAAGACCTATGAACTAGACTGGAAAGATGTAGTTACTCTTAAATCAAACGTAGACTTTTAATGAGAGACAAGCAGCATTGCAAGCTGCTATTCCATTTGGAGATGAACATCATATTGTTAATTTTTGAAGGCCAGAAGACAGTCAACCAGGGAAACAGCTGGTTCCTACTGGAGTCCAAGATCCCTTCTGGCCCACTAACTAGACAGGAGATCAGAACAGGAGACGTCTTCAGACATGTATTCTTGAAGGTCTAAGAAATTTGAGAGCTAAGCCTATAAATGATCTTAAATTGTCAACTATCAGGAGAAAGATGAGAACCCCTGTGCCTTTTAGATGATTTACAAAAGGCTTACCTGAAACATCCATCCATTCCTAATTCAGTAGAAGGACAGATTATTCTTAAAGGTGAGTTTATTCCAGTCAGCCTCAGATATTAGGAAAAAACTACAAAAGATGGTTTTTGCTCCAGATAGCTCACTCGATACTTTGGTGAGAATCGCCTCCTCAGTATTTTATAATCAGAACCAGGAGGAGGCCAAAGGGAGAAATTAAGAGACCAAGAGAAAATGGCTGTCTTGGTTGCAAGCGTAAAAGAAATAGACCCTAATTCTGATTCTCAGGGCTCCAAGGAGAGCTAAACAACTAAACCCATCAACTGCTGCGGGAAACCAGGCCACCCTTAGGATAAACTCTGATAAGAACCATTGAGACTGTCGGAACAAAATGGCTCACACCTGTAATCCCAGCATCCGGAAGCTGAGGCACAAGGATCATTGTGAATTTGAGGCCAGTCTGGGCTGCAAAGTGAGTTCAAGTCCAACCTGAACTGCACAGTGATACGCTGTTTCAAAAACACAAAACAAAACAAGAGGCTCCCAAGACAAGCCCTGATTGCAAAGGTGACCACTGGAAATAGGACTGTCCCCCGAGGTGGAGGCTCCAGCAAACAGACTCATCTCATCAGCCCCTCTAGCAAGATTAAAAGGCCCCCGAGCACCCTCTGCCTTCTCCCTCTGGCCAGACTCTCATCTCCGTGGAGGAGCCTGAGTAATCATGGCTATAGAGGGAAATGAAACCAGTCTAGTGCTGGACACTGGTGCGTGTCTCCTGATCCACTTTTCAACCCTGGCCTTCCTTCCAGCCCTCATACTTCAGCGAAAGGATTCAGTGGAGAGGTCACTCGCTATTTCTCACAATCCTTAGGCTAAAACTGGAATTTCTGTCTCCTCTCCCATTTCTTTTTGATTATGCCTGAAAGTCCAGTTCCCCTGGGGAGACATATCTTATCTTGCTTGAATACTGTAATATACATGCACCAAGGTCAGGTATGCTGTCTCCCCCTCGTGGAGACAGAAATAAATCCTGAATTATATGGGCAACTAAATATCAAACAGGAAGAGAAATAAGAGCTGTCCTGGTGCAAATACATCTCAAAGGTCCTACTACTTTACTGAAAACGATACCCCTTAAGGCCTGAAGTTAAGTGAGGTTTATTGCCCATAATCACTCATTTAAGGGCCCAAGGTCTACTTAAGCAGGGTAGTTGCCCTTGTAGCTCTCTAATCTTAGGAGTTCAAAAGCCCAACAGGGATTGGAAGTTGGGACAGGACCTTTGATTGGTGAATGAGACCGAAGTATCAATTTACCTGGTGGTAGGTATCCCTGCACTGTCCTTTCTCAGATCCCAGAAGACGTTGGGTGGTTTTCGGCTTTAGATTTAAAAGATGGCTTCTTTTGCATTTCTTTACCTACAGATTCTCAGTTTCTTTTTGCCTTTGCAAACTGTCATGACCAGGCCTCATAAGCGACATGGGCTGTGCTTTCTCAAAAGTCAGAAATAGTCCTCATCTTTCTGGACAAGTGCTTTCCCACTAGTTGGCGTGTTTTGAATTTTCCCAAATCACTGTCTTGCAGTATGTACATAATGTTTATTATGTGCCCCCTCAGAAGAGCTCTCTAGTCAAGGAACCTGTGCTGTGATGAATTTTCTAAGACAGAGGTTATAAGGTACCTAGCTCTGAAACTCAACTTAATAGCCTTGAGGTAAAATACTTGGGCCTTATCATATCTAAAGGAACCAGAAGTCTAGGAAAGAGAGAATTAAACCAATACTTTCCTTCCCACAGCACTAGATCCTAAAACAACTAAGCGAATTCTTTGGAACTGCAAGCTCTTGTCACCTATCAGTTTATAAAGGAAGCCCGAAAGGTAGATACCCGTATTGTAACCTGGAAACCCGATTCCAAATCCAAATCTACAATCAGAAGCTTAAGCAAGGGCTTCTAAATGCCTCAGCACTGAGATTACCAACAGGATACCATCTCAATCTGTATGTTAATGAAAGGTGGGGCCCGATTTTAGATTTTAGGAGTGCTTACGCAGGGTTGAGGATTGCTCAACAGCCTGTAGGGTATCTGAGTCATGAATTAGACACTGTAGCAAAAGGATGGCCTGCGTGCCTTAGGCTGGGGGCTGCCAGAGCTCTCCTGGTACTAGAGGCATCCAAGCTGACTGTGCCCCTCTCAATGTGGCAGCACTGCCTTCCTCCAAAGGGAGCCCGTGCCTAGCAGACAACCGACTTCTTAAACACCAGGCTTTACCTGTAGAAGGACCAGCCATTCAAATAAAGACACGTGGTCCCTCCTTCAGCCCTGCACTCTGGACCAGAGATTTAGCTCAGCGGCATAGGCGCTCGCCTGGCAAGTGTGAGGTCGTGAGTTCGCTCCCCGGTACCAAAAAGACAAAACCTTGCACCCTTCTACCAGAGAAAGAAGAAACTGAGGCTGAAAACATGATTTCGAGGAGGTAATTTTCCATGTGCATGCGACTGAAGACTTGTTAGATACACCCCTTACTGACCTTGATCTGACCCTCTTCTGTGAGGCAGCTCCTTCACGGAAAATAGGAGAAGAAAGTTGGGGTATGCAGTAGTGACTACATCAGACACTAGTTTCTCATTTGCCCCTGGGACTAGCGCTCAGCTAGCAGAACTCATAGCCTTAACAAAGGCCTTACAACTCAATAAAGGACAGTCAACATTTATGCTGAATGGAAGCATGCTTTCCTGTAGTACGCGCACATGCAGCCACAGGAAAGAAACAAATTATCTGACGGCCAGTGGATCTCCCATAAAGTATCACAAGGAGATAGATGAACTTTTAGCATCTGTCTCTGTGCCCTCCAAAGTGGTGGTAATTCACAGCAGAGGATACCAAAGAGGGACTCATGAAGTATCTATCTCAAGGTAATTAACTGGCTGATGCAGCTGCAAAAGAAGCTACTCACCACCACCCCATCCCCTGCTTCAGGCCCCACTGATCGAAGAAGAGTCCCTCGATCATATTCCAACCAAATATTCCCAGTCAGAAGTCAAGCGGGCTCTCTCCCATTTCCTCCCATCATTTTTTCCCCTCAGGATGATTACAATCAGATGATGTAAATTGTTCCTTCCTGGTGCTAGTCAGTGGAAAATTAGTAAATTTTTACATCAAACCTTTCACTTGGGGAGAGACCAGAACCACCAGATGGCCACAACGTTATTCATAGGAAAGGGACTTTCTCAGACAATAGATAATTATTGAGCTCTGCCTAAAGAACAATCCTCTTAGCCAGACCATAGCCTCCCCAGGTAGACAGAGACATGAAAGACCCTGGAGAAGCCTGGCAGCTTGTTCAATTCATATGCCAAAGAGTAAAGGACTCCAATCCTCATGGGTATATACTTTCATAAACTGGGATTTGGATTGCCTAAGAGTTTACAGAGTGATAAAACAACAGTCCCACAGGTTGTCACTGAGGCGCTGGGCATTGTCTATCACCTTCACTGTGCATGGAAGCCATGGTCATTTGGAAAGGTAAAAAATGAATGAGACCATAAGGAGACATCTTTGCAAGATGGCTCAGGAAATCCATATACAGTGGTCTTGCTCCCTTTAGCTCTTTTCAAAGTAAGAAATACACCTCAAACTCTGGGCTTTAATTCTTTTGAAATGGTTTGGGGGTCCCCCCTTCTCACTAATGATTTTCTCTTCCATAGAAAAACAGATGCCTTGCTAAAAGATGTCACCTCTGGCTAAATTCCAACAGGCTTTTCACCAACTAATGGAAGCTCAGGCTAAAGGAAAGAGAAAACCCATATTCCACCCCAGAGATTTAATACTGGTAAAATCTCTTCCCTCATCATCCCCTTCCCTAGGACCAACCTGGGAAGGACCATACACCGTGATCCTGTCAACTCCATTAGCTGTCAAGGTAGCAGGCCTGGACCCCTGGATATACCACACCCTCGGAACCAGAGACTGTTTCTGAATATAAGCAACCACCCAAATACTCCTGTGAACTCATAGAAGGCTTAAAATTCTTGTTGAAGAAGAAAGCAGTCTTCAGATAAGTAATCTAAGATATTACTTTTAGCCCTTTCACTAATTACCACTTAAAAGAGAGTTCAGTTCCTTTCCAGTGTGGACACAGGAATATGCAGAGTTCTTATCACAAACACCTTGCTGGATATGTGGCCCGCTGCCCTGTGGAGAACATCAGGACTTCCTTGGTGGGTGTCCCCACTTCAAGGAGATGATTGGAATAAGCTAAAAGATTGCACTGATGAGACACAAAACAGTTCAGTGATTCTTACTTTAGCCCATCATTACAAGGTAATTGAGTGATCTATAAACCACACCCTTAAGGATTCCGAACATAATTGAATTTTTTCTAAGAATTCCACTGAAGCTTCTCTACAGACTCTAGTAAAACCACTATTAAGTAAGAATAAGTGTCCTTTCTGAGGACCAACAACCATGGCTACCAAGATAGCTGTTTTCAGATACGGGATGATTATGTATAGTTAACCCCCACTATAGGACAATATAGAAGAAAGACTCTTTTATGTTGGGAACAGAGAAATAATTCCTATTCTCATTGTCCTAACTCTACTAACTGCTAGGAAAGGCACCCCCCCCCAGAAGTATATAAATATATACACACGATAATTTTACAGGCTTAAAACTGGTTAGTAATAGATTGGTTTAATCACCCTGAAATTTGATGGGAAGCCCTCAATGGCACTCACTGGTCCTGTGGAGCCAATCTGTGGCCTTGGCTACCCACCAGATGGATAGAGACTTGCACACTGGGATTTGCATGGTTACAAGGCAGGAGCGTCAAAAGTATTGGGGCTGGGGATTTAGCTCAGCGGCGTAAGCGCCTGCCTTGCAAGCGCATGGTCGTGAGTTCGATCCCTGGTACCAACAAAAAAAAAAGAAAAAAAAAGAGTGGAAGTATTAACAAACCTGGAAACTTACCCCATCTATGACATTGATGGTCTAGAAGTACATTTCACTGGTTTGATCATTTGGCTTCTATCTTTATCCATACTCTAGGATTAGAGGGTATCATGCAACACAATAAGGCCCTAACTAACTATACTCAAAGCACCTTAAACAACACCTCAACTGGTCTCTTTCTCTAGAATGAAAAAGCAAAATTAATGAGGCAAGCTGTCCTCCAAAATCAGATGGCATAAGACATTCTAACAGCAGCAGAAGGGGTTACTTGGGCAATTTTAAAAACTGAATGTTGTTTGTACATTCCTGATCCTGCTGCTATTCTCTTGCTGGCTGATCAAGATGTTAAATGACATGATATTAAACAACAAGATAGCAAAACAAATTAATGGCATATCAGATTTTTAAATTCCCTGGATGCTCTCCTTATCCTCTTTGTTGGAAGGTATTTATACAGGGGAAATGCTAGAGATCAGATATGTTGAGTTCATGTTCCCCAAAGCAAAGAATGAATTGTAAGAAACAATGGAGGTTAAGAATAGACAAAAATTTACTGGAGAAAAGAAATAGAGAACAGGAATGGGGAATAGGAATAGCTCCTGAGAGATAGGAGAGGTCCCAAATGGGTTGCCAAAGAGCCCACTTCTCAAAGGAAGTTTTATGGAGCAAATTCATGAGGCAGATACAATGTATCAAAATTATTATCAACCAATAAAATTGCAAGTAGAGCAAACATATGAATGACATCATTAATTTTGGTTGATAATCTATAGTTTTAGTCTTGTCTTTAGTCATAGTCTTAGTAGACTTAGTCTTATGGTTTTAGTCTTAGTGGGTAGGAGAGTATGGCCCACTGCTAATGAGATCATGGGAAATCTCCAAAGGGTGGTATCAATAATCTCAAATTCCAGTTTATTCCTTAAGGAAGTATGCAAATCTAGCCATTATGACTTTAATCTTCTTCAGATGCGCCCCTAGCTACAGTTTTGATGCAGCCTCATCTTCTGCACTGACTCTCCTGAGGGGCCAGTCCTGTCTGACTGCCTACTATCCTATTTCTACCTAATTTAGCTGTGTATGATAATATTCCTGGCTCTTCCTGGTGGAAACATTTGTTGGTTGTATCCATAATAGTCTTTTTGATCTTAGTATTTGGTCCTTGCATACTTACCAGTTTGTTTGGCCTTGTCTCCTCTGGACTTAAAGCTATACACCTACCCAAGGTGCAAACACTTGGCATTTATCAAGGGCCATTAAATGAACCTCCATGGAGTAGCTCTGGCTGCCAATCATGACAATGACTCTCTTCAGTTGAAAGAGACCAGAATGGTCTTTGCTCGTTTGGCAAAGCAGCTAGGGTACCCTCTTCAGAGGGGTGTGTATTACAGAAAGCTAAATTAGGTAGAAATCTTAGAGGCAGGCAGAGAGGGCTAGGTCCTCAAGGGAATCAGTGCCAAGATGAAAAGGCATCAAAACTGTGCCTGAAGGTGCATCTAAAGATAAAATCACAATGCCCAGATGTATGAACTTCTCCAAGGGATTAAATGGAAGCTTGAGATTACTAGCATCATGCTTTTGCGATTTTCCATACAAATAGACCATTATCCCCTTGGGTTGGGCCATCCTTTCCCACCCACTAAGACTAAGACCACTAAGACTAAAACTAAAGACAAAACTAAGATTATAGAATACTATCAAGGTTAATGACGTCATCCACTTACACTTGCTACATGAATTGCTTCCCTGTTGGATCAATATTACCGAAGTGACTGTACCTGTAATCTCACTGGTTGATCATAATTTTGTACCTTCTTCTTGATTTTAAACCCACCTTGTGATCTTGCTTTATAAAACCTCCTCTGTAAAGCGTAGTCTGCAGCAAAGCATTTTTTGGGGTATCCTCCTGTCTTTCTCAGGAGCCATCTCTCCCTCAATAAAATTTCCTACTCTTAACAAAAGGGGAAATAACTGCATATATATTTAAATGTATAAGATACATAACCATATTACTGAGTTTTGTTGGATCATTGAACAGAACTGTTTGCAGTCTCACTGTTTGAAAGTCCACTTTATATGCTTTAATTTTGTAACTTGAACAACTACTTCTAAAATGACAATATGTAATCTATTAACTAGTGATTCCCTACTGTTTATTCTTTCTGAAATTCTGTATAACTTGTACCCTTTTTCTGTTTTTTTTTCTTTTTCTCCTTAAATAAAAATTTAAAAAGGGGGGGGGGATATAGCTCCGCTGCATAAGCACCTGCCTGACGAGCACACAGTCCTGAGTTCAATTCTCAGTACAAAAAAAAAAAAAAGACAGCAGAAACTCTCACACAGTTCAGGAAGCTGGAAGCCCAGAACCCAGGAGGGGTTCTCTGGAGACTCTGAGGAAGAATCTCTTCCCTGCCCTTGAGTGGGAGGATGGTGGGGGTGGGACAGGAGCGGGTAGCTGGCAGGGAGGGCAAAAGGAAGGGAACAGAGAGTTGAGCTCCTCTGCAGGCTAAATCTGCAGCAGGAGACAGTGGCTGGCTCAAGAAGAGTGGGGTGGAGGGCTGGGGATTTAGCTCAGAGGCATAAGCGCCTGCCTGGCAAGCCTGAGGTCATGAGTTCAATCCCCAGTACTGCAAAAAAAAAAAAAAAAAAAAAGAGTGGGAGGAGGAAGCCCATGCGGCAGAGGCTCATCTGCCAGCTCAGACTCAGAATCTAGGAGGCTAGATGGAGAGTTTTCCTGCAGGAGGAAGATGGGAAGGATGGTACAAAGGAACTGAGAAGAGGGTGGAAAGGGCTTAGAATAGGGGACCTCCTGCCATTTGCTGCTTCTCTGCAAAGATCACAAAATTTGTAAATCTACTATACCAAATCTAGACCACTGGTTTTAGGCCAAGCCATGAGGAAATAAAATAGAAGAAGTTTGGAGCACATGCTTCCCTTCAGGCCAAGAGAATTATCCAGTGAAGTCCCCCCTGGACCTGCAGGATGCTAGAGAAGAAAAAAAGGAACCGAAAGGGGAATCTGCTGGAATCTGAGATGTTAGGGAGCCTGCGGGGAATAATAAGAGAATGGCTGGAGGCCCCTGGCTTGTTTCAGGGTGTTCCCTGGACCAGACTAGGCACCCAGATTGGGTCTCTAGGGGACACTGAGAGATTGGGCAGGTGTCCCTATTTCAGTCTCCAGGAAGTCCAGTGGAGGCCCCCCAGGGTTCTCAGCCCTCCTCCAGGCCAGTCTTTGCAGGAGGCAGGAGCCAGCCTCATCAGTCGTGGCCTTTATTAGGTGTACAGTGTGCATGGAGAGTGCACAGGAAGTGGCAAATGACCTCCTCTGCTGGCTGGAGCTCGTGAGGAAAAGGAGACGAGAGGCAAGGGACCAGGAACGGCATCTCTTGACTTCTAGCAGGTCAGTACAGACCCCTGACTAGGTCTGAGCAGGGACTGAGTCCCTGCAGGACTGCCCCATGCCACATGAGGTCACCTCAGTGGCCACACAAGGAACAGGTGAGTGACAACCAGGGCAGTTACCTCAACCTCTCCAGATACAGGCCACCAAATGTTAGGGCAAAGGAAGACCAAAGATAGTAGGCCATGCCAGGTATGATGGCAGACACCTGTAATCCCAGCACTATTTTAAGGCCAGCATGGGCTACATAGTGAGACTTTTTCTTGAAAGAACAAAATGAACAAGCTCTCCAGTCAGGACAAGTTTATTTAGAGCAAACCTGAGAGGGACCGCCCTGTACTTAGGCCAGACCAGTCACTCTTGCACAGGCTATGAGGTCTTTTACAGGATTGTGAGGGGGAAAGTTCACTGAAAAGGAGCTATGGTTGTCTGCTACAGATAAGGCTTGAGAAATGAGGGGTGTGGTGGTGTCTGCCAAGAGCAGGGCTGACAAATGTGACAAGAGTTACAGAGCAAAGTCATTGTCACTGGGCCTTATGAACCCAGAATTGTACAGTAATCGTAGATGTGAAAGCTTAAAAGAGTTTGGGGTGGGGGTTTTTTGTCTTATAGTTTGTTTTTTGGGGACAGGATTTTGCTATGTAGTTCAAGCTGGTCTTGAACTTGCTTATATAGCCCAGGCTGGCCTCAAGCTCATGAATCCCCCTGCCTCGGTCTCCCAAGTGCTAGAATTACAGGAATGTGCCACCATGCAGGACGTAAGGTGATCATTATTAATTTAGTTGATCAGCTAACACATATTAACTATTCACTGTGCAGCAAGCATTGGCCTAGTTGTTGGGGTTTCTAATGTTTTACGTAGGTAAATCTCCCTTAATAATGGGAGATTTATCACCTTTTAAAAACACAATTTCCCAGGTTGAAGGTAGAATGTTTGGTAGGAGCTGAACCATCTTATGGAATCAGAGAACAAGAAAGTATGAAAGCAAATATGGAGGCCAGAAGGTTGAGGTTGCCTCTGTATCCAGAGCTCTCACATAAGAAACTCAAAATTTAACTTGGGGGCACTTCCCATAACTAACATAAAAGGAAAATAGAACATAAATGGCCTCAGTTGGTCACAAACAGATGATCATTCCACTAGTTGTAAAACTAGGGACATCCCTCAACAAGGTATCTGTTATGGCTTGTGTCTGGATGTCCCCCAAAGCCTTATGCAGTCAGAGGTGAGGCTTCCTCAGAGGTGGCTGGATCTAGAGTGTATGATGCTGGGATTGATTCATACACAATGCTGGGATCAAGGGTCCTAAGAGTAAGGCTATCTATTCAAGTAGCCTGCATAAGTTACAAGGGATAGAAAGAGCTGTGATCCTCCCCTGTTGCTTTCCCATCTTCTGCCCACCATGAGCTGTTTTTCCTCTGCAATGCCCGTCTGTCATGCCACCTTGCCTCAGAGCCAGCTGATTATGGACTGAAACCTCTACAAACTATAAGCTGGGAAAACCTTTCCCCCTTTAACTTTGGGTCTCGAGTATTTTGTCTCAGCACTGAAAGAAAAGTAACTAAAACAGAATTTGGTACCAAGAGTGGGGTTACTGTTGTAATTGTATCTGACAATGTAGCTCAAAAGCCTATTGAACTGGCTGTGAGAAAGGGAAGAGGTAGGAAAGTTTTGGGAATGCCAGCTGAAAAAGTACAGTTGGAGTACCTTATGCCGTACTTGATGAGAGATTCTGGTCAGAGGTCAGAAGACCAGAGTGCTAACAGAAATGCTGGTGGCAAGACCGACACCTGTAATCTCAGCACTTACAAGACTGAGGCAGGAGGACTGCTGCAAGTTCAAGGCCAGACTAAGTGAGTTCAGGCTAGCTGAACTACAGGGAGACCCTGTCTCAAAAAGAAAGAATGAAAGAAAGAAAGGAAGAAAGAAAGAGGAGGGGAGGAGAGGGGAGGGGGAGGGAAGGGGAGGAGAGGAGAGGAGAGGTGAGGAGAGGAGAGGAGAGCAGAGGAGAGGAGAGGAGAGGAGAGGTGAGGAGAGGAGAGGAGAGCAGAGGAGAGGAGAGGGGAGGGGAGGGGAGGGGAGGAGAGGAGAGGTGAGGAGAGGAGAGGAGAGCAGAGGAGAGGAGAGGGGAGGGGAGGGGAGGAGAGGAGAGGAGAGGAGAAGGGAGGGGAGGGGAGGGGAGAGGAGAGGAGAAGGGAGGGGAGGCTGGCAGTAAAGACTGGGCTTGGGAGGTTTCTGTGGGAAGAACTGCATTGACTGTTGGACTCCACACAATGTATGTTATGGTTTGGCAGAAAGTTTGTCTGCATTTTACTCATGTACAGAGACTTTGCCGGAGACTGAGATTATTGATGGAGGACTAATTAATCTGGCAAAAGAAATTTTAAAACAGTCTAAAGTTGGGGTGGTGGCATACCTATTGTTGGGGAATTTTAACCAGATTTATGTTGAGAATCAAGAGCAAAGAGCCAGTGGGTCAAAGATGGGACAGTTTACACATTAATAACCCCAATGGATGGAAATGTAGAAATATAATTAAATCCATAAGGGCTCATAATGGTCCCTAAAGAACTGGTGGCCAGTTTTGAGAAACAAACTCAGTAGTCTGAAAACTAGTAAATAAGAAGAAAGAATCAAGCAGTTTTCTTATATTTCCTTTGTGAGCTAAGCCATTGAGTTAGCAAAGAGTAGGTTAATTTCTTATTATAGAACTAGCTCAATGAATAAATGAAAAAATAATATAGGTGACACAGATGTGGAAAATTTGGTTTGAAATATCAAATGCATCATTTATTAGAGAAAGAGTGAGTTATGGATATACACAAAGAGGAAACTTTAACAAAATAAATAGCACTTTTAGTGACGTCTCTGAGAATCTATCTCATAAGGTTTACATTTTTAAAATTCGATTTTCACAATTTGGACTATTGCTCAGAATTTAATATTTATGGTTTCTTGGAATCATATTTTATAGAAGCATATGGCTTTACATGAAATGAAGGACAGTACCCAAAAATATGACTTCTCCCCAAGATAACATTTTCTCACTGAATGCTGCATGTAATTATGTAATTTCATAGGCAAACCGTATACATATACATATGGCTATGAAATTACATAATTACATATATATGTATTTATACATATATAGCTGTCACTTTAATTCTAAGAATATGAAGGTTATAGAATTTATCTTGAAATTATCTTGGGCAAATTGACATTTTTGAATTTTGTGAAAGTTACTTGTCTTTTCAGTTTGATAGCAGTTTGAATTTTTTTTAGATATGAAATCACTAAATTTGTAGAAGTGTGCATGGAAATCATCTGAGGTTACAATTGTGTTTGCTAAGGTTGGACATGAACATGTTTGTACAGCAATTTAATTATGCATTGTCTCATAATGAATTTTTGTTTTTCTTAATCACATTACGTTATAATGTCTATGATTCATAAGAGGATTAAATTCTAGTAGGATAGAGTAACAACTCGCAAAAAAAAAAAGTGTGTTCATTGGCAAAGAGATCTTCAATTTGACGATGATTTTAGTCTGTTTTAAAGTAAACTGGCCCATGTCAATTGGTCAAATGAGAAAAATTACGAGGACTTTATGGATTAGGAATTTTCATTAAAGGGTCTCTTTAGGACATACTCTGTATCTTACATATCCATTTGTTTATTTTCTGGCTTACAAGCCTGCTCCAGAGGTAGAGAACACCACCTGGTGTAGCCCACTGTCTAGAATAGTGTCTGCCATCTCCTGAGTGCTCAAAAACATTCTATTGTTGAACAAATTAAAGAATCTTCCCCATCATCATTATGGATGCTGCTGGGGCTCAAATCCAGGGCCTTGTACATGTTAAGCACATGTCTATACCCTGTCCTGAAGAATCATTAGTGACACACTGATCTAAAGGAAATTGCTTTCTTATAAACAGACAAGAAACAACAGAAAATAATAACTATGAAAGGACTGTTCCTTTCATCTTAAGGAGTTTCCCAGGTTGCAAATGGCTATAGAGGTGTTTTTCCTGGTCCTCACAGTCTGGAAAAGGGGAAAGAATGTCAGTGGTTCGGTGGGGGATGCTGGAGCCCTTGCAGGAGGGCAAGGTCAGGGAGAATTCCTAGAAAAGATGAGCTCTCCGGAGCCAAGGCCTAAGGCCTGGCCATGGGTCAGCCAGGGGAGCAGCAGGGAGTGGCAGAGGCTCCCTGGGGGTGAGAAGGGCCATGGCCGTTGCTTACTGCCTCGGCACCCCTGGGTGCATGTTCCCCCCTGGCACTGATGCTTTCTTCCCCAATACCCCCTTTATTATTAACCTCCTGGCCCAAGCTTTCTGGCCCCAGGGGCTGACTAACCGCTCCCTGGAGTGAGATGGCTGAGCAGAGCTGGTGTCTGCCAGGGGCCAGGCTGCCCAGCTGGCAGAGGCCTGTGCCCACTGGCCGAGCCCCCAAGCTACCCACCAACTGGGTGCATTTGGACGCAGAGTGGGCAGGGCTGGTGCTACAGGGCAGGGCCTCTGCTCTGTTCACTAGTAGACTGCAGGGACAGTGGTGAGCCTGGGAATCTACTCCCCTAATGATCTCCAAGACTCTCCTTCCTCCTCTGGCCTTGTCTGCTGCAGACCCCACAACCCCCCTATCTCAAGCAGCCACAGGGCTGAAGCCCCTGGAACAGCATTAGTAGAACCAGAAAGAGAAACAAAGAAAAGGGTGCCTGGGCTTCAGCAGAGTTCCCTGCCGGGTAGACGGACAGCAATTTAGTGAAGAGGAATCGGTGGTGTAGTATTCCGGTTACTTACCTGGAGAATAACACACGTGTGTGCTTTAAAAATAATCACTCACTGAGCATGGTGGTGCACAGGAGGCTGAGGCAGGAGGAGTGCCTCCAGTTGGAGACCAACCTGAGGTCATAGTGAGTTTGAGGTCAGTCAAAACTACAGAAGGAGGAGATCCTGTCTCAAAACACCAAAACCAAAACACACACACACACACACACACACACACACACACAAATAGTCATTAAGCTATATATACTTGTACTTCATAAATCTTGTGTATTTATTATACTTCACAGAATGTTATTAAATTAAAAAAGAAAAGCAGCCACAGAATAAGAAGCCCAGGACTGGGAATGAAATGCCCAGGTTCTAGGAATACCCTTGAGGAGGTGCTGGCCAGTGCTTTCCTGTTTCTTAATTTTTTTCTTTGCTCAGCGCTACACAAGTAGGTACCGTTGTTACCTTCTATAGATGGAAACGCGGGAGGACAGACAGGTAAAGAGGCAGCCAGGGATGCGCAGCTGTCAGTTCCCCAGAGCTGGGATTCAGACAAGGTCCGCGTGCCTGCTGGAAGAGAGCACGCTGCTCGACCACTGCCCACACTGCCTCCTGTCTTGAGAGAAGGGAAGAGAAAGGAGATTGTATCGCATCGACTTCGTTGCTCCCCTATGCACACATGAAACCTTATTTTATTGGGTGCACGATAAATGGTCACCTCTAGAATAAAGATGGTCTTTGCGGGAGTGGGGGATGGGGGAGGAGCTGGTAGTAGCCTGCGAGTCAGGCAAGGCAAAGGGTCCCTGTCCACATTAACAAATGGAAAGAGCGGCTCTGTTCTCTCCCCAAAGACCATTTGGCAGAAGGTCCCCGCCCCCGCCCCCCCCCCCCGTCCCCCGCGTCCCGGGGGGTCCGGAGCCCCGCAGGAATGCGCGCCGCGGCCGGGCGGGGGCGCTGACGCGGACGCTTTTCCGCTCTGCTTGTGCTGCCCGGCAACACAGCACATTCCGCGGCCACACCTGGCGGTGCAGCTGTGCAGCAGGCCGGCCAGAGCGACAGTGCCCAGTCGTCCCCGGGGGCATGGCGGTGACCGGGCTGTGCAGGCGCCCCACCGGCCCAGCACCCCAGCTCCCCTGTGCAGCCCCATCCACCTTCACCTAGTACTGGCCTCATAACCAATCAAGTGCCTTGTACATTTCAGGCCATCGCTAGCTCTTCCACGAGCAGTTTGCAATCAGCTGTCTAGCTTCCTCCAGAAACCGGGTTGGAATTTTGATTGGGGTTGTTTTGGTCCCATAGATGAATCTGGAGTGTTTATTAGTACCAGGGTGGAGAGGAGGCAGTTATCCGAGGACCCAGAGGTGAATTAGACACAGTTCCTTCTCTTGAAGAGCTTATTTGCTTATGGTCTTCCTTTTTGTTTCATTTTATTTCATGAGAGAAGATGTTATTGGGCGCATTATACGGATGAGGAAATAGAGACTCAGGGAACCGCTGTTGTGACCCACCCATATACAGTCCTGTTGGTGACAAAGTAATGGGCCCAATACTTCTACTCCCAACTGCCTGGCCTCACTCAGGAGTCTATCCCTGAAGTCAACGAGGCCTTGGTTTGGTTCGTGTGTGTCTGTGTGTTTGCACATAGGCTGTGTTTCCTGGTCCCCAGAATGGAAAAGCATCTCTGTTGGAAGATGGTTCTCTGGACCTGCACAGCCTGTAGGGTCCGTAGAGGGGACAACGGGAGATTAAGGAAAAACTAGACATATAGTAAAAAGGAAATCTGGGGCCAGGTGGAACCTGACCTCTCTGATGGAGAGGCAGCAACAATGTCCCAGCACGGTCTATGTCTTTATTTATATGTAGTAAAAATGGGGAGGTACAGCAGGGCCCAAAGTGTAAGGGCTCAGTGTTCTGCTGAGAACACTGAGAGTGAAGCACAAGGAGCACTAAGGCCAGACACTTGTGGGGCTGGCTTTGTTTTAATCTCAGTGACTTGTTTGCACGGCTTGCCTCGGACGCTCTGAGTTTTGGGGCTGGCCTGGCGTGTTGTGGCTGATCTCCAGCCCAGCCACCTGCTGCAGACGTGAGCTGTGGGGTTGACTGGCAATGCAGGCTGTGGGCTATTTGTGTTGCTGTGGGGGTCCTGGGCAGCTTGTGCACGGTATTGCGGACTTCAGCAGTATGTAGGGCTTGCTATTTATGTGTATGGGTAGGAAACTTTTGTTGGAGGAAAAGACTGCCTGATGTTTGTTGGTGTGTGTTTTTCTCCATGTCGGATTTTGATTTTGTATGTTTTGAAAGAATTGCTTTAAACAAAAAAGTTTTTTAAACTTATATACCCTTAAAACATTTTGTTGTGGGGCTGGGGATTTAGCTCAGCGACATAAGTGCCTGCCTTGCAAGCGTGCAGTCCTGAGTTGGATCCCTGGTACCGATAAAAACAAACAAACAAAAAAACATTTTGTTGAGGTGTAACGTAATTTTAAGTGCTCAAATATCAGGCCAGACCTGGTTGCACATGCCTGTAATCTCCAGCACTCAGGAGGCAGAGACAGGAAGATAGTGAATTTTATTTTAAAGATCTGGGGATGTAGCGCAGTATAAAGATTCCAGGTTCAATCCACAGTACTACCAAAAACCAAAACAGGAAAAAAATGCATTTAAAGGCTTTCAGTAGAGAGAATTGATAAATGTTTAAGGATACGGAAAAGCTCCGATTTGATCAGTGCACATTGGATTCATATATCAGATTACCACACTGTAACCCCATAGTTATATACAATTATTATGTGCCAATAAACACTTTTAAACCAGGTTTGCTGATGCGTACATCTATAATCCCAGCATGCAGGAGGCTGAGGCAGAGTGGGATCACCTTCAGTTTGAAGCCAGCCTGGGCTACATATTGAAATCCTCTCTCAAAGAACCAATGAATTAATAGGCATGCACCACCACCGCTCTGGAGCTTTTTCCTGTCCTCCTGCATCAGTACACCCCAAAGTAACTACTGGTATGACCCCCCCCCCCGAGTGTGCTGTGCTGTCCTGAGTCTTTTGTCAATGAATCACATGATGCTCCCATCTGACAGAGCTCACCATACTCCCAAAGAGACTGCACGTTGGTCTGGATTCTCCCCAGAGCCGTACAAGGCAGCGTCTGTTTCTTGTTCCCATTTTACAGATGAGGAAATAGGTCCAGGGGAAGCTCGTAATTTGCCCATGGTGTTCAGTGCCAACCAACTCTAAAGTCCTGGTGGGCCATCTGGAAGACGTCACATTACTATGATCAGGCAGAAAGGCACAGAGCCTGGCACTCCAAGCTGCTTCTGCATGAGACTTATTTTCTGCTGAGGCTGGGGCGAGGCCTCCCAGGCCACTTGCTGGGTCAGGGACACCAGCAGCTCAGCCCTTGTCATGCTGAGGAGACACAGCCGCACCCTGGCCTAGGCTGGGTCCCCGAATGTATTCTCTGTGTGACTTTGGACGCGTTGCCTCCTTCTGGAGAGCTTTTAAAAGAAAATTAAAATTCCTGTGCATAGTAAAGGCCATCAAGTTAGGAGACAGCACTGCATAAATCACTACTGTTATATCTTAAGAATTTTTATTGGGAAATTCTACACAAATATAGAAGTCAAATAAAGCAAACATGGTCTCTATGCGACAGTTACGCGGTGAACCACTTGTAGCTAGGAGCCAGAGCAAGAAGTGGGAGCCCCTCCAGTGGTTTTCACTGAGCCCTGATGGCTCAAGGGCTCACCCCTAGATAGGAATGGGTGCTCTGGTCCACTAAAAACCTCTGGCTTCTTGGTTCTAACGCGGCCCCTACCCTTCTGTTTCCTGGTGGTTGATCCTTGGCAGGGCGTTTGCCCTGCAGCGTCTCCATCCTCATGTGATTTTCTACCATTTCATTCCCCTCTCTCTCTCCCTCCCTCCTTCTGTTTGGATTCTAAGCGACACAGATCTGGGTCACAGTCCCAAGTCTGCCACTGCCTGTGTGATCTTGGATGAATTATTTAACCTCTTTAGACATCTTTCCTCACCTGGCAAATGAGAAAGCGACCCAGGTGATCTCTGAGGACCTTCTGTCTTTCACAGTCTGTCTGTCTGTCTGTCTGTCTTTTGGGGTTTTGTCGTTTTGTTTTTTGAGACAAGGTCCTGCTACGTAGGCCAGGCTGCCCTCAAACTTGCAGTGATCCTCCTGCCTCAACCTCCTGAGTTATAGGATCACAGGCACGTGCCACCACACCAAGGGAACAGTCTCTCTCTCTCTCTCTTTTTTTTTTCCCTGAAGAAAAAGAACACCGGGTACAACTCAGAGAGTCCTGGGGTAGATCCAGTTTTTACTGGATTTAGCGCTGTGAACTTGGCCAATTACTTCACCTCTCTGAGCTCCTACTTCCGCATCTTTAGAATGAGAATCCCAGCACCCGGTGCATAACACTGGGGTGACGCTGATTGCAATGAGATCATGCGTGTAAAGAACTTAGAATCTGGCGTCTCGTATGGACCGCACAGATGCTGTTATTGACTGCTTTATTGCCTGCTTGCTCTGTGCCAGGCATTGTGTCAAGTGTCTTTAAAATGTACCAACTCCGGCCGGGCATGGTGGTGCCCACCTGTAACCCCTCCACACAGGAGGCCGAGCGGCAGGAGAGTCCCTGAGAGTCTGAGGCCAGCCTGGCCTGCAGAGTAAGACCCTGTCTCAAAACACAAACAAAAATGTCACAGTGACTGTGAAAGCTATTTCGAATTGACTCAGGGCATCGAGGGAACCAGAACTGCACAACGAAGGACGTAGAATATTTTCAGGGGGACTAATGGCAATGTGCCTTTGATTGTAATATTTTCTTTTTTAAATAATTCCCTATGCAGTTCAGGCTGGCCTTGGGCTTACTATATAGCCCAGGCTGGCCTGGAACTCTCAGCAGTCCTCCTGTCTCAGCCTCCGAAATGCTAGGATTACAGGTGTGTGCCACCATGCCTGGCTACTGTAATACATTTTTAAATTTAAGAGTTTTTTAAATTAAACATTCCACCATTATTTTTTTAATCACATTGCTTTAAGTGTGCGGGATGGTGCGTGTGTGGATGGCAGATGTAAGTGTGACCGCCTGTGTGCAGACACTGCAGTTACTACCCACACTAGCTCTGTACTCTAGCACAAACTACAGGGCTCAGGAGGCCTTGGTGTCTTTGTGTCTGCCAGGGAGCTTTACACCCTCAAAGGCAGCTGGGAGGTTGAGCAAATCATGGGTGTGAGGTTCCGAACCAAGGCTCTGCAGTTGTGTGTGAGGGTTCATGCTAAGCATTTTCAGAAAAGTGGGCATAACTTGGCATTCCTGGGTCCGTCAGTGCCAGGGGTGTCTTTGTCTGCCTCCCTGGGGCTGCAGAGCTTGGCCCAGTGTGCCAAGGACCCCAGCTGCTGTGGTCAGAAGAGCCAGGGTTATTTTCTCAGCAAGGTATCCAAAATTCAGTGATGGTGTGGGACCTGCCTGGGACGCCCAGCAACCTGGAGGTGCACATGTGGTATGCCTGTCTGGTCTCTCTTGTTTTCCTGGACGGTGGGGAAGCCTTGCAGACATCAGGAGTTCCTCTGCCCACCGCCCCACCCTGCCTGCGCCTGGCATCAGGCCTACCATGGCAGGCTGAGGGGAAAGGTGTGTGCTTTGCACTGTCTGGCCCAGAAGCAGAATCTGGGCAGCTGCCCAGGGTGGGAATTCCATGTGTCTGGGAAGGAGCTGGCTGAAGGGGACCCTCTGGGCCTGCAGCCCGGCCTCGCCAGCTGAGCTGGACTTGGCTTCCTGCCGTGTTCAGCCTGGGGATTCTCAGAGGCCAATGGAGAGGAGGATGAGGATGGCAAATGCTTCCTTGTTTTTCTTCTTGAAAGTATGCCCCTCCTATTATAAAAAGGAATATTCCTTGTTTGTAGAGAGTACAAGTAGTTAAGAAAGGACTTGCTGATACAGCTCAGGGGCAGAGTGCTTGCCCTGGCCTCCATCCCCAGACCACAGGGTGGGGGACAGTAACTCTCTAAGCCTGTAACATAGGCAACCCTGAAACCAACACTCACACACACACACACTCATGTGCATGTAAGCATGTAGGCACAAAAGCAGTGTGCAAATACAGGTACAATCACACAGGCACACCCAGAGCACACACCATGTGGCAGCCGCTCCGCCAGTGCTAATTCTCTTAATCTCACAACAATGGGAGGAGGTCGGTACCACTATTTCTCCCATTTTGCAGGAGCCCTTGATCCAGGATCCATTGTCAGAAAGTGGAATAAGCAGGATTTGAACCCAGATCCATGGGCTTCATGCACTGTGACTTGAGGTGCTGTGTTTGAGTAACATTGTAATCAATGGCCTAGACTCCCTCTGAGAGTCTAAATTTATTTTTTTGTTTTTGTTTTGTTTTTTGAGACAGGGTCTCGCTATGTAGTACAGGCTGTTCCTGAATTCACTGTGTACCGCAGGTTGGCCTCAAACTTGCAACAACCCTCCTGCCTCAGCCTCTGAGTGCTGGGTTTATAGGTCTGTACCACCATGCTTCTGTCTATATTTGGTTTGGCTATGGAAATAGTATCCTGTTTCCACACTAACAAGACCCTGGACAGAAATTTGGATTTAAATTCTAGCTCTGTCGACTCTGGGCTCTATCTTTTACCTCTCTGGGGCTCCATTGCTTTGTCTGTAAAATGGGGGGTTACGATACCTGCTCTGAGGATTGGCTGAGCTTGTGTGTGCACAGCTCTCAGCCCTGGACCTCACACCCAGTAGGTGCTCTTTAGCTGAGACCTCTTGATTGCCCCCTCAGAGGCCAGAGGGCTTTGAAGGGACAGCAGTCAGAAAAAGACTTTTCTTAGCTGGGTGTAGTGACTCACACCTGTAATCCCAGCACTCGGGAGGCTGAGGCAGGAGGATATGAGCTGAAAGACAGCCTGAGCTACAGAGTGAGGCCTTGTCTCAAAAAAAAAAACAAAATAAAATAAAAGCAAATACTCTTCTGATGCCAGGTGACATAACACATCAGGGTCTGGAAAGCAAGGCGAAGTCTACAGATCTGGGTCTCCCCGTGGGGTAGGTCTTTCCTCCTGGGGTTCCTGCCTCTCTGGGCTTTATTCTTTCTTTCTCTGTCCTGTCTTTTCTCTTTCTCGGTCTGTCTCTCCCCTCCTGGGTTACTTTATGTTTCCCCCCATCATTCATTCTTCCCGCTCTCTTCCTATTTCTTTTTTCTTCTTCTCTGTCTCTCTTTTTCTGTCCACCTTTGGGTTCCACTTGTTTTCTTTTTCTATTTCTCCAGTGTCCTTTCCTTCGCCTCCCTCACCCTTAGCCATCTGCTTCTGCATCTCTTGATCTTGAAGTTGTAGCCCTCGAGAACCAGACTGTACCATGGGCAAGCACGGTGCCCATAAAGCAGGCCGAGAAGGAGGAGGAGGAAGAGGAGGAGGAGGAGGTCTTGCTGGGGAGTCCCACTGTCCTCCTGGCGGGTGGGACAGGGTCCTGACTTTGAAGTGGTGGCAGCAGCACACCCCAGGGCCTGGCTGGATTAGCTGCTGCCCTCTGGGTATTTCTTCTCATGGCCCAACCTGCTGATTTGCTGAGTGAGGAGGACGGGTATTGGTACCCAGACCACAGCTGGGTCAGGAGCTTTGCCAAGTTCCTGGGGAGCATCCTCTGGGCTGGCATTGCGGGAGGAGGACTCTCAGGGATTGGGGCTCTTGCGGTCACCCCTTCCAGGCAGGCGGCTCTGACTGTACTGGGCAGACGGTGACCCCACTCGCTATGCTCCTGCTGTCCAGCACCGTGGGCCTGGCAGGCCTCCTCCTCTGGGTGAGCCAGACGGCAGATGCTTTGATGATGCCCAATGCCACTGTGGTCCTGGCCCGGCTGGAGGGCACGGCTGTGAGGCCTCAGAGAGGCCTAGAGATGTTCTGGTACCCCAGGAAGCACCACATTTCTGCATTGGACATCGTGACCTTATTGGATTATCACAACCACATTCGGGCCAGCGTGTACCCACCTGCTGCCAACATGGAGTACATGGTGAGTCCCCATGCCTGTCCCTGTGCCCCCCCCCCCGCCAGCAAACAGCCACCTGCTCACTGCAGGCTGGAGCCACTGGCTTGGAAGAGCTGGCCCATCTGCCAGGCTGGCCCTACTGGCCAGTCTCTCAGTACAAGGGGCCTGTGCAGAGGGCAGGAATGTGTGTGCCCATTTCCCCGGCTAGGAAACTGAGGCAACCACACAGATTCTCCAGTAAATTTGGCTATAGGCATACTATTTATGGAGCAATTTTGATCCAAGGATTACAAATAAAACTTTTCCTGCAAGAGGACATTTCATTGCCACTTTCCAAATTTAAAAATGGAATCCAGAGAATCAATTTGCCCAAGGCCACCTGGCCAGGATTCCAGATCAGATCAGCTCACAGGGAAAGTTTTTACTTTAACCAACACAATACCCAGCCCAAGAATTTTGGCTCCAGCTGTGGAGCTGCAGGGGGTGAGTGGCTGGAGCTTTCCAGTCTATTGTCCCTCAGCCCAGGGATTTAGCAGACACACCCCTCGCCATTCATTCCCGGAGCCAAGAGGCAGGTCTGCAGCTGACCAGCACCTGGGCTGAGGAAAGCGGCAATGGCTGCCTTCAAAGCAGCAGGCCGGGCGGCGTCTCTCACCCTGGCCTAGCAGCAGCCAGACCCCTGGCGCTGGGAGAGGGGGTCTTGCCCTTTATTGCAGCCTCTCGGGTTTTGGGACAATGGTCCTAAACCGGCCTGTGGAGATAGGCTTCCAGCCTGTGCGGATCTCTTTCAGGAATGAGATGGCCAGTCCAGATCCTGCTGAGCCCAGCCCCAGGCTCAGCTGGGCCAGGGTCTTCCCCCGGGGTGTTCCTGTGAAGGAGGGAGTACGGAGGAGTGGGGCTAGGAGCCAGGACGGTGAGCCACTACAGAGGTGGGAAAGCTACTTATTTGTTCATTGACTGACTCATTTATTAACACAAGGGCTGGCCCACAGAAGGCCCCCAATTTTTCAAACAAATGACACATCTGCTGAGTGCCACTGGTGTATGGGCAGCGCTTACCCCAAACAGCACTTAATAGTCGAGTGTGGCTGGGACAGAGACAGGGAGCTGTCTCCCCAGGGGTCCTGGAGGCCGATGAGGGTCACAGGAAGGTCCCTTCCCTCAGTTTGCCCCTTGCTATGCTCTCTTTAAAAGGCTGGGAGTCAGACCAGCTGGGGGCGGTTTGAGCTCCTCTCAGAACCCCTAGTGGACTCCTGCTCATAGAACAGGCATCTGACTAAGCTCCCGTCACTTCCAAGAAAGCCTGAGCCCCGGAAAGCAATGACTCATGGCTTGTTTGACCTCTCATCATCCAGAAATATGGTTCAATATTTGCTGAATGAACAAATCCTATCTCAGAGGTTCGCAGTGTGGGAAGTGAGCTAGAATTTTTTTTTTAAGTGACACATTTTCCAGCTAGGAAAGTTGGGGAATCATACACTGGACAATTACGAAGCTGTGAAGAAGGATAAGGAGCATATTTTACTGCTGCCGATGTAGGATAATCACAGACAGCCCAGTTGAGTGAGGTCAGAACAGAGAGCCAGGCATGCTGCTGTCCCCGGCTGAATCTGTGTCCCCTACACATCAGCTTGTGCAGGTGCAGATCCTTCTGCAAGTGAACAAAACAGATGGGGTGATTGTCCCTGGGAGAGGTTACAGAGTAGGTGTGGGATGGTGCTGGGGAAAGAGGAGGGACTGTCCCCTTGCCCTCCCCAGGACATCATACAGATTAAATTGGTTATAAGCACTCTTCTTTTAAATTAGATTGTACTGGAACATTTTAGATATACATAACAATCACATTCATCACAGAGAATTTGTATCTATACATGATATAACTTTTTTCTTTCTCCATTCCCCTACCCTCCCCCAAATTTTCTTTGAGATAGTCTTGCTGCATAGTTCAGGCTGGCTTTGAATTCGTTATGTAACTCAGGCTAGCCCTGAACTCTTGGTGATCCTCCTGCCTCAGCTTCCTCTATGCTGGCATTACAAATGTGCACCACCATGTTGGGCACAATTAAAATTTTTGATGCTTACATAAACCCACTTTGAAAATATAAGAAATAAAAATTCTAAAGCAGTCATTTTCACATTGCCTGGGAGAGGTCACTTCTAGGGACTGCTGAGAACTCCGCACAAACACCTGGAACCCCGCTCAGGGCCAAAGACCTCAAGCATGAGGTCCAGAGAGGAAGAGGGGGGTAAGGGCTTAGCTTTGGGGTATGTTTGTGGTTGATCTTGAAGCCACAGATCTTGCATGAGCCCCATTTTCTAACCTGTCATTGAGCTTGCTAAAGAGTCAAGAAGGGCCCAAGGCACATGTGTGTCTTTTTCTCCTCCCAGGATGTGTTCGGCCTTTCTTTCTGCAGGTCTGGGATGAGACGCTGGCCAGGACCGCTAAGGCCTGGGCCCGCCAATGCATCTGGGACCATGGGCCCTCACAGCTGATGAGATTCATAGGCCAGAACCTCTCCGTCTTTTCTGGCGGGTATGTAAAACTCGACCCATCCTTCAGTCAGTCATTCAACAAACACACATCAAGCACTACTCTAAACTGGGTGCTGTGTTTGACAGTGAAATACGTTAAGGAACAAAGTAGACAAGCTCCCTGTCCAGGGGGAGCCTGTTCTAGTTAGGAGAAACAGGAGATAATGGGGCAGACAAACAGACATCCAGATTGTTTGGAGAGTGAGGGGTGATGTGAAGGCTCATGTGCATGGTCGGGGTGGGAGCCATGGGGAGCAGAGGCTTCTGGGCAAGCAGAGAATGGTGAGTCCGCCTTTCTGGCCCCACGTCTGTGCTCCATTCCTGCTTTGGAGTCAGAGGTGTGGTCCAGAGTTGGCTCTGCGTGGCCTGGGGGAGGGATTTCCACGTTTGGGACCTTTGTGCCCCTATCTGTAAAACAAGGCTTTGGCCTAGCTCAGATCTTCCCAGCCTTGAGGATTTTGTAGGTCAATAAACTCCCAAAGGGCATTTACAAGACAGCCACGCCACTGGCATATTTTTATTTTACCAAATAAAAACACTAGAACCAAACCCTGCTTGCTCTGCCTTGACCTCAGCAGAGCAGGACAGGCAAGGGGAGGCCTGAGGACTCCAAGCTCCAGGTCCTGGTGCCCATCCTCACTGACTGACAGCGCCAGCATCAGCCTTGGGAGCCCTGAATGCTCCTCCTACAACCTCAGTCGAGGATCTTGTGTCCTTGCTGCCAGCCAGGCTGTGGCCAGCCCTGAGGAGGCTCCCAGGGAACACAAAACAGGGTTAAAATGGAAGAGCTGTGACCTGCAAATGTGAGCTCTTCCAGGACCTCCTGATTGGGTCTTTTGAGTATTTGTGCCTCTGTCCAATGGGGCTGATTGAAAAAAAAAAAAACACCTCTCAGGTCCAACCAGCTGGCTTTCTGGCCTGTAAAGAGTTTCCAAGTGGACACCCTGAGCCTCTGCCCTCCCCAACCTCCCATCTCAGAGGTCTCAGAGATGGCCTAGAGCGCTCCCTGCCTGACAGCAGTGACGTGTGCTTTAATGAGCACTTACTATGTGCCAGGCACGGGTGAGCTCTCTACACCGCGCTCTCCTGGCCTTTAGAACATACCTGCAAGGTGAGCGCTGCTGGCCTCATCCTCGTCTTATCATGGAGGAATCCCAGGGAGGGGGAATGAAGTAGTTCGCCCAAGGTCACTGCCTAAGGTTGGCAGTGTTGGTGGCAGAGCTGCTTTTCCACCTTCCTCCAGCCCCTTCCATGTTCCTGACCGCTCCAGGTACACCTCCATATTGGAGCTTGTGAAGATCTGGGCCAATGAGAAGTGGAATTATGGGTTCCCGGTCCCGAGCGATTGTGCCCCACGCTGTCCCTGGTACTGCACTGGCCCTGTCTGCACCCACTACACCCAGGTACTCCTTTGCTCAGGCTCAGGGGCATGCAGAACAAACCTCCAAAGGGAAGGATGTGGCGAGGCATGGTGTCGCACACTTGAAATTTTAGTATTTAGGAGGCTGAGACAGGAGGATTGCACATTCAGAGTCAGCCTGGGCAACTTAGTGAGGCTCTGTCTCAAAACAAACAAAGGAGCAACAATCAGCAACAAAAACATCCTAACCAACATGGTGATGCAGTCTGTAATGCCAGCACTTGGGAGGCTGAGGCAGGAGGATCACTGTGAGTTCAAGGGCAACCTGGACTACACAGCAAGAACCTGTCTCAAAAAACAAAAACAAAAGCCACACTAAGCCAGAGAGAGCAAAGAATTACAACATAAGAGAATGAAAGTTGAGACCCAGTGGGCTTTGTTTTGTGTAAGAATCATATTTCTGGAAAGGTATCTGCACACTGAATTGAGGTGGAACTTGTTTTATTTATTTATGTATTTATTTATTTTGGTCTTTTTTCCTTTTTATCGATACCGGGGATCGAACTCACGACTGCCTGCTTGCAAGGCAGGCGCTTATGCCGCTGAGCTAAACCTCCAGCCCCAGAACTTGTTTTATTTTGTTCATCTTGGGTATTTTCTGCTTTCTAAGGCTTCCACTATCTTAGGTGAAAAATGCTAAAATCAGACTTTATGATATAAAAGTTTTAGTTATAAAATTTTAGTGCATTTTGAGTGCTATAATAAGTATGTAAATACTTATTATGTGTGAAAATCTGATACGGTCTACACTGCAAAGCAGCAGATCACGGGAGGATTGTGCATTCAAAGGGGCCTGGGCATCGCCGTGAGGCTCTGGACACAGACTTCCCTTGTGGGATGAACCTCTTCTTTCTGCCCAGTCTGCCTCTCTGACTCATTTGGAGATAAAGTCAAAAATCTACATCTGTGACTCACTGCAAAATATGATACTGAAGCCAAATATCTTTCCTATCTTTTCAGGATACATTATTCATCCACTTTACTAATGAAGATGCAGGTTGCATAAAAGACAGTCACACAGCAGGTGACAACGAGATGCTAGTTTAAGTCTGACTCCAAAGTTTGCTTTGATATGACAAAGATTTTGGAAGGACAGTCACTAAGAAAAATAAGGCAAAACAAAACAAATAGAATGCATAAAACACTATAGAAAATATTGCATATATCACTCGTGTGTGGCTAAATATTGGTTCTAAAACCTTTTGTTTCGTTTTGTTTTGTTTGCCTTTGTTTTTTGAGACATTTAACTTGTAGTCCAGGCTGGCCCTAAATTTACAGCAATCCTCCTGCCTCAGCTTCCTGAGGGCTGGGATTACAGGCATGCACCACCATGCTCAGTTTGGTTCATAAAACTTTTTTTGTGCGTGGGAGCGGGGGTGAAACCCGGACCTCACACATGCACATGCTCTACCACTGAGCACCACCTTCCAGCCCTACTTTATAAAACTTTGGTTCCGGGTGTATAGGTGCACACGCTTGTGCATGTGTGCATTGGGCGACAATCTGAAATTTATTTGTCCCTCATTGTTGCCTGCAGTTGAAAACAAGTTTGAGAAGCATAAATGACTCTCTCTCGGGCAGACTGCTGCCCCGCAAGAACTCACTGACCCCTCCCTCCTGGAGCTGAGCCCCGGGGTTACGGGACCCCAGGAGGACCCAGCTTACCCCTTCTCAGCTGCCCTGTGGTACCTCCTCAGATGGTGTGGGCTTCCTCCAACCGGCTGGGCTGTGCCATCCACAACTGTGAGCGCATCAACGTGTGGGGCAGCATCTGGTACCAGGCTGTGTACCTGGTGTGCAACTACGCCACCAAGTAAGTGCCCAGCTGGGGTGGGGTTGGGGGGAGCCTGCAAATTCAAGGAAAGAAAGACAAGCATAGTGAAAGGGTTGCTGGCCCAGACCGGACACTGTAGCCAGAAAAGCCTCAGCCGGAACTAGGGAGCTCCTGCCTCCCCCGCCCCTAGAGATTTACCTGTAACCCTATACCCCCCACCCTTCGAAACCTGCCCCTGGCACCAAACGCGTGCCAATGAAATACCTGTGCATCTCTAATGGCCTTAGGGCACTGCCCTAAGCTTAGGCTACTTATATTCCCCCACGCCATGTGTCCGAGGGAGAGATCGCAGGCCCCGGGGTGGAGATGCTACGCCCCAGGGGGTCGGGGGTGTCTCTCCCCACATTCCCAAAATAAAGGTTACTTATATTTTATACTTCTTATCTTTTCAGCCGCCGCCAGTCCTCCTCCTCCTCTTCCCCCCTCCACAGTTCTACCACACAGTACCCCTGCTTCTTCCTGCCGCGTAACCCCAGTAGCATAGGATTTGGGTAATTATAGGGAGTCAATCAATAGCCTTTCTTTCTCTTTTTTTTCTTTACCCAATTTCAGAGTTGGTGGGGAGGAAGAGGACTGAGGCGGGAGGGAAGGCGGCATCACTGAGGAGGTGGAGAGCGCAGAATGGAGCTTACCTGGCCCCTCCGCCAAGAGGGCTCACCATTGAATCAGACCCGTGCACCAGGGCCAGGCAGCACTGGGCCTCTTCTCCACAAGTGCAGGGCAGCCCCTGTAGGCTCAGCTGGAGAAATAAATAACCAAGATGGATGTGGTGGCACACAGGTATAATCCTAGCACTCTGGGAGGCCGAGGCAGGAGGATCACAAGTTCAAACCCAGCCTATGCAATTTAGTGGTTTAGTAAAACGTTTGTCTCAAAAAAATACAAAGAAGGGTTGGGATGTAACTCAGTACAATGTCCTGGGTTCAATCGCCTACTACTGATAAAAATCATTCAACTGTTTAGCCAAGAATACCTGGTTCCCAGGCAAGGAGATCTCAGATGGGAAGGATAGACTGAGCATGCTCAGCTCCTCCTCCCAAAGTAGCCAATCAGCTTGATGAGAGGGAGGCCAGGCACAGTCTTCTTACAAGTCTCTTGGAAACCTGGGGAAGAAGAGTAGGGAAGTTCCAGATCAGTGTGGTCTACAAATTTGTGATCGTCACAGATTCTCAAACAAAATAAGAATAATTTCTAAATCAGCTTGAAGTTTAAAATTTCAAGTCATACAGTAAGAACCACATTTTACTCTCACACACAGCCCTTGATTGTTTACAAGATACTTTCAGGGGCTGGGGATTTAGCTCAGCAGCATAAGCACCTGCCTTGCAGCAGGGAGTCGTGAGTTCGATTCCTGGTACTGATAAAAAGGAAAAAGACAAAAAAAAAAAAAAAAAAAGATACTTCCAGCTTGTTGGCTCTAAAGAAATGAAAGAAGTAAAGAAAAAGGGATTCAATCCCCGATACTGAGAAAGAAAGAAAGAGGGAAAGAGCTGGGTGCAGCGGTGCACACCTGTAATCCCAGCACTCAGGAGGCTGAGGTAGGGGGATCTCTCTGAGTTCAAGGCCATCCTGGAATACACAGCGAGACTCTCTCTCAAAAAATAAACAAACCCAACAACAACAACAAAAAAGGGACAGTGAGCCTGGGAAAATATTGACTCTTTTTGTAGATTAAGAAAAAAAATCTCAGAGACGTTAAGTAATTTATTAAAAGTTACAAAGCCAGTAAGTAAGAGAGCTGTTTCAAATACAAGGTTTTTAAAAATAGAGTTGCCAATTTCTTTCTGTTAACATTATCCTGAGGTTCTTAAAATTGCTTGTAGCCAGACCACAAGTTCTAAATCTAGGATATACATTATTTATTAGATTTTGTCATCAAGTGACAAAGTGTTGTGTTATGGTCCAGCTTTATCCAAAACAGATATATACAAGAAGCCAAATTCCATTACAAACAGCTTAAGAAAAGGGGGAGCAGGAGACAGTGCCAGGGCAGGGAATAGGGGCATCCATATGAACAAGATACATTATACGCACTGAAACCCTCAAAAAGCATGAAACTGGAGGAGGGTAGGGGTCATTGGGGAAATGGTTAAGACACATTGTGTGCGTGTACAAATCTGTCACGGTGAGACTGTAACCTGCAGGACCAATGTGCGCTGATGAAAAATGTACACAGCAAAGCAAAGAAGCCAAGTAACTTAAGGGCCCATAGCACATTTGTGAAGAATTGGCTATAAACAGCATAGTTGTTCAGATTTATAGGCTGTGGAGTTAAAACTGCAACTGCCAGTGTTGGGCCAGGGATACAGCCCAGTGGGCAAGCACGAGGTCCTGAGTTCAATCCCTGGTACCAAAAAAAAAAAAAAAAAAAAGAAAGAAAAAGAAAGTAAGAAAACAGAAACTTAAAATACAGAAATTTAATACAGTATGCAATTTTTGTCAGGTATGGTGGTGCACACCCATAATCCCAGCACTTGGAAGGTCGGGGCGGCAGGATGGTGAGAATTCAAGGCCAGTTTAGGCTACATAGTGAGTTTAAGACCAGCGTAAAATACAGAATGATACTTTTTCTCAAAAAACAAACAAAAAATTTAATTTCTTGTTGCCTGCAAAATGGGAATGAAACAGTACTTATGGAACTGTTAAATGAGGTCACCCCACTAACGCCCCTGGGCTCATAATAAACAGGAAACATGACTACCAGATGTTATGGCCGAGGTCTAGGTGTCCCCCCAAAGACTCATGTTAAGTCCTAGGTGGAACTTTTTCAGAGGAGAAACAAGCAGGGGAGGGTAAGTGTGTGAGTCGGACCCACGTGATGCCAGGAAGGGCCGAATGGCTGATTTGAAGCTGTTGATGGGATTCTCAAAGCCAGGAGTCTGCAAATCCATGGTCAACTGTGGCCTGTGGTCTGTTTTTAAACAAAGGTTTAGTGAAACAGCCACACCATTCTTTTACATGTTCTGTACAGCTGCCTTCATGACATAGAGACAATGGGGCCAGCAAAGTCTAAAATATTTACTATCTGGCCTTTACATAAAAAGTTTGCAAGTTGGGCGCAGTGGCCCAGGCCTGTAATTCCAGCATTCTGGGAGGCTGAGGCAAGAGGGTTGCAAGTTGAAGCTCAGTTTGGGCAACTCAGCAACTTATTGAGACCCTGACTCTAAAGTTTAAAACAAATATAAAGGCTTGGAGATGTATTTCAGTGTAAAGAACTGTACATTCTTAAAAAATAATAAAAGTATAATTCACATGCAGTGTGATGGCACACACTTGTAATCCCAACTGTCAGGAAGCTGAGGCAGGAGAATGCTTCGCAGTGAGTTCAAGGGCAGCCTCAAGTGCATGGCAAGACCCTGTCTCACAAACAACAACAAAAATAGATATAATTCTCATACTACCCAGCCTACTGAGGGGTTACATTAAATTATTAATATTTTTATATGTTTTAACCACTTTAGGTGTACAACTCTGCTGTTAATGACAAACACAGTGTTGCACAACCATGGCTGCTATTTCCAAAAATTTCATCAGCCCACAGAGAAACTCCATAACCATTAAGCAATAACTCTCCATCCCTCCTTCCCCAAAACGTAGTGGTCTTCTGAGAGTATTAATTCCAGAGCAGGGAATTGGTTTCAGATGGAGCCTGAAGATGGTGACAGTGGCAGCTGCTATATGGCTTAATGGACGGACTTGTCCAGTGTAACCCAAATATTGAATACTTGCAATCCAAGTATTGTAATCCCTTTTCCAATCCTCCTCACAATGCAGAAAGTTATATTTATAATTCCATTGAAACTTTATTGGAATCCCAGCAAGTTAATCCCAATCTACCACCTCCAGTACAATCCATGGTGAGAGTATAGACAGTCCTAGAGCTGACCCAAGTGAGGATATATAGACCAAGGCCATGACCCAAGGCCTCTCCCAGAATTTATTACCTTGTGAAAAAGGAGATGGTTCAAGCATGAGTGACAGGCAAGGAACTATGTGAGTAACTTGAACTGGTTAGCCAGGTAGGGTGAAAAACATCTTTGCAAAAGGAAGGGAAAATGACTTGCAGAAGGATCAATTAAGGTAGTAGCTGAATTGTTTTAGGAGGCTATTGCTTCGGTTTTTGATATGTAAACTTTTGTGCCCTGGGGAGTCATGGCTTCCCACTTTGAGGCTTTTATCCAGCAGACATTCCCGGAGGTGTGTGGCTCTGCCAACCCACTGTGCACCGATCTTTTGCAGAAAGTAGCAGGGGAGGAATCAGGAGACTGTCAGACTGGCCTTAGAGTTTACCCATCAGTACTTCAGCTGGAGTTATTTGTAATGCTTACAGCCAATTGAAGGGAGAAGGGAATGCCATAGCCAGTTCTGTACATACCAGTATATGGAATTAAACTAATGTTGCAGCAACTGTTCTGCATTCAAGGAGAGACGCTCAAATCGTCTCCTACACTCACCCCCTTGATTGAATTATGCTGTCTTGTGCATGCATAAATTACAAGGGATTTAGGTCATTTCATATAGCTTTCATAGATACTATTACATTTGTTTGTTTTGTTTGGAGGATAAAACCAAGTTTCAAGAAATCAGGTGGCAGGTTGGGGATGTAGCTTAGCAGAACAGCATTTGCCTCACATCTGCAAGGCCCTGGGCTCCATCCTGAGTACTGTGGTGGAAGGACAAGAAAGGAAATGACTTAGCTCATCACCATGACCAAAATCTAGGACCCGAGATCCACCTCCTCCAGAGGACGATTTGCCAGGCTTAGTGCAGCACCTGTCCACACATGATTCTGTCTCTAATTCTTGGTGTCCCTGTGGAGGGAGCGGGGACATCTGTTGCTTTTGCAGCTGAAGAAGCCAAGGCCTATGGATATTGACTTGCATGAGGTGACACAGCCAGTGGACGGCAGTGCTGAGATGTGAAAATCAGCCTGAAGGCCACGCACCTCACACTTTGCCATCTCCTAACCTTACTCCCCCGGGTCTTTTCTTTTTCAGGGGCAACTGGATGGGTGAGGCGCCCTACAAGATGGGGATGCCGTGCTCCGCCTGTCCCCCCAGCTATGGAGGCAACTGCTACAACAACATGTGCTTCCAGGGGTTCAACTACAATAAGTTCCTGGGATCCGAACCCTCCCAGCGCTTTGGGGCACCTGTAGCTGGGTTTGGCCCTCTAAGAATCCCTCCTGGAAGATAGCATCAAGGAATACTTGATTCTCAGACAACAGTCGGGTTTCCTGCACGGATGTGGTTTCTCCTCCTACATTCCTTTTTCTGTGTGTCTGGTGTGTGTCCGGGACTGCCCTGCCTGCCCGCTTTCCTTCCTGACATCTTTCTTTTGTGTGACCCTCTTGGAAAGACTGACATCCTTAATCGGCCTGATTCTCTGAGAGGTATGGCTGCATGGATCAGTGCTGGCTCCTCAGTTTTGTGGCTCTCAGGCTTCAAACCTAAGGCCGTCCATCCGATGAAAGTGACACAGTCTTTCATCAGAAATCCACCTTCACTTCCCCTCCAGTTCTAGACAACCTGGGCAGCCTCTGAGGGCTTGTGGTTCCCACCTTGAACTGGACATGTTTCAGTGCCTACGTTTTAAAACACACTGCAGTTAGCTTGTGGATACTCTGCTCTGACCCTTATTGTGTACTTGGACCCACCACAGGGTCCAGTCTGGGAGACAGTGGTCCCTCATATCTCCCTCAGGCCTCTTGACACTCTGAGCTCACAGGACTGAGAAGCAAAAGCCAAAGCTGACCTGAGAGCACTGTCTCTTCCTGCACCTGTCCTTTTTTTTGGTACCGGGAATTGAACTCACTGCCTCACACTGATCAGGCAGATACTTATGCCACTTAACCAAGTTCCTGGCCCCAACACCCATTTCCAATTCCTGAATCACTCTTGTCTTTTCCATAATCCTCTCTTTTTTGTCTTCCGGTCTACACTGCCCATTTCAGTCTCCAGTCTCTGATTCTTTCTTTTTCTCCCATACAATTTCTTTCTCACTCCAATAAACCATTTCCCCTCTCCTGGCTCCATCCCACCCCGAGATCATAACACACAAAAGTCCTTTTGTTTCAGAGATAGTAAAATCTCCTCCCTCAGACCTTGGCCTCCAGCTGGGGCCCACTCCCTGCCTGGCTGGAGAGAGCTCCGTCTAAGATGAAAAACAGGCCCTTCCTGCAGAGTCACTACAGACAGTCATCCTAGGCCAAGAGCAATGTGTCCCTTCTGGTCTCTTCCACTTCTGCAGACCGTGACCTGTGCTCCCCTGTCAACACTAATAAAGTCCTTCGTAGTGGCACTTGCTGGTGCCTTCTTCTCTCAGCTCCCAGGAGGATCAGAAGACAAAGGCAGAGGGTGGGGTGGGAAAGGTGAGGGCCAGGAGAAAGCAAGTCACCTGAAGAGCAAGGGAGGGGACTCACAGCCCAGCCCTGTTATGCAAAGGCTGGATTCCTGCGCAGGTGCATTTGCATGTTATTACTGTACCTCTGCAGAAGAGAAAAATGGGGCTTAGGGTGAGTGCTAATTCCTAAATGCTGGAAAGGAATGAAATCAGAGAACCAAAGACACTGTTGGGACATTATTTGAGATATCATTCCTACTGGGGGGAGAGGGATACAGGGTCCTTTCTTTTGCAAAACAATGGTGAATTTAGCTCAGCAGCATAAGCGCCTGCCTTGCAAGCGTGCAGTTGTGAGTTTGATCCCTGGTACCAAAAAAAAAAAAAAAAAAAAAAAAAAAAAATGGTGATAGTAAGTGTTAGTTTTTAAAAAATTATTAATCCCCTTATTTTGGGCATTAGGGGCTTGCCAACTCTATGTCAATTTCCCCACATGTTCTGGAGAAATAAGTGGTACCAAAGTCCTCACATGGACCAGTGCCGTAAAGCTGGTAAGGAACAGACACAGAATTCAAATTCCCCTTTCAGCTGCCCCCAAAGTTGTGCTATTTCAGCCCCCCATCTCCTTCCTGTGTCTGAGTGACTAATGAGAATGACAGCTGGTGCTTTTTAGCTGCTTACTTAGTGTGGGAGCACCCTACACTCCTAATTTTGTTGAACAGAATTTTAAGTGGTAAGTATTATTCTTATCCTCATTTATAGATGCAAAAATTGAGACTCAGGACGTTTCTTTTGAAGCAAGGTGTGGTAGCACAGGCCTGCGATTCTGGCATTCAGGAGGCTGAAACAGGAAGAGCACCTGATTCAAGGCCAACCTGAGCTATGTAGGGAGATTCTGTCCCAACAAACAAACAAACAAACAAACAACCCTTAACCTCTCACTCTCCTGCTTCTCTTAGGCACTCAGGGATTGTACACAGGGAGAGACGAGTAAGCAAAAAATGCCTCTGTAGGGCAGGAATGAATTCCAGGTGACCTCCCAGGCTTGCCACGTGGAAAGAAACAAGTTGTAGTTGCTCGGGCTGCTGTGCCTGGGACACTCCGAGGTGGGGAGAGTGAGAATTTGGGCCCGGGGTTATAACTGGGGTCTAGGTTTGCTACACTGCAGTTCCACTGAAGGAGAAACTTTCAGTGCAAGTCATCTGTTTCTTGTCTCTGTCCTAACATTTGAGGGCCAAGGTTGTAGGTCAGGGGCAGCGTTCTTACCCGGCATTTGCAAGGCCCTGGGTTCCAACCCCAGCACCACAAACAAAGTACAGCAACAACAACCTCACCCCATTGCCTCCAGAGATCATAACACACAAAAGTCCGTTTGTCTCCAGAGATATGTTCGAACTCTGTAAGATGTTATACTTTCTGAAGGCTCTCATGTCCATACTCACTGGCTCACTCATTTCAACCACCAAGAGGCCACAAGTCTAACTCTGGCTACATGTGCTTGCAGTGCCTCAGTGAGTAGTTTTGGTTTCATGAAATCTCTCAAAACATACGACGGGATACATGGAAAACAGCATCCGCTCTGAGCATGGTGGTCATTAATAGAGGTTGGGAACAGGGTATGGGCACAGGACTGCTCACACTCAAGGTAGCCTGCCACCTGTTTTTATAAATAAAGTTTTATTGAAACATAGCCATGCATATCCACTCCTTGTTGTCTACAGCTGTCTTTATGCTGTAGAAACAGACAAGAAGCATGACTTACAAAGCCCGCGATATTTACTATTGGCCCGTCATAGAAAAAGCTTGTTATGCTCTGAGATCTGCAATAGTCTCATATTCTTGAAGCTTATCATTCAATAAACAGAAGATGAGCACAAATTTATCCGAATTGAAATAAATGTTCCTGGGAGAAGAACAGGGAATTACTATAGAAGAGCGTAGTCTAACCAGAAAGGGCTCTCACAGTCTGCTAGATCTTCCTGCTGAGGGGTTTTAAAACCAGAGCTTCATGCGTGCCAGGCAGATGAAGAAGAAACTAGACTACATCCTCAGCTCTTCTTATTTCCGATTTGGAGATAAGACCTTGAGCTTGTAAGGATCACAAGTCTTGTAATAGCAGCCACTTGGGAGTTAGCGAGGACCTGTCTGCTATTACAAGACTTGCCCCATCACCCCTGGCTTAGAAGTAGGTGTTTTGTTGAAGGTGAGAAGCTGCACAGGTTCAGGGGAAGTAAGGGCTATGTGGGTCAAGAGCTAGAGAGAGTGTGCATGGTAGAGCGAGGGACTGAGAGAAGACCTAGGTGTAGGAGAGAAGAGCAGGATGATTTATTGTGGGGAGCTAGGAGGGGTGAACCACAAACAGTCATGGGCTTCACTTGGGGAGAAAAATGGAGTCATGGTGAGATCCTAGCATTGGAATGACAGGTCAGGTTTCCACTGGAGAAATCATTCTGACCACATCATAGCAAGGACCAGAGCGGCCGCTGGGAGCAGCCAAAAGACTATCTCAGCAGTAATCTAATCTCAGGTCAGAGATTAGAATGGGTACACATCTGTAATCTAGCATGTGAGAAGACAGTGGCAGATGAATAGAGTGAGACCTGGTTTCTAAATAAAAAATATAAATGGGCTAGAGAATGTAGCTCAGTCAGTGTGAAGGCCAGATTCAATCCCCAGTACTAGGGGGAAAAAATCAGTGGCTTGAACTTCATTGGTGGCACTGGAAACAGAGAGAGGGACCAACTTTTGTTGGGGAGGTTAGGCTTCAAGGGTGTATCTGGGGCAGAGGGAGGTGCCACAGTGCAGATGCAGGTGAAGTGAGACCTTTGATGGGGACTCGGGGGTCTGCTTAAGGTTCCTGGCTTTCTCTGTGAGGAAGGTGAAGTCTTATCCTACTAAAGATAACCGTGGAAAAATTTCAAGGGGAGAAAAAGAGTTGAGATAGGGGTAAAGACTAAGGAAGCAAGGAGCAGGGAAACTGAGGGTAGCAGTTCTGGGCAGTTGAAAGCCAGTGATCATGAATTATGATGGCCCCAGGAGTCCCTCTAAGTGACTTGCTGTTTCTGTCTAGCATTGACTGGCTGTCTGGGTGTAGACATGAAGAAAGAAAGACTCTTTTGTTCCTTCCAGCTTGGTGTTTTGTCAGCAAAGGAACCGAGAGGGAAGCAAGACAGAGAGAGACCAAAAGAATGGGGTGGGGGCTTTAAACTGGACAGGAAGACAAGGGAAATCAGGAAGAGTCAGAAGCAGGAGGGATAAGAGCAAAGGGCCGGAAACAGCCCGTGTCCGTCCATCAGTAGGGACCGGAAGTGATTGAACAAGTGCCCCGGAAGGAGACTGAGCAGAGAGGAATCTAACCAGTAGCTGCTTTAGAGTTAGGGGCTGGTTCCTCTGAGTTCCAAGTTTGTTCCATTGCTCTCATCTGTGCAATCTTGCACGTGTTGAGGAGTTTGCTTTTAGAATCCTCAAACACGCTGTGAGATCCAGCCCTGGGATGAGGAGAATGGGCAGGCACTGAAAAGTCCAGGTGACAGGTGTGTAACATGCAAGAGAAAGCACAGGAGGTCTCCAAGGCCAGAGTGTAGTGTCAGCAGGGCTGCGTGGAGAATGGAGAGGGGCCAGACATCCACGGTCCTGGAGTCTGCCACTGTGCTGCTCCCACCACGGGCATGCGTGTGCATATGCGTGTGTGTCTTTGTGATACCAAGGATCCACATCAGGCATTGGACGTCTACCACTGAGCTACATCCTCAGGCCCATAATAATAATCTCTTTGATGATCTGATTAAGTCCATCTCTCCCATTAGTCTACAAGTTCCAAGGGTGCCGAGGGTTCCGACATCTGCTTTATTTCTGTCTCTGGAGTATAGCACAGGGCCTGGCATATAGAAGGTGTACAATAAACTTGTTAAGTGAGAGAAAGACCAGGTGCTGTGATTCTGGTTCCACTCGGAAATCACTAGGAGACTCTGCAGAGCTAATTCCTCTTTGTGCCTCAACTTTCTCACCTCTAGGTTTAATTGAAAGGTAACGATGCCCATAGGCCCCTGCCAGCATCAGGAGGCGCTGGGTAGACTCAGTTCTTCTCCCTGCTTCTCCGCTGCCCCGCCCTCGGCTTCCCCAGCATGGTGCCCCACCCATACTCGGGAGCCATAAAACCCCACCCAACTTGGACTCTCACCTCCGCAGCCCCTCCTGCACAGTTCCTTTCCTCAAACTGGGGGGCTAATGTCATTTACATCCAGCTCCAGGTACCCCCAACCTCAGGAGGCAGGACTGGGGCCTGAGTGGACCTCAGATATAACCAAGGCGTAGTTGCCATGACAATAGCGACAGTCCCCAGCCACAGGTTCCCTAAGTGACTGGTTACTCTTTAACGTATCCACCCACCTTGGGTGATTAGAAGAATCAATAAGATAACCGGGTGGTGGCAGCTGGCCTTGCTCACTGCCTTCCTGGTGAACTGGCTTCTGGTGGCGCCGCTGCTGCAGGCTGTGGGCTCTGGCTCCTCCATGCCCCCCGGTGTCCAGCTGGTCTCCCTTGGCCATGGTCAGTGTGAACGCACCCCTCGGAGCCCCAGTGGAGGGTCCTTATGGTGAGTGGGGAAGCAACCGGGATGAGAGGAACTGGACAGGGTGGGACCATGGTCCGGTTTCGAAGGCCATAGGACACCCCCAGTGTATTTCTGAGGGGCTCAAAGACTCTCCAAGGGCTCCTCTAAAAGGACAGGAAGCCCGTAGGAGGCATTTGACTGCTTCGCTAAGGTCTGCTACAAAGTCATGGCCTGTTTAAGGTAGAAAGTGCGGAGAGAGGCTGCAGAAGCTCCGGGGCAGGGCCTTGGTTCTTTCAAAAGGGCTTTCCTGAAAATGCAGCCCAGGGGTCTTTCCAAAATTCCACAGAAGGTGGGGATCCAGTTGTAGAAATCTCTGCTGCAGACAATCCAAGGCCTACCAAAGCGTTCTGGGCCCAGGTCATCTAGCAGGGTTCTGCCTAGCTGGGGTTGGACTGGAGCGGAGAAGCCCTGCCGAGATCCAGCTTGGTCCCTTTGAATCTCCATTGCCTCTGGATGATTCAAGGAGAAGAGGTACAAAGCACCGCCCAGCGGGGGTCCTTGGAAATAGGATGGTCTCCCTGCTGGGGGTGTCTGCCACTTGTGGCGACCCCCATGCTGGAAGAAGCTTACTGCCCCTCAGTTAAGGGAGGACAGGGATATCTGTGGAGGAATGATGTGCCATTGTTGGAGGAAAATGAGCTGATCTGTCTGCAGATGGGGAAGAACCTCCAAGCTGCAGTAGGTGAAAACAGCAAGCTGAAGACTTGTGTACAGTTTCTGATAACAAAACGGATACAGATGAATGTATGTACACACATTTGTATTTGCATAGAAAATTCCATGGCGGGACACAAAGAAACTGGTGACAGTTTGGTTTCTGTGAGGGAGATCCAACAGAATGTTTTGTGATTTTCTTTTTGGACACATTTTGGGTTTTTAAAAAACAGTGCATTTTATAAACATACTTAGATTGCGCGCACACACACACCACACACAGGGCTTGGCCTCTGGAATGCAGTGGGTCTCAGTTCTAGTTGTGCGATATTACTCAAATTACTCAACAGTTCTGGGCCACTATTGCTTTCTCTGAAGTGGAGACAGATTTCTAGAATCTTATGATCATCCTGTAATAAGGGTGTAAAGCCCTTGACACCACCCGAATTGCAAGGACTCTGTAAATATTACTTAATACCACTGTTAGCTGAGGATGGGTGGCTAGTGAGGGACAGAAATCAGAGACTAGTCTCCTGATAATCTGGGGTGTTGATTTCACCTCCCCCCCCCCACTAAGCTCCTCCTTAGTATGTGGTACAATGAAAATAACAGAAGCTAAGGAATGAAATGACCAAGAGATCTCCCACCCATCAGCCACGTGACCTTGGGCAAGCTGTTTCCCCTCTCAATCTATTTCACGTGTTATACGGAGCTAATTTCACAGTGGGAGGGCAATAGAAGAGTTAACATAAAGATGTAGATAGTCCATACAGTTACAAAATTTGGTTGAACCTGTGGCCAGAGGAAGCCTCATTGGCTCCCAAAGGCAAAGACCATCAGCTCCTGAGAGGGCATCCCAGATCATCAACTTAGGCTGGGGGTGAACAGAACACCCCGCAAGGGTCCCTCCCAAAGAGTGATCCACCCATCACATCACTGGACAGTCTGTCGCTGCCAATAGACAGGTCTGTCTATTCTGGAAGTTGTCTGAATGTCCCCAGCCCCTGTGAAGCTCTCACCACAGGCAGCATTCAGCAGGCCAATTGCTGGTTTGCTGGCTGGCTGGACTGATTAGTGGATGGACAGATGGATGAGCAAATAATTGGATGGATAGTTGGATGGATGTTCTACACGTTCATCTCATTTAATTTTTACAACTGTTTGAAATAAATAAGATTGTTATCTCCAAGGACAGAAGAAAAAATTGAGGCTCAGGATTATGGGGGGGAAAAATCATCTGACCTGAGATCTGACCCAGCCAATTGTTGATGGCCCTCTTGTCCTGGCTGCAGATATGGCCGAGAATGGAAAGGAAGGCTCTGGTGGCCAGGTTCACAGCACCTGTCTTTGTCTCAGGACAGTGGGGTGCTGGTGGCAGCTTGTGTGTTTGTGTGTGATTGTGCCTACGTGACTCTGCTTTTCTCATAAGATGCATCCGAGTTAGCATCCTGAGTCTGCTGTTTGCTCCTCTTTTCAAGCTTTGTGAACTTCTAAATCAGTGGCTCCTTGTAAACCTGAGATGTTTCATCAGTGTGATGAAGGGGATTCTGCTAAGAGGTTCTGGGGGAAATGTACTTTCTGATCAAAGTGATTGGAGGAAAAAGCCAAACTCTCTGCTGGGGAGACCAGCACCCATCTGCTGAAGTGACTCTAGCATGCGGGGCATTGGGTCAGAGGATCGTGCTGCACAGACCCTCAATGACTCTGACCTTGTGTTTTTGTTCAGTGACACTGGGTGGCCATCACCTTCCCCTGATCCAGTTCTGCTTTGCAGTTCTCCCCACCGCTCCGATCAGATAGTTGTCTGTGAATTTTGGTATCTATGTCCCCTCTTCACACTACGCATTCATGAGGTCAGGGACATTGGTGGCTTCTCTGGCCTGGCTGGTTTTGAAAAGATCACATGGTGACTGGCAGCAAGGAAACTGGCAGCATCATCACTGCACATTTGTTGGGTGAATGCCTCGAGGGAAGTTTCCTAACTAGACCTTCGACAGTGGTCACCAGTGTGGCCAGGCCCAGGCTCTGCCCTTCCTCTCTGCCATCATTGTGTCAACATGCAGACTTTGCATTTGTCCCATTCTGAACCCAAGATGGCTTTCTCTCTTCTTTTTTTTTTTTTTTTTTTGGTACCGGGAATCGAACTCATGATCTCGTACTTACCAGGCAGGAGCTTATGCCGCTGAGCTAAATCCCCAGCAAAATACTTCTAATTTTTTTTTTTTTTTTTGTACCAAGGATTGAACTCATGACCTTGTGCTTGTCAAACAGGCACTAATGCCACTGAGCTAAATCCCCAGCCCCTCCAAGGTGGCTTTCTTATGTTGGCATTATAAATGTCTGAATCTGAATCCGGTGGTGGTAGATTCTAAATAAATAAAATACTTGTTTTTTTTTATAATGAGAAAATGTATTTCCTACAGAAGCTTAGATATCACATGGTTTCTTTTTATGAAGGACCCAAAGTATAAATAAAGAGCAAAATAAAAGCCAGACACTAGTAAGCAGGGAGATAGACTATAAGGAGACGGGACAGAGTTGGGATGAGGGAAGACGGGGAGGAGGGGGAGGAAGGAGGAAGTAAAAGGGATCCAGATGCGATGTGTACCTGTATTGCTTCCCCAAGAGGAGTGAGTTTATTACAGACCACAGACTTACACTAATGACAGATTTGGTAAAGTGCATTTTCCTCGGACACCTCGTAGCGGCAGACCTGCCTGGATTAAGAAGCTAGAAGTTACAAGTATGTAGAGGAAAGAGGGGAAAGCCAGGGCTGAGTGAGACCAGCGATGCTCCTCTCTTGGGGTCTGACATGCTGAGGCTGTCAGAGTGGACTTCTCAGTCCCAGCACTGCTGACATCTGGGGTAATTCCTTATCACGGAGGGGGGCTGTGTTGTGCATTGTAGGGTCTAAAGCAGCAACCCTGGCCTGCCAATAACACTTCTCTGCAGCAGTGTCAGCCAGAATCCCCAGATAAGTCAAGCACGGTGGCGCACAGCTGTAGGCCCAGCACTCAAGAAGCTGAAGCAGGATCCCTGTAAATTCAGCCTGGACTACATCTTAAGTTCAACGCCAGCCTGAACTATACAGTGAGACTTTGTCTTAAAAAACAAAACTAGCCCCCAAAACCCAAATCTGTATTTCCCCAGATAGCCAAATGTCTTCAAAAACATGACCCCAGTGTGTTGCAGGCGAGCAGGAATAATTTAATTGCAGGGCACCGTCTGCTGCAGTGGAATATGCTGTGATTTGTGTGTTGGTTTTGTCTGGGGGCTGCCCTGACCAACCAAGTGGATAGGACGCCGTGATGTCCATTCTGTGTGCTAGCCTGATTCCCGGCTTATTGGTTTTTACACTTGATTATTTACTTTGGTTCTTTGGTAGTTTTCGTAAGTACCTCAAATCTCCTTGAGGGAAGGTTTATATTCATCATAGCCTTTTTGCTATGTTACAGGCTTTTTATAGGATTTGGCTCTACATGGCCTTTGATGGAGATTAATCAAATGGGTGAACGAATGGGGGAGATGAATGAGTGAATGGATGTCAGGTGGGTGGATAGGCAGGTGGGTTGATCAATAGATCTGATAAACAGGTAAATAAATAGAGAGATGGACTGTATGGGCAGGCAGATGATTGGATACGACAAATGGATGAGTAAGTAGCCAGGAAGATGAGTGGGTGGGTAGGTAGGTAGATGCGCTAATGAATAGATAGAGGGATGGGTAGGTAGGGAACAAGATGGATGAAGGCATGGAATGAGGAGATGGATGGGAGGGATGGAGAGATGTGGATGCATGTGATAAATGCATAAGTAGCTGGACCGATGGGTGAAGGGATAGCAGGCGGGTAGATAGATGGCTGGATGGATGAGACGACCTGGAAGAGCAGCACCTTCAAGTGTCCAGAAGCAAGACATAGGCAATACACCATGAGTAGGTCACTGGATAACCAGCTTCCATTAGGACCAGATCACAGTACCTTTGATTTTGTTTTTGTTTCATTTCACTTGTTTTTGTGGTTCTAGGGGTTGAACTCAGGACCTTCATTCTAAGGTGCATCCCCAGTCCTTTTTCATTTGCTATTTTGAAATGAGGTCTCCCTCATTTGCTGTTATCTAGGCCATGATTCTCCTGCCTCAGCCTCCCAGACTTCTGGGATTATAGGTATGACTACCACATCTGGCAGCATAGGAAAATTCCCTCTCTCTCTCTCTTTCTCTATCTATCTATCTATCTATCTATCTATCTATCTATCATCTATCTCTCTGAGACAGGGTCTTCCTGTGTAGTCCAGGCTAGCCTCAAACTCATGTCCATCCTCCTGCTTCAGCCTCCCAAGAACTGGGATTACAGGCAATTGACAGCATGCCCAGCCAGGAGAACTTTCTTAAGCCAAACTATTTGGGGGTTATACTCGAGATATGATGAATTGGAATATCCTAGGGTGATTTCCAAGCACTTGTGTTACTATTCAATAAGTTTTAAATAGATTATTATTTTTTTCCTGAGTGTCAAATGTGATTTTGGGCATCCAGGTCAGCTGAAATGTGGAAACTATTGTCTCACCTTGTCCATTTAGTAAAAGGAAGAGTAGATCCCCACAATGCATCCTGTCTCTACCCAGAAGCTCCTGCTTTCATTAATTCATCGTTTACTTGTTCATTTCTTCAGCAAATGTCCACTGGGGGTTACAGTTTGCGTGACATTTTGCTAAGCACTCGGGGAACACAGCGAAAGAAAACTTGGCTTCACATCACAAGTGGTGCAGTTTGTCGCCCCACAGACAAGCCAGCAGCGATCAAAGACAGACGGCTTAGTATGGACGGACAGGAGTGTGTGGGAACACAGAGAGACCTTCCATCCCTAGGGTGATGACTGACAGCTAAGTCAAACTGAAGGTTGGGTAGACTCAGCCAGGAGCACAGGAAGGGCAAAGAGCTCACCTGGTCAGGAAGACCACATGCAAAGGCCTGGGGCCTGGCCACACACTGTGCTGACTTTAGCTACTGGACTGCAGTTCATTCCTCTCCACCCCCCTTTATTTGAGGCAGCGTCTTGCTTTTTGGTCCAGGCCATCTTTGAACTCCCTTTGTGGCCCATGCTGGCCTTAAACTAACGGCGATCCTCCTGCCTCAGCCTCCTTAGTGCTGGAATGACAGGCATGCTCCTCCATCCTGTATTTTGGGATTGTCCAGGATGTTTCTTGATTGATTTATCTTGGTCTTAAAAACATGCTGAGAGGCCCAAATATAGGAACTGCTCTGAACTCACTACCTTTGGCTTAAGAATGGGCAGGAAGAGGAGTGAAATGTGTTTCCAACAAAGCCCCTTCTATGCCACTCACAGGATGCTGGCTGCTTCCTATGCTTTGTCTCTTTTAATTCTTGCCATGAGCCGCAAGGTGGGGTGCTTTATCCAAGGAAGCTAAGACTCACAGTTGCTAGGTGACTTTCCTGCGTCACTTAGCAAAAGAGTGATTTAAATATAGTCTGACACCCACTTTTCACTCTTCCAGCTAAACAGGTCCCCTCCAGGCTGCACATGCAGGGCAGTTGGGCACAGGGGCTCACAGCTCAGCCTCTGGAGTCTGGGACCTTGTGTCAGTTCCTTAGTAGTCGATGCCTCAAGTTCCTCACCTGCTGGGCAGGGGAGGACACAGCGGATTGTGATGAGGACTTAACGCTGCAGAGGGTCTGGCGCATGTGAAAGGTCATGTATTTGCTGTTCTTTATTAGTTCTTGTTTGTAGCACATAGTGGGGAGTTGGTGCATGTACACAACCATGTCTGAAATTCCCACCCCTTTGTCCCTTTCCTTCCTACATGGTCGGTGGAAATGTAAACTAGTACAGCTACTATGAAATCACTACGGAGGTTCCCCAAAAACATAAAAGTAGAAATTCCATTTGTCCCAGCTCTTCTCCTTCTGGGTATCTTCCAGAAAGCCTGAAAGACATTCTGTGACAGGGATACACGCATCCCTGTGTTTGTAGCAGCACAATTCACAGTAGTTAAATTTTGGGAATTTTGGAATTTCCTGCATGTCCATCAGCAGGTGAATGGATAAAGATAAGGTGGTATTTACACATAATGGGCTACTACCCTGCCTTGTCTTCTGGAGGCAAAGGGACACACCCAGAGACCACAATGTTCAGTGAAACAACTCAGAAACTAAAATTAGATAAAGAGAAAATAAAAGACAGGGAAGAGGACATAGCTGCATAGCTGCTCTGAGCTCTGGGGCTGTGGATCACTGAAGTAGGATGTCTTTAACTTGTAGGAAGAGATTAGAAGAGGAATAGGTGGGTTGGAGTCTCTGGTGGTTTTTTGTTTGTTGTTTGTTTGTTTTTGAGCACTGTGTATACTTATTTTCACAGAGTTGAACTGTTCTATTTTCTCATCAACAAAGTAAAAACAGCCTTGCCAGCATTTGTTATTTGATTTCCTGATGATGGTCATTCTTCCTGGAATGAGACAGAATCTCCAAAAGGATTTTTTTTTCTTCTTTTTTGGTACTGGGGATTGAACTCATGATCTCACGCTTACCAGGCGCAGGCGGGCTCTTATGCCGCTGAGCTAAATCCCAGAGATAGAATCTTGGTGTTGTTTTAATTTGCATTTCTCTAATGGCCAGAAACAGTGAATATTTTTTTCATGTATTTATTGGCCATTTCTTCTTCTGTCTGTTCATTTTTGTTGCCCATTTCTTGATTGGATCTTTTATTTTGGGGAGGTTCAGGGTTTTTTTCCTTGAGTTCTTTGTATGTTCTAGATATCAGTCTTTAGTCAAAGGAGTAGCTGGCAGATACTTTTCTCATTTTGTTGAGAATTTCCTCTTCATTCTGTTAGTTGTCTCCTTTGCTGTGCAGAGGTTTTTAACTTGATTATACCTCCATGTGTAGACTCTTGACGCTATTTCTTGTGGTAATGGGGCTCTGTTCTGAAGGCCCGTGCCTATGCCTATGCCTTGACCAGTTTTCCCTATTTTACCACCAGCAGATTAAGTGTTGCAATATTTAGAGCTCTGATCCCTTTTGATTTTGAGTACGTGGTGAGAGCTGTGGGTCTGGATTCAGTCTTCTGTGCCCAGAAAGCCAGTTTTCCTGGCAGTGTTGTTACGGCGGCCGGCTTTTCTTAGCGTATGTTTTTGGCTCCTTTGTCAGACATCAGCTGGCTGAGTGTGCCCGGGGTTGTTTCAAATCCTCTATTCTGTTCAGACATGCTGGTCTACATGTCTGTTTTTGTACTGGTACCACTGTTTTCTTGTTTTTTTTCCTTAATCGCTGTAGCTTTGTAATATAACTTGAACTCTGGATGATGCAGCCTGCTTTGTTCCTGTTGCCCAGGATTGCTCTTGTTCTTCTGGGACCCATCTGGTTCTGTATGAATTTTGGACTTGTTTCTTCTGGTTCTGTGAGGAATGCTGCTGGTATTTTGATTAGGACTGTGCCACATCTATATACCAGTGTTGGTAGTTTGGCCAACTTGAAATAGTGTTTCTGCCTATTCAGAAACAGATATTGTTCCATTTCCTGATGTCCTCTTCCATCTCCTTTTTCATTGACCTGCAAACAATTTAGCATTTCTTTGTTGTGCAGCTCTTTTATTTCCTTTGTTAGGTTTATTTCTAAGTATTCAGTTGTTTTCAAGCTATTGTGAGTGATACAGTAGGTATATCATAAATGACTTGTATCGATTGCGATAAGGTCTTTTATACCTATTTTCTTCAAGGTTTTATCATGAATGGATATTGGCTGTGTACATTTGCATTTTGTTTTTGTTTTTGTTTTGTTATCAGGGATCGAACTCATGACCTTACACTTGCCAGACATTCACTTGCCAGGCAGGTGCTTATGCTGCTGAGTCAAGTCCTTAGCCTGGCTATGTACATTTGAACTATCATTGTTATTAGTACACCTGTAGAGTCTCCGCCTACTGTGTGCAAAGGCACTATGTCCTGCTATATGCTGAGTATATTTTTAGCTCATTGCCATAGCATCTGCCTGGCAAGCCTGAGGTCCCGAGTTCAATTCCTAGCACCTCCCTCCCCCTCAAAAAAAAAAAAAAAAAAAAAAAGTAAAAGAGAGAGAGATACCTCATTCTTGGATTTACCTATCTGACTGTGGGTTAAGACAGGGCTTATCCCCAAGCCTTCAGATGCCCTCCAACGCCCAGGGCCTGTTCTCATGTCTGTGTCTGGAGGTAGTGTAGGATGTGGCCTGAATAGTCCCTGAAAAGAAAAAGAACCGGTGATGAGTTCATAAGGAGGGGACAGACATACGTTGGCTGGAGACCAGGGTGATGGGTTTGGCTCTGGGTGGCTAGCGGTGACCTTACTCAGTCCTTCTGCTCCTTGCTCCATCTCTTCCTTTAAGAAAGCCATGAGATTGTAGTAAACACAGACAGAAGCAATGACGTGGCTGTTTGCCAATAAAACTTTATTTAGAAAAAAGCAGTGGGTGTGACAGTGGCTGGCTCAGACTTTGTCACATGACGTGCACAGAGGAGGCAGGAGGGATGCCTGAGGCTCATTTTGAGGAGGATCGGGAGGGATTCCCTGGTCAGGCTTGTAGTCTCCACTTACCCCACAGCATCTGGTCCAATCAGAGCCTCTCTGTTTATAAATGAAATAGTTTCAGGAAAGGACTCCATGATGGTTCCAAAGTGTTGGAAGAACTGGAGGACCAGACCAGTGTGCTTCAAACTGATCTGATTCCATCATATTTCACACAATTTATTTGAGTCCATTAGCTCTGGCAGTACTAGCTAATGTCACAGCAAACCCCAGAGACGTGTTGAACATGATTTACTTCTGTGATCCATTCATCCAGGAACCCTGGAAGTGGCCCTCACCTGGAGAGACACTTAACATTTCTACCTCCTTCCCTGGTGAGATCCAGTCACGTGGCCCCAGGAGTCTGAGCTTCGTGGTCCCTTGCCAGGCAGCTGCTTTCTAGGAATAACTTTCACAATGGAAGGAGGATCATGGGGTTTTTGGTGCATAATTGGCCACCTTTGCCAACAAGTCATACACACACGCACACACACACACACACAAAACCCATATATACATATATACATAGAGAGAGAGTGCTAATTTACATATAGATTTACATATATCTGAATATGCAAATTATACATATACAGATTTTTAGACCAAATGCTTTAATGAAAAGTACATAGATAACAGGTGTAGTGAAGAAGCAAATGTGACAGAATGGTACCAATTTGTGAACTTAGGTTAACAGATACATCGTTGTTCATTGTTCTCTTTTTTCAACCTTTAATAGGCTTGAAATTGTTTAGAGTAAAAAGTTGGGAAATACAAATTTTTTTTTGAAATTGTTAAAATTTGTTATACCCATATGTGAAGCAAATTGAACTATAAATAGGATGATATTTAACTTAACCTTATGGATTTTGAATTATAACTTCAGTACAAAGGTTAGTAACTTTTTTTTTTCTGTAGAAAACTACAGAGTAACTATTTTAGATTTTGCAGGCCAGATGAGATCTGTGACAACTACTCAGCCCTGAGATTGTAGTAAACACAGCCAGAAGTAACGATGTGGCTGTTTGCCAATAAAACTTTATTTACGAAAAAGCAGTGGGCCCTGAAAACAATTTTTTTCAAAGATATATATTATTCTTAGAGTACAAGTCACTGGTCTTCATTAAAAGTTATCAAATAGCATTGTCTCAAGTTTATAGGACTCGAAACCAATCAACGTAGAACACTGTAGCTTTCTAGTGCTGAATAACAAATTTCAGTGTATTTGCCCTTTACCTAATTCACTGACCAACTTTCTTTCTTGGTACCGGGAATCGAACTCGGGGCCTTGCCCTTGCCAGGCAGGCATTTGTGCCGCAGAGCTATACCCCTGGCCCACTGTTCTTAGTTCTTGAACATTGTATTCTTACAGATAGGTAAGATATGGAAGAAACTGTGAGGAGAGACTCACGCTGGAGCTTGGGGCCAGGCACTGAACTGCACATGGAGGCACAGGTCTGGGTCCCGCCTTACCCACTTTCCAGCTCCAGTTTATTTTATTTTATTTTACTTCTATAGTATTTACTATGAGCCAGACACCGTTCTCAGCACTTAACAAAAATGAATTCATAGAGATAGCTGCTGTCATCTGGGCCCTTCTTAGGAGATGTAACAAGGCACAGAGAGGTTACATAGCTTGCCCCAAATCACACAGCCCCTAGGAGACAGAAGTTGGACTCAAACCCAGGATTTGTGTTAGTAAGAGAAATGCCAACTGACGTAACAAACAAACCCAAACAACCCAAACAAACCCAAACAAACCCAGTCGTCTAGGCACCCACCCAACTCCTTCCTTCCTAGTGGAAGATGCATTTTGTTTTAACCCCTGCACCCCACTGTAGTAGGTGGAAATTATTTTTTATTTTGGACTCCATAGCCTCCCCCCAAAATGGGATTAATATTGCTGATTCTGCGTAGCCCTCCAGCGCCGCTGATGGAAAGAATGGATGCGACTGTCTTCCACAGCTGCGAGAGTTGTTGGCTGTGATGTTCATGCTATTTTGATGTCATGGTGAGCATTGGGAGGCAGCAAATAGGCTCGGAGCCGAGTGTGGTGGTGCACCCACTCCTGTAATCCCAGCACTCAGGAGGCTGAAGCAGGAGAATCACCATTGTGTGCCCAGCCCAACTACATAGAGAGACCCTGTCACAAAAAACCAAAAGCCCCTCCCCACTCCCCACCCCCAAAAAGAAAGGAAAGTTTCAGGATCACAAAGAAATGATGACAGCATTGGATGACAGTCATGACAGCAGTGTAGCCTAGTAATGACAGTCACATGGTTCCACAAATGAAACCAAGAGTCCTGATTGATTTCCAAATCGGGATGCAGTTGTATAAAATCATTTCTACTACCAAGTTAATGCAATGCATCCAGAAGAGAAAAACCAAGAAGTAGCCATATGACCGTGACACTTAGACATACGGACCAAAACTCAGAGAGAGAAGCCCAGTTATACCCCCTGGCAGTTGCCTCTGGACTGGGGGAGATCAGCTTCCGGAAGAGTGGGTGACAGCCTCTGTTACCATGAGCCTTGTAGGATCTGAGTTTTTTGTTTGTTTGTTTGTTTTTTATTAGTATGGAGGATCAAACTCATGACCACACGCTTGCAAGGCGGGCGCTTATGCCGCTGAGCTAAATCCCCAGCCCCACATCTGAGGTTTTGAACTGTATGTAAATAGTTTTGACTTACAATTGCATTAAAAATGAGAAGGGAATAAAATACTACTTTAAATACTTTTGAATCTACCTGACAGCCAGAGTTGGGACAGGAAATCATGGGGAGAAAGAGCAGAGCCAGTGGAGTTCTGGGTATTCTGGTTTCAGAGCCTGCTGACAACCCTCTAGGACTTTGATTTGGACATCAAACCTGAGTACTGTTTTTTTGTCCCTGGGCTCTGATCCTTCTTTCCTGCTTTCACTTGAGTTTCTCCCTTTTGCTTTCTCCAAGGCTACCGCCCGTGTTTCTGTTACCCTTTAGTCCAGGGTCTTCAACCCCCGCAGTTCTTCCCATAGTTGATTGCTTCTCATGCTTTGGATCTTAGCCCAGCTGCCTTCCACTCAGAGGCCTTCTTTGATTGCCCAAATTAAGCCTGGGGTTGCAGAAATTAAGCTCTGACAATCTGTTTATCCCTGGGCTACTTTACTACGATGCCGTGCAGGTTCCAGGAGAGCAGGGGACATGACTGCCTTGCTGTCTGCCGTATCCCCGAGTGAAGAACAGTGCTGGGCACACAGTAGTCCAATATTTGCAGACTGAGCACACACAGATGGGGACAGTTGAGTCAGGCTGCCGAGCAGCTGGACAGCCTAGTGGTCTGGGGAGGAAGTGGCAGCCCCTGTCCAGGCCCTTCCCTGGGTAAACAGGCCTCCCTCTGCCCAGACAGCCACTGTTTGACAACTGTCTGCCGTGGGACTGGCTGACCCTGGCTGCTGCACTCCCAAGGCCCCAGGATTCCCTGGGTCCAACAGCAGAGGCAGCCACACCTCAGGAAGTGCCCGTGGAGGAACAGGTCAAAAAGTTACTCAAATAGGCAGAGAAAGGGCAGAGGAGACAGAGACAACCTGGGGCAGGTGTCCTTCCAGGAAGGAGCCCCTGATGGCTGGGGCAGCTCCCCAGTCAGACTCAGTGCTAGAAGTAGGACTCAGCACCTGCAGAGGAGTCCTGGGCATTTGGGGTCCCCTGGGCCTTCATTTCCTCACCTATAAATTCAGATACCACAGATACATCAGTGGTTTTTAATATTAAAACAAAGCCAAAAAGATGTTGGATTCTATCCCCAAATGAAATCCTCCCTAGAAACCAATACACAGGAACAATGAAATGGAGTCTACTAGGTTATAAAAGTGTCAGAGAGCAGGAGGCTGCACCCTCCTGAGCCCCTTGTCCTGCAGGACAGCTGCAGGTGAAAACCACCAGTTACCTGGTGTCTGGGATTCTTCTGCTTGATAGGGTGAAAGGCAGTGTAGCAGGAACAAGCATCTAGAATTTTATAATCAAACACAGACCCAGAGTTAGACGGGGTGGTATAGGCTTGTAATCCCAGCACTTCGGGAGGCTGAGGCAGGAGGATTGCAAGCTGGATCAAGCCAAGCCTGGGTTATACAGTGACTTAGACCTGTCTCAAAATAAACAGATTGCTGGGATATAGCTCTGTGGGAGGCCCTGGGCTTATTCCTCAGTACCACAAAACAAAGGAACAAACAAGAAACATAAACCCACATTCAAGACCCACAACATGATTTTGAGCGATTTTTTCCACCTCTCTGAGCGATAGTTGCCCCCTCTTACATCTGGCACCCTGAGCAGTGCTCCTTTGTGGTGTCACCCCAGTACATTTAGCACGGAACGAGACACCTAACAAACCCTCAGTAATAGAAGCGAACAATCAGTGTCTGCATTAGCTTCCTAGCAGAAATGACCCGGACTGAGAAGCCACCGAGCTAATTATTGGCCTTTGCTGTGAACTGGGGAAATCTTTGAGTGCTCAGCCTCAGTTTCCTCTTCTGCAGGATATGATGCAGAGTTTAAAGGACCAATATGTTTTTATTTCATAAAACTTGAATTGTTAACCTTTAAAAACTACAACTTACATCTTCTTTAAAAACCAACCAAACAAACAGAAGCTCTTATGCTCTTGTTGGCTGATTTCCCATACCCGTGAGGAAGGGTCTGTCAGAAGTAATTTAGGTTCCCTGTATTTTCTCTTAATTTACTCCAGTCCCTACTGTTTCTTAGTGTGCAGACATTGAAGCTCTACTAATAAACATAAAGCATTATTCATGTGGCACTTTTTAATGAGTGTGAAATTGGCTTACACTCCCCTGTTCCGTACATTTTTAGTTATCTCTGTGCATTGAGGGCTGTTGAGTTTGGGATCCCTGGTTGCTACGACTATGGAGAAACTCATTACTTGTAAAAGCAATCTCCTATTTCATAGGCTTGCTACTTATTTATTTAATTTTATTTTTTTGTCTTCTCACTCTGCAGTTCAGGCTGACCTTGAACTCACTCTGTAGCCCAGCCTGGCCTCTAACTTGAAGCAATCTTCCTGCCTCAGCTTTCCAAATGCTGAGATTATAAGTGTGTGTCACCACACCCAGCAATTCGCTGCTTTTTTATTTGGCTGTTAGAGCATTTAAACTTCTACCTGTGGCTCACATGGGTTTTAGAAAGTGGTACTCTAATTTCTTGTACTCCACGCCAGTGATGAAATTCATTGCTAACCCTTCTGCCTCCATTTCCCATGCCTGAAGCTGCTGGGCTTGTGCCCTCCCTGCCTGAGTCTGCTCCTCAGCCCTCAGTTATCTCTGGGGTCCTCATTCTTGCTGCCTGGCCACCTATCTCTGCAGGACCCAGGCTCCAGAGCTCCAAATACATCCTCCAGCATAGTCCATGGTAGGAGTCCCCACTTCCTCTCCCCATCTGACAGCCATTGTGTGCCCTTAATCAGACACTCACATAAAACAATGGTCAATTTAAAACTTAATTACACAACCATTCTTTTATCTCTAGTCCGTGGAAGGGGTGGAGCTGGGATGGAGAGAGAGAGGCTTAGTTTTTGCTCTTCCTAGGGCAGATGGGAGTTTGTCTGGAGATAAAATGGAGTGACTTTGGAGGATGGGTCCTGCTACAGCGGTAGAGTTTGTTACTGGAGAAGGCAGTGCCAATGTTGCCGGGCAGAGATGCGAGAAGTTCAGGGAGCTTTGGGCAGTGAGGATCCCTTCCAGTGGGGGGCTGAGACCCTGTGCTGCAGAGCTGGGGATCCCTGAGTCCTTGCTCTGTCTGTAAAGTGAAGGTGGAAGCCCCCCTGACCCTTTCTCCCTCTGCTAGGTGTTAAGTGAGCCTCCTCCTGCTGTGCTCAGAAGGTTCTGTAAAGGCTTGCTGTCATCAAATGGGAGAAAGAGCCAAAGTGGCATTGGGAACAAATTGAATTCTTTTTTATTTTGCTTGTCTGCTGGGAACTCTTACTATGAACCTGCTCTAATAAAAAGAGGAAGTCTGGGCGCTGTGACTCAGTGGTAGAGCTGCTTATTTAGCATGCACCAAGCCCTGAATTCAATGTCTTAACAGTACAGTGGCTCCCACAAGCTCAAAATAAGTCATGATTTTCTTTCTTTTTTTGTTTTTTTGTTTTTGGTCTCGCTATATAATTCAGGCTGCGCTTGAATTTACAATGTAGCCCAGGCTGACCAGAAACTGGTTTTCTTCAAAACAAACAAACACAAACCCCCAAATCAAAACAAAACAGTAAGTTTGCAAGGCCTGGTGGTGCACACAGCACATGGGAGGCTGAGGCAGGATTGCTGCCAGTTCAAGGCCAGTTTGGGCTACATAGTGAGATTATCTCAAAAGGAAAAAAAATACTATCTCTCTTTAAAAATTCATGGATACTGCCACACCACATTTCTGATATTTTTAGGCAGAATACACATTGAGGTTCTCAGGATAGGTCTTTTGGGGATCCACCCATTTGCCCAATACGAGGTTCTATTGTAGGACGAGTACACAGTGCAGCACAGTTCACACCCTCTGCGGGTGACGTTTTCTGTTCTCTGAAGTATAACATCTGAGTTGGAATACTGCTGGGTAATGTTTATTGGGCTATCACAGTTTATTCTAAGTTAGACGTTTACCTCCCTGCCATCACTTTCTCTTTCTCCTTTGACTGGGTCTCACTGTGTAGTCCAGTTTGGCCTTGACCTCCCCATGATCCTCCTGCTTCAGCTTCCCAAGCACTGAGATTACAGGCGTACACCACCATGCTTGCCTTGTTTGTTCCTTTGTTAATTACGACACTAATTTATCTTAATTGCTCTTTGTGCATCTACTGAGATGATCACAATTTTTCTCCTTTAATCTTCTAATTTATTCATCAATTTTACAGTGTTAAACCATCCTTGCTTTCCTGGAATAGGACTAACCCTGTCATCATGCAGTATATGTATCTCATACAATGTTACAATTTTTAAAATTTGTGGGAAAACACACATCACAAAATTGACCACTGTAACCATTTTAAAATGTACAATCCCAGGGGCATTGGACAGCCTCCCCTCCCCTCTCCTGAGTGCTTTTCATCTTCTCTTATTGAAGTCAACTCTATTAGAAACAAATCCCCAGCCCTGCCTCCGCTGCTTCTGTAGTCACCCTCCTATTTTCTACCTCTGCAAAGTGTCACATCAATGAATTCAGCAACCCCACCTCACACTAGTGGGATCACACAGTGTCTGTCCTTTGGGGACCTGCTTATTTTTCTTAGAATAATGTATGAGAAGTTCATTCATGTGGTAGCATGGGTCAGATTTCCCTTCTTATTTAACGTTGAATAATATTCCATTTTATTTATCTTTGTCCTCTGTTGGATACTATCGAGAATGATACTGCTGTGAAACAGGAGTGTCCACGTTCATAGCAGACTTGTTTTCAGCTCTTTTGGGCGTACAATGAGGAGCAGAACAATTGGGTCATGCTACTACTTTTAATTTTTTTGAAGAATCACCACACTCGCTTTCCACAGAAGCTACACTGTTTTATATCCCCGACGGTGGTGCACAGGTTCCTTCCCTAGCTGTCTACATCCCTGGCAACACCTGTAATTTTCTGTTCTAATGTTGTTTCACAACATCCACACAAATGGGTGTGCAATGGTGTCTCTGTGTTTTGATCTGCGCTTTCCTAGTGGTTGGTCATGTTAAGCATTTCTTTCATGTGCTTACTAGTCATCTGTATAATTTCCTCAAAGCATTGTCTATTTGGACCTATTGTCCATCTTTAAGTTGTAGATGTTCTTTAAATATTCTGGATATTAATGCCTTATCAGGTGCATGATTTGTTAATATTTTTGTTCCTTTCTCTGTTGACAGTGTCTTTTGGTAAACAAAAGTTCTATATTTGATGGAACCCAAATTTCTATCTTTTCTTTTGTGGCTTGTGCTTTTTGTGCCATATCCAAGAAACCATTGCCAAATAATGTCATGAAGCTTTCCCCTCTATATTTTAATGGTTTTAGGTCTTTAATCCATTTCTGGTTAACTTTTGCATAATAATGTAAGACTCCAAACCCATTCCTTTGCATGTGGATATCCAATATTCTTGATGCAAATTTGGTTTTGATAGCATTTTATTTAGGACTTTTGTTCCATGACTTGCTGGATTTTCTCCTTACACTCACTGACAGGTGACACTAAGCTTTGCTTGGTTCCTGCAGTGACAAGATGTGGACTCCTAGGTAGCAGAACAACTGTACGCAACAGAAAGTTCTTTTCTTCATTCTGAGCCCAGGTTTTCCTCCCTATAGCACCTCTCTGCTGGTCCTGGCTCCTCCTCTGGGGCTGTCGGAATCAGTAGGCTTCTTTTCCAGGGAAAAGAACTTTGAATCCAGTAAATAACGTAACTACGTGCTGGGCAGTTACCTGCCAGGTGTAGATGGTTTATCACACTTATTCTGCAAAGCAATCAATAAAGAAGCCCTATTACTGATTCCTATCTTATAAATGAAGCAATAAGTCTTGATGGACTTATAACTTTCACAAGGCCAAATGCGGCTACATAAAAGACCCATTGATATATTTCAAGGGCTGCGCCCTGAACACTCCACTCCAAGGGCTCTCTCCTCTTCCCCAGAACCCAGCCCAAACCTCCTTCACTTTCAGTTATTCTTCAGAGTACATAGTTTCCTCACCTCATCCCATGCTGGGAGAATTGTAAGTATCCCTGTTAAAATCAAAAGCACATGCAGTTGTCCACACATGGCCTGTGCTCTGTGTTCTCACTCAAGACACCGCTAGGTATGGTCAGCAGCACTAAGCAAACCCTCCAGGACTTTGTCAGGTCAGTTGCTCCTAAGGTGGATCTCCCCATCTGCACCATCCAAGTGATTTAGTCTTACCGATGTGGAAAAGTTTTTCTTCCCTTCCACTGAGTTTAAACATCTCCAAAATTATTGGGGTCTGCATCCCGCCTTGATAGACAGCTAACACCCTCCAGAGCTCGCCATGTGCCAGCCCTGGTTCTAAGCCCCTTAGAGGCATGAACACCAATAATTCCCACAACCATCCAATGACACACACATTTTGCATCCCTATTTTGCAGATAAGAAAACAGACACAGGGTTGGCTGAGTGGCTCAGTGAGCGAGCAAATACTTAGCGTGTGTTTGAACTTAGCCTGGGTTTGAACCTCAGCACCTCCCTGCAAAAAGAAAAGAATGATAGAAAAAGAAAACAGAATCCGTGTAGTTAAGTAACTTTTTCAGGGCCACACAGCTAGTCCTTGGCAGAACCAGAACTCAAGCCCAGTAGGTCAATTTCTGGAATTTGTATCTTCAGCCTCAACATTGTGCTGCTTCCAAACATTCTGGCCATTTCACAGCTTTATGTGGTCTTTGCTTTTTAACAAAAGTTTGCGCAGAAACTTTGACAAGCAAACAGTGTTGAATCAAAATATACTGTAACTGGTTTATTTCATTATTTATTTTCCATTATCTTCTACTTAGGATACCAGTGATTCACTATGTAGCAATAATAATCTTTCCTTCTAAAATAAATTGAAGTTTCTGGGAAAGTAGAGAGAGAGAGAGAGAGAGAGAGAGAGAGAGAGAGAGAGAGAGAGAGAGAATAAATAAAGAGCACAGGGACGCAGAGAACCTAGTTAATCATGTAAGAAAGTCCTCCCAGAGGACAAACGAGTCCCCAGTCTGGAGGATTTTTTGTCAGTCATGCAAGAAATTATAGTCCAGGTAGAAGGAAATGGAAAGGACATGCCAAGGCCCTGAGACCAAAGAAGGGGCAGGAAAGGTCAGGGCAGTAGTGGCTGCCCTAGATGGGGCCAAGTGGGATGAAAGGAACTCAAAGATGTGGGGACACAGTGAGGAGACTGCCCCACCTCACAGCCCTGCAGGGTTTCATGAGCTGTATGATGAGTGCACAGGAAGCCATAAACATTTAAGTAGGAGAGGGCTGCGATTCTCTGCTTGTTTGTACGAGGTCACCACCTGGGCCCTGGCTGGAGAGGGCCTGGTGCAGTGGAGGGAGGGAAGGGAAGGAAGGGAAGAGCCTTTAGCAGATTCCAGCGATGGAGGTGATGGAGACAGAAAGATGAAAATTCGTGATACTGTCGGAGACACAAGCACTGGGTTTTCAGATGGTTTGGGTGGGGCAGGAGGGAGGACACAAAGATAGTGACTTCCAGGATTGGGGCCTGGATAACTGAGATGGGCTGCGGGTTATAACAGGTGGGGTAACTGTTATTTTAACCACCAGAGAAGGGTCTTGTCCTACTCCAGCGTCTCTCTCCCGGGGTCACACTTTTGCCAAGCCCTCCCACCCATACATCAATTTTCATAATGGAGGAGGGGTGGTGTTTAATGATGGTAATATCTTTATCAATACCCCCTGAGTGCAAGCGTGGGCTTCCCTGTGGAGCCCGCACAAAGCCTCGGACCCGGCTCTAAGGCGCCTACATGCAGGCACCCGACATTGGCCACAGAGGTTTCAGAGAAGCCGAAGCCCGCGCTGAGAACAACCTAGGAGCCGGTTTGTAAATCGAGCGTACTGATTGGTGATGATCTTGCCTGCGAGATTGGGCGGGAACTAGAGTGACGTCGTCTGGGTCTGTGATTGGTGGGATTGTATCGCGGCCTGCGCTCTGATTGGTGAAAACCGCGTAGCTCTCTACAAGTTTCTGAGCGCTAGTGTCCGAACTGGCCACGAGAGGGAGTCCGAGAAGCGCTTCCTCGCAGCCGCCCTTCGACTCTCGTAGCCGGCGCACCGACTCTCGGGTGCTACAGGGCAAAGTGTGTCAGGGGCTCCAGGCTCTGGCCAGGTGGTCACGCTTCCCTGCACAGCTCCTTTGGCCCCTTCCTTTGGCCCTCTGCCCCACAGAGGACATTGGATGGTCCCAGGGGTGGGGCTGCGTGTTCTCGAAGATTTGCAAAGCCCACAGCCAAGATCATCACCCCTTCGCCTCAGCAGCGCCCTCGGTGGCTCATAGCCCACAAGACGGGGCTGACTCCGCCGCAGAGAACCTTTCCAGGGCAGCGCCTTGAACTGCAGCCAGGGGCCACCGGCTCAGATCACCCTGTTTAAAGATGCCCCCTGCTTGTCCCTGTGCTGGCACGCGGTGCTGTTGCCTAGTTTCTGCTACACTTAACCGTGTCTTGAAATTTACTTGTTTTTCTTGAACTTGCGCATTGCCTGTCTTTGCTTCACCTTCCCACCAAAATATAAGCCAAGTGATCTAGGGAATCCTTGCCCAGGGAATCGAACCTCAGTTCCATTTGATGTGAGATAAAGCACAAACTTTTTAAGTGGAATCATGCATTGTTAGGGACATACTTATGCTTTTAAAAATCAGTCACTAGTTAACCGAAATACCAATTTAACAGTCTTGTCTCCTCTCTCCCTTCCCCAGTACTGGGAGAGTGAACCCAGGGCCTTCACACTGAGCTACATTTCCAGCATTTAAAAACTTTTTTTTTTTGAGTAAGAGTCTGACAGAGTTGCTAAATTGACCAGGCTGAGTTTAAACTGGAGATTCTCCTGCTTCAGCCTCCCACGGTGCTGGGATAACAGGCATGCACAGTCTTGCCCAGCTCAGCCTGTGTTTGATTCGCTGGCCTGCAGTGCTGGGAGGGAGGGGTCTTGCCCACTGCTTTTATTGCTGCATAGCCAACACTCAAAATGATGCCCACGTAGGTGGTAAATGGGTGGTGAATGTTTGTGTGGACAAATTCCTTCATCCACTCACATATTCAGTCGATGCATTTACACTAAATGCCACCTGGGACCTGGGTGTAGCAGGGTCAGTGGGACACAGTCCAGAGGGGAAGCTGTCACCTTTGGGTCAATCCATGATGCTATAGAGCTCTGGGGCCTGGTGTGGATGGAGGAAGATGACGAGCTAGGTCTTGCAGAGAGGGGGACAGCTCTGCTGGAGACGAGCAAGGCCAGGAGTTTTGCAGGTGGTCAAGAAGAGTATGCGGTGTAGTCTGGAGGGTTTACTGTCACTACCCAGAAGGTAGACCCAAAAGTCTTGCCAAGTGGCATTATTGTGCCCGTCCTACAGGTGGAGAAACTGAGATTCAGAAAAGTGAAATGCAGGGGCTAGGGCGGTTGGAGAGGGAAAGCCCAGCTTCAGACTCAGTTCTGGTGGACACCGAAGCTTGCACTCTTCTAGCAAAGCTGCTGGGCTGAGGACTGGCCCCACAAATCAAGAACGAAGACCTTGAGCTCAGAACTGGACAGGACCATGCTTGTAACTGTCACCCTCAAGTTTAGCTGAAAACCTGGAGACAGCAGGTGGCCGGGTTGGGTCTCTGCAAACTTCAGCTGAGTCCTGAGGCTAAGTCCTTGCATGGGTCCTAGGCTGGGCGGTAGTTTCCATGGAGACCACCTCCCACTACCCCCAAAATCCCATTGTGACCAGCATTAAGGGATTAACTGTCCGGCAGCCCTCACAGGGCCTTGAGTGCTAGGGTGGGAAGAGAAGCCAGCTCAAGGATGAAGAGGCTGCCCCGTGTGCAGGGCCCCGGAGCACCAGGAGGAGGATGTCACACAGGGGCCGGGGCTTCCCCCAGGAAGCGCCAGGTAGGGCCCCCTCTCTACTGCCACATAGAGGGAAGCAAGCACGGGTAGCAGGAGAGATAGGAACCCAGGGCAGGAGTCTGGGCTTGGTTCACAGCCCCAACCCACAAAGTACGAGGGCTCTGCTGGGTGAATTATATCCGGTCAAAACAGGATTCAGACCTTCCCAGTAAAATGAGGGGGGCCCCTAGAGAGTCCTTTAAGGGTGCTCCAAGGCCACCAAAGAGCACCTGTCTAATCATTTTGCATTTGGGGAAACTGAGGCACAGGTGAGAAGGTGACTTGCCCAAAGTCAGTGAACTGAAGCAGGTGGAGAATCCAGAGGGAACCTTGAGGGCACCTGGGTAGAAATAGTGGTTAAAAATCTCTTCGCCACTTCCATTTTGAATTCTGAAGCCGCCCCAGGAAGGGCTCCCCCTGATACCTGTTCCCTAGGACCTGTCTTCTGGGCTCCCATCCCCACCTCCCCTCCTTTCCTCCCTGTCACCCACACAGTCCAACACTGAGCGTCCTGGGAGGCTTCTGCGGGAGGACACAGAGGCCCCTCGCCCCACCCAGGGGACACCCACCCGCTAAGCCCATACTTGAATGATTTGTTCAGTGCTGAGACACAGGGGGCCCCTGCAGCCTATCCGACCCACCCACCCTCTTGCCTAGGAAGGCCAGGCCTGTACCAGAGAGGATTAGGCCTGGCTGGAAAGCTCTCTGGTTCCGGCTTCCAGGAAGGCCACGTCAGTGCATGGACAAATGCTGCCCTGGAGCCGGGGACAGCGGATCACACAGTGGCCTCGGCTTACTGAGAAAACTGCATTCCCCTCGGAGCCTGTTTCCTCAACTGTCACACAAAGCTGCTCTCAAGCGCTGTGGAGAAATCTCCAGCAGGAGAGTGGGGGCGGTGATGCGCACTCTTAGAGCTTCTGAGACATCTGTGCGGTGTTGGAGAAAGCTCAGGAGATGCATAAGAGCCCCGGAACTGATTTGTGAGGGAGTTGGGTGAGCAGATGGGCAGGAGGCGGGGAAGTGAGTTTCCTGACAGGCGCCTTTTTATACTGTGATCTTGAGCCGTGGGAATGTAATAATGACTCAAAAATGAATGTAAAAATTTTGACAAATTAGGTGAAAGAGTTGATAATAATCCGGCCTTGAACTCTTGAACTCATTAGGCAGCCCAGGCTGGCCTCCAACTCACTGCGATCCGCCTGCCTCAGCCTCTTGAATGCTGGGATTACAGGTGTGTGCCACCACCCCTGGCCCCACATACTTTAATAATCCAAGAGATGCACAGCCAAGATTGCCACCCATCTTCCAGGAATTGGGTCCATGTCACTGAATCCTTGACCTAAGAGAGCCTTTTATTTTAAGTCAGTGTCTTATTGCCAGTAACAACGATGGCAGTCATTGGCACCAAGAACCAAGAGTCATTGCTGTGATGCACGTGGTGCCATGTGCTGTGTGGATGCCACCTATTGATTTTATTTTATTTATTTTTTAGTACCAGGAATTGAACTCAGGTCTTTGCGCTTTCCAGGCAGGCGCTGTGCCTATATCTCCGGCTACCCATTGATTTAAGACCCCTGATCTTATGAGGGGGGTTGTCACCAGTGCCATCTTACAGATGGGGCAACTGAACCTCACAGAAGTTTCCACTATGAAATTACAGCAAGCTATAAAACCTGGGACCCCATAGCAAGGCCTTTCTAGCTCTGGGTGCCAAGTCCTCCGTGGAGGGTCTCGAACCTCACAATCATCAGGGAATGTAAAAAAATACCGTACCGCTCACCCTTCTCCAAGATTTGGCCCTTGGTTTGTGCTGAGGCCTGAGTTTCATTGTTGTTTTGGGTGCCACCAAGCTGGAGATCCCACCCAGGGTCTTGCACGTGCTGGGCAAATGTCATGCCACTGTGCTGCACCCCCAGCCCAAGCATCTGTATTTTTGTGTCTCTGTGTTTAGTATAAAGGGTTGAACCCAAGGCCTTGCCACTGAGCTATATCCCCAGCCCTTTTTATTTTGAAACAGGGTCTCATTAAATCACTGAGTTGCCCAGGGAACTTGAAATCCTCTTGCCTCACCCTCCCAGAGTGCTGATATTGTAGGTGTGCCAACACACCTGGCTATCATCTGTATTTTTAAAGATCTAAAATGATTCTGTTTCACTATCTAGATTGTCTCCCTGCTTTATGCAGAATAAGGGAGGGGTTGGAAACAACTTTGCCCAGAGTTAGATGGCGGCTGGAACCGGAGGTGGACCAAGGCTTCCAGTTGCTTACATACAGCTTTTGTGTAAATAAGAAGAAAACATCCTCCCTACCCTAGCGGGCAGAGCTCCTGGGCTTTAGAACTAGGGCTGGATTTCACCCCCACTCAGCCCTCCTGGGTGGAAAACATTTGTGCAGTGAGCAGCCTGTGTAAGTGTACACAATGATCCTGACCTCAGTCTTAGAACTTCCAAACACTCCACCTCGGTGACCTCCGGGAAAATCCTGGGAGCCCCTCAGAACCAGAATGTAGGAAGGTTGAGGGCTACTTCTAGGTTGTAAATTCAGTCCTCATACCCAAGACTAGTGTTTGGAAAAGGCAGACCCTTAAGGTTCAGATGAACAGGACAGGCCCCATCCAACTACCAAGGTCACTCCTGCAGATAAGGTCAGGAACATCAACAAGAGAACAGTAACACCCTCACCCAGATGACACAAGCCACCTGGTGGCGAGCAGCCAACCCAGATGGACACCCCACCCACACAGACCTTCCCTCTCCAGCTCACCCTCTCTGTCTAGCCTCTTGGGTCTGGGCAGCAGCATCTCGCACAATGCCCTGCTCTCTGGCCAGAGCAGCTTCCATGGCCCTTTACTGGCCACCATCTGTCGGAGTTAGTGTGCTCAGCCCCGAACAGGCAGCGTGACCTTGGCTTAGGAGCATAGATTATGGGGCCAGCTTACATCTGAATCCTACTTCTCATTTCTGTCTCTATCAAACCCTCGATGCCTGTGGTCCATAAAATGCTGATAAGACCACGTCTTTCCTTTCTGAGCAACATGAGAGCTCTTCAGCACATAGCACTCCAGACAGCCTGTACACATTGGCCATGACTGTCAGCGGACGTCTCCATTTCATTCTTGTGATGACATCAGGAGTAAGATGTCGTTCTCAGTTTACGAGGGAAGAAACTGAGGCTCATAAGGGCTGAGAGAGTCAGGGCAGAACTCTGCTCTTTCTGAAGGGCCTGATGTCTTCAGAGACAGGACCAAGCCAAGCTGTGATATGTAGTGCCTGGTCCAAGCTCATGCTGCTGGTCCTGCTCTTCACAGGGCCACAGGACACAAGGCCAGCTGATGTCCCCTGACTTGGGCCTTCTAGTAGCTCTCAGACAACCCTGAGAGGGAGAGAGAAATGGCAGCCAAGGGCATCTGCAGAACCATCTGCTCCCTGACATCCTGAAACACATCACCGAGACCACCAGCAAGAGCCCATCACCCTGTCCCAGCTGGAGACCAGGATGCCCAGGGTGACATATGTCCTTGGATTAGTCTTTTTTACCTCTGGCCTCCAGCTTGCCTCCTGCACCCTGAGGTGATGAGGCTGGACAGTGGTTTGGGGAAAATATTAAGAAAGGTCACATCCCAGGGGACTTCACCTGGTACATGCTCTGAGCCCTGGAGACCTCCAGAGTTGAGTTTGGAAAGCCCCAGCTCACATCCCCCAAAAGTTCTCCTGGCTTCAAGGAGGGTTCTACTATCCCAAACTCAAAGCCACAGCTTCGCATCCCTGTTTGGAAAACTCCCCCCACCCCCAACCCTGCTCCCTTTATCTCTCTTTGGTAACAGAGCAAATTTGCTCAGGACACAGAGCAGGGCATAGGCAGACTGTTGACTCGAGCAAAACCTCCCCTTTGGAGAGCGGTAGAGGAGGCCACTGGATGTCCATGGGGAGGCCAGCGGCCTCTTGCATAACCCAGGCGGCCTTCTGCTCACCCCAGCCTTTTCAGGGTTAGGGGTGAGGCAAACCGCAAACTCATGCCCAGTTAATTTTTTAAGGCAAAATCAACAGTCTGAGCAATGATTAGCAAGCAGGTAAGTTCATCTTAATCATGCCGAGGACAGGGAGGGAGAAGGAGGCCAGTGGAGGCCCAGGGATGGGGCCAGTTATCAGTTAACTACGTGAATGTTGTTTCCTTCCAAACCCACTGGCCTTCAGCCCCAGCTCCCTCGTCTTCCTCTCGGAAATACTTTGTGGCAATCCAGTGGCCATCAGCCACCAAGTGCACAAATGCATGGTCACCCATGGTTTCTGAGGGAGGGACGGGGTCTTTCTTGTGAAGACCAAGCTTCCCCCCACCGCTGAGCAGGCTGGAGAAAGTCCCTCTTGCCCTCTGGGGCTCTGTGAGGGGCCCAGGAATAAAGCCTAGCCCCACAACCCAAGCTACAGCAACTACTACTTTCTAAAGACTTCAGTGTTGTCTTCCAGGTTAGGGCGTCGGTTTTGAGGTTCTGAACATCACCAAAGGGACAAGCCATGGTGGTCAGAGCAGGGTTCAGGAGCCCGAGAGACAGCAGAGGCCCAAATTGCAGACACCTACCTGCCATGGATATCAGGAGGCGCCAGATCCCAGCTCCAGGCAGAAACCATCCTCTTGGTTGGAAACCAGGGGTCCCACTGGCTGCCTGGGGGCACAGGGATGCCTTGTGAGACCCCAGCTCTCCTGGAACTCCTGTCTGGGGTCTTGGGAGTTGCCAAAGGCAGCAAGGGAGGCCAGGCCAGTCTCGGGCCAGGTGGCTGCCTGGACTGGAGTTTGGTCAGCTGTTGGGGACCTATATTGTGAGATAGTTAGGACTTTGTCCACAAACTGGAATTTGAAATTTCAAAGGGGCGAAACTGAAGGGCCCTACCCCAGAGTAGACATGGCTCTTGGCTTCTTTCCCCCACGACTTTTGTTCTTTGTCTTGATAAGTCCTGGTTTCCCCTGCACCATGCCCAGGTGGCGGGTGGGGAGGACAGATAGGAAATAGCATCAAGAGGGGAGCGGAGGCATCAGCACCCTGGGGTGACTGGATGTCTGGAGGGGGTCTCTAGACTTGCACCTGCCCAGGAATGTGGCCTTGGCTTCTCAGGCCCTTGGGTCCCTCAGCAGTCCAGTGAAGCTTAAACCAGAAAGAGCCAGTCCGGAGCTCATGTCCTCCTGGGATTCCGGGAATGGGGTTGGTGGGGAGGTGAAACCCTTGAGCCTTAGAGTCAGACTCTAGATGGCAGCCCCTCGGGGCTGGGAAAGTCTGTCCACCTCTCTGAGCCTCAGTTTTACCATCTGTAACATGAGGGTGTTTGGGGCATCCGAAACAATGAGAAAAGTTGAAGGTTCTCAGCACCGGGCCTGGCACAACATGTCTCTGTAAATATCTACCATTATTATCATTTCAAAGAAAAATGGCGCAGTCTCCAGTGGCAGTGCCCTTCCTTCTGTCCATTGCAGAGCCCCACACTCCTTCCGGCCTGCGGCTGGCTTTGCTGTGACCTCGCCCTGTTGGCTGCCCCAGAATTCGCGGCTTCCCTCTGCCAGACCTCTGCTTCCCCACCTACAGAGTGGAGGAGCTGGGCCTCCTGGCCAGCTCTGAGGTCCTGGTACCCTCTAGGAGCCACCATCCCTGGAGCTGTGGCCTGAAAGGCCAAGGAGAAGGGACAAGGATAAAGATGGCCCTCAATGGATGGCTTCAAGATGGCACTGAGGACAGAGACTGTGCATAGCTGGGTAGGCCCACACTCAGAGCTCTCCAGAGGAGGGGTCCAGATTCCCAAGCTTATGTGGCTCAAGGAGTCCACAACCAATGGCAGTAACACGATGGCTGCCCTCTACGGTTACCTGGGGGGCTGGTGCCAGAACCCTGCCTGGGCACCAAAATGCACGGTGACTCAAGTCCTGGATCTACTTGAAAATCATGTAACACTTGCAGATGACTTCTGGACATACTCCCGTCTATTTGAAATCATCTCTAAGTTACTTACATTAATTCCATGTGCATTTTATGTAAATAATTATATACTATATTGTTGAGGAAAAAGAATAATGTGACATCTGAACAGTAGCCTGAGCATGGTCATATGTGCCCATGAAGTCTTAGCTACTCAGGAGGCTGAGGCAGGAGGATCATTTGAGCCCAACAGTCTGAGGCCAACTGGGCAGCATGGCAAGACCATGTCTCATAAACAAAGAACAAAGCAAAAATTCTGTCCATATTCAGAACTGACACAATTTTTCCTACTATTTTTGATCCAAACTCTTGAATGCAAAAACCAGTACCAAGGACTGGCCGTGTGTCTAAGAGTAGGAAAATTTATTTGGAAAAAGACTCAGAACTAGGAATACCTCCTGAGAGACAGAGGGGTCCCAAATGGGCTGCCTTAACCCCATTCTTATTTTTTGAGACAGGATCTTGCTATATAGTCCAGGCTGATCTTGAACTCACTTTGGCAGCTCAGGCTGTACTCAAATTTGTAGTGATCTTCCTGCCTCGGCCTCCTGAGTGCTGGGATAATGGCGTGCACCACTCTGCCCAGCCTTTTTCTTTTAATAATTGGTTTCATTGATTTTGATATTTAAAAATTGTCATTTCAAATTGTAATCAACATTTCAGAGTTCCTGTATGTTTTACATTATTTTTTCATACTTAAAGAGACTGGTGTGTATTTTTACACATGCATCACACTTGATGCAGATTTGCCTTCTTTCCTCATTTTTCTGGTGTGAGAAACAGCACGTGAGGTCACAGCTTGGTAAAATATCGTGCCTGTGATCTAAGAGCCATAACTTATGCCCATAAAGGAGAGAGAGTGGAGGGACAGTTGAGGATTTGCAGCCTTATCTCATTTCATACTTCTGGAAAACTGCAGGTGAGATCCATTTGGTAGGAGAGACTGGTGATTCAGAATCATTCCCCCGAAGTCACAGAAGCAGTAGATCCTACAGTGATGTCATTTATATGAGAAGCATGTATGTGGGAAATATGTCTGGAGTTGGCCAAAGGTGGAGCAGGTCGTGCATGTGATGGGTGATGCAATCTGTAGCTGCCGAGGGTGGACTGGCTTATGGGGAAGTGGTCATGGGGTAGGACATGTGTTTGGAATGCGCCCCTTAAGCAGTCATGCACGTGGAGCCTTTGGCAAGTCATGTATGTCGTAGTCTGTGCAGTCAGCGGCTCATCGCAGGGAGACAGCTGCCACCTGGTAGTCCTTGCGTATCTCACACATGGCCTGGGGACCCTGCAGATCAGACCTGATTGAATCGAATTGAAGCTGTCATTTATAGAAAGATGCATTGTTGTTTTTATGACCTAATTAAACGCTGCCTTGCCAGCGATCACAGTCCACTTGCAAAAATGTGGAAGTGTGTCGCTTACATTTGATGAATTGCCAAATACGTAGGATGAACATTGTTGGGTTGTGCAGGGAACAGCTGTTCATGGCTCCTCGAAGGTGCCAGGGCCTGGCCAGAACTCCTCGCCACTTTGGTGTTCACTCTTTGGTTGAGTCTTTCCTTTCCATCCAGCCCTGCATCCCCACCATGGGTGCTGGAGCCATGACCAAACGTTGCCAGGGCGGAGCATGGGAAGAACCCACCAGCATCTAAGTTCCCTTCAGGATCTCATTTCAATAATTCATCTTGAGGTGTTGATGGGGAGGCTTTCCTTCTTCCCTTCCTTAGAATCTTATCCTAGCCAAGAAATATCTGTGCCAGGATCATCTCCCCACTTTACAGATGGAGACACAGAGGCCCTGAGAAGAGATGCAATTTAAACAAAGCTATCTAAATAGTGAGGGAGCCGGTTTCTAAACCTAGGATTCCTGGCACCAAATCCAGCTGCTTTTCTCTTCATGGCTCTCCTCCCTCCAGCATCTGGGCCCTAGGAGGAGGGGAGAAGAGAGGAAAGCCGAGCAGGCCAGGAAAGGGCATCCAGTGGTTGGAGGAAGATGGTAAGGATGCCTTCTTCCACCACTCAACCCACAGCCCCTCTAGTCTGCTTACAATTCACCCACCCATTCGCTCACTCACTAATCCACCCACTGGCTAATAGGGTTCACTCACCTCACACATTAATTCTCCTTGTCTCCAAAGCACTGGCTCACCAGTTCACCCACCACCCTCTCGGTGAGTGGACTCTCATTCTCTCACCGTCACGCTTGTTGTTACCACATTCTCTGACCTGCCCTTGCAACTAGCAGAATGTGACAGGTGTCCAGGCTCCCGAGCCTCCACCTTCATCCTCCTCTCCTACCTCCTCCTCTGCTGGATCAGGAGCTTTCAGCAGCATCCGTAGAGCAGGGGCTGGAGGGCTTGAGAACAGGAGGAGCCATGACCCAAAGGCCAAAGATGGGGGGGGGCGGGGACAGCCGTGCAGTTTCTAAGCCTCATCTGAAAGCAAACTGCAAGGTCCCTTGTTCCCTACACTGTTGAGGAAGTCAAGAGCAGCAGCAGATCAGTAAGGTACACCTGGGGACATTCTGAGCATGAGACGCCTCAAGATGGCACAGGGACACATCCATGCATCCCACCCCATGGCAGGGACAGACACCGGCAGCAAGGGGGGAGAGTGAGGAGGGGAGGGGGCAGGCATGGCGAGGTGTTTTTCTTCTGAATGCTCAAACCACCCTTTGAAAGCGATTGTACATTTTACAGAGAAGCAAACTGAGGCTCAGGGAGACAAATCATTGACCCAGAGTCACAGGTGGTAGGCGCCAGAATGCAAACCCAGGCCCGTGGGGCTTCAGACCTTGTCTCAGCTGTTTGGGGAGGGGACAGGAGCCTAGCGAAGCAAGAGGAAGGGACAGAGTTGGCGAGGAGCTTTGGCCCAGCCAGAGCAGCTGGGAACAACAGAGGCTGCTGGCAGGTCGCAGGGAGCCAGGATGGGAGCTCGAGGTGAGTGGGGGCCCTCCCAGAGGCGCTGCTGCCTGCCCAGTGGGAGACTAGAAGAGAGGTCTCCTGTTCAAGGATCCACCCGAGCAGTATCTGAGCTTGAGATTAGGTTTCCCATTCATGGACCGCAGGGCAACTTTATCATTATAACAGCGCTGAGAGTGGAAGTCAATGATTTAGGAAGTGACTGAATTAGGGCGCGTGGAGGTGGACATCAGTGCCCAGCATGTCGGGTAGGTGTCAGAGTGAGGGACAGAAATGGCTTGGAGTGGCCGAATCAGGGATCAAATGAATGCTGGCGACTCACTGCCCACCTTGTAAGATTGCTAAGTGAATATTAGTGAGTTAGGGCCCCCCCAGTTGTAATTAGCACCCCGGGTGTCAGTCAGAGCTGACCAACAGCCAGATCCCTGCAGCCGCGCCCAGCCTACCCAGTGGCGGGACGATTAACCATTAACCCCCACCCTCCCTGCAGAGCCTCCACCCCTGTGCAGAGGCTCCCAGAAGACACTTTGAAAGGAAGGGAGGCAGAGAAGGGACCCAGGAGGAGGTAGGGGGAGGGCGGAGGGCGGGGGCTGGGGCTCGGCCCAGAGGAATCAGGGTGGGCTTCGAGTACAAGGTGGGGGCCTGAGGAGTGCAGGCCGGGGAGAATGCGCCTCTCCAAAACCCTGGTCGACATGGACATGGCTGACTACAGTGCTGCTCTGGACCCGGCCTACACCACCCTGGAGTTCGAGAACGTGCAGGTGTTGGCGATGGGCAATGGTAGGTGGGGGCAGGTGTGCCAGTGGGAACAGGTGTGCCCAGGTGTTGGAGCAGATCTTTGGCCCTTGACTTTGGGGCGGGAGGAGAATGACCGAAAATGGTAGTTTGGTTCTGTAGGCGAGTACAGGTGTTGCCAGGTGAAGCAAATGTGGCCAGAGACAGCCGCCAGCGGCATGCTGGGTGAGGGGGAGCCTCCAGGGACAAGTTTCCAGCAAAAGTAGATCCTATGTCTCCCTGAGGTCCCTGTAACCTCACAGCTGTCCGCTCGATGTGTCACTGGCAACAGAGACATGATGGGGAGCACCCTCTGGGCACCAGGCTCCAGTGACTCAACCCAACATGGTCCCCTCTTGGGTGTGGGTCAGAGAGCTGGGAAGGTACATCCTGTCCCTGGTGACGACAGTGCTACAGGCATAACTGCATCTCAGAGTGTCGCTGGGACTCTCATGGGGAACTGGAGGTTGAGGAAAATGGACTTCTCAGGGCAGATTTGCTAATGGAGGAGATGTGTGTGAGGCTGGGTGTGTGATCCTGAGTTTGTGTTGTGTGTGAATGGGGTGGTACACTGCATGGGCAGACATGTACCTGGGGAACAGTACTTGTATATTTGTGTTCTGTGTCCATTCCCATTTGTACTTCTCCATGGAACAGGCCTGTGCTTGTGTCTCCAGGGCTGTCTGTGTTTGTTCAGCTTGTGTCTGCAGGTGATGTACAGTGTGTCAGTGGATATTTGTACATGTGAGCTACTTAGGTGGGCCGCTGACCAGAAATGATGGTGGATGTGGACACATTTGTGTACCCTTTGCTTTCTATGTGTATGTCCTCTGTCGAATGATGTGTGTGCCCATTGTCAGGCCAGCGTGCATGTCTTGTGTGCACTCGGAGTGGGAAGCTTTGGTATTGCCATTTGCCAATCGAGATTCAAGTCAGGAACATATCTGTCTCTGAACAGACTTTGTTACTTTGTGGATCTCCCCATTCATACAGTCACTCCAACATCAAGGGCATCTCTGTGGCAGATGGATTTCTATAAATTTCCTCTGCAAGGAAGCAGAGGAAAGGAAGAGGCCTGGGAGCCAGGGATATCCTAGAAAAGGGACTAATGCATTCCAGGCCAGCTGGCCACCTGCTTTCCTGCTGTGGCTCTGTGGCTCAGTGACCTCAGGCTGTGGCCTGGCTGAGGTCTGGAAAGCTAATGGTCAGCTGGGCACTGCCTCTGTCAGTCTCACCAGGTGCTCACCTGTGCCTACCATCCATGTACCATGTGACCTTGGCCTATCACCTCCTCTCTTGGCCTCTGTATCTTCTAAAAAAAAAAAACAGCTCTGCTGGAGCTGTTGGCCAATCGGCTTTTAGAAGATCTAGGATCATGTGAGCGGCTCAAGGGAAAACACACTGGAAATGACAGACAAGTTTCTGCTGCACTGGCAGGGAGTCCTGTGACCCCACAGGGACAGTATGTACTGTCACACTCCTGGCCACTGCACAGCCACTCAAGAGCCCAGGAATCATGGCTTCCTGGGGCAAAAGCCAGACCCCTTGGCTAGATGCCCCCGGACTCTAAAGCCAGAAGGATCTTTCTTGTCTGTGTGAATCTGGCAAGCCACTTTCCTCCCCGAGCCTCAGTTTCCTTATCTATAAAGTGGGGATAAGTAGTAGCATCTGGCTCCCAGGGCTAACCAGAGGACAAATAAGATAAGATTCCTTAGTGCTGCATCCAGGGGACTGGCCCAGCCCCACTTGGGTTGCCTCAAGGACTCTAAGCAGGGTCTGTGTCCTCCACTGGAATTCACAGTGATTGGGGTGCTGGGGATACAGCGGCAAGTCCCAGCTTCTTTTTTCTTTTTTTTTTTTTTTTTTTTTTTTGTCTTTTTCATTTTTATCGGTACCGGGGATCGAACTCACGACCGCCTGCTTGCAAGGCAGGTGCTTATGCCGCTGAGCTAAACCTCCAGCCCCAAGTCCCAGCTTCTTCAGCCTGCCTGGGCCGTGTGGCAGGAGCAGTCCCCCGCGAGCAACCCAAGCCCTCTACTTAGCAGCAGTGTGGCAATGCTGGACAGGTCATTCATTGCCCTCGCTGAGCCTCACTGTCCTCACCCGGAGATTGAGGGTGGCTGACTGACCTCAGGGGGAAGATGATCTGGCCCCAGTACCCAGCCTGTCCTTCCCCAGCCTCTCATTGAGTGGCAGGAAGGTGTAGGGTCAGCTCTTCCCCGAGGGTGGGGGAGGAGAGGCTTGGGGAGAAAGGGCACTGAGGCAGCTTAACAATTATCTCTGCCTCCAGGAATAATTCACCAGGCAGAGGGGCTGCAGTCCTGGGCACACTCGGGAGGCCTAGGAGATGTTCAGCTGGGCAACAGGAGCGAGGTGTGGCTGCCAGTCTCCTGCTTCGAGAGTTTTCTTCTGCAGAGATGTGTCCCTTCCCTGAATGTGGGTCTAGAGCTTACTCTGTGCCAAGCACTACACACACCATTGATTCACTGAGTCCTCAGAACTCCCTAAGAGATTCCGATGCACCCTGTTTACAGTCAGGGACACAAAGGCATGAGAAATAAACTAATCTGACCAATGTCATGTGACCAAGTGGGGCCAGCTAGGGTTTGATCCTGACCTAAAGAGCTTCAGAATGTGCTCTTAATAACAGTGCTACAATCTCTTTCTTAACTGGACATCCCCTTAGGAGTCCAAGGCCGGATGCAAAGTTTCTATGGAAACACAAGTGCGTGGTCTCTGGTGTGCACACATATCTACTTTTCAGCAGGGGGGAAGAATCTATCCTTGGTGGACAGTTTGCTTACAGAAAAGGGGACTCAGCTGCTGATTTTTTTTTTTTTTAATCTGCAAACTGATCAATTGACTTAGGCAAAAAGGAAGTAAGGAAAGGGAACTTGTCCAAGGTCACAGGTGGCTTAGTGACAGCATCAGCACAAGAACCCAAGACTCCTGGCACCCAAGCCAAGCTCTCCTTTGCAGGTGGCCACCAATCTCCCCTCTTCACATTTACCAAGGTGTGGTCACTCTTCCCTGGGCTGGGAGGCATTGGAGAGGTGCCCAGGCCCTTGCCATGCCCCTCTGTGCTGGAAGAAAGGAGTGAACGTTCAGAGCATGTCTTCCCCAAGCCCTGTCAGCAGGGCACAGGCACAAGCTGAGGCTCTCCCAGTTCTGTCACTCAGTGAGGAAGAAGGATGGCTCCTGGTTTGGGGGACACTGGCGAGCATTTATTATCCCACCACGCCCTCTGCCCAACTAGGAGTCTAGAACAGCCGAATGCACCTAGAAATGGCCAGGGGTTTGTTTCTCTGAGAGAGTCAGGGCAGAGCAAACATCCTCCTGAGGGAGGAGCAGGCCCTTTATAAATGTGAAACTGAGGTTCCAAAAGGCCAAGTGACTTTCCCAAGGTCACGGGGCAGAAATAGTCCCCTGGTCCCCTGCTGATCCCCATAGGCTCAAGCTGGTTTCTGACTTCCCACCTTTCTCGGGTCCTAACCCCTTTCCCTTCTGGCACAGATGCATCTCCATCGGAGGGTGCCAACCTTAATGCGCCCAACGGCCTGGGTGTCAGTGCCCTCTGTGCCATCTGTGGGGACCGAGCCACAGGCAAGCACTATGGTGCCTCGAGCTGTGACGGCTGCAAAGGCTTCTTCCGGAGGAGCGTGAGGAAGAACCACATGTACTCCTGCAGGTGAGGAGCCGCACTCGAGCCTTGATTTCTTCAGCTGGAAAATGGGTGCACTTGGGCTCTCTTCTCCCTGGGTGGGTCCTGGAGGCATCTGCCCTTCACAGTCTTCCAGATTCTTCTGGTTTCTTAGGCCTTGTGAACATCTGCTCAGGCAGCCCTATTTTCTGACTCTAAAGAGCCGTGGAACTGTCTTCCAACCGGGCACTTGTTCCTAGACAAATAGAGACCTGGGCGCTGGCCTTTCTTCCTACCCCAAAGGCTTTCTAAGGCTTGGAGATCCCTCTTTCAAAAGCATCTGCCATTTTGGGATAAGAACAGTGATAAGATCTTAGCAGCTGTCAGCTGTGAGCACTCGGGGTATACAGATTCCATGCCACGTCTCACCTGTGCATTATCTCATTGTCACCTGCCAGTACCCCTGAGGGTTGATCACTACTATCATTCCTAATTAATAGATGAGAAAGTTGTTGTTGGAGGGCTAAGGTGTTTTCCAAGCTCTTCCAAGATCACCCTGCATCACCATCTCTACCTCGAACCCTACCCCTGCCCTGGAGTCTCTGTGGACCAAGGACTGACTTGAAGCCAGGCCCAGGGGTGGTTGTGGTCCCTGCACTCTCATGGGATATGACAGAACACCTCTGGCACTTAGAAGACTGAAATTCCCGACTCAGCTCTGCTGCCAACCGACTGAGTGACCCAGGGCTGTATGTCGCTTTCCCTATGTTTGGCAGGGTAGACCAGACTCTCAGAGAGTCCCTAGGATCCTGCAGCTCCTGACCAGTTTGCATGGGAATTCGTGGGGTGCAGAGATGGAGCAAGGAGGCTAGGGATTGACCTCATTTGTCTTAAGAGAGAAGGCTGTGTCTTCTCCACCCAACCATCTAAAGCCCTCCCCAGATTCAGCCGGCAGTGCGTGGTGGACAAAGACAAGAGGAACCAGTGCCGCTACTGCAGGCTCAAGAAGTGCTTCCGGGCTGGCATGAAGAAGGAAGGTGAGCTCGGCCCTCCCCTGGAACCCCGCTGCCCCACCTGCGCCAACTGGGAGATCTACCGTCATTTACAACTGTAGCCACACTTTATGGCTGGGTGACAGGCCCCAGGGCGACTGGCTAATGGCTGAAAGGAGGGAGGGCCTGGGGATCTGACCACAGGGAGCGGCTGGGCTTGGTCTTGAGAAAGATGCAGAGATAAGCTCCCACTGAGCCACTCAGGCTCCCAGCAACTGCCACCCGGCCTGCTGGTGCCACCCAGGGCAGCCAAGGTGTGTGCTTCCCCTTAATCTAGTGTTGCTAACATCAGGGAAAATGGAAAACATGACACCCAGACTTCACAGTGGCCCACAGGGAGGGCTCTGTCCCGAGTTTCTTGTCCAGAGACAAGCGCCTTGGCCACTTAGCTCTCCTTGGGTACTGGGTGCCCTCCAGGGTTTCCCCAGTGTAGACAGTGGGAACAAGACCAGAGACTTACCCTGGATGCAGGGGACAGGGATGGCAGAGCACATTGTCCATTAAGGACTCTTACTGCCAGCAGATACCAGTCACTGGGTTGGACTCTTCCCACCTTTGGGTCTCATGACCACCCTGTGAGGCTGGAACCTTGACTGGGTCTCTGCCTTCCATGTGTGAGCAAATGAGGCCCACAGAAGTAAACACCTTGCTGAAGGCCTCACGTTCTATTAGTGCAAGAGCTGAGGTTTCAACACTGCAGATCTTGTGCCCTCCGGACCCTGAGAAAGTTTAGAAATTGTTTTCAGCCCAAGCTCAGAAAGCAAAACTCTTTTACATGCTTTTCAAAGTTATCTGAGTTCATTTGTCAATCTCTTTATTTTCTTAACTCTCCTCCAGCTCTGGGATAACATCCAACCTTTACTTCCAAATCACGGTTATGCCTTACAAGCCAAGCCCTCGCTCTAGTGCTGAGCACAGACACACAGAACACAGACACACAAATACTCCAGCCCAATGGAAGCTCAGCCCCACCCAGGCCACCTGAGGAGGGGGAACTCGACCCCAGCAGCCTCCCTATCACCCGTCCCTGTCCCTGAGCCCAAGAATTCTACATTCCCTCTCTCAGAAACCTCTGTGTCTCATCCCTGCAGGCCTTAGGTTGAGCTGGAGAGTTTTGCTGGAAATTCAGTACCTGAAGACTTTGCTCTAAACAGACCTCAGTGGTTTTCCAATGAAGGAGGGCTTTTGCAATTCCCCCTCCCCTTATCCAAGTTTCCATGGGAATGAGATTCCCTCACCCTCTCTCACCTCCAAGCTGAGGACCACTTTGTGGCCTAAGAAGTGCTGTGAGAATGTGGTGCACTTTTGTGAATACTGGAGACCAGACTGAGAACTACAGTCTGAGGTTCTAATGTCCATGATTCTATTATCCCAGTAACCTAAGACTTTAGGGGCTATGACTGTCCAGAAAGGGTGTTAAGAGGCACTGTTTGACAGAATCAATCTTCTATGTAGAAATACCAGCATGTGGAAGGGAGTTAGCAGTGGGTGGCTAACTCCTAGGCTACCTGTGGCCTTGTCCTATATGTGGTCAGTCTTTGTTAAATATCCAGAGGGTAGTGTCCATACCTTCTGTGCTCCAGTTTTCCCATCTACAAAGTGAGGGAGGTATATAATGATTCACAGGTCCACAGACCCTAGGTCCCAGCTCCTAGGGTGCAGTGGTGGGGAGCCCTAGTCCATTCAGCCCTAGCTCAACCTTGAAAAACAGCCTCCTGTCTCTAAAGCCAGGAAAATGGGCATAATGCCAGGAGAATAGCAGATTTGCTGTGGCAAGTAGAGTGGGCTAGTACACGCTGGTGCTTATTTGCATGCCTGGGTTAACAGAAGACCATAGTACAAGATAGCTTGGAAACCGGGTCATAGTAGCACAGTGTTCCACAGCCCTGCAGCCAATCCCTGGAAAGTTGGCTTTTGCTAACTTTACTAGTGAAGTCTGCCAGTCTCCAACATCCCTCCTCAGCCTGAAGGGAAGTTCCCAAAGCCAAGTGAGGTCAGTAGAAGCCTCACAGTCTAGGCGAGTTGAAACAATATTTTCACTGATTTTCCTTAATGGCAAATCCCACCAGAAGATTTGAGGACCGAAACCTAACAGTGGTTGTCAGAGATCAGAAAGGGTGAGCTGGAAATGTAGTGTCTCTAGACTAGCGGGATCTAGCAGTCATCAGGTCTAACCCCCGCCCCACTTCACAGGTAGGAGTGGAGTGGAGTCAGGTCTAGAACTCGGACCCCTCAGAGGTGAGCAGATATCAAGCTCACTGGAATGAAACTTGGAGTGATCCCTGTGGCAGGCATATTCTGGTCAGGATTCTGAAGCTTCCTCTGTACTTCTGTGAGGGCTTCAAATCCCAGTGGCCAGTCTGTCCTAGTCAGAGGATATCCCTCTGTGGCTGGAAGGGCCTTCCCTGGAGGAGCAAAGATTCCTGAGAGAGAACTTGAGAGGCTAGAAAGCTACAACTGGTGGAAAACTGTGTCCTATAATTGAGACCAGAGAGATGGACACTTGCCTGGTCTTGCTGTTAAGCTCATGACGAATATCCAGATTGTGGCATCAGAAGCTCAGGGGATGGTGCCAGGCCAGGACCATCTAATGAGCCCTTCCTCAGAAACCTGGCTGAGCACCCCAGACCCCACTGGGGTCCTCTAGAAAGATGAGCCCATCTCCTCTCTGCCTCTGGCCACGTCGGTTAATATTCAATGGAAGTTACATTAGGTCCCCGACCCTGCTAATACTGAGCAAACACTTGGAAAACATCATTCCGTGACTGAGCTCGAGCTGGGCACTGATAAGGCCAGCTAACCTTGAGGAGCCCTATCCGCAGCTGCTGACTGTGGCCCTTTCATTCCCTGCCTCCCCCGGCGCCCTGCTGGGTGCGGCTGCTGCCAGGGAGGGGTGTGGTGGGCTGGGCAGGGGAGCGGCGAGGGGAGCTTCCCTACCTGGCATCTCTACTGTACCCCGTTGACTTTTATACTTGGCTTTTAACAATGTATAGAGTCAACAGGAAGTTGAACAGCTGGGTGTCAGCATTCCAGGGAGAAACAGGGTGCTGGTGAGAGTGAGCCGCATCTCATCCAGTGCCTGCTGCGCACGCCCTACCCTGGGGTCCAGAGGTGGCAGCAGCAAGCCAGAGAATTATGATTTTCTGGAATTTCCTGCGTGGTGGGGGATAAAAACAATAAAGAAATTAATAAGTCGCTCTGTCATAGGTACCTTGAAAAAAAACTAGAATAAAGGGGTATAGTCTGAAAAAGGGGCTGTTCTGGCAGTTTAGGGGAGAAGAAGGTGCCTGACAAGGTTGGCCAGGGGGACTGGGAGAGTCCACTTACAGGTCCTGAGATGAGAGGGAAGAGATAGAAGAGGCTGAGGAGAAGGAAAGCTTTGGGCAGGGAAACTGAGGCTCCAAGAAGATGCTATTCCCAGGAGCACAGAGCAAGAGGCAAATCGTTGGCAGGAGCTCAAGCCTTCCACATCCTCCTCTGCCCTGCTTCCCCTCAGCAAATCCTGGTTCCCCAGTGAGGCACTGTGGATGCCAAGGGGTGGCCCAGATGGTGGAAAGGCCATCTGGTATCTTGAGCCTGGACTCAGATTGGGGCGGATGGTGGGCCTGGGGACTGTGGGGACAGATGTCCTGGTTCCTGTGTTCTAAAAGAGTGGTCAGCATGGGGCAAGAGGGAGGTGGTCTCATCTTGTAGACTGGGCATGGAGGACAGGCTGCCAGGCAGGTGGGGTCTCCAAGTGTCCTGTCCACAGCTTCTGCCTGGTGTTCAGGAATCCCTGGGTCAGCTGTGTCGTATGGAGCAATTTCTTTTGCTTTTCTCCTATATACTTTCACTTAGAGAGATACAGTCTCCTAAATAGAGCCTGAAGATCTGTGATCTCAAGAGAGCCCCCCCACTTAGAGGCTGGGGATTTAGCTCAGCAGCATAAGCGCCTGCCTTGCAAGCAGGCAGTCGTGAGTTTGATCCCTGGTACTGATAAAAATGAAAAAGACCAAAAAAAAAAAAAAAAAAAAAAAAAAAAAAAAAGAGAGCCCCCATCAGTGCTCCAGACCCTGCCTCAGCCTTTTGCTATATTCTATGCCCCTGGGCATGGGCCAGTAAATCCCGCAGGAACTCCCCACCATGAGGGGGGCTGCTCTGGTGTCTGGAAAGTTCTCCTGTGAGCTGAGTTAGATTGCATCTCTGCATCTCCTGCATACTAAGCTGGGTTCCCTGCTGTGGGTGTCCCCTTGCCCTGCCATCCCCACTAGTGTCCCCCTTACCTGGCACCCCCTGGATAGAGCTCTCTCCCCCACACCTCCCCTACCCATTTGCTTCCCCCCTCAGTTCTCTCTTTGCCCCTCCTAGCTGTCCAGAACGAGCGGGACCGCATCAGCACACGGAGGTCCAGCTATGAGGACAGCAGCCTGCCCTCCATCAACGCGCTCCTGCAGGCAGAGGTCCTGTCCCAGCAGGTATGGGCCACGCTCCCATCCACATCCCACACTGCAGAGTCTCACTTCCTCTATCTCTGTCCTTCCTAGCCAGGCCCTGGAGCACAGGGAAACTGAGTCCAATGCCATAGTTAGTTCAGTAGCCAAGACAGAACTCACCCTAGGTCTGGGGTTCTCAGCACTGGACAGTTCATCTGGCAGCTCGCTCACAGACCAAGCGGGGCTATGAGAACCTGAGATGAGCTCCAGGGAAACAGGATCACTGGATCCGGTTACCAAAAGGGGATCTGCCCCCATCCTTCGCTGCATGACCTTAGGCAAGTCATGGCACCTCTCTGGTGACAGTGTCTCATCTACAAGATGGGGGTGGTGATTTTTGCCTCACTAGGGACAAGGGCTCCTGGGTTCTTAGGGGCTGGAGGAGAAGGCAGGGGCAGCAACAGTCCATAGGGAACCCCTTCCCTCATCTTGGGGTCCTCCCTTGTTTCCAATGAGCTTCCTTCCAGAGCTAGAAGTACACACAGGGAAACTTTCTGGGGAGCAGGCCTCATGCAAGAGACAGGAGATGGGGAGCTGCCAGCCACAGCACTTCTTGTCTCCTGCAGATCACTTCCCCTGTCTCCGGAATCAATGGTGACATTCGGGCCAAGAAGATTGCCAACATTGCAGACGTGTGTGAGTCCATGAAGGAGCAGCTGCTGGTACTGGTGGAGTGGGCCAAGTACATCCCGGCTTTCTGTGAGCTCCCGCTGGACGACCAGGTGAGGGCAGAAAGGCTCGGTGGACAACGCTGGGCACTGGGCTGCCAGGGTCCTGCTGGCCCTCCTGGGATGTAACATGGAAATGGATGGATTTGGCTTATTCAACAAAACACACATAGCACTCACATTTGAGTTGTAAATATTAGCTCACAGAATCCTCCGGGTGTCTATGGATAGATGCTTCTCTTCTTCCCATCTTAGAGGTGAGGAAACAAGGACAGAGAGAGGTTAAGTAACTTGCTCAAGGTCATATAACTGGTATCCAGCACAGCTGGGATTAGAACTTAGCCAGGGAAGCTCCAAAGTGCAAAGTTCGGGCTCCTCACCCCAGCGCTGCATAGCTCTCCTGGCCGGGAGGTGGGGGTGGGGAGGTAGTGACAGGGACTCAGGCCCAGGGACGTGGGGATCGGCCTGAAGCTCTGCGTTTCCTGGGTCATCCTCGACCAAGTCACTCCCTCTCTCTGAATCTCTGTCCTCTTATCTGCCAAGTGGGAATTATTCACCCCAAAGTGCTATCGGGAGGACTGAGGATGGACTTGGTATCTTTTCTTTTACTTCTTTTTTGAAGAAGCATAAAAAGATTTCTTTTTCTTAAGGCAAAACTTTAAAAGTAAACCAAAAGAAATAGAGCACAGGCCCTCAAAAAGAGAGGAGTATCGTAGTCTGAAGCTGGGTGTATGCATAGCAAATTTGGGGGTGGAAATCTGTAGACTCTTTGGAAGAAGGGCATTTCATTTACAGATGAAAAGTGACAACTCCTTCTGCAGGGGAAGCGTAGTGAGTCTGTTTGAAAAGCACAGGATCATGGAGCACACGTAGTTGACCACAGCTGGCCTCCCCTGTGCTGGTTTCTCCCTTATATCCACAAAGATGACTTAACCCAGCATTTCCTTTCCTAACATGCGTTCTCTGGAGTACTGTAAATGTCTCTGGGGAAAGGGCTGGAGAAGGATACTGTGTCTGAGGACAGGGGAACCTCTGAGATATTATATGTGACAGCTCTGGCCAGAGCAGCCCGTGGCCTCTTTGAAAATGTCCTTACCTGAGAAAGGACAGCTACACTGGAGTACCTGTCCAGCTTTGAAGGAAGCATGGGACACTGACAATGCATGCCTGCCTCTGAAAGCTTCCAGAAGACTTGCAGCCAGGCAGCTGCCTCTCCGTGAAACCAGTGTTTCCCCAATTCCTTTGGCTGGAGCCTTTTGGGCCACTGTGAGGTTGGCCAGTGGTTGCCCTAGGAGAATCCTGGCTTGGCTGCTCCTTAGTAGCTGGACCAGAGACCTCTTCCCTGGATTCCTCGTTGTGTTAGGAAAATTGATGTGCCAAGGATCTTGTCTAAACTGCCCCTGCCTTCTTCCCAGCCACTTGTGCTCTGGCCCCAGTCCCTCTGCTGGAGAGTCTGCATTAATGTTTAATCCCCTCTGTTCCTTCCCAGGGGCTTAGCAGGACAAGATACCCCCAAGCTGAGCAATTGTTAACCTCGATTTCCCACCCAAACCTCCCTGGCTGGGGCTCAGAGCATTCTCAGAGGGCAGTGATGGGTAGCCAGTAACACAGGACAATCATTAACGCCACCACCCCCTGCCTGCCCACTCCCCAGCACAGCTGCCATGTCAGGGTGGACCTGGAAACTCATTCATAGCTGCATAAGGAGGCCATCTTTCCCAGCCTTGGAGATCTGGGGGACACCGTCCTCCAAAGGACATCATTCTTAAATCAATGTTGTCACAGAAACAGGCTTCCAAGTTTGTGTGCATCTTGGTTTGTGGACATAAGCTCACTGAGACCTAGAAGGCTGGGTACAGCTGGAAGGGACTGAGACCAGGGAGACAAAGTGACAGCTCAAAACACAGAGCAAGATGGCCTCAGAGCTGGGATTGAATATGGGCCCTTCGTCTTACAGTTTGGGAGCCACTGGTTTGGCTGGAACTCTGCACAAGCCCCTGAATGATTTGAGGTGCTTGGTCATTATCACCCTTGCTTCCCTGTGTGCTGCTCATGGAAATTAGGTCTGCATCTCCAAGTATTCCCATTTTTTCTTTTTAAGTCTTGCTCATAAGATTCTGGCAATGGGGTGACGGGAGGGGCGAAGACATGGGACTGGCCAGGCGGGAATAGACCTGGAAAGGAAGACAAGATGTTGACTCAGGCATCCATTCCTTTTCTTTCCTCCCTCCCTTCTGTCCATCCACTCATCCATCCATCCATCCAACAAATACATACCGAAACTTAGTATATGCCAGGGTTATTGCAGGCCTTACAACTTCTTTGCCTTCGTAGAAAGGCCCTCCCTGACCTGCCACGTCACGCAGCTACCCCTGCCCCTTTGCTCTCTGCCACACAGCCTTCCCCTCCTCCTCCCTCCCTCCTTTCCTCCCTTCTTCCTCTCCTGCTTCCTTTCTCCCCTCCCTCCTCCTCAAAGCACTGTCGCCCCTGTCCTAGTCCCTTCTTTCCTACTTCACATACTGTCACCCATCCTACATGAGTTCTGTAAGGTTAGAGTCCTTGTCCCTCTGTTTTCACCTTTGTGCCCCATTGTCTAGAAGTGTCTGGCACTTATAGATGTGTAACATTTATCAAATCAAGGACAGAAAAGCAGAATTTTAACCTTACTCCTTGGGGTTGCCAAAGAACCTCCAAACTCCCAGCCCCACCTCGCAGACTAAATCCTCTAGTCTAGCCCAGCGGTGGTCCCCACCCAAGTGCTGGGCAGATGGCTTCACAGGCAGGGCAGTGTCTCCTGTGCCTGCCGGGCCCCAGCCTCAGGCTTCAGTCTCCGTGGGCTACTGCTCCTCCCCGTGGGGAAGAGGGCTGGCTGCTGTCTCTGCTGAACCTGTGCCTTAGGACAAGCCAGTTCTGAGAACCTATATCCACATCCAAATTTCTGTAATGTTCTCTCAGAATACTAGAATCCTGCAATGCCAAGCAGACAAATGCCCTGGAGATTTTCTGGACCAGTGATTTCCCCCAAGTCAACTGAGGAGCTTGTTGAATGCCAATTCCTGGGTTCTCCTGACACATCCAGAAGCAGAATCTCTGGTAGTTGGGTCTAAAAATCTGTTTCCATAAAGTATCTTTCTGGAGTCTCTGTGGCTGGTCCAGGGGTAGGAATCTGGGATCCACAGTTTTAGGATGCTTAGGTTAACAGGGTATTTTGAGAATCAGAGCTGCTCAAAAGAGTTCTCAGAGTGCATAGATGCTCCAGACACACAGATGAGGCCCAAGGTCACAGGAGTTCAAGGGCAGAGTCAACGAGAGCCATCCCAGCTCTGAGGCCTCTGTTCTGCTCATTGCTTTCCGGGTCCCTAATTTTATCAGTCATGGGAGGAAGACAGCAGTTTTATGATGTTCATTTCATAGTTCAGTCAATAGGAGCAGCAGGGAGCATTAAGCTGCCTTCCCCAGGGGTGCAGAGGCCAGACTCTATCCCTTCTGTCTTCCAGGTGGCCCTGCTCAGAGCCCACGCCGGTGAGCACCTTCTGCTGGGAGCCACCAAGCGATCCATGGTGTTCAAGGACGTGCTGCTCCTGGGTGAGGAGGCTGCCGGTCCCAGATGGGTCTCCATGGAGGGATGCCCTGTGTGGAGCACACTCGAGCAAAGGCTGCCTCTGTGGTGGCACACAGGGTGGCGGGAACAGATCGAGGGTGGCCCTGTCCTCGCTCAGGCTTACCAACAGAGCCTGCCAGGACTTGGTTCTCAACTCCTCAACCAGGAATCAAGGATACGAGGAATGAAATTTCCCCAGCCTTCAAGTTAGAGCATAGACAGTTATTCCTGGAATCATCTGTGCTTACCATTCTCTTTGGAGTAGGACCAAGGGGAGGCTGGGGACACACCCTGTATGCCAGAAGCTATGCTGTATTCTTTTAATACAACAGTGCTACTGTGGTGGTGCACACCTACAATCCCAGTGCTCTGGGAGGCTGAGGCAGGAGGGCTGCAAATTCCAGCTCAGCCTGAGCAACTTAAATACTTAATGAGACCCTGTCCTAAATAAAAAATAAAGAAAGGGCTGGAGATGTGCAAAGGTCCTGAGATAAATCCAAGTACTAAACAAATAGTTTCCAGCTCCAGAATCTGGCCCCTTAAATTTGGTGTTTTTCTCCCTCTCAAGTGTCCTCTCAAATGTCCCAGTGTTGAGTCAGATTGGTAAAAGAAGCCTGGCTGACATGAAAGGAGCCCTAAAAAAAACTTAAGTTTGAATTATAACCCAATTCTAAGCACCTTTGTTATCTGAGTCTCTGATTTGTCAGTGGGTGTGATGATCCTCCTTCCATGGTATCAGCTCATTACCATCTGCAATCCCCAGCCCAATGTGACTGCCCATTCTCTCTCCCTCCCAACCCCACCCAGGCAATGACTACATTGTCCCCCGGCACTGCCCAGAGCTGGCCGAGATGAGCCGAGTGTCCGTTCGCATCCTGGACGAGCTGGTGCTACCCTTCCAGGAGCTGCAGATCGATGACAATGAGTATGCCTGCCTCAAAGCCATCATCTTCTTTGACCCAGGTACTATTCTCACCTCCTGTCCCAGTGATGGCAAAACTTTCAGAGCTATCAGCGATGCAAGCAGCCCACTGTGGCATGCACGCCGTAGGTTCGCCACCACTGTCCTAACCCATCCCTGATGCCCTAGACCTTCTGTTAGACTTCTGCTGGATTCACAGCCTATCTTATTGTCATGACATCAGGATCGGTTGTTTCATCAGCCCCATTGTATAGATGAGGCAAATCGAGGTTCAAAGAGGTGATGGAACTTGTCAAGGCCCTGACTCCAAAGGCCTAGACAGTTTTTTCCCTCCTCCCCCTTTTCCCCTTTCTCCTGAACTCTATCTTCCTTTTATTTAACCCTTGTTTCTTTTCCTCAAAAAACTTCATCAAGATAGTCTCTACAAACTGACAGTGCAAGTCGTTCTCTTCAACACACCTGACTTTTCCAGCCTAAAGCCTATGCTCCAGGATACATATCTGAGTCTTTCAACTATTTCTTTTGCTGTTATTTTCACAGTTTGAAAAACTGCTAAGCATTGTATTTCTCATTTTGTTTTGTTTTGTATTTGTGGAGCGAGGGATAGCACATGCTAGCAAGCCCTCGGCCACTGAGCTGCAACCCCAGCCCCATGGTGCTTGGTTTATCCATTTTAGGTCATGCATTTCCACCTGTTCTGGCTATGGGGTTCACTCTCACCCACCACTATTCCCATCTCCCCCCCATACTCCCCATGGAATTTTATTACTGTTCATGCCCGCCTGGTCACCTCTGCGGCTCTCAGTTACGTTGTCACACTTTATTTCTGGTCCTGTCACCTGGGGACAGTGTCTCCTAACCTTGAACACAGCAAGAGAAGATACTTCACCAGCCTTTGCTCTGCTCTCCCGTCTCCATTCCACCTATTGACTCTTATACTTACCTTTTTTTTTTTTTAAACAAAACATCTTTATAGTCACATCTTTGTGCCAAGCCTGCTTTCTCTCCCCAGTGTCGTGGTGCCACAGTGCCAGAGGCGCATACGCCTCCCTCCCCTCTAACATGTCAGAGAGGACCTACTGTGTGCCAGGCACTGTCAGCATACAGATCACTTCTGGTAGTAACAGCAAATGCTCATCAGTCTACACCTAGCTATCTCTCAAGCCCATGTTCTTACCTTCTACACACTATTCCCCAGTGTCTGGAGGGCGAGATTTCTGGTTCTGGTTTTGCCGAGAGTCTGGCCTAGGCTCTATGTTGTGCAGTGCTTGACACAAAGCTGGGAAGGAAGAAAGCGCTCAGTAACACATGTGGGGCTAGCGTGGGATTATGGTGCCGAGACAGAGACCACAGCCTGCTTGGGAAGGCAGGGGACGTCATGCAGGCCCGGTGTGTAGGAGGTGCTCAAGGAAAGTTTGTTGACTGAATATGCAGTGAAGAAAGCCCACTAAAAACCAGGGCAAACTCTTTTATTGCTGCTTCCTTTGCTCATAATTATTTTCATGGAAGATGAGATTAAAGTACAAAAAATAATGTATTGAATTAAGGATATAGAATTTACTCATTTTTTTTTACATCATCGTTTCTTCCTCTCTCCTTCCTCCAGTTATCTGTCTGTAAGTACTAACTATGAAGTAGTGTGTGGTGTGATACTCAGTTTAAAATGGCAATAAAGGACCCGTGCCTACTCATGCACTGCTCGTGGCCTAACCACGACATGATTCCAGCCCGTGCGGTGAACAGTGAGGAGGAAACTTAGGGGCCTGACGGATGTGTAACGGGACCTAGGAGGGTAGGGTGGAGAGGACTCCCTGGAGCCGGTGAAGCCTCCGCTGAGTCACAGACGGCAGGAACAGCAGGTGGGGAAGGGCTCAGTGCAGCAGAGGCAGCGTGTGCTGGGGTCTGGCTCATGGGACTTCAGCTGTGGGTCAGGAACCCAGAGTCAACCTCGTGGCTTTGCCAACACCTGGCTGTGTGACCTGAGGCAAGTCCTTTCCTTGTCCCATGCCTCAGTGTGCCTATGTGTATAATGAGTGTGCCCTACTGAGCCTCTTCCTGAGATCACACCTTCTGTACCCCATCTCTCTGTCACTCCTGCACTTGGTGTCTTAGGAGGAAATATATATATATATGTTTACCCAGATCTGGGGAGGCACCATCTGCGCTAGGGTGCTGTAGTTGTTGAACACCCCAAATCTTTGTTTCAGCACTGTTGTGGACTCTCCATGCAGCATTGGGTCACTCCACTCTCCAACCTGGACCCCACACGTGGGGGACATCTGGGTCCCACTTATCTCCCTGCCATTCCCTCCCGCTGCAGATGCCAAGGGGCTGAGCGACCCAGGCAAGATCAAGCGGCTGCGCTCCCAGGTCCAGGTGAGCTTGGAGGACTACATCAATGACCGCCAGTATGACTCACGCGGCCGCTTTGGCGAGCTGCTGCTGCTGCTTCCCACGCTGCAGAGTATCACCTGGCAGATGATTGAGCAGATCCAGTTCATCAAGCTCTTTGGCATGGCCAAGATCGACAACCTGCTGCAGGAGATGCTGCTGGGAGGTCCGTATGGCCCCGGAGCAGTGCTGGGGGCCCCTGTCCAGGAAAGTCCTTGTGCAAACCTGAGCTTACCTCTGTTACCGCTTCACTGTGTGGCTCTGGGCACGTTGCTTAATCTGCCTGGCTTTCGGTTTCCTCATCAAAAGAATAGGAACAAGGACAGAAGTCCATTAGTTTAGGCTGAGAATCTAGAATATGCCATCACTGTTGAAAGTGCTGGAGGCCCAGCGGAGAACAAGATCTCCGCCTTCCTTCAGAGTGTGTGTACAGGTGTGTGTGTGTGTGCGCGTGTGCGTGCAAAAGGTTTATCAGGAACAGATGATAACAAGTACACAATAAAGAAGGTAACTCTAGATTTTTAAATAAACACGTAGTGTATAGAGTTTAAGCAAGAAAAGTCATTAGATGAGTTGGCCAAAGGAGACCTCACGAAAGGGGTGACTTTTGTGCTGTGACCTGATGGCCAAAAGGAAATGGAAGCTTTAAAGGCCAAGAGAGGAGCATTCCAAGCAGAAGTAATTAGTTCCAGGCCCTGCAGCAGGAAAAGGTTGTGTGTCTGAGAAGGAAGGGCAAAGTTGTGAAGTGGTAGAGTTGTATGAGATGAAAACAGATTAGGGAAAAACAAAATTGCGAACGTATGACTTCATAGGCCATGGTCAAAAATTCAGATTTTATTCGCATGGCACCTATTGTAAAAACAATCAGACAAATGTTTCAAACAAACCACTCTGACTGTTGGGTAGGGAGTAAATTTTGGGGGCAGAAGGGAGAGGCCAGAGAGGCCTGGGAATGGTACTATCTCCACTCATGGGAAGCGCAGGGGAGGCTTGGATCATGGAAGCAGAGTTGTGGAGACAAACTTGGCCATCTACAATATTCCAAGGAAAACTCCCAGAATGTGCTGACGGATCACAGGTGGGGAGTGACGGGGAGAGGAGAGTCAAGGGCGAAGTCTACATTTTTGCTTTCGGTGGCAGAAATGATGATGCAGTAATTTCCTGAGCTATGGAACACTGAGTAAACCAGCTTGGGGTTGGGGTTGGGGATGGCGGCCAGCGTGTCCCCAGGAGATCCATTAAGTGGATTTAAGTGGAACCTGAAGGGACTATTAGGACTCCATGCTGAGCCATCAAGGTGGCAGCTAAATGTCCAAGTCTCAAGCTCAAACTTGAAGTGAAAGCAGCACTGTGGCTTTCCAGCATTTAGGAGTCACAAGGAAGAAGGAGGCCATGGAAAGCTGTTTAGCCAGAGAGGTGGGAGAAAACCAGAAAATTCCAGAACACAAGAGAAGGTGTATTTTCAGGAAGAAAGAACATTAATGGTGTTGAATTCAACTGAGATAGGAGACAGACAGGGAGAGGGAAGCAGGTGTCCATTGGATGGCAACATGGCGGCTCTCAGCACCTGTGTTGAGAGCAGTGTTAGAGGATTATGAGAATACAAGCCAGACGGGGGTGTTACAGAGCGAGTCAGTGGGGAAGGAGACAAGTGGAGTCTTAGCAGACAATCCTCTGAAAATGTCCTGTGAGGGAGCCAAGGATGACCTCAAGGGGGGAATCACAATGACGGGCCCTGGAGTCCTGGCTGCTGCTGCCCATTTAAATTAAATGAAACATAAAGATGGGGAGATAGATGGTGAGAAGTGGGAGTGGGCAAAGGATCACCTCAGTAGGCCTGAAGGCCTTTCTCAGGGATGGTCCTGGACGGAGTGAGCTGGAAGGACGGGAGGAGAAACCAAGTGTGGAGGATTGCAGTGAAGGCTTCGGAGGAGAAGTACGTGGTGCTAAGGAAGGGTCTGTGAGCACGACTGATGCTTCTTTGCTGAGAGACTTTTTGTGCATTGTTTAGCTACATCGCTAACCTCTGCCTGTGAGACATCTGTAGCACTTCTGTTGTGATGACAGCCAGAAATGTCCACAGATATTGTCACATGTCTCCCAAGGGGTTCAAAATTATCCCCAATTATCTCCAACTGCTGTCAACCACCAGTGGCATTTTTTAATCCTTCAGTGCAAGGGATTGAACCCAAGGCCTTTGCACTGAACTACATTCTCAGCCTTCTTTATTCTTAGTTTTTATTTTGAGACAGAATCTTGCTAAATCCCTAAGTTGCCCAGAGTGGGGCTCAAACTTGCAGTCCTCCTACCTCAGCCTCCCAGAGAGCTCAGATTTCAATCATGTACCACCAGGCCCAGCCAGCAGTTTATTTCACTTTCATATTGACTCTGTGAATATGGGGTTGTTATGAATCAGGTTTCATTGGGATTGGCATTAGTATCTTGTGATCTGTTGCCATATAAATTTGGGTAAATTAATCTCTCTAGATACATTATCTTATCTAATGAGATAATAATGGTATCCACCCTCAAGGATTAATTGTATAAAACATGAGAAGAGCTATAAACTAGTACCTGGCATATGTTAGATACTCAATAATTGTTAGTTAACCTTAAAACAAAGGATAGAAGACTATTTGTTACAAGGCTTAAAGTTCCATCAATAGCATATTAATGACCACAGCCTATTACACACACTGTCTGTTTCTATCACTCCCTGAATCCTGTTGAATCGTTTACCGTACTCCAGGCACTTTCTAGGCCCTCAAAGAAAAGTAAAATGTGGCTATAATTGTAAAAATCATAGACAGAAGTGTTTGTTTCCAAAAGGTGCATTTCAGATAAATTACAATGGGAATTCTGGTGAAGGAGAAGAAATAGAATAAAAGTGATTTCCAAAATGATGAAATATCTGAGTGGGATTTGGGTCTACAGACCTGGCAGAGGACAGAGAAGGCATCTCTGGTGGATGAAGCAATGTGAATGAAGACACAAAGATCAGAAAATACTAGGAAAAGTAGATGCGCCAGGTGGGCAGCTTGGCCGAAGCAGAGATGTGAAGGGTGAAGCAGAGAGAGGACCTGAGGTCAGAGGACTCACCTGGAAAGGACTTTGAGAAACACTGATTAAATCCATTGTATCACTGTGCGGCCAACACACTAATTATTATAGTTAGAGCTCCTCTTGTGCTCCTAGTTTCTTTGAAATCACACTTGTTCTCTGGGTCTCTTGCATCCTCTCAGTATCCCCAGGAAACCTATGGACTTGAATGGTAGCTCTGGTTTACTAATGCAGGACCAAGAGTCACGTAGGCTCTGGCAGGGCTGAGGCAGCCTAGTCGTGCCTGAGGAAGATGGTGACTCCAGGCCCCTGGTCCTTATCCTTGATTCTCTTTCTTGATCAACCTCTCCTCCATCTGCAGGGTCCTCCAGTGATGCACCTCATGCTCACCACCCGCTGCACCCTCACCTGATGCAGGAGCACATGGGCACCAATGTCATTGTTGCCAACACAATGCCCACTCACCTCAGCAACGGACAGATGTGTGAGTGGCCCCAACCCAGGGGGCAGGCAGGTGGGCAACATGGGTTCTCCCCTACCGGGGTGCGGATGGGAGGGGCAGGGGAGGAGGTTGAGTCTAGAGGTGAAAATGGGGTACAACTGTTCTCTGTGTTCTGGGGTAGGGAATGGGGGTGAGGTTTGTCAGAGCTGTTCATTCGGTGAGGATGTGTCTTCAGTAGGGTGACTGACAACCTCTACTAAATGTAACTGTACTTGGGATGAGCCAATCCGCTGGATAGTTACCATTGGGTGAGAAGTCCATTAGGGGACATTATCTGTTAGGTCAAAGTGTTCACTGAAGGAAGGCTGCCCAACTGGGTGAGGCTGTCTGTTAAACCATTGGAGGAGACTGTCATTTAGGTAGGGATGTCCACTGGACTAGACCTCCGAGGTGAAATCTCTCATTGGACACAGATCTCCAGAGAATAAGATTATCCCTGGGGTGCAGTGGTTCACTCAGATGAAATGGTATTTCATCAAAGTTGTTCTTTGGGAAAACTGTCCATTGAATGGAGTTAGCCATGCACTGGAGGGAATGGAACCAATTGGTTCTGTTATTCATTTCCTAAATATCAAAGAAATGGTACTTTTGATGCCAGTTAACCCCAGATTCCACCAACTGCTACTCCTTGTCCCAAGAAAGACCATCCCTATTAAATGTATCACTGGGGATGTCACAGGACAGTCCAACCTGGACTCTGGTTTTGGGAGAAGTCACCTAAGTGTCCATACAAAAGGATGGAGGAGATGGGTGGTCGGACCTACCAGGCCTCACAGAACTTAAATTTTATGACTTGGAATTTGTAGAATGATCAAGCCATTAGAGACCTTCGAGATTATCTAGTTTAATTACTTCATTTTATGAAAGAGGAAATTAAGTCTCACAGAAAAGGAAGAACTTTCCTAGAGCTCTTCATTTACTTCCTCAGAGCCTGGAATTTTAAGCAGCTTCTGTTTCTTTGTCCCTTCAGCCACGCCTGAGACTCCACAACCCTCACCGCCTGGTGGCTCAGGGTCCGAGCCCTACAAACTCCTGCCAGGAGCCATTGCCACGATCGTCAAGCCCCCTTCTGCCATACCCCAGACGACCATCACCAAGCAGGAAGTCATCTAGCTAGCTGCCTGGGGCCGGGGCTCTGCCAGCTCACCCCAGCCCCCTCACAGAATGCCCAGTGACTGCTTGGTCACAGCCACAGGAGGCGTGACAAGAGGGCCAGTTCCAGAGCAGGAATGGAAAGGGGAAAGAGCCCAGGAACATGGGCCGAGGGCCATATCCTATTGCCACCCTTGAGCCCGTGCTCCGGACGATAGGGCTTTGACTGGGGGAGACACCAGCTGGAAAGCCCTCTGCTGCCTGGGACAACTTGCCTCGTGTTGAAGCCACCACCTCCACCTTCATCCAAAGCCCAGCTTCTTCACCCACTAAGGACAGCTGACTGGAGCGGCATGGGGCCTTGCTTAGCCACAGCTCCCTCTCCCCGCAGCTGGGACCCTGCTCTCTCCTCCTGGTTATGGTGTCCAGTCACAGCCCTGTGAGGTTGGGTCAGGTCGTGGCACCTTACTGCTCCCTCTTCTACTGGCCTTCACCTCAAATTCCCTCTCTGCCTTCTGCTGTCACCTTCCTTGGCCAGCTTTCCTCTCTCTGGAGGCCGAGGAGGACTTTTAAGCCATTCCCCAGGCATCTTGGAACACTCTATAAGCGCTGACTGGGGCTCATCAAGGCAGGAGACTGCCGGCAGCATGACACCATCCCTCCTCCTCTGGCCCTGCCTCGCTTCCCTTCTTCAAGCACTGGGGTGAGCTCTTGGAGTGATGGTCCCTGTGGGCTTCGAACAATAAGCAAACAATCCAAGGTTAACAGCTGCAATGGGACTTGGGAGAGTGTGGGAGCATGGGGCCTTGAATGCCATCCTGAGGCCAGGAGTGGTGTTGAGGGAGGGCCCAGGCTGTCAGAAGATTAATACAGCATCCTTCAAAGGGTGCAAGATTGGGAGGGAGCAGCAAGTCGGATGGGGCTCAAGATGTAATGAAAATGAGAGGTTTGAGAGTCAAGCAGGGGGTGGATGATCTGCAGATGAGACTGAAGTTGATTATTCCTAGGCCTGTCTCAAGCGCATCCTCCTGTCCAGACTCTGCGTTAAGCATCAGACATCCAGTGTCTCATGGAACCCTCTCTATTACCTAGAGACTATTTCTGAAGGTACAGCTGAGTTCTAAGAAGTTAAGGGATTTTTAAGTCTAAAGCTCGTACAGATAGTGAGTGACTGAGACAGGTCATGAACCCAGGTCTCCCCAGATCACAGTATGAACCCCTGTTTTCACTGTGATCCCATTGAGGGACTCTCTGGTCCTTCACCAGCCTCAGAACCCAGAGGCTCATCTTTTTAGAAGACCTGCCAACACTCAGGTCCACTGAAGGTTCAGAGTCCTGTTTGCTGATAAATATGAAGGCAAATTCATGATTCTTGACTGCTTTTCACTCTTAAACTCTGGCAGAGGGGCAATAAGGATCTTGTTCCTGGGAGACAAACCAATCTGGTCTGTCAGTCTATAGATGGATGAAGGGCAGGGGAGGATTATAAAGTCTGACTTTGAGGCTTGCTCTAGCGAGCATCACTCAAAGTACATTCTGGAAACATTAAACCCCAGGATAGGGCAACCAGCCAATCATCCCTCTAAGAATCTTTTTTTTGTTTTGGTACCAGCCATTGAATTCAAGACCTTGTGCTTACCAGGCAGGCACCATGCTGCTGAGCTATATCCTGATCCCTGTAGAACTTGATGGCTTTGGGGGGGATTCTGAAAAATGCTACTGACCAGTGGGACTAAAAGGAATGTGTCCTAAGACTATAGCTGTGATTAGGTAGGAGAGTGAGCTGTTAGACTGGTTACCTACGCTCTGCCCAAGGTTGACCCTTCTGAGCAGATGGGGAGCTGTACCCAGGAGCCAGATATTCCACCATTGGTGATTGTTTCTTGTGGCAAGACAGGTATGGAGACTTACTGGGGCCATATTTCAGAGGGATCTGTATTCTGAAGCTGTCAAGACTGGCCTCCCCACTCCAGCAAGCCAACTCTCAGATTGTAGGAACAACCACAACCTGCTCAGAGCTCTCAAGCTTCCCCCAGCCACCCTCACCCCAGTGCTCCAGAATTCCCAGCCAAATGGCTCAGTCCAGTCTGCATGAAGCAGAGAAGCTGGAATCATTCTGGTCATTCTGGCTCTTCATCCAGTCCCCCTGCCACTAATGTCACTCAGGCCTCTCTGGGAGCAAAGTTGAGAGAACTGCCCATGGAGTGGGGTAATGGTGGCCTTTAACAGTAGCAATCTTCTGGGGCAGCAGGTCATTTCTCTGCCCCTAGTCCACCTTTTCTGGAGGAGAAATCCATTTTACATCAATAACTTTATTCCAATGCAAGAAACACAAAATAAAGAACAGTTTACTTTCGTGGTTCTAAGCTGAGGATACTACACTGGAATTTTTTTTTTAACCCACATTGTGATCCTAAAACATTACATCCGATGTACTAAATGGGGTTGGTGAAAGGCAAGTGTGGAAATTATAGTAATTCCTTCACCGGGACTACTCTTCAAGAAGTTCTCAGGAACATCAGAATCCAGGTAGCTCTCAGCAGAGGAGAGGGCTGCAGCTGGATGCTCCTCAATTTCTTACAAAGGCCAAGCCTATTGTTGCCTTTGCCAGATTTTTCTGTGATCCATCGTAGGATAAATTGTGAAATTCACATCGAGCAACCCTAGAAATGGACTGCATCCTCTCATGACCTGCATCTTCCTGTGAGAACAGAGATGTCATTAGGTCCCACACTGACCCCCCAACTCCCATCACTGCTGCCCAATGCGGCAAAGAAGCAAAAATATTTCATACTCATGTGTTTTAACAAAAAACAAAAGTTCATACTACAATAAAATAAATGGTGCATATGTTTTCTAAGCCTTTGTATGAGTGTCTTTTTTCTAGGTGTTAGTAATAAAGATAATCCTATCTTTACATTGTAAAAAATGCTTTCATATTCTGTGTGTGTGTGTGTGTGTGTGTGTGTGTGTGTGTGTGTGTGTGTGTGTTTGAATCCAAAGCCTTCACGCTGAGTTTATAGTTCAGGCAGCTTATGTTTGTAATCTCATGGAAACGTTATTAGAATTTCGAGTTAATTCCAATCTACCATTCCAATGCAACCCATGGCGAGAATAAAAACACCAAGACGTATTTATAATTATGGGCATTATATATATATATATATATTCCTGGATCTGACCTACCTGGTTGAAGGTTTATTGGGACAAAGGCCTCAACCCAGGTCGTAACCCGGATTTTATTAGTTCATGAAGAAGGGAGCGGCTACAGGATGAGAGGCTGTGAGGATGGTGGGGATTACATACGTACTGAGAGCTGGGCCAGCTAGGAGGCCAGAAGGCAGCTCTGCAACATGCAGAGGATGTGCAGAAAGACCAATCTGCATTACACAGTCGAGGTAGCATTTAATGTTAAGGAGGCTGGTGCTTCCATTTCTGATGTGCAAACCTCTTCTGCCCTGGGGAGTCATAGCCTCTTATCTCGAGGAGGATCGAACCCAGCTGACAGCTTAGAGTGTTGGCTCTGTATCCGCTGTGCTCAACCATTTAGGGAAACACTGAAGCAGGAAAACAGTGATTGTCGTTTGGCTTCAGAGATTACACATCAGCACCTCAGCCAGCCCTATTTATACCGCTTAGAGAACGAAATGGTTTAGCCAGCTCTGTACATAACAGTACACGGAGAAAGGGCCAGGGTTAGCCAAAGTGGGGGTGACTGTTCTGTATTCAGGGAGAGCTGTCCAGTGGTCCACACTGAGCTACATCCCCAGCTGGAACTTGCAGTCCTTTTGACTTAGCCTCCCAGAGTGCTGGCCTGATAGGCATGGGCTACCATGCCTGGCTCTGCCGTTACATTTTAGGTTTTGTTTTTTTTGTTTTTGTTTTTTTTTTTTTTTATTTAAGGAGAAAAAAGGAAAAAAAACAGAAAAAATGTATAAGTTATACACAATTTCAGAAAAAATAAACAGTAGGAAATCATTAATTACATATTGTCATCTTAGAAATAGTTCAAGTTACAAAATTAAAGCATATAGAGGGGACTTTCAAACAGTGAGACTGGAAACAGTTCTGTTCAATGATCCAACAAAACTCGGTAATATGGTTGTCTACCTTATACACTTAAATATATACGCAGTTATAACCTTTAGAGCACTTTCTTTTTCTTTCTTTTGTACAATGACAATTACACATTTTGGGTTTTATTACTCTCACGGTTCTTATTACTTTTTTTTTTTTTGAAGAAAGTAAAATCAAATGTGACTTAACAGGACAGAGTCAGTCAAATCAAAAGGATGGACATAATACATAATATAAAAACAAAATACAAGATGATCAACAATGGTTACCATAATGCCTCTTGTTGTCTTAAAAAGAATTGCCTATATCATCAGTTATAATAAAATTGAACAAAACAGTAAAGAATGAGACCAATAAAACCAAAACATTGGAGACATTAGAGGACTTCAAAAGAAGATAATAGTCAACCAGACTAATAAATCATAATAAATCTTATTGACTTCATAGTTGTTGCCTATAATTTCAAACTCGGTACTATCAAGCATAACAGAAGAGGAAAATCAGCCAAAACAAGATGGTGAGAGCAATACAGGGTTTCAAATCAAGTTAATAGGAAATCAAAGTGGGTTACTATAATATATCCTGCTATTTTTTATTTATTTTTCCCTTAATTAAAAGGATAAAAATGAAAAAGTAGGGGTTGGGGGTTTAGCTCAGCGGCATAAGCGCCTGCCTTGCAAGCAGGCAGTCATGAGTTTGATCCCCGGTACCAATAAAAAGGAAAAAGACAAAAAAAAAAGAAAAAGTAGATAATAAAAAGGAGATTGAGATAAAAAAAAAGAGGGCATAACAACAAAACAGCGCAGGTCAAAACATAGCCATTTACGCAAAATAGTGTTTCACCACAAGATAATCTCGACATAAAAGTAGTTACCATAGTGTCTCTTCCCTTAAAGTCTTTGGGTATAACTTCATATACTGTAGCATCAAACATATCAAGACAATGTAAAACTGTTCAAGAGAATGACAGTATTTCAGGGTATTTAGAATCAACTAACACAAAATGAACAATGGTTTCTGTATAATCTCCTTGTCTATAAAAGTTTTTGTTTATATTATCACATATAATAAAATCCAATAAGATACAACATGTTAAAACCGATGGAGACAGAAGAACAAAAACTTGATGGGACTTCAAAACAAGAGGATATTAAATCACCACTACCTATTATGATGTCTTGTTTTCTCCAAAATAGCTGTTCCTACCATCCAACCTTCTCTGCCTCATTTCTGTTGAGCTCTTTTTCTGTCATTAGTTGTCAGTTTGTCTTCTTCATTTTGTTTTCTGCTCTGTTCATTGTGGCCTCTTTGCCACTGTTTCTGGAATCTTGGTATTTTTCATTTTTAGAATATCCTGCAGTAATCTCTATAGAGTTGAATTGGTGGTTGCAAATTCCCCTAGCTCCTCTTTATCCTGGAAGCACCTTGTTTTTCCATCAATTTCTAGGAACAGTTGTGCAGAATATATCAATCTTGGCTGGAGGTTATTATGTTTCAAAACTTGAATTATTTCCCCCCACGCTCTTCGTGATTTGATGGTTTGTGCCAAGAAGTCTGCTGTAATTCTGATGGGTGTTCCCTTGTAAGTGATCTGTTTCTTGTCTCTGACGGCTTTTAATAATCTGTTCTTATATTAGATTTCTGGAATTTTGATTATTATATGCCTGGGTATAGCTCTGTTTGGGTTGTAGGTGGCTGGGGTCCTGTATGCCTCATACATCTGAGTATCTTTACTTTTTCTAAATTAGGAAAATTCTCCTGGATTATATCTGTGAATAGCTTTTGTAGTTCATTTGTTTGTGTCCCTACTTCTTCTTTTATGTTCTTAATTCTTAAGTTATAGATCCACTTATCATCTTCTAGCCTTTGTATTAATTGCTGTTTGTTTTCTTGTTATTTTTAAGAAGTTTTTCATTTCATGCTCCCACATTACAAATCTGTCCTCCAGTTCTGATAATCTATCCTTAGTTTCTTTCAAGCTGTTATGCCAGTTTTCGATAGAGTTTTTAGTTTCCTGGTAATCTCTTTGAACCTGCTTCATGTATTCTATGTTTTCTCTATTTTCTCCGTCAAACAATTCTCCCCTTTCTGTCTGTTCTTCTATCCCACCATCTGTTTTTTCTTGGACGGTGCTTAGCATTTCTCTAACTATTCTACTTATTTCTTGCTTTATTTCATTAAATACTTCATTTTTGCACTCGTCTATGAGGCTCTGGAGATACTGTTTTATATCTATAGGTGCCGTGTCTGATATTGCATGTTTTCTGTCTTCATTCTCTTTTGCATTTACCTTTCCTGGATCAGTGTTCTCAGGATTGGGGACTGAGGACCCTTTCTTGTTGCTCCCTTTCCCCATACTTTTTGTTCCTTCCATACAAGCATATGTAGGAGGCCCAGTTTTTTTTCTCTTTGTCTGTTACAGTTTGTTTGAATCTGCCAGCTAGGTGTTCCTGCCCATTGCAGTGTAGTAGGGAGACACAGACCTGGGCAGCCTCTGCTGGGCCCATCCCTCCAGATCAACCTAGTGAAGGTTCACTGCTAGGGTGCACCGCCAGGCGCAGAGACCTGATTGGACTAGGCTACTAGATCTTAGTCCGTGGTGTCACCAGGCCAAGCGCTCCCCACAAATCCCGCTTGAGAGGGGAATATGTGACTAACGTCACTGCAGGGCCCTGTTCTGGCTAGTCTGCCCATTCCCAGAATGTCCTCTGTTGGAGCCTCCTAGTCTATGAAAGGGTCCCCATTTCTCTCACTCACTGCAGGTTGATGCAAGGCTCCCTGCCAGTCCCCCTCTCAATGCCATTTGGTTCGCTGATTCCCGCTCTCAGAGCTTTCGTGCGTCTCTCTCCCTGCCGTGCCGATTGGAACGCAGTATCGGCAGCAGGAAATTCAAATTGCGACTTTCAGTGGCACAGACTCCAGCTTCCACGCTGAGATTTTATCTGTTCCTGTTATAGCATCAGGATGGCATTTCCAGTTGGTTTCTCTCAGCTTAGTTTGTTCCTGAGTGGCAGGGTACATCTCCCCTCACTTAGGACTCCTTGCATGGCACCGCTCCTGGTTTCTAAGCTGGTAATCTCAGAGACCCTCCATGGCTGCTGTTATTTGTCTGCCATATTCTCCCAGAAGTCTACATTTTAGCTTTTGTATCAAGAATAATTAGTTTAACCCTTCTGATGACTTCCCATTGTATAAATAAGGAAACTGAGGCTCAGGGAAGCGATTTTCTGTGATGGGCAGAGATCTCTTGATGTTAAGCGCTTGACCTATGGAGAGAGTGAAAATCGACCCTCCCTTCCAAAGAGGAGAAACAAGGAAGATGTGATGAAAAGATACAGAAGATTGGCAAGAAGACTCAAGGGTCTGCCACTGCCATCTGGGCCTCAGATGGAACCTTGTTCTGGGTCATCTCAGCATCCAGGAGTGGCACAGACATGAAGAAATCTCGGAAAACAAGTGTTATTTTTTTTATTTATTTAAGGAGAAAAAAACAGAAAAAGGGTACAAGTAATACAAAATTTTAAAAGTAAACAGTAAGAAATCACTAGTTAATAGATTACATATTCTCATCTTAGAAATAGTTGTTCAGGTTACAAAATTGAAGCACATAAAGTGGACTTTCAAACAGTGACAGTGCAAACAGTTTTGTTCAATGATCTAAAAAAACTCAGTAATATGGTTATCTATCTTATACATTTAAACATATATGCAGTTATAACCTTTAGAGCACTTTCTTTTCCTTTCTTTTGTACAATGACAATTACACATTTTGGGTTTTATTACTCCCACAGTTCTTATTACTTTTCTTGAAGAGAGTAAAACCAAATGTGCCATAACAGAACAGAGTCAGTCAAATCAAAAGGATGGACATAATAGATAATATAAAAACAAAATACAAGGTGATCAACAATGGTTACCATACTGCCTCTTGCTATTTTAAGAAGAATTGCCAGTTATAATAAAATTGAACAAAACAGTAAAAAATAAAACCAAAGCACTGGAGACATTACAGGACTTTAAAAGAAGATAATAGTCAACCAGAATGGGCGTCATTATGAATCTTATTGTCTTCACAGTTGTTGCCTATACTTTCGAACTTGGTACTATCAAGCAAAGCAGAATAGGGGAAAACCAGTCAAAACAAGATGGTGAGGGCAATACAGGATTTCAAATCAAGTTAATAGGAAATCAAAGTAGGTTACCATAATGTATCCTGCTATTTTTTATTTATTTTTCCCTTAATTAAAAAGATAAAAACAAAAAAGTAAATAATTTTTTAAAAAGGGATTGAGATAAAAGAGGGCATAACAACAGAACAGTGCAGGTCAAAGCATAACCATTTAAGCAAAATAGTGTTTCACCACAAGATATCCTGACATAAAAATAGTTACCATAGTGTCTGTTTCCTTGAAATCTTTGAGTATAACTTCATATACTGTAGCACCAAACATATCAAGACACTATAAAACCATTCAAGAGAATGACATTATTACAGGATATTTAGAACCAATTAACAGAAAATGAACAATGGTTTCTGTATAATCTCCTTGTCTATAAAAGTTTTTACTTATATTATCATATATAATAAAATCCAATAAGATACAACTTTTTAAGACTGATGGAGACAGAAGAATACATTTTTGATGGGACTTCAAAACAAGATGATACCAAATCAGCACTAGCTATTATGATGTCTTGTTTTCTCCAAAATAGCTGTTTCTAACACCTGATCTTCTCTGCCTCATTTCTGTTGAGCTCTTTTTCTGTCGTTTGTTGTCAGTTTGGCTTCTTCATTTTGCTTTCTGCTCCATTCATTGTGGCTTCTCTGCCACTATTTCTGGAATGTTGGTATTTTCCTTTTTTAGAATATCCTGCAGTATTCTCTGTATACTTGAATTGGTGGTTGCAAATTCCTCTAGTTCCTCTTTATCCTGGAAGCACCTTGTTTTTCCATCAATTAGGGACAGTTGTGCAGGAAATATCAATCTTGGCTGGAGGTTATTATCTTTCAAAGCTTGAATTATTTCCCCCCACACTCTTCGTGATTTGATGGTTTGTGCTGAGAAGGCTGCTGTAATTCTGATGGGTGTTCCCTTGTAAGTGATCTGTTTCTTGTCTCTGACAGCTTTTAATATTCTGTTCTTATGTTGGATTTCTGGAATCTTGATTATTATATGCCTGGGTGTAGCTCTGTTTGGGTTGTAGGTGGCTGGGATCCTGTATGCCTCATACATCTGAGTATCTTTAACTTTTGCTAAATTAGGAAAATTCTCCTGGATTATTTCTGTGAATAGCTTTTGCAGTTCATTTGTTTGTGTCACTACTTCTTTTATGTTCTTAAGTTATAGATCCTCTTATCATTTCTAGTCTTTGTATTATTGCTGTTTGTTTCTTTGTTATTTTTAAGAAGCTTTTCATTTCATGTTCCCCCTTACAAATCTGCCCTCCAGTTCAGATAATCTATCCTTAGTTTCTTTCAAGCTGTTATGCCAGTTTTCAATAGAGTTTTTAGTTTCCTGGTAATCTCTTTGAACCTGCTTCATGTATTCTATGTTTTCTCTATTTTCTCCATCAAACAATTCTCCCATTTTTGTCTGTTCTTCCATTCCAGCATCTGTTTTTTCTTGGGCGGTACTTAGCATTTCTCTAACTATTCTACTTATATCTTGCTTCAGGTCATTAATAACTTCATTCCTGAACTGGTCTATGAGGCTCTGGAGATAGCGCTTTATGTCTATTGGTACCATGTCTGATATTACATGTTTCTCAGGATTGGGGGCCGAGGAGCCTTTCTTGTTGCTCCTTCTTCCCATATTTTTTTTGTTCCTTTTATACAAGCGTATATAAGAGGCCCAGTTTTTTTCTTTGTCGGTTACAGTTCATTTGAATTACGACGGCTAGGTGTTCCCGCCCACTGCAGTGTACTAGGGACACACAGACCTGTGAAGCCTATGTGGGGCCCACCACTCCAGGTCAACCTACCAAAGGCTTCACTGCTAGGTTGCACCTCCAGGCGCTGGGACCTGGGTTGGGCTAGCCTGCTGGGTCTTAGTCAGCGGCGTCATGCATGCTAGGCACTCCCAGCAATCCCACTTGAGAGGGGAATATGTGACTGAAGTCACTGCAGGATCCTGTCCTGTTTAGCCTGCCTGGTCCCAGTATGTCCTTTGCTGAAGCCTCCTCCTACTCTATGGAAGGGTCCCCGATCCACTCACTCACCACAGGTCGATGCAGGGCTGCTGGCCAATCCCACTCTCAACTCCATTCACTGCTTTCCACTCTCATAGCTTTCACGCCTCTCTCCTTGCCCTGCCGATTGGGACGCAGCAGCAGCTTCAGGAAATTCAAATCGCAGCCTCCAGTGGCACGGGGTCCAGCTTCTGCGCTGAGACCTTATTTGTTCCTGTTATATCACTGGGATTGCGTTTCCAGTTGGTTTCTCTTATTTTAGTTTGTTCCTGGGTCGGCAAAGTGTATCTCTTCTTGCTTAGGACTTCTCGCCCGGCACCATTCCTGGATTTTAAGTGCCGTTTCTCAGAGAGCCTCCAAAGCTGCTGCTATCTATCCGCCATGTTCTCCCGGAAGTGTCAACAAGTGTTATTTAAAAAGAGTCAGGGGTTTAGCTCAGTGGCACAAGCACGTGCCTGGCAAGCTCAGGGTCATGAATTCGATCCTCGGTACCAAAAAAGGAAAATAAAGTGAGAAATGCACCTGTGAAGTTCCAGCTGGACTTGTGATCATTTTGGTCCTTTTCCCTTAGGGAGGTGGCCTTGTGTCTGTGCCTCACACTCCCTTGGGATGTGCTGGAGTGGCTGGTGAGAGCAATTCTCAGTCTTTCTCCACATTTAGCAATGTCAGATCAGTACGTTGGCATCGGCCAACCACAGAAACATTTACACCACAGCTGGCAATACACATCAGGTTGTTTCTCCTGGATGACTCCATTGTCCCAGCATACATTGGGTGAAGGCTGAACTATGGATGCCTGGGTTAGGAGATACTCAAGGATGAGAGCGGGCAAGGGGACTCAGCGCTTCCCAAAGGGGGAAGACGGTGGTTCTGGTTTGGGAGTCACACGCTTGGTGCTCAGGGTAATGTCAGGCCAGTCATTCCACCTCTCCAGCCTGCTCTGTAAAATGGGACTAATATCTCCCCCAAGCAATGCTGTTGGGTTTCAGCTGCATAAGTCAATGGAAATTGTATTATACATTGTGCTAGGACAAAACAAGAGAGAACAGATGAGCCCTTCACCCTAACCCTAACCCTAACCCTTCTGGTAAGAGGCTAAACATCAAACCCTCTGGGCTCAAGAGCACCAGCACCTGCCTGCCCAGCCCTGGGGCCACTCCCACCTTCCTGTCCCTTCCCTCCACTCCTCAGTACCAGGAAATGTTTGCGATGATGTCGCAATGAAGTCTCTGTCCATGCCCTGCCGGTATGGCCACGGGGGTGGGGGCCAGCAGAGGCTATTTCAGTCCCAAATTATGCTTAATAAATCCCTATCAAAACCGTAAACTCAAGCTGCCATAAATTCCCCTTGACCTTGGCTCTTCCACCTCAGCAGCCCTTTGCCCCAGTTTATCTCAGCGAGAGTGGCTGGAGCGTCATGTTTAGTTTCCATTTTGGTTGCTAAACAACATCAGCTTGGATGATAAACACTGGCACCCCCATCCCAAGGTGATAAAACCAAGCTTCAGAAAGGCACAGGAATTTGTTCAAAGCCGCCCAGCCAGTGAGGCACTGAGCCAGGACTTGGGCCCTTGTTTCTGCTATGAACCCATGTGTATTGGCAAAGACCAGGGCTTCTGGGAACCTCCTCTTTTAAGCCCCCCTCCAACATACTCACAAAGGTTGTTTCGGGAGTCATGCCCCTAAGAAACTTCTTAGCCCATTATCTCCAGTGGAACCTCAGTACTCAGAGTAGGAACCGAGGCAGAAATGACCCTGGGGGAGAGGCTGCTTGAAAACCCAATGAAAACGCCATGCAGCGTAAATACCATCATCCCAAATTGGTGAGGCTGCCCTACTTCCTCCTCTGTAAAACTCAGATCACCTTTGATCTCAAATCAGCAAGTCATATGTAAATCCCAAGATGTGCTCTAAGAGACCAGAATCCCCAATGCCTTGCAGTTAATGATGGTGGCACTAAAAGCTGAATCATGATGCCATCAAGAGCCACATTTACAGAGCTCTTCCTCTCTGCCAAACATTGCTGGATATAATTTGATCCCCATGATAGTCCTCGTAGGCAGTTGTTCTTGTTCTGTTTTACAAATGAGGTAACAGGCTCAGAAAGAGGAAGGGACCTGCCCAACGTACTTAGCTGGTGTGACAGAAGATCTCAGATGCCCATCTGGCCCCAAGAGGCCACAGGAGGGGATAGAGGAAGACGCTGATGACTCAGGCACTGCGTGATGGGTGCAATTGTGAAAACAGTAAGAAGCTTAGCATTTGACAAAGGCTGATGGGTGAAGCCCAGTGGTGAGGCATTCCAAGATTACAAAGAAGCAAGACCACCAAGAGCTTCCCTCCTGGAGCCCACAGAGGGAAAAGTAACAAGCAGTCAAACATTAAGAACCAAGGGAGAGGGGCTGGGGATTTAGCTCAGCGGCATAAGCGCCTGCCTTGCAAGCAGGCAGTCATGAATTCGATCCCTGGTACTGATAAAAAAGTGAAAAAAAAAAGAACCAATGGAGCAAGAGTGACAGCCCGATTTTGGAAAGGGAGTATTGTGCCATTGGAAGAAGGAGGATCCAGCAATAAAGAGGAAGAGAAGAAAGAGAAGTGCTTGCTGGAGATGGAGGAGAGCAGGAGCCCTGGGCAGCAGCAGCAGGAAGCCGGCAGGTGTGAGGGACCCTGGGGACCTGCATTTACACTTGCCCTTCTCCATGCCCGAGGCCCACTGCACCTTCTGTTTCTTAATATTTATCTTTAAACCAATTCATAAGCATTCTCTTTAAACTTGAGGTCATTCACATGAAGAAGAACATAGTATCACTGACCATAAATGGAAAATGATTGCACAATTAGAATGAAAAAGAAAACAACCTTCTGTGATCAGGCAGAACTGCCATTGAGAAAGCCCTGCTCTGACTTTGTTTCCTTATTAAAAAGAAAAATGGAAATTATGCACCGTAGTGCGTACTGGTAGTCCCAGTGACTTGAGAGGCAGAGGCAAGGGGGTCAAGTAAGTCCAGGAGCTTAAGACCCGCTTGAGTAACATTGTGGGACTTTGTCTCAAAAAGAAAAAGTTGAGGGGAGAGGTTGAAAGTGTCACAGAGATGTAGACATGTTAAAGGTTTATATTTCTCCAATATTTTCTCCAAGTTTTCTGAAGGAAAGAAGACCCCCCCCCCAAAAAAAAGGGGCAGTCAGTCATTGGGGACAATGTAACTTAGTGTGATTCCTGGATAACCTTAAAATCTCCGTGGATTCCACCCGGGCCTCATCCCACCTCTAGAAGGGCACTCAAATGCTGGACCTAGGAGTCTGGAATTCATCCAAGGAAAGTGAGACACCACTGGAGATTTCAGAGCAGGGAAGGCTGTGGCCAGTCACTCTAGCTACAGTGCAGAGGACAGAAGGACTAGATATTAACATAGTAAGGAGATTCACGTGCTGGATCAGGTGGGAGGAAATTCTGCACCAAAATGGCAGCCTTAGAGAATGGGACCAGCGCAAAAATTCATTCAGTCCTTCAACAAATAGTGTGTGAGCTCTGGGAGTGCTTTGCTGACTCTGAGAGGTGGGCAGGGCCCAGTCTAGATGGGTCATAACAAAGGTTTTAGATTTTATTTTAGGTACAGTGGAAAGTAAGAAATCCAGATTCTTAGAAGTTTTTTGAATGCAGGAGGATGATACGGTGGGCTTTGCAGTTTTTGTTTGTTTGGGGCTGCCTCGGCCTCCCAAGTGTGTTTCATACTCTTCACGGCACTCTCCTGTCTAGAGAATGGATTACCATGTCACAGAGTAGAAACAGAAAACCCAAAGGTGGCCTGGGCAGCAGTAGGTGAGACACAAAGGCAGCATAGGCTGGGGCATGCAGAATTTGAAGCCAGCCTTCAGAGCTCTGCTCCAGTGCATACACAATCTCTCTCTGTCTCTTTCTCTGTCTCTCTGTCTCTCTGTCTCTCTGTCTCTCTCTGTCTCTCTCTCTCTCTCTCTCTCTCTCTCTCTCTTCCTCTCTCTGTCTCTCTGTCTCTCTGTTTCTGTCTCTGTCTCTGTCTCTCTCTCTGTCTCTCTCTCTCTCTGTCTCTCTCTCTCCAAACAGACACTAATCTAGGTGCTACTGTGAGGAATTTCATACAGTAATTAAGGTCCTAAACCAGTTGATTTTGTGATGGGACGATTACCCTCTACGGCCTCACTTCAAGCTCTGAGTCTTAAAAGGGGTTGGGTTCTTCCTGGCAAATTAAATTAGAAGTTATGATAGGGATTCCATGTGAGGGAGGTTTCCTGCTCCTGCCTTTGAAGATGGAGCAAGGCCCCATGAATGTTGGTGGCTTCCATAAACAGAGTGACCCTTGGCTGACACCCAGCAAGGAAATGATGACCTCAGTCCTACAACCATAAGGAACTAAATCTAGCCACCAACAAACATAGGTGAGCTTGGGATCCTTCCCTCCAGCCTTCAAGGAGGTCATAGCCCAACTGACACCGAAGCTAAGAACCCAAATATACCTTGTCCAAGCTTCTGACCTGTAGAACTGTGATATAAACAATGAGTGATTTAAACAACTACATTTGGTTGTTACATGGCACAAGAACAAATATAGGGGCTGGTGGTGAGAGGTGGTCAGGTTGGGGTATTTTGAGAGTAGAACTTGCCAGTGAGTATGAAGAAAAGACAAGGAACAGCAGTGGACAGATGGTGTACTGACCCGGAAAAGGCCATAGGAGCTACAGGTTTGCATTAGAAAAGAAAAGGTTCTGTTTTGGATGGATGGCTTGAGATGCCCACAAACCATCCAAGGAAACGTTAGATATGTGAATCTGGAGCTCAGGGAAAAGTCAGGGCTGGAGGTGAAAAGTCCAAGTCATGAATAGAGATGAGAAACTTGAAAACTGGATGGGAATTCTGCCCAGCAATGAACAGGATCAAAGTACGAACACAAGGAACACGATCTCCAAGACACTGTGCTGAGTGACAGAGGCAAGACTCAGAAGCCTGCCTCCCCCAGGACTCCACTTGTGACATATCCAAGAAAAGGCAAAGCCCCGGGGACAGAGCTGTGGTTGCCAGAGGCTGGAGCTGGGCTGGGGGCTTGATGACGAAGGGGCTGGGGGAAGAGGGCTGGAGGTCACGGGAATGTCCTGTGAGAGCTCGCCTGGGATGTTTTCATGACTAGCCAAGATGTGCAAAAGCACACAGTAGCAAGAGTGAGCTGCAGTGTGTGGAATTTTTTATTATACCATAATAAAAAATGAAAGAAAAAACACCTAATAGTTGTTTGAGCTCTTTTAAAGAGAAGGTATAAGAGTGAACGGGGTAGAGGTGAGGATTACACTCTGACCTAAACCACCATTGGGGAAAGAGAAAGAGGAGACAGCAAAGCACCAGGAGGATAAAGATAGACGGAGGCAAAAGGGCTTCACAGGGCTGTGCTGTGGGCCGTCTAAGTGCTAAGGTGCAGGCAGACTCCCTGGCTGAGTAGCGAGCTCGAGGTTAAATAAACTCTCCTTGTCCCCTAGATAAGGGCGAGTGATCTGTCCCTCAGTCTTCACACGGCATCAGAGGGGCAAAGTAAGAAATTCTGTGCTGGTGGGTCCTGCATAACCTTCCTCGTTTGCCAAATGAATGACTGGATCACTGCGCTCCAGGTGCTGAGATTTCACCAGAGCCTCTAGCTGAGGATCTGAGAACATGGTATTTTTAGGGAAGCTGGGGCCATAAAAACTTGTTCCATTCCCCAACTTGTGCTATGCCCAGCCCCTCTCCCTGAGCTCTGAGATTGCTCCTGGCCTTGGGAAGGGCTCCCCGGGCTTATCTCAGGGAGAGTAGAACTGTAAAACTCTTTATGGTTTTGAGATCATGTCTGGCAAGGGCAGCGATTGTCGCCATAAACCTGAGCTGGCCCTGCAAGGAGGGCGATGCCCCACACAAGAGCAGTCAGGGAACTGTTGAGTAATGCCAAGGGCGCGGCCCTGATGAGCCAGGCACCTCGAGGCCTGTGGTGAGGGCCTGTTACACACCTGTTTCATCCTCACATAACCCAGAGAGAGCAGTTAGTGTATCTTTCAAATCCTCCCATGGGCCCTTTTTTACATCATGGAAGTTAGCTACCTCTGGAATTAGAATGTCTTCAAATCCACGGCATCCCACAATTGCGGCTGTTGGTTACATCAGGTGGTAGCTGTGGCCTTGCTGGATCCACTCATTTCTAACTGGACTAACTGGACAGCTGTATTCATTTGGGTTTCATCACTAACAGCTTAAGCACCATTTGAGGAAGGACACAGACACAAGCTGGTGGTTTCCTGAAATCTGCCGTGGAGGCCTTCTGATCGGGAGGCCCCTGGAGTAGGAGAGGCGGGCTGGAGGAAGACCCGAGGGGACCTTGAGCCCAGTCCTCCAGGGAGTGCTGCGGGGTGGGTGCTAGCGGTACTGGGTGCCACAGCAGGCACAATTCCAGCAATGTGGTTCTAAGTAGAAAGGTCATCTGCATGGGCCAGTGACTGCAAAGGAGTTTTATGACTTTCTTAATGAATTTATTTCGCTTGTATTTTCCTTTATACGTGCACAAATGTGATACGTGATTTTTAGAAACTAAAAATGACTCAGAGTGTAGCTCAGTGACAGAGCGTATCCTTAGTAGGTACCGGGCCCCAGATTCAATCTCCAGGCCTGCTAAGAAAACAAACAAACAAAACCTAAGTTTAAGTCTCAAAGAGCTCTCTGTCTCTCTCTCGCTTTTTTTTTTTTAATTTAATTTATTTATTTATTTTGGTGATACTGGGTAGCGAGCCCAGGACCTTCACAACAAGCAATACTCCCATCCCTTTTTATATTTTTAAAATTTTGAGACAGGGTTTTGCTAAATCACTAAGTTGCCCAGGCTTGGCTTGAACTTATGCTTCTCCTGCCTCAGGCTCCTAGAGTACTAAAATTATAGGACTAGCCCATCACCTCTAGCCCAAAGAGTTCTTCTGACTAATATAACCTAAAGAATTCTAATCACCAAGAACGCATCATTGAATTGGCTGTCTGTGTGGTGCAGAAAACACTGCTCCCTCTCACACTGATGCATCTTAGCTCAGGCTTCCCATTTCACACAGGAGAAGGGAGAGGGCAGGAAAGGCAAACACAGGAGCCAGGAGCCGAGGCTGTCTTAGCACCTGAGGCTGATCTGGACACCCGTGAACCTCCCAGCACTTCCCCTCTCAGAGGTCTTGTCCTCTGCAAACACCTCCAATTCTGCCATCTTGCAGAGCTCTGGGCTGCCCTGCTGTGGAAACGGAAGCCGAGAAGTCTTTGCAGGAAGTCTTCTGCCCAGCTGACCAGCCACCCTGCTTCCCACAGCCCACGCTGACAACCTCTGTCTGACCAAAGGCAAACGAACCCTCACTGTCACACGCCCTCTTCCTAGGACCTTCCCTTATGTGTCCAGCACCACCCCATCCTTCTCAGCCTGGACTGAGAGGCTAGACTGGGTTCTCACCTCACTTTCCAAATAAGGAAACTGAGACCCAGAGAAGTTTCCTGATTCTCCAAAGGTTGCAGATGAATCAATTACAGGGCAGGATCTAGAGTCTAGGGTTCAAAATCCAGTGCCTCTACTGACTTCTCCTATCTCTTGAATCTAGAAGGACAGGCTGGGCAGAAATAGCAAGGAACACAAAGTGGGTCGAAAGAAAGCGCTCCCTGGTCGCATGACGGTCGAGGCCCGAATGTGTTGTCAAGGAATAATACCTGGGTCTTGTGAGACTGAGCAGTTCTGGGACAGCTGCATTTGAAGGAGTAGAAGGCACCAGCCTGCCCAGAGAAGGAGGAAAGGGGGCCAGACTGCACAGGGAGTGAGCCCCATCCCTATCTGACCCCCCTGTCTCTGCTTAAAATCCCCCAGGGGCTTCTCATCATACTCAGAGCAAACCTCAGACTCCTTACTTGGGGCTCAAGGTCCTGCAAACCTGGCTCTGGACGCCTTCTCTAGATACAGCTAAGAGGATGAGGTTTTGCAGGCTAAAGCATCCTTTGTTGCAATTGAAAGCTACCCTGCTGCAGGAAAGTGCCAGGAGCCCCGTGTAAAGGAACGGACTTGAAAGAGTCCACCAAACTACATCCGCAAAAGCAGGCAGTGGACTGCATTTGGTCCAAATACCGTGCACGACTCCTGCGCTCACACATCGTCGTGTTTGATTTTGTTGATTACACTTAAAGCTTCTAGAATCATCTGTGTATTTGTTTATCTGTTTGTTGTCTTCCTCTCCCCTTCCTTCTCTAGATCATTGACTCCTTAAAAGAAGGGACTTTATCGTTGTCAATACTAGCTAAGAATGCTCAAAATAACAAAGTTCTTTTTCCTTTCCTTTCCTTTTTCTTTGTTTCAGTACTCAAGATGATACTCAAGGCCCCGGACCTGCTAGATATGTACTGTACCACTGGGCTATCCCCTATCCTTGGTGAATTTTTATTTTGTGACAGGGTCTCGCTAAGTTGTCAAGGCAGACCTCAAACTTATGATCCTCCTGCCTCAGCCTCTTGAGTAGCTGGAACTGCAGGTATGCCACACCACATCCAGCTGGAAGGATGAATATTTGAAAGAAAAATGTAATAGAATATTTATATAAATAAATGCAAAAACATAAATAATATCAAAGGACACAAAGAAGACTTTCCTAAGCCAATAACAGTCCTTGGATAAGACATCTCTGCAAGGATCCTTCTAACCACGAAATCCTAAGCTTCCGGGGCCCTGTGTTTCTGTGCTTATAATGTTCTCTAAGTTTATGATTAGATGATCCTAAGATTTTAGGCTTCTATTTCTCCATGCCTGTGATTCCACAGTTCTATGATTCTGTGATCCTGACACTTTACAGTTCATTTATCAGCATATAACTGTCATTCAGCCACTCTTCTCTGCCCAGCATGGGGTTGGTAGTAGGGAATTCAAGGGAGCTTTGGGGGGCACAGGTGAGCATATGGGCATATAGGGATGCACATTGACATCTGTCCTTCCAGCAAGCACAGGTGGGAAGGTTGTTAGCAAAAACAACTGGAAGACGTCAGGAAGAGAGGGATTTCTACCTGACAAGAGGGTGCTGGTGTTGACTGTGTTCCAAGAGAAGGGAACAGGCAGTGCAAAGGTCCGGGGCTTGGTGGGGCATAGTTCATCAGGTGAACTAAAGTAAGTAGGTGTAGTTGGGGGAGGCCCAGAAGAGGGGCGGGGTAGTGAACTGTAGTGGCCGCACGACGGAGGACCCAGTAAAGCATGTCGAGGAGCTTGAACTTTATCCTGAGTGCAAAGGGGACCCAGGGAAGAGTTTAAGGGGAAGAGTGACACGGTCTGTTTGGCAGTTTGGAAAGGTGCCTCCGGCTGCTGGGTGCAGGTTTAGAAGGAGCAGAGACAAGAGAAAAGGCTGGAACAAAGCCCCAGGTGAGAGATGAGGCCTGAATGGATGGGAGATGGGGCAAGGGAGATTCAGGTGAGGGAGGGGTTGTTGCTCTGGTAACCCACAAGTCCAGCTTTCATGAGTCTCTGATTCTGTGTTCAACACCCCACAAGTCTTTGACACAAAATGCTCATCAATATCACTGTGTTTATGGACACACATTTTTTTTTTTTTTTTGCCATACTGGGGATTGAACTCACTACCTCACGCTTGCCAGGCAGGCGCTTATGCAGCTGAGCTAAATCCCCAGCCCTAATATCACTGTTTATGACACCCAACCGTGCACTCCCTCCATTCCTTCTTTGCAAGCTTTAGCTTCCCCTATTTGCAAATTGTGGGTCATCAATCCTTTCCTTGGTCAGCCAGGAGCGTGAGGTCTGCAAGCATCAGCACCGCATATAGAGGTGGCCCACTGGGATGGGCTTCTTTGCCCTAGGTGACAGCACTCAGCATAGCCAAGGAAAGCTGAGTCTGGATAGATCGAGAGACACCCTAAGAGAAGAACAGAGGAGGAAGGTATCCCTGCTCTGGGTGTCAGGCTCCTGCCTGGACAGCTGATGTCCAGGGTGTGGGGAGGTGTTTGTTTCTAACCCTAAGCCCTTGGCAAGCTTGAGTTGGTTGTGGGATTTTCTGAGGTCGGACAATGCCCTCATCTCCCCTCGTGGCCTTAAACTCCAGCCAGTCAGGACCCGGTCTTCCTGGGACAGATCGGAGCCAGATCAGGTCCCAGCAGGACGTTTGGACACAACCACAACCAGCCTGCACCCCCTCCAGGCCACACCACCATCTCCTGTCCATTGGTTCCAACGCGAGCCAGTCTTTGAAGACAAAAGTTTTGGGCCCTGGTTTGCCCAAAACTACAACACGTAGTCTTGTAAACCACACAGGGGCTCCTGTGTTACACCTGTTTTGTGTCAGGGGTTCGGTTTTAATTCAGTTCAATTCACAAAATAGCAATGAAATAACACAACTGTGGGCAAACCCCAGAGCTAGCAGGACCCCTCAGAGACCTTCTCCAGGCTTGGAGGAGACAGGGGCCACCAGGGATGTGCCTGGAGCTCCACACTGTCGTGGAGGAGTGGAGCTCACAGTCTGTCAAGGCAGGAGCGCACTGCCAGTGACGAGTTCAAGTGACGCAGGTCAGGCACCTTTAACACGAGCATGGAGAGAGCAGTGGCCTTGGGAAAAGAGGAACGGAACCAGGGTCAGGGGTGAGAGGCAGCCCATTTTATGCCCTTTTGTACCTTTTGAATGTTTACCTGTCACCAAACACACACAACAGAGTCAATCAATGGAACAAACGATCACAATTAAATAAACAGTTCGCAGAGCCGGGCACTTTCGTAACTCCATGCCCTTACACGTGCTGTTCCCTGTGGTGAAATACTCTTTCCTGGTATTGCAAGACACTTGCTTTTGCCATAACAAAATATTTGAGGCTGGGTGAGTTATAAAGGAAAGAAGTATGTTTGGTTCATGGTTCTAGAGGCTGGAACTACAAGAGCATGGTGCTGGTGGTGTCTGAGAGAGGCTTTCTACTGCCTCCTGATGTGACAGAGGACTTCACAAGAGACACAGCGAGCAAGCCAGAGAGAGCTTGATTTATAACAAAGCCAGGCCTGTGATAATTCGTGAGTCCACTGATGTGTGAATGGCCCACATCCGTGTAGTTTCCCTGCAAAGGTCCCGCAGCTCGACGCTGCTGTGTTTGGGACCAAGTTTCCAACACGAGAGACACATTCAAACCACACCCCCTGGCTTCCTGCCTCTGAAAAGCTCCCACACAGCCTCCAAAGCACAGTCCAGGGCCCTGTCTCCTGGGCCCTGTCCCTGCCTGCCTCGGTGAGCTCTGTTTGTCCATCTACACTGTCCGAATCCTCACCTGTCGGTCCGACCCCAGCCCCAGGAAATGTCCATGCCTTCTGCCTTCTTGGTGCGTTCAGCCAAAAGGAGTAAGCGGCAGGATAAGTGGGAGGTGGGGGTGACCAGGCCACACGGCTCCTTCCCTGTTCTGCCTGAACTTTGGCAGCGGCTGCATTATCCACAGTCTCAGCCCCTATCCTGCCTCCCCTCCACACCTCCAGCCGTGTCTGGTCCAGCACCGCTGTTTTTGCTCATGCTCCTCAGGACTTTGGGTGACCTCACCCCGGTGCCCCCTTGCTAGCCCACGTATCTCATCATTCCTTGGACTGTCCCTTGGCCTTTTCACACCTCTGGAAACCCTGCCTTCATTCAACTCCTTCAGCAGTGCCTGGCATGCTCATCCTGGGGACAGTTTCAACTGCCAGGGGACGTTTAGTAATGTCTGGTGACACTTTTCACTGTCACCTGGGTGGTGGTGCGATTGCTATTGGCTTTCACACATAAACATCCATCCATGCACAGGACAGCACTCACGACAGAGAGTTAATTATCTGGCAGCAGTGGTGAGAAACCGTCTCCCTTCCTGCACACTGGGGTTTGAACCCAGGGCCTTGTGTATGCAAAGCAATAGCTCCACCACCAAGCTACATGCTCAGCCCTATTCTGAGATAGGGTTTTGCTAAGTTATTTAGTTGTCAGTGTGGGCTCTAACTCGCAGTCCTCCTGCTTCTGCCTCCCAGAGTGCTGGGATTACAGGTGTGCAGCACCACACCTGGTTGAGAAACCCTTATTAAGTCTTTGAGATTTCAACTATTCCTCATCCAGACCTCAGTAGCTCAAGCCTAAGATTCTGGATTCCTGCTGCCCTGACTGCAGGGAGGCAGGATCCACTAGATTACATACCTGCTATTGTCTCTTCTCAAAGACACAGAGATAGGACCAGGGATTTAGCTCAGTGGTGTAAGCACCTGCCTGGCAAGTTCGAGGTCATGAGTTTGATTCTTGGTTTAAAAAAAAAAAACAGACACAGAGATAAACAGACTTGCGTTTGCCCTGATTTTACCCCCAACCCCCAAATCCGTGAGGACAGATCCTTCTGGATTCCTTGAGAGCAGATCTCTGTCACATTCACCATGAAGCCCATCAATAGGAGATGAGCAGACATTTGCTGACTGTGTCAATAGATCCTACAAATTATCTTTAAGCAGACTAGACCCAATGGCTAAACCTAACCTAGGAAACTAGGGTGAGAGTCCTGGGCAAATATGCATGGAATGAAAGAATGAATGAATCCCTGTAGTCCTGGGGATACAGATGGAAGAGCCAGGGAGAAGGCAGGAGCCAGCTTTCCACCTCTGAATCAGATGTCCCAGTGAAGGATTGCTGTAAGAGTATGTGCAACAGATGGCCTTTTGTGTGCTACCTGTTACTTGATTAGCACAAAATAAACTGCATCTACCCCAATGATCTGGAAGAAGTGAGGAAGGAGGAGCCTTAAAGTGAGGGCAGGGAAGAGCTCTGCCACAGAGAGGGGCTGCTTTATACCCTTAGGCCTCAGTTTCACCATCTGTAAAATGGAGGAAATACAGGTAAGACTGCCCCTTTGCAGAAATTTTGCTTTAGGAGGTTCTGCAATATGTGATCAAAACATCATTTTCAAAATCAACTGATAATTTATTAAGAGGAAAAGTTTAATCTTCTGACTTACGGGAATGTGCTCACCAGGCAGGCTTGGTGACCAGCTCATCCTGTTGTCACCACCACTTTTGCGTTTCAGCACAGAAAGTCTTGCATCCTGAAAAGCCCTTCAGGCTCCATGAAGTAGACGAGTTGGTTGATCATACTAACAGGTCAGATGGTCGGCTGCCCACAATAATTATGAACATAAAAAAATTTTTTTAAGATAATAAATAGCAAACGTACATTGAATGCATAGGTCATATGCCAGACATTATTCTAATGACAATTTAATCCTGACTTAATCTTCGCAAGAACCCATGAATATTATCAGCATCTCCCTTACACGGTGACAAAAAGAGGCTCCATGACTGTCAAAGTCACACGGCTCCGGAATAGCTGAGCCAGGATTTGATTCCAGGCTGTGTGGCTCCAGAGCGCCTATATTTAACCATGATCTCTAGTATACATTTGAAAGTGTTTCAAAATATCTTTATGAAATAATAATAACAATGACAATAATAGTAATGAAGATGTAAAACATTTTTTGAAACAGTAAACATGGATAACAAACATTTCTAGCACTGGGGTGTGCATTCCAAAAGCTGAGCCCTAGAGAGACCATTCCTGTGATCGTTTTGATGGCCGGAGTGACGCATTGCTGTGCAGACCTCAGAATAAGGCCCTCCGGCAGCCTCGGTTAAATGAAGCCTGAAGCAGAGGACTCAGGTGTTTACAGGGTCTGTGGGCAATGTCAGGGAGCAGTCTCAGGGCCACAGGGAGGGGTGAGGGTTGTGGCAAAACTGGGAATGGAATGAACGGGCTGAGAGGGAGCAGCCAGGAAATAACTCCCAACACTTCAGATGAGGGCCCAGCTGTGGCTGATTTCCCAAGAAAAGCCAGATTTGCATAGTAAACAGCAACAAATCCAACAAAAGCAAAGACACCAGGTGTGTGAAATAAAATACAGCAATGCAAATGAATAAACTTCAGCTATGAAAAATGTGGCTGAATCTCACACACGTAAGCCAGGCACGAAGCACACCCTGTGTTGCTCCTTTCTATAATGTTTGGCAACCCCACAAACTGACCGCCAGTGTTAGGGGGCAGAAGTGTGGTTGGAGGGGTTGGGAGAGGATTTGCAAGGACAGAAGCAGGGCTTTGGGTCACCGTGTGCTATTGTATCCCATGCCATTGACTCGGCAGCATTCCCTTGGTGACAGTTCACTGAAATGTGTCCTTAATGTTGTGCATTTTGTGATGTCTATTTTAAATTTTACATAAAACTTTTATGATACACATATACCCACAAGCCATCACCATTTGGAAGCATTTCTCTGGATAAAGCAGGACACACTTGAATAGAAAAGAGATCAAATACTGGAATCATAAGATCCTGAGTGCAGGAAGCGTCTGATGATCAAATGAAGAGAATGTAATTGTCAGAAATGCCCTGATATGAAATGTGGTGTGTAACGAGATAGCCTTGCTTTTTCTCAACAATCGTTTTGTCTAATCACATTGGTGTTACGATTTATGCCTCTTTTGATTTCCCCTTTTATCCATGTTTGTAGCTATTTGAGGATATAACTTTCCATATATTTACTATATCAGGCTTTCATGGAAAAGGGGTTCAGGGCTGGGGATTTAGCTCAGCGGCATAAGCACCTTTTCTGGCAAGCGCGAGGTCGTGAGTTCAATCCCCAGTACTGCAAAAAAAAAAAAAAAAAGAAAAGGGGTTCAATGATGAAGAAGCTACCAGAACCAGAAGGTTCTGAATTCTGCCTACCATAAGCAGGCTGCAAATGCAGGTGTGTGTGGGGTGATTCATGCAGCAGAGATGGGTGGGGAGGGGGTGCCGCTGTGGGCAGCAGCATTGAACAGGCAGCCATGGCCACGTCCCCAAGGTGAGCGTCCACTCACTGAGTCTCCGTTTACAAACAGTCAGCCAATCCGTAGTCCAAACAATCACATAAATGGTTTCGTCTCAGCTCAGCTTTGGAATGTGCGTTTGAGTGTTGGAAATTTTTATTCTCACCTCTAATGGTCTTGGGGGCCACTCTGTGCCAGGTCACAGTGGTGCCACTTTAGTCCAATAATCACAAAGACCTTCAACTACCATCAGGGACAAGATGTCAGCAGAACATGTGGTCCGGGGAGCCTCTCTGGTCCCAAACTTTTCACCAATCCAACCATCCCAAACCGGCTACTTCTGACCACCCCACTTTTCTACCCCAGCCTAGTCCCCACTGTGCTGAAGTCTACACTTGCCCCCTCCCTGGCCTCTGTGTCCCCCTTGAGCTACTGAAGTCCACTCCCTGTGGTGCTTTATACAAAATAAATATGAGGCTGGGCGTGGTGTCATAATAATCCTGTAATACCAACAGCTGGGAGGCTAAGGCGGGAGGGTTGCAAATGGGAAGCGAGCCTGAGGAGTTCAGCAAAACTCTGTCAAAATAAATTTTAAAGGGACTGAAGTATAGCTCGGTGCTAGAGCTTTTGCCTTGAAAGGTGAGTCCAATCAGTAGTAACCCCATAAAACAAACAAACAAACAAACACACACACACACACACACACACACACACACCCTGGAAATGGCCTCCTCCAGCCCCGCTCACAGGCCACCGCACTGGAAAGTTATACCTATGCAACAGAATAACATCCAGTGCCTCCAGGCCTCTGTCCAAGCCCTGATCTTTCAGCTGTCCCCTCTCACCCAGTAACACCGCGTCCCTCCTCAGGGACTTTGCTCTTGCTGGGCCCTCTGCCTGGACTCCTTTGCTCCTATATCTTCAAAAAGCCTGCTATAGCTGGGTGTATTAGTATATTCCGTTAATTCCAGCACTGTAGGAGGTTCAGGCAGGAGGACTACAAATTCCAGCCCAGCCTGCACAACCAGTGACTTAGCAAGTTCCTATCTTAAAAATAAAATTAAAAGGGGCTTGGGTGACACGCAGTGTGAAAGCCTCATGTGCCAGCCTCATCACTGCCAGAAAAATAAAAACTCCTGCTGTTCCTTGGGGTTCAGATGTCACTGATCCCCTAGAAAGCAGCAGTGCAAGGGCTTCTTGGGAGGACGACCATGGCAGAGAACACAGGTCATGGCAGGAAGTGCTTTGAACTTGTGACCTCTGCGCGGCTCAAATTGTGCAGCAGGTGCTTCTTCAAACAAATTGGTAATTCCACCGAAAGAGTCTTCTTGGAGAAGCCTTTCTAGGAAGCAGCTTCCCCTCCTCTCTTAGTGCTGAGATTTCTCTTATGCCTGTCTTGTGATGGTTCTGTGGTTGCCCTGTTTCTTGTTTTTGTTTATTTGGTTTTCCCTCAATGGAATTTATTGTCTATTTTTTCAGAAGGATGGGACTTCATCCATCTTGCCTGTCACCTAGCACCTACAAAGCACTAACATAGATTTATCGAATAAGGAAAGAAGGGAGGAGAGGGGCTGGGGGAAGAGCTCAGCGGCAGAAGGGCTCCCACCGTGTATACAGGGCCCTGGGTTCCATCTCTAGCACCCGCCCACCCACCCCCCAAGAAAAACAAAGGCTGGGCACACAGCTGTAATCCCTGTCCCAGTACTTAGGGTGCAGAGGCAGAAGGATGGTCAAATTCACAGCCGGCCAGGACTAAACAGTGAGAACCTGTCTCAAAAAACAGAGGAGGAAGAGGAGGAGATGGCTCCTGAGCCAGTCGTCAGAACTTAGGAGGAGCTGGGATGGGAGAGGTAGGCTTAGCCCCAGAAGTTTGAGGCCAGAAGAAGGCTGATGGGAGTAGAGTCTGGGTACCACACAGCAGGCTGTGCACTGTTACAGAATCTGAGACTACTCATCAGTCACGGAGGGCTTGTCTAAGTCATCCAGTGGGACAGAGTCCGAGTTTAGAATCCAGGTCCCAGTTTAGAATCCAGGTCCCAGATCAAGATTCAACAGCACGTCAGTCATTGAGTACAACTATGTATTAGCTCATGGCTTATGTAGTATTGTTCCCTCCCTATTTGACTGATGAAACCAAGGTACAGAGAGGCTGAGTGACTTACCCAAAGTTATCCAGCTAGGAAGTAACCAAGCCTCCGGTCGTTCCCTGGTTCCAGATCACTATTCCCCACCTCCTAACTGTCCACCTGCTTCCAGCCTGACATCGGGCCACACTCAGGCTCCAGAGGAGACTCTTAAGTTCAAACTGTGACTCTCTTTGAAGATTTGGGCAAAGCCAGGAAACTCCCTGAAGCCCCTGAAAGCCTGGGATCCCCCAACTCCAAAGGAAAAGAGAGCAAAAGAGCCTGGCTTGCAAAGCTTCTGTGAGAAAAAAGTGATAAAGAATAATTATAGGACCTGTACATGATAATACATGATAAAAATAATTATATGGCTCCGGGCAAACAGCCTGAGCTGTAGAGATACTAATGATAGCAAGAATTTATGGCCTAAAGCCGGAATGATAGGAGATGGGGTCACAGGGAAATCACAGGCAGAAAACTCCCAGCAGCCCTTTCCCGGGGAGATGTCTGCGTGTCTCCTTCAAGGCCAGGCAGTGATTAGAGGGGCTCGCAGCAGGCTGCTCCCCCCGTGCAATGGGCCACCATGATTCCCCCACCTGCTTGGGTCATGATCTCACGCCACTGTCTTTGCAAACACCTGTATAGGCTCAACGCTTTCCAGTGCCAGGGCTCATTCTCTGTCTCGGGGCCTCAGGGAAGCAGGGAGCAGAAGGTGATGGGGGGGGGGGGCAAGACCAGAACAGACAATGACTGGGGCATCAGGGATTCGCCTGAGGTCACAGAGGGCCCTAGGCTGGGGAGGATTCAGGATCCTGGGTCCCCAACTCCAAGGATGATGGTCTCACCACCACAAACTAGTCTGAGCCTACCTTAGAGTCCTAGTATTGTTTTTATGAAGCTGGAACCCGCTCATCACAAAAACCCAAACGGTACAGAACACTTTGGAAAATTGCGATTTTGCTCTCCCGACCTGGCTCGCACACTGGTACCCAGCAAGTTTACATTTACTATGCTCACATTACAATATTTGTGAAATTTAATCCCATTAAAATATTTTTTTTACCGCAAAGGAGCAATAAATACACCCTTTATGAAATATTTTCAGTAATAACATCTAATGGATGGGGGATGTTTGCAAAAAATAAAATGAGAAAAAGGTTGTGACTCTTTCAGCACATTTTGGGGGTCTCATACTAAGAAGGCAACAGACGCCTTGCGAATTTGGACAGCGGAGTTCCTACAACCGGCACAGCCTCCCGCGTTTCACTACGGCCCGTTGATTAGAGCGCCCTCTACTGTCAATCTTACAGCGTCTGGTGACTGCAAACAGCATTCTATCCAAGCGTGGCATCTCAATTCCAAAGGGCAACGCTTTGCTTTGCTTTTGCTTCGAGGCCGTATAAAAGAGTATCAAATTCCACATCACACTCATGAGTCTCAAGTCTAGCTCAAACCTTGTCCTGATCACGCTCTGATAGCGTCTACACCCGCTAGATTCAAGTGCACTGGAAAACCCTGACCTGGCTTCTGAGGGACTACACCCTAATACTGGAAATTTGCATCACTGCACAGCTTACTCCACACTCTCACGTTAATAATCACCCCAGCTAGCGTTCAGCCAGCATCTCCGGTGTGCCTGGCACCATACTAAGGCAGAGATGTCCATTCTTTTTCCTATAATCTTTAAAATGACCTACTCAACACACATTGTTTTGTGGGCCGCTCCACCACCCCCAACCCCCGCCCCCCAACAATAAGCCCTGGGCATGTTTCCATCTCAATAAATATAGCCGGTAAGTACGGGATTCAAAGGCTGAGAAGCTTAAACCGTCAGCAGCCTGGGCCCAGTTGAAGATCAATAATAGTTAACGTTTATTGAGTGCTTTATTATATACCAGGCCCTATGCTAATTGTTTAACTCACAAATTGCTCACATTTGACACCGCAGGCAATTCTGAGACTTCTGGTATTATTTCAGGAACCTGAAACTAAAGAGGTGAAGGAGCCTGGCCAAGCTCAGACAGGGGTGCAGCTGGCCTTCCAAGACTCAAACCCACGTCCCTCTGACTCTGGCCCTGGGCTCTCAGTATCATGTTAGGAGCATGCTGGGGAGGAGGGCCCAGGGAAAGTCTTCTGCTTGGGGACAGGATCCTTTGACAAAGCCTGAAGCCAGCCAGGAGGGAGGTGGCCCGGAGGCCATGGGGTCGGAGGCGGTTTCAGGACTGGAAGGCTTCCTGGAGGGGACGCCACTTGGACTGAGCCTTGTCTCAGCCAACCAAGGGAGGCTTTTAACCTTTGGCTCTATTCTCTATCTTCATTTATGTTCTTCTTCTTATTATTATTTTTACATGTAAGTGAATGGTGAAATATTTTTGCCTTTCCATGTCCATGTCTAGCTTGTTTCATTTATGGTAATGTCCTCCAGATTCATATTGAGGCAAAAGGCAAGATTCTCTCTCTCTCTCTGCTTTTAGACAAAGTCTTGCTATGTACCCATAGCTGGCCTCAAACTCTTGATCCTGCTTAACCCTCCCAAGTACTTAGATTACAGGTGTGCCCCTGACATCCTTTTTAAAGACTGAATAATATTCCATTGTATATACATACCACAGTTGCTTTAGCCATTTGTCCACCCATCTGCAGACACTGCTTCCATGCTTTGGCCATTGTGAAGTGTTGCAGGTAGGAGGTGGTGGTCCTTGTCCCTAGATGGTTTTACACTACACAAGACACACGTGGGTTCAAACCCTAAATGTGCCACTCTCTAGGCTCCTTTTTTTACTCTTAACAGAACTCCTGAGATAAACTGTTATACAAAAAAACTACGCTTTTTTTTTTTTTTTTTGGTGGTACTAGGAACTGAACCCGCAGCCTTCTCACTGAGCTACAGCCCCAGCCCTAATGTTTATTTCTTATTTTGAGGCAGACAAATTGTCTTTGCTCGGTTGCCCAGGTTGCCCTGGAACTTACTGATCTCCTACCCCAGCCTCCCAGAGGCTTAGCTGATAGAAGTGCACCTCCACACCTGGCACCGCACGTTTAAACTGTACAATTTTATGAGTTGTGACACATCTGTACCCCTGGGAGACAAGAACCAAGGTGCCAAGCATGCCCACTGCCCCCACCTTTTCTATGTGTCCTCCCTGCTGCCTCCACCAGCCCCAGGCCACCACGGTCACTATCAGTGATTTCCCTTCATTGCTGATGACTTCACATTTTCTGTACTTTCATAGAAATGGAATCATTCAATTTTACTCTTTTGATCTGGGTCTTTCACTCTCCCTAATTATTTCGAGCTTCATCTGTGCTGTCTCACATATCTGTAGTTTATTCTTTTTTATTGCTAAGGAGTACGTACATAGTCAAATGTTGCAGCTGGGCGTGGTGGCACATGCCTGTAATCCCAGCACTCAGGAGGCTGGGGCAGGAGGATCCTGTAGCCCAGTCTGGGCTACAAAGTGATCTTCAGACCAGCCTGACCTGCATAGAGAGACTCTGTCTCAAAAAGACAATAACAATAATAAGAATAATAATGTCACCTGACTTACCATGGTTCAGATTGTGATCTTTTGACTTTACTTATACAGTCATTCTTTTTCTTTTTCATGTCAGTTATGTCTTCAATAAATCATGTAAAATGTTGAACACATTATGAAATAGGCTCTGTGTTAAGGAATTTTGCTAATTTCTTCTGATCATGTATAAATTAGGTAAGCTAAACCATGATCATCAGCAGGTGAATTAAGTGTATTTTGAACTGTGATGTTTTCAACATATGATTGGTTTACTTGGGCAAAAGACCTCGGAAAGTCTAAAAGCATCCCTAGGCCTGTTTTTTGACCCACTTTCCTCCACTCCCCAGTTTTTCCTATTACAATTAAAGCTTCTGAAAAACATTCATGTACATAACTTCAAATGGACAAATAATTTTATTACTCTTAGGTAAACACCTAGGCATATAACCGCTGGGTCATATAAGTATATGTTTAACTTTTTAAGAAACTGTAAATTATTTTCCGAAGTAATTGTCCTGTTTGCATTCCTGCCAGCAGGGTGGCTAGGGTCAGGCTTTTGGACGGCAGCCATTCTGGGTGCACCTGGTGTTTTAACCTGTGGGTGCAGCAGAGGGCTTCTTGGACTTCCCGAGACTCAGTTTTCTCATGTGTCAAGTGAGGATGATCATATCAGCTTTAAAAAGTAGAGAAGACAGCGAACTGGCCTGTGCATAGCATGTTGTATAAGGACATAGTAGGTGTTTTGTCAAAAGGTGGTTAGTTTATCACAGTCAAACCCTGGGCATCCCATGAAAGCACAGCTTACCCTTGGGCATCCCCAATCATCTAGTCAAAAATTACTTCCTCTGCTTGGTAGCCAGCAGGAGGAAGAAGAGAGGCCCTGACGGTGCTGGGCACTGTGCTAAGTGCTTGTGCGAGTTTAACCACTGCCAACTCTTGTTATTTGCCTTTTATGTTACAGCTGGAAAAAGTGACCCAAGTGGTGGCCAAGGTCACAGCAAGGTGCTGTGATTTGAATCTATGTCTGTTTGATTTGGGGCCCAGAAGTCTCACTAAGGGAGTAATTGGGGTTAAGTTTGGCACAGTGGCCCAATCACAAAAGTACCTCCTGATGGTCCATATCATCTTTAGTTCCTGACACGCAGAGCTTTCGGCAAGGATTGAGTGTGTGTGGCTTAGGAAGAGAGCCAGCACACACCAACCATCGACCCTTCCAGGGGTAGGGATGCTGGTCCCATAGAGGACTCAAGTCCTCGGAGGCACCATCACTTCCTGCATGTCTAATGAACCAAATTCTAGGACCTTCTGGAACACTTACTTACTAGATTTGTTGGGAAGAATTAGGCCAGGTGTGGTAGTGCACACCTGAATCCCAGCACTTTGGAGGCTGAGGCAGGAAGATCCTTGTGAGTTTGAGACCAACCTGGGCTACAAAGTGAGCCCAAGGCCAGTCTGAACTGCATAGCAAGATCCTGTCTCAAACAGACAAAAACAAAACAAACAAACAAAAAATAGAAGAATTTGCCTACTCATTACCACCAGTATGTCAAAAAACCTGACCTGCAACATAATCAAAGCTTGACAACCAGGCATGGGACTCTGGGTTTGAGTCCCATTGCAAAAAAAAAAGAAAGAGTAAAGTTATATATAAGGTACACCTTTATTTTTGTCTCTCAATGTCCTTTCCAAAATGTGCTCAGTAGAGAAATATTTTCCCTGCCAACAATTTGGCTGAAAACAGTCTCAATTGAGACATTAGAATGTCCAGTTAAGCAGCTAACTAACACTCTCCACATCCCCAGCTGGGCCTGCTGGGCAGGCAGTGGGGGCGGCCTCCTCCTTCCTCCCCCATAAGAAGGGCAGAGCAAGGGTCTCACCTCCACCGACTTGGCTGCTTAGGACCCTCAGGCATTTAAAGTGCCCTTTATGTTATGGGACAGTGTTGTGGACACCACAGAAGGCCATCTCCACAGGGCCCTCTCAGGCTGGACCTTGGGGGATGCAGCTCCCCGCCTGAGATCCCTGGCCCCTCCTTCCTTAGCCTTTACGAGTCCACGCTCCAGCATCTTGCTGCTGCCTCCCCTCCCCTCCTGGGAGGCCCTAGGGGACAAGACCCAGGCTGACCACTTGCTCTCTGTGCACAGCTGATCTACAGGAAACTCATGCATCCTTCCCCTGAAAGCCTGGGGTGTGGGCTGAGCATGACCCATCCACATTCCTGGGTTTACGCATGTGGCCAGGCAGCCCACGTCTCTCAACCTCTACACGTCCCTGCCCCATAGATCTCAGGGCTCCACGTAGGAGTCACACACTTCCGCCCTCCAGATAGCACGTCTTTCACCCTGAAAACCCCCATTCCTCCAGCCCTTCCTTCCTAGGAGACATCCACTGGAGAATCCTCGGCTCCTTCTTCCCACCGGAGGAGACCTGTGGATAAAACATGGGATTAACATCGGGTATGGTGGCTCTCGGCCATAATCCCAGCACTCAGGAGGCTGAGCAGGAAGATCACTGTGAGTTTGAGACCAGCCTGGGCTACATAGTGAGTTCAAGGTCAGTCTGAACTGCAGAGGGAAACCCTGTCTCAAAAAGACCCTGGCACAGGGGGCACACTTGTAATCCCACCTACTCAAGAGGCTGAGTTAGAAGTATTGAAAGTTCAAGGCCAGCCTCGACTACATGGTAAGAACTTGTCAAAACTTATTTTAAAAATACATATATATATAGTGGTTAGGGATATAGTTCAGTGGTAAAGTACTTGCCCAGCATACATAAACCACTGGGTTTAATCCTCACACAGCAAAAGGGGGAAGGAAATAACAAATGCAGGGGTTTGGAATGCTTATGACCAAAACAGCAGTTGTGATCTACAGACTATATTCTTGGGAAATTATAACTGGTGTCACAGCAGAGCTATCATTAGCAACACTGTACAAGGAGGGCCCACCTCCTGGGGCGAGTTTTTCCCATATCTTGGATGGGAATGTCAGCATTCACCTGCTGGAGTTGGGTGATAATGTGTGACCCAGTAAAGACACATGCCATGTGTGACACGCTGGATTCCTCAACCACAGACCTGCAGTTTCTTCTCTGCGTGATCGTTTAGAATGGACTTGCTCGCCTGAGAGTTTTCACATCTGTCAAATGGCACTCAGAAGCGTCCCCTCTCCATGCATCTCTGGGGAGTTTGTCAAGTGAATACTTGTAAAATGCCAGCCGTGTGAGGCACTCGGTCCAGACTGGGTGTTATTCATACCACAGAAGGTAGAGACCTTAGGCTGGTACTGATAGAGCAAAGGCTGTGGGATCCCCGCTCCTCCCTGCCTCTCACTGGTCCAGGCCCTGTTTTGGAAAAGCTTCAGCTGGCTGGGATCCAGGGCCCTTGGGAACAAAGAGGACATCCTGTCCTTCCAAGTGGCCGTGCTGACTCACATTGGGAAATCAGTGTGTGACTGCAAAAACACAGCTGGCCTCAACTCTTCTGGGAAACCCAACCCGGGCACATCTTCATCTGTGTTGAGAGCTGGTTGGCTGTCTTCTCCAGGTCCTGGCTCTGGTGAGCAAAAGGCCAGCACACTGAGAAATGGGAGGCTTGGCCCCTTAGGCGCACCAAGCCCGTGAGTCACAAGCTTCACACGACCCTCTGATGGGGGTCAGGCATCTCGGGTACTTGCCAAGCTTCCCCCAGCCATGCCAGGCTCCGGGGCAACCCATGACCTCCCACTGGCTGGGTCAGTTCTTACCCACCAGGTAAGAACAGTTTGAGATGACAGAACACCTTGTTCTTTAGAATCCCAAGAACCGAGTATGAGCCCTTCCCAACTCCAAAGCAAGCCCCACCCCACCCTTCCTGCCGTTTACTTATTTTGTAACTCTGAGCAAGTCTCTCCACCTGTCTGAGTTCCAGGTTTCCTGGGCACACTAACGAGGGTCCCCACCTCCCCGGGCTGTCATGAGACGCAGGTACTGAGGGTCAAGGCATAGCACCCACATGGGCAGGCACTGGAGAAGGGGCAGTTATTCTTGTAAACAGAGGCACCAGACAGCAGATGGAAAACAGTACATGAGGTCTTGGGGAAACTAAAAATCAAGCACTGTGGGATATAAACTGCAGTGGAGAAGAGCAGACCTGTGACCGTACCGCTTAGGTTCGAAGCCAGCCTGCCCCATTACCTTCTGTGTGGCTACAGGTAACTTCACTGGGCCTTGAATTTATGCTTGTAAGAGGCGAATAATTACAACAGGGTTGTAAGGCTTCAGTTGGGCTCAGTGCATTTGGAACAGTGCCTGGACCAATAGTAATCTTATAATAACCATGAAGCATTTCTTTCTTTTTTTTTATTTGTACACATGTGCAGTACAGAATGATTATATCCATTGTGGGAAGTCGACACATGTACACAGCACATTGCAAATCTGTTTACGTCCCCTCCTGACCCTCCTCCATCTCTTGGACTCCTTCCCACTTGCAAAAGATCTAGTTCCCTTTTTCCTATTGTTAACCGTTTTTAATCAGCCACACAATGAGGTCATGTTAGTCAGGGGACAGTTAATAAGAAATCCCACAGATGAGGGGTTTTGATGGGACTCACGGGGCACTCATATTCAGGGAGCACCCACGGTGTATCTGATGTTACCAGGGCTGACATCCTTAAATACACGCGGACACGTGCTCACACACATGCACACAGGTGAGGTAGCTTCTCACCTTTTTTTTTTTTTTGAACATTTATATTATAAAACAAGACAGATGCAGAAAACCACACAAATTAAATTTGTAGCTTAATGAATTATCTCAAGGTAAATACTCAGGTCAAGAAACAACTTCTCCAAGTAGGCTTTCCCAGTCACAGCTCCTTTGGCAAAAGTAAACGTGAATTGACTTTTCAGGGTAACTATTTCTTGGCATTTTTAAGGTGTAGTCTCCTGTGTTCATCCCTAGACTTTATAGGTTAGTCTCTTCGGTTCTTTTTTCCCGTGCTAGAGGCTGAGCCCAGGAGCTTGCAAGCCATGCAAGCTCTCCATCACTGAGCTACATCGTCAGCCCCAGTCTTGTTCATCTTTAAAACAGTTGGTGTGAGTTTTAAGCCTCTGTCTTTTAATCTGTAGATTTCCTCCAGCCCTTTTTTGTTTGTAGTTTGTCTGTTGATGAAGTCGGGTTGCTTGACTGGTAGTTTCTCAAAGTCTGGGTTTTGGTCATTGCATTCTGATGGTACAATGCAGCACGACCCTCTGGCCTCCACCCTTTCTAAAAGTTGGCAGCTGGGTCAGGCTCAGGTTCCTCCTTTTGACACAACTGTAGGTAATGCTGGGGTCTTTTTCATGAAGCAGATTCCTGGTTGGAATTTGCTCTTTTTTTTTTTTAATGTTAGCTGCTACTGTGCACCAAAGTACATCAGTTCATTGTTGGTAACAAATAGCTATGCTGTGACATTTTGTTTTCATTGATAGTATAATAATTTTAAAGGAAGGTTCTTTGCTTAATCAATTATTTGGTAAACCAATGCCATTATGTGTTTAGGAAAAATGGGGTAAATACTGGATCCTTTCTTTTGGTTTACCTAGTTCCCAAGAATATATTTGATTTCCATGCCATCTTCAGAAGGTGATCCCTGAGTGCTTTTCCTGAATATTATTACAAACTCGGGGATTTAAACATATGTGATGAGTTTCAGGCAATCACAGTTATTATCTCTGTTAGACCTAAAATTTCCCCATCTTCAAGTTGACTCCTAAGTCCTTTTAATGTGACCTGACTAATAGCTTCCTGGTTTTTTCAACTGATGAAATGTTCCATGTTCACCTTGTGTATTTTCTGCTATGGACTTAGAACGTGCCATTTCATGAATATGTCTTGTAATATTTAATTGAAAATGAAATTTCAAAAGTATAATCTGGGTGCAAGGTAAGTACACTCACTATCACTGGATCGGTCATTGTTTCCAGGCCTTTTTGATAGACAGAAGTAGAAGACAGACAGACAGATAGATCGATAGATAGGAGATAGATGATTGATTTGTATGTGCACAGAGATGGCTACTTATCTCATAGCAGCCAGGAAACAAAGAGAGGGTGCCAAGGACAACATAATGCCTTTCCAATGAATGCCCCCACTGGCCAATGTCCTCCAAATAATGCCACCTCCTAAAGTTCCTACCATCTCCCCAAACTCCCAAATTCATGCCATCAAATCATGAATGCATCAATGGATTGATCTACTATTGAGGTCAAAGCCCTCATGATCCAGTCACCTTCCACTCTGAACACTGCTGCCCTGAGGACCAACCTTCAACACTGGAGCCTTTGGGGGAACTTACAGATCCAAACTATAGTACAAGCAGATATATTTCTTTTTAAAAATAGTCTCTCAAATCCATACTTATATTCCCAATGTAAACAAGCTCTATGGGATATTTACTTAACTTCTATATTACATCTGTGCTTCTTTTCTTCCACACTTAAAACATTTTATTCTCAAAATGATACGAGGGCTGACAAAATGTAAACATTCTGCCAGGCACGGTGGTCTTAGTGATGCGGGCCTGTAAATCCCAGCTCTTCGGGATGTTGAAGTAGGAAGATCTCAAGTGTAAGGCCAGCCTGTAGCTAGCTCACTGTAGCTCCAGGAATGTTGCCTAGCAAGTGTGAAGCCTTGGGTTCAATCCCAAGTACTGAAGAAACAAGACCGGCTTTAATCCACTTTATGCACACAACACTCTCAGAATAACAATAATAAAACTGCTACCATCAATTATGAATACGGAAAATGGATATGAGAGTTTTCATGCCATGGCCATTCTCTCACCACTTGAGGTATTGTGCTGTAGCTGCATTGGTGGAATACACAAACATTGCATCTCTGTCTCTCTGTCTCTGTCTCTGTCTCTCTCTCTCTCTCAGGGTCTCATTATATATTACAGTTCAGGCTGGCCTTGAACTCAGGATGTAGCCCAAATTGGCCTTAAACTCATGGTAATCCTCCTGCCTCAGACTCCTGAGGCTGGGCTTACAGGCATGCACCACCACTCCTGGCTCTTGTCTCTTAACCATTTTTCAGTCTTAGTTCTGTAAGTAAACATACTTACAACTAGTCCCCTGTCAATGTATCTCTAGCTGTGTGTTGTTTGTTTGGTTTTTGCCTGAAGCTCTTCTCAACTAGATTCCTCAGGAAGGGCTTATGGAAAAGGCATTTCTGGAATGCTTAAATTTGAAAATAGTCTTTTTCCGCAGGTCAGCTTTGCTGGGTATAAAATTCCTGGCTCGTATGTTCTTGCCTTGATTATCTTAAATATTGTTTATCGCTTCTCGACCTTTTGGCTCAGATCAAGTGTATCTTAACTGTATTTTACCATTTTTTCTGCCATTAAGCATTGCTATTTCCCTTCCCCTGTTTTTATCTGTCTTTCTCTTTTCTTTACCTCTGCCTTCCCTGACTTCCTTCCTGGTAGCTTCTGTTCAGCCTGGAGGCTGTCCCAGAAGGAAGACCTGTTAGTCTTCTCAAGAATTCACAAGGGTTAAGCTCCTTTAACCCTTACACCATGAGTGTCTAAACTTTGGCTTGCCTGGGCCATGCTGAGTGAAGAAACACTGTACCGGGCTGCATATAAATATCATTAAGGATGAGTAACAAAACTTCCTTTTAAAAAGATATTTTATTATAACATTAAAATAAAATAACCTAAGTCCAAGTTTCATAATTAAATTGGAACATTTGCACATCTGCTTAATAACAGAAAGTGCCTGCCTTCACAGGTGTGCATATGTGTAGATGGGTTGAAATGCAGTCACTGTGTTTTACTCACCAAGAGGAATGGAGTACAGACAACATCTCACACGCACCAGATTCCACTGCACTGACAACACGGCAGGTGCAGGAGGTGGAGTCACAACTGTAAAGTATTTTCTCTGCAGTGTTTGCTCGTCACCTACATAGTCTACGTTCAAGCCCATATAACTGAGCACCAGTAAAAAGATCACATAATAATGTTAAAGGTTTCTGATCTTGTTGGCCTGCCTCACTCGATACCCTGTGCCACACGTGGCCCACAGGCAGCAGATTGGACACACCTCCCTTAGGCCGTTTGGCATAACCCTTGCACTCAGCCCTAACTGATTTTGGCAAATCCCTGCTTGATGTTAGCTGTTCTCAAACCGCCCCTACGCTTTCCTGTGATTACATGTTGCAATTTGACGTTCTCTACCTTTCGGATCGGTCATACTCCTCGCTAGGTCTCTTCTATTTCTACTGCACAGAGACAGCAATGGCAGGCAGGCCTTGCAGCTGTTGATCTGTCCGTGCCAGGTTTTGGTTTGTTTATTAAACGTTTTGGAGTCCATGAAGACACTCCGTCACCTAGTTTTGTTGTAAATGTCTTCGTGGGATTTTCTTTGTGCTTTTACAGGAGATTTGAGGAGATCCAAATCTACACCAAGAATTAATGCCTCTGTCCACTTAGAACCTTCTACTGCTCCCCTTTGAACGGATGGGGAAATGCATTCCGGGCTGTAATTTGCTAGCCACAGAGATGCACCCAAGCTTCCACACATGGTATGGAAAAGATGCCCCCTGCAGGCTCCTTCCTCCCTGCTTTGGCCAATGAGCGGCCCTGCAAGACTCTGTTATTGACAATTAAACAAGATTGTTCATGCAGAGAGATCAGCTCCTTGTCAGTGAAAAAGTGTTCAATAACTGGCACCTGAGTGCAGAATTTCATGGTGAAGACACCAAGGGTTAGAAGGGGAAATAACTGTCCCAAAGTAACACAACCGGTTAGTGACACAGTAGTGAGGAATTAGATGCAGGTCTGTCCGAACAGAAGCCCCAACTTTCTTCTCTAACTGTGGTCCTCAACTAGGGGTATTTAGCCCCCAGGGCACAATGGGCAGCACCTGGAGACACATGGCTGGTTTTCATGGAGACACACCTGGTTTTCATGGCTGTGGATGTGGAGTGCTACTGTTATTTACTAAGTAAAAGCAAGGCACACCATTAAATATTCTAGGGTGTTCAGGAAAATATCCTCCCCATAATAAAGACCTTTCCAGCCCCAGATGTCAGTTAATGCTCAGGTTGAGCAACTATGCTGTATACTGTGCTGCCGTCCTAAATTAGCCTCAGAATCACTGCTAAAGCTGAACCTAGGAAACTTGTCGAGCTCAATCGCACGCCCTGAAAACACACAGCTCAGGCATTTCCAGGATCCACCAGCATATACTCAATAGCAAGTTCTCACACTCTTCAAAGACTGTATGAATCTTAGGGAGAAGGAGCTTGAGCAGTTCAGACCGAAACACAAGGCAAATCGCTCTCTCGTGATGTTTCTTCCCAGAAGTGGGTTGATCAGAAGCCATAAACGGGCGTTTCCTGGTAACGCATCAGAATTGTACATCTGCCATTCTACTGAAGGCTCCTAAGGAGCCCCTAGACACGGGATATATCCCCACCCATCTTACACATAGGGAAACTATTCTTATCAAGTTGTTCATCTGTTACTTCTGAGTGTCCAAGGCAAAAAAGCAGACAGAAATTCAAATCTCTGCTCAGTTACTCAGTTGTCATGTGACTATGGGTGATTTCTTGTCCTTTCTTTGATCTTGTTTCCCAGCCTGTTAAAAAGCATGGGGCTGAGTGTTGGAGTCTTCAATAAATTCCTGTAAGATCTCAAAGGTAAAGTAAAATTTGGGATCATGATGTCACAGACTTGAATTCAAATTCCCCTCTTTCACTGAATATGTTGAACCCTTAGGCAAGTGACATCCTCTTTCTGGGTTTTCATGTCCTCTCTTGTAAATAAGACAGTCTTGTGGCTGGCTGTTGTAAGCATAACTGAGATCATACAAGCACAGTGCCTGCTGTATACAACTGCTCAGAAAGCAGAAACTCTTTTGCTTACCTGAGACACTTCCAGCTGTGAGATAACTCAGTTTTCCAAATGTATCACTAGGAACCAGAAGAAACGATAACCCTCAAAGCCAAGTTCTTCTTGCTGTCAGCATGTGGTACTGCAATCAGGGCTCTGTATGTCACCACAGGGCCTGGTCCAGGCTATGGAGAAGGCTTTATCTTAATACCTAGCACAGTATGGTTGGGACAAGATCATTCCTTGCCCTTTGCTAAAGGAGTTGCCATTTATTAAACATCTACTGCTGGCCTAGCAAAGGGAAGAGTTTCCTCTTAGGAACCCATTTAATAACCTCTTTGCCCAAGGATCCAGAGACTTTGGGAGTTTGAGTTACTCGGGCCAAAGTCAGACAACTGAGATTAAAATGACCAGATTTAGGGGCTCAGTGATAGAGCATTTGCCTGGTATATGAGAAACTCTGGGCTGAACCCCAGTATCTCAAAAGAAAGAAAGAAAGAGAGAGAGACAGAGAGACAGAGACAGAATTATTCTGACAGCCCAAATAATGCTCGCCTTCAAATGTCCTCATCGTAATCTCTGAGCTTTGTGAATATCTTACTTTATATGGTAAAAGGCATGTTGTAGATGTGAGAGATTATCTGGGTCAGGTGATGTAATTTCAAGAGCTCTTATAGGATACTAACAGGAGAATCACAGTCAGTAGCAGTTATGACAACAGAAGCAAGAGGTTAAAAAGAGTTTTAGGAAGGATCTATGAGCCTAAACATGTAAGTGGCCTCTACAAGCTGAAAAAGCCAAAGAATGAACTCTGAAAATCTCAGAAAGAATGCAACCTTGCTAACACCATGACTGTAGGATTCTGACCTGTAGACCTGTAGAACTGTAGGAGAATAAATTTTTAAATTTTTGTTGTCTCCATCCCCTAAATTTACAGTAATTTGTTGCACCAGCAGCAGAAAACTAATACTTTAAGGAAGAAAGATTAAATCAAGATGCCTATTTAAGGTGCACTTCAGAGAAATAATCATTAAAAATGTATATATTTCAAATCTTGCTTAAGATACATATTTAAAAAGAAACCATTGTTTATATGAAATTTAAACTGAACTGAACATTCTATATTTTTTTCAGGCAATCTTAGAAATGGTAAACACGACACCAGAAGTCAAAACTCACGGCTCCTAGGACACCCTCACACACCTGACTTACACACAATCTGGGAACTGCCAGAAAATATCGTTCCTGTGACCCTTCTGGATCACTTCTCAGCTCCTTGGGACTCCAATTTTCCCAAGGTAGAGAGATCATCCCTGTGGGTTTGAAGTTCTCCTGAGATAGGGATTCCAGAATCTCTCTGAAAATGGCCCAATGTCTTTGAAGGGAGGACCTAGGAGATTTGTCTCAAAGTTACAGTTGCACGAAATATATATGCAAGGCACTAAAGAACTAGGCGTGGAGTAGATTAGGTGTTCATCTTCTTCAAACTATCACCGTCTAACCCCAAAGCAGGAAACAATTAGTAAATGAGGGTCCAGAGTAGCAATTATGTTAGAGATAAAGAAACCGAGCCCCCGGAGGAATGGAGACCTGCCAAGGTTACTCGGCTCACGAGACTGATATACCCTGGTTGGCAATTTCTCCTTTGGAGCAGCCAGTGCTTCTGACAGCCGTGGTGGAGGAATTCTGCAATGCTGATCCTGAGATTTGAAGTCCCACTGCACTGATGGCCACTTTCTCTCGCAAGAAATAGGGAACTTGTACAAACATGAGGATGTAATGAGATAGGGAGACTGTACAAAGGTGCGAATTTAATGAGCTAACTGATGCGAAACACCAGGTACAGGCAATATATTCCTGGAAAACAGCCGCTTCTCCCCTCCCTTTTCAGGGTTTGTTTCCCCATATATAAGGAGAGCTTGACAAAAGATGTTCTTCCAAACTCCTATTCCTCCCAGCCAGACTGGGGTCCACAAAATGCGGAGAATGGCCGCCAGGTGGCGACAGAGCGCTGGCTACGCGGAGAGATATTACACATGCGTGGTCCAAGGCGGCGCCCCGCCTTCTCACGCCCCGACGTCACTTCCGGCGTGAAGGGCCGGGCTGGCCGGGCCGGGAGTGCGGGTCTTTTCTGTGTGCGCTGCCAGACTAGGCACCCGCCGCCGGTTGACCCGCGCTCCGCCCCGCAGCCGGGCCGGTGAGTGCCCACGAGCCTGTGCTTGCGCCCTGGGCCGAAAGAGGGACCTTGAGAGGGAAGGGCCACCGGAAGTGGGGGCCAGAGGAGCGGGAGACCCCAGGAAATGGGGACACCTGGGGAGGGGGCGACGACCGGAAGTAGGGGCCCTCGGAAGGTTGTCAGTGGGATGTGGGGGTCTCTGAAGCCCCGGGAGAGAGGGCTTCCCGGCATCTCGTTATTGGGGGGAGGTGGGGAGAAAGCTGATGTCTCACAAAATGATGGGCTGCAGGTGGGGAAGATTCCTGACTACACCCACCGTGGTGACAAATGATGTTCCCATCTGGCCATCTGTCCACCCGTCAGCTCAGTTACCACAGTGACTGGACCACACTGCTCCAGGTGGAGGGGACAGATTATGAGCCCAGGGTGGGGCTTGACACTTCCTGTCTGTCTGCCTCACTAGGTTTGTACCTTGGGCGCATCTCAACCTCCTCCTGTCTCTTACCCTGTTACTAAGAGCTGCCGTGGGCCAAGCACTGAGGGTATCAGTGGCCACCGCAGGCGGGTTCTCTGCCTTCGTGGAATTCACATTCTAGGGGACATTCTAGTTTCCTCCTTTGTAAAATGGAAACACCAAATATTGTGAAGATGAATGAGGATCTGTGGGTGTAGCACAGTGGTGATTTATCTGTTTAGCATGTCCAAGGCCCTGGGTTCTGTTCCCTGCTCTAGAAAGAAAAAATAATGAAAAATGATGTAGAGTACTGAGCACAGTGTTTGATGCCTGATAAAACCCTCCAGTATTTCGTAGCTGTTTTCATCATTCCTCTGTAGTGTAAGCTTCATAACACAAATTACTGCTGCGTCCCTGGTGCCCGAGGGCCCAGTGCCTGACACGCATAATTGGTGATCAGTAATTATTTGATAACTAAGTGGATGAGGAAGCTGACTCTGAGGAGCTTTATGTAAACACTTGTGATGTCAGATTACAATTTCTAAGAGAAATAAGACTCCTCCCAGTCACTGTGGGGAAATCAGGGCAGGCTTGAGGAAGGTGACAGGTGGTCTTAATGTCTGGTTATTAGCAGACAAAAAGAGGATGTTGCAGGCAGAGAATATCAGAGGAACACGAGGTGTTCTAAGAATGATGGGTTATTGTTTGGACTGGTGGGGAGAGGAAGGAGTTGCGGCCAAAAAGGAGTTTCAGGAAATCCCTGGATCATGTTAGTGCCTGCCATGAAAACAGAACAGGGTAGGCCTACAAACCCATGAATGTTGTTCATGATGTAAAATGTTCGTTTCTTGCTCACCCTACCTCTGCCAAGCACGTGAAACTCATCCAACAAATTTTTATGCACTGCTTCATACCGTGTTGGGTGCTGAGTGTGTGCTGATGCACGAGACCGGAAACTGCTCACAGGAAGTGACAGCGCAGTGGGAGAACTTCTGTGCCAGAGAGCTCCTGGGGGTGGGGTCCCCTCGCATGGTCTGCTTCAGCCCACCGTCATCCCTCACCTGGATCCCTGCAGTAGCCTCTGAAGAGTCTCTTATGTCCTCACAGTCCATTCTTAAGGCAACACAGAGATCCTTTTAAAACATAAATAAGCCTCTGAATTCATCTGCTAGGATTCCCATCTGACTCATTTGGCTGTAGCCATGCTGGGCTCCTTTCTGTTGCTCCCCAAGGGCAGACGTGTTTTACGTGGGGCAGCATTGCACTAATTCTTCATGCGGATATGCATGGCTTGCTTCTCCACATCCTTCCTTTTAGCTCAGAAGTCACCTAGGTGAAGCCTTCCCTGGTTAGATGTTTAAAATTTCAAGCCCTACTCTAATGCACTCAGCCCGGTTCTCTCTTTTGAGTGTCTCTGAAGTGCTTAACACCTTGTAGTAGACTATAGTTTATTGTACTTACGGTTTTCTCTCACGGTCTTCACTAGACTCTTAGCTCTGTGGAGGCAGGATCCTGTGTTCACTTCCGTGCCCAGATAGCCTGACATAAGGCTCAGTATCTGTGGAATGAATGAAGTGGCATCTAATTGGGACTTTAGAGTGAATCAGTGTGAGTCGATGAGGAACAGGACCAGCATGCCAGCAAGAGATCAGGGTGGGGTGGGATGAGAACACCTTTTCCTAAAGGTGTTGAACTTCCTAAAGGAAGTGACCTGCTTGGTCACTGGCTGCACTGCAAGGAGAGAGGCCAGCCAGAGTGCAGTCAGACACCACAGGTAGTGCACGAAGCCCTGAATCGGTCTCTGCTTTCCTGTGGACGGTTCTGTGGGCAAAGGAACTGGGCAATTCTGCCGCCACCTTGTTCTCACTCAGTGGTACATAGTGCAGGGTTTTGAGGAAGCAGATGTGCTGATCTAGAGACTAGACGCACAGCGCCCACAGTTCATTGCCAGCAGTGCTTACAGTAGGTGGAGAAAGGGACCTGGAGCAGTAGCCTGCAGACGGTGGTGCAGGTCTGGGTGCCAGTAAGGTGGTTCTGACTAGAAGTCACCAAGAACAAGGCAGGCCTGGGCCAGGAAGGTTTCCGTCAGACGAGCAGGGAGTCCTCGGGCCCACGCTGCCTGGTGGAGGAGTTACTGGCTGGGCGAGGTCTGTGGAAAGTGTGATGTGCTCTGAATGGTAATCCAGAGGGACAGCAGCTAGGGACATTTGTCGATTGTGTTTCTGTAGCAATAGATTTGACCCTGCATTTCCCCAGGGACTCCTATGGGTACATGTGAGCTAAGGATATATAACCGTGGGGTGAAGTGCTTGCCTAGCACGCCCAAGACTCTGGTCTGATCTCTAGCACTGCCAGAAAAAAAAAAAAAAAAAAAAAAAAAAAACAACCTTTTTCCTACAGGTAACCATTAGTAACAATTTCTTACATTTCCCTGTAGAAATTTTCTGTGCATATATATATATATATATGTATATATGAAAACTTAATATGCTTGTTTTCTGTATACTGTTCTGCAACCTTTCTTTTTCCTTAACGCATCTGTTCATGAAGATCGGACACTTCCTTTTCATACTGAATAGAACCCCACTCCAGTGGTGTTAAGTAGTGTTTTGATGTGGAGTTAAGAGATTTCTAAGCTGAGCATGATAGGGCTGGGCTGTAATCAAAGCACTCTTGAGGATCACAAGTTCAAGCCCAGGCTTGCTAAGTAGCGGCTTAGCAAGTTAGAGGACCCTGTTTCAAGCTAGGTAGATAGGTAGATAGATAGGTAGTTCAGTGCAAAGGCCCTGGGGTCAGACCCTACCACTCCCACCAACCCATTTCCAGTCACCCATCCTCAATTCTTGTAATGGATGTGTCCATATTTTGCATACATAGGAAGGGAACTACTGAGCACTACATGGTTTTAAATTGTGCTAGATATTGACAAACTGTCCTGAAAGGTGATGTCAGTTTACTCCAGTATTTCGGAGTGCCTATTCTCTATTTTTCCTGATCTGAATCTCAAGAGTTATTTTAATTCAATGCACTTAACAATGGAAGAGTAAGGTCAGACACCTATTCATACACGTACTAGGAAGGTTACAGTGCTCGGTGAGGAACACATGTATTCAGCCAGAGCAGCAGAGGAGAGGGCCATTCAGGGAGGTCCTAAGCACCTCATCTGCCCAGGGTTGAACCTGGGCCTGTGGTTTGGGTCTCGTTCCCCTTCAAGAACCCTGAAGTTCCTTGGGTCTGACCAAAATGCAGCTGCCATCCTGGGGTTTGAAAGGCACAGCACTGAGCTTTCTTAACACCTCTGGGGTTTCTGTGTCAGCAGGGACCCTGGTAGCTAATGTCAGAGGAAAGTGAGTCTCTGCGAACCAGCCCCTCTGTGGCCTCGCTCTCCGAGAGTGAGCTGCCGCCGCCCCCCGAGCCTCCTGGCTATGTGTGCTCGCTGACCGAAGACCTGGTCACCAAAGCCCGGGAGGAGCTGCAGGAAAAGCCCGAGTGGCGACTCCGGGATGTGCAGGCCCTCCGAGACATGGTGCGGAAGGAGTACCCCAACCTGAGCACGTCCCTCGACGACGCCTTCCTGCTGCGCTTCCTGCGCGCCCGCAAGTTTGATTACGACCGGGCCCTGCAGCTGCTGGTCAACTACCACAGTTGCAGGAGAAGCTGGCCGGAAGTGTTCAGTAACCTGCGGCCATCCGCCCTGAAGGAGGTCCTCAGCTCCGGCTTCCTCACGGTGCTGCCGCGCACGGACCCCAGGGGCTGCCACGTGCTCTGCATCCGCCCAGGTATTTTCCCAGCTGCTGTGCCCTACGTGTGTGGTCTCTCAGGGTCGCGTCTGTCTCACGCCTTTTAGGCCCTCTTCCCCCTTCCTTGTGTTTGCAAACCTTTTTTTGGGTGCATGCAATAGAAACCTACTGCAGCCTACTCTGGCGATAGGAGGATCTCCTAGACCCAGGGAGGTAAAGGGGAAGCAGCTCTCATCAGGTCCTAGAACCAAAAGCTAGAGTCCCACCAGGAGCCAAGACAGCCCTTGCTTGTCTCCATCTCTGTCCTCTGGGCCACATGGTTCAGTTTTTTCTCTGTGGACCAGCTTTTGCTTCCTGTGTGCACAAAGCTAAGTCTGGTGCCTCTCACCTCTCAAATCAACTGGCACTTAGATTTCCAGAGGAGAGGATCTGGCGGGCAGAGGAATCTGCCCCGTCATCTGACGCAGGCTTGGCCCTGCTCTCCTGTGGGCTCAGCCTCAGTCAGGAAGAGGTGGAGCTCCGCGATGGCACTGGTCTAGCATGCCTGGGGCCCTGGGTTGAGTCCTAGTTCTACAAAAACCCAGAAACCACAAGTGTACTGTGAGGGAGCGCGTAGCTGGCAGAGCCTGAAAAGGTGGCTCCTTCATTTCTACCTTTTCTCGGTCTTGTTAAACCCTGACAAGATTCAGTTTAAAATTTTTTTCCTTTTTCACAGTATCACAGATTGAATCCAGGGCCTTAGACAGTCTATGCAGGTGTCTACCACGAAGTGCTTCTCTAGCCTTTAATTAATTTGTTGATCTTAGCACTTCATGGTAGTAATCGGGATACCTTTCCTTCCCTTCCTCTCCCTTCCTGTTCCTCATCCCCCCCCCCCCGTTCCTTTCCTTTTAAAGTTTTTCTTTCATGTTGTACCAAACCCAAAAAAAAAAAAAAAAATGAGTACAACCAAAAATAAATAAACATCACAGTTGTTTATACCACTAATTATCTATATGAATGTTCTTATTCAGACAGGAGAAAGTAAGCAGCAATTAGGGACTAAGAGATCAAACCAGAGATACTTTTCTGTTTCTTTTATTCTGATTTCTTTGGCACAGGTGGGGCAGTGCCCTGCCACCCTCACACAAAGAGCATTTAGAAACATGTAGCTGGGCGTGGTGGCACACCTGTAATCCCAGCACTCTGGGATGCTGAGGCAACAGACTGCAATTTCAAGCCCAGCCTGGGTAACTTAACAACTCAGTGAGAGGCTGTTTCAAAATAAGGTTGTAGAAAGGCCTTTGTTATATCCCTAGTACTGAAAAAAAAAAAAAAAAATTCATAATTTACAAAAAAAGAAATATAGCAAGCAACTAGAGGGTGCTAGAACTCCAGCTTGTACTCTTCCTTGCCGCCAGATGCATTCTCAGGGAGGGCTGTTCTGCACTCCACCCCAGCCTCAGCATTTCCTCGCAGCTCAGGAAAACTGGAGGACTGCAGTGTCCTCTGAACAGGCTAGGAAATGAGAACACACTGGAGCTCCTGCATGTGAAGTCTCTGGAAGGGACACGTGACAGGGAGTGACACCTCGAAAGGCTCCCCCATCGCTCTTTGCACTCACCTAACTCCTTGGAGACTGGACCATTCCCTTCAGCTATCATCCCATACCAGGCACAGTGTTCATGGCTTTACCTGCTGCTCTAAGCACTTTCGGAAACTAGGGGTGTTTGTTTTAAAATAAGGAATATAAGGGCTGGGGATTTAGCTCAGCGGCATAAGCGCCTGCCTTGCAAGTGTGCGGTCGTGAGTTCGATCTCTGGTACCGATAAAAAGGAAAAAGACAAAAAAAAAAAAATAAGGAATATAGTACAGATTTCAGGACACCAGCAGACCTAGAAACCAGCCAGCAGGCTTTTCTGCTGCTCTGTGGACTCAGCTCCTAAGAATATTACAAAACAGTCAGATGCCACCTTACCGGTTGCACCTCCTTGCTGTGTGGGTCCAACCCTTGGCTGTGAGCTGAATTTTCCCTGTATCTAGAGCAGTCTGCACCCCTCCCTACTGACTCAGCTTCTTAGGAGGATGCATACATATACAGTTTTGTTCTCCCCTGGGTTTTGGTTTTGCCTTTTTATAAGCCTTTTGAGACGTGTGTGACTGAAGAGGATGATGGTAGTTCGTTAGACGGGCAGGTGTAACCCTGCAGAGGTCGCAGGTGTGGTATTACTCCTTAACAATATGTAGGGAGAGTTCATATCTCTCAGATCAGCTGCAGCCTCCTGAGGGTTAATTGGCAGCAACATTAAATGGCAGGCTGACACAGTTTTTGAATGAAGATTTTTTTGTTGTTGTTGTTGTACTGTGGATGGAATTTAGAGCCTTTGTACTAACTCAAACCCCCCCCCCTTTTTTTTTATTTTGAGGAGGTCCTCAGTTAATCACTAAGTTGCCCAGGATGACCTCAAAGTGGTCATTCTCCTGCCTCAGCCTCCCAGAGTTCATGGACGATGGGCAGATACCAGCTCACCCAGCAAGGACAAAGATTTTTCATGGAAATTTTGAAAATAGTGTATACCCCGTTGATGGTAAACCTATGAAGTTTTGTCAAAAAAAAGGCATATGGAGCTTCGTGGTATTTCCTTGAAGATAATGGTTCAGTAATCAAAAATATAATTTTACTTCCCAAAGAGAAGAAACAATCATTAAATATGAAGCATCGTCCCTGGGAAAGGGTTGGATGAAGGACCTCCCTGAACACAAGCATTATGCTCCATCTCACGGTGCCCCCCTAAAGCCAGTGTAGAAGTTAAAGCTTACTCTTTGGGTGGCAGGTGACAGCCAGCCAACTTAGCCCAGCTGAGACCAAAAAAAAAAAGGAACTCATTTGCCCAGTTAAATGGCATCTAGATACAGCTAGATTCAAGGGCTCACAGGTCGGGAGTGTGGCTCAGTGATAGAACACTCACTTAGCATGCACGGGGCCCTGGCTTTGAATCCCAGGATACGGGGGCAAATGATGGTGTTGGAAAGCTACGTTCATCCGTCCTGACCTCAGCCTGAGCCTCATTCTCCAGCCAGTTTGGGACTCGGGGGCCCCTGAATCTCAGGCTCAGAGCTTCACCAGTGTAACAGGGAGGAGAGCGCTTTCCTTTCCCAAGGGCCAAGCTTACAGAAGCTATGCCTGGCCTGATGTGGCTTAAATCACACTCAGGAGGTCACACCAGGCTGCAAATCAGTCCGTCCATCACTCTGCCACCTCTAGAATCAGGAGTTGACTCAGCTCTCTTCAAACTGTATGGCTCCCCTTGGCGGCTCCCCAAGGACAATCAGGGTGGTGGTTATGAAGATCCAGGAATTACCTAGGGCCATAGGCATAGATGTCCACAAAGGTAGGTATCATTCCCGATCTACTTATGAGCAGTGGAGGCTCTGAGTGAGGAAGCAACTTATCCGAGGTCACACTGCTAGTGAGGTTCAGACCCCCGAGTTGTGTCTGACTTTGGAGCTCAGGCTTTTAACCTTGAAATGCAATGGCTTTTCCATTTTCGAATATGCTGCTGCTGTTTGACGCATTAAGAAACATCCATTTTGCACAGGACAGTGACCACAAGAATATTTTTCTTGTTCATCTTGAAACAACAGTTTTACAAGACAAATCTTTGCGTATCTCTTGCTTGTATTCATTTCTGTAACATCCGTCCATGTCTTACAACCTTAGACAGATGGATACCGAGCAACTACCCAATTACCGAAAACATCCGAGCCATATACTTGACGTTAGAAAAACTCATCCAGTCTGAAGAAACCCAGGTGAATGGAATTGTGATTCTTGCAGACTACAAAGGAGTGAGCTTATCGAAAGCATCTCATTTTGGCCCTTTTATAGCCAAAAAGGTGATCGGCATCCTCCAGGTATGGCCCATGTTTACTGCATGCCTCTTTTGTGGATGCTTTGGCTTCCCCAGGACCCTGTCTGTCTACTGCAGGTCTCATGGATTACACAAAGCCCACTTCCCACCCTGCAGTGGGCAGTCATCTACAGTCCTGTTTACTACTGGCTCCTCGGGGTCTGCAGGCATTTTCAGAAAAGATATCCGCTATCTAGGCAAGCTAGGCAGGACTGGCTTTTAGGACAAGAGTCCAAAAAAACAGGTAAAGGCTTTCTGCATATTTTTGTTTCCTGACCTAGAAGGCAATGGAAGAATTCTCCTAAGAAATAAAATTGAGAAATCGTTCTTCTGCCCGAGGTGCTAGAGCCTCCACTGCCCTCTGTAGACCAGGATGTCTTATACTGTGGGACGGGATTTTGGGGAGAGGTTTCACACCTCATGTTTTGCATTTCAGAGCCCAAGTTCTGAGTTGAGAACCATACTCAAAGCATTTAACAGTTTGCAAAGCACTGTTACCCTCATTATAACCCATTCAGTCCTTTAAAGATCCCCCTGGGTTAGGCAAAGCAAGCTGTTTTGTTCGTTTGTTTTTTGGCATCCTGAGGATTGAATCCAGGGCCTTGCACATACTAGGCAAGTGCTCTGCTCTGCCACTGAGCTACGGGCTCAGCTCTTGCATTTTTGTCTTTTTAGGCAAGGTCTTCCTAACTTGCCTACTCTGGCCTCAAACTTGTAATCTTTCTGCCTCAGTCTCCCCAGTAGCTAGAATGTACAGGTGTGTGCCACCATGCCCAGCTCTGTTTCCTTTTTGATAGATGGGGAAGCAGAACTAGGGAAGATACAGCCTAGCTCAAGTGTCACAGCTGTAACAGGTCTGGATTCCCCAAGGCTGCCTCTTGTGAACTACGGGGCACCAGTGGTAAACAGTTGACTTCAGGGAGCCCCACATAAGTGTTCCAGTCCCCGCTGTGCACCAGGCTTGTTATTTAAAGAAATCAGGGCCACAGCAGACAGCATTATACATCTGATTCCTGGCTTTGAGCCAGTATCTGGCTTGCCTTGGCTTGCCTTAGCTTGCTTTAGCTTTTAAGTGCTCTGTTACTTCAGTAACCACACAGCTATTCTCTTAGCTCTGTTCTCTACTTTGATGCCCTTGCTGTACCTTGGGGTAGGTTAGACTTTGGATCAGTGTTTCCCTAAAATTCCAGAGAGGAACAAATTTGGGAGATGAAGTACAGCGTATCCCTGCTGGGTGAATTTCAGCATAAACATCTGTGTGTACAGGACCGCGGTTAAGGAAGCTCTTTGACTGTATTTACTGTTTCTCAAACTTACCTACCTGGAAACCCTTTTTCACATCACAGAAACACACTCAGAAACACACTTAGGGCAGCACTGACCCAGAAAGTCTCAGATGGCCAGACCGGTCCATGTGGACTCGGGCTATTGCTACAAGAGGACACTAACCACCTGTTTTCCAGCTCTTGCTGACCCAGTCTTGGCTCCCAGGGGAGGCTTCCTGAGGCTTGGCTTCCTGTTGGCCCCAGTGTGGGGCTGCTTGGAGGAGCCTTGAGCATCAGGCCAGACTGATACCAGGGTGGATGTGAGAGTTAAGGGGAGAGGCTGGCTGCAGAAGGGACACTTTCAGATACTGCAGATGTTCTAACCCCCCTTTCCCTTCTGCCCACAGGATGGCTTCCCCATTCGGATAAAAGCAGTCCATGTAGTCAATGAACCCCGAATATTTAAAGGCATTTTTGCCATCATAAAACCATTTCTGAAGGAGAAAATAGCAAACCGAGTAAGTGATCCTTTTGACTTCAGATGCTTTAATTTTTTTTCTCCTCGATTTATTTAGTTGTGACATCTGGTACTTAATTATTTTTGCACTAGAATTAATTTGGAAATTATAGGTAAACATAAACGAACAATCCTTCTTATGAAGGTAAGGTGAAGTTAGTAAAAATACAGTTTACCAGTAGAGAGAACAGACAGCATTTTTATTGTAGGTGCCTCTCTGTCCTGTGATCTTTTAGACTTGGCCACCTGGCTAAAAAGTAAGAGGATGTAGGAACAGGGGGAGTCAAGGGAATCACGGGCAGATTACAGAGTTCACGGATCCCCACCCCTACCCCACGCCAGCCTTTCCTGCTGCTGGGATTGAACTCAGCGCCTGCCACATAATCGTCATTTCTTGATTTGTGAGCTCAGTTCATTCTCCGGAGCTGGTTGGCACCCAAGCTGTCAGCTGAAGGCTCAGGCTCCTCTACACAGCCTTCAAAGTCTCTCCTGTACACAGGCAGATCTCAGTGTCCTTAGACACAGGCCCAGGATTTCTCAGTTAACCCCTACACGAAAGGTGTTGCAATGTTCCCTCCAGGACCCTTTAAGGGTTAAATCTGCATCTGAAACCTGGAAGCACAAGTGGCAGGCATTCAGGTCACAACTCAAGACTTTGGTTGTAAGTTAAAACTAAAATTCTAGTCATAACCCAAGCTGCTCCTATGTCAGGCCCGGCATATCCCAAGGGCCCACTGAACACCTTGGGGTTTAAAAATGCTGTTTTGTAAATGCAAATTTTAAGGCGAAGCAAAAAGATGGCTTGAACCTAGGAGGTTGATGCCACCCTTGGCAACATAGCAAGACCCTGTCTCAAAAACAAGCATGTATAGAAAGCTGTTACAGCCTGTTTACTTAATGTGTTGTCTTATTAAGTTTGTGCGGCAACACAAAGTGTATGAACTGTGCAAGTTTTTAACTTAACTCATAATTCAGAGGGAAAATGATAGTTTGAAAGGCAAGTCTGCTTTTCGACCAAGAGCACTCTTTCCCAGGATTGACTGACATGGGATGAGCATTTCTCCTTCTTCCCAAGGCCTAGGAACACCTCGGGCACTTCAAAGACTGCATCCTTTAAAAACTCTTCTCTGAAAGCAGAAAATTTAAGATCCAGATCTGCATTTCCAGGCCCTTTCTTGAAAGATTTTAGCACCTCAGCAGGGATCTCTGGTTTTCACATTTATTTAGGCTTTCTGGGGTTTTTTGGTATGAACCCCAGGCCTTTGCACTGAGCTACATCCCCAACCCTTTTATTTTTTATTTTCAGACATTTTTGTTTTTAATTTTATTTTACTTTAGTCTTGCTAAATTACCCAGGCTGGGCTTAAACTTGTGATCCTCCTGCTTTAGCTCCTAGATGCGTGCCACCATGCCTGGCTAAGCCTACATAGCCTTTTTATTTTTTGAGAGAAAGTCTTGCTAAGTTGCCCAGGCTGGTCTTGAACTTGTGATTCTCCTGCCTTGACATCCAAGTGTCTGGGATTACAGATATGCACCACTGTGCCCGGCATTCTTTAGGTTATTCTAACGCACAGCTAGGCATGAGAACTGCCATGTTAGAGGTCTCCCTCCATGGGGGTGCAGTCATATTGGTTGCTGAAGACTGTGCAACGTTTACCAAAGTAATATGTGGTCCATCATTCACTCTGGCTTTTAGATTGGCTCTGCTGGAAGGTCATAAACAGGGGAGTGACATGACCTGACTTTAGGTTATAGTGTGACCAGAGTGGGGGCAGGGAGGCTGACGAGGGACTTCAGGAAGTGATGCCAGCATGGCACAACTTCGGTGGCAGTGAAGTGGCTGGATGTTAAGGCCCAGCCAACAGGGTGTGCAGTGGGGGAAAAGAGAATTAGGATGCGCCCACCTTTGGATCTGGGGACTTGAGGAGCCAGAAGGGCAGATCTGTACTCTACACATTTGAGCGCTTCCCACAGAGGAGACTGCCACATTGCGGACTAACTAAGGACGTATCTGTGTCTTTGTTTCCGTGTAGTTCTTCCTCCATGGATCTGACCTGAACTCTCTCCACACAAACCTTCCCAGAAACATTCTCCCCAAGGAGTACGGGGGCACAGCTGGAGAGCTGGACACGGCCACCTGGAACGCAGTGCTTCTGGCCTCCGAGGAGGACTTCGTGAGAGAGTTTTGCCAACCTGTACCGGCCTGTGACAGCATCCTGGGCCAAGCGCAGCTGCCTGCGGGGCTGACTTCTGATGCGCCGTGTGACGACTCTATGCGAGCTGTGAAGTCCCAGCTGTACTCCTGCTATTAGCCAGCCCGTGGGGTGTCACCAGGTTTCAATCCTCTTCTCCTTTCCTCTTGTAGAAACTCAAAAGAACTTAAGTGCCAAGGCCTCCTTGTAATGGAAAGGTAACATGGAGGAATGCCCAGGACAGCTCTGAGAGCCAGGCCATCACGGGGAAAACAGCTTTGGTCACTTGGCTTGTTCCTGGGATATGTGGAAAATATTCCCAATGTGATTCCCAAATATTTGCACTCTGTGCAACTACTGAGCTAAGCCTAGTTCGTACTCATCTCAGAAGCAAGAAAAGTCAGCACCAAGTTGCTTCAATCCAGATTTCCTGGAGAAAACCTGATTGGCCAGTCGGCAACTCTTCTGAAACAGTTTGGCTAGACCTATAAGGTGTGGCCTTGGGGATCTTTGTTTTTCACATGAACCTTAAGTGTACACCTGTTGCTCATCAGGGATCTTCAAGCCTGAAGTCTGGCCCCGTTTGCCATCACTGGGTTTGGGAAGCACCTTAGGTGATCATGGAAACACCAGGACCAAGCAGCATTTCCTGATCAAATCAGGAAGCCGGAGGCTTCAGAGCATCCCTGGATTCACTGGGCAAAACTTGCAATAGAGACTTTTCCCCCAAACTTATAACGCCTTAGCCGTGGTTCTCGGAAGAATCATACAGGGTCCTAGAAGGATCTGGTTTTGTTTAATGTAAAGTCATGGATGCTAGGCCTGTATAGCTAATGGAATTCTCACTTAGGAATCAAGAGACCTGAGCTCCAGTTGTGTGTGAGCCAGATAAGGGCCATAGTAGGCCTCAGCTTTCTCACCTGTAAAACTAGGCTGGCAAAAATCAAGTTTTCTAGGGGTTGGGAATTTAGCTCAACGGCATAAGCACCTGCCTTGCAAGTAGGCAGTCGTGAGTTCGATCCCCGGTACCGATAAAAAGGAAAAAGACAAAAAAAAAAAAAAAATTCAAGTTTTCTAACTAGACAGATGATGACTACCTGTCTATGAAGAAGTGTTTTAGCCCAACTTTTCATGAAAGTAGTATGTCTGGCCGGGAATATTGTTCAATGGCACAGTGCCTGCAAGGCAAGCACAAGGTTATGAGTTTGATTCCTGGCACTAAAACAAAAGGCAGTAGTATGTGCAGCCAGGCATGATGGCGCACACCTGTCATCCCAGCATTCGGGAGGTCGAGGCAGGAGGATCACTGTGTTCAGATTGGGCTACATAGTGAGTTCAAGGCTACCTGGAACTATAAAATGAAGTCCTGTCCAAAACAGCCTAAAATAAAAAAGGGAAGGGTTGTAGCTCAATGCAAAGGCCCTGGGTTCAACCAAAAAAACCGTATGTACATTCTGGAGCTCAGTGACACCAACTCCATTTTTCCTTTCTCTAGTGATGGTTAAACTTTAAGAGGACAGCTTTTGCCTGTAGTCTCAGCCACTAGGGAAGCTGAGGCAGAATGAGTCAAAGTTTGAGGCCAGCCTGGAACTGACTGGTGAGACCCTGTCTTTAACAAAAGGACTTAAGGTCAGGCCTCCAGGTGAACGGACTTCAATCTAGTATGAATTCCTGCTATCCCAAGACACTCGTGGTATAATGTAAACCTGGCTATGGTGGCTATAATACTTGGGCTCCTTTAATTCATCTTTGGAAATGCACGGAGGGGCAGGTTATTGCTGGGTCCCCTCCGAGGCCCCTGCGCTCCCACACTGGAGTTTCCTCAGCCTGAATGAATGTTCTCTACTTCAGCACTTTAGACCTTCCCTGTCCAAGACTTCAGCCTTAACCCAAGCACCATATTTGGTGGTTCATTGGTGGCTTTCAACCTGTTTCCTTTCATATTTGTGTTTGTGATTATGGAGTTACCAGTGACAGGCGCTGCTTGCTGTGCTCACGCCTCCTCTGCACATTACATGGTGCAGGCAGGGCAGCCTGCTCGGTTAGAGAGCGATACTGTTGGTCTGTGTCCCTTAGTCGTTCATCTTTACAGCAATTTAAAGCGTGTCTTGGTAAGTTTTTGGTAGAAACTAATTTACTTACCTCATTAATGCTAATTTTATGGGCAGTCCTTTTTACCATAGACACTAACCCTGGATTCTCTAGCGGCCTAGCTGAGCCGGAAGTACCCGAACTACAGCCCTCGCTGCCCTTCGTTCCATCTGACGATGATGGGAACAGTACTGCTAAAAGGACGTGACGGGGATGGCCGATGCAGACGTTCAGAACCCAGCATCCTCAACGGATGGAAGAAATGGTGAGAGGCTTTTGGGCAGAGAAAACACAACAGCTCAGAAAACTCACAGGAGGAGGGACGGAGCACCTTGCTGGCCAGTTGCCTTTGTCTGTGTGACTTTAACACAGGAATGGCCAGACTCATATGAAATGTATCAAAGACCAGAAAGGAGCTGGGCACAGTGGCACACACTTTTATTTCCAGCTATTGGCGGGGGCAGCTGCAGAGCATCAAAAGCTGGAGATCAGCCTGAGCCGCCAACTTAGCAAGGCCCTGTCTCGAAATAAATAAAAAAGTAAGGGCTGGGGATGTACCTCGGTGATAGTTTCCCTGGGTACAGTCTTCAATTCAGAGGGAACGGGAAAAAAAAAAAAGACCAGAAAGGATGTTGCCCAATTTTCCTGGCCTCTCTGGTTAGACCCAGAAAGTGGTTTCTTTCAGCGTCTGAGAGAAGTCAGCCTGGTTGGTCTGCCTCCGGGGGAGCTGCTTTGCTTTATTTTGGCTCCAAAGAGCCATCAAATAGTCCTGCGCCTCAGGAGGTTGGGACCAAGCTGTGAACCAGGACCGCCCTGGTGCAGACCAAGGCAGGGTGCTTGTGCCAACCAGCAGGGCGGCACTGAGCCATACTTAGTAGAAGACCTCCAGGAGAGCTAACAAGCAAACACTGAAAACTGGGGAGTGATTTCCACCAAGGAGAAGTTGTTTCACAAACACCTGGAAATTAATTTTCTGTACATTCATGGTAGTGCACTGGGAAGAAAGAGGAAGCAATAATAAATTAGAATTGAGCACCAGCGTGGCCTGCTAGGTGGCCCTGAGTGAGTCCCCTTCCCCGGGTCTGTATGGCCAAGGGGATGTAGGCGCTGAACTCTGAACCTTCAGTTCTTGGCATCTGATTGGCTTTACGGCCATACGGACATTAAACTCAAGAGGTTTCCTTTCCCCCATGTGAATTTAGGAAATTTAGGTCTCAAAGAATTGGGGAACAAAAAGTTCCCCAAATCAAACGCAAAACCAAATGTGAGCTTAGGTTTATAGGGATTTCCTTCCTCTTCTTTGGCTACCCCCCTACTCAAGAGTTCAGGAAAAATGTGCCTCTTTCTAGAGACCATCTATCCTACCTTCATGGGGAGAGGCAGGTAACCTCTGCCCAACAGCCAGAAAATCAACCCTGGCTTCGCTCCTCAACTCTCCTGTCGTTTTGGCTGAGGTGGCTTGGATCACTCACACTTCACTGCTTTCTGGAGGATTCATATGACTCAGGCTTGTAAGCACTTCAGTTACCAGATAACAGCTCTTCCAGAAAGAGCTGGGATGCCAGGAAGCACTTCCCTTGAATTGCTGTGTGCTGTTAGCCTGGATGGGGCACTCCTGTAAACGTCACCCCACCTTCAGACCATAGGTTACTTTTCCATCTGAGCAGCTAAAGCTGTCGTGTTGTGGCACTATTACCTCATCTAAAAGTTGTCAGGTGTTCCTTTGAAACCTTTGTTTAGAGTAAGATGTCAACTAAACTAATGTAAGTGAGGCTGACCTGTGGCCATGAATGGAGACATGGTGACTCCAAACCTGTGGACTGCTCAGGAGGGACACCTGTCCCTGTAATAGCTCTCAGTGCTAAGACCTCTTAGTGTGCAAATCTAAGCTCTTTTCTGCTCTCCTGACTTGGAAATGGTGTGCTTGAAATGAAAGAAACAAGCATCAGATATTCTTCTTAACAAGAGCTTGCTTTGTGAGAAGGACCAGTGTGACTTATACACCGAGATGACAGTGATGGGGTTACTGGGTTGTCAGCTGGTTTCAGAACCTCACTGGGCAGCACATTTAGTCAGGCTGTGCATCGGCACACATGGACATGTCTCCACTGCCTGGTGTATTGGGTAGGAACCTGTGTGGGTGAAATACTTGAAACTTCTCTGTGGCCCCAAGCCTCTGGCACCACTCTGGTGGGGTGGGAGCTGGGCTACTTTCCTGACCAGTCTGGGGCATTTCAGCCACTGGTCGTATTCCTTGCTTCAAACTGAAATTCAGTTTGGCTTTGAGTATAGGGACATGGTGGTGGATTCATCTACTTCAGTATTTGTTTTGACCAAATGTTTATTTTTCTAGTGCATTTTTCTAAGTCAAAGTGGTGAAAATATGTAACTTTAGTATGCATGACTGGGTCTTAAACAATAAAAATTCCTTTAAGGTTGAATATGTGTGGAATCCTTTTGTGACAATGACAATTTGGGTACAGAGACTGAGATCTGTTACTGGCAGGTGAAGCCAGGAGGGCACAAGCATGAAGGTTATGCCAGGGAGCACAGAGGAGAACCGAGTCAGCTACGTTTAGGAGAAGAAATTTGCCGATGTTGAGTTCTGGAGGCCCAGCCACGCTTCTCGGTACTGGCCTCAAGTCCTGCCTGTCCGCAAGAGCTCTGAGGTAAGCACATGAGGTAAGTACACACAATCCACAATCTCGTTCAGTCTTCAGGTACCTACATGAGGCAGCATTACTGGCCCTGGCGGAAAATGAAGCAGCTGGCGTTCACTCCCTAGAGCGGGAGAGGGGTGTGCCTTAGCTGTTACTCCCCCAGGCAACCCGCCCTAGAGAACAGGCAAAGAAGGTAGGAATATTTTAAAGAGTGAGAAAGTTTTATTCATAGAGACAGGCTTCCTTTCTGGAAATATAACACAGCAAGTCTTTATATCTGAGACCCAGATTATAACAGCATGTTAGTCCATAAGGAACTCCAGACTCCCTGAGGAGCTGCAGGTGCAGCTTGACCAACTCTGGTAGCACACATGCTAAGGTGTCTTTACCTGTCACATCTGTGTCCCTACGGAGGGTCTGGCAGTAGAGGTGCTGAGGCAGGAGAGAAACTCCCACACAGCACGCAGACTTACCGTTCGCTGCTGTTGGCGCAACCAGGAAGTCCTCCCGGGCAGCGCGATGGCTCTGCAGGCGCCTTTCCTGAGGAGGCTGGAGCTTAAGCACGGTCTCTTTCTCAGTTTGGAAAATGGGAGCTAACAACTCCAGTCCTTCTTAGCGCACAGCTGCAAGAGGATCCACAGAGGCCCTTTTGCGTGATCAGAATCAGGGTTCTCAGTGCCGACTCCTCAGGTTACGGTGTGGCGCTGCCACGGTCAGTGGCAGTAAGAGTGCCATTTCTGCATTTGAAGCTGGTGAGTAGGGCAGGGGGTACCGCTCAGCGGTGGAGCGTGTACGAAGCATGCATAGTGCCTTAGGTAAATCAAGTCAGTGAGTAATAACATCCTTTAGGGACCCCCCCCCCATCACTGTACGTGGAACTCTGGACCTCTGGACCTCTGCGCTGAGCTATACTCCTAGCCTTTTATTTTTAAGACAGAGTCTCAGAGTCACTAAGTTGCCCAAGCTGGGCTCAAACTTGTAATCCTCTGCCTCAGCCTCCTGAGTCCTGGGATTACAGGTAGTGACACCGCATCCACATCCAGCTTCTTAGGGAAATCTTTTAAAATCAGTGTTCATGCTCTACCTGATTAGATGCCAGCCTCTAAGGACAGAATGACCTAGTAAGATACAACTGATTGCCTCTGGGTGATAGTATGAACTTTGCCTCTAAATGAGAAATAGTTTTACGAGCCAGGTAATTCCCTTATACGTCTCCATGTAGACCCAAAGACAATAAGGTTCCTGGATAATCTGGACAAGTTACTAACCTCACTGAGCCTCAGTGTGATCTGTAAATCGAGAAGAAGGGTAACGACCACCTTACAGGAACGTTTATACATCACGTCACTCTTAGCACACAGCTAGACAGCGTCTGTGCATTACTCTTCACCTGAGGACACAGGCACTGCGTGGCCTGAGTCTCCCAGCAGTGATCAGGACACCAGTAAGGAAGCTGATGGGTTTGGGAGCCTAGAAACAGGATGGGCAGATCACAACAGGAGGACAGAGATGAACAGCAGCTCCTATGAATAAGCATATGCGTGGCTTCTGCTATCAACCTACATAAATCAAATGCACGACATTTAGCTACTCACTTCAGCTTGATGCATAAAAAGAAAAATACAGTGCTTATAGCAGTACAATTTGTAATAGCTAAATCTTGGAAACAACCCAAATGCCTATCAACTGCAGAATAGATAAAAAAAGACGTATTTTTATACAATGGAGTACTACTCAGCTATAAAGAAGGATAAACTTGAGACTGACAGGTAAATGGATGCAATTTGAGACCATACTCATAAGTACACTCATAAATAAATCAGATTTACATGTGTAAACATTGTATTGTCTCCCTAGTGTAAAAAAATGAAAGTAAGTAAGATCCAAAGTATACAATAGCTATTGTGAAAATGAAAGAGGAAGAAATTATTCAAAAAGAAAGAGCAACTGAGATGGGAGAAAGGAGAAACAGGAAAGGATTATATACATAATTATACTACTAATCTGTTAGTTCATCAATAAGAACAGACTCTGCTCTCATTCTTGGATGATTTTTTTTCATGCCTATATCTTGTGATCTGAGCAATTACTCTGAAGATAATGATATGCGATATATTAACCATTTTTAATCTATTATATTGTTATGAAATTTGGTATAATTTCTACTTTTTTCATTTTAAAATTAAAAAAATTTTTTAAAAGAAAAAGAAATGCAGTCAAGCAAAGACCTATACAAAAAGGCTATCCTGCTTCGCATTAGAGCCAAGTCACGGTTAGATCCAGAACATCAAAGTGATACTGACAGCTGGGTTCACAGCCATTCTTTGGCAGCATCTTTGCTTATCAAGTTTTATTTCCCAGCCAAGTACATTACATTACCAACCTAGAAAGTGAACTAATCCACCATGGGCCCACCAGCTTCCTCACAGCGGTAACTAGGGCGAGGTGGCAGCCGCTGCAGTGGCCCCATGCATCCCTAGCTGGACCACGCCACTGACCCAGGAGCCAGGGCCCTCTATCGGCAGCCCTGGGGGTAGCCAGGCCTGTTCCTAGCGATGAAACACCGAGTGACTCACCCGGAATTAAATGACACCTTGAGGTCTAATGATTCCAAACAGTCTGTGTGAAGTATGATCCTGGGCTTACTCAAAATGCTGGTGTTATTTACTTTTGTGTTCTCATTCAGCACTCGTGGGCAATTTGGTTGAGTCAAAAGTGAACTTCCTATTAACAGGCAGAACTAATATTCTTAGGAAATGACCAACCAAAGGAGAGACACCGCCCCAGTTTTAAAAAATAGTTTCTTCAAATTAGTATCAAAGTTATGAGAAAAAAGTAAAAAAGTTTATTGGACTTTGTTACATTACTTTACACGTTAGTACTGATTTTATTTTGAATTATGATGCAAAGTAGAGACTCGGGGCACCGAAATTCTTTGAAGTTTGAACCTTTAGTGCTCTTACTGTAGCTCTTCTGGTGTTGAGGCAAGTGGAGAACCTGCTTTACTCGGGCCAGATCAAGACCCACACCTGCCTACCTCACAAATCCTTCAAATCCTTTGCAGCTTCCGCTCTGTGTGTAAACCGGCCACAATCACTGGTATCAGAAAAGCAGTTTCAACAATTCACAGCAGGCCCTGCCTCCCTACTCCCCACCGCCTGCACTCCAGCGGAGACTGTTCCTCTTCATTCTGTAAGAACACCTCAAATCCAACTTCCAGCAGCTCTGGAACATTCCCAGCCTCATATTAGCCCACACCGAGATTAGCAGCTACTGTAAACAGTGCCTGATGTGGGCTAACCACTCTGTGAAACAGCTCTATTTAAAACCTTATGTATAAGGTGCTAATACTAAGCAAGCAGAGGCAGAGAATCTGGCCGGGATCATAGAGCACAGTATACACTGGGTATCAGCTGACCAGCTTAACAGCTAGAAAACTGCAGAACTGGGCTGCCGCCTTCATCTCTGTATCACAACCCGGCTTCTTCCTGCTTCCATCTCAGGGGAGCTACCATTTCCTTGAATACTAAACCAGATCCACCAAAGAAATCAGCTTCTCCTCCATAACTAACCAACTGCCAGTGTTAAAAGTCTACTTAGCGGGGCTGGGGATTCAGCTCAGCGGCATAAGCACCTGCCTTGCAAGCAGGCAGTTGTGAGTTCGATCCCCGGTACCGATAAAAAGGAAAAAGACAAAAAAAACAAGTCTACTTAGCAAGTTGCTCCCTGGTATCAAATCTCATGGGTTGTCCCAGTAGCTCTCTAAATCCAACCACTTTCTAGCGGCCAGTGACTAAAGACATTACATTATCTGCTCATGTCACTCTGAATACTCTTCCTGCCACGCTCAACACAAGGTCTAAGTTCTCACGAGGGCAGAAGGGCACAAAGCCCTCCCCACTCAGGCCGCAGATCCTTCCCCCATTCCAGCTCGATGGAACGTCCTTTCCCATCTCCCTGACTTTAGCATCCGACTCTGGCCACCCTGCAGCGTGTAATCTCGCTCTCCCACTTCTCTCTCAGCAGCCTCCCGTGACAGCTCCTGGTTTAGCCAGCACTTTCTCCAGAAGTCCAGCAGGACACCCTCTATCCGGGTACTTCACTTGAGTTCTCTGCAGTTTTGGTATGATGGCACTAATTTACTGGATTACAAACACCCAAGAGCTCACTTTCACTTCCCTTAAACCCAAGCCCAAATGAAAGAGCTACGTGTACCCAGTCTATCATGGATGGGGTGTCTATCCATGCCGCAGAATCTACAGGGCCTGGCACAGAGAAAGCAGTGAATCGCTGCAACGGGTTTTCACTCTACCTCCTTTACTATTTTGGTTCTTGTGAGACAGGGTCTCACTCCGCGGTCCGGGTGGCCTCGCTCCTAAGTGCCGAGGTTACAGGTGCACAAGTGCACCGCTTCTCCTCCTCTATCTGCTGTCTCAGATGTTTCCTGTCAGTGCTTACCTGTCTTTTAGCCACCAAAGTCTCACCTGGGGAGGATCCGTAAGGTGAGTTTTAAATGAGTTCAAGGCTAGGTTCACTGGTCAGGTCATCAGTTTGGTTTTTTTCTTTTGGTACCAGGGATCGAACTCACCTCGCGCTTGCCAGGCAGGCGCTTATGCCACTGAGCTAAACCCCCAGCTCCAGGTCATAAGTTTTTAGAAGGAAGAGGAGCATCCTGGCTAGATACCAAATAAACTGTGACTGACCAAAAATAACAAATGGCTGCTATGTCAGAAAGCTGTTAAAGAAAGGGCTTTAAAAGCTTAATATCTTTCTATTTTAATCAAATACCTTTAGTGCAAATATAATAAATTTACATGCACTTTACTTTTACATACTCATAACAAGAAGATTACATATACACTGCAGTGTTTTCCCAACTGAATCTTCATTTTAATCAAACCTACAAAGCATGTATTGAAATTAATATATATGGCAACGCCACAGACTTGTATCAAGCAGCATCAATGCTGTAATATAAAAAAGTAAAGAAACTCAAGATGCAGAAGCAGTAGCCTTCTCAGCAACCACTCTTCTGAGGAAGGACTTCCTCACGCAGCCCTCGCCCGAGAAACACACTGCTACACCTCTAAGAGTTACTCACTGAGCAGTGCGCTTATATTACAGACCTTCACAGAGGAAAATGTCATATAAATGCATTATTTTTTGCTTTGTAAGGAGACTTCAATAGAAATATATTAACCATAGCTTCAAATATCCAACATTCTTCTTCTAGTATTTTAAATCAAAGCTGTAAGAACCTGTAGGTCTTTATAAAGAACTTTCCTCACAGCACAGCTGTAGTTCACTTTGACACATAAAAATGTTCTCTTTGTGCTATAGCCTTACAAATAAACATAATATACATAGAAACGAGAAGTTCAGATTCTGCACTGAACGTTATTCAATCTTGCCTTTTGCTATTAACCTGAATACAGGCAAACTGGCAAAGCATTCACTTAGTGGTTTAGTTGAAGCAAAGTTAAAAGGACATGAATTTTCAGCAAAGGTGACCTTTATGAGCTTCGGCAGCATCCTTGGCACCAGAAGTTTAGCTGAAGTCCCGATTGGTGAGGATAATTGGAGCAATGAGGGTCCAGGCGTACAGGAGGAGGCACACCCAGCTGGAACTAATCTTGACCCACACAGCTGACCACCTGCTGGACACGGGCTGGAACGTGGCATTGGGGCTAGAAAGAAAGAGCAGCAAGTAAAGGAACCTCACCAGGTGTGTCACCACACACCTGTAATCCCAGCACCTGGCAGGCTGAGCCAGGAGGATCACTGTTGTAAGTTCAAGGCCAGCCTGAACTGCACAGTGAGACCCTGTCTCAAAAAAACCAAAACAGGCTGAGCGGCACAGCCCCTGCCTGACAAGTGCAACATCCTGAGTATGATTTCCAGTACCATAAAATAAGAGTGAACAGATTCTGTGGTCAGGACAGTGGCTAAAGACTTCAAGGCAGTGCAAGGGCTAAGCGGTCCTCCCCGAGTTTTGTCGGTGCCACCTACTTGTACCAGCTGGTGAAGGTCATCATGATGTACAAGGAAGCCAAGGCGAACATCAGGTGGCAGGTGCAGTAGCTGTATTGCACACCCTCTTTCTCATTGTCCACAACCCGCCGAGGCTGCCCGTCCTCTTCATAAGTTGTATCACCAAGGATCACACTGTCACTCCCGGAGAGGGTCAGCTTCTTCACCTGGGCGTTGCTGGAAGTGCGGATGCTGGAAAGTGATCCCAAGGAAGATAAATCAGGAAGGAACCATGAAAAAACGCTGCCTTTGGCTGTAAACTTGGGCTATTTTGAGTGCCCCTGCTTTGGGTACAGAAGCTTTCTGAAGGCTCCACTTTAAGTTCTTGAGCTGCTGCGTTTTCCACACCCCTTGCAACCCTCCCTACTGAGCTACATCCGTTTCCCTTATTCATTCATTCATTAGCACTGAGGACTGAACCCAGAGTGTCTGCATTTTGCTACATTTTCAGCTTTTTTTTTTTAATTATATGGCAGAAAGGGTCCCACTAAACTAAGTTGCCTCAGCTAGACTTGAATTTGTGATCCACCTGCCTCAACCTCCTAGAGTCCTGGAATTATAGGCATGTGCTGCAAGGCTTAGTTTTTTTTAAAAAGCAGGTCTAAATATGTATCCAGGCTGACCCTGAACTCACAAACCTCCTGCCATAGCTTCCTGAGTGGTAGTATTACAGGCATGCACGACCTTGCTGAGCTCTGCCTTCCTCCTATTACAAGAACAGTATTCACAGGAGTTACTACTCAGTGGCTCATTCTGAAGCATACTATGTGCAAATTATCTGCTACCATGACTGGTGAATGTGAACAGCTGCCTCTTCTCCACTGGGAATGTGCCAGCCTCCTCCCAGCTAACACTCATCTCAGCCGCATCCTCTGGGAAACCTTCCCTAACATCACGCCTCACTAGGCTTCTAATAGCCTCCTCCCACCTCCTGCAGCTGCCCAGCACCCTTCTGCTCCTGGTCATCCTGTGTTGTTTGTTTTTCAAAGAACTCCTTAATAGTACTTATAGTCAGCGAAGCAATTCTGGACACTCCCTACAAACGAGTTATATGACCAAGTGAAAGAACACGTGCAAATAAAAGGACAAACTACATGATCAAAAGAAAAAGTGCTTAACAAAACCCAATACCCCTTTCAAGATAAAAACCCTCATCTAGATCAAGAAAAGGGCAAGGATCCCAAAGAAGTATTAGCAGATGACTTGATCTTATACATAGAAAATCCAATAGGACATATACACATAAACTATTAGAACCAATAAATTAAGTTCCCCAAGATTGCAGAATACAAGATCAATATATAAAAAGCAATACAAGCGGGGCTGGGGATTTAGCTCAGCGGCATAAGCACCTGCCTTGCAAGCAGGCAGTCGTGAGTTCGATCTCTGGTACCGATAAAAACGAAAAACACACACACACACAAAAAAGCAATCCAAGCATGGTAGCACATGCCTGTAATCCCAGAACTTGGGAGGCTGAGGCAGGAGAACTGCACAAGTTCAATCAACCAGTCTGGGGTATGTAGTGAGATGAAGGCCCATGGGAACTACACAGTGAGACTTTGTCTCAAAAAAAACAACAACAACAACAACAACAATTGTATTTCTATACTCTAGAAATAAACTAAAAATTTTAAGACAATCTGGGCATGGAGGCACACTCCTGTAATCCCAGCATTCAGGAGGCTGAGGCAGGAGGATCACTGCAAATTCGAGATAAGCCTGGGTTACAAAGTGAGCCCAAGGCCAGCCTGAACTGCCTCAAAAAATTTCATTTGAATGATCTGAATCATGATTTCATTTACAATACCATGAAAAAAGAATACAATAGTTAAGAAGTTTAAGATCCATACAAAATAATTATAAACCACAAAAAAAAAAAAAGAAGACCTACCTAAATGAGAGAGCTCAATGTCCTGAGTTCAATCTCAAGTACCACAAAAAAAGTAAACTTTTTAAAATTTATGAATCAACTGATTTCTGACAAGGATGCCGGGACAATTTAATGAGGGATAGCATAGCTTTTTTCATCAAATAATGCAGAACATCTTACTATCTACAGGTAGAAGAATGTTGGACCTCCTACCTCAACCTATACATAAAAACAATAAAAAGACAATTTTTTTTTCCTTCTTGAGACTGGATCTCACTATGTAGCTCAGGCTGGGCTTGAACTCACTTTGTAGCCCAGGCTGGCTTGAAACTTGCAGCATTCTCCTGACTCACCAGCCCAAGTGCTAGGATTACAGGCATGCACCACCACACCTGGCAAAGACAATCCAGTTTAAAAACAGGCCATAAATGTAAACAGACATTTCTTTACATAAAATATATGAATGATCAATAATTACATGAAAAGATGCCCATCATCATTAGTCATTAGAGAAATAATCAAAACCATAAGGAAAATGCTATGTATCACACCCTCTAGTATGGTTATAACAAAAAGAGACACTGTAATGGTTAGGAGATGACAGAGCTAGAGAACTCAAGCACTGCTAAATGTACAAATAAATGCAGCCACTCTAGAAACACTCTGGCAGCTCCTCAAAAGTTAAAGCACTAACCATGTAACTCATGAATTACTGACTATATATTCAACAGAACTAAAAACAAACAGCCAAGTCAAACAAGTTGGCACATGTCTGTAACCCCAGCACTCTGGGAAGCTGAGGCAGAAGAATCAGTAGTTCAAGCCCAGCCTGAGTAACTAAACTTAGTGAGACCTTGTCTCAAAACAAAAAGAAAAAAAGGGCTGAGCATATAGCTTAGTGTAAAAACCCTGGGTTCAATTCTCCTTCCCGATACTCCCAATACAACTACATGAAAAATGTGCACACAAATATTAATAGCTGCATTTTTCACAAAAACCCCAAATGTCTATTGACTGATAAATAGGTAAAACAAAATTTGGTACACCTACAAAATGGAAACAGCATTTCCAAAAACAGAAAAAAAAAAAAAACACCAGAAAGGAATTAGTACTGAAACGTACCACAACATGAATGAACCTTAAAAATACTCAGTGCAAAAAGCCAGTCAAAGGCCACAGATTGCATGATTCCATGCACAGTCACACACCATATAGGATCCTCAGCTGAGCTCAGGACGCCTGTGTGGCTGGCACTTCCGTCTCGGTTTATGTAAGGTCAGTCCACAATGTTCATGCAACAACACATCACCCAGGGATGCATTCCTCATAAAGCACCGTTAAGCCTATTTATGAAATGGTCTACTAGAAAAATCTACAGACACACAAAGGAGATCAGTGGCTGCCAGAAGCAGGCAAGCGAAGGACAGGCAGTGGCTGCTAGTGCTAGTGGGTTCTTTCTCCAAACAGCAGAGTTTTGTGTGTGTGGCAGTGGGTCAAACCCAGGCCCGATGCTAGCAGCACTACTCAACTACACGCCCACTCAAAAGTGTTTCAAAACGGCCATGAGGCTTGTGCAATCCTGTGACCACGTTAAAAAGTTAGTGAACTATGTTACTTGAGGAGGACGGATTTTATAGTGTAAGAATTCTATAGCATATACTGGGTGCGGCGACCCATGCCTGTAAGCCCAGCACTCAGGGGGCTGAGGCAGGAGAATCGCTGTGAGCGCTAGGCCAGCCGGCCTACATAAGCGAGTTCAAGTCCAGCCTGTACTACAGAGCAAGATGCTGTCTCAAAAAAGCCAAAAAATTAACTAATTCAATCATTAATTTAAAAAACTGTTAGGCCAAAAGCAAAGCAGTCAGGGACAACAAAGAAACAAATAACCATACCTCTGTGCCAGTAAAACTTTATTTACAAAATAGGAAGACAAGCCAAGGGGCTGTAGTTTGCCAATTCTTGTTCTAAGCAATTTTTTGAGACACAGGGTCTCAGACATAGTACGCAAGTGCTCTGAGCTACATTCCCAGCAGCACCCTTCACGTTATGCTTTTTTTTTTAATCAGTGATCGAACTCATGACTGCCTGCTTGCAAGGCAGGTGCTTACACCGCTGAGCTAAATCCCCAGCCCACTTTATGCTTTTTTTAAAAAACTTGTTTTAGTTTTTGAGGCTCTCACTATGTAGCTTAGGCTGTCCTTAAACTAGTGGTTCTCCTGCCTCAGCCTCCTGAGACCTGGTATTATAGGTGTGTGCCACCATCCCCAGCTCCTTCCGTTTTGAAACTAGACCTCTGTGAAATTGCCCGGATTAGCCTCAAACTTAAACTCCTCCTGCCTCAGCCTCTAAGCAATTGGGACTACAGACATGTACTTCTGCACCTGGCCTAAGCAATCTTTTAAAAATTTAAATCTATATTCATTATGTGGTAAGCCATCCAAATACAATGATAAATTTATGTATCAGAAAGTATGTATACATACATTGTATGTTCCTATTTTAAAATTATGTATCAAGTGATATAGCATGATGCAAGTACAATTACATATAAAATTATATCTGCAGAGATACAAACAATTAACAAAGGAAAATAATCTAAAATATGATGCACCAAAATGTTACTTGTGGGGGAAGCAGATGTGGACACCGTCTCTTTTTTTTTGGTACCGGGGATCGAACTCTCAACCTTGTGCTTGCCAAGCAGGTGCTTATGCCAGTGAGCTAAATCTCCGGCCCCAAAATTACAAATTCATCTCCTTATTTTATACATATCTTCTCTTATTTTACAAATGTACATAAACCTGTCCTTGACAATTCTGGTTATTTCTTAGTTTAAATGACTAAAGTAGAGCCCCGCATGGTGCTACACATCTGTAATCCCAGCACTCTGGAGGCTAAGGGAGGAACACCATTATGAGGCGAAGGCCAGCCTGAGCTACATAGTGAGACCCTGTCTCAAAAGCCAGAAAAATAAATCAATAAATAAATATTTAAAGTAATATCTGCCATTATATAGAAAGCATCAATCACAATGAGTGGGAAGATGGGTATTAATGGGTAACATGCTGCATCTGGGGTTTCTGATTAATTGGAAACTTTATATATTCATATACATATATACGTAATTCTACAGTTCAATTATTTATTGCAATCAGAAATTAAAGACTTTTAGAATCGTTTTCACACTGCTAGTCATCAGACACAGGGCTATAAGCATGCCAGGCAAAGTCTTCACCACTAACCTGCACCTCCAACTCCAAGATTTTTTCTCTAAAGAGATAACCCACTTGATTTTGAGAGCCACTCTTCTGGCTTATAGAGGGTCAAGTGAAGATTTTATCCTCCTATAAAAAGGAGAAGGCATCTCTTCATGAGTGGGAGGGATTATCTGATGAGATGATTTTCTGAACTGTAAGGAAATATATCGAGCTGAGTAAATCAGACGAATAAAAGACCTTTCATTAGACAGCCTCGATGTTTCACTCCTCACACTGGTTTCAAAAGCAGAACAGCTTCTCCTTGACTCCATAATTTTCACATGAGTGTTATACTAAGTTCCTTTTAACTTACCTAGAATACACAAGGCAGACAAAAAAGACAAGCATTCCCAAAATGTTCTTGGCGTTCAGGAAGTTCTCTGAAGTTGGAGCTGAGGTGGGGACCGCAGCAGTTGTGTTTGCAGGAGCCATGGTCGGCGCAGCTATGTGTGTGAGGATTTTCAGCAGGCTGGGGTTGCAGGCCTCGTCTGAAAGGGGAATTGCACAGCCGTAGTGACAGCTCCTCTGCACTAAGGAGGGTCTGAGGCTGCCTGCAGACCACTCAGTCCACAAGTGTGTGTGCTGTGCTGAGAAAACCTGAAACTCAGCAGCTGGTAACATGCTTATGTCACAACTCGTCATTAAATTTTAGAAACAAAAAAGAAATAACATTTTCTGTCAGATTTTACAAATGTCGATTGTGACAGTATTGGCTTTTATGGTTTAAAGCAGCGGTGGTGAACCTACGGCACAAGTGCCACAGTGGGCTGTGTCACTGAAAGCTCTAAAAGATTCACCATCACTGGTTTAAAGGACCAATCTTTTTAGTTTTATAGTTCCAAAGCTTTCTGCAGGAGCTTACTCCTGATTTCCTTTCAACATAGTTACTTAATAAAAATTATGCTGGGGTAGAGTGTATGCAATTCTTGTTTACCTTTAAAAAAGATCATAGCATATCCTATTGAGAAATAATCCTATAGTAACTATAAAAGGAGATTTTCTCCAGCTACTTGTTAGAACCTGTGACATCTAAGTAAAATTCAATTAAAATAACACTACAAAAGGCCAAAACAAGGCCACCTGTGTCCAGTGTTTGTTGTACTCTAAAAAAATAGCTTCGTTATATGTGTATTATAGCAAACCTGCAACGTGGCTTAATAAATGTGTTTTTTTTATCCTTTTTCCCTAACTGATACGTTAAGTGACCTAATTGATATGTTGAGCAATACTCTCCTCTGTAAAGAATTGCAAGAATCTCACCTAACTGATATGTTAACCATTGTTGCCCTCTACAAACTACAGAAGTTGTGCTAAAACAAGCTAACAAGGGTTGTTAATCACTGTTAGGAGCCTCTATTCTCCGCTAAAGAGATAAAGAAAACTAGGATGGCCCACTAATTTACACTTGTTTGAAGTAACCTGCTTGTGTGCAGAGAGATTTGCCTATGAGTTTAACCCTTTACCTGACCTTGATTCCCTTCCCAGAAAGAAAAAATATAACCGCCATTTTCTGTTCTGTATGGCGCCTTATTGCCTCCCTCTCCCCTTACCTATCTATCTAGGCTAGGCCATAAAGAATTTGGGTTTCTGATGACCTCTTCCCGACCCGGTGATGATCTGTCATAAAATGAGCCTGCCCCAATTTTAAGAACTGTTTAGCTTCAAAGAAATTACCAGGAAATACTATGGCCCAAACCCCAATCAGTGCTTTCCTTTTGTTCTGTATGCATCAAATGAGTTAGATATCAGATCTTTGTAAAACTTAAGTTTCAGCTTCTTGTAACTCTTGACCCCTTTGCACCCACTAGTGAAAACGAGCTGCCCTGGGATAATTAACTCTCCACTTTCTTCTCCAAATATTGCTGCAGATGTGCCACTCCGAGATAATGTCAGTCTGTAGGATGGGAATAATTTAAAAAGCACCAGGAACTCCCAAGATTGTCAGAGCTAAGTGGACAACAATACAAGTTTGATGGCTCTGCAGGTTTCTTTGTCCTCCCCCGCAACCCCCTTTCCTCCAGCCTCTTTTTAAAGTCCTCCCTTCAGTCTCTGGGGCACAGTCTCCAAATTGACCTGTCGCCAGGCCTGAAAATAAAGCCTTTGCTACCTAAATTTTCGGTCTCTTGCTTCCTTGGATTTTATACCGGGGCCAAGTTATAATGGTGTTCTTGACTAGTACAACTCAGTCCTGGCTTCACAAAACCTGGACTCTCTAAAGGACTGTGGTTCTTCAGGCTGCCAGCCACAAGTAATTAAGAAGAGATATGAGGAATGAAACAGTATCTACAGACCTTCGGTAAGCGCTATATATTCATGTGTAATTTCTATTCGTTTCACATTTGTTCTGACTCTAGTTTTGGGAGCCCCCAAAGGAACATTTCTCCACCTTCACCGAATGAGTGAGAACGACACTCCCTTACCAGGTTCGTTGGTCATGGCCGACCACGTGAGGTACTGGATGTACAAAGTGATGACAGAGGACTGCAGGAGGCCAGAACGCGGCTGGTGTTCCTATGGAGTCAAAAGGAAAACAACGCCATGGGAATCCCAAGGGCTGGCTTTCTCACAGCCAATGTAATTCCCTGGGATTCGCTCATCTGGGAGTAACACAGAACCTTCCGATTGTGCTTGAGAGCTGAAAAGACGGCAAGTACTCCTTGAATATGAGTTAGCCTGCAACACTTTATGATGAAAGATCTACTACTGAGTTCCAAGGCCTGAGTTCATACCCCTGCAAATGCCTGCGTATGACACAGAGGGGCGGATTCTCTAGTCCCCTGATGTAACAGAAAGTCCAAACTTGGCTCTACCATCATCTATCTAGGTGACTGAGTTTTTCCACTTTTAAAAGGTGAGATGGTATCTAGATATTACATCTACAACTCTAGGAATGTTTCAAAGTCTTGTATTTACTTACTGATGCTGGTGATCAAACCCAGGGACTTACCCAGTTTAGGCCTGCATTCTCCCACTAAGCTACTACAGCTATACATAGTACTTATAAAATGCAACACAAAAGCAGGCACTTTGCTTTTAAATTAAAATCAGCCATTTTTTTGCAAGCTTAACTCCCCTAAAGTATCTTGGCTAATTCCTCCTAAGAATCTCTCATAATTTAAACATTTCTTAAGAACTATACATTTTCAAGTTACCAAGCTTCTTTAATCACAGTGAAATTAGTTCTGATACAGCATATTTATTAAGTTGCTAGGTATGAAGAGACTATCATAAAATGGGAAAAATATTTAAGTGGATAAACACAGACATAAATTCACTAAAAGGCTACACAGGTTTAAGCTCAGCATTATTTAAAATCCTTTCACAGAGGAAGCAGAAGAAAATAAGCCTACCTGAACTTTGGAGTGGATTGATATAACAGAAACCACAATGCAAAGGATCACATTGATGCTGATGAAGAACTTGTTTTCCGTGCAGTCATCTGGTTTGGTGTAGTATGCGCAGAGCAGCCCAACAAAGACGATTGACAAGATGTAACATAAGCTTGTTAAAGAAAGTAAAACTGGAAAAAGGGAAACCAGTATGAATGTCCACAATTCTAATGAATTTTTACATGTCACACCAATTTCCTTCTATATCAAAATGAAGAGGCATTAATTCACTTTTACGGTAGTTCATAATCTACAGCAAAATTGCTTAGGTGCCAAGGTTAAAATCTCAGGTTGTGGGTTGAGTGTGACGGTGCATATATGTAATCTCAGCACTCAGGAGGCTGAGACAGGAGCATCACCATGAGTTCAGGACCAGCCTGGATTACAGATTGAGTTCAAAGTCAGCCTGATGTATATAAGACCCTGTCTCAAAAAAAATAAGACAAGAAAAAACACAACACAAAACAAATTCTCAGGTTTATTAATTTGGCTTAATGTTAAATTCTAAAATCCACCGAACAAGTGAATTCATTTCCTGGTTTACCTCATGCGGTTTCATGAACTGAATAACCAGGTATTTGATCACTACAGCTGGAGTAAATGGCTAACTATGTGCTAAATAATGTACATTGTAAACTTTCCTCAGCAACATAGTTGATTCCTGGGCCCCCAGATGACACAGTTCACAAGCTACATGCCAAGGATGCTGTCAAGAAGAAACAAAACATGCATCTTTTTCAGACAATTTTTCCTCCACAGCCACTGCCTACCTGAACATGTTTCCCATCACAAATAATGGCACTATGTGGCTTGCTTGCTATTTAGAAATGTCTACCAAAATGCTCTTTTCCATTCACAAGGATCATCAACAGTTAGCTGTAAAGCTCTAAAATTAGAAACCATGAAACATACAGAACACTAAGTTAGCTTGTGCTCATCTCAAAGCACAGACTTACCTGAGAAAATCAGTTTCTACATTATGTATTTCAGTGAATGTTTACTGCTTTTTTCAACTAAATATACAAGGTTTCTTTACTGAAAAAGAACTGGGAATGCAGTTCAGTGTGAAGGCCCTGGATTCATTCCTCAATAATAAACAAAACAAAAGAAGTAGAAGAGTTTAGAGATTCCCAGCTCAAATGAAAGACAAAAACTAAAATAGTACTTCAAACAATTTAAGTGATCAAGAATAGAATAAAGGTTAAGCACATTATAGTAAACTGTGTCATGGAATACCAAGGAATTACATGGAATGGAATCCCTTGCAACTGTTAAATGAATACACGCCTATACACAAATATTCATCATATAGAAAGTGAAAAGAATAAATCATAAAATAATGCATAGTATGATCCTGTTTGCATTTAAACGCAAAAATATATGTGCATGTAAATACCCTGAGTTTGGTATCAGCAGCTATATCTAGAAAAGCGGGGGGGGGGGGGGCCTGTAGAGACGTAGAGAATTCCATGTTCTGTTCCTAAGAAACTTTTCTTTTATAGTACTGGGGATCAAACCCAGGGCTATGAAATAAGTATGCTACCTGTTAACTACATCCCCAGTCCTGTTCTTTACAAATTTCTACCATTTATGTTTATGGTAAAAATAGTTGTTTGTTTGTTTTTTTAAAAAGCTCTAAGTCTAAAGCTGGGTATGATATATGCCTATAATCCCAGCAGAGGCTGAGGCAGGAGGGCCAACATTTCAAAGCCAGCCTGAATGACATGGCAAATCCCTATCTCAAACACATACACACACACACAGACACAGACACAGACACACACGCATATACACACACACACACACAGCCAGAGCACAGTGGGACATTCCCCTACTCTCAGCCCTCTGGGAAGGTGAGACAAGAGGACTGCAAATTCAAGTTCAGCCTGGGCAACTTAACAACATACTGAGAACTTGTGTCAAAATAAAATAAAAAAGGGCTGGGGATATAGCTCAGTATGAAGGCCCTAAGTTTCATATCTAGTACTAAAAATAGGAAAAACAGGAATTTGATACACACACAAAAAGCATTTAAACATTCATGCCACTTGACGCGCTACTTACAGGAATTTAGCCTATGGAAATAATCAGAAATGTGCTCATTCTAGGAATTCATTGCTATACTGTAAGTCCCAATACATACACAAGTTTTTTTTTTAAGTTTGAAAGCAGTCAGACAGGGCTGAGTACAGCTCAGCGGTACACCACTTGCACAGCATGTATGAAGCCCTGAGTTTAGACGCCACCCTGCACAATGTATTTTCAAAAAACCAACCATTTTACATATAACGACTTGGTTTATCCTTTTTTATATTCAAAAGACACACCGGTACATACAGAAAACAGACAACAAAAAACCAGACTAATACGTTAACATAAGCAGTAGTTATGGTATGTCAGGGTTATGGGAGAATTTCATTTTTGATACTCAGGGCCCTGCACATGGTAAGCATTCATTCACTCTACCAGTGACCTATACCCAAACTTAAAAATGTTTCCTTTTGTGATCTTCTGCTTTCCAAGCTCCTGACATACGACTATCTACTATAATAGGGGAGGAGAGAAGGGGTGAGGAATTCTAACTTTTTGATTTACTGTTTTTGGTTATCATACTTTTTTGGAGACAGTCTCATTCTCAAGCCTCAGACTCAGTGAGCCTCCTGCCTCAGCCTCTCAAGTACTAAAAATATAGGACTGTCCCCTGCACCCAGCTTCAACCTTTATATTTAAAATGAAGTGCAAAAAAAAAAAAGAAGAAAAAAAAAAAGGAAAAAAAATGAAGTACGGCTCAGTCTTTATCCCTAGTACAGTCCCTTCCCATCATTAAATAAGCTAAAAGTACTACTCTAAACTTAGAAATTTTAAGTATCCTTTTCCCATCAGAACACTTTTAAAAGAAGTGTAAGATCACACTCTGAATAAAGCAGTGAAGGGCTGTCATCCAAATCTCCCTGAAGTATGTGGGCATGTATCCCGTATGTAGAACCTATCTGAATTCCCTGACCATGAAAACAAGGTTGTCAAAACCAGAATTAATCTTTTTGTTTGTTTGTTTGTTTGTACCAAGAATTGAACTCAAGTCCTAGAACTTGACAGGCAGGTGTTTACGCCACTGAGCTATATCCCCGGCCACAGAATTAATCTTAAAATAATAAATATTAAGTGGGAGAATTTAATGATTTGAAATATCTGTGCTACTCCCTTTCATCGATATATGTAATTCACAACTGGTTCAACTAGAAAATTAGTTTTTAGAAAGGCAATTCTACTACAGTGAGTTTACATCTTACAATTAAATTACTGGCGATTTTACTATACACCCCTCTCATGTAGCACCATGGTTCCCGCGGCCGGTTTAGCACCTACCAGTGTACCAGACTCTGGGGTTTCCTTCTTCCTTATTTTTCATACATCTTTCATTCAAAGAGTGAGCCATGTCTACCAAGAGTACCAGCTGGATGAGGATGAAGAGAGCGGCCCCGACCAGGCCAATGACAAACCAGACTACAAACAAAGAAGAAGGTAATTCTTCACCATAGGAATAACACGAAAGAACATAAAATGTTTTAACATTTGAAGCAGATTTTAATTCAGCAGTAGAGCAAAACTATGACAATTCCAAACTCAAAGGCATTTTCTGAGGAGTGTTCTGTTGGATTTCAGCCCTTTTAAAATTGGTTCTAAGCTGGCTCAACCTAAGTCTATGACCTGTCCTTCCAGATAGCTCTGGAAGCCTTCTTTACTTTGCAGGGGATGGGGAGGGTCACAATGGAAATCTCAGCTCTCACTCAAAGGCATGTTAAAGAAGCAGGTTCAAACAGAGATAATGGAAAATAGAACACACAGGAATTACAAGTCCTTATACTGACAAGCTCTCTGATTAACTTTGTCTACTGAGATAAATTATTAAAATATTAGGAAAAGATTAACACGCAGTTTCAGAAAAGCTAAGAAATGACATGAATATATCCTATACTTAAATCTACATTCTCCATTAGTACCAAGTCATATAACTGGATACCATCCCATTTAATAGCCAGTTTGCAAAATCGCCAATGGAAATGTAGATCTAAGTTAAACATCTGTAGAATTTGTACATCTTATAGTTCATCTCTCAGTTATGAGCCATACCTGAGGTGAAGCCGCCCTCAGGGATGTAGAAAGATCCAACCATGATACCAACAATGACAGCAATTTTGAAGAACCAAAACCTATTAAAATGTAAAAATGCATGGATGAAATGCTAATTTTACATCTTTACATTGAGAAAAATGAATTTATACAGATAAAAATAAAGCCTTAACAGCAATGCCAGCAGGAAGAGAGGGGGTTGTCAAAAGAATTAAGATGTGTTGTGGACATGAACCAACTCCTTACAGTGAATATAATCATTATTCACTGCAAACATGTACTCATAAAGGTAACCCCAACCTAACTGTTCAGGCTTATTTCTTCACTTGACTTGAAAATACTTCACTAAATACCTCACACACAGGATGACGTTGGCATAGAAATCCAGTCATTTACATTCATAATAAAAGAAGTAAATTTAACAATCTCCCTACCTTCATTACTTGAAGGTAAGAATTATTCTAAAATTATGAGAAATTCTAACAATGTTAACTACCAAATCCTCTTCTTATACAGGATATAAATCTTTGTCCACAGTCACAAGTTCAATATTAGCAAAGCAGAACCAAACTTCCAGTCCATAATCTTTAATAATTGCCTTGTTTTAAAATTATTAGAAAAAGGTTTGTGCTGTTGTTTGATCACTTTTGTGTCTAGATTTTATAACTTGAACAACTAGTTCTGAGATATCCACTTGCAATGTATTAACTAGTTTTAATTTCCTTCTTTTTCTTGTTTGAAACTCTGCATTATTTCTATTCTTTTTTTACTTTTTAAAGATAAAAAAATTTGATTTTATTAGTATATTTGTAGTACATAATGATTATGATTCTCACAGGGAGCTGGAATATGCATGTAATACATCTTAATTCTTTTTTTGTACTTTATCTCCTACCCTTCCTCTGCCTCCCTGCCACCAGCTGTCTGTCCCTCTACCCATTCGCCACAGCTCTATTTTCATTATTTTTCCATCTCCTTTCCCTCCCTCCACCTTTTATTGCCCCATCCATTTGGAAAAGATCTCCCTACTTCCTCCCTTTCTTCTATTTTGTGTGTGGCCCCCTCAATATACATAGGTCTCCTCGTACAAGAGCCACCATGCAGTATTTAAGCTTCTGTGTCTCACTTATTTCACTCAACATTATAGTCTCAAGTTGCATCAATTTTCCTACAAATGACTTAAATTTATCTTCCTTTATGACAGCACAGTACTCCATTTTGTGTAGATACATTTTCTGCATCATTCATCTGCTGATAGGTATATATACTGTTCCCCAAATTTAGCTATTATAAATTGTGCTGCTATAAACATGGGTATACATGTATTTCTGTAATATGATGTCTTTAACTCTTCCAGGAAGACCTAGAAAAGGAGTAACTGGGTCAAACAAATTTCTGTTTTTAGTTCTTTTGCTGAAGCTTTTTTTTTTTTTTGTACCAGGGATAGAACTCAGGACCTTGCACTTGTGCCATTGAGCTAAACCACCTGCCTATTTTTAGTTCTTTTGAGGAATTGCCACACTGATTTCCACAATGTTTATACTACTTTATATTCTCACCAACAATGGAGAGATATATGTTGTTCTCTCCTGCAGCCCCGCCAGCATTTGTTATTTGATTTCTTGATGACAGCCATTCTTTCTGGAGTAAGATGGAATTCAATGCGGTTTTAAAATTTGCACTTCTCTAATGGTCAGAGATGCTGGGCCTTTTTCCATGTACTTTTTGGCAATCTGTACTTCTAAGATATGTCTATTTATTTCAGTTGTCCAGTTTTTAACTGGGTCTTTTATTTTGGCAGGTCTAAATTTTTTTTAGTTCTTTATATGTTCTTGCTGTTATTCCTCTGCCCAAGAATACCTGACAAGTTTTCTCTCATTCTGTAGGTTGTCTCTTCACTCTACTGGTTGTTTCCTTTGCTTTTTAATTTGATATGATCCCATTTGTTGATTCTCTGTATTATTTTTTGTGCCACTGGGGTTCTATTTAGAAAGTCCTTGCCTACGCCTATGTCTTCAAGAGTTTTACCTATTTCATCTTCCAGCAGATTGTTTCTGTTTCAACATTTAGATCCTTGATCCATTCTCATTTTAGTTTAGTGCATAATGAGATATATGGGTCTGACTAACCTTCTCCACATGGGTATACAATGTTCCCAGCACCATTTATTTAATAACTGCCTTGTATGGCAAAATAAAATGCTATCAAGTTTTGAAGGTGGAAGACCTGGCTTCATTCAAGCTCCATCCTCACTAGCAGAGATCTTAAGCAATGCATCTAACTCTTCTTTACTACATCTATTAAGGGTGAATATAATACATACAAAGTTTACAAAACTCTTTTCAGTCTACAAATGTAGTATCTTGCATAGTGTCTGAAGATGTTCAATAAAAATCTAGATACCAGAAGCAAAAGTATTGTTGTTCTTTTTTTTTGGTCTTTTTCCTTTTTATCAGTACTAGGGATCGAACTCACAACTGCCTGCTTGCAAGGCAGGTGCTTATGCCACTGAGCTAAATCCCCAGCCCCGAAGCAAAAGTATTAAAAAAAAAAAAAAAAGACAAGAAGACTCCCTATCCCCTATATCAGTGGTAACGAACCTTTTAGACCTTCCAATGATACAAACAGCCTGTTGCAGCACAAGTGCCACAGGTTCACCACTTCGCTATTTGTTACAGGGCTCTAACTGAAAATGACACCAGGTGTGATGGTACATGTCTGCAATTCCCAGCACTCAGGGGGCTGAGAAGGCCAACCGGGTTAGCCAGGACCACCCTAAACTACATAGTGAGACCCTTCACTCCTCCCCCCAAAAAAAGAAAGAAAATGGCACTAGCTGGACGAGGTGGGGCATGTCTGTAACCCCAGCACTTGCGAGGATGAGTCAGGAGGATTGCCGTGACTTTGAGGCCAGCCTGGGCTACATAATGAGTTCATGACCGGCCTGAATTACACTGCAAGACCTCGTCTCAAAAAGAAAAAAGAAAACAAACAAAGAAACAAAAATGTGACAATTTAAGATAGGTAGAAAGAAGACAAGGAAATCATAACTAACAATTGTACTTTGTAAGCAGACTGTAACTTGCAATTTTCAAGACACTGCTCAAGGTCATAAAATTGACTCATTTAAGAAAGCCAGTTATAGGGGCTTGGCTCGCAGATAAGGACAGCCCCGATGTCAACAGTAGGGAGATAATGAGACCTGGGGAAAGTGAACTCTGAATCCTTTGCAGGTGTGGCCAGGTTTAGGTTCCACTTTCTAAGGTTTGGGTAGCATTTCCTAACCTAACAAGAGGCTCTCAAGAGAAATCTAAACAATAGGTTGTATCTGTACAGAAAGTGAGCAGGTCCTGGCAAAGGAAGTTCCAGAAGGCCTCAAGCCAAAGAAGGAGTCTTGAGAGATTGGGTGAAGGACACCTCAGTGACGAAGGTCAGGCACCTGGAGGCTCAACAAAGGACTTGTTGGACTGATAGGATTTTTCTTGCCCACGAACAAGTTATCCATATCTCTGTTTGTTGTATTTATACTGATAATTTAGGCAAGCCTGTAATTTTTGGAGTATAAAAGCCCTAAACTGGGAGACCCTTTGCCAATCCATTCAGCACCCCTCCCACCCCCGTTAAACAACCAGTGGGCTATTTGCTTTTGCTTTAAAATAAAAGCTACTTTCTGTGTTCGCTCTATAATGATTATTTTGCTCAGTGCGTGCTGTACTATCTTTGCTAGCAAACCCTACTTAAGTCTCTTGCTGGTGAATCCTAAAACTTATTTTTCTGCAATGGGAATCACCAAGCCTGGTACAGTGGGGTGGGTTAACTTTGGGAAAACTCAGAAACTCAGCCCAGTGACAATTTCACATGGGTAATAGACCAGATTTATATGTGGGCCACTGGTACACATTATTTCATTGCTTCTAAGTGAATGGCAACATAAACTGCTGAGGCGAAGTGGATGTACAAATAATTAAGAAGTATTCTGTACATGCACCAACTCCTCATGATAAAGGTGAGCATTATGTACTGCAAATATATACTAATAAAAATAATTTAAAAAGTTAACTGCTGAAGAAGAGTCACACTATACTATATGCAATTAATAAGCAATCTTACGTACCCATTGTGTATTGCTGCTCTGGGATCTTTACTTGTTTTCACGTTAAACATAAGTAAAGAGAAAGCAAAGAAAAAGATGGCCAGCGCAAAGTTGATCCGATACACAGCTTTAAAACCAACCATCACATCACAATCTTTATCAGCCTTTACATCAGTTGCCTCAATTTTAAATCCCCCTTCACAGAATCCGGGAATCTAGGAAGAAAAACAATTTCAATGCCATGGGAATTCCCACATTTGTCAGAGATTCACTCTCACTACAGGAAGACTTGACTTTATAAACTGACTACTTTAGCAACAGCAAGCACTTTTCTCTTTGATTTCTAACAGCCTTGTTACCAAACAGTATAAACAGCTTCTGTTCAAAACTTAAGCGTCTTCCTTTAGCTTTCATGCTAATGAACTTATCTTAAACTCCCCATGAGACTTTCCAATTACAACAGACCTCTTTCTGTCCAATGGTGAAGGACTAGCTTAAAGCTTTTAGGAAAAGAAAATGTCTTGGGATCACTGCCTACACCATCCCTTAATATTAGGGATTGAACCAAGAGAGCACAAAGCTATATCCCAAGGGCTTTTTAAAATTTTATCTTGAAAAAATAAATACAATACAATAAAATACAATTTTATCTTGAGACAAAATCTTGTCAAATTGCCCAAGTTGAACTTGAATTTGTGACCCACTTGTCTCAGCTTCCTGAGTTGCTGTGACTACAGGCTTGTACCACAGAATCCAGCTTTGGGATTCCTTTTAAATTCTTTTTTGCTCTTGAACAGCTATTTCTAAGATGACAACATGTAATCTATTAACTAGTGATTTCTTACTGTTTATTTTTTTTTTGAAACCCTGTATTACTTGTCCCCTTTTACTGTTTTGTTTTGTTTTTTCTTTCTTTAAATAAAATTTTTTTTAAAAGTTAAAAAAATTCTTTTTTGCTCCTGGACATGGTGGCACACATCTGTAATCCCAGCATTACGGAGGCTGAGGCAGGAGTATCCGAGTTTGAGGCCATCTGGGGTTACGTAGCATATTAAAGGGCCAATCTGGACCACAGAAAAAAATCTGTTTTCTCTGGGCTGTTAGAAAGTTACCAACCAAATATTGTAAAACCTAAAAAAATAACCAGTATACCAACAGCACTGTTGCTTCTACTTACTTTCTTCAGCTCAGTTTCCATCATTTCTGTTTGCATGATAATGGACATAATTGTGCCCAGAAAGAGAATTGCAGCATAGATGAATCGAGTCATAGAGGAATTCTTTTTGGGACAGCAACCACACATTAAGCACGATGCACTGCCACAGAGGCATGGAACCTGTAATGAGAACATCATGGGCGACGTGAGATCATCTTATTGCAAAGATACCGGCAAGTAGAAGATGAGGCAAACCAGGCTTTGACAACTTCAACGGAAAGAATTACGTGGCCAAAGGATGGGCTCAGAGTCAACATTATTTCTGCATTTTATTTTAGTAGGTTACACAATCTAACACAACTTTTCCTTTTATTTACTTATTTTTATTTTTTTGTTTTTGAGACAGGTCATATTATTTAGTTCAAGATGTTCTTGAGTTTTCTATGTAGCCCAGGTTGGCCTCAAATTCACAGTGATCCTCCTGCCTCAGCCTCCTGAATGCTGGAATTATAGGCATGCACCACCATAACTAGCTAACTCAATATTTGCATCAGTAAAATGGACTCAATAAAAGAATTTTCCTCCCTCAGACTTACTGCCCTTACTGTTTACTAAGCCTTGTTCCCAAAACTGGTGTTGCAACACAAAGCAATATTACATGGAAACCCTATTATGCCAGTATCTTTTTTTTTTTTTTTTTTTTGGTCTTTTTCGTTTTTACCGGTACCAGGGATCGAACTCACGACTGCCTGCTTGCAAGGCAGGCGCTTTTGCCGCTGAGCTAAATCCCCAGCCCCATGCCAGTATCTTATTGAAGGTTTCTGCATCTACGGTCATTACAGAGTTTGGCCTGTAACTCCTTTTCTTAGTTGTGTCCTTCTCTTGTTTTGGTACCAGGGTAATGTTTGCTTCCAGTAAAGAATTTAGGAGATTGCTTCTCTTTCAATTTCACTAAAAAGTTTGAGTAGTGGTGGTGTTAGGTCTTCTCTAAATTTGTTGTAGAATTCAGCAGTGAATCCGTAAGGGCCTGGGCTTTTCTTTGTTGGTAGGTTTTTAATTACATCTTCAATTTCATTAATTGATATTGATTTATTTAGAACATTTATGTCTTCTTGATTCAGTTTTGGTAGTTCATATGCATCTAGGAATCTATCCATTTTTTCCGCATTTTCCATCTTCTTAGAATACAAGTTTTCCAAATAGGCATACATGATTTGGATTTCTGCAGGGTCTGCTGTAATTTCACCCTTTTTATTTCTAATCGAGAGGATTTGAGTGTTTCCAATTCCTTCTTTATTGATAAAGTTTGTCAAATTCTTTTTCTCTACCAGGGAAGTTTTCTGCCACGACGTCTGTGAACATTGTTTTTTTTTTTAAGTATCATTTGTGCTACCTCCTGCTTTTTCATTCACTTCAGTCAATCGTACATTTTCTTCTTTGCCTCATCTAGCTGCTGCTGGATTGATTTCTCATGGTCTCTTGCCATTTTTCAGAAATCTTTCTTTTCCTGATCACTAACTACAAGCTTGTCTTCTGTATCTGAGATCCTGTCCTCACACTGGCTTCATCTGCTGTGAATACTTTCAATGGAATTTTTATTTTCCTCTGCTTGAATCTGCCTTATGGATCTTTTCTTTCCTATGCTGAGCATTCATGGCTTCCATAATCTTCTTAACCTTGTCTATTTTTTTTTTTGTCTGTATCTGCTCAAGCATCACTAAACATCATCTTTACTGGACACCACCTCTGCAGTTATTTGAGAAATTATTTCTGATTTGTTTTTTCCAGAGCCTCATTCAATTGCTTTTTTGTTATAACTTCAGAGAGATCAGGTGGGAGGCTTTCAGATTGTCCCACTTCATTGACCACTGAGTCTGCCTTTGGTGAACTGGATGTCTGGGATCGCACTTTGTCTTCTCATATTTTTTATTATTATTTTAATTCCTAGGGCGATGCTTATAAATTGCCTACGGTGAGTTGTAGTATTGCTAATATTTAGAACCCTTCAGTAATAACTATTTCACCAAGGTACCTTCCAGGTATAGCTGGTTTTTGGGTTTTGAGTCTTCGATTTGTTGGAGATGAGAAGTTGCTGCTTGTTTTGCCTAGTCCCTGGTTCTTCGGCACTGTGCCACAGTAATTTCTATGATCCTTAGTCAATCTCAGTCATGGATTATCAGGAAGATACTGGCTATAGTGATACCAACAGCATCAAACATAGGCTAGAAAATGACAAACTGAGCTAACTATTAATTTGCCACTTTTAACCATATGAACTAGATTTGTGGTTTTATAACAAAATCTAAAACAAACAATCAAATTATATGCAGTATACAAGTCTTTAATATGTCAACTGTGTCCTCAGAGATTAAAATTTAAAATGGGTTAAAGAGATAACAGAGAAGTGGAAGAAGAGGAAGAGATTACAAGTAAGATTGGAGGACAAAGGGGGATCATGCTAACTTTGGGAAATTGGTGCAGAAGAATACAGGAAAAGAAAGAAGGGAAAGAACAGAACAGAACTATAACCACAAAGAGGATAGAAACCACATGCACACTCATATAAAAACAAGACTGAGAAATGAAGGAGGAAAAAAACTCACAATAGTAAAAAAAATTAGAAAAAAAGTCTACTTCCAGGTTTGTCTCTGCTGTCACTGGTAGATAACATATGAAGACAGAATCCCAATCCATGCCCATCTTTCCCAGCAAGCCAGCAGTAGCTATTTAGTGGGGTAGCAGATAACCTCAGCGAGCCTGCACTTTCTGTCCGAGAGCAGACTCATTCAACTCGCAGCCATTAGCACACTTTCCATGGGTCTGAGCCCAGCTGAGAGCTGCTAGATGGAGGTGGCGGTAGGTCTGACTCCTGAGATGAGCCAGCCCATCTCCAAGGTGACTCCTGGCCAATTGCTCGGTTGCACAAAAGGACTGAGTCCTCAGCACTCACTGACAGCCTGTGTAGTCCTTCACATCTGACGCTCCCCTCCTTTGCTGTGTCTCTCCATGGAGGCCTGTGGGGCCACAGGTAGTCACTGTCTGTCCACAGGTTTGAACCACTCCTCTCTCGTGCAGTGAGTCCCATCTCAGGCAGAAGGTGCTGCCAACTACCTCCTCCTTTTTCATTGAAGTTTGTGTTTTCATCCTCTCTGTGGGCTTCAACTTGCACTTCAGATACTTCCTGGGTCCAGATATTCCAGCATTTGAATAGCAACTCTCTGAGAGGCTCTTTCTCTGCCGCTGACCACTTCATCATCTTAGTGCTCAACGATTTATTTTGAATCAGTTTCAGAGGGTTCAGTCCACGGTCAGCTCCCTCTGGCAGAAGCATCACAGGAGAAGGGCTGAGAGGCAGCAAGCTTCTTATTTCATGGTGGATACGAAGCAGAAATCAGGAAGAGGAGAGGCAGGAGCCAGGAATCAGCCAGCTGTTTCTTACCATTTAAAGTTCTAAAAGGTTCACCATCACTGCTCTATGGTAATGAAAATGTTCTGGAGTTAGATGTATTGGTAGCACAACACTGCATTACTAAGTACCAATGAATTAAGCACTTCGTTTGTTTTATTTGTTTGTTGAGACAGGGTTCACTATGTAGTGCAGGCTCCCCTTGAATTCATGGTTATCACCTGCCTCAGCCTTCTGAGTGCTGGGATTACAGAGATGTGCAGTACCACACCCAGATAGATTACACACTATAAAATGGTTAATATACTATGTGAATTTTACTTTCAATTTTAAGAACAAAAAAAAAAAAGGTAATGTGGATAGCTAAAATCTCCTAACAAACATTCCAAAGAGTGGATGTAATTTGAATCATTCTTGTATACCTGCTTGATTAGTAAACTGCTTGGTTACTCTGAAAGGTGAGATTATCAAGTCATATTACCAGGATTAGTTAATTCAGAACTAGCAGAAACAGATGTAAACAATGGAAAGCTCTGGTCTTACAAAATCCAGAAATGACCTTTCTCTTTTACTTTGTCCTTGCACAAGTTTTTACTTTACCAGGGTTCTGTATGGTTTGAAACAAGCTGCTAACCTACTTAAAAGCCTTGTTATCTTATCTGCAAAAATGGGCAAAATACCACATACCTGAACAGGGTTACTGTTCAGAATGACACATCAGAATACAAAGCACATACCGTAATATTTGATTTAGACAGGACTTAGTACAACATGATAGCTATTTTTATCTGTAATTACGAGCAAAGAAAGTACACCCTCAAAATTCATATATTGAATTCCTAACCCCCAGTACCTCAGACTGTGACCTTATTTGCAAATGGAATCACTGTAAATATAGTTACCATAGCTAAGATGGGGTTATACTGTGGTAGTGTACAGATAAAACTAATATGACTAGTGGCATAAAAAGTAGAAATTTGAACATAAAGATTTGGACATAGGCTGGGAATCTAGCTCAGCAGCCTAAGCGCCTGCCTTTGATCATAAGTTCGATCCCCAATACAAAAAAAAAAAAAAAAAAAAAAAAAAAGATTTGCAACATAGGGAAAAGCCATGTGATGATAAGATAGAGATGTACAAGCTAAGGAATGTCAAAGATAAGAGAACATGGGATTTTATCAGTCACCAATCTCAGAAGGAACTCTCCCTGTGGACCCTAAATTCAGATTTACAGATTCCAAAACTGAGGGTCAATAAATTGTTGTTTAAATCACTTAATCTGTAGTACTTTGGTATATAGTCCTTGCAAACTAGTACACCTACTTACATTATGCTACTGTCATGGGGAGAAGGAGCAACATTAACATTTTATCTCTTGCACCTTGAAATAATAGGAAATTAGCAAATACTCGAACAAGAAATCTATCCTGCTGTACTTTTCCTCATTTCCTTACCTCACTAAAAGACAACTCTTTTTTGGCTGCTTAGGCCAAAAACCTGGGATCGTCCCTATTACCTTGCCCTTTTTCAAAATTCTCAGGCAATGTGCCTGTACATCACCACTACCCACAAAATATATCCAGATGCAACTCATATAGGAAATAAGTCATGGCTGGGGAAATGCATGGGATCTGTCGATTACAAGATCCTAGGGTGACCTATGTAGAACTTCCTTAGAGCTCCTACAAGACATGAACAGCACAGAAGAACACCAGATGCCACGGGCAGCCAGTATCCTGAGTTCCCATGACAGCGCCAGCTGCGTTTCTCAGAAGCACCTCTCAGAAGCACCGTGTACTTTTATTTTTGCCTTTACCTTCTGTTTCTCTTGGTGGTCCCAAGTTTGCTCTGCAGAGCAGGTTTCTCTGATACCCATTTACCCTGTACCTTTCTTTCTTTTTCGAAAGTCTAATTTGCCCTTAACCTGTTTTTTTCTTTTCCAGTAAGAGTTTATTGGTACATTTTAGATACATATAATAATGATCACATTCATCATAGAGAATCTGTACCTGTTTCTTTTTTTCCCCATTTCTGAACTCTTCCTTCAACTCCTCTTCCCCTCCCCATTTACAAAAGCGTTGCTTCCGTTTTTCCCTTCTTTTCTCTTCTTTCTTTAAACTTTTCCCTTCCTGGGCTGAGGATGTAGCTCAGCAGCCACGTGAGCACCTGCCTTGCAAGTACAAGGTCATGAGTTCATCCCAGTACCCAAAAAAAAATCTTTCCCTTCTTTCCTTTCACCCTCTCCCTCCTTTGTTCCGCTCCCCATTAGAACATTTTCTTTGTTTCACAATACCTATTATACATTTTGGTCCTTCTTTAATCTTGGTTTCTCACACCTGAGAAATAATGCAGTATTTACACATGTGTATCTGGTTTATTCACTTAAATGTATGCTCTCAAGGTGCATCAATTTACCCAGAAATGTCTGGAGCTTATCCTTTACAGCAGCTTATCCTTCTTTAAAATATATATATATTTATATATATATATAAAATATAAATATATATATTAAAAACCCACATTTTCTTTCATTCATTCACCAGATGATGGGCATTTGGGTTGTTTCCAAGATTTCGTTATTACAAACTGTGCTATAAACATGGGTGCACTTACGTAACTATGGTATGATGCTTTTATTTCTACCCTGCACTTTTCAAATCAACTTTTGGTACCATTTTGATTTGTTTCATCCAATTCTTTATTCAAGGCAAGAAGGACCTGAAATGCTCTGATTGGTGAGCCAGTTCTAAGCAATTACCTGATAACCTGTTCAATTTCACAGCAACCTCCTTCGTTCTGAGCTTGGTCCAAGCCACTACTATTAAGTCTCATCTTGATTCAATATGATAACTTGATAGCTCCCATCTTATTGCAGAGACTCATTTGAACTTCTGACGTAGTATAAAGATTATTTTAAGGTAAAGGCATTTGAGATTCAATAGACACAAGGTAAAAGACCTTCTTACATTGGTGCTACGGCTTACTAGTACAGTGATTTCTTAGCATAAAAAAAGGGTGGGCAGAAGCCAGGGCTTCCAAAACCTCAACTGCACAGGAACTATCATAGAGTCAACAACTGGGATCTCACCTTATTATAGAAAAGCTTTTACACAGCAAGAGAAACCACCAACAGAGTGAAGAGACAACGGACAACGTGGGAGGAAACATTTGCCAGCTGTTCCTCAGACAAAGGATTACGATCAAAAACATATAGAGCTCAAAACAAACAAAAAAAAAAAGAAGTCAGTCCTCCCAGATTTAAAAACCCAATCCAAAAATGGGCATCTAAGATGAATACACACATCTCAGATCAAGAAATACAAACAGCAAATAACTATGTGAAAAAAATGTTCAATATCACTGGCCATTTGAGAGATACAAATTAAAACAACACTGTGATTCCACATCACCCCAGAAAGAATGGCGATGATCAAGAAATCAACCAATAACAAATACTGGGGGGGGGGGGGAGCCCTTCTCCATTGTTGGTGGGAATGCAGACTGGTACAACCACTGTGGAAATAATGTGGAGATTCCTCAAAAAAGTAGGACAACAGGTACTATTTGACCTAGCTATTCCCTCTTCTGGGTATCTTCCCAAAAGAATTAAAATCATATCACAGTGACACATGTGTACCCAGGTTTACAGCAGCACAATTTGTAATAGCTAGATCCTAGAAACAACCTACATGCCCTTCGACTGAGGAACAGATAGAACGATATCATATTTTTATACAGTGGAGTCCTACTTGGCCATAAAGGATAAACTAGAGACTTCTATGGCAAATGGATACAACTTGAGACCATACTCATTAGTGGAATAAGATACACATGTGTAAACATCCCATTGTCTTACTAGTGTGAGAAGCTGAATGAAACAACACTTGTGTGTGTGTGTGTATGTGTATGTGTGTTAAAAAACTAGTTAAGCTAGTTACACTACTGATTTCTCTTGAGTTCACTGAAGAGACAGATTTGCACTGATATTGTTGGGACAACTGACTGTAGCTGTCTTGTGCTCTGGGTGAGGGATTTGGGGATGACGATGTACAATGTATGTACCATTAGCACCCCAACTGATGTGTTTTGAAGTTTTTAGTTTTCTTGTTTTTCTCCTTGAAATAAAATGGATTTTTTTAAAAAGCCATGTATTCCATCCCCAGAACTGCAAAAGAGAACAAAAAAAGAAAAGTGCCATGTGTGATGGCATGTATCTGTAATCTCAGCACAGTAGGACACTAAAGCACGAGGATCACCAGTTTGAGCCCAGCCTGGAAAACTCAGTGACCCAGTAAGGCTCTGTCTCAAAATACAAAATCAACAGGGCTGAGGACAAACTCAGTGTGAAGGGCCTGAGTTAGCTCCCTGCACAGACACACAGGCCTTATCAGAACTTCCCTCCTATCACTAAAAACAACTCCAGGAAATAAGGCTATCATAAATTTCCTTTGCAAGAGAGTTTTAAGTCTCTGGAAGAATAACCTCTCACACCTGTGTAAACAAGCACTCTCACAAATCTTAGCTCCCATTCTGTTGGCTTTCTGTGTTTATCTGTGAGTCTGTCCTAGGCCTAGGCCCCTTGTCTGGCAAGGGGAGCTGATTCATAAGTGAACCTCTATGAATCACTGGTCCTGGCTGAGGCCTGTAGTGGCCTGTGAGGCCAGAGATACCTCAAAAGGCAAGATAAGGCCACAGCTCCCCTAAGAAGGTAGAGACTGCAGCTGCAAAGATTACTCCTACAGTCTCACTTCTACCCTGTCTTCATAAGACAGTGCTACTAAATTGACTTGATTCATGACTTGGAGATGTCCTTGAAGTGACTCCCAAGGTCCTGGCTCTTTGCTTACACTTTCCTCAGTTTCTCTGCCCTTTGTCCTTAGTCCTAATATAAGTGGACTGATCCAGAGAAGCTTTTGTCTTTACCCTCAAAGTCTCAAGCTTAAAGGGTTTTGACCCACCTGGAGCCCTAAAAATCATACAATTTGTCTCTTTTTATTTAACCTCCATTGTACACTCGTTTGGGAGATCAGGGATCTAGGACAGAACCCGATACCATTCATTCTCCTAAAATACCGTTTGTGCTCCCTTAAAAATACATGTTTGTTTTTCAGGAGACTGAGGAAGGAGATCAGGAGGAGTTCGTGGCCAGCCTCAAACACAGCAAGACCCTATCTCCATTATATATATAGTATATAATTTTCTTCCCATAGAAACAGATTTCTCTTCCCCTTCTTTGCCCTACTAAAATCAGGGATGTGAGCCAAAAATTCCTGCCACCCCTGCGTTACTCATCACCAAGCACTGCTCTATGCATCTTGCATGCATAAACTCTTTTATGAAAACTATTTTAAAAATAAATACACATTTTTTTTTCTCTTATTAATTTGTCTCTGGTCAGTTTAACTCCCAAGACTCCAACACCAAAGAGAGAGGAAGTATTTCCTTTCCTATCTTACTTTCCTCCTATTCTTCTATTCCCCACACAGCAACCAGAACCAATCCTGCCAAAACACAGACCAGGGCTGGTGTGGTGGCCCATGGCTGTAATCCCAGCACTCAGGAGGCTGAGGCAGGAGGATCACAAATTTGAGCCCCAGTCTGGGCAATTTAGAAACTTAGATTCTGTCTCAACATAAAAATAAAAATCATCTATGGTAGCACACACCTATAATTCCAGTACTCAAGAGGCTGAGGCAGGAGGACTGTTGCAAATTCAAGACCAGCCTGGGCCACAAAATGAGCTCAAAGCCATCCTGAACTGCACCATGAGATGCTGTCTCAAAAAGACAATAAATAAATAAATAAAAGCCAGACATGGTGGCATACACCTGTAAGCTGCACTCTGAGCCTGAGCAGGAAGATCACTGAGAGTTTGAGGCCAGCTGTGGCTACAAAGTGAGCACAAGGCCAGCCGGAACTGCATAGTGAAACCCTATCTCGAAAAGACAACCAATCAACTAATCAATCAATAAATGGACTGGGGATGCAGCTCAGTACAAAGGCCCTAGGGTCAATCTCCAGTCCCACCAAAAAACAAAAGCCCATCATTTTTCAAACCCTAATGACATCCCACATTACTTAAAAACAAAAGCTGGGGCCAGGCATATAGCTCAGAGCCAGCTTCACAAGCACAAGATCCTGAGTTTGATTTCTGGTACTAAAAAAAGTAAAAGCCAAATTCCTTAAAAACCATAGGGCTGGGGCTTGCCTTGCAAACGTGTGGTCCTGAGTTCTATCCAAAAAAAAAGCCTGCAGTGCTGGGAATGTAGTTCAGTGGTACAAGTGTATCCTTTGCATGTGCTAGACCCCTGGTAGACATGCACACGCACACACGCATGCACGCACATACACCACCTGTAAGACGACATATTGAGTATCTGCTTATTTCTGTCCCTGCTTTTTGTAATACAATGGTGCGTTTCAAACCCAGGACCCCCACAAGCTAAGTAAGCATGCTATCTATCATTCAACCACTCTCCTAGACCCCTATTGTTTGTCTTGTTTCCTTTCCTATCATTTTTCACATTCACTGCACTCTCTGGTATACTGAACTCCTTGCTGTTCCTACTAAACAAATTATTAATAAAAAAATTACTTATAGATATAAATGCTTGAATGATATCAATTCAAACCTCAACCTCAAATCAAAGCCAAAACTTTACTTCAAGTTATCAAGATAGGAAAGATGTATCTGTTTCAAGATATCAATTTAGTCCTTAACTAATGACTTCTTATGTAGTCCAGGCTGTCCTTGATTTGTGGGAATCATCCTGCCTCAGTTTTCTGAGCACTGGATTACAAGTGTTCATCAACATGCCTGGCTATATTTTTTAAAATTTATTTTGTAAGCAGGGTGGATCTACCAGTAGATTGTAAAAATCAACTGATTACAATAGTGTGTATGTATGTATGTGCGGTTTGAGGGATGGAGCGTAGGGCCTTCATGCCAAGCTATACTCCCAGCCCTTTTTCCTTAATATTTATTTTTGAAACAGGGTTCTACTAAATTGATAAACTGCCCAGACTGGGCTCAAACTTGCTATCCTCCTGCCTCAGCCTTCCAGAATGCTGAGACTGCACCACTATGCTTGGGTTATTTTGTTTTTATTTGAAGTAGATGGTAAACCTATGAGTTATTTCAGAAAGCTCTGTGTACATTAGGCCAACTAGGTAAAATGTTATTTGTTTAGGGCAAGATCAGAAAAACTGGAAAATCACTACTCAATAAACCTCCTTTCTAAAATCAACAACATCCGAGGATGAAAAAATACATAGTGTCCCTAAGAAATGATATTTAGAATGTGCTAAGGCTGAATCCTTGGTCAAGTATATCGGGTGGGGAATGGGGAAATGATTTCAAGTAACCATACTGCTTATTTAACAGGGACCTGAAAGCTGGGCCTGCAGATGCTGCAATGGGTGATTACAAGAGAGGATAAGCATGCATCTTTGTCTTGACTTTATGTCTCTGTTCTTACCTCAAAACTTTGGGTCAGGGGCTGGGGATTTAGCTCAGCGGCGTAATTGCCTGCCTTGCAAGCAGACAGTCATGAGTTCGATCCCCGGTACCGATAAAAAGGAAAAAGACAGGAAAAAAAAAAACTTTGGGTCAGATCAGCTCTACATGAATTCATGTTAATTATTCTGGGGAGTCCAAGAGACTGGAGAGACCACGGATGAAAGGAGAACTTTATTGGATAAGGAATATATTGGCTCAGAGAACTCAAGTTCCAACACTGAGCACTGGACAAAGAGAGGAACTTTCTTTTGCACATTTGTGACTGCAAACAGGCAAAAGTTACAAAGCAAGACAAAGACAGTAATTCTCAGTGTCACCTCCTTAGCTTTGAAGAGAAACAAAGTCTTAGGTTCCCAAGATATTAGGAGGCTGTAAACAAGTTTTACAGCCTGTAGTTGTCAGTTTTATCAGCTCTAGCAGGGACACTGCCTTCCTGTGAGAGGAGCTGTGAGACGGACAGCTCTGGGCCACTTCCCTTATCTCTAAAGAAAAACACAAGACCGCATTCCTAAGGAGGTGGGTGTGAGCCGCCTAAGGTTGGGGAAGATTTCTAATGGGAGGCTTGACCTTCTTTCTAAAACCCAGCTTTATATCACTTAAAGAGTGTATCACAAAATGGATCAATTCTTACATTTACCTTGCCTTCTCATTCAAGACTGAGGACACCAAGATAAAAGTAACTAATTTCCAGGGTTTGGGGGACACTCACCAGGATTTTGTTTTGTTTTTTTGCTTTTGTGGTACCAGGAATCAAACCCAGACCTCTGCACTTGCCAAGCAGGCACTGTACCGCTCAGCTATATCCCTGGCCCTCCAATCGCCAGTTCTTATAAGGTCCAATTCCAGATCCAATGGAACAATGTCTGGAATTCTCCAGTCACGGTCCCAAACCTGCAGCCACCTCAGAAAAGCAGAGCCTTATGGGCCAGTCCATAAAGCCACCATTCCACCAATCACATGCAATGACTTCAAGACAGGAACTGAAGCTGCCCCAAAGCTGGAGCAAGTATTTCACTACCCCAAGAGCTAAACGCTCTCAAAGCCTCACAGAACCATTCCTGAGAAACCCACCAAGCAGACCACATCTAGACCAGGACGGCTATGCAAACCCCCCACCTTTTTACCCTTTCTAGAAAACCCCAAGGCTTCTGTCAGTCCCTGGAAGACAGACTTTGAGCCACTATAAAGTTACCTGTGCTTCCCAGCATGGCCACGCTGACTAAAGTTCCTTTCTTGCCTGCCACCACTACTAATCTCCTTAACTGCTGTCAAAGGCAGGGCAAGCCTGGTCTGTTGGGAACACCAGAGACAGGACTTTTGCCTCAAAACTCTAGTAACGCTCGACGAAGATATAAGAGGGAATTTAGCATATTCTCTTTCATAAATGTCCTTTTAAAACTGGGAATCACCATTTACAAAGTGATTCGACTCATTCACTCAGTTTACCCTCAAACAGCTCTAGATGGGGAGGAATGCTAAAGTGCTTATCCTCACAGATAAATAACTTGTGTATGTTCCACAATGTCGTCATGGCTTCTGATTTTGCATGATAAAACCCCACTCCATAACTTTGGCAAATCTCATCTGTAATAAAAATACTACTCAAGGCAAAGAAAATTAAATGTGCCACGGTTTTGTGTTTGGTTTTTTGAAGCAGGGTGGCATTATATAGTTCAGGGTAGCCTTGAACTCACATATAGTCTAGGTTGGCCTCGAACTCGCAGTGATCCTCCTGCCTCAGCCTCCCCACTGTGCCACCAGCTCGGTTCCAAATGGCGCCACTTTAAAAATTTTTCAAAGCGAAACGAAAAGTTTCCGCTGCGGGAGCTCTCATTCTTTGGCCTTAATCTAGCTCTAGAGACACCAGGAGTCCGGAAGGCTCTCGGGAGCGGGACGATCCGAGTTGTAAACAATGGCAGTTGGATCACCTACCTCTCCTCTCTAACACAGAGGCCAAGGACCCCGACCCGGGACCAGGCACAGGTGGGCCTGAAACCCCGAGACCTCCAAAACGCACAGCCCGGCTAGTCCAAGGGCCTCTGGCGCGTAGGCCCGCCCGAATCTGGACTTGGGGCTCCCCATCGCCCTCCTCCGAACCGCAGGTCCGGCGAGGACACAGGACTCCAAACTCACCCAGCTGGCGAGGGAGAAAACGCCCAGCACAGCACCCATGGCGACGCTGAAGATGGAGGTAGCTGGTCTGCTGGCTTCTTGCTTGGAGGTATCTGCCAGCTGAGGCGTCGCCCCAGAAACGCCAGCGCTCCTCAGGCCGGAAATACTGCCCACCCTTCGTGGGACTCGCTGCAGGCGTCATTGCGTGGCGCCGCCCACCGCCCTGGTGAGTGGCTGCCGAGGAGCGCCTCTCATTGGTTGGTAGGAGGAAAGGCGGGGCTAAACCTGCCAAGGGTGGCTGGAGCTGTCAAAGGATCATTCTTCTTACTTTTGCTCGAACTCTGTCCTGTGTGAAGACTGGCACAGAAGTGCACATCTAGATACCGTATCAGCCGGGCATGGTGGCGCACGCCTAAGTACTATGAAGAAGTAATATGGGGGAATGTTTCAATAAAAATATATACAGGCCATAGACCAGGGATAGAGAGCTGCTTCTCTAGCCTGAGGGAAGCAGTGGGTTAGATGGAGGGGGGAGCACATTTAGTGATTTCGTGCTTTTGGGGGGGCAGGATCTCTATATGTGGATCAGGCTAGCTTGAACCCATGCATTTGGATCCTTACAGATGTACACCCAAGAGCCACTTATGCTTATTTTTTTTTAGCATTTTTTTTTCTTTTTCCTTTTTATCGGATCGAACTCACGACCGCCTGCTTGCAAGGCAAGTGTTTATGCCGCTGAGCTAAATCCCCAGCCCTCAACCACTTATGCTTATTGTTTAAGGGCTGCCCCTTAAACTTAGTTGAGGAATATTCTTCAATGGTCTTTTGATAAATTTTTTAAAAATTGTATTGTTGTGCTGGGGATTGAAACTATGAACCTGGGCACATTAAGCAAGCGCTAACCCTGAACTAGACCTTCAGCTCCTTAAACCAAAGATGAGTCCAACATTTCACTCCATAAAATAGAATGAATGGCCACGTAGCATGGCATATGCCTGTATTCCCAGCACTCAAGAGGCTGTGGCAGGAGGGTCACCGTGAGTTTGAAGCCAGCCTGGGCTCTACAGTGAGACCCTGTGTCAATAAATAAATAAATGTTCTGATGATCTGAGGAAAGGAGGTTGGTTTTTGTAGACAAAAGAGCCTGATGAAAAAAAGAAAAAAGAAAAAGAACCTGAAGAAAGCACACACAATGCCAGCTGTGGCCCAGGTCTATAGTTCCAGCATTCTGGGAGGCTGAGGCAGGAGGTTTCTAAGTCTGAGTCTGGTCAGGGCAAATTAGCAGTTTAGTGATAGTCTGTCTCAATATTTTTTTAAATTTTGTTTGGTACCAGGGATCAAACTCATGATCTTGTGCTTGCCAAGCAAGTGTTTGTGCCACTGAGCTAAACCCCCAGACCCTCAATTTTTTTTAACAAGTGTTTTTAAGGACCAGGAAGTAGTGACAAAAGTGTGAAAATTCTCAACACCTAAACTCCCTTGACAACAGATTTCTCAACACATACTGGACTGTCATAAAACACTGCACTACTGTTACATCTTTCCCCAAAAGATTAACTACAGACAAGCAGAGGCCTTGACAATTTGAAACTTTGGTGGACAAGTTTATTACAACACAGGTGTTCCTGAAAGATTGAACAAGGAACACCATGTTCTGGAAAAGCCGTTTCTAAATTCTCTAAACTTACTAAATCAGGCCCTTCCCTATGTCTTGATTGCTTTATGAAGATCCCCAGCCTCTTGTCCGGCTGTGTGAGTCCTCTCTTGAAAACTTGCTGCCTGCCCCCCTCGACAGTGTGTTCAGTGATCCAAACAAGCTGTTGCCTTTCCTGTATTCCTTGTTTATTGGTCAGTTCTTTTACTGCTCATGTCGCTGGCCCTCTAGCTGCCATCTGGCACAGCATGGAAATATTCATAACTTAGTTGGAAATCACTGATTTGGATCCCTGATACTACTAGAAAGAAAGGAAAAAAACCTTATCGGTCATTTCAAAGTTACTTTATAAGGCAGGGATAGAAAGACAGAACAATGGAACAATGGAAAAATAACTGACTGGCTGTCACTGGTTACTTCAGGTTACTTGTTTCATTAAAACTGGCAGTTTGTGGCTGTTATTTCTAATTCTGATGTCTGGGAAAATAAGATAAGCAGCTTAATCTCAGTTTAGTAACACAAAACTTGAATGTGAGCTACTCTATTTTGATTTTAACCTAGACTGGTACACTCCAAAACAGAAGCTAAGACCACAACAATGGCCTCTGGTAAATTTTTGTTTGTTTTGTTTTTGTTTTTTGAGACAAAATGTCACTATGTAGCCCAGGATGGCCTTGATTCTCCTACTTCAGCCTCCTGAGTGCTAGAATTATGATGTGTACCACCAATTACAGAGGGGCTGGGGCCCCTCCTTAATTTTAACCATAAAAATGTGGGATCTACACCATTTGGGGTAAATAAAAGAATCTAAGAGTGCATGAACAGGATATTAACATTAAAAAGCATATCCTATTTCAAACCAATGGGCTAAAGACAAATAAAAACATTTTTTTTAAAAAAGATCACTACATTCTCATTAAGGGAAAACTCCAAAAAGAAGAGATAACAATCATAAATATATATATATATGTATATATATATATGCACCCAATTATATAAAACAAATATTAATGGACATGAAAAATCAAATAAGCACTAACGCAATTGTAATGGGGGACCTTAACACCCTATTGTCACAAACTAGACAAAAAAAATCAATGAAGAACCAAACCTGCGAACAAATGGGCTTAACAGATGTCAACAGAGTGTTCCACCCCACAAAATCAGAGTCCACATTCTTCTCATCTGCACATGGGATATTCTCCAAAATAGATCATGTGCTATCCCACAACACACGTAAATAAATGCAAAGGATTTGAAATTATACCGTGCATATTAACTGATAGTAGTACAGTGAAATTGGAAATTAATACCAAAAGCAAAAAACCCCCATAAATATATGGAAATTAAATAATATCCTACTGAACAACAAATAGGTCCCAGATGAAATTAAAGAAATTAAACAATGTCTACAACTAAATGATAATGCCAATAGACATGCCAGAACTTATGGGATACAATGAAGCACTAACAGGAAAATTTATAGCAGTGAATACCCATATCAATAAGACAGAATGAGCTCAAATAAAATAGCACTGACTCTCACACTTCTAGAAAAAAAGAGCAACTCAAGCCAAAGCTCATACAAGGAAAGAAACTATATATATATATATATATATATATATATTTTTTTTTTTTTTTTTTTTTTTTGTCTCTTTGAGACAGGGTGTCATACTGCAGTTCAGGCTGGCCTTGAACTCGCTTCGTGGCCCCGAGCTCACAGCAATCCGCCTGTCTTAGCCTCCCAAGTGCTGGGACTATAGGCATGTGCCACCATGCCCAGCAAGAGCAAAAATTAATGCAAATCAGGCTAAGAAAACAATACAAAGAATCAATGAGTCAAAGAGTTGGTTCTTTGAAACAGTAAATAAAATTATAAGCCTTTAGTCAAACTTATCAAAAAAAAAAAAGGAAAGAAAACACTCAAACTCATGCAATAAGGAATGAAAAAGATGAATAACAGATTCTGCAGAAATCCAAAAGGTCATCAATAACTACCTCAAGAAACTTTATTCTAAGAAAATAGAAAACAGATGAAATGGACAGATTTCTAGATACATACGAACTGCCAAAGCTGAACCAAAAAGATATAAAAATTCTAAGTAACCCAATGTCAGTGAATGGAATTAAAGATGTAATTGAAAACCTACCAATGAAGAAAAGCCTAGGTCCTGATGGATACACAGCTGAGCTCTACAAAAAATTTAGAGAGGAGGGCCAGGGATATAGCTCATCAGCACAAGGTGTCTTCCTGGCAAGTGTGAGGTTGTGAGTTCGATCCCCAATACCAAAAAAAAAAAAAAAAAAAAAGGAAAGAAAGAAACAAATTTAGAGAGGATCTAGGCCCATTACTCCTCAAACTTGTGAATGAAATAGAAAGGAAAGCAACACTCCCAAATTCATTCCTGGAAGCAAGTATTATCCTGATAACAAAACCAGAGAAGCGGGGGACTGGGGATTTAGCTCAGTGGCATAAGTGTCTGCCTTGCAAGTGTGTGGTCGTGAGTTCAATCCCCAGTACTGATAAAAAAGAAAAAGACAAAAAAAAAAAAAAATAACAGAGAAGGGTCCAATTAAAAAGCAGAAAACTACAGGCTATTTTCCCTAACGATTATAGATACAAAAATCCTCAATAAAATACTGGCACATAGAATGCAGCAAATATCAAGATTATACACCATGACCAAGCAGCATTCATTCCAGGGATTCAGGAATGGCTCAACGTATGCAAATCAATAAATGTAATATACCATATCAACAGAGTAAAGGACAAAAATCACATGATCTTCTCAATAGACGGAGAAAAAGCATTTGACAAAGTCTAACACCCGTTCATGATAAAAACCCTACAGAAAATTGGAATAGTCTTTATCTCAATCTGAGAAAAGCCATCTATAACAAACCAACAGCCAACATCATACTAAACTGGCAAAAACTGAAAGCTTTTACTCTAAAATTGGGAACAAGACAAGGATGTCCACTTTCTCTACTCTGGAAAGACTGGCCAGAGCAATTAGACATGAGAGAGAAAGAAAAGGAATAATGATAGGAAAGGAAAAAGTTAAATTATCATCATTTGCAGATGAAATGATACTCTACGTAGAAGATCCCCAAAACTCCACCAAAAGACTTTTTGATTTAATAATCAGACTCATTAGAGCAGCTGACTACAAAGTAAACACTCAAAAATCAATAGCATTCCTGTTCACAAATAGCAAACTCACTAAGAAATAAATTAGGGAAATAACACCCTTAGCAATAGCATAAAAAATGAAATACTTAAGAATCAATCTAACAAAAGAGGCTGAGGATTTAGCTCAGTGGTTTAAGCGCCTGCCTGGCAAGCACGAGATCATGAGTTCGATCCCTGGTTCAAAAAAAAAAGGCATTTGAGATAGGTATTTCTTAGAAGAAGTACAAATGGCAAAAAAATATATGAAAAAATGTTCAGCATCACTGGTCATTGGAGAAATGCAAATTAAAAACAACACTGAAATGTTATCTCACTCCAGAAAATACGGCTATTATCAGGAATACAACTAATTACAAATGCAGGCAGGGCTTTGGGGAACAAAAGGAGCCCTTCTCCTCTGTTGGTGGGATTGTAGGTTGGTACAACCACTGTGGAAATCAGTGTGGAGATTCCTTTAAAAACTAGGAGTAGTAGTCCTATTTGATGCAACTATTTCCTGTCTGGATCTCTTCCCAGTAGAATTAAAATCATACCACAGTGATATATGCATGCCCACATTTATAGTGGTACTGTTTGTAACTGCTAAATCTTGGAAGCAACCCAAATGCCCAACCAATAAATAGATAAAAATATATTTTTATGTATAGTGGAGTATTATTCATCCATAAAGAGAAATTTGAGACATTTATAGCTAAATGGATGGACCTTGAGACCATAATTATGAATGAAATAAATTGGACACATGTATATAAATATCGCTTGATCTCTGGTGTGAGAAACTGGGAATGTAAATAAGAACATAAATGTACAATAGATATTGTTATATTGGAAGAAGCTGTTCAAAAGGAAATAGGAAATAGAGAATGAGGAGGGGAAAAGGAATGGGAACAAACAAATGTTTTGACATTTACCATTCATCTCACCTTTTTTCTTTATTTTTAGTGGGGGTTTTGTATTTGTTTAAACAGGATATACTATATATTTCAGTATAATCTTGAACTCACCTTGTTGCCCCAACTGGCAACAAACTTACAGCAATCCTTCTGCCTCAGCCTCCCAAGTGTTGAGATTATAGATGTGTACCACTGTGTTTAGCTAGCTCCCTTTTTAACAGCGTGAAATCTTCACTTTCCAAACTCCAACAGGGAAACATGTCTATACTATAGTTTATAGTATATGCCTATACTGATACATGCATACCCATGTTTAACACTGTTTTGAGATGTCTATGTATGTATATTTACAGTAATTTTGCTTTTTCTTGCTTTTTTTTTTTTTTTTTTTGTCTTTTTAAGGCAAGGTTTTGCTTTACAATGTGGGCTGGCTTTGAGCTCACTATGTAGCCTAGGCTGGGCTTGAACGCATGATGATCCTCCTGCATCAGTCTCTAAGTGCTGGGATTACAGGTGCGTGCCACCATGCCCAGCAGTAATTCTAGGCAGCATCTTCTTTTTTTTTTTTTTTTTTTTTTTTTTTTTTTTTTTGTACTGGGGATTGAACTCACAACCTTGTGCTTGCCAGACAAGCGAATTACACCGCTGAGCTAAACCCCCAGCTCCCAGCAGTAATTTTATATCTACCAAGTAATGCCAATTTCCCATTTTAGTAGTGATATAAAGTTTCTTTCTAAATTTATACAAAAATTGAGATGAAGTACAAATAGCCAATAAATACAATAAACAATGTTCAACATCTTTGGTCTTCCGAAAAATGCAAATTAAAATAATGCTGAGATTCCATCTTACTCCAGAAAGAATAGCAGCCATCAGGAAATCAACTAATAACCTGCCAGCGAGGCTGCAAGGGTAGGGCTGAACCCTTCTACGCTGTTGGAAGGAATGCACAGTAGTACACTATGGAGGTCAGTATGGAGATTCCTCAAAAAACTAAAACTAGGAATTCCACTCAACGTAGCTATTCCCCTTCTAGATATCTTCCCAAAAGAATTAAAGATACCATATCACAGTGATACATGCATATCCATGTTTATAGCAGCACAACTCACAATAGTTAAATCTTGGCAACAGCCTATATGTTCATCAATACATGCATGGATAAAGAAAATGTAGTATTTGGGCTGGGGATTTAGCTCAGCGGCATAAGTGCCTGCCTTGCAAGCAGGCAGTCATGAGTTTGATCCCTGTACTGATAAAAAAGGAAAAAGACCAAAAAAAAAGAAAGAAAGAAAATGTAGTATTTGTATGCATAGAGTGGTACTGTGTCATAAAGAAGGATAAATTTCTGTAGGAAAATGGATGCACCTTAAGACTATAATGTTAAAAAAAAGATGGTAATATTAAATGAAATAAATCAAATACATAATCAGATTACATGCTTTTTTATATGAGAAATCAAAGGTATAAATAAATTAAAGAGTAAAGTAGATTATAATAGGAAACAAGAAGATAGATCTTTTGCAAATGGGAAGGGGATCAAGAGATGGCAGGAAGAGGAAGGAAGGAGAGGGGAAGAGCAGGAAAAAAGAACAAGGCTGTGCTGTGTACAGGCGCCAACTTCCCTTGATGAACAGAATCATTATGTGCAGCAAAAATGTACTAATAAAAATTAAAATTTTTAAAGAAAAAATACATTTCTGTAAGAATTGAGTGTTCATCTAAAGAAAAATGGGAAAATTACATTCATATCACCATACACAGAGTACACAGATCTTTTGTTTTTTGTTTTTTGAGACAGGGTCTCACTAGCCCAGGCTGGCCTCAAGAAAGCCTCCTCTTTCAGCCTCCCTATGTATTAAGATCCTGGCCAGGATCCCTAGTCTCCCAAACGAGTATATAGCAAAGGCTTAAATGAAACAAATAGTATGATTTTAGGACTCCCGAAGAATCAAAACTCTCCAACAGAGTTTGAGAGTTTTGGGGGCTGAGACACAGAGCTTCTCTGGGTGCCCCAAAGAGAGGGGATATTGAGGAAAGTGTGGGAGCTGAGCAGGACCTTGAAAGTCACTTCAAAGACTTCTCCAAGTAGTAAATTATGCCAATTTAGGAGAACTGTCTTATCTGCATGATGTCATTTATCGTGAGGTGACTGCAGCTGCAGTCTCCCTCTAGATAACTGGGTGGGAGCCAGAGTGTCCTCAGCTGTGGTTTTACCTTGCTCTTTGAGACATCTCTGGCATCACAGGCCACTACAAGTCTCAGCCAAGACCAGTGATCCATATAGGTTTACTTACTATGAATGCACTGTCCGTCTCAGATGAGGGGACAGACTCACAGATAAACATAGAAACCTTATTAGTTAATTTAAAATCCTTGTTGGCATTACAGCACGTACCACCTTGCCCAGGTGGAGTGTACAGATCTTTTAAAGGGAAGGAGAGGGCCGGGGGTTTAGTTCAGCAGCATAAGCATCTGCCTGGCAAGTGCAAGGTTATGAGTTTAATCTCCAGTACCAAAAAAAAAAAAAGAAAAAGAAAGAAAGAAAGGGAGGGAGAAGCTGAGGTCAAAGGAAATCCCACAGATACATGAGAAGAAAGGTGGATGATGCAGAGAAGCTACCCTAACTTTAAGCTGTATGTCTCTAGGCTACACATGACTGACTGACAGCTCAGGTTATCTCTAGGTGTTAAGTTTTTTGGTTACTTGTGACAATTGCTCAGCAACAACTTCCAATGCTAAATGTTAATGGCTTTGCAGGCCTTAGTTCAGTTCAAAGCTTAACATGCTTGAGTCATTTTCATTTCTCTTTTTACCTCTTACTCTTGTTTTGTCCTGTGTGAGTGTGTGTGTTTGGAGATAGAATCTACGCAGCCCAGGCCAACCTTGAACTATGTACTACAGCCTAGCCTTGAACTTGCAATCCTCCTGCATGCTGGGACTGTGTCATTTTCTTCATGCCTGTGTCAATGCTGATTCCCCTGATGACTTTCCATATTCATTTTGTAATGCCCTTTGTAGAGTTGCTTTTTGCAGCTGGGCTTGGTGGTACATGTTTGTGATCGCAGCACTCAAGAGACTGAAGCAAGAGGATTACCACCAGTTCAAGACCAGTTAACAGTACATAATGAGCTCAAGGACAGCCTACAATATATGGCAAAACTCTATTCTCTCCCCCCAAGAGTTGCTTTTTTCTTTTAGATTTTTGGTGTTTTGTTTGTTTTTGAGTATCGGGGATTGAACTCACAACGTTGTGATTGCCAAGCAGGCACTTATGCCACGGAGCTAAATCCCCAGCCCCTCTTTTAAATTTCATACAGTCATATCAAGTGGCTCATGACCACTGAAACTTTCAGGTAGTCCTTAAAATTCTTGACTTTAAACTTTATGAGATGGCACATTCCTGTAGGTCCAGTAGGAAGGGGATTGCTTGAGGTTCCAAATTCAAGACCAGCCTGGGTGACATAGCAAGCCCTGTCTCAAACAAAACAAAACAGAACAAAAGCCCTCAAATCTTTATTTCTAGATATTGCAGGATGAGCTGAAAGTAACAGCTAATAATGCAATAAAACCTGTCAATCAAATCCCTACTTACCTGTAGTCAAAACAAATTAGCAAAACAAAACAACAACAAACAAATTAGCTTTAGTGGCCTAGAGTTTAGTGGTAGTGCCTGTCAAGCATGTGCAAGGCCCTGGCTTTAAGCCCTAACACCAGAAAATAGCTATTAGCTACATTGATGGATTGACTGATTGATTGAGCATGTTCAACAAGGAAGAATGCACACCAGAGAAATAGGGTTTGGCTTGTGCCAGATAACCAAGGAAGTAGGGAATGCTTTTGCCTGGGACACAATGAAGAAACTAGAACTATTCAATGATTAGGTATTGTAATAATTCTTCTCCAGGAGGCATGAGGATTAGAGGCAGATTTGTTTTGGAAAAGCAGCAGCACTTACTTGTGTCTGAAGAGGAGGATGTTGAGTTATATTTGCAGTACCAGAATGGCCTTGCTCTGTCTTGTTCCAAATACAGCGTGGACTTGTCAGATATTTATTTATAATCTGTGATCATTATTTATGTTCCGTTAGAAGCACGGAGTCTAGCTGCCAGCAGAATAGTTCTTTATTTTCATTTTCTTTCCTTTCTTTCTCTTTCTGTGTGTGTGGTACTAGGGATTGAACTGGGAGATTCACACGAGCTGCTTCCTCAGTCTTTATTTTGAGACAAGTCTAGCTAAGTCATTAAGTGGCCCAGGACGGGCTCAAACCTGTAATTATCCAGCATCAGCCTCCCAGAATTCCATATGCGCTACCAGACCCACCTCATTTTCTTAGCTGAGAGCATTTGTTCTTTTAACTATATGCCAGGCACTGCTCCCAGGGATGAAAAAATAGGCAACACGATGAAGTACCTATCCTTAAAGGAACCTCTGCCCTAGGGAAAGAGAAGCAATATGCAAGTCCACCCTATGACAACAAAGAAAAAAAAGACAAGAGAAGAGACTTTGTGGGAATCTATGAATGGACTATAACACGGGCTTAGGGGCTCCTTTTGGTAAAAATGCCTGACTGTTCATGTGGGCTTACCGATGCCCAATGGGCAGGAAAACCTTGGCATGTCCACCTTTCTTTGTAGCTGTCCCCTTCATTACATTGCGTTTTGAGTCAGTTTTCTACTCAGCTCTGCACATGGACGTGTTAATCACATAAGGAATATCTGTTTAAAAACTTGTGAGTGTGGTGGTAAAGGCCTGTGATCCCAGGGATATAGGGTCCAAATAATATAGGAAATAAAATAAATTTAACTTTTAGCCTGCTAGATGCCCAATATGCCAAGTTCATGTTCCCCCAAATTGAAGAATGAATTTTGAGGAACAATGGAGGTTCAGAGCAGGAAATTTTGAGGAAAAGACATTACTGAGAGAGACAAGAAGGGGCCCAGAAAGTAGGTTACCAACAAGCCCACTTCTTGGAGGAAGTTTTATAGAGCAAAATCATGAAGTGAGTACAATGTGGAACGAAACTATGATTCACCAATAAGATTACAAGTATAGCTGCTGACGCAATATTGATCCAGTGGGGACTCAAGTTACGTAGCCAGTGTAAGTGGAAAGAACAAGGATCTCTTTTGGAAGAGATGAGTCACGAGTTCCTGGTCACTTATCTGGGTGGCTGATATCTAGACTTTACTGGACCAGGCAATATCAATTATAGTACATTGCTTATCCCTCAAAGAAGTATGTTGGTCTAGCCATTCCATTTTTATCCCAAGGCCTGGTCTTCAATGCGTACACCTCCAGCCACAGTTGTATGTGTAAATTCTTATCTTCTGCACTAAGTCATTTAAAGGCCTAGGTTGGTCTGACTACTTATAATATTTCTACCTAACTTAGTGATATAGGGGAATGAAACTCCCAACCTACCATATGTCCGTAAGTGTTCATGTTCTCTAAAATTGAAGAATGAATTTTAGAAACAATGGAGGTTGTTGTAGTCAGAGGTTGTGCAGGGAACAATTAAAATCAGGACATGGAAATGTTAATATTCTTTTTATGATGGTCACCCAGAGTTAACACAAAGAAATGCAGGAAATCTATCCACAACATCAGAGACAGAATGTTTAGCAAAGGGCCTGAATCCCATAGCAATGTCCCACATGAGTCCAGATGCAGACCCAAAACTCATGACAATGTCTCCCATGAGTCCAACTGAAGTTCTAGAGCCCACAAGGACTCACACCAGTCTCTTTTATGGATCCGTGCTGGGAAGGCCCAAAGGTCAGCGCTCAAAGACAGGAAGTCCACGCCAGCAGGGTGAAGAAGCTGTGCTGATAGGTTGAGGTTTCTACGCTGGAGCCGAGAAGTCACACTCATAACAAAGACCAGGACTGTCCTGAAAAGCACCATAGCCATCCTCAGCGACATGGAGGCCCTAAGCTCCTCCAATGACAAGCACAGTCGAGTACCTGCCAGGAAGCCAGTGTGACGAGTTCATCCTGGAGACCAAGTGGCACATGTCTTCCCCTCTGGAGCCAGGAGATAATGCTTGATGTGAGGACCAGAGGTTCTCCAGGAGAACCAACGGCTCAAACAGCAACTCGTAGGAGAACCCACAATGCCTCAACATCTCAACGCAACAACTTCTTCTCCATGTCTCTTTACGCTGGCAACTTTCCTCAGCTAGAACATCTACACTCAGCGCCATGCTGATGTAATCCAGCTGGCGTTAAGTTGACCACCAGTTCTTAATCCATAATAGAGGTTAAGAGCAGAATATATTTATTAAGAAAGCTTCTGTCTGAGAAAGAAACAGCAGGAGTCCTGAGTGGGTTGCCAAAGACTGTCTTTTCTAGGGACTAGTAAAATCATGGGGTGAGATGGTTTCAAGGTGGAGAAAACTGGGAACTCACAAGGCAGATGGGCATAAGGTTGGACTGAACTATAGTTAGTCAATAAGATTAATTGTTCAGGTAAAATTGATTAAATTGGGGAGAAAGTGGGCATTCTTAGAGAGCAGTGACTTCTCCATAGGAAGTTGGAATGGTGACTCCTGACTTCCTCAGGATGACAGGGAACTATTTAGAATATCAGTTCTGAGGATGTGGATGCATTTGCTTGATCTTTTGTCTTGAGGCCTGGCCCACAGCAGGAGGTGTCTGTCTCCCCCATAGTTGAAAGGTGTTTTGGGCTTTTGCACTCACTCCTTCGAGGACCTAGCCCAGTCTCACTGCCTATAGTATTTCTAACTAACTCAGCTGCCTGTAACAATGAGATCCTCCGGCTAAGAGGGAGCAATCGCCCTATTGAGGCCATGAGGCTGCCTCTCTAACCACGAACAAGCTTCTCATGGAAACCAAATCCCCATTTAAGGAATAAGGACTTCTCCAGAGATACCTCACAGAATAAGAAACGAAATCATCACTGAGCTGGGTCTGAGGTTCTGGATGCTAAAATAAGGAACTAAAAAAAAACCACTCTTTGTGAAGCATTCACTGATTCCCATTTTGGAGAAAAATTTTTCAAGATGGTCAGTAAGAGGCATAGGAAAGGTTTAGGGTCCACTTAAGAGTAGAGCGCAGGTGGCCAGAGAAATGAGGGACATTACAGTTTGGGACTGGGAACATTTCTGCTCCTCTTGAAGGGCTGGAAACCTCAGGAAAATGTAGTCCATCCCCAGAAGGGTACTAGCCTTTTCTACAGGTATGGGCTTTTTAAAAATTTAATAGGTAATTCAAGCATTGTTTGGGTTTGCTCAACCTGCTCTTTTATCTTAGGGTCAGCTTCTCAAGCCAATTTACAGACTTTTAGTATTTTTGAGGACTTTTGGTGTGATGGCTCTGGTAGAGGAAGAGCCTGTGTGTGTGTGTGTGTGTGTGTGTGTGTGTATGGGGGATCACACTCATGACCTAGTGCTTGGCAGGGCAGCATTTATGTCACTAAGCTAAATCCTTGGTGCCAAGAGACCAAATTTAACCAAGGGAAGCTGACATGACTCACTTTTGATTACACTGGCTAAGACCCATAAGTTGCAGTCTTCTGTAAAGTACACTTTTTAGTTATTTGCTTGCCTTTTCTATCTTTTATTTCTCCTATCCTGCCTCTAGATGATCAACCAGATCAGTTTGACCCAGAGTATAAATAAGATGCATAACTGTCAACCCACCTCAATTTTTCTCTGTTTAAACCTAACACTCCTCAGTATCGTCTAAGAAAGGACTAAGGATATCTAGTCACCTTTCTCTTTCCAATTTAGCTACACAGATGAAATTCTTTTCGTACTGTTACAGGCAGTTAAACATATTATAGGCAGTCAGACAGGGTAAGGTCCTTGAGGGAGCCAGTGCAGAAGACCATAGAAGACTACAGCAAGTGTAGGGGAGACAGACACCTCCCACTGTGGGCCAGACCTCAAGACAAAAGATCAAACAAATCACCTTGAGGAAGCCAGGAATCACCATCCCAACTGCCTACAGGAAGTCAGTGCTGTTTAAGCACATCTACTTGGTATGTGACTCCTTTCCCCATTTGTCCCCAATTTAACCAACTTTACCTGAACAATTAATCTTATTGGTTGACCATAGTTCTGTCCTACTTTATGCCTACCTTGTGAGTTCCCATTTTGGACCCATCTCACCCTGTGGTTTTGCTCTATAAAAGTCCCTAGAAAAGACAAGAGTCTTTGGCAACCCACTCAGGACCCCATCTGTCTTTCTCTCAGATAGAAGCTTTCTTTTTTTTTTTTTCGTCTTTTTCATTTTTATCGGTACCAAGGATCGAACTCACAACCGCCTGCTTGCAAGGCAGGTGCTTATGCCGCTGAGCTAAATCCCCAGCCCCAATAGAAGCTTTCTTTCCCTCAATAAATACATTGTGTTCTTAATCTCCATTGTTTCTAAAATTCATTTTTTGATTTTAGAGAAGACAAACTTGTACCAGACATAAAGTAGGTCAGAAATTTCGTTCCCCTATATCAGTACTTCATCATTACATGTTCCACTTACTTTTTAGGACAAGTGACTAAGCCCAATTTGTTGGGATACCCTAGAGGACAGGTCTTCGGGGGATGAGATAGAGGAGCAGAGACTGGAAAGAAGAAAAACAGTCCATAGGGATATTTGGAGGAAGTGTTCACAACAAAAGTGAAGGCCTTGAGGCAAAAGTGCCCAGGATTTAAAAACCACAAAGCAGGGAAGGGAACAAACTGGTTTTCTGCCCCCTTGAGACCCTAGATTTCAGCCTTAGCAACACAAAAAGAAAAGAAAACACAAACCTCAAGGCCAGTGTGGTCAAAGCACAGACACAAGGAAAAATGGTGAAAAGTATACTTAGATTTCTATCCCAGATGCGTTTCACATAGGGGCCAGTTGACTGCAATAAAAAGTCTAACTTTGGGGCTGGGGATTTAGCTCAGCGGCATAAGCACCTGCCTTGCAAGCAGGCAGTTGTGAGTTCGATCCCTGGTACCGATAAAAATGAAAAAGACAAAAGAAAAGTCTAACTTTACTGTAATTTTAAATGTAGAGCCACTGAAAAGCTTTGAGAAGAACAGAGTTGTATTTCTACTTAAAAAATTAATTTTGTGGTACTGAGGATCAATCCAAAGAAGGCTGATCTATATCTCCAGTTCTTTTAAAATTTTTTATGTGACAGGGACTCTCACACTTGTCAATAGATGTAAACTGACACTCCTGGTTGTACTTTTTTGTTTTTGTTTTATTTGTTTTTTTGAGACAAGGTCTTCAGGCTGGTCTTGAATATGCAGTGATCCTCCTGCCTCCGCCTCCCAATTGCTGAGATTATGGGTATGAGCTACCACACCAGGTTTGCATTTACATTTTTTCCATTCTGGAAAAAAAAAAGGATCACTTTTGGCTGCTGGTGGGTGTGCTCATAGGCAGAGGGGGCGGTTGCTGGGATTAAGAGCAGAAGCAAAAGTAGGGCTGGGCAATTTATTGAAACCCTGTCCCAAAGTAAAAAAAAAAATTAAAAGGATGGCAATATAGCTCAGTTGGAGAGTACCCCTGGGTTTTACACCCAGTACCCTCTTCAAAATAAAAAAAAGTAACATTGCTATATACATAGCTTCAAAATAGCACTATATCTAAACTGTACCAACAACCCATGTTGGCACATGCCTATAATCCCAGCACTCTGGAAAGCTAAAGCAGAAGGGTTGCAAATTGGAGTCTAGCCTGGGCAATTTAGTGCAAGCTGTCTCAAAATAATTTTTAAAAGGGCTGGGAGCCAGGGATATAGCTCAGTGGCACAGCGCCTGCCTGGCAAGCCCGAGGTCCTGAGTTCGATTTCTGATATCAAAAGGGGGGGGGGCGGGTATTGGGATGTAGCTCAGTGTCAAGGCTTTTTGTTTAATCCCTAGTGTAACAAAAATAAAAAAACCAAACCAAAACCCTGTATCTACAGCCTCAACTATTCTAGACCCTGTCACAGTAGTCTATGCTATAGGTGTATCATAATTTATTTACTCGGTCCACTACTGATGGACACTTTGGCTGGTCTCAGTCCTCTTGTTTTTACAAACGGTGGTAAGGAACACCTTTGCCGCCAAATTCGAGCAGACCTGCAAGATTATTCTTACAAGTGTAATCATTGATCATAAATTATTTCTCACACTGAAATTAACTCTGGTGATCCAATTCTTACCCAAAGAAACAAATTTATTGGCTCCCTGTCACAACACTCCAGATTATAAGAAGAATCCGCCAACCCTTGCACATCGATTTTCCAGTCATTGAACATTCGCGCCATGGCAAACTTCCGCCTGGCGCTGTGGCAAGCGTCTTCAGGCTGAAGGGCCTTCTCCTCCCCAAACTTTCTCGGGTTATAAGAGAGGAACTGGGACTGGAGGTTTAGCTCAGCGGCATAAGCACCTGCCTTGCAAGCAGGCGGTCGTGAGTTCGATCCCCGGTACCGATAAAAATGAAAAAGACAAAAAAAAAAAAAAAAAAAAAAAAAAGAGAGAGAGAGGAACTGAGGTACAAGGAGACACAAGTCCTGCTGGCCACGCTGGCCTTCTTTTGCCACCCTTACCGAGCCAAGTTGAGTGCTGTCAAACCCTAAGCAACAGATCCCTCTGCGCTCAGGACTCCGACTCCATCCCTCCCTCCACCTCCGCCAGTTCCCAGGCTGCGGAAGGGACCGCAAATCCTCCTGGTCCCATCCGAGCCGCCGTAGCGCGAGCGCCGCGGGAGTTCGGCAGCCCAGGTCTCCAAGGCAACGGCTCAGCTGCCAGTTGCGGGCGCCAGGCGGCCCCCAGGAGGCGCCGAGCGCCGGTTGCCCCGGCACGGCGAGAAGGCGAGTCAGTGAGACTGCAGGTGAGCGGGGGCCAACGGGCAGTCGCGGCCCAGATGCGCCCCGACTGGCGTCAATTCTTCGCCGCGGACGCGGGTTTGGGCCGCGGGAGACCCCAGGGAAGGACGCAGGGGCCAGGTCACCTCTGTCGCGCGCGCCGGGGGTGGCGTCCCCTTTGCCCTTTGCCCTCGCCCCGGGTTTGGGTGGAAGGTGCTGTAGGCTGTTGATTGTATTTTTGTGTTTTCCTTGGCCTCATTCAAAAGTTTCTTTTTTCAAAGCCCTTCTTATTTGGGTGTCAGGGAATAACTCGAAACTGCAGAAAATGTATGCGTGTGCGACTCTTCTGAGGTCACAGAGATTTCACTGCTTTGTGTGTCAGTGTTCTCACCAGCAAAATGGGAATAGTAGTGGGCATCTGTATTATAAGGCTATTATAAAGTAAATTTATATTTAAAATCTGTGCAGATAAGTCTCCAATGCTTTGGAGTTTTATTGCTACTATCACAAGGAACATCGTTGAGCATTTGTTATGAGCCAAGGCCTGGGCTATAGCCAGGGGAAAAAAAGTGAATGAGACATTTTGCCCTCCGTCTTATGGAGTCAGATCCATAAACAGAAATTTACTGAGATTTGAACTATGATTTTGGACCTAAAGAGGTCTGTGAATGCATAAAGAGAGCAGTTGATCTAGATTTTCAGAGACAGCATAGTCAGAGATTCCAAAGAAGGTGACTTCCAAAATGAAACACGAAGGGTGCCTTTGTATTGGCCAGAAGATGAGCTTGGTGAAGTGAACAGTGTATAGGCAGAGAGAGCAGCGTGTGCAAAGACAAAAAAAAGCCCTGAGGACAGCGAGCAGGCTTCTTTGAAAATCTGTGGGGATTTCATGTTGGTTGGAGACAAGATTCTGAGAGGTGGAGGTACTCTGGCTAATTGATGTTTCAGAGTTAAGCAGCTGGCCCTCTTAAAGATTTTCTTTGTCAGTTTGGACTTTTATTTTGAGGGTAGAGAAGCTATCAAAGACTTTTTTTTTTTGAAAAATTAGTATATGTTTTTAATAGATAATTTTTCATTCCTTGTATGGAGTTGATACCTGTGTATCACGAAGGTATCCCCTAACCTTCATCTTTTTTTTTTTTTTTTTTTTTTGTCTTTTTCATTTTTATCGGTACCGGGGATCGAACTCACGACCACCTGCTTGCAAGGCAGGTGCTTATGCCGCTGAGCTAAATCCCCAGCCCCTAACCTTCATCTTTTTATCTCCTCCCCATTTGAGAAGGATCTCTCTCTTTATTTCCTATTATCTATCTTAGTTCGTTCTGTATTTATAATTGAGTTTCTCATGTAAGAGAAACCATATGATGCTTAAGCTTGTATGTCTGATTTATTTCACTTCACATTATGCTCTCAAGGGTTTTAATCAAGAGGTGTGTGTGTGTGGTTTCCGAAAGATCAGATGTTTTTGTTATTCTTCCCTAGTTGCATCCCTCCTCCCATTTACTTTTTAACTTTGTAGTCATTCATTTATGGTAATTTTAAAAATAGTTATTGAATTGAATATTGTTTTAGATCATTTTTCATTCTTATAATAAAATATCTGAAGCTGAGCAACTTTATAGAGAAACAAGATTTATTTAGCTCACGGTATTAGAGATTCCAGGGTCCAGGCCTGACAGTGTTCTTATTAGCAGACTTAATGTGCCTTAGATCATCACATGGCAGCACATGGGTAGCACAAGTGTGTCTTTTCTGGTCTCTGCCTCTTCCTTCTTTCTCTTTCTTTTCTTCCTCCTCCTCTTTCTCTTTCCTTCTGCAGTACTGGGGGATGTACCCAGAGTCTCACACATGTGAGACAATTTAGGATCCTCTTGCCTCAGCCTGCAGAGTCCGTGAGATTACAGGTGTGGGCCACCGTGGCTGGCTCAAAGGACGAGTATTCAAGGCCAGGTGTAGGAGTGTAAGCCTGTAATTCTAGCACTGTGGGAAGCTGAGGCAGGAAGTTCACAAGTTTGAGCCCAACATGGGCAGCTTAGTGATTAGTGAGGCCCTGTCTCAAAACAAAAAAAAGGTGCAGAAGGTAGTTCATTGTAAAGGCCCTAGGTTCAATCTCCAGTGCCGTAAAACAAACGAACAAACAGGCCACCAGTATCTAGTCCATGAGTATTCCATGCTGATGACTTTATATAATACTGATCTCATCCCAAATGCCGTATTCCGGTAAAGTCTTTACCCTCTGTGTATCTTATAGTGGAGACCGAGTTTCAAAAGGTAAACTTTTAGGGGAGGAAAAGGGCACATAAAAAGATGTACTCAAACTGTATCCACACAATAGCAAATATCTTTATGTACCAGGCACTGTAATAAAGAAAATTGGTTCCTTAAGGACATACAGTGAAGAAAGCATGCCTCAAACAAGTGGTTTAAAGTATGGTGAGAGTTGTGAAAGGAGACTCACGTTAAGGTGAATCCAGCCACATTTGGAGGTTCAGGGAAGGTGTTGATAGAATGTCCTGAGGGAGCAGAGGGGGTCAGTTGAATCTGGGAAAAATGATAAGGGGGTCCTATTCCAAACACATTCAAAATTAGTGTATATCATGCAGATGAAAATCCACTAAAATGAGAATTTAGAGATTGATGCTGAAAGACAGCCATCCAGAGAGAATTTTTTCAAAGGCCGAGATAATTCAGGCTACTACACGGCACATTCTTGGCAGAGCTATCCGCTTAGGCTATCCCCAAGAAATGGCCCAAGAAGTAGGAGGGAATCCAGGGGAGTGTAGTCAAAAAAGACAAGGGAAGAGGTCGGCTTTGCTAGATGCTGCTGAGATGTCAAGTGAGCTAAGTTAGATTTAAAATGTGTCCTCTGAATAAATAAGAGAGGTCACTAGGGACCTCATTGAGCAGATCTGGGGAAAAGGTGGAGGCGGAATCTATAATATCGGCAGCTTCCAAAGGTTCAGTGTAATGTATCAGTGGGATGAGGTAAGTGTGGGATGTGAGAAAGACAAAGTGTAGGCCGCTCTCAAAGATGTTTGGCTGTGAAGGGAGGGAGGGAAAAGATGGAGAGCAATTGAGGAAGAAAGCCTGGGAGAGAGCGCAGATGCTGTGGGCATGAAGCCAGTGTAAAGGCTAAGAAGACACGGCAGCTGAAGGGAAAATTGATCACACAACTTTCCTGAGAGGGTGGGAGTGGATCGGCTTCACAGCACGGGTCCTGTAACAGACTGCTGGCTTCTGCCTTTAGGAGGAGTAGGGACAGAAGTAACTGCCAACAAAGCCACTCTAATGCAACAAAAGGTATATTCGTGTGAAGTTACATTTTCAGCCAGGTACGGTGGCCCAGTCTTGTAATCCCAGCACTAGAGGAGGCCGAGGCAGGAGGATTGCAAAGCTCAAGCCTAGCCTAGGCAATTTAGTGACACAACAAGTCACATTTTCATTGCTGGCAGATGCTGGAAATAATGGCACATCCCTGTATGTGGGAGGCTGAGGCACGATGATTGCCATGAGTTTGAGGCCAGCCTGGGCTATGTAAAGAGATACTGTATCAAAACAACAACAACAACAACAAAACATTTATTACTGGAAGATAGCAATTGTTTATTGAACCAGTAAATATGTTATAGGCCCTGATATGCCTGTTCTGTCCAGGTGATGGATTAGGGATTAGGAAAAAAGGTAAAAATATTTACTCAAACTGTATGAATCCTATATTTTGATTGTCTGAGCCCAGAGCTTTTAGACTTAATCACTACCTAGAAGATATAATTTTCTATCTATGATGTGATTATATGCTGAGAAAATGCAAGCAAACCGAGTTTAAAGTATTTACAGGTAAGGTTAAGTGAACAAGCAGCTGTGAGACAGAAAAAGCAATGGCTGCTTCCTTCTCCTCTTCCCTCCTCCCCCAGTCACAGCTGCCGCCTTTCCCTTCTCTCCTCCCCTCTCTTTTTTTTGGCGCTGGGAGGTCTTAAGCATGCTAAGCATGTGTCGTACCATGGAGTTAGGCCCTTCCACTCCAAAAAGCAGTAACTGTCTTAAAATTTTTTAAATTAATACATGTTTGTAGTACGTGGTGATTGTATTCATCATGGGGAGTTGGCACCTGAACATAACACATCTTAATTCTTTTTATTTGCTCTTTCCCTCCCTCTTTATGCAAGCAATAATAGAGAATGTAATTGTAGGAAAAATGACAATAACACTGTGAAAAACACTTAGAAATGAACTTAAAAATAAATATGCCAAGCTTTGCCACCTTGACTAAAAAGGGCCCAAAATGGAGAGTGAGAAGACAGGATGGGTATTTGGTTAAAGAGGAGGTAGTTTTTCTGTAGGGAAATTAGAATATTGATACCAAAAGGGAGAGGTAAAAATTAGTCTCTGTAATAAGATGTGATGAAAAAGTATGCAAAGATAGACTGATGATTTTATGATGTTGAAAAACTGAAAACAGACTGGTTAAATTATAGTACAGCCATCTGATAGATACTTCAACCATTAAAAAAAGAATTAAGTGGGAGCTATATATAGTAGAAAGATATTTGGTTCATATGTTAGGTGTAAAAGACACAGGATGTTGTAATTCTTAAGTGTGCATATACATATCTATATGAAAAAATGTCTGAAGATATTTGTCCATAACCTTTGAGGGAGAGTTGAAACAGGTCGCACTGTGCAGCCAAGGCTGGCCTTGAACTCACTATATTACTCAGGTGGACCTGGAACTTACGGCAATCCTTCTGCCTCAGCTTCCTGAGTGCTGGGATCATGGGCTTGTGCCACCATGTCTGGTTTCACAACCATTTTTAGGTGTACAGTTTAGCAGTATTAAGTATATTCCCACTGTCGTGCAGCCGATCTTCAGAACCTCTTCATCTTTCAAAACTAAAATTCTAGGGGCTGGGGATATAGCTCAGTGGCACAGCATCTGCTTGGCAAATGTGAGGTCCTGAGTTAGATTCCCAGTGCCCACAAAAAAACTAAAAAACAATAACAGAGAATGTAAAATTCTGTACATGTGAAACAATGTCTATTTCCCCTCCTCCTTTGCTCTACCTCCTGTAAACCATCATCTATTTTTTTTCCTTTATTTTCTCCCAACACTGGGGATTGAACCCAGGACCTTTGGCATACTGGGCAGTTGCTCTCTCATGGAGCTACATGCCCAGATTTTTTTTTTTTTTGACACAAATTTTCACTAAGTTTCCCAAGTGGGGTTCAAACTTGGAATCCTCTTGCCTCAGCTTCACAAGTAGCTGGGTTCCTAAGTGTGCACCGCCACATTTTGTTGATCCATTTGTCATTGCTGGAAACTTGGATTGCTTTTTTATCTTTTAGTACTGTGAATGAGGCTGTGAAACGTGTCTGCCGAAAGATAAGCTCTTTATGTCTGTGTTGTGAGATTATAGGAAAGTGCTTATTCCTTTGGTTTTTTTTTTTTTTTTTTTTTTGGTTATGAGCATAAGATGCTTTCACAATCAGAAAAAGCAGTCAAGATACAGTGGTACCTTGAATCATGAGTGCTTTTGTTTGCAAACAATTTGGTTAACAAACAGAAGAATTTTGGTAAAATTTTGTTTTGTTTGAAACTCTACCTTGGGTGATAAATGCAACCATGGTCATCTTTTCCAAAACTATAGAACTGGCCTGCCATGGTGGTGTACACCTGTGGCCCCCGCACTCGGGAAACTGAGGCAAGAGGATTGCCAAGAAGACCAGCCTGGGCCACATAATAAGACCAAGTCCAGCCTTAACTACATAGGGAGACTCTACCTCAAAAACAACAACAACAACAGCAAGAACACCCCAAAATATAAAATTGTGGAACAAATTAAGTTCCTGAACGACACTATTGCATGTTTTACAGAGTGGGATGGGAGAGAAAAGGTGAAAAAGGGCTGCGGCAGCTAGCAGGGAACAGAGGGGAAGGTTAGTGAGACATTGCAGGAGAGTGGCCGCGTTTCACAGCTAAGAGTCGCGGGGGAGAGAAGTGGAAGAGGAAATGTCCTGGCATCTGGGGCAGAGCCTCCAGCCCTGGTGGGACTGGACTGGGGAGGGGGAGGAAAGAGGCCAGAGAGCCACCTGAGTCCTTGTACAGCGGTTAGGAGTTTTACCAGAAGGGCGAGAAAAGCCGCTACGAGGAGGAGAAAAGCGTTCTCTTTAGCATAAGGGAGGTCCTAAGTTTGATCCTCAGTATTATCAAAAATAAAAAAGGAAATGACATGCCATCAGATTTGTGTAAAGAAGGGTTACCTAGCAGAAGACTGAAGCGGGCTCCCTTCCCTCACCCTGTGAACAAATCAACTCAAACGGCAAGTACCGGGGAAAACACTTCAAGATAATGGTACAGGCAGTGATTTTCTGAACAGGACTCCAAAAGCACAGGAAACAAAAGCTAAAATTGAAAGTGCTAAACAAAAGCTAAAATTGAAACAAAAAGCTTCTGTACAACAAATGAAGCAATCAACAGAGTACAGAAGGGACAAATGTGTGGAATGGTAGAAAATGCTTACCAGGTGTTCACAGCCCCTGGGTTAGTATCTTAAAAATACATAGTCAGACATGGTGGCACACTTCTATAATCGCAGTACTTGGGAGGCTGAGGAAGAAGTAGCCCTCTAAATTTGCAGTTCAGCTTGTATGATGGTATACACCTGTACTCCCATAGTGAGTTCAAGGCCAATCTGAACTATGTAGTAAGAGCTTGTCTAAAAAAATATGTGTGTGTGTGTGTGTATAAAGAACTTGAAAAACTTAACAAAATGACAAGTAATCCAACTGAAAATTGGCAAATGATATGAATAGACCCTTCTCATAAGAAGTGATACGGATGGCCAATATGTATATAATATGCTCAGTATCACCAGCCATCAGGAAAATGCAGATTAAAACTACAAGAGATATCTCATCCCAGTTAGACTGGTTATTGTTAACAATAAATAAAAAATACTGGTGAGAATAGGGAGAAGAAGGAGCCCTGTATGTACTTGGAGGGAATGTAAATGAGTACAGCCCTACGGAAAACAGTCTGGAGGCTCCTCGGTAGACTGAAAATAGAACTCCGTGTCCCGCTCCTGGACATCCATCCTAAGGAAGTTCAGTCAGCATAGAGAAAAGATCCCTGCCTACCTGTGTCCGTTACAGCATTATTCACGACAGCCAGGATGTGGAATCGGCCAGGTGCCTGTTGGTAGGTGACAGGATAAGGAAAACATGATGCCGACGTGCACTGTGGAGTATTCGATACAGAGAAGGGTGGGATCTTAGCATTTGCAGCCCAGTGGATGAAACTGGAGGGTATCATATTAAGAGAAATCAGCCAGACACAGAGAGGAATATTCCATGTTCTGTCTCATGTGGAAATAAAAATAGAAAAAACAGAAAGTCCACCTGAAAGTAGAATAGTGCTTACTAGGGGCCGGGAAGGCTGCTGGGTGCCAGGAGCGGGTAGGAGGAGGATGCATGGATGTGATCAGTGTAAGATATGGGCATGTATGGAAATACTCAGTGAGTCCCAGGAGTCCTTATAATTAACATGTGTTAATAATGAAAAGAGAATTGGAACAAAAATTTGTAAGTACTGGCAGGGAAGGAGGAGGAGAATAATTTTCCATTTAGTGCAGGACTTTCTTTCTTTCTCTCTTAGCTAGGGACTCGCTGTGTAGTTCAGGCTGGCCTTGAACCATGGCAGTCCTCTTACCCCAGCCGCCTGAGTGCTGGGATTACAGGTGTGTACTGCCGTGCCCCGTTTCATCACCTGTTTACTTATTTACTCATTGTTTTCTTTTTTTGGTACTGGGAATTGAACTCATGACCTCACACTTGCCACCCAGGCACTTGTGCCACATTATTCTTTTTCTTTTCTGTTTTTTGGTACCGGGGATCGAACTCACGACTTCACGCTTACAAGGCAGGTGTTTATGCCACTGAGCCAAATCCCTGGCCCTATTTATTGTTTCTTGAGACAGGATCTCACCATGTAGCTCAGGTGGGCCTTGCAGCAATCCTTCTGCCTCAGCCTTCTGAGTACAGGGGTGTGCCATCATGCATGGCCTTTTACCTTTTTAAAGAACTGAAAAAAGGAAGAAAAGGGAGAAAAAGTGCATTTTACAGACTAAACTTCAGCTTTCTTTTGTGAAATTTCTTTTTCCACTCTCTATATATGTCTCAGCTGTGATGTGGAATTTTTTAGCTAGACACAGACTTATAATCCTAGCTACTCTGGAGGTTGAAGCAGGAAGCTCATAAATTGGAGACCAGCCTGGGCAACTTAGTGAGACCCTGTCTCAAAAATTTTTTTAGAAGGAACTATAGTTCAGTGCAGAGGTTCTGGATTCAGTCTGTATTATTTAAAGAAAAAAAAAAAAAGACTCTGGAGGTTGCTTAGTGGCAGAGAATTTGCCTAATATGTGTGAAACCTTGAGTTCAGTCTCTAATACTAAAAAAAGTATAGATATAAAGTTGGACATAGTAATAAATACCTCTAACTGCAGGACTCTGGGAGGCTGTTGTAAGAGGACTAAAAGTTTGAGCCCAGCTTGGACAATTTAGTGACTTAGCAAGACCCTATCTCAAAATGAAATATAAAGGACTGGTTATGTAGCTTGTGCAAAGGTCCTGGGTTCAATCCCTTGTAACACCCGTGTGTGTGTGTGTGTGTGTGTGTGTGTGTGTTTCTCCTAAGGTCAAACCATATTGTTCCAGTACGCCAATGAGCATTCTGCTTTGTTTTTTAAACAGGATCTTGGTATGTAGTTCAGGCTGGTCCTGAACTTCCCGCATATCCCAGGCTGGCCTCGAATTCATGGCAGTCCTCTTGCCTCAGTCTCCCGTGTGCTGAGATAACAGGCCTGTGCCACTACGCCTGTCAGTGACCATTCTGAAGTATAGCAAATTTCTCAGCTGAGGATTCAATTATGTTCAAACTTGTTCCTCATAAAATAGCACAGTATATTGGTCCATCTATAACATAGTTAGGCAGTGTATTGATGAATGACATATTGATCCATTTTAGAATTTTTTTTGAAAGTCTTTTTGGGTGACTGTTAAAAAAGTATGCTACTGAACTGGAAATATAGCTCAATGGTAGAGCGCTTACCTAACATGTGAAAGGTTCTGGGTTCAATCCTTAGTACTGAAAACACACTATCCTCAGTGACCTAACCTAATATCCAGGTTGAAATAGATACATGAAGACTGTCACCCTCCAGTTGTCACATCTGTTGATACGTCTTGATTCTCTGCTTATACTGGAGGTGGAGTAAATGATTCTAACCATGGCTGTAAAGCATCATGGGTCCTCATCAGAATTGGTCGATTGGAACAGGGAAGAAGGAACTGGGCAGGCATGAAGGTGGGGAGAAATACCCAGCCCTCTGGCTTCCGGCACAGGGTAGTCTGGTGGAGGAACCAGATATCCCGTGTTCACCATGGTAATAATCATGACCCAAATGTTGTTTCTGTCCTCCTCAGAATTGGCTCGGGACACGAGCAGGTGGGATATTTAATGACACCTGCGACAAGAAACTATTCCTAGTGTGCAGACTATAATGCACAATTAACATTTTAAAGCTGTCGAAACAGGTTTGGAGAGTATCAGTTACTCCAAATTATATAATAAGGGAGGGAGCCAACTTTCAGGGCTTTACTATGTACTGGAAATGTGCTGAATAAGTGTCTTAAGTTCCTTTATAATAGTGTCTACCTCATAAGGTTGCTGTTAGGATTGAATATAGAATTAATGAAAGCGTTTAACCCAAGAACCATTGCTTCTGAGCACTGTTCTACGGTGAAGCTTCCTTTCTCCTGTTACCTTGTGCTCTCCTTGCCTTTGCTTCTATGTGGCTTAGTCACAGGGTGTTTTGTTTTTTTCAGTGCTGGGAATTGAATCCAGGGCCTCACATATGCTAGGAAAATGGTCTGTAATAGCTACATCCCCAGCCCCACATCCTATTGAAAACATGGTCAGCAGGCTCCTTGGTTGAGATGACTAACAGCTACGGGATGTTCGAGATTAGCATCTGATTGGGGTGGCTCTGAAAATGAGCGCATGAGGGAGGTATGCAGTGTTGGCTGATGGGTGCAACCTTGTGGATGAAGAAACTACATAAAATATTCATAAAGCCCTCTTTTTGTTGTTTTCAATAGCTTTTTTATCTTTTATCAAAATAATACAGTTTTTCTTTTTGTAGTGTTGCTAGAGATTGAACCCAGGGCCCATTCATGCTGGGCAGTGCTTACTGCAGAGCTGTCCTACCAGTTCAATAATACTCCTTAATTCTATGATCTAGCATTCTCTTTCTAGAGAAGGGCAGTGTCATGTACATATGCAATATAAAGTTTCATACGTAATATATTTAGTTGTACATGAAGCAGATTTGAGTGATGGTGATATTTTGTTTGTAGAACTCGGACTTGAATCTAAAGCCTTTTGCGTGCTAGGTAAGTACTTTACCTCTAAGCTGCACCCTTTAAGTGATTTCCATAGGTTGTGTCCCCTTCTTTTTCTTTTCTTTTTTTCTTTTTTTTTCTTTTTTTTTTTTTTTTTTGATACTGGGAATGGAACTCAGGAGTTCATGCTTGCCAGGCAGGTGCTGTGCTGCTGAGTTGTGTCCCCAGCCCAAATGGTGTACTTTTAAGACTTGATTTACATTTTTTATTTGAATATTTGTCCCAAAGCTTAGCATTTTACTCCTTACTGATTGTATTTTGCTACCTAATATATATGTATTATTTTAAAATAGTTTATCTGGAACATAACTGTTTCTTAATGGCTTTTAAGTTGAGAACTGATCTTTTTTGGTGTGGGTTGTTTTCTTAGGGATAATGTAGTCCAGTTAAAGGCACCATAATTGGAAATAACTTTTTTTTTTTTTTTTTTTTTTAAGACAGAGTCTTGGAAGGCAGTTTAGGCTGCCTTTAACTCACTATGAACCCAGTTGGCCTTGAACTTGGGGCACCCCTCCTGCTCGGCCTCCTGAGTGCTAGGATTACTGGTATGTGCCACAGTGCCTGGCAGAAGTAAGACAATCTTAATTAAAATGCTACTTCTAGGAAGACTGGTAAAATGTATAGCTTTCCTAAGTTCTCAGGCCTCGTTCTTCTCTGTTTGCTAGTCCATGGAAGGGATTAGAACTCACGTGTACAATGGGAAGAATCAGAACTTGGGTTTCAGGAAGCTCAGGGTAACCTTATGCAATTGTCTGAGTCTAGGGTCCTGAATTAATAAAATGGCTCCTGAGGGTCATTTGAAAGTTAGCCAAATCTAGGTTTGGTGGCACACGCCTCTAATCGTAGCACTTGGGATGCTCAGACAGGAGGATGGTGAGATTGAAGCCATTCTGAACTACATAGTAAGTTCAAGGCCAGCTTGGACCCTGTCTGGAAAAAAAAAAAAGAAGAAGAAAAGGAGGAAAAAGAGGAGGCAGAGGAGAAAGAGGAGAAGTTAGTAGTTTACCACAAGCGGGGTACAGTGATGCCTTACTGTACTTGGTAGGGCTGAGGTGGGAGGGTTGCTTGAGCCCAAGAGTTTGAGACCAGCCTAAGCAACATAATGAGAGCCTGTCTCTTTTTAGCCATTATAAAACTTGGCCACTAGAAGAGACTTAATAAATGTGAATTATCTTATTTTCTCCTAATCATGATTCTGTGCATCTACATTTTTGTGCTATGTATCCCCAAAGGAAAATTCTTTAATAAAAAGAAAATTCCTTAATTCTCATCTTCAGTATCAGTTAAATGTGTGATTCTTTTGCCTTTTGTGTGCATAAGATTTTAGTGTTTTTTGGGATGTTTTATGTGGTATCTATTAAATGCGGTACCCATATTTTCTAACTCTAAACCAAAAAATTGAGACGTGGTATGATAAGTATATTACACTTAGAAGGTCAAGAGAACAGAATATTTTTAAGGGAATAGTTCAGTCTCAGAGAGTTTTTAGATGTGCTCTTATTTATACATAAGAAAATAGTACAAGGTCATGTTGAGCCATGAGGCACTGGAGTCCTCTGGACATGAATTCATATCTTGGCCTAGGCACTGTCTGCTTTAACACATAAGCTACTTAACATTTCTGAGCTTCAGAGTTTAGTTTCCCCACTTGTAAAATGTGTGTAATCAAAGTTCCTTGTTTTTTTATGAGGATTGCTTGAAATAAAAGGCTCCGTATACTCTTGGCAGGTAGAAAGTACCTGAGATAAGGTTAGCTGCTGTGTTTATTATGAGGCCTTTGAAATATGTATAATGATTCATTAACTTTTCTTTCAAAAGCCTCTTTTAAAATAGTTCATTATTTGGAAGCTTACTGTATAGTAACTGTTTTATGGAAAAGGCACAGCGGTATTTTGAGGACCCCATGCTCAGCCTTGCATGCATGCTTAGAAACCTGCAGTTGTGGACTAAGTGAACCTTGAGGTCTGCTCTATCACTAGAGGAAGTATGTAAGCTGTAAGTCAAAAAATATATAGGCTTCCCGGTTCACTTAGTCCATGACTGCAGGCCTCTTTCCTTCTGTTCTCTTGGTTGTATGCTTCTCAGAGTTGGTTTTAGTCGTAGGCTAGCGGCAGAATTCTGGCGGCAGCAGGCCAAGTCCCAGATGCACGTGTGACTGGGTTAGGCCTGGTTCTTAAATTTACTCAAAATGAGTGACATTATCTTAAGACCAATCAGAAAGAGAATTGTGATTGTTAGGAAGTGTTCTTTCTCTCTGCCTTTCCCTCCTCTCTCCCTTCTTCTCTGTACTTATTAATACTGGGGATTTCGTCCAGAGCCTCCCAGGCATGTTGCTTTGTCATTGAGCTACAGCCCCAGCAATTTTTATTTTGAGAAAGGGTCTCACGATGTAGTTCAGTCTGGCCCTTGAACTACGTGTGTAGCTCACTTGGGCAAGAAACTGCCAAGATTTAAGTTCTCACTCTGCCTTTTATTAGTTGTATTATCTCAGTCAAGTCACTTAATCTCATTATGGCTCAGGTTGCTTATTTGTAAAATTATGGTCACCATGGTATGTGGGTTTTTTGAGGAGTAAAAGACTTAATATATATAGAGTGTTTAGAATGGTTCGTGGCAGATATTAACCACATTCCAAGTGTTTGTCATGATGTTGATAGTGATGATTAACGAGCTAGCTGGGCTGGTTTCTAAACCTATTTGAGTTTAACTTGTTATTATAATTACATAATATCTAAACATTATATTAAGTAATATGAGGACAAGAAGAAAAAAAGGATAACTTTTTAAAAAGTAAGTTGAATATGTTTGAAACCTGATAAAGGTTAATGGCTAAACAGAGTTCTTGTGGCCGGGTGTAGAGACCTGAAGACATAGCAGGATCTCTCTCAAAAAAGGAAAAAAGAAAAAAGAAAAATTTTAGCCAGTTAGGGAAGGAAGAGACCTCTGAAAAAGTTAAAGAGGCAGGTATCATGGTGCACGCCTGTAATCCCAGCATTTGGGAGGCTGATGCAGGAGGACTGCTGTGAGTTTGTGGCCATCCTGGGCTACCTGGTGATTTTAAGGCCAGCTTGAACTACGTAGAGAGACACCATCTCAAGACACCAGGAAAAAAAAAAGCTGAAGAATAAAACCATCAAAATGTAGAATTCTGCTTCTGCCTTCATGGTACTTCCCAAGTATCTTTCTACTACAAATTGGGAATCATAGATGAGCATCACAGTTGCAGTTCAAACTGTCGTTATTAGGACTTATTCTCTAAGAGTCATTGGTCATTTCTGAAGTATTTGGCAAGTTTTTTTTTGAGAGAGTGTTTTGTTTTGTCATCTAGGCTGATCTTGAACTCATTATGTTTCCTTGGCTGGCTTTAAACTTAGAGGGGTCCTACCAGCTCAGGTGCCCGAGTGCTGAGGTCATGGACATGTGCCACCACTCCCAGTTTATGAATCTGTAGTCACTTTTTTGTAGTACCTGGGGATTGACCCAGAGCCTTTGCATTGAGCTACATTCCTAGCTCTTGTTTCATTTTTAACTTTTGAGACAGGGTTACTACTAAGTTGCTAAATTCCTGAGGCTGGGCTTGAATTTATAATCCTCTTGCCTCAGTCTCCCAGACTACTGAGATTATAGTACTGCATCACTGTGATGAGTTTATGAATTTTCATTTTCAGATATTCTCTGCCTCATGGTACCTGGGATCAAACCCACTGAGCTACATCCCCATCCTCTTTCACTTCTCATTTTGATACAGGGTCTTGCTAAATTGCATGTGCTGGCTTGATATTGCTATTCTCCTACCCTAGCCTCCTGAGTAGCTAGGGATACAGGATACACTACTATGCCTGGCTCATGATTCCATCCTTTAATGATATTTTACTTATTTATTTTTGTACTGGGGATCGAACTCATGACCTTGCGCTCACTAGGCAGGCGCTTGTGCTTGTGAGCTAAATACCTAGCTAATGGTATTTTTAAAAAATGAATTATACTGCTGGGAAAGGATCACCACAAGTTTAAGGCCAGCCTAGGCTCCATAGTGAGTTTAGGGCCAGCCTGAACTAGATTCTGAGACCTTTTCTCACTAGAAACCAAAGCAAAAACAAAACAAAAACAAAAACAAAAATTATACTGTTTTTCTCATAATCCCATCATGAAGAGAATGTCTACTTTATTCCTTTTAAAATTCTGATGTATGGGTTTCTGTCCATGTATTAAAATGAATATCACCAAAACCTATTGTTGAACATTTATGTAGTCATTTTTATGTATTAAAAGTGGTCCTCTTGTGAGCTCTTTTCAAAAAGTCTTCTCTAGTCAGTATGTTTTGATCTGAGAATTGCCAAGGAATTCTTTCTCTCATTACTGAGGGCCCTGAATTTCAGTCTGGGAACCATTATAATACCATAAAAGAGAGCATGTGGTGTTCCAGACTGAATCTTGCTTTTGAATTTAGTTTCTTTTCTTTTATGGGCCACTCGCTGATTTTAAAAAATGTTTAATGTATCAAAAAGTTTGGATGTCCCTGAGAGTTTGCATACTAGAGTTTGTTCTGATGTGATAACTTTTTCCAAATCATGTGGCACTTTGAACTATTCTTTTTATAGCATTACTCATAAATAATCCTCCTCTATAATTACTTTTGCATTTGCTTTGTGTCTGCTACCAAACCCTTTGCTTGGCAAGGACCAGAACTTCTCCATGGGACCCCCTACATACCCTAAAACATAATATGTATTTATTTTATGTTCATAGAGTGAGTGAATGAATCAGTGTCACTTTCCTCTATTATTGCTTACTTGCTTTTTGCTGTGTGTGTGTGTGTGTGTTTGTGTTTTACTGGTGACTGAACCCAGAACCTTTGCACTGAGCAATAGGCCCAGCCCTTCTTACTTTCTATTTTGAGACATTCTATTTTCTCACTAAATTGCTAAGTTGCCCAGACAAGGCTTGACCTTGTGATCCTTTTGTCTCAAACTCACAGTTGACTGGGATTACAGGTATACACCACCATACCTTGTATGGAACAATTTTTTTTTTTTTTTGTCTTTTTTGAGACAGGATCTCTCTATGCAGTTCAGGCTGGCCTTGAGCTCACTTTATAGCCCAGGCTGCTCTCGAACTCGCAACGATCCTCCTGCCTCAGCCTCCCGAATGCTGGGATTACAGGCATGAACCACCACGCCCAGCTGTGTGGAACAAATTTTGATTGGGGAAAATTTTGGGATACCTGTTTTATCTTCTGGGGAGAGAAATTGCATGTAGAATGGGTGGGATACAGAAAGAGAAAAGACGGTGGTGGCCCATAGACAAACCTCCATACTTTCATCATAATGCCATTGTGAAGATCACATGCACTTGCTGACACACGCAAGTGCAAAGAAAACTGAAGGACGCACTGCTGTCACTGTTAAAATCACCTTTGCCAAGCTTAAGAGAGCAGAGTTTGATGACTGTGACACTGACTTGGAGACCTGGACACCAACCTTTCCAAGCTGGTTTCTTTATCTGAAAAATGGGAATAATAATAATAATAATAGTATGTTACATCACACAAAGCAGTGAGATAATGCATAGAGATGTATTCTGGATTAATTAACCTTAATCACAGTTTTTAAGAGTGGTTGTTTTAGAAATCTAGCCAATTCCTCTGTTATATGATTCTGAGATTTCATGATATTCATCCCCAGAATCATTAGTCCACCTGGACATAAACGTTATACCAATAGTATAAGCTTTGTTTCTATTTGTGAAATGTTTCTAGAATGTGAAAATCATTTCATTTTATATAGCTTGTCCATATATACATAGGAGTTGGAATACTTCTGAACTAAGTTGATGAAGGGATTAAAAGGTTTTCTTTAGGAGTCCTGAGCTGAGTTTTAGTGTTGGAAAATTCTCATAAGAGAATCTCTTTTACCATCTTTGAAGTACAAATAATATCTTTGTCTAGATTTTTCTCAAAACAATTTACTCCTACTAAATGCTCTGTAATCTACAGATTACTTAACCCCTTTCACAAAGGCAAAATTTCTCCAGAAAATCAGTTTTCTTTTAACTGAACACTAAATTTTAAACACTTTTCTTTATCCTAAGTGCTGCAGAGAATTCAAAATATGCAGAACATCCACCCGAACCATGTACAGACTTATCTGTCTGACATAAGAATTAGGTGCTGTGGAACAAACATGGGCTACTCTAATGGTTAGAGTACATTTCTGCAGTGTTTGGACAGGACAGTCAGCTGCCATGTTCCCTGGCATATGATTTACATAAGGCCAAAAAGTCAGTGCCCTAGACTGAAATTCTCAGGGTGCTTTAAAACTTGAAATTAAAATTTAAAGTACTACTTCCATTTTGGTTTGGCTTTTTAAACTTTTGGTTTTGTTGTTTAGATAGTAAAAATTCAGGCTTCCTAGCATTTGTGATTCATATCATTTTGTACTTTACTAAAATTTCATTCAAACAAACTGAACAAATAATAGGTACAGTTTTATCGCAAAAAGAACAATTTACTACTTAGCCCCAATACATATAAATGATATAAATCACAAAGAGCACTTGCTTCACATGGGTGAGGCCCTTGGTTCAATTTCCAGTATCACAAAAAAGAAGAAGAAAACAGTTTGCTACTCTGACATTATTTGTTTAATTGCCTTTTGTTTTGTCAAGTAGAAGGTAAGTTGTGGTTCTGGTCATTAGCTTATCTCCCGTGCCTAGACTCGGACCTGGAATGTAGGAGGCACTCAGTAAAGATTTCCTGAATGATTGAACTTAATGAGGAGGCTGAGTTTCAAAGTGACCCATTCACTTTCCTGTGGTCGGTCACACAGCTGGCAAGTAGTACAGCCACAACTAGAAGCCCATTCTCAAAGGTTCTAGGGTAGAGGTAAGTTTGTCCTACGCAGTGAACAAATAGGATCGTGAGTTGGGGATTGGAGGATGACAGGGAGAATGGCAGAATTTCAGATAAGAGACATGATCAAGACGAGGGTCACCATGTCAGGCTTTGTAAACTGACAAAGTGTATGACTCTGACTCTCAGCATGGTGGAAAGACTGGCAGGTTGTACACAAGGGAGCTATTGGTCCTGCGGAGCTCACCGGAATTCTCTGGTGCTGCCACTACAGTCTCAGTCTGGAATGAAGCTGTTCTTTTTTTCTTTATCTCCCTTCTCCCACTGCATGTATACATTTCTTTTTTCTTTTTGAAACGCTGGGGTTGGGACACAGGCCCTTGTGTATGCTGGGCAAGTGCTGTACCCTGAGCTACCCTCTAGCCCCATTATGCCTTTCAGTGGAGACTATTTAGGAAAAGGGACTCTGGTCCTGTCACCTTCAGAACTACACTCCTGGGTCATGTCACATTGGTCCTTCCAGCCAGGCATTCAGGTAGGATGATGGGTTTGCTTATAGGAAAGGAAGACAGCACGTGCTGGGCTTTGGATCTTAGGTCTGCCCTTCAGTGTGCCTTGATGATCATGTGACAACTGCAACTTGAAATTCATTGGAATCACCCTTGGACACCAGTGAACCACTTTGTTTGGGACACAGCCTTTCGATAAAGTTTTATTTGAGCTGTATTAAGGACAGTTCTTAGCAAATGCAGCTTCCCAGATCGGGGAACAGTTTCACCACTGTGAGAGACTGAGAAGCCTAGGAAAGTACGTAACTAAGACGGGCACAGCCCTTGTCCTTAAGAGTTTAAAGACTGGTCAGGGAGATAATCTATAAATTGCAAGATACCAACACTAGAAGGGGGTCCTGTGTTAAGTTCCTGAGAGAAGAAGACCCCCAAAGGCGACAGCCACGTGATGATTGAGTCTGGCCAGGCTCACAAGGGGACTGGTGCTTGGCCAGCATCCTGCAGGCTGGGTAGGATTAGTGGGGAGGAACGAGGGAGGAGTAACGCTGTCTTGGTGGGGATTCTTGGCTAAGAATGAAAGTCATCCTCTTTCTTCACTTAAAAAAAAGGAAACTGTTCTGGTAGGGGAGAGAATAAGTCAGGAGCTGTCTGAGAAAAAACAGTAGAGTGTCAGAGGCACAGGTAATGTCTGTCTGCCTGGAGCACATCCAGGAAGGAAGGTGGGGAGAAAGCTTTCCTTGGAAGGAAACTCTGAAAATGACCCTGGGTTCAGAGTTGCCAACTTTGCTGCTCATAGTAATAACTCAAGAGTAGAAAATAAGCAGGCACACAAGTGAGTGACTGTTTACTGAAGCATAATGATAGTGCAGCAGCCCTGACTTTAGTCACCTTGTCTGTGCCCAAGTGTGCCCGGCTTCCATTCATTCATTAACTCACTTAATGCTTCTAACAGCTGATGAGATAGGTACTGTTATTATCCTTAAATCACAGATGAGGAAACTGGAACACAAGAAGGAAAGATAACCTGTATAAGCTCACAGTTCTGGGCTTAGTAGTGTTTTATTTTGGGGGACAGGTTCTTGCTATGTGGTCCAAATTGACCTTGAACTCACAATGATCCTCTTGCCTCTTCCTCCCAAGTGCTGGGGTTACAGGTGTGCATCACCTCACCCAGGTAGCGCCGGTACTTTCAACATTTTATTTAATGAGAGCCAGATGAACCCCACAGCTTTTTATAGTGAAAAATTCATACGTATAGAACAAATTGAAGAGTACAACAAACATCTGTATCAGACGTCTAGACAAAACACAGTTGTTAGTGTTTTGCTGTGTATGCTTTATTCAGTGTATGTGTGTGCGCATGCATTTTGTTATACTACTGTACTTGAAAGTATGGTATAGATTTGATGATTCACCCCGAAATAAAAGCACAGAGGCTGGGGATGTAGTTCAGTGTTAGAGAAAATTCCTGCCTAGCATGTGCAAGACCCTGGATTTGATCCCAGTACTGCACATACCAAAAAAAAAAAAAAAAAAAAAAGCACATTACCATTTTACTTATACATAGTAGGTGCTTCCTGAAAAAAAATATGTTGCTTCTAAAACCATGTGCAAATAAATACTTTGTTGCATCTTTAAAAAGAGTTAAAAGGCTGGGGATTTAACTCAGTGGCACAAGGGCTTGCCTGGCAAGCACAAGGTCATGAGTTTGATCCCCAGGACCAAAAAAATAAAGAAATAAAAATAAAAAATAAAAAGTTAAATACAAGGCTTAGACCATTCTAAAGAGGTTTTTCATTTACACAATATTTTGATATTTCAAAGTTAAGCAGGGTAAGGGACAACTTCTGTTTTTATAAAATTGCCCACAAGTTGCTGGATGTTTAGCATCCTGGTCCCCACCACTCAATGCCCACTGCAGGGAAGAGGTAATCAAGTCATATGACAATGAAAAGTGCCACCCTCTGCTCCCACATTTCCAGAAAGCCCTGCAGCTGCCTGTGCCTGTTGAGTGTCATTGATTTAATGAGTTCCCTAATGAAGGAGTTTAAAGTAAAGGAGAATATGTGCTCACAGAACCTGTAGTATAAGAATTCATTGCTGAGGTAATGAAGGTGGCGGAACTTAGCTGTGCTTCTCCTTTTGTTACCCAGCCATGCGTGTTCTGGATTTGTGTATATGCATTCACCTATTCAGTTACACTCTACCACCAGCGCTTCGTTCAGACAGACTAGACAGCGGGGCTTGATTTCTACAACCGTTGAGTGTGTTTCTCCATGGCTCTGAACCGACTAGGAAACATTTGTAATTCCTATGCTTTTCCACATGAAGGGACTTGAAACAGACTCAGGGCCCACATAGTTTCAGTGTTTTTCCAGCTTTGTGTCTCTGTTTTGCCAGAGGTACCGAGGGGTTTATCCCAACTGGTCTATTCCCTGTGTTGTGAAGGCATTCATAACCCCCACTATTTGCTTTCTTTTTGTCTTGCCCTTTTCTCTCTTTGGAACTTCCAAATCTTAGTCTTGAAAACTTCATTTATGTTATGGCTTATAGACTGTAGTTTAGACGCTTAGTTAGCCGTTAGACTTCAAATAGCGAGTGAACTTTGGTCAGATCCCCAGAAGCCTCCTCCTCTCCCTTAAATGTCCATAAAAACTACAGAAGAGGGCAGCAAATGTATTTATCTCAAGACAGCCAAACTGCCTGGTGCCCACAATCTGTGTGTCAATGAATCAGATGTGTAAGAAGGTCATGTAACATTCCAAAGCAATGATAGTGCTGCCACAAGGTGGTATTCGTAGTAACCCCTGACCTTGTAAACTCATACAGGGGTATAAGATGAGAGAACAAAGGAATAGGTGCCAGCCAGCCAGCAGCCAGCAGTGTCAGTGGCCTAAGCTGACTGACCACTGCAGTTTGAAATAAACCTCGCTTGTTTCTGAAATCTCTGTGTCCTGTTGGCAACTTCCTTGAGCATGCCTTAACAGTACTACGGTGATCTCTACGTCTCTGCATTGCCTGTCAAAGTCCTTTTGTCAGATTTATCTCAAATGTCATATTGCTTATGAACCTTGGAGTCTTATGTTGAGATATAATCTAAGCCCACAGCAATTCTGTCTCGTGACCGTACCCCAGATTGCCTTGTTTTCTCTTGCTTCTGTGTTTCTGCCCTCTTCCACATATATTTAAGTAATAATTTCCTGTACAACACTTATATGGCAGGCCTTGTTCAAGATTCTGTAAGTAGGTACAGTCGATCCCTCATCTTAGATAGTTTAATTTTTTGCTTTTTAAAAATTTATTTTCTTTTTTTTTCAAATGTTATTTTCTTAATAGTTGGAACAGTCTCTTTCCCTTATATCTCCTATGGTACCTGGCACATTGCTTTGCAAGCAGTGATTCTTAGATGTGTCTGAATTCAGCTCAGAATACAGGAAGGCAGGCATGCGTTTCCAAGTCAGGTCTGAGTTCAAACCCTGGCACTGCCACATGCAGCCTTGCATAATCACTTCTGTGAGCTCCAAGTTCCTTATCTATAAATCACTTATAATAACACCCATCTTGCAGGATTATTAAAGATGAATTGTTTGACATGCCTGGTGGAGTTGTGGCTGCATTACAGGTACTCATGAAGTGGTGTTATTGTAAGGGAGTCTCAGTCATTCTTTTAGGTCACTTGAATGAGAATTGGGAGCACTTAGGGTATTAATTGTTTTAAAGGAAATGTTTACTTAGTCTTGAGACTGCTCCAAGAAGAGATAGGCTCTGGGAAAGGTCTGGCCCGAGCTGATTAACTGTTCCCTTTTTAGAGTGAACGATCCGAGTCTCTGTTTTGGAACTACTTATATAATGTATACCACCTGTTATTTGTGTATTTTTAGTAGTGGGAATCAGATAATCTTAATCCTGTCTGTAAAAGAGCAAAGTGTTTACCAGAGCCCGGCTTTTCTCTTCACACTGACTCACGCTGACTCATCCTCATTTTCCTTCCCACTGCCTCCTGACAACTTTGCAAGCAGAGAATTTTTAGGGAATTCAGTGGCTTCTTTTTTAACTTCCCGAAGTTGAAAGCTTGCAGGTGTCTCATCACTGATTTCATCGCAGGAAAGGCTGCAGTGTATGCTGCCCTGTAGGGTCTGGTATGGCCAAAGCTATGTGGCTGGACATCTCACACAGAACTTTGGACAAACCAAGCTTCTTTTGGTTGAGAGGTTAGACAAGTACTCGAAATGTACAAGTTAAGAGTAAATTCTTCTTACTCTTTGTTGTCACCTTCAATTCTGTCAAATCTGTAAAATGTCCTCTTCAGAGGCAGGAAACTCAATTAGGGCCAGACCTTTGATGCCTTCACAGATATATTTGAGATGGGGTCAGAATTCAGGCAGCCTATCTGAGTCAGCAAAAGAGGAAAGATCAGAATGACTAATATCCTTATGCCTTCATTTGTCGCTCATTAAATGAGTATTTGCTGATTGTCGGTCATGTGCCATGGGCCAGAGCTACCACAGTGAGTAATAATAGGCACGGTGCTGCTGTCGTAGACTGAGGTATGTTTCTGTAAACACTAAGGAAACCTAGTCTGCACAAATGAGGGGGCCAAGGAAAGCTTCTTGCAGGAAAAGGCACAGAAGCTAAAACTAGTGAGATGAGAATTAACCAGGACAACGATGGCAAACCTTTTAGAGCTTTCTGTGATAACAAACCGTGCCAAAGGTTTGCCACCACTGAACTAGAGAGAAGAGGTTAGGGCCGGGTAGACATGGGTAAAATGTGCTCAAGGCTTAAAAACAATGGTGCTCTTGAGGTGAGGCAAAGAGCTCATTCTTCGAGCAACTGAAAGAAATTCCATTGTAACCAAAGGATAGTAAGGGATAAGTTGGGTATAAGATAAATTTGAGAGGCTAGCAAGGCCAGATCACAGAACATTGTAGACCAGTTCAGTAATTGAACTCTAAATTTTATTAGCCCAGGTACCATCTACATGTAAGTGAAATGTTCAGGAAAGATGTACACAACTATATCACCAACACCCCATTAAGAGCAAGGACTTTTCACTTGATTCTAAGAGTGATGGGAAGGAGCTAGGCTTGGTACTGATGGCTACCTAAGAACTGGGATGGCGGCACAGTGCGATCGGAGCTGGAATAGGTGGCGGTTTGCTCAAGAAGGACACCAGTTTGGGGACAAACCAGGTCTTGGTAGTCTGACATTACTTTGAGGACAAACTCCTAAGTGCTTTGTAGATTCCAAGAGTCTGTATGGAGCACTGAGGACTATGTCTTCTCAGGGTGTTGCTGGAAAAACTCCTGAGATACCTGCATTTTGAATAAAGTATTTGCAAAAAGGAGGTTGGAGAAAAAAGGCTGCAGAGACAGAGTTCCTCCCAACTGAATTAATGAAGTGTAGGAAAATAATAATTTTTCTTTTCTTTTTTTGGTCTTTTTGAGACAGAGTCTCACTGTGTAGTTCAGGCTGACATTTGAGCTTACTTTGTGGCCCAGGCTGGTCTTAGACTTTCGTGATCCTCTTGCCTCAGCCTCCCAAGTGCAGGTATTACGTTTATTTTCTTACTATATGTGCAACTTTTTTCCTTTTCTAAGAGTATTAAAAACATTGTTGTAGCTTTAGGCTGTAGGGATTTACTGGTTTAGTATTATCTGAAGTTTTGTTTTGTTTCATTTTGTCTTGTCTTGTTCTGTTTGAGACAGGCTCTCATTATGTAGTTCAAATGGCCTTGAACTTACTCTATAGGCCAAGATAGGTCTCACAACAAATAGTTTACTGCAAAAAATGGTAACATGTATTTTCTCAGCACATTTATTTCTCCAAAATTTACCAAGTTCCATAGGTTTTATATACATTTATAAATGTTTTTATGCACATTGACCTCAAGCTACAGCTGAATATCCAACCTGCCTTGTATTTTTCTACATCTAAATTCAGAGCTACATTCTTGTTAGTTTTATGGAGATTGTAGAGCAGTTTAAGCCCACATGATCTGTGTTCACTCACAGTTCTCTGGTGATACTTGAGGACTACATCTGAAACACACTCTGCTCACACTGGGACACTGTCTTTCATCTTGGTGTTCCCAAAGGTTGTGTGCATGTGTGTGTGTAGATTATTTTATTATTCCCGTAATTTTATTTATTTGTTTGTTTGATTTTTGGGGGGCAGGATCTCACTGTGTGGTTCAAGTTGGCCCCATCTTGCCTCAAATTTGTGGCAGTCCTTTTGCCTGAGCCTCCCAGGTGCTGGAATTACAGGTGTGCATCATGACACCTGGCTTCCTATTTTTTTTCCCCACAGGAAAATACTTGCTGCATGATAAAGTCGTAGAAATTGAGAGTTAGGAGTGTTAGACTTCTAATTATAAAGTTTATTGTTTGCTTATTATTGTGAACAAATCATTATTCATTGCCTTAAATAATCTTTTTGTTTTCTGTCCTCATTTAACTGAATCTCCCAGCTTAAAAAAACATACTTTGCTTTTGTAACTCAGTTAATAAAGAAATGCCTTATCTCCTATGCATGACAACTAAGTGTTAAATATCAGTCAGGGTGTCTTTAGACTGATTTTACGGTTTGGATTTGGGGGAGGAGGTGGTGCCAGAGAATGAACCCAGGCTCTTATGCACGCTGAGCATTGAGCTGTACCTGCACCAGCAGCTCCTATAGTCAGAGTATTAAAGTAGAGTCCCCCAAAGGCCGGTACAGCTCGGCGCTGTTGGAGACCTGGGAACCTTTAGGAGGTCGGTGAAGTCATCGAGTGTGTGCCCTGATGGGGTGGGGTGGTAAGCCCATCCCTCTCTCTGTGTTCTTCCTTCCTGGCAGGCTGAGTAGTTTTGCTCTGCCACCAGTGCTCGCCGACCCAAAACGACCATGCTAGTTGGTCACAGACTGAGACCTCTTAGAACTGTCAGTCAAGACAGGCGTGATGGCGCACGCTTGTAATTCCAATTTAGGAGGCTGAGACAGGAGGATTGTGGTAGTTAAGGCTAACCTGAGATATATAAAGAATTCAAGGCCAGTCTGAACTGTATAGTGAGACCCTGTCTCAAAAACAAAAGCAAAAGCAAAAACAAACAAAAAACCCAAACACCAAAACTGTGAGTCAAAATAATCCTTTTTTCTTTTCTTTTAAATTTTTTGTTTTTATTTTTTCATCTCCTATCATTTTCTTTTCCTTCCCTCCTTTCCTCCTATCCTTTCTTGCTTTTTTATTTTTCTTTTATTGAATCCAAAATAAGTGCTGTACCACTGAGCTACACTCGCTACCATTTGTTAGTTCTTTCATTCATTCTTTGTACTGAGGATTGAATTAGGTATCCTCTGACACTGAGCTACATACCCAGCCCTGACTTTTTAAAAGATGAGTCTTGCTGAGTTGCCAGGCTGTCCTTGGTCTTATGCTCCTCCGCCTCATCCTCCTGGGTAGCTGGGATTCTGGGTGTGCTCATTGTACTTGGCTCCTTTTTCTTTATAAGCCGAGTATCTTGGGCTTGGTGGGGTTGGTGGAGGGTTTTTGTTTGGTTTTTGGTTTTCTGAGAAAGAGCCTCACTATGGAGTGCAGCCTCAGGTCCCCAAGCGCATAGGTCAGCACTGCAGGGCAGTGATGGCGCACCTAGGGCATGTGTGCCGCAGCTGACTGTTTGTCATCAGTGAAGGCTCTAAAAAGTTTATCATCACTGGGCTGGGGAATGTGCTATAGTGCAGAAAGCTAAGAAGGCTAATAATACGTTTACGGAGATCTGTCCTAAATTTGGGTTTCAAGTGTAACACTTTTATGTATGGCAGAGTAAGAGTTTCAGAAAATCTTGTTGATTTTTTACTAGTTTTCTCAAATTGGCATATGAAATCCTATTAGATGTGTAGGTTTAAGACGCCTGAGCCAGTTCATCCTTTAATCCCATCACTCTGGGAGGCTGGGGAAGGAGGATTACAAGTTTGAATACAACCTGGGCAATTTATGGATTTAGTAAGATCTTGTTGCAAAGTAAAAGTATAAATAAAAACTTGAAAAGCCTGAGAATGTGCCTCATTATGAAGGCCTTGGATTCAGTCCTCAGCAGCCCTCTCCACTTTACCATAGTCTCTTGGTATGGCTTTCTTCCTGCTAAGTTTTGGAGTATTCCTTGTTCTTCAAAAGACAACACTGAAGTTGGTTTTTTGTTTTTGTTTTTTTAATAATAGTGGGATAAAAGTCTCTAATTTGGCAAGCTCATTCTTCTTCAAGCTTTCCAGGATTGTTTGCGGTTCCAAAATAAACCACTCGGGATTATCTTGTAGTATGAGTGCTTTATTAAAATTAAGAAAGGAGTCATGGATCTTTTCTACCCTGTTAAGGTTGGGTATAAATCAATTATTTTTATTAGGATTTTCTCTGTCTTTAGAGTAGTAATTTGTACTCGGTGAAAGGGACGTGCACTTTTTATTTCTTTATACTGTTGTACCAAGCAGTTCTTCAGCTTTTCTCTAACCGTATGTATTGGAAAGAAGTTCTGTCCTATAACTTCAGTTTCAAAGAGCTGTGGTGGAATATGTGGCACAATTGTCAGACTTGGTGCTGTTTGAGATTCCAAAAGTTTTCTCAAGACTGAGAATTTAGGCACGGGCTTTTGCATAGCAGAGGTGGTAAGAATCTCAGTGTTTGTCTGCAGTTAACTAGTTTTTTGCAAGATTACCCCTGCAATGAGCTATTAGGAACAAAACTATTAGTCCTTAAGTGACCACAATATTTTAATTTAAGAGAATAAGAATATATACTAAGGCCAGGTGTGTAATGCTAGCATCACTCCTGTAATGCTAGCACTCGGGAGGCTGAGGCAGAAGGATCACTGCAAGTTTGAGACCAGCCTGGGCTACAAAGTGAGCCTGAGGTGTGCCTGAACTACATGGTGAGACCCTGTCTCAAAAAGAGAGAAATATTATATATATATATATATATATATATATATATATATATATTTTAAATGTCACCACTGTGCTTAAAATGTGTTTCTGAAATACAGACTACTTTAGATGCTTCTCCTTCTCCTTCTCCTCCTCCTCCTTTTCCTCCTCCTTCTTCTCCTTCTCCTCCTCCTCCTCCTCCTTCTTCTTCTTCTATTTCTTCTTCTGCTTCTGCTTGTGTTTCTCCTCCTCCTCCTTCTTCTCCTTCTTCTTTCTTCTTTCTTCTTCTTCTGTCTTTTTGAGACAGAGTCTCACCGTGCAGTTCAGGCTGGCCTTGAGCTCACTTTGAAGCCCAGGCTGATCTCAAACTCACCACGATCTTCCTGTCTCAGCCTCCCAAGTGCTGGGATTACAGATGTGCACCACCATGCTCAGTGTACTTAGGCACTTCTTAAATACTAGTCAGACTTTGCTATTTAAATTGTCATTTTCATCGTTATAATAATAGTAGTAGTAGAGAAAATAATAGATTACTATTAGCAATACATTTATGGAAAAAGTATATATGTGTAGCTTATTTTATTTTTCCAAATCCACTTTATTTCAAGGAGAAAAAGAAAAAGAAAGAAGAAGAAACAAAGAAAAAACCAAAACAAAATTTCAAAATTTCAAAACACGTCAATCAGGGGCAACAATGGTACATACATTGCACACTATCATCCCCAAATCACTCACCCAGCGTACAAGACAGCTGAAGTCAGTTGTCTGAACAGTACCAGTGCAAATCTGTCTCTTCAGTGAACTCAGAGAAATCAGTAGTATAACTATCTTTTTACTATACATATATATGTACATATACATATGCTATTTCTTTCAGCTTCTCATACATTGAGACAACCTGATGTTCACACATGTGTGTCTTATTTAGTTTACTAATGAGTATGGTCTCAAGATACATCTATTTACCTATAAAAGTCTCCAGTTTATCCTTCTTTGTGACTGAGTAGTACTCCTTTGTGTAAAAATACAACATCTTTTTTATCCATTCCACAGTTGATGGGCATTTAGGTTGTTTCCAAGTTCTGGCTATTACAGATTGTGCTGTGTACAGCGTCTTTTAATCCTGGTTTTTTTTCTTAGACAGGATCTCACTATGTATTACTATCACATCTAATAAAATCCAATAAGATACAACATAATAAAACTAATGGAGACAGAAAAACAAAAGCTTGGTGGGACTTCAAAACAAGATGATGTTAAATCAGCACTAGCTATTATATTGGCTTGTTTTCTTCAAAATAGCTGTTCATACCAGCACAGACAATAAAATCAAACAACCCAGAATAAAACCATTCCAACAAATGAATGAAAACTTTATAAGGCTTCAAAGCAATATAATGGGGAATCATGATTACCACATACTTTTATGTATTCTTACCATTTCTTACACTGAGAAATTGTGCGGTTTTTATACATGTGCATTTGATTTATTTCACTTATGAGTATGGTCTCAAGCTGTATCCATTTATTTATAAATATCTCAATGTGATCCTTCTTTATAGCTGAGTAGTACTCCATTGTATAAAAATACCACATCTTTTTTATCCATTCCTCAGTTGATGGATACTTAGGTTGTTTCCAAGATCTGGCTATTACAAATTGTGCTGCTGTAAACGTGGGTGCACATATATCACTGTGGTATGACGTTTTCAATTCTTCTGGGAATGTGCCTAGAAGTGGAATAGCTGGAACAAATGGGACTTCCAATCCCAGCTTTCTGAGAAATCTCCAGACTGACCTCCACAGTGTACACTCCCACGAACAGTGTAGGAGAGAGAGTTCCTTTTTCCCCACACTCTCTCCAGCATTTATTGTTGGTAGTTTTCTTGATCCTGGCCATTCTTTCAGGAGTGAGATGGAATCTCAGTATGGTTTTAATTTGCATTTCTCTAATGAGTAATGATGATGAACATTTTTTCATGTATTTATTTGCCATTTGTATTTCTTCATCTGAGAATTGTGTATTTAATCTCAGATGCCCATTTTTGGATTGGATCTTTAAATTTTGGGTGTCTGATTTTTAAAAATTCTTTATGTTTTAGAAAGAAGTCCTTTGTCTGAGGGACAGTTCACTAAGATTTTTTTCCCAGTTTGTAGGTTTTCTTTTCACTATGCTGGCGATCCTTTTGACATGCAGAAACTTTTTAATGAAGACGTGATCCCAGTTATTGATTCTGGGAAGTATTTCCCGTGCGGTTTGATTCCTGTTCATGAATTCTCTACTTACCCCTATGTCTTCAAGGTTTTTACCTAATTTGTCATCCAATAGATTTAGTGTTTCTGTTTTAATATTTAGATCTTTGATCCATTTAGATTTTAATTTAGTACATGGTGATAGGCATGGGTCTAGTTTTAGTTTTCGGCATGTGGAGAGCCAGTTTTTCTAACACCATTTATTAAAGAGACTGTCCTCCTTCCAGTGAACATGTTTGGCCCCTTTATCAAAGATAAGGTGGTTGAGTGTGTTTGTAGTTGTGGTTGTATCTTCTAATCTATCCCATTGATCTTCAGATCTGTTTTTATTCCAATATCATATTGATTTTACTACTGTTGCTTTGTAGTATAACTTCAAGTCAGGGATTGTGATGCCTCCTGCTTTGTCTTTGCTGCTTAGAACTGTCCTTGCTATTCAGGTCTCTTCTGGTTCCAGATGAAATTTTAGGAGTGATTTCTCGAGATCTATGAGTTATGTTGATAGTATTTTCATTGGGATTGCATTGAATCTGTTATAACAGTTTTGGGAGAATAGCCGTTTTCACAATATTTATTCTTCCTATCCATGAGCAAGGGATGTCTTTCCATTTTCTGTATCCTCTTCTGTTTCTTTTTTCAGTGTATTATAACTTTCCCTGTATAGGTCTTTCACTTCTTTCATGAGAGTAATTCCTAAATATTTCATTTTTTTGGTTGCTAGTGTGAAGGGTGTGGCTTCTCTTATTTCTCTCTCAGTGGTTTTGTTGTTAGTGTATAGGAATGCTATTGATTTTTGATTATTGATTTTGTATCCAGCTACATTGCTGAATTTATTATATCTAGGAGACTTTCAATGGAGCTTTGGGGGTCTTCTATGTAGAGTATCATGTCATCTGCAAATAATGATAATTTAACTTCCTCTTTTCCTATCTTTACCCCTTTTATTTCTCTCTCTTGTCTAATTGCTCTGGCTAGTATTTCCAGTACTATATTAAATAGGAGTGGTGATAAGGGACATCCTTGTCTTGTGCCTGATTTTATGGTAAAGTCCTTCAGTTTTTGGCCATTTAGTATGATACTGGCTGTTGGTTTGTCATAGATTGCCTTTATCATATTGAGGTAAAGACCATCTATTCCAATTTTCTGCAAGGTTCTTATCATGAATGAATGTTGGACCTTATCAAAAGCTTTTTCTGCATCTATAGAAATGATCATGTGATTCTTATTTTTGGCTTTATTGATATGGTGGATTACATTTATTGATTTATATATGTTGAGCCATCCCTGCATGCCTGGGATGAATACCACTTGGTCGTGGTGTATAATCTTCTTGATGAATTGCTGCATCCTATTTGCCAATGTTTTATTGAGGATTTTTGCATCTGTGTTCATTAGGGAGATTGGCCTGTAGTTCTCTTTTTTAGTTGAGTCTTTCTCAGGTTTTGGTATTAGAATAATATTTGCTTCCAGGAATGACTTAGGAAGGATTGCTTCCCTTTCATTAAATTGATGTTCTTTGTATTTCTTGTAGAATTCTTTGTATTTCTTGTAGAATTCCGCAGTGAATCGTCTGGGCCTGGGCTCTTCTTTGTAGGTAAGGACTTAATTACATTTTCAATTTCATTAATAGAAAATGGGTTTTATAGCAGTTTTATATCTTCTTGACCTAGCTTTGGTACTTCATATGTTTCTAGGAATCTATTTCTTCTGTGTTATCAAACCTTTGAAAGTAGAGTTTTCAAAATAGGTGTTGATGATCTTCTGTATTTCTACAGGGTCTGTAGTGATTTCGCCTTTTTCATTCCTTATTGCATGAATTTGAGCTTTTTCTTCCCTTTTTTTAATAAGGTTGGCTAGGGACTTATCAATTTTATTTATTCTTTCAAAGAACCAACTCTTTGATTCATTGATTCTTTGTATTGTTTTCTTAGTCTCTATTGCATTAATTTCTGCTCTGATTTTTATAATTTCCTCACTTCTTTTGGCTTTGGGCTTGATTTGCTCTTCTTTTTCTAGCTGTTTGAGGTGTAACATCAGGTTATTTATTTGTATTTGTTCTGTTTTCTTGATGTGGGAACTCGGTGCAATAAATTTTCCTCTGAGGATGGCTTTCATTGCATCCCACAGATTCCTGTAAGTTGTATTTGTGTTTGCATTTGCTTGTAGGTATTGTTTAATTTCTTGTTTAATTTCCCCTGTGACCCACTGATTACTCAAGAGTGTGTTATTCAGTTTCCATGTGTTTGTGGGATTTTTGCAGTTTCTTTTATCATTAATTTCTAATTTCATGGCGCTATGATCCGATAACATGCATGGGATAATTTCAACTTTTTTGCATTTATTTAAATGTGTTCTGTGGGCTAGTATATGGTCTATTTTAGCGAATATTCCATGTACTGCTGAGAAGAATGTGTATTCTGATGTTGTTTGATGGAATACTCTGTATACATCTATCAATTCCATTTGTTCAGAAGTGTGATTCAGTTCTGTTATTTCTTTGCTGATTTTCTGTTTGGTTGGTCTGTCCCTTGGTGTCAATGGTGTGTTAAGGTCTCCTGTTGTAATTGTGTTATTGCTAATTTGGTTTTTCATTTCTGTTAATACTTGCTTTATATAACTGGGTGCTCCAGAATTTGGTGCATATATATTTAAGATTGTTATCTCTTTCTTTTGAAATTTTCCCCTAACCAGTATGTAATGACCTTCTTTATCTCTTTTGATCATTCTTGGTTTGAAGTTCACATTGTCTGCAAACAGAATAGCTACCCAACCTTTTTTTGGGTTCCTGTTTCATGAAGTATTGTTTTCCATCCTTTGACTTTCAGTCTGTGAGTATCCTTTTGGGTTAGATGGGTTTCCTGTAGACAGCATATGGTTGGATGTTGTTTCTTGATCCATTCTGCCAGTCTGTTTCTTTTAATTGTTAATTGAGACCATTCACATTAATGGTTATAACTGTTACATGTTGGTTTATTGTTGACATGTTATCTTTCTGCCGTTGCATCTTTATCTTTCCATTCTGTTTAACTGTCTGCTTTGCTTAGTGGTTTTTTTCCTAAGTGTATCTAAACTGTCTTTCAGTATTCTTTGCAGGGTTGGCTTGGTGATCATGAAATTCTTCAGCTATTCTTTGTCATGGGAGTATCTTATTTCTCCATCCATTTTGAAGGACAGTTTTACAGGGTACATCAGTCTAGGTTGGAAATCATTTTCCTTTAGGATCTGAAATACTTCACTCCATGCTCTTCTTGACTTTATTGTTTGTGCTGAGAAGTTTGCTGTGATTCTGATAGGTTTTCCTTTATAGGTGATCTATCTTTTCTGACAGCTTTTAATAGTCTATAAACTTATGTTGGATTTCTGGAATAGTGATTATTATATGTCTGAGTGTAGTTTTATTTTGGTTATGGCTATTTGGAGTTCTGTATACTTCATTGATCCTGATGTCAGTTTCCATTCTCATGTTTGGGAAATTTTCAGCTATTACTTCTCTAAATATCCTCTTGACATCCTTTATGTTGTCCCCTGCTTTTTCTTTTATCCCTATCAATCTTATGTTGTTTTTCTTTGCATCATCTTGCAACTGTTGAATTGTTATTTTCTGATTCCTTGTTATTTTAAAAACATCTTTCCTTTCCTGTTCACTAGCTACAATCTTGTCTTTGAGTTCTGAAATTCTATCTTCACTTTTGTTGAGGCAGTTTTGACAACTTTCAATGGAATTTTTAATTTTTGTATATCTCTTTGAATCTGCCTCATGTATTTTGTTTGTTTCTTATATTGTTCATCCTGGGATTCTATCATTTTGTTTTGTTCCTCTAATTTTTTAATTGTGTCTTCTTTAGATATGTTCAGCATGTCTTTCATTTCTTTTATCATTTATTCTTTTACCTAGGAGATTATTTCTAGTTTGAATTCCTTTAAAGCTTCCTGGAGTTATTTCTTTATTTCAGGTATTTCAGGTGTATGGCATATATTTTCTTCTATGTACATAGCTCCTGAGGTTTCTTGGGATGGGCTGGAGGTTTGAGATTGTATTTTGGTCTTTCATTTTGTCATTTTCCTATATTTCTGTGTTTCAAGTGTTATTCCAAGGCTTCCCCAGGGCCTGTTGGAAATCCTCTTCTATGCCCTCAGCTCCTGGGACTCTGCCCCCACTTCCCCCCTCCCCCGGATTGAGAGAGAGCCTGTGGGGGTGGGGCAGGAAGGCCCAAGACCTGCAGAGCCAGTCGAGTGTGGCAGGAAGCTGTGAAGTTCTTTGGCCTGTGGGAACAAGGATCTTAAACTCCCAGGGCTCAGGGTAGTGTGGGGACACTCAGTTTCCAGTTTCCAGCACTGAGGGTGCAGGCAGGCCCAAGATCCCCAGAGCTGGCCGAGCATGGCAGGAAGCTTGGAAGTTGGTACAGGTAGGCCCAAGACCTGCAGAGTCGCGGAATTGAGTTTTTAAAAAAACTCATAGTATTGATTAATTAATTAATCAATCAATCAGGATCTCACTGTATAGTCAAGGCTGGCCTTGAACTCACTACAATCCTGCTTCAGCACCCAGAATGCTGGGATTACAGGCATGCACCACTATGCCTGGCCTTACTTTATAATGCATGAAGTTAGTTATGGCCAGTGATATTCAGCAAAAATCAAGGTTTTACCTCAGGTGGAACACCAAGCCAAAGTGGCTGGATATTGCTTATCATGAAATAGGTATGTTAAGAGAAAATTTTAACTAGCTAACTGTTTTCCCATGGAGAAAGCCAGAGTTCTGGTGGTGTATGAATGTAATCCTAGCACTCTGGGAGGCTGAAGCGGGAAGATCACAAGTTCAAACACAGCCCAGGCAACTTAGTGAACCCCTGTCCCAAAAAGGGGTTGGGTTGGGGATGTCATGCAGTACAAAAGCCTTGGGTTCAATTCCCAGTAATGCTTCCCAAGGTCACATAAACACAAACATAAATAAAAACAAAAAGAAGTGTTCATCAGCACCCTAAGATGTTCTTGTAATGTTCTTGAGATGCTGAAGAGTAAAATCAGTTTCTCATGTTTTTTTTTTTTTTTTTTTTTTTTTTGTCTTTGTCTTTTTCTTTTTTATTGGTACCGAGGATCGAACTCACGACCGCCTGCTTGCAAGGCAGGTGCTTATGCCGCTGAGCTAAATCCCCAGCCCTCCTCATTTCTTTTTCTTGTCTCTTGCATATTTCTATTTTCTTTATATTTTATCCTTTCACTGTTCTTCTTTTGAGAACTCATTGCATTTATTGGAGAAGATAACACCATTATATGGACAAAATTCAAAATTGACTGAAAAGTGTAAGGTGAGAATTCCACTTTCAATGGTGGTAAGGTAGGTAAGTTGAACCATCTTGTGCTGAAGACAGACATTTTCATGTAAAGTTCAGAAATTTTATCAAATATTAAAGAATTGCCATGCTAAAACCTGAAATTATGCAAAAGTCAAGAGAGGTAAACCTGAGTATCAAAGCCATTTTTGTCCTAAAGACTATTTGTTTATTCTGAGAAAGCATTTGTGAATTAAGCTGTACTTTTGGTGACTTCAGCTATGAGGGTCAAATTAAAGAGCTTATTGCCTGTTTAGGATAGGAACTCAAATCATTTTTCCAGTTGGAATGGAATCTCTAAGGTCATGAGAGAAAACTTGAGCTAAGCCAGCCCCTCCTAGAGTCTTGCAACCAAGCCTCTAGGTCCCGGCCACTAAACTCAGCCCTTTAGTCTTGATTGTCGTCAATTAATACAGGAAGTTGCCAATTTACAAACTTTCACAGATACCCACAGACTCTGGATCACGGAAGTAGCTGACACGTCTGCTAGACATTGCCGCAGTTGTGCTGCTGTGTGATTGCCATACAGTGCAGCAACATACAGTAATAGTGCAGTGTTCAGTCAGATCCCAGAATGTCTGGCAGCAAGGGGAAAAGCAGTGGTGACGTGGAGGGGACTACTAGGACGTGGCAAGCAATATACATTGTATATTTGTGTGAAAGGTGTGTAAGGCCCACCATGTCAGACTTATGAATGAATCTGACTTACAAATGTTCCTGAAACAGAACTTGTTCGTAAGTTGGGGACTTAACTGTCATGTTCTTCTGTCCCACCCAACTTCCAGCTAAAGTTGCCCCAAAATTAGCAGCAAGGAAGTTTCCACAAGCAGTGTGTGAAACAGATCAGAGCGAGGAGCGGTTGAGATTACAAAGAAGGGAAGCACTAGACTTCCCAGGTGATGAGACAAAGCATTTATTAGAGGGCATTGCTTCCTGAGTACTGCAGCTTATCATCCTGACAGACTAAGATGAAAGGCTTGTTCTCCCTGGCTATGTCTGTTGCCAAGGGGGTCCAGGGATAGAGTTTATGTGAAAGTTTAAAGAATTTTGGCTGAAGGACAGGGCCAGTTTCTTTCAATGTTTGGGGAAATAACCTAAACATCTTTATCAGTGCCTCGGAATGTTCAGGGCTCCAGCTTGGGCTAAAGTCTCCTTGGAAAAATCTGCAGCTGGTTGGGTTACAGAGAAGTGAAGGCAATCTGCACTTCATTTGGGACACAGAGAGAAAAAACTGGGGAGCCCTAGAGTGCTATCAAACAACTGATGGAAGGAAGTGAAAATTCTCTCTGGAGGAAGATGTTAGTATTCTGGGAATCAAAATAGTCCTCCAAAGAGCTTTTTAAATGGAATGAGCAGCATATCGAAAAAATCCCACTTCCCAAGGAAATAGGGTATCATGAAAAGAATTAGCAGAAACAGTATCCAACAAAAGCATCTTCAGAGCTATGATACAGTGGAGTACAGACTATAAAACTATAGAACAGACTATAAAAGCAACTATATTGCTATACAAAAATAGAAGTCAAGATTTTTAGGGTTAGTCAGCATATACTGTTAAAAGTAACAGCAGATTTGGAATGTAACAAAATACGCATTCTCACAGTTGAAAAGTACAGTAACCAGAAACAAGAACACAGGGGTACATTGAAAAGAAGGTAATGCAGTGGAAGAGAGAATCAGTGAACTAAAAGAAAAGTTAGGAGAAAATGATCCGTAATGAACTACAAGGGATTAAAATCTGCAAAACACAGAAAAGTTAGAGAACTAAGAGGACCCTGTGAGAAGCTCTAATATATGTTTATTTGGAATTACAGAAGGTAAGGAGCAAGGGTAGCGCAGAAGCAATATTTGAAGGGCTAGTTTAACATCGGCCAGAAACTGCTGAAAGGTGACAATTCATCAGCTCAAAAGTACATGGTTAAGTACATATATTAGAAAAAAGAAAAGCTAAAGGCTGAAAAAGAGAGTCTCCATTTTAAGAAGTCAGAAAAAGTTCGGCAAATACTGTTAAGGAGTATAAAGGTAGCTGGGGATGGTTGCATCTGTTTGTAATCCCAGAAGGAGAATTGCAAATTTAAACCTAGCCTAGGAAGTTTAATGACTTAGTGATACCTTGTCTCAAAACAAAAGGGCCAGGGCTGTATCTCAGTGTGAGGGCCCTGGGTTCAATCTCAAGTACAGTAGTTAACAAATAAAATAAATAAATAGTTGTGATGACACACTCCTGTATTCAAAGAAGGTTCAAGGTAGCTTAGTGGGAAGCTTAGTGAGACCCTCTTTCAAAAATAAAAATGTAAGCTGGGTAGTGTGGTGTAGGCCTGTGATCCCAGCCCCTGGGAGGCTTAGGCAGGAGGAAGAGTATGGTTAACATCCCTGAAGAGTAAGAGGAGGGATTGTGTAGTTGTTAACAAGCTACTTCAATTATGAACTATTTTAAACCAAAATTTTTGAAAATTTAGTTGAATAGATAAAGTTATTGGTAATGTGACTATTAATAAAAGTTGCATCAACAACGAGTACTTTCCTCTTAGGAAAGAAAGCTTCATTAGGGAGTTTCATCAAACTTTTTTCCCCCTCAGTACTGGAGAGTGAACTTGGGGCTTTGTATCAAACTACACCCCCTACCTAGTCTTTAAAAAAAAAAAAATTTTTTTTTGTACTGTGGATTGAACTCGCAACCTTGCACTTACCCAGGAAGGTGTTTATGCCACTGAGCTAAACCCCGAGCCCCTGCCTTTTAAAACTTTATGATGGGGTCTTGCTAAGTTGCTAAATTGCCCAGGCTAGGCTTGAATTTGCAGTCTTCCTGTCTCAGCCTCCCAGAGTGCTGGGGTTAGAGTCCTGTACCAGCATCCCCTCCCTTATCCCCTTATATCAAGTAGTTTAAAGAGAAAGAATTAGCATTACACAAATATTCCTTGACAGTCGAGATTAGCAAAACAAAAACAAAGAAACAGAAAAACCAATTTGGCAGTAACATTAGTGACAAGAAGAATATAAAAAGTTCTAAACTATATAATAACAACACAGAATCCAGGATTCCTGTTACTATTGTAGTGTAACAAATGAATCAAAATCTGTGGCTGGGACCCCCCCACTCCCAGGGCTTCTGAGGGCTGGCAGTCTGGACCAGGCACTCAGGAGGCTGCCTTGTTTGTGTCCCAGAGTTATCTTGACTCCAGCTGGAACGACTCAAAAGAGGACTTGGAATCAAGGCTTTTGTTTTGCTAATTTGTGGAAGCTCTTTTTAGATTAAGGAAATATGCTATTTGTGGGTATGGAATACAGTTTTTCCCAGTTTGACATTTGACTTTGGCTTTGCTAAAGTAATCAAATTTATCAAGTTTTTTTAAAAAAATATCTTTCATTAATGCCTGTTAATTTTACAAATTGAGGCATTTTAATGTGGTATTTACTGTGGTATTTTTATACTTGCATATAATATTTGTATCATATCCATCTCCCTGGTACCGTCTTCCCCCCTCATTTCTCTCTCTTTCCTGATAATACTCGCCCTCCTTGCTTGCTTTATATTTTCGTTACTCTTTAAGATCTCACCTAGTAGTGAAAGCGTGCAGTACTTGTCCTTCTCAGTCTGGCTTGTTTTGCTTAACATGATGAACTCCATTTCTATCCACTTTCTTGCAAGTGACATGTTTCTACTTTTAGTGGTTGAATAATACCCCACTGTGTATATACACCACATTTTCTTTGTCCATTTGTCTGTGTAGGCCGGTTCCATATCTTGACTATTGTGAATTGTATTGTAATAAATATGGGTGTGCACGTTTCTCTGTAGCGTGCTGACTGTAATTCCTTTGAGTGTATACCACGGAGTGGTATAGATGGGTCATATGGTATTTCTGCTTTTAGCTTTTGTTGTTGTTTTAGGAATCTTAATACTGATTTCCATAGTGATTGTTCTGATTTACATTCCCACCCACAGTGTAGGAGAGTTCTTTTTTTTTTTTTTTTTTTGTCTTTTTCCTTTTTATCGGTACCAGGGATCGAACTCACGACTGCCTGCTTACAAGGCAGGCGTTTATGCCACTGAGCTAAATCCCCAGCCCCAGGAGTGTTCTTTTTGCCTGCATCCTTTCTAGCATTTATTGTTTTTTGCAGGCTTGATAATAGGCATTCTGACTGGGATGAGACCATCTCAGAATAGTTTCAGTTTGCAGGGCAAACATATTGGGCATTTTCTCTCATACATTTTGGCCTTTTGTGCTTCTTTTAAGAAATGTCTTCATTTGTTCATTTATTGATTGGGCTACTGATTTTTTGGGTATCTTTTCAGTTCCTCATGGGTTGTCAATATTAATCCTCTGTCAGAAGGATGGTTGGCAAAGATTTTTCCCCTGCTGTAGGCTGACTCTTGATTCTGTTGCATGTTTACTTTTCCATGAGGAAAGTTTTTTGAGTTAGAGTTCTCTTTTTATTTTTTATTTTATTTTACTTTATTTTTTGAGGCAGGGTCTTACTATGTCGTTGAGGCTGGTTTTAAACTCACTGTGTAGCCCAGGCTAGCCTTGAACTTGCAGCAATCCTCCTGCCTCCAAGAGGTGGGAATACAGGTGTGTGCCACCAAGCATGACTGAGACAGGGTACTGCCATGTAACCCAGGCTGGCACTGAACTTGAGGTCCTCTTGCCTTAGGCTCCCAAGTACTGGGATTACAGGAATATGTCACTATACTTGACCTAGTGAGAAAACTTTTAAATTTGATGTAGTCTTATTTATTGATTCTTTTTAAAATATTTATTTATTAGTACATATTTGCAGTACATAATGGTTACATTTATTGTGAGGAGTTTGTACATATACATGCTATGTCTTAATCTTTTTGTAGCTTCCCTCCTATCCCTTGCTGATTCCTCCAACTCATTTTCTTCCCATTTACAAAGGCTTAGCTACATTGTTTCTTCAGTTTTTCTCTTTTTAAATAAATTTTTTTATTTAAAGAAAATAAAAACAAGACAAAACAGATAAATGGGTAGAGGTAATACATAGTTTCGAAGAAAAATATTAACACTAAGAAATTACTAGTTGATGAGTTACATGTTGTCCTCTTAGAAATAGTTGTTCAAGTTATAAAGTCAAAGGATGAAAAGTGGACACTCAAACATTCACAGTGCAGACCATCCTGTTCAATTTTATCTTTTAAAATCCCTTTCCCTCTATACCTTTCTTCCTCCCTCTCATATTCTCCTTTTTATTTGAAAAAGATCTCCTTACTTCCTCTTCATGTGTCTTCTGTTTTGTTCATTATTTATACATTTGATTTCTCATATAAAAGAAATCATACCACTGGGCATAGTGATGCAACCTGTAAGCCCAGCACCTGGGACACCGAGGCAGGAGAATCGCTGCAGTTGGAGGGCAGTGCAGGCTACGTAGTGAGTTCAAGACCAGCCTGAAATACACAACAGAGAGAGGGAGGGAGGGAGGGAGGGAGAGAGAGAGAGGGAGAGAGAGAGAGAGGAGAGACCATGCAATATCGAAACTTTTGTGTCTGATTTATTTCACTTATAATTATGGTCTTGAGGTCAACAACATGCATTGTTGTAGTGAGGGATTTGCAAGGGAATAGGTTTAATACAGGACAATAGGACACATAACCCAAAAAAGTCAAATTTAGAAAAGTGCAGGAGATCTTTCCACACACTAGAGACCCAAAAAATCCAGCTGAGGGCCTGGATCCCACAGCAATGTCCAACGTGAGTCCAGCTGCAGACCTAGAGTCCATGGCAAAGTCCTCTGAGTCCAAATGGAGGCCTAGAGCCCATGGCAGTGTCTTATGCAAGTTTGTATCAACGATCTGCACTGGGGAGGCCCAAAAGTCAGTGGTAAAAGCTATTAAGTCTGTGCCAGGGATTGAAGGACCTGTGCCACCTGCTGAGGGATCTGCACTGGAGCCAGAAAGTGACAGTCAAGGCAAGGACCAGAACTCCTCTGAAGAGAACCGTAGCCATCCTCAGCAACTATGAGGGCCCATCTCCTCTGACTAAGAGGACAGCTGAGTTCATATCAGGAAAGCCAGCGTGATAAGCTTCTGCAAGAGAATCAGCAACACCCCATCTTCCCCTCCAGTGCTCCTTTTATGATGTTGGCAACAATCCTCAGGTGGGCTTCCATGCCCAGAACCATGTTGATTAGTTAATCTACCACATCCATTTGCCTACAAATGCAAGTTTATCCTTCTTTATAGCAGAGAAATACTGAAGCAGGACTTAAAATAAAAAGTTGAGTTTCCCCGAATTCCCTCCTTCCTATAGCCGTGGATCTTTGTTTTAATACTGACAAAGGCCGGGGATTTAGCTCAGCAGCTCCAGCGCTTGCCTCGTAAGCTTGAGCTCATGAGTTCAATCCCTGATACCAAAAAGTCAAAAACAAAAACACAACCTAATACAGAAAAAACAATAACTGTGTCCCTTTAAGTAAGTTTTATTAACTTCTGTTCTCATAATATCCTATTTTACCTGAACAAGGCCACCAAGCTAGGCTAGGTTGCGAAAGTGTCTGAGTCTGTCAACTTGCTTGCCTGTCTACAAGTGCTGTTCGAAAACCTTGGCAACATGTGTAAAACAGGAGCCCTTCCTTTGTTCAGGGCTCAGGCCTTTTGAACATGAGTCTGCTGAGTTGGTGTTCACCTAAAACCAAATAATCTTTCAATTTTTCCACAGTCTCTCTAGACTCTTGAATTCTGCAACAGTACTCCACAGTGTACAAATACCACATTTTCTTTATCCATTCATCTGGTGGCCATATATACTGCTTCCAAGATTTAGCTATTATAAATTGAGCTGCAATAAACATGGGTGTGCATGCATCACTGTGACATAATGTCTTTTAACTCTTTTGGGATGATACCTAGAAGAGGAATGGCTGGGTTAAGTGAGGTTTCTACTTTTAGTTTTTTGAGGAATCTCCATACTAGTTTCTATAGTGGTTGTGCTGGTTTACATTGTCACCAACAGTATAGAAGAGTTCTTCCCCAGCCCCAGCCTCTGCCAATTGTTACTTGATTTCTCAGTCCATTTATTGATTCTTGCTGTTATTTCCTTTCAGGGTCCTATTCAGGAAGTGCTTACCTGTGCTTATGATTTCAGGTGTAGAAATCCTTGTCTCATTCCCTAGTTATTTATGTATTTATGTATTTTTGGGACAGGTTGGTTTTGAATGCACTATCTAGCCCAAGTTGACCTCAAATTTATGATGATCCTTCTGTCTCAGTCTCCGGAGTGCTAGGATTACGGGTGTGAGCCACCACACCTGGCTGTTCTTGATTTTAGAGGAAATACTTTCAGTATTTCCCTATTCATTACAAGGTTGTCAGTATTTTTAAAGAACATTTATAGTTTATGTCATACTTGGAAAAGCCTTCCCCATTGTGAGGTTATAAAATGTGTCAGCAAAGTGGACTCTTGTAATTGCAGCTATTTGGGATGTTGATGCAGGAGGATTTTGAGTTTGAGGCAATTTAACAAGACTTTGTCACAAAATTAAGGAACAATTTTGAGATATAGCTCAGTGATAGAGTGCTTGCCTAGTATACATGTAGCACTGGGGGTAACCCCAGTTCTGCTAACTAATAAAATAGAAAGGTGCCATGTGGAAGTGGAGCTGGGCATCATAATGTACAGCTGTGACTGCAGCCTCTCGAGAGGCTGAGGACAGCCTGAGCTATAGCACAAGACCTTTTATCAAAAGGAAAAAAAAAAGATGAAAAAATGTGCCATGTGTTTTCTGGTGTTTGCATGGATTTCTGTTCCTATTTGTGTGTTTGAACTCTAGGTCCACTAGGAGCTACTTTTGGTGTGTAATATAAGATGGTAATTTCTCTTTTTTTTTTCTTTTTGGTACCAGGGATTGAATTTATGGCCCTGTGCTTGCCAGGCAGGTGCTTGTGCCGCCAAGCTAAACTCATGGCTAAATTCTCGTTTTTTGGTCAGATGGAGAGATTTAATTTTGACAGTTGGAGAGGAGTTTAGTAAAGTGTTTTTGACTGTGTCTTAGGGTAGGCAATTGTTGGAAAGAGCATCTCAAGTAAATATCCAATCTACAGTGTCTGCCATAGGCACAAATAATGAAGTGATTGCTCAGTCTGGGATAGTGAGAGGTGATTCTGGAACTGGATCCCAAAAGACTGAGGAATTTTCTAAGTGCATAAATCAAGACTGTTCTATGCCAGTGAAAAGTCATGGAAGCAGACAGTGTTGGTGATGGTGTGGGACTGGTGATCTTCCAGAATAGAGCCTAGGGCGTTTAGGGCAGAAGGCTGAGAATCATAGCAGAGGTGGTGTTTTAGTCTGCAGCAGCTTCTGTAATACACACCAAAGGTAGGATGGTTTAAACAATAGCAATGTTATTTTCTCACTGTTCTGGAGGCTAGAAGTCCAAGATTAAACTGTTGACAGGTTTGATTTCTTCTGAGGCCTCTCTATGAACTGCAGATGGCTGCCAGCTCAGTCTTCACATGGGCACACCATGGTTGCCTGCTTGTCTTTTGTTTGTTTGTTTTTTAATTATTTTAAAAAACAAAATTATTTTTATTTAAAGAAAGACTAAACAAAACAAAATAGGTAGAAATAATACGTTCAGAGAAAAAAATAAACAGAAATCACTAGTTGATGTTTACATATTGTCGTTTTACAAATAGTTTTTCAAGCTACAAAAGTGGAACATGTAAAGTGGGAATTCTAACAGCAAGACTGTAAACAGTTCTGTCCAACTATCCAACAAAAACTTAGAAATATGGTTATCAATCCTATACACTTAAACAAACATGCAGTTATCCATATCTTCAATTATGTTGAGATTGAATAAACCCAAGCAGGCTAATATCACTCTGAACAAAGAATAATCCTATTGCTGGGTTTCACATTATGACACTCCAGGATCAGCACTGGGTATTTTAGTGTCTCTTTTTCTTCAGGGTATCTATTCATTTCATCATGTGTCATAAGATCAGTTCTCATAAACTGTTTATAGACTCTACGCATGCATTTCTATCCTTTCTGTATTAGAGAGAGAAACAAAACAAAGCAAGACAAGCAAAACTTATTCCTCTAAACACATGAAGTGAAAAAAACATATAAGACCGTTGTACAAAGAGTTCTACCATGGTTCCTGTGTTGTCTCTTGTTATCTTCAATAGAATTGGCTATATTATCAGACATAGTATAATTGAATATATCAATACATAATAGTATTAATAAAAATACAACTTTGTATATAGTATAGAACTTCAAAAACAGGCAGTTATCAAACTAGAATGTGTATTGTAGAATCTTGTCATCTTCATTGTAGTTGCCTATACTCTCAGACTTGATACTATCAATCATATCAGTTCTGAATAAAATGTATTGGTACCAAACAGCAATCAAACAAACCAGATTTAACTAAGATCAGTCATGATAAAACAGTATAAGTTATACAGGAATCCAGATTAAGATAATAGGAAATTAAAGATGATTACTGTGACAAATCCTGAGGTTTTTGGGATAGTTGTCTGTGCCCTCAAATCTAATGTAAGTAGACAAACTGGGAAAGAATAAAATCTATGAGAAAAAAATAGAATAAAATCTAAGCAGTGGTGGGAGTAATGTGGGTTTTAAATCCTGATACACTATTAACAATATCTTCTGACATCTTTTTTTAAGACTTTCCCTCCCCTTTCACTTGCCCAGGGAGCACTGTGCATTTTTGGGTCTGACCAAGACTCTTGGTTTTAAATTGGGGGGGCCAACCTGCTATTTGTCTAAGTGTTTCTGAACCTTCTCTCTCCTGGACTTGATCTCTAATTGTATTCCTTTACCTATTAAAGCCTGTCTTTCCAACCTATCCACAAATACTGGTCTAGTTGCCCCTGATACTCTCTGGTTCTCCGTCACATAGAACATTGTTTTCTCATATTTGATTTTCAATCCATGTACTCTTTTTCATGTTAATTATATTTCCTATAAATAGCATCTTGGTGGACTCTGCCTCCTGATCTACTCCACATGTGGTTCTTAATTTAGTGTATCAAAGCCATCTATATTAGAGATTATAATCAACCTTCTCTGCCTCATTTCTTTTATGCTCTTTTTTTGCCATCAGTTGTCTGCTTATCTTCTTCATTCTGTTTTCTGCTCCATCCATTAAGGCCTCTCTGCCACTGTTCCTGGAATCCTAGTACTTTTCTCTCTTTATAGAATGCCCTGCAGTATTCTCTGTAGAGTTGGATTGATGGTTGCAAATTTCCCAAGTTCCTCTTTGTCTTGGAAACATCTTGTTTCTCTATTAATTTCTAGGGACAGTTTAGCAGGGTATATCAATCTGGGATGGAGGTTATTTTCTTTCAGGGCTTGGAATATTTCACTTCAGGCTCTTCTTGACTTGATGGTTTGTGTTGAGAAGTCTGCTATTATTCTGATGGGCCTTCCTTTATAGGTTATCTGTTTCTTGTCTCTAACAGCTTTTAATATTCTGTTCTTATATTGGATTTCTGGGATCTTGATTATTATATGCCTGGGTGTAGCTCTGTTTTGGTTGTAGGTGGCTGGAGTTCTGTATGCCTCATATATCAGAATATCATTTCCTTTTCCTATGTTTGGGAAGTTTTCCTTAATTATTTCTGTGAATAACCTTTGTAGTTCCTTTGTACCCCAGCATTCACATTCTTTATTCTCAAGTTCTAGATCCTTTTGTCATCTTCTAGCCTTTGTATTGTTACTGCTTGTTTTCTTGTTATTTTTAAAAAGTTTTCCCTTTCATACTCCGACACTGCAAAACTGTCCTCTAGTTTGGATAATCTATCCTTAGTTTCTTTCAAGCTGATTTGCCATCTTTCCATAGTTTTTAATTTCCTGGTGATCTCTTTGAATCTGCTTCATGTATTCTATATTTTTTTATATTCTTCATCAAATGGTTCTTTCCTTTGTTTGAGTTCCTCCCTTCTTCTGTCTGTGTCTGCTTGAGGGGTGCTTAGCATCTCTTTTATTAATCTTCTTATATCTTGCTTTACTTGGCAAAATATTTCACTTTTGAACTCCTCTATGAGGTCCTGAATATATCTCTTTATGTCCATAGGTTCCATGTTTGATATTGCATGTTTGCTGTTCCCATTCTCCTTTGTATTTACCTGTCCTGGGTCAATGTTCTCAGGGTTGGGACCTGGGCACTTTTTGTTGTTTCTTCCTCTTCGCATCTTTTTTGCTTCTTCTAGGACGCCCCAGTTTCTTTCTTTGTTGGTTACAATTCTTCTGAAGTGCGCTGGCTAGATGACCCTTCACACTGCCATGTGCTAGTGAGTTGCAGACAGGGACAGCACATGCTGGCCCTTCCCCTCCAGCTCAGTCAAGCTGCTGTGGCCTGCACTGTATCACTTTGCACCGCCTCCCCTCTGGGTCAGTCAAACTTCCGAGGCTTCCCTGGGTTAGTGTGTGTCACCATCATAGGGACTTGATTTCAGATAACCTATAGGGTCTCAGCCAGGTCACAAGACCCAGGCCTAACTCACCCCACCAATCCTGTTCAGGAAGGGAACAACTGACTGAAGTCACTGCTGCCCCTTGTACTTACAAGTCCTGCCCGGTCCCAGAACGTCGTCTGTTTCTATGGAATGGCTCCACTCTCGTCACTCATCACAGGTCAATGCAGGCTCCCCACCAGCTCAGCTCTCCGTTGGGCTCACTGACCCCTGATCTCAGTGTAACTGAGCCTCCAGTGAATCAAAGCGGGATGGCTCGGCAAGTTGCCCGCTGCGGTGGGAACACTGAACCTTTAGCTATTCTAGTAATAGCATCAGGACTGTATGTTTGATTGGTTCTCACCTTAATTTCTTCTTGGGATGAGCGAATTCTTCTCCCTCTGTTTGGGGCTTCCCACTCTGTATTATGTTGAATTCTAAGTTGATTATCTCAGGGAGCCTCTGTAGCCAGTTGTTATCTATCTGCCATCTTTGCTCCTAACCTTGTTTTTGTTTTTGAGATAGGGTCTTACTGTGTAGTTCAGGCTGGTCTTGAATTTGCTTTTGTAGCCCAGGCTGGCCTCGAACTCACAGTGATCCTTTTGCCTCAGACTCCCAACTGCTAGGATCAGATGAATGTACCATCATACCTGGCACCTCTCTCTCTTTCTCTCTCGCTCTCTCTCTTTTTTTTTTTTTTTTTTTTTTTTGTGGTATTGGGTATCAAACTCACGACCTTGCACTTGCCAGGCAGCACTTATGCCACTGAGCTAAATCCCCAGGCCCTCTTCTTTTTTTAATAAGGACACCAGTCATATGGGATTAAGGACCATTTATATGGCCTTGTGTGTGTGTGTGTGTGTGTGTGTGTGTGTGTGTGTGTGTGTGTACGTGTGGAGAGGGGCTTAGGATGGAACCCAAGGCCTCAAATCGGCCTAACTCTAATTGCAGTCCCATTCTGAGATTTTGGGTGTAGAACTTTACAATATGAATTTAGGGGAAATACAATTCAGCCTATGACAGGTAGATCAAGGACCAAACTGAAATTTCTTAAACACTACACTGAGAATTTATGCATTATTCATAACCAAGCTATTTTGTGTGTGTGGTGCTAGGGATTGAAGGTTTTTAAACAGGGGAGTGATGTGAAAGTTTAGATAAGTGTAAAAGCTAGCTACATGTAATTTAATCTTTATTTTAAACTTGAATTTACTGTGTAGCTCAGGCTGGTCTCAAACTTGTGGCACCTTCCTTGCCTTAGCCTCCTGACTATTGGAATTACAAGTATATGCCTGGCTTATTTTTTAAACAAACAATTGCATAAAAACTGTGGGATGTGGATGGCTGAAACAAAAGGATTGCAGTGAGTTCAAGGCCACCCTAAACTACAAAGCAAGACCTGTTTCAAAACTCACAACTTTGTGGGTTTCATGTTACTTAATATGGGTTCAATCTCTAAAACCTCTAGTATATGTTTAGTCTCTACACTGACATGATTAATTGTTATGGCTAATGAGACAATTAAAAACAAGTTTGACAGATTTGACAAAGTAACAGCAGTTTGCAAATATGTGACATCCTCGGAAAACCATTTCCATTTTAAAAATTTTTTGAAGTGTATTATCAAGTAGTGAAATATAGTTAGTTTCAAATTCAGTTTCATAGGCAGAATTGTCAGTCTTCGGGAACTCTTAAATTTTAATACTACAGATTTGATAAGGTTGTAATTAAAACTAGAGATTTGTAGGGGCTGGATGTGGGATGTGGTGTGGCTTAGTGGTACAGCACTTGGTTAGGATGCAAAGGCCCTGCATTTAACCTGAAGCACTGCAAAATAAAACAAATGCCAATTTCTTTCTCTCTGGTGGTAAAGGAACAGAAGCCCTGACTTCTTGTTTTCAGACTCTGCAGGTGCTTATAATGCCATCTGGAGCTGCTTGCCATGAGTCCTCATTTCCTCATTCAGGGAGCTCCCTCTCCATATCAGAGTCGCAGGAGATGGGGAGAGGTCTGTGCTCACACTTCCATCCCAGCCTCTTGCAACTGCTAAATATTATGATTTCCTCTTCAATATCCTTACGCTACTCAGCCAAAACCCAGGCAGTGCTATGAGCCTGTCTTGATTGCTGAATCCAACAGCCTATTGGCTTTATTTCTATAATTACTTTTGCTTTGTTAAACGTACCTTCTAGTCTTCAACTTCAGATGATGGTGTCTCGGGCTCACAGAGGGTTCTGTTAGAAATCCAGTAAACTTCAGCCGCCCGTACAGGTATCTTGGAGATGGCCAGAAACTAATGAATGCTGAATAGTACTTAGAAGATCAGTCTTCAGTGAAAGCTGAGTTGATAGAAGTGGAATTATCCAGCTGATAATTGTAAATTTGGAGTTTGTATTTTGGTACATCAGAATTGTAGGTATCGTAATTTAAGTGTGACTTAATTCCATTCCTCTTCCCTTCTTGGAATTCATGCAGTAAATGCGGTCTACACCAAAGTCTTTTGGCTGTTATTCTTACTTTGCAGGGTTCTGCACTCAGGGGACGCTTAGGGTAAAGCAGCCCCAGAGTTACGTCTCATCTAATTTTCCTCTTTGAGGCTCACACTGACTGTTAATGAGCATTCTGGCAGCTTCTTCTAGCCTCTGTATCTGGAGTGAACAGGTTTCCCTGCTATTTCTAATCCATGCAGTTAAATTTATCTTCATGTCTCTTCTTTTTGTTTGGTTTCCTCTTTAAGACTTTTAAGACATTGACAGAAGTATCTTTGGAGCCTTCTTATCTCTGGGCCAGCAGCTTTTGTCCTCCCTCATGGTGGGAGGAAGATTTCTTTGATCTTTTGCCAGTCGGCTCTCTTTTAAAGTCCGCCCTGCTTTAGGCTTAGGATTTTTTTCCTTGCTATGAATTTTCATCTGTGGACACAATAGCCTCATTAAAGCTATTTAATAATACATGAAATCTGTTGTAAATGATGGTATTGGTGTACACTGAGCTCAAAGTTACTGTTGTAGTCAGGGTTGCAGGGAGAACCGTTACATACAAGACACAGAATTTATATTCTCACTTTTTGATGGCCAACCAGAGTTAAATACAAGAAAGTACAAGAAATCTGTCCACAACACTGAAGTTCCGGAATATTCAGCCAAGGGCCTGGATCCCACAGCAATGTCCTGCATGAGTCCAGCTGAAGAGCTAGAGCCCAGAACAGTGCCTCTAATGAATCCAACTGAAGGTCCAGAGCTCACAACAAGGATTCATGGATTCATGCTAGTCTGTTTTATCTAAGCTGGGAAGGCCCAAAGGTCAGCGGTGGAAGCTAGAAAGTCTGTGCCAGCAGGCTGAGGGTGCTATACTGCAGCTGAGAAGTTGTGCTCCAAAATAAGGACCAGGGCTGCCTGAAAAGCACCACAGCCAGCCTCGGCGACAAAGAGGTCCCGTGATAACAGTTGAGTACATGTCAGGAGGCCAGTGTGACAAGCTCCTCCTGGAGCTTAAACAGTGCACATCTTCCCCTCTGGAATCAGGAAGTGATCCTCAGTGTAAGGAGCAGAGTTCTCTCAAAGTGAACTGCAGACATTCTCAGCCACAAGGTGCTGAGCTCCTCTGATAATAATAGCTGAATCCATGGAGGAGCATGACAAGCTCCTGCAGGAGAACCAGCAGCTCCAGACAACTCTTAGGAGAACCCATAGTGCCCCACTCTTCCTTTCCACCTCTCCTTCTATGCTGGCAGCTTTCCTCAGGTGGCCATCCACACTCAGCAACAGCTAGTTTAATTCAGCTGGTGCTAAGTTGACCACCAGTTTTAATACATAGCAGTTAACCTTAGTTCTTTTCTGGACTGGTAGCCTTCTTCTTGCTCTTCTTTATCTGATGGCTGAAATTCACTGGGTGTATAATGATCATTAAGCCGCCAGGATCAGTACAGTCAGTCATGGGAACTGAGAAGAAAGTTCTGGGATTCTCCATTTCTGTTACTGCCTTGTCAAAACGTCCAAAAGAGAGCTGTCCTGGTTCAGCTCAGGGCTGCCGGCACATTTTTGTCTTGCCTCACCCAGTATCATTTCTGTGTTTCTTTTCTAAAAATCCTAATGTTTCTTCTCCTTGTTTTCATTTGCTTTTTCTAGGTCCTACTTTATACCTTTTTGTTTGTTTGTTTTTGTTTTCTTCTTTTCCTTTATCTTCTTGCTTGCCTTGGTCACTCCTGTTAAAGAGATGGGATCATGGCTGAGGTGCCTGAACAGACCTCTGGTTTTTAGGCTCAGCTTCAAGGACTTTTCTTGCTGCTCCTTACTGAAGTTTTGTCCAGCTCGTGTTTCGTATGCCCCCTTCCAGTACCAGCTGTGAGCTGGGGCTGGGAATGTAGGGGAGAGGAGCATGGTTCTGGGAACAGTGAGCCTCATGTCTCTCTTAACTGTTTTTAATGGCCAGACAATGTGCTTGATGTTTTGTTTCCGTTTTTTCTCTATTATAAATGTCTCTCTCTTTAGTGTGGCCTAATGATGAAAAAAAAGTCTCTCTCATTTATAAATCAGAATGTGTACATAGTTGTAGTTCTTGGTATTGTATTGTTCAAAGGAACCTTAATTTTATAGTTCTTCTTGTAGAAGTATTACTTTTATTATAAAATGCTTTGAAAAATTATAATAATAAAGATTATATTGTCACCACTCTGAAATACCACTATTTCTTCCATTCTTTTTCTATGCAAAATAATCATGAGTCTACACTATATATTACATATAATATATATATTAAATATTAAAATGAGACAAGTTTTTCATGTCAAATATTCTTCTGTATAGTATCACTTATTGTGACTTTATAATAGTCCATTCTATACCTATCCCAAAGTTTATTTAGACACTCTATAATTGTGAAATTTTGGGATAATTTTCCATTTCTCATTGTTGTAAACAGTGCTAAAATGAACAATTTCAAGAAGGTTTTTACACCTATCTGCATGATTTCTTTAGAATAAAGTCTTGAAAGTAAAATAACTGAGTCAATGGGCATGTATTTTTTAAATTAATAATCTTTTTTGTGGTACAGGGAATTGAGCCCGGGATCTTAAGCGTCTGGGTTAGTGCTCCACCACTGAGCTACATTCCCAGCTGCCCCTCGCCCTGCATATTTTTGAGACAGGCTCTTATTTTGTGTAGCCAGGCTGGCCTTGAAGTCAGGATCTTCTTGCCTTAGCCTTCCAAGTGATTGGAATTACAGCCATAGCTGGCTTAAAATAAAACTTTTAAGAGGGCTGGGAATGTTGCTCAGTGATGGAGCACTTGCTTAGTATACACGAGGTTCAATTGCTAGTAGAGTGCGTGCACACACACAGGTTTTACCGTTTTTCTATTGTCATCTACATTTTCCCATGTTGCCACCACACTGGGTATTAATGTTAAAAATAAATCTTTGAATAAGTTATATTGAAAGCAAAATATCTTGCTAGTCATTGTAAGACAAAATTTTCATTTTTAAATTTTATTTGTATTCTTCATATCACTGTTATGTATTTATTTATTTTTTGTCTTTTTCCTTTTTATCGGTACCAGGGATCGAACTCACGACTGCCTGCTTGCAAGGCAGGCGCTTATGCCGCTGAGCTAAACCTCCAGCCCCTATCACTGTTATTTATTGTAGTTAGTAACAGTAAAATTCTGGCACCATTCTCTCATTTCCTAACTTAACAGAAACTAAAACAGTAATGTATGTACACAAAAATGATACTCAGGTGGAACAAAGGATATTAAGTAAAAAGGGGGGGGGACTCCCCATTTGTCTTATCCAGGACTTCTGAAAGCCATTTTTTAAAAAGAAAAATTAGTTTTTGTAATTTTGGTTACCTATAAAACTCTAAATAAAAAATACACAAACATATGTAACTTTAAAATACTGCCTTTTTGAATTCCTAGATTGACCTCGCTGGCCTGAGAGATCTGTAACCTTGGGTAGGTAAACCTTTCTGAGTCTCACTTTGTTCATTCATGAAATGGCGATAGTGGTACAAAGCTCATACAGTGGTTATGAGGGTTAGATGAAATCAGTTACGTTCTTTTTTCTTAAGAACTCACTTACATGGCACTTAAAAGAAAACTTGTGGTTACTGTTTATTCATGGAAAGAGATTTTTAATTCTTCTTGGGATTTTTTAAAAAATGTCAGAACATAGGGAACAAATGTCCACAGGAGGAGCAGCCTGGCTACTTCACAGTGGGCCTGGTGTGCTGGCCCCTCGCTGCCTGCCTGCTGTGTACGCTCAGTGTTGTCAGGCATTTCCATCTTTTGTTCCATTTGTATGAAGTAAGTCCTGGGGCCAAAAAGGAAGTTGCTGGATGAGGCTAGTTTAATATGTACAGGGGGGCGGTCTTACCGTAATTACAGTGCTGGTTTCCGTTTTGCTTCCTTCAGTTGACTGGCAGCTCTGTTTGTACAGGGATCGCATTGCATTTATCTCGTACCTTCAGGATCTGGTATATCAAGTCCCCAGCAGATGTTTATAAATGAATGAGTGTTGACAGTATTCTGATGTCTTCTATATAAACTTCATTAAATATCCGTTACCACCAACAAGCAGTGTCCATCATCACCAGTACAGTTTCCCAGAGCAACAGTTCTTGAACTTAAGTCTGTGGACACATAATGAATCCAGAGATAGCCTTAGGAGTTCCATAATCCTGTGAAAGAATATTTGAAGATAAGTATTTTCTGCAGAGAAAGATCCTAGCTTTCCTCAGATTCTCAAAGGGATACAACCTAAAGTGAGTAGAGTCACAGCACAAATCATGAAGAGCATTCTAGGGGTGTGGAGAACTCTAGTCAACATTTTTTGCACACACGTGTAAAATCTACTTGATTCTTGAATTCACCTGATAAAGTGATGTCTCAGGTCTTTAAGAGCAAAATCAGATCAGTTCCATGCCCTGTAGCAATGCATAGTTTCCCTAAGATTCTGTACAGTGTTGGGCTGTGTCCCTCTTGGCTGCCTGTCCTCCTGCTTCCCTCCCTCCCCTTCCCTTCCCTTCCCTTCCCTTCCCTTCCCTTCCCTTCCCTTCCCTCCCCTCTCCTCCCCTCCCCTCCCCTCCCTTCCCCTCGCCTCGCCTCCCCTCCCCTCCCCTCGCCTGGCCTCGCCTTCTTTTGCCTTCCTACTTTCCTTCCTTTTTGTTTTGGACAGTATGAGGTCTCACTATACAGTCCAGGCCAGCGTCAAATGCACCATCCTCTTGCCTCAGCCTCTCTAGGCATGTGGTTTTGTTCCTTAATTTGTCAGCTCAGAACTGAGACTTGATCCTTAGTTTCCATCATCAATGAAGGATAAACACAAAAAGCATTAGTAAGCATTACTGGCTTTGCTGATAATTTGGAGGTCTCAAAGTGATCATAGAGCAGAAAATCCACACTTCTGCCATCTTGATAGCTCCCTCCTTTTATAACTGCTAAACTTTCCCTGGAGTTCCAGTTCTTTCTCTGTTGTGCAAAGCTAATCATCAACTCCCAGCTTTTATTTCTGTTATTTTTTTTTAAACATAGTTGAACTAAAAAAAAGTGATCAGTAGTCAAAAGGCTGATACGTTTGATGGGAGGTGGATATGATTATAAAAAGCTGTTTCTTTTCATATATATTTAACATCTCATTTTCATAAGTCTGTTTATTAAGGATCTTCATGTTGAGTATGGTGGCGCACACCTGTAATCTCAGCACTCAAGTGGCTGAGGCAGGAGGATTACCATGAGTTCGAGACCAGCCTGAATTACACAGGGAGACCTTGTCTTAAAGACAAAAAACAAAACAAACAAGCAAACAAAAAAAGAGTCTTCACTGTGGCCATAAGCCCTTACAATTGAATAGAACCTGTAAGCATGTTGGGGATCTTATGTAGAACAAAAGGAGAGGAACATTTTTATTTTGAGAGCTACATTAAAGTACTTTCCATCCATTTCTGTGCAATTAATTAAATACTACCATTTTCTCCTCTGTTTAAATTCTTTCAGTTTTATGTTTTTGCTTTTTGTGTGTGTGTGTGGTACTAGGGATCAAATTCGGGGCCTCCACACATGCTATGCAAGTACTGTGATACTGAGCTACATCCTTAACTCTTTTTACTTTTTTTCTGAGACACGGTCTTCTTAAGGTGCCCAGGTTGGCCTCGAACTTATGATCATCCTGCCTTAGGCCTTAGGTCTGTGCCACTAACTAATAATCTTTTCTTTTTTTGCTATGGGTTGTTCGTCCTGTATTTTATAGGAGTAATACCTTTATTTTTGATGACTATGCATTAATAATGGCTTTTTGGTATATGTGCTGCTGCATTTTTAACAGAACAACAACAGCAACCACAAAATCCCCCCAAAACAAAATAAACATGAATGTTAGGACAGCGTGTAAAGCTTTACAGTTTAGTGATAAAACTTCCCTGTGGCCCACTGTCCAGAGGACATGTCAGCAATTTGGTACAGGACATGTCCCCTCAGAAATGGAAATGTGTGCGGCAACGACAGCAAGCAGCAAGTCCTCAGAGTCTGTGAAACAGGCGCCCTTATTTTATCACAAAGTCAACGCAAGTCTTGAGGCTAACGGGGGCTTTGCCTAAACATACTGCCATTATTTACTGTTATATGCAATATGCAGTAAATAAACTGTCTGTGTGTTCTTGTCTGATTATCTCTGTGTGATAAATTTCCACAGCTAGAATTGCTTGTTCAAAAGGTGTGTACATTTAGGAGCTGGGCATGGTGGTGTATTCATGTAATCCCAGCACTCAGAGGTTAAGGATCACAAATTCAAGGCCAGCCTAGACTACATAGCAAGATCCTGTCTTAAAACAAAAAGTATGCATGTTTAAAGTTCTGATTCATTTCAAGAGAGGTCATTGGGAGCATGGACTTTGTAGTCATACACACAAGTGTTCAGTTCCCAACTGCCATTCACTGGCCACCAGATAGATTGTGCCTCGGTTTTCTCATCTCTAAAATGGAATGATAATAGAACCTTCTTACAGCTGTGAGGACCAAGTGAGATGATTTATGCAATCTCTCCATCTAGCGTTTGGTACATACGATGAGCACTATAAAAGATAGACCACGTCTCTTCGTACAGAGCCGACATCTTAATATGGAGCAGGGAGGTAGCAATAGGAGACAGGCAGTAAAAGAATGAACAAGAAAACCGTCAGTGTTGTGCAGACAGTTAAAGTGACATGACGGCTTGCGGGGTGGTTGTCTTAGCTGCCTGGGTTGGGAAAGGCTTCCTGAAAAAACATTTTAGCTAAGGTCTGAATGGCAAGGATATTCTTATATTCCTAGAATCCCCGGAAAATTTCGTAGGATCCAAGATCCCGCGCGAAGCCGGGATGCTCGGTGGTAGACTGCGTACCTAGCATGAGTGAGGCCCTGGTTCCATCCCCAACACTAGCAACAAGAAAAAAAGATTTTAAAATGTTGCTGGGAATTTAGTTCAGTGGTAGAAGATGTGCTTCTCATGTCTGAGGCCCTGAATTCAATCCGCAGAACCCTCTTTCCCCATTTTTTTTTTTTTTTTTTGTCTACTGGCAAATTGACCTGTAAAAGATTTTGAAATCATTCACATTCCCCGTGTGTATCCACACCTTTCTTTCCTTCACTTTGACTAGCACTTTTCTCCTGATGATACCCTAAGGGAGGGATGTGTATGTATGTATGTATGTGTCTGTCTGGCTGGCTGGCTGTCTATCTCAGTAGGAGGGCGCTTGCCTGTTGTGCTGGTGCTCACTTCCTGGGCTGGGGAGTCGGGGTGAGAGGAAGTAAGACGGTTGCAGAAAGATTGTTGAAGGGACCTTTCCATTTGCCTTTGAATGAGGTTCATTAGCAGGAGGAAAAGATAAGCAAACAAGCCGGTTCTTCTGATCCCGTTTCCTAAACTAATTGTCCAGCACTGCCCCTCACCCTTTCTCTTTGCCTGCTGGCCTTTTTCCCTTCCCTCTTTCCCCCGTTTCCTGCCCATGTGGTGTGACAGGGCTGAAAGCTCCAACACTTTAGTCAACCTACCTGTTGGTTAACAACCATTTTTCTCTCTTCAGAATTAGGCAATGCCCATTTTGCCTAATACTGCTTTGCTATAAAAGTAAGTGGGTGGTTTAGCAGTGGGCTGGTTTTTCCAAACAAATTCATTGGCAGGCTGTATACTTTTGTAAGTTAAACCTGCAGAAAGTTCTGCACCTCATTTGGTCACAGTCCAGCCTCCCGCTGAGTGGCACACACTGAGGGCAGGGGCATTGGTGAGCCCCTTCAGGCAAACTGCTTCTGCCCCCAGATTGGTGAGTCACACAACTCTGCTGTTTGTTTGGAATGTGCACATGATTACTTACTGTTTGTGGATGTGTTCTGAGGCCTCTTATCATCCTACATAAACTGCTGTGCATGATGAATATGAATTATTCTCTTCCCAGTGTTACCTGTTGATTTCCTTGGGTGACGTGTAAGGCTTTAGCATTTTTAGAAGCACAAAGAACCATTATACTCCTCCTTCCTCTTTTCTGATTCAAATCTTAAAGAAAATACTGTCTAATTCAGACTTGTAGATGAATTGATTAAAAGTCACATGCTCTTAAATCATGATTTCTTTTTATCTTTTAAAATTCAGAAACCTAAATAAAGCATCTTGAGGGCAATGTGTGTCAGTGAGGGGCGTGGGGGCGGGTGGGGAGGGAATGTGTTTAGTGAAATTGTCCAGGAGCAAATGCAGCTCACTTGAAGCCAGAGATTTGTCATCCAAATATGTGCAGATTGCTGATGCTATAAATAGCTTGAACTCAAGTAAACAGCCTCTTTCCCCTAGCTGCTGCTTGGCCATTATTCGCATGCCAGAACAGGCTGGGAGCAGCCTCCTACGCCAGGTTCAAGGCCAGGCACTTGTCCCCAGTCTTGGACTGCTTCTCAGCACAGGACTTGAGATGCTCTGGAGTCAGGTGCTCACCCTGTAGCGCCCCACTTTTGCTTTGCCCTCCTTGCCAGCCTGTTGGAGGCTGTCTAAACTTGCGTAGGGCTAAGATTCCTTGCAACTGTTAAAAGCCCAAGGGCCACATGGCCATCAACTAAAGTAGGCTTAGGAGGCACAGACATGTCTTTTCAGAGCAGAAGCACCACCACTCATTTCTTTCTTCTGGAACCAAAAAGAGTAGCACGGCTCATTCGAGTTGCTGAGAGTCGCCTGCACCAGCAGCTGATCTGCAGTGTGGCAGGAGGGCCAGGCCCCCTGCTGGCGTTTTCAGAGTCCCTCTGAAGACTCGGCAAAAGTGTGACAGTGAAGCAACTGAGGACGTTCTGTAGTCTCTTCGCATTTCCTTTGGGAAAAAATAAGTCGTACCCCCCCCACACACACACCCAGTGACCTAGCACCAAACGTTTGTTAGGTGGTGATTAATTTGACATTTTGATGTCAGAGACACAAATGATAAGGTACAGTAGAAAGAACACTGGATTAAAGATCAGGAGCTTGAATCCTTGGTCAAGATACCTAACTTTTCTTTAGTTTCATTTTTCAGATAAGCATAGTTCTGTCTGTCCTGTTTCGTGGGATGGATCAGAAAAAAGGATATACAAATACTTTCTGGATTATCCTAGACGCGAGGAATGTGAAGGAGAAAGAAATGGGGTAGTGGAAAGGGCTTGTACTCGGACTAGTCTTCAGGCCGGGCCTGCTCTGGGATCTCAGGCCAATGGCTAATGGCTCTCAGCCTCAGTCTTTTCATCTGTAAAGTGACAGTATCAATATTTGTCTTGCAGGAGTGTTCTAAGGATTGGAAATAAGTATATGTACCTCACTGACAGACGTTGCAAAAGAGTTAAAAGAGATACTCGTGACTTAAGAGTCTAAATCTGAAGAAACATTGTTTGTAGATGTTGAGATTAGCAAACAGCCCTGGAGAAACTTGACTGCAATAGCTGGTAGTAAATTTTAAAGATCAAAGTAATACATGAACGTGTTTAAAAACAGCTGTGTCCAGAAAGGAATCAGTCTTGCTTTTCCTCTCACTGTGAGGCAGCCATCTTATTTGTCTGCTTTTCCTTCTTTTGGTGTTTATGTCCATTTCTTGAAATACTATTTCCTGCTTTCCCATTTCCTTCCCACAGGGCTGGGGCTGGAACCGAGGGCCTCGTGTGTGCGGGGCGAGTGCTCCACCACTCAGCTACTCTCAGCTCCGAGAATTCTTTCTAACATTGTCTTCTACTGTTATTACACAGAATATTTCTTAAGTCCTTTATTATTAGCAAAACTCTGCAGTTAGCCTAAATGTTTTTTATTCCAGTCAGATCCAAATAAGCCACAGGTTTTATACTGTTCTTTGTGGACTTGTCCGTTCCCGACGTTACCTGCTGACTTCCTGAGATGACAGGTAAGGCTCTCCTATTTTTAGAAGCACATAGCACCACTTACCCACCTCCTTTCCCCTGTCTCTGTTTCCCAGGTGTTGGTCACATTTATGTCTGTTTCTACAGTGTTACAGGATTGTTACTGCAGAGTCAGTAACATTCTAGTTATTTTTTCTCTGTGTGACTATTTTTCCTGGACTTAGCAAGTTTATCCTTTAACATGCTTAGTTTTTCCTTCCTTGCTGCTATGTCTCTCCATGCTTTCCCGTAGATTTTCTGTAACATTCTTATCAGCCCTGTCAAGGAATGTCACTGGTTTTCCTGGAGCCTTCCGCCTCCTGCTCTAACTGGAGCGGTCCTGTCCAGGCCTGTGGCCCTGCTCAGTGTCCACAGCTGTCTTCAGCATCACCTGGTGTTTCTTTCACCCCTTGCTTGTTGAATCTTTAGTTTTGAAAACTAAGTTGAAACCTCATAGAAGCAAAGTGTGTTCTCTGGGTCAGAAAAATAGTACATGTGATATCCATCTCCATGAAAAAACTTTTTTTTTTTTTTGCCTTTGTCAAGTATAGAATTCTAAGTTCTACATTAGTTTTCTTTAAAACTGTTATAACTTGAGCCCCGGTATAAAATCCAAGGAGGCAAGAGACCGAAAATTTAGTGGCAAAGGCTTTATTTTCAGGCCTGGCGACCAGTCTCCGGGAGCCAATTTGGAGACCGTCCCCTAGAAGCTGCAGGGAGGACTTTAAAAAGGGGCTGGAGGAAAGGGCGGGGGGAGAGAAACAAAGAAACCTGTAGAGCCATCAAACTTGTTGACCCGAGTCTGGAAACTGTATTGCTGTCTATTTAGCTCTGACAATCTAGGGAGTTTCTGGTGTTTTTTAAAAATTATTTTCATCCTGCAGACTGACATTATCTCAGAGTGGCACGTCTGCAGCAATATTTGGAGAAGAAAGTGGACAGTTAATTATCTCAGGACAGCTTGTCTTCGCTAGTGAGTGCGAAGGGGTCACAAGTTATGAGACGCTGGAACTTAAGTTTTACGAAGACCTGATATCTAACTCATTTGATATATACAGAACAAAAGGAAAGCACCGATTGGGGTTTGGGCCATAGTATTACCCGGTAATTTGTTTTAAGCTAAGCAGTTCTTAAAATTGGGGCAGGCTCATTTTATAACAGATCATCACCGGGTCAGGGGGAGGTCACCAGAAACCCAAATTCTTTATGGCCTAGATAGATAGGTGAGGGGAGAGGGAGGCAATAAGGCGCCATACAGAACAGAAAACGGCGGTAATGTGTCAAGGTCAGGGTAAAGGGTTAAACTCACACGCAAATCTCTCTGCACACAAGCAGGTTACTTTAAACAAATGTAAATTAATTGCCATTCTAGTTTTTCTTAGCTCTTTAGCGGAGAATAGAGGCTCCTAGCAGTGATTAACAACCCTTGTTAGCTTGTTTTAGCACAGCTTCTGTAGTTTGTAGAGAGCAACAATGGTTAACATATCAATTAGGTGAGATTTTTGCAATTCTTTACAGAGGAGAGTGTTGCTCAACAGATCAATTAGGTCCCTTAACATATCAGTTAGGGAAAAAAGATAAAACAAACACATTTAGTAAGCCCCTATACAGGTTTGCTATAATACACATATAACAAAGCTATTTTCTTAGGGTACAACAAAAACTGTTTCCTTAGAAAGCAGTTTCATGTAACGGTAATGCTGATAAGAAATCTGATACTGCTCTGATTCTTTTTTTGTTGTCTTTTTGAGACAGGATTTCACTATGCATTTCAGGCTGGCCTTGACCTCACAGCAATCCTCCTGCCTCAGCCTCCCAAGTGCGAGGATTACAGGGATGTACCGCCATGCCCGGCCTCTGCTCTGATTGTTTACTTTTGAAACAATCCGTTCTTCTTGGAAATTTTTAGCTTTTTCTCCTTTTAAAATCTTCAAGGTTAGGAGGCTTTGTCTAAATGTGATCCTACTAAGCCCTTTTTAGGCTTTTCAGTTGGGAAGATTATGCCTTCTTTTAGCATTGAGAATTTTTCTTTATAATTTCATAGATAATTTCCTGTTGTTTCTTTTCTCCTCCCTGGAATCCTATTTAGGGTCAAGTTAAACTTCCTGGGTTGTTGCTCTCTATCCTTTGCTATCCTCTGTGTATTCTCTCCATATATTGTAAAAGATTTCTCTTAATTTCCAGTTCTTTCACTCAGTCCTTAATTTCAGTATTCATGTTGTTAATGCCCACAAGCTCATTTTTGTCACCTTATTCCCTTTGTTCTTGATGGGCACAGCATCTTCAGAATTTCTGAAGACATGAGAAATGTTTTTAAAGTTTCTCATTTGTCCAAATTTCCTTTTACTTCATAGAACCTGTTTTCTCTTTATTTTAGTTCTTGTCATGCTGTTGATTTTCTTCAGATGCCCTGTGATACATTTTTTGGTCATTCATAATCAGTAATGGAAGAGTTCTTTTAGGGTATAGGCTTTGATTTCCTCTGGAATTGATTGTCTGCCACATAGGGCTCACCCTGCCTGAGAAGCTCCGGAACTCTCTGTACCAGGGGAAGGGGCACTTTGCTTTAGGACGTACGAGCAGGACTGGAAATTAGACTGAGGGCCTTTAAGAAGTCAAGAGGAAGGAGGCCACTTTCTTAAAAAGCCCGAGGTCACCCCAAGCAGTTCATTCAATTTAAAGAACCTGCTGTCTTTGCCTCTGGTTCTGTAGAACTTCCAACTTCACCTGTCTTTTGAATCTCAGCTAACATGCTTCTCATTTGTCAGCGTGGAATCTCTAGCTTTATAGCAATGGAGAAGTGATTTTGAAATGTCATGACAACTGCAGCCTATCTTTGATAGGGCAAAGAGTTAATTGCAGTTTAGCAGCTCTTTTGATCTGAGAAAGTGGGTCTGGGTAACCAGAATTTATTCATTCACATGCTTGCTTTCAAGAGGTACCTGTCAGTTACTCGTGGAACAAGTAACTCGATTGATCTGTGTTTGCACTTTGCTCTGGTGTCAAGTGGAGGTAACAGTTGTAACTTCCTCATGGGATCTGTGGGGACGAAATGAGGTAATTTATGAAAAAGCAGCTAGGCCATTACCTGGCAAATGGTAAGCATTCAGGAAAAATTTGTGTTTCATTTGTGGATTTTCTTATGCTAATAAGTCTCACATCATGTACAAAATACTACTAAATTGACACAGATCTTTTCCATAAGAAGCTCAAATTCTAGCGAAGGGATAAGACCTGCCCAGATAGAAATATGTCTCAGAGGAGAATAAGATAAGGTTCTTAGGAGATAAATAGTACTGGGGAAATTCAGAGCGGGGAGAGAGCCCTGCCAGACTAGGGGCGAGGGTGTGGAATCAAGGACAGATTTGTGTTGAGCACCGGGGACCAGTTCTGTACATGTAAGCTATCAGTTTCCTTCATTTCCTCTATCCTCAAATTGAACCCGTACCACTGTCGGTGGTGCACAGCCAGATTTCCTTTTAGGAAAGTTCTTTGGTAGTGCATGCCTGTAATCCCAGCATTTGGGGAGGCTGAGGCAGGAGGATCACCATTCAAACCCAGCTTGAGCAACTTAATGAGATTTTAATCTCAAAACCAAAGTACAAAGAAGTTAAACAGCTTGCCCAAGGTCATCTACAGATAGAGGAAGGCCCAGGGACCAGAAGGAATGCTAGTCTCTCCCAATTATTGACTGCTGCCAGGGAGAGAGAGGACTGTTCTTCAGGCGGGCAGTTTTTATTCCATGACAGTCTACCCACTTGCCCAAAAGCCTTCACATTGGCAAAACCTCTTAAAAGGACCTGTTTGCGTGGGCCCTTCCTGATAAGCCCCAAAGTTTTCTAGAACTAATTAAAAATTTTGGTAAGTTATAAACTGCCACAGCTTTACTCTCACCTATAAAGAACTGCTTTTTTCTGGGTATGCTGGTACGGGTCTGTTAATCCCAGCTACTGTAGTTGGGAGGCCGAAATAGGTGGATTATGAATGTCATAGTCACTTTCTTGTTGCTAAACAAAATATCTAACATCTACAATTTAACGGAGTAGAGGTTTGTTTCGGGTCACAGTTTGAAAACTTTCAGTCCATGGTGGGCAGGCTCAAATGCAGAAATGGCAGGAGGGGTCAGGTGGGGAAGAAAGTTGCTCATATTAGGCACCCCGAAAGCACAGTAGAGGAGCTCCCCGTGACCCATCTCCAACCAAGCTTCACAGTAAGTCAGTCATAGCGCCCCCATGAGCCAGTCACCTTCCATGTGGATGTGGTTGTGCATGCTTGGATTTCCAGTACTCAGAGGCTGAGGCAAGAGGATTGCCGTGAGTTCCAGGCCAGCCTGGGCTACCTAGTGAGTTCAAGTCTCACCTGGAACATATAGGAAGAATCTGTCTCAAAAAAGAAAAAAATACCTCAAATCAATCAACTGACAAACACATGAGGCTTTTGGGAGACACCCCAGATCCAAATCACAGCAAGAGTTCAAGACCATTCTAGCCAATTTAGCTAGACCTTGTCTCAAAATCCGAGATTTTTTTTGCTGGGTGTGGTAGTGCAAGCCTATAATCTCAGCATGTTAGAGGCTGAGGCAAGAGGGATCACTGCAAATTGGAGACCGGCCTGGGCTACGTAGTGAGTTCCAGGACAGGTTGAACTATACAACAAGACCTTGTCTCAAAAAGCCAAGTAAAGTCAAGAAAATTCTAAGATTTTTAAAAGTACCTGGTTAGAGCACCTGCCTGGTATGCAGAAGGCCTTGGATTCAGTCTCCGAACCACCAAAAAACAAAAACATGACAAAAGCTGCTTTCCTAGCTGAGCTCCAGTCTTAGCTTCTCGTCCTCATCAAAATAACTTTAACAGATACCACATCTGCCCTTTTTGGGGAAGGCAGCTGAAGCCAGCCTGGCTTTAGGCCGCCCAGGGCTTTGGCAGCCAAGTGAGTGAGTGCCCCTCCGACTGAGAGACTTGAAGTGTTTCCTTTTCCAGGCGGGGTGGGATAACCATTTTGAGAAAGAGAATTGGCATGTGTGGTGACCTAGTTAGGAGTTATGAGTCTCAATATCTAATTCTGGCCCTTTCATTTTGAACTGTGTGTCACTCAGCTTCTGTTTCATTTTCCTTGCTGGGAAAGAGAGATTAATCACATAGCGCCTGGCTACCTAATTCTGCTGGGGGGTTCTGAGAATCGGACGTGATAATGTGCAGCAGTGCGAGTTAACACTTATTTATTCAGTTCTTAGTACAGTATATGCCAAATACTTTCATTTCCCTACACGTGTTATTTCATCCTCACAGTTCTGAGAAGGAGGCCCATGTATCCCATTCTACAGTTAAAAAAACTGAAGTTCGGAGAGATAAGTCACCCAGGACACATCTGTATCTTGATTCCTGAATGACACTCGTGATCAATGTATGATCTTGTACTCAAGAGTGGAGCGGTTTGCATGTCTACGCTGTAGCGCCCTCAGCCACTGCAAGATGTTTTTATTTCTTCTCCACTGCTGTTCCTTGTGGGTCCCTAAGGACAGCTAAATTCTCTTGTTTATCTTATCTAGTAGTTTATGTTGCCTCTTTTTGAGCCCGTGGGACTGTTTCAGTGAATTCTTTTGAGTTTCCTCCCAGAGAAACATTTCAGCCCCATCCTAAAGGGACTTAGAGGAGCTGTCCTTGGAGCACAGCACCTGGGTAAGCTCCCACAATGGTTTTGGTTATGGAATTCTAGAAGGGGAAAACACTCAGGCCATCGTCTTACCAAGGTCCAGATTTGGGTGATGACTTGCTTGAAGCCATTCATTGCTTTGAGGGGTTGGCCAAGACCAATCCTCAGATGACAGACTAGTGCTGTTTCCCTGGAGTCTTGTCATCTTCCTACTGAGGACAGACTCCTGTGCTTGCCTAGCATTTACCTAGGAAACTAGAGAAAGTAAAGACCTGGAGAGTTGGGAAGACAAGAGAAAAGATGAACACAGCGCAGGGTGAAGATATTCTCTCTGATATAACAACCTTAAAACAGCACAGCAAACTAGATAGCCTTGTCATCAGTTATTAAAAGCAGAGGGATCTATGCTGGGAGCCTCGGTGAGTGAGCTGATAGAAAGCCTTTTGTTACTAATGCCACAGGGGTTGAAAATTGAAGGAAGGATGTTAGGCAAATGTGACGGGCATGGGTGAGTTACAGCCCCTGGCTCATTGTCCAAAGGAAATGGATCTCCCGTGGACAGAGAGGTGGAAATTGAACAAGTGAGTTGAGTGGTTGACATCATCAGGCTGAGCATTGGATTACAACAAATGGGGACTTACTTGGCCCAAGACGTGGGAAACACCCACTAAAACCTCGAAGTGCTTTTCATTTAGGAGACACAGAGAGAAACAGAAAGACCAAGAGAGATTGCTGCCGGCGGCGTGGGTCTCACTACACATCTTGAATCCTGCTTTCTTAACTTTACCTTCACTTGTGACGGGACATCTGGACTTGGAGGAAACTTTGCTGTGTGAGTAGAATTGTACCAACGCTCCTCCCCCCGCCCCAGCACCAGGGAGAGGCAGAGCTCCCTGGAGAGCTTGCTTTCCAGCCCGCTGGTCACAGAGGGTCTATTTTTGTATTATGATATATATGTGAGTTTGCTCTAAATTATAGCTTTCTCTGAAATTGCCTAGGGCTAGAAGTGGAGCCTCTCGGCACAGATGGGCTCCATTCTAATGCCGGTTTACTTTTTTAACCCAAGAACTTTGATGGAGTGTCTGGAGCTTTAAAAGAAGCCTTTTTATTTTTATTTATTTATTTATTTATTTTTGCCAGTTCCTGGAGGTTGACCCAGGGCTTTCACAGTGAGCTACACCTCCAGCACTTTTTAAAATTTTTATTTTTATTTTAAGACAGCGTTTTGCTAGTTGCCCAGCCTAGGTTTGAACTTGTAATCTTCTTGCCTCAACCTCCCAGAGTACTGGAATTACAGGTGTGTACCACATACCTGGTGTAAAAGCAGTTCTAGTCCCCAAATATAGGTGAAGATGTAAGTCCTCTCTTAGAAATTGAAGTTTGTAAACCTTCATTTTTTAAATTCAAAGATAGTAGCAAAATTTGTACACCTGCAAAAAAAGTCTCTGAAAGTGAAAATTCCCCACAGTCTTCCCACAAACTTGAACTTGATATGGTAGATTTCAGGTACTTGCATGGTTAGACTTCACGAGGCTGCTGTGTCACAGACCACGGAACAGCGTGAAGAACTTCAGTATGAGAAGGAGCAGAAACCTTTAACTTTGGCTTTGTCATTCTTTTATTGTTTTTTTTTTTTAAATTTGCCGTTATGCCTAGAAAATAGACAGAATATGTAAGCCTAGAAGCATTATGTTTGCTGGTGTCTGCTTTCAGGAATGGGGATGGAGCAAGCTGCTGTGCAGGGAGAGAAGGGCCTTGCTGCCGCAGGACCCTGCCCTGTGCGGCCCAGAGCTGAAGGCTCTAGGTGGTTTGAGACAGCTTGCAGGATGCTGTGGCCTGTTTCCCCTCTTGGCAGGATAAATATATTTGAAAAGTTACACTTAAAGGAGAAATACTTAAGCTCTGAAAAGTAAAAGCCGTACTGGGAATGTAGCTCAGTGGTAGAATACTTGGCAGCATATGAGAAGTCCTTGGTTTGACCCCTGCGACCACAAAAAAAAAAAAAAAAAAAAAAAAAAAAAAGAGGAGAAAGAAAGGAAGAAGAAAAGAAAAGACTACCACAGTCACCCAAGGAACTGTGTGATGTCTCCAGATCTTAGTTTCCTCATTTGTCCCAAAATGAGAGGACAAAACTTAGATGATTTTGTCATGTCCATGTTCAGCTTGGAATGAATCATCAGCCAGACCTTTTTGGCCCTAGGTCTTCAGTATCCTAGCATGGTTAAAACCTGGTATCGGTAGGACAATCAAAAGAGGCCATAAAACTGAAAGTATTAAGTTTTTTCTCCAGCCTTAGTGTTACTGAAGATGGGGGGAAGTCTCAGTGGTTGTGTGTACGTGTGTGCACACGTGCACACAAAGCGTGCACACTTGGGTGTGATGCCGGGATGAAGGGTGCCCCCCCCGGGTGTGAGTGCTACCTGCTCTAAGGCTGGTGGGATCTGTAGGAAAGGGGTGCTGCTGTCACTGACGTAGGCCATTTGTTGCTTGCTTGCTGCTTCGCTATTTCACTGCTTTAGTGCCTTCTCCACGAGGCCCTTTGCCGTGCCCCTCCGCTTTGGAGCCGGCCAACTATGAACTGAAACTCTACAAACTGTGAGCTACAGTTAACTTTTCTTCCCTTAACTTCAGCTATGGAAAAGTAAGACAGGAAGAGAGGAAAACAAGCATACGTTATTGATCCCCTCCTGCTGGTACACTCTGTGTGTGTTCAGCCCCCTGCGTCACATGAGATGGTCAGGATTATTTTTTGTAACTCCATTGACTGGGAGTAAATCTCTACTATATGTTCCCATATTAGCCTGAACTGCTTTCTAGAGTTTACCTGAACTGCGCTTACATGTTGGTGTAATTTCAATTTCTTGTCTCCACTAGACCGCTGGCAACCTGTCTTTGTGTCTGCTTGGCTCACCCCTGTGACAGGGCCTAGGAGAAAGGCTGGCACATCTTATTTTTAACTTAAAACCTACTTTTCCTAGTTTCTAGTTTAGCATGGGAGAGGGCGAAAGAGGGGAGGGGAATCCCTTCTTTTGCCTCCCTAACCTGCCTTCTTTTGACTTAAATGTGACTGCTAGTGCTGTAAGGAGAAGATGGCGATAGCCAGGGCGTTAATCAAAGAGCTGTCTATCTACTCTGTATCTATCTTCAATCTATCTTTCCTTCCCTTTCCTTTTCTTTTTTCCTCTTCTTCTTTCTCCCTCTCTCTCTCCTGCCTGCCTTGCTTTATTTCTTCTTGGTGAACTATGACCCCAGCCCAGAGCCCTTTATCTTTAAAGCCAAGAGAAACCCTAATCCTCAGGAGGATGTGTTATTTAGTAACTGTTTGAGTTAAGGTCATGGTTAGAGGACAGTTCACACAGCTCCTTGGCATATTTTAAAGCTGCAACTTTCCCCAGTAATCAAGCCCTTTGAAGGCAGAGTGTTGGTACCATAAAAGCAGCCATGGACCTGGATAGTAGGAAGCTGGCACCTCTTTCTCCTAACCCAGACCTCCAAGATCTTGAGGTGCTGATAATTAAAAACTCACTGTCTTCCTAAGGTGGTAGTGAGGAGGTGAAGCTCTGCAAAGATGGTGCTTGGGCCTTGTGGGCACTGCCATTTCCCAGAGGAAAGTGGTGGCATGCCTCACACATACACCTTGGAAACAGGTTATTAATATAGCCCAAGACTGAGCTCACTGTCTCCTGGAAATCCTTCAGCAGTGCCATATGAAGACGCTGAGCATCATTCCTTCAAGGAGCAGTTTCTTTGGAAGCTACAGTTAGTTATGATGCCAAGTGATTCTGAATTGCAGATTAAAATGCATCCATTCTTACCGGAGAAAGCCTACATTTCTCAACATTAAAAGAAGCTTTGTTAGTCTTCCAAGAAATTACTGGCTTCCACTTGACTCTTTAGGACTGAATAATGGATCTTAAGCCACAAAGGAAATGAAGGATCTGGTAGCTAATGCATTCTTACTGTGTCCCAGAGTTCTGCATCAGTTATGTGTAGTACTTTATAGGTGTGGTCTCTGCTATTCAATGGATATGAATTGAGGGCTTGGGTTATAGAACAATGGTAGAGCATTGGCCTCGCATTGTGTGAGCCCTGGGTTCAAATATGTGTTGTGAGCCTTCTTGTATTAAGCACTGGACTACAAGAATAGGATGATTAGAAAGAAGCAGCCACCGGTCTTGTGGTGTTCTCTGTGCATCAGGGGAGATGGCAGGTGAGAAAATGATTACGATGGCATGTGAAAAACTGCACGAGAGAAGCTTGCATAGGGGCTACAGAATGCAGGCAGTGGATCACATCCTGTGAGGTCCTGATCTTATGCTACTTCATTAGTCCTGTGCTCTTCTCCAGCTCCTGGGGCTGAGAGCTCTGCCAGCGTTCCCACTGGGAGAGCCGAGAGCTGCTGATATGAGAGAAGGGCTCCCTCCTAGCACCTTCCTGTCCCCTGTGCCTCAGAGCAGTGGAGAGAACGCTTGCTCACAAAATGCAGGGTCCTCGCCTGGGAGGGACCTGAATTGGGAGCCTCAGACCTAGTAAGGAAACATAGGGATAAGTGATTTTGTTGTCTAAAATTCCCACTGAATTTTCTCTTGGTTTGTTTTTTTGAGTCTATTGTGGGGATTTTTCCTGCTTACAAAATTAGAACATATTCAAGGAAGAAAATGTTCCTAGACAATACAGAAAAACATACTTAAAGCACCACTTAGTGATTCCATTTCTGTGGTTTTTAAATAAGGGCCTCTCTGCCCATCCTCTAACCCACAAATTGCCACTGAACCTCAGGATTCGCACTAATCTTGATTTCTTTTGGGCAGTCTCAGTTATGTTTGCATGCCATGAGGATGCTGATATCCTGTGCTATGGTCCACAGAGCGGGAGGAACAGCAAGCTGGGTGAGGGCTGCTACCTCTATGTGTACTGGCCTGCACTATTCATGAATCCTTCTCTGTGTTAGGCCTTATGCAGAGTGCTGTGGGAAATATCAAGGTAATAAGACTCAATTTCTCATGGTCTCATGAAGGGAAAAGACTCAGATGACTCTAACACAGATAATGTGCCCTAGAGAGGCACAGAGAGCCATGGAGAGCCTCAGAAAGAGGAGCAGTAACATTTGAGCCCTGCCTTAAGTTCACTTCAATAAAACTTTTATGAGTTCAGTCAGTGTTCATTGAGCACCTGATATAGCCAGTTGCCAGGCAAGGTGATAGGTGGGCCTTTGGAGAGGATTCTTGCTGTTAGAGAATGGATTAGAAACAAGAGTGGACCAGGGGGAGGTGGACGCCACACACTACGCTTTGCAAAATATGAAGGCCTGTTAAAATGGGCAGAGTTACTTCAGTGCATTATGTATTATCAGTGAAATAAAAGCAAAGCCTTCATCAGGGGAGAGCAGGCAATTTTGAAATGGCAGATTCAAGCATAAGTTGCTTTCTGTCAGGAGCCTGTTATGGATGCTGTTTTGCTCCTTTCCTCTTTTGTTTCATTTTGTTTCCATCCAAATAATAATTTACAAAATAAATAATTTACAAAACATCCCATTTCTCTTATCTGGATTCCTGACCCTGTGCCCTCTATTTGGAGAAGCCGGCCAGGGAGCGGGTGCCCTGTGGGTTGTGGGTCTGCTCCCCAGCACCCAGCCATTCTGGGCAGTGGAGGCGCTTGCTGTGGAGGAGGGAAAGTTCTAGGCTTGCTTTTGGATTTTAAAGGGGGACATTGTTTCAAGTAAAGTTTCTTTGCCCCCATGAGCTTTTTTTTTTTTTTTTTAATTTGGCTTATAACTTTCAAAACAGTTAGTGGAAGACCTGTTCTATTTTGATCAAAAAGAAACAAATATGACAATAAATGTGATTAAAATCATATGAATAAATAGGTTATAGTAACATATTTTACCAATATTCTTTCTCTGCTCCAATATGTTTATTATTTTATTAATTTTCCCCTTAAGTAATCTTCATACTCCTAACTAAACAATTTGAAATTATTTATAGAAAAAGTTATAACCGCCTCCTATCCCTGCAACTCCTATTTCTTCTTCTTTTTTTATTGTCTAATTTATTTTAAAATATAGATGCAGTCTTGCCAACTCTGCTCAAAACCTTTCACAGGCTTCACATTAGCCCATTTCTATTCTTCTGAGGTAATCAGTATCATAGTTTGGTGACTATCCTTCTGGTCTTTCCCAAGCTCGCTCATTCATTCATTCATTCATTCATTCATTGCTTTTTTGAGGCAATGTCTCCCTATGTAGTTCAGCCTGGTCTTGAACTTGTAGTGACCCTCCCACCTCAGCCTCCTGAGTGCTGGGATTATAGGCATGTGCCACCACACCTAGCCTAAACTCCTTTTTAAATGGCTATATAGTTTAATTATGTTTGTGGTTGTTTTGTCATAGTGGGGGGGGGTCATGCTTCATCAATTACTTTGCGATTTATTTTTCCTAATGAATAATATATATCTATACCAGTAGGTGTAGATCGAATTCACTCTTTTAGATATATCAGGCCTGTGGATCTAGAAGTGGCACAGTGCACTCAGCCATTTCTGCTTTGACAGATGTGTATCTTTGTGGCTACTGTGGTCTGAAAGTGGTTTGTCCCTGCTGAAACTCGTATCAGGATTAACTGCCGGTGTGCAGTGCTGGGAGTGGGAGCCTTGGAGCAGTGTTGGTGTCCTCCTCTGGGGACAGGGTTCTGGCGGGCTCTGTCAGCTCTCCCCATAGCAGGCTGGGAGAGCCAGGTGGCTCCTTGGTCCCCCCTCTCTTCTGTGTGCGCCTTGTGTTCCTTTCCCTACCAGCAGGACTGTACCAGGAGCTGAGCTGATGGTGCCGGGCTCCTAGACCTTTGGAAGCACGAGCCAGAATCAGTCTCATCTCTTTATAAATGATGTAGTCTCTGGAATTCTGCTTACAGCAGCAAAAAATGAGCTCGGCCGGACAATGTTTCCTACTAAAAATATTGTGGTATTAAATATCCTTACATGCATGTGCTTTTTATTTCTGTAGATTACATTTCAAAAACAGTATTACTGAGTCAAAGCGTATTTGTGTTTGACATTGTCATAAATAATGCTGTCCTACCTTATAAAATGTGTAGCGGTTTACACTCCACAATATCTGAGCCCTTCCAGTTCCCCGAGTCTTTACCAACATTAGGCGTTCTGTCCCTCTTATCTCCTCTCCTTCTGTCTCTGTTGTTTTTATTTTGTGGCAAGGCTGATGGGGAAAATGGTGTCTGACAGTTGCTTGGTTTGTGTGTTGCGCAGTATTGGTGAGCGTGAACGTGTGTCTTGTTAACTGGCCACTTCATTGTTCTCTGAATTTCCTTAACCTGTTTTTCTTACGTGTTTTTTTTCTCAGTTCAGTTGCAGGATGTCTTTATGTGTTCATGTTAGTACTTCAGTAGTGCTGCAAACATTTTTCCTAATCTATTGTTTGGTTATTTTATCATAAAATTTATAATTTTTATTGTAAAACATGTCTATTTTCTGTTTTTCTGTATGTTGTAAACGGCCATCTTGCTTGTATATAACATTACCTATTATTTTTCTAATGCTTTTATTGTTAAAATTAATTTAATCCAGGCCCTTCCGGACCTGTGTTTATATAGTGAGTGGTCTTGGTCTAGCTGTGTTCTAGTTATGCTATCCCTGTTTCTTACACAAACCATTATTTTCCTTCCACACTGAAATTCCATGAATAAGTTTACTTGTATGTATTTCTGACCTGGTTTTTCTAGTACACAGATGTATTTTTCTATTCTTATGTTAGTACCATATCTTTTTATTGTAATATCTTTACAGTATTTTTTTATTATCTCAGAAGACAAATCCTCCATTTTTCATAATTTTCTTGACTATTTCTGGCCAATTTTCATACATATTTATTATTCCATATGAATGTTAAAGCATAATTGTATTCCTTCCTTCCTTCTAAAAGTGTATTGATATTTTTATGGAAACCTAAATGAAATTATATGATAATTTGAGAAAAGACTGACATATGTTAAAAATTAGTCTCTCTCTCTCTGTCTCTTCTATCTCTGTCTCTCTGTCTGTCTGTCTTCTCTGTCTCTCTGTCTCTCTCTCTCTGTCTCTCTGTCTCTCTGTATCTCTCTCTGTCTCTGTCTCTCTCTCTCTCTCTCTCTCTCTCTCTCTCTGTCTCTCTCTCTCTCTCTCTCTCTCTCTCTCTCTCTCTGTCTCTCTCTCTCTCTCTCTCTCTCTCTCTCTCTCTCTCTCTCTCTCTCTCTCTCTCTCTCTCTCTGTGATGCTGGACATCACACCCAGGCCCTTGTGCATGCTAGCCAAGTACTCTGCCACTGAGCTGCATCCCCAGCCTTGATAGTCTTTTCTAGAGAACGTGGTGATTTGACACTTATGCACTCTATTTCTACTTTTTTGTTTTTAATCTTTAATACTGTAGTATGTATCATGGGTATATTATTTAAAGTAAAGCAGTATTTGTTTTTCCTGAATCATCGAGGAACTTAAACAGGTCCTTTTTTATTGTTGTTCATAGTACTAAGGATTGAATCCAGAATCTTGCACATACTAGGCAACTGTTATATCACTGAACTATATATCCTTGGCCCTTTTTATTTCAAGATAGAATTTCAGTAAGTTTTCCAGGCCGGCCTCAGCCTCCCACCCAGCTGAGATTACAGGCGTGTACCACCATGCCCAGCTTCAGCAGAGAACTGATCTTTTTTCCCGCCTCCGTGTTATTATCAAATAATGTTGTCAGATTTACTTTTATCACCCATTAGCTTTGCTTTATTCAATTAGTACTTAAAAAATTTACTAGTATGCTTACTAATGTCTTTTCTCCGTACTGATTATAAAATCTCACATATTTTCTGTATTTTGTTTCTTCCTCCCGTCCCCTTCCCCCTCTCCTCCTCCTGCCCTCCCTCTCCTTCTCCTTCCCCTCGTCTCCCCCTCCCTTCCCCATGTCTGTCCTGGTCCTGCTCCTATGCTATCCTTGGTTTTGCTGCTGCTGACCCTCCTCCTTCTTTCTCCTCTTCCTCCTCCTCCTCCTCCTCCTCCTCCTCCTCCTCCTCCTCCTCCTCCTCGTCTTTGTTTTGGCAGTGCTGGGAATTAAATCCAGGACCTTGTATGTGCTAAGCAAGCAGTCTACCCCTGAGTTACATCCCCAGAGCGCAGCCCAGTTTCCTTTCTTTTGGAGAATGTCCCTAGGGTCTGTGAGTGGTGAACTTGCTCAGTCTTTGTTTGAAAATGTCTTTTTTCCCCTGCTCTTGATATTTGAACTTGATGTGAAGTTTTACATAGACAATATGTTTGGTAGTTGTTAAAGTTACATATACTTCTTTAAAAGTTCTCAATCAAAACAGAAATAGGTACTCTACAGTCTTTGCTTTCCTTTTTCCAGTTTGAGTCTCAAAGAAAACCATTCTTGTCATTTACTGTTTGCCTTTTTCTGTGCACTTTAAAATTTTAAATGAATATGTTTATAAATGCTGTACTTTTTCATAAGAAAAACAATCTTATGACTATCTTTATTAGAGCAATAATATGTGCAATTATATAATCCACTTTATTTTTCTGGCTGTACTGAGGAACAAGCCCACAATCTTTGCATTGAGCTACTTCCCCAGCTCTTTAAAGTTTTTTTTTTTGAGACGGTCCCTCTCTGTCACTAAGTTGCCTGGGCTGCGTTCCAGCTTGACAGTCTCCTGTCGTGGCCTCCCAACCTGCTGGAATTACAGGCAAGCATTTCCATGCCCAGCTTACAATATAGTTTTGTTGTTTTTGTTGTTGTTGTTATTTGGGGGGTACCAGGAATAGAACTTAGGACCTCACATTTGCCAGGCAGATACTACGTTACAATACACTTTTTATCAACCAAGTATGTGCATTTTTTATGTCAATACAGTGAAATCTTCATTCTTTGAGACAGCTGTACAGTTTCTCATTCTAATACACTATAATTCAGCTCATTCCCTGTTAGCAGATGTTTATGTCATTTTCCCCATTTTTTGAGGCTACACAAATCCCCCGCCTATCCTTTCGCTCACATGAATGTAATCCATGCTATGAATTCCTGAATGTCGGCTGACTCAGAGGATGCGCACGCTTAATATGTTCTCAGATATTGTTAACTTGTTTTCCCAAAAGATGGTTTCATTTTACAATGTAAAGTATGAGTGGCTCTAAGCGCTGTTTTTCTTCTACTTCCTTAGAATTTCCACATTGATGAGTCAAGAGTGGAAAATTTGAAGAGATGCAAGCAGAAAAAAGAAATTAAGCCAGGTGGGTAGTGATGCTATTCATACTGTGCTACCATAGCATCATAATGTTTGTCTAAAAGCCTTTTTTTCCTGTTTGAAGAAAGAAAATAACTAGGCTCAAATGAAATTAGGAAGGAGATTTGGTCCCATGAAAAAAAGTCAGGATGGTTCTTTTAAGATGTTATGTAACAGCGCAATGCAATTTCACAGTCATGATTCCATTTACAGGCAGTTTCTTTATAGCATCAGAAAGACAGTTCCCTCTGCGGCTTAATGGATTTCTTCAGCAGATACAATCATACACAGGAGTTCTTAGCAACTTTGGGTGTGATGGCTGCTTTTCTCTCATGTATTTACTTTAAATCCATTTCCACAAAGACCAGGGTACATACTGGGAGATCTCACTTTAATGCTGTATTAGAGAAGCCAACAGAAGCAAAACCAGCCCAAAGAAATTAATGTAGTCCGGTAGGCTGCTGAGAGGGTGCGATGCTGGCCCCTTCTGTTTAGAAACAAATTGTAATTCATAGAGTGGGAATGGCTGGTCTGGAAGTTTATGACTTCATGAGTATTGCTTGTAGTTTTCTGCTATCTAAATGCATATGGCATAAATTAGTAATTTTAGATCCAAGGTAACATGCTAATTAGCTTTTCATCTAAAGCACTCCTGTTTATCTGTAAATCCAGTAATTTTTTTTTTTTTTTACATTGCCAAATTGAGAGTATAGGCTATGTAGAGATTTCTCACCCACTCAGGCATCTGTGTATGTAACTGCTAAAAGTATCAGAATCAAAGACTGCAGGGCCCAGATGGTCTACACCTACCGGGGTCTTTTCCATAGCTAGAATTGTCACAGGGATGCTGAAGACCCCTGGGGACAAGCTAAAGAGATTGTCAGATCTGTATTGCTTTTTTTTTTTTTTTTTTTTTTTTTGGCACTGGGAGTTGAACCTAGGCCTTTTTCAACGAGCTGCATCCCCAGTCTTTTTAAATTTGTTTATCTTGAGATAGGGTCTCACTGATTCACTAAGTTGCCTAAGTCTGAGCTTGAATTTGTAATCCTCATGCCTCAGCCTCCCAGAGTGCTGGGATTACAGGAGCATGCCATCACACCTAGTTCCATGTTGTTTTTGTCCCTAAACTCTAAGGACTGGGGCTGGGGATTTAGCTCAGCGGTATAAGCACCTGCCTTGCAAGGAGGCGTCGTGAGTTCGATCCCTGGTACCGATAAAAAATAAAAAAAAAAAATAAAAATAAAAATAAACTCTAAGGACTGTGGGGGAGGAAGACTTGTTATTTTCTGTCCTCAGCACTATACAGGAACAGTGCAGCTCAGTATAAATGCCTGTTGAGGTCAGGAAAAGTCCTTTTCATCTGTACATTTATTCAGCAAGTGTTTATAGAGGTCCTATGAACTGGACACTGGGAACTTACCAGGGCCAAAGTTTCAGACAACAGCTTGCAGGTCTGGGCAGTAGCGTGACAGTTGTCTGCGGTGAGGGGAAAGGAACCAAGGCTGGAAGGGCGTGGGAGATGGTGCCCAAAGCAGGCACTGCGGGCCTCAGGAAGGGTGTGGGGGGGGCCTGGAGCCAGGAGAGGGCACGTGGGCTTCGATGGGTGCCTGGTGCAAGCAGAGGCTGTGGCTGGTGTGGAAATAGGTAGCCTCAAGGGAATGTGGCCTGTCTTGCAGCTGAGTGGAAAGGGACTATGTGATGTTATCGGAGAGTCAGGCATAGGAAGGAGACCCTCTGCCTGGAGAATGGCCCAAGTAGAGCTCCGTGCTTCCCCTTCCTACCTCTGTTGCCTCCTTCTCAGTGCTTGCATTTTACCTTTCCTTGAGTCTTCAAAGCAACAAGGGCAGAGCCTGAGAGCAGAGAGGTTTTGTAGATGCGGAGCCAGGAGGTGGTGGTAGGTGAGTGGGTGGAGGCATCCAGGACACAGCGGAGTAAGGCAGATGTGGGTGAGGCACCTCACACTGTGAGCAGCAGCTTCCTTGTCTATTAAAAGATAGTATTACTTTCTCCTCTCATTTAACTGTGAATGTTTTGCATGAGTTGGGGCTTCCAGGTGAACACCTTTGCTTTGTTTGCCAAAGAAGGATTTGCTGAAATACTCAGGAGGATCTAAGACTCCTGGAGATGCGTCTTATCCCCTGTGGTAAGGACAGTGAAGAAGCCTTAGCCTCGGGTCGGTCTCGCAGTTCTCTCTCCCTACAGCTCAGTGCTCAGCCTCCAGCAGGAAGGCAGCAAACGCTGACTAAAGACCCGGGATGTGTGGCCGCATCCACGGACCGAAGAATTCCAGAGCTGCTAATTGCCCGTAGTGACACGGGACGTAGAAGAGCCAGTGTCTGAAGCCTGTCTCAGGCCGCTGTGCATTTTCCATTCTGTTCCTGCTCCTGCAGACCTTTCACACATTGTGGGGGCCACAGAGAAATCAAGAGACAGCTCCTCTGCTCTCTGCCAAGTCTCAAAAATTCTGTTCAGGGCCCTCAGATAACTAAAACATGATCTGGAACTAAATCCTGGGGACTGCAGGTCCATTTAGCTTCTCCCTTGATTGAGTCTTTTCTGCAAGTACTAACATTATGTAGAAGAGCCACCTTTCTGCCGCAGGGACATAATGCCTGGTAGCAAGGAGTGGGCCAGCTCATTTCTCCAGTCATTTTCCTGCTCATCTGAGCAAAGAGGGCCCCACATGCAGCGAATCCCACTGTTATTTCTCCGCCAGAAAAACTGCCAACTGCTCTGACCTGGCAAGCACCCCAAAGGGCTCCTTGAGGGGAGCCAGCCATGAAGACAGCTCCTCTGAAAGGAGGCTGAGTGCACATGCAGCCATTTAAAGATCTGCTCAACAGAATTAATATGGTCAGAATGTCTACACTACCCAAAATAGTCTGCAGATTTAATGCCCTCTCTATCAAAATTCCAGCGGCATTTCTCATAGAAATAAAAAGTGATCCTAAAGTTCATATGAAACTATGTAAAAGACTCAGAATGACGAAAGCAATCTTGAGTAACAACAACAAAGCTGGAGGCATTAGAGTGCCTCATTTTAAGTTACAAAGCTAATCAAAATGGTATGATATTAGCATAATAATAGGCAATGGGACAGAATAGGAAGTCCAGAAACCAACTCACAGTTATATGGTTAACTGCTCTCTGACAGAGTTGTCAAGAATGCACAATGGACAAAGGATAATCTCCTCAATAAGGGAGAAAACTGGATACCTATGTGTAAGAAATGAATTGGGTCCTTATATACAAAAACATCAACTGAGAATGAATTAAAAATTTAAATGTAAGCCCTGGAGCCATATGATTCCTAGAAGAAAACATGGGAAAGCTCCGTTGCATTGGTCTCAATAATAATGTTTTTCTTTGGCTATGACAGCAAAAGCACAGGCAACAAAAGAAAATACTAAACAAAAGAGACTACGTTTAACTAAAAAGTATCTGCACAGCAAAGGAAATAGGAAAATGAAATACAGCTGTCAAAATGAGAGAAATACCTAGATAAACGGCTAATACCGAAACTTACACAACGCAGTAGGAGAAGACAGGTAACTTCATTTTAAAATGGGCAAGACTTAAATAGGTATCTTCCCAAGGAAAGCATGCAAATGGCCAACGGTGCACATGGGAGGTGCTCACCATCACTCATCATTAGGGCAACACAACTCTGAGCCATCTCCCACATGTTGGAATTCAGTTACCAGCACTCAGCTGTAATCCCAGCACTCAAGGAGGCTGAGGTAGGAGGATTACCAGTTCAAGCCCAGCCTGGGTAATCTAATGATTCACCAAACCCTGCCTTAAAATTTTAAAAAGGGGTGGGATTGTAGCCCAGTGTGAAGGCCCTGGGTTTAATCCCCAGTTCTGTCAAAAACAAAAATACAACAGCTACCTAATTAGCCATTATATATAATTTTGTGCCTGGGCTTGGTGTAAGAGCACTTATTTATGTGGTAAAAGTACAAAGCATTGTCTCTGAGTTGACCCAACAGCTCAGGGTTTGACCTACAACTTGTAGTAAATTGAACAAATTTGTCTCCCTCTCTCCCTCCCTCTCTTTCTCTTTTCTTTTGTACTGGAAATTGAATCCAGGACTTTTGCACAAGATTGATCCTCAGCCCTTTTTATTTATTTTTTACTTGCTGACTTGAGTTTGAAACTCGTGGATGCTTGTCCCTGACCTTTCAGTTTCTCAAGCAGCAGACTTGCATCCCCTTCTGACTCAGGGCCCTCGGAAAGACCCTGGATACAGGAAGCTGCCAGCCCCTGGGGCTGTTTTTTTTGGCCAGGGCCAGCTGAGGAGGGCAAGCCTAGTGTCCTGCGGTTGTGGAGTGTTGAGGTACGGGCCCCTCCGGACTGAGCGCTGATGTCACGCACGTCTTAGAGCTGCACCTCCTGACTGTGAGAGCGCTGTGCATACACGCGCACTCATGCACTTCCGGGGCAGTGTCCACAGCTTCCCTCAGATTCTCAACTGTGTCTGTAAGCTTGAAGTTTTAGAACCACTGGGCTCAAGAGAACCCAAAAGCATTTCAGGCTACTATGTCCCCTTGGAAAGTGGCCTCCCAGATGGCAGGATCTTGAGAGACCACCAGTGTTTCTGTTTAAGGGTGAATCGAGATAAGTTGCCTGGTACTGTTGAAGCTCATGTCTGTCCTTCGGGATGTGCCAAAGCCCTGTCATGAAACCGTACCGCCCAGCTTCTGTTTCATCTCACTGAACACTCTGAGCTCCGCGGGGTTTCTGGTTTCTGAGTCCAGGAAAGGCTGCTCCAGGCAGTGACACTGGTGCGGTAAAAACAGTGTGGAGACCACTTCACTCTGCCTTGTCACCGCCAAGAACACTGTTAAATGCCTGATGCATGTTACCTTATTTAACCCTCTAAGTGCCCTAGTAAGTAAGTTTGATACTCTGTGGTATTTGAGTAAAGCATGTGAATTTAATTTTCAAGCCTTAGAGTGAAAGTAAAGGGCATTTTTAGGGAAAAATACAGCAGAAATACACGTATGGGGCTATTTCATACAGCCTGTCCATTGTAATACTGAGAGCATTGCTGTGGTGTTGTAGCTCACAGGAAAAGCTGCGCTCATACTAGTGATCTGAAATCATTAAGGAAAGATTAGTGGGTAGTACGTTAATGTATTAGCTCAATACATGAGAAGAAAAGAGTTTCCATTGTGATTCAGATAAGGTTTTTTACTTTTTATGATTTGTTTATTTTTTGGTACCAGGGATTGAACTCATGTCCTCATGCTTGCTGGGCAAGCACTTAAGCCAGTGAGCTAAACCCCCAGCTCCAGATAAGGTTTTAAAACAGCTTTATTGAGATAGGATTCCTATACCACATAGTTCACTTATCTAACGTGTACAGTTCAGTGGCCTTCAGTACGTGCGGTATATTCGTCACCACGATTTAGAATATTTTCATCACCCACAAACGCCGCATCCTTCAGCCATCATCTTTCCAAGCCCCCACTTCTCCCTAGCCCTAGACAACCGCTAATCTACTTTCTATCTCCAAATGGGCTTTGACACTTACAAAGTAATAGTGTGGGTGGGTGTCTTGGTGCTGTGGAGTGTGTCATTTCCCAGGGAATAATTAGGCAAATGAAAGTCAACTCTAATGTACTTTATAAATGGCTTTATTAGCTAAGAAGCTACAAGCATGTTTCTAATATGCATCACTTGGGTGTTGACGAGGCAGAAGGAAGGTTTTTTCAGAGTAATTTCCATTTGTCAGTGTTTCCTGTCAGGTTGGCTCTTCCCTAAGCACTGTAAGATGATGATGGTTTCGTGGGGCTGCCTTTCTCACTGGCGGCAGAACCGGTGGCAGCTCAGCGCAGGATCCTCTTTCTGTCATCTGAGTCTCTGGCTTGGGTTCTCTCTGTCTTGCTGCAGTTGTGAATGTGAAGGGCACTTAGGCAGTCACTGCCTCTGAGTGTCACTCTTTGAAATTCATGTTAGCAGACCCACTGTGGTCTCTCCTGAGTTATTAGTTCATTTCTTCTTTTAGAAAGCACTTACTAGGTCTTATACACCAGGCAGTGTGCTCAGTGCTCAGGGACTGCCTGAAGCTCATCTCAGACTGGTAGCATGTATTCCACTCACATGGGGGTAGCCGTTTGAGCCGGGCAAAGCCACAGGTACAGAAAGTTTGGTAACAGGACAGTGCTCCCGTAAGATGAGACAGATACAGTATCATCCATGTCATAGGGAATGTGGAGTGAGCCCTGATCAGTCACTAGCCGGCTGGAAGACCTTCAGTGATCCCAGTGCTTCTCAGCCCTGGGCTTTCCGCCTTGAGGATCATGAAGTCACTCGGTACCTCTCGAAGAAATCTTCAGGAGCATTGCTGAAAGAGTGCCTGCTTATTCGTGTGTAGAGCATGACTGACAGAATGAAGAGACTAGGTGGGGACAGGTTAGGTAGACACTCCGCTTGTCCCAGCGAGATCCTCCTGCCACATCAGCCCCTTTAAACTCCTTTCCCAAAGGCTCTCTCCTCCTCTGATTGGCTGAACAGCAGCCGGCTGGTTCGCCACGTGGAATGCAGGCTCCAGTTTGTCGTGGCTACCTGAGAAAAGGGGCTGAGTTCGCAGCTCTTGTGCAGCTTTCATAAGATGATGCATAGAGAGCATCTGTCACCACAAATAGGAGTGTTCTTAATTTATTTTTCTTATATTTTAAGTTATTTTATTATTGCCACTGTTATTTATTTGATCAGGAGCCAGAACTCAGATATTTTGCCTTGTTTGTTTGTTTGTCTTGAGGTACTTGGGGTGGAACCCGGGTTGTGTGTAAGCTAAGCCAGTGCTTCCCTGCTGATCCCATTCCTCAGGTGGTTATTTTAATTGCTGGCTCGAAAGTGCTGAGGGTCTTACTTTGTTGGTTGATCGGTTCATTAAGTCATTCATGTGTGTATTTCTGTTGAGCTGGTGTTTCTGTTGACCAGCATTCCCAGGAAGGGCCCACTGTCTGGAGGTTGGAGACAGCCTTTGGGCACACTGTCTGCCCGTGAGCTCCCTCTCAGCCTCTGATAAGTGAGCCACTGTTCTCTGGGGAGAGCCTCTGAAGATTGATCTGGAAGGGAAGCATTAGAGTGTGCATTTGGAAATGCCAGCAAAAGGGTAAGATGAAAATCCCAGCAAAAGTCAGTCTGTCTAAGCCCTCCAAGGCCCTGGAAGGCCTGCCAGCCCTGGTCAGTCCTCCCTCTCACCGCCCTGCCCACTCACTGCTCACTGCCTTGTGCCTTTCTTGTTCTTCGCTCCGAACACTGGGTGTGCCCACCCACTCACTTCCTTAGGTCTCTGCACCGGTGTCACCATAGACGTTCAGAGCAGCTCCCTGATCGCTGTGCAGAAGCTGCTCTCCTGCCTTGCCTCATAGCACTTTGGCCACTGTTATTTTATTTGTTGGTTGGTATGTGTCTCTTCACTAGCAGTGTTGACTTCATGAGGATGGAGTCTGTCTTGTTTATTACAAAACAATATAAAGAAAGAGAGGGAAGGAGCGTACAGTTTCCTTAAAATTATCTGAGCCCCTGTTCTATATTGAACGTATTTTTGCTATAGCTTGTAGCTACCACTCTTTTTAATAATTGTTAGAGATTTTTAAAAAAAGATTTACATGCAGAATACTGAATGGTCCCTACATTCGAGTATGTAGGGTGTGATGCTCTTCATGAGGAGCACAGGCTGACGAGGGTCATGATTGTGAGCTGTACTTACACATGCTCTGTCTCCTACCTGTTATTAATAGATTGCTAGAAAAGCAAAGGGTTGACTTCGAAAGCGTTCTCAGTGATTTTGGTAATTCTATTACATTTCCCCATTGTTACCACTCAAGAAGGGTTAAGAGTGGGTCAGTCTCCCTCGCCAGACCATGGGTTTCTCTTAAGGACATGATTGTCTTCTTGTGTTTGTATCTTGGGTATCTAGTCCCAAGCCTGGTACACATTGAGTGATCAGTAAAGTTTTGTTGAATGAATCAATTTGTAAAGATAATGTCTTGCTTCATTTAATTCTCCATAATGCATTTTGGGGAATGTATAATGTATTTTTGCTTTTTATAGCATTCTGGAGAGGAGGCCCTAAGCTGGAAATAGAGATTGTTGTAGTTATCCACTGCTGCATAACACATCACCACCAATACTTAGTGGTATAAAATAGCAATAATTTACTATATTGTCTTTCATGATTTCTGTGGCTCAGGAGTATGAAGACAGCTTGGCTGGGGAATTCTGACTTCATCTCTTACACAATTGCAGTTAGGCAATAAGTAGAATGGGAACAGCAAGGACCTGGTGTAGCCGGAAGCTGGCCAGCTGGGTGTCTCTCCATGTGGTCACTCCATGGGCTGGGCTGGACTTCCTTACATCATGGAAGCCCCAGATTTCCATGTGTTATTCACGCTCCAAGGGTAGGTGTCCTTTGAGAGAGCCAGTAGAAGCCATACGATCCCTTCTAACTTCATCTTGACAATCACACAGCGTCACTTGCTTTGCATTTAATTTATGAGAAGTTAGTCATGGGCTGTGGACATAACTCAGTGGCAGGGCACTTTCCTAATGTGTACAAGGCCCCGTTTGTCTTCCCTAGCACCACAGGGAAAATAGTTATTAGTCACTAAGGGAAACTCATTCAAGAGAATTCAAATTAGACTCTACTCTTGGCAGGAGGAATGTCAAAGAATTTGTAGATATGTTTTAAAACCACCACCGACAGGACCAGTTTACCACTCATTCATCCTGAGGCCCTTGAGATTGCAGGGGGGAACCATGCCCAGAGGCACCCAGCCTGGCAGCGCAGAGCTGGAACTCAGTATAGACCCGGGGCCTTTGGCAGCCTGTTTGGAAGTGACCTCACTTTCCCTTCCTGCCTTTCCTTCCATTGTAGATGGAGGCTGCCACCCTCTGCGAAGCTTGCTTTGTAACTGACTAAGCCTCTCCTGAGCTTAGGTGGTGGGTAAACAGCAGGAAGCCAGGGAGACCCACATGCTGGCCATCAGGCAGCAGTACAGTTGACTGTTGCAGTTGGTTCCGGAGTCCTCCATAGATGCACAGACCCTCATGGCTTAGAGGCAGTTTGTGTCCCATTTCCAGTCCCCAGCTCTACGTGAAGCAGCAGCGTTGCTCTTGACATAGGACAGGAATAGGCGCTGAGGGGGGTGAGAATTTTAAGATCGTTATCCCAGAGTAATTGTTGTCACCATGACTGTGAAGTAATGGTGAAAAATATAATAGAATTTGGCCATAAAATAGAATTTGGCCACAAAACTGAAGGATTTTACCTTCAGCTGAAAGCAAGAATTTTGCTTGCACATGGATTAAAGCGAATTTGAGTGTTTGTTTCAGCCAATGTGATGAGTGTTCTCTTGAGATTTCCTCTCTGTCCTGCAGAAATGCTTCACATTACTCCCTTTACATAGCCAGGTGTGGTGGTGCATGCCTGTAATCCTGGCAAGAGGACCACTGTGAGTTTGAGGCCAGCCTGGGCTATGCAGCAAGTTTGAAGCCAGCCTGAACTATATAGCAAGACTCTTATCTGAAAGAAAGAAAGAAAGAAAGAAAGAAAGAAAGAAAGAAAGAAAGAAAGAAAGAAAGAAAGAAAGAAAAGAAAGAAAGAAAGAAAGAAAGAAAGAAAGAAAGAAAGAAAGAAAGAAAGAAAGAAAAAGAGAGAGAAATGCTTCATAATGAGGTTGGGGACTAAAGATAGAGGGATAGGGAAAAAAGACAGCCAAAAGAATGGACTTTTAAACAAACCCTTACTAGATTGATACCAAAGACAATGCTAATTTGTCTCCATGCTTTACAGCCAAAGAGTACAGCCTGGATCCTGCTCCATGTTTTAGACATAAGACTTTGAATAAGTTGCTGATCTCTGGGCCTTAGCTGCTACTTCTGTAGAATGGTAATACTGATACTTTCTTTTCCGAGTGCTAGTATAAAATTAAAGAGGTAATGTCTGTAAGATGCTTGGTACAGCCTGGCAGGCAGGAAGGCCTTCATAAATGTGGGCTCTGGTTAATTCTCACGTCCATGTTTAAGGCTGGGGGTAAGGTGCTTAGCAGCCACACAGTCCAGCTCTAGGTGCAGAGATTAAACTCTAAAGCCCACAATGTGTTTGCCACGTCACTTTAGCCTTCAGCAAGCAGCTGAGCACAGGCTTTCTTGATATGTATAGTGGGTGCCAAGTAACCGGAGGCCTTCTGCTTTGTAGGTCTCAGGGCAGGAACACTTGAAAACCCCAGGCCAAGATTCTGCCAATCAACTTACAGGCTCTATAAAGAGCAAGGGGCAGACAGTGTTGCAGACAGAGCAAATAGTCAAGTAGAGGCCTTGAGGTCAGGCCTTAAATTGGTTTGAGGAATTAATGAGAGGCCAGTGTGGTCAGAGCAGAATGGGCCACAAAGAGAGTGGAAATGAGACGAAAGGTTGCAGAGGAAGCAGGGTCATATCTGGATCCTGCTCAGTGTGCAATGGAAAGCGTCAGAGGTGAGGGAAACTGGGAATCCCATGGCCCGGTTTCGGTTGTGTGAACGTTACTCTGGCTATGAAAGAAGCCAGCCTTGGGGCGAGGGTGAGAGAGAACAGGGTCGCAGTGAAGTCTCTGCAGGATCCAGGTGAGCTGTGACAGAGCCCTCGGTGCACATGGAGGAGCAGGGGGCAAGTGCAAACTCTTAAGTAGAAATAAAAGACTTGATGACAAATTGTGAATGGTGGAAGAGGAGGAGGATCAAGAATAGCTCCAGGTTCCTAGCTCCCAATAGCCTGGACAGATGCTCGCACCTTCCCGAGGTGGGAAAGGCTGGACGGAAGCAGGCTGGTGACCGGACACTTGAAGTTTACAATGCTAACCCCACAAAGTGGGCAGTGCAGTTTGTAGATCCAGAGCTCTAAAGAGAGGCTTAGGGCTTCTGGGGTGATGGGCGAATACTATACAAGGAAACGGATGAAAACCTTTAGGGAACAAATATGGAGTAGGATGGGGACCCTGGGGGATGGGCTGTAATATAAATGTCCCCACGGCGGAGGCGCCTGTCTGGAGCTGCCAGAGAGGCTGGAGGGAGGCCCAGGGGTTGTGATCTCTAAAAGCCCGAGGAGGAAAGCAGTTTGAGAAGAGGAAGTTAGAAGAAGACGGAAAAGTGTCCCTGGGCCCTGGCAGTATGAAAGTCACTGAGGACTTTGTCCGCCTCCAGCCCTGCTCTTTGCTCCTCGCCACACCATTCCCAAAGCCGTCTCAGTGCCACCTTCACCTGGGCCAGTGCGAGTCTGAGCCTTCCGGACACAGAGGCCGCAGCCTGGCTCTCTGTCTCTAAACAAAGCCTCCGCCAGGACCACTCTTTAAATGGGCAGCAGGCTCTGTGCTGGCAGGAGACAGGCTCCTCGCTGGTGACACTGAGGCGGTCCTTAAGGCTCTAAGACAGCGTCGGTGCAGCCAGCAACCCTCGCTGCCCACTGTGGGCCCTGCCTTTCCGCTCACTTCAGTGCCACTCCGGTACAGAGAGGAGGGCTGCTCAGCAGACAGATCCTGGCGTTTCCGTCAGCTGTCCACCCTCTGTCTTTCCTCAGAGAAACCGTGCAGAGACTCTCCCATGGGGCCAGGTGTCCTTTTGCACTTATGCTCCGTGTCCTCTGCACAGTCTGTTTCCTTTTCATATGGTTTCTGCAAGTATTTAATTTTTTAAAAAGAAAAAAAACCCAGGAAATTGACCTTTCAAGTATATTTGGAAATGATTTGGAGCTGTAATGGAATCTGCCTAAAGGATGAGGACGAATAGCTGCAGACTTGGAACAGACCACGTAGTTCTGGGCAGAGCCCGTGGCCTCTTCAGTTTACAAGCTGGGAGAATGATTAAAACCCGGGGGAGAAGTGGCTTCCTGTGGGGAAACCTGGCATGCCCAGGTCACGAACCTGCTGGTGTACAGCCTCTGACCTTGGCTAGAGAGGCCTGGGCCCAGTATATATAAATAAGCTCCTCCCTGCCAGTTTGGGGTCCTCCCTCTCATCCTGAGTGCTCAGTCACATGCCTTACAAGCATGGAGATGCCACAAAGGCTCCAAACCTCGGGGGGTGAGGAAGAGCTTCTGGGTTTTTTTTTTTTTGGTTTTTTTTTGCGGTACCTGGGATCAAACTCAGGACCTTGCGCTTGCCACGCAGGCACTTATGCCACTGAGCTAACTCCCCGGCCCAGAGCTTCTTTTCTTATTGTTTATTTTATTTATTTATTTTTTTTTGAGTCAGAGTCTCGATGTATAGCTGGCCTCCCACTCACAAGCAGCCCTCCTGCCTCAGCCTCTCAAATGCTGAGATTACAGGTGTGTGTCACCATGCCCCACAAGCTTTGTTCTTTAGTATCCCGTAGAATTCAATCTGAGAGAGAGACAGACGTTAGATGAGAGGTATTGGGCTTGGATTGGCAGTTAGCTCTGTGTAGATGCTGCTCTACCCACTTTTTTTTTTTTTTTTTTTTTTTTGTAATTTTATCCCAAAGCCACCACCTCAAGGAAGCCTTCCTTCCCTGACCATGATCTTGAACTGGATCATATGCACAGCACAGAACCCTCTTCTTTTGCTGCATAGCACATACCATAATCTGCCATGAGAGACTAGTTAACTTGGTCAGTGTCTTTTTCTTTTTTCAGATTGTAAATGTCTTATTTAGCCTCTAATTAGTACATCTCATGCCTGTCACAGTGCCTGACGTATAGAGGGTGCTCAGAAGACAAGGAATGACTGAAACGTTATTACTAGAAGAGATCCAGAGATTGCATTTCAAGCTTCATTATTCAGATGGGGCAGGGACAGGAAGGCACTCGGAGGAACCGGGTCTTTGGCCTCTCTGATGCAGGGCTACACATCCTTTGCTCCTTCTGCCTTGGAATCTGGAGCATCTACCATTTACTGGTTCATCAGATAGTCATTAAACTCCAGCTGTATTCTAGGCCTTTCAGGCATTACAGTGCTCATGCAGCCAGGGTCACCACTTTTGTAGAATTTATATTCCATGTAGCAGCAGGAAGGATGGAAGGAGGTAGACGTTTGGTATACGTTTGGGGCTTCGATAGCACCAGTAAATACAGAGTTTAAAAAATGAAGAGTTGCCAAAAGAGATGCAAAAGGAAAGTTTTACTGATAGCTCACTCCACAAATGGGCAACACTAATATTTCATTGTCTACCTCTGACATTCCGTGTAACTTAGCCAGCTCTTTAAGCATTGTTGACTCTGGATCTTCCCAGTGGCACTGCGAATAGAGCTGTTCCTGTTGTCTCAAGGTGCTGGGCGAGGGACGTTGTCCAGTGTCACAGCTAGTAAACAGGGAAGCTGAACTGTAAGCAGCGCTAGGCACCTTCTGCCCAGTGCAGCCCTGCCTCCGAGGTCTGCAGTGCCATCCGGGTCCCCTAAGAGGACGGGTGGTGTGGCAGAAGGATCTCTGAACCAGAGTTGGACGCCCAGATGCAGGAACCTTGGACACGGCACTTCCTTGTGTGAGCCTCGGTCTCCCCGCCTGAGATGACTGCCGAGGTGAGCGCTGGGAGCCCTGCAGTGACACTCCACTACCGACTTTTCACTCCTCCAACGACTGTTTCCTGAACCTCGGCTGTGGGCCCGTCCCGTGATACTTCCAAGTGTGTCACAGCTGCTTCCTGGCTGGAGATGTGTGACAGGCTGCGGGGTATCAGAACCAGACTCAGATCTTGGGAGAGAAAAGATGGGAAACTCGGGAGTCAGGATGGACCGATAACTATGTACTGAGAACATTCCTGTTTTGTTTGCTCCCGTCTCTGTCTCCGTCTCCTCTCCGAGTGCTGGGATTAGAGGCCAGCACCACCATGCCTGGCTCTACCTTGTTTTTTTTACTTTTTGTTTTTGGTAGCAGGGATCAGTGACCTCACACTTACCAGGCAAGTGCTTGAATCCCCCAGTGCCCTCCACCTGTTCTTTTAGTCACTGAAGGTTTCTGAGCTGGCGTAAGTCCCCCTCCTGCATGGGGAAGGAAGAGGGCAAAGGGGAGAGAGGGAGAAGCGGGAAGCAGACGAGCAGTCTGGAGGTGAGAGGGCCAGGTCAGAGAAGGCTGGACGGCCAGGTGGAGGTGACAGCTAACCGGGCCATGCTGTGTGGAGGAAATGGGCGGCGGGGCTTGCGGCTTGGAGAGACGCGAGCGAAGCTGGTAAGTGGGCCTGTGGCAGGATGCCTCTTGAGGAAGAAGCCGCTGGGCATGGGCGAAGGCCCTCAGGTGTTGACGTGGGCAGTGGATTGTGAAGGGGGCTTTTACTGAGAGAAAGAAGTGAGTTCTGGAGGACGGAGAGGTGATTCTGTTCTTCAGCCTCCTGTCGGAGGTCTGTATCCCCACAATGAGAGAATCGGTGTTGAATGAACGGAAGGCGATGTCACAAGAGACGAGACTCCTCAGAAGGGAGCGAAGTGTGCACGAGGGGCACCCTGCTGCCCCAGGCGTTGGGCTCGGAGGAAAAAGACACGGCACGGTTGAAGGAAGTTACTTCACTCCCTCAGCTCAGGTTCCCCATTTCTAAAGTGGGGGTTACAGTAGGGTGCGTTAGGAGTTACATAAGAGAACTCATGGGCTGTCTGCCTTGCTGGTCAGACGCAGCACTCACACATCGCTTTGTTACTTACTTAGTGAGTTGAAGTGCGCATGTGCCAGGCATTGGACTAGCACTTCAGGGTACACTGGGCAACAAAGATAGCACAGGGCTTGCCCTCATGGGAGAGGGATTGTTAAAGAAATTAAAAACCATACAACTCATATATAATTAATATGAGATGACGGTAGGCCTGGGGATGCGGCTCAGTGACAGAGTGGCTGACATATGAGGGACCCTGTGTTTTATCTCCAGCATTGCAAAACAAGAGACAAAAACATGACTCAAGGGCATGCAACCAGTTTGAGACTAGATACACAATTTTATTATAATAATGATAAATTTTCCAACAATGAGGAAATGGTTGGTTCTTCCACAAATGATTTTGAGATGATGGGAAAAATTAAAGTAGATCTGTAACTCGTACCTTACAGCATAATAATCAAAGATATAATATGAAAAATGAAGCCATAAAAGTGATAGAAATAAATGAGAGAATTCATTACTAATATAAGACTGAGGGAGACATTTCTAAGTATGCTCTAAAACCCAGAAGCTATAAAATTTTTCAGTTTGATTGTATGAACACAGAACTCTGTTTGGGGAGAAATGCTAAAGATAAAGTCAAAGAAGAACTCTTCAGGCAAAAGATCACCTTAACAGATTAAGAAGTCCTAGGGTGGCTGAAGTAGCTCCGCTGAGAGAGCATGAGACTGAAGAAGTCTGACAAATCAGCAAGGATAAAACCTACGGTTCATTAGAAGGATGGGAGGAAGGGCTTGAAGAAGCAGAAATGGAAATGCTCGTTCTTCATGTTCTGCTCTACTCACAGAGTGATACAAGCTGAAACGGCCAGCTGCTGTTTTTCACCCTTTAGGTCACAAGCAGAGGGGCTGAGTTTGTAGCACAGTGGTAAACTGCTTGTCTAGCATGCACCAGGTCATGAGTTCAATCCCTGATAACAAAATGTTACAAGCAAAACAGCATTGATAAGAATATGGCGAAGCACTGCTCCTCATATGTACGTAACGGGAATAGCTGTGGTTTGAAGGTTTCCATTCCCAAATCCAGGTGTTGCCCAAGGGATGGTATTAAAGGGGCAGGGCCTTGAAGAGGTGATTAGATCACGTGCCCTATGACACAGAATGGAGATGTGTCCTGTGCATGTACCAGCTACCCACAGTGAGCATATTCGTTAGTACTATAGACATGTACCAACAAAAAGAGCCTGCCTGAGAATCTGCCCCTCCTCTGCTCCTGCCTCCCATGAGGTGAGGGGACCTCCTGCTCCCCTCTGGAGGAGTGGGGTGGGGCAGCCCTGAGCAGACACCAACACCTGGATCTTTGGCTTCTCAACTTCCAGAACTGTGAAAAAGAATTTTCTGTTCTTTGCAAATTGCCTAGTGTCAGGCATTTTGTCTTAGTAGCACAAAATGGACTGAAACAGAAATTTTAAAGCCTCTGTGGAGAAAAATTCAGCAATTCTTAACTACAATAAAATCACAGATCCTTTGATGTGGCAGTTTTGCCTTTTTTGTGTGATGGTACTGGGGATTGAACCAGGACCTTCACAATGAGCTACATCTCCTATCTCCCCTTGTAAATTTTCAGACAAGGTCTCACTAAGTTGTTAAGTTGCCTGGGCTGGGTTCAACTTGCGATCCTCCTGTCTCAGCCTCCCAAGGTGTTGAGATTACAGAAATGCACCACCACATGAACTATAATTTTACTTTTATAGAAACAGTCTCAAAATTTATCAACAGGGAAGTAATTAAATCAGTTTACAGCATTGAGACAACAGAATATCATGCTGCTGATAAAAAGAAAAATTTAAGTCTCCGTGCATATTGATTTTTATTTCCAGTGTCTTGACACAGTCACTCTGAGTGGTTTCAAGGTTTTATTGATTGATTGATTGATTGATTGGTACTGGGGATCAAACTTACAACCTTGCACTTGCCAGGCAAGTGCTTGCGCTGCTGAGCTAAATCCTTGGCCCCAGTAGATTGTTTATAAATGAAGAAAGCAAGGTGGAAAATAAAATTTTGCTTCAAATAAATGAAAATGGGAGAGGGAATTGATACGTTGCATAGACTGCCTCTGGAAGCAAATAAGCAAGTGTCTCAGAAAGGGTGTCTGGGGTGGGCTGGCCTGCAGGCTGAATGCTGCCTTTCCTTTTGTCTCTTCTGAGTTTTATGCCTCATGCACACATTCTTAAAAATTAAACAACTTAGAGGCTGGGGATGTTGCTTAGTGGTAGAGCACCTGCCTAGCATGCACAGCCCCTGGATTCTGTCCCCAGCACCACAAAAGTAACTAACATAAATAAATAATAACATAAGTGTTTTCACTGTAAAAAGTTCACAAAACAAGAATATTTTAGTCGGGTATGCTGGCATTTGCATGTAATCCCAGCATTCAGGAGGCTGAGGCAGGAGGATTGCCATAGTTTAAGGCCAACCTGGGGTACACTGTGAATTCAAGGCCAGCCTGAATTATATAGTGAGACCCTGTCTTAAAATAACCAAAAATAATTTTGTCACTTTAAGTTTTAATATAAACACATGTAATGGTATGCTTGAGATCCTTTTCATTTAACAATGTATGTGCACATTTTCCTATGACTTTAAAGATATTTACAAACATTATGTTAATTCTTGAATGGCATTTCTGTTGGTACACATTAGTTATATCTGTATATAGTTTTCTGTTGCCCATTTAGGACATTTGACACGTCCATTTAAGAACTCATTTTACTGTCTTCAGCTTTTGCTGGTTTTAATACCACTGTGATGAACATCTTTGGACATTTATCTTCATCCACAACTTGGATTATTTCCTTAGAATAGCTCATTATAAGCTGACATGGTGACTCCGGGATATTAAAAAGTTGGAGTTTCTTGATACACATCAATAAGCCACTCCCCGGGGAGGTCCTGGCAGTTTATGTCTCAGGAACAGGATGTGAGAGTGACTATTTTTGGGCACAATTTTCAACTCTGATGATTTTCTTTTATTTCCTTATTTGCCGCTGACTGAAGCGCAGATAAGGAGTGAGGAGTATCTGTGGCAGGCCAGGGGAGGGGGGCTGTGTGCTGTGGGTTGGAACCACTGTGTGCTGAGGCGCAGGGCTGGGCAGCGGAGCTGAGCGATGCTCAGGGTCTCCAGGATTGGGCTTGAGCTCGCCCCGGGCTGCGGTGTGCCAGCAGGAGAGGCTTTCTCTCATGCAGCTTGTGAGGCCAGGCAGTACCAGGGCCACATGGGAGCTCAGGAGTCTGTTGGGGTGAGAGCCGGCCTTTGAGAGGAGCTGTGGCTCCCCCCGGTGGGGTCCGGACCTGGAAACCGCAGACCAAGCGGGCAGCACTCTGTGTGGGCGGAGGCCTTTCCTAGCACTCCGGAGAAGGAGAGGCCTCTTCATCCCCTCAGAGGGGAAGTGGGAGTTGAGGATGGGCCAACGGGAATTTCAGCCAGAGTATTTATGGGGTGCCTGCTCCTTGCCAAGCATTATTTGGAGAACCTGGGGTAGAGCAGCCTGTGTGTGGCAGCTCAGCTGTCAGGATTAAGCCTTTCAGTTTGATTTGGTAAAAATCCAGACACCCCTCTCCAAAAAAGAAAGAAAAGAATCCCTATTCTCGTGGCTGGTAGTCTGTGGAGGAAAAGAGCTGGATAAACAGGCTCTGTAACTGCCAGGGTCCGACCCAGCAGGTGTGATGTGGAGGGAAAGCCTGGGCCTGCAGCCAGAGGCGCCTGCTGAGACCTGGTGGCCATTACCTGAGCACCCGACGCATCCTCTTCTCTTATTAGCACTGTTGTTACAAGTTGGGCTTGCTGCTACTGTTAGCGTTATTTCAGCAGGCCATTCCCCTGGCCTGAAGCTGTGAGCAGTTTCTTCAGAGGAGTGAACCTGACCTGCAGAGGGAAGGGCCTCTGGGAGTTCTCAACCTCGGGAGCCGCTGCCTTAGCGGGGCAATGGCTCGGGCAGGCAACCAAGAAAGCCAGGCATTGGGCGCCATCTTCTGGACATAGGGAGAATTGCCTCCCTCCGAACTGGGGCCTCGCCTTGATTTGGGGGAACCTGAGGCCCAGAGAAGGGCAAGGTCTTTGCCCCATTTATGTCCAAGCCATGGTGCTAGGTTCTAAGTGCTTCAGTATTTGGTAGTGTGATGCAGCTGCCAGCTTGTAAGTTCTGTGGCTGGATGAGAGGGCGCCTGGGGAGGGAGGAGTGTTGGGGTGTGAGCCGAGGAGGCACCCTCGGGACTGTAGACGTGTGTGGGGGGGGAGACCCCGGCAGCCTCCTTCATTGCTACACCCGCCACACCTAGCCAGTGCCCGGCGTGTGATGTGGATACATGAGCCGTGTTTATCTGTAATCCTGGAATAAAGGCTGAATGTAGGTACTTGAAAATATTAACGGTGGCTGTCTGGGCGTAGAATTACAATACTTTCCATGCTTTCTGCTCTGTCTTCAGTGAAAAGGGGAGTAACGGTCATTTTGTCAGAAGACTGCCTCACCTCTGCCCTGCTGTCTCCACAGGCCTGAGAGCAATGCGACAGGCATGATGGAGGTCGAGTCCTCCTACTCGGACTTCATCTCCTGTGACCGGACAGGCCGTCGGAACGCGGTCCCTGACATCCAGGGCGACTCGGAGGCCGTGAGCGTGCGGAAGCTGGCCGGAGACATGGGCGAGCTGGCCCTCGAGGGGGCAGGTGAGAGCCAACGTGCTTCAGTGTCCTCGCATGCCAGAGCCCTCTGCCAGCTCCGGGCTGGTCTCCGAGTCCTAGAGGGCACACACTTCCTCAGAGAAGCAGCTGCGTGCAAATGGGGCCTGGCGCACAGTCAGTGGCAGAGTCCAGCCAAGCGCTCGGTGGAGGGTGCCAGCATCTCAGGCCCTGAGACTGGCTGGGCATCCAGGGCCCTTCCCTGCCCCACCTCCAGGCCACCCAGAATCCTCATCAGCTCTCTTCCAAGAGGTAGCCCAGCTTCAGCTGCTCCTCTCAGCTACTACGTGACCAGCCACTACCACCCTCCCCGGCTCTGTACAGCAGCCATCCTGGCCTGCCCTGCCAAAACATCCCCACTGGCATCACAGCAGAGCAAAGCCAGGCTCTTTGATGCCCGTGGCAGCCACGCCACGTGGGTCCTGCCCAACGCCACGCTGCACACACTGTGCCTTCGGTGTGTTTCTCAGCCTGGGCTCAGGTCTTCCCTGGCAGCGCCTTTTGCTTCACTTTTTCCTCTGCTTAGAACTGCCTCCGTCCAGAGCTGGGGCTGCTGTCCCCTCACCCTCAGGCCCAAGCGCAGCTAGCGGGCTCCCTGGAGATCCCCAGATGGCTCAAGCATCCTTCGCCAGGAAAGTGGCCCCAGCAAGGTCTCGTTCGTTTGACTGTGAGGTGCAGGAGGGCATGACCTCCTCTGCCACCCGCACATAGCAGGCACTTGTTAACTGTGGGCTGGACGAAGGCCCAGGGGACATTGCTGCTTCCTCCACTTCTCCCTCAGCCTCCAAGAGGGTCCTGCTCCATTCTGGCCCACTGGTCAGCCCTGGGCCTTCTTCTGGGAACTCTTTTCTAACCCTGCCTGGCTTCCCGCAGCACCACGGAGGCCACAACTGTCACACCACTTCCACGGTGCTTTGCAGCTTCAGGCTCTCTGTCCTCCTGGGGAGGCTTCGGAGAGCCATAGCTTTGTCTTTCTCTGTGTAGCCCGAGTCACAGAGTGACCTGTGACGGCAGAACAGAGTAGACCTTTGGGAGGGGCAGGGACCCAATCCTTTTGTGTTATAGATGGGCAGACTGAATTGGCTTGCTTTGGATTACCCAGAAAATGACCACAGTTAGCTATCTCTGACACTCACTGTCAGAACCCAACGCGGGCCTTCCTGTTCAAGGATCTGTCAGCCTTCCCTTGTGGTATGGCCCAAATTCCTTACCCAAGTATGGAGGCCTCCTTGGATCGCACCATTTCCCATCCAGCCTCCACACTGACTCCCTCCCTGGGTACCCTCTTCTCCAGCCGAACTAAAGTACCACAGGTTCTCAAGAGCTTTAATGGAATATAACACCCGCACCCCTCTCTGGTTTTTCCTTCCCAAATGCTCAGCTAGCATTTCCTGCTCTGCTGAGAGCCCCCTGACCTCAGCCTCCACAGGCAGAGAGAGGCTTCCCTACTCCCAGCCACCGCCATGGTCCTCTTAGCACAGATCCCCATATCCTGAGCCAGCTCAGCCTGTTTTGTGCCCTCAGCACCTGGCAGCAGGTGGCACATGACAGGGTTGCCTCCTTTCCAGCTGTTCACTGCCTGACTTTATGAGCAGTGTGCCCAGCCGCTCTGACTGGGCATGCTGCCAGGGGCTCTCCCAAGGCTTCTGTGTCCTTCCCCTCAGCTCTGGTAAACTTTTTCTGTCCCTCATTATGAAAGCTATTGTGGCTGCTTGTCCCTGTGCCCAAGCCTTTCTCTTCTGTTTGTTCCCTCTCACTCAGGATCTGTGATGTGTCCGGGTCCCCCAGGTGTCTGGAGGTGCCTGCAAGGTGGCTGACTTTAAGCAGACAGAGGGCAGAGCAGTGCTCTCTGCAGGGGCATGACGCACTTGTGGTGGGGGTCAGGCCGGAGTGCCTGGGCAGGGCTCAGTCCAGCAGACCCCCGTGGCAGAAGACAGGGCTCTGAGCACTACCCTAGGGTTTCTGGCCAGGGGAGCCTCTCTGCTTTCAGCTTCTGGGAGACTGATAGGCAGCGAGGCATGTAGGGGCCACAGGCCCGCCTGCTGGGCGGCCCGGCCATCTGGCCTCCCCACCTCTGTGAACGGCTCCTGTTTTCCCAGCACTCTGCACATGCGCTCTCTCTTCCTTGGTATTTCCTTATGTGGGGAGCACACATGCTGCCTTACTTTGCCTAATAATGAGAGAAACAGGCCAGGCAGGGAGGTGCAAGGGCTCATCCAGCTGGGGGGACCATTTTCTAATGGCGTTTTTTGTTTTTTTTTTTTTTTGTGGTCTTTTTATCGGTACCGGGGATCGAACTCATGACTGCCTGCTTGCAAGGCAGGTGCTTATGCCGCTGAGCTAAATCCCCAGCCCCCTGGGGGACCATTTTCTAACGCTGCACTACAGCTGGATTGCAGGTTCCCAAGGGTGCTGGTGGGCCAGGAAATGCCTGCAGACCTTCCCTCACCAGGGGAGAGCTGGGGCTGGCACAGAGGAAGCGTTGCATTGGCCAAATGTTCCCATGGGCCACCTAACTGCATTGGGGCCCTGTGCCCCCGCGGTCTGTGCAGGTGTCACCATCCTCCTTTATAGCCAGGAAGCAGAGCTCAGGGATTAAGTGAGTTGCCAGAGGTCTCATGGGAAGGAAGTAGCAGAGCAGAGTTTACTGGGGAATTTGGAGAATATTCCTGCTGGCTGGGGCAGGATGATTGGGCCAGACCAGCCATTCCAAGGTTGAAATTTTCCCCAAAGGATGGACTGCTTAGGCTTCTTCATAGGCTCGTAGTCAACAGTCTGACACCCACATACTTCCCACAGTGCTCTCCCGGCACCCGTGTGCTCAGACTGCTGGAAGGGCATGGTGAGGTAACGCCCATGCGGGCCTCTGGTGGCAAACCTTCGGCACCAGACCGCACAGCACAAGCGGGCTGTTGGTATCACTGAAAGCTCTAAAAGGTTCACCGTCACTGCCCCAGATGCTGCTGCTCACGGGAAGAGGGCAAATGTGGTGGAAGGAGGACTGGCTTCGGCACGAAGCAGGCTTTTCCCACCTCTTGGTCTCAGGCAGAGGAGCATGGCTTCCCTGATGCACCTCCAGGTTGCTATGCGAATTGTATAGAAAGCGCCCTCAGTCCACGACCCCATAGCTCCACACAGGGTGACCACACATGTCAGAAGGGCTTTGCCTCAGCCAGCTGAAGGAGGAGGCCAAGTGTGGTCTCGAAGAGCCGGAATTAGCATGCAGGCCCTAGATGAGCTGCTAGTGCACCTGGTGACACCACATAGTGTCACTAGCGTTTAAGAACTGCACCACTAAAGACTGGTTATCATTATGAGCACAGAAACAAATTCTGGCAAGCTGGCAAGAGTGCGGGGGAGAGGAGCCCTGCGACACTGTTGAGAATGTAAACTGTGCAGGACACACCCTGTGGGAATGAGTGTAGAAATTCTGGAAAACTAAGACTGGAAATTCCATTTGATGAGTCCCCTGTCAGCTGTTTTCCACACAGTCGGGGACGACGTCCCCAGCAGTAGCTGCACACCCTGTTTATGGCAGCACAACTCATATTGGCTAAGCTTGAAGCAGCCTCTGTGTCCATCTGCAGATGGATGAGTAAAGAAAATGTGGTGTTCGCAGGGAAATGCTGCTCAGCCATAAAGGGTAAATTCCAGTCATTTGTAGGAAGATGGGCGGCCCTCAGGCCACAATGCTAAGTGCAATCAGAAGCAAGAGCTTCCGGATTCTCTTACATGAGAAACCCAGTATATAAATAAAGAGCAAACATAGAGGAGATGACCAAGCAGGGAGGCGGAGCGTGGAGGTGGGAAGGGGATCTTGGGATGGAGCAAGATGGCGGGGGGGAAGTAAAAGCAATTTAGGTGCGGTATGTGATGTGCCCACTCCCCAGGATGAATGTAATTATTGTGTGTTGCAAACGTATACACCACCACCACACCCCAAAAACCCACAGACACACCACCGATGGGGCTGTGCCCACGCGCAGTCTCGGGGAAGATGCCTGGTCACCGTGCAGCCTGTGTGAAGGATGCTGGGACTGGAGCTGCCCCGCCAGCCACATGGGTGATGGCAGGGCCTTGCCTGTCCCCCCTTCCCCAGTGGGGCTCGAGAGAAGCTGGGAGTCAGGAGACCCAGCTCACCCTGCCCATCACCCCCAGCCCTGCCCAGGGTTCCTGCCACATGAGGTGGAGACTGCAGCAGTGTACCTGGGTAGGTTGTCCACATGCACACACATGCACACATGCACACACCCCACATGCCCTTGGCACCCACAGGCTCTGAGTCAGGTCCCACCTGGCACCACGCTGGTCCAGTTCCCTTTTCTTTCTTTCTTCCTTCCTTTCTTCTTTCTTTTTGGTCCCGGGGACTGAACTCACGACCGCACATTTGCAAGGCAGGCCCTTATGCCCCTGGATTAAATCCCCAGCCCCTCCAGTCCCCTTTCCTAAGAACAGCTCCCGTTCACTGAGCACCTGCTTCACGCTGGGAACTCATCTTGCCCCGTTCCTCTGAGGTGCTCCCGCAGGCATCCTCAGCACCCTAGCACCAGCCCACGTCCTGGCTTTTAGCTGACTTAATTGTACCAGTAACAACACTGTGTGCCTTCCTGTGGTACCAGGGAAGCTGTGGGGACCAAGCCAAAGCTCCCTTGGGCCATAGCACCCATTCCGTTTCCTGCTCTGTTCCTCAGCACCCAGCCACTGTCTCAGTTTGGCTGGCGCCTTTCATGCCTACTTGTCTGCTTTGCGTTAGTGTACAAGTAGAACTGTGCCCAGGAGTGGCAGTGCACAGCAAGAGCTGTCTCTAAAAAACCCCAACCTAGCAGCCAACCATAGTCTTTCTTTCCCTTCTAGAAGGACAGGCAGAGGCAAGCACCGTGAACAAGGAAGCCAGCAACCAGCCCGAGAGCGGCGGCGGGACCACCTCAGCTTGAGTCTGACTTTGTCCTGGTGGCCGGAAGAGAGACCTGTTGCCCTCTCCCAGGTGGAAAGCCAGGCACGGGCCCAGCAGCCTTTTTTCTGAGCCCATGTCCCAGGCCAGCGTGAGCGGCCTCTGGGGCCCTAACCTGGGAAGTCCTCTGCGCACACCCACAGGCTCCGCGTTCCCACTACCTTCGCTCCGTGCCCAGGTACACTCAAGACACTGTAAGCACAGGATGTTATTTATTCAGCTGGGCCCTGCCTAGCAGGCGAGCAGCCCACAGGGGACACTCCTCTTGTGAGCCACCTGCGCAGGGACGGTGTCTCAGCACTGTCCCTCCTCTCCATTCCCAGCCTTCCAGGTCAAGGCTTTCTTATCCCTTTTTTTAAAAAACACTTTTAAACTTTTTAAAAACATTAAACCTTTTTTCAGCAGAGAGGGAGGGAGCTGATAATCAATTCATTTTTCGGTTGTTTTTTTAGGAAAGCCATTTTAAGCTCAATTCTGACCATCTATGCAGCCCTGAGGTTCCCTCATGGAGCTTCACAGATCCAATTGTAGGCTCAAAACGAACAGAGCGATTCTTTGCCCTTTCTACCAAGAGAAGTGACTTAGGCCCCAGGAAATAAATGCTGATGATTTGTGTGACTGGTTTGAGATTATTTCTCCTTTAAATAATGAAAGCAGGACCACAGTCATTGCTCCCCAGGTCCACAGTCAGCCGGGCTCCAGCACTTGCTCAGCTCTCAGGAGCTGCTGAAAATAGGCTGTGGCCCCGAGGCCGCCACCACGTCAGCATCTGATGAGCCCTCTCCCGTCTCACTGTCACCCAGCCAGCTCTTTTGAGAACCTAGAGGGAAGGTGTTTGTCTGAAGGCCCAGAAGAGAGGAGTCAAGAGCACGGAGGCCACCTAAGAAGACAGCCTCTCTGGAGAGCCCCATCTCTCCTGGAGAGCCCCCTGGGAAGCTCCAGCCCTCCTTTCCCAGCCTGCACTGGGCTCTCAGCCCTGCTGTTGGATAGATGTGGCAGCTCTAGGGTCTCCTGCCATTCTCGCCTCGTGCAGGTCAACCAGCCTCGACCAAAGTACTGCATATCACAGACTACACAGTGCCAGCCGCTGGCTGCTTTATTGAGCACCAGATTTTCAGCATGAGTCACCTGAGAAGTGTTTCAGATTTATGGTCACCCTTGGCAAAGGCTCTGGTCCCTGAGCAGGGTACAAACACAATCAGAGGTGAGACGCGGCCATTCCGAGGTTTGTGCGTAGAATACACATCAGTAGCTGACTACTGAAATGTTAGTCTTGAGAAAGGAATGTAGGAAAATGTCGGTTGATCCCAAGAGTTGTGCAGGCTCCATCCATGGAGTAAAGGCTTAGAGGTGGCCGTGCCATCTTCATGGGTCCTGTCCTGCTGGTCAGGTCAGAGAAGCAGAAAGATCAGGCAACTCACAGTTAACACACACACACACTCACCCCCGCCACCAGGATGCTAAAAATCACAACTCCAGCACCAGAAAGGAACTCCTACAAACAGCGAATCTGAGGCTTAGAGCAAGGTAAGTCTTGCCAAGGCCACACAGGAAGGAAGGGACAGAAAAGGCCAGGACCGGATCCAACTCCCTGCCCTTGGCTTTGGGCAGACACAGGGATGCCCAGACAGTTGTGACTGGCCTTCAGAAAGTCTTGCCTTCAGCCAGCCTCTCTAGGGAGCAACTACACAGAAAATGAGCGAAGCTGAGGAGGGGCTGCCACAGCCAGGCCTGCAGCCAGGCAGTCATGGCGTGTCCTTGGTGCTGCCCAGGAGGAAGGGCTCTTGCTAGAAGTCACACAGGAAGCCCAGCAGGTGAAGGGGCCAGGGAGACCTCTGGAGCCCGGACAAAAACCTACCGGCAGTGGCTGGTGGCGGTGTCATATCATAGGCTTTATAGAGCTGGTTGAGGAGCTCCTCCTTTTCATCCTCTGGGAGGAAGCTGGACTTTGCAGCATTGATGTTCTAGAAGGGTCAGGGTAGCAGATGACATGGAACCAAACCACAAGGACCAGAGCCCTTGGCATCTAGTGATAGTTCATCCTCCTCTTTACAGGGTACGGACAGTAAAACTCAGACTTCACAAGAGGTGAGATCTGGTAGGCAGAGACCTCTGCAGGAGCTGACTCAGGGCATAACCCAGATCAAATGCATAGCCTGGGATCTAGGGGTGGCCTGAAGGGTGCAGATTTTCACAGTGAGGCACACCTTTCTGGGAAGCAGGATCCTGCTAGTGTGTGCGATCTAAGCAAAAGCTAAACCACGTGGCTCTCAGGACATCAGCACTAAGGCATCCTCAGGTCTGACACCATGCTTGGCTAGACTCCCTCCAGGTCTCCTGGGGCTCCAGGGCCTGGCCGAGGCCTGCAAGCCTCATACCCCTGTGGCCAGGAGTCCAGGCAACGCCACTCACCAGTCTTTTAAACTCCTCCTCGGTAAAACCCATGTCCCGTTTGGTCATCTGGTAGTCAGTGTCCAGGGTGGACTTGAAGATAAGCGGGTCATCTGAGTTGAGTGAGTAGTTAGCTCTGTCGTTCTTGAACCTGGTGGGGGCGGTGGGGAGAGAAGAGCCTCCTTTACTCAGTGACCAACACTGCCCACTGACGCCTACCTGCTTTGATCCTCATGAACCTACCAGGCTTGGTCCAAATCACCCGATCAGTGACACAAGACTCAAGCCCGTCCTGCCAGCCCAGAGCCAAGCATGGACAAAGGAGGGGCCTGGCACAAGAGCCGGGGAGAACGAGGTTCTGGGAGGCTGGGAGAGCAACACCCCCTCGGCCACCATCCTCTCTAGCCACCGCCCTGACGGCACCACTCTCAAGCTGTCATCCCTCAGTCCCACTCCATCAGGCTTTCCCCACCAAGTTCCCCATGGACTTGGTGACCATCCTCTTTGTGTAGAATTTGACACTGTTAACCATCCTTGAAGCTTTTTCCCTCGATTTCTGACACCATACTTTTAGCTTTCCATGTATGCGTCTCTTCTTCCTGACCCTTAAATGTCACTGTCATTTTGGGTTCTATGCTAAGCTCTCATGCTCAACCGTCTTGTAGGACCTTCCCTTCTTCATACATCATAGCTGTGCAGATGATACCTAAAACTTGCTCCAGCCCACGGGCTGTGCACCCACTTCTCCCCAGAGCCTGCACGGGATTGCCACCGGCACCATGCATGCCATGTTCCTAAGGTCAGCGTGAGACCCTCCCTGCACATAGCTTGCCAGGCCAACCCACACTGGTTTGACAGTGGTCACCACCACCCCAGGTCCTTGCTGTCCTTACTCTGCTTCGGGGGAATACACCTCTGCCCTCCCAAGGCCTGATAGCTTGTCCCTGGACTTGATCAGAGGACAGAAGGAGGGTCTTGGCCCTGGCTAGGCTGTGGGATGGGAGCAGGTGTGGGAGAGACCCTCCAAGGGGAAGCTTTAAGATGGCACTCGGAGGAGAGAGCATGCAGGCACATGACAGTCATCTTTCAGAGGCCCAGGAGGCAGAGTTGGGAAAGTCAGGAGTGGGGACATTTCCCTTGGGACAGTGGGACATTCTGCCTGGCTGAATGAGATATGGGCCCCTAGATCTGCTGGTTAGTAGGTGGGGTGTGCGGATCAAGTTACATCTGAGCTGTGGTCGCATTTGTGGGATAAGGACAGCAACGCCTGCTGGCCAGGTAGATTTCATAACTGATAAACCCAGCCCGGGCCAGTGCTGGGGATCCAGCATCCCTGTATCCTTCCCCATACTTGGCTTCCCAGGAAAGGAACTCAATGGGCCCCAGAACTCACCGAACGACCGGGTGCTCCGTTTCTGGCTTCCAGGCACCTGTGAGGTAGCTGGACCAGGGACAGACCTGCAAGAGCAGGTGTGTGGCTGGCAAGGCCTCCACTCCCCAAGCCCTGCGGTGGCCGGGCTACCTGCTACAGTGCCAGTCTTGTCTCCACTCAGTCCCTTGAGCCCTCCACCCCTAGCACTTGAACACTGACTGGCCATTCCCGCAGGGGTTTCCTGCTCCTCCTGCTCTGGGCATCTGCGGGGGGTGGGGACAGACAACCAGGGACAGTTCTCCAGTCCCCTGTGCCTCACCTCAAAGTGCATGTTTTCCTTCCTCAGCCTGTCATAAAGGGCCTGGTCCTCTATGGTGTGGTAGCCGTGTCCTATCCTCTCCGTCTTGAGTATGTCCACCGCCTGTGGAAAAGCAGAAGGGAGAGAGTTTGGGAAGCAGGACCCAAAGAAGCAGGGTATGCAGGCTCTCGGCTGGCAGCTCCTCACCTCTCGCACGACCTCTGCGGAGCACACCTCCCCAGCGTGCACCGTGCGGTGAATGCCGCTCTGCAGCGCCTCCTAGGAGGGAAGAGCCAGGTCAGGGCGGGCCGGGGAGGAGCGCTGGCAGCCCCTGCCTTTGCCACACTGGGGTCTGAGCTTTGGCAGGCTCAGGCTGTCCCAGTGTCAGCCAGGCTGCCTTCAAGTACTGAGATTATGGGTCTGCATTGCTGTACCTCAAATTCAGGGGCTTTTCTTTATCCCCAGTTCAGAGCCCCCACACTTGACCTGACATACTTGGGAACTGAAGGGGCCCTGTGATCCCATCTGGGATAGTTCCCCCCAAGCCCATCAAGGGCTGGTCCGCGCTCCCACAGGCCCACCTTGTAGGCCTCCAGGTGCCCCGGGAAGTAGCTGCTTCCTTCAATCGTCTCGTCGCCAGCTATGTCGATGGCCACCACCGTCTGGTTCCGGTACTTCTTACACAGCTCCACCACCTCCGGGGACCATTCTGTGGTGAGATGCCCACCAGGGCCCTATCAGCAGCACCATGCAGCAGGGCCTCCCAGTCCCCCGATCACTGTCACGTGTCCCCCCAGTGCAAGAAGTCCAGGGTCTGGTCTTCAGACCCTAACTGCCAAGTCCGAGCCACATGGCTTTTGGCCAACTGCTCTGCCCACAGCTTCAGACTATGCCCTTACCAGAGGGGATGCCACCACTTCTGCAGCTCAGGGTCAAGACAAGGCCTTTCCAAGGCCGTGTATGTGTGGCACAAAGGGCTAGGCCGGGCCCAATAAGTGATGCATAGGATGTTTCTTCACTCAATGCATATGACAGCACCCAAGGTAGCTTCCCCCAACTTAGAACAAGGAAATGAACGTAACTAAAACTCAGGCTAGGATTGCTAAGGGTATTACTAACATATTGTGTACTCTTAACCCATAAAGTTACAACCTATTTACATAGAATGAATGAGCTCAGGGTTTAAAATGAAATGTCCCCAGATTTACACCAGAGCTTTGTGTTTCCCTGACAGAGGAACAAGAAGCGTCACTTTTTCTGACTCAGTTTCCCCACCTGTCAAATGTAATTCAGCAGTGCAAGTCCCACCTCATAGGCTGCAGTGGGATTAGAGAATGCACACAAGCCACCGCCCCAAACGGGCATGTAGGTTGGCATCAGCTTCTGGCTTGGTCTCCCTGATCCTTAGGGGAGCAGGAGGAGGTGATTCCCCTGTGACCTTCTCAGAGAGGTGGCATGACTTGCCCAGTGTCACACAGTGGGGTCTGCCCCAAGAAGCTCAAGCCCTCGGATCTGATCAGTGTTAGTGACAAGGGAAATGCCTCTCGAACCCCAGACCCAAGGCTGGGCTCTGCAGGCCAGCAGGGAGGCTGGCTTAGGTCGTTTTTTGATTGCTCAGGCTCCTCTGATTTTATGCTTCCTCATGGCCATGTGGCTGTCAAGTGTCACCAGGAAGATGAGGGCCTTTCCGAGAGGCCTCTAGTGTTTCCAGGAAGCCCCAGGATCCTGCTGATGTGTGCAGGGGACACCATGGGCCGGTCAGGCACAGCCCACGGCCAGCCCACCAGACTGAGGCCAGAAGCAGTTGGGTAGCTGATGCCCACACTCACCTGGCTGGTGGCGCATGCAGCACAGGATGGACCGGACCTTGATGCCGAAGGTTTTCTCACCCTCCTGCAGGCCCTGATTCACTAAGTTCACCACTTCATCAGGGGTGAGGTCTCCTCTGTGTAGGGACAGGAGAAGGTTGGGACTGAGCAAAGGGAGGACCGAGCTGCCCCTATTCACTCAGTTCTTCTGGGGAGAGAGAGAGATGACCCAAGGCTCAGCATCTGGTTCTAGATGCCGGTGTGTGGGTGTGTCAGAGCCATTCTCCCCCTGCCCACGACTGAGCTCAGGCGCCGTGTGGCTCCCGCTCCCAGGTGGATCAGAATCTGGCCCTGAAGTGAGTCGAGGGGGCTTGGTGTTATTACTTCCAGATCTGTGGGGCCCCATCAAGGGGAGCAGAAATGGGCCAGATTCACTCTAGCTGTGGAGTTGAACAGGACCCTTAGAAGTCGCTGCCTAAGTGGTTCATGTTCCCTGGCAGCAGGATTGTATCCAGAACTCCGGGCTACAAAGCACAGCCACGAGCTTTTGCCCAGAGTAAAAACAACCAATTCAGTTGCGGAGGCATCACTCTTATGGCCAAGTTAATCCCATCTTTCTGAGGCCAGGGACCTGATGGGGCCTTGGACCAGCATCTCTGGTCTCAGGGTTGCGCCACCCAGCCACGCCCTCAGCACAGCCCTCTCCAGGGGTGTCACTCACTCGGCCTGGTTCCAGGGGATCGGCTGCACTTTGGAGTTGGCCAGCAGGTGCGGGCTGTAACGAACCTCCGCATACACCACGCCCTCCTTGGCCTTCATCTCCACGAACTCATAAGCGATCCTTTTGATGGCATCCCTGCTGCCCCTGGAGAGGGAAAAAAGGGGTTGGGGACAACTTCCTCTAAGGCCCTTGGGAGCTCTGGGAGCAAACCTTCCTCAACCCTTCATATATCAGACCCACTTCTGAATGGCAGGGAAAGAAAGAAATGGATACAGATAGATAAATTTGATGGTACTAGGCTGAAGGAACCTAGGACTCATTCAGGGACTACCTGCTGTGTGACCTTGGGTGAGTCAGTCACCCTCTCTGACACCCACCTCGAAGAGTGATCATGAGGACAAACAGCCAGTGTCTGGAGCACAGCAGACAAAAGCTGAAAGTATTTTCATTGTTACTGCCGAGGATTGGTCCCAGAAGCAAAGCACAAATTGACCTGCCAGATGCTAGCAGGTTCTGCCTAGTCAGAAGTTTCCACCACAAATAGCGGAAACAGAATGCAGAGTGGAACGTGAGGGAAGGCAGGCAAGTGTTCCACGAGCCCCGGGTGCAAGGACCTGCCCAGCCTTGGGGATTTGGCCATCCCAGAAGGGCTGTCCCTGGGAGGAAATGCCTGGGTCTCCAGGACCAGGGTGGAAGATGCTGCCTTCCTAAGGGTGGGCGCAGCCCTGGAGCCTGGGCTCAGCGCCGTCCCAGGGAGGACAGTGCTCCTTCATCCCCCTCACAGCTGGCTGCCCTGGTCTCCCCTCAGCTCCTACTGTTCCCCAAGGGGGTGCTGAGCCCTACACTGCGGCCACACATGCTGGGCATGGAGGGCACAGCAGGCAGGATCCTGCCCTTCAAAGAGCCCACCTCCTAGCAAGAGAGATGGGTGAGCAAGGACAGGAGAGGGACAGTAGGCCAGGTGTGACAAGTTCTACAGACAAGGCAGGCGGGCAGCTGCAACGTTCAACAGCACAGTCAGAGAAAGCTTTGCCCCAGAGAAGGGACGCTGTTCAGAGCAGAGAAGGAGGTGTTACTTCTACAGGAACAGCATTCCAGGCAGAGGGGTATGCTGGTGTCCCGGGACAAGCAAGCACTGGACAGAAGAACATGTGAGGACAAGGTCAGGAGATGAGGGCCCAGAGTGACCTGCACATATGACATCAGGCCATCAGGGCCCCTGAGTTTTCCCTGAGAGACCCTGAGAGACACTGGAGAGTTTGGGGCAGTCACTGAGACTTCCCTTGGTAACCCCCATGCCAACTTTCGGGCCTTCCCAGTACCCATCAGTGTTCCCCACTCCCTGATTGAAGACGGACAAAATCACCTTGATCCTATTCCCTCTCCCCAGCCCCGGAATTCAGCCTCCCCTGTCCTCACAATATGGAGCCCTGAACTTGGGGGCAGGAGACGCAGGTGCATGCTCTCTCTGCCTTTGAATCTATGTCTTCTCTGGACCTCACTTAACCAAGGGGTCATACTCTCAGAGTCCCAAAAAAACATGCAGCTTCTCCAGCGGCCTCTGAAAATCCCTAGGCTGGGACCCATGCCTGGTCTCAGTCACAGCGATCACCGCTGTCCCAGGAGCTGAGGGTCGGGAGCAACTCACACAATAGCAGGCATGTAGTACTCAAACTTGGACAGGAAGTATGGGAGGGAATGTGGCTCGTCCATGCCGATGATCTTCTGCAGCTCCTCCACCGTGTCGGCTGGAAGGGCGATCCCTCTTTCCCTGAAACAGAACCGTGAGGGTAGAGGAGCAGCTCAGGGAGGACCCAGACAGCCTGATAGGGTGGGATGAACAGAGCCAAGCCCCAGCAAGAAACATGGGATCCTTCCATCCAACTCCTCCCCTTGGACAGATGGGAACACTGAGGTCCAGGGCTGTGTAGCCAGGATGCAATCCTTCCAGGACCTGCTGGCCCTAAGCCACGACAAGTCAGCAGATCTCAAGGGCAGCAAAGGGGACCATCAGGGGTTGAAGTGAATGCGTGCATGTGGTGCTGATGTCTGGAGACTGAGCAAGTGTGAGAGCGAGTCCATCACTTCCTCCTCAGCCGGGGAGTGTACAGAGCCAGCTGGTCTTGTGCCCAGTCAGGGGTTATCGGGGCATTAACTGTAGCATAACAATTCCTGCAGCACGGGCTGGCGCCAGGACATCCCCCTCCGCCCTCCTTCTGTCTCACCAAAGCAGCCCCCAGCCTAGCATGCTGGGAAAAGGTGGGGCGGCAGCTCTGGATTAGGCCTGGCAAGCGGGCCACCCAGCTCGGAGCTCTGTCTCTTCCCTGTCCCAAGCGCCCCTGACACAGGCTGGACACACTAACAGGCAGCAAGGCCTGCTGTGACGCCCGCTGGCTTGGAGCTTTCCTCTCCTCACTGGCTCCTCCGCTGCCCTCTGGGCCACAGGAAGCAGGGTGCAACTCCATGGTTTCCGCTTCTGCACATGTCCCTGTCTCCTCCTCCCGTCCTGGCCAGGCTGGGGTTCACAGGGAGGGCGTCTTCCTGGGCCTCGGTTTCTCTACTTTTAAGATAAAAAGGACGAGCAAAAAAAAATGCTTCCTGATAGGGGGCACAAAATTAGAGACAAAAGGCACTTGGAGAAAACAATGCAGAGAGGAGACTGAAACCTAAAGTGAATCTCCTCAAGGAGACAGGAAGACATTGCATCCTTTAAATAAGATTCGGGGTGGGAGGGTTGTGGCTCAGGGGGTGAGCACTCAGCTAACTTGTGTGTGGGGAAAAAAGTCCTAGTTAGCACAACAGAAGAAAAAAAATCAATGAAGTTTTCCTACATAAATATCTGTTCCTAAATCACTAAATATGCCCTCTTCCTTATCTGGCAGCCCAGACTTTATGTGGTCACTTGGACCCATCAGTCTGCCAGACGACCAGCTGTGGCGCCTTCTCAGGCCTGCATCCCTGTAAGACCCCAATGGCAGATATGGTACCTCTGCTGCACCTTGGAACACAAAGGGCAGAGAGATGCATAGTGCTTGCTACTGCCCCTGCTAAGCCTCCAACTGCTGGCCAACCTGACCTAGTCTCCCTCCGAAGGCAGCGCCTCGGCTCCAAAGGGAAATGAGCTGCCAGACTGTATCTGAAAACAACAGCCCTGCTTCTAGCCTGGCACCTGCAGAAGGGGAGGTCTGAGAGGACGCCTGGACACAGACTGCAGACACGCAGGAGGCTACTGCCAGGATCACAGCAGGGCAGTGACCAGAGGAGGGGGTGGCCAGAGGAGTGAGGCATGATGGAGACTAAGAAAGAGGTAAGAGAGGAACCTGGAAAGGGCAGAGAAGCAAGAAGCCACTCCCAGAGAGAACAAAGGCCCCTGGATCGGCCTGGGAGCCACAGGCCAGGCTCCCTCACCCCTGCCAACCTGGCTGGCTGGCTGGCGTCTTTGGGGGCACCCATATCTGAGTGGGCTGTCTGGTGACCCCAGAGCAAACTCCAGCCTGCACCTGCCACATCTGGTGTTCCCGGCCCACTGAGGTGGCTGAGAAAGGGAAAATCAGGCCAGCTGGCCCAGGCTGGCAGCTCCCTCCCTTCTCCACTGCCCCACCCTGGGCATGGTTCCCACTGATGAGTGCTCTTTGATCCATTAACACCCAAGATTAGATCCCATCTCAGGACTACTTCCTAATGACCTCAAAGGGGCCCTGTTGGCCCTACTGGCTCCAAATGGGCAAAGCACAGGCAGAGATAAGGCCACGAGGTGCTACTTAATAATATTATTAGGTGATGATTATGGTGCACCCAGTGCAAGCTAGGCCTGAGCTGCACATTACTTCATGAAACCTCTGACTTCGAGGTGATGGCTGCGGGCACAGACTCAGGCCACACCTCTTCCCTGTGCCAACCAGGCAAGTGAAGTGACTCCACTGTCATGGCTCCATTTGCTCATCCATCAAGTGGCCTGGCCCCCGCAAGCTGGCCTGAGGACTCACCGAGTTAACCCAGGTGAAGCCCAGAGAGAGTGGCTGGTGTGACCATAGACAATGACGATGTGCTTGTGTTACACAGCCAAACAGGTACACACCCCTGGCAGCTGCCAAAAGGCAGGAAAAAGTTGCCCAAGCGTGGTGAGGAGAAGGAAAGAGTACTTCCTACATCTCCCTCAGAGTCGGGAGAGATGCTCCCGGGCTGGGGACAAACACCCCAGGCTCACTAGTCCTCTCCCGAGGAGCAGGAGTTCAGCAGGGATTCAGATCATAGAAAAGAATGTTGAAATTGGAGAGCCAAGTCCTTCCAGCTCCAGAGGTGGGAGGCAGGAGGGAGGCTGGACAGCCCAGCTCCCCAGCAGGGGGGCCCCAGGCTTGCCCTCCACCCACAGAGGTTGGGGTCCTTCAAGCCAGGGCCTGCCTTGATTTCAACAGGGCCACAGGAGGGAAGTGGGGACCCCGAGATTCTCCAGGGGCCTCTGAGGAGCTGCTTGCTCCACCCAACCCTGGGGAGATGGCTTCTCACCTGCCGAAGTACAAGATGGTTTCGGGCTTGATGGCTCCATCCAGGTGAACATGCAGCTCCACCTGTGGGGGCCAGAGAGGAGAGACAGATGCCCACGGTGTCTGAGGGCCTTGAGGGATTAATATTAACAGTAGCCGTGAGGACCACTGGCTGCCGTCTCCTGCGGACAGGTACCACACACACTTCTCCAACCTCCCTGCTCTGACTTGTTTAATCCTCACCAGGGGGACAGGTTTGGCTGTCACCTCCACCCATCTCTTTCACAGTCGAGGACATGGCAGTTCAGCAGAGTTAAGTATCTTATCCAAAACCACACAGTATCCAAGTAATGGAAGCAAGAACCCAACCCCATGCCTTTGTTCTTAACCACAGCTCAGGAGTGGCAGCCAAAGCCCCATGGGAGACCCTGAGCCCAAGCCCCAGGCAAGCAAGCTGAACAGACAAGAGTGACCACAGTCCTCCTGAGCTGGAAAGCATTTGCAGCACATTTCAAAACTCAGGCTCCAGGTTGGAGGTATAGAACATGTACTTAGCAGGTGCAAGGCTCTGGGTTCCATCCCTAGCAGCACAGTCAATCAATCAACTGATCTCAGGCTCATTCTCAAAAGGAGATGCTGCAGAGTCCATATTTGGTGATACAAAGTCTTCCAGTACCCTAGAAAGGGAACTTGATACTCGGCTAGCTTGATCATCCTCTCCTCTTTGCCCGTACCTTGAATACAAAGCCAAGACTATACGCAGTAATTCTGGGGACAGCCCCTCTGGCTTGAGTCCCAACTCTGGCTATGTGATCTCAGACAAGATGCTTGACCACTTTGCCTCTCAGTTTCCTTAACAATGAGATCCTACACGTCCTTATCCAAGAACAGTGATTAAGGACATAAAAAGATGGGGTAGGTACACAGATGCGGCCTAAGGGAAATGGCCCTGCCTCTTGGCCACAATATTTACCATGAATTTGAAGAAAGGCACAGTAGGAGACTAAGGGATTTTGTCATTCCAGGTTATACAAGGAATTTTCTGGGTCTCCCTGGCCCAGGAAAAATTGGCTGGGGAGACCCAGAAAATTCCTATTATCTCTATGAGAGGGAGACCATCTCTGGAACTCAGAGACCCAGATGAAGAAGCTGCCTGCCTGGCAGAAGACAGGAAATGGCCTGGCTCCATGGGGCTGGCGAGGAGGAGATGTCAAGGCCTTCTGTGGGCAGCACCTCAGAGTCATCAAATGTCCCCTACAGTCTTCCAGAGGATGAGGCACAGAGCAGTCCTTGTTCCTGGGCTGAGGGTCAATCAAGTTAATGGTTGGGCTCCTTCACAAGATGAATTCAATTCCCACTTGGCCAAAGATTTATTGGATTCTCAAAATATCTCATCATTAGAACACCGAAGCTTGCAGCCTAGGGAACTGCTAACCAGCTGTGTGATCCAGAGCAAGTGACCTCATCTCCCTGAACCTCCTTTTTCCAACCCTTAATCCACCATGGGCAGGAGGAGGATCCAGCAAGAAGCAGGGTCCTACCATGGTTAGAGCATCATGGAGTCCAAACTGGTGTCTTGGCTCCTTCACTCACTCAGTATGACCTGGAGAAAGTCTCTTGACTTCCTGTTCCTCAGTTTTCTCATCTGTCAAATGGGGGAATAGCACACCTCCTAGGACTCTGAGGGTCAATGACATTAATGGCCATGGAGCCCTGCACATATAGCAAAATAGGTGCCGACTATGAGTCTTTCATTTGACAAACAATTATGGAACCCCTTCTAGGGACACAGAGGTAACCAAAAGGGACAAAATCTCATTCCTGTAGCACACATAGTCCATCAAGGAGCAAATGTCATATCAATAAATGTATGAAGCAGGTATAGTGGCACAATCCTATAATCTCAGTATTGAGGAGGGTGAGGCAGGAGGATTGCAAGTTTGAGCTCAGCCTAGACAACTTAACTCCTCGTCTCAAGAATTAAAAAAAAAAATTGGGGCTGTGTATTTAGCTCAGCGGCATAAGCGCCTGCCTTGCAAGCAGGCAGTCATGAGTTCGATCCCTGGTACCGATAAAAAGGAAAAAGACAAAAAAAAAGAATTAAAAAAAATTAAAAAGGACTGGGGATGCAGTGCAGAGTGAAGGTCATAGGTTCAATCCCCAGTACCACCAAAAAAAAAAAAAAAAAAAGAAAGAAAAAAAAGACATTTCTGGTTAGATTCACGTAGCGGTGATTCCCACAGCCTGAGACAGAGAGCATTGGAAGAGGACCACGTCCTAAAGGGTGACAGAAGACAGGGATGTAGGAGACAGGCACTGCTGACTTGAATTTAGCTATGTAAAAGGGATGGTGCCAGAGCAATGCCAGCATTTAGAGCTGTCTTTAGACCCAGGCAGGGCCATAAATGGAGCACTATGCTCGGGCCATAGGTGTAGCACTATGACCTGAAGCTGCATCCCTGAACAAATCACTGAGGAAGAGCACGTCAAGGAAGCGAGGCAAAGCCCAGGACCAGCCTCGGCCTGCACTGTGGCTGGGGGCTGAGCAGGGGAGGCTGAGCCTGCAGGAACACAGCCGGGGGTTGTGAGGGACAGAGTGTCCATGCAGAGACGGGTCCATCAGATGTCAGGCAGGAGTGGTGCCCCACTATGTCAGCAGAGTGGGCTCCATAATGGCCCATAACCTGTCTACAGCTCAAATCCCAGAACCTGTAAGTATGAATTTACAGGGCGAAAAATGGGATCATTGAAAATCTTGAAGAGTTTGTCCTGGGTTATCTGGATGGAACCTGAATGAAACCTAGCATCCTCATAACAGAGGCAGAGTTTTGAGATTACACACACACACACACACACTCCCCAGGAAGCAGCAACATGACCACAGAGGCAGAGACAGGAGCGATGTAGCCATAGGCCAAGAATGCCTCGTGCCACTGGAGGTTGGGACAGCAACATGCAGATGATCCCTGAGCCTTCAGAAGGAGCATGGCCCTGCCAGCACCATGCCTTTGGACTTCTGGTCTCCATATCCGTGATGTGACCATATTTCGGAGTTGAAAGCCACCCACTGCATGGTAATTTGTTACAGCAGCCCCAGGGATTTCATACAGCCAGACCCTGCCAGATCAAGGATAGGAGGGCAGAAAGATGCCTCTTGGTCTAGGTACACAGGCCCTTGGGACCCTGCAGTGGTTCTTGACCCTGGCTGCCCATCTGGGGCACCAAGACAATGCTGGGAAGTCACCAATGCCTGGCCTCACTCCGGACTAGTTACCTCACAGTCACTGGAGTGGCCCAGGTAACGCTGTGTGAGTGTATTTGTGGTGAGGGGATTGATCCCGGTGCCCTGTGTGTTCCAGCCTAGTGTCTACAATTGAGCTACAGCCACAGTCCTAGTTTTGGTTTTGGTTTGGTTTGTTTCAAATTCATTTTTTTGTTTTTTAAAACATGCACTGAAAGTTGAAAACCAACGCCCTGGAGAATCTTTTTTTGCAGTGTGTACACAGGTAGAAACCATCCAGGAGGAAGGTAAAAGTGGGTATTTAAAAATGCAGACAACTTTAACTTATCCCTGAATGGGGGGCCAACTGTGGGAGGGGGCAGCAAACAATGTGGGTGAAGAGATGTTTAAGGTGGGAGTGGCTTGGCCCCGTTACACACTGGTGGAAGCCGAGTGCAGTGGTGCACACCTGTGATCCCGGCACATGGAGAGCTGAGACCAGGCAAGGTAACAAGGCCCCATCTTAAAAAGTCTAAAAGGACTGAGGATGTAGCTTGGTGGCAGAGCACCCATGGGTTTGATCCCTAGTACCAAGGAAAAACAAACAAACAAAAATATAATTGGTACAGCTAGGCATGGTGACACTTTGGAGGCTGAACCAGGAGGACTACAAGTTAGAGAAATTTAGCAAGCCCCGTCTCAGTTGGGTGTTATGGTTTGTGTCTAGGTGGATCCCCCAAGCCTCATGGAATCATGGAAGTGGATCTGGTGTTTGTGACTGGTCCATTGTCTAGCACAGGGGTGTGAATGCTGCACCCGCCCAGGGGCGGAGCCAACATACAGGGTAAGGAAGGAAAGGAGGTGTGCTTTTCCTCTTTTGCCCCATTTGCTCTTGCTGTTTGTGGCCACCATGGAGCCCTGTGCCACGTCACCATGCCTTGGAGCCAGCTGAGTATGAACGGGAACCTCCAAAACTGTAAGAAATAAATCTTTCCTTCCTTCCTGTTGGATGTCAGTTATTTTGTCTCGACAGTGAGAGAAAAGTAACCAAGACGCTGGGGGAGAATGTAGAATGCAAAACTTAGCCCAGCCTCAGAGCCAAAGAAGCCAGGAGCTGGGAAGCTGGCTGTTTGCCCAACAGTCTGCGAGGCTCCTTCTGCGGAACGCACTGAAATGCCACTGCAACACACCCTCGGGTTCTCTGCTCTGGCCAACAGCTAGCAATGCTCAGGGGGGGGATCCTCCCCGCCCTGCCTGCTGGGTCCTGAGTGACCACCAGAGCAGAACCCTCACTGGACACCTGTGAGGGACAAAGCGGTGAGCAAGAACAGGTTCCTTCCCATCACGGGGCTGCTCAGATATGGGGATGTTTGTCCTGCAGCACAGAGCAGCCCATCCTGGCTGAACAAATACTGTCCTGTCCTCAAGAGGCACGGACGGGGGTGAGATGCAAGACCAAGAGCTGTGAGGTTAAAGAAAATCATAGGTGAGGGCAGAAATGTGCAGTGTGCCCTCCACATGGAGGAGTAGACAGGCAGAAGAGGAGTCAGCAGGGAGAGGCGACAGTAAGGCGGGGACAAGTCCAGGTGGAAGGGATGCGGGTGTCCTAGGCTGGAAGCAGGTTGGGAACTGGCCAGGATCTTGGGGGCCACAGTGCAGGGTTTTCCACGGGAGCATTTTCAATAGAAGAGGCACCTCTTAAAAGCTTTTACTGGCTGATGGGCAGAGAGCTGGCAGGAGGGGAGCCTTAGGAGAAGACAGCACCCTCCAGTGTCCAGAAGGAGACAGAATGGGTTGCAGCCTCCCGCACAGGCACTCAGCAAGTGGAGGCCAACCAGCATGTCTCAGGGTCCTACCCTGCCCACGGCTCTCATCCGTCCTTGTAGCCACCTGAGAGGTACCCAGACGTTTTTGGGGGGAGGAACAAAGGCAAGAGCCACCTCCAGTGGGCTAAACACAGGCAGGGCTTTTCCTGAACCTTCCAGAAACCTGCTGAGAAGCCTGCTCACTCACCCTGGATGACTTGGGGGGGTGGGGAAGGAGAAGCTGAGAGAGAGAGAGGTGGGGACCCTGCTCTCCGGACCCCATTCCAGGACAAGGGATAGCAGGGGTGTCTAACATTTGAGTATCTATTTTGTACATGCCTTACTCCATCCCAAAACCAGGGAGAGGTTTTGCTCCCATTTTTTGAAGAAAAAGAGGCTTAAAGAAACATCTAAAGACTTAGTGTCAGTCAGTGATGCGGTCAGAATTTGAACCAAGGTCAGGTTCCTAACCACTGTACTGTACTTCACTTCAGACAGAAGAGATCCAGCAATGGTAACACTAATAATAGGGCTGGCTGCTGTCACCACATCGTCACCTCATTTAATCCTGACCCCTTGGCACTTTAGCTCTAATTGCAGCAGTGGAACTGGACCTTCCCAGGATTACACAGGCTGGGTGGCGGAGCAAAGCTGGAGCATCTCCCAGCCCTCAGGTCAAGCCTGTGCATGGCTTCTGACCTCCAGGGAGGAACTTCACACCCCTCTGTACTTGCCCTCCTCAAGGCTGACACACAGCTGACCCAGCATCTTCAGAGCAGCAGGAAATCCTCCCAGGCCTGATGTGAACAGGAAGCAGCCACAGTGACTGACAGCTCCTCGCTGCATGCTGGGAACAGAGGAAATGCTCTGGTCTCAGGGGACATCAGGCAGTTGAGGCCCAGGGCAGTGCATGCACCACACACCCTGCATCAGCGCAGGTCACCAAGGGTGTTGCTGGTAGAGCTCAGGTGAGGACTCAGCTCTTGGACTCCTTGGCCAGCTGCTCTCAGATCTGACTCACGCTCATGGGGACCTTAGGGTGAGCAGGGCTGCTTTGTCTGTGTCATCCCTGGCATAACACCTGGCACAGCAAAGTGTGCTCTGTATGAATGGCTGAGGGCTGGCTTTCCCCTCCTCCTGTCCTGCATTGGCAGTGCTGGGTTCTCTCCCTGCTGTGGGGGAGTAGCCAGGGCTGCCTGACCTTTAGCTCTGTGCCCCTAGCACTACAGCCAGATCCCCGATGAGCCACAGGTGCCCACTGCCAGTCATGGTCCCTCTCTTCCTGGCCTTACTCTTGGCAATGAGCTTGGTTTTGCCAGCGGTCAGTGCCTCATGCCCTGCTGGCATCTCAGGAGGAGGCCAGGAGACGGCAGCCTTCAGCCACCAAAGTATCACAGCCACATCTTTCCCAGGAAGCCCTCTGTGCTCAGCCCCATCTGGGCTCCTGCAGCTCTGAGGCACAGAATGGAAGGGAGCGAGCAGTTCCTCAATGATTCCTGCTGTGTTGGGGCCCAAATGAGCTCCTCCTCCTCCTTCTCCTTCTCCTCCTCCTGCTCCTCCTCCTCCTCTTCTTCCTCCTCCTCTTTCTCCTTCTCCTCCTTCTCCTGCTCTTGCTGCTGTGAGCTGCCCCAGAGGTTTCCCAGATGGAAGATGTGGCTTCAGGCTGAGGGAAATTGCAGACTAAGAACTTAGACAGGGGACGTGACTGAGACGTAGAGAGATTAAGGAACTTGCTTTATGAGTGCATACCATGGCCATGAAGTTGTCTGACCTGAAAGCTGAAGTCTTCACCCTGCCACGAGCTCCCTGCATCATGCGCTGGCAGGAGCCAGGGGGAATGATGGGAAATTAGAAACAGGAAAAAGACAGGCCCATAGCCAAGCTGCTGCTGCTGAGCCACACCTGCCCTGGTGTTCAGGACACAGGGATGGGTGTACTCTCCATGTTTGCAGGGGAAACTGAGGCACGGTGGAGTTAATGCACTCAAGTTCTCCCCAGCCCTGGAAGTGGGAGATGGGGACTAGGAAGGCCCAGATAGGGCTGGAGTTCAAACTTCTTGGCTGTCCTCCCTCGATGGTCAACATCCTGTCCCCTCAGCTGCTCTGGGGCCTCAGTGCCCTTGAGGTAGGATGAGTCATCTGCCAGCACCCCTGTTCGATGCCACACCACAGCACCACTTCCCCATCCCTGGAGGCGCCCCAGGGGACCCCCTCCCAGTCTCTCCTGAGCTGGGGCCAATGTGGAATGAAGGGCTGGCTGCCTCCCTGCCTCCTCGAACTAATACTTCCCCTCTCTCTGTGCAATAAAAGGCTTCCAGGAAACCCAACCTTTTTGGTTCCCCTTGTCCAGCTGCCATGAGCCGCTTGCCCACAGCCCAGTGGGTAAGGCAGGCTCCCCCAGGGACATGTCTGTCTCAACAGGTGGCTCTAGCAACTGAAAGGCACTGGGAGCCCAATGAGGTAAAACCAGGGCTTTGTCTCCGGAAGACAAGAAGAGCAGCCCTGCAGGTGCAGAGGCTGAGTCTGCAGCCCCAGGAAGGGCCTGCACGGGTGAGGGCCTGCACAGCCCGCTGCCTCCCGCAGGCCTAGAGAAGCAGCACTGGGCTCTGCACCCCACTTACAGAGGAGAAGCAGGGGTTCGGGGCTTGCCTGCTTCTCTAGGGATCCAACCCATTCTGTTTGAAGCGAGACACTGGGACGCACTGCCATGCTCATGGGTACCTCCCTACACCCTCCACTGGCTGTTTGTTTGGGGGTTGTTTTGTGGGTTTTTGTTTTTGCACCGAGTGACTGGTAAATTACCAAAGCAGTTAATCACACCACTTCAGTTTTAGGTTAATCTGCTGCTTTCTGGCTGACTGGTAACTTCCCTCCCCACTGAGTCGGTTTCCTCACATGTAAATGAAGAGAACACGAAATGAGTCAGTGAATGAAGGTGGCTAGGTTAGAACAGGGTGCAGAGTTTACCCACAGTGCACAGAGTAAACACCGCAGCACTCCAGCGCTCAGTTAGCCCGAGTGCCCTCTGCTTGAGGGACAGCTCAGAAGCAATCTTTCCAACCTGAGCCAGTCCACTCTCCCCCTCTACCACTTCTGCTCTGTGTAGCCTAAGGCAAGACTTTTCACCTTTCTAGATCTCAAATTCTTCATCTCTGAGATAAACTGCAGAAGGAACTGGCGTGGCCAGTTTTATTATCACAGCTCTGCCCTTCAGGACACATGGCCTCAGGGCTACTGCACTGCCCAGCACACTTCGTGTGGACAGAGTGATACCAGCCACCCAGCCACCCCTTTCCACCTTCTCCAGTGGCCAGCAATCGCTCAGGAAGTTTTTGTCAGAATGACACAGTCACACAGGTGGGTCACAGCCTTGGCCTTTGCTCCTCAAAGCAGTGTCTGGGAGCCAGCAGTGTTAACAAAGTTTAGGTGGGAGCCTGATAAAAGCATCTCGATCAGCTGCTTCAGTCAGAGCACCACCATTCAAAGGCAGGTGATAGGAATGCACATTCAGGTTTGAAAAGCACCACCTTCTTCAAGAGGTCAGTGTGAGAAGCAAAGGAACCAGTGAAGGGCCCTGAACCAATGAATGCCCCTGCATCTGGCACTGGCACTTCCACTGGCCAGGCTCCTGCAGAAGCAGCTTCAGCAAGCCAGCAGCGGCATGGGACCTTGAAGTCACCCCCTCCAGGCTCAAACCCCAACTTTGTTACTTCTTAGCTGTGCGGGCCTAGTTAATCTGCTTGATGGGGATGGCGCTGGCAAACCCACAGGGTCACCGGCAGGATCAGAGAATTCTTATAGTTACTGTATTTGGGCCTGAAACCCAGTAAGCTTCAGCCATTGATACTAACAGCTGTATTTGTTATCATCATCTGACCGTGAACCCAACAGTAATACTTCTTAGCTGACTGCCCACAGGAAGCCCAGGAGCCAGTTATGGTCACAGCTCCTCCTTCCTGATCTCCTGTCCGCATCATTTCCTCCTCACAGTGACATGAGGTTGGTCACACCTCAGAGATGGCAGGTGACCCTCCACCTTGCCTCTCCAGATCACCTAAGCAAACAGGTGGGCTCTAAGTGCATTCCGTTCTCTAAGTGCCGAAACAGGCCCAGGGTGTGGGTGAGCGAATCAGAGAAGGATGAGGCTCCAAAAGTGGGTGGCAAAGCACTTAGGCCTCCCTGCAGTGCTGTTAGAGATGCACCGCAAGGCACAAATTAGTGCACAGAGCAAGTGCGGTAGAAACATAACCCATTATTCACTTCCCTAACTCCCGCTCCACTCCCGGTCAAAGGGCTTTGCTGCTGTCTTAAGAGTTACCTCAAGACAAGGCGGCTCCCCTGCTCCTGCCCAGGGGCAGAGGGAATCTGGGAGAGAGGAGAGGGTACCAGGAGTGGGGGGTCCAGACCTGCCTCCCTGACCCTCAGGATTCTAACACTTGTGATATCTGCCATCACCATTTGTACCTATTTCTTAGAGGGGGTAAATTGAGGCTGGCTGCAGCTGATTACTCCCTCTGAGCTTTTGGCTGATTTGCCATGCTTGGTGGACTCCTGGTGTAACTGCAAAACTGCAAAATGGAACTTTAAAAGTTAGGGCTTTTTTTTTTTTTTTTTTCTAAAAATAAGCAATTACTCCAAATTTCCTCCTGAGGTGCATATAACCAATTCCCTCTGCTCTCCTTTGCTCAACAAAAGTGACAGAATATGCAGCTGTCAGCCCCAGGAGACTAGAGCCCAGTTTCCTTCCCACAAGAAAGAGGAGGATGAATTGAATTGCTGGAGAGATAAAGCAAGCGGAAAGATCTGCACTGTCTCTGTGTCCTGTTTCTCTGTGCTCCTCACTGTAGAAGACCCCCTCCCCCTGTACGGGGAGAGATGATTTGAGGCAAATGGGCCCCTCTGTTTCCTTGGAGCTAGATTTGAATAATTCCTTTTTCTTTTTTAACAAAATAAATGGTCTCCTTTGATTTGGTCGGTGGGGAGCTAAGTGGCCAGCACCAGGGACCCCGGATCTGCTATTCCCATCAAGCCTCAGCCATGAGCAGGGAGTCTGGAGCTCTCTCCAGCGGGCAGTGGCTGTGGCTCGGCCCGAGTGAACCCCTCTGTGATCCAAGGCCCAGGACCCCAGCCCCGGGTCGCAGGGAGGGGTTCGTCCTACTCATCCCTGTCCCTTTCCTGCAAGGCTCACGGTTCTTCCCGTGGGCGCATCCTCAAACCTGGGCCCCCGGCGCTCCCAAAGTCATCACAACACTGCAGCTCAGTATGCGCCTGGCTCAGTAACCAGCTGCTATAGACGTGGACCTCGGGGGCCACATTTTACAGCTCAGTTTACAGACGTCAAGGCCTCTGGCTAGGCTCACACAGCTGTCCCGAGGTGCTAGGTGTCCGTCTGGCCGTCGGCGAGGCTTAAACCCAAAGGAACCAAGTCTGAGCAGAAGCAGAACCGGAGGCCGGTCAGGGACGCCTCCGGTTCCGGGACGCTCAGGCCTCTCGGTCTCCCCCTAAGCAGCCTAGGGGTGAACCAGGGCCCAAGTCGAGGGGCAGAGCGCCCGCAGGGTCCCCGAGCCCTCGCGCGGAGCGGACGCCGAGGCCGGGACTCCTCCTCCCCCAAACCACGCGGCGGACCCAGAGCCAGAACCCGGACCCGGAGCTCACTTTGGGCTTGTTGAAGGCGGGCGCCTGCGCCATGGTGTCCGGCGTGCGCACCGGCGCTGCTCCTTCGGCCGAAGCTCTGCGGGTCTCTGCCGATCGGCGGCCGCCAGCCGGACCCCAGCGGACCCTCCGCGGTCGCAGCCACCGAGCTCCTCCATAAACGGCCGGGCCCCGCCTCTGCCCCGCCCCCGCCGGGCCCCACCCCCTCGCCCCAGCCCGGGTCCCTCTGGCCAGGCCCAGAGTTTCTGCAATTCCGAACCCGGAGATTTCCCCGGGGCGCACGCCCGAAACCTGCTCCAGAACCACCTGCGGGCTCGGCCCAGCCGCCTGGTTGGGCTCTGCCTGAGTCCCCGCCCGTCCGGTGACCCTGGCGTTCCCAGCGCTGCCCGGGCGCCCACGGGGTGCAGGCCGGAGCTAGAGGCGGGAAGCCGGTGAGCATCCGGAGCTGCCGAGCTCGGGTTCTGCAAACGTGAGCCGCGCTCGCCGCAGAAACCCACGACACCAGCGTGCAGTTAGAGGGAGGAGTCCGCTGGGGTCTGGGACCTGCTGGAGGGAGTCCACCGGGTGCGGGGGTCGGGGCTGACCGAGAGGGCATTCAGGGCGAGGGGCTCCAGGGAGCTGGGGACAAAAGGCCGGAGTGACCAGACACACGGGGGCAAGAGGGACAGCAGTAAGTCTCCTCCCAGGCGATTACCGGGATAAACCTGCCTGGGCGCAGGCAGACCCAGACCTGCGGGAAGTGCTGACAGCAGTGCTGTGTGCAATAAGAGCGCTGGCTCCCTGCACGTGCCAGCCCCCGCCAGTGGGCGACGAGCGGGAGAATTCAGAGGGCGCACTCTTCTTACACAGCGGTGAAACTGAGCCCTGAGCCGACTTCAGCTACAAATCGCAACAGAGCTACTCAGAAACAATGTTAGATGGGGAAGAAAACAGTGGCAAACATTATACACATTGTGGCACAAGCAATATGTAAAAATGAAACCAATCCCCAATGCAACGAAAAAAGGAAATCAAAACAAAACTACAGCATGCGTGCTTAGATACTGTATCAGTGCGGGGGGGGGGGGGGTGGAAAGCAAGAGAAATAAATGAGAATAGTTATTTATCTCAGGAATGAAGAAGGCCCAGGAGGGTCACTCAGGGACTTTGAGAGTGTTTGGTAAGTTTCCAGTACTAGGTAAAATGCTCCTTGACTTCATCTGTTATAAATAACTGCATCCATCAATAAGGGGGCGGGGGAGGCTGAGGAGTCCGCTGGGGCTGGAGGGCTGGGTTGCAGTCAGATCCAGCGGGGCCTGTGAGACATGGGGAAGTTTGGTCTTTCCCAAGAGCGCTGTGTCATCAGTGGAGAGTTTTAAGTGACTACAAGATGGGACCAAACTTTTATTTAGAAAAAAAATATTCTCCAGCTATTTAAAGTGGAGTCTGGAAGTCATCAGCTTCAGCATTCCGGCAGAGCTGGTTAGAAATGCTGCTCTGCTGCTCCATCCCAGACCTATGGAGCTACTAGAATCTGTATTTTTACAAGATCCTGCCCCCACGTACACACAAACAGCTTGGGTACACAGCACTAGTTGAGTGGTCTGGTGCCCTGTCACAAGGGAAGGCACTGTGTGAATCAGAGGGAGGGCAGGAGAGCAGGCAGGAGCAACTGCAGCCATCTGCAGGATATGGAGACTCAAAAGTCAAGCTACATGTAAGGGGCGAACTTGGCTGGAACTGGGTGGGGTCGTATGTGGGAGGGAGGGGAAAAGCAGTTCTAAAACAATCTGTTCTGTATGTTTTAAGAGCTACTGAGAAATTTTGGGTAAGATCTGTGTGTAACTCAGGGTAATAATGGTGTAACCACGTTTACATACCCTTGGAACCAGGGACCCTGGGAAGCAGTTTATAAACACTGTCTCATTGGATTTGTCTGTCTGCTCTGTGAAGCAGAAACTGTGCTCATTGTATAGACAAGGACACTGAGATCCAGGGAGCAGATGGCCTGCTTGGCTCATGGATTACAAGTAGATTGTAGACCTGAGATGTGCATTTGAACCTGACTGAGAACCTTCGCCGTAGGATCTGTCAAATCTAGCTACTGCCTCTGATATGACATGCAAGCGCCTCTCCAGCCTTCTACTTTCCAGCACATTCTCCAAATCCTGCTGCTCGGGATCACTTGCTGGTCAGGTGAATGTGATTGCAGGTTCCTTACTGTTCCTCTCATTGTGAGATGGACTTTCCTTCTCTCACACTTGGGCTGGTCCAAGTAATCTATGTGAGCGAATGTGGCAGGAACAACAACACCCCTGGACTTCAGAGAGTGAGAAGAGGAGCCTGGCATGGCTGGAGTGGTGCCTGTAATTGCAGTACTCACTCTGAGAGGCTGAGGCAGGATGATTGCAAGTTCAAGCCCAGCCTGGTCAACTTAGTAACTAAACAAGAGCATGTGCTAAAAAATTAAGAGGCTGGGGAGGTAGCTCAGTGCAGAGCTCCTGGTTTCAATCCCCAGTACTTCTTCCTCTCCAAAAACAGATGAGAGGGGGGAGAAGTTACGGTGTTTATTCTCTGTCCTCCCTAATTGTTTCTGGATTGACTGTGTCCCTTTATCCAGGCCAGGGCTCCTAGCAGACACTCTTCCCTCTCCAGCTTGTCCCTGCTTGTCCCTTTCTCCAAGGCGATGCCCCTTTTGTTACAGCCCCAGGTCCTGCCCCAGCGTTTTTACTTTCCCTGAACTCTGCTCTCTGGGCGAGGCTTTCCCCAGAAGGACAGCCTGAATACAGTTTGGAGTGTTTACACTTTATTTGGGAAGAGATCCAAGGGGAGGAAGCGCAGAAATAAGACAGAGCGATGGCAGAACCCAGTATGGCAGATTACCGCACAGGGCTTCTGGAGCTCGGTGCCTTGGGGGTGGTCTGGGAGGTGCTGGGGAAAATACTCAGAGTTGCCCCCTCGGAGAGTAAGGGCCCTTGTCCCCCTCTGCCATTTTTTTCAGTGCTGGGAGTGAAACCTCACACATGCCAGGCAAGCACCCTGCCTCCAAGCTACACCTCCACCTCTCAGGTACTGCATCAAGTATTCCTCCTCCAGAAATTACCTTACTGGCACATTCAGCTTATTCAACAGAACTGGCTAAGCATGGCCGATTGGCTTGACGAGACCTGCAGCAGAGAGACAGGGTAACACTCAGATGCTTGCACTAAGGCGTAGCCGTTGCCAGGGAGACTGATGCCGACCAGGACACAGAGCAACCCTGCCACACCTTTGCATATAATCCTTTATTAAGCTTCTCTCTAAACTTCACTGCATTTGAGTGTGTCACCTGGCTTCAGGCGGATCATGAGCTTCTCATGCAACCCACAGTGGGCTGAGGCCTATTGAGAGCTGGAGAGGGGTCAGATGCCTCGGTCACATTCATGATGACACAGCAGTTCACTCATGTCTGAAAACACCAGAGATGCATCTGTCCTGAAACACGCAGGAAATCTAACTCACATAGCCTTCCTGGAGATGTAATTCCAAGCTTCAAATGACAGAGAAATTAGGAGGGAGAGGTCTGGGAAACACATCTCGGTGCCATACCACATCTGTTAGGAGTATTCCTTCTTTCCTTTTTTTAAAAAATTTTTTATTTAAGGAAAGACAAAATAAAACATAAAATGGGTAGAAATAATATATACTGTCAAAGAAAAAAAACAGTAATAAATCACACTAGTTGATGTTTACATATTGTCCTCTTACAAATAGTTGTTCAAGATACAAAAGTGGAACACATAAGTGGGAATTCAAACGTGAAATTGCAAATAGTTCTATCCAACTATCCAACAAAAACTTAGTAATATGGTTATGAATCCTATACACTTAAACATACATGCAGTTATCCATATCTTCATTTATGTTGAGATTAAACAAACCAAAGCAGACTAAAATCACTCTGGACAAAGAATAATACTATTGCTGGGTGTCACATTCTGACACTCCAGGATCAGCACTGGGTACTGTAGTGTCTTTTTCCCTTCAAAGTATCTGTTCATTTCATCATGTGTCATAAGATCAGTTCTCGTAAACTGTTTATAGATTCTACGCATGCATGAGTCTTAACATGTATTTCTATCCTTTCTATATTAGAGGGGGAACTTCATTTACACAAAGAGTTAAGTGTGACAGTAACTTAGCACCAAGGTGACAATGGCAACTGTTAAAAGTTTTCAGGGGAAATCTGCATGATAAGGGAGGAGAAGCCTCTGAGGTATTGTCAAGGTGACCCTAGCTACTTAGCCCACAGAATGTTATCCATACCAAGCCCACCTGCTGGACACAGAGTGTTTGCTCCTGTAATATAGAGAACCTTTTCTTCTCCTCATCACAGTCCCGGAAGTTTATATTTGTGATCCTGTGGAAAAAGTTATTGGAACTCTAGTGAGTTAATTCCAATCTACCACCTCCATTGTGACACACGGCGGGAATAAAGGCTCTAAGATGTATGTGTAGCTGTGGGGAGCCAAGGAGGTCCTAAGTCCAGCGAGGACGATGACTAAGCTGTCCAAAGGCCTCAACCCTGGGCTGAACCCCGGTTTTATTAACTGGTGAGCAGAGGGGTGGCTGGGAATGAGCGACAATGGGAGTGGCAGGAAGGACATGAAGGCCATGAGCTGGGCTGGGGAGGTGGCCTGAGGTCACCCTATGATGGGCAGAGAGGAGATGCTGGAAGAGTAATCTGCATAACACAATTCGAGGTAGCATTGTATGTTTGGGGGTCAGCGCTTCAGTGCTGATGTGTAATTTTTTATAACCTGGAAGGACACAGTCTCTCATCTCAAAGCTTGATCCCGGCTGATGGTGCGGAGTGTGGCTCTCCCTGCTGCCCGGCTCACGCAAGCTTCTAACGGTGGGGCAACACTGACCTGTCACTTTGTTCCGAAGACTACACATCAGCACTTGGCTAGACTGATTTGTATTGCTTAAACCCAGCTGAGGGGATAGGAAAAGTCTTATCCATCTCTGTACATAGTAATACATGGAAGCAGGACCAGGTTTAGCTAACATGGAGCTAATTGCTCTTCTTACAGAGAGAGTCACCCAGCAGGTCCACCCCACTGTAACAGGTGGAGGGGTTCCCATCCGTCCTGGGGTCCAGGCTTAGTCTACAGCACATGGGTCCCAAGGTTATTCTGAGCATCTTTATTCCAGCCAGTCTGAAGAGGAAGACAATGTTCAGGAGTGTTTAGGGGCTCAGGGGACCCAAGTTCAAAGTGGTATGTGTCACTTTAGCCTATGACAGCCATGTCACATGGCCATTCCAAGATGCAGGAGAGCCTGGACCTGTGCTTCAGGCTCTGCTGCATTAAGGGGCCTCTACCTTGAGAAGTTTGCTTTGCCCCCCTCTCTGTGAGACTTGCTGTCATCTTCCTTGTATCAAAATGTGACATGTCCTTTAGTAACCAGCAAGGTGGATGGTTAATTTTCTCTCTGGCTCTCCAGACATAGCTCAGGGTAGAGACTAAGAGCTTGTGTGTTGGGGTAATGATAGACATATGTCGTTGGTCTGGAGCTCCAAGCCCTCGCTGAGCACAATCTAGTTGCTTTAAATTTCAAGAGGGCAGGTTGATGCCTGAGGGCAAGGAATCCCAAACAGAGGGAAATAAGGCCTTCCCCTCCACACATTCGTACAGAACCCGTCCCAGCTGTAGCTTCTGCCTACTGTGCACCTGCTGTCTGCTGGTATTGCAAGAGGAGACTCACAACAGTCTCCGCAACTTCTCAGCAGCAGACATTGTCTCTGACAACTCTCTGAGTGTCTCATTGTGAGCGGGTACCCTGATCAGCCCCATTGCTGGGGGGGAAGAACTGAAGCTCACAGTGGGCAGAGCTGAAGTAAAGGGCAGCCAGGGTTGGGGGTGGCTGTTAGACATCAGTGCTGGGGCTTGATCTCTGTGGGTATCCAGGAGAAAGCAGGTGAGGTAAGGACAGCAGCCAGGCCCGGGGGGAGAACCAGGCAGGGGCTGGCAGGAGCCCCGAGATTGCATTCTGGCTCTGGTGCGCTCTGTCTGATTGAGAGTTGATCCCTTTGTTTGCTCAGCCCCCAGGCTCACTCTGTTCCACACACTGAAGATGTAGTAGGATTTCCCACCCTACCTGCTCACAGTGCAACAAGGGAACCAGCCCCCCAGGTTGCCCCAGCTTGACCGTGGTTAAGTATGAGTATTTCTCCTTCTGCGGCATTGATGTCTTCACTGTGCAGCTTGAATGAGGGGTTAGGAAGTCAAGGGTTGCCACATCCACCTCTGACGAGTAGGCATGGAATGCAGATGGTCAGGCGCCTCCACTCCTCCAGGCAACAGCTTTGGGCAAGGCCTCTGAAGCTGAATTTCCTCATCTGTGCCGTGGAGATAGCGCATGTGCATGCTAACTCACAGGCTAAGCTGCAGGCATCCCGAGTCCCTGAGTAGCTCATGGACACAACTGGCTCAAAGCATTGCCCAGGATGAATCTCACTCACTGGGTGAGGAGAGCATCCTCCAGCAATATGAGACATGGGGGTTTGGCAATGAGGGGGCATTAATCCAGGGTTGCCAGACCCTCAAGAGAAGCCAGAAGCAGTAATTTCAATATTTAAAATGTATATAAATATTTTGAATTCTCCTAATTTTTCTTTTTTAGGAGAAGGTCTTTTTGAAAATAAGTCTCGCCATATGCAGTAGTTTAGAATGGCCTTAATAAACCTGTTAAATTGCCTTGGCTTGCACAGAACTCAAATTCACCCGCCTCAGCCTCCTGAGTCCGAAAGTTAGACGCCTGCACCATGAATCCCACTGAATTCCTAATTCTTAAAGTCTAGGACCTAAAGAAAATATTCATTTGCTGTTTTGCCCCTGGACCCGTGGACTCTGCCCTCCTGGTTCTGAGCTTCTGGGATCTCTGAAGGGAAAAAAGATAAGACAGAGATTGTCAATTAGCTCATACTTCAACTCAGTGGACATGGAATTAGCATCAGCTGCACACAACAGAAAATCCCCAAGTGATAGCAGTTGAAATAAGATAGAAGTTTATTTTCCCTACATGTGAAGGAAGCCGAGAGCCAGCCAATGCAGAGTCCAGGTGCCAACAGCACCTCTGTGAGGACGGATCTTTCCATCTCTTCCTCGTCATCCCTAATGTGCGACCCTTATCTGCATCTCCCAATATGGTTGCTGGTGCACTGGCCATCACATCTGTGGTCCAGAGATCAGTGGGGAGGAAGAGCTGAAGATGCTAGTGCTTCCCTCTTTTACAGATCCAGAGCTCTGGTTTTTTTCATGATTTCCATTTATAAAGTCGCATCACCACATTTAATGCAAAGGAGACTGAGAAGCATCTTGCAGTTGGTGCCTAGCTAAAAATCAAAGTTTTGTTATTAGAGAAGGCGGTAGATATGGGGAGCCGTATCTGACACTCACATACCTGGTGGGAGGAAGTGTATGGATAACAAGGAAGCGGGGTCAGCAGGACACTAGAGGCTGCTGCCCATGGCACCTCTCATTGCATAGGTCTTTGAGCCTCTTTGTGACCAAGAGGGAAAAAAGAAAAAAATAAGACAGCAGGACAGACAGAGGCCATGTGAGTGTGACAGGGACAGTGACAACTTGCCAGGGAGCTGTGCGTGCGGCTCAGTGCGCACCATGTCAGCTGCCTCTTTCCAGCCTTTCTAGTAAGCAGGCTCCTGACTGCACCAGCTGGGGCGGGGGAACTGGCTACCTAGTTGCTCCCAAGCGATCTCCAGCTGGCCTTCTGCCTGCAGTGCTGCCCCATGCCTCTCAGTCCTCGGGGGTGTCTGGTCCCTCCAACCGCTGAGCCTTTCTGAGGTTCTGCAGGTGGTCTTGTGTCCCGATGGCTCCCCCAGGACAGCCAGGTTTCTTGCTATCTCTCCCTGAGCCCGGGCACGACTCTGTCACAGCTCCAGCTCTTGCCCACCTTCCCAGGCAGGGCCTCGCCTCATTCCTCTCCGAATTTCGGCTGGACTCAGCAGGACTCTGGCCAGGGGATCTGAGTCCATGTGCAGCGCATTCCTCAGATGTCCTTTTAGCCTTTGATGAGTTTGGATTCAAGGCTGGGGATGACAGCCAGTCATTTCTATATTTGGCGCATCAGAGCTAATCTCCCCTGCCAAAGATATCGTGGGATAATCTCCCCACCAAAGTTACCTGTCAATCACTGGGACAAAATACCTGACGCACACAACTCACAGGAACAAGTGTTTGTTTTGGCTTGTAGTTGGCTGGTCCCTTTGCTATGGGCCTGAGGCGAGGCAGAACACCATGGTGGCAGGGTGGGTGGAGCAAAGCTCTCCTCTCATGGCAGCCAGGAAGCGGAGAGGGACAGAAAGGCAGACAAGACATCTGTCCTTCGGAGGCACCCTCCAGTGACCTGCTTCCTCTATGGCTCCTTGAACTCACTGAGAGCTAACCCATTCGGGATCCTGTCATCTCCCGAGCTCCCACTTCTGAACACTGCTGTGCTGAGCATCAAGGCCTTGGTACAGGAATCTTGGGACATTGCGTGTTTGGGCCATGACAGGCAAATTCCTGCTGTAGTTACAGTGGAGGCCAACATGAATGTCCAAGGGAAGCCTACGCAGCCTCCTCTCCCTGCAAACCTTCCAGGACAGTCAAGGGCTGGGGACAGATGCAATGCCCGGCCAAGGCCAGTGCAGGTGTTGTTCCTCCGGTGTCCTTCAGCCTTTGATGAGTTTGGATTTCTCAGGTTCCACCCTGTGTCTTGGCTGAGTGTCTGCTGGCTGATGAACTATGTTGTATGGGCAATTCCCATCTTCAAGACCTGGACTCCCCTTAGTGGGATTCCATGATGCTCATAGGAGAAGAGGCCAAAGCCAGGGTGACCAACTGTCCTGTTTCGCTGGCACAGAGGAGTTTCCTGGAATGACGCAGGGTTTTTAGTCCTAAAACCAGAACAGTCCCAGGGAGAACCAGAATGGCTGGTCACCTTCCTGGGTGTGCTCGCATGGTTTAAAATGATTATCTCTCCCAGCCACCCCACCCCTGCACTTCTTTGCAAGACAGGTGGTGCAGACTTAGAGAGCTGGCTCTGGAACCAAGAGGCCTGAATGCAACTCTCAGCTCCAGGCCTCTCTAGCTGTGTGTCTTTGATCAAGTCACAGAACCTCTCCCTATCTCAGCTTTCCTAGCTATAAAATGGGAAGGATAATAAATTTCACCTCAGAGGATTAGTCAAAGGATGAAGTAACTTGGACAGGATGGTGTCCATAACCCAGAAACCTCACCAGCTGCAAAGAAAGAAGGAAAAAGTGTCTGCAGGGTCCAGGCCTGGTGGACATGAGCCACAGGACAGCAGTCTCAACCCACTGGATTTCGAAGTGTGGTGATCCAGTTAGTACTGACCTTTACCACGTCAAGCTAGTTCCTTGTAGATGTGCAGATGCCATCAGAGCATGAATAACTGGAAGAATGCTTTGCTTTTGCCTTTCCACAGTCTAACCTAGAATGCCTAAGTGAGCGGAGAACAATGAACAACTTCTGCTAGTCCATTGACCGAAGCAATGAGCAACAACTTACTATAAGCCTGGTCTTTGTCTTTCTATCTGTAAGACCAGACTTCCAGAATGCCACTCCTAGAATAGTCATTGGGGGCCATTGTCACTTGCGGTTCCTAGAAATTCCTTCTCTTAACCACTCCTGTGAGATTCTGGCAACTGCATACCTTGGAACAAATCTTCTCCTTGACATCAGCAAACTCACGTCTTCTACATTTCCCAGCTCTGGAAAAGCAGCTGCATTAGACGGCTTTCTGACACTGTAACAAATACTTGAGATGATCTAGTTACATAGAGAAAAAGGAAGTTGGTTGTAGTAGCAAATGCCTATATAATTCTAGCATTCTAGGAGGCTGAGGCAGGAAGGCTGAAAGGTCCAGCCCAGCCTGGGCGACTTAGTGCAATGCTGGGACACATCCATCTGCTCCTGCATGTGCTCTGCCTGTTTTGTCTCCTTCCCATCCCTCTTCCAACATGGATGCTGTCTGTTCAGTCTCAGGGAGCCTCCGCTGGGGCCCCATTTGGTGTCCCTGTCACAGGACTAAGCCCACAGGTGGAAGGGAGATTTTGTTGTTGTGCTCTCCTTGGATGAAGTCGGAGTTAGCAGCTCTCATCCAAGGGTTCCTGATGCTGCCACTGCCCAGGAGGGTTTGTCATGGAACTTAACCCTGTCCTTGAGCTCATAAGCCAGGTTCTTCCGATCCTTACCAACTTGTGTACGTGTGTGAGTGCAGAAAAAGCTTCCAAATGCCTGCTGACAGCAGATGGATGGGACCTGGGGACAACCTTCTCAAAAAGGGTGTGCAAGAATGAGCCCGGGCCCTTTTCAGCATGTTGTTCAAGCCCGATCTAAAATTGTTTGTTGGAGAATGGGCCAACAAGCTGTAGAAAAATCCAATGAGCCAGTGTATTTTGAAAAAATAAAACAAAGCAAAAAGACCTCTAATGATATGCAAGTGTGGAAGGTGTGAACTGTCGCCTTCCGCAGACACTGAAGCCATCCAGACAGTGGGGTTTGTAATCACCCCGTGGTGCTGACAATCCTGACCCAGGAAGCTGCAGGAGGGGCTGTTTCTATGCTCCCCCTCCTCACTTGTTCTGTCCACATGGATACAGCTTCAGCAGGGATTGCTTAGAAATGCACAATGCACACACATCCTTCTCTCACAAGGGGCAAAGGTTTTTAAATCTAGAACAAACAAGATAGTGAATACAACTAGAACGTACAGACTTAGACTTCTATGACAATCTACAGACTCTCAAACCCGTTCCCGGCATGATATCCTAAAATGACTGAAACCTGTTATACATTAACAAAAGGAAAAATAGCTTTAGATTGTCCTATAGAGGCTCTCACAGATACTCATGCAGACCAATTAGGCATTAAAAAATACTCCTTGAGCTGGCTGTGGTTGACCTAGACTCTTGGGAGGCTAACTGAGGAGAATTGTTAAATTTAAGGCCAGCTGTAGCCACATAGTGAGACAAAACAAAATGCCCTATTAGTTACCCTATTAGTTAAAGGGCTCTTCCCTAAAATCTAATTAAGTAGAACCTAGCCGGGCATAATGAAAATGCCTGTAATTCCAGCACTCCGGGAGGCTGAGGCAAGAGGCCCTCAAGTTTGAGCTTAGCCCAGACTATTCAGCAACTTAGTGAGATCTTGTCTCAAAAGAAAAAGAATAAAATTTTAAGAAAGAGAAGGGACTGGAGGCCTTTGATCCAATCAATAGTATGGGAAGATAAAATAGAAGGAAGAAAGGAAAGGAAGAAGGAAGGAAGGAAGAAAGGAAGAGAAAGAAAGAAAGAAAAAAAGAAAAAAAGAAAGAAAGGAAGGAAGGTAAAAGGGCTTAAACTGGGCCTTTGATGATGAATAATGGTGTTTAGATCTAAGTTCTATAAAGTATAAATCTTATATCATGCTTACAAGAGCCATGTATTTAAAGAGGATAACTTACAGTAGAATGCTTGCCCAGCTTATACTAAGGTCCTGGATTCAACCCCAGTACTGAGGCGGGGCCAAACTTAGGGCTGTGCAGTTGACGGAATTGCTTATGGATATGGAATAAATGGTCAAACGATTGACAGTCTACAGGGAAAGAAAAAAGTAGTAGGAAAGTAGCAAATTAAGAACCTAAATAAAAGTTGTGTTTGTTTACTTCTGTGTATACTCTTGTACATATGTGTGCATACATGTTTGTATATTGTATAATATAGCTACTGATAGGCTATGTCCATGCATGTATTTTTATATTATCTACATGGTACCAAACTGACTTAGCAATAAATATGTACTCACAAACTAAATAAAATGAATGCAAGTTATTTCCAAAGTTTCCATGACTTGGGAAATAATCTTAAGTAAATAAGGCAAGTTTAACACTTACTGTTTACTAATAATATTATAATAATATTAGTAAAACAGCTATAACTTCCAGTGAACAAGATACCTGACTAATTCACTCAGGGGATTTTTTGTTTTTTTGTTGGTTTTGGTACTGGAACCTCGTGCTTAGAGCTTTTGCTTAGGAGATGACTGCCTGCTGTACTCAAGCCTTGAAAATGGTTATCAGTCATTGATGATGACTAGGTAGATTTGTTCAGAGGCTCATAAAATTTCCATGAGCGCTTGATATAACTACTATGAATGGTATAACTACTAAGATGAATGTTTAGAAAAAAGTATACTTTTTTTAGAATTAAATTTTTATTTTAAAAAGAAGTAAAACAGAAAAAAAAGGATAGAAATGATACAGAATTTCAAAAAAGAAAAGGAAAAAAGTAGGGGGAAAAGTAGGGAATTAACACTTGGTATTTCAGGTTACAAAATCTAGATACAAAAATGATACGAACTGCTCTTTTTGATGAACTAAGAGATCAGTAGTATAGTTACCTGACATACATATACATACATAAATTTATATGTTTACCAACATACATATAATCTTTTCCTTTCTTCTTTTTTTCTAGCCCAGTTGTTCTGTTCTTTTGAGCGCTTCCTTTCCCTTTATTATAATTTATATTGTACATTTTGGATTTATTACTAAAGCATACTTTCAAAGCTTTTCTCGGTAGCTGAAAATCTAAAGGTAATGCTACACCAAGTTAAGTAATTTTCATTAGCTGTCTAAGGTTATTTCTAAATAAGTAAAAATACTCATGAGCAGTAATTTTGTCTAATTCAGAGGTCCTATAACTGAATGTGATGGGTTTGCGTCTCGGTCAGTGCAAAGCAACAGAGAGATCAAACAGTGGATACGGTTTTCTTGTGACAGAACACAGGGGTTATTTGCAAAGCAATGTTCTCCCTAAACAAAGGAATTTTAGTGGAGATTCTATATATATTCAATAGGAGGGTCTTTTTTTCTTTTCTTTTATTTTTTTGGTACCAGGGATTGAACTCATGATCTCATGCTTGCTTGTGCCACTGAGTTAAATCCTCAGCAGGAAGACTCTGATCATGGCTGTTTAAGGTCAGAGGTCATGCACAGAAAGGGAAGAGGCCACAGGAACACTTCTGGGCATCATCACTTCAGGCTCCCTCAGCCTGGACCTTCATTCACACTGAGCTACATCCATCCCAGCCCTTTTCAATTTTATAGGTTTACTTATTTATTTTTACTTTAAGACAGGGTTTTGCAAAATCACCTAGTGGCCAAGGCTGGGCTCAGACTCACCATCCTCCTGCCTCAGCTTCCCAGGTATGCATCACCACGGCCAGGCTTGGTTTAACATTGTAAGGAGCCAACGGTATTCTGAGTTGCCTAAAACCAGCAGTAGAGTGACTTGGTGACCCTAATCTCGAACAACCTTAAATCATCAAGGAGTGCCTCTCAAGCCTCCTCCTCCAGGGCTGCAAAGCCCTTGTCGTCCAGTTTGCTCAGACCCGACCTGGTCAGCCTGGAGCCTGAGTCCGCCTGGCTGCGGAGCTGCTCGCTGCTGCACTCGGTGCACGAACTGTAGGCCTCTGGTCTTCTGCCGGTGTCCCCCCTGCTGCACGGGGAGGAGGGTTCACTGCAGAGATCGCTCCACGGCCAGAGTGTCGAGCTTTGCTTTCTTAGCTGACGAAGATACAGTCGAGAAACTTCTGCACTCCGGTCTAGCTCCTGCACCAGCAGAAGTTCCTCTGCAGCTTGCAGGAAATGCTTTCCATGCTGTCCAGGCTGTGCTCCAAGTACACGGCAGTCACAGCTTGCCCTGTCGGGTTCCAGGCCTGTGTGGGGGCTGCACAGCAAGAGGGGCTAGTTGTCTGAATATGGGTTTAGCAATACCCGACACCTAGGGGGAAAGGTTTATTTAGCTCACAGTTTGTAGAGGTTTCAGTCCATAATGGGTCGGGTCCAAGGCAAGGCAGCATGGCAGAGGGGTAACTGTTTATGGCAGTTGAAGTCAGCAAAAGCAACAAGGGAGAGGAAGACAGGCCTCTTCCAGTCTCATACTGCGTCCAGTCTACTGCGATTAGGGCGGCGCCATGCCAAATCAGTGGGCTGCACCCTGAAACCCAGCACTGCACCACGAATCAATAATACACACTAGATTCAAAAAACCCTGTGACCGCATGAGGCTTTGGGGGAAATCTAGACACAAACCAGGAAGAAAACATAGTAAGAAATCAGTAATAATAAAAAGAATTGTAGGTATGAGGATGTATTTCTGGCAAAAAAAAGATATAAAGAATATCTGTTTGTGACAAAAATCTTGTATGATCAAAATGATAAAGAAAAAAAAAAGGAAAGTAAATTTTTGTCCCTAGGTAGAATATTAATGTGTATTAGAAAAAAAATAAACATTTAAGCAAGTTATATAAGGTTCATGCACAATGAACTTTATAAAAGAAATTTATATCTGAGCAGGATTAGTCAAAACCAAAGAGAATTATTTATAGTTTTTTAAATTAAGCCTTTATAAAGTAATGCAAAACAAAAATTCAGACATCTGTGTTAAAACATGGCTTAAAGTACTAATTTTTCCCTACTACAAATAGTGAAAAATTTTTCTTCACTTTAGGGTAAATTGTTTAGGGATTCTGTGGTTTTTTGCAATATCCTGAAGATAAAATCCGCTGGGGATTTCAACTTTAAGCAAGCATTGAGGTTGCTTCTTCCCTTCCGATTTTGTCAGAGGGTTATTTACTCAAATTGGAGTTGACTTTTATGGTGGTCCTGATGGGTACCAATGGTCCTTCCCACCTTAAACCATTTCCGGACTCCTCCTGTTGGGTACACATTGACTCTTGGACTCCAGCGTAATTCTTAGTTGGTGGTCTTCGGCAGTAGGGACAGTCCTGAGATCACGAGTTCAGCGTGTTCTTTTGCTGGACCCCACAGCCTGTTCATTCTTGCTTGCTTTCAGATACTTGTGTTTTGTGTAACCCCGCCATTTCAGTCCTGCTACTGAAACCAGAATTAGGGGTGGCCTGAAGACTGGGCATGACGCAGGAACTGAGCACCCTTGTGCAACCAAGGCCCGATGCACCCTGAGACACCTAATGCTGCCTGCAACTCAGCCCTCCTCACCCGCAGCCTCCTCTCCCTCCTATGTGGTACGTGACTGCCCAGGAATGAGCCTTCGTAGAGATAAGGAGGTTTTCCACAATTTGTTAACAATAATCAGTCATCACTGTTTTCAGTGAAAAGATCTGGATCAAAAGTGGGAGGTGAAAACATTAATAAACAAGGAGACTCTGCAGATTCCTTCAGGCTGCAGGACATGCTTGTGGGAAAGTTGTCCTGGCCACCCAGATTCTGAAGTCTCATGATCTAAGTAATTTTAATCACGAAGCATTTCATTTTAGTTCCTGGAAGACGTGCTGACACCACTGGAGTAGTAATTTGAAGAATGGGCCAGGTGTGGTGTCATAGACCTATATATAATTCCAGCACTCTCGGAATCTGAGGCAAGAGGATCATAAATTTGAGCCCAGTCTGGGCAACTTAGTCGAACAAGGAGACCTTATCTTAAATAAAAAAGACTGAGGATATAGCTCAGTGTGGAAGCTCTGGTTTCAATTCCTGGTATGGTATTGCCAAAGATTTTTGTTTGTTTGTTTAGAGAATGCCTTGCCTCGTTCCTATTTATCACCGTATCTGACTAGGAATGTGTAACATACATGCACATTACTGATCCATGCTAATTATTTTGAGGTACTAGGGTTGGACCCATGGGCACTCCACCACTGAGCTACATCCTTAGCCTTTTTTATTTTTTTGCCAGGCTGGCCTAGAACTCGGGATCCTCCTGCCTCAGCCACCTTAGTAAGTGGGGTTGCAGGCATGCATCACAATGCCCATTTGATGGTATTATATTTTTATTGCCAAAGCAATTATAACAAACAACTTGCGTAATTCTATATCAACACATTTTTAAGCTCAGACTCCTTGAATGTCATGTTAGACCACTGTTTCTGGGTAGCTAAAATAAATGCTTTCCTAGATTTCTTGGATTAAGTGTACCCCCTCTCTTACACATTTATGTCAGATGCTTTAGGCTGACAACCTAAACTCTGATGTCCCAGAATAACTTGGGTTATTTTGCCCAGAAGATTTTGCCTCTCAGAAGTGGGGAGAAGGGATTACAATCCATGTGAGGGTTTACTACTGCTGTCCTGTAATGCGGATCTGGTGTGACTGCTGTCTAATTGTCCTTAAGAGCAACTAAGTAAGAGCTTTGGTGTCCCAGGCCTCCTTGGAGTCTTGGAGTTTTCCAGCAAGGCTTTTCTCAGCAACCTCTGAAGGCTGAGGGGCACTGCTTTCCTCTTTCTCTGCCCGGCTTTCGCAGTGATATCTCCCTGCTCCTTCCAGAAGGCTGTGACTGGTGGAGAGAAGGGGGGGGGAGGGGGAGGGGGAAGGGGAAGAAGGGGGAGGGGGAAGGTGATATTGCTTTCCAGTTTAAGACTCTGAGCATCTTTCCAGCCTCAGCTGGGAGAGCCAGCTGGTCCCCAGCCTGGGAGAATACGCACGTTGTGGGAATGTGATGGCCGTGTCATTGGCAAGGCTGTCATGGGATCCAGGCAGTCACCTGGTCTGGCAGGGGAGATAGCAACATCCAGAGGAACTCCATGACCCCTCTGCCTGGGCGCCCACAGACATCTACGTGGCACAGCTACCAGCCAAAAAGAGTCAGAGGGAGGTCCAGGGTGTGTCCTCTGGGTGTGCGCTCTCTGAGAGCTATAGGAAATGCTTGTTTCAACAGAACATCAGGGAACTACAGTGTCTTTGAGAGGAGAAGAAAATCTTCCCCTGAGCTCAGCCCAACTATGGTGAGGGGTCCTCCAGGGATCCCTGCTGTCCAGGGTCATAAAGTCCCTGCCAGCCCTGTTGAGACACATTCTTGGCCCAGCCACCTCCACATGGAGTTAGTCTGAAAATTTGGTTCTTTCCAGATTTTCCTGGGAGGGAAGCTTGGCTCTGGCCTCCTGTGGACAGAAACTTCAGCAATTAAGGGTGTGAGCCCTTTCCTAAGAGGAAGAGAGACCCAGAAGGAGCACTGAGTTCCCTCCAGGACCTTTCCAGCTCTTCCCCCACTTCCCAGGCCAAGGTGGATCTGTACGGCCCTCCAGGGCTGAGGGTGAGCCCCAACCCCTTTCCCTGGGCAGCTCTGCTGTCCCAGGGCCCAGGAGCGTCCTCTGGGTCTTCTGCACCTGCCTACCAGACAGGAAGCTTGTGGAGGACTGTGGGGAGGCTGGAGGGACCCGGCAAGAAGGGGATTCGGCTTACATCAGCTACAGATCATTGGCAGGGTGAGCCAAGGGGCCCAACTAACCGCAAGGAAGGCTGGGAAAGGCCATCTAGCTGTGTGTCTGGAAGAGGACAAGGGTTTGGTGAAAGCTTGCCAAAGTCTGCTGCAAACTGGGATTTTTTTGTGGTATCTTCTAGTTTTTAAATACTGTCAAAAAATTCAATTCATAAAAAAAATTGTATGGGTTGAATAATACCTGTTCAACCAGGAATGGTGGCACATGCCTGTAATCCCAGCACTCAGGAGGCTGAGGCAGAGGATCACCATGAGTTCAAGGCCAGCTGGGGCTACATAGTAAGATACTATCTCAAAAAACAAAACAAAACAATTGTTCATTAACCATTTGGCCACAAGTTTGGCCACTGCTTGTGACTCTCGGTTAGAGTCTTACTTTACCCGAATGAGCTGTGGTTCTATAGAGACAGGCAATGATTCGTGAGATGGTTGATTTCTTTTATTCACAGAGTCCTTCAACAAACATCTATTGGACTTTGACTCCATGCCTGGCCCCGTATTAGCCTGCAAGGAAAGAAGATGATCAGAAAAACTTGAAGGAATTTTTACCTCTGGTAGAAAATACTTGTTTTGTTTTGTTTAAGAGTCTTGCTGTGTTCTTGAAACTAGCCACAAACTCACAATCTTCCTGCCTCAGCCTTCTGAGGCACAGAATTATGAGTGTGTGTTATGCCTGACAGACACAGTGTTTGATTTTAAAATTAAATTTTAGGTGCTGGGAGACAGCTCAGTGGTTTGTGTGAGGCCTGGTTTCAATCCCTAGTCTTGGGGGGGGGGCTCTGAAAAACAAAACGAATCCTGGAGGTTTTTGTTTTGTGTGTTTGTTTTGCCTGAGCATTCCATTTAGAAGTGAAGAATTCTAGGCTGGTCCTCAGGCTCCCCTCGGTGATCTGGGGATAATGGCGCCTGTCCTGCAGGGGACCAGCAAGCAAGAGCAGCACGGAGAAGAGTCTGGCATGCAGGGCTTTGCTTCCTGTTCTCAGGCTGCGCCTGGGGTGAGCCGGGGCTGATGACCTCACAGATGAGGCTTCCAGACGGTCCCTTAATCCTCAGCCAGCGTTTGCAGAATGTGACCCTGGGCCAGGCTCATGCTAGGGTCCGGCGGTGGGAAAGTCTGGCCCCGTGTAAGAGGAACTCCAGATGCGCGGACAGCTGCCTTCTGACCTCTCCAGTGCACAGGCAGAGGGAGGAACCCAGGCTCATTCCAGCACCACATTACAGGGATGACCAGGTCCATCTTCTAGGCAGCACCCACAAAGAAGCGTTAGCAGAGGTTTTGCAGGCCCTGGGTGGGGTGGGGGCTTGAGACCTCTTGGCCTGCAGAGAAGAAGTGAGTTCCCTCTCTCTTTCTTTTTTTCCTTTTTCTCTTTCTTTCTTTGTCTACTGCCTCCCCCCACCACCCCAAAACCAGGGACTGAGCCAAGGTCCCGTACCACTAAGCTATATTCCAAAGCTTTATTTTTTATTTTGAGACAGGGAGTCACTAAGTTGCATAATCTCAATTTTATGATCCTCCTGCCTTGGCCTCCTGAGTAGCTGGGATTAGGGCACATATTACCACCCCTGGCAGTTCCTGTGTTTCTAGCAGAGAACCAGACAGAGAACCACCTTGGTAGAGGAACAGGTTTTGTTCTTTTGTTTTTTCCCAGTGGTATTGAGAATTGGACCCAGGAGCATTTTACTACTGAGTTGCATTCCTAGCAATTTTTACTTTTAAGACAGTCTCACTGAAGTCGCCAAGTTGCCAGGCTGGGCTTCTGATCCTCTTGCCTCAGTCTCCCAGAGTGCTGGGATTACATACTAGAGGCAGCATGCCTGCAAGGTTTTCATTAGCTCAGGTGCAAAGGAAAAAGAAGGCTATGGGGGACAGGACACTTGGGGTATGGGGGTGCATGACTTTTATGGCATCTATGAGGCAGGCAGGGACCTGACCTCAGAGTCTTCACACGCTGAGGAAGAGTTTCTAAACGGCCTGTGCCATTCTCTCTCGTGTCCATGCAGCACGGCGCACTACCACCTTGTGTGTTTAAGTCTCCATCCTGGGGTGGGTTTTTTACTGTGCTAACAGTAAAGGTAACTGCAGGTTATTTAATGATTAGTCTGCCTATGTATTTGTCCCTTTACTACCTTAAATTTGTCCCTGGGAAATTCCCTAATTGGGCTTTGGAGCAGGGCAGATCACTCACCCCCTTCCCTCCCTGGCTTTGATTTTAATGATCTTGTGGGTTCGCTCTGGCTTTCTGTTATCTCTGCTGACTGTATAATGTTTGGAGGTTGAGCCACCCTCCTATCTCCTGCTGTGTTATCCTCATTTTATAGTCTTGAAGACTGTTCTACTTTTAATGTTGAAGTCCCTGGCATGTGTGTTCACCCCAGAAGACTGCAGGCTTGCCTAGCCCCAAGGAAAGGAGGAGCGTGGGGGTACAGACAGCTAACCTGTCCTGGAGGAAGTGGTGCTCGAGTGGAGGGGACGCTGGGGAGTCGGTGACCAGGCCCATCAGGGTGGGAGAACAGGGATTTCGTTCTGGGCAGTGTGGATTTGCCAGATTTCCCACGGTTATGGATTAAAAACTGGTGATCAACTTAGCACCAGCTGAATTAAATCAGTGTGGTGCTTTGTGTAGATGGGCCATCTGAGGAAAGTTGCCAGCATAAATAGAGACGTGGAGAAGAGCAAGGCATTGTGGGTTCTCCTAAGTGTTGTTGTTTTGAGCCATTGGTTCTCCTGGAGGAGCTCGTCATGTTGGCTTCCCCAGTATGGATTATTATCAGAGGAGCACAGGACCTTGTTGCTGAGAATGGTTGGGTTCACTTTGGGGGAGCTCTAGTCCTTACACTGAGCATAGCTTCCTGGCTCTGGAGGGGAAGATATGTGCCGTTTAATCTCCAGGAGACACTTGTCACGCTGGCTTCCTGGCATGTACTCAGCTGTTCTCATTGTCAGAGGAGCTCAGGACTTCACTGTCACTGAGGATGGCTGTGGTGCTTTTCAGGGCAGACCTGGTCCTTATTTTGAGTGTGACCTTTTGGCTCCAGTATAGAACCCTCAACTTACCAGCATAGCTCCTTCACCCCACTGGCACAGATTTTCTAGCTTCCACCACTAACCTTTGGGCCTTCCCAGCGTAGATCCACAAAACAGACTGGCAATGAGTCCCTGTTGTGGGCTCTAGACCTCCAGCTGGACTCATGGGAGGCTTGTCAGGGCTCTAGCTCTTCAGCTGGATTCATGCAGGACATTACTGTGGGATCCAGGCCCTTGGCTGAATAGTCTAGATCTTCAGTGTTGTGGACAAATTTTCTGGACTTTCTCATATGTAACTGCATGACTGTCATAAAATAATAATATAAATTCTGTGCCCTGAAACTGTTCTCTCTACAACTCTGAGTACAACACCTATGAACATCACAAAACTTAAACCTTAGAGCTGCTCATGTGTCAAATGCCTTCCAGGGACCCGAGAGAGATGCAGCAGAATGCACTTGGAATCACTTGCTTTTGTAGAATTTGCCAAATTCAGATATTGTAACTGTAATTGATGGAGAATGCTTCCTCTGGCCTCTCCAACTTCCCTCTCCACCGTACCGCCCCTCTTTTTGGGTGTTAATGGAGTGGTGGGGACATTTTTTGTGATGTAGCTAAGGAAGAGCTGCCATGGAAGAGCACCACAGATGGAAATAACAGAAGTCAAAATACACAGCGATGCTGACAACAAACTGATTAAGAAGTGATATCAGTTCAAAGAGGTTTTTGTTTTTGTCTTTGTCTTTTTCCTTTTTATCGGTACCCGGGATCAAACTCACGACTGCCTGTTTGCGAGGCAGGCGCTTATGCCACTGAGCTAAATCCCCAGCCCCAGTTCAAAGAGTTTTTAAAATTAATAATCAAAGAAATACGAAAAGTCTGGAAATCTCACAGCTTTTAGATGAGACACTCTTGAGAAATGGTTTTCTAATTTTGACAAGAATCCTAAAATTTTATGACTCTCCCAATAAAGAGCTGAGAAGCTGAGACTCTTCTAAAATGTCAACCATAGAAAAGTTTTGATCAAAATGCCAAGAAAAGACAAAATTAGTTTTTTTCTCTAAAGAAAGTGCCTGACAAAATCAAGATCCTATGAAGAAGTTATCCTAACAGTATACGGCCGAAATATAGAAATGAAATTGTTATAAATGCTATTGTCCCAATCATGTAAACAGTGATAGTTATGTAACCTAAAATGAATATTATGTAAGCTTACGTTTACAGTTACTATGTAACCTACCGCCTTGGACAGCACTGTTATTAGTAGCTGGGAACTCTTGATGATTCTGTTGCCAAACATGGGAGGGAAACTTGGGATCCTTACCAAACGAGACCAAGGAGTTAATACTCATTTCCTTCAATCCCCACTGGCACGGCAATCCTCTCCCTGACCCCTGACCGCTGAGCCTCTGCCCTGCATTCTTCCTGGGATGGGGAACTCACTCCTCTCCACAAGTCTCTACCATCATGGGTTGAAACTCTGGTTTGGGGAAGTTCTTCTGCTGAGCTGATTGTTAACTGCAGTTCTCCTTGGCTCCTGCTCTTGTACTGAGTCTGAACTGCTTCTTTCTATTTCACGATAGCACTGTAGACTTTGAGAAGGCGGCACTGGAGCACCCAGGATAACCAGACTTCCTTCAGCAAACCATCTTCTGGCTTGACTTCCAGAGTTCAGGATCCTTCTCATCTATATCGCAAAGATTTATCTACTTCTCTTAAATACATAAGGATAGTGCTCAAAACAGCTAACACACATGGGCTGCTTACTTCGCACAGGACCCTTAATCCCCATGGCAATCCTAGAAATGGGTCAAATTGTGAAGCCCAGCTCACGGAGGAGAGGATGGGGTCCTAAGAGGTTAAACAGGAAGCTAGCGTCCGGGTAGTGCGATCCAGCTTTCTGACATTAGAGGCCAGGTCCTCAGCCACCCCCACAGGGGCTGGAACGGGGGAATTCCAGTCTGTGTAGGCAAGAATGACATCTATTTTTTCTATAATTAGTAAAGGTCATTTATCCAGGAAGATTTTTTAAAAATTAATTTTATTGGTATATTTTAGATATATATAATGATAACATTCATCACGAGGAATGTGCACCCACGCATGATATAATCGTTTTTTACCCCATCCCCTCGCATCCCTTCCAGCCCTCTTCCCCTCCTTATTTATAAAAGCTTTGTTTCCATTTCTTTCTTCTAGTCTCTTTTTTCCATTTTCCCTTCCTTCTTCCCCCCCAGTCCCTTTCCCAGTTTCTCTTCCCATTTGAACATTTTGTTCCTATTTCCCAATGTCTATTATACATTCTGGTTTTTTTCACACCAGAGAAAAAATGCAGTCTTTAAACTTGTGTATTGGATCTATTTTACTTAAGAGTATAGTCTCAAGGGGCATCCTATCAGGAAGACTTGATAGTCATAATTATGTATGTGCCTAATAACATTTCAAAAGGTATTAAACAAGACTGGATAGAATTACTTAAAAATCAATAGAATTACAGGGGGAAATAGAGCCCACACTGACAGTTGATCTATGTCAAATATACTTAAAATTTTAAAGATTATCACAATGAAAGACTTATTGCTATTAATCCCCCTCAAAATACTCTCTGTCACTTCCAATATACTTATCCCATCATCCTGGCCACTTTGTGAAGCAGGTCTGGAGGTCCTCTTTAATGAGTGTCTTTGGTCCCATTATCATCCTTGCCTCACTGTCCTGAGTGGATTGAAAATATTTTCCATTCATGGTCATTTGGACTTTGGGAAGGAATCAGAAGTTGCACAATGTCAGATCTGGTGAATGATGTGGATGAGAAAACCCTGTAATATTTTTGTTTTTACAAGCCTGTTTTTCCATTGGTTGACACTCGGCAATAGCTTTTGCTCTGTGTGTGTGTGTGTGTATTAAAATCGCATAAGAACCCTATTTAAGGTAGACACACATTGTAATTTATAGTTGTGGTAAAATACACATCACACAAAATTTGCCATCTTAGACACGTTTCAGTGTATAGTTTAGTAGTGTTAATTTCATTCACAGTGTTGTACCATGTATCTCCAGAACTTTTACATCTTGAAAAGCTGAAATTCTGCACCCATGGGCAAGAGCTTCTCCTTCCCCTGCCCTAAGCCTCTGCTGGTTACCATTCTTCCCCAGGGAACTGTACTGCTCTAGATTGCTCAAGCAAGTGGAACCATACCGAATGGATCCATTCTGATTGGAGTTTCCAAGGTTCTTCCATTCTTGTGACATGTGTCAAAATTCTCTATTTTATTTGTGAACCCAAGGCCTCACACTTGTTAGGCAGGTGCCCTGTCACTGAGGTGCATCCCCAGACCTTTTTCATTTATTTTGAGGGAAGGTTTTGTTAAATTGTCTGAGCAGGCCTCAAATTTGAAATCCTCCTGCCTCAGCCACCAAATATGTGAAATTACAAGTGTGCATCCCCATGCCTGGGTTCTCTTTCTTTTTAAAGCTGAATAGTAGCCTGCTATGTGAATGGCACCAATCATTCCCTGAATCATCCCTGAAGCCCCAAGGGGACAGGAATGGGCTGTAAGAGCGGAGAAAGCCCTGGGAGCAGATTCTTTGGCATCTCTAAACAGGCAGCAAGTAAAGACTGTGGCAGACAGAGAGACCCACAAAGGAGCGGCCCAGGTTTGATGATTCCCTGTGGCCTGACCAGGCCCTGCCGGCTCAGGAAGGCCAAGTATGCAGTCACCAGACACTGACCATGTAGAAGCTCTGCCAGCCCCCGCAGGTCCCTGCAAAAGGCCAAGCTGCACCTGCTGGCAATCATCACAGAGCCGGACCTGCCAGCGCAGCCAGGCCCAGCCAGGACAAGCAGAACAGCCAGCCTTTGTCTGCCCTTCCGCCCTGCCTGATCATCCTGGCCACCAGCTCTCAAAGCCACTATAATAACAACCATTCATGTCTGCAGTGTCCTGTACGGTTCGCCGAGCACGGTTCATCAAACATGCTCCAGCCGGGGCCTCACGGGACCCTCACAATGGGCTGCAGTGCGGAGAGGAGGAGGGGAAGAGGGAGACTGGCTAGGTGACCACTTAGGAAGTGAGGAGACGGGGCAGGGCTGGAGCCCTGGAGGTGTCCGCCTTCCCTTTCTCCGGCTGGAAGCACCCAGGTAGCCCGTGTGACTGGAGCAGAGTGAGAAGAATTAGAAAAGCTGGCATTGTGGGCATGAGGAGGACCCAGGGGAGTCTTGAAGGCCGCAAAAAGGAGGCTGGCCTGCCTCCCTCTCTTCTGCCTCCCTTTTCTTTCCTTTTTTTTGGAGACTACATCTTTGTGTTGCCCAGGTTGACCTCGAGCTTGCAGTTCTCCTGCCTCTCAAGCAGCTGGGATTACAGGGACGCAGCATCACACCTGGCTTTTTGTGTCTTAAATCTTCTGTAGTAGAGCAATGCATGCTGGGAAAATGTTTGCACTAAGTGCAGTGGGAAAAGCTGCCCCGACCGCCCAGGCCGCCCCATTGCACCGGCTCTCAGCCCTGTTCCCTTCCCTGGCTGCCGAGAGCAGACGTGGAGAAGGTGGTGAGCGCTAAGACATCTTTGGAACCTGGTAGCAGTGAGAGGGTGGGAAGCAGAAGCAAAGCCAGGAGAGGGAAGAGCAGGTATGAGAAGGGAAAAACCCTGGGGTGCTTGGGTGACCTTTAGTGCTTTAATATGGTGCTTGCAGGAATTGGCTGCCATGACAGGAGGGTGGCAGTGGGTGGGGCCTACCTCTCACATTTGAACTTTCTTAACAACAACAACAACAACAACAAAAAAGGTTTTTTAAGGGCTGCACGGCAATTTCCCATTGTGCCCTGGTGCATGCTAAGCAGTGACCTAGCACTGGCCATTTAGGTTCTTTCCAGTCTTCCCTATTGTAAACAATGCTGTGATAAACGTCTTTACCCACACATCTTGGTACACATGTATTTTTCCATCCAATACTGGCTGCACAGGCTCATATGAGTGCTGCCTTGGAGGGGCTGAGTTGGCTCTGTTTGCAAACCAGCCCCAGGGCTTCTGGGGTGACCCTTTGCTGAGTTTCTCATGAAGGGGCCTGAGACAGGGAGATGCTTAGATAAGGGGTGAAGGAGAGATAAAGAGCCCTGACCATGCGCTCTGGCCTGCCCAGGCCAGATAGTGGGCAGGGGAGAGAGGAGCCCCAGTTGCCACCCGTCCCCTCCCCTGGTCCTGTGGCTGCATGCTCACCTGTCCAACCAGTCTGGCACACCAGCTCTTGGTGTCTTCCAAAGAGGCAACAGCAGGACTTCAAATCGAGCATGGGTCTCAGTTCACAGGATCACAGCTCTGCCCCTGAAGAACTGACTGACTTTGGGCTCCTTCCCAAGTCCCTCTGTGCCTCAGTATCCTCATCTATGAAAAGGGGAAGAGACCTAATAGGGGTATTGTGAAGGACAAATGCAATGAACAAGTTCCTGCCTGATTCTGTTGTCCATGTTCCAAAAAAAAAAAAAAAATGCTGCTTTATATTTTGTTGTCACCTTGAGTCTCCATCTTCTAAAAAATTACTAGTTTTATTGAGATGAAACCCATATGCCATACAAATCCAAGACAGTGTCAACTCAGTATATATTTGTCTTGCCCTGAAGAAATTCTATACCCATTAGTGGGCCTCACCTAGCCCACTGCAGGACCCTTGCAGCCCCCAGAGACTCCTGACTTTCTTTCTCTATGACGTTGCCTGTTTTGAGCACTCCTGTGAATGGAACCATGCAGTATGTACCCTTTTGTGACTGGCTTCTTTCACTCAGCATACTGACCAGGTGCTTCTTTCCTTTATCACCGAGTAATATTCCCTTGTATGGACAGGACACATTTAATACATCCATTCATCAGTAGAGGAACATTTGGGTTGTTTCCATTTTTGCTTTTATGAATAATACTGCTTCGAAAACTTGAGCTAGACATATCATTTCTCTTGGGTATAAACCTAAGAGTCAAACTGCCAGGTCCTAGGGCAGCTTCATTTCAACCATCTGAGGGGCTTCCAGGCTTTTTTCAAAGCAGCTCATCATTTTACGTTCTAACCAGCTACGTATGAGAATTGTGATTTCTCCATGTCCCCAACCACACTTGCTGTTGTCCAGCTTTTCAATTGTCCCCCCTCGCAAGGCTGTGCAGAAGTTTCTGCTTTCGTTTATGAATTTACTAATTTGCAGTGCTGTGGATGGAACCAAGCCCCTCACGCACGTTAGGCAAATGCTGTTCCATGGAGGTTCACACTCTAGGCCTTCATCACGGTGTTGGTTTGAAAAGGTAATTTCCATCTTCTCCAGAGGGATTCCGTCCATGTTCAGGGGCGTACAGACCCTGGGATGCCCATTCACAGTGTGACAACGCTGACCTGTCCCAAGGAAAGATATCTTGAATGGATAACAGGTGTCCATCGCTGTGACAGCACAGTCCTTAAAGTGGTTTCTTCATAATGGTTGACAGTGTCTCTGTTTGGGGGCCCTGGGGAACCCCTAATCTTCTACCAGCTCCCCTCACCATAAAGATTGACAGTCACATGGAAAATGCTCCCGAAATACAAGGAAGGGCAGGCTGAGAAGGTCCTCAGTTTAGTTGTTCTAGCTTTAAAACTTGTCAACGCAGCCACCTGTGTTTTGAGCACTGAACTGAGTGCCACAGTCGGGCTGGCTAATGGGCAAAGGCAGGAAAAGAGCCAGGAAACCTGGATCAGCTTCTTGTGGGGGCGCTGCTGGGTTCTGGGTGGGGAACAAATCCTCCAGTCTCCCTTACTTCCTTCCCCCAAATTCCTCCTATCTTTCTATTGCCTTTGCACCATAAACCCAAGGGAAAGGAGAAACAATTCCGGACCTGAGAATAAAGAGGGGGAGCCTCCTTGAGCCAGCCCCTCTCAAGGCTATTATGTTGTGGTGATTGGTAAGTAGAGGCCAATATTACAGCCCTTACTGTGTGCCTTGTTCATCAGTTAGGTATCATGACTGCTTCCATTTTACAGGTGAGAAAACTGAGGCAGGACAAGGAGGTGCCCATTTGCTTCCCCATGACCCATATGCATGCGGAGCTGCACACAAGTGTATGCTCAGATCCACATCTGTACCCATGGGCAATGCGGGCCACACAGCTGCCACCAACACACATGCACACTCACACACACGACCAATCACACCCAGTATGTGCACAGGGATGCACAGTGTGTGCACAGGCCTGTGTGCACACGGGCTGCATGCTACTGGACACGTCTCAGCGTAGGAGAGAGGGTGCCAAGAAGGGGCCAAAGTCCTACTTTGGCCTCCTCCCTGCACCCTTAAAACATTGCTGGCAGGTGTGTGCAGGACTGGGTGGGTGGGGCGCAGACAAGTGGCTCCAGGTGCCAAGGGCAGGGATGGCCTTGTACTTGAAACTCACCCACAAACTTCCAGGTGAGGCAACTTTCGCCTCACCTGCCTGCGTGGCAGAACCCCACTAGTGGGCATGGGCCAGATCCCCGGAGTCCTCAGGGGATCCTCCACTGGGGGGCAGCATGGCGCTGTGGCAAAGCCCTTTGCTCCTCCAGTGGGCTTTATGGGTTAGATGCCTGCATGATAAGCTGTTTTGGGCAAAAGGGCTGTGAGGATGTGAGGAGGGACAGACAGTGGGGGAAAAGAACTTTGGGATCCAGAGTCCAACGGTGCTGGCCCTGTGTCTCACTCCATGAGTGCTGAACAAGTCATTTAACCCTCAAAGCTAAAGTTTTCTCATTTGTAAACTTTGCACAAATCTTTCTTTTGTCCACTAGACAAGTGTCTGTGGAAGGCCTACTGTGCACCAGGAAGGATGCTGGCACTGGGACACTGCAGCGAACAGCACAGCCGTGGCTCTTGCCTGCGTGGAGGCACAAAGTGAAGCTGTCTGCACATAGTACATGTTCAGTCAGTGCTGCTTCTGGAATTCGTTTTCCTCCACTGTAAAGGTGCGTGATGCAAGCGTACAGAAAGTTTGGGGAATGAGGTGGAAGGAAAGGTGGTGGTGGAGGGAGACAGGATTACACAACCCCTAGTAATGACTAGCTTCATTTTTGCCAATTCCATAAACTCTGGCAGGGGCTGGCCCATTGCAAGATGCGCAGTAAAAACATTTAAATGAATGAATACATTATTCAGTGGAAAAACTTTAATTACACTGTAACAAATTTACTTGACTAAGGCAACATAAGTAGCATGATTATCCCTCTCATCCTTCTGCATATAGAAGTTATTTTCCTGCCCTTTGGAAACAATATTTCCATTTAATAGTTAAAGAAACTCAGCCTCAGAGAACTCAAGGCACTTGCCTAAGATCATACAGTAAGTGTAAAGAATCAAATCCAGAAGTCAGAGCTCTTTGCCTGCAAGGTTACAGGACAGTTTGGGACAGGCTGAAGTAGAACTCAGGGCCAGATGATCCCGCAGCTTTTCTATCCACTGGAACTAAGGCAGTCTTGTGGGCCAGGATAGCTGACATCCCCTCCCCCAACAGCCAGCACCAGGGCAGGACACAGGACCCCTACCAAGCTCTCACCGGAGGGGTGGGGTGGGGGCTGCTTTTGAGCCCAGAAGCCAATTACAGGAGCCCTGTTTTAATGAGAAGGCTGAGGCCAGCTGGAAAGATTTGCGATTGTTGGGACCCTCTAGTGGACATGAAGAGCAAACATCTGGCTCCCTCGAGGAGCTGGGGAGCCAGAGTCATGGAAGTTACAACAGCTGTGGCAGCTGAGGCCAATAATTACAATAATAACAGCTGCTGCATCAAGAGTACAGACCACGTGCAGGTATTCTTGACACCTGATGTAATTTACACCTGCGACAACTCACCACATGATCACCACATTACATGAATAATCTGAGGTGGGAAATGACTTCCAAGGTCGCATAGCTGGTGGATGGCAGGGCCAGGAATCCTTCCCGTGGAGCTCAGGCAAAGACCAGGAGCCAGGAGGGCTCCCTGGGGTGGAAGTCAGGCTTAGACACGAAGGTGGGGTTACTGAGAGATCCGAAATGACTTCTTAGCTGCTGTCTTCTTCCAAGGCTTTGGAGGGACTCTGCAGTCACACAGTCACACATGCTTTACAAAATTTGCAAAATTAAAACATCAGCTTGTTCTGCTCCTGATAGATGAGTAATATTCTCATATAGTCAATGACAGTACATTTGGTATTTAATAAATGGAGTGAAGATATGGAGGAATGAACTAGTGAATGAGGAAAGGCAGGATTTTAAAGTGGTTCTCACATGGTCCAGGGATCTATTTCCTCCACAGATAGCCTGAAATTAGGATCGAGTGGTTTTGAATTCCTGGGTAAGAACTCTGGATTTACTCCGTAGGCAATGGACATCTTAGAGCAAAAGAGGCATCTGAGTGTAGCTGTCAGGTCAGAGTCCAATGTGAGAAGAAGTGGGGTCTTACAGCTGGAGCCAGACTGGTTCAGATAAAACTCCCTTCACCCAGTACAAAGGGCTGGCGACATGATTACAATGGTGCCCTTCACTGGGGTGCCCTTTGGAGAGGAAGCGCATCTCCAGAGGACCCTCCTGGGTATCCACAAGGCTCCTTGGGAAGGAGCGGAAGTCCGTGCCTTGGTGTGGTTGAGTAAAGATTTGGTCAATACTGCAGGATGCAAGGGAAAGGCCCGAGCATGGGGGGCCAGATGGGTGTGAGGTCCCCAGCGCAGCCTCACATCTGTAAAGTGAGGTGGCCATTCCACAGAAGAGGAAAGCGAGCTCTAGAAGTTGACAGGTCAGTGGTGGAGCCACAGACACCCAGCCACACCAGCGGCTTCCTGTGCTGAACCCCACTTCCCTCGTCTTCCTGAAAGCAGGATTTCCAGCTACCTAGTAGGTAGCACTTGTTCGGTGCACACCCTCCATGCAGCATCTTTGGGTCCTATCACCTAATTAGTCCTCTGCTGACCCTGCGAGAGGGAGGGATGGTTATTTCCACCTTACAAAGGAAATAGTGACTCTTACCAAGACAGGAGGTTGCTCACCCAAGGTCTCACAACAGCACATGGTAGAGGTGGGGTAAGACCCAGACCCCAGAGAAGGCCCCCTGCTTCCTGGCTACCCAGCGAGCTTCCTTTCCTGGTCCAAGTTGGGGAAGAAAAGCTCAGTTTGGCCAGCAGGGGGCGGAATGCCCTAGAATTTAAGCGCCGGCACTTGTGAAATGCCTGACCCGGAGTCTCCACTTACTCCTGGGCTGCGTGGAGGGGGAGAGCGCAGAAGGGGTGCGGAGAGACATAAAGCAGCATGAGGTGAGCCGACGGGCCACAGAAACCGCGAGGCAGGGGCTTTGTAACATGGCAAGGAGCTCAGGGCTGTGCCTCACCAGGGACACGTGGGTCACGGGCAGGGCTGCTCAGCCACCCAGCGAAGCTGCAGGGCGGAGGCGTGGAGAGAAGGCCTCGCCCCCGGTGGGTGAACACGCAGCTTGTTTTCGTACCTAAGGAAGGCGACCTGGGAAACCTAGTTTACAATGCATGCACACAAAAGTCAGGCAGAGCACGTTCACCCGTGGTCTAGTTCCAGACCTGCGCTACCTTTTATGGTGCACTGGGAACTGTGGATGGTCCCGAGCTCTAAGCTTTGTTGTCGTGAACTGTGTACCGGATTCTGTTACTGTATAGCATACACTGCACATAGATGCTATAGGATATGATATACACAGTGTAGTGTATACGCACACATATTATATATGTATATGTTTGCACTATGGACAGAATCCAGGACCTCAGGTATATTAGGCAAGCACTTCACTACTGAGCTACACCCCATTTTACACCGTGTGTGTGTGTGTGTGTGTGTGTGACACTGGAATTTAACCTAGAGCTTGCACACGCTAAGCAAGCACTCTATCACTGAGTTACATTCTTGGGCCTTTTTATTTTATTTTAGACAGGCCTGATAAATTGCCCAGGCTGGCCTCGAACTTGCGATCCTCCTGCCTCAGCCTCCTGAGTAGCTACGATTTTCACATGTGCCATTGCACCCAGCTGTTAACTATATTGACAGACGGTGGTGACAATTGTACAACAACTAGAATGGGCTCAGTGCCACCAGGCTGTGCCTTTAAAAGTGGTTGAGGAAGTAAACTATGTCATGTATTTTAGCACGATTAGCAATAAAGCAGGGTGATGTGTGTATTGAACAAAAATAAGGAAATAGTCAAGAGTGTTGGGTTAATAAAAACCAAGAGGAGATTGGGCTGGGAATAGAGCTCGTGGGTGGTATGTGTGCCTAGCACATGAGGGGCCCTGGGCTCCATTCCCACCTGAGAATGCCTGCTTCCATGTGTCTAGGTTCATCAAGGTGTCATATGCCAGATGAGGAAATGGCACAGATGTATCATTTCAGATCTGATCACACACTAAAATGACTTCCGACAGGGTGGACTGGGTCCATCTCCCAGTCTTCTCCCTCACCTATGTCCGTATTCCGGGGTGGCTGGTGAGAGGGAGGCTTGCGGGAGGGGGAGTTGTGGGATCAGATGGGATCCGTGTGAAGTGTAAGGATGAGAGGCAGGTAAGGGGACAGGCTGGATTCGGTCCTCAACGGCCTTGTTGGGGGGTAGCACCAAGATGCTGGAGTTGGCATGGAGTCCTTAGGGCTGAGGAGGGAGTGGCAAGGGACCTCAGGAAGGGAAGTGCACCTCCAAGCTCGAAGGGCTTGTGGGGACGGCCATCTCCGTGTTCCTGCAACATAGAAGGCAGCTTAGATGTCCACTAGGTCCAGAGACCTCAAAGGCAGCCAGGCTGGTGGCAGCACATGTGAGACCCTTGCCCTGTCTCCCCATCCTCTCAGGACCCCAGGCCTCCTGTGAGGGAGGGGAGGAGGAGCCATGCACAGTCTGCCCCAGGCAGCTCAAGCTGGGGACTGCAGGGTTGCACTCAGCCAGATTGGGGGGCTTGACTGGCAGCTTGTCTAGACATTCTGATTTCTAAATTAAGATTCTGTTTATGACACAGTATGACCATAGAATTATCTGTTATCTAAGTTTGCTGGGACAGGCTGAGCCTATCACTGAGAAATCAGGTCCTGATGCAGGAGGCACCTCTGCCTCTCTCTTTATTGGTCCTTGGTGCTCTTGATGAAAAAATTTAGTCAAGAAGCAGAGGTAGAGTTTACTATAAAGCAGATTTTGAGTTATGCCTTCAAGCAAGAAGACAGTACCAGGAGAGCATCAGTCCTGAGTGTCCTGAGTATGAGTTTGGATACTTTTTTTTCTTTGATACAGGATCTCCTTATGGGGTTCAGGCTGGTCTCGAACTCACTATGTGGCCCAGGCTGGCCTTGAGCTCATGATGATCTTCCTGCCTCAGCCTCCCAAGTGCTGAGATTACAGGTGTGTGCTACCATGCCGGGTGAGTTTGGATATGTTTTTAGACACACAAGTTACTCCTGGGTTCAGGGAGCCAGGGTAATTATAATGCTTGTCAATATCTTAGTTCAAAGCTACTTTTGGAATTGCAAAATGTCTTCTTGTCCTCTTTGGATGGTTTGTATTTCCTCAGGGGGTTTAATCACATAAGAAACTTGTGGAAGAAATTTATGAAAGATAAATTCTAAGTTTAAATCAGGTCCCAGCTCATGGCAGGAGGGTCTTTAAAAGAGGTGTTTGTTTCCTGATCCCAATGGGTGTGGGCTAGAGTGGCCAGGAATGCTGTGTGCTTTGCTGTGTATTTGAACAGCCAGGTGGCCAGGTTATCAGAAGGACTGCGCACAGTGTGTAACCTTAACTCACTGTGCTCTGTGGGATCGCTTTAAATCTGAGTCCTAACAAATGATTATAAATGCACCACACATTGAAGTCTCTGCTCCTTAACTGGCAAAAGCTGTTATTTTGGGGTCCCTTAGGCTCACCAGTATCTAACTATCTGCCTAGCAGCCCTACTCTGTGGGGAGGGAGGAGGAAGAGAGGGAGAGAAGAAGAAAAATGGGCAGACAGACAGACAGACCTGGGCTCAGAACTAATACAAGATTGTTTCTACCACATTCTGTTAACCAAAGAGAGTCCCCAAAGCACCCCGATTTGAGGAAAGGGCTAAACAAAGTTACGTTGCAGTATGAAAGCCAGGAGAACTGAGCTCCCTATGATGCTCTGTCTGCAAAGAAGGCCTTGCTTGGCCAGCATACAAGCTGGAAGCATAGAACTGTTTTGTGTCCAGCAGGAGAGGAAATGGCGCAGCGAGCTTGCCAATCTCTCTGTGTACTTTCTCCAAGATCCTCCTGATGTCCATGCCAGTGTGGCCCACTGGCTTGGCCAGCAGCAGAGCCCACAGGTGCAAGGGCCTCAGGAGAGAAGTCTCCATTCCTTTCATGTTTACTCATCTATAAAATGGGGACAATGACCATGGTTTCTCCATTGCTGCAGTAGTAATGAAAATACTCTATCAATTAACGAATGTCTCAGGCTTTGCAGAGAAGTGGCTGCTTGCTTCAAAGTTAAGTAGCTGGCAGAGGTGGGAATTCAGGCTACACGCACTGGGGAGGCTGTAGCTTGTGTTAGAGGAGGGTGGAAGTCAGAGAGTCTGCAGGGCGAGGCCGGAGGCCAAGGCTTGGCAGACGATGGATGGAGTCAGGCTGGATGCAGAGAGGGCCTGGCGTGGTGGGACAGGACATGGGCAAGCAAAGCTGTGCAGACTGGCAGGCCCGAGGCGATGGCAGGGACCCACAAGGCCGAGCAGACATTCCCAAGGGCTCAGTGTCAGCTACATTGGGAGCTGACAAACACTTGCATGCTTGTTCGTTGGCAGGGTGAGTTTGAATAAGGGGGGGAAAAAGAACAAGAGATTGAAAACAGATTATCAGGCAGAAAAGTATTCGGGGCGAGAGCTGACTGTGTCTGCAGCCCCTGGCTCCCCTCCCATCCATTCCCCAGCCCTGATACAAGGCCCTGTGGAGGAAAGTGCCCCTCCCTGGTCATTCAGGCTCCCTTCCTGCCTGGGTGCCTGGCTCTGCTTAAGATTTAAATCATACCCGGAGCCTGACCACACACTCTGCACCGTGCTAAAGGCTTCTCACGCACTATGGCTTCTCCTCCATTCTGTTATCGTCTCCATTCCCAGATGCATAATTGGGGGCCAGAGAGATGAACTGATTGTCCCACACAGTTCAGCCACCCAAGTTTGAGTACACTGAATTCTGTTGTCTTATCTTGAGCAGACCTAGAGAGGTATAGGATGACAAAGATGAAGATTCCTGGGGTGTAAGGTTAGAGTACAGGGCAGAGTGATACAGTGCTTACTTGTCTGTCTCTGAGTCAGATTTGGGGGTTTTTGTTATAATGACTATACCCTGGCTTTTCCTGATGGATCATGGCCAACAAAGTTATGTCTCTAGAAATGTTGAGACCTACCCAAGAGTGGTAGGGCTTGTCTGTGATCTCAGCACTCTGGGAGACTGAAGCAGGAGGATTGCAAGTTTGAGGCCAACTAAAGGATTGCAGAAACTTAGTGAGAACCTGTGTCAAAAAAGCTAAAATTGGGGGGCTGGGAATGTAGTTCAGTGTGAAGGACCAGTATTCAATGCCTAGTATTGAAACAATACTACAATAATACAATACTACAATACAACAATAACACACTTTCTCTTAGGAGCAGCATTTTTTAAAAACTAAATTTTGACAAAATACAAATGACATAAATTTACCTTCTTGCCAGGTATGGTGACACAGGCCTATAATCCCAGCACTTGGGAAGTTGAGGCAGAAGGATCTCCATGAGTTCGAGGTCAGCCTACATAGTGAGACCCTGCCTCACAAGAAAGAAGGAAAGAAAGAAAAAAGAAAGAAAGAAAGACAGAAAGAAAGAAAGAAAGAAATTTAACTTCTTAAATTTGCCTTGCTGTGCTGGGTTTCAAACCCAGGGCTTCAAGCATGCTAGACAGGCTCTTTACCACTGAACTTTGTCCCCAGCCTCATCATAACATTTCTTGAAGTGGACAGGTCAGTGGTGTTAAGCACATTCACATTAATGTGCTACTCTCGCCAGCGTCCAGTCACAGAGCTCTTTCCAAGTTACCATCTGGAAGCTCAGTATCTGTTAAACGCTACGCCCCGCCCCTCTGCCACAGAGCCTGGCAGTTCTGCTTGCATCTCTATGAATTGGCTACAGTGCTTAGACCCCGCATTTAAATGCATTGGCTCAGCATTGGTCTTTTTCTAATTGATTTCCCTTAGCATAATGTCCTCAAGGTCTGTCGCTGTTGGAGCATGAGTCAGAATATTCTTCCTTTTCCAAGTAAACAACCTTCCGTGGCATGGACCCACCGCAGTTGGCTTCTCCACTGCCAGCCAGAGGGTACCTGGTGTTGTGCACATTCTGGGTACTGGGATAGTGCTGCTGTGAGCATAGGTGTATACATCCTAGGGGCAGCTGTTTAAGCAAAGGGATCCTTTGGGAGGTGGAGAAGGGGCTTGCTGGGAAGCAGAGGCTGGGCTCTAGGCTGGCCACAGCTCGCCTTGTGGCTCTGGACAGGTTGCTTCTGGATGTGGGCTCAGCTTTCCTCCCCCACCTGCCTCCTCAGAGCAGCCCACGCACAGAGAGACTGAAGCGTGGCGCCATGAGGTGCTGTTATTCTTATTACTCTGTGGGGAGAGGGCAGCAGTTTCCCAAAGGCGTGAGTCACTCGTGGTGCAATTCCAGGCATCAGGAGGAGCTGTTCTGGGCAACAGAACCCGAATTCCACACAGAGCAGTGACCCTGAGTCTGAGCCTTGGGGAAGCCGCACCCTCTCCAGACCCTGGGCCACTGGCTGATATGGGGAAGGAGTCAGTCAATATCAGAATGCTTTGGGCCCTTAGGGTAGAGCTTCCAGGCCCACTGACTCAGAGGACCAGTAAGAGGCTCAGAGAGGGTGAAGAAGTTGCTTGGAGTCACAGCAAAGAGGGACTGGACTGGAATTCAGAACTTCAGACTCTCAGCCCCGGGCCTCCCTGCTTCTCACATGGTCGGTGCTCGGGAAGTGGGGATCAGAAGTGAGCAGTTTTGGGGCACAGAGGCCTGGAGACCTACAGGCCCAGGGGAGAGTGCAACTTCCTGATGCCTGTGTGACCTGGGGAAAAGAAAGCTTCGCCCAGAAGCATGCTGGGAGGTACAGGCATGCTGGGAGGGGATGAGCCAGATGGACTCTGAATGTGGACCCTGCACTTTGGTGACAGTCACAGCAGTGAGCACTTACAGAGCTTGTTCTGACTGGTACAAGATCTCCCTCCTGGGTGTGGTGACAGCGGCCTGTAATCCTAGCATCGGAGAACAAGGCAGGAAGATTATAAACCATTTGGCAAGACTCTGTCTCTAAATAAATAAGAGCTAGAGGTGTAGCCCATTGTGAAGGCCCTGAGTTCCATTCCCAGCACCATAAAAACAAACAAACAACAATTATTCTACCTAATATTTGGTAGTTGATTAAGTGTCTAATTCAGGTAAATAACTTAGTGCATTATCAGTAAATATGAACCTAAAGACACACAGCTATTTAAAAAAGGTAAATATGAACCTAAAAGTTCTGACAAGTACCCTGTGCAATGTGAGCAATATTAACCCTACATTAGAGATTGGGAATCTGAGGTTTACAAAAGGGTCTAAAATTTAAGGGTCTGTGTTTGAATCCTGTTCTGATTGATCACCCACTATGTGCCAGGCCCTGTGTCCAGTAGATACATTCTCCCCCTGGATGTATCAGCAGTCTCGCAGGATGGTATTATTGTATTGTCATCGTCACTGTCATTATTCCCATTGGGAAAGAAGAAAACCAATGCTCAGAAAGGTGTCAGACTTTCAATAGGCAGGGTCAAGATGCAGGACTCAGTGAAGCAATGAGTGAGCCTATTCTGGATTTTGTGGGTCTACAGACCCCAGAGAGCTCTGAAGGATTCTCTAATAGAGAGCAAGGAAGGATTCGAGATATGGACTGGCCTAGAAGGCCTGGGACAACCCCACACTGAGACACAACCGCAGAAAAATGAATGGGGTGGGTGGGTGTGGTGGGATCAGGGAAAAACCCAAGTTGGTCAACATGAGTTTCCTGCCCACTCACAGTAAGGACCAGCTCGCAGTAGCTTACCTCTCCTGCCATCTGAATCACTGGGATTTGTGTCTGCGCTGTGTAATCGTAAGATTCCGCCATCCTGAGAGTCAGCAGGGCTCTCACTTTGAGGCGGGCTGTGTACGGACAGACACAGGAGCCCCTGGGCCTGGGGTCCCAGCCCTAAGGTCACTGTCCCTGTCTGGCTGATGTGAAGAAGGCCTCTCCCGCCGCCCTGGACATGTCCTCCCCCCACCCCATCCCTCATGTGTTTGTTTACCAGCTCCTTCCCCACTCGATTGTAAGTTTCAAAAAGGCAGAGGTTTCTTCCCTCCCATCCCTCCTCCCTCTCTTCCTCCCTCTCTCTCCCCTTCTTTGTTTCTTTTCTACCGTCCCCCTTGTCCCTCTTTCCTTCGCTTTTATTTATAAAAAATTCCAAACCTACAGGAAAGCACAGAAAACATAATAGTGCCATTTGCCATTCATCTATAACCTAAATGTGACAGCTGTTAACATTTTACTATATTTACTCCATTTTTTCCCAATGCCAGCACTTTCTAAAGTAAATCATATTCATCATGATGTTTTCTTATTTAAAAACCTCAAGCTAGGGAGTCTAATGTTTTACTCACTGCTTGGAACTTGGGAGGCCTTTGATAAATAGTTGTCGGTGAATAGGTCTCATTGAATCTCCATGGCAACCCTTTGCAGTAGGTTTAATTAGTGAATGAGCTTTACCAAAGAGGAAACTGAGGCACTGGAGGAGCCTACTGGGAGGCAAAGGAGAGGGACTGGAGCTCAAGGGGGCTCAGGCCCCCTGTCTCCCCAGTGCTCCTCAGATGCTCCCCTCTAGGGGATGCATCTGCATCCTCTCTGTCCACCTGTCCTGTTTAGGCTATGCCCAAAGAGGTGACCTTGGGGAGGAGTGGCTGGGGACTTCCAGGAGCAGGTCAGCCCTCTGGGGACCCAAGTGTTCCCACAGAGCCTGGGTCTTTCTGTGCTGACCTTGGTGAAGTCTGGTGGCTCCTTACCAGACGAGTGACCTTGGAGTTTGTTATGAATAGAGATTCCTTCTGGGGAATGTGATGGCTGATGGCGGGAGCCTGGGTCCCCAGACTAAACCTCTCGGAATGTGGAGAGGAATCTCCAGCCTCCTCCTTGGGGCCCAGCTCTCCCAGCCATTTGGGGAGCAGCAGTGGAAGGTGGTGTCAGGCAGCTCTTTTAGGCTACTAAGGAGGCGACCCGAGCCCTCCTTCCCTAGGCCGGGAGACAGCTCCTCTGGGTAAAGAACTGCAGGCTGCAGAGTTAAGGAAGTCTGGGCTCTGTCTCTTCCTCCCTGGCTGAGACGTTGGACAGGTACCCAACTCAGGGAAGCCTTAGTCTTCCCATCTATTAAATCAAAGCAACTCTGCAGCAGGGATGGAACCAGGCAACCCTCGCCAGGTGCCCAAGACACAGTTTTTTGCGTGTGTGCTGGAGTTTACCACTAAGCCACACCCCTAGCCCCCAGGCTCACACTTAGGAAGGCACTGGCTGTCCAGGATGCTGGCCCTGCACTTGCATGGGTCTGAAAGTGAGCGCTTTCTTACATTTGCACCTGGGCACCTTGCTGTCCTACCCTCATCCAGGTCCTGATGTCCAGAGTTATTACGGAAAGATCATAAGATGGTTTGTGTAAAGCACGTTAGTACAGTGCCAAGCACACACTTAATGCTCAGCTCACTGTAAAATGCCGCTGTTGCTCTTTTATTTATTTACTTGTTTACTTCAGTGTGGGGGACCAAACTCAGGGCTTCTCATATGCTAGGTAAGTGCTGGACCACACTGTCAGACTCCGCCACACAGCACACCCCAGTCCCTATTCTGATTGGCAGTTTTTCTGCAGTAGGAGGGGCCCACTACCAGCCATAGTCCTGCTTGGATCTCTCTGGATGCTAATGGCCTCGATCTCCTCCTCCGCTTGGCATGTAGCATTCTTTTTGTTATTTGTACCCTTTTAACTAAAAAAGAATTTGATTCTTTTTTTATTTTTATTTTTTATTTCTTGTCGGAACCAGGGATCGAACTCATGACCGCACGCTTGCAAGGAAGGCGCTTATGCCGCTGAGCTAAATCCCCAGCCCCATGAATTCTATTCTTTACCACAACCTTCTGGGTTCTGCAGACCCTGTCTATGCTGATGGCCTGAGGACCGTAGCTGCCAGATCTAAGCTAAGCACTGACACCCTCTCATCCATCTAATCCTTACCGTGACCCTGTGAAATAGAAACTATGGTCGTATCAATTTTTTAATGGGGAAACTGAGGTACTGGGCAATAAAGCAGCTTGGCCAAGGTTGCACTATTATAAAGGGCTGGAAAAATTGAGGCAGGAGAACTGCAAGTTCAAGCCCGTCCAGGGCAACTTCGTGACTTAGTAAAACCCTGTTTCAAAATACAAATACAAAATGGGCTGAGGATATAGCTCAGCATAGAAGCCTTGGGTTCAGTCCTACACCACAAAATATGTGTATACAGGAAAGAGAGAGGGAAAAGAAAAGAAAGGGCCAGTGCGGGCAGTACAACCAAGTCCTCTAACCCTGAAATCCAAAAGATAGAGCCCAAGACACAGTTCCTACCACCTGTCACCAGCCTCTGCCCTCTGGGGTGCAGACAGATGGCTCCAGGCAGGGGCCGCAAGGCCCAACAGGGAAGACTGACCTCTCTGAGCTCGGTCAGGTCCCAGGCACCTGGGGACAAGAGGACAGGCCAGCTGCTTTCTGAGCATCTCTAGGCCACAGCACAGTATTTCCAAGTCCTCCCAGGCAGTGTAGCAATGCTAGTGAGCTCCTACTTAGCTGTGTCCCAGAGCACACGGAGCCCTGTGTAACAAGCCTGCTGCTGTTCAGGAACTCAACCACACCTTGCAGGGCCTCTCCTTCACCACTGCCCTTGTGTGACGAATGCAGACTGCAGGTGCTAAGGATGTGGCAGATCCAAGATCCGAACTCCGACTTGTGCACCTGCTAGGCTGGAGCAAAGACTGGGAGGCTGAGGGCCTTGGATACACACAGGTCAGTTGCCACCACCTTCCCCTGATGGCAGCCAGTGTGGCCAATACGAGGCCAACCCAAAGGGAGGTCATTGTAGGAGCGAGGGTTGGGAGAGCAGCCATGCACGCATCTGAGCCCCCAGAGGGACCACACGCATTGCTTTGGACGACAACGGAGCATGGGACAGGTAGGTTTAGATCTACAGGGAGACAGCTCATCATTGGTAGCCGTCTATTCACCCCTAGGGAGTCTTATTATTTGTACAAATTAAATTTTCCTTGCCTCCCATCTTCCTTTGTAATTCATTTTCCTTCCTGGTCCCCTGAGTGGCTCCTTGTCAGGTCACTTGCAGGCCCTGTTTGGGACTCTCTGCGGCTCCCACCCCACAGTATACTTTAAAAACCTTTGCCTGGCATTCAAGGCTGATTGCAGACACCTGCTGACCTTGCTGCCTGGCGCTCCCACCAGTCACACAGCTCAGTCCTGCACACCAGTATTTGCTGCCCTACAGACTGGCCATGGAGCTGGGTGGGAGCAGGGGGCTGGCCATGGCTCTTTGATGTCTTCAAGCAGATCTTCTTGTCTGGAGTATCTTTTGTCTCCTGAGATCCTTCTGCATCTTTGCAGATGGGACTGGAGGCTCCTAGGAACTGCCAGGCCTGAATGCCGCTGTGCTCTGTGATACTACCTGAGCCCTTTGGGAGAAGGAGGCTTTGAACTTAGATGTGGATTCAGTATCCACTCTGCCACTTGCCAGTTTGGTACTGGGGATCAAACTCACGACCTCACCCACTTGCCAGGCAGACGCTTATGCCGCTGAGCTAAATCCCCTGCCACTTGCTAGTTGGAAGCTCTCAGCGTCATTTGCGTCTCCCAGCACAGTGCTATAGGAACCTTTGCCAAGGATGGGGAAAGCCCTGGGCTCCAGGCTGCCGCAGTCACAGGCACCAGCGCCACCATGCTGACACATGGCCAGGTGCATGCTGGGTATGAGACAGAGCAGGGAAAGGCCCCCATGGCCCCTGTCCTCACACACAAATGCTGGACATGCAAGTGTTGCCCTGTCGGCTGCCACTGTGCCTGGAATTAAGCAGCATGATGCTGGCTCATCCTTTTTCTTACCTGTGAAGCCCCGGGGCAGGACCCAGATGAGCTGTTTGAGCTGTGGATGTCCAGCAAATGTCTGAGTTGACGGGATGTCTATAATCAAGACCAGGGTGCTCAGTGAGGTGGAAAGGAGGCAAGGAAATCATCGCTTTAAAAATGGTACTTTTAGGGGCTGGGGATTTAGCTCAGCAGCATAAGCACCTGCCTTGCAAGCAGGCGGTGGTGAGTTCGATCCCTGGTACCGGTAAAAAAAAAAAAAAAAAAAAAAAAAAAAAAAAATGGTACTTTTAAGAAGACTACAACTTCTGCAACCTCAAGTCACTCAAAATGATCCTCACTATCTTTTCCTAGGAGCAGTTTAGGCTCTTCTCCTTCTTGGTCTGTTACTCCCACAGTTCTGCAGGAACTCAGAAAGGCTACAAACCAGCTGAATTGAGAAAGTAAAGAACCTGACCCTAAGATAAGTAATAGGTTCAGAGAATTCAAACAATGTTTAAATTATCCATTAAAAACCCCCGGTGGGTTCATACCTGTAACATGGGCCAGCAGCAGCCTGGGGGTGGGTCACTCTTCAGGGGTTTTCACTCCTTTGAGAGAAGTATATATGTGCCTCAGTCCAGGAAATTGTGTGCTTCTCGCTTGAGGGCCCACACTTATTTTTCTGGGCACATACTTCTTAAACTTCTGCCTAATAAATAATTCCCATGGCTCTTACTGATACATCCTGAAAATTCTTTCTCCACAGGGAGCCTGACCCTGGAACCTGTTCTATGGGTAGGATGCATTAGGTCCCTTATTCCACTTTTAGGAACCTCTGTGGGCCTTACCCAGTGACCTTTAGTAAGTGACAAGGACTTTATTATGTCATCATCCCCTTGAGATGTGTACTATTATCATTGCCCCCATTTCACAGATTGGCAAAGTTAAGTAAACTGCCCAGAATTAGAGTCAGCAAGGGGGACAGCCAGCATTGGAGCCCAGGCCACCTGACGTTAGAGTCCCCTTTCTGCATGCGTCTCTGAGGTGATTCCGCTTTCCCGGAGAGCCCAGAAAGGGTCTGGTTCCAGTTGTGGCAGTTGCACTGATCACCTAGGGCTGGCCAGAAGGCCTGGCCAACTCCACTGCCCATGGGCTGCCCCTGCTTTTCTGGTTCCCAGGTGAACCGTGGATGTAAACAGGGGGCAGCAGCCCTGTGATGTGACGGCTCCTGCCCAGCTGGCACTTGGAGGCCTGGGGTGCCCCAGGGGATCCCAGCCCAGCAGCTGGGCCGACCTCAGGACCGGCGTTTCCGTAAACACTGCAGTGAGCCAGCCCCGCGTGGTCGTCCATGGGCCACTGGCCGAGAGGCCGAGGTTTGGCTGACCCCGTGTGGCTTCCTCTAACACGGCCACTTCCACCCCCTCTGCCTGGCTGGGCTTCCAGTAATGAAGAGTTTTCTCTGGGGCTGGGAAGCCGGGGCACTGGACACTTCCTGTCCACTCCCTTCCCTCTGCAGGGCCCTCCTTCCCCTCGGGGGGCTGCATTTCAGTGCCAAGTGTCTCCCCTCAGCCCAGAAGCATTGCAGCTTCCTGATGGGGCTCTGGGTATGCGGGTTAGACCTGAGCTCCGCCCAGGCTCTCACTGAGCCGACCAGGTCTCCATCTCTGCAGCCAGAAGGACAGCAGAGGGACTGGAAATGGTCACCCTTTTGGGGGCTTGCTGTGCCCTTCATCCTCACAGCACCCCGTCAAGGTGCGTGTCGTTTCCAAATGAGGAGACTGAGGCCCCAAGGAGTGAGGTAGCCTGACTAGGGTCACAAATAGTGGGAGGCAGAGCTGGGATTGGAAAGCCAGGTGGCAGACCCTCATATCCCTGGTCGTACCCACTGTGCTGTATCACCTCTTAAGAGATGGCCTGCGGTGTGGCTCAATGGCAGAGAGGCTTTGGGCTGGGTTCCCAAGACAGGGTGGGGTTGGGGGAAAGAACTTTTAATAACCTTCCAGTTCCTCCTGCCTGGCATTTTATTTTATTTTATTTTTTCAGTACCTGGGATTGAATACACAACCCCACACTTGCCAGGGAGACCCTCGTGCCACTGAGCTAAACCTCTGGCCCTGCCTGGCATTTTAAACGGTAAAATAGTGTAGGTTCATGGGGACAGAAGAGATTTGACATGTCCTGATTCTGCCGTTATTTCCCTGCTCTGTGACCTTGGGCCACTTACTTCACTTCTCTGAGCCTTAGTCTCCAAGTGGAATTATGAGAATTACAGGACTGGGCAGAGGGTACCCAGGAGCTGGTGCACCCATCAAGATTAGGATTTCTGCAGTGCCGCTCTTGCCCTGGCCCCTACAGCAAGTACTCTGCCGGGTGGGGAAGGGGTGGCAGCCACAGCTGAAACCTGTCCTCCAGGAGAAGCACTCTACCTTCAGGCCCTCGATGGACTGACGGGCCAGCGTCCAGGCCCTCCTGCCTCGGGCCCAGCTTTGTCCTCCACCCTCCAGAGCCGAGGAGGGAGAGGAGCGTGAGGATGTTTTGTGTGACCTTGAGTCACAGCCTGGGTGGGGGCGGTGGGACTCCTGGACGTGGCCCTCTGGAGTTGGCTCTGGCTGAGGGGCCCACACCCCTACTGCATCCTGAACCACCATCCTCAGGTCTGTTTTAAAGATGGGACTTTGATGTGAGCCTTTGCTCTGAGGAAAGGCTGTTCTGCTTGTCTGTGAGGGGCTGTTTGTCAGTGATGAGCAGGGGCTCCCTGATACCTCTGCACCGAGCCGATGGCTGGTCCTTGACTCAGCCCCTTCGCCTCACATTCTGCTGTCCCATGACAGAGGGCCCCCGGAAAGGCTCCTCACCAGGCTCCCCTCGCCACTGCCCCCCTGCAACACTCGTAGGGACTGGGAGCAATTAACTCCCTCCTCAGGCCTGACCAGATGTCCGCATGGGCCTTGGTTTTGATGACCACATGTGACTTGGGACTGGAAGAGCCCCAAGAGGCTGGAATAGCAGCTCGTGATGTCATGGCTGGAGTCTGGGGCTTGCACGGTGAGGAGGGTCGCCTGAGGTCCTGGGGAGTGGGAGGTGACCTGAGGCTCTGGTGCCTGGACCAGGGCTCTCTGACCTCTCCCAGGATTGCCCAAGGTCTTGTTCCTATGGCCATCCTAGTTGTACTGCACTCCCCGGCCTCTCCAGCTTCCTGCACGCCAGGCCTGCCGCCTCATGCTCCAGCCAGCTCAGCTCCTGCTCTGCAGCTCCCTGGGGCCTTCGACCTCCCTCTCCCCTCAGAGCTGCCTGGATGCACCCCCTCCTGCTTCAAGACTCACCTTCTCCAGGAAGCCACTAAAAGAGGCCCCCTCCACCTCCCAAGCCGCACTAGGTCCTCCTCTCTTATCCCTAAGAACCTGATGCTTTCCCTTTCCTGTAGCCTCTGCCTTCACTGTTCTGTGAGCTTGTTGTAAGCAGAGGCCTTTCATTTTTTTCTTAAATAGCAGGGCATGGTCCACTACATTCAGTGTTTGTTGGATGAATGCATGAATGGGTGGATATGAAGATGGACAGATGGACTGATAGGTGAACGAGTGGACAAATGGATGGGCAGTAGATGATGGACAAATGGATAGATGAATGGATAAATGGGTGGATGGACAGACTGATAGACAGACGGCAGATGGATTAGATGGACAGGGTATTATAACCCAAATACTGTGTACAGTCATCCAAGTATTATAACCCTCCTTTTAGTTTTCCTCACAATCCAAAAAGTTATATTTGTAATCCCATTGAGACTTTACTGGAATCCCAGCAAGTTAATTCCAATCTACCATCACCAATCCAACCCATGGCAAGAGTAAAGACACCAAGACATGCTCCAAGTTAAGAGCAGTCAAGGGGTCCTAAATCCAATCCTTGTGAGGACAAGCAGACAAAGGCCTTGATCTTAGGCCTCTCCCAGAATTTATTATCTTGTGAAAAAGGGTGGTGGCTCAGGGATGAGTGACAGTGAGGATGGCGGGAATTAAGTGAATAATTAAGTGAGCCCGCTGGCCAGGTGCAAGACTGGCATCTCTGTAAATTGCAGAGATAAAGACATGCAGAAGGATCAATTTACATAATCCAATTAGGAGAGCAGTAGAATTGTTTTGGGGGGGCTATTGTTTCTGTTTCTGATATGCAAACTCTTGTGTCCTGGGGAGTCATAGCCTCTTTATCTTGAGGCTCATACCCAGAACTATTCCCGGAACTATTGACTCTAACATCTCACCATTCATATCCTGGAGAACTCTATTCAAGGAAACAGGATTGTCTGTTGGCCCTAGAGATTACATACCAGCACCTCGGCTGGCCTTATTTGCAATGCTTAGAGCCAATTGAAGAAAGAAGGAAATACTCTAGCCAGCTTTTTATATATCAGTATAAGGAAATGAGTCTCCAAATAATCAAAGTCACAGTAATTGTTTTACATTCAAAGGGAGTCAATGGAGGTGTCTCCCACAACAGGGTACCTGCATGGTCCCAACTATGAAGGATAAAGGCTCAGAGCCTGGGGCTCCCGATAGAAGAGGGGCTCTCAGCTGAGGAGGAGATAACCTGTCGCCTGCCTCCTCTGATGAACATCCAGCCAAGAGTCATGCACTGTCCTGGTGCCTAAGCCTGCTTGTCAAATGGTTCCAGTTCAGTGGGGTCTCCCAAATGCTGGTGACTAGTCAGACATTAGTCTAGAGGGACTGCTTTGGCCTCTGGCATCCTGGGCTCTGTCATATGCCTCCTCTCTATACCTCTCTCTGATCACAAAAACAGAGACCCCTGGAACCAGAACTTAGATAATAAGGAGTTCACTTGTCTCCCATTTACAGATGAGGAAACTGAGGCCCAGCAAGGAGTCTGCCCAAGGTTGCAAGCAGTAGAGATGGAATTAGAGCTTGAGTCTCCAAATTCATTTATTCATTCATGAAACAGATATGAATCTAGCACCTAAGTGCCAGGCTCAGCCTTTTCCCTGGCATGCAAGGCCTGTAAATAGCCCTTGTGCCTGTTTCTAAAGCCGTTTTCCCATTCCATCACGACCTCCAGCTCCCTGGTGAGCTCATCCATGTCTCATCAGGTGCATGCTTGGCACCCGTGCCCAACCCCCCACTCCAAATGAGGACCGCTTCCTTGTCTGGATTGCACAGCCTGTCTCAGTCCGTGCAGCCTTTGCAGAGAAGGTCACATGTGCATGCTGTGAGCTCCGCATTCCATCTGCTCTTGGCGAGGACCATTTGTGTCCCTGTGCAGTCATCCTGGCCAGCTCAGACTGAAGCCAAGTGTTAAACCGTCCACTCCCACAGCTGTCCCAGGGGGAGCTGTCACATGGCACCTGGGATCTCAGGCCCCAGAGAAGCCCTCTGAATTCCTGCCCAAACTGGGGAATGTGTGGGAGGAGAGGTCATCGTGGGGTGCCTGGGGGTGGGATATTTGCAGTCAGCTGAGCACGCAGTGATCCCACCTCCACCCCTTCCTTGTCATGCCAAAGGCAGGATCTTGGGGAGGTGCCAGTCTTGGAAAGATGGACCCTCTAGTTTGGGAACAGGAGCCCAGACCTGGGCAGGTCCCAGGCACGAGCTTCCCTTTCTGTGAGCCTTTCACTATATATGCAGCCTTGCTGAAGGCATGGAGAGACTCCACACTGCAAGGTCTCAATTCAGGTAGAACTGTGGGCAACAGGAAAGTTCTGGGAAACCAGGTGTGGTGATGTGTGTCTGTGACCCTAGTACTCTGGGAGGCTGAAGCAGGAGGATAACAAGGCTGAGCACAAGCCAGACAGCTTAGTGAGAGTCCCTGACTCAAAATAAAAAGAGCTAAGAGGCAGCTTAGTGCAAAGAACCTAGGCTCAACCCCCAGTTCTCACCCCTCAAAGTTCATGGAAACACATCAGTGAAATGGAAAACAAACTGAAGGCCATTTCTAGGACAAAATTAATATGAAAGACAGACTCCAGATAAGACTGTGGCACAAAGAAGTAAAATAAAACTGCAAAGATAGAAGGGGGAAATAACCTCAGTACAGACATCTAAAGTACTTAAAAAGTTACTGTGAACCATACCTCTAAGTCTGAAAACTGAGGGAAAATGGGTAAGTTCATAGAAAGGGATAAAGACACCCAAGAACAAATGGCAAATTCAAATCTGCCATTCATGTTACATAAATAAAAATGGCAAAGCCCTTCCAGACTGCAAAACACCAGACCCAAATAAACTGGCAATATTAAAACAAATGGGAGGATATAAAGTAGTATATATAGTGTAGTGTAGATATATAGGATATATAAACAGTATATATATATATATATATATAGTACTTATATACATATATTTTACAGTTTTAACCAAGTGAATGCAATCTGCAGGTAGAGTCCAGGGAGCAGACACCGTCTCCGGGTGTTGTGAAGGACCTGGCCTCTTTTATTTCTCTTTTCAGCTCCTCTGCACATGAGGTCCATCCTCTGCATAATTTCATGGCCCAAAATGGTTGCACAGCTCCACCATCACATCCTCATGACTGACTAGAAGCAGAGGAAGCAAGGAGTGGTGGTGGAGGGGCAAAAGGGAAGCTGTTCCTTTTGAAGAACCTTCCCAGAATCTGCACACAAGACTGTCACTTATACCTCATGACCGGAACCTGGCCACATGCCATGCCAGCTGAGGGCATCATTGCCCTCAAGTAAAATCAGGGCTGGATGACCGTGGAAGGAGGCAAAGAAGGATATTGACAAACACCACTCACTGAAAGAGGAAACTGAGGCCTGGAGAGGCACAAGGATTTATACACAGCCACAGAGCAGTAGCAGCAGGCTGGGATTTTCATCTGGCTGCTGGTCACCTTCCCTACAGTACCCTGTCCTCTCCCACTCTGAGTGTCAGCTGCCAAGCTCTGCTCCTCCTCACTCCCAGCCCTACCTGGACTGGGGTCCGTTTTGGGGTTCTCTGGCGTGCTACACAGAGTAATCACAGAGCTACCTTCCCGCCTCCCCAGGTACCTTGTAGACTGCTGTGGCACAGTTGAGATAGATGCAGAGGCAGAGATGCAGGCAGGGGGCTGAGAAATTGTGACTGGCCAGAAGCAGCCATGTCCTTCCAACCACACGCATTTCTTCCTGGCCTCCCAAAGCCGACTCCTGACCTGGTACATTTCCCAAGTCCTGCTCTCCAGTGGCATTTCCTACACCCTACCATGTCAGGCCTGGCACTGAAAGAGGACAGAGGCTGCCTTTTTTTTTTTTAATGAGAAACTGCAGCAAAAGTATGCATTTCAGATCTGAAGGTACCTTTAGGAGAGAATATTGTGTGTCCCACACTCTGAGTCCTCTTTATGGACACACACAGAAAGATGGCACTTTCCAGCATCCCTTGCAGCTAAGTTACCATCATGTGACTAGTTCTGGCCAATGAGCTAAAGTGATGATGTCACTGCTTTATTCCTCTCTTTACCTTGGAGGTCACTGGCCTGGAACAGGGGCTCAGGCCTGCATTTCAAACCAGATCCCGGTGAGGTGGATGCTGCAGGTCCCAGATTGCACATTTGGACAGGGAAGAGCACAGGATGCTGCTTTGAGGTGGAGAGGGCCTGGTGACCTACCCTGCACTTTTCGTGAGCAAGAAGTAAGCCTTCCGTGGTTAAACCACTGAGATTCGGGAGTTTATTTGTGACCTCAGCATAACCTCATGATAGACCATTATCATTTACTGAGCCAACAAATATCAACTGAGTTCCTACCATGAAGTAATTAAATGCACTTTTAAGGAGATGCCTACTTGTGGGATTGTACAGGTGCACAGTAGACACTTGAAACTGACAGCCTCCTTACAATTTGTGCTGGAGGCACCTTTTTGCCTCTCCCTAGTCCCCAGGCCTGTAAGTTCATCACAGAATTAGCAGTTGAACCCAAGACCTTTTGACTTGTGAACCTGCTTGCCTTTGGGAGCCTTACTTTAGGGGGACAGGGGGTGGCTGCAGCAGCTGTCCAAAGACTTACAGGTTCTTTGGACTCTCACATCCCTCTGGTGCCCACCTTGGCACTGTGGAAACCCGAACCCCACTAACCAACCAACAGGATGGTTTCCTGCCATGGCCTCCCCAGTGACATCCAGCTGTGTGCAGAGGCACACTGGCGCTTTCATTGCCCTGGGCGAGGCTTGCACGCTCCTCGAGCTGGCCAGGCCTCCCAGCCTCTGCAGCCCACACCCTGCCCACACATTTCCATCCTCAGGATTAGAGAGGAAGAGGGCCAGGGAAGACCAAGCTGTGACTCAGAAGACCGCAGGCTCAGGACACGGCTCACCTCAGGCCGCCTCCAGCTGTCTGCCAGCCCACCAAGTCCTCGTTGTCCTGCTGCTCAGGCCGACAGAGAGTCCTCCATCCCTCCTAACCCCTCCTTCTCTTCTCAGAGGAAGACCCAGCCTAGCTCTGTGCCTTGGGGAGAAAGAGCCACTGCAACAGTGCTCACAGCAGTGGGGACCTGGTCAGGGCAGATGGTACGGCTTTGGAAGGGGCTCGTGGACCCTTCTGAAATGCAGCTTACTCTGGGCAGCCATTATGTGGTCATGCGGATGTCATCGTGTCACGTGGCTGTGAAGAGCCGTGGAGCCATGCATGTTATACTAGTGCACCATCAGCAATATTCTGTATATGTTATCCCTCCGTGTAAAAATGTATCACAGAGAACTCTAAAACAAATAACAAAAACAAACTTAGTTTGGCATCTTATAGACCTGCTCCAAAAGCCTGGCTATGTTTTCTTTTTTTTTTAATTTAAAGAAAAGGAAACAAAAGAATACATGGAGATTTTTTTAAAAGGGTAGAAATAATACAAACTTACAGAAAAACAAACGGTAAGAAATTGCTGGTTGATAAGTTACACATTGTCATCTTAGAAATAGCTGTTCATGTTATAGAATTAAAGCATTTAGAATGACATTCATAAAGTGACACTACAAACCCTTCTGCTCTATGATCGAACAAAAGCTCAGTAATTTTTTTTTTTTTGTCTTTTTCCTTTTTATCGGTACCAGGGATCGAACTCACAACTGCCTGCTTGCAAGGAAGGTGCTTATGCCGCTGAGCTAAATCCCCAGCCCCCTGGCTATGTTTTCTAACTGCACGATCTTCAACAAGTTTCTTAACCCCTCGGAACTTCACTTTCTAATTGCTATTTTATTATTTAATTATATTTTATTATTTAATTATTTAATTGCCTGTACACTAAGGTACAGGTTTTGAAGGTCAGACAGACCACCAGTTTGTATTTTTGTGTATGTAATCTGAGGATTAAACCAAGGGATGCTCTACCACTGAGCTAAAACTTTATCCCTTTCTAAATTTTTATTTTGAGACAGGGTCTCATTAAATTCTTTCCCACCAACTGCCCATCCATTCTAGAGCCTCCTGCTGTCCAGCTCTGTCCTTTGCAGCTTGGGTGCACGTGGAGACAGTGGGGACCACAGGCTTCCCCGCCCAACTCGGTGACATCATCTTGATTATTGTTCCCGCCCGCGTCTTCACATCCCTGTCCCCAGTGCTGTGATAGTGCAGATGTACCCACAGTCCCGGAGGTGAAAATTTGCACTCCACACACACCTCCATTGATCAGGAAGCTCCACTCCTGCCAGGTGCCTTGGCACCCGGATAATGCAAGGCTGCCATGCTGTGCCTGACTCCGGGCCTTTGCACATGCCGTTTCCTCTGCCTGGAACCTTCCACCTCCTTAACCTGCGCTCTTGTTGGTTCTCTGCAATGACACCTCCTTCAGAAAGCCTCCTCTCACTTTTGGTCTGTACAAGAGATCCTCCTCGGTGTTCCCAAGAATCCTTCCAATTTTGCCTATTGTTTTTCTCTTGGTTTTGTCCCTAGCTTATGCTGTGAACCCTGCAGAAGAGATCTCAGAATTGGCTGAACTAAAGAAAATGGATTTTGTTCAACTAGATTATCTGGCAGTGCCCAGAACACAGTAGGTCCAGCCAGCTTGAGCTCACCCACTTCGGGCCACTTTCTGCAGGGGAAGCAGGCTGGGGAGGCCCCTCACAGCCAAGAGCAGACCAGCTGCCCAGGAAAGTTCTGCTCTAGGTCACACCCACCTCTGGGTAGCAGCCAATCTCCCTGCCAGAAACCACAGGCCGGGCTGAGGCTGCCCAGAGTCCAGGCCACAGGGCTTTGGAGACCTCGAGTCAGATCTACGAAGGGGTGTTTGGCGAAGCTTCCGGTATCCACAGCCCCTGGGGTGGGGCAGGGTTCGGGCTAGCTGGGGCTGCAGCAGCTCTGGCAGAGGGGTGGGCCGAAGCCCTCCTGGGAGGAGCTAGAGAGGGCCTTGCCAGCCTGCCGCGGGCTCTTGGTGCTGGCATTGGCTCTGGCTTCACAGACACACACACGCACACACACACACACACATACTCACTGGCAGGCGCCCCCATGGTAGCTTCTGTGGTCTTACCTTCAGGTAAACAGGTCATCACTGGGTCATGAGGATGGGGAGAGGAGCAAGGAAAGGAGAGGCCAATGTGCGTGTGTGTGTGTGTGTGTGTGTGTGTGTGTGTGTGTGTGAGTGGGCGTGGGTGTGGGCGTGTGTGGGTGTGAGTGTGTGCATGCCCGGGAGTGACCTCACAGCTGCTGGAACATAAAGACTCACGGGTCCTGCTTCCCAGGCTCCAAGCTGGTTCTGTGGGGACACCGTGACATGACAGGCCTGCCACAGATCTACCTTCTGGCCTTCTCCATCCTCTGCATCCTCTCCAAGGTAAGGGGCCTCGGGCCCTGACCACGCTGCTGCTTTCTTCGCTGGGTGGGGGTGGAGTCAGGGCCAAGGAGCCCCCAGCAGAGCTCTTGCTGGCCCCGTGCTGGACAGAGCACAGGTCCCATAACCATGCCCTGCTTTCCTCCCTGGCCCCAGTCAGCTGACAGCTCTGCTGTGTGACCTCAGGCAGGACCCCTCTCTTCTCTGAGCCCCAGCTTCTGCCCCAGTTGAGGGGAGATAATGTTCCGAGGCCTCTGTGGCAGTCACTCATGGTGCCTCCCTATAATCAGCACAGCCCAGAACACACTGCATGTTCACAAGAAGACTTAAATAAGCCACGCCAGTCCCCACCACCCCAGTAACAATGCAGGGGCACATGCGAGGTGATCCAGACATGATGTATGTGCTCTGTCTCCAAGCACTGGATCGAGGGCTGGTGGCTAAATGATTAATGAGAGCACCACACTCCCTCAGTCAGTGACCCTGGCTGGGGGGCACAGGACACACCTCGGTGGAGCAATGATCTCCCCCATAGCTGCAAGAGACATTCCTCAAAGGGCTTGTAAGACATCCACGTTAACCAACATGCACAATCCAGAAAGAATCATTAACCCCAGCTTCAGTCAAATGAAGCTCAGAGAGGGCAAGAAAGTTGCCCAAGTTCACACAGCAAAGAAGCATCAGGGTAATACAAGAGAGACACAGTAGAGCCCAGGAGAGATAAGATGTGTGGGGGACTCCTGTGTGGACCTGTCCACCCCAACTTGGCCCAAGGCCACAGTGCCAGCTATGTATCCTCATAGTCCTCTTAGCAAATGCTGAGTTTCCAGAGGCAGGGGCTAGCCCCCTAGCCGAGATCTCGACACATTTTTGTGTTCCCCTGAGGCGCACAGGCAGGTGCTTTTCCCTCTGGGGCTCTTAGAAAGGCTGAGGACTTTTGCTGCTGCAGGAACAAGGCCAGGTGGGTGGCTTGAGTAGCTGAAGCAGGGGACCTGAGGTTCAGTCTCATGGCGAGGGGACCCATGGCACCATTCTTCCCTGGTGCTGGGAAGCCTCAGAAACCTAGGGCCTTGGTCACGGCAAACATATGAAGCCAGGATCATCTTCAGAGAGAATTCTGATGCTTCCAGGCAGGCTGTGGACTCCTGGGCTCCAGGCAGAGCACAGGAGCATGAGGCAGAGAGACCTGAGAACAAGCTTCGTCCTGTTGACTAAGGGATGGCTGTGACTTCAATTAAACCCTGTCACCGCTTAGGGAGAGGCGGTCTCTCCTGCCAGAGCAGGAGACTGAGCCCACCAAGTCCACATCACAGGCCACTGAATCACAGAGCGGGCAGTGGTACAACCTGGACTCTGACTCTTGCCCAGAAGAGTCCACACTGAGTGCCCCATCAAGGATCGAGGGAGACTGAGGCCTGGTGGGATAACTTTAATATGGTGACGGAGTGGCTGGGGAGGCTGTGGAGGTAGAGGGAGGCCGGAGAGGGTTTATCCTTCTGTGTCTACATCAAGCCACCCTCCCTGACTGTCATTGTCCATTTAAACATATGGGTAAATTGAGGCAAGTACTTAGCTGACATTGGAGCCCCTAGATGACAAGAGGTAGGCATAGGAATTAAGAACTCCAGCCTTGGATTCTCATAAATCTGGATTCTGATCCTCATCCCACCTCTTCCTGGCTGTTTACTACTAAGCTTTGACCTTCAGTTTCCTTGTCTTTGAAGTGGACACGCTGATGGACCTCACATAGGGAGTTCAATCGCACATATGTTAAAGTGTTCAGGCACAACGTGCATGCAAGATACCACTGTTTGCTATGGTCACTGTGTCATTAATAGGTTCTCCTGGGTGTCACAACCTGCAGAATCCAGAGAGCAGCCAGGTGGTGAAAGCTCACAGAAGGACCCAGATGCTCAGCAGGCCTATTTCCTGGTACCCCAGTGTTCAAGGGGAAAGGACCAACCCATGACCAAGGGAGCTGGAGCCTCTGCTTTGGAGAACAGAATGTGTCCAGCCTATGGCTTCCTGGGTCAGGGTCAGTTGTGTGCACAGCACCTCTGATTTACTAAAACTTACTCGGGTTATAAAAAAGGGTCCCAGGTGCTGCATCGTTAACAAGCATCCAGAGGACTCTGTGCTGCAGTCCGGGCCACATCCTGAGGGTCAAAGTGGGCTGAAATTCCAGAGTGCTGTCCTTGGTGGGCGTTCCAACCCAGGGCGACCCCTGGTGGCCAGATTCTGGAAGCTGCAGAAAAAACTGAAAGGTCGGCAGGACCTGCGGTGAGACCAGGTAGCATAAACAAGTCATTACCTGGTTTGGGCCACACGGGAGGAATGAGATTATTAGTTCCTCTTCCCAAGCCAGAATCTTTCCTCTAGATAAAGCTTTCTAGTCCCTCGGCGATCCTGCTTACGATTGGCCCTCCACAGGCGGGCTGTGGGGAACATCTTAGAGCTGTGCCCACCCTGGGTCCTGATCTTTAAGTGGATTAAAAGGGAGCCTTGGCCTCTGGTTCATGGGATGGGTGTTCTCTGCTTTTTGGCCTGTGGCAGGGGGGAGGGCAGTTGAATCTCTCAGATCCAAACCTTGAAGGGAAAATCTAGCCACATTCGAGGTCCCTGGGTCCTCGTCAGGGAAGTGGGGTGTGGGCCTGCCTGCAGCTCTGCTGCTCACCCCCGGCTGTCAGCAGGTGCCTTTCCCTCTCTGGAGTTTCCTCATCTGTATATGGCAGCAGGGAGAGCTTACATGGTGGCAGAGCAGCTGGAAACCTAGCTGTGTTTTAGAAACCATCGGAAAGTTGGTTTAAAATAGAGTCCGGTCAAACGCAGTGGTCCATGCCTGCAATCCTGGCTACTCAGGAGGCTTAGTGAGGCAGGATTGCAAATTCAAGGCCAACCTGGGCCTTGTCTCAAAATGAAAAGGTAAGGATGGCCTGGGGATGTAGATCAGTGGTAGAGTGTTTGCATAGTGTGCATGAGGCCCTGGATTCAATCCCCAGCATCACAAAAACAACAAACACAAACCTCTAGGACTTCTGCTTTGGTCAGTCTCAGAGGGGCTTGGGATTCTGATTTTTCCCCACATTTTCTGACTGGTTTGCTGTGCATTCAGGGTTGAGAGGCATATTTAGATTCTTCCAAAAACCAGAGCTCAGTGCCCTGAGCTGCCAGGCCATGTACTAAGGCTGTGGTGCACTTTATCATCAGTTCTCTGAGCCCTTCTGGTTGGTTTCCTGCCATAGACAAGGAATCCCAGGCTCCGCCAGCCTAGGTGTCACTCAGCAATGAAGGGGCACAGACAGGACTGAAACTCTGGTCCTTGCTCATGGTCACAATACTACACTGCTTGTTAAGAGCACCATGAGATTACGAGTGTTCAAGGCCAGATCCGTGTGACACTGAGGCCGTGATGGGGACGCACACTACTCAGCCTGGCAGAGTTGGGAGGGTCTCACCACCTACCTCAAAATCCTGCAGCTGAGTGAGGTCTCTGTCTCTGCAGGTGTGTGCCCAGCTGTGCCCGACACCGTGTGCCTGCCCCTGGCCACCGCCACGATGCCCACCGGGGGTGCCCCTGGTGCTGGATGGTTGTGGCTGCTGCCAGGTCTGTGCACGGCGGCTGGGGGAGCCCTGTGACCACCTCCATGTCTGTGACCCAAACCAGGGCCTGGTCTGCCAGCCCGGAGATGGCCCTGGTAGCCGGAGGACCATGTGTCTCTGTAAGCAAGTTTGCCCTTGTGGGACTCCTGGAGGGTGTGTGTGGGAGGTCGTGGCCATGGACTCTGAGCCAAAAAGCAGCTTTTGACCCCCACCTTCGCCCCTACATCCATTTAGCTGCGCCTGGGGGCCCATAGGTCCCTGGGCCACTGCCTGCCTCTCTCCCCTTGGCTTTTGCTCAGACCATGAGGCTCTCTCTGAATGACACTTCCTGTCCCTCCGTCATAGCCACAGCCCAGTTTCAATGTCCAGTCTAAATACCTTCTTTCCTGAGGAACTCTCCCAGACTCTTGAACCCAGAACATGTCATCCCTGTCAGCAATCCTTATTATACAGGGGAAAATAAAAAGACAGCCCCTTATTTAGGGCACAGCATGTGTCCCCAGTGGGAAAATGCTTATTGTACAAGTCACATAATCCTCCTAATAATCCTGTGACACTAAGTACTGTTAGGCCCATTTCACCAATGAGGAAACTTAGGCTCAGTGGATTAGCTGACACACTGCATTTCACACAGCTTGGAACCTTTTCAGGTAAATTCAAGCTAGTTCCATTCTCCTGGACCGGGCACCTTGAACTGCGGATCGAGTCCTGAGTGTGGTCTTTGCCAGTGACCTTGGGCATGCGACATTTCACATCACTCTCCGCAGCCCTTGGCATCCTCAGATGCTCTGGGGCAGGGCTTTGCAACTGTGCCCTGGTGACACTCTTGGCTAGAGAGTTCTTGTTTGCAGGGCGCCGTGCTGTGCACTGTCAGACATTTAGCAGCTCCCTTGAATGCCACCTGCTAGATGCCAGGAGCAGCCCTCCCATCCTTCCTGAGTCATGACAGTCTGTCTCCAGACACTGCCAAGGGGCTCCGGGGGCATCATGACTCCATTAGAAACCACTGCTTCAGAGAAATAGAGGTGAGAGTTCTTCCAAATAAGAAGCTTTGTAGAACAGTTTACCTCTTGCATCTAAGTGCATGTCATACTTTTACAAAAATGAGAGAGAGAGAGACAGAGAGACAGAGAGAGAGAGAGAGAGGCTCAGGAATCATTACAATGAGTTCTTCCACAGGAAAAGTTTTGTTAAAAACAACATAGGCCTGGGATGCAGCTTAGGGATGCAGCACCCACCTAGCAAGCATGAAGCCCTGAGTTTGATTCCTGGTACCAAGAAAGGAAGAAAAAAAAAAAAAAGACCAAAAGTCCCCAACAAAACTTAGACGTGGAAAGTTATCAATAGCAAATCCTTGCAATGCTTTAGTCAGTAGGAGACACGTAAGATTGGTTACACTCACAGATGATTGCTGGTGAAATGTATCTGAAGAGACACAGAGCCTGTTATTTGGGTTCACTTTGGCCCAGTGATTCACAGGGCAGAGTTCTTTTTTTTTTTTTCTTATTTGAGCTGTTTACCAAGTGCCAGGTATGGAAGGCTTCATAAATATCAATTCATTTATTCTCACAACTATATGATACCTATATCACTCCCACTTTATAAATGAAATAAAGAGACACAGAGAGGTTACTGATCTGCCCAGGCTCCTGATGGCCAGCTGGGATTTGAACTCAGGATCTGACTCTATGGGCACTTGCCCCATCACCTTCCAGCCCGACATTCATCACACAATTAGAGCGTGGCGATGTTAGTGTCAGTGATTTCATTAAGGGACCACTCTCATTCCCTCTTGATTCTGACTGCAAACACCTGCAGCTGAGGACTGACTTAGTCTCTGGTCCTCCTGCTCTGTCCCCACCCCGGTCTCACAGCTATGGGGTGTTTGTACAGATTTAGTGACTGGAAATCAGCACAGAGGCTGGAAGCTGGTCACTTCCACGAGTGGCTTAGAACCTTTATGGGCACAATTTCATATTATACTCAGACACGAGGTAAAGTCTATCTTTATCCCTGTTCTGCTGCTGAGGGAATAGGCCTCAGAGAGGTTAAGTCACCTGCTGAGGTCAGAGAGTTTGCAAGTGACTGAAGGTTAAAAAGACTGAACCCAAACAAAAGGGCTTCCCTACACCCTTTGGTTCCTGGCCTTGAAACAGACTCCTCAAAGAAAGGAAGGACATGGGAACCCCCAAAAAGCAAGACTGTGATCTGAGCCTGGAGGAGGCTGTGGAAATTCTGGAAGGCATTGTGGGGATTTTGGCAGCCGAGGGTGTGCGTGACTATGCAGCACAACTCCGAGAGGGTATGGTTTGGAGAGACCTCAGGATCTTTGGGAGCACACACAGATACACATAGATGATGAGGATGGGGTACCCAGGGATCACTGTCCCCCAGCCCCAGCCAGGTCCGATGCCAAGAAACCTTGCTAAAATCACCCCCCTCCAGTTGATTTTCCTAAACAAGCCTCTCTTTACCAGGATGCCCCAGTGACCTAGAGGCCTCAGGGCTGTGGCAGCAGGACTTGGGCCAGGGTGCTGATTAAGGAGCAGCTGCCCCTGTGGTTTCCAGGGAACCAAACAACCCTGTGGTCCAGGCCACTGGGTCAGGGATTCAAGTCAAAGGGCTGTGGCCTGGTGGGGCCAGGAGAGGCACTGGACACTGGTCCCGCCTTCCTGGGAAGGATAAATAGTATCCCAGTGCCTTTAACCTAGCATCGGCTGTGTACCCGACGTTGGGCAAAATGCTTTAAATACACTTTCTCATTCATCCTCTAGTAGCTGGGGAGCAGGTTCCAAGGTCAGAGACGTGAAGTGATCCAGCCCTGGCTCCCACAGCGGCCAGCTTTGGGAGCTAGGGTGGTTTCAAAACCCTCCTGTGTGCATGCACCTACCTGAGGTTCTCCGAGGAAGGCCCAGGATGACCTTGCCGAGGAACCCTTCCCGCAATGTCACAGGGTCTCCAGGAAGCCTCCAGACCCTCCCATCCCCCATGCACTCTGAGAACCTTGCCCCCGCACCTCTCCAGGTCTCTTCCCTCCTTCTGACTTGGATTCGGTGACTTTTACGTCTGTCTGTCTCCCACTGCCCCCACAAGCCCCTCAAGGCTTTTGAGACAAAACTGCATCTTATTTCTGTCTAGGAGCACACATAGGGGTACAATAGATACATCTGGGGTTATAAGGAGAGTTCAGAGTTCTCCAGGTGGGAGCCAAGGGCTGGGCGTTCACCCCGAGGTTCTGTGCACCCCATCCTGCTCTGAGCCAGCTCAGGACGGGAGGAGGAGCACTGGATTCCAGCCCATGGCCAGTGCCAGCGGGGGCGATGAGGCCCAGAGCTTGAGGACTGCATTTGGGGATCTCCTGAGTACCCACTATGCCCAGCACAGTGTCTGTGTTCACAGCACCTCAAGTGGCTGAAGGTGCTAAGTACTGTTTTCATTACTGGATGGCTGCGGCATTCGGAGAAGTTAAGTAACTTACCTAAAACATACAGCCGGAAAGTTAAGCCCTGACCTGACAGCGATGACTTACAATGCAGCAGTTGGGCAATGAGATTGTTGCACGGAATCCTAGTGTGTAAATCAGTTATATAGTATTTATCTGTAGCGGTATCCCGGATAGTAACAGCGGCTAGGACCCACTGAAGGTCTCTTTTTGGTTGGATTCATTACATGTATCATTTCACTGAGTCTGTGCCCTCTTGGGAAATAAGTACCATTGTACCCCATTTTGCAAGGGGGGTCTCACAGCCAAGAAAGGGCAGAGCTGAAACCCGGTCCAGGCCAGTCTTCGGGCTCCCCCTGTGCCGGGACTCAGGTGACCCTCCCCATCCGCTGCAGGGCAGCAGGCTGGCGGGGTGCAGGGCTCAGACACGGTGGGGTCCCCGCAGGCCTGGGTCACGAGGCTCGGTCCCTGCTCCCTCCGCAGTTGGCGAGGACGACGGCGGCTGCGAGGTGAACGGCCGCCGGTACCGCGACGGGGAGACCTTCCAGCCGCACTGCCGGCTCCGCTGCCGCTGCCAGGACGGCGGCCTCACCTGCCTGCCGCTGTGCAGCGAGGACGTGCGGCTGCCCAGCGCCGACTGTCCCCGGCCGCGCAGGGTGGAGCTGCCCGGCAAGTGCTGCCCCGAGTGGGTGTGCGACCAGGCTGCGGAGCTGCAGGCCCCAGGTGAGTGCGGGCGGCGGCCGGACAGAGCCACCGCGGGCCGCTGAGGTCCGGGGTGACCAGGGTCACCGGGCCGCTGAGGTCCGGGGTGATCACGGCCACCGGGCAGCTGAGGTCCGGGGTGACCAGGGTCAGCGGGCTGCTGAGGTCCGGGGTGACCACGGTCAGCGGGCAGCTGAGGTCCGGGATGACCAGGGTCAGCGGGCTGCTGAGGTCCGGGGTGACCACGGTCAGCGGGCAGCTGAGGTCCGGGATGACCAGGGTCAGCGGGCTGCTGAGGTCCAGGGTGTCCAGGGTCAGCGGGCTGCTGAGGTCCGGGGTGACCACGGTCAGCGGGCAGCTGAGGTCCGGGGTGACCAGGGTCACCGGGCCGCTGAGGTCCGGGGTGATCACGGCCACTGGGCAGCTGAGGTCCGGGGTGACCAGGGTCACCGGGCTCCTGAGGCCCAGGATCCGGGCCCCTTCAGAGGTGGGCGAGGGTGGAGGCTGAGCAGGTGTGGAAAGGGGACCAGGAGTTCGGGGGTCTCTTAAACCCACAGAACAACTCTAAATCACAGAGAAGTAAAAATAGAAGTCTGTGGTACCATGAGGAGGGAAGGGAGGAATTAGGGTACCAAATCCTTCTATTTTACTACAGAGGTATAATATAATATAATATAATATGATATGATATGATATAGTAATACAGTATAATATACATACTAGTATTAATAATATTGTGTGTACTATTATCAATACAGTATTACTTGGCTTTATCAAAAGTAGAATCCTCTAGCTACTCACAAGTTCCATGCAAGCTGGTCAACACAGCAAGACCCTACCTCAAAATAAAAACTAAAAAGGGCTGGCCAGGATGCAGTGGCCCGCACCTGTAATCCCAGCACCCTAGGAGCCTAAGACAGGAGGATCACAAGCTCAAGCCCAGCCTGAACAAGTTAGAGACTTAGCAAGATTCTGTCTCAATTTTTTTTTCTAAAAGAAAAAATTTGTTAAAGGACTGGGGACAGAGCTCATTTCAGAGGCCTTGGGTGCAATCTCCAGTACCACAAAAATGTAACAATGAAATGAAGAGGTCTGGGATTGTAGCTCAGTGATAGAAGCTTGCTTAGCATGCGTGAGGTCCTGGGTTCAATCCCCTGCACAGGAAGAAAGGAAGGGGGGGGGAGAGAAAGAGAGAAAGAGAGAGAGAAACTCAAAACAGAGCCAGGTAAAGTAGTTGTCTATGAAACATGCATCCCAGGTGGGCAGAAGTGGGAAGAGAACAGTTACCTCCTGCTGCAGATGCTTTAGGGACTTTGTTGTTGCTTTTTAAAAATTATTCTTATTGGGGTTGGGTGTGGCTTAGTGGTTTAGTGCTCCCCTAGCATGCTTGAGGCTCTGTGTTCCGTGTCTGGCACAAGAAAGAGACAGGGAGAGAAAGGGAGAGGGAAAGGAAGGGGAGAGGGAGGGGGAGGGGGAGGCAACAGTATGTCCAATTTGATCTCCACAATCTGCATCCATGGGTTCTGCATCCATAAATTCAATCAACTGTGGACTGAAAATATTATAAAAACTGAGCCTGTGCTGAACATGTACAGAATTTTTTCTTGTCATTATCCTCTAAACAATACAGTATAACAACTATTTACATTGCACTTGCACTTGTATGAGGTATTTTAAGTAACTTAAAGGTGATCTACAGCCTATGGGAGGATGTGTGCAGTTTACATACAGATAATACAAGGGACTCAAGTATGCATCCATGAGAGGTCCTGGAGCAAATGCCCCCAAGAAACCAAAGGACAGTAGGACATGGTGCAGGCATACACAGCCCAGACACTGGTGGTCCCCTATCTCCTTCTGGCATCCTTGTCACCCGGTCACAGCCCGACCTCACATAGGTGACCGGTCCTGTCTGTAACACAGCATTTATTAGAGGAGCTTGGGGATCCAGGAACAAGAACACTCATCATTTACTGGGGAACCATCCTAAATGCCTAATACCTAATATCTACAGGGTGGCTGCAAGTTCCAGGCACTGTGCTAGGCACTTTGCAACCATTATTTTATTGAGTCCCAACAATCCACCATTGGGAAATTTACCTGAGAAGAGACTGAGGTCCAGAGAGGTTGAGCAGCTTGACCAGGACCCCCGTGACCACTAGCAGTTGGTTGATATGGCTGTCACGCTTTGCTCTCGCTGGCTGATTCTACTTTCTTCCTCTCTAGGACACCAGTTTTCTGGCGTTGTTGCTCCCCTGCCCCCTGGTGTTCCCTGTCCAGAATGGAGCACAGCCTGGGGTCCCTGCTCAACCACCTGTGGGCTGGGCATGACCACCCGGGTGTCCAACCAGAACCGCTTCTGCCGACTGGAGACCCAGCACCGCCTGTGCCTGTCCAGGCCCTGCCCACCTGCCAGGGGTCACAGGCCATGGAACGGTGCCTTCTAGAGCCAGCTGGGAATAGAGACACAGTGCCCACTGTCCCTGGCATGCAACCCTGTGCCCAGACCCCGAGCTGACACAGATGGCCCCTGGCCATGCTGACAACCAGCAATCCAACTTGGGTTCACCACCCAGGACCAGGAGGGTAAGAACATGCCAAGGCTGCCTGGTTCTCCTGGACCCTGTGCTACAGTGGGGTGCATGTCTGGACCCCTTCTTTTAACTCAAACCCTGGGAGACTGGCCAAGGTTTCCAAGTACTCCGGATTCAATGTTGGCCTGCACACAGCCTCATCACACATCACACGGCGAGCTTTCTCTCTGGCTTCCCTGGGCAGGAGATGGAATGACCATTCCTTTCATAATTAGGCTGCGGCAGGTGCTGGTGCTGAACGTGATTGGCCGTTTGGCGGAAGTGTGGTGAAGGGGGCGGAGCTTGTGAATATTCTGAGCCTTCTTTTCCTTCCCCTGAGTTCTGTAAACTCATTAGGAGGCTATGTGTAAACCAGTGGGCAGGCTTATGCTTTCCAAGAATGCCCTGCCCATCCGGAGAGAACTGAGTGGCTGAATTCCTTATGAATGTCACAAGGTGACATCATAGTGTCCTGAAAAAAAGTCAGGAAAATAAATGAAATCTACTTTGTATTTGCAAGACCGAACCATTGTGAGCACCATGATGGTGGGGCAGGGAGCTGGGCACGTTAGCTCCTCAACACAGAGAACAGCAGGGAGAACGAAGGCTCCCTGCTGGGGGCTGGGAACAACCTGGAATAAACCAAGTCAAGTGTGAGATTGTTTGGCACGTTGTGTTTGATTGTTTAAAAAACCACCCAAATATTTACCTCTTCCATGGTCAACCCATGTTTGTTTAAAAATAGAAACTGTGTTTGTACCAGGATCCAACTAGGAAATTAGAACCCACTTTTCATTGGTTTGCATAGATTCTTAGCCACGTGTAAGAAAGGAAAATCGGACTTGCTGATGACCGTCATCCCTGTCTGTCCTCTTCTTGGGGGCCCTCTAAAGAGCTTCCAAGGTTCAGTGGTAGAGTCAATAGCCCTCTTTGCCACTTGGAACACTTCCTGTGGCTGGAGATGGCAGTGGTGGGCAATTCTCCACCTTTCTCTGCTTCTGTCACCAGCCGGGCTCTGGGTCACTTTCAGTGCCAGGCCCTTTGGTTTTGCCAGCTCTTAGTGTGCTCTACCAGAGAGACAAATCACACATAGGCAAGAATATGCCACCCTGAAAGAGGCTGTTAGGACTCAGGCCACAGCATACAGAGGAGCAGCACACGGGCTGACCTGCTAAGGGGTATAAGGAGGTTGCTTAGAAAGGGAAGAAGTGGGCTGTGTGTGTGTGGCAGCAGCCCTTCTGTTTGGGTAGAGCCAGGACCCCTCTTGGACCTAACTGGAGTGGCTGCTAGAGGCATAGTGATCCAGAGAGGCAGCCAGGAAGAGCCACCTGCGGTAGGTTTATGCTTAAGCCCGGTGCGGCCAAAGACAGCCTCTCCTGGAGCAGCTGTGAGATGCAGCTCGGCTGGCTGCACGACATCCTGGGCAGCCGTGGAAGGAAAGGAAAAGTGCCCTTGGGGCGCATGGGGGTCTTCTCCCCTGACTCACATGCTTAGTATATGAGCAGGGGTTTCTCTTTATCAAGCTGATTTTGCTGAGCTATGATTCACACACAGTTAAATACACAGATCTTCAGCCTTCAGTGAGTGACCTGCATGCCTGACGCCTGCATCCTTTCACTTCAGGAAGGTCCCTCTGGGCCTCTCCCCTGTCCCCACCACCTGTGAAGGCAGATGCTGTTCCACTTTCTAGCACCATGGTTGAATGTTGCCTGTTCTTAAACTTCAATCACAGCACCCTAAGTAGGTCCTATGCATAACAAAAAAGGGAAGGATTTAATATAGGGAATTAGTAACCCAACAGAGGGACCTGGAGATGGGCAAAGGAAGCTGCCCAGCAGCCCTGGGATAAGGGTGGCCGAGGGAGAAGATGGGAGCGTAGGACTCCTTACCTCCCAGACACCGAGTCCGGGGCTCTGTAATTCTTTGCAAGTCAGGGGATGATGCTAAGGCGGGGACCAGAGCTCTGTGACTGTGGGGAAGAGGGTGGGGTGGGGAGGATGTCAGGGCAAAGATCATAGATTAAGACAAGGTGGACTCTCTCCGTCTCTGAGACTTTCGGAGCCAGACGTCAGGTCTGGGCTGGCATCACCAGGAAAGGCTCTTCATTCACTTCCTTGGTGCTGAGCTAGGGGTGCAGGGGAGCAGTGTCCCAGGTTCGTGCTCTCCAAAGTGCCCTGCTCTGCCTGTGCCACTGCTTTGGTCACACTGTGCTCTTCCACATTGACCGTGATAAGAAAGATGGAGGATTTGCTTGGTGAAGGGCAGCAGCAGGCCCAGGAGATGCTCTCACCTGCCCAGCTTCCTCAGTACCCTAACTGATGACAACTCAGGTGAGGGGCGGGGTGGGACGGACTTGTAGTATAGCTGCTCAAAAGCCTGAGGTGGGAGGATCACCTGAGTCCACAAGTTCGAGACTTGTTTGGACAAGTGTGGATCAGTGGGACAAAAGAGAGGATTCAGAAACAGCCCCGAGCACATTCAACTATTTGATCTTTGACAAAGAGACCAGGAAAGACAGCAAGTGAAATGAACACCTTTATGAGGAAGAAAAATAAATAGCCAATAAATACATGGAAAAAATGTTAAACATTGCTGACCTTTAGAGAAATGCAAGTCAAAACATCGAGCTTCCATCTTACTTCTGAAAGAACGGGCATCATCAAGAAACCAAATAATAACAAATGCTGACAAGGTTATAGGCAAAAGAGCAATCTTCCATTGTTGATGAGAATATAAAGTAGGGCAGCCACTTTGGAAATCAGCATGGAGATCCCTCAGAAAGCTAAAAGTAGAAATTAAACTTGACCCAGGTATTTCTCTCCTAGGTATTGTCCCCCAAAAGTTAAAGACATCACTTTATAGTGATACATTCATGCCTATCTGTGTAAGCTGCATAATTCATAATAACTAAATCTTGGGAGGAGCTTGTAAGTCCAGCTACAGAATGTATGAAGCAAATGTGGTGTTTACTCGTGATGGAGAACTACTCTGCCCTCAAGAAAGATGACCTTGAATCACTCATAATGATACAGGGGAATGAAACACTCAACCTACTATGTCTGCGAGTTCCTGTTCTCTAAAACCAAAGAATGAATTTTAGGAACAATGAAGGTGAAGAGTAGAATATATTTATTGAGAGAAAGAAAGCTTCTGTGCCAAGCACTGTTTTTTCCAGGGACTTTTATAGAGTAAAACCATGGGTTCAAGGTGGGGAAGACTGGGAACCCACAAGGCAGATGGGCATGAGGTGGGACGTAGCTATAGTTAGCCAGTAAGATCAATAGCTCAGGTAAAATTGATTTCATTAGAGACAAATTGGGTAGCAAGTCAAGTAGAAAGCAGGCATTCCTAAGGAGCAGTGACTCTTCCCTGGGGGGATGGAAACTATTTAGGGTACCAATCCTCAGGATATGGGTGCATTTGCTTGGTCTTTTGTCTTGAAGTCCGGCCCACAGCAGGCGGTGTCAGTGCCCCCCCCCTGCAGTTGCCAGGCATCTGCACTGACTCCACTGGTGACCCAGCCCTGTCTCACTGCCTATAATATTTTTAACTAACTCAGCTGCCTGCAACAATAGGAAAATGGATACTCCTTGAGACCATAGTGTTAAGTGAAATAATCAGACACACAAGCTTAACTGTTGCATAGATTTTCTCATACAAGAAACCCAAAGTATAAAATAAATACTAAAATAAAAGACAGATAACAGAAGGCAGGGAGATAGATCTTTCCCAAATGAGAAGGGGATCAAGAGATGGAGAAGAGGGAGAGAGGGATGTAGAAGAAACTGAGACGTGTTGAGGACATGGACCAACTCCACACAAGCCTGTGAGTAGTGGGTACTGCAAACACACTGGTAAAAAGCAAAACAAAATATTTATCTGGACAACACTGCAAGACCCTGTCTCAAAAAAATCATATAAAACAGAATAGAGGAAAATGTGGCGAGCGCACAGAACCAGGCCCTGCTAGGCTGCACACACGGCACGGGAGAGGGCCAGGGAGACCCTGTACTCACAGGGAGCCCCCCTTGCCGCGGTCTGGTTCCCCTTGCAGCGACTGTGTTCCTGTGCTCCTGTCCTCCTGCGCTGTACTGAGTGGGTGCAAGGTGGTTGTCATGATGTCCGTTCTGCAGAGGAGAAACTGAGGCTTGAGTTGACAGTCTCCCTCTCTGTCCAGGGCTGGACCTGGAGTCTGCTCAACCTGCTTGTCTCTTTCTCCATGCTTCTCTTCCTCGTTCCCTTCCAGCTTTCCTTCCTCCTTCTCTGACTTTCCTGTTCCTTCCTTGTTGGTTTTTCAGTGACATACAAGAAGTGCACAGATCACGGGAGTTCAGCGTGCTCTGCGCTCTCATCCAGAGCACATCCTGCTGGGCAGACCTGCCCTGAGCTCCTCTGCACTGTGCCCCGGGGGACCCCCGCCCGGACCCCCCACAGCACACACTGCAGAATAATGAACTCATGCAGTACACTCTTTTCTGGGCTTGGTGTTTTTTTCATTTTCTACCATGCTTGGGAGTTTCACCCACCTCATTTCAAGTAGTGATAGTTCATTCTGTCTGGTGCCTGGTAATATCCCCACTACGTGAATATACCTCAATGTATTCATTCTACTCACGAGGGACATTTGGGTAGTTTCCAGTTTGGAGCTATTATGACTAGGGCATTGTGGACATTGTAGTATATGTCTTATGCTTATATTTGCTAACACTCCTACTGGACATTCATCCAGGAGAGCAATTACTGACTTGGCTCCTGTCCTCTCTCTACTGAATCAGAGTACTCCCTCTCCTGCAGGAGGTGGTGTCTGTACATTATAGATGCTCCTTAAATACTTGTTCCATAAATCATAAAAATAAGAGCAGGATGAAAGTTCCTCAGAAAGATAAAAGTAGAATTCAGCTATTCCACTTGTGGCTATAAATCCCTCGGATTGGAAATTGGCACATAAAGAGGTACCTGCACTCCCGTGGTCACTGCTGTCCTACTCACATTAGCCAAATTATGTAACCAACCTAACTGCCCATCATCACATGAAAGGATAGAGAAAAGAGACACTATACAATGGGATACTGTCCAGCTTTTCAAAAGAGGAAATTCTGCTATCTTTGACAACATAGATGAATCTGGAAGACATTATACTGAGTCAAATAAGCTGGGCACAAAAAGATAGTATCACAGGGTCTCACTTATACGTGGTCTCATGTACATGTCAAATGGTGACTACCAGGGCTGGAGGATTGGGGATTAACCAGGAAATACTGGTCTAAGGGAACAAAGCTTCAGTATAAGGGATAAGGTTTTTGAGATTTATTGTACCGCATGGTGACTGTAGTTAATAATGTATGTCTCAAAATTGCAAAGAACAATTCAAAATGTTCTCAACACAAAAAATAATTATCTGAAATTAATATGTTAATCATATTGATTTAATCATTCCACACTGTATGTATACAGCATATCAAAACATCTCTTTGTATCCTATCAACATATACAATTATAATTTGTCAATTTATGATCTAAGTTCTTTTTGTAAAGGGTGTATGTGTGTGTGTGTGTGTGTGAGAGAGAGAGAGAGAGAGAGAGAGACAGAGAGAGACAGAGAGAGAGACAGACAGAGAGAGAGAGAGAGAGAGAGAGAGAGAGAGAGAGAGAGAGAGAGCTTAGAAAAATGAGCATGCAGTAGAGCTAGAGAGACACACACCCTGACCTCAGTGGACCAGAGCTCACCTCTCACCTCCAAGTCCCAAAAGCAGTTCTCTGAGTGTAGTCCCCAGATTGGAAGATCAGTCATTGCCTGGAAGTATTTCCAAATGCATATATCTTTTGCCCAACCTACAGAAGATTTAGAGGGAGGAGGCCAGAACCCTTTAACCCTCTTCTAAAATCTGTGGAATTAGCACGAATGCCTTCCGGTGTTTTGCAGGAGTAACAATAATGTGCTGCTGCCCCCTGGTGGCAGTTGCGTGTGTGAAAAAAAGAGCGGCTTCAAACTGGCAAGCCTGTGACTGTCTCCCAGTGCGACTCTTGTCCAGATGTGGAAGCACATGCTGTCCACATGTGGACGAGTGAAGAGAGTTTTCCAAGCCCTCAGGTGAGGCAGCGATACAGTTAGGCCTAGAATTCTTTCCCATGTGTGCTAGATGTCACGGCTTTCTTTTCTGAACAGATTATATTTAAACTGATGCCTGTAAGTTCCAACGCTGGCCAGAGCCAGGGGGCCCCCTACCTGTTCCTTGGATGACTACCACTCTCTGAGCCCACAGGCAGTGCTTCTCCCTGGCCACAGTGCCTCCAGGAGAGGCTTTCTCCAGCACGATCATGGATCTGTCACTCTGCTTAAATCCCACTGCAGCTCAGAGCTGGCCGCTGGGGCGAGCCCAGGCTCCTCCAGGAGTCACAGGCAGGATGTGCCATGCCTTCCAGACTCATCTGTGCTTTAGCCATCCTAGATGACCGTGTCTCTCTGCACTGGCCTTTCTCCCTCTTAGCCTTTCTCCCGCAGCCCCTTCCCTCCCATCCTGACCAGAGTGACTCTGATTGTTTATTTATGTGAGTCTCTATCCTGTTTCGACTTGGAACTAAACTCCCCACAGCCCTGAGCCCTGGCTCTCTCCCTCCCTTTCTTGAGGCTCTATTCCTGCAATCCTGTCTCTTGCTCTGCATCCTCCATCCTCCTCGTATTCTGGGCTATTCCTGGCACATCCGCCTCTATTGGCCCCCTACCCAGCTCACCACACATGCGCATTCCAGCTACTCCAGTGACAGAACCTGGGTCTCTTCTGAAGGAGCCACTCAGGCAGCCTCCTACAGAGGTGCCTCCCTTTACCTGGGAAGGAGTGTCCACGATGCTGCATGTGCAAACAAGTGCTAGCATTTTCTTGCAGCTGAAATGTGGCTAGATCTGAGGTGGGGTTTTTTGTTTGTTTGTTTTTTGTTGTTTTGTTTTGGCCTGGGCCATCTTTTTTATCTTTTTTTTTTAATAGGATTTTTTTTGTCTTTTTCGTTTTTATCGGTACCAGGGATCGAACTCACGACTGCCTGCTTGCAAGGCAGGCGCTTATGCCACTGAGCTAAATCCCCAGCCCCTCTTTTTTATCTTCTACTGCAATTAATTATGGTATCAGGGAAAACCCAAGGACAGGGTTCTTGATCATCCAGGCCTCTTGATCACCTTGAGTAGGCAGGTAGACCTGGGGTAGGTGATCCCAGCACACTGGTCTAGGCCATATACATCTCGTGGGCATCTCACATCTCAAGACTGGGCTCAGCATCTTCAACTTCCTGTGAGCCTCTCAGCAGCTTCCTTCCTGCCCGGAGCCCGGAGAGTCAGACCTAGGGACGACACTGACTTCCCTCCCTGCTCTCCTCCTCCAGGGCTGATCCTCCACGTCCCGCAGCCTCCTGCCTCCCTCCATCTCAACATTCCCGTTGGTCCAGTCCTCTTACTTCCTCTCTTGACACCTGCTCTGTGCTTGATCAGAACGCAAGGTGGCATCCAGGCTGCCTCACGCCATGCTCCAGATGGCCAGTGCCGGATCCCACAGGGGCCCCACAGAAGGCAAAATTCCCCTGAGTCCCTTCCCTGACTCAGCACAAATACAGTGGTCAAAACTTTTAAAGTACATCATATAATGCTCCATCATTAACACACAAAATAAGACACAGTCTAATTACCAGTAATTTCAATGCGCTGATAGTGAAAACAGTATTTCAAATTATCTGCAACAATGGCCGTGCGATACGAAAATATTTGTGGTTTCTATTGACAACACGTAGGTACTACTAGTGATTCTACTTTGTTGTCTCCACTGATAATAGAAGGAAATGTGAAATGTCAGAGATTAGTGGAAATATTTTCCTTTTCAAGTTCATGAATCTCTGTCTTCCATCCATGGAAACACTGATGTCTGTGGTCCCCGGATGGGAACCCCAGCTCTAGGGCACAACAAAGCCACAAGAAAGAAGGAGACTGGGTCCCTTCATGGACAAGGGGAACAGGGACCTCCAACATCTATCCAACCCAGAGGAAAGAGAATTTTTTCTGGGAAAATTGACACTCGGAGACCAGACCTGAGACCCAGCTGTGGGATGCTGAGCAGGTCATTTAACCCATCTGAACTGCACCATCTTCATAAAGGAAAAGTAGATGATGATCCCACTCTGAATGTTTGTGTCCCCAAAATCCATATTGAAACACAGTTCCCAAGGTGACAGCAGTCAGAAGCAGAGCCCCGAGGAGGTGATATGGGTGGAGCGCCCATGAATGGCGTCAGCACCCTTATAAAAGAAGCTGGAAAGAGATTTTGTATTTTTCTGCCACTTAAAGACACCATAGAAGGCAATATTCATGATGAACAGGCCCTCCCAGACACCCAGTCCACTGGTATCTTGATCTTGGACTTCTCAGCTCTCAGCACTGTAAGCAATAGGCGTCTGCTGGTTATAAGTTTCCCAGTCTAAGGTATTTTTGTCATAGTAGCTGGAATGGACCAAGAGAGCCCAGTCTTAAAGGCTCTCGTGAGCATTAAAGGGACTAAGAATTCTGAGTGCTCGTACCCTTCGAGGTAGTCTGCACCTGGGGTGTCCAAACGTGGCCCAGTGAACTAGTCCAGAGACGGAGCAACATGGGGAAACCTCATGAGGCTGAACGGCTTCCATCAGAGGGCTGTGTTCTCCTGTCTGAGATGGTAGCCTTTGTAATTTAATTTGAGGGTTATGAGATCCATTTTTTCAGAAAATGAGATAGCCCCATCATTATTCTTCTGTCGCAAATGGTGTTGGCAATGCTATTATGCTTTTGGATTCACAAATATTTTATGAAATTTGGTTGTTCTATGAAAACCTCCAAATGTGAAATTCATAGCTTTTTTTTTTTTTTTTTTTTTGTCTTTTTGAGACAGGGTCTCGCTGTGCAGTTCAGGCTGGCCCTGAGCTCACTTTGTAGCCCAGGCTGGTCTCGAACTCAAAACGATCCTCCTGCCTCAGCCTCCCGAGTGCTGGAATTACAGGCGTGAGCCATCACGCCCGGCTAATTCATAGCTTTCTATCAGAAGAAAAATATTCATTCTTATTTCACTTAAAACTAGAGATAGTTTGATTCCTGATCTAGTACAAGTTTGAATGTTACTACTACTAATAATAATAATAACGAGTTATCATGTGTCTCAAACCAATCTAAATATTTCAATGTAAGTAACTGGTTTATTGACGGTTTTGCAGGGGTGAGCCTTGTGACTCTCTGGGATGCAGGGGTGCTTAGTTGGTAGCTTTGGGGATATAGCTAGAAATCTGAGGAAAGAAGAAAAGTCCCATTATAGTTTGTTATAAATGAATAATCTAATTTAATCCTCACAGCACTCCCACATGGCAAGTGTATTAAATAGGGGAATGCTAGCTGTTATAATACACCAAGCAGGTGTTCCAGGGCCGGGGGCTTAGCTCAGTGACATAAGCACCTGCCTGGCAAGCACAAGGTTGTGAGTTCGATCCCCAGTACCAGAAAAATAAATAAATAAACCAAGCAGGCATTCCTAGTTGGATGCCAGCCTTCATACATGTGATGATCCACATGACTTACACGCATGATTCCACCACATCTAGATCAAAGACAAAAATGGAGAAGCTCACCCGCTTCCTAAAGGCTTGCCTGTAAGCAGTACCTCCCACGTCCCATTGGTGAAGGCTAGTCATGTGATCATATGTGGATGCAAGGGAGTCTGGGAAACGGAGTATCTGGCTTGACAGATGTTTTCCAGAGACAGCTCCGTACTATGGAGTCTTCCAGATGTAGTGTGACAAAATAGCCCATTTTTGTCTCCTTAACCAACACACCTTGGTGGACCTTCCATTCTGTCTGAAGGCAGCACTCCTGCCACTGGCCTCCTGAATGCTCATGGCAGGCGGGCCACGCTCTGGCACCTCTTTTGCCTTGGCTCTCAGCTATAGAACAGCGTGTTTGCCAACAGTCTTTTGGGGCTGTTCCCAAATCAGTTTGTGCAAGCCACATTTGTTATTGTAAGGAGGTAATTGAATTAGATATCCCATAAGCTCGTGACATACAAGTGCAAAAGAAAGAGGTTTGTTTTTATGAAGGCTCAATAAAGACTAATTGCATAAAAATACTGTTAAATTAGGCGTGGAAGAAACAAGTTCAAAAGGTCAGAGTGGGCATGCGGGACACCCACGAAAATCTAGAGGAATTCTGTACTCTGTTCCCATGCCAAGATCTGCAGGTCCTCACTCCACTTCAAAGAAAACTGGACACTGGACGACGACTCTGGGTGTGGTTTGTGTAAGGAGGACAGTGTGCAAAGCTCATGAACTGACCTAAACTCAAGAACAGAAAAACAATAGATTGGAAAATGAGAGCATGTGTATATTTTCAATTGAATAAGGGGTATATCATATAAAAGAATTTCTTGCTGCTTTGATTAACTGACTTTGACGAATTACTGGTCCCCACTGTGCCAAATGCATGGGATTCTCTTGGATTTTTATCCCCATTTTATAGGTGAATGGACTGAGGCCCCAGACAACTGTGGGGCTGGAGCTAGCACTCAAACCCAGCTGGTCTGGTTACAAAGTCTGTGCTTGTATCCTCTATGTCAATGCCATCAGACACTGTGGCAATGTGGATGTTCTATGGTGGCCCTGTAAAATACAGTAGCCACGCTTGAAATGTGTCTGTGTGAATAGGGAATCAATTTTTAAGTGTAGCTTAATTTTAATTAATTTAAGTGTGACTGGCCGTGCACGGCTAGTGGCTATGAGTTCCAGCAATGCATGCCTTCCGTGTCTTGGGCTCTTTTTGCCTGTGCTCGCTCTTTCTGGCCCCCCGTCTTGAAAAATGCAAGCCTTGTCTGCTTAGATTCAGTATCTGGATTCCAATAGATGATGCCAACTGGGGCACGGGAGGGGGCTGTGGCAGGAGGAAAGGACAGGCCCTCTGCGCAGCAGGGCCCTCCATTGCATATGGCCGCAAAGGTCACCCGCACCAGCACCACTTAGCTCTTCCCTGGCAGGCGAGTGCTGCCATTCAGGAGAAGAGCGTGGCACTTCCTGCCAGCTACTAGGCACTGCGGCTTGTAGTGGATCCCTGTGTCCTCCTGAGCCCCGGGTTCCTCCTCTGTAGGGTGGGCTCCGAGTGCCTCCCCATGGCCCTGTTGCGAGGATTCACTGAAGGGCTGCCTGATTCATCCTTGGATCACAGGAATTGCTCAGTAAATGATCTCAGCTACTCAGCACTCAGAGAAGTGCTTTTTAAAAGCATATGCCTGCAACCCAGCACTTAGGAGGCTGAGGCAGGAAAAGTGCTCCAAGTTCGTGACCAGCCTGGGCTGCAAAGTGAATTCAAGGCCAGCCTGAACAGTATAGTAAAACCCTGCCTCAAAAAGACAATAAGTAAATAATAATAGCTAGCACTGATTGTGAAGATTCTTAAATGCTTATGAAACCAGAATGTTTTAATAAATATTCATATTCATCAATTAGGTTTTTAAATTATTAAACCGAGTAAAGATTTCAATATCTCCAATCACCCAAAGAAATCAATCTTTAGGAGGTTGAAGAAGAAATTTTCAATGGCTCAAGCAAATTGTTATAAAGATACATCGGGTCTCCAGCCTGGTCAGGACCCAACAACCAGAGAGGGGGGTCATGTTTGATCCTTGTCATTTGTCCCACCAAGTGAACAAGGCCCCCACACTGGACACGGCTACAGTGTTTCCCTGATGATAAGGTTCTGTATGGTTTGTCTTCTACTGCCCAGCACATTCTGGGAGACATAAAAATCCTTCTTAAATTAGCAGAGAGAGCTTTTATTTTCTTACAAGCGATAATCAGTCTGCAGAAAGGCCACAGCTGCCATGTCTAAGGAGCTGGCACCTGATGTCGCCCGAGGTTAAGATAATCTATTCTCTCAGGAGGAAAACAGGAGAGAAATCTTATCAGGGAAAAGGCCCAGGCCCTCTGGCCTTCTGGAAAATTACTGAACTATATTCTAACTACGAAAATCAATGTCTTGAGATCCCAATGGGCCTGCAGAATAAGCAGCATGGCCAAGGAGAAAGTAGAACCACGCCGGGTGGAGGGGGTGACATTTGCTGGCACTGCTCCGTGCTGAGCTCTGCGGTTCCCTTCGGCCCTCATGGGAACACTGGTAGGCAGATATTCTTGCTCCTTGGAGTCACAGTCAGGGAAACTGAGGCTCTGAGAGGTGAAGCCACTTGGCCAAGATGGAACCAGGGCTGGATCACTCAGAAACCCCTGTCCTTTCCTAACTGTCCACTGCGCTATCATGTGGTCTCAGAAGAGTCCCCTGTCTTGTCATTCTGGGCCCCAGTTTCCTCTCCCTGACAAGGGGATGACGAGGCCTGCCTGGCTCACAAAGTTTTCAGAAAGATCTAGACTCAAAGGGCCACAGAGTGATCTGAGGGGTACCCAGGACTCAGCTGGGGACCGGGGTTACCCTTGTTGTTGTCCTCAAAACGGACAACATTGGAGCTCTGGAAGAAGAAACTGCAAGGCCCTGTCGAGGGGTCACAAGTGCGATGTTGGCACAATGGGTCCAAGGAAAATCACTGGGTCCTCTAGGTCCCCAAAAAAGGAAAGAGGGGAGGAGGCGGGAGGGAGAGTGAAGAGGGTGCTTGGGGTGTTGCTGTTTTTGGTAGCTGCTCAGCTGACGGCTTTCCAAGCTGAGAAACACACATATACAAACTCTAACCTCCTCTGCCTTAAAATAGAGCAGCTGAACCCAAAACGCCAAGCACAGGACACAGTCACTTGCCTGGCAGGGCCAGACAGCTCCCCCATGGCCCCATTAATACCCATCCCAGTGGGCAACTTGACATAGCAGCTCTCAGCTGCCTGTCACAAGATCCTCAGAGGAGCGAGAGGGGGCCTGCCAAGGCACCCACCTCAGAGACGCAGAAGGCAAGGTCCCTAGGCCACCAGGGTGGGATGCAGCCAGCACCAGATGGCCCAGAGTTCAAGTCCTGGCTCAGCCATGATCTGGTTACGAGGGCTTGGTGAGCCAATGTCGCTTGTTTCCTGGATTGTGTAGGGAGTTTCCACAGCACGGTCTGTGAAGGTGCCCAGGAAAGACGAGCTGAGTGTCTTGGCCTGGCTACTGCTTCTGAAGGCAGAATTCTTGACATCACAGGCAGAGAGTTGTGAACAGAGAGAGAGAAAAAGCAGCTACTGGTCCAGGGACACCTAAAAGAGGCACACAGTAACTCTGATAAGCCTTAGTATAGTCCTGTGGGATGAACATTAATTTCAGTCTATTTTTCAGGTAGAGAAACTGAGGCATGGAGAAATAGAAGGGTTATGACCGCCAGCACACAGCTAGAAAGAGGAAAAGCAGGGATTTGAACCCAGGTCTTGTGGATCCCAGCTGTGCTCCTGATCAAGACCTCATGAACTCGCCCCTGAGACAGTCCTGCCCATCCCACATGACCAAGCCACTCTCCCAACCCTGCTGTCCCAGCAAGCTCTTCTCAGGCACTTCTGAGCTGAAGCTCCTTGGCACCCATTTAACTATACTTCAAAACTTCAGCCTAGGTTTCTGCCCCTCTGACTTCTGAGAAGAATGAGAAAACTAAGCTTGCAGACACCATTACTAAAAATAAAGTCAAGACAACTGTGCCAGCACCATTGCCACCAGCACGCTCTTTTGAGGCCACTGAGCTGCAATCCTGCCTCTCAGGGGAGATGGGGTCCAAGGTCCCATCTACAGGCCCTGGGCCCTGAGTCTGCCTGGGAAATGAGTTCCTATAAGGCCAGTGTCTACTCCCTGGAATAAATGTAACAGCGGCTGGCACTTCTAGACAAGCTGGGGCCAGGCATCCTCTCAGGCTTCAGGTCCATTGGCTCAGGAATCCTCAACAACTGCTGTCCTGTCACCAACATCACAGGGAAGCTTCCTGTTCCGTGGGGTGGAGGTCTGGGACCTCCCTGGGCTGGAACCCAGCCATTGGCTGCCCTCCTTTCCGGAGGCTCGGAGCAGGATTTTGCATCCTTTGCCTTTTCCAGACTCCAGAAGGCACCCACCGCTTGTCATGTTCTGTGGCCTCCTCCTTCCTCTTCAGCACCAGCTGCCGTCACCCTGGTTCCCCCTCCCGCTTCCCGCTTCCTGTTTTAAGGACCCTTGGGATTACACTGGGCCTACCCAGGTGACCCAGCATCACCTCTCATTCTGAGGTCAGCCGATTAGCTACCATGCACCATCTATGATCATAGCAGCCTCTCTTCCATGCAGCCAAACATAGTCACAGGTCTAAGGACAGAGCCTGGACATCTTTGGGGGTTAATCTGCTACACAGCTCCTCTTGAGTTAGGCTTTTTAAAAACGCTATGACACTGATGAGGGAAACTGAGGTATCTCACACTCTTGTCAAGAAACAAAGGTAGGCTCTAAACCCAGGAGTTGGGTATAGTTCATCCTTTTAAATTTCATATGTTACTGCATATGTCCCCAGTCTCATTTGTCCCCAGTCACTGGGTACACACGTTCTGTGCCAGGTTCAGGTGCTGAGACCAAAGGGTAACCAAGATTGGATCCCTGTCCTCAGGGAGATGCAGATATAGAATGCACGAATTGCCCTGTGTTGGGAAGAATGAAGATGGCAGGAGCCCTGGGGCCTCCTGGAGCACAAAGGCGTCCACTGCAGAGGACTCGGGAAGGCTGGGCGCCTGAGCTGAGAGCTGCAGTGTAGGTGAGGGGTTAGCCAGCAGTACCGACTTGGGAAGGGCATTGTGGGTTTGATTGAACACATCAGTCCGTGTAAGGTGTTTCTGCTGGTGCCTGAACCCTGGGAGAATGCAACAAATGTTGGCTGCTGAGTAGGATGGGGAGAGGACTGTCCCAGGCTGAGCAGGAGTTTGTGCAAGGAGCTGAAAGCTTGGGGTGGCCAGGACAAACAAGGTGAAGGGGTTATGGGCACAGAAGTCATTGGGAACCGGTGATGCGTACCAAGGCTGCACAGAGGCCTAGGAAAGCTGGGTGCTCTAGAGAGCTACATGTGAGGCTGCCCAGTGCGCTGCTGCTTGGTTTCCACACAGGCCCACCCAAGAGTCTGAACAAGGCATGACAGCGGGGCTGGGGACAGGAGTGGGCTGGTCAAGGACTGAACTCAGTGGAAGGCTCCCCATAACCCAGCTGCTCTGGCCAAGTCTGTGGTTCTTTGCTTTCTCTCCACATCCAACTCATGAGCAAGTCCTGTTGCTGCATGTGTCAGGGGAACACTAGCTGCAGTGACAGATAGACCCTCAGATCTCAGAGGCTCAACACAGGGAACAGTTCAGAGCAGTAGAGGCCTGACAGTAGAGCCCTGCAGTGTTCCTCTGGGGCTGTGCATTCAGCCTGCAGGTTAGAGGGTGGAGGACAGAGGGGCTGGGTTCCAGGGGCCAGGCCTAGGCATGGTGTGTGTCACTTCTGCCAGGTTCCACTGGGTACACTTAGGTCACATGGACACTCCTAGATGTCAGGGAGACTGGACAATGTGCCCAGCTGTGTGCCCAGCTCCACCTCCCCCGTGTATCCTGGGTCCATCCACTTTTCTTCATCTCTGGCGCTGTGTGCCCATTCAGACTACACCCTCCACCACCCTCCACCTTCCGCACAGCAGCCTGAGGCTTTCTTTTCTTTTCTTGAGAAACGAGAATCAGCTTGGAATCCTTGTTCCATGTGTGTCTTTCTGCTTACAGCTCTCCCGGCTCTCGGTTGTGCTGAGGAATAAACCCACGTAAGACCCTCCGTGAAATCACCTGTTTCCCTTCCGTCCCACACTCCCTGCATGCCAGGTCTCTCAGCTCCAGCCACAGTGGCTTCCCTGCTGCTCCTGGCTGTCCCCCCACCCCAGCTCCCTTCTGCTTTGAGTATAAACTGATGCCCCACCCCAGCCTCTCCTCCTGACTTTCCTGACCATCTAACCTAGGGGTGCCACCTCCCCCAGACACACAGTTTTCCATCCGTATCACGCCTGTCTTCTCTTTTTTAGTGAACTTGTGTACCAGCTCTGTTTCCACCAGGAACCTTGCTTGCACTAGCAAGTGCTTGACAAAAGCGGGCAAGCTTGCCAGATGATTGACTGAAGGAAAGCACGACTGACTTTCCCAGGGTCCCGCGCTGAGTTGGTGGCAGAGGCTGGACTTCTGCGGACCCAGGTGGGGCCTTTGCTCCAGATGTCGCTGTTTGCAGACGCTGGGGCGCCGGCGGATAAAGGGAGACAGCTGCGAGGGGGCGCAGGACGAGAATTGCGCAGCTGGAGAGCCCGCGCCTCGCTCCAGCGCCTCGCCCGGCCCCGCCCCCGGCTGCCGTGGGGGGTGGGGGCGCCCCCGTCCCGTAGGCGCTGGTGCCCGGCGCGCGGGTCCCGGCGCGGCCATGAGGAAGCAGAGCGTGCGCACGGCCGCGCTCATCCTGTGCATCCTGTCCTACCTGCTGGTGGGCGCCGCGGTCTTCGACGCGCTCGAGTCCGAGGCGGAGCGCGGCCGGCAGCGGGCGCTGGCCCAGAAGCGCGGCGAGCTCCGGAGGAAGTACGGCTTCTCGGCCGAGGACGACCGCGAGCTGGAGCGCCTGGCGCGGCAGGCCGAGGCGCACCGCGCCGGCCGCCAGTGGAAGTTCGCCGGCTCCTTCTACTTCGCCATCACCGTCATCACCACCATCGGTGAGCCGCGCCGCGTGCCCTCTGCGCTCGCTGCGTCCCGAGCGCCCCGAGCGCCCCGAGCGCACGCAGCTGGGTTTCCATCCCACCTCTGCCCTGCCCGGTGAGGGACACTGGACGGGTCCTTCCGGCTTTCCGAGCCCCATTCACTTCCCTCTGCCCATGCACTCCACCAAGGCAGAGCTCGGAGGCAGTGTTTGCAGAGCCTGGCACGGGAGCGCTCCAGACACCCCCAGGACAGGGGCCGGGTGAAATGTGGCGGGAAGACCAAGGACCTGACCACTGAGCCCCGCTGTATGAATTTAGACAAATAGCTTAGCCTCTGAGCCCGTTTTCTCCTGTAAAAAGGAGTGTTAATAGGTCTTATCTTGAGGCCCTGGGAGACGATTGTCAAGGAGATTATATGCAGAAAGTTTTACCACAGGGCCTGACACATAGAAAGCACTCCCGAAAAGAAGATTGGCTTTTGCATTATAATAACTATTCCTTATTCCATGAGAACCGAGACCTCACATGTCTTATTCAGTGCTGTATAGCCAGTGCCTAGAGCATAGTAACTGCTCAATAAATATTTGTTAAAGGTAGGACTGATTACTGCAAGCTTTGTACTTCACCCTGGGGCATCCAGGGCAGTACCTCAGCAGCATCTGGACTGCCAGCTGTTACCATGACTACCGTCTGGCTGCTACCTGCTGAGCCTAAGCCTGGGGAAACTGCAAAGGAGAGAATCCAGCTCAGCAGAGCACTAAGCTTAGTGCCAGCCTCTCCACAGGCTCCTCTTTGGGCTCACACCGCCAGCCCCGAAGCGCTGGCCTTGGAGGAAGTTTCTCCATCATGCTCTTGCAAGTGTACAGGAATTGTGGGTTTAGTGACTGAGTTAAACATGTAACTTCTGCAATTTCATAGACTGAGTTCTCCCACCTGGCTTCTCAGGCAATTGATTGTACCTTTCGGGGCTTTGGTTTCCTCAAAGGCAAAATGCAATTCTTCTTGCCTCACTGGTTGCTAGGTTCGAGTGAGGTCAAACATATAAAGTGCTTGACAGGGTACCTAAGGCCAAGGAATGTACTATTTGTTAGTAATCTTAGTTCATTATTTGCTGCATTATTTGCTGACTATGGCCCGGCTCTCATTCTGTTCCTTTGCCCTTCCTGTCCCCAAAGCTGCCGCTGTTCCCTTATCCCAGCTTGGCCTGAGGTCCTCGCTGTGCTGGTGCCAGGGATGTGGTGCCCCATCCAGATTCTCTGAGGGCATCACTGATGGGTTTAGTGTCTCTCCTGGCTTTGCCCTCCTGACACAAGAGCCTGCGGGAAGATAGTAACTTAAATGGAAGCTGGAGGACTTTTGCTTTTTCTGGCCACCAGGGGGTGCTGCCCCCTGCTGTGTGGTCCCCTCTGCTTACTCCATCCTTGCAGAGAGACCTAGCCCCCAGGGCCCAGGAATCTGAGCTCGGCTCAGATAGAAGTAGAAGAGAAGCACTGAGGTGGCAGGGAGGACAACAGTTAACAGCTCAGGCCCTGGGACCTTTGGACAGCTTCCTCCTACAGAGCTTGGTTTCCTCATTGTAAAATGGAGATAGTACATCATCCTGTAGAAGATAACCCATGTTCAGTACCTAATATGTCTAGTTATTATCATTATCCATGTCACTTCCTGCACAGACCTAGCTTAGCCCCAAGCAGCTAGACACAGTACTTCCTGGCCTCTTATTGCTAAAGAGGCCCCTCTGTCTCACTCTAGCACCCCCTTAAGTTGGTTGGAGTCAGTAAACATTCACTGGGCCCATGGTCTATATTTTTGTGCAGGACACTGGTGACTATAGACATAGAGAAGTGGCTTCCCGACTTCCTGACCTCAGGGAGCTCACACTCTGATGAAAGGCGATGCAGGCACCCATGATGGAGGAGGGAACGTTGATAGGGCCGCGCAGGAGCTTGTGGGAATGCAGCCCCAGGTCTTCAAACATATATGTTGTACTGATATTGTGAATGCTGTGTATGCCCACACCAAACATCACTCAGGGCACAAAAGGGGATCCAGTTTAAAGAAAGGCTCCTCCTGCCTTGTCTTTTACCCCATTAAACCTTCCAGGATCAAATAAAGTTATAGTTTCTTGTGTATCCTCTGACACCTTTGTTACATACAGGAATTATAGTTTACACACTATTTAGGCTCCTGCTTTCTTCACTTAATATATTTTGAAAATGTTTTTCTATCAGTCCCCAAAGAGATGTGTCATCTTTTCATGGCTATTTAGCAGGACTTGTCAACCTTGGAACTACTGCCACCTGGGCCTGGATAAGTCCATGCTGCAGGGGCAATCTATGTATTCCTCCATGTTAAGGGTATCCAAGCCTCTAGCCTCCAGGTGCCAGTGGCACACAGACACCTCATCCCTACCTCCCAGTAGGGACAACCCAAAATATTGCCAAGTGCCAAGACCATAACCACTCTGGGTTGAGAGTGCTGTATAGTATCCCTTTGTTTGGAAGGCAGCATGTTGTATTTGACCAGGTCCCTGTCAATGGACACTTAAGTTGTGTCCAGTTTTCACTGTAACTGGTGGTGCTGCAACGTCAGCCCGTGTGCACACCATTTTGCACATATGTGCACAGTGGAAAGCTAACTTCCTAACTGCGTAACTGCATAGGTCAAAGGACTTGTATATTTTGCATTTAGATGGAGCAAGTCATCTCAGGGAGGCTTATTCTGTTGTGAAAGTCCACCTGATTTCCTTTGGGTTATAAGCCACGAACACTGTGGTTCTTCTCTCCAGGAAGAGTCAGTCACACAGCTGCTCATTCTACAGCAACTGCACAGTGACCCACGACTCAAGGAAGCAGTCACATCTAGATCCCCTCCAGCAGATGCGGGGCTCAGGGAAGCATCCCTATCCCAGGCTGCACAGGAATGGAGGGTGTTTAGTGGGGTCTGACCCAACAGTAGAGAAGGAGGCAGGATCTGAGAACGGAGGAAAGCCGAGGAAGGGGGAAAGACCATCGGGGAAGAAACAGGCATGGGGAGGTGGGACCCACTGGTGGAGTCACAGTGTAGTTGGAGAATAGAGATGCAAGAAGGGGTGAGGCTGAGGGGCAGGGAAGGGGACTCGGGTCAGGAAGGATCTAGGACACCACTCGAGACTCAGGACTTTGTCCCATGGGTACTGGGAAGCAATGAAAACTTTCCTACGAAGGGGTAACTTACAGCGAAACACCCTGTTTTTCAGGGTTCTGATAGAGGAGATCCTATTGTATAACTTCACATCGAGGCATTAAATATTTCCTTCGCCCCTAAATTGTCATACCCATTTGCAGTTAACCCCTTCTCCAACCCCAGGGACGTACAGGCACAGATCTGTTCTCTAACCCTATAAATGTGCCTTTTCCAGAATGTCATTTCAGTGGAACCATGCAGGCTTTAATGTCTTCAATCAGTTAGTAAATTTACTTTTCATGGTTATTTAGACGTGAGGAAGAGCCGGACGTTGCACAATGCTGTATCCAGGGAATAAGTTGGATAAGGACACACTGTGATGTTTTTAGGAGGCTGCTTGGCTCTTGGCAGCAGCGTTTGCTGTATTTTTAAAAATCCCATTTCATAAAGACATGAAAAAGGATTTGGAGAACTGCTTCAGAAAGTGGCACAAACGGTGGGATCACCGTTTGAAGGGAGGGCAAGTATTCTGAGGGGCGTTAACGGCAATATGTCTTCTACGGTAATAATTATATTTAAGTACACACTATGTTTTGATCAGCCCTTGTACGCTGAGATCCACCTTTTATTGCTGCGAGTGACAAAAGTTTCTTCCATTGCTAGAAAAAAAAAGTCTTGCGGGAATGTACCAGGGGTTTATTTCCCTGTCAAGGGACTGTTTACACTGGGGCTGTTTACAATAAGGGGAGATTAGAATCATGCAAGATTTCAAAGTACAGGGTGACCTGGTTAGACTTCATTTTCCAAGGACCTGGTCAGAGGGACCTGGGGGTAGAGAGGGACAGGGGTGCTGTCAGATGGACCTGCACCCTCACCGCCTTTTCTCCACTCCCGCCCAGGGTACGGCCACGCCGCGCCGGGCACGGACTCAGGCAAGGTCTTCTGCATGTTCTACGCGCTCCTGGGCATCCCGCTGACGCTGGTCACCTTCCAGAGCCTGGGCGAGCGGCTGAACGCGCTGGTGCGGCGCCTCCTGCTGGCGGCCAAGCGCTGCCTGGGCCTGCGGCGACCGCGCGTGTCCACCGAGAACATGGTGGTGGCCGGGCTGCTGGCGTGCGTCGCCACCCTGGCCCTCGGGGCCGCCACCTTCGCCCACTTCGAGGGCTGGACCTTCTTCCATGCCTACTACTACTGCTTCATCACCCTCACCACCATCGGCTTCGGCGACTTCGTGGCGCTGCAGAGTGACGAGGCCCTGCAGAGGAAGCCGCCCTACGTGGCTTTCAGCTTCCTCTACATCCTGCTGGGGCTCACGGTCATCGGCGCCTTCCTCAATCTCGTGGTCCTGCGCTTTCTCGCCGCCAGCGCAGACGCGCCCGAGCGCGCTGCCAGCCGCGCCAGCCCGTCCCGCCGGGGGGCGCCCGAGAGCCGCGGCCTCCACTGGCCCCGCGGCGCTGCGGGTGCCCGGGCCGCCACCTGCGTAGCCCACCGCACCCTCCAGCTGCAGATGCACGCCTGTGACAATCCAGGCTTCTCTCCGCCTTGGAGCCCCACGCCCGTACGCGGCAGCAGGGCAGATAGGCCCCGCGCCCGGAGGAAGTCCATCTGATCCAGCCTAGCTGGGCCAGGCTCCAACTAGATGGGAGGGTCCGGTTTCACCTATCAGGGTACCGCCCCAGGGTCCGCAGAGGAGGGGTGAGGGGCTCAGGGGTGTCTTCTGGCATGAGCATCTTCTGTGGCTCAGCCCCTTCCTCCCCCACCCTCCAGAAATATAGCCATACTGTATTGTAAGCACAAGCCAGACTCTACAGTCACCCTGTAAGTGCCAATCTCTCCTAATCCAAATTGTAGGTCACCTGGGCACTTCTGCCCCAGGAGAGGCCCCACACAGGTGCATGCCAGAAGCCCACTCATCAGACAGGTGACTGTTTCTGTTGTGAAGAGGCAGTTCTTTATGCTGCACGGGAAATGCACAACTCTGGAATCCTACATCAAGGCCAGAGGAAACAGGAAACACTGGAAACAGGAACCGAGTTGGACGAAGGGGAGCTGCACACCAGCCAAACAGCCCATCTCTGCACTGTGCAAACCACCACTCCTCCTCACCCAGCATGGAGCGCTAACCTGGCCCGCGTGTGAATGGTTCTCCCACTTTGGCCCTGGTCAATCCCACTGTCCGGCCCAGAGGCTTTGCTGACAGCTACCAGGACTACCTTGAGGCAGCCCAATGCCGTGGGTCCCGTCTATCATCAGTAGTGTGACCTACAGGTTACCTGGGCCCGTTTCCACATCAGTATGATGGGTGGGGTTCCTCCAGAACTCTGCTCCTGTGGTGCATCTCTGGCATGGCTTTCTAGGACAGGCCTCAGCCCCATAAGGGAATACAAATGACACCCACGGTTGGCCATCCTTGCATCCCATAGAACTCAGCCCTTTAGAACACAAGTGTCTCAGACAGAACTGTTTAAGCAGAGAGCAAGCCAGGTTAGAAAAGCCAAAAACTTTAATTTGAGCTACATGGTCATGAACACAACATGAGCTACATGGTCATGAACACAATGCAGCGTGACCCACTCCAACCCAGGGGCCCTGAAACCCTCCCTCCCTAAAGGCCCAGTGGCTCCTGCTCTGGGAGGGGGCATGAATGTGGGTGAACAGGAGGTGGCCTCCAGCTCAAGGAGCCAGGGACCTTCCCACAACCACTCCACAGGAGGCAGTCATGGCATGAAAGGGCTCGGAGGGGGACACCAACACCCTAGCTCCGGACTCCACTCTGCTCATGGCCATGTGGGTAAAATGGGCAGGGCCACCTGCCCTAGGGGCTTTCAGTGAGCTCCTGGATGTGAATGCTTTCTGCCCATTGACGTGCTGCTGCCTCTGCGAACACAGGCCTCCCAGAGGGCAGAGGGAGCTGATGGAGGGGCGGGCAGGGGCTTGGTCCTCTGGGTCTGGCACAGCACTGCTGCTCAATAAATAAATGCAGGTGACCTTGCCTGATGCAGCTGTGCCTCTGGAGGGAGTGGGCTCAGTGCTTTCTGAACACGGGCACGCCCAGCGCTCCGGGTGAAGGAGCTGGTTGGTGCATCAGCGTGTGAAGGGCATAACCCAAGTATCCACTTAAATTCCTGGGGTGAAGAGAGCTCCAAACTCCTGGAGAAGTGAGTGCTAGTGTTGGCTGAGCCACTCACACCAGGCAGGACTTTCAAAAGCAACTTCCTCCCCCAGAACCTTGGCCTCTCTCTTGAAAATGGGGCTGACAGCACCAGCCTTTCCACCCACTATCTGGAGCTCTTGTGAGGTTCAAAGGACACACGCCAAGAGAAAGCACTGCGAAACAAGCACTGAGAAAGCAGGGCTCGTCGCATCCGAAGTTCGGGGACGATGTCTCTGGATGCAGGGTGCTTCGTATGGCTCCCACTCCTCATCCCCTTGGCCCAGGCAGGAGCAGATGCTTCACTGCTCTCCCCCAGCCGGTCCTGTGGAGGTTATGGTCCAGAGCCCCTAGATTAAATCCTGTGCTCCTCGGTCAGCTTGGTGGACCTACAGAGGCCTCAGTCCCCAAACCCAAGCCTAGAAAAGACATTGGACCAGGAGAACCAAGCAAGGCTGTGTAACCCAAGCATTAGAGGCCAAAAGTGCTGGCCAGGGCCGAGCTGTCCTGGAACAATGTTTTTCTGCACGGGAGGAAGCACACGGGCCCCATGCTCTGCCTCCATGGATTACTGGCCAGGGGGTCTTGGCTGGGCCTGTTTCCTAATGCTTCAGATGGGCTACAACTTGTCCTGGCCATATTTTAGGGTCCTTCAAAGAGAGGGAAGAGGAAGAGTGGGAAGTAGAAGCCCCCGTTCATCCTGCCCTAGCTCTGGCTCAGCCTGGTGGGAGGAGACCCACCTCCAGGATCCAGAAACATACAGGTGACTGCGGGGTGGCTTTGCCCGTGGTGGGCCTGGGTCTTCTGGTCTGTAAAATGGAAATGGACTGAAGGTCCCTAAAGCCCTTTCCTTTAGTATGGAAAGTCATTTTGGTGAAGGAAGATGGAGGTGATGCCCTCCCATGGCAGCCCTGCCCAGAGACTAAAGAAGCATTCTTAGAGATACCAGCTCCAGAAAGGCACCCCATTCCACTCTGTTCCTCTCCAAACGGAGGAGTCTGAGTTGGCAAAAGATCAGACACAAAGGGGACAGGGCAGGCTGAAGTTTCCCCAAAGCTAATGATGAAAATAATCATTCCCCCTCCCCAAAGCCCTCCCTGCTGAGGACAGATGGTAGGTCCTACACCGAATGGTCACAGCCCCTTCTAGGGGGCACGTGCTCACAACGATGATACGAATAAACAGGGCTCTAGCCCCCACCCCACCCCTCCAGGAGGTGAGCGAGATTTCACAGAACAAGAAAGTCATTGAGGGGGCCTTGCTGGCCACCCCCAGGGTGTTGTTATTGCTTCGGAGCTCTCTCATGCCTCTCTCTCTCTCTCTCTCTCTCTCTCTCTCTCTCTCTCCCCTTCCCTCCCCCCCTTTCCCCTCCCCTCCCTTTCTGTGTCTTTTTCTTTTCTCTCTGCCTCTAACCTGAGCAGACAATGGAGAGATGGCTCAGGCTGGAAGGACAAGTCAGTGCTGAGCCCCTACCCCTCTGGCTGGGACAGCCAGGCCCTGCCCAGACTTTGAAAAGTGACCCCTGAAGAAGCACAGCAGTGACAGACAGCTGGAGAGAGAAGCCACTCTCCTACTGGTTCAAACCATCCCATACAGCGAGTAATAAATGAACAGCAGAGAAATCACACTGGTTAAAAAAAAGTGAGGCGGGAAGAGTTGTTCACTGTGGGCCTTGGATAGGTGTCCACCTGGAGCCTGGAACCCAGAGCCCTCCACCATCCCGCCTTAGGGTTCCCCCTCCATGGTGCTGGGAAGCTCTGCAGACGTGAAGGAGAGCAGCGTCTCCATTTCTCCTTCCCACTGCACTGTCCAGAGTCCCATGGAGGTGACAGAACTTAACTTTAGAGGACACCCATGGCTTAACCAGGCTAAGAAGCGGGGAGGATTTCCAAATGAAAGGAATCCCTGGTGGAACCAGGTACAAGGTGTGACCAAGTACAGCCCAGGGTCCTCAGTCTGCAGGAACCAGGCCCTCCACCAAGGCCCAGCAAGCCTCAGACGCATCTCATAAAGAAAATGAGAACCGAGGTTAATAAATCAGAATGCTGAGCTGAGTATAATGGACAGCTCCGGCTACAACCCTACAAGGGAGGGTCTCAAGGGGAGGAGGGAGGAGGAGAGGGGCTACTGGCCTCCGGGGAACCAGGTGGCTGACCCAGGCCCAGGCCAGCAAGGAGACATGGTCTCCTGGAATGTACTCGGGTCTCCTCTCCATCTCCAGGCTAGGACTCTGTGAAGACTACTCCGAGCTAAGAACAGGCCCCAGGATGTGAATACTAAGTCTACTCAGCTAACCTGGACTACGCCCTACACAGCAGGGACTAGGTGAAGGGGACTGGCAGGCTGCTGGATGCCTCCCGGGGAGGTGGCAGAAATGTGCTTCTATAAAGAGGGGCCAGCCTGGTCCTCCCTCACGTGCAAAGGGTTCCCGCAGGCCCAGGGAAGGCCGCAGAGAAGGCAGCTTCAGGCCTCGATGTTGACCTCTAACTCCGTACCCCTTCCTACCACCTTCTTCCCTGGAGCCAGGTGACCGAGGCCAGGTGGGGAGTCCTGCCCTTAGAAGAGACAGTTTATTTAAAGACTAAAGTAGGGTGGCTCTACTGTCCTCCCTGACCCTTAGCCCGGAGGCAAATGGGGAGACAAGATGACCTTTGATCTCTAACAAGAAGGGGTTCTGGACACCACAGTCCCAGGCCCAGCTTTCCTCGGTTCCCTCTTCCCTGAGTACCCCTAAATGCCGAGATGGTGAATTCCCTGGTCACAGGGTTCTGGAAACTCAGGGTCTTGCTGTTCTTCCACCAAAACACAGAGGACAATGTTCTTTCTAATTCAGCCACAGTCTGACCTACTGCAATCCCACGGAGCAAGCACCCTGGCCCACCCCAGGCACCTCTTTCTCTCCTTTGGTCCCAGCTGGCCCCCAATTCCTAGAGCCACCAGAAGAGGGGCAGGCAGGAGGGGATGGATAGATGAACTCAGACAGGCTGCGGCGAAGCTCCTTCCTCGGGCAGGCAGAGGGAGGCCCGAGCTCCTCATCCACTGGAGGGCTCTGGGCCCTGGGAGCTGGCTCCGGATCCTTGCAAAGCTGCCCCTCAGCTCTGGGGCAGGAGTAGCTGCCTGAACCCGGTGCCGCAGGAAAGACACTTGCTGGTAATTGGCACCATGGAGATGGCCGGCTGGGTTCTGGACTTGGCTCCGGGCAGCAAGCTTCCGAGGAGGCAAAATGGGGACGGGTGGGACAGCGTTTGGACAGGTGGGTAGTTTGCTCTGCCACCTCACTTTCTCCTAGTGCAGCCACATCTACCAGGTTACAACTGGCCAAGTCAAAAGTGCAGCCAACCCGTGGGAGAGGGAAGGTCTGAGGGGGTAGGAGGCAAAGAGGTGAGGAAGGGCTCAGGGGGGCAGGTCTCCCCATTCTGCTTCCCCGCTACGGGGGAGAACCCCCTACTCCTCTTTATAATGTGCCCCTGGGCCTGGGGTCCCAGGTCGGGGCTGGGTGGTCTCCAGGCCATCTGGGGGGCCCCTCCCCATCCCTGGCACTAAGATCGCTCGCCGCAGGGCCCGACGGTGCTCTCAAGGGACAGCTGTGATGCCTGCCGCAGCAGGGGACCTGTGGCCGGGTCCACCATGGAGGAGGTGGGGAAGAGCTTGTACCAGCCCACAGCCAGGGTGGTCAAGTCCAGCTCCTCCAGCAGCACGCGGGCCACACCCATGAACTGCTTCCGCTCCATTCGTCCATAGTTTCCCCACACGATCACCTGCAGGGTCAAAAACAGTGTGGCTTGAGTCTGCCGATGTCACTTGTAGGCCCAGAACCAGGACCTAGGCTCCCCAGGCCCAATCGTCTGAGACCGACTCCTGGAAACTCTCCTGCATCTGGAGTCCCCTCTACCACTGGCCCTTCTTGCATCCTCTGCCTGCTCTCGCTGTCCACCTGCTGCCTCTGAATCCTCAGGCACTGCCCCTGCCCCACCCTGCCAAGCCAACTTTTATGAAGTGGCCGCTCCAGCGTGCATCCACTTTCTTTCCTTCTTCCGACCAGTCTTTCCCCCTTTTCTTGGTCAGCATCCTTGTGGAGTTGCCAGGCACTGGACTCTGGCTGCCTGACCCTCACTGGGTGCTCCACACTTCAGCTTCTAGCTCAGGCCCCTTCCACCAAGATGGGCTGGCTCAAACATTCAGGGGCTGGTGGCTTTAGCACAGCCTCAGATCAGCTCAGGACTCTGCCTCTCTCTGCCTTTGTGTGTGTGTTTCTGTGGCTTGAATCCACAGGTTGAAACACTCCTCTAGCTTCACCCGAGCTACATCCCCAGCCCTTTTATTCTATTTTTATTTGAAGACAACGTCTTGCTGAATTAACCAGGATGGGCTTGAACTTGGGCTCCTCCTGCCTCAGTCTCCCAGAGTCCTGGGATTACAGGTGTGTACCACCATACCCAGCTGGCTGTATGGCTCCTGACAAGTCATTTAGTTCACTAAGCTTCAGTGTCCGCGTGTGTGTGTGTGTGTGTGTGTGTGTGTAACTGGAACAATCCTGGCTCAGCTTACCTCACAGTGAGGATCAAAGGACAGAGTGGCTGCAAAAGCTTGCTGGCAGCTTTACGTGCTCCTTAGCATACAAAGTCACATTCACAAGGAGGCTGCCAGTGAGGTCTGCTGTGTCCGAGCAGGCCTGAGATTCAGTTTCCCCTGCACAGAGTGCTCCTGTCTCACAGCTGTCTAAACTGAGGCTCCGAGAAGTTAATGATTTGCCTGACCTATGTTTCCAGTGTTCCCCAGGTAACTGGTAAGTGTTCTTCCCTATTTTGTATTTTAGTTCTTTGTTTTTTCAGCCAGCCTCCCTGTAGGCTGGTCCTAAACTAGCTATGTAGCCAGACTGACCTCCAAGTTGAGACACTCCCTGCCTCAGTTGCCCCAGTGCGGGGACTACAGGTGTGTTCCACCTTGCCTTGCTTCATTCTGTTGTAAAAATTACTTGAGACCTACCAAAACTGACTTCACAATTCACTAATGGGTCTCCTCCCACAGGCTGAAACCCCCTGGTAGGGCAGAGGACCCAGGCTTCCTAGCTTGGTGCAGTCCCACTGTCTGAGCAACTTGGAGCACCCCGGGCCTGCTCTTGGCACTTTGCCTGCCCACAGCGGATGCAGAGACTGAGACACACAGAGAGGTGTCCACATGGCAGCCGAGCGCGGCCACAGTGATCTGTGGCACCCAGCGCAGGCCCTGCCTGCCCTGACAGGCAGCTCTTCAGCTCCAGCTTGAGTGATCACCAGGGTCCTCCCAATGCCAGAGCCAAAACCCTCTCTGTAGCCCAGGCCAAGCCCCTGGCTCCAGAGTGGATGATGGCGGATACCTGATGCAGACCGAGTGCAGGTCTTCCTCCAGCACATGCACACGGCCCACCATTCATGTCACCTGGCACTGGTACTAGAACCCACTTGATAGGTGAAAAGGCCTCAACAGTGGCACAGGGTATTACGGAGCACAAACCAGCCAGTATTTGACTTCCTCTCCATGTGCCCCCCTCAAGGGACCACACCACCCCCACCACATGCACACCAGTGCCCCTCACCTGCAGGACTTTGCCCTGCGGACTCTCAGGAAACAGCAGCACCTGGTTGTACAGCGGGTCCAGCGACTTGCGAGCGACTTTGGTCTTCTTCTTGGCAATGCAGACCCCATTCTCTAGCAGATAGGCCTTGATGTAGGCAGCTGGGGACAGAGGCAGCAGACAGAGTCCTAGGCTGGGCCCTCAGATGGTGGGCAGAGGGAGCGGGTGGGGACAGCATTGCCCGCAGGATGAGAGGGGTCCCGGGGTACATGGGGGTAGGAGGGCCAGGGTGGGGTGGGATCCCACCAGCTCCCCTGGCGGTCCTGACTGCTGCTACTCTTGCTTTCTGCTTCCTTCCTCAGCCCAGGACTCGCCCCACCCCACCTTATCCAGTCATTTGCTGACCACTCACTCAACAAATGCGGGCACTGCTGCATGCCCAGCACACTACTAGGCACAAGGGTGTAATGTAAGCAGGACAGATGGTCCCTGTCCTCTATAAGCTCTGTCCGGAGGGAACTGGAGAAGTTTCCAGGCAATTTCCTCTAGGCTCCTAGACAAACCCTAAACCACCAGTGCCCTGTAAGACTGAGGGGTTCTCCATGGTTAGGCCTGATTTTCTCTTATAGATCCTGGATGTCCCTTAGGATACCCTCCTTGACCACAGCCTCTGCCTTACATTAGGAGAGCAGCCACCACACCTGGCAGTGTCTTGGAGCCTGGCTTGGCAGTCAGTCCCCGAGCCTGGATGATGTCCACTTCCAGTTGACCATTCCGCTCCTGCAAGCCAATCTCCACATCTCCTGTAAGAGACCCCAAAGGTGAGACCAGCTCCTCTCTGCTTAGGAATGAAGGCTCCTTCCCCTGCTCCCAATCCAAATAAAACCAGAGTCAACATTCACGGTCAAGGCCTGGGCTCTGCTGAGGGCTCAGCAGTATGGACCAGGCCAAGGGTTGGGTGCTCAGAGCATATAACCAACAGTTAGAGGGAAGGGAGAGGTAAGATCTCCTCCCTTTCCCTTTCCCTTTGGAACAAGCCTTGGGGCACTCACCCATGGGTGTAGTAGCCAAAGTCTGGCGGCCCACAAACTGTGCTGGCCCCATACTTCCCAGGAAATCACTGAACTGGGCATCCGATGCCAGGCAAACTCCCCCATAGTTAAGGCTGCAAGAAGAAAAGATAAGACAACATAAATGTTCCTGGGGGCCAAAAGAACTGCGAGGACTCAGCAGGAGCTCCAGAACATTCTTCAGTCTATAATGATCTTTGTCTCCATCCATAATGCAATCTCTCCTTGCTAAGCCTTGGCTTCCACTTTTGTGGTGTGTGCATGTTGATAACTTACCTCTGGGGTGGCTCTAAGAACCATGGGAGATTAGAGGTTCCTGGTTCACGTGACATTAAAAGTGTGGTGCAGAGACCAGGTGCATCAGCATCACCTGGAGCCAATTAGAATCACATGTACCCAACACCACCCCCAGTGGTGAATCAGAATCTGCAGTTTAACCTTGAGCCCCTGCATGCATGCAAAAGTCTAAGATGTCCTGGTGGAGGCTTTGGGCCAGGTATGTTGTTGCTGTTGCTTGGCTGCCCAGTATTCACTGCCCTTTCCTTTGGTAACAAGGCCTCAAATTTCCTTTGGAGAGTCCCCTTCCTATGGCATGTCACTGCAGTGGACAGAATTGGCCCCCAAGACTGGGCTGGCTGCTCAGCATGGCCAATCGAGTTAGCCAGCCCACTGAACTGGAAGCTTCGTGTGAAGAGTAGGAGGGCGCAGCCTCTCTCTTCCCACCACACTTGAGCCTCAGACAGGGGACAGAACTGGCAGCTCCCTTAGCCACCTAGAGTCCACAGATGAAGCCATCAAGCTGGGAGCACAGGAAGAGCTTGCCTGAAGCAAATGATTTTATCTTTTGGTTACATAAGTCAGCAACAGTAATGGTAATTATTATTTTGTTTAAACCAGTTTTATTTTTTCCCCCCTACCTTTACCTCTAACCATCCCATTCCTATCTCTGAAATGGAAATAATAATGTTCCCCTCTCCAGAGTCCACTGTATTAAATGAGGCAGGGTACTATGCTCCATGCCTGATGTACTGACTGTCTTCAGGAGCAAAGCACAACCTAATTCTTGTCTGATTCTCACCACAATCACAGGAGGCTTCTATTTTGTTTTGTTGTTTTATCTTTTCCATCCTTATTCAGATGAGGAACCCATTTGCCCAGCAAAAACAGTGGGCCTTCTTTCTGGTCACAGCCAATGGATCCAGGATAGATCCTACCTCATCCTGGTGATTTGGAATGCTTTCTAGGAAGTCAAACGAGAATCCTGGAATCATGAAAATTGAGCCACAGGATGGTCTGCCCTCTCACGAGCCCACAGACTGTGCTAATGACCAGTAACTCGCCGAGGTACTCCTTGTGGCGAACAGATTTGTTCCTAAGGTCGTAGCAGGATGAATGATGTCAGGATCACAACCTGATAGGCTAGCCTGAGTGCTTTTCACTGTTATGATTTCTACTGCTGCTGCTCCAATGCCCAGGTAGGCCCCAGACCTATAGTCTACTGCCTCAGAGGAAGGATGCCCAATAAATACAGAGACGAAGAAACTCAGCTTCTTAGCCTTTAAAATTAAAGCTAAAGAAACAGGCTTAGAAGAACAGATGCAAAACCAGGTTGCCCTGCCCCCAAACAAACAAATCCTGGCCTGGGAGCACCGAGGAACTCAGTGAGAAGGAAAGAACTGAGATTCTAGATGGTTCTTGGGCAGGTCCGTGGTCCCTGGGCTGAGCTGGTGGTGAAGAGGGAGCCACAGAAAATCTCAGGTGTGGTTCAGGGGATCTGAAAGCTGGGGGAACTTGTGCCAGAAATGGCTGAACCCCCTGGCAGTCATGTCAAGTGACCCCAGAAGAGCTTTTAATGCTCATGTTTCTCCATTCCCTAGAGAAAAATAAATACGTGTTCCAGTGCACCAGAGACAAATCCATAGAGGCTGGTGGTCTGGGCGAACAGAAGTAACTGAGGCTAGCTCAGTGGTAGCGTGCATGAAGCCCTGTGCTCCACCCTAAGCACTGGGAGGCAAAAAACAAGTCGCTGAGACCAAAGACAATAACTAAGGAGCAGACAGAGACGATCATGCTCCAGAAGATACTGGAATGATGGATGATGACAGAGGACAACACATTTCACCACCTCCACTGTCTCAGTGACACAGTGATAGCAGCCACCATTACCGAATACTAAGCAGCACTGATAACCCAGGAAGCACAGAGACGCTGCAGCCAGCATCCATGTGTTTCATTCACTTGACAAATGTCTACTGAGCACATACGATGTACGCATGCACCACCCTAGACATAGAATACGTCAGGTAATAAATGAGATGGTGATTCCCGCCCTTGAGTGCTGAGATTCTAGTGGAGGAAGATGCACAACAAGAAATAGTATCTGTAAGTTATAAAATATGTTAGAAAGTGCTAAAAGCTGTAGAAAAAGGAAGTTAGAGTCTATAGTGCTGGCTAAATACTAAATAGCATGATCAATGTCTGTTCCCTGTCTCTTAATGAATATAACTGTTCTTCAGTATTCCTGGAAAGCTTGGCTCTGGGACATCCTCCCCGCTATCAAAATTGACAAGTGTTCAAGTTCTTATTTATAAAAAAGAATGGTACAGTATTTGCATACAACCTAATACATTTGCCTGTATACTTTAAATCATCTCTAGCTGACTTATACCTGACATCTCATAGCTAACACAATGTAAATGCTACATAAGTAGTTGTCACACTGTACTGTTTAGGAAACAATGACTAAAAAAGTATATATATGTTCAGTACAGAGCCTAGCTGAGGAGCACACACCCAGGATGCAACAAACAAAGTAAGAGGCAGAGAGCAGGAGAGCATATGAGTGGTAAGGGAACAGGGCAGGGTGCAGCCGTGTCCCACTCCATTACATGATTTCAGTGCAGTGCTCAGCACATGGTAGGTTTGGTTTTTCCTTTTTGGAACGCTCTGGAATTTTTTCAAATATCTTTGATCCATGGTTAGCTGAATTCACAAATGTAGAACCATAAATATGAAGCACCAACTGTACTACGAATTTTACCCTTGGACCTGGCATGGATTCTCCACACATAAACTTCTCCTGGACACAGCTGTAACTCTGGGGAATTTCCTGGACCAAGTGATGCTGTTTCCGATAAATACCACAAAGGGGGACTTGACACTAAGGTCTGTAACAGCAGGTTCCCAATGTCCCAAGCTGGCAGTGCTTACTGTGTGAGGGTTCTGCAGGTATCAGTTCATTTTGGCCTCTCTAATCTGAAGCTGATGACTTTCAAAGACATCAGTCACATGCACAAGTCGTATACGTGGTGCGTGGTCCCACCCAATGTGCCAGCACTTCCTCTCCAGCTGCAGCTGCCTATCTTACATGGCCATGTAACCTTAGGTCTTAGGCAGTACTCTCTGCCTGTGTCGGGCGCAGGCTGGAATTGCCTAGGTTAACGGCCTAGAAACCTCCTGACCAGAGACAAACTGGGAGAGGTCCAGTGCAGGGGTAACTGGTTTCCTGAACTCTCCAGCAGTGTCTCTCCATGTTCTAGTTGCCCACAGTGGCCACAGGTTTGCTGACCACCCTATGCCAGTTCCCTCCCTTCCTATCGCCTTCTTCTGTGCTCCCACACTCATGATTTCTGGAATTGCCTTCCAAATAATCTATTTCCATTTCAATCTGAGAGTCCAGTTGTTGGAGCTCAGGCAGTTGGGTTTCTGTGGCTATTAAGTTAGCTATTCTGCAACAGTGTACTTTCTATAGAGAAAGTATGAGGAAAAAACAGGCATTTAAATGCCTGGGGACTGAAGCATGTACTCACTATTCTTGCAAAACTAAAGACCCTTAATTAACAGCACCAAGGCTAACACTAGACTCTCACAGCTCAGAGGCTCTTTCCACCACTTCCCTGGGTCTTCTACTCCATCCTCTCAGCTCTCTGAGGGGTCCAGGATCCCTGGAGAAAGAGAAGCCAGAGAGAGCCAAGGCCTCAAGGGTCCCAAGGCATAGGGAGCCCAGCCCCCAGGCAGAGACGCTGCAGCCTGAAATTGAAAGTTTCCTCCAACAGCATCATTGTCTGCTCCTCAGTTCCTGGTGGGGTGTGAGCACACAATGGGGAACTGGCAGGTCTGGTAATTAGCAGTAATTGTTTCTAATATGGGGTGGCTGCCTGATTTGCCATCCCAGGGTGCCTTGGTAGCTGCCAAGAAATCAGGCTGACACCCCAGAAACCCTGAGCGAGCAAGCTATCACATCCTCCATGGGGCCGGAGGGAGGAGGAACGGCGTGGCTGGTTGCTGCCCAGAAGGCCAACTGGACTGGAGACCATGTTCCACTTCTGCCTCTTCTATCAAGTAGGAAAAAAGGCAGAGGCTACAGTATCAGACCTAAGCCTTGCTGGCCAACTTCCTGTGGTGTGGCCTCTGACAAACCGTTTTGTCACCACACTTTAGTCAGTGCTCTAACCTGTCAACAAGATCACACTATGTCGTAGACACCACACAGTCATTCGGGTGGCTGGCACTGTATCTGATTTAAATTTTTAAAAAACTCTCTATAAACTGCACCTTCCCGTGAAGTAGGCATCACCATGCTGATGGGAAAGAGCCCCAGCCAGAAGAGAAACCACACCTTCCTGTGAGCCAGCTGGTGCAAGGGCTGAAAAACCAGTAGGGCATCCCCAGCCCCCAACCCCCGACCCCCATCCTGAGATTCCAAGTACTCAGTGTGAGACTATAGTAACTGAGGGGAAGGGCATAGCTGGATGCTTACGTTGTGTGGTTGACTCTGCAGTCCTGGGGCTGGTAATCAGGGCGTCTGCCTGGAGGATGGCAGTGTGCATCATGTAAACCAGGGGGATTTCCTCCTGTCTTGTTTTTGAAATCCAATGTTTTGTTCCATTTTACTGTTTTGTCTTATTCCTGCATCTAGTAACCCAAGTAACTATTTTGAAGATAATAATGCACAGTATTGTTCTCACTGTTTTGTTTAGATTTATTGTTTTATTTTATTAAATGTTATGTTTTGGTTTGTTTTATTCTGTTGTTATGTTTTGATTTTGCTATGTCTGGTGATATGGACAACTACTGCGAAAGATAGCAAGATATATTAGGATAGCCATTGTTGATTTCCTGCTGTCCTGTTTTAAAGTTCTGTATCACTTTCACTGCTGTGTTTTGATTGACTTTATTCTGTTTTGTTGGGTTTTGTTCTCTTTAAAATAAAGAAAAAAAATTTTTTAAAAACCAACTGTTGTAGTCAGGGGTTGTACACAGAGAACAACTAGGATTAGCACATGGAGTTTATAATATTTTTTTTATAATGGTCACCGGGAGTTAACACAGGAAAATGCAGGAAATCTATCCGCAACACCGAAGACACAGATTAATCAAGAGCCTAAACCTCACAGCACATGTCCCACATGAGTCCAGATAAAAATCCAGAGCTCAGGACAATGCCTCCCACGAGTCCAACTGGAGGTCCAGAGCCCACAAGAAGACTCATGCCAGTCTCTTTTACAGATCCATGCCAGGAAGACCCCAAGGGTCAGCGGTGAATGCTAGAAAATCTATGCCAGCAGGATGAAGGAGCTGTGCTAGTGGGATTGAGGGTTCTACACTGGAGCTGAGAAGTCACACTCACAACAAAGACCAGGGCTATTCCAAAAGGCACAACAGCCGTTCTCAGCGACACAGAGGCCCTGAGCTTCTCCAATGACAAGCACAGTCGGTTACATACCAGAAAGCAGCGTGATAAGCTCATCCTGGAGACCAAGCAGCACATGTCTTCCCCTCCAGAGCCAGGAAGCAATGCTCGATGTGAGGACCAAAGCTTCTCCAGAACCAACAGCTCAGACAGCAATTCGTAGGAGAACCCACAATGCCTCCTTAATGCCTCAACCCTCAGCACCTCCCTTCTTCTCCACCTATTTATCCTGGCAACTTTCCTCAGGTGAAGCATCTTCGCTCAATGCCATGCTGATGTAATCCAGCTGGCGTTAAGTTGACCACCAGCTCTTAATCCATAACACCAAACTCTCTACTTACAAGATCCCTTACCAAAGAAGGATGGAGGAGCCTGCTGAATTAGGAAGTGCTACAGACATGCTACTGCTTAGGCCATCCCTTGTATGCAACAGGAGCTCAGCAAATGTTCCACTGCCAAACCCTACAGCTGATGTCAAACTGGCAGAATAAAGGATTGTGATTAAGATCGAATTTTGGCGTAATACAGACTTAGAATCTAGTGCTGTGTAAGCTGGGGCAAGTTTTGAATCTTTCTGAGCTATAATTTTCTCATATATAAAATGGGAATTAATAGTAACTGCCTTGTGGAATTGCTGGGAAGAATAAGGAACACCACTTACATTCAGGACAGAGCATCTGCTGAATGCATGAAGGAGCGAGACGTGGCCTGCTGGTCTGGGCTGGCTGGCCCTAAAGAGCCTCTCATCCCCTCACCTTGGTGTTTTCATGACGTTTCTGGTTCCAGACCTGTTAGGCGGTGCAGCATCTGGATGCCTGTGCTCCAGCCCCAGCCATCTGGAGGATGTGTGCGGTACAAGGGACGTGTACCACTTGGGCAGAGGCAGAACACTGAAACAGGATTACAATCCTGTTCCGCTGGCCTTTTATTTTGTGTTAATGGTGAAATGAGATTTCCTGCATTTTAAATCCTGTTAGTTTTATTTGTGGAACTGAAATCCATTTGTCTTTTATTATTAACCTTTGGGCTTGGTTTAGCTCCTGGATTTTCTGTGTTCTTGATGGTTAAAGAAGTAATTGGGTTATTCAGGGATTGGATTCCATTCTTTTTTCCCAAGTGTCTTAAAGGCTGTCTCAACAGAAATCAAAAGGTCACGCAGCCATGGTGGTGATTATGGCCTATGTGGTTTGGAAAGGCCGTGAGAGTTCCTGGCCTTCCTGTCCATTTATTCACACCTGCCCATCTACATGTCCATCCATCCAATCATCTCGGCTTGCTCTGTGTACCTCAGTTCTGCTGTCATGCAGAACAGGCAGTCCTAAAGATACTGATGGTGCCAAAGCGTGGGACGAACATCACAGTTTATGGAGAAAATGGGGTCAGGGTCATATTAAAAAAGGGGGAGGGACAGGAACCTAGTAAACATGGTAGCACAGTTGTGTACATTTTAAACGCTTAAGAAAGCATAAGTCTTAATTGAGAAACTGAAGTTCGCTGTGAGAGTCTGCCTGTCAGAGGGTGCTGCCTGGGGTCATTTGCTGTGAAGTAGTAAAGGATGCTGTCTGCAGTGGATGGAAAGCCGTCCCACTGCGGGTGGCCTTCGGTAAACTGAGGGCACATCGGCTCTCTGGGGTTTTGTGCAGTCCTAGGTGGGAGCAGTTTTCTGCATTCTCCCAGGGTTTCTCATAGATCAAATCATGCCCGACTGAGCAAATTTGAAATTCGTGTTATGCTCAAATTGTTCCCTAATACTCCAATTGCGTTGGAACAAATTCTAGGTTTTGAAACAAGTGTTGTAGCAGAGTTGACCAAATGCCAGGCCGCCTCGTATCACCATGATCCTGACTCCCAGCTTCTCAGGCATTGCAAACACTTCCAAACCTGCCCCCCTCCGAGAATGTGACTCATGGGCGTGAAGCCAGGTACTGGCTTTTTCTTCATCAAAAACTTGCCATGAGCCAAGATCGGATAATTCTAAACTACCAATGTCAATTAACTTGATCCTTTAAGCACTTGTGGTTAATATCCATTTTACAGAAGAGTAAACCAAGGCACAGAGTTGTTAGCAATCCAACCAAGATCACTTTGCTAGCAAATGGTAGGCCTGAATTTGAACCCCAAGACCCTGTAGCTGGAGTTCACCTTCTTAACCATTACACTCTGTAGCCGATCCTTGGCATCGCTAAGGAATGATTCTAGTACTTCCCACAAATAACAAAATCCACAGATGTTCGAGTCCCTTATATAAAAATGGCATGGTATTTGGACATAATCTACACACATTCTCCTATATATTTTAAATTAATCATCTCTAGATTATTTATAATATCTAATGCAATGTAAATTATATGCTAATAGGTGTTTTACTGTATCCTTTAGGGCAGTGATGGCAAACCTATGGTATGCATGACACAGTGGGATGTTTGTTATCACTGAAAGCCCTAAAAGGTTTGCCATCACTGGTTTAGGGAATCATGATGAGAAAAAGTTGTTCAACAGAGACACAAATTTTTCCCCAAATATTTGCCACCAGAGGTTGACTGAATCCACAGATGCAGAATCTTCAAGTACAAAGGTTCTCAAATATTGTGGGCTTCTTCTGCCCTCGCCTGGAACAGAGCACAGGGATTTGCAGTCTGAGCTTTGGGCTTGGTGGGCCTGGATTTGCATCCTGTCTTCATCACTGACTAGTCATAGAGACACATGCTTCCCCTCTTTGGGCCTTGGATTCTTTTCCAGTAAAACAGCAATAAATAATGGGATAATCCTTGAAGCTTCTATGAGAATGAAATGAGATAAACTCTTTAGGACAGTCTGGCACAGTCAAATGCTTAACAAACAGTACTGCTTATAAAGCAAAACCAAATAAACCTCCATCTCCTAAGCCATAGCTGTATCAGTACCACGTCATCCTTCAGGACACAGCACGATGACTCTGCTATCAATGGAGAGGGAGAAGGGGGCTCTGACACCCCTCAGTGTCTTGGGCTCCTGGTGATCAGGGAAACAGCCTTTGCAGGCATGCAACCCTGAGGCTGCCCGCAGTGCCTCTGCCTTTGGCTCACATGCTGTTCTTGGCCTGTGGACACAGTGACCCAGACATTCAAAGGTCTGGCTGTTGACCCAGACACTTCAGGACTATAAAGGACAGAGAAAAGGATGCTGGTAGCCAGCTCTGAGCATTTCTAGGTTGACAGGATGCAAAGGTCCTGGATTATGTCTGATAAAGAAGACTGGGGAGGCCTAAGGGCTGCTGACCCAGTCAAATGGTAGATTGTACTGTCCCACCTCTCCTACCCACACCCAGGGCAGACATTACTAATCAACTTCAGCACTACTGTCAGGCCTGGACTTGGCTCCAGAATCCTTCTCGACAGCACTCCAGGGAGCCACTATCAATTAGCTGGAGTTGGCACAGGAGATGATGCTTATGTGCCAGTTCTAAGCTGAAATCTGGAAGAGGAATGAGTCAGAGGGTAAAGAGGGAGCAGGGGCAGGAAAGGGAGTGCCAGGTAGAGGGAGCAATGGTCACAAAGACCTGGGCTTGAGTTGGGGAACAGCAGAAGTTAAGGGTGATGGGTGGAGACACATGGCTGGGGTTTGAGAGAGGCCGGGAGAGGTCAGAGAATGTAAGTGCTGGGTGGCAGACTACAGTGTGGGCCAAAAAGGAGATTTACAGGTGTCCAGGCATGAGTTAATAGTGGCCTCACCAGGGCCATTCATGGATGGGGATGTGTATAAATGGACAGCCTTAAGGGACACTGAAAAGTAAAATGTGGTTTGGATGAAAAATACAAGATGGGAGGAGCCCTCTAGAAGAGGCCCTCCATTTCTGTTTTGGGCAGCTGATAGATAGAAGTTCTATGCATTCAGACTGTGGAAGGTTCTGCTAGTCCATTCCTCAATCCTGTCCAGTCAGCATCTGCATTCTTTTGTTTGAGTTTCTCTGGCCCCTGAAGAACTTCTCTAGCCCTTATCCTACTTTGTTACAGGAAGGGAAAGAGGCTTAAAGGAGCAGCCATCAATTAGTATAACTGGTAAGAGACGAGATAAATATGTGCACTCCTCGGCTCCCGGGGTAACTCCCAGGTGCTTGTGCCACTCCGGCTGGGAGAGGTCCCCACCAGGACCAAGCCCTCCTGCCCCCAGCAGAGGCTGGCTTCTTACACGCCCACCCGCCCTTCCTCTCTCATGTGGTCCTCTGCCACTGCTTTCCAGAATCACTACTCCAGTCAGCTCGAATCCCTGTCTCAGGTCTGGTTCTGGGAAAACTCAAATCAAAGCAGACAGCCTACTGGGACTGTCCTAGGGTTAGGGAGAGCCTGAGGGGGCTTGAACTGTACACCTTGTCTGCTGTATGTGGGTGAGAGGAGCCTGCCTTAGGGAGGGGAGCTTAGCTGGATGCCCCTTCATCCTCAACAAACAGAACCTCGAGTTTTAACGAGGCAGAACAAGGCACAGGAAACAAAGCCCTTCCTTAGCTCAGAGAACAAATCATGGCACGGATGCTGATGCTGCAGAGGGGAAAGATGGAGGCACTCTGGGTCCTTGTTGGCATCGTTAAGCCACCAAATCATCCTGATTTCCAGAGATCTTCATAGTTACAACTATTAAGTGAAGGAATTGAGTGTGACTTCAAATGCTGGTATTCCAGCTCCTTCACTGCTCTATGATGACCTTGCATTACCCACCCTCTCTGAGCTTCCACATCATCATCTGTGAAATGGGGGTAACAGTCCCACCACCACCAAACGGCTGTGAGCACTAAACCAGTCAATAGATGTAAAAGCACATAGCACAGTGCCCACACACGCACTCCTCACATTAGTAACAGTCGCTAATAATTTTAGGCCAGGACTTCTTGACCTTAGCACGCACACAGACCAACCGGGAATCTTATTAAAATACAGATTCTTCAGAGAAAAAAATGGAAACAGACCTTTTCAAATGGGAGAGGAATCAAGAGTTGGAGGGAATGGGAAGACATGAAGGGGAAGAGGACCAAAATGAATTAAGATGTGTTATGTACATGAACAAATTCCCTACAGTAAATGGAATCATTATATAGTATAAACATATACTGATAAAATATAACTAATAAAAACATACAGATTCTGACCAGCGGGTCTGGGTGGAGGCTGAGACTCTAATTTTACACACTCCCAGAAAATGCTGGTTACAGACCACACTGGATTACAAGGGCTAAAGTCACTGTCTGCTGATATGAGGACACTGGAGCCCAAGGCATCCTCACTGCCACAGTGGCCAAACCCACAAACACTCCTTTTCCCCCCTCAGCCTGAGTTTCCTGTACCTGTCTTGGCAGCTGTCAGCACACTGCTAGTTGCTTAGTCAGCATCCTACAATGGAAATTCACAGTGGGTGGGGTCTCAGAGGTGCTTAGCCCAATTACCTGCCATACTATAGATGCTCAATAACATTTATTGAGGTGAAAATCCATGTGGGAGCACCCCAGATCCCCCCTGAAGGAATGCATATGCCCGGTGACCCAGTGCACAGTCAGGCTGACCCAGAAGCATCATGGGCTACGGCCCACAGGGCATCTCGAGGAAGCTGACTCCCTGAAAGCCTCAGCTGGGCTGGCAGGAGCCCAGGGGGTGGTGAGAGGGAAGAAAACAGTCACACCCCTTCCTGTGTTAGAGGCTGACATCTGGGTCCAACCAGTGCCCAAAATACCTACAGAACAAGGAGGAGGCTGACCACAGCTCAGGGCTCCCCTGCCTTCTCCAGGACCCCTACTGCACTAGAGCCCCAGACCCTCTTCAGAGGGCAACACTACTGCCACTGCTGGGCCAGCATCATTCGCCCTTCCTGATCCTTCCTCACCTGGGTTCACCCCAGAAAAACCTTTTAATAGTCACAGTTAGTACTTACTTAGTGCTAAGCACTTACAACATTTGCTCAGTACTTTGTGCTAAGCACCATATAGACACGGCTGTTTTTGGTGTGGCACGTGGTAGCCATTAGAATGCCACTGACCCCTGCCACTGATTAAGTATCCAACACTTAATTACCAGAGCTGATGTGCACAGGCCACAGCTCTAACTGCTTTTTCATATATCAACTTCAGCAAATCCTCACAGACACTCTTTCAGTGGTCTGTGCTGTTACTGGTCCTTTTCTATAGATGGAGAAACTGTGTTCAGGGAAAAAGTGATTTCCCCAAAGTCAAAAAGCTGCTAAAAAGCAGAGCTGAGCAAAGCAAAGGCCATCTGGCTGCCGAGTCTGCTTTGAACCTGTCTTAATATAATCTTGACTTGCCGGTTCTCCGGTGCATTTTAGCACATGATCCTGAGGCCACCTTCCAAGGTTCTGCGCATGTAGGTCCCACCTTGTCTTGTGTGCATGACATCCTCCTCTGTTCTCTCTGCGGGCAAGTTCATGCCCTTCTCAGCCTTCCCCTCCTCTTCTGCGAAATGGGCTGCACCACACTGTTCTCCCCAAAACCTGCTGCTCCTGGCCCGTCCAGGAGTCCAAGTTGTTTCCCAACCTCCCCAAAGCTCAGAAAGGCCCACAAGCTGTTCCCAAGGCCAAGGTCAGTGGCAGAGCCAGGGGGGGCCCTAAGCCTCCTGAGGCCACGAGACTCACACAGCTGTCAGCAGGGATCTGCCATTCCCAGTGCTGAGGACATCTTCCTCCAAGTCTGGCTGCCCTGCCAGGTGTCTCGGGTTGGGAAAACACTGACTGCCTTTTTCCTCCTCCTCCTCCTCCCCCTCCCCTCCCCCTCTCCTTCCCCCCTCCCCTTCCCTTCCCCCTCCCCCCCCTCTGTCTTCCACCTGTCCTCCTCTTTTTCCCACCCCTTCACCAGGAAGCCGCACACAGGCAGGCGGGACTGCAGTGACTGCCAAGGCATGGCCACTCACCGGGCCAGAGATGCCTAGTTTGGGAGGGGCTGGGGGGTGGACAAGGCTTTTGGCCAGGAGGAGGCCTCAACTGAGAGGCAGAGTCAGAAACGAAGGGGTGCAAAAGGTAGAGACAGAGCCCAGCCCAGCCTGCCCCACCCAGCTCATGACCTCTTGAATAACCCTCTCAGCCAGAGCTGCCCAGTGGAACTTTCTCGCATGATGAAATTACTCCATTTTCTGTATTCGCCATGAGCCACATGTTGCTACTGAAATACAACACTTGAAACACAACAAGTGTGAGGAAGAACAGGATAATTTATCTTAATTTTAATTAGTTTACAGCTATGTGTGTCTAGTGACATCTGTACAGGACAGTGCAGACCTTAACTCTTCCAAGCCTCAGCCTCCTGATGTGAATAACAAGGATCATAACACCCCCACTCAGACCCTGCCTCGGAGGGCAGGCTGGGGAAGCAATGCAGTGTGGGAGAATAAGCCCCGGCTGGGGATCAGGACTCCCAAGCTCCAGGCTGTTAGCATCTCCATACCCAGGCAAGCTCCTGAGCCTCTCTGAGTGCCTTGGTCATACGTGCAATATGGCAGTCTCTGGATCTAAGTTTCATTGCCAGAGGCCCAGGGTGGGCTTTAGGGGAATCTGGGTACCCCAACCCTTATAAGGAAAGCAGGTTTGTATGGCTGTGTCTGTGGGAATGAGTTGGGGGGAAAACAGGTCCAAAGCCTTCCCCGAGAAACTCTTAGTCTACATGAGTCCTTCTTCCAGGCAGCTTTGTAAAGATGGAGCTTCTGGACTCCACTGCCAGAGACTAATTCAGTCTCAGGAGTGGGGCCCTGCCATCTGCATTATAACCAATTCCCCAGTGATTCAGATGTGCTGCCCTGGGGGGAAACTCTGGCCAGGTTCCATGTAGCACAGATGTCGTATGATCTGATGTATGTGAGATACCTTCTATCAAACTGTACTTTCTATGTTTAAAATCCAACTGGGATTTAAGAAACTAAAAAAAATAAAGAAGAAATGACAGTGATGATAACAAAACCTCTTTCAGTCCCTTATTTGCCCACACTGGTGCACAACTCCTGTAACCCACTGTCCTGTGCTCCATAAACCTGAACCCATGATTACACGGATTATAAATGTTTGACCTTTACAACACCCCATGTTGCTGGTGCTGTCTACTCTACCCACAGATGAGGAAACCGGCCCAGGAACAGGCCCTGTGAAGGTCACACAGCATCGAGGGTGGAGCTGGAACTCAGGTGGAGCCTGGGAACCTGAGCCTGTGCTCCACTGTCTATTCCCGGCCTCCTTTCTGAAGATGGGTACCATCTGGGAGCCCTGAGCCAATGCCCCATGAGCCTGGGGACCAGGGCTCCTGCAGAATTGATCAGTGCCACCTCCTACCCTCCGCAAGAAGACGGTGAGCCAGAAGGCTGGGGCCCCACACTCACTTGCCCTCAGAGCCATAGCTGTTCATGCTGTCCTCGATGGACTCGTGGCTGGCCTGGCGCAATGTCCGGCTGGGCATCTCCACGGCCAGGCCTGTCTCTGTGCTCCTCTGGATGGCCCCCTTCAGCCTCCGGCTGTCTCCTGAGAGAAGAGGCCAAGAGAGATGGGGAGAGACACAGGGTGGGGTACACAGAGACAAGTCATCTCGTTAGTGTCAGCAGCTTGTGGTGGCCCAGCTTCTGCCCCGAACCCACCCCATCAATCCCATCATTACTGGCCTCCATGCTGCTCCTGGGACACCCACCAAGCATACAGCACCACCTGGGATTTTTAACTTACATGTTTTTTCTTCTCCCGAAATTCATTTCTCCTCCATGACCTTTTCCAAATAATTTCTGCCTCCTCTTCAGCTACTGAGTATCTATGACATGTCCTACTCTCTGTTGGTGCTTTGCGTGTATTCAGACAGGACTTCCCAGCATCAGCATGACCAGCAATGCAGCTAGCATACTGCTGTGCTGGGGAGCAGTGAGGAGCTGTCCTACACACTGAGGGGCAGCAGGCCACATTCCTGGCCTCTCTCCACTAGATGCTAGTGGCACCCTCAATCCAGATGTGACAGCCAAAAATGTCTCCAGACATTGCCAAATATCCCCTAGCAGGCAAATTCACCCTTGCTTAAGGACCACTGACTTAAGACTCCGAAGCCAGGGAACCTGGGTTTAATTCTCAGAATTTCTTTCTCCTTGGCTATGAGACTTTGAGTAAATTATTCAGCCTCCCTGCCTCCACTTCTTCAGCTATAGAAGAGGAGATCGACAGGGTGACACACGGGGTATTTCCCCTCTTAGCACCGGCTCACTGCTTCACACCCATTCTCTGATCACACAGCATCACATCAATCACAAGGCCTTTCTTCACCATTTCCGGCCCCTCCAAGACAGCCATTATCTCCACCACCCATCCCTCTCTGTCCTAATGTCTTGCTTTGGTTTTCCTGCTTGTATTCAACACCCCAAAGTCTTATACATTGTTGGCTCCATACTGACCGGTGTCCTTCATGAAGAAGGTTATCTCCGTGAGGACATGAATTCTGTTCACTGATGGAAGCCTCTGTGCCCCTAAATAGGGTCTAACCCACTGTAGGTGCTCAACTAACTGATGACTGTGGGGTGACCCTGGGCCACCCTTAGAATCATCTTAATTCTCACAGCCACCCATGAAGGGGATGCCACTGTGCTCCCCACTGGAGTGCTCAGGACCAGGCAGAGAGAGGTCAGGGAGTGAGAGCCAGGATGTGCCCCCAGCAGGCGGCCTATTCCTGGGCTCCAAGGTTTGATGATTCATAGGAAACTTCATTACTCCGCCTAACCCACAGGGACTGTGACTTGTTCTGGGTACATGTGGCAGGGGTAGTTCTTACTGGCATCTTTCCCACGGCCCCACAAACCCATGGTGTTTGCCAAATGATCTACTAGAGGAAAACAACAGCTCAGACCTCACCAACCTGCTCCTGCCAGGAGTCCCAGGTCACCTCCACTGGCCTCCTCGTGGCACCCTCCCCTCAGGCTGATGGTGGTGTCACCAACCTCCCTGTGTGTATTCAGATGTGGGAGCTGTGTATTTCCTAGGGCTGGTGTCTATGTTCCGTATTCGTGTTATTCACATTCAAAGACACCCACATACTCAGAAAAACACCCACAGACACACAGGAATACGCAGGCAAGACAAGGTGTGTTACAGAATGTCTGGGTGTTTCCATGAGTCCGGATTTACCTGCCACTCTGTTTATTTCTCGAGCCTAAGGGACGCAAACGTGTGCCAGACACACATACAGTGCATGTACACAAGAAGTCTACATTCGCCCACTGAAGAAAGCACACAGAGAAACAGGCACTCTGCATGTTTCAGGAGTACAGCTGAGCGTTTCTGAACATGTGCTACTGTTATTTCTAACTCTTCTTCCCTCAACTTGCATTTTCAGATTACTGACTACTGTTTCTCCAGTAGTCAGTTCCTCTGTATAGCAGGTACAAAGACAAAGAAAAGCACAGAAATACACACATGCACTTGTAGAGATGCCCCTCCCCAACACACACATGCTCTTACATATTCCGGACAAACACATCTTCTGCTAGGGCTTCAGACCCACAAATAGACACCTGCAACACCTGCTGCACTTCTGACCCAATGGACTCCTACCCAGAGCCTACATTGCAGTCTCTACCCACCAGGGCCAACACATCTCTCCTGGAAGAGGAAGGAGCCTAGATATCAATCTCTTGGAGCTGAGGAGGAGGCTGGAGCATGCCACACACCTGTGGCATTCTACAGCCCTCATGTATTTCACACCCAGGCTGCTGAGCCTCACAACAGCCCTGGTGCAGTGCACATGGGAGCCTGGCCCTGCAGTCAGGCAACCTAGCAGACACCAGGGTAAACCACACAGCACTTGTCCTATAAAGGTAAGTGACGGACATTTACCACCACCGAGCACGGTATACAACAGGTACCACCCAGAACCTCTGACACTTCTGGATTTACCCTCAACATCTGTCTTATCAATGGCCTCACTGCCAGACCATCTTCCTCAACCTAGGGACCTGCCTGTGCTCAACAACGGTAATGCACTCACTGGGCCCTTCCCCAGGTATCCACTGCTGTCTATCACAGGCTCCAAAGTGACTGTCCCAATGCTTCCACACTCCCACAACAGTTGATTTTTCTCCTGCTTGACTAAAAAGATATTTTTTCTGTGTTTTGCTCTTCCTCATTTCCATATTCATGGCTTCAGACTGTCACCTGGTCCCCTGAATCTCCCTCCTCTAGGAAGGCTGATCTGCATCTGTCCCTCCCCGCTTCCTGTCCTTACTGGGCCATTCTGCCTCTACCCTTTCACTCCTCCTGGAGCCCACTCAATGCTTTGCTTCATCACCACTGCCATCCACTGACAGGCTGCTCCAGGGAACAGGCTCCAGCCACCACCTGCCCAACTCCTGCTCTCTTATCTCTCGAAACATGGCCCCTGCACCACCCTTGCCCCATTCCCATGGCTTAGCAAGCCAGGCTCCAGGGACTGCTCCTGGACCAGGCACAGGGTCTCATCTTGGCCCAGCCCCTGGAGCATGGTTCTTTCATTTTCAATGCAGGTTTCTGAGAGCCCCGGTAGGCAGAAGCCCCCACGAAGGGTTACCCACACTGCAGAAGGCTGGCCTCCATGGGTGCAACACCTCACAGGAGACAGAGGAATGAACAGCCTTGCTTCCAGTCCACAGGGGCCCAGAAATAGTCTCTCACTTGACCTGCTGTGGTGAACAGTGTGACATTCCACCTATTTATTCTCCTTACTTTTTGGTTTGTTTTTGCAGTGCTAGAGATTGGACCTAGAGTCTCCCACGTTAGTCAAATGTTCTACCACTGAGTTACATTCCCAGTCCTTATTCCTCAAAACAGGCTTGGCTGGAACTTACAACCTTTCTGCCTCAGTCTCTTGAGTAGCTGGGATTGTAAGTGTTCAGTCCATGCCAAACCTATGAGCACCCACATGGGAAAGCTTGGGCTTCCACCAGCCAACACCAACATGGGTTGCTTTTGGTCTTCTCTTGGGCTAGGCATCCACCTGGCTACCACAGAGGGAGAGTGCCTGGGATTGTGAGACCCCTGCCCTGCTGCTTCCGTGATCTTCACCAAAGACTACACCGAGCAGGAGAAGCTCATCCCAGCTCAGGAACATCTGAGGCATGAGGCAGACTCTAGGGCAGGCCTGGGGGTGGATCTCGGAGGGATCCGCCTGCAGTTCCGCCTTGTCCCCCATCCCTTTCCTGTACTGCCACCCCAGTCTTCTCTGGGAGCACCTTTCATATACCACCTCATAGGGACCTCATCACAAGACAGCCTGGCACCCCAAGGAGTCAAAACCCACAACTTTCACACAGGTGCCTCCCAGCATCACAAAGGAACCATCACCACCTCCATGGGTGGTGGACATGTAAGAGTCACTGCATAATAAATGCTGCTAAGAGGAGGGCACACTTTCCAGGGGTGCTCATGGGGCCAATCACAGGCTATGTCACACAGCACTATCCTAAGACCCCACTGTAGGAGCTCAGAGCCTGAGGCCTGTAACTGCTGGGACTGGACCAGGGATTTAGCTCAGTGGCACAAGCACCTGCCTGGCAAATGCAACATTGCGAGTTCAACTCCCAGTACCAAAAATAAATAAACACACAAGCAAACAAACTCTGGGACTGACGCTGAAACTGTCCTCAAGGCCAGCCACCCTAATGTACTGAGCTCCATTGAGTTTGGATGACTCATTTTTTTGGCTACCCACTTATATTTGCTGTACCTGCAACTTAAAAACTGCACAGCTTGCACTTTCTCCTGCAGAGTCCTAAGATTCTTCCCTCTCAACCTGTACAGAGTATGGGAGGGAAGAAAGGAAGGCACATGGACTGCAGAGGTCCTGCCAGGAGGCAGCAATGACTTGGGGTTACCAGTCCCACTCTGTGCCAAACACCATGCTAGATGCTGAGCTAGAAGCCAGAACAAGGGTGGCATGTTCCCTGCTGTCATGGGGTCACAGTGCAGCGGGAAGGCTGTTGACAATGACCAAATGATCACGCTGATTGATCGTAAGTATGCTAAGTGCTCGGAACAGCATGTGCAAGATGTAAGGACAGCTACCATGGCGGGGGGGGGGGGACACACTCAGGCTACCATGGCGGGCGGGGGGGTGACACACTCAGGCTACCATGGCGGGGGGGGGACACACTCAGGCTACCGTGGCGGGGGGGGACACACACTCAGGCTACCGTGGCGGGGTGGGGGACACACTCAGGCTACCGTGGCGGGGGGGTGACACACTCAGGCTACCATGGCGGGGGGGGGACACACTCCGGCTACCGTGGCGGGGGGGGGGACACACTCAGGCTACCATGGCGGGCGGGGGGACACACTCAGGCTACCATGGCGGGGGGGGGACACACTCAGGCTACTGCTACTTTCATCTCTGCGGCAGACTCATTTCAGACTCCTCCTGCTTTGACATCCATGATAGTATTTCCCACTGGGTCTGTTCCTGCCTCTGACCACTGCCTTTATCCTCCCCTTCCACCCCATTTCTGCACATTAGATCTCTCTCTCTCTCTTCCCTCCCACAAACACACATTAAGTCCACTTTCCATTCTATTGCTCTTGACTCTAATCATAGCAGCAAAATTTCAACTGCATTTTGGATGTCCCTGTTTAGATAAGGAGCAGGTCCCTTGGATTCAGTACCCACCACTGGCCCCCTTTTCCCCAGTGAGTGGCTTTGGATTTACGTTCCGACCCACCCAAATTCAGCTACCAAACTCAGAACCTCCCAGGAGTGTAACAGCTTTCTTCTCTCTCATCAGAGGCCAGGTCTTATCAAGTCTTTGCCATTAATAACTCCTGTAACTTACATTGCTTCTTTCTTGGCATTTTCACAGCCAAGCATTTCTACTACCTCAAGCTTAGACTCAACAGCCTCCTACCTGGTCTTCCTGCTTCTAATGCACCAGCCCACAAGCCATTACCACATTAATTACCACTTCAGACCTAAGTACTCTGCTCTTACCAGTGCACCCTACACAAATTTCCAGTTTTAGGTAAATAGAGTTAAACCACAAATAGGAAGGAAAGAAAAAGCATCCATTGGAGTCTCTGTTCATTAAATACCAAAATATTTTAATGATGAAGTACAAATGGACATGGTATAAAAAGAGCTCCAAATAGCATAACTGAAGTCACAAAAATACACAAAGCGGAGTGGGAAGGGGTTCCTCACAGGATGGTCACATCAATGAAATGTTGGAATTAATTGTCCACCAATGCAGGGCCAGTCAACAAAACAACAATACCACAATAAAATACTGTGTAACTGTTGAAAAGAATCACTTACATCTGCAGTGGCAGGGAATGATTCCTTAGCATATTGGTTAAGTTTTAAAAAGCAGGCTGCAGAGAAGTATGTAAAACATGATGCCATTTTTGTAAAGCTATAGATAGTTCTGTGTGTGTGTGTGTGTGTGTGTGTGGATGGAGAGGGAGAAGAGTGTGTGAGAGTTTTACCTTTATATTTATGTATAGGCACAGAAAACTCGGAGGATATGAACCAACCTACTAATGGTGAATAATTGCAGGGAGAAAGATTGTTACCGGAGATTTGTGAACAAACCATTTTTGGTAACGTTTTAATGTAAGTATAAGACATACAGAAGAATGTGCAAACCTTAAGTGCAGAGCTTGATGAATTTTTACAAACCAAATGCTTGCAGTTGGCAGCCAATGCAGAGCATTACTAGGATCCCAAAGACCTCACGTGCCTTGTCTTCCATCACGAACACACTCACAAGGGCAGCTACGCTAATGCCAGCTATTAGTTTTGTCTAGTTGTGAATATTATGTAAAGAGTCTGTGTGTGTTTTGAGGAAAAGGCTGGTTTCTTGCTCAGTATATAGAGCAAGAGATCCATGTACACTGCTGTTTGCAACTGTGGAGTGTTTATTATTGTGGTTATATGGCATTCCATTATGTGACTACCCCATACGTTATTTATCCGTTTTACTGGTGATGGGCTTTTGCTTTGTACTTCTAAACTGGGACTATAAGGAAAAATGTTGCTGTGATCATTTTAGTCCAAGGCTTTGGTGAACATCTGCACCTGTATCTCTCAGAAATACACCGAGGAGTGGAACTACTGGGCCATAGAGCAGGTGCTGTTCAGCTCTAGCTCCCTCTGCCAAACAGTGTCAATTTATACTCTGGCTAGCAATAGGAAGATGTTCTCTTTTGCATATTTCTATGTCATTTGAATTTTTATAAACATATTTATTTTACAATATAAATGAAGCACAGTTTCAATCATGCCATGATCTTATTGCAAGGTTTAAAATGGTTCCTTGATACTTACCACATTATGCTCTACTGCTGTATCGATGATGTAAAGCTTCCCACTGTCTGGTTCCCGCCCCCCTGCTACTGTTCTTCCTCACGATCCCTGTACCCCAACCTGGCTGGGAACCTCACTGCCCCATGCCCATCTTCAGTAATTTCCTCGTCCTGCTTCTCTCTCCTCTACTACCCTTCCTTCCTCATCTTTCCAAATAAAACTATAACCATCCTCCATTAGCTTTAAACAACACCTAAAATTTATCAGACATTCTAAACTTCAGTTTCCTCGTCGTGAAATAGGAGTAACAGCACTGAAATCTTAGGGCTGCTGTGAGCATTGAACATAACCAGTAACACAATAATATAAAATTTTGAAACCTTGGAGATCCTGGGTGGGCTGTGGCATACGGCATGCACTGGACAAGGGGGGCAGCATCAATGTTATTACCTCGGTGCCACATGCAGTGTCAAGTGCTTTATACGGGCATCATCTCACTTAATTCTCCTGATAAACCATGAGATAGCTACTACCCCACTTCACAGAGGAAGAAAATGATGCTCAATCAGGTTAAGTAACTATCTCAAAGAAACACACAGCTATTCATGGCAGAGCTGGATTTCAAACCTAGGTATTGCTGACTCCAAAACTATGTTTTACTTAAAACACTAAATTCAACTTACTGGGCTCTACATCAGAGTTCAAATGTCTTCTTTTCCACACAAACTTCCCTGATTCAACTCTTTGAGTCCCAGGAACCCTTCACCTTCATCTCTATTGGGGTGATTGGCCCACCCCCACTGATGCCTATGTGCCTACAGTGTGAGCTCCTTCTTCATGTACATTCATCTATTCAGCACTTGGGACAGCGCCCACAGTGCCCATCCTCCCAGAACAGTGTTTAATTGAATTGGCTTTAGGATACCCCCCCCATCTACATTCTCCAGGAAAGAGAACAAGAAATCTTACCCCATTATTTATACCTGAGCATGAATGTGTGTAATCTACCTTTTCCAAAATGCAAGTGTTCATAAGGAGCAGGATAATAAAATGATGACACTGATAAATTATGAAAGCAGATGTCACTCTTTTTTTAGCATATTCCCTGTACTAAGAACTAGTACCTGAGAGCATGGAGTTCCACAAATGCATTCCTTACTTTTCTACTGCTAATTTTTAGTTTAGTCTGATAGTAGCCAGCTATGTGTCTCAGAAGCTTTGCCTGGGTAATACAGGAAGCAATCTTTGTTTACCCACTTGGTACAATGAAAGGCAAGATGGGTGTACATGTGCAAAAGTGTCACACCAGGATTTACACCCATGTGATGCTCTAACAGGTTTTCATAGGTTTACCTGAGCATTACAGAGGGTATAATACACCCACAATCCTCTAGAATTTGTTTTTGAACTTTTTCTGATTTCTCTGGTAGACATATCCCAATTCAGTACAACAGCACATGAAAAAACATATTTGTAAGTTTTGGAAGAGGTCAAAAGTGAATCATCAGATTACTCATGCATGGATGATCCATTGTGGTAAAATACATGCTTTCATAACAGAATAGTAGTGTGGGTGGGTGATGATGATGATGACTTTGACATTGGCCATGTGAGTCAAAGTTCTTGTGACAATGAAATGCAGAAAGAATTGACTGATATAGACACAAGGAATACAAACCTCCTTGATTCAAATGATGAAACAGCAATGGAAGCACGTATTTGACTAACTGAAGTGTTGCAAAATGGTCACACAACCAAATGGAATGAACCAATGTTAGAACTAGATCCAAAATACAGTGAAGGTCTTGGCAGGGGGGAAATGTATTGGACAGGATGCCAGTACTACCACTGAATACTGGAAATTGTTAGGCTAGGGATATAGCTCAGTGGCACAGCATCTGCCTGGCAAGTGTGAGGTCCTGAGTTCTATTCCCAGTACAAAAAAATTGCCTGTATCATATAAAATGCTACAAGATGTTGTGAAATGCACAAAGGCTGAAATACAAGCAAAATATTCTGTATGAACTAATAGCCATATTATAAATGCATTTATTATGACATTAGCTGAACTGAAAGCATTCATAGGTCTGCTGCTCTCAGCAGGGATTTCTAATGATAGCTGCAGGAATGTTAAAGACTTATAGAAAAGAAATAAGTCAAAATATGGCATAAAATTTTATGCCCTTAGAGATACAAAGACTTATTGTGTTTTTAATTTAGAAATTTATCCTGAAACTCAACCATCAGGTCCGTAATAAATCGAATGATATTATGAACAGACTTGTTGCTCCATCTGCTCAGCAAATCAGAATGTGCTTTCAACAACTGGTTTACCAGTTTCCAATTATGCTACAGAGCACAAGCGGACCAGTAGAGAAACTGTATGCAGGAACAAAGCAGAAATTCCAAATGAAATGTTGCAATTTCAAAACAGAGAACTGTACAGTGCACTCTTGGGACTTCAGACCATTTGTCTTGTACATGGCAAAGAAACAAACTGGTATGGCTGATGTCAACAATACACCATGATGGAAATACTGATAGAGAAACCTTGACAAAGTTGAAGCCTGAGATAAAAACTTCTTTCAGCAAAACCAAAGGCAGAGTAGATGTTGATGAGTTTTTCAGCAACTATGATGTCACTCAAAACACAAAGCATTGACCAATGGTTGTTTTACTTAATCCTAAACATGCATGGCACAAATAGTTTGATAATTTACAAAGAAAGTAACAAGTACAAAATGCCATGGAGAATTTTTCTCAGGACTGAGGCTGGAACTCATAAGAGGTCATTTGCAGCAGAGAAAAAAGAAAACGTTACTGCCCAGGATATTACACAAAAAACTGTGGACCACACGGTGAGCTGACAGGTGAACAGGCAGGTTTGGCATCCCAAAGACCTACTAAAACAACAGGAAAACCAAATGGTGTCAACTGTTCCCTACAAGAAAGAACTGGAGGGCCAGACATGGTGGTACACACCTGTAATCCCAGCACTCGGGAGGCCAAGACAGCAAGATCATTGCAAGTTCCAGACCAGTCTGGACTACAAAGTGAGCTCAAGGACAGCCTGAACTGCATAGCAAGATCCTGTCACAAAAAGATTTAAAAAAATTTTTTTAAATGTTTAAAGAAGTCCTGGGTTTGCCAGGCGTGGTTGCTCACACCTGTAATCCCAGCACTTGGAAGGCTGAGGCAGGAGGATCGTTGCAAGTTCAAGACCAGCCTAGGCTACAAAGTGAGCTCAAGGCCAGCCTAAACTGCATAGTGAGACCCTCTCTCAAAAAGAAAAAAAAAAGACTAGAAAACAAAACATATGTACTATCAGTATAAGTGATAGTTGTATATGGAACATGAAATTCTCATGTGTGAAGACTGCCTTGGATATGACAATTGAAGCAAAGATTACTTTTGTTGTAGAGTTCTATTGGTAGTTTCATTGTAGTTCACATTGGTTTTTTAGTTTTGATGTTATCTCCTAGGTTTTACAAACAAGTAAACAGCTGATGTGAAAATGTTGATGTCTATTCTGAGCACTCATTACACATTTGATATTTTCTCTTACTGATCTTATTTCCTTGCTAAGTACATGTTGTACAACATAGTAGAAAGCTCCTGACAAAATAGAAAGAGACAAAAGGTGACAAGAATGGCCTGCCTCATAGGAAAGGAAAGCTAAGAACATGTGCTGTCAGTGTAAGACGTGTTTCATGGAACATGCAGTTGTCATGCGTGAAGACTGCTGTGGATGTGACAACTGAAGCCAAGATTATTTCTGTGGTAGACTTTTGTTTGTGTTTACATTGTAGCTCACACAGGTTTTTATTTCTGATGTTATCTCTTGGGTTTTGTAAACAAGTACACAGCTGACATGAAAATTTTAATGTCTAGGATAAGCATATATTTGATATTTTATTTTACTGATATCTTATTTTCTTATTATTTAGGTGTGATAATTGAAGTAGAGATTTTTGTAGAGTGCTATTGGTATTTTCATTTCAGTTCATATAGAAATTTGTTTCTGATGTTATCTTGTAGATTTTGTATGCAATACATATTAAGAATTTAATACTTTATTTTATGGATATTTTCTATTCCTGTTAAATACACATTGTATAATATAATAAGAACCTCTTGACTAAATAGCAAGGCCAGCAATATGTCAAATATGTTCTACAATAAATCCAGGAAAACAAAATACATATGTGGTCAGTGTAAGTGACACAGGTATATAGAACATGCTGCTGTCATGTGTGAAGATTGCCTCAGGTCTGACTTTTTTTTGGTACTGGGGATCAAACTCATGATCTTGTGCTTGTCAGGCAGGAGCTTATACCTCTGAGCCAAATCCCTAGCTACCTCAGGTTTGATAAGCGAAGATTTTTTTTGTAGAGTGTGATTGGTATTTTCATTGTAGTTCATATAGGAATTTATTTCTGCTGTTATTTTTTAAATTTTGTACACCAAAACCAGTTGAAATTGAAAATTTTGATGCTTTTTAATAAACAATAAATATTAAAAATGCAATACTTTATTTTTGTGATTTTTTTCCTGCCAAGCACCCATGGGTTAATATAATAAAACTCATAAAATTAAAGTTATTAATTCATCAATAGAAATATTCTAAATAATAAATGTGGGTTTGACACATCTATGGTTATTAGCTTTTATGACAAAAAATGTTATGCTCCACAGGTTAGATAATGTAATTTAACCCTGCCATAACTCTGAGAGGCGAGCGTTGTTATCTTTATTTTACAACAAAGAAAGAGGCTCAAAGCAGTTCCACCACATGCTCAGGGTTACACCAAGACCAGAGAGCTAGGTCTGAAATTCAGGTCTGCGTGGAAACAGACCCTGTGCTCTTATCCACTGGAGACAGCAGACACATGCTGGCAGAAGGGAGAGGAAGCGGGGAATGTAGCTGTCCCCAAGTTCGATAGTTTATTGAGGATGTGCTTTGTCAGCTTTGTTTTCCAGATGACAAACCTGAAGTTGAGAGGTTACATGACTTGTTCCAGGTCTACAATGCCCAAACCCCTGGTCTCATCCCTGGAAGTGTCTAATCCATCTCTGTGAGTGCCCGCTACAGGTCTGTAGAGCAGCCTGTACATTCCCCTAGACACAAGAGCTCCAAAGGACTTGGTCACTTTAAACCAAAACGAGTTTAGCCTCAAGGCCCCTGGCATACTGCTTCTTCTTCCCACAGCAGCTGCCCCTCCTGTCCCTCTGAGATAAGAATGATGGAGGCAGCTGGGCATGGTGGCACACAGCATTATCCCAGCATTCTGGAAGGAGGAGGCAGGAAGAACCAAAATCTGAACCCTACTTGGACAATTTAGTGAGACCCTGTATCCAAACAACAACAACCACAATCACAACCACCTAAGCTCAGTGTGACTCAGTGAAGTGCAAAGGCCCTGGGTTCAATTCTCAGTATTGAAAAACTAGTCCAATCCTGGAAACCTAGAGCCCTCCATGCTTTCCTTAGTGAGGTCCTAAGATTCATCCGGAAAGCAATGGCTGAGACTATCTTGCAGGCACTCGGGCCTCCAGAGCACAATGTTGCCTCCAGCTTTGCCTCCAAGGACAGGCTGAGGAGCTCAACCCCCAAAGACTTCTGGGAGAATTCTGATCCTATTCTCTCTTGAGCTCAGAATCTGCCTTCTCCTAACATTAGAGAAGTGTCCATTTAGAGGAAACTTTGGACCAAAACCTTCACTGTGAAGAGGGAAGTGAGGCCCCGAAAGGGGCATGTGGCAGAGACCATGGCGGTGTTAAGAATTTAACTCTCCCGGCTGCCAATCTCTCTGTTCCTTCTCAGTCAGCAGCCACTCACCCAGGTTTCTGCAGCATCTTCAGGACGCAGCAGAGCCCAGAGGCCAAAGGCATGAACAATGGAGCCTGACTGCCTGGGTTGCAAACACAGCCCCAGTCGCTGTATCAGCTGTGCAATCTTCAACACGTGACTTCATCTCTCTGCTTCATCTGCTTCCTCTAAGCTAACTAGTGTTCCCACTACAGGAGTTCTTTTCTACCAGCTCTCCTCCCTGTGGCCTGCATGACCTTCCTAAATCTTGCTCTTGAACACACCACTTCTTTGATTTAAAACCTCTAATAAGCTCCCATTATTTGCAGAATAAAATTCAAAGGCCATAGCATACTATCTTTTGCACCCAATTTGCAGGTCCAGCTCTGAATTCTATTTAAATTAAATAATTCAAAATATTCTGTGTCACCAGCCACCCCACCCCCAATTTCTTACTCATTGTCTTGTGCATAAGACTCAACATTTTTCCTCTCTTCTCGAGAAAGGTGTTTTAAAGGCAACTATTTGTTGAATTATAACACATACACAGAAAAACACACAATGGTAGAGTCAACAGGAGTCAGACACAGCTTGTTGAATGCTTTGTAGCACATTTATCTGTGGAACCACCCCCACATACAGAAGCAGAGCTCCTTACCTGGCTATCAGTAACTCAGAAGCCCTTGCGCCCATTTCCAGCTACTTCCCCTCCAAGAGCAGCATGGCTCTGACTTCTAACATCTCACAGCACCTTGCCTATTTTGTATTTTTCTTGTCTTTTTTTTTTGTTTTTGTTTGTTTTGTTTTGTCTTTTTTGAGATGGGGTCTCGCTATGCAGTTCAGGCTGGCCTTGAGCTCACTTTGTAGCCCAGGCTGGTCTTGAACTCGCAACGATCCTCCCATCTCAATCTCCCGAGTGCTGGGATTACAGGCGTGAGCTATCACGCCCAGCAGCTATTTTCTATTTTTCATACATGAAATCACCTAAGGGATCTTCCTTAGTGTCTGTCTTCTTTCACTCAACATTATGTTTGTGAGGACCATCTATTTTGTTTCAATGCTATTCATTCACTCTCATGGTTTTATTGTAGTAATTATGTGAATATATCAAAATAATTTTCATCTATTCTATTGTTAGTGAGCATCTGGATAGCTTCCATATGGAGATATTACAAATAGCTCTGCCAAAAACATTCTTGTAAGTGTCTTTTGGTGATTTGTACACAGTTCTTCTGGGCACAAATCTAGATGAAAATGTCATGTGATAGGAATATGCACTTAGGTTGCTTTTTAAAGGAGGTTAAAGCATGATATAGTCTGGAAAGATGAACAAAGTAGGTAATCCTTCAGCAAGAAGCAATGTTCTAGAGAAACGAGGCCCAGAACCAGAACCATTTTGGGAAGGACGGTAAAAAATAGTACCACTGATTTACTGTCTACCCGCTCACATTTGTGTTGCCCAAATGTAGTATGTATTAAAAACAATAACAGACGAAAAACAGCATCCAGGACAGGAGAGAAAGCAGGAAAAATGGTCTGGAATGCAGCTATCATTCAGCAAATGCTGGTTATTATTTTCAGCCGTTTTAAGAGTCAATGTGAACTGTTCACCTCTATTCAACTGTCATTTCATCAATTCTAAAACAAGCATTTTTCAAAATTTCCAAAATTAAAATGCAAATGACAACTAGTAGCATGTCAGTTAAATTCTAACATTCTGTACAGCTCTCTTGGGGATACACAAGACAAAACAGTGCCTTGGTATGGAGGGGTCTTACACACAATGAAGTACAGTACCCTGAAAGCCAAGGGGTGTGGGAACTGTCCGTGGTGCTGACCGTGTGGAGCAGCCTGGACCTAGCAGGGACAGAAGCGAGGATCACCAAGGAGTGAGATTTTGCAACAAGGAATTTTTATCTTCAAAACGCCACATTCTTCCCCACTTGCTTGGTGATGCCTTAAATTCTACCTTCAAAGACTCACCCTTCCACAGAGATAGGCATTCCTGTGTACTAAGTCCAACACAACCCATAAGAGGAGCTCTCATTTATCCCTTTGCTCGCTCCTTTCAATCTCCAGTGAAAGCAAATATTGTCTCCATTTTCAGAAGAGAAATCTGAAGCTCAGGGGTTGACAAATCTTCCCAAGATGGCAAAGCTGTAAAGCACGGAGATGGTCTTGGTTCAATGTTGACCTGACTGTGATTTCTGCCCCTTAGGCTAGCAGGAGAGGTGAAGGCCTCTTTCCAAGATAATTCAAAGAGGGTAGAGATACAGATTTTATAGACATAGGAAATAGGTGGGAACAATAGAGGCAAAGAGCACATGATGAGGTTCTGAGAACACTAGAGGAGGAAAGGATGATTTGAAATATCATATGAATATATGAATGTGCTTTGTAGCTCCAAAGACTTCTACCCCTGGAAGGAAATATTATTTTCACCTATCCAACAAAATATATATTTAATGAGCACATTTCTTATGAACTTTTCTTCATGTACTTTTCTTGGTGCTGGGGATTTAAATGACAGTCTAGGAACTTACAGGTAGTGGAGGGGGAGAGAAAAGACATAGTTAAGTAATTTTCATTCATTCAGCAAACCTTTTACTAATTATCTATTCAGCTCTGCAGCCTTGCTAAAGTCTCACAAGACAGGCGAATTAAACTCAGATTTTGCTGAAACTTCCAGTGTACCAAAAGAGGTAGACAGGTAAATGGCAATTAAAATACAAGGTGTTATAATTACAACATAATATAGCATAAGGGCAGAGATACACACAAAACATTATGGAAGCTGAAGAGGATAATTAATCAGTATTATAGGTAGAGCCAGGGTCTGGATTGCAGGTAAAATTCTTCCAATGTTGAATTATATTTAATTGCAGGTAAAATAACCTCTCATTGTACCTGTTAGAGCTACCAACAGGTACAAGTGACAGTTATGTTCAAAAATGGCCAACATGTGAAAGGGAGGCAGAAATGTGGAACCAAACATAAACAAAGGCCAGAAGGCAGAGTAAATGAATTTAGGGTAGGAGGAGGATCCACATGTAGCAGAGATGGTCAGAAGAACATTATTCACTTTGCTCCAGGCAACACAGGATGGGGAATTTCCAAAATCATTGAGAGGAAGACAATCCCATTGGAAGTTGCTTTTGCCCAGGAAGCCATTCCCACCAGTCCCTGTACAAGCAGAACACACTCAGAAGAGGCTGGATTGTGGACAAAAGATACAGGCTATGTCCCCCATCTGGCACAGGAAGCTTTAAAATACAGCATTCAAGACTTCCAGGATTCACCCCAAACCTATACTATAAGTCTGACATCACGCACACACCAGGTGCTCTATCTATAATGGATTACTCATCATTCACCAAACACAGACCACACACTTCTGTCTTCTTAAGAGCACAGGCTCTGAAGCCAGAATAACTGGGTTTGGGACTTGAAATATCCCTCTGTCACTTTCTGAGCAAACGAAAGAAAGTTACTGAACCCATTTGAGCTTCAGTGTCCTTATAAACTAGAAATAATAATAAAACCTATCTGTGGTAGTTAAGCTTCACTGTGTCAATTTGATTGGCTAGAAGCCACTGAGGGGATTAACAAAGTACACTTCTAGGTGTGTATGGCTAGATCATGGAGGCATATTTGCTCTGCTCTGCTTCCCAGTGGCCACAAACTAAGCATTTTTGCTCTGCTGTACCCTTCTGCTATGATGTTCCTACCTTGGAGCCAGCAGACCATGAAATGCAACATCTGAAACCATGAATCAAATGAAACCTCTTCTTCTTTAAATTGCAAGTGTTGGGTATTGTGTCTCAGCAATGAAAAAAACTGACTAATTTAGAAAATCTGTACCAGAAGTTGGGTTGTTGCTGTGACTATATCTGAGCACATGGTTTAGAGGCTTTGGAACAGTTTGGGAAAGACTGGAAATGCAGGCCAGAGAAGTCCTAGAATACCATAAGCAGATCTTCATGGGTAATTCTGATCAGATTTTAGAATGCCCATAGGAATGTGGACAGCAAAGACCAGACTCAGACTTCAGTTGGAAACAAGGATTTCACTGGCAACTGAACTAGGCCATGCATGTCACATTTTGGCAAAAAATTTATCTACATTTTGCCCATATTCTGAGACTCTGCAGGAGACTGAGATTAATGGTGGTAGACTACCTGAGCTGTCAGAGGAAATTTCAGGGCAGCTCAACATTCAGGCTGGGACATGGTTACGGCTGGCTGCTTTTAGCTGGACTTCTAGTGAGAACCTCAAGCAAAAGGCAGAGCAGAAAAATTTGAAGCACTTAACTTTTGGCCCAAAAAGAATCATATGTAAAGTTGGGGTCAAAGGAAATGTGGTTGCTGAAGAGATTAGCATCATTAAAAGAAAACCAAATATACTGTACAGTGACAGGGACAAAGAGGCATCAGAAGGATCAAAAATTGCTCATCCATTAGAGGCTCAAGAGTGCAAAAGTACAAACATCTCATTTGAGAAGAGCTGCTAGGGATGGACCTCCTAGGGACTGTTCTCCCAAGACTCTTCATTGTATTTAACCATCAAGGCATTGTGAGACCACTGCTACTGTGATCCAAAGGAGCCTAGCTACTGTTTCCGGAGACAGCAGACCCTGGTGTCATCTATGTGATGCTGGTTTTGCCATCATGCAGAATACAAGAGTTGTGGGGTCCACTCAGATTTGAAAGGAAGGCCTGGAGGCCAGGTAAGGAGCCCTGAAAGGGGAACGTATGAAGCTATGGGAATGAAGCCAAAAGTGCAGCACAGACCCCAGAAGTCAGAAATGCCACAAAGATGCAACATCTGCCAAGAAAACCTCAGGGCACGAGCAAAGACTACCCAAGAGAGAGGCTGTGTGGACTGCAGCTGGCATGGATAAAGAGACAGGGCCACCCAGCCCTCTTAAATTCACATCTCAGCTCCAGATGCTAGCCATGGAGCTACTGCACTTAACATTTGCCATGCTCTTTCAATCCTGCTTTGTTCCAACTCTTTTCTATCCCCAACTCTTCCCTTTTGAGAATGTTTATCCTGTGCCATTGTACCTTGTGATTACATAACTTGTTTTTTATTTTTACAGAGGTTTACAGCTGAGAGTTTGCCTTGAGCCTCAAAAGGATGTTGACTCAGACTTCTGTGAAGTGTTAGAATTGTAGAGACTTTGGAGGAAGGGATGATTGCATATTTAGTAGTATATGAGATTGTTGTCACATTAGGAGGGATTGATGACCTTGCATTTATTAGGAAGTTAAATACAGTTTTTAAGGAAATGTGCTTGGGTGTCAAGTTGACAATGGGTACAATGTGGTAGCTGAGCGTCAGTTTGTCAGTTTGAATGGCTTGGGAGCTGCCAAGGCAATTACAAAAATATATTTCTGTGATGTCTAGCTGGATCATAGAAAGGCAACCACGGGTCATCTGGTCCCTTGCTCCTTTGCAGGCACGGTTTCTAGGCCACCATGAACTAAGCATCTTTGCTCTGTCACATCCTATTGCCATGCCATTTCTGCCTTGGAGTCAACAGACCATGGACTACTCCTCTGAAACTGTGAGCCAAATTAAAACTTTCCTCCTTTAAATTCTGTGTGTTGGGAATTATGCCCCAGTGACAGAAAAGCTGATTAATGTCACCACCAAATATTGTTATAAGGATTAAATTATCAGTCATCTCTGACTAGATAATGCTGTGGTAACAAATGACTCCAAACTTCAGTGGCTTATAAAACAAAGGCTATTTCTTGTTCGTATTAAAACAATTTTTATAAGTGCTGCCTGTGACTCTATCCAATGAGTTATTCTGTGATGCAAGGTAAAGATCAGTTCTCACCTGGGTTATGCTGCTCTCACAACAGAAGGGGAAAAATGGTGGAGCCATAAAGAGCTCTTCCAGACCCTGTACTTTTCTCCATACGCACTTTAAAGTTGTTTAAAATGTCCAAATGATAAAGGAAGGGTAAAAATGACTCCTAATACTAAGGTGAAAAGGCCAAAAGTGCAGAGGAAGTGGGGGACTCCCTCACTAGCACACACTCTGGAGAAAGAACTCATCCAGGCACCAAATAATTTATTACAAAGCAGCACGTCAGCCCACTACAGCATACATCCACCCTGACCGTGAGACAAATTCTCTCATACACCTAGTAGAGCTGCCTTCAATGAGATAACATATGTACAATGTCTGCCCTGACAAGATAAGGGCACCGGGTAAATTATAGCCACTATTATAACAATAGTCTGAATAGATAGTTGTGTCCCATTCCCAGAAACTCAGAAAACTATGGCTCTGATAACTAAAGCTGTTTGCCAAAGGTTTCACAGCAAGTAAATGGGAAAGGAAAAACACAGAACAAGTCCACCCCACCTAGGTCAACCATGAGTTTACACAGCAATATTAATCAGCAGAGTCAAGAGTAGCAACAGCCCAAATGTCCATCAATAGATAAATGGATAAACAAACTGTGGTATATACGTACAGTGAAATAGTACTCAGTGACAAAAAGGAATGAAGTACTGACACACATTACAAAAGAGAGAAACTTGACGACATTATGCAAAGTGGAAGAAACTAGTCACAAGATAATTCTACAGTTACATGCATAGGAAATATCAAGCACAGGCAAATCTACAGAAAGTAGCCAAGGGTCACCAGGGGCAGGTGTAAAGGGGAATGGGAAATGACTGCTAAGGAACACAAGGTTTCTTTCTGGGGTGACAAAAACGTTCTACAGTTGACTGTGATGATGGCTACCCAACTCTGAATATACTAAAACTCCCTGGGTACTTTGTACAGGTGAATGGTACGGTGTGAGGATTACTTCTCCATAATCTAGGTATGATTGTGCACGTGTACATGCATGCACACACACACACACACACGTTTATTCTCATCTCTACTCACATCCCAGACCTGACTCCACTCCCTACACAGAAACAACCCCCTGCCAGAGTCAAGGAGCCATAGGTGTAGAAGTGGGGAATGTTTCTGCCAGGGAAAGACATTTCCAGTTGAACATGCACTCAATATATAAGCCTGCTGGGAAGGTTAGACCAGCCCCACGTATGCAGTCTGGCACATCATCTTCAGAACATACCTGTCTAGTAACAGCCCCACAAGATCCATGGATGAATATGCCAGAGGCACACAGAGATCAGGATTGTGGGCAGAGGGTGGGGCTGAGGTGATGGAATTCCTTCCTCCCAACTTCACCGGGGAAAGCTTTCTGTCTGTCTATGCCTCAGATTCTCTGCCTCTCATTTTCAGCTGATACATGGCCAGTTTCCTTCAGAGCCTGCCAGATCTTGGTAAGTGGCAGGGATAAGTGAAGACCAGCTGGAACCAGCCAGAACCACCTGGCACAAGCATCACCAGAGCAAACCCACCTAGACCTGCTGCATGTGGCACTAGAGGCTGTTAGTGATGCTGACCCTGTTTAGTACACCCCTGCTGGTCCCATCTTGCACATCCCAAGACCTGTTCTCCCCTCAACTACTCTGCATAAAGGCAACGGACTAGTGCCCACTAAGCCTCCCAACAGGAAACCCCCAGGTAGCTGCTTGATGCATGCTAGGGTCTCCAATTCCTTGGTCAGAAAGAGCTGCCTTTATCTTCTGTTTAAACAAGTATCTCCCTTGATTTGGCCTTAGCTGAGTAGCAGGGCAGCTGGGTCCATCTTGGCTATGACACCCGTTTCTTTTCACTCTCAAATGCAGGCAGGAACCATGCCTGCCTTGTAACCTTGTGAGGATCCCTGAAAATTATCAGGTGCTCCATACAGAAAAAGGCTGAGTGACACCAGCTCTGTGCCTCTCAAACATTAGTGTGTAAATGGATCATCCAGGGATCTTGTCAAAATGCAGATTCCGGGGCTGGGGATTTAGCTCAGCGGCATAAGCGCCTGCTTTGCAACCAGGCAGTCGTGAGTTCGATCCCCGGTACCGATAAAAAGGGAAAAGACAAAAACAAAAACAAACCAAAAAAAATGCAGATTCCCATCCCTCTGTTAAGTCCTGGGCAAAGCCTCCAAGTGCGCCCTTCTAGCAACTTCTAGGAGAGGTCAACATTGTGACTATGGTCCACATACTGAGTAGCAAGATTCTCACTTCTGATTTCTTTGCTTTCCTTGGTCGTGCAAGGATCCTCTTGAGAGCTGATGAAAGCTATTCACACTTTCCTTAGAAAAGAACCCGTCAGCACTTACACACAGTATATTGGAGAAAATTTGGGGCTTTGCATGGGTTGAAAGCCATTCTTCATAGCAACCTTATTCTGACAGAAAAAGAGGATGAAACAGAAGACAAAGTGGGGGAGAAGTCTCAGCGGGGACTCAGCTCAGGTCTGGTCAGCCCCACTATCAACCCTCTGTGTGACAGCAGACAAGTTTCTCTCTCTTTCTGAGCTTTACTTGCCCCACCATGAGGGGACTGGACTAGACTGGGGATAATGAGCAGGTTTTCTCTTTCTTTGCCAACTCTGGTGGCTGTTGCCTGAAATACTCTGGGTTACATTTTCTTAGACTGTGTCTGTACTTGGCAGAAAAGGCTGCTATGATTGACTGGTGACACATGCCATGGTCCCAGGCCTGGAGAATGATAGCGCTTTCTGCCAGATGTCTGCCTGCCCTGGAGAAGCTCACAGCTGAGACATTCATAGCTCACTTAGAGACACTCCCGACTGGGGAAACAGTGGTTTGTGCTCATCCTCAAGGGGGCAGGAAGGGCTAATTCTGTAAGCTGCTGCCTTTGCAAATGTGCGGCCCTACAGCCCCCTTAGAGAAGAGATAGCAGAATCCCTGTTCCGTGCCAGAGAAGGACAGCATGTCCTTGCGCTCCCATCCTTGGCTATTTTTAACTCCAAGGACAGAGGCTCAGGCAGAAGCTGAAATATGGAAGGGCCACCCAGCCTCCTGAGGGAGGGGGAACCACCATTCACATTATTCTCTGGTTGCTTCATGGGTGGCGAAGTGAGAGACAGGGCAAGCTGGCAAGGGACGGAAGCATTCTCACCTTCCACGTGTCTACACAGCTTTAGCCCATGCTTCCCAGGAAGGGCCAGCTGATCCTCCGGGGGACATCCATGGACTCCTCCTGTTGGTCTCTACTCAGCCGCGCCCTATACTGTTCCTTCAGGTAATGGACCTTGCCCTGGTACTGAGACTCAGCACTGTGCAAGAGAGAGGAGGTCCCCATGCATCAAGCACTTTCAGCTCACAGTGAAAGACAGGCACCAGAAAGGATGGCAGCAGGAGCCAGGACTTAACCAGAGACCTCAGGACCATGAGATCCTCAAGAATAGCTTCCCATCCCAAGAGACCAAGCCCACCAGGCACAAAGGAGGGCCCAGGGGTTGGCTGCTTATTGAAATACTACATAGCAGACATCTGTGGGGTTTGAAAGCCCACAGAAGCCTATCTCAGGCGAGATGAGATTCATTCACTCCATTACTCACAAAAAGTATTTTTTTTTAGTATCTTCTATACATCCAGTCCTGTTCTAGGCCTTGGAACTTGTGCAAGGACAGAATAAAGAAAACCAAACTGCCCTCATGAAACTCTAATTCAGGAGAGCTAAGCAAAGATCAAATAAGACAAACACATCAGGATGGAAAATAGGGAAGAAGGTGATGAGTGGAGGTGGGAGTCTCTTCTGTAGAGAGAGTGGTCAGGGAGGCCTCGCTATGGTACGCTGGCCAAGAGCTGAAGGAGGTAAAGAAACCGGTCCCTGGGAATCTGGGAGACAGTGTCTCCAACACAGGAGAAAGGGACACGCAGGCCCTTGGGGCAGCGTTTGTCTGAATGTGGGATGAGCAAGAAGGCCAGAGTGGTAGGGGCGGAGTGAACAAGGGGACCGAGTATGACACTCAGGCAGGGTAGAGAGGCAGACTGTAGGACGCAGCACCAGACCTGGCACACGGGCCTGGCGTACAGGATGGAGTAGTGATGACGGTGACAAAGACAATGATGATGATGATATGGTGGTGATAAAGGCAGAGAGCATTAACTAGGAACAGGTGCCAGTTGCTACGCTACCCAGTGAACACCGATCAGCTGCTTGATCCTCCCCACGAATGATGACTTGGGTCCTACAATTATCCCCATTTCATGGATACGGAGGCTGAAGTTCAACAAGGCTTATGCCACAGGCAGTGGCAGGGCCGGGACAGACCTTGGCAGTCTGGGTCACAGTCTCACATCTTTCTGATGACACCCTGCCCCATTCCACATGCATGGTAAGTACCAATTCAGGGTTCTTCAACTTTTTGGTTTTCTCCAGAGGAAAAAAAATCTGGTTTTCTCCAGGAAAAAAAAAAAACAAAACAGGTACACAATGACATGACTTGTACACAATTCCGAAAAGTTCAAGGCTATGAACTCCAGCCCCAAGAGTAAGCATTTCTTGTAAACATTTGTAGCCTAATCATGAATTGTCAAGGGTTTTCCAAAAAGGCAAGGAGTGAACATGAGCATGTATAGTATCAGTTAAAACTATCTCCATGATTACCCAAGAGCCTACCGGGAAGGACAGTTATAGAAGAAGGAATCTCACTTAAAGCTCATTTTAACTCTGTGAAGTGATTGTTATTAAGCTCCTTTTACAGAAAAGGAATCTGAGACAGAGAGGCGGAGTGCATCGTCCAAGGTCACAGGACTAAGATTTGGCAGTGCTGACCTAAGAATGCTGGGAACCCTATCCCAGATGGGTCTCTCTGGTTTCCCTAAAGGCTCTCTTCACCTTCCCAGGGTGGGAGACATTTGCTCAAGGTCACAACTCAGCTGGATTTACAGCTGTGGTCCCAAAAAGGTGGTTACTAGTCACATATGACCTTAATTAAATTAACTGATTTTTAAAACAGAACTAGGGATCAAACCCAGAGGCACTCTACCCCTGAGCTATACCCCAGAACTTTTAAAATTTCATTTTGGGACAGAATCTAGCTAAGTTACCCAGGCTGGCCTTGAACTTTCAATCTCAGCACCTTGAGTAGCTGGGGATTACTGGTATGAGCCACTAAGCCCAATTAACTAAACTTTTAAAGTTATGAATTCAGTCCTCAGTTGCACCCACCAAATTCCAAATGTGGACCAGCCCCTTGTGCTTGTCATTATCATTATGAGCTGTGAAGAAATGGAACATTTATGAACATTATAAAATTTTCAACTGGATAGCAATGTTGTAGAACATGGTCTAAGACTCTCAACCTTGGATTTTTCCACTGACAGAGACTTCTAGAAGGTAGATTCTCCTGATACATGAAGTGGACCATAAACAGTGGGCAAGAATAGGAAAGTGGAGGTCAGGACAGAGAGTGAACTCAGAGAAGGGTTTCTGGAAGGGGAACTTAAGTCTACAATCAGTAAAGTACGAAAGATCAGGTAGCTACTGGCTTTAGACCTCCCTCACCAACAATGAACACAAATGTACATCTGACTGCAAGGACCCTCCGTAGCCCCAACATTTTTCTCATTTTCTTGCTGTCTGAGCCTTCTTTGCCAGGGGAAAGGGCTTTCCATCCAATGGGGTTGGAGGTTGGGAAAGAATAGGACAGAGTGGAAGACCAGATCCTCTGAGAAAGGGAACACAGTGGTTAAAACCCTTGTTCACTTTTTTCTGGATGGGGAAGGACACTGAGAGCAGGAGCCAATCAGTAGCCAGCCAGGCCCAACCTTCAGCCCTAGAACTCTGATGGAGACTGGACTTGGGCACAATGAATCACTCAACGTGGAGTGGGCACTGTAGACAGGAACTGGCTGCACATCTGAGGCTCAGACCACACTTGGGCTGCAACCCAACCCCAGGAGAGCTGGCTGAATGGCAGGGTCACACGTGCTCCCCAAGGACTGCTTTCTGCCTGCAAGATGCCCAAAGGCACCATGACAATCTCTCATGAAGAGAAGAAGGTCCACACGGTTGTCCTCAAACTGCCAGCATAGAGGGAACCATGGAGGCTCAGATAGGGGGTGGAGGAAGCCCTTACATACTGTGCAAAACAGTCTGCCCCTCCCCTCCTTTCCTTATGCCCCCCTTCCTCGCTCTATTTTTTCTTTCCTCCTTCCTTCTTACATGGACTTGCAAAAATCTCTGAAATTGGAGAAGAGAGAATAGCAGAAGGTAGGGACTAAATTCCTTCTACCCTGGCAGCTTAGTCACAAGTGAGCTTTAGAAACCCTGAAACTCTTCTGACCTTTATCTTCTCATAAGTAAAATTTTACTACTTACCTCACCAGCACTGTAAAGATCAAATAGTACTATAATGTTGGTAATGGCTGTCATCTAGGAAGAATCATTTTCTGATGCACACATCAACTGGCCTGGGGCTGGCATGCATCAAACACTCAAAACCTCTGGAATAGCTAATCTACTATATAAACATCCTATGTAACAATAAAATTATTAATAATCATAAACTACTTGTGAACTGAGCATCATTATGAGCAGCATCTAACACATGAGAATACTGAGACTCAGAGAGGTTAAGTCATTTGTTTAAGGACACAGATATAGGGGAAAACAAAAAAAAGGGGAGGGCAGGTTTAAACTCAGGTCTGTTGCAATTTGAAGTCTATGTATTTTTTTGCATCCCAAACTACCTTTATATGGACAACAGAAATGTATACAAATGTTGGCAACCAGTGTTTTCACTGTATTAGGAATGACGGCGGGGCTGGGGATTTAGCTCAGCGGCATAAGCACCTGCCTTGCAAGCAGGCAGTCGTGAGTTCGATCCCCGGTACCGATAAAAAACGAAAAAGACAAAAAAAAAAAAAAAAAAAAAAAAAAAAGGAATGACGGCAAAAGTAACCGGGCACAGGGAGAAGGACTGTCTGTAGCCCAGCTGTTTGAGGACGGAAGGAGGCACTCTGGAGAGGCTGTGAGTGCCCCTCTCTGTCACCAGAGACACTCAGGGGACTAAGTCCCATTCAGCAGGGACAGGGACTGAGGTGTGGTGCCAGGATGGGAGACCAGCTCAGCACACAGAATCCCTATGTGCTGAACATGTGGATGAACATGTGGATGAACATCAGTGTCACCTTGGGAGCACGAGAAAGAAAGGATTTCCAGGTTCCACCAGAGATTTTTAACTGAGTGGTCCAGGTCAGGCTTAGGATCCTGATTTCTAATAGAAAAGCAAGTGCAGAATGGGGAAAGTCACAAACTGTGAAAGGCTGAACACTTTCTTCACCCAAATCTGCTGGATTCCAGAAGCCAGGGGAGCCACTAAAAGAACCAAGGACCTACTCTCAAAGCCAGTTGGCACTGGCCTGGAGATATAGTTCAACAACACACACCTATCTGGCAAGAGCAAGGTCCTGAATTCAACTCCTGATAAAAACAAACAAAAAAACCTCAATGGATCTGCTTAATAATATGAAAGCTTGTTCTGGTCAAGAGTTGTGTCACGCATGTCACTCTGGACCCACAGGTTCCTTGGCCCAGTCTACCTTCTCCCCAGACTCCCTTCTCTTCCTTTCATTTTTCAGTTCTCCTCCAGGAAGCCTTCCCTGAGTCCCAGAGCCAGCAACCAGCCTCCCCACTGAGAGGATTCTCAGCTGTGGACATCTGCATCCATGTCTACCCTGCACCAGGCAGGCTGTGTCACTCATCCTGTGTGCCCAGCCCCCAGACCTGGCCTAGTGCAGATGCTCAGTAGCTACCTGTAGAGAGGGACCTGCTCTTCCCTGTGAGGGGCAGACAGAGAAAGTAGCAAGGGAAATAACCGCTGCAGAAAGGAAGTAATCCAGGTCACCAGGTTGGGAGGAGACAGAACCTACAAACGCTCCCTGCCACTGTGCAGAAGAGGCTTGGGCTATTTATAGCTCACAAACCTTCTGCTTCTTGCATTGAAATGCAGGGCCAAGCACGGAATAAAATCCTGGGGAGGTCTGTCAGTTTTAAAGTTTATTTATTTATTATTTGACAAGAATAAGAATGGGAAAGTGGGAACAAAAATGAACTGCGGCCACTAGGATGAGCGGCCTTGTGCTGTCGCAGGACTCACCTGGCCAAATGTGTGGACTACAGCCAAACCACATGCACGCAGTTCCAGACCTAATCCTAGAAATCAAGTGGCCCTGTGGAGACCGGACTGTGAAGGTCCTTTTAAGGTGATTTTTAAATGGTGGCTTCCGTTTACAAAATAGCATCCCAGCATGACCCTGCTGTGATTTAAACATGCGTTCCTGTGTGTGCACATGTGTGCACATGTGTGCACGCACACACACACACACACACACACGTGTGCACACGCACATATACTCCTGGGGGGACAGAGTCCCTCTGGTTGAGCGTTCTACCTCTAGGCTGCGGAAATAGAGTTATCCATATTTTCTTTTTGTGTGTGTGGTCTCTGCTTTTTCTCCGGATTTCCACGATGGCTACATATAGCACAGACAAAGGGTGTGACAGCCAAGGAAAGCAGTGTCGCTGGTTGCTAGCTGTGGGAAGTGATTGAACGTCCTCTTCTGAACAGCAACAGGACCCTTCACAGAGGTCTGTCCTAGGGAAGTGCATGGCAACTTGCATGAAACCTCAGCCTGGCATCCGGAGCACGGCACGTGCACAGGAAGTCAGCTAAGGCAACTGTGTTCGTAACCAGCAAAAGCATTATCTATCTTTAAAAACTAAAACAATAAATGGCAGCACAACCTGCCCCCAAATGTTCAGTGCCTCATGCCTCGCTCTTCCCCTCCATCTTGGTTCTCTCCGCTCCCCTCCTTCCTCTTTTGCTTTCAATGCTGGGGAGGGAACCCAGGACCTCGTACAAGGTAGGTAAGTGCTCTCCATCGAGCCGCATCCCCAGGCCCCCATCTGAGTTTTGTTATTTTGAAAAGGATGGGGGGCCCTTCTTCCCTCAGGTTCCACCTTCCCCGGGCACATTAGGCTTCGTCCCTCTCTGCAGAGGGATAGAGGGCTCCTTTAAGAAGAAGCCGGTGCTGCGCAGGATTGAGGCCCTTCCCCAGCTACCTCTCTTTTTCCCAGTCCCATTTCCTCCCTGTGCCCACACCCCTAACCCCCTACTCTGCATTTCACAGGACAGTGGCACTGGGCACTCTTCAGCCTGGGAAACAGCTTCTCGCCACCCATGGTGGTGCGATGCACCCCTACTCAGTCCTGACCCCTGCAGTCCCCTCTCCCCTGATCTGCTTGTCTTCGTTCCCATGCTGAGGGAGTCCTCATCCTATTCTGCACCATCTCTTCAGTGTCCAGCACACTGGAGCAGAGGCCTGAATTATCTGTTGACTACATAAAGAGTGGTTTAAAAAATGACACAGGGCAGTGCAGAGCAATGGTTGGGCTGAAAGACTCAAGTTTCAGCACGTCTGGGTTTAAACTTACTACTAAATGGCCCTGAGCCAAAGACAGGCCTGGCTGCTCTCAGCCTCAGTTTCCTCACACGTGTGATGTGTATGACAACTGCACCAGCATACTAGCCTGACACCTCAATGGGACAGTGCAGGTAAAGAACTCAGTATCTGGCAATCTATAAATGCCACTGTCATGATGAGGACAATTACACAACAAGGAAAATGACCGATGTCCAGCTTGGATCCCAGAGTGTCAGTACTTTCCCTTCAGGTTTTGCCTCGGGTTCCTTTCTGGCTGAGGTCTGAGAGTGCTGTGAATTCCTAGGCAGGCTGTGCTCCCTAAACCAAAGTGCCCAGTTGAGGGTGGGGTCCAGTCAGAAATGCAGCTTTTTCACCAGCTGAGCTGCACGCAGCTTCTGTAGGCTCTGGAGACGGGGCCACCTTTCTCAAATCACCATCCCAGAGAAGGTATCATTCTTTAATTCTGCCACTCATGATACAGAAAGAAGGACCTTCCTCTAATTTGCACAGAAGCATCATATAAACTGTGCCTGCTCCTGGGCTGGCATGCAGGACCACAAGGGAAAGGCCATCCCTGGGCAGCTCTGTGATTGGTTCAAAGGAGGACACAAAGGCCCTCCTCTAATACCCCGGGGCCTCTGGGGGAAAAGTACAAATGACATTCTCATACTTATTCTAAATATTTTAAAGTTATAAATCAGGGCTATTAAATAAAATATGCCCTATCCTTCTATCCTGAGAAATATGCCTTCAAAATGACCCTGATGGCTAGGGAGGTTCAAATTTAGCATCCTCAGAGCCCCATGGCTGACCACAGCGGAAGGGGAGTGCCAACTCTTAGCCAGAGCCCACCTTTCTCTTCTTGCGCAGCCCCACATGAAGGGCCCTTTCTACACCACAGTGCACAGATCTCACCGCCTCAAACAGCAGCTTCAGGGCACCCTCAGAGTACCAGTCATAGACAGGAAGGGGTCTGAGTAGACCCCAGGAGCTGGCCCTGGGCCCTGGGAAGGGAACACCAGAGTCCAGCATAGAATCCATGAGCATATTCCCTTCCTCCTCAGGTTCCTGGCTGGAGGAGGGCTGGACAGCAGCTCAGGGATGCTGGTGACAGTGGGGCAAGGCCCTCCCTGCCCAGGAGGAAGGGCAGGACCAAGGTGGCACTGATTCTGCCAGCAGTCAGATCTGCCATCCACCAAACAGGCCACTGGAAAACTCACAGGAGTCCCACACAGGCCTACTCTTTGGAGATGGTGGCCCACTTTTCACCAAACCCTTTTCTACATCAACGGATTGCTAAGTAGGGGTGAGGTAGACACAAGGCTTACTTTCTTCACTAGCAAGGCCCAGATTTAGGAGTTCAAGCTGCCATGACATCTGTAGGGCCAGTGCCGCTCCGAGCCCTTTCCGAGGTCGGAGAACACAATCTGGGTCAAGCCCTTCAACCTCAACCTTTAACTAAACCGTGATTTTCCCTTATTTTTTATTTTAATTTTTTAAAAAGACTTAGACATTCACCTCTGGAGAGAAATTATGGGTTTCAAGAGTTCTTGACAAAGAGCTACATTCCTTCCAGAAATGTAAAGCCGGCATTTTAAATTTGGTTCTTATTCACTGCTGGAAAGTATTAGAATGAAGATTACAAATTTAATAATGTAACACGGCAGGAAGTGGCCCGGCCTCATCTCCAGGAGAGTAATTTGTTCCTGCCTCCCAGCTGCCACTTCCCAGCCTCCCAGCATCGCCAGGCCGGCCCGGTGACACACTCCTGAGTTCGTCCCTGGTGCTATGGCCGTCTCCGTCAACCCAGACACCAGGCCAGCCACACCCCGGTCTCAGGAAGCAACGCCAGGATGCCAGGACCGTCAGACCTGTCTGGGAAGAGCAGCTGCCGCCACAGGAGCTGTCCTGGGCCGCTCAGCTCTCCTCCTCCCACTGCAGCCAGAGGAGTACTTAATCACTTGCAAATCCCAAATCTGAATCTGTCACATCTCTGCTAAAAACCCAAGAGGGACTCCAACTCCAGGCTCACTTGTACAAACCTTGACTTTTAAAGTACGATGCAGCTCTATTACATCATCAGTGTGCCCTTTTCCCTGGTCTTTTGAAAAGCCACCTACCTTTCCCAGCTCAGGGCCTTTGCACAGATGCTAACAACAACTCCTGTTTATTGATGTTTATCGCACATTAACTGTGTGCAAGGGGCTGGGCAAAGGGCTCCACGGATGTCCTCTTGCTCTGGCCCTGTGACGTGGGCAAAGCCAAGTGGCTACGCTCCAGGCAGCTGGTTTGGAATCCTGCTCGGACCTCTGCTGTGTGTGGTACTGGGTGACTTAGCCTCTCTGTGTCTCAGTTTCCTCATCCCTAAGATAAATAGTGACAGTACCTGTCTCAGGGTAGCTGTGGGGCTTGACTGAGTTAGTGGAGGTGGAGTGTCACACTAAGATGGTGCTGGGTGGGTAGGGTTAGTGCTCATTATTCACCTCTTGCAGAGAGAAACAGGAGCTCCTCTCAGTGGCAGCTGAATGGCCTTAAATTTGTTATTGGCATAACACGTTTAAGGTCATTCAGCTGCCAAAAGGGGTATGGTCTCCCAAATCCCAACTCTCCATTTTAACCATGACACCGTGACTGTAGGAAACTTAGAAAATACTAACTGGAAAGTAAAACTGCTCATAATCTGTCATGCAGAAGCAGTTATAGTGAGTATCTCTATCCGCATGTGTGTCTATGACAGAGAGAGACAGAGACAGAGACAAAGAGACAGAGAAAGACTGAGTGGAAGAAGCGAGTCACGCAGAGAGAGAGAGACCAGCATCAGCCCCCGACTCCTGGACCAGGCTCCCAGTCTGCGCTCTTGACTCTGTGGCCTCCTGCCGGTCCCCTGCCTCGCCCTTCACGCCCATGCAGTCAGTGGCTTCCCTGGTGCCTGTGCTTCTCTTCCATGCTGCATGAGTGGTTGCTTTGGGCTGTCTAATGTCTAACCCCCACCCCAGCATCACCAGACTGCAAACTCCACCAGGGAAAGGTCACCAGAACAGGGCCTGGTACCCGAGGCACTGGAGGGAGGAAAGGGGTGGATGGGAGGAAGGAGGCGCTTGGCATCCAGTCCCACCCTTCCCAAGCCAGTGCCCCGGGCAGCTGCAGACAGGATCACACAGCGCCCAACCTGGAGGGCTCACAGTGTGGTGACAGTGAAGTGACAGAGCCACACTATGCAAGTACCGGAGAAAGGGAAAAAGCCAAACACCAAGGGATGACCCAGGAGGAAGGACCAACTCCATCTAAGACAGGTGTGCGTCCTGGAGGAGGCAGCCTGGGACCCCAGAGGAAGAACCCAACGGTAGGAATGACCCAAGCAGAGGTGGAAAGCTAGAACGAGACCACTCAGTATGGAGAAGCTGGTTTTCCCTAGAAGAACTGCGTTTGCAAAGGCTGGAATTATGAAGTGAAGTAATCTAGCCCTGCCCGGAATCTGTTTCCCCTGCTCATCCTGCCACCTTCTCTCCAGTGCCCCCTGGCTGTGGTCAAAGGTGCCCTGCCCCAGCTGGACTGAGTAATGCTGCCATTCCTGCCTCATTTCCCTGGCTCGGATCCAACCGCCTCTGGCCAGCGCCTGTGCTCTCCAGCCGGGGGAAACCCCCCCCCCCACCTTCCTACCCCCGTGCAGCCACAATGATGGCAACAACCAACTCTCCAGCCCCACCCCAGCAGCCCTCAACCCTGACTGATAGAACCCAGTGTATAATTAACCAGCTCCTTCCAGGCTACAACAGGTGAGGTGTGTATTCTACCCAAGGATCAGCCCACAGGCCAAATGCAGGCTATTTTTGCTAATAAAGTTTTATTAGGACACAGCCTCACCCATTCATTTACATATTGTCTGTGTCTGCTTTCTCACTACAACTGCATGACAGAGCAGTTGCAGCAGAGACCGTATGGCCTGCAAAGACTAAAATATCTGCTGTCTGGCCCTTCACGAAAGTCTGCTGAGCTCTGTTCTACAGGCTCCCTGAAGCCTCCAGCAAGATTAAATGCCAGTGCTCTCACTCAAAGGGAACCTGCCTGATAACATACCAATCCCTGGATTCCTCCCGTTTCAATTTCTCACTTCCTTTCTGGACTTCTTCAACCCTCTGTGAATTACAGGGACCATGTGAAATTTCTATTAGATGGTCTTGATTTATAAAATAGCAGCTTCATGAGTTTAGACGTGTTCTTGAACATTCTTTCTTTATTATTGTTTTTGGTTTTGAGACAGCATCTTCCTAACTTGCCCTGGCTGGGCTTGAACTTGCAATCCTCCTGCTTCAGCCTCCCATGTGCACCACTACCTCCAGCTTAACTAATACCTGTCCTTGGATCCCTGTTTCAGGACCTACATCTGGGGAAACCCAAGCAAAGGCAGCAGAGCAAATGTTACTGTGCCCATTTTACAGATGAGCCCTGGTTTGAGACTGTTTCCTGCACACACACACATTGTCCCAAGGAACACAGGGCCAGTTTTGGTTCTGGGCTCCCCACTGACCCCAAATCAGGATACATGCAGTATCCATACAATACTGCAGGCTACCTGCTAATTTACACCCAGACTTGCTCCTCCAGTGAGGAAACTGAGGCCCAAAGAGGCGATGACTTTTCTAGGGACTCCCTGCTGGCAAAACAGTAGAAATGGGATTTCAAGTCTAGGTTTCCCTATGACAAATCCAAGGTTTATTCCGTGACCCATTAGCTGCCCATACGTTGTTGCATCCCCTCCCACAAACTTTTGGAGCTCCTGGGCCCCTCTCAAGATACAAGGCCAATGCTCCAGGCAGGTTGGGGAAGTCAAGAAAACAGCAATGCTTTCCTGGGCAAAAGACTGTGTGTGTGCACAGCACAAAGCAGAAATCAGGCCAGAAATCTTCCAAGGGAAACCTAGTGAGAAGCCCACCAAGAAGCAGCCAGTACACATCCACCCTGGTGAAGAACACAGGACGCAGCACAGAGTGCTGCAAAGACCACGCAGTTAGACTCAGGCCTGGCCTTGGAGACCCTCCTCCCCCTTCACTAAGCTGTCTCATCTTGGCCAAGACACAAGTCCTGCCCGAAACTCAATTCCACCATCCTGCCTCCTGCAATGACCATGCTCATCTTGAGGACTGAGGAGAAGGTGGTCTACAAGAAGGGCTGGACACAGCTCAGCACAAGCCATGCAGTCTGGGGTTCCCTAACAGTAGAGGGCTAGACAGGTCACCCATCCATCACTGCCGTGAGCCTCTGTGGGCACTGGCTTGGGGCTACACCACCTCTGAAGAACTGCCTTGGCTTACAGGAGCTACCTTACCCCAGAAGTTATCCCTGCTCCCAGTCTGGTGGCCTCGCTGACACGGGAGCATAGAAGGTGGTCAATACCCGCAGTGCCATGAGGAGCAGTGGCTGTCATTCACCCTGCCAGTGCGGCATCCCTGTCACTCACAGGTCTGACCCGACAGGGCTTTCATAGTCTATCAGCACTCTGCAGACTGAAGGGCTGGGAGAGGAGTCTCTCTCCTCTGAGAACCTTTTCATTTGAAATGACTTCCAGGAGTCCAGAGAATAATCTACGTGTGAAGTCCTCCCTTGCAAGAGGCACCTACTTCATTCCCTCAGGACCAGCTGCCCAGTTTTGGGGGGTCCCTGTCCCCTGACTCAGCATACACAGCAGAGGCTGGGCAGCAGTGGCAGCTTCCTGAGGCCAGATGGGTTGGGGTGGCCTGGTCAAGCCCACATGGGCCCGGAGGCTCTTGGTCCAGCTCAGTGTTAGACTCAGACAGAGAAAGGATGTTTCTCAAGATGTGTACTGAGGAGCTAATTAATCTCCGTTACAAGGCCAACAAGTGACACATCCGCCCACCACCTCCCAGGCAAGTCTGGATGGCACTTACTCAGGACACCAAGTGCTAGAGATGCAGGATGCAGACCTGAAGCCTCATGTGCTGGCAGGCCCAGGGACTGTAGGCTTGATACCTGGAGTGGGGAGACCCTGTGCTGGGATTACAGAAACATCAGTGCTGTTTTGCTGTGACCATAAGTGTGCTGAAAGGCATTGGGCACATGGAGATCCCTCTCTGGTCCTTAACTAAGATCACCACAGCAGATGACCTCAGAGAAATTTCAAGTTTTAAGGTTCTAAAACCACTCTTAACATACTTTTAGTGGGCCCAAGACACTCTACAAGCACTTTGCAAATATATATTCATTTAATTTTCATGGAAGGGGCTATTGTAAACCCATTTTACAGATGAGAAAATAGGCTCAGAGAGATTAAGTAACTTGGCCATGGTCACTTAGCCAGTAAGTGGCAGGGCCGTATTTTAAACCCAACCCACCTGACTAGGGAGTCTGAATTGTTAGCTTTACCACGCTCTACCCCTAGGTAAATCTGACTTCTCTGGAGCCTTCACAAGTGCCCGGTACAGGCTGGGTACCACCATACAGGTTTAATAAGATTTGCTAACAGGAAAATAAGAATTGGAACCCTTAAAGACTGCGGTGGTGGTTTGTGGGAATGGGACTAGGTTGTGGAGGTGGGAGGGAAAGCTACACTTCCCTGGGTGTTTGTTGGAGCTGATGTGCTGTCTTTCCACGTTACACACACTATTGTTAGCAACAGCAGTGTATGAGGCTGTGAGAGTTGGCAACAGTGCCAAGGAGGGGACATGAGGATCAGAAGACGGGGTGTCCAGGAACATTTCTCACCGGATATTTCTCAAGGGTTTAAAATGCTGTAGCATCTATACATATTAACCAACCATCAAAATAGCTATTTTAAAAGTCATTCTCCACAAAAGACCAGCAAGAGAGAAATTCTGGCAAGCAGGGACTCTTGAAGATGAAAAAGGACCCTTCAATGGGTTGACAGGGAGCAGATGAATCCGAAGGAAGCTATGGGGTCTTGGACAAGTGTCCTTTCTGATACGTGGTTGGGTCCAAACCAAGCCCACTAGACTCTCACTTTGTGCAGTGGGATCCTGAGGTCGAAGAGACAGCCAGAAACAGCTGAGATTCAGTGCTAAGTGGGATCCCTCTCTGTTGACCCTGAATGCACCATCCCAGGCTCTGCTGCACACACAACAAATTCATGTAAGCAGGTGGTGCCTCCCCCAACCATGCTCCTACTCTGCCTCCGGCCAAGCATGCAAATCGCTGCATTTTCCGGAAGTCTACAGTAACAGGAAAGGCAGCAGCTTCCGTTTCTGGGATGCCTTCCATGTGTTATACAAATTTTCACAGGTATCTCTAACTCGCACTGCGTTTTGCAAAAGACAAGGCTGAGGCCCAGATCGGTTACATATGCAGTCTGCACACACAGTTGGCAAGGAGCTGAGACAAACCCGAGCCGCTGGGCCTCCTAAGTCCATGCTCTTTTGGTACCCCAAACCACCTCTCTTGGAGAGCATCTCCTATCAGTTTAGGTCACATCTCACCTGAATACTATTTTTAAATGCCTTTGTGTTCTCATTTTGAGTTGTATTGAACTCGGTAAGAAATTCATCACATCCTAAGGTCTGATGTGCCTCTTTAGAAAATGACCCGCATCCCCTCTTAGAGAAGCCAGATAAAGTGGCCTAGGCAACTCCCTAGGGAACATTTTTCCAGTATCTTGCACCTTTTCATCCAAGATTCCTTTGACTTATTTCTTCCCAGGAGAGGTTTGTCCTCAAATGAACCTCGGGTTTCAACACACAGCCCTCCCTATCCTTCCCCACTACAGAAAGGGGGATGCACCCCGATCCATCTCAGAAAAGGGGCTGCAGCTGCACCCCCAGAACTCCCGGGGCTGCTGCAGTCCACACCACATCCTGATGGTGCTGCTTATGTTGGCTCATTTATCTCTTGTCCAGATGACTTCCCAATAGATTCACGGGGTCCTCATGGTGAACCCCATCCTTGCAAGGCAGGCAGCAGGGGAGGCTCGTGTGGATCAGACCGTGAAGGAAATGGAAGGAAATGGAGCCGGAAGACTACACCCACGACTGAATTTGGCAACAAACATCCTGGCATCTAAATCACAAGGAGGCAGGACAAAAAGACCCTTCATTTCTCTCCAGCCTTTCTCTCTAACCCAGCAGTTCTCAAGAGAGTATCCCTGGCCAGTGGCCTCTGTATAGGACACTCTGGGAACCTGTTAGAAATAAGGGCCTGGACTGGGTGAGAAGTTGGGGTGCAGGGTTTCCAGAAGTCCTCTAGATAGTTCTGGGGCTCGCTTGAGACTGAACAGCCACAGTCTGCCTGATCCCTACTGTGTGAGAGATATGAGATACTCTGCCTAGCCCAGTGATGGCGAACCTTTTAGAGCTTTCAATGATACAAACAGGCGGCTGTGGCATGTGTGCCATAGGTTCGCCACCACTGCTTCAGTCCATACCACTGAACATCACTTAACCCTGCGCGTCACACTGTGGGCCAGGTGTGTTTGTGCAGTATGTTACTGATTCGTCACAAGTATTTACTATCATCACAGCTCATTGTAGAGAGAAGGAAACTGAACCTCAGGTCACACAAGTTAGAGGTGACAGGGGCAGGAGAACATGCAGGTCTGTAGGGTTCTGAAGCCATTTTATCTCTGTGGCATCATGGAAACTCCCTGAGATCCCTGTGAGCTGCCCGAGATGCTACAAAGCTGGATCTGATGAGACAAAAGGTAAGGACCAGGCAGGGTGGGCAGAGGGAGCCCTGCCCAACCCTCCAGTGCCTTCCAGCCATGCATGGAAGGAAGCCATGCCATGCACCCAAAGGCAAAGCCATCTGTGCTTAAGGAACAAGGACGGTATGGGGGATAGGGTGCAGGAGTTCCTGGCCTCTCTCTGACTTCATCCTGCTGAGTCCCTTTTCTCTCCCTGGACCTCAGTTTCCCCACAAGACACTCTTTATCATTGTCCAGAAGGCCTTGATGATCTATACCCCCTCTTCTGTGACCTCATCTCCCTTCACCCACTCTCTCTGTCCATGTTGGCCTGCCTTCTGTACCTGGAAGCCCAAATTCACACTGATCGCAGTGCCTTTGCACAGTCATTCCCCCCAAAACACTCCTCCCTCTCATATTCTCATTGCTGACTCTGTTATTTCGGCTTCAACTCAGAGGTCTCCTCCTCAGTAAGCTTTCCCTTTTCCTTACTTAATGTTATCTCCTATTCCACCATGGTTTTATTTCCATTCCATTTAACACAAACTAAAATCATTTATTTTAATTGATCACCGTGTATTTTCTGTCTCTCTCAGCCCAGAACATAACTCTGTGAGAGCAGAAACCATATTTGACTTGTTCCCTGATACAGCTCTAGCACTTGGAATGTTGCTTAGCACATGGCACCTAAGTAAATCTTATTTGAATGAATAAATACCAGAGAAGAAAATCTAAACTCGAAGGCCAGAACTCTGGGTACTTAGCATGTGACCCTGGAAAGCCATTTGTCTCTTTGAGCCTCAGTTTCCCTCCCTGCCTAGTGAGGGGGATGGACTAAATGTTCCCCAATCCTCCTTCCAGGACTGCCAGTCTTAGAAAGCCAGCGCTGGAACCCTCCCAGTTGGTCTGTCCAAGGCAGGTTGCTGGCCAGGGTCCTGGCAGCGGCCCTGGCCCCTCCGCAGCCTAGGTCCCTGCCCAGCCACACAGCCAACTCACTCCCCCATCACAGAAACTGTTAATGAAGTGCGCACTGCTAAATGCAGTTACAATTACGGGGGCTAAGAATAAGGCACTGACATCAGCCTCGTCAGTTTCTGAGTGAATCAGAAGGGGAGGGGGGAGGAAGGAGAAAGGGGAGGGGGGATGGCGCTCTAGAGCTGTCAAGTGGAAATAGCACAGTGTTAAATATAATCCAGCATTGGCCTACATCGGTCTGGAGAGGCAGGTGATGGCTGGGCCCCCAGGGCCAGGGCAGACAACGAGATTCTTCAAGGAGGCCAGGCAACTGCAGTAGCTGCGGGCCAACTGTGATGGGGATCATCCAGAAACCGAAGACTGGGAAGGGAGTGAAGGAGTTCACTTATGTCCCCCTAGGGACCACCCCATCAGGCTGGGGTGGTCCCTAGGGGGACATAAGTGAACCTCCACAGGCCCCTTCTCCCTGGGCTTTGTCACTTGCTGTTGTAACAGCACAAGTACAGCCCCTGAAGTCTACACAGGCCTTTCCCACCTGAGAACTCGTCTCAGGCCCAGATGCAGGAAAGGAGGCCTCCAGTCAAACACAGCTGAGTTGGTATCACTACCATGCAAACTCTCCAGCTACATGGCTTTCTTCAGCTGCAAAATGGGTATATCTGCAGCAGTAGCTAAGGGATTCAGTGAGATTGAGCTGAGCAAGCTCCTCAGTCATTTTACTTACTACCTCAAGAAATGCTGGACCAGGATCCTTAACCACTATCCAGATGAGGCTCGGGAAGGTTAAGGGACTTACTTGAGGCCCTGGAGCTAGCAGACAGTCAAATTTGGGGCTGGGTATCTTTCTACCCCAGGAACACTGTGCAGTGAATGGAACTAGAGTGGGAGTGGGGGTCACACTGGGGGAGTGTCGTGGCCTTCTGAGCACATGCTCCAGAAGCGCAGCCTTTCCGACAACTTGTAAGAGACATGCTGAAGCGAGGGAGCTTACAGTGAAGAAAGCTGGGAAGAGAGCAGAGCGGGGCAGCCGAGGGTGGAGGCTTCCTTCCATGCTGCCTCTCCTTCGCACCTCTCCCCACACACACTCACTTCCAGCTGGAATTGCTCTGCCTCTGGGTCTGGGGGTGGGAGGGGAAGAGGCAGAGTTTCTTTCCCAAAGGGAAACAGGCGGGTGGACCCCTGCTTCCCTCTTCCCACCAAACAGGCCAGGTGTGTCCCTGACAGCTGCAAACCAAGGAAGCTGGGGTCAGGAGTCTGCAGCCAGAGGACGGAGAAGCAGAAGAACCCAAGCAAGGGAGAGTCCCCTAAAGGTGCACAGCACCCCGCAGGACAAAGATCTGCTAATGAGGAGGGGTGAACCTCATGCACCTGGTTTTCCTGAGGCACTGCAACTCTCCAGGATAATTTGAATAAAATTAAGTGATTTGGGTCCAGACTCTCACTCTACTCCTCACCTTGAACTATGAAAATAATTGGTTTGATTTTCTACCATATTTCAATTATCCAAATCTGAAAGAGTTCTGCCCAGCTGCCAAAACATAAAAAAGTATAGTGCTAGGGGGCACACTGGTTGGGGAGGGGGACAGAAATCGGCCTGCCAAGCCTTTGGGTGGCACTGATGGGAAGGATATGCTAAGCCCTCCTCCCTCCAGCCAGCCAAGCCCCCTCGGGCCGAAGGACTCCCTAATTCCCACCAGCTCCAGAGGAAATGGACGGCAGCAGGACATTCTGATTCCCAGGAAAACCTCAGGTCAAATTTCAAGGACAAAAGTTTGTACTTGATCTAAGAAAGGAAACTCTGCCAAACAGTACAAATTGGAAGGGGGTGGACTCTGGTGTGCTCATTCCAGGAGGCTGGGGGTGGGGGCAGGAATTAAAACTCCGAATCCCCCATTGTACCCCAGCGACCACCGCTGGAACCACCACCACCACCACCACCTTCAAGGATCTATGTGAGTATCTCCACTGCACAACCCAGAAGTAACTCAGACAACCTCCATTTCCCCTCTGTCCAAAAATGAGAAGAGTACTAGTTTATGGGGCCCATCCACCCCCCACCCCCGCCAACACACACCCCAGATTTGGTCTGAGCGGAAAAGGTGGTGCTGTGAAGAGCTTTCCAGCCCAGAGATGTGGCCCGAACAGCTAGGAAAGGAACCAGTAGCCGGCTGGTGTTGCCATGGCAACTTCCTCCCTGTGCGGGAAGCATCCATCCTATGGGCAAATCAGAGCTGGCTGCTCCAGCTTCTCCGCCCTTCTCCTGGATGGGCGGGGGAGAAGTGGATGCTGAATCCACTTGAGCAGGCTCAGGAACAGCATCCTCAACTCCACACCCTGATGTAACAACCCCTATGGCATGTGGTAGAAATGGGGTGCACTTCTACTCCCCAACTATGCCCCAAGGCAGAGGGGCTGGGGCAGCCCTGTGCCTGGTCAGGCAGAGCAGGGAAATGGATAGCCAGAGTGCTTTCTGCCCTCTTCCTTGGCATTGAATCAAGGCATCAAATCCCCATCTTTACACAAGTTCAAAGAAGAAGCATCCAACTCTGCTTTAATACTTACAACAATGGAATAAAATTAGCCTTACAAAAGCTAACATTGTAAGAATCAGGTTTTTCCCTATCTAAACCTACAGATTCTTTATAGTCATGCTCAGAAACAACTCTCCTTTGGTAATAAGCTACATCAAAACTACCACATATGGTGGCTCACTTCCTGTGAGTACTGTACGAAGCCCTTGTGACAGCAAGAGCATAGTTAAAAGCACAGATGTTTGAGTCAAATTATCCAAGTTTAAATTCTAACTCTCTCACTTTCTAATCGAGTGACCTTGAACAAATTACTAAGTCTGTGCCTCAGTTTTCTGGAAATAGGGCTATTCATAGGAAATTAATTTTATAGAGGTCAACCAGGGATACTAATGCAAGCCCATATCCCAGCACTTGGGAGACTGAGGCAGGAAGATCACAAGAGTTTGAGGCCACCTGGGCTGTACAGTGAGTTCAAGACCAGCCTGAACACATAATAAGACCTTGTATAGAGGCTTTATAAGGAAAAAATTAAGACAATGCATTCGAAGTACCTGGAAAAACATCTAGCCCAACATAACACTGACCCCTACGGAGTCCATGCTATTAAATTTTTCCTCATCTTATTCAAATAAGAAAACTGGGGTCACATGCCTTTCTCCTCCCTCTAAACCTCCCTAGTTACAAATCCAGGTGCCAACACGGTTAAGCAACAAAGATAATGAGCAAAAAATCCTCCCAAGTGCCCAGCTCTCTAAAATGCCAGTACCCTTGGCAAAAGGGACAAAGTGGAAACATAAAAAATGCATTCAAAGTGCACAAGAGAAGCCCCCCTTTGACAGGAATCTAGGAACCTGCAGGGACTAACCTCCTGGGCCAAGAGTGGCTAGAAAGGGGTGGGAAGAACATGCAGCTTCTTTTGCCCACTCCGGTCTCCGAGGCTCCTAAGTCCAAAGCAGGACTGCATTCTGCCTTATTTAAGGTTAATGAAATAAAAGAAGTCTCCTCACACCTCAAGAAAGTAGCTGGAGGGGGCAGTGTGAGCCCTGAAGATGCTCTGGCTTGATCTGGTGGATGGAAAAGAAGCAGCAACCCAGGGGAGGCTCTCCCACGAACCCCAGGCCTGTCTCAGACACACTTCTGCGTCAGAGCCATCAGGGACAGCTTGGCGGCAAGAGGGCCGGCTGAGCTGGGGAGAAGGGGGTGAAGCCAAGCCTGTGCTGACAGCCTGCTGCCAAAGCAGTCTCTGTCCAGTGGCCTGGGGACTACCGTGCTCCAAATGCTTCCAGCAATTGATTCAGCGCAGTGATGCTCAAAAGGAGTAAATCCAAAAGGCTGCTTTTAGAAGAAAATTAATGACTTTGAGAAGAGAAACTAAGCACCAAGAAAACGTTCCCTACTTCCGACTTTCACCAGAGCTTCACTATTCTTCCGGAAATGAAAGTTGACTTTCTCTCTCCCCCACCCCAACTCAAGGCAGCCCTTGAGACAGGCAAACAGTGAGCTCAAGATGCCCAAGCCGAACTCTTGGCTTGGCAGCCCCTCACTCAGGCCTCCTTACCTGGGAACCATTTCCTACATGGTGAGATCTGGCTTTTTACAACAGCCTTTTTCAGAAAAAGGGCTACCGGCTTTCTGGAAAAAGAACCGGAAACCAGATTTGTTTCTCAGCTCTGTCTCTGTTATACTGGATGACCTTGGATCATATGCAGACACACGTATATCCACACATTGCACACCAAGGCTTCCGTTACCCACTCACAGCCACATGTACATGAATACACAGGCACACCTCTGTCCATGTGGGGGCAAGAAGGGGTTAAAAGATGATTTCTAGGTCTCCTGCAAGTGAAGCATTTCAGAATCTGAAGAAACCCACTGGGAAAAAACATCAGGTGGACCTTTAAAAATACCGCTAATATTACATGAAGTTATCTGTTGACAAGTGAATCCTGGAGCAAGTTGCCTGCACCCTAAAATAATCACCAAGGTGTCTGACCCATGACATGGAACATGACTTAGAAGAACAACAAAATCACACCTGCCTCCCATGCTCCTGCAAATCTATGCTCCTGCTTAGCCTGGCTCCTGAAACCCAAGTGGCCTGCTGAACTTTAAGAGAGTCCCTGGCCATGATAGGACGGCTGGGCTGCAGGGGCTTCCTGCCAGGCTGCCTTTCTGCAGCTGCTCCCTCTCTCAGACCCCCAACTTCATCTCAACTCTGCTTCAGTGGGAGCTACTGCATTTCCTTCTCACCTGGCCTTTTCCAGAACAACACAATCTCCCTCAGCTACATCAGGGGAAGTTAAACCTGTGATTTCATAAAATGGCTCTGCAGTTACATCTTTACCCCGTCCAGGTCAACAGCAAGACTGGTTTACCAGGGGTCTGCCTCCTCTACCCCCTGCCTATTTATTCAGCAACCCAGATTCTGGGGCATTTTCTCTCCTTTCTCCTGCAGGTGAGCATGCATCACCCACCACTGAATCCCAAGACAGAACCTAGCTAGATAGCAGTATCGACCACAGAAAGGTCCCTGCAGGCAGGGAGTCAAAACCTCCACCCATGAACTCCCTATAACTGCAAGATAAATTTCCTGCATGATCCATGTATACATTTTTTGGAGACAAAGTCTATATTTTCATCAGTCTTCAAAGTGTCTGTGAAATCTCATTCCTCCCCACCACAGGCACTGTCCCCTCACTGAAAGCAAATACTGGAAGATTTTCAGCTTACAAAGCACTTTTACCTGCATTCTTGGAGAGCCACAGAGGACTTCTGCGGTTAAGATACTGTCATCCCCATTTCACAGATGGGGGAACTTGAGAGGAATGGGTGGCATAACTTGTTCAAGGTTGCAGTTTATAAGGAAGGAAAACTGGTGCCTGGTTATGATTCCCAATCTGCACTCTTTGGGGAACTCTGGCCCAAGCCTTCCACCTACTCCACCTGTTGTTGAATTCTCTTCCTCAACCTAGAACCAAATCTAGAGAGCTCTAAAGGTCCCCTTTGTCTGGTCCCAGGGCCTCAAGGTACCTGCACCTCCCGCTCCTCATGCTAAGGGGACACAAAAACCTGGGAGTGGGAGGTTCAGACCCCACACTGGCGACTCCAGGGACAGGAGCACCTGGGGACAGGGCACTGGGCACAAGTGCAAATTTGGTGCTGCCTTACACTTCCCTCCAGGAAGCTCCTGCAAAAAGAGGAAAGGCCATAACCTAGCCAGTTCCCAGCGACCACCCCTCGTCTGCTAAGAACCAGGCGTCCAGAGCCTCAGCCTGTGGGGAAAGGTTTAGACATACAAACCAGGCGCTCCAGGCCCTGGATGCCAGGAGGGGGTCATGGGCCAGGAGCCTTTGGGTGCAGCCAAGACAAAGATGGAGAAGTAAGGTCTATGTGCCACCTCCAATGGCGGGAGGAGGGGGGGTGCGCCAGAGCCCCAGGGTTGAGATGGCCAGTGCCACAGGGCTTGAAGAGTAGGCACATACTGTATGGAACACTCATGGATAGTGGCAAGTAGCATCCAGGAACGAGCAAGGTGGGGGTATCCTGTAGACGCAAGTGAGTATGGGCAGTTGGGTCCAGGGCGACACAAGGGCCCAACTAAAAGAAAGGGGTAAATGCAGACGATCGAGGGGCCCCCAGGGTAAGGATAAGGGATGGCATCCTGGAGCCCCCGGGGTCCCATGGAAGGGAAGGAGAGCCCAGCCCGGGGCGCCTCCCCGAGCTGGGTTGGGGGTGGAGACAGACCCCGGTCAGCTTTAAGAACGTATGGCGTCCGGGAAGGGGCCTCCAGCTCTCCACTCCGGGACGACCCCCAAGGTCGGGGGCAGGCCGCGCGCTTACCCGCGTCCTCGTCGTCGAAGGAGTTCATGCACGGGAAGTAGATGGCGAGCGCCTCGAAGGAGGCGGACAGGCTGAGGCGGCTCTGCGAGCGCTCCATGCCCGCGCCCGCTCCGGGAGCCTCGGCCGCGGCGGCGGCGGCGGCGGGCGGCTTGGGCAGCTTGGCCGCCCCATTCTTGACGCGGAGTACGGCGCGCGGCGTGGTGGCGGCGGCCCGGAGCCGGGCCGGGGCTCCGCGGCGGGGTTGGCGGGCGCGGCGGGGCCGGCGGCAGGCGGGCGGCAGGCGGGCGGGCGGGCGGTCGGGCGCTGGAGACGCGCTGTGCTCCCGGCGGCGGCGGCGGCGCAGCGCGCTCTGGCCCGCGGCGCCCCCAGCCGGCAGCGCGGGGCGGACTCGGAGCCGCGCGCCGCAGCCAATCGGCGCCGCCCGGGGGAGGGGGAGCGGGCGGCGGGGCGTGGGAGCCCGAGGGTGCGGGCCGCTCCCCTTCTCGCCGCCCCCGGCCCCAGCAGGTGTGCGCGCGCGGGCAGTGAGGCGCGGTCTAGCCGTTTGCGCGGGTCCCTGGGGCCCCCAATCCCTACCCATCCCCACCCCCACCCCGTCCAGTCACCGACCCAGACAGGCCTCGCCCGGAGACACAGGCGCGCTCTAGAGGGACACACAGAGACCCACACAGCATCTCTGGCACTCAGGGTCCCTCGCAGAGACCCCGAGTTCGCACGCACACACATAGGGGTACGTTGACTCCTCAGGAGGCACTGCAGAGGCTTCAGACCAGGCGAAGGTACCTGGACAGACATGCCCGACTCACCCACAGACAGCTAGACAGACAAACCCACCCACCGAGGCGTGCACGGAGCCCCACACAGGCGGATGGACCAACGGACACGCCCGGACTGTACACAGGCACGAGCAGATATAGGGAGCCACAGGCAGGACGCCCTTGCCTCTCGTCCTCCCACATAGGGGAGACCCTTGACTCCCTCAAAACCCAGGGAAGCTCCACCTGCCTCACAGGCACCCTGAATTTCATTGGGGGAGCACTCAGCCCTGACCCTCACAGACACTCCCTGCCTCTCCCGCTTTGCCCATCTCAGCCCTGGGAGCCACTCAGTCCCCCTCAGACACGCGTCAGTGGGTGCACACACTCTCACGCCAGGACACGGCCTTACTGCCTCAGTCTCCCAGATACACTCTGATGAGCAGACACGCTCCACTCGCAGGATGCTGAGACACACTCAGCAGGCTCACACACAGTCCCACACATACACCCTCAGTGATCACAGTCCTCACGCTCACCACCATGAGCACAGACACTCTGAGCTCCAGGGCAAACAGCAGAGTGGGAAACCCAGGCCACACTGCCTGGCCTAACCCAGGGCCAGGGGCTCCCCACCCCTGAACCAAGCCCCAAAGGGCTCCCCTTTCCCAGCAACAACTCCCTCTTGTTTTTAAGCATCCTGCTGAGACAGACCAGAGTGTCAGCCCCAACAATACTCTGTTCTCAAATGGTGTAGGGCAAAACCCTCTGATTCACTGATCTCTTTCCACGGCCAGACCGTGGGGATGAGAACCCTGCATTTTGGATGGTGCTAAGGTTTAGGTTAACATGGGGATTCATTTTCTGTTGCTACTCAATCAACTAAACAGCTTAAAAATACAACCATGTCATGGTAGACAATTCTGTAAGTCAGAAATCTATGGGGCCTCAGCTGCATTCTCTGCTCAGGACTTCACAAGGAAATGGCCAGATTGGGGTCTTCTCTGCAGCCATTGGAGAGGAATCTGCTTCCAAGATATTCAGGTTATTGACAGGATTCAGTTCCTTATGGTTGTAGGACTGAGGTTTGTGTTTCCTTGCTGGCTGTCAATCAGGAGATCATCTCAGCTCCTATAAAGGGTTCTCTGACCCTTTCACATGGCCCCCATCTAACATAAGGCCACTAACATAATGTGGGAAACCCCCCCCCCATCCTTTGACTCTTCCCTCCTCTCTGCTTAGTAGCCTGAGAATATGATTTGCTTGTAGAGGCTGTGTGGTTAGGTTTGCTTTAGCTGTGTGATATCCTTTGACGTGCCTTATAATCACGGTAGTGATATCTTTCCACCTGCACTCCAGCAGAAGGAGATTGTGCAAGGGTGGGAGTTGCTGGATCATTCTTACAATTCTGCTGCCACATATGGAAAACACAAGGGAAGAGAGGGAGGGGCTCCTGCACCCTCTTCTCTTCCCAGGAGCAGATCTGGATCTTGAGAGCAGCGAGGTGCCATGATTAAGAGTGTTCCCCACACAGCCGTCCCCGTCTTGGTAAATGGCAGCTCTATTTTTTTTCCAGTTATATAGACCCCAAATCTTGCAGTCATTCTTGATTTTTATTTTTCTCTCACACACCCCATTCAACCTGTGAGCAATTCCTATCAATTCTGTGACAAAAAGTATCTAGAAACTGACTGCTTTTCTGCTCAAAACCCTTCCATGGCTCCCATCTCACTCAGTCAAAGTCCAAGTTCTATAAGATTCTAACATAGTTGGCCCTGCTTCCTCTCTTTCCTCAACTCCACCACATCCCCTGGTTCATTCAGCTCCAGACCCACTGGACTGCTGTTCCTTTTACCTGAGACACGTTGCTTTCTGCAATGCCACGGGGCTCCCTCTCCTGAATCGATGCTCAAGTTTCACTTTCCCAATAAAGTCTTTCTTCACTACCCTTCTGCCTTTAGTAGTCACAAAAATCCCTCCAGAAGCACCAGGCCCTCCATATCCTTGTTCAGTTTGCTAGGTAGCCCTTATGACCATCTGACACATCTTTTATCTCATGTGTATGTGTATGTGTATATATACAACTTTTATTGTTTATTGCTTAATGTCTTCTGTCCATCCCTTGAGCCCAGAAGAGTGCCTGGCTAACTGTATAGCACTGGTCAAGGATATAGCTCAGCAGCACAAGCACCTGCCTGACAGGTGCCTGAGCTCAATTCCTAGTACCCCCCCCAAAAAAAAATGCTTAGTGACTAGTCGTTCATTAGATGAATAAACTCCCATCCCAGTTTATAAAAGAGAAATCCTTAGCACCTCTCTCCCCACTTACAGATAAAGAACTGAGGATTCCAGAGTGAAATTGACTTCCTCCAGGTCACAGTGGGAAAGGAATGGGGTTGGAATCTGGGGCAGCCTACTGCCCAGTCCCTGCCTTCCCTACTGCTCTGTGTGGCTTCCTACAATGAGGGAAGGAGGAGAGCGGCCCATGGGAGGAGGGGCAAGGGCAACAGAGAGATGGAGACTGGCTGGGGGCAGGAAAGGAACTCAGGGACCCATGAGGAATGTCCGAGAGACCAGCAGCGAGGCTCGGGAAGCATGCCTAATGTCGAAAGCAGGTGGCGTGTGGTGGTTACATCCGCAGAACCCAGCCAGTTTCAGGAGGTTCAAAGTCAAGCTTTGCTACTCTTCAGCTGGGTTGCTGTGGTGATCTTAAAACCTGAGGTGTATGTTCTTCGTTTTCCTGTTGATAGGTGGGATCGGTGTCCCCTCCCCTCAAATCCGGATCGAGCTTAATGACTGACTCCTAACTGCGAGAATGCAGAAGATGTGACACACGGAACATTGGATGCTGGGTCAGAAATCTCCTGCACGTTCCTCTTAGGCTCACTCAGGTTCCACCCCCTGGGACCAGTCAGCCTCCATGCTGGAGAAGCCACAAGGTGGCCCTCACTTTAGCTGTTTAGGCGTGTGAGTGTCTCATCCTGGGTGTCCAGCCTGTGCACATCTGGACACAGCTGCTGACACCTGCTGGCAGCTGCCTGAGAGGCATGCATCAAGAACTGCCCAGCTGAGCCCTTCCCAAGCTCCTGGCCAGAGTGTAAACAGCTGCTATGCTGCATGCCTAAATTGGGAGATTTCAGTTTGTACTACACTGGAATAGTGACCTTGAGCAGGAGAATTACCTCCTCTGGACCTCAGTCTCTTCAAGTGTAAAGCAGAACAATGCCTCATAGTGAGTGTGGCCATCACCATCAAATAAGTCTGTGTGTGTGCAGCTCTTAGAACAGGGTGCACAACAAGGCTGTGCAAATGTGCGTGATTACTTCTAAACTACCAGAGAGCTGTACCTGTTGGAGCCACACATACGGAGCTCAAAGGAATCTGAAATATCTCCCAACACCCTCATCTGGGAGAAAGGGAAATTCCAAGGCTCAGGAAGTACAAGGGGCTTTCTCAAGCCACACAGCACACTGGTGCAACACTGTTGCTGGGACAAAGGCCTCCTGACCTGGATATGTGTACTTCCTACTGTGCTCCAGGTCACCTGCTTACCTGGAAGAGAGACAGGGAGTCCCTGAAGGGACTTTGGATGACGTTGGCAGCCAAAGAAAGCCAAGTCAGCCTCTGACCAACAATCTCCACAATACGATCTCTGCTTTCTTAGTGAGTCCATGCCTAAAAGTCTGCCAATAGGCTGGGCCTGTGAGCTTTAAATCTTAAACCCCCTATAAATGTATAGCCCCTCACAGGAAGCTTAAGTGGCCAGCCATCGGCACCTGAGTATGGATAATGTGTTCTAAGAACATATTTGACAGTGAGGGATGGTGTTTGAGATTATGCATGAAGAGTTTAGTGGAAATGGGTCCAGGAGAAGGAAAAGATGGGAAACCGTTGACCGATGTCAAGAGCCCGCCAGATGGAGCAGAGCTGGAGCAGTATTGCCTGACTAGTGTAAGTGCCTGTCTTTGTTCTGGCTTTATTTTTGATGAGTTTCCTCAGGAGTCACATGAAAACATAAGGATGATTAGCACTCACTTTATAAAGTCATACAGAAGACGAGGTACACGGAGAGTGCCCAACATCCACTAAACAAAAGTTCCAGGGGCCCACGATATGCCAGTCTACCAGCTCTTAGAAATCAGAGATGAACGAGAAAGACATGGTCTCTGCCTTCTTGGGGTTTATAGTGTGGCAGCATTAAACAAATAATTATGCCAATAATTATTTAATGACAATATTATCCCATCATTTCATTATAGTAATTTTAATCACAACCATGATAAATGCCACAAGAGATGTACAGTGTACTCTACAGTGCAAGTGTGTGCACCTGCCTGTGGGTAGGTCTCTAACCAGCCCCAGGGCACCAACGAAGGCTTCTTTAAGGAAGTGGTATTTAAGCTGGAAATGTTACTATGTTCCTGGAGCTATTCTTGGCCTGAGGACCTATCAATAAATAAAATAAATTTCCTTATACTTGCATTTTAATAATAATCTTGAGGCTGCTGTGTGGTGGGGGAAGGATCGGAGTCAGTTTGGAGGATTTCCCTTCCCTCCTTCCTTTCAGATGAGTCCTAACTTGAACCAAAAAGCCACGATTGTTTTTCTGCTTCCTCAGAGGTAGAAGATGGCTTAGCAAGAATGCCCTGGAGGAAAGGTGATTCAGGGGAGATTGGGGGACAGTGGGGTTCTGAGCTCAGGCAGCAGGCTGTGGTCGAGATTTGGGCAGGAGACAGCGAAGACCCAGGCTTTGAGGAAGGCTGCAATTAAACAAGTTTCATCACTTGAGCAGGATGAGGTGACAGACTGGACCAAATGAGGGACAAAGATGCCGTGAAGCTTCTGAGTGTCCCGAGCAAACAGCACATGTGGACAGAATTCCTCCCTTTACCTCTTCTCTAAGAGCTGAGGAAAGTGGCCCTTGCAGTCTGAGTAAGTAGCCAGACCTAGAGAGGCTTTGCCTAGGGAAAGTGAGAAGTGGCTGGAAGGCAGCTAAACCCGGGAGGGTCCAGTCTGCAGCTAGGTTTGTGTGACAAAGACTAATTTAGCAACGCAAAGACTGATCTGCTTGCTGGGGTAGATGTGTGTCTGTGTATACATGTCTGCATCTCTGCATATGTGTGCATGTCTCTGAATAAATGGGCATTTCTGAATATCTGTGTCATCATCTGTGTGACAATGACCTTGTCTGTGAGGGTGTCCTTGCAAGGTGTGTGTCCTTGTATTAAGTATTTTCAGTCTGGCTTTGAGTGCAACATACCTCATGCTCTTTTGTACATACTGGGGTGTGTGTGTGTGTGCATGCACGCATGTGTGTGTGTCAGAGACAGTGAGATAGAGACAGAGAAAAAAGGCTGAGCTAGAAGCAGAGATAGAAGCAGAAGCAGAAAAGAGAATCTATGTGCACACAGTCTGTGTGTCCTGGTCTTCAGTGGTCCTGCATCTGCTTGAGGGTATGTGCTTGTGTCTTCTGCTGATGACATGTCCCTCTCTGTGTCTGCCTTGTCTCTAAGTGTATCAGTGTCTGTGTGGGTGTAACTGGGTTTTGCTGCCTATATTTACATATAGTGTAAGCTTTCTGTTCTTGTCTGCGTATGTGTGTGTCTGCCGCTGTTTGCATCCTAGCTGATGGGAGTGCATTTTTGATGTATGTGGCTGCTGCTGTGTGTGACCTTATCCAGGAAAACTGGAAGGTGAGAGGGGCTTTTTTTTTTAAAAATTAATCTCTGTGTCAAGTGGCAGAGATCATTATTTTTTCTTTTTTATGGTTTATGTGTACATCTCTGCATTATACAATGATTACATAATTACCGAGAGGTGTTGGCTCATATATATAACGGATCTCAATTCTTTTTCTCATCCAATTTGTCACTGCTCCTTCTATCTCTTGATCCTCTTTCCATGTAAAAAAGATCTCCTTACATCCTATTGTCTATCTTTTATTTTGCTCTTTTATTAATATTTTGGGTTTCTTGGCTCCAAGATTTATCCATTTCTCTACAAATGACTCAAGTCTACCCTTTATGACAGAGTAGTACTCCATTGTGTATAGGTAACACATTTTCTTTATTGATTTATCTGTTGATGGGCATATAGGCCACTTCCAAGATTTACCTATTATGAATTGTGCTGCTGTAAACATGGGTATGCAAGTATCACTTGACCTGCTAGAAGATAAAATAGGTGAGATTTGGAAGGCACGGGCTTGGGGAAGGATTTTCTGAACAGAACTCCAAAGCTGCAAGAAATAGTACCAAGAATCAACAAATGGAATCATATCAAGTTAAAATCATCTTCACAGCAAAGGAAGCAACCAACAGAGTGAAGAGACAACCTACGAATAGGAAAAAATCTTTTATTCATCCGTTCATCCATTCATCCATCCATCTGTCTTGACTGCATTGACATTTAATTTCTCTGTAGTTATCTCTCTTAGGCAAGTTACTAAATTTCTCAGTGTCCTAGTTTTCTAATCTAGAAGATGGAGATGATAAAGGGCCCACCTGCCAGGGTAGGGGAATGGGGTAGGGAAGTGCGTAATAAAATGCATATAAAACATTTGACGTGTTGCATAACACATAGTAAGCGTTCACTGTATAAATTTACTATCACAACATTGTGGTTAGCGTATTTCAGCAAATTCTCAAATGTCACTATAAAATCACCCCTGAGGTAGAAGTTAGTGAAACCAATAAGCACCTCTGCCCCTTCTTTTCACCATGATCTTGGATAAAGCCTATGTACTTTTTGGACCCCAAAGAATGTGTAGAATCCTGTCCCTACCTCCTTATGAAGACTCTGGATGGCCTGTGCTTCGAAATCAGCAAATAGCTGTCCACTGTTATGTAGCAGACCAGGGGCCATGTTAGAGCCTCAGAGCGGCAAGGGCCTGGTCCGCATCATTTAGAGGATGGGGCAGAGTGGGAACAGAGCCAGACTGGTTAGCACCACAAGACTCGGTCCACTGCCTCTCTCCTGTCATTTCCGGTCTTAGTTTCCTTCTGGAAATTAAGTGGGAAGCCAAGGGTAGGGACACATTTTCTTTGCTTCAAGAGGCTTTGTGAGTAATTCAAAAAGAGAAGAGAGTAGAGAGGAGACCTCAGTAGGAGACACGATTTCCGCTTGGTATGCCTCATTTTGAATAAGAGACAAAACAGAGAAAAAGACAAGAGGAAAAAATTGGTAAGAGTTGGAGACACATTGTTGGCGGGAGAATATATTATTTGATGGGAACTCTGGAGATTTGTCAGCATCCATCAAAATATTTAAATCTACCAACCATTTAACTCATAATTCACAACTTAATGCAATAATTTCACTTTGAAGAATGTGTTCTACATTGAACAGATATATTTGCATACATGCACAAAGGTTGTACATACAAGAATGTTTATGTAACATTGTTTGTAATAGCAAGAGATTGAAAACAGACTAGGACTGGGGATTTAGCTCAGTGGCAAGAGTGCCTGCCTGGCAAATGTGAGGTCATGAGTTCAATTCCTGGTACCAAAAGGAAAATTGCTGGGAATGGTGGCACACTCTTGTAATCCCAGCACTCAGAAGTCTGAGGCAGGAGGATCATTGCAAGTTCAAAACCAGCCTGTGCTACAAAGTGAGCCCAAGACCACCTGAACTGTGTAGAGACCCTGTCTCAAAAACACACCAAAGAGAGAAAGAAAGAAAGAAAGAAAGAAAGAAAGAAAGAAAGAAAGAAAGAAAACAGGCTAAGTGCTCATTAAATTATGGTATATCTGTAGAAGGAAAATCTACAATCATTAGAAAGAGCAAGGTAGATCTAATGAACTGATACCCTAGATTTGTAATTAGTTGAATAGTCCATATAATATGATTCCATCTGTATTCCAAAAGATATAAATGCAGTCATTTAAATACATATCATTTGATTAGTGCGTGAGTTCAATATATAATATTTACATTCATTTGAGGAAATTGGTACCTGTATTTTGATATTTTTAATCCCTTCACCCTCTACCCCCCAAATCTTTGAATAGGAAACACAAATTTCAAAAGCAGTATGAAGAAAGACTCTTTTATCTATGGGTTAATATGTACAGTAATTTCTTTTCCTGAAACCAGAAAAAAGCCAACCAAGCTGCTTATTGTTCTTAGAGGGTAGATTTCAATTTTTATTAGTGCATATTAATTATACAGGATAATAGTTTTCATGGTGACGTCTTCATACACGGGTAACATACTTTGATTGTACCATCTTTTCACCCTCCACCCCTCCCATGTCCACCCTCTTCCTCTTCACTAGTTAGTGGTGATTTCCCAGGGAAAGAAGACTGAAAACGTTTAGTGGAGATCTGTCTTTTGCTTCATGCCCTTCTCTATGGTCTGAATTTTGTTTTTACCACTTTATCAAAGCGCATGTTACTCTGAATAAAAAAATCTTAAGAACATGTTTTTTAACACCAAAAGAGGTCAGGATCAGTGATCGGTGAATAGCTAAGGTGGACACTCACTTCTTGGGCCAGGTTACCCACTAACTTATTTGTGACTTCAGTGATACTGCTTAAGTTCAGAATCATAACGAGTGGTGACAGGCTGGTGACAGCTGGAGCAGGGTCCTCCTGGGGACGACACTGAGGGTGGAAACGGTCTTCTGGGAGTGGGGAAGTAGGTTTCACTCTCCAGGATATCTGCTGCAGCTTCCCAAGCTCCATGTCCTCTGCTGAGCCGTCAGAGGCCTGGTGGATAGAGAGGGTGGAGCCTTCTTTCTGGGATCTAAAACCTTTCCCCTCAGACCCCCTCCTCCCAAAAACCAGCCTTGACTTCTGAGTCTGTCCTTCAAGGGCACCCAGCCCAAAAGCAATAGCGGGGGCTAAGAAGCCTAGGACAGCCCTGTGAGCTTGTGGTGTGACGCGGGAAGCATTCTCTCCCACTGTCTCTCTCAGCCTCAGTTTCCCTACACGTGGCAGGCTGATTGCTGAGGCTCCCCACTGCTGACAGGTTGCGTCTAACTTGATTCTGGTGCCTTGCCTCTTCTGTGACTGCCTCCCTCGAGTTACACAGCCGTGTGCTCACAGGGGGCAGGCAGAGGAAGCCTTCCTCATCTCCACGCTGAATGGAACTAAACCGTGATGTAAACAGGAAATAAAATTTCATTATCTTAAATTATGGCCATTTTATAGTTTGTTTGTGTATAGCAATTAGCTTATCCTGGCTAATACATTAACTTCTGGGCACTTGAGGCGGAGGGGAAATTATAGCGGGACTAAATTAGGAGGTCTGTCTGGGCCATCGGCTGGGCGGGCTGAAGGCCTGGTGCCTAGGGAAGCCGGGGCAGGAAGAGCACTGTAGGGAGGGACAGAGGACACGAGGCTGGGCGGACAGGGAGGGCCAGCTTGGTGCCTGGGATTTGAGTTTCCAAATCTGCCTCTTCCTGAGGTCACCAGAAGCACACAGGCCGGGCTGCCTACCCTAATCCATCTTCCTGCCCTTGCCCTATTTTTATTCAGCCTCTGCTATGCAATTGGCTTCTCAGGCCCATGTTTGAGTGATGCACATGACTTAATTCTAACCTACGCTGCGTGAATGAAGTTTGCAGAGACGGACACCTGGGAGGGTTCTCTGACTGTGACTCAGAGGTAAACATTTCCTTCTCCCTGCAGGGAGGAGGGATGCTACATGACAGGACCAGAGCACTGGATAGCAGGGTAGGAAAAGAAAGAGCCCAGGTCCTTAATGACGTCATGGAGTCACTGAATTAAGCAATCTTGGATCTGCCCTACTTAATGCCTTGGTGTAATTGTTGGCCTATGTGTTTCTTTGTTTAATGCATTTTGCTTTGGGTTTTTTCCACTTTGTTTATTTCGGTCACTAAGGTATCCTAAAGGAAATATCCATCTGACTGTCTCCTGCCAATGACCTCTCTGACACTTCCTTACATGAATACAGTCCCCTATTGATTCGGGGAGGTGGGTACCACAGCTAGGGCCTTGCACTACTAAGCAAGTGCTTATCACTAAGCTACATTCTCAGCCCTTTTTAAAAGTCTTTATTCTGAGACAGAGTCTAAATTGCTTAGGTGGGCCTTGAACTTTTGATCCTTCTGCTTCTGAGTTTCCAGTATCTGGATTACAGGTATGTGCCACTGTGTCTGGCTGTGATTTTGTTTCTTGAAACCAAGTAGCTCCAGACACAGAACAGCTTTTCCAAGTCACCCCCAGTGTAGTGTCTCCCCGCTTCAGTACTGGGGTCGAACCTATGATCTTGCACTGAGCTACATCTGCACCTTACCCCATTCCCCCTCTTTTGAGTCTTGATAACTTGTCCAGGCCAGGCTCCAGCTTCAGCCCTTGTGTCTCAGCCTTGCAAAGTGCGGGGATTACTAAGTGTCGCTTTTCTGGGTGGTTTTCTTTGCTTCTGTTTCAGGGAAGAAAAAGAAAGACAGGAGTCAGGGGAGGGTGCAGGCTCTGGATTGCGGTCAAAACGGGTGCAGGGGTAAAAACAGGTGTAATGGTAAAACCCCCTGCCTGTGAATCACTTGGGAGCTCATGGGACAGGATCCTTGGATAGCAAGTATTGATCGAGCCCCTCCTTGAACTCAAGATGCCAGGGGCTGCAAAAACCAATGATCAAACACACAAAAATTTCTTCAGTCAGGCAGCTAACATTCTAGTGGGGAAAAACAGATAATAAGAGAAATAAGTAAAAGTTATAGTGATCTATTTATTGACTCATTTGCTTATTTTGAGACAGGGTCTCACTATGTAGTTCAGGATGGTCTTCAACTGACTATCTAGTCTAGGCTGGCCTCCAACTCACAGTGATCTTCCTGCCTCAGCCTCCTAAGTGTTGGGATTAGAGGCATGCACCACCATGCCCAGCAACTATAGTATTTTAAATGCTGTAAGCACTGTTGGAAAAATTATATAAAGAAAATGAGGAGAATTGGGAGTACCTGGAAAAGCATTTATAATGTTTCTCAAGAAAACCAGGGAACACAGCATGTTAAGGTGACAGGTAAGTAGACTTGAAGAGAATGATGCATGTAGACATCTGAGGAAAAAGTGTTACAGGCAGAAGGGTTGTCATGTGCAAAGGCCCTGAGGTAGAAACATTCCTGGCATGTTGAGGGAATGGAAAAATCCCATGCAGAGGTAATTCATGAACAATGTGGTCAGGAAGATCATGATGGAGAGGAGTGAAGAGATAACGGAGTCTTTCTTTCTTGATTTGTACAATATTCATATACCATAATGGCTATTATTGTGTTATCATTTCTAAAATTAGCTTACATTTTGTTTAGATACATTTGAAATGAAAATTTTATATCACTAACTAAATTAAGAACCAAACTCAGTTGCCACAAACAGAAGATAACTGAATAAAGAAATACCATGAAACGGAAACACTATTATAGAGTGACATTGTGGCCTGAGGAAGGTTTGAGTCTGACGAATAGTCTCAGAAAAGTCATGACGCACACTAAATCGAGACTTTCTGCATGATCCTAGTTAATGTCACACCGCCTGAACTCACTGTGTGTCCCAGGACTCAGAGGATTCCCAGGACGTCCTTGCAGGGCCATGGTGTGGACGGTCCTAGAGAAACCAGGACGGTCAGTCCTCCCACCGCTGGGGTCCCACGCCACACAGTAGCCTAAGATGCTGTAGGTTCCAGTTTGCCCTTCCCTGGCTCACCCGGAGAGCCCTGCCCGTCACGGTCCTCGCTCTCACCCAGTCTTCTCCCCTCGTGCGTGGGGAGCACCTGTGGCAAGCTCCTAACCCAAAAGTACGACAAATGACGGGACATCACTCCTATTGATTAGATTCTTCACAGGACATTTCATCGCCTCGTCAGCTTGCATGCTTTCATGGAGCAAGGGGCCATTCTGGGGAAAACTGAAGATCGTTTTTTAATCCCACCACCTGAGACAACCAGTTTTTCTCTCCGTTTTTCTTTGACCATGGACCCCATGAATGCATTCTTTTCCTTGACAATACTGGAGATTGAACCTAGAGAACTTTTGCCCTGAGCTGTATTCCAGCCCTTTTTATTTTGACACAGAGTCTTGTTAAGTTTCCCAGATGGGCCTCACACTTGAAATTCTCCTGCCTCAGCCTTATAAGTAGCTGGAATTATAGGCATGCACCTCTGTGTCCAGCCTCTGATCCTTTATTGAACTGAAAATCATCAGTCATATTTTTGTGGTTTGAACTTTTTGTATCTTATTTTAAAGATGTCTTGCTGACCCCAAATCATAAAGCTATACCTTTAAATTTTTATCATTTCTTAAACAACTTTTTTTCCACACTGTGAGCCAATTTCCCTAATGCTATTAAAAACAACCCATTTTCCTTACTGATTTCTTTTGCCAATTTATCACATACAAAATATCCACATATTTGTCTATTTCTGGATTTCTCTTCTAGTCCATTGGTCTATACATTCCTGTATGCTTCAAAAAGTTAAATGACTTTTTAATATGTATGAAAATCTAGTGGAGTAATATTCTCCACTTTTGCTCCAATTTTTCAGAATAGGAGTTTTAGCTACTCACAGATGCCTATTCTTCCATGTAGATTTTAGAGTTAGTCTACCAATCCCTCTCCTCCAACACTTAGTGAGAATGACACAAATCAACATCATCACAATCTTATTTCTTACCATCCGCACAATATATTTTTTAATTATACAGTTTTTATCTCATTTAATATATTTACCTGGAATGCTTACCCTTTTGTTTTTCCCTTTCTTTTCAAAAAAATATAGTTTGCAATTAACTAGATGGGACAGCTACATTTTCAATAACTTGTTCTCTCTCTATCTCTATCTCTATCTCTCTGCCATCTGTTTGAGACAAGGTCTCACTATGCAGTTCAGGCTGGCCTTGAACTCACTTTGTAGCCCAGGCTGGTCTCAAAATCACAGTGATCCTGCTTCAGCCTCCTGAGTGCTGGGATTACAGGTATGTGCCACCCCACTGGGCTTCAACACACTTCCTCTCTTTTTTATTATTATTATTTTGAAGATAGTAAAATATAACAGAACAAGACAGAACAAAGCCAATCAAGACAATGCAGTGAAATTGGTACAGAATTCACAGCAGGTTACCAGGATAACAGTAATAGGTACCATAGTAAATCTCGTTATCTTTACAATAGTTGTCCTTTCAATCAGGCATAGCAAATCAAACCAAATACAGAATATCATAAAACCTACCAGAACACAATATTGAATAGAGCAATATAATTATCAAAACAAAGCAAAACAGTGATAACAATATCTGCCTTCAAAGAGGTGGTAGAAGGAAATCCCCCATATTTGCTATATTGAATGCAATCACCCTCCCGAGAGATGCTCAGACCTCTGGCACCCATTTGCTAATGTGGGGGGATGTTTGATTCTCAGCCCGCGCACCAGTAGGCTCAGGCTGCCTGCCAGGGAGGTGAGCGGGTTGCTTTGTTGCCCTAAGTTCCAGCATGGTGCAGATCTCCAGAGATGCTGGCTGGCTGGTTCTCTCCCTGGGTCGCCCCTCCACTTCCTCTCTTAAACCTGCCTCCTGGACCACCTTTTTGGTGAGAGATGACCTCAATGATCTCAGAGACCCAGACTCCACAAGAATGGAATGGAACCAAGCAGGCACTAGTCCAGTGGACAGGTGCCAAGAGCGTTATTCTATGGTCTGTGTCAAGACGTATTGGGGACACTGCGACATTAGAAATTAAATAAGGCACAGAAAATAGTGTTGAGCTACCTGAGTTTTTCTCTAGCTTATTACCATATGCATTTGAAGGTAATACTGTTAAAAACTGTATGAAAACACAGTGATAAACAACCTTTTAAACAAAACGGACTCTAGCCTCATTAACCAGATTGTGCAAGTGAGGGGCTGAGCTGAATTGCTTTTAATAAGTGATAAGTGTTGTCTCAAGAAGCCTTCCTTCTCGTTTTTCAGGTTCAAAACTAGGGAGGCTGAGTCAGCGGTGATCACAATTGTCAGTCAGGGATCTGCTGGCTGCTTGCAATGCTTTGGATGTCCATCCGTGTTAAAGTGCACGCATATGTAAAACTTAATTCAGGCGGATGGCTAACGTGTTTGAGCTTTCTACACATTTATATAATTTACATCTCACTAAAAGATATGCAGAGATGCACTGGAAAATCCTGGAAGAACAGAAAAATGTTAGTAGTGACTCTTGCTAAATAAATAATTTTATTTTTATACTGTTCTGTTTTTTATTTTTTGTCCAAAAAGACTGAATTATCTTTATAATTAGAAAAAATAACAATGCCAGTTCATGGGTTTAAGGGAATATGCACATGAAAGTCAGATTAAAGTGATGCATACATATTGATAATTGGACACATAAAATACCGCATTGTCTCGCTGGTGTGAGACACTGAAAGAGCAAATAAGAACCAAACTGTCCAAGAAATACGGTAAAGGGGGAAGAATATGGTAAACTGTCCAGAAGGAAATACGGTAAAGGGGGAAGAATAAGGTAAACTGTCCAGAAGGAAAGAGGAGCTAGGGAGGGAGGGGGAGGAAAGAAAGGAAGGGAAAAAAAATGAGAAAGAAGGATAAAATGGAAACAAAGCTTCGTAAATAGGAGGGAAAGGAGGTAAAGGGAGGGGAGGGGAACAGGAGGGGGAAAAGCACAAATCAAGGTATGTTTGGTAAGGTACAAAATGCATATGATGAATGTGATCACTGCATGTACCCAAATTGTACCAATAAAACGACTAAATTTTTTAAAAGGTGACACAGGTATACCTGTGTTTATGACAGAACAATTCACACTAACAGATCCTAGAAGCAGCCTATATGCCCATCCACAGGTGAATGGGTAAAGAAAATGTACTTATGTCCACTGGAGTACTACTGTGCTATAAAGAAGGATAGATTTGGGCCATTTGAAGGAAAATGGATGCTCCTTGAGATCACAATGGTAAATTAAATAAATCAGACACACAAGCTTAAATATTCTGTGGTTTCTTATATGAAAAACCCAAAATATAAATAAAGAGCAAGACAAAAGATAGATCATAGGAAGTGGGGCGATGGATGTTTGGAAATGGGGGGGAACGAGAGATAGAGGGGGAACGAGAAGGGGTACAGGACATGAAAAGAATTAAGCTGCGTCATATGCATGAACCAACTTCCCACCATGAAAATAATCATTATATTCTCTACGCATGTACTAACAAAAAATAAAATTTCCGTGCTGGCTGCCCCGCCCCCTCCCCAGGACTCTTCCCAGACCGGAGGCTCCACCCAAGCACAGAGACAGAAGCCACAGCGCGCAGCTCCCACCCCGCATGGAAGGCAAGGAGCTGGTGGGAGGCTCTCGGGGTGCTTAGGAGGACGAGAAGCCATGCCCACAGGACAGATCTCGGACCTGGAAACCCTGCTGGTCAAATGCTGTCCAAACCGCCCTGGTCACAGTGACAACTCATTGTTCAGATGCCAGTTGGACGCTCTGTTGTTAACTGGTGGTGACATCAGGCCTCCAGGGAGCGCTTGGCTGTCAGTCAGAAGCGTTTGGGGCAGCGAGCCATCCAGGCCGGCCATCCTCTCCTTTTAAAGGGACAGTTTCTGCCAAGCAAGTGAGCTGGCCCTGGCCCACCTGGGCTTAGAGTCTGATTCCAGGGCAGTGGAGAAATTTTAAGGCAGGTGACTGCAGACACTCAGCTCTCCCAGCTCCGCATACCCAAGACACTAAAATCTTGTCAGCTGAGTGGTGGACTAAAATAAAAATTTGGTTTTTAAAATGTCTTGGTACATAAGATCACTGGTAAATGTTAACTATATTTAAATATAAAATGAGGAAAATGACTGAGAAATAGCAGTTTTTTCCCATCTTTCTTACTAAGAAATACCAATTGTGTTGAAACCTTCAAAAATACCTAGATTAAAAATTAAACTAAAGCAAGCCCCACATTTCTTAGTCTCAGTTGCAGCTAACAATAGCATATAACAGTTGTGGCTAATGAAATATCAAGTAAGAGTTCATGAAAAACTGGTTTTCTCATATAGTCATTTTCTATTTCTTCCTAACAGGAACGAAGGTGTGATGGTCAGAGATGCAGCAGCTATTTTGCAATAATGAAAAAGCCCCAAGAGAATCGTAAAGAACCAAACTCTGAGGCATCCAAAGCAGTGACAGTGACTAATTCTTCATGATGTATTTATTTATGTCACGGGGTGCCCAGGTTCTGGACAACTCATGGCCAAAAGCAATCTTTAATTGATTCACACAGTGGTATAAAAATAATAGTATAACTCATACAAAATGGAAAGGTTTTTGGAGGAGAGATGGGGAAAATACCAGAGCACCAATGCTTCATCGCAGGGAGCCACTACCTAAAATTAAAAAGCACGGGTAAAACAGTCATGAATGCAAGCATCAGTGCTTTCCAGGGGTTCCTTTAGGAGTTCACCTCTCTTTCCTATCTAAATTTTTTTTTTTTGTCTTTTTCCTTTTTATCGGTACCAGGAATCGAACTCACGACTGCCTGCTTGCAAGGCGGGCGCTTATGCCGCTGAGCTAAATCCCCAGCCCCTCCTATCTAAATTTCACAAATTCTTTCTTCACTTTCACTTTGGAAATTTCATCATATTTGAGCAAAATGAGCAAAGTATCTTTTGAAACTCAAAAATATTTTAAGACAAAGCGATTTTTGGTAAAATTATTCCTAATTACCTATCTTAACATATGCACTGAAAGCCATTTCGAATGATGTTTATCTTGCTTGAATTAATTTCAGGCCTGTTTTTGTTTATAAACTTTTAACTTTTGTTTATAAGAAGTTTTAACTTTTAAATTGCTGTAGAGTTACAGGAGAGTTCCAAAGTTAGGACTGATAATGATCGCTTAGCCTTTACCCAGCTTCCTTCAGTCTTAACTTCTTACACAAGCACGGGGCATTTGTAAAAGTTTTAAAAGTAACCTGATGCTTGGTAAAGTGTTATTACCTTACTGCAGATTTCATTCTGATTTCCCGAGTTTTCCACTAATGTCCTTGTTCTGTTCTGGTTTCCAAACCAGGATATGCTACTGAATTTAGGTACCACATCTCCTTAATCTCCTCAGCATTACAGAAGTTTCCCGGTCTTTCTTTGTCTCCGGGCCTTGATACTTTTAAGGAGTAGCGGGGAGTCAGGTATTTCCTAAAATATCTCTAACTTTGATTTGTCTGAAGTTCTTTCCATCCTGAGGCTGTAGGTGGGGGAAAGCACCCGAGAACAGAAGCCATAAGCTTATCTTGTCATTTATACTGGACAGGTCATGGCGTCCACCTGACTTCTCGCCACCTTGATCACTTGACTTTCGTACTTAATCTCTGTACTTTTCCACTGCTTTAGCTCTTCATCCTGAGCCTGCGAAAAGAGTGGGGCGGGATGTACATCATAAACTGAAGAACTCCACAAATATGAGGGTTAAATTTTTTATTTGAAAGAGAGGATTGATGTCTAGCGCTTGGCTGAAAAAAGAAGAAAAGATAAGTATAGTCACCACATTAATGTTTAATTGTCCTGCAGACAAGCCAGGGTGGCAGAGAAAGATGGAGAGGACTTTTTGAGATTTATGGAGGCGTGAGCAGAACAGAGAAGGAGGGATGCAGATATTTTTAATGTAATGGATATTTTGTCCTCTAGCCCTGGGTCAGAGTGGGGGCTACCATTCACCCTAGTCAGGAGCTGTGGACATCTGGCTGTGCTGGACAAAGTGGGTGAGGGGACTGTCATTGGCTGAGCACCATCCGTGTCTTCCCAGTTCTGCTAGCTGCGTGTGACGACGATCTCCACTTTGTGGGGAAACTGAGACCCAGAAAAGGGAAATAGCTTGGTATTTGAAAGTGTTAGCTATCAAGCATCTCTCAGGCTGTGTACTGGGTAACAGGAAAGTCACCATTTGAATCTAGATCCCAAGGACAGCACACATCCACTTCCCACCATGTGCTTCCCAGGAAGAGCTGTGAGTGGGCCGTCCCAACCATGCATGGCAAAGCCCTGGCAACTGTCCCCTGTCCCTAGAGCTTTCATGTTCTTTCTGATCTCTGTCTCCTCATCAATCAGAGTCACCTGGAGTGAATCCCCAGGCCAGTATCCCACTACCCTCCACGTGCACTGGACAACTACCCCTTCTGCAATCCAATGGGGTCAAGGCTCGGGGTGGTTGGGACAGTCTTCCCCAATCTTGGCAGGATGCTGGTATGCAGGAAGAAGCAAAGAAAAAGATACAGAGTGGGAAGAGAAAAGAAGAGGGAGACTCTTTGGTTTTGATGACTTCTTACAGCTAGACTCAAGGCGGCTAATTCCCATTTCTTGCCTTTCTAGGAATAAATCGAACCAAAGAAGTTTTTGTTACCGATGTGACTTCAAGTTTGATTTCTGTAACGTACAAGCAATGCCTCCTAATGAACACTTTCTACCAGCCTCGTTTCCACTGCTCCATAAATTTACCATGCTGGGATTTTTGCCTGTCTAGGACTGCAGATCTTCCTCACGGATGGCCATGGAATCAGGCTCTGGAATCAGAAAAAAAAGGGACTGAGTCCCAGTTTTTCCACTGACCAGGTACATGGTCCCAAGCAAAGATTTTATCTCCTTGAGCTTGTTCAACCTGCTAAATGAGAATGGTAACAGTACTGTGAGGGTTGTTCTAAGAATTACACAAGACAATGCATGCAAAGTCCTTAGCATGGCACAAAGTAGCTCAGCAGTCAATATATGGGAGCTGTGATGATTATTATTCAACCCTTCTTGTCAACTGGCTACAATTTATTGATTACCCAACTCTGCGAGACATCTGCTAGCCTAACCATTTTTAAAATGGCGCCACATAATTCATGTGCCGTTGGCAGCCTCCAGTTAAGTCTCCCCAGGAATAGAAGTCCACTGCAACCATTAAGAGGTAGTCAAAGAATTAGAATTGTGTAACCTGTGCCCAGTGGTGCGCTGGTCAGCGTTTAGCAACTACACCTCCAGAAAAAATAACAACTCTTTTTACTGTTTGTTTGGCGATTTCTATGATGGAAATACTTTCCCTGGTTCCAACCAGTCCAGGTGATGCCACTGGACGCAAAGCTGGGAAGAATATGGCGATTGACCCTCATGAGCTGGAACCAGTCAGCTCCAGGACATCCCTATCAGCATACCTGTGCAGGTAGAATTTCTTCAAGAAGGCGAAAGATACAAGAAAACACTCAAAACATGTCCCCTAGACAGTCAGAAGAGTGGTCATAGTGTGTCTTAGGTGGGGTTCTCCTGAAGCAAAATCTAAGATACGATTCTTATACAGTGATTTATTGAAAACTTTCTGAGTGACGCTTGTTAGGAGGTGGGAGAATCAGAATAGGTCAGGGAAAACATGAGGCAAATGTAGGGGTTCAACAGAGAGGAGCCTCAACCCTAAATCCACAAAGGGTCAGATGGCATGAATGTGAGCTGTCATAGCGTTGTCACTGCATGAGGCAGGGAAAAGGGGATTTGCAAACCCATTTAATCAGGGCGTCTCCTGGGGAGAAGTGGGTAACATCTCATGCCCATTTCCCAACAAGGGGAAGAGGTGGCTGTGATTGTGAGGGACCGGCCCTCACAACAGCTGGGGAAGGGGTGGACTGACCTGGGAAAAGCACGTGAGTAGGCTCCAGTGTGACTTCCTCTCTGATAGTCACAATGCCGATGATCATTTTTATGGCAAAGCGAGAGGGATGCAGACCCCGGATGTGGTAAAGGCACCTGTGCGCTGTTGGCCGCACGGAGTTTGACTTTACGGGTGGAGGTGGGGTGAAGGTACACAGGGCGGGTGGTGATGAGGGTGATGGTGACTATGGGAAAGGTGCTGGCTGCTGGTGAAAGCGAAGATTTTAAGCATCCTCATCCCTGCTTCTCCAAGGTTTGTCTCTTTCATTTATGCTTTATATACCTACAATGAGCCTGGGATTGAAACAATTTAGAATTTCATTCTTGTAACACCCCCCCCAAAAAAACAAGGCCCCATGATGAAAAACGGGGCAAGACGATGTCTTTTTTAAAGAAGCGCTTTTATTTTAGCTGGCCCAACAACACAGTGCAGATGGAATTTGCAAAGCTGTGAAACTGAGTTAGAATTTTGACTGATTTTTATAGTTTATTTATGATTAGCTCATTGATCATTAAGTACATAGCGATGAGAAACAGAAACAAGGTGGGCCTTTGTCCCCTTTGCTTGAGGTCAGAGGCATTTCACAGTGGGTGGTTAGCCAATTCATAGCCCTTAGTCTGCCAATTCTAGGAACATTTATCTCTCATAAAGGGAACAAAGGTTGACACAGCAAACAGGTTACTGAGGTTGGGGGGGGGACGATGCATACAGAACAGCATGGCGATGCTGTCAGTTAATCTATAACTATGTGGTTGGTGCTTGGTTACTAGGGTGATAAGCATAGAGCATGACATTCATCTCACTGCCGGTGGATGAGAACATGACCAAGAGAGTCCAAATACCTTCATTCCATCAGGGAAGTATTTATTTCCTTGCTGTGTTTACAATTTTAAACAATGCACACGTTCCCTGGGGCTGTAATTTGTTCTGTTTGCCACTATACATCACGGTTCACGGAGAAGTAAAGGGGTGTGGTGACTTTGGATTTCTTAGTGCATCAAATCTTTGAGCAGAGCTAGCATTACTACCGCTAGGCAAGGAAATCCTGAAGATGGCTGAGATGGCTCCACCTTGTTCTTGATGGGAGACTGCTGTTTCTACCTACAGGATCTTGCCTGTAAAATCAGAGCAGTCAACGACATCCTTTAACAATGGCTTTGACCTTGGCTATAAAAGCAAATTGAGGGCAGGATGACTGTGTGGATAAGCAGGTCAGTGGGGATTTGTTAGGCTAGGGTGTCTTCCTGGGTCTCCTTCTCCTTCTCCTCCCACCTCCCAGGATGAGGCGGTGAGTCAGGAGCATTGCTCATTGCCAGTCCAAACACCTGCATGTTACATTTTCAAGAAAATACCTAAGGGGTGTTCTGGGCCAGATGCAAAGTGTGCTAACTCACTCCTTCATTCAGTCTGCACTGAGCATCAACACTGAGTCATACACTAATCTAGGTGCTGGGGACGTAGGAATGGGAAGAAATACAAAATCACATAAACCCCTGCCCTACCAGAGCTTGCATCCTAGGAGTTTAACGTGGCTCTTTTTCACCACACACAGAAGCTTCATAAAGTTCATTGACTTGATCAAGGACAGATAGTAAAATGAAGAACTAAAATCTTAACTGAGGTCAGTCTGATACCCAAATCCATACCCTTGACCAATTCTTTATCGTCTGCCATGGACACTGGTTTGTTTTTATGATCCCACATCTTCAAGCTATTCTTCTGGTACTAGAACCCTTGCTTGCTTCCAGAAAACCACATTCCCAGTACCATTTAGAAGAGACTGCCAGTCAAGGCCCCTCTTCAATGCAGGAAGAGCTCACTCACAGACAATGCCATTCAGCACTTGTTCCTAGTGCCCAGACCTCCTGAAACCTCGGCTCCTTATGGGTCCAGGTCATTCTCTCAGCTTTACCTATGACTCTGTAAGCCATCTGCATTCTTCAGCAAACGATGGTTTCTGCAGCCACAAAGAGTCCACTTCTGCTACATGCAACAGCTAGGAACCAGCTACATCCCTTTGGCCTGAGCCTCATTTTGGATCCCAAGCAAGTTTTTGTCATCTGTTACTTAGAAGGTGTAGCATCTACCTCATGGGGAGCCAAAGGAAGGAGACTTCACATCTTCACATGTTCATTAAGCCTGGCTTTGCCACCAGCCCAGACTTCTAGCCCCTTCTGCAGACACTAACTCCCCAAGGGATGCCTCCCCATTCTGCCCTGAGCCTGCAGACCTGCAATGCTGCCCACTCAGCAAAAGCAGCAGCGGAGCCTGAGCTATATTTGAGCTTCCCGGAGAACAGACGCAGCCTCCTGTGCTCTGGCTGGCTGGGGAGTGGTAATTAATGCCGCTGTTGTTCAGAGCACGGACAGGACAGGTGATAGCTCAGCAAGTTCAGAATCAAAACCACGGCCAGTCTCCCCACCTCCCAACCTCAGGTCTATTTTTGGGTCACCACGAGTGCTTATTAATGTCAGAGCTACAGGACAGAGAGGATACTTTTCTTGAAGAATTTATCAATCAAGATTGCATTGAGTTGCACGTAACAGAAATCTGGCCAAATAAAGCTTTATAGTTCTACTTCTGGAAGAAATCCAGAGGTAGGCAATCTCAAAGACAGAGTCTCAAAAAAATCCTTAAGGACACAAGTTCCTTTCACTGTCCTGCTCTGATAACTCCACAGTGGGGGGTTTGCTCTCATAATCACAAAATAGCTGCCCTACTCCCAGAAATTTCACCTATATTCCAGGTAAGAGTAAGAGCAAAGACAAAGAGAAAAAAAAAATATGCCTGCTAAACTTTTCTATCCATTTGTGTAAGAAGACAAGAGGATTGCAGGGAACCTCGTCCAAAATTTTACTTACATCTCATTGGTCAGAACTGGGTCAGAGAAACATTGCTAGCTGCAAAGGAGTGTGGGAAGGTATTTTTTAAACCAGGCCCATTGTCATGCAAAGAAAATTGGAATATAATACTAGGTAAGAGGGAGAAAATAAACACTGGTTTAACAACAAGTAGTCTCTGTTACAACAGGAAATACGAGGGTGGGTCATCTTGGAGGGGCTCCTCTGAGGCACAGAGTCAGATACTCTTAGAAAGTGCAAGATATGGATCTGCTTCCAGAGCCCTGAGTGGAGATTCAGGGGGTTGGAGGCGTGGCCTGTGCACAGCCCCTCCCACACCCATATTATGACCCACAGAGAAAATCAGAGCAGGCAAATACACCCTGTAATGATGGCTTTGACCTTGGCAATAAATACAAGGGGTGGAGGGGAGCATCACAAAGGAGACAAACAACCTCCTAAATCTAGGACCTTGGGCTCATCTCTTCGCCTCTGGGGGCCTCTTAGTGTTCTCATCTGTATGATGGGAGTGACACCTTGCGTAGCTTCAGTGAGACCAAATAAGAATATCAGTGTACATTGCACACCACAGATGTCCAATAAGTGATAGCTACTTGGGGTTTAATCCCTTCATTTTCTAAACAGTGTAAATGAAGCCCCTGAGACACACAGCCGGATACAGGCAGGGCTGGGATCTGGGTCTGGGCTTTCTGACTTCCACCCGAGCTGTGTTCCACCTCACCATGGCCTCTCGCCGTGATAAAATATGAACTGTCACATGGGAACGCAGGCCTGCATGGTGGAAGAAAGTCACGGGTTAGGGTTTTAGTTTTAAAACCATGAGCAAAGTGCTTTCAGACGCTAAGGAAGAGGAGAAGCAAGCTTGTTCCGCTGGGAACAATCTCTACCGAGCACACGAAGTGAGTGACTGATGAACTGCTGTGGGCTCCACTCGATGGTGAGAGCTGATGTCACTGAGCACTGTTTTTGTTTCCTGTAGGTACTGAAACAAAATACCCACTGAATGAAGCAAGTCATATGTATTTTCTTCTAGCCATCAGAAATGCTAAAGCCCAGGTGTCTGCAGGGCTGTGCACTCTGGGAGGCTCTAGAAGATCTGTTTCCTTGTCTTTTCCAGCTCTAGAATCCTCACACATCCCTTGGCTCACAGCCCCTTCCTTTCTCTTCAAAACCAGCATCATAGCATCTGCAGATGCTTCTCTCCCCCTCCCCCACCCTCTTGCTCTTCCTATCACCTGGCACTGGCACAAATCTCTGTAACCCTCCAACAAACCGATGAACAGATGCCATCGTTTTTCCCATTTTCAGAAAATCTGAATTAGTTTTCTATTGCCACATTAAACGATCACTCCAAACATAGTGGCTTAATCATTACCATTTATGATCTCAGTTCTTCAAGTTTCAAGTCTTATTAAGCAAGCTTGGTTGAGCTGAAACCCAGGCATGGGCAGGGCTGTCTCAGTTCTTTGCAAGGACTACTTGCCTTTCACAGCTGGAGGAACCCGTTGTCTACAATGCCAGCAATATGGGTCAAGTCCTTCTCACCTCACATCTCTTTGACTTTCTTTTTGTGGTTGCACCTCCCTTCAAACCTCCTCTTGCTCGCCTCCCTCATGGTTAAGGCCCTGGGACTACCTTGGGTATACCTGGAGGACACCAGATAATCTAGCTGTCCTACAGTTCTCTGATCAGTGGTCTTAATTCCGTCTGCCACCTTGCTTCTTTTCTTCCACACGGTCACCAGCTCCGAATTAAGACATGGACATTTTTGTTCCCATCTCATAAGCCAAAGGCCCAGCAAAACTAAATGATTTGCCCAGTTCTACAGTGAGAAAATGGCAGAGATGGACTCTGAATGCAGGTGGTGTGGCTCCGCCCCTGCGCTACAACCATATGCCTACCTCATTTCACCCCTGGGCAGCCCCGTAGTGAGGTACGTATTGTCATAAATATGAAGTGCATTTTACACTTGAAGACATTGTGATTCTCAAGGGAGATGCATCTGACTGACCAGGTCAGCAGGGGTCAGAGAAGAGAGACTGCAAGAAAAGAAACTGGCTGATGCCAAGTGAGAATGTCATCCTCAACCCAAGATTCCAGATGTTTTTATCCCACTAGCAGCTCTTCCTGAGATTTCCCTCAGCGCTAGACCCACCTTCCTTCAGACCACTTCCCAAATATTTGCTACCCCGGAATGCTGACCACTTTATCCAAAACACCAGCCCTCCATCCTCTTGTTTCACTTTAATGCTTTTATCACTTATCTTAATTATGTAATTTGGGAGCAACCCATTTGGGACCCCTTCCTTTCTCAGGAGCTATTTCTATTCCCCATTCCTTTTCTCCAATGAAATTTCCTACTTCTAACCTTCGCTGCTCCTTAGAGTTCATTCTTTGACTTCAGGGGACACTAAGTGGGGAAATCTGCCAGCTAGCGTTTTCCCTACCTCAACACTGCTAAGCATCCAAGGAACAGGCTAATGCATGATAAAAATAGCATTTTACCTCTGTGGTCTTTCTCCCCAATCTCGTAATTGCAGTCTTGCAAAAGAAAATCATCAGCTGGGTGAGATAGCATAGGCCTGTCATCCCACCAGCCTGGGATCACCAGTTTGAGACCAGCAGGGACAGTTTAGGGACTGAGCAAGACCCTGTCTAAAAACAGGAAAGCAAGAAGCACTGAGGAAAGAGACAAACATGCAACCAGGACTCCTCAAAACTATCAAGGTCCCTGAAAACAAGGAACATCTGAGAGGCGGTCACAGCAACCAGCCTGAGGAGACAGAACAGCTAAGTGTAATGTCCTGTCCTGGATGGTATCTGGGAAGACTGAAGAGCCCTTAGGCTAAAACTAAGGCCTGCCAGAAAACTAATGCGTTGGCCCGGGTTAAAACTAGAGTCAAGTGCCTGATGTGGTGGTACACAGCTATAATCCCAGTGCTCTGGAGGCTGAGGCAGGAGGATCGTTGTGAGTTTGAGGCTAGCCTAGGCTACACAGTGAGTTCAAGGCTAGGTTGAACTTCATAGTGAAGCCCTATCTTAAAAATAAAAAAAATTTTTAAAGGCTAATATGTTGCTATTGGTTGATAAAGTATAACTAATATTCTAATGTAAGATGTTAATAATAGGGTATGTGTACCATCTACATTTTCCTCTAGAAAGTTCTTATAAATCCCTTCTAAAATTAAAAAAAATCATTAAAGGAAAAGCCTTTTATTCCTGAGAGACTTGTTTTCAAAAATTATACCATTTTTGTTTATTTCTGGCTCTAATGCCAAAACGAATGCTGTGTGAGAACAAAGATGATGTCTGTTTTATGCACTGAGGTATTCCCAGGACTCATAGTGGGACCTCAGTAAATAAGGTTAGTCTAAAATGAAATAGTAAATCCAGTATTAAAGGACATCAGAATAAAGCAAATGTTTTAACTTATGCACTCTAGATGTTGGGCTAGTGATATTTTGCCTGAAAAAAACCCAGCTCTCTGATATGAAGTTGGGACAGCACAGCTTCTGGACTTGACAGGTCATCAGATCTGTGAGTGAAGTTTTTCAAAATGCCAATTTCCACTCTCAAAGACTTCCATTAAAAATGTCTGGGGAGAAGCTCTTCAAGTGATGCTAATGTGTCTCCACGGTTGAGATCCATAGCCCTGGATCTCCTGAAACAGAACTTCAGAGATAGAAGTTCTCAATATAGGCAGATCATTAGAAAACAGGAATATTGACCCCCCCTAAGATGTTGATCTAATTAGCTAGGGGATCTAATTAGTCTAGGAAAGGCCTAGACATTAGATTTTTCCTTTCAATTATTATACCTCTCCGGCCTACAGTTTCTATGTGGTTCCAGATGTTGTTTTTATTGTATTTTTTAGTTCTTTGTCCATGTTTTCCTTTAGCTCTTTGAACACATTTATGATAGTTGATTTTCAACCAGTAACAAATGCTGGAGGGACTGTCGGGAAAAAGGAACCCTTCTCCACTGTTTGTGGGAGTGTAAACTGGTGCAACCACTGTGGAAATCAGTGTGGAGATTCCTCAAAAAACTAGGATTGGAGGTCCCATTCAACCTAGCTATTCCTTTTCTGGATATCTTCCCAAAAGAATTAAAAACGTCATATCATAGTGATATATGTGCGCCTATGTTTAGCAGCACAATTCGTAATAGCTAGCTCTTGGAAACAACCTAAGTGCTCAATGACTGAGAAATAGATAAAAAAAGACGTGGTATTTTTATGCAGTGGAGTACTACTCAGCCATAAAGATAAACTGGAGACTTTTATAAGTAAAAGGATGAAACTTGAGACAGTACTCACAAGCGAAATAAATCAGACATACCTGTGTAAATATCATATTGTCTCACTAGTTTGAGAAGCTGAAACAACATACGTATATGTATATATGTATGTAAAAACTAGTTAAGATAGTTATGGTTATACTACTGATTTCTCTGAGTCCATTGAAGAGAAAGATTTGTGCTGGTATTGTTCAGGAAAAATAAATAAATAAAGATAGTTGATTTTACTCTTTGGCTAGTAACTCCAACATCTAGGCTTCCCTTGACTGGATCACACTTCCTTGTTTCTTTCTATGTCTGATGACTTAATTTATTTCTGCTGAAAATTAGACATTTCAATTTTATTATGTGATAACTGTGGAAATCAGGTTTTCTTCCTTCTCCAGGGTTTGATAAGTCTGATGTTGAACACTAACAACATCATTTAATGATTTTTCTAAGATATTTTGAAAAAAGACTATTCCTTGTCAATAGTAGACACTGAATTCCTAATCCCTTATTTTGTGCTCAATTTCTTAAAGATAGCAAGATATATTATGGTAGTAATTCTGGGTTTACTATTGTCTGAGATTTTCTTAAAACCAGGAAGTAAAAATGAACAAACAACAAAACCAGACACACTTCCCTCGGCCTTTGAAGGCTAGCTCTGTGCTGGAACCCTCCTCCAGCACGATGGCAGTTTACAACTCTGCCTTAGCCTTCACTTCCATAGAGTGGAAGTGGCTTTTTCTTGATTCAGCATCTGCTAGAACCTTAGATGATTTTCCAGTTTTGACAAATTTCAATTTTTAAAATTGCAGCATGTTTTTCATTGTTTCTGTGGAGGAGTCTGGTGGGTCTACACTGCCATTTGCTCCTGAGAGCTTCCAACGTTTGAAAGCTTCCCTCTCCCTGTGACTGCCTGTGATTTGCAGACATAATGAAGCCCCTCTGCTCCAAGGAGTAAAACCTTGGCATCACTGCTCTATCATAACCACCTGAAGTGACTCTGCTGTAGCTAGTTGGAGTTTGGATCTAGCGCAAAGCCTTAATTGGATGACACGCAGTCCACTTTCCTTGGACTCAATATAGTCAAATATAAATTTACATCTTGTCATCTTTCTCCAGTTCCTGGGAGGTAGACAGGACAAACAGGTCAACACTGGTGTGAATAACTCTATCCTCTCACATGGAGCTCTTGAGGTGAGTTAATGCTTTTGGAGTGAACAAGAAGAATTTGTTTATTGCCTTCAGTTGTTTTTTATTTTACTTTAAAGAGGATAAAAACAGAATAAAACAAACCAATGTAAGAGATATAGGACAAGCATTACAAAATCAACAGTAATTACCATGTCTTTAAAATAACTCGAGATAACTTCAGACATAGTAAAAACCAAACAAAACAGAACAGAATAGGAACAATAAAAACAAAACAATGAATACAATAAAGAATTTCAAAACAAGCCAATAGTAAATCTAGAATTACTACCATAATATATCTTGTTATCTCTGAAATAGCGGCTCCTGCCATCAGATTTGACATAATCAAACAAAATGAAAAAAAATAAAACTCAACCCAACAAAACAATGGAAATGATATAGGACTTCATAACAAGACCATAGGGAATCAACAATGGCTGCAACGCTCCAAAGGAGATCCCCTTAGATGCCACATTGTGTACCACTATTCTCTGAACCTATGATCAGACCCCCGGCCCTAGACCTACAGTGTTAGTGCAACACCAAAGCACCACAGGCATTCAGTTGCAATTCATCTCCATCAGCCTGTGTTTCTCTGGATAAGATGGTTGCTTATGGCAGGAGGGGGATGTTGGTACTTCTTGTTTGCCAGCCCATGTGCCAGAAGGAGTCGGGGTCTGGTTGTTTCTGCCTGACAGCAACCCGCGCGTGGCACTGGTTCGCAGACTGGGCTGGCTTCCTGGTGTGGCCTTGTTCTCGCTCTCCCCAGTCTGCGAATGATGCTGACTATGGAGAGGCTGGGGCCTGGCTCTTCCAGTCTGGTGGTAGCCCATGCATGGTGCTGGTGCTCCCAGTAGTTTTGTAAGGAGATTATAATGGAAATAAATCAAGGAATTCAAGAAGCTCCAGCTTCCTAACTCTGGGAGCGCAATTCAACTGAAATACTTTTAGTAACAAATCTCTGTTGGACCTTGGTGTATGACCTGCCTGCTCTTGAGCTAGCATCTCCCCAAATCACCAAACCTTCCAGCTATGTAAGGCTGCAAGCTTTCAGATGATTGCAGCAGAGTGGGCAAAGTCTGCCCCCATAGAGACCATGTCCTTGAAGGGTTGTGTGATGACCAGGGGAGCTCTTTTTCTCTCACCATGTGTGGTCATGGACAGGCATTAATTCTTTGAGTCTGTTTCCTTACTGGTACAGTGAAAATAATTATTTGCCTCAGTTATTATTGTTCATATGAAAGATAAACAATACATTGTTTAAAAACAAAAATAATAATGAACATAGTTTGATCCTGTTCTGATTAAAATTATTTCTCTATGTATCTTCAACCACATGTTTATCTTCACATGTATTCATGCATGTATATGCATACAAAGCTGTCTAGAATGACATCCACCAAACAAGGAGTAGAGATTGTATGTACTATTTTTGAAAAAAAAAGCTGGACTTTTGGGTCAAGTGGGCTAATTGAATACATCTATCTCTCCTCCCTCCGTTTATCCTATAGAAATGACCAAATAAGCATTTCAAAATTCTAGTAAAACAATCAAAATAATAATAGCCGCTTCTTAGAATTATGAGATTTAAAATCTGGCACATAGTTCTCCATGATTATTGTCTACATTTCCCATGCACTTATAGCTGTAGAGAAAATATTACTACAGATATTTTTAATCCTTATTTCATGGACCTTCTGCAGTCAGTTAGAGTCTAAGGATATTTTTTCAGTATGGTATTTTTAAGTGGATAAAATTTCATGCATGGGTTATGAAAGTAATGATTTATAGATGGTCCCTAAATTATGTAAATTAGTTGTGTGACTTTACGATAGTGTGAAAATGATGAGCATTCAACGGAAACTGTATTTGCAATTTGGAATTTTGATTTTTTTTCAGACTAGTTCAATATTCTGTCCATGCTAGACAGGGCTAGCAAGCCACAGCTCCCAAGCAGCTAGGTAACCAGGAGGTGAGACATCTGCTCTCCACTCTATACAATATACTGTGTTGCTAAGTTGTGATATTCAGTAAGTTAAATGTACTCAATACGTTCTAACTTATGATATTTTTTCTTTCTTTTATTTATGTATTTATTTATTTGAGACAGGCTCTCACTGTGTAGTTCAGGCTGCCCTTGAACTGACGACAGAGCCCAGGCTTGCCTCAAACTTATAGTGATCCTCCTGCCTCGACCTCCCCCGTGCTGGGATTGCAGACAGCACCACCATGCCAGAACTGACTTACGATATTTTCTACTTACAATGGATTTATTAGGCTATAACCCATTGTAAGTTGAGAAGCATCTGTATATTGAAACGCAGTTATCAAAATATTTTAAAAACAAACCTATCATAGAGTAACATATGTGCTGCTATATGATAAGGTTTAGCAACATGTCTAATAATAACTGTAATTTCAAAGCCGTGATGAGCATGAATGAAATTCTGAAACAACTTTAACAGAGGCAGTGCAATAGGAAAATAACTGATTTTTATTGGTGGTAAAATTATAGGAATTGCTACTACTGCTATGATCTGTAATGTTCATAATCAAATGCTAAATTTCAGCTGAAGTTTGTAAATCAGAAGACTATATTTCTCACCCGGCTTCAGAGACCTCCTAAATTAATCAGATGTGTGTTTCTGGGCATCTTTGTCTAAGTCGGTTTTCTGTTTGGTATCTTTCTTTTTTGTTCCAGTTTTCCTCTATTCTTTGCTGATCCTCACTCTGAAGGATATTAACTGGAAGCTGTGTGCAGGGGTGTGCTCTGGATTTTGGAGTGCCTCAGCATCAGAGAAGCCCCAGTGTCAGGATCTTTAGGTTCTTCTTTCTGAGAAGGTTGAATTCTCCAGAAAATCCTCCCCCCAACCCCTTAAAATACAATCCCCAACTTACGTAGTTTTTCAACCCAGAAGTCTCAGTATCTGTCAAGGCCTGTCCAGGGCCAACTTTCTAAATGCAGGTTGAGACAGAAGCCTGAGAGGAGAGTGGGTCGGGCCTCTCAGCGCCCCCATATCAGCCTTGACCACTCCGTCTGCTTGCAGCGAGGGACCCCTGTCTTATATTATGCCTGGTGTCTCACAATCTAGATACCCTTTCTCTGACTTGCTCTGGCTGTGCTATCCAATATGGCAGTCTCCGGCCACATGTGATTATTTAAATTTAACTCAAATAAGCTTTCAGTTTTTCAGTTGCAATTGTCACATTTCAAGTGTTTAATAGCCACATGGAACTAGCGGCTGGCTGGCTGCTATACTGAACAGTGCAGAACATTTCCAGCATTGCAGGAGCTTCTACTGTACAAGGTGATCGATAGCAGGGATTGGCAACATTTTCCTATCAAGGGCCTAATGGTAAAAAAACTTTTTCAGATTTACTTACTGTATTGTCCGTGCAGCATTTACTCAACTCTACACTTTAGTATGAAAGCAGCCACAAAAACATGGGAACGCATGTTGGAACACATGATTATGCTCCAATAAAACTTTATTCATGAAACCAAAATCTGAATTTTATATCACTTTCACGTGTCATAAATATTATTATTTTGATTTTTTTTTTTTTTACAACTAGTAAGGATATAAAAATGGCTGAGCTTTCAGGCTGTGTATCAATCTGGGCAGCAGGCTAGATTTGAGCCACAGTCCATAGTTTGTTGACCTTTGTTTTAGTGAACCGCCCTTTTACAAAATTTTTGACCTGTTAGCTTTATAAGTTTGGAGTGAGAGGGGAGAGATTGCAGTTTGGATTTTGTTTTGTTTTCCACCTAGAAGTCTGATTACTCAGGATCTGTCTTTGCTCTGCATTTTAGAACCCAGGAGCACGAAGTCCTGTTTTTGTTATTCACTCTTCTCTGCTTGATGTCCTCATTGTGTGACATCTAATAGGCTCTTAAACAATAGCGTTGGACCATCAAATGCTCAGCAAACCTCTCTCCGTATGTAATCTCACTTTTAGCTTAGCTCTGCCTTCAGAAAAGGACGTGTTGGCTATGCTGATGAAACTATTGCAATCTGCTCACCAACTGTATTTCATGTTATCAATGAATACATTGACAGTCCAATCTTCTACCTTGGTCTCAAGGGCTTGCTAAGTGTAATTCCACCTCTGACAGAAGACATCAGCTCCTATACCAGTGTAGAATCAAACACATCGTGGTTATGAAGAGTAAGTTACAACTGAATTTGCTAAAAAGAGTTGTAAAGAGAGGAAAGTGATCTGGAGGACATTAGGCCTTGGAGAATCCTTGAATGCTGCACTGGAACTGCCCTCAGAAACAGAAGGAAAGTTATGGGGGATGTTAACAATGCCTTGGCTGTGAGACAATAAGGCATTGCTGGAAACTGGTCTGATGGGACAAAAGTCACAGGTGAGATTAAAACTGTACATGCTCCTGAAAGGGGTTGCCTGTGGAAGTTACAGACCCGGAGGGTATATAAGGATCCTCCCAGCATGCTGGGAATATTCCTTATGTTGATCTGGTAGTCAGTTGGTAATCAGCTGATCAGGTATATATATGTGTACAGTTTTATTCAGCTCTACTTAAAAGGTTTGGCATTTCCCTGCAAGTAGGCTATTTCTTAATTTAAACAAAAACTATCTTCAAGGAAACGCAAATTAAAATGACAATGAGATATCATCTCACACTCATTATGGTAGAGAAATTGGAACCCTCGACCACTGTCATTAATGTAAAATGGTACAGCCACTGTGGAAAACAGAAGGCAGTGCCTCAAAAAAAATTAAAAATAGACTTACTATATAATCTGAGAATCCCAATTCTGGCTGTATACTCAAAAAAATGAAAGCAGAATGTTGAAGACAGCCTCGTACACTCCTGTTCCTGGCAGTGTTATTTACAGTAGCCAAAGATAATCATGCAAGTGTGCATGGCGGGATGAATGAATGCATGAAGTGTGATACAAATATACAATAAAAAAATTCACCCTTAAAAAGAAGAAATTATAATATGCTACAGGTGAAATCAGCCAGTCACAAAAAGACAGAAACTATGATTCTGTCATATGAGGTTCTTAGAATAGTCAAATGGAGAACAGTGAGTGGAGAGATATTATCTAACAGACATAGAATTTCATTTTGTGAGATGAAAAGAGGTCTTTGGATTGATGACGGTTATGGTAGGCCAGAAATGTAAATTAATTCATACCATTGAACTGTACCTTAAAAGAAGTTAAAATGGTAAAATTTAGACCTGTTTAAAAAATTAAAAAGTACAGAGGTTTCCTAATTATTAGTTTTTTATTCCTTCCTTGTGTGTAATAATATTTAATGAGAGGACTTTGGCTTTCTAAGATATATTACTGAGACTACACAGTTTTCATACACAGTCTATGAGCTGTAAAACTTGTAATACTTTAAGTTGTAAAACATGTTTGTTAAAGAAAAGTTGATTTGGGGACTTAAATTATAAAAAACAGAGACTAATCAGTTTGATGTGGTTATTTTTGTCCAATAAATGTGAAAATTACTCACTGCTCAATGAGTATCTCTCAATGCAGTCATGCCAGGACCTCACAGTATTTAATACCAAGAGATCTGAGTTTTCTTTGGTAGATTTGATCCAACCACATCTACAAGCTTTATGTCTCCCAAACCTGCAAGGTTGAGTTCTGGGGTTGAATAAATGCACTGTCTTAAGAAAGTTCAGTCTAAGAAGCAAGCCCTACCTACAAACCAAAGCCATGTGTGGGCCACCATTGCTGGGAGACAGCCAGATACCAGCTTCCAGCCAAATTCCAGCCCAGGCTGGGAACCAAGAAGAGCCAAATCCCCCACCCACCCCTATAAGCAACTGGCTGATCTGGAGAAACAAGCTGTGACCAAGCTATTGAGGTGAAATGCAATTTGATGCTGGTGTTTGGTGTTTCACTGACTTTGCAGGTCTAGGGCTGGTGGTCTGATCACCTATTCTGAGGATCACGCTCTGCAGTGTGGCATCTATGGGAGGTCTTCTTCTGAAGGTGGTAGCCATTGTTGATTCCCTGTTGTCTCAATTTGAAGTCCTGTATCATTTTCATTGTTTTGTTGGATTGAGTTTTGTTCTGTTTTGTTTTGTTTCATTTTATTGTGTCTGATGGCATGGACAGCTATTTCAAAGATAGCAAGATAGCAAGACATACTACGGTAACCATTTTGGATTTACTCTTGTCTTATTTTAAATGCCTTGATTGCATTCATTGTTTTGTTTTTATTGGTTCTACTCTGTTCTGTTCTGTTTGATCTTTACTATTCTGAAGGTATCTGCAGCTGCCTTGAGGACTGTGAGCGGCATTATGGTAACCATGGTTGATTTCATATTGCTTTGGAGTCCTGTGTCCCCACTTGCACTGGTTTGCTTTGATTGGCTTTGTTCTGCTTAATCTTGCTTCATTTTACTCTCTTTAAAATAAAAATTTTTAAACTCCTCCCCCTAGAAAAGAAATTTCAATCTAAAAAAAAAGTTCAATCTAAAAGCTATCTCAGGAGACAAGCAGAGAACACAGGCAGGCCACACTGGTCTAACCCGGTGAGCCTTGGTGTCTATGGTAATGATGTGCATCTTGTTGTTCTTCGTCCTCTTCCTCCTCCTCCCTGTTTCCTTCTCCTTCTCTTTCTCCTCTTTTCATACTAAGGGTTGAACCTTAGACCTCCCACAAGTTAAGCAAGTGCTCTACCACTGACCTACTTCCCTAGCCCTGTTAATTTTATTTTGAGACGCTGTCTCACTAATTTTCCCTGACTAGCCACAAACTCACAATCTTTTGGCCTCAGCTTCCCAAATGGTGGGAGTTTAGGCATGTACCACAGTGCCTGCCTGCATTACTTCTTTAACGAGAAAAAAAAGTGTGTATTTATAATCAAGCAATTACACGGTGCTTGTTATGTGCTACTTACTAGCCTTAGTATTTTACAAATACTAATCTATTCAATTCTCTTAACAACCCTAAGATATAAACAATAATATTGCCACCATCCCATTCTGCAAATGAAGAAACTAAGGTTCACAAGAGTTAAGTATCCAGGCAGGGAAAGCTTGGGAGTGACAGAGATGGGACTTGAGCCAGTAGTTAGCTCCTCGGCCTATATCCAACTACTACCCTAACTCCAAGTCAGACAAGATGCATTTTCTTCTTGAGGAGTTCATTTGTGTTACTATAACAAAAGACCTAAGACCAGGTAATTTATAATGAACAAAAATTTATTTTTGCACAATTCTATAGAATGGGAAGTCCAAAAATCAAGGAATTGGCAGATTTGATATCCTATAAGGGCTATTTCCAAGATGGTGCCTTCTTGCCAAATCTTCACATGGCAAGGAACAAAAAAGGACAAAAATTGCATTCCTGAGAATGCAGGAGATGGAAGGGCCAAAGGGCCCTGTTAGTTCCATCAAGACCTTTTATAAGAGTACTAATCCCTTCCGTGAGAACTTGTTTAATTTGTCTTAAGGTCCACCTCTTAATAATTGGGTCTCAGGTTCCAACATATAATTAAAGGGTAATCTGAATTTGCTTTTAAAAAGCTTAAAAGGAATCCTGAAGTGATCCCAAATAACACCAAGTACCTGTGTTCTCAAATGAAGTTTAATATTATTTATAGAAATACAACAAAATCCAATGCCTAACAATATAAAATTTACAATGTCCAAGGCTATATGGATTGAGTGTTGCTTCCCTTCTAAATTCATATGTTGAACCCCTTACCCCCAATGTCATGGTGATTGGAGATGCGGCTTTTGGGAGGTAATTAGGCGATGAGGCCCAATTTCTTGCTTGCTATGTTCCTTCTGTGCACATGCAATTCTTGAGGATGAATGATGCATGGATTCCTGGGTGAATCTCATGAGCTGGGAGATGCACAAGAGTGATCTGTGTCTGTCTTCACCATGTGAGGATACAGCAAAAGCACAGCCATCTGCAAGACAGAAATAGGGCCCTCGCAAGAACCCAACCATTCTGGTATCCTGATCTTGGACTTCAAGCATCCAGAGCTATGACAAACAAATATCCGCTATTTAAGCCACATAAGTTGTGGTATATTGTCACTTGACTAAGACATCCAGCATTTGTAAAAATTAGTAAGCCTGGAAATAAGTATAAAATAAGACTCATAATCATAGGAATAGTCATTCAATACAAATAGATCCAGAAATCATGGAGCTGATTTACAAACAAGAACATTAAAACCATTATTGTTGATACACTTCATATACAAAAATGACATGGAGAAAATCATCAACCTGATGGGTAGAGAAGTCCATGTCATATGTTTATGTTATGTAAAGACAACACACTGAAGTTTTGGTTGTAGTCGTAGACAGAACATAGTGTCAACCACACACTGGTGATGCTGCAGTACGAAAAGACTCTCACAGTCTCAGAGGCTGTCCTGGACCCAGGCTGCTTACAGATGCACTATCATATGTCCAGGTATGGGTGTGTGTGTGTGTGTGTGTGTGTGTGTGTTTGGAGAGGGACCACGGCAGCCATTAAATGCTACTGCCTAGAAATAATGAAGATCACTTTCCTTATAAATCATTGACCAGAATAAGTCACATGGTTACATCCAAATTAAAGGAGTGGGGAACTTAATCTTCCATATGTCCAAAAGGAAAAAAGAAGTGGAAAGTGAACTTTTGAAGTCACTACCACATTAAAAAAAAAAATGAAAGTGAGGCTCACAAAGGTGGAAAATAGAAGCAGGTAGAAAAGATGAAAGATAATATTGTGCACCCCTGCATCCTAGAAAGTAGGATGTCAAGCGATGTCCATGTGATGGGATAAGAAATTAGAGGACTGCGGCCCTTCCAGGGGGAGAACCACCAGTGTCTCCTGAGATCCGCGCCATGTTGGAACTTAGGATGCTGGGAAACCAAGCAACCAGCCTGCCTCCCTGCTAAGCAATCATGAGCCTACTGATGCACGGCCTAGAGTCAAACATCCCACTTCCCCTACCCACCTTCCCCTGTACTCCCGTTAGCAAATGGGAACCAGAAAGCTGAGCATCTCATGGGAGGTTGACCATAGCAAATAAGGGGAATTCCCTTCTACCATCTCTTTGAAGGCCAATATTTTTATTACTGTTTTATTTTATTCTGATTAATGGTACTGCTCTATTCAATATTGTGTTTTGATAAGTTCTATAATGTTCTGTATTTCATTTTATTTTGATATGCATGATTGAAAGAACAACTATTGTAAAGATAATGAAATATACTGTGATACCTATTACTGTTATCCCAGTAACCTGCTGTGAAGTTCTATACCAATTTTACTACACGGTCTTTTAAGTTGGCCATTGACCGGAGCCGCGGGAGACAGGAGGCCAGACTCGAGCAGGATCAGCTCTCAAAGTTTATTGCGTACAGCGAACCGGACCTAACAAGGTCCGCCACCCTCAACGTTGGTTCCTCTTCCGCCGTTGGGGGCAGGAACAACCTCTTATAAGGGGAAGCAGTATCCAATCACAGAGAAGCGCGCCTAACAAGCTGATAGGCTAGCGTCACGGGTAACTGAGCAGGTATGACAATTTGGCGGGCTTGTTCAGGCCGGGAAGAACCCAGAAGCAGGAAATGGGCGCCATCTCAGGCGGCTTCCTACATCTCCCCCTTTTTTATTTATTAAAATAGGATGGTCTGTGGGTCCCTCCAAGGTGTCTATGACCTTGTTGCTGTTAGACACCTAGGAGTGGGCCTACCTTGTAGGCCGAGGCATGAGAGAATGTAGAGGTCTATACCCTGCTGTGCATCACCCTGTTTTGTGCATATCCTTGCGCCAGGACCATGCTCAAGGTGAGTGGTTCATTTTTTCGCAGGGCCAGGCTTTTGTGAACCGAACCTGGATGCATATAGACATTCATTCCTGCCTTCCCCCCAACCTTTGGGGCGGATGGCACTGCAGTACCCTTGGTCTCGCATCTCAATGCCAATAATTTGACTCCGGGAGGGATCCCTGGCCTTATAGGCCATGTATATCTGAGTGGAGCCTGTCTTAGGTTGACCGGGAGGGCTTTTCCCGTCTTACCCGTCATTGGCTTGCCCACTCAGCTCTTATAGCTGATGTTCTGCAATGTGAAGGAGATATGCGGCGGCCTGCTGGCCTGATGGGCCACCTGCTGCCATTTGCATGGCTGCCATGGCTGTGATCTTAACCTGCTGCTGAGTTTGTATGAGGTGATCTAACAAGCATTTAATAACCACAAGCCCCACTAGGATGGCCACGGCAATCAGGATCCAAGTAGTCAGGTTGGGCCAGGAAAACCCCTGACTGGACCTAGTTGGATAATAGGAACCTACAGAATAGAAAAAGCTCCAAACCAGACATTTTAGTTTGTAGATGGTCTCGGGCGCTGAGCGTCGGTCCCAGAAGGGTCGAGTTGACTTGTGTCTGCGGGCTTATCCTCCTGTGCTTTATCAGGAACTGGTGGGGAGTTTACTGCTCGCGTCAATCTTTCCGGGACCCACAGCGGTTCGCGACCTGGTTCCTGTGGGAAGACACAAACCGCACCTCGGGTCCAGCTAATCACTGGATCCGGGCCCATCCATTGTCCTGTAAGGACATCTTTCCATCTCACCAGCCCTTTGTCGGCCGGGGACGGGTTATTGTGCTCCATGGCAGGGGAATGATTATTGTGATTAAGGTTTAAAAAATTTATGGTAAAGAGTGCCAATGATATTCTTCCTTTGGGCATTAGGCCATGGCCTATTCCCTCCTTTTGTTTTTGTAAGACACCCTTGAGTGTCCGATGGGATCGCTCAATGATGCCTTGTCCTTGGGGGTTGTAAGGAATGCCATGTTTAAGAGTGACCTCCATTTGTTGACAAAATGTCATAAAAATTTTGCTGGTATAGGCAGGACCATTGTCTGTTTTTAGTATATTGGGCTTTCCCCAAGCAGCCCAGGCTGCAAGACAATGATTAATAGCATGGGTGGCCCTTTCTCCAGGTTCTGCCGAAGCAAACATAACCTGAGAAGCGGTGTCAACCGAAACATGTACATATTTGAGTTTTCCGAATTCTGGGATGTGTGTAACATCCATTTGCCAAATATGATTGGGGCGCAGTCCTCTCGGGTTAACACCAATAGATTGTTGAGGTGAAGAGATCACACAGACCTGCCAATGCCTCTAAAAGCGCCATGGTAAATGGCGCATTGGGCCCATAAGCTGAAACTGCGTCCTTGATAGCTTTAAGTTGTTTAATTTCTAAGGGCTCATAATATCCTCCTCCTCCCCTGCCTCCTACTTGTACCGGGAATGCATGGAGACCGGAACACTCAAAGGGAAGCCGCGACCATACCCTCTGGTGGAAGGAACGTCCTCCTCCCTCCCCAGATGGGGGCGCAGAAGGCAACCCAGGAAGTAGCTCTCCCTTTAACCAGGGCGGTGCCATAGGTTGTGGGCGCCCTCTGGCGGCCACGGGTGGAGGTGGCAGCCCAGGGAGCAACTCCTCTTCCGGCCACGGCGGTGCAGTGGGGCCTGGCGCCCTGAAGGGGGTGATCGTGGGTCGAGAACTTGCCAAAGGGCGGAAGGGCTTAAGCTCCTCCCGTAAGGCGGAGTAGCTCGGGCAGGGTGGTGTTTGGTTCCCCTTTTTATCTTCCCGAGCCCTAAGTTCCTCTTTTAACGGTGTAGGAGGGTCATGCTTAGCAAAGACGACCTCCTCTTCTGAGCCTTCCGAATCCGAATCAGAATTAGAGCCCTGAGGGTCCTCCGGAGACCCACAATCGGCAGTGGCTCTGGGCTCCTCTGAGCATTCCGATCGAGCTCTATCAAAAGCCTGTCGGGCTGTATTAGCGAAGCGAAAGCAAAACAGATGCAAAGGGAAAAGAAAAGAAAAAAAAAACCCAGCGTCCACTCGTGTGGCGCTCAAAATCTGTTAGGTGCGTCCACCCAACCCAGGTGACCCAGTACTCACCTGTCCCGGGAACCGCTGTATCTCACGTAGCTGATCAGGGTGAAGAGAAGAGGTGCTCGCGGCCTTCCGTTGTTATTGGGCCAGGTCCTCCGTCGTACTGCAGGCGACAGCAATCGCACCTCCCGGCCGAAGAGGCACGTCGCTGAGTCTTTTACCTTTTTCCCCGTACGGGCCACCAGATGACCGGAGCCGCGGGAGACAGGAGGCCAGACTCGAGCAGGATCAGCTCTCAAAGTTTATTGCGTACAGCGAACCGGACCTAACAAGGTCCGCCACCCTCAACGTTGGTTCCTCTTCCGCCGTTGGGGGCAGGAACAACCTCTTATAAGGGGAAGCAGTATCCAATCACAGAGAAGCGCGCCTAACAAGCTGATAGGCTAGCGTCACGGGTAACTGGGCAGATATGACAATTTGGCGGGCTTGTTCAGGCCGGGAAGAACCCGGAAGCAGGAAATGGGCGCCATCTCAGGCGGCTTCCTACAGGCCATAAAAAAAAAGAAATTAGAACCATGTTTACGAATTTATAAGAGTAAACAAGGGAACTACAAATAAGTATACAAATACCAAGCAGAGAGAAAGTAAAGAGTAGTCCATAAAGTCCACCTGCTTGTCTTAGTCCATTTGGGCTGCTATAACAAAAATACCATAAACCAAGTGGTTTATAAATAACAGAAAATTATTTCTCATAGTGCTGGAGACCAGCAAGTTCAAGATCACAATGGCAGAAGAGCTGGAGTCTGGTGATGGCCCCTTTCCAGTCTGTAGGTGCTGCCTTCTAGCTGTGTCCTCGTATGGTGGAGAGGTGAGGTGTCTTTCCTGGGCCTCTTCTACAAGAGCACTGATCTGTTCATGAGAGCTCTACCTTCACAGCCTACTCACTTCCCAAAAGCCCCGCCTCCTAATCCCATCACCTTGACTGCTAGAACTCCAATTTAGGAGTCTGAAGGGATTACAAAGCTTCAGAGCACACCCTATCATTTGTATTTGAAAAGAAAACCAATAACTCTTTTTGATCTCCTATTAACTTGTTTTGAAGTCCTGTAATACTCCCAAGATCTTGTTTTGACTGATTAGACTCTGTTCCATTCTGTGCGACAGTAGCAAGTTTGAAGGTATAGGCAACTAATTTGAAGGCAATAAGATTCACAAAGATGCCCATTCTGGTTTGACTATTGTCTCCTTTGGAAGTCCTGCAATGTTCACAATGCCTAAGTTTTGTTGGTCTTGTTCTCCACTGTTTTGTCCAACTTTATAATATCTAATGAGATAGACAATTCCTTTTAAGGAAACAAGAGACAATGTTGATAACCATTGTTGATGACCTTGTACTCTGTTCTACATCATGTGCTATGTCTATCCTTGGTTTGGACTTACAGCTTTGTTTTGCCATATTTGACTTTATTATCTCCCCCCCAAGAGAGTAATGAGAACTGAGGAGTAATAAAATCCAAAATGTGTAAATTTTGTTATAAAAAAGAGAGGGAGGGAAAAAAAAAAAGAGCTCTAACGGATATAACAACAAGTGTGTTTAGGGATGTTAAATAGCTGACTATATTAATGTTTTTGGATCATTGAACACAGCTGTTTGCAGTCTCTCCGTTTGAATGTCTACTTTGTATTCTTTGATACTGTGATTTGAGCAACTATTTCCAAGATGATATTATGTAATCTATTAACAGGTGATTTCTTACTGTTATGTTTATTTTTTTTTTTGTAGTTCTGTATTATGTGTAACCTTACACTGCTTTGTCTTGTTTTGTGTTTTTCTCTTTTTCCTCTTAAATAAAAAAAAAAAAAAAAAAAAAAAAAAAAAAAAGAGAGGTGGCCTTGAGAGGCTGAGAGTAGAGTTGGGGAACAGGGGTGACCACTTGTTTTTCATGGAAAACTTTCCTGTGCTGTTTAATGTTATCAGATCTATAAGCCACTTTGATGAAATTTTATGATTTCACTTCAAATAATCTGGCCTCTGAAGTCACACCTACAGGTTTGGTCGTACGGCACAAGCTGCCACCATTCCATTTCCTTAGCTTCTATCTCCTTGTCTACAAAGTCAGGGGACTTGATCCACCGCCTGGACCTTTACCTGGCTTAGGTGGATCATGTGTGGCAGAAGCCTGGCATAGTGCCTGGACATGGCAGGTGCTGGTTTGATGGCCAGCACCCAAGATGACATCAGGTCTACTCTGTCTGCCAGAGATTTGGGCCCTGAGTCGTGATGGAGAAGCAGAGCCCAGATTTTCAGAAATTGTCGAGCCTACTGCTTGGTCACAGCTGAGCTTGTGTGGCTCAGGCTGATCCCCGGCCACGGGAGGAATCCGTTTGCGAGGCCTGGACTGGAACTGTCACCTGACTTCCAGCTCAGGGGCTCCGGAGGCCACTTCTGAATCATGACTGCATTTGGCTCTGGACATGTAGAAAAGAGTTGTTTGGGGAGAATTCAAATATTTCCTCTAGTGCAAATTGTTTCTTTCTGAGCTGGCAAATCCAAGGTGTTCAAACAAAGGTCAAAACTGTGTGTTTTCTTTACTAAGGAGAGAGAATGCAGTACAGATTAAAGCATGGGGTGAGAACACCAGCATGGATAAAGGGGAGAAGAGGTGCCAATTTTGATGGCTGACAGCTTCTCTTTATTACGGGAAATAGTTGTTTTTTGGATACAGAAGCAACCTCTTTTTTTTTCTCCTATCAAAAATAGTAGATGGGTTACTGGCTCTGCCTCAGATCCAGTCTGCACCGTCTACGCACGTGGATAAGACCTACAGCAATGTGACTTCGCCCATTTTATGTTCCTCTTTGTGTTTTTCTTGTGCTTCCTTTTGTTTTTTTAATAGAGAACCTTCTTTCACGGCTTCAGTATCCTTTTCCTCTTCTGTACAGAATTCTAAATCCAGGGGAGTTAGAAACCCTGTTAATTTCAGACAGAGAGTTACTAGAATAACAGTGTGTTACCCAATCATCTCCTCTGTCTTCCTTGGAAACTGCTAAAGCCTCTTTGTTAACGTCTTTCTGAGCCGTTTTCTTGACTTTTGATTTGGGAGCTTTTGGCCTCTGCACAGCTGCTTCTCTTCTGCTGGGTCTGCCTGCAGGTTCCAGGACCCCCCTCCAGAGCTTTTGCTGCTTGTTTCAAATTCCATAAAGACGAATCCCTTCAGATCCCCCGTAGACTTATAACATGGCATGGCCACAGTTCCCAAATACTCCTTCAGTCCAGCCGTGATGAACTTTTTTAGGAAATAATTCCTGTAGTAAATAAAAGCCAATATTATTAGAACTAAGTCTTTCACAGCTAAAAGCAAGACTTTACTCCTAGAATGTCAATAAAAAACCAGTAGAAAACTCAGCCATAAAGAATGATAAACTTGAGAGTTTCATAGGTAAATGGATGCTACTAGAAACCATACTCATAAGTAAAACAAATCAAACTTGCATGTGTGAACACCATATTGTCTCGCTAGTGTAAAAAAATGGGGGGCTGGGGATTTAGCTCAGCGGCATAAGCGCCTGCCTTGCAAGCAGGCAGTCGTGAGTTCGATCCCTGGTACCGATAAAAAAGAAAAAGAAAAAAAAAAATGGAAGTGTAAATAAGACCCAAAAGTTACAATGACATAGTAAAAAGGAAAAAAAAAATGCTTAAAGGGGAATTATATTGTTTGATCAATTTTACATGTCTATATCTGGTAACTTGAGCCACTATTTTGAAGATAACAACATGAAATGTGACAATCATTGTTAAATTACTATCACCTTATTGTGAAATTCTGTATCACTATTGTTTTGTTGTTGTTGCTGTCATTTTGCTGTTGTTGTTTTTTTGTTTGTTGGTTTCTTTAAAATAAAAAAGAAATAGAAAATAGAAATAGAAAAGAAATAGAAGAAATAAAAAGAAATAGAAATAGAAAAGAAAACCAACATTTATAACCTGAAAAGAAAAAAAACAGTAGAAATTATAATCTGGAACATTAAGAAGTCATAGAACAAACTAACGACACAGCCAAGCCACTGTACCCTGCCTGTCCTCTCCACCGCGTCTCCTTCCTCAGCTGCCTGGGATCTTTGTGCACCGCCCTGCTGTGCCTCAGGCTGGCCCTCCTGCCCTGGCCGCTCCACCGGGAGGAGTCCTTCTTAGGACTTCTCCTCCAGACTCTGTCTTTGCATTTATCAAGCAGTGTGGAAACCGTGTGTTCCTCCCTGCAGTCACACCCTGAACCCTCAGGCTCAAGCTCACAATACACAAAGAATCATGGCTCTTTTTTGGGAGGGAGAGGTGTCTACATCATTTAGGCCACACGGTGTTTAGAATTTTTTACATTCGTTTCTCAAAACTAAACATCAAGAACATTTACATAAAAATCCCAATTTCTAGCTTCACTTCACAGACTGAAATCCAGAAAGGATGTGTCCCCGGAGCAGTGGTCACCTTGCACTGAGCATGATTTTCCATTTGTCCTCAGCTCCCACTATGACCTTTTATCTTTGCTCGTAAAGGCTCGGAAAGGCTCCGTGTCAGGAGCCATCTGCCATCAATCTCACATTGCTGCTATTTTCTTACAGTAGATCAAAGACGAAAGTGAAATATTTCTTTTACCCATTGCCTCCCTCGTGCCTGGCCTGCGTCCCTCCTTTTGGCCACCAGACGGCTCCTGTAGACATCTGTGCCTCACAGCAGGGAGGGCGTGTCTTGATACGGGAGCCTCCTTCACCCCTGCAGCTCTGCACCCGGTCTGGGGGAAGCTCTGGGTCCTGGAAAACAAGCTTTCTGTAAACTCTTCCTTCTCCTTCGAATAAGTTCATCCCTTCACCAAATGTGTTCTAGGTTTGTCCATGTATCCATTTCCCATCCTCAGTCTTCTCCTGATCCCTGGTGCCCTGGACCCTCTTGTGCCCTTTAGAATGTAGAGTCTACACTGTTATTTCAGAGATGTGACAGAAACACGCTCTTAGCAATTCTGTAAGGGGAACTCATTCAAGCTTTAGGAGAAACCAAGGTAGACCACCGTTAGTCCTCAAACTAGTCAGGACAGTCAGTTACAGATAGGAAAAAAGCGACAATATCACAACTCCCAAATGGGTCAAGGCAAAAGGTTTGCATTAGCGAAATATAAGATCTAACATTCAACAAACCATCATGTGACTGATACAGTTCTAAGAATTATACATTTATTAATTCCTTTAATCCTTTAGAGTGTTTCTTGAAGAAACTAATGGTATTTGAACATTTTGAACCATGAGGGGGAAACACTGAGATTTCAACATGTTTACTTGTGGTCATCGAGCTAAGTCTCGTTGTTTTGTTAATTCACAGCATCGGCACACTCTTCTTGTGTTTAAGGAATTACCAATTTGAGTAGATCAAACCCCCAGCTTGATTCCCACAGAAGAGGCAGCCAACGCCACACACTCACCCCGCCAGTCTCCCTGCACCTAGAACATGAACACGTAGTCTGGGCTCTGCCGTCCAGCTGCATCTAAGTGGAACTTGGCTTTGCAAACTGATAAAAAGAACGGTCTCCAGAAGGCCTGTTGTGACCTACGGGCAGCAGTGGGTGTCAGAACCGGAGGGTCAGCAGGTCCCTGGGCCAATTCTGCTGTGTCATGTGAATGTGAAGTAAATGACATTCCCGCTTCTGAACCCCTGGTTTAGGTTCCCCAGTGATCTTCTCCGTAGCCTCCCAACAGACCCCTTCACGGCCCGACTCCCAGGCATTCTCTGGGTTTCCTGACCACAGTAGGCAAAGGAGGATTTGAACCTGGCTGATCTGCTTCCTAGCATTTATTTGAACCAGGACACTATATTCCTTCTGGAAGTGTTCTGCAGCCTCAGCCTAGACCTTATGTGGTGACATTGGTGGCTCCATCATTTTCTCTCTTCTGTCCTCCTTTTCTGGGCAGGCTTCTCCTTTACCATGCTTTCTCCTCGTTCAGGTACAATGATCAGCAGCAGCTCCAGGCTTACATCCCTACCAGCTCAGAACCCTAGCAGAAAGAGCTCCAGGTAGCTCCAGTCAGTCAGTCTCTGCCGCAGGGTAGGATTGTGGAATCAATGGAGCAGTCAGGTCTCAGTCACGAATCCACCCTGGGCCCAGGGTTGGTCTCCTCCACACCGATAGATGGAGGTTGGAATGGAATGGGGTGAGTCTCTATGGGAAACCATAAGGAAAGGATTCTGGGCAGGCAGAAGTAAGAGCTGCCCATTACATTTCTGCTTCTAAAGGGGAAGAAACTCCAGCTCAGATATACGGATCAATTTATTCAGTCTCATGGCCAGAAATCCTATTAGAGGACACCAATGTCCCAGCTTTTACTATTCTTTTTCCCATTTGGCTTACAAGCTTTCTTGGTTTTGTCCCCTCCCCCCATTGTCCTAATTAAATGCTCCGTATACAAGAATTTAAAATATATAAAGTTATAAGGGAAAAATAAAATCCTTTGATATCTCATCACCATATGATAACTGTGAACATTTTGGTGAGCATCCTCTACAAGTGTCTTTAGGAACACGGGTAACATTTACATAAATCAAAACAAATAATAAACATTCTGTTAATTACAAGCCCTTTTTAATATGATTCTTTTTCTCACCTCATTTCTTCTCTTTTTCTATTCTCCATTCATCTCCCTAGTTTACTCCACATCTTCTGCTCAAGATAACCCACGTTAAGGGCTGGGGATTTAGCTCAGCGGCATAAGCGCCTGCCTTGGAAGCAGGCATTCGTGAGTTCGATCCCCGGTACCGATAAAAAAGAAAAAGACAAAAAAAAAAAAAGATAACCCATGTTAGCAAACCACGTGTATGTTTGCAGACTTTTCTCCAAGCCAGTATCACACACACACACACACACACACACACACACACACGTGCACGCGCACACACAGACACCTAACTCTGATATTAATGTTGAAGACCTTAATGGTGGCATTTTGGCTGCCAGAGTTGTTGTTGAAAGAAAGGAGGGAGAGAGAGAGATCGTACTCATAGAAGGAGTTCTTGAACTTTGAAATTGCCCCCTTGTGCCAGGTCACCTTGCTGGCCTGTCCCAAAGTCACCTCTGACCAAAGCTCCACAGTCAATCCAGGCCAGTTCACCCCTCTTGCTAAGTCCTCCAACACCTTCTCTCATTTCTTTTTATGGATTCTTTTCTTCTTTTTATTGCTCATCAATTTTAACCAGTCCCGGGACCAACTACTTTGCCTTGAGATCAGTAATTCCCAAGAAGCACTACGGACATCTCTGGGAAGGTTTCAGCCACCCTGCGCAGGAGCCCTGTCCTTCCTGACTCAGTTTCTCTAACACTACACGCTTTAGGCTTTATTAAAGCAGTTTCCTTAGAGACAGGGAGCTGGCATTAACCTGGAACCAGAAATCGGTCAGTGGTTACAATCTGTCTTAACTCAAAAATCCAGTTTGCTTGCAAGAGCTTAGAATTTTGTGTGTTTTTGTTTTGTTTTGTTTTAGAGGAAACGTAAAGCTTCTCTTTAAGTGCTCACTACTCGTTTGTTGATGAAGAGTACTTGCTTAGTAAATGGTTGATGGAGAAAGCTGGGAGACTACGGTATGAAACGGATCAGATTAAGGGACGGGACTGCAACCTTATCCACTAGCGCCACCTTCTGGAAATTAGTTATCATGACAGGTCGATATCTGTTCCAGTGACACGAGGGGGCGCTGACTTCTCCAAATCCGAGCAAGGACCAAGTGTAAAGGAAACAAAAAAACTTCTACAAAATCTCCTCTCCTTTGGACCTCTCGGTTATTCTATGAAGACTTTTTGTTGTTGTTGTTTGTTAGTTAGTTAGTTTGTTTGTTTTGAGGTACTACGTGTTTAGCCCAAGGTCTTCACTTTGAGCTACAAACCCAGGCTTTTATTCTGAGATAGGGTCTAACCTGTTAAATTGCCCAGGCTGCGGTTGAACTCATGATTGCTCTGCCTCAGCCTCCCAGGGCTCCCAGCCTCCTTACAGGCATGTACCACCACAAGGAGCTCTGACATTATTGTCTTTAATAAAACACTCTATAAACAGGTTAGTGCTTGTTTTGAGTACCTGAAACACACTACCTACAGTGCTAAATGTTACACTGGCTATTCCCTTCACAGACACTGCAAGAGACAAATACCATGTCTGTCACTTTAGATATTAAAAATTTGAAGTTCACAGGGGCTTATGGTGGACTTACAATATCTAAACAATATAGCTGGTCGCTTCAGACCTGTTCTGAGTTGTTGGCACTCTGAAGTGAAGATTTGTATGCAGAAATCTATTGCAGAGTGTTGTCCAAATTCCATCTTTTGAAAGGAAAATCAAACTGCAATGCAGACTCACTATGTGCTGGCTGATACAGGGAGTGTTCCGAGTTGTGATGGCAAAGAGGCTAAATCCTGACTTACATCAGTTATTCGATGCAAATTGCCCCAGGAAAAGGGAATACACTTGGGTCAGGTTGGTCTCTCCAGCCTAGGACAAATTCTCAAGAAAGACTCAGCTAAAAACTGTTGATAGCCAATGTCCCAAGAAGCTGGGGAATTAGAGCCTCGGCCCTGAAGTGGAGTGTCCAAGCAGTGAATGACAGCACTCTCTCCAGAGCCCTCGTCCCTGTCCTACACGCCCTGGTGCTCAGGTCATGGCTCACCACAGTGCATACGGGTAGACAAAGGAAGAATAATGCATTGTGAAAGAGGGGTCTTAAAAAATAACCGTGTTTCTTCCTGTCACTCATCCAGTGACACTGTGACCCAGGCCATGCTTGCCATCCCACTGTAATACAACCAGTGGATTCTGGTCAATTTATACAGAAACAACATATGAGCTACTTACCGGATCCAAACTATTAATAAAGAAATAAAATGTAATCAACAGCTAGCCAGGCTAGTGGTTGATGATAGATTACTTGACGTCGTCAAATAACAGAAGAAAAAATTGGCTACAGATTGACTAATACATTAGAATAACTGATTTTGAGAAATAGTTTTGTGATAAATTGTTAAAAAAAAAAAACCAAAACATTTCACTCCTCCCGTGTCACTTTCTTGACTGGCCTGTAGATTACAGCCATGCCCACCCAAGCTCTGCTGAGCTGGCCAAGATCAGTAAATGTTCAGAAACATATGATTATTATTTTATATCCCTGAAATTTGAAATGGCTTGTTGTGGAGTACCAGCTGACTGATACACATTTATAAAGTTGTGGAGGATGCCCAATAGATGTGTTAACTTGTGCAGGTGTTTGACTGTACAAGATTTTTCCTTAAACATTGTCTTCATGGAAACAACAGCCAACATCATACCAAATGGACAAAAGGTGAAAGCTTTCACTCTGAAATCAGGAACAAGACAAGGCTGTCCCCTGTCTCCACTCTTAATTCGATATAGTCCTAGAAACTTCAGCTGGAGCAATTAGACAAGAGAAAGAAATAAAAGGAATAAAGTTATAAAAGGAATAAGTTAATTGCAGATGACACGATGCTCTACCTAGAAGATCCGAAAGCTCCACCAAGAGGCTTCTAGATTTAATAAGCAAATTCAGTAATGTAGCTGGTTATAAAGTTGACAACTCAAAAATCATAGAATTTCACAAGTAACAAACTCACTGAGATAGAAACCAGGAAGATAATTCCTTTTACAACAGCATCCAAAAAAAATGAAATACCTAGGAACCAAAGGATGTAACAAAGGATGTAAAAGACCTCTATATTGAAAACTACAGTACTCTGAAAAAGAAGATTGAAGAAGGTATTAGAAAATGGAGAGATGTCCGCGCTCTTGGGTAGGAAGAACAAATACAGTGAAAATAGCCAAACTTCCAAAACTGTTATACAGATTCAGTGCGGTCCCAATCAACATTCCAAAAGCATGTCTCAGATCTAGAGAAGTCATTCCTAAAGTTTACCTGGAGCCAGAAGAGACCTAGACTAGCAAAGGCAGTCAGGGGCCACAAAGACAAGGCAGGGGGTATTGCAATCCCTGACTTGCGATTATACTATACAGCTACTGTGATAAAAACAGTGTGGTACTGGAGAAAAGAGACCCAAAGATCAATGGAACAGATTAAAAGATGCAGAAACTACTCCTGACACACTCAGCCACCTTGTCTTTGACAAAGGTGCCAAATACATTCACTGGAAGAAAGAGCCTCTTTACTAAATAGTGCTGGAAAAACTGACTCTACAAATGCCCAAGATAAAACTGCACCTATTATCTTTCACCAGGCACTAAGCTAAAATCAGAATGGACCAAAGATCTTCATATTAAAACAAACAGTAAATCTGCCGGAAGACAGAGTATGTAAAACTCTTAAAGACGTTGGTGTAGGCAAAGACCTTATGGATGAAACCCCAGCTGCACAGAAACCATCACAAAAAATCAACAACTGGAATCTCACCTGACTGAAAAGTTTTTGTACAGCAAGAATAACCATCAACAGAGTGAAGAGACAACCCACAATGTGGAAGAAAATGTTTGCCAGCTGTTCCTCAGACAAAGGATTACCATGGAGAACATATAAAGAGCTCAAAAAAATCAGTCCTCCCAGATTTAAAGATCCAGTCCAAAATGGGCATCTAAAATGAATACACACTTCTCAGATGAAGAAACACAAACAGCAAATAAATATGTGAAAAAACGTTCAACATCACTGGTCATCTGAGTGATACAAATTAAAATGACAATGAGATTCCACCTCACCCCAGAAAAAACTGTTACTATCAAGAAATATGTGAGTAAAAAGAAACACTTCTCCACTGCTGGTGGGAGTGTAGATTGGCACAACTACTGTGGAAATCAGTGTGGAGACTTTTCAAAAAACTAGGACTAGAGATCCCATTTGACCCCACTGTTCCCCTTCCGGGTATCTTCCCAAAAGAATTAAAAACAACATACCACAGTGAAATATGTACACCCATGTTTATAGTAACATAGCTTGTAATAGTCAGATCTTAGAAACAATCTAAATGCCCATCAACTGAAGGATGGATAAAAAAGATGTGGTATTTTTATACAATGGAGTACTACTCAGCCATAAAGAAGGAAAATTGGAGACTTTTATAAGTAAATGGATGCAACTTGAGAACATACGCACTCATGAAATAAATAAGACACACATGTGTAGCCATCATATTGTTTCATTAGTGTGAGAAGCTGAAAGAAAAATCACATGAATGTGTGTATGTATATATATGTATATAAAAATAGTTGATTATTATACTACTAATTTCTTTGAGTTCACTAAAGAGAAGGATTTGTGCTGGTACTGTTCAGACAATTGAATACAGATGTCTTGTGCTCTGGGTGAGTGATTTGGGGATGACAATGTGCAATATATGTACCATTGTTGCCCTCTGATTGGCATGTTTTCAAATTCTTCTTCTTCTTCTTCTTCTTCTTCTACTTCTTCTTCTTCCTCCTCCTCCTCCTCCTCCTCCTCTTCTTTCTCCTCCTCTTCTTTTCTATTTATCATTGAAATAAAGTGGATTTGGTAAAATAAATAAATACATAAAAATAAAATATAAAAAAAAAGAATTGTCTTCAGATCCTAATCTTCTTATTAGATGTGGTTCTTGGGCCCAGGGCCATAGCTCAGTGGCACAAGTGCTTGCCTAGCAGACACATGGTTGTGAGTTCGATTCCCAGTACCACCACTCCCCCCACTCACCCCCCACCCCACCCCACCCCCCGCCCCGCTCCATGATGTGATTTCTGTACACTCAGGTGGCACAGCTTGGGCCAGGCACTTCCCTCAGCATCTGTGACAGATACTACAAATGTCTCATAATACATGCTTTGATTTCTTATTCAAAGTCACCAGAAACATCAGTATTCCCAAACTATCAAAGAACAGGGCTATGAAATCTGTGAGCTCCCCTGCATGTCTATTAGATAAGGCCGTGAGGGTAATGGGACAGGAAGAGCTTCCTAGAGGGAAAGGCTGTGGCACTCAGGGGACAGGGGCTCTCTTGCTAGAAAGTCACACCAACTCTACTGCCAGGGAAGGACACCTAAACAATCTGGACTCTGAGCAGTACTTAGAGATCATTTTCCTTGTGCCTCAGCAAGTCTTCCCCCTCCAAGAACAAATGTCACATTTCACAATCTCCCTTACAATCAGATATGGCCCCACGCCTGATTTCTGCCCAACAGGAAGTAAATCAGATAATCACAAAGCAGATTCCAGAAACTTCCTTAAGAGAAATGAGGATTGACCCAATATTTCCACCTTTCCCATCAGTCTCATCTTGTTTTCTTCTGGTTGGGTACAATTATAATGACAGGAGTTATTTCAGCCATTTTTGAGTGAGGTGAGTTTTAAAATGGCAGCTTAAGGGACTGGGGATTTAGCTCAGCAGCATGAGCGCCTGCCTTGCAAGCAGGCAGTCGTGAGTTTGATCCCCAGTACCGATAAAAAGGAAAAAGACCAAAAAAAGAAAAATTGTAAAAATGGCAGCTTAACTTCGAAAGACTTCATGGCATTGTCAGGAACCTGGCCTAGATCCCCAGTCTCCCAGGTGGCAAAGTCTTAAAATAAATGCGATAAGTGGTATGATTTTAGGGCTCCAGGAGGATCAAAATCCTCTGCAGAGTTCGGGGACTCTGGCGGCTAAGACGGGATGTCTCTGTGCAGTATTTATTTAGAGTGGAAAATGCAGGAAACTGAACAGATCCAGGGAGTGGTTCAAGGATTTTGCCAAGTAACAAATTATATCTAGTTTAGGAGAACTATCTTATGAGAAGATCTCCATGTTTCATTTCACTACAGGAGTGAAGCCTGCAGCTACAGTGTTTATTTAGGTAACTGGAGTTAGAGCCAGGCATCCTCAGCGGTGATCTTATCTTGCCCTGGCCACGCAGCAGCCCTGCATGTGTGTTCAATTTCAACAGTACCCAACATGACATGAACCACCAAATCAACTAAAAGCTTCCTGTCTCTAGCTTTTACAAGAGATGGTAAACATAACAGCATATAATTTGCGAACGTCACGTGATGACATTCACGATGTAGTTCACAGAGGAACCTAACTCTCGGTTGTTATGGCTTGTGTCTAGATGTCCCCCTCAAAGCCTCATATGTGGGGCCTTTTCAGAAGGGGCTGCAGAATGTAGGATGCTGCAATTCATGGTGCAATGCTAGAATCAAGGGCACTAGGACTGAACGCGTGAGAGGTTGAGTAGGCTGAATAGCATGGGGAGGCCAAAGGGACAGAAAGAGCTGTGGCAGTCCTTTGGTTGCTTTGCTCCACGACCTTCTGATACAGTCTCTCCCCTGTGATGCCTGTCTGCCGTGCCATGCTGCCTTGAAGTCAGCAGACTATGAACTAAAACATCTACAAACCATGAGCTTAATAAATCTTTTCTCCTCTAAATGAGTGTCAGATATTTTGTCTCAGCAACAAGAAAAAGAATTAAGACATCACTTGCTGTAGTGGCCTGCGGTTGACAGTGCACATCCCTGCACCTATTAGAAGTGAAGCAGTCTTTCTCTTGCTGTGTTAGTAGAACAGGAACCTCACGGTTAGGGATTGCTTCATGTCACACACTGTCCTAAGGAAAACATCACTGCTACCATCCACTCCTGGACTAGGTGATAGAATTTCTGCCCCGAACACTATTCTGATCATAATTGCCAGAATAAATATCTCTCTCTTCACAAATTGCTGCTCTCTAACTGCTCACATCTCTAGCCACATCTTGAGTGAGCCCTTTGGATAAGTGGCAGATCTTGTACCTTTAGCTGCAAGGGAGTCACCTGGAGAATATTGATTTATTTTTTAAAACTGTCTTGGGAAAGAAAATATACAAAATTCAGAAAGGAAAGTTTTAAATTGGACTATGGTAAGATTTTTAAAAATTTGTTTTGACTTAAACATTAGAAATGTACCCTCTCTTCCAGGCATGGTGTCTCACCCCTATAATCACAACACTTGGGAGGCTGAGGCAGGAGGATGGTTGTGAGTTTGAAGCCAGCTTGGGGTTACATAGTGAGTCAAGGCCAGCCTGAACTAAATAGCAAAATCCTGCCTCAAAGAGACCAAAAAATTTTTTTATCCTTTCACAGCCCAAAATCATGGTGCCAGCGTGGCCAGAATTTGGTGAGGACTCTTGTTCCAGCTTCTAATTGTCTGCCTCCTTGCTCTGTTCTCATATGGTGGGGAGATAAAATAAGACTACACTTGAAAAGATTCTTAAAACCCATACCAATCAACTAACCACTATGGAATTAATTAGAGCACATAGCAATTTGGACAAATTGTAGAAGTCACAGAACAAAATATACTATTTTAAACAACAAAGATATTAAACATACCTAGAGGCCTGTCTATTAAAAATGTACCAGGACTTTATGAAGAAAACTATAAACATGTACTGTGAGTCATGAGTGGAAGCACTGTGTAAATCACCTTCTTGAATGAGAAAGACATTAAACCAAAAGGAAATCAGCACGTCCTAAATGCATATATAAATACAATGCAATTCCAATAAAATACTTCAGGAATTATAGTGAGTCATAAGATGATTCCAACATTCATAGAGAAGAATAATTTTGCAGGTACAGCAACACAACTCTAAAAAAAATAAAAGTAACAACTTGCTTGACAAGAATCAGAGCATGCAACATATTTCCACAAGCTAAAATAGTGCTAGAATTTACAAGTATCTCTATAAGACGAAAATCCAGAAATAAACTTTATTATAGTAGGATATTATTTATTATATATTAAAATATTATTTCACATAATAGGAAAATAATGGACCATTCAACAAATGCAACTGTTCTAGGCAGGGTGGCTCACATCTGTAATCCCAGCACTCAGGAGGCTGAGGCAGGTGGATCTTCTTGAGTTATAGGCCAGCCTGGATTATAAAAGTGAGTTCAGGGCCAACCTGCACTACATGGCAGGCTGAGACCCTGTTTAAAAAAACAAAAAAAAAAAAAAAAAAAAAAAGCAACTATGGCAAATTGATATCCATTTGAGCAAATGAATTAATTTGATTGTACCACTTCCAAATATAAATCCTAGATGGATTAAAGAACTAAATATAAGATTGAAAGTAATGAAGGCATTAGAAAAAATATAAGAGAATATACTGATTCCCTGATAGTGGAAAGGCTTTCTTTAAACATATTATAAGACAAAAACTAGGGAAAAAAGAGTCATTAAATTATTATATCAACATTTCATATCTTATGATAAAACAATGTGATATACTCTGAGCTGATACTAGAAAAAGGCTATTCAACTCATTAAAAAAGCAACATCTTTTCTTTTTTCTTTTAAGACCAGTTTCACTATGTTGGCCAGGCCATCCTAGAACTCCTGGGCTCAGGTAATCTTCCTGCCTCACCCTGCATAGTTGAGACTACAGACATGAACTCCTGTGCATTGCATGACAACTCATTTTTACAAAACAAGGGAAAGTATTTACACTTACAGAAGAGGAAATACAAATTATCAATAAAATTTGAAAAAATTTTTAGCTTGCCAGCCTTGGGGGGCACCGCACTAGTCTGTGTAGTCTCTCTCTCTTTTTTTTTTTTTTTCTTGTACCAGAACTTGAACTCATGACGTTGTGCTTACCAGGCAGGCACCTACTAGTGCCACTGAGCTATATCCCCAGCCCCTGTATCCTTCTTAGACATGCCTCCAAACCGTCCTGGTGAGTGTGCCGCCTTACAGTACCAAGGGAAAATGGTACAGAGCCTTTGGAGAGCTGTTGGTCAGCAATTCCCTAACTGTATCCACTGGGAGATACATTGACATGCACACACAGACAGCAAGACAAGGACGTCTGCTTTCAAATAGGAAAATACCTTACTCAACAACATTTACAATACTCTATATTTAGATAGTATGGCATGCTATGCAGCTGCTTAAAAATGGGTCTATTCATATTTCATAGAAAGACATCTAAAATGTATTTTTGCGTAGCAATTAAGATCAGAACTATTATAAAAATTGCACCGAGATGACATCTCTATTTCCATGTTTTTATGTCCGCCATACAAACATGAGAAACTTTTCACTGCCAGTCTCAGAAGGAGGAATATACACCCTCACCCCATTGTGACTTGGCCTGATGTCCTGGTTACTTTTCTCTCCTTGCTGAGACAAAACACCTGATAACCAAAATTAGAGAAGGAAAAGATTATCTAGCTTACGGTTTTTGGAGGTTTCAGTTTATAATCAACTGGCTCCCAGGCAGGGTAGCATGGCCAGGGGCAACACCTCAAGGCAGCAGCCAGGAAAAGGAGCCAGAGCAAAAGCAGGGAAGAGCAAGCCTCTCTTTCTTCTACTGCACACACACCACCCCACCTCCAGGACCTGTGTACAACTCACAAAAACCCCTGCGCCCTCCTCTTGCACAGGATGGGGGTATTCACAAAGGAAGGATCCTGGGTTCCTGCTGAGTCTCTCAGTTAAACTCCTAAACTTCTCAAGATGACACAATATATCAAGCATAACACATGGCCATGCCATTCACTTCGGCCAAGGGCACGTCAACAAACCTGCTCGTGAGACTTCCAAGCCGAAGTCTGAAGAGGTTCCGCCATTCTTTTCCTTCCACAGTCAGAACGGCATGTCTAGCTGCTTCTTCAACCCGAATCCAGAGATTCAACTGAAGCCAACTCATGGCAAACATGTGAAGAGTCCATCTATAAATCTTTATTATTATAAAGCACTGAGATTTGGAGGATGCTTGCTACTGCAGTATAACCTAAACTACCATGACTCATCTGCAGCTGTGTAACTGACCCAGAGTTACTTCTGGAAAGAAGGAATGGCATTGGAGTGGTGATCACAGGGAACTTCTTTATTTAACATTTTAGTTTTCTTACAATAAAAATATATCCATGCATCGGCATGTCATAAAATACATTATTTTCAGTGAATACAGCAGGTGCTTTCTTAAAATTAAATGCTAAAAAATATCATTCTTAAAATACATGCACAACACCTGATGAATTAATGGTTCTCTCTGCCCAGCTGGTACCCTGAAGGAGGAGACTGGAGGCGGATAGTTCTTCGAGCTTCCAAAGCGAGAAAAAGCATTGGAGCGTGAAAATGTCTTGCCACTTTCTCTGCAGGTAGAAATCTGTAGAGCCTGGACACACTGTGAAGGTTTTTCTGGTGCAAATTGAAATTCATACTCAGAATCCTTTTTTGTTTTTTGCATTAATAATGCCTGCCTTTCCAGTGACCTTGTTTATATGAGAGAAAGGGTGATTAGATGACCAAAATTCAATTCAGTGAGTCTAGAATTTTGGTCTCCTTTACACACCCTACCCTTGCTTAGCAAAATGAGTGAAAGGTATACAAGTGTTTATACAGATTTGTCCAAATCTATTTTATTCTGTTTCAATGAAAGTCAAAGCCTGACTTGATGTGTATCAAAGACATGTATGTCTGTCTTGTAATTTCAACTTCTCATTTGAGTCAAATAACAACCCTCATGTCTTTGAACTTTACTTTTGAGCAAAATTGAAAGTCGGTCTCCTTAACTCACTGCCAGTCACCAGCTTCGCATGTGTCAGGCAGTTATGGTGACAGCCTCAAAAGTAACAAGTCACTATGGGGATTTCAAAACAAAAGTGTCCTCCTGGGTATCTGCAACTCCAGCTCTAGCCATCAGCTTGCAAGTACCTCGTTCCCTGTACTTGATCTATTTCTGCCTATAATCGCTCTGCCAGTGATTTCTGTTTCTCTACCTTGCATGCAACCTTGACTGAGAACAGGTTGGAAAATAATTTTCAGAAAGTAAACCCATGGAAAAAAAGATGAAAAATAGGAGCAAAAAGAAGAATTAGAATACCATTCTATGAGGTCAAATATCTGAATAGTTCAAGTTTGAGAATAACACACACACACACACACACACACACACACACACACATACACACACCCTAGAACTGAAGAAAGTGGATTCGCAGATGGAGAGAGATCACTGAGACACAGACATTGTGAGCTTCCTGAGATGAAGCTAAAGCAAGTACACATTTTCACATATAAGACACTCTGGCCAAAACTGAACTGGACTCTAATCAAAACCCTAGATCCAACTATCAGTTTACAGGCCATATAAATGATGGTGTCACATTTCAAAAGTGCCATGAGGCTGAGCATGGTGGTGCATGCCCGTAATCCCAGAATTTAGAAGGCTGAAGCAGGAGGATTGCTGTGAGTTCAAGGCCAGCCAGGGCTACATGGTAAGTTCAAAGCCAGCCTGAATCACAGAGCGAGATCCTGTCTCAAAAAAAATAAAGAAAGAAAAGAATCAAAAACAAACAAAAACCCCACAAAACCCCACAAGAACTGGGCATGAGGGTACACTCCTATAATCACAGAGCTCTGGAAGTTTAAGGCAAGAGGATCCCAAATTTAACTTCATCAAGTGAAAGGCAACAATTTAAGACCCTGTCTCAAGGAAGGGCTGGGGATGTAGTTCAGTGTGAAGTCCCTGGATTAAATCCTTAATACCCAAAGAAACAAAACCCAGCATGAAGAGATGGGGGACCCTCAGACCAATAAATTTATGAGGAAAGAAACAGGGTGGGGAACTTGAATAAGAAAGAAATTTAAGTAAATCTTACAAACTACCTGCAGTGTATAGATATTATTTGGATTCTGATCTAAATAAGCCCATATTAAGTCTTTTTTGGGGGGAGATCGAACTCACGACCTTGCGCTTGCCAGGCAGGCTCTTACACCACTGAACTAAATCCCAGGCCCATAAAGTCATTTTTGAGATCAGAAAAATTGAGCCTGGACTCTGTAAGAAATTATTGTTAATTTCCTTAAGTGTAACAATGGAACTGTGGTAATTTTGAAATTTTTTGTTAGAGCTGCATACCAGTATATTTACAATGTAGTGTTATGTATGGGATTTCTTGTAAAATACTGCTCCCCCCCAAAAAGAGTATATGAGGAATACAGTAGGAAAACAAAGTTGGTGATTGATGCATAAAGGGTTACTGTACTATTCTCTAATACTCTATTATTTATTTAAAAATTATAATAAAATGAAGGCTGAGGAGACAGCTCAGCAGCACAGCACCTGCCTGGCAAGCACAAGGCCCTAAAATGGATTCCTGGTACCAAAAAAAAGCAAAATTTTAAAAATGATAATAAAATAAAAGAAAAAATAACAAAAAAGAGAGAAGCAAAAAGGGAAAGAAGGGAAGGGAAAGGAGAAAAGGAAGGGAGGGAAAAGGGGAGGGAGGAGGAGGGAAGGACAGGGCATTCCAAGGTCACTAATCATGACATTTTAGAATATTAGGGCTTTTGAAAAGCTTAAGGAGAGGAAAATAGGCTTTTTACAATGGGGGTGTGGGGGCTATTAGGATTAGAACTCACGACCTCACGTTTGCCAGGCAAGCACTGTGCCCCAGCCCTGCAAAATACAGGTTTTTACAAAAAAATCTAGGATCAGAAAGGCATCAGATTTGGCAATGCCAGAGGAAAACAAGAACAATGTCTTTGCACTAAAGACACTGAAAAAGTGATTTGCAACCTAGAATTTTATATCTGGGCAAACCGTCCACCTGGGAAGATAGAACAAAAATGTTTTGAGATTGGTGACTGTGTCAGTCAGTGTTTACTAGAAGAACAGATTTAATGCAAGATATACAAATACATACGAATTTAAGAGATTGGCTTACAGCGGCCACCCACAGGGTCAGATGTGGAAAAGCACAAAAGGTCTGTCTGCATGCTGATGTCTAAAGAATCTGGTCGAAGTCTTGGGGCCCACTACAGGGTCCCGTGCGAGTCCGTATCAGAAGGCTAAAGGGTCTGTGCTAGAGGTCAGGAAACGACATCCAAGCTAAAGGTGAAGACTGGAGCTCTTCCAAAGAAACAGAAAGCCTTCTTTTTACGTTTCTTTTTACTATACAGGTGCCAATGCTCCCTAGGCTGGGTCTCCACACCCAGAACTTGGCATCCCTTTTAACTGGGCGATTCTTGCTCAAGTTTCAACAATCTGTTAACTATCACTGCAACCTTTGAAGCCTTGTTTCATAGCCATTTTTCCTCAGAATTTCACTGAGGGATAGTCTCTGGAAAAACAGTAGGTTCAATAATAAAGGATACCAGGCCTAGAAAACAGGGCATCCAAACTAAGAGAACAATACTTTCTGTATAGCATACATTTAGAAAGCAACCAGGGGCTGGAGCGGGCTAAACAATTCCAGAAAGATTTCTTCAATAACTTGGATTTGATTTTAAAAAATTATTGTATTTGAATATATTGAAATTTAGAAACATTTCCACTAGAATACAAATTTGGGGTATTTTCTGTCTCATCAAATGATGTAACCCCAAGACCTAGAACAGCACTATGTATGAATATCTGTTGAGTGAACTACAGTAATAGAGAGTCTGTGATGCAGAGTGGTCCCCCAAGATGTCTATGCTTTACTCTTAGCACTGTGAATGTGATAGGTCACATGCAAAAGGAATTCTACAAGTATCATTGAGGGACAGACTTAAAATAGAGGGGTTACCCGGGATGATCTTGATGGATTCAGCCTAATTCAGTCAACAGTCTAATAACATGAAACCTGAACAGCTGAGAATTTTTGTTGCAGGAAAATTCCCAAGTCAAACAGAAAGGAAAACTCTTTGCACTGAGGAGGTAGGAAGGAAGCATTTAATTTTTACATTAGCAGACTGTTTGGGGATCATTCCTAAGGGCAACAGCTCTGAGTTTACAAAGAGTTTAGTTTATATAAAGCACTTAGAAGTGGGAAGTACAAAGCAAGTGACAAAATGTTACCTAATTGGTTACTGCTATTATAATAGCAGGCAGGCTAGTTTTGAGCAGATTTGTTGAAACAAAGGGACTCTTTATCTTATTATAGAAACATTCTGGAAACAAGGGGAGGGGACCCTTACAAGGTGAGCATAATTAAAGGTGTCCTTGACTAGCCTGGGGTGCCTGAAAGTACAGGCAATTACTCTGACTTAGTGGTATTGCAGAGGTGTGCAGCTGGCCTTTAGACATTGTCAAGCTCAATTAAATTCAGCAGAAACTTGGTTAGAGACCTTTAACTGCACTCTAACTTGTATCATGAAATACCTGTAAGTTTGCTATTTTATAAATGTGTTCTTATATTATAATTGTGTCCCAACACTTTGTCCAGCTGGCAAGAAAGATAGTGAAGGAAGAGAAGGAGATGATGTAGAAGGGGAGACTGTGAGGTCTGGGCCGCTGTTGCTGGAGGGGAGAGGGACAGATGGAAACAAGGAATGGACCGCAGGCGGCCTCCAGGCATGAAGAACAGAACCTGGACTACAGCTGGGAGGAAAGTGGCTGGAAGAACTGGAATTCAAACAGCAATCACCACGGGCTTGGGAGTGGGTTCAACTCTAGGACTCCAGAAAAGAAGGCAGCTCAGCGGACACCTCAATTTTAACACTGTGAGACTCCAGGCAGAAGACTCCTGATGATTCACTGTACTCAGGCTTCTTATCCATGGAGCTATGAGCTCAGAAATGGGTGTTGGGGCTGGAATTAGAGCTTAATAATAGAGCCCCAGGGTTCTAACCCTAGCACTGCAAAAACAAACAAAATAGAAAACAGGGGTTGGGGATTTGGCTCAGCGGCATAAGCACCTGCCTTGCAAGCAGACAGTCGGGAGTTTGATCCCTGGTACCAGTAAACAAAGAAAAAGACAAAAAACAAACAAACAAACAAACAAACCAGAATGGGGTATTGTTTTAAGGCTAAATTTGTAGTGATTTGTTACAGCAGCAATAAAATCCAATACAGTGTGGGGTAACCAGTGATAAGAACATAAAAAAAAACTGAGCAAATAAACAAAAACTTCATTAACCTTTGGGAAATAGCAGGGCATGATAGTGTACACCTTTAATCTCAGCATTTAGGAGGCTGAGGCAGGAGGACTGACATGAGTTGGAGGCCAGCCTGGACTAGACGGTGAGTTCCAGCTTGGCCTACACAGTGAGACCCTGTCCCTCCCCAATTTTTTTTTTTTGGAAAATAAAAAGTTGTATAATAAGAGAAAACTACCATAGAGTACAACTAAACAAGGCTATAATAGTTTCATTATTCCCCCTAATGTAAACATTGACTAAACTAAAATTGTAACATAATCTTTTCGGTTTTCTTTTTAAAAATTTTTTTTCACATTTATTTTTTGATAACAGGAATTGAACTCATGACCTCATACTTGCCAGGCAGGCACTGTGCTGCTGAGCTATATCCCTGGCCCTTTTTTATTTTTTTCTCCGTTTTTTGAGACAGGGTCTTGCTATGTAGTTTAGGCTGGTCTTGAACTCACTATATAATCCATGCTGGCCTCAAATTCATGGCAATCCTCCTGCCTCAGCCTCCTGAGTGCTGCAATGATAGGTATATGTTGCTAAGCGTGGCTAAAATCTGATGTTTAAGGCAAATTACTAACTTGGCTGAAGGGATCCCATATACTATAGAGACAAATCAGGGTAATAACATAGTGCTGTATGTTTAAAGGAGTATTTCTGAGTAAAATATATTTTGAAATTATGTGCATTACTTTGATAAAAACAAGAATTCACTGTCTTTTTTGCTCTTTTAAAGATTTTTACACATGTATTCCTAAGGATGTGGGTGGGGAGGGGTACTGGTAATGAAACCATGCGATGTCATTGATGATAAACACATCGTGAGTCAGATGTTAAGTAGGAGAGCACAAAAAATAAAACAGGAAGCGAACATGCATCTCAGGATGTATGAAATACGGCAATTTAATTTTTACATAAAGTAATTATTATTATTACTGATACCAACTTGTGTTTGGCTGTAACACATAAGTAAATACATTGCAAAGCTTCCCTGGGGGTGGACTTGATTTCCACCTTCTCCCAAGTCCACATCATACCACCAGGTCATCTTCCTCACAAAATGGGGAACACAGCGTCGGGATTTGGGGTTTGATAATTACAGCTAGCAGTTTTTCAGAGGGCCAGAAGTTTCTTTCCCTTGATGTCATTCTTTTGGAAATATGTACAGCACATCATTCTCCTTCCCAAGTGCAGTGTCAGACACTGAAACCGTGTATTCCGGCTCTCGGGTAACTTCTGGTCTGGTAATAAGTTTGGTGTCTGCTGTTATCAAATCTAACTTCTATCTTTATACAAAATCCCGCCTTTAGTTGGTTCAACCCAGACTGATGAAACATTCATTGTGGAAAACCGCTGGCTTCTGCAGAGCTTGAAAGTCATCATTCCATCCTGACAACTAGGGAAAAGCTGAACAAGGTGACAATCAACAACCCTTCTCACATCCCTAGAGAACCGAGGTCCCAGAGCAAACTGCAGCCCTGCAAACAGGAGGCAAATACACGGAGTCACAGCTTAGTAAGGACAGAACCTACTGACACGGTAACTGTATAAACATTTAAACAGTATTTATAAACATTAGAGACTCAGTGTGGACTACATTGAGGGTTAAAAAAAAAAAAAACCCAGGGCACATTCTTGGGGTCCTCCACAATGGGCCTCACCACTTTCTCGCAGAAAAGACCTAAAGAAAATCCCCTCATAATTTTGACAAGAGGACAGAAAAGAATACATCTGGAAGGAAGTCCGGAGTACTCTGTATTGTGTAACAAAGGACTGCCCTCAGATGAAACTACTGTAGGACCTTTATCGGACATGGGGGGAAGGTAACTAAGACAGAATCAAAGCATGGGAGAGTAGGGGGAGCCATGGCCCGGCATGGCAGCACACCCGTGTAATCCCAGCACTCAGGAAGCTGAGGCAGGAGGGTCACTGTAAGTGTGAGACCACTCTGGGCTATGAAGTGAGCTCAAGGCCAGCATGAACTGCACAGTGAGACTCTGTCTCAAAAAGACCAAAATTGAAGATGCATCTCAGGAAGTATGGCCTAGCAAAAAACTCCAACAATAGGGCTGGGGATTTAGCTCAGTGGTATAAGTACCTGCCTTGCAAGCAGGTGGTCGTGAGTTCGATCCCTGGAACTGATAAAAATGAAAAAGACAAAAACAAAAAACAAACAAACAAAAAAACTCCAACAATAACAACAAAAACAAAACAAAACCTATCCCTCAAACCGAGATAAGATTATGGAAGTTGATCCTCACCAGTACCTCACCTCCACATCAACAGAGTTCCAGTATAAAAACAATAGATTACAACTAAGAAAGCCACAAAATATAGACTTTATTTCAGAAAGGGTTTCCAGGGAAACTCAAAGATAACAGGGGAGAGAAAAACAAGGACATCAGAGGAAATTGAAGCTTTTGACACAGCTGTAGCAAGTAGTAAATATAGCCCAGCTCTTAGCCAGATAAACATAAAACCACCAGAGGCCTCTTTACCTTAGTTCTTATTACTGAATACATCATACTTGAGTATCAAAAAATTATAAGGCATGCTAAAGCAAGAAAAGAAGGAAAAAAACATACTCTGAAGAGACAAAGCAAGTATGAGGAGCAGATTCAGACACAGTAGATTTGGAATTACTTAACCAGGAATTTAAAATTATTGATTGACATCCTAAGGGCTAAAATGGAAAAAGTGGACAATATGCAAGAGTGCAGACACCCAACAACAGATGCAGACACTCAGATAACCCAAGAAAAGAAGTACCCAAAGCTCAGCATCTAGGAATATTATAGTCGAACTGTACAAAATTAAAGACAGAAAAGACATTAAAGAGTATGTATGTGGGACCAGGGATGTAGCTCAGGGGCACAAGCACCTACCTGGCAAGTATGAGGTTGTAAGTCCAAGTCCCAGTACCAAAAAGAAGTGTGGATGTGTGTATCTTTACCAAAGAGGTTAATTTTTAGTGTTTGTTTAGAGACAAAGTCTTGCTCTGTAATTTAGGCTGGCCTTGAACTCACAGTACTTTTCCATCTCAGTCCCTCAAATCCTGGGATTATAAACTTGTACCACCACACCCTGCTTCCTTGTCAAAAAGTGACAAATCTGCCAGGGATTTAGCTCAGCAGCGTAAGCACCTGAAGAATCATAAGAAATTCTCTCAAAAAGTCATGCAAACAAGAAGAGATTGAAGTAAAATGTTTAAGGCACTGAAAGCAAAAAGAAAAAGAAAAATACCCTGAATTCTGTTTATGAGGATATTATTCTTCAAAAGTGAATAAGGATTTTCTTGAACAGAAACTGAAATTTGTCTCCAGTAAACCTGCCTTGTTAGACATCTTAAAAGAAGGTCCTCAGAATGAAAATGAACAAGTCAAAAAGTTCTATCTACACAAACAGTGTTAGTGAGAAGTAAATGAAGGCAAAATAAAACCTTGCATTTTTCTTATTTTTAATTGATTAAATAGATGTTCATTTAAAATAATCCAATGAAGGACTGAAAAAGATGGTGGATAGATAACAACAGCTACAGAGGCTCTCTGAGATAGCCAACTTAGATTCCAAAAATAATACAGCATGGGGAGCCACAAACAGAGGGAGATACACCCTGCCAACACATGCCCTGTTCCTCATGCCCACCCTAAAAACACACACATGCCCCATTCCCCAACGTCACAGCAACACACACACACACTTACAAGGGAAAACCCATCAGAATTACAGCAGACTTCTCGGCATACACCATCAAATCTAGAAGAGCGTGGGGCGAAATAATCCAAGCCAAAAGACAATAACCTCCAGCCAAGATTGATATATCCTCTACACTATCTACTGTCCCTAGAAATTAATGGAGAAACAAGGTGCTTCCAAGATAAAGAGGAACTAGGGGAATTCACAACCACCGATCCAAATCTATAGAGAATATTACAGGACATACTCAAGAGAGAGAAAAGCAAAAAAGAGAGAGAGAAAAGCACAAGGATCAAGGATTTCAGGAACAGTGGCAGAGAGGCCCAGTGAATGGAACAAAAAGCAAAATCAAGAAGACAGACAGACAACTAATGATGGAAAAAGAGCACAACAGAAAGGAGGCAGAGAAGGTTGGATATAATTTCTAATATAGATGGCCTAGATACACTAACTAAGGGAAAAAAGAATCACAGGCAGAGTGGATCAAGAGGTAGGGTCCACTGAGAGGATCTTTATAGGAAATATAATTAGCCTGAAGAAGGTAATATGGACCAAAATCAAAAATGAAAAAACAGAACTCGATGTGATAGGGAACCAGAGAGTAATAGGGGTAACTGGACCAGTATTTATGGATAGGTTGAACAGACAGGCTTTAAATAAGTGAAGGAATACAACTAGAGATCAAGTCCAGCAGTGAGAAAGTTCAGAAACACTTAGGTAAATAGCAGGTAGCCCCCCCACACTATAAAACCATGAGTGTTGGGGAGACCCAAAAATACACAGTTCACCCTGAGGGAGTGAGAAGGGAGGAATAGTCTTTAAAAAGACAGAAGATATAGCTAATAGTGTTTCAGGAATTAAAACCCTTGTTACTTGTACCACCCTGCTTGGATGGAATTTGTTCTGTCCTAGTTTGTATACAAGCACTGGATCTGAGGGCACAGACAGCTGTCCCGAAGATATCAGGATATAGCACAGTGGTCATCTTTAATTTCCTATTAACTCAATCAGGATCCCTGTATGACTTATACTGTCATATCATGAGTGAGCTTAGTTAAATCTGACTTGTTTGATTGCTGCTTATTATTGACAGATTTTATTCAAAATTGTTAGGTTGCTGGTATCAAGTTGAGTATAGACAACTATTCTGAAAATGACAATGATTCACTATGATACCCATTCTGATTTTTATTACTACCTGTTTTTGTAGCTCTACACTATCTACAAAGCTGTATTTCTATTAATTCTGTTATGTACTGATATATTCAATTATACTTTATCTGATGATATAGCCAATTCAGTTGATAACAAGAAACAGCACAGTGACCATGGTAGAACTCCTTATACAGAAATTTTATATCTTTTTAGTTTTATGTGTCTATAGGAATATGTTTTAGTTCTGTCCTGCTTTGTTGTATTTCTCCCTCTAATATAGAAAGGCTAGAAATACATGTTAAGACTCATGCTTGCGTAAAACCTATAAACAGTTTATGAGAACTGATCTTATGACCCATGATGAAATGAACAAATACTTTGAAGGAAAGAAAGGGCACTGCAGTACCCAGTGCTGATTCCGGAGTGTTATGATGTGAAATCCAGCAATATTATTAACCTTTGTTCAGAATGATTTTAATCTAATAAGTTTTGTTAGGTCTCAACATAAATGAAGATATGGATAGATGCGTACATGTCTAAGTGTATAGGATTGATAGCCATAATACTTAGTTTTTGTTGGGTAGCTGAACCAAACTGTTTGCAGTCCCATGGTTGAATTCCCATTTATTTGTTCCACTTTTGTATCTTGAACAACTATCTGTGGGGGGAACAATATGTGTACATCAACTACTGATTTATTACTGTTTATTTCTTTTTTTTGAAAGTATGTACTATTTCTGCCCATATTCTGTTTTGGTTTGTCTTTCATAAAATAAAATAAAATAATCCAATGAGTATTGGGTCGATACAGCATATGGATAAGTGATGTGTGAATGACAAGCAATGTTATAAATGAAAGCAAGAAAGAACTGGGAATATTTTGCTTTAAGTTACCTGTGCTACCTATAAAACTGTATAGTACTATTGGGAAAATGGACAGAGACTTCTGGCTAATGTATACTAAAATTTCTAAAGCAATCACTAAAATAATTTTTAAAAGAAGCATATTTGACAGGCCAAAAGATAAAATGGCCTGATACAAAATACTCAAGAGAGATGATGGAAAAGGAGAATATTAAAAAAGAAGCAACAGCCAGGCACGGTGGTGACACATGGTTGTAATTCCAGAAATTCGGGAGACTAAAGCAAGAGGATCACAAATTTGAGCCCAGTCTGGGTAATCTGGTGAGAATTTATCTCTAAATCAAAATGAAAAAGGCTGAGTTGGGTATAGCACTCAAGAGGCTGAGACAGGAGGATCCCCTGTGAGTTGGGAGGCCAGCCTGGGCTATGAAAGAGTTCAAAACCAGCTCAGACTGTATAGTGAATCTTTGTCTCAAAAAGACAAAAAAAAAAAAAAAAAGCTGGAAATGTGGTCTAATAGGCTCTTGCCTACTATTGGTAAGGCACTCGATTTAAGTCCCAATAAAACACATGTGCACATACACATGAAAAGTAAAGCAAAAATGTACAGAGAGAAAAAGGTGAAGCCATTATTGGAGCTGAGTTAGGGCGTTCATCACAGCTGTATTATTAACGGGCAGATCCAGTGAGCAGAAAAATCCGTGAAAATATGGGTTAACTGAACAACACTGTCAACTGGATCTCATTGAGTCAAAATACTTCATCCCCAAACAGGAGGAAACACTTTCTTCTCAGGCTCATATGAAACATTAACCTAGATAGACTATACTTAGGACAATAAAGCACATTTTAACAAAATTAAGGGCCTAGAAATCATAAGAATCATAACACGATGGAATCAAATTAGAAATCATTAACAGCTGGAAAATCTCCAAATTCTGGAAATTCCACTTGCAAATAATTCATAGGTCACAGATGTCTCAAGAGAAATTTTTAAATATTTTTAATTAAATCACAATCAAAATTAGGGGAAGCTGGGCATGGTGGCACACGTCTGTAATCCCAGCACATGGGAGGCTGAGGCAGGAGGATTATTGCAAATTTGAGATCAGCCTGGACTGTGAAGTGAGCTGAAAGACAGCATGAACTACAGAACAAAACCTTGTGTCAAAAAGACAAAGAAAAAAAAATTAGGGGAAACAGGTCATGTACCTCTTAGAGAAGCAAAGAAAGAGCCAACTATTGTCTACTACTATACCAGACTGAATGTGCCCAATCTTGGAAGCCACAAGATTGGGACTGGTTAGTACGCAGATGAGAGAAAGAACTGTGTTAATCTAAGTTTCTACCATAGGAAACTCAACAAAGGGTATATAAACTCAAAGCAAGAAGTAAAGAAATAATAAAATTTCAACAGAAATCAAAGGAATTGAAAACAATAGAGAAAACTAACGAGACTGTCAATTGGTTCTTTGACAAAAATGAATGAAATTGAGTAACTTTTATCATCAATTTAATACCATAGATAAAACAGATAAATTATTTGATTTTTTTTTTTTTTTTTTTTTTTTTTGCTTTTTGAGACAGAGCCTTACAATGCGGATCAGGCTGACCTTGAACTCACTACGTAGTTGAGACTGGCCTTGAACTCATGGCAGTCCTTTTGCCTCAGCATGGGCAGCCTGAGTACTGGGACTGCAGGTGTGCACCACCATGCCCAGCAGGATATATTCTTTGAAAGATACAAATATCAAAAGAAGGAAAACTTGATCTGAATGACTCTACATTTATTTTTAAAATTGACTGAAAAATTAATAGTCTTCCAAAAAAGAAAGTATCACACCAAGATAATATTAATTCTACCAAATATTTAAGGAATAAATGAAATGATACCACTTTATCACAATCTCTTCCAAAAAACAGAAGTTGAGTGCATACTTTTTGCCAGTAGTACCCTAACACCAACCAGATGAGGACTTTACAATAAAGGGAAATTACAGACCAATTTCTCTCATGAACTTACATGTAAAAACTCTCAGCAAATTATTAACAGATCAAATATTTCAATGTAAAAAGTAAATTATGTCATGCCCAAGTGGGATTTATTCCAGGTATGGAAATCTAGCTCAAACTTTAAAAACTAGATGAGAATGGGAAGGGGGTGATGTAAACATTTTTAAAGATGTATTACACACATATACCAACTATTTATGATAAAGAAACTAAAGAATGTACTCCATCACAACAGCAGGCTAAAGGAAAAAACTGTATCATCATATCAACGAATACAGAAAAAGCATTTAACAAAACCTAACATAATTATTATAAAAGCTCTCAGCAAATTAGAACTAGAAAGAAAATTTCCTAAATTTGATAAAGAATATCTATAAAAATCCTGCAATTATCATTCTACTTAATGAGAAATTAGATACTATCTTATCTAGATCTGGATATCTACATGTAAAAAAAATGAAGTTAGACATAGACCTTACTCTTATCACAAAAATTAATCTACAATGGGTCACAGACCTAACTGTATGTTATAGCTTATACATTGCCAACTTGAGAAGTCCAAAAGCTAAGCTAAGCTAAATAATTCAGCAGTTCTATATCCTGGGGTGTAAAGAACAAACAGTTACCATTTTAGGATATTGTTCATTGTGTCAAATTGAGAAGGTCTGAACTTTAACCTTAAAGTGATTCAGCACCAGCCAGGGTCCCTAGTTTGTAACGTCTTCAGCCTGTGCAGGAGGAGGGCAGGCAGGTGGTGTGAGTGCTACACCCAACCCAGAGGAGCAGCCTGCACACAACAAAAGGCAAATGAGGAGGTACCAGATCGCTGCTTATTCAGAGGAGCTCTTCACCTTTAACTTGGACTTGACTCCTGGCTTCTGGCACAGACTGTTTGGGTTTTGCCTGGGACTCTTCAGCCTTCCATCATAGACCTCCTGATACTGCCTTGCACGGGACACTGCAGTAAGCTCCAGCCCTTGGGCTGGACTCTTCAGCCTCTAGGGTGCAGACACCCTCTGCATGCCCCCTTATTCAACTTTGTGGCTGACCATTGTAAGCCAATCTTGTAATTTCTTATACAGTTGTATATCTTGTGTTATATCTGTTTCTCTAGTAAACCTGTAAAATATAAACCTATTTAACTTCTAGAATATAAGAAAAAACTCTAGGTAATCTTGATTTTGGCAATGAATTTCTAAATACCAAAATTATGATACACAAAGGAAAAATTAGTAAGCTAGACTTCATTAAATTTTTAAATTCCTGCTCTGGGAAGTTGCCATTAAGAAAATGAAAGATACTCTGAAAAGTGGAAGAAAATCTTTCCGAAACACATATCTAATAAAGAGCTGTTACATAAAATATTCAACCCTTAAAATGCAACAATAAGACAAACAATTGAATTAGTATATGAGGAAAAATTTGGAACAGACACCCCACCAATGAAGATACTCGGTTGGCAAATAAGCTTATGAAAGGATGCTCAATATCATGTCAGTGGGGAATTGTAAATTAAAACAAGACACCATTGCAAAGCAATTTAAAGGGTTAAAATCCAGAAAAACAAAATGCCTGTAAGATGTTGGCATGCATGGGGAAGAAGTCCCTCAGTCTCCCTCCTTCCCTCTCTTACACACACACACACTCACGCGCACACGCGTGCACACACACACACACAGCTAGTGGAAAAGCAAAATGGTACCGCCACTTTGGAAGAGTTTGGTAGTTCCTTACAAAGCTAGACATTGTTTTAACATATGATCAAAAGTCATGTTCCTATTTAATGAAAAATTTATGTGCAGATGAAAACCTGCACACTGATGTTTATAGTATTTTATTGATAATCATCCAAAGTGGTGTCCTTCAGTGGGTCTATTAGTTTTTTAGGGCCGAGGTACCATAGTCTCAGTGAAGGTGAACCTTTCAGAGCTTTCGGTGATAACAAACAGATCACTGCAGGACACTTGCCAATAGGTTCACCACCCCTAGGCTAGGTGAACCATGATTTATGGCACAATTTAAAACACAATGTCTCTTAACTTTAGCTCACATCCAACTGACTGCATTGAACAAGTTGAAACTTGTCATGTGCTCGGGTTCCATGTGCCACTTCTCCTATTGAAGATCTCACCTATCGCTCGACAGCAGTACTCACGGGTATCTTTTTTATTTATTTATTTATTTATTTATTTTTTAAAAGCCAGTCAAATTTAGCAGTGGGGGTGGTGGTGGTGGTATACCAACTTTAGTGATGCTAATGTTAATAAGGTCTGATAACCCACTGCCATCGGACCAGCCTCATGGCTATCTTTTTTAATCACACCCCATACATCATATCTCACATTTATCAAAATCTATTAAAGTATATAAAACAAAGAACAAGCTCTAATATAAGTTGTGGACCTCAGTTAATGATATGTTAATACTGGCACACCAATTATTTTAAAATGTACCACAGGAATACAATGTTAATAAGAGGATCATCATTCTTGAGGGGTGGGAAGAGCTGAATATTGGAACTCTGTATTGTCTGGCTACATGTTTTCAAACTGTTGAAAGCATCTATTAATTTTTTAAAAATCCAATGCTAAGCTGGCACACACCTATAATACCAGCTACTTGGGAAGCTGAAGCAGGAGGATGGCAAGTTTGTGGCAACATGAGTAACTTAGCAAGACCCTCTGATTAAAAAATAGAAAGGACTGGGGATATAGTTCAGCAGTGAAATGTCCTTGCGTTTGAGCCCCAGTACTACCAAAAAAAAAAAAAAAAAAACCCGATGCAAAAGATACTAAAGACCAAGTATTTCCTCTTGAAGGTGTTCTTTTGCTCTCTCACTGCTCCTAATTTGGGATGAGGACCCTCTCGTAATACTCTGCACATAAGATTCATTCTGTGGCTATATCTACACAGCATATTTTAGCATCTTTGTGTGACTGTCAGTTACAGTTTCTATCTTCCCAGAACATCCAGATGGTGAAAGGAGCTAACACATGTGACTTTAGTAGGCACCTGGAGAGGCCCAAGGGGCGCTCCTTTCACTCAATGCATCAATGATGCAACTTGCCTAACCACTGAGCCCTCTGACCCACAAGGCTATTTTCTAGATGGGGACATAAGACAGAGTCATATTAAAATTTACTGCAATCTGAGGCAGACTCTGGATTACTGGTCTTCAATCTCTCAAAGACATGTCTAGGGGAGTTTTGGACTAGGAAACCTCTCCAGTGATTTTAATTAAAATTCTGCTTTTTATATTACACAATACACTCCTTGAACTTGCTCAAATTAAAAGGTGGTGTAATATTCACTTTAGACCATATGGCATCGTTCATGGCTCAGGGACACAAATGTCAGTACCACAGATAACATAAACGATAAGGCAGACTAAGAAAGGATCTGACAGTTTGGAAAGCTCCTGCCCAAGCAAGAGCAGAAGTCACTTGTTGGCCTCAGCCAGTTATTGCCATAAATAAGGGAGAGAGGCAGCTTTCTGTCCCCAGAAAAATCTGGTTTTTAACTGTGGCAATTAACTCAAGGTGTTTAGAATATTAGAATGGTACACTGGGAGTAAAAAGCCATACAAATGAACTAGTGTATTTATGACATGGGAAAAATAGCAGCGTGAGGGTTAAGGAGGCTTCTGGAAAAACCTTGATTTTTACTCAGAGCTACTGAATTTGAAGGATCATCAAAAGATTTAAGCAAGGTGACCCAACTAGCATGACATTTAAAAAGATCATTTAGCGGTCGGTGGGGGCGGGGTTGGGGGTTGACAGCTGAGTGGTGAATTAGAAGTTTACAGTTAGGCAGGGGTAAAGGAGAGATGACGAAGGCCTACTTCACACTTTCTCCTACCACGTAGTACACTCTGCACGAGCAGGGCTTCTTCCTATCTTGCTCTGTGTCTCCAGCACTAAACCGCAAGCTTACTCATTATCTGTAGAAAAAATGAAACACTGTGAAGGCGTGACGGTTCAGACAATTTGAAGGGCTGGGTTTAAGAGCCAACTGCCAGGAGAGTACACTGTTGGTAATGGTGCAGGCAATCATGGGACTCGGAAGCCCTGGAAGCCTGTTTCCTTCCCCGAGACTTCCCATACAGCTTTGGGGGGGGGGGGAGTAATTGTCAAATAAAGACATAAAATACACAGGTTTTTTTTTTTTTTTTTAATCTTTGCTGTGTTGGATTCCTACGATATGTGGCTCCTTAAGTCATTTAGTGATGATGAACCTCTTAAAGCTTTCAATGAAAACAAACAGGCCGCTGTGGCATGCGTGCCATGGGTTCGCTACCATTGAAGGGCAATCCTAAAGGCTCAGAAAGACTGAAAAGGATTGGGTGAAAATGTAAGGATGAACCATTTCTGGACTGCAAATGGGACTGACTTTACCCTCCAACCACGTTAAGCTTACTTTCAGGTTGGAGCAGGGACCTAAGACCCTCGGGATTTCTGGCCCTGGCGCGTTCCCAACCTAGCTAGCGGACAATTCTTACGCTAAAATCTCCCAGTCCTCTTGGCCTCCACACACACACATTTTTTTTGACTACCACCCAGCTCCGCCCTTTCCCTTCCACCACCTCTTCTAGTTCCCCCGCCCTACTTCCTTCCCCTCCTCCCTCTCCTCCCCCCCCCCCCTCCTAGCTCCCGCGCTGCAGCCCTCCCCCGCACGCTGCAGCCTGGTCCTCCGCTCCTCTTCTCCTTCCCTGCGGTCATTGCTCCTCCTGGGCGGTTCAGACAACCCCGTGCTTCGCTTGTCCAATGAGGAGACGGCATAGGGCGGGGCGGGACTTGGGCCAGAGCGGAAGCGGTGGCCGGAGCGGAAGTGGAGCTGTCGCCGCCACCGCCGCCACCGATTCCGTAGCCGGAGTAGCTGCCACTGCTGGCGCCGCTGCAGCTGCCGCCACCGCTGCCTTTTGAGGAGTGGGCTTGGGAAGGAAGCGATCACCGCTCTCAGCTTTGTCGGAAGCGCCTTTGCCCCCTACCGTCCTCCCACGGTGAGTGCGGCGCCAGGCCGGCCCGCGGCCCCCAGGGGCGCAAGCTCGGAGCCCTTCAAGGGCGGCGGCCACGACATCTGCCCTGTGGGTGGGTCCTGGTTGTACCCGTGCGCCCCCACCTTGGCCCCGCGCGGCCCGCTGGTAGCGCGGGCCCGGCCTTACTGCAGCCCCTCCCTGTTTCCGGGGCTGGGCCCTCCGCCTCCTGGAAGCCCTGGCCTCCCTGGCCGCCTGCGGCCCTGCCCCGCGGGCGGGGTGCGGCCCCGAAGTGCGCTGGGAGGGACTGGCGGGCCACCGGTGGACCGCGGACGCTTCCTTCACTACCCAGTTTCGTCTCCCAGGAGGCCCCTTCCCCGCGCCCTGGTCAGCGAGGACTGGCCCTTTGGGTCCTGTCACCTCTGCTGTTTGTCTTCTGGTTTCCGGAAATTGAGATAAAACTAAAGGCGTGCGAATTCTGAAGCACAGATGCTCCCATTGCATTCTCCCTGGATGAGTAAGGAGTTTAATCTTGGGAGACAGCGGGGAGAGGGTCTCCCCCGTCCACTTTTCAGTAAAGCCATTTTATCACCCTTTACTGGTTTTGAAGCCTGCTAAGACTCTAAATTCCCTGGAAGGGCAGAGTTGAGGTTTGAATCAAGAGATGAATTTGTTATAACCGGTTACTGAGTCAGGCTGGATCTCGAGGGGAAAGATATCTGAGGCTGAGAACCGCAATATTGTTTCATGGTGTTTACCGTCATTTAATAACGGAACCTTTTGTGTCCTTACCCAAAATTTCCCCCATAGACATTTTTTTCCGTGTGAAATTTGCTTGGCAGCCTCTCTGGTGGTGAGGAAGGTACATCTTTGTCTATTGCAAATGGAGAACTTGCGTGTAATGGGATTTTCAAGGGTGGCAACCTTGGTAAGACAGTTTGCCACCCTTTCTGGAAAAATGTGTGTTTCTAGTCCTTGCTCTCAGTGCAGCTTTTCTGGGGTAAGGCCAGATAGCATCACGCTCTGACTTTACTTGCCTTGTGTGGGAGATGGAATTTGGCAGATGATGTTATGAAAATAGAGAATCAGCAGGCCACAACAGCCAAAAGAGAAAGGTGAAGCTTACAAGAATATAAAAATTGTCTGCACTTTTAATTGTTCATATGTAACCACACACATAGCAGTTCATAAAGCAAACAGATAGGTTACTCAGCTTTTTGTATTTTCCTGTTAGACATTTGCACTGTATGTATCAGTATTACTTGGTTTCTAGTGAATTTCTTTTTGATTGCTTTCAGTGCACGTCATTTTTTACCCATGTGCTTAGCCCTCGTTTTCTTGGATCCATATGTTTAGCAGCGCATAGTGTGGTATGTGTAAAACCTATTGGTTTTACTGCACCCAAGTTAAAATTTTAAGCAAGGCCTTCAAAATGGAAGACTAAAAATGCAAGAGGAATTTGCAGAATTATTTTCCTAGCCTCTGCCTGAGGTAAGAAACCATTCACCCATCTTACAGATGAAAATCTTTATGAGAAATGAGGTGATTTGACCTAAACCACACACCTAGTTTCACACTGAATATCCTCTTTCATCTGTATGAAGTATTTATGGACTGTCAGCCCCTGGAGCATGGCTCCTACCCTATAATCTTCTGTAAACTCCTCATCCGGCAGTGCTTGTGTTATATTGAAGCCATTTTAGATTTGGAGCTCTTATAGATCAGACCGGCAGCGTCTAAAAATCAGGATAAACAAATTCCCTTGATACCAGTTCCCTAGGCAGAATCTCCAGAGATTTTGGCTGCTGTGAAAAGTGCATTTTCCCCCATTTGGCTGTCAATTCAGGAACTGAGCACTGATTTGGAGGTAGCTAAATTTGATTCTTGACTGCAGTATTAGCTAGTTAAGTGATCTTTAGCATGTTAATTCCTAGCTCTTAGTTACTCAGTCTCCAGTTATCATGAGGTCTTTTTGTAAAGGTAAGATACTGAACATAAGCTTTGATTGGGAGGGGACCCTTTTTGAAACAGGATCTCCCTATATAGTTCAGCCTGGCCTTGAGCTCATTTTGTAACCCAGACTGGTCTCAAATTTGCAATGATCCTCCTGCCTCAGCCTTCCAAGTGCTGGGATTACAGCTTTGCGCCGGATTTTGATTTTGTTTTTTAACCAAAATTGACTTCTTTTTTCCTAGGTTACATTCTGGTAAGAGTCAGCCTTGCTTTTTGTAGATATGTTGCTTTGAAAAATTGATGTATTATAAAATTTTTATTTTCCATATAGCGAATTCAGTCTTTTATGAGAGATTTTCTTATCTCTACAGTGCTAATGATAATGCACTGTTACGTGTTGTGATAAGTTCAGTTAACATAAACATCTGGGATACAGACTTTTTAAAAAAAACAAAATCATGTGATGGCACATGCCTGTAATCACAGCACTCGGGAGGCTGAGGCAGAAGGATCCTTGGAAGTTCGACACCAACCTGGGCTACAAAGTGAGTTCAAGGCCAATCTGAGCTGCATAGCAAGACCTTGTTGTGAAAAGAACAAAAAACAAAAAAAAAACTAAATCAATTTATTTTTGTGGTACTGGGGATTAAACCCCAACACCCTATCTCTAAACTGCATCCAAGCCTCTGATTTTTTTTACTGATTCATAAAAACATGACAATTATACATATTACTAAGTAACATTAAACATTTCTCTTTCTTTTTTGTGGTCCTGGGGCTTGTATCCAGGGCCTTTTGTACTAAGCTACCTCCCTAGACCATTTTAATTTTCATATTTTATTTTGATACAAGGTTTTGCCAAGTTGCCCAGGCTGAATTCGAATTTGTGGTTCTCCTGTGCTAGCCTCCCAGAGGTTGGAATTATAAGATTGTGTTGCTATGCCTGGCATATTTTTGTGAGGGTTTTTTAATTTTGTTTTTTTCTTTGATGATACAGGGTCTCACTATGTATAAAAAAAGGCTGGCTTTGCACCTGTGATCCTCCTGCCTTAGCCTCCCAGGCAGGCATGTGTAACTGGGCACGTAAATAGAGTATTAAGTCAGATTAGACTACATTTACCTGCCTAGGTGTTATTTCTTTGTGGTGAAAGTTCCAAGTTCTAGCTTTCTGTGATACAGAACACATAATTGTTATCTGTGGTCACTCTACAGTGCAGAATACCTCTCCCCAGAACATCTGACTCATCAAATTTAGTATCGATGTTTCTGTAACAGATTTTTAGTAGATATTTTTTTACTGTATGCATGTATGCACACATATTTTGATTAGGCATAGCTTATGTGCTATATAGCATAGAAAAATCTGTAGAATTCTTTTGTGATTTGTTTATCAATTGATGAAGTAACATCAGAACAGCCAGTGAGAGCTAAGTACTAGTAAGATCATTTTACATACAAGGAAACTGAGTCCCAGAGAAGAGTGATTTTCCCAAGGACACAAAAACAGATCAAGGTAAGTGCTAGAATCAAGAACCATAACTGGGTAGTCTAGCTCTAAGAAATTAAAGATTTCTGCTTGTGATAAAACCATTGATCCCTAACTTTTCTTTACATGTATCCTACTGAAGTAAATGTACTTAAATTTTAGCTAATTTTTTTTTTTTTTTTTTTTTTTTTTGGTACCAGGGATCAAACTCATGACCCAGCACTTGCCAGGCAGGTGGCTTGTGCCGCTGAGCTAAATCCCCAGCTGCTAGCTAATATTTTAGATAGGTAGAATGTTTGTAGGGAAAGATTGGGTCCCTTATGGCCTCTGGGGACTGTTCTGTTGGTTGTTACCAGGAAGCAAGCTGTGAAAAATCTGATTTTTCTAGTACTTGCTTCATCCTAGGAATAAAGTTCAGTAGTTATTTTGTGACGCACAACGCTAGATGATTTATCTAATAGAGTTTGGTCATTATAGAGCCAGATGTGGTAGCGCATACCTGTAATCTCAACATTTGGGAGGCTGAGGCAGGCAGATTGTTGCAAGTTCGAGACCAGTCTGGGCTCATTTTGAGCCCAAAACCAGCCTCAACTTCATAATGAGACCCTGTCTCAAAAAGACCAAAAAACAAATTTTTTTGGTCATTATTATCATTGTTATTTATCATAAAATTTACGTAGATTTCTCTGTATTTTGCGGGGGAGAAGATGAGGGAATAAGTTAAGAGAAATTCTAAATTATTACATCTTGTCATGCTGCCTATTCTTTCAGAGGTATCAAACATATAAGGCTATGTTGGAGAATGAACCAAAATTCCATTGTAAAGAGACTTTTAAGTTCCTTGATTTTTAAATTTTTCTAGGAAGAGATGACAATTCACACTATTTGGAGGAGAAAATTATGGTTGTATACAACAACTTTAAACATAGACCTAACTTGATCTCTACATGAATGTGGTCTCGGTGATGTCATGATGGAGAAACAGTTGAAGTTGGAATTCAAGGAAATTTTTTTGAAGGAGAATGTTTAAGGAGGCTCTTTCATAATGTATGCTAAAAGCCAATCATATTACTTTCTGTACCAAAATATCTTCTCAGAGAAGTAGTTAAGTCTTTCTAATACTTGTGAGGTGAAAATAAGTAATAGCTTCATAAAAGTGAGTTACTCCAGGAGATTGTACATTATTTGACTTTCTTTTAAAAGAATTCTGGCTGATTCTTTAACTTTTTCCTTTCCTGGTTGTTTATTTCATTTTTTTTTCTAAGAGACTCAACAAGAGTTATTTCTAAATGGCCTTCACCAGGACAAACACATTGAAGGCAAAAATAGCTATGAGCCCCATCCCTTATTACTGTTTGCCCTTAGAGATAGCCTTACCTTAAAGCTTTTTGACAGTTTAATTAGTTTTTTTTGTATATACTGTAACTTCTCTGTAATAATTTTGCATGATTCTTCAAGAAAATTGACAATTCTAACTTTTCCGCGAGGAAGCCTTGGGAATTATAACTGATCTTGAGGAGGACTGTGTGACATTGAGGAAGGAAGGTTTCACATCTGTATGACCCCAAGCATGTCATCTCTCTAAAAGGGGATGTGTCACCTACTTCCTAGGGTGTGTTTAGGATTAAATGCATTGCTACAAATCCGTAAGTGCTTTGCCCAATTAAGCAGACCATGCAGGGTATTTTTGCTATTTGTTGTACCACCTAGCCAGTTTAGCTTTTTGCATAGATAATTGATTAAGAGAAGATGGAGAATTTGAATGAAGCAGATGGATATAAAGTATTTCATGGACTTAGTGAAACTCTGAGTCTATAAATATAATGAAAAGTTCTAGTCAGAAAATACAGCATGTCTTCTGGTTAGAGCTGAGAAGGCGCTTCACAAAGGAGCCTAAGACCACACATATGGTCAGTATTTTAAAATTACCTGTCTCTTTTCATGTGAAAAATAACAACTTTGTTTTCTTTTATTTATTTATTTTACCAAGGATCAAACTCATGATCTTATGCTTGCCAGGCAGGCACTTATGCTACTGAGCTGTGTTCCTGGCTTGTTAACTTTTAAAAAATATATCAGTTGATCAAATAGTTTGATATTTAATGTGGTAGGCATTATGCTACATATTGAGTGTCTAAAGATAAAAAGTTTGGATGGATTCCTACCTTAAACTCACAATCTGGTATGGGAGCCAATAAAGGCATTTACCGGAAACGATGATAAACGTGGTTTTACAGAAAGGTGTATGTACAATGATATATGCTTTGCTTTTAGAAGTTATTCTAGGAAGCAGCCTAAAAATGAGGTACATAGTAAGTGTCCCTTTACTCATTGACCTTTCATTTGTTAACTTTATGTGCAGCGTACAGTAGCCACCCCTTGTTTGAATGTTCACAGAGTCCAGACACTTAAAGGTTTTGGATCACAAGCAGATTCACTTCTTACAAGAACCCTATGAAATAGATTTGCCTATTTTGTGGATGAGAACACTGAGACAGAATTCAAGTAACCCTTGCAGATGCTGGTGGGATTAACATACTGTGTTTTCCAATTGATCACTTAAATAAGATCAACGAACTGTCTTGTCTGTGATTGATTCACATTGCGCAACCTTGGATATAATCGCTTAACATTTCATTTCTTTAAATTTCAATTAGCCAGTTGGACACTGTTAGCAATGATGTCTAACAACTGGTCTGAAAGAACCAAGGGGTTTTGAAATAGAGGTTCAGTTTCCCTTATAATCCATTGTTCATTGGACATAAATCTTGTGACTTTATATTTCAGATATGCTGTTTCTAATAACCTGCAAATGTTTGAATGAAATTAAATTTATTACAGGACTCTAAATTTTGTGTGTAGAATGGCACACATTTTCAGAGTAGGTGTTTTCCAGTGAGTAGTTTTGTTGAGAGCCAGGAGTACTTAACTTTTTCTGGATTACACCCACAAACCAACTGTTCGTACTGACTTTCTCTGTCCCTCCTGCAATACTTGGCATGTTTTTCCTTCAGAATAACTTCAGTGTTATAACTTGTACTTTATGGTACTGTGGATGCTTTGGAATGATACATTTGTGAATGCTGTTCAGAATTAACAGTTTTCATCCTATTGAAGCTTTGGTTTGTTGAGGCAACGTCTTGCTATGTACAGGTTGACCTGGAACTCATAATCCTTCCTCAGCTTCTTGTGTTGGAATTACTGTACAAGTGTGTACCACCGTCTTGCCTAGTGAATCTTTTGAGTCTAGATTTTTAAGCTATTCCTGTTAGTTTCCTCCAATAATTAGTCTCATTTTTGTGTTTGCTTTCACTTTTGCAGTTTCTGTCAATCTAAAAACATAAATATGCTTTCTTCATAGAACATCTGTTTCTCGTATCACCATTTGCAGTTCCCTTTTTCTGTCCTGTACAGCTGTACCACTCCTATGATAGGATTAAGGGCACATATCCTTTTAAATTCAGCCACTTTGTGTATGTTAGCTTGTTATTTTTCTAAGGAGAAGTATTATAACCCTTAAATACATGCCATCTTCTTTTGTTTTCCCATTGGATGTCAGCTCTCCAAGGGGAGGACTGTGCTACTTGTGTTTCTTTTGCATTCCTCAGTGAATAATCCAAAAAATTCTTAGAATACTGGTAATGTGTTCATTTTGTAGTTTTGCAGTACACGTTGGATTATATGCATTATAGTTTTGTAAAGTAGCTTAAGAGTAAGAATATTTGCCTGTGTCAGCCTTTATTCTGACCAGTAGAACTGTATAGACAGGTGATGGTAAACCTTTTAGTTTTCAGTGATACAAACTGCCACATGCACTATACGTTTGCCACCACTGATACAGGCATTTTATTTTGCCACATACACTATATGTTCGCCACTGCTGATACAGGCATTTTATTTTATTTTTTAAATTTTATTTTAATGAGAATAAATCCAAGCAAAATGAAACAATAAAACCAATCTAAATAAGACCACGTAAGTGACATAGGATTTCAAAATAAGATCATAGGAGATCAACCATGGTTACCATAATGCCTCTTGTCTTTAAAATAGCTATTCATACCTTCAGACATAGTGAAATCAAACAAAACAGAACAGAATAGAATCAATAAAACAAAATAAAGAATGCAGTACAGGACTTTAAAACAAGATAATCGCAAATCCAAAATGGCTACCATAATATCTTGCTATCTTTGAAATAGCTGCCGTGCCATCAGGTATAATAAAATCAAACAAGGTAAAATAAAGCCCAAATAAAAACAATGAGGATACAGGATTGTGAAATAAGATCACAATTGGCTACCACCTTCGGAAGGAGATTCTCCCATGTATGCTACACTGTGTATAGTTAACCTCTTAATAGATGATTAGACTACTTGCTTTAGGCCTACAAAGTCGGTGAAATACGAAAGCATTAAGTTGTGTTTTACCTTATTAGCTATCATAACAGCCTGTGTTTCTCCAGATCAGCTGCTTGCTTCTGGAGCATGGGGGTGGAGGAAACATTGGCTCTTTTTGTTTCCCTGCCCTCGTACCAGAATGGGCTGGCATCTGGTTCTTCCTCAGTCAAGCCTGTGTATGGCGTGGACTCACAGGAGCTCTTAGCTTCTTCTTGACTTCTTCCCTGCAGTCCACAGATGGTGCTGACTCACAAGAGAGAGCTAGTATCTGGTTCTCTGCCTGTGCATGGTGCCAGTTCTGATACAGGTATTTTATGTGTGGCATCTTTTTTTTTTTTTTTTAAAGTATCGGGGTTTTGAATCCAGAACTTCTATACTGAGCTATCTCCTTCCTTCCTCTTTTGAGACAGTCTTAAACAGTCACTAAGTTACTTAGGCTGGGCTCAAATTTGAGATTCTTGTACCTCTGGTTCCTGAAGTTCAGGGATTACACATCTACAGTACTATGTTAGATTTACATCATTTTATTTGATAGCTATTAATGTCTACTATTAACATTGAGAAAACAGATTCAGAGAAGTTGTAAGATGAAAATATGAGGGGAATTGCTTAATTTCTATAATGTATACAGCTTTTCTGAAAAATATCCCACCATGTTTTGTAGAAAGATTGGGTAATTCCTAACATGTAATATATAATGAAATCCTCCTTTTAAATTTCTAACATATTACTAAACTCAAAGCTTTTTATCTTGGAATCAAACATGCTCTTTTCCTTGAAAACAAAATGCAGATGAAACTTAATGCCTTTGAAGGCCATAACTGTCTTAAACTTTTGTTCCTTTGTAGTGCTTTTTAGATGGCTGACTGGATGGATAGAATAGAAGGATGGGTGGATGGGTGGATGGAATAGATAGATATTAGTGATAGTCATGTACTTTTGTTTCTTGGATGTCTGCCCTAGAAATGATTTCTCAGAGTTTTCACCTGACTATACAATTATTCCTTAGGCAGAAAATTGAAATAGAAGGGCTGGGTCAGTTATTTCAGGTTTTGTCATCTGAGTTTCTGAGTTAAGGTTTTGTTAAAGGAAATCTTGTTATTGTGTGAATTATTTTTCATAGCGGTTTTCTCTGCATCATTGGCTTTTTATTTTGAAAATTATTCTTAGAAAACAAATATTTTGGCTTCCTGGTACTTAGCACTAACTATAAGAAAGAAGAGCCAGAGTAAGCTACTCCTTGCACCCCTTACCCACGCTTTGTGCCGGGTCTGTATTATGAGTGAAGAGGCGAAACAGGAGGAAAATTGTTTTTTAAAGGGGCTGAGCATATAGCTCAGTGGCACAAGTGCCTGCCTGGCAAGCAGGAGATTGTGAGTTCAATTTCCATCCCCCCATTTTTTAAATAAATAATTACATACCAGAAGAAAATTCACAAAGGTGAACAAAATAAGAGAGCACAATTTTAAAAATGTTATCATTGAGAGATACTGTGTACTGAAGTGATAGTCACCATTAGCCATTTGGGCTAACTTTTCCAATCATGTTTGTAATGTCCTTTAAAGGAATATGTTTTAAATATTGCACACCTTTCTTCTCCCATCATTGGGAGCTTGCTTACTTTTTTTTTTTTTTTAACCTTTAGTGCTGGTGATTAAACCCAGAGCCTTAAATATGTAGGAAAGTACTGTCATTAAGCTTCAACTCCAACTGTTTTTTTGGTTGTTGTTTTGGTACTGGGGATCAAACTCATGACATAGCGCTTGCCAGGCAGGTGCTCATGTTGCTGAGCTAAATCCCCAGGACAAACCTCAACCCTTTTAAAACTGCTGAGATAGTCTTGCTGAATTGCCCACACCAGCCTTTAATGTATATCCTCCTGCTTCAGCTTCCTGAGTAACTGAGATTACAGGTGTGTGCCACTGTTCTCAGTCCTTCAGAAGGTCTCAAATACGTTTTTTGGATGACATTAAATCCCTTTTTTTGATAGCCATACACTCTTACACCTTCTGTGTGTTATTGTGTGCGTATCTTTTTTTTTTTTTTAAGCGTATTTTCCTATTGTTGGGTATTTAGACTGTGTTCAGCTTTTCACTAAGGAAGTTGTGCATTTCTCTGCAGATGCTTCCCAATCCTCTGGCTTTCTGCAGGTGACATTGATCATCATAAAGTGGGTGTGCCTGAGAACGCTTGTTCTCAAGTGTGTCAGTGTCTTCCCAAAATAGGCTAAGGCATGTATCCCTAGGCTCACTAAAGGGCTAACTGTCCTGTAGCCTCTAATGACTTTGTCTGTTTTTGCATCTTAACTCTATTGTGTTGACGCCAGACCTAATGACAAAGAGTAAAGCATTTTAGGAAGCAAATAAAGGCTCTCTTGGCAATATTTTCTTGATGGGACCTTCATTCAGAGTCTCACAATAAGCCAGGCGTAATGGCACATGCCTGCAATCCCAGCACTCGGTGGCTGAGGCAGGAGGATTATTGCAAGTTTGAGGCCAGCCTCAGCTACACATTGAGTTCAAGGTCAGCGTGAACTACATAGCAAGACCCCTGTCTCCAAAAAAAAGGGATGTGTAAGTTCTGTGAAAGGAATAAAGTACTTCAAGTTTGTGCAACAAGCATTTTTAAAATAATAATTTCCATATTTACTATTCAATTCTTCTGTTTATAGCAAATCTCCTGAAGGGAGATCTTGTTATCTTCACTTACACAAACTGGAAGACTGAGGTTTAAGAAGCTCTTACTATTTAGTAGCAGATTGTGTTGACACAGTCCTGTGGCCTTTCTGCTATAATACACCTAGGTAGCTTTGTTCTTGTTTCTTTCAGTAATCAATAAACAACATTTTTATTGAGCATAAGTTTTGCACTTAGTGAGATTTTAGGAATTAAATGTGAAGCACATGTAAAGCTTTCCTCTGAGGGCCCATGTGTGAAACTGTAAAACAGCTCTCATCCTGTGTAAGATAGAACAGCATAAAGAGTGAGTGTACTGTGTAATGATTTGTATTTGAGTCATGTGCAGGACGCTGTAGCCCTAGATGGATGGATGGGGTTTGCATAAAGTATACTATATATGGGAGAGCACCCACGAGAAGGGAGCTACAGTGTCAGGTGTGTTAGAGCACTGTTTAGGGCATGCAGTGATGTCCAGCCTGATGGAAAGGTGCTTGTTGGAGAATAAAGGATGAGAAAGTGTAACAGGTAAGGAAGAGCCAAGCTTGAAGGACTTTGAAAACCTGCTAGAGTTTAGACTTTGTGAAGTAACCAAAAGGGAATTATTGAAAGTTACTGAATAAAGGTGAAGGCATAACTAAAGAGATATTTTAGGAAGAGTAATTTTGAAATAAGGTGCCAGATATACAGGGAATGAGGTACAAATACAAGGACTTAATGTGCTCATGCAGAAGAAGACTTTGTCTTATGTGAGGGATGAGAGAATGTTACCAAAATTTGCATTTTTATCTTTGATTTCAGGATCGATTCATTCAGCAGATATTTTATTCATACCATTTATGTACAGGATGTTAAGGGAAATGCGTCCCAAAGAAGCCCATGGTATAGGAAGGAACTTGAGATATTTACAAATAATTTTAGTACTGACGAAATATCTCAAGATACTGTGATAGGTACAGATGAAATGCTTTATGAGGACATTTTTCCTCTGTCCATTAGAAATAGGTGTGAACCACATGCGGTTTTTCAAAAAGTAAAAATGGTCGGGGGAGTGCTTGCCTACCTTGTGTAGGCCCTGGCCCTGGCCCTACAAACAAAATTTAGCAGTGGGGGGGGGGGTGGTATACCAACTTTAGTGACACTAATGTTAATAAGTTCTGATAACCCACTGCCATCGGACCAGCCAAATTAGAATTTTTTACCAAACACTTTTATCCAGAATATTTCAGCAGGTGCCACTGGTTACATTTCAAGTGAACAGACATACTGTGACTGGTAGTTTTGAATTACACAACTCAGCTTTAAGAAAGATTTCATGGAAAAGACGGCACTTGTATTATGCTCTGAAGAATGTATTGAGAATAAATGGGAAACGCCATTCCAGGTAGAAGGATTGGCCTGGTAGGCAGGACAGAAGAGCACACTTTGTGTGTGGAAGACAACCATTTTGGCAGCAGCATATTGTGGGAAGTCTGGGGAGGTAGTTTGGCAGGCTTTTGCCTACAGGAAATCTCACTGTACTGTCTGGAGCAGGGAAATTTTGAGCAAAAATGAATGTGATTAGGACTTTAAGATAAGTCTGATAGCAAAGATATGGAAGGGGTTCGGGAGAATTCAGAGACTGAAAGCAAGGAAGAGGGGAAGGTTACGGATGGGAAAGTGGCTGGAGATGTAGAAAGAAGAACAGTTTCATTTCTCCCTTGTCTGCTGCTTTCCTCCAAACTGCTGGTTGTTGTGTAACCCATTTCCTGTTGAAATTAGTTTAGATGCTTCAAAATCTGTGTTATATAAGCTGAAAGTTATGTAAGCAGTAGGCACTAGAGTATTTAGCTATGGATTTTAAGTTCTTTCTGTGTATATGTGTAATTAAAAATTGTAAAACAGATAGATGAATGCAAGTTATTTTAAAGCTTTGCAGTATAGTTCTATGGTGATGGTTTCCCATCTCCAAGAACCCTTGTGATGATTCAAAAGAAGCTTGAAATAGTTGGCCCCAAATCAGAAATGCCATGTTTTATTTTAGGAAATAAGATGAGGACATTTGGGAGGTTCCAAAGAACAATCAGGACTTTTCCAAGTATAAGTTAACTTTTAAATGCTTGAAGGGCCCGGGATATAGCTCAGTGGCACAGCGCCTGCCTGTGAAGTGTGGGTTGTGGGTTCAGTTTCCCAGTCACCGCTCCCAACGCAAAACCATGCGTAAGAAGCGCAGGGGCGAGAGTGCTTAGTTTGGATGCCAATAAGGTTGAAGACTGCTGCATCCTTTAGCAATGTCAGTATTTCACTTGTTACTCAATTAAAATACTAAATAAAATGGTTTAACCCTGAGTTGACTTTTGGCCAGAACTTTATTATGAGGAATTACTCATAGGTAAAAAGCACAAGTGCTTTTTTATGAACTTTGAAGTTAACCTTGAAGTGACCACTTTGTATTTGTTCACAGGCTAGATGTTTTCTTATACTTGTTGAATTTTTGAAAGTTGTTTTACAAACCTCTGTTGTGCTTGGCACTTTTCGGAACAATGAAGTAGGGCTTTTAATACATGGAGATACTATCCTGATCCCAAACACTTTAATGGTCAAGAAACTTAGGTATATTGAGTACCCATATATAATTGTAAGGTGATTAATAGTGTTATTATGTAAAGTACACTAGGTTATGTTGTGGTAACACGTGGCTCCAGTATTTCAGTGGCCTAAGCCAACAAACATGTCCAGTGCAAATCTACAGGAAACAGCGCTCAGTGTACAGTCACCCAGGCACTCAGCTGGGACAATGTCAATTGTTTTGTGACTGCACCATCTAGAATACACGGCTTTTTAGGTTGCCGCTGTAATAGAGCTGGGACACTACATAGGACTTCTGCAGTTGCAGCCTGGGAGCCGCAGCATTCCTGCTCATTACTGGGCAGAACTGCTATCTAACTTCTAATGGCAAGGGAAGAAGCAAACGGAGTGTTTCACGAAGATAACTGTGTCTGCTGTAGTCTTACTCTGGTGTTGTGAGTGAAGATGTCAGATGGATCAAGATGAGACTTGCTTCACTGAGTGTAAGCTTAAAGTTAGTGAACCTTTATAGGATGCAGCTCTGAGTGTGACTTAGATAATAAGCCATACGGAAAAAAGTGAGTTGAATTGGAGAATCAGTGCTTTCTGAATTACCTGGATTTTTAGTTTATGTTGTATCATTATACTTTATTTAATAAATTATTTCCATGTGATAGGTCTCTGTTGAGAATTTTCTTACGAGAATACAAAAATGACTTTTAAAGCAAATTGTTTTAGAAGTAAAATATTTTCTATTTTTAAACTTTCAATCATTTTTAGAATCGTATACATGTATATAGTAATGAAAGAATTTATTTTAAAAATGCTGCTAGTGTTTAGTGTTTCTACTACTACTACTATCGAACTCATGACCTTGCACTTGCCAGTTAGTCGCTTTTGCTGCTGAGCTAAATCCCCGGCCCAGTGTTTCATTTTTTTAAACCTGAAGGTATTAGCATGTTTTTAGTTGGTGGCACATACTATGAATATGTAGAAATTTAAGCCAAAAGTAAACATTTATAGTTTGTAATTTTTTTTTTTTTTTTTTTTTTTGGTCTTTTTCTTTTTTGTCGGTACTGGGGGATCGAACTCACGACTGCCTGCTTGCAAGGCAGGCGCTTATGCCACTGAGCTAAATCCCCAGTCCCTATAGTTTGTAATTTTTATGCTATATATTATCTAAGATTTATTGCATTCTACAATGATGATTATTATAGTGAAAACTTGATTGGGGTGAGGCAAAGAAGAGGTATTTACTAATTGATAATATAAAGGACTAGATAAAATTGTAAACTGAAGTCATTGAGAATGTTGTTTTTATCCCCCCCCCCCCCCCCGAAAATCTTGTAAGTGGAACTCGTGGTTCAAAGGAATTCTGTTATGGTTTGTTTCATGGCTATGCATCCTGTAGACTTTTATCTCTTGCAGCCTATACCTAAATAATCTGTACAAGTGCCTCCTGGTAGGTCATTTGTTCTCACAAGAGCCCCACTGAGAGAGTTGGTAATGTTTTTACTTTCTAGCAAGGAAACTGAAGTGCTTAAGTTAAGAGATCTAAATGAGACCATAGCACTACTGAACATCAGAACTGATGCTAGATAGAACTCACATCAGCGGCTCTTTAAGCTCTTCTTTGCAGCCTGCCTTTGGAACAAAGTTATCTATTGCAACAAATAAGATAATGATGGCTCCCTCCCACAGCTTTTGTTTTAAGGTTGATCAAAGTGTGGTACTTAACGTATTTTCCCTGTACTATGGGAGAAAACAGATTGATCAGAACTGGTTAATCTGGACAGTGAGAGAGGAGCAGGGTCATATTAAAAAGCAGATACTTACTGAAAGCACTTAAAGAACATATAGTGAGCCTATATCTTTACAGAAACTGTTATTCAGTGTTGTCTGTGTGTAAGGGAGGCGCAGAGGAGTGGAAAAAATGAAACACTAAGGACAGGTAGATAATCTTAAGTCTGTTTCTATCCTTTTCTACTTTCACTGGTACTTACCTACTTAACGTCCCTCCCTCCCTCCCTCTCTCTGGTCTGTCTCTCTGTCTATCTGTCTGTCTCTCTCTCTTTTGCAGACAGATTCACTATGCAGTTCAGACTGGCCTTGAACTCACTTTGTAGCCCAGGCTGGCCTCAAATTTGCAGCAGTTCTTCTGCCTCAGCCTCCCAAGTGCTGGGATTACAGGTGTGCACCACCACGCCTGGCCTCAGCCTTCATTTCTTTACCTCTAAAAATGAGGGAGAGGTTGTTACGAGTATCACCACCCTGTACAACTGCGGTGACAATTAATTGAGCAAAATAACTGAAAGGCTGTGGTGAAGTACCCGACACCAAGGCACTCAGTATATAGTCAGTGTTGTTGATGACAGTGGGGACTAGGTATTTTGCTTTCAGGGAAGCTTCTATCCAAATGACCTGGGTGGAGATTGACAGTGCATTTCATGGATCCTGACGTCTGATATTCGCTTTCTCTTGCTCTTATTTTAGGGAATGACCATGGACAAAAGTGAGCTGGTACAGAAAGCCAAACTTGCCGAGCAGGCTGAGCGCTATGATGATATGGCTGCGGCCATGAAGGCGGTCACTGAACAGGGGCACGAACTCTCCAATGAAGAGAGGAATCTGCTCTCTGTTGCCTACAAGAATGTGGTAGGTGCCCGTCGGTCTTCCTGGCGTGTCATCTCCAGCATTGAACAGAAAACAGAGAGGAATGAAAAGAAGCAGCAGATGGGCAAAGAATACCGAGAGAAGATAGAGGCGGAGCTACAGGACATCTGCAATGACGTTCTGGTAAGGGGCCAGTGCTTCTGCTTTCAAAGATTTGCTAAATAGTATTAATTTAATGTTTCACTGTAGACTCTCAAACAGCTTATGAGAGATTTCTGAATATACTGGAAAGCCACAAACCATTTGCAGTTGATTTTTAAGCATATAATGTTTTTTTTTTTTTTTCATTCTTTGCTTGATCAGACATTATTTATCACTTCTAGGGTATTTTCCTCACCTATCAAGAAGATCTATGCAAAACAGGAACAGTTAATCAGCATCCCTCCTCCATCTCTTCTTCAGAAATAGAGGCCAGACAGAATTTTAGGTACAACACCAGATAGGCTATTCCATATAGTTGTCTGAGTAGTGACATCTCTCCAAAAGAGGCAGAATGAAAAAGCTGAGTTGCCTTTTAGCCTCTCTGACCATGTTCATATTGTAGAGTCCTATTTTTGTCTAAAAGTTAGGTATATCCCTTAAGTTCAGCATGCATTTCCAAAGCCAAATCAAAGGTTAAGGGGATTCAGGGCTGGGGATTTAGTTCAGTGGCATAAGCGCCTGCCTTGCAAGCAGGCAGTCGTGAGTTCGATCCCTGGTACCGATAAAAAACGAAAAAGATTTAAAAAAAAAGGTTAAGGGGATTCTTCTCTCCTGTGTTATGTAAGTTCTAGTTAGGTGATTGATTTCCTCCGGCCACAGTAGAGGGTTGAATGGGAGGGGTTGCATATTTTAGGACGAATCGTGATCCTAATGTTTTTCTCTCACATCATGAGCCCACTTCAAACTTTTTTTTCTTCCAGGTGAAATCAGGTAAAAATGAAGGTGAGGGCTGCTTTGAAGGGAAAAGAAATTCACAATTGTTGATCTGTCTCCTCCCCTGCTGGCTGCCTCCCCCCTGCTTACTGCCCTTGACACCTTTCTTTTGAAAACCAGTATAAAGCTTGTCAGCAGTGAGGCAGTACTTTTCATCCCTACCCATAATGAGTTACACCCAGTCTACCTGCAAAGAATATCAAAACCACTGCTGCCTCGTGCATCTTCTTACAGATTGGTTAAATCCTCTTGTAGTTAAGCATTGCATTGAGCTTCTCTTTTTAATAGAGGGTATAAGTGTGTCATGGCTAAACTTGTTACCTGTTGGTCATTTGGGGGTTTGTTAATGGTGCACTAATTCCTGAATGTTAGGTACATCTGGTATTCAAATGAAGTATGGCATGCATTCCAAGGGCGAGAAAGTTCCATAATTCCTGAAATGTAGACCAGCTTTTAAGAGCATCTGAAAGAATGTGAAGAAGAGCATGGTACTTACTGCCTCTTAACCAGTTTTTCAGGATGCCACATTCTAAAACAACTCTTCGAAAATATTGCTCTGTATACGAAGCTTGGACTCCTTCAGAACTACTTTTGTTGTAAGCATAAATGTTTAAAGGAATTTATTATTAATAATAGTACTAGATTCTTTGAGTGCTTACTACATGCCAGACAACGTGTTAAGCACTTTTTGTACATTAGCTTATTTGTCCTGATAACTACTCTAGGAGGCCATTGTGGTCCCCCATTGTACAACCAAGGAACTGAGGCTCAGGGTGATAAAGTAGGATCCTGTGGATACAAATAGTAAGCAGCCGAGGAGGGGTTTCTTCCCAGGTCAGATTGATTAAAAACTTTAGTTCTGGCAGTTTTGTTCTGTTATTACCTTTATCCTCTCAGCATAGAAAGAATTTTTTGCTCTAATTACAGAAGTTTTTATGTTTATTTTTTTTTTTTTTCTTTTCTAAAGGACAGGGCAAAAGAGTATAAAGTAAAAAAATCACTTCTAATCCTATCACCAAGAAAACGTTATTAATATAATCCTTCCAGGCTTTCCCCCTGTATATTTGTGTTCATGTGCACATAGGTATTTTAATATTAAAATTCTCTTCTTGTTGTAATGTGGTTTTTCACCGTTTCTTTTGAGAGCCTTTCCATGTTCCAAGTGTAGTTTGCATCATTGTTTTTTCCTAATATTGCACTGTAATTAGCTGTATTGTAGTTAAATCCCTTATGGATGTTGAAAGTGACTTTTAACAGAAGAATATAGGCATCTGCTGTTACGACCTAAGCTAAAACAAGTGACTTGGGTGAAAAATGCTTTGCTTTTTTTTTTTAAAGTCTTCAAAGAAAATTGGTAGTGGTAGTGCGTACCTTAAATCTCAAACATGATTTTAACACCTTGTGAAGGATTCAAAATTCTTACCAATGTGAATCATTTTTTAGGAGCTGTTGGACAAATACCTTATTCCCAATGCTACCCAACCAGAAAGTAAAGTGTTCTACTTGAAAATGAAAGGAGATTATTTTAGGTATCTTTCTGAGGTGGCATCTGGAGATAATAAACAGAGTAAGTAACATTTAAAAGTTTTTGATCAACAACAGAACCTCAGGCTTCTTTTGTAATGACCTTAAAGTTTTTCTTTGTCAGTTCACTCTAATACTACATCACAGGAAGCAGAACTTAAAAGGCCATAACATTGTGATGGACAGGGTCATGGGTGTTGACAAATCAAGATGTATCTAAGGGGCAAACCGTGAGGGCATTAACTGTCTGATTGTAATTTGTAATTTGGAGGTTGATTGGTAGTTCTTTTTAGAAGCAACACTTTAACCTATAGTAGTCTATCCTTAACCATGGTTTGCCTTTTTCCAGTTTCAGTTATTTAAGCTCAACTATGATCTGAAAATATTAAATGGCTAATTCCAGGAAAAAGGCCAGGGAAGCGGGGCCGGGGATTTAGCTTAGCAGCATAAGCGCTTGCCTTGCTAGCGCAAGGCTGTGAGCTGAATCCCCAGTACCTCCCCTCCCCAAAAGTCAGAAATAAATGATTCATAAGTTTAAAATATACAGTTGTCAGTAATGGATGAAATACCATGTTGTCTTCCTTAGGAGATAAATCATCTCTTTTTTTGCCCAGCATATCTACCTTATATATGTTACTTGCCTGTTGCGCACTTAGTTGCTGTTTCGATTATCACATGGACTGTCATTGTGTCAACAGTGCTTGTTCAGACAGCTCTTACTTTACTGACTCCAAAATGCAAACTTCTGTTACAATATTTTTTATAGTTATTCTATCTTGTAACTAGCTAACTTTAATTTAGTACACCTAATTCATAAACTTACCAGAGGTACGTGTGTATAGAAAAAGTTATGCAGGCTTCAGTGCCATCCACAGTTTCAAGCATCTACTGGTGTCTTGGAACACATATTGCACAGATTAAAGAGATCTACTGTATTTGTGGTATAAAACCACTATTTCTTTATCACATGGATTACTAATAGGGTAGTAATTGTAGCCTACATTAAGTGCCTACTGTGTTTTAAATACTTAGGAGTCCTATTTATCCTCATATAACTTCATGACAGGTGGGCAGCTGCCTTTATTTCTAATAAAAGAAGGTGTGACTTCTGAATAGAGGTTTTTACTTGTTCCAAGCCACAAGGCCACATGCCTAGTGAGTAAAAGTTGGGGAGTACAGTTTGGATTTGCTGACTGTAACGCCTATTTTCTGTCCACTGGAGCAAAGTGTTTTCTTCTTTCGTATAAGGCTATATATATTTTATAATATATAAAATATTAAAATATATATAAGGCTATATATATTTTAGCTTTTCTTTGTTTCTCCCAAAGCATTTAATACAGTGTACGGTACTTAAGATAAACATTTAACAGACATTTAATTGAATGGTGTAGGCTTGGGTCATGTGCTTCAGCCTAGTTTGTTAAAATAATTTGATAGCGAATCTAGTGTGTGATGCAACCTTTAATTTTTATCACCTTTCTTTTAGCCACTGTGTCAAACTCCCAGCAGGCTTACCAGGAAGCATTTGAAATTAGTAAGAAAGAAATGCAGCCTACACACCCAATTCGACTTGGCCTGGCGCTTAATTTCTCAGTCTTTTACTATGAGATTCTGAACTCTCCTGAAAAGGCCTGCAGCCTGGCAAAAACGGTGAGAAGGACCCTATGTGGTTTCTTTTCATAGAAAACAGTGCAGTGCTTTCTAGTATAATTTATTTTTATTCTTCATTGTCTTGAATTTTTAAAAATTATTTTCTGGGGGGTATCTTATGAAAGAAAGACTTTTACTTCATGATTCCTTCTCAACACCTGCTGTCTTTGATTTGACTACTGTTTTTTGAGGGTGGTGATAGAAAATTTTAGGTGAGGTTAATTTGTTGTTCTTTTATCAATCTGTCTGCATTGGTTTTATATTGTCATTCTTGTTTGTACTCTGATACGAGATTATGGTTATGTAAACAAAAGAAATCAGACCTTTTTTTCCTGTAGGTTACATGTTTGTAGTTTTTCAGCTTGTGTACTGCGACTTACTTTATTTCCTCTCTCTTTTTTTTTTTTTTTTTTTTTTTTTTTTGCTTTTTTCCAGGGATTAAACTCACAACCTCACGCTTGCCAGGCAGGCGCTTATGCTGCTGAGCTAAATTCCTAGCTCCTATTTTTTAATTTGGAAACAGGTGGCTAAAATGAATTGTTCAAAGTTGTCCACTTAATCAAATCAGGTTTAGTGAAAAATTTCACTCTTCTTTATTGTCTTTTGTATCTAGAATTTTTGAAGGTTTTTTTCTTTCTTTTTTTTTTTTAAAGGATTACTAGAATTGTCTTTAGTAGTCAAAAAATTGCAGCTGGGCATGGTGCTTTATGCCTGTAATCCCAACACTCTGGGAGGCCGAGGCAGGAGCACTGGATTGCAAGTTTGAGCCCAGCATGGAGCAGTTTACAGCAAGACCCTGTCTCAGGATAAAAAATAAAATGAGCATGGCCCTGGGTACATTCCCTAGTACGGCAAGAAAAAAAAAGAATTCCATGAGTTTGCCTAAAATAAATGTGCCACAATTAGTAATATAATGATTGCTCATTAGGTAAAACAGTTCTAATCTAGGAATTTTTGTCATTGTTGCTTGGTGCTTTATAAATGTACATTATGTACTTGTTGAAAGAATTAGCAAAAGAAGTGTTAATAGCGTAAGTTCTTCAAAAGTACTGTAGAACAAGAGAAATAATGATCACTTATTAGTTAATAAAAAGTTTGGCTAAACTCACTTCAGAGAACTTGTAGATTTCCTGCTAATGGTTGTTTGTTTTAGGCATTTGACGAAGCCATTGCTGAGCTGGATACACTGAATGAAGAGTCTTACAAAGACAGCACACTGATCATGCAGTTACTTAGGGACAATCTCACTGTAAGTATGACTTGTGGAGTATTTATAGTCCCTTTACTATTTATCTACTCAATAGTTACTATTATCTAAGATTGGGGCTGAGGATTTAGCTCAGCGGCATAAGCACCTGCCTTGGAAGCAGGCAGTCGTGAGTTCGATCCCTGGTACCAATAAAAAGGAAAAAGACAAAAAAAAAAAAAATACCAAAACAAAACAAAAAAAACTATTATCTAAGATTCAAGAAGACTTTGTATCGTGTAAAATATGGCTAACTCTATAAACTGTTAAATTAGTTCTAAATCATTGCTGGTGTTTTGACCTTGGCAGTCATTACTACAGCAATGCAGGAGGAATTTCCAGTAGTTGAGTGAGATAAGATACAAACCTTGTATCTTATCTCACCCCACCAGTAAGTTTTAGTAGCTTTCCTTTAATTATAGCTTTTTTTTCTTTTCCCTTGCAGCTGTGGACGTCGGAAAACCAGGGCGATGAAGGAGATGCTGGGGAGGGAGAAAACTAATATCTGTTGTGCTTTGTAATCTGTTCCAGTGTCACTCTGTATCCTCCACATACATCCCTTTGTGTGATAAAAAAAAGAAAAAGAAAAAAATTCGTATGTCGACTTTTCGATTTTTCACAGCCTCAGTCTAGCAAAAATGGTCCATGGGATAAACAGCTGGTATCAATCTAAAACTCAGATTGGTCACATAAATGCCACAGCATTTTGAAGTTTTGATTTTGATTAACATTGACAGGATTACTGTTTAATTTTTAAAAACTGAACACTGTGATAATGGGGTTTTGTAATTTTCAGCACTCTTACTGGTAGAAAAATATGTATTATGTATAACTTTTTGAAAAGTTTAATCTGATATCAAAATAGTCACTAAAATACAATTCTGTTGTAAAGTTGTACAGAAAGTTATAGATTTTATTGTGATGCTGGTTTTGGAGTGAGGCACTTAACATTTGGCATCCAAGATTAATGGTAATTCACAGAAATTCTGCTGTGGTTCAGGTTACAGTTTGACCAGTTTGGGCTGTTGCCACTCAAAAGTTCATAACCACAAACCGTCTATAGTGTCTTCCTCTGAGGAAACTCAAAGCCTGAAATTGAAATCCTTTGTGGCAGATAACTGGTTATAACATGGTGAAAAGGTCCAGCGCCCCTATAACATGTGTTGCTAAACTCCCTTTCCTATGGCAGAATGTTACTGATTTGCAACTTGTGAAAGAGTGAGATCTATTTTCCTTGTTACCAGGTAGCTAAAGATGGGGGAAAGAGCCACCCTGTGTTTGCTGGATAACACCCTGAAGAACAATGCTCTGCAGAGCCCAGCTCTCTCTTGAAGAGTACTCAGTCTTTGAGTTTGTCCTTGCTTGGAGCATTTGAATTTTGAAATTGCAACATTCTTTCCCTTGTCCTTTTGGCTGTTAACTTTTCCCTCTTTATGTCCAAGAAGGACTTTTTTTCTTCTGGAATTTTCTCTTTGTCTTTTGTTCACTCTCTGTACTGTATGGACAGGGTGAGAGATGTTGGTGAGCAGGCCTTGCTTCAAAGGGTTGTTGAAGAGCTTCCGGCCTTGTCTTCCAGTTCCCAGCACACTTATTTTTCAGTCACACCATGACCCGAATCCAAAAACATTTTTTTCTGAATATTCATGATTTCTCCCTGTATTGCAACCAACCCTAATAATGCTTACATCTGTCTCTAAATCCTCCAAGCGTACTCTTTCAGCTCAGTTCTCAGTCTCAACAAGGCCCTATGATGCAGGGAAGTGCTATGGACACTGCCATGGAGAGAATCAAGAATACCCAGGCCTTTCAGCCTCACAGTATCGCCCCTGTACCTTCAACATTCCATGTAGCTGTAGCATCCATCTGTTTGTTCATCTGCTGAAATGAGAAAAGAATTCATGCACTGATTTAAAACAAACCAAAAAAGGAAAAAAATACAAAAAAAAATCCCTCCTCTCTAGCTGAACAAAAATGTGCAGTTAATACTTGGCGCTTGAAAATGCAGTAGTGAATGTGGAACCAAGCCTGTCTGTATATCTGGTAGCTCTTCGCTTTGTTTTTCCTTACCAGTATTCTGCCTAACGTTTGCTTCTGTGATGGTTATATTGCCTAGCAAGCACACCCGTGGTTGTGAAATAGTATAGCAAAAAAGAAAACTCCCTGGTTATTGATGTACTAGATTTGTGTATGTCTTTTAAACAGTTCTAGTTTCACCTTACATGGAATAATCAGGAAAAGTGTAAAAATTCAAAAGCAAAATAAAAAAATTTTATCAGTTAGTTGCTTGTGAATTGATGTGTTAACCCCATCTCTGTCACTACCAAATCTATTTCTGATCATACTTGTTTCTGGCTCTATTTTCTTTAAAAATAAGAAAACGGGTTTATTTTTAATCTTTGGAAACAGAAGTCAGGGTGTGGTGGCACAGGAGAAGAAATTGTAATAGCCTCTTTGCACCTATTCCTTGCAGCCTACCCACCTTCCATAACAACCTATCCAGGTGTTAGGTCCTCTGTGGCTTGTTGGATTTAGTATGGACAACATTGTTTTCAAGCATTGTTTTAAAAAAAGTAAAAGCCAAGCTAGATACAATCAAACCTTCTATGTCTTGGTCATCTCCATCTATGTCTTGTGCCTGTGCTGTTTATGATAGTCTACAGTAATTTGTCCTCATGGAAGATTCCCCACTTCTTCTAAAAGTACATTTTCCAGGAGAGGAAAAAACCAAGATAAAGGGATATTTTTTAGCCCCAACTTAGAATCAATTGGTGCTTGCTTTCTAGTGTGAGGCTGGACAGCTAGACCAGCATTCCTGTGTCCTTGAGGGTGGTTTTTCCTGTGGTAGCCACGACCAGTAACAGGTCAGTGGGACCCTACCTGCCTGGGAGAATCAAGGTGAAGAAGTACTGGTCTGCCGCGGACTTGGCTGTCCTCTGCCGCATGGATTGCGGCTGGCTGCAAGCTCAGATGGGCCATCCATTAGTGCAGGGCTGTCTCCTTGGCTCTTCTCAGCTGTCTCTTGGGTTCTCTTGCAGCTGGGTCACTATAAGCCCCGTCAGAACGCAGGGAGAATGGTTTAGGCCCCAGAGGTGGGAGGTAACATCTGAGGAAGTCAGAGGACTAGGTAGTTAGTACAAGGAAGACCTTGGAAGGCTTAGACTTTCTGTGCGGCCTTGAGACCCCAAAGCCTTCCATCCTCTGTTCAAAGGGTGGAACTGGGTCAAACTGCGAGAAACTTTTAGCCGGCTGATAATTTTGCACACAAACATTGCAATAGGGTGACCTTGACGAGGGAGTATTTCCCACTTTACAGAGAAGGAAAACATCCTGAGAGCGAAAGACCTGAATTTAGAGCCCAATCTGCGGTCTTGCCCACTTATTTTTTTTTTTTTTTGGTACCGAGGATAGAACTTAATCTCATGCTTGCTAGGCAGGTGCTTATGCCGCTGAGCTGAGCTAAATCCCTGGCCCCTGCCCACCGCTTTTTAAAATTCTAGTTTTTTAAATCCATTTAGTTCAAGGAGAAAAGAAAGCAAAACTAAAAATTTCAAAGCAATAATCGGGCCCTGCGCTTTTACAGAGCTGGCTGCCCTAGGCCAGAACCAGTGCTGGGCCCTGCCTTCTGGGCCAGGTCGGAGACGACCCCCACCTGCGCCTTCCGATCGCCCGGGGCTCCCAGGTGGGGTGGGGCCGGGCGCTGCCGATTGGTGCGCAGGAGCCCCGGGGCGGTAAAGGCAGGGGGCGGGCCGGCGCAGGCGTCTGGAACCTCCCGCTCGGCCGCTCGCCATGCACGCCGGCGGCCAGGGCTATCCGCTCTCCTCGCTCTACGTGGGCGACCTGCACCCGGACGTGACCGAGGCAATGCTCTACGAGACGTTCTCTCCCGTCGGCCCCATCCTGTCCATCCGGGTGTGTCGCGACGTGGCCACCCGGCGCTCGCTGGGCTATGCCTACATTAACTTTCAGCAGCCCGCAGACGGTGAGCGCCGGGGAGTGCGGTTGGAGAGGGAGGAGCGTGAGCCAGAGCCAGCCCCCGGAGCAGGCTGCACAGGCTCTCATCGTTCCATGGGGCGGTCAGGGAAAAGGAGGCACAGAATTAGGGTGCAGAGAGGTGCACCAGATAGATAGTGCTCCATTTTGCAGAGAAGATGTTAAGGCCAGGGTAAAACTACTAAGGATACTGGAATCAGGCCCAAGTGGGATGGAGCCCAACATGTGTGCGACTGTTGGGCGAGTTGCTCAGCCATTCTGAGATCAGTCAGTCGCTGTGTGATCCCAGGAAAATGGGGGCCCTACATACCTTTAAGAGGGGTTGTGAGATTCAGAGCACCTGGAGGAGCTGGATGTGATGGAGCACACCTGCAATCCCACCACCGAGAGACTGAGGCAGGAGGATCATGAATTTAAGGCCTGCCTGGACTGCATAAGGAGAACTCGTCTCAGAACGAAAGCAAAAAGGCACCTGGAGAGGACGATGCCCATGAGGAGAGTAGGAGATCCCTGGGCTCACCCCACCTTCATGGCAGCCTGACGTGAGGTGTACAACCCGTGTCTCCACATTTTCTGTCTCAGAAAAGTCACTTGATTCCTGCAGGCTCCCCAAGATTGAAAGGATTCAGAGTTTGCCAGCTGAGTACAGGATGTCCACAGGTCAGGAGTAGAAGATAAAGGTTAAGAGCCCTCCTGGAGCACTCTACTACGCTGTGAACTTGGCCAGGATCACCTTTGATACTATCTATAAAATAGGGTATGACGGGGCTGGGGATTTAGCTCAGCGGCATAAGCGCCTGCCTTGCAAGCAGGCAGTTGTGAGTTCGATCTCTGGTATCGATGGAAAGGAAAAAGACAAAAAAAAAGGGGGGGGGTATGACCTTATTTCCCAGTAATATAAAGAACAGAAAGCTGGTGTTTATGAAATAACATTTGGAACATGGTAAGCACTCCTAAGTGATAACCTAAAGAAAGATAGTAGCTGTAACATTCTGGTGCAACTCTGGAAACAACCAAAACACCTGCCCTAGCTGGGCCCAGAGTATTGCACCTTATACCATGTCTAGGCGAGTGGGCAGGAGGGAGGTTCCCTGTGTTGTTCCCTGTGACTAAACTGAGTCCCAGGATGCTTTCTGCTGTTCTTCACTCTACCCACTGCCTCTTTCTGTCTTCCCACAAGCCATCTGCAGGCTTCATGAGTGAACAGACCTGATCTTTTGGTCCCAGTTTGTAGACAGAAGAAGGGAGTCGCAGAGAGGAAGAGCTTTGCCTCTTGGGTGCTCTCAATGGACTAGCTGGAGAACCCAGTGACTTGCTGCACTGTACCCCCCGGCTTCCTCCATACTGAAACTAGCAGAGTCCCCCAGACAGAGGGTAACTCTGCATATTCTTGGGAAGGGAGAGGATGTTGCAGTGGCAGGAGAGTACCACAGGCTGCTGTTTCCAGACGCACTGCCATTTACCAAGCAAGTCTTACATGCTTTACTTTTCAATCTGCCCAATCCTGCCTCTGACCTGGAGGCAGATGATACTGTGTTCTTTTTTGGGTATGGAAAGGTAGGTAAGGTCATCAGACTTGTTTTACAGATAAGGAAATGGGCTTGGAGGGATGGTACTCCATTTCCTGAAAGCAAACCTTCTTGGGGAATCTCAACTGTTATTTAACACTTTATCACTTTTAATTTCCCCAAACTGCTGCCCCCCTTTCTCATATGAACCCATCTTTGACATTCTCATCGACTCAGTGTGCTTAGAGATCAGTACAGACCTGGCTCTACTGCTGGCCTTTCAGCCATTCAGACCCTAAATTTTCCCATCTGTGAGATGAGGTTAGGAATCTGTGCTCATATGGCTCCAGGAGGACTCTAACGGAAGATGGGTGGAGGATTACCGTGTCCGCTTATTCCTCTTGAGCTTTTGGGTTCATGTCTCAGATGGGACCCAGACAATGAGTTTGATTGAGTACTGTGGAGTTTCAGGGTCAGAAAACCCTCTTCACTTGCTCCTTTCCCTCCTTTGTTCCTGTGCAGCGGAACGGGCACTGGACACAATGAATTTTGAGGTGATCAAAGGTCAACCCATCCGAATCATGTGGTCTCAGCGAGACCCAGGACTTCGAAAGTCGGGTGTGGGGAACGTCTTCATAAAGAACTTGGAGGATTCCATTGATAGCAAGGCTTTGTATGATACCTTCTCCACCTTTGGGAACATCCTGTCTTGCAAGGTAGGTCATTTTTAGGGGGAATCAATATCAAATATCTGTGTGGTAGAGGGATGCCAGTCAACACTTCATTTTACAAGGTTCACAGTTTATAAGGAAGAGCTCTTATATAGCAAATGCTTGATCCACAGCTGTTCTTTTAATTTATCATCCTGGATCCATCAGTGGTTACCTGTGCTGTAGTCTGCTGGCTGTCTAATCACCCTCAACCTTGGTGGCTATCAACAACCACTATTTATTTTTATTTAGCTCTTAATTGTGTTGGGCTGAGCAGTTCGGCAACTGTGGCTGGCTGGACTCCCTCATGCCACCAGAGATAGGTAGGAGCCCTCGGTGGGCACATGCAGCAGTGGAGTGGCCATCTGTCAGTCGGTACCTCCTACTCTTCCACCCTCTGAGCTTCCGTTCTGCAGTAGTAGACTAGCCCAGGCTGTTTGCATGGCATTGGCAGGATTCCATAAGGCAGAGTAAAAGCTCACCAGGCCCCCGAGACTTGAACTCAGACCTAGGACACCATCACTTCTGCAGCTTACTGGCTACAGCAAATCACAAACCAGTAACACATTCAGTGTGAGAAGGCAATAGAACTTAAATAGTGTAGCTACAGGAAGGCCGTAAATTGAGGCCATCACAGCAATCAATGGGCCACACCTTGTTTTGTTTTGGTATTGGGTATTGAACTCATGACCTTGCATGAGCCAAGTAATTGCTCTACCATTGAATTACAGCTCTGTAAATTCTATCATTGTAGTGATCATGTTAGTTACCATTGTATCCTAGTACCAAGAATATGTATGATACAAAAAACAGGTCCTCATACATATTTGCTGAGTGATCAGATGTATTATTATTTGCGAAGGACTCTAACTAGTTTTCCGATTTTTGTGTAGAGGGTATTCGGGAGCATAGGCCATGTAGTAGGTCAGTGTGTGCTAACCCCATGGCTAAAACCTAGATGTTCTGCCTCTGCATTCTATGAGGATGGCTGACTTTACCCTGCAGCCTCTGAAGCGCCCTCCTCTGGGGAGATGGGGATTTGTGATGTCCTCTGTGTTAAGACTTTTACAGGTCGGGGCTGGAGATTTAGCTCGGCGGCATAAGTGCCTGCCTTGCAGGTAGTCGTGAGTTCGATCCCCAGTACCGATAAAAAGGAAAAAGACAAAAAAAAAAAAAAAAGACTTTTACCGGTCTCTTGTTTTCTCTATGAGTGGGAGGCTTATCTTTATAGCTCAAAGGAGCAGGATGAGTCTTGAGGCGTTGAAAGAAATGCCTCAGGCAAAACAGACACAGGCAGAGACAGAGAAGCTCCTTACTTTTGAGGGTTTGTGGGACAAGTTCTTGCTATGACAGTAGCAGATTTGTCAAGTACTTTTTCTGTACTAGATTTTCTGCACCCATGGCCACATTGGGGATTTTCCACGATAGCCCTTAGTATGTACATAGGAGGACAGAAAGGTTCAGAGTTGAAGCCGCTTGTCCATTGTTCTACGTTGTACAGGGTGGAATTAGAACCAGGGTTTGAACTAGTGAGTTTGCCAGATTAGCTAAAGCAAATCAATAGGGTACGTACAGTATGTCTTTCCCCTTTGCCCAGGACTCTTATGAACTCTTGAGAATTTAATAGAAAGCTTTGTGCAATGCAGGCAAACCTTTGCAGACCAAAGGAAGCACTGTTGTTAGAAACAAGATACATGGTGTGTTCCTATGGGCTGGTTAGAATGGTGAGACTTTTAGGATTGGCTGGAAATGAGGTGCTGAAGGAAAAGGATGGTTGTTGTGTAGTTGGGTGACTGGGAAGGAGAAAGCCATCTGGTTGGTCAGGAAAGGTTTCGGTGACACTGTGGAAAGAGTGCATGATCTAAACCCACTTGAATGCAAAACCCAGCCACTTAACAAGGAGGCAACATAAGGTAGAGGGTCATACCCAGGACTCTGAGGCCAACATCCTGGATACAAATCCTGTTCCTTCTGTTTCCTGACTCTGTGATCTAGGGGCAGTTGTTTAACCTGGCAACATCTCAGTTTTGTCTAAAAGGGACATCTTCACTGTAGTGATGGTGAACTGAGTTAGGCCGTGAAAGGTTAAACATCTATGGAGTAACTACAGTAATTAAATTTCTTCCTGTGACTGCTGATACTGGGCAAGTTAGTTATTCTTATTGTCTCTCTGAGGCTCAGAGGTTAAGAACTTCCTCGAAGAACTCACTTGGCAAATACAACAAGGTGATTCCTTTTCTAGGTGCTTGGTGCACAGGGGGATCCAGGCAACATGACTGAGCCTAGGTGATGAAAGAGCTGGGGCTTGACCTGCAAGTGGCTGGGGATGCCGAGGTATAGGGTTGAGTGCTGAGCATAGGCTTAGAAGCAGCGTTTGTTGAGTAGGACCCATTAGAGCACCTCAGATGCCAATAGACTTCTTTGCAGAGTAGAAAACCACTTGAGATTAAAGGGACCTGCTTAGAATCACATTTTAGAAAGAGAATCTCTGCAGTAAGTATGGGGCTGGAAGCCTGGGGTGTTTTTGTAGGCAGAGAATGTCACTGAGCTGGAGTGGTGGCTTTGGTGACGAGTGGAACAACGGTCACCTTGGAGAGGGGTGAGTGGTTTTAGTGCAAGTTCAACAAGAGGGACCAGAACTATGTAAACGGAAGGTCTTTCCCTGTTCTTCAATTCTCTTCTTCCAGCTTCAGTTAGAAAGGTTACAGAATAGAAGTAGAATATTGTGTTTAAAAAAGTAAAACAAGTTTGTTATTGAAATAATATATGAATTGGTAAAATTTAAACAATATGGAATGGAAGACAGCAAACAAGAATCCATCCTTTCAAGCCCTTGTCCCCAGAAATAAAGAATAGTTTTGTGTGTCTGCTTCAAAACTTCCCTGTATGTAGATAACTTTAACCCAAATTGCTAGTTTTTTTTTCCCTGCTTAATACTATCTTACAGATAACTTGTCAGTTGTGTAACCTGTCCCATTCTGTCCAGTGGTGTACATAGGGTGACCTGGTGTGGATGAAATATAATTTCTTTAACCAGTCTTCTCCTGATAGGTGACTGCTCAGCGTGTTTCCAGTTTGTTATTAGAAACAGGATTTAGGCATGGAGATTTAAAGTAATGTCCTGTCCATTGTCTGAGACTGTTAAAGCTGATGTGTGGTATAGACAAAACCTGTGTCATTCTGAGGGTACTCTTCTGTCTTTGTTACTTATCTCTTCCTCTCCCCTCCTTTTTCCAGTGTAGGAATGGAACCTAGGGTCTCATGCATGCTAGCCAAATGCTCTACTGCTAAGCTACACTGCCGATCCTCAGTGGGACTGTCTTGCACATGTAACAGCAAGCACAGGTACTGGCCATTATCGCCATTGCCGTCATTTTGTCCCTGAATCCCCAGCTGGGTGTTCTCTGTTCTTCCTCCCCATGTCCAGGTCGCGTGTGACGAGCATGGCTCTCGGGGCTTCGGCTTTGTGCATTTTGAGACCAATGAGGCTGCGCAGCAGGCCATCGGCACCATGAATGGGATGCTGCTGAATGACCGCAAAGTGTGAGTGGCCAGGCCTGAGGGAGGGGCTGAGCCCAAAGGGGCAGAATTGTGGCATCACCCGTTAAGAGCAGTGTTCTTTCTGCAGTCTAATGGGCACTGGATGCCAGGCAGCAATCTTTTGCCTTGACATGTGACCTCAGTTGAGTTGCTCAGCCTTTTAGGGGCTGTTTACTCACATTAAGCTGAAACTGATGATACATGTTCTGAGTAAAAATTGATGATTTTGGGGCTGGGGATTTAGCCCAGCGGCATAAGCACCTGCCTTGCAAGCAGGCGGTTGTGAGTTCAATCCCCGGTACTGATAAAAATGAAAAAGACAAAAAAAAAAAAAAGAATTGATGATTTTGAAATTTTCACTAATGGCCAAGTCATCAGAGGACTCCATGATTCCATCTGTCTTCCAGTCTTCTCAGTAAGGCTGTGAATTTTCTTTTCTTTTCTTTTTTTTTTTTTTTTTTTTGTCTTTTTTGTTTTTTATCGGTACCAGGGATCGAACTCACCACTGCCTGCTTACAAGGCAGGTGTTTATGCCGCTGAGCTAAATCCCCAGCCCTGGCTGTGAATTTTCTTAAACCTTTAGGTGTTGATTTGTGGGATTTGGGGGCAGAAAGAAAATTAGGCATGTGCTTGGCCTGCTTAAGTCCAGTGTCTCACCACTTCACAGTTGGGAAATTGAGATGCACGTGCTGAGGAGAACCTGCTTTTGGCTGGTCTTTTCCCCTAGTCCTGTTGGTCACTGTCTGATGGCATAGCTTTGTGGTCAGTGCTGCGGAGTGGAGGTGGCTTTGGGCTGGGAGATGAACTGGAGGAGGGGGATATTTTCAGCTTTTCACACTGAATCGGGGTGGGCTTTTTCCTTTTTGGCACCAAGAATCAAACTCAGGACCTTACCTTGCCAGGCAGGCGCTGTGCTGCTGAGCTACATCCCCAGCCCATGGGATTTTTTTCTAGTTCCCAGAAATATGCCATTTTTGTTAGCAACCATCCAGTGACGCTTAATTCTGCCGCTTGGTTTTCTTTAATTTTCAGTGCCTGGCACAACTTGCTTATGTGAAATGTGCTGTAGGTATCACTAAAATTTTCTATGCTTAGTTTTTTACCCCTCTTAAGCTACTTTGCTATCAGAGATGATGGTGCTATCTTAGGCCCAGCTACTTGGTAGGCTGAGGCACAAGGTTCACTTGAGCCCAGAAGTTTGTGATCAGATGAGGCAACATAGTGAAACTGCATCTCTTTTAAAAAATCTTTTCCTAGGTTTTTTTTGAGACAGGATCTTGCTAGCTGTTCAGGCTGACCTTGAGCTCACTTTGTAGCCCAGGCTGGTTTCAAACTTGTGACAATCAACCTGAGTGCTGGGATTACAGGTGTGCACAACCATGTCCAGCTTGGACATGTTTTTAAAATTATTGTATTTATGATTTCAATCCATCCCTGTGAAGTGATACGGGTATTGATCATGTCTGATTCACTCACCCCTGCTTCTCCAGTATACCCAGTATATGTTAAATGAATAAGAATAGTTTAATGACGTGAGTTTGATCTCAGTTTTACAGGCTCAGAAAGTTTAACTTGCCCACAGTCACATGACAAGGCAGCAACAGCATTGTTTGAACAGCAAGTTTATGCTCATATCTTCTATGCTCTTAGCTGCCTGGTATACGGTAGTAGTTCTGTATCCATTTGTCTCAAGAACAGAGGATTCTGAGCCTCATATGAGGGACAAGCTTCTTGGCTGTTTGAAATAGCTAGGTCTTGGACATACCCAGTCTTTGGAATAACTTTGCCAGACTCCTGACGAGGGCATGTGGACAGCGATTGGCCCTACGAGTTGTCCAGGGTTGCTGGGTGGTGGAGGTTGGGGTGAGGAGTGGCTGAAGGCTGGCAGCTGTCTACCTTGTTGGTGTGTCTACAGTTTTGTTGGCCACTTCAAGTCTCAACGAGAACGGGAGGCAGAGCTAGGGGCTCAAGCCCTGGAGTTCACCAACATCTATGTGAAGAATCTCAGCGTGGACATGGATGAGCAGGGCCTGCAGGACCTCTTCTTTGCATTTGGTGAGCAAGTCCCCCAGGGGAGGAGGGGGAGCCCAGTTGTTCTTCTTCCAAGCCCAAGTCTGGCGGAGGGGAGGCTCCGTCTCGGACTTCTGCTGAGTGTGCGGGAAGGGAGGGAACTTCTTGGGGCTTTGCAACTCTCTTCTGAGCCAGGTTGATCCTTTCCAGGAAACATGCTGAGTGTGAAGGTGATGAGGGACAACAGTGGCCACTCCCGGGGCTTTGGTTTTGTTAACTTTGAGAAGCATGAGGAAGCCCAGAAGGTAGGCGCCTGCCCATGGTTCTGTTCCAGGAAAGAGGCAGTGAGCCAGGACTAGGAGGAAGGGAGATCTGGCGCAGGGGCTTCCAGCTGCTCATGGAGGGGGAGGGTGTCTCCCTCTTCCTACGCAAAGAGGAGGGGGAGAGTTCCACGCATAGGGGTGGCCCTTCCAGCCCACAGTGCACAGGCGAAAGGTTTTATCGCTTATTACCACTCAGCCTTGAAGTTCAGAAAGTTGAAAATTGAAGCAGGGAAGGAAAAGTCATAATTATGTGTAAGCATTTACTAATGAACTAACTGCTTAAAATATCAGTTGCAAATAGTTCTTATTAATACTAGTGTAAAATCCTAACCACTGGATCATTAGAGACTTGGGTATGACTTTTGCTGATTTTGTGTGTGTATGTGTGTGTGTGGCTAAGCCAATGAAATTCAACTTGATGTTAATGGATTACAGAGAAAAGTTGTACATCCTCAGAAGGTGCAGAATTTTGTGCAGACTTTGGATCTAGCAGGGTTAGGCCAGTTCAGTGAAGAAAAGAAAAATCTAGTTTAAGTTTAAGACATCATAATTTCAATAAAAGACGGCCCTTGTACTTTAACAAAAAGGATTCTTTTGTGCTGTGAAATATGAAGTAAAGAATGTTGATACTATCATGTCATTTTGAAAGAATTGTTTGCTCTTTTGTTCAAGTTATCCACGTATAGTTGCAGTAAAGACTTAAATGTACGTTATTTTGTAATAGATTATTTTTTTAGAGTAGTTTTGGGTTTATAATAAAATGGAATGGAAGGTACAGGTATTCCATAAACTTCTTCTCTTACGCATGTACAGTCGCTCCCTTTAACAACTTTCCCCAGCAGAGCGGTCCATTTCTTACAACTGGGATAAACCTATTTTGACACATCTTTCTCCCCCAGAGTCTACTGTTTAAACTATGGTTCATTATCATTGTTGTGCGTTCTGTGGGTTTGGACAAACCTATGGGGACATGTATGTACTATTCCAGTGCCATACAGAGTATGTACTGTTTTTAGTGCCCTAAAAATCTGTGCCCTGGCTAGGCGTCTCTCTCTATCCCCTAACTCCTCCTGTCCACAAGTACTTGTTGTACTGGCCTCATAGTTTTGTCTTTTCTAGGATGTCATGTCGCTGGAGTCCAATAATGCACAGCTGTACAGATTGGCCTCTTTCACTGAGTAATAATGTGTTTTAAATATGAGAACATTTAAATGTATTTAAATTGTGTAAATTAGAAATGTGGAATACTACAGATTTCAGTTTTCCATTTTTAAAATAGAATTCCAATCAAATTTAAACATTTTACAGTTTAGACAGGCATGGTAGTGAAAGCCTATAATCCCACCTACGTGGAATACTGACAGTTGTGTGAGCTCTGTCTCAGGAACTCAGTGAGACCTCAGTGAGTTCTCAAATTCAGTGAGTCTCAAAAACAAAACAAAACACCAAACAGAAAAGACAGGGTCTCACTGTGTTGCCCAGGCTGGCCTCCAACTCATTTCCAGTCCTCCTGCCTCACCTCCCAAGTCCTAGGATTACAGGCATGTGCTACCGCTCCTGATCTGAGACCCTATTTTTAAAAAGAAGAAAAAAATCTAAGTCAAGTGTGGTGGCACATACCTCTAGTCTTAGTACTCTGAAGGGTGAGGTAGGAGGATTGAAAGTTTTGAGTCCTGCCTGGGCAACTTACTGAGACTGTCTCAAATACAAAATGTAAAGGGCTGGAGATAAATGTGTTGTTCAGTGTGAAGGCCCTGGGTTCATTTCCAAGCCCCCTGTGTAGTTCACTGTGAAATTTGGTTCCATGTTAAGAGGTGGATGAGCTGTAAATGGCTGTTATCTTGGTACTACTTAGTCTCAGCTAGCAAGTCTCAGCTAGCTGGTTTGCAGGTGGTCCCTGTAGACCAAGAATGCAGGACTGGAGGCCAGGGCAAAGGCCAGGGTTGTCTTTGGGTGCTTGCCAAGCATTCTCCCTCCTGCCCCAGGCTGTGGACCACATGAACGGAAAGGAGGTGAGCGGGCAGCAGCTGTATGTGGGCCGGGCCCAGAAGCGAGCAGAGCGGCAGAATGAATTGAAGCGCAGGTTCGAGCAGCTGAAGCAGGACCGGCAGACCCGCTACCGGGTAAGGTCAGGCCTCCTGGTGGTGGCCACTTGTATATGAAATTGGCCATGTTTGGGGGGTGCTGACTGTGACTCCTTCCTCTGGCCATCCTACTTCTGGGAACTTGGCTAGGGGCAGGAATCATGCACACGGGAATCTCCGCTGCCTGTCTTGTAACAGTGGAGTGACCAGATACTACCCAACCATGAGAGAGGGGATTGTTCCAGTTATACTGTGGGGGTAATCTTTTGTGTGTGACTAGTTAGCATCCCTTGCCTCTGCCCACTCAATACTTATTACATCCTGAAGTCGTGGAAAACCAAAGTGCCTTACACGTTTCTAAAAGCCCCTGCAAGAAATCCTATTCCAGGTAGCAAATAATTAGGCCACATATGTTACATCCAAATGTCACAATGTTGTGGTCATTAAAGTTATCTGAAGTTAATAAACTGGATTAAAATTAATATTGTAGATGAAATAAACATCTCTAAAACTTTCAGTAAAAGCCATAGACAGGTAATGACTGTTACCCCAGCACTCAAAAGGCTGAGGGGGTAGGATTGTGGATAGGAGGTCAGTTGAGGCTGTGTAATGAGTTCGAGGGTAGCCTGGACCACACAGTGCAACCTTTCACAAAAAAAACAAAGCAAGTCAAGCAAATAGCAGTAACAATAACAAAAATGATAAGTCGTAGATCCTTTGTGGAGAGGGTTATGTGTGTGTGTACCCTATCAGGTATGTGTGTACACTATATGAGTGTGTATACCTGTACACACATAACCACACTCAGTTCTCAATGAGCGACAGTCTTTCTATCCCAGGATGCCTGACAGTGCCTGAAATTTTCACTTGCCCTATTTGAGGGGTAAGGTGCATGTGGCACCTCCTGGGTAGATGCCGGGGATTCTGGCTAGTATCTTATGCATAGGGCAACCCCTGCAACAGGAATGACATGGAAGGTCACTAATGCTGAGGTTGAGAAACCCTTGTATGTACACACAAACACACCATTGTGCATGTGTAACATTTTTAACTTTTATGGACTTGGAGAAGAAAGTATTCAGTGTGTAGTCATAGAGTGAGCAGGATATTGAGTTGTCCAGCTGGGTAGTCTAAGTTCTGTTATGTATTCACATGCTTTCGTGCTGGGGAGGTAAAGGAGGAGAGGACATCTAGGCCCAGGAGGCAGCTGTCATTCGGTGGCAAGGAGCCTGAGCTGAGGTCAGGCTGCCTGGCTTAGCTGTGTCATTGTCACTTGCTGTCTGTTTGATCTGAGACAGTGCACCTAACATGTTCCTCAGTTTTGCCATCTGAAAACTGAGGGTTAACATTTCCTCCTCTTGTGGTCGTGAGGATCACACATTAAATGTGTAAAAGAGCTTGGAATGGTACCTGGTTCCAGGCGAGGGTAATGCATGAGACACTGAGTGGCAGCTTGCCTACATCCGGCACAGGTCTGGAGCCGGCCTGCGGGGGCCTCTGCGCTGCTGCATGCTGCATTCCTTCAGGAGAGCTGCGTTGCAGCTGACCTCTGAGCTTCAGCTTGCTGCGGGACTTAGGTCTTTTTCCATGGTGATTTGAGCAGTGACTGGGAACTGTGCACGTGTGTAAAAACTGCCAGGGGCTTGGAGGGCCGGCCGTGAGCTGCAGCTTCCGGCTGTCAGTGTATAGAGAGATTGGGGTGCACTACAAGCTGGGCTGGCAGCTTGCTCAGTATCCCTCCTGGCTGTCACAGCCCCTGGCCTGCCCAAGGCAGTGGGCTTGCGGGATGGTTCCACGGAGCAGTATTCCCTTCCTACAGGGTGTGAACCTGTATGTGAAGAACCTGGACGACTCCATCAGTGATGAGAAGCTGAGGACTGTATTCTCTCCCTACGGAGTGATTACCAGTGCAAAGGTAAGGGCCACAGCACTTCCTGGGGTAGCCTTTCTTTCTCCTGTCCCCACCAGCCTCTGACCTGGCTTCCAGGGAGGGGGGTGCTGAGGTCCTCTTTTTTAGAGTTCTGCATGACCCCATGAGAGCTCAGAGTCTCTCTGGTTACAGCCTTGTCTGGGTAGAGGGGAAGAAAGAAGCCATAGAGGCCAGTATCTACTATAGGCCAGGTTCCAGACATTTATGTCTCAGTATCTGTGTGGACTTTTGTTGTCTGGCCTTGTCCAGTGACATAACCCCTTCTAGGCCATTAGTTTCTCCTTCTGAGAAATAAGAGCTGGGCTGCATCATTCTTTACCATTTATTGAGCACCAACTATGTGCTCAACCCTGTGAAGCACCTGAGGTGTAACTCCTGGCTGCTTTACTCTGCAGCTCGAGACCTTGAGCTGTCTTCTGAGCCTCATAGCAAAACTGAGAGCACTAGGCTTACTGCCTGATTCCCAACCCTGGCTTCTCATTTGAATTCTCCAGGGACTTCTTCACTGTGGTTACTTGGGTCCAAGTATAGACCTCTAGGGGTCGGGCCCAGGTGCTTTCCTTTAAAAATTCCCCAGAAGTCAGGCATGGTGGCACATTTAATCCCAGCACTTGGGAGGCTGAGGCAGGAAGTTGCTGTGAGTTTGAGGCCAGCCTGGGCTCCATAGTTAGTTCAAGGCTAGCCTGAACTGCAGAGTGAGACCCTGTCTCAAAAAAACAAAACAAAGCAAAAAAACTCCCAAAATTCAAAACAAAGCAAAAATACCCCCAAAATTCCCCAGATATCTTTTTTAAGATAACATAATATTGGTCAGGTGCTGCGGCAAATGCCTGTAGTCCTAGTCACTTGGAAGGCTGAGGCAGGAAGAACAAGAGTCTGAAGCCAGCCTAGGCAGTTTTGTGAGCCCTTTTCTCAAAATTAAAAGGCTGGGGATGTGGCTCAGTGGTAGAGTGCTTGCCTAGCATGCATACACAAGAGCCTGGGTTGAAGCTTAATGGTAGAATGTTTACCTAGTATGTGCTCTGCCCTCAGTACCACAAAAACCAAAACCAAACGGGAGTGTGAGCATTTATTCATTTTGTACAAGGCTTTGTGGGAAGCCTGCAACAATGAATCAGACAGATTGAATGTGGTCCCTACCTTTGAGGAGCTTATAATCTATTGAGAAAGTCAGACCATTGAGTGGAGCAGAACTGGGGGTAGAGCTTTGGGATCTCAGTGCGATAGGAGGGGAGGCTCTCTGGAGGAAGTGAGAGTGGTACCAGTGTTTGACTTGGCTGTGAGGAGCTAGGGAGCCACTGGTAGGAATCTTGCAAAGAGATGCATGTGGGCGATAGACGAGGCTGGACCAGCACATGTGATGTGATGGCTGGGCTCTTAAGAACTGGTCAGGATGTCCCCTTTTGTCTGTTGAATCTTAAATTTCCTGCAGGAAGCCTGGTATTTATGAAATCACTTATGCTTTTTTGGGTTATGAGCCTTTTGACAAATATGATAGAAAGTTACAGGACTGAGTAAATTTGATTTAGCATGATAAAAGTCCACAGGCCCTCTTTCCAGTAAGTATATGCATGTGGCATAGTGCTGTGGTTGAAAGCTGATGTCTTTGAGTTGATCTAAATCCCAGTTGCACCGTTTCCTAGCTTGGAACCTGTGGTAGTGACTGTCTTTCTGTGTACCCCCATGTGCAGTAGAAATAGCGCCACTACCCAGCAGGCTGCCTGTGGAGCATTGGCGTATTATAGGCATTGGGATATTGATTGTTGTGTTTATTTGCCGCATAGCGCATGTAATTTCGAGAGATTAACTGACCTTGAGGATTCCTTGAATACAGGGACAGTGTAAGTTTGGACTGCTCAGAGTTGAGGCTCACCTGGGGTTATAATCTTTTCAGTAAGCCACCATGTAATAAGGTGGGACTTTTATATATTTTCTATTATAAATTAACTGTTATATACCACTAGCAAGCCCAGATTCAGTTCAGCATAACTGTTATCGTTACTAATTTTATTATCTTTTTTTCCCATACTGGGGATTGAATGTGAGTCTTTTGTTGAGATACACCCCTGGTCCCTTTATTATTTTTTATTTTAGACAGGGTCTTTCTAAACTGCCCAGGCTGGCTTAAAACTTGCAATCCTCCTGCCTCAGACTCAGAGTGCTGGGATTGTAGGTGTGAGCTACCATGCCTGGCATGTACTAAAAAGTCTTAATAGTTCTTAACCATATTTTTGTATCAGAACTTCTTTGGCTATCTAGTGAGATTGTGGAACCCTTCTATGAATATTTTTAAATACATAAAATTAATACTATTATTAAAAAATTGAGGGCTGGGGATTTAGCTCAGTGATACAACCTGCCTGGTAAGCACAAGGTCCTGAGTTCAATTCCCAATACCAAAAAAATAAAAAATAAATTATATTGAAATATAATTCAGTACTAAGCAACAGTAGTACTTTAATACATTAAAATGAGATCTATCAAAGTAGCAGGTAGCGTAAATAATATTTTGAGATCAGCAATGACATGAAAGTATTTGATTTTTATTTGACAGTTATAGATAAGGCTAATACAACTGATTTTTGTTGTTGTCCATATTCATAATAGAAGGAAATGTTAGTATGAAAATGAAGGTGTCAGTTTTTTCCATTGACAGACCCCTGAATTTTATCAGTGATACCCCTGAAAGGGACGTGTGGACCTTCAGGTATGCTGAGAAGCAGCAGTTTGAAACTCAGAACGTGGCTTCTGAGGGGGCAGGAGGTAAATAAAAAAGCTCTGGTCTTTCTAGCGTGTGAATCAGGCCAGTGTCTTGACCCTGAGAAAGGTTACAAGTGCAGTATGGCTCTAATCCTTGAAGAGAAAAAGATACTGGTTTTAAAAATGAAATCTGGATGAAGTCTGGAGTTGAGGTAGAACACTGGTTAATAGGTGCTCGTGTGGAATAGTTAACAGCGTGCCCCAGGGTTCCTGTTGTAGTTTTGACAACCGTACCATGTTAACATCAGGGGGGGTTGGGTAAAAGATTCACAGCAGCTCTCTGTACTGTTTTTGTAATGTTTAAGTAAGTTTAAAGTCATTCCCAACAATACTAAGTTAGTAAGACTGAGAACAGCTTCCCCAGACTACCAAAGACCCTGGCAGCCAAGTCCTGGCTGTGTATGAGCCTGTGGCTGGCTGACTTTGTATAAGTCACTCTTTTCAGACAAGGTCTCGATGTGTGGTTCTTGCTGGTCTTGAATTCACTATGTTCCCTGAGCTGGCCTTGGACTCGCGGCAGTCCTCCTGCTTTAGCCTCGTGAGCTGGGATTATAAGTGTGCACCCTTGCACCTGGTGGGCAAGTCACTCCTGAGGCTCCCTTCCCTCTCCGAGAAGGTGGGGACCAATGTACTTCCCTTATAAGGAGGCCATGTGTGAGCTGGGATGGCATGTGAAGTGTCCGGCACCCCGTGGGCCTCAGTAAACTTGGAGTGGACACCACTCATGGATTTTTCATGGGTCTGCTAGCTGTGGGGTTCAGTCCTCAGGAAGGAGGGGAGCACAGCCCTGGAGCTTCCTTCTCCACCCCCAGCAACCCTTGTCTTGTCTTGCTTTTAGGTGATGACAGAGGGTGACCACAGCAAGGGATTTGGCTTTGTGTGTTTTTCCTCTCCAGAAGAAGCGACAAAGGCTGTGACAGAGATGAATGGATGTATCGTGGGCACCAAGCCACTGTATGTGGCACTGGCCCAGCGTAAAGAGGAGCGGAAGGCCATCTTGACCAACCAGTACATGAAGCGCCTCTCCACAGTGCAGGCCTTGAGCCGCCCTGTCTTGGGCTCCTTTCAGCAGCCCAACAGCTACTTCTTGCCCACTGGGGCCCAGGTGACAGTCTAGTCTGCCCGTAGCTCCTGCCCACCTCCTCCAGACAGCTTCACAGGGAGATGGGAGCCTCGTAGGCAAAAGTAGGCAGTGCTGAAACTCGCTAGACAGGCTTTCCAGCCTCAGTGTCCCCATCTGTAAAGAGATGGGTACATGTGCTGTCAATCAGCATCTTCTAGTCTGGGAAAGATTCCTGAATGTTGTGCAGAAAAAGAGTGTGGTCAAACAAATTTGGGAGATTTTGCATTAAATAAGAGGAATCTTAAATTTCTTTACTATATCAATGGCCTCTGCTGATGTTCCTGTTTTATGATAACTCTTCTCAACAGGCCTGGGGTATGTAGTGTTTCCCAACTGGGATGGTCATTTGGGGGGGATGCCCATTAATATCTCCCTTGGTGGTTAGTGCGCTGAGCACAGTTTGGGAACGCGTAAGCCCCTGCAGGCTGCTGGGTTGGTAATCTTCCCTCTCCTTTAGCAGTAAGCTTGAGTTGGCACACACTAGAATAGAATGTGTCACCTTGTTAATCTAGGCCACTGGATGATAGGAACAAGGATTGAAATCTGACATCACTCTGAAGGGTTCAGGGCTAATGAGCACCCTGAGATGGGAGGAAGGAGCCTGCATGCCAGCTTCCTAGGCCTTGTCTAGCCTGTCTCCTGCAGGGGAGGTGGAGGTGTGCAGTGCTGTCCCTGAGGGAGTGCAGTTCCCTCCCTAGCCTGCTGCAGAGCTCCTCATTCTGTCCTCTCCTCCCACACAGCCTCCAGCACAGGCTCCCTGCTGTGGCAACTCTGGCTCCGTGGCCCCCGTCCAGCCTGCCCCCAGGTGGACAGCCCAGCCCCAGAGACCTTCGAGTGAGTAAACTGACCCGTTCCACCCTCAGCCCAGCCGTGAGTGTGGGCTCTGAGAGGCAGTGTATAACACAGGAGCCAAGCATAGTTCTGCCATTTCCTGAATGGATCACTTTGCCTTTCTGAACCACAGTTTCCTCTTTTGCTCATGGGCCTGTGCATAAAACATTGGGCCCAGGGCCAAACCTATAGGCCAAGTGGGGTGGCCATTACGTGTATTTCCAAAGACTTTTGATTTGTGGCTGAAACGTCACATAAAGCTGAGAAACTGAAACTCTCTGGTTATTTTGGTGATATCTACCCTTTCTATATAAAAGCCAAGTTCACACTCACTTATACTTAGGACTAAGTATACGGTCTTAGTTCTTATGCATCTTGGGACTCTGGGCAGACACGGACTGGGTTTGTTAGTGCAGATTTCTGTATTCCCCCTCTAGCTGAATTCACCCATCTCTCTGCCATGAATTTCTAGTTGCCCTTTCCAGCCCTGAAACCTTCCGAGTATTTTGCCACTCTGATTACCACTGCCACAACCTTTCTCTCTCCATTTTTCTCTGCCACAAGCTGTCTGCCCTCCAGCTGCCTCAGTGGTTCGGCCACCAGGCTTGCCTCGGCGCCCCCAGGCCAATGTCAGCAGTGTCAGGCAGGCCTCTACGCAGGTGCCACACCTGGCACCCCACACCAAGAAAGTGGGTGAGTGTGGGCAGGGAAGAGGAATGGGGGTCAGAGGAGGGTGGGGCAAGGTCTTGTTGCTGGGCTTGCCGCTGGAGAGGAGTCAGGACTGGCCTTGGAGTGACTTGCCTTGTTGGTGAGCCAGCTTGACTTTGGAGGCTTTGCATGTTGGATTGGCCTCCAGCTCCTGAGACTCACCCACTCTGTAGCCTTTGCCAACTCATCTCTGATCACCCTAAAAATGGGGCAGTCACTTCATTGTGAGAACTTTTGAGATCACTCATGCCAGGACGTGAACCTTAGGAAGTATTATGGCAGTTGTGACCGAGGGTGTAGATTTTGGCTCAAAGGCAAGCACGTCTCCTCCCTCATTCAGCAGATCTCATGTCTTTGTGCTGCTCTGTGCTTGGCATGGGGAATTACACACAAAAGAGTTGGGTACAATCCCTGATAGGAGGTTGCTTGTCAGGTTCTGACGTTCCTGGGTTTTTTTTTTTTTTTTTTTTTAATTTTGGTAAAATACATGTAAAATTTACCACTTAACCATTTTTAAGTATACTAGTTCAGTGACATTTAGTAGGTTCACACTTTATGCAAACCATCAGCATACCCATCTTGAAAATATCCTTTGTCTTGCACAACTGAAATTCTGTACCCACTAAATCCCTTCAGCCTCTGGCAACCACCACTCTACAGTACTTGTCTTTTTGTGACTGGCTTATTTCACATGCCACAATGTCCGTAAGATTCACTGATGCTCTGCATTGAGTTAGAATCTTCTTCCTTTTGGAAGGCTCATAATTTTTTTTCCTGTAGTGGCTGTACCATTTACATTTCCCACAGTGCCCAAGTGTTTCAATTTCTTTCTGTTCTAACCTACACTTGTGATTTTGTGTTTTGTATTTTTGATAGGAGCCATTAAACTCTGCTTCTTTTTTACAGCCAACATTGGTACCCAGACTATGGGCAGGGCAGCATGCTCTACGGAAGGGCCATCTCTCCTGCCATGCACGTGTTCCTCAACTGTACATATTGCCCATGGGGTAAGGATGGCCAATTACACATATGGCCCATGGACTCTGGAAGTCTTGGCCCAGAACCTTGGTTAAGGTGTTAGCTTTTTGGTCCTTGGTTTTCTTCTTTTTCTTAGCTTATAAAATTTTCCTTACCAATGTGTACAGTTATGAAATATCAACCTTGCTAACAGAATAGAAAGGCCAATGTCACAATTTCTTTACTGATTATGAATTGTTTTGCATAGGTTATTACCAAAATTAATTTGAACCTCTTTAGTGTTTTTATTGAGCAGCAAGGGAGAAGGTATTTTAAGAATATGCATGCTAGTTTTGGTGGGGCATACCTGTAATCTCAGCACTTGGGAGGCTGAGGCAGGAGGATCATTGCAAATTCAAGACCAACCTGAGCTATAAAGTTAGCTCAAGGCCAACCTGAACTGCATAGTGAGACCCTGGCTCAAAAAAAAAAAAAAAAAAAAGCTGAATAGTGATGGATGTAATTAGGCTTCAAAATAGAACTAAACATCTTACAGTGAATGAAAGACTGCATCTCCTTGTCTAAAAAAGTCTCAAATTCAGCATTATTAGAATTTCAGTGTGTCTAGTTTGATTTATTTCTTACAGAATGAACAAGAGTAATTTTTAAACAGCAAAAACACTTTTAAAGTTACTAAGATTTAGAAGAGTCAAGAGTGTGCTGGGGATGTTTCCACGAAGCTGCCTGATAAAGTGTTTTGTTTGGTACGAAGCGTGTATAGGTTTCATTTGGCAAGGTTCATCAGGGTCTGTATGGGTTCAGAGAATGCCTAGAGACTGTTTTTTACTTCTAATTCATGTGGGGACTTTGTCCCCCAGACCCCTCTCCAGAGTAAGTGTTTGGAGACCATTCCCATCCATGTGGTTAAAGGATGTGTCCCTGGCACCATTTGCAGGTCCCGGAGCCTGCCGTGCACGTCCCTGGCCAGGAGCCCCTGACCGCATCCATGCTGGCTGCAGCTCCGCTCCATGAGCAAAAGCAGATGATTGGTGAGTGATCCCTCTGCTGGCCAGGGAAGCAGGGCCGGGGACTGGCCCACCTGTTAGGAGCACCCTGAGTAAGGTCAGATGTGAAGATGAAGCCTGGTTTTTGTTACTGACAAAGCTATTGGGCGACTTTACCCAGGCCACTTCGACTCTTGAGGCTCCTGTTGTCTTGTTTTAAAACACGGGTCAGGCTAATAATCCTAAGGCTCTTTCCAGCTCTGCCATTCTGTGATTCTGATGTAGGTGAGAGATGCCTGGATGTGGGGCTGTGTCAGGGCCGGGCAGCTGAATAAGGGTAAGGCTGGAGTTGGGTATTACAAGTCTTTACACCTCTCCTAACCAGAGGAAGCTTTGTCAAATGTCCCCTGTCTGCTAGTGCCTACCTCAGGGTAGTATGAAACATCTGTACGTGAGATAAATATGGGAATTCCTTGTGCAGCTCATTTCCATCCTTAGATTTTGAGACGGGTCTTGCTAAAGATGCTAACTGTGAATAAAGGAGCAGGCTTGTTCCTCGGTCAGGTTCTTTACTGCATAGCCACCCAGATCTCCAGGCCCTTCTGCAAAGGCCCTTAATGGCACCACACCATTGTTCTCTCAGCTTGCTTCATTAGGGTTTTGACACTTTGCATCCATTCCATCCCACCCCACCGCCAAAGAAAAATTTAAAGAACATAATAGAGGTAGATTTTTTTTTTTTTTTTTTTTGGTATCAGACATCAAACTCACAACCTCATACTTGCCAGGCGGGCACTGTGGTGCTGAGCCATATCCCTGGCCTCAGAGGTAAAAAGTTTTGTTAGCAGTTCTCTGTAAATACTGCCATTCTCCTCTTGGGAAGACCCCCTCACACTCCAGATTTAAGGGCTTGATCCTGGCTGAACCCGCCATACACTGCCAAGGCTGGTTGATACCAACAAGCGGCCTTGTTGCTAGAAATAACTTCATGGTGGGATGTGAGTTTATTTTATATATTTTTCACTACCGCCTTCTTGAAAAGTCTCATGTTCTATCCTGTCTAGAATTAATGTCAGAATTGTTTCTTGAAAAATGGACATGAATAGTCTTTGTTTTTTAATACTGTGCTCACTGTACTTGTTTTTTGTTCGAGATGAGATCTCAGCACGTTGCCCAGCCTGGTCTTGAACTTAGTCTTTCCTGTATTGGTTCCCTAGTACCTGAGATCACAGGCATTCACAATTATGCTTGTACACAAGAGTAATCTTTAAACACGATTTTGTGTCTGATACTGTGCCATACAAATTTCTTCAAACAGTTCTCAAAGTGGTGTTTGCTCTGCCTACTTCATAATCCCAGTAAGGTTTAGTGACACAAACCAGTGGTTCTGGGACAAGAACCCGTATGTCCTCACTGCTCTTTATGGTGCCACTCCTGGGTTGCCGGGGTGTGAGCCAGATGTGTGCATAGCAATCAGGGGTTGTTCCACACAGGGGAGCGTCTCTATCATCTTATCCCTGAGGTTTACGCTTCGCTGGCTGGCAAGATCACAGGCATGCTGCTAGAGATCGACAATTCAGACCTGCTGCTCATGCTGGAATCTCCAGAGTCCCTCCAAGCTAAGGTAGGTAGGGCAGCAGAAGACCTAAGGACAGGGCTGTCCTTAGTCATGCTAGGACAAATGAAGTGGATTTTGCTCTTAGTAATACCCGAAGGCCTGCTCAGTGGAGTGGAAGAGGCTTTGTTACTTCAGCCCCTCCACAGACTAACTCTGGGTCACTCCATAGACAAAGCGTTGGTAAAAGCAGCTGCATTTGACTCAGTATAAAGGTTCAGATTCTTCCGGTCTCCAGCAGTGAACCTCTAACTTGAAGTGACAGTGGGGCATGGGATCCTGTAAGCAGCAGTGGGCGAGGGTCCGACACAGATACTTCAGACGTCTCTACCAAGGGCAGAGACTCCTCACATCTTGTATGCTGAGTCGGGGAGGTCACGGTTCTCCTGGGAGCCTGCGGGGGCAACTGCACTAAACTCCGATGTATGTCCCACAGATAGAAGAGGCGGTGGCAGTGCTGCAGGCACACCAGGCCATGGAGCAGCCGAAGGCCTACATGCACTGAGAAGGCTGGCTGGGGTTGGGAGGAGCAGGACAGAGCAGCGGAGCCCAGGAGAAGTCGGAGAAACTGCACAGAGACTGACTTGCAGAACTCCTGAGAACTGTCTTGTGTCGCTGGCTGGCTTTATCTGGAGTGCCAAGGCATCTGAGGAAGCGGAGGGCATCACAGGTGACACACTGTATGATGGGCATGGTGCCCAGTGAGGAGGTACTCGCACCAGCTGCCCTTCCTGTCTTCCTGCAGAGTGGGCTGGGCTTTTCCTGCCATCAGCCACTTCACCTTCCTTCTTGAAGACTGGGTTCCTGCCTAACTTCGGAAGCATTTATTTTCACCCTTTCATCATCAGAAAATCCTTACACCCATGCTGCCAGTAGAGTAGCATTTCCTGCTCTCAGCTTTAACGCCCTGTGAACTGTAACTTATTTCCCAGGGGGTCTGGGTCTGTACTCGAGCTCTGGATGTGGAATGAAAGCTGGTCACTTAGCTGGCCTCTTTGTTTTGTGTATTAAAAGTACTGCAAAATCTCTTTTGCCTCCAGCAGGCTGCTGCTTTTTGAGGGAGATGAGTGTAGAATGGAGGGTAGGCTTGCACTGAACGGAAGCCCACACCAGTCCTTTTAGTACCCAGAGGGTGTGTGCCCTAGAACAGGAGAAAGTCGGAGACAGGCTGGACTGTAATGGTCCTGAACTAGAGACCACTGGCCCATCAGCACTGTGTTCGGATGCTTAATTGGGTGTCGTTGGCCACGGATGAGAAAATGGGACTACAGCTAAAGCCCACATCTAATGTGTGTGACAGCTGCCTTGAGTACCTGCAGGGCAGGCACACACCCTAGAGGTAAGCACTCAGCCCTGGGCTGATTGGAGGAAGGCCCCTTGTAGAGATGTGTTAGGGTACTTTTCAGGATCAGGTTTCCTTTCCTTTGTTGGGAACAGGGGAGTCTCTCAAGAAGGATCTTCAGGATATTAAGCTCACCCCCAACTGGGGTCACAGACCTCAGTCTGCCCTGCCTTATACCTGAGCTTCCAAAGGACAGTGACAAAGATCACAGCCCAGCTGATACTTACATGTGTGTCTGATTTATTTCACTAATGAGTATGTTCTCAAGGTGCATCCAGTTTATCTTTCTTTATGGCTAAGTAGTACTCCATTGTATGAAAATGCCACATCTTTTTTTTTTTTTTTTTTTCCCCCGGTACCAGGGATCGAACTCACTGCCTGCTTGCAAGGCAGGCGCTTAGGCCACTGAGCTAAATCTCCAGCCCCGAAATGCCATCTTTTTTATCCATCCCTCAGTCAATGGACATTTAGGGTGTTTCTAAGATCTAGCTATAAACTGCGCTGCTATAAACATGGGTGCACGTGTGTGTGTATCACTGTAGTACGATTTTAATTGTTTAGGGAAGATACCCACCAAAAAAACCAAAAAATAAAAACTTTTGTACAGTAAAAGGAATTACCAATATAGTGAAAAGAGTGGAAAAAATTTTGAACAGCATTTCTTCAGACCTGATCCTTGGCCCTCTTGTTTTATTTGTCCATTGTCTTCTCCCTGGTAGCTAACTTAGAAACACATCATTGATTTGTACTATTCTACAATGACTGCATTTCTTCTACAGCCCAGGCCACTCTTGGAGACTCTTGAACCATAGATGTCACATCCTGCTTGGGTCTGGTTAACACTTCCAACTTAGATCTAAAATCAAGCTCATGACTTAGTGTGCCCCTCTCCCTGATTTTCTGTGCTCATCCAAGTGTTCTTAATAAGTGGCTCTACCCTCAGTCTTGGAAAAGCCCACATCTGAAAGTTCACCCAGCCCTCTGCCATTGCTTCACTCTCCCTTGTTTTCCATACAAAGTCTACCAGTTTTCCTTTCTACTCACACCTTTCTACTTCTCTCCAAATCCACTGTCACCATTTGAGTCCTAGCCCAGCGGGGCTTTGACGACATTCATTGGCTTCATTGTATCACCGCAGGTCCTCTTCCAGTCTGTCCTCTGTCATGCAAAGAGATGATTTTTGTCTCTGGTCATCATTGCTATAGTATATCCCCCTGTCCCCTCATGCCTGGCCCTTTGCCCTTTTCGAGACAGAATCTGAGTTGTTCAGATTAGGTTCAAACCTGGGATCCTTCGGCTTCAGCTTATAAAGAGGGCTGCTATCACAGGTGTGTGCCACCATGCCTGACTTAGCAAACAGATTTTAATCCCTAAACATTCTCTGGAGACGATGGATGGTGAGGATGATGAAGTGTATCACATGTTTATCTGAGTTATTTTGGAGGGGACAGAAGAGACAGGAGGAGACAGGTGTGAGCTGGATGGAGCGGGGAGATAAAACCCAGTACCAATATGTGCTGATGGGAGCAAAGGGACGTACTGTGCAAACTGTATGCTTTATTAGGATAGAAACAGTTTAATACACAGTTCAGGAATGGAGAGCATCTTCTAGCTAGATCCTAAAGCTCTCCAACCCCATCCTGTGTCATGTTTTGTGAACTTTAAATGGCACTTTTTGACCTCTCTCTTCCTTCGCCATATTGTCCCAAAAAAGGGTCGTCACCGGTTAATTCATTTTACTTTTGCATTTTGAGGATTGTACCCAGGGTTCTGTGCATGCAGGCAAGTCAGTGAACTACACCCCCACCCCCAGCCCTCTTTTTAATTTTGGGACAGGGTTTAAGTTGCCTGTGTTAGTCTTGAGCTCACTATCTGCCTGCTTCGGCCTCCTTAATAGCTGGGATCACAAGCAAGTACCACTGCACCTAGTTTTTCTCACTTTTCTAGAACTCAGTACGAGCTGGGTGTAGTGATGCACATCTGTAATTCTAGTTGTTGGGAGGCTGAGGGCGAGGCTTGCCATGAGTTTGATGCCAGCCTAGATGGACATAGTGAGTTTAAGGACAACCTGGACTACATAGCGAGATACTGTCTCAAAAAAAAGTAGCCCTGCACCCCTGTGCACACAGGCCATCACTGGGACCCTTCCACAGGTAGCCAGTGCCATTCCTACATGCTTGCAGGCCACCATCAGGAACCTGTAGCCAGCGTGGGTCAAGAGAACCAGCCAGACACACCTCAGAGAAGCCACACCCCCACTGCCTGCCCAGGAACCTGGGTTAAGAGAAACCCAGGTGCCTGAGCCATTTGCCTACACCATGGGCATATAATTAGTGCAGGAGGCACCTGGGACCCACAGCTGGCTCGTCTGGAGGAGACCAGGAGAGTGTTGGGACAGGGGAGCATGGGGCAGGCGCTGGCCTCCAGCCTACACAGAACAGGCTCAGGAGACGTGGGAAATTTCTGGGATGAATGATGGCAACTGAGGTGAAGAAGCTACTTCATGAGGCTGTGAAAGAAATCAGACCAGAAATACTATCTCAAGTGAAAGAAGAAAGAAGACATGAGAGACTGGGGACATAGCTCAGTGGCAGAAGCACCTGCCTGGCAAGTGTGAGGCTGCGAGTTCAATCCCTGGTACCAAAAAAAAAAAAAAAAAAGCATAGGAAAATGAGGGAAACCCTGAATGAGCAATAGAGGGAAAAGTTGAAATGCATGAAACCGATTGAGATATCTAGGAAATTAAAAGCTTCATTGAAAGCTAGCAAAACCACTTAAAAAAACTGAAGATAGACTCTTAGACCCTGAAGACAGACTCTTAAACCCTGAAGACAGGATTACAGCTAGCAATTGCAAAAGGAAAGATCTCTTAAAAATAACAAGGAACCAGAAAATAACAATTCAGCAGCTGCAAGACAATGCAAAGAATAATTTAAGACTGACAGGTGATAGCAAAAAGGCAGGGATCAATACAAATGATATACAAAAATATTTACAGAAGTAATAGCAGAAAACTTCTCAAGCATGGGAAAAGGACCTGACATATGGATAAGTGAAGTGAAGTGTACAGGATTAGCCAAAACCAAAATAAATTTACACTCAGACATATAATAATCAAGATCCCAGAAATTCAGCACAAGAACAGAATATTAACAGCTGTTAGAGAAAAGAAACATCACATATAAAGGAAAACCAATGGGAATCACAACAGACTTCTCAACACAAACTATCAAGAAGAGCTTGAAGTATTTGGAGTCCTGAAATAAAACAACTTCCAACCCAATTTGATGTACCCTGAAAAACTATCTTTTTCAAAATTAATAGAGAAACAAGATACTTCTATGACAAAAAGCAGCTGAAGGAATACATGATCACCAAGTCCTACAAAAAACACTAAAAGAAATTTTAGAAAAATGACCACAGTTCCAGGAACAGCAGCAGAGTGGGATCACTGAGTGGGGCAGACAGTTGAATGGAGGGGAAAAGTAGGGAGCCAACAGCAGGAAAATAGTAAAGCAGAGATGAACCAGTGATGCTGGCCATAAACATTAATGTAGATAGCCTCAATTCACCAATAAAAAGAAACACAGGCAGAGTGGATCAAGGAAAAGGATCCATTAATATGTTGTATACAAGAACACTTCACTTGAAAGGAAATTCTAACTGAAAGTCAAAGGAGAGAAAACAATGCTCCATGAGACAGGGAATCGAACAAAGCGGGGTTGCTTGCCCCTCAAATGCAGAACGGATAAGAGAGATATGGCTTTATCTTTTTCTTTCTTTCTTTTTTTTTTTTGTAGCAAGGATCTAATTCATGACCTTGTGTTTGAGGCAGGCATTGTGCCACTGAGCTAAACCCCTAGCCAGGAGATACAGAATTTTTATACAATGGAAACCTACTCAGCTATAGAGGATAATCAAGAGGCTCTTGTAGGTAAATGGGTGCAACTTGAGATCATGCTCATGAATGAAGTGGTTTGGATTCACATAGGTGGACATCATGTTGTCTCCCTAGTATAAAAAGCTATAGGAGTTAATGGGATCCAAAATGTATAAGACAGTTAAAGGGAGGTAACATCTGAAAAGGGAAGGTGGTAGCTCTTGTTAATTTCCTATTATCTTGTTTTGAAGCCCCAGATCATTCTCATTGTTCTGTTTTGTTTGGTGTTATTGTTTGACTTTATTATATCTGATGGTACGGCAGCTATTTTGCAGATAAGATTTTTTTGGTCTTTTTTATCGGTACCAGGGATCGAACTCACGACTGCCTGCTTGCAAGGCAGGCGCTTAAACCGCTGAGCTAAGCCCCCAGCCCCCACAGGTAAGATTTTTTTAAACAAGATACATTATGGTCGCCATTATTGATTCCCTATTATTGATAGAGTTATTTCCAAAAGATGAAAAATATTAACAAAAGATGAGAAATGTAAAATAAAAAGCGGCCTTTATTCTGAGAACACAGAGAGAGATGACCGGCACCCCACCGCTGGCGTCCGGCGATCTCTCCGGCGGACACGCGGCGTGGGGGCCTGTAAATAACCTCGGTTTGGGGTGGAACCTAAGGCGGGCATTAGGGATACACAGGTAGCCCATTGGTCCTAGGTTTGGCGCCATATGTAAATTCCCAGGGGCGGGAAGATGGCGTCACAGGTAACTTCCTAGGGGCAGGGCAAGATGGGGCTTCCTGCTTCCGGCTGTGGCTTTCCTGGCTACAGTGTCCTGTCTGGGCCAAACCTTTCATATCCCGTCTTATGGTTATTATTATGAAAAGGGGCGAAGATTTCTCTCTTTAACTACTTCCTGCTGGCAAAGGGCGCTGTACTGGAGCCTAGGGGAGTCGACGGGATGAAGGTTGATGCCCAGGTAGACGCTGGTGCCAGGTGTTTTAGCCAGGACAGCTTCACTGGTGAATGCACGTATGTCAGACTGGAAAAACAAAGAGACAAAATGTTATGAGGAGACATGGCACTGTCATATTTAAGGACCCAGGTGAGGTAAAGGGAAAGGTGCCTTTGATTTAGACATATCATTCTATCAGGACCATGTTGAGGTAGAAACATTTCCACGGTGAGGCAGAATTCTGAAAATTAAACGTGGGGTTAGGAGGAGTGGAGTTATGAGAGGTGATTACTCCCCCATCTGAAAACATAAAAGTTAAGACGGTAGGTTGGTGAGACTTGTCTCTGGTATGCATGATGTTGGAGTCTGTAGGCAATACTGCTAAAGAGTCCTGCTGTAAAAATGATCATTAATAGAATGTAAGAAATTAGGAACCAAAGTGGATAACAAAACATGACTTAGCCTGTTAACTGTGGCTGCGCAGCCTTTGTGAGACGGAGACGGGTAGGCGACAGAAGATGAGATGACCACTCAGAATGATCAGATTTAGGGCTGGGAGGGCATCTCTTAGCCTGAGTGATGTGAAACCAGGATGGGAGTCCAGCAACTTTGATTTAGGCATGGGTCACTGTAACCTGGTTGTAGTCCTTGGAATGATTTGCTGTAACAGAACTTTAGCAAGTATGAGAAAGGCTCTTATGCATCCTGAAAAGGTATAAACCAAGTGAGAAGACAAAATGTATCTGTCAGTCTTGACCAAGGTTACCTGAGAAATTGGTGAATAAGATAGGAAGGGGGTGGTCTATATCACTGAGGAAGGGTCTACCAACAACAGGTGTTGAGGCCTCAGTGTGTCTAAGTCAGCCTGTATAAAAGGCATTTTAAGATTTAGGCCTGGGGCCTGCACAAAATAGGCCCTGTTTGTAATGTAAATGGCATAGGTTGACCATCAATACCCCCAGAGATTGAGGACTTAATATAGCAGCCTGAATACTCAGGAAGACCTCTGTATATATGGCCTCTATGTCCACAAATATAGAGAATGTCTTACCTGAGACTTTAGTGCGACTTGGAATCTGAGACGGACACCTTAAAGGGGGCTGTTGTTGCCCTGAACCCCCTCAGCCTCCAGCAGCGATTTTCTGTCGGTGACGAATCTGGCAGTGTCGACATTTCCTATGAGGGCTAGAACTTAGGATGGCTTACCCACTCTCTGGTGGCTAGGACAGTCCAGTAGCCCTGGAGTAAGGTCTCAAAGAATGCCAGGATGGGGCATTTTCTTGTCCAGTATCTTCTGCTGCATTTGAGCATGGTCCATGGAGGGGGCAGGCAGCTCCACCTTGTGTAGGTTTACCTGTCTCAGAACTCCAAGTGTCACAAGTATTAAAAATATGAAAAACCATATTAAGATCTCTCTAAGGTTTGAAGGTCAAGTTTTGCCTTTTTGTTTGGGATTTGGACTATAGTAGAATTAAGTAAGTATGCAGGAATTTAATATTGGCATTTTGGGTTAGAGAGCAGGCTTTATCTGGATGGCACACCGCTTTTTTTTATAGGGTGACACGTAGAATTAACAAAGCTTTAGTCTGCCAAACAAGGCTTTAATGGAAACGTTTTGCAGTAAAGGTTTAGCAATCTTATGAATAAATCTATCAAAACTGATCTAATACTGTCAAATTCTGAACACATTTACTTTTAAAGTTGTTATTTGCAGTAGTATGAACCAAGACAAATAAAATAAAACTTTGAAGAAAACCCTTGTCTTGAAAGAGAGCTAGTGGTTCCCAGCAAAAAGGAAATTTATAACCTTAGTTGTTAAACAGGAGATTGGTGAAGGCTTTGATTGTTAAACAAGGCTGGTAAAATTATCAGGTGGCCAATAACCTTGATTAAATGGTTTGAGAATTGTAATAAAAAAGCATCTTTTGAGCGGAGCCAAATTGTAAAAAAAAAGCATGCCTGAGCAGAGCCGCTGAGCTGCTGTTTCGCGGCGCTCCGGCAGAGCACGCCCAGTGGGTGGGACAAGTGCTGGGATGTAGCGCGCAAGGGCGGGCTCAGACTGCCCCCGGAAACGTGTAAGGTGGCAGCGGTGACGAGGACGGCGCATGGGGGAGGGAGGGGCTGGGACGGCGCATGGGGGAGGGCCTGGGAGGCAGCCCGACACAGCGCGCAAAGCTGGAACTGCTTGCAGGGCGTGAAGATTAGAAAGCCAATTTAGGAACACAGCTGGGTTTTGATTAGCCTCCTGGACCTGTTTTAAAAATTTGTTATAGTTAGTATGCTTGACCTGCTCTGGCACAGCTATAGGCCCAGAGTCATTATAAACGTCCTTAAAATGTAAATCATAACAATTAGTAATAAATTTAAATTGCCTGATATAATTCTGTGGGTCAACAGAAAAGCTACCTAATTTATGGACAGTCTGGGATAGATCAGAAAAGGAAAAAGACACATGGATGTTAACAAGCCCCTCGGAGCCAGCTTGCTCCCGAAGAGGTAGCAGAGCCTGAGGAGATTCTGGAGCAGAGGGCCCTTGAGCAGCCATCCTTCTGGTAGGTGCATGTGAGCAATCATCTGTAGAGCGGCTACAGAGCTGCTGCCAGTCACCCTGGGAAACATAGGCAGATGGCATCTCACTGTGTGCCTTGCAGCTAGAGGACTGCTGTCGGCAGCACAATGAAGTGTCATGTGCACTGCAACAGGGCGGCTGTTGTAGTTCACAAGAGGAGCCACAAGGAGATGCCTGTTGACAGTGAAGGCCCTGTAAACATGGCGGCGCCCTGTCACATGACCCAAAACATGGCGGCGCCCTGTCACGTGGCCCGAAACATGGCGGCGCCCTGTCGCCATGTGGCCCTCCGGAACATGGCGGCGCCATGCCATGTGGCAGAGGGTTGCAACATGGCGACTGTTCCCCGCGCAAGCTGGAACAATCACGCGACCTGCTGGAAGGACATAGCAACCAAGACCTAGTATGGTGGGCGGGCGGTGCTGTAGGGGATACAGAATTCTCAGGAGAAGTCAGAGACTGAGAGGAAGCACTAACAGAGGGATTAAAGCTGCTGGGAGAGTTATGGGTCCCGGAAGGCAGAGAGGGAGACGATCGCACAGTGGGAGGTATCTGCGGCGGAGAGGGATTAGAGCTGCTGGGAGAATCAGGCATAGGGGAAGGAGAGAGTGGTCTGGCAGGAGGTAATGGCAGGGAACGAGTTTGGTGGTAGGCAGGCGGCGGCTGGGAAAACGGAGAGCAGGACGGAAAAGTTTGCGGCGCAGTAGACTTAGCTAAAAGTATCTCAGCTGGAGCACAAGACTTAATGAGAGATGGGCGTGTTCTCAGAATAAGAAAGGCTTGGACATAAGGGAGTTCTAATAACTTGTTGCCAGCTTGACAAAAATCGTACAAGTTCCTGAGAATGCAGGGGTCAAATGTTCCTTGTTTGGGCCAAGGCTTGCCGATAAGCGGGTAGGTTGGCCAGACCTCCTGGCAGTAAAAAGTTAGTTGTTTAGTTTTTATGGTACCTTTAATTTTTAGAGTACGTAAATTGGAAATTAGGCAGCGTAAAGGCGTCTTTTGGGAGTTAGAAAATACGTTCCCCATGACTGATTCAGGCAAGAAAAAAAAACCGGAGGTCCAGAAAAAAGTCGTCACTTATTTGTGGTACCACGCGGTGGAACGGTTTCAAACCGTAAACTCCAGTCGTCACTGAGATTTACGAATGGAGTCTACGTGGGATCAGTAACAGTTTTGCCCGTGAAAGCGCAAGGCTTTAAGGGAAGTGAGGGTCTTTCAGTGTGGGCGGTCCCAAAAATCTCTGCTTTGGGCTATCCGAACCCAAAGAACGTGAGAGATTTTGTGGGCGCAGGTTTGCCCAGAAAGAACTCTGCCCTGGGCGGTCCTAAGGACGTGAAAATGCACAGACCCACGCAGACGGGGAGAACATTTTACTGGGGCTGCCCAGTGCGAAAAGTTTCCCGGGGAGTGCTCACCTGAAATCAGTCTGGCCGATGCGGAGTGCAGGCGGCTGGCGACAGGAACGTCTCGGGAGAGGAAAAAGCTCGGGATTAATCCAGGATGTTATCTGGCTATCGGCTAGAAGACTTTGGGTATGTGGCCCAACAGTCAGTTGCCTGCCGATAGAGTCACGGCAACAAATGATAGAGTTATTTCCAAAAGATGAAAAATATTAACAAAAGATGAGAAATGTAAAATAAAAAGCGGCCTTTATCCTGAGAACACAGAGAGAGATGACCGGCACCCCACCGCTGGCGTCCGGCGATCTCTCCGGCGGACACGCGGCGTGGGGGCCTGTAAATAACCTCGGTTTGGGGTGGAACCTAAGGCGGGCATTAGGGATACACAGGTAGCCCATTGGTCCTAGGTTTGGCGCCATATGTAAATTCCCAGGGGCGGGAAGATGGCGTCACAGGTAACTTCCTAGGGGCAGGGCAAGATGGGGCTTCCTGCTTCCGGCTGTGGCTTTCCTGGCTACAGTGTCCTGTCTGGGCCAAACCTTTCAATTATCTTGTTTTAAAGCCCTATATTGCTTTCATTGCTTTGATTTTATACTATTTTTTTGGGGGGGGCACTGGGGGTTGAACTCATGTTTACTAGGGAGGCACTTGTGCCACTGAGCTATAATCCCCAGCCCTTTGATTTTATGTCTTATGGTATATGTTAAGAGTATTGTGGTGTAATAGAGAAGCAAAAGTATAAAATGAAGAGTTTTATTGAGTTGACATAAAAGGAACAATCCATGGCGGCTGGGCTGTCTCCTTCAACCAGATACAGAGGGGCAGAGGGTTATGTGACCTCTGAAGTGGCGCATGGGGCAGATATTGATCACATGTGAGGAACCTATTGGAATTCTCGATATTGATGACGTGTGAGGAACTGATTGGAATTCTTGGTGCATGCAAACAGGAAGGGGAGTTGCAATTAGGGCTGAAGAAGCAGGAAGTGGTGAGCATTCCCACTTTCCTTCCGCCAGGTTAGACAACCGCCATAACAGTACAGTAATTTATACTGGGGCAAAACTCTTTCGATATAGGCAGCTACTCTGAAAGATTACCAGAGGCATTAGCCGTTGTTGATTTCCTGTTATCTTGTTTTGAAGTTCTACATTGTGTTCACTGTTTTGTTTGGTTTTATTCTCTTTAAACAAACAAGACCAAAATTAAACAGTGCTCTCTACCTCAAGGACCATTTACTCTCCAGCGTGGTAACCTCCCCACATGGGCAGCTTAAGACATACTGGATGTCTGCTCCAGTTCTTCAGCCAGCAGCTTCGCCCTTGAGCAATCATGTGATTAACTTCTCCCCTTCCCATCACGACTGTCAGCCCTCTGAGAGCAGGTGTGATATTTATTCACTGTTGTCTACATAGTACCACACCAATGCTTGGCCTATACAGACATTTAAGTAAATTTGCTCAATGAATAGATGAAAACCCAAGAAGCAGTAACTTTTATTACCATTTGAAAGTTCCAGCCACAAAGCTGAAAAGGTATAAATGTATGTACAACAGATGTGGGTAAAAGAAAGCTTTTAATGCAACAGTTTAAATACACAGTTCAACTAAATCAGTTACTTCAAATTAACATATTACAAAGAACTAGAAGCTTGGAGGGGCCACTGCTGGGAGAAAAAGGCAGATTCCTGCTCAGGATGGAACGACATTGACCTCGAGGACTCACCCCATCGGAGTGGCCAAGACCACTGGGGTTTTGAAATACTTTGGGTATCTCCACACAGATGGCAGCAGCAGAGTCAAAGAACCTCCAAGGAATAGGGCTCTGTCTTCCCACTAAAGGAGGGCCAGGATTAAAGGCACTGGGGCTCAGACACAGGAGACTGTGCCAAGGACAGGGTGGGGACAGCAGCTGCACCCACAGGGAGATGGCAGTCCTGGAGGTCCAGCTCAACAGGCTGCTCTGTGTGTTGGTGGGCCAGGACTTTTAGCCCCACCTCCACTCTGGCTTAGTCTGTTCAGATTAATTGCAAAGAAAGGAGGGGGTCTGCTGAAGCTATAGAGCAGCATTCAGCCCAAAGCACACTTGGAGCCGGAACAAAGCCAAGTGCTTTGCTCAGGAGGGCCTGTGTGTGATCCTCTCCAGCAATCAGAAGTAGGGATGGGACAGTACTCCAGCCTCACACTTCGGCTTGAGTGGGGAGCTTTGTGGCAAAACAATGTCTGTGCTTGACAACAATGGGCTTAATTTGAATAAGTGAAGTTCCACCAGGAATGAAAGGCTGCTGCCTCAAGGGGTTGGAGGCGGGGTTTGCTTCAGCACTCCCTCAGGGCATGCTGGGTTCAGGAGTGGATGCAGGGGAGGCCCTGGCTTATCTGGGAAGGTCAGGCACAGGGTTCTTGTTGCCTTTTTGGGTTTTCATTTCAGGTTCTGTTTAACTTCCCGCTGCAGTTTTTGTGCAGGGCCATTCTTGGGCTCAATTTGTAGGAGGCTGCTGAGGTCCGAAAGGCTGGATTTGTAGTCCTAATGGAAGAGGGGAAAAAAGTGTGGGGAAGCAGTTTAGATAAGGGAGAGCCAGCTGGGATGGGGACAGCTTGTGAAGACAGCAGATACTGCCTCACCCCACAACTCCAGCTCAAAGGCCAGCACTGGTATAAATCTCTAGGTCTGGTGGCACCTCTGGGCAAGACCTTTACCTTGAGTGCCTTATAGGCTTGAGCACGTCTGTAAAACGCCTTCACATTTTTTCCATCCAGTTTGAGCGCTGCAGTGCAGTCTTTCACTGCCTCCTTGTACTGCTTCAGGACCAGATGGCAGAGCGCTCTGATGGGAAAGACAGTTGTAGAGGTTCAGTCACTTCTGTGGGCCCCAAAAGCTAGAAGGCAGCAGTGAACTGATCTCTGATTTGCTAAACACCTACTCTGTGCTGTGACTTTCTATCTTCTTACAATCCTACCCCTTTTGCAGATGAAAAATACCGTGAAAAACTTCCAGCTGTCCAAGGTGCTACCACTACTCCCAGGTCTCTGGGGTGCAAACCAGGTGGGTTTGCATGACTCCTGATCCTGATGTGGTTTGTTGTGTCATCTTCACTCTCCCTCATTAGCACTTATAAGCAAATAAAAAGTCATTCCAAGATCCATCTCCTTGACAAAGTAGAAAAGTATCTACTGTTGAAAAACAACACACTGAACTCCAGTTAGTGATAAGCAATCTTGGCATGTTAGGGGTGAAATATAAACATGTCTGCAATTTACTTTGAAATGTATCAAGAATAATGAGATGGACTGACAATCGGCTAAACAATGAAAAAGCAAATACTATACCATCAGTGATGGTGCATTTGCCACCACTGCTATAGTTGGTAATGTATATGGTATTCAAAGTACTATTCTTTCAAACTTCCTGTAGTTTGAAATTTTTCATAAAATGCTGGGATAAAATTATGTACACCAATAAAACAAAATATTCTTCATCAGTAGGGAAAAAGTACATCTCTTTATTCAAGTGTGGCCTTTTTCTCCAGAGACAGTCACTAAAAGCACCACTGTCAGATGAGATGTACTCAATCTCATCATCTCACTTTTCAGTGGATACACGGTGTTCATGTGGTCTGCTGTCCCTAACTTACTTTACCAGTTCCTCATCAGTAGTATTTTGTTTCCAATCTACAAACAAATGATACTACAGTGAATACCCTTGGGCAAGGGACTGCTAAGATATATTTTAAATTGGGTTTGTTACTGCCCAAATATTTTCCAAAAAAAGGTACTCTCAATAACAGTAATTCACAGTTTCTTTTCCTACAGCTATCTCAAACCTAGGTCTCAAACTTTAATTTCTGCCACCCATGGAAGGAAAACAGTTTTGGTTCGTGAACTTTCCATAATTTTGGTTGCAGAACATGTTCCATTGATTCTGACTGCAACTGAACCACTTTTAAATTTTAGCTGCTGGGGCTGGGGATTTAGCTCAGTGGCATAAGTACCTGCCTTGCAAGCAGGCAGTCGTGAGTTCGATCCCCGGTACCCATAAAAAGTGAAAAGACAAAAAAAAAAAAAAAAAAAAAATTTTAGCTGCTGACCTGAGGCCAGAGGTCTGAGCATCTCTTGGGAAGATGACAGTATGCAATATAGCAAATATGGGGGATTTCCTTCTATCTTCTCTTTGAAGGCAAATATTGTTTTCACTGTTTTGTTGTGTTCTGATCAACTGTCTTGCTCTATTCAACATACTGTTTTGATAGGTTTTATAATGTTCTGTTTGATTTGATTTTGCTATATGTAATAGAATGGACAATTATTGTGAAGATAGTAAGATATAGTATGGAACTTATCACTGTCATCCTGGTATTCTGCTCTGAAGTTCTGTACCAATTTCACTGCATTGTTTTGATTGGCTTTGTTCTGTCTTGTTTTGTTATATTTTACTACCTTTAAAAATTTTTTAGCTGCTTTATTCTAATAATGAATACCTTTAGAAGGTTTTTAAATTGCACAATACAAAATTTATCCAAATTTTCCTTAATTTCTGTGGAATTTTCTCCCCCTTACGTTAAGTGGCAAGGCATGCACACATGATCAAAATATATTTAATTATATAACAAAAGAATATTTAATTAAATTTTTTATTATAGTAAAAGACACAATGCCATTAATTCTCATACTCCACCCCAACACATTTATCCCTCTTGTCACTTTCTGAGACAGTTCTAGAAGTTGTTTTTCTTGGCTGTATAAGATGTGATCAAAACTATGGTGACAACATAGTCTGTATAAGATGTGATCAAAACTATGGTGACAACCGAGTGCTACCCACGAGGAAGGCAGGCTTTTGCAATAACATGATGTGGCCTCATCTACCTCATTCATTAGATCTGTTGGTATTGTGGGCCTCTGGTTCCTCCCACATTCAAAATGACCACAAAAGGTAAATGTTTTAAGCTGATTTAGGACACTAAAGCAGCTAAATAGCACAACTGCTAAAGACACAAAAGAGGACTTCCAAAACTATTTCAGAAAGTGGCAAGAACAGTGGGATATGGCTAAGTTTACTCTAATCATTTTTTAAAAAGTCATACCCATGCACGAAACCCTGGATTTAATCCCCAGCCTATATAAAAAAGGGCGTGGCCTAAATCTCAGCATGCCATATATACTCATTAATTTATTTTTTTATCTTTAGCCTGTTTGAGTAGAATGGGCCTATGATGTAATTTGGAAGAACTATTAAATAGAAAGTTCATTCTGGATCTGGCCAAGTTGTAGGTACTGGATACTGAGTGGTGCTACATAGTCAAGTTTCAGCAGTACTAAGTGTAACAGAGGGTGGTGGGCCTGGTGGTGCTCGCCTGTAATCCCATCACCCAGAAGGTTTAGGGAAGACGATCACTGCAAGTTTGAGGCCAGCTTGGGCTACATAGTGAGTTTAAGCCCAGCCTGAACTATAGAGCCAGACCTTGTCTCAAAAAACAGTTAAGTCAGGGACAAGACACTGCTCCATAAAGATAGGTATGTATGAGATAAAACATTAAAACTACATGTAGGATGTGGTATGATTTCAGCCACAATGTATGAAAGTTGTTTTGTAATTCGTTTCTCTAAATTAAATTTATAAGCAACACAATCAAAGCCAAAAGCTGTCCAATAACATGGTTTTTAGAATTTGCCAAAATGATCCAGAGGCTCAGCTAGATTTGGGAGGACTGCCATGGATGTTATGGTTAAGAAAGATGAGGAAAAGATCAGCTCTATATGATGATATAAAATGACAGTAATCAAAATTGTGGCACAGACACATTTGCTTAAAGAACAGTATTTAAACAAAATGCTATCCCAGTTGTGGAAAAAAAATATCTAGAATGGGTTAATGGGGGTGAGTATCAACAGAAAGGCCAAAGAGAGCACAGATAGTGGAGTCAGCAGATGTCATATGCACATGGAACGAATGGCAGAAGCCTCCTTCCAATAAGCCTGGAGAACTTGGGCATCGCTGGTCCAATCAGTCAGTAAAACCACAATTCTAAAACTCAAAAATCCAAACTTTCAAAATTTCCTGTTCAACTTTTCTGGCAACAAAACCAGATCTGAACTGACATGAGACTAATTATCTTCTTACCACTCCATATTACTATGGAATTTCCATGAGTTAAATTCATTCATTCGTTCATTGGAGACAGGGTCTCACTCTGGTCCAGGCTGGACTTGAACTCACTCTCAGGGTTGTGGGCCAGTATTCTCAGATGAAGACTGCCAGTATTTCTAACAGGAGGGTCTTACAGAAGTCATGGGGTGGGGAGCAGGAGATGGAGAGGGTCCTTTCACAGTTTATGTTTGCACAGCAAGTATACTGTTTTTACTTATACTTTTTGGGGGTGATTAATAAAAATTTTGGGGGAAGAGACTAACAAATCTCAGGTTACCCTTTGGCCATTTAGTTTCTACCCCTTTAAAAAAGCAGTACCACTGGCAGTGCCTGGCTCACAGTACCTGAACATATGTCAGTGCATATTTTGAGCATATGAGTTAACTGCTTGGGACTGAAAAACCACAGCAGTTGACAAGAAAACTATGGAACAAAACATCCAACTTCCTGAAATCCCCCAAGCCAGCAGCTCTGTAGAAGATACCTGTTGCTGTATGTGGCAGATTCCAGGTTACTAAACAAGAGGCTTTCACTGTACTTCTCAATAGCTTTCTTATGGTTGCCTTTCTTTACAAGCTCATTGCCTTCTTCCTTCAGAACTCTGGCTTTCTCCACATCCCCAGCAGAAGACACTAGATACAAATTCAGAAGAGGAAAAAACCATGGAGCAGGTGCTCAGATGAGATCAGTAAGATCTCTTCAGCATCATCTCCTCTATGTTGCCTGTAACCCCCACGCCACCCCCATGATTGCCTACACTTTTGAAAATCATCCTTCCTGATGAATGATTTCCTTAATTATTGGCTTCTGGGAAATTAAACGATTTTCATTCAGAAGATGTTGGGGACTTCTGTTATAAACATATTGATACATGCACATAATAACCATATATATAAAAAGCAACCCAGGTTTGAGTCACTTTTGGATCTCAATTTCCCCACTAATACAATGGAGTAACAACTATGCCACAAAAGGGTAATTGTGAGGATCAGATCTGAGAAAACAAGAGGACGTATAGTAAACTCAGAGCAGGAGAATACGCATTAATAATCAAGCATCTAGTTAACAAAGGCTACAGCTTCAAGGCTTTTGAAAAAGGGCAGAAGAGCCTGCTCACCCTCTGCGCCTGGTATCTTCTTCATCTAACTTGACACCTGGAGCACTGCTCCATCTTTCAAGAAAAGAAAGGCGAAAGCAAGGCAAGAACAAGGTGAAAACTAACCTGCTCATGTTTGAGTTCAAGGCGTTTTGCTGCTTGGCCCCAGGTTCTTGTTCTGGCCTCAGTTTATCTTTGAAAAATACTATTTTTTTGTCTTTTTCCTTTTTATCGGTACCGGGGATCGAACTCACGACTGCCTGCTTGCAAGGCAGGTGCTTATGCCGCTGAGCTAAATCCCCAGCCCTAAAAATACTATTTCTAACAGGGGTAATGTTACAAGAATAAAACCAGGCCCTGATCTCGTCTTCATGTTTAAGAAATAGCACATTACTAGTACCTTTGAAGTTCTCAGGGGCCCTTTCCAACTCAACCCACTCTTGTAGAAACTATTAACCTGATTCTATGCTGCTTTCCCTGTTTTTTTTTTTTTTTTTAAATATGTAACTATGTAGAATAGTACCTATAAATCATCTTCTACCTTTTTTTATTTTCTTTTACTTTTTGGAGACAGGGTCTTACTATGTTCAGGCTGTTCTTGAACTTACTATGGAGCCCAGGTTGGCCTCAAACTCCTGGCAATCCTCCTGTCTCAGCTTCCTGAGTACTAGGATTATAGGCATTCACCACCACACCCAGCAATTTTTAAATAGTTTTTGGTTTTTGAGACAGGGTCTTGCTATGTAGTTCAGACTAGCCTTGAACTATGTAGCCAGGCTGGCCTCAAACTCACAGCAAGCCTGTCTCCGCCTCATGAGTGCTGGGACTAGAGGTGTGTGCCACTAAGTCTGACTGTTGTCCTTTTTTTAAAATTTCATGTAGAGTAAATAAGTCTAGTATTCTTTTATGACTTTTCTTCCCCCCCTCATTCTATTGCTGAGATTCATCTGTGTCGATGCATATACCTGTTTTTGCTATTATAAATATGTCTCTTTGTGCCCATGAGCGTGAGAAGCACAACAGTGGGCTGCATTGAATGCACAGCTCCAGCTTCACTTGGCTCCGTGACCCACAACTCACTGCACTCACGTTTACTCCCACTGTTTACCTGTGTCCTTTCGTCCCCCAGCTCCCAACATGTCTCTGTCAAGAATTCTGCCCCTGAACTCACCATCAAGGTCTAGTCCAGGGCATCACCTCCATTACTATCTCCTGTGAACCCTCCCTGACTCCCCCAAATATACTTAAGTCCACTTGTAATCTGAATTTTCCGAACAATAAAGACTATGGCATACATTCCTCCTCATATTCTAAAGTGTTCTGTTTCCATGTCTCATTTCTTCATTAGAGTAAAAGCTTCCTGGAGGCCAAGAATTCCTGTCTTCTGTGTCTCACTGAAACACATATGGCTTAGGGCCTCCAAAAGAACAAATGGTAGGTACTGTGAAGCCCTCTAGTTCATTAGCACCCCACATTTTCATTCCAGGGAAGGATAGGGAGTACTTACCAGGCTCCCACAAACCAGAGCAAGAGCTACCCATGGCCAGGTAGGGGTACCCCTGGAAAGAGTAACTTCTGCCCTCCTCCATTACCTAAGAGTTACTTACAAACGACAGCATTCCAGCCCTGCTCCTTTCTGTACCTCTTGTTACTCAATCCTCAGAGCTTGCTAGGCTGGGACAATTCCCCTGGCACATTCTAATAGTTTCCCAGGGACAGTCTCCTGCTGCCCGGCTTCAACCTTTTACTTATCTTCAGTGATGCACCCAGGGCATGAGTTCATCAGAAAGCATTACTTTCTAGTTATGAAAGTGGGGCAGATGGCCCAAGGCTGAGTGTGGTGTGACATGCTTGTAATCCTCACACTCTGGCAGGGAGAGGCAGAAGGATTGCAAGTTCAAGCCTCAGTTGGGCACTTAGTGGACTGTGTCTAAATAAAAAATTAAGAAGTACAGGGCTATTTATGAGCTATAATTTTTGTGAAGGGAGGGAGAAAATATTTTCTCTCTTCCTTCCTCTGGATCATTACCATGGCTATAGGACAGGAACAACTACAGCTCTTTTACCATTATGAGTCTGCCTGAAGACAAAACTGACACACAACCAGGGAAAGAGGGGAGAAGTACAGAAACAAGAGCCAGTCTGGTAAACGGGGAACTGAGGGGCACACCTTGCCTGAACTCTCTCTCAGTTTTTCACTTATCTGAACCAATAAACTCCCCTCACCACTTTATCATGTTGAACTTTTTGGTTCTTGAAACCAAAAACATTCTAAGTGATACATTCAAAATGCTGCCAAAAGAATGGGAACTAATACCACATACCTGTACATCGGGCAGGAGTTTGATATACTTTATAGTTTAATTCTTATAGCTATGAGGTAGGTTTTATCCTTACCTCACTGGATAGCTGAGGAAACAATCTTTAGAAAGTTGAAAATTGTCATCATGTTAAAAAATTTCACTTATAAAATTATAGCTCAGCTAAATGAGGCCAATTTTTACAGGACCTCTCGAAAGCATTGGAAGACTCTGGGCAGGGAGTCACAGACCTCTGTTCTTTGTAGCTGTAGTTTCTTTGGATTTGCTTTTAGCTGTCTCTCTGTGGTTCTCTGAAGGCAAAGCATTCCACTTCTTCTGGACTGACACAGGCACGACAGGGATAGCAGGCAGCTTCAGTCGCCATTCAGGCCCAAGTGAGTCCATGAGAGCTCTCGTCATTCTGGAAGGGAAAGGAGGATCGCAGGGAGGTTTACCCTTTTCAAAGACTCCACTATCACCCTTCCCGTGGTATATATAGCCTGTATATAGCCTATAACATGCTGCATCGGAGAGCACATGTCTGCCCCCATGCATGTGATCTGGATCAGCCACCACAGCGCTCCTTCCTTGCAGCCTGGTCACACTATGAGAACTGTGTAAGGTGCTGATCTGCCCTCAGAAGACTATGCATTCTCCAAGAGATCTGGTGTTTTCAATGTTTGACATTTTCTCAATAAATCTAGCACAAAGTCATGCAAGCACTGAATGTTTGATAAATATTCAGTTTCTTTTTTGGGGAGTGGCTATGAACTCAGTCTTCAAGGTAACCTATATCACCAGGCAGGACACAAGCTTTTGATTCTCCTGCCTCAGCCTCCAGAGTATTGGGGTTACCAGTGTGTGCCACTGCATCTGACTACATTTCTTTTTAAAATGCCAGGTTTAAGTCGTTTTCAAATGTTAAAATCTCTTCGTGGTTTCCACTTTTCTAGGCTAACACATGAGGTCCAGACCCCTTTTTCTACTTCATTTTTATTTCATTCCACTTTCCCCCCAGATCCTCATGTTCATATTTCTCTATCTGGAAAACAGTTTTCTACTTTCTTTTCCAAGCTTCTAGACCCAGTTAACTCCTACGTATGCTTTAGCTGTCAGCCTAACATGGTGCTCTGCGATCATGTGCATTTTGTTAATTGATCTCTAGCACCAAGCCTGTCATTTGGGACCTACCTAGCCCAAATAACAATGTGCTGAATGAGTGAACAAAGCCAACTATATACTTTATTTGCTTCTACAGCCATGTTCTCATGTTATAGGAATGCAAATTACACACATCGTTATTACTACAAATACATGGCCTCTAATTAGGCCCCCAAAGCTATTTTTCTGGTTAGCTCTGTTGTCTCAAAGTTCCCCAATCCTTCTCTATTTTCAAAACAAACTTCCTTATCCCTGAAATATAAATCTACCTGCCTGGGTACTAAATCCTTCCTATTTCTCTATTGTCACAGCAGAGGAGACATAAGGGCCACCGAGGCTCTGCATCCCATTTCCTCTCTCAGGGACCTTACCCGGGCAGACCTCTCCTATAACTAGACCCTTTCTCTACTGACTGTTTGCACTTAAATATTCTTTGCTCCCTTAGCCTCTGTAACATAGTCGACTGGCCTTGAACCTGCAGCAATCCTCCTGCTTCAGCCTCTTCAGGACTAGAAGATAAAGCCCTTTTATTGAGGTCTCATTTGCTCTGGTTTCAGTCCAAATCCCCAAAGATCAGACCCTGTGTAACCTAGCCTCAATACTCAGGCCCATGCTTAGTTCCCTCCTTGGAGAACCATGCGCTATGTAATCTCTTAATGCATCATGCTCCTCACCCTTTTTGCACCTGCTGCTGCCTTTTCTCCTTGTTACTCACCTGCCCCAGATCTCACCTCCCCTGAGAAGTCCTCTCAGGATTTTCTCATCTTTCTGGCTGGTTGGGTGACTTTCTGTCCTAGAGCACCTGTGCTGCCTTCTATCACATCGCTTAACACACTGTACTGAGGCTGCTTATTATTCTGTTCTCTGGATTTCCCCGGAGACCAGGAGCTCTATGAGAGCAGACACTGGTTTGTCTCAGTAATCAGCCTCAGTAAGTCCTTGCATAAAATTTAGCACATAAGTGGTAGATTTTGTTAAATGATAGAAATTAAAAAGAAGCAAAAAGAAAACAGGGTGTTGTTAAAAGTAAGAAATTACATATTATGGAGACAAAGATTTGTTATTATATGGGTCTTTGGCCTTCTAGCAGCTCATGCAATGAGGGGAAACCTGAAATAAAAAATAATCATGAGTCCCACGCCCAAAAGATATTCTACCTGAGGGATCTCATGGAAGGGTCACAATACAACATCCTGACAACATTCTTAAAGGCTGTGTCCTAGCTGGTTATGCATGTGCCTTAATCTTCCAACTCTAGTTAAACATTTACATAAGAATCTGGTCTAAATCCCAGTACTTGGGAGGCTGAGGCAGGAGCATCTTTGTGAATTCAAGACCAGCCTGAGCTACAAAAGGAGCTCAAGGCTGGCCTGAACTGTGTAGTGAGTTCCTGTCTCTTTAAAAAATAAAAAAAAAGGTCAGGTCTAAATCTGTTTTAAATTTTGTATTCCCAACTGAACATGGCACAGTATGTTAAAAAGAGCTAAATACTACTGTGTAAATGAATTCATATATCTAGGTAAAAATCAATCTCAGTAATTTTTACTCCTTTTAAATGCTTAAGAAATATGGGTCTAGAGATTTAGCTCAGTGGCACAAGTTCCTGCCTGGCAAGCACAAGGCTGTGAGTTCGATCCCCAGTACCAAAACAAAGCAAGACAGAAATGTAACAGTCTTCTACATTTTTTCCTACATGTGCATTAGGATTTTTCTATGACTAGCCAAAGAGGTTCTTCCCATAACACAACTAATACAATGGATCAAATCCATGCAAAGACAGGTTTCCACAGAGAAGTTCTGTAGTACACTGGGCTCACCTGTTGACGCCTTCCAGGGCTGCCATGACACTACTGTCAATTTGCAGCACAGTCTTATAGTCAACATATGCCTGAGGGTACCTCTCCAGAGCCTCAAAGGCAGAAGCTCGCCGCAGTAGGGGCTTCATGCTGAAAGGAACCAGGGTCAGTGCTCTAGAACAGAAGACAAAAATGTAATCTACCAACTGGGCCACCAGGACTCCCTTGCAGTTTTTTCTAGGTAGAGTCAGTACTTAATATATTGGAGGTAATTTTTGGCCAAGAAATATTACTAAAAATGCCAAACTTTAGAATAGGGCTTTTCAACTTAGATTGAAGTGAGGAGGGAAAGAGGGCAAAGAAGCACAAATATTGTGAAATTTGTGTGCATATGTATTAGTGTAATAGCTTCAATCCCCTCCAAAATGATAAGCCAAATGTGCACTGCACTGCAGGCTGAGGCAGGTTCAAGACCAACTGGGCTATATCATAAGCTCAAGGTCAGTCCAAACTACATAGCATGACCCTGTATCAAACAACAAACACACACCGCAGAATAACAAACAAGAGCCTCATAGTTTGCATGTTACCATGTTTTTACACTGTGATCCAGTGGGATTAACAAACAAGATTTGGAGTCAGCTAGGCTGGTTCTTAGTTATTTTTTATTTGTCGCTGAGACAAAATACCTGATGCTCAAAGTTGGGAAAGGAAAGGCTTATTTTTTATAGTTTTTGGAAGTTTTAGTCTATATTTAGGTGGCTCCAGGCAGGGTGGCATGGCGGGGCCACAGTTTATGGCAGCTGCAAACAGCAAGAGAGCAAGAAACACTCCATTTTTTTTACCCATTACATTGTATGCTGGCTCCACCCCTAGGTGGGTGTAGCACTGACACCATCAATCCAAGTGAACCAATCACAAATGTACAATGTAAGTACATGAAGCCTGGGTGTCACCGACATAAACCATGACAGGTGGTTTTTAGGTTCTACCTCTGTGTTAACCATTTGACCCAGTCCAATCTTTGAGAACTCTGTTCTGGCCTGGGAAGATGGGGATGTAGCTCAGAGGCACAGCATCTGCCTGACAAATGCAAGGCCCCTGCACCTGATTCCCAGAACCAAAAAAAAAAAAAAAAAAAAAAAAAAAGGTAAACTTATTCCAAAGAGTGACTGTGAACACTCAAAGATACCTACCCATACTCCATGAGCATGCTCCCCTTCCCACTCCTCTCCTACCACCAGGGCATGAATCTAAGGCAACATCACAGCTATCAAGCTTGAGAATTCAGTGAGAGAATGTGTGCTAGTTTAGTGATGATAAATAAGGCAGTATAAGACATATGAAAAATTGTTCAATGTCCTCTATAACTTGTCCCCGATGGATATCCATTTCCTCCTTTTTTAGAGACCATCTATTAACATGTGTGTCTCTTTTTTTCCTTTCATTCATCTTACCCAAGAAATGGGTAAGTCAGTCAAGGGTCTATAAATCTACATAATATGATAAAAATATACAGTGAATATTTTATTTTTATTTATTTTAAAAATAAATGTTTTATTTTTAACTGTTTACAGTAAAAGACACTTTTATGATTAATTCATCTTGCTTCAACCACAGTTATCCCATCCTCTTGGCCACTTTCTGAAGCCGTTCTGGAAGTCTTCTTTGTGAACGTCTTTTGTTACTCTGTTGTGCCTACCTTGATGTCCTGAATCGATTAAAACATTTACCTTTCTTGGCTTTGAGGAACAGTCAAAAGTCACATGGTGCCAGATCTGGTGAACAGGGTAGGTGAGAACACACCATACTGTTTCCATGAGCCTGCTTTTCCATTGAATGGCACTCAGTGGGCTTCACTGTATTTTTTATCAAGTTCATAAAGACACACAAAAGAGGAATTTCAGAATTGCTTCAGAAAGTTGCAAAGCCGTGTGTGATGGTATATGCCTGTAATCCCAGCAGTTGGGACGCTGAGGCAGTACAGTAACTGTGAGTTCCAGGCCAGCCAGGGCTACACAGTGAGTTCAAGGGCAGCAAGAACTATATATTAAGACCCTGTCTCAAAAAACAAAAAAGAAAGTAGCAAGAGCAATGGGGACAGGAATAATGTAGCTGAAGAAAGGGGGAGTATTTAAGAGGGTGGATTAATATAAATGTGTATTTTACTATAATAAACTTTCTTAACCTCACCTAAGGTCCTAAGTCTTAGGAAGTCTGGAAAATATGTCTTTAACTGCCCTAATTCTTTTCTAGCAGCAGTAGAGCTGAAAAGTCAGACACAAGAAGTCTAGGGCCACAAGGACCAACAAGAGCCTCTCATTCTTAGTGGCCTGATAGCACTTACTGACACTTCCTAATACCTGCCCAGATATAACTGGTCAAATCCATCCAAAGAAGAAATACACTAGACAAAACCCCTATTCCTGGAAGACCCTTAGGTATCCCAATGTTGCCATGGGCACTTACGAAGTGCAGTCTTTGATGCAGTCTGTGCAGTTTCCATCCTTTAGGTGGCAGGCTGCTCTGTTGGAGTAGAGAATGCTTTCTTCTTCAGGGTCTGAAGAACCTGTTCAGGTGGAGGCAGAAAGACTGAGACCATCAGTTTAGGAAATGGAAGTTCCAGGATAAGGGGATGCCCTTTATACCAGGAGCTCTCTCGGCCTTGGGGAAAGGCTGCAGAGAGGATTGCAACTTAGCCTTGTATACCCATTCTTACATGAGAGAGGTGACACTTAGCTTTCTGCCATTTACATAGAACCAAGTTATTTCCTCATTCACACATCTAGTACCAGACATGATACCAGGCAAAAGTTATGCATGAAACACCTGGCTTCTGTGTATCAAAAAACCTATGCTGAACTGGGTGTGGTGGTACACACTTGTAGTCCCAGTACTTTGGGAAGCTGAGGTAACAAGACTGCAAGTTTGAATCCAGCTTGGGCAATTTGGTGACCTAGCAAGATCCTGTCTCAAAAGAAAAGGATGGGTGGGTAGGGGATGACCTGGGAACGTGGCCCTGTGTTCAATCTCTGTATGGCCAAAAATAAATAAATAAAATTTCACCCTTAACTACTTGGATATATGTTAATTTCATTACAGAAAGCATATAAATCCGATAAGGATAAAGACAGTATGATTCAAGCTCTGAAAAATGGACTGACTGGTCAGAGAGGGCTTTATCAGGGAAGTGGAAACTAAGCTATGTCTGCCAGGATGCTGAAGAGCCAGATTCAAGGTACCCAACAGGGTGGAGAATTATTGGTCACTTTTCCAAAGACAATCCTTACCTTCAGGAATCAAAGAAGGTCAACTTGCTCACTGTGGCCACAGTGGGTTTTTTCTTTTTTTTGTGTGGGGGGAGGGCAGGGTACCAGGAATCAAACTCGGGATCTCACACTTGCCAGGCAGGTACTTTGTCACTGAGCTAAATTCTCCACTCCCACAGTGATTTTCTTTACTTTTTTTTTCCTCTGAAATAGGATCTTTTTAGATGACTGGTCTTGACTCTTGATCCTCCTGTCTTAGCCTCTTGAGCGCTCAGTTTATAGGTGTGCACCAGATTTTCATCTTTTTTTTTTTTGTCTTTTTCCTTTTTATCGGTATCGGGGATCAATTAAAGTAATACTAACAAAACATTAAAAATAGGTGTTGATCTAGAAACTGTACTCATAGCCATATACTCAGAAGGACTGAAAACAAGATTTTTAGAAGTTGAAACATACACTGAGACGGGAAGGAGAAAAGAGAGAAGAGAAATAAAAAGAACTAAGATATATTATATACATGTATTTACTCCCTGCAATGAATGTAATCATCATGTACTACAAACATGTACTAACAGAGTAGAAACATATAGAAAACCAGGTAACAATCAGTATCTTCCACTATATCTGACATAAGTATATTTATTTCCAGCCTTTTTTTTTGTACCAGGAATCTTTGTGCTTGCCAGGAAGGCGCTTATGCCATTGAGCTAGGTCCTAGCCCACACCTCTTAATTTTTGATTTTTTTTTTTTTTTTGTACCAAGGATCTAACTCACGATCTCTTGCTTGCCAGGCAGTCATTTATGCTGCTGAGTTAAATCCCTGGCTTCATTTTTGTTCTTTACCCTATGGACTCTCAACAGACCCCCAGAAGTCACCATAATCCTAAAGCTGTATGTAAATTCTCAAGCACTGCCTGTTTTTATTATGTATATAGTTACAGGCAAGATACAATATCATTATCTACTAAACTTTTCTTTCCTTAGTGGCATCATATTGCCTATCCTTACTTTTTCATTCAGTATCATGATACCATGTTGACATCTGATACCTTTCATTCAATACCAACAATAACAAACATAATAAATTAATAGCTCTTTTTTCCCCTTGAATTTTGCCAGGCTCTTAGAGTAGAGATACCCAAAGTACATTGTTGCCCTTAAGAAACAAGTAGTAAGAACAGGTATTCCATCCTAGGTCACCCGAGCATGGCTGCTTAGAAACTGCAGGAAGGTGTTGCAAAGGGCATCAGAATCTACAATCCAGCCTGTGATCCTGTACAAGTCACCCAAGCCCTCTGATGCTGTGTGCTCTCTTACTACATGAAAATATCACTTCACAGACCTGCTTGCCAGGGTTCACTGTGTTAGAATATTCCCTGTGCTCCTTTCAGGATCAAGAAAAATGATCAGAGAAATGAAGATATCATCCTACAAGTTACCTAGAAAATCAGCAGGATCAGAACCAAACTCTGGTCTTTGGTAAACGTAAATAGCTCTTCTAGGGACTCAGCATAAACCTACACAAAAGCATAACTTTCCCAGGCCAGCTGGAGTGGGATCAAAGAAAAAGGCAGAAACATCAACATCTCATATTTTCCAGCATCTTCATCAAATAAGACTAACATGAGGAGGTAGGTAGTCTTAAAGAGTTTTGGTGGGAGGAGGGAAAGGGACTTTGTAACTGCTAAAAAATTAAGGAAAAAAGCCTGAATTTGTGAATTTGGGGTTAAGTCCAACTAAATGGTTAAAAATTGTACTTCGCAATCAGATACATATTCAAACCCTAGCTCTGAGATGTCTTCATTGTGTAACCTTGAGGTAGGCAATTTAATTTTTCTAGATTCCTCATCTAGTGTCTTATTCATAGGATCATGATTAACAAAGATGATGTCTATAGTGTCCAGCACTCAACAAACCCTAGACAAGAAATTAGGAAAGAAGAGTTGGTTACGGTGGTGCATACCTATAATCCCAGCACTCTAGATAAACTGACACAGGAGGATCACAAATTCAAGCCCAGCCTAGGCAATTTAGTGAGATGTGTGTGTGTGTGGTTACAGCTCACTACGAAGGTCCTGCATTCAACCTCCAGTATCAGGGATGAAAATGAGAAAGAGGAGAAAAGTCAAAGGGAAACAGATATTACAATTTACAGAAAATGAGATTCAGGGCTCTTCTCAAAAGACAAAGTTTTAATCATAGCGACTTCCAGATGATATATGCTTGTTTTGTTAACATACAGTCTTGCTATGTAGTTCAGGTTGCACTATGTTTCCTAGGATGGCCTTGAACTCATGGCCATCTTCCTGCCTCAGCCTTCAGAGTGCTGAGACTACAGGTGAGCACCATCATGCCTGACTGGATGAGGCAAGAATTTGGGGAAAAGTTTGTGGCTGGTTAAGTGAGTGGACGCTAAACGAACTGACAAGAATATGCTACTCCTCTGTTTATTCCTCTCAGGTAGCTCTTAATCAGGGAATAAAACCTAGACTCCTTAGGAGAGCTTAAAACAGCTACACAATAAGCTTATGCCTACCTCATGTCTTACTATTACCTCTACCCGCCTACTGTGCTTTGACTCCTGAACATACCACCGTTTATTTTGTCTAGTTTTTCTTGTTTTTCTGGGAGACAGGGTCTTGCTATGTAGTTTAGGCTGGTCTCACACGGATCCTCCTGCCTCAGCCTCTTCAGTGCGCGCTTCCATGTTTGGCATGAGGATTTTTTAATGCCAGTCTCTCGGCCTGGCAAGCTCAGCACCAAAATCTTTTGTGGGCTGGTAGCTGTTTCATCACTCAGTCATCATCACCTCAAATAATAGCCCTTTTTTGGGGGAGCTGCCCTTGGCCTCTCACCGCCTGCTCAGGCAACTCTATCACATCATCATATTTGTCTTTCTATGAGATCGAATTATCTAGAAATCTTGTTTACCTATTTACTAACTTAAGATCCACAGCCTTTCTTCGTTTTGTAATAGAACAGGAATATAACAGGTGCTCCCCTGATGTTAATTTAATTGAAAAACAAAGCATTGTGGGTAAGGAGGGCTCAGCTACATCCTCAGGAGCAGGATGAAGCTTGAATCACTGAGAATTCCAGTCAAGAAGTCAGTTTAAGAAAGCAAACGGGAAGAAGGGGCCCAGAAGTTTCTCGAAGGATGCCAAAGTCAGGGAGCGGCAGGAAGCCAGCTGAGGTCCGGGAGCTGCGGACAGAGGTCTGCAGGGGACAGTACGAGAGAGGTGCTGGGGTGCGTGGGGGCGAAAACAGGCCTGGAGAACAGGAGGGGGTTCGTACCTCGCGCCTGCAGCAGCCGCAGGGCGCGGCCGTAGAGCGCGGAAGCCTCGGCGTACTGGCCGCTGCGGAAGCTCTGGTTGCCAGCAGCGCGGAGTCCCTCCACAGAGTCTGGGAGTTTGGGAGCCATCCCAGCCGGATCGGCAAACGAGGAGCGTCTCGTTCTCCTACAAGTGCAGCCAAAAGAGTCCGGGCGGAAGCGCTGGCTCGAGTACTTCAACCCCGCAGCTAAGACGGCCGCGAGGGGGCGGAGCCTCCCTGAGCCGAAAGCCGATAGGGGTCCTCACTTCGCGCCTGCTCAGTTTGGAATTTTAGCTCCCCTCGGCGCGCCAAGTAACTGGAGTTACCTTGGTTACTAGCAGTGCGTTAACTCTATGCTGTGAAGCTGTGACCGAGACCGAGTTTCTTTCTGCAGGTTTCTTTCCTACCTGGAGTAGATAGGCAATGAAATCAGGAGCAAGTGAAAATGCTTATTTTATAATGTGCTCCAAGGAAAACAAAAACAGGGCGATGCCATAGAAAGTGACCATGTGGGCGCTATTTATTTTTCTTTTTTTTCTACAGTGGTATTTTAAATGAGGAAGTTAGGGGCCTGGGGATTTAGCTCAGCGGCATAAACACCTGATTTGTAAGCAGGTGGTCATTAGTTTGATCCCTGGTACCGATAAAAAGAAAAACAAAAGTATAAAAAAATGAGGAAGCTAGGAAAAGTCTCTGTGGGGAGATAGGTAACAAATAGGGCTGAGAGTTACAAAGATTTAGGGAATGTTTTCCCGGATTGAAGAACAGAAAGTGCAAAGGCCCAGAGGCTAAAAAAGACCTTGCCCCTTCTGGATTGTGGATATCGATTTAGCAAATAAACTTGTAGATAGACTGATAAAGAACTTTAATTGAAGTTGACTTCAGTTTATCTCCAGCTGCTTTGTCACTTTCTCTGTCCCACCAAATTACTTCATTAAAATAATCTTTTTGTTATCTGTACAGCTGTTCTTTGTTTTGCCTTCTAGCCTTTGCTGTTATCCATTTCTGAAATACTTCCCAAACCCTTTCTTCTACTTAATCCTGAATCATCTTACAATATGCAACTCAAATATCTCCTCAGAAAAGATTTTCTGATCGCACCTCTCCTCCCTATTGATCTCTAGATTTATTCCTAAGTTATCATTTACCACTCTGTCAATTCATGTTTGCCTCCAAGACTGCTGTCTTTCAGGCAGTGGTAGACCATCTCTATCTTTGTCTGTCCAAGACCTACCAGAGTCTGGCACCCAAGATGATGAGTGTTTGTGTCCTGACAAAAGTTGTATGTTGCAATCCTAACCCTCAAGGTAATGGTATTACAGGCGTGCCCTTTGGGAGGTAATTAGGTCATGGAGGTCATGATAAAAGAGACTCCTAGTTGCTTCTACTATGTGATGAAGAAAATGCTATCTATGAACCCAGAAAGGGGACCTCATCAAAAACTGCATCTACTGGGCTGGGGATTTAGCTCGGCGGCCTAAGTGCCTGCCTTGCAAGTGTGCTCCGAGTTTGATCCCCGGTACCACCAAAAAACAAAACAAAAAACCCCTGCATCTACTGCTATCTTGATCTTGGGCTCTAGAACTGAGAATTCTCGGGGTTTGGGGTTTAGCTCAGTGGCGTAAGTGCCTGCCTTAAAAGCAGGCAGTCGTGAGTTCGATCCCCGGTACCGATGAAAAAGACAAAAAAAAGAGAACAGAATTTTCTGTTCTGCTAGTGGCCCGTTAAAGACACTGTAACCATTATACCTATTTCTTATCCAATAGAGCCAAATATGTAGTACATGTGGCCTCGATGAGATGGTAAGCTCTGCGAGAGTTGAACATTTTTAAAGTCAAAAATACCTCCTTGTTGAATGTCGTGGCTCATGCATGTGATCTCAGCACTCTGGGAGGCTGAGGCAGGAGGATCACAAGTTCAAGGGCAGCCTGGACTTTAGACCCTGTCCCAAAATTGAAAGAAAGAAAAAGAAAATAGGGTTGCAAAGGCAGTTCAGTGCAAAGTTCACTTCAAGGTACTACAAAAGTTGTGTCTTGCTAAAAACTTGACACAATCCAAATGTCCGTCAGCTGATGAATAATAAAATGGACATCCAAAATGTATACAGTGAATATATCAAATCGTCATGATTAGCTGAGGCTTGTTAAATTTAAATAACTTAAATGACATGTATATTAGTGGCTACCATTTTAAATTGTGGATATGTAGAATATTTTCATCACTGAAAGAATTCTTGCTGGACAGTACTGGGATGAATATCCTGTGAAAAAAGAGGTCTATCATAATTTCAGTTCATCGTGGGAAAAATTCTAAGAAAGAGACAAAGGAGACATGTTTGCTGTTGTGCACTGTTGAGACTAGAGTTCAACGAGATAAGCAATAGAAAACCTCAAATACTTCAAGCGTACTTGGAGTAGTACTTCTCCTATTGTGCAGAACTTAGATTTTCAAGAATCAACAAGTTCGCTTCGCTACAAGTCTCAGTATCTCGGTCGGAGAAAAGGGAGAAACTCAAGGAAGAGATGGGCTGGGTCTCCACGGTCTTGGGCTAACACTATAGCAAATAGCGCCGCCTATGCTCTTCGCCCGCATAGCACTCCGACACAAGGAACCTCCTCCCCTTCTAAATTCGCGGTCTGCACCTCTCACCACCTTTTGATTGGTGGCCCGTACCAGTGATCCAGCTTGCGTCCTCCGAGGCTCCGCCCCCTCACGCACCCCTTCCGGTAGGGGCGGAAAGCGGAAGTGTGGGAGGATCTGCGGGGCGGGTTCGGGAGGTTTGGGGGAGGATGGAGCAGTGAGCGGATTTGGGCGACTACTGGCAGCGCTATGGAGACGGTGCAGCTGAGGAACCCGCCGCGCCGGTGAGGGAACATTCGCTAAGAGGAGGGAAAGGCACGAACTGGCTGAGGGAACAGCCGTGTGCGAACCCGCGAAGCAGAGGGACATGCGGGGCGAGGCGTCAGAGGTTGATGGGGCACCTGCTGAGTGAGGGAGCTGCCTGGCGGTAGAGGTCCGGCTGAACGCAGCACCGGGGGAGAGAGATAAACGTGCGGCAATATAGAGAGAAGAGTCGCTGTGGGGAACTCGGCTGAGAAACACGGGGACAAGTTAGGGAAAACACCTGCTGCGGTCAGGGCCCCCTCTGGGGAAGGCGCTCCCAGAAGGAACTCAGGGATGGAGAGGCAAATTTTGAGGCAGGATAAGAACCCGCGAGAAGGCTAGGATTCTAGGGGAATGGAGTGAGAACTAGCAGAGAAAACAGCAGGTGGACTTTCTCGGGACCCTAAGTCCCAGGTTGAGGGTTGCAGCGGGAAAGATCCGTTGCGCGAAAAAGCTTTGCGTCTGACGCTGAAATGCGAAGAAAGGTCGAGGGTCGAGCAGTGGAGAGAGGTTCCTGGAGGTTATTGTTTGAAAGGGTGTTCGTATCCCCACTCACAGATGATGGCATCTTTTCCTAATTTTCTTTACATCCTTCTTAGTTTCTCACAGTCCTACCTGGGGAGTTAGATAAGGAAATAAGATATTTTTAGGATGTGCAACCTGAATTCTAGAAGAGTTAAGACACATGAACCTGGCAAGGCTGTGTGCCCTTCTCAGGCTTCTCCTGTTTTGTGACAGTTCCAGCTCCTAGTGGTACCTTGAATTGTTTTTGGTCAAGATCACAGGGAGGTGACTGATCCTAGAAAATCTGCAGTTTTGAATTTGTTGTAATTGTAGTGTTGATTTCCCTTGGAACCCTTGGCTCTTATGCCATTCTGCCACATCTAGGGGAAAAACGGAGTAGAGACTGAAGAGAGTCGTATTTCTCTGAGGCGCAGTTCAGTGAACTTCTGTTTCACAGAACTTCTGACTTCCTGCAACAGAATGAGCACTTAAGTAGGAAGTGTTCAGTGTATCAGAATGCGAGGGTGCTAAAAGGTGAAGGAAGCGATTGATTGCCTGGGTAACCTTCTTGGGGGTTGATGGAAGCGCACAAACATTGCAGAAGGCAAATAGCTTGTTGGGTCTTGATTGTGTGCTGAGGTGGTAATAGCAACAGTGATTACATTTGTATGTTTACGGGGTGCCAGGCACTGTTCTAGGTACTTTCCATGTCTCCTATAAACCATATGAAATTGCTGATAATTGGCCGTTTTCGAACTGTAAAAAATGATAGTTCTCTGCGATTCAGCGTATTGACTCGTTAGAACCTCATCATTGTATAAAATGGATATTTCTGCATCCTTGTTTAACAGAAGATAAAACTGAGCCACATACAGGCTGTTGATTTGCTGGAGGCCCCATAACTCGTAAGAGGCAGAGTTGGGGTTTTAATGTCCAGATGGTTTGGGCCAAAGTCCATTCTCTTCCTGCTCCATTCTGACGCCTCCATGGAAGCACTCTTGTTTTACAGTCATTGTATATGTTAGTAGATATTTAATGCAGCATCATAATGATTCAATTAGTAATGTAGACTGGCTATTTTTTTTTTTCCTGAAATAGGTTTGTTCTATTTGATTTCTTTTCTTTTAAGCCTTTGTTTAGTTGAAAAGAAGAATGGGGAATCTGAGTTTTGTTTCTTCCTTTGCCTCATGTTGTGTAATCTTAGGTAAAGGAGTAAAATTTTTTGCTTTTTGACATGTTCATTTCTATACTTTTTTAAAAAAATTGAGCCAAGGGAGCACCGAGCTACATCCCAGCTCTTTTTTATTTTAAGACAGATCTCAATAAGTTACAGAGAATGGACCGATATTTATGGTCCTGCCTCAGTTCCAAAGTAGCAAAGAATCATTGGTGTCTGTCACCACACCCAGCTTCCTGTACTTTTTGAATAAAAAAAAAAAAAAAAAATAGTGGTAAGAGAAGGTATTGCAGGACTGAGTTCTTGAACCAGTGTTGTTGTTATTAAAACTAATGTACCGTCTAAGGTTTGCCTCAGATGAGTTTTATTGTCATTTGTATTGGTTTGTTAGGAGTGCCCTAACATTATCAACCTGAGTGGATTTAAACAACAGAAAAATTGTTTTCTCACGGTTCTGGAGACTGGAAGGCTGGAAGGCTGAAATCAAGTGTGATGGCAGGATTGTTTCTTTTGAAACCTGTTTTGCTCACAGATATCTATCTTCTCCCACATGGTCTTCCCTCTGTACCTGTCTGTGTTTTCATCTCTTCTTGGAGGGACACCAGACATACTGGATTAGGGCCCACTTTTATGACCTCAGTTAACCTTAATTCTTTAAAAGTTCCATCTCCATACACTGACCTATTCTTTTTTTTGTTGTTTTTTTCTTTTTTATTGGTACCGGGGATCGAACTCACAACTGCCTGCTTGCAAGGCAGGCACTTATGCTGCTGAGCTAAATCCCCAGCCCCTACACTGACCTATTCTGAGGTACTGGGAATTAGAATTGGTGTAGAGTGGTGGTGGGGACACAGTTCATTATCATTTAAAAAAATCAAAATATATCTTGCATATTTGTTCCACGCTGTATGAAAATTCTGTGTGAAAGAAGAGCTATGTCTGCAGGAATAAAATGAACTTTTTGAGTTCAGAGGTGTGAGAAAGAGGTTTGAGAATTAGACTTCTGACTGTCCACTTCATAAACACCACTGTGTGTGTTTAGAAAGTCTTTTCAGAAACTAGGTGGCGTGGGTTTCCAACAGTCCCAATACAGGAAATACTCCTTGTGTTCACAAATTTGACATTTCTGTGACTACGTGCATGATGGTAGATTGGTGTCTTCTGTGGCAGTTAGTGATTGTAAAAAGTGAGTTAGGCAGGTGGAAGGCTTACAATGCACTCCTGGCTTTCTAGCCATCCATGTGGTCACTGACTTAGGAGAGGAACAGCCACCAGTATTCCATTAAATTTGTGTTGGGTAGTCCTGTTGCTTGTGAACAAGTGGTCAAACTGCCCTAGAACGTGGGGAAACCCCAGCCGAGACAGCTGCATTGTCATTGTTGGGCTGTTTTGGGTAATAGTACTTGTTTCATGAAGTATGAAATATCGGTATGAGTCACTTATCAAAAAGATTTTTCCACAGAAATCTTGTTTATAAGCTAACAATACTTTTTATTCTATTTAGTATTGTTTTATTTTGCTAGCTCATGAAGATGACTAAGAAGGTTATGATTTTCATCCTTACATTTCTTGATCCATTTATTAGATGTTTCTTTTTTTTTTTTTTGTATTTTTACCGGTATCAGGGATCGAACTCACGACCACACGCTTGCAAGACAGGCGCTTATGCTGCTGAGCTAAATCCCCAGCCCCTATTAGATGTTCCTTGACCACCTCTTGGTTATCAGGCATCAGAATTATAAACCTTTAGTTCAAGTTGTTTTAAATAATCTCAGCTCAAAAACAGAAAATACTTAACATTGTTTTAAAGAAGCATCTGAACAGTCATATAGTTTGTTAAAGTATTATCAGAGTCTTGCAACTGTCTCTTTCTTGGCAGTGGCAATTTCCTTTGTTATTCTGTGGTCTCTGCAGTAGCTCAAATAGTAAGTTTTGCTTTTTGTTAGCCACTAAGTCAAACATCAAAAACCACATTTGATCTTCCTTTACATCAACTGTTTATATAACTTTAATTATACTTGTTTAATGAGGTATTGTTCATTGTTTACACAATTATAATTCAGGGCTTTACCAGAAAGCCCTGGCATATGAGGTGATTATTCTAACTCTTGAGTTCATAGAAATTTCGATTCTGAAGTTTAAGGAGTTTCACTTCAGCACCTTTTAAGCTGGGAGTTTTTATGATGTCATTGGGATTTAATTTTTAGGCTCTTTTGATTTTCTTTCAAAGGTCAGTGTGGTTACTGTGTTTTGTTGATCTTCAAGTTAAGACAGGTTAGGTTATTGACCTTTAGCAGTTCTCCATTTCTCTAGGATATAACCCTTGATATTTATAAAATTTTGTAATACCATTCTTTGTAAGTCAGTATTTACTGGTAGATACGCTTTATGTAGCCAGATTTTCTCTGTTTTTGTCTTCTGATTTAGCTACTTTCTTTAGGAAGTGTGTGTGTGTGTGTGTGTGTGTGTGTGTGTGTGTGTTTAAATTTAGGTCTTGTATGAATTGATATTGTCTAGTTAGTTTAACCCATTTTCTTTACAAGAAATCTCCAGTGTGACTACTCCCATATATCACCATTTCCGGAGTTCTCTTTTTCTGTTGTCCTTTGTAGTTTCAGGAAGCCATTGTGTAGGTGATACACACATACACACACACACGTAAACACACAGAAAAAAATATTTCTTAGCAAGCTCTTTCCTTTTTAAGCGCATTAATAATTTTCAGAGGTCTCAGATTTTTTTAAAATGTTAATTTATAATCTCCTATGCTTATTATGATTGTCTAGCATAGTCAGTAAAATCCGAACTGCTTGGAAGTTGTGAGCAGTCGTGCACCTTTGGTTTTTGGTACTAAAGTACACAGCTGTTCGTGAGAGACTGAAACTCCCAGCCACCAATTTTTTTTTCACTTTTGCTCATATCTAAAGGTGTACATTCCACTTTGTGTTTCTGTGATACCTATGGAATTTACATGTTTTGACAAAATTACCAAAACCTTTCTAATAGAAAGTAAAGAGCTTCTTGTCTTCCTTGACTACCAGTTTAATTCATGATTCAGTGTATAGTCAGTCTTACATTAAGTGATATCTTTTCTAAAGAGATAAGTGTATCATGTTATTTTGTGTAATCTAAAAATTTAAATAGATTCTAAAGAATTTATCTAATGCTTAAGTCTGCTCTATAGCACTTAGCTGGATGATAATTCACTTTCTATTTAAATTTTCTAATAATGGGGACCCAGAGACCTCTCAAGACTATTTAAAACAACATCTTCTCTTGTTAGAAAATTCTGAGATACTGAGTTAGAATCTGACTCTTGGCAGCTCTTTACCTTTTGGTCCTGATTTTCTTCATCAGGTGATCCTCAAACCAAGTCCTCAGGGTCCCCATAAAAGTCTCTTAGAGAATTGTTGTTTATTAACGAAGACTTTGTAGAGAAATTCCTAGGCTGCTAATTGTAAAATGATGTGTTTTATGATTTAATTGCTAGCAAGTAAAATGCTTTTTGTGTCATTTCTTTATTCACAGACAGCTGAAAAAGTTGGATGAAGATAGTTTAACCAAACAACCAGAAGAAGTGTTTGATGTGTTAGAGAAACTTGGAGAAGGGTGAGTAAAGAGAAAATGCATGTACACTAGTGGCTCTCAGTTTTTTTACTGCCAATCACCTAATGAATGTTCATCTTTTTGTGGCGATGATATTGCTTAAACCTAAGGAGAGGAATGTTGCCTATCGGCATGGCTAGGGGAGGGTAGGTGGTAAATTTACTGCTTGAGATGTCTTTTCTCACTTCACCTTAATCAGTATTATGGAGAGATTTAGTGATACCCAGTTTTTATCATGAAGGACATCTATTATTTTCCCTCTTGTGGAATCTGTGGCTTGTATGATTTTATCAGGTAAACAGCACTAAATTAGATACGTACTTTCATTTGCTGTTCATGGCTTCTGATTAGTGTGTACTAACTTGTTTCAGTAAAAAACAATAGGATTCAGTATTTAATTTTGTGTAGTTATTATTTCTGTAATGACCAGGACATTAAAATGTTAGGAGCACCTTTTCTTAAGTGATTGTTGTTAAGTTTTGAGTACGTAATTTATATGGTTCAAAATTCAAAAATTAAAATGCACATATACAGTAAAAAAAAAAAAAAAAATCTTCCCTGTGCCTGTATCTGTCAGCCATCCAGAATCACCACTATAGCAGTTACTAATGTCTCTTTCAGAAATGGTTTGTGTATATATATGCAAATGTGTATGTACGAGTGAATTTTTAATCTCTTAGGAATGCTGCTAGTTTCAGAGATATCCTGACACATATTAACATTTAAAAGCATGTTCTAGTGACTGTGCTTTTTAAAATCCTCAGCTATTCTGTGAATAAGCTTTTTGTTGCTGTGACAAAATACCTGAGAAAAACAAAGGAAGAAAGATTTATTTTGGCTCATGGTTTCAGAGGTTTTGCTCCATGTTTGGCTGGCTCCACTTCTTTAGGCCTGAGGTCAGGCAGAATAGTATGGTGGCAGTAACATGCAGTAGATGACAGGGCTCATCTCATGTTAGCCACAAAGCAAAGAGAGTGAGGAAAGACGAAATATACCCTTGAAAGGCAAACCTCCAGTGCCTGCCTCTTCAACTAGGTCCCGTCTCCTTAAGTTTCCACTGCCTCCTAATGAGTGCTACCAGCTAGGACTAAACCTTCACAAACATGAACCTTTGAGGGAATATTCTACATTCAAACTATAACAATTACAGCTCTTGTTACATTTTTTGGAGACTAGTGTTATGCCAAACACAGATTTATAATAACGTTAAACTCAATCCTGGATTACACAGAATAGTTTTTCATGGATTACCTCCTTTTAAAAAACATTAGTCTTCAACATTTTGTAAGTTGGAAAAATACTCGTTGGAATCCAGCAAGAAATCAAGCAGAGAAGACAAGTAAAAGATGATACCAGCTGTGCTGCCAAAAAACAAGTCCAAAATACTCTGAAGACTGCCAGCTGACTAGTGTCATTAAAGGTATGGGGAAGTGACTGTCCCTCTGCATCTCTCGCTTGCCATTTTAAGTTTTAGCTTTTCATCCTTGGTATTGTCTTCAAGGCATCGAGTCCATGGCCCTTAATGTAACAGTGCTTTTAAGTTATACTTGGAATAAGATAAGGACTGGGGTCATAATTGTTTATGTAACTGACTTGGTTTTTTTTTTTTTTTTTTTTTTTTTTCATTTTTAGTAAAGGCAGATTGTAGAAGTAACTGGAGACTGTGAGGTCACAATGACCTGGGTTAAAATCCTTGCTGTACTATTAGTATAGTAAACAAATGAGCTCGAGCTTATTGTTATGGAACTTTACAATCCTTTTTTGATAATAATAGTATCTACCTCATTAGGGTCATGGCAAGTATTGCAGTGAAATAATAAGGGTAAAGAATTTAGTATAGTGCTTGTCACATAGTAAGTGTTCAGTAAGTCATAACTGCTTTTTAATATCAACGAAATAATTTTTCAGAGTTCATGTCAAATCAAAGTTAAGTCTTAGCTGTTTAAAGTATATTAGGCATTCTTACTGGTGACTGTAGATTAATTGGATTTGGGGGCTGTCAGAAAAGAACTATAGACAGTATGTCAGGAGTACACTGAGAGGAAAACCTAAGCTAATGATCAATTTTGGAAATCATGGTTTAGGTCTATAGATATCTTCAGCAAGGAACTTGAGAATTTCCCTATAAAGGTGTCATCAAGGAGAAAACAAACCTTTTCAGATCTTTTTTTTCCCCCCATGCTATCACCTTATAGGTTTTTAAAAATATATCACAGGGGGCTGGGGATTTAGCTCAGCGGCATAAGCGCCTGCCTTGCAAGCAGGCAGTCGTGAGTTCAATCCCTGGTACCGATAAAAAACAAAAAAGAAAAAAAAATATATCACAGATATACTTGTATTTGTGTCATGCAGACTTAACAAACCTAAGGAAACTTCACTGAACTAACAAGGTGTTGAAGCAGAAGTGGTTTACTTTTCTGAGTACAAAATACCATGCCATCCGTAAATTTTTCTGGAGAATGGATGAATTGTGAACTTTCTATGTCTTGTGAAGTATGCTGTTGCTACAGAATTGTATTGGATTCTGGAAGCTGTAGTCATATGGCATTTTGAGAAAACTGTGAATCTGTGGCACAGTACAGCTAGAGTGCCAGACCAAGATGATGGAAAGTGTTTGGAAGTGGAGCCTACCACTTCTTTCTTTCTCTTACACTTAAAAGCTTTACACATTGACTTAAGTTTTTATTATCGGATAATACAAAAGTATCTTGCTAATGATGCTGTTGACAGTAAGACTTGTACTTGACTACACTGGCCTCAGATGTTCTGTTATTTCCATTTTTCTATATTGATCATTGCTTTGTGGGACTTATGTGAAACACTTCACTGTCTTCTCTGGCAGTTAAAATTCATTCAGTCATGTTGGGTTTGTTGTAGGAAATCAGTGTTAGGGTCTCATCTGTAAGTGGATGATTGCCGAAGTCCTCTAACTCTTCACCGGATTGCTATAAATATAGCAGGTATAATCATAAATCTCAATTGTTCATGTGAACTGTTGGAGTTCTCTTTGCTAACAAGATAGCATAAGGGGGTCTGGAGATTGCTGTGGTAATGACTGCTGAGTGAGTGCGTGCATGGCTTTCTCGTTTCCATTTCTTACACATAAGAATAATGAATAAGCCAGGGGTGTTGGAACATGCTTGTAATCTCAGAGACTCTGGATGCTGAGGCATACATATCTCAAGGTAAAGGCCAGCCTTAATGAATATCAGTTCTCTTAATGAGACCCAGCCTTAGTGCATATCAGTTCTCTTAAATATTTAATTTCTATTAACATTTGAATAAATATATCCTTTATAATAATGGTACAGGCAGCTAAGCACCAAGGGTAAAAAAGAATCTATCATAATAAGAAAGACAAGGATGCCTTATCCTGATCAGGAGATTGTAGTTGGGCTTCTGACATGAAGTCCTACACTGAGACTGGGTTCCCCTTATGTGAACTAGACATGAAATAAACTTGCCTTGTAGCCTAGGGAAAAAGCAGAGATACTGATCTAACAATAAGAACGGGGCCTACACTACATTCAGGTATGAGCTCTTGAGTGGCAAGGCCCCCAATGATTTGGTTTAAATTGTATACTTCAGGCAAGGGGACTGTGAGAACCATGAAACCATCTCATTGAGCGTTGTGTAGTAGAAAATAATTGGAAATGAAAGGAAATCCATTAAAAGAAATCCACTGCTTTGAGATAATCATTTCTAACAAGTTGGAGAATTCACACTTAAGGATATAGAAATAATGGAGCAATCTGACGAGAGATCTCAGTCTCTTTCTTTCCCTCTTTCTCCCTTTCTTTCCCCTCTTCCCTCTCTCTTCCCTCTCCTCCCTCTCCCTTCCTTCCCTCTTCTTTTCTTTTAAGATGGAGTCTCACTGTGTTGTCCAAGCTGGGCTGGAATTTCTGGGCAGAAGTACCTTATTCTGCCAAGTATCTGGGACTACAGGCACATGCCAGTATGTCTGCTTGAAAAGAAAAACATTTGCAATTTTCAAAAATCTAAAAGGAGGAAATAATATCCTTGAAAGAACACCAGACTATAATAAACTAAAGTTTTAAAAACCAAATAATTGGATAAATAACAAACTGGACAAGGTGAAGAGAATTTGATAATTGAGAGAAATGAGATTGATTCCAAATTATACTAATCATAGAATGTGAGACAGAAATAGTGTTACTGAAAATAAGACATAAATTGAGGAGGTCCATATTCTTAAGTGAAATAAATCAGATGCACATATGTAAACATTGTATTGTCTCACTAATGTGAGAAGCTGAAAGAAACAACATATGTACATGTATATAAAAAATAGGTATGATAGTTATACTACTGATTTGTCTGAGTTCGTTGAAGAGAAAGATTTGTGCTGATACTGTTCAGACAATTGAATGCAGCTGTCTTGTGCTCTGGGTGAGTGATTTGGGGATGATAGTGTGCAATGTATGTACATTGTTCATTGTTGCCCCCTGATTGATATGTTTTGAAATTTTTTTTTTTATTTTGTTTCCTTTTTTTTTCTTTGAAATAAAATGGACTTAAAAAAATAATAAGTTGAGGAGGTCCAACATAGTTTCAATAGTTCTTAAAGTACTATTGATGAAGAAATAAAGAAAAAATACTAAGAAATTTTTATACTTGAAAGACATGAGCCCTCTGATTGAAGACACTTATGAAGTACCAGATAAATCAACTCATAAGTAAAGCAGAAATGTAGAGTGAAAACTAAGGAGAAGGCATAATATTCCTGATGGCGCATGGTAATCTGGTGAAAGCAGGCTTCTCAGCAGCAGTGGATCCTGCAAAACTGTAATGAGTGCTGAGGGGAAGCTGTTGTCAAACGGGAATTCTGTGTTTATTATAACTGTTATTTTGGAATGAAGGTGGAATAAGGGTATTTTCAGATATGTAGGATCTAGTGTATGAGGAACACTTTGGGTAGAAGTAACAGGCTTCAAGTGATAGTAGCTAACCTATAAAGACATTTAGTAACTAAAGTTTTGAGGTAAGAGATTCCAAGAGAGGTTGATTGACTTGATAATAATTTGATAGTTTAGCAGTTTTTATAGTCTCAAGATTCATTAGTTTTAAGTGTTTATTCCTCATATGACAGCAAACAAAATAAGAGGAGAGGCAGAAATGAATCTTATATGCTTGTCTGTTAAAGAAGAGGAAAATCATTCCCAAATTCTTTGGTAAAACTCAATTCAAATACCATTGGCCAGAACTAGGTCATATACTTGCTTACTAGTTCAGTCACTCACAAAAGGGACAAGGAATACTGTGTCTGTCTTGGTCTACTATGATTTATCTCTTAGGACCAAACACATTGTTATCCTAATAAACCAAGGTTATTATTAGCAAGGAAGATGGTTAGTGGTTGGATATTCCATACATGGTCAGTAGCTGCTTTTCTGTGACAAGAAAAGCATTTGATGCTGTATTTAATCATTGTTATACCAGTTTTGCAAATACAGGAATTCTGATGTTATTTTCTTAAGTGCTATGCATGGATTTTATTTTGACATTGGAATAGTTCTCAAGGATCTTTTGGAAAGCTGGAATGTTTTGCTAATTTGAAGTATTAGGTGACACTGTTATTTTGATTTGTTTTTCACCAAACAGTATATAGAAACAGGTGTGCTAGGGGAAGCCTGGAAGGTAATTTATACATATTTCACTCATCTCAAGATGAGCATCTCAGGATGAAGGCTGTGTAGGATGATGTTATCTCACTTGACACAACTCTCATGGAAAGTAGTTTGTATTGTTATTTTACATTTGAGGAAATGAAGACATAACAAAGCTAATAGTGTTTCTGTAAGTAATGTCTTGTGGTAATAGAATGTAATCTTAGGTGTTGGGATTCTAGATGTAATGATCTTATAACCCCCAAGTTGAATGCATAAACTTTTAAAAAATTTTAATAATACATTCTTAAAGGAAAAATGGAATAGAAAGTAAAAGTATTTATATAAGAAAACAAATACTTCTATATTGTGCCTTGATGTAGATGTGGAGAGAAAATAAGCTTTGTTTTCAGACAACCTGAGTTCCACTCCTGAACCAAACACTATTTATCATTTATGTGCCATTGAGAATATCATGTAACTCCTCTGAAATTTGTATATTTACTCCTAAATGGCATAATCGTCTCTTTCTCATTTTGGTAAAGTATGCATACTTTCTGGAAGACATCAGGCATACAATACACAGAAGTTACTATAATTATTATTTCACAGTGATTCGTTCATAAGTTTGGGTATAAAGTTTTTAAGATGCTATTTCCCCCCCAAAATACATACTTTATCTCAGTTTGCAAATGTAGCTAAGCATATGTACATACATACTTGGGGCCAGTACTTCGAGACATAGGTACACAGGTATATAAATTAGAACTGTGAGTTCTTTATATTGCACCACTTCTTATCTCTTGGCCTGCCTTGATTTTCTAAATGGTCTCCTTTTCCCAACTGTAGGTCCTATGGCAGTGTATACAAAGCTATTCATAAGGAAACTGGTCAAATTGTCGCTATTAAACAAGTTCCCGTGGAATCAGATCTGCAGGAAATAATCAAAGAAATTTCTATAATGCAGCAGTGTGACAGGTAAAGTGCACAAGAGCTTCTTTTGGAGAGGACAAAGGTTTGGATTTGTTTTGCTTATTTAGAATTTGACACCTGGAGATTCATTTACTTATTTTGCCAAAAGGAAAGTTCAGTGAAATTATAGGTTGTGTGCTTTTCAGAAACAAATGATGAAAAGTTTTATATTTTTGTAGCTAAGCTTTGTTTTGTTTTCTTTCTGGGTGCTGAAAATCGAACTCAGGACTTCACACTTGCTAAACAGCCACTTTGCCACTGAGCCATATCTCTGGTCCTGCAGCTAAACTTTGATAGTTTCTGTTTGTGCACTTTTTTCCTCCTTCACTAAGTCCTTTTAGAAAGTAGGAAGAAGAGGCAGAAGGTAGTACTGGCATTTTTTTCTTTTTTGATAATGATCTGTCTTTGAGAAAACATTTCTGTAGAGACAGCTTAGGTAAGATAATTTAAGTGTTTTTTTAGCTCTAGAAATTTTAGAATACTAGATTTGTCTGTAAAAAGAGACTACTTAATTTATATATTACTATTCCTTCATATTAAAAAGTTACTTGAGCTGACAATAGCTAACCATTTTAGTTTTGAGGAACTAAGATTTGTCAAATGTAGTAAGCAGGAAGTCGGGTTAAAAGGCAACCACAGAAAAGCACGTGGTTTGCTCTCATATTCTGTGACAACATGAGTTGGTCCTTGTGATGGAGGAGACTTCCCCAGCACTATTTAGATGTGAAAGAAACATACAGTTAAGGATGATGCCAACTTAAGGAATTGGAAGGAGGGGTGAAAAAGTTTTGCTTTTGTGTCTGTATGCATTTTCCAAGTTTTTGGGGGCAGATCAGTTTAGTACTTTTTTGTAAAACTTGAACAAAGAGCAAAGCTGGGGCTGGCTGCCAGGACATTTGCCTAGGAATTTTAAGTTTTACAGAGTTCAAATATAGCTGGTTCTCTTCTCTTTCCCTCTTTTCTTTTTTGTTGCCTTTTTTTTTTTTTTTTTCACTGTTCATTACCTACTAGATTAAGCCACCATTCTTCTTGATTGTATTGACCAGATTAAGTTAGTTCTGTCTGAAATTTCTCATTTTGCATCTTCAAGCTTGAGACCTAAATTCCAATTGCGTCTTGCATAGTTTTTCATGTTTTTAGATTTACAGTATGATTTCTTATCACAGAGTACATATGATTTGCTAGAAAAATGCAAATGAAGAGAAGGAAATAAAATCACTTTTCCCTTTTGAGACTCATTGTTAAATACTCCTTGATGTTAGTATTCTTCTATGCCTCTTTTTGGGGTTTTACTACCATGCGTCCTATTTTGTAACCAATCCTTTTTTCTTTTTCTTTCTTTTTTGTGGTAAGTAGGGTATCTTCACATGTTGTTAAATACTTTATAAACATTTTTCGTGTATTCATGATGTTCATTATATGATGATAATTATTTCTTAAATTTTCTAATGTAGACATTGGGTAGACATTTAAATGACATGTAATTGTTCACTTTTATTAGTTCAATCTATGTTGCTACTTTTGAATATCTAATTCTTTTCTAGTTATAGACTTGCAAATATCAGGTAAATTACCCATACATTTTTTTGTACTTCTATTATTTATTAATCTAAGCTATCCCATTTTATAGTCGCTCATTTTATCCTTGCCTAGGAATACTTGCTCTTCAGAGACGAGAAATTGGTTTTCAAATATTGAACAAATGAACTAAGAGATGTTTGAAGGCCATTCCATTAATTTGTATTACATCTCTCCCCAGCCCTCATGTAGTCAAGTATTATGGCAGTTATTTTAAGAACACAGACTTGTGGATTGTTATGGAGTACTGTGGGGCCGGTTCTGTATCTGATATCATTCGATTACGAAATAAAACGGTAAGTTTACTTTCTAAAATGTTGCTGCTGGGCCACTGGTCCTATGCCATGTTCGTTTCTCTGGCCTTTTATTTGTGTATTTCTTGTACTGTCTTATCCAGACAGATGACAGTCACATTTTCTCCTTTCTCATGGTCCTTTCTCCTGCTTTACTTTTTTATTTCCGAAATGTGACAGTTCTGACACTAACTCAGTCTGGTGATTTTTATCATGCCTTATTTCTTACTGGGGGAAAATGACTGTCAAATCTTGGTTATGGAATTAATTTTAAGTGTTTAACTTTGGATTTGAAGTTTCTGTAACCTAACATGTTCACAAATTAATTTTCTCTACCTTTACTTCCTAGTAATGAGAAAATAACCTCATTGTGAACAATTATTTTCTATTACTGTGATTGCTGGAATAAAACCTAGGAATCTTGGATTCTGATTCCATTTCAATTGCTTCACTTGTTTGTTCGTTCTGTAAATATTTATGGAACACTGCTTTAAGCCTGGGGGCCCAGTAGCAAATAAGATAGACAATAACCCTACTTTCATGGTAGCAACTTTTCAAAAAAAAATTTTATTGGTACATTTTAGATATACATAATGATCACATTCATTACAGGGGATTTGTACCTGTATATGATCTGTCTTGCTGCTTTTTTTACTGACTTCCCTTCCCTCCCTTCAACTCCTCTTCCTGTCCTTATTAATAAAGCTTTGTTTTCATTTTTTCCTTCTTTTCTTGTCCCTTCCTTCCTCTTCCTCTCCCCCTTCCTTGTTCCCCTTCCATTTGAACATTTCCTTTCCATTTCCCAGTATCTATCATACATTTTGGTCCTTATTTACACTTTTGGGTTCTCACACAGAGAAACAATGCTGTATTTAAACATGTGTGTCTGATTTATTTCACTTGAGAGTATGGTTTCAAGGTGCATCTGTTTAACTAGAAATGTCTCAAGTAGTAGCACTCTTGAGTGCTAGCAGGGCAACAAGAAGAAAATTAATGGTACGTAGAAAAATACTAGATAAATACCATGAAGAAAATGAATGAGGATGAAGTGATGGTAAAGTGATAGAGTGCTTGGTGGCCTACAGTAGGGTAGTGAATAGTTGAAGAAGGTTACTCAGGGGCCGGAGATTTAGCTCAGCGGCATAAGTGCCTGCACTTGCAAGCGTGTGGGCATGAGTTCAATCCCTGGTACCAATTTAAAAAAAAAAAAAAAAAGGTTATTCCAAAGAGCTACATTTAAAGTGAGACTTGAATGACAAGAAGGAGTCTTGAGAAAACATTCTAGGTGGGCATAACCAATGCAAAGACTGTATGGCTGTAAAGAATTTGGCATTTGAAAAAAGATCACTGTGACTAGAAGGAGTAAAGGGAAACTGGAGGAGAATGAGGTAGGACTTGATTGTATTGGATATTAAAGATCATTGTAATGAGTTTGAATTTTATTGCAAGTACAATAGGAAACTGTGGCGGGGTTCTAAACAAATGAGTGAGCCATCTATCTGATTTATGTTTTAAAAAGATATGTAACTATATAGGTTTTGAGTGAGTAAAAGCAAGAGAAATCTTAGCCTTTAGGGTTTTTTTTTTGTCTTTAAGAAAAATAAGAGGGACTGGGGATTTAGCTCAGCAGCATAAGCTCCTGCCTTTGCAAGCAGGCAGTCATGAGTTAGATCCCCAGTACTGATAAAAAGGAAAAAAGACAAAAAAAAAAAAAAAAAAAAAAAAAAGAAAAGAAAAGAAATAATAATAACCCATATTAAGTATTTGCAAAATTGTGAAAATTTAGGTATGTGTTTTAAATTATAAGGTACTACATATATTATGAGGGCTTGTTTTAGTTACTTTTAGTTTTTTTTTTTTGTCTTTTTTCTTTTTTTATCGGTGCTAGGGATCGGTAGCTCATGGTTTGTGGAGATTTCAGTCCATAATTGGCTGGCTCCAAGGCAGGTTGCAGTGGCAGACAGGCATCATCAGAGGAGAAACAGTTTGTGGCAGGCAGAAGGTAGCAAAAGAAGCAAGGAATGATCAGCTCTTTCTACCCTTGTCCAGGCTACTCTGGGCAGGTAGCCCTCACCCCTTAATCCTGGTGCCTTTGCCCTAGCATTGACCATGAATTAATCCCAGTGTCTCACACACACTAGATCCAGTCTCCTCTGAAAAAGCCCCACCTAGGACTTTACGAAGCTTTGGGGGGGACATCTAGACATAACCCATAACAAGGCTGCTTTGAAACACAGTCATAAATTTTGCCTTGTCCATACCACTGTCTTTTTAATTTATGTAATTCAGAGTTCATATTTTTTTAAATCAAATAGTAAGTTCTTGAGCGGCAGATAGCATGCTAACATAAGATTTATTATTCATGTGTTTTGGTGCTAGGAATCAAACTCATGACCTCACGCTTGCTAGGCAGTGCTGTGCAGCTGAACCGTATCCCTGGCCCATAAAATATATTTAAAGAATTAATAATTATTAATTTCAATTTTGGATTCCAGGGCTTCTGCTGCAACTGCTGCTTATTTTTCTTCCTCTTCTTCCTCTTCCTCTTTTAGGGCTTCTTAAATGAAACACTACATTGTTTTGTTTCAGGTATTTTAAAATGATCCAGAATTAATTTTGATACTTTTGGTATTTATTGAGAACCTAGTATTAATTTATTATTTTTATATAATTTTAACTATTAAGTAAAAGTTTTTTTTCATTTTCCATTTCATTTTTATCGGTACCAGGGATCGAACTCACGACCGCGTGCTTGCAAGGCAGGAACTTATGCCACTGAGCTAAATCCTCAGCCCCGAGTAAAGGTTTTTAATTATCCATTTTTTGCCAAATGTAATAGTTAATTTTTCTTTTGAAAAAAGTTGCTACGGAAACTTAATTGTATTTCTTGCTTCTGTTGTGTTTCTGTTGGGCAGCACCATTGTAATTGAATAGTTCAGCTGGTTAAAACAAAAAGTTAGACCTACGTCACGAGTTTTGTTTCTTTTGACCACAGAAGTTGTTTAAACTATAGCCTATTACTTTGCCAGAAGTGTTTGTCTGGATTTTAGTGAAAACTCTTTATTACCTCTGTGACCTTTGTCACAAATTACCTTTCTGTGCTTCATCTTCATTATTATTATTATTATTATTTTAGTTTTTTGAGACAGAGTCTCTGAATAGTCCAGGCTGGTGTCAAATGCATAGCAGTCTTCCTGCCTCAGCGTCCCAATTGCTGGGATTACAGATGTATGGCATTGTGCCCAGCTGCTCAGCTTCATTGTTTATAAAGTAGTGGTAATAATATTAGTACTTATACCTCATTTAGTAGTTTTTTTTTTCCAAGTTCATTTTATTCATAGATACAAAGAAAAAAAGAAGAAAAAAACAACATAATTTTAAAAGTACATCAGTCAGGTATGTACATTGTGCATTGACATCCCCAAATCATTCATCCAGAGCACAAGACACCTGTCTTCAGTTGTCCGAACAACACTAGTCAAATCTTTCCTTTTAGCAAACTCAGAGAAATCAGTAGTATAACTATCTGAACTATTTTTATATACATATACATACACTTTTTTATTTGTCACACTGGTTTAGCTTTCTTTTCTTTTTCTAGAAGTTTGAAGTTCAACATTAAGTTGTTTACATGTGTTTGCTCTGTTTTCCTGATATGGGGATTTACTGCTATAAATTTCCCTCTTATGACTGCTTTCATTGTGTCCCAAAAGTTTTGGTATGTTGTATTGTCATTATTATTCAACTATAAAAACTGTCTAATTTCTTCTTTAATTTCATCTGTGACCTTGTTCAGGAAGGTGCTATTTAATTTCCATGTGTTTATGAAGTTCTTGCGGTTTCCTTTGGCATGGCTTTCCAATTTCATTGGTCTGATAGTATGCATGGGATAATTTCCGTTCCTTTATATTTACTTAAGCATATTCTATGAGCCAGTATATGGTGTATTTTGGAGAATGTCCCATGTGCAGCTGAGAAGACTGTGTATTCTGATGTTATGGGGTGGAATACTCTATAGACATCTAAGTCCATTTGTATAAAAGTTTGATTTAGTTCTAATATTATATTACTGATTTTTTTGTCTGGTTGATCTGTCTTTTTGTGATAATAGGGTATTGAGGTCTCCACAAGAATTGTAGTAGGGCTTATTTGATTTTCCATGTCCTTTAGTAACTTTTATATGTCTGGGTACACGGTATTTGTAGCATATATATTTATGATTGTTGTCTCTTCCTCTTGGATTGTTCCCTTTATGAGGATGTAGTGACCTTTTTTTATCTCTCTTAATCAGTACTGGCTTGAAATTCACTTTGTCTGCAAATAGAATAGTTACCCCTGCTTTTTTCTGAATTCCTGTTGCATAAAGTATTGTTTTCCATCCTTTGACTTTCAGTCTGTGAATTTCTTTTTGAATTAAATGTGTTTCTTCTATGTAGCATATTGTTAGATCTTGCTTCTTGATCCATTCTACCAGTCTGTGTGTTTTGACTGGTGAACTGAGACTATTAACACTAATGGTTAAAACTGCTCTATATTGATTTATCCTTGTCATGTTATTTTCCTGCTGTTGGCTGCCCCCTTTTTTTCTTCCCTCTAATTGTTTGCCTTTCCTGGTGGATTCTTTCTGTTGAGGTTCATGGAGCTATATAGTCCTTATTATTTCTTTCTAGAATGTCCTTCAGAACATTTTGGAGTGCATGTTTCCTGGTTATAAATTTCCTCAGATGTTCTTTGTGATGGAAGTATCTTATTTTTCCATCAGTTTTGAAAGACAGTCTTGCAGGATACATCAATCTGGGTTGAAAGTTGTTTTCCTTTAGAATGTGGAGTACTTCACTCCAAGTTTTCCGTGACTTGAGAGTTTGTGCTAAGAAGTCTGCTGTGATTCTGATGGGCTTTCCTTTAGAGTTGATTTGTTTCTTTTCCCTAACAACTTTAGACAGGGTCTCACTATGCAGTGCAGACTGGCCTTGAGCTTAACTTTGTAGCTCAGGCTGGTCTTAGACTCACAACAATCCTCCTGCCTCAGCCTCCCAAGTGCTGGGATTAGAGGAATGTGCCACCATGCTTGGTTTATCCTAACAGCTTTTAAGATTCTATTCTTTTTATATATCTATCTATCTATCTATCTATCTATATATTTTTTGTCTTTTTCCTTTTTATCGGTACCAGGGATCGAACTCACGACTGCCTGCTTGCAAGGCAGGCGCTTATGCCGCTGAGCTAAATCCCCAGCCCCAAGATTCTATTCTTGTGTTGAATTTCTGGAATCTTGACTATGATATGCCTGGATGTAGATTTTTTTTTTTTGATTACTGCTAATTGGAGTTCTGTATATATCATTTATTTCTATGTCAAATTCTTTTTCTCTAATAGGAAAATATACTGTCACAATGTGAGCATGTTTTTAATGTCATTTGTGGTATTTCCTGCTTGTTATTTAACTCCAATTAATCTTTAAATTATTCTTTGTCTTATCTAGTAGCTGCTGGATTGATTTCTCATATTCCTTTGCTAGTTTTTTTTTTTTTTCTTTTTCCTTTTTCCTTTTTATCGGTACCAGGGATCGAACTCATGACTGCCTGCTTGCAAGGCAAGGCGCTTATGCCGCTCAGCTAAATCCCCAGCCCCTCCTTTGCTAGTTTTGAGAAATCTTTCTTTTCCTACTCGCTAACTGCAAGCCTGTCTTCAATATCTGAGATCCTGTCCTCACATTGGCGTAATCTGCTTCAAATACTTTTCAGTGGAGTTTTTATTCTCCTGGATGTCTGCTTGAATCTGCTTTATGGATTCCATTTGTTTCTGATGTTGCACTTGCATAATTTGCCTAAGCTCATCTATTTTTTTTGTCTGTGTCTGCTTTAACATCGCTAAGCGTGGTGTGTATTTTGGTAATCTCTGTAGTTATTTGAGCGATTACTTCTGATTTCATTTTTTCTAAAGCCTCATTCAGTTGCTTTGTTGTTACCACTTCAGAGGGACCTGGTTGGGGACTTTCAGATTGTCTCACCTCATTGCCCCCAGGTTTGCCTTTGGTGAACTGGATGTCTGGGGTTGCATCTTGTTTAAGTGTCTTACCTCTTTTCTTTTTTAGTTAATTCCTGGAGTGATGCTTGTAAGTTGCCTATGGTGTGTTGCTTTATCCATAGTATTTAGGATACACTTAGGTAATGATTACTTCTGAGAGGTATCTTCCAGTGTAGCTAGTTTTTGGGTTTTGAGTCTGTTGGAAGATTTTACCTCTTCAGTTTGTTGGAGATAAAAAGTTGCTGCTCATTTGGCCTAGTCCCTAGTTCTTTGGCACATATGAATTAGATTTGTGATTGTATATATAACAAAATGTAAAACAAACCAGTTAATTATATGCAATATGTAAGTCCACAATATGTCAATTTTACCCTTGAGTTTAAAACCTAAAATGGATTAAGGAGGAAATATGTGGAAAAAGTGAGAAAAAGATTACAAGTACGGTTGGAGGACAAAGATGGCTCCCACCAATTTAGGGAAACTGGTGCAAAAGCCTGAAAGAAAAGAAAGATGGAGGAGATGAAAGGCAGAACAAAACAGAACCATACCACAAAGAGGATAGGAACCACTCTCACACTCTGAAAAAAACCCAATGAAACAGAAAGAGAAATAAACGAAATAAAACAAAACAAACAAAAGAAAAAACAGGGAAAAAAAAAACCCACAAAGCGTCCTCTTCCAGGATTCTCTCTGATTTACTAGTAGCCTGAGGAGACCGAGGTCTGAATCGTGCCACTGTACGCCAGCCTTTGCTTTAAGGCAGAGTAGCAGGTGACCTTAGCAGGCCTGCCCGAGGGCAGACTTTCTGGGCTCGCCACAGCCCAAGCAGTGTCCACAGCTCTGTGCCCGGCCGGGAGCTGCTGGAGGAAGCCGGCAGCAGTTCGTTCAGGCTTATCTGATCCAACTCCAAAGTGGCTCCCGGCTAATGCTCTCTGCTGTGGGGACTGAGTCCTGTGCACTCACCACCAGCCAGTGCCGTCTTCCACATCCACTGCTCCCTTCCACTGCCATGTTTTTCTGCGGAGGGCCCTGGGGCCCCCAGCCGCCACCATCACCGTGACCGACTGACTGTGTGTCCCCAGGTCCAACAGCTCCTCCACGCAGTCAGTCCGGCTCTGGGTGAAGGCACCGCCAGCTGCCGCCTTCTTGTTCGTTGAAGTTTTACTTTTTACTCTCTCCATGGGCTTCAGTTCACGTTTCATATTCTTCCTCGGTCCTGGGGATTCACTTCCCTCCTTCTTGTCTTCCTCACAATGCTGCACTCCAGCGTCTGGACAGTGACTTGCAGAGAGGCTGCTTCCACTGCCACTTACTGCTCCGCCATCTTCCTGGAAGTCCCACATTTAGCAGTTTTGTAAGGAGAACATGAGATTACAAAAATAATACCTCGTGCAGATTCAATACTTAGAAATGATTACGTATTTTTAATAGTAGTGGCATATTTCCTGGCTTACAATAGGTACTTAATAAATTTTGTTGGTTGATTCTGTGTTAGATATTAAAACTATTGTTAACCATAGTGTGTATGTAATCATTAAGCTTTTATTTATTTATTTATTTGGGTGTTTTTTTTTTTTTTTTTTTTTTTTGCCTTTTTGAGGCAGGGTCTCTGTGGTTCAGGCTGGCCTGGAATTCACAGTGATCCTACTGCCTTAGCATCTCACCATACTGCGAAAATTACAGGAATGGACTGTCACCCCAGGCAAGCCTTCTGTCATTTGATCTCTTGATGCTGTTGTTGCTGGGGATTAAGCCCGGGGCCTTGATGTGCTAGGCCATTGCGGCTTTTTGTGTAATCTTTTTTTTTAATTTAAGGAGAAAAAGAAAAAAAAATAGAAAAAGGGTACAAGTTATACAGAGTTTCAGAAAACAAACAGTAGGAAATCACTAGTTAATAGATTACATATTGTTATCTTAGAAATAGTTGTTCAAGTTACAAAATTAAAGCATATAAAGTGGACTTTCAAACAGTGCGACTGGAAACAGTTTTGTTCAATGATACAACAAAACTCAGCAATATAGGTTATCTATCTTATACACTTAAATATATATGCAGTTATATTCTTTAGAGCACTTTCTTTTCCTTTCTTTTGTACACTGAGAATTACACATTTTAGGTTTTATTACTCCCACAGTTGTTATTGCTTTCTTTTGAAGAGAGTAAAACCAAATGTGCCATAACAGAACAGAGTCAGTCAAATCAAAAGGATGGACATAGTAGATAATGTAAAAACAAAATACTAGATGATCAACAATGGTTACCATACTGCCTCTTGCTATCTTAAAAAGAATTGCCTATATTATCAGTTATAATAAAATTGAACAAAACAGTAAAGAATAAAACCAAAACATTGGAGATATTACAGGACTTTAAAAGAAGATAATGGTCAACCGGAATGGGCATCATAATGAATCTTATTGTTTTCACAGTTTTGCCTATACTTTCGAACTTGGTACTATCAAGCAAAGCAGAATAGAGGAAAAAGCAAGATGGTGAGGGCTATACAGGGTTTCAAATCAAGTTAATAGGAAATCAAAGTGGTTTACTATAATGTTTCCTGCTATTTTTTTTATTTTTCCCTTAATTAAAAAGATAATAAAAAAGTAAATAATTTTAAAAAAAGGAGATTGAGATAAAAGAGGGCATAACAACAAAACAGCGCAGGTCAAAGCATAACTATTTAAGCAAAATAGTGTTTCACCACAAGATATACTGACATAAAAGTAGTTACCATAGTGTCTCTTTCCTTGAAATCTTTGAGTATAACTTCATATACTGTAGCACCAAACATATCAAGACAATGTAAAACCATTCAAGAGAATGACAGTATTACAGGGTATTTAGAACCAACTATCAGAAAATGAACAATGGTTTCTGTATAATCTCCTTGTGTATAGAAGTTTTTGCTTATATCATCACATATAATAAAATCCAGTAAGATACAACCTGTTAAGACCGATGGAGACAGAAGAATAAAAGCTTGATGGGACTTCAAAGCAAGGTGATACTAAATGAGCACTAACTATTATGATGTCTTGTTTTCTCCAAAATAGATGTTCCTACCATCTAATCTTCTCTACCTCATTTCTGTTGAGCTCTTTTTCTGTCATTAGTTGTCAGTTTGTCTTCTTCATTTTGCTTTCTGCTCCATTCATTGTGGCCTCTCTGCCACTATTTCTAGAATCTTGGTATTTTTCTTTTTTAGAATATCCTGCAGTATTCTCTGTAGAGTTGCATTGGTGGTTGCAAATTCCCCTGGTTCCTCTTTATCCTGGAAGCACCTTGTTTTTCCATTAATTTCTAGGGACAGTTGTGCAGGATATATCAATCTTGGCTGGAGGTTATTATCTTTCAAAGCTTGAATTATTTCCTCCCATGCTCTTCGTGATTTGATAGTTTGTGCCGAGAAGTCTGCTGTAATTTTGATGGGTGTTTCCTTGTAAGTGATTGTTTCTTGTCTCTGACGGCTTTTAGTATTCTGTTCTTATATTGGATTTCTGGAATTTTGATTATTATATGCCTGGGTGTAGCTCTGTTTGGGTTGTAGGTGGCTGGGGTCCTGTATGCTTCATACATCTGAGTATCTTTACCTTTTGCTAAATTAGGGAAATTTTCTTGCATTATTTCTGTGAATAGCTTTTGTAGTCCATTTGTTTGTGTCCCTACTTCTTCTTTTATATTCTTAATTCTTTTTTTTTTTTTTTTTTTTGTCTTTTTCGTTTTTATCCGTACCAGGGATCGAACTCACGACTGCCTGCTTGCAAGGCAGGCGCTTATGTCGCTGAGCTAAATCCCCAGCCCCCATGTTCTTAATTCTTAAGTTGTAGATCCTGTTATCATCTTCTAGCCTTTGTATTATTGCTGTTTGTTTTCTTGTTATTTTTAAGAAGTTGTTCATTTCATGCTCCCGTATTGCAAATCTGCCCTCCAATTCAGATAATCTACCCTTAGTTTCTTTCAAGCTGTTACGCCAGCTTTCGATAGAGTTTTTAGTTTCCTGGTAATCTCTTTGAACCTGCTCCACGTATTCTATATTTTCTCTATTTTCTCCATCAAACAATTCTCCTCTTTTTTTCTGTTCTTCCATTCTACCATCTGTTTTTTCTTAGCATTTCTCTAACTATTCTACTTATATGTTGCTTTGTTTCATTAAATACTTCATTTTTAAACTCGTCTATGAGGCTCTGGAGATATTGCTTTATGTCTATTGGTGCCATGTCTGATATTGCATATTTTCTGTCTTCCTTTACGTTTCCCTTTCCTGGATCAGTGTTCTCAGGATTGGGGACTGAGGACCCTTTCTTGTTGCTTCCTCTTCCCATACTTTTTGTTCCTTCCATACAATTGAATGTAGGAGGTCCAATTTTTTTCTCTTTGTCGGTTACAGTTTGTTTGAATTGCGCCGGCTAGGTGTTTCCACCCACTGCAGTGTACTAGGGAGACACAGACTTTGGCAGCCTATGCGGGGCCCACCACTCCAGGTCAACCTACCGAAGGCTTCACTGCTAGGGTGCACCTCCAGGTGCTGGGAGCTGGTTTGTGCTAGCCTACTGGGTCTTAGTCATCGGCGTCACGCAGGCCAGGCACTCCCCACCAATCCCGCTTGAGAGGGGAATATGTGGCTAATGTCACTGCAGTGTTCTGTTCTGGCAAGTCTGCCTGGTCCCAGTATTTCCTTTGCTGGAGCCTCCTACTGTATGAAAGGGTCCCTGTTCTGTTCACTCACCACAAGTCCATGTAGGGCTCCCTGCTAGTCCTGCTCTCAACTCCGTTCACAGATTCCCGCCCTTAGAGTTTTCACGAGTCTCTCTCCCTGCCCAGCAGATTTGGACGCAGCAGCGGCGGCAGGAAATTCAAATTGCGGCTTCCAGTGGCGCGGGTTCTAGCTTCCCGCACTGAGATTTTATCTGTTCCTGGTATAGCACCAGAATTGGATTTCCAGTTGGTTTCTCTTAGCTTAGTTCATTCCTGGGTCGGTAGGGTATATCTCCCCTTGCTTAGGATTCCTTGTACTGCACCATTTCTGGATTTTAAGCGGGGTATCTCAGAGAGCCTCGGTAGCTGCTGCTATCTATCCGCCATGTTCTCCCCTTTTTGTGTAATCTTAAAAATGATACTTCTATTTTATATATTGAGAAATTGAGGCTAATAGGAATTCAGTAACTTGCTTCAGTCAGCTATAGAGTTGAGAGTAAAGAGTAGGCTTTTCTACACTTTTTCTGCCATGTACACTTCTTTCTGAATGTCAGTTATATCACTATGTATATCTAAAATGGGCCCCAAAAAATGATTTTTAAAAAAAAGAGAGGAGAGGGGCTGGGGATTTAGCTCAGCGGCATAAGCACCTGCCTTGCAAGCAGGTGGTTGTGAGTTCAATCCTCGGTACTGGAAAAAAGAAAAAGAGGAGAGAAAAGTGGAAAAAAATGTGAGTTGTTTGTTACAGGGGAACCATATGAGAGTTTGTTAATAGACTGCATTTATTTAGAACTTTGGTTAAAACTCCACAAAGTTAACGCTGGTCTGATCAGATAATCTGTGCTACTGTTCGGTGTTTTCAGTTTCACTTAGCTATCTTAGCTATCATCATTCAACATTTATTTTTTGCACTGCCTGTTATTTGCATGATCTCATTGTTGGTGTTAGGAATACAAAAGTAGGGGAGGAAAATAGGAAAAGAAATTGAGATGTATCATGTACATATACCAACCCCTCACAAGGAATGTAAACATTATGTACTACATACATGAACTAATACAGGAAATGATCTGAAAAAAAGAGAATGCCAAAGTAAACAAATCAAAAACATTTTAATGCATGTTATGTTCCTAATACAGAAGACTCATACTAGTAAGTATGTGAATAATGTATATCAGATGATGTACTGCACTGACTAAGATAAGGGAACAGAGTGAGTTGGGTGAGTAGGAGGGTGACAAGTAGGGAAGAGATAGAATGAGTTGGGTTTTGAAATGTTCTGCTTATGATACTTGCTAGATACTCAGAAATGTAGGCAGATCTGATGTGTAGGTCAGGAACTATCATTTTGGGTACTGTTAGCATATACATACAAGCAGTCAGATGCTCACATGTTAAGTAAGATCTTATGTTTATAGTTTGAATCTAACTTTTCTTTTTCAAATATGTGATGTAAAAATAGGATTTGAGCTTCTCATTCTTTTTTTAGTTAACAGAAGATGAGATAGCTACAATATTGCAGTCAACTCTCAAAGGCCTGGAATACCTTCATTTTATGAGAAAAATACACCGAGATATTAAGGCAGGAAACATCTTGCTAAATACAGAAGGACATGCAAAGCTTGCAGATTTTGGAGTAGCAGGTCAACTTACAGTAAGTAAATATGGTATTTGTATTAATATTTTCAGCTTTGTTCTGAGGGATCAGTTCCTTTTACTTATCTTTAAAACATAATTGAAGGGGGCTGGGGATTTAGCTCAATGGCATAAGCGCCTGCCTTGCAAGTGTGTGGTTGTGAGTTCGATCCCTGGTACTGAAAAAAAAACGAAAACTTAATTGAAGGCCAGGCATGGTGGTTCACGCGGCGTTGTAAGTTCAAGACGATCCTAGGCTACAAAGAGAGCTCAAGGACAGCCTGAACTGCATAGAGAGACCCTGTCTCAAAAAAGACCCCCCTCAAAAATTGAATTAATTGTGTTAGTAAAACAGTATAGAATCTACCAATAGGTTACAAGAAAGCTAATAAATTATTTCATATCCTTTCTATTGTTCAGGTCACATTATTTAACTTCTTAAAATTTTTTCATAAAAATGAAAACTGAAAAAAATGATTGAATATTGGTTTAAATTCAGTTGGGCTAATAAGCATATTTATAAATGGAAGAAAACTTAAATACGTGCTGCTTTCCTTACGTAAGGCATAATAACATGTCATTCAGCTTCTAAGTAGTGTTGAACAGTTACTTTACTGAAGACATTCTCACTTGGTTTCAGCACTGTCTGTTTCTCCTTCTGTCTCAGTAGTGCATGGCAGTGAAAAAAGAAAAACAGCTTCAAAACAGGAAGTCTAGAATTTATCTGATTTTGTAAAATACCCAAGAATATGTGAAAATGTATACAAAAAAACCAGAAATAGTTGTAGACAAATGTACTAACATTTGCAGCTATATTATATATTAGGTAATTGGCATTGTGTGCAATTTTTACTTTGTAAAATTATTTTTTTAAGACAAAGTCTCACTATGTCATTTAATCTGGCCTTGAACTTGCTTATATAGCCTAGCTAGCCTCAAATTCATAGTGATTCTCTTACCTCAGCCTCCCAAGTGTTGGGATTATGGGCATGTACCATCATGCCTAACTCTGTTTGTTTATTTTAAAGAGGATAAAACCAAGCAAAATAAAACAATAAAACCAATCAAAATAAAGTAGTATAGGTGATACAGGACTTCAAAATCTTTCAAAATCAACCTACCATATTCCTTTTATTGTTTTCAAAATAGCTGCAGATACCTTCAGACATAATAAAAATCAAGCAGAACAAAACAGAATAGAAAAAAACAAAACAGTGTATGCAGTAACAGACTTCAATCCAGTATAGCTGCTATAGTATGTCTTGCTATCTTTTAAATAGCTACTTACACCATCAGATTTAACATAAACAAAACAAAAGAGAATAAAACCCAACAGAGTAAAACAATGAAAGTGCTGTGGTTTCCAGGTGGGGATCACCTCCTGGTGAGGCCTTGTTCTCTTCCCTGCAGTCCCAGTCCAAAATGGTGCTGACTACAGAGAGCTTGGGTGTGGCTGTCCCCACTTCAGCAGCAGCCCGCTCATGGCACTGGTTTCCAGGCAGGGATCACCGTGTGAGGCCTGGTTCTCTCTCCTTGCAGTCCACCTCAGTTTGTATTTTTTAATTCAAAATCTATCTATGACATGTTTGGGAGACTTATAGATATTACAGTAGCACAGAAATTGCTTTAATGTCCTAAACAAGTTAGAAGTTTATTCAGTATTGTGATTTGTGCACTCTTCAAATATTATAAGTAAATCATATCAAACAATACTACATAAGCTACAGTTTGAAGGAAATCAAGTTTAAACATGTAGCCTTTTGATGCTATGTAAAAACATAATATTAAAATTAAAAATGCCCATTATATTATATGTGTATGTACATATGCCATAGTCTGTTTTTGGGCTTTCTGTAACTCTAATATTATACTAAAATAACTTTATAATATAAACCTAGATGAGACTAGTATCCAATCATTTAAGTCTCAAAAAATTCATACATATTATCTAAATATGTATCTATTTCTAATTAAATAATTAATGAAAACTTTTCAGCTACCATCATACAAAAACACCCCTGAAAAAAAAAAAAAAAAAAAACACCCCTGCACATTTGAGTTTCAGAACTAAGGAAATGACTAAGCAGTAAGTTATTTCCTATGTTAGCTTTTCACATAGGAGCGATGGAGAGAGATCACTTCAGAAATGTTACATGTCATCTACTCTTAAATGGCATAACCTAATTAAGCTACAGGCATTTCAGAAGGAACAAACATGGGTGATGATGATGGAATGTCCTTTTTCATCGTTAGTTCTGTTTAGAAGTCCTCCTTTTAAAGTACAGGAACCGTTAAAAATTCTCTTTTAGCAGGGCTGTGTCATTATGGAAAAATGTGCAAGTGGTTATTTGCTGTAATGCGTATTATCTCCATATGTTCTTTCATCCACAAACTAAAACTTTTTTATATGTCATTTTTTTTGTATATTTGGGTTTTTTTTTTTTTTTTTTTTTTGGTCTTTTGCCTTTTTATCGGTACTAGGGATCGAACTCATGACTGCCTGCTTGCAAGGCAGGGACTTATGCCGCTGAGCTAAATCCCCTGCCCCTATATTTGGGTTTTTTTGAGACATGCTTTTACTATAGTCCAGGCTGGCTACATTTCCTATGTAGTCCAGGCCGGCTTTGAACTTGTGATTCTCCTGCCTCAGTCTGCCGAGTGCTGGTATTACAGCCAGGTATACTGTACCTGGCTATATATATAAGCTTGAAAATCTTTTCCTGACTGCACACTTATTATAAGTGTCATCAGAATGTTACAGAAGTGTATGTATGTAGGACGGAAAGTAAAAGTCCACGGTGATTCTGCCTTTTAGATGTATAACTACTGTTAATGCTTTGCTGTATATTATTCATGATTTTCTTTTTGCTCTGCAGTAACATTTTTTCTTATTATTATCTTATGTTATTGTCTTTGTTTTGCTTTTACAAAAACAGGTCTATGTTATATATAGTTTTGCAACCTATTTTTGTTTTACAGTATATCACATTTTTTCTTCACAGTATTCACATTTTAGCTTCACAATATATACATTTTTTTTCCAAGGTAAACAAAAATACATGTCTTTTGTTTCTGTGTGTGTGTGTGCGCGCGCGCGCGCATGCTTGTGGTGCTAAGGATTGAACTGAGGGCCTAGAGCAGCATGCCAGAAAAGTGTTGTACTGCTGCTGTATTTTCAGGGGTCCTCCGTCCTCTTTTTTTTCCTTTTTAATGTGGTATTTCAATATATGGCCACTTACTGAATATTTTCCCTGTCTCCTCCCTCAGTTACAAACATTTCTACAAAATTTGCATATCTCTTGGGACACTTACATGTAAAACAGATTTCTCCAAGTAGATATGGATCAAAGTATATGAATATTTAAATGTTTAATGAGTATTGCAGTATGCCTACAAAAATAGAGTATGAAAATTTATACTCCATTGACATTGTGTTTTGGGTTCGGGTTTTATATGCTATTATTGTTCATTCATTCATTTATTTGTTTAGAGGAAAAATCTTGCTGTGTGTAGTTCAGGTTGGCCTTGAACTTACCATGAGGCTCAGGCAGACCTCAAACTTACAGTGGTCTTCTTGCCTCAGTTTTCCAGTGCTACGATTATAATATGTGCATCTCCACTCCCAGCTTATATGTTATTGTTAGTGCTAGTTACTAATTTAAAGTTTTATCTTACTTTGTGTTTAACAATTAAGAATCTTTTTGTTTCATGGTTATTTGAATTTCTCTTATGAATTCCTAGTTGCGGGTTTTGTACAGATTTTAATTACAAGGCCTTGTCTTTTTGAGATGGTCTCACTGTGCAGTTCAGGGTGGCCTTGAGCTCACTTCATAAGCCAGGCTGGCCTTGAACTTGCAGTGATTCTCCTGCTTCAGTCTCCTGAGTGCTAGGATTACATACATGCGCTGCCAACCCAGCTAAAGTCTTTTTATTATTGGGAAAATCTCTTTTTGTCATTACTTACAATGCTTAGTAGTAGACTCTCCTCTTTCTCTTTTAGGATACCATGGCCAAGAGGAATACAGTGATAGGAACACCATTTTGGATGGCTCCAGAAGTGATTCAGGAAATTGGGTACAACTGCGTGGCAGACATCTGGTCTCTGGGAATAACTGCCATAGAAATGGCTGAAGGAAAGCCCCCGTATGCTGATATCCATCCAATGAGGGTAAGGAAATGGATGGAGCACCAGTGGGGTTAGTTCAGTGATGTACTTGGTAAAGTTCCAAGCAATAATTTAAGTAAGTGTAATGTTGTTGTGTCATTGTAGATGATACAGTTCCACTGATGGCACATAATCACTAAAGTGCAACCCACCTGTCTCTATTCCAAGAAGCTGTATGTTAGGGTACTATCATAAAGAGTACATTATAGATTGTAAAAAACAAACAAAAAGAAGTTGTATGTGAATAGAACTGGCAGGACATCGGGTACAGAAATCTTGTTTGACTTGTATAATTATGTATACATTTTAGGCACCGTTCTAACATGGTAACATTAACTGGAGCTGAGTAGGGATTGTCTCCTTTATGGGCTTTTCACCTAGTTCCCGTGCTTCCTTATTGTATTACTAAGTAAGTTATGTTTTTAGATTTAAAGAATATAATTTAAGTTGCTTATTGCAAAGGGTTTTATCTTTCAAAAACTGACTCTTCTTTTGAAAATTCAAGTGTCTTTCAATAGATTTTTTTTTTTGTCTTTTTGAGACAGAGTCTCACTATGAAGTTAAGGCTGGTCTTGGGCTCACTTTTTAGCCCAGGCTGGTCTCAAACTTGCAAATGTTTCACCTGCCTCAGCCTCCCAAGTGCTGGGATTATAGGAGTGCACCACCATGCCTGGCTTTTGAAGTAGTTTGTTTTTGAAACAGAGTCCCACTATGTGGTTCAGGCTGACCTGGAGCTGGAGTCACTATGTAGCCCAGGCTGGCCTTGAACTCACTGTGATTCTTCTGCCTCAGTGTCCTGAGCAATGGGATTATAGGCATGTGCCATCATGGCTGGCTTTGAAGTAGAATTTGACTGATGCAGTGAGGTGATTTTTAAGTCTTTATTTTTCCCAAGAATTTTGATTTGTCTTAGCTTGGAGCTTACCTTGTGATTTTGAGGCTTCTTGGTTGATCATCTTAGCTGACATCTGCTGTTGTGATTAAAAAATAAAAAGGCTAGGGCTGTAACTCAGCAGCACAGCACCTGCCTGTCAAACGTGAGGTCTTAAGTTTGATTCCCTGTCGTCCCCTCCCCAAAATAGTGTTGTAGTGACTTTGAAGGAAGCAGGAAATTAGACAGTGAGGTTATTTTCAATATATGGGTACTTGTAGGTGTTGCCTTTTACTTTGAAAGGCCATGTAATGTAGTTAGCGTAAAAAATAAAAAGCTTCATTGATACTGCCAAGGTTGGGGAAAATAATACATGCAAGAGAGGGAAAGGGAAGGAGAGAAATATATCAAGTTCTTTAGTCCCCGTTTTATACTTTAAGATGTTTAGACTTTGGATGGTGTTTGAATGGATTTATCAGTGGCTGTGAGAAAAATCATTTTACCAAGCTTCAATTGAAAATTATATTTTTGGTTATATTTTTGTTGGTGCATCACTTTCTTTTATTTTACCAACTTTTTTTTTTGTTTGTTTAGGCAATCTTCATGATTCCAACAAACCCTCCTCCCACATTCCGAAAGCCAGAGCTGTGGTCAGATAACTTCATGGATTTTGTGAAGCAGTGTCTTGTAAAGAGCCCTGAGCAGAGAGCCACAGCCACTCAACTCCTGCAGGTATGAGTCACCTTGTTGCCCCTCCGTTCGTTAACCTGCTGACCAGAGGATGCTTTCAGCTACCTGCATGCAGATGGTATTAATAATTCTTTTCCTGTCTAGATGGGATAATAATAAAAGTTCCTGGGCAGATATCTTCTGTATCCCAGCATGTACTGGGACATCTTTTTTAATCTTTGCAGTACGTAGAAAGCCTTGGAGGCCTTACCCTCTGACATGTGATGAGCTATAGAAAGTAGATTGCAAAGAAGAAAACAACCATATCAGAAAAACAAAAGGCAAGCCCCCAGAATAATTTCCACGCACAATTTTTACAGTAGAGATATGTGCTATAAACACAAACATAAGATAGTAGCAATATTAAAAAAAAACTTTGAAAAGAAAAACTTTGAAGTAATTTTTATTAATGAAACTTAGCAGTGTTCCTGTATTTCAGGTGTCTTTGCTGATTGACTAACACTTGAGTCTACATCTGCTAGGTATTTATGATCAGTTGTAGTAGCTGTGTTTTTATTCTGAAATCTTTTTTGCCCAAATATGTAATTGGAAATGCTATAGTGCATAGAATACAAAGAATAAGTGGGATGAGTAAATTACAGTGGTGCATGAACAGTATCTTTATTCCACTTAAGCTCCCCTCTTCTTCAGATTCACCTCCCCAAATCATTAGCCATTTTGCATACCTCCTGAAAAAAATGTTCAATATTATAGTGTAAAATGTACTCCGAGACATTTGAAAGGTGTGCAGAATACAGCACAGTTCATGGTTGTGCAGGGCCATTTCATACTTCACAGGATTGCTAGTATCTTTCCCTGCTCTCCCATGCTGTGTGTACTCTCCAAACACTGTAGCAGCAGTCTTCCAACACATTTACGAAACTTTATCTAGGAGGTGGGATGGCACCTTGTAGAGAATCTGTAGATTTGACAGAAGAAATGGCATAGGCATTCCAGCCTGGCTGAAAAAAGTGGGGAAAATCTGCATATGCATGTCTCTGCCCGGCATCATGAAGTAAGTATGGGTTAGCTGTTGTCCAAAGCATAGAAAGAAAAGTGTTCATTGATTAAGGCAACTGTCAACTACTCACTATGTGCCAGGGGTTTGGCTCTGTCACTGTATACGCTGTCTCCAGTGTTTCCACTTTGTTATTTAAGCACCCATTTGTCAAGAGTGCCAAAGGTGTGTCAATACTGCGGGACTTAATTAATGAAGCCATGGATGTGAAGCTGAAACGGCAGGAGGCCCAGCAGCGGGAAGTGGACCAGGATGATGACGAAAACTCAGTGAGTGGCAAGCTTTGCTGTCGTTTTCAGGCATTAAGGCTTCTTGTTTCATGATTGTCAGGACAAGTGAGATGAGTATGTGATGTTGGGTCGGCTTAGAGCTGGAAATTCTTCCTGCGGGACCTCAATCCAGGCTTGCCAGAGGATTTCTGAATCTGTGTGTTCTTCCCTTGGTACTTCCTGAAACACATTTAAATTTTACCACTTTTCCTCCATATTTTTTTTCGTCAGTTTTACTTTTTATTTGAGAGAAAAAGAATGCCCAAAACTTGGTTTTTCCAAATCTTGGTTTTTCTAAATCCTTTTGGAAAATCTAGGCTTTATAGTTAAATTGTAGCCTTTACCCGTATAGTCTTCACACCCTGACATTCCAAAGGTGCTCATGTCACCGTCTTAGGTCTATCTTACAAAACTCTAATGAGAATAGGGGAAGAAGAGGACCCTTTAGGTTAGATTTGCTGCTCTCCCATGGGTAAATGTAAGATCTTCTTTGGTTAAATAAGAATATTTTCAGTTCTATAGTATGAGTTTAGAACCAGAAGTGTCAAATCCAGAAATATCTGAACCAAGATAAATAGTAGTGATTCAGATAACCATAATTCAGGAATAGTAATTCATAATTCAGAGATTCAAAGTCTTGTGATCCAGTTAGCCCTGATTTGAGACTTTGTCCTTTCGCAGGAGGAAGATGAAATGGATTCTGGCACAATGGTTCGAGCAGTGGGTGATGAGATGGGCACTGTCCGAGTAGCCAGCACCATGAGCGATGGAGCTAATACCATGATTGAGCATGATGACACGTTGCCATCACAGCTGGGCACCATGGTGATCAATGCAGAAGACGAGGAAGAGGAAGGGACTATGAAAAGTAAGGCTCTGATGAAATACAGTAACTTCTCAAAGAACATGCATTTTATAGCAGATGGGCTCTCGTGACCCACGCATGCTCAGTTTTGAGTCTTCCTTCTGTCGCCACAACTGAAGGAGCTTACATTAGAGGGTCATGGTAGGGTCAGGAGGCTTGAGAGGGAAGGCTATCACGTGGACTCAGATAGGAAAGCATCAGCAGTGAGTTTTGTTTTTGAACCCAGCTACCCATTCTGTCATTGAATGTTGTCGTTCTAAAACATACCTTATTTTGATGCATGATTCACCTCAAATTGTGATGAAATTCTGATCCATTTACCATGCATATCTGTCGTTATTTACCGTGCATATCTGTAATTCATTTTAATGATGGTCTGTGTGTCTCATGCAGGTTTATCAAGTCAATCAATTACAGATGACTACAAGATTATACTTTCTACCAAGTCCTATACACTTCCCTCCCTTCCTCTTCTTTCTTCCCTCCCTCCCTTCCTTTCTCTATTCTTCCTTCCTTTCATTCCTTTATTTTCTTTTATTGACCAAGCTGGCTTTAAATTCTTAGGCTCAGATGATCCTCTGGCCTCAGCTTCCTGAATAGTTGGAACTACAGAAGTGTCCCACCATGGCTAGTTCTCTGCTTCTTTTCATATCTGGCTGATCCTTTTTGTGACTGAGGCCTAACTACTACTTTTTTTTTTTGGTCAGACCATCTTTTTATTGAACTGTTACTATGTTTCTTAGCTAGCTGGGCACTCCATGGTGCTATCGTCTTATGATGTTGTGAGGGTGCCAGTTGTTCACATTGCAGGGCACAGACTGGGCAGTCCCCAGGATTTCTGGTTCCGGAGAGTTCTCTGGCTAAAGACTGATGCCGCATCTGCTGGGCAATGTTGACAATCTCATCAAAAGTGGTATTTCCACTATGTTTAATGTTTTCTCCTTTTTTCTGTCTCTCGGTGGCTCCTTGAGGGCTTTGATGATCAGGGCAGAGGCAGACAGCACCACCTCAATCTGGGCCTCTGCAGCCTAACTTTTTGCTTGTATTCCGCTCCTGTCTTAGCATGCCATACTAACTAATGTCCTTCCCCTTATTCTGGGTATTACAGACCAACTCAGAATGCCAAATGATAATAATTGACTTGGATAGGTAAAAATTTAGCTTCAACTTTACATAGATTTAAAATAGTAAGTCTCTATGATCTTTTCATTACCTTTATTTTTCTTTCCTTTTAAAAATTTAAAGGCCTATTCTCTAAACTAGAGATTGACAACTGGCTCATGGGCCAAATCTGGTTTACCACCTGCTTTTGTTAATATAATTACATTGGAACACAGTCGTGGTCATTCATTTATGTGTTGTGTGTAGCTGTTTCTGTGCTAAAGAAGGAGAGTTGAGTAGCAATAGAGATGTTAAGACCTTATGTATTTGCTGTCTGACCCTTTATGGACAGACGGTTTACCAGGCTTCTTCTCTAGGCCCTCTGCTTTGTGGTTGGTTAATTCATTCAACAAATTTTTCTTCAGTGTTTCTTATGTTTTACATACTTTGCTAGGTGCTCAGGACAACAGGGAATGAAGCAGCAGTTTTTTCCCAGGAGGAACTCACTGAACAGTAGGGAAAAGGACCATTGTTTACAATTCACTGTATGAAATGAGTTAAAATGTACGGTAAGCCAAGGGCATTGTTGCAGCAGAGTGGCAGAGTAATTTAGACTGGGGCTCACTGAAAAATTCCTAGACTTGGTAGAAATTATAATCTTGTAGTCATCTATAATTGATTGACTTGATTGTCAGTACATAGGGTGAGTGGAGATATTCCAGGGGAGAGAACAGTGTACACAGGCTTGTAGGAAAGTGGTGGGTACGTTCCGGGGATAAGGCTTGTTTACTGTGGCTGGAGTAGATAGTTGCAGACCAAGGTTCTCAGGTGTCCCTGCTAATCTTCACTTTTTAGGTAATGATCTGTATGTGTATAATCAACTTCTTGTTTTCAAGGGAAAATATTTTCTTTTTGTTTTGGGGCTCAGGCCTAGTGTCTCTGTTTGGCTTCAGGTCAGAATTGCATTTGTGATAAAAGAATAGCTATAATGATGGTAGATTCATAAATTGGTATAATTTTTTTGGAATTTATGGGAATGAAGAATTTTAAAATTTCAGATCTTTTACCCGGTATATTCTTCTAAGAATCTGGTACAAATATAATTGAAGATAGAGATAAGAATCAAGAATTTTCCCAAACTTATAAGTGTTAAGAGAAAATCTGGATTAATTTAAATGTTCAAATGCAGTTGATTGGTCATGTGGTACATTTGTGATTATGGCATATACATTCCTTTAAAAAGCACTTAAAATCCTATTTTGAGGAACATTTACTGGAGAAATAAAAAGGAATCAAAATTATAGCATGACTGCAGTTTTGTAAGTGCAAACGGATAATATTGCATAGAAAAGAAACTGGAAAATGAAAAAAGAGGGAAATAAAAGTATTAAAAGTGGTCGAGGGATATGCTCAATGGCATAAGCACCTGCCTGACAAGCACAAGGTCCTAAATTCGATTCCTACTACCAAAGAAAAAAGTTAATACTCTTAGCTGATGTAGTCTTGAGCAATCTCAAACAAACTGAAGGACAAGTGGAGGGTAGCTGTCACTTTTCTCGTTGTTGGAACAAAATACTCAACACCCAAACTTAAGTAAGAAAAGGTTTATTTAACTCACACTTTGTAGAGGTTTCAGTTTATAATCAACTGGCTCTAAAATAGGGTAGCATAGCAGAGGGCCAACAGTTTAAGACAGCAAACAACAGCAAGAGCAACAGAGCAAAAAGATGGGGGAACAACCCTTTTTCCTTCTTTCTAAAAGCAGGCTACCTGCCCTAGAGCAGGTGTAGCACTGACACCATCTCCCTGCCCTCCTCTTGCACAGGTTTAGGAAGTTTACAAAGTGAGGCCCCTGGCCCCCTGCTGAGTCCCTTGGTTAAACTTCTCAAGTTGATACAATTCATCAACCATTACAATATCCTGGAGCTTTAACAGCCCCCCCTAGGGCATGTCCTTTACACCCCCGTATGTAGAACTACTAAATTATTTAGCTGAACTTCTAAACTTGTCAATTTAACACTGTATCAACCATTACACTGGTCAAGGTTGCTTGTCTAAGATAACAAGGTTTCTCAGTTTTTTGTGAAATACATGCGAAGGCAGAATGGCTTATAGACTGTCTACCAGAATACTTCATTTTGTTTGATGGTAAGGAAAACTCATTTTTGGGTGTGTGTCAGGGTTTGAACTCATGACCTTGTGCTTGCCAGGCAGGCATTTATGGCGCTGAGCTAAATCCCCAGCTGGAAAACTTACATTTTAGAAGTTTCCATTAGGTATCAGGTACTACTTTTATTTAAAATATATAAACAATTTTATTCTCACAAAAATTAAATAGCTACTTTAAAACTTTTGTAGTGTTAAAAACTAAAATACATAGCAAAAATTTCCATGTCTATTATGTAGAATTAACATACTGATATTTTTATTTTAGATGCATTTCACATGTTCTAAAAAAAACCATCTGTGACTTTACTGATGAAGTTAAGGTTCCCCAGCATCTCTTACTAATCACCTTAATCAAGAATTTGGTGTGTAATTTGCTATGCTTTGTTTCTATATTTTATTTCATATGTTTATGTCCATAAACAATACCTAGTGATGTTTTACTTTACACTTCTGGGGATTGGACCCAGGGTCTTCTGCTGAGCTACACTCCCAGCCCTTTTTTATAGTCAGTCAGGGTCTCACTAAGTCACTGAGTTGCCCGGTCTAGGCTTGAATTTGATATCCTTCTGCCTGGACCTTTGCACTGAGTTAAATCTCCAGCTCTTTTTGTTTGTTTAATTTTTGAGAGAGTGTGTTGCTAAGTTCTGTCCATGGGACTCAAACTTGTGATCCTTTGGCCTCAGGCTTCCAGAGTGTTTGGGGTTACAGGTGCACCCAACACCATGTTCAGCTCAGCTTGCTGTTTTTAGATAGGCACCTTTTTGAGATGGATCATTGCTCATCGGTAGATGGGAAGAATGTATCTAGTGTAGTGTATTGTAGATTCCTGTCTTGCTTGATACCAAGTTGTCTCTAGTTTTTTGCTATTAAAGCATGTCACTATATATTTCTTTCAGATACTCATTTCTTCAGGGTACAGTTCAAGAAGTCACATGCTTAGTCTCATGGCATAAACTCTTTGGTTTATATAGTTGGAATCCTCTGTATTGCTCTTTTAACTGAAATAATTTACACTTTACCTAGCAGTGGTTGAGACTTCTAATTTCTTGTGTCTTCTTCAATAATTGACATTGCTAGACCTTTTGCCGTTGTGAGGGATGTGAAATGTTCTTGTTTTTCATGAAATTGATATAAAAATTAATGGAGAGCACAACAGTATTTATATATGTAATAGTTTAAGAAATTAAAACATTACGAAAGTTCTCACTCTGTTCCCCCTTCTCAGTTGTCTTCCTCTCAGATCCACACCCCAGGTAACCACTTTATAGTTCCTCATTTGAATTTATTGTCTTTCTAGTTTCTTGAACTTAACACTTAGCCTTTTTATTTTAAATGTTAGAGGATTACTTTAAAATGGTATTGCACAAGTAGTGGTGTACAGTGTTGATGTGTATAGATTATGTTTGTCAGTTATATTTCAGGTTAATTCGTTTGTTGTGATACTGCTATTTGGACTTAGTTTTGTTCTCACTTTATGCTCTCTACTTGCCATGTTTTTCTCTTGGTACTTTTTCTCCCTTCTTTACTGTGTTGGCTTGATGGAGTCCTCACTAGACTCAACCTCCTACCTTCCCCCACCCCCCCTCTCTATTCTCTGCCACCAGCTGACAAAGTATATGCATAAGTATATGTCTGCTTAACTCTGTTTTTCTGTAAGTTCCAAAGTTACTACTTCTATCCTGTTTCTGATAAGAAAAAACACCTTAAAATGTCCTGCTTTTTCCCAAACTTCTCTGCCTTCTTTTGTTACTGCTGTGTATTTGTCTTGGTTCCATCTGGTTTAAAACTCACACATTAGCTACTATAATAATCATTGAGAGCCCACACTCAGATTTATGAACAGACTGAGCTACTAACAGCTTTGCTCCTTATGACTTCTTTCAAACCACTGTCTTGGGCTAGTTTTCTTCTGGAAGTACATCCTTGCAGTGAGGGTAAAATCGAAGGCCAACTCTCACAATTTAAATTCAGTGGGGAAAACAGCACAAAGCATGAGTGCTTTCAGAGCCGTGAATCTTCATTGTTTCTTCTGTTTTGAATACAGCTTATTGATCTATTTTCTCTTTGTACTTAGAATTTACATTTTCTAATTTATGTTGATAATATTAAGAATTCTGCTGTCATTATTGTTTCTAGGCAATTTAACTTTGCCTTGTTCACACTTTCCAGGATATTTGCTGTTCTGACTTAGTGTTATTAGGTTAGAGTTTTCTTGCTTTTCTAACTTGGTGATGTCTCTGCTTACTATAGTGACTCATGACTTAATCCAGTTTTTGGAAAGTCTCTTTAGTTTCTGTGTTATCTTTCTTCCATAGAACTTGTACTGTATATATTTGTACCTTCTTAATCTATTACCCATTTCTACTTTATATAATCTTTTAAATCTCTACCTGTCAGTTTCTGGTTATTTCCCTCAATTATGTCTTCTAGTTCTATAATTATTTTTTAGGTATGTCTAATATGTTTAACCCAGACATTGAATTTATTTCAGTGACTATATGTATTTGTTGGGTTCTGCAAGCAAAGCTAAATAAAGGGATGCACCCACTAATGGTTAGGAAAATGGCTGCCGCCGGGCCAGCATAAGCAAACCGCTTTTGTTGAGGGAAAGAACAAAGAGACTTATTGCGCATGCTTAGATTATATAACTTGTTTGCTTCTTGTCCTTACAGGACCTCATGTTTTTACCTTGGGGTGGGGAGAATGTTTCAAGGCCTGTACTTTTTCCCAAAGCGTTGTCCACCAGATATGACAAAATGGAGTCAGTGTGGCCTCTCGATATGTATTTTTATTCCTATAAGCTTTAGTTATTTTTAAATCTTTTTGTTTTTGTGTAGTATTTTTAAATTAATTTTTATTAGTATGTGGTTTATAATACATAATGATCATGATACTGTCTTATTTTCGTCTTATAAATTTTATTAATTTTTTTTCAACATTCAGTGTCACAATTTTAAAGTATCTTTCAGGTCAAGCTGTTGACTTCCTTGGCTTTAATTTACTGTTTTTTTTGTGTGTTTCTTATCTCTTACACTATTACATGTCTTCCTCTGTTTAGTAATTTTTGTTTGTGAGCTTAAGTGGGACTTACTTTCTTTGGAGACACCTTGTTTTTTTGTTGGGCTTTTGTTCCCCAATCCATGTGAGGTACTTCTTTCCAAAACAGTTTTAGATTCTTTCTCAAATCCATATTATATGTGTAGTGCAGGGGAAATGTTCTTTTATTTTTTATTTACTTATTCGTTGGTTTATTTAGTCATTTATTTTTGGTTTCTGGCTATGTAGCTCAGGCTGACCTTGAACTCGCTGTGGAAGGTAGGCTGACCTTGAACTCGCTGTGGAAGGTAGGCTGACCTTGAACTTGTGGCAGTCCTTTTGCCTCCAGAGTGCTGGGATTCCAGGTGTGCACCGCCATGCCTGGCTGGGGAGATAGAGTTTTAGAAGTTGATCCTTTCTACCCCTTATCTAAGCAAAAGTCATAGCTATGCCATCTCTTTCAGCTGTTTGCAGAGATGCTGTTTCTATACACTCTCTTTAAGGGAACAGCCTCAGAGAGGTTGTGGCTTGTTCCTAGTGCACTGGCTAGTAAGTAGCAGAGCTGCGAACTGAAAATATTCTACCGTGTGTGTTATTTTCATTCCACTGAACTATTTGTTTTAATTACCTATACTTGTATTTATAGGCGTTAGATTCATAATATATGTCTCATCAAAATTAATGCTAAAGCTGGTGTTGTCATCTGATGAGGATCCAGGGATATGTTTGTTAAACACTTTTTTTATTTATTGTATGGTAGTTACTTATTAGCCAGTCCTAGTGGCACATGCCTGTAATCTCACCTGCTCAGGAGACAGAGCCAAGAGAGTCACTGAAACCCAGGAGTTTGAGATCAGCTTGGGAAATGTAGTGAGTTCCCATCTCAAAACAATTATTTTTAAAAGTTATTTCTTGTTATATCAGAGCAGATGTTATAACTGTTAACAATTATTATTGATTAGGCACTTAAGATATGCCAGGCACTGTGCTTACTCTCTTTTATCTATCATATATTTTAAATCATTATGTGGTAAACATTAATCACTCCCTGTTTTACAGCAGTTAATACTGAGTTGGGAAGACATTAATTAACTGCTTGTGAATACAGAATGAGTAATAAAGAGCCAGAGTTGGAGCCCAAATGTGCTTGGATTTAGAGTTCATTCTCTCCACCAGTATGTTATACAGCTCCCATTTAGCAAGTTGTTAGGGACCAGGACTAAGGTTTTATGTGTTTTGTTTTGTACTGGGGCTCTAATTCAGTTCCTTGGCCCTAGACTTATGTTACAGGTCATGTTGGTAAGTCCTTACCTGTAGTAGCATTGTTTCCTTGCTGACTGTTTCTGGAACTAGCTTCTCTGTTTATGTTCCCTTGGTTCCCAAAGGTAGATGGCTTTCAAAGAGGATGTGCCTCTGATGGATAATGATACTGTTACATCTGAGGAGGCTCGCGTGTGCGCGCGCGCGCGCGCGTGTGTGTGTGTGTGTGTGTGTGTGTGTGTTTGTGTATAGTGAGGAGTAGGACTGGAAGGAAGGGATTAAGAGGTATAAGATTTGATTTGATTGCTTTATAAGTGATTTTAGGAATGTCTATAAGATTCATAATGTGCACACAGTAAGCCACAGTACTTTGAAAATCCCTGTTTGGATAAAATATCAGATTGGGGATTTTAGAAAGCTTCCATTTGTTGAGATACAAGTTCTCTTTGTTTTATTTTTTGCTGTTGAGGTTTTCCCCCTGTGGTCCTGGGGATAGAACCCAAGGTCTCCTGTAAAGTAAGGAAAGTGACTTGTCTTGTTTGTATTTTTAATAAGGGTTCTAGAAGAACCTTACTTGTCCCCAAAATGTTAGGGGCACATTACTGTGCTATGAGAAATAAAGCAGCAGGAGAGGTTCTGTTATTATTAGGATTTTTGTGCTTTCTGTGGGCCAGCAGAGGGAGCTGTGTGATAGGGTATGAGTTAAAATTGTGTTTCCATCCAAGTTCGCAGGTCTCCTTCCTATGATAGGCTTTTTTGTAGATCACGACTATTATTTTAAAATATATTTTAAATAGCCATAGTAATACAAGGGCAGTACTTTTATTTTATTAGAGAATTGGATACCTCATACCTGACAAAGTTCAAATAACACTAATTGAACTAAAATGTCTTAAAATAGAAACATCTTCTCCCTAGATTTCTTAGTTAACCTAAACTGAAATTAGTATTGTGCACATAGTTTTGAAACTCAACAGTTTAGGTGACAAATTCAGTAAATTTAAAAAATAAAATAACAATTTTGTTGAACTAATTTGGGAAAATGCTTTTTATGTATAAAAATAAATATTTATAACATTATAGTTTTGTTGCCTTGTCTCTTCAGTTTTATCTTTGTTTCTTTATAGTGCTGGACCTTGAATCCAAGGCTTCATACATGCTAGACAGGCAGCCTAACACTGAGCTATACCCACAGTTCAAATTGTGACCTTGCTTATTTCTGTCTTAACTATACGGAAGTCTAATACTGAGTAGCTTTTTCCTTTTTTTTAAAATTTGGTTGGTTGATTTGAAATATTTCCATATATTTTGGATACTCTTTTTTATATGTGTTTAAGACTGTTGTTAGTAAATAATTGTCCACATTATATTTGTAAGCATTTATTGTAAATTGTAAGTACTTTTCTCCCAGCTATGATTTATGCTTTTAACTTTGCAGAATCTTTTCTTAGACAGCAAATTTCTTGAAGTCAGATTTGCTTAAATTTTCTTATATAGTATATCTTTTATGTCTTAAGAAATTTTTGGGGCCAGGCATAATAGCTCAGTGGCACAAGTGCCTGCCTGGCAAGTGCGAGATCCTGAGTTTGGTTCCCAGTACCCCCACCCTCAAATGGCTTAAAAGTGTCTCCTGGTTTTTTTTTTTAAAGAAGTGTTGTTGGTCATCTTTAAGATTTTCTCTAATATAGTATGAACTTCTTTTGTTTATACTATAAGCTATAATCATCTGTTTTATTTTTTCTGTCAGGAAGACATGCTTCCATTCAGACCTTAGGTCCTGTTACTTTCTCAGTAAGTCTTTTATCATTTCTCTAAAGTAGATCTCCAATATCTTTGCTTTTTTCAATGCAGATTAAACAACTTTAAGCTTGAAGTTCTCTCTTTTTGTGTGTGTGTGTGTCTTTTTGCAGTGGGGTCTCACTATGCAATTCAGGCCTTCCTTGAACTCACTTTGTAGGCTAGGCTGGTCTCTGCCTCAGCCTTCCAAGTGCTGAGATTACAGGTGTCCGCCACCATGCCCAGCAGTACTTGAAGTTTTTGTCACCATTCTCACTTGTGCAATTTAGGATCACTATGTCAAATTTTGTAAAATAGCCCTAGGATTTTGATTTAACTACATTGGATAGATTAATTAGGCAAAATTCCCATCTCTCTGATAATAATTCTTCCTGCTTGCGAATCTGTTTGGTTTATCTCTTAAATGCTTAATGTTGTACTTTTATCCACAATAATGCTTTAAACCTTTTTGTTAAATTAAAGATGCTTTATTGTTTTTATTGCTATTACAAATATATATCTTTAAAGTCTTGCATTGCTAATATTTTTGCCTTATAGATTATTTTATTCATAAGTTGTAGTTTTTCTGAAGATTTTTTAAAAATGAAGATAATCTTATTGTCTATGAATTATGACCTTAGTTTTTTCTTTTGATATATATATTTGTTGTTGTTGGGGTTTTGTTTTTGTTTTTGTTTTTTTTTTTTTTGATCTTACTAAAATCTCCTACACATTGGGTGTTGGATAGTAGTGGGCATACTTGTCACTGTAGTGCAAATTCTTCTACTATTTTAACATTGAGCCTGATCTTGTAACAGGGTTAGATAGATTCTACCACCTAGGTTAAAGAAGTTCTCTATTTCTAGTTGAGCAGGTCTGTCTGTCTGTCTTTCTTTCTTTCTAGGAGGTTTTTCTTGGAAAAAAAAAAAGTAAAGAGGAAAATAAAACCTCTCAAATTGTTGTTAAATTGGTTTTTTAGCTGACAATTTAGCTGTTTAATTTTTTCTTCCTGCTGTAGTTATCACTGACTTTTCTTCTGAGCTTTGTTTTTGCAGCATCCCATCTGTTTTCACAGTGTACGTTGTCACCGCTTCTTCCCAGCTTGAGATGATTGTGCTTTTTATATGTTTCTTTTTTTTTTAACTTGTGAATTATTCAGAAGTGCTTTTTAAAAAACTTACAAGTGTGAGTTTTAAAAGCTGAATACTTAACAATTTCATCTTTAGAGACTATGGCTAAATAAATGGTGTGTGACAATAGCTTTTAGTGGGTTTTTTGTGGGGGGGAGGCTTGTGACCTGGCATATTTGTTAATTTTTGTCAAGTATGGTTTATGTGTCTTGGAAAAATATGAGTTTTTCTAATTTCTAATTATAACTATAATTTCTAATTATAAATGCAAGGATTTATAAATATTTGTAAATGCAGTTTGTGTATTTGTTTATATATGATTTCATTTTATTTTTATGTTTTGAGGTTGTATTGTTTGATATATACAGATTCAAAGTTGTTTACTTGTTCTAGGAATTGTTTCTTTTATATTATTTGGCCTTCACAGCATCCCTTTGATATGAGTATATTGAATGTTAAATTCCTGCTATACAAGGTGAAGAAGTTAAAACTAGAGAAAAGTTTAGTGTCTTTTTTTTTTTTTTTGAGACAAGGTCTCACTATGTAGCCCAGGCTGGTCTTGAACTGACTTGCTTATATAGTCCAGACTGACCCTAAACTTAAAGCTATCCTCCTGCTCCCAAGTCATAGGATTACAGCTGTGTACCACTGTGCCCGGCAAGTTGTGTTGTGTATAAAATCACACAGGATCTATCTCAAGCTCTTTTGACATTTAGTCTTCTGTGCCACTGTGGTATAGGATTTATTGTTAAATATTGTAGAAAGTCCTGCATTTCTTGTCTTTTGGTATATATTTCTAGCAAGACCCTTCTAATGAAACCTAAGGTTGTTGTGATGTTGGTATTTTGTCTAACCAAGACCTAAAAACATGATGACACACAGATGAGGTTTTCTAGCTAGTTAGAAGACATTTGGGGCATCTGAGTGAACAGTATGCCGGTGGTCTTTGTAACAGTGCAACTTTTTCTAAGTCTGAAATTAATCAGCAAAAACTACCAAATGGCTTCAGTGTTCCCTGATAAAGTGTTCTCTTGAGGTCTCTGGCTTTTACTAATTCAGACACTACATCTGTCATTAATATTGGTAGAAGTATGTGTTTCTGAATATACTCTTGATAGAAATTTAGGAAAAATATTAAATATTGCCTGTTACTATATTCCATCTAAAATAATGTGCTGGCACTTCATGCTCTTTATTATTGCTGTGAAAATTATGTTGTTTCTGTGTTTATATCTCTTTCTGCTTTACATTGTTGTATTCCTTTTTGTTTCTTCATATAAAAAAGTGGCTTAATTAGTATCTATTGTTAAGCATGCACCTTTTTAAAACCTGCTATCTTTCCTGCACTTTTTGGAGAGGTAAGTACATATCTGTGGTACATAGTGCTTACAGCCAGCATGGAGATTTGATACAAACACATATCCTGTTCCTTCCCACTCACCTTACCCTCCTCTTCCCTGTGTGCCCTTCTCATCTGTGTAGAGTCCCCTCCCTGTTTCTTAACATGGCTGTTTATTTTGCTCTATAAGTTGTTTATATTGATTCTCTTTTATTTGAAAAACCACACAGTATTTAACCTTTTGTGCCTGATTTTCTTTTACTTAGCATTCCAAATATCTTTTTTAAAGGCAAACAGTTTCTCCTGTGTTTTATTTGATATCAAATAGGATGTTAATATCTTGAGCTAAAATGAGAACTTTAGGGGCTGGGGATTTAGCTCAGCGGCATAAGCACCTGCCTTGCAAGCAAGCAGTCGTGAGTTCGATCCCCGGTACAGATAAAAATGAAAAAGACAAAAAAAAAAAAGAAAAATGAGAACTTTAATTCTATTCCCAGAAGTAGAAAGAATCCAAAACTTTAAATCATTATAAAATTATTCTTGTACATAGAAAAAAAAACCCATTTTTTTCAGTGCTAAAGACAAAGAATTTTTGGGAGCAACTGAGATAGCTTTATTTGCACAAATTTGAGGTTTAACCATTAACGGAACCATATGAGAAGAAGACAGAGCACACCATGACAGTTGCAGTATTTACGGAGCCATCTATCAAAGATGTGAAGTGCAGTGGATCCCTTCTCCTCACACAGTGGCTGGAATGTCATGCCTTGTTCAGATGCATAGCAAGTGTTTTCTCCTCCTTGCCTTCAGGCTTGTTCAGTAATGAAAGGCGAAATGTAGACCACTAATTGTAAAGTTGCTTTCCCCTGACTCAAGGAACTCTTTAAATTAGTAGACCGAACTGAAGGAAATAGATAATTTCTCTTTAAAACTTGCAGTTAGTTCATAAATTCAAATTTGTCCCCCAGGGCAATAACCACATTAATGTCTTTTTTTTTAGTTTTTTAAGACAAAGTCTAACTATGTAGGTCAGGCTAGTCTTGAACTCTCTGTGTACCATAGGCACTCTCAGTGATCCTCCTGCCTCAGCCTCCTGAATGCTGGCATTATAGGCATGTGCCACTATGGTGGGGTGAAATAAAATTTTAAAGCACAGGAGCAAAATTAAGTTGGAGCAACTCAGAAGCATATTTTAGATAAGTTATTGTGATAGCATCCTGTAGTAAAAACTTGGTGTATTTATAATTTTCCCAAAAGTCCTCAGCCTTGTAAACGCATCTGTTGTTGCTGTGAGTTTCCTTTTTTAAAACCAAAGGCCAGGCTCTTATTGAAATGATTTTCATTTCAACACTATCAATCAGATACACGTCAGAACTGCATAAGAGAGAAATCCTTCGGTCCTAGCCTGTTTTCATTCAACCCACAGTTGTTGGAAAGAGGTTGTTATGACATTATCTTTTCTTGTATGGTCTCTTTGTTACTTTCTTTGACTTGGATTATAGCATTTGCGAGTAATTAGAACATAAGCATTTTAACATTTCTTGTATCACAGTAGGCTTACTGTCCAATTTGATTGCTTCAGGATTTTTAAAACTATCATCAGAGTATTAAGTGGTTTGTGTGCCTGCCTCTCACAGGCAGCATCATATGAGAGTTTCAGATAGTGTTATCCTACCAGTATATTTGTACTTACCAGAGCTAAAATTTAAAATATTTGATTTTGTTGGAATCATATTTCTGAATAAGGGCAAGAGAAGGAAGAAGGAGTAGTAGAATAAGCATCGATTTTTGGAATCAGAGTCTTTGGCTTGTAACTTTGGTTAATAGACTTATAAATTGTCTACTTGGGTAAGTTATTCCCTTTTCTCACTTCATTTCAGTTTCCTATTCTGAAAAAATGGTGCATAGAAATTCTGATTTTGTAGTTTGGTCAAGATGATACTAGAATGAAAGAAAAATTATATAAAACTTAATGTGTAATGCCCCAGAATGCTAGACATTATAGTGAATATTAATATTATGGCTCTGATAGTGAATATAAGTGACCTTTTCATTGTACCTAAACGTTCAACCAGGACTGCTTTTTTAAATGCTCATTCCTTTTCTCCTTTGGTGTTAGATGTTTTTGTATGCATGAGTGCTGGCATAAAGTGGCAAAGCTAAAGGAAGGTCACTTACCCATTTCAGTAATGTTTTACAAATGTACGGAGGAGGTGGAGTGTGGGTTTCAAATTCCTTGGCAATAAGATGATAGATGTTTTGAGAATCTGCAAATGGCTCAGTGTACAAGATGACAGAGTTTAAGGAAGGCCAGACTTTGGATCCCCATGAGCTTTCTTTTGTAAAGTCTAAAATGCTTGTCATTATACGATGGAATGTATTACTAAATAGGTCTTTTTCCATTCCTGAAAGATAATCACAGTGGTTCACTGTGCATTTTATCAGAAGTTCCCGAAGAGCAGACATCTTGGTGCGTAGACATTTCTCAAAGCTTCACAAATAATTCAAGGTCATCTGCCAGAGTGGCGGCCACATCCTAATTGCAGTTTCTCTTATTGTGTCCAGATGTTAGTCCCATTTCTGTCTTTGGAAGCCATTAACATTCTTGGTTTTTTTTTTTTGATGAGCCAAAAAGCACAGACTCTTGATGCCTGAAAATTTATTCAAAAGACACTGCCAGACCACATATTAAGGTATAAAAGTGCCAGATCTCAGTGTGACTTGGTGAAGGGCTCAAGGCCTATATTTTTTAGAATATAAGTACTCCAGTATGGTTTTATTGGTAAAAAGAGAGCCAGGAATAGCCCTGAGGGAAATACATTTTCCCAAAGAAAGCATTACCATGATTAAGCATTACCGTAATAAAAAATAAGAGAGAGTGAATCTAAAAGATATAGTGTACTTTGGCTCTTACTCCTGATGAGGATAGATCAGTTTGATCAGTTAGTAGAATATATTTCTCAAGTCCTCTGTGTTGTTCTGATAAGCTTACTTTTTTTTTTTTTAAATTTTATTTAAGGAGAAAAAGAAAAAAAAACAGAAAAAGGGTACAAGTTATACAGAATTTCAGAAAAAAAAACAGTAGGAAATCACTAATGGATTACATATTGTCATCTTAGAAATATTTGTTTAAGTTACAAAATTAAAGCATATAAAGTGGACATTCAAATAGTGAGACTGCAAACAGTTCTGTTCAGTGATCCAACAAAACTCAGTAATATCATTGTCTATCTTATACACTTAAATATACATGCAGTTATATCGTTTGAGCACTTTCTTTTCCTCTCTTTTGAACAATGACTATTACACATTTTGGGTTTTATTACTCCCACAGTTCTTACTACTTTTTTGGAAGAGAGTAAAACCAAATGTGACATAACAGAACAGAGTCAATCAAATCAAAAGGGTGGACATAATAGATAATGTAAAAGCATAATACAAGGTGATCAACAATGGTTACCATAATGCCTCCTGCTATCTCAAATAGAATTACCTATATCATCAATTATAATAAAATTGAACAAAACAGTAAAGAACAAAACCAACAAAACCAAAACATTGGAGACATTACAGGTCTTCAAAAGTAGATAATAGTCAACCAGAATGGGTGTCATAATGAATCCCACTATCTTCAAGCTGTTGCCTAAACTTTCGAACCTGGTACTATCAAGCAAAACAGAATAGAGGAACATCAGTCAAAACAAGATGATGAGAGCAATACAGGGCTTCAAATCAAGTTAATAGAAAATCAAAGTGGGTTACTATAATATATCCTGCTATTTTTTAATTCAATTTTCCCTTATTAAAACGATAAAAATAAAAATAAATAATAAAATGGAGATTGAGATAAAAGAGGGCATAACAACAGAACAGCGCAGATCAAAACATAACCATTTAAGCAGAATAGTGTTTCACCACAAGATAATCCCGACATAAAAGTAGTTACCATATTGTCTCTTTCCTTGAAATCTTTGAGTATAACTTTGTATACTGTAGCATCAAATATATCAAAACAATGTAAAACCATTCAAGAGAATGACAGTATTACAGGGTATTTAGAATCAACTAACAGAAAATGAACAATGGTTTCTGTATAATCTCCTTGTCTATAAAAGTTTTTTGTTTTTACTATCACATATAATAAAATCCAATAAGATACAACATGTTAAGACCTATGGAGACAGAAGAACAAAAGCTTGATGGGACTTCAAAACAAGATGATATGAAATCAGCATTACCTATTATGACGTCGTTTTCTCCAAAATAGCTGTTCCTATCATCCAATCTTCTCTATCTCATTTCCGTTGAGCTCTTTTTCTGTCATTAGTTGTCAGTTTGTCTTCTTCATTTTGATTTCTGCTCCATTCATTGTGGCCTCTCTGCTACTATTTCTGGATTCTTTGTATTTTTCGTTTTTAGAATTCCCTGCAGTTTTCTCTGTAGAGTTGAATTGGTGGCTGCATATTCCCCTAGTTCCTCTTTATCCTGGAAGCACCTTTTTTTCCATCAATTTCCAGGGATAGTTGTGCAGGATATATCAATCTTGGCTGGAGGTTATTAGCTTTCAAAGCTTGAATTATTTCCCCCCACGCTCTTCGTGATTTGATGGTTTGTGCTGAGAAGTCTGCTGTAATTCTGACGGGTGTTCCCTTGTAAGTGATCTGTTTCTTGTCTCTGACGGCTTTTAGTATTCTGTTCTTCTATTGGATTTCTGGTATTTTGATTATTATATGCCTGGGTGTAGCTCTGTTTGGGTTGTAGGTGGCTGGGGTCCTGTATGCCTCATACATCTGAGTATCTTTACCTTTTGCTAAATTAGGAAAATTCTCCTGGATTATTTCTGCAAGTAGCTTTTGTTATGTTCTTAATTCTTAAGTTATAGATCCTCTTATCATCTTCTAGTCTTTGTATTATTGTTTGTTTCTTTATTTTTAAGAAGTTTTTCATTTCATGCTCCTGTATTACAAATCTGCCCTCCAGTTCAGATAATCTATCCTTAGTTTCTTTCAAGCTGTTATGCCAGTTTTTGATACAGTTTTTAGTTTCCTGGTAATCTCTTTGAACCTGCTTCACGTATTCTGTGTTTTCTCTATTTTCTCTATCAAACAATTCTCCCCTCTTTTTCTGTTCTTCCATTCCACCATCTGTTTTTTCTTGGGTGGTACTTAGCATTTCTCTAACTATTCTGCTTATGTCTTGCTCCAGGTCATTAATAACTTCATTCCTGAACTTGTCTAGAGGCTCTGGAGATAGCACTTTATGTCTGTTGGTGCCGTGTCTGCTATTGCCTGTTTCTCAGGATTGGGGGCCGAGGAGCCTTTCTTGTTGCTCCCTCTTCCCATATTCTTTGTTCCTTATATACAAGCTACATAGGAGGCCCAGCTTCCTTCCCTGTCGGCCACAGTCTGTTTGAATTGTGCCAGCTAGGTGTTCCCGCCCACTGCAGTGCACCAGGGAGTTATGGACCAGTCAGCCTATGCGGGGCTCGCCCCTCCAGGTCAAACTACCAAAGGCTTTACCGCTAGGGTGCACTTCCAGGTGCTGGGACTTGGGTTGTGCTAGCCTACTGGGTCTCAGCCAGCAGCGTCACGTAGGGTAGGCACTGCTCACCAATCCTGCTTGAGAGGGGGATATGTGACTAAAGCCACTACACCACCCTGTTCCAGCAAGTCTGCCCCATCCCAGAATGTCCTCTGTTGGAGCGTTCTAGACTGTGGAAGAGTCCTAGTTTCCCTCACTCACCGCAGGTTGATGCACGGCTCCCTGCCCATCCCGCTCTCAACTTTGTTCACCAATTCCCGTTCCCAGAGCTTTCACGCATCTCTCTCCCTGCCGAGCCGATTCAGATGCAGCAGCGGCGGCACGTAACCCAGATCACGGCTTCCAATGGCATGGGCTCCAGCTTCCACGCTGAGGCTTTGTCTGTTCCTGTTATAGCACCAGGATTGCATTCCCAGTTGGTTTCTCTCTGCCCAGTCCGTTCTTGGGTCAGCAGGGTATATCTCCTCTTGCTTAGGATTCCTCACTCTGCGCCATTCCTGGATTCTAAGCTGGGTCTCTCCGAGAGCCTCTGTAGCTGCTGCTATCTGTCCGCCATGTTCTCCTGGAAGTTATAAGCTTACTTTTTTGTTCAGAAATAAAATGGAGATAGATTTTCAAATACCAATTAAAATAAATCTGTAAAGAAAAAAATAATATTCTTCTAAACGTATCTGCTGTAAGAAGTATCACCTTAGAATTAGTGTGTTAAATATTTAATGTAAACCAATAAGTATTTATTAAGTAGTCTTAAGTATCATTATTATGTACTATATGAAAACAAAATGAGATATTTACTGATATAGGGGAATGAAACTCCCAACCTACTAAATGTCCAGTATGAGTTTGTGTTCTCCAAAATCAAAGAATGAATTGTAGGAACAACAGAGGTTAAGAGCAGAATATATTTACTGAGAGAAAGAAAGCTTCTGAGGGACAGACAGGATGGGTCCTGAGTGGGTTGCCAGAAACTATCTTTTCTAGGGACTTTTATACAGCAAAACCACAAGGTGAGGCAGGTCTGAGGTGGAGGAGAAAACATCAGAACCGGCAAGGTGGTCATGAGGTGGGTTGGAACTATGGCCAGCCAATTAGATTAATTACTCAGGTAAAACTGATTAAATCAGGGACAAATGGAAAAGGGAGTCACATAGCAAGTGGACATGAATATAGAACAGGGCCTTTAAACTATTTAGAATATCAGTCCTTAGGATGTAGGTGTATTTGTTTGATCTTTTATTTTTGAGGTTTGGCCCACACCGTGAGAGGTGTCTTGTCTCCTTCAAGGTCACAAGATATCTGGTCTTCTGCACTGGCTCCTCAAGGAAGCCAATCTGACTGCCTATAATATTTCTAATTAATTCAGCTGCTTATAACATTATTGCTGACCAGAAACTTACAGATTAAAAGAGGGCATCTGTTATTATATAATATTAATGGCATCCCTACCATACTATAACTGTTCTAATTTTTAACTGTTTAGAGCATGATCTGGGTGTTTCAGATAGTGGTGTTTTATAGTGATGTAACTTAGTTGAGGAGAAAGTACCTCTGCATATTTTTAACAGTATACAGTATGTGTGTGGTTTTGGTTACTAGGCAGATAAGTGCCTTTACATGTGTCAACTCATTTGATTACACAAATTATTACCCATATTTCTAAATGTGACCATATGTGTTGCTTTGAATGTTCTTTGAAACCTCTAAGAATTGCTGGCATCCTAATTTGTAAGGTACCTGGTGTCCAGAGTAACTAAAAGATGTTAGGTAAGTGGTACAGAAACGTATTAAGGGATTTGTCAGGTGAATGGCAAGGTCTGCAGGAAAGCTAGTGCAGATGTTCTAAGCAGGTACAAAGTCAGGATAGCAGAAATGTATACTGAACATTCAGTGGCTGAAACAGATGTCAGTGTTGAAGGAATTCTAAAGAAACTTGAATGTCAAAGTAAGGAATTTGAACTTGATTCTGCTGATAACAGGGTGAATGAAGACACTTTCTTAGGAAAGTGGGGAGTTTCAAAAGACAGTAAAAGTTGAGACCAATTAGGAAATTCTTGCGATAACCAAGGTTTGGATCATTCTCACTTGTGAACCTTTTGTATCTTTTTAAATGAGATTCTTCTATTGTTGTAGTTAGTAACCCTTTGAAATTTGGATTTAGATCTCTTCGAACAGATGTATTAGTTCATCAGCATTAAGACAACTTAGAGCAGAAATTGCATCAGTTTGCATAGAGGCAGTTACCCGAACTGCTTAACTAAGTTACTCTGGGCACCAGGCATCTTATAAATTAAGATGCCAGCTATTCTTGGCAGTTTCAAGGAACATTCAGAGCAACACTTGTGGTCACATTTAGCAACATGGATAATAATATATGTAAATAAATGACTTGATACATGTAAAATACATAATCTGTCTAGTAACAAAAACCACACATATATTGCAAATGCTAAATTAAAAAAACAATTACAGTATAAAAAGTGTATCTTATGGCATATTATTTATAGCCAGAAGAAGACACTGCAGGAGCTTTTTTCCTTGCAAATACTTTTGCATGAGAAGGAAGAAAATTTGGGCTCTTGCCCAGTTCACCTTGAACAAAATTAATTGCTATTTAGGGAAAAAGCTATCGCAGGAACTAAGGAAAGAATTGTTTACCATTATGGTTTACTTAGTGACAGTCTGAAAAATGAAGGCTTAAGCTCTGTGGTAAATGATCATTTCATAGAAAAAATAGGCTTTATTCTTTGGCCAGGTACCTTTCCAGTTACGACTACCCTGCCATTGTATTACAGTTCCTATAAATACAGAAATAAGAGCAAATAGTAGCCAGGCCTGGTGGCTCATGGCTGTAATTCCATCCTTCAGGAGACTGAGCCAGGATTGCAGAGGCCAGCCTGGGCTCTTACTGAGTTCAAGGCCAGTGAGCTACACAGTGAGAGCCTGTCTCAAAAACACAAAAACAAAGCAAAAAATAGAGTAAATAGTAAAGGGAAGGCATCTTTTTACTTTACTTTTTCACATTGAGTTATTAATATGTAATTCATGATAATGTATAATTCATTCTTTAGAGTATATAATTAAATAGTTTTTACTATATTCAAACTATACTCATCACCACAATCTAAAAAGTTTTATTATTTTTAATTGCAGTATAGTTCATCATAAAAGTCACCAATTTCCTTCAAGCAGGCATTTGTGAGTTCGATTCCCGGTACCGATAAAAAAGGAAAAAGACAAAAAAAAAGTCACCAATTTGAAGCATATCGTTCAGTAGGTACTTAGTATATTAACAGGATATTGTAACCATAAGCACTACTAAATTCTAGATATTTTTATCACTCCTGAAAGAAACTAATCCTGTTAAGAGTCATTTCTATTCTCCCTCATTGTCAAGCAATTTATTAATCTACCCTTTGTCTTTATGGGTACACCTGTTCTGGGCATTTTCTGTGAAATATCCAGAATCATACAGAATGTCACCTTTTGTGTGTGACTTTTGCTTTGCATACATATTATGTTTGTCCATATTAAAATGTGTCACAGTTTTTCATTGTTTGTTGCTGAATAATTCTCCATTGTGTGGGTATACCACATTTTATTTATCTATCCATGAGTTGGTGTATATTTGGATTATTGGATTCTGCTTTCACATAACATTTTTAAAAGAAAATCAGAAGGTGCACATACTTTTGAATTTGCTCCTTTGACTGTGGCTTCGACAAATTGTTCATTTAGCTTGATAAAAATGCAGTTTACTAAGAAAAATAGGCCAGTCATAGTGCAGGAGTTTACATATTTCCTGTATCAGATAAAAGAATTAGAGTAAGCCACTGCTAGTTTCAAGGCTTTGGTTATTGTGCTCAGTCCTTTCTAGGCTTCAGGTTTATTGTGTAATCATTCAACTGAATGTCTTCATTTCCCATCATACCTCTGAAAACACAGCTTAAGCTGAAACAAAAGGCTCACCTGTCAGCTGAAGCCCTAGGGACAGTACCTCCTTTAATCAGCTTAGAATGATTCTCTCATGCTTTTACCACTGGCAGGCAATCCAGCACTTGATTATCTAACTAAAGGAGGCTGAAAGAAAAGTTCAGAGATAAGGTTCCTGGGAAAATTCCATTCTCCCTCCCTCTTTCTGCAGTCAACTTAATGGCAATGCTAACATGTCAAAGAACTTACATTTTGGTTTAGAGAATTTAAAATGTGAGTTAAAGCTTACCAGATGTAAAATCTGACAAATTGGCATTCAAATTGTATCCTTGTTGGCTAAAACTATGAAATCTTAGGCAAAAATTTCACCTAAAAAGGGGAATGATAATATATACCTCAAGAGTCTCTGAGGATGAAGTGAAATAGTACTTTGTCTGGCATTTGAAAAATGCCCAATAAATACAAGTTCTCTGCTTTCTATAGTATGATCAAGGTGTTTGCATGAAAACATAATGTGGACTTAACTAGTAGAAAGCCTTAACTCTGAAGGTATTTGGTAAATATTACTTTGATTTGAATTTGAGGTCCCAAAGGATGGATCTCTTTTTATGGGAATATAACAGGAAGGTAGTGAGACACAGTCAGATTCTGTATCACTTAGTTTTTGTGGCTTAACAAAATGCTCCAAAACTTTGTGATTTAATCCTGATTCTGTAGATTGTCAATTAAATTGCGTTCATCTAGGCATCTCTCTTGATCTTACCTGGTCAGCTCTGTTTTGTAATCAGCTGGTCAAATAGCAGCTGGAACTGGCTAATTTATGAAGGCCTCAGCTGAGGCATCTATTGCCCAGGCTCCCCCTATACATGATTGTTTACTACCTAACAGGCTCCCAAAGATTATTTACATTGTAATAGAATACACAAGAATTTCAAAGTCTCTGTGATTGCTGTGTATTTACCCTTGTCTGTGACCAAAAGGAGCTAGGCTGTCAGGCTCACGGTTACTGTGTAAGGGCATAATTCAAGGATGAGGGTACCACTAGAAAATTATTATCATTTTTGAAAGTAGTCTTAGATATTAATTGTGATAGCAGTGCAGATATGTTCACCAAGAATTTTCAGTCTGCAATATCAGGCTGAGAACAAGTTCTGCAGTTTAATCCCTATGTTACTGAGGAAATGTTGGTCACAATGTGAAGGCTTTCTCCTCCGTACAAGTACAATTCGTCAGTGAAGCATTCTTTCACATAGGGAAAGAATAATTATGGGGTAGGCAATTCATTTCTGGACTCACTAAATAAAGGGCTCACTGTTTTCTGTTTTTGACTCTGTGCTGTTTCTTGCCCGTAGAAATGGGTTCCTCCTCAGTTTATTCATTTCTTCAGCTGTACTTACATAAAATTTTTTTATCACCTGATGATATCTTTATTAGTTTGGAAAATTTGGTCTCCTTCTTTGCCTGTTGTAAAAGAAATGCAGATCTGGGAATGTAGCTCAGCAATAGAACATATGCTTAACATGTGTGAGATTCTAGGTTCAATCTCAGCACTGCAAAAATAACCCAAACAACCCCGCAACAGAAACTTCCAAATCAGAGGCATCTTGTCATTAAAATATTTGTTAAGGCCTGTTTTTCCCTTTGGTCTGGTGTTTGCTTTGTGCTATATACATCTAGTTCGTAGCATATTTTTAGATTACAAGCTATCCCCTCTAGAAATAAAGGCTCCTTTTGAATAGTTTTTGATAACTGGGACATAAATATGCTTTTGGATGTGATTATCAGTTAGAATCATGTAATTTTTAAAGCTACAAAGGATAGTAAAAACGTGGTCCAATGTACACTTTCTTACAGATTGTGGACAGATGGGTTTCCCAAGAACATACAGTCGGGAACAGAACTTAAATCTCAGATCCTCAGGATACAGATTTTCTTTCTTTTTTTTTTTAATCACGGTAAAATCCATGTAATGTAAAAATCCCAAGATAGGAACTTTTCTGTTGTGTTGTTTCTAAAATCGACTTTAGCTTTTTAGTAATCTGATGTATGTAATCTTTTAACTAATCATTTTACTATAATTAAGTTTCAGAGAAATGTGTGAATTTCACTTCTGCAGCTTATGTTTAAATGTGTAATTTCATTAAAAACTTCTCTAATTACAAGATTTACTCTACTTCTGAAACATTGAATTCAGTAAATGTCAGATATAATTAGGTCCCTGGTATTGATATCAAGAGATAAAGACAAAAGACATTTTAGATAATTTTTAATTTATGCCTTCTAAGCGGTTGAGACAAGAATAGTTGGTGTGCCCAGTGTAGGGGTGCATGCCTGTAATTCCAGCATTTGAGAGGCTGAGGCAGGAAGATCGCCGTGAGTTTGAGGCCAGCCTGAACTACATAGTGAGTTCAGGGTCAGCCTGACTACACAGCAAGACCTGGTCTCAAAACAAAAACAAAAACAAAAAAGAAACAGATCTTTAGGTTAGAGATCTTTAGGTTAGAAGATCTGTCATCATCAAATAGAATTAAAATATGAAGTGAGTAAATGTTCTCACCTTTCCATCTAGACACGTGATTATGCTGTAGCTTAGCTGACATTTCTTTGATTTTTATGACCTGGTTTAGAATTAGGTGACAGAAATGTTATCTGTAGTGTTTCATCCTTGGTTTAAAGATTTAACTTCTAAAGTTGGCTTATATTACAACTGAAAGCGATAAATGAGGCACCACAGAAATATTGTTTTACTGTTGGATATAATACTAATTCCATGGGAGACCGCATCTTAAATTACCTTATGTTACCAGTTCTATCTAGAATTGCTATTTTTATTGACTTTTAAAAAGTCATTTCCCATTTCTCTGTGTGTATGTAAAGATGGCTGGATAGATGGATGGAAAGACAGGTACAGAATGACATGATGTATGCAGTTTACTCTCAAACTGTGTGTATTTCCAAAGAAGAAGATGTTCTGTTTGGTGTGTACCTCCTAAGAAAAAGTGTATATTATGTTTACTCTCACGATATGTTTGTCAGATGGATGCTTATCAAATGGTGATTTTCCTGAAGAAGAGAATTTTTACTCACTGTGTTCTATTAATGTTTAAAGTATTACAAAGTGTACCAGTGGGGTCACTTCAGGTGTCTCACATATTTTTTAAATATCCCCATCCATTTTTGAGTGCCTGCTTTCTTGCTTTGCTTTGCTTTTTTCTTAGCACAGAAAGATGCTCTGGGCTTACTTCACAATTTTCTTTCTCTAGACCTGATTTCAACTATTTTTCTTAAGAGGCCCTAGTTTCTTTTAGTGAAAGATAGTATTTGGAATTTCAGATCTAAATGCTAGATGTGCTCATTGGTGCTGAGATGTCCTTGCTCCAAGTCCTTTCAATAAAAAAACTTGGAAATCTCTTTTGTTAAAGATTTCTTTTTTAGAAGGTTCATATTAAGTCCTCCAGTTCAAATACCACACCACAGTGTTCTTCTGTGCCTTTCCCAGTTTCCTGTTTTGATATTGAGTGCCCGATCCCCTCTTTGAGGGCTCCATTGTGATTATGCCAGTGTCCCCATGCCCTTCCCAACACAGTGTGCGTTATCCTGCATCGAATGTTGGCCAGTCTGGAATGTAAGATACAGTGTTTCTAAGTAGTTTCACAGTTTCTCTTACTCTGAGTGGATCTAAACATTTCTTTTTTCATGTGTAAGGACAATTGGATATGTTGTGTGTGTAAGCCTTTAGTCCATTTTTCTACCATTTTTGATCGTCTTTTCCCTGATTTAAAAATCCTAGCTAGCTCTGAAGCCTCAGACCTGTAATCTCAGCATTTGAGCAACTGAGGCAGGAGTATCCTGAGTCCTAAGCCAACCTGAGCTATGTAACATGTCCCTGTCTCAAAAAAGAAACTTGTTTTTTAACGTATTGATAGTTTTGTCTCCCTAATAAATAAAGAACTCAAACTTCTCAAGATACTTTTTCAGATGTTTTCTTTATCTTTATTATCTTTTCATTTGGCTTATAGCGTCTGTGTGATTATTAATTTTTTAAAAATTTGTGGTGTTTTCTTCATACAAGTTTTTATCCTTTTTCTTTTTGCATTGCATCTGGATTTTTATCATAGTCAGAAAGCATATGCTATACTTAGATTATAAATGCACTCACACATATTTTCTTTTCTTTTCTTTTTTTTTTTTTGTGCTGGGGATTGAACTCACACCTTGTGCTTGTCAGGCAGGCGCTTATGCCACTGAGCTAAATCCCCAGCCCTCTCACACATAATTTGCAAGTATTTTTGGTTTCCATTTTTACAATTAAACCTTTTAACTATTTGGGATTTTCTTGGTTTAAGGTATAAGATACAGATCCATTGTAATCTTTTCACAAGTAACAGTCCAGTTGTTTGGATAGCCATGTAAACATCTGTTTTGTTCCGAGGTTTTCTGCTCTTTTCAGTTGCTTGGTATATCTAGACAGGGTAGTTAGTATGAAAATACAGTATGTTCTGAGTATGTCAGTGATCCACCAATAGTACTTGGTGAGGGTGTGTGACCCTCGGAGGTTCTTTGAACATTTTTTCCCCAGATGCTGGGGATCACACCCAGGGCTTCACACATGATGCATTAGCACTGAGCAAACGCCCAGCTCTAACACTGTTTGTGGTAATGTGTTGGTTTACGTGTAGGATTACTGCAGACTCAGAGTCTCAGAGCCAGTAATAACCTCTCCTGTGGTTGTCCCAGAAGAAGGGAATGAGCGAAAGACTAGAGCTTTCTGACTGCTCAGCTAATCTGAAGCATCACTGTTTCTACAAGTTTTATTTTGTGTAGTTCCTGAAGAAATGTGGTATGAAATAATACCTGAAGTTTAACTTGAAAACTAAATCAACTTGGCATATAACATACATCTGTAATCCCAGCAGTTTGGAAGGTTGAGGTGGGTGAATTGTAAGAGAAGATCATGAGTTTAAAGCAGCCTGGGCCACATAGTGAGACCTCATCTCAAACTTTAAAAAGCACATAAATCACCTAACATGTACCTGAAGCACCAAAACAAAATACCATATACTCACTGACTGATGTGGTGTGAAAATGTGTTTAATCCCTATAAATGAAGATGGAACAGTATCATAAACCCTTGGGAGCACCTGGGAATGGGCAAATCTGGGAGTGGGTGCCGTCAAACTTGGCAGTGCTGCTGCTGATAAAGATGGCAAAAGTCTAGGAGGCACTCAAGGTGCTGGCTTGAGAACTGGATTAGGCAGGGGTCATGTGATAAGATCACGTGGGCAGGGCTGCTGGGGAAGGTGCTGGCTGTTCTTTATCGTCCAGATCCTCCTCCCCTTACTGGACTCTAAGGCTCTGAGCCTTCTTATCCTTTTTCCTGGTCATTGTCAGAAATGGCTGTGTAGACCCACCATGTTCACAGAAAACATGGAACACTTCCTGTGTTTTTCCATATTAGATTACTAATCATAAGACAACTGGTGGAGTTGTGAAGTAGGTACATTCTGCTAGCTAGAGTTTGAAATCATGTCAAGTGAATTATTCTTTTTTGCTGTTGTTACTAGTAAACCAGCAGCTGCTGTGTTGTGCTCTCGTCTAGTCACTGCTGTTGCATAACTGCTGACTTTATTCTCTCTGGTGCTTTGAGAAACCACTTACGCCCTCCCCTCCAAGTCTTTCTTAACTACTTCCTCCAGAATTTTATGAGCATATGTAAGAGCAAATCAATTTTACTCATTAATTGTATCCAGCACTATCGTCTTTAAAAATAAATTTATAGGAAATAAATAAAATCACCTGTAGGCCTATGATGAGAGACAAATTCTGTTAATTGGTGTTTCTTTTCCAGTTTTCTTCCTTCCTTATATGATTTTACACTATTGAGAACACAGTGTGTGTGTGTGTGTGTGTGTGTGTGTATGATACTGTATCCTATTTTCTCCCTTAACTGTATTGTAAACTAGAGTTAGGTGAGTTGTAGTTTATCTACATCATCCCCCTACCTACTGCAGTGGCTGTGGAGAATTTTATATATAGTGGTTACTAAATAATCGGTTTTGCTTGTGTGTCAAGTGTTTTCTCTTTGGAAGTTATGGGGATATTTTCTAAGGGGCTTCCAAAATGTAGTATTTGCAGCTACCCAGAGTTTCTACAGGTCTCAGATCCCTATCTAGAAAAAAGAGACTGGGGGCATCTTTGTGTATTTATATCATACGGAGATCTTGAATTTTATGGGAAATATTTTAGTGAGTATGTATTTATTTTTCTGTAGTTTCAATAGGGAGTTGAAGGATTCCTTTTCCAAAAGACTTATTTCATCCATCTAATGACCATAACTCATTTGAGATCTATTTACTAATCTTACTAAAATATGAGACTATGCCATTTTACCTTTTAGTTTTCTTGTATTTTAGGAAGGGATGAGACCATACAGCCTGCAAAACCATCTTTCCTTGAATACTTTGAACAAAAAGAAAAGGAAAATCAGATCAACAGCTTTGGCAAGAGTGTACCTGACCCCCTGAGAAATTCTTCAGACTGGAAAGTACCGCAGGATGGAGACTATGAGTTTGTGAGTAATACTGAAGTGAAATGGTTATGTCTTCTGGAGAAGTTATTTGAAATATGTATGGCGCATCCAGTTCTGTCATTTCACTGGAAGTACTTGAGCATTTAAGCGTTTTCTTGTACAGTTTGAGTCTTCTGTTAACTGCTCCTGCTGCGGCTCTGGGCAGACCCACAATTTATTGACGACATTTTACTAACACCAGAGAAATTCTCACCTCCTGATTAATGACATGTTTTTACTTTATAAATCCTTTATTTACTTGCCATTTTTCTATTTGTCTAGTTTGAAATTGATAGTGGTAACAGAAATGAAGAAAAGAAATGTCAAATGAAGCTGCATTTGTCTTTAACAGTTTATTTGGGATAATGATTTTATACTTAAGAATTAGATTGAAGAGGAGTTGATACTTGTGACTTTGTTCTTTTGCTAATCAGTCTCTTCCTGAAGATTATTTGCTGTCTTTTAGAGGATGAATATTAAATTATTCCAAAGTTTCTTTTTTTATAAATCCAAATTTGTTTTTTAAAAATTTTAATGACATTAATATATTGAGCACATATTAATTAAACAGTGTATATAGTGAGATTATTAAACTGAACATGCAACAAATTAATAAGATAACCTGGATGGTCTGAAGGTGGAGTGACCATTGTTAAAGTGATTAAGGCCTAGAGAGCCAGTAATTCAGGGAGGAGGAGAAGAAACCTATTCCAGCATTTCTTATGAAAAATTGTGTGTTTTTACTTTCTGTGCTGTGGAATATTCTCTGTCAAACTCAGATACTTAGTAATATTCACAGGGATTTAATGAATGAAGACAATAAATATTTTTTTTAAAAGTAAGCTGAAGTTCATATTCCTTTTGTGAATATTTCTAGAAAAGTTTTTTTCCTTGAGGAGTTTTTTATTTTTACAGTCTTAAATTCTAATGTTTGGAATTCAGCTGTTAGAGTTCTGCTGTTATTTCCTAAAAGAGTTAGTTTGAGCATTGGTTTGGAACACGGGAGGCCTTTTATTTATTTATTTTTTTATTTTTAAATTTTTTTTGGTCTTTTTCCTTTTTATCAGTACCGGGGATCGAACTCATGACTGTGTGCTTGCAAGGCAGGCGCTTATGCCGCTGAGCTAAATCCCCAGCTCCATGGGAGGCCTTTTAAATCTGGCTTTCCACTGTTCTCTTGACTGGCCTAGAGGAAGTGATGTCACTCTTCTGTTACTTAATTTGTACTTTCATAGAATACTGTAGGTGATACAACCAAAGATAGAAGTCTTTTGAGGACCAAATGGACTCACCTGAATTTATTTAACTAATTAGTCACTGGAACAATGTTAGAAACCAGGTTCATTTGCTTTATCATCTATTTGCTCCTACATCTTTTTTAGACATTGTTCTGTTAGGGCTATTATGTGCTTTACCCTATTCTAAGGAAAAAGTAAACAGAAGACTAAAAACCCATCCCTTACGGAGGTGTCATCCTAGAAGAAAAGTAAGTGAGATATTTAGTGTATCAGGTGGTGTTAAGTATTGTGAAACATGTTATACATAAAGCAAAAGGAGGCTAAGGGAGGGAGGGGTGGCTTTTTAAAGTAGAGTAGTCAAGGAAGTCCTCATTAGGAAAAGGACAAAGTGAACTGTGTACACATCCTAAGGAAGAGCTCCCTAGGTGGTTAGAATAGCAGATGCAAAGATCTCAAGGCATAGACTTGCTTGATATGTCTGGAATGGCATCAGGAGAATGCAGCAGGAAATGAGATCAGAATATAATGAGAGGCCAGACAGTGCAGGGCTTTTTGTGTAATAAGTAGTCTAGCTTTTACTGTGAGTGGAATGGAAAATCATTGACATTAGGTGACTTAATCTTATTTATATCTTAAAAGTATTTTTCTAATCACTGTGTTGGTGGACTACAGATTTTCCAAACACATTTTTTGTGTTTTTGTCTACTGGAGCATATCCACTGTTATTCCTCTTTTAGGTCTTTGGCATTTATCTGTCCCACTCAGTCAGGACTGGGCTTTGGAAGTCTTTATTTTTATTTATTTATTTATTTTTTGGTGGTACTGGGGATTGAACCTAGGGTCTTATGCCTGTTAATCAAGTGTACCACTGAGCTACAGTCTCTGTATGTATGTATGTGTATATGTATTTATTTATTTATTAGACAAGGTCTAGATAATTTGCCTAGGCCTTAAATTTGTAATCGTTCTGTCTCAGCTTCTTGAGTTGCTGGCATAGACTTGTGCTACTACGCCTGGCATAGACTTGCTTGATATGTCTGGAATGGTATTAGGAGAATGCAGCAGGAAATGAGCTCAGAATATAATGGGAAACCAGACAGTGTAGGACTTTTTGTGTAATAAGGAGTCTAGCTTTTACTCTGAGTAGAATGGAAAACCATTGGGATGAGGTGACTTAATCTTATTTATATAAAAACCTTAACATGGTACTCTGGGATGTTATTGTTAATCAGACTAGACATGAACCTTGAATTACTGTGCTTGCTATTCTTTGTTGTCTGTGTAGTTGTAAAATGTGATTTTCTCAGTTTAGTGAATTTTTAGGCAAAGATGTTTAAATAATTTACACTTAACAAATCACATCACCAGGTTTGGTAGAACGCTTAAGAATCCTCAGGTCTATTACTCACGTGATGTAGCTTTCTTCTCGTCTTTTTGAAAACAGTGTTATAAAAGTTAGTGATCCTGAAATCCTAATCATGTTAGTGCTAGTCATTCTTCTTAGATCAATAGTTGCAGGGTATGAAGAGTTAATTTCTCTTTCCTCACTAAGATCATTTGCGCAGAACTTGTTTTGATGGAAAAACTGCTTATAAAAGGGGGGCTTTGTTTTATAGGTCTTAGAAAGGACTTTCAATTTTGGACGTAGGTGATTACTATAGGAAGTGGTCCCCGAGCAAAGTGCATAGTTAGCACATTGCCCAACTTGTATTCCTTCTGAGATTTTCTTCTAACGTAGAGGACATAAACTGGCATCATGCAGCTCACAGACCTTTCTGTGTGTTGCGTACAGGGTTGAGATTTTTAAAAATTAGTTGCCTATATTTAAAACTTCAGAGATTTTACATGAAGTGCCAGATCTTCAGTTTATCTTCAAAACATGGGAGTTAGGGCTGTGATAGACCTACCTTATTAATTGGATGATGGTTGTCTGCAACTGAGTATCATTTGGCCTGTTTAACATGGCCTCTCCAGTGCTCCATGTTAACCTGGCCTACTTCACTCACTGTCTGACCTGTCTCTCACCTAGAGATATTTGATATTAGAACTCTTGCTCCAAATCATTTGGATTTATATATATCTGAGTCAAACCATGCAGATACATTTTTGTTTTCATAATTTAAAGACAGTTTTTTTTTTTTAACATGTTAAGAGCATTTCAAGCTAAACAATGGAAAAGGCTTGAAGTGGGATACATAAGAACTGCCAATCAAAAGGTGACAGCAAATGAAAATTATTTCTTATGCCTTTATATTCTTGACATAAAGCTCTCACCTTAACCCCAATGCAAGTATGGAAATGATAGTCTACAAGGACAGTCCTAAAAGTGCCCCCCAGACCATCTGGAAACGTGTAGTAATTATAATTTCTCAGACTCTGCCCCAGACCTACTGAATCTCTGGAGAAAACACCCAGTGGTATTTTTGTCTGCCTACCTGTTGACTCTAACCCATGAAAGTCTATCTAAAAGATTTTTAGAATGCATTCTGCCTTCATATAAGCTTCTTTTTTTTTTTCTGCTAGTACTATAGATATGCAGAGAAAAGAATGTGTTCATATTTCTTAACATTGTATGATTATTAAATTGATTTTTTACTTCTTTTAAGCCTCCTAATTCTTATCACAGGTACTGATGAAGTGCCAAAAATATGAAAAAATGTATGTCTGTAAATCACATTGGAAAAGAAAGAACTCATCCATTGGAGAAAGTTCTAAATAATCTCCTTAAGATTAATGAGGATATGTGTCAGACTAGCTAGCATATCCCCTTAACGGCCTCATAGAACAGAACAGATTTTCTGATTCCAGACATGCAGTATTTTAACTATGAAAACAGATACTCTCTTTCCTCTTGAGAAGGCAGTTGTTATTTTGAAATAAACTTGAAATAATTTAATCATAGTGGCAGAATTTGATACTGACAAAAGATGCATATTTTCGTGAAACTGAATATTTGTCCCATTTCTAAAATTGAATTATTTCCCAAGTTGAAAAAACAAAAACTCAGACTCTCCTAATGTTTGAGATATGTAGTGATTAAAGTGAAAAAGGGTGCTTGAAAATACAGCATTCTCTAAAATTGATTTCATATTTAATAAACATCACATTTTTAGAAAATAATAATACTTTTATGAGAATTCAGACCATCTCATTTTGTCCATTTCTAATGTCACAAAGAGCTATAAACTTAAATCCAGTTTTGCTTACGAATCTTCAAAAAATAATCTGTGATACTTAAGTTTAAGATAAGTTGCATGTCAGCAATGTTGAACAAGATAGACAAGGCTCAAGGCTTATACATTTAAGAGTTTGTAGTGATGAAAATTGACGTAAGTAATCCAGTAAATACGTCAGTTCAGGCAATAATGACTAGTTTACAAAAGCGTAGTGATGAGATAACATGGGGTAGGCCTGTGGAGAGATGGGGCATTCCACTAAGACAGGAGCAGGTAAGGACAGCAAGCCATAGTGAGGAAGAGAAAACAATCAGTGGCTGAGCAGGACCTACTTGCAGGACCTAGTTGGAATGTGTAAGGCAAGAAAAATACACTGTGACTAGAGCTGAATGACTTTCTAGGACAAGAATCTAAATATAATTGCATCAGTAATCACAGAAAATATTGAGTGCATTCAAATCACCTATTAAAAATAGAAACTTTGGATTAAAAATAACTGTCAAAATTCAGCTAAAAGCTACTTTTAAGAGATATAAAATAAAATATCACCAAATAGTTGAAAACAGAAGAATGGAAAAAAAAATATACTAGGCAAATACATACTTAAAGTGAAATAAGATTTGAAAGACTATTATATGAGAAGGAGATGTATTTTATCTTGGTGCAAGGTATACTGGTCCAGAAGATACAAGCCATGAATCTATATGAAGCATATATAGATATCTGAAATTGACAGAAATGCAGTACAAGAAAAAATGAGAAAATCACAGTCATAATTAAGTATTCTTGAGTCATAATGGACTTAAGTATTATTTTCTCAAGAATGACATTTCAGGCTAGGAGCATAGTTCAGTGATAGAGTGAATGCTCAGCACATGTGAGACCTTGTTCAATCTGGATCACCAATGAATGAATGACATTTCAGCTACAAAGAACTCAAAACCACTGCTAATGCAGTTAACAAAAACAAAAACTAGAAAAGACTTTCAAGTGAAGTTAAGCTTTAAAGACATATGGAATATTCACAAAATTTGGCTACGTTTTAAAGTACTGAAAAAGAAATTGACCTCAGCATAGAAATTATACAGGCTGTATTCACTGACTATATCTCAATAAAATTAGAGATCAACAATAAGAAAGTAGTAAAGCCATGTTTTTCTACTTGGAAATGTAAAAATGTCAATGCAAATGATTCTTTCTTTAAAGATAAACAAAAATTATAAACTGCTTATGAATGAATTATAAAAACTCTAAAAAATTTGTATTTCCTGTAATTAAGGACCTGTCAGATATGGCAAAAAATGGGACTCACAGGAAGATTTATAACCTTAAGTGCATTTTCTAGTTAGGACGCAAGAAAGATTGTAAGTAAACTGAAAATAGGATAAAGATAAAAACAAAATTTAATGGAGTTCAAAACAGAAAGTTGATTAGGAAAACCAAAGGCTGGTTTGTTGTAAGGATTTGACATTTGAAAGACTTGAATAAGTTCAGAAAGAGTGTGTAGATCAGCAGAGGTTTGAGGCAACATGATTGGCTTGAAAGCCCATCCTCCTAACCATCTGTGTGGTGTGGCCTCTCTCTGTAGGCTGTTTTGGTAAATTCTTTTATTTTTAATTTATTTCTGTTTTGATCACCTCTTGGCCTTTTGGCTAAGTTGAAGTGTAGTATCTATTTTGTTCAGTTACTTTTTTTTTTTTTTAGGTATTGAGGATCGAACTCATGACCTCACGCCTGCCAGGCAGGCACTTGTGCCACTGAGCTACATCCCTGGCCCTTGTTCAGTTACTTGCAGTAGCATAATTTTCAAAAAAAGTACAAAAGTCTTGTATTTCTTTGATTAAATTTATTACTAGCTATATATTCATATTTATGTTTCGGTCAGTTCTTTTAGTTCATAAATTTCTTTTATTAAAAAATGTAGGAGCCCAGAAAAGAGCAAGAAACCCAGGGAAGGCATCCAGAAATCTCATTTGAAGTATGTTTTGAAAGATGAATAGGAATTTTCTAGCAGCAAAAAGGAGAAGACATTTTGGCCTTAAAACTGTGTGTTTTGCTGGGGTGTATGGTGGAGATGCTGGGTCTTATGGCATGGCCAGGAAACTAACTGCAGCATGCGGACGTGGGGTCTGAACAAACCAGGACAGGGACTAAAGTAAAATTCTTCAGCCGAAGAATGAGTGTCTACTATACTCATTCATTCTGGGCATTTTTGTTTTTAGTTTTCCTAAAATTATCAGAGAAATTGAAAATAGAATCCCAGTGCAGCTCAGATCTAATATGCCTCTGAAGTTGTATGATAATGAGCCCATCACACTGTAAAGCCAGCGAACTAGTATTTCAGAGTTAATTTGATGAAAATAACAGAATCTGAGCAAGATTAATTATTCAGATTCTCTGGATAGTTACATCATTCAGTTCTCTTTATAGTAGGGAAAGATAAATTTTAGTTTGAAGTTTTGCCCTAGGCAGTTGACAACAACCTGTGTTGTCTTAAAACTTTGTCTTAACTGTTCAGGACTCCAAATCTGATTGTAAGTTGAGATTTCTTTGAGTTTTTATAAAGAAATACTACTGAATTGCCAAAACATGGTCAAATAGTCATTGTTTAGTAGGTCATACTTTTTGCTTTTACTGTATACTTTGGAAATTAGACATTTGGTGGCAAGTAAAAACTACCACTAACTTGTTTATAATTTAAAATCATAATGAATTTGGAAGCAGAGATTTTTCATTTACTCATGCTTAATATTATCAAGGACATATCTTTCTGTTGTCTGGGAACCTAGATCTCTATAACTTAAAACTTTTATCGGCCATTTTATAAAGACTAAAGAAAGATAGACCAAATACTGTCTTTGAATTTGTCCATTTGTTTCCAAATGAGTAAAAAATAATTAGTACATATCCTTAAATATACCAGCCTCCATTGTAAGATAAAATCTAATAAAGTTCCTTCCCATGACTCAGCTTCAAAAATCATTAACTTAAAACTGTTCTTGTCTCATTACCTTCCACTATCGTTATTCCTTGTTCTCACCTCTTGATTATTTAAAGTAAATGAAAGCAGGCACATATCATTTCTAAACATTACATATATCTGTAAATGATTAAATACCTCTTTATAATTATACTTCTATTACACCTTTAAAAATTCTTAGTGTTATAAAATGCTTGTCACTGTTCAGTTTTCCCCAATTATACTTTTTTAATATTTCGGTTGAATTAGAATCCAAATAGGATTTTATATAGTACAATTGACTGATCCTTTCTTAAACTGCTTTTACTTTATAGCTTCCCACTGTCACTACTTTGTGATATTGTTAAGAAACTGGTTGTAGTCGAACTGGTTGTTATTTCCAACAATCTGGACATTTCTGATAGAATCTAAGTGATAACTGTTTAATATGTTTCCTGAATTTCTACCAACTGATAGTTAAATGTAGAACAGGAGTTCTCAGGATCCTTTCACTTTTGTGAACATTAGTGAGGGACCAAGGATTTAACTCAGTGCCTCAAGCACTTGCCTGCTAAGCGTAAAGTTGTGAGTTTGATTCCTGGTACCAAAAAAAAAAAAAAAAAAAAAAAAAAATTTGATGAAGACTAGAGCTTGCCTTGCAGGAGGTCCTGGGTTCAGTCTGCTTGGAGGAGCAGAGACAAAAAGCAAAGCAAAACAAAACCAAAAAACACAGTTGAGGTTCTCAAAAAACTTTTACTTATGTGGGTTATATTTCTTCATATTTTCGGGGCTGGGGATTTACCTCAGTGGCATAAGTGCCTTCCTGGCAAGCACAAGGTCATGAGTTCGATTCCCAGTACCGAAAAAAAAAAGTGAATATTTCTTCATATTTTCTGAGTTAGAAATTAAAACTGAGAATGCTAAAATAATTTTTGTAAACTCATACATTAATGTAAATGTGTTTATGACAAATGGTCCATAGTCACAGAAGCAAGTGAGAAAAATAACATTGTTTTAAATCTGAATGGCTTAATAGAAGACAACTAGATTATCATTTTCTGTTTTTGCATTCAGTCTGTCATAATATATAGTTTGGGTTGAAATATGTGAAGAAAGTCTGGCCTACCAAAGATGTGAAATTGGGAACGAGGAAGGGACAGTTTAATAGGCTTTTTTTTATATCATATATTTGAACTCAGTTGTGGTTTCATAAAGGTTTGTTGCAGTGTGGAATCTGAAACTATGTCAATGAACTTTTCTTACTCTGCATATTAAAATTCTATGGCATATCTTGTGTTTTGAATGGAATATTTACTTGTGTTGTAACATCATGCCTTGGTCATTTGGAAAACACTGGTTCACTGAGGTCCACAGATTTTTCCAAATGTTGGCACATTTTAGTATACAGTATGTAGAAAGATTCATATTCCTAGAAATTATGACTAATCTCATCAGAAAGCTAAGTGAAAGGAAATTATTAAACTTTACAGTGATGGAATAGGTTTTTCAAAATTCTATTTTTTGTTTGAAAATTTGAATTTTAGGGCAAACTTGGCTCTTTTCTTTTAAGTGACAGTTTGGGATTTTCATTTTTAGGAAAATGTCTGTCAGATACTTGGGTCTGAATAACCACAATTTGTTAGCATATCTTTTCTATAAAAATGGTGCTTTATGGAAAAAAACAGCTGGTTGAGGTCATAGCTTAAAAGCTCAAATATTCTCCTAAAGAGGACCATCAAATTTCAGTTACAGTAGTAGTGCTGTATGTCAACTTCCTGTTTCAGCACAGGTACTGTTAAAAGACATGAACTTTAATAAAATTAATACTTTTTACTACCTCAAGAATGTTCTTTTTAAAAAAATCTTATTTTAAAGAAAATAAAACCAAACAAAATAAAGCAGAATAAAACCAGTCAAAACAAAACAGTAAAGTAATACAGGATTTCAAAACAGGGTACTAGACAACAGTGGCCTGGGAAATAGCTCAGTGGCACAACGCCTGCCTGGCAAGTGTGAAGCCATACAGATTTAAAACAATCCCCAGTACAAAAAAAAAAAAAAAAAAAACCCACAATAGAAAATCAACAGTGGCTATCATAATACTTCAAAATTGCTGCTCATATCATCAGACATAATAAAATCAAACAACACAGAATAAAACCAATCAAAATAGAACACTGAAGAAAACAAAACAATACAGTGGAGCAAAACAAAACAGAGAGAACAATACTGGATTTCAAAAGCAAGACACAAGGAAATCCCCCATAGTTGCTATATTGCATATTGTTATTCTTGGAATATGTGCTCAGACTACTGGCTTTAGGCCTGCAAAATCAAAATCAAACAATACAAAAATTAAGTTGTTTTTGTACCTCAGTTGCTATCAACTCAGCCTGTGATCCTGTGAATCAGCCGGTTGCTTACGGGGGCTGGGAGGCGGGGGTGGGTAGAGGAGCAGGAGGACTCCTTATCTCCCAGCCTGCACACCAGCTGGCTCATGGGAGGGGCAAATTGGCTTCTTATTTCTCTTCTCCTGGCCCCACATGGCCACTGCTGGCTCATGGGAAGGGTGAATTGACTTCTTATTTCTCTTCCCCGCTCCACATGGCTGCTACTCCCTCAAGGATATTCTTAAGGAATTTATTTTTAAAAAGCATATCATGTGGTTATAAAGAATGCAGTAATTGCTAACCCTGCTAGGTGCCACTTTTGGATTCATACTGAGACTAGTATATAAGCACAGTAGAAAATAATGTCTTAGGGTTGACATGAAAACAGTTTAATCTTGCAGATTCTCCTAAGGAGAGTGAGAGACCTTCCACAGATCTACATATCATAATTTGAGAACTGCAGATCTGAAAGTGTGATCAAACTCAGTTTTGGGAGAGTTTTTTTGGCAAACATATGTCATAGGTTTTATGTATACGTCCATCTGGAGGTTCATAATGTCTGGGTTTGTGGCTGTCTCTCTTTCACTATTGTTAAAAGCAGTTGATGTTCATTGCCTAAATGTTATTTGATTGGAGGATACAAAACGATGGCATTTGAGCATCCTTGCCACATTTATTAACGGAAATACTTCTGAACTTAAGTGTTTCTTTATGAAGATATTCTCATGTACAATTTATATAGAAAAGACAAATATATATTTGATTTCCCCTTCACTGTTTTTCAAAATAAGAAGTTGGTTCTATACCATATTCCAAAGATAACTATGATTTTTCATACTATTATGTATTTATAGATTTAGAAATATTTGATGAGTTTTAGTCTTTTCATTCTTTTTATGTAAATGGATACACCTATAGTCCATATTCTTTTAAAAGATTATTGTCAATTAAGTTTATTAGTACACGTTAGGTATTTTCTGTTTTTTTTTTTTTTTAATTTAAATTGTTTCATCTTGATATGTCCCAGGGCTTTTAAAAGTCTGTTTTATTGAGGCATGATTTTATTTCCAGTACTGAGTTCTTGAGTCCAGAAATAAAAGAAATAAGATTGAACTCAGGAATATAGGTGCAGGGAAGGTTTTTTTGGGATTCTGGCTTGGCTAGAGTCACAACTGTGATGAAGAGCAAATCATGCTGGTGGCTTCCTAAATAAAAGAAAGGGGTGGCTAACAAAGGAGAGGTTCTTGCCAGAAATTCAGGTTCTCTATGCAAATGTGGGATTTGAGTTTGCAGATGACGCTGAGTCCTGACTGGCCAAGTTTTGAGTCCAGCTAAGCGGGGCAGCTCATCTGTCTCTGTCAGCTTTGATAGTGGGGTAAGTGAGGCCAGTTTTCAGATTGATCCTGTCTTGCATCTGTGTGGTAGGATGTGTTTGTAGCTGTTTTTTATCTTTTTAAGTCTAGGGCTGTATGTGAGCCCCAAATCCCCATTTATGTCCTTTTTGGTTTTACTATGAAAGCACAGAATAGGCACAGTCAGTGTAGGTCTATTCCTGGGGATTTTGTCATTCTGCTCCCCTTTGGGTGGTTCCTGATAATGTCATCCGTACTTTTCTAGAGCTTCCTTTGCTTTCTAGTATGGTGAACTATTCCAGTTTATCTTCTGCATTTCTTATACCAAACCTGGAAACAGCCATTTTTTTAAGCACTCTAGTTCTTTTTATTGGAAATAGTCTTTAGAGACCACGATCGGATAGAAGGTATGCTCACTACAACTAGGCCATTTTTTTCCTAGGGCTTTTTAATAAACAAAATAGAGGTGTTGTTTGTTTGTTTGTTTTTTACAGACTCCTGAATTCTTATGTTATTTTCCATATCGATTGAATGCAATAGATTTTTTTACTTAACAACTTTGATCTCACATTTATCATTCCTTTTGCTCTAGCATGTTAATGCTTGCTTTACATTCCACACTAAAAATAGCAGCCTCAGCATAACAGCACCAGCAGCTTCCAGCAGCAGTTGTGGGAAACAGCTGTGTTCTTTTGTTCTTAGGACAGATCCTAATGAAGATACACAGGTGAGTTACTGTGTATTACAGCTATGCGTAATAATTTCTGTGTGGATGTGCCATACACCAGGCTTTTCCCCCTCTCTTTTTAGGTTTTGCTTTTTTATTGCTTTACTTTATATTTATATAACTTATATGCTTCCAAAAGCAAATTGACAAGACAAAGTTTCTGAGATTTAGTTTATTCCTCTTTTTCCTCTCATTCTTTTTATTGTTGTTTTGGAGTTTACACACAAACATACATATATTTGTACTCCTATTCTGAGGAAGGAGTAGTGTGTTACACACATTTTTTCTACCTTTATTTTCATTTCACTTAACTATGCGTCCTTAAAATCACTCCATAGCAATGTGTACCCGTCACTCCTTTTTTTCTTGATGCTTAGTACTGTTGAGAGTTTATCCAACCAGTTTACTACTGATTAGTATTCAGATTATTTCCAGTGATTTTAAAGTTCATTGTTTCATAAAGCTTTTAAAAACAGGGAATGATACTTTTTATAATTGTTGTCTTTGGCTTTTTTAAGGCTCTTGGTCTTTGCCCTTCAGTTTTGAGGGGCACGTTACATATTTTAAGCCTGTTTAGTTTTTTTTTTTTTTTTCACTGTGAGAAGTAGATTTATTCAGATGTATCTCTTTGCCACAATCTGGTGCTGTTTATGTAAACAGGCTAGCCTTTGAGAATAATTTAATCATAACACTGTGTGTTACAGGAAAATGAGCAATCTTCTGGCAAACATCCTTTGTCGGCCTGCCCTGGGCATCGGAATGTTGCCAGGTTAGTGTTAACTATGAAAAAGTCCTGGAGGCCTGGAGTTCCTAATTGTTATAATCAGAACCGGACATTTTTAAAGTTTGGATCCCATTACCACCCAAGTGCAGATTTGGTTGTTACTTTAATTTTGCTATAATTTGAAGTTAGAAAGGAAAAGGAAAAACAGCCCTAAGTTCAGTATTGTCTGTTCTTCATCAAGAAGCTCCCAGGGACGGGAAGATGTTTTATAATCTTTTTATCCATGATCAGATGCGCTATCCATCGAGCCACAGGCCTGTGGTATTTTACCTGAAAGGTATTTTAAAATGAGAATTTAGAAATCTAGAAAACAAAGTTTTTAATTTTTAGCTGAAGCAAATATACATTTTTTGCTTATTACTAGGCCCACAGCCATGACTGAGTTGTGGTCTCATTTACCTAGACATCTGTCTTTTGCTCTTCTTCCTCTGAGCTGTCAAAGATACTTTCTCAGCTTCTCCTCCCTTTTTTTTTTTTTTTTTTAACTTGGGCTCTTGGGAGGTCAGTAACTCACATTTCTGGAATGTGAAATGTTAAGACAAAAGAAAAGTAAAAATTTTTTACCTCTATCCAAAGAAAAAGTCTCTAGTAGGAGGCACTATTTCCTTATATTACACAGTGCTCTGAAAGAAAAACATGGTGTGGGACACCTTTTATTACCTGGGGATATGTCCCTCATGTCCTTTCCTTCTCCCAGCACAATCACTTTACTTACTAAGAACCCTGATGTCTGCTACTCAGATGAAATACAGCACAATCAAACTTTTTTTTGGTCTTTTGACAAGTTTACTTCAAGTACTGGTAATTCTTGAATGGAAGGAAGTTATTCTTTCTTTTCTTTATTTCACTATTGGAGTTTGATTATGGAGATTTTGAACCAACTATACGGAGAGATATTGAGAAGTTGATTCAAAGAGGCAAAGACTGATTTGGTACTTTATTGTATTGTTGCTCAAGAAAGCAGAGCACAACACAGGCCCTTGGTTTTTCTATCCCTAAACGTTTTTTGACTGAAAATGTTAGATTTCACTTTGTTAGACAGTTCTATAAAATTACAGCTGAGTTTCTTTGTATGTAAGTAGATTATGTCACAGTACCAGGTAACTGCACCTCTAGTTACACTATAATTGGTCCTTAAGATCACTAGAGTCAAACTTTATGGTTAAATATTGACTTTACTATTTGCTGAGTTGCTTTAGGCCAGTTTTCTTCTTTCTGAGCTTCATTTTCCTCATCTGCAAAGTGGAGATGATACTAGGACCAACGAAATCGATTTTAAAGTGTTGATACGAAAATTAAATGGAGTAACCATATAAAGTGACTGTCATGTATTAGAGACTTTATAAATGGCAGTTTCATTTTCTTTCCCTTTCTTTTTTGATACATTGTCCGTGGTATAAATATCAGTTACCGAAAGTTTTTTCTTCAGTGATTTTCCCCTGCCTTCCATTAAAAAACTAGAGATACATTCCCAAAGAGAACTTCCTCCTGTAAGGGGCTAGTTTAAAAACTGCTCTAAAACTATTGCTACAATAGTTGGAAATTGATTACCAAAGTGTTTGTGATTATACTTTTTAGAATTTTCCAATTCCTTCTCCATTATTCACTTTTTCTTATATTTCTATTCAATATAATTTTTCTTTCTACGCACCTCTGCTTTAATGAACTGTGGATGTTTTCTGATACTGGACTACTTCCATTACAATTACATAGTTTTGCCAATAGAGGCCGCCCTTTCACTTCATGTGTGTCTTGTTTAGTGTGTAGACTATCGTTAGGGCAGACCAGAAGGTTGTCAGGTAAAATGGGTGATAAAATTAATTCACCCATAGGACATTGTATGAAGTGAGCTTCCCATGAAGATAGAAGTACTTCATGTCAGTAGAATGTACATTAAATTACATCAGAAGAGACCCTTTTTTTTCCTTTTTTTTTTTTTTTAAAAGACCCTTTCTTTAACTGGGACCTTCAGTGAGGAGCTCTCTTTGAATTTTAGGTTTATGGTCTGTAAAAATCAAGCATAATACTACCCATCCTGCTTCTTCAAAAGGTTGGAGGAAAGATCAAATGAAATGTAGGATGGGTTATTTGAACCAAGTTGAAAGTGGCACAATTCTGATAGCAGAGAATTGTAAGGCTATATTTGTTTTGGGTTTATTGTGTATTACTCACTTCACATTTCATTTTACTTTTATAAAAAAAATTACTATTTGTTCTTTGAATGAGAGCAAATAAACCAGAGACAGGGCATGACCAAGAAAGCAGTTAAGTCCAGACTTCTGGTATGCTTCCATTTGCTGTTGATAGTAGTGTGATCATCACTTAATATGTAACATTAAAGGTAATGCAAAAGTACATTAGTATTTTGTTATCTGATTCGGTGATACTTACGGTGCTCCCACTAGGAAACAAGGCAGAGTTTTTTATCCTTTTGTATAGTTTGAAGAACAGAATTCCAGAGGCTGTCTTTGTCTGTCTGTCTGTATCTCTGTCTCACTCTGTGATAGTCGGAGCACTAAGGTATATTCTAATCCATCTATTTATTTTTTTTTTAAATACTTTAACTTTTGAGGCAGAGTCTTGCTAAGTTGTCCAGGCTGGCCTCGATGTTGGCAGTCCTCCTGCCTCAGCCTCCCAAGTAGCTGGAATTATAGGCATGCATTACGTTTTTGAAAGAGTTGTAGGGGCTGCCTATTGGAAACTTGCATGTTGTCCCCCTTGGTAGTGTACTTGGCTGAATAAACTGTTACCTTTGCTTTTGTTTTGGTTTTTTTTGAGAAGCATCTTATTATATAGTTCAAGCTGGCCTTGAACTCAACAGTGATCCTCCTGCCTTAGCCCCCTGAGTGCTCAGATTATAGGTGTGTGCCACTAAGTCTGGCTCCTTTGCTCTTACCCTTGCCTGGGTAAATTTTTTTACTGCTCACGTCACTGGCTTAGGCAGTCTTACATAACTATAATGTTCCTACTTTGTCCCAGAATCAGGTCTAGAACTCAAATTTCCAGATTCCTTCACATTTCTGTTAACTTTTGGGTGTTTTCTGACGTGAAAACAATAATACCATGAGCACCTGCGAGGTATTTAAAGAGTATTACAAGTCAGGCAAGAGAATTGTTCTTAGATAGTATATGATGGGGACTAGATACCCAGGGAGAATGGTTTTAGATTTATTTCATATCACTGTAAACTTTGTGACATTATAGCAGTATTTATCATTGACTTAAAAATTTTTATTAATCAGAACACAATGCAGATTGACAAGCTGTGAGTCTTTCATTTAAGTAAATATTTTCCATATTGGAATAGTTTAATTATTACATTTTAAAAATATATTCTTCGTTTACTTTTGAAACCATGGGTTTTATAAAAATTTCATTATTGTGACAGAATGTCATGCTAACTAAAAGGGCATTATTTTAAAAACACTTGACTTTGACCATATGTAACCTCTTTGAAAACAAAGCCACTCTACTGTGGAGGAGGCCTAGTGGCCGCAGCAGACCCTTGGTGTGCTTTCTCGTGCTGTCTTGTCACAGTGTGCCTGTTAGTCTCACTCAGGCACTCGTTTCCCAGTTTTTCTTGTCATAACCTGTAATCTACTGTCTGATCTGTATAGTCTTTCCTGTTAATTTCCTTTTTCACACTAATAAAAGGAACTGAGTATTTCTTAGCAATTTTTATATTGGCTCTCATTTTCCTATTTTTCATTTTATTGGCAGGGATGCTTACTATCTTAAGACTGGGTTGTAGAATTTGGGAAGGAAATGATAAAAATACTAGTTATTGCATTCTTAATAAATGTAGAGTTTTAGCTCATTTTTTCTCAAACTGTCTCTGCACCTATGCCCAGTAGGGCTTATTCCCACTCATTTAGCAGTGAGTCTTGGAGGCACTAGGTGACATGTCATCTGCAACACATGATGCATAAGTTTGTTAGGTTTTAAATCCAACTTTTCTGATGTCAGGATCATTATTTTTCTTAGAATAACACACATGTTTGCGTGGAAAGCATTATATATGTGCTGATGGTGAACATGTGCCTAATTCAAATGCTGCCTATTTTTTCTCTGATGTACCCAACATTTGGAGGATAACCACAACATATAGGGCCTCAAAATGTGTTGTCATTTGAACATATTGTACATTCTTTACTGAACTTGCCAGAGCTTTTCAGATTTATATTTTGTAATAACTTCATCTGTGCACATAGAAACTTTTTAATTGGACTATAGATTTGACAGATGTGGAATTTAGGTTTTTTTTTCCCTTTCATAAAACTTTAGTAGAAAACATTGCTTGGAATTGCGGTGTTGGGAATCCCCTAGATCAAAATTAGATAAAGCATAGTAAGCATTTAGCAAAAGTGCCTGGCATTTCTACTCTTTATTATTGATATGTGGGTTCCTCTCAGAGTGATGGCTTACATCTAGCTAAAGAAAACAGTGGATCAGGAATCAGGTCTTTACCCTGACAGTCACTAGCTGTATGTCCTTAATCAGTCCTGCTGACTTTTTGAGGGCTCTGTTTCTTCAGCTGCTGGTAGGACTTCAAAAGCACATATATTGAAAAGTCTTCAAGGACGCTCAAGTCTCTGCATCTTTGTTTGCTAATTGTTAAAATATTTCATAGGAGTTATATGACTCTGAAAGTGATAACCTGTGTAAAGCAGGTAGACTTTTCCCCTTTGTCCTTTGTAAGTGCTTTGGACACTCAGAAGAATAAAATAAACCTAGAGGGAGGATAACTGACCAAGAACCAGATAGATCTTGTCAATCCTGGCTTCACTATTAGGAGATGTGTAACCCTGGGCAAGTTGCATAATTTAGAATGAATATACTAACCACATTTACCTCAGGGTGATTGAGATTACTTTTTATTTTTTATTTTTGGTACCAGGAAGGACCTCATACTTGCCAGGCAGGCACTGTGCCACTGAGCTAAATTCCTGGCTCTGGGATTAAATTTTTAAATGCTTATAAAGTTTTAGCAGAGTGCCCAACGCAGAGTGGTTTTTCAGTACAGGTTATATATATGTGGAACACTTAGGTGGAAAAATTGATGAATGCCCAGCAAAGGAGACAACTTGAAGATTAGACTTAATGATTAGATGGTCTATTCCCACAGAAGGAGATAGGAGGAAGCTGTAACACTTCCTTCACATTTTGCTAAGTACACTGCCAGGGCAGCTTCCACTTCTTAGCTCAAATGTTGGCTTTGAAGCATTTATTTAATACCTAAGTGAGCTGACTTTGGTTATGACTTTCTTGTTCTTGGAGTTTAAGTAGTAAGTATACTGAATGAAACATTGATAGACTATGTTTTCTCTGACCAGATTGTTTCCCTTCCATGCTTGCCTATAGAAGCTGTAAGATTGGGATAGGTCTCTCTCACATTTTATTTTTCAAAATAGTTTTAACCTTGGTAGTATATTGGTAATATGAAATAACTCAAGTAAGTATCTGTGAGAGAGACAGACCCGGACACAAAATACAGAGAGCTCCGTGGGAGCTATCAGCTATTGGGTGCTCCTGGTGATAGAGCTGAGTTCCTTTTGCACACATTGGAGCCAAAGGTGGTCAGGTGCAGGAGGAAGGGCAAACTCAGTTCCATTTGATAGACTCACCATTCACTTCCATTTGCTCTTTGGAAACAATAATGTGAAAACTATTGTGGAATTTTGTAACCTTCATACACAGCATGTTTCTAGTGTGAGTTTTAAATATCTTAAGGGAGTGGTATTTAAAATAAAATAAAGTCAGGAGATTTGCTTTTCTCTCCCAAATACTTTTATTCCCAGATAATGGAAGGACCAACCATATGATTATTTTTACACACTGGCGAGAAATGTTTCATTCCAGATTCAAGTGGAATTTTTCCACTTTTGGAAGTGCTGCTAAGGCTGTAATTATAAACTACAACCATTCCTGGGCTAATTTAAAAACAGTTCCTGGGATGAATTAAGATCTCGCAATGAAAATACTATGTACAATCTGTCACTTATCTGTGGCAACTCTTTTTGGTACTGCCTGGTTAGTGGAAGTTTACTGAAGGAATATTTAACAATTGCATGAATTCAGCACTTAGAATAGTGCTTGAGTTTGTGGTATTTGATCAACATGAGTTTCATAGTAACGTGGAAGGTGTGTGATGCACAAGATTTCACCTTTTTTTCCTTAGCATTCCCCTTTTTGTTTGTTTTGTTTTTTCTTATGGAAACAGAAAATCCAAGAGGAAAGCCTGAATTAGTTTTTTTCATTCTCTCTTTTTTTTTTTTTCTTTCTTTTTTGTGTGTGGGAGATTGAACTCACAACTTTGCGTCTGCCAAGCAGACACTTAGCTGCTGAGCTAACCCCCTGGCACCTCATTCCCTAACTTCTGACCTCTACTCTATCACTCCATTTCTTTCCCTTTCCTCTCCATGTACTTTGTCTGAGTCTAACCAGAGTGAATGACTGAAACTTCAAGGAAAGCTTCATGTTAGACTAGTGGACCTCTAAGGTTGGAGCAACCCTGAGAGTCTGTGGTAGCACGTTAGTGCAGCCTTGTAACTACTCACCACTGTGCAGTAGATGTGCAGTAGAGTGGGTGAGTATTCAGCACGCAAGCTAAGGCTGGCTGCAGAGAGAACAGGCAGCAGCGCCTACTCCATGACTGTAGATTGATCACACATCACCCCAGGGATGTGTGGGTGCTGGTGACTGGAGAGCCACATTGGCTATATTTTGTAATTTGCATCACTGAAATGAACTCTTTAGTTCACTATACATCTCACCACCGCCTCTATATTGTTTTAGAACTGGCCTTTTGAGGTTATTTCTATCACCTGTGCCAGGTCTTGAAAACATTTGTATTTGTGACCTGTGACTTAACTAAGGTTCAATTCATGGATATTTTAGGTAGACACTGGCTTTTAATGCTGATAAACATCGTTGTAATGAACATCTTTGTGTGGTATGTCTGTAGGATTAGCTTCTTCAAGTAGAATTACTGGATAAAACAATCTATAAACTTGAAATTGCAATACATATTGTCAAATTTCACTCTTGTTTTTTGGTACTAGTTCGTATTGTTTCTCTAATTTTCAACAAATTCTTTATTTTTAGGAATCATATCAAGTATGATTATGAACATTTTAACATGTGGTAAAGATTACTTGTCAGTTTTTAAAGTATAGATGATATGTACAGTGTCCAGATATTCAAAAGTTTTAAATTTTTATTTTCCTTTGTGGTTTTTGGAATTTTATGTTATGTTTAGAAGAGATTTGCTTATCTAAGGATATTAAAATATTAACCCCTACTTCATTTTAGAGCTTTTCTTTTTCAATATTTTCTTTTTCAATATCTAGACAATACCTGTCTAGTATTTGTATTAGTGTTAATAATAAGGTAGAAATTCATCTTTACATTTTTCTTTATACTTTTGCAAACAACCAAAAATTTTAAATACATCATTAATTTGAAATTACTGAATCTAGATAGTGTACCTAAAAGCAACATATTTTTACATATAGAAAAGTTTCCCCTTTAGAGTCTGAATTTTAATATTTTTCTGCTTTTAAAACCTCTAGAAAGATCTGTCAACAGACACCCTGTTGTTTTTGGGCATTAACTTTAATGCATCTCAGTTAGGCTGATTCTACAGAATTTGATCCAGGGTACTTTTTTGTCTTGATGCCTTTTGCCAAGCAAAATTGATTATTTCTAATCGAGGGCCGTTAGTGCTGGGTCAGGGAAAAAAAAAGTAAGGATGGCTTCCTAGGCTAGTTGCAGGTGATATAGGTTGGCATCGTGTACAGTGCTTTTTCTTCTTCTCTTAAGTTTCTTTCTGTTCTCTACTTACCTGTGGTTCATGCTTCTTTTTTAAGTACCTAGATTCCTCTTTTGTAATGATATCCTCCAAAATTATCATAGTACCTTTTAAATAAGAAGGTTGTCTTTCAGTCAGTAAACACTCAGGGAGACAGATTTTGCCACTGTGGTGGAGGTGGAAGTATGCACAGCAGTTAAAACTATCCGAGTCATTCTGTTAGGGTTTGTAGCCCCTGTACCTGCTATGTCACCTGTCTAACTCTCAGTTTCCTTGTTTATCAAAAATTGATAGGATCACAGTGACCTCATATGGTTGTATAACATGACCTATTTCTCTCTTTTCGAGTTGGTTTGTTCATCAAGGATATTACAGTGCTGTTTTTCTGTCCTAATAGTAAGAAGAATATACAGCAACTATAGATAGTTTAGAGATTGAAGAAAAGCTTAAAGAAGAAAATGTCTCTTAATTCTGAAACCTCCTACAGTAATAATTATTTACATTTTAATTTTAACATAGTTAACATTTAGTATTTTGGGCTTTTTTGGTTAGAGTTGAGATGTTTTTAGATCATTTCTAACTTATTAAGCCAAGCTTTTCTCCTTGTCCTCTCCTTGTGAGAGGGAGATAGGAGTTGAGCCTTCATGTTTGCTTGTTGGTTTTATTTTGATTTGCTTTTTGCCTATTGACTTATGTATGAGTTAAGCTAGAATTTTGAGTTTTAGATCCTGTGCTTTGGGCCTCTGCATCACCTTTTTGGAAAGGTGATGCCTGTTTGCATTATAACCTTTCTTGATGAATTTTTTTTCCTACTCCTGTGCTAGATGAAAGATGGAGATTATGATGAGTATTTAGGTCTCTGACCCTGCTGTGCCATGTACGTGCCCTGCAGCTAGCCAGGATAAACACCAGTTGCACGTTAATGGAGCTTTCACTGAGGTAATCGTGCTGAGCAGTTTCTGGTGAGAAGACTGTCCTAAATGTTCTTGACAGGGCACACTATTTTGGTTTCAACTTTTTATTTTTCCTGTAAAGCCAGGTTTAAAGTATGTTGAGACTGAACTCATTTGTACTTTGCAATATAATGAGATCTTGTTCTCTTTACTTTCAGAAAACCAGCCAAGAATAGCAGTCTGAAAAAGCCATATGTATTCAAAATTGCCAGGGAAACCTCCTGTGCAGATATGCTTTCTGAGAAACCACATGACAAATGAATGTGGGCTTTGTTTCAGATCCCACACTAGCCTGGTTCTGCTGGTGAATTGCACTCACTGATTTGACTTTGGTTTTTAACACAGTTATTGAAAGGGCACTGAGCACAAGATTTAAATGCTTGTGGTTTATGACCCCAGGAGGTTGCTTAGAACAATTTTAGCCTGTGTGAGCGTGAGGCTGTTTTTCTCTTCCTTTGTTTGGTTCTGAGACTGCCTGATCCAAGACTGTTTGGCAGCTGCCTTCTTCAGGGAGCTCTTAATGTTAAAATATAGGGTAATTTTTATCTTGAGTACAGAGTGAGCCGGGGAGCAGAGACCCCACTGGTTCAGAAATGAATGGATCCCAAAGACTTCAAACGTGTATCTCTGCAGCTTGGGTTCTAGGAAGGCCTGTGTCAAGATCCCTTTGCTTTACAGGAGGCATAGGTCACAAATCATGGTTTCTCATATATTTTAAAATACATTTGCATAAAGTTTCAGATTTTAAAATTTGCAGTATCTGGGGCTGGATATGTAAATTAGTGAGAGAACATCTTGATTATCCCTTTGAATTTGCTACTGCAGCAGTGCATGAGTCAGAGAATGTCAGATTTCAAGATTCAAAGGAGAAATTTTACAGTATTAACCAGCATGTGAGCCAGCTTCTGCTCTCTGTCTTTAACTGAGGCATCATGCAGTGTTTTTTTTATCACCTCTGGTCGTTTCTGAGAAGAAAGAGAATTCCCTAACTTGGAAGGTAGTCTGTATTATTGTTCAAAAGCTGTCTGTGGATATTGCATTTTAAAATTTTTGACCAAAATCTATTCCTAGACAACTTCTACCTGTGAAATTTTGATAACCTATTGCAAAGTTTACAAGTTAGCTCAGATTATCTGCATTTTTCATTTTACAGTTAAAGAAAGACAGTCTTTTCCCCCTAATAATTAGTATCCTGGTAAGTTGGCTTGAGTAGAATTTGCAGGCCATGTGCTAGTCCTTTGTTATGGAGGCAAACAACTAAATAACCTGTGCTGGTGTATCCCAGTGCTGCTCAGCTGAAGAGCTTTTGTTGGTGTCTTTGCACTTCATTTTCTCTCTACTTAACTGAATTAATATTGTGAAAGCACCCATAGTAGTTGTTGGATGATGTTTCATTAAAAGTACAGACTTGATTCAGGGGGAAAAAAAAAAAAAACAGTTTTACTGTCTGCCATTTGCTGACTGTTTAACTTCAGACAGAATGGATTATGTAATTCCCTAAACCTCAAATTCTCTGCATGTAGTGTGGTTAATTTTGGTTATAAAATTTAGTGCCAGTCTGCATTTGGTTGTCTCTAGACAACCTTCCTTCACCCATATTAACTTTATATAATGATGAAGAAACTTTGTGTTTTGTCAGAACTCAGCCATGTGGCTAGGACTGGAAATTGAGCATTAACTTTTTTCCTGTATCTATAGCAGTGATGGCGAATGTATTAGAGATTTCACTGATAATATTTTGCTGCAGCATGCAGGCCACAGGTTTGCCACCACTGTTCTATACACAAAGCATTGATAATATTTTGATTGTATCTACTTTCAAAGATTGTGTCTTTGTGTTACATATTTTTAACAGTTTAGTCCTAATAGTCCAGATTTCTTAATCCTTAGTCTTGTTTGATTTCAGTATAGGTTAATCTAAGTTTTTTTTTTTTGCCCTAGAAATAATGATTTCATCTTCATTTTTAAATGTATTGGAGCCAGGAATATAGCTCAGTGGTGCAAGCAAGAACCTGGCAGTTGCAAGGTCCTGAGTTTGATTCCCGGTAACCACACCCGGCCCCCCCAACCCCCTGTATCATTTTCTTTCTTCCACTTTTTTTGAGTTTATTCTTAATTTTTTGTTAATTGGACAGTTGAGCTTATTGATTCTTTAGTCATCCTTTTCTAAAATATGTACTTAAGGCTATAAAATACTGTCACTCATACATTTTCTTCTGGTACCTGGAATGGAACTCAGAACCTTGTGCTTGCCAGGCCGCCACTGTGTTGCTGAATTATTTCCCCAACCCCTGTTCACGTTTTTTTGAAATGTAGTTTTCTTGACTTTTCTCTTGTAAAGTCAGGTACATTAAGGTTTAACTTACTGTAAAATTTGCTCCTGGTAAGTGTACAGTTGATGAGTTTTGACAGATACATACAGATTTACAAACACTGTCATAATCAAGTGATAGTTCTCATGCTTTGTGCTTTTTTCCATAGGTTTGTCTTTTCTCACAACATTTAATGCAGTCGTACAATCTATTGCCTTCTGTGTTTGACTTCTTTCACTTAGCGGTATTGAGATCCATCCATGTTAATGTATGTGTCTGAGGGTGGTTCATTTTTATTGCTCCATAGTTTTAACTGTGTGCATGTACCAGACTGTGTTTATTCAGCGGTAATTTTCGGTGAGAGAAAATGAGAGTATTTTAATTCTACATTTAAATTATAAATGTACATGCCAAACTATTATGAATTTAAAATTTATCTTGGCATTTTTTAAAATTTAAACTTGTATTTGGGATTTAGTGCTTTGGGAGTTTTGGGTTTTTTGTTTTTTTCAGCTGTGGGGAAGCACATACTTGTGTATTCACATGAATGCTTTTTCCCTGAAACAAGTGTAGGTCTTTTCAGGAAATTAAAGCCAGGAAATAGGTTAAGAAAAGGAGCCTAATATAAACAAGTATTTCCTTCACTAAGAGTGTCGTAGGATTGATACAAAGTAGTACATTCTGAACTTAGACTAATAACTGACCTAAAAAACTTCAGACCAGAAACATTAATGACAATATGCTTACACAGGTAACAACCTTTCATGAGAGGAAAATAATGTATGAAAATTAAAATATATAAGTTCAGGTAATAAAGACTATAAACACAGACACATAAACATTACTTTAATCATGAACTTTATCTTCTCATAGTGCCTGTGACATCTACAAAGTGTTGTTCTCCCATTTCCTGCTTTTTATAATTCCAAGTTGTAAGTTAGACTCCAGGCAGTTTCTTTGCTTAAGATGCCTGTCTATTTTGGAAAACATTTGGGATCCCCATTTTGAGGAATGTATTCATATCAGAGTGTTTTTAATCATATTAAGTGTTTTTAATCATGAGTACTTATTCATATTAAGTGTTTTTAATCATGAGCTTATAGCTGGGAATATGGTGATCCTATTTTCTGAACTGAAAAACTAGGGCAGATGGTTTTTACAAAGAATTTTTTCTGTGTGATCTTATACACATTTGGAAAGTATTATCATGGCATAAATTAAGTCAGATTTCACTTTTTTTTTTTTTTTTGTCTTTTCCCTTATGAGTACTGGGGATCGAACTCACGACTGCCTGCTTGCAAGGCAGGTGCTTATGCTGCTGAGCTAAATCCCCAGCCCCAAGTCAGATTTGATTATACCAATTAAATACTTTGGAAGAAGGGTAAAGAACTATCCCAAAATATCTAGGGCATATACATATTAACGTTTTTAATAATAAGAAGCCCATTTTCCTCCCAGAGAGTCTTAAATGAGAATTGTGAAAAAAATAAAAATTGTAAAAGTTCTATTTAAAAGTTGTGCAGTTCTGGAAAACTGGGGGAGGGGGTATGGAATACACACACACACACACACACACACACACACACACACACACACATTTAGATTTTAGACTTTGACCTGATTTATGTTTTTGAAACTGCATGGAGTTCAAGCCCTAAGACTTTATGGCCATTGCAGAAAGATGCTTACATTCCTCACAGATAGAACTTAACTGATTTTGTTGCAAGATCAGCACCCAAAAAATTGTTTGACAGTATATCATTTGAGGGATATTTAGGTTGTGAAACTTGGACTCTTCATTACATAGATACACCCAGCAGTAGGGTTTAGAGTTTTATGCGCTTCACAGAGTGAATGTTATTTACCTGCAAGTTTTCTCACTTTTTTTTTATTTTTTTATTTTTAATTTTTTGGTCTTTTTCCTTTTTTATTGGTACCAGGGATTGAACTCACGACTGCCTGCTGGCAAGGCAGGCGCTTATGCTGCTGAGCTAAATACCCAGCAATTTTCTCACTTTAAAAAAGCAGATAAGATGATATGAAAATAGAAGGAGGTCTGTTAGGGAAAAAGAAGAGGGTACTTGCGAGAAGGTTAAAGCAGGTAGCAGGGAAGATATATATGATCAAACATGTTATATACATGTATGTAAATATCACAATAAAACCTATTTATATAATTAATTTGTGCTAATAATTACAATAAAGCCAGAAATTATAAAAATTCAAGCCTAGGGGCTGGAGGGTTAGCTCAGCGGCATAAGCGCCTGCCTTGGAAGCAGGCAGTCGTGAGTTCGATCCCTGGTACTGACAAAAAGGAAAAAGACAAAAAATAAATAAATAAATAAATAAAAAATTCAAGCCTAATAAATAGCTTACTTGGGGAGTGTTTTGTTTTGCTTTGGCAGTACTGGGAATTGAACCAGGGTCTTCAAACTGAGCTATATATCCAGCCCTTTTTGAGACTAGGTCTTGCTAAATTGCTAAGCTGCTGAGACTGGGCCCAAACTCATGATGTCTTGTCTCAGACTCTCAGAGTACTGGGGATAGAGCTGTGGGCCACAGTGCCCAACTCTCAAGAAGTTTTTGTTTGCATTCTTGGCTCGTTTTCCTCAAACATTTTGTTCTTTGAGTGTATTTAAAGTTGGATCCTGAAGATACGTTTTGAGGACTATATGCAATAAAATGAGATCGATTTTCATTCTAACTTCCAGATATGACTTGGGATTCTCTGGGCTTCCATTATTTGGTAGGAAGAAAGAAGAGCAATGTGTTCTTTTTGCTATCTTGGAAACTTCCAGCCCAAGATAGAGTACAGTAGCACTCTTGCAGAGAGCTCTTTTCCTGAATTATTAAGCTGCATTTGAAAAACAGCTTGGTGTACTTGCTGTTTTAACTTTTCACAGCTTCTGAAAGATTAATAACCCTACAAAATGATGTTACTTTTGGTGTCTCCCTTTAGATTTTCAAATGTCGGTAGCATCACATTCTGGTCTATTGTTCTCTACCCTCTTTAGGTGTGTTACAGATTACTCTAGGAAATTTAGTGGGGGTTACTAACTTCTTGAAGTTTCTCTTCTCAGTTTCACTTAAGTGTAAGATTTATACACCAGTATAGAGCTACTCTTAATACAGAATTTTTTAAATTAAAGAGTAATCATAAGCAAAAAGGACTAAGGTGAATTTTTATGTCCATTTTTCCTTATAATCAGGAGAATGAATTTTGGTTTTGAAATGAGTGGGTCAATTTTGAGTAATTGACTTAACCTTATTTAATGAATTTATATGGTCCTCTTAGGCTTATTTATATGGTACTCTTAATACTTTCAAAGCCTCTGAAAAGCCTGATGTCTTCCTGCTGCTTGAGAGAACCCAGAAGAAATTGTTACCATTTTCAAGTTAAGACATAAAGATCATGTACATGTTTCTTTGTTAAATTTTATTGAGAACTTTTTTCTGCTGGCCTGACTCTCAGAGAATATATTAGATATACAGCACTCCCTACTCTCAAATAGCTCCCACATTAGCAAAGGAAACGGCGTTGGTGGAGAGAGAGGAATTGGAGCCTCAGCGAGGCTGAAGTTTGGGTGGTCATTCCCCTACTCAGAAGGCAGAGTCATTCAGCAGAAATATGGGAGTGTGGAAAGGCTTGGGCTTGAAAGAGTTTTGAGTAGTTACTAACAATATTGACAAATACACTCCTACGTTTTTTCATTTGTTTAACCCAATTTTATTCTGTCTCTCAAGTGTGATAATTACTGGAAATGACAAAATTTGCATTTTATTTTTTAAAAATTCTTAACATTTAGACTTTCTGTGACTAAATGTATAGGTAATGTCCTTCTCTCAGAGACTTTGACCACAAGGATTCTTTCTTCTCTCTGTTCTTATGTCACATTTCCTTAAGAGAGTGGGCTGGGTTTTGCAGAATGAAGCACTAGGGCTTAAGGCCTTGCTTATCCACTTCAGGCTGTGGGACCACAGACAAATTCTTTCATCTCTCTGAGCTTCAGTGTCTAGCTCTGTAAAATGGACGTGATATTCCATGTAAGTGTGCTGAGTACAGTGTCCAGCATAGACAGTAACAGTAGCTCTTATTGGCACTTAATAGTAACGTCTCAGGCTGTAGCTTGTTTCATAATTTAACTACTCCGTTTCTCTCCACATCTAGTGTTAAGGGATCCTACTGTCCTCTGTACATCTTACATTTCTCTGTCACCTTACCCATGCCAGGCCTTCTGCATGTTTTGGCAGAGTGGGTACTTTATGATTAAAGTTGTAATGCTAAGTTTTAGCAGTGCAAGACCTTGGAGGATTGCCTTAGTCTAGTGATGGTGAACCTTTTAGAGCTTTCAGTGATAACAAACAGTTGGCTGCGGCATGCATGCCATAGTTTTAGCATCTCTTTCTTAGTTCATATTCTGCTTCTATAACAATACAACAGACTGGATAATTTGCAGAGCAGATTCATTTGTAAGAGCAGATTCATTGGTTCATAGTTCTGGAGGCTGGGAAATCCAAGAGCAGGGCACCAGCATCTGGTGGCATTCTCTATGCTGCTTCATAATTTTGTCACGGCAAATGAGCATAGGTAATATGGAGAAAAATCGACCTCACGGGTCCCTTTTATCTGGAAGCCCATCCCATGACAACAGAATTAATCCATTCTAATCACCTCTTATAAGATCCCACCAATTAATACTATCACAATGACAATTAAATTTCAATTTGAATTTTAGAGGGAGGGATATTCAAACCATAGCAGGATCTATTATTCTTTTGTCTTCAAGGTTGTGATAGTTTCTTACATGTTCTTGCTGTGGAGTCAAGATGATAACCTATCCTAGGTGAAACTGGGGGCAGGGGAGACAAGTAAGGGGGTGAAAGAGACTGAAAATGATCAAAGCGTGTTATGTGTATGTATGAATCTGCCGAAATGAATTCCACTAATCTGTGTAACTGATATGCATTGATTGAAAAAAAGATGTGAAAATAGAATGGTAGGGGGAAAAAAATCTGTATTTTAAAAAGTCAAAACTTTGATTGTTTTTGGATAGAGGTTATTATAAAATTCACAGAATACAAATAAGTACATTGTTATTTTCATAGTAAGCTGTAAATTTTCAGAACCGAGTTGGAGAAAATTCTAGTAAGTAATAGTACTTCACAAGTTAATTTTATCTTAGAATGATTTAGTTAAGCATAAATAACATGTTAGTAATAAACTTTATATTATAGTTAAACTCCACTATTGAAAGAAAACATTTTTCATTTTTTTGTATTTCTTTTCTTTATTTATCAAATCATATCCTTGTAAAAAATTACTACATATTGGTAATACAGAATAGTGGGGTTTGGTATATCATGTAGCATACTTTGATTATTCTTACCCTCCTTTCCTCTTCCCTCCTCTCTCCCAGTCCCCCTGTACATCTCTAATAATCTTCCTTCTACTCAGCCGTGTCCTTTACACACACACACACACACACACACACACACACACACACACGTCTCAGTGACCTCTCCACTTGTGAGGGTCCCTTGAGGCAGTCTTCAGGTTGTTCAGGCGCAGTCTTTTAAGACATCAATGCCAGAGTTCAAGTTTATTATGTGTATTTCACTGCCGCCTTATACCCCTCCCTCTGTCCCCTTCCCTTTTCCCTCTTCCTTCCTGTCCCCCCTCATCTTCATCCTCCTCTTTCTTCTTTTTATTTTCATTTTTGGTGGTATGGGAGCTTAAACCCAGATTCTTCACACTGAGCTGCATCCCTACTATGTATGTATGTATGTACATATTTAACTTTTGAGGCAAGGACTCTCAGAGACTTGGTTTGAATTTCTCCTGCCTTAGTTTCCCATAGTTCATTGTAATCTTGGGCAAATAATTTTGTGTAGATACAGTCGTAGTTTCTTTGATTGGAATTTTAATAGTAGAGGAATTATATTGTGTCTATTCGAAGTGATCATAAACTCAAAGTGGGTTGAAGTAGTTATTAACCAATAATAGTATTATTACTTTTCTTCCTTTTTGGAGCAGCAGCAGGATTTTATTGGGACCTGACAGAAGCATCATTTGACATGACTAATTTGAATCAGAGGAAATGTTTTTTAAATTCTCACAGATTTAAGGAGCGTGTTCTTTTGAAACTGTTGGTGTGGTATTTAATTAATCCATACAAGTTATGATTTGGTTGTCTGCTTCCTTAATTTTCTGCTTGGTTATCTTTTTCCTCACCTGGTGAGTGATTATCACATCACCTGAGAATGTCATCTTATTAGTCACCTCTCCCTCTCCTGGATAGAGACAAGTTCACATTAAGACAGGACAGGTGTCTTCCGTGAAGCTAAATCAAGGCCATAACTGTCTTTTGACAGACCTTTACCTGTTTTCTGTATTGTACTTTCTGACAGTTTTCTAGTGGCTGTTGTTGAGGGGGTGGAATGTCGAGTTATGCCTTCATTTGCATTTCAAGCTTCTGTTGAACTGTCCTGTCATCTTGCTAAATTCCCAAGGTGTATTCATTCCTTATTCATGACTATAATAAAACATCATCTATGAGAGTCTGACTTGCCCATCCAGAAGAGATGATGTGTTCGAGAAATACTGTTTGTGATTCTGGGAGCAGAACTGTGAGTATTCAAGTGTGTTATGTATGGAATTGAAGTTTATCTTTAAAAGCTTCAAAAAATAATCCCCATGATTTTTAGGTACACCTCAATACATCATTTACACAACAGACTTGTAAGGCAAAAGAAAGTTTCTAGTGTCAGAGGAGCAGACGTTTGAAATAGGTCTAAACCCTATACTCGGATGTGAGCCAGCCAGGATTGTTCACTGTGGAGCTTGTTGTCAAGAGAGGGTGAAGCTCTGCTATACATTCTCCTGTGTTTAGCTCAACTTGTCTTTGCTTATTAAAAATAGGCTCATTGTCAGTGTCATTTTCTTGGGATGAAGGCCTCAGCCAGAGCTTCACACTTGGTCTCCTGCCAATTGTGCATTCACATTGGTATGATGTGCTTCAGAATTTCAGAGTTCTAAGTCTGAGAAGAAATCAGTTCCCATCATCTTTCTGTATTCTTACAGATAGACTGACAATTTTGCTATGGTCTGACCCAGAGGAAGCAAGCCAGCTTGATCTGATTTGGAGTTTCCTACACAGATCATTAGAGATTGTTCTTTTTATGTGTTCTGTGTCCTGCATCATATTGTGAGGTCATCTTACAGGATCAGCATCTAGTATTTTTATATTACCTATTTCCTCCATTTTCCAGAGGATTTAAGATTATAGATCCCAGATACCAGATGTGATCTAAAAATCTGATGTGTATTTAAAATTTTTAAAAATTCATTACAGTAAAAGACACTTTGCTATTAATTCCTCTCAGAATACACTCTTACTTCAAACATACTTATTCCATTGTTTTTGCCACCTTCTGAAACAGTTCTGGAAGTTCTTTTCTGTGAGTGTCTTTAGTTGTACTGTCATGCCTGCCTTAATACCCTGAATGGGTTAGAAACGTTTGCCTGTCATCTTGACTCTGGAGAAGAACCAGGAATGGCATGGTGCCATGTCTGCTGAATAAGGTGGATTAGGACACATTGTGATGTTTTTACAAGATTACCTGTTAGATGGCACTCAGCAGCAATACTCACTGTATTTTTGATGATCTTCTTAAAGATACAAAAGAGGACTTCTTCTTCTTTTTTTTTTTCTTTGGTCTTTTTCCTTTTTATTGGTACCAGGGATCAAACTCATGACTGCCTGCTTGCAAGGCAGGTGTTTATGCCACTGAGCTAAATCCCCAGCCCCTCAAAAGAGGACTTCTTGAACTGCTTCAGAAAGTGGCAAGAATTTGGGCATGGTGGTACATGTCTGTAATCCCAGCACCCAAGAGGCTGAGGAAGGATGATTACCACAAGTTCAAGGGCAGCCTGAACTGCATAGTGAGACCCTGTCTCAAAACACAAAAAATAAAACAAAAAAATGTGGCAGGAATGATGGGGTAAGTGTGCATAAAGTGAGGGAGACTACTTTGAGGGAGATTAATGGCAGTGTGCCTTTTACTCTAATAAGTTTTAAAAATTTAAACATTCACTATACTTTCTATCATCTCTTATGTATCCACTTTCTGGTATACACCAAGTATGATAATATATGATTTTCCAATACTTTTTAATACAACTTCCTTGTGGGAGAAATTCTGTTATCCTGTATTAAAAACAAAGAAACTGAGGCACACGCTAAATGATTTGCCCAATAGTACCCAGCTACCAGGGTCAAAACTCAAAGCCAATACTCTTGCCCCTAAGGTAGCCAAGTATCTGATAGATATTTTGGTTTTTGTATTCCGGGTCTGGTAGATCTGATAGTAATGTTGACTGAATTGATTTGAATATTAAGCCACCTTCAGTTGAGTCACTGCAACTCAGCAACATGCCATTCATATAGGAAGCATTTGATGTGTTAAAAAGAAGGCAGCATATCCCTTTTACAGATGAGGAAGCTAAATTCCAGGGTGATCAGGCAATTTGCCTAAAGTCATCCATCATGACTAGGGCAGCAGACATTTTTGAACATAAGGTCCATGTGACATATTTAATGTCAGTTAAGATCATAATTCTTTCAGTCTTCTACATTTTTCCTAACACAAGCACATTTCCAGAATGCTTCAGATTTCTTCCAGTTACTTGTCTTTTCCAGTTACTTATTGTATCACTTCAGGCAAATGAGTTGCCTATTCTGATCAACCTCCTATGTAAAAGAAGGATAATCATAGCGCCTACCTTAGAAATAGATTGAATGAGATAGTGCAGGTAAAACATTTAGTTCAATGTCTAATACATGGCAAATGCTAAAGTAATTAACACATTCCCTCCATGTGTAGGTGTAGAATCCAGCATTGTACCCCACTGAAACAGTGTGAGGCTGAATTTTGAACAAAAAAAAAAAATTTGAGAAGTCAGATTTTTTAAGAGAAACCTTATCTGCACATAGGAGCCATCAGATATCACTGGACTGGATAAAAGGCAGTGCCAAGTGAAGTCAGGTGTTTACTAGACAGCAGTCAGTGGGTGCCCTGCAGAACATCAGTGCTGTCTCACTCAGACCTTATCCTTTTGTACTGATCCAGTGGTCTGAAAATTCTAAACATCAATGATTCAGAGGCTTGTTTTAGTTTCTCCTTATAAAATGTGACTTCTTCCTGTGTGGTCTGTATTCTTCAGTGTAACCCACATCCAGTAATGAGCTACGAGTCTAAAGTAGCCATTCACTCTGTCCAAAGGATCATGCCTCTTGTTCTTTTATCTCATTCCTTCCAAGGTGTTTCTCTCATGGTAGTTCTTCTGTGTCTAACAAAAAAATGAAACTGGATATGCTTTTTAAAGGTGGTTAACCCAAAATTGAGTACCTGCTTCTCATCAGTCAGTACAAACAAACGTTAAATGTGAGTAGAGATTTTCTTTGGTTTTAAAAGATAATTGAGCAAGAAATACCTTTTTAAGTTTGAAAGCTCACTGGGGACAGAACCTTTCTCTTATTCTGTACCTAGTCCTCTGAGCCCAGAGCCTGGTTGCATGTGCTGGTACTCAGTTTAAGTCTGCTCTTTTGCCTTTAGTGGCTTTCATTATTGAAAAGTAAAGTATTTTATTCATTTGTCCCTTTAATCAGAATTATGTGTAGCAAGGTGAATGAGACAGATAAGGTCATTCATTCCCTCAGAGAACTGTAAGAGAACAAGTAAAAGAAATAACAAATAATTATGAGATGATTGTTTTGAAGGAAATAGAGAGGTGACCTTTCTAGAAAAGATAGTCAGAAAAGGCTATCTCATATCTTCTATGGAGCTGACATCTGAGCTAAAAATGTAAAGGGTAAGAAATGACGAAGCATGCGCCATCTAGGCAAAAGCATTACCAATTCTGTAGGCCACTGAGGATGGGAAAAGTGTAGGCTGTTTGAGGATCAGAAATAAAGTATGGTCCCAACCCTTGAGAAGCTGAGGCAGGAGGATTGGTGTGCATTCCAGATCAGCCTGGGCTACAAAGGGAGCTCAAGGCCAGCGTGATTTGCATAGCAACAGCCTGTCTTAAAAGGCCAAAAAAAAAGCACAGATAGAGGGCCCTGACCAAAATAGGAGAGCAGTGGGTAGTGAAATAGGAAGGGAAGTGGGGGCCAGGATAAAGTGCCTTTGTAGCCCCTGGTTATTTGGACTTTATTTTGTGTGAAGAAAGAGACATAATAAAGGTGATATGAGGTGATTTATTTATATGCTTTTAAGTGTGTTTGTTGCTGTAAGTAAGAGGATGGTGACTTGAATTAAAAGGATGAAGGCAGAAACAAAATCACGGCTGGGTTTGAATAAGACCAGTATTTTAGAGATAGAGTCAGTAGGCTTGCTGAAGTTTGGATCAAGCAGTGTGGTAGAGTATGGGAAAGATTAGGAACATTTCTGAGGTCAAAACTGAGGAGGTATAAAGGTCTTGGGGTGAAGGAGGGTTGGTACTACTTAAGACTTTTGTCTAGAATGTAAATTGTTGCAAATTTCCATGAGCTATCACAGACTCAGACATCCACTGAGATCTAATCTGGGTGTGTGAGTCTAGAGTTCCGAGAATTCTGTCTAGATATATAAATGTGGGAAACACAGTATGTAAAAGACATTTAAATCCTAAGGCTTAATAAATGGTGAATCTCTCTTAGCTGGTGAAAACACTTCATGCTACTTACATGGCTAGTTTAAAAATTTGCTCCTCTAGGATACTGACAGTAATATAACTGTAGACATACACTTATTTTACTGCAAGATACCCATTTAAAATTTATTTATGTCTCGAAGATCAGGAAGGTGAAATGCTACCCTTGGCGCCATAAAACCATTGTCTGAGCTAGTTTTTCAGAAAAATCGATATCCAAATGTTGAACAGTTCCTAGTTGGCTGTGTTCAAATAGGTCAGGTGTAACTTAAGCCTTAAATGCCTTTCGGCAGCCATAAATTAAACTGAAGGTAGCTGAGATAAAGCAGGAGTGCTTGTTGACCCTAGATTAGAATCATGGGCAACAAAGCTGCTTAGAAATTATAACCCTAGGTGAAGCTTTGGACTGGAGACAAGCAACATTAGTTTTATGAGGATTTTGGTAACAGAAAAAGCATGAAAGAAGATGCAGAATCATGCTGTTCAAATTTGAGAATTTTTAAGAAATACAAGAATAATTTCTTAAAATACGAACACCTCCCAAGGAATCTGGTTAAGTAACTCTGGATTGGTGTTGGGGACTCTGTATTTTCTAACAAAGGATTCTGATACAGATGATCCCTACATCACGCATTGGGAAACACTGAGTCTGGAAAGACCTCTGAGCCCATCTAATCAGGTGGAGAGCAGGCAAGTGGAAAAGGTCTTGCCCAGCGCTGCAGAGCAAGTTGAAATGTTAGTGCAGTTTAACAACTTACTTTTTCCTCCTAACGGGAGGGCAGGAAGCCAATCTGCACTTCTCGGTCTCAGGTTGCCTTTGCCTTCCTTCATTCTAGTTTTGCTTTTCTTTTTCCAAAGCACATGTCACCTTTTATGTGAGAATAACTTGCTACTTTACTCTGTTTATTATTTGTCTCACCTTCATAAAATAAAAGCTTGTTTTGGTTCACTGTAGTATCTTATATGCCTCAAATAGTGCCTGACCCATAGTAGGAGTTCAGTGAATATTTGATAAATGGATAGTTGAAAAATATTTTGTTAAACTGTAAGTTGATGGGCATTGCGGGGAAGTATCAGCCCTTAGGCATTATCAGGACAAAATAGACTTTTTTTTTTCATTTGTTTTGTTCAGCTTATTTCAGGAATAGTTTCCTTATAGAAGACTGAACACTGTTTAAAAGTATCAATAGTAATAATACTAATAATGGCAACAGTAATACCATTGATAATACTATTTATGGAATGGTTACTATTTCCCAAATGTATACTGTATGAAGCTTTGAGCTAAGGATTAGCTCATACCCTTGGTCTCATCTAAGTCTCATTAGGGTTTAGAGGTGAGAAACTAGGATTGTCTATTTTCCAGAGTAGGAGACTGAGACCTCTTCAGGGATACACAGATTTAGGACCTGTGATCCTAACAGTTAAGTTACCAGTAACACTCAGTTTTAGGTTTGGGGTATTGTCTTTTTGGAGAAGGAATTACATACAAAGTTAAAGACTACTCTTTGGGGTACTCCTGGGCCAAAAACATCAATCTCCAAGGTGGTATAAAGCCACAGGCTGGAAAAAAATATGCATTTTTTTTCAGCTCAACTTTCCAGCATTCCTCCTACTCCCAAGTCTTTCCATTCTCACATTACAAGGAACCTTTCATCTTAAACCTGTGGGCTTGTTCACTTCTCAGACAACCTCCCTGGAGTGGCCAAGGAAAATTCCTGTGGTGACAGGTCATGCTGCAGAATTTCTAGGGAAGCCACTGCAGTACTCATTTATACTCCACCTCCTCAGGAAGGGTAAGCGGAAAGGAGGGGTCCTCCTCCACCCACTTTCTGTAACACTTCAGCATTGACGCCTCAAAAGGGGCTAAGGGAGATGATGGTTTTATAAATGTGGACATAACAGAGCTTTTGTGAGACTTGGATAGGCCTTTGAGTTCTAGAAACACTGTACCTTTTAAACTGTTTAAGAGCTACAGAATGAAGTGTCACAACCTGCTGTGGATAATGTTGGCATTCATTCCTAACTCTGGCAGTGAAGACTGGTCATGCTGCACACATATGGCAGCAGATCTCATTTAATTTTTATAATGGACAAGATGAGACATCGTTGTCTTGCTGCTGTGGCTAAGAATGCCTTGAGAAATTGGAAACTTGCCAGTCTCATGACATTAGCAAGAGGCAGAGCCATGTGTTAAATACAGGCTGAGTTCTGAGGTTTGTCTCTGTTAGTTCTTCTGCAGGGCTGGTTAAGAGCATGGACTCTGGAGCCATACCTGTTTGGGTTTGAATCTTGACTGCTACTTACTAGCTGCGAGACATTGGGAAGGTTACTTAGCCACCCTCCACTTCGGCTTGTTCATCTGTAACATAGGATTAATAATGTACTTGTATCATTTGTTATGAGAATTAAGCAAATCGATGTATGTAAATCACTTAGCATCTGGCATATAAAAGACATATAAGTGCTGTTACTATCAATTTATGTATAAAGTCCTGATGGAAACTTAATCTCAGAAGTTTCAGGGTTTTTCTAACCAGCTCATCCCCCCAGTTCCCACTGCCCAAAAGTTGTGTCCACATGCATAAGCATCATATGTGGGTGATTTATACATAGCACTTAGAGTGGTGTCCGACATATAATTAGCTCCAGTAGATATTAGTGGTAATGGACATGATACTAGGACTTGAGGGTGTGGAAAGGCAGGGATAGAGGAGAGCATCTGACTCTCAGTTGGTACCATCTTCTGGGGTACAGCTCTGGAAGGAAAGCTAGGTACTATCTAGTAGTGCTCCTCTCATGAGCTAAGAGGCAGTCCTTACTCTGCATACAGTAAGTTACTGTTACTTTAGTGCTGTAACGTGACCATGTATTTTATTAAAGGATAGAGAACATGGAGGTATTCAGAGTTCCTGGTCAGGCTACATTAAATAATAAAACATTAGTACTTAGAACTTTTCCAGAGATAAACTGTCTCAGAACAGCTTTGTGCTGTGCCATTTATTAGAATGATTGTCACCCGCCAACCACCACCACCCCATGCTTGGCTGTGGACAGCATCTTCCTCCTGTCTCCCTTCCCCCGGGAAGGCTAGGCTTCTCTGCTCTTCTGCTGTCAGGCTGTGCTTTTTTTGTGACTGTGCATTTCACTTCTCTTCTAGCTGAAGAGTTGGACAGTGGAGGACCTTCAGAAGAGGCTCGTGGCTCTTGACCCTATGATGGAGCAGGAGATTGAAGAGATTCGGCAGAAATACCAGTCCAAGCGGCAGCCAATCCTAGATGCCATTGAGGCTAAGAAGAGACGACAGCAAAATTTCTGAGCAAGACGGAGCACTGGACTTTAGTGAATTCTGGATTGCTCGTCTCATGTCTGTCAGCCAGCACTTACGCTATGTCATTTCTCCACAACACCTTTGTGAACTCAGGAATGTGCGCCAGTGGGAAGGGCTACCTTGACTGACGGTCATTGTGCCATCTTGATGTGTGTATTTACATGGATTAGGTATATTATTTCAAAGATTTATGTTGGCGCTTTTAACTCAGAGTTTTAAACCCCAGAAACAGAGACTGTTAGTTGATAGCTGGGAAAGTTTCACGTTGTTTTTTTTTTCTTTTCCCAATAGTTTTTGATTGTTCTTTCTGGAAGACTTTTTAAAAATATATAAATATACATATATATATATATAAATTATAAATAGATTCCCCACTCAGTGTGGTGGTATCTCTGTACAGGTACAGTTTTGAACAGTTCACCTCTTTTCTGTAAGATTATGGTACTGTGGAACATGGGGGCTGAGGACATCAGGAACCTGTTGCAGGTCACTGAATCCTAGGAGCCAACCTCCCTCATGTAGGGCTGCATTTAAAAATTAGGCTTGGTTTCCACATGGTATAGCCGTGCATGGTCATCACTGGCTTTTGGAGCTGACAGTGATGCCCAGAACACCTCGAGAATTTGTGTGTGATTTTTGAGTCCCAAGAGAAGCCTGGCACTCTTTTTGCAAATTGACCTTTACTGTTGCAGTGTCTTTCATCCATCTTCACTCTCCCAACTGCCTAATGTCACCTGACAGATGTTTCTCAGTGCCTTAAGAGGAGAGGTGATCTGGTGGAGGGACAGGGTTAACAGGAACTCTCATCAAACACAGAACTGTGTTCAGTCCACAGGAGAAAAGGATTTTGAAACTCTCTTTGTTCGTGTGAAAAATTACACAAGTAGCATTCTGCTCCACATTCCTTAGGAACGGGTACAGGGCATTGCTTTTTAAAATCTACATTTAAATATGTGACTGTTTTCTTTTTTCTTTTACTGTTAAGAGGTCTGGAAATATAAATGTGAATACTCTAGGATGCTCAGTCTGGACATAAAGAATGCCAGAGTTAGAAGGGACCATAATGATCATCTGGTCTGACCCTGTGAGAAGGGAAGTGACATGGCCAATGTCACAAACCGGGTTATAGTAGGGGCAGGGCTTGGAACTCAGGGCTCCACTCCTGGGACACTGACCTGAGCAGCCCCTTTCCTGAGGAAAGAGATTTGTAACCATTTGGGTTAGGTTGTCCCAGGGATCCCAGCTGATAGAAACCGCTCTTGCCTTGCTACTTTTTAGTTGACCTGGCTATGAAAAGATTCCCCAGAGAAAAATATCACTGAGTCTATGAGCTCTGCTGTGTCTGCACAATAGCCGACCAGCACCCATGGAGGCAGATTTAGGGCCTGAAGCACAACAGAGGATTTTGCGTGAAAATAGCATGAAGCTATCTTCCTACAACTTTGGTTCAGAGCCATACTTTGTTACACGGAACAGAGAACACAATTGGAAAAGACAAGTATGTTTTTATTTTATTCTAATATCTCTCCCTTCAGATAGGGGAGTCATGACTAGGTTACACAAAGAATACTGTAATTTGATTCCATAATTGCTTTTGCTCCCTAAACCTGAGAATCAATGGAAAGGCAGGGATAGTTGTTCTTCTGTGATCAGATTCTGTTCTTTGCAATTAAAGCAGTTTTTAAAAAATGCAAAAGGTAGTTGGTCTTCAGAGATTAACCAGTGAAGTAGCTATGTGTTTGATAAAGAAAATAGAGGACAATAGAGGGCATAATAAATAGCAGCTAGCATTTATCGACCACCTCTTATATGCCAAGCCCTGGGCTTGGTAGGCTTCAAATTTCATAATAGTCCTGCAGGTAAGTATCTTATCTCCATTTTGAAAATAGGCTTGAAAATGGATTTGGAGAGAAATATTCTTTCCCAAGGCAATATAGTAAGAGGTAGAGTCAGGATTCATAGCGTTACTGTACACAGCCATACGCAGCCATGTCTAACCTGTAGCCAGCGGGCATAACAGATTAAAAAAGTTTTTTGTTGTTACTTAATACACCAACTATTTTTTTTTTTCACTTTTTTTTTGTACCGGGAATTGAACTCAGGACCTTGTGCTTGCCAGGGAGGCGCTGTACTGCTGAGCTAAATCCCTAGCTGTATTTTATATTTTTATGTGGTCCAAGGCTCTTCACTCATTGTGGCCTGGGCAAGTCAAAACTGTTGAACACTCCTGACAGAAAAAAGTCACTAGTCTGTTTAAAATGAAATGACCATCTTTGTTGTTGTTGTTGTTGTTTTTGGTCCTGGGAATTGAATTTGGGACCTTGTGCTTGCCAGGCAGGCACTTGTGTCACTGAACTATATCCCCAGTGTGACCATCTTTTCTTGCATAGACTAATTCCATGTGGAATTTTTAGGTTGGAAAATAGCTGAATTAATAGGTCTGATAGCTAACTAAGTTTTAGAAACCAAGCATTGAGCATGCATACCCCACTTCACTTGCTAGGCTAACAGTTCTGCGTAGTCTCTTTTCTCTTTAAACAAAGGGACCAGAAGAAGAAGCCTCTTTCTTCTCTCCTAAGCAAGATTCAAGTAAAGGAAAGCTCAGTTTTCCCCCATAAATATTCTTGAGCTGTGAACCTTGGTCTGGATGTTATTTTGTTTTAAGCATATGTAAACCCAACATACTGGTCCAGCAAGTGCATTACTTATCAGTCTAGCTAGACAGAGCCCTTTAGCCAGAAGTCAAATTGTTTTGAATCAGATGAATTTCCTGGCAAGATATATTTGTTTTCTAGTGACAGAAAGGTAGAGGAGCAAGTCCTTGTCTTGTTTTCCTTAAATGCTAAATTCAAGATATTTCAGGTTTCATTGAGCTTAAGGTTGTATGTTTCAAACTTCAGAGCATTGAGGCTTTCTGTAGTTTCAAGAAACGATGACCCACACCTATTGCATCTTTTAAAAAATCCTATAGTCTCTAAAAATATCTTAATTGCTCTCCCAATAGTAAATTTGAAGCATATTTCTATTTTTATTTCTTTTTATTCCTTTGGCCAACTACCAATTGAATTGAAAATTTGGCTCAAGGAGAAGGGTGGATGGATAGAAGGATATATAGAATGAACCGGTTGTCCAAGATCCTGAAGCAATTCATAACCTGTAGACTTGTCTCTTTGAAACTATAGATTCTAACCAGCAAACATTTGAGAGCACCTATGAAATGCCATAAATTTGCATATAAAACATGTAAAATTCAATAGCCCAGTTTGGTATTAGAAATGAGAGAAAAAAAATAGATGGAGAAGTAAGGGCTGGGAATTTAGCTCAGCAGCATAAGCGCCTGCCTTGCAAGCGTGCGGTTGTGAGTTTGATCCCCAGTACTGATGAAAAGAAATAAGAGAGATGATATCACTATGGGTCCTGTAGTTATTCAAAGGCTGATAACAGAATCTGCTAATACATTCAACAGTGAAATAGACCAATTCTTGGAAGCATACAAATTACCAAAGCACACTCTTAAGAAAAATAGATATTCCAAACAGCCTTTATCTACAGAAACTTGATGGCTTTCAGATGAAGAAACAGAGGCTCAGAGAGGCAAAGTCTGTTGCTCGAGGCCATGTCACTGTAATATAGGAGAGCCGGGCTCTAGATCCAGGTCCTCTGGTTCTTACCCAGTGTCCTTTCCAACATACCATGTTGCCTGTAAAGATTGCAGCTCCTTACTTGGGGGGCAGTTGTTCTTGTCCAATCCAGACTCCCCACTGCACCCTGTGCTTTCTTAGCACTATGTTTGTTTCCTCAAGATTGTATTCATTGTCTTTGGAATCCATGTTCTTGTTTGTGTTTGGCAAAAAACTCACCAGCTTGCACTCGGAACCAACTTGGGTTTAAAAAAAAAAGGCTTAAATGCTGTTGCTGATGTACAATTTAAAATGTGAAGTTTGTAGCTTTAATTTTTTTTGTAACAAAAACTAATAACACTGGCTTAAATGCTGACTTGAAATGCTATTTTGTAAGGTTAGGATGTAAATAATTAGTTGAGGTCAGCAGTTTGTATATGTATGAGACATAGCTTCCTCCATTGCCTTTTATTTTCTTTTTTAAAAAAAATCGAGATGCTTCCTACTTTTATGTTAGATTTGTTATTATCTCTCCTCTTTCTTTCTATACTTTGTTAACCTTTGTTTTAAATAAACTGTCCATTGGACCACAGATCTCCTGTCCTTAACAATGAAGTCCTAAACATATACATGCCTGCTTCATGGTGTGAACCTTTGTGACACTAATGTATACTGTTATTCTAGGGTCCAAAGCTTGGACAGAGAGTGGTAAACTTTTGCTAGACACCTGCTGTGTGTCAGGGATAAAGCTTGTCAGCAGTGAGAGACAGTTATTGTAGGGCACCTCGGGCGTCAGTCAAGTGCAAAAGCACACACGATTGGAAATCCAATGAGAGAAGGAAGCGCGCTGCTTGTGGAGACACAGAAGAGTAAATGATAATCAGTGCTCTTGCAGAAGGGAGTATTATCCTGAACCTTGAAAAACAAGGAAGAGAAGGCCAAATGTATAAAGAGTGGGAATTAAGGGAGAGAAAATATCCTGAACAGAAGGCCCAGCCTGGACAAAGAGCCTGGGGTGGGAATCTAATGTAGGATGTAGGATCATCGGGAGCCTGACATTGGACTCTGCCATCCCTGTCTGCTGTTGGATAAGGCCAGGTATGACCCAGCAGTCAGAGTGGAGCACCAGGGTCCCACACTTGTATGGCTTATCCTTTTCTAGAAATAATTCCCCAGCCTGACCCTGGACTCTCTTAGTCTTAAAGGTTTTCTCTGAAGCAGGGAAGGAAAAAGTAAGTGTAGATGTCTTCAGTCAAATTGCTCTATAGTATTTAATAATTCCACAGCCTGTCTGCATAACTCTCAGTTGTTGCCAGGGCTAAGAGATATTCTCTACTGGTTAAGAATTTATGACCAAAAGAAGCAGGGATGAAGTGAGTTTACGTGTATTGGCACTTAGTGTATCATACTTCCAGTGCAGAGCCTTTTAGGTTACTTCATGTTTTCACAAAGACTCAGGTGTATAGTAGTGTAGCCTCTCTGTAGAAATGTGATTCTCAGGATGCAGTACTGCCCACCGGATTCATTCTGGAAATGCATGGGGATGTTTCTGACAACAATTGAGGGCCCTACCAGCATTAGTGGGCAGTGCTGGAGGCCCCGCACTGCATGCTGGGATATTTCTGCAAGACATCAAAGGTTTCTTTGGTGAAAAACTTGCCTGAGACCAAACCAAAGTTTATTTACAACTAAAAGTAAAATACTGATAGGAGATTTTACCATTAGTTTTCTTTACAACTAAAAGTAAAATAATGATATGAGATTTTACGATTAGTTTTCTAAGAATAAAATATGTGGAAATGGAGAGGTGCAGTTTCTTTTGTTTGTGGCGTTTCCAAGAGATGTTCTTTATTTCAGAAAATCACATCATCAAAGGTGGCAGTGCTTATGATTTTTGACTTATTACTGCAAGAAGAACACACCAAGATTGGTTTAATTTGTAACTGTTGTATTCATAGAGCTTAGATAACATGTAATACAGAGAAAGAAAATGTGCTATAAAGGGAGTAAAACAGGGTATAGAATTGAGTGTGGAGAGAGAGAGGGAGAGAGAGAGAGAGAGAGAGAGAGAGAGAGAGAGAGAGAGCGAGCTTTACATAGGGTGATCTGGGCAGGCCCTGAAGAGATGATATTTCAAAGGAGAACAGAATGACAAGAAGGAGCCAGCCAGGTGTAAAACCTGGAAGATGCACATTGCAGGTTGAAGGAACAGCAAAAGCAAAGGCCCTGAGGCAAGGGGAAAAAAGTGGGTGGAAGAATAGCTTGTGTGGCTGGAACAGCACTCTCAGGTAGGTGAAAACGTGAGTGTGCAGAGCCTTGTGGTCCCTGGGAGTGGGTGTATTAACCTTGATAAGATGGAGAAGCGAGGAACTGGCGTGTTTTTCTTTTTTGTGTATTGAGGTTGGATTTCGCTATGCAGTTCGGGCTGGCCCTGAACTCACATTGTAGGCCAGTCTGGCCTCAAACTTGGAGCAATCCTCCTGCCTCAGCCTCCTGAGTGCTGGGATTACAAGTGTGCACCCCCATGCCAGAAGTGCCATGTTTTTGTGAAATAGTGCTCAACTTTAAACATCAGAAACAAATTAAAACTATAATACATTACCACTACACACCTACCCTAAGGCTAAAATGGAAGTGACAGGAATTTTAAGTGTTGGTGAGGATGTGGAACAACTGAACCCTCCATACTGATGAGTATACATATGACCCAGTAATTCCACAATAGAGATTATATATTTTTTTATAAAAAGACTATCCATGATGAATAATGCTGTTCTGCTATCCAGAGCAGCATTATTCATCATTTTGCCTAGAAACCATCTGGATGCCTAATGATAGTACAATGGATAAGTAAGTTACATGAATTGGTATAATAGAATACCATACTGAGAACTGACTGCAGCTACTATGGAACTAAAGACTAACCAAAGGGGAGAATCACAGGGCCTTCCATCCCAAGGGAATCAGCCAGTATTAACTTGCACCTCGGCAGGCAGAGGAGTGGAGAAGCTCCACAGTGGGTGAAAGGGAAGATTACAGGTGTGTCTGCACTGGAAGCTGCTGGCATAGGAAAGCTATAGGCGAGCTAACTAGAACCAGGACTTCACACATGCTTGGTACATCTGGCTTTCTTTTGTTTGTTCTAAATTAGAAGAAGGAACAAAAATTTAGAAATATATCAATTATTAATCAAATCCTGGCCATTCTGGACCAAATGTTACAGCTTCTTCAGTTGTCACTGGAGATAGCAATCTGGCTTCCTGTAAGTCTGACCAGTAGCAGCCTGGCCTCCTGGGATGTGTATTGTGGATATGGAGTTGGTTTACTGAGTAGGTTGCTGCAGGTTGTGGGTCGAAATTCTACTTTAGGATGTGGGCTGGCCATTGTCTACTAGTATAGCTTGCTCTATATCAGTATGACTGAGTCAAATGTCAGAATGAAGGCAAACACTGATGGATGAACTGAATAAAATGTTATATGTGAACATTACTCAGTTTCTAAAAGGAACATTCGGACACGTGGCTGCAACACACATAAACCTCAAAGACATATGCTAGTAGTTAAGCCAATTGCAAAAGGACAAATATGTATGATTCTACTTACTTAAGATAACTAGAGTAATCAAATGGAATGTAGTATAGTAGTGGCTGCCAACAGGGGAGAGGAAGGGGGAATTAGTGTTTAATAGAGTTTCAGTTTGGGAAGATATCAAAGTTCTAAAGATGGGTGATTCTGACGTCTGGACTGTAATGTGAATGTACCTAATGCCACAGAACTGTATACTAAACAGGGATTCATTGAAGAAATTTATATTTTACCACAATAAAAAGGCCAGAGACACATAAAAAAATTTAATGTATAATTCTATTTGTATAAAATTCAAAACCAAGGCAAGCTAATCCATGCCTGAGGTCAGGAACTCACCTTGGGAGGTTTCGAGGTAGTGACAGGCTGGGAGTGTGAACAGTGCTTCTTGGGTGGGCACTAGAACTTGGAATGTGTTCATTCCATAGGGATGCTCACAGTGGGAAAATCCACCGAGGCGATCTCTTAAGAGTCTTCTCCTGCGTGTATTTTACACTTGAATAAACAAAGACATTCTACTCCAATGGATTCTTTTTGCAAGCCTCTGAGGTTGTGGATAGGAAACTACTCAGCTATGTACAAATATAAGGGGTGGTTCCTCTTAGTCCACTAGCATTTATCTCAGCCCCTTGGTCTGGTGAATGATCAGTGGCCCACGGTCTGGCAGTGTCAAGGCCAGACTCAAATCCCTGGTCCTCCTTCTGTGGCCTCAAGTCCAGGAGCAGGTCTGGTTTGCAACTGGGAGAGAAGCAAACTACAACCTCTGCTCAGTTGCTTTACCTCTCTGAGGCAAATAAGAACACTAGAGGAGGATGCTGATTTCTTTCCTTCCTGTGCATTTTTTGGTTTGTCTAACATTTAGTATTTATAGTTCCAGGCATATCACACTTGAACTTAACACTAATACTCAGAAATAAGTGTAGAAACAGGTTCAGAGAGACAAAGAAACCCAACCAACATCCTACTCAAGCACTAGAGGTTCAGGCCAAAGTCCTCCTGGCCTCAGCCATATTCTTTGTCTACATGGCATCCCTTATGTTCTCCCATCAAGTAATTTTTAATAAACCGCTGCCTGGAATGAAGCCAAACAGGAGAGGCACAGCAGAGGGAGATGATGACCTCACTTGAGCCTCTGGACCCCCCTATATGTAAGCCATTTTGTTGAGTTTCTGTCACTTGTAACTGAAAGATTCCTTCCTGATCTATGTAAGAAAAGATAAGGGAGGGCGTTAGATGTTAGTGGGAGGTTTCTCCTGGGTGGTGCCCCTTAGAGGCCAGCAGGTCCAATGCAAGCCATTAACTGGCTGGGTCAATACATGAAGCCAAGCCTAACTTTAATATCGAGCTGTGTGCAACTCCTCCTCTCCTTTGAATTTGCTGAGGGTTCTGAACCCAGGCCCTGGACACTGCCCAACACCAGTCTACCCTGGTCCTCTCCTTTACTTCCTCTCAAACAGGATTCTGAAAGTCACCTTCCTTCCTTCTCAAAGATTAGTTGCTCACTTTACTAAGCCTCCTAGTGAATTTTTCCTACATTCAGTCACGAAGCCTGGCTGGCCTGAGTCACTGAGGACCTTGGCTGCCAGCACCTAAGAGCCGTGTCCAGAGCCTGAAGAGAAGAAACTCAAAACAAGACCTACATTTCAAAGCCACCTCCTTCAGTGGTCCCAGAGTTGTTGCCAAATAGTGTAAAGAATGGCAATGATGGTAGAAAAGGAGTGCATTCCAGTGTTAGGAAGCCTGAGCTTGAATCCCTAATCCACTACTTTCTAACTGGCTGTGGGCCTTAGTTTTCTTAACTGTTCAATACTGGTGACACTAGTTTATCATTGTAGCTATTGTCTTACAGGGCTGGTGCAAGGAGTTTATGAAATAATAAATGTGAAACATTTTGTAAATTAGAAGGCCACAGACAAGTAGAAGGTGGTTATTATTGTTTACTGGACTATTCACTCTTGGGAACCTCAAAAAGTACCTTAGGAGTCAAAATGATTCTCTCCCACACCTGTTTTCCTATGTGAATATCCTCCTTGCTCTATTTGAGCTAAAATATTCTCAAAGACAGGAATCATAATCAGTTTCTTGTGCAACTTGAACTTCTCTGGATCTGTTTTCAGCTCAGCAATATGGTCCTGAGCAAGAGCAGGTTTTATATCTAATCACTCACCAGCAAGGCCCCCACCCCAAGTCACAGCAATAGAAACTATCAAAGTGTCCCCATCATCAATGACAGCACACCACCTTCTAGAGCCCTAAACATCCTGATTTGTAGGCTTCAGGCCCAGGACACCAATTACTCCTGGAAGTTTCTGGACATCTCTTCATTTTATAGAAAATAAACTGAGGCCCCAAGGGAGAGAGACTGCAAGGGCTAGTTGTGGGTCTGTCCCACACTCCCTTCCCTTCTGGAACTGCTCGACTCTCACACCAACCACGAGCTCACATGATAGCTGCCAAGTTCTTACCAACTCGAGCTCCGTGCCAACCCCTTTTAGTGAGCCAGTCACCTTGCCAGAGCTGGGCCAGTCATGGACTTTTTTTTCCAAACTAAAACTGGGAACAGTTCTGTGGGGGAGGTACTACAAGGTACACAATTGGGAGATGTTAGTAACACTGCTATCTACCAGGTGATGAAAACATTCATCTTTTTGTCTCTGACCTCTTTTGTTCTTGGTTTGTGTTGCTAAACTCATCCACCTAACTACTATCCTTGTGCAGTGGTATTGTAAAAGATACATACTGGTTTTGCCTTCTTGATATTCCTTCTCCTTTTCGTTCTGATAAAAGCGTTTCACTTTGCCTTAGGGAATTACACTCTGCCATCAGTGTTTGGCAGGACTGAGATAGTTCTTCTCATCTCTCCCTCAAGGTTTTAAGTTTCAGCACAGTGATACATGGAGATAAGTGTTGTTCAGGTATTTTAATAACAGTATCCTAAGGAGATAGTTCATTGATTCTAACCACAGTGCTTTCATCTCTCTGTGGCCTTCATTCCTTTTTTAAAATGTTTTTATTTTGATCTTCTCCATTATCTGTCCAGTGCATTTTGTCATTTGTAGCCAAACCATTCCTGACATCAGAAACTAGAACTAGAGTTGTAGGAAATATACCCTCTGGGAAATGTGGGGTATTCGAAATTGTTGGATTGTGACTGGGTAAAACACAGTGAGGTTGTTGCCTGTGAGAGATCAGAAGACTGTTATACAATGATAAAGAACTACTTCTTACATTACTTGGCATCATTCAAACTTTGAGAGTGTAGTTCTTATAGAAGAGACAGTATCCTATCACAGTTCAATTTCAAGGAATCAAGAAATGCTGGCTTGTGTGATAGAATGTTCTGTTTGCAACTACATAGAACAATATTGTAATTGTTACTTTTGGGGACAAAAAGAAATGTAGGGAATTTATGTGGCCATGGTGAAAGAATCATTTATGATGTGCTATAGGGTTGAGTTCTTCAAATACCGAAGTTGGCTATTGATTATGCAGGTGATTAAATCCACCACCTCACAGTGCTTTTATGGAAGTCAGTCACTGATAGAGCGGGATTCTGAAGAATGGCTGTGTGAGAAGCTGCAGAAAAACTTTAGCTGCTCTAAAACACTGGTGCAGGCAGCTCACAACCTTTCTTACAGGTGAAAGCGCACAATTTTCTGCTTGCTCCATTTCTCAAGGCTGCTTAGCTGGAAGGGAAAGATCAGTTTGGCTTGGAGGGTGAAAAGTAAAATACACAGGAAAGAATCTTGGGCCCATTTAGAACTGTAGAAATTTGTTAACTGATACCATCAGAAATCTGGCAAGTGTTTGTAGTAATGAATGGATTTTTGTGGTGTTTGTCAAGTGAGAGGAAATAGAATTTTGGATCACACTGATCTTCTTGATGTGGATGCACTTCCCAGAGAGCCTGCCTTCTCTGTGCTCCGGAAGCTGGCTGGGCTCTTGCAATGTGACGAGCTGGCTAATGCCAAACTGAACCAAATGCTGGCCCACATGAACTGGAATTTACAGGGCCCAAATCCCTGGCGTTATGCAGCAGAAGGGAATAAAAGATTTCTAAAGACAGGATGCTGGATCAGATCCATTTTGTGACTCCTTACCACAAATACCTCTCTGGCCTCCAGTGAACTCAGCCTAGTTTTTACTCTTGTTTTGAAGAAAGCCAAGGTCAGGCGAGTGTGCTGAGGAAAGAGCTATAATTTGAAACGAGTTCCCTGGATCAGAGGGGAGGAAGAAAACAGATGCAGGAGGCAGGTGTTAGTGCTTCATCTTCAGAAGTGGGTACGATCATTGTGCTACTTGGCAGCCTCTAAATAAGGCAAGAGCTCATTGTGTAGTTGGCCCACTGAGTTTAAATCAAACACAACCCGCTAGAGTTTTATAATCAATAAAACTGAAGAAAAAAACCCTAAAACACTTGAGCTCTAGAAAAAGATCCTGATTGGAGCTACCATGAAAGTTACAGATCATCACTTAACACACAGCCTTGAGTTAGTTTACTGATCTGAAGCTCTTGCTTGAAGGATATTCCACTTGCCCTTGAGGAAGGAATCTGCTACACACAAAGGATGTTATAAACGCTAGTTGCAGTCTTGTGACCATAATGGGAATGAGGTGTGATGCCAGAGCAGAGACTGGAGGGATGCAGCCACCAAACCCAGGGAGACCAAGGAATGCCAAGAGGCAGAGAGGCACGGAGACAATTATCCCCTGGAACTCCTAGAGTGAGTGTGGCTCTGCCAACATCTTGATTTGGATTTCTGGCCTCCGGAATTGTAATAGAATAAATTTCTGCTGTTTTAAGCCATGTATTCTGTGGTAATTTCTTGTGGCAGTCACTATACACTCTCCAATATATTTGTTTTATGCTTAAGCTAGTTTCTAGTATTAATTGTAATAATTACTCATCACTTTAGTCATTTAATCTATTAACTATCATTTTTTCTATACTAGGAGTTGAACCCAAGGCCTCCACACTGAGCTGCATCCCCAGCACTTTTATTTTATGCTTTTTTGAAACAGGGATTCACCAAGTTACTAAGTTGCCCAGGCTGGCCTCGAACTTGAAATCCTCCTGCCTGAGTTACCCTTTCTGGCCAACTTTGTTCCAACTAGATTCCTGTCACCTGCAATCTGTTCTGACTAGCCTTACCACAGATAAAGCCTGTGCCAATTTCAAGGCTGGAGGAAGACTGTGGGTTCCACATCACTCCACATATTGCCCTCTCATTCCAGTCACTCAGAGAACACATCAGAAAACCAGCTCCACGAAGGTTTTGAGGCACACATTTTTATTTGCATAATGGTTTTCAGTGATACACTGGAGTGGGAGTGATTTCTGCATTTCTTTCAGGACCATGCATAACCTTTTGGTGGACTCATGCCAGAGGAGTCTCCCCTGAGGTGTCACCACACCAACTTTGGGGGCTTGTTTTGAGGTCAGAAAGTCTGGAAACCAGCTGGTTTTGTGTTTTAGGTAACATAATAGGAGTGATACATGCACACCTGGAAAGTCTGCCCCAAAGCTGTGCACAGCTGGCCCAGACATTCAGGGGTGAGTGTGCTAAGTTCCTGAGAGTCCGTTTGGCTTAACTCCTGCTGCTGCTCCAATCTGGGGTCTTGGAATCCAACCATGTTGGGGCCCGCTACCTAGTAGAAATAGTGGTGAACCCATGGCATGTACGCTTCAGTAGGCTGTTATCACTGAAGGCTCTAAAAGGTTTGCCTTTGCTGTAATAGTGTTGTCAAACACAAGACTTTCACATATACTTCTGCTAATGCTCGAAATACTGCTCCTGGAACCCCCTTTACCTTCTTGGCTATTTGCCTTTATGAGGTCACTTGCTCATGAAAGCCATCTCTGATCTTAGGGAACGGTTCCTGGTACATTATACATGCTTATAGTTAGCTCCTTGCACTTAATAGAGTTCATTATTATATGCACCTGGAATTCTTGCATTAGAGTCTGTCTTCTTTACTAGTCTGAGGAGCTTAATGAATACCGATACATATTTTGTCCATTGTATTGTTTGAAGCTAGTAAGCTGTCAATAAATCAGAGGCTGAGTGTATAAAGTAAATCTATGACATTGGTCATAACACGGTAGCTGCAGCACATGTGTATGTGTGTGTATGGGATGGGGGATGGTATGCGGAACTGGAGACTGCATGTCTTAAAGTCAGTCCCAGTTTAAAAGTATTCTAAAATTACCATTCAGCTAAATGAAACATGTCTGCAGGCCACATGTTAGGTCCCAGCTTTTTACAACTCTTCCAACAGAGATATTTTGAATGAGTGAAGAACCTACAATGGAGCCACTGCAAAAGCTCAAAAATTAAGCGGGGTCCAGGAGAGTCAGAGGGCTTGTTCAGTTTCTCACTCGGCATTTCTTCTTTCCTTTTGGTGCTTGGCACACAGTAGACTATAGGAATTGGTCAGTCTAACTCAAAATGTAGTAAATACCTACTTTGCTCTAAGCATAAGGATCAGTCAGCCAATGTCTTCCATTTCAAAGCTCAGTGTGATGGGACAACTAAGTCATATCTGGTCACAATGACATTGGTCATGGATGCTCCAGCCATGGTATGTGGAAAGGACCATGGACCCTTCCTGACTTTTTGAGCACATGAACAGAAGCTTTTAGCAGAGGAGTATTAAAGATTTACTGGCAGTATAGACGGCAGGGCCAGAGTTTGCCAAGAGGGATAGGAGTCTCCAGCATTTGCCTGGATGGATGGCTGCGGAAGATAGGGGTGGTGGTCTGTGTGGTGAGTAGAAGGGGACTGCCAGAAGGGGAGCACATGGATGGCAGCCCCTGCCACTAGCATTTCAGAGCTGAGCTGTCTTTAAGTCAGTGCCTCCTCTGCCCTATTTGGCTTTTCCACCTCCTTCTGGAGCACAGATTGTGACCATGTAGTAGGTGGGTTGAGCTCTGGGGATGGGTTAGGGGTTGGCTACTTCACATAGGCAGATCCAGAACTGTGTCTGGACCTCAGGCCGAGGCCCCTTCAGATTTTGTGTATCTCCACTCAGCCTTAGGATGAAGGTGCAGAAGATTTCAGCTCAAGAAATTCTGCACATGAACTAAGGTGACTGCTTCCTTTTCCATCCTCCCAGACTCATCTTTGACTCCTTCCAGAATTACCTAGAAAACAACCAGGGCTAAGGTCCAGAGCGCTTATGTTTGAATCTTGTTTGTTCCTCTCCCTTATTCTGACAGAGGTTCTCACTCCATGGATCAGGTTTGTGGATCTACACACTGCTAAAATCATATGCAAACTGTGTGAAGGTAGGAAAGACAGTGGATGGAATGTATTTTAGCAAACCACAACCATGGATTCCAGACCTGATTTTACCATGGGTTTTTGTTGTTGTTATTGTTTTTTTTTTTCCTTTGGTATTGGGAATTGAATTCATAACCTCACACTTGCCAGGTATGCACTGTGCCACTGAACTATATCCCCAGCCTTCTACCACTTCTTGTCCTGAGATGTCTGGGTACCTTATCGTTTCAGAGCTTCAGTTTTCACATCTGTGAATTGAGGATACCGTTTTTTTTTTTCTTTTGGTACTGAGAGTTGAAACCAGGCCTTTTATATACTAGACAAGCACTCTGCTATTGAGTGCATCTCCAGTCCTTTTTACAAATTTTATTTCAAGACAGGGTCTCACTGAGTTTCCCAGGTTTGCTATGAACTTGCAGCCCTATTTCAGTTCTCAAATGTTGGATTACAATTGTGTGCCACTGTGCCTGGCTTGAAAAGGCAGATGATTCTCATCTTCCAACACAGGGCCAAAGACAGCCAATGCACAGAAGGTGCTCAGAATCATCAGCATCCTTCTTCTTTCTCCCTCTGGCTCATGTCTGCTGCATGAGTAGCTTGGAGATTGGTTAAGAAAACTGTCTGAGTTGTTCTGTGGACTCACAGAATATGATGCAGCAGTCTCTGCTCTGGGCTTTTGGAGGAAGGTGTGTGGCCCCTTGGGTCTCATTTCTCAGGCCAGTGAGAATGGTCCCAAGAGGATCACTCCCATGAGAGCTCAAGCAGGTGAGGGATCTGCTCTGTTTCAGCTGACTTGGGGTAGAAGGCGATGCAAAGACCTAGTTTTAATAACTCTGAGCATTGGGAGGCTCACCCTGGGCCTGAGTCTCCAGGTCTACAGACCGTGCCTCCTGAGAGGTGTCTCGGGATGTCTCCAGAGATGCCTCTGACACTCCATCAACGCTGCTCAGCAAGTCCTCAAACTCTCGGTGGCCACTGTTGCGCACAGCCGCCTCCAGAGCCTTCTGCCGCCGGTAGAAATGAGAGAATTTGTTGAAGATGATGGTGATGGGCAGTGCCACCACCAGAATGCCGCCTAGGATGCAGCCAGAGGCTGCCAGCTTGCCGGCCACTGTCTCCGGCACCACATCCCCGTAGCCCACAGTGGTCATGCTCACGGTGCCCCACCACCAGCAGGCTGGGATGGTGTGGAAACCTATGTTCTGCTCTTCAGCTGTGTAGGCCACACCGGAAAACACCGATACACCCACGGCCAGGTACAGCAGCAAGATGCCCACCTCACGGTAGCTGTGCTGGAGGAAAAGGTAGGAACCCAAGTCAGAGGTAGGTGGGCTTATACAACTGATAGCAGGCATATGGAGAAACTAAGGGCCAGAGAGTAGGAAAGATAGGTCCAAAGTCACACGGAAAGGTAGAGCTGATACCAAGACCGAGGTGCCTTGGCTCTGAACTAAGATCTTCCAACTACAGCAGGAAATGAAACTCCCTGGGGTCAAACAATAGTTTCTATTGTCCAACATGGCTGCTAGGCCACAGTTGTTTCCTCTAACTCAGGGATCCTGGTAGCATCAGGCAATGACAAAAATAGCCTGTGATTTTTATACAGCTCCAAAATCACAGTTTACATAATTCATGTACTTTTTGAATGGTCTGTCACATTTCTTAAAAGACAAACATATTTTCTGCCCTTCAAGGTAGTCAAGAGGATCTGACACCACAAATTCCCCCCCTAGATGCATTCTTTATGGATGCACACATTGTGTGCACCTCTGAGGCCAAATTCCAGGGAAATGGCTCTCCAACACGGTAGTTGTGCCACCCTGGGGACATCTGGCATTATCCAGAGACATTTTAGGTTGTCACAACTGGAACAATATGCCACTGGTATTCACTGGGTAGAAGCTGGGGATATGATGTAATACCCTACAATGCAAAAGATAGGCCCCACAACTAAGAATGATCTGGCCCCAAATGTCCACAGTGCCAAGCTGAGCACCTGAAATCTGTCAAACTATAATACGTGGAGGAATCACATAGGGATCTTGCTTAAAAGGCAGAACCCAATTAAGTAGGTCTGGGGTAGGACTAGAGTCTAGCTTTCTAGAAGCTTCCAGGTGTTAAGAAAGTTGTTGCTGGTCTGGGCTTCACTTTGAGTGGAGTGTCTTATACCAGTATCTTGATCCTAATAGCTCCAGTCATTACTCTTCTTCCTTCCTCAGACAAAGCTGGTAGTGCAGCCTTCAGCTCTGATTCTCTGCATGGTGGAGGAAAGGCAGGATTCTGAGGCAGAAGAATCTTCCCTAGAGAGATGCTGAACTCAGGTCTGGCCAACAATTCTCTGAACCTTCCCAGTGCTTAGGCTTCTGCCTAGGTTCCATGCTGGCACCCGATATCCTGGCTACTTGCCACAAGGGCATACAATAGGCTTTTCTAAAAGAGTGAAGGGAACTTTATGCACCTTTCTAGGGACCCTTTGCAGGGCTGCATGGAGCTTTGGGAGAAAGACTATGAAAAGTCAGGCTCCCCTACTGAAAACCTCTGACAAGTCCTGCCACTTCTGGAACCTTAACCCCTACACCTGCCAAGTAATAACAATACTTGCCTTTGCTTAAACCTTACACTGGATCCCCTATGCACTTGGGATAAAATGAAACGTAAGAGTTCATGCCCTTCAGTACCTTGAACCAGGCACCTCTTCAACCTTATTTCTTGGCATCACCTTCCCTCTGTGCCCTTGCGCCAGCACTCAACCTGTGCTCTTACCAGGCCTTGGAACAAGCTCTTCACATAGCCTTCCTCTCCAAGCCAATGTAACTTCATCCCCTATGCAGGGCTTGGCACAAAGATGGTGCTCAATAAATTGCAACTAGATTTTTAAAAACCCAGCTCTCCAACCTCAGGATGTTCATCTACGGGAAGAAAATAAATAACACCACCTTCCTGAGGATGTTGTCCTAAGGACTGAATCGATAATGGATGTGAAATTGGCACGGATATCTCTGCTCAGGGTTAGCTCCAGGGCTATTCCTAGACTTAGCCTATTCAGAGTGACCTGTGGCTATCAATGCCCTCTGCTAGAGACAAAAGAAAGGCATCAGCAAAGGAGCAAGTTTACATCCTGTTCTGTATGTTTTTTCTTTGTATATTTTTGTGTACTTATTATTTGATGTTTGCCAGTTACATCGAAAGTGATATTTTTAAAGAGATAAGCAAAGCTACACCTCGATTTTCTCCTTGAGAAAGAGAGACTATAAAGACTAAACCCGTCTTTATAAGGGTGATGGGAAGATCAGGCTGGCTGAAATATACACCTGGTCTTTAGCTCTGGCCCCAAGGATGGTATTCAGTTCAGTGGATGTATTAGGCTTTCAAATTCACTTACTAACATTTCTGGGCCTTCACCTGCCTCCGCCCACTCCAACCCTTCCTCAGACTCCCTACCTTGAGCGTGGCACCCAGGGAGCGCAGTCCGGTGGAATGGCGCGCCAACTTGAGCACGCGGAAGATTCTCATGAGGCGGAACACCTGCACCACCTTGCCCAGGTCGCCCAGCTCCTCGCCGCTCCCGCCGTCCCGGTCCCCCAGCGCTGCGCCCGCCAACAGTGTAAGATAGAAGGGTAACACCGACACAATGTCGATGAGGTTGAGCGGATGGCAGAAGAAGTTGCGCGTGCTGGGTGCCAGCAGGAGGCGTGACGACACCTCGAAGCTGAACCAGGCGATGCAAAAGTACTCCAGGCGTCGCAGCACGGGGTCATCGCGCGTGTCATCGACGCTGCGGCCCGCGGCCACAGCAGCTACAGCGGCCGCCGCTTCGCGGGCCTGGTACTCCGGCAGGCTGTGGATGCACATGGCAGCGATCGAGGCGAGCACCACGCCGATGGAGACGCAGCTGAAAAGCTTGCTGGGCAGCGAGTAGCCCGGGTTCTCCATGGTGAGCCAGAGGCGGCGACGCAGGCGGCCACAGCGCGCAGCCCCGTAGCGCGCCAGCTCTCGCTGCACGTCTGAGATCTCATCGGGGCACGGATCCACGCTGCTCGGCGTGTCGCTGTCCTCGTCCCAGGCTCGCGGCCGCGCCACGCGCCGCTCCAGGTAGCGCGCGCGGCAGCACGTGGCCAGCGCGTTCTCCCCCAGGCCCCAATAGTCGGCCTCCTGGCAGAAGGCAAAGACGCACAGCTCGTCGAGGACGTGCAGACGGCCGGTGCGGTAGAAATGTAGCAGGACCAGGAAGAAACCCGGGTGCCGGTCGAAGTAGAACTCGCGCGCCGCCGCGTCGTAGTCGTCGCACAGGCGCCGCGCCTGCTCTTCCGACGCCGCGGCGCGCAAGCGGCCCAGCCGCGTCCCCGGGAAGCGCGCCAGTGCGTGCGCGCTCAACAGACGTCGCACGCCGCCCACGTTCACGCGCAGCGCCTCGTCCTTTCGCCGCCAGGGGGCCCCGACTCGCGGCCCCGAGGTCTCCCTCACCATGGCTACAGTGGACCTCTTGCAGACACCTGAGGGGGACAGTGATGGAGGTAGGTTCCCAGCCTCCTTTCCAGGAAGAACAGGTTAACATCCGCGGCCCCGTTCCCCAGTCAGGCATTTTGGGGGCCCTGTGTGAAGTGGTTGGTGTGGAGGGGCTACTCAGTAGATGGCAAGTGGCCTCTGAACTCAGCTCAGGCCTTTGTTTGAATATCTCCCACCCTCAATTGGGGACTTGTTCAAATCACAGATCCTCCCCGTTTCCATTTCATTTTCTCCAGCGGAAAACGAATGGGGAACTCTACCTGGCAAGGTTATGAGAGGGTGAGAGGGTCAGGACGGCTTGAGATCTGCTGGGTGCTCATGTGGGACGTCACCTTTTCACAGACAAACAGGGGTTTAGGTACATCAGAGACCTACTGTGGCGTCTTGGACATGCCAGCACTCTGAATCTCAGTTTTCTTCACTTCAAATGGAGCGTGTAATGCTTGCCACCTAGGATTTTAAGAAAATCAATTTAGACCAATGTTCTCAAAGTGTGTTCCTTGGATATTAGCATCAGCATCACCTGGAAATTTGTCAAAGATGCAGATTCTCAGCGTCCCCCCCCCCCCCAATTTGCCAAACTCTGGGTTGGGGCTAAGCAATCTGTGTTTTAAGAGGCCTGGCGGGTGATTCAGATATGTTTCAAATTTGAGAGCTACAGGGGTTCAACTATATAAGGCATCTGTAGAATCTGCCAGACCTGACCTTGAACCTTGGCTTTGTACTGTGGCCTTGGGCACTCTAAATCTCTGTCAAATGGAGATTTTTTTAAAAAAAAATATCCATCTGGAAGCATTGTTGAAATGATTACATTACCGAATGTTTTCTGTGGGCCTGGCTTACAGAAGGAGTTTATTAGATTATCCACCTATGTTACTGTCTTCTTAAGTCAGGCAAACCTAGGTTGTACCCCGCTCTTAGTGCATCTTGGGCCTTGAGTGAGAGATCTCCTTTCTAGGAGTCAGTCTCCTACATACTTCACATGGAGACAGTAGCTCCTATCCCCAAGGATGGCTGGAAGTGTAAAGCAGGTTATGGAAAGTGCTTTGCTTTACTGAATACTCAGGAAACATGGGTCCTTCCACTGAGTAGGACTCTTGGCTCTCGGCTTTACTAGAACTGAGGGCTGGTGACTCACCTCCTGACCCAAGAACGTGTAGACGGCTGGTGTGGTAGAAAGTTCGCAGGTCCAGGAACAAGCCCAGGTGTGCACAGAGTATACATCAACCCCAGAGCTCAGGTGCCCTTCACTAAACCTAAGCTTGGTGTTCAGTGGGTTGGGATTCCATCCTTACCTCTGTGACTTGTGTATCTCCAGGCCAGCCTTCCATTCCAGGCTTTAGCTTACTTGTCTCTAGAATGGGGTAATGGCTCTTTGCTCTTTTTTTTTTTTTTTTTTCCTTTTTTCCGGTGCCAGGGATCGAACTCACGGCCGCCTGCTTGCAAGGCAGGTGCTTATGCCACTGAGCTAAATCCCCAGCCCCTGGTAATGGCTCTTTGGATAAATTGTTATCATGAGTATGTGTGCAAAACCCTTGGAACACAGTGGGTGCTCCAGAAATGTTAATTGGCTGTTTTTCCATCTGATGAAACCTGAGTTCAGCCTGAGTCTGCCACTTACTAGCTATTGACCTTGAGTGGATCCATGACCTCCTCTGAGCGTAAGTTACCCTATGTGAAAACTGGGTAACATTATACTTTCCATGGGACAAGCTATGGGGATTAAGTGATGCAGTGTTTGCTGGCAATGCAGTCTTCAGCATCTACGGTGCCCAATAAATGTGTGAGATGCAGCTCCACTCTCTGCCTGCATCTGGCACCAAAGATAACAGTTTCTGATCCACTTCCATCACCCATTAGAAGCATGGTCTCCAACCAGTCCCTTCACCTGTCTCTGGAACTTATTTTCCATTCTATGAAATGGAATCACTAATTCAGCAAACATTTCCTGACAAGAATTTGAACATCAGTAAGAAAGATTGACTTGCTCAAAATCACTCAGTCAGCCTATCACCCAATTAAGAATCCAAAGTAGGCTTTCTCTACAAGACTTTGCTGACACTTATTCTGAGCACCTACTACCTTCTTTTGTCTAAGCTAGCTATCTGTTTGTTTAAACCCTAATCTCATCCAGAGAGGTTTCCCAGCCTCATTTTACAGAGGGACAATCAGGACCAGCCCCAGTTTCCCCAAAGCGGGGCTATCCTACCATGCTCTTTTCTTGGGGGGTCTCCTGGGGAGGGGGCAAGATACCTGGAACCCCAGGCAGACTCTATCTCCTGCTTTCACAGACTGACCACACCCCTCCCAAAGGGAGGCCACTTACCTGCCTGGGCTCCTCCTGGGCGCGCTTGCTTGCACGTCTGTCCCCAAAGGCGCTGAGGCTGGGGAAGCGCTGGCCGCGGCTGGGCTAGTCTGCCACTGCGGCCTGGCCGCGCCTCGCTGCTGTGGAGGCCCCGCAGCCCCCGCCTTCCTCGTGTTCCTCTGTCCCTCGCGGCTGAGGCCGCATTGATCGCTGCAGGGGAAGGGAGAGAGGCTGCGGACTGCTGGAGGCGGTGGTTTCTATTCCTGACTCCGGTGGGGGATGGAGATGTCTGGAGAAGCCTCACAGCCAGGCATCCCCCTAGTTCAGGGACCTAAGAAGGTTGGATCCTTTAAGGAAACGGGGACTCTTTGTAGAGAGGGGTGTCATCCTCTGGCCTAGGGCAGGTAATGATGGTTTGCATAATTCAATGTTTAAATGTATACCAAGTAGGGTTTCAGGACCTCAGTCTTTCCAGAGACCACCGTGGTGGGGACAGGCTGCTGTGCTCTGTGTTTTACACGTGAGGTCCGGGCACTTGTGTCAGGGTGCTGAAGCTGTGCTCCAGCCAGCTCAAGTCTGGCTCTTCCCAGGTTGGCTGTGAAGTGTGAACACGATGGGGAGGCGTTCTGCCCTGAGGCTTAGAGTCATTCCCTTCCTGGAGCCCTGATTCCCACCTCCAAAAGAGAGGTGAGGGTTACAGGGAAAAAGAACTCAAAACTGTGCTTCCCAAGCATTTAAGTGGCAGCTGTGTGCAGGTTGGGGAGAAAATGCTGGAGACCAGAACTAGGATTGGCAGGAGACTTTACAAACCATGTTACAAATAGCAGTGAAGTTACCAAAATGGATGGAGCACTCTCTTTGGGTCAAGTTGCAGGACTGACGGTGTTCAGAGGTGTTTGTGTGAGACTGGTCCTGTAAGGTTTGAGATCCGTCAATGCCCAAAGTCAGATGGCTGTGTGGCATTGGTGGCATGGTGGTGAGCACAGCTGCCTTCTGGAGTCATACGGCAGCCTTCTGAGAGCCCCTTATGTCGGCATTATCTGGTAGATATAATGTGAGCAGCCTATGTGATTAGAAATTTTCTTATAATACCACCATTTTAAGAATGTGCAATGAAACAATAATGTACTTAACTTAACCCAAATAACCAAGATGTTATAATTTCAATATGAAGCCATAAACTATTAATGAGGTATTTATATATTTATTTTTATACTAAGCCTATGAAATCCAATACACTAGTTTTTATTGCCACAATATAGCAGCTTCTAACAACACAGATTTATCATCTCACTAGGTCAGAAGTCTGGGATCAGCTTGGCTAGATTTTCTACTAGTAAGGGTCTCACCAGGCTAGGGCTGAGGTGTTGGCTAGGGTTGAAGTTTTGCTTTGGAGTTAGGGTTTTGTTTTGTTTTGTTTTTCTAAGCTCACACATTGTTGGCAGAATTCAGTGCCTTGTGGTTATAGGACTGAGGTCCCTTTTTGTTGCTAGCTGTCTGCTGGCCTCCAGTAGCAGATCCTGGAAATTACATGCATTTCCTTGCCTTGTGACATGGTTCCATAGATAATTCACAGATTTCTTTCAGGGGTTTCTTTTTTTTTTTTTTTTTTTTTTTGTCTTTTTCCTTTTTATCGGTACCAGGGATCGAACTCACAACTGCCTGCTTGCAAGGCAGGCGCTTATGCCGCTGAGCTAAATCCCCAGTCCCATTTCAGGGGTTTCTTTCATTGCTTTCTTCCAGGGAAGCTAGAGTGCTGACTTTCTTTTCTACAACCAGCCAGAGAAAAACATCTCTTTCTAAAGGCTCGAATAATTATCATGCCCACCATGGCAGTCTCCCTCTTGTGGTAGAACACACATTTATGGTATTCCACCAACATAAGGAAGAGATTATAGAGAGAGAAGGGAGGGTCATTGGGGGTCATTTTAGGATTCTGTCTACCCCACCTCAACACTGCAGATCTCACTTCGGACTGGCCGTGTTTCATGTGCTTAGCAGCCACATGCTGCCAGAGGCCACCATACTGAACACGCTGGTCTAGAGTATGCCAGTTCAGGTTTCCCCTCAATATGTTAGCACAGCACTGCCTTGCACAGTGATCATCTTGCCCAGTTCCCTGATTTTACCTACAGGAAAATGGGTAGATCTGCTGAGAAGTAGAACTTCCATTTCCTGGTCTTGAATTCTGAAGGGTTCACTGTCCTCAAAACTTGAGGGTTCTCCCTGGAGCTGAAGAGGTGCTTACTGAACATAAAAAAGACAAATCTATTTCTCAAGGGCAGAAGAGAATGCAACCAGGATCTGGTTTCATCCTCAGATCATGTGGTTAAATTTGTCTGCCACAGGAGTAAGGAAACAGGCATTAGGGGTCACTGGGGCTAAAAGGGCTAAATGGAGAAACTGTTTCTCAAATTCTCCTTTAATATCTGTTTAAAATGACTGTTAAATCCATGGGGTTTTACCTGTAGAGTGGGCTTAATGTGGTGGAAAATGTAGAAAGTTTTAGAATAAAGTGAGTGCGGTGGGCAACTTCTAAAAAGTCCCCCCACTAAAGTCTGCTTCCCAGTATTTATGCCTTTGTGTCATTTTCCTCCTGTGATCTGTTTGTGAGGCTCTGATTTGACTCTAGTGAAGAGAATAGGCAAAAATAGGTCACTTCCGAGATCAGGTTCCCTATAAGGCTGTCACTTCACGGATTTTGATGATGCAAATTTCCATACTAGAAGGACAAGGAAATAAAGGTGACTTCCAGTCAACTGCCAACTAGGGACTGTGGTATTTCATCTACCAGCTCTCAAGGAGCTAAAATTCTGCCAATGACTATGTGAACTCGAAGCAGCACCTTCTCTAGTTGAGGCTCAGATGAGACCCCTACCCTTGCTGACACCTTGACTATAGCTCCATGATGCAGAGACTCTGAAGCCAAAGTGCCCAGGGTCCTAACCCATGGAAACGATTAGATAATAAATGTGTGTTGGCTGTGTGTGGTGGTGTATGCCTGTCATGCCAGCCCTCAGGAGACTGAGATGGGAGAATCACAACTTCCAGAGCAGTCCAGAAAGTCAATGAGACCCTGACTCAAAGAACAAAACACAAAAATAAAAACAAAAACATTCAAAACAAAACCAAAAAACTAGAGTTCAGTGGTAGAACACTTGCCTATCATATGTGAGGTTCTAGGTTCAATCCCTAGTGTCACAGAAAATTTTAAAAAGCAAACATGGCTTGTTTTAAGCCTCCACATTTGTGTAATTTGTTACATAGGAAGAGATAACAAATACATAGGATTTAAATCCTGTATTTGCCACTAAATTCCTGTATGACTTTGGGCCAAGTGTCTGTCTCTCATCATGCATCTCCCTCGTCTGTAAAACAAAATAAGCATTCTCTTTCAGGAGTGAGGGAAGGATTAGCCCATGCTGTTCCCTCCCCATAAACAACTCTTCCTTCTCTTTCTTTACTCAGAGTATCAGGTAGAAATTTAATTTAGCTGTAGAAATATAAATGGATTCTTTTTCCCTGTAGGCTAAGGCGGATAGCACCTCCTCTAGGAAGCCTTATCTGGTTTCTGTTGCTTCTGACCTCCCATAGCCTCCTAGTTTCCTCCCTGCCTGCTGAAAATCACACAGATTGGGCTTCAGCTCATCAGGAAGAGCATGAACTCTGTGAAGGCACAGCCTGGAGGCCATGTGAAGTACTCAGCAAACAAGTATTGCATAGATGAGAGAGGAAACCAGGTTGGAGTTTGCAAAAGGAATCAGTGACGAACTCCCCAGGAGGATTTCCAGGATAGTGATGGAGACAGACAATGCATTTGGAGAAGAATGAGTTGGAATTTGGTGGCTAAAGACACAGCTGGTATGGTACAGACCCTATGGAACAGGTAGGGAGCTTGACAGAGCTGAGCAAGTGGGCCCTGTAGAAGCTACAACCTGTAGCATGCCACATCCTGCCACCTAGCTAGGGACCCAGCAGAATTTAGGGCCCCCACACAGCCATGGGACTCTTAGAAGCTAAGGTTTAACTTGTTTGCCTGGAAATTTCCTGCTGAGATGTCTGAGTTTTACTTCTCTTGCCCTGCAGGAAAGAAGTCCAGGGCAATAAACTGTGCACCCACAGGCTTGGGTTCCAGCTGTCTAGCATTGAGCCTGCTTGGGGCTTTATGAACCCTATTTTTGAACTGTGGACATTGAGTTGTTAAAGCTGGAAAAAGATCTCCAAAGATTTAGTGTAATTAGTGTAGTTAATAAGAACATAAAGTTTGGAGTCAGACTGTTTGAGATTGAATCCTAGTTTTATTACTTATAAATTGTATGACTTTTATTACTTTTAAGTTGTATGACACGTTAATCTCTTCTTGCTTCAGTTTCCCTGCTGTGTGAAATGGGAAAAAATAATAAAGTTCACGTAGTAAGGTTCTGAGGATTTAATGAAGTTATATATGTAAATGATTACAGGGTTCCCTGGTGTAGGATACCTATTCTATAATTGTAGCTCTTTGGTTTTATTAGTATTTGTGCAGCAAGAGTATTGTATAATTTAACCCTGGCTCATCAGTTCTCAGCAGGGGGTCCTGGGCCAACATTTGTTTCAGTACCACTGTTGCTTCATTGTGAATTTGAGTGACAATGCCAGCCTTTCCTGGGGCTGCAGGGTGTTTGGTAGTGGGAGGTGTAAGGTGGTGGTTACTGTGGACTAATAATCAACGTCTGCGTTAGTCAGGCACTTACTGTGATAAATCTGTGACCACAGTTCCAGATCTCTGAGGCTTCTTACCACAAATATTTGTCTCTTGCAAATCTGAGGCTTGGCTGGGACCGTCTTATGTCAGGGCCACCCCGTGTGTTTTTCAGGCTGTGGCCAGCAGCTTCTGAGCAAGCCTCCTTGAGCAGAAGCTGGAGACTCTGAGCAGGCTGCTGACTGGTCCTGAAACTGGCATCCTGTCATTGCCCAGTTGCTCGAACAAGTTCTTAGCCAAGTCCCGTATCACTCGGCGTAGGGATACACACTCACCCTTAGGAGGCATGGAAGGGAAGGGGTAATTGTGGGTAAAGAATAAAATTCTCTATATTATCTGTGAACTCCTGAGGTTATGGGCGGGGAAACGGAGGCCCAGGCGGAGTTAGAGAAATAACCACATTCACAGGTAGTGAGTGACTGTCAGAGAGCCCTCTCTTCCTCCAGGCCTCACCTTGCATCCATTTAATTAGTGTTTGCTGCTCTGAGTCAACCCTTCAGGCATTTGAATCCCCTGAGAAGGATGTTGGCACCTGGGGAAGAAATGGAGTTCTTTCCATCTCCAGTAGTGCACACAGAAGCCTGGAGTGATGAAGGGCTCGTGTGGGATCACAACACAAGTCCAGAGAAGATGAAAAGAAGGCCTGGACTTCTGACTGCACCTCCACAGTTGACCATACCACACTTGAGTTTATAGCAGAACAAAGGAAGGGTAGGGAATGTGCTTGCTTCTTTCCTTTCCCAAAGCAAGTGCTGATGGAAAGGGAAAGTGGGAAATGCAGATGTCTGGGTCCAGGGCTGTCTTTTGGGATGGCTGTCCTTCCTTCATGGATCTTTGTCCCTAAAAGAAACACTCTTTAGCCCTAACTGAGGCAAGTGAGCCCAATAGTAGAGACAGACTCACCATTTACATGGCATCCCAGCTGCTCCAACGTGTCCTACACTGTGGTTGCAATCCAGAATGATCCTGGTGAGTGTTTGGTGGTAGCATTATACAACATTGACTCTTGGAGTGAGACAGTTATTCCCTTTTTGACCCTGATTACATCAGGGAGAAATCCCAGTTTAGAGCTCTGCATCTTTGATATCTCTTTAACCCTTGCTAATCTCCTTTTATTAAAAATAAAACAACAACCCAAAAAGAGCAAACTTCAGGCTCAGTGTTGGCATGAGGTTTCATCCAGTTAGAGTTTAATAGTATTTAATTGGATACAATTTAATTTGTTGGAAATGAGCTGTTTTCATTGAATTTCTTTTTACAATTACGCTCTATGTGTGGCTAGTGATCTTGACTATCGTCTTCCACTGAAATGCAGTTATATACAAAAGTGAATCATTTAAAATGAAGCATTAAATAAGCAGTACAGACAGCGTGCATCATGTGATGTTTTGCAGGTAAGAGGAAGATCCTGAAAGTTTATGTGTGAGAATGGCCTGATGTTTAGAGATTCTGCTAGGACTTGCATTCTGGGTGCTGGACCCAACAAACAGGGGTCCCTGAGTTGTGCATTTAGGCGGAAGAATCAGAATGTAGAATGTGTGGAGAGATCTGAAAATGAATACATGGCAGGGTAGGAAGCTCAGCACCACAGTGGTCTGGGGTCCCAGGGTGATGAAGTTCAGGTAAGGCTGTGGACCTGGACCCCCAGCAGGAGGAGCCAGAGCAAATGTGTTGCTGGGAGGTCACTGCGGGTCAGTGTCTATCTGGTAGAACCTTGGCAGAAATAATGCTCTTTGGGTGCTCAGGTCCTTGGCTCTTCCCACTGGGCTGCAGTCATGATCTTAAACCAAAATTAGCCTGAGAAGAGAGAAAACAAGAAGGTTAACCCTCTTTCAAAAAGGAGTCTGAGTTCCAGAGTTGATCTTCCCTTCCAGACCTCACCAACCAGCACTGATCGCTACCAAGGAAGGACACTCCAGCCTCCTTCCAAAGCGAAACTGAAGCCCAGGGCAGTTAGGGATGTGGCCCAGGTGATGCAACACACTCCACATTCTACTAAGAGGACTAAGAATCCCTAGTTCTTCCCTCCCACTCTATCCATTTCCACAGTTTCGGGAGGCCCAGGATTTTGGGGAGATGCCCTGCCAGGTGGCTAAGCTGGAAGGTAATCTCTGAGCTGGGGCTCCGGAGGGACCTCTGGCCCCCTAGGAGTTGTACCTTTGACAGGATTCCGGCAGTCCCGGCCACAGGCACCTAGGCAACACCGCTTCCTGAATGGGCAGTCAGAGTCACGATTACACAGGTGATGCACAGGGCTGAGGCAGTGCATTTGGTCCTTAGGGCAGTTGCCTGGCTTTACTGCAACGCAAAAGCCTGGCTGAGTTCTGTCTCTTTCTGTCAGCCCTGAGGCTTGGAGCTTGGGGCTTGGAAGTTGTTGGCAAGGTGGAAGGGGGCCACTTACCTGAGACCTTGCGGACACACTGGCGGAAACAAGCTTGGGAACAGCACTTCTTGCCTGAGGGACATTGGCTGTCGCCAGTGCACTGGTCAGGAACTGGGAGGCAGGGCTTATCATCTGGCGGACAGCCCCCAGCTTTCTCTGTAAGAGAATTCCCACATGTTGTAGCTGGAAGCAGCCCTGTGTTGACCTGTGAAGCCCCCGCACCCCTTCCAGGACTGGTTTGAGATTCAGATGGCATAAGGGATAGGAAACAAAATGAACTTCAGAATCTGCTGTGGCTGGCTGTGGTGGCACACACCTATAATCCCACACCTGGGGAGGTTGAGGCAAAGGTCAGTGATAGCCTGGGCTACATAGTGAATTCAAGGCCAGCCTGAACTATGTAGTGAAACCTTGTTTAAAAGAAAAACCTCCACTGTAGCCAATAAGATTGTACCTGGTCTGGTCCTTCCCATCTCTCTGGCCTCATCCTCTGTCACTCTTGCTCCACCACTTAGTGGTTCCTTCTCTGCCCCACATCAGTCCTCTTTGCAGAGCTCTTGGGAGCAAGGCACCCTCTTGCCTGATGCCCACACTCTCTTCACCTGGTTAACTGAAACCTCACATCTTCAGAAGAACCTACTTTCTGATCCTACGTTAACTAGATCGGCCCCACTCCATCACTGAGAACTCCCAAAGCATCTTTCCTTCAAGAGATTTTGACTGCAGTTGTCTGTACCTCTCTTGGCTAGAGGCTATGAGACTTGTTATCCCTGTCTGCTCCACTCACAGTGGAACACTTGGTTCACAGTGATGGAGAGAGGGTGCTCAGTGATTATTTGCAATGACAAGTTTTGAAAGGAGACCCTGTGTTAGACATTGTCAGCTGTTGCCAGTGTGATGCATTGTCCCACAGGCGTGATCAACCGTGTCTGTGCAGTGGTATTCCTCACTGTTGCAAGTGACAAGTTTCAGAGATAGGGATTCACTCTGTGAGGTATTCCTCCAAATAGCCATAGAAGTTTAGCTAAGTGCTCTTCTTGTTGAGATTTTGGAAAGAAGAAAAAAGGGCTTATAGGGGCAGTGACTGACCCAGACTCATATGGGTCTGGGCTAGGCTTTCTCTGACCTCTATGTCCTGCTCTGACTGCTTCTGAGCTACAGGGATGGGACCAGTCCTAGTCCTGGTTCTTCAATTCAATCCAGCATCAGAAAAAAGATTCAGGAACCCCCTTTAGCAGTCAACCAAGGATTTTGATGATATCCTTGTGTCACCTTCCCTCCTCTGCCTCTGCCTGGGCATTGACTGTGTGCAAAACAGATAACCCTTTGCTTACAGGCTGAGTCTCAAACTCAGCTTCTGTCCTTAGGCTGGGCCAGTTTAAATTAAATTGCTGCCCCCTGCTGGAGAGAGTGTGGTTTAGCCTGACAGGGAGCCCCTGCTCTGAGGAGCTTCTCTTGGTGGGGGATACGGGGAATTTGGGAAGGTAGAGGGGGATGTAAAGGGCCCACAGACAGTGTCATAGGTCCAGGGTTTAACCCTGAGCTCACAAGCCCAGGCCAAGTGGGAAGAACTGCTTTCCTAATCTTTCCTCCACCTCTAGGTTCCCTTTCACAGGCAGACATTCTGTGACTGATGCAGTCACTTACATGGATGGTTGCCCAGACACAGATGCCATGGGAATGGACCCAGATGTGGTTAAATAGGTGTACTGTATACAGATACTTTTAAATGGGGAAGGAATCAGTGACAAATGGGATATAGTGAACTGGGGGAGAAAGTGTGTCCTACCTGGCCACATGGTCAGGCCCTGAGCGGCCTAGGATCTGCTGGCCTTGACTCTTGTTCTGAGCAGCTGGATAAGGCATCAGGGCACACATCTCTTTACCTCCAGCTCACTCCTCTGAATTGTCCACTTCTTCTGAATTTTCTGGATACCCGGCACTTATTCATCAAGGCACAGTTTATTCCCGAGGCTCCGTTTTACAGGGAGTAAGTTGGTAAAGGAAGTGTTTCTAAAATCCCCATGCTCAGATGCCATCTTTGATATGAAAAGTCAGTCTTTGGCCTTGGGCATGTGATTTCCCACTATCCTTCGACTTCTTCATCTCAAAACATGTGGGTAGAAACCATGCCAACTCACCACGCTGTGGTGAGGAGTTGTGTGATGACTGCACAAATCTCAGCCAACCCAGGATCTGATCTTGGAACCTACCAGCATCCTTCCTTCCTCAGGCTGAGAGCTTTGAGTGTCTTCTTCCCTAAACCAGCTAACTCCCCAGGCAGGTACCTGTGCCTCTGTGGAGGGCATAACTTAGGTTAAAGGGGCAGAGAGGATGCAGAAACTGCCCCTGAGGTCCTGTAGAAGAGAGGAACCCTCCTCCTGCAGTGTTTTCCCCATGTGGGCCAAGGCTACACAGGTGAACGTAGGCCAGAGTGTCATCCTGTAGTACCTCACTTGATCAGAAAGCACCTGTCTGGCTACTCTAGCACCCTTGCTTCCCTCATGTGCCAACGGGGCAGCCTCAGTTTTACCAGTCAGGGTCAGGAGGAAGGAAACAGAGAAGAGAAGCAGAGAGGGAATCTTTCCAGCTGATCGTAGATCTCAGGAGCCACACTTCCTACTGAACTCCCAAATCCCTTCGCAGATGAGACTAGGATCATAGGAGGCCAGCAGAGCACAACTCCATGAGTATGACCACAGAATGGTAGGTATGGGCAGGTTCCCTCCTGCCCATACTCAGGCAGAGGCACACATGGGCATATCAGACAGATACGTAACCTCAGATCCATATGGATGCAGCCATTCCTTGATTCATACAATCAGGTACAGGGAGAGATAGGCATGCACAACCTTACACACAGTTAGATGCGCAGAGAAGCACAGATAAGCTCTAAGAAACGGGCAGAAAGACATTTACACAGAGACACATACATGTGGACAAGTACAGAGCTACCCAAAAAAATATGGTCTCCCAGAAGCAGAGTACACACACACACACACACACACACACACACACACACACCCCTGTTCTCACACGAATTCTTTACTTTCCCCAGAGAGGTACAAATCACACCGTCCCTGGAGCACAGGGATTTGACTGTACTCACCTCCTTTTCTCCTGCCAGCGACAGCAGGCAGCTGGTGCCCCAGAGCCAGGAGGGCCACCAGGAGGAGGAAGCACTGGATCCTCATGTTTCTGCTGTCAACACCTAATAAAATCCTCAAATTAACACCTGCAGCCCTGGGGAGGCCACAGGATCTGAGTCAGAGGAGGAAGAAGGGTGGATCGTGTGGCATGTGTCCGCCTCCTTCTGGCTCCACCTCAGGGCAAGATGCTTGTGCAAGAACTGAAGACAAGGTGGCCCAAGTCCTGCATGTTGGAGGACTTGGATCCAGTTCTTCCTGTGTCTCAGCTGGTATGTGATGTTGGGCAAGTCTTGTCCCTTCTTGAGCTTCAGTTTTTCTCACCTATATGATGAAAATAAAACAAAAATCACAATGAAAGCATCACTGAGAGAAGTTTTAACAATGGACTTGGGAGGCCAGTAGGGTAGCTGGGCTTAAGAACATCTCAAGGTATTGCTGGAAAATAAGCTTTGACTGCAGGCGTTTGGAATGATCAAATTATATTGTGCCCAGAGACTCATGATGCATAGCATGAGATTGTCAGAGTCTTGTTTTGTGGACATTTTTACCAGCTCTACACGTTATTATCTTTGGTCAGTTAGTCTTCTGTAATAAAGCATCACTGCCCATTCAAGCCACCACGCTGTGTCTCTTCTTCAGAACACTGAATCTGAGTTCTCTGAACCTGTGACTCTTGAGTTGTAATTCGTAAGACCCCAAATAAATTCTTCTTACTTTTACAGCTTCTGAGTTTAAATCGATTGACAGTATAGATCAGTGATGGTGAGGCTTTTAGAGACAAGTACCCAAACTGCAGCCCAAAACCCGCTTATTTATCACAAAGTGCCAACACTGCAGTTACACGTGAATACTGCGGTTTTAGTTTAGAAAAAAGCAACTCATATGTTAACATCTTTTGTCTAAAAAGAAAAACAAATGATACGTGTGTCATAGGTTCGCCATCACTGGTATAGAGGGTAAAGAGGGAGGCAGATGTTTGCTTTGCTAGCTCTCTGATGCTTTCAAGCTCCACCCACTGTCTTATGTAGGGGACGAACGTCAGCTTTGAAAGGCAGAGGGCTTTACAGAGTCCTGGATGCTTAGGAAGAGAAATAGGGCTGGGTTAGGGTCAGAATTTCCTGCCAGAGAAGCAAGACCACACTGGCAGATGAGTAAGGCCAGTTCTGGCCTCTGAATGAGAGAGAAAAAAGCCTAACCTTTGATGAGATCACCTCCAATGGCCTTTGGTAGAACTGTCTTCTGTCAGGGCTGGCTTGGTGGTCAGGGATGGGCTTTGAGTTTGGCTAAATGTCCTAGCCATGGCAGATACAGTGCCAGTGGGGCTCTTCCTTGGCCACAGGGAGCCTGAACAAAAAATACTGTCACTCAGGATTTCGCATCTGTGGCCTGGATTCCTGCATTTGGTGGAAAAGAAGTGGCAGAGACTTAAATCCTGGGCGGCCCCAAATGGAAACTCTATTGAACTAAGTACTCTGTCAGTACTGGGGGAGATCGTGCCTTTCCTGCCACCCGCCCATTTTCAAGGTGAGGAGACTGTGAGGCAGAGATGGGAGAGGACTGCCCCGGGACACACACCTCTTCTGAGACTAAGCTGAAGCTTCTGCTGTTGCCACCCTGGTGCCTGGTATTAAAGAACAATACTTTTTCTGACTCTAAGAGGGAAGTGGCATTCTAGGCTCATGATACTCACTCATTTAGTGAGACAGACAGGAAGTTCTCCTTTGCATTTAACTTAATCCCTCATGCTATTATTTAAGCTCTCAGGAAGAGAGGCTCTGTTTTCCGTGATTGCATGGAATTTGGGCACCTCCTTAGCAGCTTTGTTAAGGAAGGAAACCAATGGGTTATTTTTTTCCCGATTATACACGATCAGTTCTCTTTTTTACAAAAAATGTATGTTTGTAGTTCATAATGTTTACATTCCTTGTGGGAAATTGGTACATAATACATCTTAATTTTTTTCATCTTCTGTCCCTTCCTTCCATCTTCTAGCCAACCATCTCTTTATCCACTTCCTTTTTAAAAAAAAATTACTGCATGTTTGTAATACACCTTGTTCATATTCCCTATATAAATATTTGAGTTAGTGGGTTATGTATTTCCTCTTGTAAATTGCCTGTTTTTGCATTTTGCCCATTTTTATTACTGATTTGTAAGAGCTATTTATATATTAAGGACACTATTAATATATGAGAAGCAGTATGATAAAGTGATCAATGGATATAACTGAGGTCAGATAGACATGGTTTTTAATCTTAACGACAACAAATTCTGGTTGTAGGACTAATTTTTTTAAACTTCAGCTTATTCTGTAAAATGGAAATAGAGATAATAACATTCTTATAGAATGTTTCCAAGGAAAGAGATTAGTTTGATATTATTTTGATCTTGTATTGAAAATACTAAGTAAAATAAAATAAAAATTCTTTCCTTTTTTTGTTTTGTTTTAAAATTTTAATATTGAGTGTAGTTAAGTCACTTTTAATGTATAGTTTCTTTTTATGCTAAAAAGGCTTTTTGAACCTGATGTCAGAAAAATATTCTCTAAATTTTTTTAAAAATGTTTCATTTCTTAATATATTTTTGAAAATACATTAATTCATCTGAAATTTATTATGACACAATGTATAAGATAGAAAATCTTTTTGTCTAAATTATGAAACAATTGCCCCTTAATACATAGTGAATAATTCAAACTTTTTCTATGAACTGGAAATCAGAATTCTATTATTAAAAACTCATACGTATTAGGAGCTGTCTTGGGGTTTTCTGTTTCTTTTCATTATTTACTCTTGTGCTCATATTGCTGTTCTAATTAGTATAGCTTTATAAAATGATTGATAGTATTCATTACTGATCCCTAAGCTGTGCTTCATTTTCTGTGTTGTAACTATTTCATTCTTTCATGTCATAAGTATTTCCCTCTTACAAATGACCCTGATGGTCATTATGTTACATTCCAGAAATAAATCCAGTGATTTTTTTATCATAAAAATTATTTCATTAAAAATTTGAGAAGTGCCAGGTGTGGTGGCTCACTCCTGTAATCCCAGCACTCAGGAGGCTGAGGTGGGAGGATCCTTGCAAGTTCGAGACCAGCCTGGGCTACAAAGTAAGCTCAAGGCCAGCCTGAACTGCATAGTGAGACCCCATCTCAAAAAAGACAAAAACAAAACAAAACAAAAAAAAATTTTTGAGAAGTGTACAAAAGACCAGTGACTAATTTTAGAAACCCAATAACTTCATCCAGATTCAATGATTTTACAAGGTTTCTTTCATGTTGTAAAGATAGATAAATATGTTTTAATTTGTTTTTGGCTGGAGTATTTTAAAATAAACCTGGATACATCTTATATCTTACCCTTAAAAACTTCAGTATGGCTCTTTAAGGAATAAAGACTTATTTTCTGATCTAACACCATGGCCATACATAAAAACAGTAATTTCTTCACACCACCTAATTTTTTAATATGTTTCTTATTGTTGTTAAAATGACTTTGTAACCCCTTTCTGTCCTTCCTTTTTTTTCTCTCCCTCTTTCTCTCTGTACTATTTTTTTTTTGTCTTTTTTTGAGACAGGGTTTCACTATGCAGTTCAGGCTGGCCTTGAACTCACTTTGTAACCTGGGCTGGTCTAGAATTCTCAGATACAATTGATTAGCTTAGAGTTAGCAAGGGGTTGTGTGTGATATCTATTTATTTGTATAATTATTCTATGATGAATATAGTGAGTCTGGTATACTCAAGTATATTTTGTGTACTTGAAGCAGAATCTACACAAATTGTGCACACTGCATTGATTGTCATATCTAAACTATCTTTTAATCTAGAACAATCCCTCCTGCTCCTTTCTGTCCCTCCCTATGACTCTCTCCCTCTATACTTTTTTTTGTTCTTTTTTTAGAGACAGGTTTTACTATGCAGTTCAGGCAGACCTTGAACTCATTTTGTAGTCTAGGCTGGTCTTGAATTCTCAGCGATCCTCCTGCCTCAGCCTTCGGAGTAGTGGGATTCAGGTATGTGCCACTACACCTAACTGTCCTTCTGTACTATTTATTTAGTTGTTGAACAAAACAGATGGACATTCTTCAGAATGTCCCATATTGCTTCCTCATGATACCTTTCAGCTTCTCTTTCATAGTTTTGGAGACTTGCAAGCTCAACTCTCTTGTCAGGAACCCCCATGGGTAATACATGCTGTGTGGTTCCTATGACATAACTTCTGGAGGAACAGGTGTCTCGCCGACTCATTTTTAGTGTTGTAAAGACAGGTGAATGTTTTTTTTTTTTCTTTTTTTTTGGTGCCGGGGGTAGAACTCATGACCTCGCGCTTACCAGGCAGGTGCTTAAGCCACTGAGCTACTGAGCTAAATCCCCAGCCCCTGGTGAATGTGTTTTAACTAGTGTTCCCCTCTCCCTGTCACATCTAGGGGATCAGCACCATGCTCTGCTATCCAAGCAGCCCGTCGGGATCATAAATAAAAATTAGAGGGGCAAAATTTAACAAAAGGAAAACACTTTGTTTGTAAAGAGGAAAAGGAGAGGAGACATGATAGCTAGTCCCCTGATGAGGAAGAATGAGGGTAGGGGTCTCCAGACAGCTGGAGGACCCATGGGCCTTTGTTTTGGGCTGTTTTTATGGTAGAGAGCAGAAACCCATGCCCCCAACATACCATACCATACCTGGAACATACGGTGACTGGATTGGTTTCCGGGCAGCTCTGTCTAACATCCTTTCTTCTGGCGGTCTGTATGCAGCTTTTCTATCTTGTCTGTTTATGTGTCCTTGACCTACCTTTCAAGGCCTTATCTTTGGGGTGGGTGACTAGTTGGCAAGGGAGTGCCTTATTTCCTTTTGGGCAGACACCTGGAGGGGATAGCTGGGTCAAATGAAATTTCTACTTTTAGTTTTTTGAGGAAACTCCACACTGATTTCTGTAGTGCTTGTACTAATTTACATACTTAAGAACACAATGTTAAGTGAAATAAATCAGATACACAAGCTGAAATATGGCTTGGTTTCTTTTATATTAGAAACACTATATCAGGCTATAATAAATTAGGAAGAGAGACTTTATTTTTATTTTATGAAAAATATATATATTCAAGTAAAGAACAAAAACAGAAGACAGTTTAAAAAGGAAATAGGGAAAAGTTCAGTACTTTCCCCAAATACACAGTCTGTTGTTTGAAAAAATATTTCAAAATATGTGCTAATTTGTTACATTTATACTGAAAGTTTATCTTAGTTTGTTACAAAGAAAGCCTGAATTATCTGTTTCTTTTTTGTAAACATTCTTTTGGTTTACGTCTTGTGCTGAGTAACTACTTTGGAGATATGGTATGCAATGTGTTATTCTATTATTTGGTTATAAAGTTTTTTTTCATAAAATAGAAAGAAAATCCTCTCCCTAATTTATTATAGCCCACATTGTAGGACATAAAGTACCCTGAGCCTATGTTATGTCCCTGATCCATTTCCAGTGCAAAGTTTCAAATCCAGCTGTAGATCCACAAGTGGAAAGACCACTGGCACCAGTACTGGAGAAACTAGCAAAAATGACTTATTCCTTCCTAGGAGGAGAACATGTTTGCTTTCCATAAGATCCAAACACAAAAATTTTACTCTGCAGTGTCTCTTAAATCTGACCTATGGAGAATTTAGGTGTCAGGAGATATTGTAAAAGAGAAATATATCACAAAATTGTAAGTGCAAAGATGAATAAAATCTAATGTGAAACAGTAACTCCATATATTTTATATATCCTAAAGGATCAGCCAAGAGGGCTTGTGACATTGTGAGGGGTGGGAAGGAGAAAGAGAGAGACAGGGAGACAGACAGACAGATAGACTGAGAGCCTTAGAAGTTTTATAGATTCTCATGTAATTTTAAGTAACAGTGTGACATGGTTTGAATATTGTATGAGTCTATACCCCAAGGGTTCAGTGTGTTAATATTGAGAGATGATACAATTTTAGGGCTTGTGGAAGGGAATTAGGTTTTGGGAGGCAACACCTTTAGAAGTGATGAATGCAGGTATTGTGAGACTGAGTTAATTCCCCTGAAAAGAGGTTATCTTAAAGGAGCCTGTGCTTCTCTTGAATCTTTATTCTGTATACACAGCTCTCCACACTCACATGTGTTCTCACCACCATGCCATTTGCCACAAGCTGAGCAGACATTTGGGCATGCACCTGAACCTCTAGAGCTGTGAGCTAATATATACCTTGTTTCTTTAGAAAGCATTCAACCTCAAGTAGTTTGTTATAGCAACAGAAAATGCTAATACACAGGGATTTGTTTCTTTGTTTTCATATTAATATGTATTTAACTCTCAAATGCATTTAATTCTTGATAACAGGAAGGGCCTGGGAGAAGGAGGGAAGAATTGGGGTCCAGGTTTCCAAGTCTGAGCCTAGAGCATCAATGTCTTCACAGGCCAGGTTAAGAAGCTTCTACCTAAGTAGAGAAAAATCAGAGATATGAGAATGTATGGACTGTACTGGGGACATGGTTTTCTGTCCCTAGGCCTCCCAAGAGCACTGAGATGTACTGCCAAGGTGTCAGAGACTGAAAGTCAGCATTGTAGGCAGGCTGACCTAAGAAATTAGGATTTTATAATCCCTTTCCTCTGTAGTGTAATAGTCCCTTTCCTGTGTAGTGGAAAATTCTTCCTTACTGCAAACTGTAAAAAAATTGAAAATAATTATAATAAAAAATCAGTAACACTGAGGAGCCTAGAGCTAATCTTGTCCAAATGTCCCTTTCACACAGAGGAAAAGCATGATATTCATTCCACTAAATGAATGTGCTTTTTCTGAGAACGATGACTTACTCTGGGTCTTCCTCCTTTCTGGTCACAATCAAACCTCTCAAAGTACCTCAATTTATTTATTTGTTTGTGTTATTTAATTTTTAGGTTCTATTTAAGCTTAATGTCTATTAATGTAAAAATGTTGTTTCATTGTGCATATTTTGATCATATCCATCCCCTTTATCTTCTCCCTACATCCCCTGCCTCTTATTATCTTCCTCTTATAATAATCTTTCTTCTACTTTCATGTCATCTCTTTTAGATTCCTACATATTAATGTGAGGACAACATGCAATCAATACTTGTGTTTCTGAGTTTGGCTTATTTTGCCTAATGTGATGATTTCTAATTCTATCCATTTTCCTGCAAATGACAAAATTTCATTTTTTTAAATAATGAATTGTGCATATCACGTCTTCTTTATTCACTCATCTGCTGGCTGGCAGCCAAACTGGTTCTGTATCTTAGCTATTGTGAACTGTGCTGCAATAAACATGGTGTGTAGGTATCGCTATAGTATGCTAACTGTAATTCCTCTGGGTATGTAACCAAGGAGTGGCATGCTGGATCAAATGTCAGGTCTATTTTTAGTTTTTCTGAGAAGACTCAGTACTGCTTTCCAGTACGTAAATTAGGATATACTAATTTACATTCCCTCCAGTAGCTTAGAGGGGATCCTTTCTCCCTATATCCTCACCGTGCTTACCATTTTTTTGTATTCTTGATGATAGCCAATCTGACCGAGGTGAGATGGAATCCCAGTGTAGTTTCGATTTAGATTTCCCTAGCATCTAAAACGTTTAATGTTTTTCCCCCTGTATACTTGTTGGCCATTTGTACTTCTTTTGAGAAGTGTCTGTTCAGTTTACTTGCACATCTATTAATAGCACTATTTAATTTTTTTGATGTTGTTTTTTGAGTTCTTTATGTATCTTAGATATTAGTCCTCTGTCAGAGATGTAGCTGGCAAAGATTATCTCCCATTCTGTAGGCTGTCTCTTCAATCTGTTGGTTTCCTTTGATGTGCAAATACTTTTAGATTTGATGTAATTACATTTATTGATTCTTGCTATTTCATGTGCTGTTGGAATGCACTATTCAGGAAGTCTCTGCTTGTACCTATCACTTCATGTGTTTCCCTTATGGTTTTTTAATTAAAAAAAAATTTTTTTTTTGGCAATTTCAGTTTCATTTCTTGTGGTTCTCCTGCCTTAGCCTCTCAGAGTTCTGGGATTACAGGTATGTACCACCACACCTAGCTCAAAGTTTCATGTTTTATGCTTAGGTCTTTGGTTTATTTTGAATTGGTTTTTGTACAGGGTGAGAGACAGGGATCTAGTTTTAATCTACAAAGGGATATGAGGTTTTCCTGGGACTCTTTGTTAAAAGAGGCTGTCTTTACTTCAATGTATATTTTGGAGATTCTTCGTCAAGAATCAGATGTAGTTGAGTAGATTTGTGTCTGTGTCCTCTGTTTTTTCCCAGTGGTCTATGTCTCTAATTTTGTATCAGTATCGTGCTGTTCTTGTTACTCTGGCTTCATAGTATAATTTGAAATCTGGTATTGTGATTGCTTTTTTTGTTCAGAATTGCTTTGGCTATTCTGTGTCTTTTGTGTTTCTGTGGGAATTTTAGGATTATTTTTTCTAGTTCTTTGAAGAATGCCATTGGAATTTTGAAGAGGAGGGCACTGAATCTGTAGATTATTATAGGTAAGATGGCCATTTTCACAGTATTAATTTTGCCAATCTAGGCATAAGGAAAGATGCATTTATTTATCTTCTAGTGTCTTAAATTTCTTTCTTCAGTGTTCTGTAATTTTACTGTAGATATTTTTCACCACTTTGGTTAGATTGATCTCTAGGTTGCTTTTTGTTTTTTGTTCTTTTTTTTTTTTTTAACTATTGTGAATGGAATTTTGTTCCTGATGTCTTTCTCAGCTAATGTTGACTGCAAGCTCTGATCGCTGTGATCTCTGGAAGCACAGACAGTTCTTTGCTTTTTTCTGTTTTTTGGGGGTATTTTTGCTACTAGAAACCGAACTCAGAACTTTGCGCTTGCCAGGCAGGTACTTATGTTGCTGAGCTATATCCCTGCCCCCCTTTTTTTGTACAGACCCTTCTCTTTCCCTTTATAACAAATGAAGAAAGGTTCCAGGCAGGGGCGAATGGGGCTGCTCACCTCAATTCTGAAATCATGATGGATCCATACACTGATGTCGGCAGTTGTAGTAGCAACACTTCTTGATCCCCTTGCAACTTCGATCACTCAGGCACCCAGGGAATCCATTGAAAATACAGTCAAGACCAAACTCCGGGCAAAATCCAGGTTTCCATTTAGCTGAAGGGGAAAAAAAAAAGTCATACAGGCACCGATCAGGCGCCCTCAGCTTCAGCACCAGCTCTTTCCATGGGCTCCTCAGAGGAAATGCTTCCCTACTGCAAACCCACCCTGGACCACCAGGCCTTACTTCCATTCTTCCGTAATCCAGCCTGGGCCACGTGGAGGCAAAGCAGGACAGTCAAGGCCAGCAGGGAAAGGCTGCTCAGTTTCATGGCGCCAGGGAAATGGGTCCCTGAACTGAAGGCGGGAGCTGTTTCTGTGAGCTCGGTGGCAGACCACCAGCAGGGGGAGCTGCGGTTTCCAGGGATGAGGTCAGCTGGCCCAGCAAATTCTAGATGCTTCCTTCACCTAGAGCAAGAGAGACGGTGAAATCACCTCTGTGGTGTAACCGTTGAGAACCAGTATGACTGCCCGCTGGGGTGCAGCAGGGCTGAGCTAGCCCATCATAATGCTTGCTTTTTACAGGAGATTTTGAGACAGGAATGAATCGATTCCCCGGGTCGTGCTCATAATTCTTTACCCCTTTCTTCTCACTGCCTATCTAGAGAAATTAAAGCCCAGCTTCACCAATTGAGGTGCTTGCTTTTAACACATTAACATTAAAAACCATTGCAAAGACAAAGCAAAATAATCTCAGTATACTTTCTAGTTTTATGGACAATGCCAATTCATTGTGTGTTGTGGGACTTCCCTGTATAATTAATGTTTTATTCCTTAATTTCTTTCTGAGCGTGTAAAAACTTCATTTGTTATTAAGTCAGAAGCCCAAGTTCATGTCACTTTGAAATATGAACCCTGGGAGAAATAATTACTGGGGCTTTGGTGCACTTCTATAAAAAGTGTGTTGTTCCTATTTGATGGGTTGCTAAGATATCACTGTGTAAGTAACTGTTCTTTTAAAAAAAAAAGCTCCGTGTAGTGGCACGTGTCTGTAATCTCAGCAGTTTGAAAGACTGAGGCAGGATGATCACAAGTTTTAGCTCAACCTGGGCTATTTAGCAACATAGATGTTGTATGAAAATAAAAATTAAAAAAGCCTGGAGGTAGTTCAATGTGAACGCCTTGGGCTCAGTCCCCAGCCCAGCAAAAACAAAAACCATAGAAACAGACGGAAAAAGGCCCTGGTAATGCCTCCAGGATAAGTGGAACCTGCTGTGGGAGGTAAAAGCTAGAGCAGCCACCCTGTCTTTGGACTCTTCACACCCTTTCTAGCACAATCGCCAGCTACCTTTTGACTTTTCGTCTTTTGTAGTGCATTTGTGTCTCCCTTCTGGCTCTGGGTTGGCCTATCCTCACTGAATTGTACTTCATATTCACAACAAAAATCCTTTCTACCAGTGATCACGTTACTTTTATTTTCAAGACTTGTTTGTAGCCCCACACACTGACTGAGACCTCTCTGTAGTCTAAAGCTGGTTGATACTCACTGTAAATTTGTGATATGAAAATATGACAAAAATAGTAAATGAAGAGAAACTGTATTTGAATCTTTTCTTTTTTAACTTTTTTTTCTTTTTATCGGTACCGGGGATTGAACTCACGACAGCCTGCTTGCAAGGCAGGTGCTTATGCCACTGAGCTAAATCCCCAGCCCCTGTATTTAAATCTTGATACAAATAATCCTAGACAAAAGTTTACCCAGTGAATTTTGCCATAGATAAAAATAGTGATATGTAAGGAACAAGTTGGTGTTTATTTCAACAAGGTCTATGGTTCATTTAATATTACAAATTAAGTCTGTAGACTGCTTCTTGTAAGGCTCGAATTGGACTGACTCTTCAGTACCCAACCTGCTTGCCAGCAAAAGCATTGTCCTCAGCAGGGATCACCTCAACACCTGGCTGTGATTAGCAAACACAGCCTGTTGTAAAAAGAGATAAGATAGGACAAGGAATCTGGCAGGTCCCTGGACATCTGGGCACACTCACAGTTTTACACTGGACACCTCAAGAAGTCTACCCACGGGGTACAAGACAGCCAGAGAACTTTGACCACTAATGTCTATGAGCATCTTCCCACCTAATATCTCTTGCTTTCTTTCAACTCCTATTTTTAAAAAGCCTGCTTCTCTTTGTCCCCTACAGATGGCCTTTTTGCCTTCTGTCTGCCTGTACCCAGGCACAGTAAATTCCACGCCAAGCTGCCTCTTACACAAGGCTGGTGGTCTCAGCTGGTCTCTCCCTCTCATTTCTTACATCTGGTGCCAAAACTTGGAAGCAGACAAGCTCTTTCTGGGGGGAGTTTAAGCTCTCTTGAACCTCTATCCCAGCAAAGACAGCCTAGCAATATCTTCAGACCTTGGTCCCTACAGCTCCTGCTGCTTCTGCCAAGCCAGGTCTCACTGTGCATTTCAGATCAGATAAATACCTTCTACCACCAATCTCTCTCTCCCTCTTTCTTCCCCCCTGCCTGCCTTTTACTCTTCTCCATAAAGACAAAGAGGCTCGCCCTGTGTTTTGTGCTTTTTAAACTCTAGCTCTGGTCTTGAAAAGCACTCCTAGGAAGGATGTTTTCTTTTAGCATCTGACCAGTTGCAAAGACATTTGTCATGATCAAAGGCTTGCATTTCATGCCTTTGGTTTCACTTAGAGATGTCTACTGGAAGACTCAGCTGTGGTCCCATGCCTCTCTCTGTAATCCAATGGGGGCCTGTCTATCTGCCTCTGTCCCTGCTAGCCTGCCTCCTGCATTATCTCAACCTTCTTCACCTCTGTCCTGATCTGAAGCCCATATTTTTTTCTGTAACATGGCATGGCCAAGCTTCCCACTAGACAACGACTCTGTGATGAGAGCACAATACTTTTGATATTTTCCATTTTTCAAAATAAATAATTTTAAAAAACTAAAATCAATAATTAACAGGAGACAAGAGTTCACTTTTGTTTCTTGATTGCTGAAATAGGTAATCACAATTGTCAGTTTTTATTTGCCACTGTTTGTACTTTTTGTGAATCATTTTATATTTCTTTAAAGGGATGTTTTACTCTTGTGAACAAGGTCTTCTTGTTTTATATATCTTACATCTAGATTCTCTTGAACTGTTTGACTTGTGATTGCTGTGGTTTTTAATCTTAGTGCTAAGAAAACATAATGTTAAAGCACTACCTAGTGCACTTTAATAAAATTCCATAAAATAGGTTTTTTTTTTTAAAATAAAATTTCATCAATATTCAGCTCAGTTTTTTATTTGTCCCTTATAGAATGCTAAAACCAAACAGTGGTTTCTCTGCCAGCTGGCAATTGTCTGTAGGGAAGCTGCCACTCTCACAGCAGAGGATAGATTTCTCCAGTACCTTCTGGTGAATTCCCATTGACACCAATGGCCAATAGAATGTTGACCAGATGGACAACAGGTTTTCTTTCTGGAGACAGATTGTTGATTACACAGAATTAATGGAAACTGAAGGGGCAATTTCGGGGTCTTGGCTGGGGCAGCCCTCCAGCAGATACCAAAGGTACCTTCATGACAGCCCTGAATGAATAATTAGTAGACAACTTCCACACTCTCCAAGGAAGGTGAAAGGCAACTCTTTCAGTGATCATCAGGTATCCTGTGTCTCAGAGTGACCTGAAAAGATACTGTCAGAGCCATTTCTTAAGCCTCCATCAGAGGTAGAGCTACAGGTGTGGACTTTTCTCTCTCTACTAATAAGTTAGAAACCCTATTTTCCCCCCTTCTGTCCCCTCCTTCCATAGCCTCTCTGCTTTCCTCTCATGCCTATTCCAGCCTGACTTTTTCCTCACCTGACTCTGTCCCACCATGGCCATTTGCTTTTAGACCTGCCCCAGGGGCCCTGCTGGGAGCTCCTGTGTGCCAGCTGCCTGCTAGTGCACTGATTCCAGGCTGGGAGGCACACGCTGAGCCACCTCAGTGCCAAATGCCGCACCCAACATTATCAGCCTGTCCCGCCCAGAGCCCACTCGCCACCCTCCTCATAGTCCCAACAACTCCCACATGACAGGCACAGATGCGGTCATAGATGTCAAGATCTAACAGGTCCTCATATGCACAGCAGGACCACATGCAGCCCTCCCTCTGGTTGCTAGAAGCCACCCTCAGTGCCTGCAAACACAGCCCATAGTCTGCACCAGTTCCTGAGAACAGCCCAGGTAAGGAAAACAGGAGCCTGCACTGGCGAGACCCCTTGCCCCACCTCATGGCATGCAACCCTGAGTGCAGCAGACCACACCCCTGGTTCCCTCTCCACAGTGTCCCAGGCTATGGCTTCCCACCCTCCCTCTGCCCACCTGCAGTGTGCCATCTCTCCCCTTCCAGCTGCTGCCACATTGTGGCTGCCTGGCTCCACTAGTGAACTGACCCACAAAAAGCCTGAGCTCATCCAGGGCCACCTTCTGAAAGCTGCCCAGCCACATGGCTCAGGCTACCTGCTGCACCTCTATCCTTGTGTCATACGCTCTCCCAACTCCCATTCACCAGGCTGCCATGCATCCAGCTCCGACAACTCCCTTGTCCTCCTGTTCCTCTGTCAGACCTCTCCCAGATCAGCCAGTGTTCAAGCTCTTAATCTTCAGACTCTTAAAACCCCAGTTTTTCTCTGACTTGCCAAAATTTAACTTTAAAGCCCTTAATTAAAAACACCCTTCCAAGATATTAAATTATAAAGCTCACAACTTTTTGCCTTTAACTGGGGAAATAGCTATCAAAAAAATTTTACACTTATGCTTTACATCTCCTAGCTAAAACCAAAATAACTAAATATTCAACCACTAAAGTTTGGAGGCCAAAACTAGAGAAATAACTAGGCTAAGAGAACAGTCAGTATTTTTTTTTTGTCCTCCAAGGTCAGTAGAGAGCTGGGACATAAGAGAACCTTTTCTACAGGATCCCCGGTTAGTTACTTGGTCTCCTTAAACCGGGAGCTTGATGGACTCCAGAAGCTAGAGACCAACAAAGAAATGCAATGTGCCTAAGGAGAGTCACCAACAAAAGTCTATCTAGCAAGATGGTGACCCATTCTGGCAGTTGACATTGTGTGTGGTTCCAAGAGTAATGTCTAAAGAGACTTACCTGGCCTTGATAGCAAGAAGTCATTTTAAATTAACACAGGTCTCATTTTAATTTGGTTTTAAGCATTCAGCAGGAAAGTATTGCCAAAAATATAATCTTTTGTTATTTATCTATGTTCCCTCCATGGCAGTATTCACTATAAAAGATACAATGACGGATCTCTCCCTCTCCTAAATTAAAAAAATATGTATACATATATGTATTTTAATAAGGCAAACTGTCCCCTAAAATCAGATGACATTAGACATTCTAACAAGAGCACACGAAAATACTTGTCATTATACACTGAATGCTGTGTATACATTCCTAATCCTTCTAATATCTCTATGGCTATTCAAGATATTAGGTGACAGGTTAGTACCATATCAGATTCTAATATTCCCTAGACTTTCTCCTTATTCTCTTTTTTATTATTTTATTTTAAAGAGGATAAAACCAAGGAAAATAAAACAATAAAGCTAATAAAAACAAACCAGTGTAAGTGATATAGGACTTCAAAACAATACAAAATCAACAGTAGTTACCATAATGCTTCTTATTGCCTTCGAAATTGTTGCAGATACCTTTGGACATAGTAAAAATCAAACAAAACAGAACAGAATAGAAACAATAAAAACAAAACAATGAAAGGAATAAAGGACTTCAAAACAAGACAATAGTCCAAAATGGCTACTAAAATATATCTTGCTATCTTTGAAATAGATGCTCATGCCATTGGATATAACAAAATCAAACAAAACAAAAGAGAACAAAACAACAAAAATGATTCAGGACTTCAAAATAAGATAGTAGGGAATCAACAATGGCCACAACCCCCAGAAGATCCTCCCTATATTCCACAGCACCATCTCCTGAACAGATGACCAGACTGCTGGCCCCAGACCCACAAGGTCAATGAAACACCAAAACACCACATGCATCAAATTGCATTTCACCTCAATAGCTATCATCACAGCCTGTGTGCCTCTGGATCAGCTAGTCGTTTATCGTGGGATGGGGGAAGGTGAGGATTGCTTTTCTTGTTTGCCAACCCATGCACCCTAAGAGGCTGGGGTCTGGCTGTGCCCCCCTCCCCCTGCTGGCAGTGGCCTGCACATGGCACTGGTTCACAGAGAGTGCTTGCTTCTTGGTGAGTCCTTGTTCTCTCCCCCGCAATCCATGAATGATTTCCTTATCCTCTTTATAGAAGGCTATTACTGAGTCTTCCTAGTAAAACATTTGTTGGTTATATTCATAACAGTCTTGTTGATTTTATTGTTTGGCCCATACTTACTTCACTGTTCTTTGGCCTTATCTACACAGCTGTGGCCAGATGTATCAGCTAATATACAGGTCTCAAGATAAACAACTTAAAAACCAGGCCTACATATCCCCAGGGTATGAGACAAATGATAACATCTGGTCCAATGAAGTCTGGATAAAAGTCAGTCACCTCAGTAGACAACTAAGACCTCAGATCATCACCTACTGGAAAAGTTCTTTCATCTTTCCATCCCACTCAGTACATGACTTACTTCCCATTAAATCAATATTACCTAAAATATTCATAAGACCCCTTGTGTCAGTTCAGTCTTTTTCTTTTTTCCTTTTGTAGCCTCCATTACCCAAAGCCCCCATTACCTCCCCAGATCTAAATCCTAGGGTCTAGAATACCTTCTCCTCTTCCCTGGCTCTCAATAAAACACCTCTCCCTTTCCCATTAAAGCCAAATCACCCTGTCTCTCCCAGGGCCAACACTCAGTCCTTGCTCAGGCTCTGAGGGTACTAAAGTCAATTATTCCTTGCCTGCTCCAACACGGTCTTCTGGTCCCTATCACCTTTCCATATAACACTCCCATCCTCCCTGTTGAAATGACAGATGACATATACAGATTGGTCCAGGACCTCTGAGCTATCAACCAGATCGTCCTTCCTATCCATCCTGTAGTGCCCAACCCATATACCTTTTTACTTTCTACCCCCAATCTACTGCCCATTACTCAGTTCTAGATTTGAAAGATGTCTTCTTTATTATTCTCTTACACTCCTCCATACAACCTCTTTTGCCTTTACCTCCACCAGGCCTCTGCCCCTTGATTTCCTGTCCTTCTGCCAGTCCATCTCCCACCTTATACAATAAATAGACAATCTCCTTCTCTGCAGCTTGTCTTACAAATCCTCCAGGTGGGCTGCAGAACTCCTTCCCTTAGAACTGTTGATCTATATAACCCTTCTTCTCTTGTTTGGGCCCTGTCTTTTCAGACTCCTGTCCCAGTTCTTATAAAACTGCATCCAAAAATCACTAATCAGCAGCTGTTGCTCTTCTCACCCCAGTATGAAGCAGTTCCCCAAGGTTTTCATTTCCACTAGGTTGCCCACTCAGCCCATGTGCAATGCAAGAGGAAGCCATGAGATCTGGTGCCCACTTTCCTTTTCCTTTTTCCTTTTTTGTTTATAATAACAAAAAGACAGGAATGTAAGGCTTGAGTGGGATTGACTCCTAGCACCCAATCTGTTTGCCTGCTTCTCAGGAGAGACTCATCTCCACACTGAGGCTGTCATCAGCAAACACAGCATGTTGTAAAGGAGTTAAGATAGAACAAGGAGGGGCTGGGGATTTAGCTCAGCAGCATAAGTGCCTGCCTTGCAAGCAGGCAGTCGTGAGTTCGATCCCCGGTACCGATAAATCAAAAAGATAGGACAAGGCAGGTCCCTGGACATCTGGATATAACACAGTTTTATACTGCACACCTCAAGGACTCTACCCATTGGGGTGCAAGACAACCAGAGAACTTTGACCACTAAAGTTTACGAATATCTTCCAACGTAATGTTCCTTGCCTTCTTTTAATCCTTAAAAAAAAGCCCACTTCTCTTTGTTCCCTATAGGCAGCCATTTTGCTCTCCGTCTCTCTGCACCTGGGCACAATAAATTTCACACCATGTTACCTTTTTACACAAGCTGGTGATCCTGGTAGGTCTCTGCTTCTCACTATTCCTTACACTTCTTAATAGAATATGAGGAGGATCATCATCTCCATAGCAGCTGTACAATATGTGAAAAAACCACTTATCCTTGATAAATATGAAAATAATGATACAGGATAGGAAATTCAATTATTTAACTTAATAAAATACCTCTACAGAAAGCCATAAAAGGGAAGCCATTTCAGAATAATGAGAGGGATTAAAATCTGATCCTTAGTCAAAGTAATGAAAATGTTAACAGTTCTTGTCAAAAACAACCATTTCAGAATTCTGGAACTAAACCAACTCTTTGCAACAATCTGTGAATGTTCCTGAAAAAAAAAAAGATTGAATCTTAGCAGGAACAGAGTGATGAGGTTAGTTAGTAGCTGTAATTTTTTGTCCAGCTGTGTGGTGGCTTTGAAACTCAGTAGTTTGCACTGAAATAACTTTGAAAAGCAGAAACCTAATAGCCATTTCAGAGAAGAAGGATTTTCTCCTTTTGTGCTCAAAATCTCCATCAGCAGAAAACTGTCATTATTTCAGCTATATGACAGCCTTTCAAACAAACTTCTCTGTAAGACTGGGTTTATTTCAGGTAACTCAGATCTTGCTTTGGACGCTAACTATGGGGCAAGTTGTTGATATCATAGCTACTTTAGATAGTGAGAACAATTGGAATTCACAAGGAAAAAGTGTGAGGAATGAAATGGTCTTTTAAAAGATGTATATTATCTTGGTGGGAAAAGAGAAGGCTGTATGCATGAACAAGACTGGACATTGTCCATCACTGTGTACATGTTAAGGAAAGAATGGAAAGAACTCTAATAGCTTATTTCTGGCTGAATTTCAGGCTCTATGCCAGCAGAAAGTAGAGGTGAGCATAGAATTGTAGACAGCTACTGGACCACTGAAAATATGCCAGAAAAAACACATGCACACAGCCTCTTGAAAAGTCCAGGAGGCTTATTGGTTTTTAGTATTTAACATATTTGTTGGCCTATCATTGGCTGGCCATTAAGCTAACGAAACAGACTTTTTTTTATGTGAGAAATATTTCAGACTTTATCAAATGAGTCTAAGAAAGTTATTAAACAAATGATCAGCAACAAAATAATACAAACTATGAACTCCAGGGACAGAAACTGCTTTCCAGTTTCATTGAAAATGCTATCACATACACAAACAAACAAACAAATGCCAGGAATTTTTCCTTTATTCATAGATAGGAGAGGAAAAATGGAGAAAAATGACCCTTTATGCATCCTATACAATAGACTACGAGGGAAAGACTTTAAATCAGTATCATAAGTATATGCAAAGAAGAAAATAAAACTGTAGACAAAATACTAAATGACAGAAGAGGGCAAAGTACAATGGTAGAATAGAGCCCTGTAGTGATTTTCCCCTATTTAAGTGTCAGTTTGAACAATTATCCACACATGAGAATACCTTCATAAGAGCTAAGGAATCACAGAATCTTGTATAACATTCTAATTAATTAAAGATCCATTAAGGCAGGTGGGAAGCATAGTTTTACATTGCCTGCCACTAGCTGGCATAGCATAAAGAGAAATACCACCTGACACTGAAAAACAGTGGAAAATAATCATGTGACTTCGTCTGTGACCTCAGTGCTAGTCTCATCACAGAAAAATTCAGCACCAGACAGACTCTCAGGGGTGACTCCTGGTGAGCAGCTGTGGCTTGAATCTGAAGACACACTTCAGTGCCAAATGAGAACATGGAGTTCTTGCCAGAAGGACTTGAGTTCAGGTGATGTCACCACTGCCTGACTGCCGTAGCCCTGGGTTTGACAAACCTCAGCAACGGAAAGGCCTCAGCAGCTTGGGTCCTTTTCCCCATCCCTAATGCTGTGTCTGTCTTCATGGCCACAGTATTTCAGTGTGGTCCTATGGCAGCTGCAAAGGCCTTGGGATTCCAGCCTGGGGCATGTGGACTGTGACAGTTACGTGTTTAAGGTATCCCCTTAGCACCACAATAGCTGCAGTGGTCATGGGCTTAAAAATAATCATAAATGACTTATGTAGGATTTCTGACAAGTTTGGTGGTGAAGGATATTCTCAGAAAAAGTCAGACTAAGTACTGGAATAAGTACCCAGTTCTTTTTTTTTTGTCTTTTTCCTTTTTATCGGTACCAGGGATCGAACTCACGACTGCCTGCTTGCAAGGCAGGAGCTTATGGTGCTTATGCTGCTGAGCTAAATCCCCAGCCCCAAGTACCCAATTCTTTAATTGAAGACACAAAGGATTAAGTATCAGGAACAATCAAGGAAACATGACATTGCCAATTGGACAAAACAAAATGCCAAGGATTAAGTCTAACTATATGGAGATGTATAAACTCCTTAAGGATTCAAAATAGATGTTTTAAGGAAGCTGAATGAACTTCAAGAAAATGAAGAGAAATAATGGAAATTTATCAGTGAGTTTGACAACAGGTTGAAAAAATAATTGTAAAAAATTAAAATGAAACCCTGAGATGAGCAATACATGAGTAAAAATTTTTTTAAATGCAGCATAAACCAAGAACAGGAAAATTGATCATGCAGAAGAAACAATCTGTGAACTCAAAGAAAGGTTATGTGAAAATACATAGTCAGACTAGCAAAAGAATAAAAAGGAAAGGAGAAAGCTCATGAGATTTATGCACAACATGAAAAATGCATACATATGAGTTTTTTTTGCATTTAAGAACAAGTAGAGAAAAAGTGGTAGAAATATATTTAAAGAAACAATATCAGGAAACTTTTTGAACCTGGATGAATATGTAACTATGCATTATAGAAAGGTTAAAGATCTTCAATCAGATTCAATCCAGATAAGTTTACCCCATACCATACTATAACCAAAATTTCAAAGTCAAAGACAGAATCTCAAAGCAGCAAAAGAACAGAGACAATACCTAAAAGAAGTTCTGTCCTGCATGTAGCAGATGTACCAGGAGAAATCTAGGCCCAGAGAGAATTTGATGCCATATTCAAGGTAGTAAAAAAAAATCCCTGCAAACCAAGAATACTCACCCTACAAAACTGTTCTTGTAAAAAGGAAGGACAGATAGAGACCTTCCACACAAACAAAAGCTAAAGGAGATCATCATCACCAGACCTGTTTTACAAGAAATGCTAAAAGGAGTTCCTCAAGCTGAAAGAAAAGGAAGCTAATAAGTAACATGAGAGCATCCAAGAGCATAAAACTCATAGACAGAAGTACATACAAGATCAGATGTAGAATAATTATGTAATAGTGGTACATAAATTACTTATATCTTTAATATGAATTTTAGAAGAAAATTGGTAAAAATAATGTAACTGTTAAAGTATATGTGATATATAAAAATGTAAACTGTGACATCAAAAATTCAAAATCTGGGACTACTGAAATTAAGGGTATTTTGGTATGGAGTAAAAGTTTAAGTTTTTGTCATCTAAACTTTGCTTAACTGTGTCATAAAAATTGCAAAGAAAGAATCTATAGTAGGTATAAAAAACGAAGAAGTGAAGCATCAAACATGCAACTAGAGGAAAGCCACTTAACCACAGAGAAAGGTTTTATGACAGGAAGAAATTATCTACAAAACAAGTAGTTTGTAGGCAACAAAATATCGACAGTAAATCCTTATCTATTAATAGTTACTTTGAATATTAATGTATTAAATTCTTTAATTAAAACACATTACATGGTAAAATGAACTTAAAAAACAAGACTCCATTATATGTTGTTACAAGAGACTCATTTTAGCTGTAAGAAAAGAGAACTGTAGTAGTTATAGATAGTAGACTTTAAGCAAAAAACCTAAAACTAAAAAGATAAAGATCATTAAATAATGATACAAGGGCCAATTTAGCAGGTAGTTACAGCAGTTATAAACATAAGTACAGCCAACACTGGAGCATCTGCCAGTTAGTTGAAGGTTCTTTGGCTCAATTCACATAGAAATCACAAATCAGCAAAGTGTGGCTCTGCTAGCAGTTCCAGTTGTTGAGCATCAGTGGTTGTTAGCCCTTGATCCTAAGTTGTTGGTTGCAGATTATTGCTATGGATCTCAGCCTCTGCTGGGTGCTGCCATCAGTCTTTGTTGGTCTGTCATGGCAGTTATGACTGCTGCCAGTCAATGCCAGTTGACTCCATTTGTCATTGCCAATTGCTGGTCTCTGCTGCTGGTTTTTAATGGCTACTGGCCTCTAGGGTTTTTCAGGAATAATGACACCAAGTCAAGATTATAGCTTTTTAAAGGCAACCACTTTGTCTACAGTCCTTGGGATAAATTCCAGGTAGATTTATAGGCTTTCCAAGTCCACACTAAAGATAAATTGTGAGTAGATTTACAGGACCAAGACAGTGAGGCCTTATTTGAACAGGATCTGTGTTGCAACACAGAATCAATACACAAGAGGGAGCCTCATGGATGAAACCCAAAATGTGACAGGAATGCTGATTTTATAGAAGCAGTACATCTGTGACTGGTCCAAATTTGAGCCTGCCAATTGATTCACATGGGTCTAAATTCAAGTTTTGTGATCCAAACCTATTGAGTGACCAAATCCAGTTTTACTGCTTGATTTAAATTCAAGCCCACAGTGGTAAGTGTGGATACATTTTAGAGCAGGTGTGGAGCTTCTAGGATGGGCTTACTTGTCATGAAGGAACATGGGGAGACATGGCTGCTTTGTTGACAACTGCCACACCACTGCAAATTTGGGACCTAATTTGGGAAGTCTTTAGGATTGCTGGCTGTGTTAGTCACAGTATATTGGAGTTTGGTGATGTTGGAGATGAGTCCAGATCTTTCCTTTATCTCTGCTAAGTTAGGGAAATTTTCAGAGAGGCAGAAGCAGCACTTCAGCAGCAAAAGTAGGGAAGGGGCACAGTAGCTGACAGCAAAGCCCAGCCTCCTGTCAGAGCAGCCCAGAGAAAGGCTGCAAAATAATGTTAGGGCTGACAGGAGGACACTGAGGCAAATTGCCCAGTCCATTCTCAGGGAACCTGGGGGATGCAAAGGGAAGTCAGTAGGAAGGGCATGACAGCTGTCATCCTCTGTGTGTGACACAGGAAGAAAGGGGAGAGGTAGGCACTTTTCAACTCATCTGCATATGTAAAGAAAATATAAATCTAAAGAAAATATTGTTATGGTTAATACATGTGTCAACTTGAGCTGTTTAGAAGTTTAACAAAAAGACTCAGCAAGGAGCCATGGTTCTTTATAAACATTCTTATCCTGTGCAAGAGGAGAACAAGGAGATTTTGTGAGTGCTACGTCTGTCCTGGAAGTGGGGGTGGCCTGTGTACAGTGTAAGGGAGGAGGAGACTCTTGTTCTCTCCCCTTTTTGCTCTGGCTGCTTTTGCTGGCCACTGCCTTGAAGTGTTGCCCCTATGTTATGACACCTTGCCTTGGAGTCAACCAATTATGGACTGAAACTTCCACAAACAGTGAACTAAATAAACCTTTCCTTCCTTCATTTTAAGTGTCGAGTATTTTGTTCCAACAATGAGAGAAAAGTAACAGAGACAAATATTAATAAATTTAAAGAAAAGGAGAGACTACAGAATGATAACAGTAGAAGTTTTTAATACATGCTAAATTTTCTGTTATGGACATAGAATGTAGATAAAAAATCAAGAAGGAAACTTAGGACTTAAATCATATGCTGGAACAGATGGATTTAAGAGAGCTCTGTAGAACATTTTACCTAGTAGGTGCAGAATATCATTACTTTCAACTGCTTAAAGAGAATTATTTAGAATAGATCATATTTTAAGCCATAAAACAAGTTTTCATTAATTTAGGAAGATTAAAAGTATATGAAAGATGTCTTATAACAGGCAGTAAAACTAGGAATCGAAAACAAGAAATTTAAAACTTCAAACATATGAAAAGTAATACTAATTCAAAAAATTAATGGGTCAATGAAGAAATTAAAAAAGAAATTTTAAAATGTCTTTAGGTAAATTCAGAATATCTCTAATTTGTATAATATGCCACAAGGTGTCTAAACCTATGAGATAAAGCAAGAATAGTTCTATAGGGATGTCTACAGGAAAAATAAAGATCAGAGCAGTAGTAAATGAAATGGAGACTAGAAAAATAACACAAAATATCATCGTAGTGAAAAGTTTGTTCTTCAAAACAGAAACAATATTGACTAGGTTTTAGCTCCTATGAAAATAAGAGAGGCAACTCAAGTATTTAAAAATTAAAGATTAAAAAGAGATCCAACAAAAGGCACAGAAATAACAAGTCAGCAGCTGCTGAGAATTGGCCATGGTGGGATCCAGGAGGCTGCAGAAGAAGGCAAGTCACCTGCCTTCTTGGTAAGTGCCTCCCTCCGGCATGAGCCAGGAGGCTTGTTCTGTTGTATTTTTACTATCTTCAAAACAATTTAGAAAAAAAAGCACAGAAATACAAAGAATCATTTGTGAATACTATAAACAATTATATGACAACAAATTGAATAACCTGAAAGAAATGAGTGAGTCTGGACTCATATAATCTACCAACATTGAATTATGGAGAAACAGAAGGTCCAGACAGACCAATGAAAAAAATTTAATTTGATAATAGAAAGTCCTCTGTAATGGAAAATATCAAGATCAGATAGTTTCATTGTTTAGTTCTATGAAACTCTTTAAGAACTAATATTAATTGTTCTTGTTATATCAAAAAATAGTTCTTCCAAACACAGTTGGAGATCAGCATTACCATGACATCAACACTAGATAAGTAGGCACCAAAAAAGGAAAATAACTGTCTAATGTACTTGATGAAAACAGATGCAAATATCTTGAAAAATGCTAGCAAACAAATGCATTAGCACACCAGAAAGATTATTCACTTTGATCAAGTGGGATTCATCTGAGAAATACGAGATGGCTCAACATTTACAAAGAAATAAACACGGCATACCACATCAAAAGAATGGAGGACAAAAACCGCATGATCATCTGACAAGTGTAGGAAAACAGTCAATACAATTCAACATTCTCCATGATAAAAACTAAAATTAAGTATAAAGGAATGTACCTCAGCACAATAAAGGCCATTTTTAATAAGCCAACAGGTAACACTGCACTGAATGGGGAAAAGGTCAAAGCTTTCTAAGATCTAGATCAAAGCAACGCAGCCCACTTTCACCCATTTTATTTAGCATAGTGCTAGAAGATGTAACCAGAACAATCAGGTATCAGAAAGAAAAATATCCAAACTGGAAGATAAAAAGTCAAATTGTCATGATGTGCAGGTGACACACACATACACACACACACACATCTAAATACTGTACCAAAAACTTTAAAGACTAATAAAATTCAGTGAAGTAGCAGGATACAAAGTCAATGTGCAACAAACAGTAGCATTGGTATATGGTAATAATAAACTACTTGAATTAGTGAATAAAGGAATTCCACTTACAATAGCCACAAAAATGCCTAGTGATAAGTTTAATGAAGTAGATGGGATATTGGGAATTTTAATATAATTAAAATTAGCAAGAAATTGATTAAGAAACAAAAAATGAAACTTCCCATGTTCATGGTCTAGAAGAATAAATAAACACTACTGGACATAATTGATTAGATAAACATCAACGTACTTTTAATGGGGCATTTTGTTATGGTTTGTGTCTGATTAACCCCTCAAAGCTTCATGCAGTCATGGTGCAGGCAAGCTTTATGGAGGTGACCAAATTTAGAGTTTGTGATTGATTCATGGTCCAATGTTGGGATTAAGGATATGAGTGCTATACCTGCCCTAGGATGAGTAGCTTGTATACAGTATAAGGGACAGGAAGAAGTCTGTCTCTGTCTCTGTGTCTCTCTGTCTGTCTGTATCTTTCTCTCTCACTTTTGCTATCTTCTACCACTATGAATGGTTGTCCATCTGCCATCCTGTCCTGCCTTGGAGCCAGCTGACTATGCTCTGAAACCACTACAAACTGTGAGCTAAATAAAGCTTTCCTCTTTTAACTTTGGGTGTTGTGTATCTTGTTTCAGCAACAAGAGAAAAGTAACAAGACAGACCTTAGTACCCAACTATAGCAAATAGCTCAATTTAGACAAAAATATCAAATAAAATGAGTTGAACCACGTCTTAGACTTAATAGATACCTACCCAGTGTTGCACCCAACAACAACAGAATAAATACTCTCTGAGTATGATTAATGCAATATAGGGGAAGCACTTCAAGAAACTGGCACAAACAATAAATTTCTGACTTCAAAGGTCTGGTATCTTAGTTACTTTCTTCATTTCAGGGTCAAAATAACTGATACCTGCTACTCAAAGGAGAGATTTATTTTGGCTCATTTTGCAGTCCATGGTCAGTAGTCTCCAAAGAATAAACAACATGATAAAGAGGCATTGCAGCAGAACAGATGCTGCTTGTGTCATGGAAGCCAGTCAACTGATAGAGATAAGAGGAGGTGGGGAGGGGGATCCTCATTCCTCATGTCCTCAGTGACTTTTCTCCTTTAATCAGGTCCCAATTCCTACAAGATAGCTTTAGTACCCTCATGGTTCAAACCCTACTTCTGAGTGCAGAAGCCTTTGGAAAGACATCTAGAAATAAGTGATAACATCTTGCCACTGTCCCCTCAAAGACTCACGTGCATCTCTTTGTGCAAAATACATTTGGTTCATCTCGGAGAGCTGCCAAGAGCTTAACAGTTCCAGCATCATTGCAAGGTCCAAGTACAGTGTCTCCTCTGAGACCTAAGACAAACTCACAGCTGTGAGTACATGCAACAAATAAAAAATAAAGTTAAACACTACTGATATATAATGACATGGGGTAAATATTCCCATTCTGAAAAGGAGGGATAGGAGGATAGAAAACATTGGGACCAAAGCAAGACTGAAACCTAATAGGGCAAAAATTAAGCTGCTGGATTGGGAGGATGATATGGCCATGCAGTACTTATCTGACAGAGGAGGGCGTTATAACTTTATCTCTAAAATTGAAAACATTTGTTGGAGCATGTCGGCGTTGATGATCTCTGGAATTTTCTGTCTCTAGTCTCATTATAATGAGTATGATGAATATCACTGTGCATTAAGTCTTTATGTACATGTCTGATATTTACTTAGGATGAGCAGGAAGCTGAGACTTAGTCCTGTCATACTGAATGGACAGCAAATTGTGGATGAACATATGGATGAGGAGAAGACAAACTAAGGGCAGCATCAAAGAAATTGTGATTGTACATCTTATGAGGACATGAAAAGGCAGATACTTCCCAGTTTGATTTTTAAAAAGTATTAGGGCAGGGATCATTTGGAAAAGCTTTTTTAGTTTAAAAAAATCTCAGTCTCTGATGCTAGATAGCTTATTGCCTAAAGATATTACAGGAAACCATCCTTAAAATTTGGGACTCTGAACAAATACAGAAATACCTTGGTAGACATTAGTCACTCTTTGATTGTCAAGGTGCATTATCAAACTGAAAGAAAGTTGTATCTTACTTTGAATTTTCTCAGGGGAGAAATCTAAAGAGGTGATTCTCAAGTTCTACTTGGATGAATTTTTACTTGATTTAGATAATGTACATATCCTGGGAATAATCTTTAAAAACTTGAAACCAGAAAACATTCTTTGTGAAAAAGTTCACATCAAGTTAACAAATTTTGCCTTAAGAAAATATTAATTATGAAAAACTAGCATATTCTTTTTGTGGAACTGTGGTCTATATGGTTCTAGAAAGAATCAGAGTTCATACTTGAAATGCCAGTGGTTTTGGTATGTTAATGTTTGAAGTGCTCACTGGTATATTACTTTAAAAAAAAAGATAAAGGGATATTTATTTATTTATTATTTTTTTTGGTACCAGGAATCAAACTCAGGACCTCACACTTGCCAGGCAGGCACTCTGCTGATGAGTTATATCCCCAGCCTTTAGATGGCACAGTTTTTGAGCACTGGAACAGTCTTGCATGAATGCTTTTTAAACAAAACCCTGAACAGAGTAGGTGCAGAACAGGACAGAGTTGAAGAAATTACAAGGCATTTGTATTTCTCAACAATCTACTGGAATAAATTGAACAGAAGAGAAATTAATTTATCTTTCAAACTTGGAGCTAGTAGGCCTGAAGATATATTTTATTTTGATCCTGCAACTCTCAAAGATTTGCCTGGGATCCCACTAAGTGGTAATGAACATCAACTTTTTTGGAAGTTTAGTTTTGTTCCTCTTACCTCAGGTAATAAAAACCAAGCTATGCAGACAGTTGATGTACATTCAGTTGTTCATTAGTTGCACAAGAAAAATATTTATTTTACTGATGGCTATTAAGTAAAAGCAGATATTTGGGTAGGTTCATACTTCATTTGCAAGAGATATATACACCAAGCCACAAGCAAGGAGTTTGCTTTAAAGATTACTGATAAAAGCAAGAGAGACCCAGAATAGACTGAAATTCTTTTTTGCTGTGGAAAGTATCCAAACATTATTATTCTAAGAATGTATATGATGATGAACTCTATGTGTATGTAGCACCGGAACTTATGAAACGAGTGAATTTCTGGTTAAAATTCTTAAAAACAAATTTTTCTTTGAACAAGAGGCCACTGCTGTCTTGTTTACTATAATCAAAATTGTTGATTATCTTAATACACAAGGGGTAGTGCACAGAGACTTGAAACAGCAACATTCCATATGTGTATGACTCTGGTAATCTAGAATCTATTCAAGTTTGTGATTTTTGACTTTGTGAAGCAGCTAAGAGTAGAAATTAGTCTTCTCAAGACTTGCAGTTACACTTTAAATTTTATTGCACTGGAACTTTTCAAATGACAAGGCTATGATGCTCGTTGTGGTACATAGAGTCTTGGTGTCCTCTGTATAATGCTTAGTGGTTATATTCTATTTGCAAAATGGTCCTGATGATACACTAGCAGAACTCTTGGCACCCAATGGTGGTTACTGGAATTTTGTACCACATCTAGTAAAAGGTGTGATTTCAGCTACACATTGTAGTCTAAACAATAATGTCACCAGTTTTGGAATCAGTAGGCCACTCTACCCTTGTTCAGGGGAGAGATATTTTAAAAGATTCTCCTCAATATTCTGGTGAAGAGACCATGGAGAGATATTTGGTATAATGGAGTAAGATGATAGCACATATTCTAGTGACAGCACATACCTTGGTGATACCTGCAATGCATACACTGGCCAAGCTGGTACCCATAATGCTCTTGCTGATTCTGTTACTATCTCTTCTCATTTCAAATGATTTTAGCAAGTTAGATTTTCTAGGAGCTTCTGATGAAATGAAAATGACAAGGATATATCCACTGAGTCAAAAGAAAAATAAGAAACATGTGAATGTCACCTAAAAATACACTGGCTAAAGCATACAATGTAGTATTACTTTTGTAGAAAATATTTCCTGTCTCTTAAATATTCTTTGTTAATTAAGGAATGGACAATTTATGTTAAGCACTTTGCTTAAACAATTCATTTATAGTAGTACTGTGTCCCTTGTGACATCCCAAGTTTTTGTATTTTTGTAAGCAGCTGATAAACCATACATTTTTGTATTGCTTTCACTAATGTATTACCTGCCTTTAAAACTTGGAACCTGTTAATCAATTGATAATTAAATATTATTAAATGATTCACTGGATCAATAATATTGAATAGTCCTAAAAAGGACCAGATTGTGTTACAGCTTTTATTCAAACTGTGACACTCATAATGTACATAACTTTTCCCAAATCAGTTTCATTACTTTCATTAATTTGCTCCTTAAAGTCAGGTGCTCTGTGACACTAACTGAGAGAGCACTTATGATAGAGAATATATACGTATGTGGCATGAAATCAAGAATACACCTTGGGTCACAGGGAAGATGGCAGATGGATAAGTAACAAGGTACAGAACCTTCTTAAAAAAAACAGCTCAGATACTAGAATTTACCACCATGGAGAAGACCAGATGAAAGGAGAAGGATTCTCATGACCTAGGAGGACACTAAGGAAAAAGTAAAAGAAGAAAGAAAGAAAAGAAAAACATGGACAGGAGGCTGGAACAGATGCTCTCTCACTGGAGCTGGCCCAACTCGCAGGCATGGTGCTCTCCCCAGAGCCAGTTGGACTTGTGTCATGACACTCTCACTGGAGCTGCAGTCACGCTGAAGTTGGGGGTTGGTGAGCTCAACAGAGAACAAATCCGGTGTGGATACCTGCACTAACCCACTATGGGTGCTTGGAATTTGGCCCTTCTGGAAGAGGGGGGTGATTGACTGGATGACATATTGGTATTAGGCGGGAAGGGCCTGCACAAGAAATGGCAGTGACTTCAGTTGGCTGCTCCCTGCCCAGAGCAGATTGGTGGGATCTGCTTGGGCTGGGTCATGTGCCTGGCCGGGATCTAATAGCTAGGGATGAAATTGTCCCCGAAGTTGTCCCAAACCAGTTCCATCTGTGCAGCACACACTAACATGGTGAAGGCTGCTGCTGGTTGACTGGCTTGGAGGTGAGGGGCCAGCTTACACCATACCTGCTTGCACCTCAGTGACCAACAGCAAACTGTGGAGGACAGCAACCCCTAGCCAGTGTGCTTCAGAAGAACCATAACCAATAGGAAAGGGGCTGAGAGCTCCACCATAGACTTGTATGGAAGAAACAAGAAACATGACAAGAGAAATGAATAATAAAAAGCCTCCATCCAACCCAAGGAATATGGGGCTAGAAGAGGTAAATACAGAAGAGATTGAGGGCAGCAAACATGCAATATCAGACATGGCATCAGCAAACATAAAGAGAGATCTTTGTGACATCATAGATGAACTCACAACTGAAATATTAATACAAGTAAAGCAAGATATAAGAAGATTAATGAAAGAAATCCTAAGCATTCTCAAGAAGACACAGATGGAAGAATAGAGGAACACAAAAAAAGGAGAGAAACCTTCAATGAAGAATATTTAAAAAACCTAGAATACATGAAACAGATTCAAGGAGATTACTAGGAAATTAAAAACTCCATTGAATGCTGGAAAAATTGCCTTAAATAAACAAGAAGTAGATTAGCAAAATTTAAAAATATGTTTGCAATGTCTGATCATGAAAGGAAAGATCTCTTAAAAGTAACAAGGAAACAGGCAGTAACAATACAAAGGCTAGAAGATGACAAGAGGATGTATACCTTAAGAATAAAAAATGTGAGTGAAGAAGCAGGGGTAAACACAAAGAAAATACAAAGGTTATTCACAGAAATAATTAAGGAAAACTTCCCAAGCATAGGAAAAGGAAATGATATTCAGATGTATGAGACGTACAAAACTCCAGCCACCTACAACCAAAACAGAGCTACACCCACACATATAATAATCAAGATCCCAGAAATTCATCACAAAAACAGTATTAAAAGCTGTCAGAGAAAAGAAACAGATAACCTATAAAGAAACACTCATCAAAATCATAACTGACTTCTTGACACAAACCATCAAATCAAGAAGAGCTTGGAGTGAAGTATTCCAAGCCTTGAAAGAAAATAACCTCCAACCCATATTGACACACCCTGAAAAACTGACTCTCAAAATTAATGGAAATACAAGATGTTTCCATGACAAAGAGGAACAGGGAGAATTCATGACCACCAAAGCAACCCTACAAAAATTACTGAAGGACATTCTAGAGAGGGAGAAAAAATACATGAGGATTTCAGGAACAATGGCAGAGAGGCCTCAATGAATGGGGCAGATGGGGATGAAGGAAAAAAGTAGACAACCAAGGCAGAAAAATAGCATAGCAAAGATGAGGCAGAGAAGGTTGGCTATCACTCTAACATAGATGGCCTTTATACACTAACAAAAAGAAACACAAGCAGAGTAGATAAGGAGGTAGGGTCCATCGAGATGCTCTGTACAGGAAATATAATTAACCTGAAAGAGGATTTATGGACTGAAAATCAAATATGAGAAAACAATGCTCCATGTGACAGGGAACCAGAGAGAAATAGGGGCAGCTCGTCTAGCACCTGCAGATAGATTGGAAAGACATGATACTTTTGTACAGTGGAAAACTACTCAGCTATCATGAAGGAAAACCCTGAGGCTTTTGTATATAAAGAAATACAACTTAAGATCAATCCCAGGGGTAAAAAGCAGAACCACTTAGGTAAATAGTGGATTGCACTCCTAACCTAAAAACTAAAGGAGTTAGTGGGACCCAAAATGTACAATGCACCCTGTGAAAGTGAATGGGGAAGAATTACCTAAAAAAGGAAGGCAGAGGACATTGTTAATAGTATATCATGATTTAAAATCTACATTGTTCTTGTTGCTCTGTTTAGTTTGGTTATATTCTGTTACGTCTGTCTACTTGTACTAGATTTGAGGGCATGACAGCTATCCCAGAAATAGCAGCATATACTATGGTAACCATTCTTAATTTCTTATTAACTTAATCTGAAGCCTTGTATTACTTACACTGTCTTATTATGACTGATCTTTTTTGAATCTGGTTTGTTAGATTGCTGTCTTGTCTTGACTGATCTTATTCAAATCTGTTATGATTGATAGTATCAAGTAAGAGTATATGCAAATACTCTGAAGATGACAAGACTCACTAGATACCCACTCTGGTTTGACTGTTACCTGCTTTTGAAGTCTTATAATGTCTCCAATGTTTTGTTTTTATTAATATTTTTATGTGCTGCTATGTTCAATTATACTATGACTGATGATATAGACAGTTCTATTGAAGATAACAAGAGACATCATAGTAACCATTGTAGATCACCTTGTATTGTGGTTTTATATATTTCATTTTGTGTTTTTCTAGAGATTTGTTTTGTTTTGTGTTGCTGTTCCCTCTAATACAGAAAGGATAGATACACATGTAGAGACTTACTCATGTGTAGAACTTCTAAACAGTTTATGAGAACTGATTATATAATGCATGATGAAATGAACAACTACTTTGAAGAAAAAGACACTAAAGTATCCAGTGCTGATTCTGTAGCATCATAATGTGAAATCCAGCAATACTATTATTCCTCATTCAGAGAGATTTTAGTCTGTTTCGTTTTGTTTAATTTCAATATACATGAAGGTATGAACAGGTATTTTGAAGAGAATGAGAGACACTATCACAGCCATTGTGGACTTCCTTATTGTCTGGTCTTGAAGACTTAAAATGCCTTCATCATCCTGTTTGGGTCAGTTTTATACTATGTTGTTTTGTATGAATTCACTGTATATGAATATATGGACAACTATTTGGAAGAAAACAAGAGATAATATGATAGATAGTAAAGATCTCTGGTTGTCTTGCTTTGAATCTGTGTCTCTTACACTGTATTCTTATATTTTAATTTGTTATGTTTAATTTTACCCTCTTTAAAATAAAATTTAAAAGAAGAATACATCTATGGCCAGGTGTGGCAGCACACACTTGTAACTGAGGCTAGCCTGGTCTTCATAACAAGACCTGCTCTAAATAAGGAAATAAATACATTTTAAAAATGGAAAAATACACTTATGAAGTTAGTCTATATGATTTGTAATTCCTAAGGGTACTTCTTTTTAATTAAGAAAGTAGGCTTTGAGTTTAAAATTTGTACATAGTATCTATACTTACTATATGATATATTATTTTGGATTTTGCTGATATACATCAAGCACCTTTAAAGTGATGGTCAAAAGATTGGTGAAGGGACATGTAGCAACTGGTAATTTAAGTCCTATTGGGTATTTCCTGCTTAAATAGTCTATATTAAACACTAAACTGAATGTAATAAAGGCCTCATGCCATTTTATAAAGTTGGATTTTTTTTTAAACAAGGTCTTATTATATAGTTTAGGTTGGCCTTAAACTTACTATGTAGCCCAGGCTGGCCTGGAATGCATGAAAATTCTGTCTGAGGCTTTCAAGTGCTGGAATTATAGGTATGTGCCATCACACCCAGAAGATTTCTCAAATCTTGAGAAAAATTTGTTCATCCAGATACTGGAGTTAGTTAGATCTTCAAAGAGGCATGACTAGAAAAGAATCTTCTCACATTGTATCTTAAGTAAGATGTTACGAGTATAGCACAAGAAATTCTGTTGAAAGCTGCAAGAGAAAATTGCCAAATAACTTATAAAGGCACACCTATAAGGCAAACCCACTTGAATAATGGTACAGCTTTCAGCAAAAGCTCTGTAAAGACCAAGAAGGGATGGAACAATGTATTTCAAGGTCTGAATAAAAATAATTGCCAGTGTAGATTGCTATATTCCACAAAGCTATCCTTCAGAATTGAAGGAAAAATAAGCAGAAGTGAAAACAATTCATAACGATTTAAGTCAGCACTTAGGATATACCTAAAGAACACTACACACCAATTAAGACTATACAACATGAGTGTAGGAGGAGAGGGTTTGTAGATAGGAAAACATTGAATAGGGGCCTCTGGCTAATCCTGACTAAAGAAGTTAAAACTTTACTACATAAATTTCTCTGGGAAATAGGTCAAGGATGGGGATACAGAGAGAGGAGAGAAAGATAAATAAAGGCATAAATAAAGATAAATAAATGGCTATGGGACTTGCACCAAGAAAGCAGAGAGAGAAAGAGCTGCTGGGCAGAATACAGAGAGACTGCACAAAGCCAAGCTGAGTAGCTGTCCCTCTCCACCTCCCATACAATACAGGGGATACATAAGGGAAGGTGGCTGACAAACTTTGGGAAAAGCTCTTATATAAATATTTACTCACATCTATACCCTAACACACAGACATATACAGACATGTATATTTACACTATATTCATCAGATACTAGAGTACAATAGATATCCACACATGACTTCTTACTAACTCTAAGCTAAACATGAATAAGGTATCCTGTTGCCAGCTAGTTATCCACCCCAAAGATGAGGCCCCGAAAAGTAGGTCAAGGACAAATAAGACAGACAAGAGAAGGAAGCTGCACTTAGATCACTGGAAGAGAGAACACAGGTAGAGGTGCCTGAAACCAGCTGGGTTATGGCAAATTCTAGATAGGGTAAGGGTCCCTCACCCCCTGAGAAAAAAAGGCCCATAGATAACCACTTTTCTGGTCCCCCCTACACTCCGGTTCCTATTAGAGCAGCTATCTATTTTCTCCCCTTTCCAATAAAAATTTTCTTTTTTAAAAAAAACTTTATATCTTTAATGCTTTACTGGTATTAAAATTTATGATCCCATTGAGTTGCTCACTGCAGTGGTACGGGGTGTTTGCCTCATCTAGGGTTGTAATGTAAGTATTGGTATACTATCAGAGAACACAAAACTAGCAATGACAGCACTCAGTAGACACTTTTCAGTACTAATCCTCCTAATTCTTCAGTTAAGACATAGATTGGCAAACCAAAATGAAAAACTAGACCAGGGGATTTCAGGATAGTCAGCTACGGAGTCACAGCCACAGTGAGTGTTTCTGATTTGATGTTAAGGAAACGCAGTCACCCTGAAGTGAAGACAAAACAAAACAAAATAGCAACAACAACAAAAGAGTCTGATATGGGAGGCTTAGTGAACAATGATTCAGTAAGACTAACTAATGTCCAGCGTTTGGGTGGTGGGAGAAGATCATGGTACCCCACCTTCCCCAGACCTAAAATGCATACCATCTTGGGAAAGGTCCAGCCTGTGAGAGGAAGCAACATGACCCCTCAGTGCAAGCCTGGTGAGTTGAACAGTCATGTTATCCTCTCCACTAGGCGAGATGAAGAGAGACATTTCCAACCCAGAGATTCAAAGAAGCCAAAAATATAACAGATTAAAATTTAATTACTGTGCACCTTCACACTTACCTTCAGGGCCGCTAGTAGCACTCCAGTGCTGGTGGGCAGTGCCCTGGTGCCTGTAGCCAGCAGTGAGACTGAGGAGAGAGAAGTTTCCCCAAAACAGACAATGATGATAATAAACTGCCTGTTCCTCCCACATACAATGGGAGTGCTGTAGCTAGAACATTCAGCACCCTCCCTAGGACTGTCAGAAGGCTCCCACAGTGGAGAGGGCACCCTAACAATGCAAGAAGGAAGGAAAAATAGTTTCTGTAGCAATTATGTGGCACAAAATCAGAGTGAGCCAGGACCCAGCAGATCTTCAAGACAGAGGATCTTCCTGTGGTTCCTATGGGCAAGGCTGAAACAGACATCTGCAGTGATCAGTACCATGCCAGCAACTCTTTTTGGCTATGTAATAGGCAAGGAAGACTGTAGAGGAAAGACAGGAAGAAGCCCATGATATTTACCTTCCAAAACAATCAAAGTAATTGGATTGATGGAGCTCTGTGATGGGGCACATCTGGAGTTTGAAACCAAGTCGGAAGTTAGTAGGGAGCAAGAGTCAGCCCTCAAGGCTTTGGACAGGCAATTGTCTGGCCCATGGAGAAAAACTTATGAGGCTAATTGAAACCAGACAGTGATACTGGTGTAGAGAGAGCTGTATGGAGGCTCTGGGTCAGTGCTATAACAACAGTGTGGAGGTTTCAATTCTTATACCCCTTATTATTTTGTAATTGTAGTTATTGTAACCTTGCTACTTTGTTGAATTTGGGTCATTTTGTTTTGGTCTCAAACCAACAGAATTTGGCCCAAATCCTGTTTTGGCCGTCCCAGTTTTTTGTTCTCTTCTTTCCTTTTCATCCCGTTTTCATGTTTGTTATTCGTTTTTCTTTTGGTTCTTACTTGCTGGTATTGGCTAATAATAATAGTTTACATCTCAAGGGTTTCCTGCTGGAGCTACTGTTATGGCTTGTATTTTGATGTCCCCCCATATGGTCACAGGTGAGGAGATTCAAAGTGGATGATTAGGAAAGTGAATATGGATTAAGAGTGCGATGTTGGGATTAAGAGTGCCCCACCTTGGGTATGAGCAGCACTAATCAGATTGTTTTCTAGGAGCACTATAAAAGGAGATGCAGGCTTGCTTCTACTGCTTCTGCTATTGCTTGATACTTGCTGCTCGCTGCCTTCTGCCTATCCTGCTACACTGTGAACTGTTTCTGCTCTGTGATGCCTCTCTGCCATGTCACATTGCCTTGGAGCCAGGTGACTATGGACTGAAACCTCTACAAATTGAGAGCTAAAGAAACTTTTACTGTAAGCTATCTACTCACTTTTTTGTGTCCTTCTTCCTATATTCTCACCCTCTCCTGCCTTATTCATGGTTTTTCTCTACTCCTCAATATCTCTTCTTCCTTACCTTCCCCTTCCTTTTCATCAAACTAGTAGCATAAATATAACAAGGGACTTTACAAATCCATTAGAGAATAAGAATTAACCAGTACTTTTGTCTTAGTTACTTTTCTTTTTGCTGAGACAAAATACCTGATTCCCAAGGTTAATGGGGGAAAAGTTATTTTAGCTCATAGTTTGTGGAGATTTCAGTCCATAATCAGCTGGTTCTAAGACATGGTGGCACATGGCAGAGAGTTCATGGCAGTGGAGAATAGCAGACCAACAAGGGAGAGGATGAGTGGAAAAGCCTCTTTCTTTCTCTTGTATTGTATACAAGTTACCCATCCTAGGGAGGGTATAGCACTCACTTACTTAATCTCATAAGTGGATCATGAATCAATGACAAACTCTAGATTTTAGATTCAGCCACCTCTGAAGATCCCTCCACCCCACCACTGTGACCACATGAGGTTTTGTGGGGACATCTAGATACAAACCATAATATTCCACCCCTAACCATCCCCCAAAAAACTCATCGACATTACTTCATGCAAAAGGCATTTAGTCTATCTCTAAGAGTTCCCAAAGTTTTAACAGTTTCAGCATTTCTGAAAAGTCCAAGTACAAAGCATCCTCTGAAATTCAAGGGAAACTCTTAGCTGTGATCCCCTACACAAATGAAAAGAAATTAAAATACTTAAACATTCAATGGCACAAGATAGACATTGCCATTTCAAAACTTACAAATGGGAATACAAAGGAATGGAACCAAAGTGAGTCTACAATGCATCCGGGCAAATATTAAGTCCTGTAGTACCATGTGCAGCATCTGAAGCAATCTGTGGCAAGATATGAACTTGCAAGAGCTTGGGTGGCTCTGCTTTTAAGGCACTGCCAGTAGTTGTAGCTCTCATGTTCCTGTCTTGGGCCCACTCTGCTGCCTCCTTGCAGGTTCCCACTCAGATAATCCGTGCTCCTGGGTTCTTAAAACTTCTGGGGTCTCCCCCTAAACTCCATTGAAAGACTCTTAGATATAATAAATAAATTCAGTAATGTAGCTGGATACAAAATCAATACTCAGAAATCAATAGCATTCCTATACACTAACAACAAAATCACAGAGAGAGAAATAAGAGAAGCCACACTCTTCACACTAGCAAGCAAAAAAATGAAATACGTAGGAATTACTCTTACGAAAGAAGTGAAAGACCTATACAGGGAAAATTATAATACACTGAAAGAAGAAATTGCAGATGATCTCAGAAAATGGAAAGACATCCCATGTTCATGGATAGGAAGAATAAACATTGTGAAAATGGCCATTCTCCTAAAACTGTTATACAGATTCAATGCAATCCCAATAAAAATACCATCAACATACCTTATAGGTCTAGAGAAATCACTCCTAAAATTCATCTGGAACCAGAAGAGACCTAGAATATCAAAGGCAATTCTAAGCAGCAAAGGCAAGGCAGGAGGCATAACAGTCACTGACTTGAAGTTATACTACAAAGCAACAGTAGTAAAATCAACATGGTACTGGAATCAAAACAGAGCAGAGGATCAATGGAATAGATTAGAAGATACAACCACAAGTACAGACACACTCAACCACCTTATCTTTGATAAAGGAGCCAAGCAGGTTCACTGGAAAAATGACAGTCTTTTTAATAAATGGTGTTGGAAAAACTGGCTTTCCATTTGTCAAAAACTAAAACTCGACCCAAGCCTATCACCATGTACTAAATTAAAATCTAAATGGATCAAAGATCTGAATATTAAAACAGAAACACTAAATCTATTGGAAGACAAATTAGGTAGAAACCTTGAAGACATAGGGGTAGGTGGAGAATTCATGAACAGGACTCAAACTGCACGGGAAATACTTCCCAGAATCAATAGCTGGGACCACTTCTTGTTAAAAAGTTTCTGTAAGTCAAAAAACAAAACAAAACAAAACAAAACTCCAGCATAGTGAAAAGAAAACCCACAAACTGGGAAAAGATTTTAGTGAACTCTCTCTCAGACAAGGGACTTTTGTCTAAAACATATAAAGAATTAAAAAAACTCAGACCCCCAAAATTCAAAGACCCAATCCAAAAATCTGAGATGAATACACACTTCTCAGAGGAAGAAATGCAAATGGCAAATAAATACATGAAAAAATGTTCATCATCATTGGTCATTAGGGAAATGCAAATTAAAACCACACTGAGATTCCATCTCACTCCCGAAAGAATGGCTAGAATCAAGAAAACCAACAACAACAAGTGCTGGAGAGGCTGTGGGGGAAAAGGAACTCTCCTACACTGTTGGTGGGAGTGTAGACTGGTACAGCCTTTGTGGAGGTCAGTCTGGAGATTTCTCAAAAATCTGGGATTGGAAGTCCCATTTGTTCCAGCTATTCCACTTCTAGGCATATTCTCAGAAGAACTGAAAGCATCATACCACAGTGATATATGCGCACCCATGTTTATAGCAGCACAATTTGTAATAGCCAGATCTTGGAAACAACCCAAGTGTCCATCAGTTGAGGAATGGATAAAAAAGTTGTGGTATTTCTAAACAATGGAGTACTACTCAGCTATAAAGAAGGATCACACTGAGGTATTTATCAATAAATGGGTGCAGCTTGAAACCATACTCATAAGTGAAATAAATCAAACTCACATCTGTGAACACCAAATAGTTTCCCTAGTGTAACAAATGATTCAAATATATAAAAGTATGTGGTAACCATGATTCCCCATTATGTGGACTTGAAGCCTTAGAAAGTTTTCACTCATTAATTGGAATGGCTTTATTTTGGGCTATTTGATATTATGTCTTGTGATGCAATGAACAGCTATTTTTTTTGTTTTTTTTTTCCTTTTTATCGGTACCAGGGATCGAACTCACGACTGCCTGATTACAAGGCAGGCGCTCATGCCGCTGAGCTAAATCCCCAGCCCCTGAACAGCTATTTTGTAGAAAACAAGACATCATAATAGCTAGTGCTGATTTAATACCATCTTGTTTTGAAGCCGCACCAAACTATGCCTCTTCTGTCTCCATTGATTTTATCATGTTGTATCTTGCTGGATTTTATTTTATATGGTAGTATAAACAAAAATTGTTATAGGCAAAGAGACAATATAGAAACCATTGTTAATTTTTCTGTTAGCTGGTTCTAAATACTCTACAATGCTTTCATCCACTTGAATGGTGTTACACTGTCTTATATGTTTGATGCTATAGCATATGAAGTTATATTCAAATATTTCAAGGAAAGAGACACTATGGTAACTACTATTGTCGGGTTATTTGGTGGTGAAGCACTAGGTTGCTGAAAGTGTCGTGCTTTAACCTGTATTGTTACGTTGTTATGCCCCCTTTTATCTCAACCTCTTCCTTATTCATTAAAAAATTATTTAATTTTTTAAAATTTCTTTTTTAAACTAAGGGGAAAAATTAAAAAAACTAGCAGGATATATTATAGTAACTTTTTTGATTTCCTATTAACTTGAAGTCCTGTAATACTCCCGTTATCTTGTTTTGACTGATTAGACTCTATTCTGCTCTGTATGAAAGTGTCAAGTATCAGAGTATAGGCAACTACTTTGAAGGCAATAAGATTCACTATGATGCCCATTCTGGGTTGACTATTACCCTCTTTTGAGGTTCTGTAAGATTTACAATGTTTAGGTTTTATTGGTTTTGTTCTCTATTGTTTTGTTCAACTTTATAATACCTAATGAGATAGACAATTCTTCTTAAGGAAGCAAGAGGCATTATGGTAACCATTGCTGATCACCTTGTACTCTGTTTTTACATCATGTGCTATGTCTATCCTTGGGTTTGACTGACAGCTTTGTCTTATCATGCTTGATTTTATTCTCTTACAAAAAAGTAATAAGATCTAAGGGAGCAGTAAAACCCCAAATGTATAAATTTTGTTGTAATAAAGAGAGGGAAAAAAAGTTCCCTAAAGGATACAACAGCAAGGGTGTTTAGGTGTGTTAAATAGATGACCATATTACTATTTTTGATTGGATTACTGAACACAACTATTTGCAGTCTCACTGTTTGAATGTTCACTTTGTATGCTTTGATCCTATGACCTGAAACACCATTTCTAAGATGATAGCATGTAATCTATTAACTGATGATAGCTTACTGTTTTTTTTGTAGTTCTGTATTACTTGTACCCTTACACTGTTTTGTTTTGTTCTGCTTTTTTTTCTCTTTTTCCTTTTAAATTAAAAAAAAAAAAACTTCTGGGGTCTCCACTGCACCTTCAGCTTCACACTCACAACTTGACATATTGCCCTCCCAGAAACCCTTGGCCTGGCTTCTCAGACCATCTGAAATCTGGGTGGAAGCTTTCCTGGTCCCACAGCTCTTGCATTATATATGCATTTTTAAGCCAACCCTATGTGGAAAAAGCAAAGGTCTGCTACTAGCTGAAGCAGTAACCAGACTTCCTTGTCTCTTGGCTGTAGGAGTTGAGTGCCTGTTTCACTGAGCACTGTGAACTCAATTCTGAGGAACAGATTCTCTGGGCTGCCACCATTCTGGAACATGGTTTTGCCACTGCCATTCTGGAACATGGTACACTAGTACTTTCTTCTCAAAGAAAGTCTTTCACTTTTGCAATTTTGAGGCTACATAGGGTGGATTCTTCTGCTTTTTTTGATCCCCTCAAGTCATCTTTTCTATTCTCCCATTCTTTCTCAGCAATCAAGATCTCCTGTTCTCTATTTTTGCAGTCTGAAGCTTTACTGGTGCTTCCTTTCTAGCCAAACTCACAACATTTTGAATCATTCTGCTGGGCTCTGTGTTCTTGTTTCTCAACATATATCTGGCTAAAAGCCCTTAATAACAGCCATGCCACTGCCTCAACATTATATTTTCTTAAAACTTCTTCAAGATAAATTAGTCCATTGCCCTTAATCTCAATCTCAGGTAGAGTCTCTAGACCAAATAAAAATACAGACAAACTTTCTGACAAGGCATAACACCCATTACCTGAAGTATGGTAGCCAAGGCAGTCATTCTTCATGGCAGAAATCTCCTGAGCCTAATCTTTACAGGCTTTATGGTCCCGGAGCTCTGACAAGAATCTCTTTTACAGTAAAGCCTAAAGCATTCCAGTGGTATTTTTCAATTATCATCTCCAAACTTTTCTAAGCTGTTTCCACAAGCCATTCTCAAAGACCCCTGAGCCAGGCACAACTATAAATTAAGCAGTTCCATTTAAAGGCACTTCTGGGTAATTCTTAATAAAACTGAGCTTAGAGGAACCAAACAAAATTATCTACAAAAATGTTAATAGGCACCAACAATCTCATAGTCCCTCAGTCTCTAAATACATTTTCATCTGCATACAACCTCCTGCCTACACAAATACTCACCCTGACTTCCTAAACACCTGCTCTTTATCCCAGTTAGAAAATAATTCCAAGGGAATCCAAATTTTGATTTTTTAACTTATTGTCATTTTTCCTACCTTTCTCTTACCTATTCTCACTGACATAACCCCTCCGCTTTACTGTTCTCTCCACACCCCGCATCCCACACCAGAGTTCAATATAGTCTGTAAGGGATGTTAAAAGAAATAAAATTATCAAAATAAGTTTTAATAGTTATGATTGATGTGTGCTGTTGGGTAGATACTGTTATAGCCAGTAGAAAATCTCTTCTTAAAATACAGTGACAGGGTCCAACCCCACTAAATTGAATAGGTTGAAATGGTAAGAAATATCACTGGACAAATAAATCCAAAAATACATCACTGAAAAACAGAACTTAACTAAAGACTAAAGATATCCTCATATCAACAAAAAACTCTTCACTCTACTTGATCTCAACCACATACACACACACACACACACCCACACACACAGTGGAATATGAAAAACCAAGCAATAAAATGGTGTGGGGAGACCCTGAGACTGTCCTCTTCCATTTCAGCTGCTGTGAACCAGGTGAAGAGTTTGGGAAAGCTCAGAGAGAGGCCAGGTGCTGCTGGTAAACAGAATGGTGTAAGAAGGCTCACAGACCATCCCAGCTTCTTGTAGATGCTGGGATCCAAGTGAAGAGCACACAAAGGCTCAGAGAGAGATTGGTGGTTGCTGGGATCTAGGTGAACAGCATGGGAAGACCCAGAAACTGACCCATCCCTTCCCTACTGCTGGGGTCCCAGTGAACTGTGTGTGAAGACACAGAGACTGGGATGGGGGGAAATGCCAGCCACACGGTAGGGACCCTGACCAGAGTGCACAGGATGGACAGGCTAGACTAGCAGTATGAAATTGTCAGAAGCAACAGTAATAATACAAGACAACAGGTGGTTAGTTAGGTGAACCTGCGTTGTGCTTGTAAACAAAGATATACAGAATAGAAGCATGTGGTTGGGGCTTCTCTTTTCCTCTCTTTTTAAAAATATTTTTTTCTCTTTTTTCTTTTTATTTTTTCTAAATGACTGGGGAGAACTCCAGTCACAGAAAACTAATCCCAACTGAGATACCAAGTTCAGATAATCCCTTGCTTACTCTTCTGCTCTCTTCTCTAGTTTTCCAAAGCTCATGTGATCATCCTTTGTCCTCCAGCCTGGCTTCTATTTTCTTTTCAATTATCTTGATTTTATTCACTGTCCTTCTTAAATTTCTCCCTGTAGGGTAAAATAACTCTACCAAGGGAAGACACTTTGCATACAAGTTCCCAGTTTGTGATTGGTTCTGTAATGTAACTGTAGATTTTGTCCCTATGGTTAAAGATACAAAATTAAAATTTATGATGGTTTGTCAGTTTTTACACTGTGCTTAATGCTATTGTTATTGCTAATTATACTATTTTAGCTAGGCTGTCATATCTGTTTTAATCAGTTGTTCTCACTTCTGTAACAATACTGGGAAGTTCTGGGGTAATAACCTCATCATACCCAGCACCAAAGACTGAGGACTGAGTCAAACAGATAACAACATCTGACTCTTAATTAATTGGAAAAGTAGGATCTTGGGACAAGCATAAACCAAGAACATTTTACACACAGAAGATATCTCTGAAGAACAAACCTTGCAAGAGAGGCCTTGATATTGGTGATAAAGCTACCTACTACAAAAACTTACAGAACCAACACAGAAAACAAAATAAAAAAATCTTTTGAAATACAGAATGACAAGATACAGAAGCAAAATTCAACCTCAGACCTCCATCCCACACAGAATAAATCCAGGAAATGACAATATAGGGACATTTATGAAATGAAAGCAACTGAGGTAAAGAAGCAAATCCATGAGGCAATAGAGGAAATTAGATCACAGATAATCTCTCAGGTAAGAAAAGAAATGTCACCATTTATAAAGGAATTTATCAGCAAATCTAGAATAGAGATAGATAAAAATAGATAATTATAAGAAAAGGATGGAAATCATGAATGATGAATATAGGAAAGAAATAGAATACATGAAACAAATTCAGACAGATATCTAGGAAATTAAACACTCCATTGAAAGCTGGCAAAACTGCTTGAATGAAACTGTAGACAAACTTTGAGACCTTGAAGACAGTATCATGGCTAGCGATCACTAAAGGAAGTATCTCTTGAAAATAACAAAAGATCAGGTAATAACAATTCAATAACTGCAAGATGACATAAAGAAAAATAATATAAGAGTAATTTGTATCAGTGCAAAAGCAGGAGTCAACACAAATGACATTTAAAACTATTTGCAGAAGTAATAGCAGAAAATTTTCCAAATGGAGGAAAAGAATCTGTCATACAGATAAGTGAGGCATGTAGACATCCATTATCCAAAACCAAATTAAATCTACACTCAGACACATAATAATCAAGATTCCAGAAATTTAGCACAAGGACAAAATACTAAAAACTATCAGAGAAAAGAAACAGATCATCTAAAAAAGGAGAGCCCAGCAGTCTTCTCAATACAAACAGAAACCCTCAAGCCAAGAGGAGCTTAAAGTATTTCAGGTCCTGAAAGAAAACAATTTTCAATACAGACTGATGTACCCTGCAAAACTATCTTTCAAAATTAGTGGAAAAATAAAGTACTTCCATGAAAAAGAACAGCTGAAGAAGTTCATGACCACCAAATCAACACTACAAGGAGTACTGAAAGATATTCTAGACAGAAGTAAAAATGACTACAATTCCAAGAATAACAACACACCAAAATCACCAAGCAGGGAAATGAATTAAAAAAGAGAAGAAACATAGGAATCCATAAGCAGGAAAATAAAATGAAAAATATAATCCAATACATATAGCTATCAGTATAAATGGCCTCTATTCATCAGTCAAAAGAAACAGACTGCAGGATGAAACAAAGGATAAAATCAAACAGTATACTGTATACAAAAAACATATTTAACTCAAAAAGAAATTCATAGCCTGAAAGTAAAAGGATGAAAAACAATATTCTATGCAACAGGCACTGAGAAAAAAGCAGGGTAGCTGTTCTGTTTGCAAACACCCTATATTTCAAACCAAGAATTGTCAAAAGAGATAAAGAAGGTCACTACACACTTGTTAGGGGAGCGCTTCAAGAAGGGATGATAACAACCATAAATGTATATGCACCAAGCACAGAAGTGCCCAACTATGTAAGATAAACATTAATAGACAGGGAAAATCAAACGAGTAACAACACAATTATAATGGGGATCTTAATACACCACTGTAAAAAAAAGATCAAGTGGAGGGAAAAAATCAGCAAAGAAATATCAGAACTGAACTACACTTTTGAACAAATGGACTTAGTTGATGTTTATAGAGTGTTCCATAAAACAACATCAGAATACATATTCTTCTCAGTTACACATGGGACATTCTCTAAAACAGACCATACATTAGTCCACAGAACATACTTAAGTAGATGCAAAGGAATTGAAATTATCCCATGCATATTATCTGACCATAGTGCAATGAAATTGGAAATTAATGACAAAACAAATTGCAAGAACTCCATAAACATGTGAAAATTAAATGATACCTTCTGAACAACTAATGGGTCACAGATGAAATTAAAGAAAAAAATAACACAGTGTCTGCAATTAAATGAAAATGGAGACATAGCATACTGGAACCTGTGGGACAAAATGAAAGCAGACCTAAGAGGAAAATTTTTAATGGTGAATTCTGATGTCAGGAAAACAGAATGATCACAAATAAACAACCTACTGCACCATCTCAAGCTTGTAGGCAAAGAAAAGGAAGTTGAGCCCAAAGCTCACATAAGGGAGGAAATTATAAAGATCAGAGCAGGTATTAACACAATGGAGACTAAGAAAATAATACAAAGAATTAATAAATCAAAGCATTGTTTTTTTCAAAGAATAAATAAAATTGATAAAGCCATAGTCAGCCTTATAAAAAAGAAATAAAGTCAAATTCATTCCATGAGTAATTAAAAGTATGAAATGATGCTGTGGAAATTCAGAAGATATAAATTCAAGTAGACCTGAATATCTACTTGAAAATCTTTACTCACATACGATGAAAAACACAAAAGAAATGGAAATGGAAAGAAATGGAAAAACTCCTGTAAATGTATGAATTACCAAAGCTGAATCAAGATGACATAAAAATTCTAAATAACTATCAATTAAAAATTGCCAACAAAGAAAAGCCCAGGCCCTAATTCACTGCTAAATTCTACAAGAAACTTAGAGAAGATTTAATACTAATACTCAAACTCTTTAATGAAATTGAAAGGGAAGCAATACTTCCTAACTCATCCCTGGAGGCAAGTATTACTCTAATATTAAAACCAGAGAAAAACCCAACCGAAAAAGGGAACTACAGGCCAACCTCCCTAATGAACAAAAATGAAAATATCCTCAACAAGATACTAGCAAACAGAATGCAGCAAATTGTTAAGATTATATACCATGATCAAGTGGAACTCATCCCAGGAATGCATGGATGGCTCAACACATGCAAATCAATAAACATAATACACCATATCTACAGAGCCAAAGACAAAAATCACATAATCATCTTGATAGATGCAGAAAAAACTTTTGATAATGTCTCACACTCATGCATGATAAAAACTTACAGAAAATTGGAATAGGTGATCTTTACCTCAATCTGAGAAAAGTCATCTATTCCAAACCAAAAGCCAACATCATACTAAATGGACAAAACTGAAAGCCTTCACTCTAAAATCATGAACAAGACAAGGATGGCCATGGTCACCACTCCTATTCAATATAATTCTGGAAACATTAACCAGAGCAATTAGACAAAACAGAAAAATAAAAGGAAAGAACAGGAAAGGAGGAATTTAAATTATAATTATTCACAGATGACATACTCTACATAATAGATCCCAAAAACTCCACGAAAAGACTTCTAGAATTAATAAGCAAATTCAGTAATATAACTGGATACAAAGTCAACACTTAAAACTCCATACCACTCTTGTATACAAACAACAAACTCACCAAGAGAGAAATTAGGGCAATAACACCCTTTATAATAGCTTCCAAAAAAATGAAATACTTAGGAATCAATCTAACAAAGGAAGCAAAAGATTTATTCCTTGAAAATTACAGCACCCTGAAAAAGGAGATCAAAGAAGATATCAGAAAATGAAAAGATATCTCTTGATCATGGATAAGAAGAACAAACATAGTGAAAATGACCATACTCCCAGAACTGTTAAACAGGTATAATGCAATCCCAATCAAAATACCTTTAGCATACCTCACAGATCTAAGGAATACTTTCCTAAAATTTATTTGGAAACAGAAGAGACCTAGAATAAGAAAGGCAATCCTGGGAAACAAAGACAGGGCAGGAGGTATTATAATCCCTGGCTTAAAATTATACCACAAAGCTACTGTGATAAAGTCAGCAAGGTACTGGAAAAAAATCCAGACCTGAGAGTCAGTGGAACAGATTAGATGATGCAGACACAACTATAAACACACTCAGCTACCTTATTATTGACTAAGTGGCCAAATAAGTTCATTGGAAGAAAGATAGCCTTTGTAATAAATTCAGTTCTGGTAAAACTGGCTTTCCACATGTCAGGGACTAAAACTAGACCCACGTCTATCACCATGCACTAAACTAACGTCAAAATGGATCAAAGATCTAAATATTGAAACAGAAACACTATATAGGTAGAAATCTAGAGGACATAGAGATATGCAGAGAGTTCATGAGCAAAAACCAAACTGCACATGATGTACTTTGAAGAATCAACAATTTAGATCTCATCTTATTAAAAAGATTTGCATATCAAAAGAAATCACCGACAAAGTGAAAAGAAAACTCACAGAAAAATTTTGGCCAATAGTTCCTCAGAGAAAGGACTTCCCTGTAAAACATATAAAGAATTGAAAAAAATGAGATCCCACAAATTCAAAGAAGAGAACTAGAATGAAAAAGGCACTCTGAGATGAATATATATTTCTCAGATGAAGAAATAAAAATGGAAGAAAAATAAATGAAAAAAATGTTCAACATCACTGGTCATTCGAAAAATGCAAATTAAAGCAACACTAAGATTCCGTATCACCTCAGAAAGAATGACTGTCATCATGAAATCAACCAATAAGAAATGCTGGAGGGGCAGTGGAGAAAAATGAATCTTTCTCCATAGTTGGTGGTAGGAGTGTAGACTGGTATAACCACTGTGGAAATCAGTGTGGAGAGTCCTCAGAAAACTAGGATTAGAGGTCCCATTCAACCCAGCTATTCCCCTTCTGGTTATTTTCCCAGAAAAATTAAAAACATCACACCATAATGACATATGTGTACTTATGTTTATAGAAACATAATTTATAATAGCTAATTTTTTTTCTTTTTTGGTACAGGGGATCAAACTCATCACCTTGTGCCTGCCAGACAGGCACTTATACCACTGAACTAAATTCCCAGCCCTTGTAGTAGCTAAATGTTTGAAACAACCCAAATGCCTATCAACCAAGGAATGGATAAAAAGGATGTGGTATTTTTATATAATGAAGTACTGCTCAGCTATAAAGAAGGATAAACTTGAGGCTTTTATAGTAAGTGGATGTAACTAGAAACCATACTTATAAGAGAAATAAGTCAGAGTTGCATGTGTAAACATCATATTGTCTCCCTAGTGTAAGAAACTGCAAGAGTAAATATCTAAAATGTACATTAGATATTGTGAAAGGGAAGTAATGGCTCAAGTGGAAAGAACAACAGGGATGGGAAAAGGAGAAAAGGGGAAAGAATATGTATATATATATATTTATATATATATCAAATTAAGATAATTATACTATTAATTTCTCTTCTCATTGAAAAGAATAGTTTGTGCTTACTTTGATCAGTTTTGCATACCTATATCTTTTAATCTGAGCAACTACTTTGAAAATAGCAATATGTAATATATTAACCCTTATTAATTTCATGTTTTGAAATTCTGTATTATTGTTTTTGTTGTTTTCCTCTCTTTAAAATAAAAAATGCATCTCTGAAGTTTTGAAAAAATTTTTAAAATTCTGCATGCTTTTTGCTATTTATTTATAAAAATGGTATTATTTTGTTGTTATTATAAATAGTGAAGTTTTCATGAAAATGCCACAATGGAACTCAGTGTTCCATATAATTAATACATGCTAATAAAAATAATTAAATAAATGAATAGAAAATATTTTTTCTAACTGATTAACGCTAGTATACAATAAAACATGGTTTATCATCACTTTCTAGTTGTGTGGCTTTGGATGATTAAACACTTTTACTATAAATTTGTAACAAAATTAGAAAAATATGTATGCCAATTTAAGAGCATTTTAATGGAAAATAAATATTATAATACATATAATTTATTAAGCTTAGGACCTGGACAGAGTGAATGGTAAAATACATACACAATTATTCTCTCAATATTTACTTTACATTTGTCAGACAGGAAGTCATATTATAAGATGCCCTGGTATCCAAACCCTGGTAACAGTTCAGCCTATGGAGAGGGATGGGAGCCATGGTTTCTGCTCATGGAAAGAGAAAGTGTTGCAGTGCTTCCTGTCCTCTCACCCCAAATCTCTGCTCCCCACTTCCTTTCATAGCAGTTGTCTAATACAGAAAGAGAAGTTGATTCTGATTCTATAATGGCAGAGACAGACCAGACGTCCTAAATAATTATATGCAACCCATTCAGTTTAAGCATACAGCTGAGGCTCAGAGAAAAACAGATTTTTTCTGGGACCACCCAAAATTGGGAGGCAAAGCTGGAGAGAGCTCTCAGTTCACCTGACTCTTGAGCATGTTTATGCTCTTCCTATCCCATCCAGGCGCTTCCAGGTATAAGGGCAGTGGGGTAGGTGGATCAACCACATATTCATGAAATTTTTCATGTTTGTTCAATGTTCCCCCTACATCTGCACTGCTAGCCCCCAGCTTGAAACATTGTTCACTATTTATTTACACTAAGCTATCAAGAACTTAGTGTGTCTTGTCTCCTCAGTCACATCTTAAAACAGAAGTCTAGTGGGGAGCCTATTGCTTAACTGAAGGTCTGAGGAAATCTCAGACCTGAGTTTCCTAAATTCTTACATGCATCTCCCTATACCTGTAATGTCATTCCTTGTCTGTCTTCTGTGAATGATATTAGTGCCTGGGAATATTAAAAGGAAGGTGGGAGTTGCATATCTAGCTCAAAGGTTGGCTGGTCATATTACAGGACTGAAAGTAGCCAGGTCAGGACTGACAGAAAGGGAATGAAAAACACATGCCTGTAATTTATGTAATGTGCTTTGTTTTGTTCTTTGTGTAGGGTTCCTGGTCCTAGGGCAAAGGTGAGCTTTGCTGATTAGCATTTCCTACTCAAATGGAGGCTGTGGTACTTGGGCTGAAAATTGAATTTCTAACATTAAGCCTTAGGGATGTGGCTCTTGTTCCTGGTCCTGCTCTGATTCACAGCCAGGGAACTGTCTCCTGAATCCTTTTCTCTCTCCACTGGAGAGATCAAGTCTCATCCATATCTATATCCATTTTCCCAGAACTTTCAGGAGTCCAGAAATCATAGCAGCCAGAAACAAATGGAGCAGGAGGGTTTTTTCTTTCTTTTTTATTGGAAAGTAGAAGACAAAGGCAGTCCCAAGACTGGGCATCCAGATCAGGAGGAACAATGGGCACTGGGAAAGGGTAGTGCTACTAAGACTACTAAGTGCTACTAGGGACTACAGAAAGGCCTGCAGACATAGGCCCAGGACAGGTGCAGTAAGGACAGGTTTTACCTGGTGGATGAGAAGAGAATCAGAGATATGACTCAGCAGGTCAAAGCACTCAGACCTAGTACACAGATAGGGACATCCCCTCTGCATCTTGCGCATGGCCTCTGAGACCCCTCAGTCTCTCAGTCTGACCAGCAACTCCCCCATTTCCTTCTTTCCACCACCCTGACATCACTCCCCACCACTCAACCTTCTTCTGTATTGGCAGGGGTCCCCCTTTCTTCCAGCTAGTGCTTGCCTCACTCGGGGATCAAACACTCCATCCCACCGCACATGCCCACACAGCACTTCTTGGTCCCTGGGCACTCAACATCACTCCCACACTTGGAATCACTTGTCTGTGTGCATTGCCCTGTAATGTCAGGGCAGGAGCCAGGTTTACTGAAACTTCGCCTTTTGAACATTCCTTGACCTTTAAATGCAGCATGTTCTTCCATGTGATCTTGTCCTTTAAACTGCCGGTGACGTTTCATACGATCTTGACCTTTGATTAAAACTGTGTCTTCCATGGCATTTTCATGAATCTGCATATGACTTTTTGGAGAACTTAGACCTTGTACCAGAACTGCTTCTTTTGTGGAATCTTGTCCTTTGATCTGTATGGGACCTTTGAGAGAACTTTGACTTCTCGAAGAACCCTGACGTTTGATGGAACCAAGAGTTTTAACTGAAACTGCTGCATCTTGGAAATTTTGTCCTTTGACCTGCGTGTGACTTTTAACAGGACCCAGACCTTTGGCTGCAACTACTTTCCCCATGACATCTTGTCCTTTGATCTGCATGCCACCTTTCACATGACCCACACTTTTGACCGGGACTGCTTCTTGTAGAATATCTTGACCTTTAACCTGCGAGTGACCTTTCCTAGCACTGAGACCTTTGACTGAAACTGCTTCTCCTATGGAGGCTTGTCCCTTGACTTGCCTGCCTCCTTCCACAGAACTGAGCCCTTTTACTGAAACTGCTTTGTCCAGGAGACCTTGTTCTTTGACCTGCGTGTCACCTTTCACAGGATGGAGACCTTTAACTGAAACAGCTTCTCCAAGGAAATCTTGTCCTTTGTACTGCATGTGACTTTTAACAGAACCAAGATCTTTAACTGAAACTGCTTCTCCAATGAAATTTTGTCCTTTGACCCTCATGTGACCTTTCACAGAATCGAGACCTTCAACTGAAACTGCCTCTCCAGTGAAATCTTGTCCTTTGATTTGCATACAGTCTTTCACAGAACTAACACTTTTCACTGAAACAGCTTCTCCAAGGAAATGTTGTCCTTTTACCCTCATTTGACCTTTCACAGAATCTAGACCTTTCACTGAAACAGCTTCTCCAACGAAATTTTGTCCTTTGACTCGCATTTCACCTTTCACAGAATCTAGACCTTTCACTGAAACTGATTCTTGCACGAAATCTTGTCCTGTGACCCAAATGTGACCGATCGTGGGATCTTTATGTTGACTGAAAAATTCTCCCATGGAATCTCGTTCTGTGACCTGTATATGACCTTTTGTAGAACTGACTGTTTTAACTGCAACTACTTCCATGAGATTTTGTCCGTTGACCTGCATTTGATCTTTTACAGAACTGAGACCTTTAACTGCAATTGCTTCTCTCATAACATCTTGTCCTTTGAGCTGCATAAGGCTTTTCATAGTACTAGAGCCTTTAACTGCTTCTGGTATGAGAGCTTGTCCTTTGATTCCCATGTCACCTTTCACAGGAAGGAGACCTTTAACTGAAAGTGCATCTCCTAGGACGTCTTGCCCTTGGACCTGTGTGCCACCTTTCTCAGGGGCGAGACCTTTAACCAAAGCTGCCTCTCCCAGGAAGTCTTGCCCTTCGACTTGTGTGCCACATTTTCCAGGAGCGAGACCTTTAATCGAAATTGCTTCTGCCAGGAGATCTTGCCCTTGGATCTGTGTGCCATCTTTCACAGGCGTGAGACCTTTAACCAAAACTGCTTCTCCCAGGATGTCTTGCCCCGGTACCTGTATGCCACCTTTCACAGGGCTGAGCCCTTTAACGGACACTGCTTCATTTAGATCTTGTCCTTTCATCTGTAGGTGATCTTTCAAAGAATCGTGACCTTTCAGAGCACCATGACTTTTCACAGGACTGATGCCTTTAACTGAAACTGCTTCTCCCAAGAGGTCTTGTCCTTTGACCTGTATGGGACCTTTCAGAGAACCTTGACCTTTCAGAGCACCATGACTTTTCACAGGACCGAGCCCTTTAACTGAAACTGCTTCTCCCAAGAGGTCTTGTCCTTTGACCTGTATGGGACCTTTCAGAGAACCTTGACCTTTAACAGGACCAAAGCCTTTAACTGAAACTGCTTGTCCCAGGAGGTCCTGTTCTTGAACTTGTGTGCGACCTTTCACAGGATGGAGACCTTTAACTAAAACTGCTTCATCCAGATCTTCTTTCCTCTGTAGGTGACCTTTCAAGGAGCCGTGACCTTTCAGAGAACTGCGACCTTTAATAGGACTAAGGCCTTTTGCTGAACCTGCTTCTTCCACAAAATGTTGTCTACCAACCACTGGATCTTGACCTTGAACTAACAGTTCTTCTCCTATGAGATCTTGTCCTGTGAGCTGTGTATGACCTTTCAAGGAACCCCGACCTTTCAGAGAACCTCCACCTTTTAGAGAACCCAGACCTTTTAGAGAACCCCGACCTTTCAGAGAACCATGATCTTTAACAGGACCAAAGCCTTTAACTGAAACTGCTTGTCCCAGGTCTTGTTCTTGGCCTTGTGTGCGACCTTTCACAGGACTGAAGCCTTTCACTGAATCTGTTTCTTTCACAAAATCTTGTCCTCCAACCCCAATGTGACCACCCGTTGGATCTTGACCTTGAACTAAAGGTTCTTCTCCGGTGAGATCTTGTCCTTTGACCTGCGTACGACCTTTCAAGGAACTTCGACCTTTCAAGGAATCTGGACCTTTCAGAGAACCCCGACCTTTCAGAGAACCTCCACCTTTTAGAGAACCCAGACTTTTTAGAGAACCCCGACCTTTCAGAGAACCCCGACCTTTAACAGGACCAAAGCCTTTAACTGAAACTGCTTGTCCCAGGAGGTCCTGTTCTTGGCCTTGTGTGCGACGTTTCACAGGACTGAAGCCTTTCACTGAATCTGCTTCATCCACAAAGTCTTGCCCACCAACCCCGATGTGACCACCTGTTGGATCTTGACCTTGAACTAAAGGTTCTTCTCCCATGAGGTCCTGTCCTTTGACCTGTGTACGACCTTTCAAGGAACCTTGACCTTTTAGAGAACTCCGACCTTTCAGAGAACCTCTACCTTTTAGAGAACCCCTACCTTTAACAGGACCAAACCCTTTAACTGAAACTGCTTGTCCCACGTCTTGTTCTTGGCCTTGTGTGCGACCTTTCACAGGACTGAAGCCTTTCACTGAATCTGCTTCATCCACAAAATCTTGTCCACCAACCCCAATGTGACCACCTGTTGGATCTTGACCTTGAACTAAAGGTTCTTCTCCCATGAGATCTTGTCCTTTCACCTGGGTATGACCTTTCAAGGAACCTTGACCTTTCAAGGAACCCCGACCTTTCTGAGAACTCTGACCTTTTAGAGAACCCAGACCTTTCAGAGAACCTCGACCTTTTAGAGAACTATGACCTTTAATAGGACCAAAGCCTTTAACTGCAACTGCTTCTCCAAGGAAGTCTTGTCCCTGGATTTGTGTGCCACCTTTTACAGGACCAAGGCTTTTAACTGAATCTGGTTCTTCCACAAAATCTTGTCCCCCAACCCAAGTGTGACCATTTGTTGGATCTTGACCTTGAAATAAATTTTTATCTCCTGTGAGATCTTGTCCTTTGATCTGCATACTACCTTTCAAGGAACCCTGACCTTTCAAGGAACCCCGACCTTTCAGAGAACCCTGACCTTTTAGAGAACTGCGGCCTTTAACAGGACTGAGGCCTTTAGCTGAAACTGCCTTATCCAGATCTTGTCCTTTGATCTGTAAGTGACCTTTCAAAGAACCACGACCTTTCAGGGAACCTGGACCTTTAACAGTGCCTACACCTTTAACTGACACTGCTTCTTCCAGATCTTGTTCTTTGATCTGCATGTGACCTTTCACAGGACTGAGGCCTTTATCTGAAACTTCTTCTTCCATAAAATCTTGTCCATCGACCCAAATGTGACTGATCATTGGATCTGTATGTTGAACTAAAAATTCTTCTCCCATGAGATCTTGTCCTTTGACCTGTATGGGACCTTTCACAGGTTGGAGACCTTTAACTGTAATTTCTTCTTCCATGGAATCTTGTCCTTTGATCTGTAGTTGACCTTTCAGAGAACCTTGACCTTTCAGATAGCCATGACCTTTCAGGTAACCTCGACCTTTCACCATTCCAAGACTTTTAACTGAAACTGGGTTTTCCACGAAATCTTCTTGGTTGACCCAAATGTGACTGATCACTGGATCATTACCTTGAACTAAAAATTCTTCTCCCATTAGATCTTGTCCTTTGACCTGCATGCGACTTTTCAAAGAACCGTGACCTTTGACAGAAACTGCTTTTCCCATAAGAGTTTGTCCTTTGACCCTCATGCGACCTTTCACAGGGTGGAGACCTTTGACAGAGACAGTTTTTCCAATCAGAGCTTGTCCCTTGACTCGCATGCGACCTTTCATAGAGCTGAGACCTTTGACTGAAACTGCTTCTTCCACGAAACCTTGTCCATTAACCCAAATGGAACCGATCATGGGATCTTTACGTTGAACTATAAATTCTTCTTCCATGGGATCCTGTCCTGTGGTCCAAACCTGACCTTGCACAGTTTCTTGTCCTTTAACAGCAACTGTTAAAGAAAAAATGCACCCACATTTAGACCCACTATACTTGTTTTGCTTACCATGTTTTTCCCATAGGTCCAAGAACTACTCCCTGCAGTGTGACTCAAATTGTGCCCAGAAGTGGGGGAGATGCTCCAGAAATAGCTTGCATCTGTGCTCCTGAAAGACTGGTCCCTTCTGTTTGGAGACTGGGGCTACAGGATCACCATTCTCTGGCATGTGTGTTTCTTTCTCTGCTTTCCATTCTTTGTTTCTTGGGAACTCATTGCAGACTGAGTTGATACCCAGAAATGAGAAGGAAACCTTCTGAGGAAATTCTGAGGAGGAAGAAAGGGCCCTGAGCCTTTTGAAGATCCCTGAGCCTTATGCCAGGAGACTTGAGTTCTATCCTAGCTCTGGAAATTGATTGGCAATTCCTCACTTCTGTCTCTGTCTTGGTTTTCTTCTTATAAGCCAGTGGACCTCAACCTGCCTGGTATCTGAGCCCTTGTTGTTTAATAACCTGCTTCTATAGGACAACTACTTAAGTGCTTTAATGGTGGCAGAAGGCAGGCTCCAGAGTGAGTCCTGAAGCTCATTATGTTCTTGCATGTCACAGCACTGATAATGATCCCTGATGCCAAGGCTATATAACAGTATGACCTATACAAACAGCCCTCAGATCTCAATCACTGGTTGGAAATGTGGGATGGGGGGTCTTCTTCATGTCCTACCTTCTCTGGTCCTAAAGAAGATAGTCACAAGGTTGAAGTGTGGGCTCCATCCATGCCTCCTTCTTCATAAGTGTCCTCTATCTAAGCCCAGGAGGCCCCTGAGAGCTTCTTTTTATCCTGTCTCAGTTCTTCCAGGTCTCCTGTCCAGTCAGCTCCTATGGCAGCTGCATCTACTGCCAGCATCTCAAAGATGAGCAACGGAGCCACACCAAGTGACTGGTGCCCACATTGTCAGGAAGGTGTTTGGCTAAGAGCTGAGGCCAAGTCTTGCTTTATGCAGCCCAAGGAGTTCTGGCACCAACCACAAGTTTGTGATTTTATGTGAGAGAAGACATTTCCTTAGCTCTCCCAGGAAATAGCCAGAAGGCTGTTGGGGCTTTCTTAAAGATTATTCACAGGAAAAAATGGTAGGCATTATGTTATATCACTTCTAATAGCTCCAAAATCTGTCCCACTTTCTCACTAACAAGAAATGCTGCCGGTTGGCCCTTATCTAGTATTACAACCACATTCTTCATATTTTAAAACAGATCCAGGGAAGATAAAGGAATTGCTTGTGTTCATTTAGTAAGTCACTAGTACTTCCAATCTTAATTTCAAATTTAGTATGCTATCCTATTGTGCCCGCTTTTACTAACCCCTTTCAGATCTATCCTATTATTTTTACCCTTTTTAGCATCAAATTGGACTTTTCCTTCATTCTTCCCTGACCTGAGAAAGACAGTGAAAGGCAAATATGCCTTGAAAGTCTAAAGACTGGTTATTATATTTTGACATTTTGTGGGTGACTTTAGTGAGGCACCATGAAAGTAATTGGAAGGTGAAATTCTAGGTCTGGAAGAAGATAACGCCCTAGAAATTGAGAGAGGAGATCATCTCCTTGGAGTGAAACTGGACAGCTATGTGTTAACTGTGCAGCCAAGCTCCCCGAGGAAATCGATGCTTATGACCTCTACCGTGGGTACAGCTCTGAGGTATGGACAAGCCGAGCCTAGCAGACTGGGAAGGGTTTGTCTGGACTCACTGCCCCTTGATCACTGTTCATTCCCTTTAGTCATTGCTTTCATCTGTATAACTGCACTTTTTGTTGAATCCAATGAACAATTTCCCCATAGGACCGAAATAATATAAAAGTGGAAACAGGCTTTTGTTCTCCGCTCTCAGGAGGACACTAATCTCCTGGAGAGAGACCAGCAAACAAACTGCTCTTTGTTCCTAAAACTCTGTGTCTTGGTTTTGTTTGGAATCCTGTGCAGTCTTCTGCTTCAAACTCACAGTAGACTAACAGAAAGGACCCCAGCATTTAAAGGGAAGAAAACACATATTATCTGGTATAGCAGTATGTAATGTGTTTAGCCTGCCTTCCTCCTTCATACAACAGCACTTTGCTTCTTCTGAACTTAATTTCTTTTTCCTTCTTTTTTCCCTTTTTCCTTCCTTCCTTCCTTCTTTTCTTCCTTTTTCCCTCCTTGCCTTCCTTTCCCTTCCTTCCTTTTTTCCTCCCTTCTTCCTTCCTTCTCTTTCATAAATTCAATTTTTAAGTCTCATGTACTAAATTTATCTTTTAAGTACCATTAGTAATGAAAGTTTGGCTTCAGGCCAGGGCTTCTGAAGCAATTTATTTGAATGTGTAGTAAAGAAAAGGAAGAAATTCCTCCTTTGACTAAACGTGGCATATTGGCACATATGAACTTGGGCATCCAGAAGCTGTTTATTCAGTTGTAGTTTCTACTGTCTGAGCAAAACAAATGTCAGCTACTGAGCGATGGAAAGAAGCTCTGAAGTCACCAGCCAGCCCTTCCTGTTCCTTAGTCTTGGAAGTCTTGGAGAGCTCCCATGATCTCCCTAAAGCTTGGTTATAAGTGAAGATATTAGCCTTCTACCTAAGCTAATCTGGCTTGGTATCTATTTTTGCTACCAAGAGGTCAGAGTAATAAAAGTAGATGCCTACATTCAGGGCATTTTTTTTTTTTTTTGGTCTTTTTCCTTTTTTATCGGTACCAGGGATTGAACTCATGACTGTCTGCTTGCAAGGCAGACACTTATGCCGCTGAGATAAATCCCCAGCCCCAATCAGGGAATTTTCAGGAGCAAACTTGACACTTTACACTCACTGGAGATTGGAGTGAAGCAAGGAAGAAAGACTGATTATTGGATAATAAACTCTGGGTTTTTCCCTGGACTCAGACTACGTATTCACCAAGGCTGAAACTGGAGATAAGCAATGTCAGAATGTTGGTGTATGCCTTAAAATTACAATGGAATAAATCATTCAAATAAAAATGAGAGTAGAAAATATGTATGTTCTTTAAAGAGTAACACTAAAATAAATAGGTAAACAAGAATACTTACTATCTTGATGTCCGTAGCCCTCACCAGTTGCTTCATTCTCCCTCTTCCTCCACGTTAACACCTTCATGGATTTTATGTTAATTTGAAATAATTTGAAATTATGTTAATTTGAAATAATTTGTCTAGATTTGAACTGTATATTAAAATGTGTATATTTAAATTTTACATAAATGGAAGAATCATTTTTACATACTGTACTTATTTTGTTCAACATTATGTTTTTGAAATCTATCTTTTGAAGTATAGTCTTGTGGTTCATATATAGTGACTCTTGCATATTATTTTGTTATGTGAAAATAATGAAACATTTATATATTCACTCTACTGATGATATACATTGAGTATTTGTAGTTTTTGACTATTTTAAGTATTTTACTGTGAACATTTTTGTATATATCTTATTTCACTAAAAATGAAATTGCTGGATAGTGGAACATAGATCATGGGGTATAGATATGATTAACTGTGATAAATATAGGAAACAGCTCTCCAATGTTAGTGTACTAATTTATGTCACCAAAAGTACTATGCCTTTCTGATAATGACAATAGACAAATGCAGTATGTCATCACATATTATTAGAGTACAATGTTGTAAAATTGCAAAAATATCTGAAATACAACCATGCACATAACTATAATTAAAATAATGTTGAATAAAAAATGCCAGTCCCAGAATCTATTTAGAATTATATGTTTGTTAAAAGTTCAAAACCAGGGGCTAGGGGTTTAGCTTAGTGGCACAAGCACCTACCTGACAAGTGCAAGGGTGTGAGTTTGATCCCTGGTTCCAAAAAAAAAAAAAGTTCAAAAGCACATGAGCATAATAGCCTATACTTATAATTAACTGCTTCTTGGGAAGCTGAGGCAAAAACATCAGATGTTTGAGGCTAGCCTGGGCAACATAGTGAGATTTTGTCTCAAGAGAAAAAAGTAAAAGTGGCTGGGGATGTAGCTTAGTGACAGAGGGTCCTTGGGCTTTAGTCTTAGTCCCCAAAAGCTTATTAGTTCTGGAAGTAAGGAAGGAAAATTTATGGATGGGTGAGAAGTCCTTGGAAGGGTGGATTGTTGTAAATGATTGGTTATTGGTAACATTTTAGTTCATAGACTGTTAGTTTGTGTGTGTGTGTGTGTGTTTTAAAATTGCAGGGCATAGCATTTATGACTTACATTGGTCTTTTGTAATCCATGTTGCTGTACTCATAAATTGTTTCTAATCTTTTGCTATTGTACCTTGTGATGCATAAGGTCTTTCTTGTAGGCTATGTGCTTAGAAATAGACTTGTTAATACAAAGATTAAATGCATGTGAGATTTTGATAATATTGCCCTATTTTCTTTGATAGAGCTTGTACTATATTTTATTCTCACCAGCGGTGAATGAAACCACCTGTTTCTGCTAGCCTTGTATACAGATTGTGTATCTAATTTTTAAATTCTTACTGATGTTAAATAAATCTGTGAGAAATAATATCACACAGAAGTTTCTAATTAACTTTACCTTGGCATAAAGGATTATTTTTTTTCATATTTTAAGAGACACTGACATTTCCTTTACTCATTTTTAAAACTGCTTCATTCTTCCCTTCTTCTCCACTTGAATGTATTCAGGCTGGAGTGTAATCCAGTGGTAGAGAAGTGCTTAGTATGCATAGTGTTCTAGGCGCAATACTCAGCAACTCCCTTCCCAAAGAATATTCCGTATAAAGATAAAATTAAATTAACTTATTGGATTTAGTAAAACTTCGCTCTCTGAAATGCATCTTTACAAAGAATGATATATGACTCACTGGTGTTATTCTGTCTTCTTTCAATTCCCTACATCTGTTCTCTCCTCCTATCTCTGATCCTTGTCACATGTCAGCTGTTTTGATTAGAAAAACCACCCCAGGATTTATTTTTCTGCTTCCCTTTTGTTCATAATTGAGTGGATTTTTTTCCCTTGACGTAGGGTGGTACTGGCCTTACATTCCATTTGCACAGTAGTTATGTCCTTGGGCTTAATTAGAATTTTGTTTCTGGTTTTGATCTTTGTTATGTACTAGTTATTCAGTTTGAATAGCAAACTGCCATGAGGTCCGTTTTATGGCCTGTCTTACTGTCCATGGTATAGAATCATTTGATTTTAACTTAAACATTCTCCTGCATGTGCATTTTGTTGATATAATGATATAAATAGAATTTGGAGTATGGTTTTGGTCACCCACTGGCTGTTTTGTTTAGAAAGGGAAAATGCCTGTGACATAGCTTTTACTTTATCTTTTCTACACTACATTGGCCCTTGTTCTCCACTTAGATACTTGCCAGACATTCCAACTACCTGTTGGCTAAATCTATGATCTTGATCAGCATTTTACACCAAATTATGACCATTGTCAACTACATGCTACACAAAAATTGTATTCTGATGCCCACCTTGATATCTTTGAATGAACTGTTCTTGATTTCTACCTGAATTTTGGTCTTGAGACAAGGGGAATTGTAAGACTTTGAAACAGCAACCTGAGATAAAATGGCAAGAAATTGCTACTTTAGTTGAGAAGAGCAGGAAAATAAATCAGGTATTTAAGTGAGCAAATCAGTGTATTCTTTAGGTGGGGAATAAAATGTATGAGCAAACTGGGTGAGACTGCTGCAATCAATAGCTCTAACCCAGAACTAATCCTGACTACGTTATACCTCTGTTGTAATGCATTTCCGTAGGAAGACATTCACCTTTCTCAGCACTATTTGGGCCAGGAGCAAACACATGCCTGCACAAAAACTGAAACTGCATTATCTGAAGGCCTCAGAAAAATGGATACTAATGACCTTCTTTTTTTTTTCTTAATGACATCCTTTTGCGACCATATAAAAGGGAAATGTATGATTTGTAAGGGCTTGCTGTGTCTGTACAGTAGCCAGGTTAGCTGTCTTTTTGGGGGGCTCCCTAGGAAAGTTACTGTTATGTCCCTTCCCTATGATAAACTTACATTTTATTTTCATCTTAGAACTAGTTCTTTTTCTAATTTCCATCTTTCAAGAGGCTTAAGACTCAGGCTAGCTTGTAACAGTCTGATATTGTCATTTCATGTTGTGAATTCCAGTAATATTGGTTTTATCTTTATTTCTAGTCATGGTAATTGTCATCTACTTGCTGTTTGATTTAGATCTAAATCTGCTTTGAGATTCAGCTTATTGTTTGGCCTTTTATGCTGAACAGTGTTGGCTTTGTTGTCTAATTTGGTAATTGGCATGGTTCATTTGGTAACTGGCTTTGCTATTCCTCTGGTAATTGATAATACGAACTGTTTCCTTATGAACTCCCTGAAGAGCCACATGGAATGTGGTTGTAGGTGGAGAAGTCTCATTATCTTCTGGGAGAAGAAGCTCTGCATGACTATTTACTCACACCCAGAATGCCCTTACAGGACATTTTCCCTGTGTGTCTTCCCCCAACTGTCCCTCTCCACTCACCAAGGAGTTTCTTTCCAGATGCTTGCTTCACCCAAATGAGGAGCAGGGAAAGGATGAGGAAGACGGTAGGCTTCATCTTGCCAGGAAGGGCCCTGCCCAGGAGCTGAGTAGAGGCTCTCATTTATATCTTCCTTGATTGGGTGTGCTATGGGTGTGGCTGAAGTTACAAAAGGCACTTCCCTTTCTTCCTTATCTGTAAATGCAGACTTCTTTCCCCTTGCTCAGTGTGGGGCATTGTCAATGTCCCAGGGACTATATACAGGGACACGATGTCTGAGGCCTTTTCCTACCGCTGCAAGCCCTTGCATATCTTTATCAATACTAAGAAATCATCACACAGAATTTTCTGCGTTACCAGAAGAGATCTAGTCCTGAAGAAGAAAAAGTCTAACTTCGGTGTATAAAATTTACTAGTGGATTATCTAGTTCCCATTGTCTTCCGTGTGAGATTCCTTCCATGGTGCCATAATTTGGATTCTGTGTCACAAATGATATCTAGTACTTCTGCAGACTGTGATCCAGGCAAAGCACAGATGAGGAGAGAGCATCTCTACCTATATGCATTCAGAGCAGCACAGACCGGGGTTTCTGGAGTGAAGAGGGGTTGAAAATATTTTTTCCAGTCATTTTATCCTATAATCTCAAACATCCACAGGAAATGATCTTTAGGAGGGGCAAGAGAAAAACTAATCACATTTTTAATGGAAAGAACAGAGGTAAAAATAGTAAGTCATCAAATACAAGACATTAGAGTTAGGAGGTATGACCTAAGCCTGTCTCATCTGCTGCCAAGATTATCTCTTTGTCCCAAAGTCAGTAATTATTTCCCTCTAGCAGAGACCCTTAGGAAGTAGGTTGAAATTATCCTGAATGAAAATTGCCTACAATATTTACTAATCTCACCACTCCTCCCAACTTCCATTCCAGAAAATACCAGGAACTGCTGCATTTCAAGCTCACCAGTAAAAGAGAGAATCTGATATTGCTGATCTTATTTATGGATCAAAGGACAAAACCTTTGTCCAAGCTAGTATGCCAAAGATACAGATAAAACAAAGTGTTCAAGATGGAAAAAAAAGATATAAACCAAAAATAGCAAGAGATTATAATGCTCTTATCAGAACAAAATTTGATTAAAATTGAAAAAATCACCACAGAAAATGAAGTCATTGATAAAGATGAAAGCAGAAACTAATGACTTGAAAAAACAAACAAGGATAGAGAGATGAATATGTCTTAGATATGACATTTTAATAACAGAAGGAAAAAGTCATTCTAGAACAGTGAAGCAAAAAACAAAATAAAACAACAGCTAGAAGATTGAAGTGTACAAAGTTATTATTAAAATGCAAAAATAAGATCCTCAAAGCACAGAAAAGGAAAATTTTAAAGTACATTTAGTTACTTCTGTGCAAAATTACTTGACAACATAGAACGGTTGGCAAAAAATACACCAACTTTCTTAAGAATAGATAGAAATCCTCAGCTGTACAAATATCCTAAAAGATACTCAAAAGTTGGCTTAAATCTATACTAGCCCTCCAAAGTGTTGGGCTTAGGTGATGTGCCTTGGAGTAACAACATGGAATTAGGGCAAAATAGAACTTTAAAAGCTGAAGTTTTTTCCTCTAGAGACAAGCAACTTCTTCTGACATAGTCAGGCCTAAGATATAAATTGTCAACCCCTTTTGACTCCACAACCTGGATAAATGGACCAAACATGCAGATGCTGGCCCTGGGAGGTCAAAGTCTAGTTTCTTTTCCACAGGGAATGGAGAGTGCAGAAGATGGCTAAGAGAGATGAGGAAGCCTGGTGTTTTCTATTATCTCATTTACTGTAGACCGTCTTCTCTCCCTTACTATAAACACTCTTGGATACCTTGATACAGAGAGATGGTGATTTGTCACAATATGAAGTCTCTCCTCTATGAAACTAACTTTGAATAAAGCCTTTTCCCTTTTACCATACCACCCATGTTTTTTTGGGTGAAAAAAAAACCAGTGACAACATGAGACAAATTACAGCAAGGACCTCATACAGAAAGTTCTTTAACTCTCTAGAGAAAGAGAGTTGAATCTCACACCAGAGAGTACAAGGGCAGAAGGAGAAACAGTGACATTCACCAGAGTGAAAGCTTGGATCATCTAAGACAGTCACATCCACTGTATTCTCTCATGGGTTTTTTGAATAGTTTTGGTTCTCAGAAATAATCAGATGAATCTCAAGTAGCAGGGAAAAGGCCTAGATGCCTACTGAGGCCCATAAAACCTTGGGAATCCTTGTTACAGAAACCACAGTGCTGATACATCCTTTGAACTCAGTTGTCACTTCTGTAGTTCCTAATCATCCATTTCATCTTGATAATCAAAAAACATCTACAACTAGCTGACTTAATAATCCAGGCTTTTAAAATGTGATAAAACATGTATGCATAAAATTTACCATTTAGAAAATTTAATTATCCAATATCATGCAAATTACAGCGTTCATACTGTTGCCCAGCCATCACCACCATCCATCTCTACAACTTTTTCTTCTATGCAAACTGAAACTCTATGTCCATTAAATAATGCCTCCTCATTACTCTCTGGTACTAGAGACTCATAACCACTAGTATATGTATCTCCAGAAATTCAGGGTTTTTAGGTGGCTTATATAAGTGGAACCATAATATTTGTACTTTCAAGCTGGTGTACCTCTTTCAATATAGTGTTGATAATCTCAATTTTAAAACTGAGTACATAATCAAGTGTCTCTAAGAGTTTCAGGATAACTTATATGGGAAAGTTTACTGAATTCAATCAAGAACTACAGCCACTGCATAAGTAAGAAGCAATTTTATTAAAAAAATGTGAAATAATGTCCCAGCCCATGGGTGAGACAACGTAGACACTAGAGGGGGAGTGGGGATGAGAAGAAACAAGAGACGCGAAGAATGGAGACAAGACAGGGTTCTGATCAAGTCTTGTTTATTCAAAGAAAGAGTAACATATATAGGGTATTGGGGGAGGAGGGAGTTGGGTTCTGAGACGTCAGCAGGTAACTTAGCAACAGCGGCAAGACCGAGGGTTATAGGGTAATTCAAATCTCCCGCATGTGGGCTAATAAGGCCGGCTAATTAACATAACCCCTGAATGGGCCAAACAGGCTAGGCAAGGAGAGAAGCTTAACTACCAAACTTAACTCCTAGAGGGGTTTCAGGTGGCTGCTGCCTGCAGCTATAAAGTGGCAGTCAATTACAGGGCCTCCCACAAAATAATATCTGCAAATGAGTTACAGACGCCATTTGTGAATCAAGCACTGGCTTAGGTTTTTAAAAACCTAAAGAGATCATAGAAATTGAAAATTTACCTGATGATATCTTTCACGACTAAATAAACTGCTTAGCTATTTCAAAGCAAAGGGTGACAACAACCCTACATGTGAACCCAGTACGTGGAAAGTGCAGTTACTCAAGAAAGAAAAGTGAATCACACTGTGTTGTTGAACTTTATATATGGATGTTATAAAGAAACCCCTGTATTCTGTGGAAGGTTCATGACTTGATATACTTAACAGTTATTAGTTAAACTAATATTAGTAATATGAATAGTAAAAATAAGAATTTTCTGAAAAAAATTATATTGAATTTAAAATTACATACAGAGCCATGCAATCATTTTACATGATATAAAAATGTAAAAGAATTGCTAGTCACACAAACAATGAGGTACCTCCAACTATAATGCTTCTGAAACAGCACCAATATGTAATCCAGGCAGTGAAAAACTCAAGGAGGACATACTGAGAATCAATGAACAGTGAACTAACCCAGTAAAATGGACAGTTATATTGTATGACCCTCCAATGTTTAAGAAATGATTTCATTAATTATATGAAGCTAAAATGTTTTGAAGTCATCACACAGAAGTAGATGGGGTGGTAGGGAACTCTACTACAGGGAAGCCAAATGGATATGTGTATGAGATTTCTTTTTTTTTAGATTTTTTTTAATTTATTTAAGGAGAAAAGAAAAAAAAAGTGAAAGGGTACAAGTTATACAGATTTACAGAAGAAAAAATGAACAGTAGAAAATCACTAGTTAATGGATTACATATTGCCATCTTAAAAATAATTGTTCAAGTCACAAAATTAAAGCTTGTAGAGTGGACATTCCAACAATGATACTGCAAACAGTTCTGTTCAATGATCCAATAAAACTCTGTGATATCATTTTCTATCTTATACACTTAAATATACATGCAGTTATATAGTTTAGAGCACTTTCTTTTCCTCTCTTTTGTACAATGACTATTACACATTTTGGGTTTCATTGCTCCCACGGTTCTTATTGCTTTTTTGGAAGAGAGTAAAACCAAATGAGACATAACAGGACAGAATCGGTCAAGTCAAAAGGGTGGACATAATAGATAATATAAAAATATAATACAAGGTGATCATCAATAGTTACCATGATGCCTCCCGCTATCTCTAATAGAATTGCCTATATCATTAGTTATAATACAATTGAACAAAATAGTAAAGAACAAAACTGACAAAACCAACACATTGGAGACATTGTAGGTCTTCAAAAGTAGATAAAAGTCAACGAGAATGGGCGTTATAATGAATCTCATTATCTTCTCAGCTGATGCCTAAACTTTCGAACCTGATACTATCCATCAAAACAGAATAGGGGAACATCAGTCAAAAACAAGATGGTGAGAGTAATACAGGGCTTCAAATCGAAATAATAGAAAGTCAAAGTGGGTTACTATATTATATCCTGCTATTTTTTTCCCTTTAATTAAACGGATAAAAATAAAAAAGTAAATAATGGAGTGGAGATTGAGAAAAAAGAGGGCATAACAGCAAAACAGCGCAGATCAAAACATAACCATTTAAGCAGAATAGTGTTTCACCACCAGATAATTGCGACCTAAAAGTAATTACCATATTGACTCTTTCCTTGAAGTCCTTGAGTACAACTTCATATACTGTAGCATTAAGAATATCAAAACAATGTAAAACCATTTAAGAGAATGACAGCATTACAGAGTATTTAGAATCGACTAACAGAAAATGAACAATGGTTTCTATATAATCTCCTTGTCTTTAAAAGGTTTTTGCTTATACTATCGTACATAATAAAATCCAATAAGATACAACCTGTTTAGACCATTGGAGACAGAAGAACAAAAGCTAGATGAGACTTCAAAACAAGATGATACTAAATCAGTATTACCTATTAAGATGTCATTTTCTCTAAAATAGCTGTTCCTATCATCCAATCTTCTCTGTCTCATTTCTGTTGAGCTCTTTTTCTGTCAGTAGCTGTCAGTTTGTCTTCTTCATTTTGTTCTCTGCTCCATTCCTTGTGGCCTCCCCACCACCATTTCTGGGTTCTTTGTATTTTTCTTTTTTTAGAATATCCTGCAATACTTTCTGTAGGGTTAAATTGGTGGTTGCAAATTCCTCCAGTTCCTCTTTATCCTGAAAGCGCCTTGTTTTTCCATCAATTTCCAGGGACAGTTGTGCAGGATATCTCAATCTTGGCTGGAGATTATTATCTTTCAAAGCTTGAATTATTTCCCCCCACGCTCTTCGTGATTTGATGGTTTGTGCAGAGAAATCTGCTGTAATTCTGATGGCTGTTCCCTTGTAAGTGGTCTGTTTCTTGTCTCTGACAGCTTTTAATATTCTGTTCTTGTATTGAATTTCTGGAATTTTTATTATTATATGCCTGGGTGTTGCTCTATTTGGGTTGTAGGTAGCTGGGGTCCTGTATGTCTCATACATCTGAGTATCTTTACCTTTTGCTAAATTAGGAAAATTCTCCTGGATTATTTCTGTGAGTAGCTTTTGTAGTTCATTTGATTGTGTCCCTACTTCTTTTATGTTCTTAGTTCTTAAGTTATGGCTCCTCTTATCATCTTCTTGTCTTTGTATTATTGCTGTTTGTTTCTTTGTTATTTTTAAGAAGTTTTTCATTTCATTCTCCCGTATTACAAATCTGCACTCCAGTTCAGATAGTCTGTCTTTAGTTTCTTTCACGCTGTTATGCCAGTTTTCAATAGACTGTTTAGTTTCCTGGTAGTCCCTTTGAACCTGCTTCACGTATTCTATGCTTTCTCTATTTTCTCCATCGAACAATTCTCCCCTCCTTTTCTATTCTTCCATTCCACCATCTGTTTTTTCTTGGGTGGTGCTTAGCGTTTCTCTAACTATTCTGCTTACTTCTAGCTTCAGGTCATTGATAACTTCATTCCTGAACTGATCTATGAGGCTCTCTAGATGGCGCTTTATGTCTATTGGTGCGGTGTCCGCTATTACCTGTTTCTCAGAATTGGGGGCCGCGGAGCCTTTCTTGTTGCTGCCTCTTCCCATATTCTTTGTTCCTTATATATGCAAGCTAATATAGGAGGCCCGGCTTCCCTCCCTGTCAGCCACAGCCTGATTGAATTGCGCCGGTTAGGTGTTCCTGCCCACCAAAGCGCACCAGGAAGTTCCAGACCAGGCAGCCTACGCGGGGCCTGCCCCTCCAGGCCACTGTCAGGCTGGCTAGGTGTTCCCGCCCACCGCTGCGCACCAGGGAGTTACGGACTAGGCAGCCTACGCAGGAGTGACCCCTCCGGGCCACCGTCAGGCTCTGGGATCTGGGTTGGGCCAGCTTACCAAGACCGCCCGCAGCGTCACGCAGGCCAGGCACTTTTCACCAATCCCGTCCGAGAGGGGAATGTGTGGCTGGAGTCGCCACCGCACCCTGCTCTTACAGGACTGCCCGAGCCCAGAAAGTCCTCTGCTGGAGTCAAACTGTGGTGGAGTGTCAGTTTCTCTCACTCACCTCGCCACCAGTCAGTGTACGCCTCCTTGTCTGTCCTGTTTTCGACTCCGTTCGCAGACTCCCATTCCCAGAGCTTCTGCGCGTCTCTCCTTGCCGAGCCGCTGTGGAGGCAGTCAGCCGCCGAGCAGCGGGAAATCCAAACCGCGGTTTCCAATGGCGCGGGGTCCAGCCTCCACACAGAGACTTTTCTGTTCCTATTTTAGCGCCAGGACTGCATTCCAAATTGGTTTCTCTCAGCCCAGTTCGTTCCTGAGTCAGCAGAGCATATCTCTACCGGTTCATGTCTCCTTAGTCCGCATCATTCCTGATTTCTGAGCCGAGCCTTTCAGAGAGCCTCTGGTAGTTGCTGTTAACTATCCGCCATGTTCTCCCGGAAGTCGAGATTTCTTTTCGGTAACTATGAATGGCAAAATACTATACACATGTGTCTTCAGGTAACAAATGAAGAACAGGAAAAGGTTTATAGGTTTCCAAACCGATAAAATAATATTAAACTGTCAAAAATGAATCTCAAAAATACAGAAAGAGAAAGTGATATTGTAAAAAATGATGGAATAGAAAATTCCAGAGGATTGTTCCATTGGGAGAAAAAAGTTATCTACCGAAAACTGTCATAATCAGCTATTCCAAAACTATAGAATCAAATAAACAACTTATAACAAATAAGTGGAAGATTAATAAAGAAAATACTATGCAACAATCAGAGGTTACTGGGTGATTTGAATTACTATTTGCAATCTCATCCCAGTTTAATGGGAGTAGTTATTATTACAACACTTTAGGTTAAAAACAAATAAAAAAGAGATGCCATTTATTGAAGACACTTTGAGTGGAAGTGAGAACATTTCAAGGTCTATAAATGAGATATTTTGCATAAGTCATAAATTGAATATTTATGTACTCTGGTTTACCCTGAAAGTAAACTGATTATGAAGGTTTACAGCCTGATATTTTAATATGGAATGTAATCTTACTAGGCTGAGGTGAAGAACTATGACAGTAGTAGTAGTAGTTGAGGGTAAAATGGAGAATCCATTGGAAAATGTCTTACTGAGTTGAAGTCTGTTAAATGTAACAAAGTGTTGATCTGTGTGATTAGGTGCCCCAGAACTCCTGTAAACTGGCTTAGAATTGCTACAAGACAAGAGAGAAAAGAGAAAGATTTATCCAATGGCTTGTCTGTCATGAGACAACATTTCCTTTAAAGGCAGGTGACTTTCCTACATTTCAGTGTGTGTAGCGTGAACGTCCAGAATGATGTGAAGAATTCCCAGTGCAGGAAGTAAGACACTGTCAAGTTTTCCACGTGAGAAGTCATCAGAGCCTAGAGACAAATCACCTGGGTACCCAGAGATATTTCTGATCCAGAGCAATTTTCATAATCAGCTAGGTTCCAACTTTCCATACCAAGGGTCTAAACAAAACCCTTAATTTGTTTGAGATTGACAGCCAGAGGGTAAATGACTTAAATTTTATCTTGTTTTGGATTAAAGTTATAAAAGGGAAGGACAGATCTTAGAGCATCCCTGAGGACACAGCAGCAAGCTGCTGATGGATGGTCATGTGAGTCCTTGGCAGAGGCAGTTTTGTTGAGTCTGAAGTTCTCGGAGTTCCTTTGAAAGCACTGATAATAATCCAAATCTATAATTACTGCTGCATTCTCATTTCTTCTTCTTTTTTTGCTTATGTTTCTTGTTGCAAACCTGAATTGTAAATGGCTTATCTGCCATGTTATATATAAGCAACTTAGATATTTTTAACCACAGTGAGATCACATCCTAATATCATTAATAGGCCTCATGTTCATTTTGAGTAAGAGAAAAACTTGAGTTTTCTGCACAGATCTTAATTAGGCTTGAACAGACATGTAATTTTATCTTTTCTTTCATATTTATTGAGTTCATATCATGCTAACATTTCTCTGGGGGTCCAAATGATTTGATGGAGTAGTAGATGGAAGCAATGTCCATTTCTCTGTCTTTTTATTCTTTGCTTTTTGTTATCCTCCTTCTGCCCAACTTGCCCCAAAGACAGTCACCTCGTGAGTTAGTTACCAGACTATTGATTAGAGTGGGCCCTGGAAAAAGGGCTGTGACATGGTAGTACTAAGTTCAGGACATCAGGAGTGAGACCCCAGTCCCTGGCTTGCAGGGACTGAACTCTGGGTTGGGAGAATCATAGTGGTGTGAATGGGAAAAGCAAAACAGTAGCAATTTGAATGTAGTGGCATGTTGGTCACCACAAATTATACATTGACGTAGTATCTGTCTGAAGCTCTTCTTGCCCTGCCTTGTGGGCCAGCAGAAATCCAGCTGTTAGTCACTGCTGAGACCTTGATGGTCAATGAGGCTATGACTCTCACAGAGCAGAATGAGATCTGCTGAGAACAATCTGACGAGAACTAGTGGGCAAGTGTGGAATAAATCTTGTTTCCTTTATGTTTTACATTGACATTTCAGTTTCTCCATCACCGACCGTGCTTCTTGGGTCTATTAGTGTTGTGTTTCTGGTAGTTTCTTGATTGAAACCAATCTTGAAATATCTTCTCTCACTTTCAGTTTATACTTTTTTTCCTTTTCTTCTTTTTTTCCCCCATAGCCTCACATAACCTCTCTGATCTTCTCTGTTTCCTTCCTCCTTTCAGGAATGAAAATACCATCAAAACCTATTTATTTAATCTCTTTTGTCCCTTTCTTCTTTTTTTTTTCTGCTTTGTCATACATTTTTCAGTCTATCCTTTATGATTGCTATTCTTTCACCTTCCTGGTTACTGAAATAGTTATAAATTGTATATTGATATATGGTTTGTTTTTTGGCTGTTGATACTACTGATTCTTGTTTTCTCCTCACAGTGTGATGCTTGACATTAAATTTAGTGAGCACGGGCAGAGAGAACCAGGAGATCTGCCTATGTCTGCTGGGTACTGCCACTGGAAGATCCTTTCCTCATGTGCCCAGTGTGGGCAGAGAGAACCAGAAGAAGACCCACTTCTGCCTGCCAGAAGGCCCATTCCTCTGCATGCCCAGCATGCGCAGAGAGAGCCAGGATATCTGCCTCTGCCTGCTGGGCACTGCCACTGGAAGTCCTTTTCCTCCACACACCCAGCACAGGCAGCGAGAACCAGGAGATTTGCCTCTACCTGCCAAGTGCTGCCACTGGAAGGCGTTTTCGTCTGCATGCCCTGGGTAGGCCAAAGGAGACAGAGAGATCCAGCTCTGCCTGCTGTGCACTGCCACCTAAAGGCCACGTCCTACAGGCAGCCAGTGTGGGCAGAGAGAACCCGCAGATCCATCTTCACCTTCAGGGAGCTGCCACCACAAGGCTCCTTCCTACAAGCAGCCAGCAGGAGCAGAGACACACAGCCAGCTAAGCCCTGTGCATCCATAGGCCACCATTTGAGGCCCTTGTTTCCTTTAGACAGCCATCATCCATTATCAGAATCAGACAAACACACCTCTCTGTGTCTGCCACCATCATAGGAGTCCCAGTGTAGATACAGAGGCTGAGAGAAGCAGCCCCACCTACATGCACCCCTGATCATCAGCAAAGCCCCAGTGTAGTTGCCTAGCTCTGGAGATGTCTGTTCCACACCCTATTACTTCCCTATAAATCTGGAATTAGAAGAACCCAGATGCCTGTCTCATCCTCCTACACTGCCTGGATGCCTGGGACTCCACAACCAGCTTGTTGGGAGGTACCCAGAAGAATGTCCAGATGAAGGAGCAAAAGGCAAACTCAGACCTCTAGCCCATACACAATAAGTCTGGGAGATATGGTCATGGAAGAAAACAGAAGTCACACACCTGAAATCTCTGAGAGGATAGCAACTGAAGTAAGGAAACAACTTCATGGGATTGTAAAAGCAGTCAAACCAGAAATAATGTCTCAGGTTAAAAAAAAGAAATCACAAACATACTGAAAGAATTGTTCAGTAGGTCTAAAGAAGACATAGCCAATAAAGAGGAGCATAGGAAAATGATAGAAACCTTGAATGTAGAAAGGAATTACAATGCATGAGACAGATCCAAAGAGAGATGCAGGAGATTAAAAATTCGAAAGCTGGCAAAATCTCTTGAAAGACACTGAAGATAGACTTTCACACTTTGAAGATAAGATTTCAGCTAGTGATTGTGAAAGGGAAGATCTCTTTTTTTTTTCTTTTTATTTAAAGAAAAGGAAACAAAAAATACATGGAGATAAAAAAGGGTAGAAATAATACAAAATTACAGAAAAACAAACGGTAAGAAATCCCTGGTTGATAAGTTACATATTGTCATCTTAAAAATAGCTGTGCAGGTTACAAAATTAAAGTATTTAGAATGACATTCAAAAAGTGACACTACAAACAGTTCTGCTCAATGATCGAACAAAAAGTAATATGGTTATCAGTCCTACACCTTGTTTTACATCTCAAAGAGGGTAAGATTAAACATATCAAAACAGAACAAAACAGTTAATAAAACAATTTAAAGAAATACAGATTTGAAAGCAAGTCCACTGGAGATCTTCACTGTCTATCTAACTGTCTCTAGTTTCTTACAAATAGGTGTCCCCATCTTCACCCACTTTATATACTTATTGCATATTATTGAACTTATCAAATCATTACAGGATGATGAAGGCTTTTTAGTTCTTCAAGATCCAACATTAGGGAAGACAATAATAACTACCATCACATCTCTCATTCTCTTCCTGGTAGCCATCCCCATCTCTACATATGCTGAAATTGAACTCAAGAGACCAGACCAATGTCATTCTAATCAGCGAACAATAGTATTGCTAGAATTTATATCATAATGCTACAAAATTAGCATTGGGTTTCTTAGTGTCTCTTCTTCAGAGTATCTGTTCATTACATCTTGCATTATATAATCTGTTCCCGTAAATAATTTTTTTTAAAAAAACTCATGCGTGAATTTCTACATATATATCTATCCTCTCTGTATTATAGGGAAAACCAAGTCATAACAAGACAGCAAAACAAATTCCTAGAAAAATATGCAATGCATAAGACATATAAGTCCACAATATAAGTGATCTTCCGTAGTTACTATGTTTTCTTTTGTTATTTTCAATAGATTTGTCCACAACACCGGCTTAATATAGTTAAACAGTATTACCTATTTTTATAAAAACACAACTTTGGAAGCATTGTAGGATTTGAGAGCTGTTAATAGTTAATACCAGTATGGATATTCTTTACATCTTGTCATCTTCAGAGTAGTTGCCTCTATTTTTAGGGTTGAGACTAACAAGCATACCAAATTCAAATAAAATCAGCCAAGGCCAACCCATGGTCTTATGATTCAGATTCAATTAAGATCAGTCATAGTAAGACAATGTAAGTAATACAGGATTTCAGTTTAAGTTAATAGGAAAGTAAGGATAGTTACCATGGTATAACCTGCTATTTTTGGGTCAGATGTCTGTGCCCTCAAATCTGACATGAGTGGACAGACCAGAACAAATTAAATTCAAACTAAATATGGCAATAAGACTACTGTGTCTTTTAAATCCTGATACACTATTAACAATGACCTCTGCCTTTTTTATAGTGTTTCAGAGCTGTCTATACTAAAGACTATAGCTTACTGTCTCTGCCTCATGTCTGCTACTCCATTTTTCTGCTATAATTTGTCCACCTTATTCCCTCATTCCACTGTCTGCCCCGTTCATTGAGGCCTCTCTGCCACGGTTGCTGGAATCCTGGTATCCCTTCTTCTCTTTCTCTGGAATGTCCTTCAGCACTCTCTGTAGGGTTGGATTGGTGGCCACAAACTCCCACAGTTCCTCATTGTCTTGGAAGCATCTTATTTCTCCATTAATTTTGAGAGAGAGAGTTTTGACGGGTATATGAGCCTTGGTTGCATATTATTTTCTTTTAGGACTTGGAATATTTCTCCCCATTCCCTTCTTGACTTAAGAGTTTGTGTTGATAAGTCTGTTGTTATTTTGATAATTTTCCCATTGTAGGTAATCTGCTTCTTTTCTCTGGCTGCTTTTAATATTCTGTTCTTTTGGTGGATTTCTGGAATCTTGATTATTATATGTCTAGGCGTAGATCTGTTTTGGTTGTAGGTAGCTGGTGTTCTGTATGCCTCTTTTATCTGGATATCATTTCTTTTTGCTATACATGGGAAATTTTGCTTTAATATATTTGTGAATATTCTTTGTATTTCATTTTTGGTTGCTCCTGCTTCCTCACTCACATTCTTTATTCTTAAGTTATGTATCTTTTTGTCATCTTCTAGCCTTTGAATTGTTTCTTTCTGGATCCTTGTTATTTTTAAGAGGCTTTTTCTTTCATGATCATATGCCATAAATCTCTCTTCAAGTTTCAGAAGGCTGTCTTTAGTTTCTGTCAGAATGTTTTGCCAGGGTTCAATGGAGTTTTTAGTTTCCTGGTAATCTCTTTGGATCTGTTTCATGTATTCTAAATTATGTTTAAATTCTTCTTCAGAAGTTTCTCTTTCTTTTCTGATTTCCTCAGTTCTTCCATCTGTGTTCTCTTGGGCGGGGCTTGTCATTTCTTTAATTAATCTCTTTATATCTTGCCTCACTTGGATCAGGAGTACAGCTTTAAATTCATCTATGAGGTCATGGAGGTATTTTTCATTTCGGCTGATGCTGTGTCCAGTATTGGATGGTTACTGTGCTTGTTTTCTTCAGTGTTTACTTCTCCTGGGCTCATTTTCTCATGTTGGGCAGCTGGAGATTTTTTAAAATTTTTATCTCTTGTCATGTTTCTGGATTCTTTCAGACTGGAGTGTCCTGGGGGTCTCTGGCTCTCTCTGCATTGCTTTCAGAAGCGTGCTGACTTGAGTTGTTGCTGTCCTCCCCAATTTGCTGTATCTGGGGTAGGCTGGGATCCAGGGACAGTACGGGCTAGCCTCCAGCCTCTGTGCCAGTCAATCCGTAAATTAGGCTGTACTTTCTGGATGTCACAGAGTTGTGACTATTTTGTATCTGCTTATTGGGCCCCAAGCAGAGGCTTGGTTCAGCCCCAGCAAATCCTGCCAGTTCTCTCTGTTCCAGAAGCAGCTGACTAATGTCATCATGGCACAGGGTTCTGCCCAAATCCCAGCTGTTCTCTTCCAGACCTCTCTGTGACAGGAACACCAGGACAGCGGGTCTGCCCAATTCCAAGATGACTTCCACTAGTTCTCTGTATGATGCTGAAGCCAATACGGCATCAGGCTCTGCCCAATTTCAAGATGTCCTCCACCAGACCTCTCTATAGGGGTGACTTGGTGATGTCACCGAGGCGCAGGTTCTGCCCAACTCTAAGATGTCTTCCACCAGACTCTCTGTGTTATTGATGTCCCCATGGTGGTGGGCTCTGCCCAGTTCCAAGATGTTCTCTGGCCAACCCCAACAGCCGCAGGGTCCCCAGTACTCACCAGGGTTCGGTGCAGGTCCTCCTCTTGAGCCTACTGCACACCACGCCCCTCGCCCTCACTGCGCTCCTGGCACAGTGTGGAATGGTCAGAAAACTGCACAGCGTTTGGCTTTGGAGCTCCAGAGCCTTTCACAATCTCCTCTGGTGCAGCGGAGCAGTCCTGGCTGCTTCTCGGGGTCCCAGGTTCAATTTCCAGCAGTCGCCAAAAGCCAACACAGCTTTTCCTTTTGGGTCCACAGGTCAGTTTGGTGCATTAAAGGCGTGGGATTTGCAGCCTCCCATTATCAGCCTTCACAGTCTCAGCACGACTTTAAATCCTCCAGCTGCACTGTCTTGGTTAATAAGAATCGTTATCCATTCATCTGGCCCTCTCCATGTTGTCATATTCTAGCATCTAATATGATTTCTCTGGAGAGACTCTCTGTCCGATCCTCTAGCAAGCTGCCATTTTAGGATCCTCAGGGAAGATCTCTTAAAAATAACATGGAATCAGGAAATAACAACTCAATGGCTGCAAGATGGTGCAAAGAAGCATAACTTAAGAGTGATAGGTATCAATGAAGAAGCAGGAGTCAACACAAATGAAATTAAAAGAATATTCACAGAGGTAATAGAAGGAAACTTTCCAAATATGAGAAATGGATCTGGCATGTAGATAAGTGAGACATATAGGACTCCAACTAACCATAACCAAAGTAAACCTATACCCAGACATATGATAATCAAGATCCCAGAAATTCAACACAAAACCAGAATATTAAAAGCTATTAGAGAAAAGAGACAGATCACCTGTAAAGTAAAACCAATCAGAATCACAGAATACTTGTCAACACAAACCATCAAGTCAAGAAGAGTTTGGAGTGAAGTGTTTCAAACCTTGAAAGAAAACAGATTCCAACCCAGATCGATCTACCCAGCAAAACTATCTTTCAAAATTGATGGAAAAAGGACTGGGAATTTAGCTTAATTTAGCCTTGCAAGCCTGCAGTCATGAGTTTGATCCCTGGTACCAAAAAAAAAAAAAAATGATGGAAAAATAAGATACTTTCATGGTAAAGAACTGAAGGAATTCATGACTACCAAACTAACCATACAGAGAGTGCTAAAGAATATTCTCAAGAGGGGGCTGGGGATTTAGCTCAGTGGCATAAGTGCTTGCCCAGCAAGTGCAAGGTCATGAGTGTGATCCGCAATACAAAAAAAAAAAAAAAAAAAAAAAAAAAGAATATTCTGGAGAGAGATAAAGATGACCATCATTCCACGAACAGCAGCAGAGGAAGATCACCAAACAAGAGACGCAACTGAATGAAGGAAAAAAGTGGAGGGCCAAAAACAGGAGAATAGCAGGACAGAAACAAACCAATGTATGCTGGTTGTAAGCATTAATGTGGATGGCTTCAGATCAGCAATAAAAATACCAGGAAGAGTGGATCAAGAAACAAGATCCATTGATATACTGTATACAAGAAAAATATCTAACTGGAAAGAAAATTAATAAACTGAAAATCAAAGGAGAGAAAACTGTTATTACATGTGACAGGAGACCAGAAAAAAAGGGGGAGTGGTGGAGCTAAAGATGGCAGATCAGTAAGCAGCAAAATAAGGAGCCTCCCTGAGAGAAACAACTCAGATGCGAGGAATAAAACATCCTGGAGAAGATCAGACAGAGGGAGATGGATCTTCTCAACCCAGGAAGAAATTAAAGGGGAAAGAGCCATTCAAATGAGTGGTCCTGGGGCTACCATTGGAGCAGCTAAGATTAGTGACCATGGAGCTGCCCAAACTTGCACCATGGCAACTCGCCTAAGCCGTGGTTGTGCTGAAGTCAGGGGTTGGGGAGCCCAATGGAGAACAGAGCTAGTGTGGAGACCTGCACTAACCTCTGGTGAGAGCTCAGAATAAGACCCTCCCATGGGAAAGGGGTGACTAACTGGACAACATGTTGGAATCTATCAGGATGAGCATGAACAAGGAATGGCAGTGACTTCAGTTGGTTGCTCTTTACCAACCATATTGGTGGAATCTGCTTGGCCTGGGTCATGCCCCTGGCTGGAACCCAATAAATTGTCCCGAACCAATTCTGTACACCTGGCACACACTAATATGGTGAAGGCCCTGCAGGTTGACTGGCTCAGAGGGAGAGGCCAGCATACACCACGCCTGCTTGCACCTGAGTGACCAACAGCAAACTGGAGAGGGAGAAATCCCTAGCCAGCATGCTTCAGAAGAACCATAACCAACAAGGAAAGGGGCAAGGACCTCTTCTATACACCTTCTATGGAAGAAAACAAAAATATGACAAGAGAAAGAAATAAGAAAAAGCCCCCAGGCCCCAATCCTGCAAATATTGATCCAGGAGAGGTAAATACAGAAGAGATTGAGGGCAGCAAACATGCAATATCTGACACAGCATCAATGGACATAAAGAGATATCTTCATGACATCACAGATGAGCTCAAAACTGAAATTTATTAATTCAAGTCAAGCAAGATATAAGAAGATTAATAAAAGAAATGCTAAGCACCTCTTAAGAAGCCACAGATGAAAGTATGGAGGAACACAAAAAAGGAGAGAAACATTTGATGAAAAAAAACCCTAAAATACATGGAACAGATTCAAAGAGATTACCAGGAAATTAAAAGCTCCATTGAAAACTGGAAAAATTGCCTGACAGAAACTAGAGATAGATTAACAAAACTTGAAAATAAGTTTGCAGTGTCTGATCGGAAAGGAAAGATCTCTTAACAATAACAAGGAAACAGGCAGTAGCAATACAAAGGCTAGAAAATGACAAGAGGATCTATAACTTAAGAATAAAAAATGTGACTGAAGAAACAAGGGTATATACAAAGGAATTACAAAGGTTATTCACAGAAATAACTAAGGAAAACTTCCCAACCATAGGAAAAGGAAATGGTATTCAGATGTATGAGGCATACAGAACTCCAGCCACCTACAACCAAAACAGAGCTATACCCAGACATATAATAATCAAGATCCCAGAAATTCATCACAAGAACAGAATATTAAAAGCCATCAAAGAAAAGAAACAGATCACCTATAAAGGAAAACCATCAAAATCCCAACAGACTTCTCAACACAAACCATCAAATCAAGAAGAGCTCAGAGCAAAGTAATCCAAGCCCTGAAAGAAAATAACCTCCACTGATGGAGGTTAATGTACCCTGAAAAACTGTCTCTCAAAATTAATGGGGAAACAAGATGTTTCTATGACAAAGAGGAGCTGGGGGAATTCGTGACCACCAAAGCAACCCTACAAAAAATACTGAAGGACATTCTAGAGAGAGAGAAAAAACTACCAGGATTTCAGGAACAGTGGCAGAGAGGCCTCAATGAGTGGGGCAGACAGTGGAATGAAGCAAAAAAGTAGACCACCAAAAGCAGCAAAATAGCATAGCAGAGATGAGGCAGAGAAGGCTGGTTATAATCTCCAACATAGATGGTCTTGATACACTACAAAATGAAACAGGCAGAGTAAATCAGGAGGTAGGGTCCATTGAGATGCTCTGTAGTGGAAATATAATTAACCTGAAAGAGGGTTATTGACTGAAAGTCAAACAGAAGAAAATAATGTTCTATATGACAGGGAACCAGAGAGAAATAGGGGCCATTCGACCAGCACCTGCAGATAGGTTGAAAAGACATAGTACTTTTGTGCAGTGGAGAACTACTCAGCTATAACGAAGGAAAACCCTGAGGCTTTTGTAGGTAAAGGAATCTAACCTGAGATCAAGTCCAGGAGTGAGAAGGTTTGGAACCACTTTGGTAAATAGCAAGTTGCCCCCAATCTAAAAACTGAGGGAGATGTAAGGACCCATAAAGTGCAGTGCAACTGTGGGGTTGAAAGGGGAGGAATTGTCTAAAGAAGGAAGGCAGAGGATATTGTTAATAGTGTATCAGGATTTAAAACCCATATTACTGTCACTGCTCTGTTCAGATGGATTATATTCTGTTCCAGTTTGTCTGCTTGTACTAGATTTGAGGGCACAGATGGCTATCCTGAAAATAGCAGGATATAGTACGGTAATCATCCTTAATATCCTACTAACTTAATCTGAAGCTTTGTATAAGTTACACTGTCTTATCATTACTGATCTTCTTTGAATCTGGTTTGTTAGACTGCTGTTTTATACTGACTGATTTTATTCAAATCTGTTATAATTGATAGTATCAAGTCTGAGAGTATAGGCAAATACTCTGAAAATGACAAAATTCACTAGAATACCCAATCTGGTTTGATTATTACCTGCTTTTGAAGTCTTACTATGTCTCCAATGTTTTGTTTTTATTAATATTGTTATGTACTGCTATATTCAGTTATACTCTGCCTGATGAATTAGACAATTCTATTGAAGATAACAAGAGACATCATCATAAGCATTGTAGATCACTTTGTATTGTGGTTTTATATGAGTTTTTATTTCATGTTTTTCTAGAAATTTGTTTTGTTTTGTCTTGCTTTGTTTTGTTTTTCCCACTAATACAGAAACGATAGATATACATGTAGAGACTCATGCATGCATAGGACTTATAAACAGTTTAAGAGTACCGATTATATAATGCATGATGAAATGAACAACTACTTTGAAGCAAGAGAGACACTATAGTACCCAGTGCTGATTCTGTAGTGTCATGATGTGAAATCCAGCTACTATTATTCTTTGTTCAGAGTGATTTTAGTCTGTTCTGTTTTGTTTAATTTCAACTTACATGAAAGTATGGACAGCTATTTTGAAGAGAATGAGAGACACTATGACAGCCATTGTTGACTTCCCTATTGTCTGGTCTTGAAGACCTAAAACACCTTCATCATCCTGTTCTGATCAGTTTTATACTATGTTGTTTGGAATTAATTCAAAGTATGAATTCATTGTATGTGAAGATAGGGACAACTATTTGGAAGAAAACAAGAGACAATATGATAGATAGTGAAGATCTCTGGTTGTCTTGCTTTGAAATTTATGTCTCTTATATTGCTTTCTTATGTTCTGTTTTGTTGTGTTTAATGTTACCCTCTTAAAAAAGAGTAATGCCCCTCAACTGCAGAATGGATAAGAAAGATATGGTATTTTCATGTAGTGGAAACCTATCCAGCTATAAAATAGAATAATCTCAAGACTCTGGTAGGTAAATGGATGCAACTGGATATCATGTTCATAGCCAAAACAATTCAAACTTATACACATGAATCCTAGCATAAGAAACAGAGGGAGTTAATGGGATCCAAAAGCAAAATAGTTAATGTAAGAGCAAAGGGGAGGAAACACCTGGGGGGGGGGGAGATGGAAACTACTGTTAATTTCTCATTGTCTTATCTTGAACTCTTGCATTGTTTACACAATTTTGTTAGGTTTGGCTCTGTTCTGTCTTGTTTTGTTAGATTCTATGGTGTCAGATGGTAGGGGCAGCTATTTTGAATATAATGGGATATATTATGGTAATAATGGTTTCCTATTATATTGCTTTGAAATCTTATAAAGCTTTCATTCATTTGCTTGGTTGGTTTTATTCTGGTTTGTTTGATTTCATTATGTGTGATGGTATGAATAGCTAATTTGAAGAAAACAAGACATTATGGCAACCATTGCTGATTTACTATCATCTTGTTTTGAAGTTCTGTCATGCTTTTGTTCTTGTTTTGATTGTTTCTATCCTGATTTGGTCTTTGATTTTATTGTGTGTGTTGGTATAGACAAATTTTTTGAGGAAAATAAGGTATTATATAGCCATTGTTCATTTCCTGTTATTGGTTTTGAACTCCCATGATGCTTTCATTATTTTTAATGGTTTTATATTATTTTGTTATGCTTGATATTATTGTGTGTGAAGGTATGCTCAACAATTTCGAAGAAAAGAGACATTATGATAGCTACTGTTGATATCTGATTGTGAAGTGCTGTTTTGCTTGCATTGTTCTGTTCTCATTTGCATTTTTCTGGTCTCTTGTTTTATTCTCTTTAAAATACAAAAATTTAAAAAGAGATTAAATTTAGTATTTTGCATACGTTTATTTGGTTCTTGACTGTTGAAGTATACCTCAAAGCAAGGGCACATCACAGGGAGAAATCATTTATTAAGGATATCTCCACAATGGTGGTAGATCTTTCTATGCAAACTGATCTGTAACCTTCAACACAAAACCACAAGAATCGTGAGAAAATAAGGCAACAAGATTCCTCCCAAAATTCCTAACTCCTCAAAAGATAATCTTGCAACACTGAAGTAGATGACATTCCAAAACAATTTTAAAAGCTAATAGTTAAAATGATTAGAGATCAAAGAAGATACAAATAAGCAGTTGGATAAATTAACTGTGAAGATGATCAATGAGTTTAAAGAAAATACAAATAAGCAGCTGAATGAATTAAGGAAAAACAGTGCAGAGTGTGAAAGGCAAATTAAGTAAAAGAGGATATTAAAAAAGAATCAAGCAGAAATCCTGGAAATGAAAACTCAATTGAAAATCTTGGTACTAACCAAGATGAATCAGAAGAAAGAACACTAGGACTTGAAGACAAGGTGGATGCAATAGAATAGTTATTTGACAATAAGGAAAAAATTAGACAAAATATTATGCAAGTGCTCCTGCATAAATCTAGTAAAACAAACTTAAGTTTCATCAAACTTGCTGAAGGGAATAAAGTAGAGGTGAATGACACAAAAACTATTCACTGATATTATTACAGAAAATTTCCCAAATCTAGGCAATGAGAGGGATATGCAGGTAAAGGAAACATTTATCTCAAATAGACACAATCAGAAAAGAAAGTTTTCATGACACATTATAGTCAACATGCCAGAATCTCAAAGCAAAGAATAATACTAAAAACTGTTAGAGAAAAGTACCAAATAGTCTATAAGGGAAACACACTAGAATAAAAGCAAATTTCTTCACACAACTTTAAAGACAAGAGAGATTATAGTAAAACTTATCAAGTCCTAAATATCATTGTCATCACAGATTACTATATCCTGCAAAGTTAGTCATCAAAAGTAAAAGAAATAACGACCCACTATGATAAAGATAAACTAAAGAAATTCATGACCACCAAACTAGCACTGCAGAAAAATACTTAAGGGAATCTGAAACAATAAAGGAAAACATCCAAAAGGTCAAGAGAAAGAATAAAACTCACTGGAGGAAAAAAATAAAAGGAGCAAAGATACCAAGAATTGGAAAAGCACTATCATGTCAGAAAAGAGTACATAACTTTCTGTCATAACACTCCATAATGTAATTTTAACTCTCCAGTCAAAAGATGCTGATTGGTAGATTAGATTTTTAAAAAGACTCAACTATATGTTACCTGTGAAAGACATACCTTACCCACAAAGACACACACAGACTGAAAGCAAAAGAATGGAAAATAATACTACAAGCAGTGGAACATCAGAAGCAAACTGGAGTAGCTATTGTAGTTTCTGACAAAGTGATTTCAGACCAAAACTGGTCAGAAGAGAACAGTCAGGTAAATGAAAATGAACAATGGTAAATGGAAAAGTTTGCTAAGATGAAATAACAATTTTAAACATATGTGCACAGAATGCTGGCACATTCAATTAAAAAAACAAAAGCTAATTGTCATAAAAGAACAGAAGACATCAATACAATCATTTACATCCATTTATGATAGCTTAAGAATGCCTAGAAATCAACCTGACCAAATAGGTAAAACACTTCTACAATAAAAACTGTGGAATATTGGAGAAAGAAAATGAAAACACTAGAAAATGCAAAGACTTCCTTTGTTCGTCAGTAGTAGGAATTAACATTGTGAAATGATCATATGACCAAAAGCAATCTATAGGTTTAATATAATCCCATTAGGAAATCAATATCATTCTTCACAGAACTAGAAAAATATTCTAAAATTCATACGGAATCACAAAAACTCAGACTATCCAGAATAATCCTGAATAAAAAGAGCAATGCTGGAGGCATTACAATATTTGTTATCAAATTATACTAGAAAGCCATAATAATAAAAACCACATGGTACAAAACCAGACACATAGAACAGAAGACACAGACAGAAACACATGCAGGGAAAGGAGAAAGGAGAGAAAGGAAAAGATTATATGCGTGTGTGTGTGTGTGTGTGTGTGTGTGTGTGTGTGTGTGTTTATATATGCATACATATGCAAGAGATGCTAATCTCTGTTAGTTCATCAAAAAAGAATGGTTTGTGTTTCACTGTTTTTTTTTTCATGTCTACGTCTTGTAATCTGAGCAATTACTTTGCAGATAACAGTATGCAAAGTGTTAACCATTGTTTATCCCCTATTATTTTGATTTGAAATTTTGTGTCATTTTTTATTCTTTTTTCATTTTAAATAAAAACGGAGGGAGAGTTGAGAAACAAACTCTTGCACATCTAGTCATTTGATACTTGACAAAAGACCCAAAAACATAAGTTGAAGAAAAGACAGCCTCTTCCACAAATGGTGATGAGAAAATGATATTCACATGCAGAGAGTTGAAATGAGATAGGTATCTCTGTAAAAAAAAATGAATCAATGAATCATGGCCCATGGATCAATAAACAAGGATATTAAAAAGAAACTTTTTAATTATTGAAATATAACAAAGGAGAAATTTGATATAGGCCCAAATAGAGACCTATTGACTAGAACAACAAATGGAACTATATCAAATTAAAATGTTTTCACATACCAAAGGAAACAACCAAAAAAACTAAAGAGACGACCTACAGAATGGAGGTAAATCTTTGTTAGCTGTTCTTATTAGACAGAATAATATCTAGAATACATGAACAAAAAAATTAACTCCCACCAAATAATCCAATAAAAAATGAACAGCTGAGCCAAAAACAGAGGTCTCAATGAAGTGCAAATGGGCAGTAAGTACATGAAAAAAAAGTTTAACATTTTGTCAGTTAAATTCCAATAAAAAACCTCTCTCTCTCTCCCTCTCTCTCTCTCTCTCTCTCTCTCTCTCTCTCTCTCAATGCTGGCTAGGATGCAAGGAAAAGATAATTGTCCTACATTGTTGGTGGGAGTGTACACTAGAACAACCACTTATAGCAATCAGTATGGATATTCATCAAAACAGAAACAGAAACATCATTTGATCCAGCTATAATATTTCTGGTTATATTTTTGAAGGAATTAAAGACAGTATATTACAGTGATATATGTATACTTATGTTTAGAGCAGTACAATTCATAATATCTAAACTGTGGAAATAGCCTAGATTCCTGTTTACAGGTAAATGAATAAAAAAAACATGGTACATATAGAAAATGGGGTATTAGCCATAAATAATTTGTCATTTTCAAGAAAATGGATGGAACTTGTGACTCTTGACCTTAATTCTCAACTTTACTGGATTAAAACACTCGTAGAGAGGGGATTAGGTCATGAGGGTGCTATGTTCTCGTTGGATTAACCCATTGGTTATCATAGATGAATGTCAGGAGGTGGGGTCCAGCTGGAGGCAGGTCACTGGCCCATGGCTTTGGTGGGTATGTCTCTTACTGGCACCCTTTACCTGTGCTCTCCTTCCTGGATGCCATGAATTGAGCAGCTTTGCTCTACATTCAAGCATGTTTTTGCTTTGGAGGCAGCTAAGCACAGAGTGAAACCTCTGAAGCCATTAAACAGCAGATTAAACCTTTGTTTCTCTCAGCTGTGGATGACAAGTGTCTTATACCTGTGACAGGAAAGCTGACTCACATAGAAGTGGAGACTATCACGTTAAGCAAAATAGCCAGCAGGACATAATATATTGCATATTTTCTCTTATATGAGAAAACTAGCAGAAATAAAGAAATAAATAAGGGATTATTACTGGCCTCTCAGGTCAATATGTTCAGGTTTCCTGCTGACCCAAACCGAAGGAGAACATTTATTTTGGTGAAAAGGAAACAGAAATTATACAAAATTATTAACAGTCTCTTTTGCCTCAAATCACCACCGCACTCTTCCCAGGTGTGTTAGGGCTTCTTTCTTTATAGTAAGGAACAAAGGGAAGAGAGAATCCAATAAGACAACAGACGACTCCAGGTTTGCTTCATCGCTCCTAAATCATGATTTTCTCTGCATATTCTTTCTGCTTATCTAGGCTGAGAGGAGCCAGTAGTGGCTATGCCTGCAGTGTGAGAAAGCTTGGGGAAACTACTTGTCTCTAAAGGAAAAAGTTCTAACTTCTAAAATTTCATTTTTCCACACTAGCTATAAAATGACAGGAACTGGGAGGCAAATTTTGGAGAAGAGCAAGGGGATTGTAGGGGGAAAGGGGCAATGGGGTTGAAAATGATCAGGCTACGTTATATGCAAGCACCAATTCTCTAAAACAAAACTTACTGTTCTGAAGTAAAAACATGAACTTTAGAAAGATACCATATCTAGAATTTGAGTGCTTATTGCTATTTCCAGTCACTGATTTTTGCTTTCATCTTTATCAATATGTTCATTTCTTAGGTTTAAAAATGTCTTTAAGTTTTATGAATTTCTGTTGATATCAACATTATAATCTCATGGCATTTTTAGTTTGTCTTTTCCTGGTTTATTTTTAGATATCTGGAGTCTTTTTAAAAATCTACCTTTGGCATGCTGGATTGGACAAAGGTTTGGTTCTTTGATCTATAAATAAAATTAATTTTATCATATCCTTTCTCCTAGGAGTACACTTGAAACAGAGCAGTTTCTGTATTTTCTTGGAGAGAAATGTGGGGAGGAGTGGTGAGATTATCAGACATTGAGAATAATTTTCACTCAGGCTAATTTTAGCAAACTCTCCATGATCTCTGCTGTAAGGAAATAATTACTGCCTGGGACAAAGCGATAACCTTGATCAGCAGTTGGACTGGCTCTTGTAGCTTTCAATTCCTGCATTTAGTGACTTAGCATTTGTATCTATGTTCCTTTCATAAAAACATAGCTGTGTTTTCCTTTACCCCTTCTATAGCAGTTTTGAATTTTATGATAGAAAGATTTAAACTTTTTGAGTCTTTGAAAAGATTTTTTGAGAGTTTAAATGTTTGAGCCTTCATCACTTAAGAACCCTATCCATGCTGGTCTGAATAGAGGCTCACTGTGGGATGATCACCTCTTCTGTAGTCAACCCATTCGCAGTTTGCGTGGGTCAAACTAAAGGACTGTCCTTTGGACCATTCAGAGTGTCCTTCTGTCTCAAATAAAAATATTTACTTTGCATCCTCTCTCAATATATTAATAAATTCATCTTTAGTTTCCTGTATTTCCAGAAGAAATGCAATCCATAGTAGAGAAGAAAACTCATATACAGGTAATCAGTGGGTTATCAAGCTAGCATAGTCTTAAAAGGTGGGGCTTCTTTTATGATGCTATTATTTATTATTAAGGTGCTAGCAAAGAGCTCTTCAGGCAGAGTTTCTTTTCTATTATGGATTGCATTTCTTCTGGAAATACAGGAAACTAAATGTCAATAAAAATTTTTGGGAGCTTAGTGGGGAGGGGGAGGGGGAAATCCCTGACACTGTGTCCCTATACAAAGTCCCTGGGACATGGACAGTGCCATCTACTGAGTAAGGATAAATAAATTTGCATTCACAGATAATAAGGGCTGTGCCTTTTATAACTTCAGCCACACCCATGACACACCCTATTAAATAAAGTATAAGTGAGAAGCTCACTCAGCTCTCATCCAAGGTCTTTCTTGGCAAAATGAAGGCCACCATCCTCTTCATCCTTTTTCTGTTCCTCATTCTGGAGAAACCATCCTTTGGGAGAAGGCTGCATGGTGAGTGGAGAGGGATAGCTGGGGAAAGACAAGCAAGGGTAGGGAGGGAACCATGAAAGGGCATCTGGTGCTAGCAAAGAGCTCTTCAGGCAGAGTTGCTTGCTCCCCCAAAGCTAGACTCCATGTGGAAACTCAGGAAATTCATGAGGAAAAGGTGATGTATAAGAGCCAGAAGGAAATTTTGGAAATATGGATGCCAAACATTTTTATTATCAATTATCAGAGAGGTAGCAAGCTCAGCTATCAAGTGTATCATTTGCAAAGAAACAACAAGGCCAAGACTATTTGGACAAAAGACCAAACAAGAAGCTAGATTTCAAAGCAGATTTAGATCTAAAATGAATTATAAATAGTTGACAATTATCATGATTAGAAACAAAGATAAATCAGTATTATTGGCATGCACACATAATGACACTATCAGACAGTCATCAGCTTGACTATTAAACCTGACAGAAGGTGAAAATTACAAATAGACTAATACTAAAATGAAAATTAAAGGAACATTTATTGTTGGAAATAAAGGGCAATTGACTGACCTGGAAACAGCCCAGGGAAAAAAGACTGAATCTCACTGTCCACAGACTGAGAAGCCCCTAACAAAAGATACATTTCCCTTTTATGGGGAAGGTCATTATTTATTCATAGTATTTTTCAAGAAGTAGCAAAGTCCTCCATATAGGATGGAGCTTTAGTTACTCATAGCTCAAATAGTTCTTAGAAATGTGTTATATACCACCTCTGGGTGAAGATATTATTACAGAAATGCAGTATGGTGAAATGCAGTGCAATGAAGTTTAGGGCCAACTGTGACCCAGATCCATAGTCATTTTGCTTTTACTGGACTCATCCAGTTTGCCACATATCCTGGGATATCCTCATCTCAAGGGATACACGAGTTGCTCACTTAAATGTCTGATTTAAAATATTTCCCTCCTGTTATCCCCAAGAGTAGTGGCTGCCTGCTCATTTTCTCTCAGACCACTACTTCAAAGTCATGCCAGTTCCCTGCTTCTCAAAACCAACATTTAGGTAGAAAACAAGGATGTTTCATTTGAAGGCATCAAGGCAGACATCAGAAGACAACTTTTGTATTATTACTCTACAACATATGGATGACACTGATCATAATTGGGTACAAAATGCTGATCAAGATCAAGGACCTAGTCAGTGTGTAAGTGGAATGCGAGGCAAGTATTTAAGTAAAGAACAAAGGCCAGGATGGTGATGGAGTCTCCTCCTAGAGTTAATCCTAGGTTCTTTCTGTCCTGAACAAAGAATTGGTCAAGACAAGCACAAACAGCAAGGCTTTATATTTATTAAAGGTAGGAAAGGATATATACACTGCAGAGTGAGTTTGGGCCAAAGGCACACTCTACAGCACAAGAAGTTTCATAACAGTAGAGAATTCAATGGTGGCTGACTTCTTTTGTGTCACCCACTTGTCAGGCTGATGTTGGGTCAAGGTGCTGTTATCCATTACTGCTCATGAGAAGTCCATACTCAGGGCTTTGGAAGTCGTCCTGGGGTTTTGTAATTAGTGGTTGCACCTACTTCCCCAGTACCCTGTCATGCCCTAATCTCCTGCTGCAAATGTATTATTGACAAGGTAAGGTACAGGCTAGATCTCAAGGCACTTTCCTTCCCCAGTAGAACAGGCAATGGGTGATAAAGACTGAAACCGTATCCAAAATGCTGTTCAGATCAACTCAAGTCCAAAATGCATGTATAATGCCAAGGTTTGTTGAAGTAAGGAGCACTGCCTCTGTGTCGTGGACAACACTGAAAGGTCAGAAATTGGACCCTAAGGCAGTTTCCTATTCATACCGAACAGCTAGTACCAGACCAGGATCAGAATTAGACAGAGAATTCTAATCAAGACCAAGGGCATGGCAACAGTACAGATGGAGTGTCGGCCTGATAACCAACATAGAGAAGAAAGTCCATTCAATCATGGACAAAAGGAAAGACAGACAGGTGGATACTAAAGCATTTTTTTTTTACCCAAACGAATCCACTGATATATGACAACAATCAAAAATAGGAATAACAGATGAAGGGAAGTTTAAGAAGACAAAGTAACGTCAGAGAATCATATTTTGTGTAGAGGTGAATTTTATGGAATGAAACCCATGAATTTCAAAGAGTTAATTTAATTTTTTCTTTATACTGCATAATTGTATTTTAAAAAAATGTCCTTTGCAAATACTAATTATTGAACCCAGAGCTTTGAGCATGTGAAGCCTGGGCTCTACCACTGGGCTACACCCCTACCTGAAAACTCCAAATGGAGAAAAAATAGTAATGAATCAATGAAAATGAGCAAAGGAAATAAACAGTCTTCAGAAAAAGAGATGTGTGTCCTTCAAAATATGTGAAGATTTACATAATTCAAGATAGTGAAATGTCTATTAGAAATTGTGTGTGGTCTTTGTCACTTATAAAATACATATAATTTTAAGATTAGATACATATGCTGGAGGTAGATAGAAAAGGAAGTTTCATCCATTAAAGGTGATGACAAAACAGTACCCATTTTATCAGAGGAAATAGGACAATATTATCTAAGTATGCATTTAACAGTTGCAGGAGCAAATCTATTTCCAAACATGTAGCCTCCAAGAAAGCATGCCAAGAAAGGCCACATATGGTGTAGTATATAATAGCTAAAGATTGAAAACAACCTATGAGTGAAGCAATATTGGGTTATTAAAAATGTAGGTATTCCGTAAATGATTGACTCAGCAGCTTTAAAACACACACCAATGACCCAATGTTTAGAACACTACCAATAACCAATGGCTTACACCAGTCATTGTGTTTCTCACTCATCTAGAGTGTTCTTTTCTCTCATTTCCAGAGATAATCATTGTTTGAATTTCTTCTTTATAGTTTCCTCAATTTTGTCTATCTATCTATCTATCTGTCTGTCTGTCTGTCTGTCTGTCTTCTCTTATTTCCCTTGGTTTTCAGTTGTTCACAAACATAACTCCTCATATCCTATTTTGGGGCTTGTCTTTTTCGTTCACATTATTTTAATTCAGTTATGTTGTATATCATTACATGTGTGTTATTTTCATAGTTGTATTTTATTATAGTAATATGCCATGGCATACTTATCCATTATCCTATTAGTAGTAATAGGTATGGTTTCTTCCAGTATTTGCATAATAAAAACAGTGTACTCATGGACATTTTTGGACATGTTTCTTGGTGAAGGTGTGGGAATATTTTTCTTAATTTCACATTTGGGGGTGCAACTGCAGGACCATAATTTGTGTACAATTTCAGTAGCTACTTCAGGTCCATTGCAACAGCACAGGCTGTTAGTTTTGAATAAGAATTTCTTTTCTGTTATGAGTCAATAAAAAATCCCAGGTAATGTTATTTAAAAATAGAAAAGATACTTGAATACATACTTCCCCCAGGGAAGAGGCCCAGGTAGACAATAAATATGTCAAAAATTGCTTAAGTTCACCAGTTACTATGGAAGTGTAAATTCACATCACAAAGAAATTCCACTAGATGTCCACCAAAAATTACAGAAAGGCAGACCAAGTGTTGGTAAGGTTAAGGAGCAACTGAAATCTCACACATTGCTGTTGGTAGCGTAAGTTGTAAACCTGTACACTGACATTTGAAAGTTATTCATCATATTTATCACAGTTGATTGCATCCATGTCCTTTGACCTGTATTCCATGATCTAGGAATTTAATTTATATGTATATATTCAAATAGAGATTTTCATATTCTTCAGAAATATATGCCACTGTAATCCCAGCACTCTGGGAGGCTGAGGCAGGAGGATCACAAGTTGGAGCTCAGCCTGAGCAACTTAGTGACCTAGTGAAACCCTGTTTCAAAATAAAATTAATAAAGTATTCTGGGGATTAAACTCGATCCCAGTAATACCAAAAAAGCGTAAAATTAGAAAAATATGTATTGACTGTAAAGCTGATATATATATTTCAGTATTTTCATATAATAAAACAATGCATATCAGTCAATATGCATGAAACTATGAAAGAAGGCTTCAAAATAGATCTAAAAAGTATAATTTAAAATGAGCAAAGGTAAATGAAAATGACACTTTAGGTCTCACAAAAGTTTAAAATGTCCCAAACTGAATAGTTCAAAAATGTGAACAGAAATGATACAATTATAAAGTAGGACTTCATCAAATTAGCATAATGCCCAGGAAAGGGGTTATATGTGGGGAGGAGGAAGAATGAAGCAACTGGAGAGGGGACTGGGGGAGAGAAACACTAAATAATCTTTGTTTGTATGGTGAAGGGCAGGCCATCAATAGGCCTGGTTCCTGTCCCCGGGTTATGATATACTGCCCAGCAAGGCATCCTCCCAACAAGTGCACGAGTGATTATGACTGCCCAAAGCCTCAGAAGTGCTGCCCAGGCTACTGCGGGAAGCAATGTTATCAACCTGAATGAGGTAAGCACTAGCTGGAAGAAAAAGAGGATCCTGCCAGTACAGGAGAGAGTTGAGCGGCTGGGAAACATCTGAGTAGTGGGAAGGAAGACATGGGAAGAGGGAGTGTGGGACAAACTCTGGTCTCAGAGGCCGTAGGAAGGTGCAGCGGGTGTGTTTGTCCTCCACACTAGGTCTGAGTGATTTGACTTGGTGAACTTACATCTCTGATTTCCTTCTCTCCCACCAGGTGGAACCTAATCTCTCCGAACCTATCCCAGGTCCAGGCCTTCAGGCTTCCCTCTGGTTCTGTATCACTTCCCTCCCCCACATTCCCAATTCGTTCTCCCTCTCTGGATGCCAGCTCTGGGGCTGCTTTTGTATTTCAGTTTTCAATAACAACAACAACAACAACAATAAAAACCCTCTGTGCCCTTTGGTTCTGCCTCCTATTATTTCTGAGTTTCCAGAAGCTTCAGGAAGAAGGATGTGAATGTGGGGCTTGATCTCCCCAGTGGAGAGGAAAAGAACCCAGGAGATGAGTTCCTGAGTTGTGAAGGAGAAGAGAATCAGGGGGAAAAAATTCCCGATCTTAGGGCTTAGTGTTTGAAATCTAAGAATCAGCTCAAGTTCTCGAGTCTCTTATTCAGCTGGAAATACAAATCAGCAAAGCTTGCCTTTGTCCTGGAACCAGGAAACACATACACCCAGAAAACAACAACAACAAAAATGCTCTCAGAACATGTTGCATAAACTGAAAGGATGTCTTTTCCTTTCCAATCCACTGTCAGTCTTGACCTGGCTACTGTCAGCCCTGAAGTATGACTAACCAAACTTAGAGTTAAACCGGCAACTCTCTCTCTTCTTTAATGTTCCCGGGGATCTGTATCCTTTGCAAAAAGTCAGTGAGGGAATAACACTAAAGGTGCTGGGAAATCCGTGTAGGAATTTCAGTGTTTCAGGTCTGAGATTCATCCACTAGTACTTAATTCTTTTTATTTATTTACTTATTTTTATTTTTTAGAGATTAAGACAAAACAGGACATAACAAAGCAGATCAGAACAGTACAATGTAAGCAACACAGAATTTCACTGGAAGACAACCCATAATTAACAGTAACTACCACAACGTCTCTTTGAAATAGTTGACTATAACTTTTTAAAATTTTTTTTAATTTTTTAGTACTTAATTCTTTAAGGTTAAGCAGTGTCTCCCCCAGGCTTCTTCTGCTGAAAGATGTGAATGAGGAGACAAGACACACTAAGTTCTTGAGACCTAGGATGAATAAATTGTATGAACAATGTTCTCCATAGAGAACTATAAGCCACAGGGCAGGCTGGCTCAAGCACTGTAGATAAGAGGGAGGAGGAGATACTGGACAAACATGAAACATCTTGGGGCTCTGTGGTTGATCCGTCTATCCCACTTCCCTTGTACCGAGAAGCTCCCAGACAAGGGAAAACTTTGGGAAGAACAGTTTGGATGGGGTGGAAAGAACATGAGCTCAGATGTTAGCTGACATGACAGCTCTCCCCACCTTTGCCTCCTTACTTTTTAGGTGACTTCATGTCAACCTCTGTTCCTTTTGGAGTGTCAGTTGTCTATTTTTGTTGAAGAGGTTGTGTTTAATTATTCAGAACATCTGGTCTGGCTTGTCATTCTGGAATTGGAATCAGCTGCTCTTTCTGTGCTGGGCTCTTGTTATGAGTGGAAGTGGGGGATGGGAAAAAAACTTGGGGTGAGAGAACAGGGAGCACAGCTTCCCCTTCCCTTGCTAGGAGCACACAGTCCATGGCTCCCATCTCTCCACATGGTAGGCTTGGATATCAGGGCATCTTGTAGTACTTGAAGAGCAATGTCCAGATTTTTGGTCTGACATACGGAGAGTACAACATTGGAAGTAAAAATGGTTGTTGTATCTTATCATTCATTCTGTACAGGCCCTAAGCTTAGTAAATGTCCATATTTATTTTCATAAATCTACCTGCAGATTATACATATGTGGTGGATTAACCAGGGGTCAACTTGTAACACCCAGCTGAACCAAATCAGCATGATTCTGGGTATGGCTGAGAATTGTTTCCAACAGCATAAAAAGAAAACTGGAAGGGAAGAGGGCATGCTGTTGATTCTACTGGAGAAGCTTGTCCCACTGGCTTTCCTGATATGAACTCAGCTGGTCTCGTTGGAGGAGGAGCTCTGGTCCTTGCTGTTGCTGAGGATGGCTGTAGTTCTCTCCTGGGGGAGCTCTAGTCTTTATCTTGATTGTCACTTCCTAACTCTAGTACAGATCCCTCAGCCTGCTAAGACATATCCTTTGTCCAACTAGTGCAGATTTTCTAGCTTCTATCACTGACTTTTGGGCTGTCCCAGTGCAGATCCTTACATGAAACATCGTCATGGGCTCAAGGCCTCCAGTTGGATTCGTGGAGTATATTGCCCTGGGCTGTAGGTCTTCAGCTGGATTCATTCAGGGCATTGCTATAAGATACTGGCCCTCAGATAGATTCTTTGGGTCTCTAATGTGTGGACAGATTTCCAGCACTCTTTTTTGTTTGACTCTTTGTGTGAATACTATAAAATAATACTATAAATTATGTGCCTTATATTAAATTATTTCCCTTGAAAACCCTGACTACAACAGCATAGTTCTCTAATTTTGTAAAAATAATCTGAGTAAGAGATGTTTAGTAATCACCCAAAGACACAGTTGGCAAATGATGATAAACCATAGTTTACTATTGGCTACTATAATCATTTAGGGGAAGTACTGTTTACTTATCATTGTTTTCACTACTCTATATTCATTATATAGAATATTGAATTTCATTGTGTGGTTTTCTTACATTTTCTATTTACAATATCAACAAAATCATGCCTTTCTTAGAAGTAAACTTTAGAGGTGGCAGAACTTTAGTAATTAAAAACTTCCAGAGATACAAAGAAAGTCCTAAAGTGAAATATAATATGTTCATAGGCCAGGAGTTTCTATAGGTAAAGGAGTCTGTATCTACCTCTTCCATTTTTTCTTTATTACTATTATTATTATTATTTTTTGCAGTACCGGAGATCAAACTCAGGACCTTGCCTTTGCCACCGCAGGCGCTTACACCACTGAGCTAAATCCCCGGCCCTCATTTTTTCTTTAAATATACTGTTCTTAGCACTCATTTTTCTTTATTTGTCTGCTTAGATTTGGCTAAGGTGGTGGTTGAATTTCGAAAAATTTAAACTCACATGTACATTGACGTGGAAGAATAAGTTCTTTTGAATGGGAAAGAAAATTTAAAATGATTGTTTGAAAGTTTTTGATCCTCTTAGCCTTAAGACTGTCCTGCAAAGTGAATAATGAAAATGTGTTACTAGCAGTGTAAGGTGCAGGAAGAGAAAGCAGTGGAAAGAAAAGTAGCTCAAGAACAGGTTTTGTTATGTGTAATTCAGGGTAAAATAAATGTTGTGTTCTAAAACAATGGCTAAACAAGTAAGATTTAGATTATTTGAGAAACAAAATTCAGACTAGATTTCTTATTTGCAAAAACAGAAAAATTAACTCTTGTCCCTATTAGGGTACAAATTAAGCTACTGTAAGGAAAAAACAAACAAAAACCAGGGAACTAGTGTAGTCTAGGACTGGCAAGATGGCTCAGCAATTTAAGTTCTCTCACAGACCTTGATTCCTTCCACGTTCTTGCTCCTTCATTTCCCAGGATGCCACACTTTACTCCCGAAGGATGGTGTCCTCATTTTCATGGCTGTAGGTGGCAAAATTCCGTGTCTGTATTCTGACCATTGAAATAGAAAAGGTGGTAACAGCTTTGGCTTTAGGAGACAACCTGGAAACTGCACTTTTGCATAGTATTGTTGCAAATAATGATTGCTTCTGTTTGTAAGAAAAATTTTCTAGACAAAGTAACGAGGGAAGAAAAAGAAATAGAACACAGGAAACTTGGAAAAGGGAGGAATGAAATTGTCATTAGTCTGTATATTCTATTTCTTTCATTTTCTTCTACTTAAAAAAACACTTCTTTCTTCTGCCAGCTTTGACTTCAGTTTGTTCTTGTTTACCTTAGATGTCAAATAATTAGTGTGACATCTTTATTCTTTCTTTTAAAAAATTTTATTAGTACATGATTGTGATACATGATGTTTACATTCTTCTTAGGGAGTAGGTACACACACATAACACATCTTCATTCTTTTTTATTCCCACTTTTCTTCCTATCCACCCAGCCTCTCTCCTTCTCCTCCCCTTTCCTCATTTTCATCATTATTGCTAATATAATTATTTTAAGTTCATGCTAACAAAATTTAATGTTTATATTCATTGTGGTATTTGGTGCAGTTAATTTATCTCAATATAAAGTCAACACTCAAAAATCAACAGCATTCCTGTATCCAAAGAGCAAACTCACTGAGAGAGAAATAAGAGAAACCACGCCCTTTACAACAGCAGCCAAAAAGTGAAATATTTAGGAATTAATTTAACAAAGGAAGTAAAAAGTCTATTCAGTGAAAATTACAGTACTCTGAAAAAAGAAAATAGAAGTGGGCCTGAGAAAATGGAAAGACATTCCTTGTTCATGGATAGGAAGAGCAAACATTGTGAAAATGGTCATTCTCCCAAAATTGTTACACAGATTTAATGCGATTCCAATCAAAATACCATTAGCATATCTCACAGATCTAGAGAAGTCATTCCTAAAATTCATCTGGAACAAGAAGAGACCTAGAATAGCAAAGTCAATCCCGGGCAACAAAGGCAAGACAGGAAGCATCACAATCCCTGACTTCAAGTTATACTACAAAGCTACTATAATAAAATCAGCATGGTACTGCAATAAAAACAGATCTGAAGATCAATAGAATAGATTAGAAGATACAACTACAACTACAAACACATTCAGCCACCTTATCTTTGATAAAGGGGTCAAACACATTCACTGGGCAAAGATAACCTCTTCAATAAGTGGTGCTAGAAAAACTGGCTCTGTACATGCCAAAAACAAACTAGACCCATGGCTATCACTGTGCATTAAAGTCAAAATGCAACAAAGATCTAAATATTAAAACAAAACACTAAATCTGCTGGAAGACAAAATAGGTAGAAATCTTGAAGATATAGCAAGAATTCATGAACAAAAATCAAACTGCACGAGAAATACTACCCAGAATCAGTAACTGGGATCTTGTCTGGGATCTTAAAAAATTTTTGTATGTCAAAAGAAATCTCGAACAGAGTGAAAACAAAACCCACAAATTGGGAAAAAAATCTTAAGTCAACTGTCCCTCATAAAAATGACTTCTATCTAGAACATATAAAGAATTAAAAAATTCAGACTTCTGAAATTCTAGGACCCAACCCAAAAATGGGCATCTGAGATGAATACACACTTCTCAGATGAAGAAATACAAATGGCAAATAAATACATAAAATTTTTCAGCATCATTGGTCATTAGAGAAGTGCAAATTAAAACCACACTGAGATTCCATATCACTCCAGAAAGAATGGCCAAGATCAAGAAAACAACCATTACCAAATGCTGGAGAGGCTGTGGGGAAAAAGGAACACTTCTGCGCTGTTAGTGGGAGTGTAGATTGGTGCAACCACTATGGAAATCAGTTTGGAGGGTTCTCAAAAAGCAGGGATAGGAAGTCCCATTTGACTCAGCTATTCCCCTTCTAAACATGTTCCCAGAAAAATTCAAAACCTCATATCACAGTGGTATATGTGAACCCATGTGCATCCCTTCCAGGATAGGGAAATCTATATGACCCTTGTCTCATCATTGTGTTTTGATAGTAGATAACTTGTTTGTTCACAGGATTATAGATTTTAAATGTATCCAGGGAATTGCAACTGATATGGATGTTGTAAAATGAGGTTTTCTGTTTAGAGTTGATTATAAAATCAGTTAAGATTTTAGGGGATGTTGAAATGGAAGTAATGTATTTTATATGGGAGAGGGGAATACATTTGGAGAGGCTGTAGGGTGATGTTTTGAATTAAATAAAGTCAGCTCACAAATATGACAATTATATGAAATTGTGTATATGATTATTAGCTAGATTTAGTGACCCCACAAGTATGGAATGACTTCAAATGCCGTGCTATACAGAATAAATATGTACAATTTTTATTTTTCAACTACAAATAATCGTGAACACAAAATATGTTATTTCAGACAAGTGGGATGAAAGTGGAAATCAGTAAAAGAAGGAAATTAGAAAATTCACAACTGTGTTAGTATTATATACCATGTTGTTAAACAATCTGTGGAAAAACAAAGGAAAAGTGACAAGAGAAATTAGAAAATTCCTTTGTATTAAACACACTAAAAAGTTTGGGTTGTCTTGAAGATAGTTCTTAGAGGGAAGATTACATATGAGAATTCCTCAAAAAAGAAATTCCAAATCAATAACCTAAGTTTATACCTGGAGCACCACTGCCACTGCCAACAACAGCAACAACAACAACAACAAAAAAAACGAGGCACAGAAAAAAGCTAATAATACAGATATTAATGGATACATATGAAATAGGAATAGAAAGTAATAGAATCAACTGAACCAAGTGGTGGTTTGAAAAGATTAACAGAGCTGACAAAATGATTAATAAGGCAAACTGAAAAAAAAGACTCAGGTTATTAAAACCAGAAGTTAAAATGGTGACATTATTACTGGTCTTATAGTAATTAAAAACTATAAGTGATTACTTGGACAGTTATATAAAAACAAATTAAATAATCTAGATAAAAAGAAAACATAAAATACAGAGGAAAATTTCTTAAAAACATACCAACTACCAAAATTGACTCAATATAAGATATAAATAGAATTATAGCAAATAAAGAAGTTGGATCTGGAGTTTTAAACCTTCCTCAGAAGAAAAGAAGTATTAACACAAATTCTTTTCCAATTCTTCAAAGAATGGAAGTGAAGGGAACACTTCCTACTTCATTCTGTGAGTCCAGCGCATTCAGATACCAGGGCTAGACAAAGACTTCATGGAAATGCAAAGGAGACTCTAATAACTCTAATTTTAATTTTGTGAAATGTCATTAGTAATTTCATGGGGATTACATTTCATATCATATCATATACATACACCAAGTAAGCATAGAAGAAAATATACATAAACCAAGTAGGTATAAATAAACTTACTTTAATATAATAAAGGTCTTTTACAGGAATAAGTATTTTTCAGTTTAAACATTTGCCATATTTTTGATCATCCCTTGACACACATACACCTCTGGCTGTACTAATTTGGCTCTTTTTACTCTTTTTTTAGTTATTCTGGCTGAGTGGTTGCCAACATTGTTTATCTTTTCAAAGAACAAACTGTTTTATTGATCTTTTGTGTGATTTTTTAGTCTCCACTTCATTTCACCTCTGATTTTTATTATTTCTTTTCTTCTGTTGGTTTAGGGTTCAGTTTATTCTTATTTTTCTAAGACCTTGAGGTTCATTGTAGGTTATGTAAGATAATTTACTGTATCTAACCTTTCATTTAATATAATTGAGTCTCTTTCACATCACAAAGGCTTTGCTACTTCTACGTTTAAAACATGGTATGATATAGGCCGTGTTATAAAACAGTACGGTGACTACTTAAATTTAAATCTTTATTCTAATATAAAAACCACATTGCCATCAATCCCTCTCCAAAAACTGCCCCTTGCTTTACTCAGCCTATTATTCTTGGCACTCTTTGAAGCAGTCTTGGAAGTCCCCTTTCAGAGTACCTTTGGTTCTACTGTTGTGGCTGCCTCTGCTTTTTGAGTCAATTCAAAATATTTGCCTTTAATTGCTACTTTGGCTTTAAGGAAAGTCAGAAGTTGCACAGTGCCAGATCCAGTGAATGAGGTGTGTGAAGACATGTCACAATGTTCTCATTTGGCAGAAATTGTTGTAAATGTTTGATCAATGATGAGTGATCAAAGAATACATGAATATCTGCATTAAAATTTTTACTGCAAGCCAGGAATGGTGGCACATGCCTGTAGTCCTAGCCCTGGGGAGGCTGAGGCAGGAGGATGGCTAAGAGTTCAAGGCCAGCCTGGACTACATACTGAGTTCAAATCCAGTCTGGACTATACAGTGAGACCTTGTCTCAAGAAAACAAAAACAATGATTACAGTAAAAAAACACAATACCATTAATCCCTTTCAAAATATTCAAACCATTCCTCTCACTTTGGGCACATTCTTTCCATCATTCTTGGTGATGTATCTTTAACTGTCAAAAGTATTTCTCAGTTTAAACACTTGCCATATTTTTGATCACCCCTTAACATAGCTCATTTGCCTTCTCTTTTGGATGATGTAGGTGGACACTATTTTCCTCCCTTTTAAATAGTATTTTTAGACATCAGCTCATAGTCTGGATTGGCCTTGCACTTGCTATGTAACCCAGTCTGTCCTGGAACTCACCATCCTCCTGCTTCAGCCTCTTGAGTGCAGAGATTACAGATGTGTGCCACTTTTCTGGGTCATAATTTTTTGGTTTTACAAATGTCACATACTTTTAACATAATTGTTGGCCTACAGCACAGGGTACTGAGATTGCTAAAATCATAAATGCCTATTCTATTTTCCTAACCATAGACTCTCATCCTTCTGGCTTGCACTAGTTTGGATTTTTACCAGCTATCTAGGAGAATCACTAGCTCATGTATCTTTGCCCACAGAGTTTTCTGACAAGCTTTGGAAATATTGGCAGGCTAGGAGATAGAAAATAATATCACAGTGCAGTCTCAATGAGCCTTTCTCTTTATCTAAGAAATGGATTTTATCTTTTCCTTATTTCAAAGGCCAGTGAATTTTATGTTGATGTGTGTTATCTACTTTCTTCCTGGATTTTGATATTCTTCCTTTTTATTTTTAAAGGTCTCTTTATATATCAAGAAGATTATCCTTTTTTCCTTTGATTTTAGTGGTAAATATTTTCTCTACCTTTTTGTTATTTGACTTTAAGTGTAGATTCTTATTTATTCCATGCATTAAACTTATTATTGCATTTCTAATATCACTTATTACAAAGTGTGTATTTTCAGTTACTTGTGATGCTGCATTTACCATAAATTGTATTTCCATTTTGTATTTTAGAGCCCCAGGATTTCTCTTAATTTTCAAAAAATTGTTTCAATTTCTCCATTAAGTTTCTTCAATAAATTGCCAAGTTATGTGTTTACTTGGAATACACTGGGTTTCTTATGTTCTCTATCGAAGGGATCACACATAGTAATTTTATGGTTGATTTCTGGTGCCTTATTAGTTGACTTGGTGAAAGCATAGTTGTTTGAAAAATGTTGTGCTTGTTAGTACATGACATCTATGCATTGAAAGAGTGGGCATTTGTTTTAGTCCTTGTATTCTGGCTTTGTTTGCCTCTGTCCTTTGAGAAATTTTAAGCAGGAAGTTTATTCCGTCTCTGAACCTTTGGTCCCTACCTCTGTTTGAGCACTGGATGGCACCCTCAGTCCTTTGCTGCAAACCTATAGTTGGTGTATTGTCACTATTTCAACACTAGGGGGGAAATTGAAGCCTAAAGTACAACTGAAGCCCAAGAGTGTTGTTCAGGATGGGCTTGGAAAGTGCCCAAAGAAGATAGTCTGTACCAATGTGTCCGCAAGCTTCCTCTGAGGCTGGGAAGGGCCCAAACACTTTGTGCAGAGTCATTGACCTGTGGCCAGGTGCCACAGAATTCTGCCTGGTGCTGGACCTCATTATGGTGTGTCTGGCTTGGGGCTCCAAAGTAGTGTCTCACTCCTATCACCCACTTCTTCCTTGTCAAAGAGATGTTCTTTCTGCTGTGCTGCTTTTTATTGAGAGAAATATGGGGTTGGCAGTCTTATGGCCACCACTACTTAATGGGTGAAACCCAGAGCCCACAGCCTACTGAAACCAACATTCCACAGAGTCAGGACAAAGGCCTATACTGCCATGGACGGGCTACTGTTGTACATTCATGGACCTAGACTATTGCAGCCAGCTGGAAGTGATGTGGGCGGGAACACAAGTCTGTTCCACTGCAGCCTTGGGTGTCCTCTGGATGCTCAAGTGAATTTAGGGCAGTGATGGTGAACTTTTAGAGCGTTCAATAATACAAACAGCCTGCCATGGCACACATGCCATTGGTTCCCCACTGCTGATCTAGAGTCTGCCCATGGCATTAGCTTGGGTATAGGGAATGTGGAACTCTGTGTAGGTTTCATTGTAATGGGCCTGGTACTGAGCTCCAACACTGAAGCATCTGCTAATCTCTTTTCCCTCCCCTCAGTCAAGATGTCGCTCTTCATGCTGCTTTGCCTGAGTTTGGGAGGACAAGGCATGAGAGACATTGTTCCTTCTTCAGTGCATCTTTTCTTATAGTTGTGCTAAAATCATATACTGTGATCTTCTGACTGATTTTCTTAGCTCTGGCGTAGGTACTTTTGTGGGGAATAGGTATTCAAATTGATGTTTCCATAGACAGACAATCGCCAGAGGATCTTACTGGAGCATTTGGTTCATCTTTCTCTGATCCCAGAATTCTTATTGATGACAGTGTTTCCCAGTGCCAGTAGCAATTGGTATGTATTAAGATAGATACATTTTGCTTTCTTTGGTCTCCTACTAAATTAATCAGCAGTAGTGCAATTTGTAGTAAGACTCATCTGTTAGTTCTTAACGAGAACAATTTTGTTTGAGATCCAGGACACATTTGATAATATCTAGAGACAGGTTGGGGGAAACCCAAACACAGTGGGTAAAAACACTTGGAGGGTAGAACTAATTGTTTTCAGAGCCTCAAATTCCATGATCTTAAAATTTTCTTTTTTTAAGCTCCTGTAATTAAGATGAAGCGTCCTCTACAAAAGATAAAATTGAGGCTGGAATTTAGATTTATTTATAGTACGTTTGGAGTTAGATCCTGGATTCTCATTATACTCTTTAAGTCCATGATTCCTAATGCCTGCCTTCTGATAATGAAAATATACTTTTCAATAGAGTAATAGGTGTCTGGTACTTTGAGAACATTTTTATTCTCTCATACATCTTTTTCTCTTTTGAACTTTTCAGTAATTTATAATAAGAAAACCAGAGAGGCTAAAGCTAAAAATGTAAAAACAAAGATAAGTGAGCAGGAAATTCAATATTTACAGGAAAAAAAATCCCTTTGTTGATTATGGAACCTGCATTTTTTGGCCTTCCTTTCCACCTCCAGTTGGCTCTGGAGAAGAGTAAAAAAGCCTGTAAAAAAGGCTGATGAAGGAGACATATTAAGTTCATCTCTCACACAAAAATCATAAAATCATTTCAGTATATATACTGAAAGATTATTTGTGTGCAAATAAGAGAAATATTACAACCCAAACTCCAGGCTCTGCCTGGATCCTTATGCCTTTTGAGATCTCAATACTCATTTTATTCCTATGGACTCTCTAGTAGCACGATGCCTCCCCAATAAGGTAGAGCCCTCGAAAGTGTTTCATAGCCATTGCTTGATGACTGATGAGAATTGGCAGCTTAGGTTTTCTCTCCACCCCTCATTGCAGGACTCTGCAGGAATTAAGACTGTTGGAAGAGGCACTGCGTAGGCAGTTTGATGAGTACCAATCTGCAGATCCTCAGGGAAAAAAAAAGTAAGTGCAATGCATACATTAAAAGTGCCCCCCCCAATGACCCACTCAGATAGATGGTGTCTGTGAAACCTTCTACTGCAAATGCACAGGTAATGCGTTTGTACCTTCAAGTCTTTTCAGAATGATCTCCAGTATACTAAATACATAGAAAAAGAAAATTCTTCATGGAATATGGACCTTCTCTCTTATACAAAGTATTGATTCATAAGATGACTTTCAATGATTTTCCACAATCCTTCCTGTAAATCAAGGACAAATTCTCATGAATGGGCCTACTTCAGTGCCTAGTGCTTGTTTAGGAGGCCAGAATTGTGTTGATTTAAAGTATCACCAGAGGATTTGCACAAAGAACGTGTCACAGATATATCTTTTTGTAGAAGAAATGGAGAACAGTGGTAGCCTTTTTAAGAAGTTGGTATAAATGAGAGCTGGATCTTGACATGGAAGTTGAGGTAAGTTTCAGAGATATTTTTAAAGGATGGGAGGAATTTAATATGTTTTAATAGTGATAGGAATGACTCTTGTAAAAAAGGAGAGAGTGTTGCTTTCCTTATTAAATTATTGTAATGAAACTTACCAGAACAACACATTCTATTGTTAAGTTTAAGACATTTCCTGTTGGAATGTTAGGCAGCTACAACCACCAGCAAGCTGTTGGTAATTTTTGTACCTTCGATAAATTTATAGCTATATTGGAGAGAGCATTCAGAGCACTTTGTGTAGAAGTGCAGTTTCCTACATTTGTGAGGCCATGGGATTTTTGTCCTTTTGTATCTGGCTTTTATCTTAGCACAATGTTCAGAATCTGAATTTTTATAGAAAAGACATGATCAACAATTTTCAAGCATTTCATAAAAACATGAGAGTGATTAAGTAAAAAATTGAAATCATTTGGAGAATCATATTCTTTTAAAAACATGAGACTATTAATATCCCCAGAGAAATATGAGATATATCATATTTTAAATCAATAACCAACTGACATTTTTAATGCCAATGGTCTCAGAGAATTTAAAAAAAAGCATCAAATAAGACAAGAAAGCTGTAAGCTGCTTACAGACTTCTCAGAAAAATGTATGGGAAATCCTGCATAGGAACATGCTTGGCTAAAATTCAATCACTCTAGACAGAAATGAGTCACATTATGTTGTTACTCTTTTCTTATAGAGATTATGAGCAAGGAAGTGAATGAAGTGATAATTTATAGAAAGTTCATGTACTGAGATGTTTAATTTTTATTTTAAAGAGGATAAAATAGAATAAAATAGAATAAAACCAATCAAAACAAACCAGTGTAAAAGATGCAAGAGTTCAAAACATCACAAAATCAATAATAGTTACCATAATACCTTTTGATGTCTTCAAAATAACTGTAGATAACTTCGGATATGGTGAAAATCAAACAGAACAGAATAGAAACAATAAAAACAAAACAATGAATGCAATAAAGGACTTCAAAACAAGTCTACAGTAAATTCAAAATGGCTACCATAATATATCTTGCTATCTTTCAAATAGCTGCTTGGATTTGACATACCAAACAAAGCAAAAGAGAATAAAACACAACCCAACAAAACAATGGAAATGATATAGGACTTCACAACAAGACCATCGGGAATCAACAGTGGCTGCACCCTCAGAAGAAGATCTCCCCTGGATGTCACACTGCGTACCACTGTCCTCTGAACCTATAATCAGACCTCTGACCATATACCTGCAATGTTAGTGAAACACCAAAGCACCACAGGCATCCATTTTCATTTCACCTGCATAGCTATCATCACACCCTGTGTTTGTGTGGATGAGCCTGTGGCTTATGGGAGTGGTGGGGGTCATTGGTACTTCTTGTTTGCCAGCTCACACATCGGAAGGGGCTGTTCCAGGCAGAGGGAAGCTCGCACATGGTGCTAGTTCCCAGACTGGGCTTGCTTGATGGTGTGCCTTTGCTGTTTCTATCCCTGATCCATGAATGGCACTGACTCATGGGGAGAGGCCGGGATCTGTCTATGCCAGTCCAGCAGCAGCCTGTGCATGGTCCTGGTTTCCAAACTGGGCTTACTTGATGGTGTTTTCTCTACCCTCAGCCTGCAAATGGCCTGTATTGATATATTTAAAATACTAATCTAATAATAATAATAGCAGCCGGAAATTTAAAAAATATTCAAAAATATTTTGAATTAAAAATTATGTACATGGCCAAACTGTTATTTCACATGCTGAAACATAGGGGCATTTCCAGTCATACAAGTAATCAGAAAGTTTATCTGCCCTAGAACTTCTGAGAAATAACTCCTTTTGTAAGCTAGTGAAATGGAAAACAAAGAAAGGTGTTCTGAGATAAAAGTAATAGCAATAATAAATTGAACAAGTAAAATTTTGTACCAGGAATGCTTAAGAAAAGATCTCACTGACAATTCAAGGTGAAAATTTGGAAGTTCTTTATATACATGTGGAATGAAGTGCTGGGCGAAAATTATGGGTGCAAAAAGGATGACATTATCAGCTTTCTTTGGTTAAGATTTAAATGGAGAATGTTTTTAATATAGGTCTTGAGGGTAACAAATGAAAAATAGAAACAAGATTTATAACTGCTACATTTAAGAAATAAAATGAAATAAAATAACTGTCAAGGAGTTAAAGATACAGAAAAAACAAAGCGATTGTAATAAAGATTGGGAAGCAAGATGCCACCGACAATGGCAGAGGAGAGAACTCCAGAGCACTACCTGTCACTTTGACAAACACACAGAAGAAGCCAGTGAAAACCATCAAAGTCAACACTCACAGATCTCTATAGACTTATCAAAAGCTCGTAACAACTAAAGGAAAGTGTAATGAAGAAGGGACATGTGATATCCTGGTAAGCTGGCAAGGAGGATTCCCTGTGACCTGCCTGTTGCTCTTAGTTAGTCATGAAAGCAGCGGCAGACAAGTGTGGACCGGGGATAGGCATTATTCTCAGGGCACTGTGGTGAGGTCAGGACCTGTATGACAGCATCTTAAGAGACCTACGCAATGCATTTCCAGAGCTAGGAAGCTTCCTGGGTGTCCTAGTTACTTTTATCTTTGCTGAGACAATACACTCAACACCCAAAGGTAAAGGGGGGAAGCTTTATTTATCTCAGTGTATAGAAGATTCAGTTCATAATCAGCCGGCTTCCAGGCAGAATAGCTTGGCAGAGGTGTGTTACAGAGGAGAAAATAGTTCATGGCAAGCAGAAGACAGGCAAAGCAAGCAAGAGATGGGATAAGACAAGCTTCTTTCTGTTCTTTGTATTGTACCCCGACTGCCAGGATTAGGGCAATGCCAAACCAATCAGTGGACTGGTTTAGTAATCAGCCACCCTTAATCCTAGTGCTCTTAATCCTAACACTGTACCATGAGTCAATCACACACTCTAGATGCAGCCGCTTCTGCAAGAGCCTCACCTATGACTATTGTAGGCTTTGGGGGGCCATCTAAACACAAGCCACAACAGTGGATGACTCTAGCTAGGAGATTTTTAAAGTCAAAATTATTGGATGAAGTAAAGCTACAAGAGAAAATGTTCAGGAGAAGGAATGGACAGACTCAGACTGCTTGGTAAGGCAGTTTTGGGAAAAGAGATACACAGAAGGTAAAAGGGGCTTTAAAAAACCCTTGATAAATCCAGCGCTACAGTTTAGATCTTGAATATCTCCCGAAGTCCTGTGTATTTAAGGCTTGTTCCTCAACTTATGGTGTTTGGGGGAGGTGATGGGACCTTTTGGAACTGAGGCCTCATGGGAGGAAGTTAGATATTGGAGATGCACCCTGGAAGGGGATATGAGGATGCCAGAACCTTCTTGCTTCCTCTTTGTTTCCTTGGTGACCATGAGGCACACAACACTCCTGTATCATGAGCTTCTTCTACCATCTGCTGCCAAGTCCACAGGCCCAAGTCCATAGGGCATGTCCTGAAACCTCTGAGACCTTTTAAATTGTTTACCTATGGCTTTCTTTTCTCTTTTTCAGTACAGGGGACTGGACATTTAGCCTCATGAATGCTAATAAACACTCTATCACTAAGCTACATTCTCAATTCTTAATCATTTTAAAGTGTATATTGATTACATGGATTACTGATTTGTACATGAAGATCACATGCTTGATCATTTCTTCCCATCACCCCCTTACCCTGCCATCCCTCCTAGTTTCACATATTTTGGGGGTAGAATTTCAGTGTGTATCATGTATTGTGATCACACTTTTGGATTTTTTGATTCTGAGAGGGACTCACTAAGTTATTATGTAATCCAGGCTGGCCTCCAACTTGTAATCCTCTTGCTTCAGCATCCTGAAGAGGTTAGATTACAGGAATGCATCTTGTATTGTCAGTTGGTTTCTACTTTAGGCACTTCATGTCTCCAGGTAATGTTGATGATGAGATTGTTGCCTAGAAATTTCTTTCTTGCAAACTGATTTAATATTACTCAGGTAATTTTTGTTTATATCTTCAACATAATGAATTCAAACAAAACAAAACAGACTAAAACCAATCAAAAGAAAGAATAAAAGCATTACTGAACTTCAAACAAGATGATAGAAAATCAGCAATGGCTACCATAATGTCTCATTTCCTTCAAAATAACTGTTCATACCATCACATGTAATAAAATCAACTATTGTAAACTCTTTAGGAAAAGTTTTAGGCATGTATAAGAATATACATGTATATTTATCCTTTCTTTATTAGAGGGAAAAACAAAAGAAAACAAATTATTAGAAAGACAAGAAACAGACAAATAAATAACAATAGCAAGAAGCCAAAATAATGAGGATATAAGCCTTCAAAACAAAGTGGCAGGAAGGTAACTAAGGTTGTTATTTTGTATAGTTAACTTCAAAAGTGTTAATCATATTACCAGACAAAAACATGCAAAATTGATCTAATCCTATGAATGTTAACTGTTCCAAGAACAAATAGAATCAGTAGTACAATCATTTTATCTATCTTAAATGTATATTTACAAATTTACATCTTTTTTCTTTTCCCTTCCTTCTTTTCTCCTTTTCCCTGTCTGAACTATTATAATAATACAAAGGACAAGAGGTTCTATAACTTAAGAATAAAAAATGTGACTGAAGAAGCAGGGGCAAATACAAAGGAAATATAAAGGCTATTCACAGAAATAATTAAGGAAAACTTCCCAAGCATAGGAGAAGGAAATGATATTCAGATGTATGAGGCATACAGAACTCCAGCCACCTACAACCAAAAGAAATCTACACCCAGACATATAATAATCAAGATCCCAGAAATTCATCACAAAAACAGAATATTAAAAGCCATCAGAGAAAAGAAACAGATCACCTATAAAGAAACACTCATCAAAATCATGACAGACTTCTTGACACAAACCATCAAGTCAAGAAGAGCTTGAAGCAAAGCAATCCAAGCCCTGAAAGAAAATAACCTCCAACCCAGATTGATGTACCCTGAAAAACTGTCTCTCAAAATTAGTGGGGAAACAAGATGCTTCCATGACAAAGAGGAACTGGGGGTACTCGTGACCACCAATGCAACCCTACAAAAAATACTGAAGGACATTCTAGAGAGAGAGAAAAAAATACCAGGATTTCAGGAACAGTGGCAGAGGCCTCAGTGAATGGGGCAGATAGTGGAATGAAGGAGAAAAGTTGACAACCAATGGCAGAAAAATAGCACAGCAGAGATGAGGCAGAGAAGGTGGGCTATAATCTCTAATATAGATGGTCTTGATACACTAACAAAAAGAAGCACAGGCACAGTAGATCAGAAGATAGGGTCCATCGAGATGCTTTGTAATGGAAATATAATTAACCTGAAAGAGGGTTTATAGACTGAAAGTCAAATATAAGAAAACAATGCTCTATGTGACAGGGAACCAGAGAGAAATAGGGGCAACTTGACCAGCACCTGCAGATAGGTTGGAAAAACATGATACTTTTGTGCATTAGAGAACTACTCAGCTATAACAAAGGAAAACCCTGAGGCTTTTGTAGGTAAAGGAATACAACTTGAGATCAAGTCCAGGAGTGAGAAGGTTCAGAACCACTTTGGTAAATAGCAGGTTGTCCCCCAGTCTAAAAACTGAGGGAGATGGTGGGATTCAAAATGTGCGGGGCACCCCGTGGGAGTAAAAGGGGAAGAATAGTCTAAAGGAAAGCAGAGGATATTGTAGACAGTGTATCGGGATTTAAAACCCACATTACTCTCACTGCTCTGTTCAGATGGATTACATTCTGTCCCAGTTTGTCTACATGTACTAGATTTGAGGGCACAGACAGCTATCCTGAAAATAGTGAATATACTATGGTAATCATCCTTAATATCCTACTAACTTAATCTGAAGCTTTGTATAAGTTACACTGTCTTATCATGATTGATCTTCTTTGAATCTGGTTTGTTAGATTGCTGTTTTATACTGACTGATTTTATTTGAATCTGTTATGATTGATAGTACCAAGTCTGAGAGTATAAACAAGAACAGTGAAGATGACCAGATTCACCAGGATACCCACTTTGGTTTGATTATTACCTGCTTTTGAAGTCTTACTATGTCTCCAATGTTTTGTTTTTTTAATATTGTTATGTACTGCTTTATTCAATTATACTATGCCTGATGATGTAGACAATTCTATTGACAATAACAGGAGACATAGTAACCATTATAGATCACCTTACATTGTGGTTTTATGTGAATTTTCATTTCATGTTTTTCTTGGAATTTGGTTTGTTTTGTTTTTCCTTGTAATACAGAAAGGATAGATATACATGTAGAGACTCATACATGCATAGAACTTCTAAACAGTTTGTTAGAACTGATTATATAATGCATGATGAGATGAATAACTACCGTGAAGAAAAAGAGACAGTATAGTACCTAGTGCTGATTCTGTAGTGTCAGGATGTGAAGCCAAGCAATACTGTTATCCTGTGTTCCAGAGTGATTTTAGTCTGTTTTGTTTTGTTTAATTTTAACATACATGAAGGCATGTTGAAAGCTATTTTGAAGAGAATGAGAGACACTATGATACCCATTGTTGACTTTCCTAATGTGTGGTCTTGAAGACCTAAAATGTCTTCTTCATTCTGTTCAGATCAGTTTTATACTGTGTAGTCTTCTATGACTTCACTGTATGTGAAGATATGGGCAAATATTTAGAAGAAAGCAAGAGACAATATGAAAGTGAAGCTCCCTGCTTGTTTTGTTTGAAATTTATGTCTCTTATATTGGTTTCTTATGTTCTTTTTTGTTGTGTTTAATTTTACACTCTTTAAAGTTAAAAAATAAAAATATCAAAGCAGAAAAAAGAGAAAAGAAAGTAACTTGCAAAGCAATGGGTCATGACGCTACTAAGGAAGGTAACGGTGCTGGAGGACAGCTGGGGACATGAAGACCCAGGGCTTCAAGTGGGGTTTACTTCTCTTTGCTTCGTCTACACAACTTTTTTGGTGGTGTTGCCACTTTATTAAGAAAAGGATCATGAAGGGCATATGGATCAACAAAATGGCTGTGGTTAGATGTGGTTTCTGCCTTTGATTATGCTAATTATTGTACAGGCTTTTAAAAAAGTTTTCTTATTTTTTATTAAAAAAATAAAAAAGAAGGAGATTAAGATTAAAAGAGGAGGGGCTGGGGATTTAGCTCAGTGGCATAAGCACCTGCCTTGCAAGCAGGCGGTCATGAGTTCGATCCCTGGTACCGATAAAAAACAAAAAAGACAAAAAAAAAAGATTAAAAGAGGACATAGCAACATAACAACACAGGTCAGAACAGAACAATTTAAGCAACATAGTGTTTCACCACAAGATAACCCGACATAACAGTAGTTACTGTAGTGTTTTGAAATATTTGAGTATAACTTCGTATACTATAGCATCAAACATATCAGGACAGTGTAAAACCATTCAAGAATGAAGGTATTATAGGGTGTTTAGAACCAATTAACAGAAAATGAACAATGTCTTATATATATTATCTCCTTGTCTATAAAAATTTTGTTTATACTATCATATATAATAAAATTGAATAAGATACAACATGATAAAACCGATGGAGACAGCAGAACAAAAGCTTGATGGGACTTCAAAACCAGGTGATACTAAATCAGCACTAGATATTACAATGTCTTGTTTTCTTCAAAATAATTGTTCATACCATCACAGACAATAAAATCAAGCAACCCAGAATAAAACCTTCCAATTAATGAATGAAAACATTATAAGGCTTCAAAGCAATACAATGGGGAATCATGATTACCACATGCTTTTATGTATTCTTACCATTTCTTACACTAGTGAAACTATTGGTATTTACACATGTGAGTTTGATTTATTTAGCTTATGAGTATGGTCTCAAGCTGTGCCCATTTATTTATAAATATCTCAATGTGATCATTCATTATAGCTGAGTAGTACTCCATTGTATAAAAATACCACAACTTTTTTATCCATTCCTCAGTTGAGGACACTTAGGTTGTTTCCAAAATCTGGCTATTACCAATTGTGCTGCTATAAACATGGGCGTACATCTATCACTGGTGGTATGATGTTTTCAGTTCTTCTGCGAATATGCCTAGAAGTGGAAGAGCTGGATCAAATGGGACTTCCAATCCCAGCTTTTGAGAAATCTCCAGACTGCCTCCACAATGGTTGCACCAGTCTACACTCCCCCCAACAGTGCAGGAGTGTTCCTTTTTCCCCAAAGCATTTGTTGTTGGTAGTTTTCTTGATCCTGGCCATTCTTTCAGTAGTGAGATAGAATCTCAGTATGGTTTTAATTTGCATTTCTCTAATGAGTAATGATGATGAACATTTTTTTCATGTATTTATTTGCCATTTGTATTTCTTCATCTAAGAAGTGTGTATTCATCTCAGATGCCCACTTTTGGATTGGGTCTTTGAATTTTGGGGGTTTATTTTTTTAATTCTTTATGTTTTAGACAGAAGTCCTTTGTCTGAGGGAGAGTTCACTAAGATTTTTCCCAGTTTGTGGGTTTTCTTTTCACTATGCTGGAGATTTCATTGACATGCAGAAACTTTTTAATAAGAGGTGATCCCAGTTATTGATTCTGGGAAGTATTTCCCGCGTAGTTTGAATCCTGTTCATGAATTCTCTACCTACCCCTATGTCTTCAAGGTTTTTAACTAATTTGTCTTCCAATAGATTTAGTGTTTCTGTTTTAATATTCAGATCTTTGATCCATTTAGATTTTAATTTAGACATGGTGATAGGCATGGGTCTGGTTTTAGTTTTCGGCATATGGAGAGCCAGTTTTTCCAACACTATTTATTAAAGAAACTGTCCTTCCAGTGAACCTCTTTTGGCCCCTTTATCAAAGATAAGGTGGTTGAGTGTGTTTGCAGTTGTGGTTGTATCTTCTTACCTATTCCATTGCTCTTCGGCTCTGTTTTGATTCCAGTACTGTGTTGATTTTACTACAGATGCTTTGTATTATAACTTCAAGTCAGGGATTGTGATGCCTCCTGCCTTGCCTTTGCTGCTTAGAACTGTCTTTGCTATTCTAGGTCTCTTCTCACTCCAGATGAATTTTAGGAGTGATTTCTGTAGGTCTATAAGGTATATTGATGGCATTTTTATTGAGATTGCATTGAATCTGTATAAGAGTTTTGGGAGAATGGCCATTTTCACAATAATTATTCTTCCTATCCATGAGCAAGGAATATCTTTCCACTTTCTGAGATCCTCTTCAACTTCATTTTTCAGTGTATTATAATTTTCCCTGTATAGGTCTTTCACTTCTTTCATGAGAATAATTCCTAAATATTTTATTTTTTGGTTGCTAGTATGAAGGGTATGGATCCTCTCATTTCTCTTGTCAGTGATTTTGTTGTTAGTGTATAGGAATGCTATTGATTTTTGAGTATCGATTTTGCTACATTGCTCTATTTATTTATTATATGTAGGAGTCTTTCAATGGAGTTTTGGGGGTCTTCTAAGTAGAGTATCATGTCATCTGCAAATAATGATAATTTAAATTCTTTTTTTCCTATCTTTACCCCTTTTATTTCTCTCTCTTTTCTAACTGCTCTGGTTAGTATTTTCCAGTACTATATTAAATAGGAGCGATGATAAGGGACATCTTTGTCTTGTGCCTCACTTTAAAGTAAAGACCTTCAATTTTTGGCCATTTAGTATGATACTGGCAGTTGGTTTGTGATAGATGGCCTTTATTTTATTGAGTAAAGACCATCTATTCCAATTTTCTGTAAGGTTCTTATCAAAAATGAATGTTGGACCTTATCAAAAGCTTTTCCTGCATCTATAGAAATGATCACGTGATTCTTAATTTGGGCTTTATTGATATGATGGATTACATTATTGATTTACGTATGTTGAACCATCCCTGCATACATGGGATTAATCCCACTTGATCATGGTGTAAAATCTTGATGATTTGCTGCATCCTATTTACCAATATTTTATTGAAGATTTTTGCATCTGTGTTCATTAGGGAGATTGGCCTGTAGTTCTATTTTTTAGTTGGGTCTTTCTCTGGTTTTGGTACTAGAGGAATACTTGCTTCCAGGAATGAATTAGGAAGGATTGCTTCCCTTTCAATTTCATTGAAGAGTTTGAGGAGTGTTGGCATTAAGTCTTCTTTGTACTTCTTATAGAATTCTGCAGTGAATTCATTTGGGCCTTTGTAGGTAGGAAATCCATCTGCTTTTCTTTGTAGGTAAGGACTTAATTACATTTTCAATTTCATGAATAGAAATTGGGTTATTCAGCAGTTTTACATCTTCTTGACTTAGCTTTGTTTCTTCATATGTTTCTAGGAATTTGTCTATTTCGTCTGTGTTATCAAACATGAGAGTAGAGGTTTTCAAATAGGTGTTGATGATTTTCTGTATTTCTACAGAGTCTGTAGTGATGTTGCCTCTTTCATTCCTTATTGCATGAATTTGAGCTTTTTCTTTCCTTTTTAAAATATGTTTGGCTAGGGGCTTATCAATTTTATTTATTCTTTCAAAGAACCAAATCTTAGATTCATTGATGCTTTGGATTGTTTTTTAGTCTCTATTGCATTAATTTCTGCTCTGATTTTTATAATTTCCTCCCTTCTTTTGGCTTTGGGATTGATTTGCTCTTCTTTTTCTAGATATTTGAGGTGTAGCATCAGATTACTTATTTACATTCATTCTGTTTTCCTGATGTGGGAACTCAGCACAATAAATTTTCCTCTGAGGACAGCTTTCATTGCATGCAACATATTCTGGTAAGTTGTGTATGTATTTTCATTTGTTTGTAGGTATTATTTAATTTGTTCTTTAATTTCCCCTGTGACCCACTGATTACTCAAGAGTGTGTTATTCAGTTTCCATGTATTTGTGGGATTTTCGCAGTATCTTTTGTCATTAATTTCTAATTTCATGGCACTATGATCCGATAACATGCAAGGGATAATTTCAACTCTTTTGCATTTATTTAAATATGTTCTATGAGCTAATATGTGGTCCATTTTAGAGAATGACCCATATACTGCTGAGAAGAATGTGTATTCTGATGTTGTTGGATAGAACACTCTGTGTATGTCTATCAAGTCCATTTGTTCACAGGTGTGATTCAGTTCTGTTATTTCTTTGCTGATTTTCTGTCTGGTTGATCTGTCCCTTGCTGTCAATTTTGGTTTTTCATTTCTGTTAATATTTGTTTTATATAACTGGGTGCTCTGGAATTTGATGCATATATATTTAAGATTGTTATCTCTTCCTCTTGAAGTTTTCCCCTAACCAGTATGTAATGACCTTCTTTATCTCTTTTGATCATTATTGTTTTGAAGTTCACATTGTCTGCAAACAGAATAGCTACCCCCACTTATTTTGGGGTTCCTGTTGCATGAAGTATTATTTTCCATCCTTTGACTTTCAGTCTGTGAGTATCTTTTTGGTTTAAATGGGTTTTTTTTTTAGACAGCATACGGTTGGATGTTGTTTCTTGATCCATTCTGCCAGTCTGTTTCTTTTAATTGGTGCATTGAGACCATTTACATTAATAGTTATAACTGTTATATGTTGGTTTATTGTTGACATGTTATTTTTCTGCTGTTGCATCTTTATCTTTCTGTTTGTTTCATTGTCTGCTTTGGTTTGTGGTTTTTTCCTAAGTGTTCTAAACTGTCTTTCAGTATTCTTTGCAAGGTTGGCTTGGTGATCATGAAGTTCTTCAGCTGTTCTTTGTCATGGAAGTATCTTATTTCTCCATTGATTTTGAAGGACAATTTTTCAGGGTACATAAGTCTAGGTTGGAAATCATTTTCCTTTAGGATCTGAAATACTTCACTCCATGCTCTTCTTGACTTTATTGTTTGTGCTGAGAAGTCTGCTGTAATTCTGATAAGTTTTCCTTTATAGGTGATCTGTCTTTTCTCTCTGACAGCTTTTAATATTCTATTCTTTTGTTCAATTTCTGGGATGGCCATTATTATGTGTTTAGGTGTAGTTTTATTTTGGTTATGGCTATTTGGAATTCTATATGCTTCATTGATCTTGATATCAGTTTCCAATCTCACTTTTGGGAAATTTTCAGCTATTACTTCTCTAAATATCCTCTTGACATCCTTTATTTTGTCCCCTTCTTTTTCATTTATCCCTATCAATTGAATGTTGTTTTTCTTTGCATCATCTTGAAGCTGTTGAATTGCTATTTCCTGATTCCTTAGTTTTTAAAGCTCTTTTCTTTCCTGTCCACTAGCTGCAATCTTGTCTTCGAGGTCTGAAATTCTATCTTCATTTTCATTGAGTCGGTTTTTACAACTTTCTTTTTTTTTAAATTTTATTTAAGGAGAAAAAGAAAAAAAAAAACAGAAAAAGGGTACAAGTTATATAGAATTTCAGAAAAAATAAACAGTAGGAAACCACTAGTTAATAGATTACATATTGTTATCTTAGAAATAGTTGTTCAAGTTACAAAATTAAAGCATATAAAGTGGAGTTTCAAACAGTGAGACTGCAAACAGTTCTGTTCAATGATCCAACAAAACTCAGTAATATGGTTATCTATCTCATACACTTAAATATACAAGCAGTTATATCCTTTAGAGCACTTTCTTTTCCTTTCTTTTGTATAATGACAATTACACATTTTGAGTTTTATTACTCCCACAGTTCTTATTACTTTTTTTTTTTGAAGAAAGTAAAACCAAATGTGACATAACAGAACAGAGTCAGTCAAGTCAAAAGGATGGACATAATACATAATGTAAAAACAAAATACAAGGTGATCAACAGTGGTTACCATACTGCCTCTTGCTATCTTAAAAAGAATTGCCTATACCATCAGTTATAATAAAATTGAACAAAATAGTAAAGAATAGGGCTGGGGATTTAGCTCAGTGGCATAAGTGCCTGCCTTGCAAGCATGCAGTTGTGAGTTTGATCCCTGGTACTGATTAAAAAAAACCCAGTAAACAATAAAACCAAAACTTTGGAGACATTACAGGACTTTAAAAGAAGATAATAGTCAACCCGAATGGGCGTCATAATGAATCTTGTTGTCTTCACAGTTGTTGCCTATACTTTCGAACTTGGTACTATCAAGCAAAGCAGAATAGGGGAAAATCAGTCAAAACAAGATGGTGAGGGCAATACAGGGTTTCAAATCAAGTTAATAGGAAATCAAAGTGGGTACTATAATATATCCTGCTATTTTTTATTTTTCCCTTAATTAAAAAGATAAAAATAAAAAAGTAAATAATTAAAAAAGGAGATTGAGATAAAAGAGGGCATAACAACAAAACAGAGCAGTTCAAAACATAACCATTTAAGCAAAATAGTGTTTCATCACAAGATATCTTGACATAAAAGTAGTTACCATAGTGTCTCTTTCCTTGAAATCTTTGAGTATAAATTCAAATACTGTAGCACCAAACATATCAAGACAATGTAAAACCATTCAAGAGAATGATAGTATTACAGGGTATTTAGAACCAACTATCAGAAAATGAACAATGATTTCTGTATAATCTCCTTATCTATAAAAGTTTTTGTTTATATTATCACATATAATAAAATCCAATGAGATACAACATGTTAAGACTGATGGAGACAGAAGAATAAAATCTTGATAGTACTTTAAAACAAGATGATACTAAATCAGCACTAGCTATTATGATGTCTTGTTTTCTCCAAAATAGCGGTTCCTACCATCCAACCTTCTCTGCCTCATTTCTGTTGAGCTCTTTTTCTGTCATTAGTTGTCAGTTTGTCTTTTTCATTTTGCTTTCTGATCCATTCATTGTGGTCTCTCTGCCACTATTTCTCGAATCTTGGTATTTTTCTTTTTTAGAATATCCTGCAGTATTTTCTGTAGAATTGAATTGGTGGTTGCAAATTCCCCTACTTCCTCTTTATCCTGGAAGCACCTTGTTTTCCATCAATTTCTAGGGACAGTTGTGCAGGATATATCAATCTTGGCTGGAGGTTATTATCTTTCAAAGCTTGAATTATTTCCCCCCACGCTCTTTGTGATTTGATGGTTTGTGCCGAGAAGTCTGCTGTAATTCTGATGGCTGTTCCCTTGTACGTGATTTGTTTCTTGTCTCTGACAGCTTTTAATATTCTGTTCTTATATTTGATTTCTGGAATTTTAATTATTATATGCCTGGGTGTAGCTCTGTTTGGGTTGTAGGTGGCTGGGGTCCTGTATGCCTCATACATCTGAGTATCTTTACCTTTTGCTCAATTAGGGAAATTCTCCTGGATTATTTTTGTGAATAGCTTTTGTAGTCCATTTGTTTGTGTCCCTACTTCTTCTTTTATGTTCTTAATTCTTAAGTTATAGATCCTATCATCTTCTAGCCTTTGTATTAGTGCTGTTTGTTTACTTGTTGTTTTTAAGTTTTTCATTTCATGCTCCCACATTACAAATCTGCCCTCCAGTTCAGATAATCTATCCTTAGTTTCTTTCAAGCTGTTATGCCAGCTTTTGATAGAGTTTTTAGTTTTCTGGTAATCTCTTTGAACCTGCTTCACGTATTCTATGTTTTCTCTATTTTCTCCATCAAACAATTCTCCCCTTTTTTTCTGTTCTTCCTTTCTACCATCTGTTTCTTCTTGGGCGATGCTTAGCATTTCTCTAACTATTCTATTTATATCTTGCTTTATTTCGTTAAATACTTTACTTTCGAACTTGTCTATGAGGCTCCAGAGATACCGCTTTATGTCTGTCTATTGGTGCCGTGTCTGATATTGCATGTTTTCTGTCCTCATTCTCCTTTGCGTTTCCCTTTCCTGGATCAGTGTTCTCAGGACTGGGGACTGAGGACCCTTTCTTGCTGCTCCCTCTTCTCATACTTTTTGTTCCTTCCATACAAACGTATATAGGAGCCCAAGTTTTTTTCTTTGTTGGTAACAGTTTGTTTGAATCTGCTGGCTAGGTGTTCCCGCCCACTGCAGTACACTAGGGAGACCAAGACCTGGGCAGCCTCTGCTGGGCCTGCCCCTCCAGGTCAACATATTGAAGGCTTCACTGGTAGGGTGCACCGCCAGGTGTTGGGACCTGGTTTGGGCTAGCCTACTGGGTCTTAGTCTGCAGTGTCACCGAAGCCAAGCACTCCGCACCAATCCGGCTTGAGAGGAGAATATGTGACTAAAGTCATTGTAGCGTCCTGTTCCAGCTAGTCTGCCTGGTCCCAGAATGTCCTTTGATGGAGGCTCCCACTCTATGGAAGGGTCCCTGTTCCTCTCACTCACTGCAGTTCAACTCTCAACTCCATTCGCTCATTCCCGCTCTCAGAGCTTTCGTGCATCTCTCTCCCTGCCATGCCAAGTTGGACGCAGCAGCGGCAGCAGGAAATTCAAATCGCGGCTTCAGTGGTGCGGGTTCCAGCTTCCCGCACTGAGATTTTATCTGTTCCTGTTATAGCACTGGGATTGCATTTCTAGCTGGTTTCTCTCAGCTTCATTCGCTCCTGGGTTGGCAGGGTATATCTCCCTTTGTTTAGGACTCCTCGCACCGCGCCATTCCTGGATACTAAGCTGGGTAGCTCAGAGAGCATCCGTAGCTGTTGTTATCTATCCGCCATGTTCTCCTGGAAGTCCCTTGAATTCTGATTTTTACAACTTTCAATGGAATGTTTGATTTCCTATATAACTTTTTGTAACTGCTTTATGTATTCTGTTTGTTTCTTATATTGTTCATCCAGGGATTCTATCTTTTTGTCTAGTTCTTCTAATTTTTTAACTGTGTCTTCTTTAGATATGTTCTGCATCGCTTTAATTTCTTTTATCATTTCTTCTTTTACTTGGGAGATTATTTCTTGCCTGAATTCCTTTAAAGCTTCTCAGAGTTGCTTTTCTATTTCAGTTGCTATTATATCAGGTATTTTAGGTGTGTGGCATATATTTTCTTCTATGTATATAACTCCTAAGGTTTCTTGGGATTTGACTGCAGGTTTGAGATTGTATTTTGGTCTTTCATTTTATCATTTTCCTATATTTCTGTGTTTCAAGTATTATTCCAAGGCTTCCCCAGGGCCTGTTGGAAATCCTGTTCGATGCCCTCAGCTCCTACAACTCTGGCCGCACAGTTCCTCGGATTGAGAGGGTTACTGGAGGTGGGACAGGCAGGCCCATGCCCTTAAGGGCAGGTTGAGTGTGTCAGGAAGCTGTGAAGTTCTTTGGCTGGTGGGAGCAATGATCCCAAACTCCCAGGTTCAGAATGGTGGAGGCACACTCACCTCAGTCTGCCCAGTCTCCAGAATTTAGGGCGCAGGCAGGCCCAAATCCCCAGAGTCCACCAAGCATGGTAGGAAGTGGGGAAGCCAGCACAGGTCGGCTCAAGATCCGCTGAGCTGGTCCAATGCAGCAGGAAGCCACGAAGTTCCCAGGCTAGACCTGGAGTGAGGATCCTTAACTTGCTGGTCTCGGTGGATGTTGTGGGGACACTCACCTCAGGCAGTCTTGCCTCTGGGACCAATGGCGCTGGCAGGCTCAGGACTCCAGAGTTCACCAAGCATGGTAGGGAGCGAGGAAGTCGACGCAGGCCGACTCAAGTCCTACTGAGCTGATCCAGTGCAGCAGGAAACCACGAAGTTCCCAGGCCCAAAGTTTTCTTATTTTAAGGAGAAGAAAACAAAGCAAAACAAAACAGAACAAACCAAATCAGAATAGAACAATGCAAGCAACACAAGACTTCAAAACAAGACAATAAGAAATCAATACTGGCAACCATAATATCTCTTGTTTTCTTTGAAATAGTTGTCCATACCTTCACACACTATAATATCAAACAAAACAAAATAGTATAAAACCAATCAAAGAATGAATGAAATCAAAAGAATGAAAGCGTTATGGTACTTCAAAACAAGACAGGGGGAAATCAACAATGGCTATCATAATGTCTCGTGTTTTCTTCAAAATAGCTGTCCCTATCTTCATACATAATGAAATTAAATAATACAACACAGACACAAACCAATCAAAATAAAAGAATGTGAGCATTACAGGACTTCAAAACCATATAACAGGAAATGAACAGTGGTTACTGTTCATTAAATCTCGTTTTCTTTAAAGCAGTCATCCATACTATTATACATAATGAAATCAAATAAAATACAACAGAATAAAACCAATCAAAACAAAAGAATGAAAGCATTATAGAATTTCAAAACAAAATGATAGGAAAGCAACAATGGCTACCATTCTGTCTCATTTTCTTCAAAATAGCTGTTCAAAGAATTACATATAATAAAACCAAACAAAACAGAATAAAACCAATTAAACAAAAGAATGAAAGCATTATTGATCTTCAAAACAAGATAATAGGAAACCAATCATGATTGCCATACATCCTATTATATTCAAAATAGCTGCTGATACCATGAGATACAGTAAAATCTAACAGAGCAAGACAGAACAAAACCAAATCTAAAAAAACTATGAAAACAATACAAGAAATCAAGACAAGACAATAAGAAATTAACAGTGATTACCACCTTCTCCTCCTTGGTGTTTATTTCTCTATGACTTTTATGATCTCATTGTGTTTTTGGATCCCAGTAAATCCTCCTGTTTTTATGCTAGCATTCACCCATATGAGTTCAAACCATTTTGCCCATGAACATGATCTCCAGATGCATTCTTTTACCTACTAGCCTTGAGATTATCCTACATTATAGCTGGGTAAGCTTTCCATTGTATGAAAATACGTCATCTTTCTTATTCATTCTGCAGTTGTTGAACAAGTTACCCTTGCTTTTCTCTGGTCTCCAGTCACATGGAATAATTGTTTTCTCTCCTTTGATTTTCAGTCTATGAATTTCCTTTCTAGTTACTATGTTTCTTGTATACAGTATATTGATTGATCTTGGTTCTTGATCCACTCTCCCTGTGTTTGTTTTTATTGCTGGTCTGAGGCCGTCTACATTAATGGTTACAACAAGTGTACATTGGTTTGTCTCTGCCATGCTATCCTCCTGCTGCTGCTCTCCACTTTTCCCTTCATTCAACTGCCTGTCCTGTTTGGCAGTCAATATACTGGAACTATGGTCATCTTTATAGCTCTCTAGAATATACTTTAACACTCTATATAGGGTTAGTTTGGTGGTCATGAATTCCTTCAGTTGTTCTTTATCATGGAAGTATCTTATTTTTTCACCAGTTTGAAAGATAGTTTTTCAGGGTACATCAATCTGGGTTGGAAGTTCTTTTCTTTTAGGATTTGAAACACTTCGCTCCAAGCTCTTCTTGACTTGATGGTTTGTGTTGACAAGCATTGTGTGACTCTGATTTCCCTTAAAGGCTATCTGTTTCTTTTCTCTAACAGCTTTTAATATTCTGTTCTTGTACTGAATTTCTGGGATCTTGATTATTATATGTCTGGGTGTAGATTTATTTTGGTTATGGCTAGTTGGAATCCTATAGGCCTCACTTATCTGTGCCAGATCCTTTCCTCATGTTTGGCAAGTTTTCTGCTCTTCTGTAAATAGCCTTTTTACAAAATGCATTATGGTAGCTATTGTTGATTTCATAAGATTTTGAAGTCCTGTGTCACTTATACTGGTTTATTTTGATTGGTTTTATTCTGCTTTATTTTCCTGGGCTTTATCCTCCTTAAAATAAAAAATAGACTTTTTATTTCATTTGTGCTGACCCTTGCTTCCTCACTGACACCTATCACTCTTAAATTACTTTTCTTTGTGTTGTCTTGTAGCCCTTGAATTGTTATTTTCTGATTCCTTGTTATTTTTAAGAGATCTTTCACCATGGCTAGCTGCAATCCTGTCTTCAATGTCTGAAAGCCTATCTTCAGTCTCTTTCAAGTGGTTTTGCCAATTTTTGATTGACTTTTTAATTTCTCAGATCTCTCTTTGAATCTGTTTGATGCATTGTAATTCCTTTCTGGATTGTTCATTCAAGGTTTCCATCATTTTCCGATGCTCCTCTTTTGTATCTATGTCTTCTTTAGGTATGCTGAGAAATTCTTTCATTATGTTTGTGATTTCTTCCTTTACCTGTAACATTATTTCTGATTTGACTGCTTTTACAGTCTTATGAAGTTGTTTCTTTACTTCAGTTGCTATCCTCTCAGAGATTTCAGGTGTATGACTTTCATTTTCTTCCATGACTGTATCTCTCAGACTTGTTCTGTGTGGGCTGGAGGTCTGAGATTGACTTTTGCTCCATTGTCTTGAAATTCTCCTGGATTCCCCCCAATAAGCTGGTTATGGGATCCCAGGCACTTCCCACATTGGCTGCTCCTCCGCAGTAGAGAGGAATAGGACAGCACCTGGGTTCCTCTGACCAGGTTTACAGGGAGGTAGCAGGGCATGGGGCAGGCTTCTCTAGACCTATCAGCTACACTGGGGCTTCCCCGATGGCTGAGGGTATGCAGTGGGGCTGCTTCTCTCAGCCTGTGTGTCTACTTCAGGACTCCTGTGATGGTGGCAGGCATACAGTGAGGGGTGTGTTTGTCTGATTCTCCTGGTGGGTGATGGCTGCCTGAAAGAAGCAATGGTGGCCTTTGGGTACACAGTGATTACCTGGCTGTGTGTCCCTGCTCCCACTGGCTGCCCACAGAAAGCAAGCCTTCTGATGGTGGCAGCCAGCAGGCAGAAGCAGATATTATGAAGGCTTTTTAAGGGCAAAATGCTTTCTGAATTTCACTAAGAAGGTTAAAAACAGACAAGACTGGTACTCAAACTTCATGACCAAGATTGATTCTCCCATTTTATGGAAATGGCTAACTTGATAAATTGTTTCTAAATAATTATTATGACTCTAACTCACTTCTCGTTATTTGTCTCCTAATTCTTAGAACCTGCCATCATTTCTTCATCATTGTACTTTCAGGAAAATTATTAATTCAAAACAAGAAAGCTTTCACAACATGTTGGAGATCCATGGGATATATGACTTTGTTTGTACCCAGTATCCATTGCAGTGAGCCCTCTGCTAGGCTTGGCCTCTCCTCTCAGGACACAGTGTACGTGGACGTTGAAGAGAGTCACTTTATCCTCATTCAGTTACTGTTCATCTCCTATTTCTTCCAGATATGTTCTACTTTCCTTTGAGATTTCAGAAATAGACAGTACTGTACCATTTTATAGACCTAAGTCCTATTTCCAACTAATATGTACAACTTTGTTGCTTTTTGTGAACCCATAACACCATCAGTAACATAAAAGGAGAGCATATGGATTTCTAAGCTCCTCTAAACTAAATCTTCTCGTGTTTTTTTAAGGGCATGTGTGACTACGCAGGTAACTTGGGGAGGAGCTCAGAAGCAGAAGAATTGTTACACATTTGGGGTCTGATTGGCACAAATGCATTAGCTAAAGAGCTATTTGGGTTATAGGAACCTGGTAGGCACAGCAGATATCAAACATTCAGTGACAGTAGGAAATAAATATTCTATACCTCCATGTCTTTCTTTCATACTAGATTCAACCAGGTAACCTGCACCAGGATCCTGGTGCCCTGGAAGAAGCACCCTATTCATCTATGAGGATCCATAGTCATCACTAAGACAAAAAAAAAAAAAGTAGAGTAATCACTGCTCATCCATATCATCTTGCCTATTTATAATTGGCAGGGAGATTATCTTCCACCCAGTCACATGTGTCAGCCCTCCTGGAGTTCGTTATCAGGCAATAGAGATATGGTAAGAGATAAAAACAGCCTTCCAGTGTTTATCAGTTCTTGGCATTTACCCTAATCACAGAGCCTTCCAACTTACATAAAGCAGGCAGTACACTCTGAGACTATTGGGAAGCAACTCATTTCATCTAGGAAGAGATAACTACATCCCCAGAGTGCTCTGTGGCAGGGTGGAGCCTGGAATTAAGATACAGAACTAGTTTCTTTTTTAAAATTTTATTTTAAAAAACAAAACATAGAAAAAGAATAGAAATGATACAGAACTTTTAAAAAAGTAGGAAATTAACACTAGTTAATATATGGCATATTGTTATCTTAGAAATAGTTGTTCAGGTTACAAGATCTAGGCACAAAAATAACTCAACAATGACAGCACAAACTTCTCTTTTGATGAATTAACATAGGTTGATAGTAATCTATCTTGCATACTAATATATATATACATACTTTTATATATGTTTACCAACATACATATAATTTTTCCTTTCTTCCTTTTTTCTCTTCCCTTATCTCCCTCTTGTTCTTTCCTTTCTATCACATTCTTTCCCTTTCACTATGTATAATATCTATTGTACGTTTTGGATTTTATTCTTTCAGCATTTTATTTATTATTTTTTTACTCACTAGGGAGACCATATGATAGAGAGCTAATTTCTTGATGATGTCCTTTGGGTGAGTTCAATTTATCTGGGCCATGACAAATGATCCATAGGATTGCGATAGACATTTCAGAGTAGTTGAATACCACAAGGCAAAGTGTGAAGGCAGAAAAAAGTAAATCGGGGAAAATGCAGATGGCTAAGGCGATCGTCTATGGATCTGGGAATCAGTCCATCTCAGGGGCATCTTCAGCATGCTTTCGATGTTTCGTTCTGATTTTCTCAGCCCTGTGCGTGTTCTGTCTTTATCTCATACATTTGAGAGAAGAAATGTTATAGAATCTTTGAGCCTCTTTCATTGTGAAAGGAACGAAAATATGCCTTAGAAATAGTCTGTTCAGCTCCTTCATGTTACAGCTGATAAAACTGAGGCCCTGAAATGGGAAAGAATTTTCCTAAAGTTGTTAGAAAATCCAGTGTGATATGGGAAAAGAAGTAGAATCTCAGTGATGTCTGACCTTGTGTATAATGATCAGTGGACAGGACAGCTGTCACAGCAACTCTGGTGCGATTTGTTCTTTTCTTTGATTCCTCTGACCTACCTTTCACACCTTCTGCTGCTTTTTCTATTGGGTTGTCCAGATTATTTTAATTGAATTATGAGTGTTTCTTGTATAACAAAAATTCATCATTTGCTCTCATAAATGTAGTAAATATTTTTGGTGAGCTATTAACAATTGTTCTATTTTGCATATGTAATATTCTTACCTTGAAAATATTTTCAATGTTTATAAAATCACAGTTTTATTCACTTATTTATTTATTTACCTTTTTGAGACAGGGTTTCACTATGCAGTTCAGGCTGGCTTTGAACTCACCTTACAGCCCAAGCTGGACTTGAACTTACAGTAATCCTTCTGCATCAGCCTCAGTTTTATTATTCTTGAGACGTATTTCTCAATGGAGGGTTTTAGATTCAAGGGTAACTAGGATCCTGGTATCCTTTTCAGTGCAAATCTCTCAATATATTTCCTCCAAAACTGTACAACTCACAAGATCAAAAAAAAAAAGATCATAAATATCATTCCTTCAGAAGAATTGGAAATCTGAGCACAATGAAGTTTTACACACAAAAACAACTTTCAGTGGACTTGGAAATGTGCTTAGTAAGTGTGAAATAGTGGTAGAGTCCTGGTGGATCAGCGCATGTGCTGGAGTTGCTGTGACCCAGTACCAGCACCGTTCTAGTGTTCACACTTTATACAACCAGAGCACATCTATTACCACCAGTAAGTGAACATTAGCGCATAATTACTGTTAACACCCATGTTTTACTTACATTGCCTACTTTTTACTTAATGTCTTTTCACTTTAGGATCCCATCCAGGAATATCCCAGTACTCTGAGTTGTCATGTTTCCTTAGGTTCTTCCTTGACTCTGATTGTGTTTTAGACTTTCTTAGTTTTTGATGCCTTTGACTATTGTGAGCAGCACTGGTTAGGTATTTTATAGAATATCCCTCTGTTGGAATTTGACCTTTTTCTCCACAGTAGACTGGGATAATGGGATTTTGGAGAAAGACCCTTAGTCTCATCACATTATGTTCATGGTACCTGTATTACTGTGAGTTCACACTGATGATGATAATACGGAACACCCCCCTAGGGTGGTGCCTGTCAGATTACTGCACATTAAAGTCACCCTTCTCACTTATCCTTCCATATTGTACTCTAAGGAAAGAAGTCCCCAAGTTTAACCATAATGAAGATGCAGCACTCCTTAAATGTGAAGTATCTGAAATGTTTATAATTATCCTGTAAAGGAAATTTGTCTAGTTCCCTCTATGTACTTACCCAATTGTCCAATTGTAGGATTAGGAATGTAGCTCAGTGCCTAGGATGTATGAGGCCCTGGGTTCAAAAGTTGTAAGAAAGATATATACAGTGTAGACTCAGTCATGTTTATTGTATATTTTTGCATTGTTACTTGTTGAAATAGAGGGAAATATTTGAATGCTGAAAGCTATAGTTCTCAGTAGGGACATGACTTAACCTAGATAAGGACCATATATTACAGCAGATAACTTTATGGTTTAGAAAGTGTAGGAAATGCAAGGAGAGTAAGAGAGAAGCACAGTAAGGATGGGAGGTTTTGTAACAGAAGGGCAGGCCAAGAAAGGCAGACCAAAGGGCATAAAATAAGCCAACATATAAAAAACCAAAAAAAGTCCCATAGCCTTAAATATACGCGTCAATAAAAATGAAATATAAAAATGAATGAACTAATTATTTACTGTGGAAAGGCATGAAAAGTACAGAATAAATAAAAGGAAATCAATAATAGGACAAACACAGATTCACAAGGTTGAGAACAGAAAACAGTATATTGAATTGGTAACTCAAAAGTGTACTGCCAAAAGGTTTTCAAAATGCACACAAGAGTAGCTAATGAAATTAACACAAAAAGGAAAAAAGACTTTAAATACATATACAATGGAGCTGTCAGCACTGAAACAGGAAAAAGAAATCCTGAGGCAACTGCAGCTTTGTTTTTTTCCTCACTTCTGGTTTCTACACTGAACAAATGTCCCAGGAACAAAGAAGATGGACAAGGGATGTGGCTGTTAGGTGTCACCTACCTGGGCATTTTGGAGGCAAGGCCCAAGACACCCATCTGCTCTGTGTCTCTAATGTGCAGCAGAGAATTATAATAGTCAAGGCTCACAGTGAATATTTCAGTTTATCTAAGCACAGGTACAAACAAACATTACAAGGGTGAGAGAGCATACTGCCTAAGTAACTGGTCTGTTAATTCAATCAAAAAAGTCTCATCCCAAGTTTTAACCTGTACAGCGTTCAGAGAGGCCAGGCCAGAGCTAGTGGAGAGGAGAGCACGCACTGCAGATGTACAGAGGAAAGGCACAGGGCATCTCGAGTCAACCTCTTTCTACTGGATTTGCGAATGGACCGTGATGGAGGCCAAATCGGCATGTGTTAGACTGTTTATACTTGAGTTTCTTTCTTCTTCACCTCTCCCCAGTTCTCCGTTCTTCTTTGAATGACCCTGTGCCATGAGTCATTTGATTGCCCTGGAATTACTACTGTTGTCTTGGTTTCTGGTTTCTGGTTCAGGCCAAATCCTGTTGACCCAGGAATACAGAGAATGGTCAAAAGGCCAACACGAGGCCTGCAATGAGAGAGAAAAAGACCTGAAACAAGATGTATGGCTACAGTTCATGCTCTCGTGACCCACACAGACACACCCAGAAGTGTGCTTTAATACTCTCCTGGGTATCCCTCAGTCTAGTCAAGCTGACAATCAGCAGTGACCTTCACTGGGAAGCACAGCACCTCATGGAGTCCTAGCAAGAGTCAGTTTTGGATCCAGGAAACTGTAAGGGATTTGAGTATTTCAAATGATAACTAGGAAATCTGAATCCCCGTTAGAAGACGTAGAGCACTGAATGCAGAATCACAGTTCAGTGCTGGTCTCCATGGAGCTCCTCCATGCTAACAGTGAGCCCACAGATGCTCTGCTAAGATGCCAGAGGGCCTTGGGGGTGGCAGATATCCTGATTGTTTGACTCACACTTACCTTATTTTGATAGCATGTGTACTGATTGCATGGATCTCTGCATAAATTTTAATTTAAAATTATTTTTAATTTTAATAATTAATTATTTTTATTTTAATACTGTGATTCACTTTTGTTTCCCTAGTAACGAAAGCTTTCCTGTACCATGTTCACGTGCACAGCTGCCTTCTGCTCTGAAATGTCCACATGGTTTACTCACTGGTAGGAAACAGTTACCCATACCATCTGTGAAATTTTCAACCTCTATGATCTCTGCTGGTAAAAATTTCTGCCAGTGGTGATTCACAAAGCACGTATGTGTGGCTCAGCTGAAGATACTACTTCATGTTTTCTATCAAGTTGCTCCTCTTCCATGTGAGTTCTTTGAGATGCCTAATCAAAGTGAGATTATGAACATCATACTAAAGAGAAGACAGCTCAAAGGAAAAATACTGTATGCTTCCACTTACATGAGCCAGCCAGAAAAATCAAGTTCCTGAGATAGATACTAGCATAAGGGTCATGTGAGTCTGGGGCCAGGTGGATAATGTGCTGGTGCTATTTAATGGACATAGAGTTTTAATTTGTGCAGAAGAAACTATGGACATAGACAGTAGTGATGTTGGACAGTGATGTAAATGCTCTTCCTGACAGTTGCACAGTAAATTTTGTTATTGCATTTGAAAAGTTGCAATTAACTCTGCACCAGTTGTAGAAGTTTTCAGCTTACTGAGGCACACGTTGGTTGAGTAGGAAAGACAGAGACTATGGCTTACTGGAGAGGGTATCACCAGCATGATTTCTAACAATAAAGGCTCCCAAGGCTTCATGGGCTTCCGTTGCTACCTAGGGCTTTCCCAGCTTTCAGTAGCCACCTGACTGTTACTGCTTTAACTTGGACACCAGATCAGTTGTTGTATTTGTGCTGCCAAAGTAAGCATGGACCAGACCAATTTTAAATACACGTCATAAACAGGGGCAGGTTGGATGATCCTATATGATCCAAATTGTCATTCTGATAAGTGTCCTTTTTTTCCTGTCCTGCTCTTAAACTCTAGATATGGAGTCCAACTTCCTCCAAAACATTTCTCCAGAGTCTTAAGGAACTTCCTGCATGAGTTCTCTGCTATGTTTTATGTCATGTTATTGTTCCATATTGTATCACCTTGGTCTACACTTTCAAGGCTACAGAAGATTTAAAGCAACTTTTGATAGTTCTAGTCTATGTTTTTTATTTTAAGAAAGTTGTAGTACTTTTTTGTTATATTTTCAGTGTTGTCAAAGAATTGTGGATAGAATACAGTAAATATACTTTTAAGTTCTCCTTTTTGGTGCTCTCAAGATCTCATTTTCCCAGGGTTTGCTAACTTTGTGCACTGTATTATTTTTCAAGTATTTTTTCCTTCTTTGTTCCAGGATGACTTTTCCTTCTGCCATTAAGACAGCATATCTAGGATTTATTCATAATTCATTCTCTGTTTTTCAAGTCACTGATTTCTGCTTTCATCTTTATTAATGCATAAAGTCTCTTTTTAGTTTGAAGTACTTTTCAAACTTCATTAAATCCTGTTCTGATATCAAATTATATCTCATCCTATCTTTAGCTTTCCTTTTTCTGCTTTCCCTTTTTGTGTTTTAGACACATATCTTGATCCTTTTGTTTTCTCTGTATCTGTGATATGGTGGATGGGAAAAAGGTTCTGTTCTTTAATTCATAAGGAAGCCCTGTGTTATCAGATTCTTACTTATACTCTGAAGCTTTGAATTGAATTGTTCCTGGTATTTTCTGGAGAGACATGTGAGGAGAATTGATGAGATTAGGAGACACTGTAGGAAGTTTCCATTTAAGATAATTTTAGCTTTCTCCCCACAGTCTCTGTTGGAGACAAATAATTGCTGCTTTGGGGACAAAAAGATTGTGTAGGTGGGAGATTAGACTCAGAGTGATGCCACGCAGCTTTCATGGCTTCTGTTTGATGATTTTGTATTTGTATCTATGTTCTTCCTATTAAAAATAAGGGTATTCTTTCTCTTTCCCCTTCCAGACACCATTCCCTATGGCAGTTTGGGATTTTAGAACAGAATTATTTAAAATACATTTTCAGGTCCTCTTCATTCCAGAATCACAGTCCTTGTTGTTATAAGTATCTAGAGGCTCACAGTGGAAACAGTCTCTTTTGTGGTCAGTTTATGGCAACGAATGCATATGTCTTAGTTACTTTTCTCATTGCTGAAGCAAAATTCCTGATACCCAAAGTTAAAGAAAGAAAGTTTTATTTTGGCTCACAGATTGTAGAGGTTTCAGTCCATAGTCTCCTGGCCCCAAGGCAGGATAGTACGGCGGAGGGGCATTTCAGAGAAGAAATAGAGTGTGGTGGACAAAAGACAGCAAATCTGTAAAGTAGTAAGTAGCAAGTTGCAAGAGGCAATAGCAGCCCTCTTTCTGTTGCTTATAATCTATCCAGGCTACCTGCCTTTAGAGTAGTACTCACACCAGTGTGGGGCACCCTGAATCCTAGCATCACACCCTGAATCAGTCCCAGCATCACATTTTTAATCCCAAAATCACATATTCTAGATCCAGCTATCTCTGAAAACCCGACCTATGTCAGCATAAGTGTTTGAAAAGTATTTAGATACAAGCCATAACAGCATATGTCAAACTAAAAGAATCTTTTGGCCCATTCAGAGTATTCCCAAAAATGTACATCTACAATTTTACATAGTATCTATATCTATATCTATATCTATATCTATATCTATATCTATATCTATATCTATATCTGGTATATCTGGCATATTTATATATATATATCTGGTATACCAAAAAGGTATATATATGTGTAAAAGTGTGTATTTTCACTTGTATCTCCTTTTAATATATTAATAGATTCATCAGCAGTGGCAATTATTTCTTAATGTTTATTAGGAGTTGTAGCTTTTTAAAACTTCCTTAGGAAAATTTTCAATTAAAAAAGTACTTTGCTGTTTTAGTGGATTTCATGAAAAAGCCCAATAAGGAAACTAACATTCCTGTTCTCCAGCAGTCATTCCTATCATCACTGAAGCACATTAAATTCCTCCCATCCCTTAAAAAACATCGCTATAGCTCACCTCATGTTCCAGGTCCAGCCTCAGCTCTTACTGTCTTATACTTGCAGACTCCTTGAAAATGTTGCTGTTTTCCATTCTCCAAGTGGGAACATAACTCAGATATATTGATCTTTCCTCATCAAAATCAGTAAGAGAAGTTCACATTTGATGAGCTTTGGGCATATGTGAGCATATGTTGTCATGAACTTTATACTACTTTTGACATTGATTTGCTATATTTTGTTCTGAAACAATTTGGCTTCCATAAATTTGCACTCTTTTCTGTGACATATCTCTATGATTGCTGCTTCTCATCTATAATAGTACATATTTCACTCATTCTGAAATAGATTGAAGTACAAAGTTGTATCTGGCAGCATTTAAACTTTGGCATCAAGAAACACCACACTTTTAGAGTATGAGAACTCAAAAACCCACCAATTAAATTGTATGCTTTGCAATGAATCTCTTCCCTACTCTGTGCTAATTTTTTTTTCAAAATGCAGGAAACTTTGTGATGAACTGTAAGTGATTGTGAATGTTTCTTGGGGCTTGTGGCAGCAGAAGTAAGTCTCTGACATCATATGCCTATATAAAGTTCCAGAGAGATTGGTGATGCCCCCTACGGAGCAAGGGGAAAATGTCAGCATTTACAGATAAAGCAGAAAGGGCAATGCCTTTTGTAACATCAGCCACACCCATGACACGCCCAATCAAGGAAGGTATAAATGAGAAGCTCAGCTCAGCTCTCAGTCAAGTTCCTTCCTGGCAAGATGAAGTCCACTATCTTCTTCATCCTTTCCCTGCTCCTCATGTTGGAGAACCAAGCGGCTGGGAGGAGACTGAGTGGTGAGTGGCGGGGTCTTCCTGGTTGATGGATGTCCTGTGAGGGCAAGGAAAGGGCGTTTCTGGCATAGCTTCTCCTTGACAATAATGAGCCTTCTCTACTCACAACCACAGTCGTAGGAACCTCAGGGAACTCATGAGGAAATGGTGAAAGGTAAGAGCTGAGATGAAATTTTGTTGATAATAGAGCCTAAACATTCTTATTATAGTTACCAGGGAAGTAGCCAGGCCAGTTACCTAATGGACCATACTAATTTCCAAATAGATAAGAATCCAAACACTATTTAGGACAAAAAGGCAAACATCAATCTGGATTCCAAAGCAGTTTTAGATCTAAATGAAACAAGTAGATTGCAATGTCATGACTAAAAATGAATATATAATCAACATTGTCAACATGTGATGAGAATATCTGACCAGAATATCCAGATAGAAGACAAGCAACATTCACTCATGCACATAAAAGAAGATAATAAAAGACAATTATTGTATTGTGATTTATAGCATGTAGAGGATGATTATCATAACTGGGTAGAAGATGCTGTTCTAGATCAAAAGCATAGCCAATATGTAAATAAAATACCAGGCAAGTATCTAGGTAGAGAACAAGAGCACGTCTGTTGTGTATAAGGTAAACATAAGGTGGTTCCCAGAGCATTTTTCCTTTTCAAAAGCCAATGTGTGGCAAGCACAACAACCTACATCGATAATTCTATTTATATCAACAGCAAGTCCAAAATGCAGGTACAGTGCCAGAGATGGTGAGGAAGTAGGCAAACGCCACTGTGTTGTGGACAGAAAGACAGGCCACAAAATGGACCCCAACAGAGTTTTCCTATCCAAAATTATCAGTAAATACATGGCAAGGACCAAAACCAGATGTAAAATTTTAATCATGACCAAGGGCATGGCTTCACCCTCGACTTCACACAACTTGACAAACAGTTCTCAGAGACACATTTCCTGGTCTCCCAAGCCTTCTGAAATCTGGATGGAAGCCATCCTGAGCCCACAACTCTTGCATTCTGCATGCACCTGAACCCAGCACCATGTGGATGATGCCAAGGTTTGCTGCCAGCTGGAGCAGTAAGCTAGGCTTCCTTTTCTCCTGGTTACAGAGGTTGAGTTCTTGGGTTGCTGAGAACTCTGAGTCCAGTTCTAAGGAACAGATTCTCTACCACTATTCTGGCACATGATGTTCTGGGGCACTCTTCTCAAAGCAAATTCTTTCACCTGCTTATGAGGTCAATTAGGCCTTATTTTACATTGTTCTGTTCCTTCTTAGCAACCAAGTTCTCTTCTGCTGTATCTTTGCAGCTTATAGCTTTACTGCAGCTTCCTTTCTGATCAAATTCAAAACATTTTAAATGATTCTGTTAGGCTCTTTACTCTCAATTCTCAACATAGTTCTGGTTAACTGCCCCTAATAATAGCCATGCCACTGCCTCACTATTAGACTGTCTTGAAATTTCTTCCCCAAGATTAATTATTTTTCTGCCCTTAATCTCAGCTGCAAACAAAGCCTCTGGACATAATCAACAGTAGAAAAACTTTCTGCCAAGGTATAACATACATGAACTGGAGTCCAACAGCCAATGTAGTCCTTCTTCATAGCAGAAATCTCTTGAGCATAGTCTTTTCCAATAGCATTTCTATCAGCATTCTGGTTTTCTGAGTTCTGAGCAGAATCTCCCATCAAGTATAGCTTAAGGTATTCCAGGGCTGTCTCTTCAGCCAGCATTTCCAAATGTTTTAAAACTCTTCCCACAAGCTAGTTCCAAAGACTCATAAGCCACGTGGCCAGGTAATGTCACAGCAATAACCCTAGTCAGGTACCAAATTCTGTCTTACTCTTATTGCTGAGACAAAATAGTTAACACCCAAAGTTAAAAGAAGGAAGGTTTACTGTAGCTCAGAGTTGATAGAGGTTTCAGTCCAGAGTTAGCTGGCTCCAAGGCAGGACAGCAGGCAGAGAGATATCACGGAGAAGAAACAAGTTATGGTGCACAGAAGGCAGAAAAACCAAAAGTAGTGAAGCAGCAGCAAGCAATAACCACAGCTACCCTCTCTCTGCCTTTTGCATTTCATCTAGAGTACTTGCCCTTAGGGCAGGTAGCGCTCTCACCCTGGCTGGGGCACCCTTAATCCTCTCCAGATCTATGCTAAACCAATCAGCGCACTAATTAGTAATCACATACCCTTGATTCCACACCACACACTGTAGGTCTAGCTACTTTAGAGTAGCTAGCCCCATCTATGATTACTTGAGGCTTTAGGGGACCTCTAGACCAGCCATTACAGACAGGGACAAATCTTGACTAACTTAGACAAAAGGCCAGTTTATTAGCTTATAATCGAATGGTTGCAAGGGTGTATAGGAACAGCTGTTCCAAACATTAAGGAGCAGGACACACCAGCTGGTAGTTTCAGAGTCTTCCTTCCTTTGCCATTTTTCTTTTTCTCTTAGTGTCCTATGCTCATTTTTCTCAGATACTTCATCTACTTATAAGACAAACCATAGATTCTGGAACCGCCAGATCATATACAACCATCTTTAGCCAAAGGAGGGACATTCTTCTTCCTTCTGTTGCTTAGTAAACCAGAGGGCTTCAGGATTGCTGACCAGAGTCACAGAAACACACACACACACACACACACACACACACACACACGCACGCACGCACGCACGCACATGCACGTATGCACACATGCACATATACGTATGTACACGGGCGCACGCATACACACACACGCAGACATGCACACACTCTACTATAAAAGGATGCAGGGTTTCATAATTAATAGTTCTCCTTACATTCCTAAGTTGATGGCAGAAACAAAGCAACAGTTCTTCAGAAGAAGCAAGGTGCTGTTGTTCAAAGGAAGAATGCATACACACTACAGCTATCCGTCTTGTAGATAATTTGTGTTTTCTATTTGAAATGTCAGCCTTTTCTCTGACAGTCTACCATGACTTCAGGGATATCCTCTCATTTCAAATCTAGAGTTCCTCCTCCAATGAGTCTCAAAGATCATCCACAAAAATGGCAGAGTAAAATAATCAGTCTATGGTTTTTACGCAAACTGGACTGGCTGAGTTTTTCTCAGAAACATGAAAGAATGAAAGCAAAGTCTAATTTGATGCTGAAAGTAGTAAAATAGTAGGGTGTGTTGGGAAGGGCTTATAGGATCAGGGTACAATGGAAAGGACATGCTAGAGGTGAAATCAAGACTATATATAAGGGGGCTGGGGGTTTAGTTCAGCGGCATAAATGCCTGCTTGGCAAATGCAAAGTCATCAGTTTGATTCCCGGTACCAAAAAAAAGACTATAGGTACCAGTGACTTGCTGAATTATCTTAGCTAATTCCTTTGTCCTTACTGGGTCTTTCTCAGAATATGAAGAATGCAATTGCGCTGGTCAGGGAAAAGTGGAACAGCTTTTCGGGCTGTCAGAAATATGTAACAATATATGACACTTTTTGCTGTAAGTAATCCTTAAGAAATCCGAAGAATTCTTCCCAGTAGGACAGTGACTATTTCCTGGGATAATCAAATAATCGCTTTATCCTTTGTAAAACTATAGACTTGGGCTTGATGCCAGGTCAGGTTTGAGGTGCATAAAGCCAAGCTTGGCTTTGGATCTTTGACATGGACCTTCCTAAGGACCAGAATCTTGTTGGAAATGACTATCCTCATCCCCCTTGGGATGCTGGCACCAGAGGCACCTGCATAGGAACTGAGTGAACAGAAGACCTAAAAAGGCTGAAGTGGGGTGGAGAGAAACTTTTACAGGTCTTCTGGGCCCAGACAGAAAAGCAGGATATAAGGCTGGAGCCCACAATTTAATCTTGTGGCCTTTTCCTTTATATGCAGGAAAAATAGGAAACTAAACTGTAGACTCCTCACCACTTCCCAAACAAGTGACTGAGATCTGAGAACTGTTTCTAGAAGTCATATTGTTATGTGGCCTTGACATCAGGGATCATTATCAGTGCTAAACATGCAACGAAGTGATGAACTCAGGAATCACTCTGGGCATTGAGTACAGAATTTGGGCCCTGAGTGTGGATTCTGTCCCCTGCCTGTCTGCTGCATAAAAGTAACAGCATGATGTGTCCTCTAAAAGGAGATTAAGAAACAATAGGGCTCAGAAGTTGTGAGCATTCATGACCCCCATAGGAAGAAAACCAAGATGGAGAGAAAAATGGAAATTTGTCAAAACAGTTTTCAAAGCTAGCATAGAGGTCAAGTATCATGGCATGTGTCTTAGGGCTCTTTCTTCACTAAGCTTCCTAAGAAATGAAGAAATACCCTTCTTATTTCTGAGTGGTAGCCTAGATGCAAACCAGCTCCAGAGAGACAAAAAATAAAAGGCAAAGAAAGAAACACAGTCTAGGAAATGGTGGTCCTCCAGGCCCTGCCCAGAGACAGCAGGGAATAACCATTCAGGATCACAGACCCAGTCACTTCTGGGCAAGGTAGGGAGCACACTGCAGGGAGAAGTGAGTGGATCTACAGGAATAACACAATAGTGAAAGAGTCCAAATGTGGACATGTTTCTTCTTTAACAGGTTCTGCTGGAGCACAAGACCCTGTGATTAGTCGTGTTTGGGCCAAGTCACAAGATATGGAAGAAGCAGTTTCAGGAAGTGGTCTAACCGCTGAGGGAGGTCGTGGTTCAGACAGAGAAGAGTCCGTGGGAGAACGTGTTTCACTGAGACAAGAAGAATTTGAGAAAGGACACATTCGGAGCAGTGTAGAAGAGCCTGAGGGAGAACACGTTTCTGTCAGACGTGAACATCTTGAGAAGAGTCACATCCGGCACAATGTCGAAGAGCCCGAGGGAGAACGTGTTTCAGTCAGACGTGAACATCTTGAGAAAAGCCACATTCGGCACAGTGCTGAAGAGCCCGAGGGAGAACGGGTTTCAGTTAGACACGAACGGGTTGAGAAAACTCACAAGCGGTTCCATGATGATTCTGTGGAAGAGTCAGACTCAGCTTCAAGTGTTGATCATCGGAAGAAGGGACACATTCGTTTCAAACGACAAGATCCCATAGCAGCACTAGCTGCCATTGAAGGTCAGGATGCTGTGAAAGACAGCCTTTGGGTGAAAGGACAGGCTTCCTCAGAAGAGCGATTTTCAGTGAAGGGTCAAGATTTGGTGAAAGGTCACCTGCAGATGAAAGGACAGAGTTCCCTCGCAGAACGATTTTCCGTTACAGGCCAAGACTCTGTGAAAGGTCGCCTGCAGATGAAGGGACAAGACACCCTGGCAGAACGATTCTCAATGACAGGCCAAGACTCTGTGAAAAGTCGCCTGCAGATGAAGGGACAAGATTCCCTCTCAGAAAGATTCTCAATGACAGGTCAAGACTCTGTGAAAGGTCGCCTGCAGATGAAAGGACAGAGTTCCCTCGCAGAACGATTTTCCGTTACAGGTCAAGACTCTGTGAAAGGTCGCCTGCAGATGAAAGGAAAAGATACCCTGGCAGAACGATTCTCAGTTACAGGTCAAGACTCAGTGAAAGGTCGCCTGCAGATGAAGGGACACGATCTCCTGGAAGAACGATTTTCTGTGTCAGGTCAAGATTCTGTGAAGGGCCTTGCTCGGATCAAGGGACAAGAGTCCGTTCAATCAGGATTCTCAGTTAAAGGTCAAGGATCTCTGAAGGGTCTCATTTGAACCCCAAATGAGGTAAGCAGTAGCTGAAAGCAGAGGAGACTCCTGCACACACAAAAGAGGGTTGAGTGGTGGAGAGCCATCTCAGTGTGGGCAGAGGTGAGATTCTGGACACACAGAGAGACTGGGGAGTCTGAGACATCATAGCCAGAAGTACAGAGAGGATACCCCTACCTCCTCAAGAGGTCTGAGTGCTTCAACATGCTGAGTCACATCTCTAATTCTCTTCTTTCTCACCAGGTGGATCTTGTCCTGATTGCACCAGTCCTGGGCCCAGGCCTTCAGGTTCCTCTCTGGTTCACCGATTGGTATCACTATCCTCTCCCATACTGCCCCTCCTTCCACCCATTCTGAACACCCAAGCCTGGGCCTGCCTTTTGTCTTTCACTTTTCAATAAAGAGACCCCCTTCTGCTCCATTTGTTTCTGGCTCATATGATTTCTGGGTTCCTGAAAGCTTCAGGAAGAGGTATGTGCATGCAGGAAATGGTCCATGGGTAGAAAGTAAAAGCACCCAGGAGATGAATTCCTGTGGTGTAAAGGAGAGCAAGACTAGGAAAAAGAACCCCCATTCTGAGAGCTTAGTATTAAAATCCAACATTCAGCTTAAGTTGTGTAGTGCACAACTGCAAACTGTAGTGCAAATCTGAAAACTCTGCCATTGGCCTAGGACCAGAAAGAAGACACATAGAGAAATAAAATGTAAATTATGATGAATAAATTAGGCACATCATTTCCTTTCCAATGCATTGTCATTCCTGACCTGGCTTCTGTTAGCCCTGCAGAGTGACCAAGCAACTTTGGGACTAAACCTACCCCCTTCCTTCTTCTTTTAACAACTGCCATGCATCTGTATCTTTCCCAGAAAATAGACAAGGAATGATGTCAGAGATGCAAGAAAATCCATGTTCATAAAACTTTCATAAGTTTGGGCTTAAGAGTTTTGCACTAACACATCATTGTTTTAGGTTAGACAATGTCCTTCCATAGACTTCTGTTTTAAAATGTGAGCCAGAAGTCATGACATACTATATTCTTATTGTGAATTGTGTTTTCCAAAGACATACTATCATTTGGGAATTAGGTAGAATCAAGTAGTGCAGATAATTGTAAGAATATGGTGGGTAACCATAACAAGTTACATGGCCTTGAAACTGACCCATCTACACTATCATATTTATAATAGGAAGCTTCCAGGGAAGGGCAAAGCTTTGGCAGAAAGAGCAGTTTGGAAAGAGTGGGAGAAGTATCAGCTCTGGAGTCAGGCAACCTGGCTGCCGCCCCGTTTTGCCTTCCCACTGCAAGACTGACCCCTGACAAATTTCTGTTCTTATTTTTTTAATTTTATTTTAAAGAGGGTAAAATTAAATATAACAAAACAGAACAAATCAGAACATAGGGAAACTAGGGGCTGGGGGTTTAGCTCAGCGGCATAAGCGCCTGCCTTGCAAGCAGGCAGTCGTGAGTTTGATTCCCGGTACCGATAAAAAGGAAAAAGACCCCCCCCCACACACACAAAAAGTTTAAGAACAAAGGGAAACAATGTAAAAGACACAGATTTCAAAACAAGACAACTGGAGATCCTCACTATCTATCCTATAGTCTCTTGTCTTTTTCCAAATAGTCGTCCATATTTTCACATACTGTGAATTCATACAAAAAAAGCATAGTATAAAGCTGATCAGAACAGGATGATGAAGGCATGTTAGGCCTTCAAGACCAGACAATAAGGGAGTCAATGGGTATCATACTGTCTCTCATTCTCTTCAAAATTGTTGTCCATACCTTCACGTATGTTAAATTAAACAAAAAAACCCACAACAGACTAAAATCACTCTGAACAAAGAATAATAATATTTCTAGATTTCACATCATGGCACTATGTAATCAGCACTGGGTACCTTGGTGTCTCTTTTTCTTCAAAGTAGTTGTTCATCTCATTGTGCATTTTATAATCATTTCTCATAAAATGTTTAGAAGTTCTGTGCATGCATGACTCTCCACATGTATATTCATTCTTTTTGTATTAGAAGGAAAAACAAAACAAAATAATACAAAACAAAACAAATTCCTAGAAAAACATGAACTGAAAAACACATATAAAACTACAATACAAGGTGGTCTACAGTGGTTACTATGACTCTTGTTATCTTCAATATAATTGTCTATATCAAAAAGGGTAATATAATTGAATATAGCAGTACATAACAATATTAATAAAAACAAAACATTGGAAACATTATAAAATTTCAAAAGAAGGTAATAGTCAAATCAGAGTGGGCATTCTAGTGAATCTTGTCATCTTCAGAGTATTTGCCTATACTCTTAGACTTGATACTATCACAACAGATTTGAATAAAGTTAGTCAATACAAAACAGCAGTCTAACAAATCAGATTCAAATAAGATCAGTCATAATAAGACAGTATAAGTAATACAGGGCTTCAGTTTAAGTTAATAGGAAAATTTTTTTTATTTAAAGAGAAATAAAAAATAGAGAAAAAGGGTAGAAATAATACAGAATTACAGAAAAATAAACAGTAAGATATCACCAGTTGATAAGTTACATTTTGTCATCTTAGAAATAGTTGTTCAGGTTACAAAATTAAAGTATGAAAGTGACATTCAAATAATGACACTGCCAATAGTTCTGCTCAATGACCCAACAAAAACTTAGTAATATGGTTATCAGTCCTACACATTTGTTTTTTTATCTTAAAGAGGGTAAGATTAAACATATCAAAACAGAACAAAACAGTTCAAAAAGAAACAATTTAAAGAAATACAGATTTCAAAGCGAGTCCACTGGAGATCTTCAGTGTCTATCTTATTGTCTCTAGTTTTCTTCCAAATAGTTGTCCCCATCTTCAAGCACATTGAATACATACTGCATATTATAGAAATAATCAAATCATTACAGGATGATGAAGGCTTTTTAGGTCTTCAAGATCTGACATTGAGGAAGACACTAATGATTACCATAGTGTCTCTCATTCTCTTTGTAGTACCTGTCCTTATCTTTACGTATACTGAAATTGAACTTAAGAGACTAGACTAATATCACTCTGAACAGTGAATAACAGTATTGCTAGATTTTATATCATAATGCTACAGAATTAGCATTGGGTTTCTTAGTGTCTCTTCTTCTTTGGAGTATCTGTTCATTACATCTTGCATTATATAATCTGTTCCCGTAAACAGTTTAAAAAATTCTTCCCATGTGTGAATTTCTACATGTATATCTATCCTTTCTGTATTATAGGGAAAAACAAATCATAAGAAGACAGCAAAACAAATTCCTAGAAAAACATGCAATGGAAAAGACACAATAAGACCACAATATTAGGTGATCTACCATAGTTACTATGTTTTCTCTTGTTATTTCAATAGACTTGTCCACATCATCAGGCTTAATATAGTTAAGCATAGTATTACATAGCTATTTTTATAAAAACACAACTTTGAAAACATTGTGGGACTTGAGAGCGGTTAATAATCAAAACCAGTATGGATATCTTTTATATCTTGTTACCTTCAGAGTAGTTGCCTCTACTTTTAGACTTGATACTATCAAGCATACCAAATTCAAATAAAATCAGCCAAGGCAAAACCGTGGTCTAACAACCAGATTCAAATAAGAAAAGAGTAAGACAATGTAAGTAGCACAGGGTTTCAGTTTAAGTTAATAGGAAATTAAGGATAGTTACCACAGTATAACCTGCTCTTTTTGGGTTAGATGTCTGTGCCCTCAAATCTGATATAAGTGGACAGACCAAAACAAAATAAATTGAAACTAAACAGAGCAATGAGACTACTGTGACTTTTAAATCCTGATACACTATTAACAATGACCTCTGCCTTCTCTTTTTAGGCTATTTTTCACCTTTCCCCTTCTCAGGATGCTTTCTATGTTTTGGGTCTCACTAGCCTCTTTAGTTTTTAGATTAGGGGGCCAGCCTGTTGTCTATCTGAGTGTTGCTGAACCTTTCTACCCCTGAGCTTGATCTTAAGCTGTACTCCTTTACTCACTAAAGTAATAGGGTTTTTCTTCCTTCCAGCTGTGTAGTTCTACACTGCACAAAAGTGTAATAACTTTCCAATCTATCTGTGGCTGCTAGATGTGTTGTCCCTATTTCTCTCTGGTTTCCTGTTGCATATAGCTTTGCTTTCTCATCTTTGACTTTTAGTTTATTAGCCCTCTATCGGGTTGAGTGTATTTCCCATTCAGAGCATCTTGATGGAGCCTGTCTCCTAATCTGCCCTGCCTGTTTTTTTATTTTAGTGTATCAAGGCTATCTATATTAAAGGTTATAGCATACTGTCTCTGCCTCATGTCTGCTACTCCACTTTACTGCTATAATTTGTCCACCTTACTCCCTCATTCCACTGTCTGCCCCATTCTTTGAGGCCTCTCTGCCACTGTTGCTGGAATCCTGGTATCCCTTCCTCTCTCTCTCTGGAATGTCCTTCAGCACTCTCTGTAGGGTTGGATTGGTGGCCATGAACTCCCACAGTTCCTCCTTGTCTTGGAAACATCTTATTTCTCCATTAATTTTGAGAGAGAGTTTTTCTGGATACATCTATCTTGATTGCAAATTATTTTCTTTCAGGGCTTAGATAATTTCTCCCCAGGCTCTTCTCAATTTGAGAGTTTATGTTGATAAGTCTGTTGTTATTTTGATAATTTTCCCATTGTAGGTAATCTGCTTCTTTTCCCTGGCTGCTTTTAGTATTCTATTATTTTGGTGGATTTCTGGAATCTTGATTATTATATATATGGGTGTAGATCTGCTTTGGTTGTAGGTGGCTGGAGTTCTGTATGCCTCATTTATCTGGATATCATTTCATTTTCCTATGCTTGGGAAGTTTTCCTTTAATATATCTGTGAATATTCTTTGTAGTTCATTTTTGGTTACTCCTGCTTCCTTGCTCACATGCTTTATTCTTAAGTTATGTATCCTTTTGTCATCTTCTAACTTTTGAATTGTTTCTTTCTGGTTCCTCGTTATTTTAAGAGGTCTTTTCTTTCATAATCATATATCATAAATCTCTCTTCAAATTTCAAAAGGCTAACTTTAGTTTCTGTCAAGACGTTTTACCAGTTTTCAATGGAGTTTTTCATTTCCTGGTAATCTCTTTGGATCTGTTTCATGTATTCTAGGTTATGTTTAAATTCTTCATCAGAGGTTTCTCTTTCTTTTCTGGTTTCCTCCGTTCTTCCATTTGTGTTCTCTTGGGTGGAGCTTATCATTTCTTTAATTAATCTCTTTATATCTTGCCTCACATGGATCAGAAGTACAGTTTTAAATTCATCTATGAGGTCATGAAGGTATTTCTTTATTTCGGGTGATGCTGGATGGTTACTATGCTGGTTCTCTTCTGCATTTACTTCTCCTGGGCTTATTTTCCCAGGTTTGGCAGCTGGAGTATTTTTTATTTCTATCTCTTGTCATGTTTCTAGTTTCTTTCAGACTGGTGTGTCCTGGGGGTCTATAGCCCTCTCCATATTGCTTAGGGTCTTTCTGAAGCGTGCTGACTGGAGTTTTTGCTGCCCTCCCCAATTTGCTGTTATCTGAGGTATAGGCAGGGATGCAGGGACAGTTCAGGCTGGCCTCCAGCCTCTGTGCCAGTTAATCTGCAAGTTAGGTTGTACCTTGTAGACATCACAAAGTCGTGACTATTTTGTATCTGCTTATTGGGTCCCAACCAGAGGCGTGGTTCAGTCCCAGCAGACCCTGCCAGTTCTCTCTACACCAGGGACAGCTGACTAATGTCACTGTGGCACAGGGCTCTGCCCAATTCCACATTGTCCTCCACCAGACCTCTCTGACCAGGGATGATTATCTGATGTCACCGTGGCACCGGGCTCTGCCCAACTCCAGATGTCCTCCACCACCTTCTCCACCGTCTTCTCTGTGTCACTGATGCCTCCATGGCTCTGCCCAATTCCAAGATGTTCTCCAGCCAAGGACAGCAGCCTCAAGACCCAGTCCCTAGTACTCACCAGGACTCAATGCAGATCTTCCTCTTGGGTTCACTGCACACTGCACTGCATGTCTTCACTGCATTCCCAGCATAGTGTGGATCAGTCAGAAAACTTCGCGGTGTCTGGCTTCGTAGCTCAGGAGCTTCACACAGTCTCCTCTGGCGTGGCCAGGTGGCTTTGGCTGCTTTGCAGGGCCCCAGGTCTCAATTTCCAGCAGTTTCCAAGAGCCAATATAGCTTTTCCCCTTGGATCTGCTGCTCACTGTGCCGCATCCTCTTGTTTTAAGGGTCCGGGATTTGCTGACTCCCATTATCAGCAGCCACAGTCTCAGCGTGACCTTGGATTCTCTGGGTGTGCCTAGTACAGCACAGAATGGATCTCAGTGAGTGCGTCGGGCATCAGCTCTCCACTCATGCTTTTCCTTCCTCTTGCTAGTTATTTTTCCATTCATTTACTGCCTTGGTTAATAAGAATCTTTATCCATTTGTCTAGCCCTCTCCATATTGTCATATTCTAGCATCTGATCTGATTTCTCTGCAAAGACTCTGCACCCAGTCCCCTAGCAAGCCACCATTTTTTTTCTTCTGTAGTTAGTAGGAAATTAAGGATGGCTGCCATAGTATATCCTGCTGTTTTTGGAATAGCTGTCTGTGTGCTCAAATCTAGTACAAGTAGACAGACTAAAATAGAATATAATCAAACTACACAGAGGAATGAGAATAATGTGGTACACTATTAACAATGTCCTTCATCTTCCTTTTTTAGACAATTGTTCCCCTTTCACTTTCACAGGGTGCATTGTACATTTTGGGTTCCACTAACTCCTTTAGTTTTTAGATTGGGGGAACACCCTGCTATTTACCTAACTGGTTCTGAACCTTTTTACCCCTGGACTTGATCTTAAGTTGCATTCTTTTACCTACAAAAGCCTCCAAGTTTTCCTTCATTATAGCTGAGTATTTCTCCACTGCACAAAATTGTCATGTCTTTCCAATCTATCTGCAGGTGCTGGATGAGCTGCCCCTATTTCTCTCTGGTTCCCTGTTACATAGAGTATCATTTTTTCATCTTTGACTTTCAGTCCACAAACCCTCTTTCAGTTTAATTATATTTTCTATACAGAGCATCTTGATGGACTCTGTCTCCTGATCTACTCCACTTGTGTTCCTTTTTGTTAGTGTATCAAGGCCATCTATGTTAGAGATTATAGCCAACCCTCTCTGCCTCACTTCTGCTATGTTATTTTTCTGCTGTTGGTGGTCTACTTTTTTTCCTTCATTCCCCTGTCCACCCTGTTCATTGAGGCCTCTCTGCAACTGTTTCTGAAGTCCTAATGGTTTTTTTTCTCTCTCTCTAGAATGTCCTTCAGTGTTTGTTGTAGGGTTGTATTAGTGATCACGAACTCCCCCTGTTCCTCTTTGTCATTGAAGTATCTTGTTTCTCCATTAATTTTGAGAGACAGTTTTTCAGGATACATCAATCTGGGTTGGAGGTTGTTTTCTTTCAGGGCTTGGAATACTTCAAGTTCTTCTTGATTTGATGGCTTGTGTCAAGAAGTCTGTTGGGATTTTGATGGATTTTCCTTTATAGGTGATCTGTTTCTTTTCTCTGACAGCTTTTAATATTCTATTCTTATGATGAATTTCTGGGATCTTGATTATTATATGTCTGGGTATAGATCTGTTTTGGTTGTAGCTGGTTGGAGTTCTGTATGCCTCATACATCTGAATATAATTTTCTTTTCCTATACTTGGGAAGTTTTCCTTAATTATTTCTGTGAATAGCCTTTGTGTTTCCTTTGTATTTGCCCTTGCTTCTTCATTCACATTTTTTATTCTTAAGTTATAGATCCTCTTGTCATCTTCTAGCCTTTGTATTGTTACTGTATTTTCCTTGTTATTATTAAGTGATCTTTCCTTTCACAATCACACAATGCCAACCCATCTTCAAGTTTTTAAATCTATCTTTAGTTTCTATGAAGCAATTTTGGAGCTTTTAATTTCCTGGTAATCTCTTTGAATCTGTTTCATGTATTCTAGGTTCTTTTTTATATTCTTCATCAAAAGTTTCTCTCCTTTTTCTGTGTTCCTCCTTTCTTCCATCTGTGTCTTCTTGAGAGGTGCTTAGTATTTCTTTTATTAATCTTCTTATATCTTGCTTTACTTGTATTAGAAGTTCAGTTTTGAGTTCGTCTATAATGTCACAAAGATATTTCTCTAGGTCAACTGATGCCATGTCCTATATCACATGTTTGCTGCCTTTGATCTCTTCTGTATTTACCTCTCCTGGATCCATTGGAATCCATCCCTGGATTGGGAGCTGGAGACTTTTTCTTATTTCTCTTGTCATGTTTCTTGTTTCTTCCATACAGGTGTATGGTGGAGGTTCCAACCCCTTTCAGTATTGGTTATGGTTCTTCTGAAGTGCACTAGCTAGGGATTGGTATCCTCTCCAGTTTGCAGTTTGTCACTGAGGTGCAAGCAGGGGCAGTGTAGGCTTGCCTCTCCCCTCCAAGCCAGTCAACCAGTGGAGGCCTTCATCTCATTAATGTGTTCCACATGGACAGAACTAGTTTGGGACAACTTTGGGGACAATTTCATCCCTGGCTATTGGGTCCTAGCCAGGTATGTGACCCAGCCCAAGCAGATCCCACCAATCTGCTCTGGACAGGGAGCTGCCAACTGCAGTCCCTGCCATTCCTTGTTCATGCCCATCTTGTCCAATTCCAAGATGTTGTCCAGTCAGTCACCCCCCTCTTCTGGGAGGACCAACTTCTGAGCACTCACCACCTGTTAGTGCAGGTCTCCACGCTCTCCATGCCGGCTCTGTTCTCCGTTGGGCTCACCAACCCCCAGCTTCAGCATAATTGCGGCTCTGGTGAGAGTGCTGCAACCACAGGTCTGACAGCTCTGGTCAGAGCACATGTGGCTCCAGCTTTGCATCCACATTTTTCTTCTCTTTCCTATTTTTCTTTTTGTTTTGTTTTCTTTTTTTCCCCTTAGTTTCTTCCTGGGTTGTGAGAATCCCTCTCCCTTCATCTGATATTCTCCATGATGGTAAATTCTAGCGTCTGAGCTGTTTCTCTCAGGAAGGTTCCCTACCTTGCTACTTATCGATTTGGAGTCTTCTCTGAGTCCTCTCTGTTCTTATTTTTAAATTTTTTTTTAATTTTAAAGAGGATGAAACCAAGGAAAATAAAACAGAATAAAGCCAATCAAAAAAAAATCAGTATAGGTGATACAGGACTTCAAAACAATATGAAATCAACAATTGTTACCATAATGCCTCTTGTCTTCAAAATATCTGCAGATACCTTCAGACACAGTAAAAATCAAACCAAACAGAACATAATATAACCAATAAAAACAAAATGATGAATGGAATAAAGAACTTCAAAACAAGAAAAAAGTAAATCCAAAATGGCTACCATAATATATCTTGCTATCTTTGAAATAGCTGCCCATGCCATTGGATATAACAAAATCGAACAGATAAAAGAGAAACAAACCCAACCCAACAGAACAATGAAAATGGTACAGGACTTCAAAACAAGATAGTTGAGAATTAACAATAGTTTTCACCTTCAGAAGGCGATCCCCCATAGATGCCACATTGTTTCTACTATCCTTTGAACAGATGATCAGACCACTGGCCCTAGACCTGCCAGGTCAGTGAAACACCAAACACCACAAGCATCAAATTGCATTTCACTTCAATAACTATTATCATAATCTGTGTTTCTCTGGATCAGCTGGTCACTTGTGGGGTGGAGGTGGGGGTGATTGGCTCCTCTTGTTTGCCAACCTGTGCACTGGAAGGAGATGGCGTCTGGTTGTCCCCTTTCCAGCAGCAGCCTGTGCATGGTGCTGATTCACAGGGAGGGCTTGCTTCTTGGTGAATCCTTGCTCTCTCCCTCCACAGGCCATGAATGGCACTGACTCATGGAGAAAGGCTTGGGTCTGAATGTCCCCCTACTGGCAGTGGCCCTTTTGCTGTTCTTCTGATTGATGACAAACTATATTTTATTAAATACAACTAATCAGAAAAAATATTTCCTGTTCATTTTTAAAATTTTTCATTATCATATAGCATTTAGATAGAGATAGAGTAATGGAGTTTCTTTGTTATATTTCACTCTATATTTACTATGTATTACATAAATAACCATTCCAATAATGTTAACAAGAAGTAGTGAAAATTTTGAAAACAAAATTCTTCAAATTATTTAGATTGCATATATATTGAGACAAGGTCTAGCTACGTTGTTTAGGCTGCCCTTGAACTCACTATGAAGCTCTGGCTGGCCTAGAACTCATGCCAATCCTCCTGCTTCAGCCTCTCAAATGCTGGAGTTGCAGGCATGTGCCACCATACTTGGCCCAGAGATACATTTTTTAAAAAGTGCCAAGAAACACCTCATGTTCACATTAGTGGAAACACTTTGTAGGGTGAAAATGTCAATATTAACTTCTTCAATTTGTTCTTCAAGTGTTCCTCAGTCTAATTTCTTTTTGTTTCTTTAACTTTTTGCTGGGGTTGAGATGGAGTTTTGAAGAACTAAAAAATCACAGGTAATTTCATGTGGAAGGATAAATTATTGTGAATAGGCAAAGAGACTTACAATAAGTAATTGAGGATATTTGAAAGTTCTTACCCTAAAAAATGTCCTACAACACAAGAGCATTTAACGTACTGGCTTTGTTAGCAGCATAATTGGTAAGAAGAGAAGAAATAAAAAGAAAAGAAATCTAGGACCATATCCTGCTGTGTCTAATTCATTGTCAAATAAATGTCAGTTTCCAAAACAATAAATAAATGAATAAATAAGACTTGGATTTTTTAAGATACTAGGTTCAAACTGTAAGTTCATTTGCAAAAACAAAGGAATTTACTCTCGTCAATTATTAGCATACAGATTAAGCTAGAAAAACACACTGTGGTTCCACTGTGAGTTTCTTGTCCAGAAAGCTGTCTAGTTTGAGCAGTCTACAGCTAGCCTCAGCGGCTCAAGGCCCTCAGAGTCTCTGGTTCTTTCCATCTTGCTCTTTTATTTCCTAGGAGTTGCTTTTGCAGCTTAAAGAATGTCATCCTCATTTTGTGGCCAACTTCCATATCCATCTCTCATTTGGTGGAAGGGAAAATGGCGCTCACAGTTTTGGTTTTAAGAAGACAACCTGGAAATCCGTTCTACTGTGTCCCCCCACTGACTCAATTCATAACTGCAGAGGAGGTTTTTATTGACGGCTCTGGACAGAGCAATAAAACAGGAAAAATAAATAAAACCAGAAAACTTGGAAAAGGGAGAAACAAAGTTGTCTTTAATCTCTAGTCTGTATTTTATTCATCCCATCTTTTTATTGTTTCCTTTCTTTTTTCAGTTTTGGGTTTAGTTTGCTGTTACTCCCCTGAGGTGTAAAATCATGTTATATTTTTTGATCTTTTTTTGTGCTTAATGAAGGTTTTTTTTTACAGCAATAAATTTCCCTTGGAGCACTAATTAACAGCATCTCACAAGGTTTTGGTGTGTGGTATTATCATTCCATTAGTTAGCAAGTGCTAGTTACTTGTGTTTCTTCTTTGAACTATTAAGAACAAGCTAATTTCACCTATTTGTGGAATTTTTCACTTTTTGCTTTGTTATTTCCAGCTAGTTGTATTACACCGTGATTGTAGAAGACCAGTCTTGCTAATATATTAAACTTGTTTTGTGGTCTGAGATATGATCTATGCTGCAGAATAATCCATGGGGACTTGGAAAAAAGTCCTGTTTTCGGTAGAGGACTGTTTGTCTTACAGGACTAATTTGTGGCCCCATTCAAGTCTTCTCTTTCTATACTGATGTTACCTCCAATTGCTTCATACATTAAAACGTTAGAATTAGAATCCTTCACAATTTGTTTTGGAACTATATCTCCCTTTAGTTCAGAAGCTTGCTTCACAACCACAGGGGCTCTCCTGATAAGTGCATGCTGGTCCATTTTTCTAATCATTAAATCTTCTTGATGAACTGATCCTTTGACCAATATACAATATCATGCCAAATTTTGAACCAGTCTATTTTTGTCTGATACTAATATAACCACTTCAGCTCTCTTGCTATTAATATCTAGATGGAATGATAGCTGTTTTCATCCTTTCATATTCACCTTATTTGTGTCTATGACTCTAAAGTGAACTGGTCATATTAAATAAATGCAAATAAATGGGTCATATTTTTAGCCTTCTTGCTAATGTCTGTTTTCTTTTTTATTGTGAAAGCTCTGTCCATTGATATTTAAGAATTTCCGACAAGTAAGGAATTACTTTTGCTGTTTTTTTTTTTTTTGCGTATTCTTTATGTGTCCTATGTCTCTTTACTTATTTTTCCATTGCTGGTTCTTAAAAATATTCTACTTGAATTTAATTTTATTCATTTAATAAATTTTCATATTTATGTGTTTTGTATAGTATTTCAACACATGCACATGACATACACTAATCAAATCTAGCTCCTCTTTTTCCTGCCTCCACCCCACTTCTGCATCATTCTCAGCCTTTAGTAATCATTAATTTATATTCAGTTCAATATTTTTTAGCTTATGTCTGTGAAATACAACATGGAATTATTTTCTACATCTGTTTTTTTTTAAATTTTAACATAGTATGTTTCTATTCCATCCATTTTGTTGCAGATGTCAGGATTTTATTTTCTTATTTATGTCCCATTAATATTCTATTGCATATATATATATAACTTCTCATTCCATTCTGTTGATGGGTACCTAGGTTGACTCCATACCTCAGCTATTGTTAATAGTGCCATCGTAAACATGAGCATGCAGACATCTCTTTGGTGTGCTAGTTTCATTACTTTTGAGTAATTTCATTATCATTACCTAATTCATCACCATTACCATTAACTAATTTCACTATTGTTACCTCATTAGTGATTGGATCATATATTTGTAGTTTTTTGAAAGACCTACAGACTGTTTCCTATAATGGCAGTAGAAATTGCATTTATATTAACAGCAGGTGAGTTCCTTTTTTCCACATTCTCTCCAGCATTTAAATTTTTTTGTTCTTTAGTAATAGTTATTTTAACAGATATAATCATATCTCATTATAGATTTTTTAAAAAAGGAATAAAACAGAACAGTAAGATGAAACAAAACAAAATAGTCATAGGACAATAGAAAATCCACAATTGTTACTATATTGTATATTGTTATCCTCTAAATAGCTGCCCAGACTACCAGCCCCAGGCCTGCAGTCAATCAAACAACATACATGTTAGGTTATTTCCCTACTTCAGTTGCTTCGGTCCATTATCGTATCAGCCTGTTTGCACCTGGCTACTTCCCAGTGGTGGTGGGGGAGATGTGGAGGCAGCTTCCTCGCTGGTTCTCCCCGGCCGACAGGGTCTCTGCTCGTGCACAGGGAGGCTGCATGGCTTCCTTGCTGTTTCTCTCTGGTGCCCAGTAGGGTCTCTGCCAGCGCAGGGGAGAGGGTGAGACTATATTACATTGCTGTTTTTCCCTACCCAGCAGAGCCACTGCCCCTGGTTTTCTTATTTTTGCTGAATTCCTGAGTTCTATCTCTCCGTGGGCTTCACGTCTCAATTCAGATCCTTCCTGTGTCTGTGGGACCTTGATCTTCCTCATGCTGCTGTATTCCAGTGTCCCGACACCAAGCCTTGGTGAGGCTCTTTCTCTGCTGCTCACCACTCTGCATTTTCCCAGAAGTCCTCATAGTTTTCAGTTTGCAGTTCTCTGGTGGGTAATGATGTCGTACCTATATTTCACACAGCTTTTGGTCATCAGTGTTTGTTTGGGAAGTATTCAGATTATTGGCTCATTTTTAAATTTGATTTTTTTCTTTTTCAGTCTTATCATGTTTCACTTTTTTAGTATATTTAGTGGTGCACCACGGGGAGCTGGCATATGTACATATTTCATTTCCATCTTTTCTTACTTTCCCCATCTCCTCCTTCCTAATTCCTCTGTTCCTAGATCCTCTTCCAATCCCAAAATGTTTTTTTATTATCTATTTTTTATTTTGGTCTATAATTAATTTTACTTTTTGTTCCTCATATAAGAGAAACTATAAATTAGTTATCCTTGTGTTCCTGATTTATTTCACTTAATATTATGGTTTTAGGTTCATCTAATGCCATACAAATGACACAAATTTTTCTTTGTTTATGGCTGTGTATTACTCCATTGCATAGATATACATTACATTTTCCTTATCCATTTATCTACCGATGGAGATAAGCTCCTTCCAGGAGTTAGCTATTGTGAGCTGTGCTGTTATAAACATAGGTAAACATGTATTACTTTAATATGATTTTTAACTCTTTTGAGAAGATACCCAGAAGTACATGTATATGTGAGTGAAATGGAATTTCTAGTTTTAATTTTTTTGAGGAAACTCTACGGATGGATTTTTGTTTTCTTGGCAATCTTGAGAGTCTTTGTTGTTTTTGAGATCTTGATGATAGCAATTTTATCTGGAGTAGGGTGGAATATCAGGGTTTTAGATTTTCATTTCTTTAATGATCAAAGATACTGAACATTTTTTATATACTTATTGGTCTTTGCAGAAGGAGTGATTATCTATTTTAATTGCCCACTTTTGATTGGTCTTTTGTTAAAGGGGAGCTAATTTTTTTTAGTTCTTTATATACTCTAAATATTTGCTATGTGTATGAGAAATGGCCTGCAAATTTCTTTCCCATTCTATAGAATTCCTTTTCTATATCTCTTTACTCTGATGGTTGTTTCCTTTGCATGTGGGTGAACAGTTTCTCAGAATCAATTGTTAAAGATGATCTTTCTTCCTGCATATGTTTTTGGCCCCTTTGTCAAAGATCAAAAGATTGAATGTGCCTGAGTTGTTTCTGTATCCTCTGTTGTTTCACTGATCTTCATGTCTGTTTTCATGGCAGTACCATGCTGGTTTTTTTTTAATCACTGTAGCTTTGAAATATAAATTGAAATCCAGGTTTGTGATGCCTTCTGCTTTGCTCCTATTGCCCAGAATTTCTTTTGCTATTCTAGGTCTCTTCTGGTTCCATATAAATTCTATAGTTCTGTGAATAATGCTGTCAGATTGACATTGTCTTACATCTATCTATTATTTTTTATAATATGGCAATATTTGTTCAATCTACCCAGGAATGGGGGATGTCTTTCCATTTTCTGATGTCCTCTTCAATTTCCTTTTTCAGAGTGCTCTTTTTTTGTTATAGAAGCCTATCATTTCCTTGGTTAGGCTAATTTCTAAGTATTTCATTTTTTAAAGCTGTTGTGAAAGATATTGTTTCCTCATTTCTTTTTTTTTTTTTTTTGTCTTTTTCCTTTTTATCGATACCAGGGATCGAACTCACGACTGCCTGCTTACAAGGCAGGCGCTTATGCCGCTGAGCTAAATCCCCAGCCCCCATTTCTTTCTTAGTAGGTTCACTGTTGGTATTTGTTTCATATGCTATTTAATTTTGTGTGTTGATTTCATATTCTGCACCTTTGCTGAACTTGTTAGCTCTGTATTTTGATGAAATTTTGGTTTTTCTATGTAAAGAATCATGTTACCTGTTGATGAAGATAGTTTTACCTCATCCTTTCTTATACAGTATTATCTTGATTCATGAACTGAACTGAGTTTGTGAACAAAGGTACTATTGTACTTTTTCCTTTTATTTATTGCCCTTTTCTGATTCTCTGGTTAAGTTCTGAGTACAACATTGAGGAGCAAGGGTGAGAGTGGGCACTCTTGTGTTGTTCTGAATTTTAGGAGAAAGGCTTTCAGTTTTTTCCCATTGATGTGATAATGACAGTGGATTTGTGATAAATGGCTTTTATTAATTTGAGATGAGGTTCGTCTGTACCTGTTTTTCCACAACTTTTTATCATGAGTGGATTTTGTCAAAGGCTTTTCTTACATCTATTGAGATTACCATATGGTTTATGTTCTTGCATCTGTATGCAATGTATTACACCTATTGATTTATGTGTATTAAACTATCCTTACATCTCTGGGATGGAACCATTTTGGTTATGATGTATATTTGTGTACTGTCTTGACGTATTCTGTTTGACAATGTCTTGTTGAGAATTTTCTCATGTATGTTTATTAAGACATTTAATCTTATTTTTTAAAGTCCTTTTCTAGATTTGGTATCAGGGTAATGCTAGCTTCCAGAAATGGTTTTGGAAGAGCTCCTCTCCTTTAAATTTCATCAAAGGGTTTAAGGAGTCTTAGCATTACATCTTCCCTAAAGTTCTTGTAGAATTCTGTGGTGAATCCATCATATGTTGAGCTTTTCTTTATTGGGAGAGTTTTTATTGCTGCTGCTATGTCTGGTGGGTCTGGAATCTAGGGGTCCCCAGACTCATCCTCCTCAGGTCTGCCTGTCTCTCTCTTTGATGTAGAGAGAGGAACCAGAGTCAGAGAAGACCAGTGCAAAGCAAAAGTAATTTGTTATAGGTATTTCAAAAGGAAACAGCCCAAAGCCACTCCAGAGAATGTGGGATCCATAGTTGCAGCACTGTGGAATCTGGGGCAGTTGTCCTGTTTTATGGGGGTACTGTCTTCATTTCCCTGAGGGTTAACACTTGATTGATTTCCTATTGGGCTTATTGGTAGGAGTTTGGTCTTAAGGGCTAATAAGGAATTTAGTAGTCATGGCAGTCTGCACTAGGAGGAACAGTGTTGCCTGCACAGAGGCAGGTGTCAAAACCACAACATGTCACTTTCAAACTGTAAAACAGTTTTCTGCTCATAGCCACAGAGGCTGCTTTTTCTATCCTCTAAAAAGGGGTCCAGTCTGTCCTTACATTTTCTCCTCTAGCAACCACCATTCAACTGCTGTTGGAATCAAGGGTGATGACTACTCTGGTTACTTCTGGCTGAAAAGTGGCATCAGCAGGGACAGTATATGATGTCCATTGGGAGGTCAGTCTAATGGGCGATGGTAGAGGCAAGGTGATGCATGGATCCACCTGGAAGACTGTCTGCATGATCACTTGGAGTTTGGTGGCCTCTATGTGAGGACAAACAAACCCTCCCAAGAGATTAAAGCATATGTGACCGAAGCATGAGCACTAGAAGGGGAAGGATAGGTGTGGTCAGTTGGCTCCTAAGACTATGTGCTGGAAACTGCCAGCAGAGGTTAGTGATTTGAGCCTCCTTTCATGTTTAGACTATATTATGACTTTTATGTTTTAGGTTATATTGTTTTGTTTTTTATTTTGATACCAGGGATCCAATTCACAACCTCATGTTTGCAAGGCAGGTACTTATGCCGCTGAGCTAAATCCTCGGCATGGTTATACTTTCTTGCCAGGTATTTTGGACTGAATTAAAGTAAGACATTAAAGTGATCAAAACTAACCTCTCCCAATATCAAGGTCACATAAGGCTCTCCAGGAATCATGCACAGAGCCTCTTAGCTCCTGTGTCAGTGTCAGCCACCAGGATGGGTCATGATCTTGCTTTACCATGTGACTTCCCAGGAAAGCATAGGAGACATTCTTCTCTCTGGCAACCCTCCTTTTTAGCACACCAGCATTCCTATACTTAGGGGACCAACTATCTCCTTGCTCAGGTGGTTGGATGATTTGCCAAATGTGTAGAATCTTATAGGAAAAGTCTCTTCCTGTCCTGGGTCCTTATTGACTTTGGAGGGTCAGAGACAAAATATTGGCTATCCTCTTTAGCTTAGTTATCTTTTTTTCCTTCTGGTCCCCAAATCTTAGTTGTTAAACACCCTGAAAGATTATTTATACCAGCATCATAATGGAAGTAGGTTTAATTTTATGATCATATCTAAACATTAAACACTTTGAAATAGATAATATGTAGAGAACTGTTGGAACTCAACTTCCAATCATGATTGTTTTAGAAGTTGAGTTTCTGCAGAACGTCGGCAGTTAACAATTATAAAGTTTTACAGAGAAAATTGGAGATCAAGGATTGCGCAGCATTTTAGCATAACAGTTATGATGACATTATTATATGAGAAACATTAATTTTGTTCTTATCTCTGAAGTGCAGTTAAATGTTTAACTTAGTACAGAAGAATCTCGTAGTCACAGTCATCTCTTCCCTATTATAAGATATTAAAGGGCATAAAGAAACTTTTACTTAATTTTGTATCCCTCAGTAGAACATTCAAGTAGAACACACTGTCCATAGATGTACCTCATAGATTACTGATGACCAAACTTGAATTTCCAGTGTGATATTGCTTGTACTGCACAGTGTTTGAGCATCTTTCCTCATTGATGCTAGTCAATGTAAATGTGTTATAATAATAAATTTAATAAGATTTTGGGGGATACATCCTTTTTAATTATTGAACATGGAAATGTCTTGGAGTCTTGTCCATGGACAAAACTGAAATGAATCAATCACTTCCTTTGTATCCATCAAAGGAAGTCCAGTCCAGTGGTCCCTCTAACCCTATTTAGTTACCTTAACAATTTTCCCAGATAATTTTAAACCAAAACAGTCAACACAATATTTTGACCAACAAAATATCTGTTATTACCTAAGAGTCATTTACTGATTAAAAACAGTGAACTGCAAGTTATCATGTGTAGACAACAATAGACATTGCATTCATAAAACCCATTTTTGATACTTTGATTGATAGAGAACCTGAGTGCAAACGTGTCATTAACCTTAAAGACATCTTTTCCTTTACTTAAACTAGTCCACTGATGTGCTTTGTGGACCCCAAGCATTTGAGACAATGTCGCAAGTGTCTATCTATGTAGAAGTGATACTAAGGTCCATACTTAAATGTTTAAACCTATATAAAATTGTTTTCCGTGGGAATCTCAAAAAACAGCTAAAGAAAGAAAAAGAAATTATTAAGATTAAAAAGAAATTCTTTTCTTTTTAAACAAAATGGCTGCAGGTGTTGTGACTGATTACTAGCACAGATCGGACAGACAGACAAGCACACAAAACAACTGCACTTAAATCAGAGTGAACTCTTGGACACATTGGCCATGGTGCCCTTTAATTGTTCTAACAGCTGTGTTGGGGGGAGAGTCTTGTATTTCAGACAAACGTCCTAATTTTGCATGAGTAGTGGGCTTAATCTTTGTTTTTTCTCAGTCTCTCTTTAATGAAAGAAGTATAAAGGGACTTGATTTCTAAGAAGCACGTCACAGACCCATGGAGGTTTGGATGAGGAGGAAGCCACATCCCCTATGGGGGCATACAATCTGTTCACTCTGTACTTCCAGAATTCTTTTCCTCTCTCCCTAATTAATAGTTTCACTAACACACAAACAAACAAGCAAACACCAAAGAAACAAGTTAACCTAAACAGAGAAGTCATCCCTTCCAATGTTCTTTATATATGTATCTGAGTCATCTGTGAAACCTTCCAATTTGGAGTAAGTAAATGGGACCTGTCTTTGGTTCACTCCCTCTTTTCTTAGGGGTTACTGCCCCTAAGAAAAATTGTTTCTTAGGGGCAGTAACCAAGCAGGAACAGCTGTGGGGCTTGTCTGAGAGTGAGAAGTAGCTGGGCTTTGGCTCCCTTCTGTCCTGGGTCCCCCTCTTGTCCCCTTCAGCCTCTGACTCTGCATGAATCCTGGCTTTCCACAGTCAAGAGAGGTGGTCATGGGAACATTGAGAAACTCTCTAGGGATGGTCTCAAAGGCTGAAGAAAAGTTGGACACAGCGTACCTCATTTCATTTCCCGGTCCTTTACAGAAAAGGTCAAATTGAAGAATGATGTTAAAATTTTGGGATGCTCCCAAAGTTCAGCATAATAAAAGATAAGAGCCCCTTTCCTTAAGGAAATGGGGGTCTAATTCTTGTCAGTATTTGAGAAGATGCTTCAGAGGAAAGAGCAATGGAAGAGCAAAGCATCTGGAAATAAGTGAGAGAGACAAATGGAGGAGACTTAATTCCTCTGAGCCTCCTACTGCACCCATAGAAACCACCTTTTGTCAAACATCCCCGAACAGAGTGGCTCTGAATCAGCTCTTGACAAGCATCCCCCATCCACTGTACAGGGGCTGGGGACTACCTGACACCCCTGCTGCCACTCTAGCCCACCCCATACACAGGGGCAAGTGGCACTGATATTTTTCTGACCACCATCAAGGGGCCTGGTCCTAAAGACTTTTTCATGTGCCCTAAAGAGCAATGATGTCTCCATTCTTCAAATGCATGTAATTCCTAAAAGGTCTTTTCCATATGGGCCCCAATAAGGCTATCATAGCTAAACCATGGAGACTTTCAGGGGTTTTTTGAGGGGAAAATTGGGAGGTTTGAGGTGAAGCAGATCCTAAAATCAGGCTATGAATGGTCAGGGCTCTACAGATATTCTATGAGACAGCTGGTTTATAAAACCTCCAATGGGAGAAGCAGGAAAAGAAGGTCCCTAACACTGTCCTCTCTAGGACCAGATAGGCTTTAATTTACTTACATAAAATATCTGGGATTGCTGAAGGCTGGCCAAATAGATGGCAATTGAAAGAGAACAAATTCTCCGTCTAGATCAGGTGGATGAAAAGAATTGAAAGGGAGAAACAGCCAAGGAAAAACTTGCCCTATGAATAATCTGTCTCCATGTGTCTGAAAGAAAGCAGTTAGAAATGATCTGAGAAAAATGTCGTCCTAAAGCGTGTGAGCAAAGTGATATCTGGGACGTGTCGGGAGTCCTATTCTTCCTCCCATCTCTGATGGGCACTAAATCTAACTGGGCCTGAAGGATTCCCTCTTAGCATAAGTGCTCTGGCACTTAGGCAAACCCACCACTAAGTCATATAATGTAAATTCTCCTTGTTGGTTGGAGATTTCACTTGATCCTCCTAGCAACTCAGGTTCCCTACTGCCCAAAGGGGACCAGCTAGAGGATTTCCACTGTGGTAGATCATGCTGAATATCACCAGAAAGTGAACTGAGAACATGACAAGGGGTCCTCTTGCATCCACTCTCAGACTGGGTATACTGACTGTGTCTAGTGATGTTGAGTAGTCTTATTTTCATCCTGGATGAGTGCCTAATTATGTTATGTCGCGTGGGTCTGGGGTCTGGGGTTCCCTAGACCAGGTCTGTCTCTCTGATGTAGAAAGAGGAAGAGGAGTCAGAGGAGACCAGTACAAAGCACAAGTACTTTATTGCAATATAGGTATTGCAAGAAGAAACAGTACAAAGCCACTTCAGAGAGTGGGCGGTCCAGAGTTAGAGCACTACTGAATCTGGGGCAGTGGTCTTGTTTTATGGGTTAGGGGTCCTGTCTCCATTTTCCTGAGGGTTAACACTTGATTGATTTTACATTGGGCTATTGGGAGGAGTTTGGTGTTGAGGGCTAATAAGGGAGTTTGGGTAGTCATGGCAACCTGAACTGTTGCCTACACAGGTGTCAAAGTCACAACCTGTCAGCTTCAAAACACAAAACTGCTTGAAAACTGCTTGCTGCTTCCAGCCACACAGAGATTGCTTTTTGTGTCCTTACAGGAATGCACCACCACATCTAGTCAGCTTATTGAAATATAAGGTTTCAAAATCATTTTGTATTAAGCTCTTGATTTGGGCAATGTTGATTTTGATTTTGGCTTTTTAAAAAAATTGCATTGGGTTTTTCTTTCTTTTTTTAGTAAGTGTAGCTAAGGGTTTATCAGTTTTGTTTATCCTTTCAAAGAACAAGCTCTTAAATTTATGGATTCTATTTTTATTTTTAAATTTATTAATTTTCACTCTGTCTTTTATTTAATTTTATTTTGTATCAGGGATCAAACTCATTACCATGTGCTTGCAAGGCAGATGCTTATGCCACTAAGCTAAATCTCTGGCCCACTTTGACCTTTATAATATCTTTCCCTCTATTAATTTTGGGCTTAGCCTTCTCTTGTTTTGTAGGATCTTGAGATACGTCATTAGGGTATTGAGATTACACTCCTATTTCAGTGTGTGCATCCATCGCTACAAACTTCCTTTTTACGACTGCTTTCGTTGTGCCCCCACAGGATGCTGTGCTTCCCTCATCAATTGTTTCTAGGAACTTTTTTGATTCTTCTCTGATTTTTTCTGTGATCTACTGACCATTCAATAATGACACTGGGAAAAACACATTCAAATGGAAGGGGAAAGAAGGAAAAGAGATTCTAAAAAGAAAAACAGAACAGAAGGAAAAAATAGGAAAAAACTTTTATAAATTGAGAGGAGATGAAGGGTTGCAGGGAGAAGAAGGAAACTGTAAAATGAAGAATTAAGATGTATTATGTACAGGTACAAACTCCCCGTGATGACTGTGAACATTATGTATGGCAAAAATGTACTCATAAATATTCGTAAAATGTATTGATTTTTAAAATGTTTTATTTTCAAGAGTAATTCTATATAATTGTTGAGGAACATCATTTCATGATTAAATTGTGGTTAGGGCTTGTTGTGCAGGCTGGCTATGGCACGTGGGAACATAATTCCACGTGCCTCTTGTTATAGTTGAGGCTACAATGGTCCCATGATGCTGGACATCCCAGGGTAAGACTGCATCAGCTGAAGACATCCTGGCTCTTTGAGAACCTCGTAGTAATAAGAAGAGTTTAACCTTGGGGAAAGCACAAACTTCTTCTTAACCTGCTATCTCTCCCCAGTATCCTAATCAAAATTGAGACCCTCATCAGCATAAGGTCACCACCAACCTCTAAGTCATCTGAAGTGAGCCTTATCAGCATGAGACCTTCTCAGCATAAGATCCTCTGAGTCATCTGATAACCCCTCTAATTATTGTACATGCCTAATAAATAGGGGCTGGCTTGGAGTTCATTGTTTCTGCACACTCTGAGGCAGCCCTCTATCATGCATCACTAAATTGGTCTGTTTCTTATTGCATACTTTCACTGTACCCCTCACTGGGCCGAATGGAGGACTGACTGGTTCCCAATATTTTATTTTTATTAACACACATTTTCAGCATGTAATGATTCTATTTATCGTGGAGAACTGATACATATAAATAACACATCTCAATTTCTTTTTTTCCCCTTCCAGAATGATATACTATTTATTCTCCAGACTCTTGTGTAGTGTCTGGCTTCTTTTGCTGTTGATTTCTAGATTCATTCCACTATGATCTGATAATGTGTAGAGGATTATTTAAATTTTTTCTACTTACTTAAGCATGCTTTATGAACTTAGAAATAGTATACTTTAGAGAAAGTTCCATATATTGCTGTGAAGAAGTGTGTATTTTGTTGCTGTTGAATGAAATACTCTGTAGATGTTAGGTCCATTTGTTTACTGGTATAATTTAATATAATTTAACTCTAATATTTCTTTGTTGATTTTTTTCTCTGATGGTGAAATCAGAGTGTGATTATATCTCATTTTATTCCTAATGTTGAGTAGAATATTGAAGCCCCTCTACTCTAAGTGTATTGGTGTCAGTCTGTCTGTTTATATCCAGTAGGGTTTTTTTTTTTTGTTTGTTTGTTTTTTTTGGTACTAGGGATCAAACTCACAACTTCATGCTCGCCAGGCAGGCACTTATGCCACTGAACTAAAACCCTGGCTCCTACCTGGTAATTTTTGTTTGATGAAATTGAGTGTACAAATATTCAATGCATAAATATTTGCAATAATTATTTTTGTCTCTGTAGATTAGTTTTCCCTTGTAGTCTGTTGTGTCTGAAAATAAGAAAATTCCTTTTTTTCCCTCTCTTTTTTACTAAATAGCTGACCATATTAATGTTTTTGGTTGGATCACTGAACACAACTGTTTGCAGTCTCACTGCTTGAATGTCTGCTTTGTATTCTTTGATACTGTGATTTGAGCAACTATTTCTGAGATGATAATATGTAATCTATTAACTGGTGATTTCTTACTGTCTTTTTTTTTTTTTTTGTAGTTCTGTATTACGTGTACCCTTACACCACTTTGTTTTGTTCTGTGTTTTTCTCTTTTTCCTTTTAAATAAAATTAAAAAAAAAAAAAAGAAAATTCCTACTTGCTATTGGGCTTCTTGTGTGAAGTATCACTTTTCCTCCTTTTATCTTTAGTCTATGAGCTTATTGTTGGATGAATTGTGTCTCCTGTATCATTGCATTTTGTTTTTCAATCTAACCTGCCAGTTCATGTCTTTTCATTGGGAAATTAAGTCCATTCATGTTGAGAGTTATTGTTGTTTTGTGCTTATTGAATTCTGTCATTTCAATAGTTTTCTAGTGCTGATTCATTATTTGTTTTCTTTTGTTTACACTCTCAGCTAGGTATGTTCTCCTTTGTTTTCTTTGGTGTTCGTAGGCATCTTGCTTCTGCCCAGAACTCCCTTACGTATTTTTTGCAATGCTAGTTTCGTGATCTGTCTATTTCTTCAGGATTTTTTTTATCTTGCAAAGTCTTTACTTTTCCATCAATTTCTAGGATAATTTTTCACATTTAGAAATCTGGGTTGACACTGTTTTCTTTGATGGCTTAAAAATCTTCAATCCTTGCCAAGAGTAAGCAGCAATAGTATTTTCAAAGTGGTCATAGTACCCAATTGATACATAGATCTATTGCAATTTCAATAAAAAACACAAACAGCATTCTTCACAGAAAAATAATCCCAAAAATTTATATGGAACCAGTAGAGACCCAGAATAGCCAAGGCAAACCTTCTGGGGTCTTGCTTACTTTTAATTTAATTTTTCAAATATTCAAAACATTTTTTGCGGTTTAAAAGTCAAAATGATACAGAAGGATAATCACAGAAATTTATCCTGTCCCCAAACTCTTCTGTCCTTAACCCAATCCTTATAAGCAAGAATTGTGTTGGTAATTGTCTTGATAATTCTATTTTTAAAGAAAGTATTACTATTTCTTTTCAGATTTTTCATAGAGATTTACTATATACGTTGTTTTATTTAGTATAATTTACCATCACTTAATTTTGTTTCATAAGTGCCTTCTGCCTTATATTTTTTAAAAAATGGGGTCATGTGTGGATGTATGAGTTCATTCTTCTGATCTTGTGGTCCTACGTAGTTGGACAATCTTTTCTTTTTGTAAATGAAGCCACAAATTATGTTAACATTATCATCTTAATATTTTTTCAGGATAGATTCCTAGAAGTGAGATTTTTGACAACATAAATGCCTATTTTATTTTCCTAAACATTACTAGACTGTCATCCTGCCGGCTTGCACTAGTGTGGAGTTTTATCAGCTATCTGTGAGACTGACTGGCTCATATCTTTGCCTACGGAGTTTGCTGTCAGGCTTTTGTAATATTGGCAAGCTGGTAGGTAGAAAACAATATCACAGTGTAGTTTCAGTGTGTACTTCTCTTCATCTGAGAAGTGGGTTTTATCTTTATTTTAAGGGCCAGTGAATTTTATGTTTATGTGTGTTATCTACTTTCCTCCTGGGTTTTGATATTCTTCCTCTTTGTTTTTAAAGATTTCTTTATAAAGCAGAGAGATTATCCTTTTTCCTTTGATGTTAGCTGCAGATATTTTCTCTATGTTGTTTACAGTGATTCTTCTTTTTGCCATGCATTAAAATTATTACTGCATTTCTAATATCACTTACTATGAAGTGTATATTTTTCAGTCACTTGTGGTGCTGCATTTACCATACATTGTATTTCCATTTTGTATTTTGGAACTCCAGGATTTTTGTTAATTTCTTAAAAATCATTTAAATTTCTCCATTAAGTTTCTTCAATAATTACCAAGATATGTGTTTATTTAGAATCCATTGAGTTTCTTTAAAACAACCATTTTATGTTCTCTGTCCAACAGATCACACATGATAATCACTTTTATGGTTGATTTCTGATGGCTTATTTAATTGACTTGGTGAGGTTACCCATGGCTGCTTGAAAAATTTTGTGCATGTTAGCATATGACAGCATCTATGCATTGCAAGAGCAGACATTTATTTTAGTTCTTGCAATCTGACTTTGTTCCTGTCTTTGAGAAATTTTAAGCAGTTTATTCCAGCCTTTGAACCTCAGTCTTTTGCTGCATGTTCATGGTTGATGATTTCAATACCAGGAGGCAGCCAATGGCAAATTTCATACAAACTTGTACTGGTTGTGTTGTTGAAGATGGACTAGGGAAATACCAAAGTGGGTAGTCTGTACCAAAAGGGTCTGCAAGCTCCATCTGGAGCTGAAGAAAGTCATTTTTCTGGGTCATGTTCAGAGTCATTAACTTGTGATCAAGTGACATTAAGATTCCATCTGGTGTTAGGCTTCTCTATAGTGTGTCTGCAACTGGGCTCCCAAGTAACATCTTACACCTACCTTCAATGTCTTCCTACAAACAGACATTGATTGCTTTTTCTGCTGTGCTGCCTAAGGTTGAGGAGATATAACACTGCAAGCCTTATAGCCATCACTGATGTGGAAACTGGGGTTAACCTCAGAGCCCACAGACTGATGATACCGATATCATAAGGGAGCAGGACTAAGGCCCATACTGCCATGGCCTGCTGCTGCTGTCATATGGTCATGGCTCAGAACTCCTGAGACTACCTGGAAGTGACGTGGGCTGAAACACACGTCTGTCACACTCTGGAGCCTCGGGTCTTCTCCAGTGAGTCTACAGCTCTGCCTGTGAACATTCACCTGGGGGCAGGTTCTATGGGCTCTGTGTGGTACTGAGTTTCACTGTTTGAGTACTAGGTTCTAAGACTGAAGACTATGCTAATATCTTCTCCCTCTACCAGGCAAGAGGTTTCTCTTTCTTTGTGTTGTTCTGCTTGCAGATACAAGAGGATGGTGTGGGTGATTTCCTTCTATTCAGCCTTCTTCAATCCACCTTTTCTTATTGTCATGCTAAAACCATGTATTTTATCTGGTTTCCTTAGCCCTTATGCAGGCAGTTTTAAAGGAGAATATTTGTTTATGATGATGTTTCTGTGGGGAGACAATCATTGGAGGATGTTACTGCAGCAACTTACTTTGCTCTCTCTGACCCATATGAATTTGGTAAGGATGTGGGGCTTGGGGTGAGGTGGGATGGCTCTGTACCGCAGGAGCTCTGCAGGGCAATGACACTAAATGGGCTTATCTGTTTCTTGGGTGCAGATAGCTCTGTGGTAACACAGCTCATCTCAAACCAGGTTGAATCCTTTGGGGGCTGTCTGCTTCTCTGATAGCCACTCTTTCAAGTTTCCACAGTGTTGTTAACTCCAGAGGTGTCTCTCCTTACCCTTTCCTTAAGCCATGAAGCTTACAAGAAGTGGGAAATGAGTTCTACTATAAATGTTCTATTGGGTGTATTTCCAAGTGTGGTGGTGCGCACCTGTAATCCAGCACTTGGGAGGCTGAGACAGGAGGATCATCACGAATTTGAGGCCAGCTGAGGCTTGCTACTTAGTGAATTCAAGTCCAACCTAAACTGCACAGTGAAACATTATCAAAAGTAAGAAAGAAAGAAAGAAAGAAAGAAAGAAAGAAAGAAAGAAAGAAAGAAAAAAAGAAAAGAAAAATGTTCTATAGGATTTTGGGGAAAAAATGATCCTTAGTGCCAGCAAGTCAGCTTCTCCAGGATAAAGTGCCAAGAATCTGGAAAACGACAGCCCAGAAAGGAACCAAAGTGCAGGGCACATAGGAACCACAAGGGAACTGACAGAGGGGAAGAAGAAAATAGCTACACCTTACCACAGAAAGAAAATGGCTACACCTTACTACAGAAGAAATAGCTCACCTCTGCAGACTGGAGACTGCATGGTGTGGCTAGAGCAGCTGTGTAGTTGGCCTGGCAGGGGGAGGCAATGAAAGCACCTCTGATCCTCACTGGGAGATAGGACCTGGTCTGGACCAGGAGAGTCTGTGCAGTCCGATGCGGCCAGCCACTCAGTCCCATGGTGGAACAGCAGTCCACCATGGTCAGTGGGATGGCCATTTTATTTCAAAAGGCTTAGGGCTCAAACTCCAGCAGCAGAGCAGCCCCAGAATAACCTCACTGCCAGTGTCCCAGAGAGGAATGAGAGAAGTACATCAGGTCACAGTAGAGATCCTGCAGTTGGACAGCAAACTGGGGGAAATTCTGCTGATAAGTAGGAGCTGAGAATACCCAGACTCTGTTCCTGCAGCCGCCAAAAGCCATCTGTCTTGGTTATTTTTCTCTCGTTGCTGGGACAAAACACCCAATACCCAAAATGAAGGAAGGAAAGGTTTATTTAGCTCACTGTAGAGGTTTCAGTCCATCATCAGCTGGCTCCAAGGCAGGGTGGCATGGCATTGGGCAACACTTCAAGGCAGCAGCCTGAGCAAAAAAGAGGGGACAAGGCTTTTCTCCTCCTTTATATTGTACACAGGCCACCCCCTCCTCTAGGAAGCGGGTAGCACTCTCACAATCTCTGAGCCCTCCTCTTGCACAAGATGAAGATATTTACAAAGTAAGGATGCTGGCTCCCTGTTGAGTTGCTTAAATGATAAAAAGGATGAAAACTGTAATTCTCAGTAGAGATGACTTACAGTATGTAAGGATCATTGCAAATACAGGCAATGTGAAGTCATGGAGAGAACAGTTAGCATAGGGGGAATTTGAAACACTGTATCAATATTAGGCAGATGGAAATGACATTAAAAAACCACCATATAGAAGACCAAAGGATCCATACAACCCTAAATATGATTATCAATGAAAATAAAATATGAAAATGAATGAACCAAGAATTCAGTGAAGATGGCTGTGGAAGATAGAACGAATTAAAGGAAGATAACAATAAATATGAATGAATAGACATACAAGGTCAAGAATACAAAAAAATACATCTAATTAATGAGTCAAAGGTCTACTTCCAAAAAACATTAAAGTAATACAAGAGCTACTGGGATCAAGAAGAAAAGTAGGAGTTAAATAAATATAATATAATGAATAGTTTCTACCAAAAGAAGAAAAAGAAACCATGAGTGCAATCCAAGTTCCCAAGTACAAAGAGATTAGAGAAGGGGAACGGTTGGTAGTTGCTGTCTCCCTAGACATTCTTTGAATGAGAACCGAGAAAACCACTCATCTAATACCTTCCATGATATACTGTGAGGGTTGTACTGCGAGGATCATGGTGATTATTTCTAAGCAGAGTCACAAACAAACATTGTGGGGATTAGGAAACAGATTCTTCAAGTATCTGGTCTATTCATTCAATGAGAAAATTCTCAACTCAAGTTTAAACTGGCACTCAGAGAGGACAGGCAAGGCCAGGGCTAAAGGAGAGTGGGGCAGATGCACAGAGGAAAGGCACAAGGTCTCTGGGTTCTACTGCATCCCTACCATGATGGTGAATGCACAAGTTCCGTTACACTGGCCTGCAAAGTTATGCATCCCAGGAATGAGGGTCAATCACCCTCACACCAGGTAAATGACTCAGAGTAGCTCATCACAGGGTATGTTGAACTGAGTGAGGGTGAATGATTTTGAGGTCAGCTTCAGTCCTGACACCAACTCAGAGGCTGAGTTTGTTGCTTGCCTATTCTCTTTATTAAAGGATCCTCCAATGAGGACACCCCAGAGCCTGTTGAAACTGCCCCAGTGTGTATGGAAACTGGGGTCACCACAGAGCCTCCTTGCACTGTGACTGAGATTTGTGCAATTCAATTCTGCGTCAAAGAGCATGTTCTTGCCAACTGCATGGTGTGTGCTTAACTGATTCTTACCAGCAAGTGCTCCTGAGTGAAGGACTGTCTTACTGTTTGGGTTGAGATCACACAGACCCATAAACCCTCCATCAGAGGTAGATTAAAGCAGTGGTTGCAGTGTGTGTCATTTTCAGCACCATAGAAGATCCTTTATGTCATTTCTCTTTCTTAAGAGTATTGGCCAAAGTAGGAGGATTTGGTCACCTCTCAAAAAAAAAAAAAAAGACTTTTTCATGGATTTATTTGGCCTGAGACAAAAACTAAGACAATACAGGGGTCCCAGGGCAAAATGACCCAAAGAGTATCATCAAAGGAAAACGGAGAAGTAGGAGGAGGAAGCCCTGAAGTCAGTGTAAACAAGTGCTCCACAAAACATCAAGTCTGCCCCCACCACCAGTTCTTCTGAGTTACCTGAAGGTCCCCACTAACGCAGATCCCCACTGCACAGATCTGCTTTCCCCTTGAAACTTCACTCCTCATCTAGTGGAGACCTGCGGTTATAGCTGAGTCTCTCACAGCAAGGGGTTTTTAAGAGTCCATGCACAATAACTGAGGTAGAGAGCCCTGGAGAAAGGAACTTGCTCAACACCAGCAATAGAAAGAGGCTTTCGTACAAAGAAAATCATACTTATGTATCATCTTGCATTTCTTGATTAATGGTGAGATATTATTTATTTCCATATATGTGCTACTTCCATTTCTTTTATGTAAAGTATATACTCATAGTACATGATCACATATCTATTAGTTAATCTATTTTCTTAATTTTGTTGAAAGCATTTTTCAAAACACACTCCTAATGGGCAATATCTGGACCAAAACCCTGCCCACAATGTGGAATTGTGAGGAAGAGTGGTGGACCTACCACTTGACTCTGCTCATCAGGAATTTACATTCTGCATCAGAGACCTGGCAAGAGTTCAGCTGTTAGCAGCCTGTCTGTCCTGGGAAGATGCATAACCCTTGATGGGTGTGGTTTGCCCCTTCCACTTATGCCCATTGTACAGGCCCCTTAGGAGAGTCCAGAATTTCACTCTATAGGTAAGGGACAACCCAACATGTTCCCAGATTTCCTGACCAGGCTTCATTCTCCCGTTCTATGAAACGGGCCAACTTGATCAAGTTGTTTCTAATGTAATGTCTATGATTCCAACTCATGCCTGATCATGTTTCCGTATGCTTGGAGGCTATTCCCATCTTTCCTTCATCATACCGCCAGGGAAATTGCTAATTCAAAGAAGTAAGGCTTCCACTTGTGAGTGAACACCTGGGAATACACGATTTCGTACCAAGTTCCATGGCCCCCATCTAGGCTTAGTCAGGCCCATCTAAGACATTGCATATATGGGCAGGGAAGACATCCTTCTCATTTTCATTCAGGTATCCACCTCCCATTCCTTCTAGCTTCCTTTACTCTGTTACACTCAACCAGTTTTCAGAAAAGGACAGTATTACACCATCTTTCAGCATGAAGTGCCATTACAAATTGATGTGGACAAGTTCCCCGTTTTCTTTCAACTTTAATAACGTTGTCTGTAAGGGAAAAGAAGTTCTCTGAGACCCTGTTAATTAAGTTTCTTAGAACTTTCAAGGACATGTCTGACTATGTAGAAACTTCAGGAAGGAAATCAGAATCAGGTGAATTATTATGTATTTGGAATCTGCCTGGAACAGTTAAGGTCACCTAAAGAGCTATTTGAGTTACTCATGGGTGTAACAAATCTGAAGCATTCAGTAAAAGGAAGAATAGTCTCCCTCTCCACCCTTTGCTTTTACATCTGAATCAGCAAGGCAATAAGCATGTCCTGTCTGAGGCAGAGAGCACCCTGCTCATCACTGGAGCTCCATAGCCTGCATGGAAACAAACAGACAAGAAAATAGAGCAACCAGGGTCAGCAGAAGGAAAAATCAAACTACATCACCTTCCTGGTCTAGAGCTGGCAGGGAGACCATCTTCTACCCACTCACATGTGTCAGCCCTCCAGGGATCGTTAGGCACCAGTACAAGAGACAAAAGCAGACTCCCTGGGTTTATCGTTCTTATCACTATTGTAAAACCTTCCATTTCATTTAGAACCCAAAGTACACCCTGAGACTACCAGGAGTCACCTCCTCTCATCAAGGAAGAGATAAGTGATTTTGGATAGGGGCATTACAGGCCTTCACAATCACAGAGTGTTCCACTGATATTTCAAGGAGGTTCCCTTGATGGCTTCAATTGATTTCAGCCATATGGATAATGGTCCATCGGATTGAGATAGACATGGCAGAGTGCTGGAACATCACAGGGCAATACTGAATCAAAAGTAAAGTGTACTGGGGAAAAAGGTGCGTGCAAGTCATGCAACTAATGTGACGTTCCACAGATGTGACCATCAGCTAGTCACAAGTTCATCTGTAGCACCTCCTCATTTTCACATTTTTTTTGTCTTTTTGAGACAGGGTCTCACTATGTAGTTCAAGCTGACCTGGGCTCACTTTGTATCGCAGGCTGGTCTTGAACTTGGAACAATCCTCCTGCCTCAGCCTCCCAAGTACTGGGATTACAGGAGTACGCCACTATGCCCGCAACATTTTCACATTTTAATTCTCTATGTGTTCTATCTTTATCTCATAACATTGTGGGAAAAAAGGACTTTTGTGGAATCTTTGAGTTTCTTTCATGGTAAAAAACACTGAAGAATTCTTTAAAGAGGATCTTTCCCACTCCTTCATTTTATAACAGGACCAAGGACCCAAAATGGGAAAGTTTTTGTAGAGTGGTTAGTAAACCCAGTGTAAGACAGGAAAGTGAATGGAAACAGGATGATTTTTGGTGGCTTTTTTAATGATTAGTGTTATGAAAAATTTGTTGCAACTTTTCAGGTATGAACTCTTTCTTTATCCTCTGACCTGATTTTCATACAAATCATTGTCTTTTTTATTGGATGTCTGATTATTTTAATTGACTTACAAAAGCACTTCTTTTTCTTTTTCTTTCTTTCTTTCTTTCTTTCTTTCTTTCTTTCTTTTTTTTTTTTTTGTCTTTTTTCTTTTTATCGGTTCCAGGGATCGAACTCACAACTGCCTGCTTGCAAAGGCAGACACTTATGTGCCGCTGAGCTTATTCTCCAGCCCCAGCACTTCTTTTTCTTTCAAGGGACTCTGGATTGAGCCCAAAGAATTCTCAGTTAGCTACAGCTCCTGTTCTTTTCTTTTTTTTTTTCCTTTTACTGTTTGAGAGAGAGAGGATATCCACAAGTTGCTAAATTGCCCTATCTGTGCCTGAACTTGGAATTCTCCTGCCTCAGTCTCCCAGAGCGTTAGGATTACAGATGTGTACCACCTTTCCTGACTAAAAGTGCTTCTTATGTAAACATAACCCACAATTTTCTCACATTTAATAAACATTTTTTTTTCTGGTGAGTCATGAACTATAGTTTTTCTTTCTTTATACAACAGTCTTATCTTTAGAATGTTTTCAACTTTTATAAAATCAACATTTTACTATTCTTAGAGAAGAATTTCTTAATGGATTATTTTTTAAAAAGAAGAAAAAATAAAAAAGAATTCAATGATGTCTGTGTTCCTGTTGTCCTTGTGAATGGTAATATTTCAGTACATTTTTCCTGAACTGGCCCATAAAACAAGAACAATACAATCTCATAAAAGGCATTTCTTCAATAAACTTGGAAATCTGGAACCAGCAAAAACCTCAATTCCATATATGGAAGATAACAGCTACTTGCAGTGAACTTACCTGTTGAACCCTTGCCTCTCACCTTTCCAGAGAGCAACAGGGAGCCCGAAAATGCCTATATAAAGAAGAGCAGAATGGAGAGCTAAGATTGAAACAAACTACGCCTCCTAGGGGAATGATGTGGTACAGACTGTGAAAATCCTGGCCAAGAGTTGCTGGATCAGAAAAGCATCTGTCTTTGAGCACACAGATCCTCCTAGTGTTCATGTCTTATATTGCAATGAGACAATCATTACAACCTGTAGACTAATACTAATACATTATTACTATTAACACCCTTACTTTATATTTTCTTTGTTTTTACTTAGCATCTTTTTAGTTCAGGATCCCACCAGAGATGCCCCATTACACTGAAGTGTCATGTTTTCTTAGGTTCTTCCTGTCTGTGACCACTTCTCAGGCATTACTATTTTTTTTTTTTTTCTGATCTTGACAGTTGTGAGAAGCCCTGGTTAGTATTTTATACAATACTCTTCCTTTGGGATTTGTCTCATGTTTTTCTCCTGTCTATACTGAGTTGAGGGGATTTTGGAGGAAGAGCCCAGAGGCAGCTCCCATCTTAACAAATCTTATCAGTGGTACCCACATCACCATGACCTGGCTGAGGTGGTGCTTGTCAGATTGCTACATGGTAAAGGCACCCTTCATCCCATGTCTTTCCATACTTAATAGTAAGAAAAGAAGAAGACTGTGTATCAGCCATAATAAATTCAGTCTTTACATGGAAAGTATCTACATGAAATATCTGCAGTAATTCTTTAGCAGAGATTTGTCTGTCTCCCTCTCTATTTACTCACTTAAGTATCATTTTTAGGGGTGTAGCTCAGTAGAGAGCATTTGCCTAACATGGGCAAAGCCCTAGGTTGAATCACCAGCACTGGAAAGAGAAATTTCTATTTCAATCTCAAGTGCATAAATTACTTACTTTGTGCTGTAATTTGCTTTGTTGTTCAAATAGTAAGAAAATTTTTTGAATGTCAAAATCCATAATTCTTAGTAGAGACATGACTCTTAAGAATGTGAAGGCCATATATCATGGTGGCTGTCTCTTTGAATAAAATGTAGGATATACAAGTAGTTATGGAAGACGACACTTATGATAAAGGATTTTGAAACACTGTTTTAATACAAAAGAGATCAAGTAGATATATCATAAACAAACATACAGAAGATCTTTCATGGTTTTAAATATGAATATCAATAAAATAAAATATGAAAAAGAACATGCCTATCACTCAATGGAGGCTATGAAAAATATAAAGTAAATTAAAGGAAAGTAATAATAAAGATGAATGCATAAATTAATGAGATCAAGAATAGACAAATATTATATCTAATAAGTCAAATTATATTTCAAGAAAAATTTTTAAACAAATACAACAGCAATTACTAGAATCAAGATAAAAGAAAAAGAATATAAATAAATATAATTCAATGATGGCTATTGAAAGAAGAAAAAAGGGGGCTGGGGATTTAGCTCAGCGGCATAAGCGCCTGCCTTGCCAGCAGGCAGTTGTGAGTTCGATCCCCGGTACTGATAAAAAGGAAAAAGACAAAAAAAAAAAAAAAAAAAAAAAAAGAAAATAAAAAAGAAAAAAGAAATAAAAGAAAGAAGAAAAAGAAACCCTGAGACAAATTCACAGACCAACTTCCTTTATCATCTCCTAGTTTCCAGACTGAGCAAAGATCCCAAGGACAAAAAGGACACACAAGAGACATGGTTGCTGGTTGCCATCAACTTGGCCATCTTTGGCAAGAGCCCAGACACCCACATGTTCTGCATCTTCCCTGTTATACAACAGAGATCTGTGGTGGTCAGGAAGCATGGTGCTTGTTTCAGTTTACAAAGCAGAACCTACACGCCATTCACCAGCGGCCACTGGACCTTGAACAGACAGACGCCAGCCTCTCCCCATGAGTCAGTACCATTTGCAGGTCAGGGATAGAGAGAACAAAGCCGCATCAGCAAGTGATCCCCATCTAGGAACCAGCACCATGTGCAGGCCGCTGCCAGATTGGGCCAGACAGTCCCCAGCCCCATCCAGCGTGTGGGCTGGCAAACAAGAAGTACCACGCCCCAATTGTAGGTCTATGGCCAGTGGTCTGATCAGAGAATCAGGATAGTGCTCTAGGGGGGATCTCCTTCTGAGAGTTGTAGCCATTGTTGATTCCCTATGGTCTTATTTTGGAAGTCCTATATTGTTTCCATTGTTTTGTTGGGTTGGGTTTTATTCTCTTTTGTTTTCTTTGATTATGTCAAATTTGATGGCAGGAGCAGCTGTTTCAAAGATAACAAGATATATTATGGTAGCAATTTCAAATTTACTATAGGTTTGTTTTGAAGTCCTTTATTGCATTCATTGTTTTGTTTTTTATACAATTCTATTTGATTTTCACTATATCCAAAGTTATCTACAGCTTTTTTGAAGATATCAAAAGGCATTATGGTAGCTATTATTGATTTTGTAATATTTTGAAGTCCTGTATCTTTTACACTGGTTTGTTTTGATTGGTTTTATTGTTTTATTCTCTTTAAAATAAAAAAAAGGAAAAAATGAAAGCAGAACTACAAGATTGGAAAGCAAACTTGGAGTAGCCAGTCTGCTCATTTAGAAAAGTCTCAACTCAAGTTTAAACTGACACTCAGAGAGGGCAGGCAAGGCCAGGGCTAAAGGAGAGTGGGGCAGATGCACAGAGGAAAGGCACAAGGTCTCTGGGTTCTACTGCATCCCTACCATGATGGTGAATGTACAAGTTCTGTCACACTGGCCTGAGAAGTTGTGCATCCCAGGAATGAGGGTCACTCACACCAGCAGGTAAATGACTCAGCGTAGCTCAGCACAGGGGATGTGGAAACTGAGAGGCAAGGAGAATGATTTTAAGGTCAACTGCAGTCCTGACGCCAACTCAGAGGCTGAGTTTGTTGTTTGCCCATTCTTTTCATTAAAGGATTCCTCCAACAGGAGACAATGCAGAGAACTCTGTTGGAGTAATTCCCAAGTATATATGGAAAAACTGGGATCCTCACAGAACCTGAATAGACTCTGGTTAAATGGTAGATATGCTCAGACCCCACTATAAAGATCTGATTGAACTCAGATCTGATTGAATCTCTTCCATGTGGGTTGTGCTAGAAATCTTGAAAAATCTCAATTATCAAATTATACTGAAGCAGAGACAAGCCAGTTTCAAAAGAACCAATATTGTATCATTGCACTTATATAAGGTACCCACAAACATCAAAGTTTAAAAAATAGATAGTAAAATACTGGTTATGAGGATCTGGACCTAAAAGTAATATGGAAGTGTGATAGCTCAGACCCCGGAATAAATTCAAAGAAGCAAGAAATTAAGAAGTTTGGAGCAAAGGCTTTATTTCAAGCCTGGCAACGCAGCCTCCAATAGCCAATATGGAAGACTGCGTGCGCAACAGACTAAGGGCGGGATTTTTTTTTCCCTGAGGGCAGGATTTTTAAAGCTAAAAACCTGCAAAGCTGTTGACCTATTTCAGATAACATCTGGGATTCTTGGTACATTCCATTGCTCTCTGCAGTTAGGAACAGCACACCTTGCAGAAACATGCGGAAGGGGGGGTTGGGGGGATTTGCAAGAAGCTGAAACTTAAGTCTTCACTGGAAATGGAAATTTAATCCTATTAAAAATGGTGCATACAGAACAGAATGGACGTGCATTGGTTAGAGCTAGGCCATAACAGAAGTATTAGTTAAGAGACACAGAGGTTCATTTGGGGTAGAAGAGAGAGGTGTGGAGATGGCTAGTAGTCATGGCTGAGCAAATGTGAATGCTTTGAGTGCCACTAAATTGTGTAATTAAAAACTGTGAATACAGTAAATTCTGTGTTGTGTGTATTTTATCACATAAACATTGACATTACACACTCACCTAGTGGTAGGTCTTTTTCTTTGTGTCCAAGCACACCTTGGATATTTAGGACAGGAGGAGAGGATGGTCGATTGCAGAGGGTGTGTCACCAGTGTGATTTCTATCAGTGAAGACTCCCAGGGCACTTTAGGCTTTGATAACTACTTGGGGATTTCACTAACTTCACAGGATGCATCTAATTGCTCTAATTTGGAGACAATCCCAATTCTAAATACCCAAGATAGAAAGAGGTGGGTTCCATTGTCCTGGAGAATCCAAACTATCACTCTTGTGAAAATGTCTTTCTCGGTTTGCTAAATTCCCCACCTCCTCTGCAATCATTTTTCCCCCCTTCCTTAAGGAACTTTTTTTTTTTTTTTTGTCTTTTTCTTTTTTTATCGGTACCGGGGATTGAACTCATGACCACACACTTGTAAGGCAGGCGCTTATGCCGCTGAGCTAAATCCCCAGCCTCTTTGAATTCTCTGCTATGATTTGTCTCATGTTGCTGCTTTATATCACATATCATAGGCCTAGAATTTATGAGGCTAAGCAATAAGATTTAAAACAACTTTTTGTACCACTTTCAGGATACTTCTACCATTTAGATTTTCTATCTATTGTTAAGCAAAGTAGTGAACTTTTTTCTATCATTCCTACTTTGTCAAGTAATTTCACGTAAAATTTAATAAACATTTAAATTCTCTTGTACCATAAAGACCTTATTTTACCTTTTTCATGGTAACTTTGTGCATTTAATATTTCTAGAGGCTTTTTCTTTGTTGTGCCAGGATGACATTTTCCTTCTGCCACTAAGATACCATTTCAAAGACTTCCTGATCACTGAGCCTTTGCTTCCAGTCATTGGTTTCTGCTTTCATCTTTATCAATACAGTCATTTTTCTGGTTTAAATATTTTTTTCAAATTTCATTGAATTCTGTTCTGATATGATATGATAATCTCATCCTATTTTTAGTTTGTCTTTTCCTGCTTTTGCTTTTTTGTTTTTAATTTACATATCTTGAACTTTCTGCATATTTGATACACTGGGTTGAGCAAAGGTTTTGTTCTTTGATCCATAAATAAGATCAGTGTTATCAGATTCTTGTTCTACATGTTGCATTTGGAACAGAGAAGTTTTTGGTGTTATCTAGAGGGAAATGTGGGAGGTATAGCAGGCACTGGATGTACATCTTATTCCGCCCGCTCTCAGGGTCCCTGCTGGAGGGAAATAGTTATTACCCTTGGGACAAAGAGGTACTGCTGGTCAGAGATTGGACTTGCTCATGCGGTTTTCTTATCTCATATTTGATAATGCAACATTTGTACCTATGTTTTTTACATGAAAACAGCTGGTCTTTCCCATGGCCCTTGTGTACAGCATTCCCTATGATAGTTTGCAATTCTGTTATAGAAAGGCCTCCTCATTCCACGTCCCTGCTCCATTCTTTTCTGAATATATTCAGGCTCATTGTGAAGACGCTCTCCTTTTCTGTAGTCTGTCCATACCACATTCTCCATGGATCATACTACAGGAATGTCATTCAGCGTTCTCACTAATACAGAAAACTGAATCTGTCAGTACATTAATCAATTCATCAATGGTGGCAAATATACCCGTTGTGGGTTGTGGCTATTTAACACTTCAGTAGGAAATGTTTTTAATTCTGAAAATGTAGCTTTAGATAGATTTCAAGAAAAAGGACCCAATAAAGAAACCAGTTCTCCTTCTTCTTTCAACAGTCATTCCTAACACCATTAAAACGTGCTAAAAAATTTCCCATCCTTTAAAAATGTCTCTGAAGCTCACTTCCTCTTGACGCCAGGTCCAGACTCAACTCTCAGTGCACTAGACATGCAGTGTTCTTGGAAAGACTGCTGCTGTTCTCTGTCGTCTAACTGAAAACCTGAGACAGCTGTATAGATTTTTCAAATTCAGTATCAGAAAGTGACTTTGGCAAGCTTTTGGCACATATCAGTTTGTACTGTGAAGAGCTTTACAGTCACATTTTCTCAGTGATATATCCTATTTAATTCTGAAACATTTTTGCTTTCTTAAAGTTGCATTCTTTTCTGTGTCATCTATCTTCATGGTTGCTTTCTGGCAGTTATAGCAGTATGTATATTGAGTTTATTTTGCAAGACATAGAGGTCCAGGGCATAATATATCTGTGATAGAACATCTAAGTGGTGGCACCTTGGAAAGAGTCTGACACTTTAGACCTGTGATGGTGAATCTTTTAGAACTTTCTATGACACACAGAGCCCACTGTGGCACTTGAGCCATAGGTTTAATACCACTGCACACTGTAAGAGCTCCATCATCTACCAATTAATTGTTACAATCTGTATCAAGTGTCTACCTGACACTGGACTGAATTTCTATTGCAAATGAAGAAAACTGTACCAGATGATCTCTATGTGTTGACAACCATCTGCTGGGATCTGAGGAGACAGGTAAAGTTCTGTAGCACTGTATCCCTGTGCGGTCTCTGGGACCTTGACAGTGCCACCTACTGAGCAACAGGAAAGAAGCTAGCATTTGCAGATAAGGAAAATAAGGCCTGTGTAACTTTAGCCACGCCCATGAAACACCCAGTCAAGGAAGATATAAATGAGAAACTCAACTCGGCCCTCAGTCAAGTTCCTTCCTGGCAAGATGAAGTCCACCCTCTTCTTCATCCTTGCTCTGCTCCTCATTCTGGAGAACCAAGCATCTGGGAGGAGGCTGCGTGGTGAGTGGAGTGGGTCTGCAGGGTGGGGGACAGATATGCAGGACATTCTGGGGCTGAGGAGGGGAGCAACAAGTCTCCACCTATCACCACAGACAGTCCTTGTGGGAACCTCAAGAAGTCCCTGAAGAGAAGGTGAGAGATAAGAGCTAAAACAAAAATTTCTTAGAGAATGGAACCTAAATATTCTTTTATCAATTACTGAGAGAGTAGGAAGTCCAGTTACCTAATGCATTGCACCAATTTCTAAATAGATGAGAATTCTAACATTGTTCCGGACAAAAATGGCTAACATCAATCTGGATCACAAGACAGTTTTAGATCTAAATCAGTCAATGAGATTGATTTATCATAACTATCTATCATAACTAGAAGTGAATTCATAGTCAATTTTATTGACATCCACAACATAAATGAAAGTATCTGACCAACATCCAGATCGAAAACAAGAATCATTCACATCTAGGCAGATGAAGCACAAGTCATAATTATGTAGTTTATTGATGACAATAATCATAACTTGGAGCAAAATCCTGGTCTCGATCAAAGGGATAGCCAATATGTAAACAGAATGCCAGACAAGTAGCCAAGTAGAGAATAAGGGCCTCTCTGTTGCGGACACGACACAGCACAAAGTGAATCCAAGGCCATTTTGCTTTCCAAACCAAACAACTGCTATGTAACAAGGACCAAAGGGAAACAGAACATACCAAGGCCTATTTATACCACCTGTAAGTCCAAAATTCAAGGAGAATGACAGGGGGATATCAAAGCAAAAGTAAATCACAGACAACAAGATAGAATACAGAATGGACCCCAAGGCAGTGTCCTACCCAAACTCAGTAGCTAGCACATGATAAGGATAAAAGCCAGACATAGAAATTTAATTAAAAAGACAGGAATTGCCACAAACAAATGTAATGTCACAGAAGTAACCACATAGAGTGAATAAAAGTCCACTAATTCATGGCCAAAAGGTGGGACAGAAAGACGGTTCTTCAGTCATTTTTCCTACCCAAACCAATCAGGTGATCTAATGGCAAGGACCAATGTTAGAAGTCATAGTGAGGAGAATCTAAACAAAACAGTAACCTCAGAGTCATGTGTTATCCGGGGATAAAGTGAATTTCAGGGACTAAACTTTTATGATCACAAAAGAGTCAATTCAACTTTTGCTTTATACTGAATATTCTGTACTCTTTTGGGGTGGAGGGGTGCTGCGTTTTGAACTCAGGGCCTTTTCATGCTAAACATATGCTCCACCCCTGGGCTGTTCCTCAGCCTGAACACACGTTAACTGGAGAAAGAAAGAGTAATCAATCAATAACAAGTGAACAAAGGAAATAAACATTTTCAGATTTTAAAAAACTGTCCTTTAAAATGTGAAAAGGTTAATTTATAGTAGAGAAATGTTAAACAGAAACTTTTATGTGCTATCTTTTCTCACTTATAAGGTGCACAAAAGTTAAAAATTGAACACATTCTCTGTGTGAGGCTGGATGGAATCAGGTAATTTCATTCACAACAGGTGAGAATACAAAATGGTGCAATTCCTATCATGGGAAATAAGACAATATTGTTCAAGTTTCCCATGTCTTTAGCCTTTAGCAACTCTGTTTCTAGGCATGTCCCCTACTAGAAAGCAAGCCAAGAAAGGACACATGTAGTATAATGCATAATAGCAAAAAATTACAATCTATGAGTATAGCAATATGAGATTATTGAAAACTAAGGTAAACCATCAATGATTCACTCTACAACTTTAAAGCACACATACATACGCATGAATATATGTATACAACACACACACATACCCAGTAGCTCACCAACAATCTAAAATACTACCAACAACCACTAATTTATACCAATTAATGTGCTTCTTCTCCATCCAGAATGTTTTCTCCCATCTCTTCCTGAGTTATCTATTGCCCCAAATTTCATCTTCAAATTTTCCTCATTTTTTGAAATCAAGTTTGAATTTTATTATATATATATTCCCTTATTTTCTTTGTTTTGAGCCTTTAGAAGATGTATAATTCTAAATATTCTTTTTGGGGTCCAGTAGTTTACATCCAACATTATTTTAGTCACAATCATTCTGTGCGTGCTATATTGAAGTTATTTTCACAATTGTACAATATTTCATTATAATAATATGCCAGGGCATACTGGCATAGTAGAAATCTATGCTGTTTCCAACATTTGGCTAATAAAAACAGTACATCTATGTAAATTTTTCTTGGTAAAGTTTGAGAATATTTATTTTAATTTCATATTAGGTTTCATGATTCTTGGATCATAGATTGTGCATATGTGCAATTTGACTAACTAATGCCAAACTATATTTAAACAAGTTACAGTACATATTCTTTTTATCAATGTGTGAAAGGCTCTTTTCTCCTACAAATGCATATATTATTGATATTTCCATGTAATAAAACAGATAACTCAGACATAAGCAAGATATCAAAAGACCATTTTACAAAAGAAGATATTCAAATGAGCAATTAAGGTATGAGCAATCGCTTAGTTTCACAAGTCATCAGGGAAGTACAAATTTAAATCATAAGGAAATGTCACTAGATCACCACCAGAATGGGTACTGAAAAGACCAGACAATACCAACTCTGGGCAAGACTATGGAGTAACTAAACTCTCACATGTTGGCAGCAGAAATTGATACACTGATATGAAAAGTCATTTATCATATTTATGACATTTATCATATCTACACGCTATGATCTGTACCCCATGACCCAACAATTCCATCTCTAGCTATGTATACATTCAAATGTGCATTGTGATATTCTGTGAAGAATATGTATGGGATTGTTCAAAGCAAAATTACTTAGAAGAGCCAAACACTACAGCTAATCACTGTATATCAACAGTAAAGTGGAGACACGTATTTTGTATTTGCATAGAATAACATGATTAGATGGATATGTAGAAGGCACAAGGGTAAGCTTTAAAATAGGTGACTTTCACAGACATAATATGGAGCCAAAAGAAAAATGTGTATGAAAATAACACTCTCAGCTTCACCAACATAAAATTCTCAAATATGTGAATTTTAGAAACGGTATGTTCTACATAGTATATACCATTCTATGTAGAAATGGCATGTTTTATATTTTGTTTGAATAGTTTATTTAGTAGTGGGTTTGGTAGACATTTCAGCGCATTCCAACATGCTGACTGTTTTACATCTCGCTGCCAGTTTCAGCTTTCGCTTCAGCTATGCGTGTAGTTTGAGTTCAGTGAGACCAAGGGTAGGTTTCAAGCCACAGTTTCATTTTCTAATAGTCATACTGTTTCCTCCTTCTCTCATCTCAGCCTCCGCTCGGTGACTCCCAGCCTTCTGGTTCTGTCTGCTCCCGATAACATCTTGAACTTGGGTATTTCTCTTACTCTAAACTTTTGTTGACAAAGACAGATACAACCTGGTCACGGTGGCACAGGCTTGTGACCTCAGCACTCAGGAGGCTGAACCAGGAAGACTGTCACAAATGTGAGGCCAACCTGGGCTACACAGTGAGTTCAAAGCTAACCTGCACTACATGGTGAGACCCTGTCTCGAGAAAAAGATAAAGACAGGTACTAAATCAGACTAGCTTAGATGGAAGATTAGATAACCATAACCTAGAAAAGGCACGGGAAGTTAAGGAGCAGGAAAGGATGGCTGATGTCATCATTTTTTCTCACTCTTCCCTCTGCTTTTCTTGGGGTCTTAAGGTTCATTTTTCTCAGATAATTCATCTCTATCTCTGTAAAAGTATAGCTTCTGGCATCTCCAGATCGTATACAGTATTTTTAACAAAAGAAAGAACTCACTTATCTCTACCATCCATAAAATAAAGACTTTCTCGTTAGTCCTGGGTGACACACTCCTGCACACACACTCACACACCTGTTTCTGTGGACAGGGGGCAGGATTTCATGATTACAAGCTCCTGCTAGAGTTGTACATCGATAATAGGTTTAAAAAAACCCAACTCTTCAGAAGAGGCAAGGTGCTGTTGTGCAAAAGATAGAGGCATGTTAGACACTGCAAGTATCCACCTTAGATGTGACTTGTGTTTTATTTTTTAAATATTGGAGTCATTTCTCCCTCTTGCCATACCGTGATTTCAAGGATGTCAAGATCTAAAATTCCACCTCCCAATTAATTTCTTGGTGCATCTCAAAGGTTTATAAAATGCAAAGGGCAGCAAAGGTGGCTCCAGAGCAGCCGAGTGAATCGGAGCAGGGCTGAGCTGGTGAAGATGCAGCTCACGGGGACCTGACGGGGTTCCCCATGCGTTCCAGACGGGAAGCATTTTGGGGGCAGGATGCACACTTTAGCCTTATGGCCTTTTCTCTTAGGTCCAGAGAAACAGTAGACTCCCACACTTTCCAATCTAGTGATTGAGACCTGAGCATCTTTTATACAAGCTGTATGGTTGTGTGTCTTTGCCTCAGGGGTCATTGTCAGTGCAGAACATGCATCAAAGTGACAAGCCCAAGACTCACTCTGTGTACTGTGTGTAGACTCGGAGTGCCGGTTGTGGACTCTGTCCCCAGCCTTCCTGCTCAATAAAACACCCAAATAATCTGTCTTCTTCTAATAGGAGGTTAAGAAACAGAGAAGTCATGCCAGTAGAGGACCTGAGGTTCACAAAATAGAAACTGAGATGGAGAGAGGAGTCAAAAATTGTCAAAATAATTTCCAGAGCAAGCTTGGAATTTAAGTTACCTGGTTTGTGACCAAGGCCCTTTTTCCCTTCTCTCAGCTTCCTAAGAAATAACAAAGGATCCTTCTCCTGTCAGGGTGTCAGCTCAGTCTGGGACCAGCTCCTGAGAAGAAGACAATGCCAGATAGGGAAAGAAACAAATTGTGAGGGAACTGTGGTCTTGTAGCCCCTGTCCACAGAGAAGGGAATGGCTTTTGGGAGCACAGATGCCAGCGATCCTTGGAGCACCTCCTCTGCTTCTAGGCATGGTTTGGAGTAGACTGCAGAGAGCAGTGGCTGGACATACAGGAAAGATATTCTCAGGTTGAGAGTAATTTTCTTTTCTTTTTCTTTTTTTTTTTTTTTGTCTTTTTCTTTTTTATCGGTACCGGGGCTTGAACTCATGACCACACACTTGTAAGGCAGGTGCTTTGCCGTTGACCTAAATCCCCCACTCCAGGAAAGATATTCTAATGAAATGGGCATAACGGATCTACCTGTGAGTGCATTTCTCTCTTAGCAGGTTCCGCTAGAGCACAAGATCCTGTGGTAAGCCGTGTTTGGCACAAAGAAGAGGTGGAAGAATCAGAATCAAGCCGAGGTCAAGATTTTGACAAACGCCGCTTTTGGGAGAAAGATGACCCCACGGGAGAACACGTTTCAGTGAGACATGAACATCTTGAGAAAAGTCACATTCGGTTCAAAGAAGATTCCATTGATGACTCAGGTTCAGCTGGAGGTCTCAATCCTTTAAAAGGACACCTTCGGCTCAAACGACATGATGCCATGGAAGAACTAGTTTCAGTTGAAGATCAAGCTTTAGCTAACGGTGCAGATCCTGGGAAAAGTAACATGCAACGTGTGTGACCCCTTTAAGGTGAGTATTAGCCGGAAGAAGAGGGAACCCATGCTGTTAGGAAAGTCTGAGTGACAGGCAGTGATGTCAGGATGTGGGAAGGGGAAATGGTGAAGTACTGGACGGACTGAGATTGTGAGGGGTCTCAAAGGCCATAAGCAAGGTGCAGAGAGGGATGTCCCTTCACTGAGTTAGAGTGCTTTCACCTGATGAGTCACATCTCTGATTCTCTTCTCCCCGACCAGGTCCATCCTGTCCTGGCTGTACCTGTCCTTGGCCCAGGCCTGAAGGCCTCTCTGTAATCCCAGCTGCCGATAGCACGACGCTTTCATACACTGCCCATTCTCCCATTCTGGATGCCCAAGCATGTCACTGCCTTTCTCAACCTACTTTCCAATAAAAAGATCTTCTGCTTCAATGTATTTCTGGCTCTTCTGATTTCTGGGGTCCTAGAAGCTCCAGGGAGGTGGATATAAATGTAGCACTCAGCCTCCCCATGGAAAGGAAAAGGACCCAGAAGATGAGTTTCTGGGGTGCAAAGGAGAACAGAACCAGAAACGAGAGCTCCATTCCTAGGGTTTAGTGTTAGAAATCCAGTAATCAGCCCAAGTACTGCAGTATGCATGTCAGCAGGAATTGAAAATCTGCAAAGCTTGTCTTTGCCTAGAACCAGAAAGACAACACACAGAAATAAAAAACAAAACACGTTGTGCAAACAACAGACATGTGGTTTCCCCTTTCCAATTCTCTGTCAGCCCTGCAATCAGCCCTGCAGTGTGACCAGCTAACACTGGGGTAAACTGATGGCTCCCTCCTTCCTTTCCACTAACAATCTCAGGAATCCATATCTTTCTCCAAAGACAGGAAAAGATGATATTATTAGTGCTGGGCAAGCCTTGCTCATTAAGAATTTCAGGGGTTTGAGCTTGAGATTCTCCCACTAAGGTAACATTCTTTTAGCTTAAACAACGTCCTCCCTCAGGCTCCTGCTTTAAAATGTGAAGAAAGACTCAAGACACACTAAGCCCATAACACTGTCTTGTATGAATAGTGTTCTCCAGAGATATACAATCATCTGAGGGCTAGTAGTGCAAATAAAGGGGGAAAATATGTTGGACAACTAGAGAAAAGCTCTGGGTGTGGGTTTGATTCACCTTCCCCATTGCCCCTTACCAGGAAGTTTCCAAGGGAGGGCAAAGCCTGGGGAGGAGGGATGAGGTGAAAAGAGTGTGAGCTTTGGGTTAAGTGTTCTGCGAGCTATCACCAGCTTTGCTTTGCGCTCTTTGGGTGACTCCAGACAGATCTCTATTTTTCAATGAGCCTTGAGTCTCTATTTAAGTGGACAAGTTTATATATAATTACTGAGGACATCCTCTCTAACCCTGTCATTTTGAAATCTGAATCAACTACTCGTTCCATAGGTACATAACCAAAAGAATGTTGCTTCCTAGAAAGCATGTCCCATAAAATTGGAATAGACATGTCCCAACAGATGCACAAATTTCTTTTTTTTTATTTAAAGAGAAAAAAGAAAGGAAATAAAAAAACAAAGCAGTAAAAGGGTACAAATAATACAGAATGTCAAGGAAAGAATATACAGTAAGAAATCACTAGTTAATAGGTTACGTATTGTCATCTTAGAAACAGTTGTCCAAATTATAAAATTAAAGCATATAAAGTGGACATTCATACAGTGAGATTGCAGACAGTTCCGTTCAATGATCCAACAAAAGCTCAGTAATATGGTTTTCCATCCTACACACCCAAACATACATGCAGTTATATCCCTTAGACCACCTTTTTTTCTTCTCTTTTTTTCAATAACAATTACACTTTTTGGTTTTTTTTACTTCCACAGTTCTTATTACTTTTTTTGAAGAGAATAAAACCTAACGTGACTAAACAAAACTTAGAACAGAAGGATGGGCATAGTACATGATGCAAAGATAGAATATCAGGTGATCAAAAATGGTTACCATTGTCAGATGCACAAATTTCAACATAACATTCCAAAAAAATGAAAAATCAAATGAACATGACACCTCCTATAGTTTATAACTTCCTAGTACTTATTCCAAAGATACTGAGATGGATAATTTCTTGACAAATAAATTCCAAACATATTGAAGAGGATGAAATGTCAGACAAATAATTCAAAAGAATTACATTTTTAAAAAACTCAGTGAATTCTAAGAAGAAACAAATACACAATTGAATGAACTAAAGAAGACATTGCAGAATATGAAGGAGCAATTCAACGAAGAGATAAGATTTTTGAAAAAGAGTGAAACAGAAACCTTGGAGAAAAGCTCAATGAGTCAAATTTTAAGTCAGTTGAAAACCCATAATAGACTAGATCTGGGTCTCCATTACACATAATTGGAACAGAAGGAGAAGAGTTACAGGTTGAAAGTACAGAAAAATATGCAGTGAAATAATATCAGAAAATTTCCCAAATTTTAGGAAAGGTATATATATTGGATACAAGGAAAATTAATATTCATGACCAGAAAAGAACATCTCCACAACATATTGTGATTAAACTACCAAATGTACAAAACAAAGAAAGAATTCTAAAAGTTGCAAGAAAGAAGCACCAACTCACATTTAAAAGCCAACTCATCTGAATAACAGCAGTTTTCAGCAGAAACACAAAAAGCTGGAGGGGCATGAAATGAGGCATTTCAGGTCCTAGAAAAAAAATTAACTGCCAATCTCAGTTATTATACCCAGCAAAATTTTTCTTCATGATTTAAGAATGAATAAAGTTTATGCTTCTAAAGTAAACTAAAGAATAAGCATAAACTAAAGAAACTCATGAGCACTAAGTAACAATTACAGAATACCTAGGGGAATTCCAAACAGATTAGGAAGAAAACATAATCATGAGAGTATAGAGAAGAAACATCTCACTAGAAGAGTATACTAGCAAAAAAAAAGGTAGAAAATAACTGACTATTACTAATATAGTGAGTTATCAAAATTCTAAGATGAGTAGAGAGAAAAAATGGACATAAATAAAACAATCAGAAGAAAATTAACAAAATGAGAGAATTTAGTACATACCCTTAAATAATAACCTTGAATGTAAATTACTTTAATTCTTTTGTTAAAAGACATGGATTGGCTGATCATACTTTTAAAAATATCCAACAATTTGCTGCCTGCACAAAACTCACCTCCCTGGCAAAGACATACAGACTGAAGATGAAAGGATAGAAAATGATGCTTCAAACAAATGGAATCCAAAGCCAACCAAAAAAAGTAGATATAAAGATGTCCAACAAAACAGGCAGAAATCAGAAGACAAAGAAGATAATATCATAAGAATAAAGGGAAAAAACTAGGCCAAAATATATAATGATATAATATATACATGCCGAATACCAGAGAACACAATTTTGTAAAACAAACACTACTGGATATTGAGGTATGGAAAGACTCCAATATAATAATAGTGAATTACTTCAACCCTGCATTCTCACTAATTGGCAGATCATCAAGGCAGATCATTTACAAAGAAACATTAGGGTTAAGTTACACTATATATAAAATGCACTTAAATAGACATCTACAGAATATTTCATCCAGTGGTTATAGAACATACATTCTTTTATTCTTTCAGTAGCACTGGGTCATTTTCCAAAATAAATTATATTTTAGGCCATACAACAAATATTAACATTTTTTAAAAATGATATAATTTCTTGTATTGTAATAAACAGTAAGAGAAACTGGAGAAATTAAACAAACACAGGAAGATTGACTAAAGACTGGGTCATTCTTACACATGTAAACATTGTATTATCTCCCTAGTGTGAGAAACTGAAAGAGTAAATGAAGTAAGAATGTACAGTAGACATTGTGAATTAGGCAGAAATTGTTCAAAAGGAAAAAGGAACTAGGGCAAACAATTCAACAGAAAGAAGGCATAGAGAACCAACAGCAAGAAAATATCATGACAAAAGTCAATACATGTCAGTTATAATCACTAGTGTAAATGGCCTCATTTCACCAATCAAAAGAAGCAGACTGGAAAAGTGGCTCAAGAAACAAGATCCAGGAGATCAGCACCACGTTGGAACTTAGGGTGCTGGGCAACAAAGGAACCCATTTGCCTCCCTGGTAAGCAGCAGGGGCTGGACCAAGCGACAGGTGATGCAGGGAGAGAACCAGCCATCCAGCATCTCCTGCTCCATGTTGGAACTTATGGCACTGGGCAACAAAACAATCTGCTTGGAATTTCAAAAATGGCAGCTTGCTAGGGGATTGGGCAGAGAGTCTGCGGAGAAATCATATTAGATGCTAGAATATGATAACACGGAGAGGGCCAAATGGATAGATAACGATTCTTACTAACCAAGGTGGTAACTGAAGGGAAAAATAAAACTGGGAAAAGGAAGGAAAAGCGCGGATAGAGAGCTGGAGTCCAATGTACTCACTGAGCCCCATTTCATGCTGTACTAGGCGCGGCCAGAGGATTTAAGGTCGTGCTGAGACTGTGGCTGCTGATAATGGGAGTCTGCGAATCCTGCACCTTTAATGCGGCAGACTGACCAGTGGATCCAAGAAGAAAAGCTGTATTGGCTTTTGGTGACTGTTAGAAATTGAGACCTGGGACCCCGCAAAGCAGCCAGGGCCACCTGGCTGCACTGGAGGAGACTGCAAGAAGTTCCGGAGCTCCGAAGCCAGACACCATGCAGTTTTCTGACCGATCCATGCTGTGCCAGGAACGCAGTGAAGACAAGCGGCACTATGTGCAGTGGAACCAAGAGGAATATCTGCATTGACTCCTAGTGAGTACTAGGGACCGGGTCCCCCGCGGCTGCTGTTGCTGGCTGGAGGACATCTTGGAATTGGGCAGAGCCCGTGCCATGGTGACATCAGACAGTTGCCCCTGGCGCAGAGAGGTCTGGTGGAGGACATCTTGAAATTGGGGAGAGCCCGATGCTGTGATGGCGTCAGCAATACAGAGAGAACTAGTGGAGGACATCTTGGAATTGGGCAGATCGGCACCATGGTGACATTAGATAGTCGCTCCTGGCACAGAGAGTTCTACTAGAGGACAGCTGGGATTTGGGCAGAGCCCTGTGCTGCAGTGACATTAGTCAGCCCCTTCTGGCACAGAGAGAACTGGCAAGATCTTTTGGGGCTGAACCAAGCCTCTGGTTGAGACCCAATAAGCAGATACAAAATAGTCACGACTCTGTGACATCCACAAAGTACAGCCTAACTTGCAGATTGACTGACACAGAGGCTGGAGGCTAGCCTGAACCGTCCTTGCATCCCTGCCTAACTCAGATAACAGCAAGTTGGGGAGGGCAGCAAAAACTCAAGTCAGCACGCTTCAGAAAGGCCCTTAGCAATACAGAGAGGGCCAGAGACCTCCAGGACACTCCAGTCTGAAAGAAACCAGAAACATGACAAGAGATAGAAATAAAAAAAAAAAATCTCCAGCTGTCAAACGTGAGAAAATAAGCCCAGGGGAAGTAAACATGGAAGAGAACCAGCACAGTAACCATCCAATACGAGACACAGCATCAGCTGAAATAAAGTAATACCTTCACGATCTCATAGACAAAATTAAAACTGAACTTCTGATCCAAGTGAGGCAAGATATAAAGCAATTAATTAAATAAATGACAAGCCCCTCCCAAGAGAACACAAATGGAAGAATGGAGGAAATCAGAAAAGAAAGAGAAACTTCTGAAGAAGAATTTAACGTAGCCTAGAATACATGAAACAGATCCAAAAAGATTATCAGGAAACTTAAAAACTCCATTGAACATTGGCAAAATGCCTTGACAGAAACTAAAGTTAGCCTTTTGAAACTTGAAGAGAGATTTATGATATATGATTGTAAAAGAAAAGACCTCTTAAAAATAACGAGGAACCAGAAAGAAACAATTCAAAGGCTAGAAGATGACAAAAGGATACATAACTTAAGAATAAAGGATGTGAGTGAGGAAGCAGGAGTGACCAAAAATGAACTACAAAGAATATTCACAGATATATTAAAGGAAAACTTCCCAAGCATAGGAAAAAGAAATGATATCCAGATAAAAGAGGCATACAGAACACCAGCTACCTACAACCAAAACAGATCTATACCCAGACATATAATAATCAAGATTCCAGAAATCCACCAAAAGAACATAATACTAAAAGCAGCCAAGCAAAAGAAGCAGATAACCTATAATGGAAAAATTATCAAAATAACAACAGACTTATCAACACAAACTCTCAAATCGAGAAGGGAATGGGGGGAAATATTCCAAGTCCTGAAAGAAAATAATTTGTAACCAAGACTCATATACCTAGAAAAACTCTCTCTCAAAATTAATGGAGAAATAAGATGCTTCCAAGACAAGGAGGAACTATGGAGTTCCTGGCCACCAACCCAACCCTACAGAGAGTGCTGAAGGGCATGCCAGAGAGAGAGAGGAAGGGATACCAGGATTCCAGCAACAGTGGCAGAGAGGCCTCAATGAACGGGGAAGACAGTGGGATGAGGGAGTAAGGTGGACAAATTATAGCAGTAAAGTGGAGTAGCAGACATGAGTCAGAGACAGTAAGCTATAATCTTTAGTATAGATAGCTTTGATACACTATAAAAAAAGGCAGAGGTCATTGTTAATAGTGTATCAGGGTTTTAAAGACATAGTAGTCTTATTGCCCTGTTTAGTTTGAATTTAATTTGTTCCTGTCTGCCCACTCATATCACATTTGAGGGCACAGACATCTGACTCAAAAATAGCAGGTTATACCATGGTAACTATCCTTAGTTTCCTATTAACTTAAACTGAAACCAGGTATTACTTACATTGTCTTATTGAGACTGATCTTATTTGATTCTGATTTGTTAGACTGTGGTTTTTGCCTTAGCTGATTTTATTTGAACTTGGTATGCTTGATAGCATCAACCCTAAAAGTAGAGGCAACTACTCTGAAGATGACAAAATGTAGTTCTACAATATTTTCAAAGTTGTGTTTTTATAAAAATAGCTATGCAATACAATGCTTAACTATATTAAGCCTGATGATGTGGACAAGTCTATTGAAAATAACAAGAGAAAGCATAGTAACTATGGTAGATCACCTAATATTGTGGTCTTATTTGTCTTTTTCATTGCCTGTTTTTCTAGGAATTTGTTTTTCTGTCTTCTTATGATTTGTTTTTCCCTATAATACGGAGAGGATACATATACATGTAGAAATTCACACATGAGAAGATTTTTTAAAACTATTTCTGGGAACAGATTATATAATACAAGATGTAATGAACAGATACTCCTAAGAAGAAGAGATACTAAGAAACCCAATGCTAATTCTGTAGCATTATGATATAAAATCTAGCAATGCTATTATTCACTGATCAGAGTGATATTAGTCTAGTCTCTTAAGTTCAATTTCAGCATATGTAAAGATAAGGACAGCTACTATGAAGAGAATGAGAGACACTATGATAGTTATTCTTGTCTTCCCCAATGTCAGATCTTGAAGACCTAAAGCCTTCATCATCCTGTAATGATTTGATTATTTCTATAATATGCAGTATGTATTTAATGTGTGTGAAGATGTGGACAACTATTTGGAAGAAACTAGAGACAATTAGATAAACAGTGAAGATCTCCAGTGGACTTTCTTTGAAATCTGTATTTCTTTAAATTTTTTAAACTGTTTTGTTCTGTTTTGATATGTTTAATCTTACCCTCTTTAAGATAAAAAACAAATGTGTAGGACTGATAACCATATTACTAAGTTTTTGTTGGGTCATTGAGTAGAACTGTTGGCAGTGTCAGTATTTGAATGTCACTTTGCATACTTTAATTTTATAACCTGAACAACTATTTCTAAGATGAAAACATGTAACTTATCAACTGATGATTTATTACCGTTTATTTTTCTGTAATTCTGTATTATTTCTATCCTTTTTAATCTCCATATATTTTTTTTGTTTCTTTCTCTTTAAATAAATAATTTTTAAAAACCCTGCTCACCTCCCTGGTAAGGCAGCAGTGAGCCTACCAGTGCACAGGCTGAGAATCAAACATTCCTCCTCACCCCCTCATTAGAAAATGGGAGCCAGAGGTCTGAACATCTCTTGGGAGGCTGACTATATGCAATATAGTAAATATGAGGATTCCCTTCTACCATTTCTTTGAAGGCAAATATTGTTATCACTGTTTTGCTTTATTTTGATTAATTATATTGCTCTATTCTATACTCTGTTTGGATAGGTTTTATGATATTCTGTATTAGGTTTGGTTTTGCTATACCTGATTGAAAGAAAAACTATTGTGAAGATAATGAAATATGCTATGGTACCTATTACTGCTATCCCAGTAACCTGCTGTAAAGTTCTGTACCAATTTCACTGCATTGTCTTGATTGGCTTTACTCTGTCTTGTTTTGTTGTATTTTACTACCTTCAAAATAATAATAGTAGTAATAATAATAATAATAATAATAATAATAATAATAAAGAAACAAGATCTAGGGCCAGGGATGTAGTGCAGCAGCACAGCAACTGTCTGGCAAGTGTGAGGTTGTGAGTTCAATCCCAGTACAAAAAAAAAAACAATAAGATCCAACAATATACTGTATACAAGAAACACATTTAACTCAAAAAGAAATTAATAGACTAAAAGTAAAAGGATGGAAAATAATACTCTGTAACAGGAACCCAGAAAAAAAATCAGGGGTACCTATTCTATTTGAAGAATGAAATTCAAATCAAGAATGATCAAAAGAGACAGACTCAGTCACTATATACTTGTTAGGAGAAAACTTCAAAATGAAGAGATAACAATCATAAATATATATGCACCAAATATGGGAGCAACCAACAATATAAGACAAATATTAGTAGATATGAAAATCAAATAATAACACAGTTGTAACAGGGGAACTTAATACCCCATTGCCACAAAAAAGATAGATCAGCTAGACAAAAAGTCAGCAAAGAAATAACAGAACTGAACTAAACCTGCTAGCAAATGAACTTAATAAATGTTTATAGAGTGTGTTCAATCCAACATCAGAATATACATTTTCCTCAGGTTTACACAGCATGTTCTCTAAAATAGACCATATACTAGCCCATAGAACATGCTTAGGTAAATGCAAAAGAACTAAAATTACCCCATTCATATTATCTGACTGTAGAACAAAACTGGAGATAAATGACAAAAGAAACTGTGAAAAGTCCATAAACACATGGAAATTAAATAACATCCTCCTGAACAGCCAATGGATTGCAGATGAAATTAAAGAAGAAATTACACAATATCTACAATAAAATGAAAATACAAACAGCTTATTGGAATCTGTGGGATCCAATGAAAAAAGATGTAAGAGGGAAATTTATAGCAGTGAATTATTACATCAGGAAACAGGAAGAGCACAAATACACAATCTAATGCTGTACCTTAAGCTTCTAGACAAAGAAGAGCAAGTCAAGCCCAAAGTTTGTATAAGCCTAACAGGTCTCCAGAGATGCCATACCATTTTCCCTTCATACCTAAGGTGACACATTCACCAGGAGAATTTCAAGTAGTGTTTAAGGAGGAGACAGGGACTGAGGATATAGCTCAGTGGCACAAGTGCCTGCCAGGCAAGCACAAGGTTGTGAATTCAATTCCCAGTACAAAAAAAAGAACAAATGAACTTACTAGATATTTATAAAGTGGACCATCCAACAAGAATGGAATATGCATCCTACTCAGCAGCAGGTAGAACTTTTTCTAAAATATCCAAATACAAGACTGCCTTAGTTATTTTTCTCATTGATGAGACAAAATTCCAGACATCCACAAGCCAAAGGAGGAAGGGTTTATTTCAGCTCAGTTTGCAGCTTCAGGTCACAGCTGGCTCCAAGCAAGGACGGATGGCAGACAGGCATCACAGGGTAGAAACAGTTCATTGCAGACAAGGCAAGAAGCGGCAAAGCATCAGCAAGCCTCTCTTTCCCTTTTATCCCGTCCATGCTGCAAGCATTTTGGGTAGTGCCACCCACACAGAGGGTGGGCCTTCCCATTGTCCACCCAGAACTATGCTAAACCATTAGGAACTAATTCAGTTATTGCATGCCCATGATCCAGCCACCTCCCAAAGCCACACCTATGAGGCTTTGGGGGGACATCCAGATACAAGCCATAACAGACAATGTTAAGTATGTTAAGTAAATGCAAAATAACCAAAATTATGTCATGCATATGATCATATCATAGCGCAATGAAACTAGTAATCAGTGGCAAAAGAAACCACGGAAATTATGCAAACACAGAGCGAAACAATTCACACTGAAGTAATCAATGGGTTGCAGAAAGAATCAAGGAAGAAATTAGCTCCAGGAATCAAACAATAAATCCAGTAAAACATACCAAAATCTGTGAGAACTATACAACTATGAATGCTCACATGAAAAAACCAGAGCAGCTCCAGATAAATAATTTAGTGATAAAGCTGAAGGTCCTAAAAAACAAGAACAATCCAAATCCCTCTATCTAGGAAATAAATAAACTACAATACATCCATAAAATAGAACGATTTGACACCATTTTAAAAAATAGAATGAAGAAGGTCTTGATGAGCTGAAGAAGAGTGACTGTCAGTTATGTCAAATGAAAACAGTGTACTCTATGTAGTAAGTTGTCCCCCATGCAACAGACAAGTACAAGTAGGAATACATTTTTCAAATAAAAACAGGAAATAGCTAGAAAGTAACAAAATTACTCTTTATGATGATTGAGGGGAAGTAGAGAAAATATAAGGATAGGATAGCACATCTATGATTATCTTTTCATTTGGTTTTATCTTTGAAATCACAGAAAATGTTTTGAATGTTTGAAAATTTAAACTAAAAAGAAAGCAAGTCAGGCCAGGTGTGGTTCGCCCATGCTGTAATCCTAGCATTCAAGAGGCTGAGGCAGGAGGATTGCTATGGGTTCAAGCCCAGCCTGCACTACATAGTGAGATCCTGCTTCAAAAGAAAGGAAGAAAGAAAGAAAGAAAGAAAGGAAGGAAGGAAGGAAGGAAGGAAGGAAGCAAGCTATACCAACTAAAAATAAATTGAACAGGTTCAAAATTGAAAATTATATTATTGGAGAAAAAGATTGTTTTACATCACCTTGACCATTTTGCTTAGTTCACACCTTTGAATATATTCTAAATACAAGTAGAAATTTAAAACTTCACTGGGTTGTTGTCAGTGGTAATGTCTGTCCTGAGATTTTGAACAGAGTTTATGGATCTTGTAGGAAAAAGAAGTAAGTGAAAAGAAAATTGATATATAGAAGAGCCTGTAATGCTTTCTAGATCTGTAGAGCAGAAATAAAAACTACACCTCAGTATCTTTGAATACACTGACTACTCCAGATTATGATTTTAAATATCTTTTCCTCTTTCCTTACAGAAATGGGTGATTTTAGGAATGACAGGAAGAGTAAAAAGCAAGCATCTATGACTCCTTACTGAGCTAGAGAATGTGGAAATGGTCAAGACTAATGGGCAAAAGGACAAGCAGCAACTCGGAGACCTCAATGACCATGCGCAGGAAAAATCGAACATCAGAAAGGAATAAAAATTTTACTTGACTGTAATTTATTGAATAAATAAAAATACGCAGCATTAGAGTAATTTTAGAAAACCAGTTAAATAAAGGACAAAGGGATACTCTTCTTTACAAGGAATGCTAGCTTGTAAATGTGGACTAAACGACAAAATTAGAAAAAATACACATTCGACCTTCCCTACTCTTGTCTTCTATTTTAACAGAGTTCTCAATAGATAACAATACCATTAGGTTAAAGGTCATGGAAGTTCAAAGGATTTCCAGTTGTGAAAATACTGAGCTACTAATTTGTTATTGATTGCATAGGAAAACTGTGCTTTATAATGGAAAAATTAGGCAGCTGCTACTTTACCTTAGTGATAAAATTAGCATCACTGAGAATAGAATGATTGAAGTACTCCCTGATATGTTGCAATACAAACTGTATGACATCTTCAATATATTTTCTTGCAAAAATATTCAACTTTAATATATCATCTTGTTTACAAGATACCCACAGAATAGAAGAGCAAGTTAAATATAACTATGAGGAAACAGTCAAACAAATTCAAAATGTATAATCTTCTATAAGACACTTGTCACACTTGTTGCAAAATTGCATGGCATAAAAATGGCAAAAGAGATGGGAACTTCTTAAAGGAAAAGAAAATAAAAGACCTGCCCAGGCACAATAATGCATAGCCAGTAATCCTAGCTCCTCTGAAGTTTGAAGCCAAAGAATTGCAAGTTCAGGGCCAGCCTGAGCCACTTAGGAAGATCCTGTCTCAAAATATAAAAAGAAGAATGTTAGAGGATGTAGCTCAACAGTAGAACTCGTCTAGATTCAATCACTCAGGGAGGAGATGGAGGTGAGGGGAAAAGAAGAGAGAAGGCGGAGAAGCAGGTAAAGAAAAGGGAGGAAAGTTGGAGGGAGACTAGGAGTGAAAGGAGGAGAGAGAGGAGAGGAGAGGAGACAGCAGGAGAGGAGAGGGCAGGAGAGGAGCTAACAAGGTGAAATACGTGAATCTAGATTGCATTTTTATTTGAATGACATCTGGGAAGGATTTGAAAATTAGTATGTGTTGCCGGGCATGATGGTACATCCTATAATTCTAGCACTCAGGAGGCTGAGGCAGGAGGATAGCTGAGAGTTTGAGGCCAGCCAGGATTACACATAGTGAGCACAAGGCTAACTGGAACTACATAGCAAGACCTTGTCTCAAAATAAGAATTAAGATGTCTTTTGCACATGTATCAACTCATGAAGAATGTAATTATATACAGCAAACATGCCTTAATAAACATTTAAAAAGGAAAAGGTAAGGTAAGTGGAAAAAGTGACAAGATTGAATGGATGTGATTGAAAAGAGAACCAAAAAAAAAAAAAAAAAAAAAAAAAAACACCCTGATTCATGCATACACAGAACTTTGATCTGGGATACAAATAGATTTTCAAATGAATCTGAGAGGGAAGTACAAATCAATAAGTGACCAGGAAAAATTATCACTACAGAAGGAAACTAAATTGTATCATTTCTCATACCGTAAATGAGTTAGCTCCAGCAAGACTTAATTTTCAAAAGCAAAGATTTAAACTTTTAGTAAAACGTAAATTTCTCAAATCGTACATAACAGTAGCTACCATAATGTCACTTTTCTTTGAAATAGTTGAGCACACCTTTACATACAATAATATCAAACATAACGAAATGGTATAAAACCATTTAAAAGAATGAAAGCATTACAGGACTTCAAACCAATAACAGGAAATGAACAATGGCTACTGTAATATATGTTGTATCAACTTGAGAGGTTTAGAAATTTAAGTAAGAGACTCAACAGGGAACCAAGATCATTACTTTGTAAATATCCTCATCCTGTGTAAGAGGAAGGCACGGAGATTTTGGGAGTGCTTCATCTGCCCTAGGGGGTGGGATGTGTGTGTCAGCTTGCAGTGTGAGGGAGGAAAAGAGGCTTGATCTTCCCGCCTTTTTTGCTCTTGCTATTTTAGTTGGCTGCTGCCTTGAAGTGTGGCCCTGGTGTCATACCACCTTGCCTTGGAGCCAGCTGATTACGGACTGAAACCTCCACAATCTGTGAGCTAAATAAACCTTTCCTTACTTCATTTTGGGTATTGGGTATTTTGTTCCAGCAATGAGAAAAAAGTAACTAAGACACAGTATCTCTTCACTTATTTATATGTTTTTCATGTTTCTGAAAAACTAACTGTGATTTTCCCAAAAAGTCTTGCTTAACTTTTGTTAACAATAATGGTAGATTCTTTATATTTTTTGCTATCATTGTAAATTTATCAGACAATGAGGATTAACTGTCAGAGAAAAGTACAATTAGCCTAATAAGCCACAGGATGGAGCTATAAACACAATAATTTGATTTACTGAGACCTATGACTATGAATAATCTAATCAACATTTCTGTTTCTAGGGCTAAACTAGACAGGTAGACTATGAAGATGTCATTTGAGGTAGGTCAGTTTTCAAGGTGTCTACCACTGAGGAGGAGATCAATGTTGTGAAAATGTGTTAGAAATGTAAATTGTAAATCGTGTTTCAAACCTATTAATAATCCCTTAGAATGGGGCCTGGCAAGCTTTAACAAATCCTCCAGGTGGTTATGGTACACACTAAAGTTGGAGAACTCAATATAAGTGGAAAAATCGACTGACTGATGTAGAGTAGAATGATGATTACCACCAGAGGCAGAGGGTAGGAGAAACAGAGAGACATGAGTGAAAGGTACAAGCTTACAGTTAGACATGTTTTTGAGATCATTGTTAATAACAATGTTGGGAACAATAGCTAATAATAATGTATTATGTACTGTGTCAAAATACCACATTGTACCCCCAAAAATGAACATAACTTTTCAATTTAAAAATAGTAAAATTTAAACACTGTCTGAAAAGAGCAAACAAAAATCAAATAACTATAAGAGAATTCAAAAAATATTGTTAGTTTGAATGGGGGGGGGAACAAATTGATTTCATTACTAGTTTGAGTATTTCCCTGCCAACTCTCCTTGAGATGTGCTATGTACATGTACCAATTTCCACAATAAATGTAATCATTATGTACTACAGACATTTATAAATAAAAATGTAAAAATAAATAAAATTAGAGCTGAGAAATTCCTCTTTCATGTAATGAATTTCCACAAATACAAAGATATCCCTGTAGATATTTTGCTTTATTCCATTAGACTATTTATTTATATCTGTACCAACAACATAGCACATGAATTATTATTACCATATTTAGATACCTTCTCTAGTTAGTCTCTATTCTTTAAAAAAATTTATTGGCAAAAAAATTTATTGACTTCTCTGAAATTTATTCTAATACATTAACTGTAAGATCATTTTTTCAGCTTGTTTCAAAAGTCATACTGGGCTTTTTTTTGCAGTTATATTGTATTTATAAATGACTTTAAAGAATTGTCATTTTTATTTTATTGAGTCTTCCCAAGCATAAACATTGTTTTTCCATTTATTCAGGTCTCCTTTTAGCCCTTGGATACATTTTTTGTAATACTTGAAGAGCTGGTATAATTTTTAGGTTTATTGACAAGTATTTCACAGGATTTGTTTCTCTCATAGTTTACATCTACCTCTGTTATTTCTGATTGGTGAAAGATAAAGTGTAGAAGTGTTATAGAATTTTATGTAAGCCTTATATGAGCAAATTTTGTTAGTCTTATCTACCAGTGTTATAGAATATTATAAATCATCACATAAAAATGACACTATCTGCATATCATGGCTATTTTACAGCTCCCTTCCCAGTCTTACACATCTCATTGCTTCTCCTATTGCACTGTTTTATATATTTCATACATTGTTAGAAAACACCACTGATTCTTACTGTTTCTTCAGCTCCAACGTCTCTAAAAATTCAATATAATGCAGGTTTTTTGTTGTTTTGTTTTATTTTATTGAAATAAATAAATTTTATTTCTGTCCCATTTCATGTGCATTTATTCCCAGTGCTCTGTGATAGATACATAGTCCTTTGATACTGCAGAGGTGTTTCTTTCTCCCAGTACTGGAGATTGGCTTCATTTTTATGTATTTCCTTTTGTGTTACTTATCAAACCAGGGCCTGCACAGATGCAGCACACTTCTTAGCTACACTTCAGCCTCTTAAGTTTTACAAGACTCACAGTCAAATAAGCCACCAATGACAGAAACTACTGTAGCTTCTTCTTATAATTACAACGGATAAAGATATACGAATGAATAAGTTTGAATGCATCATACTGAAGATTGATTGTTTTCACTTAATTATGTGTCTTCAAGATCTTGCTGTTTCATGGGTTTTTTTGGAGACAGAGTCTTACTATATAGGTTTCTCTACAGCTTCATGGAGGTTTTCTTTTTGTCTGTGTGTAGATTCATTTCTATTATTAATTGTAACAAAGAGTTTACATTTACATTGAACTTTACAAAATTCATATTGAACTTTATAAAACCCTGATGAATTCTAATTTTTAATATTTTATTTAGAATCATCACAACTATGTTCACAGAAGAAGATACATGTTCATAATTAACTTTTCTACTGCCCATATTTGTGGTAAAAATTTTTTTGCCTATATTCATTCATTGCTACATAAGAAATTGCCCCAACACTTAACACCTTGAAACCATAAGTATTATCTCACAGTTTAAGGGTCAGGAACACAGAAGCAACTTAGCTTGATTGATCTGGGGGAGGGTTTCCCATGTGGTCAAGGCAGCTCTCTGCTGGTAATACGTCATTTCCGATTAGAGTGGATCTGAAATATATCCTTCCAAACTCATTCATGTGTTTGCTAGTAGCCCTCAGGTCCTCACATACTGCTGGCTATTGCACTTGTCCCTGGGAGCCACTCCTCAGATCAGTGTCCTCCAAACATGGCAACTAAATTCCCTTAGAGCAAGAAATGCCAGAGGATGGATCTCCAAATGGAAGCGGCAGTCTTTTATCACATAATATCATAAAGATACCATCACATTTGCAATATTTTGTTGGTCACACAGTAGACAAGGAAAGAATATGCATATTGGAGGGAAGGTATAAAGACCAAGTGTGAGATAACTGGGAACCAGCTTGGAGGGTGGTTACCTCAACCACAGAATCAATAGAACGGTTCTCCCTCTTTTTTAGTTTTCTATCAAATAGTTAATTTGATACAACAAGTTGGTGCTCTTAGAACACTGGTGGAAGCAGTAAGGAATATTTTCTTAAGCCAATGGCTTTTTCCAGGAAATAATCAAAATGCAATTTTGATTTGTCAGAATTTTGTGTTTATTTGGTTTTTTATCATTATTTAACCAAGTTGTCTCTCTCTGAGTTCAGAGACGCAGAGAAATGTGGAGCAAGGTTCACATCTGGCTCTGGTTACTTCTGTTCCATGGAGTCAAGAATACTGCCTTCTGCAGTACTGGCCAAAGCATGTCATCCGCGTGACCACCACGGAAATATGCTTACTTTAAGACAAAAAAAAACAGTGTCTTGAGAAGAGAAGAAACAGACTTAAAATTGTTCCAACAAGTGGCCACGATTTGTGGAGAATATGCTCATCAAAGTAACATTGCTGTTTATTATACCCATAGTGTATTCCTCTAATGCTCTAAAAATTGTCAGAAAATGACTTTTGTTGTCAGTTTGCAGATGAAAAAATTACACTTAGAAAACGAAGTCGCTCATGTAAATATGACAATGCCAGTACTGTCAGGGTCGTGGTGTAAATTCAAGGCTGCCCATCCCAGCAAGCCTTTTCCTTCTACTCTGAATCATAGGAGGGAGGCCTCACATCTCTGCCCTTCCCTCAGTGCCTCTCACCTCAATTAATCACAAAATTGAATGCACACAAAGAGATAAGCTCATTTATTTATTCACAAATCAACCTTATTTCCTGAAAGCCTACATGCCAAGAGTTTGCTAAAAAGAGGGGTTGGTGGTGGAACCAAATCCTTGCCATAGGATCCAAACCTGGGAACAGAAAGGGAATTTCCAGGCCACACACAGCGTAAATCCAGAGTCTTGCCCAAATGACAGGAATCAAGCTGCGAGAGAAAATCAGAGAAGACCTTCAGAACAAGAACCAGCCAAATCATTTTCACATTCTTCCTCCTAAAGATGCCCACAGATAGAAAGGCAGTGGTATAGTTGAAAATGTTGTGGTACTGGGAGACTAAGCTCAAGTTTCACTTTCACTGTAAAACCTAAATCTCAGAGCTCTGAACTATATTTTTCTTAAACACCAAGATTCTTTTGGATTTTGACCATAGACACATCATATAAATAACCCAAATAATACATAAATATTTTTTGCATACAGCAGTGTCCAAAACAATGTCAGTTTTGTTGTCTATTTTACAGAGAAAGAAATAGAGACTCAGAAAGTCATTTGCGGGGCTGGAGATTTAGCTCAGCGGCATAAGCGCCTGCCTTGCAAGCAGGCAGTCGTGAGTTCGATCCCTGGTACCAATAAAAACGAAAAAGACCAAAAAAAAAAAAAAAAAAGAAAGTCATTTGCTCAGGATCCTCATGTGGAAAGGCTAGAACAGAATTCCTGAACAAAATCAAATCTGTGCTCTGAGACCTAGAAAACAGCCTTGAAGGACCCGGAATCAGGGAATCAGACATTCTCTGCTTGGAGCAGGCAGTCCCCCTGACCGTGCACCTAGATCTCCAGAGGGTTGATGCTGAGCCAGGAAGATCGATAATCTGTAGCAGTCCTCTTCTTACCTTACTCAGGGGGAACGCAGGCTTTCCCACACATGCTCTTGCAGCACTTGAGGTTACCCTCACATTGGCTATCCTTCTCACAGAAATTGGGGGGATTAAGCATCAGACATTGAGCAATGACCACTGGGCACTTCCCAGGCTTCTTCCTTTCTGCAGAGAGCAGAGTCCCAGATCAGAGGCCTTAGACCTTAGACATCATTCCTCTGCTTCTTGGACCCAACCTCTGCACTATCTGAACAGGAAAGATCATCTCCTCCCCAGCTGCATCACCAACCCCTTTCCTAAAGCGTATCCCGAAATAACACCTGACTGCCGTCTAACACCCGTACCCTCATCAACACAGGTGATCAGGTGTCTAGAGCTAACTGGATCGTAGCTCCCAAGGGCCTGATTATTTGAATACCAAGATAGTTACCTGGGAGATAAATCTCCTGACATCTGGCTGCTTCAGCCAGGTGGCTACCTTTCTGGCTGGGCTCTTTGACTAGCTGACATATTGGGCTCAATAGCCCTTAAAAAGGAGGAGACGTGGCAGGAGCCTTCACCCAATCCCATTACCATAGATGCTGGGTAGCCAAGCTCAGTCCTTTACACTCAGGTCTTCCACCAACTCACCTGATTTTGAGATGACAACAGGATCCAGGCATTTGCGGTTACAAAAATCAGGGCAGCATCTTTTTTTCCCCGGACATTGCCAGTCACTGTTGCATTCAGGTCTCTCATACCTAACACACAGGACGTGATTTCTAGCAGGGCAGGCTCCAGCTTTTACACCTTCTGAGGAGAAGTTCAAGAAGTCAGAAAGGGGCTGGAGGCTAAATAGCCACCACGATTCTTGGACAAAGCACCTCTTTCCAGGAAGAGAACCTCACCCTGGGAACTGTCCAAAAAGTCCAAAGGAAAACATGCATTTGACTGCAAGAAAAGTGATAGATTAATTAAACCAGACATACCCAGGAGAAGTAACAGATCCAGTATCAAGACAGACAGCTGTTATTCAAGATCTTTCACTTTAGGGCAAAACAAAGTTACACTAAGACAAAAAAGGAAGCCTGACAGTGACAGAGATCAAGAGACATTAAATAAATGGAACTAGCACAGGAGATGTTGAAAACTAAAGCTGGGGTAAGAAACACAAAGACTAAAGGACAGAGAGCAATAAAGGAAAAGACAAGACTAATAACTGAAGAGTCACAAGTAAAGTCAGAGCAAAAGAGATTGCAGGAGAGAAAGAATAAGGAAGGAGAGAGTCCTGGGTTGAAGAGATGGCTGACAAAAGGAAGCATTTCCAGATACTCTGAAGTCCTGTAGATGTCTTGGAACCCACATGGACATGTATACCACCACAGGGAGGTCTCTTGACACCGAAGTGAGAAACAGAGCCTAGAGAAAGATACCTACTCATCCCACCAGGAGCACTCGCCTCTGGTGATTTCAACCAGGCCTGGGCCAGGGTGACTCCAACTTACTTTTTCCATAACCTTCTGCAGCCAAAGCTTCCAGAGCTCCCAGGGCCAGACACACCACAAAGAAGAGGAGGCTCTTGGACTGCATGGTGAAGGTGGGTGGTTCTGATGAACACTGTGAAATCTTACTATTTATGTCTTTACCAGTGGGTGTGGCCCCAAGAGAATGCTTTGGCTCCTCCCAAATGCTATTGCGTAGGCTGGAAGCTGACTTAGAAACCAGAAGTTCTTACACCAGACAGATAGTGGCCCTGGCCTTTTCCTGCTTCAGACAGGACTGTGAGGCCTGTAAAGTAACTACCAGAGGAGAGAGGGAACAAGTTGGCCTTGAAGAGGTGACCAGGCTGGTAAAGAAGGCCATTCCAGACATCTGAGTCCCAAACACTGCGCCTAGCTTTGTAGGTGGAGAAGATGTGAATGAATTCTGTTGCAAACATGCCACCTGGACCAGGAGCTGAAACCGGAGATGGGGACTCTCAGCTGTGACTGTGACTGTACAATACACCCTAATTCTCACATTCCCGGACTCTCTGGGATTGTGAAACTCCTGACTGATTGCTCAATGCAAGTTCCTTCTCCAAAGTGCAGATGACACATCACTCAATAGAGGTTTATTTTCTTGAAATATTTGCCCCGTTATATCCCCAGTGCCTGTTCTATGACCAAAATATGGAAACTACTCTCTAAACAAATGAAAGATGCACAAGGGTGAAGTTAATATGTTTGATCCCTGGTACCAAAATAATTAATATTACATTTAAATTTGTAGTAATTTAAGTTAAATAGTATATAGTAATTAAATATATAATATATTAATTAAATTATTAATAATCTCAAAGAAAGCTCTTCAGGAAAGAGCCCTGCCCTCAGCAAATCTCTTTGGAACTGTTTCCCCAGACATCAAATGGAATGATATTAACAGTTAGCCCATCTCAGAAGTTATGAGATTAAGAGTATGAAAGGATTCTGAAAAGAATAATGAATCATATCTCATGTCACCGAAGACAGTTGAGATGAATCAGAGGTAAAGGACTAAAAGCCACTGACCAGTCATTGTAATCAACATTTAGATACGAGACAATCTGAAATGTGGAAGGAATGATTTCTGCCTCCCCAAATTCCCTACAGATCTTAAGAGATAGCAAAAATTTTTGGCTGCTCTATATTAAGCTGATTCTGTGCACCTTCTAGGCTACCTAGATTGCTTTTAATTCTTTTTCATTTTCCAAGTTAATTTTATTTCTAAGAAAAAAAAACAAAAGAAAACAGTTTCAAAACACAACAATCAGGGGACAACAAGGGTACATACACTGAACGCCACCATCCCCAAACCAATCATCTAGAGCACAAAGTATCTGCATTCAATTGTTTGAAAGATACCAGCATGAACCTTTCTTTTTGATGCACTCAGAGAAATCAGTAGTATAAATAGCTTAACTATAATATATATGCACATGTATTGTTCTTGCAGCTTCTCAGACTAGTAACACAATATATTTATCCATACCTGTCTGATTTACTTCACTTGTGATTATAGACTCAAATTGCATTCATTTACTTATAAAATTCTCAAATTTGTCTTTCTGTATGGCTGAGTAGTACTCCATTATATAAAAGTACCACATCTCTTTTATCCATTCCTCAGTCAGCGGACATTTAGGTTGTTTCCAAGATCTAGCTATCATAAACGGTGAAGCTCTGAGCATGGGTGCATAGATACCACTGTGGTATGATGTTTTTAATTCTGGGAAGATATCCAAAAGGGCAATTGGTTATTGTGTTTGAATAGGAGCTCCAATTCTAGTTTTTTGAGGAAACTCCACATTGATTTCCACAGTGGTTGCACCAGTCTACACTCTCACCAACAGTGGAGGAGGGTTCCTTTTTCCCTGCAGGCCTTCCATAATTTGTTTTTGGTTGATTTCTTGAGAATAGTCATTATTTTTGGAGTGAGGAGGAATCTCAGTGTTGTTTCAATTTGCATCTCTCAAATGACCAGTGATGCTGAACACTTTTTCATATATTTATTTGCTGTTTGTATTTCTTCATCTGAGAAGTGTGTATTCATTTCAGATGCTCATGATTTTTTTAGTTCTTTATATATTCTTGATAAGTAATCCCTTGCCTGAAGAATAGCTGGCAAACATTTTCTCCCCTATGGTGGGTGTCTCTTTACTCTGTTAGTGGTTTTTCTTGCTATGCAAAAAGCTTTTCAATAAGATGAGATCCCAGTTGTTGATTTTTAAAAAATTTTTATTTAAGGAGAAAAAGAAAAAAAACACAAAAGGGGTACAAGTTATACAGAATTTCAGAAAAAATGAACAGTAGGAAATCACTAGTTAATAGATTACATATTGTCATCTTAGAAATAGTTGTTCAAGTTACAAAATAAAAGCACATAAAGTGGACAGTGAGACTGCAAACAGTTCTGTTAAATGATCCTACAAAACTCAGTAATATGGTTATCTATCTTATACACTTAAATATACATGCAGTTATATCCTTTAGAGCACTTTCTTTTCCTCTCTTTTGTACAGTGACAATTACACATTTTGGGTTTTATTACTCCCACAGTTCTTATTAGTTTTTTTTTTGAAGAGAATAAAACCAAATGTGACATAACAAACCAGAGTCAGTCAAATCAAAAGGATGGCCATAATACATAATGTAAATCATGTGATCAACAATGGTTACCATAATGCCTCTTGCTATCTTAAAAAGAATTGCCTATATCATCAGGTATAATAAAATTTAACAAAACAGTAAAGAACAAAACCAATAAAACCAAAACATTGGAGACATTACCTGACTTCAAAAGAAGATAATAGTCAAACCAGAATAGGCGTCATAGTGAATCTTATTGTCTTCACAGTTGTTGCCTGTACTCTCAAACTTGGTACTATCAAGCAAAAGAGAATAGAGGAAAATCAGTCAAAACAAGATGGTGAGAGCAATTCAGGGTTTCAAATCAAGTTAATAGGAAATCAAAGTGGGTTACTATAATATATCCTGCTATTTTAAAAATATTTTCCCCTTAATTAAAAAGATAAAAGTAAATAATAAAAAAGGAGATTGAGATAAAAGTGGACATAACAGCACAGGTCAAAACATAACCACTTAAGCAAAATAGTGTTTCACCACAAGACATCCCAATATAAAAGTAGTTACCATAGTGTCTCTTTCCTTGAAATCTTTGAGTATAACTTCGTATACTGTAGCATCAAACATATCAAGACAAGGTAAAACCATTCAAGAGAATGACAGTATTACAGGGTATTTAGAACCAACTAACAGAAAATGAACAATGGTTTCTGTATAATCTCCTTGTCTATAAAAGTTTTTGTTTATATTATCACATATAATAAAATCCAATGAGATACAACCTGTTAAGACCAATGGAGACAGAAGAACAAAAGCTTGATGGGACTTCAAAACTAGATGATATTAAATCAGCACTAGCTATTATGATGTCTTATTTTCTCCAAAATGGCTGTTCCTACCATCCAACCTTCTCTGCATCATTTTTGTTGAGCTCTTTTTCTGTCATTAGTTGTTAGTTTGTCTTCTTCATTTTGCTTTCTGCTCCATTCATTGTGGTCTCTCTGCCACTGTTTCTGGAATCTTGGAATTTTTCTTTTTTCTTTTTTTCTTGGCATTTTTCTCTGCAGTATTCTCTGCAGAGTTGAATTGGTGGTTGCAAATTCCCCTAGTTTCTCTTTATCCTGGAAGCACCTTGTTTTTCCATCAATATCTAGGGAGAGTTGTGCAGGATATATCAATCTTGGCTGGAGGTTATTGTCTTTCAAAGCTTGAATTATTTCCCCCCACACTCTTTGTGATTTGATGGTTTGTGCTGAGAAGTCTGCTGTAATTCTGATGGGTGTTCCCTTGTAAGTGATCAGTTTCTTGTCTCTGATGGCTTTTAATATTCTGTTCTTATATTGTATTTCTGGAATTTTGATTATTATAGGCCTGGGTGTAGCTCTGTTTGGGTTGTAGGTGGCTGGGGTCCTATATGCCTCATACATCTGAGTATCTTTAACTTTTGCTAAATTAGGGAAATTCTCCTGGATTATTTCTGTGAATAGCCTTTGTAGTTCATTTGTTTGTGTTCCTACTTCTTCCTTTACATTCTTAATTCTTACATTATCGATCCTCTTATCATCTTCAAGCCTTTGTATTATTGCTGTTGGTTTCCTTGTTATTTTTAAGAAGTTTTTCATTTCATGCTCCCACCTTACAAACCTGCCCTCCAGTTCAGATAATCTATCCTTAGTTTCTTTCAAGTTGTCATGCCAGCTTTCAATAGAGTTTTTAGTTTCCTGGTAATCTCTTTGAACCTGCTTCATGTATTCTATGTTTTCTCTATTTTCTCCATCAAACAATTCTCCTCTTTTTTTTTTTCTGTTCTTCCATTCCACCATCTGTTTTTTTCTTGAGTGGTGCTTAGCATTTCTCTAACTATTCTACTTATATCTTGCTTTACTTCGTTAAATACTTCACTTTTGAAGTAATCTATGAGGCTCTGGAGATATCACTTTATGTCTATTGGTGCCGTGTCTGATATTGCATATTTTCTGTCCTCATTCTCCTTTGCATTTACCTTTCCTGGATCAGTGTTCTCAGGATTGGGGGCCGACGACCCTTTCTTGTTGCCTTCTCTTCTCATATTTTTTGTTCCTTCCATACAGGCTTATATAGGAGGCCCAGTTTCTTTCTTTGTGGGTTACAGTTTGTTTGAATCCGCCGGTCAAGTGTTCCCGCCCACTGCAGTGTACTAGGGAGAGACAGACCGGGGCTGCATATGTTCGGCCTGCCCCTCCAGATCCACCCACTGAAGGCTTCACTGCTAGGGTGCACCGCCAGGCACTGGGACCTGGTTTGGGCTAGCCTACTGGGTCTTAGTCAGTGGCATCATCCAGGCCAAATGCTCTGCACTAATCCCACTTGAGAGGGGAATTTGTGAGTAAAGTCCCTGCAGCGTCCTGTTCCGGATAGTCTGCCCGGTTCCAGAATGTACTCTGTTGGAGCCTCCTAGTTTATGGAAGGGTTCCTGTTCTTTTCACTCACTGCAGGTCAATGCAGGGCTCCCCGCCAGTCCCACTCTCAACTCATTCACTGATTCCTACTCTCAGAGCTTTTGCGTCTCTGTCCCTGCTGTGCCGATTCAGATGCAGCAGCAGTGGCAGGAAATTCAAATTGTGGTTTCCAGAGGCGTGGGTTCCAGCTTTGGCACTGAGATTTTATCTGTTCTGGTCATAACATCGGGATTGCATTTCCAGTTGGTTTCTCTCAGCTTAGTTTGTTCCTGGGTCAGCAGGGTATATCTCCCCCTGCTTAGGACTCCTCACACGGCACCATTTCTGGATTCTAAGCTGGCTATCTCAGAGAGCCTCCATAGCTGCTGTTATCTATCCACCATGTTCTCTCAGGAGTCCAGTTGTTGATTTTTTGTGATAGTTCATGTACAATTAGGGTTTTGTTCATAAAGTCTTTGCCTACACCAGTACCTTCAAGAGTTTTATTCTATCTTCCAGCATATTTAATGTTTCTGTTTCAGTATTTAGATCTTTGATCCATTTCAAATTTAGCTTAGTGCATGGTGAAAGATATGGGTCCAACTTAAGTCCTAGGCATGTGCAGAACCAGTTTTTCCAGCACCACTTATTAAAGAGTCTATCTTTCTTCCAGTGAATGTGTTTGGTACCTTTGTCAAAGATAAGGTGACTTATTGTGTCTGGAGTTATTTTTGCATCTTCTAATCTGCTTCACTGATCTCTGAGTCTGAATTATTATTTTTTTGCCAGTATCATGCTGTTTTTATCATAGTAGTTTTATAGTGTAACTTCAAGTCAGGAATTGTGATGCCCCCTGTCTTGGCTTTGTTGCCCAGGACTGCCTGTGCAATTCTAGGTCTCTCCTGGTTCCATATGAATTTTAGAATTTTTTCTCTAATTTTGTGAGATGTGCTATTGAAATTTTGCTTAGGACTGCACTAAATTTGTGTAACAGTTTCAGAAGTATGGCCATTTCTAATACCTTCTTCAATCTCCTTTTTCAGAATACTGAATTTTCAATGTAGAGATCTTTTTCATCCTTTGTTAGATTGATTCCTAGGTATTTCTTTTTTGGGGGGGATGCTATTGTGAAAGGTGTTGTTTCTCTAATTTTTCTCTCAGTGAGTTTGTTATTCATGTACAGGAAGGCTATTGATTTTTGAGTGCTGACTTTGTATCCAGTTATGCTACTGACTTTACTTATTTACTCTACAAGTTTTTTAGTGGGGTTTTAGGGGTCTTCTACGTAAAGGATTATGTCTTCTGCAAATAATAGTAGTTTAAATTCTTCCTTCCCTATCTTTATTATTTTTATTGCTCTCTTGTCTAGTTCCACCAGCTAAGGTTTCCAGAACTATGTTGAATAAGAGTGGAGACAGTGGATATCCTTGTCTTATTCCTGATTTTTTTTTTTTAGTACAGGGGATTGAACTCACAACCTTGCATTTGCTAGGCAGACGCTTACACCACTGAACTAAATCCCTGGCCCTCATTCCTGATTTTGGAGGAATAGTGTTCAGTTTTTGTCTATTTAGTATGATGCTGACTGTTGGTTTGTCAAAAATAGCTTTTATCACATTGAGATAAAGATCATCTATTGCAATTTCCTGTGGGGTTTTTATCATGAATGGGTGCTGGACTTTGTCAAAAGCTTTCTCTGCATCTATTGAGATCATATGATTTTTTGTCTTTGGCTCTGTTATTATGGTGTATTACATTTATGGGTTTATGTATGTTGAGCCATCCCTGTGTCCCTGGGATGAATCCTACTTGGTCATGGTGTATAAACTTCTTGATGATTTGCTGCATTCTGTTTGCTAGTATCTTATTAAGGATTTTTGCATCTATATTCATTAGAGAGATTGGCCTTTGATTCTTACTTGGGTCCTTCTCCAGTTTGGGTATCAAGGTAATACTTGCTTCCAGGAATGAATTTGGAAGTACTGCTTTTTTTTCAATTTCATTAAAGAATTTGAGAAGCAGTGGTGTTAAGTCTTTTTTCAATTTCTTAAAGAATTCAGTAGTCAATCCATCAGTACCTGGGGTTTTTTTTTGTTGATAAATTTTAATTACATTTTTAATTTCATTGATGTTGGTTTACTTATGAGTTTTATATCTTCTTGATTCAGCTTTCATAATTCACATGTATCTAAGACTCTGTCCATTTCTTCTGTATTTTCCATCATATTACAATACAATATGGGTGTTTACTGCTATAAATTTTCATCTTAAGACTGCTTTCATTGTGTTCCATAAGTTCCATATGTTGTATTGTCATTAACATTCAACTATAAATATTGTCTAATTTCTTCTTTAATTTCATCTGTGAGCCATTGGTTGTAGGGTGATATTTAATTCCCATGTGTTATGAAGGTCTTGTGGTTTCTTTTGCCATAGATTTCCAATTTCATTGCCCTGTTGTCTGATAGTATGCATGGGATAATTTTAATTTCTTTGCATTTACTTACATGAGCCAATATGTGTTCTATTTTGGAGAATGGCCCATGTACATCTGAGAAGAATATATATTCTGATGCTGTTGTGTGGAACACTGTGTACACATCTACTAATTCCATTTGTTCACCAGTTTGAGTCTGATGTCATGGGGTGGAAGATTCTATGGACATCTACCAAGTCTATTTGCTCAGAAAATTGGTTCAGTTCTAATATTTCATTATTAATATTTTGTCTAGTTGATCTTTCTGTGACAGTGTGGTACTGAGATTTCCCAATACAAATTGTATTCGGGCTTATTTGATTTTCTGTGTCCATTAGTATTTGTATATAATTGGATATACTGGTATTTGCTGCATATATATTTTGATTGTTATATCTCCCTCCTGAACTGTTCCCTTTACTAGGATGTAGTGACCTTCTTTGTCTGCAAATAAAATAGCTACTCCTGCTTTTTTTCTGGGTTCCTGTTGCATGGAGTATTGTTTTCCACCCTTTGATTTTTCAGTCTTTGAATTTCTTTTCTTTTTGAACCACCAGGTGTAGGTGGTTTTTGTGTTTGTGTCTGTTGGAAGATCTTTTCTTTGAATTTTTCAGTCTTTGAAGCAGGGTGTTGTTGGATCTTGCCTCTTGATCCATTCTGTCAATGTGTCTTTCGACTGATGAGACCATTAACATTGATGGTTGTGACTGATAGGTATCGACTTATCTTTGTCATGTTATTTTCCTGTTGTTGTTTCCCTCCTTCTTTTTCTTCTGCCTCTAATTCTTTGCCTTTCCTGGTGGATTCCTTTTGTTGGGGTTCATGGAATGTCCTTCAGAACGCTTTGGAGTACTGGTTTGGTGATTATAAATTTCCTCAGACGTCCTTTGTTATGAAAGTATCTTATTTCTCCATCAGTTTTGAAAGATAGTTTTGTGGAGTACATCATCATGGGTTGAAAGGTGCGTTCTTTTAGAACCTGGAATATTTCACTCCAAGCTTTTCTTGAGTTTGTGGTGAGAAGTCAACTGTAATTCTGATGGGTTTTCCTTCATAGGTGATTTATTTCTTTTCCCTAACAGTTTTTAAGATTTTATTCTTGTGTTGAATTTCTGGAATCTTGACTATGATATGCCAGGATGTAGAATTTGTTTGATAACAGCTAACTGGAGTTCTATATGTCTTGCTCTATATGTCTATATGTCTTTTTCTCTACCAGAAAAGTTTTCTGCCATGACATCTGTTAGCATTGTTAAAATACCATTTGTGGTATCTCCTGACTTTTTCACTGACTCCAATCAATCTTAAATTATTCTTCACCTCATCCAGCAGCTGCTGGATTGGTTTCTCAGATTCCCTTGCTATTTTTGAGAAATCGTTCTTTTCCTGGTCACTAGCTGCCGGCCTGTCTTCAGTTGCTGCGATCCTGTCTTCACATTGGCCTAACCAGCTGCAAATACTTTCAATGAAATTTTTATTCTCCTGGATATCTGCTTGAATCTGCCTTATGGGTTCCATTTCTTTCATATACTGAGCTTTCATAATTTTCTTAAGTTCATCCATTTTTTGGTTATATCTGCTCTAAAGTCACTAAGCCTGGTCTTCATCTGAGAGATTATTTCTGATTTCATTTTTTTCAGAGCCTCATTTAATTACTTTGTTGTTACTACTTCAGGGAGATCAGGTGGGAGGTTTTCAGATTGTCCCACCTCATTGCTCCCCAGATTTGCCTTTGGTGAACTTGATGTCTGAGGTTGCATTTTGTGTGTCTTTTCACTTTTTTTTCTTTTTTTAAGTTTAATTCCTGGGGTGATGCTTGTAAATTATCTATGGTGGGTTGTTTTATTGCTAGTATTTAGGATCCCTGGGTGATGACTATTTCTCTGAGGTATCTGCCAGGTGTAGGTGGTTTTTGTGTTTGTGTCTGTTGGAAGATCTTACCCTTCAGTTTGTTGGAGATGAGTTGTTACTTATTTGGTCCAGTCCCTGGTTCTTTGGCACTGTACCACAGTATTTTCTGTGATCCTCAGTCAACCTCAGTCATGGAATACTAGGACCAATCACTGTTTAGAACAATTATATCAATTTGTCCTGTAGTGGTACAAAGAGCATCATACACATTGGCGAGAAGGAAAAACTGAGCTAACCCTTAATTTGCCACTTTTAATCATATGAACTAGGTTTGTGATTATATAGCAAAATCTAGAATGAACCAGAAAATTATATGCAGTATACAAATCAACTTTGCCCTCAGGGGTTAAAATTTAAAATGGATTAAAGAGAAAATAAAGAAGTATAAGAAGAGGAAGAGAATTGAAGTAAAGTCAGGACAAAGGGAGATCCCGACAACTTAGGGAAACTTTTGCAGAAGACTGAAGGAAAAGAGAGATGGAAGAGCTAAAAGGAAGAACAGAACAGAACCACCACCACAAAGAAACCACATTCACATTCATTTAAAAGCAAAATCAAACAATGAAGGAGAAAAAGAAAAAAGGAGATCCACTTCTCAGGTTCTCTCTGCTTTCATTAGTAAACAATCTGTGGAGACAGAGTCCTGATTCATGTAGATCTCTACCAGCAAGCCAGCAGTAGCTTTTTGGTGGGATAGTGGATAATCTCAGCAGGCCTGCCCCGAGACCAGACACATTGGGCTCACTGCCATCCAAGCAATTTCCATGGATCTGAGCCCAACCAGGAGCTGCTAGATGGAGCCAGCAACAGTTCTGGGTTCTGAGCTCACCCAGCCTGTTTCTAAGATGGTTCCCAGCTAATCACTCTTTCCTGTATGAAGATTAAGTCCTCTGCACTCACCACCAGCCCATGCAGTCCCTCATATCTGCAGCTCCCCTCCACTGTCCTGTCTCTCATCACAGACCTCCAGGGTCGCTAGCCATCATCATCACCCTGGGTCTGCAGGTTTGAACTGCTCCTCTCATGCAGTGAATCCCTTCTTAGGGAGAAGGCACCACCAGCTATCACCTTCTTTGTTGGAGTTTCTCGCTTCACTCTCCCAGTGGGCTTCAGTTTGGACTTCAGATTCTTCCTGGGTCCAGTGGACCCATTTCCCTCCTTCTTGTCTTCCTCATGATGCTATATTCCACTGTCTGGGTGGCAACTTTCAGAGAGGCTGTTTCTTTGCTGTTTGCTCTGCTTCTGATTCTCAAGGGTGATCATTATCTCGATAATTCAATGAAACTCCTGACCGCAAAGTCCAAGCTCTTACCCCACCATCATGTGTCTTCTTGATGTTTGGAACACTCCCATTAGCTTGTCAAACTGAAGATGATAGAAATTCACGCAGCCATTCAAGATCTACCATGACAAGTAGTGAAGACTCCACATGAATTTACTTGTTAGGTATTATCCAGGCAGTCACTGGAAGCAAATCCCTTTTGTAAAAGTAATTTACTGGTTTAAATTTTGATGAAAAATAAAAAAGAGAAAATTAGTATGTATCAGGTAAGTGTAATGAGTCAAGTATGTTCACTCATAGACTAATCTGTAAGAAAGGTAAGAGATAAATAGAGGGTCTGACTGCCAAGGGTTATCAGTATCACTGTCCAGTTAGGGTTTTTGTTGTCTGCCACCCAGAGGAAATTGGATTCCCCTCATAGTTTACCATTTTCAGTCTCTTCTTATCATCCTTAATGCTAAGAGACTCTCTGGAACTTTCCCAATATTTGTTTCTTAACAGTTATAAAGGAGAATAATATAGCTGGTTTTCTATTTGTGACTGATTAATTGAAAAAAGCCAACTTTTTCTTTTTGGAAAAGAGCCCTACGATGTATTGGCAGTGTCTTCCATGGGTGTCAGAGGAAGATAGCAATACATTTTCATTTCTGTTCTGGACACAATTGACTCTTAGTCCTTAAATCATAGAATGTTGCCAGGCATGGTGGTCCATGCCTATCATCCCAGCATTTGGGAGGAAAAGGCAGAAGAATTACTGCAAGTTCAAGGCCAGCTTGGGCCATATAGGGAGACCCTGTCTCAAAAAATCATAGAATATGGACATTACGTGGAACTTTGGTTATCCACACCAAGATTAGATATCTCATCTAAGTCCAAAAGGCTTTCTAGTTTTGTTTTTGAGACAGAGCCTCACTATGTAGTACAGGCTGGCCTTGAACTCACTATGTAGCCCAGGCTAGCCTCAAACTTGTGGCAATCCTCCTGCCTCAGCCTCCCCAGTGCTGGGATTACATCATCATGTCCAATAAGTGAATTTTATTGAAACATAGTCATATATTTATTTATGAACAGTATGTGGCTATTCTTTCACTAGAGTGGCAGAGTTGAATAACAATATAAACCTAAAACAGTTACTGCAAAGTCTAAAATAATTACTGGCTGGCCCTTTATGCAAAACATTTGCTGGTACTAACCACATAAAACTGTCCAGCTTGCGGTGAAAGACACTGAGTCTCTCGGGGAAAGTTGCAAACCCAAAGTTACATAAAGATTTCATTATACAGCACAAGTCTGAGCTTTGCCATTATACAGCACAAGGCTGATCAGCAGAACTTTTTGGTGGTGGACACCGCTTCTCCTAACCCAATCATCACCTGAGATTTATTTGCTAAATCTGTTTCACACACTCTCTATTGCTTTTTAGTAAACACTGCACATTTATTCACTTGTTCCTCCACACAAAAATTATTTAATAATGTCTCACCCCATGCCAGATATGGCAGGAGGCCCTGATGCTACAATGAACAAGACTCAGAGTCACCGCTAAGAACCTGAACTTCAAAGTCAGACTTGCCCTGAGTTGGAGGCAAATCTCCGAGCTTCAGTTCCCTTCAGCTATAAAATGGAAGTACTGCTTTCTTCTGAGTTCTATAGTTGACGTATTTTGCAAGCACTCAACACAGTGTCTGGTCCTCTCAATAAAGTGGACACTGATTTTTATTACAGTTGAGTTCTGTATTATTAGGCACCAGCAGGTTGTCTCTAACTACAGTCTCTAACTGCAGGCTTAATCTTTCCTGTCTTTCTCCGTCCCAATAAAAATTGTACAAAATCTTATTATATGCATGTCCTGGTTCTGTTTCTCTAGAGAACCTTGACAACTACAACCTTCCTTCCTTCACAATTCCCATTACCATTTATTTAATGCTCATCACGTTTGAGGCTGCATCATGTTTTAAGCCACCGACTCATCCTGGCTTCTAATTAATATCTCCAGGCCTGCTAATGTGGTTTTCATTTCTGTTCTGGACACAATTGACTCTTAGTCCATCCAAGAGGTGGTGGGTTCTGCAGTTTATTTCTTTGGAGACTCATGTTGCTAGGGAAGGGTATCCACTTTCCCTAAAGTTAATGCAATAGAGGCATTGCCAAGTCCATGAGGGAATATTTTAAATATCTAGGAAGACAAAAAGACAAAGCATTGTCAGGCATTGAGAAATGCAAACGTGTCAACATGACTACAGTACAAGAAAACAGAGAAAAGAAAAACTGAATGATTAAACTCTGCAACAGAGCTAGAAACAATCTGGAAAAACCATTTCTCCCAATCAATGGAATCTGACTTCTTTCTGCTTAGATCACAGCATGGCATCCCACAAGCATCATATATTGAAATTAGTCCCTTGGGTTTTGATCTTGGCTTCTACACTTAAGACTCATACTACTTTGGACAATTATAGTCGCCATTAACGATAATTGGGAAAGCATTTATTCAGGCAGTCACACTGCTGTGTGCTTTGCATGCTTATTACATTTCATTCTCACGTAATAGTGGCATATGCTAATGTCATCTCACTTTTAAAGTGAACTTTGGAAAGCTGTGTTTGAAGGAGATGGGAGGTAACAGGATCTTGGAAGGGCATGGCAAAAGGACGCCCTACTAATCCTTGCTGTTAGATATTTCCAAGGACCCAGCTTGTGGTCCGTGGAGAGCACCTCCGTCAAGGCATCTCTGTGGCTCACACAGAACACAGCACCTGAGAATAGTGAACCCACACTTGACAGCATTTCCTCTGGCCTCCAGGCCCTGTGGTTCACTAGAGAGAAAACATGGTGGTAATGTTGGCCTCAGTGGAGCTGAAAAGCCATCTCTGCCCAATTTGCTATAAAAATTGTCCTTTCTCTAACTCTCAGTTTCCCCACTTGTAATGTCAAAGCACTAGTACAGATAATCTTCAGAAGCCCTGAAGCTAGGAATGTAACTGGGATTTGAACTTAGAGAGCATCCCTTTGCATACTCAGAACCCAGAGAGCCAACATACCAGCAAAATAATCCTGGAAATACTTTGTACTCCAGACCTCACCATGGACAGTCCCACTTTGAAGAGAAGAAAATGGAACCTCAGCAAAGACCCCACGCCCAAGATGACATAGCAAGGCAGTGACTCAGTCAGACTTTTTAAGTCTTCAAAATTCAGCTACCAGCTGCTTCATTCTAGCCTTGAAACCAACTAATGGGTCAACTCTACCCCAGCACTGGCAAGTCTGTTTTTCATTGTTTCTGGTACTTCCCATCCTTACTCATCAAGTAATTAACTGATAAAGTTAGCCCTGCCTGAAATTTAAAAAAAGAAAAAGGAAAACATCAAAAAACAATACAGATCAGTTTCTTCCAATTTACAGAACCTGGAACTGTCTAGAAGGCCTGGTGACCTGGGAACAAGCATCAAAAGAACTGATTCCTGGGAGAATGTAATGGTCATTCTAGTATCCACCTGGATATGGCTAAACTTAGACTTCTCAGAGAACCGTATGAGCTTGTAGCCCCTGGCAAGGTGGAATTTGGATGAAAGCCCTACAGCTTCCGCCTGCCAAGTTTTTGGTAATAAATTTGTCGCTTTTTCCATCACTGTCTCTTGAGTTACTGACTTCATCAGGAACCAGAAGAACCTGATCTTCCCAGACCCAGCTGGAGATGCCTAAGTCAGAAGCACTGTCCAACTAGTTCTGTGGGGGAAAGTCAAAAACGATGTCAAAGGTACAAGATCTGAGATTGCTGACTAGATCACGGAGAAGTGTTGTTACTTTCAAATGCAGTTTAATCAAGGGCTCATGTTACAGCTTCCAGAACATTCTCTCTACTCTGTTGGCTTCATTCTTCAACCAGGCTTTCTCCTAGTATTTGTAATATGACTGTATGATCTCTTCTCATCTTTTTAAGTCCAAGTCCAGTAAGGACTTCTGGGTAATTCAACTGACTGGGGTGGAATTAAATCTTCAAGCCAATAATTGAAGCCCAGGAAATGAAACATACTGCCTTGTTTAAACCCAGGCCACAACACTCATCTTTAAGTGAAACCTCCAAATACAATGTAATTTTTAAATAATAAAATAGGAAATGATTCTTCAAAGATAAGTAAGATATAAGATACCATATAATATGTAGCTAGCAGGAGGGGGAAGCTTTGCTCAATGGTAAAAATAACAAAAATCTGTTCTTTTAGGGCTGCTGAAATCTATACAACCACCAATTCTTATTTAAACCACCAACACCCCAATAAAGTGTACCAAGTCTCTCTCCCAAGAAAGGTAATAATGCATCTTTCTTGATCCACATTCATCTGCAGTTCTGGGATCCAGATGAAAGATGTTCTCTCAGCTAAATCCAGATAAGGCTGCTTATAATCAAGAGAACATAAAAAAAATTAAGATGTTATGTACATGCACTGTCTTCCTGTGATGAATATAATCATTGTGCACTGTAAATGTCTACTAATAAAATTTGAAAAAACTCATAATCAGTGTTTACAGTTTAAGCTAAATTAATAAGTTTAAGCACTTCAAATACTAAACATAAAATAGTAGAATGTGAATAGAATAATCACAATAAAAATTCCTATTTGAAAAAAGAGAATCATAAAAAACAATGTATGTATAATCACTGGCCATGGTATTTATTATATTCTGTTAAGACCTGGGAGTGGATGACTTCCTTGTTCAGGAAATCTGGAAGATCCAGTTCTGTCTTGGAGCCTCTCCTTTTCTAAGGCCACATTCAGAGAATCTCAAAGGATTCTCTTTTGTCAAGGGTGTGAGTAGGATTTGGGGACTGACGTAAACAATTAATGACCATTGCTGATGAGGCTTGAGTTTCTTGTTTAGTTGGCTCCTGCTCCATTTAATTCAAATAAAAATGTGAGCCAATAGCCATATTTAGAAATTGTACTAAATCAGTTGTGTTTGTTATTTGTTTATTCAGTTCAACTATAAATGCACTTTTAATCTAATGATCTTAATTTAATTGTGAAAAATGTTTTCTCTTTGCCTCTTTGAATATTGGTTGATTCTTTACTATTTTCTTTCTGTAACTTACGCTATTTGTTAAATCTTCTATTTTTCTTACGTCTCATTTTTTTCTGATTTTCATCTCTCTGCACTGTGTTCTGAGTCACTTCCATGCCACCAGTTCCCAATTCACTAATTTTTCTTGCAGTTGCACAGTCTTGACATTACTTTATCTGCTGTTTTTTATATCTAAAATCATTTATTGCCACGATTTCTGTTTTGTTCTTTTTCATATATCTATCTGATAAATGTAAATGGTGTCTATTTTTCTGAGATCATTTAATAAATTAAGCAGAAGCTAGGGATTTGCCTCAGCAGCATAAGCGCCTGTCTGGCAAGCGTGAGGTTGTGAGTTCGATCCCTGGTAACAAAATAAATAAATTAAACAGAACAATTCTTTAACTGTTAGGTAACTTCATGCCTGAAAATTCAACCTCATTGCTTATTTCAAAAGAAATGGGAAAGATTTGGTCCCAATCTAAAAAGAACCTGGCAGGGCTGGGGATTTAGCTCAGTGGCATAAGTGCCTGCCTTGCAAGCAGGCAGTCGTGAGTTTGATCCCTGGTACCGATAAAAAGGAAAAAGACAATAAAAGAAAAGAAAAGAAAAGAACCTGGCAATGGCTGTCTTGTTTGATCATCTTCTTCCACCAATGAATAAGAACCAAAATGTTAATCAGATGCCTCCATGTAGATTTATTTTTAAGATCTTCCTCAGGTGGACAGCTACCATGGTCATACAAAGAAGACATGCAAGTTGTAGGAAGAAAATAAGCATGTTATGTGAACCTAGTGTGTGCGTTACCATTTTCATATAGGAAATGAAGGCAATAAAAATTATTCTTTTTTTCCCATTTCTTTATGGGGTGGTCATAAGCTCGGCTTTAATTTCTTGTTCTCATGTACTGCCTGGAAATGAAAGGGCAGAGACTCTCTAACTCCTTTCTTACAGACTTATGGAAGTCTGTACTGACTAGGATATTTATCTCAGTTTAGATTTATGTAAGTACCTGCTTCTGTAGAGTAACTCTGTTGGTACATACTATATTAGAAACTCTGAGTTTTCTGTCACTGATTTACTGATAATACCCTCAACTTTGAACAGAACTCATAATAAAGCATTCTATTTAATTAGTGACCAACTTGTATAGAAGATGACTAGGATCCAACATCTGTCACCTAACACCTAGTTATATGTGGTTCCCATCTTAAAAATCATAGACTGTTTGCACTGACGTGTGCTTTAGAAGAAATTTAGGCTGACCTATTTTACTGAGATAGAATTGAACCCCCAAAGGGAAGGGACCCACCTAAAGTTACACACTAAATTAGTTATCACACAGGAAACTGAATGTCACTGAATCTGGTCACTCCCAGGTCCAGGAGTCTATTCTGTTTGGCTATACCCTTCCTAACCTAATTTTTATGCTAGATTTTTACTTAATCTCCTCCAACCAGCACCCATGATCTCCTTGTATGTACATTAGTCTGAAGATATTTATCCATTCAATCACTCAAAAACTGTATTGTATGCCTATTATGAGCCAGTCACTCATAGACCAAACACCCTGGACATCACAGAAAGATACAGTGGAGCCTCAGTTCACAACTTAATTCTTTCCATGATTCTGATCACAAATTGAACTGGAACAGAGCTGAATCAAATTTCCCATAAGAACACTGGATCTAACCATTAAATTTGATTCAGTTCTCATCCAATTCTATTTGTGACCAGAATAATGGAATGAATTCAGTTCATGAACAGAAGTACAACTGTGTCAGGCCTTTTGCCAGCTCAGATCATTATATCCCAAAAGATCTTACTTGGTCCACATAAGCATCAAAACAAGCAACTTCTGGATGCAAAGTATTTTGTCACTGAATTACTTTGTGACCTTGGTCAGAACACAGCTCTGAGCCTCAGTTTCTTCACATAGAGAACGTTCAACGAGGAGAAGGGGAAAGTGTGACCTGGGGTTGGTGCTGCTGAAGCTCAAGACCCCCAACATGGACTAAGAACACCGTACCCACTCCTGGTGGGCTTGCCTGCCCTCAGAGGCCTCTCTTTGCTGTCCTTCCAAGCTGGGCTCCTAGGATCTAAGGTGGGAAGGGAAACAATCCCTTCCCATCAAGGAGAGTAGAGGCTGCTGTGCCTCAGCCCAGCTTTCTCTTGTTCCTCAAGCACCTGCTGACATTTGACTAAATCTCTCCCTTGCATTTGAAAACATCATCTGCTTCACCATCCGTTGGTGTTGGAGAGAATAGGGAGTGTCTGGCTCCCTTTTTGTGTTAGACGTCCTCCTTGTACCTCAATTTACCTACCTCTTTGCTCGTTAATTTGTATGTCTCCACATTAGACCATGGTCTCCTTGAGGGAAGATATTTGTACTAATTCTGTTTTTATTAGTGCAAGTAAACAGTAGGTGGCAATAAACAAAGGCAGTAAACTCCATGGTTCTTTGTTGTGCCCTAAGTGCTTAGCCCAAAGCTGACACATAAAAACTGCTGAGAGAAGGAGTCAGTGAATCACTGAGTAAGTGGATGACTTAGTGAATGAATTCAGGAAGAGGCTTGCTAGTCACGTATACATCCCACTCATGCATAGCTTCATACACAAGTCATTCATAGTTTTCTTCCCAGAAGTCCCAAGAGATTGGCTAAATGCAGCTATGGTTGTACTAGGAGGATTCTGACCACACACACGACCACAGACATGTACTTTCAAAGAGAATGACGGAAGGGGGGAAGCCACAGGAGGGAGCGCAGGTCCAGTCATTCTTGTTAATCTAAGAGCAGTGACGTGCTTTGAGAGAGAGGCTGGGTATTCAGATCCCTCCCTCCTAAGCTTCTTTTGGCTTGAAGTTTTACAGTTTGTGCAGGTTACATTCTTCTTTGGAATTCTAGAGTGATGAGAAATGTAGTTGCCTTCCTAGAAGAAATCAGTACAAAAGAGGATTAGAAATTCCAAGAAGAGGGAGAGCTAGGGTATAGGGCAGAAAATATCTGAACCTGAAGTAAAGTTGGAGAAATTCAAGACCCTTACCATTCAAGAAATGACTTGTAAAGGTGTCAAATTTAACCAGGGTATTTCTTCGATTTCTCCCTCCAAGGCATGGATGTCTCCCCATGTACTCTATGACCAGTGCAGAATAAACTGTGACCTAATAACAAGGAAACAGGTTGAGGAGTTTGATGAGATATAGTAAAAAACAAACCTGGCTTCTTTGGTGGCTGAACATTGTCTGTTTTGTAATTATTCACTAAATCTTGCTCTTCTTTCATATACTTTCCTAAAAGCATGTTTTATTTTATAACTTTGAAGTGTTATGGAGAAAAATAGAGGCAGTTGTTGGTGATACCAGAACCTATGGAAGAGGGCAGGAGGAGAGGGGAAAAGAATTACTAAATTATAGAGCAAGAATGATGTGGCTCCCAGACGCTATAACCTACAAAAATACCTCCCACATTATTGGCTCCTATGATTGATTTGGATGATTTTGTAAGATTTCAGAAATCACAGACAATGGAATCCCACTGATCTGGTTTCCAATCCTGTCTTTTAACAAATATGTACCTTTAAAGGATTCTGATAGTTATGGCTAATAATTACTGAGCATTTATTATACATCAAGTGCTTCACAAGACTATAACTTTAAGCTCCCACATATTGAGTAGGTACTATAATCATCCATCAGCAATGGTGAAACTGTTAGGACTTCCGCAACTCTTAGAGGTGAACTAAATGCCTTTTGTGTTAAGGAATGTACATGAATATATGGGAGTTGAGGGATGCAATGTTATGTTTTAGTTCTTGTCTTGGTTACTTTTCTCTCACTGCCGAGACAAAATACCCAACACCCAAAATTAAGGAAGAAAAGGTTTATTTGGCTCACAGTTTGTGGAGGTATCAATCCATAATCAGCTGGCTCCAATTCAGGGTGGCATGGCAACACTTCAAGGCAGCAGCCCAAAAAAGCAGCCCAAGCAAAAGGTAAGGAAGGAAAGCAAGCCTCTTATCCTCCCTTATATGGTATGCAGGCGGCCCCCACCCCCAAAGATAGATGTAGCACTCACAAAATCTCTGTGCCCTCCTCTTGCACAGGATGAAGTATTTACAAAGTAAGGATCCTGGCTCCCTACTGAATATCTTAGTCAAACCTCTGAACTTCTCAAGGTGACACAGTGTGTCAACCATAACAGGTCTAGTGTTCCCCCAAAGCCTCATGTGCTCATAGATGGGGCTTTTTCAGACATGGTTAAATCTAGAGTTTGTGATACTGGGGTTAAGGGTGTGTGATTACTGAATCAGTACTGACTGGTTTGGCACTTCTCTAATCCCAGTAGCCTGGATACAAATTAAGGGACAGAAAGAAGCTTGTCTTGTCTCTTGTTTGCTTGTTTTTTGCTGTCTTCTGCTTGCCATAAACTGGTTCTTTTCTGTGATTCTCCTGTTGCCAATTCACCCTGCCTTGGAGCCAGCAGATTTTGGACTGAAACATCTACAAAATGTAACCTAAATAAATGTTTCCTCCCTTAGCTTGGGAGTGTTGAGTATTTTGTCACTCACAATAAAAAAAAGTACGATACCTATATTTTCTTTAAGTATTTTAAAAGTATTATTTTCCACATTGTAGTGGATTGGAAACTTCTGGTCAATTTAAACATCAGCTGAACTGAATCAGTATGATGCTAAACATGGATGCCCCACCTGAGGACTGTTGCCAGCATAAAAAAGAGACCTGGAGAAGAAAAGTAACCTTGTGGGTTCTCCTAAGTGGTGTTGTTGTTTGGAGCCACTGGTTTTCCTGGAGGAACTTGTCATGGCTACTTTCCCTGATATGAATTTGACCATTATCATCGGTGGAGCTTGGAACCTTGTCACTGAGAATGGCTGTGGTTCACACTAGGGGAACTCTCATTCTTACTTTGAGCATCACTTCCTGGCTCTGGATGGGAAGATGTTTGCTGTTTAATCTCCAGGAGAAACTTGTCACACTGGCTTCCTGATATGTATTTGGTTGTTGTCTTTATTGGAGGAGCTCAGGACCACATTGTTGCTGAGGATGGCGGTGGTACTTTTCAGGAGAGGTCTGGTCCTAATTTTGAGCACTGCTTCTTGGCTCTAGTACAGAACTCTCGGCCTGCTGGCACAAGATCCTTCACCCCACTGGCACAGACTTTGCAGCTTCCACTGCTGACCTTTGGGCCTTCCCAGTGCAGATCTATGGGATAAACTTGCATGGGTCATTGTCGTGGGCTCTGAGTTGTCAGCTGAACTCATGCAGGTTATTGCCATGGGATCGAGGCCCTTGGCTGGATTTTCTAGGCTTTGGTGTTGTGGACAGTTTTCCCGTACCTTCTTTGTATGTGGCTCCTTGAGTGACCATTATAAATAATACTATAAATTACGTGTCCTGTATGTAATTGTTCTCCTGGCAACCTGTAACTACAACACATATTTAAGTCATTAATCCATCTGGAATTTAGTTTTTGGAAAATACTTAGAGAGTTGTTTCTTTTTTCCTTGTTCTTGCCATAATTTTTTTTTTTTTTTGCTTATTTGTTTGTTTTGGCATTGAGGATGGAACTCACGACCTAGTGCTTGCCAAGCAGGTGCTTATGCCACTGAGCTAAATCTGCAGCCCTCTTGTTGTAATACTGAATGCCTATTGTTCTCTATTTCATTGACCCTCCATTGATTTATGAAACCACATATTTTGTACCAAGGTTCTGCATATGGATGCATATGTTTCTGCATTCTGCTAGGTTTTCTTATTCATTGTGTCCATTCTCAAACCAATACTATCCTCTTAATTTAATATATATTTTATATATGTTGATGCTTTACAGGGTAAATCTTTCCTGTTTTAGTTACTCAGAATTGTTTTGGGTATTCTAATGCTTTTACTATGCCATCTAAACTGTAGGATAAATTTGTAAAAATATTTTTTGAATGTTTGATACAATTGTATCAATTATTTCTACCTGAATGAATAAAGATAACCTGATTATAGACATACTTTACATAACCAAAGTCCAGTCGCCAACTTCGGGAAGTGTAACACTGACAATTCCCTAATGGTTTACTTCAGATTTTACACATTCTTTTATCTACCACTTCCAGTCATGCTTCACTGCCCGCTTGTCTCAGTCACAGTTTTGAAATGCCCACAAGCTAACCCTAACCAAAATTAACAAAAACCAAACATCACTGGGGAGGTTTTTTGAAAAGGAGAGAGCTAAAATGATGAGACAAGAAAATGTCTAATGCTGCCAATAAAAAAGGAAATTGCATTTAAAGAAAACACAGAGTCCTACTTAAGTCCTGGGTTCATTTTAAGAAGTAATTCACATTTTTCAAGCTCATTTTGTACATGTGGTGACTGGATATCCAACAAAGCCATTAAACTGCTTTGTCCAATGGAGACCCAACATCCTGCATTAAAAGACAAGCTTTTGGATTTTTTCAAAGAAAATATGTAAATACAGAAGCAATTACTGAAGGCTACTACTTCATCAAATGTGAGATCATTTTTAATGGTCAACCGTGTTGTCAAAGCTAAGAAGCCTTGAACAAGAAGCTAAGCCTCCTGTGAGTTGACGCCATGCCCAGGCTGACTGGGGAGAGCCAGACACCAGCCTTCTCCTCTGAGTTGGTGCCATTCACAGACTGCAGGGGAGGAGAGCAGGCAACATGTGCGGGCTGAGTGGGGAGAACCACACACCAGCCCCTTCCCCCATGTGGGCAGGGATTCAAGGAAAACCAATGTCCTCCCCTCTAAAAGCGACTGGCTAATCTAGTGAAACACAGGCTGTGATCATAGCTAATGAGGTAAACTATAACTTAATGCTTGTCGAGTTTAGTGTTCCACTGACTCTGCAGACCGAAAGTCAGTAGTCTGATGATCTATTCAGAGAACAACAATAACAATGTAGCATCTATGTGGCATTTCCTTCTGAAGGTGGCGGCCATTGTTAATTCCCTATTATCTTGTTTCAAAATCCTGTGTCATTCTCATTATTTTGTTTGTTTGGGTTTTATTCTGTTTTGTCCTTTGATTTTGTTGTATCAGGTGGCAAGGACAGCTATTTAGAAGATAATAAGATATATTATGGTACTCATTTTGGGTTACTATTATCTCGTTTTGAAATTCTGTATTGCATTGTTTTGTTGTTATTGGTTCTATTCTGTTTCTGTTTTGTTTGATTTTATTATGTCTAAAGGCATGAGCAGCTATTTTGAAGACAACAAGAGTCATTATGGTACCCATTATTGATTTCCTATTACCTTGTTTTGAAATCCTATTACTCTTATACTGTCTTGTTTTGATTGGCTTTATTCTGTTTTATTCTGCTTGGTTTTAGTCTCTCTAAAGTAAAATAAAATATAACAAAATAAAATAAGAAATCTTTTACTGTTGGTGAAGAATTAATCCTGCCTGCTGCTAAGATTATTTATCATAAAGTTTTAGGAGAGGCTGCAGTTGAAACTATGGCATGTGTTTCTCTTTGGGTTAATACTATAACTAGAGAATTTACAAAATAGCAGAAGATAATGAGGCACAATTGTTAAAGAAGATTAATGAATCACCATGCTGCAATCCAAGTTGATGAGTCTACTGCTATTGACAAGGCAATAATGCTTTTTTTTATTATCGATACCGGGGATCAAATTCATGACTGCCTGCTTGCAAGGTAGGTGCTTATGCCATTGAGCTAAATCCCCAGCCCCTTTTACTATAGCTTTTTTTTAATCGTAGCAATGTTTTTGTTAAATATATTTTTCAAGAGGATGTATGTGAGGATATATTATATGCAATTTTATTGTAAACTAACACCACAGCTGCAGGATGATTACAGATCAGGAAAATTGAACTCGTCATTTTGCATTGGTATATGTACAAATATAGACAATGCAGCTGCCATGATGAGATGGATTTCTGGTTTTACTACTTAGATCCAAGGAGACACTTCTGAATATGGCTCTGTGCCCTGTGTCATCCATAATGGAATGCTGGCTAACCAAAAAATATCACCTAAACTTAACATTTTTCAGGGTATGATTAAAATCATCAACTACATTAACTCATGTCTGTTCATGTAGTTGTGTGATGGGTAAACAGCACACATACTTTCTCCAAGACACAGATAGAGAAGGCTTCCTGAAGGTAGATCCCTGGCCAGAGTCTTTGAGTTACAAGAACCGCTTTGGAGATTCCTTTTAGAAGAACCACCGCCATTGGCAGCACATTTCAGTGACACAAAATTGGTCATGGAACATGCTCACTCCTGTAACATATTCAACCTGCTCAATGAACTCAACCTGTCACATCAAGGAAGAACAATTATATTGAAGTTGGCAGACAACATGGTTGAACGCAAGGTCAAACCAAATAAGGCAATGAGTGAACATGGGGATTGTTGACATGCTCAAATATTAGCAGGGATTCTGAAAAGCAGCTGAGCCAAGGGCCTTCTTTCTCCTACTGTGTACATGAACACTTGTCTCAGTTTTTAAGAGTTTGAACACTCATTATTTCCCAACCACAAAATATCTCTGAACTGGGAAGGAATGGACCCACACATCAGTTACAAAGAAGCCAGGTAAATTGACTTTGTGCTAGAAGATCAACTACTTAAGATTGCATGTGATGGTGGCCTTAAAAGTTTGTTTGAAATGATTTCAAATCTCTACATAGTCTAAAGACAATGGCATATCCTGAGATTGTTTCAAAAGCACTGAGAAGCTTGCTTCCATTTCCAGATTCTGAAGCCTGTCTTTGTAAAGTGGGGTATTGTGCACTGACAGAAACCAAAAAGAAGTGACAGAGTTGATTAGGCGTAAGCAACACACTTTGGGTGCTGTCTCTCATCACACCCAGATGAGAGACAGCGACACCGCAGAAAAACAAACTCAGGACTCTCACTGATTCTGCAGCATGGTGACCTGTGTAATTGTTTCATCATATTTTAAAATAATAATAATAACATCAATGATGATAGGGAGGAGGAGGATAGAAATAAAGGGCATGATAAATGTCTTGTGCTTGAATATCAACACCCTCAGTTCATGGAAAAATTGCCCTCCATGAAGCTGGTCACTGGCACCAAAAATGTAAAATATAACATATCAAAGATAAACATAAAATACATTCCATGTTTTGTTTCTTTTTTAGTTTCTGAAGCAGTTTGGGATAGAAAATATATCTTTCTTGTAAGTTTGATTTAAAAAATGAATACATTTCATATCAACTCCATTTTTAAGGGGAAGGATATAACTTCCAAATAAAAACATCTTGAATTGTTTCCTTTTATGAAGAGAGAGACTTAACCCGAGAGAATCATGTTAAATTTTCTAAAAAGGAACACTAAATAAGTATATAACCCCCACACTTATTTTTTAGGAGTATTTCTATTGATGAATTATTAATTTAATTTTATGGGTTTTATTATATTAAATACTGTGTACTTAACAGGAAAAAAACAGGACATCAATAAAATAAAATACTAAAATTTAAAATGTAATGAGTGTTTAGAATAAACATCAACATTTTCAACATGGACTGTTTATCTGCTTAAAAAATCTAAAACATAACAATGGAACTAAATTCCTGTGTGAACTACAATGAAAATGCAAACAAAACTACCCTAGAAACAATCTTTGCTTCAGCTGTCACACCGAATGCATTCTTCACATACGAAAGCAGCATGTTCCATATACAAATGTTGCTTACACTCACAGCACATGTGATTTGCTATCCTGTCTCTTTTGGGAGGACATACTTATCATCTTGCTGGTATTTCTGTTATGACATGAGGTTCTTATTATATTATACAATGAGTAAAAAACAGCAGGAAAATATAATATCAATAAAATATCCAACATGAACTGTTTAGAATAAACATCAACATTTTCTACATCAACTGTTTGCTTGCTTACTAAATCTAAAAAATAACAACAGAAATAAATTCCTGTATGAACTATACTGAAAATATAAATAAAACTCTACCACTAAAAGAACCTTTGCTGGGTACATAGCTCAGTGGAACACTACCTGCCTGGCAAGTGCAAGGTCCTGAGTTCAATTTCCGATACAAAAAACATCAACAAACAAAAAACACCCCAAAACCAAAAAACAATCTTTACTTCAATTATCACATCTGAGGCAGTCTTCACACATGAAAACAGGTAGTTCCATACAGTGTATTGCTTACACTGATAGTACATGTGTTTTGTTACCCTGGTAACAAGCGTTTTGTCTTTTTGGGAGGACATACTTGATATCTTGCTGGTCTTCCTGCTTTCATAAGATGTTCTTGTAATGTTTCATCTGTCCATCAGTCTGCTCTGTAATTCTTCTGAGAATTCTGTGGGCTGATACACCTTGCTCTTCTGCTGTTGTAATTGATCATTTGTCAACTCTGCACTTGCTATTTGCTTTTTAAATTATGAAACGGTTTATGCCTGATATGTTTTTTTATTTAAGAGGAAAAAGAGAAAAACACAAAACAAAACAAAGCAGTGTAAGGGTACACGTAATACAGAACTACAAAAAAAAAAAACATAACAGTAAGAAATCACCTGTTAATAGATTACATATTATCATCTTGAAAATAGTTGCTCAAATCACAGTATCAAAGAATACAAGGTGGACATTCAAACAGGGAGACTGCAAACAGCTGTGTTCAATGATCCAAAAACATTGATATAGTCAGCTATTTAACACCCCTAAACACACTTGCTGTTATATCTGTTAGAGCTCTTTTTCTTTCTTTTTTTTTTCCCCTCTCTTTTTTACAACAAAATTTACACATTTTGGATTTTATTACTCCTTAGTGCTTATTACTTTTTTGGGGGGAGAGAATACAGTCAAATATGGCAAAACAAAGCTGTCAGTCAAAACCAAGGATAGACAGAGCACATGGTGTAGACCAGAGTACAAGGTTATCAACAATGGTTATCAACGTTGTCTCTTGTTTCCTTAAAAAGAATTGTCTATCTCATTAGATATTATAAAGTTGGACAAAACAGTAGAGAACAAGACCAATACAACTTAGGCATTGTAAACATTACAGGACTTCCAAAGAAGACAACAGTCAAACCAGAATGGGCATCTTAGTGAATCTTATTGCCTTCAAAGTAGTTGCCTATATCCTCAAACTTGATACTATCATACAGAATGGAATAGAGTCTAATCAGTCAAAACAAGATCGTGGGAGTATTACAGGACTTCAAAACAAGTTAATAGGAAATCAAAAAGAGTTACTATTTATATAGCCTAATTTTTAAAATTTTTTCTTTAATTAAGACAAACATAAGAAATGACTAAATAATTTTTTTAAAGAATAAGGGGGAGATTGAGATAAAACAGGACATAACAATATAACAATAGAGGTCAAAGCATGACTGTTTCAGCAACCTAGTACTTCACCACCATATAACCCGACTTAATAGTAGTTACCATAGTGTCTGTCTTTTTCCTTGAAATATTTGGATAAAACTTCATATACTCTAGCTTCAAATATTTCCATATCAAGAAGCCCAGAATAAAGCCTTTCTAATTAATGAGTGAAAACTTTATAAGGCTTCAAGGCCACCTAATGGGGAATCATGATTACCACATATTTTTATATATTTGAATCATTACTTACATTAGGGAAACTATTCGGTATTCACACATGCGAGATTGATTTATTTCACTTATGAGGATGGTCTCAGGCTGCGCCCATTTATTGATAAATATCTCAGTGTGATCCTTCTTTATATCTGAATAATACTCCATTGTATAGAAATACCACAACTTTTTTATCCATTCCTCAGTTGATGGACACTTGGGTTGTTTCCAAGATCTGGCGATTACAAATTGTGCTGCTATAAACATAGGTGCACATATATCACTGTGGTATGATGCTTTCAGTTCTTCTGGGAATATGCCTAGAAGTGGAATAGCTGGAATAAATGGGATTTCCAGTCCCAACTTTTTGAGAAATCTCCAGACAGATCTCCACAAAGGCTGTACCAGTCTACACTCCCACCAGCAGTGCAGGAGAGTTCCTTTTTCCCCACAGCCTCTCCAGCATTTGTTGTTGGTTTTCTTGATCCTGGCCATTCTTTCAGGAGTGAGATGGTATCTCAGTGTGGTTTTAATTTGCATTTCTCTGATGACCAATGATGATGAGCATTTTTTCATGTATTTATTTGCCATTTGCATTTCTTCATCTGAGAATTGCGTATTCATCTCAGATGCCCATTTTTGGATTGGATCTTTGAATTTTGGAGGTCTGAGTTTCTTTAATTCTTTATATGTTTTAGACAAGAGGCCCTTGTCTGAGAGAGAGTTCACTAAAATCTTTTCCCAGTTTGTGGGTTTTCTTTTCACTATGCTGGAGATTTCTTTTGACATGCAGAAACTTTTTAATAAGAAGTGGTCCCAGTTATTGATTCTGGGAAGTATTTCCCATGCGGTTTGAGTCCTGTTCATGAATTCTTTACCTACTCCTATGTCTCCAAGGTTTCTACCTAATTTGTCTTCCAATAGATTTAGTGTTTCTGTTTTAATATTCAGATCTTTGACCCATTTACATTTTAATTTAGTACATGGTGATAGACATGGGTCTAGCTTTAGTTTTCGGCAAATGGAGAGCCAGTTTTTCCAGCACCATTTATTAAAGAGACTGTCGTTCTTCCAGTGAACCTGCTTGGCTCCTTTATCAAAAATAAGGGGGTTGAGTGTGTTTGTAGTTGTGGTTGTATCTTCTAATCTATTCCACTGATCTTTGGTTCTGTTTTGATTCCAATACCATGTTGATTTTACTACTGTTGCTTTGTAGTATAACTTCAAGTCAGGGATTGTGATGCCTCCTGCTTTGTCTTTGCTGCTTAGAATTGCCTTTGCGATTCTAGGTCTCTTCTGGTTCCAGATGAAATTTAGGAGTGATTTCTCTAGATCTATAAGGTATGTTGATGGTATTTCTATTGGGATTGCATTGAATCTGTATAACAGTTTTGGGAGAATGGCCATTTTCACAATGTTTGTTCTTCCTATCCATGAGCAAGGGATGTCTTTCCATTTTCTGAGATCATCTTCAATTTCCTTTTTCAGTGTATTATAATTTTCACTGTATAAGTCTTTCACTTCTTTTGTAAGAGTAATTCCTAAATATTTCATTTTTTTTGCTTGCTAATGTGAATAGTCCAGTTTCTCTTATTTCCCTCTCTGTGATTTTGTTGTTCGTGTATAGGAATGCTATTGATTTCTGAGTATTGATTTTGTATCCAGCCACAGTACTGAATTTATTTGTTGTATCTAAGAGTCTTTCAATGGAGTTTAGGGGGTCTTCTATGTAGAGTATCATGTCATCTGCAAACAATGATAATTTAACTTCTTCTTTTCCTATCTTTACCCCTTTTATTTCTCTTTCTTGCCTAATTGCTCTGGCTAGTACTTCCAGTACTATATTAAATAGGAGTGGTGATAAAGGACATCCTTCCTTGTCTTGTGCCCGATTTTAAAGTAAAGGCTTTCAATTTTTGGCCATTTAGTATGATGCTGGCTGTTGGTTTGTCATAGATGGCCTTTATTATATTGAGGTAAAGACCATTTATTCCAATTTTTTGTAAAGTTCTTATCATGAATAAGTGCTGGACCTTATCGAAGGCTTTTTCTGCATCTATAGAAATGATCATGTGATTCTTATTTTTGGCTTTATTGATATGGTGGATTACATTTATTGATTTGCGTATGTTGAACCATCCTTGCATTCCTGGGATGAATCCCACTTGGTCATGGTGTATAATCTTCTTGATGATTTGCTGGATCCTATTTGCCAATATTTTATTGAGGATTTTTGCATCTGTGTTCATTAGGGAGATCGGTCTATAGTTCTCCTTTATAGTTGGGTCTTTCTCAGGTTTTGGTACTAGAGTAATATTTGCTTCCAGGAATGACTTAGGAAGGATTGCTTCCCTTTCAATTTCATTGAATAGTTTGAGGAGTGTCAGCATTAGGTCTTCTTTGTATTTCTTGTAGAATTCTGCAGTGAATCCATCTGGGCCTGGGCTCTTCTTGGTGGGTAAGGACTTAATTACATTTTCAATTTCATTAGCAGAGATTGGGTTATTCAACAGTTTTACATCCTCTTGATCTAGCTTTGGTACTTCATATGCTTCTAAGAATCTGTCTATTTCTTCTGTGTTATCAAACTTTTGAGAGTAGAGGTTTTCAAAATAGGTGTTGATGATCCTCTGTATTTCTATTGGGTCTGTAGTGATTTCTCCTTTTTCATTTCTTATTGCATGAATTTGAGCTTTTTCTTCCCTTTTTAAAATAAGGTTGGCTAGGGGCTTATCGATTTTATTTATTCTTTCAAAGAACCAACTCTTTGATTCATTGATTCTTTGGATTGTTTTCTTAGTCTCTATTGCATTGATTTCTGCTCTGATTTTTATAATTTCCTCTCTTCTTTTGGCTTTGGGCTTGACTTGCTCTTCTTTTTCTAGCTGTTTGAGGTGTAGCATCAAGTTATTTATTTGTATTTGTTCTCTTTTCCTGATGTGGGAACTCAGTGCAATAAATTTTCCTCTCAGGACGGCTTTCATTGCATCCCACAGATTCCGGTAAGTTGTATCTGCATTTTCATTTTCTTTTAGGTATTGTTTAATTTCTTCTTTAATTTCTTCTGTGACCCACTGATTGCTCAAGAGTGTGTTATTCAGTTTCCATGTGTTTGCGGAATTTTTGCAGTATCTTTTATCATTAATTTCTAATTTCAGAGCGCTATGATCCGATAATATGCAAGGGATGATTTCAAGTCTTTTGCATTTGCTTAAATATGTTCTGTGAGCTAATATATGGTCTATTTTAGAAAATGATCCATGTACTGCTGAGAAGAATGTGTATTCTGATGTTGTTGGGTGGAACATTCTGTATATATCTATCAAACCCATTTGTTCACAGGTGTGATTGAGTTCTGTTATTTCTTTGCTGATTTTCTGTCTGGTTGATCTGTCCCTTGGTGTCAATGGTGTATTAAGGTCTTCTGTTACAATTGTGTTACTGATAATTTGAGTTTTCATTTCTGTTAATAATTGTTTTATATAACTGGGTGCTCTGGAGTTTGGTGCGTATATATTTAAGATAGTTATCTCTGCCTCTTGGAGTTTTCCCCTTACGAGTATGTAGTGACTTTCTTTGTCCTTTATGGTCATTGTTGGTTTAAAGTTCACGTTGTCTGCAAACAGAATGGCTACTCCTGCCTTTTTTTGGATTCCTGCTGCATGAAGAATTGTTTTCCATCCTTTGACTTTCAGTCTGTGAATATCCTTCTGGGTTAGATGGGTTTCCTGTAAACAGCATATGGTTGGATTTTGTTTCTTGATCCATTCTGCTAGTCTGTTTCTTTTGATTGGTGCATTGAGACCATTTACATTAATGGTTATTACTGTTAAATGCTGGTTAATTACAGGAATGTTGTCTCTCTGCTGTTGCATCTTTATCTTTCTGTTCTGTTTAATTATTTGCTTTGCTTAGTGGTTTTTTCCTTTGTGTATCTAAACTGTCTTTCAATATTTTTTGCAGGGTTGGTTTGGTGTTCATGAAGTTCTTCAGCTGTTCTTTGTCATGGAAGTATCGTATTGCACCATCTATTTTGAATGATAGTTTTGCAGGATATATCAGTCTTGGTTGGAAATCATTTTGCTTTAGGATCTGGAATATTTCACTCCATGCTCTTCTTGACTTTATCGTTTGTGCTGAGAAGTCTGCTGTGATTCTGATAGGTTTTCCTTTATAAGTGATCTGTCTTTTCTCTCTGACAGCTTTTAATAATCTATTCTTGTGTTGGATTTCTGGGATGGTGATTATTATATGTCTGGGTGTAGTTTTATTTTGGTTATGACTATTTGGAGTTCTATATGCTTCACTGATCCTGATGTCAGTTTCTGATCTCATGCTTGGGAAATTTTCAGCTATTACTTCTCTAAATATCCTCCTGACATCCTTCATGTTGTCTCCCTCTCTTTCATTAATCCCTATCATTCTTATGTTATTCTTCTTTGCATCGTCTTGCAGTTGTTGAATTGTTGTTTCCTTATTCCTTGTTATTTTCAAAAGATCTTTCCTTTCCTGTTCACTAGCTGCAATCCTGTCTTCAAGGTCTGAAATTCTATCTTCACTTTCATTAAGGCAGTTTTTACAACTTTCAGTGGAGTTTTTTATTTCCTGTATATCTCTGTGCATCTGCATTATGTATTCTGTTTGTTTCTTATATTGCTCGTCTAGGGATTCTATCTTTTTGTTTAGTTCCTCCAATTTTTTATCTGTGTTTTCTTTAGATATATTTAGAATCTCTTTCATTTCTTTTATCATTTCTTCTTTTATCTGGGAGATTATTTCGAGTTTGAATTTCTTTAAAGCTTCCTGGAGTTGTTTGTCAACTTCAGTATCTATTGTGTGCAATATATGAGGTGGATGGGATATATTTTCTTCTATATACATCACTCCTAGGGTTTCTTGAGATGGGCTGGAGGTTTGAGGTTGTAATTTGGTCTTTCGTTTTGTCATTTTCCTATATTTCTGTGTTTCAAGTGTTATTGGAAAGCTTCCTCAGGATCTGTTGAAAATCCCCTTCTATGTTTGGAGCTACTGAGACTCTGGCACCGCGCTACCCCAAGCCATTGGGCCTACAGAACCAGTGGCCCTCCTCTGCCTGCTCAGAACTCCGCAGTTCCAGACAAGCTGGGCCTCAGGGACACTGTGCGCCCACCTGCCCCTTGGAAGCTCCACAGTTCTTCAATCACAGCCGGGTTAGGGTACTCACCACAGGCCGCAGTGCTTCAGGAACCTGTGGACCCTCCCTGCTTGCAGAGATATCCACAGTCCTCCAGACACACGGAGAGGCCGATGCAGGCACCCCAGATCTGCCCAGCTCCTCCTCTGCACACTGATGGCTAGGCGTGGCAGCAAAACAGGCTGGGCTTCAGCTGATAGTGTGGGCCAGCCCACCCGTCGGGAGCTCAGCAGTTCTCCAAGTGCAACCGGAATGGGGAGGCTGATGTGGAAGCCTCAAACCCACCTCTCCCCTTCATTGCACCTGGAAGCCTGGGGGGACTCCAACAGTCTGGGCGGAGATATCCAGAGTCCTCCAGACACGCAGAGAGGCCGATGAGGGCACCCCAGATCTGCCCAGCTCCTCCTCTGTACACCGATCCTGATATGTTTAGGATCAAGTAAAACCCAATCACCGGTCAGTGCTTTGTGTTTCACGTAATATCAGATTGCTACATAACTTATCAATAACATCTACTCCATCTTCATTTTGTTGTAAAATGACCATTTTGGGCTTCATTTGTGTTGAGGATTCACTATCAACTTATTCTTTTTAAAGAGAGAAAATTTGGATGTGGAGGCACACTCCTGTAATCCCAGCATTTGGCAGCCTGAGACAAGAGGATAATTTGCAAGTTCAAGACCAGTCTGGGCCACAAAGTGAGCCCAAGGGCAGCCTGAACTGCATAGCAAGACAAAAAGGCAATCATAATCATAATCATAATCATAATGGAGAAAGTAAACAAAAATAAAAATAATAATACAGAGTTTCAAAACAGGACATTAAGAAATTAACAATGGTTAATATATTGCATATTGTTGTATTCAACGTAGTTGCTCAGATTATAAGATATAGGCATTGATCTGCCTGACCAAATTGATCAACCAATATGAGCACCAACCAATCCCTCCAATGAGCTAAGAGAAATTAGTAGTATATCTATATTAGGTATCTTACATATGTATATTTTTTCTTTTCCTTTCCTGCACTTCTCTTTTCTCTCATCCAAGTTGTTCTTTCTTTGTGAGCAGGATCTCACTGAGTACTTTAGGTAGCCTTGAACTCACCAGGTAGCACAGGTTGACTTCAACTAACAGGATTCTCCTGCCTCAGCCTCCCAAGTCCTGGGATTATAGGCATGCACTATCACATTTGGCTTCACTATCAATCTTATCATCAAGCTGTAACACTGACAGTGTCAATACTTTGTTTTTATTCACCATAAATGAGGGCCATATTATGTATTTCTGAAACCCAAAGACTATACTATACATTTCTCTATTGTAAACTTGCAACATTTTTTCTGGAATCTCCACTTTGTTCTTCCAAATAGTTCCTGTGCTGGTCAACTGGTGTTTTTTTTAGAAAGTATAGACACCAATAATTAACCAGTGAGCCAATTGTTGACTGTAACATTTTGGTTACTATTTGAAATAGGCCCAATAAGTCTATGGCATATGGTTTTTTACTGTACTAATGAAAGACCGAGTGGCTGACTTCCAGAATAATTTTCTAAATTCAAAATATAGAATGTCTTTGCACCAGGGCATATATTTTTATACATACTTAGAAGGTTTATTTGGAATATATTGCTGAAAGGTACAAGAAGCATGAAATGATGCAAGTTGCCATCCATTGTCATGGATTTGGACAGTGTGTAAATTGCTAGACAGCTCAAAGTAAAGGTTTCAAAAAAAACCAGTGGATAGCAGCCAAACTGTCAGATTTTTTCTTTCTTGGTGGGTTTTTTTGTCATGATACTTCACTATCTGAACTTCTTAATCTTTATCATTCTAATCATCAGCATCTAAAGGATTTATGGAGAAGTGACAGGTATGTTGAGATTTTTAAAGCAATAATGACACTCAAGAGATTTGGTTTTCTTCAAAATCACCTATGTTTTAAACAAAAACACCCACCAAGAAAGAAAATATTTCGTATCAATTCCATTTTAAAGGGAGGGATTTAAATTCCAAATAAAAACTTCTTAACTTTTTTCCTTTTATGAAAGGAGAGATTTCATTACCATTTTGTTTTCTCTAGTGTTTAGAGCTATATTCAAGTTTTTAATTTCTTCTAGAATTCAGAAAGCACAAAGAGAATTCAAGCATGCACATCCATGTTTACAGTAGCACAACTCGTAATGCCAAATCCTGAAAGTGGCCTATCTTTTGATCAACAGATGAATGGATAAAGAAAATGTGACATTTATATTCAATGGAGTACCACTCTGCCATATAACAGAGTACCACTCTGTTATAACTTATATATTAAAAAAACCCCTCATAAGTCTCCTCAGAGGCAAGAGAAAGATCAAAAGTAACTGTAAGAGCAGAACAGGATGTCCTCCTAATCTAAACTTGCTTGTTTGCAGAGAAACTTGCTTGTTTGCAGGGTAACTTTCTTGTTTGCAGGATGTGCCTTCCCCAGAGGATGTTTGCCTAATCTAAACTTGCTTGTTAGCCTAACCCTTACCTGAACCTTGCTTTTCCCAAGAAATGTAACCGCAGTGATCCCTTCCATAGTGCACCACAAACCCACCCCCCTCCTTGCATCGTGAGACCAGCAGCTGTTTGTGGCTTTACAAGATAAAAACCCTGCCCTTTAGCTGTTAGGTGCACAGTCTTCCATATTGGCTACCGGAGGTTGCGTCGCCAGGCCTGGCCTAAAATAAAGCCTTTGCTCCAAATTTCTTAATTTCTTGCTTCCTTGGATTTTATTCCGGGGTCCGAGCTATCATACCCTAAAAGAAAAATAAACTTGAGTTACTTATGGGGAAATAGAAGAAGAAGAAGAAAGATGTGCTATGCATTTTGTTTTCTCTTTCTTTTCTCAGAATAACCTTGAGACCACAACCTACTTTCATCTCCTAGACCAGTCTCTGTAATTCTTTAGACAAACTCTTTCCCAGAAAGTTAAACATTGCTCCACTTTTAATTAAAGAGTAAGACTGGAAAATCCTGACCCATGCTTTGATGTTTGCAATCTGACAATCATCACATGTCTCAGGCTCTCTTGAAAACTAAAAAAAGATTACTCAGTTGAAGGTATTAGGACCAATATTTACCTTGTTCTTTTCCCTGCAGTAATTACTCCAGCAGTTAGTGTCACAGTTACTTTAACTGAGTTTTCTTTAGAATTTACAGCACTGGGTAAAGGGGAAATAGTAACTTTAGAAGGGGCAAAAATTTGCAAGTAGAGACAATCCAAAACAGGGTAATGCAAGACACAGTGATGTTTCCCTTGTTACTATTACAAAATCATTGTTAGAACAAAAAGGTACGCTGCAGCAGAATCTACGTATCAATTGATTCAGTGTCCATTTCAATTAACTTCTGGGGTAGTGCTCTATAGCACAGACTACTAAAAGCTGCATTTTCCTGATCCCCTGAGAATAGGATTCTGACTGTGACTTAGGTTTTACCACTTAGAAGCATCCTTGTAGTGCTGACTAAGACAAGTTAAGAGAAAAGCAGAGTACAGTGTACTGATTTTGCAGGAACACCATGGCAGCATGGTTCTTTAGCTGGCTGGCAACTTCCTGAACTGTAGTCAAATCAATGTGATTAAGAGAGGAATTTTTCCAGTATTCAGTTCATAGGATTCTTCTTTTAGCCCTTTGAATGATTTGTAGGACACTTAATCTTGATAATATATCACCTTTTGTTTAAACTAAGTTGTTCCTGGTTTTGCAACTGATCCTTAGCCAATAGAGGAGATAAGAGAGATACAAGTGATTTCTTAAACTCAATCAGCCAGCTGAACTTCAAAACTCTTTAGAATGTGGCTTCCTGGTCCCCACCCCCAGTAGCCTTTACACTCAGGATCCTGATCAGAGGGGTCAGATGTGAAAGAAATTCTTTTACATCTCCAGGATCTCTGTTTTGGTTGCCTTCTCTATACCCCAATGGGGAAGGACAGATTTCCATCCTAGAGTTGTAAGGATGGCACTTGATTTCCATACTGCACAAATGAGACCAACAGTGTAAGTTCACTATCTGGGAGATGAAGGCACTGACTTCCACATAGAGCCTCATGGGGTTGTACTTGGGAACAAACTGAACAACCAGGGGCTGAGGGAGGCAGGACACACAGTATCAAAGGGATAACCTGTCCCCTGGTTTCCACAGGATGTGATTGGGTTGCTCCAATAACTCTACAGGCTGTCAAACAGGGATAAGCAAAATTGGGCCTTGTCCCCTAATAAGGAGGTTGTTTGGCTAAGTTCTTAACTTTATCCATGTGAACACTATAAGGAGGGGAACTTATAGTTAGAATAATCTGCATTTCTCTGATTTTATCAGATGGTAAAGTTTCACATAATGTTGAATCTTAATTTTAGGTCTTGCATCACAGCCCCTTGGGCAAAACTGTTCAGCTGTTGGAAGAAAGTTTTTAAATTAGAAATGCCAGCAGATAACTCCTGAAGGGGAAACAGTCAGGTACCCTACTGTGGATAATGAGGTCACCCCAGGTAGTGATCAGAAGTGAATTACTTAACGTCAGTCTCTCCTGGCTCATTCATCAGGAGAATATGCGTCTCGCTATATATGTTTTCTCAGTTACAGAACTTGCCTACACGGTTGTCTGGGGATTTGAGCATCATAAACTGGCCTCTGGCACTCGTGGGCCTTCATCTAACATAAAAGAAGAAGACCGTCCTTATCATTATGCTTTTACCCCACCACTTCCTGTTTTGAGAGATAGCTGAGGGGTTGCCTTCAGAGCAATCATCCTGGTGGCTAATGCTCAACTTCCCTAGCAATATAACCCATAACTACTCAGCTTCTGGTCTGCTTTCTTCTGAGGAATGTCATGAACTCCTAACCAAAACCAAATACCTTGCTGTACAGATGCTAATTTATCCATTCCGCACCACACTTGGTGTATGCTTTTGATCTACTTACACATCTCTTCTATTCTGAAAAATGATCCCCCATTATGTCCTTAAATATTGCCTCTCACCCTCTTTTCCCTCTTTTTAGAATTCTAGTTGGATGTGTTTACATCTTCTTCTCCATACCTATCTGTTGTTGCTTTATAACCTTCTGGTTTCACTTTTAAGCTTCTTATTCTCTTTCTGTGGATGTTATTCTTCTATCCACCTAAAGGTCTTAATTTCCCTACTTCAAAGAGACTTTTTTGCAATCAGTCTATTTGCATTTTGTCTTGGATGAACTCATCTCTTTATTGTTAAGTTTATGAACTGTCATTTCAAAATGTTCCTAATGAAAATGTCTTTTGTAAGTCTGGGATCTTTTAACGCAATAAAATTAATTTTGTCTCTGCTGACTTACACATAAAATTAAATCAAGACAGCATAATAATTAAGCTAGGTATACCAAGATCAGTATTCATTTCTCAGAAACATAAACCTTTTGTATTGCAACAAATAGAACATGAAATGATTACAAAATATCCATGAACAGTTTCTCGTGCAGACATCCTGCTAGCTGAAGAATGATGTGCCTGTGGGACTTCTCTCAGTGACATTAAAATAGGTTTCACCACAGCCCATTATTTGTCAATCAAGAGAGATTAGGAAAGGGCACAGAATATTTCCCTACACAGTGAGTTCAAGGCTAGAAAACATACATGTTTATTCTAAACCTTCTGTATATATTTGATTTTTAAATTTGATAATTTCATTTTCTTGCTAAGAAAACTTGTGTAATATAATAGGAAGCTCCTAACAAACGAGGAAGACAAGGGAAGTGACAAGGATGGCCTGACACGCTGGAACAGAAAGCTGAGGACATTTGCGGTCAATGTAAACAACACTTGTGTGTGGGGCATGTGGTCCTGTGTGAAGACTGCGTTAGATGTGAAAACTGAAGCAAAGATTAGTTCAGCGGTAGAGTTTTGTTTGTATTTTCATCATGGTTGACACAGGAATTTACTTTTGCTGCTATTATTTAGATCTTGTAAGCAGGTAAACAGTTAATGCTGAAAATGTCAGGGTTTATTCTACACACTCATTACACAACCAAAATTGGTGTTTTATCTTCCTGTTAAGTAGAGATTATTTAATATAAAACTCATAAAATTAAAATTAGTGATTCATTGGTAAAAATACTCTTAAAAAATAAATATGGGTACTCCACCCCCACCCCTTAGCATATCTTTTCTCAAAATCTGCCTTGATGCCCCCAGAGCAACAATAAAACCTTGTGTAAACAAAAAACCTTCTGTATTCCCTCTCATCATTACTACTTTCTCTTATAAGAGTGGTTATACGGGGGCTGGTTAGCTCGGCGGCATAAGCACCTGTGTTGCAAGTAGGTAGTCGTGAGTTCGATCCCCGATACTGATAAAAAAAAAAAAAAAGAGGTTATATGTTTGGATTTTTTCCAAAATAAAAATTTTTGGAAAAAAAAGAAGAGTGGGTGTGATGGATTTTCCAGGGATCAAAACTTGTTCTCCCAGATCAGCAGGCCTTAGACATCATCACTGACTTATATAACTGTTTCCATATAGGATTGGAGGCTCCATACAGACTCTTAGCCCCAGTAGTCACACACCGTTCTCTAAAGGCTATCATTCTTCAGATTACTCACACCTGTCATCTCTGTGCTAGGACCTCTCCTCGGGGACATACAGCACCCCCTTCCTTTCCTACTCATCAATTTTGAGGACACATCCTTGGTCAGGACCGGCAGGTAGATTTTACAGGTATGCACCGGCCACAAAACTCTCAAATATCTTCTCATCTTTGTACTTTTTCAGGATGGATAGAAGCCTTTCCCACAACCAAAGAGACGGCTGATGTAGTTACTAAAGTCCTATTACAGGAAATCATCCCAAGGTTTGGTCTACCTCAGAGTATTCCACCAGATAATGGTCCCGCCTTTATTTCTCAGATCACTCAACAGGTATCCTCAAGTTTACACATCACCTGGTGCCTACACATCCCAAACCATCCACAATCCTCAGGAAAAGTAGAAAAGGCAAATGGCCTCATAAAAACACACCTTACAAAGCTCATTTTTGAACTACACCAACCTTGGCCTCAACTTCTGCCCTTAGCTATAGCCAAGCTCAGGGCATTTCCCCGGGTTCCTATATTTTTAAGTCCTTTTGAACTTATGTACGGCAGGCCATTCTTACTCCACAATCTTCCCACTCCCCAAAGTCTCCCTCCTCTTGCTCACTATATCCCAATCCTCTCCTTCCTTCAACACCCGTTATGACAACATGCTGATCTCTGCCTTCCTCAACCCTCTGAAGGGGCCAAACCCGATCCTCCCATATCCCCAGGAGATCTAATTTATCTCAAATGTTCTAAATCCTCAGGACTCCAACCAAAGTGGAATGGCCCATACCTGGTCTTCTTGGCAACCCCAACAGAGGTCAAATTTTCTGGACTCCCATCCTGGTTTCACATCACTCACGCTAAGCAGTGCCCTCCCAGCCCTAAATCCAACCATCCTAAGTGGTCATCTCATCTTCTGTCACCCACTTGTCTCCATCTCACCAAGGCCTCACAGCCACAACTCTCAGGATAAGTCATCCAATGTGGTTCCTAATTTCTTACATTCTATTAATTATCCTTTTTACAGCAGGACTCTTAACAGTCTTTCCTAAACACTCCCACATCATGCATAAGACCATCTTCACGTTGTTCTATGTGACAACTATCTTAGTTCTCTCTACCCTCAGCTGTGGGGTCAAACTTGAGATCCCAGTGGGCCTAGGCTCTTACCTTCCTTACCGTGACACAGCCACGGCTGTCCCCACCCCTCTCATTCTTTCCAGCCCAACTCCTGGACCAGAGACAAGTCCTACCTACCTACCCTCTTAACTTTTACCCTTTCAGATGGAATAATCACCTCTCATAACTTCACTCCTCCTAACCCCACACTTATTTTTCAGGATTCTACCTCACCATGGTAATGATTCTACCTCACTGTGGTAATAATGTTACATATCTAAATCAAAGGCACCTTTCCTTCTACCTCACCTGGGTGCTTAGATATGATAGTGGCTGCCTCCTCATAGCACCTTGTCTCTTTGTTTTTCCAGTATAACATGCAGCCATTCATCAATGATAAAGTTGTCCTGCCTGAAATCCCTGGCACCAGCTCCTGCATCAACCGTCATCCTGTCAACCCTCCTAAACCCCAATACAGTGCCCCCTTTCAGCAGGAAACAGTAAGAGAGAGACTTTACCCTTTTCCTAAGAATAAAAAGATGGGAATGAAAGGATTTAGATAGGACACTACAGCAGTGAGAGGCGGGACCAAGGGACATTTACCTTGAGGTCATTTTCCCCGCCCCTAGGCAATTTACCTGTGGTGCGAAATGAATTCCTCAGACCAAAGCTATATGTATGCCCCTCACACCACATGTCTGGCAGAGAAAGCCAGATCCCAGTGGTTGGGGGATTCTCTCTGCATTCTTAGAATAAAGGCCACTTTTACTTTATATTTTCTGTCTTCTAATTGTGCCAAAATACCTATCAGTGGATATGTGTTTGGATTTTTGAGGTTCCAGTCTCAAAACAGGACTGGAACCATTATGGTGATAAACAGACTTGATGACAGCAAGAAGGACTTTTGATTGTTCTCTAAATGTGTCAGTTCTCTAGAACTTTAACTGTGTGGCTCTTATTAAATTAACCAAAATTAGCCCCAGCTGGAGAAAGGAAACTCCTTTGATTTTGCCAACTGACTAAAACAGCCTACTTTCCTAGTTCTACATTGTATTACTTTATGCTTTCCCACTTTAATTTGCAATTATCTAGAATTGATGATTTTTGGTTCCCTTCTCTGTGTTCAACCTCCCTGAGCCACTTGTGGTTTTGTGGCCATCTCTTCCCAGTACCCAAATACTCCCCAGGCCAGAATCAGGTTTTACTTTAGTAACTCAGGGCTAACCTGACTAACAATTAGTTCTAAACTTTAAAAAATTAGTTAAACAATTAGTTCTAAACTTTAAAACTATAATATGTTAGCAATAGAAGTAGCCTCACAGATAGTCTATACCAAGTCAGCTGTCCCTCAGAGAAGGGAGGCCAAGACTCTGAAAGAAGGGCCTTAGTTTGGCATGGCAGTGCACATTGTAATCCCAGCACTCAGGAGGCTGAGGCAGGAGGATCACCATGAGTTTAAGGACATCTTGAATTACATAGCCTGCACTGAGCTACATAGAGAGACCCTGTCTAAGTAATATAATATAATATAATATAATATAATATAATATGATATAATACTGTAATAAAACATTAAGAAAATATTTGAAGATGAAGAAGGAGAAGGAGGAAAAAGGCCTTGACCAAGTTATCTACCAGGTAGTTACTGCTGTGCACACTCCCCATTCCCCCTTGACCCAATCTGGCATGTGGAGGTTGAGGCTTCTCTATCCAGCTTCCAGAACCTTCTTCAGTCATGTTAACTGACACGATTCTTCAAAAATGCCTACTATGTGCCAGCATTGTACTTAAGACTGGGGACACGACCATGAAAAAGAAACACGTGCATATAATTGTAACTACTGAGGAGACCCTGGGCTTAGAATGTTTGGAATTCAAAGCCCAACTCTGCAATTTGTTCTCTCTGTGATGTTGGGGACATCGGGGGACCTCTATAACTTTTGGTAATGTGTTTAAAACGGATTCAATCACATCCCTTATTTGGGACAACTGTGAAGAATAAATGACAAAACAGTCATAAAGCAGCCAGCTCAGGGTCTGGCAGGCTCTGAGTCTAAAATAGAACTTACTGTTATTGCTATTTCTATAATCTTCCTTCTTGCCTGCCTGCAGCTCAAGGGAGATTTTAGGTTCTGTCACCTGAGTTCCTTATCTTTGGAGAGATCTTTCTCAGGCTGGTTGACTGCTATCCCAATCTGTCCTGTTCTTCTCTAAGTCTGTAGTTCTCTCTTTACTGGTTTAGCACATGTTGTCTTGGACTTAGCTGGAGTCCCTGCACTCTCTACCCCATTCTCTCTAACTGGCAGCTCAAAGACCTCAAGTCTTGGGACCCTTGTCCTTGTTTTATTATGCAGTGTTGACTAAGTAGTGTCCCTTTCTGAAGATCTGTACAAAGAGTGATCTAGGTTAGGTAAAGGTGAAAACCCTCCTTAGAAGGGGATTAAGAGATGGAGGGAAGGGGAAGGGAGTAAACAGAATTAAACGTGTTATGTGCATGTACCAACTCCATACAATCAATGTAATCATTATGCACTCCAAGCATGTTCTAGTAAATTTTATAACAGAAAAGAAAAGAAAGAAAGCCCTTCTTAGCACTGACATTCCTGGAGTTCCAGGAAGTACCATGCCCTCTGCTTCCCCCATCCTGAGTCAGGGCTTCCAGTCCACCAATGGGATGAGCACATGGGTTTATCTAGCCAACTCTGGGTACATTTTCTAAACGGGAGGTAGAAGAAGGTTCCTTTTAAAATAGTCATTATAACTATCTTCTGGTTCCACTTGGCTCTAAGATTCTACCATGGTGCCAGAGCTTCTTTATCTGAAGTCCATGGATCCTACCGGATCCCTAAATGCCAGGAAATAATATGTAAATGTCACATATATTTTTCACAGGAGTGAGTTCATTGAAGTCTCAAACTGGTTTGGACCCCCAAAAAAGTCAAAGTCCAATGATGAGAGTCTAGTTCATTCCTTATCCTCTGATCTCCTGTATTGGATGCTCCTCTGCTGTTTCCCCTCTTTTTTATTCTAGGTTATAATTATCTGTTAACCTTTTCTCCTGTACCACACTGAGGGCCTCTTGAGAGTACGAAATGTATCAAGTCATTTATGCATCTGTATTCCCAGATGTGTAATACACAATACACAGTAAGCACTCAGAAACTGCATGGATGTAGGATTCTCTTACGTTTAGTTTATAACTTTGTATTACCATCAAGGCACAGGACCCAACACATAGATAATTCTCAATGAACATTAAAGGCAGAAAGTAATTTGTGGAATAAATGAATGAATAGAATGAAAACACCCAGAAAGGAGCCAAGCTATTCTCCATCTCTGCCTACCCTGGGTCCATAAGACCAAGTCCATGGATTTCTGGGTGGGGAGTTGTTCTTAATTAGAAAGAATCCTTCTAAAATGATAACTTTTACTAGGGTAAAAGTGTGATCATTGTGATAACTCAGACCCCGGAATAAAACCCAAGGAAGCAAGAAATTAAAATTTGGGGAGCAAAGGCTTTATTTTAGGCCAGGCCTGGTGACACAGCCTCCAAGCCCCTGACAGCTAACAGTCAGGGCTTTTATCTTGTAAATCCCCAAAAGCTACTGGTCACACAATGTAAGGAGGGGGATGGGGTGTGGCGTACTACAAAACAGAAACGGTGATTACACATCTTGGGAAGAGCAAGATTCAGGTAACAAGGAAGTCTAGATAAGAAGAAATCTTGTTTTCCTTAGCAAAGAATAGAGAAGTCTAACAGCAATTAACAACCTTAGTTACCTTACTTTAGCACCACAGCTGTTATTTGTAGAGGGCAACAATGGTTAACATATCAATTAGGTAAGATTTTACAATTCTTTACAGAGGAGAGCATTGATTAACATATCAATTAGGTCACCCAGAGGGAAAAGGAAAACACATACAGTAAGGCCAAGTTGCAGGTATTGCTATGATACAAATATAACGAAGCTATTTTTGTGAAGAATATACAATCTAATACAATCTAATGCAATTAACACAATTTGTGACGGGCCACCGGGTAGGGAAGGGGGATGTCGGGAGCTATTGCCTCAGGCCTTTGTTTTATGGCCTTTTGGGAAATTAAAACTTAACCTGGTTAGATGGGAAGAGGGAAGGGGAGGGGAAGCAGCAGGCGGCGCTTATACAGAACAGGCTTCATGGCGCGATAGTTAGGGGGGCTTAGGTTATAACAATCATGTGTTCTCCAAGTAAGACTGGATGAATAGTCAGATGCTTTCATGGTAATGATGGCCATAATGGAGAAACATCTGCTTTCCCATGGATGAAAAAGATCAGAGGGGAGTGAAGACGGAAACATTAGATTATCTGAATCCTCCCTGATAACCAAGGGGTGACAGAAGTGACTGCAACATCTCCTCCCACAGGAATAACTAACCTAGCCACTCTCCTTCTGGAGTTTCTCCACTTGAGCCTTTACTGACTTGCAATTCTAACTTTTTCCCACTGGTTGTGAGTCCCCAGGATATGAATCTGTATAAGCTGGTAGTGTTTCCCCTCAGAGCTGAAGTTTCCACAGAGGGGGACTTATGGTCTTGGGAAGATGAGACCTCAAATCAGGAGCAAAGGATCACCTTTGGGAAAAGATGGTAGAAGACAGGGAAATTGACTGATTATAGAAATGCTGAAAAGCCTTTCCACCAGCCACTCCCCCTCACTCAAAATAATCAGAGACAAACCAAGGTATTTCTGGTAATTCCCATGGGCCTGGAGAAAAACATCCCATTTATCACATCCCTAAAGGGAGAAGCTGCAGTCTATCAGGAGTTGATTTTTGGATCACTGGCAAGACTTTGGGAAAGGATCATTGGAGATTAAACTTCTGACAACCAAGCTACAAAAGAGACCTCGGCGAGACAGGGATTGTAGAACTATTAAGCAGATCACAAAATTTAAAAAAAAATTGTGTCAGTATATGTCTGCAGTACATACATTTTACAATCATCTTGGGAAGTTGGTCCATGTGACCATCATGGACTAAGGAATAGGCTACTTCTCAGATTTGAGAGGTGATAATAAGCCTCAAAATTCTTGTAGAATCCAAGGTAAATAAAAGGTTCAGTGTTATAAATGACTTACGTATCACACTAGCAGGTGAGGCAGGGTAAAAATGTGATTTGACTTAATTTAGAAAAAAATCAAATGAAACATGTTTTATGCCCAATTATCTGCAAAACATTTATGCCTGCTCATTATAAGCACTTTACAATGCTATTATTAGCTCTTCATGAACATTTTTAAGCTGGCCATGGAGCACTCTGGGAGACTAAAGGAGGAGGATCACAAATTTGAGCCCAGCTCAGGCAACTTAGTGTCTTAGCAAGACCCTGTCTCAGAATAAAATATTAATATTAAAATATTAAAAGGGGATATATTTCAGTGCAAAGGCCCTGGGTTCTATCCCAAGTATCTAAATAAACAAATAAATAGATATCACTTTGATTTCTATGTGAAATGTGCCATGGTTTTCTTAGACAGTCTCCTACTATTGAATTACCACGAATTTTTTTTCAGTTTCTTTAACATAAATAACCCTGATACAAATATCATCTCACCATATACAAATGTTTTGCCATTTGTTATATTTCCATTAGCCATGGTCCTGGAACAGATGTTCACTTGATCTTAGCCTAAAGGCTGAGAAGCAATTCCTGGGATAGATGTTCAGAGGTGAAACTATTGTATCAGTGAATGCCAATAGATGTAAATTTCCTAGCGCTTATCACAAAGTTGTTTTCTGGGGAAAATGTGCTAATTTGCACTTCTGTCTGCATGTCTGAAAGAGACTGAGCAACGCTCTTGGTGACCAATTGGATTTGCCATGTGCTTCAATAGTACAAAGGTCAAGGTACATGCGCCAGACCTCATAGCTAAGTGTTGAGAGCATTGGTCATGTAGATACTCCCTAGAATAAATTATTAGATTATGTGCCAGACAGAAATCTCTCTAGTGGTGGCAAAAATCCAAGACTTGATTTAGACTGACCTTGATTCTAGGCCTTCCTGTGCTAATTGTGCCTCCTCTTTTAACCTTCCTTTAAGTCATCTGCAAACTGGATACAATGCCGATTTCTGCAGAGGATTGTGGAGATCAAATGATATCATGTATGTTCGCACTTTGTTCTACTCTGGAAGTTCCTATGCAGACTTGTTTGTCTGCTCTGTATTTGACCAGTGAACTAATTCCCAGAACATAAAGTCTCTGAGGAAACTGACAAGATTAAGTTTGGAACCAGAAAAGTTCAAGAATCAACCCTAGATGCCAGGGTAACTGCCACAAATGTTCAACACTTTTTGCTCTGAGAACAAACATTTCAGAAGGCTGAATTCAATTTATTTACCCTCTCTTTCCTTGGTGTAGAGAGCTCTGAGCTCTCCTACACCTCTTCATCAAGGATATCCACCATAAAGTTAATGCTTCAGTGTTAGTGCTTTGGAAAGTGGGGAAAGAGACAAGAGCCACTCACTGCTGAGCCTTAAACTTTTCCTAAAAATCTTCCCTTAGTCGCTCTCAGATCTAGATCAAAAGTTTAAAGTTACCCTGTTTTAACAGCAGTTTTTCCTCCATTGTCTTTTCCTCAAACTCCTTAACCTAGTATAACCACAAGAAAACATCAGAAGAACCTGAAAAATGCTGATATTCCTCAAAACCACCAAACTCATCAAAAATAAGTCAGGATACTATCATTCTGTAAGTCCTACTATAACTTAAATCCCTTATTTATGAAGTTTTCCTTTGTTTTTACTTAGTATTTCAGAGCTTAGCTTATAAAATTAAGAGAATCTGAATGAAGAGTAACAAGTTTTAATAATTTATCAACTTTGGCTAATGTGTTTTGACAAATACATCAAATCAAAGTAATATGTTACAGTAGGATGGGGGATATACAAAAACTATAATCTTCAGAGACTTCTGGAAAGATAGAGGTGTCATCTTTCCTGAAAAAAGTCTTTCCAAGATTTGGTGTCCAGGTGCTGGAGTATATAAATGTCAGGAAGGAAAGGAGAGAAGAGAGTCCCCAAAACCCAGGAAGGATCTGAAGCAAAAATTAAAGCCCACACGGAGCATGAAGAGAGAGACTTCAATGAAAAAGAAGGAGGGGGCAAGTGGTGCTTTCGTACTCACTGCATGGCGGGGATGGCACTAACCTGCAGATGCACGGTGACTATTGGTGACTACAGAGGCCTCCACAGAGAAATGCACCAGTGGAAGGGAGCAGAGGATGCGGCTTTCCACAGTAGCTGGGGATGAACCTGAATAACTCCCAGCTACTGTGTGTGTCTCTTCACCAGTTTCCCACAGTTGTGTATGTAATCTTTCTTCATCCTTGACCTTGCTTCTAATCTCTTTCTCTTATTCTGTTACTCTATTTTTTCCTCTAACCCCTATTAAGTTTTCTAATCCAAGGGTAAAATTACCATACTGATGGCCTATTTACTGCATATAATTTTCTGGTCTCTTTTAGATTTTGTTATATAATAACCACAAATCTAATTCATACAGTTAAAGGTGTCAAAGTAATAATTACCACAATTTGTCATTTTCTAAGCTGTTTGATGCTACTGTTACTGCTAATTGTACTACTTTAGTCAAGGTGACATAATTGTTCTAATTAGTTGTTCTTGGTATGCCAAGACTGAGATTGCCTAAAGATCATAAAAAATACTGTATGTGAATGTCAAAGAACCAGGGGCTGGATCAAATAGGCAGCAAATTCCCATCCCCAACAAATTGAAGAGGTAGGATCTTGCAACAGACTGAAAACTCAAAAGCCAGCTAAACCTGAAAGACATTTCTGAGTAGTCATTTCCTAAGTGTTCTAAATACTAGCAATAAAGCCACTCATCATAAGCAATGTATAACCATTAAACTAGGAATTAAACTTTAAAACATAGAAAATGAGAAGACACTTAAGCAAGATGAATCCCCAGACTTCCAGCTCCCCAAAGGCAAATACAGGGGGCAAAGAGGAAGAACAATTTGAAAGCCACCCACTTGGAGTCTCTTGAGTAGTAATAGCAAAAGTAACAAACAGATTAATGAGGCTATAGAAGAAATCAAATCAGAAATAATTTTTCAGATAACTACAGAGATAGTGACCATAATGAAAGACATGATTAGTGGCTCTAGAGCAGATACAGGCTTAAAAAAAACAGAGGAGCTTAGGAAAGTGATAGAAACCATGAAAGCTCAACATAGGAAAGAAATGCAGTCCATGAAACAGATTCAAACAGATGTCCAGGAGATTAAAGATTCCACTAAAAGTATATGCAGCATAATGAGCCAATGTTTGTACAGAATAGTAAATGTAGAAGACAGCTTTGCAGTTAATGGTTATGAAAAGAAGGATTTAAAAAAAAATAGTAAGGGGCCACGAAAAACCAATCCAGCGCTGCCAGATGATTCAAAGACTAACATAAAACTCATCAGAGTCAATGAAAACCAGAAAATGTGGCAAAAGACATAGAAAATCTGTTCACAGAAATAACGGCAGAAAACCTCCCAAGCAGGGAAAAAGAATTTGACATACAGATGATTGAGAATTTCAATTAACCATGAATTAGAATTTCAATTAACCATGAATTAGAATTTCAATTAACCATGAATTAGAATTTCAATTAACCATGATCAAAACCAATATATATGAAGGCATATAATAATGATGATTCCAAAAATTCAACAGAAGAACAGAATATTAAAAGCTATTAGAGACTTCGGGGAGAACATGGTGGACAGATAGCAGCAGCTATGGAGGCTCTCTGAAAGACCCAGCTTAGAATTCAGGAATGGTGCGGAGTAAGGAATCATAAGCAAGTGGATATGCCCTGCTGACCTAAGAATGAACTGGGCTGAGAGAAACCAACTGGGAATGCAATCCTGGTGCTATAACAGGAACAGAAGAGCCTCAGTGTGGAAGCCGTGATTTGGGTTTCCCGCCACGCTGCTGCGTCTATATCCACTCGGCAGGGAGAGAGACGTGTGAAAGCTCTGAGAATGGGAATCGGTGAACAGAGTTGAAAGCAGGATGGGCAGGGAGCTGTGCATTGACGTGAGGTGAGTGAGAGAAACTGGGACTCTTCCACGGTCTAGGAGACTCCAACAGAGGACATTTTGGGACCGGGCAGACTTGCAGGAACAGGGCACTGCAGTGACTTCAGTCACATATCCCCCTCTCAAGCAGGATTGGTGAGCAGTGCCTAGCCTACGTGACGTTGCTGGCTGAGACCCAGTAGGCTAGCACAACCCAGGTCTCAGCACCTGAAGGTAGATTGACCTGGAGGGGTGGGCCACACATAGGCTGCCTGGTCTGCAACTTCCTGGTGTGCTGCGGTGGGCAGGAACACCTAGCTGGTGCAATTCAATCAGATTGTGGCCGACAGGGAAGGCAGCTGGGCCTCCTATATACGGTTGTATATATAAGGAACAAAGAATATGGAAAGAGGCAGCATAAAGAAAGGGTCCTCGGCCCCCAATCCTGAGAAAGAGGCAATGGCAGACACAGCACCAATAGATGTAAAGAGCTATCTCCAGAGCCTCATAGATAAGTTCAGGAATAAAGTCATTAATAACCTGAAGCTAGACATAAGCATAATAGTTAGAGAAATGCTAAGCACCACCCAAGAAAAAACAGATGGTGGAATGGAAGAACAGAAAAAGAGGGGGAGAATTGTTTGATGGAGAAAATAGAGAAAGCATAGAATAGGTGAAGCAGGTTCAAAGAGACTACCAGGAAACTAAAAACTCTATTGAAAACTGGCATAACAGCTTGAAAGAAACTAAGGATAGATTATCTGAACTGGAGGGCAGATTTATAAGGTGGGAGAATGAAATGAAAAACTTCTTAAAAATAACAAAGAAACAAACAGCAATAATACAAAGACTAGAAGATGATAAGAGGATCCATAACTTGAGAATTAAGAACATAAAAGAAGTAGGGACACAAACAAATGAACTACAAAAGCTACTCATAGAAATAATCCAGGAAAATTTTCCTAATTTAGCAAAAGGTAAAGATACTCAGTTGTATGAAGCATACAGGACTCCAGCCACCTACAACCCAAACAGAGCAACACCCAGGCATATAATAATTAAAATTCCAGAAATCCAATACAAGAACAGAATATTAAAAGCCGTCAGAGACAAGAAACTGATCACTTACAAGGGAACACCCATCAGAATTACAGCAGATTTCTCTGCACAAACCATCAAATCACAAAGAGTGTGGGGGGAAATAATTCAAGCTTTGAAAGATAATAACCTCCAGCCAAGATTGATATATCCTGCACAACTATCCCTGGAAATTGATGGAAAAACAAGGTGCTTCCAGGATAAAGAGGAACTAGGGGAATATGCAACCACCAATTCAACTCTACAGAGAATACTGCAGGATATTCTAAAAAAGAAAAATACAAAGAAACCAGAAATAGTGGCAGAGAGGCCACAATGAATGGAGCAGAAAACAAAATGAAGAAGACAAACTGACAACTAATAACAGAAAAAGAGCTCAACAGAAATGAGGCAGAGAAGATTGGATGATAGGAACAGCTATTTTGGAGAAAATGATGTCTTAATAGGTAATACTGATTTAGTATCATCTTGTTTTGAAGTCTCATCAAGCTTTTGTTCTTCTGTCTCCATTGGTCTAAACAGGTTGTATCTTATTGGATTTTATTATGTATGATAGTATAAGCAAAAACTTTTTTTTTAAATTTTATTTAAGGAGAAAAGAAAAAAAGCAGAGAAAGGGTACAAGTTATACAGATTTGCAGAAAAAAATGAACAGTAGGAAATCACTAGTTAATGGATTACATACTGTCATCTTAAAAATAATTGTTCAAGTCACAAAATTAAAGCTTGTAAAGTGGACATTCCATCAATGATACTGCAAACAGTTCTGTTCAATGATCCAATAAAACTCTGTGATATCATATTCTATCTTATACACTTAAATATACATGCAGTTATATAGTTTAGAGCACTTTCTTTTCCTCTCTTTTGTATAATGACTATTACACATTTTGGGTTTCATTGCTCTCACGGTTCTTATTACTTTTTTGGAAGAGAGTAAAACCAAATGTGACATAACAGAACAGAATCGGTCAAGTCAAAAGGGTGGACATAATAGATAATGTGAAAACATAATACAAGGTGATCAACAATGGTTACCATAATGCCTCCCGCTATCTCTAATAGAATTGCCTATACCATTAGTTATAATACAATTGAACAAAACAGTAAAGAACAAAACCGACAAAGCCAAACCATTGGAAACATTGTAGGTCTTCAAAAGTAGATAAAAGTCAACGAGAATGGGCGTTATAATGAATCTCATTATCTTCACAGCTGATGCCTAAATTTTCGAACCTGATACTATCCAGCAAAACAGACTAGGGGAACATCAGTCAAAAACAAGATGGTGAGAGTAATACAGGGATAAGCAAAAACTTTTATAGACAAGGAGATTATACAGAAACCATTGTTCATTTTCTGTTAGTTGATTCTAAATACCCTGTAATACTGTCATTCTCTTAAATGGTTTTACATTGTTTTGATATATTTGATGCTACAGTATACGAAGTTATACTCAAAGATTTCAAGGAAAGACACAATATGGTAGCTACTTTTATGTCGGGATTATCTTGTGGTAAAACACTATTTTGCTTAAATGGTTATGTTTTGATCTGTGCTGTTTTGCTGTTATGCCCTCTTTTTTCTCAATTTCCATTTTATTATTTACTTTTTTATTTTTATCCTTTTAATTAAGGGAAAAATAAATTAAAATAGCAGGATATATTATAGTAACCCACTTTGACTTTCCATTATCTTGATTTAAAGCCCTGTATTGCTCTCACCATCTTGTTTTGACTGATGTCCCTCTATTCTGTTTTGCTTGATAGTACCAGGTTTGAAAGTTTAGGCAACAGCTGTGAAGATAGTGGGATTTATTATGACGCCCATTCTGGCTGACTATTATCTACTTTTGAAGACCTATAATGTCTCCAAAGTTTTGGTTTTGCTGGTTTTGTTCTTTACTGTTTTGTTCAATTTTATTATAACTGATGATATAGGCAATTCTATTAGAGATAGCAGGAGGCATTATGGTAACCATTGTTGATCACCTTGTATTATGCTTTTTCATTATCTATTATGTCCACCCTTTTGATTTGACTGACTCTGTTCTGTTATGTCACATTTGGTTCTACTCTTTTCCAAAAAAGTAATAAGAACTGTGGGAGCAACAAAACCCAAAATGTGTAATTGTCATTGTACAAAAGAGAGGAAAAGAAAGTGCTCTACACGATATAACTGCATGTATATTTAAGTGTATAAGATAGATAATAATATTACTGAGTTTTGTTGGATCATTGAACAGAACTGTTTGCAGTCTCACTATTGGAATGTCCAGTTTATAAGCTTTAATTTTGTAACTTGAACAACTATTTCTAAGATGACAATATGTAATCCATTAACTAGTGATTTCCCACTGTTTATTTTTTTCTGTAAATCTGTATAAATTTTACCCTTTCTCTGCTTTTTTTCTTTTTCTCCTTAAATAAAATTTTTAAAAAAAGAAAAATAAATAAAAGCTATTAGAGAAAAGGAACAAATCACCTATAAAGGAAAGCACATCAGAATCATAGCAGACTTCTCAACACAAATCTTCAAGTCAAGGAGAGCCCTAAAAGAAAACAAACTCCAACCCAGATTGACATACCCCACAAAACTATCTTCCAAAATTGTTAGATAAATAAAATACTTCCATGGAAAAGGACAACTGAGGAAATCCATAAAAATCAAACCAGAGGTCCAAAATGTCTTGAAGGCTCTAAAGAGGTAACAAGAGTTGCAACTCCATGAACCCCAACAGAATGATTCCACCAAGCAAAGCAAGCAGTTAAGCAGAGAGAGAAAAGGAAAGCCAACAACAGAAAATTAATGTGAAAGAAAAATCAATACATATCAGTTATAATCATCATGTTAGCTGTCTCAATTCAACAGTCAAACGAAACAAACTGGTAGAATTGTTCAACAAACAATATCAGCAATATTCTGCATAAAAGAAACACAATTAATTCCAAAGGAAATTCATAGGCTGAAATTCAAAAGATGGAAAACAGTACTCCGTAAGACAGGAGCTTGGAAGAAAGTAGGGTTAGCTATTCTATTTGCAGACAATGTGGACATCAAGCCAGCACTGATTAAGAGAAACAAAAAAGATCACTACATTCTTGTAAAGGAAACAATCCAAGAGAAAGATTACAACAATCATAAACATATGTGTGCAAAATACCAGTGTAATTATATATGTATATATGTAACTATATATAATCTTCAGAAAGTTTTCTATAAATCTAACACTATTTTAACTACTTTTTAACCTCATTCTCAGTTAAATTTCTTAGCCAAAGAGGAAGTTTTTGTAAGTACTTTGAAGATAATGATACAATGACTATTGTAATATTTAGTTAAGAAATTTTATTTTTTCATAAAAGAAAAAAGAATTTAAAAATAAAATAAATAAAATCAATACCTGTTGTCCCCAATGCCTTTCCTCCCATTCTTTCTTTCCTATGCCTACTCCAACCAGCCCCATCAACACCATCTCCACATCACTCCACTGATCCTATCTTTGTCAAAGTCACCACTGACCTTCAGGCTGTGAAATCCAATTGTCCGTCTCATCTCTTATCTTTGTTGACCTATTTACAGTACTTGACATTTTTAGTCACTCACTTTCCCTTGATTTATTTCCTCCCCTGGGCTTCCAGGACATTACTGTCTTGACTTTCCCTTCCTTGTAGATTGTTCCTCAGTCACCTTTGTTAATTCCTTGTCTCTTTCCCAGCCTCTAAATGCTGGTGGGCAGTGGGTGCCCAACTGCTTTTCTGTATCTGTTTTTCCCTTCTGATCTCATCCAGTCTTACAGCTTTAGGTACCAACCAAATGCTGATGAATCCACAGTTTCTAGCTCCTAAGTTTCAAGTTCATAAAACCAACTGATTTCTCTATGTGTCACCTCAGATGCCTCATGCACATCTCAAGCTTAACAACTTTAAAACTGAATTCTCTTTTTATCCCCTATTATGCCATTTTGAAATTTTGTATCATCATTTTTGTTTTTTCATTTTAAAATAAAAAACTGAATTCCTGATCATACCTGCTAACATTGCTTCACCTGACTCATCTTTATTGATACTACTGTCCTTCCTGATCGGTTTTCAAAAATGGCGGCTTGCTAGGGGATTGGGCGGAGAGTCTCTCCAGAGAAATCATAGTAGATGCTAGAATATGACAACATGGAGAGGGCCAGAGGAATGAATAATGATTCTTATTAACCAAGACAGCACGGCTGAAGGATTTAAAGTCATGCTGAGACTGCAAAGGCTGATAACGGGAGGCTGCAAATCCTGCGCCTTTAACACGGCAAACTGACCAGTGGACCCAATAGGAAAAGCTGTATTGCCTTGTGGTGACTGCTGGAAATTGAGACCTGGGACCCTGCAAAGCAGCCAGGACTGTACTGCTGCACCAGAGATGATTGTGAAAAGCTCTGGAGCTCCAAAGCTAAATGCTGTGCAGTTTTCTGACCATTCCATGCTGTGCCAAGAACACAGTGAAGGCAAGTGGTGTAGGGTGCAGTAGACTCAAGAGGAAGACCTGCACCAAGCCTTGGTGAGTACTAGGGACTGTTTCCCACAGCTGCTGTGGTTGGCCAGAGAACATCTTGGAATTGGGCAGAGCCTGTCACCACAGGGACATCAATAACACAGAGAGTCTGGCGGAAGACATCTTAGAGTTGGGCAGAACCTGCGGCTCGGTGACATCACCAAGTTGCCCCTGGTGTAGAGAGGTCTGGTGGAGGACATCTTGAAATTGGACAGAGCCTGGCGCCGTGTTGGCTTCAGCATCATAGAGAGAACTAGTGGAAGACATCTTGGAATTGGGAAGACCCGCTGTCCTGGTGCTCCTGGCACAGAGGAAGAGAACAGCTGGGATTTGGGCAGAACCTTGTGCCACGGTGACATTAGTCAGCTGCTACTGGCACGGAGAGAATAGGCAGGATCTGCTGGGCCAAGGCAGGATCCTGAACCAAGCCTCTGGTTGAGACCCAAGAAGCAGATACAAAATAGTCGCAACTCTGTGACATCCAGAAAGTACAGCCTAATTTACCGATTGACTGGCACAGAGGCTGGAGGCTAGCCTGCACAGTCCCTGCATCCCTGCCTACCCCAGATAACAGCAAAATGGAGAAAACAGCAAAAACTCAAGTCAGCACGCTTTTGAAAGGCCCTAAGCAATACAGAGAGGGCCAGAGACCCCCAGGACACGCCAGTCTGAAAGAAACCAGAAACATGACAAGGGATAAAAATTTTTAAAAAATCTCCAGCTGCTCAACATGAGAAAATAAGCCCAGGAGAAGTAAACACTGAAGAGAACAAGCACAGTAACTATCCAATACTGGACACAGCATCAACCAAAATTAAAAAATACCTCCATGACCTCATAGATGAATTTAAAGCTGTACTCCTGATCCAAGTGAGGCAAGATATAAAGAGATTAATTAAAGAAATGACAAGTCCTGCCCAAGAGAACACAGATGGAAGAACTGAGGAAATCAGAAAAGAAAGAGAAACTTCTGATGAAGAATTTAAACATAACCTAGAATACATGAAACAGATCCAAAGAGATTACCAGGAAACTAAAAACTCCATTGAACAATGGCAAAACATCCTGACAGAAACTAAAGACAGCCTTCTGAAACTTGAAGAGAAATTTATGACATATGATCATGAAAAAAAAAACCTCTTAAAAATAACAAGGAACCAGAAAGAAACAATTCAAAGGCTAGAAGATGACAAAAGGATACATAACTTAAGAATAAAGAATGTGAGTGAGGAAGGAGGAGCAACCAAAAATGAAATATAAAGAATATTCACAGATATATTAAAGCAAAATTTCCCATGTATAGCAAAAAGAAATGATATCCAGATAAAAGAGGCATACAGAACACCAGCTACCTACAACCAAAACAGATCTACACCTAGACATATAATAATCAAGATTCCAGAAATCCACCAAAAGAACAGAATATTAAAAGCAGCCAGAGAAAAGAAGCAGATTACCTGCAATGGGAAAATTATCAAAATAACAACAGACTTATCAACACAAACTCTTAAATCAAGAAGGGAATGGGGAGAAATATTCCAAGTCCTGAAAGAAAATAATATGCAACCAAGACTCATACCCGTCAAAACTCTCTCTCAAAATTATTGGAGAAATAAGATGCTTCCAAGACAAGGAGGAACTGTGGGAGTTTGTGGCCACCAATCCAATGCTACAGAGAATGCTGAAGGACATGCCAGAGAAAGAGAGTAAGGGATACCAGGATTCCAGCAACAGTGGCAGAGAGGCCTCAATGAACGGGGCAGACAGTGGAATGAGGGAATAAGGTGGACAAATTATAGCAGAAAAGTGCAGTAGCAGACATGAGGCAGAGACGGTAAGCTATAGTATTTAGTATAGACAGCTTTGAAAAACTATAAAAAAACGCAGAGGTCATTGTTAATAGTGTATCAGGATTTAAAAGACACAGCAGTCTTATCGCCATATTTAGTTTGAATTTAATTTGTTCTAGTCTGTCCACTCATGTCAGATTTGAGGGCACAGACATCTGACCCAAAAATAACAGTTTATACCATGGTAACTATCCTTACTTTCCTATTAACTTAAACTGAAATCCTACAATACTTACATTGTCTTACTATGACTGATCTTAATTGAATCCGATTCATAAGACCACGGGTTTGCCTTGGCTGATTTTATTTGAATTTGGTATGCTTGTTAGTATCAACCCTAAAAGTAGAGGTAACTACTCTGAAGATGACAAGATGTAAAGGATATCCATACTGGTATTAATTATTAACAGCTCTCAAATCCTACAATGCTTTCAAAGTTGTGTTTTTATAAAAATAGGTAATACTATGTTTAACTATATTAAGCCGGTGTTGTGGACAAATCTATTGAAAATAACAAGAGAAAACATAGTAACTACGGAAGATCACCTATATTGTGGTCTTATATGTCTTATCCATTGCATGTTTTTCTAGGAATTTGTTTTGCTGCTTGTTATGATTTGTTTTTCCCTATAATACAGAGAGAATAGATATATATGTAGAAATTCACACATGAGATTTTTTTAAAAAATTATTTATGGGAACAGATTAAATAATGCAAGATGTAATGAACAGATACTCTGAAGAAGAGACACTAAAAAACCCAATGCTAATTTTGTAGTATTATGATATAAATTCTAGCAAACTATTATTCACTGATCAGAATGATATTAGTCTAGTCTCTTAAGTTCAATTTCAGCATATGTAAAGATGGGGACGGCTATCACAAAGAGAATGAGAGATGTGATAGTAGTTATTATTGTCTTTCCCAATGTTAGATCTTGAAGACCTAAAAAGCCTTCATCATCCTGAAATGATTTGATTAGTTCTATAATATGCAATATGTATATAATGTGGGTGAAGATGGGGACAACTATTTGTAAGACACTAGAGACAGATAGATAGTGAAGATCTCCAGTGGACTTGCTTTGAAATCTGTATTTCTTTAAACTGTTTTTTTTAACTGTTTTGTTCTGTTTTGATATGTTTAATCTTACCCTCTTTGAGATGTAAAACAATTGTGTAGGACTGATAACCATATTACTGAGCTTTTGTTCGATCATTGAGCAGAACTGCTTGCAGTGTCACTTTTTGAATGTTATTCTAAATACTTTAATTTTGTAACCTGAACAGCTATTTCTAAGATGACAATACATAACTTATCAACTAGCGATTTCTTACCATTTATTTTTCTGTAATTTTGTTATTTCTACCCTTTTTTTATCTCCATGTATTTTTTGTTTCCTTTTCTTTAAATAAAAAAAGTGAAAAAAGATACTACTATCCTTCCAGTCCTTTAGAGTAAATATCTTTTTGTGCTATTTTTTTACATATTTATTTAGTCTTTTATTAGTATATGTTTGCAGTACAATATGATCATGCTCATCATGAGACGTTGGCAGAAGTACATAAAAACACTTTAATTCCTTTTTCAAATATCTTGAAGTCATCTTTGACACCTCATTTACTTTTTATACTCCATGTTATGCCTAATAAAATATTATTAGTAATCCTTGAGTTGTGGAAATGCTTTGTGGTCAATTATTGATTTTTTTCCCATCTCAAAATCACTTGTTTATGGGTCACCTAACAGAAGTATAATAGGTATACAAAATATCTGCGAAGAAAGAGAACACAATTCCTCTGCTCCTCTCCAAGATGTGGCACAGCCCTTTGGAATAGATGTAACATTTTCTGGAGAAGAGATAAATTGTTTCTGTTGAAGAATGTTAATAGGGTCTGATCTGGTTTCTATTCTTTCCAATAACACATGGAACCTTTTCGATTTATGTTATACTTTTTTTTTTTTTTAAAAAAGTGTTGTTGGTTTACTATCTCATTTTTCCTTTCTAGTGTCTCGTCCACCATCTGGTTTTTACATCTGATACAAATCAAACATGACTGAAGGAGAATGGTGTCCATCAGGGGTTCTGTTGCACTTGACCCTGCTGCCTGCAGCCCAGGGCAGTGCCTTCAAACAGCAATATGAGCATGATCTCGCTAGTGATTTCTTATTTAAGAAATAACATAAGGCAACTTCTGGGTAAGACGGCCAAATAGAAGTATCCTTTGTGTGACAGTTTGAGAAAAATTAAAAGTTAGGAAGGAAAAACAATAATCCGAGGAGAGAAAAAGAGGAAAGTTCTGAGAATCAAGAAAAAAAAAGTGCCAGGAAAGTACAAGGCAGGGAGAAACAGGAAGGCAGTGCCCAGCACCAAGCAGACTCAGCTACTCTGAGGATCAGAAGCCACGGTAAAACCACTCTTTAGAGACACGCTGGCACAGTGACTGGGTGAGCAACAGTCACAAGTGGCAGCCATGGTGAGGGAGAGTTAATCACAGGCCCTGTGAGAAGTTTCAGGATCAGGATTCTCAGGCTGAGGAGGGCACGGTGGTCAGAAACCCCGCCTTTTCTGGTGTAGGGTGAGGCCTCCTTTACCTGAGGTTTGCTTAGGGTGTTGGGTCTGTAAGCTCTGGGATTGAGTTGCTCAGGCTGCTGGGTTTTCCTCACCGCCCCACCTTAGCACAGAACCTACCAGTCTGTTTGCTTCCTGTACCCTCCAATGAGTTCTAGGATTCATGTCTGCTTAGACATTTGGCACACTGTGGGGACCACAAGCAAGGTGCCCTCTGGAGCAAACGGGGCACCTAACCAGCCCACAGGCTGCAGAGGTAGTGGAGGATCGCAGTGGCTCAGATCACACGGAAGGAAAGAAATAGTAACAAGCTTCTGGAATGAATTGAGCCCTGAGGTGGGTGGCACCACCCAGCAGGAAAGATGTGGCAGACTGGCAGACTGCTCAGCAGCAGAAAATGACAGGTTCCCGCTGTGACTCACTGTCCCCTCCTCCGAGCTGCTGGATTCCAGTATTACAGGTCCTGGAAGGAAAGCTGACCGATCCGAACACCTCAGCGAGAAGGAATTTTAAGGACTCATTAAAAAAATTTTTCTTTCTTTTCTACTGCAAAATGGGAAGAAATTGTTCAAAAGGAAAGAAACTGGGATGGGAGAAAGGAGAAAAGAAGGAAAGGAAGAGCAAAAATACACACACACACACACACACACACACACACACACGACAGTTAGGACAGTTATACCACTAATTTCCCTTAGATTAAATGAAAAGCAAGTTTTGTGCTAATATTGCTTAGACAATTAGATGCCTAGATCTTGTACTCTGCGTAACTGATTTAAAGTTAACCATACACAATGTAATAACCTTTGCTATCCTCTTATTTTGAAACTTTGTTTTATTTTTTCCCTTTAAAATAAAATTTAGTTTTCTTTTTGCCTTTTCATTTCCTTTTTTGTTTGTGGTTTTTTCATGTTAATTTTTATATGATTTTACCTACTAGTTTATTCTTTAATTTGCTATTTATCTCTTGCTCTTTTTTCCTTCTTTCTCACCTTCATTTGCTTTTTTCAGTCTTGTCTCATCTATTTTCCTTTCCTTGTCTCTTTTACATTTTACTGTTATTACTTTATTATGACTTAATCTTTATTAATACTTATCAGTCACCTTATATTGTTCCCCTTTACTTTCTATTGTAGTTTGTTTGTGTGTTTGCTTGCTTGCTTGTTTTTGAGATGGGGTCTTTCTCTGTAATTCAGGATGGTCTTAAACTCACTATGTAGCCCAGGCTGACCTTGAATTCACAGCAATCCTCCTGCCTCAGCCTCAGATATGCCAGGATTACAGGCACATGCCATCACATCCGGCTTTATTTTCTATTGTTAACGGTGGTACAGTTGTTGCTTTTAATCAGTTTTTACAGTATGTCAGTGAGGTGGATTGACAACTGCTGATCAACTTGTAACACCAGTTAAACTCAATCAGCATGGTGCTGAGAGTGGAGGGCCCATCAGAGGATTGTCGCCAACATAAAAGGGAAAACTGGAGAGGGTGTTGTGTAGTGTTGTCGCTTCTCCTGGTTGCTGTTGGTTCTCCTGTTGCCATCAAATAGGAAGCTGGAGATGCAAGGCCAGAATGATCTAGAGGAGATGTAGAATGAGAGGCTTCCCCCATCCCTGCCCCCCAGCCCCGGCAGTAAGGCTTAAGGCTATGGCAGCAGTGAGAAGGTAATGGAGGACAGAGCATCACAGAGGATGGCATGGGGTTGGATGCCACAGACAGGACACAAGAGAGCCAGACAGAGTGGCAAGGTCCACCTTCTCAAGGACCTCGCTACCATGACACAAGGCTCCAGACAGGAGCAGGCATGATGAGTCAGCACAGGAGAAGTACATCTCCAGCTGATAAAGGCATACAGATCAGGGCAGTTCCGTGTCAGGAGATTTAAGGCATTTGTGGGTGGATCTCCACGAGCTCTCTGCCAAGGTTTCAAAATAATTTATTGAGATTTCTTGTCAACTTTACCTGACTTCTTAGGAAGAGGACTTCTGACTTGCTTAAGTTCTGTCAGACTTTTTATTCTCTTTTTAAAAAAATTTAACATGATTGCTTTTCTCAATGTTAGAGAAGACATTTAAATAGTTCTGCTTAACTTTTAATAGTGTTATGTCTCATTCAACATTTGTTTTTTGTAACACCAATATATATATAGAAAGATTGGAATCAAAACTACTTGGTTCAATGCTATGGGAATCTGAGTAGTTTTTAGCTGTGTGACAGTGGTTAATCTGCAGGGTAAGCCCTGTGGTGTTGGGCTCTACAATTTCTTCTTGTCACCATTTTGAAGACTAAGTGCTGTCTAATTTTTAGAGCACAAAATGTTCCTTGCATTTCTGAATATTATATATATTTTTCAGAAGTCTGGGGCTGAGGATTTAGCTCAGCAGACATAAGCGCCTGCCTTGCAAGTGTATGGTCATGAGTTTGATCCCTGGGACTGATAAAAATTTTAAAAAAAAAGAAGTTACAGTTATACTAAGTACATACATGTATTCTGGTTTTTAAAAAAATCTCATCTTTTTTGATATGAGCCTTCATACTTTGTATAGTTTTTTTTTAAAGTCACCTGCTTTTAAATTAGATTAGATTTTAAAATAAGATCTGCATTTTTCTTGCATGTAAGAAACACACCTTACCAGCAAAGACACAGACTGAAACTGAAAGAATGGAAAACTACATTCTGTACAGATTGAATCCAAAGGCAAGAAAGGGTAGCTACACTTATATCCAACAAAGCAGATTTCAAGACAAAATTAGTCAAAAGAGACAAGGGCCAGTCCCTGTTGGTAAAGGACAATCCACCAAGAATATAGAACAGAAGCCATGCTGGGTCTGGGAGGACCCCATCAAGAAGCCAGTTTGTCCTGATAAGATGCACAGACCATGTGGGGCCCCGGAAGATCAAAGCAGATAGCACTCCCTGGGCACCAGCTGGCAGGTGGGCTGAGAATCATGAAGTACTCCCCGCCCCCGCTCCACCAGTAAGCAACCAGCTGGTTCCAAGGATAGGCTAGTTGCCAGCAACTGAGGTACAAAAACAATTAAAGGCTTGTACTGTTTGATTGACTTTGCAGGCCTAAGGCTGGTAGTCTGAGCATCTACTAGGATGATGACAGCATGCAACATAGCAAGTATGAGGAGTCCCTTCTGTCTTGTTTTTGAAATTCAATATTGATCTCAGTATTTTGTTTTGTCCTGATGTATTGTTTTTGTTTTATTTAATGTTCTTTTTTGATTGGTTTTGTTTTTCTGGGTTTTATTCTCTCTAAAGTAAAAAAAAAAAAAGAACATACAACAATTGAAAATGTAGATGCAGCAAATATCAGTGCATCAATTTCATAAAACATACACTACTCATCACAGAGGGACACAGAGGCCCCAGTACAATAGTAACAAGGGACTTCAGTACTCCACTGTTATCAAATAGGTGATTCAGACAAAAAATTGACAATGAACATCAGTTAAACTACACTACATATGAAAAGGACTTAATACATCTAGAGAACATTCTATCAAATGACGAAATAATATGCATCTTTTCGGCAGTTCACAGAACTTTTTCCCAAACAGATCATACTTTAAGGCCGTAAAAAAATCTTAACAAAGGTAGTAATGTGGAAATTTCTTACATATTATCAGATCACAGTGGAATACAACTAGAAGTCAACATCAAGAGAAGCTATACAAACATGCGGAGATTGGACAACTCATTTTTGACCAATCATTGAGTCATTAAAGAACTGAAGGGGAAGCTTTTTAAAATTCTAGAACCAAATTAAAGTGACCATGAGCTAGGGATATATTAGTGGCACAGCACTTGCCAAGCAAGTGCAAGGTACTGAGGTTGATTCCTGGTATCAAAAAAAAATTAAAATGACATACAGGAGCCAAGGATTTAGCTCAGTGGCACAAGTGTCTTCCTGGCAAGCAGAGGGTCCTGAGTTCTATTCCTAGTACCAAAAGAGAAGAAAACTGGCATAGAGAGCCTGGCGTGGTGGCATATCCCTGTAATCCCAGCACTTGGGAGGCTGAGGCAGAATGATATCTATGAGTTTGAGGTCACTCTGGGCTACGCCCCTGACTCCAAAAAATAATCAGAAGAAAATAAAGTGGAAGTACATTGTACTGAAATCTCCAGGATATAACAAGGGAAATCCTATGAGAAAAGGTTATAGATATGAACGCCTACATCAAAAAACCAGAGAGATAACAAGTAACCTAATGATATATCTTGAGGTCTTAAGAAAAACAAACCAAATTCAATAGAAGAAAATAATTATGAAGATCAGAGCTGAAATTATGAACAACTAAAAAAATACACATGATCAAATAAAACAAAGAGTCAGTTCTTTGAAAAAATAAACATAATTGGGCCAGGGATTTAGCTCAGCGGCCAAGCGCCTGCCTGGCAAGCATGAGGTCATGAGTTCAATTTGCAGTACCAAAAAAATAAAACAAACGTAATTGAAAAACCCTTAGCTGAACTAATAAAAAGAGGGAACCACCAAGTGAATTTAATTAAAGATGAAAGCGGGTTGTTACAAAGACATCACTGAAATCCAGATGATTATTGAAGAGTATTTTGAAAACCTATATTCAATAAAAAGGAAGAATCTAAAAAGTGGGTACATTTCTAGACATATCTGACCTACCAAAATTGAACCAGGAGTATATAAAAAATCTAAGCAGATAAACAGAAAGCAATAAGAATAAAGTGTAATGAAAAGTGTCCCAAAAAAGTGAAGTCCAAGACCAGATAAGTTCACTGCAGAATTCTACCAGACATTTAAGAACTAACACCAATGCTCCTCAGACTATTCCATGAAACAGAAAAGAATACTTCCAAACTCTTTCTGTAAGGCCAGAATCAATGTTACATAAAAATTTGATAGATACAAGAAAAAAGAAAACTGTAGATCAATGTCCTTGATGAACATAAATGCAACAAATGCTTAATAAAATACTTGTAAACTGAATTCAACCACACATTAAAAAGATCATATACCATGATCAAGTTGGTTTCTTTCCGAGGATGCAAGTCTGGTTCAACATATGCAAATCAATAACATAATGTACCACATAAATAGAATCAAGGATAAAAACTACACGTTCATCTCAATTAATGCACAAAAGACTGACAAAATTCAACATCTTTCGTGATACAAGTCCTGCAGATGTGATAGAAATTTTGATATTTTAAAACTAACTGGAAGCCTTATATCATAGTGGAACAAGATATGCTCAATCTGCCCACCATATAGCTAGACTGCTAAACTCAATCAGCCTTGACTGGCTGCACCTAGCTGCTTTTCATGGATAACCTGACGTGTGTTGGCCTGTCTGTATCCAGCTGCAATGTCTGTGTTTTCCCACCCAAAGATATATTCTGCTTTCTAACCTAGTTAAGGACTTTCTACCTAGCAACAGATGATGACTAGCCCAACCCAATGAAAACCCACCACATTTCAAGGCCTTTTTACTTCCTGCTTGCAAACCTACATAGCTCAAAACTGACTCAGGGCTGGTGATTTGGAACTGATTACCACCAGCCCACCAGTGTAACAAACAGTTGCTTTCCAACTGCTTGGTGTGGAGTGTCTTCCTCTCAGTTTGGTACCAGTTCTGTAACAAAGGAACTATATAAGGATCACATCTCAACAAAATAAAGATCATATGTGGCAAATATATAGCCAACATCATTCTCAATGGGGAAAAACTTAAAATATTTCCTCTTAAATCAAGAGCACAATAAGGATGTCCATTGTCACTACTCAATTCAGTATAGTACTTGAAATTTTAGGCAGAGGAATTAACCAAGAGAGAGAATAAAAGAGATATAAGTAGAAAAAAAAGAAGTCAAATTATCTTTATTTGCAGATGATAGAATTCTATATTTAGAAAATCCTAATGACATCACTGAAAAACTTTTGAATCTAATAAACAAAATCAGTGAAGTACCAGGACAAAACTCATACACAAATAATAAAGTTGCATGAGGAAGAAATCAGAAAAACTATTCCATTCACAGAAGACTCCAAGATAAACCTAGAGATCAATTTGACCAAGTAGATAAAAGACTTTTACAATTAAAATTACAGAACACTGGCTGGATGTGGTGGCACACATCTGTAATTCCAGCACTTGGGCCACTGAGAAAGGAAGATGTTGTGAGTTTGAGGCCAGCCTGAATTCCATAGCAAAACCTTTTCTCAAAAAGACCAGAAAAGGGGCTGGGGATTTAGCTCAGTGGCATAAGCACCTGCCTTGCAAGCAGGCAGTCGTGAGTTGGATCCCTGGTACTGATAAAAAAGAAAAAGAAAAAGAAAAAAAAAGACCAGAAAAAAAATTACAGGATCTAAAGAAAGAAATTAAAGAAAATACTAGATTATGAAAAGATTTCCCACATTCATGGATTGGTAGAGTTAAAATTGTGGCCATATCGCCAAAAGCAATCTCCAGATTAAAAGAAACCCCCATCAAAATATTAATTTCTGTACACACGTAGGAAAACCATCCCAAAACCCATGTGGAAACACAAAACATCCAGAATAGCCAAAGCAATCTTAAGCAAAAAGAAGCCTCCCAACATCCAATTTCAAAAGCCATAGTAACAATAACAACAACAAAAGTGTGGTACTGACTCAAAAATAGACACATAGATAGATGAAATAGAACAGAGGATGCAGAAACAAACCTACTCAGCCACAGTCATCTAATTTGTGACAAAGGGGCCAAAAACAGACATTAGAAAGAAGACAGATTCTAGCTCAGCGGCATAAGCGCCTGCCTTGCAAGCAGGCAGTTGTGAGTTCAATCCTCGGTACTGATAAAAAGGAAAAAGACAAAAAAAAAATGTTTCTGGGAAGACTGCATATCCATTTAAAAAGATGAAACTAGTATCTTTCTCTCTTTCTTTCTCTCTCTCATGATTTTTGTACAAAAATCAATTCATAGAGCAAAGACCTAAGAAAAGTATAAGACCTTAAACTAAAGGGTCTAGAAAAGAAAATGAAAAACACTTGCGGTCATAAGCACAAGCACAAGCTTCCTGAGTAGGACTCCAATAGTGCTAACCAACAAACGGGCTACCTTACATCAAGAAGCCTCTGCAAGATGAAAGAAACAACAGAATGAAGAGGGAACACACAGAGTGGGAGAAGAGCTTTGCCAGTGACTCTTATGACAGAGGATTAATACAAGAATAGGTAAAGCACTCAAAAACTTTAACACCAAAATTTCAAACAGCCCGATCAAGTGGGCAAATGATTTCTCATCCGAGTCAGAATCACTGCCCTCAAAAAAACAAGAAATGCTGACCAGGATAAGCAGGGATAGGAACCTTTCTATATAACTTGTAGGAACGTAAAGTAGCACAGCCACTATGTAGATCAGTATGGAGATTCCTTTAAGTAAAAATAGAGCCGGTTTGGGACCCTTGCTCAGCCATGGAGAGCGAACTTTGTGGTTTCCTGGTGCACTGGACCAGTGTGGCGGGTCCTGGGCGGGCCTGTGGCAGCCTCCCCACTCCTGGCTGTGCTTGGAGGACTCTGGAGTTCTGGGTGAGCGGGGTGCCATCAGTTTCGGAGCTTGGCTTGGGCCGGCCTGCCCCACCCCCAGTGACCTCTCTCAATCCAGGGAGCAGGGTGGCCAGAGTCCCAGGCGCTGAGGACATAGAAGAGGGGGATCTCCAACAGATCCTGGGGAAGCCTTGGAATAACACTTGAACACTTGAAACACAGAAATATAGGAAAATGACAAAACGAAAGACCAAATTATAATCTCAAAACTCGAGCCCATCCAAAGAAACCTTAGGAGTGATGTACATAGAAGAAAATATATGCCTACACGTCAAATATCGGACATAATAGCAACTGAAATAAACAAGCAACTCCGGGAAGCTTTACAGGAATTCAAACTAGAAATAATCTCCCGGGTAAAAGAAGAAATGATAAAAGAAATGAAGGAGATGCTGAACGTATCTAAAGAAGACACAGTTAAAAAACTGGAGGAACTAGGGACTGGGGATTTAGCTCAGTGGCATAAGTACCTGCCTTGCAAAGCAGGCGGTTGTGAGTTCGATCCTTGGTACTGATAAAAATGAAAAAGACAAAAAAAAAAAAAAAAAAAAAAAAAAACTGGAGGAACTAAACAAAAAGATAGAATCCCTGGATGAGCAATATAAGAAACAAACAGAATACACAAAGCAGATGCACAGAAATGTACAGGAAATCAAAAATTCCATTGAAAGCTGTAAAACCTGCCTCAATGAATGTGAAAATAGAATTTCACACCTCGAAGACAGGATTGCAGCTAGTGAACAGAAAGGAAAGACCTTTTAAAAATAACAAAGAATCAGGAAATAACAATTCAAAAACTGCAATTTGACATAAAGAAAAATAACATAAGATTGATAGGGATTAATGAAAAAGAAGGGGACAACATGAAGGATGTCAAGAGGATATTTAGAGAAGTAATAGCTGAAAATTTCCCAAACATGAGATCGGAAACCGACATCAGGATCAGTGAAGTATATAGAACTCCAAATAGTCATAACCAAAATAAAACTACACCCAGACATATACATAATAATCACCATCCCAGAAATCCAACATAAGAATAGAGTATTAAAAGCTGTCAGAGAGAAAAGACAGATCACCTATAAAGGAAAACCGATCAGAATCACAGCAGACTTCTCAGCACAAACAATAAAGTCAAGAAGAACATGGAGTGAAGTATTCCAGACACTAAAGGAAAATGATTTTCAACCTAGACAGATGTACCCTGAAAAACTGTCCTTCAAAATCAATAGAGAAGGGGCTGGGGATTTAGCTCAGCGGCATAAGTGCCTGCCTTGCAAGCAGGCAGTCGTGAGTTCGATCCCCGGTACCGATAAAAAGGAAAAAGACAAAAAAAAAAAATCGATGGAGAAATAAGATACTTCCATGACAAAGAACAGCTGAAGAACTTCATGATCACCAAGCCAACCTTGCAAAGAATACTGAAAGACAGTTTAGATACACTTAGGAAAAAACCACTAACCAAAGCAGACAATGAAACAAACAGAAAGATAAAGATGCAGCAGCAGAAAGATAACATGTCAACAATAAGCCAACATATAACAGTTATAACCATTAATGTAAATGGTCTCAATGTACCAATTAAAAGAAACAGACTAGCAGAATGGATCAAGAAACAACATCCAACCATATGCTGTCTACAAGAAACCCATCTAACCCAAAAGGATACTCACAGACTCAAAGTCAAAGGATGGAAAACAATACTTCATGCAACAGGAACCTCCAAAAAAGTGGAAATAGCCATTCTGTTTGCAGACAACGTGAATTTTAAACCAATAATGATCAGAAGAAATAAACAAGGTCACTACATACTGATTAGGAGAAAACTTCAAGAGGAACAGATAACTATCTTAAATACATATGCACCAAATTCCAGAGCACCCAGTTATATAAAACAAGTATTAACAGAAATGAAAAAACAAATTATCAGTAACACAATTATAACAGGAGACCTTAACGCACCATTGACACCAAGGGACAGATCAACCAGACAGAAAATCAGCAAAGAAATAACAGAACTCAATCACACCTCTGAATAAATGGACTTGATAGACATATACAGAGTGTTTCATTCAGCAACATCAGAATATACTTTCTTCTCAGCAGTACATGGGTCATTCTCTAAAATAGACCATAAATTAGCTCACAGAACATATTAAATAAATGCAAAAGAGTTGAAATTATCCCTTGCATGTTATCAGATCATAGCGCTATGAAATTAGAAATTAATGACAAAAGATACTGCAAAAATCCCACAAACACATGGAAGCTGAATAACACACTCTTATGTAATCATTGAGTCACAGGGGAAATTAAAGAAGAAATTAAACAATACCTACAAGAAAATGAAAATACAGATACAACTTACCGGAATCTGTGGGATGCAATGAAAGCTGCCCTCAGAGGAAAATTTATTGCACTGAGTTCCCACATCAGGAAGACAGAACGAATACAATTAAGTAATCTGATACAAAAAGAAGAGCAAATCAAGCCCAAAGCCAAAAGAAGAGAGGAAATTATAAAAATCAGAGCAGATATCAATGCAATAGAGACTAAGAAAACAATCCAAAGTACCAATGAATCAAAGAGTTGGTTCTTTGAAAGAATAAATAAAATTGATAAGCCCCTAACCAACCTTATTTTTTTTTAATTTTTTTTTTGGTCTTTTTCCTTTTTATTGGTACCGGGGATTGAACTCACGACTGCCTGCTTGCAAGGCAGGCGCTTATGCCGCTGAGCTAAATCCCCAGAAGCCAACCTTATTTTAAAAAGAGAAGAAAAAGCTCAAATCCATGAAAAAGGCAAAATCACTACAGACCCTATAGAAATACATAAGATCATCAACATCTATTTTGAAAACCTATACTCTCAAAGATTTGATAACACCGAAGAAACAGACAGATTCCTAGAACATATGAAGTACCAAAGCTAGGTCAAGAAGATGCAAAACTGCTGAATAACCCAATTTCTATTAATGAAATCGAAAATGTAATTAAGTCCTTACGTACAAATAAGAGCCCAGGCCCAGACGGATTCACTGCAGAATTCTACGAGAAATACAAAGAAGACTTAAACTCCTCAAACTCTTAATGAAATTGAAAGGGAAGCAATCTGGGGCTGGGGATTTAGCTCAGTGGCATAAGTGCCTGCCTTGCAAGCAGGCAGTCATGAGTTCGATCCCTGGTACCGATAAAAATGAAAAAGACAAAAAAAAAAAAAAAAGAAGAAGAAAGGGAAGCAATCCTTCCTAAGTCATTCCTGGAAGCAAATATTACTCTAGTACTAAAACCTGAGAAAAACCCAACTGAAAAGGACAACTATGGACAAATCTCGCTAATGAACACAGATGCAAAAATCCTCAATAAAATATTGGCAAATAGGATGCAGCAAATCATCAAGAAGATTATACACCATGACCAAGCAGTATCCCAGGCATCCCAGGCATGCAGGGATGGTTCAACATACGAAAATCAATAAATGTAACCCACCATATCAATAAAGCCAAAAGTAAGAATCACACGATTATTTCCATAGATGGAGAAAAAGCCTTTGACAAGGTCCAACATTCATTTATGATAATAAAATTGGAATAGATGGTCTTTACCTCAATATAATAAAGGCCATCTATGACAAACCAACAGTCAGTATCATACTAAATGGCCAAAAATTGAAGGCCTTTACTTTAAAATCAGGCACAAGACAAGGATGTCCCTTATCACTGCTCCTATTTAATACAGTACTGGAAAATACTAGCCAGAGCAATTAGGCAGGAGAGGGAAATAAAAGAGGTAAAGACAGGAAAAAAAGAAGTTAAATTATCATTGTTTGCAGATGACATGATATTCTACATAGAAGACCCCAAAAACTCCATTGAAAGACTCGTAGATATAATAAATAAATTCAGTAATGTAGCTGGATACAAAATCAATACTTAAAAATCAATAGCATTCCTATACACTAAAACAAGATCACGGAGAGAGAAATAACAGAAGCCACACCCTTCACACTAGCAACCAAAAAAAAAAAAAATATTTAGGAATTACTCTCACAAAAGAAGTGAAAGACCTATACAGGGAAAATTATAATACACTGAAAAAAGAAATTGAAGATGATCTCAGAAAATGGAAAGACATCCCTTGCTCATGGATAGGAAGAATAAATATTGTGAAAATGGCCATCCTCCCAAAACTGTTATACAGATTCAATGCAGTCTCAATAAAAATACCATCAACATACCTCATAGGTCTCGAGAAATCACTCCTAAAATTCATCTGGAGCAAGAAGAGACCTAGAATAGCAAAGACAGTTCTAAGCAGCAAAGGCAAAGCAGGAGGCATCACAATCCCTGATTTGAAGTTATGCTACAAAGCAACCATAGTAAAATCAACATGGTACTGGAATCAAAACAGAGCTGAAGATCAGTGGAATAGATTAGAAGATACAACCACAACTACAAACACACTCAACCACCTTATCTTTGATAAAGGGGCCAAACAGGTTCACTGGAAGAACGACAGTCTCTTTAATAAATGGTGTTGGAAAAACTAGCTCTTCACGTGCCAAAAACTAAAACTAGACCCATGCTGATCACCATGTACTAAATTAAAATCTAAATGGATCAAAGATCTGAATATTAAAACAGAAACACTAAATTTATTGGAAGACAAATTGGGTAGAAACCTTGAAGACATAGGGGTAGGTAGAGAATTCCTGAACTGGAATCAAACCGCACGGGAAATACTTCCCAGAATCAATAACTGGGATCACCTCTTATTAAAAAATTTCTGCATGTCAAAAGAAATCTCCAGCATAGTAAAAAGAAAACCCACAAACTGGGAAAAAATCTTAGTGAACTCTCCCTCAGACAAAGGACTTCTGTCTAAAACATATAAAGAATTAAAAAAATCAGACCCCCAAAATTCAAAGATCCAATCCAAAAATGGGCATCTGAGATGAGTACACACTTCTCAGATGAAGAAATACAAATGGCAAATAAATACATGAAAAAATGTTCATCATCATTAGTCATTAGAGAAATGCAAATTAAAACCACACTGAGATTGCATCTCACTCCTGAAAGAATGGCCAGGATCAAGAAAACCACCAAAAGAAATGCTGGAGAGGCTTTGGGGGAAAAAGGAACACTCCTACACTGTTCGTGGGAGTGTAGACTGGTGCAACCATTGTGGAGGTCAGTCTGCAGATTTCTCAAAAAGCTGGGATTGGAAGTCCCATTTGTTCCAGCTATTCCACTTGTAGGCATATTCCCAGAAGAACTAAAAACATCAAACCACAGTGATATGTGTGCACCCATGTTTATAGCAGCACAATTTGTAATAGGCAGATCTTGGAAACAACCTAAGTGTCCATCAACTGAAGAATGGGTAAAAATATGTGGTATTTTTATACAATGGAATACTACTCAGCTATAAAGAAGGATCACATTGAGACATTTATATATAAATGGGCACAACTTAAGACCATACTCATAAGTGAAATAAATCAAACTCACATGTATGAATACCAAATATTTCCCCTAGTATAAGAAATGATACAAATACATAAAAGTATGTGGTAATCATGACCCCCATTATATGGCTTTGAAGCCTTATAAAGTTTTCACTCATTAATTGGAATGGTTTTATTCTGGGCTGTTTGATATTATTGTCTGTGATGATATGAACAGCTATTTTGAAGAAAAGAAGACATCATAATAGCTAGTGCTGACTTAATATCACCTTGTTTTGAAGTCCTATCAAACTGTTGTTCTTCTGTCTCCATTGCTTTTATCATGTTGTATCTTACTGGATTTTATTTTATGTGATAGTATAAACAAAATTTTTATAGGCAAAGAGATAATATAGAAACCATTGTTCGATTTTGGTTAGCTGGTTCTAAATATCCTATAATACTTTCATCCTCTTGAATGGTTTCACACTGTCTTGATATATTTGATGCTATAGTATATGAAGTATACTCAAATATTTCAAGGAAAGAGACACTATGGTGACTACTATTAAGTCAGGTTATCATGTGGTGAAACACTATGTTGCTTAAATTGTTCTGTTCTGACCTGTATTGTTACGTTGTTATGTCCTCTTTTATCTCAGTCTGCCTCCCTTTTTAAAATTTATTTTTATTATTATTTTGTAATTAAGGGAAAAAATTTTAAATTAGCAGGATATATTACAGTAACCTCGATTTGAAGCCTTATATAGCTCTCACCATCTTGTTTTGACTGATTTTACTGTGTTCTGCTCTGTTTGATAGCATCAAGTTTGAGGGTACTACTTTGAAGGCAATAAGATTCACTATAATGCCCATTCTGGTTTGACTATTATCTTCTTTTGAAGTCCTGTAATGTCTCCAATGTTTAGGTTTTATTGGTTTTGTTCTGTACTGTTTTGTTCAATTTTATTATACCTGATGATATAGGCAATTCTTTTTAAGGTAGCAAGAGACATTATGGTAACCATTGTTGATTACCTTGTATTCTGTTTTTATATCATGTACTATGTCCATCCTTTGTTTTGACTGACTGTTTTGTTTTGTCACATTTGGTTTTATTCTCTTCCCAAAAAAGTGTAACAAAATGGTGGGAGTAATTAAACCCAAAATGTGTAAATGTTATTGTAAAAAAGAGAGGAAAAGAAAGTGCTCTAAAGGACACAACTGCGAGTGTGTTTACATGTGTAAGATAGATGACCATATTACTAAGTTTTTGTTGGATCATTGAACACAACTGTTTGTAGTCTCACTGTTTGAATGTCCACTTTGTATGCTTAATTTGTTAACTTGAACACTACTTCTAAGATGACAATATGTAATCTATTAACTAGTGATTTCTTACTGTTTATTTTTTTTTGAAATTCTGTATTACTTGTACCCTTTTACTGTTTTGTTTTGTTTTGTTTTTCTTTAAATAAAAAAATTTTTAAACAAAGTAAAAATAGAGGGCTGGGGATTTAGCTAGCGGCATAAGCACCTGCCCTGCCTTGCAAGCAGGCGGTCATGAGTTCGATCCCTGGTACCGATAAAAAAAAAAAAAATCTACACAAAGTAAAAATACAGCCGTCCTCTGACCCAGCTATCCCACCGCTTGAGACACACCCAAGGAATTTAAACTGGCGTGCTCTAAGAGTACCTGCTTGTCCATGTTTACTCCAGCACAAGGTATGGAGCCAGCCCAGATGCCCATCAACAGACAAACACAAAAAGAAAATGTGGTACATACACACAATGCAATATTATGCGACCATGAAGGAGAAAAAGATTGTCATTTGCAGGTAAATAAATGGAACTGGAGATCATCATGATGAACAAAATATTCCAGACTTAGAAAGCGAGTATCAACTTTTCCCTAATATTTGAAATCTAAAACAACAAAATACCAACAAATAAAGATGAGACGAAGTAGAAGGAAGACTGTAATTACATAAGAGAAATGGAATAAGGAAAATGGAGAGAGGAGATGTAAAGCTTAGTCGGAGAGATGATATATCAAGATGATATAGAGATGATATATGACAAATGATATATGTATGTATAAAAGTGTCACAGTGAAACACAATATTTTGTACAATTAATAAGCATCAAAAATTTTTTTAAAATTTCTTTTGAAATAATATGAGAGCTTCTGTTTCAAAGATGGCAAAATTGAGGGGATATGGTCCTACTTTCCTGTCTGAAAGCCACAGAACTGGGCCAGGGACACAGCTCAGTGGCACAGCACCTGCCTGGCAAGCATGCAGTCCTGAGTTTGAGTTCTGATATAAATAAATAAATAAATGCCACAGTACTCTTCTCTGATAAAGTTAAATACCAGTTTCAACTCTTTTTTTTTTTTTCTTTGAGTCTGAACTAAGCGGTTCAGACTGGCCTTGAACTTGCAGCAATCCTCCTGCCTCAGCCTCCCGAGCAGTGAGATTACAGGGATGGACCACCATGTCCAACGTACCAGTGTCAATTCTGACCCACAATTTATTTGGGTCCATTTATTTGGGTAATCCATGGGGAAAGGTTGAGGTGTTTCTCAAATGGAAATCATAGAGGTGAAGTTCCAGCAAAGGACCTGGCACAGGAGGTACTCAGGGGTATTATTTACAAAGGAGGTTCGTTTTCTTTTAACTGAGCAGAGGATCAGATTAACAGAGCCTGAGCCAGGCAAAAAGAGAAGGCATAGAGCGGAACCAACATGGGCATTTCCCAAGGGAAGTAGTCACACACACACACACACACACACACACACACACACACACACACACCAGCTCTATGGAGCCTGGGGCAGGATCAGCCACAGGCCAACCAATATGAGGAGCCAGGAAACCTCGGAGGACACAAGCCTAACTCTAACCAGATCCCTCTGCCCTCTGGTACCCCAAGTCTCCAATCCAAACCTCTGCCTGGAAATCAACCTGAAACTGCCGAAGTGTGGCCAAGTTTCAGCTGTGAGAAAGGCCCCCTTCTCTCTGGTCAGCTGCTGATGTGGCCCACGTGGAGCAGGGAGAGCCCAGGCGGGGAACCAAGAAGCCTGGGGCCGGCCCAGCACTGACCGTAATTTGGCACGTAATCTTGAACAAGTTAACTCTCTCTTGGTAGCCTGAGTTTCCCCTTCTATATGATAGCAATAGCCACATTGTTTTGTGTTCTTCCCAGAGTAATTGAGTAGCTCTGATGACCTGTTGTTGCAGGCAGTTGAGTTAGTTAGAAATACTGTACACAGTGAGACAGGGCTGGGTCCTCAAAGGAGCCAGTACAACTGTGGAGGAGATAGCCACCTCCTGCTGTGGGTCAGATCTCAAGACAAAGGATCAAACAAATGCATCCACAACCTAAAGACTGATAGTCTAATTAATACCCTATCACCCTGAGAGCACTATCACATCCCCCTAGGGGAAAGGTCACAGCTCTAAGAATACTTGCTTCCTATGTGACTCGCTTCACCATTTGTCCCTTATGTAATCAATCTTACCTGAACTGTTTGATCTTATTGGCTAACTATAGCTATGTCCCACCCCCTGCCCATCTGCCTTGTGAGTTCCCAGTTTTTCCCCACCTTGAACCCATGGTTTTATTCTATAAAAGTCCCTGGAAAAAACAGAGCCCTGGGCAACCCATTTGGAACTCCTTCTGTCTCTCTTCAGACAGAAGCTTTCTTTTCTCAATAAATATATTCTACTTTTAACCTCCATTGTTCCTAATATTCATTCTTCAACTTTAGAGAACAACAACTCGCGGACATAGTAGGTTGGGAGTTTCATTCCCCTATACCACTATAAATGATGGGAAATTGTCCCAAGCACTAGCCACTGAGGTTATCATATTGTCCCTCAGTTCACCCACCAACTGTTCTTCACCCCTTTCTCCTCCTGCCTTGTGTAATGCAGCCGAATCAGGGATGGAAAGACACCCAAGCTCATGTCAGCCTTTCCTGAAATCCTCTCTCTCCCTCCCTCAGCCTCTAGATGGCTGGTACCGAATCAAGAGAAGTTTCCTGCTTTCAACCCAAACATTCTCCCTGTTTCTGACCCTTCTTTTCAGGGAAGAACTCTGAATGGACATCAAGGAGTTTGCTGCGTGGTTTCGGGCGCCTCCCATCCCCTCTCTGACTTCAGTTGCCCCCACTATCAGATGAAAGTGATGACTCTAATGTCACAGTATTGCCTTGAGAATGGCATGGGGGATACAGGGTGAAAAGCTGTGCACAGTCCCTGAAACACAGGGTAAGTTTGGCACATTTAAATATAAACCTGGCTGACTTTGATATCCCTTTATGAATAATTCTCGCTTTGGGTCACGTTTTGCTCTCTTCCTCCCTGACTTCTTTCAAAGTGGAGTACCCTTAGGAGGGACACACTGGCCCCACAAGGTACCCGAGGCCAAGCTGACGTTAGCCCCCATTCTGAAATGAGATAAACAAACACCAGCGCTTCAAGGTCAGGCTTGGTTTTGAGCGAACCAGGCTGTCCTCTCATACCTACCTCCAGCCTGGAGTCTCCCTCATTCCCACTCTGGCCCACTGAGCTCTTTATCCTAAAACTTTTGGAGTAAACAGAGAAGATAGTTTTATAGAGCAGAGGCCAGATGCCTGCTGGAGCTCTGGGACCCAGTTCCAAATCAGAGCTCTGTGTGCCACCCCGTGGCCAATAATGAGATTGCAGGAGAAGAGCAGGTGAGAAAAATGCCAGAGAAGGCAGCGCTGGCCAGGGGCAGGGAAGGAGGCAGTGCGGCCTTTGCCCTCCGGCTATGCTCCCAGCCAGCTCAGTGTCTGATGTCCCCGACCCCACGCTTTTCCCTGATCCAGCTGGTGTTTTCTCCCTATGTGAGCAGCCCATTCTGTCCTCTAGGCCTCAGCGGGGTGAGGTTCATGATATCCACAGCACATCAGCTCATCTGACCCTCGTGTCCAGGTAAGACCTCAAATACCCCCGATCCATACTCAGGTCACTCCTGACCACACACACATTCTTCACTCACCTGTAGAAGGATTTTCATGGCTGCCTGTTAAGATTCCAGCCATGGTTTCCAGTTTAGCTCAAAGATCATCTTCCGCTGTATTTTTCCCCTTATCTGCCGATTGTTCCATCCTCTTATCTGAAGCCTCCACTTTCCACCTTAGTTACAGTGAGGTGACATTGTCCCAAGCTCCCCTGACTCAAGGGTTTTCTCAAGCAGGTGTCTCCTTCTTCACTCAGCCTAGCAAGGGGCCCGGTGCAGAAGCTGGGCAGAACCTGATTTCAGCCCTGTGTGCAGAGCAGACGAATGCCCCCTAAAGATGTCCACAACCTGACCCTTAAAAGGCTGCCACTTTTCATGGCAAAAGGGACTCTGCAGATGTCATTACATGAAAATCTGAAATGGGAAAATTATCTGTGATTATCCACATCATCACAATATATCCACAAGGATCCTTCTGGGACAGAAACAAAATGGTGATAGTCTGAGAAAGGAATGTGACATGGAAGGAGAGGTTGATGGGATGAGGGGCCACAAGCCAAGGAATTCAGGTAGCCTCCAGAAGCAGAAAAGACAAGGAAACAAATGCCTCCAGAAGGAATGTAACACTGCCTTAGATTTCGGGCCCCCAGAAATACAAGGTAATGTGTTGTGTTATATTTACACCCCCTATTTGTGGTGATTTGTTATAACATTCATAGGAAATTAATACATCCTGGTTTGGTTTCTTACTAGTTATGTGACTTTGGGAAAGTTAGCTTTTATGCCTCCATTTCTGCAGCTAAAAATGGGAATGATAAAAACAATTAACTTTTTACCCCCAGTACCAGGAATTGAACCCAGAGTCTTCACACTGAGCTACATCTTCAACCCTTTGAATTTATTTTTTACTTTGAGGCAGTCTTGCTAAACTGCCCAGGTGGGAACCGAACTTACAGTCCTCCTACCTCAACCTCCCAGAGTGCTGGAATTACAGAGGTGCTCTACCACGCCTGGCTTAAAGGCAATAATCTCACAAAATGAGATCCAGTGAAAATACTACACCTGCAAATCACTTAAAAAAAAATGTCCCAGGTGAAACATGTTAGCTATTACTAAAATGATCCATGGCTAATAATTAATAAGAATGATTAACCGAGGGCCTGATATGTACCACACACATTGCCAGATACCTTACAAGAATTTCCTAGGACTCATTACCCTTGAGGGTAACAGTTTCATAAATGAGGAGACAAATTCACAGTAATTTGCCTAAAACCACTCTAGAACTGGAAGTGTTTTGAACTTCGAAGTTTCTTGTATGCACCTGAGGAACGGTACCAGCTGGTGCTCTTTCCTGACCGAGAAATTAGCAACGTTTTGTTTCTTGCAGGGCAGTGCGACAGAGGCACAGCCACAGGCCGGCTGGAATCCTGGTTAATACCTGCTTCTCTCTCGCCTACTGCAGGAGGGAGATAAAGCCCCGCTAAAACTCATCTGTTTGCCTCCACTTCGTCCATTTAGGGGTTCAATTACTGCCTCCCACTTTTGCGCTAACTCCCCCACAGTTTTTGAGCCACGTCTGGGGGCGCCTGCTCCAGTTAGCTGTTGAATACGTTGGGTACCCGGCGGGGGGCGCGGGGGGGGGGTGTTGCAGACTTGCTCAGACCCCCTTGGCTTCCTCTTGGGACCCCCCCCATCCTGTATCAGAAGCCATCTGTTCTCCGCTGAACAAACAAGGAGGGGGGAAGTAGCCCGGGTCCCCAGCTCCCCAGCCCGACCCCTGCACAATGAGCCTTTCTCCAAGGAGACGCCACCCGGGCGCCACGGAGCGCGCCCGTCTGGCCTCCCCTCCCCGGGCAGCGCAGCAAAGCCCAAAAACGACCCCGTGAAAACCAGTTTTGTTTTGTTTTTTTAAGAAAAAGAAAACAAAAAGAAATCCAACAAAGAGCTGAGCGCAGCACGCAGCGAGGGCGCGCGGGTGTAGCAGTCGCCCGGCCCTGCACGCCGCCCGCGTCCCCTAGTCCCTGAAGTCCGGCTCCCGGTCCAGGCAAGGCCAGCTCGAGCACACGCTGGGAGCCCGCCAGCGCCTCCTCCCCGACAGTCCAGCCCAGGGACTCTGCCCGGGTCCGGGCCACGAGCGCCCTCACTTCTGGTTGGCCAGCTGGTGCTCCAGGTTCTCCAGGCGCGCGGTCACCTGGGCCAGTGAGAGGTTAAGGAAGCCGCCGAGGCTGAGGTCCCTGCAGCCTCCCCCTGCCGGCGCCTGCAGCCCCAAAGGATATGGTTCTGCGTCAGGCTCTCCAGCGCCTCCAGCGTGCGGTCCTGGAACTCGACGAGGCTTTCACACTCGCAAGGGCTGCGAAGCTCTGTCCCGGCGCCGATGCCCTCCTCTGCCGGCAGAGAACAGACTGAGCAACTGTGAGAGGCCCAGCTGGCCCTTGCACCGGCCGTCTGGGTCACCTCCACTGGGCCCGGAGTTGAATGTACGGGCTTTGGATTCAGACAGGCTTGGGCTGAGTCCCAGCCAAGTAACCGAGAGCAAGGAGCTGGGAAGCTCATTCAGCCTCGCCAAACCCCTTTCCTACGCATTGAGAATACAGAGCCCCGAGACTGGTGGGTGGGAGGATCCGATGACTTCCAAGAGAGTTTCTCAAACCTTAATGCTCATCAGAATCGTCAGGGGACGCTTGCTAAGACAGATTCTGATCCAGAATGGGGAAGAAGCTGGGAATCTGATTTCAGTAAGCTCCCACTTGCTGGCGCTACTGCTTTAGCTCCGTGGACCACACTGGGTACCAACAGTCCAGAGCAGCGTGCACTTTCCGGATGAAACGTGGTGCTGTGATGCTTCTACATCTGCCCTATCCAATGCGATAACCACAAGCCACATGCGGCTATGTAACACTTGAAATATGACTGGTTCAGCGGAAGAACTCGATTTTTATTTTATACTGTCTGTCTTACTGGAAAGCACAGATATAGAACCCCACCACCACCACCAGTAAACACTTCATAGTATGTTTCAAGGAAACCAGTGGTACACAGTGTGGCCTTCCAACTAGCAGCATCACCTGGAAATTTATCACAAATGCAAATCATCCAATCCCACCTCAGACCTACAGCCCCCAGAAAATCTGAGTTTGGAGCCCAGCAGGTTGTTTTACAAAACCCTCCAGGTGGCTTTGATGCATTTTAATACTTGAGAAAGCTTTTCACCCTGTGCACTTCAATGTCTGCGGGGAAGGGAGCCTTATATTTACATTTTGGACATGTTTTTCTTATCAGTAAATAAGGTAACGGTGACTCCTAGCTAGACAGTATCTTCACTGAAATTCTGTAGTTGAATATCACTTTCAGTATTACAGACTGTGAAGTAATAAGCACAATGTGGAGCATTTTGCCTTTATGGAGGTGCCATTATAATTTAAAGGTTATCTGCCAATCTGTCTTGTAGTCCCCTAATGCGGCTGTATGTCAGGCTGTTGGTGGTATCAATAAAAGTTCCATAAAGACCTCTAACTTTACAGGTGTGGAAAACAAGGGTCAGAGAAGAAGGTCTGCCTAGAGGTATACAGCCAGCTGGTAGAGAACTGCAACCACAGGCCCCAGACTTCCCTCACAGCTCTCGAGTGGGAGGTAATCTTGGCAGGTGTACCTTCTCCCGCTACCCAGAGAGGAAAGTTAAGCTAGGGTGCAGATTAAGGGATTTTTCCAAACTCACGCGATAGGAGATGCAAGAGTCAGAACAAGAAAGGCCCTGGAAGAACAGCTAACCCCAGCTTCGCAATACCCTGGCTAATTCTTAGGATTGGTCTAGAGGGAGAGGAGAGAGATGTATGGACATCCAGACATATGTATACACAGAGTGGCCAGGCTCAGCCCTGCCCTGCTGAAACTCTTGTCAGGTGGAGACTGATGACCTGAAAGAAGTGTCACATCTTATATGTGGGTTAGAGTCTAATGATCCTACATAAAAATCACCCCCAAGAAACTTTCTGCAACACCTATAAGGTACAGAATACCTGAGTCAATGACCCCTCCTCCTCCACAGGTACAGTTGGTCCCTTTTCCCTCAGCCGAGAACTAAATGAAGCCGATGGGTTTCATTTGTGGGCCATGTTGTCCAAAACTACATGTCATTTTAGACCTAAAACACACTCCTGCTACTCTCCCAAATCCATAAAGTTAAATTCCAGGAAGCCAGAGGTTATATGCTGTGACTCCACTTTATGCCTTTGAAAGTTCTCTCAAATTATTCTGAACACCACTAATTTGGGAGACAGGTAGCCCAATCTAGTGCTTACTTTTATATGCATCACAGTCACCTGAGGGTCTTGGTAAAGCACAAATTCTGAATCATTAGGTCCGGAAGCTCTGGCAGTTTTGCTTTCTGTCAAGCTACTGGGTGATAACCTGCTGCCACTGGTGCACAGACCACCAGTGAACAAGGCTCTGTCTAGAGAGTCCAGCCCCTAGCTCTAACTCTACAAGGAGAGTGTGACCAGGCGTGAGTAAGGAGGTGAGCTACCAGAGATTGGGTAATGAGGGTAAAGCAGGAGTCCTAGAGAGATGTGTTCACCTGGACAGATGCTGCCTTTGAGGTTCTCCAGTAGGTGTGTCATGGTGCTAAAGTCCGGGGAGTAGGACACGTGTAGTTCAGCCGGCTCCGAGGCAATCTCTCGCAGCTCCTCCTCCACTGCCTTGCCCACACCCACAGCGAACATGACGATCCCTGCAGGCCAGGGACACCCAGAAGATTCCTGAAGCCTCAGGAAAGCTGCCCTCCCGCATCCAGCCCAACCCCTGCCCAATCAGCAGTGTGCAAGCCCACCTTCCTCCTTAGCGCGTGCCGCCCACACGGAGATGTCATCCTGGGAACGGCCATCCGTGAAAACCAGGCCGACTCGAGGCACATTGAGGACACGGGGCCGTGCGCCCTGCGCCTCGGAGAAACTGTGCTCCACCATGTGGCGCAGCGCCAGCCCCGTCATGGTGCCGCGCTCCATGTACTCCACCGCCAGCACTGCCTGCTTCACCTCCGCCGCGGTGCCATAGCGGCCCAGGGGGAACTCTGTGCGCACGCGGCTGGAGAACTGTACCAGCCCGATGCGCGTGCCCTCGGGGGACACATCCAGGAAGTCCACGATCTGATTTACAAAGCGCTTCACCAGCTCGAAGTTCTGCGGGCGGACACTCTTGGAGCCGTCCACTAGCAGAACGAGGTCCACGTGTCCTTCCCGGCACCCTGCTGGACAAAGGAAGTTTGGTTAGAGACGCCAGATCCTTGACTAGCAATAGACATCTACTCATGTAGTCATTCATTTACAAACACGTTTTGTAGAACTGATGCCATTTACTGAACCCTTGCTGTGCCCAGCTGTATGCTAAATTGAAATCTTTATCATCATATCTGCTTGATAGTCCTTGACATTTATTGAGCGCTTAGCACAAACCAACCATTCTGCTAAAAGCCTCTCTTCTTAAGTAACCTCAATAGCCAACAGCAATAATAACTACTATAGCTAACAATCTACTATGTATCAGACACAATTCTAAGCATTGTAGATTAATAATAACATTAACAAAAGCATTCACTGATGGCTTGCCAGGTGTCAGGCACTGGGCCAGGTGCTGTGTATATTTTCTCAATACTCCCAGTAACCTTGAGAATTATCAAGTTGAGGTTCTGAAGGCTAAAGTGATTATCTCAGATTCCATAGATAATAGTGCCTGAGCCAGGACTTCACACCAGGTTTGTCGGACCCCAAAATCCCTGCTGCTAATCACTCTACAATGTTGCCTACTCTCTTCTGAGCCAGGAACTTTGATTGGTCCTGATTCATGAGGAAACTATCCGTGATCCATGAGGAATTCAGGCATGCCATCTGCTTCAGATAAAGGGTCCTAAATGGGGCATGAAGGGAGCCTAACGTAGTAATCACTCTTCCTGGAGCTTTTGAAGAAGGCTGCCTGGAGATGATGACTTTGGATTTGGTCTTTGTTTTGGACCGAGTGACTATACCCTGTGTCCCAAAATTCATATGCTGAACCCTGTCGTCTACTGTGGTAGTCTTAGGAGGCAGAGTCTCTGAAAGCTCGTTAGAATTCGATGAGGTTAGCAGGGTGGACCTTGGTTTGTCCCTTCATGTGAGGGCACAGTGAAAAGACTGAGTCAAAGGCAGGGCTCAGCAGACACAGTATCTGCCAGCACATCACTCTTGGACATCTCAGTGTCTGGAACTCTGAGAAGTAAATGTTCAAGCGCCTGCCAAGGTTTGGGTATGGCTTCTTTCCCAAAGTTCATGCTCTGGAAGCTTGGGCCCCAGGGTGACAATATTGAAAGGTATTGGAACCTCTAAGCAGTGAGGCCTAGTGGAGGTAATTAGGCCCTGAGGGTGCCACACTAGGAAGGGTTTCATGCGCAGCTTGAGGGGGTGAGTTAGGTCCCAAGGGACTGAATTAGTTACCATGGTGATGGGCCGTTATAAGACAAGGCAATCCCATGGATTCTTCCATACACTCTCTTACCATTCTTGCCCATGCTCCCAATTCATGATGCTTTGGCCATGGGGCCCTCACTAGAAACCAAAAAGATGCCAGTGCCATTTTTTTTTTTTTTTTTTGGTACCGGGGATCGAACTCACAACCTCATGCTTGCAAGGCAGGCGCTTATGCTGTTGAGCTAAATCCCCAGCCCAATGCCATATTCTTGAGCCTCTAGACCTATAACCTAAATAAATTCACTTTTCTTTCTAAAACACCCAGTTTCAGGTATTTTGTTATAGCAACATGAAACAAAGATAGCAAATCAGTCTATGGTACTTGGTCATGTCTTAAAGGGTAATGAGGAGAATGTGAAGGCAGAGACATTCTAGAAAATAGGAGCAGCATGTGCAAAGGCACGGAGGAGAACAGCAAACAGCAAACAGGAGAACTCTGTCCTGGCAAGCTCTCAACACACTGAAGAAGGGGTCAATATGATAAATATGTTCAAGTGTGGGAAGGGAGAGGCTGAGAAGTTGGCTGAAGCTCAGTTGTGCTGAGCTAAAAAGGTAGTTTATAATGTAGTTTATAATTTTTTACCACAATCCACAGTGAAAAAATAAAGATAATAATATACATATGATGCACTTCATACGCTCACACATAACTACATGAGCTTTGTGAAACAATAATACTCTTTCTATCAACAGGAAACCATTTTCCTTTCCACTCTTTTTTTAAAAATGCTTTTACCCAGTAATTTGAGTTCATTATCAACTAATGTGATTGTGTTCACCATTCGAAAAACTCCTGGATAAGACATTTGATCTCTCCTGTGGAGTCACTGGTGTGCTACAGAAGGATTCTGAGCAAAGGAATAATGTGATCAACTATGGATTTTTAAATTAACCCTGCGTAGAGGATAAGCAGGAGAGAGGAGTCGGGAGAAAGCAACGGAGGCGGCACAGCACACCCTTCAGCAGACTGCACACATATTCACACCGCATCCCTAAATGACAGCATGGCCAAAGCAGGGTACTCAGCAAGAGGGCAACGGAGCAGGGACAGACAGAATCCCTCCCACCACCACTCACCATTGCAGGTCTTGCCGTCGGCCTGAAGTTGCTGCCCCTCGGGGCACAAGCAGCGGTAGGAGAGGCCCTCGCTCACACACTGGAACTCACAGCCATGGTCTACACCATTGCACAGGTCCCTAACTTAAAGGAGAGACACAGCAGGATAAGTCAGGGTGGACCTCACCAGCATGAGTGCCTACCCCTCCCCACAAATGCAAAGGACCCCTCTTTACCCTGACAACTCTTCCCATCCTGCAGCAGGTCATAGCCCGCCAAGCAGTGGCACTGGGGCCCTGCAAGGGTGCTAACACATTCATGCTGACAGCTGTGATTCCCAAAGCTACAATGGTCAAAGACTGGGCGAAGAAAAAAAAAAAAGCAAGATGTTGCTTCTGACTGGAGCCATCCGAGGCCTCAATCCAGGATGCTAGTTTGGAGAGGAGGGTTTTGGTGGGTACAGGAATGGAGGAGTTACCAACTCACCCTTGCAGCTCCTCTGGTCTTGCTGGAGTACAAATCCAACTCGGCAACGACAGAAATAGGAGCCCGGGGAATTGATGCAGTAGTGCTCACAGCCATGGGTCCCTCCAGCGCATAGGTCAATGGCTGAGAAGATACAAGGTCAGCCTTTGCCCAAGACTGTACTTCTCAGCTCCAGCAGCGTGAGCACCTGAGGAGCTTTTTAAAAATACATATGCTGGGTCCCAACTGCAAAGATCCTGATTAATTAGCCTGGAATGGTACCCAGGCACCTGTAATTTCTGTATTTATAAGTCTCCCTGCTCCAGGGCCAGATGATCCTTCCAACTCAAACCCTAGACACATTCCAGAGCCAGCACGCTCTTTACAGAACTAGGAATAAGAATGACAGTCCGCAGTTGTAGAAGACAGAGAAGGACAAGGCACGGCCACTTTACCTATAGGAGCCTATCAGAGCCTGTCGGAGCCTGTCTATTTTTCCATCTGCAGAATGGGAATATAATGGAAGAGACCAACTACCACTTACAGCTCCCTTCTGAGAAAGGAAGACGCTGGACTGGGTTTGGACGTGGAAAGACAGCCTAGAGCTGAGCTGGAAATAGGGACTGAAAGGTAAGACTTGCCATGTGTGTGTGTTGGGGGGAGAATTTGGAATTCCTGGAAAAAAGATAGGAGCAGAGGGAAAAACTGAGGGCATGAGAGATGCCGTAAAAGATGAATAAATGACTGAGGGCTTGTCGGAACAAAAGTGTCTAATATGCAACTATAAATAATGTTTTTTTTCTCTTTTTTATGGGTATTTTTGACTTTATAAGTACAACTCACATCTCTGTCCACTCTGGTCTTTAGTAGAATGGACATATGCACATGCACACCCTTCTATTTTACATTTACATAAGAGTGAACCAAAGAACAGGCTGATTTATACACCTAGAATAGCTGGGCGTAGTAGCACACACATATAATTTCAGCACTAGGTAGGCTGAGGCAGGAGGATCTCTGTGAGTTCAAGACCAGCCTGAAATGCACAGCAAGACCCTATCTCAATATATATATATATATATATATATATATATTCATAACTTTAATAAATGCAGCAGAAGGTAAGCCTTTAGTGAATTCCTGGAAATCTTGCAATGAAAGTTGAATATTCATAATAATCAAATAAGAATTCAAGTCAATCATAAATTTCTTTTTTTTTTTTTTTTTTGGTACAGGAAATCAAACCCAGGGCCTCATGCTTGCCAAACAGGTGCTGTGCCACTGAGCTACATTCCCAGCCAATCACAAGTTTCTAAAAACAAGCTGACCCCAGGTGTCATCTGGTTATTGGGGTCACATGATATCTTTTTCCAGATTGCTGTGAAGCTGAGAGATGGTACGTGGAATGCTCCCAACACAATACCTGATAAGTAACCTTGCACTCAATAAATGGTGGCAAACACAATCACAGAAGTAAGTAGACGCTCACACACGCAAAAGTGCACAAGCAAGGTATCATACACCATAGCTTGATGACAAAGATGAAGACAAAAGTGAAGAGCCAGGCCTTGAAGTATTTGCAGGGCAGGGGGAAGCAGCCAGGGCAGCCCAGATGAGTGGAAATAAGCAGTGTGTCAGGGGCGATCGACGAAACTGAAGATCCCAGCAGTAGTAGCTAAGTAACAAATATGTTTCTGGGAGACAGAAACAAGTTTGGAAGGTAGTTTGGAGACTGGATTTGGAGACTGGATTTAAAGGAAGTAGAAAAGACTGTAGAGAACACACTTAACTGGGCAGAGGGACACCAAGATTCCTAGCCCTGGTCCCACAAAGGACCTCCTCTGTCTTAGACCTATAAACTAAAAGAAAAAGGGCTTTTACTTGCAAAGACCCTCCCAAACGTATTGCCAGAGTAATGGGGAGCCAAAGAAGGTTCAGGAGCAGTGAGATTTCAGGGCAGGGATAGCTCTCACCCAAACACCTCTTCTTATCTGCTGCTAGTGTGTAACCAGAGTTGCAGGCACAGTAGAATGTTCCCGGAGCACTGACACACTGGTGCTGGCAGCCATGTCCCCACTCCGCACACGGGTCCTTCCCTGAGGACACACACAGCACTAGAATGAGCAGGGGACAGACGGGCAGAAGCCTCCAGCACGAAAGAGCTGAGTAGGGATGGGTCAGAGGCAGGCACCACGTTCAAGTATGTGGGGTGTCAGTCCCTGTGGCTTAGGGTGCAAACGGGGACACAGAACTAGATGTGCCCATGGGTAGGGCAAGACCACAGAAGGCCAGGGACGGTTCAGGGAGAAGTGTAAACTACGGTGGGCCAAATAACACAAAATGAGACTAGCACAGATCTTGCAGCGTTTATGGAGAGTTGAGGTGAGGAGACGCCATGCCCGGATGGGCGGGGCATGACCTCTGTAACAGACTGCTTTAAACTTTGAGTAAGGATGATCTAGTGTCTTGTTTTGTTTTGGTTTTGTTTTTGTTTTGTTTGGTCGTTTGTTTGGTACGAGGAATCGAACTCACGACCTCACACTTGCCAGGCAAGCATTTGCACCGCTGAGATAAACCCCCAGCAGGGTGATCCAGTTTTGCAGGCATGTCTTGAGTTTGACACTAAGCTTGTGATAAATCGCAGCCCTTCGTCCTGTAGGGCAGGACAAGAAAAATGTCGCTCCTTGTCTACAAGCCTAAGAAAAGGTGTCCGGAGCACACCTTTGACTGACTCAACTCCACCTGGTGGGCAGAGTAAGGCTGGACCTGCCCGGAGGGGAATCCAAAGGGCGTCCCCTTAACTCACCGCAGAGTCGCCCCTGGAACTGCAGGCCAAAGTCCTGGATACGGTCAAAGGATTCCACGAGGAAGACGTGCTCGTCCAGTGGGGGTGACGCCATGGCGCGCAGGGAGCCCACGTCAGCCCGCTGCACCCCGACCGCGTAAATTTCAATGCCGCGGGCGCGCGCTTGCGCGGCCACCTCGGCCACGCGGTCTTGGGGCCGCCCGTCCGTGACGATGACCGCGACGCGGGGCACGCGCTCCTCCGGCGGGCGCGCGCCCTCGGCCTCGCTGAAGGCCACGTTCATGGCGTACTGGATCGCCAGGCCGGTCATGGTGCCCTGCGCTAGCGGGACCAGGTCGCGGATGGCACGCTCCATGTCCTCGCGGCGGGCGAAGGCTCTGAGCGGGAAGACGCTCTGCACTTGACTCGAATACTGGATCACGCCAACGCGCGTGGCGTTGCGCCCCACGTCCAGGCTGCGGAGGAGGCCCACCAGGAACTGCCGCATCGTCTCGAACTCAAAGGGGCGCACGCTGCGGGAGCTGTCAATCACGAAAACCAAATCCAGGGGCCCGGTATGGCACCTGGGTCCTGCCGGGTACATCACAGAGGACATTGTTAGGACGACAAAGCCTTACCTCCTAGGAAAACCCACCTCTTGCCCAGAGAAACTCTCTCCCAGAGAAATGCTCTCCAGACAGCACAGCGCCCCCTACAACGCTGACCTGACAAGCGCAAGTTTGATACCCTCACTCATGCGGCATTGCTGAGAACCCAGGCTAGGCCTTTTCACAAGTTCTGCACCTACAGCTCTGAGAGGTATTGGAGGAAGGTGTTATTATTAAGGATGGAGCGAGGAGGAAACGTCCCAAGTACAGATAGCAATAGGAGCCAGGCAGGCAGAATGAATGAATGCAGTGGTTGGATTAGGACTGTGGACAGTGAAAAAGCCTATGTCCCTTCTACTCTGGGCAGCTCCTGCAAAATGTCACCAGATGATCACATGGGCTGGATGTTAGCAGTCCTTGAATTTTTCAAGAGAAGTCCCAAATCGAGACTTTTATGTGAAAGTTGATATTTCCTTGTCGTCAATTAAAAAATTCAAAATCAAACACTGCATATCTTGTCCTGCATCAACCCAAAACTAAGCCACATCCTACCGGTGAGGAGACCCACAGAAGAGAAGTGGGAAACTCAAACCCAGCCATATGTTCAAAAACCCTTGTTTTTCTCTCCCCTGCAGGCCTGGCCTGGCTGCTTCCGCTCCCCTCCTCCCCCTCCCCCCTCCAGCTGGTGAGGGCTGGGCCACAGCTCACCTGTAGACTGGAGCTGGGTTTCCCAGGGCTGGAGAAAGAATAGCAACAAAGCCAGTGGCCAGCACAGAAAGCCCGTCATGGTGTCTGAGGGTCAGAGAATGGAATCGGCTGGAGATGTCGGAACCTGAAGAAGGAAGGAAATCAGTGAAGAATAGAGCACTTATTCTGGAGGATGGGCACTTGGAGGGGAGCGGCTCACGGGTTTATTTTACTAAGCTATTTTTGTGTGTTCAAAATGTCTTACACTGGGGCGATTCACAAAAATGTCATCACACTGAGATTGCTGGGAAACACAAGAGATTCTCTTTGGAACCGCAGAAGGATTTTGCTGAATTGAAAAATAATATAAACAACAACAACAAAAAGGTAGGGGCTGGGGATTTAGCTCAGCAGCATAAGCGCCTGCCTTGCAAGCAGACAGTCGTGAGTTCAATACCCTGGTACCGTAAAAAGGAAAAAGACAAAAAAAAAAAAAAAAAAAAAGGTAACATCCAGCCTTTGGGAAGAAAAGCGCCTTTTCTAATGCTGGGTACAAACTAAATGCTTTGGCATTTAATCCTCATCGATTCTGCCGTTAAGGCTGGAGTTCCCTTGTACAGATGAGGAAACTGAAGCTTACAGAAGTGAAGTGTCCACAGTCACACAGCAAGGAAGGGGCGCGGCAGGTTAGGATCGCACGCCGCTCTGGTTCTGGGATCCAGCGAGCGTGCTCTGTGCTCTCTGCTCCCACCAGGCCAGTGTCTGAGACAGAAGCTGGTCCCATCTCTGCCCCTCCCCTCTGCACACAGGAGCTTCTGTGCGGCTGTCTGTGTAGCCCTCAGCCCAGCCCCTATATTCAGGCACGCACCGCCCACCCAAAGGCGGCAAAGAAGGACTGCGTCAAGTGTAGATCTGGTAGGGCAGTGAGTGGTGCTATAATCCACCAAGCCTTGAAGGCCAGATTTGCTACCTGGGTTTTCTGCCGGCTCTCGGGAGAGGCCGCCAGGGGGCGCCCGTCTGGATGTGGCCGCGGCCGCGATGTAGTCTGGGAAATCCACACCTGCCCAGCAGGTGTCTCTGCCCAGAGCAAACAGGGGGCTGGGAGCCCCAGGGCCTTGGAGATAAGGTCTGTCCAGCATATATCCAAGCGCAGGTCGGGGTGCTGAGGTGCGCAGGGTGCCCAAGACGGTGGCATTGGACGCGCCCAGAGGGTGGTGAGCAAGTGCCCAAGGCCTCCCAGAGCGGCCATGGACCCTGGCAGGGCAGCAGGTGAGCATTCACCCTCCTGCAGACCCTTGCGATGTCCCTTGCGTATGACAGAAGGTCCCCCATTGTACAGATGGGAAAGTGAAGGCCCAAAAAGTCAGGCCACTAGAATTTGAGACTCCTGGGGCGCCTTCTCCCTCCTGAGCTGCCTGGCTTTCTGGTTCCTAACAGGAGTCACTAAGCCTCTTTTCCTTCCATTTGCTAGTCTACTCCCCGGGCCCTGGGTTGAGGCTGTTACCATTTTTCTGTTGCTGTTTCTTGGCAGAGCCAGCCTCCCCTAACCCACCACAGCCCCGCCCTGCCCCCCAGTTCCGTGAATGAGCCTATTCTGAGTAAGGCCCTGCCTGTCGCTCGCCCCAGGCAGGCTTCCTGTCCAGGATTTTTCTCCCCCTTCTCCTTCCTCCTAGGAAAGGAACAAAAATCCCTCTGGCAGGGCCTGTCGTGGGAGGGTGACTAAGCCAGATGTGCCCGCTGCTGGTGGAGGTGGACCTGCACCAAATGCTTTCCCTACCTTGGGCCACAGCCTGGGCCAGCGCCCTGGGATAGCACACGGGTTAAAGGTGGAAGGGGCCTTTGCCATGCCTTACCCCTTTCTGGCAAAAGCCATTGGGCTCCCTAATACTGATTAAGGCCCCCCATATCCTGCTCCTGACCTAAATCAACACCTACTTGAGTCTCTGCTTCATCCTGGGAATCCTAGAAAGTTCATAGGCGAACTCTGCCACCATTCCTGCCCTTTCAGTTTACAGAAGGAGCCAGGTCCAGAGCAGGTAATGGGTCTTCACTCAGCGGGGTGGCCCTGGCTGAGCCTAGAGCCCCAGACTCTACAGAAGTAAACCCTTGGGTTAAATAGAAAGTTTGCAATGCTCTTTGGTTAGGCAAAGTGGACTGAGAGGGGGGCAGAGTTGACCCAAGAATGAACACCTTGGGGAAGTGCCTGAGGCCTGGAAGAAGTTTAGGGGAAAAGCCCCGCTTTTGCCAGGGGTTCTATCTGGGAAGGACCCCACAGAAGAGGAAAAGGGAACTGCCATCAGTTGAGGCCACCAGAGGTGTTGCTTCTGCAGTAAATAGACCTCTGGTGGGGCTTGTCGCCTGCCCACCTGCAGACTCCTCAGCACCCCCAGGCCCTTTGACTCACCTGAGCCTGCAGGACAGGTCGGAGGCGCGGCTGCAGAGCAGAGCAGACGGGCAGAGCCTCCCGGGCAGTTGGACCAGGTAACGGGGTGGGCAGCGTGCCCTAGGTGGGGACTGCCAGACAGCTGGAGCAAGCAGAGGCGGCGGCCGCATTTAACCCAGGGCTGGCGATGGGGAGGGGAACGCGGGCCGCGACCCCTCCCCCTGGCGGGGAGCGATCCCCCTTCCTCTGAAGACCGGGGCGGAGCAAGCGCGGCGCCCCCAGCTCCTGCCACCCTTGGAGCTGCAGACCGTGAGCTGCGGGGCCAGAATCCGGCTACAGTGGGAGAAAAGGCGGCGACACTGCCCCTGAGGAGAGCCCCAGGAGGCGGGGCAGTCCTGCTTTGGCTGTCCACAGGGTCTGGCCGGCTTTCGAGGGCCCGCCTGACTACAATGTCCACTCCAGGAGGGAAGAGAGGCTGGGACTGGGGTCCTGCCAAAAGTATATAGGGCTTCAAAGGACACGGGGGGGGGGGGGGATCACAGCTTTCCTCAGGCTCCAACCTACTAATTCCACAAATCTATGCCACAAATCCTCCTTTGCACGGTCTCCGAAACTGTGCAGGCTTTGTGCACACCCACCTTTCCCCATCAAAATCCCCAGGCTGAGAAGTCACCAGATGTAGAGACTCTGACCACGCGGTACCTCTGAGGGGTCAATGTAATGATTCCCTGTAATCGAAGAAAGCCCATCCTTTGCCAGGCATGGGAAATTTCGCACACCTGTAATCCCAGCACTCAGGAAGCTGAGGCAGGAGGCCCGCCTGGGCTACATAGTGAGTTCAAGGCCAGCATGAAGTACATAGCAAGACCTTGTCTTAAAGAAAAAAGAAAGAAAGAAAGCCCACCCAGCAACAGGCCTCTTCTTCTCCAACAGAGAAGTGTTGCTTTGGCCCTGGAAAAACTTAGATGTTCCCCATCCTTGGGACTTGGCTTAGGGATCCTTTCATGTTTGTAGGCCTCTGCCCACAGGAGGTGAGAGCCCCCGGGGCCTGAATCCAGTGAAGGTTGTTTGCCCTTGGCATTTCCCTAAAACCAGGAAGTTTAATACCAATTTCTAACTCTCCGTCCCAGGGCCAACACAGGTGCAGCCTTTGTATCACCACTGTCCAGACTGCATGGGCAGAAAGCCAGAGCCAGAGAATGGCACCTGGGTGGACCTAGTGGGCTCTGTGCAGGCTTCAGGCAACACCTCAAAGCCCAAATATTCAGTCCCGTCCTTCGCCTAACCCTGGGGGAGGCAGAATGCAGAGCTGCCCCTCCCGCTGCTTCCTTTCACTCAATCTGAGCTGGGGCTCTCTGCAACCTCCACCCTTGACTCACCCTGAGCTGCCCGCCCCGTGCCCAGCTCATCCCCAGAGTGCACCCCCGCACTGAGGGAAGGAGTGCGCAGCTGCCTGCAGCAGCGGTGCCAGCAGACTGTGCGGATCCTGCACGCCAAGGTGGCCCAGAAGTCCTACGGAAATGAGAAGCGGTAGGTGCTCAGCATTGCCTCCGGGGCTGTCCTACCTTCAGCCCGTGTATCCATCTGCCCTCCTCTTCCGAGGCCTCAGAGCTGAGAGCTGTTGGCTGACCAGGCAGGGGACCTGTTCCTCAGCCAACGCCAGCCCCTACTTTGGTCTTTGGCAGAAGCTCCTTGGGGTTCTCTTGTCTTCATACATTCCCTTGTCCATTATTCATTCATTCAGCTATTTACTGGGGGCTTACCACGTGCTGGGCTCTGTGGTCACTGCTGGGCCCTGGGCATACGGACAGACAGAGTCCCTGCTCTCGCGGCATTTTTACTGTACCATGGATGAGGCAGACAGTAACTCCTATCAGCAAAAGAGGTTTTTTTCAGAGGATGATGCGAGCTGGAAGGAAAGAGAACAGGGTAATGTGATATAAGCCAGAGAGGTGGAGTACTTTAGCTTGATATGTCTGGGAGGTCAAAGAGCCTTTTTAGAAGTGACATCTGAACTGAGACTTGAGAGCTGAGAATGTAACTCAGTGGTAAAGCAAATGCTTTGAACTGAGACTTCAATGGTAGATGGAGCTGGACATTAAAAAAAAAATCTAGGACAAGGATGTCCAACTAGAAAGGACAAAAAAAAAAAAAAAAAAAAAAAAAAAGCAAAGACTTTGACCTGTGCTGGCTAGGCCTGTTTAGTTGCAAAAGAAGTAAATGTGACTAGAATTAGAGGAGGAGAAACAAGTTATAAGAAACAAACTGGAGAATTAAATATATTAAGAACTGGAATCTTAAACTACAGAAGAATTTCAAGAAGAGACATAATACAATTTGACTCTTTTTTTTTTTTTTTTTGTCTTTTTCCTTTTTATCGGTACCGGGGATTGAACTCACGACCGACTGCTTGCAAGGCCGCTGAGCTAAATCCCCAGCCCCTTGACTCATTTTTTAAAACAACTTTCGCTGCTTTATGAAAAACAAATTAGAAAGGGGTGGAGCAGCCACGGGGAGACCCGCTGAGAGGTGATACAGTTGTAAAAGGAATGGTTAGGCCAGGCGGTGGCACAGGTCTGTAATCCCAGCTCCTTGGGAGCTAGGCAGAAGAATCGAAAGTTCAAGGCCAGCCTGGGCAATTTAATGGGAGCCAATCTTGAAATAAATAAAAAGGGCTGTAGCTGTAGCTCAAAGTTAGAGCGCCCCTGATTGCAATCCCCAATAACACACACACACACACACACACACACACACACACACACGCACACACACACACACACACACACACACACACACACACGCACACGCACGCACACACACACGCATGCGCACGCACACACGCACACACACACATGCACACTAGGTTACACAACCAATGGTTTCAGATCGTTTTGAAGGTGGAGTAGACAGGACTTACTGATAAGTATAAAAATATGAAAGTCTGGATGTTACCGGGGTCACAGTCATGGATGTATCTAGAGGTAAGAGGGAGAGGAATCAAGGGTTGCGTGGATTTTATGCTAACCTCGAGAAGCTTGCGAGATAGCTAAGTGGCAATGGACATTTGAACCCAGCCCTCGCACGTCTCCCCAGGTTCTTCTGCCCCCCACCCTGTGTCTACCTCACCGGTCCCGGATGGAGGGTGAAGCCAGTGCAGGGCCAAGGTGAGGCAGCTCCTAGGCCTGCTGGCCGTGGACCTCTGAGGGGAGGAGCCGGGAGAGGCCGGGCGGCTGGTGGGCTCAGTCTCGCTGCGCCCCCTGCCGGTGACCGCTCAGCTTGCTCGGCGCCTGAGCCTCCCCATCCCCGAGCCAGCTCGCGCCCTTTGCAGCCCTCCAGGCAGGGGAGACCGGGGTCACCGTCTGCGGTTACATGGGGCTGGACGGCGCGTCCGGCAGCGCTGCCGAGACGCAGAAGTTGAATTTCGAGGAGCAGCCGGACTCCAGGGTGAGCGAGCATGGGAGAAGGCCCGGTTCTTGCTCCCAACCCTGCCTCTTCCTTGGAGCTGGGGCTCCCCCTAGTCTCCTCTAGAGGTCAAGAGACGCGGGGAGGCCAGGCTGTGCCTTGAGGCTGAGCCCGAGACCAGGCTTGCAGGAGCGTCTCCGCCCTCGACGGGGCGGACGTTGGGGAGGTTGGGTCCTCTGCGAGCTGAGGCCTGGGATGAGACGGGCCCGTCCCCGCGAGCCCGCTAGGAATTCGGTTGTGCCAAGACTCTGTACATCTCGGACGCGGACAAGAGGAAGCACTTCCGACTGGTGCTCCGCCTGGTGCTGCGAGGGGGCCTGGAGCTGGGCACCTTCCACAGCCGCCTCATCAAGGTCATCTCGAAGCCCTCGCAGAAAAAGCAGTCGCTGAAAAACACCGACCGTGAGCTGGTGGGGGGAGGGGATTTAGGGGGATGTAAAAAGGGGGGGGGGGCTGGACCAATGCAGGACCCTGTGCGGGCGGGGCGGGGCCATTGAAACCTGGAGCTGGAGCCTAGGGGTGGGGTCGGAGTGAGAGGCAGAGTCTGAACCCAAAGAGGAGTGGGTCTGAGTGGGTGCGATGGGACACACAAGAAGGGAGCAAAAGCCAGGAAAGGGACGCAGAAACTGGATGGTGAAGTGAGGGACGATAATGGGGGATGGGCTGAGAGTGAGGCTTAGTGGTAAAGCAAGTGCTTAGCAGAGGTTGGACGCTGCGTTCAACCTCCAGGCCCAGGAAACCAAAATGACCGTAAAGAGCAGAAGGAATTCCGTTTAAATAGACTCCTTGTTGTATGCCTGGCTCAGTGCTAGACGCTGGATCTCCATAAAATAAGAGCAGGACCTAGCAAGTAACTCAGTAGCAGAACACTTGTCTTAGCTTGCACGAGGCCCTGGATTCCCCAGCATCACTCTAATAATAGTAGTAGTAATAATAATAATAATAGAAATAATGCTGCCAGGCATGACGGCGCTGTATCACAGTACTCAGGAGGCTGATGCAGGAGGGTTGCCACAGTTTGAGGCCAGCCTGGGCTACATAGTAAGTTCAAGGCCAGCCGTGACCAAGGCCAGCCAAGACTGGGTCTTAAAAAAAACCAAACCAAAACAAAACAAACCCCCAAAACCCAATAAATACATAAATAATAGCAGATGTCTGTTCTAGAGGAAGGTATAGCCTATCAGGGAAGATACACATTGCAGATTAAAGAAGTCATTTGAGATAAGTAGTATTCTGGATGTCAATCATGGGGGAGGAGGGCTCAGGAACAATGATAACACCAACAGCCCCTCACTAGAAGGCAAGGAGACAGGGTGGGAAGGGACTTTCTTTTTTTTTTTTTTTTGCAGTTTTTTTTTTTATCAGTACCAGGGATTGAACTCACAACCACCTGCTTGCAAGGCAGGTGCTTATGCCGCTGAGCTAAATCCCCAGCCTGGAAGGGACTTTCTTAGCGAAAGTCTCTTCTACCCTCTGAGGTAGGTAGTATTATTGTCCCTATGTGGTAGGTAGATGGGGAAAATTGAGATTTTAAATGTTCATTCACATAAGAAAAAGTAGGACCTATCACATTCCAGGTGACCTGCCCAAGACTGCCCACCTGGGATGCGGCCAAGCCAGGAAATTCCTTGAGTCAGGGTGACTCCAGAGCCTGGCTCCTACTCCGTACCACATGTACTTTATTTTTTGAGACAGGGTCTTGCTGTGTAGTTCAGGCTGGATTTGAACTCTCTGTGTAGCCTTGGCTGGCCTGAAACTCACAGCAATCCTCTTGCCTTAGCTTCTTAAATGCTATAATTAAAGGCATGAGTCACCATACCCGGCCACACTTTCTGTCTGTTGCAAAGCCTGGGAAGTATTCCAGACCCAAAGAGTGTAAGGGCTGGCCCTTGGTACCAGGGAGGGGCCGGGCAAGAGTAGGGCACAGTGTGACACTGAGCAAATATTTTGGAGCCCAATATTTGAATCCTGCTCTACAACTTGGTAGCTGTGTGACCTTTAGAAGGTTGAACTTTTTTCCCCTGGCTAGTACTGGAAATTGAACCCAGAGACTGCACTGAACTACATCTCCACCCTTTTATTTTTTATTTTGAAACAAGATCTCTCTAAGTCACTAAGTTGCCCAGTCTGGGCTTCAACTTGCAATCCCCCTGCCTCGGCCTCCCAGAGTGCTGGGATTACAAGTGTGGACCACCGTGCCAGGCACAGGTTGCTCTCTTAAGTGGAAATAATTTTGTCTACCTTATAGGGTTGTTGAGAGAATTAAAGGACAAAATATGCATAAAGCATTTAGAAAAGTACCTGGCACACAGTAAGTGCTAGCTACTATTCAGTGGACAGGGACTTCAAGTAAGTATAAATGAGCACCTACAGTGCATCCAACACTGTAAGAGAAGAGAGGACAATAACCCGTCCATTGCCATCTCCATAAGTGGCCAAAGCGCAATAAGAAAGTAAAGCAGGGGCTGGAGGTTTAGCTCAGCGGCATAAGCGCCTCTCTTGGAAGCAGGCAGCGTGAGTTCGATCCCCGGTACCGATAAAAAGGAAAAAGACAAAAAAAAAAAAAAAAAAAAAAAAAAGTAAAGCAGTAGCTTTGAGTGTACAATGTTTGAAGCCAGAACAGATAAATGATAAGCTCCTCAAACAATGCACAGCTGTTTCACACGACATGGCTTTGCTACAGCATCCCCCAAACAACTCCTGCCTGCTTCATGATCCCCTCTGAGTGTAACTTCTTCCAAGAAGGCCTCCTTATTGCAACCCTCATCACTTCAAACTGGCAGTTTAGATTTACATACCTGAAACTGCAGTCTCTTCCAGAGCACGGTAGGCCTAACTCACACATCAGTGCCTAGCGTGATGCCTGCCCCAAAGTAGCTCAAGCAGCGTGCAGTAGCAGGCAAGGCACAGAAGCAGGACAACAGCACCAAATAAGCAGCTGGGAGATATGAGCATCCAGCGGTCCACACAAACCAGACTGGGGCATAGCACAGAGGACGCAAGATTGTCCGGGAGCCCGTGTCCCGAGCCAGGGCCCTGATTCCTCCTTCTCTCGCAGTGTGCATATCATCGGGCTCAAAGGTCTCCCTCTTCAACCGCCTGCGCTCCCAGATGGTGTCCACTCGCTACCTCTCTGTGGAGGACGGGGCCTTTGTGGCCAGCGCCAGACAGTGGGCTGCCTTCACGCTCCACCTGGGTAATGACCCCAGCAGGCACGGTGGGCCACTCCACATGGGTCAGCTTATTTGCTCCTCTCCCAGCTCCCCGAGAAAGGTCAACTCACCCCTGTAGCTGAGCTCAAAAACTAAGACTCACCCACAATCCCAGCGAGAAAGTGAGTGACCCAGCTATTCTGATCCCAGTGTCCCTGCGCTTTCCCCTTATACCAAGCATCTTCCCCAGGAGGCAGACATCTGTGAGCACGGTGCCTCACAACCTGTCTCCCCATCAGAAAGCCCTAATGTGTCCCAGAGGGCTGGTCTTTCCCACAAGGCCTATTCATGGTGTGAGATGAAGCCAAAAGAAGGCAGGGTTGAGGGCAGAAGATGGGGCTCTTAAAACCTTTATCTGTTTCTCTCCTTCACCCCAGCTGACGGACACTGCTCTCAAGGGGACTTCCCACCTCGAGAGGGCTACGTCCGATATGGCTCCCTGGTGCAGCTTGTCTGCACAGTCACGGGCATCACACTACCTCCTATGGTATGAGCAGGGACAGCACACCTGCAGGGCTCCCCCTAGATCCCTGCAAAGGGTGTGACCCATGTGCACAGGGCTGGAAGGCGAGGCCCCAAAGCCTGAAGACAGCTGTTCTCCCTCTGGGGATACTTGGTGATTCCTAGGACTCTTCTTGTGTCCACATGGCTATCGGAGTAGCTGAGACTGGCTGGGAAGGCAGCTTCAGGGCACCCAGGCACCATGGCACTGTGCTTCCTGCCACCCTTCTGTTGCAGATCATCCGCAAAGTAGCCAAACAGTGTGCACTCCTTGATGTGGACGAGCCTATCTCCCAGCTGCACAAGTGTGCCTTCCAATTTCCAGGTGGACCTCCAGGAGGGGGTGGCACCTATTTATGCCTTGCCACAGAGAAGGTGGTGCAATTCCAGGTGAGCAGGGTCTACCAGCACCAAGCATCCCAAAAGGTAGAGAGCCACAGAATGTAAAACCGTTGCCATGGTGATTGCTGCTTACTGAGCAACACTGCCTACTGTGGGAGGTCAGAATCGTGGACTATTGGGACAAAAATGTAGAAAATAATAAATGTTATTATTAAGCAATAATCAGCTTCATCTCCAAAGAAGCTTAGAATCATACGCTGTTGGGATATAAAATTGTAGAATGCAGATAAAAATTGGAATGGGTGATAGTTTTAAGTATTATTGAAGGAAGCCCATTAGCATGATAGAATACTGAGGTAGAGAATTGTAAAATGTGCAAGATAAGAATTATTATTAAGCAAGCTGTCAAAAGATTACTATTAAGCATGTTAGGCGATAGGACCATAAGATGTAGAAAGCAACAATTATTATTATCATTGGGCAATATTCCTTTTCAATGAATATTAAAGCTGTAGAATGGTAGGGCAAAGAATTGCACAAATTAAAAAAAATAAAATTCTAGAAACCTGGGAAAAGAAGCCCATTAGAGAAACCACACGGGCTGGGGCAGGGGCACACCTGGTAATTCCAATTACCTACGAGGCTGACCCAAGTTGAAGACCAGTTTGGGTAACATAGTGAGACCTTGTGAAAAGGGCTGGGGGTACACTAATGTGAGTGGCCTTGCCTTCAGTCACCAGCTCCAAAGGGGCGCGGGGGGGGGGGGGCAAGCAGCAGGTCCAGGGAGCTTATTCTGCTCTCTTGGTGAGAGAATTTAAAAGTCTGGTCCAAGCTCTGTCGCAGAGCCTAGGACGGAACCTCATGTGGGCCTGATGGGGAAGCCTGAGCACTGTGCACTGCTGCCCGCCAGGGAGGCCGCAGCCCCACCCTCAGATCCTCTCCCAGGCCTCTCCCTGTCCCAAGGAGGCGAACAGGGAGCTGCTCAACGACAGCTCCTGCTGGACCATCATCGGCACCGAGTCCGTGGAGTTCTCCTTCAGCACCAGTCTGGCGTGCACGCGGGAGCCGGTCACGCCAGTGCCCATCATCGGCACCCTAGAGGTGAACCTGGCGCTAGGGGGCGCTGGCGGGCGTGGGGTGCGGGGTGAGGGAGCCAGTCCGCCGCCTCCTGGTCCCCCTTCCCCGCCCCACCTGGCCCCACCCTCCCCCAGCTGAGCGGCGGGGGCGACGTGGCAACGCTGGAGCTGCACGGGGAGAACTTCCACGCGGGGCTCAAGGTGTGGTTCGGGGACGTGGAGGCAGAGACCATGTACAGGTATGGGGCGCGGGGGGCAATCTGAGGTTCCCTGGAGCAGGGGACGAGTCACGACAGTCCCTGCAGCTCCAACCTCCATGCCCCACCCCAGGAGCCCGTGCTCCCTGGTGTGCGTGGTGCCCGACGTGGCGGCCTTCGGCAGCGACTGGCGCTGGCTGCGCACGCCCATCACCGTGCCGGTGAGCCTGGTGCGCGCCGACGGGCTCTTCTACCCCAGCGCCTTCTCCTTCACCTACACCCCGGAATACAGCGCCAGGCCGGGCCCGCCCAGCGCGCCGAAGCCCGCTGATGACGCCGATGCGCTTCTGGAGAGCATCCACCACGAGTTCACGCGAACCAACTTCCACCTCTTCATGCAGACCTAGGAGCTGCCGGCTGCCCCGCAGGCGGGGCGGGGCGGCTTCATTGGGCCGCCCCCTGCTGTCTTCCCCCTCCATTATGAAAGGGCAGAAAGAGGCTCCCCAAAGAAACCTCGTCTTACACGGGGCTTAAGAAGACACCACATGCCTGCCTGGCAAGCATAAGGTTGTGAGTTCAATCCCCAGGACAAAGACAAAAACAAACAGACAAAAGACACAACCTGGAAGACGCCCTGTGTTCAAAATGTGTGTGGTTCTCCTTGTCCACTTCGTCTCACTGCCTCTCAATCATTCAACTGAACTCTACCTTGGTAACTTCCCGGTTGGGTCTATGTGTTCCTGCCCCCATCTCTGTCTAGTTCTCCCTGTCTTTTACACAATATGGCACACTCCAAGAAACCAAACCTGGAGTATTTGTCCTCCAGAGACCTATATCCCCCCTTGAAGAGCTACCATAAGCCCAGAGACAAACATGGGAGCTACAGAACGAGGATCCTAGGGGAACCCAGGCAGAACTTTGGGATAACCGGGTAAAATGCATCAGAAAGAGGGGCTCCCCTGCTTGGAGCCAGCAGACTGAACCTCAGGCTTTCCCTGATGGGCCTGCCTACACTGTGCCTTCTTTGTGCTTTCTATGGAAGAAGAAAAGATAAAGAAACTTCAAACAGGCTCCTTGCATGGTCTATGGGACTCAAGGACACAGATATCATGGGCTCCAGTTCCCTGTACAGCCCCTGATAGAGCAAACTTGTCTGAAATGTGGGTTTAGGGTTCAAGCCTCTGAGCCCTTCTGTGACCTTGGAGGAAGCACCCCCTTCCTGTACAATGCCTTCCCCAGAAGTGGGAAGTCCCATAAGATTTCAGAAGCAGCTAAAAGCAAAAAATTACCAGGCCATGTTTCCCAACAGCCCTTACTCTTTAAACTCTCCAGTCTTGGCAGTCTGAACCCCCCACCCACCCCGCTCCCCCCACCCCACAATGAGCAGCAGGAGAGATGCTTGCTTAAAGCCCATGTGGCCCATGGTGAATCCTGGCTGAGGAATGGTGGGAACATAGTGAATGGGAAAACCCCCAAATGAGTCCCTGCCTCAGGAGGGTTTGCCTCGCTGGTCCTTGGTGGTGCGGAAGCAGGAAGGAAGCTGAGAAGTTTCACAGTGCACCACACGGGCAGCTGGCTTCAAGGGCTTCACAGTTCTGTCTTCCTCAATGCTCTCAGGCATCCTGATGACTCCTGATCCCACCTGGCTACCCCCTGGAAGTCTGTGACTCTCGAAGCTCCAGCCCTTCCCTGTCTCCTGAGTTCTGGCTTGCGGGGCTGTCCTTAGAGATCCTCCTTACTCCTGTCTGAACTCCCCACCAAGGCCTGAGGACTCTATCTGTCCTTCACACTAAAGCATGTGTCTTCCACTCCATTACTGTGCTGTCTCCAGCCCCAGGTTGGATGTCTGTGGGAATCAGGGACACAGAATCATGGGCTCCAGCTGCCTGTACCAGCCTAGTGCAAAATGAAAATATATGACTCCTGTTCAGATAATTTTCAGACAAGATGAGAGATGATGAAGTCAAGTCAAAGCCCTTCTTAACACAGTTCATCATCCCTAAAGCTGGCCCTGCTGCCAGGCTTCCGTCTTGTATTCCATCATGTGACCTCATGGCTTGGGTCAAGGAACTTTATGTATGTGTCTGTTTCCCCTCTAGATTGTAAGCTTCATGTGGAAAGGGGATTTTATCTCTGTGTGTCCGGGAGGACAGACTGCAGTGTCTTGCACATTGAGTTTGTTCTCATTAAATAACTGAATTGGCCAATAATTTGGACAGTGCATGTGCAAAGTGTAACCATCAGGTGGCACTGTTCCCCCTCTAAAGCACTGAGCTTGTTTTATAGACACTGTTGGGGACCTTGATAAGCTCAACTTTTTCCTGTTCTTGGGAATCTTGGGGTTTTATGCACACAATTCTGAATACTGCACTCCCAAGAATTTCCAAACACTTGAAAACTTTTTTTGTGCATTTAGTCTTTTTCCATATTAATCAGCTACCAAGCTGTAAAAATTAGCTATCCAGGCCACTCCACAGATCAATTGGATTGAAATTTCTCAGCGGGAGCCTGAGCAGCTGTGCTGTTGGTAAACTCTCCCATGTGATCCCTGTGAGCAGCTAGGCTTGAGAATCATTGCTCCAGTCCACATTCAAAAAAATTTTTAAATTTATTTGATTGGTTGACGATTGATTGAGACAGGTCTCCTTGAGCAGTTCAGGCTGGCCTTCAACTCACTATGTAGCCCAGGCTGGTCTACTTTGAACTCAAGCTTATCTTCTTGCCTCAGCCTCCTGAGTGCTGGGATTACAGGTGTGTGCCACCACACCCAGCCTCCTGTTTTGCAGATGGGGACACTGAGGCCCTCAGAATAGAGGTCAGGGTCACAGCAGGTTGTTGGCACAACCTGTCCTTGATTTGAATTCTGCACACCTGACACAGTAATGAGGGTAAGATCAAAAGCTCTGTTCCCAAATCTTCCCGTTACTATCTTGTGCTACCAGAGAGCACAGGGAACAAACTAGTATCCTGGTTTAAGTAATGACCTTGGAGGTTCTTGGTCTGTGTGTATGTGGTGGTGGGGGGGGCAGTGAGGTTTTCTGCAAATAAAAACCAGTTATAACTAAGGTGCGGGTAAAACTTCTCAGACGACTTCCTCCCTGGGGAGGATGCAGACTTTGAAGACATGGACCATGAAGAGGACAAAGGTGAGAGGAAGTAGCTTTAAGGGAAGTGAAACCAATGAGATGTCACCGAGGTCTTGGCTAGGGCCAACCCTGAGCATGCACACAAACACATAAAAAGATGCCCTAGCCAGAGCCGGCTGGGTTCCAGGCTCCAAGGGACAAAGGCAGGGCAGGTGGTATAATAACACTTCCAGCAGGAAAGGTGGCAAACACCTGGCACCGCTGGCGGTTTGCCATGGCACAGGGCAGCTTGGAGTGCAGGCAAAGGGGAAAAGGCAGTCTTGTGACCAAGTTCTCAGGCACTCACCCTGGTTGAAATGTCCTGGAGTGGGGCCATCCCCCCAAACTCCTCCTCGAGCCCTGTCTGAACTAAGACCCGCCGCAGCCCAGCCCTGGTTGGTGTCTCTAGGCGCACCATCAGCTCCTCATCCTGGGGAGGAGTAATGTGGTTTTGCTCTTGGTTTGTCCTGGCAAACGTGTACCACATCCACTTAGGGATTTACACTGGGGATTGGACTCCGGGCCTTAACACTGAGACACATCCACGGCCCTTATATTTTTATTTTGAGACAGCGTCTCACTTAGGCACTAAGTTGCTGGGCTTGAACTTGGGATCCCCTTCCTCAACCTCCCACGGGGCTGGGATTACAGGTGTGCACCGCCACATCCAGCCCGTTCATACATATTCATGTTATATTCCCTTCTTGCATGCCTAACCCATACCTTATTTTTAGAGGGGCTTTCTTAAAGTGAGGGAAGGCAGCTTAATGGTGGCCTTTTTAGTCAACAAAGCTGTGTGCTAGTCAGGGAAACTCAAGTCACTTCACCTCTGTGTGCCTCAGTTTCTACTTCTATATGTGTGAATAATAGTATTTGTTAAATAAAATGTTACGAAGTAAAACAATCAATGTATGGAAAGAACTTTCAACAGTGTCTGGCCCACAGGGACCACTTTATCCGAGGTAATTGCCACGGTCAGTACTCATGAAGCACATTTTTTTTCCTGAGACAGTCTTACTGCCTGATTTAAACTGACCTTGAACTTGCTATGTAACCCAGGCTGGTCTGGAACTCACAGTGACCCTCCTGCCTCAGCCTCTCTAGTGCTGGAATTACAGGTACATGTCACCATGCTCGGCTCAGAAGTGATGGGGCAACAAATGGGGCAACTGATGGCTCAGAGGCGGAGGAGTGAACTTTATTAGTAAAGTAAATGACTTTCCCATATTAGTTTCTGTGTTGCATAATGAATCACCACAAAAGTAGCAGGTTACAACAACACACATCTATTGTCCCCAAGTTTCCATGGATCCAAGCACAGCATAGCTGTCTACTTGGGGCTCCCAAGCCTGCAATCAAAGTGCCAGCCAGGTCTGTAGAATCCTGGAGCCATGGTACCTTGTTTTTCTAAGGCCAACTAATGGAATCAGGCCCACCCAAAATAATCTCCCTTTTTGCTAAAAGAAAAAAAAAATCTATTTGGAACACTAAAGACATCTAAAAAATCTCACCTTTGCTAATATAACCTGATTATAAAGGTAGTGGTATCCTATCATCTACAGGATCTGCCCACACTTAAGGGGAGAGAATTATACATGTTATATACACTTGGGAGGGGCTGGAGGGTCTTGGGGACCCTCCCATAATTCTGCCTACCCCCCAAAACCATGTCTTAAATCATTAGCAGGGAAATATTTAGCTTGTAGACCTTTGTGTTCCCTGTGCAGGGATCAGTGCCTCTGTGGCTCAGATTGGCAGGTCGCTTACAAAAATGGCCCACTATTGTTCAGAATCCACTTAGGATTTCCCATTCAATTCTCAGAAATAATATTGTACCAGCTCTGCAGATAAAGTAACCCTACTCAGGTGTCAACCAGTCACAGGGCCATGATCACAATCTTTAAAATGGCTTCCAATGAGTCTTGCCTCTTGGTATTCCTGCGTTTGTGTAAGTGACTCTCACAGTGGGGGCTGACTTGTGTGGCCAGTAAGATGTTACAAGAGCTGGGCATGGTGGAGCATACTTGTAATCCTAACACTCTGGGAGCCTGAGGCAGGAGGATCTCAAGTTCAAACCCACACTAGGCAACTTAGACTGCCTCAAAATGTAGCTCAGTGCAAAGGTCTGGATTCAATCTCTAGTACCTCCAGAAAAAAGATATTATTGAAAGGAGAATGTGTGACTTCCAAAGCTAAGTCTTAAAAGGCATGCAGTTTTCACCTAGCTCTTTTGGATCAATGACTCTGGGTGAAGTCAGCTGATGTGTCACGCGGAGACTCGGCCCTATATAAATCCACGAGGGGAAGAACGGAGGCCTCCTGCCAACAGCCAGCATCAAATTGCAAGACATGTGAGTGCACCGTCTCGGAAATGGATCCTCCAGCCCAATCGGGCTGCAGATGGCTGCAATCCTAGCAACATCTGGACCGCAACCTTAGGAGCCCCAGAGCCAGAACCACCCAGTTAAGCTGCTCCTGAATTTCTGATTCACAGAAACTAAGTGGGAAAATATTTAATGTCACTGTAAGCCTTTGAGGTTGGGGATAATTTTATCCAGCAATAGATACAAGAGATTTCTGCAACTAATACCCTATCCAAAAAATAGAACAGGCAAGGAGGGTGCCATTTACTGGGCACTTAACCGTGTGCTAGGTTCTGACCTTCCTGTGGGTGACAGATCACAAGCTAACAGCTGGTAGAAGATGAAATCTAACACAGATACCTTATCTCATTCTCAGACCAGCCAATACGGACATTTCTGGGACAGCATCCAGTCCAGTTGTCACTAGCCACCGTAGCTACTGAGCTTAACCATTGCAGCTAAGGAGCTTTAAAGAGCCACGGTGCTGATCTAACAGATAGATGTGAGGGCCTGGCTCAAGAAGTAACTCAAAGTACATGCTAGGGACCCACGCAAACCTCCAAGGACTCAGAAAAACAAAAGTAGAACAGGGCCTCAGGAAGGAGCTAAGCTAACATGGAATCTGAGACCTAATTTGCTGCTCAAGAGGGGGCCACGGCAGCCGAGCAGCCCCCACTGAAGAGACCCTAGGCCATGTAACACTGATGGGCAGGGTAGCTATGAGCAGACTCCAGAGTCTGACTGACTACCCACATTCAAATCTTACTACCACAGTAAGCCATCTGGCTTTGAATAAGTCATTTCAGTTCCTAAATGCAGTTTTCCCACCTGTAAAATTGGCACCTACTGGCAGAGTTGCGATGATTAATAGGTTCCGGTGGAAAGCATTGAGAATAGGCTCCTGGCACACAAAATGCATGGCTCGAGGGTTTACTATGCCTACCAGCTCCTCTTGGCGCCCTTCCCACCATGCCAGCAAAGCAGTGGGCAACAAGTTGCCAAGGAAAAACCACTAATGCCCAAGGACCTAGAATTAAGGCTCAACTGCACACCCAAGCTAAGGGCAACTCCGTAGCCCTTAATAAAAAGAATCTCACCTCCCCACGGGCCTGCCGGGAGGATCTGAGAGTCTGCGGGTGCTATGGGAGATCTTAGGGCCTGCCAGCCCTGGGCTAAGCAGGTAGTGTGAGAGAAACAGCAGAGGCTGTGGTGTGGCAAAGCTGTATCTCAAAGGCGTCCTGCCCCGCAGAACACAATTACTGCCAAGCAAGCTGAGTTGCCAAAGTGTGATTCCCCCCACCTTGAAGAAAAGTGAGGAATCTGTATTTTTACAAGAAGCACTCTGATGTCTACAGATAGCAGCTAACTTAAAGATTTTTATTAAACATGGTACTGCCTAAACGAAACGGGGAAGCAAACATGCCAGGCCACCATACAGGCCACCAGGATGCACATTCTGACTTTCTTCCTTCATCCAGGCCTGACCCTCCCTTCTTGCATCTGTTTCTATGTCTGCTACTCCACTTGGAGAGATTTTCTCATGCTCTACTGAGTTTGACAGGTACAGAGGTCAGACAGCAGGACCTGTTGCAAACTTTAAAATGACAGAGGCAGGCTGGGCATAGTGGTACACATCTGTAATCCCAGCACTCAGGAGGCTGAAGCAGGAGGATTGCTATGAGTTAAAGATTAGTATGGGCTACCTAGTGTGTTCAAGGCCAGTTTGAATGACACATTGAGACCTTGTATAAAAAAAAAAATAAAAATAAAAAGACAGAAACGAGCAATCTAGAAAGTACCAGGTTTTATTATCTTTTATCAAAAAAAAAAAAAATCAGTAACAGACAACAGTGTGAGAGGCAGCTACAGAAAAAGTGCTCATTCCAACACAGCCTGAAGAAAAGGGTCCCGGGGCTGGAGGAGAACCCAGGCAGCTGCGCACCTGGGTTGGGGACATTTTGGGAGCTAACAGCCACTGGGTGGAATAAGGGAGAGGATCCCCCTCCCCACAGCCAGTGGGGGCAGAAGACCCAGCTTACCCCAGCTAAGCCACCCACCCTCTCCTCTCTAACGGGAGGAGTCCCAGACAGCACACCCCAGCAGGAGCCATCAGCCCCCATCCCTGTCCTCTCCCTTGCCCAAAGGTGGCAAAGGTCATTCCAGCCAAGCTGAGCTGTTACTTACTAAGCCAGTTTTCTAGAGCAGTGCATCCCATAGGTGGAAATGTTCTCTCCACAGGGAAGATAACAAGCCATGAGCCTCATGTGGCAACGGCACTGGAAATGCAGTCAGTGCAACCGAGGAGCTGGACACTGTAACTGGACAGCATGGCCAGAGTGGGAAGAAGGCAAACCCAAGGACAGTGACAGCAAACCTTTCAGAGCTTTCAGTGATGACAAAAACAGCCCGCTGTGGCTCATGTGACAAAGGTTCCCCACCACTGCCCCAGGGCCCCAGCAGAAGGCCGAGAGAGGGTTAAAATCACCTGCCTGCAACTATTCCAGCCCATCAGAAGGCACCAAGAACTGGGCAAGAAAAAGAGGCAAAAACCTACCCAGTCACACGGAAATTCACTCACTCAGCCACCCAGTCAACATGAAACTGAAAATATACTATATCCTGAAAAAATATATTTATCTATTTTTCTAGAACCAAGAGATAATAATATATTACAAGACAAAACACCCCACAATCCTCTACATTAGATCTTGAGAGCTGCTACAAAACTGTGTTTCAGCAAAAGCTACTTTCAGATGAATCAGAAAGGACCAAGGTCATGAGCAGGGGAGTGTGAAGTATTTTTTTAAATGGGGAAGGGGCTTAAAAAAGAGAGCAAAAAAGGAACAAGAGAGGTACTATCTGAAGTATAAATAGTAAAAAAAAAATAATAAAAATCATATCTCTGTCTCTTCTCTCATTTTCAAGAAACAAAACAAAACAGAACAAAAATGTTAAATACAAACTTAGCAGGTACCGTGGAAATGCCTGAGAGTTAAGACTATCTCTGTATCTCCACACTTGCGCAGAGACACTCTGCACAGAGGAATGAACCTTTTAAAAAAAAAAAAAAGAGAGAAAAACAGATTTACAAATAATCTACAAATCCATTTCAGCGTGAGCTTTCAGTACCACTCCCCTCCCTCCCCAAATGAAAAAAGGCTGATTTCCAAAAGTCACTCAAAACAGCCTCCCGGCCCAAAGACATATCAGAGTCCTAGAGTGTGATCACAAGTACCTGTGGCTGGGTACACTGCAGGGTACAGAAAGTTCCAGCTCCTTCTCCTGATTCCTGGCAGAGGGACAGGCTGGAAAGTGTTGAAGAAGGCAGCCGGGGCAGACCTCCAGCCAGGACCCACGCACTGTCACCTCGTCATGCTCAGTACAGGTTCTAAAACACCCTAGATTCTAAGCTGGAAATTTTTCCAATGACCCAATCCATGGCTTGCCTTCAGAAAAGCCAAGTTTAACCCCATTTTACTCCCAGGGCAACTCCAGCCCAAAGAATCAGGAAGAGATAGGCAGCACAGTAGAAGATGATGTCACTTCTGACACTGAAAAGGTGACCAGAGCTGGAGACACTGACGGGTCAGTAATAAGGTGCCCTCTCCTTACTTGAATGCCCACCATTCACAATCCTTTGGCTTCCCTCCCTACTGAAGTCCAAGCAGAGCCTGCGGGGAAACTTCATGCGTAGAACTCGTTGGTGGGGGCTTTTTTGTAGATTGGTTTCTTGCCCAAGTCGTAGCTGCCTTCGTCCTTCTTCTTCATGCGGTACACCAGCAGCAGGATCAGGAAAACGGCAAAAAGGATGCCCATAATGCCGCCCACGACCAGAGCTAGAGAGGAACAGAGAGAAGGGCGAGGGTGAGACCGACTCCACGGGACGCGGGCTGCAGCCCTCTTCCACCCACCAGTCAGATCTGTTACAGCCAGACACCCTCGCCGTCACGCTGCCTGTGCCAGGGGGACAGATGCTCATGAAAGCAGCCCTTGTGACCTCAATTATGACAAATGCACCACCAGGCACTATAAGTCATTGCAGACCACAGGGCTAAAGTCGAAAAGCCACTATTTCAACCCACATCCGCTGTGAGTCCAAAGTCCAGGCTCTCTCAAAATACCAGGAAGGCTCGCTCACAACAGCTTATTAGCAACCAGTCAGGAGTAAGAATAACAGCAGGCCACGGAAACGCCCATAGACCGTCCTTACAATGGAGACACGCTCTAGCTCTGTTCACATCTGCACCCACCTAGGTCTATGTGTCTGTAGACTGGCATATACCTTCTACGCACACAGAGAACACAGCAATGCCCACGTAGTATGTTATAATGTGGATAAGCACACACACTGATTTACATTCCCATGTGGACACAGGCTGGTTTCCATGCCTACCTCTCCGACCTGCTGGCTGTGTGATTTGAGACAAGTTACTTGTCTTACTCACTGCAAAATGGAACAGTAGTGCTTTCCTCATGTTTGTCCTAAAGAGTAAATAATCTACCAGCCCAGCGCAGAACTCATGAACTGTAAACCTCTGTGGCTTGTCTCTGTCCCCAGCACGCTGAACGGGCCTGCACCACAGTGCAGTAATAAATGGCATTCGCCTGATTCACTGAGGAGTGCCTGGCCAGTGCCATGCAGAGGTGGGCATCTGTTCTGTCCCCCATGCCAGGTGGCCTGAATGACTCATTCCTGTTTGTTAGGGGCAAGCAAGGTTCATGGAATCCTTTCTGTAGCAGATTGAGTCCCCTAATTCGGTCTTACTCAGGCTAAGAAGATTAATTTTCCATCCCCATACACTTACAAATGTATGCACAGAATGGGATGGAGCAGCACGGAGGAGCTCAGAAAGGTTCTTTCTTGGCTAAAATCCTATAGAAAGCATCAACAAAGTGCCTCCCAGCGGTGCTGGAAAAAGCCCCCTTCCTGTTGCTATCACCTCTCCCTCTGACAATCCACTCTTCTGTCACGCCTCAGTCTGTGCTGGGACTCCCCACAGGTTCCAGGTCCAGGCACAGTCTCTGAAGTTGACACTGTTCCTGGGCCTAAAGGCCAGCCCCACTGCTTCCTGGCTTTGTAATGTGGGACACATTACTTAGGTTGCTATAGATAAGTAGGACTCAAAAATCATATGGCATACAGCAAGCATTTGCTAACACAGGTGCCGAAAATGTGTCTTCTCATAAAGGTTTCATACTGACATAATTCTCAAATGGAAGAGGAAAGAAGCCATGTGTGGTGCTGAATCCATGCACCCTCAGCACTCCGTGAGGCTGAGGAAGCAGTATCACAAATCTGAGCCCACTCTGGGCAAACTGGTAAAACCCTGTCTCAAAATAAAAAGTTATAAGGGACAGACAAGCAGATCAATGAAAAGGTCCTGGGTTCAAATCCCAGTACCACAAAAAAAAAAAAAAAAAAAAGAGAGAGAGAGAGAATAAAGGGTTAACCTTGCATTAGTTCTTCTCTTGCACCCCTGGGCCTCAGTCTGCCATGGATTAGAAACAGTAGCTCAGACTAGATCAGTGATTTTTAAACTATTTTTTTCCTTAGAAGCAGCAGAAGAACCCTTAGTGCTAAAGCAAAACCTAATCAACAGATCTAACCTGGTAAAGATAAAATCTGCAGCTGACAGATCTAAACTATGCCAGCTGAGACTGAAACTGTGTGGTTGGTGAAAGAAAGGGCAGGGGGGTTAAGTTCCAGGATATTTCCACATGAACACTGTGAAACCTCTGAGGCTAAATGGTCTCGAAGGGCTCCTCTATTTCTGCCGGTCCATCCTCCTACACCTGCTAACAAAGTGAAGGGAAACTGCAAAAAAAAAAAAAAAAAAAAAAAAAAGATTGGCATAGGTACCAGGAGGCCAAAGTCAGAGCTGAGCTGGGCCCACACACGGGGGCTGCACTGCAAGGGCAGCTCACTGGCAAGACGCAGTATCCTTCTCCATTTGTCTGACATGTGGCACAGGGCTCCTTTCCCCTACCTCAGCCCCCTCACAGCTGATGGCTTAGCTGGGTCCCAGGAGACAGCAGTTGCCCAGCATGCTGGGGTACACACTCACTCACCCAGTTTATTCCCAGCCACCCTGAGCTACAGCCCATGAAACTGTAGGAAGCTGCTGGACGTGGTGGCATATGTCTAATGTCCCAGCAGCCAGGAGGCTGAGGCAGGAGGATTGAGACAAGTTCGAGGTCACCCTGGACTACACAGTGAGTTCAAAGCCAGCCTGAACTACATAGTGAGATCCCCCATAAAAAAAATACAAACCGTCCTCAAAAAAAAAAAAAAAAAACCCTCCAAAATATAGGGAGCCTTTTCCTTGCTCTGATAACCAGCTTTGAAGACCACACCTACCCCTTAGAACTCCAGAGAGGAGTTTGGAGATCTGCTCCAGCTGGTGATCCTGATTTGGCCACTCCTACACTCCCACTCTGGGACAGCACTAACCCCTCACATCACCAGCACATCACTCAAAAGCTCTTACCTGAAACCAAATATTTAACCACCCTAGGCCTCACTGTCCTATTCTGTCCCAAGATGATGATACCCTGTGCCCTTCCTACTGAGGCACAATGAAGATTCAATGACAGATAATCCGAACAGTCGGAAAGGTTTCATACTGACATAATTTCTCATAAAGGCTTCATACTGACTTTTACAGTCTACAAAATAATTTCATACTTTATGTTTCATGGAGTCATTATGCCAACTCAAGGAGGTACTAGCATACCCATTTTACAAGGGAGGAAACCAAATCACAACTGTTCCAAAAGACTCTTCTCAGCCAAGGTCATGGGGCTACTAAGCAACAGAGCTGGGGGAAAAGGAAGCCAATCTAATTCTAAGGGGACTCTAGGCTTTTAAGTGAAATTAATGTTTAATGATTAACTCTCAGATGCCAAAGTCAGGCCGTGAAAGTGCTTTAGCTGAGAGAGCTTAAGGTAAGGGAATAACTAACTCATTCACTGCTATTTCCTTTGATGTGCTGTTTTTCCTTCTCCCAAGAGTCACCCCTTAGGGGGACATAGTTTTTCAATGCCCCAGAGCATGGGAGCTCTCCTTCGTTTGGGGCCTGTCCACAGTAAGCCGTCTTACCTGCTAGCACCTCAGTTCTTTCAAAGATGCTGCTTTCCTGGGCAGTGCTGGACATGGACACCTTGTTGGACACATCCTTCTCCCCTTCAAATGGTGACTCCTTCTTGGGGATGACTTCGTTCTCCTCCAGTTCTTTGGGTTCGGTGGGGACCCAACTCCCAGGCCCTGCCTGCTCTGGGATGTAGTTATCTAGAGGTATCTGAGTGGAGGGAAGAGAAAAGAGAGAAAGCACTGGGTAAGTCTCCGATGGACACAGGGCAGAGGATGAGACGCGGCACTCAAGAGAATCTGGACTGAATCACGAGGTCCTAGAACAGGAAGCAACACCAACTTCTAAATATTATGCTACTAAAATCCCTATCCTGACTTTTTCAGTATATCTGTCCCAAATGGGAAATGAATCTGGTCAAAGGCACAGGTAGGTAGATGTTCCCACACTATAGGCAGGCAGTAACCTCGACAGAGGCGGGGCCCCAACCACAGTTGTGCCTGTCGCAAATTGAACCCAGGAATCCAGATAAAAATGGAGGACATAGGCCATACTTACCAAGGATTGGCTCACTTCTAGGAGCAAAATGGGGCAAAAACCCTAGACACTGCCCTTTGAGACATTAAGTTTGCCTCTGGGATTCTATCCTGCAGAGCTAAACCTGTGTACCTGCCACAGTATAATAATTTTAGGATAGCAAGAAATTATAAACAACTTTTCTGGGGGCCTGGATATGGCTCAGCAGGACCAGTGCAGGTCCTGAGTCTGACTTCCGGTACCAAAAACCCCCAAAAAACAAAAACAAAAAAAGCCCTTTTCCATCAGTAAGAATCAAGTGAACAACTACACAGCCTTTAAAAATGACAGAGAATGGACTGGGTCAGGGATATAGCTCAGGGGTGCAGCACCTCCTTGGCAAGCTCAAGGTCCTGAGTTGGATTCCTGGTACCCACAAAAATAAATAAATAAATAAATGACAGGGGCATTTAATTACACAGGGAAGTACTCAGGAGCACAGTAAACAGAAGATACAGTACACAGAATTGTATACAGCTGGAGATCAGTGCTAAGAAACAGCTATCAGTACACAGAAAAGGAGCTGGTATTGATGGTGATTTATCCTAACCACAGTTGTGCCTGTCCCTCTCCCACCCCAGAATCCACATAAAAATGGAGGGCACAGGCCATACTTACCAAGGATTGGCTCACTTCAGAGATGGTCTTGGAGTCTCCCAAATCATCTGTAAAAGCAGAGTGGTTGTGTGAGCATGAGGTCCATGAACCCTGTCACTGACGCCCTCAGCCATGGCAGATGGGAGTCCTCCCTTATAACCGGCCTCTAAATGCTCTACGTCCAGCAAATGAACATTCTCGCCTCAAACTCAGTCACCTACTCTGAAACACCTGCCTCCTTGACTTTCACAGAGACATGGCTGGGGATTTAGCTCAGCGGCATAAGCGCCTGCCTTGCAAGCGTGCGGCCGTGAGTTCGATCCCTGGTACCGATAAAAAAAAAAAAAAAAAAAAAAAAAAAAGACGTGCTATGTCAGCTCCAACCCCTGGTTAATTAACTGTGAATTTTAGGTCTAACAGCAACATCTGCAAGCAGATTAGAAATGCAGAATTTCAGAGTGACTGAGTCAGAATCTATATTTAAACAAGATCCTCAGAAGATTAACGTTTGAGAAGAAACCCTCTATAGTATTAAATACTATATATCAAAACTTTACTGAAGCCACAAGAGGTAGCATATTCCTCTAATCCCAGCTATTTGGGAGGCTGAAGCAGAAGGATCTCAAGTTTGAGACTAGCCTGAGCAACTTAGTGAGACTCTGCTTCAAAATAAAAAATAAACAAGTCTAGGGAGTCATCCATGGTGGTGCATGCCTATAAACCCAGCACTTAGAAGGCCAGAAGGGTCATCCTGACTTTAAGGCCAGCTTGAGACATAATGAGTTCAAGCTCCAGCCTGAGCTGTACAGCCAGACCCATCTCAAAAGAAAAAAACAAAACAAAAAACCCTAAGTACACGGAATAAAGTTCATTCTTAAAACACACACATTTACTAAGTGCTTGATATTTGCCAAGAACTTAGGTCAGTCTCACAACACTGATACACAGTCATTATTATTCCTGTTTTGTAAGTCAGAAAACCAAAGCTCATAGGTGACAGAGTCAAGGTTTGAGCTCATGACCTTATATAAGACAGGATCTCACTATGTAGTTCAGGCTGGCTTCAAAATCAAGATGGTCGATCCTCCTGCCTCAGCCTCCCAGAGTACTAGGATTACAGGCATATGTCACCATCTGTGGCAGCATGATTCTTTGGGGGGTAGTTGCTGTTTTGTTTTTAACTCAGGACTATGTGACTTCAAAACTCAAACTCAGAATCATTAACGTGTCCCTAAGTACAGGAGAGAGGTTTCTCAGCAGTTATCTGACCTAGAGAACAGAGCCAGGAAGTGAAAGATCATGAAAGGCAGTGGCCCCTGATCTGGTCTCAGTCCCTCCCCCCTCTCCTAACCTCACTGAAGCAGGGGCCCATTCACATCTCTGCCTATACATGCTGCTCCCAACCTACCCCACTTCTGAGGCAGAATTTTTCCATGGGTCCTTCTTCCCCACCCCCACCCCAACCCCACCCTTCCATCTGCCAAAGGGAAGAGCCCATGAGGACAAGTTCAGGCTGGCACCAGAAAATCCGGAGCTGCAGTGAATTCAAAGCAACACACAACCGGCTCCTGGCAGTCTCAGGAACAGAAATGGTTAATCCAGTTACTTTTGTTCCTTCTTTTGCAGGCCAGAAAGGGCACTGTAGCGAAATCCCCCCAAATCTAAGTCCCTAACATGGTCACCCTCCTCCATGGACACCATCCCCTGAGCCCATGCTCCCAGTTGCCCAGCATACCCAGATCTCCAGAGCCTGACAGCTCAAAGTCATCAGGTTCCTGCCCCGGCCCCCCAATATCTTCATCGTCAGGCAGAGCTCCAGAGAAGTACCGGCCTTCCAGCAGATTATGGGGGTCGATGACCTCAGTCTCTCGGATCTAGAATAAAGGAAGCGAAAGAATCAGCCAGTAGCCCCCAAGTGCTCCTGAACGGCAGAAGTAGATTTTGAGGCGCCAGCAAGGCACCAGACCAGGGTCTGACTTGTGTCTTGGATCTTGCTCTGGCCCTCTCTTGCTGTGTGACCTTAGGAAAGTCTCTTTCCTATTCTAAGTTGATAAAAATAATAAATGTGTTAATAAGCAAATTATTAGTATTACTAGGTACCATTTACCTGAACACTTACTATTTGCCAAACCCTGTTTTTAATAACTCTTGATGGTATGTTAACTTATTTTACAACCAAGAAAACTGGGCTTCTAAGACTTTAAAGCATTTTCTTTGGTGACACAGCTGGCAGATGCCCAGACAACAGGACACATAACTGGCTTCAGAGCCAGTGGTTCCCAGGCACAGAGGCAGCCTGGGGATACTGTACTCCAGGATCCTGTGATGCAGTAGCAGCTGACTCACACATGGCAGGGAGTGGACTACTGGTCCTGGTCTTGCCCAGTCTGAGACACCTTTCCCAGCTGAGTCAGACTGGGCCGGACAGGCTCACTCCCACCTCAAGACAGCCTCAGGTCAGGGAACTACTCAGAACTGGTGACTCAGGAGCGCACTCCTGTGGTTTTTACCTTCCAAGCCTCTCCCACAGATCTGTCTTGCTGCTAGCATGACGGAGAGCACAGAGAGGCACAGTCCCTGCCCTCAGCACTCCTAAGGGTCGCTCAGCCCCAGTGCTGTGGAAACCGACCGTCGCAGTCTGAGGTCCATCCCTACTAAGCAGCTTTCAAAAATAAACTGTCCAAGGTCCAAAGAGACCTTTCCCAGGACCCTGCAGACTACCCCTAGTCCAGGTAAGTGGAAAACAAATCTCCTTAATGGGTGCAGGAAGCATCAAGATGCCCACCACTCTTCCTCCAGCTTCTGGCCTGGGGTCCCTCTGCCCGCCCAACGACGTTGAGCAAGGTTCACTATCTCACTCCCACGTGACAGCACCATCTCTCTACAGCGCATAACTGCAAAAGGTGGGGAGTCTGTTCAGAGCCACAGAACACAAGCTAGAGACCCCAGGGTGGTCCTGTCCTGCCCTTCACAGAATTTGGAACTTACACAAATAATTAGCAAGTTACCTAAGGGCACAGAATGTTAGCTACACAGCTCCGAGTAGAAAGAGGCCAGAGCTCTGATTCTGACTGCCCAGAGCTGTCCTTTACCTAGGGAGAGACAGCCCGTGACACAGCAGGGATTCTGAGAAGGAACATCTGTCCTTGAGATAAGATGTCCAGGAAAGCCCATTTCAAAAGCCAGGTTCTTCCCGAACTCTCCCCTCTGATTTCTGGGGAGAGGCGGTAGAACCTGGCCGTGCTCTCTTCCACCCTGACAGGGTGAATGCTGGATGCCCGGCAAGGAAAAGGGTCAGGCAGGGAGGAGGCAGGGGGTAGGCACCCCTGTCTCCTGGGGCCAGGAGAATCTCTGCACAGCACCTGGCACACAAGCGGGTGGAGAGCCAGAAGGGGTTAAGCCCTGGTTAGGGATGACTTCATGACTCTGGAATTGGGAGCTGTTGTTGAGCTGCTGGCGCTGGAATTCCAGTCCCCCCACACAGCCTGTGCCTGTGGCTTTGGTTTGGCTGGGCAGGAAGAAGGCTCCTCCACAGTTGCGCAAGTGCCTGCACCTAGGGTGGGGTCCCTGTGCTCCCAGCCCCATCTCCTGCCACAACTCCCCTGGAGCTCAGAATCTCAAACAGCAAGGCCCCTGTAGCTTACTCAGTGTCAGCCCTTAACTAAGCACTTGGTGTGACACAGGTCCTCTTAAGAGGCTCTTTATGCCAAGGTGGGAAGGAGTTGCTCAGAAACGTAGCCACTTGTCTCCTGGCCACTGAGGCAGAAAGTGGCCATGCTGGGCCAGAACCCAGACATGAGCCGCTTGGTGGATTTTAGCTTCCTACACATGAACTCATATGTGAACATATGTGTGCATTAGATTGCCAACCTATCTCAGCCTAGAAAGGAGCCTTGTTAAAATGGGTACATCATATGCAGCCAAGTGGGAGAGAAAAGGTACTTTCCTAACTTGTTTACCTGGCTGGAAACCAGACTGGCTGTAGGTGTCAGAGTTCAAAGTCCCGGGGCAGAGCCTGAGGTTCCACCCAGTCTGCCTGGCCCAGGGCTAACAGAAGCTGGGATTCCAATTTAGGTGTCATGGCCCACAACCTTGCCTACCTTCCTCATCTCCAGGAGCCACAGAATGTCATTTATGAGGCCAACCTGCTTTTTGGTAAGTAAACGTGCTATGGGAGTGTTTCAAAACAGCCCGTGGGATAAGCACACCCATCAGTATCAGCAATCACCTCCATTTTCTATTAGAGAAATGAAGACCAAGAAAGGAGAGCTAGGTTGATCTGGCAGGCAGGACAAGTGCCAGAACTGCGGAGGAAGCCAAAATGACTGCCATTCAGCCCTCTTCGTGGGCCCCTGATCATCCCTGACCACACCAGGTCCCAGGGGAGATAAAAAGTTAGTTTAGGGTCACAGGGAGTCAGGGTGGCCCAAGATCAGACCCTTGTCCCAGAGCTCCAAAAGGGAAGAAGGATGGGTGGCGGGCGACCTCCCGCCCACAGCAAGTCCAGGGCACCGGAAGCAGTGTCGCAGGCAGGACACGGGGAACTGAATCCTCTATGAGCTCCAGAGGCGCCTCTCTGTCCCTTTCTGGCCCCTTCTCTGCCCATGACCTCTGATAAGAAAGCCCTTAAGTGACCAGGGATCATTTAGAAGGAGGCCAGCACGACAGGGCCAAGTCCCACGGGATTGTGGGCCACTGCCTTTTTTTCTTTTTAGGAGGGATTGGGAAAGCACCAACAGCCCTCCCTATCCGCTGCCTTCTTTTCAGACAAGGTCCATTCAGTCTGGGGTGGCTTTGAAAAGCCGGGCCACCCAGCAGCCAGGCCCAGCCCTGACCAGTGAGGGACCTCGCCCTGCTCCTGGCTAAGGCTGTGGTCTGTTCTCCTCAGTTCACCCCATCCCTGCCCAGGCACGTGTGTGTTCACATGTATGTACATGCGCAGGCACCCTCTCGGGGCCCTTCAGTTGCCCTGCACCTTGGTCCTGTTCATAGTCACACAACAGAAATCACCAGTTGAATAAGGCACTGGGCCTGGACCCTAGAAACCCTGCCTGGCCTGTGGCTACTAGGCACCTGAATCAGCACCTGGGGGAGATTTTCCCAAACTAGACAGGAGGAAGAAAATTGGGTAGATGTGCTTCGCTTTATAGGGACAAACACCTGCTAACAGAAGGTCCCTAAAGCCAGTGAGCCCAACTGGCTCATTTTATAACCTCTCAGATTAGACGGCAAAGAACATGGTCAAGGTCACCCAAGCAGCTGGCAGCAGAGCCAGACTGAGAAGCTGTATCCCTGTGCTCCCTGCATGGAGCCAAGAGTCTTGGCTAAGGGTCCTCAGCAAATCCCCAGGCAAGGCTGGGCATGGTGGTGCAATCCCAGCACTAGGGAGGCTGGGGCAGGAGGACTGCCACAAGTTGGAAGTCAGTCTGGGATACAAAGTGAATTCAAGGCCAGCCTGAACTGTGTAGTGAACTCTGCTTCAAAAAGATTAAGAGAGAGAAAGAGAGACAAAAAAGAATAAAGAAAACCAGGAACAGCAACTATCACTCCAGTGTAATGCTAGCCCTCGGGCTACAGCATAAAGCTAGGAAAAGCTCACCAACCCTATCCCAAAGTCCTACTGCTTCTGTTATCCCAGAAAAAGCATGAAAGCTAGTGTGACAAATAGGAGTACCTATTACATGCCAGGCAGCCTGCTGGGCTTTCTCTATATATGAGCTCATTTAATTGGCCCAACATTGTAAGGTGCATAACTATTTTGCAAATGAAAACATTGCATGGAGTGACTCATCCAAAGTCATACAGATTCAAACCTAGGACCTTCTCAAGACTGTGTCCTAACCACAACCAGATTTCTCACTACTCTTCACCTCTCCACCCCAACCCAGCAGCCCACAAAGCACTGCCCAAGCCAGAGCTCCAAGCCATCTCTTCCCCACTGTAGCAGTAAACAAAGGTGAAAGTGATATTGCTTAAACAAAGAAACAGAAACTTGGCTGGAGTACCAGGGAGGAGTTCAGGGTCAAGGCTTGGTTAACTGTGAGGGAATGAGAGCTTTCCCTCCACCTGCCTCCTCCCGGGGGAAGGCAAGGCTGGGGCCATGCTTGAGCCTTCTTTTGGGAAGCAAGAACGAGAAGGGTAATAACTGAGCGAGCCAGACTTGGGGTGTGGGGATGAGTGCTCTTGGGCTCCAACTGTTGTACGCACTAGATGCTGGCAGAAGATCCATGGAAGGGTGCACAGTACACACCTGGACCCCCAATCCCTTTCTGAAGGGCCTGCCAGAATGGGCAAGATCCCCCAGCACACCATAGACTTACCCGTTCCTAACTACATGAGCCTAAGAGGTATTATGGCTCTTAAATTCTCAGTTTCCTCTTTTGTAAACAGGGCTGTTAACACCTTGCAAAGTGATGAGCACGGAGGGAAGTACATGTGTGTATACAAGGGATTCGACAGGTGGCCTGTACAAAGCAGGTGCTCAAGGAGCAGTGACCCTTGTTAAACCCCACCTGCCTTTCTCCTGGTTACAGGGCTTCCTGCTCTAAGGGTCAGGAAAGAAAATAGTGTTAGCTACACAGAAGCAGTTATAGAAGCAGTTCTAGTGCTGGAGAGAAGCTAGTCAGTAGATGAGGAAGTACTTTGTAAACTACAGAGGGACATCACCGGTAGGACCAGACTTTCAAAAACCAATCAGGTCCCTTCAGAGGATACAACAGAAAAAGACCCAAAGAGGAGGGAGAGATCTAACCAAAGGTACACAGCTTTCAGCACCTGACCTAAACAAATGGACAAAGAAAATTTGTTATTTTTCCGGAAGAAGCAGAGGGCATTGCCCACAGACATCTGAAATTCTACCAGAAACTTGGATCCACAGAGTATTTCTTGACTTGCCTAGGGACAATAAATATCTAGAAGGCAAAGGAAACCACACATCCATCCACAGTGGTGCTCTGGTACCTGAAGGGTTAAACCAGGACACCAAGGCTGGGGCTGGGGGTGGAGTTTGGGTTCAAATGTCAGCTCTGCCCACTCCAAGGTCGGGTTACTCTGAACACAATCACTATGAAGACAGCCAGGCCTGGCACTGCCAGCAGGCAGCTTTTCACCAAGGCCCAGGGCAGGCCATTCCCACAGCAAGAACTCCAAGATCCTGGGGTGCCAGCTACAAATGAGGGGGGAGAAGTGATTCTGGGACCTCTGGACAAACTCCTACCAGAAGCTAACCCAGTACCCTTGCCACTAACTCTCTAGGTGGTCTTGGGTGATTCCCTCTTCGGGCCTCAGTTTCCCCATGTATAAAAGACACAACTCAAAGAGACAAGCCTCCCTCTGTCCTGAGGCCTGGTAACCAAACTGGGCATTGCTCCGATTACCAGTGGAGACAGCTGGGAGGGGCTGGCTCCCTCAGGGCCTCAGAGACAGAGGTGCATTGAAGCGGGGTCTTGTAATCTAGGCAGCAGATCCGAAATCTCTGCTGGATCGACAGCCAGCCGGGAGGCTCTCAGGCGGCAAACAAGCCTCCTGTGTTCTGAGCAGTCTTGACCCTACTGAGCAGCCTTGTCTCAGCAGATTAGATCCACCTGGGTGCTGGCCCCTTCTGAACCTCCCCCACCACCAGGGAAAGCAACTGCTCCTGACCAGGTCAGTATATCCCACAGCAGCTCCTGGCTGGGCTTTCCCAAGACAAGGAGTATCCCCACGCTGATGTCCAGCACAGCCATTTGCTGCCAGAAGTTTGAGTGGTCTAAGCAGTCCCCACAGGCTGGGCTGCTGCCACCTGGCTTCGCCCAGTCACTGTTTCCACACACACCAGCCTCTCCGGCCGGCCTCCCCTTTCCATTACCCCAGGTGTCACCTGACTAGCAGCCTCTCCTCTGCCAGAGAAAACTGGGGCAGCCAGCTCCACTCCCTGAGTGTGAAGGACAAGGGAGGGGAAGTGCAGGGTAAAGGGTGGGCGCTGAATGGCAGGGTCTGGCCTGGGGTGCATCATGAGAAACAGGAGATGGCAGAGGTGGGTGGCAAGTAGAGAAAGGGAATGGTACCCCAATTGGAAAGATCAGAGTGATCTTTTGGGGGAGTCCTGGCACCCTCTGAAAATAAAAGATCTAAACCCCAAGAACTGTAACAACTGTTTACATGTTCAATGTAGGCAAACACACCATGTCCCCAAAGCCAACCTCTGGCCAAGTTAGGAACCCTTGTCTAGCCTTGAATTGTAAACTGAAGCCAGCACTTTACAAGTTTGCCAAACACCCGATTATAGCCCTTGAGTGACACAGGTGTTTTATAGAGGACACTGGGGCACTCACATCAACAAAGTGACTCATTAACTAACTGTGCCTCCCTGGTCTGAGGGGCAGGGCTGGGACAGACTCAGGTTTTCTAGCTATAAAATGTACCCAGTTTTCCAGTTACCCAGCCTATAGTTGACAAAGCCAAGAATATGCCCAAAGGTCACCAGTGAGTTAATGACAAACCAGCACAAGAAGGCAGGCTTCATATTCTCCGAGAGTTAAATCTGACCTCTGACTGTTGACATGTACTCTCCTCTCTTTGGGGCACCATGTGATAAAAATGAAAAAAAAAAAAAAAAAAAACACCCAAACTGCTTTTTTAGAGCACTGTACCTTTCCTATCCTGGATTGCTCCACCCACCCCAAAACCCAGGGTACTATTTGCAATCACTCAGCCTGCTAACAGAAACTCTGTCCCTCTTAACCCAGAAGGGCCCTAAGTTCTGAGGAACATCCCAAGTGGCTGTGGGTATCCTTGGCAAGTCTCCTAACCCCCTCCCTGAAGGCTGAAAATTGCTCAGTGTGGGGGATCCCATAGATCTTGGCAGGAGAGGTGGGGCTGCCAAGAACTGGTTCTTGTTTAAATATAAACCCATCAGATAATTAGCAAACAGTCTACTTCTAAAATAAACAAATAGAGAGAGATTTGGGTTCCCTCAGCCCCACCCTGGACTCTTCCCTTTCCACTCTGTGGAGTTAGAGATAGAGGAGAAAAGAAAGCTGTCTAGAATTCTGGGTAAGGAAAGGAAGTCATCAAAGGATGCCTACACTCTTCACTAGACACAATACCAGTGCTGGCGAACCTATGGCACGCATGCTGCAGTGGGTTATTTGCGTCAGTGAAAGCTCTTGAAGATTCACCATTGCTGTGCTATGCTGTACTATGCTATGCTTTGCTATGCTATGCACCGTTCTTTTCAGCTTTGTCATCTTTAAACCTCTCCACAAAGGCATCACAGTCTCCATCACCCAGTGGTGGAAATGGAACCTAGGACATCATGCATACTAGGCAAGCATCTAGTGCAGAGCTACATCCCCAGCCTGGTTTCAGATCTTCTTAACAGACCAGGAAGCTGAGCTCAAAAAGGCTGAATAACACATCCATAGTTATATTCTCAGCAAAAGATGGAATTAGATCTGCCCGACCAACATAGAACCAGTGTTTCAGCCCTCCAGGCAACACCAGGAAAAGGCGGCCTCAGAAACATCGCAGAATGAATCCTAAGTCAAATCAGCATTGAACTGTACCAACTCAGCTCTATGAATTCACACCAGTTGAAGCTTCAGTTTTGCTTTAAAGAGGGGGAAAAAATGTAAGACTTGCTTTGCAGAGGCCCAAAGCCTAATTTTGAAAAACAGCGGAACTCTTCAATATCAAAATCTATACAGGGGCAAGAGGCTGCCTTGCCAAGGAGCCTAGAACAAGTACTTCTCATATGTTCCCCGGGCGCAGGACATGAAGATGCTGATTTCCTAAGGACAAAATAAAAGTCTCACACTCATTCCAACACCCCCCAATAATGCTGAAAGGAAGTGGGTGACTCAGGCAGCTTACACCAGCCTGCAGTGATTCGTGTCCACCCATCCAATCCAGAAAGCTGAAGGACAGCTCCTCCTAACAGGGAGCTGGGGCTGGGAGCCCAGCCTGGCTTCTCCAGCTCCTCATTCAGGCCTCCTGGGCACTCAGCGTCCTTGGAAAAGCCCTCTGTTTCTAGGCACTGGAGATGGAAGGAGCTGAATATCTATCCCACTTTGCTTCTGAGCTGGGAAGTTGTTTAGACTTTCTACCACAGAGGCTACTAAGAAAGCTCTCTTTCCATTTTCAATATGCTCTCTGGGCAGGAAAGACCCTTAGAAGGCAAAGGTTCGATCTCCTTATTTTAAAATTGGAAACCCTAAGACCCAGACACAGGGCGTGTTTGTTCAAGGTCACCCATCAATATAGAGGAATCCAAGATAGCTACCATCAGACCCAGCAAATCTCATCTGGAATGTTCTCTGAGGACAATCAAACCAGATTATCTTGCACTATCATTCTGACCTGGTTCTGACCTTGGCAAGCCATGAGACATTCCTCAAAGTGTCAGTTTCCTATAAAAAGGAAATAAAAAAATAGCCATCTCACAGTGTTACTGGGAGACATTCATCATAACCTCAAGGCACCTTTCACAGTGAAGTTACGCATGAATTTATTCATTCATATAAACATTTCCTGAGTACTACAGGACAGATATTTCACTAAAACAAACAAAGCAGAGTTCCTGTCTTGAGGGGTTGGGGGTGTAGGGGTGGAATCTATTAATTCCCTGGAGGGAATGCCTTAGATGTCTTTATAGTTTCCACAGCTCCTTTTGAATAGTCAGCCCTTAATTATTAATCAAGTATCAGCAGTGGAAAAGGCTCTCCAAGCCAATCAGCTCAAATCCTTCATTTTACACATGGCAGATGTCAGACCAGGGAGGGCAATGGACCTTCCTCTAACCTCATGAAGTCCTCCAAACCATGGCTCAAATATTTTCCTGGGTGTTTGGTAACTCAGTAGGCTCCCAAGAAGTCCCAAGAGTTCTCACTGGCCACTCAACGGTCCGGTCCTAGAAGCCCCTGGACTTCCGCCCCAAATTCTGGGTAATCAAGAAGAGAATTCTCAGGCAGATCAGAAATATCTTTTAAGATGAAGTACATCTGGTGGGTAGGGGAACACTTCCCCAAAACTGCCTGGGCCTCGAGCCAACTCAGGGGCACAGCCCCCGGGCAGCAACACTTTTTGCCCACCCCCACTCCCAAAACAAGGGTGTCTTTAATTGGCCAGGAGGGAGTGGCAGGAAGGCAGATCAGGAGAATGCTCCCAGCTGGACAGGAAGAACTGGTTTAGGGTGGCAAACCCCAGCCAAACAGAGGAGAGGGCAGCTAGGTACTCAGCCTGGGTTCTTTCCCAAATCTTAAAGCACTAAGGAGAGAAGAGTGCCATCAAAGGGTAGGGCAGGACTTTGAATTAAACTTAAAACTTGGGGACAGGCCCTAGTAGCAATGAGAGGACTACTAGTCAGTTGTTTTGATGACCTCAATGCTCTCTGCTAGCCCAAGGTGGTACCATTTTATCACTCTCGGTTCCTTCATCTGGAAAGTGGATATAATATAATCTCCACATCCTAATTTTTGTGAAGATAAAATGGATCAGATCGGGTTTATGGAAAGTATTCAAACCAGGAATGGTGGTATGCACCTATAATCCCAAAAAATGGGGTGCTGAGGCAGAAGGATTAAAAGTTCCAGGCCAACCTGCACTACACAGTGAGAAACTGTTCAAAGAAAGAGACAGAAACAGAGACAGAAAGGAAAGGAAGAAAAAAAGAAAATGTAATCAATGAATCTTAACTGCTGTTAGCAAATTCCTTCCCCCTGGGTCTCATTTTCCCTACCTGAGAGGAGAAAAGGGCCAACTGGATCATCTCTCCAGGCTAAACCAAACATGACTTGGTCTGAGTTTTCCAGCCATAACCTGGGAGTCAGGGGAAATGAAAAGGGAATCCCTGTGCCTCAACTAGAAGCAAGAGGTTGGTGACATTAGTCAAGAAGGAAGAGCTAAGGTCAGACTGAAAGACTTGACACCTCTCTCAGGAAGCAGCTGCTCGGACTGACTTTTCCCCTGCTGATGGGCTGAAGAACTGGCACAACCCCCTCACAAGCCACATCCTTCCGACTTTCCCAGGGACACTCCTGTCTGTTCCTCCTCTCAAAGCACCTGCAGGCTCAGCAGTCCCAGAGCCTAGACCAGCATGTGGTTACTCCAGCCACCTCTTGGGTCCTTTCCTGTTTCTCCCGTACATGCTGCCAGTGTTCCTTCTGACGCCTCCCAACTCATTTAGAGCACTGTGCCAAGGAGGTAGAAGGTATGGGTTCTAGTTTTGGCTGAGCCACTAACTTTGCATAAAGACATCCTTGCTCTGGGGACATCATCAATTCACTGTGGACTTCTATTTCTTCCATTTTAGAAGTCCTTGAGGTTTTCCAGCCCCCAAACCTCTAGATGAATCTTCAGTTACTCAAGAACAGGACATAAGAGTAGCTTCTTGGGCCAGAAGTTAAGATAAACGCAGGAATTGAAAGCCTAGCTGTCCAATTGGTATCTGACTCAGACCTTATTAGTCAGCTGTGTGACCGTTGGCAATTTACTTCTCTAGCCTTGGGACCAGTTTATAAAGAGTGAACAGGCGGGTTGTTGCTGTTGATAGAGATACTAGAATAGAACCAGACACACCAAAAGCAGGCCTAAAACTGTGCTGGGGGCCACTGCTCAGGGTCTACTCATTTCTCAACAAGAGACTGCAGGCAGAATCGACTCTCTCCTAAACAAGTATAGAGGAAAAGGAGACCTAGGGCTTTCAATGGAATTATTGTAACATTAATGATTAAACTCCTGGGACTCATTCCCCCTAAAAACTGGGAGCAAAGAACACAAAGCCCAGGCTCTGGGGCAGATCATCTCTCCCAGCAGTCCCCACACCCCCACCTCTGCAGACAAGATCGCCTCTTTTCCCACTGCTGAGATGGAGCTCCAGGTGGCCTAGGGCTGAACATCCATGGACAGCGAAAAGGAAGTTTCTGTAGACTTTCTCCTCCAGCCCTCTTCACTTCATGCAAAGGGGTTGCCTCAATGTCCCCTGGGTGCAGCTCAACAGAAAGCGAAGGCTCCACTCTGGGCCAAGTGCTAAGCTTAAGCCATCCCTCTTTCTGCCCATAAAGATCAAAGTCCCAACTTTCTTGGGGCTCTAAAGAAGTAATAGTCATCTCCGGTTCCACTTCCCCCAAAGAATTTGTGCAGATGGGGAAAGTGAGACAGAGGAGCCAGGGAAACACAAAGTCAAAAAGGTAGGGCAGGGGCCAGAAGAGAGGTCAGGGCTCAGTTCTTCTCCGTGTGTAAGAAAGTGGTGTCCCTGCACGTCCCGAACCCCTCCCCCTCCTGAGCACGATCTGCCCCAGTCATCCCCGAGCCACCTCTGGAGCTGCCAGCCCTGCGCGCCTAAAGGGTGAGGTGGGGGATTCCGCGCTCAGAGCCGGCTGGGATCACAGCGAAAGGGCGAGGGTGTGGGAGGACGAGAGTTGACACCGGCTTAGTCACGTCGGAGCCCGGAGCCCGCGGCGGGACTGAGGCCAGGGGAGGCGGGAAGATCAACAGGCCGGGGCGCGGGACGCGCGCAGGAGCCACCCTGGGAACCTCCCCGCGACCCTGCCGCAAAGTTTCCAACGAAGTTTCTGAGGCTCGCCGTTCGGGAGGGAGCCGCGACGCGGCAATCCCAGCTCTCGGGAACAAAAGCGGCACCGGGCCCCTCGCACCTCCCCAAGAGTCCCCCCAAACACCCACCGACTCTGCGGTAGCGGCCGGGGTGCCGACGAGCAGCAGCAACAGGAGCGCGAGCGAGCGGGCGGGCGCCATGGTATAGCGGAGCTCGAGCGCGCGGACTGTGAGTGGCCCCGACCGAGCGCGGCCCTTCTTATAGGCGGCGCCCCGCCCCGCCCCCGGCCGCCCCGCCCCCGCCGCGGCCACCCGCACCCCGCCCGGAATTCCCCCGGAAAGCCTGACTTGCAGGGCCCTGCGCCTGCCCGCGGAGCTGGAAAACCCGGGGCGCTGGCCCTGTGCGCCCCAGAGAGCGCCAGGCCGACCCTAATCGCATCCTCTGGTACTCCAACCCGCTTGATTTATTTGACCCACACCTAGGCAGTCCTGGGGGATTACTGTGTCTAACCTCATTTCATCGTTGGGGAAACTGATACCCAAGAAGGACAAAGACTTTGCCCAGAGTGTTCCTTTAAAATCAGCCTTCAAATAAGGTATGTCCCCTCCTGAGAAGAGTTCGGAAGACTTTCCAAATGGGACATGAACATGGGTAGTTTTAAAACCAGGATCAGCAAACTTTGTAAGGGACTGTGTAGCTCAAGTTTTGCTGGCCTTGAAATCCCTGATTCACTCTCTTGGGTGTACAGCTCAGAAGCCCCCATGTGAAGACTGAAAGAAATGAGCCTGTCTCCATCCTAACAATGAATAGCATGTCATTTTTACGTGTCACTTTTTTTTTTTTTTTTTTTTTTTTTTTTTTTTTTTGAGACAGGGTCTCACTACATAATTCAGGATGGTCTTGAATCTACCTATGTAGCCCAGATTGGCCGTAAACTCATAGCAATCCTCCTGCCTCGGCCTCTGGAGTGCTGGGATTATAGTCAAGCGCCACTATGCCCAGTTCATGAAATATATTCTTTTGACTTTTCCCCCCAACCACTTAAAAATGTTTAAAAAGTCATTCTTAACAGCAGGCCAAGGCTGGGGACAGAGCTCAGAGGCATAGTGCCTGCCTGGCAAGTGTGAAGCCCTGAATTTGATTTCTGGTACAAACAAAACAAAACAAAACAACCAGCAGGCCAAGCAAAAATAGGCAATAGCAGCCAACTTTGGGCTTGAGGTGGCTGCTGTTTTAAGCAATTCCTTTTTCAGATCAGGAACTTTTTGAAAAGCCTAGTCTTAAACTGATCTGCAAGTTTAATTCCATGGTCAAGTCAGCTTCCACCAGAAAGTTGTTTCAAGTGGGTTTGGTGGCGCATTTCTGTATTCCCAGAATTCTAGGAGGCTGAGGCTGGAGGGTCACAAGTTCCAGCTCAGCCTGCCAATTCAGCGACTTGAATCTGTCTTTAAAAATAAGAAAGGGCTGGGGATGTAGCTCAGTATGAAGGCTCTGGATTCAATCCTCAGTGCTGAAAAGAGAGAAAGAGGGAAAGGAGGGAGGCAGGAGAGAGGGAAGAAGTTGTCCCCTTACTCCTCAGGTTCCTAACAGTGTGTTGGGGGAGTGGTAAATCTCCAAACCTCAAATATAGTTACTGTTGAAAATATTAGAAGATTACATGGGAGCATCCTGTGATGGTCAAAGTATCAAAATCTCCTAGCCCTGCCTCTCCCTAACACCTGTATGTTCTAATAGTATAACTTGGCTTTAGAACTAAGGTACAGAGCACACATCTGCAGTCTCCAACTCCTCCAAGGCTAAAACAGACAGATGACAATTTCAAGGCCAGACTGGGCAGTTTAGGAAGACTTGTCTCAAAATAAATATATAAATAAAAAGAGCTGTGAATGTAGCTCAGTGACAGAGTATTTCCCTGGGTTCAACTCACACTACCACAAAATAACAAAAATATTAACAATAATGAAATTCCAATCTAGGGTATGGGTTCATATACTACTTTGCTTCCTAGAGAATTAAAAGTGATTTCCCTTCAGCCCCTGAGCCCATCCAGCCAGTCCTGGGGATTGAATCCAAGGCTTTGCACTAGTCTCCAATCCTTTGTTAAATTTTGAGACGAGGTCCCAGACTGGACTCAAACTTTTGATCCTCCTGCCTCAGTCTCCTGAGCAGCTGGGATTACAGGCTTGCACCACCACCCTGCCTGATTTCTCTTCTTTTTTTTTTTAATTTTAAAGAGATTAAGATAAAAGAGGACATAACAAAGCAGATCAGAACAGAACAATTTAAGCAACACAGTATTTCACCACAAGACAACCCGATATAACAGTAGCTACCATAATGTCTTTCCTTGAAATAGTTGAGCATACCTTCATACCCAATACAATCAAACGTAACAAAATAGTATAAAACCATTAAAGAGAATGAAAATACTACAGGGAATTCAGAACCAAATAGCAGAAAATGAACAATGGTTACTATATTATCTCATTGTCCATAAAAAATTTTGTTTATACTACCACACGTGATAAAATCCAGTAAGATATTACATGATAGAACCAATGGAAACAGAAGAACAAAAGTATGGTAGTACTTCAAAGCAAGATGATATTAAATCAGCACTGGCTATTATAATGTCTTGTTTTCTTCAAAATAGCTGTTTATACCATCACAGATAATAAAATCAAACAAAACAGAATAAAACCATTCCAACTAATGAATGAAAACATTATAAGGCTTCAAAGCAATGTAATGGGGAATCATGATTACCATAAACTCTTATGTACTCTTACCATTTCTTATACTGGGAGACTTTGGTATTTATACATGTGAGTTTGATTTATTTTGCTTATGAGTATGGTCTCAAGTTGCATCCATTTATTTATAAATGTCTCAATGTGATCATTTTTTATAGCTGAGTAGTACTCCATCGTGTAAAAATACCACAACTTTTTTTTATCCATTCCTCAGTTGTTGGACACTTCGGTTGTTTCCAAGATCTGGGTATTACAAATTGTGCTGCTATAAACATGGGTGCACATATATCACTGTGGAATGATGTTTTGAGTTCTTCTGGGAACATGCCTAGAAGTGGAATAGCTAGAACAAATGGGACTTCCAATCCCAGCCTTTTGAGAAATCTCCAGATTGACCTTCACAGTGGTTGCACCAGTCTATACTCCCACCAACAGTGCAGGAGTGTTTCTTTTTCCCCACAGCCTCTCCAGCATTTATTGTTGGTGGTTTTCTTGATCCTGGCTATTCTTCCTGGAGTGAGATGGAATCTCAATGTGGTTTTAATTTGCATTTCTCTAATGACTAATGATGATGAACATTTTTTTCATGTGTTTATTTGCCATTTGTATTTCTTCATCTGAGAACTCTGTATTCATCTCAGATGCCCATATTTGGACTGATTTCTCTTCTTGGTTTTTTTTTTAAATGGGCTGGGTGCAGTGGTATACACCTGTAATCCCAGCAGTTTAAGAGGCTGAGGTAGGAGGCTCATTTTGAGATTGAGGCCAGTCTGGGCTACAAAGTGAGTTCAAGGCAGTCCTGAACTGCACAGTGGAAATTTGTTTCAAAAAGACAAAAAAATAGTCCTTTATGGCAAAGAGCCTTGAGAGTCATTCACCGAACAGGGAATTGGGAAGAGATGAGCTGCATCTCTACCACACAGATACACAACAGGCTTCAACAGAGCATAGATAATAAAATATATTGAGGTACGATAAGTTTAGGCTACTTATTTCCTTTGTTATTTGTTTGTCGAGTGCTATGATGGAGCCAGAGCCTGGCTCATGCTACACAAGTGCTTCTCCGCCGAGTTAAATACCTGAAGCCCTTCTTTATTTTAAATACAATTTATTAAATTCTAACTTTATGTAATTTAATTTTTGGTAATAGATGTGTTTAACAACCAGTTCAAAACATTCCTGAAAACTAATTCTGGTGAACCAGGGCAAGTTGATGCTAGCATCTCTAGCTTGACATTTATAAAAAAGGAAACTAGGAATAAAATTATTGCTAAACATATGTGCTTCTAATACAAGCAATATACTTCTACATTTAAGTGAACTAATTGGAGAGGAAAAATCATTCTATCCAAATCATTAAGACAGGCATTTCCAAAAAAATTTTCTTTCTCTGTTTAATAATTATTTCAGATTTTGTAGGACTAGTTTCATAAATGTATACTTAAATCAAGTGATTTAAGTGTGTGTAGTTTATCTGATGTCAGTTTTGCCTTAATAAAACAGTGTAAATCATGCTCAATTTGGCAGTACATATATTAAATTGCTGTAGGATTTATTAAAATCATATACTTTTATTGTTTTGACTGTGTACAATTATTTGATCAACAATAGTTGTAATGTTAGAAAAATTTAATATCTAGCCTTATGGTCAGAGAAAGTAAAATAATAATTCATTTTTCATTAATATTTGAAGTAAAGAAATAGACTTAGTTAACATGCTTAATCCTAAACACATAAAAATTATAATAAAATTTCATGGTGGTAAATCATGGAGTGCAGATTTGAATTCAAGTAGAAGAAATGATGTAAATAACTGTCTGTTAGAGAAGAGTCTGTTCATGTATTTTTTAAGTGGATGGCTGTAGTATCAAATTGCTAGGGCATTTAATTCAACAGCATACATTTAAAATTGATGTAACCATTTTACTTTTGCCTGTATGAATCTTCTCTTCACTGGAAATTGCAAGCTTCACAACTATTTAAACATTTAATGAAAAATATCAGGTGCTCAAAATAAAAGATAATAAGAAAAAGAAAAAAGGTGTTGTAATCTAGTTTGACAGTGTATCTAGAAGTATACCTTCACTTAGTACAACTGTCTTAGGTGTTTTATATATTCTTTGAACTACTAGTCTGGTTTTCAATCTGTAGGTATGAAAATTAACTTTATAAAGTGTTATAAAATAAATAAATGAATCTGATGCTGGAAAAATAAAATGAGGTGGAGGGAGGGAAAGAAGGAATTGAAATGTGTTATGTACAGGTACCAATCCCTAACAGTGAATGCAATCATCTTGTGCTGCAAATACAAAAACAAATAAATAAAGGTTTACTTAAAAATACACAGTTTTAAAATAATTTAAACCAGGCATGGTGGCACATGCCTACAATTCCAGCACTCGGGAGGCTGAGACAAGAAGACTGTCCCAAGTTTGAGGGCAGCCTGGGCTACCTAGTGAGTTCAAGGCCATCCTGTACTACATAGCGAGACTCTATCTCAAAAAAATTTTAAAAAATAATTTAGAAAGTATACTAGTAGAAAATGGCTATGTTTACAATTAAATGAAATCTTGTCTATAAAATTGTCCCAGTCCCCTGGAATTAAGGAGTTAATTTTCCCTTCTCCATGTTCTGAGAATCTCTCCAAAGACATGCAATATAGTTACCTTTAGATTTATAGGTGTTTTTGGTTTTGTTTGTTTGGTTTGGATGTTCATTTGTTTTTGAGATAGGGTCTCTTTATGTAATCAGACTCACCATCTTCCTGCCTCAGCCTCCTGAGTGCTGGGATTAAAAGCATACAAAGTACTCTGTGCCTCGGTTTCATCATTTGTAATGTGAGGGTCACTATAATTATTAACTTGATAAGAATATTGATAGTATCATGCTTACTAGAACCATACCTAGCACATACATGTTTTCTATGTTTATGATCAAAAAAATCTTCTTTGTAAGAGTTATTCCCTTCCCCAAGAGCTCCTCGCACATCATGTAATTATATCATTTTCAGCACAGCTGAAGGACTGGGTCATGGGACTCTCCCTTCCAGAATGGTGCTAACCCTCCTTGGTCTTCCTTGTGCCACACAAATCCTTCTCCATTCCTAGATAATAACATCTTGGACTTTTTAGACGCCATGGAATGTCCAGCCACTGCCTTGCATAACCACAGAAACTGGGAACACCATGCTCAGAAGGGTCCTCCCAGTCCATTCAGGACAACAATACCCCTATTATAGGGCACACAAACCAAGATCCACACAGTGAGTCAGTATCTACCTTAGGTGTTTTGAAAAATTCTAAAAATAATTCTTCCAATTACTCTTTCTATTGGTTTTGCTTAATTTTTTCTCATAACGTTTTCCTTACTGATCTCACATGCTTATCCTTTTAGTTGTTTGTCATCTGTTTCCCTTCTAGATGTGAGACTCTGGAAGGCAGGGATGCTATCTCACCCATACGCACACTCCTGGCACTTTGTTCATGTTGCTCAGTTAAAGCTTGCTGTATGGTACTGCAGATAAAAATTATGCCTATAGAAAATGAAGGGGAAGATCGTGTTTCATGAAAATTTACTGGTGCTCTTTCTATTGAGATAAAAAAATATAAAACCTTACATTCTAAGAACGGATGATCTTACTAATTCTTATGTCCAGGGACAGACTTACGTTCAGTAACCATATATTGACAAAGCATTACACTTCCTATTTGCAAAACCAACAGCTGTTTGAAATCACCAAAGAAATGCACTTTGCTAGCAGGGTTTGTTTTGTTTTGGGATTGTTTCTTTGTTTTTTATGGTGACACAACTGAAATTTTGGAAACTTGATTCTTGTTGCACACAAAATGAGTTAGCTTCTTGTGACACTTTCATGCTAAATAAAGCTGCACTAGCACTGGCCTCTTAGAATGTTTTTAGAAATGTGGACAAATGAACTACTTGCAACACTGAAAAGAATTTGCTGGAAGGATAATTGAGTGGCTGCCATGTGAGTTCCTTTCATTAGTGGCTCAGACATAGAAATCCATTCATTTAGTCATTTATCCAACAACCATGTGACAGGCTCTGAAGCAGTTCCCTGATTACTGGACAGTAACCCCCAGGTCCACGGTAGGCTAAGGATCTACTATAAGCCAGACTCTGAGATCAAAGCTGTACATGAATCTTCTGTACCTTAACTTGGCTCTTGTAATCACAAGGAAATATTCCTCTTAGAAATTCTTAAGAAAATGGGATCTACAAGTTATTACAAGAATCAGGAGGGCTGCAGACTAAAACTGAAAGCAAACTGTAAATACTGAGATGACTCCAGGGGTTGCTGCAGACGTATCTCCAGACGTTTGTGTGTGAGTGTAGAGGGGGCTAAGACAGGTGTACCTGGTAAATTATGTTTGTAACTTAGCCTGGACTTGAACTCACAGTGATCTTCTGTCTCAGTCTCCTGAGTGCTGGGATTACAGACATGCACCACCATTCCTAGGTTGATCTCTAGATTTTTAAACCTGCACAGTCTTTGAGAGTATCCCTTTTCCCCCTACATGTGTGTCTCCCTCTTTCACTAGGTTACTGGGTCTCTTGTTTATTCTGAATTTGAGGGTCAGCAAATCTGGTTGCCTTGGCCAATGGTCACACTTGTGCCCTGAGCACCAGTACGCTGAACCACTTTCTGAGGACCTAGTTAGCCTTTAGGGTGAACATCTAGTTTCTAGTATACCCTCTGCAAGAGGTATTTATTTAGCAGAGAGTATTACACATCATCCTCACCTTGGCCCCATCTCTATTCTACAGATGAGGAAACAGTCTAAGGTAGGAGGAGATCATACAGAGATAAAATAAGGCTGTTTCCGCAAACCCGCGATGGAAGCTGCTGCTGTTTGCAGCTGTGGTTTGGGGACTGCGAGTGAGACAGCAAAAGTTGGCCAGTACAAGATTAAAACCCAGGTTTCTCTGATTGCTTTTTGCCTTCCCATGCTATGCCACGGAACTTTCGCCCTGATTCCTACCAGCCACACACACACACACACACACACACACACACACACACACACACACACACACTTTTAATTATCCTGACTTCAGAAAAACAAGGAAGAGAATGTTGGAGATGGGGCTGGACAGTGTGACCCCTGAAAGCCTCCTGCACACCCAGCTCACAATTCCCTCCGCCTCACTATGAGTGCAGCTGGAGAAAGGCACAGATGATAACAAGTCTGATCATTCTGACAGTGGATCACGTTGCCAGGTGTGGTGGCACACACTGGTATAACCCCAGATACTTGGGAGACTGAGGCAGAAGGCAGAAGGCTGAGGCAGAAGGCACCCAGCCTGCATTTAGTTTCAGTCCAGCGGGCATTTAGTGAGATCTTGTCTCTAAATAAAACAAGGTTGGGAATATAGCTCAGTGGTACAGGCCCCCTGGGTACAACTCTTGTACGGAGAGAGAGACAGACAGACACCGAGAGACATACAGACAGAGACAGACAGAGCAACAGAGAAAGACAGAGAGGAAAGTAGAGGAAGAAGAAGAGGAGGAGGAGGAGGAAAAAAAGAGGAAGAGAAAGAGGAAGAGAAAGAGGGAGAGGGAGAGGGAGAAGGAGAAGGAGGAGGAGGAGAAGAAGAAGAAGAGGAGGAGGAAGAAGAAGAAAATAGAGGAAGAAGGGAAGAGGAAGAGGAAGAGTGCTATATAGTTTCTCAAAGAGAATTTGTCTATATTATTGCATTTGTATCCAAAAAGTTCTGTTAGTAACCAGGGTGGGTGCTATTGCAACCAGCTTACAGAGCGGTGTAGCGATCGGGTCTCACTAAACTGCTCAGATCGGCCTGGAACTGTGCTCCTCCAGACTCAGCCTCCATGTAGCTGGGATTACAGGCATGTGCCACCAAACCTGGCTAGAGAGCCCTGGATGGAGACCATCACGTGTGCGCTTTCCGAGCATTCTGCACTGCGCCATGTGATCCACATGGCACAGCGCCCAGGGCTTCAGTGCGGTGAGGACTGCAGGACACTGAACCTCTTGTTCACCAGAGCTGCTTTTTCCTTGAAGCTCTCCTGCTCCCTTCAGGTGCTCCTACTTGGTCCAGGATCTGCTCTAGGTGGGCAGAGTGCAGCTTTGTTTTGGATGCCACAGAAACCAGAACCAACAAGATCTGCTTGTCCCCAGCAGAAAGGTAACAGGGCAGTGCTGGCTCTGTCGTTGGACCTGTGTGCATCCAAGGTGATTCATCTCCTGAGTCTTGGCTCTCTGTTTTTTCCTACAATAAATGAGACACATTGCATAATGACCCGAGGGCTGTCACAAACACGTTTTTTCCTTTGCCTACCACGTCCTCCCCTGGGTTTCTCTGCTCATCTTTCAGGCTTCATTGAAATGCTACTTTCTCAGCGACACCTCCCCTAGGGCCAAGCTGTGTTCCTGCCCAGCTCCCTGCACAGCATTCACTATAATTCACACGGACACAACTGCTGCTTTGTTTTCTGGCTTATTGTACATTTCTTCTGCTAGACCGCAAGCTCCCTGAGGGGAAGGGGCATTTCTGCTGTACCATCATTCTGTACACCCAGAGCTGAGCAGTCAGCACTCAGTAGATATCTGTTAGCAGAGATAAGTGACCGAGGCAGTGACCTGCTCACATACAACTCCCTCCCAGACTCCTCTCCCAGTGCAAGCTGGACTTTCTCGGGCATGGGTTGGTGGCCTTAGCCACTCTTACCTTTGCCCATTCAGGTCCACCACACTGGCCTCGTTGTTATTGCATGAAAATGCCAATCCCATTCCTGCCTCACTTTGCACAGGCGTTTTCTATCTAGAATGTTCTTCTCAGATACTCAGTGGTTCTATGCTTTGCTCTAATCATGTCCCCGCTGAAATTCCACCTCTTCAGAGGTCTTTGCTGAATGCTAGGTGCCATTTCTGAAGTACTTTCTCTCCTTGTCCTCTCTCTCTTTCTCTCTCTCGGTTTTAAGACACAGGGCCTTGCTATGTAGTTCAGACTGGCCTCAAACTCACTCTGTAGCTGAACCTGGCTTCAAACTCAACAGTGATCCTCCTGCCTCAGCCTCCTGACCACTAGGATTACCAGCATACTCCATACCACACCTGGCATTTTGTAGGGGTTTGTTTGTGGTACTGAGGATCGAACCCAAGGTCACTGTACTACTTAGCTGTGTTCCCAGCCCCTTAAAATGATTTTTTTCATCTAAAAATAAATTAAAATAAAATTTTGGTGTAATCCCACCCCTTGGGAGGCTGAGGCAGGAAGACCACCATGAACTTGAGGCCAACCTGAGCTACATAGTGAGTTTAAGGCAAGCCTGAACTATAGAAGAAAATGTCTCAACATTTATAAAAAGAAAAGAAAAGAAAATAGAAGAGAAAAAAGAATCAGTGTCTTGTTATCCTCTTGTCTCAGCCTCCAAGTAGCTGGATTGCAGGCATGTGCTACCACACCTAGGTGGCTCACGTCTGGAGGTTAAATGTCACATTCACATTGCCTACTGACTTGTTTGTTTTTGTTTCCTTCATGAGGTCAATGTTCTTTCCCTTTATTCATTTGCTCATTTGTGTACATACACCTGGAGCAGTTTCTGGTGCAAAGTAAATGTGAATGCATGTGTATTGCATGAGAGAATGCACAGTGCAAGGAGAGGTGAAGAGAACAGCTTTCCTTCTTAAAACAAACCAAGTCTTTCAAAGTCAGAGTAAAGAATAATTTCTAATCAGACACAAGAATTTAACAAATGATGGAATCAGGAATCAAGTCGAGGGCAGGCCCCTGGGGGGAGGGAAGGGGGGAGGGAAGAGGGGAGGAGGAGGGGGAGGAAGAGGGAGGAGGGGGAGGAGGAGGGAGGAGGGAGAGGAAGAGGAGGGGGAGGAGGGGGAGGAGGAGGGAGGAGGGAGAAGAGGAGGAAAATCAAAAGTTTGAGAGCAACTTAGCAAGATTCTGCCTTGACCCTTTCCAGGTATCTTCCCAGAACAATTAAAAACGTCATACAACAGCAATATATATGCACCCATGTTTATAGCAGCACAATTTGTAATAGCTCTATCTTGGAAACAACCCAAATGTCCATCAACTGAGGAATGGATCGAAAGCATGTGCTCTTTTTATACAATGGAGTACTGTCCAGCCATAAAGAATGATAAGCTGGAGACTTTTATAGGTAAATGGATGCAAATTGAGTCAATACTCATAAGCGAAATAAATCAGACTCACATGTATAGACATCATATTGTCTTCCTAGTGTGAGAAGCTGAAAAAGTAAATAAGGTCTAAAGTGTACAATAGATACTATAAAATGCAAAGAAACTGTTCAAAAGGTAAACTTGGATGGGGGAAAGGAGAAAAAAAGAAAAGGAAAAGCAAAAAAAAGTATATATATACCCAAGATGGTTTAGATAGTTATACTACTAATTTCTCTTAGTTCATTGAAAAGAAAGGTTTGTGAAAAAAAAAAAATTAAAAAAAAAAAAAAAGAAAAGAAAGGTTTGTGATAATATTGTTTTGACAACTAAACACATATCCTGTACTCTGAGTTACTAAAGATACCAATATGCAGTGTATTAACCATTGTCACTCTTCTATTAGCCTGTTTTGAAATTTTGTTTTATGTCTTTTTTTCTTTAAAATAATTTTTTAAAAAAAGATTCTTCCTTGAAATAAGCACAGAAGAGCTGCAGACGCATCTCAGAGGTAGTGGCAGAAAAGAAAAAAGCTCAGAGAACTGGAAGGATGAGGCCATAGTTTAAGAAAAATGTCACTTTTCTTCTTGCTCTCCAGAGTGTCTTAGACCAATACCTGGAAAAGAGTCTTCTTTAGGAAAAACAGCACGATCTGCTCAGAGATCCTGCCATCATTCACCTTCTTTAGGGAGATGGTTTGCAGAAAACCACTGATGATTAGGCACAGAACACAGAAAATCAGTTCCTTGGTCAGTCCCTGATTCTGAAGAATAGGGTGCTTGGAGCAAATGCTCCAGGTGTATCTAAGTCTGGGGAGGGGAACAGGGCTGGGGATCACACTCAGGCACTGTATATGTTAGGCTGAGCTACTCCCAGGCCCTTGTTTGTGTTTTATTTTGTCTTGTTTTTCCTGTACTGCGGATTGAATCTGGGGCTTCACACTGAACTACACTCCCAGCCCTTTTTCAAATTTTGAGACGAGGTCTCACCAGTTGGCTAAATGGCACAGGATGTGCTGGAACTTTCCATCCTCCTGCCTCAATTTCCCAGATTTCTGGGAATACACGTGCACCCCATCACACCTGGCCCTTGTTTTTCTTAATTTTTATTATTCCTGCTGACAAGATCTACCACACCCCAGCTGGGTACTGTTTGTGAGTCACTTCCTCCTTTGAGCCTCAGTTATCTTATCTATAAAATGGGGAAAATGTTTCTGCCTAGCTCCCTGGGGCTGCTGGGACAATAAGGTGAGGTCATGTAGGTGAAAGCTGTCTGTAAACTGAAAGTCCACTGCATTTTATTGTGAAGAGGTATCTGTGCAGTCAGACTGAGCTGGCTCGGAGGTCAGCTCTGCCCACTCACTGGCAGTGTGGACTTGGGTAAATAGCATCCGTTCCTCATCTAAGTATGAATATTAGTATTATCTACAACTCACAGACTTGTTTTAGAAATTAAATAAGGTTTAAGCAAGATAACATAAGTGTCTAGGGGCCTGGGGATATGGCTTGGCGGCACAGTGCTTGCCTGGTAAGGAGAAAGTTCTGAGTTCAGCTCCTGACATCAATAAACAAACAAAAAAACAAAACTTAAGTGTCTAGGACACAGTCGGTACTCAGCAGCTATTTCTCCTCAAACACAGATACACACATACATAGGCCTTCGAGCAGTCTGGACAGCACAGTGGTCTCAGTCTAGAGGAGCAAACAGGCAGCCAATTAGTTCTTCTCTAGTTTCCATTCAAAGAGAAGAAATCACTGGCCAGAGTCCAGAAAGGTCACTGACGTGGAGAACAGAAAGCCAAATGCTAGTCTCCCACAGGGAGTTTCCAAAAAGTGTGAACACACAGTTGCATAATCTGTCCCTGATCCATGTGTCTGTTGAAATGTTTCAGTAAAATATTCCCCAAAAGGAAGTATGTAATCCGGGCAGTAAAGCGGTTTAAGAAAAGAAGAAGGAAGGGAGGGAGGAGGCTGGGGACTCTCGGAAGTGTGGGTGTGATTAGGAAAAGATGTATGTTGTTTACTGAGGTCCACTATGTGCCATGCAACATACTCACTCTGATCCCTAGTAAGATCCTTGTGATAGCTGGGGATGGTGGCTCATGCCTATAATCCCAGCTGCCTGGGTTTCATAGTGAGCTCAAGGCCAGCCTGTGTCAGCCAAGCAAGACCCTGTCAAAAGAAGAAAGAAAGAAAGAAAGAAAGAAAGAAAGAAAGAAAGAAAGAAAGAAAGTCACAATAAATAAATAAATAAGAACTAGCCTAAGGCAGAGTGCAAGACCATTCAACTAGTACAATACACACACACACAAATTTCTTGCTATAAATTTGAGCTCAGGTGCTGTATTTGTGCTCCCACATTCTAATGGAAGAAACAATAACAATAATTAATACTGCAAATATTTACATAGCACAGCTTATCAGGCAGTGGGCTAATCACACAATCATCAGGACAGCTGTGACACAGGTGCTGTGCTGATCTCCACTTTATAGGATAGAGAACCAGCTGAGATTGAGAAAAATTTACTATCTTCCCCAAAGTCATCCACCCAGCAAGACAGTAGAGGGAGGGTTTGATTCTAAGCAGGGCTCTGAAGCCCATGAAGTTATGTAGGAACATTTCCAAGAGAACCCTTGTGGAGGTGGATCAGAAAGGGATCCCAAGAGAAGACACTCCAGTATGAGAGTGATGTAAATGACCAAGTGATCAGAGGCACTCTGTCCCCATTCCCAGCAGGACAGTTTGTCCCAGCTAGTGGATGTTCGTCACTCTGCCTCTGACCTAAAGTTTAAAGTTTCATTCATGAGTTTACGAACTTGGCAGTGTGGGCAAGGCCCCTGGAGACCAGCTCTTCTAGTCTAACCCCCTCATATTGCAGATAAAAAAAAAGTCTCTGAAGCCCAGTGAGAGCCATGGACACACCAAGTTCACAGAAAAAAGTTTTGTGTTAAATGGAGGAGTTGTTTTGGGGTCAACTATAGCTCGTCTTGTTCTGCAGTTAACAAATGTGGTTGGTTCATTTGGGAAGCTCTTTAAATACACAAATTTTTTTGGCTGGTATGTAGCCAAGTCATAGAGCAGTTGCTAAGCGTGTGAGAAGCACTGCAGATATATTTATGTATCTATATAGGTATAGACATATCAGGTATCTGTACTCTGCTTTTGGAGATTTAGACTTAAGTTTGCAAACAGGCCTGAGAACCTGAATACATAGTAGGCACCCTGGATGGTTCAGATGGTACAGGGCCACGGGCTGCATTTGCAAGTTAGAATCCAATGCCCATTTTTTATTTTCCAGTTTAGGATACAAAGGACCAGTAAAGGACTTGCCCAAAGTCACAAAGGAAATCAATGAGGCTCTAGTTTAAAGCTTTGTGGTCTGAACAAGGGTTCCTGTGGTCAAACTTCATAATCAGGCCAAAGAGGCTCATCAAGGGAGCTGTGTGGTTTTCCCAGCTCTTGATTTCCTTCTTGTGCTCAAATTAAGAAACAGGCTGATACCACTTCCGGGGCCTTGCTAGATAGGAATGTAAAAGCCGAACTTCCAAAAGGAAAAGGAAACAAGATCTTGTCTCCCTATGGGGTTTCCCCCAGACAAGTCCTATGCTCCAGAAATGAGGTCAGACACCAGCTCTTCAGCTGGCCCTAGTGCAGCTAGCTCTGGGCTACATGTATTTTCTATTTCAAGAGGATGGGTTTGGGGCACCTTTCCTGTGGAGGTCAGATAAGGTAAAGAGCCAGGAACAGCCACACATTCCTGCACCTGAAAGGTATGGTTAGCACCTATTCACACCTGCCTTTTCCTAAACCTGCCCTTTTTCCTAAACCTCTCCTTAAACCTCACTCCCTAACCCTTCACCCCGGGGCTATTTAAGCAGGGGGAGTTTACTGCTGCTTCTTTTGTCACTACTATGCCATTACCTACTTCATTCTTTCCTTTCCTTTCTTTTCCTTTCCTTTCCTTCGTTCATTCTTTCCTTTTCTTTGGTAATAGGAATTGATGTTTGGAGTCACATGTCCTTGGTTCGAATCCCAGTTCGGCTTTCTATAAACTTTCAGACTTGAATAGAACCAAGCCCTTCTCTTAATATCAGTTTCCTCACCTAAAGGGGGATGATACCTACCTTCTTGGATTGTGGTTATTAAACAAGATCATACAGGTACTTACTAAGCAGAAAATACTTTCTCACAAATACTAGATCATGTGAATAATCAATAGATCAGAGGCATTTAAATATATATTTGTTGTACTGAATTGAAGTGCCTAAAAGAATAGGGGTTGGGTTAGAGACCAATTGAACTGAAAGCAAATAAGAAATCATTGGGCCTTAACTGCCAACCTGGACTACAAGTAAATTATAGTGTTTCCAAATGAGAATGGAAACCACAAACTTACTCTTGATAACGGATCAAGTTTCTTTTATCTGGAATTGTATCATTTCAAGACAATAACATGACTATTACATATCGTTCAGAAATTTTGCTTGGCAGTTTTATGACTCTGATAAATTTTTAACATGAAAAAATAATTAGTGGAAGGTAATTAAATGTTGGATAATATTAATCTTATTCAAATCCTCATTTCATTATCAGGAAAACTGAGATTTAAAGAAGGGCTTGCTAGTCAAACAGCTAGGAAGTTGTACACAGACTGTAAAATTCAGCCCCCGCCCCCCCCCCCCCCCCCCGCTAAAATCAATTACTTCTGGAAGGGGAACCTAACATCAATGAAGCTGAGGAATTTTGGCCTTCTGGAATAGGTATAAAATAAGTCATTAATTTGCTGTTGTCCTTTTTCTGTTCTTGACTTGCTCAGCAAATATTTACTGACAGTCCACTATTGGGACTCAGAGAAGGCAGAGATAGCATAATCATGGTGTCAGACAAAGTCACAATTTGACTTCTGGAGTGATTTTAGAACTTGTGGTCTTTTTCCATTGGATATCCATTTTTTGTTTTTTTAAAGGCAGGTCTCATTTTGTGGTTCTGGCTGACCTTGAGATTACTGTGAAGCCCAGACTGGCCTCAAACTCACAGTGATCCTCACCCTCCCAAGTGCTGGAATCACAGGTGCGAGCCACTCTGCCCAATCGGACACCCAAATTTTAAGCCACCTACTGCTCTCTCATCTAACATGGTTTCACTTTGTGGGAAGGGACTGTCTCATGTTGTTCTCACCTTCCCAGGACCCAGCTGCTGAGAAATCAACAGTTGTAGTGTTTGGAAACACCTGGATTCTAATACTGACTGTCCGCTTTCTCTGGGTCAATATATGGCTTCCCTTTGTTGACCCTTAATCATCTGTATAATAGATACAGAGGCAAAATAATATGTAGAAAAGCTTTTCAAAACCTTCACTAGGAAAAAAACAGGCAATTTAAATTGAAGATAGTCAACGTTTATCATCTGGTTAATATTCACATCTATTACCCTCGCCAGCGAGCCACAGCAGGCCGCCTGCCTGACCTCGCTAGTCACCGCCCTGCCCCGCCCCGCCCCCAATTTCCCTCTAGAGGGCATGCAAGCGCTACGGATTTTGTGCCTCGCTTCTGTTCGCCTTCATCCTTCATTCTGCGCATGTGCATACTCGTTTCCCCGCTGCCTAAGTCCTGTACGTAGTTTAAGGCTCGGGTGCACAAATTGCGCCTGCGCATTGTCAGCTCCGCCTTCCGCCGCCATCCCCGGAAACGCTTCCTTCTCACGTAGCTACCTCGGCTCTTCGGGTCGCGGGAATTTGCCTCTCTAGGCTGGTCGGGCCTCTTCTCCATGGTCCGGTCTGTTAACAGGGTTTTGAAAGCTAGCAGGTGAGGCCGGGCTAGGCGCGGACGCTGCATCCCCGAGTCAGTCACCGGTGAGTGAACCCCAGAGGAGTTGTTGTACGGTGGGGGCCGAACAGCAGAAATGGACCAGGTTTCCTTCCAATCTGGGAATGGTTTGTCTCTTCCGTCCTCCCCCCAACTCCTGGAATGGGCTCGCCCCTCGGTCCCAGTCCCTCCCCCCGGGCGGAGTGGCGTTGTCAAGGCGAAGACAGGCCAGGCTGGCTGGGGCCCAGCTTGTACGCTGTCCCCGCAGGTGGCTGGGCGATCGGGAGACCATGGCGCGGCGACGGTGAGGCTCGGGCAGTGGCCGGACCCCGCGGGCCAGTATGGCGGGCCAGTTCCGTAGCTACGTGTGGGACCCGTTGCTGATCCTGTCGCAGATTGTGCTCATGCAGACCGTCTATTATGGCTCGCTGGGTCTGTGGCTGGCGCTGGTGGATGCTCTAGTGCGAAGCAGCCCCTCGCTGGACCAGATGTTCGACGCCGAGGTAGGGTCACCCGGCTGGCGGGGGTGGGGTCTCGGTTCACGGTGTAGGCTGTTGTCTGACACTGCTGGAGTCTAGAACGAGCTCGACCACGTTCACGCTGTATGGGCCTACGAAAGGATTCCACTCTTACAAGCCTCAGAGGCCCCATCCATAAAATGGAAAGACTGGTAACAGGAAGATAAGTGCAAAGGGAAGGGTCTGCATGTTGTTTTAAACAAGCTTGCATTCCAGGCAACTCTTTCTTCTGTTTTCTGTGAATCTGGGGAAGCGACTTCTCTTCTTTAGCCCAGGTCCCTGCGTTCCATTCCAGGGATAGGTGTGGATCAAGGAGCATTCATGGGGTTGCAATGGAAGCTATCTGGGCTTTGAGATCAGACAGGCTTCCATTTAAGTTGGATTCTTTTTGCTGTATAACCTGGGGCAAGTGTTCTTACTTCTCTTACTGTTTTTCTGTATACAAAATCATGGGACTGGAAGCAGAGAAGTGGTGAACTGTGGTGCCAGAGATCCTGTGTTGAGGGTCCAATCCAGGCCTAAACACACTACTGTAATTGTGGGAATGTGAGCAAGTCACCTTTCTGAGCCTTTTCCCTCTTCTGGAAAGTGAACAGAAATTCTCTTCACCCTCAGTAAATCACCCTCAGTAAAATGTTATGAGGCTCAGAGGGACCTAGGAATAAAAAAGTACTGTATAAATTACAACAGGCCTAAAAGGTATTACGCCTGAGAGGCACCTGCAGCTAATGAACACAGCTGGTGGAGCCAGAAGATCTGGGATGGTGTCCTTGCTCTTGATGCTTATTCTTTGCATGGTGCCTGGGCAAGTTGTTATCTAACAAGAGGTGGTAGTAGTAACAGTAAAGGCTGTTGTAGATTTTGTAAGGATATTATGAAATTCTGGATGTCAAAGGCTTTTCTCTGTAAATTGGAAGTGTGGTGGAGATAATTGGTATTCTGTAACATCACCGAGGTAGTGAAGGTTGTGCGTACCCTAGTGCTTAATGGTAACCTTATAGGGGCTTCCTTTCTCCTAGGAAGGGCATATGGAAATTCTAGACTATGTTGGAAAACCATACACAACCTGAGATCTAGGCCAAAGTTCAACAGTACTTTTCTGAAGGTTGGGGGTGGTGAAGATTTTAGATCACAGCTACTCAGCTCTGCCATTGTAGTGCAAAACCAACCATATACAATAAGTAAGTGACTAGTTGTAGGGTATGTGCAATAAAACTTTGTTTACAAAAGCACGTGTCTGGTCAGTGGAGCCTTCTAGGCCTTACTCTTGCTATTTACTTACTGTATCATTTGGGCAGCTTAACTTGAGGTTTTATATCATCCTTCTCAAAATGAGAATACTACTACCCTTCCACCTATCATGAGGATTAAATGAAATACTACAATGGATGTTCATGAAAGTATCTTGGAGAGAGAGAGAGACCAGACAGGGAGATAAAGAAGGACACTTGTTGGAATTAGGAAGCCATACACATGAAGGGCCATTGTCATCTGTGTTCTGTGAAGGATGCTTGTACCATAGGAGGACTGCTGGGGTTCTGCAGCCTGGTATCCTTACTCTACCAGATCATATCTCCAGCGTATTTCCATTTGTGATTCTTCCTCAGATCCTGGGCTTTTCTACCCCTCCAGGCCGGCTTTCAATGATGTCCTTCATCCTCAATGCCCTCACCTGGTGAGTACCACTGGTTTTGCTATCTAGCTTTTTGGGCCTTAGAAATGGGACTTAGTAAATTCAGGCACAAGACAATTGATGCTTGTGCCTGGTCCTGATTAGTGGTAGATTAAAGTAGGTGGCTGAGGGGACTGGCTCTATCATGGGACTACTTTCATGGCTGTTTTGACTTAGCTGCAAAGCTCTTCTCTTACTATGTATGTGCTCCCTGCATGACAGCTTCCATCTCAGGTCACCTCCATCACAGATCACAGATATGTGGCATGAGGTGAGGAAAAGATCAGGCTGGAAGTCAGGAAGACTGGCTTGTAGTCTTGCTGCCTCTGCCATTAGTTGAATTACTTCCTTCCTCTCTGGCCTCAGGCTCCTTATCTATACACAAAGTGTTGGACTAGGTAGTGTCTAAAGTTACTCATAACCACTTCCTGTCTTTTGAGAAGCACTTTAGCATTAGTGATCAAAATGTCAGGCTGAGAAACACTCATTTGGCTTTCAATTTTGTTCTGTTAACTTTGGACAAGCCCCAGTTTTCTCATCAATAAAGTGGAGCTAGTAAGGTCATCTATATCATAGTTGTAAGGATTAAATATCAATTCACAGGAAGTACTTAGAGCAGTGCCTTGAGGATTAGTAATATTTTTGAGCTTAAAGTGAAGGTTGAAAATTGGGCTGATTTTACGTACATTTATCTCATATGTTCTCTTTACCTTATACAGATGTTAGTTCATGCATGAGTTTTGTTTTTGGTTTTGTATTTGTTTTTTGAGATAGGGTCTTAGTGTGCTTGCTGTGTAGCCTAGGCTGACCTTGAACTCGTGGCAATTCACCTGCTCAGCCTCCTCAGTGCTGGGATTGTAGATGTGTGCCACCATGCCTGACCGCATGCATTTTTTTTTTAATGTACAGAATGCTTCATAAATTTGCATGTCATTCTTGCACAAGGGCCATGCTAATATCTGTTTGTTGTTCCTTTTTTGTTGTTGTTTAAGTATATGTGCTGCCAAAGCAAATTATATATCATGCATGGTTTTTAAACATTTTTTCCCAGATAATTGAAAATCAGTATATTTTATAAAAGCACAAATTTCCGACTTCTCTTGAAAAATGGGAAGAATGATAGATATCAGGCTAACCTACTACCACGATAGGATTTGCCTAAATACTCTCTCCATTGTAACTTGTCTCCATTTGAACTAGAACCTGTATGCCTTGAGGGTATCCCACCAATCCTTAGCATTCCCTTCTGTCACACTTAATATTTATCATCAAGCTTGTACTTTTGTCTTGTTTTGCTCAGTCAAATTCACTCTTAACATTACCTGCCAGGTTTCTCTGGGCATCTAATTTTGTAATCCTTGCTTCATACTTCTCTCACTCACTTCTGAGTACTCTGCTGTCATCCTAACTGTCCCTACCACCCAAGTAATCTAATCCTAAGGCCGGGACAACCCAGTGACAACTCACTGCTATCCTCTCCCAACAGTGCCCTGGGCTTGCTGTACTTCATCCGGCGAGGGAAGCAGTGTCTGGATTTCACTGTTACTGTCCATTTCTTTCACCTCCTGGGCTGCTGGTTCTACAGCTCCCGTTTTCCCTCGGCGTTGACCTGGTGGCTGGTCCAAGCCGTGTGCATTGCACTCATGGCTGTCATCGGGGAGTACCTGTGTATGCGGACGGAGCTCAAGGAGATCCCCCTCAACTCAGCCCCTAAGTCTAATGTCTAGAATTGAGCCCTCTGGATGCTCTGCTGGCACTTGGGACCCCCAACACCTTGGGCTGCTCAGATCCTCCAGATGAGGTCTGGCCCAAGTCTGAGAGGAACCCTGGAGATACAAAATCTCTGTTGATGGAGACATAGCAAGGCCCTGCCAAGGAGGTAGCAGTCAGGATCACAGCTACAAGAATGGCCTTTGTCTCTGAAACCTTGAAATTGGAAGGTCAGGAAAGGGACCTCTTTGAGGCTAATAACAGATTTGGAATGATGTCACTCTTGAGCCATCATTTCGGTCACCAGCCAATGGTTTTTTTAGAAAAGAAAAGAATCAAGGATGTCTGATTGGGGAAAAAAATCAAGGATGTCCGATTGGAGCAAACCACTCTTCTAGTCCTGTTTACTCCCCTGGGACAGCTGTTGCCTTTGCCACGTTGCCGAACTACAGTGTTTCAATTTGGAGAAAAACTTGGATTCTAGATCCTTAACCACAGAAAGAATATAGGTGCAAAGTACCAGGGTGCTGTCAGCAAGAGAACAGCAGGTGGAGACTTCAAGCACAAGAAAAACAGACAACCTGTGCCCTATTACACACATACACGTGTGCACACAAGAATCCGTGACTAGCTTCTGTCCAGTCCCTCTGGTGGAGCCCCATCATGCTGCCACCTCTCAACATAACAGGCTGTAGATCCCAGAGAAGAACCCCAGCATGACTTCCAGTCTGACCCTCAAAACAGAGTCACTGCCTGTTCCCAGGCTCTTACTGGACCTCAGTTCTAGAAGGAGTTCCTTGTTCCTGTCTTATTTGGAATTCTCTGATGAGATGGGTCTAAGGGGTGTCCAGAAAGAAGAAGCTCAACTTTCCGGTCTGGGCTATGCTGGGGGAGATACAAATTTGCTGCTAAGTTTTTTCTTTGGGTAGAATTTCCTCTGTGAGGGCCTTGCAGCTGCCCTTCCTATATACATAAATATAGTATTTTCCACAGTTTTGCCTGTACTTACTTTGTAATGCTATGGGTTGGGACTAAGAAAGATCAGCACAGCCAGCAAGGGTGCTGTAAAGAGTTATGCCATATCCTTTTCTGAACCTAAAATTATTCTACATTTGGTTAAAATAGGTACTTGTATGGGGAACTTCTGTACTCTACTCCCTCTGCGCCTCCAATTAACCTCGTGACTGAGAGTCTTTTTCCCACTTGCCTGAGATTTCTGAACATGTGTGCATGAAGTTTAGATTCACTTCTGCTTTGGCTTTTCTGGATCCTGTCCAAGAGAGCTGTCAGTTTTCAGCTTTCAGTGTTACAGTTATGTAGATCAGTTTTTAACAGTTTTCCTCAGGAGCTTTTGTAGCATTCTGGCTCTGAACCCTGCAGAGTAGGGATTTGAGCCTAACAGGATAAAAGGTCTAAGAATGAATATATCAATGCAGAAGGAAGGTAGGAAGGTGCTACAGTGAGGTAGCTCAGTGATGCAGAATACTGTGATCAAGCTGCAAGGAAGCGCTTGCTACTGGAACATAGTATTTCTGGCTGCAGAGTCCAGGAGGTAAGAACCAAATGGGCCTGTGAGTTTCTTTCCTGTTAGACACTGCAAACTAGGGCCCTGTGACTAATTTGTTTGTTTTGAGACAGGATTTGACTATGCAATTCAGGCTGGCCTTGAACTTAACTATGTAGCCTAGGCTGGCCTTGAACTCATGGATCTTCCTGCCTCAGCCTCTCAAGTGCTGAGATTATAGGTGTGCACAACCATGCTTGTGCAAGGCCTGTGACTGTTTTAAACACCTCAGGACACTCATCTTGTGGCTACTCTCCCTTGATGTGACTGGAACACTTTAGAATTTCTTTTAAGGCATGGATGTTTGGTCTTGGGTCATACAAGTGAAGAGGAATTGTCTTAGGCCATCTATAACATATATAATGTATATAAGTAACAAAACTTCCTTTTATTTTTATATTTTTATTATAACATTAAAATGAAATATCACAAACCCAAGTTTAATAAGATTAACATGTCTACTTAATAACAAACACCTGTCTTAACAGAAGTAGGTTGAGATACCCTTATTGATAATCACTATTTTACCACATCCCAAAAGTGAGTGTGACATTAGATATTTGTGGGATTAGATTAGACTGTGTGGCAGACACGGGGCAGATTTCACACCTCACTGCACTATCCCCTACAGTGTTTGGTTGTCATCTCTGCAGGGCCATGTAACTGAATAATGAAGAATATCATTAAAAATCATGTAATGATGCTAAAATTTCATGATCTGGGAGGTTTCATGCAACTTATGTATGGTTGGTTGGAAACATAGCTTTAAGGGCTTGTGTGTTTTTCTTTGTATCTTCTATAGTGACAGATCTATGCCCCAAGTGTTAATTTAACTTAGAAACTGTCCAAAATAGAGGAATGAAGGCTTTTGTTTTTTGTTTTTCAACAATATAGTGACCAGGCCCAATGCCCCTTAAGATTTTCACAATTTTTAAAGTAACAAGAAATAGTTTCTAGAGTCCATTGAGTGCTGTGTCCAGAAGTGGACTAAGGGTGCTTACTGTATGTCATGTTTTTACAACAAATTCTGAAATAGGGAATAGCATCATCTGTTTCTGATATTGTTCTGTGGTACTTGGGATTGAACCAAGGCCTTTACACTGAGCTACGTATCCAGCCTTTTAAAATTTGTTTTCCTTTGGACAGGATCTCATTATGTAATTCAGGCTGACTTTGAACGCACTATGCAGCCAGACCAGCCATGAACTCATAGCAGTGCTCTTACCATAGCCTCCCAAGTGCTGGAATTACAGGTATGCACTGCTATGCCTGGCTTTTTATTTATCTCGAGACAGAATCTTACCAAGTTGCCCAGGCTAAGCTCAAACTTGTGATCCTCCTCCCTCAGCCTCAAGAATGCTGGGATTACAGATGTGCACTACTGTGCTTGGGCTGGATCATCTCTATTTTATAGATGAGGAAACTTTAAGGAACTTACCCAGCATTATTTGTAGGAGCTGGCAGCACCAGGATTTGGGTTAAGGTAGTGACATTTATAAGCTATTCTAAAGAGATTTATCAGTAAGTTATAAGCTCTGATTGGTTAAGAGCCTATCACTTTATGAGCATACCTTCTCATCCCACAGTATTGTTTAAGTACTGAGAATTGTTAGCACTTTATAACCATTTTGGTAAGTCCCCAACTTATGAACAAGTTCCATTCCAGGGGAATGTTTGTTAAGTAGGATGTGTTTATAAGTCTGACAAAGTGAGTCTCATACAGTACACCTGTGAAAATTCACAACTCAAATGTTCATAAGTAGAGGACTTAGTGTGCTGGCTTTTTGAGAAAAATTGATAGGCAGTATACAAAATATGGCCAGAGAGTTCCAGATGACTGTGAGAATGCAGGAAATGTCTATTTCCAGAGCATAAAGGATTGTACCTAGATCAGAAAGTTGCTTCCAGCCCACCATCAACTTGATGTATCTCTTGACTTTCTAGGAAACTGAAGTCAGCTTCCCTTGCTCACATACCACCTGAACTCTGGCCATTCAGAGGGAAAAGAGATGAGTTTTGTATAATTCATGCTCAAATAGTTTATAACCAAGAAGAAAGATGGGAAAGGAAGAAGAGATACCTGGCTCAGAGGGTAGCTCTGACCCCAGGGTCTAGGCATCCCTGACCAAATGGGAGCCAAGAGACATAGGGGAGGTTGAAAATTTATTAGGAAGCCTGAGCTTACAGGGTTGCTTAGCTCAGTCTGTCCCAGAAGCTCAGTGTATTGGACTCCTTCCTTTGACTCAGACCCAGAGGGCAGCTGGTACCCAGCGGACACAGAACCTCAGGGGCATGATATCTGAAGACCCAGGGTCTGGGGACAGAGGGATAGATTCAAATACAGGAAGATTCCTGGAGGATTAAAAGCGGAGGATTATTGCTTGACATTTTCTGTAGGAAAGTAATAAAGGGCGATGAAGACAGCACTGAGGCAGGAAGGGTAGAGAAAGCCGAACACTGGCTGCTACCTTGGTAAATCAGTAAGAATGACAGGATCCGAAGCTAGGTGACTTCAGAGGACTGCCATGGAGGTGTAGGGTTAAGTCCTGGCGTCCCTGTTACTAGTGTGAGCCCTTGGGTAAACTATTTAATTTCACCTTCATTTGTAAAATGAGTTTCCTCACTTACAAAATGAGAGTAGTTCTAGAGTCAACCTTCAATATCCATGAGAGACTGCTTTTAGGATCCCTAAGGATACCAAATTCTGAAGATTCTCAAATTCTTTATATAAAATGGCATAGTGAGAAAATACAACAGCATAATATTATAACCTACACTCATCCCTTCATAGACTTTAGAGTACTTACAATTGTAGTATAAATGTTATCCAAATAGTTGTTGCTGCTGGGCACCCTGTGATGTGCACCCTGCACTTGGGAGGCTGTGGCAGGGAGATCACTACAAATTCAAGGCCAGCCTAAGCTACATAGTAAGTTCAAGGCAAGCCTGAACTACATAGCAAGACCTGTCTCAAAAAAGCAAAAGTTGTGCTGTATTATTGTATTGTTTCGGGAATAATAAAAGCTATATATGTTTGGTGTTGCTGAAGTGCTTACTGTTGGTAAGCACAGAATGAATACAGAACTCACAGATGTGGAGGGCCAATTGTACTTCCTGGGGTTATGAGGATTTAAAAAGATGTTATGGGCAGAGAACTTAGCACAGTGCCTGGCACAGAAGAACTGATCCAAAAGCCTGTTATGAGGCTACTACCTACCTCCGATCTTATAGAAGAGGACTGTTTCATGAACCAATGTGTTTTCTAGTGTTACACAGGCTGCAGGCATGCCTGTGGTATAGGTACCACCACTAAGTGGTAAGCTCCTTACCCTGCAAAGTGGTGTCTTTTCATTTAACCTAATGAGCTTGGGCATCACTATTTCTTGCAAACAAAGAAATTGAAGGTTAGGGAATAAACAACTTTCCTTACATCACCCAGCTAATAAAATTAGCCTCAAAGGCTCCATTCTACTTTTACATTCCGATTGTTTGCATAGGACCTAATCTAGACAATTAGAACAGTTAAGTGACGGTGAATATGAAATAAGCTTGGCTTATTGACAAGCAGCTAGTTGCCAAAAGCCCTCAGTTATGTAGCTGCTCATAAGCAAGAAATGGGGTCAGTACAATCCCTGGGGCTTCATTATTGGAAAGGCCCAGGGAAAAGGGTTAGGGAAAGGCCAAACATTTTTTCTGTACCCCACAACTGATTTTATCTACATAAACTTGATTTGCTTAAAGCCTTCTGAAATGAACTTTAGTATCCTTGTTTTAAAAACATGAAATAGGCTGACAGTGGTCATGTGACTTGTTAAAATTCACTCAATAATAAGCTCCATTTTACATTTTTCTTTTCTATTTTTTTATCAGTACCAGGGATTGAATTCCCGACCGCCTGCTTATAAGGCAGGTGCTTATGCCGCTGAGCTAAATCCCCAGCCCCCAATAATAAGCTCCAAATCAAACACTTTAAAGTGCCCCTTCCACCCCCTGTTAACTGTTACCCATTTCTAGAATGGCCTCCTCCCCAAGTCAGGATCTTACTGAGCCCAGAAAAGATTCAGATTGAAGTGATCAGTGGTAGTAGAGAGATCCCAGTTTGGGGGCCATGGTGGGCAGGGTATCAGAGGCGTATTAGCAGCTGCCAGGGCAGATGGGGATGTGGCTGTAATGAGCCCTCTGCTAGGAGTCACTCCATGCTAGGACCTGAAGTCCTTGCTCCTGTAGCCAGGCCAGATCCCCAGCCTCCTATATAAGTGTCCTTTATGCTGGGTGGCATGGTGGCATTTCCCCTTGAGAAACTGGAGCCCAGCCCCCCTAGGAAGGATCTCACCAAGATTATTGCTGGGGAAGGGAGAGGTCCCAGGAAAGAAAGTTTGGGGACTGTGCTTCCCTGACCACCTAATGATGGTGCACTCAGGACTGAAGATTGTACTAAGGCTGATGGGTTAGAAGGCACTTGGGAAGGAAGAATGAGAAAAGGTTATTTTCCAAGATTGGTGATACCTAGCAAGGGAATGGAAGTGGCAGCTACTCAGAAAGTGGCCTGGCATTCGAGCTGAGTAGGAACACAGCAGGAAGTGGAGGTCACCGGGCTACATAGGAAGTGGCAGGGGTCCACTGCTCACTGGAGGTAAGTAAGGAACAGGGACGACACTAAGCTGCAGCATGTGGTACACTCTGCCGAGGCTTATGCCCAGATTGAGGTGTCAGCCCCAGGGCCCTACTAGTGCCCTGTCATGGTGCTGGTGCCAGGAATTATTGGGGGGAGCATGAGAGCTGGTGGGGGCCCTCTTACAGTTTACCCACTTCCAAACTGCAGATCTCCTCACCACTGCCCAGTCTTCCTCCAGGAAAGGGTCTGCTTCTTTTGTTGACTTCGGGCATCCACGCTGCACAGACTTCCTCTAGCGAATACAGAGGGTTAGGGTCTTGGATTGGAAAAATGTGGACCCTCTCAGTTTTCCTCTCCCCACTGGATTGTTGTGAGCCTTAAAGGCTCCTACCATTAGAGGACGACCCCAACCAGAGCTTGGGGTTGATGGTAAACATACCAGGTTCCACGGAGCATTAGGGACACAGTGCTAGCTCCCTGTCTGACCTGGTATTTTCCTTGATCTGTGATCCACATAGGCCACATTGAGAGGCCCAGGTGACACCCACAGGCTGACAGCAGCAGCACTGGGCATAGAGGCTGGGACTGCTCCACCATCCCAGTTGTTACCTCTGTCTAGCAGGCTCTTCTTGAGTTTTTTTTTTCTTAGGAAAATGGAATGGAGAGCAGCCAGGATACCTGCTGTATTTCCCCCCAAATAAGACCTAACTGGAAAATAAATCCTAGCATGATTTTTGAGGATCCTCAAAATATAAGGCCTACCCCCAAAATAAGCCCCACTTAAGATCGTCAGCCAGATGGGTGCATTTAGAACCATGATGGCAAAGTTAGAGATTACCAAACTGCAGTCCAAAACTCACTCATTGCAGAGTGCCAACACTGCAATTAAGCCTAAATACAGTGCTGAGGTTTTGGGCAAACAAACACACAAAAAAAATCATGCATTAGCATCTTTTGTTTGAAAAGGAAAACAGACAAACTGTGCCATAGGTTTGCCACCACTGATTTAGTACATCCATTGCAATACATGACGAACATACCAAATTACAAAATAATATAAATATATAATTAAATATAAATATTGACATTAACACTTAGATGATAATATGAATTATGATGAAGCATTTGTAAATACCCAAGTGAGCCCCTTAGGATGAGTGGTAAATGTCTGTGTAAACAGATGAGCTTATTGCCAAATGACCAATTGGAGTACAGACATAGTGCATGAATAATGTGTGCACTTGATTATGAATAGATGTGGTTGTGTCTAATATGATCTTCATAATTCAGTACATTGTGTGTTGTCAGAGATGTACTTACTGCATTCATGTGAAAGATGTTTTTCTGAATTTTGTTTTCTGGTTTTTGTTTTGTTTTGTTTTGTTTTGGGGGGGTTTTTTGGTACCAGGGATTAAACTCACAACCTTGTGCTTGCTGGGCAGGCACTGTGCCGCTGAGCTATATCCCCATTCTCATTTTCTGAATTTTGGTGCCTGCAATTTTTCGTCACTTTTGTGTAGACCATCATTCTTAACTGTCACCATTTTTGTTGCCATTCCTGTCTCATAAGTCTTCATTTAAATGAAGCCTACCCTGAAACAGGTAGTGACTTGGGTGAAGAACTCCTGGGATGAAATCACTGATGGCTGTGTTGCTGGTGCACTCTGTGCAGACTACATGGACAAGAAGTGGTCATTTAAAAAGAGCTCTGCTGTTGGACATGAGATATCCAGACCAGTGGTTCTACAGGAAATGGAGTTGCAAGAAATTCAGGGTTTGGAGAGTTACGATATTCCAGAGGAAGGTGACGTAACCATATTTGAATAAATGTAGATTGTTGTTCTTGAAAAAAAAAAGACATCACCTGAAAATAAGCCCTATTGCCTCTTTTGGAACAAAAATTAATATTAGAACTGGTCTTATTTTTAGGGAAGTAAGGTGGTTAAGTTTTTGCCTTTGTCATTTCCTCAGCAGAGTCAAGCTGGGTAAGTCACTTTCTGTCTGGGCACCACAACTTCCTGTTGGTTTTTTTGAGACAAGATCCAGCTGGGATAGTTTGGGTTGGCCTTAAACTCACCATGTAGCCCAGGCTGACCTAAAACTTGCAGGGATCCTCCTATCTCATTCTCCAGAGTGCTGGGATTACAGTGTGTGTTACCACACCCAGTGCCAGAGTTTTTTGGTAACTTTGCCTCAAGGCCATTATGAGGCGGTTTACACCATAGAAGCACACAATGATTCTTTGACTTCACAGAAGAGTGCACCACCCAGATCAGCTCCCAGAGGGGGAGGGGTACAGCTGGCAGCCCTCTTTGTTCTGGGTAAGACCTTAGGAGCTGAGGGCTGGGAACTGGGGGAGCCTGAAGTCATAGTATTTGTGCTGTAGTCCCTTCGCCACCCCACAACGAAGGCTTTCTTCCTCTAGTCTCACCAACCCCATACAACCCGCAGAAGCATTTTTCAGTGCCATATGGGGAATTTTATTTGTAGACTCGCGAATTTCCCGTCCCATCATCCGTTGTATTCAGCTCATGGTGCCATCTCCACCTCTCCTCATGAGCTCCAGTCCCTGGTCACACAAACTGCGAGCAGAGACCTAGGTGTTAGGCGCTGACATCACCTCCAGAGGGCGCTATCCTTGGTTGAGAGCACCGGGCCAAGGGTGTCTGCTGCTAGTGGGGAAAGCTGCACCAATCCCCTTTCGTGAGACCTACTTTCATTATCTCCTACCTTTGTCCATCCATAGCTCGCTCATTCTCTTTCTCCCTCTCTCCCTCTCCCCTTCTTCCTCTCTCCCTCTACCTCCCTCTTCCTCCTCTCCTCCGTCTCCTCCCTCCCCCTCTCCCTTTCCCTCTCTCTCCCTGGCTCCCTAAATTCTTGTTCAGAGTAAATCTTTCTTACTTATGGAGAGTTGATTTAGTCTAGAGGGGTTGGAATGCAACAAAACTGAACTTGACCACTCCCCCTTTCCCACATTTAGAAATTCCTACACCTGCTTACTTAAATAAACCTGTAGTCAATATTCAGAGCCATAGCAGGTCCACCTTGGCCTCCACACAATTAGACACCTGCTTTGGTACCCTCACTTCCAGTGTCCCACCTTCCCCTGGGGTCCCTACTGCATCTCTCAGTGGCCTCAGCAACAGTCCTGCTGTGCTGATTGGTCAGTGGCTTCCCTGCCCTCTGGACACATAAGCCGAGAGTCTGCATCTCACCCTGGCCTAGCAGTGGCATTGTCATACCCACCTTGTATGAATGGTACATAGGAACCTCAAGTGATGCAGAGCAGAAGCGGGTGCAGGGGCGCTTGACCCAACGTAGCTTGGAGGCTCTGCACATGACCCTCGGCCCTGGGAGGTGGATTCGTGTAGGCAACCCCTCAAACCAAGCGTACTGGCCATTTTCATCCAGCTGCTTCATGTCCCCCATGGGAGTTTTGTTGCTGGGGGTCTTCAGAAAGACAACATTGGGGCACCTTGTGGGCGGTTGCTTTTTCCGGGCTGTAGGATTCAGGCCACGACCCCTTGATGTCCTTGGCATGTCAGGTTCAATCTGCTCTTCTCGCCTTGGTGCTGCAACAGGTGAAACTCCCACCATGTTGCTTACTCTTGGCTCCTCCTCACACTCACTGCACTTTGCTTCCTTAGGTTCCTTCGTGGACTTTCTCTTCTTGGATTCTAGGTTCTTCCCAAGGCCTGTAGCTTCTTGGAGCTCTTCATTATTTCGTCTTCCTTGATTGCAAACATTTTCCCCCCTGGTGGGAAAAGGAAAAACTGTTAGCAAAGGAGAACTTAGGCCCTAGACTAGTCCTGAAAGAGCTCATGGAGCCCATTAATGCTAAAGAGCCTGAGAAGAAACGTGTCTACTGACCAGAGGCCTACATTTGGTGGCAGGGAGTAGAATATGAAGGGGTGGACAGGGTGGGAAGGAAGGAATTAGGAATACACATTGTATGCATCTGTCACCAGGGAGGGTGCTCTCTTTCTGGACTTCAGTTGAAAGGATGGCCCAGTGATTTTTTAGATTGTATTACAAGGAAATTAGGGTCCTGAGGAGGTAGCTCACTTGCCCTGCATAGGGGAGAGGATGAGGGGAGGATACTTTCCACTCAGCAACAACAACAAAGTTGGAGCTTGTAGTCTAGGCTAACCTTGAACTCAATGTGTAGCGCACGGCCACCTTGAACTCGAAATTCTCCTGAGTGCAAGGATTATAGATATGTGATACTATGCCCATTTAAGCACAGTCTTTGGAGTCAGGCAAACTGAGGTTCAGATTCTGCTTCTGCCTCAATCTGGATTACAATAAGCAATTTAACCTCTCAGAGCCAGAGATAATTCTGTGTATGTAGAAGGATCATTGTGAAGAAGAAACTAAATGCAATACTTCTAAGGTGCTTAATACAGTATCTAGCACATTAACAGGTACCTAATAAATGTCAACATTCTTAATATGCTAATGTGATTTAGGAGGAAATTGAACTCAGGAAGAAATACTACTCCAACTTCAGAGGCCAGTATGCAGGTGAATCTCTGGATTGGGTCAGTGGGAGGATGATGATCTCTTATTACTCAGTGCCCCAGGTTGTGGTTAGCCCACAGTTGGGGGATTATGACCACTGCTAAGGTATAGCTCTGATATCAGATTGGCATGACTTTGAGTTGTTGCTGTGCCACTTAGCGGTTCACATAGCTGAACTAAGCCTTTAAGGCCCAGTCCCCATCAGTAAAATGGGCAAAATAAATACCTATCTACAGACCCTTTGTGAAAAATATAGTTTTTAAATTCCTTAGAACAATATCTTTTCCCAGTAGTGACAGCTGTGAAGGTCAAAGTGAGTTGAGCTCACCCAGAGGAGATACCAAGGATCTCAGGAAATCTGAGCACTGAATTCCAACACCTTCTGGCCAGGTTATGCAGTTCTTGGATCCGGCTGTTTGAGTTGTTGAGTAGCTTCAAGAGTGACAATTTTCTTAACACCTGCCAGGAGAAACCAGAAAAATAAAAGCTTCAGCTCTCCTGAGGAGGTTTCTCACTTTATTGTCTGTGGCTCAGCTCAGCTCAGCTCAGGCTGGGTGTGCTGACCCCTCTGGGTACCTCCACCTGGCAGCCAGAAGCATGGAGAATCATGCTCCCCTAAGCTGGGGTCAGAATGAGGCATCTCACCATTTTAAGTCTGTTCTGCTGATTTGTTTTGTAGACAGGCTGCCTTGTCTTGTCTTTAAATTTCTTATCTTCCATCTGAGAGATAGGAACAGAGAGGCAGAGGTTAGCACAGGAGGAAAATCCTTCTGAATGCCTCTGTGATGCCTCTTCGTTTGGCTGAGCATGGTTTGACCAGCCTTAGACTGGGAATTTTGTCACCTTGGTTTGGGGACAGGATGGAGGACCATTTAACCCTCCTGACTTTCTCCACCCTTCCTTTCCCTTTCCTTAGGTGTTCTAAGCTGAAACACCTCTGTTCTTGGTGTGGCTGGATTCTTTGTTCAGGTCCCTTCTAGGGGCTCATCCCAGGGTCTGTCCCAGAGTCTGACCTTGGAAGCCACTGTGTTCTTGGGCTTCTTTACTGATGGACACATGCTGGGGTTGTGAGGCCTCAAAGACTGAAGGAGCAAAACCGGACCTGGCACTGTGTGCACCCTGCCCCTCTCAGTCCAGCCAGCACTCAGGCTGAGCATCAGATGGTGGTGGGGAACTCCCAGTCAGGGACCTGTGACATCACTGAAATGTGTGACAGCAGCAGGGCTGGGTCTGCAGGGATTGTGTGTGGCACAAGGATGGAGGAGCAGAGCGAAACTTCCATCAGTGGACTAGAAGTGAAAGACAGCAGCCTCTCTGTGACCTAAGAAGATGGTGCCTTCTTTGAAATGAGAAAGCCAAGGTTCCTTTGATAATTTAAAGCTGGATGATGGTAGAACTGGAATCCTAACTGAAGTCTAGCAGTCAACTCACGAAACCAGGGATTCCCAAACTGCTCATATATTCAGTTGCATGAAATGTGCCTGCTACATGCCAGATATTTTCCTAAGTGCTGAACTGAAATAAAATTATTACTTTCAAGGAGCTTACATTCTAGTAGAGGAGAAAGAAAATGGTGTGTATGCTTGTTTATTCATTCTGTGAAACAAAATGTGTATTGTGTGTGTGTGTGTATGCACGCGCGCGTGCATACTGATAGAAATCTACAAATCACAACATTTTACTGATAGAAATCTACAAATCACAACATTCTATCTACCAATAATGGTGAAGCTTTTAGAGCTTTCAGTTACATAGACAGCTTGCTGCAACATACATGGCAGAGATTTACCACCACTGCTATATGCAATTTCTTACATATTCCATTAGCCAACTACTTTTGTTGAATTTTGCCTAACTTCTATCTATAGACAAATATGGTTGTAATGAATAAACAAATGCAGCACCGGCATGAATGTTGGTATTTTTATTTGCATGCCCCACCCGGTTCCTGGCTTCTGAAGGTGTATCTGCCAAAGCAATTCATCGCCCCAGTGCTCAGGCTTTAAACACAGCAGTGGCTACACAAGTGATTTTCCGTAGCCTATTTTGCTTGATCACTCTGTTACCAATTTGGGGGATCCCACAGATTGTTTACAGGGATTCTTTTCAGGTTTTTGGTGTCCTGAAGAAAGAACTGGGGGAAAAAAAAAAGAAATTTCCACACTTCTCAATAACACACATTCAGGTTGTTTTTATCTTTTTGTGGTTTTATTGGTATATGATAATAATTACATTCATCTTAGAGAATTGGTACATTCACATATTGCATCTTAATCATCTTTCCTCCTCGCCCCTAAATGCTCCCCTTCTCCTCACCCCTACATCCCCTCACATCTCCACCATCTACCGCCCTGTGTTTTATCATCTCTTATTTTGCTCTTTAAACTATTTATACTTTAGATTTTTCATATAAAAGAAGCCAAACGATATTTAGCTCTCTATATCTGATTTATTTCACTCAGCATTGTGTAATTTAGCATCTATTTTTCGCCAATTGTAAAGAATGCTGCTATGAACAGGAATATACAAATATCTCTTCTAGACACTGCTTTCAATTCTTTTGGGTTCTCAAAGTGGAATTGCTGGATCACATTGTAATTCTGTGTGTGTGTGTGTGTGTGTGTGTGTGTGTGTGTGTGTGTGTGTGTGTATGTGGCTGGGGACTGAACCTAGAGCCATCTATTTTTAATTCCATGAGGAATTGCCATCCGGTTTCCACACCGACTGTGCTATTTTATATTTCCACCAGCACTTCACAGAGGTTCCAGTTTCTCCACACCTTCCCCAACATGTTAGTTTTTCCCCAACAGTGGATGCAAGGTTCTATTCTTTTGTTTCCTCTTATAGTCTGTACCTTAGTTTTCTTACATTGAGATGTATTTCTTACATGAGATTGTATTTCTTACATTGAGATGTATACAAGTACATTTCACCCTTTTTTAGTGTATGATTTTATAAGTTTTGACAAGTGTATCCCATTATATAATCCCAGCAATCAATAGACAGAATGGCTTCACACCTGCCCTAACTCCTCTCAAGCTGTCTTTGTGTGGTCAACCTCAGTTCCCACTGCCAGTCTTGGCAATGACTGATGTGTTGTCAGTCCCGACAGCTTTTGTCATTTATGAAAAATCTTACAGGTAGAATCACGTGGTATGGAGCTTCTGGATCAGCATTTCTCTCATCTGCGATTCACATGTTAAGTGTTAATGATTTGTCTCTTCATTGTTGAGTAGTATTTCATTTAATAAATGTTTATTATTCAAAGATATCTGGGCTAGTTTCTGTGTTTTAGTGATTATGAATGAGAGTTACTAAACGCACTTGTGCCAAGTTTTTGTGGAAATACAGGTTTTTTGTTTTACTTAGGTACCTGCCTAGAAATGGGATTACCAGGTTGTATGGTAATTTTATGTTTAACTTCATAAGATACTGTCAAACAGCTTTCCTAGGGGGCTGTACTGTTTTCTATTCTCATTAGCAGAGTATGAGAGGTCTGGTTGCTCTGCCACCTTGGCAACAGTTAATTCTATAAGGTTTGTGAGGTTTTTTCCCTTGGCCATTCTAGAGATAGGTAGTTATATCTCGTCACAGTGTTAATTTGTATTTTCCCAATGACTAATAATATTGAACGTATTTTCACATACCCATTTGAAATCTGTGTTTTGTGATGAACTTTTGGCTCTTTCTACCATTTTAAAATTAGGCCATTTTAGACTGGGGGTTTAGCTCAGTGGTTTAAGCACTTGCTTGGTTAACTGCGAGGTCGTGAGTTCGATCCCTAGTACCAAAAAAAAATTAATAATAATAATTAGGTCACTTTTCATATTATTAAATACCTAAGAGAATTTTTGGGATCCTTTTATCAGACAAGTGACTTGTAACTATTTTCTACTAGTGTATGCTTTATGTTTTAGTTTTATTAACTGTTTCTTTAAAAATTCTCACTTTTTTGCAGTTTTTTTTTTCTTTTTTTGTCGTTTTGAGACAGGGTCTCACTATGCAGGTCAGGCTGGCCTTGAGCTCACTTTGTAGCCCAGGCTGGTCTTGAACTTGTAACGATCTTCCTGCCTCAGCCTCCCGAGTGCTGGGATTACAGGTATGAGCCACCACGCCCAGCTTTTTTTTGCAGTTTTTAAAACATTAAATCTGTTGGTACAATTTACGTGTACATAATGATCACAGTCATTATAGGAAATTTATATCTGTACATGACATATCTTGGTTCTTTCCCTGCTTCCCTTACCCTCCCTTCAACTCCTCTCCCCATTCTTATTTACAAAAGCTGTTTCTATTTTTTCCTTCAAAGATGTGAGTATTGATGAAGTCTATTTTATCTTTTTTTATGGACTGTGCTTTTGGTATCAAATTAAGAAATACTGGTCTCACATCAAATCACTAGGACTTACTCCTAGACATTTTGTGACTTTAGGTTTTTAAATTGGGTACAAGACTAATTTTTTTAAATAGTGCTGGAAATTGAATCCAAGGAGTGCTAAGCTATACCCGCCAGCCCTTTTAATTTTTATTTTGAGGTAGTGTCTAAATCTCCCAGGCTGACCTTGAATTTCTGCTCCTTCTGCCTGGGGAGCCCAAGAGTTGGGAGTACAGGCATGGCCACAACGCAGGCTGGAAGACTCGTGCCTGCTTGTGTGAAGTTTACTGGTGCAGCTTAGGTACACAGAGAGACCCCGGTCTTTAGTTATATGCTCCTCTCTCCCACCCCACCCCCTTCTCACGTCTGCTTGCCTTCCCCTTCACAAGGGTTGGCTTTCATTTTATCCTTTTCTCGCTTTTTCTTTCCCTTTCTTCCTTTCCCCTCTCTGTTCCCTATTTCCCTTTTCCTTTTGAACAATTTCTTCCTATTTCACAGTATCTACTGTATACTTACGATCATATTTACATTTTCAGTTTCTCACACCAGAGAGATAATGATTCAGTTCACTTATGAGTCTGGTCTCAAGGTCTATTTGGCTATAAATGTCTCAATTTTATCTTTCTTTATGGCTAAGTAATACTTTGATTTAGATTTTGTGAAAAGCATAAGTTGTGGATTAAGGTTTGTCTTTCACACATGGATATCCTTTTATTTAAAGGCCATCTTCCCTCCATTAAATACCTTTGCACTTTCCTCAAAAGTCAGCTGTTTCCTTATAGTAAATCTCTTTTTCAAAAGAGTTTTGGCTATTGCACTTCATTTGCCTATAACCCCAGGATTTGGGAGGCTGAGGCAGGAGGATCACTGTGAGTTTGATGCCAACTTGGGCTCCATAGTGAGTTCAAGGTCAGCCTGAACTACATTGTAAGCCCCTATCTCAAAAAAACAAAAACAAAGCAAAACAACAACAACAAGAAGAAAATGCTTTTGTATTTTAAAAATCAGTTTGGTTGCCACAGAAAATCCTAGTACAATTTTTACTGTGCCCAGAGGACTGTGTTCTGAGTCATCCCTTCCTTTATGTGTGTGTGTATTTGCAGTTTAATAGTTCTCGTGGTCTGCATCCCACTAGTAGAACTTTGGAGTTCAAAGGCTTTTTGCTACTTTTTTAAAATTATTTTTTAAAATCTGAAGTGATTATAGATTCAAAGGAAGTTGCAACAACAGTACAGAAAGGTTTCAGGTACCTTCACCCAGTTTCTTCCAACTGTGACGCCTTACAAAGCTACAGTACAATATCAGAATAGGAAACTGACATTAATAGAGTACAAAGTCCTTATTCAGATATTACCAGCATTAGATACACTCATTTGTGAATGTGTCTCATAACCAGGAAGATTTCTGTCGTCGTTCCTCCTCCTTTCCCTCAGCTCATCCCTCACCCCCAGAAACCACTAATTTTTTTGTCCATCTCTATAATTTATTTCAAGAATATTATGTGAATAGAATCATGTAGTGTTTGCTTTTTTCATTCAGTATAATGCTCTTGAGATCCAAATTGTTGTGTGTATCAATAGTTTGCTTCATTTTTAAAATTTAAAAAATAATTACAATCATAGAAAGTTTCAAAAACATCCGTGAGTGCCCTTCATTCATTTTCCTTCAGTGTGACACCTTGCATAGCTATAGTTCTGTATCTAAACCATATGTTGGTTCATGTAGCCACCACCACACACTAGGTACAGGACTGTCCCATTATTACAAGGCTCCAGCCACACCCACCCCTTCTTCTCTCACTCCTAATCCATGGCAACCCCACTGCATATCTATAATTTTGTCACTTTAAAAATATCATATCAGGCTGGTGATATAGCTCAGTGGCACAGCACCTGCCTGGCAAGCACAAGGTCCTGAGTTGGATTCCCGATACCGACCCCCCAAAAATTATGTAAGTAGAATCCATTAAATCAGGATAATGCCCTTTATATTCATCCATGTTCTTGAGTATATCAATAATTTGTTCCCCTTTGCCAAGCAGAATTTCAGGGTGTAGATGTACCATAGTTTGACAGTTTCAAATTTAGGAGTATTACAAATAAAGCTGCTAAGGACATGTACGCAAAATTTTTTTCTAATGTTTTTTTGAGACAGGGTTTTGCTATGTAGTCAGGCTGACCTTGAATTGAGGCTGGCCTCAAACTCTCGGTGATCTCCTGCCTCACCCTTCCAGATGCTGGGACTACAGGCATGAGCCACCATGCCTGGCTGACACACAAGTTTTCATGTCGATGTAGTTTTCAGTATTGTGGAATAAGTGCCCAGGAGTGTGATAAGTGTGTTTAGCTTTCTAAGAAGCTACCAAACTATTTTCTAGAGTAACTGAATCATTTTACATTCCCACAAGCAATATATGGACAACACAGTTCCTCTATATCCTAATTATTTTTGGAATGGCCACTTTTATTTTAGCCAATAAGTGTGCAGTGATATCTAATATGTTATTAATTGCTATTTAACTTTCTATTCGGTATCTACTGGTGTTGAACATATCTTTTTTTTTTTTTTTTTTTTTTTGCTATCTCTACATCCTGTTCAGTAAAATATTTGTCATGTTTTGCCTGTTTTTCGGTTGGAGTTTTTGTTTGCTTGCTTTTTTACCTTTGAGTTTTGAGAGTTTCAGAAATGAGACCTTTAAAAGATATATAATAGACAAATTTGTCTTCTCAAATTCATGTATCTTTCATTTCTTTTTCTGCCTTATTGTGCTGCCCAGGACTGCCAGGACTCTGTTGAATAAAGTCGTAGGCATAGACAGTTTTGCCTTGTTCTTGATCTTATGATCATAAGAATGATGTTACCCATACATTCTTTTTCCCTTTTCTTTTCTTTTTTTGAAAGAGAATCTTGCTCTTATTCCAGGCCAGCTTTGAACTCACTATGCAGCCCAGACTGGCCTTGAAGTCCTGACCCTTCCACCTCAGCCTCTGAGTCCTGGATTATAGGCATGTGGCACAATGCCCAACTGTCACAGATGTTTTTGTGTTTATCAAGTTCAAAGTTATCTTCTGTTCCTAGTTTGAGTTTTTATCCTGAATTGAATTTTAGCCTAATGCTTTTCTATTGGTGACATAAGTTGATTTTTTAATATTGAACCATGTTTGTATCACTGAATAACTGCACTTAGTATTGGGGTATAATTTGCTTTATATATTCTGGATTTAATTTGCTAATACAATAGTTCCCCCTTCACCTTTGGTTTCACTTTCTTTTCTTTTTTCTTTTTGCTTTTTCCTTTGTTTTTGTTTTTGTTTTGAGACAGGGTCTCACTACATAGCCCAGGCTGGCCTTGAACTCACTGTGTAGCCCAGAATGACCTTGAACTCCTGATGATCTTCTTGCCTCAGCCTCGCAAGTGTTGGGATTACAGGCACGCGCCATCATATCCAGCTGATTTCATTTTCTGTGTGTCAGTTATTCCTGACCAACCATGTTCCAAAAATGTGAAATGGAAAATTCCAAAATAAATAATTCATAGGCTTTTAATTGTCCACCATTCTGAGTAGCATGAAGTCTTGCACTGTCTTTGCCCATCCCGCCCAGGCTGTGAATCATCCTTTTGTCCCGCGCAGTCACTCTGTATGTGATGCCCTCCCTTCGTCACTTAGGAGCTGTCTCCGTTAACAAATCAACTGTCATGGCATTGCTTGTGTTCAAGTAACCCTTACTTCATTAAGGGTTGAGACACTAGCCATTCAGTATGCCAAAGAGCTTGTACTTTTGTTAAGTAAAAAGGTAAAAGTGCAATAAGATATTTTGAGAGATTATAGTCACACCTTTTGCTGCAGTATATTGTTATAAATCTTATATTTTATTAGTTATGATTCATATCATTGTATCTACTGATTAAACTTTATATAGGTATGAATATATCATAAAAATATAGTATAGATAGGATTCAGGACTATCTTTGATTTCAGGCATTCATTGGGGGTCTTGGAACATACTCCCCCACACAGAGAGAAGTATTTTATTAAAAATGTTTAAGACAGGGCCTCAATCTGCAATCTGGGCTGGCTGTGAACTCTCTATGTCTTCCAGGGTGGCCTTGAACTCACAGCAGTCTTTCTGCCTTAGCCTCTCAAGTGTAGGGATTACAGGCCTGCACCACCATACCTGGCTCAGTGTTTTGGTTTGGTTTTGTTTTTGCTTTTTTGGGACAGGGCCTCACTATATAGTTCAGGCTGGCTTTAAACTTGCAGTGATTCTCCTGCCTTAGCCTTCCCAATGCTGGGATTAAAATTAGTATTAGAAACAAGACCAACTCTATGTTGTCTAAAAATCAATTTAAATATAGAGATACAGATACTTTAAAGGAGTGGAGAAAGATACATCATGCTGATACTAACCATAACAAATCTGAAGTGGCTACCTTAGTTTCAGACACAGATTTCAAAACAACAAACATCAGAGATAGAGTGAAGCATCAAATAATAATAGAGGAAGTGGGAATGGTGGTGCACGCCTATAATCCCAGCATTTGGGAGGCTGAAGCAGGAGGATAGCTGGGAGTTCAAAGCCAGCCTGGTATCCATAGTGAGACTCTGTCTCAAAAAAAAAAAAAAAAAAAAAAAGAATATAAATAATAATAGAGGAGTCCAGTAAATATACCAACTCCTCATGATACATGTTGTTGTTGTTATTATTATTAGGGTCTAGCATTGTAGTTCAGGCTGGCCTCACTATATGGCGCAGGCTGGTCTTGGCTTTGTGGTGATACTCCTGCCTCAGCCTCATGAGTGCTGGAATTATAGGTGTGCACCACTATACCCAGCACATGTACTCCTACACTACAAACATGTACTAATAAAAGTTTTTTAAAAAACAAAACATACAAAAAAAAGATTCCATTCTGCAATTAGACATACCAATTATTTACATATATACCACTAAAAATAGAGTGCTAAAATTGGTCAGGCAAAAACTAGTAAACTCCCAGGTGAAACAGATAAATCCTACTATAGTTGAAGACTTCAGTGATCCTGTTTCAATAATTGGTAAGTCAAGAGGCAGAAAATTAGATATATTTGACCTGAATACCACCATCAATCAATTTGATCTAACTAGTATTTATAGACTACTTCATCAAATGACATCAGAATACATATTTTTATCAAGTTTAGATAATGAAACATGGAAGACAGGACAAATTTTGGGCCATAGAATACACCTAAAAAGGCACATATGATGGTGCATGCCTGTTATCCTAGCACTCAGGAGGCTGAAATAAGAGGAAAATGAGTTTGAGGTTTACCTGGGCTACACAGCAAGACCCTGTGTCAAAACAAAACAAAACAAAACACACCTGGAAAAATATAAGAGCACAGAAATCATACAAAGTATGCCTTCAAGTCCACAATGGAATTGAATAAGAAATCAATAATGGAAATCTGGAAAATCCCAAGATACTTGCCGATAAAACATGACAACACTGAGTAACACATGGATCAAAGCAGAAATCTCAAGAGAAACTTAAAAATATTTTGAATTAAATGAAAAGTGAATATCACAACAGCCGAGTTGGTCTCCCTGGCCCCTGCAGCAGGTGGTGCAGTGGGTCCAGATGCACACAGTGGTTTTGCGATGTACCTCAGGCCCCAGGCCCAGCACCTCTCTTAGCAGGCAAGCACTCAGCAAGCCTTATCTCATCTCTAAAAACTGTCTGTTGTATTAACAATGGTGAGCAGGGACTCCAGTGAACCAGGCCTTGGGATTATGACATACTCAGTGCAGTACAATGAACACAAAACACCTAGCGAGACTGCCTCCCAGCATTTATTATTATATGATTTATTATTTTTATTTTTGGTTTTTTGAGACAGGGTCTCACTATGTAGCTCAAAATGGCCTCAAATTCATGACAGTCCTCCTGTTTTAGCCTCCCTAATGCTGGGATTACAGGTATGCATGATCATGCCTGGCTATTAAAGTAATTAATTTTTTGTAATAAATTACATTGTATATATTTAAGGTATACAGCCTGATGTCATAGATACACGTAGACAGCAATTAATGTGTCCATGACTGTGATCTCACATAGTCCCCCATGCCAACATTTTTATGGCGCTATAGTATCTCCCATATTAACTTGTTATTTATACCTCTGTTTTTCTCCTACTGCCATACTGGGGATTGAACTTGACTATGATTGATCTATAACCCAAACCCTTTAGAAAAAAAATTTTTTTTTGAGACAGGATCTCACTACCTAGTTCAAGCTATCCTTGAACTCACTGTGTGGTTCAGGCTGGCCTCAAACTTGCACAGTTCTCCTGCCTTAGCCTCCCGAGTGCTGGGACTGCAGGACAGGACCCACCACGCCTGTTTTTTTCTTTTTCTTTTCTTTCTTTCTTTTGGACAAGATCTCACTAAGTTTCCCCTACTGACCTTGAACTTGTGATCTTCCTGCCTCGATCTTCCAAACTGGGATTACAGTCATGTACCACCACTGGCTACTTATACCTCATTTTAGAAAAAATTCTGGTACCTCCCCTTAAGGGTCCTCTTGCAGCTGTCACAGGTAAGTGTGTATCTTCTGCCATCTCAAAATACCCCCAGTTGGTATACTGTTTATCTCAAGCTGAAGCTGCCATAAACTAAAAACTCTTCTGCCATTTGTGGCTGCTCATATAATATCTAGTTGCTAGCTACTTGGGTTTGTGTAAATAACAAAGAATTTAAAACTCTTGAGAAAGTCAACGCTCAAAACTTTACTAATCTGAGACCTGCACTGGAGGCCTTAAAGAAGGCAGTGGAGCCTAAGGAATGCCTTCTTGTATTAATCTCTGAGTAATGCTAAACCGTTAATCTCATAGAAAACTAGAATGTTTGCTTAAAGATAAGAAAAACAGGATTGGGCACCTGAATTTATACATCCCCAGGAGGCGACCACCTGTATGCAGCTGCAGCCATAAAGCTTGACTCAAGAGACCATTAATGATCCTGCCTTAAGGAGTGACTTGCCTGTCCACGCTTGTGAAAAACACTTGTTTGAGGTATAAATATGAAAAAACACAACTGTAAATTGAGTTGTTTGGACTCAGTAGCTGGTTACAGAATTAAACTTGATTCTCTTTCAAGAAAAAAATGTTTTAGTGGTTGTCCTTGAAAATTTATAACATACAACTTTACTTTTTATAACCCATATCTTTAAACAAAGTTTATCTCCAAGTAATATTATCCACATTTTTCTTTTTTTCATAGTTTAGGCAAGTGCTGTACCACTGAGCTACATCCTCAGCACTTACACCACACGAGGCTTCCTTTAACAGCGTATTTCTAAATTCTCCATCCTGTTATTTTTATATTGTTGTTGTCAGACATTTTACTTTTACAGTATTTGTTTTCTATAAACCCACAATGCCTTGTTACTCTTTTGCCTTGGATGAGTAAATTATCTTTTAAGGTGAGAAAAAATGAGAAAACGCTATCTCATATTTACCACTATTCTGTTCATTTCTTTATTTAGATCCAAATTTCTCTCATACTGCTGCCCAGAGAACTTCGTTTGCCATTTCTTGTAGGGCTGTTCTGCTAGTAATGAATTTTCTCAATTGTTTATCTGGAAAAGTGTTTATATATCTTAACGTTTGACAGATATTCTCACTATAAGTTTCTGGGTTGGTAGTAACTTCCATCATTTTAAGGAGATCACTCTGATATGTCTTGGTCATAGAAAAAAAATTTTTTATCTTTTTGAGACAGGGTCTTACTTACTATGCAGTCCAAGCTGATCTTAAGTTCACTTCGTAGCCAGGGTGGTCTCAAACTTGCCATGACCCTCTGGCCTCAGTCTCCCGAGTGCTGGGAATATAGGCATGCACCACCATACCTGGCTTGGTCATAGAATTTCTAATGAGAAATCTATAATTTCTACCTTTGTTCTTTTGGAGATAGTGTGTCTTTTTCCATTAGATGTGTTTAAGGTTTTCTATCTTTGGTTTTCAACATTTTGAGTATAATGTATCAGGTTGTATTTTTCATGTGCTTATATGTTATGTCTCTATGACTTGTTATTTAATATTTTTGGATTGTGTTTCCTAGCTCTGTGGTTTGATATCTTTCATTATTTTTGGAAAATTATTGGATGTTTTATCTACATATAACTTACTCATATTTCTCTGCCTTTTCTTCTAGAATCCGAATTACTCACATATTGCCTCTTTGATTTAGTTTTTTTTTTTTTTTTTTTTTCTTGGTTGGTTCAGCAAACCAACCAAGTTTCAGCTTCTGTTGCACTAAAATTTACCATTTATTCTCTATTTTTTGCCCTTGGTGGCATTGAAGATTGAACCCAGGGCCTATTACCACTGAGCTCTATCACCAGTTCTTTATTATTTTACTATTTACTAATTTATTTATTTATTGGTTCTTTGAAACAGGCTTTCACTATGTAGTTCAGGCTTGCCTTGAACTCACTATGTAGCCTGGGCTGGCCCTGACCTCGCACTCACGGCAATCTTTTTGCCTCAGCCTCCCAAGTATGACAGGCATGAACCACCATCCCTGGCCTGGCTTTTAAAAAACTATTATTTTATTTTGAAATAGAGTCTCTTTATAGTGCCAAGGCTAGCCTTAAACTTGCAAAACTCCTGCCTCAGCCTTTCGAGGAGCTGGGATTACAGATGTGTGCCCCATTCTGAGCAGGTCCCAGGTTCTCCCCTTAGCTGTGTTGCAATTACTGACGAACCTGTCAAAGGTGTTCTTCAAGTACAGCATTTGCAACGGTTGTTTATGTACAGAGTTGCCATGACTTTTTTTTATAGTCTTCATGTCTACACTTTCTAAAGAGCTTTTTACATATTAATTCAAGTCATTTCAAATCCTCTTGTCAGATAGCTGCAGTGTCTAGGCCTTCATTTAGATGATTGCTTTGTTTCTCAACAGAATAGTTTTTAAAAATATGTGTGCTATGACTTTGTTTTTTAATTATAACTGTGCAGTTTAATTTCTAATAATGGTGATATTGCCCTTGCCTGGTTTCTATGCATGGTGTAGGAAGAGGAGGGGCTGAGTACCATGTTATTTATATACTCATCTCTTGTCTCTCTTCCTCTGTTAGGCTGTCAGTGTGCGGTATTGAATCAGCCTTGTCAAGAGTCAGTCTTGTCAGGAGCTGAATGCAATCTGAGTTCTGTTGTTTCTATCATTTTATTGCTTGTGACTCCCACAGATTCCATACGCTCACATTAGCCACACCAGATGTCTTAGTCACTTTTCTCACCACTGGAACAAAATACCTGACACATGCAATTTAGAGTTTTATTTCAGCTGCTTTTTGAGTCAGTGGTTGACTGGCTCCAAGGCAGGAAGGAACAGTGGAAGGGCCGGCATTGCTGCTGATGGTGGCTGGGAAGCAGAAGGAGAAGGGAGGAGCAGAGAGAACACAGACTCTCCAGTGACTGCCCCCAGTGACTCCCCTTTTCCTAACCACAAGCCAGTTATAATGCCCCCCCAAGTCCAATTACTTGCCGAACATATGGGGGCTTGGGGGACCATTATAGATCTAAACCATAGCAACAGGACTCTAGCAGTTCCATACAAATCTAGCTAACTAAACTCTTCTTACCATCTCGCATGACAATTCGTATTTGTTCTGCTTTTCAAGTGAGCCAATACCTATATCCCTTCTCTTAGTGGAGTCTCCTGTCCTTTGGAAGGCAGGTTGGTTAGTTGCTCTGCGACCTCATCTCTCTGATGGGTTTGACAAAAGTTATGATTTGTTTATTATCCAAGAACCTTCAAAGACTATTATTAGTAACTAGGCATAGTGGCGCACAACTGTAATGCTAGCACTTGGGAGGCTGAGGCAAAAAGATCAGTGTATATGCAGGATCAGTCTGGACAACACAGTGAGTTCAAGCCCAGCCTGAACTACAAAACAAAAACCAGTTGTTATTGGTATAGTAGTAACACTTTCCCCAGTTTCCTGTATCTTAGCTGGGAGAGAGAAGTATCAGGCCATTAACTTTTTCACTGCTCTTTTTAATTCCTTTGGCCATCTCGTCCTGGTCTGCTGCCTGGGTCTTTTTCTTGGGTAACATCCTTACAGTTTAGTCCTCTAAATTATTTTGAGCTTGGAATCCCCACCATCACCACCAAGCCATTCTTTCTTTTTGGGGCTTGCTAAGTAGTTTAGGCTGGCCTGGAACTCATTCTGCACCCAAACTGGCCTCAAACTCAAGGTAGTTCTTTTGCCTCAGCCTCCTGTGCTGGAATTATAAGTATGCACCACCTCGTCCAGGGTCCCCCCACCTTCTTGTGGCTAACAGGCAAAGAGAATGGACAGAGGTTCAAAATAACCTAGGGAGTCCTGTTCCCAGTGATAAACCTGAAAATGGGGGAGGTGACTTTAGGATCTGAGATCCACCACTATATTCCTGACTTGCTCTCATTCTTCTGTGCTAGAAAGAGGGACCCAAAGTTGGGCATGGTGACCCACCCCTGTAACTCCAACACCAAGAGGCTGAGACAGATGGATGGAAATTTTGAGCCCAGATTGGGCAATTTTGTGACTTAGCAAGACCTTGTTTCAAAATAAATAGATAAATAAATAAATAAAAAGGTGGAGATGTAACTCTGTACGGCTTTGGATTCATTTCCCAGTAAAAAAAAAAAAGAGAAAAAAAAAGCAGGGGGACCCAAATAACCACCCCTATACTAATAAGAAACAGTAATCAAGATTACTAAAATATTCCCTGGAAAATGAAAATTACAACTGAGCAGAGAGAGAATAGTCTAGGAGTTCAAATCCCGGCTCTGCCACCAACTAGCTGCAGGTCCTTGAGCAAGTTTCTTTCCTTCTATCTCAGTTTCTAATCTGTAAAGTGGAAATAATAGCGCTTAGGTCATAGGAGTGTTTGGACAAGCAAAAGAGATATGTGAAGCACTTACAGTAGTAGCTGGCACATCATAAGCTCAGTAGGCGTGTTAACAATTAGGACTCCCTATAAGCTCAGAAATCTGTGGCAGAGAGCAGTTCCTTCCCTTTCCCAGAACCCATTGCAATCAAAACAGTTCACTGCGGAGCATCCTCAAAGTGCTCAAATCCTGCACTTAGCAATTTGTATGAAGTATCTCATAAGAGGTGGAGATAAACGATTCCTGGTTCATGGGCAAGGAAATCAGGACGAGAGAAGTGTTTTCCCAGGTCGCTCAGACTGCAGGTCACAGCCCTGGGATGGTCCTCAGCACCTCGTTTACCTCCCACAAGCTAGTGCCTACGCTTGTAAACTTGAGGGGGAGGCTGTTTGCCGTATTTATCTTATTGGTTTGTGCCATCTCACTAACAAGAGTAAATGCCTTAGGAATTGGTAGAGTGCTGTTTCTGACAGGAAACCCTGGACGTGACACGAATTTTCACACTTGATTTCAGCCCTTTGCACACTCCCTTCCCCCTCTTCTCTGCAGGCTGAGATCCGGTGTCAGCGCCTGGGTTTCACTCTGAGGGGATTTCAGCCAGGGGTGGCACTTCAGACTTGGGAAAGACAGCCAGCTGCATTGTGGGGAGCGGAGTGTAATAGGCCCACAAGCTGCGCAGGAAAACCAGACAGAAGCTACCACAGTGGAAATTCAAGAGAGAGGATAGTGGAGAAGCGGAGGAATGGTGGGTTGGCGAGATACCTTTAGGGAAAGAGGCTTTACAGGAAATGGAGGTGTATTTTTAATGTGATTGAGGAGGGGAAAGGAGGTGCCAAAGATGCCTAATTCCTGGCTAGTTCGTGGATGTTTGCTGAATGAATTACTGAGTGACCCCAACACAGAATGGGGTCACCCCAACACAGACTCGCACCCCCCCCACACACACCACCGGCTAGTCCGATGCTTCCGGAGCTCAGGCAAGGAAGTGGGTGGAAAGAGAAGGGGAAGAGAATGAGCATGGAGTCTCCACCCAGGAACTACTAGGTTGGACACCTCTAGGACTGGTCTGAGTCCACGGTGCAAACATGTCCCCTTGGCCCGCAGTTTCCTCCTGGCCCTTTTACTCTGTAAGCTGGACGTCCAGTACCCCTTTTACGATCGATCATGGAAGTACTGGCTCCTCGCCTGCGTCTAGAGGCTCAGCGCAGAGGTTCATCCGGCCCTCTCCGCCCAATGCACTGGTGGACTGGGTGGCGGCTCGGTGTAGCCCAGGAGACAGGAATCAGGAGCAGGGTGAGTTCTGGCGTCAGGGGCCCGTCCACCGCAATGCACCTGCCTTGCTGGGTCAGTGCCGCTCCCCTCCGGCCGCTCTCCACCCTCCCTTACCCAGCTGCGCCTTCTCGAGAAGTGCGCGCCTAAGCCCCGCAAGCGCGGCCGCCGCAAGGGTGCCGGCAGTCAGGTAGCGGCTGCTGCGCGCGCTCAGCCGCTGCGTGGGCGCTGCCCAGGAGCCCGGGAGCAGCAAGTGTGCGTGGGCAGAGAGCCGGCGCCGGTGCCCGCCGCGAATCTGCGCGGGGCGGGGGCGCGGCAAGTGCACCCCTGCGGGTGCGGACCCGCGCGCGGCGAGGCGGTGTGCAGAGGAGCGCGGCCGGGCGCACGGAGGAAGGATGCGTGCGGGTAACTTTTTGCTCGCCCCGCAAGTCCGAGCAGTCGCGCTGGAAGGGGCCGCCCGCGGCCGCCGGGCCAGAGCGGGGCGGCTGTGCCCGCCGCCGCCCCTCCCCCACTTCCGCCGCCCGCCTCTTCCTCGTTCCCCGCTCCCGGGGCCGTCCGTCCCGGGGGAGACCCGGAGGCGCGGCCCCACCCCGGCCGGCGCGGCTCGCTCCCACGCCCCCGTCTCCACCTCGCCGGGGCGGACAGACTGAGTCAGCGGGGCGCCAGCGCTGCAGGTAGGGGCTCCGGCCGCGGTGGGCGCAGGTGCCGCGGGGGACGGGCACGAGTGGGCCGCGGGGAGGAGGGGGCGGCGTCCTCCTCGACCCCTCCCTTCCCCCCGCGGCGCGGCGTGTCCCTTTTTAGGGCATTCTTTTCCCCTTGCTTACTCCATAGCGGGTGGGGCTGGGACCGAGAGGGAGTTGTCCGTTTCTCTGGCTCCTGCCTAGGCCCCTGGCAGCAACCAGCCCCAAATCTCTGCACTCTCTCCCAAGCATCGACAATCGCGTAAACAACTCCCTTGCTCCAGCTCCCGGCTCCTCGGCCCCCGGAGGGCAGCCCCTTCAATCGCGTGAGACCAGTGGGTTCCTGGGAGGGGAAAAGGAGGTGGCGTCTGGGAGCCCCTGGTACCCGTCAGCTATCCCCTCGGTCTCTCCTCCCCCTCGCCCCCGCTGCTAGGGCAGACGGCCCCAGGAGCCCTGGATATTTTTAGCGTTGTGACCTGGGCGGCAGCTCTAAGAGCCTTTCCCAGGAACCGGCGTCAGCGCCTCCCTGCTCCTCTGCCAGCCCGTGCCCAGCACTGGCTACCTACACCACTTCCTTGACCCCGCTTGGGTTTGGGTCCCTTTAAGCTGCGCCAGCGCCAGTGGAGCTGGTCAGGGTCTGGGATACGCTGAGTCCAGACGTGGCGCTTCACAGAGGATAACGTTCTGGTCCTCTAGAAACTCCTGCTCCTGGTGATGGGCTCATGCAGAATGCCAGGAATGAGACTGAGCGAATGAGAGTGAATGCACGGGGCCTGGGCTGGCCAGAGCTCTAATGTTCTAGAAAGCTCTCAGCGTTGGGGGTCAGAGGCCTGATCTGAATTGGACAAGACCGAGGACCTGCCCTTCCAAGCACGATTTACTGACTAGGCGAGATATGTCAGAGGAGGGCAGCAAATAAGGAGCTGTTGGAGTTCAGAGAAAAGATGGTCGATCCCCAAGTAGGTCACTTTTAGTGCCTTATGTTTTAGGCAATGAGAAGGATTGGACTGTACCATTTCAGATTGTAACACCGAGGTCAGAAAGATGATTTCCTTAGAGGCAGAGCCACATGTAGAAGTCTGGTCTGTGGCTTCAAAGCAAGAGTTTGGAGATGGAGGTGATGGATGGCATGTGCATGTGGAGAGAAGGGGTGGGGGGAGGATGATTTCTTAGCCTCTGGTTTTGAAGGATGAGGAAAAACCAGTTAAAACACTAGAGGAGGAGGCTTTTCCACCCTGCTGACTCTATCAGGTATCTCTGCCAAATTTTGGGCTGGATCAGCCCCTCCAAGCCTCTTAGAAGGGCATGATACTGAGAGCTGATCATTGGTTGTCTTCCCTGAATACAGAGGATCTTTGCCGTGCCTGGAACTGGCATCCCCTTTGTGGAGTTGGAGCAAGCCCCGCCTCTGCATAAGTCTTGGTTTGTGGAGTGGGCTTTGTTTCAGAGAAGGGGAGAGAGGTAGCTAAGGGCAGAAGCGCCCTGCCTGGAACCAGAGGCCCTGCTGCTGGGATGCTGGCTGCAGTGGAGTTCCCTAGTCCCAAGCCCCTACAGTTTTCTCACTCAGCCTCACAGCTGTGCTTGTCTTGCTCCTCTACCCTCCAGGGGTTGACATGGACCCAAATCCGCGGGCAACCCTTGAGCGCCAGCAGCTCCGCCTCCGGGAGCGGCAGAAATTCTTTGAGGATATTTTACAGCCAGAGACAGAGTTTGTCTTTCCTCTGTCCCACCTGCATCTTGAGTCCCAGAGACGTAAGTTCCAAGCCCTGAGGAATAGGATTGGGGTAGGGCAGGGAGGCAATCCTATGGGTCCTGAATCTTGGGCTTAAGCCTTTTTTGCTGTCTTGACCCAATAAACTACCTTGGGATCTGGCAGGTATGTGTCAGCACCACCTTGGTCTTCCTCGTTTACCCTCTCCATCCTCAGCCCCCATAGGTAGTATCTCATCCATGGAAGTGAATGTGGACACGCTGGAGCAAGTAGAACTTATTGATCTTGGGGATCAGGATGGAGCAGATGTGTTCTTGCCTTGTGAAGATCCTCCACCAACCCCTCAGACAGCTGGTATGGCCCTTTGCTTTGGGGACTTGGGCACTGGTCAGACACAGCCAGGTTTCTGGGCTCTGAAATGAGGGTGCAAGACCGGGCTGGGGGAGAAATACAAGGAAGGTTGGAAGTGGGTGTTTCCATCAGCAAAACTGCTGCCTGTTCTGATTTTATAGAAATTCACCCAGAGGAGGAACTGGGTTATAGATCCCCAGGTCAGAATCCTGGCAAAGACCAGCCTCTTTCACTTTGTAATTTTACATTTGTGAAATTAATGCAATTATTATAATTAAAATAATGTACAATGTAATTTTACATTAGACAATTTAAGCAATTTTAGTCTTTAATAACTTTAAAGACTTTAATAGTTACCAAACACTTTCTCTGGGTTGCTAATACTGTGCTAAAATACTTTAAATGCTGGGTATAATGTCCAGTGCCTATTATCCCAGGACTTAAGAGGCTGAGGCAAGAGAATCACTGCCTGGACTACATAGTGAGTTCAAGACCAAAGCCACTCTCCACTACAAAACAAGAGTATATATATATATATATATATATATATATATATATATATATACTTTAAACCTGTTATCTCAATGTTCATAACTTCCTAGCAAGGCAGGTAGTATAACCTTCATTTTATAAAGACAGAAATTATTCAGAAAAGTTCAGGAAGTAGAAAACATGGAATTCAAATCATGTCTGTCAGGTTCCAAAGTCCATGTTTAATATGTAAAATATTCTGTTATTTAAAACTGCTACTAATGTCCAGCATGGTGGCGCATGCCTGTTATCCAACACTCCAGAGGCTAGGCAGGAGGATCGGAGGTTGAGTTAGGAGGTTCAGAGGTTGAGGTAGGAGGATTGTTTCAAGTTTGAGACCAGCCTGGGCTACAAAAATGAGCTCAAGACCAGCCTAAACTGCATAGTGAGATCCTGTCTCAAAACAAAACAAACCTGCTATTGAGAGTCTACTATGCCAGACATTTTTATAAACAACCTCAGGTTTTATCCTTAAAACCTTTAGAGAACATAGGTAACCATTTTTTTTTAAGAGAAGAGGAGCAGAATCCTCAAAAGGGAAAATTAATTGTTTAGAGCTACTCAACAATACCTTGAATTAACTGATCTGATTCTGAGCCCAACCATGGTGTGGTGAGTAGAAGGAGCTGCAGCCAGGAGATGCTGGATAGATACTTGCCCCTGTCTGGGCTTTAGTTTGTCTGGCCATGTTAACCCCTAAGAGTTCTCTGAAGCCCTGTTTGGAGACCTGACAAGCTCTTCTTTGTGGGCAGGGGTGGATGACCATCCAGAGGAGCTGAGCCTGCCATTGCTCGAGCCAGACAGGACAACATCCCGGACTTCCTCCTCGTCCTCTGACTCCTCCACCAGCCTGCACAGTCCCAATCCGAGCGAAGGTGGAGCAGACACACCTTTGGCACAGTCTGATGAAGAGGAGAATGGGGGTGATGGAGAAGCACAGCCCCGAACCTGCAGCTAGCAGAGGGCCCCTCCTGCAGACTGAGCGAGCTGGCTGTTCTCCACATGAACCCTAGGCCCAGCGAGACCCCTTCTGGAGAATCCAGACACTTCACTTGCAGTGGGCACCAAAGGGAAGGAAGGATGGTGGGATGGTGTATCTCTCTGAGAATTAATTTTCTCCTGCTTTACTGCTAACCTTTTCCTGCCACAACTTTCCTGCCAGTTTTTGGCTTACTCCTGAGGTAGGACTTGCAAGTGAGGAGATGGAAGATGAGGTAGGACAGGATGCCGCTGCTTTTCTTAGCACTCCTCTCCCCCCAACTCTATCCTGTAGTCTTCTAGTAGTCTCCTAAACCCATGTCTCTAAGTGGATGTGAACGCATTAGCACTCCGATGAGGTGGTACTCCAACTATTTTGCCTCCTTACATCCTTTTTGGAAAAGGACATGGTATAAATAATAAACAAGTAGTAACATACCAATCATTCCACTCATTTTTGATACCACAGAGATACAGACTCACTGTGTCTTTAGCTCTCTAACCAACGCCATATCTCCATCAACCATTTATTCTGGGTTTTTTTTTTTCAAGAAATGTTTATTGGACACCTGTGCTGGGCATTTGGAATATAGTGCTGAGCAAACAAACTGTATTCCTCTCTTCTTGAGGTTTAGTGACTCAATAAAAGTATCAAAACTCAGTGTGATAAACAGCATGAAGAGGCACTACTCTGGTACCCGCAGGCAGGGATAGCTAACCTAGCTGGAATGGTAATTGAGGAGCTGATTTCTAAATAGAAATCTCAAGAACAACTAGGAATTAATCAGGTCTAGTGAAAAGGAGGGCATGATTCCAGCAGAAGGAGCAGCTCATGAAGACTAACTGGCGATAATATAGCCATGAGAAACTGAAAAGACGTTGGGAAGAATGATTAGATTTAAAAACATGATGAGGTAAGATCGACAAAGGTCAGGTTGTGAAATGTTTTGAAGCCTGTATTAGGTTTCAGCTCGACTGCTAGTAAAAGAGCATGACATAAGATACAAATGCGTTTCCTCATATAAAAGAAATCCCAAATACACACTACGAGGTTCTGTAGTTACTAAAGGTTGGTCTTTTGGGGGTTTTATTTTCTCCAGTAATGGAGATTAAACCCAGGAAATGCAGTGCTATCCAGCCCCCCCCCCCTTTTTTTTTTGAGTTAGGGTTGTGTTCAGGCTGGCCTCAAATTTATAATCATGGCCCAGTCTCCCAAGTGGCTAGGATTACAGGGATGTGCCACCATGCTTGGCCTTTTTGGCTTCTTTTTTTTTTTTTTTTTTTTTTTTTGCTCAGGAGTCCAAGGCATATGACTTGCATTCTTATAGAGGGGGTCATCAGAGTGGCTGTTACAACTCAAGCTGTTACGATTTTGAAATGGGCAAAAAGAAGGGGGATGAGCAAAGAGCGTAGCTTGATATCTATCCCTACTTTAAGAACCATTTTTGAAATTTCCAAGAAATAGCATCTGCTTTCATCCTACTGGCCTGAACTTGGTGGTATAGGAAGTGTTTCATTTGTAGACACTTTATAGACATAGAAATAAAGTTCTAGAAAAAAGGAAATTCTGTTTTTTGGGAAGGTAGTAACTCAAGATACCAATTTACCAATGTATCCAATTCCTGTACTATTAGATCTCTGAAAAGCATGCTGGGCACTGTGAGTGGGATTCTGGGCTACTTCTTTAGCAGCTACTCTGTTACCTGATAGAATCAGGCTTTGTTACTAACGAACAAGAGGATGTAATCCCTGGATAGGTTATTAGCAGTTTACATGTTAAAGGCCCTTTTAAGAGTTCAAACTTTATTGAGAGTAGTGAAGGGATTACAGGTAGCTGGATTTATTTACTTATTTTGGATTCAGGGTCTCACCATGTAGTTCATGCTGGCCTTGACCTTACTCTGTAGCCCGGGCTGGTCTTGGACTCACAGCAATCCTCCTCCCTCAGCCTCCCAGGTGCTGGAATTACAGGTGTGCACCACCACACCTGGCTTGAATTTGCGTATTTAAAAGCTAATATTGGGTACAATGTAGAGTATATTGGAGGACAGGCTTAAGACAGAGAGATAGCACAGTAATCTATGCAGGAGGTAATGGTGGCCCAGAAGACTGGTGATTCACTTATTTGAGTTGAAGCAGGCACAAGGAAGTGACATCATTCATTCAGTGAAGATTGAATGTCGGGATTTAGCATGTGTAAGACACCGGTCCCCCCCAAAAAGACCTTGCTGTCACAAAGGTTTAGAGTATAGTGTGTGTGTGTGTGTGTTAAATCTCAACTGTGACTAGTGCTAGGAAGTAGCCTATTCAGAGAGATCACCAGGTGTTTCCCTTGAGGAACTGGCATTAGAGCAAGGATCCAAATGATGATAGGAATAGACTGGAGGAAGACTGGCTGGAAGGCCTCTTGTGGAGCACTGAAGGAGGGAGCCAGAATGGACCCCTGGAAGTCAAAAGTCTGCAGCCATCTGGGTAAGTGAGAACAGGCTGGTGTGGAGGCAGGGAGATGGAGAAAAGTAGAGGAGAAATTTAGAAGGCAAATTCCAAAAGATTTTATGAATATGAGAAAGGAAAGTGTCAAGGATGCTGCTACTGTTTCTACCTCCTGCGGCAGGATAGTTTAGAGAGCCCTTGACCCAGACTGGGGGAGTTGAGAGGAGCCATGTTTGGGAATAGGTCACACAGCTGGTTGTAGACATACTGATTAAGCACTTGGATCCAGAGGCATGGAATTTGGCTGAGAAGACTGGGCTGGAAAGAAACAGTCACCAACTCATGAATGAAGCCATGTGTACGTGAATGCCGAGGAAATGTTGAATGGAGAGGATTATAGGATCTGGGCTTAAGAAACACAAAACTCACTTTTCACACACAAAATTTCACTTTCCTCCCTTCATGTATCAAACAGTGCCCATGGGATTAATGACTGACTGCCTAAATCTTAATGCTCTGTGCTAGTCAGGCCAAGCAACAGGGTTTGCTTCAAATCGCAGGAGGCCATTGTAAGTGACTTAAGTGCTCAAAACAATAGTGAGAAGCAGTGTCCATTTGCCTTTTACCTGTCTCTTGGAAGCCCGTGGAAAGAGTATGTGTTATCCAAAGTCACTGCTTGGGGAAAGAGTATCTGTTACCAAAGTCACTGGGTCAAAGTTGAGATCATCCTACTGAGATTGTCTCTATCTTCTTATGAATTTCCCCCTTCCTTCCTTCCTTCCTTCCTTCCTTCCTTCCTTCCTTCCTTCCTTCTCCTTCAGAGTAGCAAGACTTTACCTCCTGTTTGACTGACTGAATCTTCCCTGGGGCTGCAACCCATGATCCCTCTCCCCTGTAGGGTAAATGATGGGAAGCTGCACTGGTTGCCACCAACATGCCAATAAATATCTTGGTACCCCAGTCACACAATAATAAGATTGTGGAGTAGGGACAGGGAGTCTGACTAGGGAGAGCCCTCTTGAGAAGCAGAATTGTTTGAATCTCTAGGAAGCCTTCAGTTTAGTGGCTACGAGCCCCAGTCCTGATGGGAAAAGTCTTGGGTCATCTGAGACCACAGGACCACTTCCTGGTTGGGACAATGACCTGTTCTCTTGCCAAACCACAGGGGGTTGGCTGGCCTTCAGAGGCACTATCTCCAGTGGTCTGTTTTGAGTGCCCTTGGAGATGGGAGGATGGTTTGACACTAATTCTGAGTCAGGGAGCGTAGCTTTCAGTCTCCAAACCACAGTGCTGCTTCTTCCTGTTGCAGACTTGTTACTGGGTGTGCATCCACACAAACATTGGAGGTGGTGGGGAGAAGAGAGGCTCCTCCTTACAGGATCCAATGCTGCGGAGGACAGATGAGAGACTACAGCTCAGAAGTTCACCCTGCACAAGTTCACTCCCCAGAAATCAGAGAAGTTGACTATAACAGCAGGGCAGTATGGGGACAATACAGAATCGTGCTTTTTGTTTTTGCATTCTGGGGATTGGACTGAAGCCAGGGCCTTATGCATGTCAGTCAAGTGCTTCAACTCTGGCTACATCCTCAGCCTTTAAAAATAATTTTTTTGAGACAGCATTTGATGTGTAGTTCAGGCTGGCCTTGAACTCATGGCAATCTTCCTCTCTCAGTCTTGAGTGCTGGGATTATGGGCGTGTGCCACCATATCCCATCCGGCAGCCTTTTTAAATTTTGAGACAGTCTCCATAAATTGTCCAGCCTGGACTTGACCGTTTGATCCTCCTGCCTCAGCTTCCTCAGTAGCTAGGAGTATAGACACAGGCCACCATGCCAGCTTCTGGTGTTCATTCATGCATTATTATCACCTATAATATGCTAGCCATTTGCATAGCAATGGAATACTAAGGGGACCAGAAGGTTTTCTAGGAGCAGACATGACTAGATAATGGAAATTTAATTTGAGGAGGGCTGTGGCAGATGTGCACTAGACTGTAGCCCACTAGAGACAAAGAAGATTCACTAGAAGAAGCTGGGTCCTGAATAGGGACAGGCAACTTCAAAAGGAAACAAAACAGAAGCGCAAAATAATCATAATCATGGTAACTACTTTTGAAAAAAAGTACTGCCCAGTTGGTATTATAGATGCTGGTCCTGGCTCTATCACTCACTGGTATCTTAGAAAATTATCTCAATTCCTGTAGTTCAGTTTGCTTCTCTATAAGATGGAGAGAATAGTGCCTATCTGATGGGTCACTTGAATCAGTGTTATTAAGCATTTGATACATTTCAAATCCTATAAACACATAGTTTGTGACAATAACCCTGAAAACTTTCCCTTTTCAGCTGAAGAAAAGTGACTTGGATTGCTTAGGCTCACACAGATTAAGTGCTAGTGCAGGAATTTGAATCCATGTCTGTCTGATGCCTAGCTCATGGCAGGAACACTAACTGGAGATAGAAGGAGAACATGTGATCAAGGAATTTAGCATTGGAACTTATACAACTCAATAAAAAGGCAAACAAGCTGATAAAGGGGATGGGCACAAAAGATTTTGACAAACCTTTCACCAAGTAAGAATATGAGCCAGGTATGGTGGCACACACCTGTAATCCCAGCACTTGGGAGGCTGAGGCTGCAGGATCCCTTAAGAGTTTGAGGCCAGCGTGAACTACATAGCAAGACTCTGTTTAAAAAAAAAACAAAAGCCAGGGATTTAGCACAGTGGCCCACCACCTGCCTGGCAAGTCAAGTGTGAGTTCCTGAGTTTGATTCCTGGTACCACCCCCCACCCAGAAAAAAAGAATATAAATTCAACATCATTAATTACCAGGGAAATGCAAATTAAACCTATGATGAGCTATTAATACATTAAAACTACAAAGTCCAAAAAGTTCAAAACATCAAATGATGATCAGGATCTAAAGAACTGGAATACTCATATGTTTCATTTCTTTATTTTTGGTACTGGGAATTGAACTCAGGAGCTTGTGCTTGCCAGGCAAGCACTTGTGCTTCTGAGCTATGTCCCCGGCCCCTCTCATATATTGCTGATAAAAGAATAACATGACACACGTTGGAGAAAGATCTGACAGGTTTTTTTTTGTTTTGAGACAGGATTTTTCTATGTAATTCAGGCCAGCTTGAACTCATTGTGTAACCCAGGCTGGCCCTGGAAATCCTCCTGCCTCTGCCTCCCAAGTACTGGGATTACAGGCCTGCACCACCACACCTAGCATGAAAGTTTTATATAAATCTAAATGACCTAGCAATTCTACTTCCGAATATTTGCCTAATATATATGAAAAACATATCTACAATACAATTTATATAGGTAACAGTTCATAATGACCAAAGACTTCAAAAATCCTAGGTGCCCATCAAGAGAATGGCTAAAACTGTGGCTCCTTCATACAATGTAATACTGCATGGCAAAAAAAGAACTACTGATATATACAAGAACATGGATGATTCTCAAAAACATTCATCCTGTGATGAGCCTTACTCAAAATATATACATTCTGTACTATATGTATTTCATTAGTTCTCACAAATTAATCTACTGTTGGAAAAAAACCACTGGTTACCTCTGAAAGGTGTATGGGGGCAGGAATTTTCTGAGAAGAAACATTAGATTACTGTCTGGTGTTTTGTTTTTAGTGGTAGGTATCAAACCCAGAATGCCATATATGCTTGCTCTTTTTTTTTTTTTAAACTTTTTAAAACTTTTTATCGGAACCAGGGATCGAACTCACGACCACCTGCTTGCAAGGCAGGTGCTTATGCCGTTGAGCTAAATCCCCAGGCCTGTCATGTATGCTAAGCAAGTGCTTTACCGCTGAGCTACATTTCCAGTCCCAGGTTTTCAAGACTCTCACTATCTGGACTGAAGTTTGGGTTATATAGCTACATCTATTTGTCAGAACTCAGTGAATGTGCACTTTGGATTTGTGCATTTCATTGTATGGAAATTTTACCTCAAAAGAAAAATGTCAACAAATACTGAGCTGTATCGTTATGCTGAACTGTTTAGAAAAAGTGTACCAGTGTCTGCAATTCATCTTAAAATGCACTAAAATATAAAGTGTATTAATGGATACTTAGCCGGATATGTGAAAACTCAAGATTTGTAAACTATTATGGTGAAACCTAGGTGATGGGAAACGGTCATTCATTTTGCTGTACTTTTGAAAGGGCGTCATGTGGAGCACTTTGCAGGAAAGTTCTGTCTTTAGAGGAGCCAGCTACATTTAGGACCAAGCAAATCGAGACATCAGAAGCTGAGAGCCGCGCAAGCCCACAGAGTGACCTCGCAAAAGTAACTGATCTATTTCGATCTGTTTCTCAACTATCAAGTGACAACGCCTGCGCTCCGAGTTATTAAGCATTTCCTGGTGAGAGGAAACATCCCGATTAGTGTTCTTAATCCACCCCTCACCCTGTTACACGCGCACACCCTTTCCCCTTTCTCAACGTTCCTGAGACCCATTCATCCAAGAGCCTTCCCACCGTCTTCTGTCCTGGCCGCAGCGCCACTAACCGCGCTCCGTTTCCGGAAGGCAGCGGAAGTCACTGCTCAAGTGCTCTTCCTATTGGACTTCGGCCTTCCGGGGGGCGGGCATGCCGGGCCGGAAGCGGCCACAGCCATGGCGGCCGCCGCGCCGCTCGCTTTGCTAGCATTGTTATTCTTGGGGCTGGTCGCCTGGGGCCATGCAGAGCCCCTGCGCGATAGCTTTCGGGAGGAGCTCGTCATCACCCCATTGCCTTCGGGGGACGTAGCCGCTACTTTCCAGTTTCGTACGCGCTGGGATTCGGAACTGCAGCGGGAAGGAGGTGAGAGTGAAACTGACCGGAGCAAGATTTCCGTAGCACCTGCTGAGGTTGAGGAAGGTGGCAAACCTCCGGAGGCGGGGCCTGATTCCCAGTGGAGTCTGGGTGTTGACAGGGACCGGGGATCGCCACTCACCGGCTTGCTTTTCCTCAGTATCTCATTACAGGCTCTTCCCCAAAGCCCTGGGCCAGCTGATCTCTAAGTATTCTCTGCGGGAACTGCACCTGTCATTCACGCAAGGTTTTTGGAGAACACGAAACTGGGGGTCACCCTTCCTACAGGCCCCATCAGGTGCAGAGCTCTGGGTCTGGTTCCAAGATACTGTCACTGAGTGAGTGCACACCTTGAATCCTATTGCAGGCCATGGAAAGAGTGTGGCAGGGGTAGGTGTCACCCGGCCACTGCCTTTTGTGGGGAAGCAGTTCCAGTAGGCAGCAATCTCCTGGCAGTAGAGCAGCTTTGGAAGTAAGACGTGATATTGCTACTGAATGGCATTCTTTACTGAATAAACATCCTTCTTCTAATACTTTTCAGACTCAAGGTAGCACATGCAGATCCCCACAGAAGTAGGGAATAAATGACTGATGTGTATGTGGCTATAAGGGCATAGAACACTCAGAAATTAAGTAATTTGATTGATTGTATTAGAGATTGAACCCAGAAATTTTGCAACCATATTCCTGCCCCCTTTTAAAGATACTTTTAAAAAATTTTGAAACAGGGTCTCACTAAATTGCCCAGATTGGACTTGAATTTTCAGTACTTCTGCCTCAGTCTCCAAGAGTGCTGAGATTATGCGTGAGGGCCTGAGTTCGATTCCTAGTACCAAAAAGAAAATAGTAAAAAAAAAAAAGCCCCTTTAAAGTGCATTCATATCCATTTTCCTCCCAATCTCACTGTAACAAATCAAGAATACAACTATAACAAATTTTAGGGCAGTAATACAAGCGATAAGGCCTGTCCTGTGTGAAAATCTGAAGACAGCCATCACTTAGTACTCAAGAGAATTATGTTAGCAGTAGAGGTCTAATGTGGTCAGGCTCTTGTTTTTCAAGAGATCAAAATTTAATGTGACAACTAACAGATTTAAATATCAACAAGTATTTTTAAAAAAAAATTTTAATGCTATGTAGGTCAGTGTTGCATACACCAAACAAACCATGGTTCTGGTTTGGATAGAGCTTTCAGGCTTCAAGTTTGTGATTCTTGAGGCTTAAGGGTTGAAGCAATGGAAAAGTCATGCTGAACAAAGGATCATCAAAAAATTATTGACTATTGCACTAAAACAGTATTAAATGAGGACTGTTCCTCAAAGGCTTTCTCTCTTGCCTGAACAATGGGTCTCTTTTTTTTATATTTGCTCTGCTGTCACTATCTCAACTCAAAATGGAGCTGATGTTTAAAATTCTAGTGTCTAATCATTAAGCTTTATGCTTCTTATTAATATAAAGAGAAAATCTTTTGTTATTTCTCCAAGAAAAGAACACCTCAATTTGATGTTTTTGTGAGGTACTAGAATGGTTGTTTTTCCTGTGTTCAGTGAGAGTTTGGAATATGACTTCCCACCAGGGAAGAGCCAGGACTTAGCATCATCTCCAGGGTATTTGGAGGGCAGTGTCTGTTGCTTTGCTCAACTGAACACTCACCTGGAAGCCACATAGTGAGAGGTGGATGCTTAGAACCACAGAAGCGCAGAGGAGCCTGTGCTTGAGGAGGCAGGCAAGGCTTCCTGGAGGAGGGCACTAGGACTGGAGCTGAACCTTGGAAGTAGGCATGGAGGAGTCAGCAAAGCATTCCAGGCAGAAAGAACCACCTGGGCAAAGACCCACTGGGCTGTGTGGATGTCCAAAGTAATGTGAGGAAGAAGAGGCCAAGGAGGGTGAGAGCAGGAAGGGGTGTGTGTGTGTGTGTGTGTGTGTGCGTTCCAGTTCCATCATCCAGCCTACCTGATAGTTATTACAGCCTTCTCCCATCACGGGCTTGGCAGTGGGCTTTGTGTGTGGAAGCAAAGGCAACCCTAGGACAGTGAGTGGGTTTGTGTCTCTATTCAGTGTGGATAAATCTTGGAAGGAGCTCAGTAACGTCCTCTCAGGGATCTTCTGCGCCTCTCTCAACTTCATCGACTCCACCAACACCGTCACTCCCACTGCCTCCTTCAAACCTTTGGGGCTGGCTAATGGTGAGCGAGCCCTTGCAGCCCTTCCCTGCTCAAACTTCTGTCTCCGTTCCCCTCAGCTTCCCATTCCTTAGCCCGGGCTAGATCCTCAGTCCCAGGCATGTGCAGAAACTGCTTTCTCTGAGTTTCCTTCTTCCCAGGGGTGAAGGGAGTGGCTTCGGCAGCTGGGAATCCTTGGGCAGTGGTGCTAGAGTGGTGGGTGTGTGTGTTGGGGGGGGGTTGGAGTCCACCCATGGAGTGTATGACCTTGAGGAAAGGGCCCCAAGTCCACCTCAGGTAGACCTCTGTTTTCCACAGACACTGACCACTACTTCCTGCGCTATGCTGTGCTGCCGCGGGAGGTTGTTTGCACTGAAAACCTCACCCCATGGAAGAAACTCTTGCCCTGTAGTTCCAAGGTAAGGCTTGGATGAGTGGTCTGAGTGTGGATGATGGCTCCAAAGAGGGGACAGAGTTAGAAGATGCCCTCTGGGAGTGGTGAGGGGACCAGGGCAATTTAAGAAAACCCATACCTCATGTCAGGTGCTGCATGCAGAGCACCGACTGTGTGTGTGTGTGTGTGTGTGTGTGTGTGTAAACTGACCCTACAGGCACACTATTACTAAGCTATACTCCCCTGCCTCTTGAGACAGGACATTTTGCCTCAGTTTTCCAAGTAGCTGGAATTTCGAGTGTGTGTCACTCTGTCCCAGCAAGGTGACCTTTTATCTCTTTCCACCTCCTCCAGGCAGGCCTTTCTGTGCTCCTGAAGGCTGATCGCTTATTCCACACCAGCTACCACTCCCAGGCAGTGCATATCCGCCCCATCTGCAGGGTAAGTCCTAGGGAATGATGATAGGTGCCTTCTAGGGGCACCAAAAGAAGGTACAGCTACAGGTTTAGCCCATTTTCCAGCTTGGCTGAGGGAGTAGTAAGAGGCAATGTGATGATGATTATTTGGGGCATTGGCTGAGCACCAAGGAAATCGAGTACTCAATAAATCTGTATCCTACTGAGTACTCAATAAATTTTTATCCTGGAGCGTAGTGATCAGGAACAGTAACTGTGTGAGTACAACTGCTAGCTGAGTCACTTGCCAGTTGGCATGACCTTGAATGAATCATTTCATTTCCCTGAGCCTTGTTGCCTCTCATCCATCACATAAAAATAGCAGTGGAATCGACTGTTGGAATTGTGGTAGTTTATTAAAGCGATGTACACAGTGCTGCCAGCACAGCGCCTGGCACGGGCCCAAGTGCTCAGTGGTGAACTGTGGCAGACAGATGTGAAGATACGTAAACAGGTAAGGGCTGTGTCCGGGTCGGAGTCCTGGACGCTGTGTGAAAGTGAGGTCCCCTCATCACTCCCATCTGGCCTTGTGGCAGAATGCACGCTGTACCAGCATCTCCTGGGAGCTGAGACAGACCCTCTCGGTGGTGTTTGATGCCTTCATCACAGGACAGGGGAAGAAAGGTAAGCTACTCACCTCTACCCCCCCGTCCCTGTTCTGCCCTTGGGGCAGATCACGGTCTGTACCCGTGCCTGCTCAGTCCACTGTCTGCTCCTAGACTGGTCTCTCTTCCGGATGTTCTCCCGAACCCTCACGGAGCCCTGCCCTCTGGCTTCAGAGAGCAGAGTCTATGTGGACATCACCAGCTACAGCCAGGTACCAAGGTCTCAGTCACACAGCCCTCTTTCCCAAAGCCACTCTGCCCCCATGCTTGTTTCTCAGCCCTCCCCACTGTGTTCCTAGGACAATGAGACACTGGAGGTGAACCCGCCCCCCACCACCACTTACCAAGATGTCATCCTGGGCACTCGGAAAACCTATGCTGTCTATGACCTGCTTGACACAGCTACAATCAATAACTCCCGCAACCTCAACCTTCAGCTCAAGTGGAAGAGACCCCCAGAGAATGGTGAGGGAGTGAGGGTGGGTAGATGGGCCCCCAGGACTGTAAGAGGCTACAGTTTTCTTCTCTTGGGGAAAGACTCACAGTTCTATCCCTTTGCTGTAAATTTAGACCCAGATCCATGGAGTCATATGCTCACGACTTTGACTCTTGTCATTTTCAAGCTGTGTGTGTATCTATGGGTAGGTTCATTTCTCCTCTGAGCTTTTGTGTGTGTGTGTGTGTATGCAAAATAGGGATAGTGATAGTAGTTTAGACAGTCAATGTAAAATGTGAAGTTTGTTCATGCATTCATGTAATCCACCAAATCTTTTTGAGTTTGTGCAGTCCACAAGGCACAGAGTGGTGAGTAAGATAGAGAGAGGACCCTGTATTCAAGAAACAAGTGTTTGCACTGAGTTAATGATGACTGTGCTCAGTATTACCAAGGCAAAGGGCAGACTATTCAGTGAGTGTTAGTTTGGGTTAGAAGAGGGGGCAGTATTGGGCACATTTGTGCTTAATAAATAATAATCATCTCATTATTATCACTTACGGGCTGGGAAAGACAGTAATAATTCTAGATCCTAGGTTCTAATGACAGAACTTTTCCCCACATCCTCCCTGGCTTGAAGCTCTGAACATGGCCTGGGGAGTGGGGAAGGGAAATAACCCTTGCCTTTTTGAGCTACAGTGTTGACTTTCTCCATGCAGAGGCCCCACCAGTGCCCTTCCTGCACGCCCAGCGTTACGTGAGTGGTTATGGACTGCAGAAAGGGGAGCTGAGCACGCTGCTGTACAACACCCACCCATACAGGGCCTTCCCGGTGCTGCTGCTGGATGCCGTGCCCTGGTACCTGCGGCTGTATGTGCACACCCTCAGCATCACCTCCAAGGGCAAGGAGAACAAACCAAGTGAGGAGCTGAGTCCCAAACGAAACCCACCGAGATCATTCTCCCTCTGGGTCCTTCAGGCTCTCGATGTCCCACAGTAGTTCTGAAATACCCCTGAAGACCTGCAGAGGCGTAAAGAGATAGAAATTTTATTTTATTTTATTTTTGGTACTGGGAATTGAACTCAGGACCTTATGCTTGCAAGGCAGGTTCTATGCCCCTGATCTGTCTCCCCATCCCTCTGCACAGACATAAAGAGTTAGAAATAGTTTGCAAAGTAGAACAGGAGACTTACTCTGCCAGATTCAGAAGTAATTTGTAAAGTGAAAGTAACCAAGGCAGGATGCTGGCAGTTCTAGATAGGAGGATGTGAAGGCAGCCTCTTCCTTTTGAATGCTCTTCTTTCTGGAGCCTATTCTATTCTATTCTGGAGCATATTTTTGTGTTTCATAATGATTCATAGACCACACCCCTTTTTTTCTCAGTATATTTTTTTCAATTAGAGCACACTCATTTTGCAAAGTAACATCTGAGGGGCCAAACTTAAAAATCTTTAAATGTTTTTGTTGTTTCCCATATTTTCAAAGCTATGATTCATAGTTTTGCTTATTTTCAGCCCCATTATTTGCACCTCAGAATCTCTTTCAAACATCTGTGTTGGTGTTCTGTAGGGTTTTCTGTTTTGTATTTTGCTTTTTTACTTTGGAAAATCTCAGGCACATACCAAGCTAGAATAGCATAATAAACTCCCATCATCCTGTCACACGACTTGACTTGTTGTCTTCCAGATTCCTGTCATTTTTGTTCAGCTCTTTCTCTTTCTTCCTCCTCCTGCTCTTCACTTTCTTTTCCTTCTCCTTCTTGCTTTCCTTCTTCCCCAGTTACTTTCTCCTCCCAGCGCTTGGTCATTTTTTGTGGTAGAGTATCTTAAAAGCAAGTTTAGACTTTGTATCAACTCACTGTTAAGTACTTTATATATTTCTAACAAAAAGGACTTTTCAAAACATACAAGCTTATCATTATCACGCCTGCTGTCTACTGCAGTCTTAATAAATTTTAAATTTGATTTATTTAAATCAGTTTTTTAAATTGAAATCTAAGTGAGGTTCTCATGCATTTGTTTGACATGTCTTTCTCTTTTTAAATTAATACTTTATTTCTTATTGTAATTGTAGATTTACAGAAAAAGTAGCCAAGGGGCCAAGGATACAGCTCAGCAGCGCAGTGCCTGCCTGCTAAGTGCAATGTCCTGAGTTCAATTCTTGATACCACAAAAAGAAAGACAGACAGACAGATATATAGATAGAAGAAAGAAAGAAAAAAAGAAAGTAAATAAGTTAACCAAAAGTAGAGTTCTCATGTACTTGGTCTCCCCCGGCCATTTTCACGGCTGTGTATTTGTTGGAGAAACTAGGTCATTTGTGGGGCAGAACATTCTTTATTCTAGATTTGTCCTTGTGTTGCTGCTTACTCTGCCCCTCTATCTCTTACCTTTTCTTGTGCATTGGTGGTTAGATTTAGAAACTTGATTAGATTTATGTCCCATATTTTTGGCAAGAGGCATTCCCAGGTGACTCTGTGAACTTCCTCTTGCATCACATCAGTCACTTGGTGTCTGGTGCCCCAATTTTAGTGATGCGAAGATAGTTAGTGTCTGCAGCATTCCTGACAGCCTCTCTTGACCATATCCTAGGCTCCTTCTTTTTGGAGACCCTGCTTTCTTCCCTAGCCTGCCTGTGGTCAAAGCAATTTCTGGCATCCAGGTTATGGCCAAGGCCAGGGGTAGAGACAGGAGGTTGGGTAGGTGGACCCCAGGAACGAGGTGACCCTTGCTTATCTCTAGGTTACATCCACTACCAGCCTGCCCAGGACCGGCAGCAGCCTCACCATCTGGAGATGCTGATTCAGCTGCCAGCCAACTCTGTCACCAAAGTCTCCATTCAGTTTGAACGGGCATTGCTCAAGTGGACTGAGTACACCCCGGACCCCAACCATGGCTTCTATGTCAGGTGAGACCCACGTCCACCTTGCTCTGCCACTTTCCTTTTGGTTGGTTAAACCAGTGAAGAACACAGGCCATCTGTCTGCTTCTCCTCAGCCCATCTGTCATCAGTGCCCTTGTGCCCAGCTTGGCAGCAACGAAGCCAGTGGACTGGGAAGAGAGCCCTCTCTTCAGCACCCTGTAAGTGTGGCCACACCCTTCCGTGTGATATCTGCATCTGCTGAGCATTACACAGGTGATCAGGCTCCTGCAGGGCAGATTGACACAGATTTTACCTCTTCCAAAGCAGTGTGTAGATTTAACTCAGTCCTTAAAAATCCTAGTGATCTCTGTTTGTGCAGACCTTATATAAAATGATTCCCGAGTGCTTCTACAAGCATGAATAGGTAAGAAGAGCAGTACTTAAGTCCACATTTACTCACTAGTTCTCTTAGCAAATAATAGAGCACTTATCAAACACCAAGTACCTAGAGAGCATGGTGGTACAGTGGTGAGCAAATCAGTTTTGTCCCCCTTGTCCCTGTCCTTGTCCTCACAATCCAGAGAGGATACGAGAGGAATGGATGGGGTGAAGGGAGTGGGGCATACCCCAGTGGATTATTCAGGAAGGCTTCTTTGAGGAGCACTGTTTAAGCTGAGACCAGGCTAAGAAAAAGCCAAGTGAAGGCCCACCTCCACTCCACTTCAGTACAGCCTGCTTTCTTTCGATTGGCAATTTGTATTGAGCTTTCTGATACCGCCTCTATCCAAAGGTTTGGGGAATAAGAGACTTTGGAAACCCTTATGAAGCATTGCTCAGTGCAGGTACAGAAGAAACAGCTACAGTGGAAGAGTGGATCCTGTCTCACCACTCCTTTACCCCGCAGGTTCCCCGTCTCGGATGGCTCCAACTGCTTCGTGCGACTCTACACAGAGCCGCTGCTGGTGAACCTGCCCACGCCTGACTTCAGCATGCCCTACAACGTGATCTGCCTCACGTGCACCGTGGTGGCCGTGTGCTATGGCTCCTTCTACAATCTCCTCACCCGAACCTTCCACATCGAGGAGCCCAGCACCGGTGGCCTGGCCAAGTGGTTGGCTAACCTTATCCGGCGAGCCCGAGGTGTCCCTCTACTGTGAGAATCACCCTCTTGGGCAACTGCAGCTGGTGTTTCTCTCTGGGGAGGGGTACCAGTGACCCCCGGGCCTTTCTGCTACTACCCCTCCCCAGAGTTGAACCAAACTGCCCTGGACTGCACTAGGACCCAGAGCTATGCTCTCCAGTACGGTAGCCACAGGTTAACAGTGGTGTTTAAGTTAAATTAAAATTTTATTTCCTCAGTTGAGGTGTGAGGTAACCATACTTCAAGTGTTCAGAAACCAAAAGAAGTTAGTGCTACAGTATTGGGTAGCACAGAACAGTGTTTCCATGTAGCAGAAAGTTCTGCACAGCACAGGCCTAGGTAATAGGGGTGCTGAAGCGTTCGTGTGGTGGGTGGAATTTACTGTGTGTGGAATAAAATGACTGCTTCCCTGGTTCTTTGCCTCTTCTGCTCCAGCCCTGGGAAGAACTAGGAACTGGGGCTTGTTTGCTGAGTTCCCAAACAGAAATTCTCATCCTACCTTCACACCTCCTCCCCAAAACTCCCCTATTTCCACCCACCACTGCCAGAAATGTTTTCATCTCCTCCCTTGTCTCCCGTCCCCCTCTGATTGTAATTCCAGGACTCTGGGTTTAGCTGGGAGTGTTTCTGTAAGCATAATTCATGGCCATGAAAACGAATCATCCTGCCTTTTGGGTTTCCTGAGAGCCAGTCCCCATCGCCAGGGGAAGAAGGGAGAGCAGAAGTGGTTCTGTAACTGTAATGTGCATCAGAATCACTGGGGGTGCTTGTGAAAATACTGCAGCTATCTGCACCCAGGATTTAAATATTTAGCAGAATCCTCAGGAGCTTGTGTTGTGGGTGGTCCTTAGGCCACCCAGAGGCTTTGAACTCAGGCCCATTGGATTGAAGCCTGTCCCACCCACCTCCCCTTATATAACCCTGGATTCTTGTAAAACATGACCTTAGGCAGAAGCCTCCTCTGCTTTCATCTTGTCTTCCTCTTGCAGAATTGGCATCAGCTGTGTAAGTTAACTCATGGTTCCCCTCCACGCCTACTCCACGCAGATCTCCCAGCATGGTGTTTGGCCTAGAATGCCCTGTTCCGTGAAGCACACACCCCACAGCTGCCTGGTTCACCCTTACAAAGTCAAATGAGGCATCCCTTCCCCCAGGAAGCCTTTCCTGACATGCCAGGCTGCTGTAGATGCCCCTTTCTGCGCCCACAGTCTCCTGCACCTGCCTTTGCTTATTCCTTCTCTCCTGGTAGTTGCCGTTGCAGTTCCATGAGACCGTGTGGCATAGGAACTGCCTTTTTAAGAATCTGATCCATCTTGGAACATGTAAGTGCTCAGACATTGCTGGCAGTGTGCTCTTCTGGCTTGGGATGTGGAATAGGGAAGGGTGGGACAGGAGGTCCAGAAGCTCCACAGTCAGGGCAGCAATATAACGAAGCCGTGGTCTAGTATTTGTGCGGTTTGCAGAGATGGGCTTTCTGAGTTGCCTTGAAGGGTTTTCCATCAGCTCTCAGAACAATTTGTGTGTATGTGTGTGTGTGTGTGTGTGTGTGTGTGTGTGTAGGAAGGACAGTAGGCTACTCTTATAGACAAAAGCAGTTTAATCAAGGTGGTTTGACTTAAGTCTATTCCTTGTTCAGACTCCTGCCCAAATTCTGCATTCAGTCTTCTCCCAGACTTCTGGATTCATATATCCAGTTGTCTACTTTCCATCACCATTTAGATTTCTAAGAGTATCTCAAGTTTAATGCCTCCCAAACTGAAATACTTGATATTCTGTATCTCCACCCCAAACGTGCCCTTCTGTAGTATGTCCTGTGTACCAGGGGTGACTTATTTTACCCACCTTTGTATCACTGCAATAAACAGCTGAGATAAGCAACTTAAAGGAGAGAAGTTCAGTTTGGCTCAGGTTTTCTGAGGTTTTAGTCCACGGTCATTTGACGGTTGCATAGGCCCATGGTGAGGCAGTAACATTGCAGAAGGGCGGGGTGAAGGAAAGCTGCTTACCTTATTGGGGCCAAAGAACAGAGAGAATAGGAAGAGAGCCCAAAAAGGGCCAGGGATAAAATACAAGCCATGCCTCTATTCTGCTTCATCTGATTAGACCTACCTCCTAGTAAGTCCAGTGAGCTAAGAGCTCATCAGTGAACCAATCATTGATAAAATTAGACCCTGAAAGATCCAATCACTTCCCCAAATGCCCATCCGCTGGCAACCAAGACCCCAGCATATGGGGGCATTCCAGATCTAAACCATAACATAACTTAAATCCACCTGCCCAGATTAAAAAAAAAAGAAGTCATCCTTGATCCTTTTTTCTCATACTCTGTATGTGCCCAGTCAGCCAGTCCCATACCCTGTTTTGTATGCTACCTGCAAAACAAATCCAGAATCTAACCCCTTTCCACTGTAGAGTCCTTAATAAGGTCTTCCCTGAACACACACCATTTCAAATTGCTTGTGCCTTTCCGCATTGTTTTATTATCCTTGCCACCATCTAACATACAGTGTGTCTTCTTAATTAGTTTTCTTCTCAATTCTTTATTCCTCTTGACAAAAATTGAAGCTCCATAAAGGACAAGGATTTTTGTCTTTTGTAGCTGCAAAAGCTAGAAAAGTGCGTGATAGTCAAACACGAAGTCTGCTGCTAAGTGTTAGGCCACCCAACTGTCTCTGAGCCCTAAAATTCTTTCTGTGCCAGCAATAGAATAATCTTTTACCCCTGAATCCAGGGCTAGGGTATTTACGTTTGTTTAGGCTTCTGCGTGTTAAGCCTGGCCATGGCCCTCCAAGAGAGCAGAAGGCAGTAGCATCTGGGAAAGCGGGTCAGAGACACTGAAGGCAAAGTCTGTGTCTTGGGACATTACGAGGTGGCCTCTAAACAATGGCAAGACTGAGGAAATTAGGAGGAAGAAGTTTCTATCCTCTGAGGGGTCCCAGAGCAAAGAATGGGGAGTGCATAGATGGGGACTTCTAGAATTAGGCCATAGAATTAGGTTAGGGCTTGTCTTGCCTCAATAACTGGGATAGTTCCTCATAACCAACTGCTATTCTCTTTGCTGGACAGACCATCAATACTCAGTCACTATATGCCCAGGACATGTACAGGACACTGCAGTGGGTACCTGTGGATTATCAGTAGATGCAGAAGTCTACCCCTAGGGATGCCCCTGAGGATGGAAGAATGCAAAGCATGGCCCAGTTCTTAACAGAAAGGAAAGCAGTGGCCAGGCTAAGAGTGTTGGAGAAGGATGTGCCGAGCTGGAGGACCCATCCTGTCTTTGGGTCAGGCAAGTCTGGCAACAGCTGCCCCTGAGAGGTTTAGGGCCCCCTGCCAGGTGCTCATGGAAGTCATGGAGAGCAGCAGGGTCCCTTCCATACACAGTAACCAGGGTCTAGGGAGGGACATAGCCTCAGCCCTCTCCACCTGCAGTGGGACTGGGCCAGCTAAGAGACTAGGTTAAGAGGCAGAGCCTTGTGCAAAGAACACTGGAAGAGGAAGGAAGGGTGGGTCTCGTCTCATCACATCACATTTTCCAGCTTCCCTGCTTAGGCCTGTGCCATTTCCTCTACCGCCTCCCTGCTTCTGTCCCAGAGCCACTTCTCCTGTGAAGCCTTTTCCGACCATCCCCACTCCTACAGGGATCACGTCTGTAACTGCATTAGTGTAAGTCACTGAATAATTCGTTGTCATTTATCCATCCTATGACTTGTCTTCCTGGTTTTTGTTTGATTTTGGTTTTTGGCACTTGGGCATTTACTGATTTAAGTTGTAAATGGTCACTCTGGCCACTGGGAAGAGTAGATACAACAGGTAAGAGTGGACAATGGGAAGCCAATGAGGTGACAGAATCATCTACTGTCAAGATGCCTCAAACACACTTGAATAAATGCTGTGGTCCAGTGAACCCAGGGCAAGGGCCCATCTGTTTTGGGTGAGAAAGAATGTCGGCTTGTGGCTTGGCACATTAGCAAGTGTTTAATTCTTGATCCATGTCTTTAGATTGATTTGAGCTACTAATTAAACCCTTGCTTTAAAAATATATGTGTTCACATCCACTTTAGGAGTTCAAACCCTGGATAAAACCCAAGGTCTGGTTGCTTTCAATTTGGATTTTCACTTCAAGCTTAGGCAATATGAGTAACTCAGCATGTTCTTCCTGGTTCCACATGGAGCTTCTGGCAAACGAGGACATATTGGGGCATGTGGAGGGTAAATGGAAGGAAGGGCAAATGGAAGGATATCCCTAAGGACAGGGATATCCTAGAAATGACACATCTGGAGTCTGTACCTGTAGCTTCTGTAGTTTATTGATCTTGGACAGAAGTTTCATTTCAATAAGGGGAAACGGTTGGACCAAATGGAGGGCCAAGGGCATGCAGGCACAGTAATCAGGACAGACAGCAGCTGGTTGTCAAAAATTGTATAACAATAGCACATTGTTCAGCCTCAAATAGGAAGGAAACTGACACATGGATGAGCCTCAAGGACATCATGCTCAGTCTGGGTGGGGAAGAATCCCACCCTGGCTGATCAAGATTCTCTGAACTTGTGCCCCTCCCCCTGCATACTCCTGTAGGTCATGTTTCCTGCTGGGCTGTTGGAGTCTCCCAGCTCTGAGTGGAGTCCTCGGTGGCAGGGAGCAGCAGGCCAGGCTCTGGTGCAGACACACAAGTTTCCTAGATTGCAATTCAGCCATGCTTCCATGAGGAAGGGGAACTTGTGTCCTTCATCCTCACCTTCATTCTGAGAGCAAAGGACATGAGGGCCAAGGAATAGGGATGAGTACCAGGCAGGTTTCATTGCTCATGTTTGGTCCCTGAGGGCCATAGCGGATGGAATAGTTTTCCAGAACAGACCCAGGGCTGAGGTGGGAAGCTTCTAGCACACTAGCTTGGAGTGCTTTACTGGGCCAGTCCTGAAGATTGGAGGATGGGTTTGGAACAGTGTCTCACTGCTGGAATGGTGACAGAGCCAGGTTTCTGTCAAGCCGCAGGACTATGTAAGAATGATCTTCACCTTCTCTTTACTTTGGTCACTAATGGAGAGGACAGTCAGCTCCATTCTTGGTTGCAGAATATATGACCTGAAGCCCGAGCTGGCAATCTAGGTTATTCAGCTAACTTCTTCAGCCCTTGCCATCCTATGGGCCTCCTCATCTGTGTCACTTGCCTGTGATCCCTGCCACAGTGGCTTGTGATCTCTGATGAAGATCGCGACCATCCTCTGTGAAGGACACATTGCCACCTTCACCTTTAGTGTCAACGTCACGTATTAGAAACATCACATATTAGAAAAACTTGTATTACTTTCTTTTTTTAATTTTTTTGTCTTTTTCCTTTTTATCGGTACCAGGGATTGAACTCACGACTACCTGCTTGCAAGGCAGGCGCTTATGCCACTGAGCTAAATCCCCAGCCCCTAGTATTACTTTCTTCTTTACCTCCACACCACCACCAACCACAGCCTTACCATCCACACCTCCTGCACCCTTGTTACCACCATCCCCATCATCCCTTGGTAGCATGTCCCTCATCCCACTGTGACTATCACCACAGATTCTAGTATTAGTGTCATATTTGCATCATTACCACCACCCTCAGCGACACCAACCCTTCCCCTATCTGTCATCATATCACCACCTTTAATCTTGTCCTGCATCGGCTTTGGCAGCACATACATTAGCATTGCAATGATACAGAGATTAACATGCTCCTGTGCAAGGATGACACCCAGATTTGCGAAGTGACACAAATTAAACATATTTTTCAAGAGATTTCCTGTCCTATGAGAGGATTCACTGGAGGTAGCAATCCCTCAAACATATTTCTATGATCTCCAAATTACTGGCATTGCTCTGACAATCGCTATAGATAAGATATTCAAATTTGTTGCACATTGTAAGGTTTTGAGGGAGGGTTTGCAGCTATCCTCACTGGGCAGGGAGAGTTGGGATATTAGGGTAGGTTCTTGCTTCAGATTGGCTGTGGGGTAAGGAAAAATAGCAGGTGTCATTTGTGTGTTCTTTTTCTTAACTCATAAGAATTTTCTTCCAAGAATTGACCTCAATGTTTGTCATACTTTACACTGTTTGAAATACCCAATGGAGATAGTGTTATTTATGTTCTTACTTCATAAACAAAGAAACTGAAGTTCAGAAAAATGTAGTAATTTCCTGAAAATCATAAAACCTGGAGGTTGGGGAGTGGAGTTTAAATTTAGATTCAATCAGGCATGGTGGTGCACACCTGTAACCCCAGCTCTTGAGAGGCTGAGGCAGGAGGATTGCCATGAGTTGAAGGCCAGCCAAGACTATATAAGTAAAACAAAATTTACTACATAAAAAAAATGAAATCCAATTCTGTAGGCTCTGCATCCTACTGCCTCTTATAACCTAGCATCAGGACTTTTGTTGTAGCATCAGGACTTTTGTCTACAATTGCAATATATTTATGGAAAAAAGCCTAAATATTGATCAAACAGGAGATTGATGAACTGCTGTGAAATCATTAAAAAGTACAGTGTCAATCTATATGCATTATCATGGAGAGATGCTCACAAACATAGCTGAACAAGTTAATCACATTCCAAGTGGAGGTATGCTGTAATTCTATTCATGTAAAATATATGTGTAAACCCTTAAAATGATTACTTGAAGATTGTTCTCAATATGTTTAGAAGGTGATAGAATTTCAGTTGACTTTTATTTTGTAAAAAAATATTTTCAAGTCCAAGGCCAGGCTGGACAACTTAGCAAGACAAGACACTGTCCCAAAATAATAACAGCAGCAACAATAAAGGGATATGGTTATAGCTTTGTGATAGAGTCCTTACTTAGCTTGTGTGAAAACCTGGGTTCAATTCTTAATGTGGAAAAAAGAAAAGAAAAAGGGAAAAGAGAAGAGAGGAGGATTATAGAATTATTTGAATGTAGCACTTTTACAAATAAAATATATTTATATGAAAATTCTTTAATATTAATTAATCATCAGTGAATAAAGAAACATCACATTTTCTGAGTCTTAGTTTTAACTTTTTATGTCTATATGTGGCTGTCAGACCAAGTGAATTAATACATATGCATGCACATGTATGCACCCTTTAACTATGAGCCTTGGATGTGTAGGAGCCTAGTGCGAGCCCTTGTGGAATTTAACAAACATCATTTTGCTATGTGCATCTTCCTCGACAAGGTTAGTCTCTCTCAGACAAATAAGCCCTCCTTATTCTCTATGAATGAATCTTCAGGGAACAGGACATGGCCACTCTGGATATAATGGGAGAACCTAAATCCTAGAAGAGGGAAGAGGTCTCTCCAGAAAGGGAACTAGAAGTCTTTCTTTACTAATTTCTTCCAGGAATGAATACCCTTGGTGGCATTTTAGAATCATATGTAGTCCCCAGGCTTCCTCCAGACCAATTAGGTCCCTAAAAACTAATACAGCCAGGTTTGAGAATTTGACCTCATTTTAATTAACTAATTAAAATAAAAATTAATTAATTTTTTTGAGATAAGGTCTTGCTATGCAGCCCAGGCTAGCCTCAACCTTACAATCTTCCCATCTGGTATTAAAATCCTCATACCCCCTCCCTCATTACTTTTGGGCACTATGAGCTGTTCTCTGCAATGCCCCTTTGCCATATGCCCCTCTGCCTTGGAGCCAGCCAACTATGGACTGAAGTCTCTCCAAACTGGAGCTAAATAAACCTTTTCTCCTTTAATTTTGGGTGTTGGGTATTTTGTCTGAGCAATGAGAAAAAAAGTAGCTAAGACAGAATTTGGTACCATGTATTTCAGGAACCTTTGGCACTGGCTTGTAGGAAGAGTTTTGAAAGGCTTAGAGATACTGGCTGAAAAAACAGAACTGGAACACCTAGGGCAGTGTTGAATGGTCACAGCTCAGCAGAGCAGGTTGATAGAAATCCTGCTGGTAAACAGCAGCCTCAGGAGATTTCTGCTTGGAAGGACTGTACTGGTTTTTGGACTCCAGATAATGTGTGTTATACCTGAGCAGAAAGTTTGTCTGCCTTTTGCTTATGTCCAGAGAGTTTGAGACTAAGATTAAGGACAATGGACTAATTAATCTTGCAGAAGAAATTTCAAGGCAGTCTAATGTTGAGGCGGTGGCATGGTTACTGTTGGGGGCTTTTTAGCCAAATTTATGTTGATAATCAAGAGCAAAGAGCCCAGCACAATGATTTAAAACATTATCAGTTTGGCCAGATAGGAAGTGCCAGTAAAGCTGTGGCCTGAAAAGATGGAAAAGGGGAGAAATTGGTTACAGAAAAGACTAGCAAGTAAAGGTCAAACTTTTCAGGAGAAAACAACAGAAAAGATGGCCTGAGAATATCACAAGAGGCAAGACTCCACCCTTTTCAGCCTCAAAATTGCAAAAGTGAAAGACTTTGCTTTGAGAACAAACCCCAGAGCACCATGTTCCAGGATAGCAGCAGCCTAGGGAAGTTGTTCCTAAAGATTTGGTCCATGGGCACTTGACCCCTACAGACAAGAGAGAAGGCAGCCTGGCTATAGCCCCAGCTGGTGGTAGGCTTCCTGGATTAGGGTAGTGCCATCCATGTGGTGCTGGATTTTTGTGTGTGAAGAATGTGAGAGTTGTAGGGTCAGAAAGGCTTCCACCTAGACTTCAGAAGAAGGTCTGGGAGGCCAAGCAGTGTCTGAGAGGGCAGTGTGTGAAGCTGTGCATGTGAAGCTGAAAGTACAGCAGAGACCACACAAGTTTGGAGAGGCCAGGAACATGAATCACCTGAGGAAAACTACAAGGAGGGAGCCTAGCTAGCCCAAGAAAGAAGCCATGGGAGCTACTACCACAGGAAATACCACAGGAGTGGAGCCACCCAAGTCCTTTGAATTTCACATCTTCTTACAGATTACCAGACATGCTGGACTTGGAACTGTAGAACTTAATGTTTGCCCTGCTAGATCGTGGACTTGCTTTGTTCTCATTCCAATGTATTTACTATTTGTAACTTTTGGAATGGAAATCTCTATCTTGTGCTATTGAATGTTGAAAGTATTTAACTTTCTTTTCATTTGTATCATGGTTTGAGGCTGAGAGTTGGGCTCAAATCTCAGAGTTTGCCTTAAATCTGAGAGTAGACTTTGAACTTGCACTTTTTAGCAATGCCAAAACGAATACAATTTTGGCAATTCTTGAAGATGGGCTAAATGCTTCTTTTGCATAAAAAGATGTTCATATGGCTTTGGGCAACCAGGAGGAGAATGTTATGGCTTGTACTTAGATGTCTTGCATTCTTCCCATGCCAAAAACCTAGCACCACATGGATGGCACTACCCTAATCCAGGAAGCCTACCACCAGCTGGGGCTATAGCCAGGCTTCCTTCTCTTTTGTCCTCTTCATGTGGTCATAGGTGGGCTTTGTCAGAAGTGGTTGGATTGGGAGTGTGTGATTGATTCATGGTGCAACGCTGGCCTTAAGTGTATGGTTACTAAATCAGTCCACTGAAAGGGTGATTTGGCAACACCTTAATCCTGGAAGCCTAGGTAGAGTATAGAAGGGGCTAAAAGATGCTGTTAAGATTTCTCTTATTGCTTTCACTACCTTGTGGGTGCTATGAACTGTTCTCTTCTGCAGTGTTCACTCCTCTGCCATGTGCCACTCTGCCGTGAAGCCAGCCAACTATGGACTGAAACCTCTACAAACTTTGAGCTAAATAAACCTTTCCCTCTAAAACATCCTCATGCCTCAGCCTCCAAGGTACTGGGATTACTGGTATTTTCCAAACTATGTGTCCTTTTTACCTTAAAATATTTATGTATTGCTTGTTTTTTAAAAAACAAAATACACTATTATGTTTACCAAGAAACATTAAAATTTGGTGAAGGCAACAGGTGAAAGTGTGGCCCTACTCTTCCACCAGAATGGATGGAGACCATAGCAAGCCCCTTCCCCTGATCTGGGTCTTGTGTTCCTCCTAATATGACAGTGATCCGATGACCCGTGGGAGCCAATCCCCCTCCCCTAGGATATGGCACCCAAGGCTCCTATTCCTTAACCCCTCTGCTCACCTGAGCCTTTCTAAAGCCTGTCATGCCCACCAAGCAGAGGGCAAGGCAGCTTCCGGGCACTAGGAGATCAGAGTCTTAGCATTCTAGGTCAAGGATAGAGGCTGGGACTTATTCCTGCAGCTGAAAGAGAGTTCCTGGTCCTTTGGCCTGAGAGAAGTATTTTGCTTTTCTTTTTTGGAGAAATAGGTATAAGATAAAAGGAAACGGACTCTAGAGGTAGAACCACTCATGTTGGAGGGACTCATGGAAGCCATTGAGCCTGTTCCCTAAATCACTATTCCTGCCTTTGTTGGAGTATCAATCTAAGCATCATCTACTCCAGACATGAATCTAGGAGACTCTGAGCTGGGCATCTCCTTGGTCCTCCCGTAGACCTGGCCAAGATTCCCGCTGCCTGTATGAGGGGTACAGTGAATGATGAAATAAGAGATAGACACAATTTTAGTAATGCATAAAAGGCAGAGATGGGGGGGATGGCTGGGAAGTCAGTGCCTCAGGATGGGCAAAGACAAGGACTCCCCAAGTTTGCCATTGTTTGTTGAGCACATACATACATTTTCAGAGGGCACAGTGTATTTTTCCTGGAACAGGGTAACGACAACTGTGGGCTAGTAAAAACAACAAAACATTCTTTTTTTTTGGTACCTGGAATCAAACTCAGGACATCATGGTGCCCAGGTAGGTACTGTGCCACTGAGCTATATCCCTGGCCTGAACAAAGCATTCTTGCAAGTATGAGATAAAGGTCAATATGGAAACTGTTTTTTTCCCCAAGCAAAACTTTTATTACCACTATTGCATTATCTGAAGATTCTTGTCATCCTCAGCAGGTCTTTATCTTGCTCTGTGAGCATCAGGCTTCTGAGGGTCTTCCTGGCATGACCAGGGGCAAGTGGGAGCTTCCGCATACCTCTTGGGCCACAGCGGAAAAATATGTTCCAAACTTGGGCCCCGGTGCCTCCTTTATTACAGATGCTGGTCCCTGAATGGTTCACCTTTTTTGTTTTTGTAATTGCAGAAGCTGGATCAGGGTGAGCTGTGGCTATTAGACGTCAGTTAAGTTTTTCTGTGATAGACAAAAAGTAAAATCAAAAGACATCAACAAATCATTACTATTACTATTATTTTGTCTTTTTTAGACAGGGTTTCACTGTGCAGTTCAGGGTGGCCTTGAACTCACTTTGTAGCCTAGGCTGGCCTGGAACTCACAGCAATCCTCTTACCTGAGCCTCCTGAGTGTTGGGATTACAGGTGTGTATCACCACCCCTGGCTTGCAAACAAATTATGATAGACACATTTATATAAAATCAAAAATGGGCCATAAGATACTTCCATAGATTGAGTTGGTCAAAAGCAGTAGAAAATTTGTTCCAGTCTTGGATTTTTTTTAATTGAAACTCTGTGTTGGGACATAGATAATACTTCCTTTTATAAAGCATCTAGGTCTAGAGTTATATTTTGATGCATGGCCCCCTGAATGCATTTTTAAATATGTTCCCAGGCATGAACAGACCAATTATAGGGCAGGAGAGTGATATAAAATCTGATGACATTTGAGCCCTTCCTGTGTTTTCTATTTCATCTCCCACTCTCAACATGCTGGTTTCTAAAACACTGATTGCTTGTAGAGGAGTCCTCTTGCCGATGAAATCCCAGCGGAATACATTTGTTCTCTGCACACAGACTCAAAATTTTAAAGCGAAAATAGCAAGATGTAATTGGGGTTGTGGAGGCAGCTGTACTCCTCCTCTTGGTTTTTGTAATTGTGTTTTTAAAGAAAGGTGAGTATGCAGGTGTAGTCGTTTTTCTTTTATGTAAAGCCTGGCCTTTAGTGAATCTGTCTCTGGCTGCAATTGCTTTCTATGCTAAAGGCCCAGCTCTGCCTCACTGCCTGTATTATTTATAACTAACTTGGCTGTTTACAATATTGCCTTCTCTAAAGGACCATCTCTAACTCGGTTAGCGGAGAAGGGATGTAGCTTCTATCTAGCTGCTTCAAGATTAGAAAGGTCGATGTATATAAGGGAGACTGCAGTCAGGGGGTCTTCTCTAGAGAGCTAATCTAATGGCTCTCAGGTCGAGGTCACACTGTGGCTTAGCAGCTATGAATCTCTTTATGAGGCTTCTCCATAGAAGGAAACTAGCACATTTATTGTTAGTTCTAGCTGCACGATCACTTGGAATTTGGTGGCCTCTAGGCAAGAATAAGCAATTTTTTTTGAGAAATTAGAGCATGTATAATCAAGGCACCAAAATGGAAAGGCAGATTGGGGAAAGAGCCAAGTCTAGAAGCTGTTTTTATGGGACCAGAATAGCGATGGTAACCCACTGGCTCTTAGAGCCCTCTGCTGATGGAATTTGATATTTTTTTTACAAGTTTCTCTAGGTTTAGCTGTAAAAAGATGGAGTTTGGTGGGTTAGGAGGACAACTTTAGCTAAAGAATTTAAAGATTCTTGTTGAACTTTTATAGATTTTACTGTAGTTTTTTTCTTAATGATCCATAGCAGTGGTCAGTTACTGGTTTAGCTGAAAACTGCTGGAAGAGACCAGCGATTGGAGCCTTTTTATATCCTGCTTATTATTATGGCATTGTTTACATATATCTTTTGGTTAACTTTTCTGTTGGGTGTTTAAAACCAAGTTAAGGTGAGACCTGTGTTAACTAAAATTAACCTCTTGTTGTGTACCAAGGGTAGTTAAGTCTCTTCATACAACACTTTGGAACCATGTACAGAGCCTGTCAGCTCCTCTGTCAGTGTCAGCTGTCAAGATGGGTCATGGTCTTGCTTAACCGTATTGCTTTCTGTGAAAGCTTGGAAGACCTTTCCCTCTCGGTGACCGTGCTACGGCACACTATGCACTTGTTGAATCCCATCCTCTGAGTTCTAGCAATCTCTTTGTTTAGGAGGTTGGATGACTCACCAAAGCTGTAGGATCTTGCAGAAAAGATTCTCTCAAGTTTGGGATCCTTGTTGACCTTAAAGGCCCAGGGCCAAAATATTGCCTGTCATCTTATAACAGGCATCTTTTCAGTCTCAGTGTCTAAACTTTAGTAGTTGAACACCCAGAAGAGAAGCTCAGTGACTTGGGTATTGCAGTGGGAGCAGGGAGTTTAATTATTATAATTTTATCTGAACATAAAGTACCTTGAAGTATAAAGTATAACCAAAGATGGTTACTCCTTACCAACCGTGATTATTTTAGGAGTTGGATCCCTGTAGAATGTTAACAGACAACAGTTATATAGTTTTACAAGGAATTGGAGATCAAAAGCCACACAAAGTATTTTAGCATAACAACCATGATCACATTGTTTTTGTAACACATTTAAATGTCCATCTTAATGATCCTTGTCCTTATGGAAGGACAAGACAGGGAAGGGAGGGTATGGAATAGACTTTTTAGTCAAAATAGACTTTTTAGTCACCTAATTTGTTACCCTTTAATAGAATGTCACTGAAGAAGTTTGTGACACTGTCTGGACTGCTCCATGTCTAGTGACACATAGAGAGAACTGGCTCCCATCTGAGTCTCTCAGCTAGTTATCTCAATATCCTAAGAGAGAAAAGTAGCACTTTGTCTGTTGGTTTATTTATTTAATGTTGAAATAATGAGGCAGGAGGATTCCAAGTATGAGCCCAACATGAGCAACTTAGCAAGATGCTATCTCAAAACAAACAAACAGCTTTGATAAGTTATTGATGCTCATTCCATTGAGAATTGGCATCAGCATCCTCCCTTTGAATCTGGGTTTGCCTTATTGACTGTATTACAATCAATACATTGCAGATTTAAAGATGGTGTGTGATTTTTTTCCTTTCCTTTTCTTTCTTTTTTCTTGTACTGGTAATGGAACCTAGGGTCTTGCACAAGCTAGGCAAATGCCCTACAGCACTGGCCCACATCTCCAGCAAATACTCTATGGTTACCGCAGCTTTCTTGGGAGGCTTGATCTCACCATATGAATGCAAATTATAGTGTTGCCAAGATGAGAAAGGATACTCAGAGAGGAATAGTAGGTTCACAATTTAGATTGGTGCTCAAAACACCTCTGAAACAAGTGTCCTTTAAGCTGAGCAGAATGAGGAGGCAGGAGTGTGGAGGGAAGAGACCTCGGGTAGAAGGGTGCTCCCAGAGGTGGAGCAACTGCTGCGTGCACAGAGCTGCTCCTCAGCCCAGGAGAAAGTGACATAGGGAGCTGCAGGAGGTCCAGTGTGGCCTCACACTAGTGCAACAAGGCCAGCCTAAAATGACAGACAGACAGACTCTCCGAAGCAGTGTTATGCTTTTACTCAGGGGCTATAGTTTCCTGTGGCAAGAGAACCACCCTTTCCATTTGTGGTTGACTCCCTGACAGTATGGAAGGACCAGACAGGGACAGGAGGGCGTGTCTCAGATCTTGGGGTGCAGCTGTGAGTGCGGAAGACAGGCACATGTGAACTTGGGGTTATGTCTACACCTCTGGCTTCCTTCCATTCCTACATCTGGTGTGTGATGTGAAGGGGAATCTATTAGGCTATGATCAAATCCAAGCTTTCCTTTGGGGAGCAGGCTGTGGTAGTGATGATGGGACATTTCAGTGGGAAAGAGACATTTTGGGGTTCTCTCAGATTCACTTCCTCCTGATCTAAGCTCCCCTGCCAGTTTCCCCGGGATCCTCCAGGGCTCAGCAGTCCCCCATGGCGTGGAGAAGGCGCTCCCTCTCTGCCCATTCCGACTCCTCTCTGTCCACTCACATGTGGTTCCTCCCGTTGTCCTACTCAAAGTATGACTCTGCGGTCTTTTTATTCTTTTTCTGTTTATTTTTTTGGTAGTGAGTATTGAACATAGAGCCTCTCTACCACTGAGCTATATCTCCAGCCCTTAATTTTATTGAATGTAATTGACAGATAAAATCATATACATTTAAGGAATCCAACATCATGTTCTGACCTATGTATAAAATCACTACAATCCTTTGAATTAACATATCCATTACCTCCCATACTTAAAGCAATTCTTAATTTATCCCTTTGGAAGCATTTTATAGCACAAGCCAAAAAATATTTTTAAGAAAAAATAAAAATGTGCTTAGCATCTTGCACCCACAGATGAAAACAGTTAAATGAATGCCATTCTTCATGATTTCTTGATATTTCTATGCATTAATATATTTTTGAAAACTAAAAATGGGAAATGCCAATTATGCAACATTATAACTTGCTGTTTCATTTAGGAAATGTAGGAAATATATTTTCATCTCAATAAATACACAGCAACATTTTAATCTCTCTCTCTCTTTCCCTTTTTTGAGACAGGGTCTTGCTGTGTAGCTCAGGCTGGTCTCGAACTCACAGCATTCCTCCTGCTCCTGCCTCCTGAGTGCTGGGATTGCCGGCCTGCACCACCATGCTCAGCCATCCAGTCACTTTGGTCACTAAATGATATAATTAATAACTTTTTGCTTGCCTCCCCTAGGGTCCTCCTTTATACTGCCCTTCCTTGTCTTCTCTAACAATGGTCTCTCCTCACTGCATGGCGTCTTTTAAGATCCCACCTATTAGAAAAAACACGTGATACTTATCTTTATGATTTGCTTTATTTTACTTAAGCTGATGATCTTCATTTCCATCCATTTTCCTGCAAATGACATAGTTTCATTCTTTGTGACTGAATAATGCTCCACTCTCTCTCTCTCTCTCTCTTTATATATACACACACACACACACACACACACACACACATACATACATACTACAATTTCTTTATCCATTCATTTGCTGATGGGTGCCTAGGCTAGCTCCATACCTTTGTTATTGTGAATGTTACTACAATAAACATGGGTATGCAGGTTTCTGATAGTGTGCTGACTGCAACTCCTTTAGGAATATTCCATGGAATCATATCAATCGATCATGTGTTCTATTTTTGTGCTTTATGTTTTGGTTTTGTTTTTTGTATCTTCACACTGATTTCCATAATGGCAGTACTAATTTACATGTCTACCAGCAGTGTACAAGTTGCCTCCTCATCACCCTGCTCCCACCATGTAACATTGTTGGTTTTTTTGGTACCAAGGGTCAAATTCAGGACCTGAACTTGCCAGGAAGGTCCTTGTGCCACTGAGCTACATCCTGGGCCCTGTTGTTATAATTTCTAATGACAGACATCTGACTGGATAAATGGATATATCTGTAAAGGGTAAAGATGTTGAATATTTTTTCATGTATTTATTAGCTATTGGTACATCTTTTCAGATGAGTCAGTTAAATTCAATTGCCTATTTATTGATTGGACTATTTGATTTTTTTGGTGTTAAATTCTTTATATGCTCTCTATATCAATTCTCCATCAATAAATGACCTCTACTATAAAATTCACGGAACAGTGAAGAAAGATTGTCTTTTCTCTACCATATGTGTTTCTCTCCTTTGTCAAGAATCAGATCGTTGTTACATGGGTTTATTTCTGTGCCGTCTATTCCATTATACTGGTCTGTGTGTCTATTTTTTCCAGCACCATGCTGTTATGTTATGATGGCTTTGCAGTATAATTTAAGGTTATTTTGATGCCTTTAGCTTTGACTTTTTTGCTTAGGACTACTTTGGCTATTCTTGGTCTTTTGTGTTTCCACATGAATTTTAGGACTTTCTTTTAGTTCATTGAAGAATGTCGTTGAAATATTGGTAGTCATTGTGTGGAATCAGTGTATCACCTTTGGTAATGTGGCCATTTTAACAAGATTAATTCTCCCAACCCACAGACTTGGGAAACATTTTCATCATGCAGTGTGTTCTTCAATTTCTTTCTTCCCTGTTCTGTACATTTTATAGTAAAGGTCGTTTATCTCCTAGGTTAGATTGACACTTAGGTATTTTATTTTAGCTTTTTGAAGCTATTGTGAATGTAATAGGTTCCCTGATTTCTTTCCCAGCTCATTCATTGTTGGTGCATAGAAAAAGCTATTGATTTTTAAATGTTGACTTTGAATCTTGCCGAGTCTTTTTTGTATTTTATTTTGAGGCAGAATCTTACTAAGTTTCCCTGGATACCCTCAAAGTTGTAATCCTTCTGTTGCTTCCTCTGTGAATGATTTTATAGGATAGAACAGTGGGGCTGGGAGGTGCTTGTTTGAAAGGCAACAGCTCAGATTCACTCCAGATGTACCAACTCAGAATCTGTTTTTGAAGGAGTTCTCAGGCCACTCATAATATTACTGTTGGAGAAGAATTATTGCTGAGCTCTGGGCTTCAGAAGCCAGAATCATAGAGGCCGGGCAGTGGAAAGGGCACGAAACTCACGTTGTACTCCAAGCTCCATTTCTTCCTTCTCTCCTCAGTTTGCTTATGGAAAGTTTCTCTCTTCCCAGGTACCACAGAAACCTCCCGTCTGGGTCAAGAAGATGCACTCGTTCTGCTCTGCAGCTGTCCTTGTCCTTCTGTCCAGCTTGGTGACCAGCACCCCTTCCCCAGCTAAGTCCCAACTCTCCCTTCCTCTGTGGTTGGTAAAAGAGTCACGAGGAGCAGGGCTGGGGTTTGGGTAGAGTCAGATCTCTCTCTCTAGAATTTTCCTGGGAAATTAGGAAGGGTTTTTTTTTTTTTTTTTTTGTGGTTGTTGTTTTGTTTTTTGGTACCAGGGATTGAACTCACGACCTCACATTTACCAGGTAGGCACTTATGCCACTGAGCTAAATCCCAGCCCTGTTTAGGAAGTCTTAACTCACCATCACTTCATGACTAAAAACACCTATTATATCAAATATTCAATGTTTGTCAAACAGCTAGGTCAGACCTTGGACTCCACTCTGAGACTTTCTTTTTTCCTGGTCGTTGGTCATTGTTAGCTTCAACTATCCTCTCTGAATCTCACTATGGTATTGTTGCCAGAGTTTTATATTAAAAGTTCAGATTCTGAGGGTCCCAGCAGACCAGACGTGGCCACGCATCCCATAAACTCAATCCAGGAGATGAGCAGTGGTAAAGGGCAGGGAAGGGGCTTTAATCACAGCCACCCTGGGAAATGCAGATACAGAGGTTCGATGTCTGTCTTTGAGGGGAGCACAAAAGCATTGGGCTTTTACAGAAAGGGGAACAAAAGCAAGTGTTCAGGGGTTTGCATGGCTGTCAGTGTGGTGATCCTGGTCAAGTCATGTTCTGGTTGATGACTATCTGAGGGCAGTTTCTGGGAGGTTCTGGGAGAGACATCATTGCTTTCAGGGCAGTCAGTTCCTATCATGATGTGAAGGCAACTGCTTAGGATCATTTTTCCTCTCTCTCTCTCTCTCTCTCTCTCTCTCTCTCTCTCTCTCTCTCCCTCCTCTGTCTCTCTCTCTGCGTGTGTGTGTGTGTGTACCTCATCGAGGAATTGTTTGTAGGCCCTGTCTTTTCTGGAACCTGTGCACATTTAGGACGTGACTTTCAGAAACTTCTCTGGGTGTCTGAACTGGACATTAGAAAGCTGGCAATTGGGTATTCCTGCAAATTCTATAAATTACTTTGGTTATTCTTATCTTAGTCTCCTCTGTCCTGATAGGAGATGAGATAGACTCATTAAGTTTAGGGACAGTAAATCTTGTAATAAAAACACCACCTAAGTGATTAGCATGCCTGCATACAGAGCTAAATAGGGATCTGATGCAAAGCTTTAAGGTAACAAGGAAACATAAAATTGCTAAGTGAGCTTCAATGTATAAGGAGCTAGTGCCATAGGTGGCCAAAATAATTTACCAGTAGTCAAGGAAGATAGAAAATTTAGGAGCTTATGGTACACTGCAAAAGAGCAGTGGGTCTGAGAGGACTGCGCCATTCGGGTGAGAGGCTGTTTGGTAGATTTGGTGTTTACATGAAGAGGGGACCCCCTGGAAAGCTTTCCTCGGGTCACATTGGCTCTATGGTCCATCCACCGGAATTCTAAGGGCAGCCAGGTGTTGTCTGAAGACTGATATAATGGTTTTGTTCTACAAGGTCCAGTGCCCTTGACATCTTAGAAATGGTCCTTCCGGGTAGCAGTAATTGACAAATGTGTAAAGACTGACTAATGTTTGTTGTCAAGGGGATCAATAAAATACAGGTTTGTATTTCAGAGACTTCAGATGTGGTATTGGGATAGAGGAAGAAGTAATATTCTTTAAGGCATGACAGGCATTACCTAGCTCCAATAATTATGAATCTGTGAAGAATGCTGTTTGTGTGTACACTCCAGCTTTAAAAATCAAGTCTTGAAGAAGTAAGCTCTCCCTGTGAACCAGCGCCATGTGTGGGCCACCCCTCCCGAGAGGACAGCCAGACCCCAGCCCCTCCCAGCGTGCAGGCCTGGAAACCAAGAGCCACCCCTCTCCCCTGCAGGCAACTGGCTGATGCAGAGAAACACAGGCTGTGACCAAGCTATTGAGGTGAAATGCAATTTGATGCTTGTGGTGTTTGGTGTTTCTCTGACTTTGCAGGTCTAGAGCTGGGGGTCTGATCATCTGTTCAGAGGATCACAGCATGCAGTGTGGCATCTATGGGGCATCTCCTTCTGAACGTGGGAGCCATTGTTAATTCCCTATTATCTTATTTTGAAGTCTTATATCATTTTTATTATTTTGCCGGGTTGGGTTCTATTCTGTTTTGTTTGATTGTGTTATATCCAATGGCATGGGCAGCTGTTTCAAAGATAGCAAGAGATATTACAGTAGCCATTGTGGATTTACTATTGTCTTGTTTTGAAATCCTTTATTGCATCCTTTGTTTTGTTTTATAGGTTCTATTTGGTTCTGTGTGGTTTGATTTTTACTATGTCTGAACCACCTACAGCTATTTTAAAGACAACCAGAGGCATTATGGCAACCATTGTTGATTTCGTATTGTTTTGAAGTCCTGTGTTACTGTTTTGATTGGTTTTATTCTGTTTTATTTTGCTTGGTTTTACTCTTTTTTAAAAAAATCAAGTCTTAGACATCATACAAATGAACCCATTAATACCCAGTGAGGACCCTGATGTTTTTAAGTTACCACTAAATCATAGTTACATCTAATAACATGAATGTCCTGGAAAACAGGAGATCAGATGGAGGATCCACACGTCCACCCCTGTGCTCCCTGCTCTGTCACTGGCCACACAGGCTGTTTCTGCTGCTCACCAAGCAGACTCACAGTGTCCCCTCCTAGCAGAAGGTGTCTCTCTCCTGTTCCTGCCGCCCCACTAGAGCCCTCCCATTGTGAGTCCCGGCAGGGCCCTGCACTCTTCAGTGCCAGCCCCAGGCCGATGGTGGCTGCAGAGGTAAGCAGAACTGTGTCCTGGAGAAGGATGGAACCAGCGTCTGTGGGTGGAGAGCAGGGGCCTGGGTACAGCCGGGGGAGCCGAGTGTGAGAGGGAAGTCTGGGGAGACGGGTGCTGTCTGTAGGCTATACACACATCACATCCACAGAGCCGTACTAAGGAGGCTCTCCTGACTTCAGAGGATGAAGTGGCAGGTGTCCTGTGAGGCCACAGACTGAGCACGTGCTCCTCAAGAAGCTCGGCAGAAGCTCGGCAGAAGCACTGCCACAAGTGCCCTTCACATAATTCAAACTGTCCCACCCTTTTCGGATGGGACTACTGAGGCAGCCACTCTGCAGTGTGGGTCTACAATCCTCCTAAGCTTTTACCACCTGGGCTGGTGAATTCACTTCAATCCTGACTGTCCCTTGGCTGTGAGGAGGACCATGACTGCTTGTTTCTGGGATTGCCTGGGATCTGTCAGGGTGTGCAGGGGCCAGGGTAAGGCCATCAGCAGGGACAGACAGTGAGATGGCACAGACTGCACAGCTGAGGTGCTGGACTCTGAGGCCGTCAGGGCTGAGCTGTGGCTGCCTTCTGCCCAGTTCACCCCCACCTCTGCTCCCTGCTTGTCCTCTCCTTCCCAGCAGGCTCTGCCTCCTTCATCTTCCCGGGCTTCACTTGTTTCAGAGCTGTTTCACCCGATAAGCTCAAAGCACCGCAAGAACCAAAACCCCGTGTCTTTGTATTGGTCACTGAGTTGTCCCCAGCACCCAGCTCTGTGCCCAGCACACAGGACACAGCAAGTAAGTATTTGTGTAAGGGATGAATGAGTGAGCTCATCTCATCCTCACTGTCTGACTATAGGGCCCGGCCCCGAAGCCCAAACTCTAGACCTCGCCCTTCACTTTGACCCCTCTAGGCCTTCACCCTCTCCCTGAGCTCCCTGGGGTGCACAGATGGGTTCCTTTTCTTCTTCTAGTTCTGAGCATCACCATACTGAGCAGTAGTAAGGGCTCCTGCAACTCCCACGACGGACATTGTTCCCTATCTCTGTCTCTTTGGCATGTTTAGGCACATTTTACTTCCTCTCTCTCTCTCTCTCTCTCTCTCTCTCTCTCTCTGTCTGTCTCTTTCTCTCTTCCTTCCTCCATTCCCTCTCTCTTGATTTCTCCTTCTCCCTTTCTTTTTCTGATACTGGGGCTTGAACACAGGACCTTGCCTGTGCTAGGCAAGAGCTCTACCACTGAGCAACAATCTCAGCCTGTGTATTCATTTCCTGATTAAACTAACAAAAATGAATTCTGTTCTTTGAAACTTAAAACCTTAACTGGCACATCTTCAAACATGGTGGCAATTCCTTCCCATGGTTCCAGGGCAGTGACAATTTCATTTGTCCTCCTTCAGACTGAGCCCTGACAGTTATAGGAAGCAAGCCCACCACGGTGGCTTCCACCTCTTGGTGACTATTCTAAAATTCCAAGCCACACAAAACCTGAGTTACTCTTCACCATTAAAGTTTTCTTACATTTACTTCTTGGCCTGAGTCAGATTTCAGGGCAGAGTGTTTTCCTCCACTCTGTCTTTGTGTCATTTTTTTTTTTTTTTACTGTGGTGATTTTATTTAATGATTCTTAACAGGAGATCTTGAGATGCTGTCCAAGCTGATCTGCAGTTCCTGGGCTCAGAATGATACTCCTGCCTCTAAGCTTTCTAAGTTGCTGAGACTGTAGGAACCAGCCATTCTGCCTGGATTCTCCTGACAGAGAAACTAGGAAGTGCAAGGCTCAGCTGGACTCCTCGCAGTGTATGTGTGTGTGTGTGTGTGTGTGTGTGTGTGTGTGTGTGCATGTATTTGTGTACAGCTATTTCGGTTACAATAAAAACCACCCAAGTACTGAGAGCTAATCACATACCAGGCTCCCCACTTAGAATTTACACATTTTGTTTTCTTTAATCTCCATTTCCTAAGACTCAGTGAGTGAGAGTACACTATTGTGTTCATTTTACAGGGGCAGAAGCGGAGGTAAGGAGATGTCACATAGCCCGCATACTTGTTTCCTGCGAGAGGCACAACAAAGGACTGTAAACTGAGTGGTTGAAGCACTAGGAATTTATTCTTTCACAGCTTCTAAGGTCAGAAGTCAGAGATCAAAGGCCAGACCTCTTCTACAGGAGCCAGAGAAGAATGTGTTCCGGGGTTCTCTTTTTAACTTCTGGAAGTTTCTTGCCTCATAACAACATAACTCCAGTCTTTGCATGATGTTAAAACAACCCTGTCTAACATTTCTTCCTTTTAGGTCGGACACCAGTCATGTTGGTTTAGAACCCACTCTAATGACTTCACTTTAATTTATTCTCGAAAAGTCTGTTCCAACTAAGGTCACATCCTGAAGTACTGGAGCTCGAGGTCTGCTGTGTCCTTGGGTTAGGGTTAGGGTTAGAAGATCAGGGTTAGGGTTAGGGTCAGTGTTAGAGTGAGGTTAGGAATAGGATTAGGGTTAGGGTTACCATAGCAGCTGAGGAGTTGTAAATCCAGGTCTATCTTTCCTTGAGTTGGAGGAGGACTGTAGAAGCAGATAACTCATTTTGCCCAATTAGGCTACAAGAGTTGAAACCCTGGTCCTCACTTGGGAGCTCTTACGAAGCAGAAGACCAGGCGCTTATTAGTTCATGTTGAGGTGGAGGAGTAGAAAGAGAAAGAGAATAGGAGGCTGCCAGTTAATACTAAGTTACCAAGCCGCTGTCACTGGGATTGGAGCTTAAGTCTGTCAAGGACCCTGGGAAATGAGGTTCTGACCCAGTTACCGCCTCTAAAATAGGGTAATGATATCCTCCCCTAGAAACTCACAACAGCTTTTCAACCATTCAGTATTTTGAGTTCTGCGTTGATTATGGTGCTGGGACATTTTTGAACAGTAAAGACCAAAGCAGCTTATCTGATTGTGCCTGTATTTTTAATTATTTTGGCTTCTGGCTGCATTCTCAATGTATTGTCTATTGCACTAAAAAACAAAACAAAACAAAAACAGGTAGCATTTCTTACAGTGTTGCTTTCTGGAAAGCGGCCCCAGGAGGTCCTTGTGCTCAGGTGTGCCACAGTCCTTCTAATGGGTCCCAGACATTCACAGGGGGATCCTAAACCTCTCTTGCTTCAGTGAATGCATCAGTTGGGTTCAGCCCCTAAGGAAAACTCTCTCCTAATATTGTACTGTTTATCTGATCCTCTGGCCTCTCACTGCTGTGGGGAGGCCTTTCTCTTGGGGATCCAGGATGCTTCTTCAGCCTTAACACCTATTCTTTACGAAGCTCTGCCTGCCCCCTGGTGTCAGGTGGGGGAAGTGCACCTCTCACCTTCCCCCTCAGCTAGCCTACCTCTTACCTTGGAAGACTGAGCTATTTTAGAACCTACTTTCCAGCACAGGGTCTCAGTGCAGAAATGGTGACAGAACCAGGTTTCTGTCAAGGTCTAGGGTTGTGCAGGTATTCAGCTCCTCTTTGCCTTCGTCTCTAATGGAGAAGACAGCCAGCTGTCCTCCTAGCTGCAGGACTGGTGGTCTAGTCACACAGCCAGCAAGCCGATAGTCCACTCAGCCCCTGCAAACTGTGCTATCCTGAGCGCCTTCATATCTCTGTCACCTGTGTGGTCCCTGCCACAGTGATGTGTCACCTCTGCCAGCAGTACCAGCCTCTGCAAAGGTCACATTGTCGTCTCACCCTGGCAACCAACATCACTTATTTTAAAGTCCTCATTAGAATAATGTATATTAATTCCCTTTACCTCCATATCTACACCAGCCACAGGCCTGTTCTCCACACCTCCTGCACCCTTATCCCCACCGTCTCTTAGCAACATCTTCCTTATTTCCTGACGATTCCCAGTTAACAGCATCACCTGCATCCCTGGCAGCGTCCTCATAAACCCTCCCCTTTTGCTCCCCCCAACCTCTCATCTTTCTGTACTGGAAGAGGCCTCACTGGAGGTTTCAGCCTCAGGCAGACCACTGTGGTCTTCGTGTTCCTGAAAACCGCCAGGGATAAAGTGTTCCAGTGCTGGGCATTGCAGATGTGCTGGCCAAGATAGCACCTGCAGGGGTCTGCACTGCGGGCAGCTGGCACCTTGTCTTCAGTGGAAAATGAAACAGGACCGTGGATGTAAGGGTGATGGAGCACTTACTGACCATATGCGAGGCCCTGGGTTTAACCAGCATCAGCCACAAAAATCATTTTAGTGTTACTTAAATGACACTGGAGAAATATAATTATATAAGTGGGAAAATATGTTTACATGAAAAATCTTCACTATTCTTGAGAAGTCAGCAAATAAGCTGATCTCTTTCGCTGAATCTCATTTTTACTCCTTTTGTATCTAGATGTGGTTGTCACACTCAGTGATTTACTAAACCACACACACACACACACACACACACACAGAGAGAGAGAGAGAGAGAGAGAGAGAGAGAGAGAGAGAATGCCTTCACACTGAGCTACATCTGCAGTCCTTTTTAGTCTTTATTTTGAGACAAAGTCTTGCTAAGTTCCCCGGCCACTTGCTATCCACAGGTGGAATTCAAACTTTTAACCCTCTTGCTGAGATTATAAGTGTGCACCAACAGAAGACTCTTCTTTCACTTGTTTGGGAGGGTCTCCCTGTATAGTCTAGACTGACCTTGAACTTGAGGTGATCTTCTGCCTCAGTCTCTTCAGTGCTGGATTACAGGTGTGTGCCATCACCCCCAGATTTCACTCACTTTTTAACTTTATGCTTGGCTTCTCTTTCATTTCTTGTAGCAAGAAGTATAAACTGAATGCCAGGCATGGTGGCGCATGCCTGTAATCCCAGTTCTTGGGAGGCTGAGGCAGGAGAATCTTGCTTGGGAGGTTGAGGCAAGAGGATCACTGTGAGTTGAAGGCCAGTCTGGATTACATATTGGGTTCAAGGCCAGCCAGAACTGCATAGTAAAGTCATATCTCAAAAAGACAACCACAAGAAGTAAAGAAGTATAAATTGAGCCAGTCTGGACTTTGTGGAGGTGGGACCACTGTCCTTGAAGCTGGTGGGGGCTATTGAGCCCACCCCTAGCCAGCATTCACCAGCCCCAGCCTAGCTAGTGCAGACTTGACTCTCAGACACCTTCACTGGTGAGCAACCCCTAGGGGCCTCAGTTTCCCCATTTGTAAAATGAGTAGGGCAGACAGCGTGGTCCCTAAGGGTGAAAAAGCAGCTGCTCTCTATTCTGTTGTTACTGGTTCCCATCCAGAGCCTCCCAATCAATTGTCTCAGCATCCCAGGAGAAAAAAATAGAGCTCTTTGTCTGTTGTTTTAATTTTGAAATAATGAGTTTATTGTTTCATATGAATAATCATCTTAATTTTAAATAATCAAGTTAAACTAAACAGTACAAACAAGAGGCACCTTCACCCAGCCGTCATCCCATCATCCGTCTGAGTCTTCCTGTCTTAGAAGAGGATGTGCTGGAGGTCTCGGGATCCCCAGCGCATCTCTGTGGTGTCAAAATTGCTGGCATTGCCCCAACAACCTCCATTGTGGAAGTGGCATTTGCAGGGGCCTTGCAGAGGCCGCTGACACAGGGGAGGGAGGGAGTGTTGGGATTTCTGGACAGGTTTTTGCTTGGGGTTGGCTACAGGGGTAAGGAACAGCAAGGAGTGTCACCTATGTGTCCTTTTTATCATCTAATTATTTTTTCTGAGCACCTCTTTCCAGCACTGGCTTCACTCTGCTTTATTTAAATACTTTTTGGAGAAGGTGGTTCTGTCCCCACTTCACCGATGATAAAACCGAGCTGCAGATACCCACCATCCACTTCCCAGATGGCGGAGCGCACCGTGGGGGATGGAGGCAGGCAGCGGGGAGCAGGTGGAGGCAGCAGAGTGGCTCTGGGGACCCACTCACAGCACCTCGAGAGCCACAGCAGGTTGGAGGTAGAAAAGTCACTGATTCTATAAATTTGTACCATTAAAATAATAATTAGCAAAAGAATCACTTTGTTCCAAAGAAAAGCCTAACCTATATGCTATATATCTCTGTTTGCAGATTTGTATACATGGATGGGGTCTCTTTAAAATTTGAATTTATCATGTCTGGGTGCTGGTGACAGCATGTCATGTTGTCATAGTAACTGTCCCTATGGACAGTTCTGTTGGGGGACAAAACCTCATGTTTCCAATATTAAACCCACACATATTCTTAGGACTTGCATTGTAATTGTTCCTTTTCTGTGGAGAGAGTTGGTCTTCAATAATCAACATGGACATGATACTTTTACGAACTTCTGAAAATAATTGTCTGGCTCTTAAGAAAAACAATTAGGGGGGCTGGGGATTTAGCTCAGCGGCATAAGCGCCTGCCTTGCAAGCAGGCAGTCATGAGTTCGATCCCTGGTACCGATAAAAAGGAAAAAGACAAAAAAAAAATTAGTTTCTTATGTAACTATTCTGTTTCCTACCTAAATGAGGCTTTGTAGCTGCTATGAGCTTGTCCAATTTTCTTTTTTTAGTCACCTAACATGTTAAGATGTTGTTAAAATTTGACAAGTGCTCTAGATAAAAAAGAAAAAGAAAAAAGAAAAAAATGGCTCAGAGAAGTATGGTAATTTTGCAGAAATCATCAGCCTGTAACTTGGGAACTGAGGCTCAAATCTAGATCCAATTCCATACCCTAAGCTTTTATAATTCAGAATCAGGACATTAATTTTAGCTTGGTTTAAAGTTACAAGTAATTAAGGAAAACCCTAAAGGAACCTAACACTCACCAACAGGAAACTGATGGCTACTGTGAAGTCATAAAGCTTCACTGTCAGTCTGTGCACATCATCATGGTGGGATGCCTGGAAATTTCGTTGAGCAAAAATTCAAATCCTATGCAGAGACATAGTATGGACCTATGTGCAGACCACAGCACAATGAATTAGATGTTAACCTCCAAGATATTTGGAGTATGGATCTCTGATAAAGTTTCAGAAGATTTTTATTTTAAAAACTTGTATTTATTTTTCTGGATATTGTGATGCACAACTATCTTCCCACCACTTGGGAGACTGAGGCGGGAGGATTCCAGGCTAGCCTGGGTCAGGCAGAGAGATTGTGTCTCAAAATAGACAAGAAGTGGTACAGATAGAGCTAAATGTAGAGCAGTTGCCTACTATATGAGTGGCCCTGAGTTGAATCCCCAGCACAGCGAGAGAGAGAGAGAGAGAGAGAGAGAGAGAGAGAGAAACAGACAGAGAAAGAGAGAGAGAGACAGAGAGAGACAGAGAGAGACAGAGAGAGACAGAGAGAGAGAGAAACAGAGAGAGAGTCAGAGACAGAGACAGAGAGAGAGAACATTTTAGAATTATTTAATGAACAAATGTCATTGGCTGAGTCTTATTTTAAATACCCTTGACCTGGGATAGTGACACTTGCTGTAACCAGCCTGCTGAGAGACTGAGGCCTAAGGATTGCAAGTTTAAACCCATCCTGGATAATTTAGTGACTTAGTGAGACCCTGTTTCAAAATAAGAAATAGACTGAAAATATGGTCCAGTAAGAGCTGGGTTCAGGTCCCAGTCCCCCCATCCACTAGAAAATTTAAATACTTTCACATCTGGACTGGTTAGCACATTATGAGATACAACTAACACCATTTTGATACTTCCATTACTGGAGATTCCTTCCATGGTGCCAGTTATCAGGGACCCCTGCCATGAGTCCTGATCTCCTGCCCAGGGTTATGACATATGGTGGGAAGAAAAAGCAAAAGATGAAACAGAGGTGCAGGCAGGGATCTGGGGGCACCCACCAATTGTTGTTGGGGAACGAAGGGCCATGAGTCACCCAGAACCGTGGTATTCATTCACTGAGGAAAATGGCAAGGGGATTGTGGCTGGATGTGGTAGGCAAGGCCTATAACAGAGGAGACAAATCATTCCTGCAAGAGGGACAGGAGCAGCCAGATTTAGGTTACAGTTAACAAGTAACCAGCTTTGTAGCCAGTTTTGGGGAGGAATTTCCTCTGGAGTCATGTAGACCTCATGGAATGTTATCTCATAGCTTATTCATGGCCGTTGACGCTAAACTATGTTAATCAGTCATCACCTGCCTGCTTTTGTGAAGATACACGCACAGTCTTGGCCAGACTCACTAACTGATCTGAAAGCCAATTTAATTTAGGAAAGTCACCTCGATACAGCCTGCATTGCTCGTGAGGAAGCAGCCTCATTTGAGTCTGGGGCAGGGTGAAGTGGCCGTCCTCCCCAGTCCATCTTCCTTGATCAGGTCAGTGTCTTAGTTACTTTTCTCATTGCTGAGACAAAATATGCGACACTCAGAGTAAAGGAAAGGTTTACTTATCTTGTTGTTTGTAGAGCCTCTGAGGCAAGGTGCCATGGCACAAGGGCATCACAGAGGAGAAGCAGCCCACGGCAGGCAGCACGAGCAAAGTAGGAAGTAGGGAAGAAGCAGCAAGTGACGGCAGCCGCCCGCTCTCTGTCCCTTGTATCCATCCTGCTACCCACCCTTAGCACTCACACCCAGAACTGTGCCAGACCAATTAGTGGACTAATTTAGTATCACACTCTTACCCCAGCATCCCACACTCTAGATCCAGTCACCTCTGAAAAGCCCCTCCTATGACTGCATGTGGCTCTGGGGGGACATCTAGACACAGCCATAACTGCCAGCATCTTTCAGAGAAATAAGCAGGTGGATCAACACATCCCCACCTTACCCTCCTGTGAGTCCTCAGTGGACAGGACATGGCTATGCTGGGTATACTGGGAAAGCTCAATCTCAGTAGAAGGAAGGGGCCACTTCAGGAAGCAAACAAGAAACTTTCCATTAGCTGTTGCCTCCTGGAAGCTACATTCAGCCTTGCTGACAGATTACAATCACATGGGGGGATCCCATGGTCCACCCATAGGGTCCCTAAGTCCCAACTGTGAGAATGTAACTTCATTTCAAAAGGAGTTAAAGAATTATTTCGTCGTCATTTTTAGATTCCAAATATTAGGGCAAACATGAGACTAACAGAGGGAGCTTATTAGACAGTGAGATGGAGGAGGTGGGAAGGGTTATCGAGGAGGATAATGGGGAACAGACATGATCAAAATACCTTATATGCATGTATGAAATACACATTGAAACTCTATTTTATAAAATCTATACTAGTAAAATACATTGAAAAAGAATTTATTTTTCTTGTAAGTATCCTAACAAAGGATACCTCTGTAGAATAGGAATCTCATGCTGTAAAAAAGACAGGACCTTTAGCAATTTTATTATTTTGTTGAGACAGGGTTTTATTGGGTGGCCGAGGCTTGGTTCAAACACCCTAGGTAGCCTAGGCTGATTTCCAAAGGGCAGTTTTTCTGCCTAAGTGCCTGGTTACAAGTATCCACTGCCACCATCCACAGCCCACATTTCCACTTGTCAAGGAAAGCTTTTGCTTTAAAACAAAATATGTGTTATATTTACAATTAACATTTGGTGAGTACTTAAGCCAAACAGACATCTTGGAAGTTTGGCCCCAATACTCGCCTGGAATGGATGGTGACCCTTGGGAGGCCCCATCCTCCTTCTACGTGAGAGCTCCCCTGAGATGGAAGTGACCAGGAGGCCGGTGGGAGGCAGGCCCCGCCCCTGGGCTGCTGTTCCCAGGGCTCCCCTTTCCCAACCCCTCCACTCACTTGAGGTCTTTCCCCAGCCTGACATGCTCACCACGCTCACCACGCAGAGGGCGAAGCAGATGCAGGGGCGCAGGGGCTCAGTGACAGGGAGTTAAAGCTGCAGGCCCTAACAACATGGTCGGAGAGGAATACTTTCATTTTCATTTCTTGGAGCAGGAAGTACAAACTCAGAAGAACTGGACTCTCATCTTAGAGAAGCTGGGTGGGGGGCAACCGAGCTGTCCCTTAAGTCAGGACGCCTGCCCTGGCTGGAATACTAGTCTCAGTCTCAGCTAGGGCAGATGAGTCTAGGACACCTTGAGCATTCCCTTTGGGCCTCAGTTTCCTCATCTGCAAGATGAATGGGCTGGACCAAGCACCCCAAGGGAGGTGCTGTCCATTTTACTTGTTCAGATCCAGAGCCTCTTAGCTGTTTGTCTCAATATGTCAGAAGAGATAAATAAGTCTTTGTATATTGCTTTCCTTTTAACATTTTGAAATTATGGGTTTATGGCTTCATATGAAGAGTCACACTTACTTTAGAAGGTAAAGCTACACTGAACCCCACGGAGAAGCGCTGGCTGTGGTACGTGCACAGCTCCCTGAGCTGCTCCTCAGCATGGGCAGCGCTGCCCTGTCTGTGTCTTCTCTCCAGCTGGTGTCAGGATTTTCTCACTCATTTCCTGCTCACTGTACCCAGGGTTGTCATCCTCACCTGCAGCCCCACACTGCAGTCTGATCTTTGCTTCTGTGCCCTTCTGTGTAGCCAGGGCTGAGGAGCTGGAGAGAGAAGGGAAGGATGTGGGCGGCGTCTCCGTGCTGTGACAGACAGCCCAGGCTCTGCTCCCTGACAAAGTTTTCAAAGGCTCAGTGCCATGCTTGGCTGCTTCTAGGTGGGGCTTTTCGTATTTTCACTGAGTTTCTCTAAAGGTTTGGAGATCAGTCGGTTCAAACGTTGAGCATCGGGAATGGCACGACCACAGATCTCTGCTGTGGTACTAAGAATTTGAGTGGGAATTTTTTTTTTTAAGAATTCAATTTGACTTATTTAATTTAAAATAATAAAATGCTTTGATTTTAGGAGGTTTTAATGGAGTAATTGCACTGTATGAACCCGTCTGCTTGGATCCCCAGGCTGACAGGTAGAAAGTCTATCTCTGAGAAAGCAAAACAGCATGGCTGAGCACTTTGTCGATGTTCCTGACAAATGCCGTATAAGGAGACGTATATGAATATATTATTGAACATGAGTATATATGTAACTCCTGTATTTTATGCTAGGATTAAACCCAGGGCCTTGAGCATGCTAACCACAGCTCTACCACTGAGCTACACTTCAGCCCTCTTCCGAAGCTCTTGAGAGCACGTTTTGTAGCCCTTCTCTGTAAAGCAACAGGGATTTTAAGAACTGTAAGTGTCCCTCAATACTCACAGTGGCCCAACGTAGTCAGAGGCCTCCAAGAGATTTTTAGCACTGAAAAGAACTGAAATAAAATCCAAACCAATTTTTAAAAGAAACATAGTAGTACAGGTTTTGTCAGAAATCCGGTATACTTCGCTCATTATTGTGGCTCCAAAATTTTCCTTTCTTCAAAAAAAAAAAAAAAAAAAGAGAAAATTAAAAAATTAAACCCTGATAAGTAACACTTATAGTGTCCTCTACAATTAGGGAAGCAGTTTGATAATGGTTTTTTGCTTGGATCCCACCATAGCCCACGTGGCGGTGTCATTCCCCTTTTAGGGTGGAGGAAAACGCACAGGCCAGTAGTGGTGGCCCTGCCATGTTGTCGTTTCTTCCGGGAAGCGGCGTTTCAAACCGAGAAGAGCGGGCTGTACAGCCCAAGGTGCGCCACAGCCCCAGCCCAGCCCAGTCTGACCACCCCACCCCACCATCTCAGAAAGCCGTCAGGTTTGCAGCTGGGTAATGTGGTCCAGCCCAGAGCAATGGGGCAAGGAGGGGGAGCAGATGCTTTCAGTTTGTTGCTCCCAGGCAGCTCTGAGAAGTCTGGATACTGGAGCAAAGTGAGCTTTTCTGGCGCTTTTGAGGAGGGGTCAAGGCTCTGTGTGATCTGGACTCAGGGTATGATCTGAATCTTTAGGTGGAGGAAAAGAAGGCTTGGGAGAGAGTGTGCTGCCCCCGCGTGGTCTCCTCGGCGAATGGCAGCTTCTTCAGGTCAGGGCATGCTGGGCTCAGGGGAGCCCGGAGCCTGTCCTCTTGGGATGGCCATCTGTGAGCTTGCCTCTACAGTGAGGCAGAGCTGGCTCAGGCTGTTGGTGCCTTGCCCTGGGGCCTCGCTTTCCACAGCAGGAACAGCACTCCTTCTGTCTGTGGCTGGCTCACTGGCGGCTCAGAGGGACCAGGTAGAGAAAGGAGATGGTGTCTCAGTTGTTTGAATGTACTAAGGACTCAAGAAAGGTGCGGGTGGGTTTGGGATTTCATCTACTCCTCTGGTTTTCTTCTCTATTTCTGGCCTGTGGATAAATGGGGGTCCTTCTCTCAGACCTGAGATCAGACTTAAACTTTCCCCGGGGAACCTAGGTATGACAGGGATGATGGAATGTGTGTTATTGAACATCTACTGCCCGGAGCCCTCTACATTCTTGAGTCTTAAAAACCCTCCACAACATTCCTAAGCACGGAGGGTTGATCTGATAAACACTGTGACTTTGCAGACATGAAATTTGTATTCAGGCAAAAGTCCCTGGTTTGGAAGTCCCCAGACAGCTTCAGCCGACTGTAACAGCAGTCACGAGGATGAGCAAAGGTGGAGGACAGGAAAGGAGCTTCAGCCGGCACAGCTATGCTGCGAAGCCCTGAGAAAGGGGGTCAGGATGTGACTGAGGGGTTTTGTGGTTTTATAGGAAAGGGGAACAAAACCACGGTTGGGGAGTTTGCAGCTGGTGGTGTAGTCTTGTTGATGACTCTGAGTTGGTTCTGTGAAATCGTGGAGGAAACATCATCTCTTCACAGAGAAGGGATTTTCTGTCCTGAGATGCAGCCTCCTGGTTAGAGGAACAAGGCGTGGAGCGAGGGTTCCTGCTTTGTGGGTGACCTCATTAGCGGGAGGCCTGTTAGCCTCTACTTAGCCTGCCACCTCAGGTTTAAAACAAAGACTAGAGATTGGTAGGCTGAGGGTCTAGAACTGAACATTGTAAAAGCTGGCGAAAAGATGCCAGTGCAAATCTTGAAAATTATCTTGGTCACTTTCATTTGGTGTCTTCTGTCTTCTAAGGGGATGAGATAGGCCACGTAAGTTTAAGGCTAATAAACCTTGTCATACAGGTACATGCAAGTGATTAACATGCCTTTATGCAGACCTGAGCAGGGAGATACTACAAGTTTTATGGTAATTAAGGAGACAGGTAGGCAAAGATACCATCTATTTTATTTTTTACTTTTAGCTTCCTGTTGAGTGTCTGCAGGTACATCCTTTACCCTGCTACAGTACAATAAAAAAAAAAATATTTGACCCTTGTACTCCATCTCTGAAATGAAGCATAAGGAAACTCTAGGCATTTCCTGTTGTGCGTGTGTAATGACATAACTGAAGGCAGGGGCTGATACCGTTACAGGCAGCTGAGCCAGTTAGAAATATTATAGGTAGTGGCCAGACAGGCTAAGCCCTCAAGCAAGCCAGCACAGAGGGCCAAATGTCTCCTGACATTGGAGATACACATCTCTTGCTCTGGGCCAGATCTCAAGACAGAAAGCCAAACAAATGCAATCACACCCTTAGGGTCAGATATGGATCACTTTGAGAAGCCAGGAGTCACCATCCCAAAACCCTACAGAAAGAGTTGTTGATCCATAAAGAATGCTTACTTGCTATGTGACTGCTTCCCCATTTGTCCCTGATTTTGGTCAATTTTACCTAAACCATCAAACTTTTGGTTGACCATAGTCCCACCTGGTGCCCATCTGCCTTTTGAGTTCCCAGTTTTTCCCACTTTAGACCTGCCTCACCTCATGGGTTTACTCTGTAAAAATCCCAAGAAAATACACACTGTTCGGCAACCCACTTGGGATCCACTCAATAAATATTTCTGCTCTTAACCTCCGTTGTTCCTAAAATTCATTCTTTGATTTTAGAGAACATGAATTCATTCTGGACTATGGTAGGTCGGAAATTTGTTCCCCTATATCAATACTAGAGAAAGCAATCAGGTGATTGGAGACCTAGACTTTTCCAGGGAAGTCAGTGGGCTCCTGGGGCAGAGTTGAATCGCCAGTGGCCAATGGTTGAATTATCCTGCCCTCACAATGAAACCTCAGTGTAACCAATAAATGGTGGGTTTGGAGCACTTCGAGGCTGGTGAACATATTGATGTTCTGGGAGGAGGGCACACCCAGTGTGGATGCCGCCCCGCTCCATCCCACACACCTCTTCACTTGAGAGCATCCTGAGTTGTGTTCTTTATGACAGTAACTGTAGATACAGTGCCTTCTTGAGTTCTGTGAATCATTATAATCATCAAAGTGGAAGCCGGTGGCAGAAGCAGTGTTTTTATTCCCGATCATTTAGTAGTATGAGTCACTCCTGCAGCTTGCAGCTGGTGTCTGATTAGACAGCTGGCCTAGAGTGGTTCATTGTTCTGCCTAGGTCACACAGCCACTCATGGACACCGCTGAGACCTGGGAGAGCATGCAGTCCAGAGGTTTCTATCATGCTTCTTGAGCAACAGGCAAGGGGGTGGGCGAGGGTGGAGCGGGGAGAGGTGGGGCGGGGCCAGTGAGAATGCTGAGATGGGCCCTGGCTGCCACACCCATGGCCCTATCAGGTTTCACTTCAAAGCGAGGCTGCTGCTACCAAGAATTGACAGCCACACTCTGTTTGCATAATTCTTGTCTTTACAGCTGTCCAATGGCTACAAATATTCTTCTAGAATGTTATTTATTTAATTACGCATTATTTATATATGTATTGGCTTGTAGTACTGGGTACTGAACCTAGGGCTTTTACGATAAGCTACATCTTAGATCCTTTTTATTTTTTACCCTGACTCAGGGTCTCACTGAGTTTCCTAGGCTGGATTTGAACTTGTGAGTCTCTTGCCTCAGCTTCCCACAATGCTGTGATTACAGTATGCACCACTATGTTCAGCTCTAGAATACTGCTTATTAATTATAAAAACTGCTGGGTGTGGTGGCACATGCTTGTAACCCCAGAACTCAGGAGGCTGAGGCAGGGGGATCCCTGTGAGTTCGAGGCCAGATCACTGTGAGTTTAAGCCCAGTCTGCACTACATAGTGAGACCCTGTCTCAAAAACAAAAAAAATTTTACAAAAATTGTAGTATATTCTGTAAATATTTTTTTTAATTTCAAAAGGAATACATTCTTATAACCAGTAAAATGATGTAAAATGTAAAAAGAAGGTTGAGACTCTCCAACATTCCCCTGTGCTGATGCCTACAAGGTAGCTGCAGTTAACAAACTGATATATTTTCTCCTCTGTGACAGCTCAGGTCTTTCAAGTTCTTTTTTTCTTTTTTCTTTTTTTTTTAGTGGGAGGTTGTAAAGATGTGCAATGTAAAGAGAATACTATATTAAATCTTGATGTAGCCAGCTTAAACCATTACTAACATATAAAGAATACCATTCATCTTCCTCTTTTTCTTCTTGGAGTTTTAAATTTCAGATTTTTATGCATCATCCCAATTAGCCACGACACATCAGTGGGAATACACAGCTTTTCCACATTTTCACCAGCTACTTGTCACACCTAACAGTAATAATGACGTGTCCTAGAAACCAGGCTGTCAAATGTGAGTTTCACACTCCCCCACCCCATCCGCCTGTTCTTTATTGCTGAGCACGTGGGTTGTTTCTGTGGCTTCTTGTGTAGAGAGTGCTGTGTGGCCCTTCTCTCAGGTGACGGCAAGCTGCAGGCCTGCTCCTGCCTGCTGCCTGGAGGCTCCTTACATACATCCCCAAGGAGGAGACCAGGCTTTCCTTCAGCAACAGCTCTGGGCTCTGCCAGACCTTGGAAAAGTGTACGAGGAGAGCAGAGTTGCTTTCTGAAGGAGGAGGACCAGATGGGGACAGCTGAGGACTGAGAGCAGTGGGAAAGAAGCCCTAGAGGAGGAGTGGCATTGGGCAGCCCCCACACCTTCCATCTGCACAGGGACCCTGACGCTGAAGCTGTCTGCCTTTGGAGGAGGCAGGTAGCAAGCAGTCTGTTCCATGAAATGCACTGAGCACACACGCCTCAGCAATTAGCACAAGGTCACTGCAACTGGCTCCCATCGCATAATCTGAGCCTCCCCACCTGATTCTTTTCTGAGATGGGAACACTGAGGCAGGCAGTCTGCACAGTGGGCCTGCAATGCTCCTGAGCCTTCTCTACCTGCACTTGGGGAACTCACTTCCTATTTCTCTGTCCCTTGGCTGCTAGGGTGAGCACAGTTGCTCATTGCTGGGGTGGCCTAGGATCTTTCAAGGGTGCAGGGATCAGGTAAAGGCACCAGCAATGACAATTGGAAAGTTTCTTTCTGTGGCAGAGATGCCAGCGGTGCCGGTGTGAGGTGCTGGACTCTCGGCCCACCAGGGCTGGGCTGTTCTCTTCTCTGACAAGTTCACCCCCTTCTCTGCTGCCTTCTCATCCCGTCCTTCCCAGCAGACTCTGCCTCCTTTCTATCCCCAAGCTTCACTTATTTTAGGCTGTCTTATCCAATGTTCTGTGTGCCTTTGCTTTTGTCACTGTGCTGCCCCCATACTTAGCACCATTCCTGGCACAGTCTGTAGACTGTGCAAGACAGTCTGTAGATGCTTGTAGAATGAATGAATGAGTGAGCCCATTTCATCTGCACAGGACCAACTACAGGGCAGGGGTACAAAGCCAGGATACTGGACCTGACCTCACCATCTCATCCTCACCCTCCGCCTCCAGCCAAGCCCTCCTTGGGCTTTCTGCGTCCGCTTCTGAGCATCAGCCATACTGAGCTGTGGTGCCAAGGGAGCGTCCGTGAAAGAGCTCCTGCAACTCCTGTGATGGGGGGCGTTGTTCTTGTCTCTGTTTTCTGGCCTTACGTTCAAGTACACTTTAGATTTTCTTTCTTTTCTTTTCTTTTCTTTTCTTTTCTTTTCTTTTCTTTTCTTTTCTTTTCTTTTTCTTTCTTTCTTTCTTTCTTCTTTCTTTCTTTCTTTCTTTCTTTCTTTCTTCCTTCTTTCCCTCCTCTCTTCTTTCTCTTTCTCCTCCTTTTTTCTCCTCCTCCTCCTCCTCTTCCTCTTTTTCCTCCTTCATCTGCATTACTGTGAATAGACCTCAGAGGTCCCACATGCCAAGCAAGTGCTTTTCTAGACAATTATATTAATTTTCTAATTGAACTAACCACAGTGGATCCTACTGTTTGCAACTGCAAATCTCAAACACTGTCGTATCCCCCACTGTTCTTCAGGTCAGTGGTGTTTTTCTTTTTTTCTGGCCTCATATTGCACCCTAACAGTTACAGGAAACAAACCCGTGACCGTGGCATCTACTTGTTGATGGCTGACCCAAGCTATGCAAAACCTGCATGATGTTTCAACATCAAAGCTTTTAAAAATATCATTACTTATTAGACAAAGGTAGATTTGGGGGCAGGTTGTTCTAATGGAGTAAAAGATTTGTTCTCTTTTCCTCTTTTTTTTTGGAGAGGGGCCACCTTTGGTCCACAGCTCCTGAGATCATGCTATCCTTCTATTTTAGCTTCTTGAGTAGTTGGGACTGCAAAAATACACCTCTGAGCCTGGCTCCTCCTAGACTGTCTGAAGGGGAATGAAAAGGTCCACCCAGCTGGACCTTTCCTTGAGGTTGTGTGTGTGTGTGTGACCACAGGGAAAGTGTAGGGCTCTGCTATTTCAGGCACTGTATCAGTTACCCATGTAGTGGGAGCTGACTCCATACCAAACCCCATGCTTAGCATTTTACACAGATTCTTTGGTTTCATACTTTATATCCTACAAATTCTGTGTGAGAGAGTACATTATTATCCCCATTTTATAGGGGTGAATGTAGAGGAACGGAGATGTCACACAGCTCACATAGCTAGTAGCATATTTGCCTCTTGGGATAGCCCTACAGTGCTATAAACTGAGTGTTTAACAGCAGGAATTTGTTCTTTCACAGCTTTGGAGGCCAGAAGTCAACCATCAAGGCATTAACAGGATCATGCTTTTTGTAAATATGCTACACAGACACCCCTTCAGGCTTCTCTTTAAGCTTCTAAAAGTTCCTTGGCTCGTAACTTTAGGCCTTGAAAGATGTGAAGACACTCTGTTTGTCTCCCATTTTTCCCATTTAATAAGGGCACCAGTCCTGTTGGAGTAGGTTCCCCCCTAATGAATTCACTCTAACTTGATTCCTTTGTCAAGAAGCCCATCTCCAAATAAGGTACATTCAGAGATGCTAGAAGTTAGGACTTTGGGGACCCTTTATGAGGTACCAAAGTTCAACTCACAGCAGCCAATAGGTTGCAGAACCCAGGCCTATATGACAGACCCCACGCCTTTGCTTTTGGGCAGAAGGAAGAAAGTACAAGATTCAAGGTCATAATCTTCAGCTAGGTTGCAAAGGGTCCAAACCCCAGTCTGTCTTCATTTGGATTTCACAGGAAAAGAAAGGCCAGGAGATGCTTAGTTCAGGTAGGAGAGGAGCAGAAGAAAGGGAATCCAAGCTACACTGGGTTATCAAGCCACTGCCACTGTGCCTGTAAGCCATGAAGATGTTGGAAGGACAGTATTCTCTGACCCAGGTTCCTTCTTGTAAAATGGAGTAATATTATCTGCCCAAGAACTTCTGCGTATAGCATTGACTGTGGTGCTGGGGTGCTTTGAACACCAGGGAGCAAAGCAATTTAAAATCACGTATAGTTGTATCTTCCTTGGCTCCTGCTTCCCCCCAGTGTGGTGCTGTTGCACTAAAAATACAAGTAGCATTTCTTGTAGTGTCACCACCTGGAAATCTGCCCCTTGGTACTGCAGAAGGGCCCCAGCCGAAGTGGAATATGACTCTTCAAGGGAATCTTAAACCTGCCTTGCTTCCCGGAGAGCCTCCGTAGTGTTTAGTCCTTGAGGAAAAACCCTCCCATTCCACACTGCCCTCTCCTTGCTCTCTGGCTGCTCAAACTTGTGGTGGTGGTGGCGGCTGGTGGGGTGATTCTCTTTGGGGCTAGAAATACCCCTTCCTCAGCCCTAAAAGTCACTCCTAGGAAAAGCTCTGCCCACCCCCTTGTGGTAACAGGGAGAAGCACAACTTTCACCTTCCGGCAGGGGGCATCCTACCCCTTACCTTGGAAAATTCAACTATTTAGGTATCTGATTTTTCAGGGGGGAGCTAGGTGCAAGAATGCTGCCAGAGCCAGGTTTCTAACAAGGTTCAGATACTGTCTTCAAATGTTTCTCAACTTGGGCAAAAGTTAAGAAGATGCTGTCTAACTCTTTCTTAACTAATGGAGAAATGAATCAGCTTTCTTCTTGGCCCCCTCTTGGAACTGGGGCCAGCACTCTCGGTTGCTCAGCCACCCTCTTCAGCACCTGCCATCCTGTGGGCATCATCACTGCCATCACCTCCCTGTGATCACTGCCACAGTGGCTCAGCATCTCTGCCGGCGTGACGTCCTCCGTGAAGATTACATTGCCTTCTTCACCGTTAGCGCCACCTCCACATACCTTGAAAGATCTCACTAGAATGACCCAGATTACTTTTTTCTTTACCTCCGCGCCGCCACCAACCACAGCTTTGCTGTCCTCACCTCCTGCACTGTTACCACCACCACAGCGCCAAGCCTTGGTGATGCGTCCCTCACCCCACTGTGACCACGTTCACACCACTGCCACCCCACCTGCACCCTGTCTTCACTCACCCAGCATCTCACCCCCCATTAATCTTCTGTATTTGTCTTGGCAGCCCATACACTAAAATTGGAGCGATTCAGAGAATAATAGCTTGACCCCTGTGCAAGGATGACACAGAAATTTGTCTTGTTCCACAAGTGAAGAAAAAACTCCCTGTGCTATAAAAGGACTTGCTATTGTGTGCTGTTAACCAGATCTCTGTGATCCCAGACTTGTTGGCCTTGCCTCAACAATGAATTCAATGATTTGAATTCAAGGCAGATTATGGGGTCCCCACATAGCTTGGACAGCTATTACAGGGTGAGAAGAGTTGGGGTGAGTGGGTAGCATCTTACTTGTGATCACTGTAGGAGCAAGGAAAAACAGTGTCATTTATTCATGTGTCCTTTTTATTAGCCCAGTAGAATTATTTTTCCAAGCACCTCTTGCACACAAGCACTGGCCTAGATGTTTGCCACTGTTTGCATTGTTTAAACAACTCTTATGAGAGGCGTTATTGCCCCACTTTATCAACAAAGAAACTGAGGCACAGGAAGGAATGGGAGATTTTCAGAAACCGTAAAACCTGGAGTTGAGAACTGGGAGCTGAAATCTAGATCCAATTCCAAATCCCAGTCTCTGCATCCTACTGGCTCTTGTAAGCAAGCATCAGGATATTTGTTGTAGCTCTGTTCATAATTGCAGAAAATGGAGAAGAAACATAAATATCCACCAACAGGAAGTTTAAAGGTACTGTGACATCATTAAAAATAGTATTTCTGGTCTGTATGCATCACCTGGAGAGGTGGCCAAAGATTTGGACGAGCAAAAAATCAAATCAAATCAAACCCTAAAGGAGGTATGTGTAACCCCATAAAATGATGACTTGAAATTTGTTCACCAAAATATTTTTTAAATAGCTTTTTATCTTTTTGAGATAAGGTCTTGCTGTGTAGTTCATGCTGGCCTTGAACTTGTAGCAATCCTCCTGCCCCAGCTTCCTGAGTACTGGAATTACAGGCGTTTGCCACCATGCCAGGTTGTTCACCAACATGTTCAGAGTAGTTAATCTGGAGGAGAACTTTAGATGATATTTTTAAAAAATGACTTTAACTGGACATGGTAGTACATGCCTGAAATTCTTGCTACGTGGGAAGTTGAAGTGGGAATATTGCAAATCTAAGACCATTTAGGGCAACTTAGCAAAACCTTGCTTGAACATTGAAAATAAAAAACAGTTACTCAGTGGCAGAGCACAGTGTGTTGCAAGGCCCTGGGCCCAGTCACCAGAACTACACACATACACAAACCACTCAACATTTCACCTTTGATACTTGGGGGCCCATTGTGAGTCCTTGTGGGATGTAACAGATACCTTTTTGATACGCACATCTTCACTAACGCAGCCAGTGTGTCTCGGATGAATAAGCGGGTGGGTCAACATAGCCACCTCTTATTGTTCTGTAAATCCCCAACAGTGGGGACAATGCTATGCAGGATACGCTAGAGAATCTAAATCCTAGAAGAGGGAGGAGGCTGCTCTGGGCAGGGAGTTGGAAGCTTTCCATTGGAAACTGTTTCCTGGAAGTCATATTTAGCCTTAGAAAAAGATTATATCAGGAGCCCAGCTTTCACTCCAGACCAGTTAGACCAGGTCCCCACATGACTCCCAAGTGTAGTCAAGTTTGATGAGTTGACCTCATTTAGATGCAGTATAGTGATTTATTTTCTCTCTTTTAGATTCCACATATTAGGGAAAAATATAATACTTATTTTTCTGAGTCTGAAGAGTTACCAAGAGGAAGCTCTGCCAAGGATTTACTAGGTAGGCTTACAATGGACCCTTCCACTCTTCAGGGGTGGAAGAAAGGCAGAGTGACTGTCCCTGCACTAGTCCAGTGGTGGCAAACCCGGTGTTCAGGTTTAAATGCAGTGGTGGTGCTTTGTGATAAGGTTTGGGTTTTGGGTTACAATTTGGCAATCAGTCTCTAAAAGATTTTGCATCACTCATCGAGTTGAGGGTCAAAGGCCTGGAGCTCACTGCAGAATCTGGTGTAAGTCTGTGAAAGAAAGCTGCAGAGTCTGTAGTGGAAGCCTGAAAGAATGTCCAAGGGCAATGGCACAGACCAGCACTCTTCTGAAAAACAAAAGGGAAAACGTCTTTCTTTTTTATTCTATTCAGGCTACAAGCCCATTGGTGGTGTTACCTACCATCCAGGGCAAGTCTTCCCTTCTTGGTATGCAGCCTATGTGTCAGTCATCCACAGACGTAGCCAGAGCTGGGCTCCACTAATCTGGCAAAGCTTTTAGAGACCAAACAGCAATCCTAAACCTGCTTATTCATTTCAAAGTGCCAACAATGCAATTAAACCTAAATGCTGAGGTTTTAGCTTAGAGAAAACCTCATAGAACTCATGATATCATGGAGAGGGCTGTGTGCTCACTGTAGCATGTGTGCCATAGGTTTGCCATCATGGCAGGCTTTTCTTAATCCATTCAAGTTGACACATCACAACAATCCTAGATCCGCTCCTGCTACCTTATATGCTTACATGAAAATGCCACATTCAAACTCAGTGTTTTATAAAAATCAGTATGCTCTAGTAAAATCCATTTGAAAAAGAATTGATTCTCATAAGCAAAGAATACCTCCAGAGAAAGCGTATTTGAAGTTCGGTAATGGAAGCCCACTTTTATATTTAACTTTATTTTTGTTTTTTCTTCCATTTTTTGAGACAGGTTTATGCTGTTTAACACAGGCTGACCTCAGACTCCCTGTCCTTTCCAAGGGGTGGAACTATTGGCGTGAGCTACCACATGCTGTCTGTTTTTAACTTTATAGCTATGCTAAGTTATGCATCACTTGTCTTTTAAAAAAAATATGTATTAGCTACAAAATAAATATTAAAATTTGGTGAAGACAAACCAAATAGAGGTCCGACCCCAGATTCTCCCCCAGAATGAATGGAGACCATGGGGGGCCATGCTTTTTTCCTATCTAAGCCTTAGTTTCCTCTTGAAATAGAAGTGAACAGGTGGTTTGTGTGACCCTGACTTTTATCTAGGATATGGCTCCCAGGGCCCCTCTTTTCCAGCTCCTCAGCTCTCTTGAAGTCTCTTCCAAGCATGTGGTGCCTACCAAGCAGATGGGAAGGCACTGCTGAGTTCTATGGTACCAGGAGCTCAGCACTCCGGGAGGCTGACTGACGCCTGCGGCTGGGGGGGAAAGGGTCTTCTTCCTGTGGTTGAAGGAAGTATCTTGGCTTTCATTTCTTGGAGCAAGAGCTGGACTCTGTCTGGAGGTGAGCCCACTCACCTTGGAGAGGCTTGTGGGGAGCTATTGAGCCTGTCCCCTAAATGAGTACCCCTGTCTTTTCTGAAATACCAGTCTCAGTCTCATGTACTGCAGACTTGAGTCTAGGACATCTTGGACTGGTGAATAGCACCTGGAGGCCTCAGTTTCCCCACATATAAAATGAGTGGGCTGGACAAAATGATCCCTAAGGGAGAACAGAGCAGCTGCTCTCCACCTAGCATTACTGGTTCAGACCAGAGCTCCAGCTAGTTCTCTCTGCATCCCAGAGGAAAGCTCCTCATTGATTGCTTTGTTTATGCAGTTTTCAAATCAAGAGTTCATACTTATGGTAAAAGAGCAAACTACACTGAATAGTACAAACCAGAAGCACTCACTGTGGTACCTATATGGCTCCTCTGTGCTAGCTCCCAAGTCACTCATGCTCTGTGTGAGAAGCTCTGCCCTGTCCGTTTCTTTACTCTAATTTGTGTCAGTATAGTCTCACCAATTTCCCTCTCACTATACCTAAGAGCTGACATTATTCTTATCCACAGCACCAAACTGCGGTCTGAAACTTGCTTCTATGCACCCTTACGTAGCCATCAGGTGAAGAGATGGGGAACGAAGGGGAGGATATTGGAGGTGTCTGCACTGTGATGGGCAGGGTTGACCCTGCTCCCTTGTAGAGTTTCTTAACTCAGTGCCACACTTGGTTGCCTCTAGGTGGCAATATTGTTTTTGCAGAGATTCTCAGGAATTTTGAATCAATCAGTTCAAACTGTAGCCTTGAAAATGTCAAGACTTGGGTCATTTGCTTTGATGACATACTAAGAGTTTGGGTGAGAACTAGGGGCTGGAATTTGCTATGGATTCATTGTGACAGTCAGTATTCAGCTAACTAATTCTTCTCTTGGTTTTAGAGGCTTTTAATGTGGAATTATACTATTTGAGCCTTTTTCTTTAGATCCCTAAAAGCTGACATGTAGACGTCTAACTCTCGTGAGGCTACCATTTTCTGAGACAGACAAATGGCATGAGAGGCTATGTGTAGATGTTCCTGGCAAAGGATCTTTAAGGCTATATATGTATGTTTATACATATGACTGAATATAAATATATATGTAAACATATGAATATATACCCATGGATATATAGTATTATACATGAATTTATTTATTTATGATGCTGGGGTTTGAACCAAGGACTTCAAGCATGCTAACCATGTACTCTACCATTTGAGCTACAACTCCAATCATCTTCTGAAGATATTAAGGACATGTAGGTAGCTCATCCGTATTAAACAGCAAACCTTTTTTTTTTTTTATCGGTACCTAGGATCGAACTCACGACTGCCTGCTTGCAAGGCAGGTGCTTATGCTGCTGAGCTAAATCCCCAGCTAAACAGCAAACCTTTAAAGAATCTGGGGAGCCCCTCAGTATACTCACTGGGCCCAGCATAAAGAGAGGCTTGTTTCAAAGAGACTTTTGTCATGGCTTTGCCTGATGGAATGAACCTTAATAAGATTCATTGCACGGGGTGCACACCGCTAGCCTAATTACTTCAGGGGCCAAGGCAGAAAAGATTGCAAGTTTGAGGCCAGACCTGGCAGCTCAGGGAGACTGTGTCTCAAAATAAAACAATAATGTGCTGGGGATATAGTTTGGGGGGAGATCCTGGGTTCAGTCCTCAACACTGTCCCCTCAGTCACTGACAGAAACCCACAAAGCTTTTAGAATAATTGTATCCATGGATACGCTGTCATTGGACTAAAAGGAATAGTTTACTAAATGAAAAAAGGCTAGTGGACACCACCCCTCCATCAATGATGCGCAGAAACTTAAAGAGAAATTTATTCGGTTGTTAACATGAGTCATTTCTTATGGCGAAAGGAGGAGGAATCAGAGGGTGGAGCCAAGAGCCAGATGGAATTGTTGGCAACGGGCGCACGCTTTGATTTCGCAATTCACCTGGCTCTGTGGTGACATCAAACTTCTTGTTTCTTTATTAAACAAAAGCATTGGTAGTGGAATTCTGTGTCCATTCCAACATTGAGGGTTGGGTGCACATGATTCATATTATAGTTCTCTTTAGTTCCTGGATCTTCACATAGCATAGCGGGGAACTGTACCCATGCTGTCAACCCCAAGGAGCTGATCCCAACATGATTCATATAAGGAGATCTTGGATTTGGGACTTGATTCTGACACCAAAATGGGAGGACATTTGTTTTCCAAAGTGCATGGCAGGGTGTCTTGGATGGAGCAACCATTTTCTGTACAAAAAAATTGCACAAATCCATTGACAATCATAATACTGACAAAAAGAGTCATTTCTCTCTCCTTGATCCTGGTTGCCAGTAGTGAATCCATCATAATGAATAGGATACATCAGAAGAGATGCTGTTTGATTCCCCTCCCCATCCCCAGTATTGGAGATGAAATTCAGGGCACTGCACATGTTAGGCAAGTGGTCTACCACTGAGCTACACTCCCAGTCTGACGCCTGAGATATCTGAAGCTCCCATCTGCTTCTCTTGGGATGTTCACTCCAGGGAATGCTGGTCACCACATAAGAAGTTTGATTAAAGTGAAGCCATTATGCGAGCAAGGACATGCCCATTAGACACTGTCCGACTGTCCTGACTTAGTCTTCAGCCTTTCTACCAAGGCTCTGCATACACAAGGGAAACCATCTTGAGCCTGCTACCCTGTCCAGCCACAATCTGGGAACCATTGAATGACCTCAGACAAAGTCACGAGGAACAAAAGTTTTAGGAATGTAGCCTGTATTCCTGACTTACAGAGTTCATGAGCACAATAACGTAATTGTTGCTTCATATCACTAAGTTTGGATCCTGTTGGGCAACTCACCATGGGGGTTGTCACTATTCTTGTATGATTCCCTCTTTTCCCCCCGCACCTCTTCTAGGGACAGAGCAGTTGGGGTTAGATCCCAGGTTAGATCCCATACTGAAATGTTCAGAATATTGTATGCTTGTTGGTCTTTCAGGAGAGGCCTGTTCGCATAGTTGTTTGCTGGTGGTCATTTTTGAGGGGGCTGCTCTTTTCCTCTATCAAATTAAATGGAAATTGGAAAAGGAATTATCCATAATTTTTCCATCTGTGTCTTTACCCAGAAATCTATGCTAATGACTTTAAAAATGAAAACAAGTTAATAAAGTACAAAATTATGTTTATTTTTTTATTTTAAAGAGAGTAAAACAGAACAGTAAAATGAAACAAAACAGTGATAGGACAATAGGAAATCCACAATCATTACTATATTGCATGTTGTTATCCTCTAAATAGTTGCTCAGACATCTAGCCCCAGGCTTGCAAAGTCAATCAAACAACATAAACATCAAGTTGCTCCCCTACATCAGTTATTATCCCAGCCTGTGTCGCATCTGGCTGTTTATGAGTGAGAGAGGGCAGGAAACGGAGGCAACTTTGGTGCTGCTTTTCTCTGGCCAGCAGGGCCTCCACCTGCACACAGAAAGGCTACACAGCCTCTTTGCTGTTTCTCTCTGGCTGGCAGGGCCTCCACTGGTGCATGGGGTGGGGGCTGCATGGCTCTTGCTGTTTATCCTCATCCGGCAGGGCCACCACCGCTGGTTTTCTTATTTTACCTGAATTATCTGTCACCACAAGCTTCAAGCACCCGTTCAGATCCTTCCTGTGTCTATGGGACCCATCCCTCTCCCCCTTCTCTTCCTCACATTGCTGTATTCCAGGGTCTGGACACCAAAGCTGGAGAGGTTCTTTCTCTGCTGCTCACCTCTCTATCATTTTCCCTGAAGTCTTATGTTCAATTTTTTAAAATTTCTGCTTCATAAAAATAACTCAAGAAAACACATTGTAATGCAAAAGGAAAAAAAAATCCATGGTCTCACTACACTAAAACAACAATGGTTAACATTTTGTTTTACAGTCATCGACACATTTTTATTTTTTGTCCATTTTATTCCTCCCCACTAAGGAACTGTTTTATTATTTAAGCCAAACCACAAATCAATGCTATTTGTTTTCAGTGCTTTGCCAGGTTTTTTTTTATTTAAAGAGAAAAACAAAACAAGACAAAGGAAGACAGTAAAAGGCTACAAGTAATACAGAATTTCAAGAGAAAAAATATACAGTAAGAATTCACTAGTAAATAGGTTACATATTGTCATCTCAGAAACAGTTGTCCAGGTTACAAAATTAAAGCATACAAAGTGGACATTAATGCAATGAGACTGCAGACCTGTTCAATGATCCAACAAAAACTCAGTAATATGGTTTTCTATCCTACACCCTTAAATACTCTTGCAGTTGTATCCTTTAGATCACTTTCTTTCCTCCCTATTTTACACTAACAATCACACATTTTGGGTTCCATTACTCCCACAGTTCTTATAACTTTTTCTTTAAAGAGGAAAAGAAAAAAATATATATAAAACAAGAAACAAAACAAAACCCCAATGTGACAAAGCAAAACAGTCAGAACAAGAGAATGGACATACTATACAATGCTAAAAAAGATTACTAGGTGATAAAAAATGGTTACCATTATGCCTCTTGTTATCCTACAAAGAGGTGCCTATATCAGCTGGTATAAAAGAATTGAACAAAACAGTACAAAATAAGACCAGTAAAACCTACATTGGAGACCTTGCAGGACTTCCAAAGAAGATAATAGTCAAAGCATAATGGGCATCAAAGAGTATCTGGTTGCCTTCAAAGTGGTTGCCTATACCCTCTAATTTGATACTATTAAACAAAACAGAATATAGTAAAATCAGTCAGAACAAGACGTGGAGAACAATACAAGGGTTCAAATCAGGTTAATAGGAAAACAGAAAAGTTACTATAATATATCCCTATTTTTAATTTAATTTTCCCTTAATTAAAAGATACTAAGAAATAAATTAAGTTTTAAAAAAACAAAAACAGGGGGGGATTGAGATAAAAAAGAGCATATCAATAGCACAACACAGGTCAGAACCGAACAATTTAAGCATCATTGTGTTTCACCACCAGATAGCCTGGCATTAATAGTAGCTACCACAGTGTCTCTTTCCTTGACATATTTGAGTCTAACTTCATATACTATAGCATCAAACTTATCAAGACAGTGTGAAACCATTCAAGAGAATGAAAGTATTGCAGGGTATTTAGAACCAGCTAACAGAAACCGAACTTTGGTTTCTATGTGATCTCTTTGCCCATAAAAATTTTTGCTTACACTATTGCATACATTAAAATATAATAAGATACAACATGTTAAAACTAATGGAAACAGACCAACAACAACTTGATGGGGCTTCAAAACAGGATGATATTAAATCAGCACTAGCTATTACGCTGTCTTATTTTCTTTAAAACAGCTATTTGTAGTATCGCAGACAATAATATAAAACAACCCAGATTTAAAACCATTCCAGTTAATGAGTGAAAACATTATATGTCTTCAAACCAGTGTGACTGGGGACTATGATTACCACGTACTTTTATGTATTATCATTACTTACACTAGGGAAACAATTCGGTATTTATACATGTGAGTTTGATTTATTTCACTTACGAGTATGGTCTCAAGGTGTGTCCATTTATTTATAAATGTCTCAATGTGATCATTTTTTATAGCTGAGTAGTACTCCATTGTATAAAATACCACAACTTTTTTATCCATTCCTCAGTTGATGGACACTTAGGTTGTTTCCAAGATCTGGCTATTACAAATTGTACTGCTATAAACATGGGTGCACATATGTCACTGTGGTATGATGCTTTCAGCTCTTCTGGGAATATGCCTAGAAGTGGAATAGCTGGGTCAAATGGGGCTTCCAGTCCCAGCTTTCTGAGAAATCTCCAGACTGACCTCCACAATGGTTGCACTAGTCTACACTCCCACCAACAATGTAGGAGAGTTCCTTTTTTCCCACAGCCTCTCCAGCATTTGTTGTTGGTGGTTTTCTTGATCTTGGCCATTCTTTCAGGAGTGAGATGGTATCTCAGTGTGGTTTTAATTTGCATTTCCTTAATGACTAATGATAATGAACATTTTTTTCATATATTTATTTGCCGTTTGTATTTCTTCATCTGAAAATTCTTTATTCATCTCAGATGCCCATTTTTGGATGGGGTCTTTGAATTTTGGGGGTCTGATTTTTTTTAATTCTTTATATGTTTTAGACAGAAGTCCTTTGTCTGAGGGGCAGTTCACTAAGGTTTTTTCCGAGTTTGTGGGTTTTCTTTTCACTATGCTGGAGATTTCTTTTGACATGCAGAAACTTTTAAATAAGACGTGATCCCAGTTATTGATTCTGGGAAGTATTTCCCGTGTGGTTTGAATCTTGTTCATGAATTCTCTACCTACCCCTATGTCTTCAAGGTTTTTACCCAATTTGTCTTCCAATACATTTAGTGTTTCTGTTTTAATATTTAGATCTTTGATCCATTTAGATTTTATTTTAGTATATAGTGATAGGCATGGGTCTAGTTTTAGTTTTCGGCATATGGAGAGCCATTTTTTCCAACATCATTTATTTAAGAGACTGTCATTCTTCCAGTGAACCTGTGTGGCCCCTTTATCAAAGATAAGGTGGTTGAGTGTGTTTGTAGTTGTGGTTGTATCTTCTAATCTATTTCACTGATCTTGGGTTCTGTTTTGATTCCAGTACCATGTTGATTTAACTACAGATGCTTTGTAGTATAACTACAGCTCAGGGATTGTGATGCTTCCTGCCTTGCGTTTGCTGCTAGAACTGTCTTTGGTATTCTAGGTCTCTTCTCACTCCAGATGAGTCTTAGGAGTGATTTCTCGAGATCTATGATGTATGTTGATGGTATTTTTATTGGAATTGCATTGAATCTGTATAACAGTTTTGGGAGGATGGCCATTTTCACAATATTTATTCTTCCTACCCATGAGCAAGGGATGTCTTTCCATTTTCTGAGATCATCTTCAATTTCTTTTTTCAGTGTATAATAATTTTCCCTGTATAGGTCTTTCACTTCTTTCATGAGAATAATTCCTGAATATTTCATTTTTTTGGTTGCTAGTGTGAAGGGTGTGACTTCTCTTATTTCTCTCTCTGTGATTTTGTTGTTAGTGTATAGGAATGCTATTGATTTTTGAGTACTGATTTTGTATCCAGCTACATTGCTGAATTTATTTATTATATCTAGGAGTCTTTCAGTGGAGTTTTGGGGGTCTTCTATGTAGAGTATCATATCATCTGCAAATAGTGATAATTTAACTTCTTCTTTTTCTATCTTTACCCCTTTTATTTCTCTCTCTTGCCTAATTGCTCTGGCTAGAATTTCCAGTACCATATTAAATAGGCGCAGTGACAGGGGACATCCTTGTCTTGTGCCTGACTTTAAAGTTAAAGGCCTTCAATTTTTGGCCATTTAGTATGATACTGGCTGTTGGTTTGTCATAGATGGCCTTTATTATGTTGAGGTAAAAACCATCTATTCCAATTTTCTGCAAAGTTCTTATCATAAATGAATGTTGTACCTTGTCAAAAGCTTTTTCTGCATCTATAGAGATGATCATGTGATTCTTACTTTTGACTCTATTGATATGGTGGATTACATTTATTGATTTACGTATGTTGAAACATCCCTGCATACCTGTGATGAATCCCACTTGGTCATGGTGTATAATCTTCTTGATGATTTGGTGCATCCTATTTGCCAATATTTTATTGAGGATTTTTGCATCTGTGTTCATTAGGGAAATTGGTCTGTAGTTCTCTTTTTCAGTTGGGTCTTTCTCAGGTTTACTAGAGTAATATTTGCTTCCAGGAATGACTTAGGAAGGATTGCTCCCCTTTCAATTTCATTGAAGAGTTTGAGGAGTGTCGGCATTAGATCTTCTTTGTATTTCTTGTAGAATTCTGCAGTGAATCCATCTGTGCCTAGGCTCTTCTTTGTGGGTAAGGACTTAATTACATTTTCGATTTCATTAATAGAAACTGGGTTATTCAGCAGTTCTACATCTTCTGATCTAGCTTTGGTACTTCATATGCTTCTCGGAATCTATTTCTTCTGTGTCATCAAACCTTTGAGAGTAGAGGTTTTTGAAATAGGTGTTAATGAGCTTCTGTATTTCTATTGGGTCTGTAGTGATTTCACCTTTTTCATTCTTTAATTGCATGAATTTGAACTTTTTTTCCGCTTTTTAAAATAAGGTTGGCTAGGGGATTATCAATTTTATTTATTCCTTCAAAGAACCAACTCCTTGATTCATTGATTCTTTGTATTGTTTTCTTAGTCTCTATTGCATTGATTTCTGCTCTGATTTTTATAATTTCCTCCCTTCTTTTGGCTTTGGGATTAATTTGCTCTTCTTTTCTAGATAAGGTGTAACATAAGGTTATTTATTTGTATTTGTTCTGTTTTCCTGATGTGGGAACTCAGTGCAATAAGTTTTCCTCTGAGAACAGCTTTCATTGCATCCCACAGATTCCGGTAAGTTGTATTTGTGTTTTCATTTGTTTGTAGGTATTGTTTAATTTCTTTTTTAATTTCCTCTGTGACCCACTGATACTCAAGAGTGTGTTATTCAGTTTCCATGTGTTTGTGGGATTTTTGCAGTATCTTTTATCATTAATTTCTAATTTCATAGCGCTATGATCTGATAACATGCAAGGGATAATTTCAACTCTTTTGCATTTATATAAATATGTTCTGTGAATTAATATATGGTCTATTTTAGAGAATGACTCATGTACTTCTGAGAAGAACATGTGTTCTGTTGTTGTTGGGCAGAATACTCTGTATATGTGTATCAATTGGTTCACAGGTGCGATTCAGTTCTTTTATTTCTTTGCTGATTTTCTGTCTGGTTGATCTGTCCATTGGTGTCAATGGTGTGTTGAAATCGCCTGTTATAATTGTATTACTGCTAATTTGGTTTTTCATTTCTGATATTACTTATTTTATATAACTGGGTGCTCTGGAATTTGGTGCATATATATTTAAGATAGTTATCTCTTCCTCTTGAAGTTTTCCCTTAACCAGTATGTAATGACCTTCTTTATCTCTTCTGATCATTATTGGTTTGAAGTTCACATTGCCTGCAAACAGAATAGCTACCCCTGCTTTTTTTTGGATTCCTTTGCATGGAGTATTGTTTTCCATCCTTTCACTTTCAGTCTGTGAGTATCCTTTTGGGTTAGATGAGTTTCTTGTAGACAGCATATGGTTGGATTTTGTTTCTTGATCCATTCTGCCAGTCTATTTCTTTTAATTGGTGCATTGAGACCATTTATGTTAATGGTTATAAGTGTTATATATTGGTTTATTACTGAGATGTTATATTTCTGCCATTGCATCTTTATCTTTCTGTTCTGCTTAATTGTCTGCTTTGTTTAGAGGTTTTTTCCTAAGTGTATCTAAGCTGTCTTTCAGTATTCTTTGCAGGATTGGCTTGGTGACCATGAAGTTCTTCAGCTGTTCTTTGTTGTGGAAGTATCTTATTTCTCCTCCAATTTTGAAGGACAGTTTTTCAGGGTATATCAGTGTAGGCTGGAAATCATTTTCCTTTAGGATCTGAAATACTTCACTCCATGCTCTTCTTGCCTTCATTGTTTGTGTTGAGAAGTCTGCTGTGATTCTGATACGTTTTCCTTTATAGGTAACCTGTCTTTTCTTTCTGACAGCTTTTAATATTCTATTCTTTTGTTCGATTTCTGGGATGGTGATTATCATATGTCTGTGTGTAGTTTTATTTTGGCTATGGTTATTTGGAGTTCTATATGCTTCATTGATCCTGATATTAGTTTCCAATTTCATGTTTGGGAAATTTTCAACTATTGCTTCTCTAAATATCCTCTTGACATCCTTTATGCTGTCTCCTTCTTTTTCATTTATCCCTATCAACCGTATGTTGTTTTTCTTTGTGTCGTCTTGCATGTGTTGAATTGTTATTTCTTGATTTCTTGTTATTTTTAAAAGAGCTTTCCTTTCCTGTTTACTGGCTGCAATCTTGTCTTCAAGGTCCAAAAGTCTATCTTCGCATTCATTGAGGTGGTTTTTACAACTTTCAATCAATTTTTGATTTCCTGTATATCTCTTTGCACCTGTTTTTTATATTCTGTTTGTTTCTTATATTGTTCATCCAGAGATTCTATCTTTTTGTTTAGTTTCTCCAATTTTTAACTGTGTCTTCTTTAGATATGTTCAGCATCTCCTTCATTTCTTTTATCATTTCTTCTTTTACCTGAGAGATTATTTCTAGTGTGAATTCCTTTAAAGCTTCCCGGAGTTGCTTCTTCATTTCAGTTACTATTATTTCAGGTATATGGCGTGTATTTTCTTCTATGTACATGGCTCCTAGGCTTTCTTGGGATGGGCTGGATGTTTGAGATTGCATTTTGTTCTTTCGTTTTGTCATTTTCCTATATTTCCGTGTTTCAAGTGTTGTTCCAGAGTTTCCCCTGGGTGTGCTGGAAATTGTCTCTTATGACCTGGGCTCTTGGGACTTCTCTGGTAGTGTAGCTCCCTACTTGGGCAGCAGAGCCCCTGGATTAAAAGAGAGTTGCCAGACTCCTCTCAGGTAGATCTAAAGCTTCCTCAAGCTGCACAGTTTCCCCCTCTGGTAGCAAAGCTCCCCTGATTGAAAGAAGGCCACCTGGTGTGGTCCAGACAATCCCAAATCCTGCAAAGCCCACTATAGTGTGACTGCAAGCCCAGCAGACTCCCAACCCACCAAAGCCAGGATCGCATACTCTCCCAGGGATTGGATGTTGTGTAGTCATCCAACTCCTTGGATGGCAAAGCTCCCCAGGCTGATAGAGGGTCCCCCTATGGTCTAGGTAGGCCTCAAACCTCCTCAGCAGGGCTGCTCCCTCCTCCCAGCAGTGGCAGTAGTGCCGGTGCTCTCCAGGCCAAAAGAAGGTCGCAGATGAGTCCAGAGCAGGTTCCAGCAGCTCAGCCCAGCTCTCTCCTTCCTGCTGGCAGCTGTGGTGCACTCCTGCGGCTGGAGAGGCGGCAGGCAGGGCTGAGCAGACTCCCTCTGTCTGCTCAGCTGTTGTCTCTCCTTCCTGCTGGCCCCTGTGGTGTGCTCCTCCATTTGGAGTGGCTGCGAGGGGAGGTGCTCGCTTTGCCAGGTTTTAGGGTTAAATTCTTGCTTGAGTCAGATATAGATCCAGACTTCTTTGATTTAGAGTTTTGGTAGGGAGGCTATCTATCAAGTAGTCAAATACCAATAGTGGTGTTACAAAGACAAAAAAAGGGCAATCAGAGGGTAAGAATGGGGCTACAAGTTAAACTGGGGCTCAGAATCAGTCCCTGAGGGAAGTGGCCTTCAAGGTGAGAGGAAGGAAGCAGGAGGAGGGAGGAGCCCCCAGGCGGAGGGATGCTCTCAGGACTGGAGCAAGCTGCTGAGCTGCCAGAATGCTCAGCATGGGTGAAGGCCTCACAGCTTGCTGCAAGAGGCCGAGCATGGCCTTCTATGGTAAAAAAGCCAGGTATGCCAAGTGTACCAGGTGAAAGGAGTCACAATTTCATGTCAACTTAAAAGGAGTGACAGACTTCTCAAAGCAAAGAGCTTTTTAATTCAAAACATAGCAGGCAATTGTGATCCAGGCTGTCCATCCTGTGACCTGCAGAGAAGTCTGTGTAAGCATTCACCATCTTGAAACTAAGACCATCAGTCTGACTGAGGCTTGTTGCAGGAGTTGGTTAACTCATCCGTGACAAAACCATTGTCAGGCCTGTGTTCCTGTGCGGATGACTTCTCTCTATGTGCAATTTGTAAAAGGCTTTCTAATGATTTCTTTTGCTTTGATCCTGCAATAGCCTAAGTGGAAGCATTATTTCCATTTTCTGAAAAAGAAACTGTGAAAGAAGCCAGGAATGATGCACAGGTCAGGTAGAGTCCTAAGATCATCTCAGGTGTCATCCACTGCTCTCTGCAGGTAGAATCTCAAGCAGAGAAGTTCTGTGGGCTGTGCAATCAAAGGTGCACCCCTCTCATACCTCATCCCATTGCAGCTGGATAATGTGGTCTGGCCTAGCACTTTTGGGATGGGGGAAGATTCTTACTATTTGTGATTCCCAGGCAGCTTTGAAACATCTGAACCTTAGAGTAAAGTGAAATTTTTGGCTCTTGTGAGCATTCAGCATGGCCTAGCCCAGAGATGGTGAACCTTTTAGAGCTTTCAGTGATGAAGATAGCCTGCTGTGGCATAGGTGCTACAGGCCTCCATTTCCCATAACAGGAGTACCACTTTTGCAATCCGTGACTGATTTATTGGCTGCTTAGAGTCATATGGCCGGTAAAGGAAGTTGCATCTCAGCTCTCTGGACACAATTGTGGGCTTAGAAAAATCTACCCAACTGGTTTTCTTCTCTTTCTAGTATTGGCCTGTAGGGAAAAGGAATCTCTAGTGGGTCTGAGGTTCTGATACAAAGTTTTCCATTTGGAGCTGAATGTGATAGTGACGATGGAATGAGATTACTGGCACAATCCAAGGCAGTCTGCATATTTTGGTCTCAAATACTGCTGCTCACGACATTCTTATGAAATGGGTGTTGCACACATACAGAGTGTCAAAAGGCCCTGGTCTGGCAGTCCCAACGCAGGAAGCTTAGTTATCTACCCTGTGACACCAATCAAGGAGATGAGTAATGGTGAAGAACGGGAAAGGAGGTTTAGTCAGCACATCTGTGATGGGAAACCCTGTAAGTATTCAAGATTTGTCTTTGAGAGAATGAGGGAAGCTTCAAGATTTTGTAAAAGGGAAACCAAAGCAAGGATCAGTGGGTTTGCTAGGTGGCTCGTCATAGGTCAAGTCATTATCTGGTTGATGGACAGGTTCAGAGGACTGCTTCTACCTGGTTCTGGAAGAGCCATCAGCACTTTCATGCAATTTGCTTTTTGAGGTATCCAAGGTGAGCACTAGAGGACAAAGGCTAGAGATTTCTAGGCATCGCCTTTGGGAATCTGAAAGTGGATGTGGTGAAAACAAGCAATCAGGGGATTCTCAAATCCTGAAAATTATTTCATTTTCTTTTTGCATTTTTAAAAATGTTATTGGTGCATTTTAGATACACAGAGTGACAATATTCATCATAGGGACTTTGTACCTGTATGTGGTGTATCTTGCTTCTTTTATTCCTGTTCCCTTCTCCTCCCTTCAATGTCTCATCCCTTGCTTATTAACAAAAGCCTTGTTTCCATTTTTCCCCTTGTATTCTTTTTTTGTGGTCCCCTCTTTCCCCTCTCCTCTTGTTTCCCTTCTCATTTGAACTTTTCTTTCCATTTCTGAATATGTGTTATACATTTTGGTTCTTATTTAGACTAATATACTTTTGGTTGCTCACAGACTTATACACTTTTGGTTGCTTACAGAAACAATGTGATATTTAATCATGTGTGTCTTGAGGTGCATCCATTTAAACTAGAAATACCTCAGGCTTATCCTTCTTTATGGCAAAGTAGTACTCCACTGTGTTAAAAACCTACATCATCTTTATGCATTCATTGGTTGATGGGGATTTGGGTTGTTTTCAAGATTTAGCTATTACAAACCATGCCACTATAAATATGGGGGCACATATAATGCTCTGGTATGATGCTTTTAATTCTTTTGGGAAGATATTAAGAAAGGGAATAGCTGGTTGAACAGAACCTGTAGTCCTAGTTTTTTCAGAAATTTCCACATTGATATCTATAGTGGTTTCACCAGTCCACCTACCACTAACAGTGTAGAAGGGTTCCTTTTCCCCACATCCCCATCAGTGTTTGTATTGGTTGATTTCTTGAAAATAGCTATTTTTCTGGAGATGGAATCTCTGTGTTGTTTTAATTTGCAACTCTCGAATGATCAGTAATATTGAATATTTTTGTGTGTGTCTATTTGCCATTTCTACTTCTTCATATGATAAAGATTCCAATTGTTGGACTGGTCTTTAGGGTTATTATTATTATTTAGAGATCTTAATATATTCTAGATAGCAGTCCTTTGTCTGAGGTACAGCTGTCAAAATTTTTTTTCCAATACTGTGGGCTGTTTCTCTACTGTGTTGGTAGTTTGCTTTACTGTGAAATAAAATGAGGTCCAAGTTGTTGATTCTTTGTGATCATTTCTGTGTGATCAGGATTTTGTTCCTAAAGTCTTTGCCTACATTGATGTCTTCAAGAATTCTACCTATTGTATTTTCCCTGTGATTTAATGTTTCTTTTTTAAAGCATAGATTTTTAATCCATTTTCATTTTAGTTTAGTGAACGGTGAAAGATATGGGTCTAATTTTAATCTTCAGCATATGGAAATCCAGTTTTTAAAGCACCCTTTATTAAAGAGGCTATTTTTCTTTCAGTGGAAGTGTGTGACTGCTTTGTCAAAGATAAGGTGACTGAGTATGTTTGGAATTATTTCTGCATCTTGTAATCTGTTTCATTGATCATTGGGTCTGTTTTATTTGCTTTTTTAAATCATAGTGGCTTTGTAGAATAATTTGAAGTCAGAGATTGTGGTGCCCCTGTCTTGTCTTTGTTGCCCAGAACTGCTTTTGCTATTATAGATCTCTTCTGCTTCCTAATGAATTTTAGGATTGGTTTCTCTATTTCTGTGAGATACGCTATTGATATTTCGATTGGGATTGCATTAAATCTGTATAGAAATATTTTTTTGAGATAGTCTGACTGTGTAGTTTAGACTGGACTTGAACCCACTATGTAGCCCAGGCTGGTTTCAAATTCAGTGATCCTCCTGCTTCAGCCTCCTGAGTGCTGGGGTTACAGATATGTACCACCATGTCTGGCTACAATTTTGGAAATAGAGCCATTTTCACTGTATTGGTTCTTCCTACCCATGAATGAGGGATACTTTTCCATTTTCTTATCTCTCTGATTTTCTTTTTAAGAGCACTATAGTTGTCAACGTGAAGGTCTTTTACTTCCTTCATTAGGTTTATTCCCAGGTATTTCATCTTTTTGGATGCTACTGTGAAAGGTGTTGTTTCCCCAATTTCTCAATAAGTTTGCTACTTGTGTACAGGAAGACAATAGATTATATTGCAAATACAAGTGTTGACTTGTATCCAGCTACACTACTGAATTTGGTTATGAAATCTAGAAGTCCTGTGGTGGAGTTTTTGGGATTTTCTATGTAGAGTGTCCTGTTGTCTGCAAATAATGATAATTTAGCTTCTTCCTTTCCTGTGCATATTCATTTTATTTTTCTCTCTTGTCTAACTGCTCTGGCCAGTGTTTCCAGAACTATATTGAGTAAGAGTGTTGACAGTGGACACGCTTGTCTTGTTCCTGATTTTAAAGTGAAAACTGTCAGTTTATATCTCTCTAGTATGATGTTGGCTGTTGGTGTGTCATAGATTCTTTTTAACAAATTGAGATAAAGACCATCTTTCCCAATTTTCTGTAGGTTTTTTTTAAAAATCATGAATAAGTGTTGGACTTTGTGAAATGCATTTTCTGTGTCTATTGAGATGATAATGTGATTTTTGCCCTTGGCTCTGTCAATATAGTGCATTGCACGTATTGGCTTGCATATATTGAATCATCTCTGTGTCCTTGGGATGAATGTCACTTGGTCATGGTGTATAATCTTCATGATTTGCTACATTCTGTTTGCCAGTATCTTATTGAGGATTTTTGTGTCTCTGTTCATTAGGGAGATTTGCCTATAGTTCTCTTTTTTGGTTGTGTCCTTTGGTTTTAGTATCAGGGTAATACTTGCTTCAAGAATGAATTTGGGAATATTCCTTCCCTTTCAATTTTGTTAAAGAGTATGAGGAATAATGGCATAAAATCTTCTCTAAATTTCTTGTCGAATTCAGGAGTGGATACGTAAGACCTAGGCTTTTCTGTGTTGGTAGGTTTTTTTTTATTACATCTGATAATAGTTTATTTAGAATGATTATATTTTCTTGATTCAGTTTTTAATCTAGAAATCTGCCCATTTGTTCTTTGTGTTTTCCATATTATTAGAATATAAGTTCTTAAAGTAGGTATTGATGATCTTCTGGATTTCCTGTTGTAATTTCACCCTTTTCATTCACCCTATTCACACAGAATATTCAGGTCATGAATTTCCTGAATATTCCTAAGACTTTTTGTTCCTTTGTTGGATAAGCCTGGCTAAAGGCTTGTAAATTTTACTTAATCTCTCAAAGAACCAATGCTTGAATTCATTGATTCTTTCTATTGTTTCTTAGTATCCATTGCATTAATTTCTGCTCTGATATTTATAATTTCCTACCTTGTACAAGCCTTGGCTTGACTTGGTTTTATTTTTCTGGAAGCTTAAGGTTCAACATTAGGTTGATTATTTGAGGTTGCTCTATTTTTCTGAAATGAGAATTCACCTGTAGGACTGCTTTCCTTGCATGCTCTCAAGCTCCACTATGTTATACTGGCATTATCATTTAATTGTAGAAACTGTCTAATTTTATGTGTGACTCATTGTGTCACGGTTTATGTCTGTGTCCCCCAGGCCTCATGAGTTTGCATTGTCTATTTGTGATTGGTTTATTGTCTAGTGCTTGGATTGATGGTGTCAGTGCTCCACCCACATAGGGGTGGAGCAAGATGTGATGTAATGGTGGAAGAAAGTGTGTCTTGCTCTTTGCTGGTTTGAGCTTGCTGTTGTTAGCTGCCATGAACGGCAGCCCAGCCATGCCTGCCTGCCTGTAGTATGGTGACTTTACCATTGGGGAAAAATTTTAAAGGGAGATGAGGGGGGGGAGAAATAGAAAAATAGAAGAAGAAGAAGAAGAAGAAGAAGAAGAAGAAGAAGAAGAAGAAGAAGAAGAAGAAGAAGAAGAAGAGATTAGAAGCAAGATTGGAGGACAAAAATTGCACAAACTTTGGGATACTGGTAAAGAAGACAGGCAGGAAAGAGAAGGAAAAAATAAAAATAAAAATAAAAACAACAGAACAAAAAAAACCTAGAAACTGTGTTCAACTCATATAAAAGCAAGAACAATCAAGAAAGAGAGAAACAATAGAGAATAAAAGGAAAAGCAAGAAAGAAAAAAGAAGAAAATGAGGAAGCACTATCCATTTCAAGGCATGTCTCTGCTGTCACTGGGAGCCACAGTGAGCAGCCAGCCAGCTACAGATTTGTGGCAGGGTACTGGATAATCTCAGCAAGACCTCAGCTTTAGTCCCCTGAAATTCAGGCTGGTTTTTGGCTGTGTGGCCGGCATCCAGTTTGTCCAGCCTGCAGCACCCTTGTGCCTCCTGCTGGCTTGAACTCAGCTCTGCCTCACTCTCACACTAGGAGGTGCTAGCTAGAGCCCTTAACTGCTCTGAGTTCTGAGCTCAGTTGGACCTTCTCCAAGATGGCTACCAGGTAGTCACCCTCTCCTAGGGGACATCTGAACCCAAATAACTCGGCAGCCACTGTAGTCCATGTGATAGCTTGGACCCCAGAATAAGATCCAAGGAAGTAAGAATTTAAATTTGGGGGGCAAAGGCTTTATTTAGGCCAGGCCTGGTGATGAGTCTCTGGGAGCCAATTTTCAGACTGCACACCTTACAGCTAGAAAGGTTGGGGTTTAAAGCCAAAAACCACAAGAATGTAGTAACTGTTGACTCAAGTCTGGAAACTGTAAAGCTGTCCACTTAGTTCTGATAACATCGGGAGCCTTTGGTGCCTTTCAAGTTACTCCCATTCTGTAGATAAGCATTCTCTCAGAATAGCACATCTGCAATAACATTTGGAGAAAAAAGTAGAAAGTTAATTATCTCAGGACAGCTCGTTAACACTAACATATGGGAAGGGATCGAAAGTTACAAGAAGCTGAAACTTAAGTTTTTACAAGGATTTGGAACTTAACACTTTTGGTGCATTAGGGTTGAGCCACAACATTTTTCCTGTAATTTCTTTGAAGTCAAGCATTTCTTAAGAACAGCGCAATTAGCACATTTTATGACAGACTACCACCAGGGAGGGAAAGGGGGAAGGCAGTGCAGCACAATACAGGACAGAAAATATGGCGAGATTACATTCCTTGGGGAGAGCAAGGTCAGGTAAGGATTGTGCTAACAAGCAAGTCTCCCCACATACAAGCAAGTTTAGATAAGAAGAAATCCTGTTTTCCTCAGCAGAGAATGGGGAAGCCTAGGAGTAATTAACAACTCCTGATAGCTTATCTTAGCACCCCATCTGTTATTTGTAGAGGGCAACAATGGTTAACATGTCAATTAGGTAAGGTTTTGTAATTCTTTACAGAGAAGAGCGTTGATTAACATATAAATTAAGTCACCCAGGGGGAAAAGGAAAACACATATAGGGTATGGCCATGTTACAGGTAGTTTGCTATAATACAAATATAATGAAGGTATTTTTCTTAGAGTACAACATTCCACTGTGCCCACTGCTGTGCTCCACTGGTGCATTCTCTGTGAAGAGTCTAGGGTTTCCAGTAGTTACTGTGTGTCTGCAGATTTGAGCTGCCTCACCCAGGCAGGAAGCCAGGGCTCATGGGGGAAGCACCACCAGCCATCTCCTTTGTTGAAGTCTCTCTCTTTGCTCTACTTGTGAGCTTCAGTTTTTACTTCAGATCCTTGCTGGGTTCTGGGGACTCACTTCTCCTTCTACACTTACTCATGTTGCTATAATCTAGAAACTGGACATTAAATCTTAGAAAGACTGTTTTTCTGCTGTTTACCACTGTTATGATGTGTCTCATAAAGTTTTAAATGGAACTTTTTTGGAGGTAGCTGAATCTAAAGTTTGTGATTGATGCATTGTTCATTGCTAGGATTAAGGGTAAATTATTGCTGGATCAATCCACTGGTTGGATTGACATTGTCCTAATCCCAGCAGTCTGGATAAGATAAAAGGGGTTGAAAGAGGCTTGTCTCTCTTCCTCCCTTGTTGCCTTGCTAGTCTGCTCTTAGTGAACTGATCTCTGTGATGTCCCTCTGCCAAGCCACCTTGCCTTGGAATCAGCTGATTATAGAGAGAAACCCCTACAAACTGTGAGCAAAATAAACCTTTCTTGTTAACTTTGGGTGTTGGGTATTTTGTTTCAGCAATGAGAGAAAAGTAACTAAGACAACCCCTGTGTCATCTTCCTTCACTTTGTTTTATCTTGATGTCATCTTCCTTGAAAGAAGATGAGATAGACAAGGTAAAAAAATTCTTTTTCGTACCAGGAATCAAACTCACAACCTCATACTTGCCAGGCAGGCACTTTGTTACTGAACTACATCTCTGGCCCTAATGTTTTTTTAGTTTTTTTGGCATTGGGTCACATTTTTTAGTACAGGCTGGCTTTGAACTCACTTATGTAGTGTAGGCTGGCTCACATTCATGGTAATCCTCCTGCCTCAGCCTCCCGAGTGCTGAGATTAAGGCATGTATGACTACATCTGGTGAGGCTAGGTAAAATTTAGGCCTCAGGAACTCTGTATTCAGATATTCCTTTGGTGACTAGCATGCCTGTGTGCAGAAGTGAGCATGGATCTGACAAAATTTTAATATAATGCAAGAAAAATTTCAGAAACTGAAGGCAAAGATATCAAACATTATCCTGTAAGCCATCCAGAACCATAGAGTGAAACCCTGCCTCAAAAAAACAAAAACAACAACAACAAAACATTATCCATCTTTTAGTTACCCATTGAACAACTGCGGAGCCAGGTGTCAAGTTCCTGTTACAAACCGAGGGCCCCAAAAACACTCAGTTCCCAAACTTAGGTACACTTGAATCCCACACTCTTCGAGGGGGTGTCCTGCGTGTCTGGCTGAGAGCTTGTTTGTAGAGTAAGACAGGAATTAAGGCACTCCTCTCCAAAACACAAGTGTGTATGCTTGCAGCTTGTTACCCAGCCCTGGCAATTCAATAACATCAAGTCCACAAGTGTCTTGAATGTAGCTGACTGGGGGCCACATTGGAATAACCTCTTTCACTAACTTGTGGACACAGAAGAACAGTCCAAGTGCACTGAAATCTATGCCTTATCCTCTGTGGGAGGGAGCTTGGGGCCCATTCATTTCTGTTTTTAAAATTTATTTTATTTTGTTTTAAAGAGATTAAGACAAAAGACAGAACAAAGCAGATCAGAACAGAACAATGTAAGCAACACAGCACTTCACCACAAGACAACCTGATATTAACAGAAGCTACGATAGTGTCTCTTTCTTTGAAATAGTTGAGCATACCTTCACATACAATAGTATCAAACATAACACAATAGTAAAAAACCATGAAAGTATTACAGGGCATTCAGAACCAAATAACAGAAAGTGAACAGTGGCTACCACATTATCTCATTGTCCATAAAAAATTGTTTATGCTATCACAAATATTAAAATCCAATAAGATACACATGATAGAAACAATGGAAACAGAAGAAAAAAAGCTTGGTAAGACTTTACAGCCAGATGATACTAAGTCAGAAATGGCTGCCATAATGTCTTGTTTTCTTCAAAATAGCTGTTCATACCATCACACATAATCAGACCAAACAAAACAGAATAAAACCATTCCAACTAATGAATGAAAACATTATAAGGCTTCAAAGCAATGTAATGAGGAATCATGATTACCATAAAGTCTTATGTACTCTTACCATTTCTTACAGTAGGGAGAATATATGGTATTTTTACATGTGAGTTTGATTTATTTTGCTTATGAGTATGGTCTCAAGTTGTGTCCATTTATTCATAAATATCTCAATGTGATCATTCTTTATAGCTGAGTAGTACTCCATTGCATAAAAATACCACAACTTTTTTATCCATTCCTCAGCTGATGGACACTTAGGCTGTTTCCAAGATCTGGCTATTACCAATTGTGCTGCTATAAACATGGGTGCACATCTACCACTGTGGTATGATGTTTTCAGTTCTTCTGGGAATATGCCCAGAAGTGGAATAGCTGGATTAAATGGGACTTCCAATCCTAAGATTTTGAGGAATCTCCAGACTGACCTCCAGAGTGATTGCACCAGTCTACACTCCCACCAACAGTGCAGGAGAGTTCCTTTTCCCCCACAGCCTCTCCAGCATTTGTTGTTGGTAATTTTCTTGATCCTGACAGTTCTTTCAGGAATGAGATGGAATCTCAGTGAGGTTTTAATTTGCATTTCTGTTATGACTAGTGATGATGAACATTTTTTCATGTATTTATTTCCCATTTGTATTTCTTCATCTGAGAACTGTGTATTCATCTCGGAGTCCCATTTTTGGATTAGGTCTTTGAATTTCAGGGGTTTGATTTTTTTAAGATTCTTTGTGTGTTTTAGACAGAAGTCCTTTGTCTGAGGGACAGTTCACTTTTTTTTCCCAGGTTGTGAGTTTTCTTTTCACTATGCTGGAGATTTCTTTTGACATGCAGAAACTTTTTAATAAGATGTGACCCTCGTTATTGACTCTGGGCAGTATTTCCCATGTGGTTTGATTCCTGTTCCTGAATTCTCTACCTACCTCTATATCTTCAAGATTTTTACCTAATTTGTCTTCCAACAAATGTAGTGTTTCTGTTTTAATATTGAGATCTTTGATCCAGTTAGATTTTAGTTCAGTACATGGTGATAGGCACAGGTGTAGTTTTAGTTTTTGGCATATGGAGAGCCAGTTTTTCCAGCACTGTTACTAAAGAGAATATCATTCTTCCAGTGAACATATTTGGCCCCTTTATAAAAGATAAGGTGGTTGAGTGTTTGTAGTTGCGGTTGTATCTTCTAATCTATTCCATTGTTCTTCAGCTCTGTTTTGATTTCAGTACCATGTTGATTTTACTACAGGTGCTTTGTAGTGTAACTTGAAGTCAGGGATTGTGATGCCTCCTGCCTTTCCTTACTGCTTAGAATTGCCTTTGCTATTCAGGTCCCTTCTGGTTCCAGATGAATTTTAGGAGTGATTTCTCTAGATCCATGAGGTATGTTGATGGTGTTTTGATTGGGATTGCATTGAATCTGTATAACAGTTTTGGGAGAATGGCAATTTTCACAATATTTATTGCCCCAATCATTTCTGCAGAATTCCTGTGACTGGCACTGAGGATGCTAAGAGACTGAAAGGTGAAGGTTGAAGTAGAGGGGTGTTCCAGAGAGAGAGAGAGAGAGGAGGTTGATTTTGGGATTTTCTGACACACACTGCTGTCTGACCTCGTCTCCTTTGCCTCTTTTCTCAGGTTTCTAAAGGTGCCTGCCTTTCCTCCCCTCCACATAGGTGAAGTTTCCTCCTATTCAAAGTATGATTCTCTTCTCTCTCTCTCTCTCTCTCTCTCTCTCTCTCTCTCTCTGTATCTGTGTTTGAAGGTCTTTCACTGACCTTTATGTTCAGCCATTTTATATGCTACATTGAGCCAGGGTCTGGCTAAATTGCATGGCTGACATTGAATTTGGAATTCTTTTGTTCAGCCTCCCACAGGTATGTGACATCATACCTACCTCTGGGATTTTTTATTTTTTTGCTTTTTTTTTTCCAGGAAGTGCTTGGGATTGAAACTAGGGGTGGGGGCCCTACATCCACAGCCACTTTTATTTTATTTTTGAGACATGTTCTTGAAGTTGCCCAGACGTTCTCAAATGTGCCATCCTCCTACCTCAGCCTCCTCCATGGCCAGTTTCACAGGAAAGGACACTAGGGCTTCAGAAGCATCTTTTGGAAGGGATGGCTCAGGCCTCAACCTAAACCTTTCCAGCCAGCATCTGCATTGGTAGGAGACCCAAACTGCTCACAGCATTACTGTTTGAGAAGCTCTATTCCCAGCCTTTTGGTCCACAAGTTGGAGGAGGGAAGCCTGGGGGTGTAGGGAGGTCATGCAACCTAAGGATCTGATCCCCCTTCCTCCCCTCCCCTTGTATCAGTTCCCATCCTTCACTTTACATTTGTACAGCTCTTCCTGGCCCCCTGTTACCCCAGAAGCCTCCAGTTTGGATCACCAAGCTGCCCCGGCTCTGCCTTTCTGCAGCTATCCTTGTCCTCCTAGCCACCTGATGGCCAGCACCCAGGAGACTGAGACCAGCACCCCTTCTGAAGGAGAGCCCTACACTCTCCTTCTGAAGGTGAGTCTCTCCACTACAGTGTGGGTCAGCGGGTGAAGCTGAAGGTGTGGGGCTGGGGCTTGGGTGGAGGCAAACCTCTCTCTGGAATTTTCCTGGGAAACTCGGAAGTTTTAACTCCAGAGACATTTTATGATTCAAAACTTCATTATAATCAAATGCTGATCAGACAGCTCTGTCAAACTTGGACTCCAGTTCTGGGACTTTCTCTGTTCCTGGTGTTTGGCCCTCCTCCTTAGCCCTGTCCCTCAACTTCACTGTGGTGTTATTGCCAGCATGTGGGAGCAAAAGCCTGGGGTCTAGGGGGATCACAACAGATGCTCCCCTAACACCAAGGACGGAGACAAGTATTGGTGAAGGGGCAGGGAAGATTTCAGATAGCGCAGCCATGAAGTACAGATGAAGTCATTCCTAAATCTGTCTTCAAGGTGACATTGGAGGTGAGGGCTTGGCAAAACTGTCTGAGGGAAGAGATGTGATCTGTTAATTGCAAGATCCCAGAAAACGTGTGCAGAACAGCTCTCAAAGCCCTGCATGTGGACTCCTCATGAGAACTCACGCAGGTTTCCAACTGGCTGGCGTCGAGTCTGATGTCAGCCTGAGATGTGGGATCCCAGGGCCACCTCTCAGGACTCATCACGGTAGCCTCCCCTGCTTCATCTGGGTGTTCTTTTCTCTTGCTTTTCCCTCTTTTACCCGGCCCAGACTTGCTTTCCAGAGAGGTTTTCTGTCTCATCCTTCACTTTATTTTTCCCACTAAATGTTGTCACTGCTTTTTACTTGTTTCATTACATTCTTTGTTTGAAATGTAAAATACTGGAATCTAACTCCAGAAAGAGAGGCAGGCAGCCCAGAACCCCATAACGTTTAATTACAAGTGAGGCACTTTTATAAATGGGCCACCGGATGACACTTTGGTGTAGCCATCCAGGAGAATCAAAGGGCAACAGATTCTGATGACAGACAGGCTTGAGAGAAGTTCTGTGGTTTTTCAACAAAAGGAGAACAATAGCAAGTTTTAGGGAATTTTCATAGGCAGTGGCAAAGTTGTGGTCCAAGGACGCACCTCTAAGTCTATAGGTCTTGGAAGAGCCATTTAAAAAAAATTTTATTTAAGGAGAAAAAAAGAAAAAAAAAGCGTCCAAGTTATGCAGAATTTCACAAAAAATAAACAGTAGGAGATCAGTAGTTAATAGATTACATATTGTCATCTTAGAAATAGTTGTTGAAGTAAAAAAAATTCAAGCATATAGAGGGGACATTCAAACAGTCAGATTGTAAACAGTTCTGTTCAATGATCCAGCAAAATTCAGTAATATGGTTATCTATCTTATACACTTAAATATACATGCAGTTATGTCCTTTAGAGAACTTTCTTTTCCTCTCTTTTGTACAATGACAATTAAACATTTTGGGTTTTATTACTCCCACAGTTCTAATTACTTTTTTTTTTTGAAGAGAGTAAAACCAAATGTGACATAACAGGACAGAATCAGTCAAATCAAAGGATGGACATAATACATAATGTAAAAACAAAATACAAGGTGATCGACAATGGTTACCATAATGCCTCTTGCTATCTTAAAAAGAATTGCCTATATCATCAGTTATAATAAAATTGAACAAAACAGTAAAGAACAAAATCAATAAAACCAAAAAGTTGGAGACATTAGCGGACTTCAAACGAAGATAATAGTTAACCAGAATGGGTGTCATAATGAATCTTATTGTCTTCACAGTTGTTGCCTATACTTTCGAACTGGTAATATCAAGCAAAACAGAATAGAGGAAAATCAGTCAAAACAAGATGGTGAGAGCAATACAGGGTTTCAAATCAAGTTAATAGGAAATCAAAATGGGATACTATAATATATCCTGCTTTTTAAAATTTATTTTTCCCTTAATTAAAAGGATAAAAATGAAAAAGTAAATAATAAAAAAAGGAGATTGATATAAAAGAGGGAATAACAACAAAACAGCGCAGGTCAAAACATAACCATTTAAGCAAAATAGTGTTTCACCACAAGATAATCTCGACATAAAAGTAGTGACCATAGGGTCTCTTTCCTTGAAATCTTTGAGTATAATTTTGTATACTGTAGCATCAAACATATCAAGACAATGTAAAACCATTCAAGAGAATGACAGTATTAAAATGAACAATGTTTTCTTTATAATTTCCTTGTCCATAAAAGTTTTTGTTTATATTATCAAAAATGATAAAATCCAATAAGATACAACATGTTAAGACTGATGGAAGAACTTATGTTCTTCCAAAAGTTTGATGGGACTTCAAAATAAGATGATATTAAATCTGCACTAGCTATTATGATGTCTTGTTTTCTCCAAAATAGCTGTTCCTACCATCCAACCTTCTCATTTCTGTTGAGCTCTTTTTCTGTCATTAGTTGTCAGTTTGTCTTCTTCATTTTGCTTTCTGCTCCATTCATTGTGGCCTCTCTGCCCCTGTTTCTGGAATCTTGGTATTTTTCTTTTTTAGAATGTCCTGCAGTATACTCTGTAGAGTTGAATTGGTGGTTTCAAATTCCCCTAGTTCCTCTTTATCCTGGAAGCACCTTGTTTTTCCATCAATTTCTAGGGATAGTTGTGCAGGATATATCAATCTTCACTGGAGGTTATTATCTTTCAAAGCTTGAATTATTTCCCCCCATGCTCTTCGTGATTTTTTAAAAAAATTTTATTAAAAAGGAAAAAGAGAAAAAACAAAACAAAACAAAGCGGTGTAAGGGTACAAGTAGTACAGAACTACAAAAAAAAAAAAAAACACTAAGAAATCACCAGTTAATAGATTACATATTATCATCTTAGAGATAGTTGCTCAAATCACAGTATCAAAGCATACAAAGTGGACATTCAAACAGTGAGACTGCAAACAGTTGTGTTCAATGATCCAACCAAAACATTAATATGGTCAGCTATTTAACACCCCTCAACACTCTTGCTGTTGTATCCTTTAGTGCTCTTTTTTCCCTCTCTTTTTTACAACAAAATGTACACATTTTGGGTTTTATTACTCCTTAGTTCTTATTACTTTTTTGGGGGGGGAAGAAAATAAAGTCAAATATGGCAAAACAAAGCTGTCAGTCAAAACCAAGGATAGACATAGCACATGATGTAAAAAAGAGTACAAGGTTATCAACAATGGTTATCAACAATGTCTCTTGTTGCCTTAAAAAGAATTGTCTATCTCATTAGATATTATAAAGTTGAACAAAACAGTAGAGAACAAGACCAATAAAACTTGAGCATTGTAAACATTACAGGTCTTCCAAAGGAGACAATAGTCAAATCAGAATGGGCATCTTAGTGAATCTTATTGCCTTCAAAGTAGTTGCCTATATCCTCAAACTTGATACTATTATACAGAATGGAACAGAGTCTAATCAGTCAAAACAAGATAGTGGGAGTATTACAGGACTTCAAAACAAGTTAATAGAAAATCCAAAAAAGTTACTAATATATATCCTGCTAATTTTTAAAATTTTTCCCCTTAATTAAAAAAACATAAAAAATAACTAAATAATTTTTTTAATGAATAAGGGAGAGATTGAGATAAAACAGGACATAACAATATAACAGTACAGGTCAAAGCATGACTGTTTCAGCAACCTAGTGCTTCACCACCAAATAACCAGACTGAATAGTAGTTACCATAGTGTCTGTCTTTTTCCTTGAAATATTTGAATAAAACTTCATATACTATAGCTTCAAATATTTCCATATCAAGAAGCCCAGAATAAAGCCTTTCCAACTAATAAGTGAAAACTTTATAAGGCTTCAAGGCCACATAATGGGGAATCATGATTACCACATTTTTTAATATATTTGAATTATTACTTACATTAGGGAAACTATTTGGTATTCATACATGTGAGATTGATTTATTTCACTTATGAGTATGGTCTCAGGCTGCACCCATTTATTGATAAATATCTCAATGTGATCCTTCTTTATAGCTGAATAATACTCGATTGTATAGAAATAGCACAACTTTTTTATCCATTCCTCAGTTAATGGACACTTGGGTTGTTTCCAAGATCTGGCGATTACAAATTGTGCTGCTATAAACAGGTACACATATATCACTGTGGTATGATGCTTTCAGTTCTTCTGGGAATATGCCTAGAAGTGGAATAGCTGGAATAAATGGGACTTCCACTCCCAGCTTTTTGAGAAATCTCTAGTCTGACCTCCACAAAGGCTGCACCAGTCTACACTCCCACCAACAGTGTATGAGAGTTCCTTTTTCCCCACAGCCTCTCCAGCATTTGTTGTTGTTGGTTTTCTTGATCCTGGCCATTCTTTCAGGAGTGAGATGGTATCTCAGTGTGGTTTTAATTTGCATTTCTCTAATGACCAATGATGATCAACATTTTTTCATGTATTTATTTGCCCATTTGCATTTCTTCATCTGAGAAGTGCATATTCATCTCAGATGCCCATTTTTGGATTGGATCTTTGAATTTTGGGGTTATGAGTTTTTTTTAATTCTTTATATGTTTTAGACAAGAGTCCCTTGTCTGAGAGAGAGTTCACTAAAATCTTTTCCCAGTTTGTGGGTTTTCTTTTCACTGTGCTGGAGATTTCTTTTGACATGCAGAAACATTTTAATAAGAGGTGGTCCCAGTTATTGATTCTGGGAAGTATTTCCCGTGCGGTTTGAGTCCTGTTCATGAATTCTCTACCTACTCCTATGTCTTCAAGGTTTCTAGCCAATTTTTCTTCCAATAGATTTAGTGTTTCTGTTTGAATATTCAGATCTTTGACCCATTTAGATTTTAATTTAGTACATGGTGATAGACATGGGTCTAGCTTTAGTTTTCGGCAAATGGAGAGCCAGTTTTTCCAGCACCATTTATTAAAGAGACTGTCGTTCTTCCAGTGAACCTGCTTGGCTCCTTTATCAATGATAAGGTTGAGTGTGTTTGCAGTTGAGGTAGTATCTTCTAATCTATTCCATTGATCTTCGGCTCTGTTTTGATTCCAATACCATGTTGATTTTACTACCGTTGCTTTGTGGTATAACTTCAAGTCAGGGATTGTGGTGCCTCCTGCTTTGTCTTTGCTGCTTAGAATTGCCTTTGCGATTCTAGGTCTCTTCTGGTTCCAGATGAAATTTAGGAGTGATTTCTGTAGATCTATAAGGTATGTTGATGGTATTTTTATTGGGATTGCATTGAATCTGTATAACAGTTTTGGGAGAATGGCCATCTTCACAAAGTTTGTTCTTCCTATCCATGAGCAAGGGATGTCTTTCCATTTTCTGAGATCATCTTCAATTTCTTTTTTCAGTGTATTATAATTTTCACTGTATAAGTCTTTCACTACTTTCATAAGAGTAATTCCTAAATATTTTTTTGCTTGCTAATATGAAGAGTGTAGTTTCTCTTATTTTCCTCTCTGTGATTTTGTTGTTCGTGTATAGGAATGCTATTGATTTCTGAGTATTGATTTTGTATCCAGCCCCATTACTGAATTTATTTATTGTATCTAAGAGTCTTTCAATGGAGTTTAGGGGTTCTTCTATGTAGGGTATCATGTCATCTGCAAACAATGATAATTTAACTTCTTCTTTTCTATCTTTACCCCTTTTATTTCTCTTTCTTGCCTAATTGCTCTGGCTAGTACTTCCAGTACTATATTGAATAGGAGTGGTGATAAAGGACATCCTTGTCTTGTGCCTGATTTTAAAGCAAAGGCTTTCAATTTTTGGCCATTTAGTATGATGCTGGCTGTTGGTTTGTCATAAATGGCCTTCATTATATTGAGGTAAAGACCATCTATTCCAATTTTCTGTAAAGTTGTTATCATGAATAAATGTTGGACCTTATTGAAGGCTTTTTCTGCATCTGTAGGAATGATCATGTGATTTTTACTTTTGGCTTTATTGATATGGTGGATTACATTTATTGATTTACGTATGCTGAAACAACCTTGCATTTCTGGGATGAATCCCACTTGGTCATGGTGTATAATCTTCTTGATGATTTGCTGCATCCTATTTGCCAATATTTTATTGAGGATTTTTGCATCTGTGTTCATTAGGGAGATCGATCTATAGTTCTCTTTTTTAGTTGGGTGTTTCTCAGGTTTTGGTACTAGAGTAATATTTGCTTCCAGGAATGACTTAGGAAGGGTTGCTTCCCTTTCAATTTCATTGAATAGTTTGAGGAGTGTCGGCATTAGGTCTTCTTTGTATTTCTTGTAGAATTCTGCAGTGAATCCATCTGGGCCTGGGCTCTTCTTTGTAGGTAAGGACTTAATTACATTTTCAATTTCATTAACAGAGATTGGGTTATTCAGCAGTTTTACATCCTCTTGATCTAGCTTTGGTACTTATGTTTCTAAGAATCTGTCTATTTCTTCGGTGTTATCAAACTTTTGAGAGTAGAGGTTTTCGAAATAGGTGTTGATGATCTTCTGTATTTCTATTGGGTCTGTAGTGATTTCACCTTTTTCATTTCTTATTGCATGAATTTGAGCTTTTTCTTCCCTTTTTAAAATAAGGTTGGCTAGGGGCTTATTGATTTTATTTATTCTTTCAAAGAACCAACTCTTTGATTCGTTGATTCTTTGGATTGTTTTCTTAGTCTCTATTGCATTGATTTCTGCTCTGATTTTTATAATTTCCTGTCTTCTTTTGGCTTTGGGCTTGACTTGCTCTTTTTTTTTCTAGCTGTTTGAGGTGTAGCATCAGGTTATTTATTTTTATTCGTTCTGTTTTCCTGATGTGGGAACTCAGTGCGATAAATTTTCCTCTGAGGACAGCTTTCATTGCATCCCACAAATTCCGGTAAGTTGTATCTGCATTTTCTTTTTTTTTTTAGGTATTGTTTAATGTCTTCTGTGACCCACTGATTACTCAAGAGTGTGTTATTCATTTTCCATGTGTATGCAGGGTTTTTGCAGTGTCTTTTATCATTAATTTCTAATTTCAGAGCGCTATGATCCGATAACATTCAAGGGATGATTTCAACTGTTTTGCATTTGTTTAAATACGTTCTGTGAGCTAATATATGATGTATTTTAGAGAATGATCCATATACTGCTGAGAAGAATGTGTGTTTTGATGTTGTTGGGTGGAACATTCTGTATATGTCTATCAAATCCATTTGTTCGCAGGTGTGATTCAGTTCTTTTATTTCTTTGTTCATTTTCTGTGTGGTTGATCTGTCCCTTGGTATCAATGGTGTATTAAGGTCTCCTGTTACAATTGTGTTACTCATAATTTGAGTTTTCATTTCTGTTAATAGTTGTTTTATATAACTGGGTGCTCTGGAGTTTGGTGCATACATATTTAAGATAGTTATCTCTTCCTCTTGAAGTTTTCCCCTTACGAGTATGGAGTGGCCTTCATAGTCCTTTATGGTCATTGTTTTTTTAAGTTCACATTGTCTGCAAACAGAATGGCTACTCTTGCCTTTTTTTTGGATTCCTGCTGAATGAAGTATTGTTTTCCATCCTTTGACTTTTAGTCTGTGAGTATCCTTCTGGGTTAGATGGGTTTCTTGTAAATAGCATATGGTTGGATTTTGTTTCTTGATCCATTCTGCTAGTCTGTTTCTTTTGATTGGTGCATTGAGACCATTTACATTAATCGTTATTACTGTTAAATGCTGGTTTATTGTTGACATGTTATCTCTCTTCTGTTGCATCTTTATCTTTCTTTTCTGTTTAATTATCTGCTTTGCTTAGTGAGTGGTTTTTTCCTTTGTGTATCTAAACTGTCTTTCAATATTTTTTGCAGGGTTGGTTTGGTGATCATGAAGTTCTTCAGCTGTTCTTTGTCGTGGAAGTATCTTATTTCTCCTTCAGTTTTGAAGGACAGTTTTTCACGGTACATCAGTGTAGGTTGGAAATCATTTTCCTTTAGGATCTGAAATACTTCACTCCATGCTCTTCTTGCCTTCATTGTTTGTGTTGAGAAGTCTGCTGTGGTTCTGATAGGTTTTCTTTTATAGGTGACCTGTCTCTTCTTTCTTACAGCTTTTAATATTCTATTCTTTTGTTCGATTTCTGGGATGGTGATTATTATATGTCTGTGTGTAGTTTTATTTTGGCTATGGTTATTTGGATTTCTATATGCATCATTGATCCTGAGATTGGTTTCCAATTTCATGTTTGGGAAATTTTCAACTATTGCTTCTCTAAATATCTTCTTGACATCCTTTATGCTGTCTCCTTCTTTTTCATTTATCCCTATCAAGCGTATGTTGTTTTTCTTTGCGTCGTCTTGCATGTGTTGAATTGTTATTTCTTGATTTCTTGCCATTTTTAAAAGATCTTTCCTTTCCTGTTTACTGGCTGCAATCTTGTCTTCAAGGTCCAAAAGTCTATCTTCGCTTTCATTGAGGTGGTTTTTACAACTTTCAGTGGAATTTTTGATTTCCTGTATATCTCTTTGCATCTGTTTTATATATTCTGTTTGTTTCTTATATTGTTCATCCAGGGATTCTATCTTTTTGTTTAGTTCCTTCAATTTTTTAACTGTGTCTTCTTTAGATATGTTCAGCATCTCCTTCATTTCTTTTATCATTTCTTCTTTTACCTGAGAGATTATTTCTAGTTTGAATTCCTTTAAAGCTCCCCGGAGTTGCTTCTTCATTTCAGTTACTATTATTTCAGGTATTTCAGGTATATGGCATGTATTTTCTTCTATGTACATGGCTCCTAGGCTTTCTTGTGATGCGCTGGATGTTTGAGATTGCATTTTGCTCTTTCGTTTTGTCATTTTCCTATATTTCCGTGTTTCAAGTATTGTTCCAGAGTTTCCCCTGGGTGTGCTGGAAATTGTCTCTTATGACCTGGGCTCTTGGGACTTCTCTGGTAGTGTAGCTCCCTACTTGGGCAGCAGAGCCCCTGGATTAAAAGAGAGTTTCCAGGCTCCTCTCAGGTAGATCTAAAGCTTCCTCAAGCTGCACAGTTTCCCCCTCTGGTAGCAAAGCTCCCCTGATTGAAAGAAGGCCACCTGGTGTGATCCAGACAATCCCAAATCCTGCTAAGCCCAATATAGTGTGACTGCAAGCCCAGCCGACTCCCAACCCACCAAAGCCAGGGTCTCATACTCTCCCAGGGATTGGATGTTGTGTAGTCATCCAGGTCTTTGGATGGCAAAGCTCCCCAGGCTGATAGAGGGTCCCCCTAAGACCTAGGTAGGCCTCAAACCTCCTCAGCAGGGCTGGTCCCTCCTCCAGGCAGTGGCAGTAGTGCTGGTGCTCTCCAGGTCAAAAGAAGGTCACAGATGAGTCCAGAGCAGGTTCCAGCAGCTCAGCCCAGCTCTCTCCTTCCTGCTGGCAGCTGTGGTGCGCTGCTGAGACTGGAGAGGCAGCAGGCAGGGCTGAGCAGACTCCCTCTGTCTGCTCAGCTGTTGTCTCTCCTTCCTGCTGGCCCCTGTGGTGTGCTCCTCCATTTGGAGTGGCTGCGGGCGGGGCTCGCTTTGCCAGGTTTTAGGGTTAAATTCTTGCTTGAGTCAGATATAGATCCAGACTTCTTTGATTTAGAGTTTTGGTAGGGAGGCTATCTATCAAGTAGTCAAATACCAATAGTGGTGTTACAAAGACAAAAAAAGGGCAATCAGAGGGTAAGAATGGGGCTACAAGTTAAACTGGGGCTCAGAATCAGTCCCTGAGGGAAGTGGCCTTCAAGGTGAGAGGAAGGAAGCAGGAGGAGGGAGGAGCCCCCAGGCGGAGGGATGCTCTCAGGACTGGAGCAAGCTGCTGAGCTGCCAGAATGCTCAGCATGGGTGAAGGCCTCACAGCTTGCTGCAAGAGGCCGAGCATGGCCTTCTATGGTAAAGAAGCCAGGTATGCCAAGTGTACCAGGTGAAAGGAGTCCCAATTTCATGTCAACTTAAAAGGAGTGACAGACTTCTCAAAGCAAAGAGCTTTTTAATTCAAAACATAGCAGGCAATTGTGATCGAGGCTGTCTATCCTGTGACCTGCAGAGAAGTCTGTGTAAGCATTCACCATCTTGAAACTAAGACCATCAGTCTGACTGAGGCTTGTTGCAGGAGTTGGTTAACTCATCCGTGACAAAACCATTGTCAGGCCTGTGTTCCTGTGCAGGTGACTTCTCTCTATGTGCAATTTGTAAAAGGCTTTCTAATGATTTCTTTTGCTTTGATCCTGCAATAGCCTAAGTGGAAGCATTATTTCCATTTTCTGAAAAAGAAACTGTGAAAGAAGCCAGGAATGATGCACAGGTCAGGTAGAGTCCTAAGATCATCTCAGGTGTCATCCACTGCTCTCTGCAGGTAGAATCTCAAGCAGAGAAGTTCTGTGGGCTGTGCAATCAAAGGTGCACCCCTCTCATACCTCACTCCATTGCAGCTGGATAGTGTGGTGTGGCCTAGCACTTTTGGGATGGGGGAAGATCCTTCCTATTTGTGATTCCCAGGCAGCTTTGAAACATCTGAACCTTAGAGTAAAGTGAAATTTTTGGCCCTTGTGAGCATTCAGCATGGCCTAGACCAGAGATGGTGAACCTTTTAGAGCTTTAAGTGATGCAGATAGCCTGCTGTGGCATAGGTGCTACAGGCCTCCATTTCCCATAACAGGAGTACCACTTTTGCAATCCGTGACTGATTTATTGGCTGCTTAGAGTCATATGGCCGGTAAAGGAAGTTGCATCTCAGCTCTCTGGACACAATTGTGGGCTTAGAAAAATCTACCCATCTGGTTTTCTTCTCTTTCTACTATTGGCCTGTAGGGAAAAGGAATCTCTAGCAGGTCTGAGGTTCTGATACAAACTTTTCCATTTGGAGCTGCATGTGATAGTGACGATGGAATGAGATTACTGGCACAATCCAAGGCAGTCTGCATATTTTGGTCTCAAATACTGCTGCTCACGACTTTCTTATGAAATGGGTGTTGCACACATACAGAGTGTCAAAAGGCCCTGGTCTGGCAGTCCCAACGCAGGAAGCTTAGTTATCTACCCTGTGACACCAATCAAGGAGATGAGTAATGGTGAAGAACAGGAAAGGAGGTTTAGTCAGCACGTCTGTGATGGGAAACCCTGTAAGTATTCAAGATTTGTCTTTGAGAGAATGAGGGAAGCTTCAAGATTTTGTAAAAGGGAAACCAAAGCAAGGATCAGTGGGTTTGCTAGGTGGCACGTCATAGGTCAAGTCATTATCTGATTGATGGAGAGGTTCAGAGGACTGGTTCTACCTGGTTCTGGAAGAGCCATCAGCACTTTCATGCAATTTGCTTTTTGAGGTATCCAAGGTGAGCACTAGAGGACAAAGGCTAGAGATTTCTAGGCATCGCTCTTGGGAATCTGAAACTGGATGTGGTGAAAACAAGCAATCAGGGGATTCTCAAATCCTGAAAATTATTTCATTTTCTTTTTGCATTTTAAAAAATGTTATTGGTGCATTTTAGATACACAGAGTGACAATATTCATCATAGGGACTTTGTACCTGTATGTGGTGTACCTTGCTACTTTTATTCCTGTTCCCTTCTCCTCCCTTCAATCTCTCATCCCTTGCTTATTAACAAAAGCCTTGTTTCCATTTTTCCCCTTGTATTCTTTTTTTTGTGGTCCCCTCTTTCCCCTCTCCTCTTGTTTCCCTTCTCATTTGAACTTTTCTTTCCATTTCTGAATATGTGTTATTCATTTTGGTTCTTATTTAGACTAATATACTTTTGGTTGCTCACAGACTTATACACTTTTGGTTGCTTGCAGAAACAATGTGATATTTAATCATGTGTGTCTTGAGGTGCATCCATTTAAACTAGAAATACCTCAGGCTTATCCTTCTTTATGGCAAAGTAGTACTCCACTGTTTTAAAAACCTACATCATCTTTATCCATTCATTGGATGATGGGGAGTTGGGTTGTTTTCAAGATTTAGCTATTACAAACCATGCCACTATAAATATGGGGGCACATATAATGCTCTGGTATGATGCTTTTAATTCTTTTGGGAAGATATTAAGAAAGGGAATAGCTGGTTGAACAGAACCTGTAGTCCTAGTTTTTTCAGAAATTTCCACATTGATTTCATGGATAGGAAGAACAAACATTGTGAAAATGGCCATCCTCCCAAAACTGTTACACAGATTCAATGCAATCCCAATAAAAATACCATCAATATACCTTATAGATCTAGAGAAATCCAAATTTCATCTGGAACCAGAAGAGACCTAGAATAGCAAAAGCAATTCTAAGCATCAAAGACAAAGCAGGAGGCACCACAATCCCTGACTTGAAGTTATACTACAAAGCAACAGTAGTAAAATCAACATGGTATTGGAATCAAAACAGAGCCGAAGATCAATGGAATAAATTAGAGGATACAACCACAACTACAAACACACTCAACCTTATCTTTGATAAAGGAGCCAAGCAGGTTCACTGGAAGAACGACAGTCTCTTTAATAAATGGTGCTGGAGAAACTGGCTCTCCATTTGTCGAAAACTAAAGCTAGACCCATGTCTATCACCATGTACTAAATTAAAATCTAAATGGGTCAAAGATCTGAATATTCAAACAGAAACACTAAATCTATTAGAAGAAAAATTGGCTAGAAAGCTTGAAGACATCGGAGTAGGTAGAGAATTCATGAACAGGACTCAAACCGCATGGGAAATACTTCCCAGAATCAATAACTGGGACCACCTCTTATTAAAAAGTTTCTGCATGTCAAAGAAATCTCCAGCACAGTGAAAAGAAAACCCACAAACTGGGAAAAGGTTTTAGTGAACTCTCCCTCAGACAAGGGACTCTTGTCTAAAACATATAAAGAATCAAAAAAACTCAGACCCCCAAAATTCAACGATCCAATCCAAAAATGGGCATCTGAGATGAATACGCAATTCTCAGATGAAGAAATGCAAATGGCAAATAAATACATGAAAAAATGTTCATCATCATTGGTCATTAGAGAAATGCAAAGTAAAACCACACTGAGATACCATCTCACTCCTGAAAGAATGGCCAGGATCAAGAAAACCAACAACAACAAATGCTGGAGAGGCTGTGGGGAAAAAGGAACTCTCATACACTGTTGGTGGGAGTGTAGACTGGTGCAGCCTTTGTGGAGGTCAGTCAGGAGATTTCTCAAAAAGCTGGGATTGGAAATCCCATTTATTCCAGCTATTCCACTTCTAGGCATATTCCCAGAAGAACTGAAAGCATCAAACCACAGTGATATATGTGCACCTGTTTATAACAGCACAATTTGTAATCGCCAGATCTTGGAAACAACCCAAGTATCCATTAACTGAGGAATGGATAAAAAAGTTGTGCTATTTCTATACAATCGAGTATTATTCAGCTATAAAGAAGGATCACATTGAGATATTTATCAATAAATGGGCGCAGCCTGAGACCATACTCATAAGTGAAATAAATCAATCTCTCATGTGTGGATACCGAATAGTTTCCCTAATATAAGTAATCATTCAAATATATTAAAAAATGTGGTAATCATGATTCCCCATTATATGGCCTTGAAACCCTATAAAGTTTTCACTTATTAATTGGAAAGGCTTTGTTCTGGGCTTCTTGATATGCAAATATTTGAAGCTATAGTATATGAAGTTTTATCCAAATATTTCAAGGAAAAAGACACTATGGTAACTACTATTAAGTCAGGTTATATGGTGGTGAAGTACTAGGTTGTTGAAACAGTCATGATGTGACCTCTATTGTTATATTGTTATGTCCTGTTTTATCTCAATCTCCCCCTTATTGTTTTAAAAAAACTATTTAGTCATTTCTTATGTTTGTCTTAATTAAAGAAAAAATTCAAAAAATTAGGATATATAAATAGTAACTCTTTTTGATTTCCTATTAACTTGTTTTGACCTGTAGTACTCCCACGGTCTTGTTTTGACTGATTAGACTCTGTTCCATTCTATATGATAGTATCAAGTTTGAAGACATAGGCAACTACTTTGAAGACAATAAGATTCACTAAGATACCCATTCTGGTTTGACTATTGTCTTTTTTGGAAGTCCTGTAATGTTTACAATGCCTAAGTTTTATTGGTCTTGTTCTCTACTGTTTTGTCCAACTTTATAATATCTAATGAGATAGACAATTCTTTTTAAGGAAACAAGGGACAACGTTGATAACCATTGTTGATAAACTTGTACTCTGTTCTACACCATGTGCTATGTCTATCCTTGGTATTGACTGACAGCTTTGTTTTGCCATATTTGACTGTATTCTTCCCCCCCCCCCAAAAGTAATAAGCACTAAGGAGTAATAAAATCCAAAATGTGTAAATTTTATTGTAAAAAAGAGAGGGAAAAAAAAAGAAAAAGAGCTCTAATGGATATAACAGCAAGTGTGTTTAGGGGTGTTAAATAGCTGACTATATCAATGTTTTTGGATCATTGAACACAGCTGTTTGCAGTCTCCCTGTTTGAATGTCCACCTTGTATTCTTTGATACTGTGATTTGAGGAACTATTTTCAAGATGATAATATGTAATCTACTAACAGGTGATTTCTTACTGTTATGTTTTTTTTGTTTGTTTGTTTGTTTTTTGTTTTGTTTTGTTTTGGTTTTTTGTAGTCCTGTATTACATGTACCCTTATACCGCTTTGGTTTGTTTTGTGTTTTTCTCTTTTTCCTCTTAAATAAATAAAAACAAAAAAACAAAAAAACATGGGTGCACATGTATCACTGTGGTATGATGTTTTCAGTTCTTCTGGGAATATGCTCAGAAGTGGAATAGCTGGATTAAATGGGACTTCCAATCCTAGGATTTTGAGGAATCTCCAGACTGACCTCCAGAGTGATTGCACCAGTCTACACTCCCACCAACAGTGCAAGAGAGTTACATTTCCCCCACAGCCTCTCTAGCATTTGTTGTTCATAATTTTCTTGATCCTGGCCATTCTTTCAGGAGTGAGATGGAATCTCAGTGAGGTTTTAATTTGCATTTCTCTTATGCCTAGTGATGATGAACATTTTTTCATGTATTTATTTCCCATTTGTATTTCTTCATCTGAGAACTGTGTATTCATCTCGGAGGCCCATTTTTGGATTAGGTCTTCGAATTTCGGGGTTTTGATTTTTAAAAAATTCTTTGTGTCCTGGCCATCGGTGTGCAGAGGTGGAGCTGGACAGATCTGGGGTGCCTGCATCGGCCTCTCTGTGTGCCTGGAGGACTGTGGATATCTCGGCCCAGACTGTTTGGGTCCCTCCAGGCTTCCAGGTGCAGTGAAGGGGAGAGGTGGGTTTGAGGCCTCTACATCTGCTTACCCATCCCCGTTGCACTTGGAGAACTGCTGAGCTCCCGACCGGTGGGCGGGCCCACACCATCCCCCCGAGCCCAGCCTGTTTTGCTGCCACGCCTAGCCATCAGTGTACAGAGGAGGAGCTAGGCAGATCTGGGGTGCCTGCATCAGCCTCTCTGTGTGTCTGGAGGACTGTAGATATCTCTGCAAGCAGGGAGGGATCACAGGTTCCTGAGGCACCACGGACTGTGGTGAGTACCCTAACCCGGCTGTGATCGAAGAGCTGTGGAGCTTCCAAGGGGCAGGTGGGTGCACAGTGTCTCTGAGGCCCAGCTTGTCTGGAACTGCGGAGTTCTGAGCAGGCAGAGGAGGGCCACTGGTTCTGCAGGCCCAATGGCTTGGGGTAGCGTGGTGCCAGAGTCTCAATAGCTGCAAACATAGAAGGGGATTTTCAACAGATACTGAGGAAGCTTTCAAATAACACTTGAAACACAGAAATATAGAAAATGACAAAACGAAAGACCAAATTACAACCTCAAACCTCCAGCCCATCTCAAGAAATGCTAGGAGCAATGTATACAGAAGAAAATATATCCCATCCACCTCATATATCGGACACAATAGCTACTGAAATTCACAAGCAACTCCAGGAAGCTTTAAAGAAATTCAAACTCGAAATAATCTCCCATATAAAAGAAGAAATGATAAAAGAAATGAAAGAGATTCTAAATATATCTAAAGAAAACACAGATAGAAAATTGGAGGAACTAAACAAAAAGATAGAATCCCTAGAAGAGCAATATAAGAAACAAACAGAATACATAATGCTGATGCACAGAGATATACAAGAAATAAAAAACTCCACTGAAAGTTGTAAAAACCGCCTTAATGAAAGTGAAGATAGAATTTAGACCTTGAAGACAGGATTGCAGCTAGTGAACAGGAAAGGAAAGATCTTTTGAAAATAACAAGGAATCAGGAAACAACAATTCAACAACTGTAAGACGATGCAAGGAAGAATAACATAAGAATGATAGAGATTAATGAAAGAGAGGGAGACAACATGAAGGATGTCAGGAGGATATTTAGAGAAGTAATAGCTGAAAATTTCTCAAGCATGAGATCAGAAACTGACATCAGGATCAGTGAAGCATATAGAACTCCAAATAGTCATAACCAAAATAAAACTACACCCAGACATATAATAATCACCATCCCACAAATCCAACACAAGAATAGATTATTAAAAGCTGTCAGAGAGAAAAGACAGATCACTTATAAAGGAAAACCTATCAGAATCACAGCAGACTTCTCAGCACAAATGATAAAGTCAAGAAGAGCATGGAGTGAAGTATTCCAGATCCTAAAGCAAAATGATTTCCAACCTAGACTGATATATCCTACAAAACTATCATTCAAAATAGATGGTGCAATACGATACTTCCATGACAAAGAACAGCTGAAGAACTTCATGAACACCAAACCAACCCTGCAAAAAATATTGAAAGACAGTTTAGATACACAAAGGAAAAAACCACTAAGCAAAGCAAATAATTAAACAGAACAGAAAGATAAAGATGCAACAGCAGAGAGATAACATTCCTACAATTAACCAGCATTTAACAATAATGATCATTAATGTAAATGGTCTCAATGCACCAATCAAAAGAAACAGACCAGCAGAATGGATCAAGAAACAAAATCCAACCATATGCTGTTTACAGGAAACCCATATAACCCAGAAGGATACTCACAGACTGAAAGTCAAAGGATGGAAAACAATTCTTCATGCAGCAGGAATCCAAAAAAAGGCAGGAGTAGCCATTCTGCTTGCAGACAACGTGAACTTTAAACGAACAATGACCATAAAGGACAAAGAAGGTCACTACATACTCGTAAGGGGAAAACTCCTATAAAGTTTCTTAAATATATACGCACCAAACTCCAGAGCACCCAGTTATATAAAACAACTATTAACAGAAATGAAAACTCAAATTATCAGTAACACAATTGTAATAGGAGACCTTAATACACCACTGACACCAAGGGACAGATCAACCACACAGAAAATGAGCAAAGAAATAACAGAAGTGAATCACACCTGTGAACAAATGGGTTTGATAGACATATACAGAATGTTCCACCCAACAACATCAGAATACACATTCTTCTCAGCAGTACATGGATCATTTTCTAAAATAGACCATATATTAGCTCACAGAACATATTTAAACAAATGCAAAACAGTTGAAATCATCCCTTGCATGTTATCAGATCATAGCGCTCTGAAATTAGAAATTAATGATAAAAGATACCGCAAAAATCCCGCAAACACATGGAAACTGAATAACACACTCTTGAGTAATCAGTGGGTCACAGAAGAAATTAAAGAAGAAATTAAACAATACCTAAAAGGAAATGAAAATGCAGATACAACTTACCGGAATCTGTGGGATGCAATGAAAGCCATCCTGAGAGGAAAATTTATTGCACTGAGTTCCCACATCAGGAAAACAGAACAAATACAAATAAATAACTTGATGCTACACCTCAAACAGCTAGAAAAAGAAGAGCAAGTCAAGTCCAAAGCCAAAAGAAGAGAGGAAATTATAAAAATCAGAGCAGAAATCAATGCAATAGAGACTAAGAAAACAATCCAAATAATCAATGAATCAAAGAGTTGGTTCTTTGAAAGAATACATAAAATTGATAAGCCCCTAGCCAACCTTCTTAAGAAAAGGGAAGAAAAAGCTCAAATTCATGCAATAAGAAATGAAAAAGGAGAAATCACTACAGACCCAATATAAATACAGAAGATCATCAACACCTATTTCGAAAACCTCTACTCTCAAAAGTTTGATAACACAGAAGAAATAGACAGATTCTTAGAAGCATATGAAGTACCAAAGCTAGATCAAGAGGATGTAAAACTGTTGAATAACCCAATCTCTGTTAATGAAATTGAAAATTTAATTAAGTCCTTACCCACCAAGAAGAGCCCAGGCTCAGATCGATTCACTGTAGAATTCTACAAGAAATAAAAAGAAGACCTAATGCCGACACTCCTCAAAGTATTCAATGAAATTGAAAGGGAAGCAATCCTTCCTAAGTCATTCCTGGAAGCAAATATTACTCTAGTACCAAAACCTGAGAAAGACCCAACTAAAAAAGAGAACTAGAGACCGATCTCCCTAATGAACACAGATGCAAAAATCCTCAATAAAATATTGGCAAATAGGATCCAGCAAATCATCAAGAAGATTATACACCATGACCAAGTGGGATTCATCCCAGGAATGCAAGGATGGTTCAACATATGCAAATCAATAAATGTAATCCACCATATCAAGAAAGCCAAAAATAAGAATCACATGATCATTTCTATAGATGCAGAAAAGGCCTTTGATAAGGTCCAACATTTATTCATGATAACAACTTTACAGAAAATTGGAATAAATGGTCTTTACCTCAATATAATAAAGGCCATTTATGACAAACCAACAGCAAGCATCGTATTAAATGGCCAAGAATTGAAAGCCTTTACTTTAAAATCAGGCACAAGACAAGGATGTCCTTTATCACCACTCCTATTTAATATAGTACTGGAAGTACTAGACAGAGCAATTAGGCAAGAAAGAGAAATAAAAGGGGTAAAGATAGGAAAAGAAGAAGTTAAATTATCATTGTTTGCAGATGACATGATACTCTACATAGAAGAACCCCTAAACTCCATTGAAAGACTCTTAGATACAATAAATAAATTCAGTAATGTGGCTGGATACAAAATCAATGTTCAGAAATCAATAGGATTCCTATACATGAACAACAAAATCACAGAGAGGGAAATAAGTGAAACTGGTCTATTCACATTAGCAAGCAAAAAAATGAAATATTTAGGAATTACTCTTATGAAAGAAGTGAAAGACTTATACAGTGAAAATTATAATACACTGAAAAAGGAAATTGAAGATGATCTCAGAAAATGGAAAGACATCCCTTGCTCATGGGTAGGAAGAACAAACATTTTGAAGATGGCCATTCTCCCAAAACTGTTATAGAGATTCAATGCAATGTCAATAGAAATAGCATCAACATACCATACAGATCTAGAGAAATCACTCCTAAATTTCATCTGGAACCAGAAGAGACCTAGAATCGCAAAGGCAATTCTAAGCAGCAAAGACAAAGCAGGAGGCATCACAATTCCTGACTTGAAGTTACACTATAAAGCAACAGTAGTAAAATCAACATGGTATTGGAATCAAAACAGAACCAAAGATCAATGGAATACATTAGAAGATACAACCACAAGTACAAACACACTCAACCACCTTATCTTTGATAAAGAAGCCAAGCAGGTTCACAGGAAGAATGACAGTCTCTTTAATAAATGGTGCTGGAAAAACTGGCTCTCCATTTGCTGAAAACTAAAGCTTGACCCATGTCTATCACCATGTACTAAATTAAAATCTAAATGGGTCAAAGATCTGAATATTCAAACAGAAACACTAAATCTATTGGAAGACAAATTGGGTAGAAACCTTGGAGACATAGGAGTCAGTAAAGAATTCATGAACAGGACTCAAACCGCACGGGAAATACTTCCCAGAATCAATAACTGGAACCACTTCTTATTAAAAAGTTTCTGCATGTCAAAAGAAATCTCCAGCATAGTGAAAAGAAAACCCACAAACTGGGAAAAGATTTTAGTGAACTCTCTCTCAGACAAGGGACTCTTGTCTAAAACATATAAAGAATCAAAAAAACTCAGACCTCCAAAACTCAAAGATCCAATCCAAAAATGTGCATCTGAGATGAATACGCAATTCACAGATGAAGAAATGCAAATGGCAAATAAATACATGAAAAAATGTTCATCATCATTGGTCATTAGAGAAATGCAAATTAAAACCACACGGAGATACCATCTCACTCCTGAAAGAATGGCCAGGATCAAGAAAACCGACAACAAATGCTGGAGAGGCTGTGGGAAAAAAGGAACTCTCCTGCACTATTGGTGGGAGTGTAGACTGGTACAGCTTTTGTGGAGATCTGTCTGGAGATTTCTCAAAAAGTTGGGATTGGAAATCTCATTTATTCCAGCTATTCCACTTCTAGGCATATTCCCAGAAGAACTGAAAGCATCATACCACAGTGATATATGTGCACCTATGTTTATAGCAGCACAATTTGTAATCGCCAGATCTTGGAAACAACCCAAGTGTCCATCAACTGAGGAATGGATAAGAAAGTTGTGGTATTTCTCTACAATGGAGTATTATTGAGCTATAAAGATGGATCACATTGAGATATTTATCAATAAATGGGCGCAGCTTGAGACTATACTCATAAGTGAAATAAATCAATCTCGCATGTGTGAATACCGAATAGTTTCCCTAATGTAAGTAATGATTCAAATATATAAAAAAATGTGGTAATCATGATTCCCTATTATGTGGCCTTGAAGCCCTATAAAGTTTTCACTCATTAATTAGAAAGGCTTTATTTTGGGCTTCTTGATATGGAAATATTTGAAGCTATAGTATATGAAGTTTTATCCAAATATTTCAAGGAAAAAGACAGACACTATTTTAACTACTATTAAGTTGGGTTATTTGGTGGTGAAGTACTAGGTTGCTGAAACAGTCATGCTTTGACTTCTATTGTTATATTGTTATGTCCTGTTTTATCTCAATCTCCCCCTTATTCTTTAAAAAAATCATTTAGTTATTTCCTATGTTTGTTTTAATTAGGGGGAAAAATTTAAAAAAATTAGGATATATAATAGTAACTCTTTTTCTTTTCCTATTAACTTGTTTTGAAGTCCTGTAATACTCCCACGATCTTGTTTTGACTGATTAGACTCTGTTCCATTCTGTATAATAGTATCAAGTTTGAGGGTATAGGCAACTACTTTGAAGTCAATAAGATTCACTAAGATGCCCATTCTGGTTTGACTATTGTCTCCTTTGGAAGTCCTGTAATGTTTACAATGCCTAAGTTTTATTGGTCTTGTTCTCTACTGTTTTGTCCAACTTTATAATATCTAATGAGACAGACAATTCTTTTTAAGGAAACAAGAGACATTGTTGATAACCACTGTTGATAACCTTGTACTCTGTTCTACACCATGTGCTATGTCTATCCTTGGTTTTGACTGACAGCTTTGTTTTGCCATATTTGACTGTATTCTCCCCCCCCCCAAAGTAATAAGAACTAAGGAGTAATAAAATCCAAAATGTGTAAATTTTGTTGTAAAAAAGAGAGGGGGAAAAAAAGAGCTCTAATGGATATAACAGCAAGTGTGTTTAGGGGTGTTAAATAGCTGACTATATTAATGTTTTTGGATCATTGAACACAGCTGTTTGCAGTCTCCCTGTTTGAATGTCCACTTTGTATTCTTTAATACTGTGATTTGAGCAACTATTTTCAAGATGATAATATGTAATCTATTAACAGGTGATTTCTTACTGTTATTTTTTTTGTAGTTCTGTATTACGTGTACCCTTACACCACTTTGTTTTGTTTTGTGTTTTTCTCTTTTTCCTCTTAAATAAAATTAAAAAAAAAATTCTTTGTGTGTTTTAGACAGAAGTCCTTTGTCTGAGGGACAGTTCACTAAGACTTTTTTTCCCAGGTTGTGAGTTTTCTTTTCACTATGCTGGAGATTTCTTTTGACATGCAGAAACTTTTTAATAAGATGTGATCCTAGTTATTGACTCTGGGAAGTATTTCCCATGTGGTTTGATTCCTGTTCCTGAATTCTCTACCTACCTCTATATCTTCAAGATTTTTACCTAATTTGTCTTCCAACAAATGTAGTGTTTCTGTTTTAATATTGAGATCTTTGATCCGTTTAGATTTTAGTTCAGTACATGGTGATAGGCATGGGTCTAGTTTTAGCTTTTGGCATATGGAGAGCCAGTTTTTCCAGCACTGTTTATTAAAGAGAATATCAATTCTTCCAGTGAGCATATTTGGCCCGTTTATCAGAGATAAGGTGGTTGAGTGTTTGTAGTTGCAGTTGTATCTTCTAATCTATTCCACTGATCTTCGGCTCTGTTTTGATTCCAGTATCATGTTGATTTTACTACAGGTGCTTTGTAGTGTAACTTGAAGTCAGGGATTGTGATGCCTCCTACCTTGCCTTTACTGCTTAGAATTGCCTTTGCTATTCTAGGTCTCTTCTGGTTCCAGATGAATTTTAGGAGTCATTTTTCTAGATCCATGAGGTATGTTGATGGTGTTTTGATTCGGATTGCATTGAATCTGTATAACAGTTTTGGGAGAATGGCCGTGTTCACAATGTTTATTGCCCCAATCATTTCTGCAGAATTCCTGTGACTTGCACTGAGGATGCTAAGAGACTGAAAGGTGAAGGTTGAAGTAGAGGGGTGTTCCGGGGAGAGAGAGAGAGAGAGAGAGAGAGAGAGAGAGAGAGAGAGAGAGAGAGAGAGAGAGAGAGAGAGAGAGAGAGAGAAAGAGAGAGAGGATTGATTTTGGGATTTTTCTGGCACACACGACTCTCTGACCTAGTCTCCTTTGCCTCTTTTCTCAGGTTTCTAAAGGTGCCTGCCTTTTCTCCCCTCCACACAGGTGAAGTTTTCTCCTATTCAAAGTATGATTCTCTTCTCTTCTCTTCTCTTCTCTTCTCTTCTCTTCTCTTCTCTTCTCTTCTCTTCTCTTCTCTTCTCTTCTTCTTCTTCATCTCTCTCTCTCTCTCTCTCTCTCTCTCTCTCTCTCTCTCTCTCTCTCTCTTCTCTCTCTCTCTCTGTATTGGTGTTTGAAGGTCTTTCACGGAACTTTGTCTTCAGCCATTTTGTATGCTACATTGAGCCAGGGTCTGGCTAAATTGCATGGCTGACTTTGAATTTGGAATTCTTTTGTTCAGCCTCCCACAGGTATGTGACCTCACACCAACCGCTGGGTTGTTTTTTTTGTTTTTATTTTCAGGAAGTGCTTGGGGTTGAAACTAGGGGTGCGGGTCCTACATCCACAGCCACTTTTATTTTATTTTTTAGACATGTTCTTGAAGTTGCCCAGACGTTCTCAAATGTGCCATCTTCCTACCTCAGCCTCCTCCATGGCAAGTTTCACAGGAAAGGACACTAGGGCTTCAGAAGCATCTTTTGGAAGGGTTGGGGCTCAGCCCTCACCCTAAACCTTTCCAGCCAGCATCTGCATTGGTAGGAGACCCAAACTGCTCACAGCATTACTGTTTGGGAAGCTCTATTGCCAGCCTTTTGGTCTACAAGGTGGAGGAGGGAAGCCAGGGGCTGTAGGGAGGTCATGCAACCTAAGGATCTGATCTCCCCTCCTCCCCTCCCCTTGTATCAGTTCCCATCCCTCACTTTACATTTGGACAGCTCTTCCTGGCCTCCTGTTACCCCAGAAGCCTCCAGTTTGAATCACCAAGATGCCCCGGCTCTGCCTTTCTGCAACTATCCTTGTCCTCCTAGCCACCTGATGGCCAGCACCCAGGAGACTGAGACCAGCACCCCTTCTGAGGGTGAGCCCTACCTCTCCACTACAGTGTGGGTCAGCGGGTGAAGCTGAAGGTGTGGGACTAGGGCTTGGGTGGAGGCAAACCTCTTTCTGGAGTTTTCCTGGGAAACTAGGAAATTTTAACTCCAGAGACATTTTATGATTCAAAACTTCATTATAATCAAATGCTGATCAGACAGATCTGTCAAACTTGGACTCCAGTTCTGGGACTTTCTCTGTTCCTGGTGTTTGGCCCTCCTCCTTAGCCCTGTCCCTCAACTTCACTGTGGTGTTATTGCCAGCATGTGGGAGCAAAAGCCTGGGGTCTAGGGGGATCACAACAGATGCTCCCCTAACACCAAGGACGGAGACAAGTATTGGTGAAGGGGCAGGGAAGATTTTAGGTAGTGCAGCCATGAAGTACAGATGAAGTCATTCCTAAATCTGTCTTCAAGGTGACATTGGAGGTGAGGGTTCAGCAAAACTGTCTGAGGGAAGAGATGTGATCTGTTAATAGCAAATCCCAGAACACGTGTGCAGAACAGCTCTCAAAGCCCTGCATGTGGACTCCTCATGAGAACTCACGCAGGTTTTCAACTGGCTGGTGTCAAGTCTGATGTCAGCCTGAGATGTGGGATCCCAGGGCCACCTCTCAGGACTCATCACGGTAGCTCCCCTGCTTCATCTGGGTGTTCTTTTATCTTGCTTTTCCCTCTTTTACCCGGCCCAGACTTGCTTTCCAGAGAGGTTTTCTCTCTCATCCTTCACAATACTTTTCCCACTAAATGTTGTCACTGCTTTTTACTTGTTTCATTACATTCTTTGTTTGAAATGTAAAATACTGGAATCTAACTCCAGAAAGAGAGGCAGGCAGCCCAGAACCCCATAACGTTTAATTACAAGTTAGGCACTTTTATAAATGGGCCACCTGATGACACTTTGGTGTAGCCATCCAGGAGAATCAAAGGGCAACAGATTCTGATGACAGACAGTCTTGAGAGAAGTTCTGTGGTTTTGCAACAAAAGGAGAACAATAGTAAGTTTTAGGGAATTTTCATAGGCAGTGGCAAAGTTGTGGTCCAAGGACGCACTTCTAAGTCTATAGGTCTTGGAAGAGCCATTTTTAAAAAATTTTATTTAAGGAGAAAAAAAGAAAAAAAAACACAAAAAGGGTACAAGTTATACAGAATTTCACAAAAAATAAACAGTAGGAAATCACTAGTTAATAGATTACATATTGTCATCTTAGAAATAGTTGTTGAAGTTAAAAAAATCAAAGCATATAAAGGGGGGATTCAAACAGTGAGACTGTAAACAGTTCTGTTCAATGATCCAACAAAATTCAGTAATATAGTTTTCTATCTTATACAGTTAAATAGACATGCAGTTATGTCCTTTAGAGCACTTTCTTTTCCTCTCTTTTGTACAATGACAATTACACATTTTGTGTTTTATTACTCCCACAGTTCTTATTACTTTTTTTTTTTTGAAGAGAGTAAAACCAAATGTGACGTAACAGGACAGAGTCATTCAAATCAAAGGATGGACATAATACCTAATGTAAAAACAAAATACAAGGTGAACGACAATGGTTACCATAATGCCTCTTGCTATCTTAAAAAGAATTGCCTATATCATCAGTTATAATAAAATTGAACAAAACAGTAAAGAACAAAATCAATAAAACCAAAAAATCGGAGACATTAGAGGTCTTCAAAAGAAGATAATAGTTAACCAGAATGCGAGTCATAATGAATCTTACTGTCTTTACAGTTGTGGCCTATACTTTCGAACTTGGTAATATCAAGCAAAACAGAATAGAGGAAAATCAGTCAAAACAAGATGGTGAGAGCAATACAGGGTTTCAAATCAAGTTAATAGGAAATCAAAGTGGGATACTATAATATATCGTGCTATTTTAAATATATTTTTCCCTTAATTAAAAGGATAAAAATAAAAAAGTAAATAATAAAAAAAAGGAGATTGAGATAAAAGAGGGCATAACAACAAAACAGCGCAGGTCAAAACATAACCATTTAAGCAAAATAGTGTTTCACCACAAGATAATCTCCACATAAAAGTAGTTACCATAGGGTCTCTTTCCTTGAAATCTTTGAGTATAATTTTGTATACCGTAGCATCAAACATATCAAGACAATGTAAAATCATTCAAGAGAATGACAGTATTATAAGTATTTAGAATCAACTAACAGAAAATGAACAATGTTTTCTGTATAATTTCCTTGTCCATAAAAGTTTTTGTTTATATTATCACATATAATAAAATCCAATAAGATACAACATGTTAGGACTAATGGAAGAACTTTTGTTCTTCCAAAAGTTTGATGGGACTTCAAAACAAGATGATATTAAATCAGCACTAGCTATTATGGTGTCTTGTTTTCTCCAAAATAGCTGTTCCTACCATCCAACCTTCTCTGCCTCATTTCTGTTGAGCTCTTTTTCTGTCAATAGTTGTCAGTTTGTCTTCTTCATTTTGCTTTCTGCTCCATTCATTGTGGCCTCTCTGCCACTGTTTCTGGAATCTTGGTATTTTTCTTTTTTAGAATATCCTGCAGTATACTCTGTAGAGGTGAATTGGTGGTTTCAAATTCCCCTAGTTCCTCTTTATCTTGGACGCACTTTGTTTTTCCATCAATTTCTAGGGATAGTTGTGCAGGATATATCAATCTTGGCTGGAGGTTATCTTTCAAAGCTTGAATTATTTCCCCCCATGCTCTTCGTGGTTTTTTTTAAATTTTATTAAAAAGGAAGAAGAGAAAAAACAAAACAAAACAAAGCGGTGTAAGGGTACAAGTAATACAGAACTACAATAAAAAATAAATAAAACAAAACAAAACAGTAAGAAATCACCAGTTAATAGATTACATATTATTATCTTAGAGATAGTTGCTCAAATCACAGTATCAAAGCATACAAAGTGGACATTCAAACAGTGAGACTGCAAACAGTTGTGTTCAATGATCCAACCAAAAACATTAATATGGTCAGCTATTTAACACCCCTAAACACTCTTGCTGTTGTATCTTTAGAGCTGTTTTTTTTCCCTCTCTTTTTTACAACAACATTTACACATTTTGGGTTTTATTACTCCTTAGTTCTTATTACTTTTTTTTGGGGGGGAGAGAATAAAGTCAAATATGGCAAAACAAAGCTGTCAGTCAAAACCAAGGATAGACATACCACATGATGTAAAACAGAGTACAAGGTTATCAACAATGGTTATCAACAATGTCTCTTGTTTCCTTAAAAAGAATTGTCTATCTCATTAGATATTATAAAGTTGAACAAAACAGTAGAGAACAAGACCAATAAAACTTAAGCATTGTAAACGTTACAGGACTTCCAAAGGAGACAATAGTCAAACCAGAATGGGCATCTTAGTGAATCTTATTGCCTTCAAATAGTTGCCTATATCCTCAAATTTGATATTATTATACAGAATGGAACAGAGTCTAATCAGTCAAAACAAGATAGTGGGAGTATTACAGGACTTCAAAACAAGTTAATAGGAAAACTAAAAAAGTTACTATTATATATCCTGCTAATTTTTTAAATTTTTCCCCTTAATTAAAAAAACATAAAAAATAACTAAATAACTTTTTTAATGAATAAGGGAGAGATTGAAATAAAACAAGGCATAACAATATAACAATACAGGTCAAAGCATGACTGTTTCAGCAACCTAGTGGTTCACCACCAAATAACCTGACTTAATAGTAGTTACCATAGTGTCTGTCTTTTTCCTTGAAATATTTGAATAAAACTTCATATACTATACCTTCAAATATTTCCATATCAAGAAGCCCAGAATAAAGCCTTTCCAATTAATAATTGAAAACTTTATACGGCTTCAAGGCCACATAATAGGGAATCATGATTACCACATTTTTTAATATACTTGAATCATTACTTACATTAGGGAAACTATTCGGTATTCACACATGCGAGATTGATTTACTTCACTTATGAGTATGGTCTCAGGCTGCGCCCTTTTATTGATAAATATCTCAATGTGACCCTTCTTTATAGCTATATAATGCTCAATTGTATAGAAATAGCACAACTTTTTTATCCATTCCTCAGTTAATGAACACTTGAGTTGTTTCCAAGTTCTGGCGATTACAAATTGTGCTGCTATAAACAGGTGAGTGTAGGGGTTACTGCCTACCTCAGCACCCTGAAGAATGGCAGCTTCTCCTGCTGTGTACATGAGATCGTGCAGGATCACCAGCATTTCTGGAAGTTTTATCAGTGATCCTGTCTCCACACTAGGCTATAGGATGGGTTCATTCTTGGCCCCATTGTGGGGCCTCCATTTCCCATAACAGGAGTACCACTTTTGCTATCCGTGACTGATTTATTGGCTGCTTAGAGTCATATGGCCGGGAAAGGAAGTTGCATCTCAGCTCTCTGGACACAATTGTGGGCTTAGAAAAATCTACCCATCTGGTTTTCTTCTCTTTCCACTATTGGCCTGTAGGGAAAGGAATCTCTAGCGGGTCTGAGGTTCTGATACAAACTTTTCCATTTGGAGCTGCATGTGATAGTGACGATGGAATGAGATTACTGGCACAATCCAAGGCACTCTGCATATTTTGGTCTCAAATACTGCTGTTCACGACATTCTTATGAAATGGGTGTTGCACACATACAGAGTGTCAAAAGGCCCTGGTCTGGCAGTCCCAACGCAAGAAGGTTAGATATCTACCCTGTGACACCAATCAAGGAGATGAGTAATGGTGAAGAACGGGAAAGGAGGTTTAGTCAGCACATCTGTGATGGGAAACCCTGTAAGTATTCAAGATTTGTCTTTGAGAGAATGAGGGAAGCTTCAAGATTTTGTAAAAGGGAAACCAAAGCAAGGATCAGTGGGTTTGCTAGGTGGCACGTCATAGGTCAAGTCATTATCTGGTTGATGGACAGGTTCAGAGGACTGGTTCTACCTGGTTCTGGAAGAGCCGTCAGCACTTACCTGCAATTTGTTTGCCATGATGAGATGATGGATGAGGTGGGGCAACCTTGGTTCCCTGAGGGGACATTGCTCGTCCTTAATGGGTGGCCTCATTGTGGGCTGGTCTGTGAGGCTCTGCTTTTTGAGGTATCCAAGGTGAGCACTAGAGGACAAAGGCTAGAGATTTCTAGGCATCGCTCTTGGGAATCTGAAACTGGATGTGGTGAAAACAAGCAATCAGGGGATTCTCAAATCCTGAAATTTATTTCATTTTCTTTTTGCATTTTTAAAAATGTTATTGGTGCATTTTAGATACACAGAGTGACAATATTCATCATAGGGACTTTGCACCTCTATGTGGTGTATCTTGCTTCTTTTATTCCTGTTCCCTTCCCCTCCCTTCAATCTCTCATCCCTTGCTTATTTACAAAAGCTTTGTTTTAATTTTTACCCTTGTATTCTTTTTTTGTGGTCCCCTCTTTCCCCTCTCCTCTTGTTTCCCTTCTCATTTGAACTTTTCTTTCCGTTTCCGAATATGTGTTATACATTTTGGTTCTTATTTAGACTAATATACTTTTGGTTGCTCACAGACTTATACACCTTTGGTTGCTCTCAGAAACAATGTGATATTTAATCATGTGTGTCTTGAGGTGCATCCATTTAAACTAGAAATACCTCAGGCTTATCCTTCTTTATGGCAAAGTAGTACTCCATTCTTGAAAAAACCCATATCATCTTTATCCATTCATTGGTTGATGGGGATTTGGGTTGTTTTCAAGATTTAGCTATTACAAACCATGCCACTATAAACATGGGGGCACATATAATGCTCTGGTATGATGCTTTTAATTCTTTTGGGAAGATATTAAGAAAGGGAATAGCTGGTTGAACAGGACCTGTAGTCCTAGTTTTTTCAGAAATTTCCACATTGATTTCTATAGTGGTTTCACCAGTCCACCTACCACTAACAGTGCAGAAGGGTTTCTTTTCCCCACATCCCCATCAGTGTTTGTATTGGTTGATTTCTTGAAAATAGCTATTTTTCTGGAGATGGAATCTCAGTGTTGTTTTAATTTGCAACTCTCAAATTATCAGTAATATTGAACATTTTTGTGTGTGTCTATTTGCCATTTCTACTTCTTCATATGATAAAGACTCCAATTTTTGGATGGTCTTTAAATTGGGGTTATTATTATTATTTAGAGATCTTAATATATTCTAGATAGCAGTCCTTTGTCTGAGGTACAGCTGGCAAAGATTTTTTTCCAATACTGTGGGCTGTTTCTTTACTCTGTTGGTAGTTTGCTTTACTGTGAAATAAAATAAGTTCCAAGTTGTTGATTCTTTGTGATAGTTTCTGTGTGATCAGGATTTTGTTCCTAAAGTCTTTGCCTACATTGATGTCTTCAAGAATTCTACCTATTGTATTTTCCATGTGATTTAATGTTTCTTTTTTAAATCATAGATTTTTAATCCATTTTCATTTTAGTTTAGTGAACAGTGAAAGATATGGGTCTAATTTTAATCTTCAGCATATGGAAATCCAGTTTTTTAAGCACCCTTTATTAAAAGGCTATTTTTCTTTCAGTGGAAGTGTGTGACTGCTTTGTCAAAGATAAGGTGACTGAGTATGTTTGGAATTATTTCTGCATCTTGTAATCTGTTTCATTGATCATTGGGTCTGTTTTATTTGCTTTTTTAAATCACAGTGGCTTTGTAGAACAATTTGAAGTCAGAGATTGTGATGCCCCTGTCTTGCCTTTGTTGCCCAGAACTGCTTTTGCTATTATAGCTCTCTTCTGGTTCCTAATGAATTTTAGGATTGGTTTCTCTATTTCTGTGAGATATGATATTGATATTTTGATTGGGATTGCATTAAATCTGTATAGCAATATTTTTTTGAGATAGTCTTACTGTAGTTTAGTCTGGACTTGAACCCACTATGTAGCCTAGGCTGGTTTCAAACTCAGTGATCCTCCTGCTTCAGCCTCCTGAGTGCTGGGGTTATAGATATGTACTACCATGTCTGGCTACAATTTTGGAAATAGAGCCATTTTCATTGTATTGGTTCTTCCTACCCATGAATGAGGTATACTTTTCCATTTTCTTATCTCTCTAATTTTCTTTTTAAGAGCACTATAGTTGTCAACGTGAAGGTCTTTTACTTCCTTCATTAGGTTTATTCCCAGGTATTTCATCTTTTTGGATGCTACTGTGAAAGGTGTTGTTTCCCCAATTTCTCAATAAGTTTGCTATTTGTGTACAGGAAGACAATAGATTGTATTGTAAATACAAGTGTTGACTTGTATCCAGCTACACTACTGAATTTGGTTATGAAATCTAGAAGTCCTGTGATGGAGTTTGGAATTTTCTATGTAGAGTGTCCTGTTGTCTGCAAATAACGATAATTTAACTTCTTCCTTTCCTGTGCATATTCATTTTATTTTTCTCTCTTGTTTAATTGCTCTGTCCAGTGTTTCCAGAACTATATTGAGTAAGAGTGTTGACAGTGACACCCTTATCTTGTTCCTGATTTTAAAGTGAAAGCTGTCAGTTTACATCTCTCTAGTATGATGTTGGCTGTTGGTCTGTCATAGATTCTTTTTAACAAATTGAGATAAAGGTCATCTTTCCCAATTTTTCTGTAGTTTTTTTTTTAAATCATGAATAAGCATTGGACTTTGTGAAATGCTTTTCCTGTGTCTATTGAGATGATAATGTGTTTTTTGCCCTCGGCTCTATTAATATAGTATACTACATTTATTGATTTGCATACATTGAGTCATCTCTGTGTCCTTGGGATGAATGTCACTTGGTCATGGTGCATAATCTTCATGATTTGCTATATTCTGTTTGCTAGTATCTTATTGAGGATTTTTATGTCTCTCTTCATTAGGGAGATTTGCCTATAATTCTCTTTTTTGGTTGTGTCCTTTGGTTTTGGTATTAGGGTGATGCTTGCTTCAAGAATGAATTTGGGAATATTTCTTCCCTTTAAATTTTGTTAAAGAGTTTGAGGAGTAATGGCATAAAATTTTCTCTAAATTTCTTATTGAATTCAGCAGTGGATACGTAAGACCTAGGCTTTTCTATGTTGGTAGGTTTTTTATTACATCTGATAATGGTTTATTTAGAATTTTTATATCTTCTTGATTCAGTTTTGGATCTAGGAATCTGCCCATTTGTTCTTTGTGTTTTCCAATCTTATTAGAATAGAAGTTCTTAAAGTAGGTATTGATGATCTTCTGGATTTCCTGTTGTAATTTCACCCTTTTCATTCCTAAGACTTTTTGTTCCTTTGTTGGATAAGGCTGGCTAATGGCTTGTAAATTTTACTTAATCTCTCAGAAAACCAACTCTTGAATTCATTGATTCTTTCTATTGTTTCTTAGTATCCATTGCATTAATTTCTGCTCTGATATTTATAATTTCCTACCTTGTACAAGCTTGGGCTTGACTTGCTTTTATTTTTCTAGAAGCTTAAGGTTCAACATTAGGTTGATTATTTGAGGTTGCTCTATTTTTCGGAAATGAGAATTCACCTATAGGACTGATTTCCTTGCATGCTCTCAAGGTCCACTATGTTATACTGGCATTATCATTTAATTGTAGAAACTGTCTAATTTTATGTGTGACTCATTGTGTCATGGTTTATGTCTGTGTCCCCCAGGCCTCATGAGTTTGCATTGTCTATTTGTGATTGGTTTATTGTCTAGTGCTTGGATTGATGGTGTCAGTGCTCCATCCACATAGGGCTGGAGCCAGGATGTGATGTAATGGCAGAAGAAAGTGTGTCTTGCTCTTTGCTGGTTTGAGCTTGCTGTTGGCAGCTGCCATGAACGGCAGCCCCGCCATGCCCGCCTGCCTTGGAGTCAACTGAGTGTGGACTGAAACCTCCAAAAACTGTAAGAAATAAACCTTTCCTTTCCCAACTTGGGCTTCAGGTATTTTTTCTCAGAGATGAGCAAAAAGTAACTAAGACAGGAATTTGGTACCAAGTAGTGCGGTCATTTGCTGTGACTATACCTGGCCATGTTTTTCGAGAGGCTTTGGAAATGGCTTGTGGGAGGAGTTTGGAAAGGTTCAGACATGTGGCCTGGATGCACAGAGCTGGAGCAGCTTAGGCTGTTCTGTAGAGGAGATTCTGGTCAGAGCTCAGGAGACCAGAAGGCTGATAGAAAGCCTCATGATAAAGACCAGGCTTGGGAGGTTTCTGCTGGGAAGGACTGCATTGGTCGTTGGACTCCACATGATGTGTGTTATGGCTTGGCAGAAAGTTTGTCTGCATTTTGCTCCTGCCCAGAGACTTTCCCTGAGACTGAGACAAATGGCAATGGACTGATTAACCTTGAAAAAGAAATTAAAAAGCAATCGAATGTTGAGGCTGTGGCGTGGCTATTGTTGGCGGCTTTTAGTGAGCTTTATGTTTCAAATGAAGAGCAAAGAGCCCAGCAGGATAATTCACAATGCTGTGAGTCTGGCCAGCAGGAAAATTCCAGGAAGGCTGTGAATTATAAAGACAGAGTTTAGATTTTGATTGTTGATGGGAAACAGAGAGATAAGAAAGATGGCCCCTGGGCATCCCAGGAAGCGGGTCCCCACCCTGTGCAGCCTTACAGCAAAGGTGAAATAATTTGCTCAGAGAAAAAAGCTATAGAGTGCCATGCTTCAGAATGGTGACAGAGGCCACGTGAGGTTCCAGAATGGCAAAAGAGGCCACGTGAGGTTCCAGAATGGTGACAATGTAGAGAAGCTTTTTATCACAATCAGGCAAACAGAGCCCTGCAATCCAGGCAACTGACCCCTACAGCGAAGAAAGAGAAAAGCCTGGCTACTGCTTCAGCTAGCAGCAAACCTTGGCAGCATCCACAAGGTGCTGATTTTAGGTGCAAGGAAAATGCACGAATTCTGAGGGTAAGACGGCTTCCACCTTGATTGCAAAGGGCCTGGGAGGCCAAGCAGTGTGCCCCTGGGAGGGCAATTTGTGAAGATGTAAGGGTGAAGCCAAAGGTGCAGTGGAGTCCCCAGAAGTTTGGAAAAGACAGGAATGTGGATGATCCAAGGGAAGCTACAAAAAGCAAGCAGAAAAGATTTAAGTGAAAAGCTACAGTAGTTGAAATTGCCAAAAGTGCCGTGGGAGTGGAATCACCCAAGCCTTTTGGAGCTTGCAACCAGATTGCTTCAGATGCTGAGCATGAAACTCTAGGACTTAATGTTTGTCCTGCTGGATGTTGGACTTTCTTTGTTTCTGATGCTTTATATTCCCATTTGTAACTTTTGGAATGGTAATGTTTATTTTGTGCCTTTGCATTTGAGATATGTTTAACCTTGTTTCATTTGTACAGGGGGTACAGTTAAGAGTTTACCATAGATATTGGGACTTAGACTATACAGCATTGCTGAAACTGTTAGGACTTTGACAACTCTTGTGGGTGGACTAAATGTCTTTTGAATAAAGGATGTACATGAATCCTGGGGGCCAGGGGTGGAATGTCACGGTTTATATCTGTGTCCCCAGGCCTCATGAGTTTGCATTGTGCATTTGTGATTGGCTCATGGTCTAGTGCTTGGATTGATGGTGTCAATGCTCCACCCACATGGGGTGGAGCCAGGATGTGGATAGCCAGTTTTTCCAGCACTGTTTATTAAAGAGAATATCATTCTTCCAGTGAACATATTTGGCCCCTTTATCAAAGATAAGGTGGTTGAGTATTTGTAGTTGCGGTTGTATCTTCTAATCTATTCCATTGATCTTTGGCTCTGTTTTGATTCCAGTACCATGTTGATTTTACTACAGGTGCTTTATAGTGTAACTTGAAGTCAGGGATTGTGATGCCTCCTGCCTTTCCTTTACTGCTTAGAATTGCCTTTGCTATTCTAGGTCTCTTCTGGTTCCAGATGAATTTCAGGATTGATTTCTCTAGATCCATGAGGTATGTTGATGGTGTTTTGATTGGGATTGCATTGAATCTGTATAACAGTTTTGGGAGAATGGCTGTGTTCACAATATTTATTGCCCCAATCATTTCTGCAGAATTTCTGTGACTTGCACTGAGGATGCTAAGAGACTGAAAGGTGAAGGTTGAAGTAGGGGTGTTCCGGGGAGAGAGAGAGAGAGATAGATAGATAGAGAGAGAGAGAGAGAGAGAGAGAGAGACGAGGTTGGTTTTGGGATTTTCTGACACACACTGCTGTCTGACCTCGTCTCCTTTGTCTCTTTTCTCAGGTTTCTAAAGGTGCCTGCCTTTTCTCCCCTCCACATAGGTCAAGTTTCCTCCTATTCAAAGTATGATTCTCTTCTCTTCTCTTCTCTTCTCTTCTCTTCTCTTCTCTTCTCTTCTCTTCTCTTCTCTTCTCTTCTCTCTCTCTCTTTCTCTCTCTCTCTCTCTCTCCCTCTCTGTATCTGTGTTTGCAGGTCTTTCACTGAACTTTATCTTCAGCCATTTTATATGGTACATTGAGCCAGGATCTGTCTAAATTGCATGGCTGACATTGAATTTGGAATTCTTTTGTGCAGCCTCCCACAGGTATGTGACATCATACTTTCCGCTGGGTTTTTTTTTTTTTTTCAGGAGGTGCTTGGGATTGAAACTAGGGGTGGGGGCCCTACATCCACAGCCACTTTTATTTTATCTTTTAGACATGTTCTTGAAGTTGCCCAGACGTTCTCAAATGTGCCATCTTCCTACCTCAGCCTCTCCCAGGGCCAGTTTCACAGGAAAGGACACTAGGGCTTCAGAAGCATCTTTTGGAAGGGTTGGCTCAGGCCTCACCCTAAACCTTTCCAGCCAGCATCTGCATTAGTAGAAGACCCAAACTGCTCTCAGCATTACTGTTTGGGAAGCTGTATTCCCAGCCTTTTGGTCCACAGGGCGGAGGAGGGAAGCCTGGGGGTGTAGGGAGGTCATGCAACCTAAGGATCTGATCCCCTTCCTCCTCTCCCCTTGTATCAGTTCCCATCCCTCACTTTACATTTGTACAGCTCTTCCTGGCTCCTGTTACCCCAGAAGCCTCCAGTTTGCATCACGACGATGCCCCAGCTCTGCCTTTCTGCAGCTATCCTTGTCCTCCTAGCCACCTGTGGGCAAGCACCCAAGAGACTCAGACCAGCACCCCTTCTGAGGGTGAGCCCTACCTCTCCACTACAGTGTGGGTCAGTGGGTGAAGCTGAAGGTGTGGGGCTGGGGCTTGGGTGGAGGCAAACCTCTCTCTGGAATTTTCCTGGGAAATTCGGAAGTTTTAACTTGAGAGATATTTTATGATTCAAAACTTCATTATAATCAAATGCTGATCAGACAGCTCTGTCAAACTTGGACTCCAGTTCTGGGACTTTCTCTGTTCCTGACGTTTGGCCCTCCTCCTTAGCCCTGTCCCTCAAATTCACTGTGGTATTATTGCCAGCTTGTGGGAGCAAAAGCCTGGGGTCTAGGGGGATCACAAGGGTGTTAGATGATCCCCTAACACCAAGGAAGGAGACAAGCATTGGTGAAGGGGCAGGGAAGATTTCAGATAGCGCAGCCATGAAGTACAGATGAAGTCATTCCTAAATCTGTCTTCAAGGTGACATTGGAGGTGAGGGTTCAGCAAAACTGTCTGAGGGAAGAGATGTGATCTGTTAATTGCAAATCCCAGAACACGTGTACAGAACAGCTCTCAAAGCCCTGCATGTGGACTCCTCATGAGAACTCACGCAGGTTTTCAACTGGCTGGCGTCGAGTCTGATGTCAGCCTGAGATGTGGGATCCCAGGGCCACCTCTCAGGACTCTTCACGGTAGCTCCCCTGCTTCATCTGGGTGTTCTTTTATCTTGCGTTTCCCTCTTTTACCCGGCCCAGACTTGCTTTCCAGAGAGGTTTTCTCTCTCATCCTTCACTTTACTTTTCCCACTGAATGTTGTCACTGCTTTTTACTTGTTTCATTACATTCTTTGTTTGAAACGTAAAATACTGGAATCTAACTCCAGAAAGAGAGGCAGGCAGCCCAGAACCCCATAACGTTTAATTACAAGTTAGGCACTTTTATAAATGGGCCACCTGATGACACTTTGGTGTAGCCATCCAGGAGAATCAAAGGGCAACAGATTCTGATGACAGACAGGCTTGAGAGAAGTTCTGTGGTTTTGCAACAAAAGGAGAACAATAGCAAGTTTTAGGGAATTTTCATAGGCAGTGGCAAAGTTGTGGTCCAAGGACGCACTTCTAAGTCTATAGGTCTTGGAAGAGCCATTTTTTAAAAATTTTGTTTAAGGAGAAAAAAAGAAAAGAAAAAAACAAAAAGGGTACAAGTTATACAGAATTTCATAAAAAATAAACACTGGGAAATCACTAGTTAATAGATTACATATTGTCATCTTAGAAATAGTTGTTGAAGTTAAAAAATTAAAGCATATAGAGGAGACATTCAAACAGTGAGACTATAAACAGTTCTGTCCAATGATCCAACAAAACTCAGTATTATGGTTATCTATCTTATACAGTTAAATATACATGCAGTTATGTCCTTTAGAGCACTTTCTTTTCCTCTCTTTTGTACAATGACAATTACACATTTTGTGTTTTATTACTCCCACAGTTCTTATTACTTTTTTTTTTGAAGAGAGTAAAACCAAATGTGACGTAACAGGACAGAGTCATTCAAATCAAAGGATGGACATAATACCTAATGTAAAAACAAAATACAAGGTGAACGACAATGGTTACCATAATGCCTCTTGCTATCTTAAAAAGAATTGCCTATATCATCAGTTATAATAAAATTGAACAAAACAGTAAAGAACAAAATCAATAAAACCAAAAAATTGGAGACAGTAGAGGACTTCAAAAGAAGATAATAGTTAACCAGAATGGGTGTCATAATGAATCTTATTGTCTTCACAGTTGTTGCCTATACTTTTGAACTTGGTAATATCAAGCAAAACAGAATAGAGGAAAATCAGTCAAAACAAAATGGTGAGAGCAATACAGGGTTTCAAATCAAGTTAATAGGAAATCAAAGTGGGATACTATAATATATCCTGATATTTCTAATTTATTTTTCCCTTAATTAAAAGGATAAAAATGAAAAAGTAAATAATAAAAAACAGGAGATTGACATAAAAGAGGGCATAACAACAAAACAGCGCAGGTCAAAACATAACCATTTAAGCAAAATAGTGTTTCACCACAAGATAATCTCGACATAAAAGTAGTTACCATAGGGTCTCTTTCTTTGAAATCTTTGAGTATAAATTTGTATACTGTGGCATCAAACATATCAAGACAATGTAAAATCATTCAAGAGAATGACAGTATTATAGGTATTTAGAATCAACTAACAGAAAATGAACAATGTTTTCTGTATAATCTCCTTGTCCATAAAAGTTTTTGTTTATATTATCACATGTAATAAAATCCAATAAGATACAACATGTTAAGACTGATGGAAGAATTTTGTTCTTCCAAAAGTTAAATGGGACTTCAAAACAAGATGATATTAAATCAGCACTAGCTATTATGATGTCTTGTTTTCTCCAAAATAGCTGTTCCTACCATCCAACCTTCTCTGCCTCATTTCTGTTGAGCTCTTTTCCTGTCATTAGTTGTCAGTTTGTCTTCTTCATTTTGCTTTCTGCTCCATTCATTGTGGCCTCTCTGCCACTGTTTCTGGAATCTTGGTATTTTTCTTTTTTAGAATATCCTGCAGTATACTCTGTAGAGCTGAATTGGTGATTTCAAATTCCCCTAGTTCCTCTTTATCCTGGAAGCACCTTGTTTTTCCATCAATTTCTAGGGATAGTTGTGCAGGATATATCAATCTTGGCTGGAGGTTATCTTTCAAAGCTTGAATTATTTCCCCCCATGCTCTTCGTGATTTTTAAAAAAATTTTATTAAAAAGGAAAAAGAGAAAAAACAAAACAAAACAAAGTGGTGTAAGGGTACAAGTAATACAGAACTACAAAAAAAAAAACCAGTAAGAAATCACCAGTTAATAGATTATATATTTTCATCTTAGAGATAGTTGCTCAAATCACAGTATCAAAGCATACAAAGTGGACATTCAAACAGTGAGACTGCAAACAGTTGTGTTCAATGATCCAACCAAAAACATTGATATGGCCAGCTATTTAACACCCCTAAACACTCTTGCTGTTGTATCTTTAGAGCTCTTTATTTCCCTCTCTTTTTTACAACAAAATTTACACATTTTGGGTTTTATTACTCCTTAGTTCTTATTACTTTTGGGGGGGGGAGAGAATAAATCAAATATGGCAAAACAAAGCTGTCAGTCAAAACCAAGGATAGACATACCACATGATGTAAAACAGAGTACAAGGTTATCAACAATGGTTATCAACAATGTCTCTTGTTTCCTTAAAAAGAATTGTCTATCTCATTAGATATTATAAAGTTGAACAAAACCGTAGAGAACAAGACCAATAAAACTTGAGCATTGTGAACATCACAGGTCTTCCAAAGGAGACAATAGTCAAACCAGAATGGGCATCTTAGTGAATCTTATTGCCTTCAAAGTAGTTGCCTATATCCTCAAACTTGATAGTATTATACAGAATGGAACAGAGTCTAATCAGTCAAAACAAGATCGTGGGAGTATTACAGGACTTCAAAACAAGTTAATAGGAAATCAAAAAAAGTTAGTATTATATATCCTGATAATTTTTAAAATTTTTCCCCTTAATTAAAAAAACATAAAAAATAACTAAATAATTTTTTTAATGAATAAGGGAGAGATTGAGATAAAACAGGACATAACAATATAACAATACTGGGTGTTCTGGAGTTTGGTGCATATATATTTAAGATAGTTATCTCTTCCTTTTGGAGTTTTCCCCTTATGAGTATGTAGTGGCCTTCTTTGTCCTTTATGGTCATTGTTGCTTTAAAGTTCGTGTTGTCTGCAAACAGAATGGCTACTCTTGCCTTTTTTTTGGATTCCTGCTGCATGAAGTATTGTTTTCCATCCTTTGACTTTCAGTCTGTGAGTATCCTTCTGGGTTAGATGGGTTTCCTGTAAATAGCATATGGTTGGATTTTGTTTCTTGATCCATTCTGCTAGTCTGTTTCTTTTGATTGGTGCATTGAGACCATTTACATTAATGGTTATTACTGTTAAATGCTGGTTTATTGTAGGAATGTTATCTTTCTTCTGTTGCATCTTTATCTTTCTGTGCTGTTTAATTATTTGCTTTGCTTAGTGGTTTTTTCCTTTGTGTATCTAAACTGTCTTTCAATATTTTTTCCAGGGTTGGTTTGGTGTTCATGAAGTTCTTCAGCTTTTCTTTGTCATGGAAGTGTTGTATTTCACCATCAATTTTGAATGATAGTTTTTCAGGGTACATCAGTCTAGGTTGGAAATCATTTTGCTTTAGGATCTGGAATACTTCACTCCATGCTCTTCTTGACTTTATTGTTTGTGCTGAGAAGTCTGCTGTAATTCTGCTAGGTTTTCCTTTATAAGTGATCTGTCTTTCCTCTCTGACATCTTTTAATAATCTATTCTTGTGTTGGATTTCTGGGATGGTGATTATTATATGTCTGGGTGTTATGACTATTTGGAGTTCTATATGCTTCACTGATCCTGATGTCGGTTTCTGATCTTATGCTTGGGAAATTTTCAGCTATTACTTCTCTAAATATCCTCTTGACATCCTTTATGTTGTCTCCTTCTTTTTCATTAATCTCTATCATTCTTATGTTATTTTTCTTTGCATCATCTTGCAGTTGTTGAATTGTTTCCTGATTCCTTGTTATTTTTAAAAGATCTTTCCTTTCCTGTTCACTAGCTGCAATCCTGTCTTCAAGGTCTGACATTCTATCTTCACTTTCATTATGGCAGTTTTTATAACTTTCAGTGGAGTTTTTCATTTCCTGTATATCTCTGTGCATCTGGATTATGTGTTCTGTTTGTTTCTTATATTGCTCATCTAGGGATTCTATCTTTTTGTTTAGGTCCTCCAATTTTTTATCTGTGTTTTCTTTAGGTATATTCAGATTCTCTTTCATTTCTTTTATCATTTCTTCTTTTACCTTGGAGATTATTTTGAGTTGCATTTCTTTAAAGCTTCCTGGAGTTTCTTGTTAATTTCAGTAGCTATTATGTCCAATATTTGAGGTGAATGGCATATATTTTCTTCTATGTACATTGCTCCTAGGGTTTCTTGAGATGGGCTGGAGGTTTGAGGTTGTAATTTGGTCTTTCAATTTGTCATTTTCCTATATTTCTGTGTTTCAAATGTTATTTGAAAACTTCCTCAGGGTCTGTTGGAAATCCCCTTCTATGTTTGCAGCTCCTGAGACTCTGGCACCCCGTTACCCCAAGCCATTGGGCCTGCAGAACCAATGATCCTCCTCTGCCTGTTCAGAACTCTGCAGTTCCAGATAAGCTGGGCCTCAGGGACACTGTGTGCCCACCTGCCCGTTGGAAGCTCCACAGCTCTCCAAGTGCAGCTGGGATGCGGAGGTGGATATAGATGCCTCAAACCCACCTCTCAACTTCACTGCACCCAGAAGCCTGGAGGGACCCGAACAGTCTGGGCTTTGGGCAGAGTGCGCTGAGCACTCACCACAGACTGCAGGGTCTATGGAACCTGCGATGCTCCACTGCCCACTGATATATCCACAGTCCTCCAGACACACAGGGAGGCTGATACAGGCGCCCCAGATCTGCCCAGCCCCTCCTCTGCACCCCGATGGTGAGGTGCGGAAGTCCCAAACAGGCTGGGCTCTGGGGATAGCGTGGGACCGCCCACCTGTTGGAAGTTCCACTGTTCTCCAAGTGCAGCCAGGATGGGGAGGCGGATATAGAGGCCTCAAACCCACTTTTCCACTTCACTGCACCCGGAAGCCTGGAGGGTCCTGAACAGTCTGGGCTTTGGGAAGAGTGTGCTGAGCACTCACCACAGGCTGCGGTGCCTCTGGAACCTGCGATCCTCCCCTGCTTGCTGAGATATCCATAGTCCTCCAGACACACGGGGAGGCTGATGCCGGTGCCCCAGATCCGCCCAGCACACCGATGGCGAGGTGCGGGAGTCCCAAACAGGCTGGGATCCGGGGATAGCGTGGGCCCGCCCACCTGTTGGAAGCTCCACTGTTCTCCAAGTGCAGCCGGGATGAGGAGGCAGATGTAGAGGCCTCAAATCCACTTCTCCACTTCACTGCCGCTCTTCGTGATTTGATGGCTTGTGCTGAGAAATCTGCTGTAATTCTGATGGGTGTTCCCCTGTAAGTGATCAGTTTCTTGTCTTTGATGGTTTTTAATATTCTGTTCTTATATTGTATTTCTGGAATTTTGATTATTATATGCCTGGGTGTAGCTCTGTTTGGTTGTAGGTGGCTGGGGTCCTGTATGCCTCATACATCTATCTTTACCTTTTGCTAAATTAGGGAAATTCTCTTGGATTATTTCTGTGAATAGCTTTTGTAGTTCATTTGTTTGTGTCCCTACTTCTTCTTTTATGTTCTTAATTCTTAAGTTATAGATGCTCTTATCCCTTGTATTATTGCTGTTTTGTTTTCTTGTTATTTTTAGGAAGTTTTTCACTTCATGCTCCCACCTTACAAATCTGTCCTCCAGTTCAGATAATCTATCCTTAGTTTCTTTCAAGCTGTTATGCCAGCTTTCAATAGATTTTTTAGTTTCCTGGTAATCTCTTTGAACCTGTTTCACATATTCTATGTTTTCTCTATTTTTTCCATCAAACAATTCTCCCTTTTTTTCTGTTCTTCCATTCCACCATCTGCTTTTTCTTGGGTGGTGCTTAGCATTTCTGTAACTATTCTACTTATAGCTTGCTTTATTTCATTAAATACTTCACTTTTGAACTCATCTATGAGGCTCCAGAGATATCGCTTTATATCTATTAGTGCTGTGTCTGATATTGCATGTTTTCTGTTCTCATTCTCCTTTGCATTTACCTTTCCTGGATCAGTGTTCTCAGGATTGGGGACTGAGGACCCTTTCTTATTGCTCCCTCTTCCCATACTTTGTGTTCCTTCCATACAAGCATATGTAGGAGGCCCAGTTTTTTTCTCTTTGTCTGTTACAGTTTGTTTGAATCATGCAGGCTAGGTGTTCCCACCCACTGCAGTGTACTAGGGAGACACAGACCTGGGCAGCCTCTGCTGGGCCTACCCCTCCAGGTCAACCTATTGAAGGCTTCACTGCTAGGGTGCACCACCAGGTGCTGGGACGTGGTTTGGGCTAGCCTACTGGATCTTAGTCCATGGTGTCACCCAGGCCAGGCACTCCCCACCAATCCCACTTGAGAGGGGAATATGTGACTAAAGTCACTGCAGCATCCTGTTCCAGCCAGTCTGTCTGGTCCCAGAATGTCCTGTGTTGGAGCCTCCTAGTCTATGAAAGGGTCCCTGTTCCTCTCACTCACCACAGGCCGATGCAGGGCTCCCCTCCAGTCCCACTTTCAACTCCGTTTGGTTCGCCATTCCTGCTCTCAGGGCTTTTGCATCTCTCACCCTGCTGTGCCAATTGGGACGTAGCAGCAGCAGCAGGAAATTCAAATTGCGGCTTCCAGAGGTGTGGGTTCCAGCTTCCATGCTGAGATTTTATCTGTTCTTGTTATAGCATCAGGACTGCATTTCCAGTTGGTTTCTCTCAGCTTAGTTTGTTCTTGGGTCGACAGGGTATATCTCTCCTTGCTTAGGACTTCTCACACCGCACATTCCTGGATTCTAAGCTGACAATCTCAGAGAGCCTCTGTGGCTGCTGTTATCTGTCTGCCATGTTCTCCCGGAAGTCGGAAGAGCCATTTTTACTTGAGGGGGCAGCTGGGTTCCTATTATGAGGGTCCTTAGAGGAGCAGCCTAGTTTTATGTCATGGGGTAATTGCCCTTTTGGGGGGCATGATCTCCTCAGAAGATTCTTCTTTTCCTGAAACCTTTGATGATTATGGCTTTAAGACTGTGACTAGAAACGTGTAGGTGTTGCTCTGGGGGGTATGGAAATAGAAATTGTAAAGGCTGGCAATTGGGTGTCCCTGCCAATCTTGAAAATTGTTTTGGTTTCTTTTGTGGTGTTCTCTATCTTGAGGGAGGGAAGAAATAGGCTGTTAATATAAGGCAAATCAATCTTGTAATACCGCCACTCCTTAAGTACTTAGTATGCCTGTATGCAGAGCTGAGATTATTCTCATCCAAAGTTTCCAGGTAATAAGGAGACATAAAATGAAGGAAAGGATTCTAAGTTTTAGTTGCTTTTGGTTATCTATTGGCCATCTGCAGTCCAGCCTGTGGGTCCTTGTTAAAACAGTAAAATATACATATCTTTTCTTTGTACTCTAACTCTGGAAACCAACTGAGGAACCCTGGCCATTTTCTGTCTTGTGAATGCTAATGATACAGCTGAAGGGAGCTGTGGTCAGGAGTGTTGTCAGAGAAAAGAATCAGGTGATGGAAATTTAGATGTTTCCTTCCTATCCCTGCCCTCCAGGGAAGAGAGTGGGCCACTGAGACTGCGTTCAATCACCAAAGGTCAACATTTGAATAATTATGTCTATTAATTATGCCTCATAGAAACTCCCTAATTGGTCAGTTTGGATCCCTTCCAGGTTGGTGATTGCATCTATGTTCTCACACTCATCCCCCAGGCCATTCTGCTTCCCCATGCATCTTTTTATTTGGGCTCTCACTGAGTTGTGTTCTTTATAATAAACACAATGGTATGCAAAGAGCCTGCTTGGGTTCTATGAATCACTGCAGAGAGTCACCAAAGTTATGATGGGTGGTAGAACCTAAATATTTATTTTATCTCAGTCAGGATTGTAAGTAGCCCCTGGGTCTAGTAGCTGGTGTCTCATGAAACAGCTAACTTGCAGCGATTAAATTTTTTACCTAAAGTGGCAGAGTTGTTGAGGGTCATCCTAAGAGACTTTAGAGAACATGTGTGGTGGATTAACTGATGGGCAATTTGTAACACCCAGCAGAACTGAATCAGTGTATGGAAGGCCCTTCTGAGGATTGTGGCCAACAGTATGAAAGGAGAACTGGAGGGGAAGGTGGGGTGCTGTGGATCCTTCTGTAGGAGCTCCTCACGCTGCCTTTCCTGATCTGAGCTCAGTTGTTGCCATCATCAGTTAGACCCTCACTGTTACTGATGATGGCTGCAGTTCTCTTTGGGGAGCTCTGGTCCTTACTTTGAACCTCACTTCCTAGCTCCAGGGCAGATCCCTCAGCTGCTGGCACAGATCTTTCATCCCACCAGCACAGACTTTCTGGCTTCCACTACTGACCCTTGGGCCTTCTCAGTGCAGATCCTTGAGGCAGACTTGCATGAGATATTGTCATGGACTCTAGGCCTCCAGTTGGACTCGTGGAGAACATTGCCATGCATTCTAGGCCTTCAACTAGACTTCTACAAGACATTGCCATGGGATTCAAGTCCTCAGCTGGATTCTTTGGGTCTCTACTGTGTGGAGAGATCTCCTGAACTCTTGCATTTGACTCTTACGGTGAATGTTATAAAATAATCCTGTAAACTATGTGTTCTGTATTAAATTTTTCCTTTGTAAACACTTACTACAACATGTAGTCTAGGGGTTTTCATAAGCTTCTGGACCAATAAGGTATCAGGGTGGGTAGGGGTAGAATGATAGACTTGGAGCTGGTGAGAATGCCAAGGATATTGGCTGTGCCTACCAGGTTTAATTTAAAAGTAAATTCTGCTGCTACAAAGGATTGACTTTTTCCTAGCATGTATTCTAGTCTTTCAAAAAAAATGTTATCACCAGATACAGTACATTTTTAAAATTCTGCAATACACTATAATCATTTTCCAATGGTTATAAATATTTTTCTAAAATGTTATTTACTAATATGCAAACTATTTAACTACAAAAGGAATACATGCTTATTATATTTAGTTAAGGGATATGATAATGTCTAAAGAAAGTTTTAAGACTACCCTCAAAATTCCATTATTCTGGTGCATACAAGGTAGCTGAAGGTAAAAACAGGTATGTTTCTTTTGTGTCTTCCTCAATGACAGCATGGTTTGTTAAGGCCTTTTTAAAAAATAATAGAAATAGATAAAGAGTATATCCAACATCCAGCTTCAACCATTGCTGATATGTGGAGAATATTGTATGTGTATTTCTTTCTCCTTTTTTTTTTTGGTTGGAGGCTTAAAGATCAAATCTCAGATATCATCCTAATTAATCCATAAATACCTAAATGAGAATATATTTTTCACATTATCACCATATAAATGTCATACCTAACACATTACAGTATCCTAGAAAGCAAGCAATCAAATGAAGGTTTCATATTTCTAAACCCCTCCACTGGTCCCTATTCTCCACTACTGGATATATCAGTTGTTTCTGTTGCTTGCTGTGTAGACCACTGTATGACCATATTCCTTGCTGGTCATGGACAATTCTGTCCCTGCAGTCCTGTGACTTACCTGCTTCCTGGAGCCTCCTACTCTGGTCCCTGCAGGTCAGTCAGTATACTTTAGGTTCTTCTTCAACACCAGCTGCAGGGTCTGCAAGACCTTTGCATATGGTGGCTGCAGAGGGAATCAGAACCACTTCCTATTTGATGAAGAATGCACCAGAATCTGTTGGTGGACATTCAGGGACCTGGGTAAGGATAGGGTTGGAAGAAGGGAAGGCCTGGGAGAAGGGATGGAGCCCAGGGGCCTCACACACATCACACCTGCACAGTGGCTTTAAAGTTGAAGTTACCCTAACTTCTGAAGAGGGAAGTGTCACGTGTCCTGTGAAACACACACTTAGCACATCCTCCTCAGGCAGTTTGGCAGAAGGTCACAATGACAAGTGACCTTAAGATAATTTGAGATATTTCAGCTACTTCCCTTTTCTGAATGGGAGCTCTGAGGCAGCCACTGCAGTGTTCCTGAGCCTTCACCATCTGGGCTTGGTGAATTCACTTCTTATTTGTCTTTTCCTTGGCTATAGGGAGGAGCACAGTGGTCATTTGTGGAATGATACAGGGTCTACCAGGGCATGCAAGGTTCAGGTCAAGGTTACCAACAATGACAGCCAGCAAGTTCTGTTCTTTCATAGGGATGCTAACAGTTGATCCACATATGCTTGATGCTGGGTGCTGTGCTTGTGTGAGGTACTCAATTCTGAGGTTCATCAGGGCTGGACTGCATTCTTCCCTACTTCCTTCTCACTCTGGCCTTCCCAGCAGAGTCCGCCTCCCCTCCCTTAGCTTCACTTATTTCAGCACTGTCTTATATAGTGCACTCTAAGTACCACAAAAACAAAAACCATGTGCTTTGGCTTTTGTACATCTTCCCCAGTGCTTAGCAGAATTCCAAAGGAGACAGCCCATAAATATTTGTGGAATGAATGAACGAATGAATGAGCTTATCTTCTGTTCACTGCACGCACAATAGCCATGATTAAAGCCAGGATCAAGGCCTGACCCTCACCCTCACCTTAATCTTCTACGTTGCCCTCACTAGGATGACAGAGGTGGGGTTGCTGGCATTTGGCTCTGAGAAACACCCATATTGAACAGTGGTAGAAAGGTTGTTATAGTGACAGTGCTCCCTACAACCCTGTGAGTACTCTCTCTCTGTCTCTGTCTCTTTTTGTCTGTCTGTCTCTCTGTGTATCTCCCTCTCCCACTCCCTCACCCTCCTTCCTGGTACTAAAGATCAAATATCAAATGTAAGACCTTGACCACACTAGGCAAATGCTGGCCCACTAAACTATATTCCTAGCCTAGCTCCATTTATTCATCTTTTATTTGACTAACCAGAGTACATTCTGTTTTTAGTAACTATAAACCTTAAATGGCACCATCCTCCAACATGGTATCATTTACCCCTGTTCTGCAGGGTACAGGCACTTTTCTTTTTTTATATTCAGGCTGTGCTTTACCAGCTATAGGAAGCAAAGGTAGGATGGCAATATCTTTCTCTTGATGGCTACACAAAACCTGGGTGAGCTTTCACTGTTACAGTATTTCATCATTTGTTTTTGGGTACAGTCAGATTTGAGAGCAGGTTGTTCTCCTGGACTGTTTTACCAGGTTTTTTGTTTTTTGTTTGCTTGGGTGTGTGTGTGTGTGTGCGTGCGTGTGTGTGTGTGTGTGTGTGCGTGTGTGTGCGTGTGTGTGTGTGTGTGTGTTAGGAGGATGGGGAAGGTGTGTGACAGAAATGTTTCTTTTATGACAACAGCAGCTACTCATGTACTGAGTGATGACAGGTAACAGGCTTGGATAAGAATCTATCAAGTTCTGTCCTAGATCCCCAATCTCCCAAATGAGTGTACGGTGGTTAAATATAAAGAGACAAATTGTATGATTTTCAGAGTTCCAAGAGGGTCAAAACCCTTTAATTAAGCTTGAAGCTTCGAGGGTAAAGACAAAGGATTCTCTGGATCAGTCCACTTATTTTAGGACCAAGGACAAAGGGCAGAGAGACTGAGGAAAGTGCCGGCAATGAGCAGGACCTTGGGAGTCACTTCAAGGACATCTCCAAGTCATGAATCAAGTCAACTAGTAGCACTGTCTTATCATGAAGACATGGTAGAAGTGAGACTATAGGAGTAATCTTTGCAGCTGCAGTCTCTACCTAGTTAATTGGGGTTGGAGTCAAGTGTCCACAGCTGTGGCCTTATCTTGCCCTTTGAGGTATCTCTGGCCTCACAGGCTACTACAGGCCTCAGCCAGGACCAGTGATTCATAGAGGTCCACTTACTATGAATCAGCTCCTGTTGCCAGGCAAGGGGCCTAGGCCTAGGACAGACTCACAGATAAACATAGAAAGCCAATTAGTAAAATTTAAATCCTGCTCAGAGCCACTTCATAGTGTTCTCCAACAAGAATCCATTAAAAAAAACCTCTCAACAGACACTATCTGGAGGTCTTCCAACAGAAGGCTAATCTCAGAAATGAAGATATTTTAGATAAGAAGACAAAATTAACTAGGAACTAGAGAGAGAGAGGCTGTTAAGGCAGATCATACCCCCTGGCCCATTGGTATCAGCAGCCATAGTGCAAATACCATCATTCATGATGCCTCTGATTTTAAAAGGTGGATCTGGTTCACTTACAATGATCTACAGTATCAAGTATCTCAGAGTCCCTGGTGCAGAAGGTTAGATGTACTGGGTATATCTTCTTTTACATGGATAATGAGATCTTTGAAGAGCTGTTGATAAGGGGAAGACTTCTCAGTCTCTCACTACATTGCCTCCTTGCACAAATCTCGTTGGTTGCCTCACTTACTGCCACTCCCTCTATGCAAGGAGAATTCCAAACTCTAAAGAGTTTAATCTAAAGCCAAAGTTCATACAAATGTTTATGGGGAAAAATTTCCCACCACTGATGTGTGTTTAAGTCCTGTAGCTTTGGCTGAGAGCATTCTTCTCTCTACAGTAAAAGTGTGCGTTCCACATTCTGCTGAAGTGGAGTTAATAGTGTGCTCATTATTAGCATTAGAAGCATAAGTGATAATTCTAGAAATGCAGCATTATGAGTTCCACTGCCCCACTGCCCCAGGAACTTGAGGCAGAGAGCAACAATCCGATGAATTCTGATGCTTGATAAAATTAAAGGACTCCTATAGTTTGTGGAGTATTTTGGTTATTTTGCTATTATATCTTTGAATTTCTTGTTTTGGAAAAGATCTTGACTGCATTTTGGGTATGTTTTTCTTTGTGAATATACTAAAAAGACATGCAAAAAAAATCACCTTTTGCTGATTGTGGGGAGAGGCCGAACCAGCCCCACATTTGGGGCTGGAGCAAGGCCAGTCCTGAGAATATGGAGCACCAGGATTGAACCACGTGAACAAATTGTTAGGACTGGAGCGAAGCCAGTCCTGGGAACACAGACTTGTAAACAAGTTGACCTCCTGCTCCGTTGCCTATCAGCAAGTATCTGGCCCCTGGGGTTCTTCCCTGTTAACTACAGCACAAGTAGCTCTGAGAACATTTTTCTTTCCATGCTCTCAGAAAAGCATGAGACATTGCATTTTCAACTCCATGCTTCCTCCCTTTTTACATTATATAAATAAAGACGCGGGGCCAGGATGCGGTCACCACCTATCAGAGAGCTGAGTTCCACCTGGCCTCAGCTTTCCTTTTCCTATGTATCTTGTCTTTTCTTAACCTCCTATCGCCCCTTCTCAGGACCCCGTGGGTGTCAAGGGACATAGAAGCTGATCATACTCAGTGGTTTGGTAGAACAGAATCATTACAGTGATCCTGACAACTATATCCAGGTAGATACTGGCAGAAAACATTTAAAGAAGCTGATAACTTTTGGATTTTCATCTAAACAACACAATATCTAGCAAAGTCTCCAAATTGCTTGCTGAAACCTTCGTTTTTCTCAATACCCAGAATGGCTGTATATTCTCAGATTCTGATCTTAAAAATGGAGAAGTTGATTTACTCTGAGGATGACCAGGTGACCTTTGCAAACCAGACCCCACCCCTAGATTATGGCTCCCAGACATCATCTTTTCCAAGCACTCTGCTCACTTATGTCTTTTCCAACCCTCCTGTCAGAGGCCAAGGTGAATACTAAACTTCACAGGTTCACAGGTTCAGTGACTAGACCAGGGCCCTAGTCTATGGTCTGAGCCAAGAATCTTCTCTTTCATTTCTTGGAATAAGTGGAACTGCATTATATCTGGAGGTGGGACTACTCAAACTGGAGAGTTTTCTGGGATCTGTCTCCTAAGTCAGTACTCCTGTCTCCCACCCCAGGATTATGTCTTCAGCCTTATCTACTGCTGACTCGAATCCAGGAGACCTTGGACTGGTGAGTGATTTCTTGAGAGGTGTCAGTTTCCCCATCTGAAAATAAGTGGCCTGGAAACATGTCCTTAAGAGAGAACAGAGGAACTGCTCTCCATTCTATTGGTTCCCACTTAGAGCCTGTCAATTGTCTCAACATTCCAGGCAGGAAAACAATTGTCTATTGGTTCATTTATATAATTTTAAAATCATGAGATCATTGTTTTATATGAATAATCATGTTTATTTAAAGCACCAAGTTACATTGAATAGCACAAACAAGAAGCACCGACTCCTCTTGATACCTTTCACGCTCAGTGTGGCTAGCTCTGCCCCTTCTTTTTTTTACTTTAATAGCCAGACAATTATGGGGTAGCTTGCCTCTAAAGGTGGCTTGCCAACTAAACATTACCAGGTTCTGGGTTGCTCACCTCTTCTGGAGTTAGATCCCGGATTCTTCTTGTCCCAAAAGAACTGAACAAAATGACCAAAAAAGTAAAGCTTATTCAAGAAGCAAAAATGAAGAGCACGGGAGAAACTGGCTCTGCAGAGTGAGCTTGGGCTGAGTAAAGAGAAAAAGAGGTAAAAGCAAAAATAAAAGTATACGCTGCATGTAAGAAATAGTGTGTGCCATTGTGGAAAGTTAGGATAGCACTGCTCCTGCTGGCCACCTTTCTTTTATGCTGTCCAAATCTTGAGGAAATTCAGAACTTCTACATGCACATCCCAAGAGGCAGTGCAGGGATCCCATGCCTCAGGCTGAGGTGAGGTCTAAACATTCCTATTGAAAACCTGCTAGAGTTCTCACGAAGAGTCTCTGTACAGGGCTATGGGACTGTTCTGCTCGGGTGTGCAGGATCTTATAGTTAACAGGTCATGCCTACTTCCTCAGCCAGTTTTGCAGGCCCTAATCTCCTGTCCCAGAACAGCCCACCCTTTTTTGACTTAGAGTCTGTTTGGATAGGTTATTTTCCTGAAAATGATGTATAAAAAGCATTTATATAAGCAAACTGGTGTTATAAAGGTAAGACCAGGATACTCAGGAATAATGGAATTCTTTTAGATTGGGGCTCAGGACAGTCTCTAAGAGGCAGCGGCCTTCAAACTGAGCACAATGCAGAAACAGGAATGTAGAAGGAAGAGACCCAGTGTGGCCTCACGAGGTGAGGAAGGCAGATGTGCCTTACACTGCAGGAACAGAATGCAAATTTTGCATGCAAACCCAAAATGAGTAACAGACAGAGTTTGTTTATGCTGGAGTAGCGAGGGACTGCAATCAAGGTTACACATACTACACCGACTGACAGGTCTGTAGAAGCTTCATCTGTGTTGGAGCAAAGTTGGTGACAGCCTTGCTGCAGAAAGTGGTTAAGTCATCCATGGAGAGCCACTATCAGGCCAGTGTCCTTGTGCTAGGACGCTTCTGTGGCGCACTCAAGGAGGCTGTCTGGAATCCCACGGTCCCCAGGAGTCCTTGCATAGCTCCCCTCACGGCCATACTAGCATGAGGGCCCTTCCTTCCTGGGCTCCCAACTCGAGAATTAGGGTTTGACATTGATGCTGCATTTTGATACTAACTTCTACTCGCATTGAGAAGAAGCGCTTTTAGGCGAGTGGAGTCATGATGAATTTCTCTTTCTTCTCCCAGTTAGTTTATACTTAAGGATAATATGTATACAAGAAAGTACACAGAAATGTAGGACTCGATTTTGCAGAACATTAACAGCGCCCATCCGTCCAAGAAACCCTATCTTCACTTCTAAATGTTTGCCCTTTTAAACACACTATGTACAAGTGAAATCATACAGTGGGCACTCTTTCATCCGTGTTCTTTTCTCTTTTCTTTCTCTTTTCAGACAGGGTCTCACTGTGTAGTTCGGGGTGGCCTGGACTCACTATATAGCCAAGGCTGGCCTCAAACTCCTGGCGATCCTCCTGCCTCAGCCTCCCAAATCCTGAGATTACAGGAACATGGCCACCACACCTGGCTCTCTCTTTCACTCTTTTTTTTTTTTTTTTAAAGAAAAGTCTCCCTATGCAATGCAAGCAGGCTTCAACTTCGTGGGAATCATCCTGCATCAGTCACCTGAGTGCTAAAGCACAGGGATTGATCAAGATGAAATTCCTCAGCTTGATCGAATGATTAGTCCCATTAGGCCATAATACATAAAGAAAAGAGGGTTCTTAGCATCTCACCTCCACGGAAAACTCAGGACCCAAGATCTATTTAGCGAGGTGAGGGCGGGGCCACAAGCGCGCTAGGATCAACTGCGGCTGCGCGCGCAGTCGCAGTCCGTCCGCGCCCACGTGACACGCGCGCACTCTATCATGGCGACCAGGCTGTTCGGCTTGCGCGCTCACAGCCTTTTGTCAGCCACAGCGAAGCGAGGGCTCTGTGGTGCCCGAGTTCACTGGGAATCCAGCTCCTCCAGGGTTGTGGTCACTCCAGCCACTGTGCCCGGAAAGCTGGCTCCAGAACCTGCCATGCAATGGCAGGAGGACCCAGAAGCCAAGGAAGAAAGCTTGTACGAGAAGAACCCAAACTCCCATGGCTTCCACCAGGACCCGGTCCTGGATGTCTGGAACATGCGCGTTGTCTTCTTCTTTGGCTTCTCCATTGTTCTCGTCTTTGGGACCACCTTTGTGGCTTACCTGCCTGACTACAGGATGCACGGGTGGGCCCGCCGAGAGGCAGAGAGGCTGGTGAAATGCCGAGAGGCCAACGGCCTGCCCCTCATGGACTCAAACTGCTTTGACCCTAGCAAGGTCCAGCTGCCAACTGATGACTGACCAGGTAGGCCGCAAGGACAGCCACCCCCCCCCCCCCGGCCCTCCATTCTGCTCACTCCTCAGAGCACATACCTAAAGGGACTGAAAAATTTAAAAACTTTTTTTTTTTTTTTTTTTGTCTTTTTCCTTTTTATTGGTACAGGGGATCGAACTTTTTCCAGTTTTTAAAGAGTGCTGGAATTACAAGTCTTTACCACCATGCCCCTCTCTATTTTGGTTCTTAAATTTAACATTTTGCTCTTGCTGTTCATCCATTAATTACGTGGAGTTGTAGGTCATATTTACAATTTTAAAACATCACATTGGTTGCATCACAGAGAATTAGGAATTTAATATTAATTTAAATTAATTAAGAATCTGAAGAAAATCCAAACCAGATTTTAAAAAAAACATTGAGCAAACAGATGTTGCCAGACTCTTGATAGCCTTTGTTCATTATTGTGGTTCTAGAATTTGTCCACTTTTTTCCAAAAAAGAAAATTCTTGAAAAGGAAAAAAGTCTTCTAATGTTAAATTTGCAGTGTTCTCTACAGTTTGAAAAATGATTTAAAATGGTTTTCTACTTTCATCTCACAGTGGCAGTAGCATTTCCATTTTCCATAAGAAGAAACAAATCAGGAAGGCAGGGAAGGATGCCCAGTTCAAATTGACTATTAGAACTACCCCAGGAGTCATAATCTAGCCACCACTTGAAAAAGGAATGTTGGATGCTTACTAGCTCTGGATAGTACAGGCAGGTATGAGCCCCTTCCCAAACTCAGGCAGCTCCACCCCACCCTATTAATGGGTCCATGTTTCCCCACTGGGAGATAACACCCATCCCTGAGCACTTTCAGTGAGGGACTTTCCAGTTTGTGGCCCCTAGAGCAGCATCTAGAAGTTTGGGACAGAAGCCCAGTGGTTTTTCCATGCCCTGCTAAGTGTGAACCAAGACTTGGTTTAGCTTAGCCATGTGGTAGAGTCTGGAATGGGAGTTTCCCTTCCTGTATCTAGTAGTCTATATTGATGGGAGCTTCTCTATCTCTGCAAGATGCAATCTTGAGACCTACCAGAAGAATCAGTGTTTGTGGGATGATCACCAATGGTTTTGTCTCCACCACAGGGTAGTGTGGGCTTGGGTCAGACATCTTTCTTCTCTGAAGCCTTGGTTTCCCATGGCAGGAATACCACCCTGCTCATCCATGGCTGATTCATTGGCAGCTCCCTTAAACTCATGACAAGGAAAGGAGATTTGTTTTGTCTTATCTGTCTGGGTTCCTGTGACCTCAGAAGACACGCAGGTAAAGTCTGGGGCTTCTTCTCCCAATCTGGCTTCATCCTGTTTCTACATCTGGCCTGTAAAGAAATGGGAAAATCCTTGTATGAGGGTTGGGGCCAGATTCAAACCTTGCTACTGGGAGCTTGATGTGATAGTGGTGATGGAATGTGAATTCAGCATTTACTCTTCAGAGGGCTCTGCATTCTTAAGTCTGAATTACTCTATGAAATGGCTATTGAATTGGCAAGCAGTGTCATTTTACAGACCAGGTGACTTTTTATCAATGTTTTAGGGCAAACTCTACTCTGATGCTCCCAACAGGCTAGACTAGGTCTCATGTCCCTTAATGCTGATTCAGGAGGCAAGAAATGGTGAAGGGCAGGAGCTTTAATGAGCATGCCCACGCTGGGCAGCACTGATGAACATATTCAAGACTTGTCTTTGGAAGGTTAACAGACTCTTTGGGGTTTTACAGAAAAGGGGAACAAAAGCAACTTTTGAGAATCTTAAAGGTAGCTGGGTGGGGGCACCGTCATAAAGGTCATTCTCACTGATTTGTACACATAGTGCTGGATAGTCCAAACATCTTGGAATCAAGGCAGACATGCTTTGAGGGTAGGAGTAGAGTATTCCAAGAGACATAAAGGTGGAGGTTCAGGGAAAAGGGAATTCCAGTGGGAGAGGGATTTTGAGGTTCCTAGAGACTCACATCTTCCCAATTTGTCTCTTTTGCTGCATTTGGTGGGATCCTTCAAGGCTCTTGACCTTCCCCAGTTTATAATCAGGAGATGCTCTCTCTCTGCTTCTACCTCTTTGTTCACACAGATGAGGTTTTTTTGTAGTCTGTCTAGTTAAAGTATGACTCTGTGGCCTGTTTTTTTTCCCCTCCCTTCCTTCCAACCAAACCAAATTTTAAAAGAAACATTTTGCCAGACTTTTGGTAGGCTTTGTTCATTATTGTGGCTTAAGAATTTTCCTACCTCTTTTTTTGAAAAAGAGAAAATTAAATTCTTAAAAAATAAAAAAAAGTCCTTCCACACTCCTCCCTCTGCTCCTTCCATTTCCTTCCTTCCTTCTTTCTTTCTTTCTCTCTCTCTTTTTCTTTTTTTTCTTTCTTTCTCTTTCTCTTTTCTTTTTTTCTTTCTCTACCTCTCTGTCTCTTTATTTCTTTGTTTTTTCCTTTCTTCCATCTTCCTTTTTGAGAGAAGGCAGTGTCCCACTATGTAGTTCATGCTTGTTTTACACTTACTTTGTAGCCCAGGCTGGCCTCAACCTTGTACCAATCAACTCTCCTGCCCCCGCCTCCCAAGTGCTGCTATAATTGGCATATGCCACCACGCGTAGCTCTCGTTTGTTTTTTGGTGGGACAAAGGATCGAACCTAGGACTAATGTATATCCTTGGCCTTTTTCAAATATAAGTGAATATGGGCTGGGGATATAGCTCAGCAGCACAGTTCCTTCCTGTCAGGTGTGAGGTTGTGAGTTTGATCCTCAGTATCAAAAAAATAAAAAATTAATAAGCATCTAGTTGACTTAGTACTAGCTCAAAATAAGACTAAAGCACTTTTTAAAAAATGTAAGTGAGTATAAGTAACAAAAAATCATGTATACTTAAGGTATGCAGCATCTGGTTTTGAAATACAAGTAGATTGTCAAATTACTATAAATAAGGTCATTAACATATCTATCACTTCCTGTACTTTTATCAATTCTTAATTTCCTCTGTTTAGAGGTATTTTATAATAGGCCCAGTCAGAAAGTCTTAAAAGAGAAACAGAAATGTACTCAGCATCTCACACTCAGAGATTAAAACCTTTCTGATAATTTCTTAGTATCTCTGTATGTAGAGATACCAAGTGTTACATTGACACAGTTTTGAAAATTAAAATTTGACAATGTTGATACTGTTTTGTAACCTGCTGATTCACTTAATGGAGTATAGTGGACAGCTTTTTCATCTCTGTAAATTTATATCCGTATCACATTCTTTTAATGAAATAATTGGTAACTTTTTTACCCATCCCTCCATAACTGGATGGAGTCTGAGAGGGTCCCCAGAGTGGAGATGGGGAGCCTTGACTTACCCCATTCACAGAGCAGATTGCAGGGTAGGTGATTTCCATCACACAAAGTTTTTGGATGTGTCAGTAAGAGTAACAAAGTGGTTTATTAGGTACAATTTTAAAAGTACACACTCAAACTGAGTGCAGGCTTAGAGATACCATGGGTCTGAGATTGGGTGTATTTTGAGTTTTTTGGGGGTAGAAACCTGTGGAACTTGTGAATCTACGGAAAAAAAGAGATTAAATTTTCAGATGAAAGGCAACGGCTCTTTCTGCAGGAGAAAGGTAAAGGCCCATTTATAACAATCTGTAGTGGAATGGTAGTTCTGTAGCCTGTCCCGAGGGGAAAGGCCCGTTTTACAGATGAAAAGGGCCCATTTACAGGTAAAGAGGAATGGCCCAAGCTTATTGTGTCTATGAGGATCTTAGGAATTTCTGGCTGTATTTGTGTCTTGAACTTGCAGTTTTTATTGAAAGTCAAACTTTAAATTTATGATTTTCCTTGTTTATTTTCCACCCATTTTATTTCTGAGATCCTGCCTCAACCCCATCACTTCTGTTCCCTTATTCTTAACAGACGTAAAGTAGTAAAAGGCCTTTTTTGAATGACTGCTTCAGGTTGAAGAGAGGCACTGATTTTGCCTAGTCAGGGATCAAAAGTCTTTTCATGATTAACTTAAGAGACCTAACAGTATAGGGTTTATAATGAGCATGGCAGTAAGGCTTAAGGCAAAATCTGTCATTGTATTAACCTGTGAACATTTTGTAATGTAGAAAACACATTTGTAGAATTGTCAGAAGACTATATATACATATATATATATACACACACGTATAATTTTAATAATAGCACAGGTGAGCATCAGCTGTGAGATGTCTGGAAGATATAAATGTTACAAACATGTTGAATAAGGAGGGGCTAAAAATTAAAAATAGAATGGTGAATAATCTTTAATATTAACCTCTATTTGTCTTGAGACATGTACCGGGGTATATCAGGTAGAGTATATAGACTCCTCTCTATCTTATTAATAGTGATAAGTCTAGTGTTAATTTTGATAAAAATTAACTAAAAATGATTGTATAGTTTTTACATGAACATTTATCCACTAAAACTTATTACAGGGTTTACAACCTAGGATTTGGCCTTTGTCCTGGCTGACGAGTGAGGCTGTTACCAGCAAGCACTGTGGGAAACCGCAGGAGAACAAAGCCATGTCACTCTGCAACATCCTTCCTGAGAAATGTGACCACATTTGCATCTGCCTTGCTGATTGGAAGAAGCACAACTACAGTATCTCAGCCCCCGAATTCCTCCAGGCTGAAAACTCCTCCACTTCCCCTTAAATTCTTTGTTCTACCTTTCTTCCTGCTACTTCTGCTCTCTGAACTCAGCTCATTCCCATGAGAGTGAATAAACAACCGTGTTTGCTTATACTAAGCTTTCTCAGTTGGTCTTTTTCCTCTGAACTTTTAACATATGTGGTACTGAAACCCAGGACAAGGTAATCCTCTTATAGGGACTTGAAGCCCTATCTCTAACCCCAGATGTCTTTGAGTCAACCTAATGACTTTGTTTTCTCAGACCACACTCCACACTCCCTGCCACCTTTAGATCAAGTAAAACTTCTTGCCTTTAAGACTTTTCCATTTGTCTCCAGCTTCGGCCCTCCCCACCTTCTGCAGTCCTGAGTGATAATGCTGTTGGCTACTGTGACCTCTGCCTTATAGGGGAGGAAGTGCACAGAGCCCAGTGCAAGCCTAGGTTGTACCCACGGCCACCGCTTGACTTTTCCTCACCTCTCCTTCCCACCACCATCATTCAGTCGGAGGCTTGGCAGATAGGGCCTGGCAGTGGATCTCCCAACTCCAGACACTTTGACACTTTACCAGGCCTGTGACCCATCTGTCCCTGCCATACCCAGCCTACCCTGCCAAGCCCATCTGTTGCCCTCAGCCCTGACAGCATGGCATAGCCAAGACAGCACCACCATAAAGGCCAAGGTCCAACCATCATTTGTGTGCATAGTAGGACCACAGTGCCTGTGTACATAGCCTACTGTCTGTCACCTGGAAGCCGCCCACACAACTGTGTGTGCAGCCCTCCTTTGGCGTAAGCACATCTGAGCCCAGACCAGGAAAGGAAAATGTAGCCTGTGCTCTCCTCACCACACCCTGCTTCATCCTCACTTCATTCTGCACCACCAGTCCTATGTACACTGCTTCTGTGTCCGTGCCCATCCGCCACACTGGTCCATTCTGCACCTCCCTTCCCTCTCTACTGCCACCACACTGTGGCTGCATGGCTCTGAGTGAATTGATCTCTGCCTGGCCTGAGCCCACCCTGGGCCACCTTCCTAAGACCCACAATCATAGCACCACAGAGCCAAGTTGAAGAGCTTGGGCTGCCTGGGCTGTACTCTGCTTCTTTAACCCTCTACCACCTGCTCTCTGAACACCTACTTTACCACATACCGAGTCCAGACTAGTTTCACATTACTCCCTTGCATTCTGCCCTTCTATATCTAAAAAGTGGCAAGCACAAAAGCCCCAGTTCCTCTCTGACCTCTCCCAGGCGGCCACTGTCTGAGATCTTTCTCTTCAGACTCTTAAAACCGTAGTTTTTCTCCAACTTGCCAGTAGATAACTTTAAACGTCTTGATTGGAGACCTTCTTTCCCTCCAGGAGGTTAAATGAACAAACTTTAACATGGGGGATATAAACTTGGAAGAGATTTCCCCAGCTTTCATTTTTCAAATTACCTAGATGTCCAAATTTCTTGGTGTCCAACAAAACCTCTACACCCCCTACTAGCCTCCACTATTTTTTTTAATTTGCTTTTTGAGACAGGGTCTTGCTATGAAGTTCAAGATGGCCTTACTTTGTAACCCAGGCTGGTCTTGAACTTGCAACAGTTATCTTGCCTCAGTCTCCCTGGTGAGTCCATTTGAACTTTAATATGGTTGCATGCTTCTGCTCAGGCCAAACTTCAGTTCAGAGGCCAGCCCCATTGGGGACTATCTCCCAGTTCTGCAACAGGCCCAAAAAGTGATGACATGCTGCTAATCTTTTCCTGTCTTAACACCAGCCTTAAGAAGATAGCTTGACTAACAAATTTCTCAAAGATTTATATCTCCAGACCCTACAGCCTACTTAGACAAGACCTTTCCTGGTCATCTACAGCATGACAATTGTGGTGGTCCATCTGTGAGACTCTCTCACTCCTGAGTGAAGCTGTGTCCTGTTGATAACTTGCCTGACTCCTTTTTGTGAAAACCATGAGTAATCTCCCTTATGTCTCTCAGGATGACTGAAATTCCAGAAGACGCTTGAATGCCCTGACCCAGCCTATCTTGCTGCTTCACCTACGTCTTTCATTTCGTCTGCCTTGATCTTCCTTAGTTCACCTTCAGGTTCCCACCTTCAAGTACTTATGTGGATAAAGATCTTTTTCAGGACACTGTGTATGACTTCTCCCCAGATGGAGTCAGATTGTCTTTTTTTTTTTTTTTTTTTTTTTTTTTTTTTTTTTTTTGTCTTTTTCCTTTTTACCGGTACCAGGGATTGAACTCACGACTGCCTGCTTGCAAGGCAGGCGCTTATGCCGCTGAGCTAAATCCCCAGCCCCAGATTGTTTTCTTTTCTGTGCTCTTTCACAGAGCTATCCCTCCTGACCTTTCACCACACTGCATAGTTCCGTCCTTACCACTCCTCTTGATGGTCCCTGATCACCTCTCAGGACCTGCAGTTAAGTCACTTTCCACTAAGCTGGTCCAATCCTTCCTTAGGCAAGATTATTGGCTTTATATCTCTGTATCTTCAGCCACTCCAGTCTCTCCCCAGGTCTGGGTCCTTACTAACCTCACCACCCCGTATCATCCCATCCCCCCAAAACTCTTTAGATTAAGGTGTCCATGCTGCCCACATCACCCACACAAATAACCCATGAGAAACAGCACCCACTTCCCCTACTGCCTTTTCTTTATAACAAAGAGACAAAAACAGGTGAGGCTATTACTGGCAGGCACAGTGGAAAACCACAGAAGAAGAAAAAAGCCACGTCATCTGTGCACCCTTTCTTGAGAAATGATCATGCTTGCATGCCTTGCCCATTTGGTGGACAACCACAATAACTCCACCCCCAAATTCCTCAAGGTGGTAAACTCCTCTCCTCTTTAAATTCTGTGTTTTATCCTCATTTCCTGCTGATTCTGCTCTCCAAACTCAGCCCATTTGGCAGCCCAGTAGAATTACCCTGTGGGACAGGGTCCAAGGAAGGTTGGTATTCCTGGGAGTGGGCAACTGCTGACTTAACTTTGGAGATTTACTGCTTTAAGGAGGCTAAGCATGTCTGTTTCATTGGCTACTAGGGGTCAGTCAAAAGTCTACTTTCCTTTTAGATGGTTGCATGTATACAGAAAACCAGAAAGACATATTTAGAGTCAGTATTTATAGGCTCTCTTGCCCTGGGGAAATTGGAGAGCCAAGTGAAGGCAATAATAACTGCTTTTTGTGAAGAAGTCCCAGAAGAGAGATTTCTTGCTTCAGTGATCTAGGTAAGGCTGACTGTAGCATAACCTATCTTAATACCAAAACTCCTGTCTGTTTCAAGGACTAAGCTTATGATCTTTGAGTTGTTGTACTCTAAGAAAATAGCTTCGTTATTTGCGTATTATAACAAAACCTGAAACATGGCTTATGTATGTGTTTTCCTTTTCCCTTTCGATGACCTAATTGATATGTTAAACAATGCTCTCCTCTGTAAAGAACTGTAAAACCTTACCTAATTGATATGTTAACCATTGTTGCCCTCTACATAACAGAAGTGGTGCTAAAACAAGCTAACAAGTGTTGTTAATCACTGTTAGGTGCCTCTATTCTCCGCTAAAGAGCTAAAGAAAACTAGGATGGCCCTCTAATTTACACTTGTTTGAAGTAACTTGCTTGTGTGCAGGGAGATTTGCTTATTAGCATAACCCTTTACCTGACCTTGATCCCCCTCCCCAGAAAGAAAGAAAAACATAACCGCCATTTTCTGTTCTGTATTGCCTCCCTTCTCCTGAGCACCTGTTCTGTTCTGTATTGCTCCCTTGCCTGAGCACCTTATTGCTTCCCTTCTCCCCTTACCTATCTATCTAGGCTAGGCCATAAAGATTTTGGGTTTCTGGTGGCCTCTTCCTGACCTGGTGGTGGTCTGTCATAAAATGTGCCTTAGCTTCAGAGAAATTACAGGAAAATGTTGTGGCTTAACCCTAATGCACCAAAAGGGTTAAGTTCCAAATCCTTGTGAAGGCTTAAGTTTCAGCTTCTTGTAACTTTTGACCCCTTCCTACCTGTTAGGGTTAACGAGCTGTCCTGAGATAATTAGCTTTCTTCTCCAAATGTTATTGCAGATAATTCTTATCTGCAGGATGGGAGTAACTCAAAAGGCACCAAAGGCTCGCAAGGTTGTCAGAACTAAGTGGACAGCTATACAGTTTCCAGATTCAGGTCAACAAGTTTGATGGCTCTGCACTTTTCTTTGTTTCTCCCCCCCGCCCTTTTCCTCCAGCCTCTTTTTAAAGTCCTCCCTTCAGTCTCTGGCACGCAGTCTCCAAATTGACTCCCGGAGACTTGTTACCAGGCCTGGTCTAATAAAGCCTTTGCTTCCCAAATTTCAGTTTCTTGCTTCCTTGGATTTTATACCAGGGTCTGAGTTATTACAGAGTCACCTAATGTAGGTGTTTAGCTATTATTCTAAAATGGGTATCCATAAGTAGTAGAATCCTGCTTTTCCCAAGAATGCCTTAATTGCTGTTTAGACTCTAGCGAACCCAGATAAAATTGCCTCTGTTGTTTTGAGGATGTTGGTGTTTGTCCTGGAGTTAAGATATATTCCAGATATGTCACTTTTGTTGAGAAATCTGGGCCTTATTTTGGGTGTCCTATAACCCCTTTGTGCTAAAAAAAAATTGACAGTGTTAAGGGTGTTTTTAATCAGATAGCTCTTCGGTGCGGCTACAAAATGAGGAGATTATCTACATATTATAAAAGGCCTCCCTTTTAGCTTTAGGTCTCAGGCTAAACAAGTGGGAGCCATCTCTAATACCCTGAGGCAAGACTTGTTTGAGAATCTTCCTATTCAAAGGCAAACAAGTATTGTGAGGTAAGTGATAGAACTTTGGGGGACCAGTGGTGGCTGAAAAGATAAGAAGTATGAAATATAAATGACCTTTATTTTGAGAATGTGGGGAGAGACATTCCCGATCCCGTGGAGCGCGGCATCCCCCCCCCCCAGGGTCAGCGATCTCTCCGTGGAGCATGTGGAGTGGAGCATATAGCCTCGGTTTGGGGTGGAACCTAAGGGAGCATTAGGGATGCACAGGTGGCCCATTGGTCTTTGTTTGGTGCCATAGGTAAATTCCTAGGGGTGGGGGAGATTGAGCTCCTTGGTTCCGCCTGAGGCTTTACCAGCTACAGTGTCCTGTCTGGGCCAAACCTCTTTCAGTAAGATCAACTGCAATAGAAAAGGATCTTGGAGATGAAGAACAAAGAACCAGAGAGAGAGAAAGAGAGAGAGAGAGAGAGAGAGAGAGAGAGAGAGAGAGAGAGAGCCAGTTAGTGTTTAACATGGTGTATGAATCTGTTATAGTGGGTATATAGGTACCAGTGCCTTATTGATGACTCTTGAGTCTTGTGCTAGGTCATATTTTCCTGATGTCTTGACTGTTGCTTAAAGGAGTGTATTATATGGGGACTGGCATGGCACCAGCAACACTATAGTCAATATTTAATCAACAATGGGGTTTATCTCCTGCCTAGATTCTCTTTTAAACTAATAGTACTTTGTAAGGCTATGCCCTAATAGACTGTTCTAGCTGAATGACTACTGGAGCAACCTTGACAGCCTCCTCCAGGCTACCATCATATTGGCTGTATTTCTAACAACTAGGACATGAGTTGCCAAAGATTTGAATGACAGAGTAACTCTGAGAAGGAATCTCCCTTAGATGTACTCTGAGTAGTATGTCTCTTTTAATTACTGGTATGTGGCACTCTGGTATCACAACAAAGGCAGCATGGAAAGGAAATCTTGGAAACATCAGTTCAAAATGAAGGTAAAGGAAGCTGACCAGGTAACTCCTTCAAGCTCACAATAACAGGAATAGGATGATTAACACACCCCAATAAAAAATTAGACTTGACTAAGATGCCCCAATGTCATAGAGGCTCCATCTAAGGTCACCAAAGGCTCTCATAAGGTAATGATATCCATGTGGCCTCTTCAGGCATCACGATTGAGTGTCTGGGCATCTTCCCTGGCTATTGTGATAATATTTTCTCTGGAAACAATGACATTTTCTTCTCCAATGCCAGGGTCCTTCTGTGATCTGACAAGGATTTGGTAGATATAGAGGGAACTCTTTTGCCTACTGTCCAGGTTGCTTATATTTTAAGCACTCTGACTTGCTTTTATCACCCTTTAAAATCTCAGTGCTTATTAGAACTACTGGTTTTGTATGCATTAGGGTGAGTATAGCTTTAGCTTGCCTCTTTCTTATTCAACTTTTGTTTGTATCTTAACTTGTCACAATTATTAAAGACCTAATAAACCACATCAAACAATCAACTTAATCCAGATCGTGAGGCCTGTTGAGATCTGGAGATCTGGAATTGACTGACAAGTGAAATATCATTGTAGGATAATCTAATATCAAAGACCTAGTCAAGATTCCCAAAATCCCAAATGAGTGTACAGTGAAGGCTTAAATAAATGAGACAAGTGGTATGGCTCCCCAAGAATCAAAGCCCTCTAGCAGAGTGGACACTCTGGGGGCTAAGACCAGGAATGTCTCTGGGAAGCCCATATTTATTTAGTTCTTCAAACAAAGAAGGGGTTAGAATAGAAAATGCAGGAAATTGAGCAGGGTCTTGGGACTGGTTCAAGGACTTTTCCAAGTAACACATTATGTTAATTTAGGAGAACTCTCTTGTGCTAATTTAGTAGAAGTATCTTAGGAGAAAGTCTCCAGGATGACTTTCACTACAGGAATGAAATGCCTGTAGCTACAGTCTTTATTTTGTTAATTGAGGTTGGAGCCAGGTATCCTCAGCTGTGGCCTTATCTTGCCCTTGAGGTGTCTCTTTGTTCTTGGGTCGGCCATGTGCATGTGTGCAATTTCCAGCTTCAATGGCTCCCAACAATCTAAACTTCCCTAGACTTCAGGTCTAAATTAGTGTATTTATAGAGTATCTCTTGAAGCCATAGTTAGAAAGACTTAAGCTTATTGTAGTATACAGGCGTGGGCATCCCCTGGCACATAGCCTCTGATATGCCCATTTGATTCTTCTGCTCTCTGTGTTATAATCTCACTCAGGCTCCTCTTGGGTCAAGGAATCAATTGGTTGATTATCAGCAGTGAAGCCATGAAGATGTTATTAGCCTGTTTTGTAGCTCTTATAATCTTTTTTCTTTCTCCTGTAGCAAATTGCCAGGAAGAACTTGACATCTCCCCAGATCAGATCAAAAGCCATTGTTAGAATGTGGAAACTACCAGCAAACTTTTCCAACTCCTTGGAAAATCTACCCAGTTTTTAAAAATTGCTGAATATCCACAACTAAAAAGGGGAGAAGGCATTTAAACAGGGAGTTAGATGGGATGGATGAGGCATATCCCCAAATAGGTTTTGTGGAAAGGAAGAGTTGTGGAAATCTAACAGACCTATCCCTGAGTCAATACCTGGTCTGTTTGTGGAGACCTTATGGGGCATTTCCTGTTACTTCTCAAGCCTTTCAGCCCATGGGAAGGTGCAATAGGACTGAACTCCTTAGGCTTTGGTCATAGACAATTTACAGGACATTTTCCTGGGTCAGGTTCCACATGGGAATCTTACAGATAATGCTGTAGGTCTACAAACTTGCCTGGATATCATCTGGGCATCTTTTGTAAAGCTGAAGTCTTCAGGGTCCAGAAGTGTGAGCCAGGGCCTTGTGTGAGCACCAGTGAGTTTTCCTTTGGAACCTATGTATCTCCCCTTACAACCACAACCCATCTTCAGGACAAGGAGTCTGGAGCAAGGATGCTGTACTGGTTGGATAAAGCCATCTAACCACACAGTGTATCTGTCTAAAAAGGCATAGTAAGTGTTCACCCTGAGAGATCACAATGACCCTGACAATTTTTTTGGATATGCTGTATATGGCTCTTAGAGCCTTTGGCTAACAAATGGGCATTTTAATAGATGATGTCTCACTAACTGTCAGTTGGTGGCAGTCTAAGAGCAGGGAATAGGACATGTCTCTAGGATAAACATCAAGCAAAAATGTAATTTAAACTACCACAGCTAGTAGTCCCTGCAGGACTTTTTAAAACTTGTGTCTTTGTGTAGGAACCTCATCTCTTTCTAGTTTCTTCTCCTTTCTCCAACTCTCTTGCGTTTCCCTAAATCATGCCACAAAAAGGATACATATTGGATGGCAAAGGAAAACCTCACAATAACAACTACAGTCTATACATATGTTTTAAAAAATATTTGTTTATTTACTTGATCTCACTATGTAGTTCAATCTGGTCTCAAACTCATTATGTAATTTAGACTGGCCTCAAGTTCACAGGGATCCTTCTTGCTCAGCCTGCCAAGTGCTGGGATTGCAGATGTGCGCCACCATGCCTGGTCCAGTGATGTATCCTTTTAGATGGAGACTTAAACTTGAGGCCACAGTTATCACACAAAAGCAAAGTTGAATGGAGAGAAAAAGAGAGCTAGTATTAGAGAAATAACCCCAGGAAGAGCTAGTTATAGATGGGCTAAGCCAGGTTAAGATCCAAGAGGATGTAGTTGCCTCTAGCCACCTCTGCCTCACTGTCAGAACAAAACTGCACAAAACCGTGTTTTTCTTTCCATTTTCTTCACGGGGAAGTGCCACGCTAGTACTCTACTTTATAACTTTCTTCCTCTGTCAGTCACCAGGACCAGAAAAGCCAAAGAATGCTTTAATTCTTAGATAGATGAAGGGGGAGAGCAGGGACAAGGAGGAATCGAGTTTCACTAAGGGAGTTTCACTGGCAGGGCACTTGTTATGAGCCTGTGAACTCTATTGGACCCCATAATCTTGATGCTACCCAAGTGGCCACCTAAAATGCACCTGGGCTTGCTGCCAATTGTACTCCTCAAAAAGAAACAATAGCAGGTGACCCAAGACCATGTTTCACAGTCCCAAGTGAAACATCAAGAAAGATGCCTGGAGGACTGTCCAGCTCAAACCAACCTGGCCTCAGCTCCGAGGCTGGTTCACAGGGCCACAGGCACATATAAATTGGCTGCCTCACTTCTTGTTTCAGCGACACCTCTGTAGGGATACGGGAAATCCCAGCCACTGAAAGAACATTTATGCTGCAAGGACCAACAGCAAATGGGTTTGCACAGATACAATGCCCTTCCTCCAGGTAGAAGAGCCCTCTCAGTCATACAGATGCTAAAGCCTTTTGCTCTGTGGCCTGGATCATCCTAGGAGTCTTCACTATGGTGGTGGTTGCTCCAAGTAGCAGCCAGATCAGCCATTCATCCCGTGTCCACCACAAGCAGCTTTGACCACTTGTAAAAAGCAAAAGAGTGAGTCATTCCAAGAAGGGCGTTACTTTCCTTTCAGACAAGGGTTCTTCTGGCTGCTGGCTATACTTGTAATCCTATTGATTGATCGTAATTTTGTCTCACATTATACTCACCTTGTGATTTTGTATTCACTTCATGATTTTGTTCTATAAAGCCACTTCTGTAAAGTGGAGTCCACAACAACCCACTTGGGCCCCCATCTATCTTTAGAGCTCTCTCTCAATAAAGTTTTCCTACTCTTAACTTCCATAGTTCCTTAGAATCCATTCTTCAATTTGGGGGAACACAAACTTGGCATATCAGACATGTAGCAGGTTGGGCATTATAATATTCCCCTTATATCATTTGGAAGTTCTATATCATTTCAGGCCTGACTGAAATAACTGGATGGAAATAAGAGTTTGCCTTTATTTCACGGATTCTGGATTGTAACTCATTTAGGTAATCAAAAATTATTGCTTGTTTGTCAATTGCTTATGCTTTGAATCTTTATACCTTGTTTCTTTTATGCATTTTTTGCTGTTAAAATGATGATTAAGTTGAGAACAAGAAAATTAGGATGTTTTTCTGATGATGTAGTTTTGTTTTGCAAGGAAGATCCTATGTTTCTGTTTTGGATATGCTAATTTGGACTTATTAATTGCTGAATTTATTGGTGCTCCTTGTTTGACTTCTTTGATTTGTTAGACAAGAGTGCTAGGAAAAGTAATGTTAATAGAATCCTCTAGTGGACTTTGATACTAACTAAAATGTGAATTTAAAAAATGCAGTCATGAGGCTCCAACTGCCAGTTAAAAGGCAATAAACCTGCAGCCATTCTTTTTTTTTAAATTTATTTTGAAGGTAGTAAAATATAACAGAATAAGACAGAACAGAGCCAACTGAGACACTGTAATGAAATTGGTACAGAACTTCACAGCAGGTTACCGGGATAACAGTAATAAGTATCACAGTATATCTCATTATCTTCACAATAGTTGTTCTTTCAATTACATATATCAAATAAAATGAAATGCAGAACATTATAGAACTTATCAAAACAGAATTTTGAATAGAGCAGTACCATTAATCAGAATGAAGCAAAACAGTAGTAAAAATATTTGCCTTCAAACAGATGGTAGAAGGAAATCTTCCTTATTTGCTGTGGTCAACCTCCCAAGAGATGCTCAGATCTCTGGTTCCCATTTGCTAACAGGGGGGCAGGGTAAAGGGAGGTAGGGGAAGTGGGATGTTTGACTCTCAGCCAGTGCACCAGTAGGCTCACTATTGCTTAGCAGAGAGGCAGGCTGGTTGCTTGGTTTCCCAGCATCCTAAGTTCCAACATGGTGTGGATCTCAGGAGACCCTGGTGGTTCTCCCCCTGGAGGGGCCACTGTCTGCCACACCACAGCCCTTACCAGGGAGGGGATCTGCTTGCTTGGTTTCCCAACGCCCTAAGTTCCAACATGGTGTGTATCTCAGGAGACACTGGTGGTTTTCCCCTGGCGGGGGGTCGCAGCCTGCCACACCACAGCCACTTACCATGGAGGGGAGCTGCTTGCTTGGCTTCCCACCATCCTAAATTCCAACATGGCGTGGATCTCAGATGCTGCTGGTGGTTCTCCCCCTGGAACAGCTGCAGTCTGCCACACCACAGCCACTTACCAGGGAGGGGAGCTGCTTGCTTCCTGTAGCCATGCTTAAGACTTGAAGAATAGGCTTCACTGGGACACTCTAGCCTAATTCATAGGCCTGAGTAAGTCCTCTAAAGGACTCAATGTTCTTAGCAGGGTCATCTGAAAAGTTTACCTGAGTACAGGCTTATCATCTGAAAAGTTTACCTCAGTACAGTGGATTTATACACTTCACCCTTAATATCCAAAGGACAAGTGGAAGAAACTCACGTTCAGTAATTGTCATGATTTGTGTCTGGATGTCCCCCCAAAGCCTCATGCAGTAATGGGAGCAGGTTTCTTGAATTTATTATTGATTTGTGGTCCAATGCTGGGACTACGGGTGTGAGTGTTATCCCCACCCTAAGGTGGTTAGCTTACATACAATATAAGGGACGAAAAGAGCCTTGTCTGTGTGCTCTTCCCTTTTTGTTCTCAACTGCTTTTGCTGTCTTCCATCACCATAAACTCTGCCGTGAGCCACTCTGCCTTGGACTCAGCAGATTATGGATCAATACCTTCACAAACTCTGAGCTAACTAAACCTTTCCTTCCTTCATTTTGGGTTTCAAGTATTTTTTTCTCAGCAATAAGAGAAAAGTATCCAGCACAGTAATAGTGGATGTAGATTTTGATAAAGTTGCCTGGGAAACCTTGTCCTCAGGGTCCAAAGAGCAAGTATTGAGGCTCAGTACTAGTAGTTGCACATGACTGTGCCTTAAGGCCCAGAGATATCTGGTTTCCCTTTCACTTACATTTGCATTTTGAACATAAGGAAAGATTATCTCTTAATGCAAAGAAAGTCTGAACATAAGGTCATTATGACCATTTTTTCTCTCTCTTACAGTACAGTTGTAGTTGTGAAATAGTATCAGAGTCAATACTTCCCTCTACATTCTATTTCGCATCTAGAGGGTAAGCTGGGCATGTGTGGGTGCAGGAAAATACTAAACAGTTGTTTCTTAATATATGAGGGTTGAACCATTTTTAGTGCTTAAGAATACACTTCAAAGGAGTAAGAGAAGTTGGCATTGAATTTCCATTGCAACACAAGGAAGAAAATAGGCATCCCTTTAAATCCCTACTTGGTTTTTATCTTCTTTTAAGGAATCCCCAAAGCACCCTGCTCCAGGTATGTGGTTGCCCTCTGGAGAGTAACCTGAAGAAACATCAGTCAGACTAACTATCCTAATTGACTCATAACTCTGCCTTCCTCAGAAACATATTCTTCTAACTCTATGTTTCCAAAAGCACAAGTGACAGTTGATTCCAGCTATAACACTCACGTTTGAAGAAGGAAGGATTGCTAGCAAAACCAATAATCAGGAAATTATCAATTATTTATCAGGAGAAAGATGAAAACACCTCTGCCTTCTTATATAATTTCGAGAGGAGCTAATGAAACACATCCTTGGTTCCTGGTTTGATAGACAGATTATTCTTCAAGACATGTTTATTACCTGGTCAGCCTCAAATCTTAGGAACAGTTACGACAGGTGGCTTTTGCTCCAGATGGCTCACTTGATACTTTAGTGAGTTCAAGGGGAGAAAACAAAGAAACCAAGAGAAAATGGCTGCCTTGGCTGTGGCCTTAAAAGGAATAGACCCTAAGTCTGATTCTTGGGGCTCCAAGAAGAACTTGACAGTTGAACTCACATGTTACTGATGCAGAGACCAAGCCACATTAGAATGCACCATGACAGGAACTGCTGTGAAAAGAGACTCTCAGCTGATTTGGGACTGTGCTTCCTCAAGGGTTCAGGGATAGTTCTTCTTTTTGGGGAAATGCTTCCCTATGACTTGGAGTGTTTGAATTTTCTGAAGTCATAGATCTGCAATATGTAGATGATGTACTGTTATGTGCCCCCTCAGAAGGGCTCTCTAGCAAAGGCACCCAGGCTCTGCTGAATTTTCTTGGAGAGAGAAGTTATAAAGTTTCTAAGTCTAAGGCAACAGTTTGCAGCCTTGAAATAAAATACTCCAGCCTTATCATATCTAAAGGAACCTGATGCTTGGAGGAATAGAGAATTTAACCAATACTTTTCTTTCTGTAGCCAAAGACCTTAAAATAGTTAAGGGGATTTCTGTGAATTAAAGGCTTTTGTCACTTTTGGAGAGCAGTGTATGGTGAGCTCAGACAACCCCTTTACCAGCTAATAAAGGAAGCCAAAGGACAGATACCTATATTTTAAAATAGGAATCTGATTCTCACACTACATTCCAGAAGTTTAAACAAGTGCTTCTAAATGCCTCAGCATTGAACCTACTGACAGGATTCTGCTTCAAACTGTATGTTTATGTCTTTGGGAGTGCTTATGCAGGATTTAGGACCTGCTCAACAGCCTAAAGGGTATGAATTAGCAAAAGGATGGCCTGCATGCCTTAGCGCTGCAGCTGCCATAGCTCTTCTGGTATGAGAGGCATCCAAGGGTACTGTAGGCAAAGATCTCATTGTGTGTACTCCTCACAATGTGGCAGGACTTCTTTCTTCCAAAGGGAGCCTACCTATGGAACTGACTTTTTTTATTTAAAGAAAAAAATAAAAAGACAAAACAGAAAAAAGGGTAGAAGTAATACAGAATTTCAAAGAAAAAAAATTTTTTTGGTCTCTTTGAGACAGAGTCTCTCTATGCAGTTCAGGCTGGCCTTGAGCTCACTTTGTAGCCCAGACTGGTCTCGAACTCGCAACAGTCCTCCTGCCTCAGCCTCCCAAGTTCTGGGATTACAGGCGTGAGCCACCATGTCCAACTCCCAAAGAAAAATATTAACACTAAGAAATTACTAGTTGACAAGTTACATATTATACATATACATGTCCTCTTAGAAATAGTTGTTCAAGTTATAAAATCAAAGGGTAAAAAGTGGACACTCAAACATTGACAGTGAAAATCATTCTGTTCAATGATCTAAAGGAAACAATAATATGGTCATCTGTCTTACACACTTAAACATACATATAGTTATATCCTTTACAGCACTTTCCTTCCCTTTCATTTTTGTAATATCTATTATATAATATAATATCTATTTTATAATATCTATTAGTCTTTCAGTTGTTATTTTTTACACTAGAGAGACCATGTGATATTTACAAATGTAAGACTTATTTACTTCACTTATGAGGATAGTCTCAAGTTGCCTCCATTTACCTATAAATACCTCAAGATCATCCTTTTTATAGCCAAGTAATATTCCATTGTATAAAAATACTACATCTTTTTCATCCACTCTGAAGTTCATGGGCATTTTAGTTGTTTTCAAGATTTAGCTATTAAAAATTGTGTCGCTATAAACATGGATGCACATATATCACTGTGGCATGATCTTCTCAGTCTTTTGGGGAAAATATCCAGGAAGGGAATAGCTGGGTTGAATGGAACTTCTAATCCTAGTTTGTTGAGAAATCTTCATATTGATTTCCATAGTGGCTGCACCAGTCTACACTCCCACCAGCAGTGGAAAAAGTGTTTCTTTTTCCCCACAGCCTTGCCAACATTTATTATCAGTTGATTTCTTGATGGCAGCCATTCTTCCTGGAGTGAAGTGAAATCTCAATGTTGTTTTAATTTTCATTTCTTGAATGATCAGTGATGGTGAACATTTCTTCATATATTTATTTGCCATTTGTATATCTTCATCCATGAAATGTATGTTCATCTTAGGTGGCCATTTTTGAAAAGGGCCTTTGAATTTGAGGGGCTTGATGTTTTTCAATTCTTTATGTACTCTGGATATAAGTCCTTTGAGGGATTAGACAACTGGCTTTTTAAATACAAGGCTCCTATTTATATAAGGACAGTCATTCAATGAAGATGTGGTTTTCCTTAAATCATGCCACTCTTCTACCAGAAACAGAAGAAATTCACGCTAAAAGACATGACCACGATCAGGTAATTATACTTATGTATGCAGTCAGAGAAGACTTGAGAAGACGCATCTCTTTCTGACCTTTATCTTGATATAAGGGAATGAAACTCCCAATCTACTATATGTCTCATATGAGTTCATGTTCTCTAAAATCAAAGAATGAATTTTAGGAACAATGGGGGTTAATAGCAGAATATATTTATTGAGAGAAAGAAAGCTTCTGTCTGAAGGACAGAGAGGTCCCGAGAGGGTTGCCTACGACTCTGTCTATTCTAGGGACTTTTATGAGCAAAACCATGGGGTGAGACAGGTCCAAGGTGAGGAAAACCCAGAAACTCCCAAGGTTGGCATACGGTGGGACAGAACTATGGTTAACCAATAAGATTAATTGCTCAGGTAAAATTGATTAAATCAGGGACAAATGGGGAAACAAGCAAGCAAAATGCTTAAAGAGCAGTGACTCTTCCCTTAGGAGGTTGGAATGGTGACTCCTGGCTTTCTCAGGGTGATAGAAATCTATTTGGAATTTAGTTCTTAGGGTGTGGGTGCATCTGTTTGATCTTTTGTCTTGAGACCTGGCCCAAAGCAGGAGATACTCTGTTTTCCTGACAGTTGCAAGGTATCTGGGCTTCTGCACTGGTTCCTTTGAGGACCTAATCCTGTCTTACTGCCTATAATATTTCTAACTCAGCTCCCTGTAACAATCTGACCCTCTTCTGTAATAGCAGTTCCTTTATAGAAAATGGAACAAGAAAGGCAGGGTTTGCAATAGTAGTGACTCTACATCAAACACAAGTTCTTCACTTGCTCCTGGGAGTAGTGCCTAAGTAGCAGAATCATCTAATTCAATCTTTGATTTGGGGGGATATAAACTCAACATGTCAGATATCTAGCAGGTTGAGAGTTATAGTATTTTCCTAATATCAGTAAGACTCACCTCTCCTTAGGTAAACACTCATGAAGAGCCATGAAAATTGGTAAACTTCCTAATATAGCTCTCATTGGGCACTTTAAGTGTACTTCTCATTGTGTGGTCACTGTTATCCTTGGTGATCTTCTACAAGAGTTAGAAAATCTGCTGGAACGTATGCATTAAATTCTTCTCGAATTCCATAGACATGTAGTTCTTGGGCATGAATTCATTGATGCAGGACATGGGCAGGATGCCAAGCCGACCATGCTCCTGACCCAAGACACTGCTGCCTTTCACTGACACCATCTTTCTGCCTTAGATATCACAACCAAAGTGTGCAAAATGGAAGATGATGGTGAGGAAGGATGGGGTGATACTGGAAGAGAGAGAAATCCAGCTGAAGAAATAGACCACACACTGCAGGGCCAGGGAGCAGACATCTCTGCATCTAGGATGGGGATTGGCTGACTTAACACCTTGGCTGATTAAGGACTCTGCAACAGGTTACTCGGCTAGTCACCATTTTCTCCTGAGGTCAGGGATAGTGGTGGAGCAGTGGCAGTAACACTGTGTTTGTCCCACACAGTCTCCAAGATATCTGTCAAAAGCCCAAGCATGGCTTGTACTTGGTCCAGCAGCAGCTTCCAAAACTCCTGCTTCCAAGCCACACTGGTGTCCTCATGGGGATAATCTAGCTGTTCTGAGGTTGTCTTCCGCCCGATCAGCCCAAAGGGAGTTCTCACAGGGGACTGGATCAACTCTTAAATGTTAGTAAAAAGTCATGGCAGAACACAGGCCAATATTGATATCCATTATCGACAACACCTGCAGAGTTTGATCTGTATAAAGCAAGGTGAAGTTTTATGGTGAGCTGAAAGGAGTGTAGGCAGGAAGCTATGAGTTTCCATCTTATCCTAAGGTGGTACCCCAAGCCACATCTTATGGAACAGATTCTCAACAACCATTAAACTGTATGTCATTCCGTAGTCATTCCTAGTGCTGGAGAGAAAATATAGGCAGACTCTTCAGGTTCCTATTTGCTGGGCAAAGTTATTGAGAAGCTCCCCTATCTCTTGTTTTGTTTCACTGGTCATACAATCATGAAAAATTCTGTCACTAGATTTTCCAGTGCTCTGAGGAAGACTTCTCCAGATGCCATGCTGGCTGGAGTGGGGGGTGCCCAAGTGACCAAGCTTTTGAGTTTCAGATACAGAACTTGCACAGCTCAGATCATGGTCCCAGAAGGCTCTGGAAGCCACACCCCCTCATGCAAAGACTACTTCTTCCCTACTCTGGATCTCTGGGGATCCGTTAAAAAACAGCACAGCCGCATCAGGGTCTCCAGGGACAATACACCCAGAAACCTGTGCCTCTCCCCGAGGAAACTGAAAAAGCCAGAAATGGGGCTTGAAGGCTGGAGAAGAGGTAGCAAGTGGGGAAGGGAGCACCCAGGCCAGACTGCCCTACTGACAGGGCCCAGAAAGGGCTCCCTGGCCTCCGTGGACAGCTGCTACCCACTCCCCTCAGAACTTCCCTGTGCTCCCCACCTCCAACAGGCCCAGTGCCTGCCTTGTATGCTTTTCACACAACCATTTTAGGTCTTCCATATCAAGCCTATTTTCTTATGTTGTCCTAATTTTCCCTAGGTCTGATGATTTTAATCGGTTCCAATTTCTCCTCAGTTCAAGTTGAGGTAGAAGATTAGGACTGTGGCAAAATCTGTTGGACAACTGATGAAATCTCTTTAAGTCATGTAGACTCAGGGCACTGCGCAGAACACAGGATTCAGGATGACTTGCAGCTCCTGAGTACCCTACAGGCAGCCCATCAGAACCATTCAGTTCCTCATTTGATGATAGCCATTCTGATTGGGAAGAGACGAAATCTCAATGTAGTTTGACTAATAGCTTACGATGTTAAACATTTTTTCATATATTTATTCGCCACCTGAACTATTTTTTTCAAAGTGTCTTCAATTTATTTTCATATTTATGGATTAGATTACTTCATTTCTTGGTGGTATTGTTTCTTATTGGTCTAAATGTTAATCCTCTGTCAGAAGAAGAGATGGGAGATTTCCTGTCATTCATAGGCTGACTTTTTACTCTATTGATTCTTTCATTTGCTGTACAGAAACTTTTTAATTTGGTGTAATCCCATTTGTTGATTCTCAATATTATTTCTCCTACAATAGAAGTTCTAATGACTTTTCCTGTGCCTATGCCTTCAAGTGTCTCCTCTGTTTTCTTCTAGCAATTTTAGAGTTTCAGTTCAGATTCTGTGATAGGCAGCTAAGTTAGAAAGAAGTTAATATACAGTAACAGTGGGCTTGGGCCTTCAGGGAAGTCATCTCAAAAAATAAAGACATCAGAACTGCAACTGGAGGCAAATCTGAAGAGTCAGACCTTAGGGTAGAGAAGCATTAGCAAGACCTGCATACCTTCCTAGAGACAAACAACTGGAGGGTGTACTGTAATTACTACCACCTGATCCAGTGGGCCCCGATAGGTGTCAGATAAGAAGGTGACCAGAATACCTGGACTCATATCTCCTCCCTTCCCAAGAATTCTTTGATCTTTCCACCTACCCTTCTGGTATGTCTCTTTTCTGTATTGGATCAATATTAGCTAAGCGGCTGTACTTGTAATCCTATAGGTTGATTGTAGTTTTACCCACATTCTACCCACTTTGTGATTTTGCTGTATACATTACCCCTGACAAAGAGCCTCAGTGGCTACCCATTTGGGACTGTTACTGAAAATCCAGGAACTACTCTTCTTCTCCTTATTTCTGTTAAGACTTTCCTAATTTTCTCCTTTGATTTGTAGCTTCATTTCTCCATACTGTGAGCCCATGAACTAGACACCTTTGACATCTAATGGGTCAGAGGAGTTATATTTTTCCTATATCCACACCAAGGCCTTAATCTACGTTGTATTGATTTCTATACAGAGTGACAGAGATGGGTCTAGTTTCTGTCTTCTACAGTTGTCCCAGCACCATTTGTTAAAGAGGCTGTCTTTCCTCCATGTATTTTTTACTGCTTTGTAAAGGATCAAATGATTGTAGTTGCGTGGGTTTATTTCTGTGCCTTATCATATTTTGTTAACAAAAAACTATGGCTTTATAGTATAGTTTGAAACTATGTTCTTATTTGTTTATTTGTCTCCCTACGTAGTTCAGGCTGATCTTGAACTCACTATGTAGCCCAAGCTGGCCTGGAGCCTGCAGATATCATCCTGCCTCACTCTCCTAAGAGCTGGGATTTTAGCTGAAACTATGTATTGTGGTATTTCCAGCTTTCTTTTTCCTCTTCTCCTTTTCCTTCTTTTTTTCCTGTTCCTCTTCTTCCTCCTCCTCTTCCTCTTCCTCCTCCTCTTCAGATTGTTTTGGCTGTACTGGGCTTGTTGTGTTTCCATACAAATTTTAGGATTCTTTATTGTACTTTGGTAATGAATGTCATTGGAATTTCTGATGATTACACTTTTAGCAACCCAGTCAGTATTAATTCTAATCCATGAAGCTGAGAGGTCTTTCCATCTTCTGGTGTCTGCAGTTTCTTCACTCTTGTGATCTTCACTGTAGACATCTTTTATCTTCCTAACTAGGTCAACTCATGGGACTTTTATTTTTTTAGACTACTATGAATGGAATTGTTTTCCTGATTTCTTTCTCAGAAAGTTCATTTTGGGTATAATAAAAGTTGAAGTTGATTTTGTATCCTGCTGAGCCCTTTGAGTGGTTTATTTTGAAAGAGTCTTACTAAATGGCCCAGACTGGCCTCAAAATGCCATCCTCCTACCTCCGATACTTCTGTGGCTGATTTTATAGGAGAGGATACTGAAGTTGTGGAGGCCCTGTTGGAAAGATAACAGTTTACTGACTGGTCAAGTTAGAATCTGCATTTGAAGCAGATTCCAGGCAGCTCAGGTTGTTAGTGTCTGGGAAGCACTAATGCTGAGTCAGCTAACCCCAGGCAACAGAATCACAAAGCCTGGGGAGACGCAACCCCTAGATCTGATAGCAGTTCCCCCGCTTTCTCTATTCCCCCCTCCCATCCTTTCCCATCTTCATCTTGAATGTGATAAATTCTGCCTATCCCCAGCTCTCCGGAAGCCTCCACTCTGGGCCACCAAGATGCACCAGCTGTACCTCTCTGCAGTTCTCCTTGTCCTCATGGCCAGCACCCAGGGGAAAGAGACAAGTACGCCTTCCCAAGGTAACTGCTGACTCTCCCCTCTCCCTGAAGAAGCTGGGGTGGGTCTGGATGGTGGCAAGCTTCTCTCTCTGGGTCTTTTATTGGGAAATTAGAAAATCCAAGGACATTTCATAATTAAAAGATTTATTGTACCAAATGCTTATCAGACAATTTTGCCTCGGCTGGGTTCCTACTTGTGATCCTTCTGTCCGTGCCACCAAAGTGCTAGGATCACAGACATGGGCTACTACCCCAGACTCAAGTGCTTTCTTGAGTTCTAGAATTGCTCTAGAGAATTGGTAGTGGAGCCATAACATTTATATACCCAGTGCAGTAGAATTAGGAGTCATCCCTGGAACTCGCAGCTGGTGTCTGATGAGAGAGCGGGCTCAAGAGTCATTCATTTTTCTACCGCCAAGTCAAACAGCCATTGAATGCCAGCCTGAGAACTGAGAGAACGGTAGCCTTGAGTTTTCCATAATGGCTCTTTAGCAATGCATGAAGCTAGCTGGATGGGCAGGGATGGGGCAAAGTGATTAGAGTCTTTGAGAAAGCCGAGGATGGGGTTCTGGGGTCCACATCCACTGACTTAACAGGTTTCATTTAAAAGTGAAGTCTGCTGCTACAAAGAATGGACAGCCACACTTGCCTAGCATGTATTTTATTTTTTACAAAAATAGGATGTCACCAGCCACATTGCTATTCTTAATTTATGATGTACTGCATGTATTTTCCAATGGGTATAAATATTATTATAAAATATTTATTAATTTGCAAAATTATTTATTGGTGAATTACAAGAGAAATGTATGCTTTTTAAATAAGGAGTAAAAAGATAAAGATATATAAACAAGGTTTTAACTGAGCATTGTGGCACAGGCGTGTAATCCCAGCACTCAGGACCTTGAGGTAGGAGGATTTCCTTGAGTTGAAAACCATGCTGGGCTAAACAGTGAGTTCAAGGACAGCCTGAACTACATACTGAGATTTTGTGTCAAAAACCAAAAACAAATAAAGTTTAAAACCTTAATTGACAGATTCCTCATCAAAATTCCACTATTTACCCAGTATGGTGGTGCAGGTTTGTAATTCCTATACTCTGGAGGCAGACATAGGAGGATCACTGCGAGTTTGAGGCCAGGACATCCTGAGCCCATGCTAACCTAGGCCACATAGTGAGAATCTGTCTCAAAACAAACAAACAAACAAACAAATGAAACAGTCCATGATTCTATTGACTGCAAAAAGTAGTCAAAATTAACAAATAGCATGTTTTCCTCCATGACAGCATAACCAGTTAAAGGATTTTTCTTTGTAAATTACAACTTGCAAAAATACAAAAAGTAAAGAGAATGGCATTATAAACCTCAGTGTTCCCATTTTAAGCTACAACAATTGTTGGCATGGAGAACACTAAATACATATATCTTCCTCCTATTATTTTCAGTTTATTTCCTGCAGTTCTCAATATAAAATCCAGGTATCCTCCAATTAATTAATTCATAAATAACTTCAGAGGGATGAATAAATTTTTTACATTATCACCATATCATGGCATAATGAAATTAACAATGTCCAGAAAGCAAACTGTCAAGTAGAGGTTTGACACTTCGAGCTCCCTCCCAACCGTGCACTAGACCCAGGGTTTTTCTATCGCTCGCTGTGTAGACTGTGCGGTGTGACCATCATCCTGGTTGACCGCAGACTTTCTTGTCTCTGCAGCCCCTCCACCTGATTTCTGCCTGCAGCTGCCCAACACAGGTCCCTGCAAGGGTCTGTTTACCAGATACTTCTTCAACCCCAAATCTGGGCTGTGTGAGACCTTTGTATATGGTGGCTGTGGAGGAAACCTGAACCGTTTCCAGGACCAGGAGGAATGTTTGCAGACCTGTGGACAGCAGCTCACATCCTTGGGCACAGTTGAAGGTACTGGAAGGGAAGGTCAGGGAAAATGGAGTGTAACGGACTTAAACGCCTCACACCAGTACTGCAACTCTGCAGGTGAGGCTTTCTTGACTCAGGGGATAAGTGACAAGTGTCCTGTGAACCCACAGACTGAGCATAAGCTCTTCTTGGAGCTTGGTAGAAGGTCACTGTTACAAATGTCCTTAGCATGATTTGAGCCATGTAAACTGTTCTCCTTTTTCAGAGGGGAAAACAGAGGCAGCCACTCTGTACAGTAGTCTTGAAGTTCTCCTGAGCTTTCAACACTCAGAGTTGGTGAAGTTATTTCATTACTCTCTGTCCTCTCTGTTCTCTGGCTGCATGGAGGACCATAGTTGTGGTGTGTAGAGTCCAGGTCAAGGATAGAATAAATGACTTCTAGTAACTTCTTTCCTTTACAAACATGCTGACCCCTGTGCCACCTTCATGTGTTGACATCAGAGCTCCTCCTCAAAAATAAAACCACTGGAACCATTTTCCACTGGCAATAGGTTTTCTTCTGTTCTCCGTCCTTCTGTGTTTTCTCTGTTAGAGCTGTACTTGGCGTCTGGAGCCAGAGCATGCTAAGCCAGTGTTCTATCAGTGAGCTACTTCTTCACCCAGACATTCACGTTGTGATTACTAGGCAGACTGGGATCTGTTGTTTGTAACTAAAAACTTTGTTTGCCTCCATCCTTAGATGTAGTATTTTCCACTGCCTTTCAGGGATGTAAACTTCCCTTTTCCTATAGATTGTTACAGGAACCCATGATTGTGGCATCTGCCACTTGAGGCTGAGTAACGCAGTACCTGGGGGACCCTGTTACAGTTTAATGGGCCAATAATAGCCCAGGTTCCTTCTCTACGATGAAGAAAGCGTTACCAAGGGTACACCCTGTAGTGAGTAGGAAGCAGCTATGTTCAGGAAGATCATAGGGTGTTTGTCCAGGGCAAGTCTGTGCCAACAAATGTTTAACACAAATCAAGAAATGTGCCAGAGCAACTGAAAAGCACTGCACATAGGTAAAAATAGCAAGAACTACAGAAAAATGGGGCTGAAAACCTAGACTTTCCAAATTTAAAGGCCATACATCGTGGCTTCAGGTGCCTGCATCTCCCACTGAATTTCTAGTTGTAATTTCAGGAAGATTGCATCTTTGAGATCAAGGACAGAAGCATTTAGCGTCTCCTGGGACTGTGGTAAAAGGGTATATGGGTCTGCTATTAATTGAAGAATGGTAGCACTGCTGTACTAGGCAACATTCTCTTTAGGGATTAACTATTAGTAAATATATGTATTGCATGAGGATCAGCGTGGCACCAGCAATCCTGTCAAAAACGTGTTATATGCTTTAACCTCAGGGTAGCTTCTGTCTTCTGTCTTGGGTGAAGATGTAGATCAAGGTCCACTCGATGAATGACCACTGGAGTGGCTTTGACAGGCCCCTCTGTGGTGCCATCATATTACGCTTAAGTATTATCTTCAGGCAGATACTGGGTCCCCTGGAATCAGGCTGACTGGGTTCCTAGCAGTTATGACATAGGTTGCCAGAGGTTTGAGTATCAGAGTGGACCTAAATAGAAAGAGTATATCTCCTCTAATTATTGGTGTTAGCTGGGTCTCTAGCAATTATGACATCAGTCACCAAAGGGTTGAGTATCAGAGTGCCCTGAGTAGGAAGAGCATATCTCTTACCATTATCGGTATTGGGTGCCCCAATCCCTCCATAAAGGCAGCTTAGAAAAACAAATCTTCCAAGTGGCAGTTCAGAGTAGGGGCAAAGATGTCTGCTTAGCTCTCTCAAAGCCTACAACAACGTTAAAATGGAATGAAAACCCATGAAGATAAGAAACTAGATTGAAGTCACCCCAATATTGCAGAGAACTGTAATCTCTTTGCCCCCTACACCTAGAGTAGCAGAAGCTCCTGAGAGTTAGTTGTGATGATCTTGTGTGGGAGCCTTGCAGACTGCCTCAGACGCCATCACCACGTGTGCCCAGGCCTTCTGTGCTGCCCACCGTGGTAAAAGAGGACCTCATCCCTCCCTGAGAGTGAGGCCAGTCTGTCTTCTAATGCCAGAGGCTTTCCCCCTATGTTCTGATAGATCCAGGAAGGACCAGAGAAGTCCAGGGCAGCGTTGCTTTGCCCAGTGCCCCGTTCATTTGCACGTGAAGCACTCTGACTTGCGTCTGTCCCTCCTTAGATTATTTAAAATTTCTCTAGTGTTTCATGCTTTGTCATAGGGTTCTCAGGCAGGTCAAGCATGGTTTTAGCCATTTCCTAATCCGGCTCTCATTTGTCATCTACTTCATCACTGTTATTGGGAGCCAAATCGGCTTCATTGACCAATCAGCTTATGCCAGCTAATGGAGCTGATTGACTAAATATGCTTTAGAAATACCTGACCATCTCTAAACTCAGAGTCTAAATTACAGGGTGCCTTTTTAAGGTGAAGCTGAATAGCAACTGGGTTTTTCTCGAGGGTCCTAACTATTAGACCTGAGCTTATTGTGACTAACACGTTTGGACACCTCTTATTGAATGCCTTCCAAAGTGGCCTTGATGTATAATTTTATTCTTTCCTTTAATCTTTCTCCTTTGTTTTGTTTTTTGAGACAGAGTCTCACTGTGCAGGTCAGGCTGGCTTTGAACTCACTTTACATCCCAGTCTGGCCTCGAACTTGCAAGAGTTCTACTGCCTCAGCCTCCCCAGTGCTGGGATTACAAACATGTACCACCATGTCCAGCATCGTTTGCTGTATTATTTTCATCTGACTTCTTCATCTGTCTGTGTCATAATCCCACTCAGGCCCCAAATAATTCAGAAGTTCTTTGATTATCAGAAAATACAGCTGCAAAGGCTTCATCCTTGTCCTAGCTGCCAGCGCTTACAACCCTTTCTCTTTCTGCTTCAGTGTGGTGTAGAGAAGGATGCATTGGACATCTCACAGGCCAGATCAAAAGCCATTGTCAGGGAGCAGAAACTGTCAGCAAACTTTTCAAGATCCTCAGAGAATCTACCTGATTTTTTCTTGTACTACTAAATATCTATATAACTGCAAAAGGAACTAGTACCTAGACTGTGCTACCAGTGCCTGTCACTTTGCAAAGGAGGAGAGCAGAGGTTGGGTTTCCTTAACCTGGGACCTTGTGATAGGTAGAACCAGACCTAATATGGGGTAGATTCAGGAAACAGCCTTTGTCTGCTGAAGATATTTACTGTGCAGGCTGTTGCCCAGGTAGCCTGCAGGGAGGAGAAGCTGAAAACCAGGTCGTCTGCAGCAGCAGCTCCTGAGGAATGATGACTTCTTAGGTACAGATGAGGACTCTGCCAGAGGGCCCTACAGGCTTCTGACAATTTTTCCCATTCCTTATAGTAAAAATGAAATTGAAACAAGGCATTATTTCTAGGTGAGGAAGGAATGGCCTCAGATCATTTCCTCGAAGGCCATATTTTATTACACAGAAATAGAAGTTAATGTTTTAGAAAGATCTCAGGGTGACACTTTTCCCAGTGGTTGAAGATCGAATTATAAGAAATAGATAAGGCGTTTTCCATGCTGCATATGTGGATAGGACGGGTAGAAACCAGGTTTTATGGTCCTGCAGGCTTGTCTCTGGGTAATTATCAGTAGTGGGAATTGTTCACTAGGCCCATGGTTTTACTGTTGCTCGCCGTGTAGACTGTGCTGTGTGACCATCATCCTGGTTGACCACAGACTTTCTTGTCTCTGCAGCTGCTCCATCTGATTTCTGCCTGCAGCCACCCAACACAGGTCCCTGCAAGGGTCGGTTTACCAGATACTTCTTCAACCCCAAATCTGGGCTGTGTGAGACCTTTGTATATGGTGGCTGTGGAGGAAACCTGAACCGCTTCCAGGACCAGGAGGAATGTGTGCAGACCTGTGGACAGCAGCTCAAATCCTTGGGCACAGTTGAAGGTACTGAAAGGGAAGGTCAGGGAAAAGAGTGGAGCGTAAGGGACATAAACGCCTCACACCAGTACTGCAACTCTGCAGCTGAGGCTTTCTTGACTCAGGGGATAAGTGACAAGTGTCCTGTGAACCCACAGACTGAGCATAAGTTCTTCTTGGAGCTTGGTAGAAAGTCACTGTTACAAGAGTGCTTAGCATGATTTGAGCCATGTAAATTGTTCCCCTTTTTCAGAGGGAACACAGAGGCAGCCACTCTATACTGTAGTCATGAAGTTCTACTGAGCTATCAAGACTCAGAGTCAGTGAAGCTATTTTACTACTCTCTGTCCTCTGGCTGCAGGGATGACCATCGTTGTGGTGTGTAGAGTTCAGGTCAAGGAGAGAATAATAAATGAGTTCTAGTAACTTTTTATTCGTTGCCAACATTCTGATTGCTGTGCTGCCTTCATGTGTTGACATCTGAACTCTTCTCCAAAAATAAAACCACTGGAACCATTTTCCACTGGCAATAGGTTTTCTTCTGCTCTCCCTCTTTCTGTGTTTTCTGTGTTAGAACTGTACTAGGGGTCTGGCGCCAGAGCATGCTAAGCAAGTGCTCTATCAGTGAGCTACTTCTTCACCCAGACATTCACGTTGTGATTAGCTAGGCAGACTGGATTCTGTTGTTTGTAACTAAAAACTTTATTTGCCTCTATCCTCAGATGTGGTATTTCCACTGTCTTTCAGGGCTGTAATCTTACCTTTTTCTTCCTGCAGACTGAAACATGCCAGTTACAGAAATCCATGATTGTGGCATCTGCCACTTGATGCTGAGTAACAGAATACCCGGGGGACCCTCTTATGGTCCACTGTGCCAATAATAGCCCAGGTTCCTTCTGTATAATGAAGAAAGTATTACTAAGGGTCCACCCTGTAGTGAATAGGAAGCAGCTATGTTCAGGAAGATCATAGCGTGTTTGTTCAGGGCAAGTCTGTGCCAAAAGATGTTTATAACAAATCAAGAAATGTGCCAGAGCAACTGAAAAGCACTGCAAATAGCTAAAAAATAGCAAGAACCACAGAAAAATGGGGCTGAAAACTTAGCCTTTCCCAAATTAAAGGCTATACATCTTGGCTTCAGGTGCCTGCATCTCCCACTGAATTCTAGGTGTAATTTCAGGAGGAAGGTATCTTTGAGATCAAGGACAGAACCATTTAGTGTCTCGTGGGATTATGCTAAAAGGGTATATGGGTCTGCTACTAATTGAAGAATGGTACCAGTGCTATACTGGGCAACATTCTCTTTGGGATTAACTATTAGTAAATAGGTATATTGCATGAGGACCAGCGTGGCATCAGCAATCCTATCAAAAACATGTTAATAATATGTTTAAAACTCAGGGTAGCTTCTTTCTTGTGTGTGTTGGTGTGGATGTAGATTAGGGTCCAATTGACGAATTACTACTGTAGTGGCTTTGACAGCCCTCTCTATGGTGCCATCATGTTACACTTAAGGATTATTTCCAGACAGAGACAGTGGGGCCCCCGGCAATCAGGTTGTCTGATTTCCTAGCAGTTATGACATAGGTTGGCAGAGGTTTGAGTATCAGAGTGAACCTAAATAGAAAGAGTATATCTCCTCTAATTACTCGTATTTGCTGGGTCCCAAGCAATTATGACATCAGTCACCATAGGGTTGAGTATCAGTGTGCCCTGAGTAGGAAAAGCATATCTCTTACAATTATTGGTATTGGGTGCCCCAATCCCTCCATAAAGGCAGCTTAGAAAAACAAATCTTCCAAGTGGCACTTCAGAGAAGGGACAAAGCTGTCTGCTTAGCTCTCTCAAAGCCTACAACAAGTTTGAAATGGAATGAAAACCCATGAAGATAAGAAACTAGAATGAAGTCACCCCAATATTGCAGAGAAGTATAATGTCTTTGCCCTCTATACCTAGAGTAATACAGACTCCTGAGAGTTAGTTGTGATCCTCTTGTGTGGGAGCCTTGCAGACTGCCTCAGACGCCATCACCACCTGTGCCCAGGCCTTCTGTGCTGCCCACCATGGTAAAAGAGGACCTCATCCCTCCCTGAGAGTGAGGCCAGTCTGTCTTCTAATGCCAAAGGCTTTCCACCTATGTTCTGATAGATCCAAAAAGGAGCAGAGAAGTCCAGGGGGGCATTGCATTGCCCAGTGCCCTGTTCATTTGCACTTGAAGCACTCTGACTTGCTTCTGTCTCTCCTTAGATTATTTGAAATTTCTCTAGTGTTTCATGCTTTGTCAAAGGATTCTCAGACAGGTCGAGCATGGTTTTAGCCTGTAGTTTCCTAATCCGGCTCTCATTTGTCTTCTACTTCATCACTGTTATTGGGAGCCAAATCGGCTTCATTGACCATTCAGCTTATGCCAGTGTGTGGGCCCAGTTGGATTTCCTGTAGCTTTCCCTCAGTGTATGGAGCTGACTGACTAAATATGCTTTAGACATACCTGACCATCTCTAAACTCAGAGTCTGAATTACAGGGTGCATTTTTAAGGTGAAGCTGAATACCAACTGGGTTTTTCTCGACGGTCCTAACTATTAGACCTGAGCTTATTGTGACTGCAGGTTTGGACACCTCTTGTTGAATGCCTTCCAAAGTGGCCTTGATGTATAATTTTATTCTTTCCTTTAATCTTTCTCCTTTGTTTTGTTTTTTGAGACAGAGTCTCACTGTGCAGGTCAGGCTGGCTTGGAACTCACTTTACATCCCAGTCTGGCCTCGAACTTGCAAGAGTTCTACTGCCTCAGCCTCCCCAGTGCTGGGATTACAAACATGTACCACCATGTCCAGCATCGTTTGCTGTATAATTTTCATCTGACTTCTTCATCTGTCTGTGTCATAATCCCACTCAGGCCCCAAATAATTTAGAAGTTCTTTGATTATCAGAAAATACAGCTGCAAAGGCTTCATCCTTGTCCTACCTGCCAGCGCTTACAACCCTTTCTCTTTCTGCTTCAGTGTGGTGTAGAGAACGATGCACTGGACATCTCACAGGCCAGATCAAAAGCCATTGTCAGGGAGCAGAAACTGTCAGCAAACTTTTCAAGATCCTCAGAGAATCTACCTGATTTTTTCTTGTACTACTAAATATCTATATAACTGCAAAAGGAACTAGTACCTAGACTGTGCTACCAGTGCCTGTCACTTTGCAAAGGAGTAGAGCAGAGGTTGGGTTTCCTTAACCTGGGACCTTGTGATAGGTAGAACCAGACCTAATATGGGGAAGATTCAGGAGACGGCCTTTGTCTGCTGAAGATATTTACTGTGCAGGCTGTTGAGGGGGTAGCCTGCAGGGATGAGGAGCTGAAAACCAGGTCGTCTGCAGCAGCAGCTCCTGAGGAATGATGACTTCTTAGGTACAGATGAGGCCTCTGCCAGAGGGCCCTACAGGCTTCTGACCATTTTCCCCATTCCTTATAGTAAAAATAAAATTGAAATAAGGCATTATTTCTAGGTGAGAAAGGAATGGCCTCAGCTCATTTCCTCCAAGGCCATTTTTTTTATTACACAGGAATAGACATTGATGTTTTAGAAACATCTCAGTGTGACACTTTTCCCAGTGTTTGAAGATGGAATTATAAGAAATAGGTAAGACGTTTTCCATGCTGCATATGTGGATAGGACGGGTAGAAACCAGGTTTTATGGTCCTGCAGGCTTGTCTCTGGGTAATTATCCGTAGTGGGAATTGTTCACTAGGCCCATGGTTTTACTGTTGCTCGCCGTGTAGACTGTGCGGAGTGACCATCATCCTGGTTGACCACAGACTTTTTGTCTCTGCAGCTGCTCCACCTGATTTCTGCCTGCAGCCTCCCAACACAGGTCCCTGCAAGGGTCGGTTTACCAGATACTTCTTCAACCCCAAATCTGGGCTGTGTGAGACCTTTGTATATGGTGGCTGTGGAGGAAACCTGAACCGTTTCCAGGACCAGGAGGAATGTGTGCAGACCTGTGGACAGCAGCTCAAATCCTTGGGCACAGTTGAAGGTACTGAAAGGAAAGGTCAGGGAAAAGAGTGGAGTGTAACGGACTTAAACACCTCACACCAGTACTGCAACTCTGCAGCTGAGGCTTTCTTGACTCAGGGGATAAGTGACAAGCGTCCTGTGAACCCACAGACTGAGCCTAAGCTCTTCTTGGAGCTTGGTAAAAGGTCACTGTTACAAATGTCCTTAGCATGATCTGCGTCATGTATAGTGTTCCCCTTTTTTAGAGGGGAGCACAGAGGCAGCCACTCTGTACAGTGTTCCTGAAGTTCTCCTGAGCTATCAACACTCAGAGTTGGTGAAGCTATTTCATTACTCTCTGTCCTCTCTGTCCTCTGGCTCCAGGGAAGACCATAGTGGTGGTGTGTAGAGTCCAGGTCAAGGATAGAATTAATGACTTCTAGTCACTTTTTTTTCTTTGCAAACATTCTGACGCCTGTGCTGCCTTCATGTGTGGACATCTGAGCTCGTCCCGCAAAATAAAACCACTGGAACCATTTTCCAGATTTTCTCCTAAAATAATATTTTCTCAGCTAAACTTATGCCCTTGCCTATTTCCTTATTCTGCTGTCTATCTCAGCAGATCCCGCCTCTTTCTTCTCCTCAGGCTTCTTGATTGGGTGTTATTCAGCTACACACTCTGAAAGCACCACAAGAACAAGAAATACGTGTCTTTGTTTTTGTCGTCACTTTGTCCTCAGCATGTACCATGATTCTTGACACAGAAAAGACAGTCCATGATTATTTGTGGAACAAGTGCACAAGTGTGTCTCTCAGTACAGGACTGACGACAGAGCTAGGGTGCGGAAGCCAGGACTCTAGACCTAATCAGCAGCAGCAGCATCTCATCCTTGCCTTCTTCCTCCACCTATCCTTCTGTGTGGTGTGGAGAGGTGGGGTTTCTGGAATCCGGTTCTGAGTATGAATCATAAGGAGCAGTGCGGGGACGGATGCTTTCACAAAGCCCTGCTGCAAATCCTGTGATAGCGTATCTCTGTCCTGTCTTGGTCTCTGGCTCCAAGTTTAAGTGCATTTATTTTCTTCCTCCTTTTTTGCTTGCTTGATCTTTCTCTTTCTTGCTTCTTTCCTTTTTCTTTTTCTGTCTGTTTTTTCTGTATGGCTATCTCTATCCATCAATCTTTTTGCTCTCCGACCTTCTGTGTTTTCTGTTAGAACTGTACTTGGTGTCTGGAGCCAGAGCATGCTAAGCCAGTGCTGTATCAGTGAGCTACTTCTTCACCCAGACATTCACGTTGTGATTAAGCTAGGCAGACTGGATTTTGTTGTTTGTAACTAAAAACTTTTTATTTGCCTCCATCCTCAGATGTGGTATTTCCACTGCCTTTCAGGGCTGTGAACTTACCTTTTTCTTCCTGCAGACTGAACCATGCCTGTTAGAGGAACCCATGATTGTGGCATCTTCCACTTGATGCTGAGTAACACAATAGCTTGGGGGACCCTGTTACAGTTTAATGGGCCAATAATAGCCCAGGTTCCTTCTCTACGATGAAGACAGTGTTACCAAGGGTACACCCTGTAGTGAGTAGGAAGCAGCTATGTTCAGGAAGATCATAGGGTGTTTGTCCAGGGCAAGTCTGTGCCAACAAATGTTTATAACAAATGAACAAATTTGCCACAGCAACTGAAAAGCACTGCACATAGGTAAACAATAGCAAGTAAAACAGAAAAATGGGGCTGAAAACATAGACTTTTCCAATTTAAAGGTCATACATCTTGGCTTCAGGTGCCAGAGCACATTTGATCTGCTGTGATTAAACTTTATCTGCTGAAGATATTTACTGTGCAGGGTGGCGAGGAGGTAGGCTGCAGGGAGGAGGAGCTGAAAACCAGGTCGTCTGCAGCAGCAGCTCCTGAGGAATGATGACTTCCTAGGTACAGAACAGGCCTCTGCCAGAGGGCCCTACAGGCTTCTGACCATTTTTCCCATTCCTTATATTAAAAATGAAATTGTAATAAGGCATTATTTCTACATGAGGAAGGAATGGCCTCAGCTCATTTCCTCCAAGGCCATATTTTATTACACAGGAATAGAAGTTAATGTTTTAGAAAGATCTCAGTGTGACACTTTTCCCAGTGGCTGAAGACGGAATTATAAGAAATAGGTAAGGCATTTTCCATGCTGCATATGTAGATAGGACGGGTAGAAACCAGGTTTTATGGTCCTGCAGGCTTGTCTCTGGGTAATTATCAGTAGTGGGAATTGTTCACTAGGCCCATGGTTTTACTGTTGCTCGCCGTGTAGACTGTGCTGTGTGACCATCATCCTGGTTGACCACAGACTTTCTTGTCTCTGCAGCTGCTCCATCTGATTTCTGCCTGCAGCCACCCAACACAGGTCCCTGCAAGGGTCGGTTTACCAGATACTTCTTCAACCCCAAATCTGGGCTGTGTGAGACCTTTGTATATGGTGGCTGTGGAGGAAACCTGAACCGCTTCCAGGACCAGGAGGAATGTGTGCAGACCTGTGGACAGCAGCTCAAATCCTTGGGCACAGTTGAAGGTACTGAAAGGGAAGGTCAGGGAAAAGAGTGGAGTGTAAGGGACTTAAACGCCTCACACCAGTACTGCAACTCTGCAGCTGGTGCTTTCTTGACTCAGGGGATAAGTGACAAGTGTCCTGTGAACCCACAGACTGAGCATAAGCTCTTCTTGGAGCTTGGTAGAAAGTCACTGTTACAAGTGTGCTTAGCATGATTTGAGCCATGTAAATTGTTCCCCTTTTTCAGAGGGAACACAGAGGCAGCCACTCTATACTGTAGTCATGAAGTTCTACTGAGCTATCAAGACTCAGAGTCAGTGAAGCTATTTAACTACTCTCTGTCCTGTGACTGCAGGGATGACCATCGTTGTGCTGTGTAGAGTCCAAGTCAAGGAGAGAATAATAAATGAGTTCTAGTAACTTTTTATTCGTTGCCAACATTCTGATTGCTGTGCTGCCTTCATGTGTTGACATCGGAACTCCTCTCCAAAAATAAAACCACTGGAACCATTTTCCACTGGCAATAGGTTTTCTTCTGCTCTCCCTCTTTCTGTGTTTTCTGTGTTAGAACTGTACTAGGGGTCTGGCGCCAGAGCATGCTAAGCCAGTGCTCTATCAGTGAGCTACTTCTTCACCCAGACATTCACGTTGTGATTAGCTAGGCAGACTGGATTCTGTTGTTTGTAACTAAAAACTTTATTTGCCTCTATCCTCAGATGTGGTATTTCCACTGTCTTCCAGGGCTGTAAACTTACCTTTTTCTTCCTGCAGACTGAAACATGCCAGTTACAGAAAGCCATGATTGTGGCATCTGCCCCTTGATGCTGAGTAATGCAATACCTGGGGGACCCTTTTACGGTCCACTGTGCCAATAATAGCCCAGGTTCCTTCTGTATAATGAAGAAAGTATTACTAAGGGTCCACCCTGTAGTGAATAGGAAGCAGCTATGTTCAGGAAGATCATAGCGTGTTTGTTCAGGGCAAGTCTGTGCCAAAAGATGTTTATAACAAATCAAGAAATGTGCCAGAGAAACTGAAAAGCACTGCAAATAGCTAAAAAATAGCAAGAACCACAGAAAAATGGGGCTGAAAACTTAGACTTTCCCAAATTAAAGGCTATACATCTTGGCTTCAGGTGCCTGCATCTCCCACTGAATTCTAGGTGTAATTTCAGGAGGAAGGTATCTTTGAGATCAAGGACAGAACCATTTAGTGTCTCGTGGGATTATGCTAAAAGGGTATATGGGTCTGCTACTAATTGAACAATGGTACCACTGTTTTACTGGGCAACATTCTCTTTAGGAATTAACTATTAGTAAATAGGTATATTGCATGAGGACCAGCGTGGCACCAGCAATCCTGTCAAAAACATGTTAATAATATGTGTAAAACTCAGGGTAGCTTCTTTCTTGTGTCTTGGTGTGGATGTAGATTAGGGTCCACTTGATGAATTACTACTGGAGTGGCTTTGACAGCCCTCTCTATGGTGCCATCATGTTACGCTTAAGGAGTATTTCCAGACAGAGACAGTGGGCCCCCGGCAATCAGGTTGGCTGATTTCCTAGCAGTTATGACATAGGTTGGCAGAGGTTTGAGTATCAGAGTGAATCTAAATAGAAAGAGTATATCTGTTCTAATTACTCATATTGGCTGGGTCCCTAGCAATTATGACATCAGTCTCCAGAGGGTTGAGTATCAGTGTGCCCTGAGTAGGAAAAGCATATCTCTTACAATTATTGGTATTGGGTGCCCCAATCCCTCCATAAAGGCAGCTTAGAAAAACAAATCTTCCAAGTGGCACTTCAGAGAAGGGACAAAGCTGTCTGCTTAGCTCTCTCAAAGCCTACAACAAGTTTGAAATGGAATGAAAACCCATGAAGATAAGAAACTAGAATGAAGTCACCCCAATATTGCAGAGAAGTATAATGTCTTTGCCCTCTATACCTAGAGTAATACAGACTCCTGAGAGTTAGTTATGATCCTCTTGTGTGGGAGCCTTGCAGACTGCCTCAGACGCCATCACCACCTGTGCCCAGGCCTTCTGTGCTGCCCACCATGGTAAAAGAGGACCTCATCCCTCCCTGAGAGTGAGGCCAGTCTGTCTTCTAATGCCAAAGGCTTTCCACCTATGTTCTGATAGATCCAAAAAGGAGCAGAGAAGTCCAGGGGGGCATTGCATTGCCCAGTGCCCTGTTCATTTGCACTTGAAGCACTCTGACTTGCTTCTGTCTCTCCTTAGATTATTTGAAATTTCTCTAGTGTTTCATGCTTTGTCAAAGGATTCTCAGACAGGTCGAGCATGGTTTTAGCCTGTAGTTTCCTAATCCGGCTCTCATTTGTCTTCTACTTCATCACTGTTATTGGGAGCCAAATCGGCTTCATTGACCATTCAGCTTATGCCAGTGTGTGGGCCCAGTTGGATTTCCTGTAGCTTTCCCTCAGTGTATGGAGCTGACTGACTAAATATGCTTTAGAAATACCTGACCATCTCTAAACTCAGAGTCTGAATTACAGGGTGCATTTTTAAGGTGAAGCTGAATACCAACTGGGTTTTTCTCGACGGTCCTAACTATTAGACCTGAGCTTATTGTGACTGCAGGTTTGGACACCTCTTGTTGAATGCCTTCCAAAGTGGCCTTGATGTATAATTTTATTCTTTCCTTTAATCTTTCTCCTTTGTTTTGTTTTTTGAGACAGAGTCTCACTGTGCAGGTCAGGCTGGCTTGGAACTCACTTTACATCCCAGTCTGGCCTCGAACTTGCAAGAGTTCTACTGCCTCAGCCTCCCCAGTGCTGGGATTACAAACATGTACCACCATGTCCAGCATCGTTTGCTGTATAATTTTCATCTGACTTCTTCATCTGTCTGTGTCATAATCCCACTCAGGCCCCAAATAATTTAGAAGTTCTTTGATTATCAGAAAATACAGCTGCAAAGGCTTCATCCTTGTCCTACCTGGCAGCCCTTACAACCCTTTCTCTTTCTGCTTCAGTGTGGTGTAGAGAACGATGCACTGGACATCTCACAGGCCAGATCAAAAGCCATTGTCAGGGAGCAGAAAGTGTCAGCAAACTTTTCAAGATCCTCAGAGAATCTACCTGATTTTTTCTTGTACTACTAAATATCTATATAACTGCAAAAGGAACTAGTACCTAGACTGTGCTACCAGTGCCTGTCACTTTGCAAAGGAGTAGAGCAGAGGTTGGGTTTCCTTAACCTGGGACCTTGTGATAGATAGAACCAGACCTAATATGGGATAGATTCAGGAGACAGCCTTTGTCTGCTGAAGATATTTACTGTGCAGGCTGTTGCCCAGGTAGCCTGCAGGGATGAGGAGCTGAAAACCAGGTCGTCTGCAGCAGCAGCTCCTGAGGAATGATGACTTCTTAGGTACAGATCAGGACTCTGCCAGAGGGCCCTACAGGCTTCAGACCATTTTCCCCATTCCTTATAGTAAAAATAAAATTGAAATAAGGCATTATTTCTAGGTGAGGAAGGAATGGCCTCAGCTCATTTCCTCCAAGGCCATTTTTTTTGTTACACAGGAATAGAAGTTAATGTTTTAGAAAGATCTCAGGGTGACACTTTTCCCAGTGGTTGAAGATCGAATTATAAGAAATAGATAAGGCGTTTTCCATGCTGCATATGTGGATAGGATGGTAGAAACCAGGTTTTATGGTCCTGCAGGCTTGTCTCTGGGTAATTATCAGTAGTGGGAATTGTTCACTAGGCCCATGGTTTTACTGTTGCTCGCCGTGTAGACTGTGCGGTGTGACCATCATCCTGGTTGACCACAGACTTTCTTGTCTCTGCAGCCGCTCCATCTGATTTCTGCCTGCAGCCGCCCAACACAGGTCCCTGCAAGGGTCGGTTTACCAGATACTTCTTCAACCCCAAATCTGGGCTGTGTGAGACCTTTGCATATGGTGGCTGTGGAGGAAACCTGAACCGCTTCCAGGACCAGGAGGAATGTTTGCAGACCTGTGGACAGCAGCTCACATCCTTGGGCACAGTCGAAGGTACTGAAAGGGAAGGTCAGGGAAAAGAGTGGAGCGTAAGGGACTTAAACGCCTCATACCAGTACTGCAACTCTGAAGCTGAGGCTTTCTTGACTCAGGGGATAAGTGACAAGTGTCCTGTGAACCCACAGACTGAGCATAAGCTCTTCTTGGAGCTTGGTAAAAGGTCACTGTTACAAATGTCCTTAGCATGATCTGTGTCATGTATACTGTTCCCCTTTTTCAGAGGGGAGCACAGAGGCAGCCACTCTGTACAGTGGTCCTGAAGTTCTCCTGAGCTATCAACACTTAGAGTTGGTGAAGCTATTTCATTACTCTCTGTCCTCTCTGTCCTCTAGCTCCAGGGAAGACCATAGTGGTGGTGTGTAGAGTCCAGGTCAAGGATAGAATTAATGACTTCTAGTAACTTCTTTTTCTTTGCAAACATTCTGATGCCTGTGCTGCCTTCATGTGTTGAAGTCTGAGCTCGTCCCGCAAAATAAAACCACTGGAACCATTTTCCAGATCTTCTTCTAAAATAATATTTTCTCAGCTAAACTTATCCCCTTGCCTATTTCCTTATTCTGCTCTCTATCTCAGCAGACCCCGCCTCTTTCTTCTCCTCAGGCTTCTTGATTGGCTGTTATTCAGCTACACACTCTGAAAGCACCACAAGAACGAGAAATACGTGTCTTTGTTTTTGTCGTCACTTTGTGCTCAGCATGTACTATGATTCTCGACACAGAAAAGACAGTCCATGATTATTTGTGGAACAAGTGCACAAGTGTGTCTCTCAGTACAGGACTGACGACAGAGCTAGGGTGCGGAAGCCAGGACTCTAGACCTAATCAGCAGCAGCAGCATCTCATCCTTGCCTTCTTCCTCCACCTATCCTTCTGTGTGGTGTGGAGAGGTGGGGTTTCTGGCATCCGGTTCTGAGTATGAATCATAAGGAGCAGTGCGGGGACGGATGCTTTCACAAAGCCCTGCTGCAAATCCTGTGATAGCGTATCTCTGTCCTGTCTTGGTCTCTGGCTCCAAGTTTAAGTGCATTTATTTTCTTCCTCCTTTTTTGCTTGCTTGATCTTTCTCTTTCTTGCTTCTTTCCTTTTCCTTTTTCTGTCTGTTCTTTCTGTATGGCTATCTCTATCCATCAATCTTTTTGCTCTCCGACCTTCTGTGTTTTCTGTTAGAACTGTACTTGGCGTCTGGAGCCAGAGCATGCTAAGCCAGTGCTCTATCAGTGAGCTACTTCTTCACCCAGACATTCACGTTGTGATTAAGCTAGGCAGACTGGATTTTGTTGTTTGTAACTAAAAACTTCATTTGCCTCCATCCTCAGATGTGGTATTTCCACTGCCTTTCAGGGCTGTGAACTTACCTTTTTCTTCCTGCAGACTGAACCATGCCAGTTACAGGAACCCATGATTGTGGCATCTTCCACTTGATGCTGAGTAACACAATACCTTGGGGAACCCTGTTACAGTTTAATGGGCCAATAATAGCCCAGGTTCCTTCTCTACGATGAAGACAGTGTTACCAAGGGTACACCCTGTAGTGAGTAGGAAGCAGCTATGTTCAGGAAGATCATAGGGTGTTTGTCCAGGGTAAGTCTGTGCTAACAAATGTTTATAACAAATGAACAAATTTGTCAGAGCAACTGAAAAGCACTGCACATAGGTAGAAAATAGCAAGAAAAACAGAAAAATGGGGCTGAAAACATAGACTTTCCCAATTTAAAGGTCATACATCTTGGCTTCAGGTGCCAGAGCACATTTAATCTGCTGTGATTAAACTTTATCTGCTGAAGATATTTACTGTGCAGGGTGGCGAGGAGGTAGGCTGCAGGGATGAGGAGCTGAAAACCAGGTCGTCTGCAGCAGCAGCTCCTGAGGAATGATGACTTCTTAGGTACAGATGAGGCATCTGCCAGAGGGCCCTACAGGCTTAAACATATGGCACTTCTGACCATTTTTCCCATTCCTTATATTAAAAATGAAATTGTAATAAGGCATTATTTCTACGTGAGGAAGGAATGGCCTCAGCTCATTTCCTCCAAGGCCATATTTTATTACACAGGAATAGAAGTTAATGTTTTAGAAAGATCTCAGGGTGACACTTTTCCCAGTGGCTGAAGACGGAATTATAAGAAATAGGTAAGGCATTTTCCATGCTGCGTATGTAGATAGGATGGGTAGAAACCAGGTTTTATGGTCCTGCAGGCTTGTCTCTGGGTAATTATCAGTAGTGGGAATTGTTCACTAGGCCCATGGTTTTACTGTTGCTCGCCGTGTAGACTGTGCGGTGTGACCATCATCCTGGTTGACCACAGACTTTCTTGTCTCTGCAGCCGCTCCATCTGATTTCTGCCTGCAGCCACCCAACACAGGCCCCTGCAAGGGTCTGTTTACCAGATACTTCTTCAACCCCAAATCTGGGCTGTGTGAGACCTTTGTATATGGTGGCTGTGGAGGAAACCTGAACCGTTTCCAGGACCAGGAGGAATGTTTGCAGACCTGTGGACAGCAGCTCACATCCTTGGGCACAGTTGAAGGTACTGGAAGGGAAGGTCAGGGAAAAGAGTGGAGCATAAGGGACTTAAAGCCTCACACCAGTACTGCAACTCTGAAGCTGAGGCTTTCTTGACTCAGGGGATAAGTGACAAGTGTCCTGAGAACCCACAGGCTGAGCATAAGGTCTTCTTGGAGCTTGGTAGAAGGTTACTGTTACAAGTGTCCTTAGTATGATGGGAGCCATGTAAACTGTTCCCCTTTTTCAGAGGGAGCACAGAGGCAGCCAGTCTATACCGTAGTCATGAAGTTCTACTGAGCTATCAAGACTCAGAGTCAGTGAAGCTATTTCACTACTCTCTGTCCTCTGGCTCAGGGATGACCATAGTTGTGGTGTGTAGAGTCCAGGTCAAGCATAGAATAAATGACTTCTAGTAACTTTTTATTCTTTGCAAACATTCTGATTGCTGTGCTGCCTTTGTGTTGACATCTGAACTCCTCTCCAAAAATAAAACCACTGGAACCATTTTCCACTGGCAATAGGTTTTCTTCTGCTCTCCCTCTTTCTGTGTTTTCTGTTAGAACTGTCCTTGGGGTCTGGAGCCAGAGCATGCTAAGCCAGTGCTCTATCAGTGAGCTACTTCTTCACCCAGACATTCACCTTGTGATTAAGCTAGGCAGACTGGATTCTGTTGTTTGTAACTAAAAACTTCATTTGCCTCCATCCTTAGATGTAGTGTTTCTATTGACTTTCAGGGCTGTGAACTTACCTTTTTCTTCCTGCAGACTGAACCATGCCAGTTACAGGAACCCATGATTGTCGCATCTTCCACTTGATGCTGAATAATACAATACCTGGGGGACCCTCTTACGGTCAAATGCACCAGTAATAGCCCAGTTTCCTTCTGTATGATGAAGAAAGTGTTACCAAGGGTACACCCTGTAGTGAGTAGGAAGCAGCTATGTTCAGGAAGATCATAGGGTGTTTGTTCAGGGCAAGTCCGTGCCAACAGATGTTTATAACAAATCAAGAAATGTGCCAGAGCAACTGAAAAGCACTGCACATAGGTAAAAAATAGCAAGAACTACAGAAAAATGGGGCTGAAAAGTTAGAGTTTCCCAATTTAAAGGCCATACCTCTTGGCTTCAGGTGCCTGCATCTCCCACTGAATTCTAGGTGTAATTTGAGGAGGAAGGCATCTTTGAGATCAAGGACAGAACCATTTAGTGTCTCTTTGGATTGTGGTAAAAGGGTATATGGGTCTGCTACTAATTGAAGAATGGTACCACTGCTGTACTAGGTAACATTCTGTTTAGCGATTAACTATTGGTAAATAGGTATATTGAATGAGGATTGGTGTGACACCAGCAATCCTGTCAAAAACATGTTAATAATATGCTTTAACCTCAGCGTAGCCTCTTTCTTCTGTCTTGGGTGAGGATGTATGTCAGGGTCTACTCGATGAATGACCACTGGAGTGGTTTTCACAGCCCCCTCTATGGTGCCATAATATCATGCTAAAGGATTATCTTCAGGCAGATACTGGGCCCCCCGGAATCAGGCTGGCTGGGTTCCTAGCAGTTATGACATAGGTTGCCAGAGGTTTGAGTATCAGAGTGGACCTAAATAGAAAGAGTATATCTTCTAATTACTGGTATTGGCTGGGTCCCTAGCAATTATGACATCAGTCACCAGAGGGTTGAGGAAATCAGAGTAGCCTGAGTAGGAAGAACATATCTCTTACCATTATTGGTATTGGGTGCCCCAATCCCTCCATAAAGGCAGCTTAGAAAAACAAATCTTCCAAGTGGCAGTTCAGAGTAGGGGCAAACCTGTCTGCTTAGCTCTCTCAAAGCCTACAATAACTTTAAAATGGAATGAAAACCCGTGAAGATAAGAAACTAGATTGAAGTCACCCCAATATTGCAGAGAACTGTAATCTCTTTGCCCCCTACACCTAGAGTAACAGAAGCTCCTGAGAGTTAGTTGTGATGATCTTGTGTGGGAGCCTTGCAGACTGCCTCAGACGCCATCACCACTTGTGCCCAGGCCTCCTGTGCTGCCCACCATGGTAAAAGAGGACCTCATCCCTCCCTGAGAGTGATGCCAATCCTTCTTCTAATGCCAAAGATTTTCCTCCTATGTTCTGATAGATCCAGGAAGGACCAGAGAAGTCCAGGGGAGCATTGCTTTGCCCAGTGCTCCGTTCATTTGCACTTGAAGCACTCTGACTTGCTTCTGTCCCTCTTTAGATTATTTGAAATTTCTCTAGTGTTTCACGCTGTGTCATAGGGTTCTCAGGCAGGTCGAGCTTGGTTTTAGCCCTTTGTTTCCTAATCTGGCTCTCATTTGTCTTCTACTTCATCACTGTTATTGGAAGCCAAATAGGCTTCATTGACCAATCGGCTTTTGCCAGTGTGTGGGCCTAGTTGGAGTTCCTGCAGCTTTCCCCCAGTGTATGGAGCTGATCGACTTTTCACAGGAGCACAGCAGTGATTGGGTTTCTTTAATCTGGAGCCTTGTGATAGATACACCCAGATCTAATATGGGGTAGGTTCTGGAGATGGCCTTTTTCTGCCGAAGATGTTTACTGTGCAGGCTGGTGAGGCGGTAACCTGCAGGGAGGAGGAGCTGAAAACCAGGTCGTCTGCAGCAGCAGCTCCTGAGGAATGATGACTTCTTAGGTACAGATCAGGCCTCTGCCAGAGGGCCCTAAAGGCTCAAACACATATGGCACTTCTGACCATTTTTCCCATTCCTTATATTAAAAATGAAATTGTAATAAGGCATTATTTCTAGGCGAGGAAGGAATGGCTTCAGCTCATTTCCTCCAAAGCCATTTTTTTATTACACAGGAATTGAAGTTCATGTTTTTGAAAGATCTCAGGGTGAAGCTCTTCCCAGTAGTTGAAGATGGAAAACATTTTCCATGCCGGTTATGTAGATAGGATGGGTAGCAACCAGGTTTTATGATCCTGTAGGCTTGTCCCTGGGTCATTATCAGCAGTGGGAATTGTTGACTAGATCCATTGTTTTCCTGTTGCTCGCCGTGTAGACTGTGCTGTGTGACCATCATCCTGGTTGACCACAGACTTTCTTGTCTCTGCAGCCGCTCCATCTGATTTCTGCCTGCAGCCCCCCAACAGAGGTCCCTGCAAGGGTCGGTTTACCAGATACTTCTTCAACCCCAAATCTGGGCTGTGTGAGACCTTTGCATATGGTGGCTGTGGAGGAAACCTGAACCGTTTCTCGACCCAGGAGGAATGTGTCCAGATCTGTGGACAGCAGCTCACGTCTTTGGGTAAAGTTCAAGGTGCTGAAAGGGAAGGTCTGTGGGAAGGAGTGGATCCTAGGGGATCCCACACCTCACAGCAGGATAGTGACTTTGAAGCTGAAGCTCTCTTGACTCCAAGGGGCTTCTGGCAAGTCTCCTATGAACCTATGAACTTCGTTACTGTCTGTAGCAAGGACCACAGTTGGCTCATTTAAGGAATGTACTAGAACGGTCATGGCAAGCTCACAGTATGTATGTCACAGTGAGCAGTTTGTATCATTGTAAACTCTAAAAGGTTTTGCATCACTGCTGTAGGATTTTTGTTGATATGCAGAGTCCGGGTGAAAGATAAGATCAAAGAAAATCAGCAAGCTTTTTTTCTTTTGTAGATATGCTGGTACCTGCATTTCCTGGGCATGCTTAAGTCTGAGACTCCCTCAAGAGCACTACAATCATTTTCCAATGGCAATAAATACCCTTCTGGAAGAGTGGTTCTTCTGCTAAGTTCATCACTTTCCCAGCCGATCCTGCCTTCTTCTACCCACACTTTACTTGTTTAAGCACTGTTTAGCACTTCTTAAGCACCTGCAGAACAAGAAATATATGTCTTTTTTTTGTCATCACTTTGTCCTCATTAAATACCAATTTTCAACACAAAGGAGACAATGCACAATTATTTGTGGAATGAATGAATGAGTGCATCTCATCTGCATAGGACTGACTACAAAGCTAGGGCACTGAAGGCAGGACTCTAGGCCTAATCATCGTCCGCTCTTCCTCCTTGCCTTCATCCTCACCCATGCTTCCACGTGGGTGCAGTGGTGGGGTTTCTGGCTTCTAGTTCTGAGCATCAATCAAATGGAGCAGTAGGGGAAGGATGCTTTCACAAAAAACCTCCTTCAACTCCTGCTATGTTGGACATCTCTCCTGTTTTTCTCTCTGGCTTTATGTTTAAGTACATTTATTTCCTTTCTGCCTTGTGTTTCCTTGATATTCTCTCTCCTTCTCTCTCTCTGTCTCTCTTCCTTTCTCCTGTGAGGGCATCCATAACCCCAAAACCCTAGCCTTAAAAACTTCACTTACTTTATAGTCTGTTGATTATAGCTTAGATTCTTAGCTAGCTGACTTTAAAACAGCAAGTGAACTTTGGTCCAATTCCCAAAAGGCTTCCTCTCCCTTAATTGGCTATAAACTATGGAAAGAAGAACAAAAAATTTTATCTCAAAGTGGTCAAACTGCTCAGTACCCCTATCCTGTGTTGGTTAACCAGATGTGTGAAAAGGTCTCATAATATTCCAAAGCAATGATGTTTTTTTTTTTTTCTTTTTTTTTTTTAATTTTATTTAAGGAGAAAAGAAAAAAAAGCAGGGAAAGGGTACAAGTTATACAGATTTACAGAAAAAAATGAACAGTAGGAAATCACTAGTTAATGGATTACATATTGTCATCTTAGAAATACTTGTTCAAGTCACAAAATTAAAGCTTGTAAAGTGGACATTCCATCAATGATACTGCAAACAGTTCTGTTCATTGATCCAATAGAACTCTGTGATATCATTTTCTATCTTATACACTTAAATATACATGCAGTTATATAGTTTGGAGCACTTTCTTTTCCTCTCTTTTGTACCATGACTATTACACATTTTGGGTTTCATTGCTCCCACTGTTCTTATTACTTTTTTGGAAGAGAGTAAAACCAAATGTGACAGAACAGAATTGGTCAAGTCAAAAGGGTGGACATAATAGATAATGTAAAAACATAATACAAGGTGATCAACAATGGTTACTATAATGCCTCCCGCTATCTCTAATAGAATTGCCTATATTGTTAGTTATAATACAATTGAACAAAACAGTAAAGAATAAAACCGACAAAACCAAAACATTGGAGACATTGTAGGTCTTCAAAAGTAGATAAAAGTCAACAAAAATGGGCGTCATAATGAATCTCATTATCTTCACAGCTGATGCCTAAACTTTCGAACCTGATACTATCCAGCAAAACAGAATAGGGGAACATCAGTTAAAAACCAGATGGTGAGAGTAATACAGGGCTTTAAATCAAGGTAATGAAAAGTCAAAGTGGGTTACTATAATATATCCTGCTATTTTTTTCCTTTAATTAAAAGGATAAAGATAAAAAAGTAAATAATGGAGTGGAGATTGAGATAAAAGAGGGCATAACAATGAAACAGCGCAGATCAAAACATAACCATTTAAGCAGAATAGTGTTTCACCACCAGATAATCCTAACCTAAAAGTAGTTACCATATTGTCTCTTTCTTTGAAATCCTTGAGTACAACTTCGTATACTGTAGCATTAAGTATATCAAAACAATGTAAAACCATTCAAGAGAATGACAGCATTACAGAGTATTTAGAATCGACTAACAGAAAATGAATAATGGTTTCTGTATAATCTCCTTGTCTTTACAAGGTTTTTGCTTATACTATCATACATAATAAAATCCAGTAAGATACAACCTATTTAGACCATTGGAGACAGAAGGACAAAAGCTAGATGAGACTTCAAAACAAGATGATACTAAATCAGTATTACCTATTAAGATGTCATTTTCTCCTATCATCCAATCTTCTCTGCCTCATTTCTGTTGAGCTCTTTTTCTGTTAGTAGCTGTCAGTTTGTCTTCTTCATTTTGTTCTCTGCTCCATTCGTTGTGGCCTCTCTGCCATTATTTCTGGATTCTTTGTATTTTTCTTTTTTTAGAATATCCTGCAATACTCTCTGTAGAGTTGAATTGGTGGTTGCAAATTCGCCCAGTTCCTCTTTATCCTGGAAGCACCTTGTTTTTCCATCAATTTCCAGGGACAGTTGTGCAGGATATCTCAATCTTGGCTGGAGATTATTATCTTTCAAAGCTTGAATTATTTCCCCCCACGCTCTTCGTGATTTGATGGTTTGTGCCGAGAAATCTGCTGTAATTCTGATGGGTGTTCCCTTGAAAGTGGTCTGTTTCTTGTCCCTTACAGCTTTTAATATTCTGTTCTTGTATTGAATTTCTGGAACTTTTATTATTATATGCCTGGGTGTTGCTCTGTTTGGGTTGTAGGTAGCTGGGGTCCTGTATGCCTCATACATCTGAGTATCTTTACCTTTTGCTAAATTAGGAAAATTCTCCTGGATTATTTCTGTGAGTAGCTTTTGTAGTTCACTTGTTTGTGTCCCTACTTCTTCTTTTATGTTCTTAATCCTTAAGTTATGGCTCCTCTTATCATCTTCTTGTCTTTGTATTATTGCTGTTTGTTTCTTTGTTATTTTTAAGAAGTTTTTCATTTCATTCTCCCATATTACAAGTCTGCCCTCCAGTTCAGATAGTCTGTCCTTAGTTTCTTTCAAGCTGTTATGCCAGTCTTCTATAGACTTCCTAGTATCTTGGTAGTCCCTTTGAACCTGTTTCACGTATTCTATGCTTTCTCTGTTTTCTCCATCAAACAACTCTCCCCTTTTTTTCTGTTCTTCCATTCCACCGCCTGTTTTTTCTTGGGTGGTACTTAGCATTTCTCTAACTATTCTGCATACTTCTAGCTTCAGGTCGTTGATAACTTCATTCCTGAATTGGTCTATGAGGCTCTCTATATGGTGCCTTATGTATATTGGTGCGGTGTCTGCTATTGCCTGTTTCTCAGAATTGGGGGCCGAGGAGCCTTTCTTGTTGCTGCCTCTTCCCATGCTGCCTCTTCTTCTCTGTTCCTTATATATGCAAGCTTATATAAGAGGCCCAGCTTCTCTCCCAGTCAGCCACAGCCTGATCGAATTGCGCCAGTTAGGTGTTCCGCTCACCGCTGCGCACCAGGGAGTTACGGACCAGGCAGCCTACGCGTCTCCCCTCCCGGCCACCGTCAGGCTCTGGGATCTGAGTTGGGACAGTCTACCAGGTCCGCCGGCAGCGTCACGCAGGCCAGGCACTTTTCACCAATCTCGCCCGAGAGGGGGATGTGTGGCTGGAGTCGCCACTGCGCCCTGCTCCCGCAGGACTGCTCAGACCCAGAAAGTCCTCCGCTGGAGTCAAACTGTGGTAGAGTGTCAGCTTCTCTCACTCACCTCACCACAAGTCAGTGCACGCCTCCCTGCCGTTCGCAGATTGCCATTCTCAGAGCTTCTGCACGTCTCTCCTTGCCGAGCCACTGTAGAGGCAGCCAGCCGCCACGCGGCGGGAAACCCAAATCGTGGATTACAATGGCGCAGGGTCCAGCCTCCACACCGAGACTTTTCTGTTCCTGTTTTAGCACCAGGACTGCATTCCAAGTTGGTTTCTCTCAGCCCAGTTCGTTCCTGAGTCAGCGGAGCATATATTTACCTGCTTATGTCTACTTAGTCCGCACCATTCCTGGCTTCTGAGCCGAGTCTTTCAGAGAGCCTCCGGTAGTTGCTGTTATCTGTCCGCCATGTTCTCCCGGAAGTCCAGCAATGATGGTTTTATAAAAGTGGTGTCCAGGGGCCAGGATTTAGCTCAGCAGCATAAGTGCCTGCCTTGCAAGTGTGTGGTCATAAGTTTGATCCCCAATGTCCCCCGCAAAAAAGAGGTATCCATGACAACTCCCTGGCCTTGGGAACTTATACATGATTATATTAAAAAAACAAAACAATGGACCAGAGTCAGCAACTTCAATTTCCTAAATTTGCTGCTGACCACTGCAGCTCTTAAAATAAAACTCACTTGTTTCTCAACTCTCAGTCTCTTGTGGGTGAATCTCATGTTTTGCTGTTACACTCCCACTCTGTGTTCTTTCTCTCTCTCTCTCTTTCTCTCTCTCTCTCTGTTTTTTTTTTTTTTTTTTTTTTTTTTGTTGTTGTTGTCATTTTGAGACAGGGTCTTGCTATGTAGTTCAGACTGGCCTTGGGCCGTCTTTGTAGCCCAAGCTAGTCTTGAACTTGAAAATACCCTTCTGCCTCAGCCTCCTTCCTCAATCCCCTGCAGAGATTACAGGAGTGTACCACCATACCCAGCTACTCTGTGTTTTCTGTATTAGGGATCGTACTTCAGGTGTAGAGCTTGATCATGCTAAGTGTAACATGTAACACATGGAAAGAACCAGCAGAGATCATCAAGCTTGTGTAAAGGCAACATGTTTTAGAATTTATTGTGCCTGGGTGCATGCAGGCAGAGAGCATGATAAGGCCATCTGCCCCTAACAAAGAAAAGTGTGTTACTTTTTATAGGAATGGAGAGAAGGCAGGGGACATTAGAAGGGGAGATCTCAATAAACATCTGTGGTCAAAGTTCTTAGGCAGTCTTGCACCTCAGTGGGCAGAGTCCTTGAAGTGTCTGGTGTAAATTTTTAAGCATCTCCATATGTCCCAGGATCTGAAAAAGCCTATCTTATCTCCTCCACAACATCCTGTGCTTGCCAGTGACAACTTTGGTACAAACTGAGTTCCCTGCAGAGAATAGTGCTTCTGCTGACAAACAGGTTGGGGCTGGGTGAGTCAAGTCTGATCTGAACCTTTCACTAAGCAAGTGTTTTACCAGTGAGCTACTTCCACACACAAGACATTCATGTGATTAAACTAACCGGACTGGATTCTGTTGTTTGCAGCTGCAAACTTTATTTTACACTATCCTCAGATATGGTATTTCCCATTGTCCTGCAAGCTTGTGAACTCTTTCTTTTTTCCTGTAGACTGAACCATACCAGTTATAGGAAATAAACTCATAACTGTGGCATCTACCTCTTGATACCTATCCCAAATACACAAAACCTGGGTGACTCTACTACTGTTGAATGGGCAAATAATAGTTCAAGTTCTTATGGATACGGAGGAAAGAATTGCCAAGTTTACACTTTGTAGTGAGCAGTGTGTTTCATGAAGATCGTGGTATAAACAGTGCTCAGAGTTAATCTGTGCTAATATATGTGTAACACAGACCATGAAAGGAGCTGGGGTGACCAAGAAGCACTGCACACAGGTGAAAAGTAGCAACAGCAGTAGAAAAATGGGGCTGATAACAGACTTCACAATTTAAAGTGCAGACCCCTCTGTTTTTGGTGCTTCTCACTGACTCTCTCAGTGTGACTGATAGGATTGATTGACAGTGTACTGAGTTACCTTGTGACCCTTATTTTAGATACTCATCCCAGAATGCATTGATCTTAATTATATTTATGCAGTATAGTACATGTGCATGAGCCTGTCATAAAGTGCAAATGGAAAAGGTTAACTGCATTGTCAGGCTGGGAGATCCAGTGTGTATACGCTCTTGACTAGAACATTGATATCTAAGCTTTTGTTATTTTATTTTCTGCCTCTCTTAGAAGTAAAAATAACTTAGGGTGTTGTTTTGTATCCAATGGAAGGAAGGACATGAGTCTCAGCTCCATTGTTTCTAACTATATTATTCTTCCCTTAGATTCCTGGTCCCCCGAAATATTTGAGGAGTGTTGAAGGAGAAAGGTCAGGATAAATAGAGATATTGGTGTTACCTAGGGGAGACCTAGGAACTCTTGCCCTGAATAATCTGAGTTCAAGGGAGCTGGGTTCTTCTGTGTAGATTTCTTGATTAATCATGGGCATAGGGGCAGGTTTTGATCTTGAGTTAAGGTCATCACCAGTAGTCTGACAGCTGTCAAACAAAAGAAACAATTTGAATAAAAGATTATGTAAGACTTAAATTATAAGATTATGAGAAAGATAAATAAAGGCTATGTCCAGGATAGTTAATAGAGACCTCCGATTCCATATATTTGGCCAAGTCACCTATGACTCATGACTCTTCATGGGTTTTGGAAGCATTGTTAGCCAGTTTTTGTGCCATGTCTTTTAGTATTTTAGATTTACTGATACAAGAGACACAGTCTTCTTTTGAGGACAAACATAGCACTTGTGTTTTATTATAGACAACTATTTGCTAAAAATATTGTAGGCAGTTAAAGCCCTCAAGGGAGTCAGTGTAGGAGATGAGAACACATTACAAATGTGGCTGGAGGTGCACTGTCAAATGTCAGGCCTCAAGATAAAGATGGAATGGCTAGGCCTCTGTGCCTCCCCAAGGGATAATCAGTAAATTGAAGATTATAGTATAATTGGTATCACCTGGTCCAATAAAGTCCAAGTAGACATCAGTCATCCGAGTGGGAGACTAGGACCTCCTGATCCATCCTTTCCTAAAAAGGCCCACGTTCTTTCCATGTACACTGCTACATGACGTGTGTCCCATTGGATCAATATTACCTAAGCAGCTATTCTTACAATCTGATTGGTTGATTGTAGTTTTGACCCACGTTGAAGCCACTTCATGATTTGGTACCCACCTCATGATTTTGCTCTATAAAATCTACTTTTAGAGGTGTCTTTGTTACCAACCCACATTCATGTCCCTTCTTGTCTCTCAAGAGCTATCTCTCTCAATTAATTTTTCCTACTCTTAACCTCCATTGTTTCTTAGAATTCATCCTTTAATTTTGGGTGATATAAACTCAGTGTATCTACCATCTGGCAGTTGGGTGTTACATTTATTTTTCCTCTATTATTTGGATGTCCCATTGGGATAATTGGATGGAGGTAAGAGTTTGCTTTGGTTTCATGGAATCTGGATTGTGACTTGTTTAGGCATTCAGAAATTATCAATCTCATTGGTTAATTTCTTAATGCCTTGATCTTTTATGTCTTGTAATTTTTATACTTTTTTGTTAAAATGATGGTAAATTGAAATTGAAAACTTAAGAAGATTACACTCTTTTTTTCATGGGACATTTTACTTTTGCATGAGTGGTAGTTAGGGTTTACAAGGGAATAGATTTAATATAGGACACATAATTTATAGGATTCTTTTTTTTGAGATGGGATATTGCTATGTAGCTCAGGCTTTCAAGTACTCACTATTTACTCCAGGATGGCCTCAAACTTATGGTGATCCTCTTGCCTCAGTCCCCCAAATGCTGAGATTACAGGTGTGTGCCACTACGCACAGTATAAAAAATCAAATGCAAAATAATGCAAGAGACCTGTTTACACACTAGAGATCCAAAGAATCCAGCCAAGAACCCAGATCCCACAGAAATGTCCTCCATAAATCCAGCTGAAGACCTAGAGCCCATCGTAGTATTCTCTCTCAGTCCAACTGGAGGACTAGAGCCTACGACAATGTCTCATGCAAGTCTGCTTCAAGAATCTGCACTGGAAGATCTGGAAGATCCAAAGGCCAGTGGTGGAAGTTATCCTGTGCCAGCAGGACAAAGGATCTGTGCCACCAGGCTGGGAGATCTGCACCGGAGTCAGGAAGCAATGCTCAAAGATCGGATCTCTCCCAAAGAGAACTGCAGCCACTTCAGTGACAGCAAGGACCCAACACCTCTGATAATGAGTTCATACCAGGAAAGCCAGCATGGCAAGGTTTTCCAGGGGAATCAACAGCATATCTTCCCTTCAATTCTCTTTTTAAGTTGCCGGCAACCATGGCAAAGGTGGGCCTTCCCCACCCAGCACCACACTGATTCAGTTTAGCTAGGTGTTACAAGTTGATCATTAGTTAGTCCACCACAGCAAGCAAGGCCTTGTATTCCTGTTTGGTATACACCACATATGGAGTTGCTAGTTGCTGAATTTACTGGTGTCCCTTGCTTGACCTGTTTGACTTGTTTTGACTGTTGTGGTTCATTGTCTTATTTTAGACAATGTTGCTAGGGGGAAAAGTAATAGAATGTTCCTCATAGTAACCAAAATGAGTTTATTAAATGCTGTAGAATGTGTTTTTTTTTTTTATGAAATCTAGTTTATATTTAGGAAATATACATATCTAATAATAAATTATGGGAGTTCATCTCCCAGGTAAAAGTTAATAGGTTGGGACCTACTAAAATTTGGAGGACAAATTTCACTGGGACAGTCTGGCCTGATGCTCACACACAGTAGAGAGGGGAAGGCAAGCCTGTTCTGCTTCAGTTTCTTTTCTGGTCTGATCTTCCACTGGTAAGGAGGAAATCTTAGCTTTTGAGATTCTCCACTGTCATCTCTCCAGGCTGAAGGTGACAGCTCATGGGCAAGCTGTCTCAACTCACTGTGAGCATGCGAAGAAAAGGCTTCATTTTTTAAAAAAAAATCTCATTTCTGATCTTTTTCTGTCACTTTGTACTTTCCATCTTTTGGAGGCATTAAAGAGGGAGGAACCCTGAACTGTCTAAACTTTTCCTTCCTATCCATCAGCTAAGAACTTTTAAGTTGAGCCCATAGAAAATGAGTAGTTGCTAGTGCCAAAGACAGGAAAGTAATTTAGATGAGGGACATATAACCATCTCTGAGGCAGATGAGACAGCAGAATTTTGCTCATCCAGGAGAACACATAAAAACAATGTCCCTGCTTAGTGTTCTGGACAACGGCCATCCTGAGAAACTGAATCTGAGACCCGATGGGAAGAACCAATTTGTGGGTGAAACCAGAAATATCATGCTTGGTTCCTCAAGCATGATATTTAAGGGACCAAAACATTTAATTTAATGGAGTGTTCCCAACCCCTGGCTCTCTTTCTCCCCTCCTAGGTCTGGTTTTCATCATCTATGTGTTTAGAGAAGGGAAGAACTTTTGCTAATGTGCAAATTGTGGTTGCTAAGCAATGAGTATAAATTTAGCTTGTGAGGTTCATGAGAGTGCTGGAGATACAGCAACATAGAAATTTTAGAGTGGATTTTGAGTAAATCTTAGCCTTGTCATGCTGCTAAACAATATTACCTAAGTAGGCAGCACAAATATTAAGCAGACAGCACAAACGTCTTAGAAACAACCTTGCCCTATGGTGCCGGGTGGCATTTTTCTGAGCCATTAATTGATTCTGTCTATTTCTGGAGGTGATTTCTTTTGCAGACTGGGAAATGCTCCATGATTTCAAATTTGCCCTTTGATTTTTTCCATATTATTCTCTTTCAAAGAATGGGAAGGCAGTTGTTTAGGTCTCTCAATTAATGGTTATTTATGCTAGTATGCATCCTTCCTTAAACATGATTGTTATAGCTGAAATCAACTGTAGCTTGTGCTTTTGGAAACACATGTTGGAGTTAGGCATGTGAGTTTCCAGAGAAGGTAGATGCACACATCATTAAGAGTGAGTAGTCTGACCCATTTTCGGGCTACTTTTCAGATAGCAGCCACCTGTACTTTGGGGAATGTCTTGGGAGGGTACAGGAACCAAGGAGGGATTGAAAGATATACTTATTTTCCCCTTGTTGTTTTGCAGATGGGAAATTCAATGTCAAATTCTCTTACTCTTTTGGAATGTATTCTCAAGCACTGGAAATTGTTCAACTCTCACATATTGAGACAAAGCTCATTAGTATTTTTCTGCACAACCTCTAGGGTCAACTTACCCCACAGGCAAAACAGAATACAGGGGCAAGTATTGACTATGATACTGTTTCACAACTAGAATTGTACTGTTGGAGAGAGAGGGAAAATGGCCCAAATTGCCTTCTATTCATATTTTCTTTGCATTAAGAGATAATCCTTACTTATGTCCAAAGTGTAAATGTAAATCACAAGGAAACCAGTCACCTCTGGTCCTTAAGGTACTATCCCATGCATCTACTGTCACTGAGCCTGAGGTTCCCCTACCTTGCCCTTCAGATCCTACAGATGAAGTTTTCAAGACAACCTTAATCAAAGCCCATCCACTGTTGCTGAGCCCGAGGTTTCCCTTAGTTGCCCTCTGGACTCTAGGGGCAGATCCTTCAAGCCAACTTTCACTGAAGCCGCTACTGATCTATATCTATCCCTATCTGATTTTACTCAATCCCCTCAAGGACAGTGTTCCTTACGGAGGTGGCTGAAGAATTTGACCTTACCCATGTCCATGTGACCTTTTCTCTCAGGGGCCTAAAAACAGATTTAAAAAGACCTGGGAAAGTTTTCAGGTGATTCTGGCAAGTACACTCTGGTTTTTAGGGGACTTACTCAGACCTATGAACTAGACTGAAAAGATACAAAGTTACTCTTTAAATCAATCATTGACTTCTAATAAGAGACAAGCAGCATCACAAGATCTATTACATTTGGGGATAAATATCATACTGTTAAATTTAGAAGGCCAGAAGACAGGTAGCCAGAAGAACAGACAGATTCCTCCTCATGCCCAAAAAATCCCTACATGAGATCCCTACTAACTTGCCAACTAACGGAAGATTGGAATAAGAAACATCTTCAGACATGTATTCTTGAAGAAGAATAAGACCTATGCCCTTTAATTATTTTAAGTCATAGACTATTCCTTAGGAGAAAGATGAGAACCCCTCTGCCTTCTTAGATTGTTTATAAGAGGCTTTGATAAAAGATATAACCCTGAATCCTAACTTGCTAGAAGGACAGATCATCCTTAAAGACAAGTTTATTACTTAGCTTCAATATTAGGAAAAAGTTACAAAAGATGGCTTTTGTTCCAGATAGCTCACTTGATATTTTAGTGAGAATTGCTTCCTCAGTGCTATATAATGGGGACCAAGGGGCGGTCAAAAGGATAAAACATGCTTTGTTGTTGTTTATTAGACTAGGCGTTACTGTGCAGTGCAAGCTATCCTTGAATTCACTATGTAACCCAGGCTGGCCTTAAACTCATGGCAATCTTCCTGCTTCAGCCTCCCAAGTACTGGGATTACAGGCTTGCATCATCATACCTGGCCCAATGGGATAAAACAAAGAGACCAAAGAATGTCACTGCCTTGTGGCCTCAAAAGGAGTAGTCTTCAAGTCGGGTTTTCAGGGCTCCAAGAAGTGCTCAATAATTGAACTTACTTGTTATCACTGTGGAAGTCCAGGCCACTTTAGGAGGGACTATGATAAAAAGTGTCATGATAAGAGGCCCCTTGTGCCATGCCTTGTTTCAAAGGTGACCACTGGATATTGGAATGCCTCCTGCGATGGAGGTCCCAGGGACCAGGCCAATCTTACCAGTTGGTCCAGCAAGACTGAACATCCCCGGGGCACTCTACCTTCTCCCTCTAGCCAGAAACTGTCATCTCCACAGAAGAGCCCATGTACTCATGACTATGGAGGAAAAAGAAACTAGCCTATTGCTGGACACTGGCACATGTTTCTTGGCCCTTCTTTTTCAGCCCCAGCCCTCTTTCCAGCCCTCATACTTAAGGATTCAGTGGAGAGGAGGCTACTGACTATTTGTGACTGCCCTTAGGCTGGACTGCTTTCTCTTCTTCTATTCTTTTTTATTATACCTGAAAGTCCAGTTTTCCTCCTGAGGACAGATATATTGCTTGAATACTGTAATATCCATGAACCCAAGTCAGATATGCTGCTTTTCTGTCATGGAGTCAGAAATGAATCCTTAACTATGGGTAACTAAGGGTGGAATAGAGCTACCCCAGTACAAATATATCTCAAAGATCTAATTTTCCACACCAAAGACAATATCCCCTAAGGCCTGAAGTTAAAAGAGTACTATTGCCTATAATTGACAATTTAAGGACACACAGTTCACTTGTACCCTGAAACAGTTCCTGAAATACTCCATTCTTAGGAGTTCAAAATCCAGTGGAGAGTGGAGGTTGGCACAGGACCTTAGGCTGGTGAATGAGACAGATGTGCCAATTCACCCAGTGGTACCTAACTCATATACCCCCTGTCTCAGATCCTGGGAGATGCCAGCTGGTTTTCAGTGTTGGACTTAAAAGATACATTCTTTTGTATTCCTTTATAAACAGATTCCCAGCTTTCTTTTGCCTTTGAAAATCTTCATGATCAGGACCAGGCTTCTCAATTGACTTGAACTATGATTCTTCAAGGGTTCAGAGGCAGCCCCATATTATGGACAAATGCTTTCCCCTGATTTGGCCTGTTCTGAGTTTTCTCAAGTCACAGTCCTGCAATATGTAGATGATATAATGTTAGGTGCCCCTTCAGAACATCTCTCTGGCCAAAGCATCCATGGTTTGCTGAATTTTCTAGCAGACAGAAGTTGTAAGGTCTCTAGGTCTAAGGCAACACTTTACAGCCTTGAGGTAGAGTAGTCCAGCCTTATCATATCTAAGAGAACCTGATGCCTGAAAAAAGAGAGAATGCAACCAATATTTTCCTTTCTGAAGCCAAAGACCCTAAGATAGTTAAAAGGATTTCTAGGAATTTTTACAGGCTTTTGTCACTTTTTGAGATGAGGGTACAGTACACTTGCATGAACCCTCTGTCATCTTATAAAGGAAGCCAAAGGACAGATACCCATATTCCCTGTCTAGGAATCTGATTCCCAGACTGCATTCCAGAAGTTTAAAGAAGCAGTTCTAAATGCCTCAGCATTGAGCCTACTGACAGGACTCTGCTTCAATCTGTATGTTGATGTCTTTGGAAGTGTTTATGCAGGATTGAGGACCCACTCAACAACCTGTGAGATATCAGAGGCATGAAATAGACATCATAGCACAGGGATGGCCTGTGCCTTAGATCTGTGGCTCCCATAGCTGTCCTGGTACGAGAGACATCCAACCTGACTTTCAGGAAAGATCTCACTCTATATACGCCTCACAATGTGGCAGGGACTGCTTTCTTCCAAAGGGAGCCTATAGCTATCGCACAACCAAGTTCTTAAACATCAGGCTCTACCTCTTAAGGATCAGTCATTTAAATAAAGACATGTTCCTCCTTAAACCCTGCCACATTTCTACCAGTTAATGAAGGAATTGAGGATAAAAGACATGACTATGAACAGGTAATTATCCACAGGTATACAGACAGAGAAGACTTGTTAAACACATCCTGATTTGATCTTCTTTGAGGTTGTTCTTTTTCATCTTCTGGTCTCAGGTAGCTTAGGCTTTACCTGGAGAGGTAAATCCAACTCTATTCCCTGTAACTCAATGGCAGGAGTGGTTAACAGCGTTGTCTATTGGAAAGTTCTAAATGGGTCACACAGGTTGAAAGAGTTGGGAGGTTTTAGTGTCAGTGAGTAAATCAGATATCAAAAAGAAACTCCCACAAAATGTCTCAACTGGGCTGAGATTCAGTTCGGATTTTGTTATTGATCTTAGTCTCTTAAGATTTGTTATTTTATTGTCTATGTCTCTTAGGATAGCAGAAGCAGGTATAACCATAGTGTGATACTTTGCATTAAATGGAGGCAAGGGAATGACTTCTCAGCTCCATTGCATCTAACTATACTAACCCTTTACCATTAATACTTTTTTTCATTACTTTTTGCAGAAAGTCAGATTCTAGGGTAGGTTGTTTTCTTGGACTCCATTGTGGTATTGGTTATTTTTCCTTTGTGTTTTTTAGAGGGTTTTTCCCCCTATATTTTTCATTTGGGGCTCCTGGACCCAAGTGACCCTCCCACCTCAATCTGCCAAGTGTCTGTCACTGCAGAAAGGGGCTGCTGCACCCAGCTTCTCCTGCATGCTGAAAGGAGAAAGGAGGGAGCATGAGTCTCAGGGATCCCCTCCTTGGGGTTGTGTGTGTTCATGAGGACAAGAGAAGCGTGGAGCTGGGATTCCTCAGTTACAGAAATGAGAGATGCCTAGGAACTTAGCACTGCCTGTGTACCAGGCTCCACTTAAAATAAATTGGAGAATTCAGAGAAATGAATAAATTCCTAGACAATATGAATTACCAAAACTGAGCAAAGAAGATATAAAAACCCTAAATAATACAATAACTGGCAATGAAATTGAGGCAGTAATAAAAAATTACCAACGAAGAAACCCCAAAACCTGATGGATTCACTGCTGAATTCTACAAGAACATCAGGGAAAATTTAACACCAATTTGCTCAAAATGTTAAATGAAATTGACAAGAAAGGCATTCTTCCAAAGTTGCCACTAGAAGCCAGCATTTTCAAAACCAGAAATGGATCCAACCACAGAGGGGGAGAGAGAGAGAAAGAAAAGAAGAGAGAAACAGACTAATTCCTTTAATGAACACAGCACTCAGGAGGCTGAGGCAGGAGAATCGCTGTGATTTCAAGGCCAGCCTGGGCCGCAAAGAAGAGCCTGCACTATATAGTAAAATCCAGTCTCAAAAGGGAAGAGGAAGAAGAAGGATGAAGAGGAGAAGGATGAGAAGGAGGAGGAGGAAGAAAAAAAGAGAAAGAAAAGGGAAAGATTATGCATCGTAATGGATTAGGCATCATCCTAGGGTTTCAGGGATGAATTAACACATGCAAATCAATAAATGTAATAAATTACATAAATAAAACCAAGACAAAAATCACATGATCATCTCAATAAGCACAGAAAAAGTTTTTGATAAAATCCAACATTCGTTCATGATGAAAAAAACTCTAAGGAAAATAAGTAAGTATAGAAGGACCTTATCTCAATTTCATAAAACTATGACTAATGAATGGCCAACATTGTATTAAATGATAAAAAGCTGAAAACTTTCCCTCTACAGTCAGGAATAAGACCAGGATGTCCAGTACCATCATGCATGTTGAATATAGTTATCAAAACATTAGCCAGAACCATCAAACAAGGAAAATAAATAATAGAGATATGTATAGAACACAAAGAAGTCAAATTATCATTATTTGTAGATAAAGTCTTTCCATAGAGGACCTAAATCTACCAATTAACTCATAGAATTAATAATCAAATTCAGTACTGGAAGGGGACACAGAATCAACATACAGCAAAAATGAACTTGCCAAGAAAGAAATTAGGAAAACAATAACTATCATCAAGAAATCCAATAATAACAAACTCTAGTGAGGCAGCAGGGAAAAAAATTTTCTATATTGTTGATGAGAATGTAAACTAGTCCAAGCACTATGAAAATCATGAAGATTCCTCCAAATTAAACCTAGAAATTCCATTTGACACAGCTATTCCCCTTCTAGGTACCTTCCTGAAAGGATTAAAGATATCGTATTACAGTAATATCTTCATAAGTGTATTTATAACAGCACAACTTGTAGTGACTAAATGTCAGAAGTAGCTTGTATGTCCAAAACAGGTAAAGAGTTCAAGACAACGTGGCATTTATAAGGCCTGGCGCAAAAGCAGACAGACATGGGGTTCAGTGAAACAGATTCTAGGATGCAGACATACTCCAGGCACCTTCAGCTGCTTGATCTTTCCCTTTTTAATGTCCTGCCATGAAGAACAATAAACTTGAGTCGCTTGTAGAGAAATGGATGTACCCTGAGGTCATAATTGTGAGGTAAGTCAGACACATAAACTTAAATATCATGTGCTTTTTCTCGTATGAGAAAACTAAAATATAAATAAAGAGCAAAATAAAAGATAACCGGAAACAAAGAGCTAGGGCCTTTGCAATAAGGAAGGGGACCTAAAGATGGAAGGAGAGGAGAAAGGGAATGGGAAGTGAATGAAAAAAGAACTATGGTGTGTCCTGTACATGTACCAGCTGCCCTCAGTGAGTGTCACCAAGATGTGTGTAAACAGGTACCAATGAAACGAAATGAAATGAAAGAAAGAAACCTTTTGTTTTAAAGTCATAGATATTGGGTGTTTCTCCTAGTGACAAGAAAGTGATTAATACATCACACTGCCTAACCTGAGGCACTATGCTGAGAAGGATGTCCTCACTGGGTACTCTGCTCCGCACTTCTACCTGAATTAGTCTTCAGTCATCGTGCTGAGGCCCTGGGTCTGAGTGTGAAGTCTTCCTGAGCCTCCAGGACAACCTCGCCACCACCTGGGCACCACTGGGTGACCTCAGACAAAGTCAGGAGGAGTGACAGAATGATGTTTTGGATGCAGTTTCAATTCCTGACCTTTAGAATCCACGATAATAAAATGCCTTTAATTTTAGGTCCTGTTGGGCAACTCATGGGAATAATTAGAAACAGGATTCATTGATAAAAATTCTCAACATTTCCGTGTTATTTTCTCTTTCTTCTGTACCACTTCTGTGACACAAAAGGTAGAGCTAGGTCCCATGATAAAACACAACGGAACACAGTACTCCGTGTTTTTCTTTTGCTGCAGTTTTTTGGAGTTTGTAGAATGAAGTTCAACTGTCCCCGTGTTTCCTACTGGTGATTGTGAGAGGGTCATGCTTTTCCTTCTATCCACTTCAGTGGAAATTGGAAAATTGAGGACAATTTTGCCATTTTATCTTTTTTATAGAAATCTGTAAGTTTTAAATTTATATAGTACAAAATTATTTAAATTTCATTTGCTTCATTATAAAAAGTCAAGATATTAAAATAGTTGTAATAGTGAAAGAAAAAAAGAAACCTTTGGTTTTACTATACTAATACATCAGCTTTTAACATTTTTGTCTTTTTCCCCCAACATACTTTTTATCTGGTCTTTCCTCCCAGAGTATTCTTTTTTACTAATGAATCAAACAACTAGGAAGTATTATTCTTGTTAGAGGCTGGGCCAGGTATGGGCATACAGTCCTGGCTGAGCTATGTATGCACCCAACCTTTTTTGGTTTAAAAGGTAGGTGAGGCAAGGATCTTTTCTCAAATAATGATGCATAATAAGCATAAACATGGAAATCACAGTTTTGGGAAGATAAAAAAGAGGATACTCATAAGGGAACAGTGGGGTTACAGTTCAGACGGGGGGTCAGGCGCCGCCTCTGGGCAGAAGTAGCCTTCAAGGCAACAGGATACAGAGGGAAGAGATCCCAGGTGGAGGGATTCTCTCCAGGTGAAGTAAATTGCCATGTGGCCAGAGCTTCTCAGCATAGCAGAAAGCACCAGAGGAGCTGTAAGAGGTCCAGTGAGGTTTCACATGGAAAGAAATTCTCTCTTGCCAAGTGCAACAGGTGGACTGGGGTACAAATTTCACACATCAACCTAAAATGAATGACAAAATCTCCAAAGCAAAGAAATTGTTAAGTCAGGAATAACAGGGGATGCAATCCACAGTATACATGCTATGGTCGACAAAGCATACCTAAGCTTCAGTTATCTTGGAACAGACAATTGGTCACAGAAGTTTGTTGAGGAAGATGAGTTAATTCATTCAAAGAAATAGCTATTTTCGGGTCAGTAGAATAGGGCTGTTGTGTGTTATGGAGCACCAAAAGGCCCTTTCTAAGATACCAGAATATCCAGGAATCCTTGCATAGTTTCTATCACAGGCAATGGTTCATGCATGAAAATCCCTTCCTTCCTGGCCTCCCATCTCCAATTTGCTAGTGTTTGACAGAGGGACTCTATTTTGACACTAACTTCCACTCATATCGAGAGGAATCAGAATCCACTGGAAGTTTTTATATATATGGAGATGACATAACCTTCCTTTTCTTTTTCCATACTTATTTAATACTGAAGTATAATATATATGTAAATGTATAACTTAATGCATTATTCAGAACATTACTTACACATAAGCACCTTCCATCACATGACACCCTGGGCCACAAGAGACATTATTTTCACTTCCAACTATTTGCTTGTTTTTATACTTCTTATGAAAATTATTTTAAGTACTTTCCCCCCATTGTTGAGACAAAATAACTGGAACCCACAATTAAAGAGAGAAAGGCTTATTTAGCTCACAGTTTGTAGAGGTTTCAGGGCACAACCCACTGACTCCAAGGCAGGGTGGCTTAGGCAGTAGGACAACGCAGAAGAGAACCAGTTCATGATGGGCAGAAGACAGCAAAAGCAAGCAAGAAAGAGAGAAGGCAATCCTCTTTCTGTTCCTTATACTGCATCCGGGCTATGGAGATGAGAGTGGTGCCAAACCAATCAGTGGACTGATTTAGTAATCACTCACCCTTAATCCTAGTGCTGCTCCATGAACCAGTCACCCTCTCTGGATTCAGCTACCTCTGAAACAGCCCCACCAATGGGATGGGGATGTAGCTCAGTGGCACAAGTGACTGCATGGCAAGTGCAAGGTCCTGAGTTCAACCAAAAGGGAAAAAAAGCCCACTCATCACTGCATGAGGCTTTGGGATGACCAGTAGCCACAAACCATAACACAAGTGAAATCATGTGGTAAGTAGCATTTTTTTACAGTTTTTAAAAACTCAACATCATATTTCATGGTTTATGCACTCATTACATGAAATCATAGATTGTATTTACTTTATGAAAAGATCACACTGGCTGCAACATGGAGAGTTAAACATTTAAAAATTAAGCAAATTTAAAAAACTAGTATTGAAATGCAAGCCAATATTTCAAAGAAACACAGAGGAACAGATTTAGCCAGACATCTGGTGTACTTTTTCATTATGTGGCTTCAGAATTTTCATATATCTTCAAAAGAGAAAGAGAGGGGTTGTATCATTTCCCTTTTTTGGTAGAGGAAACAGCATGAAGAAGGCAAGAGAGCATGAGAAGATTGGGCAGAGTCTTAGAATTGCCCCAGGTGCCATCGTTCTGAACTGGGAAATGGAATTTCATCTGGGGGAGAGTTACAACCTCTTCAGACAGGCAGGTCCCTTCCTCACTTTATTGCAGCCCCCCAACCTCAAAGAAAGACCCAAGTGTTTAGCTGGGAAATACAGCCCAGCCCCGTGCATTTGGAGCGTTTGCAACTCACAGTCTTTTGCTTTCTGTAGTATTAAATACACCTCACAAATCTCCTAATAAATGGGTCACGGTTTTATAAACATTTACACACAACGAAACTTGTTAATGGTGTTTAGCGCACAAGCTCTTGCTCTGGTGGTCCAAGAGGCCAGGCTCAGCCATTCATCCTATAATAGCAGTGAAGTGTTCCATTTATTTTTGCAAAAGTCAGGTTTTTAATTATTCAAGTAATTATAGTTAAAGAGATAAAGACCTCAGAGTATGATGTATTTGTAATCACCTACCAGGTGTTAGATCAAAAATTTCTGTACACATCAGAATGAAATCTTAAAATCAGACACAGTGCAGTTGCGCTGCATGGGCAGCCATACCCAGAAGTTCATTGATCGATTGATTGATTTGCTTATTTATTGACATAAGATTTCACTGTATAGTTCAGGCTGGTCTTGAACTCACTATGTAACCCAGGCTGGTCTCAAGCTCATAGGAATCCTCCTCCCTCAGCCTCCCAAGTGCTGGGATTACAGATACGAGCCACCATATATGGCTAAATCCATTTATTCTTTTTTTTTGTACCAGGGATAGAACTCATGACCTCATGCTTGACAGGCATGTTCTTGAACTGCTGAGCTAAATCCCCAGCCCTGTCCATTTATTCTTAAAACCAGGCAGTCACATATTTAATATTTTTGGTTGCCATGGCCATTGGTCCAAACATGGAGCAAAAGTAATATTTCAGGATGTATCCAGGTTATCCACATGAAACTAAGACCTGATATAGGTTAATTTTTCTGCTTTAAATTTCTTTTGAAAATATATTATTATTTAAGTGTGTGTCATTTACTTAACATTAAGTTCTTAAGTTGCATCGTTTGCCTATGAATGCCTCAAGTTTATCTTTCTTTATGGCAGAGTAGTGCTCCATCATGAGTGTCACATTTTCTTTGTCCATTCATCTGTTACTGGACACACATACCATTTCTAAGATGTAACTATTATAAATTGTGCTACCCTAAATATAGGTATGCATGTATCCCTGAAACATGATGGATTTAACTCTTTTGGGAAGGAAGATACCTAGAAGAGAACTACCTAGATCAAATAGAATTTCTGCTTTTAATTTTTTGAGGACTCTCCATCCCAATTTCCATAGTGATTGTACTACTTTAGATTCCCAACCAGTAATGGAGAAGAGTTCTTTTTCTACCACATTTTCACTAGCATTTGTTTGTTTCCTTGATGATAGCTGTTCTTTCTTTAGTAAGATGGTACCTCAGTGTAGTATTAAGTTGCACTTCTCTAATGGCCAGAAATGTTGAAAATTTTTTCATGCATTTGGTTGTCATTTGTGCTTCTTCCGAGAAGTGTCTGCTTATTTGGCTGCTTAGTCTTTGAAAAAAATATACAAATGAAAATCAAAGTAGAAGACAAATAAAAGTAGGGAAAGTCTTTTCACATGGATGAGGGAACAAGAGATGGAGGGAGAGAAGGAGGGGAGGGAAATGGGTAGGAGAAAAAAGAACTGAAAGAAAACATAATGATAAAATACAACTTTTGAAAATGAGAAGGAGTCCAGGAATTAAAGGGAGCAAGAAAACGAGAGGAGGGGTAGGGGATGAAAAAAGAATTAAGATAATATTGTGTACTTGTGCCAACTTTCCTCAATAAATGTAATCCTTATATACCACAAACATCTCCTTTAATGCTATGATACACAATGTATTAGCTACTGTTATTCTCTCATTGTGTTATGAAATTTCATTTTATTTTTTCATAGATTTTTGTTTTACATTGTAAATTTGGGGAGGTACTGGGGATTGAACTCATTACCTCAAGCTTAACAGGCAAGTGCTTGAGCCATTGAGATTAATCTCAGGTCCCATATTTTTTCATAAATTAAAGAAAAAGAAGTAGGTAAAATTTCCAAGTGTTTAAAAAAGGAAAATATACTGTTTGATTAAGTGCCTGGAACAATACTCTATTTCAAAGAAAACATTGACCATCTGGAAAGAATGAATGATGCTTTGCAGCAGTAAAAGATGGACATTCTAAGTAACTTCTAAGCCAAACATGCTTTCCTGTGTCCTGTCTGAATCTTTTAATCAGGAACCCAAGGACCAAGCAACCCTCTGGCCAGCCAGCTAATGTCTAATACATGTGTTTCCGTGACTCGTGACTCACATCCATGATCAGCGAGTGGTAAGATTAGGTCCCCCTGCTCTATCTTAGATTGAGATAAAGAGCATTTTGTTTATTTCCCTTCATTTTGATTTTATGTAATACGTGATGGTAGGTAAGGGTCTAGATGGTCATAGCCAGTCTTTCCAGCACCATTAACTTCCCTGTGGCATATTTAAAAAAATTTTTTGTCAAAGATCAGATGATAGAAACTATTTCTGCAGCCTCTATTGTCATGCATGTCTGTTTTGTGGCAGTCCTGTGCTGTTGTCTTTGAAAATTTTAGATCACTATACCTTTGTGTTCAGGCTGGTCTTCAGCTCAATATGTAGCACTGGATAAGCCTTGAACTAATAGTAATCCTCCTGCCTCAACCTCCCAAGTCCTGGGATTATAGCCACGCACTGCCATACCTGGTTTTACTAATGGAAAACAGATAAAATGAAATTTCATGACAAAATAATAGGAAAAAAGCAATTGTTAATATATTACATATTGTTATCTTTAAAGTAGTTGCTCAGGGTACAAGATATGGGCATAAAATTTTCTCCAATCAATGTTAGCAGAAACCTCCCTTTTTAATGAACTAAGAGATACTAATAATATAACTGAATTAGCTTTTCCCCTTCCCCCAATTTTCCTTTCCCCTTTCACCCATTCTAATTCCTTAATCATTTTGAACAATTTCTTCCCATTCACAATATCTACTTGTACATTTTATACTTTATTTATTCTTTCATTTTCTTACACCAAGGAGACAGTAGGATGTTTACATGTGCCCATCTTATTTATTTCACTTATGAGTATGATCTCAACTCACATCTATATACCTATAAAAGTCTCAAGCTTATCCTTCTTTATGGCCAAGCAGTACTCCATTGTATAAAAAGACTACACATCTTTTGTCCAATCCTTAGTTAATGGGCATTTGGGTTATTTACAAGATTTAACTATAGCAAATTTCGCTGCTATAAGAATGGGTACACATATATCACTGTGGTATGATGTTTTTAGTTCTTCTGGGAAGATAGCCTGGAGGGAAATAGCTGGGTGGAATGAGATTCGTATTTCTAGTTTTCTGAGGAATCTACAGACTGATTTCTTGATCGTTTGTGATTTTAAAGAAATCCTTCCTTTTATGATCACTAGCCACGATCCTGTCTTCAAGGTCTGAAAGTCTATCTCCAGTTTCATTTGAGTGGTTTTGCTAGCTTTCAATGGAATTTAAAATTTCCTTCCTATCTGTTTGAATGCATTTCATGCGTTTTATTTCTTTCCTGTATTGGCCATTCACAGTGTCCATCTTTTCCTTATCATCTTTTTTATCTGTCTCTACTGTACATTTGCTGAGCAATTCCTTTATAAATTCCTTTTTTTATGTAAGAGATTATTTCTGATCTAATTTCATCTATAACCTCATGGATTTGTTTCTTTACTTTGGTTGCTGTCATTTAAGAAATTTTAGGTATGTAACTTCCATTTTCCTTTATCTTGTTGTCTCCTATACTTGTTCTGGGATGAGCTGAGATAGCATTTTTCTTCTGCATATTGTCATTTTATATTTAAAAAAATTTTATTTTGTGTTCTGTGTTGATACTTATAAGTTTTTGTGGTACGTAATTATATTACTAGTATCAAGTCCTTCTAGGAAAAGTCTGTTTTTCAGGGTTGTCTTCTGTGTGTAGGAGGTTCTGGATTTGTACCTGCCTTAAGATCTTGCCTTCTCAATTAATTAATAGTAGGGTGTTGGTACCTGTTTGACTCAGTCCCCAGTTCTTTGGTGTTGGGCTGTGGTGAGATCATTAGCCCAGAGTTTCCCAGTACTGTTATAGAGAGGAGAACAACTGATTACAGCAGATATGACCTCCTCGCTTAAGTAGTATAATTAGTAATAACGTTACCACCAAGCACATTTTAGAAACTGACATGTTGTGGTAACTGTTAATTTTGTACCTTAAACCCCAGGAGCAAAATCTACAGTTACATAACAACATACATTGGAGCTTGTATGCAAAGTATTTCCTCTTGGTAGAGTGTTTTATTCTGTGGTGGGGGAACTTAAAAAGGAGACTAGATAAAGAGATAACTGAAAGGGAAGTAGAAGCAACCTGGAGGACAAAGCATGATGACACAGGCTTTGAGAAACTATAGAACAAGGCAATAAGGAAAGAATGAAAGAGTCAGCAAGGGATTATCTGAGCATGGTCGCTGGGTTTGGGGGGGATGGGATTAGCTTTCTGTGGCTGGATTCCACACAAGCCATTTATTTTTAAAAAAAGAAAAAATATATAAGAAAAAAGGAAATGAAAGAAAGATAAAAACAAAAATACAATAAAAAAGGAAGAAAGAAATGGGGCAGCCTCACCCACTTGCTTCTAGTCCATGTGTCTTTGTTCCTAAGCACAATTCTAGTTCACCTATTTACTACCTGTTGACTTGCATTGTTAATATGGCTTTTGACTTTTCTACCTGCTACTTCTGCTGGTTCATCCTGTGCACCCCAGTCAGGATCTTACTGTGCGACTTGCATTCCTCCAGTGGCCTGGTCTCTTTGATGTGGCAAGGGGAGAAGCTAGTCACCTCAATTCCACCTACTGGCCGGTTTCTGGGTCTACAATGCTTTTATTGGTTTTTTTAAAGTCTAAATTTCATTAATTTCCACTATGATCTTTATAATTTCTTTCCTTGTACTAGCTTTAAGTTTGGGTTTCTTAAGGCCCTGAATTATATTATTAAGATTTTTTGCAGCTCACTCTGTTTTTCGAACACTGGCATTTATAGCTATAAATACCTCCTAGGACTGTTTTCACTCTGTCTCATAGGTCCTGGTGTGTTGTAATAGCATTACTGTTTGATTCTAGGAACTCTATAACTTCTCTGTGATTCACTGTTATTCAAGTATGTATTGTTTAATGTCTATATGTTTGCACAATTTCTGTGGTTTCTTTCCCATTGGTTTCTACTTCATTGCACTATGATTTGATAATATATGGGATTATTTCAATTCTTTTGTATTTATTTAAGCATGCTTTATGGACTATCCCCCGAGCCCAGCCGCACCTAGCCATCGGTGTGCAGAGGAGGAGCTGGGCGGATCTGGAGTGCCTGCAGAAGCCCCTTCCTTTGTCTGGAGGACTGAATATCTCTGCAAGCAGGGAGGGATCGCAGGTTCCTGAGGCACCTCGGCCTGTGGTGAGTGCTCAGCACACTCTGCCCAAATCTCAGACTATTCCGGACCCCCCAGGCTTCCGGGTGCAGTGAAGTGGAGCAGCAGGTTAGAGACCACTACATCGGCCTCCCCATCCCGGCTGCACTTGGAGGTCTGCTGAGCTTCTGATGGGTGGGCGGGCCCACACTATCCCCCGAGCCCAGTCTGTTTTGCTGCCGCGCCTTCCTTTGTCTGGAGGACTGTGGATATCTCTGCAAGCAGGGAGGGATCACAGGCTCCTGAGGCACCGCGGCCTGTGGTGAGTACCCTAACCCGGCTGCGATTGAAGAGCTGTGGAGCTTCCAAGGGGCAGGTGGGCGCACAGTGTCCCTGAGGCCCAGCTTGTCTGGAACTGCGGAGTTCTGAACAAGCAGAGGAGGGCCATTGGTTCTGCAGGCCCAATGGCTTGGGGTAGCGTGGTGCCAGAGTCTCAGTAGCTGCAAACATAGAAGGGGATTTTCAACAGATCCTGAGGAAGCTTTCAAATAACACTTGAAACACAGAAATATAGGAAAATGACAAAACGAAAGACCAAATTACAACCTCAAACCTCCAGCCCATCTCAGGAAATCCTAGGAGGAATATATTTAGAAGAAAATATATCCCATCCACCTCATATATCAGACACAATAGCTACTGAAATTGACAAGCAACTCCAGGAAGCTTTAAAGAAATTCAAACTCGAAATAATCTCCCAGATAAAAGAAGAAATGATAAAAGAAATGAAAGAGATTCTAAATATATCTAAAGAAAACATAGATAAAAAATTGGAGGAACTAAACAAAAAGATAGAATCCCTAGACGAGCAATATAAGAAACAAACAGAATACATAATGCAGATGCACAGAGATATACAGGAATAAAAAACTCCACTGAAAGTTGTAAAAACCGCCTTAATGAAAGTGAAGATAGAATTTCAGACCTTGAAGACAGGATTGCAGCTAGTGAACAGGAAAGGTAAGATCTTTTAAAAATAACAAGGAATCAGGAAACAACAATTCAACAACTGCAAGACGATGCAAAGAAGAATAACATGAGAATGATAGGGATTAATGAAAAAGAAGGAGACAACATAAAGGATATCAAGAGGATATTTAGAGAAGTAATAGCTGAAAATTTCCCAAGCATGAGATCAGAAACTGACATCAGGATCAGTGAAGCATATAGAACTCCAAATAGTCATAACCAAAATAAAACTACACCCAGACATATAATAATCACCATCCCACAAATCCAACACAAGAATAGATTATTAAAAGCTGTCAGAGAGAAAAGACAGATCACTTATAAAGGAAAACCTATCAGAATCACAGCAGACTTCTCATCACAAATAATAAAGTCAAGAAGAGCATGGAGTGAAGTATTCCAGATCCTAAAGCAAAATGATTTCCAACCTAGACTGATATATCCTGCAAAACTATCATTTAAAATAGATGGTGAAATACGATACTTCCATGACAAAGAACAGCTGAAGAACTTCATGAACACCAAACCAACCCTGCAAAAAATATTTAAAGACAGTTTAGATACACAAAGGAAAAAACCACTAAGCAAAGCAAATATTTAAACAGAACAGAAAGATAAAGATGCAACAGCAGAGAGATAAGATTCCTACAATTAACCAGCATTTAACAGTAATAACCATTAATGTAAATGGTTTCAATGCACCAATCAAAAGAAACAGACTAGCAGAATGGATCAAGAAACAAAATCCAACCATATGCTGTTTACAGGAAACCCATCTAACCCAGAAGGATACTCACAGACTGAAAGTCAAAGGATGGAAAACAATTCTTCATGCAGCAGGAATCCAAAAAAAGGCAGGAGTAGCCATTCTGTTTGCAGACAATGTGAACTTTAAACCAAAAATGACCATAAAGGATAAAGAAGGTCACTACATACTCATAAGGGGAAAACTCCAAGAGGAAGACATAACTATCTTAAATATATACGCACCAAACTCCAGAGCACCCAGTTATATAAAACAATTATTAACAGAAAAGAAAACTCAAATTATCAGTAACACAATTGTAACAGGAGACCTTAATACGCCATTGACACCAAGGGACAGATCAACCAGACAGAAAATGAGCAAAGAAATAACAGAACTGAATCATACCTGTGAACAAATGGGTTTGATAGACATATACAGAATGTTCCACCCAACAACATCAGAATACACATTCTTCTCAGCAGTACATGGATCATTTTCTAAAATAGACCATATATTAGCTCACAGAACATATTTAAACAAGTGCAAAAGAGCTGAAATCATCCCTTGCATATTATCGGATCATAGCGCTCTGAAATTAGAAATTAATGATAAAAGATACTGCAAAAATCCCACAAACACATGGAAACTGAATAACACACTCTTGAGTAATCAGTGGGCCACAGAAGAAATTAAAGAAGAAATTAAACAATACCTAAAAGAAAATGAAAATGCAGATACAACTTACCGGAATCTGTGGGATGCAATGAAAGCCGTCCTGAGAGGAAAATTTATTGCACTGAGTTCCCACATCAGGAAAACAGAACGAATACAAATAAATAACTTGATGCTACACCTCAAACAGCTAGAAAAAGAAGAGCAAGTCAAGCCCAAAGCCAAAAGAAGAGAGGAAATTATAAAAATCAGAGCAGAAATCAATGCAATAGAGACTAAGAAAACAATCCAAAGAATCAACGAATCAAAGAGTTGGTTCTTTGAAAGAATAAATAAAATCGACAAGCCCCTAGCCAACCTTATTAAAAAAAGGGAAGAAAAAGCTCAAATTCATGCAATAAGAAATGAAAAAGGAGAAATCACTACAGACCCAATACAAATACAGAAGATCATCAACACCTATTTTGAAAACCTCTACTCTCAAAAGTTTGATAACACAGAAGAAATAGACAGATTCTTAGAAGCATATGAAGTGCCAAAGCTAGATCAAGAGGATGTAAAACTGTTGAATAACCCAATCTCTGTTACTGAAATTGAAAATGTAATTAAGTCCTTACCCACCAAGAAGAGCCCAGGCCCAGATGGATTCACTGCAGAATTCTACAAGAAATACAAAGAAGACCTAATGCCGACACTCCTCAAACTATTCAATGAAATTGAAAGGGAAGCAATCCTTCCTAAGTCATTCCTGGAAGCAAATATTACTCTAGTACCAAAACCTGAGAAAGACCCAACTACAAAAGAGAACTATAGACCGATCTCCCTAATGAACACAGATGCAAAAATCCTCAATAAAATATTGACAAATAGGATGCATCAAATCATCAAGAAGATTATACACCATGACCAAGTGGGATTCATCCCAGGAATGCAAGGATGGTTCAACATATGCAAATCAATAAATGTAATCCACCATATCAATAAAGCCAAAAATACGAATCACATGATCATTTCTATAGATGCAGAAAAAGCCTTCAATAAGGTCCAACATTTATTCATGATAAAAACTTTACACAAAATTGGAATAGATGGTCTTTACCTCAATATAATAAAGGCCATTTATGACAAACCAACAGCCAGCATCATACTAAATGGCCAAAAATTGAAAGCCTTTACTTTAAAATCAGGCACAAGACAAGGATGTCCTTTATCACCACTGCTATTTAATATAGTACTGGAAGTACTAGCCAGAGCAATTAGGCAAGAAAGAGAAATAAAAGGGGTAAAGATAGGAAAAGAAGAAGTTAAGTTATCATTGTCTGCAGATGACATGATACTCTACATAGAAGACCCCCTAAACTCCATTGAAAGACTCTTAGATACAATAAATAAATTCAGTTATGGGGCTGGATACAAAATCAATACTCAGAAATCAATAGCATTCCTATACACAAACGACAAAATCACAGAGAGGGAAATAAGAGAAACTGGACTATTCACATTAGCAAGCAAAAAAAATGAAATATTTAGGAATTACTCTTACGAAAGAAGTGAAAGACTTATACAGTGAAAACTATAATACACTGAAAAAGGAAATTGAAGATGATCTCAGAAAATGGAAAGACATCCCTTGCTCATGGATAGGAAGAACAAACATTGTGAAGATGGCCATTCTCCCAAAACTGTTATACAGATTCAGTGCAATCCCAATAGAAATACCATCAACATACCTTATAGATCTAGAGAAATCACTCCTAAATTTCATCTGGAACCAGAAGAGACCTAGAATCGCAAAGGCAATTCTAAGCAGCAAAGACAAAGCAGGAGGCATCACAATCCCTGACTTGAAATTATACTACAAAGCAACAGTAGTAAAATCAACATGGTATTGGAATCAAAACAGAGCTGAAGATCAATGGAATAGATTAGAAGATACAACCACAACTACAAACACACTCAACCACCTTATCTTTGATAAAGGAGCCAAGCAGGTTCATTGGAAGAACGACAGTCTCTTTAATAAATGGTGCTGGAAAAACTGGCTCTCCATTTGCCGAAAACTAAAGCTAGACCCATGTCTATCACCGTGTACTAAATTAAAATCTAAATGGGTCAAAGATCTGAATATTAAAACAGAAACACTAAATCTATTGGAAGACAAATTGGGTAGAAACCTTGGAGACATAGGAGTGGGTAGAGAATTCATGAACAGGACTCAAACCGCATGGGAAATACTTCCCAGAATCAATAACTGGGACCACTTCTTATTAAAAAGTTTCTGCATGTCAAAAGAAATCTCCAGCATAGTGAAAAGAAAACCCACAAGCTGGGAAAAGATTTTAGTGAACTCTCTCTCACACAAGGGACTCTTGTCTAAAACATATAAAGAATTAAAAAAACTCAGACCTCCAAAATTCAAAGATCCAATCCAAAAATGGGCATCTGAGATGAATACGCAATTCTCAGATGAAGAAATGCAAATGGCAAATAAATACATGAAAAAATGTTCATCATCATTGGTAATTAGAGAAATGCAAATTAAAACCACACTGAGATACCATCTCACTCCTGAAAGAATGGCCAGGATCAAGAAAACCAACAACAAATGCTGGAGAGGCTGTGGGGAAAAAGGAACTCTCCTGCACTGTTGGTGGGAGTGTAGACTGGTACAGCCTTTGTGGAGGTCTGTCTGGAGATTTCTCAAAAAGTTGGGATTGGAAATACCATTTTTTCCAGCTATTCCACTTCTTGGCATATTCCCAGAAGAACTGAAAGCATCATACCACAGTGATATATGTGCACCTATGTTTATAGCAGCACAATTTGTAATCGCCAGATCTTGGAAACAACCCAAGTGTCCATCAACTGAGGAATGGATAAAAAAGTTGTGGTATTTCTATACAATGGAGTATTATTCATCTATAAAGAAGGATCACATTGAGATATTTATCAATAAATGGGCGCAGCTTGAGACCATACTCATTAGTGAAATAAATCAATCTCGCATGTATGAATACCGAATAGTTTCCCTAATGTAAGTAATGATTCAAATATATAAAAATATGTGGTAATCATGATTCCCCATTATGTGGCCTTGAAGCCTTATAAAATTTTCACTTATTAATTAGAAAGGCTTTATTCTGAGCTTCTTGATATGGAAATATTTGGAGCTATAGTGTATGAAGTTTTATCCCTATATTTCAAGGAAAAAGACAGACATTATGGTAACTACTATTAAATCGGGTTATTTGGTGATGAAGCACGAGGTTGCTGAAACAGTCATGCTTTGACCTCTATTGTTATATTGTTATGTCCTGTTTTAACTCAATCTCTCCCTTATTCTTTAAAAAAATTATTTAGTTATTTCTTATGTTGATTTTAATTAAGGGGAAAAATTAAAAAAATTAGGATATATAATGGTAACTCTTTTCGATTTCCTATTAACTTGTTTTGAAGTCCTGTAATACTCCCACGATCTTGTTTTAACTGATTAGACTCTGTTCCATTCTGTGCGATAGTATCAAGTTTGAGGGTATAGGCAACTACTTTGAAGGCAATAAGATTCACTAAGATGCCCATTCTGGTTTGACTATTGTCTCCTTTGGAAGTCCTGTAATGTTTATAATGCCTCAGTTTTATTGGTCTTGTTCTCTACTGTTTTGTCCAACTTTATAATATCTAATGAGATAGACAATTCTTTTTAAGGAAACAAGAGACAATGTTGATAACCATTGTTGATAACCTTGTACTCTGTTCTACATCATGTGCTATGTCTATCCTTGGTTTTGACTGACAGCTTTGTTTTGCCGTATTTGACTTTATTCTCTCCCCCCCAAAAAAGTAATAAGAACTAAGGAGTAATAAAATCCAAAATGTGTAAATTTTGTTGTAAAAAAGAGAGGGAGGAAAAAAAAAAGAGCTCTAACGGATATAACAGCAAGTGTGTTTAGGGGTGTTAAATAGCTGACTATATTAATGTTTTTGGATCATTGAACACAGCTGTTTGCCGTCTCTCTGTTTGAATGTCCACTTTGTATTCTGTGATACTGTGATTTGAGCAACTATTTCCAAGATGATAACATGTAATCTATTAACAGGTGATTTCTTACTGTTATGTTTTTTTTTTTTGTAGTTCTGTATTATGTGTAACCTTACACCGCTTTGTTTTGTTTTGTGTTTTTCTCTTTTTCCTCTTAAATAAAATTGAAAAAAAAAAGCATGCTTTATGGGCTAAATTTGGTCTATTTTTACCAAGTACTCTGTGCTGCAGAGAAAAATGTAAATTTTTGTGTTGTTGCTGCGATAGCCTATGAATATCTATTAAGTCCATTTATTTGAAGATGTAGTTTAACTCTGATGTTCTTTTGTTGATTTGTGTCTAGTTGTTTTATTACAATTGTGCCTGGAGTATAAGCTCATGAGGATGCTGGGAGAGCACATTTCTCTGGCCCAGTTTCCTTCTCTGTGAAATGTGGAGTTGAGGTATCCCACTATGGGAACTGGGCTGCTGGAGGTGAGTGGAGCACACCAGCACCAGCCTGGGGAGAGTTTAAGATCATCTCTCACAGTGGTCAAGGACCCACCCAGCTTCCAGACACACTAGACTGGGCTCTGCAGGTTTTAGGCCTGCCTGGGCCATGCCCAGTGACCTTCTATTAATCATGGGAACTGGGCTACCAGAGGTGAGTTCCTGCACACCAGCTCAGGCCCTGGGAGAGTTTATCATTATTCCCAGTGGTCAAGAACCCGCCCAGCTTCCAGTCACACTAGATAGGCTTGGGAGGTTTTGAGGCCCAACTAGACCATGCCCAGCAATCTTTTTCAATCAGGGGAGTTGAGGGAACGTGAAATGAGTTCCAGCACATTGGTGTTTGCTCAGGGAGAGCTTTGGACCATCATTCACAGTGATTAGGTGCCCACCCAGCTTTCTGAACACTGGAGGTGGCATGGGAGGTCTTGTGGGCCTGACTGGACCATGCTCATCAGCCTCCATTCAGTCCCAGGAGCCGAGGGCATAGGAGATGATTTTCTTTTCTTTTCTTTTTTTTTTTTAACTAACATTTTTATTTTCTTTATTTATTTTAAAAAGATTAAGATAAAAGAGGACATAACAAAACATCAGAACAGAATAATTTAAGCAACATAGTATTTCACCATGACAAACTGACATAACTATAGCTACCATAATGTTTCTTTCCTTGGAATATTCGACTATACCTTCATACACTATAGTATTAAACATAACAAAATAGTATAAAACCATTCAAGAGAATAAAAGTATTACAGGGCATTCAGAAGCAAATAACATAAAATGAACAATGGTTATTATACTATCTCTTTGTCCATAAAAAATTTTGTTTATACTATCACACATAATAAAATACAAAAAGATACAACATGATAGAACCAATGGAGATAGAAAACAAAAGCATGGTAGGACTTCAAAGAAAGATTATATTAAATCAGCACTGGCTATTATAATGTCTTGTAGGAGATGATTATCAACATGCCCAGGAGAAACATTGGAACATCATTTGAAACATGGAAATATAGAAAAATGACAAAATGAAAGACCAAAATGCAATCTCAAACCTCCAGCCCATCCCAAGAAAGCCTAGGAGCCATGTACATAGAAGAAAAATATATGCCATATACCTGAAATACCTGAAATAATAGCAACTGAAATAAAGAAGTAACTCTGGGAACCTTCAAAAGAATTCAAATTAAAAATAATTTCCCAGATAAAATAAATAAAAAATGATAAAAGTAATGAAAAAGATGCTGAACACATCTAAAGTAGGCACCATTAAAAATTAGAGGAGCAAAACAAAATGATTGAATCCCTGTATGAACAATATAAGAAACAAACAGAATAAATGAAGCAGATTCAAAGAGATATATAGGAAATCAAAAATTCCATTGAAAGTTGTCAAAACCACCTCAACAAAAGTGAAGAGAGAATTTCAAACCTCGAAGACAAGATTGCAGCTATTGAACAGGAAAGGAAAGAGCTTTTAAAAAAGCAAAGAATCAGAAAATAACAATTCAACAGCTGCAAAATGATGCAAAGAAAAACAACATAAGATTGATAGGGATAAATGAAAAATAAGGGAACAACACAAATGATATCAAGAAGCTATTTACAGAAGTAACACCTGAAAATTTCCCAAACATGAGAATGGAAACTGACATGTGGATTAGTGAAGCATATAGAACTCCAAATAGCCATAACCAAAATAAAACTACACCCAGACATATAATAATCACCATTCCAGAACTCTAACATAAGAATAGAATATGAAAAGCTGTAAGAGACAAAACACAGATCACCAATAAAGGAAAACCTATAAAAGTCACAGCAGACTTCTCAAAACAAGAATTGAAATCTAGAAGAGCATGGAGTGCAGTATTTCAGATCCCAAAGGAAAATGATTTCCAACCTAGAATGATGTACCCTGAAAAACTGTCTTTCAAAATGGGTGGAGAAATAAAATACTTCCATGATAAAGAACAGCTGAAAAACTTCATGATCACCAAACCAACCTTGCAAAGAATACTGAAAGACAGTCTAGACACACATAGGAAAAACCACTAAGCAAGGCAGACAGTTAAACAGAATGGAAAGATAAAGATGCAACAGTAGAAAGATAACATGTCCAAAGTAAGTCAATATGTATCATTCATAACCATTAATGTAAATGGTTTCAAATAACCAATTAAAAGAAACAGACTGGCAGAATGGATCAAGAAACAACATCCAACCATATGCTGCCTAGATGAAACCCATCTAACCCAAAAGGAAACTCACAGACTGAAAGTTAAAGGATGGAAAGCAATACTTCATGCAAGAGGAACTGAAAAAAAAAAGCAGGAGTAGCTATTCTGTTTGCAGACAATGTAAACTTCAAACCAAGAATGATCCAAAGAGACAAAAAAGGTTACTATCTATTAGTTTGGGAAAACTTCAAGAGGAAGAGGTAACGGTCTTAAATATATACATACACCAAATTCCAGAGTATCCAGTTATACAAAGCAAGTATTAACATAAGTGAAAAATCAAATAAGCAATAACACAATTATAACAAGAGATCTTAACACACCATTAACACCAAGGGACACATCAACCAGACAGAAAACCAGCAAAAAATAAGAGAACTGAATCACACCTGTGAACAAATGGACTTGATAGATGTATACAGTGTTCTGTCCAACAACATTAGAATATACATTCTTCTCAGCAGTACATGGGACATTCTCTAAAATAGACCATATACTAGCCCACAGAACATATTTAAGTAAATGCAAAAGAATTGAAATTCTTATCAGATCATAGCACCATGAAATTAGAAACTAATGATAAAAGAAAATGCAAAATCCCCACAAACACATGGAAATTGAATAATACTCTCGAGCAATCAGTGGGTCACCAGGGAAATTAAAGAAGAAATTAAACAATACCTACAAGCAAACGAAAATACAAATAAAACTTACCAGAATCTGTGGGATGCAATAAAAGCAGTTCTCAGAGAGAAATTTATTGCACTGAGTTTCCACATCAGGAAAACAATGAATACAAATAAACAACCTAATGCTACACCTCAAACATCTAGAAAAAGAAGAGCAAGTCAAACCCAAAGCCAAAAGAAGGGAGGAAATTATAAAAATCAGAGCAGAAATTAATGCAATAGAGACTAAGAAAACAATCCAAAGAATCAATGAATCAAAGAGTTGGTTCTTTGAAAGAATAAATAAAATTGATAAGCCCCCAGCCAACTTTATTTAAAAAAGGGAAGAAAAAGCTCAAATCATGCAATAGGGAATGAAAAAGGTGAAATCACTACAGTCTCTGTGGAAATACAGACAATCATCAACACCTATTTCAAAAACCTCCACTCTCATAGTTTCAATAACACAGACGAAACGGACAGATGTCCAAAAACATATGAAGTATCAAAGCTGAGTCAAGAAGATGTAAAACTGCTGTATAACCCAATTTCTATTAATGAAATTGAAAATGTAATTAAGTCCTTACCTGCAAAGAAAAGCCCAGGCCCATACAGATTCACTGAGAAATTCTGCAAGAAGGCTTAATGCCAGTACTCCTTAAACTCAATGAAATTGAAAGGGAAGCGATTCTTCCTAAGTCATTCCTGGAAGCAAATATTACTCTAGTTCCAAAACCTGAGAAAGACCCAACTGAAAAACAGAACTACAGGCCAATCTCCCTAATGAACACAGATGCAAAAATCCTCAATAAAGTATTGGCAAACAGGATGCAGCAAATCATCAAGAAGATTATACACCACGACCAAGTGAGATTCATCCCAGGCATGCAGGGATCATTCAACACATGAAAATCAATTAATGTAATGTACCATATCAATAAAGCCAAAACTAAAAATCACATAATGGTTTCTATAGATGCAGAAAAAGCTTTTGATAAGGTCCAACATTCATTCATGATAAGAACCTTACAGAAAATTGGAATAGATGGTCTTTACCTCAGTATAATAAAGGCCATCTATGACAAACCAACAGCCAGCATCATGTTAAATGGCCAAAAACTGAAGGCCTTTACCTTAAATTCAGGCATAAGACAAGGATGACCCTTATCACTGCTTCTATTCAACATAGTACTAGAATTACTAGACAGAACAATTAGACGACAGAGAGAAATAAAAGGAGTAAAGATAGGAATAGAGGAAGTTAAATTATCATTATTTGCAGAGGATATGATACTCTACATAGAAGACCCCCAAAACTCCATTGGAAGACTCCTAGGTATAATAAATAAATTCAGCAATGTAGCTAGATACAAAATCTATACTCAAAGATAAATAGCATTTCTATACACTAACAACAAAATCACTGAGAGAGAAATAAGAGAAGCCACACCCTTCTCAGTAGCATCCAAAAAAATGAAATACTTAGGAATTAATCTCATGAACGAAGTAAAAGATCTATACAGGGAAAATTACAATACCCTGAAAAAGAAATTGAAGATGATCTCAGAAAATGGAAAGACATCCCTTGTTCATGGATAGGAAGAATAAAAATTGTGAAAATAGCCATTTTCTCAAAACTGTTATAACAGATTCAATGCAATCCCAATGAAAATACCATCAATATAATTCATAGGTTTGGAGAAGTCATTTCTAAAATTCATCTGGAACCAGAAGAGACCTAGAATAGCAAAGGCAATCCTAAGCAGCAAACACAAGGCAGGACGCATCTCAATCCCTGACTTGAAGTTATACTACAAATCTACTGTAATAAAATCAACATGGTACTGGAATAAAAACAGATCTGAAGGTCAATGGAATAGACTAGAAGATATAACAACTACAAACACATTCAACCACCTTATCTTTGATAAAGGGGCCAAATGTTCACTGGAAGAATGATAATCTCTTTAATAAACGATGCTGGAAAAACTGGCTCTCCATACGCCAAAAACTAAAATTAGACCTTTGCCTATCCCCATGTTCTAAACTAAAATCTAAATGGATCAAAGATCTCAATACTAAAACAGAAACACTAAATCTGTTGGAAGACAAAGTAGGTAAAATCTTGAAGACATAGGGGTAGGTAGAGAATTTATGAACAGGAATCAAACCACACAGGAAATACTTCCCAGAATCAATAACTGGGATCACATCTTATTAAAAAGTTTTCTGCATGTCAAAAGAATTCTCCAGCACAGTGAAAAGAAAACTCACAAACTGGGAAAAAAATCTTAGTGAACTGCCCCTCAGACAAAGGACTTCTGTCTAAAACATATAAATAATTTAAAAAAATCAGACCCCCAAAATTCAAAGACCCCATCCAAAAATGGGCATCTGAGATGAATACACAGTTCTCAGATGAAGAAATACAAATGGCAAATAAATATATGCAAAAATGTTCATCATCATTACTCATTAGAAAAATGCCAATTAAAAGCACACTGAGATTCCATCTTACTCCTGAAAGAATTGCCAGAATCAAGAAAACTACCTACAGCAAATGCTGGAGAGGCTGTGGGGAAAAAGGAACTCTCGTGCACTGTTGGTGGGAGTGTAGACTGGTGCAACCATTGTGGAGGTCATTTCTCAAAAGCCTGGGATTGGATGTCCCATTTGACACAGCTATTCCACTTCTGGGCGTATACCCAGAAGAACTGAAAACATCATACCACAGTGATATATGTGCACCCATGTTTATAGCAGCACAATTTTTAATAACCAGATCTTGGAAACAACCCAAGTGTCCATCAACTGAGGAATGGATAAAAGAGTTGTGGTATTTTTATTCAATGGAGTACTACTCATCTATAAAGAAGGATCACATTGAGATATTTATAAATAAATGCAAGCAACTTGAGACCATACTCATAAGTGAAAGAAAACAAACTCACATGCATGAAACCACAGTCTCCCTGGTGTAAGAAATGGTAAGAGTACTTATGAGTATATGGTAATCTTGATTCCCCCTTACATTGCTTTGAGGCTCTATCATATTTTCATTCATTAGTTGGAATGATTTTATCCTGGTTTGTTTGATTTTATTGTCTGTGATGGTATGAACACCTATTTTGAAGAAAATAGGACATTATAATAGCCAGTGATGATTTAATACCATCTTGATTTGAAGTCCTACCATGCTTTTGTTCTTCTGTTTCCATTGGTTCTATCATGTTGTATCTTATTGGATTTTATTATGTGTGATAGTATAAACAAATATTTTATGGAAAATGAGACAATATAGTAGCCATACTATATGAATGAATACTTTCATTCTCTTGAATGGTTTTGTACTATTTTGTTATGTTTGATACTATTGTATATGAAGGTATGCTCAACTATTTCAAAAAGAGACATGGTAGCTGTTTCTATATTGGGTTGTCTTGTGGTGAAATACTGTGTTGGCTAAATTGTTCTGTTCTTATCTGCTTTGTTCTGTCCTCTTTTGTCTTAATCTCTTTAAAATAAAAAAAGTTTTAAAAGATATATCCCACTATAATTGTGTTTGTATTTATCTGACTTTGTGGCATGTAGTATTTGTTTTATGATGTTCAGCTCTCTAGGACTTGGTGCACATATGTATACAACTGTTATCTCATCCTGTTAAAATGTTCCCTTAACAAATAGTGATTCTCCTTGCCTCTTCTGATCAGTTTGGTTTGAAGTCAACTTTGACAGAAAATAGGCTCGCTACTCCGACTTTGTTTGGCTACCATTGCATGAAATGTTGCTTTCCATTCTTTGATTTTTAGTTTATGGATGTCTTCTTGGATTAAGTGTGTTTCTTATACACAGGATACCACTGGTTTTTAAAAACCAGCCTGCTAATCTATGTCTTTTGACCAAGGAGCTGAGGCCATTCATACAGAGCGTTATTAATGAGAGGTGTTGACTTGTCCCTGTCATTGCATTATTTTCTCGTCACTGACCCCTTCTCCCCTTAATAAGCAACGTGTCATGTAACAGCAGGGTTCACCCTAATAACTTCACCCTAACTTGATTCCTCTGTCTAGAAGCCTGTCTAGGGGTGGGGATTTAGCTCAGCAGCATAAATGCTTGCCTGGAAAGCACAAGATCATGAATTTGATCCCTGGTACAAAAAAAAAAGCCCATCTACAAATAAGGCCACATTCAGAAGTATTAGAAGTTAGGCCTCTCTGGGTTCTTTATGAGATGTCAAAATTTAACCCACAACAGCCAATTAAGTTGCAGAGCACAAACCTAGGATAGAGTTCAAGCCTTTGTCTTTGGGGAAGACTGAAAATTTAAAGGTCATACTTTTCAGGCAGGTTGCAAGATCTAAATCCCAGGCCGGGCCTCATTTGGAGTTCACAGGAAGAAGAAGAGCTCATCAAGAACAGTGGAAGAGGGACAGAGAGAAAGGGAAGCCAAGCTACACTGGTTATCAAGCCACCGGCACTGCGCTTGGAGTGTAAGCCATGAGGATTCTGGAGCACAGTCTTCTCTGATCCAGCTTCCTTCTCTGTAAAATGGAGTCATATTATCTGCCCCAAGAAATTCAGTGTTGTATATTACATTGCTTGTGGTGCTGGACTGTTTTGAATGCCACAGGGCAATGCAACTTATTTTAAATCATATGTAGTTGTAGTTCACTTGTCTCTTGACTGCTTTCCCAGTGTGTTGTCTATTCACTAAAAATACAAGTAGCATTTCTCGTAGCATCACCAGCTCGGGTCTGCCCTCTGGTTCCCCAGAAGGGCCACAACTTCCCTTCTAAATGGAGTATAGACTTTTTCAATGGGATCTTAAACTTGCCTTGCTTCCTTGAGAGCCTCAACAGGGTTTAGACTGTGGAAAAAGTTCTCCCATTGTAACTTGCACTTTACTTTCTCATTGGCCCCTCAAGCTCGTGGTGGGGTGATTCTCTTTGGAACCAGAAGTGGTGAGCCCTAAAAGTCACTCTTAAGAAGGGCTCTACTGCCTCCTTGTGGTAGCATGGAGAAGTACAACCTTCACCTTCAGCCACAGGCATTTCACCTTGGAAAATTCAACTCTTGTAGAGATGTCTGGATGCCTGTGTGGTTTTTTGTTTTGTTTGTTTTTTGTTTTTTTAGACAGAACCTCAGTTCAGGAACGTTGAAAAAACAGGTCTCTATCAAAGTGCAGGACTGTGCAGACATTGTCTCCAGAAGCTTCTTAACTTGGTTTGTGGAAGGAAGAACAATCAGCTTCCATCTTGGCTCCAAGACTAGTGACCTGGAACTGCAGCCAGCAACCTGGATTGTTCACCTACCTTCTCAGACACCTGCCCTCCTGTGGGCCTCATCATAATCAGCACGTGTACTAAAATTGGACTGATACAGAGAGGAGTAGCTTGGCCACTGTGCAAGGATGACACAGAAATTCATGTAGAGCTCCACAGTTTAAAACATTTTCCTGTCCTGTGGAGGTTTGTGTGCTATTCGTCAGATCTGTGACCTCAGAATGGTTTGTTTATCCCAACAACCATGATACGTACAGCATTTGAACTCCTGGCACATTATAGAACTGTTGGTGGGGACAGGCCTTGCTGAGGGCCTCTCACTGTAGGCGGCTGATGTGGGGTGAGCAGAGTTGGATATGTGGACAGTATCTTGTCTGAGATTGGCCGCAGGGGCAAGGAAAAAACAAGAAGTGTCATTTATTTATGTGCCCTTTTATTAGACAATGCGTATTTTTTTCTAAGCACCTCTTGTATGCTAAGTACTGGGGTAGGGTTGTCACACTTGCACTGTTTAAGCAACTTTAATGTGAATGTATTACTGTCCCCATCTCACCAAAGAAGAAACTGAGGTTCCTGAGAAGTATGGCAATTTTCCAGGAGTCATAAAAGCCGGATGTTGGGGACTGAAGTTGAAATCTCGATCCAATTCCAAATCCTGGTCTCTGCCTCCTACAGCCTCTTACAACCGAGGTTTCATCCCAGACCAGTTGGAACTCGGGTCCCCAGGTGACTCAAGTGTAGCCAAGGTTAACGAGTTGACCTCATTTAGAAACAGTGCCACAATTTATTTTCTCTTTTTAAGATTGCACATATTGGAGCTGCAGATTTAGCTCAGGGGTAAAGCGCCTGCCTTGCAAGTGCGCAGTCGCGAGTTTGATCCCTGGTACCGATAAAAAAAAAAAGAAAGAAAGAAAGATTCCACATATTAGGGGGGAACGTGATACTTGTTTTTCTGAGTCAATTAGAAGAAGACACACTATTATTAGATAAAGAAGGTGTAAGCGGTGCAGAAGTAGGTAGTGAGGGACGGATATTCTGTCAGTTAGGGTTCACTAGAGAAACTGACAGCATGAAATAAACGAGTTTACTTATTTATTACATCAGGGATTTACTAGGCATCATAGTGATGGCCACCCGTGGACTCAGGCAGAAGAATAGTAAATGCCGCCCACTCCTGGACAGCCAGAGAATCTAGCCAAAGGTTGACAGCTTGGAGCTCACTGTAGGATTTTCCTTTCAACTTTTTTTATTAGTGTATGTTTGCAGTATGTAATTACCACATTCCTTGTAGGAAATTGGTACATGTGCATAACACCTTTTTTTAAACTATATTTTTTAATAGTACATATTTGTAGTATATGTTGATCACATTCATCAAAGGGAATTTGTATTTGTACATAACATATCTGAATCTTTTCCCCATTCCCCCCTTCAATCCTTCTTCCCTCTCATTTACATTTGTTCCCATTTGACTCTGTTTTCCCTCCATTCTCTTCCTCTTCCTCTCCATCCCTCCCTCGCTCCTCCCTGCTCTCTTGTTGCACTTCTTACTTGAACATGTTCTTCCTTCTTGTCAGCATCTATCCTCCACTAGGCCCCTTATTTACACTTTGTTTTCCTCACACAAAAGAAATGATGCATTAGTTAAACGTATGTGTCCAATTTATTTCACTTAAGATTATGGTCTCTGGGCTGGGGGTTTATCTCAGCAGCACAGCACCTGTCTGGAAAGCACAAGGTCCTGAATTTGACTCATAATACCAAAAAATAAAAGATTATGGTCTCAAGATCCACCCAGTTTCCTACAAATGATTCAAGTTTATCTCTTTTCTTGGCAGAGTAGCATTCCATTGCATATAAATACCACATTTTCTTTATCTGTCTACCTTTCAATGGGTGTATAGGCTGTTTCCAAGATTTAGCTGTTATAAACTCTGTTGCTATAAACATGACTATGAACACATGACTGTGATGTGATGCTTTTACTCTTTCAGGAAGATAACTAGAAGGGGAATAGCTCAAATAGAACCTTTAGTTTAAATACTTTGAAACTCTCCATACTGATTTCCATAGTGGATGTACCGATCTATACTCTCACCAGCAATGGAGAGGAGCTCTTTTCCCCCCAGAGCCTTGCCAACATGTGTCAGTGGTTGATTTCTTCACAGTAGCCATTCTTTCTGGAGTGAGATGGAACTTCAATGTGTTTTGATTGTATTTTTCAAATAATGCAAATGAATGGTGATGTGTAGCAGTTTTTCATGAAATTGTCATCTTCATTTATCATAGAATATCCTGTTTATCAATTTTGAGATAAAATAGAGATTAGAAACAACACTAAAGGACAAAGGAAGATTACCCAAGGTTTGGGAAACCGGGGAAAAAGAGAGAAGGAAAAGAAAAAAAGGAAAAATCAAAAACAAGAACAAAGCAGAACAAAGCCAAACCCTGACCCCATCCCTAACCCTGGTCCTAACCAGCGGTGAGTTCTTTGTTGAGCTGCTGTAGGACTCAGTGGGCAGAAAGTGGTGGCAGCTTTTCACAAGGCAACTGTGTGCTGGCAGCAAGAACAACAAAAGTGAAGCCAGCCTGGCTTTCAGAAAGCCCTGGCCTATTGGAAGTAAAGAAAGATTACAAACTTCATGCAGATGACTGTCATGAAAAACAAGAATTCTTCAATGATCTTTGAAAGAAGCCTCTTGAAAAAAAATCCAAATGAATTCTATTACAAAATGATTTGGCTAAAGATCCAGGTTGGAGTTCACATTACTAAGGAAACTAAAGAAGAATTAACTCTAGGACAGCTAATGAGGACTCAAGATGTCAGATACATAGAAATGAAAATGGTTGCAGAAGCTAAGAAAATCTCAGAGCGCCATCTGCTGGATATTCAGGGAAAGCAACAGAATAAGCATGCATTCTGTTTGACACGCAAAAAGAAATCGAACGGTTTGACGTTGCCACCTGCAAGCAGCCTTGAAAACTAATTTAGATTGTTTAACAGATCCACGATAGAGACCTCGGAGAAGGAAAAAGTGAAGATAGTTACCCACCAAACTTGACCCAAGTGGATAGATAAAGAAAAACAAAAGCAACGTAACTGGCTGACACAGCTGATTAAGGAGAGGAGAAACTGTTGTTGCATAGAAAATTCAAATGCAAAGATCTTATGGATAAAACTCAAAAGGTGAAGGTGGAGAAAGAAATAGCGAACGCCCAACCACTTAGAAGGTTCAGAGTGGCCAGAAAAGCTGGAGTGCTATAGGTAAGCCTTACCGTTCTGCATCAAAAATAATTCCATTTTTGGTAATAGCTTCAAATTCCATTGGTTCAAATGGCATGGTCTTCCTGTTTATAACCATGATTTATTATTGATAAATCATGATTTATTATTATTTTATGTCATTCTATGAGCAATATTAATGCCCCTTCCCCCATGTCACTGTTTTTGGTTTGAAATCTGTATTAATATTTTAAGACTGATTTTTAAAGATCGCAATTAGTCTTAATTTGTTTTATACAGTACTTACACTTTTCCACTATGAAAGTTATATGATCTCATTACAACAAAGTAGAAAATAGATGAATTCATTCTAATTCAATGCTTATCCAAGAACAACAAGTAATTATTACATATTAGGAGCTAGAACTCCTGAGGCAACCAGCTGCCATGAGCATTCTGGTTTACATCATTCATTTTATAAAACTGTGCATTTGTTTTTATTTATACTTTTGTGTTATGTAGAGGTAATTTTAACAAACAATTTTATATCCAAAAACCCTATAATGTCTACACTTGTGAAAAAAGCAAAAACAAATTAGCAAGAAGAAAAAGCAAATGAACAATAAAAACAAAGAAAACAGAAATTTCTCTGTGGTTTCAAGCCTGTGGAGCATAATTTCACTAAGCGAATTCTGGTACGGATCACCTTGGGTGACTCTGACTCGGCTGCCAAAGTTGCAATCTTCTTAGAAGTACAATTATGGTAGTTACAACTTTTTGTTTCCTTTTTACAAAGTAAGAAGTAGGAAAAGAAGTACACACTATGACGTGGTGGGCCATCATGCAAAACAAAACACAAAGGCAAACTTCACCATGGCCTGTTCTCTTTATAAAATCTGCTCCTCAGGTTAATGACCAGTCTAGGCCATCTTATTAAAAACCCGCTTGAGTTCCCATAAAAAGTCCACATGCAGGGCTTTGGGAACTGTCCTCTGTATGTGTCCTGGGATTTGGTAATTAACAGGCAGCACCTACTTCTCCAGTCAGTTTTGCCACACCCTAACTTCCTGTCTCATTTTCCCATGAGAAATACAAATACCCATAATTCTTTTTTTCCCCCATAGTTCCTTAAGGGTGCTGAGACAGTGGAAGCCTCTGTCTTCTATAGCTTATTCTGCCTGAAAGCAGCTATAGGCCCTACATACTGGGGATTATGTGCTCTCAACTACGTTGGGATGTTGTGGCTTCCTGGCTGGGTTGAAGGAAATAAACCTGCCAGAAGACAATGAGAAAACACTGTTGAGCTGTCTGTTCAGTGGGAGAAGGAAACTGTTCTATAAGCCCAAATATGAGGAGAAAGACATATTTTGATGTGACTTGTGGATGACAATGTATGTCAAAGTGGGAGGGCAGATAAGTTATTAAAAGCCTAAGAGCTGTACACTTAGCAAGAGTACCCACCTACAGGCCTTAATTAAAAATGGAAACCTCAATACAGGTGCTCACATAAGCTGTGATGAATTAGGGTCACTCATGACTCTACTTATTTGCTCCCAGAGCAATACTGGAGTCTTCTTTTCCGAAGAGGAGCCTCAGATCATCCAGAGCTTCGTAGGAATAGTGTTCTTCTTAGTCCTGTGGTAATTCTAGGGACTGTTTCCATGTAACATTTTTATAGTTTGTCACTGCATCCTTTGAGGAAGGACGAGATGCTTCCTCAGGAAATGAGGATAAAGGCTAAGATCTTTAGGGGTTGTGGGGCTGCTCTTCTTGCCTATCAGCCATTTGATTCCCAAGGAAACTTTAGACATGTCTCTGGGGTCCCTTGAAATGAGTGCCAGTGACCTGCTTGAGAAGACAAAATACCTCTAAGAGTTGTAGAATTTCTGTTTATGTTTTATAAGTGATTGCTTATTAGTCAGCAAGCTCCTTCTTTCAAGATTGTTGCATGGACATACAACACCAGGAAGGCATATTTGGAGTCAGGACAGTTATAGCTTCCTGCCTTTCTCAATGCCTAAGTAAGACCTATTAGCTCCGCCTTTTGAACAGAGATCTGTGGGTGAAGTTGACCTCAGTGACACATTTTGAACTGACAACTGCATAATCTTCCTTTTTTTAATTTTAAAAAGGGTAAGATTAAACATAACAAAAAAGAACAAAACAGATCATAAAGAAACAATTTTAAGAAACACGGATTTCAAAGCAAGTCCACTGGAGATCTTCACTGTCTATCATATTGTCTCTAGTTTTCTTCCAAATAGTTGTCCCCATCTTCATACACAGTGAATACATACTAAACATTATAGTACTAATCTAATCAGAACAGGATGATGAAGACTTTTTAGGTCTTCAAGACCTGACACTGGGGAACTCAACAATGGCTGCCATAATGTTTCTCATTCTCTTTGAAGTAGCTGTCCTTATCTTTACATATGCTGACATTAAACATAAGAGATTAGACTAATATCACTCTGAATAGTGAATAATAGTATTGCTAGATTTCGTATCATAATGCTACAGAATTATCACGGGGTATCTTAGTGTCTCTTCTTCTTCAGAGTATCTGTTCATTACATCATGCATTATATAATCTGTTCCTGTTAACTATTTAGAAATTCTCCACATGTGTGAATCTCTACATGTATACCTATCCTTTCTGTATTACAGGGAAAAATAAATCAAAACAAGACAGCAAAATAAATTCCTAGAAAAACATGAAATGAAAAAGATACATAAAACCACAATATTAGGTGATCTACAGTAGCTACTATGCTTTCTCTTATTTTCAATAGAATTGTCTACATCATCAGACATAATATAATTGAACATAGCATTACATAGCAATTTCAATAAAAACACAACATTGAAAACATTGTAGGACTTCAAAAGCAGTGAATAATCAAACCGAAATGGGTATCTAATTACATCTTGTCATCTTCAGAGTAGTTGTCTCTACTCTTAGACTTGATACTATCAAGCATACCAAATTCGAATAAAATCAGTCAAGACAAAACAGCAATCTAACAAACCAGCTTCAAATAAGATCAGTCATAATAGGACAATGTAAGTAATACAGAGCTTCAATTTAAGTTAATAGGAAATTAAGGATATTTACCGTAGTATATACTGTTATTTTTGGGATAGTTGTCTGTGCTCTCAAATCTAGTATGAGTAGACAGACCAGAACAAAATAAAAATCAAACTAAACAGAGAGATAAGACTACTGTGGCTTTTAAATCCTGATACACTATTAACAATGTCCTCTGCCTTCCTTTTTTAGGCAGTTCCTCCCCTTTCTGTTTCTCAGGGTGCTTTGTATATATTGGGTCCCACTAACTCCTTTAGTTTTTAGAGTAGGGGGCAACCTGTTATCTATCTGAGTGGTGCTGAATCTTTTTACCCCGGAGCTTGATCTTGAGCTGTGTTCCTTTACTTACTAAAGCCACAAGGTTTTCCTTCCTTATAGCCGTTTAGTTCTCCACTGCACAAAAGTGTCATGACTTTCTAACTTATCTGTAGCTGCTGGATGAGTTGTCTCTATTTCTCTCTGGTTCCCTGTTACATACGGCATCATTTTCTCATTTTTGACTTTCAGTTTATTAACCCTCTTTCAGGGTTAGTATATTTTCTATTCAGAGCATCTCCATGGATCCTTTTAATGTCCTTCTTGGACAAATCCACTCCTATCAGTGAACCGTGCCTCCTCAGGTATGGTTGGAGGGGCAGGTCACTGATGTCCTGCCTGCTTGTATAGATTTGGGAGATCATTTGTTCACAAGCATGGCTATCGTTTGGGCCACCAGAGGCCAGCTTAAGAGTACTGTAAGTTTTTATAATAACTTCAGGAATGCCTAAGAGCGTGGGCTGATTCTAGGTACATTATTCTTCTATTAACTACAAATAACCTTTTGTCTCCAGAATAGCCTTGACCTTAAGTGAAGCAGAACTGCTAATCTCTGCCCTAAAGCTAATTTTGGCAGCTTTTTCTGTTAGCCTAGCTGTAGCTGCTACTACACTCAGGCAAAGCGGTAATCCTGCAGCACTCCATCTAACTTTTTGAAAATGATGACACTGGAAAGAGTTCTTGTACTAGTTTTTGGGTCAAGACATCCAAAGCAATTCTTCTCTTTTCTGATATGTAGAGGAAGAAGGGCTTCTTTTAGTCAAGTATTCCATTACACCATGTAAAAGGATCTGTCTGCTAGCTAAGTAGGTCAGGAAGACCCAGCATGTTCTGAACAGTACTATCTATTTTGCCCTTTGTTAGAATTTGAAAATATCACCTAATTTTGCTGGTAAATATCTTCCTAGCAAGGTGTAATAGATAATATATTCCTTTTTCTCCCCGCCCCCAGGCCTCATATAATATGGATGCAGCTGAATCTCGTGTTTGTGGTTGGTTTGCTGTATAGCCCTGGGATTGGCGATGTGAGTGTTCCACCTGCCTCGGGTGGAGAGATGATAGGATGTGCAGGTGGGAAGAAGGTGTGTCTCACTCTTCCACTTTCACTTTTGCTGTTTTCAGCCAGCCATGAATGGCAGCCCGCCATGCTACCCTGCTGCTCAGCACCAGCTAAGTATGGACTGAATCCCCCGATCTATAAGAAATAAACCTTTCCTTCTCTAACTTGGGCATCAGGTACTTTCTCTCAACGATGAGTAAAAAGTAACTAAGACACAAGGAGTGGAACACTGTGGGACAATTAGACACTCGCAGTAAACGTTTGGCCTTCATAGTGACATGTCAGGACAGTAGTCAAGAATCTCTGACTAGGGGTTCCCTCCTATTCTGACTATGACAATAGCTCGAAAGGAGAGTTGTCCAGGGACAGAAGTCAAAGCAGAATGAAGTCACTGAATGGGCTCACCTGTGATGTCTAGCATTACCCAGGGTTTTCCACAGCAGATGGTAATATCTGTGGATGGGGCATTGTAGGTTCTCTTGGATCTCTTTAGAGTAGGAAATGAGGGTTTGGGTTGGCCTGTCCCCTCTCTGGGAGCAGGAATAGTCAACTTTCTAATGCCATAAGTCTGGCATACTGGCTGACTCTCACTTAGAGCAGGGCTCAGGCAGTGTGTTGGTGTAGTAGCATGCCCAGTGCCCATATTTCTTATTCTCCATCATCCTTGGGTTTCCCTTAGGTGACTTGGCTGAGTTTAAACAATTGCCAATTGCAACAGCTATAATCTTATCCTTTATCTTTTTACTCTTGTCCAGGTCCTGATTGTTGAATGCAGAAAAGGCTATGTTGAGCAATTGAGTCATAAGTAGACCTATCTGAAGCTTATTCATTAAACAAATGGAAGAGACACACATATCTCTGAGAGACAGGTTTGGCACGAAGGACAGGCCCACCAAACTATCACTCTCTTTCCTGAGTGTCACCCTAAATACCATAGTTTCTGAGCTTTTCCTGAGATAAAATGTCCTAACAGCCTGAGCATCAGGGATTTAATCCCACCTTCTAAGTTTTAAGCAGAAATGATTTATCTGAAAAATCTAATAGTTTAAGTTGCCATTTTATAGCCATCTCTTAATTTATGCTGAACGCAAACCATATTGCAATAGTGGATAAGCTGCTCATATTTAGACTATAAGGATCGAATCTTGTTTTGTAGTTTTTAACATACAATTAGAGAAAAACACACAGAAATCAACACTTTAACATCTTCATCTTAAACTTATTCGAAGCTTTGAGAATATAATCTAAACCTTTTGGGGATAGATATTGAGTTAACTATAGTTGCTTAAGATGTAGTATGCCTTCAAGACCTCTCTCATGTCTCTCTTTTGGAAACATACACAAAGAAAAGGAAAAAAGAAAAGAAGACAGGATCTCAGTGTCAGATTTTCTAAGTGAAAACCTGCTCTGCTTTTCAGTGCTGGAGCTGACCAGGACACTTCTGCCACATTACTGTAGCATCAGAGCCACCTATGACTGGCAGCCACTCTGATATCCCATGGTCAAATTTCCTAAGTGAAAGCCAAGTGTAACTGGCAGTTCTACCTTGTCACCACAGGGTCAGAGCCACATGTGACTAGTCACTCCGGCCAGCTACTGTAGGGTTGGATCTGTCCATAAGAGGGCAGGTCTGCCTTGTCTGAATTCATGGCTAGTCCATACATTCCTATGAGTGTTCACAAATTTGTTGCTCATGTCCAGAACAAGACTCAGTGTTCCTAGCACATAGCTCCTCTAATCTTCATCAACAGATTAGGAAGGCAGAAAAAGTTGTGTTCAACAACTAAGCTTTACTCCAAAATTTACCACAAATATCTTTACCTCTAGGGAATTGTAACATCCCAAGAATTCAGAGGGTTTAAAAAATCTGGAGATGTCACTTAGTAACAACAAATTGCATACCATTTTAAATAGGGAGATAAATTTAAGGTCAAATTATCATAAGAATGCCAGAACCAAATAAAGTGGAAGGAGGGATCAAGCTAGCATTACCAAAGTGATCCTGTGAGGCTGGAGAAAAAACCACCTATAAAGCAGGATTAGAAATCAGCCTAGGACCCAGGAAGGTCATGAAAAATAGCTCAGAAGGGCTGAAGTGGAACTAACACATGACTTTCTTTGTTTCCTCTGATCAGTTTTGGCTTGAAACCCACTTTGTCTGAAATTAGGATAGGTACCTGTGCTTTTTTCCAGACTCCTGTTGCATAGAACGTTGTTTTCCATCTTTTGATGGGGTGTGTGGCCTGATACAAGCAAGAAAATATAATATGGGGCTACACGCTGCTCCTCCTCCTCCCATATGGTGGAAAGGTGGATGAGGGGGTTTCCTTCTTCCTCCACAGGCACCAGCATGCTAGTTACACTCAGAATGGTTAAAGACTTTCTAAACTTCAACATCCCCATCAGTTCTTTGCAACTTTTAGCTCCCTGTCAGCCAATATCGGAAAATGTTAAAAGATTTGAGATGTCCAACAGATGAAAAGGCTTTAAGTAGGAAAGAAGAAGAAGAAGGAGGAGGAGGAGGAGGAGGAGGAGGAGGAGGAGGAGGAGGAGGAGGAGGAGGAGGGTGTGTGTGTGTGTGTGTGTGTGTGTATGTGTGTTGTGTGAAGAAAAAGGGGAAAACAGTGGGTTTCTTCTCATTTGAACCAAAAGATGTTACCAGATCCTGAGAATAGCATTAGTTATCATCTGAATGACTATTTGAACCTGCCTGACTTAGGAAATGTTTCCACTGAAAGGGTAAATAAAATGCAAAATCTTCACTAGATATTGTGAAAGGGTAAGAAACTGCTCAAAGAGGAAAAAATAACTCAGATAAGGAAAAGGAGGAAATATTTCCAGCAACCCAAGCAGAGGAGACATGACATCAGATGGAATGAATTTATGTCCTTCAGTTTTGAGAGATGTTGGGAGGGGATTTGAAAAGCAGTTTGGACGGTCTCCATGCATCTAAAATGGTTAGGGCCCAATGATGTGTGTGATTTAAGGGCAGTGTTATCTTAGCTGTTCTCTCAAAGGCTAATGTTCGCCATGATGTTTTAGGACCATGTCTATATGTTGCATCTAATTTTTGTAGGTTTCTCATAGCAGTTGTATGGAAGACTTTGCTTGAAAAAAATGCATGTGTCTATACGCATCTGTATCTCCCTGGTGAGCACATTTTAGTTACATCTGAGCCAGCAATGGGGTATGTTGACCTCAGAGAGTACCTAGTGAGGCTGCTACAGATCATACAGGGTAGCTCTCGACACCTTTCCCCATATTTTGAGGGAGCCAGTGTCTCTTATCTTTGATGCTTTTATATGTAAGGTCTCATTTTCCTAATGGCTTCAGAGCCTCTAACTTCTGAAAGGAAAAATCTTAAGGCTACAGAAGTTTGTACACAGGGAAAGAGAATAACAGAAATAAGAAACCAGCAAAAAATTCTCAAGGATATTCTAAAAATAGGTGAGGTCAACCAAGCCGAAAACCCTGTAGAATTAAATCACCAGGCAAGGTGGGCAGTTAAGGGAAGTGGTGGAGGAGGAATCAGCAACAGAAAACAGTACAATGGCAGGACTAAGTCAGCATATTTCAGTAAGAACTCTCAATGCAAATGGTCTCAGTTCCCCAAGAAAAAAACAGATTGGGGGAATCGGTCAACAAAAAACATCCAGTGATATACTATAGAGACATATATTTAACCCGCCCCAAATCAAAAGGTAGAAAATAACATTCCATGCAACAGGAATCTGAAGGAAAACAGGAGTAGCACTCCTAACTTCAGACAAAGTGGGTTTCAAGCCAAAAATGATCAGAAGAAATGAATGAGGTCACATAATGGTTAAGGGGACAATTCAACAGGTAGATAAACATACTGTGCCAAACATTGGTGTGTCCAACTTCATAAAACAAACATTACTGAATTTAGAAGATCAGGTATACATTGGCACAGTTATAATGGGAGACGTTAATACCCCACAAATAGACATAGCAACTAGGCAAAAAATCAACAATGAAACATCAGAGTTGAACCAAACCTTTGAGCAAATATACTTAATGGGTATCTACAGAGTGTTCCAACAACAATAGAATATACATTCTTCTTAGCCATACCTAGGATTTTCTCCTAAATAGACTGCATTTACTTAAGTAAATGCAAAAGAATTAAAATATCACATGCATATTATCTGGTTATAGTACAATTAGATTAGAAATAAACAGCTAAAGAAACCACAGAAGTTATACAAACACATGGGAATTAAACAATATCCTCTCGAATAATCAGTTGATCACAGAATAAATCAAAGAAGAAATTAGAAAATTTCTAGACTCTACCAATAATGTTATTACAACATATGGAACCTATGGAACACAGTAAAAGAAGTTTTAAGAGGCAAACTTATAGTTGTAAATGCTCACATAAGAAAAATGAGTAGCCAAAAAATAATTTAATTATGCAATCTAGTGTTCTAAGAAAAATAAGAAAAGTACAAATCCAAAGCTAGGACAAGGAAGAAAATTATTAAGATCAGAACAGAAATTAATAGAATTGATTCAAAAATACAAAGATTTAATGTATCAAAGAAGTAGTTCTTTAAAAAATAAACAAAATTGGTAATCCTCTAGCCAATCTTTTTAAAAAATTTTATTTAAAGAAAAAAAATAAAACAGTAAAAGGGTACAAGTAAAACAGAATTTCAAAAAAATAAACAGTAAGAAATCACTAGTTAATAGATTACATATTAAAATGCAATAAGATACAACATATAAAAACAATGGAGACAGAAGAACAACAGTTTCATGGGACTTCAAAACCAGATGATATTAAATCAGCACTAGCTATTATGATGTCTTGTTTTCTTCAAAATAGCTGTTCATATCATCACAGACAATAATATCAAACAGCCCAGAATAAAACCATTCCAATTAATGAGTGAAAACTTTATAAGGCTTCAAAGCCATATAATGAGGAATCATGATTATCACATACTTTTATGTATTTGTATCATTTCTTACACTAGGGAAACTATTCGGTATTCATACATGTGAGTTTCATTTATTTCACTTATGAGTATGGTCTCAAGCTGCGTCCATTCATTTATAACTATCTCAATGTGATCATTCTTTATAACTGAGTAGTACTCCAATGAATAAAAATACTACAACTCTTTTATCCATTCCTCAGTTGATGGATACTTAGGTTGTTTCCAAGATCTGACTATTACAAATTGTGCTGCTATAAACATGAGTGCACATATATCACTGTGGTATGATGCTTTCAGTTCTTCTGGGAATATGCCTGGAAGTGGAATAGCTGGAACAAATGGGACTTCCAATCCCAGCTTTTTGGAAATCTCCAGACTGACCTCCACAATGGTTGCACCAGTCTATACTCCCACCATTTTATCATGTTGTTTCTTATTGGATTTTATTATATGTGATAGTATAAACAAAATTTTTTATAGGCAAAGAGATAATATAGAAACCATTGTTCATTTTTCTGTTAGCTGGTTCTAAATACCCTGTAATACTTTCATCCTCTTGAATGGTTTCACACTGTCTTGATATGTTTGATGCTATAGTATACGAAGTTATGCTCAAATATTTCAAGGAAAGAGATTCTATGGTGACTACTATTATGTCAGATTATCTTGTGGTGAAATACTATATTGCTTAAATTGTTCTGTTCTGACCTATATTGTTATGTTGTTGTCCTCTTTTATCTCAATCTCCCCTTTTTTAAAAATGTATTTATTTTATTATTATTATTTTAATTAAGGGGAAAAATATAAAAAATTAGCAGGATATATTATAGTAACTTTTTTGATTTCCTATTAACTTAATTTGAAGCCCTGTATTGCTCTCACCATCTTGTTTTGACTGATTTTACTCTATTCTGTTTTGTTTGATAGTATCAAGTCTGAGGGTATAGGCAACTACTTTGATTCAATAAGATTCACTGTGATGCCCATTCTGGTTTGACTATTATCTTCTTTTGAAGTCCTGTAAGGTCTCCAATGTTTAGTTTTTATTGGTTTTGTTCTGTACTGTTTTGTTCAATTTTATTGTACCTGATGATATAGGCAATTATTTTAAGGTAGCAAGAGACATTATGGTAACCATTGTTGATTACCTTGTATTCTGTTTTTACATCATGTTCTATGTCCATCCTTTGTTTTGACTGACTGCTTTGTTTTGTCACATTTGGTTTTATTCTCTTCCAAAAAAAGTAATAAGAACTTTGGGAATAATAAAACCCAAAATGTGTAATTGTTATTGTAAAAAAGAGGAAAACAAAGTGCTCTAAAGGATACAACTGCAAATGTGTTTAGGTGTGTAAGATAGATGATCGTATTACAAAGTTTTTGTTGGATCATTGAACACAACTGTTTGCAGTCTCACTGTTTGAATATCTACTTTGTATGCTTTAATTTTCTAACTTGAACAACTATTTCTAAGATGACAATATGTAATCTATTAACTAGTGATTTCTTACTGTTTATTTTTTGAAATTCTGTATTGTACTCTTTTACTGTTTTGTTTTTTTTCTTTAAATAAAATTTAAAAAAATAAAAAATAGATTACATATACATATAACAAATGTCTTGTTTTCATCAACATAGCTGTTCATTACCATCATAGATAATAAAATCAAGCACAACAGGATAAAACCATTCCAACTAATAAATGAAAACATTATAAGGCTTCAATACAGTGTGATGGGGAATCATGATTACCACGAAAACTTATGTACTCTTATCATTTCTTACACTAGGGAGACTATACTGTATTTACACATGTGAGTTTGATTTATTTTGCTTATGAGTACGGTCTCAACTTGCATTCATTTACTTATAAATATCTCAATATGATCATTCTTTATAGCTGAGTAGTACTCCATTATATAAAAATACCACATTTTTTTTTGTCCATTCCTCAGCTGATGGACAATTAAGTTGTTTCCAAGATCTGACTATTACAAATTGTGTTGCTATAAACATGGGTGCACATATAACACTGTGGTATGATGTTTTCAGTTCTTCTGTGAATATGCCTAGAAGTGGAATAGCTGGGTCTAATTGGACTTCCAATCCTAGGATTTTGAGGAACATCCAGACTGACCTCCGCAGTGGTTGCAACAGTCTACACTCCCACCAACAGTGCAGGAGTGTTCTTTTACCCCAGAGGCTCTCCAGCATTTGTTTGTAGTTTTCTTGATCCTGGCCATTCTTTCTGGAGTGAGATGGAATCTCAGTGTGGTTTTAATTTGCATTTCTCTAATGACTAATGATGACGAACATTTTTTCATGTAGTTATTTGCCATTTGTATTTCTTTATCTGAGAACTGTGTATTCATCTCAGATGCCCATTTTTGGATTGGGTCTTTGAATTTTGAGGGTCTGATTTCTTTTAATTCTTTGTATTTTTTAGGCAGAAGTCCTTTGTCTGAGTGACAGTTCACTAAGATTTTTTTTCCCAGTTTATGGGTTTTCTTTTCTTTTTTTATTTAAAGGAAAACAAAACAAAACAAAACAGTATCAGGGTACAAGTAATACAGAATTACAAAAAAAAACAGTAAGAAATCACTAGTTAATAGATTGCGTATTGTCATCTTAGAAATATTTTTGTTTGCTTGTAGGTATTGTTTAATTTCTTCTTTAATTTCCCCTGTGACCCACTGATTGCTCAAGAGTCTATTATTCAATTTGCACCTGTTTGTGGGGGTTTTGTAGTTTCTTGTATCATTAATTTCTAGTTTCATGGTGCTATGATCTGATAACATGCATGGGATAATTTCAATTCTTTTGCATTTATTCAAATATGTCCTGTGGGTTAGTATATGTTCTATTTTAGAGAATGTCCCATGTACTGCTGAGAATAATGTATATTCTGATGTTGTTGGATGGACCACTCTATATGTCTAACAAATCCATTGTTCAGAGGTTCATTTCTGTTATTTCTTTGCTGATTTTGTGTATGGTTGATCTGTCCCTTGATGTCAATGATGTGTTAAGGACTTCTATTATAATTGTGTTAATCCTAATTTGATTTTCATTTCTCTTAATACTTGCTTTGTATAACTGGGGTGCTCTGGAATTTGGTGCATATATATTTAAGATTGTTATCTCTTCCTCTTGAAGTTTTCCCCTAACTAGTATGTAGTGGCCTTCTTTATCTCTTAGAGTCATTCTTGCTTTGAAGTTCACATTGTCTGCAAACAGAACAGCTACCCCCACTTTTTTCAGTTCCTGTTTCATGAAGTATTGTTTTCCATCCTTTGACTTTCAGTCTGTGAGTTTCCTTTTGGGTTAGATGGGTTTCATCTAGGCAGCATATGGTTGGATGTTGTTTCTTAATCCATTCTGCCAGTCTGTTTCTTTTAATTGGTGATTTGAGACCATTTACATTAATGGTTATAAATGATACATATTGGCTTACTTTGGACATGTTATCTTTCTGCTGTTGCATCTTTATCTTTTGATTCTGTTTAATTGTCTGCCTTGCTTAGTGGTTTTTTCCTATGTGTGTCTAGACTGTCTTTCAGTATTCTGTGCGGGGTTGGTTTGGTGCTCATGAAGTTCTTCAGCTGTTCTTTGTCATGAAGTATCTTATTTCTCCATCCATTTTGAGGGACCATTTTTCAGGGTACATCAGACTAGGTAGCAAATCATTTTCCTTTAGGATCTGAAATACTTCACTCCATGCTCTTCTTGACCTCATCATTTGTGTTGAGAAGTCTGCTGTGATTCTGATAGGTTGTCCTTTATAAGTGATATTTCTTTTCTCTGTAATAGCTTTTAATATTCTGTCTTATGTTGGATTTCTGGGATGGTGATTATTATATGTCTGGGTGTAGTTTTATTTAGGTTATGGCTATTTGGAGTTCTATATGCTTCACTAATCCACATGTCAGTTTCCATTCTCATGTTTGGGAAATTCTCAGCTATTACTTTTGTAAATAGCCTCTTGATATCATTTGTGTTGTCTCCTTTTTTATTTATCTTTATCAATCTTATGCCATTTTTCTTTGCAACATCTTGCAGCTGTGGAATTATTTCCTGATTCCTTGTTACTCTTAAAAGATCTCTCCTTTCCTGTTCACTAGCTGCAATCTTGTCTTCAGGGTCTGAAATTCTATCTTCACTTTTGTTTCAGTGGTTTTGACAACTTTCAATGGAATTTTTGATTTCCTGTATATGTCTTTGAATCTGCTACATGTATTCTGTTTGTTTCTTATATTATTCGTCCAGAGGTTCTATATTTCTGTTTTGTTCCTCTAATTTTTAACTGTTTCTTCTTTAGATATGTTCAGCATCTCTTTCATAATTTTATTATTTCTTCTTTTACCTGGCAGATTATTTCTAGTTTGAATTCCTTTAAAGCTTCCTGAAATTGCTTCTTTATTTTAGTTGCTACTTTTTCAGGTATTTCAGGTGTATGGCATATATTTTCTGCTATGTACATGTAGTAGTCCAAAAAAGCTCCTAGGCTTTTTTGGAATGGGCTGGAGATTTGAGATTGCATTTTGGTCTTTTATTTTGTCATTTTCCTATATTTCCATGTTTCAAGTGTTGTTCCAAGGCTTCCCCTGGGCATGTTGGAAATTGTCTCCTATTCCCTCAGCTTCTGGGACTGAATGGAGGTTGCTAAGCATGGTCCAGTCAGGCTCACAGGTCCTCCTGTGTTACCTCCAGTGTTCCAGGAAGCTGGGTGGGTATCTAACCACTGTGGACGATGGTCCAGAGCTCTCCCTAGGCAAGGACCCATGTGCTGGAACTCACTTCACATGCTCTCAACTCCCCTGATTGGAGGAGGTCACTGGATGTAATCTAGTTGGACCTCACTACCTCCCAAGTCTAGTCTAGTGTGGCTAGAAGCTGGGCACGTCCTTAACCTCTGGTAGCGATGATCTTAAACTCTTCTGTGGCTCAGGATGGTGTACAGGAACTCACCTCCTCAGGCAGCACAGTTCCCTTTTCCAGCAGCACAGTTACCTGGATTGAAAGGAGGTCACTGGGCATTGCCCAGGCAGGTCTGAAACCTGCAGAGCCCAGTCTAGTGTGGCTGGAAACTGCGTGCATCCTTGACCACTGGGAGCGATGATTTTAAGCACCCCTGGGGCTCAGGATGTTGAGCAGGAACTCACTACCACTGGGAGCCCAATTCCCTCCTCTGGCAGCACTGGTATGACCATTTTTAGTTTTTAAAATTAATTTTATTAGTAAAAAGTCCAATAAAATTGATTAGATCAGTTTGTATCAGGGAAACAAGCCACCTGATGGAACAATCATGCATGTGCCACTGGTGGGTCAAGTTGGCAAGGATGAGATAATAAAAACCAAAAGGTAAGGAGTACCCTTTTAAAAAAATTTTATTTAAAGAAAAAAAAACAGAAAAGGTGCACAAGTAATACAGAATTAAAAAAAATAAACATTAAGAAATCACTAGTTAATAGATTACATATTGTCATCTTAGAAATAGTTGTTCAAGTTAGAAAATTAAAGCATAAAAGTGGACATTCAAACAGTGAGACTGCAAACAGTTGTGTTTAATGATTCAACAAAAGCTCAGTAATATGGTTATCTATCTTACACACTTAAACATACATGCAGTTGTATCCTTTAGAGCACTTTATTTTCCTCTCTTTTTTACAATAACAATTACACATTTTGGGTTTTATTACTCCCACAGTTCTTATTACTTTTTTTGGAAGAGAATAAAACCAAATGAGACAAAACAAAATAGAGTCAGTCAAAACAAAGGATGGACATAGTACATGATATAAAAACAGAATACAAGGTGATCAACAATGGTTACCATAATGTCTCTTGCTACCTTAAAAAGAATTGCCTATTTCATCAGGTATAACAAAATTGAGCAAAACAGTACAGAACAAAACCAATAAAATCTAAACATTGGAGACATTACAGGACTTCGAAAGAAGACAATAGTCAAACCAGAATGGGCATCATAGTAAATCTTATTGCCTTCAAAGTAGTTGCCTATACCCTCAAACTTGATACTATCAAACAAAACAGAATAGAGTAAAATCAGTCAAAACAAGATGGTGAGAGCAATACAGGGCTTCAAATCAAGTTAATAGGAAATCAAAAAAGTTACTATAATATATCCTGCTATTTTCTTAGTTTATTTTTTCCTTAATTAAAAAATAATAAAAAGTAAATAAAATTTTATAAAAGGAGATTGAGATAAAAGAGGAATAACAACATAACAACACAGGTCAGAACAGAACAATTTAAGCAACATAGTGGTTCACCACAAGATAACCTGACATAATAGTAGTTACCATAGTGTCTCTTTTGTAAGGAGTACTCTTAAAGTCAGTGCTGGAAGCTAGCATTCAAAAACCAGAAAAGGACCTAGACCAAAAAAACTACAACCACTCTCTTTAATGAACATAGATACAACAATCCTCAACAAAATGTAGGCAAACAGACTACAAGAAAATATCAAAAACATCATACATCATGCCCAGATAGGCTTCATCCCAGAAAGTCAGGAATCATTCAGCATATGCAAATCTAGAGATGCAATACATCATATAAACAGAAACAAGGACCAAAGGCACATGAAAATGCCAATAAACACAGAAAAAGCTTTCAACAAAACCCAATATAGATTCATGAAAAAATCCAGAATAAAATAGATATAGAAGAACTTCATCTCAATCTGATAAAAGTCATTTATGATAAACCAAAAGCCAACATCATATTAAATGGGAAAAAGCTAAAATTTTCTCTCTAGATTCATGAACAAGACCAAATTTATCTTTCTTTGTGGCAGAGTAGTATTTCATTGTGCATAAATACTGTGTTTCTTTGTACATACATCTGTTGATGGGCACACACAGTTTCCAAGATCTAGCTGCTACGAACATGTATTGCTGCAATATAATGACTTTAACTCTTTTGGGAAGACAACTCAGAGAGGAATAGTAGGAACAAATGGAATTTGTATTTTCATTTTTTGGAGGCATCGCCACGCTAATTTCCATGATAATTATATTCCTGCCCACAATGTAGAAGAGGTTTTTTTTATCCATTTTTCTTGCCAACATCTGTTAATTGATTTCTTGATGATAGTCATTCTTTCTGGAGAAAATAGAATCTCAGTGAGGTCCTAATGTGCATTTCTCTAATGGTCAAAGATGTTGAATGTTTTTCATGTATTTATTGGCCATTTGTGCCTTTTCTGGAATGCATCTATTCATTTTGGTTACCCATTTTTTGATTGGGTCTTTTTTGAGAAGTTCTAATTTGTTTGAGTTCCTTATATATTCTAGATATGATTCCCTTGTCCTAGGAATAGTTGATAAATTTTTTTCCCATTCTATAGGTTGTTTCTCACTCTGTTGGTTGTTTCCTTTGTTGCACAGAAGATTTTTGTTTTGATATGATCCCATTAGTTGATTCTTGGTATCATTTCTTGTGACATTGGGGTTCTGTTCAGAAAGTCCTTCTCTATGCCTATGTCTTCAGAATTTTACCTATTTTATTTTCCAGTAGATGAAATATAACTTTGTTAACTCTTAGGTCTTTGATCCATTATTTTAATTTAGTACATGCTGAGATATATGGATCTAGACTCAATCTTCTTCACATAAGATATCCAATTTTTCAGTGTCATTTATTAAAGAGGCTATCTTTCCTCCAGTGTGTTTTTGCCTTGTTTATCAAAGATCAAATAGCTGAATGTTCCTGGGTTGTTTCTTCTTGCACTATCCTATTACACTGATTTCCATTTTATATGTTTTACTTGTGTCTTGTAAATTCAACAGGAGGAAGATGATGCAAAACTTCTTTTTAATGTGAACCATTGGGTAGACTCAAGTTTCTGTTGAAAAAAAAAACCAGAAGAGAAAAACCTACCAGAATAATCCAAACTTTCATAAACACAGGTTTCATAAGAACCTGTAGAAGCTCTCAAGTGCAATGAAATAAACAATGAAGTTGCAGATGCAGTATTGTATGAGGGGGCCTAGTTATGTGGAGCATAACACAGTTTTGTCACAAAGACATATTACAATGGGTATGTACAATCACATGTATTCTTTATTATATTAAATAATGAGGATTTAAAAGAAAAATGTACTTTAAAAGTATTGAATTTTTAATATTTATTGAATGCTTATGAAAAAGCATCAAAATTTTCAACATTGACTATTTTTGGTATACAAAGTCTAAAAAATAACAACAGAAATAAATTCCTATAAGAACAATAAAAATAGCTGTAGAACTCTACAGAAGATTAACTTAATTTCAATGATGAACCCTAAGGCAGTCTTCACACACAGCAACATCACAGCTCCATACACACATATTGCTTACATTGACGGTGCAAGCATTTTGCTTTCCTGGCCTTTTTAAAGGATGCACTTGACCTCTTACTGGTCTTAATATTTTGTCAGAAGGTTCTTATTGTATTATAGAATGCCCAGTTAACAGGAACACAATATACCTATAACATAAAATATTAAATTCTTAATATATATTGCACATTTAGAATAAGCATCAACATTTTCACATCATCTGTGTACTTGCTTACAAAAGCTAAAAGATAACATTAGAAATAAATTTCTACATGAACTACAATGAAAATGCCAATAGAACTCTATAGCAAAAATAATCTTTACTCCAAGTGTCACAACCAAGGTAGATTCACACATGGCCACATGTTCAGTACACGTCTTATCTACACGGACAACATATGTGCTTAGCTTTCCTTTCCTGTGTGACAGAAAATTCTTGTTATCTCTCTTGTCTTCCTTTTCAGTCACGAGCTTCTTATTATATTGTACAATGTGCACTTAACAGGAAAATAAAATATAAATAAAATAAAGTATCAAATATGTAAGAGTGCTTAGAATACACATCAATATTTTCATATCAGCTGTTTACTCGCTTACAAAAACCTAAAAGATAACACTAGCAATAAAAACCTATGTGAGCTACAATGCAAATATAAAAATGTATACCATAGAAATAATCTTTGTTTTACCTGTCACATCCAAGACAGGTTTCATACTTGAAACCTGCATGTTTCATACACAAGTACTGCTTATACTGATAAGATGTATTTTTTGTTTTCCTGTCCTTTTTGTAGGGCATAATTGATATCTTTTTTATTTTCCTGATATAATAGCAGTTGTTAAGTTTCTCAACTAGACCCCCACCCAGCTAGGTGAGAAAAACTCCCCAAGCAGATCTGTTATTCACACCTGCAGGAGCGTGGCATTCGACAAGAAGCCAGAAGTTTCCTCACACAGCTCAACCAGCTAGCAGCTGCCCCATTCAGCTCATCTGGCAGATAATTGAGTCCACAGAAGCCACAAGAGACATACTATGCCTGCCAGAATCTTCTGTACCCAACTCTGCCTTTTCACCTAGCCCTAGACCCCTTAGTCAGAGTCCCAAAATTTTGTACCCTCCTTGGCAATGCCCCCATTGCCTACCTAAACTCCTCTATGAAACATGCTCTCATCCCTTGTTTGAAGGCAGTGTTCTTTTCCCCCTTGGCCCAGCTGCACCCCATCTGCAAGAAGTCCTCATACATTGCTTAAATTCTGCCTGTCTCAGGGATCTCAATGGTGCCTTGGTTTCCTAATGTCTGGTGCCAAAATTCAGGAAGATTCCCCCCTAGAAGGTTTTATCTCCCTCTCTGGACCCCACGGGGGCACACTGAGACTGCCTTTGACATCTAACCTTTGACCTTTCCTCACTGTGACTTGCTGCTAGTCTGCTTCCTCTTCAGGTCTCTAAGTGTCATTTACATCCTATCACCCCTTCTGTCTCTGTCACCTGTCTCTGCACTCCCCTTCGCTCTAAGTAGCTTTCTAGACCCATGCTCCTTAAAAACCCAGTAATGATCATACTCACTCCCAGGAGTCTGATTCCCCCAATTCAAAGGATGCCTGATTTGGTTGTCCATCCACTCACTCAGCTTCAAGGAACTGATTGGCGATATCCTTTCTCTTTCTTGTTACCTCTATTCAGCTGGCATCTAAGATCTGTATGGGTAATTTACCTCCCTCTGCTCCTGCTTAGCCCTCCCTGGCATATGTTCTCAAAAATCTCAAACTTTTCCACCTTAACCCCCAACCTGAAGCCAAAATATCTTATCTATTTCTGTTACTTAGCATGAATAACCTACAAACTAGACTCCATGACAATTCTCCTAGACCTTTACTGTTGACCATTACTGTTGCAAGCTGGAAAAATAGTCTGAGGTCCCATATGTCTTGGAATTTTTTTATTTCTGCAGCCTCCCCTCCCTCTACACCTCCTGTGACCCTGCCAAACTCCTTCTCACTTACTCCCAACTGCTTCCTCTCTGCCCACTCCTGGCTATAAATCAGCATTCACTGCTGATCCCTCTTCCCTCACTCCTTGGCCAGACTGTCTTCCACCTGCTACTCTCCATCCTCTGATTAGGGCCCCTCTGGCTGCTGTTCAACTGCCACCAGCCTCCACCCCACCAGCTTCTCCAACTTTCCTCTTGACTCCCTCTATTTCACCTTAGTGACCACCATCCCACGCTTTCCTACCCATACCCCCACCTTTCACCCCATTCTCTCTCACACCCACTCTGGACTCTGCTTAAGTCCCTCGACCCTTGCTCCCCAATTCCCCTTCACAAGGTCAGAGGGCATTTTTTTCACTGATATCTCTCAAATTGCTCACCACCTTGGCTCCTTTCTCTCTGAACCCTGCACTTACATCCAAGAATTTCAATACCTAGGTCAAACCTAAGACATCAATGTCATTCTCATTTCTACCTTTCCCCTGAGAAATGAGAGCAGATCTGGACTCTAGCCCAAGCTTATATCAATGACCACCATTGGACTGAGCCCATATTGAGAGACAGTGCCATGGCTGTTGCCATGGGACTTTGGGACTTTAACCAAAGAGATGAAGAAGGAACCTTCCCCATTAAGAAGACAAGAGGTTACGTGATCATTTGCCTCATGGAAGGACTAAAAAAAGCAGCCCACAGGTTGGTCAATTATGACAAACTTAAGAAAATTACTCAAAAATGGATAAAAATTGGGCTCAGCTTATGTCCTGACTGGCAACCACTCTGAGAAAATATACTGCCCTGAATATGGAAAGTATGGAGGGGCAATTGGTTCTCAAAATGCATTTAACATCTAATCAGCTCCTGACATTCACACACACCTCCAAAAAATTGAGGCTCTCAGACCCCACAATAAGAGTTACCCAGGCCTTCAAGGTCTATAACAAACCAAGATGAGGCTGCCTATCAGCAATTCATCCCTGAATTTCTTGTCTCCACCATAAGAAACCCAATACCCAAACAAAATGCCAACAAAACATCCAGAGTCACAAAAGGGGACCCACCCCTCTGGAACCCTGCTTTCAGCGCCAACAGTTGGACTACTGGGTAAAATAGTGCCTCAACCCCAAACCCTCTCCCAAGCCTTGTCCTACATGTGGGGGCCCTCACTGGAAGTTGGACTGTCCTGTGTCAATCAGGATTGTTACAGGGGTTCCCCCCCCAGTATGCCCCACAGAACAACCTGGTTCTCTCTGACCTGATTGGTTGGATCTCTGATGACTGGCACACCCTGAAATTCTCAGTCACTCCCTGGACCATCACAACTACCAAACTTTGGGGATAATTTAAGATGGAAGGTAAGATTGTTTCATTCCTAATTGATACAGGGGCAATCCATTCTAATGTCTCTTCTTTTCCAAGACAGCTCCTTTTGGGTGACATTTCTGAAGTGGAAATTGCTTGCACCACATCTAGACTTCCAAGACTCCCTTGCTCCTCTGCCACCTGCAGAACCACATATTCTCCCATGCCTTCCTGGCCTTCCTGGTCTTCCTGATTCCACAGGACAGACATCTTAAAACTGTCTGCCACTCCAATTTCCTCAGTACCACCACATGCCCTATTGCACTCCTGTCCTCCCCTCCTTGCTCCAAATTCCTCTCCCTGATCATTTCTCCCTCCTTAAATGCATGCATCTGGAATATCACTACCCCTTCTGAAGCCACACTTTGAGCTTCTGTCCTCATAGCTCTTAAAGCAAATCATCTGTACCTCACTCAGTGCCAATACCTTATATCCAATTTAGCTCTCAGAGGACTAAAGCCTATCATCATCTGTCTCTTCAATCATGACCTTCTCATGCCTGTCAACCACTCTCAACAGCCCCCTCCTTGTCAAAAACTCAGACCAATTATACTATCTAGCCCATACCTCTGAGCCATCAACCAGTTTATGCTCCCTATCCACTCTATAGGACCCAGTCCCTACACTGATCTGTCTTCTACCCCCTCATCCACCTCCCATTACACCATCCTAGATCTCACAGGTACCTTTTTATAATAATCCTACATCCCAAATCACAGCTGCTCTTTGCCTTCACATGAACAGACCTAGACTTCCACAAATCACAACAACTCACGTGAATGATTCTCCCCCAAGGTTTCCATGGTAGTCCCCACTATTTTAACCAGATTCTCATCTATGATCTCCTTTCCTACCACCCTACTGTTTCCCATACCCTCCAGTATACTGATGATCTATTTCTCTGCAGACTTTCTGCCCAATATTACCATCAAGATATCCTCAATCTCCTCCAACATTTAGATAATAAAGTGTACCCCCTCAAAGCCCAAATTTGAAAGCCATCAGCCCTATATCTATGCATCCTCCTACCAAAAAACAAAAACAAAAACAAAGAAGCACCCAAACTCCCCCACCCTTCATTGAGCACATAAATGTATCATTAAAATCCAGATGCCTACCACTGTCCAACAACTCCTTTCTTTTCTGGGAATTATAAGTTACTTCTGCTTCTGAATCCCAGACTTCTCCATTCTCATAAAACCACTCTATGAGCTCACTCACAGCAATCTTTTAAGTCACTTAGATCAAAAGGCATTCTTTCCAAAATTAAAAAAGGCTTTAACCCTGATCACTGTTCTATCTATTCCAAACCCTGCCCTCCCCTTTCTGCTTCACACAGAAAAAAAAGGAGACAAATGATGCTGCAGTTTTGAGTCAGGGTTTGACACCTCACCCCATTGCCTTTCTATCATGTCAAGGGGCAGCCTCCCTGCTTATGGGCAACTTCAACCATTGAACTTATGCTCTTAGAGGCCATAAAGATTTCTTTTCGTGCTCCCATCACCTTGTACTCCCCTCATGATTTCCCTGCTCTTACTGGCTCTCATCTCCCCCACCTACTCTCAGTTCCAAGGCTCCTCCAGCTCTATGCTCTCTTCCTCAAAACTCCCACCATTATCATGCCCTCAGGATCCAGTTTTAATCCTGCCACCCCCTGGAGGCAAAAGACAATCCACACTCCCCTTGGGAGCATAACTTCCTCCCCCTGATACAATTACACACCAGGCTCTTCCCTCACATCTCAGACCTTCCTGTACAGAACCCACAGCACACCTGGTTCATAGATGGCAGTGAGAGCAGGAGATGCAATAGTTACAATTGGCATGGTATTTGAGGTCCAAGCTTCACACCATCTCACAACAGGCTGAACTCATACCTCTGACTCAAGCCCCCACCCTGGAAAAGGGAAGCAGATTTAACATCTACATAGACTCAAAATACAATTTTCACATTCTTCACAACCATGCAGCAATATGGCTGAAAGATTTCTTATGAAGAGAGGATCCATCATCAATTCACACCTACAGGTGTTGCTCCTTCCCACCCAGGCAGGAGTGATTCACTGTAAAGGGCATCAAAAACCCAGAGACCCCATAACACAGGGAAACTTTTGCAGACCAGACAGCCGATGAGGCTGATACCTACATCAGAAGTCTACCTGCCCCCAACAGCAATACTTCTCCTTGACAGGAATCACTCTTTACTATTCCACAGATGAATATTTGTAGTACAAGACACTCCCTCTATCAGGGGGGTGGCTCCTTAACCAAGGGAAATATCTCCTTCCTGTCTCCAAAACTCATCAGACTCTCCTTCATCCACAATAACTTTTACATGGGCTACAAACACCTCAGCTGCTTACCCCAGCCTCTTATTTCAGCCCCCTCCTGAAAGGCTACACTAAGACAGACCACCACTCATTGTCCAGTCTGCCACTCTGCCTTCCACCAAGGCTTTCTCTGCTCCCCCACCTTACCTAACCTACCAGGCCTATGGGTTTATCCCTGCCCAAGACTGGCAAACTGATTTTACACACATATGTTATGAGTTAAAAAACTCAAATGTCTCCTAGCTGGACACCTTTACAAGATACAATGAGGCATTCCCCCACCACCTCTGACAAGGTTGAAGCAGTCATAGTGCCTCCTGTCAAATATCAATAATCCTTCAATTTGATATTTCAACCTCAATTCAGTCAGGTAAGAAGCAGCTTTTACAGCCCAAATAACCCTAGAGGTCTCTTGGAATAGAATGGAAACTCCACACTCCCTACAGGACCCAGTGCTCAGAAAAAGTAGAAAAAAGCCAATAACCTAATTAAAGCTCAACTTACAAAACTCTCCTTATCAATAAAAATTACTGGATATCCATGCTTCTTATCACTTTACTCAGACTCAGGGAAGCTCCCCAGGCAACAGTCCTTTCAAACTGCTCTATGGACACTCCTTTCTTCTGGGGCACCTGCAGTGCCCATGAAACTGACCCCCTGGATACTACCTTCTCATCCTTCAGGCCACAGAACCAAAAGGCAGAAAAATCTCATCTTTCTTTTTCCCAGCATCCAGCCATACAAGGATGACCTTGCAGGTAGATCAGTTTTGGTAAAAAATCTTACACTCTCAACTCTTGAAACTCAGATAGACAGATCCCCACACAGTCATCTACAGCACTCCAACAGCAGCCTGGATATAGGAGCAACCCCATTGGGTTCATCACTCTCATATAAAACTCCACTCCCTGGACCCACTCCCTGACCTCCACTATGACCTTGCCTCCAAAGAGTCTCACTGGAAATTCCAAATATTCTCTCTCCCCTCCTTGCATTTCACCTGCATTCCTGAGGAATAGATGCTCTTTCTAGTCTGCTGATTCATCAGTTCCTGAAGGCAGACCCTTGCCCAACTTCTTCAGGCTCACTTCCTGGAATCTCTTCTGCCCTGGACAGCCTCCTTTTCCCTCATCCTCCAATCCATACTCTGAAATTGATTCTTCCTTGGGTCAAACAGCTCATCATTCAAGGAACTTCTCTATCTCTCTTTGTACTAACTTTATCTGTTCATCCTTCTCCTAGCCCACTGCTTGACCTTTCACAGATCTTGTGGATCTCACCTCCTAGGCACTTTCTTACCTATCTGGCTCACATCCTTCAACAATACCCAATGTCAAACCCTTGCTTTATGCATAGACTCTTTCTTTTTACAAGAAATCTGTCACAACTTCCCCTGGTTTTCCTCTCTGATCCTACTCTTTGGAATTCCTCTTCTCCTGGAGTGAGGATCTCACCTTCCAAGGAACCTTCTGTAACTTCTCTCCAGAATAAGTCAACCTCTTCACCTTTGTCTAATGGTGCCAAACACCTACGCTACCCCAGGCATTGTCGCCTCCCTTCCTGCTCACATTCATACCTCTACCTCTCATATTCACTTCTGGCCTAACTTCAGCATCCCCAGCTGACTGGAGCACCACAAAAAGGCGCCTCCTCTCAGTTATCTTCCTTTTCTTGGTGGGACCGATACTTGTTTCCTTGTGTACTCTCAGGCACTATCCCACCACCTACATCCCAATGGCTGCACTTGAGCAATACCTTACCCTAGAGAGTTTTCTCACAGCATCTTCCTCCTAATGATTTGGGTCCTAATTTTCCTGCTATGTATCTTGTATCCCCAGCCCCAGAATGACACAACTGCTCCTTCCCCAACCACCCAGAGCCCAAATGCATCTCTAGGCTCAGACAATCCCCCAGAGCTACCCTCCTTCCCCAATAAGACTATAAACATGACCTATTCCCTCCTAAACCACTCCCAACCATCACTGGCACAATCACTGGATTTATTTCTCTGCTTCCATTTCCTCAACTGAAGATACATCTGTTCCCCCCTCAACATGGACCATGGCCGTGTCTGACTGGTTTCCCATTTTTGAGGCACACACTTGGGAAGCTGAGGCCTAGAGGGAGTCCATGCTCATGGGACCCAGTGCACCAAAACATTGTCGTAACACAGCACCAATAGCCACAGGCAAAAACCTATGCCTCTCCAGAAGCAGCTCCCCTGGAGTACCCTAAGAGACTTATCCCCCTCTAAATGCAACTTCATTTTAAACCTCCAGTTTCCCCCATGACTGCAAGAACACAGCATTTGACTTAGTCCACTGCAGAATGTCAGGACTCCTGAGTATAGAAACAAACAAGCTCAAAACATAAACTTCTGGTTCTTCTCATCCCATCAACATTCATATTTTAAATTTCCTCTGTGGTCTCCTCTGACAGCTGGCCCCACACTTTCTGGCCAGACATCTCAACTGGGATGCCACCCCTGCCGAGTGCCTCCTGCAGCTCAGCCTAAAAAACTCCGCCTAATGGCTTCTTGTTGATGTTATGGCTTAACTCTAACCAGTGCGCCTCCTCTTGTTCTGTATATGCCAATAGGGTTAAGTTTCTAATCCTTGTAAAAGCTTAAGTTTCAGCTTCTTGTAACTTCCTACCCCTTTCCACATGTTATTGCTAACAAGCTGTTCCAAGATAATTAACTCTCTACTTTCTTTTCTGCATGTTATTGCAGATGGGCTATTCCGAGATAATGTTTATCTGCAGGATGGGAGTAACGAAATGCACCAAAAGCTCCAGATGTTATCAGAACTAAGTGGACAGCTTTATTGTTTTCAGATGTTGTCAGGACTAAGTCAACAGCTTACCAGCTCTGTGGGTTTTTTGTTTTTTGTTTTTTAGCCTTAAAAATCCCTTCCTTAGTCTGTGAGGTGTGCAGTCTCTGGGTCAATCCTAAAGGGGCTGTGTCGCCAGGCCTGAAATAAAAGCCTTTGCTCCAAATTTCTTAATTCCTTGCTTCCTTGGATTTTATTCCAGGGTCCAAGCCATCTCATTTAAGGGATCATCTGGGATGGAAGCAAGACCCCCGACTCAACTCTGAACACCTAAAACTAAGTACTCTGGAGGGTTTGTTTGGACTGCGGTCAATTTGTACTTTGGGAGGGGACACCCTCAATTTGGGGAGCAAGGACCTCTCGAGGGCAGAGTCAATTGGTTTTTGGGATGAGCCTCGTCTGTTTGTGACTTCCCCAGGTGGGAGCTGCTCTGTTGGTTAATTTTATAATTCCTCCAGATCCCAAAATTTGACCTATTTTTGCTGCAGCTTGTCTTGTCTTGCATGTCTGTCTGTATGTCTATTTGGTCTAACTGTTCCCCTTTTGGTTACCCAAATCTAACAGAACATTTTCTGCTAGGAACCCCTTCTACGAGCCCAAAATGCGCGAAAATGATTCTGACCATTATTCTCGTCTCATTGTTGTTTTTTCTCTTCCTTCTAATCTTATCTCTGTCTCTTAGATTCCCCCACAGGTGAAAAGAACTGACATCCTTGCCAGCCATGGGGCAAACTGAATCTAAATCCAGCATGCCCCTCAGCCTTGTGCTTGATCACTTCAAAGAATTCAAGTGGTGAGTGGAGGAATATGGGGAAAAGGTTTACAAAACCAGATTAACAACTTTGGTCACACAGGAATGGCCATTAGGGACCCAGGGGGTCTGGCACCCCTCCGGGTCTTTTAACATGGAGACAGCACAAGCCACTCGCTGGTATGCTTTTGGGCCCCCTGCTCACCCTGATCAAATTGTCTATATTCAGATTTGGATAGACATAGTTTATGCTGCTCCTTCCTGGATTAAGCCCTCTTGTGATGGAGTCATTGCGGCCCTCAAACCAAAAGAAAAACTCAAAAAGCTGCCTTCTGAACCTACTGCGCCTCCAGTCTTGCCTCTGAAGAAGAGCCCCTCGACCTGCTGGAGGCACTCCCGCTGCCTCCCTCATATCCCACCTCTGATCCCCAACCTGATTCCACTGCTCCATCCCCACTGCATCCCGTTCACACGCGACAACACCCATGGCCGGAGGCTCTGCTTTATCCATTACAGGAGGTCCCCGCTCCTAGTGGGGGCTCAATGTTTGTGTATACTCCTTTCTCATTTTCAGACCTTTATAATTGGAAAACTCAGAACCTTCCTTTTTCAAAGGGTCCTGAAACTCTGATTAACCTTTTAGAATCTGTGTTCTCTACTCATCGCCCCACCTGGGATGATTGCCAACAGATTCTGTGCATCCTCTTCATGGCTGAAGAGAGGCTGCGTATTTACACTCCTGGGCAAAAAGGAGTCCGAGACCCAGATGGGTCAGTGTCCACCGATCGGCAGAAGATTAAACAGCTGTTCCCTTCCTCCCGACCTGACTGGGGCCCCAATACAGACAGAGCTAAGAGGACTCTCGATGATTATCACCTGAGGCTTCTAGATGCCCTCTGCGCAGCTGCCAAGAAGCCCACCAATTTGTCCCGAGTGAGGCAAGACAGTTAACTGATGAATCTCCTGCTATGTTTTTAGAGTGCCTCCTAGAGGCACATAGATTTCGTACCCCAATTAATCTGATGGCACCTGAGAATGCATGCGCGATTAATATTGCTTTCGTGTCCAGTCAGCTCCCAATATTAGAAGAAAATTACAAAAGCTTGAGGGATTTGAGGGAATGCCCCTCAGCCAATAGAGCAAAAGGTTTTTGAAAATAGAGAAAATGTACAAGAAGCCACCAACAAGAAAATGACCAAAGTGTTAGAATTACTCTGTGAAAGAGAAACTAAAAAGGCAGCCAATACCAATAAAAAGGAAGTCCAGGGACAATGGCCTCCTTTAGATAAGGAACAATGTGCATATTGCAAAGAATGGAACATTGGCAAAAGGATTGCCCAAAGTTAAGGGCTAAACTTGAGAGAGAAGCAAAGTCTTTGTTGTCTCAACAATGAGGAGGTCCGGGCTCGTTGCCACTGCCTGAGCCTCAGATAACTCCTCAAGTGGGGGGGCACCTGGTAGACTTCCTGGTGGATACAGGAGCCACCTATTCTGTACTAACCCAACCCTTAGGAAGATTGACTAGAGACTCAGTTAATGTAATAGGAGCCACAGGGGGATGAAGAACATACCCAAAGGTAACTGCCAGTTTAGCTCGACTGGGCCACAAGTTGGTCCAGCATGATTTTCTATGGGCAATGGAGTGTCCAGACCCCCTCCTAGGATGAGGCCTCCTTCATAAATTGCAAGTGCAAATTGATTTCTTGACAAATGAGCTGAGGCTAAGATTGGGAATGGGCTCAACCCAAGGTCCTGAAAAGAGCATTAGAGTTTTAGCCCTTGTCCCAGAAGGAGAAAGTTACCACCTGCTGGAAAATTTGTCCAGTTTACCTGAGCTGCCACCTACAGACTTAGAACTAGAATTATTAAACAAATGGAGACAAGAAATCCCAGAGGTCTGGGCTGAAACTAACCCCCCAGGACTGGCGATCAACCAAGTGCCCCTTGTAGTAGAGCTCCTATCCCGGGCATGTCCCATTTGTTTCCAAAAAGTCTCCAAGCCCAAAAGAGAATTAAAGTTCACATACAGAGACTAAGAGACAATGGTATCCTCATTCCTTGTGTCTCCCCTTGGAATATGCCTCTGCTTCCAGTCCAGAAACCAGGGACAACTGACTATTGCCCTGTGCAAAACCTCCGGGAGGTCAACAGGTGGGTATTAATTTTACATCCAACTGTGCCTAACCCCTACACTTTACTCAGCCTTCTTAACCCAGAGTGCACCTGGTACTCCGTATTGGACTCAAGGATGCCTTCTTTACTCTGCCTCTCGCCCCAGTGAGTCAACCCATTTTTGCCTTTGAATGGACTGACCCAGATTCTGGGGTCAAGAAACAACTGACCTGGACTCAGTTGCCACAGGGTTTTCTGAACTCGCCCAGTCTTTTTTTTTTTTTTTATCAGTACCAGGGATCGAACTCACGACTGCCTGCTTGCAAGGCAGGCGCATATGCCACTGAGCTAAATCCCCAGCCCCTCGCCTGCTCTTTTTGATGAGGCCCTGGCCAGAGAACTCTTGGGGTTTCATGAAGAACATCCCGAGGTGACACTTTTACAAGATGTAGACAATCTGCTGATAGCCTCCCCCACTTTGGAGTCCTGTCAAGAGGCCACAGGGGAGCTATTAAGAACCTTAGAACAATTAGGCCACGAGGTTTCAGTCAAAAAGTCCCAATTGTGTTACCAAACCATGACTTATTTAGGCTATGAGTTACAGGGGGGAAAGAGAACTCTATCTAAGAAAAGAATCCAGGCCATATTACAGATTCCTATCCCAGAAACTAGAAAACAAGTACGAGAGTTTCTGGGAGCTGTAGGATACTGTAGGTTGTGGATTCTAAATTTACTGAGATAGCACGTCCCTTGTATGACTCCCTTAAGGGAGAAACTCAAAAATCTTTGGACTGGAGAGATGAATGTGGACAGGCCTTCCAGCAGCTTAAATGAGCCCTAACAGAGGCCTCAGCTCTGGGACTCCCTGACATTACCAAGCCATTCACCTTGTTCATAGATGAACTCAGGGGCATTGCCAAAGGAGTCCTAACCCAGGACATTGGCTCCTGGAAGAGACCTGTAGCCTACCTCTCTAAAAGACTTGATCCAGTGGCAGGAGGTTGGCCCCCCTGCCTAAGAATACTAGCTGCTGTGGCAATGTTACTTAAGGAGGCTAAGAAATTCACTTTTGGACAAAAGATTTCTGTGGTAACCTCCCACAGTTTAGAGACTCTTATCAAAACCCCTCCTGAAAAGTGGCTCTCGAATGCTAGAATTCTGCATTATCAGGCTCTACTCTTAGACCCAGAGTCAGTGGTTTTTAAGACTTCCTCAGCCTTAAAACCCAGCCACCCTTATGCCTGATGACAACTCTGGAACTCAAAATCTGCCTCTTCATGAGTGTGCAGACCTCATTGAATGCAGCAGAATCTATGGGCCAATCTTTCCAACCGGCCCTTGGAGAATGCTGATAGCTACTTCACCAATGAGAGCAGTTTCATCCAGGATGGCAAACGAGTAGCCAGAGTGGCAGTAACCACTGAAAAGAAGGTTCTCTGGGTTAAGTGGTTAGAGCCTGGCACCTCAGCCCAAAAGGCTGAGCTCACTGCTTTGAAGCATTAAAGTTAGCCACCGGGAAGAGGGTAAATATCTATACTGACAGTAGATATGCTTTTGCTACTGTACATGTACATGGAGCCATCTATCAAGAGCAGGGTCTCTTAACCTCAGCTGGGACTAAGATAAAAAATGCTCCACAGATTCTAGACTTGTTGGCAGCTGTCTGGCTACCTCATCAGGTTGCTATTATTCATTGCAAGGCTCATCAGACAGGAGAAGACCCTATCATCCAAGGAAATAATTTAGCAGACCAAGTCGCTAGAAAAATAGCAACCACATTAGAGGGGCCCACTGAGGAAGTAGCTGTTCTAATGTTGGTTCCTCCCACCTTATCAGAGCTGATTTACACACACACAAAAAAAAAGACTTACAATTAGCATCTCAGCTGGGAGCAAAGCTCCTCACTCCAGGGGGTTGGTATCAATTCCTAGATAAGCAAGTGCTATTGCCAGAGGCACTAGGATGTGAGCTGCTACACCAGGCTCACCAAACCACTCATTTAGGGGGAACCAAACTTGCTGAATTGTTCAGAACTCATTTTTTCATTCCAAGACTTTCCAAACTGTCTGCCTCTTTGAGCTCCAGATGGCCATAATGCCTATTAGTAAACCCGACCAGAAGCTCTCCACTGGAGACTATCCAGTATCAAGGAATGGCCCCAGGAGAACACTGGGAAGTAGACTTTACAAACATGGTAAAGCCTGGTTTACAGGGACATCACTATCTCTTGGTATTAATAGATACTTTTATTGGCTGGGTAGAGGCTTTCCCCACCAAGTCCAAGTCAGCCTTAGTGGTAACTAGAAAACTATTGCAAGAGATCATACCTCAATTTGGCCTTCCACTATCCATGGGGTCTGATAATGGCCTGGCTTTCATAGCCCAAGTTACCCAAAAGTTAGCCCAGGCATTAAACATTGATTGGAAACTTCACTGTGCCTATCGACCACAAAGTTCAGGACAAGTAGAACGTGTGAATCAACTCTAAAGGACACTTTAGCTAAGCTATCTTTAGAAACTGGTGATACTTGGGTGAGCCTTCTTCCCTTTGCTCTGCTGAGAGCTAGGTGTACCCCTTATATTTCCAGAATTTCCCCATTTGAAGCTATGTTTGGGAGACCCCCTCCACTGGTCCCAAGGCTCTCTGAGGACAAATTAGTTGAGATAACTAACCAAGATCTCATTAAGTGCCTTCAGGCACTCCAGCCTGTGCTGACTTCCATCCACCAGCTGTTTAGACAAAAACACCCGGACTTGCCTTCAGAGACACTATTAAAGACACCCATCAAGCCAGGAACTTCAGTCTTGGTGCAACACCATCATCAATACTCCCTCGAACCCCTCTGGGAAGGACCTTTCACTGTGGTGCTCAGTACCCCCACTGCAGTCAAGGTAGTCGGAAAGACTGCATGGATTCACCATACCCACATAAAGCCACTGGAAATGGAGGTTGACGAGGACCACATCCAATGGACTGTACAGCAGACTGGTAACCCCTTAAAGTTAAAATTGACTAGACTTAGTTAGATTGCATCAGGTGTGTACTGCTATAGGTTGCTTGTCTCTGCCCCTTCAAGTCTACTACTGGGGATTTTCATAGCACTGTTACCGACCTCACATAGCAGATTTGGACCACCTGTAAGCCAAGAACAGCTGTTAAAATCTTTGTACGGGAGTCCTTGTGATTGTAGAGGAGGCCAATTTCGTGGTAGTAATGGGGACCGAATTGTTCAGACCAATCACAAAGATTGTGGAAACAAAATAGCCATTCTTGTTGCTAGGTCCACAGCTATAGGAGTAACTCAAATGTAGGAATGCAAAGAAAAACCTCGCATGATACTTAAAATAGGCGGCCAACCGGGCCATGCCCTAAGGATTGTCCTTATTATTTAGAAATGCATTCCTCTTGCTATGACTCAGTGCAGGAATGCACAGCAAGACTTATTTCACTGCTGAGCTTCTGAGAACACGTATTGGAAGGGCTGGGGGTGACTGGTCCATCACTCCGACAGTAATAGGAAATTCAAAGTATGCCCAAGCTTTATGTAACGGCACAATTGGTAAACCAGTGTGCTGGAGTAAGGTGGCCCCAATACATGTCTCTGATGGAGGCGGGTCACAGGATAAGACCAGAGAACTCATGGTTGAAGAACGGGTTAAACAGATTATAGACATAACATTTCCCCAGGTACATTACCACCCCTTGATGCTGCCTAAATCACGGGGAATTGATTTGGATGCTCAGACTTCTGATATTCTAGGAGCCACTTATAGGGCCTTGAATGCTTCTAACCCTACTTTTCTAAATGTTGTTGGCTGTGTATGGCACAAGGCTCTCTCATACCTCTTGCAATCCCCTCTAATGCCCCCCTGACCACACTTGAAGAACCAGATCACTTAAATTGTAGTGCTGGTCTCCCCTTTAATGTACAACCAGTAGGGTTTAAAGACTCTCCTTGTCTCCAAGGAAGTTTTCATAATTATACTTCTGACATTGACGTGGGATTCGTTGCTTTTGCTAACTGTAGTTCTATAATTAACCGGACTACCTCTCTTTGCCCTGCCAAAGGACAAGTGTTCATCTGTGGAGGCAATATGGCCCATACTTTCCTCCCAACCAACTGGTCAGGAATATGTGTCACAGCTGTCCTGTTGTCTGACATAGAGGTTTTACTCAGGGATGAGCCAGTCCCCATTCCTAGCCTGGATTACATTACAGGCAACTCAAAGATGGCAGTTCAATTTATCCCATTATTGGTGGGTCTGGGAATATCAAGAGCCTGGGTATGGGGGTAGCAGGGGTGGGGGTCTCTGCTCAACTTTCCAACCAGATCATCAATGATGTGCAGGCATTATCTAGTACCATTCAGGACATTCAAAATCAAATAGATTCATTAGCTGAAGTGGTTCTTCAAAATAGAAGAGGGCTAGACCTCCTGATGGCAGAACAAGGAGGGATCTGTGCGGCATTGCAAGGACGATGCTGTTTTTATGTAAACAAGTCCGGCCATTGTTCGAGATAAAATCAGGAGATTGCAGGAAGATGTGGTAAAAAAAGAAGAGAGCTATTTGAAAACCTCTTTTGGAGTGTCTGGAATGGAATTTTGCCTTATCTTCTGCCTTTGCTTGGACCATTGCTAAGGTTGCTACTCTTGATTTCAGTAGGTCCTGTGTAGTCAATAAACTAACTGCATATATTAGACAACAAATGCAGAACATAAAGCTGATGATGATCTGTCAGCAAGCCTGAACTTATTCCCCAGGACCCATAACATTAGGCCAAAGATTTGGCCTCAGCCACAACATCAGAGGGGAATGTTATGGCTTAACTCTAACCAATGCACCTCCTCTTGTTCTGTATGTGCCAATTGGGTTAAGTTTCTAATCCTTGTAAAAGCTTAAGTTTCAGCTTCTTGTAACTTTCTACCCCTTCCACATGTTATTGCTAATGAGCTGTTCCAAGATAATTAACTCTCTATTTTCTTTTCTGCATGCTATAGCAGATGTGCTATTCTGAGATAATGTTTATCTTCAGGGTGGGAGTAACAATGCACCAAAAGCTCCAGATGTTATCATAACTAAGTGGACAGTTTTACAGTTTCCAGATGTTGTCAGGACTAAGTCAACAGCTTAACAGCTCTGCGGGTTTTTTTTTTTTTTTTAGCCTTTTTTTTTATCTTAAGTCTGTGAGGCACGCAGTCTCTGGGTCGATCCTAAGGGGGTTGCATCACCAGGCCTGAAATAAAAGCCTTTGCTCCAAATTTCTTAATTCCTTGCTTCCTTGGATTTTATTCCGGGGTCCGAGCTATCTCATTGACATGGTAAACTTTATCTTACACTAGCAGGATAAAACACCAGGTACAACTCAAAAGGACTGTACAGGTTCTGCTCTCCCTTTGACTGAGGCTGTGTTTACCACCAGCATGGGACAATGGCAAAAAGAGAGTTCTAGGTTAAAAAAACAATGCATAATAATGCATAACATTTTCTGCCTAAATGCATTTGAGGTCTTCTGGCTGTGCAGAACATCTATTATCTCTGTCTGCCCACAAACTGAATTGGACCATGTACCCTGGTATTCCTGGCCTCCAAAATAGGTATAGCCCCTGGACAAACTGAGCTCCTGGTCTCTGTGCAGTCGCCTCTCAGATAATGGCCAAGAGCCCAATATCCATATTCATACTAGTAGGCCATAAAATATCTGTGGGCGTGGGGATGGGAGTTGCAGAGTTAGCTGTCTCCACTACAGCCCACTAGCAACTCTCAAAAGAAATGACTGAGGGGCTCACAAAGATTTCTGATTCCATCCTGTATTTACAAAAGGAAGTAGATTCCCTAACTGGGGTGGCTTTCCAGAACTGCTGAGCCCTGGATCTACTCCCCACAAAAAAGAGACCTCAGCATCTTCCTCACAGAGGGATTCTGCTTCTATGTTAACAGATGGGATTTAATCATATAGTTCATAGTCTCTGGGACCAAGCCACAGTCTCAAAAACCAGGCAAAGGGTGGCTTCACTATGGGTTGGTTCCAAACTGGCTGAATAGACTGGCTTCTCCCCATGCTCAGGCCCCTGGTCCCAGTTTTTCTGCTATTATTATTATTTGCACTTTGCATAATAAAACTCTTAACAGATTTCATCCAAGTACAGGTCTGGTCCATAACATTTAAACAGCTCCTCCTGATAACCAATTACACCACGGTCCATGGAAATCCCAAGTTGACCCCTAGCAAGAACCAAAAAACGTCATGTTCCTAGCACTACATTGCCTTGCCCTGATCTGGTACCTTGTCATGTTGCCACCACTCCAGCCCCTCTCTCATTTCATTTTTTTCTGTCTCTCTTTTCTAGGATGCATGTGCAGCCCACCAGTCATACCTCAGAAGAAGTCCTGAAAACTACACCCCCAATACCTCTTTTCTCAATAACACAACAGATAAGAATGTCAGTCTCTGAACTACACTCCTGCCCAGCTAGGAGAAAAAAACTCCCCAAGCAAACTTGTTATTCACATTGCAAGACTGCAGCATTCAACAGGAAGCCAGCAGCTTCCCCATGCAGCTCAACCAGCAGAGAGCTGATTCCATGAAAACTACAAGAGTCGTGCTATGTCTGTCAGGACCCTGTGTACCAATACCTCTCTGTCTATCCCCTAGCCCTAGAGCCCCCACTTGGAGACCTAAAATTTTTCATTCCCCTCAGCAATGTCCCGTCCCCTACGTAAACTCCCCTGTAAAACATGCTCTCACCTCCTGCTTGGAGCCAGTGATCTTTTCATACTTGGCCTGGCTGCACCCAGTCTGCAATAAAGTCCTCATACATTGCTTAAATTTTGCCTGTCTTGGTAATTTCAACTGTGCCTTGGTTTACCCTAACAGTAGATCTTTGTGATTCTGTGCCTCTCCGTTCACCTGTCAGCTCACTATGCTCCACAATTTTCTTGCACAGTTCTCTGGGCAAAAACATTTTGTTTTTCCTATGCTTCAAATGATCTTTTATGAGTTCCAGTCCCAGTCCTCCAGGAAAATGTCTCCGTGGTATTTTGTACGTGTCATTTTCTGGGTAAACTGTCAAAATATTTATATTATTATATATGTTTAGAATCAAGTAAAACAGAATCATCAGCCAACATTTTGTGTTTTGACTGGCACTGTAGTTGCTACATATCTGAACAACATCTACTCCATCTTTGGTTTTGTTGTAGGAGTTTCCTCTCAGACTTCTGGCTTGTCACACTTTCCTTATCAAGATTTCCTTCATGATCCAATGTTGACATCAGCAGTACCAGTTTGTTTTTCTTTGCCATATATGAGGTCAATGTTATAACTTTCTGAAATCCAAAAATTATACTATACAATTCTCTGTTGTAAAATTGAAACATTTCATTTGGAATTTCTGCTTTCTTCCTAGGTACAGTCCCTTCACTGGCCAGCTTGTGCTCTGTTAGCAACTATAACATCAATTGGAAACTAGTAAACCAATTGTGGAATGTCATTCTGATTAGTTTGGGAGATGGGAGCAATAAATCTGTTCACAATGTGACTTAGTTTATCTACTATATGAATAAGGTTGCTGAGTTCCAGGATAAATTTCTAAATCAAAAGCATAAGTCTTCACATCTACAAGAGCTTAAATATGAAGCTACAATGACCATGAAATGCTGCACATGTTCCTCAATTAGTCATGCATTCAGATAATGGGTAAATTGTTTGCCAATTACCCATGTCTCTCAAACAATGAGTAGATTACAGCCAGATTATCAGTTCTTTTTCTTTCTTAGTGAATAGTTTTGTCATCAAATTCAGGCAATCTTGAATGAAATCAAATCTCCTCAGTGTCATTATTATTCTGCAAGCTTCACACTGACATCCATTTTTCCATCAGTACATTTTGTCTGTTACAAATAATTTCAAACATTGAATGGCAATGTTGGCATTCTGTTGGAAAGTTTCACCCCTGCCAAGATCCTCACTATATTTTTTGGACCTAATTATAACAGGTTGTTTCATTTGGTTGAACTACAATTTTGTAACCATTTCAACCTCTCAAATGTGCACTCACATTGGTGTTTTCTTTGTCATCTGAATTAAGAAGGTCCATATTCACCTGTATCTCTATTGGTCAATTCCTGCACCACTTCACTTGCACATGTGTATACATCTTTCTGGTCATCATATCAAGTGGATAGACACAAAAATTGCTTTCTATATCCCCTAGGTGCAAGAACTGAGATGTACAACTGGCTATTACCATGCGAATGTACAAATTTACAGTGGAGAATATGGTATGTGTTGTTGTAAACCCTACAGGATTTATTATATCCCATTTCTCTCCTTCTGTGAACAACCCCTCAACTGGGTACACATCTCCCTTTCCTTACTGGATTGAACTTGACCACACACAATTTGTCTCATTCATACGATTAGTTTCTTTTGTTCATTGAAAAGATAGTTTGTCTTTTTATTCATTACAAGTTTCATTTTCATAATCCTTGTATTTGGACCATACATAATAAACTGCCTCTTAAATTTTGTTTTGTCTCATTTACAGAATATCTGCTTCCAGATGATTCTACATCGTTCCAATTCAGCCATCCTATTAACCTTCCAGCCTAAAAGTCAACAAGAATGAGAGTTCTAAATCCTTCCCCTCAGTGCCTCTCCTCAGCAAGAAACAGCCAGAAAGATTCAATATCCCAATGCCCTAAATAATTTTGGGTGCCAGTTCTTGAGGAAAGAGTATTAGTCAGGCAGTTAGACATTTCTTTATTCATTAGTGGGCCTAATGTATAAAGAAATGCAAAACAATATGCATTACCAATTATTGTCAACGAAGACATAAAGACCTCAAGGTGTGATACACTTATAATTATCTACCAGGTCTTAGATCAAAAATGTCTCTACACAGAAAATTTTTTTTTAAACAGAGTCTCACTATTTTAGTTCAGGTTGCCCTCCCGGGTGCTGGGATTACAGGCATGTACCATCATGCATGGCTACCTTGTGAAATCTTAAGATCAGATAATGTTCACAGTTGTACTATATGATCATCCAAACCTTCAAGGTCATTTATTCTTAAAACCAGGTAGCTGGTACTTTCATTCTCATTTTTGTCATCATTGGGTTATTGGCCAGGTCAGGTTGTGGTCCTGTTGACTGATCTCTTAGGATTGGTTCCACAAATGCTTGGGAGGCCATTATTGTTTTAGGGAACAACTCAATTGCCATCATGAGATGAAGACTCCTTCTTGGGGGGGTCATACCTAAGTCCTACTCATAGGGTAATTGCTCCTCCTTGAGGAATGACCTCATCAGAAAGTGATCTGAAAGACCTACTTTTTCTGAAACATGAGGTGATTACAGATTGAGAACAAATTTGGAGACTTCTAGACATAGTTCCTGGAGATCTCAACATGGATTTTGCAAAAGCAGGGAAGTGGGTGTCCTTGTAAATTCTGAAAATTATTTTTGTTATTCTTATCTTGTCCTCAGTCTTGAAATGGAATTCAATAGACTGGGTAAATTTAGGGTTAATAAGCCTAGTCTTAGAGATACTCATTAAGTGATTAACCTGCCATCTGGCAGAGCTGAGCTAGGATGCGATCTCTCATTTAAGGTAAGGGAGACATGTAAAAATGAAGGCAGACATATCAAGCTTTTCATGCATGTGATTGGCCACTGCAAATCTGCATATCGAATCTCTGGGTCTTTATCTCCTGCCCTTCAGGGAAGGAAATAGTTCACTGTGCCTGAGTTCAATCACTTATGGCCAATGTTAAATAATCGTGATTTTGTAATGAAACCTCAGTTTCCTAATGATGGGCTTGGAGCACTTCAAAGTTGGTGAACATGTGATGAGGTGGGAAGTGGACACACCAAAAACAGGACACAGACCAGCCCTCTTAGCCCTACCACATGCATCTGTTTTCACAATTATTGTGTTGTAGTCTTCATAGGAAATAATACCAGTAAGCAGAGTGATGCTTATTTATTTATATATTTATTTATTTAGAGCTGGAGATTGAAGTCAGGTCTTTGCACTAAGTGATTTCATCAGAACTGTCACACTTTTCCTCTTTCTTTTTTTCACTTTTACATATTTATTTTTTTAATTTTTTATTTTAAAGAGATTAAGACAAAAGAGGACAGAACAAAGCAGATCAGAACAGAAAAATGTAAGCAAGACAGTACTTCATGACAAGACAACCTGATATTAACAGTAGCTGCCATAATGTCTCTTTCTTTGAAATAGTTGAGCATACCTTCACATACAATAGTATCAAACATAACAAAATAGTATAAAACCATTCAAGAGAATGAAAGTATTATAGGGCTATCAGAACCAAATGACAGAAAATGAACAATGGCTATTACATTATCTCATTTTCCATAGAAAATTTTTTTATATTATCACACATGATAAAATCCAGTAAGATACAACATGATAGAATCAATGGAAACAGAAGAACAAAAGCATGGTAGGACTTCAGAGTAAGATGTATTAAATCAGCACTGGCTATTATAATGTCTTATTTGCTTCAAAATAGCTGTTCATATTATCACACATAATAAAATCAAACAAACCAGGATATAATAAATGCAAACATAAGGCTTCAAAGCAATGTAAGGGACATCATGATTACCATAAACTCTTATGTACTCTTACCCTTTCTTACACTAGGGATACTATACGGTATTTACACATGTGAGTTTGATTTATTTTGCTTATGAGTACGGTCTCAACTTGTGTCCATTTATGTATAAATATCTCAATGTGATCATTCTTTATAGCTGAGTAGTACTCCATTGTATAAAAATACCACAACTTTTTTTATCAATTCCTCAGTTGATGGACTCTTAGATTGTTTCCAAGATCTGACTATTAAAAATTGTATTGCTATAACAATGGGTGCACATATATCACTCAGGTATGATGTTTTCAGTTCTTCTGAGAATATGGAAGTGGAATAGCTGGATCTAATGGGACTTCCAATCCCAGGTATTTGAGGAACATCCAGACTGATCTCCACAGTGGTTGCACCAGCCTGCACTCTCACCAGCAGTGCAGGGGCATTCCTTTCTCCACCTGGTCTCTCTAGCATTTGTTGTTTGCAGTTTTCTTGATCCTGGCTATTCTTTCTGGAGTGAGATGGAATCTCAGTGTGGTTTTAATTTGCATTTCTCTAATGACTAATGGTGACAAACCTTTTTTCATGTACTCATTTGCCATTTGTATTTCCTCATCTGAGAAGTGTTTATTTATCTCTAATGCCCATTTTTGGATTGGGTCTTTGAATTTTGGGGGTCTGATTCTTTTAATTCTTTATATGTTTTACACAGAAGTCCTTTGTCTGAGGGACAGTTCACTAAGATTTTTTTCCCAGTTTGTGGGTTTTCTTTTCACTATGCTGGAGATTTCTTTTGACATGCAGAAACTTTTTAATAAGATGTGATCCCATTTATTGATTCTGGCAAGTATTTCCCATGCGGTTTGAGTCCTGTTCATGAATTCTCTAACTACTCCTATGTCTTCAAGGTTTTTACCCAATTTGTCTTCTGACAAATTTAATGTTTCTGTTTTATAATTCAGGTATTTGATCCATTTAGATTTCAATTTAGTACATAGTGATAGGCATGGGTCTAGTTTTAGTTTTCAGCATATAGAGAGCCAGCTTTTCCAACACCATTTATTAAGGAGACTTCCATTCTTCCAGTGAACATGTTTGGCCCCTTTATCAAAGATAAGGTGGTTGAGTGTGTTTGTAGTTGTGGTAGTATCTTCTAATCTAGTCCATTGATCTTTGGCTCTGTTTCCATTTCACTACAATGTTGATTTTATTACAGTAGGTTTGTAGTATAACTTCAAGTCAGGGATTGTGATGCCTCCTGCCTTGGGTTGCTGCTTAGAATTGCCATTGCTATTCAAGTCTCTTCCAGTTCCAGATGAATTTTAGCAGTGGTTTCTCTAGATCTATGAGGTATATTGATGGTATTTTCATTGGGATTGCATAGAATCTGTTATAACAGTTTTGGGAGAATGGCCATATTCACAATATTTATTCTTCCTATCCATGAACAAGGGATGTCTTTCCACTTGTTGAGATCCTCTTCAATTTCTTTTTCAATTATACTTTTCCCTGTATAGATCTTTTACTTCTTTCATGAGATTAGTTCCTACGTATTTCATTGTTTGGATGCTAGTGTGAAGAGTGTGGCTCGTGTTATTTCTCTCTCAGTGAGTTTGTTTTTAGTGTGTTGGAATGTTACTGATTTTTGAGTACTGACTTTGTATCTAGCTACATTGGTGAATTTATTTATTATAGTAGTTTGGGAGGTCTTCGATATAGAGTATCATATCCTCTGCAAATAATGATAATTTAACTTCCTCTTTTCCTATCTTTAATCCTTTTATTTCTCTTTCTTGTCTAATTGCTCTGGCTAATATTTTCAGTACTACGTTGAATACAACAGTGATAAGGGTCATCCTTATCATGGTACCTGATTTTAAGGTAAAGGTCTTCAGGTTTTGGCCATTTAATATGATTCTGGCTGTTGATTTGCCATAGATGGCCTTTATCATATTGAGGTAAAGATCATCTATTTCAATTTTCTGTAAGGTTCTTATCATGAATGAGTGTTAGACCTTATCAAAAGCAATTTATGAATCTATAGAAATGATCATGTGATTCTTACTTTTGGCTCTATTGGTATGGTGGATTACATTTATTGATTGACGTATATTGAACCATACATGCCTGGAAGGAATCTGACTTGGTCGTGGTGTATAATCTTCTTGATGATTTGCTGCATCCTATTTGCTAATATTGTATTGAGGATTTTTCCATCTATGTTCATTCGTGAAATTGGCCTATAGTTCTCTTTTTCAGTTGGGTCTTCTAAGTTTTTGGTACTACAGTAATATTTGATTCCAGGAATGACTTAGGAAGAATTGCTTTCCTTTTGATATCACTGAAGAGTTTTAGGAGTGTCGGCATTTAGTCTTCTTTTATTTCTTGTAGAATTCCACAGTGAATCTGTCTGGGTTGGGCTCTTCTTTGTAGGTAAGGACTTAATTACAGTTTCAGTTTCATTAATAGAAATTGAATTATTCAGCAGTTTTACATATTCTTGACCCCAGCTTTGGTACTTCATATGTTTCTAGGCATCTGTCCATTTCGTCTGGGTTATCAAACCTATGAAAGTAGAGGTTTTTGAAATAAGTGTTGATGATCTTCTGTACTTCCACAGAGTCTCTAGTGATTTCACCTTTTGGATTCTTTATTGCATGAATTTGAGCTTTTCTTTTCCTTTTTAAAATAAGGTTGGGAGCTTATCAGCTTTATTTATTCTTTCAAAGAACCAACTCTTTGATTCATTGATTCTTTGGATTGTTTTCTTAGTCTTCATTGCCTTAATTTCTGGTCTGATTTTTATAATTTCCTCCCTCCTTTTGACTTTGGGATTGACTAGCTCTTCTTTTTCTAGATGTTTGAGGTGTAGCATCAGGTTATTTCTTTGTGTTTGTTCTGTTTTCCTGATGTGGGAATACAGTGAAATAAATTTTCCTGTGAATACCACTTTCATTGCATCCCAGATTCCAGTAAGCTGTATTTGTATTTTCATTTTCTTGTAAGTATTGTTTGATTTTTTCTTTAATTTCACCTATGACCCACTGATTGCTCAAGAGTGTATTATTCAATTTCCATGTGTTGGTGTGGTTTTTTTTTTTTTTTGGTTTCTTTAATGATTAATTTCTAGTTTCATGGCACTCTGATCTGATAACACGCGTGGGATAATTTCAAGTCTTTTGCTTTTACTTAAGTATGTTCTGTGGGCTAGTATATGATCTGTATTAGAGACTGTCCCATGTATTGCTGAGAAGAACACATACTGTGATATTGTTGAAAGGAACACTCTGTATACGTCTATCACATCCCATTTGTTCACAGGTGTGATTCATTTCTGTTATTATTTTCTTGATCTTTTGTCTGATTTCTCGGTCTCTTGGTGTTAATGGTGTATTAGGGTCTCCTGTTATAATTGTCTTATTGCTTATTTGATTTTTCATTTCTGTTAATACTTGCTTTGTATAGCTGGGTTCTCTGGAATTTGGTGCATTTATGTTTAAGATTGTTATCTCTTCCTCTTGAATTTTTCCCCTAACAAGTATGCAGTGACCTTCTTTATCCCTTTGGCTCATTCTTGCTTTGAAGTTCACATTGCTGCAAACAGAATACCTATTTCTGTTTTGTTGTGGGGGTTACACTTGCATAAAGTATTGTTTTCCATACTTTGACTTTTTGTCTATGAGTTTCCTTTTGGGTTAGATGGGTTTCTTGTAACCAGAATTTGGTGGGATATTGTTTCTTGATCCATTCTGCCAGTCTATTTCATTTAATTGGTGAATCGAGACCATTTACAGTAATGGTTATAGCTGTTATATATTGGTTTATTGTTGACATGTGATCTTTCTGCTGTTGCATTTTCATCTGTCCATTCTGTTTAATTGTCTGCCTTGCTTTGTGTTTTTTTCTTCTGTGTATCTACACTGTCTTTCAGTATTCTTTAGGATTGATTTGGTGATCATGAACTTCTTCAGCTATTCTTTGTCATTGAAGTATCTTATTTGTCCATCTATTTTGAAGCACAGTTTTGCAAGGTATATCAGTAAATTGGAAGTCATTTTCTTTAGGGTCTGAAATAATTCGCTCCATGCTCTTCTTGACTTCAATGTTTGTGTTAAGAAGTCTGCTCTGTTTCTGATAAGTTTTCCTTTATAGGTGATCTGTCTTTTCTCTAGCAGCTTTTAATATTATATTTTTAATTTGGATTTCTGGGATGGTGATTATTATATGTCTGGGTGTAGTTTTATTTTGGTTATTGATATTTGGAAATCTATATGCTTCACTAATCCACATGTCAGTTTCCATTCTTGTGTTTGGGAAATTTTCAGCTATTACTTCTGCAAATAGTCTCTTTATATCATTTGTGTTGTCCCCTTGTTTTTCATTTATCAGTGCCAATCTCATGTTGTTTTTCTTTGCATCATCTTGCAGCTGTTGAATTCTTATTTCCCAATTCCTTGTTACTCCTAAAAGTTCTTGACTTTCCTGTTCTCTAGCTGCAATCTTGTCTTCCAGGTCTGACATTCTATCTTCACATTTGTTGAGCCGGTTTTGACAACTTTCAATGGAATTTTGATTTCCTGTATATCTCTTTGAATCTGCTTCATGTATTCGGTTTGTATCTTATATTTTTGCTTGTTTCTCTAATTTTTTAACTATGTCTTCTTTAGATGTGTTCAGCATATCTTCCATTACGTTTATCATTTCCTCTTTTATCTGGGGGATTGTCTCTAAGTTGAATTCCTTTCAAGCTTCCCAGAGTTGCTTCTTTATTTCAGCTGTATGGCATATAGTTTCTTCTATGTACATGGCTCTTAAGCGTTCTTGGGATGGGCTAGGGGTTTGAGCTTGCATTTTGGTGTTTCATTTTATCATTCTCTTATATTTCTGTTTTCAAGAGATGTCTCAAAGGTGTGTTGGAAATAGCCTCCTAAGCCTCTGCTCCTGGGATGCAATGGAGGTTGCTAAGCGTGGTCCAATCTAGCCCACAAGACATCCTGTGCCACCTCCCATGTTCCAGCCATCTGGGCGGGCTCCTAACCACTGTGAATGATGGTCCCTGAGCAAGCACCAATGTGCTGGAACTCACTTCACATGCCCTCAGCTCCCCTGATTGAAAAAGCTGTGCCTGGTCTCGTTGGGTCCACAAAACCTGCCAAGCTTAGTCTAGTGTGGCTTGAAGCTGGGTGCGTCCTTGATCACTGGGAGCAATGATCTTAAACTCTCCCGGGGCCATGCTGGGTGGTGGAAGTCCAGCATCTCCAGTTCCCAGCTTTGAAAAAAGTTCTCTTAGCCTGGGCCAGCCAGGCCTGGAAACCGGCAGAGCCCAGTCTACTGTGGCTGGAAGATGGGTGGGCCAGTTTTTCTCTTTTTAAACTTGATTATTTTTATTTCTTAGAATGTTTTTCTAGTGCATGGTGTTGTAGTCCTTGTGGTGAGTTGGTACATGTACATAATGCATCTTAATTCCTTTTCTTTCATTTGCTTTCCCTTCATTCCCTTACCCTCTACTCATATCTTGATTGCTTTTCTACACATTGCAGTATGTAAGGTTTACATTCTTTGTACAGGGTTAGTACATGTGCATAACAAATAATACATCTTAATTGCTTTTTAATACTCTTTCCCTTTCTTCCCTCCCCTCTCTATCATCTGTTGACCTTCTTACTTTTTTTGTATGTGTTTTTGATACATCATGTTTACTTTCCTGTGTGGCACTGACACATGTACATAATGCATGTAAACTGCTGTTGTTGATCTCAGTCTCCACTGCATCTCAGGACAAAAGCAAAATGAAGACAAATTTTCTGCCAGAGAACAACACACATGGTGTGGGTTCCAAATGTGAATGGAGTCCTTGTTCTCAGTAGAAAGCGCTTGAATCTGATTTTTTCCATCGAGCTTTTTATCAGCATTCTGATTTCCTGAGCTCCAACTAAAACTGTCCATCAGCTTTGGCTCATATCATTCTAGGGCTGCTTCTACAATCAGCATATCCAAACCTTAAAGGCTTCTGAACCACATGGTCAGGGATTATCTCAGCAATAATCCCTCTTCTCAGTTATCAAATATCTTAGTTACTTTTCCTGTCTGGGATACAATACCAGATAGTGACAAATTAAAGCACAAAAGGTTTATTTTGTATAGTTGATAGAGATTTCCCTTAGTTACTTTTCTTGTTGCTGAGACAAAATGCCAACACACAGAATAAAGAGGAAAAGGTTATGTAGCTCAAAGATTGTAGAGGCTTCAGTACATAAGCAGCTGCCTCTTAGGCGGGGCGTTATGGCAGATAGGCCTCACAGAGGAGAAACACTTATGGTGTACAGAGTGTAGCAAAGCAATAAGGGACCTCGATAGCAAATTTCTGCCCCTTTTATTCTCTATCTTGGCAATCAAGATTAGGGTGTTGCCAAACCAATCAGTGAAACAATAGCACATACTTAATCCTAGCAACTCACATGAGATCCACCCACTCTGAAAGGCTCCACTTATGACTGCATGAGGTTCTGGGGGTGGGGCGCATCTAGACACAAGCTGTAACAAGGTTTGAGTCCATAATCAGCTGGCTCCAAAACAAGGGAGCACCACTTTGAAAGATTCTTACTAAAATGCAAGGCTGACTTTAGAATATTATCCTCTTTTTCATTTTTATCGGTACTGGGGATCGAACTCACAACCGCCTGCTTACAAGGCAGGTGCTTATGCCGCTGAGCTAAATCCCCAAATGAAAAAGACAAAAAAAAAAAAAAAAGAATATTATCCTCCTACCTCAGCCTTTTCCTTGGTGAATTTTATAGGAGAGGATCATGGACCTGTAAAAGTACTGGTTGGAAAGGGGGAAGCTCACCCCTGATTAGCCACATCAGGAGGGAGATCCCATGTACCTCACAGTGTTACTGCTTTAGAAGGACAGTGGCTGAAACTGTTGGCCTCAGGCACCAGAATCAGGAAGTCTGCCTGCAAGAAATCATGCAATCCTACAGGAATACCAGTTCCTCCCCTCCCACCGCCTCCCCTTAAATACCCTTCCACAACTCAGCACAGAAGCCTCCAGTGCAGGTCTCAAAGAAGCCTCCAGCGCAGGTGTCAAATCAGCCTCCAGTTGCAAAGAAGCCTCTAGTCCAGGTCAGCAAGATGCATCAGCTCTGCTTCTCTGCAGCTCTCCTTGCCCTCCTTGCCACCTCAGTGGTCGGGAACCAAGAGAATGAGACCAGCGTTTCTACTCCAGGTAAATCTACTTTCTCCAAAAAAAATCCTAACTTCTCCCCTTCTTTCCCTAACTCTCCCCTTAAGTGCGAGAGGCTGAAGAAACAGAAGTAAGTTGGGTTGGGTCAGACTCTGTTTGGTGGGGTTTTTTAGTGTGGCTGTTTTGGGTTTTGTTTTGAGAAATTACAAAGATTTAACTCCAAGTCCATTTCATGACTGTAATTTTGTTGTATCAAATGCACTCTGGACGGTACTACTTAATCCTGAATCCCAGCTCTGAGATTTTCATTCTCTTTGGTTTTTGGCCACACAGTCAGCTCCCTGAACCAGTGTGGCCTTGTTACTGGAATTCTGAGACAAAATCCAGGTACCTGAACAGACAGCCATCAGCTCCATCAATAATACATTATAAAAGAGACAAACGGTGGTGAAGAGCAAGAAAGGAGTTTGTCCATGCTGGAAAGCACTGATAACAATAGTCAGTATCCATCCAACAATAGTCAGAATCCATCTATCCAGTATCCAGTAGCTTTAAGGTTTTCCAGAAATGGTGAAAAAAGGTGATTGCTGGTTTGTTGGCATTGCTGATAGCTATGACATAACTGGTCAACTTATGATCCTATTGGTTGATTTCTCAAGATTGGATCCATGAGAATTTGCGAGGGCCTCATCACTTTAGGAAATAATTCATTTGTCATATTGAAACGCAGTCTTCTTGAGGAGGGGGCAAATGGAGTCCTGTCCCAGCATAATTGCTCCCTCTTGAGGAGTGACCTCGTCAGGGCATGGTCTGAAAGGTCTACTTTTCCTGGAATCTAGGGAGATTACAGATTAAAGGCAAATTTGGAAATTTCTAGGCCTGGTTCCTGTGGGAACCTGTGCTGCCACCTTAACATCTGCAGGTCGCACCAACTTAATTCCCTCTAGGAGTTAAGTTTGGTAATTAAGCAGTACCTTGCTAACTTGTTTAGCCTGGTCCATTGTTCAAGGATTATGCTTATGAGCCCCCAGGCTGGAAATTTGAACTGACCTGTAAACCTCAGTCTTGCTAAATTACCTGCTGATGTCTCAGCATCCAAATCCCTCTTCCTCAATACCCTATATATTTGATAATCATTCCATGAATAAAGAGTGACTTGATTGGACTTCCTCAACTTGTCTCTCCTCTTTGTGTCTCTTGTTCCCTTTTCATCCCCACTCCCCTTCTAGGGTCTCGGTGGACTTACCCGAAGCCTGGATCAGGTTCTAGGAGATCTCAAGGTAGATTTTATGAAAGCAGGCAATTGGGTGTCCCTGAAAATCCTGGAATGTATTTTGATTATTCTCATCTTGGTGTGCCTAATCTTAGAAGGGAATGTGATAGAATAGGTCAATTTAGGGTTAATCAATTTCATACTATAGATAACTAACATGCATTGAGGCAGAGCCGAGCAGACATTTGATCCTACATTTTAAGGTAATCAGGAAGACACTTGAGAATGACGGCAGAGATACCAAACTTTATTGCACTCAGTTGGCCATTGCTCATCAGCATGTCTAACCTCTGGGTCCCTGATATGATATAGTGAAAATAAACCTTTTGTCTTTGTCTCAATCAGTGGAATGGCATTCATGGAATTTGGACATTTCCTGCTATGTGTGTTCCTATGAGATGCTGTAGGCAGCACCTATTACCAAACTCATGAATCAGATGATTGGTGGGCTTGAATTTCCTTCCTACCCTCTACCCTCTGGGAAGGGAATAGACCACTGAGAGAGAGTTAAAGCTCTAATGGTTGAACACTGGTATCTATGTAATAAAACCTCAATGAAAACCCTAATGGTGGGTTTGGGGTACTTCCATACTGGTGAACATGTTGGTGAGTAAAGAGCAAGCACACCCAAAATAAGACATGGGTCACCCCTGCTAGTACTTCCCTATGCATCTGTTCAAGCAATTCCCATGTAATTTTGTAGAAACATTAGTTTCTTCTTTATTTTCAATTAATGAATTAAATTTATTGATTTTTACAGTATTGAAGATTAAACCTAGCCTTTGTATTATGCTATGTCATCAAATTTTTTTTTCAGTTTTTCTTTTTTTGAAACAAGGTCCAAGTTGTCCAGGGTGGACTCTGACTTCTGATCCTCCTGTCGTTGCATTCTAGATGCTGGGATCACATGCATGGACCATTACATCGGGCTTAGATTGCCTTCTTGAGTTCTGAGAATCATTCAGGAGAATTCTCAAAGATGAGTAGTGGAATCCCAACGTTTATATAGCCAAGGCATTAGAATTTGGTATCTGCCCTGAGACAGATGCCTCAGAGTGATTCATTTTCCTACTTCAAGCCACAGAGCCATTGAAAGCTACCAATCACACATTATAGAACTTGTAGTTTCAAGATTTCCATAAAAGTTCTTAAGCAATAAGTTTAGCTGGGCAGGGGTTGGAAAAGAACAGTTGTTGTGAGAACACTGAGGATGGGGCTCTGGGCTCTGTACCCACAGACCTAACAGATTTCACTGAAAAGTCATGTCTGCTGCTACAAAGGACTGACAGCCACATTCTAGTATGTATTTCAGTCTTTACTGAAATAACACGTCACCAGACACCATACTTCTCTTTTAATCCACAATATACTGCAACATTCTTGTTCAATGTATTAATTTGCAAAATTACAATGCTTGTATAATAAATCTTTCCTTATTTTTGAAATATAAAAGGAACCCATGAATTTTGTAAGGAGTAAAATAAAATAATGATATATAAAGAAGGTTTTAAGACTCACCACCAATATGCCATTTTTCTGTTGTCTTCAACACAGCCAACAATAACAAGTTCCAGGAATGCCATTCCACTGATTGAGATAAAGACAAAATGTTTTCTCCCTTGTATTCTTCCATGACATCATGACTGGCTACAGAAGTTTTTTTAAATAATGGCAGCTTGCAAAGATGTAAAAAAGAAAACAGGATGTAGGATTTTAAGCATTTATGTATCCATTATTCAAACACAACAATTGTTGAGTTATGGAGATTAGTATATATATGAAACTTCCACCTGTATAATTTCATATATATATATATGAACAAATAAACAAGCAAAGTATGTATATAGTTATACTGTAAAGTATATAAACAAAAAACAAGCATTATTATTTGTTTGAGACACAGTCTTGCTTTGTAATTCAAGCTGGGTATGTAGCCCAGGCTGGTCTCAAACTTGCAACAATTCTCCTGTCTCAGCCTCTAGACTGCTGGGATTACAGGCTTGCACCACTGGACTTTTTAAAATACCTTGTAGTTCCTAAAATCAAATCTCAGGCATCATCCAATTAACGAGTGCATAAATACTTCAGGGATGTGTATAACATGTTTTATAATGGTACACTTCACAAAAGTAATTTAATGTCCACAAAACAAGCCACCAAATGGAGTTTTTGCACTTTCAGCTCCTGCCCACTGCTCACCAGATACGTTGTTTGATTTTGTTGTTTGCCATGTGGATGGCCCTGCATGACCATTTCCCTAGTTCAATGCAGACTCTCTGCTGTCCCTGCAGTCCAGCGGCCTGCCTTCTGCCTGGAGCGTTCCTTCATGGGTCCCTGCAGGATTCTGTTGATCAGATACTACTACAATGCCCACTCCGGACGCTGTGAAGCCTTTGGATATGGTGGCTGCAGAGAAAAGCAGAACAACTTTGAGACCAAGGAAGAGTGCATGAGGGTCTGTGGACAGAATCCCACGGTGCTCCCTAAAACTGCAAGTGCTGGAACACAAGGTGAGGATTAATTCTGTCAATCTATGAACTTGGGTGGTTTTTCAGTCTTCTGATGTCCTCTTAAATTTTTTTCATCACTGTGCAAATTTCACTGTCGATGTGTTTTATCTTGTTGACCAGACTGATTTCTAGGACTATGATTTTTTAAGAAGCTATTGTAAAGGGAATTTGTCACCTAGCTTGTGTATAGAAAAGCTATCAACTTTTAATGTTGGTGTTGGATTCTTACCTTCTTCATTGTATTTTGAATGAGTTTTACTGAGTTACCCACTCTGACCTGAAAATGCCATTCTTCCAGAAGCCTTCTAGACTCTTCCACAGCCAGTTTCATTGGACAGGACACTGGGGCTATAGAGGCACTTGTTGGAAAGGCAGCAGCTCACCCCAGATTGACCAAGTCAGAATCCATATTTGAAGGAGCTCCAGGAAGCTCGCAGTGTTACTGTTTGGGCAGCGCTGTTGCTGAGACTTGGCTCAGGCACCAGATCAGGAATCCTGAGCAAGTGGGAAGATCACACAACCCCTGGGTAGATAGCGCCTCCTTCCCTGTCTTGTCTTGCGTCTCATCCTTTTCCATCAGTGCTTGGATATGGTGTATTCTGCCATTCCCAGGTTCCAAAAAGCCTCCACTTAATTCAAATAGATGTGCTGACTCTACCTCTATGTGGCTCTTTTCACTGTCACTTGGGTGGTTTGTATGGGGGACTTATTGCACTAGGTCATCCTGCTTCTCCTCTCCTCTGAGCTCAATAGGTGAGGCTTTGGGTTGTAGCAAATCTCTCTGTCTGTGGAGCTTTCCTAGGGTGTTAAGGAGTTTGACCTCCAGGAATAGTTCATGATTTTATTATAATTTTAGTATACCACACATTAAGCAGCAGCTATGTCATTCCTTGGACTCCAACACTGGAACTCTTTTATTCCTAGTCCTTGGTCTTCCATAGCCTCCAGCCCCTCTCTATCCCATTGTGGTATTCTTGCTGGAATTTGGGAGCAAAATCCAGGGGTCCAGGGATTTCAAGGAGCAGGCTCAGCCCTCTGCTTCCTGAGGTCAATCAAGTAAATGTGCACATAGTGAGTTCAAGGCCAGTCTGAACTACATAGTGAGACCCTGTCTGCAAAAAATGCAAAACAAAACAAACTCAAATGCTTATGTAATGAAGCTTCAATTAAACCACCAGATTGAGAGTTTGCAACACTTCTGTGTGTTGGTGAACATACCGATGGCCTTAGGAGGGAGCTACACCCCAGAGACAGCATGGATCTGGTCATTTTGGACCATCCCATGCATCTGGCTATTTGGATTCTTCCTGTGTTGTGTCCTTTATTATACACACTAAAAGTAAGAAAAGTATCCTTTTTCCAGTACTGTAGATTAAATCCTGGGCTTCACACTAATCTATATTCCCAGGCTTTTATTGTTGTTTATTTGAGAACCAGGGACCTGGATTCATCTGAGACTTCTGGAAGAGGTCAGAACAAGGGTAGAGGCCAGGGGCCACTCATGCCTCACATTTGCACAATAGCTCTGAAGTTGAGGATACCCTGATAAATTTTTTTTTGTCTTTTTGAGACAGGGTCTCGCAGTGCAGTTCAGGCTGGCCTTGAGCTCACTTTGTAGCCTAGGCTGGTCTTGAACTCTCAAGGATCCTCCTGCCTCAGCCTCCCAAAGAGTGCTGGGATTATAGGCATGAGCCACCACGCCTGGCTTACCCTGATCATTTTTAATGTTATGATCTTACAATGGCATAAGTAACAAAATTCATAGTGTCCAGAAAGCAACCTATCACCATTTTCATATTTCCATTTCCCTTCTAACTATTCACTGGACCCATAGGTTGCTTCTACTTTCATCACCCTAGTTGACCACAGAATCTCTCATCGCTGCATCCAGCTGCCTGCTTCCTGCAGGAGTCCTGAAACCCCTGTGACCCTGCACACTAAAGCTCTGCAGTGACACCTAGTTTTCCTCTCTCTGGGCTTGTCACTAAGTATTTTCTAAGTTCTTCCTCCACACTGAGCCACACCCTCAGCCCCTATATTTTCAGTATTTTCTGATTAACCTAATGAGTGAATTCTGGTTTTTGTAACAGCAAGCCTTAATTGATGCCATTCTCAGAGATGGTGGTATTTCCCATTGTTCTGCAGAGTTATGGCACTTTACTTTTTGCACACTCAGGCTGAGACCTACCAGTTTTAGGAAGGAATCCCATGACAGAAATCCCAAGGGGCAGCTACCTCTTGATGGTTAGCCAAAGCTACACAAAACCTGGGTCACCCCTCACTGTTAAAGCTTATTTTTCTTTGTGAGATTGGGATCTGAAATTTTTTTTATTTAAAGAAGAAACAAACAAAGCAGTAAAAGGGTACAAGTAATACAGTATTTCATGAAAAAAATATACAGTAAGAAATCATTACTTAATAGATTACATATTGTCATCTTAGAAACAATTGTCCAAATTACAAAATTAAAGCCTACAAAGTAGACATTCACACAGTGAGATTGCAGACAGTTCTGTTCAATGATCCAACAAAAACTCAGTAATACGTTTTCTTCCTATACACTTAAATATACATGCATTTATATCCTTTAGACCACTTTCTTGTCCTCTCTTTTTTACAATAGCAATTACACTTTTTGGGTTTTATTACTCCCACAGTACTTGTAACTTTTTTTTCCTGAAGAGAAAAATAAACCCAAATGTGACAAAGCAAAACAGAGCTAGTTAGAACAGAAGGGTGCAGATAGTACATGATGCAAAAACAGAATACCAGGTGATCAAAGATAGTTACCAGTATGCCTCTTGCTATCTTAAAAAGAGTTGCCTATATCATCAGGTATAATAGAATTGAACAAAAGAGTACAGAAAAAGACCAATGAAACCTACATTGGAAACCTTATAGGACTTCAAAAGAAGATAATAGTCAAACTATAATGGGCATCATAGTAAATCTTATTGCCTTCAAAGTGGTTGCCTATACCCTCAAACTTGATACTATCAAACAAAACAGAATGTAGTAAAATCAGTGAACAAGATGGGGAGAGCAATACTGGGGTTCAAATCAGGTTAATTGGAAAACAAAAAAGTTACTATAATATATCCCGCTATGTTTTAATTTAGTTTTCCCTTGATTAAAAAAAAAAAGAAAAAATGAATTAATTTTTTTAAAGGAAAAAAAGGGGGAGATTGAGATAAAAGAGGACATATTAAAAGAACAACACAGGTCAGAACCGAACAATTTAAGCATCATTGTGTTTCACCACCAGATAACCTGACATAAGAGTAGTCACCATAGTGTCTCTTTCCTTAAATTATTTGAGTGTAACTTCGTATACTATAGCATCAAACCATATCAAGACAGTGTGAAGCCATTCAAGGGAATGAAAGAATTATAGGGTATTTAGAACCAGCTAACAGAAAGCAAACATGATTCCTATATTATCTTTGCCTATAAAAATTTTTCTTTATACAATTGCATATAGTAAAATATAATAAGATACAACATGTTAAAACCAATGAAGGAACAGCAGCTGAACAACAGCTTGGTGGGACTTCAAAACAAGCTATTATGATGTCTATTTTTCTTCAAAAGAGCTATTCGTACTATCACATACAATAAAATTGAACAACCCAGATTAAAACCATTCCCATTAATGAGTGAAAATATTATATGGTTTCAAACCAATATGATTGGGATTCATGATTACCACATAACTTTATGCATTCTTATCATTTCTTACCCTAGGGAAACTATTCGGTATTTATATATGTGAGTTTGATTTATTTCACTTATGAGTATGGTCTCAAACTGTGTCCATTTATTTATAAATATCTCAATAAGATCATTCTTTATACTGAGTAGTACTCCAATGGATAAAAATATCAGAACTTTTTTATCCATTCCTCAGTTGATGGACTCTTAGATTGTTTCCAAGTTCTGACTATTACAAATTGTATACACATATATGTGTACACACAATGTGTACACATATATGTGGTATGATGTTTTCAGTTCTTCTGAGAATATGTAAGTAGAATAGCTGGATCTAATGGGACTTCAAATCCCATTTATTTGAGGAACATGCAGACTGACCTCTACAGTGGTTGCACCAGCCTACACTCCCACCAGCAGTGCAGGAGAGTTGCTTTTTCCCCACAGCCTCTCCAGCATTTGTTGTTGGTAGTTTTCTTGATCCTGGCCATTCTTTCAGGAGTGAGACGGAATCTCAGTGTGGTTTTAATTTGCATTTCTCTGATGACTAATGATGATGAACATTTTTTTTTTCATGTATTTATTTGCCATTTGTATTTCTTCATCTGAGAACTGTGTATTTATCTCAGATGCCCTTTTTGGATTGGGTCTTTGAATTTTAGGGGTCTGATTTTTTTTAATTGTTTATATGTTTTAGACAGAAGTCCTTTGTCTGAGGGACAGTTCACTAAGATTTTTTTCCCAGTTTGTGGGTTTTCTTTTCACTATGCTGGAGATTTCTTTTGACATGCAGAAACTTTTTAATAAGATGTGATCCCAGTTAATGATTCTGGGAATAATTTCCCATGCGGTTTGAGTCCTGTTCATGAATTGTCTACCTACTCCTATATCTTCAAGATTTTTACCCAATTTGTCTTCCAATAAATTTAATGTTTCTGTTTTATAATTCAGATATTTGATCCATTTAGATTTCAGTTTAGTACATGGTGATAGGGATGGGTTTAATTTTAGTTTTCAGCATATAGAGAGCCTGCTTTTTCAACACCATTTATTAATGAGACTTTCATTCTTCCAATGAACATGTTTGGCCCCTTTATCAAACATAAGGTGGTTGAGTGTGTTTGTAGTTGTGGTTGTGTCTTCTAATCTAGTCCATTGATCTTTGGCTATGTTTTTATTTCACTACCATGTTAATTTTGTTACAGTAGATTTGTAGTATAACTTCAAGTCAGGGATTGTGATGCCTTCTGCCTTGGGTTTGCTGCTTAGAATTGCCATTGCTCTTCAGGTCTCTTCTGGTTCCAGATGAATTTTAGCAGTGGTTTCTCTAGATCTATGAGGTATGTTGAGGTATTTTCACTGCGACTGCATAGAATCTGTTATAACAGTTTTAGGAGAATGGCTATGTTCGCAATATTTATTCTTCCTATTCATGAACAAGGGATGTCTTTCCATTTTCTGAGATCCTCTTCCATTTCTTTTTCAATTCTAATTTTCCCAGTATAGAATTTTTAGTTCTCTCATGAGATTAATTCCTACGTATTTCATTTTTTTTTTTTTGGATGTGAGGGTGAAGAGTGTGGCTTCTCTTATTTCTCTCTCAGAGAGTTTGTTGTTAGTATATAGGAATGTTACTGATTCTTGAGAATTGACTTTGTATCCAGCTACATTGCTGAATTTAATTCTTGTATCTATGGAGTTTTGGGGGTCTTCTATGTAGAGTATCATGTCCTTTGCAAATAATGATAATTTAACTTCCACTTTTCCTATCATTACTCATTTTATTTCTCTTTCTTGTCTCATTGCTCTAGCTAGTATTTTGAGTACTATATTGAATAGGATGGTGGTAAGGGTCATCCTTGTCTTGTGCCTGATTTTAAGGTAAAGGCCTTCAGCTTTTGGCCTTTTAATATGATTCTGGCTGTTGATTTGCCATAGATGGCCTTTATAATATTGAGGTAAAGACCACATATTCCAATTTACTGTAAGGTTCTTATCATGAATGAGTGTTAGACCTTATCAAAAGCAATTTATGCATCTATAGAAATGATCATGTGATTATTACTTTTGGCTCTATTGATATGGTAGATTACATTTGTTGATTGACATATGTTGAGCCATCCCTATATGCCTGGGTGGAATCTCACTTGGTCATGGTATATACACTTCTTGATGATTTACTACATCCTGTTTCCCAATATTTTATTGAGGATTTTTGCATCTATGTTCAATAGGGAGATTGGCCTGTAGTTCTCTTTTTCAGTTGGGTCTTTCTCAGGTTTTGGTAGTAGAGTAATATTTGCTTCCAGGAATGACTTAGGAAGAATTGCTTCCCTTTGATTTCATTGATGAGTTTTAGGAGCGTCAGCATTGTCTTCTTTTATTTCTTGTAAAATTCCACAGTGAATCTGCCTGGGCCTGGGCTCTTCTTTGTAGGTAAGGATTAATTATAGTTTCAATTTCATTATTGGAAATTGGATTATTCAGCAGTTTTACATATTCTTGACCCAGCTTTGGTACTTCATATGTTTCTAGGCATCTGTCCATTTCATCTGTGTTATCAAACCTATGAAAGTAGAGGTTTTTGAAATGTGTTGATGATCCTCTGTATTTCCAGAGTCTCTAGTGATTTCAATTTTTCATTCTTTATTGCATGAATTTGAGCTTTTTCTTTCCTTTTTAAAATAAGGTTGGGAGCTTATCAATTTTATTTACTCTTTCAAAGAACCAACTCTTTGATTCATTGATTCTTTGGATTGTTTTCTTAGTCTTTATTGCCTTAATTTCTGGTTTGATTTTTATAATTTCCTCCCTCCTTTTGGCTTTGGGCTTGACTTGCTCTTGTTTTTCTAGATGTTTGAGGTGTAGCATCAGGTTGTTTCTTTGTGTTTGTTCTGTTTTCCTGATGTGGGAACGCAGTGCAATAAATTTTCCTGTGAGTACCACTTTCATTGCATCCCACAGATTCCAGTAAGCTGTATTTGTACTTTTACTTTCTTTTAAGTATTGTTTGATTTTTTCTTTAATTTTCCCTATGACCCACTGATTGCTCAAGAGTGTATTATTCACTTTCCATGTGTTTGTGTGGTTTTTTTCAGTTTCTTTAATGATTGATTTCTAGTTTCATGGCACTCTGATCTGATAACATGCATGAGATAATTTCAAGTCTTTTGCTTTTACTTAAGTATGTTCTGTGGGCTAGTATATGATCTGTATTAGAGACTGTCCCATGTACTGCTCAGAAGAATATATACTGTGATACTGTTAGCAAGAACACTCTGTATATGTCTATCACATCCCAATTGTTCACAGGTGTGATTCATTTCTGTTATTTCTTTGTTGATTTTCTGTCTGGTTTATCTGTCTCTTGGTGTTAATGGTGTGTTAGGGTCTCCTGTTACAAGTGTGTTATTGCTTATTTGACTTTTCATTTCTGTTAATACTTGCTTTGTATAGCTAGGTGCTCTGGAATTTGGTGCATTTATATTTAAGATTGTTATCTCTTCCTCTTGAAATTTTCCCCTAACAAGTATGCAGTGACCTTCTTTATCCCTTTGGCTCATTCTTGCTTTGAAGTTCACATTGCTGCAAACAGAATAGGTATCTTGCCTTGTTGTGGGGGGGGCAGTTGCATAAAGTTTTGTTTTCCATACTTTGACTTTCTATGAGTTTTGTTTTGGGTTAGATGGGTTTCTTGTAATCAGCATTTGGTGGGATATTGTTTCTTGATCCAGTCTGACAGTCTATTTCTTTTAATTGTTGAATCCAGACCATTTACATTAATGGTTATAACTGTTATACATTGGTTTATTGTTGACATGTTATCTTTCTGCTGTTGCATTTTCATGTTTCTATTCTTTTTAACTGTCTGCCTTGCTTAGCGTTTTTTTTCCTCTGTGTATCTAGACAGTCTTTCAGTATTCTTTAGGATTGGATGGATAATCATGAAGTTCTTCAACTGTTCTTTGTCATGCAAGTATCTTATTTGTCCATCTATTTTGAAGGACAGTTTTGCCGGGTACATCAGTTAGTTGGAAGTCATTTTCCTTTAGAGTCTGAAATAATTCACTCCATGCTCTTCTTGACTTCATTGTTTGTGTTAAGAAGTCTGTTCTGTTTCTGATAAGTTTTCCTTTATAGGTGATCTGTCTTTTCTCTAACAGCTTTTAATATATCATTTTTATTTTGGATTTCTGGGATGGTGATTATTATATGTTTGGGCGTGGTTTTATTTTTGTTATGCCTATTTGGAGTTCTGTATGCTTCACTAATCCACATGTCATTTTCCATTCTCATGTTTGGGAAATTTTCAGCTATTACTTCTGCAAATAGTCTCTTTATATCATTTGTGTTGTCCCCTTGTTTTTCATTTTTCAGTGCCAATCTCATGTTGTTTTTCTTTGCATCATCTTGCAGCTGTTGAATTCTTATTTCCCGATTCCTTGTTATTCCTAAAAGATCTTTCCTTTCCTGTTCACTAGCTGCAATCTTGTCTTCCAGATCCGAAATTCTATCTTCACTTTTGTTGAGCTGGTTTTGCCAACTTTCAATGGAATTTTGATTTCCTGTATATCTCTTTGAATCTACTTCATGTATTCGGTTTGTATCTTATATTATTCATCCAGGGATTCTACCTTTTTGCTTTGTTCCTCTAATTTTTTAACTGTGTCTTCTTTAGATGTGTTCAGCATTTCTTCCATTACTTTTATCATTTCTTCTTTTATCTGGGAGATTATCTCTAATTTGAAATCCTTCCAAGCTTCCCAGAGTTGCTTCTTTGTTTCAGTTGCTAATATTTCAGGTGTATGACATATACTTTCTTCTATGTACATGGCTCCTAAGCATTCCTGGGATGGGCTGGAGGCTTCAGCTTGCATTTTGGTGTTTAATTTTGTCATTTTTTATATTTCTGTGTTTCAAGAGATGTCCCAAAGCTTCCCCGGGTGTGTTGGAAATCGCCTCCTATGCCCTTTGCTCCTTGAACTGAATGGAGGTTGCTAAGCGTAGTCCAATCTAGCCCACAGGATTTTCTGTGCCACCTCCTGTGTTCCAGCCATCTGGGTGGGCTCCTAACCACTGTGAGTGATGGTCCAATGCTCTCCCTGAGCAAGCACCAATGTGCTAGAACTCACTTCACATGCCCTCAGCTCCCCTGATTTAAAAAGCTGTGCCTGGGCTTGTTGGGCCCACAAAACCTCCCAAGCTTAGTCTAGTGTGGCTGGAAGCTGGGCGCGTCTTTGATCATGGTGAGCAATGATCTTAAACTCTCCCGGGGCCATGCTGGGTGGTGGAAGTCCAACAGCTCCAGTTCTCAAGTTTGAAAAGTTCTCTTGTCCTGGTCCAGCCAGGCCTGGAAACCTGCAGAGCCAAGTCTACTGTGGCTGGAAGATGGGTGGGCCAGTTTTTCTCTTTTTAAACTTGATTATTTTTATTTCTTAGAATGTTTTTCTAGTTCATGGTGTTGCAGTCCTGGTGGTTTGTTGGTACATGTATATAATGCATCTCAACTCCTTTTCTTTCATCTGCTTTCCCATTTTTCCCTCACCCTCTACCCATATCTTGATTGCCTTTCTACACATTATAGTATGTAAGGTTTACTTTCCTTGTACAGGCTTAGTACATGTGCATAACAAATAATACATCTTAATTGCTGTTTAATCCCCTTTCCCTTCCTTCCATCCCCTCTCTATCATCTGTTGACCTTCTTACTTTTTTTGTATATGTTTTTGATACATCATGTTTACTTTCCTGTATGGCATTGACACATGTACATAATGCATGTAAACCGCTGTTGTTGATCTCAGTGTCCACTGCATCTCAGGACAAAAGCAAAATGAAGACAAATTTTCTGCCTGAGAGCAACACACATGTTCTGGGTTCCAAATGTGAATGGAATCCTTGTTCTCAGTAGAATCCTCTTGAAGCTGATTTTTTCCATCGAGATTTCTATCAGCATTCTGATTTCCTGAGCTCCAACTAAAACTGTCCATCAACTTTGACTCATAGCATTCTAGGGCTTTTTCTCCAACCAGCATCTCCAAACCTTTCCAAATGTCTCTCTTGAACCAGTCCCAAAGGCTTCTGAACCACATGGTCAGGGATTATCTCAGCAATAATCCCTCTTCTCAGTTATCAAATATCTTAGTTACTTTCCCTGTCTGGGATACAATACCAGAGAACTACAAATTAAAGAACAAAAGTTTTATTTTGTTTACTTGATAGAGATTTGCCTTAGTTACTTTTCTTGTTGCTATGACAAAATGCTCAACCCCCAGAGTAAAGAGGAAAAGGTTTATGTAGCTCAGAGATTGTAGAGGTTTCAGTAATTAAGCAGTTGGCTCCTAGGCAGGGGATTATGGCAGATAGGCCTCACAGAGGAGAAACACTTATGGTACACAGAGGATAGCAAAGCAATAAGTGAGCTCGATAACTTCTTTCATTCCCTTTTATTCTCTATCTTGGCTACCAGGATTAGGGTGTTGCCAAATCAATCAGTGAAACAATCACACAGCCTTAATCCTAGCAACCCACACTAGATCCAGCCACCTCTGAAAAGCTCCACCTATGACTGCACGAGGATTTGGGAGGGCATCTAGACACAAACCGTAACAAGGCTTGAGTCCATAATCAGCTGGCTCCAAAACAGGAGACCATTGCATAGGGACAACGTAGCAGAGGGTTTGTTGCTCATGGCATACCAGGCAGGAAGTAAGGAGTGATGAAAGGACGAGGAATTACAATGTATCCCCCTAGACTGAACCCCCAGTGATCTATATCTTTTGACCAGATTTTACCTGGTCTGTCAACACTAATCATCTTAAGAATCCTGAGCAGATTTATAGGAATTTTGAAGCCCACACTATCTGAGAAATAAATCACACAGATTTACACAACCACCAAAGTCAGTCTTTAACAGGGCTTGTGCTGCAGTTTTAGGTTTAGAGGTGAGGGGTCAGTACACTGGAGGGAGCCCTTGTAGACTAACCTGAAAAGTGCCTGTGGAGTGTTGTTGAAGTAACAGCTTCAGGCCTGTGATTGTCAGAGTACAAACCCATCATCAGTACAGGGTTTAATGAGCCTCAGTTGTCCTGGTGCTAATCCAGCGAGGGAACAGGGCTAAACAAGGGAAATTTCTAAATGTGACAGAAAAGTTAAAAATAACAGTCTGATGCTTTGTTAAGACAAGATGTGCTCACTCATCCCACCGCACAGATCATTTGACTCAGTTAGCCTTGACTAACCATGTCAGCTGCCACATAGAGATAACTCCACCTGACTCAATCTGACCACATCCATCGGGACTGGGCATACTATCTGATGTATAAACATTTTCTATTTTTAAAGACAATGCAACTGAGATAAACTATTCAAGGACGTGCCTAGTTTCAACCACTTCCTCAGCCCCAGTTCCCTCCCTATTTTCTCCTGCCTTATGGTAAACCACCCCTCTGACTAACCTGCCTGAAACAAACCTGCCTGACAACATATGACTTGATTCTTGTAACCAATTTTACAATAACCAAAATCAACTTTGTACCTCCTGCTTGTATATCCATATAAACAAGACCTAAATCTGACTTGGGACTGATGATTTGGACTTGGTCTGCCCTCTCCGCTCACATAACAATAAAGAGTTGTCTTCCAACTCCTTGATGCAAAGGGTCTTCCAATTGATTTGATATCAGATGTCTGCAATGTACAAAGCTGGCTGTTGGATTTGGTGATGTCAGCAGGGGATTGATCAAGATCCTTCCCTTCTTGATGCCAGGAAGTCCATAGCTTTCTTCAAAAGTCAGTGCTAGCCTCTGAAGCGGTGGAAGTGAGGAGGGCTGCCAAAACAACAGTGGAGCTGCACCTATATTGGAGTGGAGTAAAGGAGAATGGCTGCTAGACACAATCAGGGTGGACACTGAAGCCAGTTGTCAAGTTCGCTGGGTCAGGAGGTGAGGAGAGTTGTAGGGGAGCAAATAAAACTGGTGGACAGGTGTTATTAAGATAATTTGATGCTTCTTGCCTGTTGTTTGCGTAAGGCAAAAGTTACTTTGGCTGTTCAGGATTTGGTGTAGTATTTCCATATTAATTTTAAGGCTATTATTTCTAGTTCTGTGGAGGAAGAATTTTGACGGGAATTGCATGAAGTTTTTGGATTACTTTGGGTAAAACAGTCAGGATTAATGCTGCTAATCCATGAATTTATGGATTTCCATTTTATAGTATCTTCCTCAATTTTTCCTATAGTGTTCTATAATTTACCATCTTGATTAGATTGATTTTTAGGAATTATACTTTTTAAAATTATTATGAATGGAATTTTTTCCTGATTTCTTTTTCAGCTAGCTTATTAATGGTGTACAGCAAAGGTGTTCATATTTTAATGTAGATTTTATATCCTGTTCAGGTCTCTTGTGCTTCATTTTGAAAGAGTATTACTAAGATGCAAGGCTCTCATTAGAATATTATCCTTCTACCTCAGCCTTTTCCTGGAATAATTTATAGGAGAGGATCATGGACCTGTGAAAGTACTGGTTGGAAAGGGGGTAGCTCAGCCCATATTATCCACATGATGAGGGAGATCCCTGTACCTCACAGTGTTATTGCTTTAGAAGGACAGTGGCTGAAACTGTTGGCCTCAGGCACCAGAATCAGGAAGTCTGCCTGAGAGAAGTCATGCAACACTATGGGAATATCAGTTCCTCCTCTCCCTTCTCCCCCCCTTAAATACCTTTCCACAACTCAGCACAGAAGCCTTCAGTTCAGGTATCAAAGAAGTGCGCACTCCAGTGCAGGTGTCAAATTAGCCTCCAGTTGCAAAGAAGCCTCTAGTCCAGGTCAGCAAGGTGCATCAGCTCTGCTTCTCTGCAGCTGTCCTTGCCCTCCTTGCCACCTCAGTGGTCGGCAACCAAGAGAATAAGACCAGCATTTCTACTCCAAATGAATCTATCTTCTCAAAAAAAAAAAAATCCTACCTTCTCCCCTTCTTTTCCTAATTCTCCCTTTCAGTGCGAGAGGCTGAAGAAACAGAAGTGAAGGCTGAGTAGGGTCAAACTCTGTGTTTGGTGTTTTTTTTAGGGTAGGTGTTTTGGGTTTTGTTTTGAGAAATTAGAAAGGTTTAACTCCAAGTCCATTTCATGACTCTAAGATTGTTGTATCAAATGCACTCTAGACAGTACCACTTAATCCTGAATCCCAGCTCTAAGATTGTCATTCTCTTTGGTCTTTGGCTGCACAGTCAGCTCCCTGAACCAGTGTGGCCTTGTTACTGGAATTCTGAGACAAAATCCAGGGACCTAAACAGCCAGCCATCAGCTCCATCAATAATACATAATAAAAGAGAGGAACAATGGTGAAGAGCAAAAAAGGAGTTTGACCATGCTGGAAAGTACTGATGACAATAGTCAGTATCCATCTTTGGGACACTTCCAGAAGCTTAAAGGTTTTCCAGAAATGGTGAAAAAACGTGATTGCTGGTTTGTTGGCATAGCTGACATCTGTGACGTACCTGGTCAACTTATGATCCTATTGGTTGTTTTCTCAAGATTGAAACCATGAGAGCTTGTGAGGGCCTCATCACTTTAGGAAATAATTCATTTGTCATATTCAAATGGAGGTTCCTTCTTGGAAAGGGGACAAAATTGGGTCCTGTCATAGCATAACTCCTCCCCCTTGAGGAGTGACCTCGTTAGGGAGTGGTCTGAAAGGTCTACTTTTCCTGGAATTTAGGGAGATTACAGATTAAGGGCAAATTTGGAAATTTCTAGGCATGGTTCCAGCAGGAAGCCCTGTAATTGGCTGCCACCTTAACATCTGCAAGCTGCACCAACTTAATTCCCTCTCAGAGTTAAGTCTGGTAATTTAGCAGCACCTTGTATAACTTGTTTAGTTTGGTCCATTGTTCAGGGATTATGCTTATGAGCCCGCACACATGCAGGAAATTTGAACTGACCTATAAATCTTGGTCTTGCCAGTGTTGCTAAGTTACCTGCTGATGTCTCAGCATCCAAATCCCTCCTCCTCAATACCCTATATATTTGATAATCATTCCTTGAATACAGAGAGACTTGATTGGACTTCCTCAACTTGTCCCCACTCTTGTGTCTCTTGTTTCCTTTTCCTCCCCCCTCCCTCTCTAGTGTCTCTGTGGACTGACCTTCAGGCCGGGTCAAGTGCCCCCTCAACACCGGCCCCGAGAATGGGGGATTTAGTGAGGGACGCTGTTCTCAGGCCTAAAGTAGAACAAATAAAGGAGAATACAGGACCAACGTGGGAGCCTACCACACAGCTGAACCTGGGTAAGTGAACGGGATTATGGGACAAGAAATTAGCCTACATGAGATTTGGGTTAAAAGTTTAAGAAAGGCTTTAAAGATGCGAAGGGTAAAAAAAAAAAGGCAATTGTCCATCAGGGCTAAACTTTAACTTGGGAGCAACACGACCAGGTAGCCGGCTGCCCTTCCTCCATACTGTAACAGCTGTATAGCTCTGGCTTCAGTGTATTTAATTTTGATATTAGGAAGGAATTAAGGGACCAAGTTGAAATTTTAAAACAACAGATTAAACTGAAAAAATTAATCAAGATTTGATTGCTCAAATAGAAATGCTGAAAATAGCAAACTTTAAAATGAAAATTGAAACTAACCCCAGAATTTCCTCTGGAATTTCTCCTGCTCAGTGACTCCTGCTGAGAAGCATGATTTCTAAATTTACCCCCTTGGCCATATTCAATATTAAAGCTAAATGATATGGAGGTTTTCCCTGTGACAGAAATGATGGATGCAGAAGGTGGAGTAATTCGAGACTACTCTGGTTTCAATTTCAAACTGAATAGAGCATTAAAAACAGTGGTTACACAGTAGAAAGACACAGCCACGTATCATATTGCTGTCTTAAATTCTTTGGCTGATGGCTGGATCACACCTACAGATTGGCAAGGATTGACCCAAGCAACTTTATTGGGTCGGGTTTATCTTTAGCGGAAATCGGAATATATAGAAAATTGCAAAGAGACCTCTAGGCACTATAGGCAAGCCTGCAATGGGTGGGACCTTGATATGTTAATAGGGGAGGATGCCTATGCTGACAGAGAGGCCCAAAAGCAATTTAAGGGAGATATGAGTCCTCTCTCCAGCATTATGCAAAGGCCAGGGATTTACCTCAATGGCACAAGCACCTGCCAGCCAAGCACAAGGTTGTGAGTTCAGTCCCCAGGGCTGGAGATTTAGCTCAGTGGCACAAGCCCCTGCCTGACAAATGTAAAGCTGTGAGTTCAATCCCTGATACCACTGACATTGAAACTGCTTATCAACAAGGCCTTAAATACAGCCATATGTCATAGCTGGATTACCAATAAATCTTTGGGGTAGAGATCAAATGGGATTAATCATGGGTAGCCCAAATACCATTGTCACTGCTCAAGTGTTAAATAGTGGATATTCACCTGGTAAAACTGTATCCTTCCAAACAAATAGTACATCAGCCCAGATCACAGAGTTGCATGCTGTCACTGCAGCTCTTTCAGCATTTCCCAAAGAGCCCATCAATTTATATACTGACAGCACTTTTATTGCATACAATGTGCTCCTGCTAGAAACAGCTAGCCAAATCAAAAGTGCTTCCAGCACTGGAGAACTGTTTAGTCAAATACAGGTGCTTATTATAAAAAGAAGTTGCCCCTTTTTTTAATTGGACATCTATGTGCTCACTCTGGGTTACAAAGACCTCTGGCCAATGATAATCATGCAGCAGACCTGGCTACTCGACCACAAGCTCTCCTTTGTACTTTAGCTAATGTTAGCTCGGGTGATTACGATGACAATGTTACTTCAGCACAAAAGAGTCATCAATTTCACCATCTCAATGCTCAAACCCTCTGTCTTATGCACAAGATCACCAGAGAGCAAGCCAGACAGATAGTAAAAAATTGCCCCTCTTGTGCCACACACCTGCTAGTTCCGCACTTTGGGGTTAGTCCTAGAGGACTTATCCCTAATGCGTTATGGCAAATGGATGTCACCCACATTCCTGAGTTTAGCAATCTCAAATATGTTCATCTAAATATAGATACCTTTAGTGGTTTCATTTATGCCTCTCTCCAGACTTGAGAAGCTACCAAACACGTTATTAGTCTTATGTTAACTACCTTATGAGTTTTGGGATGCCCACAACAGTTAAAGACTGATAATGGTCCAGGCTACACTAGTTCTGCCTTCGCTCATTTCTGTCAACATCTTAACATTCATCATATAAAAGGCATACCTTATAACCCTCAAGGTCAAGGCTTGGTTGAAAGGGTAAATCTCTCCCTAAAACTCACTGTTGATAAAATAAAAAAGGGGAATGGTACCCCACAAGGGTGACACCTAAAGATATTCTATCTCATGCCTTATTCATCCTTAATTTTTTAAATTTGGATGCTTCTGGACAGTTAGCAACCATGCGTTTTTGGTATACTGAAACACAAAAGCAATTTGCTTCTGTACTATGCAGAGACCCCCTGACTAACTCATGGCATGGTCCAGGCCCAGTCCTTATCTGAGGACAAGGGTCAGTATTCATTTACTCTAAACTGATGAAATCTGGGAGATTCTTGCCAGAACGATTGGTTATACAAATAGATCAAATACAACAAATAGAAGATAATGTTACAGATGACTCCAGGGATGAAAAATGACCCCTGAGAGAATTTTTTGCAAGTTTTGTTTTTCAGATGATGGAACCAACAGCCTGGATCCTGTATCTTGGGATTATGATGAATAAGTTGATAGCTTTTGTCAAAAAACTGGTGGATGCCATAAAAATCCAACCTATACAGGTCCATTACCACAGGTTTAGAATGGCTGATAGAGAAAATTACATGGAACCTGCAAAACTGTATTATAATAATGCTTTGTGAAAGCATGCTGCAAGATCCATTTCTCTTGCCTTGGTGCGATAGACTGGATAGCTAGAGATGGGCAACTGGGCTTCACACGGGATGCCAACTTCCACCTAAGACAGGAACTGGGCCTTACCCTTCCAATGACGGGTAAGGCTAGGTTGGCCTCCCTGTGGAAGCACCGTGACCCAAGACAGGCACAATCTCCTCAAGGATGCAGCGTCTTATATGCCTCTTGTATTTTAAAATAAAGGGGGACCTGTGGGAATCCCTGTAATAGGCTGCCACCTTAACATCTGCAGGAGCCACCACCTTAATTCCTCCAGGAATTAAGTTTGGTAATTAAGCAGCATGTTGCATAACTTGTTTATCCTGGTTCATTGCTCAGGGATTATGCCTGTGAGCCTGCATGCATGGGAAATTTGAACTGACCTATAAACCTTGGTCTTGCCACTGTGCCAAGTTACCTGCTGATGTCTCAGCATCCAAATCCCTCCTCCTCAATACCCTATATATTTGATACTCATTCCTTGAGTAAAGAGACTTGATTGGACTTCCTCAACCTGTCTCTGCTCTTTGTGTATGTTGTTTCCTTTTCATCCCCACTCGCCATCTAGGGTGTCCAAGGACTTACCCACAGATCAGGTCAGGTTCCAGGAGATCTCAATGTGGATTTTGTGAAAGCAGGAAATTGAGTGTCCCTGAAAATCCTGAAATGTATTTTGATTATTCTCATCTTAGTGTGCCTAATCTTAGAAGGGAATGTAATAGAATAGGTCAATTTAGGGTTAATAAATCTCATATTATAGATAATTAACATGCATTCAAGCAGAGCAGAGCAGACATTTGGTCCTACATTTTAAGGTCATCAGGAAGACACTTGAGAATGACGGCAGAGATACCAAAATTTATTGCACTCAGTTGGCCATTGCTCATCAGCATGTCTAACCTCTGGGTCCCTGATACAATATAGTGAAAAATAAACCTTTTGTCTTTGTCTCAATCAGTGGAATGGCATTCATGGAATTTGGACATTTCCTGCTATGTGTGTGCCTATGAGATGCTGTAGGCACTGGGGCAAGAGGCAGCACCTATTACCAAACACATGAATCAGATGATTGGTGGGCTTGAGTTTCCTTCCTACCCTCTACCCTCTGGGAGGGGAATAGATCACTGAGAGAGAGTTAACACTCTAATGGTTGAACACTGCTATGTATGTAATAAAACCTCAATGAAAACCCTAATGGTGGGTTTGGGGTACTTCCATACTGGTGAACATGTAGGTGAGTAGAAAGCAAGCACACCCAAAATAAGACATGGGTCACCCCCTGCTTGTCCTTCCCTATGCATCTGTTCAATCAATTCCCATGTAATTTTGCAGAAACATTAGTTTCTTCTTTATTTATTTTCTATTAATTAATTAAATTTATTTATTTTTACAGTATTGAAGATTAAACCTAGCCTTTGTACTAAGCTATGTCATCAGATTTTTTTTTCATTTTTTTCTTATTTTGGAACAAGGTCTAGGTTGTCCAGGCTGGACTCTGACTTGTGATCCTCCTGCCTTTGCATTCTAGATGCTGGGATCACGTGCATGGACCATTACATCAGGTTCAGATTGCCTTCTTGAGTTCTGAGACTCATTCAGGAGAATTCTCAAAGATGGGTAGTTGAATCCCAACGTTTATATAGCCAAGGCATTAGAATTTGGAATCTGCTCTGAGACAGATGGCTCAGAGTGATTCATTTTCCTACCTCAACCCACACAACCAGTGAAAGTTACCAATCACACATTATAGAACTTGTAGTTTCAAGATTTCCATAATAGTTCTTGAGCAATAAGTTTAGCTGGGCAGGGGTTGTAAAGAAGGGTTGTTGTGAGAACACCGAGGATGGGGCTCTGGGCTCTGCACCCACAGACCTAACAGATTTCACTGAAAAGTGAAATCTGCTGCTACAAAGGACTGACAGTCACATTCTAACACATATTTCAGTCTTTACTGAAGTAAGATGTCCCCAGACAACATACTTCTCTTTTAATCCACAATATACTGCAACATTCTTGTGCAATGTATTAATTTGCAAAATTACAATGCTTTGCATAATAAATCTTTCCTTATTTTTGAAATATAAAAGGAACCCACAAATTTTGTAAGGAGTAAAATAAAATAATGATATATAAAGAAGCTTTTAAGACTCACCACCAATATGCCATTTTTCTGTTGTCTTCAACACAGCCAACAATAACAAGTTCCATCAATGCCATTCCACTGATTGAGATAAAGACAAAATGTTTTCTCCCTTGTATTCTTCCATGACATCATGACTGGCTACAGAAGGTTTTTTAAATAATGACAACTTGCAAAGATGCAAAACAGAAAACAGGACGTTGGATATTAAGCATTTATGTATCCATTATTCAAAAACAACAATTGTTGACCTATGGAGATTAGTATATATATGAAACTTCCACCTGTATAATTTCATACATATATATATATATATATATATATATATATATACAAATAAACAAGCAAACTATGTATTTAGTTATACTATATATATAAACAAACAAAAACATTATTATTTGTTTGAGACAGGGTCTTGCTGTGTAATTCAAGCTGAGCTTGAACTCACTCTGTAGATCAGGCTGCTCTCGACCTTGCAACAATTCTCCTGTCTCAGCCTCTGGGCTGCTGGGATTACAGATTTGCACCAGTGGACTTTTTTTTAATATCTGGTATTTCCTAAAATCAAATCTCAGGCATCGTCCAATTAATGAGTGCATAAAAACTTCAAGGGCGTGCATAAAATTTTTAACATTTTCACCATATAATGGTACACTTCACAAAATTAATGTAATGTCCAGAAACAAGCTATCAAATGGAGTTTTGTACTTTCAGCTCCTGCCCACTGTTCACCAGATACATTGTTTGAGTTCGTTTTTTGCCATGTGGATGGCCCTGCATGACCATTTCCCTAGTTCAATGCAGACTCTCTGCTGTCCCTGCAGTCCAGCGGCCTGCCTTCTGCCTGGAGCGTTCCTTCATGGGTCCCTGCAGGATTCTGTTGATCAGATACTACTACAATGCCCACTCCGGACGCTGTGAAGCCTTTTTATATGGTGGCTGCAGAGAAAAGCAGAACAACTTTGAGACCAAGGAAGAGTGCATGAGGGTCTGTGGACAGAGTCCCAAGGTGCTGACTACTACTCAAAGTACTGGAACACAAGGTGAGGATTATTTTTGTCAATCTATGAACTTGGGAGGTTTTACAGTCTTCTCATGTCCTCTTAAATTTTTTTCATCCCTGTGTAATTTTCAGTCAATGTCTTTTATCTTCTTGACCAGACTGATTTCTAGGACTATAATTTTTAAAAAAGCTATTGTAAACGGAAGTTGCCACCTAGCTTGTACATAAAAAAATCTATCAACTTTTAATGTTGATTTTGGATCCTTCCCTTCCTCATTGTAGTTTGATTGAGTTTTACTGAGTTACCCAGCCTGGCCTCAAAATGCCATTCTTCTAGAAGTCTTCTAGCAGCCTTCTAGCCTCTTCCATGGCCAGTCTCATTGGACAGGACACTGGGGCTATGGAGACACTAGTTGGAAAGGCAGCAGCTCATCCCAGATTGACCAAGTCAGAATCCATATTTGAAGGAGCTCCAGGAAGCTCGCAGTGTTACTGTTTGGGCAGCGCTGTTGCTGAGACTTGGCTCAGGCAGCAGATCAGGAAGCCTGAGCAAGTGGGAAGATCACACAACCCTTAGATGGATATCGGCTCCTTCCTGTCTTGTGTCTCATCCTTTTCCACCAGTCAGCTTGGATATGATATGTTCTACCAGTCTCAGGTTCCATAGAAATCTCCAGTTAATTCAAATAGATGTGCTGACTTCACCTCTATGTGGCTCTATTTCTCCTCACTGTCACTTGGGTGGCTTGTACAGGGGACTTAGTGCGCTGGGTCATCCTGCTTCTCCTCTCCTCTGTGCTCAATAGGTGAGTCTTTGCAGAGAAGACTCTGTCTTCTCTGTTTGGGTTGAAGTTTGGGTTGAAGCAAACCTCTCTGTCTCTCGAGCTTTCCTCGGGAGTTAAGGAGTTTTACCTCCAGGAATATTTCTTGATTTTATTACAATATTAGTATACCACACATTCAGCAGCAGCTATGTCATTCCTTGGACCCCAACTTGGGAAGTCTTTTATTCCTGCTCCTTGCCCATCCATGGCCTCCAGCCCCTCTCTGTCCCACTGTGGTATTGTTGCTGGAATTCGGGAGCAAAATCCAGTGGTCCAGGGATTTCAAGGAGCAGGCTCAGCCCTCTGCTCCCTGAGGCCAATCAAGTAAAGGTGCACATAGTGAGTTCAAGGCCAGTCTGAACTACATAGTGAGACCCTGTCTTGAAAAAACACAAAACAAAACAAACTCAAATGCTTAGACAATCAATCTTGGTTTAAACCACCTGATTGGGTGGAGTTTCTAGCAAGCAGGTGGGTGCACACTATCCCCAGAGCCAAGCTTATTTGGGACTATTTTTTTTGTCTTTTTCATTTTTATTGGTACCGGGGATCAAACTCACGACCGCCTGCTTGCAAGGCAGGAGCTTATGCCGCTGAGCTAAATCCCCAGTCCCCCTATTTGGGACTCTTGCACTGTCCGGGTGCAGAGTAAGGGCTGGGCAGATCTGGGGCACCTGCAGCCACATCCCCATGTGCCTGGAGGACTGTAGATTTCTTAGCAAGCAGGTGAGCATCACCAGATCCAGAGGCCCCGTGTCCTTCGGTAAGTTCCCAGTGCACTCTGCCCCAAGCCCAGACTGTTCAGGACCCTCCAGGCTTCCAGGTGCAGTGAAGTGGCTAAGTGGGCCCCAGGCACCTACATCTGCCTCCCTTTTCCAGCTGTGCTCAGAGAACTGTGGAGTTTCGAGCAAGCAGGCAGGCGCACAGTGTCCTTGGAGCCCAGCTTATCTGGAACTTCGGAGTTCTAAACAGGCAGAAGAAGGCCACTGATTCCAGAGGCCCAGCGGTCTGGGGGAACTGGTGCCAGAGTCCCAGGAGCTGCGAACATAGAAAGTGGATTTCCAACAGATCCTGAGGAAGCTTTTGAATAACACTTTAAACACAGAAATATAGGAAAATGACAAAACAAAAGACCAAATTACAACCTCAACCCTCCAGCCCATCTCAAGGATCCCTAGGAGTGATGTATATAGAAGAAAATATATGCCATTCACCTCAAATATCGGACATAATAGCTACTGAAATAAACAAGCAACTCTAGGAAGCGTTAAAGGAATTCAAACTCGAAATAATCTCCCAGGTAAGAGAAGAAATGATAAAAGAAATGAAAGAGATGCTGAATATATCTAAAGAAAGCACAGTTAAAAAATTGGAGGAACTAAACAAAAAGATAGAATCCTTAGATGAGCAATATAAGAAACAAACAGAATACATAAAGCAGATGCACATAGATATACAGGAAATAAAAAACTCCACTGAAAGCTGTAAAAACCACCTCAATGAAAGCGAAGATAGAATTTCAGACCTTGAAGACAGGATTGCAGCTAGTGAACAGGAAAAGAAAGATCTTTGAAAAATAACAAGGAATCATTAAATAACAATTCACCAACTGCAAGATGATGCAAAGAAAAACAACATAAGATCGAGAGGGATTAATGAAAAAGAAGGGGACAACACAAAGGATGTCAAGTGGATATTTAGAGAAGTAATAGCTGAAAATTTCCCAAGCATGAGATCAGAAACTGACAGGTTCAGGTTCAGTGAAGCCTATAGAACTCCACATAGTCATAACCAAATAAAACTACACCCAGACATATAATAATCACCATCCCACAAATGCAACACAAGAATAGATTGTTAAAAGCTGTCAGAGAGTAAAGACAGACCACTTATAAAGGAAAACCTATCAGAATCACAGCAGACTTCTCAGCACAAACAATAAAGTCAAGAAGAGCACGGTGTGAAGTATTCCAGATCCTAAAGCAAAATGATTTCCAACCTAGACTGATGTACCCTGCAAAACTATCACTCAAAATCGTTGGTGAAATACGATACTTCCATGACAAAGAACAGCTGAAGAACTTCATGAACACCAAGCCAACCCTGCAAAAAATATTGAGAGACAATTTAGATACACAAAGGAAAAAACCACTAAGCAAAGCAGATAATTAAACAGAACAGAAAGATAACAGCAGAGAGACAACATGTCAACAATAAACCAGCATTTAACAGTTATAACCATTGATGTAAATGGTCTCAATGCACCAATGAAAAGAAACAGACTAGCAGAATGGATCAAGAAACAAAATCCAACCACATGCTGTTTATAGGAAACCCATCTAACCCAGAAGGATACTCACAGACTGAAAGTCAAAGGATGGAAAATAATACTTCATGCAACAGGAATCCAAAGAAAAGCAGGAGTAGCTATTCTGTTTGTAGACAACATGAACTTTAAACCAACAAGATCATAAAAGACAAAGAAGGTCACTACATACTCCTGAGGGGAAAACTCCAAGAAGAAGAGATAATTATCTTAAATATATATGCACCAAACTCCAGAGCACCCAGTTATATAAAACAACTATTAACACAACTGAAACCTCAAATTATCAGTAACACAATTGTAACAGGAGACCTTAACATACCATTGACACCAAGGGACAGATCAACCAGACAGAAAATGAGCAAAGAAATAACAGAACTGAATCACACCTGTAAACAAATGGACTTAATAGACATATACAGAATGTTCCACCCAAAAACTTCAGAATACACATTCTTCTCAGCAGTACATAGGTCATTTTCTAAAATATACCATATACTAGCTCACAGAATATATTTAAACAAATGCAAAAGAGTGGAAATAATCCCTTGCATGTTATCAGATCATAGTGCTTTGAAATTAGAAATTAATGATAAAAGATACTGCAAAAATCCCACAAACACATGGAAACTGAATAACACACTCTTGAGTAATCAGTGGGTCACAGAGGAAATTAAAGAAGAAATCAAAGAATACCTACAAGAAAATGAAAATACAGATACAACTTACCAGAATCTGTGGGATGCAATGAAAGCCATCCTCAGAGGAAAATTTATTGCACTGAGTTCCCACATCAGGAAAACAGAACGAATACAAATAAATAACCTGATGCTACACCTTAAACAGCTAGAAAAAGAAGAGCAAGTCAAGCCCAAAGCCAAAAGAAGGAGGAAATTATAAAAATCAGAGCATAAATCAATGCAATAGAGACTAAGAAAACAATCCAAAGAATCAACGAATGAAAGAGTTGGTTCTTTGAAAGAATAAATAAAATCGATAAGCCCCTATCCAAGCTTATTTAAAAAAGGGAAGAAAAAGCACAAATTCATGCAATAAGAAATGAAAAAGGTGAAATCACTACAGACTCTACAGAAATACAGAAGATCATCAACACCTATTTTGAAAACCTCTACTCTCAAAGTTTGATAACACAGAAGAAATAGACAGATTCCTAGAAACACATGAAGTACCAAAGCTAGATCAAGATGATTTAAAACTGCTGAATAACCCAATCTCTATTAATGAAATTGAAAATCTAATTAAGTCCTTGCCTACAAAGATGAGTCTAGGCCCAGATGGATTCACTGCAGAATTCTACAAGAAATACAAAGAAGACTTAATGCTGACACTCCTCAAATTATTCAATGAAATTGAAAGGGAAGCAATCCTTCCTAAATCATTCCTGGAAGCAAATATTACTCTAGTACCAAAACCTGAGAAAGACCCAACTAAAAAAGAGAACTATAGACCAATCTCCCTAATGAACACAGATACAAAAATCCTCAATAAAATATTGGCAAATAGGATTCAGCAAATCATCAAAAAAATTATACACCATGAACAAGTGGGATTCACCCTAGGAATGCAAGGATGGTTCAACATATGTAAATCAATAAAGTTAATCCACCATATTAATAAAGCCAAAAGTAAGAATCACATGATCATTTCTATAGATGCAGAAAAAGCCTTTGATAAGGTCCAACATTCATTCATGATAAGAACTTTACAGAAAATTGGAATAGATGGTCTTTACCTCAATATAATAAAGGCCATTTATGACAAACCAATAGCCAGCATCATGCTAAATGGCCAAAAATTGAAAGCCTTTACTTTAAAATCAGGCACAAGACAAGGATATCCTTTATCACTATATTAAATATCCTATTTAATACTGGCCAGAGCCAGTAGTAAATGGAATACTGGAACTACTGGCCAGAGCAATTAGACAAGAGAGAGAAATAAAAGGGGTAAAGATAGGAAAATAAGTTAAATTATCTTTGTTTCCAGATGACATGATACTTGTTATGGTTTGAAAATTGGTGGTCAACTTAACGCCAGCTGGATTACATCAGCATGCATTGAGAGAAGATCCTCCACCTGAGGAGGGTTGCCAGGATAAATAGTTGGAGAAGAAGAGAGGTGTATGGAGGGATTGAGGTGTGAAGGAGGCATTGTGTGTTCTCCTATGAGTTGCTGTCTGAGATGTTGGTTCTCCTGGAGAAGCTTTGGTCTTTACATCGAGCATTGCTTCCTGGCTCCGGAGGGGAAGACATGTGCTGCCTGGTCTCCAGGGTGAACTCTTCACGCTGCTTCCTGGCCTGTATCCGACTGTGCTTGTGGTCGGAGGAGCTCGGGGCCTCAATGTCGCTGAGGACAGCTGTGGTTCCTTTCAGGACAGTCCCGCTCTTTGTTATGAGTGTGACTTCTAGGCTCCAGTGTAGAACCCTCATCCCACTAGCACAGCTCCTTCATCCTGCTGGCATAGACTTTCTGGCTTCCACTGTTGCCCCTTGGGTTTTCCCGGCACGAATCCATAAAAGAGACTGGCGTGAGTCTTTCTTGTGGGCTCTGGACTTCCAGTTGGACTCGTGGAGGCGTTGTCCTGAGTTCTGGGTTTTTATCTGAACTCATGTGGGACATTGCTGTGGGGTTAAACTCTTGACTAATTAATCTATGTCGTTGGTGTTGCGGATAGATTTCCTGCATTCTACTGTGTTAACTTCTGGTGACCATTAAAAAATATTATAAATTCCATGTCCTGATCTGAATTGTTCTGTGTACAACCCCTGAATACAACAATACTCTACATAGAAGACCGTCTAAACTCCATTTAAAGATGCTTAGATATAATAAATAAATTCAGTAATGTAGCTGGATACAAAATCAATACTCAGAAATCAATAGCATTCCTATACACTAACAACAAAATCACAGAGAGGGAAATAAGAGAAACCACACTCTTCAGACTAGTAAGCAAAAAAATGAAATATTTAGGAATTACTCTTACAAAAGTGAAAGACCTATATAAATTATAATACACTGAAAAAAGAAATTGAAGATGATCTCAGAAAATGAAAAGACATTCCTTGCTCATGGATAGGAAGAACAAACATTGTGAAAATGGCCATTCTCCCAAAACTGTTATACAGATTCAATGCAATCCCAAAAAAATACCATAACATACATTATAAATCTAGAGAAATAACTCCTAAAATTCATCTGGAACCAGAAGAGACCTAGAATAGCAAAAGCAATTCTAAGCAGAAAAGGCAAGGCAGGAGGTATCACAATCGCTGACTTGAAGTTATACTACAAAGCAACAGTAGTAAAATCAACATGGTACTGGAATCAAAACAGAGCCGAAGATCAATGGAATAGATTAGAAGATACAACCGCAACTACAAACACACTCAACCACCTTATCGTTGATAAAGGAGCCAAGCAGGTTCACTGGAAGAATGACAGTCTCGTTAATAAATGGTGTTGGAAAACTGGCTCTCCATTTGCCGAAAACTCAAGCTAGACCCATGCCTATGACTGTGTACTAAATTAAAATCTAAATGGATCAAAGATCTGAATATTAAAACAGAAACACTAAATCTGTTGGAAGACAAATTGGGTAGAAACCTTGAAGACATAGGGGTAGGTAGAGAATTCATGAACAGGACTCAAACCACACAGAAAATACTTCCCAGAATCAATAACTGGGACCACCTCTTATTAAAAAATTTCTGCATGTCAAAAGAAATCTCCAGCACAGTGAAAAGAAAACCCACATACTGGGAAAAGATCTTAGTGAACTCCCCCTCACACAAGGGACTTTTGTCTAAAACATATAAAGAATTTAAAAAACTCAGACCCCCAAATTTTTTTTAAAATTTTATTTAAAAGGAAAAAGAGAAAAAACAAAACAAAAATTGTTCTGCAAAGTTATGGCACTTTACTTTTTTGCAAACTCAAGCTGAGTCCTACCAGTTTTAGGAAGGAATCCCATGACAGCAATCCCAAGAGGCAGCTACCTCTTGATAGTTAGTCAAAGCTACACAAAACCTGGGTCACCCTTCGCTGTTAAAGCTTATTTTTTCTTTATGAGCTTGGCATCTGAATTTTTTTTATATAAAGAGAAAAAAAAACAAAGCAGTAAAAGAGCACAAGTAATACAGAATTTCAAGAAAAAATATACAGTAAGAAATCACTAGTTAATAGATTATATATTGTCATCTTAGAAACAGTTGTCCAAATTACAAAATTAAAGCGTAAAAAAGTGGACATTCATACAGTGCGATTGCAGACAGTTCTGTTCAATGATGCAACAAAACTCAGTAATATGGTTTTCTATCCTACAAACTTAAATATACATGGAGTTACATCCTTTAGGCCACTTTCTTTTCCTCTCTTTTTTTACAATAACAATTACACTTTTTGGGTTTTATTACTCACACAGTTCTTATAACTTTTTTTCCTAAAGAGAAAAAAAAATCAAATGTGACAAAGCAAAACAGAGTCAGTGAGAACAGAAGGATGGACATAGTACATGATGCAAAAACTGAATACCAGGTGATCAAAGATGGTTACAAGTATGCCTCTTGCTATCTTGAAAAGAGTTGCCTATATCATCAGGTATAATAGAATTGAACAAAATAGTACAGAACAAGACCAACAAAACCTATATTGGAGACCTTACAGAACTTCAAAAGAAGAAAATAGTCAAATAGTCAGAAAATAGTCAGTATAATGGGCATCATACTAAATATTATTACCTTCACAGTGGTTGCCTATACCCTCAAACTTGATACTATCAAACAAAACAGAATGTAGTAAAATCAGTCAGAACAATATGGGGAGAGCCATACTGAGGTTCAAATCAGGTTAATAGAAAAACAAAATATTATTATAATATATCCTGCTATTTTTTAATTTAGTTTTCCCTTTATTAAAAAAATAAGAAAAAATAAGTTAATTTTTTAAAGGAAAAAAAGGAGGAGATTGAGATAAAAGAGGACATAGTAAAAGAACAACACAGGTCAAAACCAAACAATTTAAGCATCATTGTGTTTCACCACCAGATAACCTGACATAAGAGTAGTCCCCATAGTATCTCTTTCCTTAAAATATTTGAGTATAACTTCATATACTATAGCATCAAACATATCAAGACAGTGTGAAGCCATTCAAGAGAATGAAAGAACTACAGGGTATTTAGAACCAGCTATCAGAAAATGAACAACGGTTTCTATATTATCTCTTTGTCTATAAAATTTTTGTTTACACAATCGCATATAGTAAAATATAGTAAAATACAAAATGTTAAAACCAATGAAAACAAATGAACAACAGCTTGATGGGACTTCAAAACAGGATGGTATTAAATCCGCACCATCTATTATGATGTCTTGTTTTCTTCAAAATAGCTATAGGTACTATCACAGACAATGAAATTGAACAAAGCAGATTAAAACCATTCCAATTAATGAGTGAAAAAATTATATGGCTTCATACCGATATGATTCAAAATCATAACTACCATATAATTTTATGTATTCTTATCATTTCTTATGCTAGGGAAACTATTCTATATTTACACATGTGAATTTGATTTATTTCACTTATGAGAATGGTCTCAAGCTGCGTCCATTTATGTATAAATATCTCTATGTGACCCTACTTAATAGCTGAATAGTACCCCATTGTATAAAAATACCAAACTTTTTTATCCATTCCTGTTTCTGAAGCCTTAGATTGTTTCCAAGATCTGACTATGACAAAGTGTATTGCTATAATAATGTGTGCACAAATATCACCGTAGTATGATGTTTTCAGTTCTTCTGAGAATATGGTAGTTGAATAGCTGGATCTAATGGGACTTCCAATCCCAGGTATTTGAGGAACATCCAGATTTACCTCCCCAGTGGTTGCACCAGGCTATACTCCCATCAACAGTGCAGGAGAGTTCCTTTTTCCCCACTGCCTCTCTAGCATTTGTGGTTGGTAGTTTTCTTGATCCTGGCCATTCTTTCAGGAGTGAAATGAAATCTCAGGGTGGTTTTAATTTGCATTTCTCTAATGACTAATGATCATGAAGATTTTTTCATGTATTTATTTGCCATTTGTATTTCCTTATCTGAGAATTGTGTATTTATCTCAGATGCCCTTTTTTGGATTGGGTCTTTGAATTTCGGTGGTCTGATTTTTTTTCAAATTTTTATATGTTTTACACCGAAGTCTATTGTCTGAGGGAAAGTTCACTAAGATTTTATTTTCCCAGTTTGAGGGTTTTCTTTTCACTATGCTGGAGATTTCTTTTGACATGCAGAAACATTTTAATAAGATGTGATCCCAGTTATTGATTCTGGAAAGTATTTCCCGTGCGGTTTGAGTCCTGTTCATGAATTCTCTACCTACTCCGGTGTCTTCAAGGTTTTTACCCAATTTGTGTTCCAATAAATTTAATGTTTCTGTTTTATAATGCAGATATTTGATCCATTTAGATTTCAATTTAGTACATGGTGATAGGCATGGGTCCAGTTTTAGTTTTCAGCATATAGAGAGCCAGCTTTTCCAACACCATTTATTAAGGAGACTTTCATTCTTCCAGTGAACATGTTTGGCTCGTTTATTAAAGAAATGTGGCTGAGTTTGTTTCTAGTTGTGGTTGTATCTTCTAATCTATTCCATTGATCTGTAGCTCTGTTTTTATTTCACTACCATGTTGATTTTATCACAGTAGATTTGTAGTATAACTTCAAGTCAGGGATTGTGATGCCTCCTGCCTTGGGTTGCTGCTTAGAATTGCCGTTGCTATTCAAGTCTCTTGCAGTTCCAGATGAATTTTAGCAGTGGTTTCTCTAGATCTATGAGGTATATTGATGGTATTTTCATTGGGATTGCATAGAATCTGTTATAACAGTTTTGGGAGAATGGCCATATTCACAATATTTATTCTTCCTATCCATGAACAAGGGATGTCTTTCCATTCTATGAAATCCTCTTCCATTTTTCTTTCAATTATAATTTTCCCTGTGTAGATCTTTTACTTCTTTCATGAGATTAATTCCTATGTATGTCATTTTTTTTGGATGCTAGTGTGAAGAGTGTGGCTTCTCTTATTTGTCTCTCAGGGAGTTTGTTGTTAGTGTATAGGAATGTTACTGATTTTTGAGTATTTACTTTGTATCCAGCTGCATTGGTGAATTTATTTATTATATCTATGTATTTTGGGGGGTCTTCTATGTAGAGTATCATATCCTCAGCAAATAATGATAATTTAACTTCCTCTTTTCCTGTCTTTACTCTTTTTATTTCTCTCTCTTGTCTAATTGCTCTGGCTATTTCCAGTACTACATTGAATAGGATGGTGATAACGGTCGTCCTTGTCTTGTGCCTGATTTTAAGGTAAAGGCCTTCAGGTTTTGGCCATTTAATATGATTCTGGCTTTGATTTGACATAGATGGCCCTTATCATATTGAAGTAAAGACCATCTATTCCAATTTCCTGTTTCTTATCATGAATGAGTGTTAGACCTTATCAAAACTTTTTCTGCATCTATAGAAAAGATCTTCTGATTCTTACTTTTAGCTCTATTGATGTGGTAGATTACATTTATTAATTTACGTATGTTGAACCATCCCTACATGCCTGGATGGAAACTTGCTTGTTCATGGCATATAATCTTGATGATTTGCTGCATCCTGTTTCCCAATATTTTATTTTGGATTTTTGCGTCTATGTTCATTAGGGAGATTGGCCTGTAGTTCTCTTTTTCAGTTGGGTCTTTCTCAGGTTTTGGTAATAGAGTAAATATTTGCTTCCAGGAATGACTTAGGAAGAATTGGTTCCCTTTTGATTTCATTGAAGAGTTTGAGGAATGTCGGCATTAAGTCTTCTTTTATTTCTTGTAGAATTTCCACAGTGAATCTGTCTGGGCTGGGCTCCTCTTTGTAGGTAAGGACTTAATTATAGTTTCAGTTTCATTAATAGAAATCGAATTATTCAGCAGTTTTACATATTCTTGACCCAGCTTTGGTACTTCATATGTTTTTAGGCATCTGTCCATTTCATCTGTGTTATCGAACCTATGAAAGTAGAGGTTTTAGAAATAAATGTTGATGATCTTCTGTATTTCCACAGAGTCTCTAGTGATTTCACCTTTTTCATTGTTTATTGCATGAATTTGAGCTTTTTCTTTCCTTTTTTAAGTAAGGTTGGGAGCTTATCAATTTTATTTACTCTTTCAAAGAACCAACTCTCTGATTCATTGATTCTTTGGATTGCTTTCTTAGTCTTTATTGTGTTAATTTCTGGTCTGATTTTTATAACTTCCTCCCTCCTTTTGGCTTTGGGCTTGACTTGCTGTTCTCTTTCTAGATGTTTGAGGTGAGCATCAGGTTGTTTATTTGTATTTGTTCTGTTTTCCTGATGTGAGAACCCAGTGCAATACATTTTCCTGTGAGTACCACTTTCATTGCATCCCACAGATTCTAGTAAGCTGTATTTGTATTTTTATTTTCTGGTAAGTATTGTTTGATTTTTTTCTTTAATTTCCCCCATGACCCACTAATTTCCCCTATGACTAAACGCTCAAGAGTGTATCATTCAATTTCCATGTGTTTGTGTGGTTTTTTCAGTTTCTTTAATGATTAATTTCTAGTTTCATGGCACTCTGACCTGATAACATGCGTGGGATAATTTCAAGTCTTTTGCTTTTACTTAAGTATGTTCTGTGGGCTAGTATATGATCTGAATTAGAGACTGTCCCATGTACTGCTGAGAAGTACATATACTGTGATATTGTTGGAAGCAACACTCTGCATATGTCTATCACGTCCCACTTGTTCACAGGTGTGATTCATTTCTCTTATTCCTTTGTTGATCTTCTGTCTGGTTTATCTGTCTCTTGGTGTCAATGGTGTGTTAGGGTCTCCTGTTATAATTCTGTTGTTGCCTTTTTGATTTTTCATTTCTGTTAATACTTGCTTTGTATAGCTGGGTGTTCTGGAATTTGGCGCATTTATGTTTTAGGTTGTTATTTCTTCCTCTTGAAGTTTTCCTGTAACAAGTATTTAGTGACTTTCTTTATGACTTTGGCTCATTCTTGCTTTGAAGTTCACATTATCTGCAAACAGTATAGCTATCCCCGTTTTGTTGGGGGGGGTTCCAGTTGCATAAAGAATTGTTTTCCATACTTTGACCTTTTGTCTATGAGTTTCGTTTTGGATTAGATGGGTTGCTTATAATCAGCATTTGATGGGATATCATTTCTGGATCCATTCTGACAGTCTATTTCTTTTAGTTGGTAAATCGAGACCATTTACGTTAATGGCTATAACTGTTATATACTGGCTTATTGTTGACATTTTATCTTTCTGCTGTTGCATTTTCATCCTTTCATTCTGTTTCATTTTCTGCCTTGCTGAGTGTTTTTTTCCTCTCTAGACTGTCTTTCAGTATTCTTTAGGATTGGTTTGCTGATCATGAAGTTCTTCAGCTGTTCTTTGTCATGGAAGTATCTTATTTGTCCATCTATTTTGAAGAACAGTTTTGCAGGGTATATCAGTAGGTTGGAAGTGTTTTTTTTTTTAGGATCTGAAATAATTCACTCAATGCTCTTCTTAACTTCATTGTTTGTGTTAAAAAGTCTGCCCTGTTTCTGATAGGATTTCTTTATAAGCGATCTGTCTTTTCTCTAAAAGATTTTAATATTGTCTTTTTATTTTGGATTTCTGGGATGGTGATTATTACATGTCTGCGTGTAGCTTTATTTTGGTAATGACTATTTGGAGTTCTGTATGCTTCACTAATCCACATGTCAGTTTCCATTCTCATGTTTGGGAAATTTTCAGCTATTACTTCTGCAAATAGTCTCTTGATATCATTTGTTTTGTCCCCTTGTTTTTCATTTATCAGTACCAATCTTAGGTTTTTTGTTTTTTTTTTTTTTGCATCATCTTGCAGATGTTGAATTGTTATTTCCTGATTCCTTGTTACTCTTAAAAGATCTTGACTTTCCTGTTCACTAGCTGCAATCTTGTCTTCCAGGTCTGAAATTCTATCTTCACTTTTGTGAAGGCGGTTTTGACAACTTTCAATGGAATTTTTGATTTCCTGTATATCTCTTTGAATCTGCTTCATGTATTCTGTTTGTATCTTATATTATTCATCCAGGAATTCTATCTTTTTGCTTTGTTCCTCAATTTTTTAACTGTGTCTTCTTTAGATGTGTTCAGCATTTCTTTCATTACTTTTATCATTTCCTCTTTTATCTGGGAGATAATTTCTAATTTGAAATCCGTTCAACCTTCCCAGAGTTGCTTCTTTGTTTCAGTTGCTATTGTTTCAGGTGTATGGCATATATTTGCTTCTACTAACATGGCTCCTGGGCTTTCTTGGGATGGGCTGGAGGTTTGAGCTTGCCTTTTGGTGTTTCATTTTGTCTTTTTTATCTATTTCTGTGTTTCAAGAGATGTCCCAAATCTTTCCATGCGTGTGTTGGAAATCGCCTCCTATGCCCTCGGCTCCTGGGACTGAATGGAAGTTGCTAAGCGCGGTCCAGTCTAGCTCACAGGACCTCCTGTGCCAACTCATGTGCTCCAGCAATCTGGGCAGGTTCCTAACCATTGTGAGTGATGGTCCAAAGCTCTGCCTGGGCAAGCACCAATGTGCTGGAACTCACTTCACATGCCCTAGACCCCCTGATTGACACAGCTGTTCATGGTCTCCTTTGGCCCACAATACCTCCCAGGCCTAGTTTAGTGTGGCTGGAAGCTGGGCACATCCTTGATCACTGTGAGCAATGATCTTAATTGCTCCTGGGGCCATGCGGGGTTGCGGAACTCCAGCATCTCCAGTTCCCAGGTTTGAGAAAAGTTCTCTTGCACAAGGCCCAACCAGGCCTGGAACCCTGCAGAGGCCAGTCTAGTGTGGCTGGAAGCTGGGCTTGCCAGTTTTTCTCTTTTTTAACTTGATTATTTTTATTTCTTAGAACATTTTTCTAGTGCATGGTATTGCAGTCCTTGTGGTGAGTTGGTACATGTACATAATGCATTTTAACCCCTTTTTTTCATCTGCTTTCCCTTCTTTCCCTCACCCTCTACACATATCTTGATTGCTTTTCTACACATTGCAGTATGTAAGGTTTACATTCCATGTACAGTGTTAGTACATGTGCATAACAAATAATACATCTTAATTCCTTTTTAATCCCTTTTCCTTTCCATGCCTCCCCTCTCTATCATCTGTTGATCTCCTTACTTTTTCTATGTGTTTTTGACACATCATGTTTACTTTCCTGTGTGGCATTGACACATGTACATGATGCATGTAAACTGCTGTTGTTGATCTCAGTCTCCACTGCACATCAGGACAAAAGCAAAATGAAGACAAATTTTCTACCATAGAACAACACACATGGTCTGGGTTCCAAATGTGAATGGAGTCCTTGTTCTCAGTAGAAACCTCTTGAAACTGGTCTTTTTCCATTTAGATTTCTATCAGCATTCTGATGTCCTGAGCTCAAATTTAAAGTGCCCATCAACTTTGGCTCATAGCATTCTAGGGCTGCTTCAACCAGCATCTCCAAACCTTTCCAAATGCCTCTCTTGAACCAGTCCCAAAGGCTTCTGAACCACATGGTCATGGATTATCTCAGCAATAATCCCACGTCTCTGCAAATATCTTAGTTTCTTTGCCTGTCTGGGATACAATATCAGATAGCTACAAATTAAAGCACAAACGGTTTATTTTGTTTAGTTGATAGAGATTTGCCTTAATTAGTTTTCTTGTTGCTGAGGCAAAATGCTCAACACCTGGAATAAAGAGGAAAAGGTTATGTAGCACAAAGATTGTAGAGGTTTCAGTACATAAGCAGCTGGCTCCTAGGCAGGGGGTTTTGGCAGATAGGCCTCACAGAGGAGAAACACTTATGTTGCACAGAGGACAGCAAAGCACTAAGGAACCTCAATAGCATCTTTCTGCCCCTTTTATTCTTGATCTTGGCTACCAGGTTTAGGGTGTTTCCAAACCAATCAGTGAAATAATCACACACCCTTAATCCTAGCAACCCACACTAGATCCAGCCACCCCTTGAAAGATCCACCTATCTCTTCATGAGATTTGGGGGGGTTATCTAGACACAAGCCATAACAAGGTTTGAGTCCATAATCACCTGGCTCAAAAACAAGGGAGAATTGCAGAGGGGCAAAGTAGCAGAGGGTTTGTTGCTCATGGCATAGCAGACAGGAAGTAAGAAGTGATCAAAGGAGGAGCAAATAAAATGTATCCACTTAGACTCAATCCCCAGTGATCTATATCTTCCAACCAGATTTTAACTGGTCTGTCAACAGTACTCAGCTTAAGAATCCTGAGCAGATTTATGTGAATTTTGAAGCCCATACTAACTGAGAAATAAATCACACAGATTTAAACAACTACCAAAATCATTCTTTAATAGGGCCTGTGCTGCAGTTCTGGGTTTAGAGGTGAGGGGTCAGTACACTGGAGGGAGCCCTTCAAACCTAACCTGAAGGGTGACTGTGGAGTGTTGAAGTAGCAGCTTCAGGCCTGTGATTGTCAGAATTCAGACCCATCATCAGTACTGGGTTTAATGAGTCTCAGTTGTCATGGTGCTGATACAGTGAGGGAACAGGGATAAACAAGGGAATCTTTCAAATGTGACAGAAAAGTTAAAAATCAACAGTCTGATGCTTTGTTAAGACAAGATATGCTCACCCATCCCACCACACAGATCATTTGACTCAGTTAGCCTAGACTGATCATGTCAGCTGCGACTTAGAGATAGCTCCACCTGACTCAATCTGACCACATCCATTGGGACTGCGCATACTGTCTGACGGATAAACATTTTCTATTTTCAAGGACAATGCAACTGAGATAACTAATCAAGGACATGCCTACTTTCAACCACAGCCTCAGCCCCAGCTCCCTCCCTATCTTCTCCTGCCTTAGGGTAAACCACCCCTCTGACTAATCTGACAGAAACAAACCTGCCTGACAACTTTGACTTAATTCTTGTAACCAATTATATAATTACCAAAATCAACTTAATACCTCCTGCTTCTATATCCCATATAAACTAGACCTAAACTGACTTGGAGCTGATGATTTGGACTTGGTTTCCCCATTCTGCTGACATAATAATAAACAGTTGTCTTCCAGCCCCTTGATGCAAAGGGTCTTCCATTTGATTGGATATCAGATTTCTGAAATGTAGAAAGCTGGCTGTTGGATTTGGTGATGTCAGCAGGGGGTCCATCCAGATCCCTCCCTTCTTGATGATGACAGAAAATCCATATTTTCTTCAAAAGGCAGTGGTAGTCTCTGAAGCTGTGGAAGAGAGGAGGGCTGCCAACCCAGTAGTAGAGGTGCAAATATATTGCAGTGGAGTAGAGGAGAATGGCTGCCAGATACAATCAGGGTGGACACTGAAGCCAGTTGTCCCAGTTTACTGGGTAAGGATGTGAGGAGAGTTGTAGGGGAGCAAATGAAAGTGTTGTTAAGGTAGTGATAAGAATTTGATGCTTCTTACCTGTTCCACCTATAGCCTTATCATTTTTGCTTAGAGCAAAAATTACTTTGGCTGTTCAGGATTTGTAGTACTATTTCCATATTAATTTTAAGGCTATTATTTCTAGTTCTGTGAAGGAAGAATTTTGATGGGGATTGCATAAAATTTATGGATTACTTTGGGTAAAACAGTCAAGATTAATGCTACTAATCCATGAATTGTATCAATTTGCATTTTATAGTAACTTCCTCAATTTCTTTCCATATTTTTCACTCTAAATCCCTTTTACCATCGATTAGGTTGATTTCTAGGAATTTTACTTTTTAAAACTAATATGAATAGAATATTTTTTCCTGATTTCTTTTTCAGCTAGTTTATTAGTGGTATAAAGCAAAGGTGTTCATACTTTAATGCAGATTTTATATCCTGTTCAGGTCTTTGGTGCTCCACTTTGAAAGTGTCTTACTAAAATGCAAGGCTGCCTTTAGAATATTATCCTCCTACCTCAGCCTTTTCCTTGGTGAATTTTATAGGAGAGGATCATGGACCTGTGAAAGTACTGTTTGGAAAGGTGGCAGCCCAGATTAGCCACGTCCTGAGGGAGATCCTATGTAGGTCACAGTGATACTGCTTTAGAAGGACAGTGGCTTAAACTGTTGGCCTCAGGAACCAGAATCAGGAAGTCTGCCTTCGAGAAATAGTGCAATTCTATGGGAATATCAGTTCCTCCCCTCCCTTCTCCTCCCCTTAAAAACCTTTCGACAGCTCAGCACAGAAGCCTCCAGTTCAGGGGTCAAAGAAGCCTCCAGTGCAGGTGTCAAATCAGCCTCCAGTTGCAAAGAAGCCCCTAGTCCAGGTCAGCAAGATGCATCAGCTCTGCTTCTCTGGAGCTCTCCTTGCCCTCCTTGCCACCTCAGTGGTCGGCAACCAAGAGAATGACACCAGCGTTTCTACTCCAAGTAAATCTACCTTATCAAAAAAAAAATTCTGCCTTCTCCCCTTCTTTCCCTAACTCTCCCTTTCAGTGTGAGAGGCTGAAGAAACAGAAGTGAAGGCTGAGGAGGGTCAAACTCTGTGTTTGGTGGTTTTTTTAGGGTGGCTGTTTTGGGTTTTGTTTTGAGAAATTAGCAAGCTTTAACTCCAAGTCTATTTGATGACTGTAAGTTTGTTGTATCAAATGCACGCTAGACGGTACCACTTAATCCTGAAACCCAGCTCTGAGTTTTTCATTCTCTTTGGTCTTTGGCTGCACAGTAAGCTCCCTGAACCAGTGTGGCTTTGTTACTGGAATTCAGAGACAAAATCCAGGGACCTGAACAGACAGCCATCAGCTCCATCAATATACATTATAAAAGAGACAAACAGTGGTGATGAGCAAGAAAGGAGTTTGTCCATGCTGGAAAGGACTGATAACAATAGTCAGTATCCATCCTTTGGAGGCTTCCAGAAGTTTAAGGTTTTCCAGAAATGGTCAAAGAAGGTGATTGCTGGTTTCTTGGCATAGCTGACAGCTATGATGTAACTGGTCAACTTACGTTTCTATTGGTTGTTTTCTCAAGATTGGATACATGAGAGTTTGTGAGGGCCTCATCACTTAGGAAATAATTCATTGGTCATATTGAAATGGATATTCCTTCTTGGAAGGGGTACAAAATTGGGTCCTGTCACAGCATAATTGATCCCCCTTGAGGAGTGGCGTCATCAGGGAGTGGTCTGAAAGGTCTACTTTTCTTGCAATCGAGGAACATTACAGATTAAGGACAAGTATGGAAATTTCTAAGCTTGGTTCCATTGGGAAGCCCTGTAATTGGCTGCCACCTAAACATCTGCAGGCTGTACCACCCTTATTCCCTCTAGGAGTTAAGTTTGGTAATTTAGCAGCACCTTGCATAACTTGTTTAGACTGGTCCATTGTTCAGAGATTATGCTTATGAGCCTGCAAACAAGCTGGAAATTTGAACTCTCCTATAAACCTCGGTCTTGCCAGTGTTGCTAAGTTACCTGCTGATGTCTCAGCATCCAAATCCCTCCTCCTCAATACCCTTTATATTTGATACTCATTCCTTGAATAAAGAGAGACTAGATTGGACTCCTCAACTTGTCCCCACTCTTAGTTTCTCTCGTTTCCTTTTCCTCTCCTCTCCCCCTCTAGTGTCTCTGTGGACTTACCCGCAGCACAGGTCAAGTGCCCCCCCAATGTCGGCCCGGAGAACAGGGGCCTTAGTGAGGGACGCTGTCCTCTGGCCTAAAGGAGAACAAGTAAAGGAGAATACAGGAACAACTTGGGAGCCTACCACACAGCTGAACTTTGGTAAGTGAACAGCCATATGGGACAAGAAATTAGCCAGCGTCAGACTTTGTTGAAAGTTTAGAAAAGCTTCAAAAACACAAAGGGTAATGGGAAAAACAATTTAGCAATTGTGTCCACTTGGACAAGAAAAGGGCCAGCATCAAATTGTGGTTAAAACTTTAAGAAAGGCTTTAAAGACATGAAGGGTAAAAAATAAATAAATAAATAAGCAATTGTCCATTAGGGCTAAACTTTAACTTAGGAGCAAAGAGACCTGGTAGCCGCATGCCGGTCCCCTATATTGCAACAGCTGTATAGCTCCAGCTTCAGCGTATTTAACTTTTGATATTAGGAAGGAATTAAGGGACCAAGTTGAACTTTTAAAACAACAGATTAAACTGAAAAAATTACATCTGGATTTGATTGCTCAATTAGAGAGGCTGAAAATAGCAAAATTTTAAGTGAAAAGTGAAATTAACCCCAGAATTTCCGCTGCAGTTTCTCCACTCAGTGACCTCCAATGAGAGGAATGATTTCTAAATTTACTCCCAAGGCCTGGTCCAATATTAAAGCTAGATAATATGGAGGCTTTCCCTGTGACGGAAATGATGTATGCAGGTGGTAGAATTATTCAAGACTACTCAGGTTTCAATTTCAAACTGAATAGAGCATTAAAAACAGTGGTTACCCAGTAGAAAGACACAGCCACCTATACTCTTGCTGTCTTAAATTCTTTGGCTCACGGATGGATAACACCTACAGATTGTCAAGGACTGACCCAAGGAACTTTATCGGGTGTGGATTATGTTTTGTGGAAATTGGAATATATAGAAAATTGCAAAAAGACTGCCAGGCACAATACACAAACTCGTAATGGGTGGAATCTTGATATGTTAGTAGGGGATGATGCCTATGCCAACAGAGAGGCCCAAAAGAAATTTATGGGAGATATGAGTTCCTCTCTCATGAGCGTTAAGCAAAGGCCAGCGATTTACCTCAATGGCACAAATACCTGACAGCCATGCACAAGGAGGTGAGTTCAGGCTACAGGGATGGAGATTTAGCTCAGTGGCACAAGCACCAGCCTGACAAGTGAAAGGCTGTGAATTCAATCCCTTGTAACATTGACATTGAAGCTGTTTATCAACAAGGCCTTGAATACAGCCACATGTCATAGCTGAATTGCCAATAAATCTTTGGGGTAGAGATCTACTGTCACAAATGGAATTAATCGTGGGTAGCCGAAAGTCACTGCTCAAATGTCAACTAGTGGATACTGACCTGGTGAAACTGTATCCTCCAAACAAACATTACAGCTGTTATATTGCACATTCTGTGCCCTGCTAGAAACAGCTGGACAAATCAAAAGTGCCTCCAGCACTGGAGAACTGTTTAGTCAAATACAGGTGCTTATTATAAAAAGAACTTGCCCTTTTTTTTATTGGACGTCTACCTACTCACTCTGGGTTACCAGAACCTCTGGACAATGGTAATCATGCAGCAGACCTGGCCACTCGACCACAAGCTCTCCTTTGTACTTTAGCTAATGTTAGCCCCGGTGATTACGATGACAGTGTTACCTCAGCACAAAAGAGTCATCAATTATGCCATATCAGTGGCGAAACCCTCCTTCTTATGCACCACATCATCAGATAGCAAGCCAGACACATAGGAAAAGATTGCCTCTCTTGTGCCACGCACCTCCTAGTTCCACACTTTGGGGTTAAACGTAGGGGACTTATCCCCAATGAACCATGGCAAATGGATGTCACCCATATTCCTGAGTTTGGCAATCTTAAATATGTTCATGTAACTATAGATACCTTTAGTGGTTTCCTTTGTGCCTCTCTCCAGAATGCCAAAGCTACCAACATGTTATTAGCCATATGTTAACTACCTTATTATTTTGGGATGCCCGAAACAATTAAAGATTTATAATGGTCCAGGCTATGCTAGTTCTGCTTTGCTCGTTTCTGTCAACATCTTAATAAACGTCATATAAAAGGCATAACTTACAACCCTCAAGGTCAAGGCATAGTTGAAAGAGCACAAGGCTTCCCTCAGGTCCCTCTTTACTTTAAAATATAAGAGGCTTCATCCTCCCTAAAACTCACTGTTGATAAAATAAAAAAGGGGAATGGTACCCCACAAGGGGGACACCTAAAAATATTCTATCTCATGCCTTATTCATCTTTAACTTTTAAAATTTGGATGCTGCTGGACAGTCAGCAGCCAAGCGTTTTTGGAATATTGAAACACAAAAGCAATTTGCTTCTGTATTATGGAGAGACCCCCTGATTAACTCATGGCATGGTGCAGACCCAGTCCTTATCTGGGGACGAGGATCAGCAAGCATTTCTCTAAAGAGATGAAATCTGTGAGATGGCTGTCAGAATGATTGGTTAAACAAATAGACGAAATACAACAAACAGAGGATAATAGTACAGATGACTCCAGGGACGAAAAAAGACCCCATAGAGAATTTTTTCACAGCTTTTGTTTTCAGAGGATGGAATCAACAGCCTTGATCCTGTCTCTTGGGATTATGATGAATAAGTTGATGGCTTTTGCAAACAACAGGTGGATGCCATAAAAATGCAACCTATACAGGTCCATTACCATAGATTTATACTGGCTGATAGAGAAAATTATCAGAGCCTGCAAACCTGTATTGTGATGATGTTTTGTGGAAGCATGCTGCAAGCTCTGTTTCTCTTGCCTTGGTGCGATAGACTCGATAGCCAGAGATGGGCAACTGGGCCTCACATGGGATGCCAAACTCCAAATAAGAGAGGAACTGGGCCTCTCGCTGCCTGCCTTCCAGTGACGGGTGAGGCTAGGTTGGCCCCCCTGTAGAAGTGCCCTGACCCAAGACAGGCTCCATCTCCTCAAGGATGTAGCCTCTTATATTTTAAAGTAAATTGGCCCCCCTATAGAAGTGCCCTGACCCAAGACAGGCTCCATCTCCTCAAGGATGTAGCCTCTTATATTTTAAAGTAAAGGGGGACCTGTGGGAAGCCCTGTAATTGGCTGCAACCTTTACATCTGCAGGCTGCACCACCTTAATTCCCTCTAGGAGTTATATTTGGTAATTAAGCAGCACATTGCATAACTTGTTTAGCCTGATCCATTGTTCAGGGATTATGCTTATGAGCCCGCACATGGGAGGGAAATTTGAACTGACCTATAAACCTCTGTCTTCCCACTGTTGCTAAGTTACCTGCTGATGTCTCAGCATCCAAATCCCTCCTCCTCAATACCCTATGTATTTGATACTCATTCAGTGAGTAAAGAGAGACTTGATTGGACTTCCTCAACTTCTCTCTGCTCTTTGTGTCTCTTGTGTCCTTTTCATCCCCACTTCTCCTCTGGGGTCTCCATGGACTTAACTGCAGGCCAGATCAGGTTCCAGGAGACCTCAATGTGGATTTTGTGAAAGCAGGCAAATGAGTGTCCCTGAAAAACCTGAAATGTATTTTGATTATTCTCATCTTGGTGTGCCTAATCTTAGAAGGGAATGTGATAGAATAGGTATATTTAGGGTTAATAAATCTCATATTATAGATAATCAACATGCATCCAGGCAGCGCTGAGCAGACATTTGATCCTCCATTTGAAGGTAATCAGAAAGACACGGGAGAATGAGGGCAGAGATACCAAACTTTATTACTTTCAGTTAGCCATTGCTCATCAGCATGTCTAACCTCTGGGTCCCTGATACAATATAGTAAAAAATATACATTTTCTTGTTGTCTCAATCAGTGGAATGGCATTCCTGGAACTCTGGGCATTTGCTGCTATTTGTGTGCCTATGAGATGCTGTAGGCACTGGCCCAAGAGACAGCACCTATTACCAAACACATGAATCAGATGATTGTTGGGCTTGAGTTTCTTCCTACCCTCTACCCTCTGAGAGGGGAATAGACCACTGAGAGAGAGTTAAAGCTCTAATGGTTGAACACTGCTATCTATGTAATAAAACCTCAATGAAAACCATAAAGGTGGGTTTGGGGTACTTCCATACTGGTGAACATGTTGGTGAATAGAGAGCAAGCACACCCAGAATAAGACGTGGTGACCCCTGCTAGTCCTTCCCTATGCATCTGTTCAAGCAATTCCCATATAACTTTGCATAAACACTAGTTTCTTCTTTATTTATTTTCCATTAATTAATTAAATTTGTTGATTTTCACAGTATTGAACATTAAACCAAGGCCTTTGTCCTAAGCTATTCATCAGATATATTCTTTTCATTTTTTCTTATTTTGGAACAAGGTCCAAGTTGCCCAGGCTGGGCTCTGACTTGTGATTCTCCTGCCTTTGCATTCTAGATGCTGGGATCACATGCATGGACCACTACATCAGGCTCAGATTGCCTTCTTGAGTTCTGAGAATCATTCAGGAGAATTCTCAAAGATGGGTAGTGGAATCCCAACGTTTATATAGCCAAGGCATTAGAATTTGGAATCTGCCCTGAGACAGATGCCTCAGAGTGATTCATTTTCCTACTTCAAGCCACATAGCCATTGGAAGCTGCCAATCACACATTATAGAATGTAGTTTCAAGATTTCCATAATAGTTCTTAAGCAATAAGTTTAGCTGGGCAGGGGTTGGGAAAGAAGGGTTGTTGTGAGAACACTCACGATGGGGCTCTGGGCTCTGCATCCACAGACCTAACAGATTTCACTGAAAAGTGAAGTCTGCTGCTACAAAGGACTGACAGCCACTTTCTCCTGGCATTTATTTAAGTCTTCACTGAAATATGATGTCACCAGACATCGTAACTCTGTTATAATACACAATACACTGCAACATTCTTTTGAAATGTATTAATTTGCAAAATTACAATGTTTTGTGGATTAAATATTTGCTTATTTTTGAAATATAGAAGGAACCCACACATTTTGTAAGGAGTAAAACAAAATAATGATGTATAAAGAAGGAGTTAAGACTCACCAACAATATGCCATTTTTCTGTTGTCTTCAACACAGCCAACAATAACAAGTGCCATCAATGCCATTCCACTGATTGAGATAAAGACAAAATGTTTTCTCCCTTCTATTCTTCCATGACATCATGACTGGCTACCGAATTTTTTATAAATAATGGCAACTTGCAAAGATGCCAAAAGGAAAACAGGATGTAGGATATTAATCATTTATGTATTCATTATTCAAACACAACCATTGTTAACCTATAGAGATTACTATATCTATACGACAACTTCTCCTATGTATATTTCTCCCATACATTATATATATATATAATTTCATATATAGATAAACAAATAAAGAAGCAAACTATGTATATACTTATACTACATATATATATATTATATATAAACAAATAAACAAGCATTATTATTTGTTTGAGACAGGGTCTTGCTGTGTAGTTCAAGCTGGGCTTGAATTCACTGTGTAGCCCAGGCTGGTCAAAAACTTGCAACAATTCTCCTGTCTCGGCCTCTAGAGTGCTGGGATTACAGGCTTGTAGCACTGGACATTTTTTTAATAACTTGTATTTCTTAACTCAAATCTCAGGCATCATCCAATTAATGGATGCATAAATACTTCAGTGGTGTGTATAACTGTATTTACATTTTCAGCATATGACGGTACACTTCAAAAAATTAATGTAATGTCCAGAAAACAAGCCACCAAATGGAGTTTTTGCATTTTCAGCTCCTGCCCACTGCTCACCAGATATGTTGTTTGATTTTGTTGTTTGCCATGTGGATGGCCCTGCATGACCATTTCCCTAGTTCAATGCTATATCTGCTGTCCCTGCAGTCCAGCGGCCTGCCTTCTGCCTGGAGCGTTCCTTCATGGGTCCCTGCAGGATTCTGTTGATCAGATACTACTACAATGCACACTCCGGACGCTGTGAAGCCTTTTTATATGGTGGCTGCAGAGAAAAGCAGAACAACTTTGAGACCAAGGAAGAGTGTATGAGGGTCTGTGGACAGAATCCCACGGTGCTCACTACAACTGCAAGTGCTGGAACACAAGGTGAGGATTAATTCTGTCAATCGATGAACTGGGGAGCTTTTACTGTCTTCTGATGTCCTCTTAAATTTCTTTCATCCCTGTGTAATTTTCACTATCGATGTTTTTTATCTTCTTGACCAGACTGATTTCTAGGACTATAATTTTTTAAAAAGCTATTGTAAATGGAATTTGTCACCTAGCTTGTGTATAGAAAACCTATCAACTTTTAATGTTGATGTTGGATTCTTTCCTGCTTCATTGTATTTTGAATGAGTTTTACTGAGTTACCCACTCTGACCTGAAAATGCCATTCTTCTAGATGCCTTCTAGACTCTTCCACAGCCAGTTTTATTGGACAGGACACTGGGGCGATGTAAGCACTGGTGGTAACGGAGGCAGCTCACCCCAGATTGACCAAGTCAGAATCCATATTTAAAGAGATCCAGGAAGCTCGCAGTGTTACTGTTTGGGCAGCCCTGTTGCTGAGACTTGGCTCAGGCACCAGAACAGGAAGCCTGAGCAAGGGGGAAGATCACAGAACCCTTCGGTGGATATCGGCTCCTTCCTTTCTTGCATTTTACAATTTTCAACCAGTCAACCTGGATATGATATGTTCTGCCAGGAACAGGTTCCACAAAAACTTCCATTTAATTCAAATAGATGAGCTGACTCTACCTGTATGTGGCTCTATTTCTCCTCACTGTCATGTAGGCAGCTTGTATCGGGGACTTACTGGGCTAGGTCATCCTGCTTCTCCTCTCTTCTGTGCTCAATAGGTGAGGCTTTGGGTTGAAGCAAACCTCTCCCTGTCTATGGAGCTTTCCTAGGGAGTTAAGGAGTCTTACCTCCAGGAATAGTTCATGATTTTATTATTATTTTAGTATACCACACATTCAGCAGCAGCTATGTCATGCCTTGGACCCCAAATCTGGAACTCTTTTATTCCTGCTCCTTGCCCTCCATGGCCTCCAGCCCCTCTCTGTCCCACTGTGGTATTGTTGCTGGAATTCAGCAGCAAAATCCAGGGGTCCAGGGATTTCAAGGATCAGGCTCAGCGCTCTGCTCCCTGAGGCCAATCAAGTAAAGGTGCACATAGTGAGTTCAAGGCCAGTCTGAACTACATAGTGAGTTCCTGTCTTGAAAAACCACAAAACATAACAAACTCAAAAGCTTAGGTAATGAAGCTTTGATTAAACCACCAGATAGAGTTTGGAACACTTCTGTGTGTTGGTCAACATACCGATGGCCTTAAGAGAGAGCTACACCCCAGAGACAGCATAGATCTGGTCATTTGGGAACATCCCATGCATTTCACTATTTGGATTCTTCCTGTGATATGTTCTTTGTTATACACACAGTGAGAAAAGTATCCTTTTTCCAGCAGTGTACATTACATCCAGGCCTTTACACTAATCTATATCCCCACCCTTTTATTGTTGTTTATTTGAGAACCAGGGACCTGGATTCATCTGAGACTCCTAGAAGAGTTCGGGGCAAAGGGTGGAGGTCAGGGGCCACTCGTGCCTCACATTTGCACAATACCTCTGAAGTTGAGGATACCCTGATAATTATTTTGTCTTTTTGGGACAGGGTCTAGCAGTGCAGTTCAGGCTGGCCTTGAGCTCAGTTTGTAGCCTAGGCTGGTCTCGAACTCTCAAGGATCCTCCTGCCTCAGCCTCCCGAAGAGTGCTGGGATTATAGGAATGAGCCACCACGCCCGGCTTACCCTCATCATTTTGTAATGTTATCATCCTACAATGGCATAAGTAACAAAATTCATAGTGTCCAGAAAGCAACCTATCACCATTTTCATATTTCCATTTCCCTTCTAACTATTCACTGGACCCATAGGTTGCTTCTCCTTTCATCACCCTAGTTGACCACAGAATCTCTCATCGTTGCATCCAGCTGCCTGCTTCTGCAGGAGTCCTGAAACCCCTGTGACCCTGCACCCTAAATCTCTGCAGTGACACTTAGTTTTCCTCTCTCTGTCTCTCTGGCCTTTTCATTAAGTACTTTCTATGTTGTTCTTCCACACTGAGCCACACCCTCATCCCCTATATTTTCGGTATTTTCTGATTAAACTAATGAGTGAATTCTGGTTTTTGTAACAGCAAGCCTTAATTGACGCCATTTCAGAGATGGTGGTATGTCGCATTGTTCTGCAGAGTTAAAGACCACTTTACTTTTTGCACACTCAGGCTGAGACCTACCAGTTTTAGGCAGCAATCCCATGACAGAAATCCCAAGAGGCAGCTACATCTTGATGGCTAGCCAAAGCTTCACAAAACCTCGGTCACCCTTCACTGTTAAAGTTTATTTATTTTTTGTGTTTTTGTGTGTGAGCTTGGGATCTGAAGTTTTTTATTTAAAGAGAAAAAAAAACAAAGCAGTAAAAGGGTACAAGTAATGCAGAATTTCAAGAAAAAAACATAAAGAATCACTAGTTAATAGATTACATATTGTCCCTTTGGAAACAGTTGTCCAAATTACAAAATTAAAGCATACAGAGTGGACATTCAGACAGTGAGATTACAGACAGTTCCGTTTAATGATCCAACAAAAACTCAGTAATATGGTTTTCTATTCTACACACTTAAATACACATGCAGTGATATCCTTTAGACCACTTTCTTTTCCTCTCATTTTTACAATAACAATTACACTTTTTGGGTTTTATTACTCACACAGGTCTTATAACATTTTTTACCTGAAGAAAAAAAAAAACCCAAATGTGACAAAGCAAAACAGAGTCAGATAGAACAGAAGGATGGACATAGTACATAATGCAAAAACAGAATACCAGGTGATCAAAGATGGTTACCAGGATGCCTTGCCTGTATCAACAGGTATAATAGAATTGAACAAAACAGTATAGAACAAGACCAACAAAGCCTACATTGGAGAACTTACAGAACTTCAAAAGAGTATCATTGTCAAACCATAACGTCCATCATAGTAAATCTTATTACCTTCACAGTGGTTGCTTATACCCTCAAACTTGATACTATCAAACCAAACAGAAAGTAGTAAAATCAGTCAGAACAAGATGGGGAATGCAATATTGGGGTTCAAATCAGGTTAACAGGTAAACAAAATGTTAGTGTAATATATCCCGCTATTTTTTAATTTACTTTTCCCTTGATTAAAAATAAGAAAAAATAAGTTCATTTTTTTTAAGGTATAAAAGGAGGAGATTGCTATTAAATAAGATATAGTAATAGAACAACACAGGTCAGAACCGAACAATTTAAGCATCATTGTGTTTCACCACCAGATAACCTGACATAAGACTAGTCACCATAGGCTCTCTTTCCTTAAATTATTTGAGTATAACTTCGTATACTATAGCATCAAACATATCAAGACAGTGTGAAGCCATTCATGAGAATGAAAGAATTACAGGGTATTTAGAACCAGCTAAAGAAAAATGGTTTCTATATTATCACTTTGCTTATAAAAATTTTTGTTTATACTATTGCATATAGTAAAATATAGTAAGATACAACATTTTAAAAGCAGTGAAAACAGTCGAACACCAACTTACTGGGACTTCAAATCAAGATGATATTAAATCTGCTCTAGCTATTATGATGTCTTGTTTTCTTCAAAATAGCTATACATCTTATCACAGACAATAAAATAGAACAAAGCAGATTAAAATCATTCCAATTAATGAGTGGAAACATTACATGGCTTCATACCAATATGATTCAAAATCATGACTACCACATACTTTTATGTATTCTTATCATTTCTTACACTAGGGAAACTCTTCTGTATTTTTACATGTGAATTTGATTTATTTCACTCACTAGTATGGTTGCAAGCTGTGTCCATTTATTTATAAATATCTCCATGTGATTCTACTTTATAGCTGAGTAGTACTCCATTGTATAAAAATACAACAAATTTTTATCCATTCCTGTTTCTGGACCCTTAGATTGTTTCCAAGATCTGACTATGACAAAGTGTATTGCTATAATAATGTGTGGACATATATCACTGTGGGTGATGTTTTCAGTTCTTCTGAGAATATGGATGTGGAATAGCTGGATCTAGTGGGACTTCCAATCCCAGGTATTTGAGGAACATCCAGACTGACCTCCTCAGTGGTTGCACCAGTCTGTACTCCCACCAAAGTGCAGGGGCATTCCTTTTTCCCCACAGCCTCTCCAGCATTTGTTGTTGGTAGTTTTCTTGATCCTGGCCATTCTTTCAGGAGTGAGATGGAATCTCAGGGTGGTTTTAATTTGCGTTTCTCTAATGAAAAATGATCATGAACATTTTTTCACGTATTTATTTGCCATTTGTATTACCTTATCTGAGAAGGGTGTATTTATCAGAGATGCCCATTTTTGGATTGGGTCTTTGAATTTCAGTGATCTGATTTTTTTTTTAATCTTTATATGTTTTACACAGAAGTCCATTATCTCAGGGACAGTTCACTAAGATTTTTTTCCCAGTTTGTGGGTTTTCTTTTCACTATACTGGATATTTCTTCTGACATGCAGATACATTTTAATAAGACGTGATCCCAGTTATTGAATCTGGGAAGTATTTCCATGCGGTTTGAGTCCTGATCATGAATCCTCTACCTACTCCGGTGTCTTCAAGGTTTTTACCCAATTTGTCTTTCAATAAATTTAATGCTTTGTTTTATAATTCAGCTATTTGATCCATTTAGATTTCAATTTAGTACATGGTGACAGGCATGGGTCCAAGTTTAGTTTTCAGTATATAGAGAGCCAGCTTTTCCAACACCATTCATAAGGAGACTTTCATTTTTCCAGTGAACATGTTTGGCCCGTTTATCAAAGAAAGGTGGTTCAGTGTGTTTGTAGTTGTGGTTGTATCTTCTAATTAGTCCATTGATCTTTGGCTCTGTTTTTATTTCACTACCATGTTGATATTATTACAGTATATTTGTAGTATAACTTCAAGTCAGGGATTGTAATGCCTCCTGCATTGCATTTGATGCTTAGAATTGCCGTTGCTATTCAAGTCTCTTCTGGTTCCAGATGAATTTTAGCAGTGATTTCTCTAGATCTATGAGGTATGTGATGGTATTTTCATTGGGATTGCATAGAATCTGTTATAACGTTTTGGGAGAATGGCCATCGTCGCAATATTTTCTGAGATACTCTTCCATTTCTTTTTCAATTAGAATTTTCGCTGTATAGATCTTTTACTTCTTTCATGAGATTAATTTCTATGTATGTCATTTTTTTGAATGCTAGTGTGAAGAGTGTGGCTTCTCTTATTTGTCTCTCAGGGAGTTTGTTGTTAGTATATAGGAATGTTACTGATTTTTGAGTATTGACTTTGTATCCAGCTATATTAGTGAATTTATTTATTATATCTATGGAGTTTGGGGGGTCTTTTATGTAGGGTATCATATCCTCTGCAAATAATGATAAATTAACTTCCTCTTTTCCTGTCTTTACTCCTTCTATTTCTCTTTCGTCTAATTGCTCTGGCTAGTATTTGCAGTACTACATTGAATAGGATGGTGATAAGGGTCATCCTTGTCTTGTGCCTGATTTTAAGGTAAAGGCCTTCAGGTTTCAGCCTTGTAATATGATCCTGGCTTTGAGTTGACATAGATGGCCTTTATCATATTGAGGTAAAGACCATCTATTCCAATTTCCTGCAAGTTTCTTATAATGAAGGAGTGTTAGATCTTATCAAAAGCTTTTTCTGCTTCTATAGAATTGATCATGTGATCTTCTTGATGATTTGCTGCATCCTGTTTCACAATATTTTATTTTAGGTTTTTACGTCTATGTTCATTAGAGAGATTGGACTGTAGTTCTCTTTTTCAGTTGAATCTTTCTCAGGTTTTGGTGCTAGAGTAATATTTGCTTCCAGGAATGACTTAGGAAGAATTGGTTCCCTTTTGATTTCATTGAAGAGTTTGAGGAGTGTCAGCATTAAGTCTTCTTTTATTTCTTGTAGAATTTCCACAGAGGGCTGGGCTCCTCTTTGTAGGTAAGGACTTAACTATAGTTTCAATTTCATTAATGGAAATCAAATTATTCAGCAGTTTTACATATTCGTGACGCAGCTTTGTTATTTCATGTTTCTAGGCATCTGTCCATTTCATCTGTGTTATCGAGCCTATGAAAGTAGAGGTTCTTGAAATAAGTGTTGATGATCTTCTGCATTTCCAGAGTCTCTAGTGACTTCACCTTTTTGATTCTTTATTGTGTGAATTTGAGCTTTTTCTTTCCTTTTTTAAATAAGGTTGGGAGCTTATCAATTTTATTTACTCTTTCAAAGAACCAACTCTTTGATTCATTGATTCTTTGGATTGTTCTCTTAGTCTTATTGCGTTAATTTCTGGTCTGATTTTTATAATTTCCTACCTCCTTTTGGCTTTGGTCTTCACTTGCTGTTCGCTTTCTAGATGTTTGAGGTCTAGCATCAGGTTGTTTATTTGTGTTTGTTCTGTTTTCCTGATGTGGGAACGCAGTGCAATGCATTTTCCGGTGAGTACCACTTTCATTGCATCCCAGAGATTCTAATAAGCTGTATTTGTATTTTTATTTTCTTGTAAGTATTGTTTGATTTTTTTCTTTAATTTCCCCTATGATCCACTGATTGATCAAGAGCGTATTATTCAATTTCCATGTGTTGGGTTTTTTCAGTTTCTTTAATGATTAATTTCTAGTTTCATGGCACTCTGATCTGATAACATGTGTGGGATAATTTCAAGTCTTTTGCTTTTACTTTAGTATGTTCTGTGGGCTGGTATACGGTCTGTTTTAGAGACTGTCCCATGTACTGCTGAGAAGAATGTGTACTGTGATATTGTTGGCAGGAACACTCTGTATACGTCTATCATGTCCCTTTTGTTCAGAGGTGTGATTCATTTCTGTTATGTCTTTGTTGATCTTCTGTCTGTTTCATCTGTCTCTTGGTGTCAGTGGTGTGTTATGGTCTCCTGTTATAAGTGTGTTATTGCTTATTTGATTTTTCATTTCTGTTAATACTTGCTTTGTATAGCTGGGTGCTCTGGAATTTGGTGCATTTATGTTTAAGGTTGTTATCTCTTCCTCTTGAATTTTTACCCTAACAAGTATTTAGTGACGTTCTTTATCCCTTTCACTCATTCTTGCTTTGAAGTTCACATTATCTGCAAACAGAATAGCTATCCCCGCTTTGTTGGGGGGGGGGTTTCAGTTGCACGAAGAATTGTTCTCCATACTTTGATTTTCTGTCTATGTGTTTCATTTTGGGTTAGAGGGGTTGCTTTTAATCAGCATTTGATGGGATATTGTTTCTGGATCCATTATGACAGTCTATTTCTTTTAATTGGCAAATCAATACCATTTACATTAATGGCTATAACTGTTATATATTGGCTTATTGCTGACATTTTATCTTTCTGCTGTTGCATTTTCATCCTTTCATTCTGTATAATTTTCTGCCTTGCTTAGTGTTTTTCCTCTGTGTATCTAGACTGTCTTTGAGTATTCTTTAGGATTGGTTTGCTGATCATGAACTTCTTCAGCTGTTCTTTGTCATGTAAGTTCCTTATTTGTCCATCTATTTGGAAGGACAATTTTGCAATGTACATCAGTAGGTTGGAAGTCATTTTCTTAAGGACCTAAAATAATTCACTCCATGCTCTTCTTGACTTCACTGTTTGTGTTAAGAAGTCTCCCCTATTTCTCATAGGATTTCTTTATAGGTGATCTGTCTTTTCTCTAAGAGCTTTTAATATTATATTTTTATTTTGGATTTCTGGGATGGTGATTATTATATGTCTGGGTGTAGTTTTATTTTGTTTACAGCTATTTGGAGTTCTGTATGCTTCACTAATCCACATGTCAGTTTCCATTCTCATGTTTGGGAAATTTTCAGCTATTACTTATGCAAATAGTCTCTTGATACCATTTGTGTTGTACCCTTGTTTTTCATTTATCAGTACCAATCTTAGGTTGTTTTTTTTTCATCATCTTGCAGGTTTTGAATTGTTATTTCCTGATTCCTTGTTACACTTAAAAGATCTTGACTTTCCTGTTCACTAGCTGCAATCTTGTCTTCCAGGTCTGAAATTCTATCTTGACTTTTGTGGAGGCGATTTTGACAACTTTCAATGGAATCTTTGATTTCCTGTGTATCTCTTTGAATCTGCTGCATGTATTCTGTTTGTATCTTATATTATTCATCCAGGGATTATATCTCTTTGCTTTGTTCCACAATTTTTTAACTGTGTCTTCTTTAGATGTGTTCAGCATTTCTTTCATTTCTTTTACCAATTCCTCTTTTACCTGAAAGAGGATTTCTTATTTGAATTCCTTTCAAGCTTCCCAGAGTTGCTTCTTTGTTTCAGTTGCTATTGTTTCAGGTGTATGGCATATATTTTCTTCTATGTGCATGGCTCCTAGTCTTTCTGGGATGGGCTGAAGGTTTGAGCTTGCATTTTGGTATTTCATTTTTTCATTTTCATCTATTTCTGTGTTTCAAGAGATGTCCCAAATCTTACCGTGGGTCTGTTGGAAATTGCATCCCATGCCCTCGGCCCCTGGGACTGAATGGAGGCTGCTAAGCATGGTCCAATGTAGCTCAGAGGACCTCCGGTACCACTTCCCATGTTCCAGCAATCTGGGCGGGTTCCTAACCACTGTGAGTGATGGTGCAGTGTTCTGCGTGGGCAAGCACCGATGTGCTGAACTCACTTCACATGCCCTCAGCCCCCCTGATTGAAACAGCTGTGCATGGTCTCGTTGGGCCCACAAAACCTCCCAAGCCTAGTCTAGTATGGCTGGAAGCGGGGCACATCCTTGATCACGGGGAGCAATCATCTTAAACTCTGCTGGGGCCATGCGGGGTTGTGGAACTCCAGCAGCTCCAGTTCTCAGGTTTCAGAAAAGTTCTCTTGTGCATGGCCCAGCCAGGCCTGCAACCCTGCAGAGTACAGTCTAGTGTGGCTGGAAGCTGGGCTGGCCAGTTTTTCTCTTTTTAAACTTGATTGTTTTTACTTCTTAGAACATTTTTCTAGTGCATGGTGTTGCAGTCCTTGTGGTGAGTTGGTACATGTACATAATGCATCTTAACGCCTTTTTTTCCATCTGCTTTCCCTTCTTTCCCTTACTCTCTACACATATCTTGATTGCTTTTCTACACATTGCAGTATGTAACTTTACATTCCATGTACACGGTTAGTACACATGCATAACAAATAATACATCTTAATTCCTTTTTAATCCCCTTTCCTTTCCTTCCCTCCTCTCTCTATCATCTGTTGATCTCCTTACTTTTTTTATGAGTTTTTAATACATCATGTTTACTTTCCTGTGTGGCATTGACACATACATGATGCATGTAAACTGCTGTTGTTGATCTCAGTCTTCACTGCATATCACGACAAAACCAAAATGAAGACAAATTTTCTGCCAGAGAACAACACACATGGTCTGGGTTCCAAATGTGAATGGAGTCCTTGTTCTCAGTAGAAATCTCTTGAAACTGGTCTTTTCCATCTAGATTTTTATCAGCATTCAGATGTCCTGAGCTCAAATTTAAAGTCTCCATCGACTTTGGCTCATAGCACTCTAGGGCTGCTTCTCCAACCAGCATCTCCAAACCTTTCCAAACGCCTCTCTTGAACAGGTCCCAAAGGCTTCTGAACCGCATGGTCAGGGATTATCTCAGCAATAATCCCGCTTCTCAGTAAGCAAATATCCTAGTTTCTTTTGCTGTCTGGGATACAACATCAGATAGCTACAAATTAAAGCACAAAAGGTTTTTTTTTAAAATTTTATTTAAAAGGAAAAAGAGAAAAACACAAAACAAAACAAAGCAGTGTAAGGGTACACGTAATACAGAACTATAAAAAAAGACAGTAAGAAATCACCAGTTAATAGATTACATATTATCATCTTAGAAATAGTTGCTCAAATCACAGTATCAAAGAATACAAAGTGGACATTCAAACAGTGAGACTGCAAACAGTTGTGTTCAATGATCCAACCAAAAACATTAATATGGTCAGCTATTTAACACCCCTAAACACACTTGCTGTTATATCCGTTAGAGCTCTTTTTCTTTTTTTTTTTTTCTTTTTTTTCCTTCTCTTTTTTACAACAAAATTTACATATTTTGGATTTTATTACTCCTTAGTGCTTATTACTTTTTTTGGGGGGGGAGAGAATACAGTCAAATATGGCAAAACAAAGCTGTCAGTCAAAACCAAGGATAGACATAGCACATGATGTAAAACAGAGTACAAGGTTATCAACAATGGTTATCAACAATGTCTCTTGTTTCCTTAAAAAGAATTGTCTATCTCATTAGATATTATAAAGTTGAACAAAACAGTAGAGAACAAGACCAATAGAATTTAGGCATTGTAAACATTACAGGACTTCCAATGGAGACAATAGACAAACCAGCATGGGCATCTTAGTGAATCTTATTGCCTTCAAAGTAGTTGCCTATACCCTCAAACTTGATACTATCATACAGAATGGAACAGAGTCTAATCAGTCAATACAAGATGATTGGAATATTACAGGACTTCAAAACAAGTTAATAGGAAATCAAAAAATGTTACTATTATATATCCTGCTAATTTTTTTTAATTTTTCCCCTTAATTAAAACAAACATAAGAAATAACTAAATAATTTTTTTAAAGAATAAGGGAGAGATTGAGATAAAACATGACATAACAATATAACAATACAGGTCAAAGCATGACTGTTTCAGCAACCTAGTGCTTCAAGACCAAATAGCCCAGCTTAATAGTAGTTACCATAGTGTCTGTCTTTTTCCTTGAAATATTTGAATAAAACTTCATATACTATAGCTTCAAATATTTCCATATCAAGAAGCCCAGAATAAAGCCTTTCCAATTAATAAGTGAAAACTTTATACGTCTTCAAGACCACATACTGGGGAATCATGATTACCACATTTTTTAATATATTTGAATCATTACTTACGTTAGGGAAACTATTCGGTATTCACACATGCAAGATTGATTTATTTCACTTATGAGTATGGTCTCAAGCTGTGCCCATTTATTGATAAATATCTCAATGTTATCCTTCTTTATAGCTGAATAATACTCCATTGTATAAAAATACCACAACTTTTTTATCCATTCCTCAGTTGATGGACACTTGGGTTGTTTCCAAGATCTGGCGATTACAAATTGTGCTGCTATAAACATAGGTGCACATATATCACTGTGGTATGATGCTTTCAGTTCTTCTGGGAATATGCCTAGAAGTGGAATAGTTGGAATAAATGGGACTTCCAATCCCAGCTTTTTGAGAAATCTCCAGACTGACCTCCACAAAGGCTGTACCAGTCTACACTCCCACCAACAGTGCAGGAGAGTTCCTTTTTCCCCACAGCCTCTCCAGTATTTGTTGTTGTTGGTTTTCTTGATCCTGGCCATTCTTTCAGGAGTGAGATGGTGTCTCAATGTGGTTTTAATTTGCATTTCCCTAATGACCAATGATGATGAACATTTTTGCATGTATTTATTTGCCATTTGCATTTCTTCATCTGAGAAGGGCGTATTCATCTCAGATGCCCATTTTTGGATTGGATCTTTGAATTTTGGGGGTCTGAGTTTTTTTAATTCTTTATATGTTTTAGACAAGAGTCCCTTGTCTGAGAGAGAGTTCACTAAGATCTTTTCCCAGTTTGTGGGTTTTCTTTTCACTATGCTGGAGATTTCTTTTGACATGCAGAAACTTTTGAATAAGAAGTGGTCCCAGTTATTGATTCTGGGAAGTATTTCCCATGCGGTTTGAGTCCTGTTCATGAATTCTCTCCCTACTGCTATGTCTTCAGGGTTTCTACCCAATTTGTTTTCCAATAGGTTTAGTGTTTCTGTTTTAATATTCAGACCTTTGACCCATTTAGATTTTAATTTACATGGTGATAGACATGGGTCTAACTTTAGTTTTCGGGAAATGGAGAGCCAGTTTTTCCAGCACCATTTATTAAAGAGACTGTCATTCTTCCAGTGAACCCGCTTGGCTCCTTTATCAAAGATAAGGTGGTTGAATGTGTTTGTAGTTGTGGTTGTATCTTCTAATCTATTCCATTGATCCTCGGCTCTGTTTTGATTCCAATACCATGTTGATTTTACTACTGTTGCTTTGTAGTATAACTTCAAGTCAGGGATTGTGATGCCTCCTGCTTTGTCTTTGCTGCTTAGAACTGCCTTTGCTATTCTGGGTCTCTTCTGGTTCCAGATGAAATTTAGGAGTGATTTCTCTAGATCTATAAGGTATGTTGATGGTATTTCTATTGGGATTGCATTGAATCTGTACAACAGTTTTGGGAGAATGGCCATCTTCACAATGTTTGTTCTTCCTATCCATGAGCAAGGGATGTCTTTCCATTTTCTGAGATCATCCTCAATTTCCTTTTTCAGTGTATTATAATTTTCACTGTATAAGTCTTTCACTTCTTTCGTAAGAGTCATTCCTAAATATTTCATTTTTTTAAAGCACAAAAGGTTTATTTTGTTTATTTGACCGAGATTTACCTTAGTTCTTTATCTTGTAGCTGAAACAAAATGCTCAACACCCAGAATAAAGAGGAAAATGTCATGTAGCTCAAAGATTGTAGAGGATTCACTACATAAGCAGCTGGCTCCTAGGCAGGGGGTTATGGAAGACAGGCCTCACAGAGGAGAAACACTTATGTTGCACAGAGGACAGCAAAGCAATAAGGGACCTCGATAGCATCTTTCTGCCCCTTTTATTCTCTATCTTGGCTACTACGATTAGGGTGTTGCCAAACCAATCAGTGAAACAATCAAAGAACATTAATTCTATCAACCCACACTAGATCCCCCCACCTCTGGAAAGATCCACCTATCTCTGCATGAGGTTGGGGGGGGGCATCTGACACACGCTGTAACAAGGTTTGAGTCCATAATCAGCTGGCTCTAAAACAAGGGAGCATTGCAGAGGGCCATGGTAGCAGAGACTTTTTTTCTCATGGCATAGCAGACACTAAGTAAGAAGTGATCAAAGGAGGAGCAAATAAAATGTATCCCCCAAGACTGATCCCCCAGTGATCTATATCTTCTAACCAGATTTTACCTTGTCTGTCAACACTATTCACCTTAAGAATCCTGAGCAGATTTATAGGAATTTTGAAGCCCGTATTACCTGAGAAATAAATCACACAGATTTACACAACCACCATAGTCACTCTTTAATAGGGTCTGTGCTGCAGTTCTGGGTTTAGAGGTGAGGGGTCAGTACAGTGGAGGGAGCCCTTCTAGACTAACCTGAAAAGTGCCTGTGGAGTGTTGTTGAAGTAGTAGCTTCAGTCCTGTGATTGCCAGAGTACAGATCCATCATCAGTACAGGGTTTAATGAGTCTCAGTTGTCATGGTGCTGATCCAGAGAGGGAACAGGGCTAAACAAGGGAAACTTCTAAATGTGACAGAAAAGTTAAAAATCAACAGTGTGATGCTTTGTTAAAACAAGATATGCTCACCCAGCCCACCACACAGATCATTTGACTAAGTTAGCTTAAACTACTATGTCAGCTGTGACTTAGAGATAGCTCCACCTGACTCAATCTGACCACATGCATCTGGACTGCACATACTCTCTGACAGATAAACATTTTGTATTTTCAAAGACAATGCAACTGAGATAACTAATCAAGGACGTGCCTCGTTTCAACCACCTCCTCAGCCCCAGCTCCCTCCCTATTTTATCCTGCCTTATGGTAAACCACCCCTCTGACTAACCTGCCTGAAACAAACCTGCCTGACAACCTATGACTTAATTCTTGCAACCAATTATATAATAACCAAAATCAACTATGTACCTCCTGCTTGTATATCCCATATAAACTAGACCTAAAGCTGACTTGGGGCTGATGATATGGACTTGGTTTCCCCATTCTGCTAACATAATAATAATCTTCCAATTCCTTGATGCAAAGGGTCTTCCATTTGATTTGATATCAGATTTCTGCAATGTAGAAAGCTGGCTGTTGGATTTGGTGATGTCAGCAGGGGGTCCATCCAGATCCCTGGCTTCTTGATGATGCTAGGAGCTCCATATCTTTCTTCAGAAGGCAGTGGTAGTCTCTGAAGCGGTGGAAGTGGGGAGGGCTGCCAACCCACAGTGGAGCTGCACCTATATTGGAGTGGAGTAAAGGAGAATGGCTGCTAGACACAATCAGGGTGGACACTGAAGCCAGTTGTCAAGTTCGCTGGGTCAGGAGGTGGGGAGAGTTGTAGGGGAGCAAATGAAAGTGGTGTGGAGGTGATAAAAAAAGAATTTGATGCTTCTTGCCTTTTCCACCGACAGCCTTATCATTTTTGCTTAGAGCAAAAATTACTTGGCTGTTCAGGATTTGGTGTACTATTTTTGTATTAATTTAAAGACTTTTATGTCTAGTTATGTGAAGGAAGAATTTTGATAGGGATCGCCTGAAATTTATGGATTACTTTGTGTAAAACAGTCAGGATTAATGCTGCTAATTCATGAATTGTATGGATTTCCATTTTATACTATCTTCCTCAATTTCTTTCTGTATTATTCTGTAATTTTCACTCTAAATCCCTTTTGCCATCTTGATTAGGCTGATTTCTAGGAATTTTACTTTTTAAAATTATTATGAATGGAATTTTTTTCCTGATTTCTTTTTCTTTTTCAGCTAGCTTACTAGTGGTATACAACAAAGGTGTTCATATTTTAATGTAGATTTTATATCCTGTTCAGGGCTTTTGTGCTCCACTTTGAAAGCGTCTTACTAAGATGCAAGGCTACCTTTAGAATATTATCCTCCTACCTCAGCCTTTTCCTTGGTGAATTTTATAGGAGAGGATCATGGACCTGTGAAAGTACTGTTTGGAAAGGTGGCAGCCCAGATTAGCCACGTCCTGAGGGAGATCCTATGTAGGTCACAGTGATACTGCTTTAGAAGGACAGTGGCTTAAACTGTTGGCCTCAGGAACCAGAATCAGGAAGTCTGCCTGCAAGAAATCATGCAACCCTACGGGAATATCAGTTCCTCCCCTCCCATCTCCTCCCCTTAAATACCCTTCCACAGCTCATCACAGAAGCCTCCAGTGCAGGTGTCAAATCAGCCTCCAGTTGCAAAGAAGCCTCTAGTCCAGGTCAGCAAGATGCATCAGCTCTGCTTCTCTGCAGCTCTCCTTGCCCTCCTTGCCACCTCAGTGGTCGGCAACCAAGAGAATGAGACCAGTGTTTCCACTCCAAGTAAATCTACCTTCTGAAAAAAAAAAATCTACCTTCTCCCCTTCTTTCCCTAACTCTCCCTTTCAGTGCAAGAAGCTGAAGAAACAGAAGTAAAGGTTGGGTTGGGTCAAACTCTGTGTTTGGTGGGTTTTTTAGGGTGGCTGTTTTGGGTTTTGTTTTGAGAAACTGGAAAGGTTTAACTCCAAGTCCATTTCATGACTGTAAGTTTGTTGTATCAAACACACTCTAGATGGCACCACTTAATCCTGAATCCCAGCTCTGAGATTGTCATTCTCTTTGGTCTTTGGCTGCACAGTCAGCTCTCTGAACCAGTGTGGCCTTGTTACTGGAATTCTGAGACAAAATCCAAGGACCTGAACAGACAGCCATCAGCTCCATCAATAATACATAATAAAAGAGAGGAACAGTGGTGCAGAGCAAGAAAGGAGTTTGTCCATGCTGGAAAGGACTGATAACAATAGTCAGTATCCATCTTTTGGAGGCTTCCAGAAGCTTAAAGTTTTCCAGAAATGGTTAAAAAAGATGATTGCTGATTTCTTGACATAGCTGACAGCTATGATGTAACTGGTCAATTTATAATCCTATTGGTTGTTTTCTTAAGATTGGATCCATGAGAGCTTGTGAGGGTCTCATCACTTTAGGAAATAATTTATTTGTCATATTGAAATGGAGGTTTCTTCTTGAAAAGGGACAAAATTCTGTCCTGTCCCAGCATAATTGCTCCCGCTTAAGGAGTGACCTCCTCAGGGAGTGGTCTGAAAGGTCTACTTTTCCTGGAATCTAGGGAGATTACAGATTAAGGGCAAGTTTGGAAATTTCTAGGCATGGTTCCAGTGGGAAGCCCTGTGATTGGCTGCCACCTTAACATCTGCAGGCTGCACCACCCTTATTCCCTCTAGGAATTAAGTTTGGTAATTAAGCAGCATCTTGCATAACTTGTTTAGACTGGTCCACTGTTCAGAGATTATGCTTATGAGCCCACACACATGCAGGAAATTTTAAATAAACCTCGGTCTTGCCAGTGTTGCTAAGTTACCTGCTGATGTCTCAGCATCCAAATCCCTCCTTCTCAATACCCTATATATTTGATACTCATTTCTTGAATACAGAGAGATTTAATAGGACTTCCTCAACTTGTCCCCACTGTTTGTGTCTCTTGTTTCCTTTTCTTCTCCCCTCCCTCTCTAGTGTCTCTGTGGACTTACCCGCAGGCCAGGTCAAGTGACCACCCAACGTCGGCCCCTAGAACGGGGGACTTAGTGAGCGACCTTGTTCTGGAACCTACAGTAGAGCAAGTAAAGGAGAATACAGGACCCACGTGGGAGCCTACCACGCAGCTGGACCTCGGTAAGTGAAAAGCGATTATGAGACAAGAAATGAGCCTCCATGAGATTTTTGGTTAACATTTTGAGAAAGGCTTTAAAGGCATGAATGGTAAAAAAAAAAATGCAATTGTCCATCAGGGCTAAACTTACTGGGGACCAAAGCGACTGGCTAGCCTCATGCCCCTCCCCCATACTGAAACAGCTGTATAGCTGTGGCTTCAGCGTGTTTAACTTTCTATACTAGGAAGGAATTAAGAGACCAAATAGAACTTTTAAACAACAGATTAAACTGAAAAAAGAACATCAGGATTTGATAGCTCAATTTGAAAGGCTGAAAATAGCAAAATTTAAAACGTAAAGTGAAACTAACCCCAGAATTTACTGCGGGCTTATTCTGCTCATGACCCCCGTTGAGAGGCATGATTTAAAAATTTCCCCCCCAGGCCTGATCCCATATTAAAGCTAGATGATACAGAGGCTTTCCCTGTGATGGAAATGATGGATGCAGAGAGTGATGTTATTGGAGTCTACTCTGGTTTCAATTTCAAATGGAATAGAGAATTCAAAACAGTGGTTACACAGTAGAAAGACACAGCCACATATACTCTTGCTGTCTTAAATTCTTTGGCTGACGGCTGGATCACACCTACAGATTGGCAAGGATTGACCCAAGCAACTTTATCAAGTGGGGATTATCTTTAATGGAAATCGGAATATATAGAAAATTGCAAAGAGACCTCCAGGCACCATAGGCAAGCCTGCAATGGGTGGGACCTTGAAATGTTAATAGGGGAGGAGGCCAATGCTGACAGAGAGGCCCAAAAACAATTTAAGGGAGATATGAGTTCTTCTCTCATGAGCATTAAGCAAAGGCCAGGGATTTACCTCAATGGCACAAGCACCTGCCAGCCAAGCACAAGGTTGTGAGTTCAGTCCCCAGGGCTGGAGATTTAGCTCAGTGGCACAAGCCCCTGCCTGACAAATGTAAAGCTGTGAGTTCAATCCCTGATACCACTGACATTGAAACTGCTTATCAACAAGGCCTTAAATACAGCCATATGTCATAGCTGGATTACCAATAAATCTTTGGGGTAGAGATCAAATGGGATTAATCATGGGTAGCCCAAATACCATTGTCACTGCTCAAGTGTTAAATAGTGGATATTCACCTGGTAAAACTGTATCCTTCCGAACAAATGGTACATCAGCCCAGATCACAGAGTTGCATGCTGTCACTGCAGCTCTTTCAGCATTTCCCAAAGAGCCCATCAATTTATATACTGACAGCACTTTTATTGCATACAATGTGCTCCTGCTAGAAACAGCTAGCCAAATCAAAAGTGCTTCCAGCACTGGAGAACTGTTTAGTCAAATACAGGTGCTTATTATAAAAAGAAGTTGCCCCTTTTTTTATTGGACATCTATGTGCTCACTCTGGGTTACAAAGACCTCTGGCCAATGATAATCATGCAGCAGACCTGGCTACTCGACCACAAGCTCTCCTTTGTACTTTAGCTAATGTTAGCTCGGGTGATTACGATGACAATGTTACTTCAGCACAAAAGAGTCATCAATTTCACCATCTCAATGCTCAAACCCTCTGTCTTATGCACAAGATCACCAGAGAGCAAGCCAGACAGATAGTAAAAAATTGCCCCTCTTGTGCCACACACCTGCTAGTTCCACACTTTGGGGTTAGTCCTAGAGGACTTATCCCTAATGCATTATGGCAAATGGATGTCACCCACATTCCTGAGTTTAGCAATCTCAAATATGTTCATCTAAATATAGATACCTTTAGTGGTTTCATTCATGCCTCTCTCCAGACTTGAGAAGCTACCAAACATGTTATTAGTCTTATGTTAACTACCTTATGAGTTCTGGGATGCCCACAACAGTTAAAGACTGATAATGGTCCAGGCTACACTAGTTCTGCCTTCGCTCATTTCTGTCAGCATCTTAATATTCATCATATAAAAGGCATACCTTATAACCCTCAAGGTCAAGGCATAGTTGAAAAGGCACATCTCTCCTAAAACTCACTGTTGATAAAAGAAAAAAGAGGAAATGGTACTCCACAAGTGGGAAACCTAAAAATATTCTATCTCATGCCTTATTCATCCTTAATTTTTTAAATTTCGATGCTGCTGGACAGGCACCAGCCATGCATTTTTGGCATACTGAAACACAAAAGCAATTTCCTTCTGTACTATGGAGAGACCCCCTGACTAACTCATGGCATGGTCCAGACTCAGTTGTTACCTGGGGACTAGGATCAGTATGCATTGACTCTAAAGTGATGAAATCTGGGAGATTCTTGCCAGAATGATTGGTTATACAAATAGATCAAATACAACAAATAGAAAATAATGTTACAGATGACTCCAGGGATGAAAAATGTCCCCTGAGAGAATTTTTTGCAAGTTTTATTTTTCAGATGATGGAACCAACAGCCTGGATCCTATATCTTGGGATGATGATGAATAAGTTGATAGCTTTTGTCAAAAAACTGGTGGATGCCATAAAAATCCAACCTATATAGGTCCATTACCACAGGTTTAGAGTGGCTGATAGAGAAAATTACATGGAGCCTGCAAAACTGTATTATAATAATGCTTTGTGAAAGCATGCTGCAAGATCCATTTCTCTTGCCTTGGTGCGATAGACTGGATAGCTAGAGATGGGCAACTGGGCCTCACACGGGATGCCAACTTCCACCTAAGACAGGAACTGGGCCTCTCGCTGCTCTGCCTTCCAATGACGGGTAAGCCTAGGTTGGCCTCCCTGTGGAAGCACCTTGACCCAAGACAGGCACAATCTCCTCAAGGATGCAGCGTCTTATATGCCTTTTGTATTTTAAAATAAAGAGGGACCTGTGGGAAGCCCTGTAATAGGCTGCCACCTTAACATCTGCAGGCCCAACCACCTTAATTCCTCTAGGAATTAAGTTTGGTAGTTAAGCAGCACGTTGCATAACTTGTTTATCCTGGTTCATTGCTCAGGGATTATACCTGTGAGCCTGCATGCATGGGAAATTTGAACTGACCTATAAACCTTGGTCTTGCCACTGTGCCAAGTTACCTGCTGATGTCTCAGCATCCAAATCCCTCCTCCTCAATACCCTATGTATTTGATACTCATTCCTTGAGTAAAGAGACTTGATTGGACTTCCTCAGCTTGTCTCCACTCTTTGTGTATGTTGTTTCCTTTTCATCCCCACTCCCCATCTAGGGTGTCCAAGGACTTACCCACAGATCAGGTCAGGTTCCAGGAGATCTCAATGTGGATTTTGTGAAAGCAGGCAATTGGGTGTCCCTGAAAATCCTGAAATGTATTTTGATTATTCTCATCTTAGTGTGCCTAATCTTAGAAGGGAATGTAATAGAATAGGTCAATTTAGGGTTAATAAATCTCATATTATAGATAATTAACATGCATTCAGGCAGAGCTGAGCAGACATTTGATCCTACATTTTAAGGTAATCAGGAAGACATTTGAGAATGACGGCAGAGATACCAAACTTTATTGATTCAGTTGGCCATTGCTCATCAGCATGTCTAACCTCTGGGTCCCTGATACAATATAGTGAAAAATAAACCTTTTGTCTTTGTCTCAATCAGTGGAATGGCATTCATGGAATTTGGACATTTCCTGCTATGTGTGTGCCTATGAGATGCTGTAGGCACTGGGGCAAGAGGCAGCACCTATTACCAAACACATGAATCAGATGATTGGTGGGCTTGAGTTTCCTTCCTACCCTCTACCCTCTGGGAGGGGAATAGATCACTGAGAGAGAGTTAACACTCTAATGGTTGAACACTGCTATGTATGTAATAAAACCTCAATGAAAACCCTAATGGTGGGTTTGGGGTACTTCCATACTGGTGAACATGTAGGTGAGTAGAAAGCAAGCACACCCAAAATAAGACATGGGTCACCCCCTGCTTGTCCTTCCCTATGCATCTGTTCAATCAATTCCCATGTAATTTTGCAGAAACATTAGTTTCTTCTTTATTTATTTTCTATTAATTAATTAAATTTATTTATTTTTACAGTATTGAAGATTAAACCTAGCCTTTGTACTAAGCTATGTCATCAGATTTTTTTTTCATTTTTTTCTTATTTTGGAACAAGGTCTAGGTTGTCCAGGCTGGACTCTGACTTGTGATCCTCCTGCCTTTGCATTCTAGATGCTGGGATCACGTGCATGGACCATTACATCAGGCTCAGATTGCCTTCTTGAGTTCTGAGACTCATTCAGGAGAATTCTCAAAGATGGGTAGTTGAATCCCAACGTTTATATAGCCAAGGCATTAGAATTTGGAATCTGCTCTGAGACAGATGGCTCAGAGTGATTCATTTTCCTACCTCAACCCACACAACCAGTGAAAGTTACCAATCACACATTATAGAACTTGTAGTTTCAAGATTTCCATAATAGTTCTTGAGCAATAAGTTTAGCTGGGCAGGGGTTGTAAAGAAGGGTTGTTGTGAGAACACCGAGGATGGGGCTCTGGGCTCTGCACCCACAGACCTAACAGATTTCACTGAAAAGTGAAGTCTGCTGCTACAAAGGACTGACAGTCACATTCTAACACATATTTCAGTCTTTACTGAAGTAAGATGTCCCCAGACAACATACTTCTCTTTTAATCCACAATATACTGCAACATTCTTGTGCAATGTATTAATTTGCAAAATTACAATGCTTTGCATAATAAATCTTTCCTTATTTTTGAAATATAAAAGGAACCCACAAATTTTGTAAGGAGTAAAATAAAATAATGATATATAAAGAAGCTTTTAAGACTCACCACCAATATGCCATTTTTCTGTTGTCTTCAACACAGCCAACAATAACAAGTTCCATCAATGCCATTCCACTGATTGAGATAAAGACAAAATGTTTTCTCCCTTGTATTCTTCCATGACATCATGACTGGCTACAGAAGGTTTTTTAAATAATGACAACTTGCAAAGATGCAAAACAGAAAACAGGACGTTGGATATTAAGCATTTATGTATCCATTATTCAAAAACAACAATTGTTGACCTATGGAGATTAGTATATATATGAAACTTCCACCTGTATAATTTCATACATATATATATATATATATATATACAAATAAACAAGCAAACTATGTATTTAGTTATACTATATATATAAACAAACAAAAACATTATTATTTGTTTGAGACAGGGTCTTGCTGTGTAATTCAAGCTGAGCTTGAACTCACTCTGTAGATCAGGCTGCTCTCGACCTTGCAACAATTCTCCTGTCTCAGCCTCTGGGCTGCTGGGATTACAGATTTGCACCAGTGGACTTTTTTTTAATATCTGGTATTTCCTAAAATCAAATCTCAGGCATCGTCCAATTAATGAGTGCATAAAAACTTCAAGGGCGTGCATAAAATTTTTAACATTTTCACCATATAATGGTACACTTCACAAAATTAATGTAATGTCCAGAAACAAGCTATCAAATGGAGTTTTGTACTTTCAGCTCCTGCCCACTGTTCACCAGATACATTGTTTGAGTTCGTTTTTTGCCATGTGGATGGCCCTGCATGACCATTTCCCTAGTTCAATGCAGACTCTCTGCTGTCCCTGCAGTCCAGCGGCCTGCCTTCTGCCTGGAGCGTTCCTTCATGGGTCCCTGCAGGATTCTGTTGATCAGATACTACTACAATGCCCACTCCGGACGCTGTGAAGCCTTTTTATATGGTGGCTGCAGAGAAAAGCAGAACAACTTTGAGACCAAGGAAGAGTGCATGAGGGTCTGTGGACAGAGTCCCAAGGTGCTGACTACTACTCAAAGTACTGGAACACAAGGTGAGGATTATTTTTGTCAATCTATGAACTTGGGAGGTTTTACAGTCTTCTCATGTCCTCTTAAATTTTTTTCATCCCTGTGTAATTTTCAGTCAATGTCTTTTATCTTCTTGACCAGACTGATTTCTAGGATTATAATTTTTAAAAAAAGCTATTGCAAACGGAAATTGCCACCTAGCTTGTACATAAAAAATCTATCAACTTTTAATGTTGATTTTGGATCCTTCCCTTCCTCATTGTAGTTTGATTGAGTTTTACTGAGTTACCCAGTCTGGCCTCAAAATGCCATTCTTCTAGAAGTCTTCTAGCAGCCTTCTAGCCTCTTCCATGGCCAGTCTCATTGGACAGGACACTGGGGCTATGGAGACACTAGTTGGAAAGGCAGCAGCTCATCCCAGATTGACCAAGTCAGAATCCATATTTGAAGGAGCTCCAGGAAGCTCGCAGTGTTACTGTTTGGGCAGCGCTGTTGCTGAGACTTGGCTCAGGCAGCAGATCAGGAAGCCTGAGCAAGTGGGAAGATCACACAACCCTTAGATGGATATCGGCTCCTTCCTGTCTTGTGTCTCATCCTTTTCCACCAGTCAGCTTGGATATGATATGTTCTACCAGTCTCAGGTTCCATCGAAATCTCCAGTTAATTCAAATAGATGTGCTGACTCCACCTCTATGTGGCTCTATTTCTCCTCACTGTCACTTGGGTGGCTTGTACAGGGGACTTAGTGAGCTGGGTCATCCTGCTTCTCCTCTCCTCTGTGCTCAATAGGTGAGTCTTTGCAGAGAAGACTCTGTCTTCTCTGTTTGGGTTGAAGTTTGGGTTGAAGCAAACCTCTCTGTCTCTCGAGCTTTCCTCGGGAGTTAAGGAGTTTTACCTCCAGGAATATTTCTTGATTTTATTACAATATTAGTATACCACACATTCAGCAGCAGCTATGTCATGCCTTGGACCCCAACTTGGGAACTCTTTTATTCCTGCTCCTTGCCCATCCATGGCCTCCAGCCCCTCTCTATCCCACTGTGGTATTGTTGCTGGAATTCAGGAGCAAAATCCAGGGGTCCAGGGATTTCAAGGAGCAGGCTCAGCCCTTTGCTCCCTGAGGCCAATCAAGTAAAGGTGCACATAGTGAGTTCAAGGCCAGTCTGAACTACATAGTGAGACCCTGTCTTGAAAAAACACAAAACAAAACAAACTCAAATGCTTAGACAATCCATCTTGGTTTAAACCACCTCATTGGGTGGAGTTTCTAGCAAGCAGGTGGGTGCACACTATCCCCAGAGCCCAGCTTATTTGGGACTATTTTTTTTTTTTTTGTCTTTTTCATTTTTATTGGTACCGGGGATCAAACTCACGACCGCCTGCTTGCAAGGCAGGAGCTTATGCCGCTGAGCTAAATCCCCAGTCCCCCTATTTGGGACTCTTGCACTGTCCGGGTGCAGAGTAAGGGCTGGGCAGATCTGGGGCACCTGCAGCCACCTCCCCATGTGCCTAGAGGACTGTGGATTTCTTAGCAAGCAGATGAGCATCATCAGATCCAGAGGCCCCGTGTCCTTCGGTAAGTTCCCAGTGCACTCTGCCCCAAGCCCAGACTGTTCAGGACCCTCCAGGCTTCCGGGTGCAGTGAAGTGGCTAAGTGGGCCCCAGGCGCCTACATCTGCCTCCCTATTCCAGCTGTGCTCAGAGAACTGTGGAGTTTCGAGCAAGCAGGCGGGCGCACAGTGTCCTTGGAGCCCAGCTTATCTGGAACTTCGGAGTTCTAAACAGGCAGAAGAAGGCCACTGATTCCAGAGGCCCAGCGGTCTGGGGGAACTGGTGCCAGAGTCCCAGGAGCTGTGAACATAGAAAGTGGATTTCCAACAGATCCTGAGGAAGCTTTCGAATAACACTGGAAACACAGAAATATAGGAAAATGACAAAACAAAAGACCAAATTACAACCTCAAACCTCCAGCCCATCTCAAGGATCCCTAGGAGTGATGTATATAGAAGAAAATATATGCCATTCACCTCAGATATCGGACATAATAGCTACTGAAATAAACAAGCAACTCTAGGAAGCGTTAAAGGAATTCAAACTCGAAATAATCTCCCAGGTAAGCGAAGAAATGATAAAAGAAATGAAAGAGATGCTAAATATATCTAAAGAAAGCACAGTTTAAAAATTGGAGGAACTAAACAAAAAGATAGAATCCTTAGATGAGCAATATAAGAAACAAACAGAATACATAAAGCAGATGCACATGGATATACAGGAAATAAAAAACTCCACTGAAAGCTATAAAAACCACCTCAATGAAAGCGAAGATAGAATTTCAGACCTTGAAGACAGGATTGCAGCTAGTGAACAGGAAAAGAAAGATCTTTAAAAAATAACAAGGAATCATTAAATAACAATTCAACAACTGCAAGATGATGCAAAGAAAAACAACATAAGATCAAGAGGGATTAATGAAAAAGAAGGGGACAACACAAAGGATGTCAAGTGGATATTTAGAGAAGTAATAGCTGAAAATTTCCCAAGCATGAGATCAGAAACTTACAGGTTCAGGTTCAGTGAAGCCTATAGAACTCCAAATAGTCATAACCAAATAAAACTACACCCAGACATATAATAATCACCATCCCACAAATGCAACACAAGAATAGATTGTTAAAAGCTGTCAGAGAGTAAAGACAGACCACTTATAAAGGAAAACCTATCAGAATCACAGCAGACTTCTCAGCACAAACAATAAAGTCAAGAAGAGCATGGTGTGAAGTATTCCAGATCCTAAAGCAAAATGATTTCCAACCTAGACAGATGTACCCTGCAAAACTATCACTCAAAATCGATGGTGAAATACGATACTTCCATGACAAAGAACAGCTGAAGAACTTCATGAACACCAAGCCAACCCTGCAAAAAATATTGAGAGACAATTTAGATACACAAAGGAAAAAAACCACTAAGCAAAGCAGATAATTAAACAGAACAGAAAGATAACAGCAGAGAGACAACATGTCAACAATAAACCAGCATTTAACAGTTATAACCATTGATGTAAATGGTCTCAATGCACCAATGAAAAGAAACAGACTAGCAGAATGGATCAAGAATCAAAATCCAACCAATGCTGTTTATAGGAAACCCATCTAACCCAGAAGGATACTCACAGACTGAAAGTCAAAGGATGGAAAATAATACTTCATGCAACAGGAATCCAAAAAAAAGCAGGAGTAGCTATTCTGTTTGTAGACAACATGAACTTTAAACCAACAAGATCATAAAGGACAAAGAAGGTCACTACATACTCCTGGGGGAAAACTCCAAGAAGAAGAGATAATTATCTTAAATATATATGCACCAAACTCCAGAGCACCCAGTTATATAAAACAACTATTAACACAACTGAAAACTCAAATTATCAGTAGCACAATTGTAACAGGAGACCTTAACATACCATTGACACCAAGGGACAGATCAACCAGACAGAAAATGAGCAAAGAAATAACAGAACTGAATCACACCTGTAAACAAATGGACTTAATAGACATATACAGAATGTTCCACTCAACAACTTCAGAATACACATTCTTCTCAGCAGTACATAGGTCATTTTCTAAAATATACCATATACTAGCTCACAGAACATATTTAAACAAATGCAAAAGAGTGGAAATATTCCCTTGCATGTTATCAGATCATAGTGCTTTGAAATTAGAAATTAATGATAAAAGATACTGCAAAAATCCCACAAACACATGGAAACTGAATAACACACTCTTGAGTAATCAGTGGGTCACAGAGGAAATTAAAGAAGAAATCAAGAATACCTACAAGAAAATGAAAATACAGATACAACTTACCACAATCTGTGGGACGCAATGAAAGCCATCCTCAGAGGAAAATTTATTGCACTGAGTTCCCACATCAGGAAAACAGAACGAATACAAATAAGTAACCTGATGCTACACCTCAAACAGCTAGAAAAAGAAGAGCAAGTCAAGCCCAAAGCCAAAAGAAGGAGGAAATTATAAAAATCAGAGCATAAATCAATGCAATAGAGACTAAGAAAACAATCCAAAAAATCAACGAATGAAAGAGTTGGTTCTTTGAAAGAATAAATAAAATCGATAAGCCCCTAGCCAACCTTATTTAAAAAAGGGAAGAAAAAGCACAAATTCATGCAATAAGAAATGAAAAAGGTGAAATCACTACAGACTCTACAGAAATACAGAAGATCATCAACACCTATTTTGAAAACCTCTACTCTCAAAGTTTGATAACACAGAAGAAATAGACAGATTCCTAGAAACACATGAAGTACCAAAGCTAGATCAAGATGATTTAAAACTGCTGAATAACCCAATCTCTATTAATGAAATTGAAAATCTAATTAAGTCCTTGCCTACAAAGATGAGTCTAGGCCCAGATGGATTCACTGCAGAATTCTACAAGAAATACAAAGAAGACTTAATGCTGACACTCCTCAAATTATTCAATGAAATTGAAAGGGAAGCAATCCTTCCTAAATCATTCCTGGAAGCAAATATTACTCTAGTACCAAAACCTGAGAAAGACCCAACTAAAAAAGAGAACTATAGACCAATCTCCCTAATGAACACAGATACAAAAATCCTCAATAAAATATTGGCAAATAGGATTCAGCAAATCATCAAAAAGATTATACACCATGAACAAGTGGGATTCACCCTAGGAATGCAAGGATGGTTCAACATATGTAAATCAATAAAGTTAATCCACCATATTAATAAAGCCAAAAGTAAGAATCACATGATCATTTCTATAGATGCAGAAAAAGCCTTTGATAAGGTCCAACATTCATTCATGATAAGAACTTTACAGAAAATTGGAATAGATGGTCTTTACCTCAATATAATAAAGGCCATTTATGACAAACCAACAGCCAGCATCATGCTAAATGGCCAAAAATTGAAAGCCTTTACTTTAAAATCAGGCACAAGACAAGGATATCCTTTATCACTATATTAATTATCCTATTTAATACTGGCCAGAGCCAGTAGTAAATGGAATACTGGAACTACTGGCCAGAGCAATTAGACAAGAGAGAGAAATAAAAGGGGTAAAGATAGGAAAATAAGTTAAATTATCTTTGTTTCCAGATGACATGATACTTGTTATGGTTTGAAAATTGGTGGTCAACTTAACGCCAGCTGGATTACATCAGCATGCATTGAGAGAAGATCCTCCACCTGAGGAGGGTTGCCAGGATAAATAGTTGGAGAAGAAGAGAGGTGTATGGAGGGATTGAGGTGTGAAGGAGGCATTGTGTGTTCTCCTACGAGTTGCTGTCTGAGATGTTGGTTCTCCTGGAGAAGCTTTGGTCTTTACATCGAGCATTGCTTCCTGGCTCCGGAGGGGAAGACATGTGCTGCCTGGTCTCCAGGGTGAACTCTTCACGCTGCTTCCTGGCCTGTATCCGACTGTGCTTGTGGTCGGAGGAGCTCGGGGCCTCAATGTCGCTGAGGACAGCTGTGGTTCCTTTCAGGACAGTCCCGCTCTTTGTTATGAGTGTGACTTCTAGGCTCCAGTGTAGAACCCTCATCCCACTAGCACAGCTCCTTCATCCTGCTGGCATAGACTTTCTGGCTTCCACTGTTGCCCCTTGGGTTTTCCCGGCACGAATCCATAAAAGAGACTGGCGTGAGTCTTTCTTGTGGGCTCTGGACTTCCAGTTGGACTCGTGGAGGCGTTGTCCTGAGTTCTGGGTTTTTATCTGAACTCATGTGGGACATTGCTGTGGGGTTAAACTCTTGACTAATTAATCTATGTCGTTGGTGTTGCGGATAGATTTCCTGCATTCTACTGTGTTAACTTCTGGTGACCATTAAAAAATATAAATTCCATGTCCTGATCTGAATTGTTCTGTGTACAACCCCTGAATACAACAATACTCTACATAGAAGACCGTCTAAACTCCATTGAAAGATGCTTAGATATAATAAATAAATTCAGTAATGTAGCTGGATACAAAATCAATACTCAGAAATCAATAGCATTCCTATACACTAACAACAAAATCACAGAGAGGGAAATAAGAGAAACCACATTCTTCAGACTAGTAAGCAAAAAAATGAAATATTTAGGAATTACTCTTACAAAAGTGAAAGACCTATATAAATTATAATACACTGAAAAAAGAAATTGAAGATGATCTCAGAAAATGGAAAGACATTCCTTGCTCATGGATAGGAAGAACAAACATTGTGAAAATGGCCATTCTCCCAAAACTGTTATACAGATTCAATGCAATCCCAAAAAAATACCATAACATACATTATAAATCTAGAGAAATATCTCCTAAATTTCATCTGGAACCAGAAGAGACCTAGAATAGCAAAGGCAATTCTAAGCAGAAAAGGCAAGGCAGGAGGTATCACAATCGCTGACTTGAAGTTATACTACAAAGCAACAGTAGTAAAATCAACATGGTACTGGAATCAAAACAGAGCCGAAGATCAATGGAATAGATTAGAAGATACAACCGCAACTACAAACACACTCAACCACCTTATCGTTGATAAAGGAGCCAAGCAGGTTCACTGGAAGAATGACAGTCTCGTTAATAAATGGTGTTGGAAAACTGGCTCTCCATTTGCCGAAAACTCAAGCTAGACCCATGCCTATGACTGTGTACTAAATTAAAATCTAAATGGATCAAAGATCTGAATATTAAAACAGAAACACTAAATCTGTTGGAAGACAAATTGGGTAGAAACCTTGAAGACATAGGGGTAGGTAGAGAATTCATGAACAGGACTCAAACCACACGGAAAATACTTCCCAGAATCAATAACTGGGACCACCTCTTATTAAAAAATTTCTGCATGTCAAAAGAAATCTCCAGCACAGTGAAAAGAAAACCCACATACTGGGAAAAGATCTTAGTGAACTCCCCCTCACACAAGGGACTTTTGTCTAAAACATATAAAGAATTTAAAAAACTCAGACCCCCAAATTTTTTTTAAAATTTTATTTAAAAGGAAAAAGAGAAAAAACAAAACAAAAATTGTTCTGCAAAGTTATGGCACTTTACTTTTTTGCAAACTCAAGCTGAGTCCTACCAGTTTTAGGAAGGAATCCCATGACAGCAATCCCAAGAGGCAGCTACCTCTTGATAGTTAGTCAAAGCTACACAAAACCTGGGTCACCCTTCGCTGTTAAAGCTTATTTTTTCTTTATGAGCTTGGCATCTGAATTTTTTTTATATAAAGAGAAAAAAAAACAAAGCAGTAAAAGAGCACAAGTAATACAGAATTTCAAGAAAAAATATACAGTAAGAAATCACTAGTTAATAGATTATATATTGTCATCTTAGAAACAGTTGTCCAAATTACAAAATTAAAGCGTAAAAAAGTGGACATTCATACAGTGCGATTGCAGACAGTTCTGTTCAATGATGCAACAAAACTCAGTAATATGGTTTTCTATCCTACAAACTTAAATATACATGGAGTTACATCCTTTAGGCCACTTTCTTTTCCTCTCTTTTTTTACAATAACAATTACACTTTTTGGGTTTTATTACTCACACAGTTCTTATAACTTTTTTTCCTAAAGAGAAAAAAAAATCAAATGTGACAAAGCAAAACAGAGTCAGTGAGAACAGAAGGATGGACATAGTACATGATGCAAAAACTGAATACCAGGTGATCAAAGATGGTTACAAGTATGCCTCTTGCTATCTTGAAAAGAGTTGCCTATATCATCAGGTATAATAGAATTGAACAAAATAGTACAGAACAAGACCAACAAAACCTATATTGGAGACCTTACAGAACTTCAAAAGAAGAAAATAGTCAAATAGTCAGAAAATAGTCAGTATAATGGGCATCATACTAAATATTATTACCTTCACAGTGGTTGCCTATACCCTCAAACTTGATACTATCAAACAAAACAGAATGTAGTAAAATCAGTCAGAACAATATGGGGAGAGCCATACTGAGGTTCAAATCAGGTTAATAGAAAAACAAAATATTATTATAATATATCCTGCTATTTTTTAATTTAGTTTTCCCTTTATTAAAAAAATAAGAAAAAATAAGTTAATTTTTTAAAGGAAAAAAAGGAGGAGATTGAGATAAAAGAGGACATAGTAAAAGAACAACACAGGTCAAAACCAAACAATTTAAGCATCATTGTGTTTCACCACCAGATAACCTGACATAAGAGTAGTCCCCATAGTATCTCTTTCCTTAAAATATTTGAGTATAACTTCATATACTATAGCATCAAACATATCAAGACAGTGTGAAGCCATTCAAGAGAATGAAAGAATTACAGGGTATTTAGAACCAGCTATCAGAAAATGAACAACGGTTTCTATATTATCTCTTTGTCTATAAAATTTTTGTTTACACAATCGCATATAGTAAAATATAGTAAAATACAAAATGTTAAAACCAATGAAAACAAATGAACAACAGCTTGATGGGACTTCAAAACAGGATGGTATTAAATCCGCACCATCTATTATGATGTCTTGTTTTCTTCAAAATAGCTATAGGTACTATCACAGACAATGAAATTGAACAAAGCAGATTAAAACCATTCCAATTAATGAGTGAAAAAATTATATGGCTTCATACCGATATGATTCAAAATCATAACTACCATATAATTTTATGTATTCTTATCATTTCTTATGCTAGGGAAACTATTCTATATTTACACATGTGAATTTGATTTATTTCACTTATGAGAATGGTCTCAAGCTGCGTCCATTTATGTATAAATATCTCTATGTGACCCTACTTAATAGCTGAATAGTACCCCATTGTATAAAAATACCAAACTTTTTTATCCATTCCTGTTTCTGAAGCCTTAGATTGTTTCCAAGATCTGACTATGACAAAGTGTATTGCTATAATAATGTGTGCACAAATATCACCGTAGTATGATGTTTTCAGTTCTTCTGAGAATATGGTAGTTGAATAGCTGGATCTAATGGGACTTCCAATCCCAGGTATTTGAGGAACATCCAGATTTACCTCCCCAGTGGTTGCACCAGGCTATACTCCCATCAACAGTGCAGGAGAGTTCCTTTTTCCCCACTGCCTCTCTAGCATTTGTGGTTGGTAGTTTTCTTGATCCTGGCCATTCTTTCAGGAGTGAAATGAAATCTCAGGGTGGTTTTAATTTGCATTTCTCTAATGACTAATGATCATGAAGATTTTTTCATGTATTTATTTGCCATTTGTATTTCCTTATCTGAGAATTGTGTATTTATCTCAGATGCCCTTTTTTGGATTGGGTCTTTGAATTTCGGTGGTCTGATTTTTTTTCAAATTTTTATATGTTTTACACCGAAGTCTATTGTCTGAGGGAAAGTTCACTAAGATTTTATTTTCCCAGTTTGAGGGTTTTCTTTTCACTATGCTGGAGATTTCTTTTGACATGCAGAAACATTTTAATAAGATGTGATCCCAGTTATTGATTCTGGAAAGTATTTCCCGTGCGGTTTGAGTCCTGTTCATGAATTCTCTACCTACTCCGGTGTCTTCAAGGTTTTTACCCAATTTGTGTTCCAATAAATTTAATGTTTCTGTTTTATAATGCAGATATTTGATCCATTTAGATTTCAATTTAGTACATGGTGATAGGCATGGGTCCAGTTTTAGTTTTCAGCATATAGAGAGCCAGCTTTTCCAACACCATTTATTAAGGAGACTTTCATTCTTCCAGTGAACATGTTTGGCTCGTTTATCAAAGAAATGTGGCTGAGTTTGTTTCTAGTTGTGGTTGTATCTTCTAATCTATTCCATTGATCTGTAGCTCTGTTTTTATTTCACTACCATGTTGATTTTATCACAGTAGATTTGTAGTATAACTTCAAGTCAGGGATTGTGATGCCTCCTGCCTTGGGTTGCTGCTTAGAATTGCCGTTGCTATTCAAGTCTCTTGCAGTTCCAGATGAATTTTAGCAGTGGTTTCTCTAGATCTATGAGGTATATTGATGGTATTTTCATTGGGATTGCATAGAATCTGTTATAACAGTTTTGGGAGAATGGCCATATTCACAATATTTATTCTTCCTATCCATGAACAAGGGATGTCTTTCCATTCTATGAAATCCTCTTCCATTTTTCTTTCAATTATAATTTTCCCTGTGTAGATCTTTTACTTCTTTCATGAGATTAATTCCTATGTATGTCATTTTTTTTGGATGCTAGTGTGAAGAGTGTGGCTTCTCTTATTTGTCTCTCAGGGAGTTTGTTGTTAGTGTATAGGAATGTTACTGATTTTTGAGTATTTACTTTGTATCCAGCTGCATTGGTGAATTTATTTATTATATCTATGTATTTTGGGGGGTCTTCTATGTAGAGTATCATATCCTCAGCAAATAATGATAATTTAACTTCCTCTTTTCCTGTCTTTACTCTTTTTATTTCTCTCTCTTGTCTAATTGCTCTGGCTATTTCCAGTACTACATTGAATAGGATGGTGATAACGGTCGTCCTTGTCTTGTGCCTGATTTTAAGGTAAAGGCCTTCAGGTTTTGGCCATTTAATATGATTCTGGCTTTGATTTGACATAGATGGCCCTTATCATATTGAAGTAAAGACCATCTATTCCAATTTCCTGTTTCTTATCATGAATGAGTGTTAGACCTTATCAAAACTTTTTCTGCATCTATAGAAAAGATCTTCTGATTCTTACTTTTAGCTCTATTGATGTGGTAGATTACATTTATTAATTTACGTATGTTGAACCATCCCTACATGCCTGGATGGAAACTTGCTTGTTCATGGCATATAATCTTGATGATTTGCTGCATCCTGTTTCCCAATATTTTATTTTGGATTTTTGCGTCTATGTTCATTAGGGAGATTGGCCTGTAGTTCTCTTTTTCAGTTGGGTCTTTCTCAGGTTTTGGTAATAGAGTAAATATTTGCTTCCAGGAATGACTTAGGAAGAATTGGTTCCCTTTTGATTTCATTGAAGAGTTTGAGGAGTGTCGGCATTAAGTCTTCTTTTATTTCTTGTAGAATTTCCACAGTGAATCTGTCTGGGCTGGGCTCCTCTTTGTAGGTAAGGACTTAATTATAGTTTCAGTTTCATTAATAGAAATCGAATTATTCAGCAGTTTTACATATTCTTGACCCAGCTTTGGTACTTCATATGTTTTTAGGCATCTGTCCATTTCGTCTGTGTTATCGAACCTATGAAAGTAGAGGTTTTAGAAATAAATGTTGATGATCTTCTGTATTTCCACAGAGTCTCTAGTGATTTCACCTTTTTCATTCTTTATTGCATGAATTTGAGCTTTTTCTTTCCTTTTTTAAGTAAGGTTGGGAGCTTATCAATTTTATTTACTCTTTCAAAGAACCAACTCTTTGATTCATTGATTCTTTGGATTGCTTTCTTAGTCTTTATTGTGTTAATTTCTGGTCTGATTTTTATAATTTCCTCCCTCCTTTTGGCTTTGGGCTTGACTTGCTGTTTACTTTCTAGATGTTTGAGCTGTAGCATCAGGTTGTTTATTTGTGTTTGTTCTGTTTTCCTGATGTGAGAATGCAGTGCAATGCATTTTCCTGTGAGTACCACTTTCATTGCATCCCACAGATTCTAGTAAGCTGTATTTGTATTTTCATTTTCTGGTAAGTATTGTTTGATTTTTTCTTTAATTTCCCCTATCACCCACTAATTTCCCCTAAGACTATATGCTCAAGAGTGTATCATTCAATTTCCATGTGTTTGTGTGGTTTTTTCAGTTTCTTTAATGATTAATTTCTAGTTTCATGGCACTCTGACCTGATAACATGCGTGGGATAATTTAAAGTCTTTTGCTTTTACTTAAGTATGTTCTGTGGGCTAGTATATGATCTGTATTAGAGACTGTCCCATGTACTGCTGAGAAGTACATATACTGTGATATTGTTGGACACAACACTCTGTATATGTCTATCACGTCCCATTTGTTCACAGGTGTGACTCATTTCTCTTATTCCTTTGTTGATCTTCTGTTTGATTTATCTGTCTCTTGGTGTCAATGGTGTGTTAGGGTCTCCTGTTATAATTCTGTTATTGCCTTTTTGATTTTTCATTTCTGTTAATACTTGCTTTGTATAGCTGGGTGTTCTGGAATTTGGCGCATTTATGTTTTAGGTTGTTATTTCTTCCTCTTGAAGTTTTCCTGTAACAAGTGTTTAATGACCTTCTTTATGCCTTTGGCTCATTCTTGCTTTGAAGTTCACATTATCTGCAAACAGTATAACTATCCCCGCTTTGTTGGGGGGGTTCCTGTTGCATAAAGAATTGTTTTCCATACTTTGACCATTTGTCTATGAGTTTCGTTTTGGATTAGATGGGTTGCTTTTAATCAGCATTTGATGGGATATTGTTTCTGGATCCATTCTGACAGTCTTTTTCTTTTAGTTGGTAAATCGAGACCATTTACGTTAACGGCTATAACTGTTATACACTGGCTTATTGTTGACATTTTATCTTTCTGCTGTTGCATTTTCATCCTTTAATTATGTTTCATTTTCTGCCTTGCTGATTGTTTTTTTTCCTCTGTGTATCTAGACTGTCTTTCAGTATTCTTTAGGATTGGTTTGCTGATCATGAAGTTCTTCAGCTGTTCTTTGTCATGGAAGTATCTTATTTGTCCGTCTATTTTGAAGGACAGTTTTGCAGGGTACATCACTAGGTTGGAAGTCATTTTTTTTTAGGATCTGAAATAATTCACTCCATGCTCTTCTTAACTTCATTGTTTGTGTTAAGAAGTCTGCCCTGTTTCTGATAGGATTTCTTTATAGGCGATCTGTCTTTTCTCTAACAGCTTTTAATATTGTCTTTTTATTTTGGATTTCTGGGATGGTGATTATTACATGTCTGCATGTAGCTTTATTTTGGTAATGACTATTTGGAGTTCTGTATGCTTCACTAATCCACATGTCAGTTTCCATTTTCGTGTTTGGGAAATTTTCAGCTATTACTTCTGCAAATAGTCTCTTGATATCATTTGTTTTGTCCCCCTGTTTTTCATTTATCAGTACCAATCTTAGGTTGGTTTTTTTTGTTTTTGTTTTTGTTTTTGTTTTTTTTGCATCATCTTGCAGCTGTTGAATTGTTACTTCCTGATTCCTTGTTACTCTTAAAAGATCTTGACTTTCCTGTTCACTAGCTGCAATCTTGTCTTCCAGGTCTGAAATTCTATCTTCACTTTTGTCAAGGCGGTTTTGACAACTTTCAATGGAATTTTTGATTTCCTGTATATCTCTTTGAATCTGCTTCATGTATTCTGTTTGTATCTTATATTATTCATGCAGGGATACTATCTTTTTGCTTTGTTCCTCAATTTTTTAACTGTGTCTTCTTTAGATGTGTTCAGCATTTCTTTCATTACTTTTAGCATTTCCTCTTTTACCTGGGAGATTATTTCTAATTTGAAATCCGTTCAAGCTTCCCAGAGTTGCTTCTTTGTTTCAGTTGCTATTGTTTCGGGTGCATGGCATACATTTGCTTCTACTAACATGGCTCCTGGGCTTTCTTGGGACGGGCTGAAGGTTTGAGCTTGCATTTTGGTGTTTCATTTTGTCTTTTTTATCTATTTCTGTGTTTCAAGAGATGTCCCAAGTCTTTCCCTGGGTGTGTTGGAAATCGCCTCCTATGCCCTCAGCTCCTGGGACTGAATGGAGGTTGCTAAGCGTGGTCCAGTCTAGCTCACCAGGACCTCCTGTGCCAACTCCTGTGCTCCAGCAATCTGGGCAGGTTCCTAACCACTGTGAGTGACGGGCCAAAGCTCTGCCTGGGCAAGCACTGATGTGCTGGAACTCACTTCACATGCCCTAGACCCCCTGATTGACACAGCTGTTCATGGTCTCCTTTGGCCCACAGTACCTCCCAGGCCTAGTTTAGTGTGGCTGGAAGCTGGGCACATCCTTGATCACTGTGAGCAATGATCTTAATTGCTCTTGGGGCCATGCGGGGTTGCGGAACTCCAGCATCTCCAGTTCCCAGGTTTGAGAAAAGTTCTCTTGTGCATGGCCCAACCAGGCTTGGAACCCTGCAGAGGCCAGTCTAGTGTGGCTAGAAGCTGGGCTGGCCAGTTTTTCTCTTTTTTAACTTGATTATTTTTATTTCTTAGAACATTTTTCTAGTTCATGGTATTGCAGTCCTTGTGGTGAGTTGGTACATGTACATAATGCATCTCAACCCCTTTTTTTCATCTGCTTTCCCTTCTTTCCCTCACCCTCTACCCATATCTTGATTACTTTTCTACACATTACAGTATGTAAGGTTTACATTCCATGTACAGGGTTAGTACATGTGCATAACAAATAATACATATTAATTCCTTTTTAATCTCTTTTCCCTTCCTTCCTTCCCCTTTCTATCATTTGTAGATCTCCTTCCTTTTTTGTGTGTGTTTTTGATACATCATGTTTACTTTCCTGTGTGGCACTGACACATGTACGTGATGCATGTAAACTGCTGTTGTTGATCTCAGTCTCCACTGCATATCAGGACAAAAGCAAAATGAAGACAAATTTTCTACCAGAGAACAACACACATGGTCTGGGTTCCAAATGTGAATGGAGTCCTTGTTCTCAGTAGAAACTTCTTGAAGTTGGCGTTTTCCATCTAGATTTCTATTAGCGTTCTGATGTCCTGAGCTCAAATTTAAAGTGCCCATCAACTTTGGCTCATAGCATTCTAGGGCTGCTTCAACCAGCATCTCCAAACCTTTCCAAATGCCTCTCTTGAACCAGTCCCAAAGGCTTCTGAACCACATGGTCATGGATTATCTCAGCAATAATCCCACGTCTCAGTTAGCAAATATCTTAGTTTCTTTGCCTGTCTGGGATACAATATCAGATAGCTACAAATTAAAGCACAAAAGGTTTATTTTGTTTAGTTGATAGAGATTTGCCTTAATTAGTTTTCTTGTTGCTGAGACAAAATGCTCAACAGCTGGAATAAAGAGGAAAAGGTTATGTAGCACAAAGATTGTAGAGGTTTCAGTACGTAAGCAGCTGGCTCCTAGACAGGGGTTTTGGCAGATAGGCCTCACAGAGGAGAAACACTTATGTTGCACAGAGGACAGCAAAGCACTAAGGAACCTCGAGAGCATCTTTCTGCCCCTTTTAGTCTCTATCTTGGCTACCAGGTTTAGGGTGTTTCCAAACCAATCAGTGAAATAATCACACACCCTTAATCCTAGCAACCCACACTAGATCCAGCCACCCCTTGAAAGATCCACCTATCTCTTCATGAGATTTGGGGGGGGGGCATCTAGACACAAGCCATAACAAGGTTTGAGTCCATAATCACCTGGCTCAAAAACAAGGGAGAATTGTAGAGGGGCATGGTAGCAGAGGGTTTGTTACTCATGGCATATCAGGCAGGAAGTAAGAAATGATCAAAGGAGGAGCAAATAAAATGTATCCCCTTAGACTCAACCCCCAGTGATCTATATCTTCCGACCAGATTTTAACTGGTCTGTCAACAGTACTCAGCTTAAGAATCCTGAGCAGATTTATGTGAATTTTGAAGCCCATACTAACTGAGAAATAAATCACACAGATTTAAACAACTACCAAAATCATTCTTTAATAGGGTCTGTGCTGCAGTTCTGGGTTTAGAGGTGAGGGGTCAGTACACTGGTGGGAGCCCTTCTAGACTAACCTGAAAAGTGCCTGTATAGTGTTGTTGAAGTAGCAGCTTCAGGCCTATGACTGTCAGAATTCAGACCCATCATCAGTACTGGGTTTAATGAGTCTCAGTTGTCATGGTGCTGATCCCGTGAGGGAACAGGGATAAACAAGGGAATCTTTTAAATGTGGCCGAAAAGTTAAAAATCAACAGTCTGATGCTTTGTTAAGACAAGATATGCTCACCCAGCCCACCACACAGATCATTTGATTCAGTTAGCCTAGACTGATCACATCACCTGCAACTTAGAGATAGCTCCACCTGATTCAATCTGACCACATCCATGGGGACTGCCCATACTGTCTGACGAATAAACATTTTCTATTTTCAAGGACAATGCAACAGAGATAACTAATCAAGGACATGCCTACTTTCAATCACAGCCTCAGCCCCAGCTCCCTCCCTATTTTCTCCTGCCTTATGGTAAACCATCCCTCTGACTAAGCTGCCTGAAACAAACCTGCCTGACAACTTTGACTTAATTATTGTAACCAATTATATAATAACCAAAATCAACTTTATACCTCCTGCTTGTATATCCCATATAAACTAGACCTAAACTGACTTGGAGCTGATGATTTGGACTTGGACTCCCCATTCTGCTGACATAATAATAAAGAGTTGTCTTCCAGCTCCTTGATGCAAAGGGTCTTCCATTTCATTTGATATCAGATTTCTGCAATGTAGAACGCTGGCTGTTGGATTTGGTGATGTCAGCAGGGGGTCCATCCAGATCCCTCCCTTCTTGATGATGACACAAAATCCATATTTTCTTCAGAAGGCAGTGGTAGTCTCTGAAGCGATGGAAGAGAGGAGGGCTGCCAACCCAGTAGTAGAGCTGCAAATATATTGCAGTGGAGTAGAGGAAAATGGCTGCTAGATACAATCAGGGTGGACACTGAAGCCAGTTGTCCCAGTTTACTGGGTAAGGAGGTGAAGAGAGTTGTAGGGGAGCAAATGAAAGGGTTGGTAAGGTAGTGATAAGAATTTGATGCTTCTTGCCTGTTCCACCTATAGCCTTATCATTTTTGCTTAGAGCAAAAATTACTTTGGCTGTTCAGGATTTGGAGTACTATTTCCATATTAATTTTAAGGCTATTATTTCTAGTTCTGTGAAGGAAGAATTTTGATGGGGATTGCATACAATTTATGGATTACTTTGGGTAAAACAGTCAGGATTAATGCTGCTAATCCATGAATTGTATCGATTTGCATTTTATAGTATCTTCCTCAATTTCTTTCTGTATTTTTCTGTAATTTTCACCATCCATTTTACCATCTTGAGTAGGTTGATTTCTAGGAATTTTACTTTTTAAAACTAATATGAATAGAATATTTTTTCCTGATTTCCTTTTCAGCGAGTTTATTAGTGGTATAAAGCAAAGGTGTTCGTACATTAATGCAGATTTTATATCCTGTTCAGGTCTTTTGTGCTCCACTTTGAAAGAGTCTTACTAAGATGCAAGGCTGCCTTTAGAATATTATCCTTCTACCTCAGCCTTTTCCTTGGTGAATTTTATAGGAGAGGATCATGGACCTGTGAAAGTACTGGTTGGAAAGGGAGCAGCTCACCCCAGATTAGCCAGGTCCTGAGGGAGATCCCATGTATCTCACAGTGATACTGCTTTAGAAGGACAGTGGCTGAAACTGTTGGCCTCAGGAACCAGAATCAGGAAGTCTGCCTTCGAGAAATAGTGCAATTCTATGGGAATATCAGTTCCTCCCCTCCTTTCTCCTCCCCTTAAATACCTTTCGACAGCTCAGCACAGAAGCCTCCAGTTCAGGTATCAAAGAAGCCTCCAGTGCAGGTGTCAAATCAGCCTCCAGTTGCAAAGAAGCCCCTAGTCCAGGTCAGCAAGATGCATCAGCTCTGCTTCTCTGGAGCTCTCCTTGCCCTCCTTGCCACCTCAGTGGTCTGCAACCAAGAGAAAGAGACCAGCGTTTCTACTCCAAGAAAATCTACCTTCTCAAAAAAAAATTCTACCTTCTCCCCTTCTTTCCCTAACTCTCCCGTCCAGTGCCAGAGCCTGAAGAAACAGAAGTGAAGGCTGAGGAGGGTCAAACTCTGTGTTTGGTGGTTTTTTTAGGGTGGCTGTTTTGGGTTTTGTTTTGAGAAATTAGGAAGCTTTAACTCCAAGTCTATTTGATGACAATAAGTTTGTTGTATCAAATGCACGCTAGACGGTACCACTTAATCCTGAAAACCAGCTCAGAGTTTTTCATTCTCTTTGGTCTTTGGCTGCACAGTAAGCTCCCTGAACCAGTGTGACTTTGTTACTGGAATTCAGAGACAAAATCCAGGGACCTGAACAGACAGCCATCAGCTCCATCAATATACATTATAAAAGAGACAAACAGTGGTGATGAGCAAGAAAGGAGTTTGTCCATGCTGGAAAGGACTGATAACAATAGTCAGTATCCATCCTTTGGAGGCTTCCAGAAGTTTAAGGTTTTCCAGAAATGGTCAAAGAAGGTGATTGCTGGTTTCTTGGCATAGCTGACAGCTATGATGTAACTGGTCAACTTACGTTTCTATTGGTTGTTTTCTCAAGATTGGATACATGAGAGTTTGTGAGGGCCTCATCACTTAGGAAATAATTCATTGGCCATATTGAAATGGATATTCCTTCTTGGAAGGGGTACAAAATTGGGTCCTGTCACAGCATAATTGATCCCCCTTGAGGAGTGGCGTCATCAGGGAGTGGTCTGAAAGGTCTACTTTTCTTGCAATCTAGGAACATTACAGATTAAGGACAAGTATGGAAATTTCTAAGCATGGTTCCATTGGGAAGCCCTGTAATTGGCTGCCACCTTAACATCTGCAGGCTGTACCACCCTTATTCCCTCTAGGAGTTAAGTTTGGTAATTTAGCAGCACCTTGCATAACTTGTTTAGACTGGTCCATTGTTCAGAGATTATGATTATGAGCCTGCAAACAAGCTGGAAATTTGAACTCTCCTATAAACCTCGGTCTTGCCAGTGTTGCTAAGTTACCTGCTGATGTCTCAGCATCCAAATCCCTCCTCCTCAATACCCTTTATATTTGATGCTCATTCCTTGAATAAAGAGAGACTAGATTGGACTCCTCAATTTGTCCTCACTCTTAGTTTCTCTTGTTTCCTTTTCCTCTCCTCTCCCCCTCTAGTGTCTCTGTGGACTTACCCGCAGCACAGTTCAAGTGCCCCCCCAACGTCAGCCCGGAGAACAGGGGCCTTAGTGAGGGACTCTGTCCTCTGGCCTAAAGGAGAACAAGTAAAGGAGAATACAGGAACAACTTGGGAGCCTACCACACAGCTGAACTTTGGTAAGTGAACAGCGATTATGGGACAAGAAATTAGCCAGCGTCAGACTTTGTTGAAAGTTTAGAAAAGCTTCAAAAACACAAAGGGTAATGGGAAAAACAATTTAGCAATTGTGTCCACTTGGACAAGAAAAGGGCCAGCATCAAATTGTGGTTAAAACTTTAAGAAAGGCTTTAAAGACATGAAGGGTAAAAAATAAATAAATAAATAAGCAATTGTCCATTAGGGCTAAACTTTAACTTAGGAGCAAAGAGACCTGGTAGCCGCATGCCGGTCCCCTATATTGCAACAGCTGTATAGCTCCAGCTTCAGCTTATTTAACTTTTGATATTAGGAAGGAATTAAGGGACCAAGTTGAACTTTTAAAACAACAGATTAAACTGAAAAAATTACATCTGGATTTGATTGCTCAATTAGAGAGGCTGAAAATAGCAAAATTTTAAGTGAAAAGTGAAATTAACCCCAGAATTGCCGCTGCAATTTCTCCACTCAGTGACCCCGAATGAGAGGAATGATTTCTAAATTTACTCCCATGGCCTGGTCCAATATTAAAGCTAGATAATATGGAGGCTTTCCCTGTGACGGAAATGATGTATGCAGGTGGTAGAATTATTCAAGACTACTCAGGTTTCAATTTCAAACTGAATAGAGCATTAAAAACAGTGGTTACCCAGTAGAAAGACACAGCCACCTATACTCTTGCTGTCTTAAATTCTTTGGCTCACGGATGGATAACACCTACAGATTGTCAAGGACTGACCCAAGGAACTTTATCGGGTGTGGATTATGTTTTGTGGAAATTGGAATATATAGAAAATTGCAAAAAGACTGCCAGGCACAATACACAAACTCGTAATGGGTGGAATCTTGATATGTTAGTAGGGGATGATGCCTATGCCAACAGAGAGGCCCAAAAGAAATTTATGGGAGATATGAGTTCCTCTCTCATGAGCGTTAAGCAAAGGCCAGCGATTTACCTCAATGGCACAAATACCTGACAGCCATGCACAAGGAGGTGAGTTCAGGCTACAGGGATGGAGATTTAGCTCAGTGGCACAAGCACCAGCCTGACAAGTGAAAGGCTGTGAATTCAATCCCTTGTAACATTGACATTGAAGCTGTTTATCAACAAGGCCTTGAATACAGCCACATGTCATAGCTGAATTGCCAATAAATCTTTGGGGTAGAGATCTACTGTCACAAATGGAATTAATCGTGGGTAGCCGAAAGTCACTGCTCAAATGTCAACTAGTGGATACTGACCTGGTGAAACTGTATCCTCCAAACAAACATTACATCAGCCCAAGTCACACATGTTGCATGCTGTCACTGCAGCCCTTTCAGCATTTCCCAATGAGCCAGTGAATTTGTATGCTGACAGCTGTTATATTGCACATTCTGTGCCCTGCTAGAAACAGCTGGACAAATCAAAAGTGCCTCCAGCACTGGAGAACTGTTTAGTCAAATACAGGTGCTTATTATAAAAAGAACTTGCCCTTTTTTTTATTGAACGTCTACCTGCTCACTCTGGGTTACCAGAACCTCTGGCCAATGATAATCATGCAGCAGACCTGGCCACTCGACCACAAGCTCTCCTTTGTACTTTAGCTAATGTTAGCTCCGGTGATTACAAAGACAGTGTTACTTCAGCAAAAAACAGTCATCAATTATGCCATATCACTGCTGAAACCCTCCTTCTTATGCACCACATGAATCAGAGAGCAAGCCAGACACATAGTAAAAGATTGCCTCTCTTGGGCCACGCACCTCCTAGTTCCACACTTTGGGGTTAAACCTAGGGGACTTATCCCCAATGAACTATGGCAAATGGATGTCACCCATATTCCTGAGTTTGGCAATCTTAAATACGTTCATGTAACTATAGATACCTTTAGTGGTTTCCTTTGTGCCTCTCTCCAGAATGCCAAAGCTACCAACATGTTATTAGCCATATGTTAACTACCTTATTATTTTGGGATGCCCGGAACAATTAAAGATTTATAATGGTCCAGGCTATGCTAGTTCCGCTTTGCTTGTTTCTGTCAACATCTTAATATACGTCATATAAAAGGCATAACTTAAAACCCTCAAGGTCAAGGCATAGTTGAAAGAGCACAAGGCTTCCCTCAGGTCCCCCTTTACTTTAAAATATAAGAGGCTTCATCCTCCCTAAAACTCACTGTTGATAAAATAAAAAAGGGGCATGGTACCCCACAAGGGGGACACTTGAAAATATTGTATCTCATGCCTTATTTATCCTTAATTTTTTAAATTTGGATGCTGCTGGACAGTCAGCAGCCAAGCGTTTTTGGCATACTGAAACACAAAAGCAATTTGCTTCTGTATTATGGAGAGACCCCCTGATTAACTCATGGCATGGTGCAGACCCAGTCCTTATCTGGGGACGAGGATCAGCATGCATTTCTCTAAAGAGATGAAATCTGTGAGATGGCTGTCAGAATGATTGGTTAAACAAATAGATGAAATACAACAAATAGAGGATAATATTACAGATGACTCCAGGGAAGAAAAAAGACCCCATAGAGAATTTTTTCACAGCTTTTGTTTTCAGAGGATGGAATCAACAGCCTTGATCCTGTCTCTTGGGATTATGATGAATAAGTTGATGGCTTTTGCAAACAACAGGTGGATGCCATAAAAATGCAACCTATACAGGTCCATTACCATAGATTTATAATGGCTGATAGAGAAAATTATGCGGAGCCTGCAAACCTGTATTGTGATGATGTTTTGTGGAAGCATGCTGCAAGCTCTGTTTCTCTTGCCTTGGTGCGATAGACTCATTAGCCAGAGATGGGCAACTGGCCCTCACATGGGATGCCAAACTCCAAATAAGAGAGGAACTGGGCCTCTCGCTGCCCTGCCTTCCAGTGACGGGTGAGGCTAGGTTGGCCCCCCTGTAGAAGTGCCCTGACCCAAGACAGGCTCCATCTCCTCAAGGATGTAGCCTCTTATATTTTAAAGTAAAGGGGGACCTGTGGGAAGCCCTGTAATTGGCTGCAACCTTTACATCTGCAGGCTGCACCACCTTAATTCCCTATAGGAGTTATATTTGGTAATTAAGCAGCACCTTGCATACCTTGTTTAGCCTGATCCATTGTTCAGGGATTATGCTTATGAGCCATCATGGGAGGGAAATTTGAACTGACCTATAAACCTATATCTTGCCCTGTTGCTAAGGTACCCGCTGATGTCTTAGCATCCAAATCCCTCCTCCTCAATACCCTATGTATTTGATACTCATTCACTGAGTAAAGAGAGACTGGATTGGACTTCCTCAACTTGTCTCTGCTCTTTGTGTCTCTTGTGTCCTTTTCATCCCCACTCCTCCTCTAGGGTCTCCATGGACTGACCCATAGGCCAGATCAGGTTCCAGGAGACCTCAATGTGGATTTTGTGAAAGCAGGCAAATGAGTGTCCCTGAAAAACCTGAAATGTATTTTGATTATTCTCATCTTGGTGTGCCTAATCTTAGAAGGGAATGTGATAGAATAGGTATATTTAGGGTTAATAAATCTCATATTATAGATAATCAACATGCATCCAGGCAGCGCTGAGCAGACATTTGATCCTCCATTTGAAGGTAATCAGAAAGACATGGGAAAATGAGGGCAGAGATACCAAACTTTATTGCTTTCAGTTGGCCATTGCTCATCAGCATGTCTAACCTCTGGGTCCCTGATACAATATAGTAAAAAATATACATTTTCTCATTGTCTCAATCAGTGGAATGGCATTCCTGGAACTTTGGGCATTTGCTGCTATGTGCGTGCCTATGAGATGCTGTAGGCACTGGCCCAAGAGGCAGCACCTATTACCAAACACATGAATCAGATGATTGGTGGGCTTGAGTTTCCTTTCTACCCTCTACCCTCTGGGAGGGGAATAGACCACGAGAGAGAGTTAAAGCTCTAATGGTTGAACACTGCTATCTATGTAATAAAACCTCAATGAAAACCCTAATGGTGGGTTTAGGGTACTTCCATACTGGTGAACATGTTGGTGAGTAGAGAGCAAGCACACCCAAAATAAGACATGGTTCACCCCTGCTAGTCCTTCCCTATGCATCTGTTCAAGCAATTCCCATATAACTTTGCATAAACACTAGTTTCTTCTTTATTTATTTTCCATTAATTAATTAAATTTGTTGATTTTCTTAGTATTGAAGATAAACCTAGGCCTTTGTACTAAGCTATGCATCAGATTTTTTTTTTCATTTTTTCTTATTTTGGAACAAGGTCTAAGAGTCCCAGGCTGGACTCTGACTTGTGATCCTCCTGCCTTTGCATTCTAGATGCTGGGATCACATGCATGGACCATTACATCAGGCTCAGATTGCCTTCTTGAGTTCTGAGAATCATTCAGGAGAATTCTCAAAGATGGGTAGTTGAATCCCAACGTTTATATAGCCAAGGCATTATAATTTGGAATCTGCCCTGAGACAGATGCCTCGGAGTGATTCATTTTCTTATCTCAAGCCACGTAGCCATTGGAAGCTACCAATCACACATTATAGAACTTTTAGTTTCAAGATTTCCATAATAGTTCTTAAGCAATAAGTTTAGCTGGGCAGGGCTTGGAAAAGAAGTGTTGTTGTGAGAACACTGAGGATGGGGCTCTGGGCTCTGCATCCAGGACCTAACAGATTTCACTGAAAAGTGAAGTCTGCTGCTACAAAGGACTGACAGCCACTTTCTCCTAGCATTTATTTAGGTATTCACTGCAATATGTTAACAGACATCATACTTCTGTTTTAATATACAATATACTGCAACATTCTTGTGCAACGTATTAATTTGCAAAATTACAATGTTTTGTGGATTAAATATTTGCTTATTTTTGAAATATAGAAGGAACCCACGCATTTTGTAAGGAGTAAAACAAAATAATGATATATAAAGAAGGAGTTAAGACTCACCAACAATATGCCATTTTTCTGTTGTCTTCAACACAGCCAACAATAACAAGTTCCATCAATGCCATTCCACTGATTGAGATAAAGACAAAATGTTTTCTCCCTTCTATTCTTCCATGACATCATGACTGGCTACCGAATTTTTTATAAATAATGGCAACTTGCAAAGATGCCAAAAGGAAAACAGGATTTAGGATATTAATCATTTATGTATTCATTATTCAAACACAACCATTGTTAACCTATAGAGATTACTATATCTATACGACAACTTCTCCTATGTATATTTCTCCCATATATTATATATATATATATAATTTCATATATAGATAAATAAAGAAGCAAACTATGTATATACTTATACTACATATATATATAATATATAAACAAATAAACAAGCATTATTATTTGTTTGAGACAGGGTCTTGCTGTGTAGTTCAAGCTGGGCTTGAACTCACTGTGTAGCCCAGGCTGGTCAAAAACTTGCAACAATTCTCCTGTCTCGGCCACTAGAGTGCTGGGATTACAGGATTGTACCACTGGACATTTTTTTAATAACTTGTATTTCTTAACTCAAATCTCAGGCATCATCCAATTAATGAATGCATAAATACTTCAGTGGTGTGTATAACTGTATTTACATTTTCAGCATATAACGGTACACTTCACAAAATTATTGTAATGTCCAGAAAACAAGCCACCAAATGGAGTTTTTGCATTTTCAGCTCCTGCCCACTGCTCACCAGATACGTTGTTTGATTTCGTTGTTTGCCATGTGGATGGCCCTGCATGACCATTTCCCTAGTTCAATGCAGACTCTCTGCTGTCCCTGCAGTCCAGCGGCCTGCCTTCTGCCTGGAGCGTTCCTTCATGGGTCCCTGCAGGATTCTGTTGATCAGATACTACTACAATGCCCACTCCGGACACTGTGAAGCCTTTTTATATGGTGGCTGCAGAGAAAAGCAGAACAACTTTGAGACCAAGGAAGAGTGCATGAGGGTCTGTGGACAGAATCCCACGGTGCTCACTACAACTGCAAGTGCTGGAACACAAGGTGAGGATTAATTCTGTCAATCTGTGAACTGGGGAGCTTTTACTGTCTTCTGATGTCCTCTTAAATTTCTTTCATCCCTGTGTAATTTTCACTGTCGATGTCTTTTATCTTCTTGACCAGACTGATTTCTAGGACTATAATTTTTTAAAAAGCTATTGTAAATGGAATTTGTCACCTAGCTTGTGTATAGAAAACCTATCAACTTTTAATGTTGATGTTGGATTCTTTCCTTCTTCATTGTGTTTCGAATGAGTTTTACTGAGTTACCCACTCTGACCTGAAAATGACATTCTTCTAGAAGCCTTCTAGACTCTTCCACCGCCAGTTACATTGGACAGGACACTGGGGCTATGTAAGCACTGGTGGTAACGGAGGCAGCTCACCCCAGATTGACCAAGTCAGAATCCATATTTAAAGAGATCCAGGAAGCTCGCAGTGTTACTGTTTGGGCAGCCCTGTGGCTGAGACTTGGCTCAGCACCAGAACAGGAAGCCTGAGCAAGGGGGAAGATCACAGAACCCTTTGGTGGATATCGGCTCCTTCCTTTCTTGCATCTTACAATTTTCAACCAGTCAACCTGGATATGATATATTCTGCCAGGAACAGGTTCCACAGAAACATCCATTTAATTCAAATAGATGAGCTGACTCTACCTGTATGTGGCTCTATTTCTCATCACTGTCATGTGGGCAGCTTGTATCGGGGACTTACTGGGCTAGGTCATCCTGCTTCTCCTCTCCTTTGTGCTCAATAGGTGAGGCTTTGGGTTGAAGCAAACCTCTCCCTGTCTATGGAGCTTTCCTAGGGAGTTAAGGAGTCTTACCTCCAGGAATAGTTCATGATTTTATTATAATTTTAGTATACCACACATTCAGCAGCAGCTATGTCATTCCTTGGACCCCAACTCTGGAACTCTTTTATTCCTGCTCCTTGCCCTCCATGGCCTCCAGCCCTTCTCTGTCCCACTGTGGTATTGTTGCTGGAATTCAGGAGCAAAATCCAGAGGTCCAGGGATTTCAAGGATCAGGCTCAGCCCTCTGCTCCGCGAGGCCAATCAAGGAAAGGTGCACATAGTGAGTTCAAGGCCAGTCTGAACTACATAGTGAGATCCTGTCTTGAAAAACCACAAAACATAACAAACTCAAAAGCTTAGGTAATGAAGCTTTGATTAAACCACCAGATAGAGTTTGGAACACTTCTGTGTGTTGGTGAACATACCGATGGCCTTAAGAGAGAGCTACACCCCAGAGACAGCATAGCTCTGGTCATTTGGGAACATCCCATGCATTTGACTATTTGGATTCTTCCTGTGTTGTGTCCTTTGTTATACACACAGTGAGAAAAGTATCCTTTTTCCAGCAGTGTACATTAAATCCAGGCCTTTACACTAATCTATATCCCCACCCTTTTATTGTTGTTTATTTGAGAACCAGGGACCTGGATTCATCTGAGACTCCTAGAAGAGTTCGGGGCAAAGGGTGGAGGTCAGGGGCCACTCGTGCCTCACATTTGCACAATACCTCTGAAGCTGAGTATACCCTGATAATTTTTTTGTCTTTTTGAGACAGGGTCTAGCAGTGCAGTTCAGGCTGGCCTTGAGCTCAGTCTGTAGCCTAGGCTGGTCTCAAACTCTCAAGGATCCTCCTGCCTCAGCCTCCCGAAGAGTGCTGGGATTACAGGCATGAGCCACCACGCCTGGCTTACCCTCATCATTTTGTAATGTTACATCCTACAATGGCATAAGTAACAAAATTCATAGTGTCCAGAAAGCAACCTATCACCATTTTCATTTTTCCATTTCCCTTCTAACTATTCACTGGACCCATAGGTTGCTTCTCCTTTCATCACCCTAGTTGACCACAGAATCTCTCATCGCTGCATCCAGCTGCCTGCTTCTGCAGGAGTCCTGAAACCCATGTGACCCTGCACCCTAAAGCTCTGCAGTGACACTTAGTTTTCCTCTCTCTGTCTCTCTGGCTTTTTCATTAAGTACTTTCTATGTTGTTCTTCCACACTGAGCCACACTCACAGCCCACATATTTTCAGTATTTTCTGATTAAACTAATGAGTGAATTCTGATTTTTGTAACACCAAGCCTTAATTGACGCCATTTCAGAGATGGTGGTATGTCGCATTGTTCTGCAGAGTTAAAGACCACTTTACTTTTTGCACACTCAGGCTGAGACCTACCAGTTTTAGGCAGCAATCCCATGACAGAAATCCCAAAGGCAGCTACCTCTTGATGGTTAGCCAAAGCTTCACAAAACCTCGGTCACCCTTCACTGTTAAAGCTTATTTATTTTTTGTGTTTTTGTGTGTGAGCTTGGGATCTGAAGTTTTTTTATTTAAAGAAAAAAAAAGTGGTAAAAGGGTACAAGTAATACAGAATTTCAAGAAAAAAACATAAAGTAAAGAATCACTAGTTAATAGATTACATATTGCCCCTTTGAAAACAGTTGTCCAAATTACAAAATTAAAGCATACAGAGTGGACATTCAGACAGTGAGATTGCAGACAGTTCCGTTTAATGATCCAACAAAAACTCAGTAATATGGTTTTCTATTCTACACACTTAAATACACATGCAGTGATATCCTTTAGACCACTTTCTTTTCCTCTCATTTTTACAATAACAATTACACTTTTTGGGTTTTATTACTCACACAGTTCTTATAACTTTTTTTACCTGAAAAAAAAAAAAACCAAATGTGACAAAGCAAAACAGAGTCGGATAGAACAGAAGGATGGACATAGTACATAATGCAAAAACAGAATACCAGGTGATCAAAGATGGTTACCAGTATGCCTCTTGCTATCTTAAAAAGCGTTGCCTATATCAACAGGTATAACAGAATTGAACAAAACAGTATAGAACAAGACCAACAAAGCCTACATTGGAGACCTTACAGAACTTCAAAAGAATATCATCATCAAACCATAATGGGCATCATAGTAAATCTTACTACCTTCAAAGTGGTTGCCTATACCCTCAAACTTGATACTATCAAACCAAACAGAATGTAGTAAAATCAGTCAGAACAAGATGGGGAGTGCAATATTGGGGTTCAAATCAGGTTAACAGGTAAACAAAATGTTAGTATAATATATCCCGCTATTTTTTAATTTACTTTTCCCTTGATTAAAAAATAAGAAAAAATAAGTTCATTTTTTTAAGGTATAAAAGGAGGAGATTGCTATTAAATAAACCTCGGTCTTGCCAGTGTTGCTAAGTTACCTCCTGATGTCTCAGCATCCAAATCCCTCCTTCTCAATACCCTATATATTTGATACTCATTTCTTGAATACAGAGATATTTAATAGGACTTCCTCAACTTGTCCCCACTGTTTGTGTCTCTTGTTTCCTTTTCTTCTCCCCTCCCTCTCTAGTGTCTCTGTGGACTTACCCGCAGGCCAGGTCAAGTGACCACCCAACGTCGGCCCCGAGAACGGGGGACTTAGTGAGCGACCTTGTTCTGGAACCTACAGTAGAGCAAGTAAAGGAGAATACAGGACCCACGTGGGAGCCTACCACGCAGCTGGACCTCGGTAAGTGAAAAGCGATTATGGGACAAGAAATGAGCCTCCATGAGATTTTTGGTTAACATTTTGAGAAAGGCTTTAAAGGCATGAATGGTAAAAAAAAAAAAAAAAAAAAAAGCAATTGTCCATCAGGGCTAAACTTACTGGGGACCAAAGCGACTGGCTAGCCTCATGCCCCTCCCCCATACTGAAACAGCTGTATAGCTGTGGCTTCAGCGTGTTTAACTTTCTATACTAGGAAGGAATTAAGAGACCAAATAGAACTTTTAAACAACAGATTAAACTGAAAAAAGAACATCAGGATTTGATAGCTCAATTTGAAAGGCTGAAAATAGCAAAATTTAAAATGTAAAGTGAAACTAACCCCAGAATTTACTCCGAGCTTCTTCTGCTCATGACCCCCGTTGAGAGGCATGATTTAAAAATTTCCCCCCCGGTTCTGATCCCATATTAAAGCTAGATGATATAGAGGCTTTCCCTGTGATGGAAATGATGGATGCAGAGAGTGATGTTATTGGAGTCTACTCTGGTTTCAATTTCAAATGGAATAGAGAATTCAAAACAGTGATTACACAGTAGAAAGACACAGCCACGTATACTCTTGCTGTCTTAAATTCTTTGGCTGACGGCTGGATCACACCTACAGATTGGCAAGGATTGACCCAAGCAACTTTATCAAGTGGGGATTTTCTTTAATGGAAATTGGAATATATAGAAAATTGCAAAGAGACCTCCAGGCACCATAGGCAAGCCTGCAATGGGTGGGACCTTGAAATGTTAATAGGGGAGGATGCCAATGCTGACAGAGAGGCCCAAAAGCAATTTAAGGGAGATATGAGTTCTTCTCTCATGAGCATTAAGCAAAGGCCAGGGATTTACCTCAATGGCACAAGCACCTGCCAGCCAAGCACAAGGCTGTGAGTTCAGTCCCCAGGGCTGGAGATTTAGCTCAGTGGCACAAGCACCTGCCTGACAAATGTAAGACTATGAGTTCAATCCGTGGTAACACTGACATTGAAACTGCTTATCAACAAGGCCTTAAATACAGCCATATGTCATAGCTGGATTATCAATAAAACTTTGGGGGAGAGATCTACTGGCACAAATGGGATTACTCATGGGTAGCCCAAAACCATTGTTCCTGCTCAAATGTTAAATAGTGGATATTCACCTGGTAAATCTGTATCCTTCCAAACAAACAGTACATCAGCCCAGATAACAGAGTTGCATGCTGTCACTGCCTCCCTTTCAGCATTTCCCAATGAACCCATGAATTTATATACTTACAGCGCTTATATTGTATACAATGTGCTCCTGCTAGAAACAGCTAGCCAAATCAAAGGTGCCTCCAGCACTGGAGAACTGTTTAGGCAAATATAGGTGCTTATTTTATTTTATTTTTTTTATTTAAAGAGAAAAACAAAACTAAACGAAGCAAGACAGTAAAAGGCTAGAAGTAATACAGAATTTCAAGAGAAAAAATATACAGTAATAGTTCACCAGTTAATAGATCACACATGGTCATCTTACAAAGAGCTGTCCAGATTACAAAATTAAAGCATACAAAGTAGAGATTAATACAGTGAGATTGCAGTCAGTTCTGTTCAATGATCCAAGAAAAACTCAGCAATATGGTTCTCTATCCTACACATTTAAATAAACTTGCAGTTATATCCTTTAGATCACTTTCCTTCCTCTCTTTTTTACGCTAACAATCACACATTTTAGTTTCCATTACTTCCACAGTATTTTTTAACTTTTTCTTTGAAGAGGAAAAGAGAAAATATTTTTAAAAGGCCGAAAAACAAAAAACAAATCAAGACGGACCAAAGAAAAACCCAATGTGACAAAGCAAAACAGAGTCATTTAGATCAGGAGGATGGACATAGCATAAAATGAAAAAAAATAAAAATTAAAAATAAAAAAATAAAGGGGGGATTACTAGGTGGTCAACAATGGTTACCATTATGCCTCTTGTTATCCTAAAAAGAGTAGCCTATATCAGCTAGTATAAAAGAATTGAACAAAACTGTACATAAGACCAATAAAACCACATTGGAGATCTTAAAGGATTCCAAAGAAGATAATAGTCAAATAATAATGGGCATCATAAAATATCTGGTTGCCTCCCAAATGTTAGCCTATATCCTCAAACTTGATACTATTAAGCAAAACAGAATATAATAAAATCAGTCAGAACAAGATGTGGAGTACACTACAGGGGTTCACATCAGGTTAATAGGGAAGCAAAAAAATTACTATAATCTATCACACTATTTTTAATTTAGTTTTCCCTTAGTTAAAAGATACTAAGAAATAAATTAATTTTTTTAAAAAAGAAAGAAAAAGAGGGAGGGACTGAGATTAAAAAAAGAACATATCACTAGAACAACACCGGTCAGAACCGAAAAATTTAACCATCATTGTGTTTCACCCCCAGATAGCTTGACATTAATAGTAGTTACCATAGTGACTCTTTCCTTGAAATATTTGAGTCTAACTTCGTATACTATAGCATCAAATTTATCAAGACAGTGTGAGACCGTTCAAGAGAATGAAATTATTGCAGGGTATTTAGAACCAGCTAGCAGAAACCAAACATCAATTTCTATATTATCTCTTTGTCTATAAAAAACTTGCTTATACTATCGCATACATTAAGATATAATAAGGTACCACAGTTTAGAACCAATGGAAACAAATGAACAACAACTTGATGGGGCTTCAAAACAGGATGATATTAAATCAGCACTAGCTATTGTGCTCTTATTTTCTTCAAAATAGTTATTTGTAGTATCACAGACAATAAAATAAAACCACCCAAATTAAAACCATTCCAATTAATGAGTGAAAACATTATATGGCTTCAAACCAGTGTGGCTGGGAATCATGATTACCACGTACTTTCATGTATTCTTATCGTTTCTTACACTAGGGAGACTATTCGGTATTTATACAGGTGAGTTTGATTTATTTCACTTACGAGTATGGTCTCGAGCTGCGTCCATTTATTTATAAATGTCTCAATGTGATCATTCTTTATAGCGGAGTAGTACTCCATTGTATAAAAATACCACAACTTTTTTTTTTTAAAGAAAAGGAAACAAAAGAATACATGGAGAAAAAAAAAGGGGGTAGAAATAATACAAGCTTACAGAAAAACAAACGGTCAGAAATTGCTGGTTGATAAGTTACACATTGTCATCTTAGAAATAGCTGTTCATGTTATAGAATTAAAGTATTTAGAATGACATTCATAAAGTGACACTACAAAACGTTCTGCTCTATGATCGAACAAAAGCTCAGTAATATGATTATCAGTCCTACACATTTGTTTTACATCTCAAAGAGGGTAAGATTGAACATATCAAAACAGAACAAAGCAGTTAAAAAAACAATTTAAAGAAATACAGATTTCGCAGCAAGCCCAATGGAGATCTTCATTGTCTATCTAACTGTCTCTAGTTTCTTACAAATAGTTGTCCCCATCTTCACCCACTTTATATACTTATTGCATATTATAGAACTAATCAAATCATTGGAGGCTTTTTAGGTCCTCAAGTTCCAAATTAGGGAAGACAATAGTAACTACCATCGCATCTCTCGTTCTCTTTGTGATAGCTGTCCCCATCTTTACATATGCTGAAATTGAACTCAAGAAACCAGTCCAATGTCATTCTAATCAGCGAACAATAGTATTGCTAGAATTTCTATCATAATGCAACAAAATTAGCCTCGGGTTTCTTAGCATCTCTTCCTCAGAGTATCTGTTCATTACATCTTGCATTATATAATCTGTTCCCGTAAATAATTAAAAAGAAAAAAAAAACCCATGTGTGAATTTCTACATATATATCTATCCTCTCTGTATTATAGGGAATACCAAGTCATAGCAAGACAGCAAAACAATTTCCTAGAAAAACATGCAATGGATAAGACATATAAGACCACAATACAGATGATCTTCCATAGTTACTATGTTTTCTCTTGTTATTTTCAATAGATTTGACCACAACACTGGCTTATTATAGTTAAATATAGTATCACCTATTTTTATAAAAACTTAACTTTGACGGCATTGTAGGATTTGAGAGCTGTTACTAATTAATACCAGTTTGGATATCCTTTACATCTTGTCATCCTCAGAGTAGTTGCCTCTACTTTTGGGGTTGATACTAACAAGCATACCAATTTCAAATAAAATCAGCCAAGGCCAACCCATAGTCTTATGATTCAGATTCAATTAAAATCAGTCATAGTAAGACAATGTAAGTATTGTAGGATTTCAGTTTAAGTTAATAGGAAAGTAAGGATAGTTACCATGGTATAACCTGCTATTTTTGGGTCAAGATGTCTGTGCCCTCAAATCTGACATGAGTGGACAGACCAGTATAAATTAAATTCAAATTAAATATGTCAATGAGACTACTATGTCTTTTAAATCCTTATACACCATTAACAATGACCTCTACCCTTTTCTTTTTTTTATAGAGTTTCAGCGCTGTCTATACTAAAGGCTATAGCTTACCGTCTCTGTCTCATGTCTGTTACTCCACTTTTCTGCTATAATTTGTCCACCTTATTCCCTCATTCCACTGTCTGCCAAGTTCACTGAGGCCTCTCTGCCACTGTTGCTGGAATCCTGGAAAAATACCACAACTTTTTTATCCATTCCTCAGTTGATGGACACTTAGGTTGTTTCCAAGATCTGGCTATTACAAATTGTGCTGCTATAAACATGGGTGCACATATATCACTGTGGTATGATGCTTTCAATTCTTCTGGGCATATGCCTAGGAGTCGAATAGCTGGGTCAAATGGTGCTTCCAGTCCCAGCTTTCTGAGAAATCTCCAGACTGACCTCCACAATGGTTGCACCAGTCTACACTCCCACCAACAGTGCAGGAGAGTTCCTTTTTCCCCACAGCCTCTCCAGCATTTGTTGTTGGTGGTTTTCTTGATCTTGGCCATTCTTTCAGGAGTGAGATGAAATCTCAGTGTGGTTTTAATTTGCATGTCTCTAATGACTAGTGATGCTGAACAATTTTTCATATATTTATTTGCCATTTGTATTTCTTCATCTGAAAATTGTTTACTCATCTCCGATGCCCATTTTTGGATGGGGTCTTTGAATTTTGGGGTTCTGATTTTTTAAAATTCTTTGTATGTTTTAGACAGAAGTCCTTTGTCTGAGGGACAGTTCACTAGGATTTTTTCCCAGTTTGTGGATTTTCTTTTCACTATGCTAGAGATTTCATTCGATGTGCAGAAACTTTTTAATAAGATGTGATCCTAGTTATTTACTCCGGGAAGTATTTCCCGTGCGGTTTGAGTCTTGTTCATGAATTCTCTACCTACCCCTATGTCTTCAAGGTTTTTACCCAATTTGTCTTCCAATAGATTTAGTGTTTCTGTTTTAATATTTAGATCTTTGATCCATTTAGATTTTATTTTAGTATATGGTGACAGGCATGGGTCTAGTTTTAGTTTTCGGCATATGGAGAGCCAGTTTTTCCAACACTATTTATTAAAGAGACTGTCATTCTTCCAGTGAACCTGTTTGGCCCCTTTATCAAAGATAAGGTGGTTGAGTGTGTTTGTAGTTGTGGTTGCATCTTCTAATCTATTCCATTGGTCTTCGGCTCTGTTTTGATTCCAGTACCATGTTGATTTTACTACAGTTGCTTTGTAAGTATAACTTCAAGTCAGGGATTGTGATGCCTCCTGCCTTGCCTTTGCTGCTTAGAACTGTCCTTGCTATTCTAAGTCTCTTCTCACTCCAGATGAATTTTAGGATTGATTTCTCGAGATCTATGAGGTATGTTGATGGTATTTTTATCGGGATTGCATTGAATCTGTATAACAGTTTTGGGAGAATGGCCATTTTCCTATCCATGAGCAAGGGATATCTTTCCATTTTCTGAGACCATTTTCAATTTCATTTTTCAATGTATTATAATTTTCCCTGTATAGGTCTTTCACTTCTTTCCTGAGAGTAATTCCTAAATATTTTATTTTCTTGGTTGCTAGTATGAAGGGTGTGGCTTCTCTTATTTCTCTCTCTGTGATTTTGTTGTTAGTATATAAGAATGCTATTGATTTTTGAGTATTGATTTTGTATCCAGCCACATTGCTGAATTTATTTATTATATCTAGGAGTCTTTCAATGGAGTTTTGGGTGTCTTCTATGTAGAGTATCATATCATCTGCAAATAGTGCATACCTGGAATGAATCCCACTTGGTCATGGTGTATAAACTTCTTGATGACTTGCTGCATCCTATTTGCCAATATTTTATTGAGGATCTTTGCATCTGTGTTCATTAGGGATATTGGTCTGTAGTTCTCTTTTTCAGTTGGGTCGTTGTCATGTTTTGGTACTAGAGTAATATTTGCTTCCAGGAATGACTTAGGAAGGATTGCTTCCCTTTCAATTTCATTGAAGAGTTTGAGGAGTGTCAGCAGTAGGTCCTCTTTGTATTTCTTGTAGAATTCTGCAGTGAATTCATCTGGGCCTGGGCTCTTCTTTGTAGGTAATGACTTAATTACGTTTTCGATTTCATTAATAGAAATTGGGTTATTCAGCAGTTTTACTTCTTCCTGACCTAGCTTTGGTACTTCATATGCTTCTAGAAATCTGTCTGTTTCTTCTGTGTTATCAAACCTTTGAGAGTAGAGGTTTTTGATATAGGTGTTGATGATCTTCTGTATTTCTATTGGGTCTGAAGTGATTTCACCTTTTTCATTCCTTATTGCATGAATTTGAACTTTTTCTTCCCTTTTTTTTTAATAAGGTTGGCTAGGGGATTATCAATTTTATTTATTCTTTCAAACAACCAACTCTTTGATTCATTGATTCTTTGTATTGTTTTCTTAGTCTCTATTGCATTGATTTCTGCTCTGATTTTTCTTATTTCCTCTCTTCTTTTGGCTTTGGGCTTGACTTGCTCTTCTTTTTCTAGATGTTTGAGGTGTAGCATCAAGTTATTTATTTGTATTTGTTCTGTTTTCCTGATGTGGGAACTCAGTGCAATAAATTTTCCTCTGAGGACAGCTTTCATTGCATCCCACAGATTCCGGTAAGTTGTATTTGTGTTTTCATTTGTTTGTAGGCATTTTTTAATTTCTTCTTTAATTTCCTCTGTGACCCACTGATTACTCAAGAGTGTGTTATTCAGTTTCCATGTGTTTGTGGGATTTTTGCAGTATCTTTTATCATTAATTACTAATTTCATAGTGCTATGATCTGATAACATGCAGGGGATGATTTCAACTCTTTTGCATTTCTTTAAATATGTTCTGTGAGTTAATATATGGTCTATTTTAGAGAATGACCCATGTACTGCTGAGAAAAATGTGTATGCTGTTGTTGTTGGGCGGAATACTCTGTATATGTCTATCAATTCCATTTGTTCACAGGTGTGATTCAGTTCTTTTATCTCTTTGCTGATTTTCTGTCCTGTTGGTCTGTCCATTGGTGTCAATGGTGTGTTAAAATCTCCTGTTATAATTGTATTACTGCTAATTTGGTTTTTCATTTCTGATATTACTTGTTTTATATAACTGGGTGCTTTGGAATTTGGTGCATATATATTTAAGATAGTTATCTCTTCCTCTTGAAGTTTTCCCGTAACCAGTGTGTAGTGACTTGCTTTGTCTCTTCTGATCGTTATTGGTTTGAAGTTCACATTGTCTGCAAACAGAATAGCTACCCCCGCTTTTTTTGGGGGGTTCCTGTTGCATGAAGTATTGTTTTCTATCCTTTGACTTTCAGTCTGTGAGTATCCTTTTGGGTTAGATGGGTTTCTTGTAGACAGCATATGGTTGAATTTTGTTTCTTGATCCATTCTGCCAGTCTATTTCTTTTAATTAGTGCATTGAGACCATTTATGTTAATGGTTATAAGTGTTATATATTGGTTTATTAGTGACATGTTATATTTCTGCTGTTGCATCTTTATCTTTCTGTTCTATTTAATTGTCTGCTTTGTTAAGTGGTTTTTTTCTTAAGTGTATCTAGACTGTCTTTCAGTATTCTTTGCAGGATTGGCTTGGTGATCATGAATTTCTTCAGCTGTTCTTTGTTGTGGAAGTATCTTATTTCTCCATCAATTTTGAAGGACAGTTTTGCAGGGTACATCAGTGTAGGTTGGAAATCATTTTCCTTTAGGGTCTGAAATACTTCACTCCATGCTCTTCTTGCCTTTATTGTTTGTGTTGAGAAGTCTGCTGTGATTCTGATAGGTTTTCCTTAATAGGTGATTCTCTTTTCTCTCTGACAGCTTTTAATATTCTATTCTTTTGTTCGATTTCTGGAATGGTGATTATTATATGTCTGGGTGTAGTTTTATTTTGGTTATGGCTATTTGGAGTTCTATATGCCTCATTGATCCTGATATCAGTTTCCAATTTCATGTTTGGGAAGTTTTCAGCAATTACTTCTCTAAACATCCTCTTGACATCCTTTTTATTGTCTCCTTCTTTTTCATTTATCCCTATCAACTGTATGTTGTTTTTCTTTGCATCATCTTGCAGGTGTTGATTTGTTATTTCTTGATTTCTTGTTATTTTTAAAAGATCTTTCCTTTCCTGTTCACTGGCTACAATCTTGTCTTCAAGGTCCAAAATTCTATCTTCGCATTCATTCAGGTGGTTTTTACAACTTTCAATGGAGCTTTTGATTTCCTGTATATATCTTTGCATCTGTTTTATATATTCTGTTTGTTTCTTATATTGTTCATCCAGAGATTCTATCCTTTTGTTTAGTTCCTCCAATTTTTTAGCTGTGTCTTCTTTAGATATGTTCAGAATCTCCTTCATTTCTTTTATTATTTCTTCTTTTACCTGATAGATTATTTCTAGTTTGAATTCCTTCAAAGCTTCCCGGAGCTGCTTTTTTATTTCTGTTACTATTGTTTCAGGTATTTCAGGTATATGGCATGTGTTTTCTTCTATATACATGGCTCCTAGGCTTTCTTGGGATGGGTTGGATGTTTAAGATTGCATTTTGGTCTTTTGTTTTGTCATTTTCCTATATTACTGTGTTTCAAGTGTTGTTCCAGAGTTTCCCCTGGTCGTGTTGTAAATTGACTCTTATGTCCTGGGCTCTTGGGACTCCTCTTGTAGTAGCTCCCTCCTTGGGCAGCGGAGCCCCTGGATTAAAAGAGGCTTGCCAGGCTCCTCTCAGGTAGACCTAAAGCTTCCTCAATTTGCACAGTTTCCCCTTCTGGTGGCAAAGCTCCCCTGAGGGATATAATGGCACCTGGTGTGGTCCAGGCAATCCCAAATCCTGTTAAGCCCAGTATAGTGTGGCTGCAAGCCCATTGGGCCTCCAACCCCCTAGAGCAAGGATCTCATAATCTCCCAGGAATTGGATATTTTGTGATCCGGCCTGCAGATCAACAAGTTCAGAACTCCTGGAGGGGAAACGGGGATTAAATAAAAGACATAGGGGAGACAAAAGAGACAAAGGCAAGTTGATGTAATCCAATCAAGCCTCCGGTTTATTCAGAAAATGATCACACCTTTTATAGGCTAAGGGCGGGAGCTGGGACAGGAAGAGGTTAAACAGATGAATACAACAGGGTCACCGTCACATCCAGATACGTGACGTAAGCAGGAGAGGATTATGGTTAATGTAGGCAGACGCAGTGCCCATAGGAGAGAGAGGCATTGAGGCAGCAATGCGTGTCACTCCGCTCCCTACCATTTTGTAACAATCCAGCTCCTTGGATGGTAAAGCTCCCCAGGCTTATCAAAGGTTCCTTTATGGCATAAGTAGGCCTGAAACCTCCTCAGCAGGACTGCTCCTTCCTCCAGGCAGTGGCAGTAGTGCTGGTGCTCTCCAGATCATAAGAAGGTCACAGGCGAGGTCAGAGCAGGTTTCAGCAGCTCGGCCCAGCTCCCTCCTTCAGGCCAGCAGCTGTGGTGTGCTACTTGGCCAGAGGAGGGGGCTGGTGGACCTGAGTCCCCTCCGCTGGGCTGGGCGCTCACCTCCGGTCTGCAGCGGTGGTAGTATGGGGCCCGGGCGGGAGAGGCAGCAGCAGGACAGGACGCCAGTCACCTCCACTCGGCTGGATGCGCACCTTCTGCTCTGCAGCGGTGGTATTATGGGCCCAGGGCAGGAGAGGCGGCAGCAGGGCTGGCCTCCACTCTGCTGCTAGGTGCTTATTTTAAACAGAACTTGCCCTTTTTTTATTGGACATCTACGTGCTCACTCTGGGTTACAAGGACCTCTGGCCAATGGTAATCATATAGCAGACCTGGCCACTCAACCTCAAGGTCTCCTTTGTACTTTAGCTAATGTTAGTTCCAGTGATTATGATGACAGTGTTACTTCAGCACAAAAGACTTATCAATTCCACAATCTCAATGCTCAAACCCTTCGTCTTATGCAGAAGATCACCAGAGAGCAAGCCAGACAGATAGTAAAAAATTGCCCCTCTTGTGCCAGGCATCTCCTATTTCCACACTTTGGGGTTAATCCTATAGGACTTATCCCCAATGAATTATGGCAAATGGATGTCAACTGCATTCCTGAGTTTGGCAATTTTCAGTATGTTCATGTAACTATAGATACCTTTAGTGGTTTCATTTATGCCTCTCCCCAAACTTGCGCAGGTACCAAACATGTTATTAGCCAGAAGTTAACTACCTCATCAGTTTTGGGATGCCCAGAACAATTAAAGACTGATAATGATCCAGGCTATGCTAGTTCAGCCTTCACTCCTTTCTGTCAGCATCTTAATATTCATCATATAAAAGGCATACCTTATAACCTTCAAGGTCAAGGCTTGGTTGAAAGGGTAAATCTCTCCCTAAAACTCACTGTTGATAAAATAAAAAAGGGGAATGGTACCCCACAAGGGTGACACCTAAAGATATTCTATCTCATGCCTTATTCATCCTTAATTTTTTAGATTTGGATGCTTCTGGACAGTTAGCAACCATGCAATTTTGGTATACTGAAACACAAAAGCAATTTGCTTCTGTACTATGCAGAGACCCCCTGACTAACTCATGGCATGGTCCAGGCCCAGTCCTTATCTGAGGACAAGAGTCAGTATTCATTTACTCTAAAGAGATGAAATCTGCAAGATGGCTGCCAGAACAATTGGTTAAACAAATAGATCAAATAATACAAATGGAGGATAATGTTACAGATGACTCCAGGGATGAAAAATGACCCCTGAGAGAATTTTTTCACAGCTTTTGTTTTTCAGATGATGGAACCAACAGTCTGGATCCTGTTTCTTGGGATTATGATGCATAAGTTGATAGCTTCTGTCAAACAATAGGTGGATCTCATAAAAATGCAACCTATACAGGTCCATTACCACAGGTTTAGAATGACTGATAGAGAAAATTACGCGGAGCCCGCAAAACTGTATTATGATAATGCTTTGTGAAAGCAGGCTACAGCCAACAATAACGAGTTACAGGAATGCCATTCCACTGATTGAGACAAAGACAAAATGTTTTCTCCCTTGTATTCTTCCCTGACATCATGACTGGCTATAGAAGGTTTTTTTTTTAAATAATGGCCACTTGGAAAGATGCAAAAAAGAAAACAGAATGTAGGATATTAAGCATTCATGTATCCATTATTCAAACACAACAGTTGTGGACTTCTGGAGATTACTATATATATAAAGTTTCCTCCTGTATAATTTCATATATATATATATATATATATATGTAAAGAAATGAACAATCAAACTATTTATATAGTTAAATTATATATATAAACAAATAAACAAGCAAACTATGTATATAGTTATAATATATAAACAAATAAGCAAACTATACATATAGTTATTATATATATATATATATATATATATATACAAATAAACAAGCATTATTATTTGTTTGAGAAGGGGTCTTGAGGTGTAGTTCAAGCTGGGCTTAAACTCACTATGAAGTCCAGCCTGATCTCAAACTTGCAAGAATTCTCCTGTCTCCTGAATTCGCCTTTAGAGTAATGGGATTATAGGTTTGCACCACTGGACATTTTTTAAATATCTTGTAATTCCTAAAATCAAATCGCAGGCATCATGAAATTACTGAATGCATGGATACTTCAGTCACGTGTATAAATTTTTTGACATTTTCACCATACAATGGTACATTTCACAAAATTAATGTACTGTCAAGAAAACAAGCTATCGAATGGAGTTTTTGCACTTTCAGCGACTAATCACCATTCACCAGATACATTGTTTGATTTCATTGTTTGCCATGTGGACGGACCTGCATGACCATTCTCCTGGCTAAAAGCAGACTCTGTGCTATCCCTGCAGGCCAGCGGCCTGCCTTCTGCCTGGAGCGTTCCTTCATGGGTCCCTGCAGGATTCTGTTGATCAGATACTACTACAATGCCCACTCTGGACGCTGTGAAGCCTTTGGATATGGTGGCTGCAGAGAAAAGCAGAACAACTTTGAGACCAAGGAAGAGTGCATGAGGGTCTGTGGACAGAGTCCCAAGGTGCTCACTACAACTGCAAGTGCTGGAACACAAGGTGAGGATTAATTCTGTCAATCGATGAACTTGGGAGGTTTTTCAGTCTCTTGAAGTCCTCTTAAGTTTCTTTCATCACTGTGTAATTTTCACTGTCGATGTCTTTTTTCTTCTTGACCAGACTGATTTCTAGGACTATAATTTTTAAAAAAGCTATTGTAAAGGGAATTTGTCACCTAGCTTGTGTACAGAAAAGTTATACTTTTTAATGTTGATGTTGTATTCTTTCCTTCTTCATTGTATTTTGAATGAGTTTTACTGAGTTACCCAGTCTGGCCTCAAAATGCCATTCTTCTCAAAGCCTTATAGCCTCTCCATGGCCAGTTTCATTGGACAGCACACTGGGGCTATAGAAGCACTGGTGGGAAAGGCAGCAGCTCACCCCAGATTGACCAAGACAGAATCCATTTGAAGGAGATCCAGGAAGCTCGCAGTGTTACTGTTTGGGCAGCGCTGTTGCTGAGACTTGGCTCAGGCCCAGATCAGGAGTCCTGAGCAAGTGGGAAGATCACACAACCCTTGGGTGCACAGCGGCTCCTTCCCTGTCTTGCATCTCATCCTTTTCCACCAGTCAGCTTGGATATGATAAGTTCTGCCAGGCCCAGTTTAAACCTCCATTTAATTCAAAGAGATGTGCTGACTCTACCTCTATGTGGCTCTTCTTCTACTCACTGTCACTTGGTCGACTTGAACAGGGAACTTACTGGGCTAGGTCATCTGCTTCTCCTCTCCTCTGTGCTCTGAGGCTTTGGGTTGAAGCAAACCTCTCCCTGTCTCTGGAGCTTTCCTAGGGAGTTAAGGATTTTTAACTTCAGGAATATTTCATGATTTTATTATAATTTTAGTATACCACACATTCAGCAGTAGCTATGTCATTCCTTGGACCCCAACTCTGGAACTCTTTTATTCCTGCTCCTTGCCCTTCCATGGCCTCCAGCCCCTCTCTATCCCATTGTGGTATTCTTGCTGGAATTTGGGAGCAAAATCCAGGGGTCCAGGGATTTCAAGGAGCAGGCTCAGCTCTCTGCTCCCTGAGGCCAGTCAAGTAAAGGTGCACATAGTGAGTTCAAGGCCAGTCTGAACTACATAGTGATGCGCCGTCTTGAAAAAATGCAGAACAAAACAAAGTCAAATGCTTAAGAAATGAAGCTTGGATTAAACTGCCAGATTTAGACTTTGGAATACTTCTGTGAGTTGGTGAACATACCAATGGGCTTAGGAGGGAGCTACACCCCAGAGACATCATGGATCTGGTCATTTGGGATCATCCCATGCATCTGGCTAATTGGATTCTTCCTGTGTTGTGTCCTTTATTATACATACTAACAGTAAGAAAAGTATCCTTTTTCAGTACTGTAGATTAATTCCTGGCCTTCACACTCATCTATATTCCCAGCCTTTTATTGTTGTTTATTTGGGAACCAGGGACCTGGATTCATCTGAGACTCCTGGAAGAGGTCAGAGCAAAGGGTAAAGGCCAGGGGCCACTCATGCCTCACATTTGCACAATAGCTCTGAAGTTGAGGATACATTGACAATTTTTTTTTGTCTTTTTGAGACAGGGTCTCACAGTGCAGTTCATGCTGTCCTTGAGCTCACTTTGTAGCCCAGGCTTGTCTTGAACTCGCAGGTATCCTCCTGCCTAAGCCTCTGAAAGAGAGTTCAGATTAAAGGTATGAGCCACCATGACCAGCTTACCCTGATCATCTTTCAATGTTATCATCCTACAATGGCATAAGTAACAACATTAATAGTGTCTAGAAAGCAACCTATCACCATTTCCATATTTATCTTTCCCTTCTAACTATTCACTGGACCCATAGGTTGCTTCTACTTTCATCACCCTAGTTGACCACAGAATGTCTCATCGCTGTGTCCAGCTGCCTGCTTCCTGCAGGAGTCCTGAAACCCCTGTGACCCTGCACACTAAAGCTCTGCAGTGACACTTAGTTTTCCTCTCTCTGGCCTTGTCATTAAGTACTTTCTAAGTTCTTCCTCCACACTGAGCCACACCCTCAGCCCCTATATTTTCAGTGTTTTCTGATTAAACTAATGAGTGAATTCTGGTTTTTGTAACAGCAAGCCTTAATTGACGCCATTTCAGAGATGGTGGTATGTCGCATTGTTCTGCAAAGTTATGGCACTTTACTTTTTGCACACTCAGGCTGAGACCTACCAGTTTTAGGAAGCAATCTCGTGACAGCAATCCAAAGAGGCAGCTACATCTTGATGGTTAGCCAAAGCTACACAAAACCTGAGTCATCCTTCTCTGTTAAAGCTTATTTATATTTTGTGTATTTTTGTGTGAACTTGGCATCTGAATGTATTATTTAAAGAGAAAAACAAACAAATCAGTAAAAGGATACAAGTAATATAGAATTTCAAGAAAACAATATACAGTAAGAAATCATTAGTTAATAGATTACATAATGTCATCTCAGAAACAGCTGGGTCATGGTGCTCCCAGTCCCAGCTTTCTGAGAAATCTCCACACTGACCTCCACAATGGTTGCACCAGTCTACACTCCCACCAACAGTACAGGAGAGTTCCTTTTTCCCCACAGCCTCTCCAGCATTTGTTGTTGGTGGTTTTCTTGATCTTGGCCATTCTTTCAGGAGTGAGATGAAATCTCAGTGTGGTTTTAATTTGCATGTCTCTAATGGCTAGTGATGCTGAACATTTTTTCATATATTTATTTGCCATTTGTATTTCTTCATCTGAAAATTGTTTATTCATCTCTGATGCCCATTTTTGGATGGGGTCTTTGAATTTTGGGGGTCTGATTTTTTTTTAATTCTTTGTATGTTTTAGACAGAAATCCTTTGTCTGAGGAACAGTTCACTAGGATTTTTTCCCAGTTTGTAGGTTTTCTTTTCACTATGCTAGAGATTTCTTTCGATGTGCAGAAACTTTTTAATAAGACGTGATCCCAGTTATTGATATATATAAACAAATAAACAAGCAAACTATGTATATATATATATATATATATATATATATACATATACAAATAAACAAGCATTATTATTTGTTTGAGAAGGGGTCTTGAGGTGTAGTTCAAGCTGGGCTTAAACTCACCATGAAGTCCAGCCTGATCTCAAACTTGCAAGAATTCTCCTGTCTCCTGAATTCGCCTTTAGAGTAATGGGATTATAGGTTTGCACCACTGGACATTTTTTAAATATCTTGTAATTCCTAAAATCAAATCGCAGGCATCATGCAATTACTGAATGCATGGATACTTCAGTCACATGTATAAATTTTTTGACGTTTTCACCATATAATGGTACACTTCACAAAATTAATGTAATGTCAAGAAAACAAGCTATCGAATGGAGTTTTTGCACTTTCAGCTACTAATCACCGTTCACCAGATACATTGTTTGATTTCATTATTTGCCATGAGGATGTCCCTGCATGACCATTCTCCTGGCTAAAAGCAGACTCTGTGCTATCCCTGCAGGCCAGCGGCCTGACTTCTGCCTGGAGCGTTCCTTCATGGGTCCCTGCAGGATTCTGTTGATCAGATACTACTACAATGCTCACTCCGGACGCTGTGAAGCCTTTGGATATGGTGGCTGCAGAGCAAAGCAGAACAACTTTGTAACCAAGGAAGAGTGTATGAGGGTCTGTGGACAGAGTCCCACGGTGCTCACTACAACTGCAAGTGCTGGAACACAAGGTGAGCATTAATTCTGTCAATCTATGAACTGGGGAGCTTTTACTGTCTTCTGATGTCCTCTTAAATTTCTTTCATCCCTGTGTAATTTTCACTGTCAATGTCTTTTATCTTTTTGACCAGACTGATTTCTAGGACTATAATTTTTTAAAAAGCTATTGTAAAGGGAATTTGTCACCTAGCTTGTGTACAGAAAAGTTATACTTTTTAATGTTGATGTTGTATTCTTTCCTTCTTCATTGTATTTTGAATGAGTTTTACTGAGTTACCCAGTCTGGCCTCAAAATGCCATTCTTCTCGAAGCCTTACAGCTCTCCATGGCCAGTTTCATTGGACAGCACACTGGGGCTATAGAAGCACTGGTGGGAAAGGCAGCAGCTCACCCCAGATTGACCAAGACAGAATCCATTTGAAGGAGATCCAGGAAGCTCGCAGTGTTACTGTTTGGGCAGTGCTGTTGCTGAGACTTGGCTCAGGCCCAGATCAGGAATCCTGAGCAAGTGGGAAGATCACACAACCCTTGGGTGCATAGCGGCTCCTTCCCTGTCTTGCATCTCATCCTTTTCCACCAGTCAGCTTGGATATGATAAGTTCTGCAAGGCCCAGTTTAAACCTCCATTTAATTCAAAGAGATGTGCTGACTCTACCTCTATGTGGCTCTTTTTCTGCTCACTGTCACTTGGTTGGCTTGAACAGGGAACTTGCTGGGCTAGGTCATTTGCTTCTCCTCTCCTCTGTGCTCTGAGGCTTTGGGTTGAAGCAAACCTCTGCCTGTCTCTGGAGCTTTCCTAGGGAGTTAAGGATTTTTAACTTCAGGAATATTTCATGATTTTATTATAATTTTAGTATACCACACATTCAGCAGTAGCTATGTCATTCCTTGGACCCCAACTCTGGAACTCTTTTATTCCTGCTCCTTGCCCTTCCATGGCCTCCAGCCCCTCTCTATCCCATTGTGGTACTGTTGCTGGAATTCGGGAGCAAAATCCAAGGTCCAGGGATTTCAAGGAACAGGCTCAGCTTTCTGCTCCCTGAGGCCAATCAAGTAAAGGAGGGAGCTACACCCCAGAGACATCATGGATCTGGTCATTTGGGACCATCCCATGCATCTGGCTAATTGGATTCTTCCTGTGTTGTGTCCTTTATTATACATACTAACAGTAAGAAAAGTATCCTTTTTCAGTACTGTAGATTAAATCCTGGCCTTCACACTCATCTATATTCCTAGCCTTTTATTGTTGTTTATTTGGGAACCAGGGACCTGGATTCATCTGAGACTCCTGGAAGAGGTCAGAGCAAAGGGTAAAGGCCAGGGGCCACTCATGCCTCATATTTGCACAATAGCTCTGAAGTTGAGAATACGTTGACAAATTTTTTTTTGTCTTTTTGAGACAGGGTCTAGCAGTGCAGTTCATGCTGGCCTTGAGCTCACTTTGTAGCCTAGGCTTGTCTCGAACTTGCAAGTATCCTCCTGCCTAAGCCTCCGAAAGAGAGTTCAGATTAAAGGCATGAGCCACCATGACCAGCTTACCCTGATCATCTTTCAATGTTATCATCCTACAATGGCATAAGTAACAACATTAATAGTGTCTAGAAAGCAACCTATCACCATTTCCATATTTATCTTTCCCTTCTAACTATTCGCTGGACCCATAGGTTGCTTCTACTTTCATCACCTTAGTTGACCACAGAATGTCTCATCGCTGTGTCCAGCTGCCTGCTTCCTGCAGGAGTCCTGAAACCCCTGTGACCCTGCACACTAAAGCTCTGCAGTGACACTTAGTTTTCCTCTCTCTGGCCTTGTCATTAAGTACTTTCTCAGTTCTTCCTCCACACTGAGCCACACCCTCAGCCCACATATTTTCAGTATTTTCTGATTAAACTAATGAGTGAATTCTGGTTTTTGTAACAGCAAGCCTTAATTGACGCCATTTCAGAGATGGTGGTATGTCGCATTGTTCTGCAAAGTTATGGCACTTTACTTTTTGCACACTCAGGCTGAGACCTACCAGTTTTAGGAAGCAATCTCGTGACAGCAATCCAAAGAGGCAGCTACATCTTGATGGTTAGCCAAAGCTACACAAAACCTGAGTCATCGTTCTCTGTTAAAGCTTATTCATATTTTGTGTGTTTTTGTGTGAACTTGGGATCTGAATTTATTATTTAAAGAGAAAAACAAACAAATCAGTAAAAGGATACAAGTAATATAGAATTTCAAGAAAACAATATACAGTAAGAAATCATTAGTTAATAGATTACATAATGTCATCTCAGAAACAGTTGTCCGAATTACAAAATTAAAGCATACACAGAGTGGACATTCATACAGTGAGATTGCAGACAGTTCTGTTCAATGATCCAACAAAATCTCAGTAATATGGTTTTCTATCGTACACACTTAAATATACATGTAGTTTGTCCTTTAGACCACTTTCTTTTCCTCTGTTTTTTACGATAACAATTATACTTTTGGTGTTTTATTACTACCACAGTTGTTATAACTTTTTTTTCTGAAGAGAAACAAAATCCCAAGTGTGAGAAAGCAAAGCAAGAGTCAGTTAGAACAGAAGGGTGCAGATAGTACATGATGCAAAAACAGAATACCAGGTGATCAAAGATGGTTACCAAGATGCCTCTTGCTATACTAAAAAGAGTTGCCTATATCAACAGGTATAATAGAATTGAACAAAACAGTACAGAACAAGACCAATAAAACCTACATTGGAGACCTTACATGACTTAAAAAGAAGATAATAGTCAAACCATAATGAGCATCATAGTAAATCTTATTGCCTTCAAAGTGGTTGCCTATACCCTCAAACTTGATACTATCAAACCAAACAGAATGTAGTAAAAAAGACAAAAAAAGAGAAAAGATTGGGAGAGCAATACTGGGGTTCAAATCATGTGAGTAGGAAAACAAAAAATTACTATAATATATCCCGCTATTTTTTAAATATAGTTTTCCCTTGATTTAAAAAAATGAGAAAAAATAAATTAATTTTTTTAGGAAAAAAAATAGGGAGTTTGAGATGAAAGAGGACATAGTAACAGAACCACGCAGGTCAGAACCCAACAATTTCAGCATCATTGTGTTTTACCACCAGATAACCTGACATAATAGTAGTTACCATAGTGTCTCTTTCCTTAAATTATTTGAGTATAACTTCATATACTATAGCATAAAACATATCAAGACAGTGTGAAGCCATTCAAGAAAATGAAAGAATTACAGGGTACTTAGAACCAGCAAACAGAAAACAAACAACGGTTTCTGTATTATCTCTTTGCCTATAAAAACTTTCGCTTACACTTTCACATATAGTAAACTATAATAAGATACAACATGTTAAAACCAATGAAAACAGACGAACAACAGCTTGATGGGACTTCAAAACAGGATGATACTAAATCTGCACTAGCTTTATGATGTCTTGTTTTCTTCAAAATAGCTATTCGTACTATCACAGACAATAAAATCGAACAAACCAGACTAAAACAACTCCAATTAATGAGTGAAAACATCATATGGCTTCAAACCAATATGATTCAAAATCATGATTACCACATACTTTTATGTATTCTTATCATTTCTTACACTAGGGAAACTATTCGGTATTTATACATGTGAGTTTGATTTATTTCACTTATGAATATGGTCTCAACCTACATCCATTTATTTATAAATATCTCAGTGTGATCATTCTTTATAGATTGTATAAAAATATCACAACTTTTTTATCCATTCCTCAGTTGACGGACCCTTAGACTGTTTCCAAGATCTGACTATTACAAATTGTATTGCTATAACAATGGGTGCACATTTGTCACTCAGGTATGATGTTTTCAGTTCTTCTGAGAATATGGAAGTGGAGTAGCTGGATCTAATGGGACTTCCAATCCCAGGTATTTGAGGAACATCCAGACTAACTTCCACAGTGGTTGCACCAATCAATACTCCCACCAACAGTACAGGGGCATTCCTTTTTCCCCACAGTCTCTCTAGTTTTTGTTGTTGGTAGTTTTCTTGATCCTGGCCATTCTTTCAGGAGTGAGATGGAATTTCAGTGTGGTTTTAGTTTGCATTTCTCTAATGACTAATAATCATGAACATTTTTTGATGTATCTATTTGCCATTTGTATTTCCTTATCTGAGAAGTGTGTATTTATCTCAGATGCCCATTTTTGGATTGGGTCTTTGAATTTCAGGGGTGTGATTTTTTTCTAATTCTTAATATGTTTTACACAGAAGTCCTTTGTCTGAGGGACAGTTCACTAAGATGTTTTTCCAAGTTTGTGGGTTTTCTTTTCACTATGCTGGAGATTTCTTTGGACATGCAGAAACATTTTAATAAGACGTGATCCCAGTTATTGATTCTGTAAAGTATTTCCCGTGCGGTTTGAGTCCTGTTCATGAATTCTCTACACACTATGCCGTCTTCAAGGTTTTTACCCAGTTTGTCTTCCAGTAAATTTAATGTTTCTGTTTTGTAATTCAGGTGTTTGATCCATTTAGACTTCAATTTAGTACATAGGCATGGGTCTAGTTTTAGTTTTCAGCATATAGAGAGCCAGCTTTTCCAAAACCATTCATTAAGGAGACTTCCATTTTTCCAGTGAACATGTTTGGCCCCTTTACCAAAGATAAGGTGGTTGAGTGTGTTTGTAGTTGTGGTTGCATCTTCTAATCTAGTCCACTGATCTGTGGCTCTGTTTTTATTTCACTACCATGTTGATTTTATTACAGTAGATTTCTGGTATTACTTCAAGTCAGGGATTGATGCCTCCTGCCTGGGGTTTGCTGCTTAGAATTGCCTTTGCTCTTCAGGTCTCTTCTGGTTCCAGATGAATTTTAGCAGTGATTTCTCTATATCTATGAGGTATGTTGATGGTATTTTCATTGGGATTGCATAGAATCTGTTATAACAGTTTTGGGAGAATGGCCATGTTCACATTATTTATTCTGCCTACTCATGAACAACGGATGTCTTTCCATTTTCTGAGATCCTCTTCCATTTCTTTTTCAATCATAATTTTCCCAGTATAGAATTTTTACTTCTTTCATGAGATTAATTCCTATGTATTTCATTTTTTTTTTGTCTTTTTCATTTTTATTGGTACCGGGGATCGAACTCACAACCGCCTGCTTGCAAGGCAGGTGCTTATGCCGTTGAGCTAAATCCCCAGCCCGTATTTCATTTTTTTTAGATGCTAGGGAGAACAGTGTGGCTTCTCTTATTTCTCTCTCAGAGAGTTTGTTGTTAGTATATAGGAATATTACTGATTTTTGAGTATTGACTTTGTATCCAGCTACATTGCTGAATTTAATTCTTGCATCTATGGAGTTTGGGCAGTCTTCTATATAGAGTATCATGTCCTTTGCAAATAATGATAATTTAACTTCCACTTTTCCTATCATTACTTGTTTTATTTCTCTTTCTTGTCTAATTGCTCTGGCTAGTATTTTCAGTACTACATTTAATAGGATGGTGATAAGGGTCTTGTTAATTGTCTTGTGCCTGATTTTAAGGTAAAGGACTTCAGGTTTCAGCCATTTAATATGATTCTGGCTTTGATTTGACATAGATGGCCCATATCATATTGAGGTAAAGACCATCTATTCCAATTTACTGTAAGGTTCTTATCATGAATGAGTGTTAGACCTTATCAAAAGCTTTTTATGCATCTATAGAAATGATCATGTGATTCTTACGTTTGGCTTTATTGATACGGTGGATTACATTTATTGATTTATGTATGTTGAAATATCCCTACATTCCTATGTGGTATCTCACTTGTTCGTGGTATATAAACTTCTTGATGATTTGCTGCATCCTGTTTCCCAATATTTTATTGAGGATTTTTGCATCTATGTTCATTAGGGGGATTGGCCTGTAGATATCTTTTTCAGTTGGGTCTTTCTCAGGTTTTGGTACTAGAGTAATATTTGCTTCCAGGAATGACTTAGGAAGAATTGGTTCCCTTTTGATTTCATTGAAGAGTTTGAGGAGTGTCGGTATTAAGTCTTCTTTTATTTCTTGTAGAATTTCCACAGTGATTCTGTCTGGGATGAGCTCCTTTTTGTAGGTAAGAATTAATTACAGTTTCCATTTCATTAATAGAAATCAAATTATTCAGCAGTTTTGCATATTCTTGACCCAGCTTTGGTACTTCATGTTTCTAGGCATCTGTCCATTTCCTCTGTGTTATCGAGCCTATGAAAGTAGAGGTTTTTGAAATAAGTATTGATGATCTTATGTATTTCCACAGAGTCTCTAGTGACTTCACCTTTTTCATTCTTTATTGCATGAATTTGAGCTTTTTCTTTCCTTTTTAAAATAAGGTTGGGAGCTTATTAATTTTATTTACTCTTTTAACGAACCAACTCTTTGATTCATTGATTCTTTGGATTGCTTTCTTAGTCTTTATTGCATTAATTTCTGGTCTGATTTCTATAATTTCCTCCCTCCTTTTGGATTTGGGCTTGACTTGCTCTTCTTTTTCTAGATGTTTCAGGTTTAGCAGCAGGTTGTTTCTTTCTGTTTCTTCTGTTTTCCTGACGTGGGAACTCAGTGCAATAAATTTTCCTGTGAGTACCACTTTCATTGCATCCCACAGATTCCAGCAAGCTGTATTTGTATTTTCATTTTCTTGTAAGTATTGTTTGATTTTTTTCTTTAATTTCCCCTATGACCCACTGATTGCTCAATAGTTTATTATCCAATTTCCATGTGTTTGTGTGGTTTTTTCAGTTTCTTTTATGATTAATTTCTAGTTTCATGGCACTCTGATCTGATAACATGGGTGGGATAATTTCAGGTCTTTTTCTTTTACTTAATTATGTTCTGTGGGCTAGTATATGATCTGATTTAGAGACTGTCCCATGTACTGCTGAGAAGAATGTATACTATGATACTGTTGGCAGGAACACTGTATACGTCCATCATGTCCCATTTGATTCATTTCTGTTATTTCTTTTTTGATCTTCTGTCTGGTTTATCTGTCTCTCGATGTCAATGGTGTGTTAGTGTCTCCTGTTATAACTATGTTATTGCTAATTTGATTTTTCACTTCTGATAATACTTGCTTTATATATCTGGGTGCTCTGGAATTTGGGGCATTTTTGTTTAAGATTGTTATCTCTTCCTATTGAATTTTCCCCCTAACAAGTATTTAGTGATCTTCTTTATCCCTTTGGCTCATTCTTACTTTGAAGTTCGCATTTATCTGCAAACAGAATAGCTATCCCCACTTTGTTTGGGGGGTTCCAGTTGCATGAAGAGTTTTTTTCCATACTTTGACTTTCTGTTGATGAGTTTCATTTTGGGTTAGATGGGTTGCTTGTAATCAGCATTTGATGGCATATTGTTTCTTGATCCATTCTGACAGTCTACTCCTTTTAATTGGTAAATCAAGACCATTTAAAATAATGGCTATAACTGTTATATATTTGTTTATTGTTCACATTTTATCTTTCTGCTGTTGCATTTTCCTCCTTCCATTCTGTTCAATTTTCTGCCTTGCTTAGTGTTTTTTCCTCTGTGTATCTAGACTGTCTTTCAGTATTCTTTATGATTGGTTTGGTGATCATGAAGTTCTTCAGCTGTTCTTTGTCTTGGAAGTATCTTATTTGTCCATCTATTTGGAAGGACAGTTTTGCAGGGCACATCAGTAGGTTGGAAGTTATTTTGTTTAGGATCTGAAATAATTCATTCCATGTTCTTCTTGACTTCATTGTTTGTGTTAAGAAGTCTGCCCTGTTTCTGATAGGATTTCTTTATAGGTGATCTGTCTTTTCTCTAACAGCTTTTAATATTACAATTTTATTTTGAATTTCTGGGATGGTGATTATTATATGTCTGGGTGTAGTTTTATTTTGTTTACAGCTATTTGGAGTTCAGTATGGTTCAATAATCCACATGTCAGTTTCCATTCTCATGTTTGGGAAATTTTCAGCTATTACTTCTGCATATAGTCTCTTGATATCATTTCTGTTGTCCCCTTGTTTTTCAATTATCAGTACCAATCTTAGTTTGTTTGTTTGTTTGTTTGTTTTTTTGCATCATCTTGCAACTGTTGAATTGTTATTTCCTGATTCCTTGTTACACTTAAAAGATCTTGACTTTCCTGTTCACTAGCTGCAATCGTGTCTCCCAGGTCTGAAATTCTATTTTCCCTTTTGTGGTGACAGTTTGGACAACTTTCAATAGAATTTTTGATTTCCTGTATATCTCTTTGAATCTGCATACAAAAAGTAAGGGGTGATCAAAGGAGAGCAAATAAAATGTATGCCCCTAGACTGAACACCCAGTGACCTACATCTGCTGACCAGGTTTTACCTGGTCTGTCAACACTACTCAGCTTAAGAATCTGGAGCAGATTTATAGGAATTTTGAAGCCCATACTACCTGAGAAATAAATCAAACAGATTTACACAACCAACAAAGTCACTCTTTAATAGGGCCTGTGCTGCTGTTCTGGATTTAGATGTGAGGGGTGAGTACACTGGAGGAAGCCCTACTAGACTAACCTGAAAAGTGCCTGTGGAGTGTTGTTGAAGTAGCAGCTTTGGGACTGTGATTGTCATAGTACAGACTCATCATCAATACCGAATTGAATGTGCCTCAGTTGTCATCGTGTTGATCCAGGAAGGGAACAGGGCTAAGCAAGGGAAACTTCTAAATGTGACAGAAAAGCTAAAAATCAACAGTGTGATGCTGCCTTAAAAGAAGATATGCTCACCCAGCCCACAACACTGAACATTTGACTCAGTTAGCCTAGACGGACCATATCAGCTGCGACTTAGAGATATCTCCACCTGACTCAATCTGACCACATTCATCTGGACTGTGCATACTGTCTGACATATAGACATTTTCTATTTTCGAGACCAATGCAACTGAGATAACTAATCAAGGACGTGCCTACTTTCAATCACAACCTCAACCCCAGATCCTTCCCTATCTTCTCCTGCCTTATGGTAAACCACCCCTCTGACTAACCTGCCTGAAACAAACCTGCCTGACAACCTATGACTTAATTCTTGTAACCAATTATATAATAACCAAAATCAACTTTGTACCCCCTGCTTGTATATCCCATATAAACTAGACCTAAAGCTGACTTGGGGCTGATGATTTGGACTTGGTCTCCCCATTCTGCTAACATAATAATAAACAGTTGTCTTCTAACTCCTTGATGCAAGGGGTCTTCCATTTGATTTGATATCAGATTTCTGCAATGTAGAAAGCTGGCTGTCGGATTTGGTGATGTTAGCAGGGGGTCCATCCAGATCCCTCCTGTCTTGATGATGCCAGGAGCTCCATATCTTTCTTCAGAAGGCAGTGGTGGTCTCTGAAGTGGTGGAAGTGAGGAGGGCTGCCAACCCAGTAGTGGAGCTGCACCTATATTTGGAGTGGAGGAGAGAAGAATGGCTGCTACATACAATCAGGGTGGACACTGAACTCATTTGTCCAAGTTCACTGGGTCAGGAGGTGGGGAGAGTTGTAGTGGAGCAAAGGACAGTGGTGGGGAGGTGGTAATAAGAGAATTTGATGCTTGTTGCCTGTTCCACCTACAGTCTTATCATTTTTGCTTAGAGCAAAATTTGGCTGTTCAGGATTTGGAGTACTATTTCCTTATTAATTTTAAGACTATTATTTCTAGTACTGTAAAGAAACAATTTTGATAGGGATCGCATGAAATTTATGGAATACTTTGGGTAAAACAGTCAGGATAAATGTTGCTAATTCATGAATTGTATGGATTTCCATTTTATACTATCTTCCTCAATTTCTTTCTGTATTGTTCTGTAATTTTCAATCTAAATCCCTTTTACCATCTTGATTAGGCTGATTTCTAGGAATTTTACTTTTAAAAATTATTATGAATGGAATTTATTTCCTGATTTCTTTTTCAGCTAGTTTATTAGTGGTATACTGCAAATGTGTTCATATTTTTATGTAGATTTTATATCTTGTTCAGGGCTTTTGTGCTCCACTTTGAAAGAGTCTTACTAAGATGCAAGGCTACCTTTAGAATATTATCCTCCTACCTCAGCCTTTTCCTTGGTGAATTTTATAGGAGAGGATCATGAACCTGTGAAAGTACTGGTTGGAAAGGGAGAGCTCACCCCAGATTAGCCATGTCCTGAGGGAGATCCCATGTAGCTCACAGTGATACTGCTTTAGAAGGACAGTGGCTGAAACTGTTGGCCTCAGGCACCAGAATCAGGAAGTCTGCCTTCCAGAAATCATGCAATCCTATGGAAATATCAGTTCCTGCCCTCCCTTCTCCTCCCCTTAAATACCCTTCCACAACTCAGCACAGAAGCCTCCAGTTCAGGTCTCAAAGCAGCCTCCAGTGCAGGTGTCAAATCAGCCTCCAGTTGCAAAGAAGCCTCTAGTCCAGGTCAGCAAGATGCATCAGCTCTGCTTCTCTGCAGCTCTCCTTGCCCTCCTTGCCACCTCAGTGGTCGGCAACCAAGAGAATGAGACCAGCGTTTCTACTCCAAGAAAATCTACCTTCTCAAAAAAAAAAATTTTACCTTCTCCCCTTCTTTCCCTAACTGTCCCTTTCAGTGCGAGAGCCTGAAGAAACAGAAGTGAAGGTCGGGCAGGGTCAAACTCTTTGTTTGGTGGGGTTTTTTGTAGGTGGCTGTTTTGGGTTTTGTTTTGAGAAATTAGAAAGATTTAACTCCAAGTCCATTTCATGACTATATGTTTGTTGTATCAAATGCACTGTAGACGGTACCACTTAATCCTGAATCCCAGCTCTCAGATTGTCATTCTCTTTGGTCTTTGGCTGCACAGTCAACTCCCTGAACCAGTGTGGCCTTGTTACTCAAATTCTGAGACAAAATCGAGGGACCTGAACAGACAGCCATCAGCTCCATCAATAATACATAATAAAAGAAAGGAACAGTGGTGAAGAGCAAGAAAGGAGTTTGTCCATGCTGGAAAGGACTTATAACAATAAACAGTATCCATCTTTTGGAGGCTTCCAGAAGTTTAAGGTTTTCCAGAGATGGTGAAAAAAGGTGATTGCTGGTTTCTTGGCATAGCTGACAGCTATGACATACCTGGTCAACTTATGATCCTATTGGTTGTTTTCTCAAGATTGGATCCATGAGCGCATGTGAGGGCCTCATCACTTTAGGAAATAATTCATTTATCATATTGAAATGGATGTTCCTTCTTGGAAGGGGTACAAAATTCGGTCCTGTCACAGCATAATTGATCCCCCTTGAGGAGTGACCTCCTTAGGGAGTGGTCTCAAAGGTCTACTTTTCCAGAAATCTAGGGATATTACAGGTTAAGTACAAGTTTGGAAATTTCTAGGCATGGTTTCATTGGGAAGCCCTGTGATTGGCTGCCACCTTAACATCTGCAGGCTGTACCACCCTTATTCCCTCTAGGAGTTAAGTTTGGTAATTTAGCAGCACCTTGCATAACTTGTTTAGACTGGTCCATTGTTCAGAGTTTATGCTTATGAGCCTGCACACATGCTGGAAATTTGAACTCTCCTATAAACCTCTGTCTTGCCAGTGTTGCTAAGTTATCTGCAGATGTCTCAGCATCCAAATCCCTTCTCCTCAATACCCTATATATGTGACATTCATTCCTTGAATAAAGAGAGACTTAATTGGACTTCCTCAACTTGTCTCCACACTTTGTGTATCTTGTTTCCTTTTCCTCTCCTCTCTCCCTCTAGTGTCTCTGTGGACTTACCTGCAGGCCACATCAAGTGCCTCCCCAACGTTGGCCCCGAAAACAGGGGACTTAGTGACGCTCGCTGTTCTGGGGACCATAGGAGAGCAAGTAAAGGAGAATACAGGACCCACGTGGGAGCCTACCACACAGCTGAACTTTGGTAAGTGAACAGCGATTATGGGACAAGAAATTAGCCAGCGTGAGACTTTGTTGAAAGTTTAGAAAAGCTTCCAAAACACAAAGGGTAAAGGGAAAAACAATTTAGCCAATGTGTTCACTGAGACAAGAAATGAGCCAGCATGAGATTTTTGTTAAAAGTTTAAGAAAGACTTTAAAGACGTGTAGGGTAAAGTATAAATAAATAAATAGATAAGCAAATGTCCATTACGCCTAAACTTTAGCTCAGGAGCAAAGTGACCCAGTAGCCGCGTGCCCCTCTTCCATACTGTAACAGCTGTATAGCTCCGGCTTCAGCGAATATAACTTTTGATATTAGGAAGGAATTAAGGGACCAAGCTGAACTTTTAAAACGACAGATTAAAGAAAAAATTGCATCTGGATTTGATTGCTCAATTAGAGAGGCTGAAAATAGCAAAATTTTAAGTGAAAAGTGAAATTAGCCCCAGAATTTCCTCTACAAATTCTCCGCTCAGTGACCCCCAATGAGAGGTATGATTTCTAAATTTACTCCCATAGCCTCGTCCAATATTAAAGCTAGATGATATGGAGGCTTTCCCTGTGACGGAAATGATGTATGCAGAAGTTGGAATTATTCAAGACTACTCAGGTTTCAATTTCAAACTGAATAGAGCATTAAAAACAGTGGTTACCCAGTAGAAAGACACAGCCACCTATACTCTTGCTGTCTTAAGTTCTTTGGCTGACAGCTGGTTAACACCGACAGATTGGCAAAGATTGACCCAAGGAACTTTATCGGGTGGAGATTATGTTTTGTGGAAATCGGAATATATAGAAAATTGCAAAGAGACTGCCAGGCACAATACCCAAGCCCGTAATGGGTGGGACCTTGATATGTTAATAGGGGATGATGCCTATGCTAACAGAGGGGCCCAAAAGCACTTTAAAGGAAATATGAGTTCCTCTCTGGGTATTAAGCAAAGCCCAGGGTTTTACCTCAATGGCACAAGTACCTGCCAACCATGCACAAGGAGGTGAGTTCTTTCCCCCGGGATGGAGATTTAGCTCAGTGGCACAGTGCCAGCCTGACAAATGAAAGGCTGTGAATTCAATCCCTTGTAACATTGACATCAAAGCTGTTTATCAATTAGGCCTTAAATAGAGCTGTATGTCATAGCTGGATTACCAATAAATCTTTGGGGGAAAGATCTACTGGCACAAATGGGATTAATCATGGGTAGCTGAAATACCATTGTCCCTACTCAAATGTTAACTAGCAGATATTCACCTGGTAAAACTGTATGCTCCAAACAAACAGTACATCAGCCCAAGTCACAGATGTTGCATGCTGTCACTGCAGCCCTTTCAGCATTTCTCAATCTGCCCATGATTTTATATACTGACATCTCTTATATTACAGATTCTGTGCCCAGCTAGAAGGAGCTGGACAAATCAAAAGTGCCTCCAGCACTGGAGAACTGTTTAGGCAAATACAGGTGCTTATTATAAAAAGGACTTGCCCTTTATTTTTATTGGACATCTACCTGCTCACTCTGGGTTACTAGAACCTCTGACCAATGGTAATCACACAGCAGACCTGGCCACTCGACTGCAAGTTCTCCTTTGTACTTTAGCTAATGTTAGCTCCGGTGATTACGATGACAGTGTTATCTCAGCACAAAAGAGTCATCAATTACACCAACTCAATGCTCAAACCCTCCTTCTTATGCACCACATCACCAGAGAGTGAGCCAGACAGATAGGAAAAATTGCCTCTCTTGTGCCACACACCTCCTAGTTCCACACTTTGGGGTTAAACCTAGGGGACTTATCCCCAATGAATTATGGCAAATGGATATCACCCATATTCCTGAGTTTGGAAATCTTAAATATATTCATGTAACTATAGATACCTTTAGTGGTTTCCTTTGTGCCTCTCTCTAGACTGCCAAAGCTACCAAACATGTTATTAGCCATATGTTAACTACCTTATTATTTTGGGATGCCCGAAACAATTAAAGACTGATAATGGTCCAGGCTATGCTAGTTCTGCCTTTGCTCCTTTCTGTCAACATCTTAATATTCATCATATAAAAGGCATAACCTATAACTCTCAAGGTCAAGGCATAGTTTAAAGAGCACAAGGCTTCCCTCAGGTCCCCCTTTACTTTAAAATATAAGAGGTATAAAAGAGGCTGCTTCCTCCCTAAAACTAACTGTTGATAAAATAAAAGAGGGGAATGGTACCCCATATGGGGGCCACCTAAAAATATTCTATCTCATGCCTTATTCATCCTTAATTTTTTAAAGTTGGATGCTCCTGGACAGTCAGCAGCCAAGCGTTTTGGCATACTGAAACACAAAAGCAATTTGCTTCTGTATTATGGAGAGACTGCCTGATTAACTCATGGCATGATGCAGACCCAGTCCTTATCTGGGGATGAGGATCAGCATGCATTACTCTAAAGAGATGAGATCTGCAAGATTGCTGTCAGAAAGATTGGTTAAACAAATAGATCAAATACAACAAACAGAGGATAATGTTACAGATGACTCCAGGGACGAAAAATGACCACAGAGAGAATTTTGTCACAGCTTTTGTTTTCAGAGGATAGAACCAAAAGCCTGAATCCTTTCTCTTGGGATTATGATGAATAAGTTGATAGATTTTGTCAAACAACAGGTGGATGCCATAAAAATACAACCTATACAGGTCCATTACCATAGATTTATAATGGCTGATAGAGAAAATTATGCAGAGCCTGCAAACCTGTATTGTGATAATGCTTTGTGGAAGCATGCTGCAAGCTCCATTTCTCTTGCCTTAGTGCGATTGACTGGATAGCCAGAGATGGGCACTGGGCCTCACACTGGATTACAACCTCCACCTAAGACAGGAACTGGGCCTCTCGCTGCCCGGCCTTCCAATGATGGGTGAAGCTAGGTTGGCCCCTCTGTAGAAGTGCCCTTACCCAAGACAGGCACAGTCTCCTCAACGTTGTAGCCTCTTATATGCCTCTTATATTTTACAGTAAAGAGGGACCTGTGGGAAGCCCTGTAATTGGCTGCCACCTTTACATCTTCTGGCCGCACCACCTTAATTTCCTCTAGGAGTTAAATTTGGTAATTAAGCAGCACATTGCATAACTTGTTTAGCCTGGTCCATTGTTCAGGGATTATGCTTATGAGCCCGCACATGGGAGGGAAATTTGAACTGACCTATAAACCTCCATCTTGCCACTGTTGCTAAGTTACCTGCTGATGTCTCAGCATCCAAATCCCTCCTCCTCAATACCCTATGAATTTGATACTCATTCACCAGTAAAGAGAGACTTGATTGGACTTCCTCAACTTGTCTCTGCTCTTTGTGTCCCTTGTGTCCTTTTCATCCCCACTCCTCCTGTAGGATCTCCATGGACCTACCCGCAGGCCAGATCAGGTTGCAGGAGATCTCAATGTGGATTTTGTGAAAGCAAGCAAATGAGTGTCCCTGAAAAACCTGAAATGTAGTTGTATTATTCTCATCTTGGTGTGCCTAATCTTAGAAGGAATGTGATAGGACAGGTATATTTAGGGTTAATAAATCTCATATTGTAGATAATCAACATGCATCCAGGTAGCACCGAGCAGACATTTGATCCTACATTTTAAAGTAATCAGAGACACGTAAGAATGAGGGCAGAGATACCAAACTTTATTGCTTTCAGTGGGCCATTGCTCATAAGCATGTCTAACCTCTGGGTCCCTGATACAATATAGTGAAAAATATACATTTTCTCGTTGTCTCAATCAGTGGAATGGCATTCCTGGAACTTTGGGCATTTGCTGCTATGTGCGTGCCTATGAGATGCTGTAGGCACTGGCCCAAGAGGCAGCACCTATTACCAAACACATGAATCAGATGATTGGTGGGCTTGAGTTTCCTTCCTACCCTCTACCCTCTGGGAGGGGAATAGACCACGAGAGAGAGTTAAAGCTCTAATGGTTGAACACTGCTATCTATGTAATAAAACCTCAATGAAAACCCTAATGGTGGGTTTAGGGTACTTCCATACTGGTGAACATGTTGGTGAGTAGAGAGCAAGAACACCCAAAATAAGACATGGTTCACCCCTGCTAGTCCTTCCCTATGCATCTATTCAAGCAATTCCCATATGACTTTGCATAAACACTAGTTTCTTTATTTATTTTCCATTAATTAATTAAATTTGTTGATTTTCATAGTATTGAAGATAAACCTAGGCCTTTGTACTAAGCTATGCATCAGATTTTTTTTTTCATTTTTTTTTTATTTTGGAACAAGGTCTAAGAGTCCCAGGCTGGACTCTGACTTGTGATTCTCCTGCCTTTGCATTCTAGATGCTGGGATCACATGCATAGACCATTACATCAGGCTCAGATTGCCTTCTTGAGTTCTGAGAATCATTCAGGAGAATTCTCAAAGATGGGTAGTTGAATCCCAACGTTTATATAGCCAAGGCATTATAATTTGGAATCTGCCCTGAGACAGATGCCTCGGAGTGATTCATTTTCTTATCTCAAGCCACGTAGCCATTGGAAGCTACCAATCACACATTATAGAACTTGTAGTTTCAAGATTTCCATAATAGTTCTTAAGCAATAAGTTTAGCTTTGCAGGGCTTGGAAAAGAAGTGTTGTTGTGAGAACACTCAGGATGATGCTCTGGGCTCTGCATCCAGGACCTAACAGATTTCACTGAAAAGTGAAATCTGCTGCTACAAAGGACTGACAGCCACTTTCTCCTAGCATTTATTTAGGTATTCACTGCAATATGTTAATAGACATCATACTTCTGTTTTAATATACAATATACTGCAACATTCTTGTGCAATGTATTAATTTGCAAAATTACGTTTTGTGCATTAAATATTTCCTTATTTTTGAAATATAGAAGGAACCCATGCATTTTGTAAGGAGTAAAACAAAATAATGATATATAAAGAAGGAGTTAAGACTCACCAACAATTTGCCATTTTTCTATTGTCTTCAACATAGCCAACAATAACAAGTTCCATCAATGCCATTCCACTGATTGAGATAAAGACAAAATGTTTTCTCCCTTCTATTCTTCCATGACATCATGACTGGCTACCGAATTTTTTTTATAAATAATGGCAACTTGCAAAGATGCACAAAAGAAAACAGGATGTAGGATATTAATCATTTATGTATTCATTATTCAAACACAACCATTGTTAGCCTATACAGATTACTATATCTATATGAAAACTTCTCCTATGTATATTTCTCCCATATAATATATATATATATATATAATTTCATATATAGATAAACAAATAAAGAATCAAACTATGTATATAGTTATACTATATATATATATATATATATGTATATACACAAATAAACAAGCATTATTATTTGTTTGAGACAGGGTCTTGCTGTGTAGTTCAAGCTGGGCTTGATCTCACTGTGTAGCCCAGGCTGGTCTCAAACTTGCAACAATTCTCCTGTCTCGGCCTCTAGAGTGCTGGGATTACAGGCGTGTAGCACTGGACATTTTTTTAATATCTTGTATTTCCTAACTCAAATCTCAGGCATCATCCCATTAATGAATGCATAAATACTTCAGTGGTGTGTATAACTGTATTTACATTTTCAGCATATAACAGTACACTTCACAAAATTATTGTAATGTCCAGAAAACAAGCCACCAAATGGAGTTTTTGCACTTTCAGCTCCTGCCCACTGCTCACCAGATACGTTGTTTGATTTTGTTGTTTGCCATGGGGATGGCCCTGCATGACCATTTCCCTAGTTCAATGCAGACTCTCTGCTGTCCCTGCAGTCCAGCGGCCTGCCTTCTGCCTGGAGCGTTCCTTCATGGGTCCCTGCAGGATTCTGTTGATCAGATACTACTACAATGCCCACTCCGGACGCTGTGAAGCCTTTTTATATGGTGGCTGCAGAGAAAAGCAGAACAACTTTGAGACCAAGGAAGAGTGCATGAGAGTCTGTGGACAGAGTCCCAAGGTGCTCACTACAACTGCAAGTGCTGGAACACAAGGTGAGCATTAATTCTGTCAATCTATGAACTGGGGAGCTTTTACTGTCTTCTGATGTCCTCTTAAATTTCTTTCATCCCTGTGTGATTTTCACCGTCGATGTCTTTTATCTTCTTGACCAGACTGATTTCTAGGACTATAATTTTTTACAAAGCTATTGTAAAGGGAATTTGTCACCTAGCTTGTGTATAGAAAAGTTATACTTTCTAATGTTGATGTTGGATTCTTCCCTTCTTCATTGTATTTTGAATGAGTTTTACTGAGTTACCCATTATGGCCTCAAAATGCCATTCTTCTAGAAGCCTTCTAGACTCTTCCACAGCCAGTTTCATTGGACAGGACACTGGGGCTATGTAAGCACTGGTGGTAACGGAGGCAGCTCACCCCAGATTGACCAAGTCAAAATCCATATTTGAAAGAGATCCAGGAAGATCGCAGTGTTACTGTTTAGGCAGCGCTGTTGCTGAGACTTGGCTCAAGCACCAGATCAGGAAGCCTGAGCAAGTGGGAAGATCACACAACCCCTGGGGGGATATCAGCTCCTTCATGTCTTGCATCTCATATTTTTCCAGCAGTCAGCTTAGATATGATATGTTCTGTAAGTCACAGTTTGCATAGAAACCTCCATTTAATTGAAATAGATGAGCTGACTCTATCTCTTTGTGGCTCCATTTCTCCTCACTGTCATGTGGGCAGCTTGTATCGGGGACTTACTGGGCTAGGTCATGTGCTTCTCCTCTCTTCTGTGCTCAAAAGGTGAGGCTTTGGGTTGAAGCAAACTTCTCCCTGTCTCTGGAACTTTCCTAGGGAGTTAAGGAGTCTTACTTCCAGGAATAGGTCATGATTTTATTATAATATTAGTATACCACACATTCAGCAGCAGCTATGTCATTCCTTGGACCCCAACTCTGGAACTCTTTTATTCCTGCTCCTTGCCCTCCATGGCCTCCAGCCCCTCTCTATCCCACTGTGGTATTGTTGCTGGAATTCGGGAGCAAAATCCAGGAGTCCAGGGATTTCAAGGAGCAGGCTCAGCACTCTGCTCCCTGAGGCCAATCAATGAAAGGTGCACATAGTGAGTTCAAGGCCAGTCTGAACTACATACTCAGACCTTGTCTTGAAAAATCACAAAACATAACAAACTCAAAAGCTTAGGTAATGAAGCTTTGATTAAATCACCAAATAGAGAGTTTGGAACACTTCTGTGTGTTGGTCAACATACCGATGGCCTTAGGAGAGAGCTACACCCCAGAGACAGCATGGATCTGGTCATTTGGGACCATCCCATGCATCTGGCTATTTGGATTCTTACTGTGTTGTGTCCTTTATTATACACACAGTGAGAAAAGTATCCTTTTTCCAGTAGTGTACATTAAATACAGGCCTTTACACTAATCTATATTCCCACCCTTTTACTGTTGTTTATTTGAGAACCAGGGACCTGGATTCATCTGAGACTCCTAGAAGAGTTCAGGGCAAAGGGTGGAGGTCAGGGGCCACTCATGACTCACATTTGCACAATAGCTCTGAAGTTGAGGATACCCTGATAATTTTTTTTGTCTTTTTGAGACAGGGTCTAGCAGTGCAGTTCAGGCTGGCCTTGAGCTCAGTCTGTAGCCTAGGCTGGTCTCGAACTCTCAAGGATCCTCCTGCCTCAGCCTCCCAAAGAGTTCTGGATTACAGGCATGAGCAACAATGCCAGGCTTACCCTCATCATTTTGTGATGTTATCATCCTACAATGGCATAAGCAACAAAATTCATAGTGTCCAGAAAGCAACCTATCACGATTTTCATATTTCCCTTTCCCTTCTAACTATTCACTGGACCCATAGGTTGCTTCTACTTTCATCACCATAGTTAACCACAGAATCTCTCATCACTGGGTCCAGCTGCCTGCTTCCTGCAGGAATCCTGAAAGCCTTGTGACCCTGCACCCTAAAGCTCCGCAGTGACACTTAGTTTTCCTCTCTCTGTCTCTCTGGCCTTTTCATTAAGTACTTTGTAAGTTCTTCCTCCACACTGAGCCATACCCTCAGCCCCTATATTTTCAGTATTTTCTGATTAAACTAATGAGTGAATTCTGGTTTTTGTAACAGCAAGCCTTAATTGACGCCATTTCAGAGATGGTGGTATTTTGCATTGTTCTGCAGAGATATGGCACTTTACTTTTTGCCCACTTGGGCTGAGACCTACCAATTTTAGGCAGCAATCCCATGACAGAAATCCCAAGACGCAGCTACATCTTGATGGCTAGCCAAAGCTACACAAAACCTGGGTCACCGCTCACTGTTAAAGTTTATTTATTTTTTGTGTTTTTGTGTGTGAGCTTGGGATCTGAAGTTTTTTATTTAAAGTGAAAAAAAACAAAGCAGTAAAAGGGTACAAGTATTACAGAATTTCAAGAAAAATACATAAAGTAAGAAATCACTAGTTAATAGATTACATATTGTCCCTTTGGAAACAGTTGTCCAAATTACAAAATTAAAACATACAGAGTGGACAGTCATACAGTGAGGTTGCAGATAGTTCCGTTCAATGATCCAACAAAAACTCAGTAATATGGTTTTCTATTCTACACACTTAAATATACATGCAGTCATATCCTTTAGACCACTTTCTTTTCCTCTCCTTTTTACAATAACAATTACACTTTTTGGGTTTTATTACTCCCACAGTTCTTATAACTTTTTTTTCCTGAAGAGAAAAAAAACCAAATGTGACAAAGCAAAACAGAGTCGGTTAGAATAGAAGGATGGACATAGTACATGATGCAAAAACAGAATACCAGGTGATCAAAGATGGTTACCAGGATGCCTTGCCTATATCAACAGGTATAGTAGAATTGAACAAAACAGTATAGAACAAGACCAACAAAGCCTACATTGGACACCTTACAGAACTTCAAAAGAGTATCATTGTCACACCATAACGGGCATCATAGTAAATCTTATTACCTTCAAAGTGGTTGCCTATACCCACAAATTTGATACTATCAAACCAAACAGAATGTAGTAAAATCAGTCAACACAAGATGGGGATTGCAATACTGGGGTTCAAATCAGGTTAAGAGGTAAGCACAATGTTAGTATAATATATCCCGCTATTTTTTAATTTACTTTTCCCTTGATTAAAAAGTAAGAAAAAATAAGTTAATTTTTTTAAAGTAAAAAATGAGGAGATTGCTATTAAATAAGACATAGTAACAGAACAACACAGGTCAGAATCGAACAATTTAAGCATCATTGTGTTTCACCACCAGATAACCTGACATAAGACTAGTTACCTTAGGCTCTCCTTCCTTAAATTATTTGAGTATAAATTCATATACTATAGCATCAAACATATCAAGACAGTGTGAAGCCATTCAAGAAAATGAAAGAATTACAGGGTATTTAGAACCAGCTAACAGAAAACGAACAATGGTTTCTATGTTATCACTTTTCTTCTAAAAATTTTTGTTTATACTATTGCATATAGTAAAATATAGTAAGATACAACATTTTCAAAGCAATGAAAACAGATGAACAACAGCTTAATGGGACTTCAAATTAAGGTGATATTAAATCTGCACTAGTTATTATGATGTCTTGTTTTCTTCAAAATACTATACATCCTATCACAGACAATAAAATAGAACAAAGCAGATTAAAATCATTCCAATTAATGAGTGAAAACATTACATGGCTTCATACCAATATGATTCAAAATCATGAGTATCACGTACTTTTATGTATTCTTATCATTTCTTACACTAGGGAAACTATTCTGTATTTACACATGTGAATTTGATTTATTTCACTCACTAGTATGGTCTCAAGCTGCGTCCATTTATTTATAAATATCTCCATGTGATCCTACTTTATAGCTGAGTAGTACTCCATTGTATAAAAATACCACAACGTTTTTATTCATTCCTCAGTTTCTGGACCCTTAGATTGCTTCCAAGATGTGACTATGACAAAGTGTATTGCTATAATAATGTGTGGACATAGATCATTGTGGTATGATGTTTTCAGTTCTTCTGAGAATATGGATGTGGAATAGCTTATCTAATGGGACTTCCAATCCCAGGTATTTGAGGGACATCCAGACTGACCTCCTCAGTGGTTGCACCAGTCTATACTCCCACCAAAGTGCAGGGGCATTCCTTTTTCCCCACAGCCTCTCCAGCATTTGTTCTTGGTAGTTTTCTTGATCCTGGCCATTCATTCAGGAGTGAGATGGAATCTCAGTGTGGTTTTAATTTGCATTTCTCTAACGACCAATGATCATGAACATTTTTTCATGTATTTATTTGCAATTTGTATTACCTTATCTGAGAAGGATGTATTTATCACAGATGCCCATTTTTGGATTGGGTCCTTGAATTGCAGTGATCTAATTTTTTTTTAATCTTTATATATTTTACACAGAAGTCCATTGTCCGAGGGACAGTTCACTAAGACTTTTTTCCCAGTTTGTGAGTTTTCTTTTCACTATGCTGGAGATATCTTTTGACATGCAGATACATTTTAATAAGACGTGATCCCAGTTATTGATTCTGGAAAGTATTTCCCGTGCGGTTTGAGTCCTGTTCATGAATTCTCTACCTACTCTGGTGTCTTCAAGGTTTTTACCCAATTTGTCTTCCAATAAATTTAATGTTTCTGTTTTATAATGCAGATATTTGATCCATTTAGATTTCAATTTAGTACATGGTGATAGGCATGGGTCCAATTTAGTTTTCAGTATATAGAGAGCCAGCTTTTCCAATACCATTCATAAGGAGACTTTCATTCTTCCAGTGAACATGTTTGGCCCGTTTATCAAAGAAAGGTGGTTGAGTGTGTTTGTAGTTGTGGTTGTATCTTCTAATCTAGTCCACTGATCTTTGGCTCTGTTTTTATTTCACTACCATGTTGATATTTTTATAGTAGATTTGTAGTATAACTTCAAGTCAGGGATTGTGTTGCCTCCTGCCTTGCGTGTGATGCTTAGAATTGCCTTTGCTATTCAAGTCTCTTCTGGTTCCAGATGAATTTTAGCAGTGATTTCTCTAGATCTATGAGGTATGTGATGGTATTTTCATTGGGACTGCACAGAATCTGTTATAACTGTTTTGAGAGAATGGCCATGTTCGCAATATTTTCTGAGATATTCTTCCATTTCTTTTTCAATTATAGTTTTCCTTGTATAGATCTTTTACTTCTTTCATGAGATTAATTGCTATGTATGTCATTTTTTTGAATGCTAGTGTGAAGAGTGTGGCTTCTCTTATTTGTCTCTCAGGGAGTTTGTTGTTAGTATATAGGAATGTTACTGATTTTTGAGTATTGACTTTGTATCCAGCTATATTGGTGAATTTATTAATTACATCTATGGAGTTTGGGGGTCTTCTATGTAGAGTATCATATCCTCAGCAAATAATGATAAATTAACTTCCTCTTTTCCTGTCTTTACTCCTTTTATTTCTCTCTCTTGTCTAATTGCTTTGGCTAGTATTTGCAGTACTACATTGAATAGGATGGTGATAAGGGTCATCCTTGTCTTGTGCCTGATTTTAAGGTAAAGGCCTTCAGGTTTCGGCCATTTAATATGATCCTGGCTTTGATTTGACATAGATGGCCTTTATCATATTGAGGTAAAGACTATCTATTCCAATTTCCTGCAAGTTTCTTATCATGAAGGAGTGTTAGACCTTATCAAAAGCTTTTTATGCATCAATAGAAATGATCATGTAATTCTTACTTTTGGCTCTCTTGATACGGTAGATTACATTTACTGATTTACTTATGTTGAACCATCCCTACATGCCTGGGTAGGAATCTCACTTGTTCGTGGTATGTAATCTTCTTGATGATTTGTTGTATCCTGTTTCCCAATATTTTGTTGAGGATTTTTGCGTCTATGTTCATTAGGGAGATTGGCCTGTAGTTCTTTTTTCAGTTGGATCTTTCTCAGGTTTTGGTACTAGAGTAATATTTGCTTTCAGGAATGACTTAGGAAGAATTGCTTCCTTTTTGATTTCATTGAAGAGTTTGAGGAGTGTCAGCATTAAGTCTTCTTTTATTTCTTGTAGAATTTCCACAGAGGGCTGGGCTCCTCTTTGTAGGTAAGGACTTAATTATAGTTTCAGTTTCATTAATAGAAATCGAATTATTCAGAAGTTTTACATATTCGTGACGCAACTTTGTTACTTCATGTTTCTAGGTATCTGTGCATGTCGTCTGTGTTATTGAGCCTATGAAAGTAGAGGATCTTGAAATAAGTGTTGATGATCTTCTGTATTTCCACAGAGTCTCTAGCGACTTCACCTTTTTCATTCTTTATTGCATGAATTTGAGCTTTTTCTTTCCTTTTTTAAATAAGGTTGCGAGCTTATCAATTTTATTTACTCTTTCAAAGAACCAACTCTTTGATTCATTGATTCTTTGTATTGTTCTCTTAGTCTTATTGTGTTAATTTCTGGTCTGATTTTTATAATTTCCTCCCTCCTTTTGGCTTTGGTCTTCACTTGCTGTTCTCTTTCTTGATGTTTGAGGTGTAGCATCGGTTCTTTGTGTTTGTTCTGTTTTCCTGATGTGGGAACGCAGTGCAATGCATTTTCCTGTGAGTACCACTTTCATTGCATCCCACAGATTCTAGTAAGCTGTATTTGTATTTTTATTTTCTTGTAAGTATTGTTTGATTTTTTCTTTACTTTCCCCTATGACCCACTGATTGCTCAAGAGCGTATTATTCAATTTCCATGTGTTTGATTTTTTCAGTTTCTTTAATGATTAATTTCTAGTTTCATGGCACTCTGATCTGAAAACATGTGTGGGATAATTTCAAGTCTTTTGCTTTTACTTAAGTATGTTCTGTGGGCTGGTATACGGTCTGTTTTAGAGACTGTCCCACGTACGGCTTAGAAAAATGTATACTGTGATATTGTTGGCAGGAACACTCTGTATAGGTCTATCATGTCCCATTTGTTCAGAGGTGTGATTCATTTCTGTTATTTCTTTGTTGATCTTCTGTCTGGTTTATCTGTCTCTTGGTGTCAATGGTGTGTTAGGGTCTCCTGTTATAAGTGTGTTATTGCTTATTTGATTTTTCATTTCTGTTAATACTTGCATTGTATAGCTGGGTGCTCTGGAATTTGGTGCATTTTTGTTTAAGGTTGTTATCTCTTCCTCTTGAATTTTTACCCTAACAAGTATTGAATGACCTTCTTTATCCCTTTGGCTCATTCTTGCTTTGAAGTTCACATTATCTGCAAACAGAATAGCTATCTCCGCTTTGTTGGGGGGGGGTTCCAGTTGCATGAAGAATTGTTTTCCATACTTTGACTTTCTGTCTGTGTGTTTCGTTTTGGGTTAGATGGGTTGCTTTTAACCAGCATTTGATGGGATATTGTTTCTGGATCCATTATGACAGTCTATTTCTTTTAATTGGTAAATTGAGACCATTTACATTAATGGCTATAACTGTTATATATTGGCTTATTGTTGACATTTTTTCTTTCTGCTTTTGCATTTTCATCCTTCCATTCTGTTTAATTTTCTGCCTTGTTTAGTGTCTTTTCCCTTGTGTATCTAGACTGTCTTTCAGTATTCTTTGGGGTTGGTTTGGTGATCATGAAGTTCTTCAGTTGTTCTTTGTCGTGGAAGTATCTTATTTGTCCATCTATTTGGAAGGACAGTTTTGCAAGGTACATCAGTAGGTTGAAAGTCATTTTCTTTAGGATCTGAAATAATTCACTCCATGCTCTTCTTGACTTCACTGTTTGTGTTAAGAAGTCTGCCCTATTTCTGATAGGATATCTTTATAGGTGATCTGTCTTTTCTCTAACAGCTTTTAATATTATATTACATTTTTATTTTGGATTTCTGGGATGGTGATTATTATATGTCTGGGTGTAGTTTTATTTTGGTTACAGCTATTTGTAGTTCGGTATGCTTCTGTAATCCACATGTCAGTTTCCATTCCCATGTTTGGGCAATTTTCAGCTATTACTTCTGCAAATAGTTTCATGATACCATTTGTGTTGTACCCTTGTTTTTCATTTATCAATACCAATCTTAGTTTGTTTTTTTTTTTTCATAATCTTGCAGGTGTTGAATTGTTATTTCCTGATTCCTTGTTACACTTAAAAGATCTTGACTTTCCTGTTCACTAGCTGCAATCTTGTCTTCCAAGTCTCAAATTCTATCTTGACTTTTGTGGAGGCGATTTTGACAACTTTCAATGGAATCTTTGATTTCCTGTATATCTCTTTGAATCTGCTGCATGTATTCTGTTTGTATCTTATATTATTCACCCAGGGATTATATCTCTTTGCTTTGTTCCACAATTTTTTAACTGTGTCTTCTTTAGATGTGTTCAGCATTTCTTTCTTTTATCAGTTCCTCTTTTACCTGAGAGAGGATTTCTTATTTGAATTCCTTTCAAGCTTCCCAGAGTTGCTTCTTTGTTTCAGTTGCTATTGTTTCAGGTGTATGGCATATATTTTCTTCTATGTGCATGGCTCCTAGTCTTTCTTGGGATGGGCTGAAGGTTTGAGCTTGCATTTTGTTGTTTCATTTTGTCATTTTCATCTATTTCTGTGTTTCAAGAGATGTCCCAAATCTTACCGTGGGTGTGTTGGAAATTGTATCCCATGCCCTCGGCCCCTGGGACTGAATGGAGGCTGCTAAGCATGGTCCAATCTAGCCAGAGGACCTCCGGTGCCACCTCCCATGTTCCAGCAATCTGGGCATGTTCCTAACCACTGTGAGTGATGGTCCAGTGCCTGCCTGGGCAAGCACCGATGTGCTGGAACTCACTTCACATGCCCTCAGCCCCCTGATTGAAACAGCTGTGCATGGTCTCGTTGGGCCCACAAAACCTCCCAAGCCTAGTCTAGTGTGGCTGGAAGCCGGGCACATCCTTGATCACTGGGAGCAATGACCTTAAACTCTGCTGGGGCCATGCGGGGTTGTGGAACTCCAGCAGCTCCAGTTACCAGGTTTCAGAAAAGTTCTCTCGCGCATGGCCCAGCCAGGCCTGCAACCCTGCAGAGTGCAGTCTAGTGTGTCTGGAAGCTGGGCTGGCCAGTTTTTCTCTTTTTAAACTTGATTATTTGTTTTTTCTTAGAATGTTTTTCTAGTGCATGGTGTTGCAGTCCTTGTGGTGAGTTGGTACATGTATATAATGCATCTTAACCCCTTTTTTTCCATCTGCTTTCCCTTCTTTCCCTCACCCTCTACCCATATCTTGATTGCTTTTCTACACATTGCAGTATGTAAGGTTTACATTCCATGTACAGGGTTGGTACACGTGCATAACAAATAATACATCTTTTTTTACTTTATTTGTTAATATTAAGAAGAAAAGGTAAAACAAATTTTCACAACAAAGTAATGAAAAAGTAACAATTATTAATAAATTACACATCATTATCTTTAGTCACTCAAGTACAAAATATGGGCATAAAAATTTCTTCAATCAATATTAGCACAACCTTTCCTATTCAGTGAACTAAGTGACACAAATGGTATAACTAACTTGCATTTTTTTTCTTTCCCCTTCTATCCTTTCTCTTTTCCCCTATCTTAGTTTCTTCTTTTTATTAAACAGTTTCCTTCCATTTCACAGTGGCTATTGTATATTTTGAACCTTATGGTTTCACATATGTCACTGTGGTGTGATGTTTTTCAATCCTTCTGGGAAGATACACAGAAGGGGAATACCTGGGTGGAATGGAACCTCTAATCCTAATTTTTTGAGGAATCTCCACACTGATTTCCACAGTGTTTATACTAGTCTACTCTCTAACCAACAGTTGTAAAGGGTTTCTTTTTCCCTACAGATCCAGCAGCATTTTTTATTGGTTGATTTTTTTCATTAAATAATTTTTAATGAATAAGAGAGAGGATGAGATAAAAGCGGGCATAACAACATAACAATACAGGTTAAAGCATGACACTTTCAGCAACCTAGTGCTTCACCAACAAATAACCCGACTTAATAGTAGTTACCATAGTGTCTTTTTCTTTGAAATATTTGAATATAACTTCATATGCTATAGCATCAAACATATCAAGACTGTTAACACCATTCAAGTGGGTGAAAGTATTGTAGAGTATTTAGAACCAGCTAACAGAAATAATGATCAATGTTTTCAATATTATCTCCTTGCCTATAACAATTTTTGTTTATATTACCACATACGATAAAATCCAGCAAGTTACATCATGATAAAATCAATGGAGACAGAAGAACCATAGTTTGGTGAGACTTTAAGACAAGATGGTATTAAATCGGCACTAGCTGTTATCATGTCTTATTTTAACAAATTATTTAAACAAATAATATGTCTTAATTCCTGTTTAAACCCCCTTTCCTTCCCTTCCCTCTCTATCATCTGTTGATCTCCTTACTTTTTCTATGTGTTTTTGATATATCATGTTTACTTTCCTGTGTGGCATTGACACATGTACATGATGCATGTAAACTGCTGTTGTTGATCTCAGTCTCCACTGCACATCAGGACAAAAGCAAAATGAAGACAAATTTTCTGCCAGAGAACAACACACATGGTCTGGGTTCGAAATGTGAATGGAATCTTGTTCTCAGTACAAATCTTTTGAAACTGGTCTTTTCCATCTAGATTTCTATCAGCGTTCTGATGTCCTGAGCTCAAATTTAAAGTTTCCATCGACTTTGGCTCATAGGGCTGCTTCTCCAACCAGCATCTCCAAACCTTTCCAAACGCCTCTCTTGAACCAGTCCCAAAGGCTTCTGAACCACATGGTCAGGGATTATCTCAGCAATAATCCCGCTTCTCAGTTAGCAAATATCCTAGTTTCTTTTGCTGTCTGGGATACAATATCAGATAGCTACAAATTAAAGCACAAAAGGTTTATTTAGTTTAGTTGACATAGATTTATCATAGTTGCTTTTCTTGTTGCTGAGACAAAATGCTCAACACCCAGAATAAAGAGGAAAAGGTTATGTAGCTCAAAGATTGTAGAGGTTTCAGTACATAAGCAGCTGGCTCCTAGGCAGGGGGTTGTGGAGATAGGCCTCACAGAGGAGAAACACTTATGTTGCACAGAGGACAGCAAAGCAATAAGGGACCTCAATAGCATCTTTCTGCCCCTTTTATTCTCTATCTTGGCTACTATGATTAGGGTGTTGCCAAACCAATCAGTGAAACAATCAAACAACATTAATCCTAGCAACCCACACTAGATCCCCCCACCTCTGGAAAGATCCACCTATCTCTGCATGAGGTGGGGGGGGGGGGCAGCTAGACGCATGCTGTAAGAAGGTTTGAGTCCATAATCAGCTGGCTCTAAAACAAGGGAGCATTGCAGAGGGGCATGATAGCAGAGGCTTTGTTTCTCATGGCATAGCAGATAGTAAGTAAGAAGTGATCAAAGGAGGAACAAATAAAATGTATCCCCCTAGACTGATCCCCCAGCGATCTATATCTTCTGACCAGATTTTACCTTGTCTGTCAATACTACTCAGCTTAAGAATCCTGAGCAGATTTATAGGAATTTTCAAGCCCATACTACCTGACAAATAAATCACCCAGATTTACACAACTACCAAAATCATTCTTTAATAGGGCCTGTGCTGCAGTTCTGGGTTTAGAGGTGAGGGGTCAGTACACTGGAGGGAGCCCTTCTAGACTAACATGAAAAGTGCCTGTGGAGTGTTGTTGAAGTAGCAGCTTCAGGCCTGTGATTGTCAGAATCCAGACGCATCATCAGTACTGGGTTTAATGGGCCTCAGTTGTCATGGTGCTGATCCAGTGAGGGAACAGGGCTAAACAAGGAAAATTTCTAAATGTGACAGAAAAGTTAAAAATCAACATTCTGATGCTTTGTTAAAACCCACCACACGGATCATTTGACTAAGTTAGCCTTGACTGACCATGTCAGCTGTGACTTAGAGATAGTTCCACCTGACTCAATCTGACCACATCCATCTGGACTGCGCATACTGTCTGACAGATAAACATTTTCTATTTTCAAAGACAATGCAACTGAGATAACTAATCAAGGACGAGCCTCCTTTCAACTACCTCCTCAGCCCCAGCTCCCTCCCTATTTTATCCTGCCTTATGGTAAACCACCCCTCTGACCAACCTGCCTGAAACAAACCTGCCTGACAACTTATGACTTAATTCTTGTAACCAATTATATAATAACCAAAATCAACTTTGTACCTCCTGCTTGTATATCCCATATAAACTAGACCTAAAGCTGACTCAGGGCTGATGATGTTGACTTGGTCTCCCCATTCTGCTAACATAATAATAAAGAGTTGTCTTCCAACTCCTTGATGCAAAGGGTCTTCCATTTGATTGGATATCAGATTTCTGAAATGTAGAAAGCTGGCTGTTGGATTTGGTGATGTCAGCAGGGGGTCCATCCAGATCCCTCCCTTCTTGATGATGACAGGAAATCCATATTTTCTTCAGAAGGCAGTGGTAGTCTCTGAAGTGGTGGAAGCGAGGAGGGCTGCCAACCCAGTAGTGAAGCTGCACCTATATTGGAGTGGAGTAGAGGAGAATGGCTGCTAGACACAGTCAGGGTGGACACTGAAGCCAGTTGTCCCAGCTCGCTGGGTAAGGAGATGGGGAGAGTTGTAGGGGAGCAAATGAAAGTGGTGGGGAGGTGGTAATAAAAGAATTTGATGCTTGTTGCCTGTTCAAACTACAGCCTTATCATTTTTGCTTAGAGCAAAGATTACTTTGGCTGTTCAGGATTTGGTGCATTATTTCCGTATTAATTTTAAGACTATTATTTCTAGTACTGTAAAGGAAGAATTTTGATAGGGATCGCATGAGATTTATGGATTACTTTCGGTAAAAGAGTCAGGATTAATGCTGTTAATCCATGAATTGTATGGATTTACATTTTATAGTATCTTCCCCAATTTCTTTCTGTATTTTTCTGTAATTTTCACTCTAAATCCCTTTTACCATCTTGATTAGGTTGCTTTCTAGAAATTTTACTTTTTAAAATTAATATGAATGGAATATTTTTTCCTGATTTCTTTTTCAGCTAATTTATTAGTGGTATACAGAAAGGTGTTCATACTTTAATGTAGATTTTATATCCTGTTCAGGTCTTTTGTGCTCCACTTTGAAAGAGTCTTACTAACATGCAAGGCTACTTTAGAATATTATCCTCCTACCTCAGCCTTTTCCTTGGTGAATTTTATAGGAGAGGACCATGGACCTTTGAAAGTACTGGTTGGAAAGGGGGCAGCTCACCCCAGATTAGCCACGTTCTGAGGGAGATCCCATGTATCTCACAGTGATACTGCTTTAGAAGGACAGTGGCTGAAACTGTTGGCCTCAGGCACCAGAATCAGGAAGTCTGCCTTCGAGAAATCATGCAATCCTATGGGAATATCAGTTCCTCCCCTCCTGTCTCCTCCCCTTAAATACCTTTCCACAACTCAGCACAGAAGCCTCCAGTTCAGGTCTCAAAGAAGCCTCCAGTTGCAAAGAAGCCTCTAGTCCAGGTCAGCAAGATGCATCAGCTCTGCTTCTCTGCACCTCTCCTTGCCCTCCTTGCCACCTCAGTGGTCAGCAACCAAGAGAATGAGACCAGCGTTTCTACTCCAAGAAAATCTACCTTCTCAAAAAAAAAAATCTACCTTCTCCCCTTCTTTCCCGAACTCTCCCTTTCAGTGCAAGAGACTGAAAAAACAGAAGTGAAGGTTGGGTAGGGTCAAACTCTGTGTTTGGTGGTATTTTTAAGAGTTGCTGTTTTGGGTTTTGTTTTGAGAAATTAGAAAGATTTAACTCCAAGTTCATTTCATGACTGTAAGTTTGTTGTATCAAACGCACTCTAGGCGGTATCACTTAATCCTGAATCCCAGCTCTGAGACTGTCATTCTCTTTGGTCTTTGGCTGCACAGTCAGCTCCCTGAACCAGTGTGGCCTTGATACTGGAATTCTGAGACAAAATCCAGGGACCTGAACAGACAGCCATCAGCTCCATCAATAATACATAATAAAAGAGAGGAACAGTGGTGAAGAGCAAGAAAGGAGTTTGACCATGCTGGAAAGGACTGATAACCGTAGTCAGTATCCATCTTTCAGAGGCTTCCAGAAGTTTAAGATTTTCCAGAAATGGTGAAAAAAGGTGAATGGTGATTTCTTTTTTTAAAATTTTATTTAAAAAGAAAAAGAGAAAAAACAAAACAAAACAAAGCGGTATAAAGGTACAAGTAATACAGAACTACAAAAAAAAACAGTAAGAAATCACCAGTTAATAGATTACATATTATCATCTTAGATATAGTTGCTCACATGACAGTATCAAAGCATACAAAGTGGACACTCAAACAGTGAGACTGCAAACAGTTGTGTTCAATGATCCAACCAAAAACATTAATATGGTCAGCTATTTAACACCCATAAACACTCTTATGTTGTATCCTTTAGAGCTCTTTTTTTCCCTCTCTTTTTTACAACAAAATTTACACATTTTGGGTTTTATTACTCCTTAGTTCTTATTACTTTTTGGGGGGGGAGAGAAAAAAGTCAAATATGGCAAAACAAAGCTGTCAATCAAAACCAAGGATAGACATAGCACATGATGTAAAACAGAGTACAAGGTTATCAACAATGGTTATCAACAATGTCTCTTGTTTCCTTAAAAAGAATTGTCTATCTCATTAGATATTATAAAGTTGAACAAAACAGTAGAGAACAAGACCAATAAAACTTAAGCATTGTAAACATTACAGGACTTCCAAAGGAGACAATAGTCAAACCAGAATGGGCATCTTTAGTGAATCTTATTGCCTTCAAAGTAGTTGCCTATACCCTCAAACTTGATACTATCATACAGAATGGAATAGAGTCTAATCAGTCAAAACAAGATAGAGGGAGTATTACTGGCTCCAAAACAAGTTAATGGGAAATCAAAAAAAGTCACTATTATATATCCTGCTAATTTACTTAATTTTTCCCCTTAATTAAAAAAACATAAAAAATAACTAAATAATTTTTTTAATGAGTAAGGGAGAGATTGAGATAAAACAGGACATAACAATATAACAATACAGGTAAAAGCATGACTGTTTCAGCAAGCTAGTGCTTCACCACCAAATAACCCGACTTAATAGTAGTTACCATAGTGTCTGTCTTTTTCCTTGAAATATTTGAATAAAACTTCATATACTATAGCTTCAAATATTTCCACATCAAGAAGCCCAGAATAAAGCCATTCCAATTAATAAGTGAAAACTTTATACGGCTTCAAGGCCACATACTGGGGAATCATGATTACCACATTTTTTAATATATTTGAATCATTACTTACATTAGAGAAACTATTCAGTATTCACACATGCGAGATTGATTTATTTCACTTATGAGTATGGTCTCAAGCTGCGCCCATTTATTGATAAATATCTCAATGTGATCCTTCTTTATAGCTGAATAATACTCCATTGTATAGAAATACCACAACTTTTTTATCCATTCTTCAGTTGATGCACACTTGGGTTGTTTCCAAGATCTGGCGATTACAAATTGTGCTGCTATAAACATAGGTGCGCATATATCACTGTGGTATGATGCTTTCAGTTCTTCTGGGAATATGCCTAGAAGTGGAATAGTTGGAATAAATGGGACTTCCAATCCCAGCTTTTTGAGAAATCTCCAGACTGACCTCCACAAAGGCTGTACCAGTGTACACTCTCACCAACAGTGTAGGAGAGTTCCTTTTTCCCCACAGCCTCTCCAGCATTTGTTGTTGTTGGTTTTCTTGATCCTAGCCATTCTTTCAGGAGTGAGATGGTATCTCAGTGGGGTTTTAATTTGCATTTCTCTAATGACCAATGATGATGAACATTTTTGCATGTATTTATTTGCCATTTGCATTTCTTCATCTGAGAAGTGCGTATTCATCTCAGATGCCCATTTTTGATTTGGATCTTTGAATTTTGGGGGTCTGAGTTTTTTTAATTCTTTATATGTTTTAGACAAGAGTCCCTTGTCTGAGAGAGAGTTCACTAAAATCTTTTCCCAGTTTGTGGGTTTTCTTTTCACTATCCTGGAGATATCTTTTGACATGCAGAAACTTTTTAATAAGAAGTGGTCCCAGTTATTGATTCTGGGAAGTCTTTCCTGTGCGATTTGAGTCCTGTTCATGAATTCTCTACCTACTCCTATGTCTTCAAGGTTTCTACCCAATTTGTCTTCCAATAGATTTAGTGTTTCTGTTTTAATATTCAGATCTTTGACCCATTTAGATTTTAATTTAGTACATGATGATAGACATGGGTCTAGCTTTAGTTTTCGGCAAATGGAGAGCCAGTTTTTCCAGCACCATCTATTAAAGAGACTGTCATTCTTCCAGTGAACCCACTTGGCTCCTTTATCAAAGATAAGGCGGTTGAGTGTGTTTGTAGTTGTGGTTGTATCTTCTAATCTATTCCATTGATCTTTGGCTCTGTTTTGATTCCAATACCATGTTGATTTTACTACTGTTGCTTTGTAGTATAATTTCAAGTCAGGGATTGTGATGCCTCCTGCTTTGTCTTTGCTGCTTAGAATTGCCTTTGCTATTCTAGGTCTCTTCTGGTTCCACATGAAATTTAGGAGTGATTTCTCTAGATCTATAAGATATGTTGGTGGTATTTTTATTGGGATTGCATTGAATCTGTATAACAGTTTTGGGAGAATGGCCATTTTCACAATGTTTGTTTTTCCTATCCATGAGCAAGGGATGTCTTTCCATTTTCTGAGATCATCTTCAATTTCTTTTTTCAGTGTATTATAATTTTCACTGTATAAGTCTTTCACTTCTTTCGTAAGAGTAATTCCTAAATATTTCATTTTTTTTGCTTGCTAATGTGAAGAGTGTAGTTTCTCTTATTTCCCTCTCTGTGATTTTGTTGTTCGTGTATAGGAATGCTATTGATTTCTGAGTATTGATTTTGTATCCAGCCACATTACTGAATTTATTTTTTGTATCTAAGAGTCTTTCAATGGAGTTTGGGGGTCTTCCATGTAGAGTATCATGTCATTTGCAAACAATGATAATTTAACTTCTTCATTTCCTATCTTTACCCCTTTTTTTTTCCTCTCTCTTGCCTAATTGCTCTGGCTAGTACTTCCAGTACTATACTAAATAGGAGTGGTGATAAAGGACATCCTTGTCTTGTGCCCGATTTTAAAGTAAAGGCTTTCAATTTTTGGCCATTTAGTATGATGCTGGCTGTTGGTTTGTCATAAATGGCCTTTATTATATTGAGGTAAAGACCATCTATTCCAATTTTCTGTAAAGTTCTTATCATGAATAAATGTTGGACCTTATTGAAGGCTTTTTCTGCATCTATAGAAATGATCATGTGATTCTTACTTTTGGCTTTATTGATATGGTGGATTACATTTATTGATTTATGTATATTGAACCATCCTTGCATTCCTGGGATGAATCCCACTTGGTCATGGTGTATAATCTTCTTGATGATTTGCTGCATCCTATTTGCCAATATTTTATTGAGGATTTTTGCATCTGTGTTCATTAGGGAGATCGGTCTATAGTTCTCTTTTTTAGTTGGGTCTTTCTCAGGTTTTGGTACTAGAGTAATATTTGCTTCCAGGAATGACTTAGGAAGAATTGCTTCCCTTTCAATTTCATTGAATAGTTTGAGGAGTGTCGGCATTAGGTCTTCTTTGTATTTCTTGTAGAATTCTGCAGTGAAAACATCTGGGCCTGGGCTCTTCTTTGTAGGTAAGGACTTAATTACATTTTCAATTTCAATAACAGAGATTGGGTTATTCAACAGTTTTACATCCTCTTGATCTAGCTTTGGTACTTGGTATGCTTCTAAGAATCTGTCTATTTCTTCTGTGTTATCAAACTTTTGAGAGTAGAGGTTTTCAAATAGGTGTTGATGATCTTCTGTATTTCTACTGGGTCTGTAGTGATTTCACCTTTTTCATTTCTTATTGCATGAATTTGAGGTTTTTCTTCCGTTTTTTAAATAAGATTGGCTATGGGCTTATCGATTTTATTTATTCTTTCAAAGAACCAACTCTTTGATTCGTTGATTCTTTGGATTGTTTTCTTAGTCTCTATTGCATTGATTTCTGCTCTGATTTTTATAATTTCCTCTCTTCTTTTGGCTTTGGGCTCCTCTTACTCTTCTTTTTCTAGCTGTTTGAGGTAGCATCAAGTTATTTATTTGTATTCGTCCTGTTTTCCTGATGTGGGAACTCAGTGCAATAAATTTTCCTCTGAGGACGGCTTTCATTGCATCCCACAAAATCCGGTAAGTTGTATCTGCATTTTCATTTTTTTTAGGTATTGTTTAATTTCTTCTTTAATTTCTTCTGTGACCCACTGATTACTCAATAGTGTGTTATTCAGTTTCCATGTGTTTGCGGGATTTTTGCAGTATCTTTTATCATTAAATTCTAATTTCAGAGCACTATGATGCGATAACATGCAAGGGATGATTTCAACTCTTTTGCATTTGTTTAAATATGTTCTGTGAGCTAATATATGGTCTATTTTAGAGAATGATCCATGTACTGCTGAGAAGAATGTGTATTCTAAAGTTGTTGGGTGGAACATTCTGTATATGTCTATCAAATCCATTTGTTTACAGGTGTGATTCAGTTCTGTTATTTCTTTGCTCATTTTCTGTCTGGTTGATCTGTCCCTTGGTGTCAATGGCGTATTAAGGTCTCCTGTTACAATTGTGTTACTGATGATTTGAGTTTTCATTCTGTTAATAGTTGTTTTATATAACTGGGTGCTCTGGAGTTTGGTACATATATATTTAAGATAATTATCTCTTCCTCTTGGAGTTTTCCCCTTATGAGTATGTAGTGGCCTTCTTTGTCCTTTATGATCATTGTTGGTTTAAAGTTCACATTGTCTGCAAACAGAATGGCTACTCCTGCCTTTTTTTGGATTCCTGCTGCATGAAGAATTGTTGTCCATCCTTTGACTTTCAGTCTGTGAGTATCCTTCTGGGTTAGATAGGTTTCCTGTAAACAGCATATGGTTGGATTTTGTTTCTTGATCCGTCCTGCTAGTCTGTTTCTTTTAATTGCTGCATTGAGACCATTTACATTAATGGTTATTACTGTTAAATGCTGGTTTATTGTTGACATGTTATCTCTCTGCTGTTGCATCTTTATCTTTCTGTTCTGTTTAATTATCTGCTTTGCTTAGTGATTTTTTCCTTTGTGTATCTAAACTGTCTCTCAATATTTTTTGCAGGGTTGGTTTGGTGTTCATGAAGTTCTTCAGCTGTTCTTTGTCATGGAAGTATCGTATTTCACCATCAATTTTGAATGATAGTTTTTTAGGATACATCAGTCTAGGTTGGAAATCATTTTGCTTTAGGATCTGGAATACTTCACTCCATGCTCTTCTTGACTTTATTGTTTGTGCTGAGAAGTCTGCTGTGATTCTGATCAGTTTTCCTTTATAAGTGATCTGTCTTTTCTCTCTGACAGCTTTTAATAATCTATTCTTGTGTTGGATTTCTGGGATGGTGATTATTATATGTCTGGGTGTAGTTTTATTTTGGTTATGGCTATTTGAAGTTCTATATGCTTCACTGATCCTGATGTCGGTTTCTGATCTCATGCTTGGGAAATTTTCAGCTATTACTTCTCTAAATATCCTCTTGACATCCTTTATGTTGTCTCCTTCTTTTTCATTAATCCCTATCATTCTTATGTTATTTTTCTTTGCATCATCTTGCAGTTGTTGAATTGTTGTTTCCTGATTCCTTGTTATTTTTAAAAGATCTTTCCTTTCCTGTTCACTAGATGCAATCCTGTCTTCAAGGTCTGAAATTCTATCTTCACTTTCATTAAGGCAGTTTTTGCAACTTTCAGTGGAGGTTTTTATTTCCTGTATGTCTCTGTGAATCTGCATTATGTATTCTGTTTGTTTCTTATATTGCTCGTGTAGGGATTCTATCTTTGTGAATGGTGATTTCTTGGCATATCTCACAGCTATGACATAACTGGTCAATTTATGATCCTATTGGTTTTTTTCTCAAGATTGTATCCATGAGAGATTGTGAGGGCCTCATCACTTTAGGAAATACTTCATTTGTCATATTGAAATGGATGTTTCCTCTTGGAAGGGGTACTAAATTGGGTCCTGTCACAGCATAATTGATCCCCCATGAGGAGTGACCTCCTCAGAGAGTGTTCTGAAAGCTCTACTTTTCCTGGAGTCTAGGAAGATTACAGATTAAGTGCAAGTTCAGAAATTTCTAGGCATAGTTCCATTGGGAAGCCCTGTAATTGGCTGCCACCTTAACATCTGCAGACTGCACAACCCTTAATCCCTCTAGGAATTAATTTTGGTAATTTAGCAGCACCTTGCTTAACTTGTTTAGACTGGTCCATTGTTCAGGGATTATGCTTATGAGCCCGCACACATGCAGGACATTTGAACTCTCCTATAAACCTGGGTCTTGCCAGTGTTGCTAAGTTACCTGCTGATGTCTCAGCATCCAAATCCCTCCTCCTCAGTACCCTATATATTTGATACACATTCCTTAAATAAAGAGATACTAGATTGGACTTCCTCAATGTGTCCCCACTCTTAGTGTCTCTTGTTTCCTATTCCTCTCCTCTCCCCCTCTAGTGTTTCTGTCCACTTACCTGCAGGCCAGGTCAAGTGCACCCCCCACATCAGCCACGAGAACAGGGGACTTAGTGAGGGATGATGTTCCTGGGCCTAGAGGAGAACAAGTAAAGCAGAATACAGGACCGACGTGGGAGCCTACCACACAGCTGAACCTCGGTAAGTGAACAGCAATTATGGGACAAGAAATTAGCCAGTGTGAGACTTTGTTGAAAGTTTAGAAAAGCTTCAAAAACACAAAGGGTAATGGGAAAAACAATTTAGCAGTTTTGTCCACTGGGACAAGAAATGAGCCAGCATCAGATTTTGGTTAAAAGTTTAAGAAAGGCTTTAAAGACGTGAAGGGTAAAAAATAAATAAATAAATAAGCAAATGTCCATTAGGGATAAACTTTAACTCAGGAGCAAAGTGACCCGGTAGCCGCCTGCCCCTCCCCTATACTGTAACAGCTGTACAGCTCCGGCTTCAGCGTATTTAACTTTTGATATTAGGAAGGAATTAAGGGACCAAGTTGAACTTTTAAAACAACAGATTAAACTGAAAAAATTACATCTGGATTTGATTGCTCAATTGTAGAGGCTGAAAATAGCAAAACTTTAAGTGAATAGTGAAATTAACCCTAGAATTTCCTCTGCAATTTCTCCACTCAGTGACTCTCAATGAGAGGCATGGTTTCTAAATTTACCCCCATGGCCTGGTCCAATCTTAAAGCTATATGAAATGGAGGCTTTCCCAGTGACAGAAATGATATGTGCAGATGGTGGAATTATTTGAGACTACTCAGGTTTCAATTTCAAACTGAATAGAGTATTAAAAACAGTAGTTACACAGTAGAAAGACACAGCCACCTATCCTCTTGGTGTCTTAAATTCTTTGGCTGACTGCTGGCTCACACCTACAGATTGGCAAGGATTCACTCAAGGAACTTTATCGGATGGGATTATGTTTTGTGGAAATTGGAATACATAGAAAATTGCAAAGAGACTGCCAGGCTCAACACACAAGCCTGCAATGGGTGGGACTTGGATATGTTAATTGGGGATGATGCCTATGCCTACAGAGAGGCTCAAAAGCAATTTAAGGGAGATATGAGTTCCTCTCTGATGAGCATTAAGCAAAGGCCAGGGATTTACGTCAATGGCACAAGTACTTGACAGCCATGCACAAGGAGGTGAGTTTAGTCTACAGGGATGGAAATTTAGCTCAGTGGCACAAGTGCCAGCCTGACAAATGAAAGGCTGTGAATTCAATCCCTTGTAACATTGTCATTGCAGCTGTTTATCAACAAGGCCTTAAATACAGCCATATGTCATATATGGATTACCTATAAATCTTTGGGGGAAAGATCTACTGGCACAAATGGGATTAATCGTGGGTAGTTGAAATACCATTGTCCCTGCTCAAATGTTAACTAGTGGATATTGACCTGGTAAAACTGTATCCTCCAAACAAACAGTACATCAGCCCAAGTCACACATGTTGCATACTGTCACTGCAACCCTTTCAGCATTTCCCAATGAGCCAGTGAATTTGTATGCTGACACCTCTTATATTGCACATTCTATGCCCTGCTAAAGGAGCTGGACAAATCAAAAGTGCCTCCAGCACTGGAGAACTTCTTAGGCAAATACAGGTGCTTATTATTAAAAGAACTTGCCCTTTTTTTATTGGACATCTACCTGCTCACTCTGGGTTACCAGGACCACTGGCCAATGGTAATCATGCAGCAGACCTGGCCACTCGACTGCAAGCTCTCTTTTGTACTTTAGCTAATGTTAGCGCCGGTGACTATGAAGACAGTGTTACCTCAGCACAAAAGAGTATCAATTACACCAACTCAGTGGTCAAACCCTCCTTCTTATGCACCACATCACCACAGAGCAAGCCAGACAGATAATAAAAATTGCCTGTCTTGTGCACACAGCTCCAAGTTCCACACTTTGGGGTTAAACCTAGGGGACTTATCCCCAATGAATTATGGCAAATGGATATCACCCATATTCCAGTGTTTGGAAATCTTAAATATGCTCATGTAACTATAGGTACCTTTAGTGATTTCCTTTGTGTGTCTCTCCAGAGTGCCAAAGCTACCAAGCATGTTATTAGGCATTTGTTAACTACCTTATTATTTTGGGATGCCCGCAAAAATTAAAGACTGATAATGCTCCAGGCTATGCTAGTTCTGTCAACATCTTCATATTCATCATGTAAAAGGCATAACTTATAACCCTCAAGGTCAAGGCATAGTTGAAAGAGCACAAGGCTTCCCTCAGGTCCCCCTTTACTTTAAAATATAAGAGGCTGCATCCTCCCTAAAACTCACTGTTGATAATAAATAAAAAAGGGGAATGGTACCCCACAAGGGGGACACTTGAAAATATTGTATCTCATGCCTTATTTATCCTTAATTTTTTAAATTTGGATGCTGCTGGACAGTCAGCAGCCACGCATTTTTGGCATACTGAAACACAAAAGCAATTTGCTTTTGTATTATGGAGAGACCCCGTGATTAACTCATAGCATTGTGCAGACCCAGTCCTTATCTCTGGACAAGGATCAGCAAGCATTTCTCTAAAGAGATGAAATCTGGGAGATGGCTGCCTGAACGATTGGTTAAACAAATAGATCAAATACAACAAATAGAGGATAATGTTACAGATGTCTCCAGGGACGAAAAATGACTCCTGAGAGAATTTTTTCGCAGCTTTTGTTTTTCAGAGGATGGAACCAACAGCCTGGATCCTGTCTCTTGGGATTACGATGAATAAGTTGATGGCTTTTGCAAACAACAGGTGGATGCCTTAAAAATGCAACCTATACAGGTCCACTAGCACAGATTTAGAATGGCTGATAGAGAAAATTATGCGGAGCCTGCAAACCTGTATTGTGATAATGGTTTGTGGAAGCATGCTGCAAGCTGTGTTTCTCTTGCCTTGGTGTGATAGACTGGATAGACAGAGATGGGCAACTGGGCTTCACACGGGATGCCAACCTCCACCTAAGACAGGAACTGGGCCTCTTGCTGCCCTGCCTTCCAATGATGGGTGAAGCTAGGTTGGCCCCCCTGTAGAAGTGCCCTGACCCAAGACAGGCACAGTCTCCTCAAGGATGTAGCCTCTTATATGCCTCTTATATTTTAAAGTAAAGGGGGACCTGTGGGAAGCCCTCTAATTGGCTGCCACCTTTACATCTGCAGGCCACACCACCTTAATTCCCTCTAGGAGTTAAATTTGGTAATTAAGCAGCACCTTGCATACCTTGTTTAGCCTGATCCATTGTTCAGGGGTTATGCTTATGAGCCCTCATGGGAGGGAAATTTGAACTGACCTATAAACCTCTATCTTGCCACTGTTGCTAAGGTACCCGCTGATGTCTCAGCATCCAAATCTCTCCTCCTCAATACCCTATGTATTTGATACTCATTCACTGAGTAAAGAGAGACTTGATTGGACTTCCTCAACTTGTCTCTGCTCTTTGTGTCTCTTGTTTCCTTTTCATCCCCACTCCTCCTCTAGGGTCTCCAAGAACTTGCCCGCAGGCCAGATCAGGTTCCAGGAGATCTCAATGTGGATTTTGTGAAAGCAGGCAAATGAGTGTCCCTGAAAAACCTGAAATGTATTTTGATTATTCTCATCTTGGTGTGCCTAAGCTTAGAAGCGAATGTGATAGAATAGGTATATTTAGGGTTAATAAATCTCATATTGTAGATAATCAACATGCATTCAGGCAGCGCCGAGCAGACATTTGATCCTACATTTTAAGGTAATCAGAAAGACACATGAGAATGAGGGCAGAGATACCAAACTTTATTGGTTTCAGTTGGCCATTGCTCATCAGCATGTCTAACCTCTGGGCCCCTGATACAATATAGTGAAAAATATACAGTTTCTCCTTGTCTCAATCAGTGGGATGGCATTCCTGGAACTCTGGGCATTTGCTGCTACGTGTGTGCCTATGAGATGCTGTAAGCCCTGGCCCAAGAGGCAGCACCTATTACCAAACACATGAATCAGATGATTGGTGGGCTTGAGTTTCTTTCTACCCTCTACCCTCTGGGAGGGGAATAGACCACTGAGAGAGAGTTAAAGCTCTAATGGTTGAACACTGCTATCTATGTAATAAAACCTCAATGAAAACCCTAATGGTGGGTTTAGGGTACTTCCATACTGGTGAACATGTTGGTGAGTAGAGAGCAAGCACACCCAAAATAAGACATGGGTGACCTATGCATCTGTTCAAGCAATTCCCATGTAACGTTGCATAAACACTAGTTTCTTTATTTATTTTCAATTAATTAATTTAATTCATTGATTTTCACAGTATTGAAGATTAAACCTAGGCCTTTGTACTAAGTTATCTCATCAGATTTTGTATTTCATTTTTTCTTATTTTGGAACAAGGTCCAAGTTGTCCAGGGTGGACTCTGACTTGTGATCCTCCTGCCTTTGCATTCTAGATGCTGGGATCACGTGCATGGACCATTACATCAGGCTCAGATTGCCTTCTTGAGTTCTGAGAATCATTCAGTAGAATTCTCAAAGATGGGTAGTGGAATTCCAACGTTTATATAGCCAAGGCATTAGAATTTGAAATCTGCCCTGAGACAGATGCCTCAGAGTGATTCATTTTCCTACCTCAAGCCATGTAGCCATTGAAAGCTACCAATCACACATTATAGAACTTTTAGTTTCAAGATTTCCATAATAGGTCTTAAGCAATAAGTTTAGCTTTTCAGGGCTTGGAAAAAAAGTGTTGTTGTGAGAACACTCAGGATGATGCTCTGGGCTCTGCATCCACAGACCTAACAGATTTCACTGAAAAGTGAAGTCTGCTGCTACAAAAGACTGACAGCCACTTTATCCAAGCATTTATTTAAGTCTGCACTGAAATGTGATGTCACCAGACATCATACTTCTGTTTAATACACAACATACTGCAACATTCTTGTGCAATGTATTAATTTTCAAAATTACAATGTTTTGTGCATTAAATATTTCCTTATTTTTGAAATATAGAAGGACCCCAAGCATTTTGTAAGGAGTAAAACAAAATAATGATATATAAAGAAGGTGTTAAGACTCACCACCATATGCCATTTTTTTTGTTGTCTTCAACATAGCCAACAATAACAAGTTCCATCAATGCCATTCCACTGATTGAGATAAAGACAAAATGTTTTCTCCCTTGTATTCTTCCATGACATCATGACTGGCTACAGAATTTTTTTTAAATAATGGCCACTTGCAAAGATGTACAAAAGAAAACAGGTGTAGGATATTAATCATTTATGTATTCATTATTCAAACACAACCATTGGTAATCTATGGAGATTGCTGTATCTATACGACAATTTATCCTATATATATTTCTCCCATATATTATATATATATATAATTTCGTATATAGACAAACAAATAAAGACACACACTATGTATATAGTTATACTATATATATATATATATATATATAAACAAATAAACAAGCATTATTATTTGTTTGAGACAGGGTCTTGCTGTGCAGTTCAAGATGGGCTTGAACTCACTGTGTAGCCCAGGCTGGTCTCAAACTTGCAACAATTCTCCTGTCTTGGCCTCTAGAGTGCTGGGATTACAGGCTTGTACCACTGGACATTTTTTTTAATAACTTGTATTTCTTAACTCAAATCTCAGGCATCATTCAATTAATGAATGCATAAATACTTCAGTGGTGTGTATAACCATATTTACATTTTCAGCATATAATGGTACTCTTCACAAAATTAATGTAATGTCCAGAAAACAAACTATAGAATGGAGTTTTTGCACGTTCAGTTCCTGCCCACTGCTCACCAGATACGGTGTTTGATTTCATTGTTTGCCATGTGGATGGCCCTGCATGACCATTTCCCTAGTTCAATGCAGACTCTCTGCTGTCCCTGCAGTCCAGCGGCCTGCCTTCTGCCTGGAGCGTTCCTTCATGGGTCCCTGCAGGATTCTGTTGATCAGATACTACTACAATGCCCACTCCGGACGCTGTGAAGCCTTTTTATATGGTGGCTGCAGAGAAAAGCAGAACAACTTTGAGACCAAGGAAGAGTGCATGAGGGTCTGTGGACAGAATCCCACGGTGCTCACTACAACTGCAAGTGCTGGAACACAAGGTGAGGATTAATTCTGTCAATCTATGAACTGGGGAGCTTTTACTGTCTTCTGATGTCCTCTTAAATTTCTTTCATCCCTGTGTAATTTTCACCATCGATGTCTTTTATCTTCTTGACCAGACTGATTTCTAGGACTATAATTTTTTAAAACCTATTGTAAATGGAATTTGTCACCTAGCTTGTGTATAGAAAACCTATCAACTTTTAATGTTGATGTTGCATTCTTTCCTTCTTCATTGTATTTCGAATGAGTTTTACTGAGTTACCCACTCTGACCTGAAAATGCCATTCTTCTAGAAGCCTTTTAGACTCTTCCACAGCCAGTTTCATTGGACAGGACACTGGGGCTATGTAAGCACTGGTGGTAACGGAGGCAGCTCACCCCAGATTGACCAAGTCAGAATCCATATTTAAAGAGATCCAGGAAGCTCACAGTGTTACTGTTTGGGCAGCCCTGTTGCTGAGACTTGGCTCAGGCACCAGAACAGGAAGCCTGAGCAAGTGGGATGATCACAGAACCCTTCGGTGGATATCGGCTCCTTCCTTTCTTTCATCTTACAATTTTCAACCACTCAACCCGGATATGATATGTTCTGCCAGGAACAGGTTCCACAGAAACATCCATTTAATTCAAATTGATGAGCTGACTCTACCTGTATGTGGCTCTTTCTCCTCACAGTCACATGGGCACCTTGTATCAGGAACTTACTGGGCTAGGTCATCTGCTTCTCCTCTCCTCTGTGCTCAATAGGTGAGGCTTTGGGTTGAAGCAAACCTCTTTCTGTCTCTTGAGCTTTCCTAGGGAGTTAAGGAGTATTACCTCCAGGAATATTTCATGATTTTATTATAATTTTAGTATACCACACATTCAGCAGCAGCTATGTCATTCCTCAGACCCCAACTCTGGAACTCTTTTATTCCTGCTCCTTGCCCTTCCATGGCCTCCAGCCCCTCTCTATCCCACTGTGGTATTGTTGCTGGAAATCGGGAGCAAAATCCAGGGGTCCAGGGATTTCAAGGAGCAGGCTCAGCCCTCTGCTCCCTGAGGCCAATCAAGGAAAGGTGCACATAGTGAGTTCAAGGCCAGTATGAACTACATAGTGAGACCCTGTCTTGAAAAAATGCAAAACATAACAAACTCAAAAGCTTAGGTAATGAAGCTTTGATTAAACCACCAAATAGAGAGTTTGGAACACTTCTGTGTGTTGGTGAACATACTGATATCCTTAGGAGAGAGCTACACCCCAGAGATAGCATGGATCTGGTCATTTGGGACCATCCCATGCATCTGGCTATTTGGATTCTTCCTGTGTTGTATCCTTTATTATACACACAGTGAGAAAAGTATACTTTTTCCAATACTGTAGATTAAATCCTGGCCTTCACACTCATCTATAGTCCCAGCCTTTTGTAGTTATTTGAGAACCAGGGACCTGGATTCATCTGAGACTCCTAGAAGAGGTCTAGGCAAATGGTGGAGGCCAGGGGCCACTCATACCTTTCATTTGCACAATACCTCTGAAGATGAGGATACCCTGATAATTTTATTTTTGTCTTTTTGAGACAGAGTCTCGCAGTGAAGTTCAGGCTGGCCTTGAGCTCACTTTGTAGCCTAGGCTGGTCTCGAACTCTCAAGGATCCTCCTGCCTCAGCCTCCCAAAGAGTGCTGGGATTATAGGCTTAACCCACACGCCCGGCTTACCCTGATCATTTTGTAATGTTATCATCCTACAATGGCATAAGTAACAAAATTAATAGTGTCCAGAAAACAACCTATGACGATTTTCATATTTCCCTTTCCCTTCTAACTATTCACTGGACCCATAGGTTGCTTCTACTTTCATCACCCTAGTTGACCACAGAATCTCTCATCACTACATCCAACTGTCTGCTTCCTGCAGGAGTCCTAAAACCCCTGTGACCCTGCACCCTAAAGCTCCGCAGTGACACTTAGTTTTCCTCTCTCTGGCCTTTTCATTAAGTACTTTCTAAGTTCTTCCTCCACACTGAGCCACACCCTCAGCCGTATATTTTCAGTATTTTCTGATTAAACTAATGAGTGAATTCTGGTGTTTGTAACAGCAAGCCTTAATTGACGCCATTTCAGAGATGGTGGTATTTTGCATTGTTCTGCAGAGTTATGGCACTTTACTTTTTGCACACTCAGGCTGAGACCTACCAGTTTTAGGCAGCAATCCCATGACAGAAATCCCAAGAGGCAGCTACCTCTTGATGGCTAGCCAAAGCTTCACAAAACCTCGGTCACCCTTCACTGTTAAAGCTTATTTATTTTTTGTGTTTTTGTGTGTGAGCTTGGGATCTGAAGTTTTTTTATTTAAAGAAAAAAAACAAAGTGGTAAAAAGGTACAAGTAATACAGAATTTCAAGAAGAAACATGCAGTAAGAAATCACTATTTAATACATTACATATTGTCCCTTTGGAACAGTTGTCCATATTACAAAATTAAAGCATACAGAGTGGACATTCATACAGTGAAATTGCAAACAGTTCTGTTCAATGCTCCAACAAAAACTCAGTAATATGGTTTTCTATCCTACACACATAAATATTCATGCAGTCCTATCCTTTAGACCAATTTGTTTTCCTCTCTTTTTTACAATAACAATTACACTTTTTGGGTTTTTATCACTCCCACAGTTCTTGTAACTTTTTTTTCCTGGAAGAGAAAAAAAAAAAAAAACAAATGTGACAAAGCAAAACAGAGTCGGTTAGAACAGAAGGATGGACATAATACATGATGCAAAGCCGAATACCAGGTGATCAAAGATGATTACCATTATGCCTCGTGCTATCTTAAAAAGAGTTGCCTATATTATCAGGTATAATAGAATTGAACAAAACAGTACAGAACAAGACCAACAAAACCTACATTGGAGACCTTACAGAACTTCAAAAGAATATAATTGTCAAACCATAATGGGCATCACGGCAAATCTTATTACCCTCAAAGTGGTTGCCTGTACCCTCAAACGATACTATCAAACCAAACAATGTAGTAAAATCAGTCAGAACAAGATGGGGAGTGCAATACTGGTGTTCAAATCAGGTTAATAGAAAACAAAATGTTAGTATAATATATCTTGCTACTTTTTAATTTAGTTTTCCCTTGATTAAAAAACAAGAAAAAATAAGTGAATTTTTTAAAGGAAAAAAAGGAGGAGATTAGGATTAAATAAAACATAGTAACAGAAAAACACAGGTCAGAACTGAACAATTTAAGCATCATTGTGTTTCACCACCAGATAACATGACATAAGAGTAGTCACCATAGTGTTTCTTTCCTGAAATTATTTGAGTATAACTTCATATACCATAGCAGAAAACGTATCAAGACACTGTGAAGCCATTCAAGACAATGAAAGAATTACAGGGTATTTAGAACCAGCTAACTGAAAACAAACAGCACTTTCTATATTATCTCTTTGCAATCAAAATTTTTGTTTATACTATTTTATATAGTAAAATATAGTAAGATACAACATGTTAAAACCAATGAAAACAGACGAACAACAGCTTGATGGGACTTCAAAACAAGATGATATTAATTCTGCACTAGCTATTATGATGTCTTGTTTTCTTCAAAATAGCTACTCATACTATCACAGAAAATAAAATAGAACAAAGCAGATTAAAATCATTCCAATTAATGAGTGAAAGCATCACATGGCTTCATACCAATATGATTCAAAATCATGACTACCACATAATTTTAGGTATTCTTATCATTTCTTACACTAGGGAAACAATTCTGTATTTATACATGTGAATTTGATTTATTTCACTTACGAGTATGGTCTCAAGATGTGTCTATTTATTTATAAATATCTCTATGTGATCCCACTTTATAGCTGAGTAGTACTCCATTGTATAAAATTACCACAACTTTTTTATCCATTCCTCAGTTTCTGGACCCTTAGATTGTTTCCAAGATCTGACTATGACAAAGTGTATTGCTATAATAATGTGTGGACATATATCATTGTGGTATGATGTTTTCAGTTCTTCTGAGAATATGGATGTGGAATAGCTTATCTAATGGGCCTTCCAATCCCAGGTATTTGAGAAACATCCAGACTGACCTTCTCAGTGGTTGCACCAGTCTATACTCCCACCAGCAGTGCAGGGGCATTCCTTTTTCCCCACAGCCTCTCCAGCATTTGTTCTTGATAGTTTTCTTGATCCTGGCCATTCTTTCAGGAGTGAGATGGAATCTCAGTGTGGTTTTAATTTGCATTTCTCTAATGACCAATGATCATGAACATTTTTTCATGTATTTATTTGCCATCTGTATTACCTTACCTGAGAAGGGTGTATTTATCACAGATGCCCATTTTTGGACTGGGTCTTTGAATTTCGGTGGTCTGAATTTTTTTTTTAATCTTGATGTGTTTTACACAGCAGTCCATTGCCTGAGGGACAGTTCCCTAAGATTTTTTTCCCAGTTTGTGGGTTTGCTTTTCACTATGCTGGAGATTTCTTGTGACATGCAGAAACATTTTAATAAGACATGATCCCAGTTATTGATTCAGGCAAGTATTTCCCGTGCGGTTTGAGTCCTGTTCATGAATTCTCTACCTGCTCATATATCTTCAATATTTTTACCCAATTTGTCTTCCAATAAATTTAATGTTTCTGTTTTATAATTCAGATATTTGATCCATTTAGATTTCAATTTAGTACATGGTGATAGGCATGGGTCCAGTTTTAGTTTTCAGCATATAGAGAGCCAGCTTTTCCAACACCATTTATTAAGGAGACTTTCATTCTTCCAGTGAACATGTTTAGCCCATTTATCAAAGAAAGGTGGTTGAGTGTGTTGGTAGCTGTGGTTATATCTTCTAATCTGGTCCATTGATCTGTGGCTCTGTTTTTATTTCACTACCATGTTGATTTTATTACAGTAGATTTGTAGTATAATTTCAAGTCAGGGATTGTGATGCCTCCAGCCTTGCGTTTGCTGCTTAGAATTGCCGTTGCTATTCAAGTCTCTTCTGGTTCCACATGAATTTTAGCAGTGATTTCCTTAGATCTATGAGGTATGTTGATGGTATTTTCATTGGGATTGCATAGAATCTGTTATAACATTTTGGGAAGAATAGCCAGGTTCGCAATATGTATTCTTCCTATCCATGAACGAGGGATGTCTTTCCATTTTCTGAGATCCTCTTCAATTTATTTTTCAATTATAATTGTTCCCTGTATAGATACTTTACTTCTTTCATGAGATTAATTGCTACGTATGTCATTTTTTTGGATGCTAGTGTGGAGGGTGGCTTCTCTTATTTCTCTCTCAGGGAGTTTGTTGTTAGTATATAGGAATGTTACTGATTTTTGAGTATTGACTTTTTATCCAGCTACATTGGTGAATTCATTTATTATATCTATGGAGTTTGGGGGGTCTTCTATGTAGGGTATCATATCGTCAGCAAATAATGATAATTTAACTTCCTCTTTTCCTGTCTTTACTCCTTTTATTTCTCTCTCTTTTCTAATTGCTCTGGCTAGTATTTGCAGTACTACATTGAATAGGATGGTGATAAGGGTCATCCTTGTCTTGTGCCTGATTTTAAGGTAAAGGCCTTCAGGTTTCGGACATTAAATATGATTCTGGATTTGACTTGACATAGATGGCCTTTATCATATTCAGGTAAAGACCATCTATTCCAATTTTCTGTAAGGTTCTTATCATGAAGGAGTGTTAGACCTTGTCAAAAGCTTTTTATGCATCAATAGAAATGATCATGTGATTCTTGCTTTTGGCTCTATTGATATGGTAGATTACATTTATTGATTTACCTATGTTGAACCATCCCTACATTCCTAGGTGGAATCTCACTTGTTCGTGGTATATAATCTTCTTGATGATTTGCTGCATCCTGTTTCTGAATATTTTATTTTGGATTTTTGCATCTATGTTCATTAGGAAGATTGGCCTGTAGTTCTCTTTTTCTGTTGGGTCTTTCTCAGGTTTTGGTACTACAGTAATATTTGCTTCCAGGAATGACTTAGGAAGAATTGCTTCCCTTTTGGTTTCATTGAAGAGTTTGAGGAGTGTCGGCATTAAGTCTTCTTTTATTTCTTGTAGAATTTCCACAGTGCATCTATCGGGGCTGGGTTCCTCTTTGCAGGTAAGGACTTAGGAGTTTCAATTTCATTAATAGAAATCGAATTATTCAGCAGTTTTACATATTCTTGACCCAGCTTTGCTACTTCATCTGTTTCTAGGCATCTGTCCATTTTGTCTGTGTTATCGAGCCTATGAAAGTAGAGGTTTTTGAAATAAGTGTTGTTGATCTTCTGTATTTCCACAGAGCCTCTAGTGACTTCACTTTTTCATTCTTTATTGCATGAATTTGAGTTTTTTCTTTCCTTTTTTAAATAAGTTTGGGAGCTTATCAATTTTATTTACTCTTTCAAAGAACTAACTCTTTGATTCTTTGATTCTTTGGATTGTTTTCTTAGTCTTTATTTGTTAATTTCTGATCTGCTTTTTATAATTTCCTCCCTCCTTTTGGCTTTAGGCTTCACTTGCTGTTCTCTTTCTTGATGTTTGAGGTGTAGCATCGGTTCTTTGTGTTTGTTCTGTTTTCGTGACGTGGGAACTCAGTGCAATACATTTTCCTGTGAGTACCACTTTCATTGCATCCCACAGATTCTAGTAAGCTGTATTTGTATTTTCATTTTCTTGTAAGTATTGTTTGATTTTTTCTTTAATTTCCCTTACGACCCACTGATTGCTCAAGAGCGTATTATTCAATTTCCGTGTGTTTGTGTGGTTTTTTTCAGTTTCTTTAATGATTAATTTCTAGTTTCATGGCACTCTGACCTGATAACACGCGTGGGATAATTTCAAGTGTTTTTCTTTTACTTAAGTATGTTCTGTGGGCTAGTATATGATCTGTTTTAGAGACTGTCCCATGTACTGCTGACAAGAATATATACTGTGATACTGTTGGCAGGAACACTCTGTGTATGTCTATCACGTCCCATTCGTTCACAGGTGTGATTCATTTCTGTTATTTCTTTGTTGATATTCTGTCTGGTTTATCTGTCTCTTGGTGTCAATGGTGTGTTAGGGTCTCCTGTTAGAAGTGTGTTATTGCTTATTTGATTTTTCATTTCTGTTAATACTTGCTTTGTATAGCTGGGTGCTCTAGAATTTGGTGCATTTATGTTTAAGATTGTTAAATCTTCCTCTTGAATTTTTACCCTAACAAGTATTGAATGACCTTCTTTATCCTTTTGGCTCATTCTTGCTTTGAAGCTCACATTATCTGCAAACAGAACAGCTATCCCCGCTTTGTTGGGGGGGAGGTCCAGTTGCATGAAGAATTGTTTTCCATACTTTGACTTTCTGCCCGTGTGTTTCATTTTGGGTTAGATGGGTTGCTTTTAACCAGCATTTGATGGGATATTGTTTCTGGATCCATTATGACAGTCTATTTCTTTTAATTGGTAAATTGAGACCATTTACGTTAATGGCTATAACTGTTATATATTGGTTTATTGTTGACATTTTATCTTTCTGCTGTTGCATTTTCATCCTTCCATTCTGTTCAATTTTCTGCCTTGCTTAGTGTCTTTTCCTTTGTGTATCTAGACTGTCTTTCAGTATTCTTTGGGATTGGTTTGGTGATCATGAAGTTCTTCAGGTGTTCTTTGTCGTGGAAGTATCTTATTTGCCCATCTATTTGGAAGGACAGTTTTGCAAGGTACATCAGTAGGTTGGAAGTCATTTTCCTTAGGATCTGATATAATTCACTGCATGCTCTTCTTGACTTCACTGTTTGTGTTAAGAAGTCTGCCCTATTTCTGATAGGATATCTTTATAGGTGATTTGTCTTTTCTCTAACAGCTTTTAATATTATGTTTTTATTTTGGATTTCTAGGATGGTGATTATTATATGTCTGGATGTAGTTTTATTTTGGTTATAGCGATTTGCAGTTCTGTATGCTTCTCTAATCCACATGTCAGTTTCCATTCTCATGTTAGGGAAATTTTCAGCTATTAGTTCTGCAAATAGTCTCTTGATATCATTTATGTTGTCCCCTTGTTTTTCATTTATCAGTACCAATCTTAAGTTGTTTTTTTTTTTTTTTTGCATTATCTTGCAGCTGTTGAATTGTTATTTCCTGAGTCCTTGTTACTGTTAAGAGATCTTTCCTCTTGTGTTCACTAGCTGCAATCTTGTCTTCAGGGTCTGAAATTCTATCTTCACTTTTGGGGAGGTGGTTTTGACAACTTTCAATGGAATTTTTGATTTCCTGTATATCTCTTTGAGTCTGCTGCATCTATTCTGTTTGTATCTTATATTATTCATCCAGGGATTATATCTTTTTGTTTTGTCTCTCAATTTTTTAACTTTGTCTTCTTTAGATGTGTTCAGCATTTCTTTCATTTCTTTTACCAATTCCTCTTTTACCTGGGAGATGATTTCTTATTTGAATTACTTTCAAGCTTCCCAGAGTTGCTTCTTTGTTTCAGTTGCTATAGTTTCAGGTGTATGGCATATATTTTCTTCTATGCACATGGCTCCTAGTCTTTCTTGGGATGGGCTGGAGATTTTTTTTTTAATTTTATTTAAGGAGAAAAAGAAAAAAAGCAGAGAAAGGGTACAAATTATATAGATTCATAGAAAAACACAAACATAGGAAATCACTAGTTAATGGATTACATATTGTCATCTTAGAAATAATTGTTCAAGTTACAAAATTAAAGCATATAAAGTGGACATTCCAACAGTGAGACTGCAAACAGTCCTGTTCCATGATCCAACAAAACTCAGTGATGTCATATTTATCTTATACACTTAAATATACATGCAGTTATATCATTTAGAGCACTTTCTTTTCCTCTCTTTTATACAATGACTATTACACATTTTAGGTTTGTTGCTCCCACAGTTCTTATTACCTTTTTGGAAGAGAGTAGAACCAAATGTGACATAACAGAACAGAGTCAGTCAAATCAAAAGGGTGGACATAATAGATAATATAAAAGCATAATACAAGGTGATCAACAATGGTTACCATAATGCCTCCTGCTTTCTCTAATAGAATTGCCTATATCATCAGTTATAATAAAATTGAACAAAACAGTAAAGAACGAAACCAACAAAACCAAAACTTGGAGACATTATAGGTCTTCAAAAGTAGATAATAGTCAACCAGAATGGGCGTCATAATGAATCCCACTATCTTCACAGATGTTGCCCAAACTTTCGAACCTGGTACTATCAAGCAAAACAGAATAGAGGAACATCAGTCAAAACAAGATGGTGAGAGCAATACAGGACTTTAAATCAAGATAATGGAAAGTCAAAGTGGGTTACTATAACATATCCTGCTATTTTTTATTTATTTTTCCCTTAATTAAAAGGATAAAAATAAGAAAGTAAATAATAAAATGCAGATTGAGATAAAAGAGGGCAAAACAGCACAGATCAAAACATAGCCATTTAAGCAAAATAGTGGTTCACCACAAGATAATCCCAACATAAAAGTAGTTACCATATTGTCTCTTTTCCTTGAAATCTTTTGAGTATAGCTTTGTGTACTGTAGCATCAAATATATCAAAACAATGTAAAACCATTTAAGAGAATGACAGTATTACAGGGTATTTAGAATCAACTAACAGAAAATAAACAATGGTTTCTGTATAATCTTCTTGTCTATAAAAGTTTTTGCTTATACTATCATACATAATAAAATCCAATAAGATACAACCTGTTTAGACCAATGGAGACAGAAGAACAAAAGCTTAATGAGACTTCAAAACAAGATGATACTAAATCAGTATTACCTATTAAGACATCATTTTCTACAAAATAGCTGTTCCTATCATCCAATCTTCTCTGCCTCATTTCTGTTGAGCTCTTTTTCTGTCATTAGTTGTCAGTTTGTCTTCTGCATTTTGCTTTCTGCTCCATTCATTGTGGCCTCTCTGCCACTATTTCTGGATTCTTTGTATTTTTCCTTTTTAGAATATCCTGCAGTATTTTCTGTAGAGTTGAATTGGTGGTTGCATATTCCACTAGTTCCTCTTTATCCTGGAAGCACCTTGTTTTTCCATCAATTTCGAGGGATAGTTGTGCAGGATATATCAATCTTGACTGGAGATTATCTTTCAAAGCTTGAATTTTTCCCCCCATGCTCTTTGTGATTTGATGGTTTGTGAAGAGAAATCTGCTGTAATTCTGATGGGTGTTCCGTTGTAAGTGATCTATTTCTTGTCTCTGACGGCTTTTAATATTCTGTTCTTGTATTGGGTTCTGGAATTTTAATTATTATATGCCTGGGTGATTCTCTGCTTGGGTTGTAGGTTGCTGGGGTCCTGTATGCTTCATACAACTGAGTATCTTTACCTTTTGCTAAATTAGGAAAATTCTCCTGGATTATTTCTGTGAGTAGTTTTGTAGTTCATTTGTTTGTGTCTCTACTTCTTCTTTTATGTTCTTAATTCTCAAGTTATGGATCCTATTATCATCTTCTAGTCTTTGTATAATTGCTGTTTGTTTCTTCGTTATTTTTAAGAAGTTTTTCATTTCATTCTCCCATATTACAAATCTTCCCTCCAGTTCAAATAATGTGTCCTTAGTTTCTTTCAAGCTGTTATGTCAGTTTTCGATAGAGTTTTTAGTTTCCTGGTAATCTCTTTGAACCTGCTTCACATATTCTATGCTTTCTCTATTTTCTCCATCAAACAATTCTCCCCTCTTTTCCTGTTCTTCCATTCTACCATCTGTTTTTTCTTGGGTGGTGCTTAGCATTTCTCTAACTATTCTGCTTATTTCTAGCTTCAGGTCATTAATAACTTCATTCCTGAACTTGTCTATGAGGCTCTGGAGATAGCGCTTTATATCTATTGGTGCTGTATCTGCTATTGCCTCTTTCTCAGGATTGGGGGCCGAGGAGCCTTTCTTGTTGCTGCCTCTTCCCATATTCTTTGTTCCTTATATATGCAAGCATGTATAGGAGGCCCAGCTTCCTTCCCTGTCAGCCACAGTCTGATTGAATTGCGCTGCCTAGGTGTTCCCGCCCACCACCACACACTAGGAAGTTGCAGACCAGGCAGCCTATGCGGGGCCTGCCCCTCCAGGTCACCTTCAGGCACTGGGATCTGGGTTGTGCTGGCCTACTGGGTCTCAGCCAACAGCATCACATAGGCTAGGCACTGCTCACCAATCCCGCTTGAGACAGGGATATGTGGCTGAAGTCACTGCAGCACCCTGTTACCGCAAGTCTGCTGGTCCCAGAATGTCCTCTGTTGGAGGCTCCAAAACCGTGGAAGAGTCCCAGTTTCTCTCACTCACCGCAAGTCAATGCACTGCTCCCTGCCTGTCCTGCTTTCAACTCCCTTCACTGATTCCCGTTCTCGGAGCTTTCGCTCATCTCTCTCCCTGCCGAGCCGATGTAGACGCAGCAGCAGCGCCGGGAAACCCAAATCACGGTTTCCAATGGCGTGGGCTTCGACTTCCATGCTGAGGCTTTTCTGTTCCTGTTATAGCACCAGGATTGCATTCCCAGTTGGTTTCTCTCAGCCCGGTTGGTTCTTGGGTCAGCAAGACAAATCTCCACTTGCTTATGATTCCTTACTCTGCACCATTCCTGAATTCTAAGCTCCTTAGCTGCTGCTATCTGTCTGCCATGTTCTCCTGGAAGTCCTGGGCTGGAGGTTTGAGCTTGCTTTGTATGTTTCATTTTGTCATTTTCATCTGTTTCTGTGTTTCAAGAGATGTCCCAAATCTTGCCCTAGGTGTGTTGGAAATTGCATCCCATGCCTTCAGCTCCTGGGACTGAATGGAGGTTACTAAGCGTGGTCCAATCTAGATTACTGGACCTCCTATACCACCTCTCATGTTCCAGCAAACTGGGCAGGTTCCTAACCACTGTGAGTGATGGTCCAAAGCTCTGCCTGTGCAAGCACTGATGTACTGGAACTCACTTCACATGCCGCAAGCCCCCCTGATTGAAATAGCTGTGCATGGTCACATTGGGCTACAAAACCTCCCAAGCCTAGTGTAGTATAGCTGGAAGCTGGGCACATGCTTGATCACTGGGAGCAATGATCTTAAACTCTCCTTAGTCATGCGGGGTTGTGTAACTCCAGCAGCTCCAGTTCCCAGGTTTGAAAAAAGTTCTCTCAAGCATGGCCCGGCAAGGTCTGGAAACCTAAAGAGCTCTGTCTAGTGTGGCTGGAAGCTGGGCTGGCCAGTATTTCTCTTTGTAAAAAAAACTTGATTATTTTTATTTCTTAGAACATTTTTCTAGTTCATGGTATTGCAGTCCTTGTGCTGAGTTGGTACATGTACATAATGCATCTTAACGCCTTTTTTTCATCTGCTTCCCTACTTTCCCTCACCCTCTACCCATATCTTGATTGCTTTTCTACACATGGCAGTATGTAAGGTTTACATTCCATGTACAGGGTTAGTACAAGTGCATCACAAATAATACATCTTAATTCCTTTTTAATCCCCTTTCCTATCCTTCCCTCCCCTCTCTATCATCTGTTGATCTCCTTACTTTTTCTATGTGTTTTTGATATATCATGTTTACTTTCCTGTGTGGCATTGACACATGTACATGATGCATGTAAGCTGCTGTTGTTGATCTCAGTCTCCACTGCATATCAGGACAAAAGCAAAATGAAGACAAAATTTGTGCTAGAGAACAACACACATGGTCTGGGTTCCAAATGTGAATGGAGTCCTTGTTCTCAGTAGAAACCTCTTGAGGTTGGTCTTTTCCATCTAGATTTCTATCAGCATTCTCATGTCCTGAGCTCAAATTTAAAGTGTCCATCGACTTTGGCTCATAGCATTCTAGGGCTGCTTCTCCAACCAGCATCTCCAAACCTTTCAAAACACCTCTCTTGAACCAGTCCCAAAGGCTTCTGAACCACATGGTCAGGGATTATCTCAGCAATAATCCCTCTTCTGAGTTATCAAATATCTTAATTTCTTTCCCTGTCTCGGATACAATATCAGATAGCTCAAATTAAAGCACAAAAGGTTTATTTTATTTAGTTGATAGATATTTGCCTTAGTTACTTTTCTTGTTGCTGTGACAAAATGCTCAACACCCAGAGTAAAGAGGGAAAAGTTTATGTAGCTCAGAGATTGTAGAGGTTTCAGTAATTAAGCAGTTGGCTCCTATGCAGGGGGTTATGGCAGATAGGCCTCACAGAGGAGAAACACTTATGGTGTACAGAGGATAGCAAAGCAATCAGTGAGCTCGATAACATCTTTCTGTCCCTTTTATTCTCTATCTTGGCTACCAGGATGAGGGTGTTTCCAAACCAATCAGTGAAACAATCACACACGTTTAACCTTAGCAACCCACACTAGATCCAGCCACTTCTAAAAAAGCTCCACCTATGACTTCATGAGGTATTGGTGAGGGGCATCTAGACACAAGCCATAACAAGGTTTGAGTCCATAATCAGCTGGCTCCAAAACAAGGAAGCATTGCAGAGGCATAGGAGCAGAGGGTTTGTGCTCATGGAACAGCAGACAGGAAGTAAGGAGTGATCAAAGGAGGAACAAATAAAATGTATGCCCCTAGACTGAACCCCCAGTGACCTACATCTTCTGACCAGGTTTTATCTGGTCTGGCAACAATACTCAGCTTAAGAATCCTGAGCAGATTTATAGGAATTTTGAAGCCCATATTACCTGAAAAATAAATCACACAGATTTACACAACCACCAAAGTCAGTCTTTGATAGGGTCTGTGCTGCAGTTCTGGGTTTAGAGGTGAGGGGTCAGTACAGTGGAGGGAGCCCTTCTAGACTAACCTGAAAAGTGCCTGTGGAGTGTTGTTGAAGTAGCAGCTTCAGTCCTGTGATTGTCAGAATACAGACCCATCATCAGTACAGGGTTTAATGAGTCTCAGTTGTCATGGTGCTGATCCAGAGAGGGAACAGGGCTAAACAAGGGAAACTTCTAAATGTGACAGAAAAGTTAAAAATCAACATTCTGATGCTTTGTTAAAACAAGATATGCTCACCCAGCCCACCACACAGATCATTTGACTAAGTTGGCCTTGAACTGACCATGTCAGCTGTGACTTAGAGATAGCTCCACCTGACTCAATCTGACCACATCCATCTGGACTGTGCATACTGTCTGACAGATAAACATTTTCTATTTTCAAAGACAATGCAACTGAGATAACTAATCAAGGACGTGCCTCCTTTCAACCACCTCCTCAGCCCCAGCTCCCTCCCTATTTTCTCCTGCCTTATGGTAAAGCACCCCTCTGACTCACCTGCCTGAAACAAAACTGCCTGACAACTTATGACTTAATTCTTGTAACCAATTATATAATAACCAAAATCAACTTTGTACCTCCTGCTTGTATATCCCATATAAATTAGACCTAAAGCTGACTTGGGGCTGATGATTTGGACTTGGTCTCCCCATTCTGCTAACATAATAATAAAGAATTGTCTTCCAACTCCTTGATGCAAAGGGTCTTCCATTTGATTGGATATCAGATTTCTGAAATGTAGAAAGCTGGCTGTTGGATTTGGTGGTGTCAACAGGGGGTCCATCCAGATCCCTCCCTTCTTGATGATGACAGGAAATCCATATTTTCTTCAGAAGGCAATGGTAGTCTCTGAAGTGGTGGAAGCGAGGAGGGCTGCCAACCCAGTAGTGAAGCTGCACCTATATTGGAGTGGAGTAGAGGAGAATGGCTGCTAGACACAGTCAGGGTGGACACTGAAGCCAGTTGTCCCAGCTCGCTGGGTAAGGAGGTGGGGAAAGTTGTAGGGGAGCAAATGAAAGTGGTGCGGAGGTGGTAATAAAAGAATTTGATGCTTGTTGCCTGTTCAAACTACAGCCTTATCATTTTTGCTTAGAGCAAAAATTACTTTGGCTGTTCAGGATTTGGTATACTATTTCTGTATTAATTTTAAGACTATTTTGTCTTGTTCTGTGAAGGAAAAATTTTGATGGGGATTGCATTAAATTTATTGATTACTTTGGGTAAAAGTCAAGATTAATGTTGCTAATCCATGAATTATATGGATTTCCATTTTATTCTATCTTCCTCAATTTCTTTCTGTATTGATCTGTAATTTTCAGCTCTAAATCGCTTTTGCCATCTTGATTAGGTTGATTTCTAGGAATTTTACTTTTTAAAATTATTATGAATGGAATTTTTTTTCCTGATTTCTTTTTCAGCTAGCTTATTATTGGTATACAACAAAGGTGTTCATATTTCAATGTAGATTTTATATCCTGTTCAGGTCTTTTGTGCTCCACTTTGAAAGAGTCTTACTAAAATGCAAGGCTGCCTTTAAAATATTATCCTCCTACCTCAGCCTTTTCTTTGGTGAATTTTATAGGAGAGGACCGTGGACCTGTGAAAGTACTGGTTGGAAAGGGGGAAGCTCACCCCAGATTAGCCACATCATGAGGGAGATCCCATGTAGCTCACAGTGATACTGCTTTAGAAGGACAATGGCTGAAACTGTTGGCCTCAGGCACCAAAATCAGGAAATCTGCCTGCGAGAAATCATGCAATTCTAAGGGAGTATCAGTTCCTCCCCTACCTTCTCCTCCCCTTAAATACCTTTCCACAACTCAGCACAGAAGCCTCCAGTTCAGGTCTCAAAGCATCCTCCAGTTGCAAAGAAGCCCCTAGTCCAGGTCAGCAAGATGCATGAGCCCTGCTTCTCTGCAGCTCTCCTTGCCCTCCTTGCCACCTCAGTGGTCGGCAACCAAGAGAATGAGACCAGCGTTTCTACTCCAAAAAAATCTACCTTCTCAAAAAAAAATTCTACCTTATCCTGTTCTTTCCCTCACTCTCCCTTTCTGTGTTAAAACCTGAAGAAACAGAAGTGAAGGTTGACTATGGTCAAACTCTGTGTTTGGTGTTTTGTTTTGTTTTTTTTTTTTTTTTTTAGGGTGGCTGTTTTGGGTTTTGTTTTGAGAAATTAGAAAGATTTAACTCCAAGTCCATTTCATGACTATAAGTTTGTTGTATCAAATGCACTCTAGACGGTACCACTTAATCCTGAAACCCAGCTCAGAGATTGTCATTCTCTTTGGACTTTGGCCTCACAGTCAGCTCCCTGAACCAGTGTGGCCTTGATACTGGAATTCTGAGACAAAATCCAGAGACCTGAAGAGACAGCCATGAGCTCCATTAATAATACATAATAAAAGAGAGGAACAATGGTGAAGAGCAAGAAAGGAGTTTGACCATGCTGGAAAGGACTGATAACAATAGTCAGTATCCATCTTTTGGAGGCTTCCAGAAGCTTTAAGGTTTTCCAGAAATGGTGAAAAAAGGTGATTGCTTGTTTCTTGGCATAGCTAACAGCTATGACATAACTGGTCAATTTATGATCCTATTGGTTGTTTTCTCAAGATTGGATCCATGAGAGCTTGTGAGGGCCTCATCACTTTAGGAAATAATTCATTTGTCATATTGAAATGGAGGTTTCTTCTTGGAAAGGTGACAAAATTGGGTCCTGTCCCAGCATAATTGCTCCCCCTTGAGGAGTGACCTCATGAGGGAGAGGTCTAAAAGGTCTACTTTTTCTGAAATCTAGGGAGATTACAGATTAAGGGCAAATTTGGAAATTTCTAGGCATGGTTCCAGTGGAAAGCCCTGTAATTGGCTGCTACCCTAACACCTGCAGGCTGCACCACATTAATTCCCTCTAGGAGTTAAGTTTGGTAATTTAGCAGCACCTTGCATAACTTGTATAGATTGGTCCACTGTTCAGGAATTATGCTTATGAGCCCGCACACATGCAGGAAATTTGAACTGACCAATAAACCTCAGTCTTGCCAGTGTTGCTAAGTTACCTGCTGATGTCTCAGCATCCAAATCCCTCCTCCTCAATACCCTATATGTTTGATAATCATTCCTTGAATACAGAGAGACTTGATTGGACTTCCTCAACTTGTCTCCACTCTTTGTGACTCTTGTTTCCTTTTCATCTAACCTCCCCCTCTAGTGTCTCTGTGGACTTACCCACATGCCAGGTCAAGTGCCCCCCCAATGTCGGCCCCAAGAACAGTGGACTTAGTGAGCGACACTGTTCTGGGGCCTAAAGGAGAACAAGTAAAGGAGAATACAGGACCAACATGGGAGCCTACCACGCAGCTGAACCCTGGTAAGTGAACAGCAATTATGGGACAAGAAATTAGCCAGTGGGTGACTTTTGTTGAAAGTTTAGCAAACTTGGGGCTGGGGATTTAGCTCAGCGGCATAAGCACCTGCCTGGCAAGCAGGCAGTCCTGAGTTCGATCCCTGCTACCGATAAAAAGGAAAAAGACAAAAAAAAAAAAAAAAGAAAGAAAAAAAAAAGAAAGTTTAGAAAACTTTAAAGACACAAAGGGTAGAGGGAAAAACAGTTTAGCAATTGTGTCCACTGGGAAAAGAAATGAGCCAGCATGAGATTTTGGTTAAAAGTTTAAGAAAGGGTTTCAAGATGTGAAGGGTAAAAAAAAAATAAATAAACAATTGTCCATTAGGGCTAAACTTTAACTGGGGAGCAAGGTGACCCGGTAGCCACGTGCCCTTCCCCCATACGGTATAACAGCTGTACAGCTCTGGCTTTAGCGTATCTAACTTTTGATATTAGGAAGGAATTTAGGGACCAAGTTGAACTTTTAAAACAACAAATTAAACTGAAAAAATTACATCAGGATTTGATAGCTCAATTAGAAAGGCTGAAAATAGCAAAATTTTAAATGAAAAGTGAATTTAACCCCAGAATTTCCTCTGGGATTTCTCCTGCTCAGCTACCCCTGTTGAGAGGCATGATTTCTAAATTTACCCCCCTGGCCTGATCCAATGTCAAAGCCAGATGGTATGAAGGCTTTCCCTGTGACAGCAATGATGGATGCAGATGGTGGAGTTTTTCGAGACTACTCTGGTTTCAATTTCAACCTGAATAGAGCATTAAAAACAGTGGTTACACAGTAGAAAGACACAGCCACGTATATTCTTGCTGTCTTAAGTTCTTTGGCTGACGGCTGGCTCACACCTACAGATTGGCAAGGATTGACCCAAGGAACTTTATCGGGTGGGGATTATGTTTTGTGGAAATCAGAATATATAGAAAATTGCAAAGAGACTGCCAGGCACAATATGCAAGCCCGCAATGGGTGGGACCTTGATTTGTTAAATAGGGGAGGATGCCTATGCCAACAGAGAGGCCCAAAAGCAATTTAAGGGAGATATGAGTTCCTCTCTCATGAGCATTAAGCAAAGTCCAGGGATTTAGCTCAATGGCACGAGCACCTGCCAGCCAAGCACAAGGTTGTGAGTTCAGTCCCCAGGGCTGGAGATTTAGCTCAGTGGCACAAGCACCTGCCTGACAAATGTAAGCCTGTGAGTTCAATCCCTCATAACGCTGACATTGAAACTGCTTATCAACGAGGCCTTAAATATACCATATGTAATAGCTGGATTACCAACAAATCTTTGGGGTAGAGATCCACTGGCACAAATGGGATTAATTATGGCTAGCCCAAATACCATTGTCACTGCTCAAATGTTAAGTAGTGACTGTATCCTTCCAAACAAACAATACATCAGCCCAGATCATAGAGTTCCAAGCTGTTGCTGTAGCCCTTTCAGCATTTCCCAATGAGCCCTTGAATTTGCATACTGACAGCTCTTATATTGCACATTTTGTGCCCTGCTAGAAACAGCTGGACAAATCAAAAGTGCCTCCTGCACTGGAGAACTGTTTAGGCAAATACAGGTGCTTACTATAAAAAGAACTTGCCCCATTTTTATTGGACATCTACGTGCTCACTATGGGTTACCAGGACCTCTGGCCAATGGTAATCATGCAACAGACCTGGACACTCCACCCCAAGCTCTCCTTTGTACTTTAGCTAATGTTAACTCTAGTGATTACAATGACAATGTTACTTCAGCACAATAGAGTCATCATTTACACCATCGAAATGCTCAAAACCTCCGTCTTATGCACAAGATCACCAGAGAGCAAGCCAGACAGAAAGGAAAATATTGCCCCTCTTGTGCCACGCACATCCTAGTTCCACACTTTGGGGTTAATCCTAGAGGACTTATCCCCAATGCATTATGGAAAATGGATGTCACCCACATTGCTGAGTTTGACAATCTTAAATATGTTCATGGAACTATAGATACCTTTAGTGGTTTCATTTATGCCTCTCCCCAGACTGGTGAAGCTACCAAACATGTTATTAGCCGTATGTTAACTACCTTATCAGTTTTGGAATGCCCACAACAATTAAAGACTGATAATGGTCCAGGCTATGCTAGTTCTGCCTTGCTCCTTTCTGTCAACATCTTAATATTCATCATATCAAAGGCATACCTTATAACCCTCAAAGTCAAGGCATAGTTGAAAGGGCACATCTCTCCCTAAAACTCACTATTGATAAAATAAAAAAGGGAATGGTACCCCACAAGGGGGACACATAAAAATATTCTATCTCATGCCCTTTGATCCTTAATTTTTAAAATTTGGATGCTGCTGGAGAGTCAGCTACCATGCGTTTTTCACATACTGAAACACAAAAGCAATTTGCCTCTCTACTATGGCGAGACTCCCTGACTAACTCATGGCATGGTCCAGGCCCAATCCTTATCTGGGGAGGAGGATCGGGATTCATTTACTCTAAAGAGATGAAATCTGCGAGACTGTTATCAGAACGATTGTTTAAAGAAATAGATCAAATACAACAAATACAGGATAATGTTTCAGATGACTCCAGGTATGAAAAATGACCGCTGAGAGAATTTTTTGGCAGCTTTTGTTTTTCAGATGATGGAACCAACAGCCTGGATCCTGTCTCTTGGGATTATGATGAATAAGTTGATAGCTATTGTCAAACTCCAGGTGGATGCTATAAAAGTGCAACCTATACAGGTCCATTACCACAGGTTTAGAATGGCTGGTAGAGAAAATTACATGGAGCCTGCAAAACTGTATTATGATAATGCTTTGTGAAAGCAGGCTGCAGCCACCAATAACAAGTTCCAGGAATGCCACTCCACTGATTGAGATAAAGACAAAATGTTTTCTCCCTTGTATTCTTCCATGACATCATGACTGGCTACAGATGTTTTTTTAAATAATGGCAACTTGCAAACATGCAAAAAGAAAACAGAATGTAGGATATTAAGCATTTATGTATCCACTATTCGAACACAACAATTTTTGAATTATCGAGGTTACTTTATATATGAAACTTCCTCCTGTATAATTTCATATATATAAACAAATAAACAAACTAGGCATATAGTGATACTATATACATATAAACAAATAAACAAGCATTATTATTGGTTTGAGACAGGATCTTACTGTGTAATTCAATCTGGGCTTGAACTCACTGTGTAGCTCAGGATGGTCTCAAACTTGAAAAATTTTCCTGTCTCAGCCTCTAGAGTACTGGGATTACAGTCTTGCACCACTGGACATTTTTTTAATATCTTGTAGTTCCTAAAATCAAATCTCAGGCATCATCCAATTATTGAATGCATAAATACTTCAGTGGTCTGTATAACTTTTTTACATTTTCAGCATATAATGGTACATTTCACAAAATTAGTGTAATGTCCAGAAAACAAGCCACCAAATGGAGTTTTTGCACTTTTGCATTATGGAAAATGGATGTCACCCACATTGCTGAGTTTGACAATCTTAAATATGTTCATGGAACTATAGATACCTTTAGTGGTTTCATTTATGCCTCACTCCTGCCCACTGCTCACCAGATACGTTGTTTGATTTCATTGTTTGCCATGGGGATGGCCCTGCATGACCATTTCCCTAGTTCAATGCAGACTTTCTGCTGTCCCTGCAGTCCAGCGGCCTGCCTTCTGCCTGGAGCGTTCCTTCATGGGTCCCTGCAGGATTCTGTTGATCAGATACTACTACAATGCCCACTCTGGACGCTGTGAAGCCTTTGGATATGGTGGCTGCAGAGAAAAGCAGAACAACTTTGAGACCAAGGAAGAGTGCATGAGGGTCTGTGGACAGAGTCCCAAGGTGCTCACTACAACTGCAAGTGCTGGAACACAAGGTGAGGATTAATTCTGTCAATCTATGCACTTGGGAGGTTTTTTAGTCTTCTGATGTCCTCTTAAATTTCTTTCATACCTGTGTAATTTTCACTGTCGATGTCTTTTATCTTCTTCACCAGACCGATTTCTAGGATTATAATTTTTTAAAAAGCTATTGTAAAGGGAATTTGTCACCTAGCTTGTGTATAGAAAAGACATCAGTTTTTAATGTTGATGTTGGATTCCTCCCTTCTTCATCGTATTTTGAAAGAGTTTGACTGAGTTACCCAGTCTGGCATCAAAGTGCCATTCTTCTAGAAGGCTTATAGCCTCCTCCACGGCCAGTTTCTTTGGACAGGACACTAGGGCTATAGAAGCACTGGTTGGAAAGGCAGCAGTTCACCCCAGATGGACCAAGTCAGAAAACCATATTTGAAGGAGATCCAGGAAGCTTGCAGTGTTACTATAGCTGAGACTTGGCTCAGGCACCAGATCAGGAAGCCAGGGCAAGTGGGAAGATCACACAACCTTGGGTGGATAGCGGCTCCTTCCCTGTCTTGTGTTTCATCCTTTTCCAACAGTCAGCTTGGATGTGATAACTTCTGCCAGGACCAGGTTCCATAGAAACCTCCATTTAATTCAAATAGATGTGCTGACTCTACCTGTATGTGGTCTTCTTCTCCTCACTGTCACTTGGGCAGCTTGTACAGGGGACTTAGTGTGCTAGGTCATCCTGCTTCTCCTCTCCTCTGCGCTCAATAGGTGAGGCTTTGGGTTGAAGCAAAGATCTCTCTGTCTCTCGAGTTATCCTAGGGAGTTGAGGAATTTTTAACTCCAGGAATATTTCATGATTTTATTATAATTTTAGTATACCACACATTCAGCAGCAGCTATGTCATTCCTTGGACCCCAACTCTGGAACTCTTTTATTCCTGCTCCTTGCCCTCCATGGCCTCCAGCTCCTCTCTATATCACTGAGGTATTGTTGCTGGAATTCGGGAGCAAAATCCAGGGGTCCAGGGATTTCAAGGAGCAGGCTCAGCCCTCTGCTCCCTGAGGCCAATCAAGGAAAGGTGCACATAGTGAGTTCAAGGCCAGTCTGAACTACATAGTGAGACCCTGTCTGCAAAAAATGCAAAACAAAACAAATTCAAATGCTTAGGTAATGAAGCTTCGATTAAACCACCACATTGAGAGTTGGAACACTTCTGTGTGTTGGTGAACATACCGATGGCCTTAGGAGGGAGCTACACCCCAGAGACAGCATGGATCTGGTCATTTTGGACCATCCCATGCATCTGGTTATTTGGATTCTTCCTGTGTTGTGTCCTTTGTTATACACACTAACAGTAAGAAAAGTATCCTTTTTCCAGTACTGTAGATTAAATCATGGCCTTCACACTAATCTATATTGCCAGCCTTTTATTGTTTTTTATTGGAGAACCAGGGACCTGGATTTATCTGAGACTCCTAGAAGAGCTCAGGGCAAAGGGTGGAAGCCAGGGGCCACTCATGCCTCACATTTGCACTATAGCTCTGAAGTTGAGGATACCCTGATAATTTTTTTTTTTTTTTGTCTTTTTGAGCCAGGGTCTCACAGTGCAATTCAGGCTGGCCTTGAGCTCACTTTGTAGCCCAGGCTGGTGTCGAACTCACAACGATCCTCCTGTCTCAGCCTCCCGAGTGCTGGAATTACAGGCATGAGCCACCACGCCCGACATACTCTAATCATTTTTTAATGTTATCATCTGACAATGGCATAAGTAAAAAAAATTAATGGTGTCCAGAAAGCAACCTATCAGCATTTTCATATTTCGATTTCCTTCTAACTACTCACTGGACCCATAGGTTGCTTCAAATTTCATCACCCTAATGGACCACAGAATCTCTCATCCCTGCATCCAGCTGCCTGCTTTCTGCAGGAGGTCCTGAAACCCCTGTGACCCTGTACCTTAAAGTAGGCAGTGACACTTAGTTTTCCTATCTCTGTCTCTCTGGCCTTTTCATTAAGTAAATTCTAAGTTCTTCCTCCACACTGAGCCACACCCTCAGGCCATATATTTTCAGTATTGTCTGATTAAACTAATGAGTGAATTCTGGTTTTTGTAACAGCAAGCCTTAATTGATGCCATTCTCAGAGATGGTGGTATTTCCCATTGTTCTGCAGAGTTATGGCACTTTACTTTTTGCAAACTCAAGCTGAGACCTACCAGTCTTAGGAAGGAATCCCATGACAGCAATCCCAAGAGGCAGCTACCTCTTGATGGTTAGCCAAAGCTACACAAAACCTGGGTCACCCTTCACCGTTAAAGCTTATTTTTGTTTGTTTGTTTGTTTGTTTTTCTGTGTGTGTGTGAGCTTGGGATCTGATTTTTTTTTATTTAAAGAGAAAAACAAATAAAGCAGTAAAAGGGTACAAGTAATACAGAACTCAAGAAAATATATACAGTAATAAATCATTCGTTAATAGATTACATATTGTCATCTTAGAAACAGTTGTCCAAATTACAAAATTAAAGCATACAAAGTAGACATTCATACAGTGAGATTTCAGACAGTTCTGTTCAATGCTCCAACAAAAACTCAGTAATATGGTTTTCTATCCTTCACACTTAAATATACATGCAGTCATATCCTGTAGACCACTGTCTTTTCCTCTCTTTTTTACAATAACAATTACATTTTTTGGGTTCTATTACTCCCACAGTTCTTATAACTTTATTTTCTGGAGAGAAAAAAAAAACCCTAGTGTCACAAAACAAAACAGAGTCAGAACAGAAGGATGAACACAGTACATGATGCAAAAACAAAATACCAGGTGATCAAAGATGGTTACCATTATGCCTCTTGCTATCTTAAAAAGAGTTGCCTATATCATCATAAAAGAATTGAACACAATGGTACAGAACAAGACCAATAAGCCCTACATTGGAGACCTTATAGGACTTCAAGAGAAGATAATAGTCAAACCATAATGGGCATCACAGTAAATCTTATTGCCTTCAAAGTGGTTGCCTATACCCTCAAACTTGATACTATCAAACAAAACAGGATGTAACAAAATCAGTCAGAACAAGATCGGGTGAGCAATACTGGGGTTCAAATCAGGTTATTAGGAAAACAAAAAGTTACTGTAATATATCCCGCTATTTTTTACATTTAGTTTTCCCTTGATTAAAAAAATTTTTTAAATTAATTTTTTTAAAGCAAAAAAAAAAAAAAACAAGGAAGATTGAGATAAAACAGGACATCATAACAGAACAACCCAGTACAAAACCGGACAATTTAAGCATCATTGTGTTTCACCACCAGATAACCTGACATAAGAGTAGTCACCATAGTGTGTCTTTCCTTGAATTATTTAAGTATAACTTCGTATACTATAGCATCAAACCTATCAAGACAGTGTGAAGCCATTCAAGAGAATGAAATTATTACAGGGTATTTAGAACCATCTAACATAAAACAAACAACATTTTCTATATTATCTCTTTGCCTATAAAAATTTTTGTTTATACTATAGCATACAGTAAAATATAATAAGAAACAACATGTTAAAACCAATGAAAACAGACGAACAACAGCTTGATGGGACTTCAAAACAGGATGATATTAAATCTGCACTAGCTTTTATGATGTCTTGTTTTCTTCAAAATAGCTATTCGGACTATCACAGGCAATAAAATCGAACAAACCACATTAAAACCATTCCAATTAATGAGTGAAAACATTATATGGCTTCAAACCAATATGATTCAAAATCATGATTACCACATACTTTTATGCATTCTTATTATTTCTTACACTAGGGAAACTATTCAGCATTTATACATGTGAGTTTGATTTATTTCTCATATGAGCATGGTCTCAACCTGTGTCCATTTGTTTATAAAAATATCTCAATATGATCATTCTTTATAGCTGAGTAGTACTCCATTGCATAAAAATACCAAACTTTTTTATCCATTCCTCATTGGATGGACTCTGAGATTGTTTCCAAGATCTGACTATGACAAAGTGTATTGCTTTAACAATGTGTGCACATATTATCACTGTGGTATGATGTTTTCAGTTCTTCTGAGAATATATAAGTGGAATAGCTGGATCTAATGGGACTTCCCAAACCAGGTGTTTGAGGACCATCCAGACTGACCTCCACAATGGTTGCACCAGTCTACACTCCCACCAACAGTGCAGGGGCATTCCTTTTTCCCCACAGCCTCTCTAGCATTTGTTATTTGTAGTTTTCTTGGTCCTTGCCACTCTTTCAGGAGTGAGATGAAATCTCAGTGTGGTTTTAATTTGCATTTCTCTAACGACTAATGATGATGAACATTTTTTCATGTATTTATTTGCCATTTGTATTTCCTCATCTGAGAACTGTGTATATATCTCAGATGTGCATTTTTGGATTGGGTTTTGAATTTTGAGGGTCTGATTTTTTTTAACTCTTTAAATGTTTTAGACAGAAGTCCTTTGTCTGAGGGACAGTTCACTAAGATTTTTTTTCCCAGTTTGTGGGTTTACTTTTCCCTGTGCTGGAGATTTATTTTTACATGCAGAAACTTTTTAATAAGATGTGATCCCAGTTATTGATTCTGGGAAGTATTTCCCGTGTGGTTTGAGTCCTCTTCAAGAATTCTCTGCTTACTGCTGTGTCTTCAAGGTTTTAACCCGATTTGTCTTCCAATAAATTTAATGTTTCTGTTTTATAATTCAGATATTTGATCCATTTAGGTTTCAGTTTAGTACATAGTGATAGGCATGGGTCTAGTTTTAGTTTTCAACATATAGAGAACCAGCTTTTCCAACACCATTTATTAAGGAGACTTCCATTCTTCCAGTGAACCTGTTCGGCCCATTTATCAAAGATAAGGTGGTTGAGTGTCTTTGTAGTTGTAGTTGTATCTTCTAATCTCATGCATTGATATTTGGCTCTGTTTTTATTTCACTACCATGTTGATTTTATTACAGTAGATTTGTAGTATAACTTCAAGTCAGGGATTGTGATACCTCCAGCCTTGCGTTTGCTGCTTAGAATTGCCGTTGCTATTCAGGCCTCTTCTGGTTCCACATGAATTTTAGCAGTGATTTCTCTAGATCTATGAGGTATGTTGAGGTATTTTCATTGGGATTGCATAGAATCTGTTATAACAGTGTTGGGAAAATGGCCATGTTCACCATATTTATTCTTCCTATCCATGAACGAGGAATGACTTTCCATTTTCTGAGATGCTCTTCCATTTCTTTTTCAATTATAATTTCCCCTGTATAGATCTTTTACTTTTTTCATGAGATTAATTCCTACGTATGTCAATTTTTTGGATGCTAATGTGAAGAGTGTGGCTTCTCTTATTTCTCTCTCAGTGAGTTTGTTGCTAGAGTATGGGAATGTTACTGGTTTTTGAGTACTGACTTTGTATCCAGCTACATTGGTCAATGTATTTATTATATCTATGGAGTTTTGGGGGTCTTCTATGTAGAGTATCATATCCTCTGCAAATAATGATAACTTAACATCCTCTTTTCCTATCTTTATTCCTTTTATTTCTCTCTCTTTTCTAATTGCTCTGGCTAGTATTTCCAGGACTAAATTGAATAGGATGGTGATAAGGGTCATCCTTGTCTTGTGCCTGATTTTAAGTAAAGGCCTTCAGGTTTTGGCCATTTAATATGATTCTGGCTGTTGATTTGCCATAGATGGCTTTTATCATATTGAGGTAAAGACCATCTATTCCAATTTTCTGTAAGGTTTTTATCATGAATGAGTGTTAGACTTTATCAAAAGCTTTTTATGCATCTATAGAAACGATGATGTGATTCTTACTTTTGGCTCTATTGATATGGTGGATTACATTTATTGATTTATGTATGTTGAACCTCCCTACATGCCTGGGAGGAATCTCACTTGGTTATGGTATATGATCTTCTTGATGATTTGCTGCATCCTCTTTGCCAAAGTTTTATTGAGAATTTTTGCATCTATGTTCATTAGGGAGATTGGCCTGTAGTTCTCTTTTTCAATTGGGTCTTTCTCACATTTTGGTAATAGAGTAATATTGGTTTCCAGGCATGACTTAGGAGAATTCTTCCTTTTTGATTTCATTGAAGAATTTGAGGAGTGTCGGAATTAAGTCTTCTTTTATTTCTTGTAGAATTTCCACAGAGGGCTGGGCTCCTCTTTGTAGGTAAGGACTTAATTATAGTTTCAATTTCATTAATAGAAAGTGGATTATTCAGCAGTTTTACATATTCTTGACCCAGCTTTGGTACTTCATATGTTTCTAGGCATTTGTCCATTCTGTCTGTGTTATCAAACCTATGAGAGTAGAGGTTTTTGAAATAAGTATTAACGATCTCCTGTATTTCCACAGAATCTCTAGTGATTTCACCTTTTTCATTGTTTATTGCGTGAATTTGAGCTTTTTCTTTCCTTTTTAAAGTAAGTTTGGGAGCTTATCAATTTTATTTATTCTTTCAGAGAAACAACTCTTTGATTCATTGATTCTTTGAATTGTTTTCTTAGTCTTTGTTGCGTTAATTTCTGGTCTGTTTTTCATAATTTCCTCCCTCCTACTGGCTTTGGACTTGATTTGCTCTTCTTTTTCTAGATGTTCGATGCGTAGCATCAAGTTGTTTATCAATGTTTGTTCTGTTTTCCTGATGTGGGAATGCAGTACAATAAAATTTCCTGTGAGTACCACTTTCATTGCACCCCACAGATTCCAGTAAGCTGTATTTGTATTTTCATTTTCTTGTTAAGTATTGTTTTATTTTTTCTTTAATTTCCCCTATGACCGACTGATTGCTCAAGAGTGTATTATTCAATTTCCTTGTGTTCCTGTGTTTTTTTATGTTTCTTTTATGATTAATTTGTAGTTTCATGGCACTCTGATCTGATAACATGGTGGCATAATTTCAAGTCTTTTGCTTTTACTTAAGTATGTTCTGTGGGCTGGTATATGGTCTGTTTTAGAGGCTGTCCCATGTACTGCTGAGAAGAATGTATACTGTGATATTATTGGCAGGAACACTCTGTATACGTCTATCACGTCCCTTTTGTTCACAGGTGTGATTCATTTTTGTTATTTCTTTGTTGATTTTCTGTCTTGTTTATCTGTCTCTTGGTGTCAGTGATATGTTAGGGTCTCCTGTTATAATTGTATTATTGCTTATTTGAATTTTCATTTCTGTTAATACTTGCTTTGTATAGCTGGGTGCTCTAGAATTTGGTGCATTTTTGTTTAAGATTGTCATTTCTTCCTCTTGAATTTTTCCCCTAACAAGTATGTAGTGACCTTCTTTATCCCTTTGGCTCATTCTTGCTTTGAAGTTCAACTTGTCTGCAAACAGAATAGCTATCCTCGCTTTGTTGGGGGGACTCCAGTTGCATAAAGAATGGTTTTCCATACTTTGACTTTCTGTCTATGAGTTTCATTTTGGGTTAGATTGGTTTCTTGTAATCAGCATTTGGTGGGATATTGTTTCTTGATTCATTCTGCCAGTCTATTTCTTGTAATTGTTGAATTGAGACCATTTACATTAATGGTTATGACTGTTATATATTGGTTTATTGTTTTTTGTTTTTTGTTTTTTTTGTTTTGTTTTGTTTTGTTTTGTTTTTTAATTTATTTAAGGAGAAAAGAAAAGAAAAAAACAGTGAAGGGGTACAAGTTATACAGATTTACAGAAGAAAAAAATGTGCAGTAGGAAATCACTAGTTAATGGATTACATATTGCCATCTTAGAAATAATTGTTCAAGTCACAAAATTAAAGCTTGTAGAGTGGACATTCCAACAATGATACTGCAAACAGTTCTGTTCAATGATCCAATAAAACTCTGTGATATCATTTGCTATCTTATACACTTAAATATACATGCAGTTATATAGTTTAGAGCACTTTCTTTTCCTCTCTTTTGTACAGTGACTATTACACATTTTGGGTTTCATTGCTCCCACAGTTCTTATTGCTTTTTTGGAAGAGAATAAAACCAAATGTGATATAACAGAACAGGATCGGTCAAGTCAAAAGGGTGGATATAATAGATAACATAAAAACATAATACAAGGTGATCAACAATGGTTACCATAATGCCTCCCGCTATTTCTAATAGAATTGCCTATATCATTAGTTGTAATACAATTGAACAAAACAGTAAAGAATAAAACCGACAAAACCAAAACATTGGAGATATTGTAGGTCTTCAAAAGTAGATAAAAGAGAATGGGCGTTATAATGAATCTCATTATCTTCTCAGCTGATGCCTAAACTTTCGAACCTGATACTATCCAGCAAAACAGAATAGAGGAACCTCAGTCAAAAACAAGATGGTGAGAGTAATACAGGGCTTCAAATCGAGATAATAGAAAGTCAAAGTGGGTTACTATATTATATCCTGCTATATTTTTCCCTTTAATTAAATGGATAAAAATAAAAAAGTAAATAATGGAGTGGAGATTGAGAAAAAAGAGGGCATAACAGCGAAACAGGGCAGATCAAAACATAACCATTTAAGCAGAATAGTGTTTCACCACCAGATAATCCTGACCCAAAAATAGTTACCATATTGACTCCCTCCCTGAAGTCCTTGAGTACAACTTCATATACTGTAGCATTAAGTATATCAAAACAATGTAAAACCATTTAAGAGAATGACAGCATTATAGAGTATTTAGAATCGACTAGCAGAAAATGAACAATGGTTTCTGTATAATCTCCTTGTCTTTAAAAGGTTTTTGCTTATACTATCGTACATAATAAAATCCAATAAGATACAACCTGTTTAGACCATTGGAGACAGAAGAACAAAAGCTAGATGAGACTTCAAAACAAGATGGTACTAAATCAGTATTACCTATTAAGATGTCATTTTCTCCAAAATAGCTGTTCCTATCATCCAATCTTCTCTGTCTCATTTCTGTTGAGCTCTTTTTCTGTCAGTAGCTGTCAGTTTGTCTTCTTCATTTTGTTCTCTGCTCCATTCGTTGTAGCCTCCCCGCCACTATTTCTGGGTTCTTTGTATTTTTCTTTTTTTAGAATATCCTGCAATACTTTCTGTAGGGTTGAATTGGTGGTTGCAAATTCCCCCAGTTCCTCTTTATCCTGGAAGCACCTCGTTTTTCCATCAATTTCCAGGGACAGTTGTGCAGGATATCTCAATCTTGGCTGGAGATTATTATCTTTCAAAGCTTGAATTATTTCCCCCCATGCTCTTCGTGATTTGATGGTTTGTGAAGAGAAATCTGCTGTAATTCTGATGGGTGTTCCCTTGTAAGTAGTCTGTTTCTTGTCTCTTACAGCTTTTAATATTCTGTTCTTGTATTGAATTTCTGGAATTTTTATTATTATATGCCTGGGTGTTTCTCTGTTAGGGTTGTAGGTAGCTGGGGTCCTGTATGCCTCATACATCTGAGTATCTTTACCTTTTGCTAAATTAGGAAAATTCTCCTGGATTATTTCTGTGAGTAGCTTTTGTAGTTCACTTGTTTGTGTCCCTACTTCTTCTTCTATGTTCTTAATCCTTAAGTTATGGCTCCTCTTATCATCTTCTTGTTTTTGTATTATTGCTGTTTGTTTCTTTGTTATTTTTAAGAAGTTTTTCATTTCATTCTCCCATATTACAAGTCTGCCCTCCAGTTCAGATAGTCTGTCCTTAGTTTCTTTCAAGCTGCTATGCCAGTCTTGGATAGACTTCTTAATTTCTTGATAGTCCCTTTGAACCTGCTTCACATACTCAATGCTTTCTCTGTTTTCTCCATCAAGCAATTCTCCCCTCTTTTTCTGTTTTTCCATTCCACCATCTGTTTTTTCCTGGGTAGTGCTTAGCATTTCTCTAACTATTCTGCATACTTCTAGCTTCAGGTCGTTGATAACTTCATTCCTGAATTGGTCTATGAGGCTCTCTATATAGCGCTTAATGTATATTGGTGCAGTGTCCACTATTGCCTGTTTCTCAGGATTGGGGGCCGAGGAGCCTTTTTTGTTGCTTCCCTTCCCCATATTTTCTGTTCCTTATAAAATGCAAGCTTACATAGGATGCCCGGCTTCCCTGCCTGTCAGCCACAGCCTTATCAAATTGCGCTGGCTAGGTGTTCCCGCCCACCGCTGCACCCCAGGGAGTTGCGGAGGAGGCAGCCTACGCGGGAGTCAGTCGCTCCTCCGGGCCACCGTCAGGCTCTGGGATCTGGGTTAGGCCAGCCTAGGGAGTCCACCAGCAGCGTCACGCAGGCCAGGCACTTTTCACCAATCCCGTCTGAGAGGGGAATGTGTGGCTGGAGTTGCCACCACGCCCTGCTCTTACAGGACTGCCCGAGCCCAAAAAGTCCTCCGCTGGAGTCAAACTGTGGTAGGGGGTCAGTTTCTCACTCACCTCGCCACCAGTCAGTTTTTGTGTACGCCTCCTTGTCCGTCCTGTTTTCGACTCCGTTCGTAGACTCCCGTTCCCAGAGCTTCTGCGCGTCTCTCCTTGCCGAGCCGCTGTGGAGGCAGCCAGCTGCCGGGCGGCGGGAAACCCAAATCGCGGTTTCCAATGGCGCGCGGTCGAGCCTCCTCACCGAGCCTTTCTGTTCCTATTTTAGCGCCAGGACTGTATTCTAAGTTGGTTTCTCTCAGCCCAGTTCGTTCCTGAGTCAGCAGAGCATATCTCTACCGGTTCGTGTCTCCTTAGTCCGCATCATTCCTGGCCTCTGAGCCGAGCCTTTCAGAGAGCCTCCCGTAGTTGCTGTTGTCTGTCCACCATGTTCTCCCAGGTAGCATATTGGTTTATTGTTGACGTGTTATCTTTCTGCTGTTGAATTTTCATCTTTCCATTGTGTTTAATTGTCTGATTTGATTAGTGTTTTTTTCCTCTTTGTATCTAGATGGTCTTTTAGTATTCTTTAGGATTGGTTTGGTGAGCATGAAGTTCTTCAGCTGTTCTTCGTCATGGAAGTATCGTTATTTGTTCATCAATTTTGAAGGACAATTTTGCAGGGTACATCAGTAGGTTGGAAGTCATTTTCCTTTAGGATCTGAAATAATTCACTCCGTGCTCTTCTTCACTTCATTGTCTTTGTTAAGAAGTTTCTGATAGGTTTTCCTTTATACATGATCTGTCTTTTCTCTAACAGCTTTTAATATTATATTTTTATTTTGGATTTCTGGGATGGTGATTATTATATGTCTGGGTGTAGTTTTATTTTGGTTACGGCTATTTGGAGTTCTATATGCTTCACTAATCCTCATGTCAGTTTCCAATCTCATGTTTGGGAAATTTTCAGCTATTACGTCTACAAATAGTCTCTTGATATCATTTGTGTTGTCCCCTTGTTTTTCATTTATCAGTACCAATCTTATGTTGTTTTTCTTTGCATTATCTTGCAGTTGTTGAATTGTTATTTCCTGATTCCTTGTTACTCTTAAAAGATCTTGACTTTCCTGTCACTAGCTGCAATCTTGTCTTCCAGGTCTGAAATTCTATATTCACTTTTGTTGACCCGGTTTTGACAACTTTCAATGGAATTTTTGATTTCCTGTATATCTCTTTGAATCTGCTTCATGTATTGTTTGTTTCTTATATTATTCATCCAGGGATTCTATCGTTTTGCTTTGTTCCTCTAATTTCTTTAACTGTGTCTTCTTTAGAAGTGTGCAGCATTTCTTTCATTACTTTTATCCTTTCCTCTTTTACCTGGGAGCCTATTTCTAATTTGAATTCCTTTCAAGCTTCCCAGAGTTGCTTCTTTGTTTCACTTGCTATTGTTTCAGATGAATGACATTTATTTCCTTCTATGTACACGGCTCCTAGTCTTTCTTGGGATGGGCTGGAGGTTTGAGCTTGCATTTTGGTGTTTCATTTTGTCATTTTTCTTTATTTCTGTGTTTCAGGAGATGTTTCAAAGCTTCCCCTGTGTGTGTTGGGAATCAGCTCCTATGCTCTCAGCTCCTGGAACTGAATGGAGGTTTCTAATCTTGGTCCAATCTAGCCAACAGGACCTCCTGTGCCACCTCCCATGTTCTAGCGATCTAGGAGGGCTCCTAACCACTGTGAGATGGTCCAAAGCTCTCCCTGAGCAAGCACTGATGTGCTGGAACTCACTTCACATGCCCTCAGCCCCCCTGATTGAAACAGCTGTGCATGGTCTCGTTGGGCCCACAAAACCTCCCAAGCCTAGTCTAGTGTGGCTGGAAGCTGGGCGCATCCTTGATCACTGGGAGCAATGATCTTAAACTCTCTTGGGGCCATGCTGGGTGGTGGAAGTCCAGCAGTGCCAGTTCCTAGGTTTGAAAAAAGTTCTCTTGTACATGGCACAGCCAGGCCTGGAAATCTCAAGAGCCAATCTAGTGTGGCTGGAAGCTGAAGGGGCCTGTTTTTCTCTTTTTAAATTTGATTATTTTTATTTCTTAGAATGTTTTTCTAGTGCATGGTATTGCAGTCCTTGTGGTGAGTTGGTACATGTACATAATGCATTTAATTCCTTTTATTTTCATCTGCTTTCCCTACTTTCCCTCACCCTCTACCCATATCTTGATTGCTTTTCTACACATTGCAGTATATAATGTTTACATTCCTTGTACAGGGTTACTGCATGTGCATAACAAATAATAAATCTTAATTCCTTGTTAACCCCCTTTCCCTTCCTTTCTTCCCCTCTCATCATCTGTTGACCTTCTTACTTTTTTTGTATGTTTCTTACTTTTTTTGGATGTTTTTTTGATACATCATGTTTACTTTCCTGTGTGGCACTGACACATGTACATAATGCATGTAAACTGCTGTCATTGATCTCAGTCTCCACTGCATATCAGGACAAAAGCAAAATGAAGACAAATTTTCTGCCAGAGAACAGCACACATGGTCTGGGTTCCAAATGTTAATTAAGTCCTTGTTCTCAGTAGAAACCTCTTAAAGCTGGTCTTTCCCATCTTGATTTCTATCAGCATTCTGATGTCCTGAGCTCCAACTAAAACTGTCCATCAACTTTGACTCATAGCATTCTAGGGCTGCTTCTACAACCAGCATCTCCAACCCTTTCCAAATGCCTCTCTTGAATCAGTCCCAAAGGCTTCTGAACCACATGGTCAGGGATTATCTCAGCAATAATCCCTCTTCTCAGTTATCAAATATCTTAGTTACTTTCCCTGTCTGGAATAAAATACCAGATAACTACAAATTAAAGCACAAAGGTTTTATTTTGTTTAGTTGATAGATATTTGCCTTAGTTACTTTTCTTGTTGCTGTGACAAAATGCTCAACACCCAGAGTAAAGAGGAAAAGGTTTATGTAGCTCAGAGATTGTAGAGGTTTCAGTAATTAAGCATTTGACTCCTAGGCAGGGGGTTATGGCAGATAGGCCTCACAGAGGAGAAACACTTATGGTACACAGAGGATAGCAAAACAATAAGTGAGCTCGATAACATCTTTCATTCCCTTTTATTCTCTATCTTGGCTACCAGGATTAGGGTGTTGCCAAATCAATCAGTGAAACAATCACACAGCCTTAATCCTAGCAACCCACACTAGATCCAGCCACCTCTGAAAAGCTCCACCTATGACTGCATGAGGATTTGGGAGGGCATCTAGACACAAACAGTAACAAGGCTTGAGTCCATAATCAGCTGGCTCCAAAACAGGAGACCATTGCATAGGGACATCGTAGCAGAGGGTTTGTTGCTCATTGCATAGCAGGCAGGAAGTAAGGAGTGATCAAAGGACAAGGAATTACAATGTATCCCCCTAGACTGAACCCCCAGTGATCTATATCTTTTGACCAGATTTTACCTGGTCTGTCAACACTACTCATCTTAAGAATCCTGAGCAGATTTATAGGAATTTTGAAGCCCACACTATCTGAGAAATAAATCACACAGATTTACACAACCACCAAAGTCAGTCTTTAACAGGGCTTGTGCTGCAGTTTTAGGTTTAGAGGTGAGGGGTCAGTATACTGCCGGGAGCCCTTGTAGACTAACCTGAAAAGTGCCTGTGGAGTGTTGTTGAAGTAGCAGATTCAGGCCTGTGATTGTCAGAGTACAGACCCATCATCAGTACAGGGTTTAATGAGCCTCAGTTGTCATGGTGCTGATCCAGCGAGGGAACAGGGCTAAACAAGGGAAATTTCTAAATGTGACAGAAAAGTTAAAAATAACAGTCTGATGCTTTGTTAAGACAAGATGTGCTCACTCATCCCACCGCACAGATCATTTGACTCAGTTAGCCTTGACTGACCATGTCAGCTGCCACGTAGAGATAATTTGACCACATCCATCAGGACTGTGCATACTGTCTGATGTATAAACATTTTCTATTTTTAAAGACAATGCAACTGAGACAAACTATTCAAGGATGTGCCTAGTTTCAACCACTTCCTCAGCCCCAGTTCCCTCCCTATTTTCTCCTGCCTTATGGTAAACCACCCCTCTGACTAACCTGCCTGGAACAAACCTGCCTGACAACATATGACTTGATTCTTGTAACCAATTTTACAATAACCAAAATCAGCTTTGTACCTCCTGCTTGTATATCCCATATAAACTAGACCTAAATCTGACTTGGGACTGATGATTTGGACTTGGTCTGCCCTCTCCGCTCACATAATAATAAAGAGTTGTCTTCCAACTCCTTGGTGCAAAGGGTCTTCCAATTATTTGATATCAGATATCTGAAATGTAGAAAGCTGGCTGTTGGATTTGGTGATGTCAGCAGGGGATTGATCGAGATCCCTCCCTTCTTGATGCCAAGAAGTCCATAGCTTTCTTCAAAAGTCAGTGCTAGCCTCTGAAGCGGTGGAAGTGAGGAGGGCTGCCAAAACAACAGTGGAGCTGCACCTATATTGGAGTGGAGGAGAGGAGAATGGCTGCTAGACACAATCAGGGTGGACACTGAAGCCAGTTGTCAAGCTGGCTGGGTCAGGAGCTGAGGACAGTTGTAGGGGAGCAAACAACAGGTGGTATTAAGAGAATTTGATGCTTCTTGCCTGTTGTTTGCTTAAGGCAAAAATTACTTTGGCTGTTCAGGATTTGGTGTAGTATTTCCATATTTATTTTAAGACTATTATTTCTAGTTCTGTGAAGGAAGAATTTTGATGGGGATTGCATTAAATTTATGGATTACTTTGGGTAAAACAGTCCAGATTAATGCTGCTCATACATGAATTGTATGGCTTTCCAGTTTATAGTATCTTCCTCAATTTCTTTCTGTATTGTTCTGTAATTTTCAGTCTAAATCCCGTTTACCATCTTGATTAGGTTGATTTTTAGGAATTTTACTTTTTAAAATTATTATGAATGGATTTTTTTTCCGGATTTCTTTTTCACCTAGCTTATTATTGTTACACAGAAAAGGTGTTCATACTTTAATGTAGATTTTATATCCTGTTCAGGTCTTTTGTGCTCCACTTTGTAAGAGTCTTACTAAGATGCAAAGTTACCTTTAGAATATTATCCTCCTACCTCAGCCTTTTCCTTGGTGAATTTTATAGGAGAGGACCGTGGACCTGTGAAAGTACTGGTTGGAAAGGGGGCAGCTCACCCCAGATTAGCCATGTCCTGAGGGAGATCCTATGTAGCTCACAGTGATACTGCTTTAGAAGGACAGTGGCTGAAACTGTTGGCCTCAGGCACCAGAATCAGGAAGTCTGCCTTTGAGAAATTGTGCAATCCTACGGGAATATCAGTTCCTCCCCTCCCTTCTCCTCCCCTTAAATACCTTTCCACAACTCAGCACAGAAGCCTCCAGTGCAGGTATCAAATCAGCCTCCACTTGCAAAGAAGCCTGTAGTCCAGGTCAGCAGGATGCATGAGCTCTGCTTCTCTGCAGCTCTCCTTGCCCTCCTTGCCACCTCAGTGGTCGGCAACCAAGAGAATGAGACCAGTGTTTCTACTCCAGGTAAATCTACTTTCTCAAAAAAAAATATTAACTTCTCCCCTTCTTTCCCTAACTCTCCCCTTCAGTGTGAGAGGCTGAAAAAACAGAAGTGAAGGTTGACTAGGGTCAAACTCTGTGTTTGGTGGGGTCTTTTTGGCGGGCTGTTTTGGGTTTTGTTTTGAGAAATTAGAAAGATTTAATTAAAGGTCCATTTCATGACTATAAGTTTTTGTATCAAATGCACTCTAGACGGTACCACTTAATCCTGAATCCCAGCTCTGAGATTGTCATTCTCTTTGGACTTTGGCCACACTGTCAGCTCCCTGAACCAGTGTGGCCTTGTTACTGGAATTCTGAGACAAAATCCAGGGACCTGAACAGACAGCCATCAGCTCCATCAATAATACATAATAAAAGAGACGAACAGTGGTGAAGAGCATGAAAGGAGTTTGTCCATGCTGGAAAGGACCGATAACAATAGTCAGTATCCATCTTTTGGAGGCTTCCAGAAGCTTTAAGGTTTTCCAGAAATGGTAAAAAAAAAAAAAAAAAAAAAAAAAAAAAAAAAAAAAAAAAAAAAAGGTGAATGCTGGTTTCTTGGCATAGCTGACAGCTATGAGATACCTGGTCCATTTATGATCCTATTGGTTGATTTCTCAAGATTGGATCCATGAGAGCTTCGGAGGGCCTCATCACTTTAGGAAATAATTCATTTGTCATAATGAAATAAAGGTTCCTTCTGGGAGAGGGGGCATAATTGGGTCCTGTCACTTCATAATTGCTTCCCTCATCAGGGAGTGGTCTGAAAGGTCTACTTTTCCTGGAATCTAGGGAGATTACAGATTAAGGGCAAGTTTGGAAATTTCTAGGCATGGTTCCAGTGGGAAGCCCTGTAATTGGCTGCCACCTTAATATCTGCAGGCTGCACCACTTTAATTCTCTCTAGGAGTTAATTTGGTAATTAAGTAGCACCTTGCATAACTTGTTTAGACTGGTCCATCGTTCAGGGATTATTCTTATGAGCCTACACACTCGGGAAATTTGAACTGACCTATAAACCTCGGTCTTGCCACTGTTGCTAAGTTACCTGCTAATGTCTCAGCATCCAAATCCCTCCTCCTCAATACCCTCTATATTTGATACTCTTTCCTTGAATAAAGAGAGACTTGATAGGACTTCCTCAACTTGTCTCCGCTCTTTTGTCTCTTGTTCCTTTTCCTCTCCCCTCCCCCTCTAGCATCTCTGTGGACTTACCCGCAGGCCGGTGCCACCCCAACCTTGGCCCCGAGAACGGGAGACTTAGTGACGGACGCTGTTCGAGGGCCCAGTGTAGAAAAAGGAAAAGAAAATAGAGTACCGACATGGGAGCCTGCCACGCAGCTGAACCTCGGTAAGTGAACAGTGATCATGGCACAAGAAATTAGACAGTGTGAGACTTTTGTTGAAAGTTTAGAAAAGCTTTAAAGACACAGATGGTAAAGTGAAAAAATATTTAGCAGTTGTGTCCACTAGGACAAGAAATGAGCCAGCATGAGATTTTGGTTAAAAGTTTAAGAAAGGCTTTAAAGACGTGAAAGGTTAAAAAAAAAAAAAAAAATTAAGCAATTGTCCATTAGGGCTAAATTTTGACTCGAGCGCAAAGTGACCAGGTAGCCGCACGCCCTTCCCCAAAGTGTAACAGCTGTGTAGCTCTGGCTTCAGTGTATCTAACTTTCGATACTAGGAAGGAATTAAGAGACCAAATTGAACTTTTAAAACAGCAAATTAAACTGAAAAAATTACATCAGGATTTGATAGCTCAATTAGAAAGGCTGAAAATAGCAAAATTTTAAATGAAAAGTGAAACTAACCCCAGAATTTCCTCTGGGATTTCTCCTGCTCAGTGACTCCTGCTGAGAGGCATGATTTCTAAATTTACCCCCATGGCCTGGTCCAATATTAAAGCTAGATGATATGGATGCTTTCCCTGTGATAGAAATGATGGATGCAGAGGGTGGAGTTATTCTAGACTACTCTGGTTTCAATTTCAAACTGAATAGAGCATTAAAAACAGTGGTTACACGGCAGAAAGACACAGCCACGTATACTCTTGCTGTCTTAAGTTCTTTGGCTGACAGCTGGCTCACACCTACAGATTGGCAAGGATTGACCCAAGGAACTTTATGGGATGGGGATTATGTTTTGTGGAAATCAGAATACATCGAAAATTGCAAAGAGACTGCCAGGCACAGTATGCAAGCCAGCAATGGGTGGGATGTTGATATGTTAATAGGGGATGATGCCTATGCCCACAAAGAGGCCCAAAAGCAATTTAAGGGAGATATGAGTTCCTCTCTCACGAGCATTAAGCAAAGTCCAGGGATTTAGCTCAATGGCATGAGCACCTGCCAGCCAAGCACAAGGCTGTGAGTTCAGTCCCCAGGGCTGGAGATTTAGCTCAGTGGCACAAGCGCCTGTCTGACAAATGTAAGCCTGTGAGTTCAATCCATGGTAACACTGACATTGAAACTGCTTATCAACAAGGCCTTAAATACAGCCATATGTCATAGCTAGATTACCAATAAATCTTTGCGGTAGAGATCTACTGGCACAAATGGGATTAATCACGGGTAGCCCAAATACCATTGTTCCTGCTCAAACGTAAAATAGTGGATATTCACCTGGTAAAACTGTATCCTCCAAACAAACAGTACATCAGCCCAGATCACAGAGTTGCATGCTGTCACTGCCTCCCTTTCAGCATTTCCCAATGAGCCAGTGAATTTATATACTGACAGTGCTTATACTGCACACAATGTGCTCCTGCTAGAAACAGCTGGTCAAATCAAAAGTGCCTCCAGCACTGGAGAACTATTTAGGCAAATACAGGTGCTTACTATAAAAAGAACTTGCCTTTTTTTTATTGGACTTGGGCTCACTCTACCAGGCCTCTGGCCAATGGTAATCATATAGCAGACCTGGCCACTCAACTGCAAGCTCTACTTTGTACTTTAGCTAATGTTAGCTCCAGTGATTACGATGACAGTGTTACTTCAGCACAAAAGAGTCATCAATTACACCATCTCAATGCTCAAACCCTCCTTCTTAGCACCACATCACCAGAGAGCAAGCCAGACTGATAGGAAAAATTGCCCCTCTTGTGCCACACACCTCCTACTTCCACACTTTGGGGTTAATCCTAGAAGACTTATCCCCATTGCATTATGGCAAATGGATGTCACCCACGTGCCTGAGTTTGGCAATCTTAAATATGTTCATGTAACTATAGATACCTTTAGTGGTTTTATTTATGCTTCTCCCCAGACTGGCGAAGCTACCAAACATGTTATTAGCCATATGTTAACTACCTTATCAGTTTTGGGATGCCCACAACAATTAAAGACTGATAATGGTCCAGGCTATGCTAGTTCTGCCTTCTCTCGTTTCTGTCAACATCTTAATATTCATCACTTTGTAGCCTAGGCTGGTCTCGAACTCGCAAGGATCCTCCTGCCTCAGCATCCCAAAGAGTGCTGGGATTACAGGCGTGAGCCACCACGCCCAGCTTACCCTGATCATTTTTTAATGTTATCATCCTACAATGCCATAAGTAACAAAATTAATAGTGTCCAGAAAGCAACCTATCACCATTTTCATATTTCCATTTCCCTTCTAACTATTCACTGGACCCATAGGTTGCTTTGACTTTCATCACCCTAGTTGACCACAGAATCTCTCATCGCTGCATCCAGCTGCCTGCTTCTGCAAGAGTCCTGAAACCCCTGTGACCCTGCACCTTAAAGCTCTGCAGTGACACTTAGTTTTCCTATCTCTGTCTCTCTGGCCTTTTCATTAATTACTAAATTCTTCCTCCACACTGAGCCACACCCTCAGCCCCTATATTTTCAGTATTTACTGATTAAACTAATGAGTGAATTCTGGTTTTTGTAACAGCAAGCCTTAATTGATGCCATCCTCAGAGATGTTGGTATTTCCCATTGTTCTGCAGAGTTATGGCACTTTACTTTTTGCACACTCAGGTTGAGACCTGCCAGTTTTAGGAAGCAATCCCATGACAGAAATCCCAAGGGGCAGCTACCTCTTGATGGTTAGCCAAAGCTATACAAATCCTGAGTCACCCTTCCCTGTTAAAACTTATTATCATTACTGTTTGGGCCAGATCAGATTTGAAGACAGGTTGTTCTCCTCGACTGTTTTTGGACCAGAGTTTGTTTGTTTGTTTGCTTGCTTGTTTTCATAGAGGATTTTGTTATGTTGCCCAGGCTGATTAGGAACTTTTGGGTTTAAAGTGACCTCCAACCTCCATCTCCTGAATAGCTAGGACTGTAGGAACACAGCACCAGGATGGCTCCTGAAGGACCTTCTGAAGGTGAAAAGGAGTACCAAGCTCAGCTGGACCTTTCCCAGCAGTTGTGTTTATGTGCTCTGTATGTGCTATGGAGGTAGCGGCTCATCTGTTTCAGCTACAATGATGCTAGCTACTTCTGTATTGAGCACTGCATGCTGAACTCCATGCTTAGCATTTTATGTGTTATTTTTTGTGATTTTGTATTTCCTAAGAATTCTGTGAAGGGGATTACATGCTTGTTCCCATTTTATGGGGGTAGAAATGAAGGCACGGAGATGTCACATAGCTGGGCATAGCTGGTACATCATAACAAAGGAGTATAAACTGAGTGTTTTAAACAACAGGAGTTTACTCTGTCACAGCTTTACAGGCTATAAGTCAGAGATCAAGGGGTTCACAGGGCTACGCATCTTTGAAAGGAGGTGGGATATGCTGTGTTCTAGTCATTTCTCCTAGCTTCTGAACAATTCTTGGCTTATGGCAGTGTAACTCCAGTCTTTGAACAATGTAGAGACATTTTGTCTTCCATTTTCCCCTTCTGTGAGGACACTAGTCACATATTATGGCTCACTCTAATGATTGTACCTTAACTTGATTTCTCTATCAAGAGACTGCATTCCAAGGAACTGGATTAGGACCCCAGCAGGTCCTCTGTGGGAGGAAGGCTCTATTCAAACCGCACCAGCTGATAAATCATAAAACCCAGGCCTATAATACAGACTCACAGCCTCTGTCCTTCAGCAGGAGGAGGACTGTAGAGATTTAGAGTCCACATTCTTCAGTGAGGCTGCAAGGGTTCAAATGCCAGCTCTGTCTTCATTTGGGGTTCCTAGGAAACAGAAGGCTGAGAGTTGGTTAAGTCAGGTGGAAGGACAGGATGAGAAGGGAGGAACAGCCAACCCATCGTCACTGAATTCTCCAACTCACTGCGATGGAGCTGAACTCCATAGAAAGATGGGATGGGACTCACCTCTCTGTCTGGGTTCCTTCTTTGCAAAAGGGTGATGGTATCCAACCCAAGAAATAGACATGCTTGAGTATTTTTGAAGTCTGCTTTGATTGTGGTACTAGGGTTTTTTGGACACCAAACACCAAAGCACTTCGGTAAAAGCTCATGTATTTTAGTTACCTCGGCTCCTGACTGCTTTCTCAATGTACAATCTATTGTATTAAAGAAAAAAAGCAGGTAGCACTTTTTTGTAGTCACTTCCTGGAAAGCTGGCTAGGAAGCTCCCCTGGAGCCCCAGAAGTGCCACAGTCTCTCTTCAATGGGTTCCAGACATTCTTAGGGGATCCTAATTTCTCTTGCTTCAATGCAAGCCTCACTTGGGTCCAGTCCAAGCCTCACTTTGGTCCAAGAAGACCCAACCATCCCATGCTGCCCTTTATTCGACCCTTTGTCTCTCAGAGTTTTGGTAGAGAAGAAATTCTATCAGGGATCAGAGATACCCCTTCCTCACACCTGTGAACCTAAGGATCGCTCCACCTGCTCCCCGCGCAGACATGCGAGTATTACAATGGAAATTTTGGATAACTGCTTATTAAAGACCCCTCTCGCCACTCCCAGCCTTTCATTTGTAAAGTGTTTTTAGATTACAAATTAATATAAATAATTAATATAAGATATACTCAGTTGAGCACAGTGGGGTATACCTGTAATCCCAGCTCCCTGATAGGCTCAGGCAGGAAGGATCACAAGTTCAAACCAAGCCTGTGCAACTTGGCAACTTAGTGAGATCTTATCTCAGCATAAATAAAATTCAGCACAAATGCCCTGGGTTCAACCCCCAGCATCATATCCATCAAACAAATATGTGTCAGAGGAAACACAGTCTCTACACTCACACGGTGCACTTTCTTGCAGGAACCCTAGCCAGATATTAGTAGATGATTACTGATGAACATACAGCTTGTTAGCAAAAGGTATATAGAGGTGTATGATGAAAGAGTAATTAGGGGACCCAAATTCTGTGGAAATGGCATAGGTGGTGGCGGGAAGGCTTCCCTTAGGATGGGAAGTTTCAGCTGAAACACAAGAATGAATGTTACTCAGAGGTGGGTGGAGAACGTTGTAAGTAGACGGGAAAGTGTAAGAGATGCCTTAAGCAAGAGAAGCCACATGGGGATTCATGGGAAGATGGAACACAGTGATGCCGCATATAGATGTAGGGGTAGGGATTAGACTTGTGGAGCTTTGCAAGGTGAGCTAAGAGCCTGGGGAATTTATCAGAAAGCTAAAGGCTATGCCCCCTCAGCTTAGGAGAATGCTCTGATGAGGGATGCAGAGGTGAGGTGGAGTCTGATGCAGTAATGGCCACATTGATTTTCCAAATAGGAAAGGACCCCATCCTTGACTCAGCAGAGAGGAGAGGAAATGAGAGGGGCTGGGAGGACTTAGAATCAACAGGTTTTCTGGGCAGGTGCCCACGGAGGGTGAGGAAAGTGTCAAGGATGGCAGTCAGCCTGCTGACTAAGTGACTGAAAGAAGTGAAGAGCAAGTCCTTGCTGGAAGGACAATGCATTCAGTTGTGTAAATATTGACTGTGTGGTGCCTGAGGAACATCTAGGCGAAGAGGCAAGGCAGGCATCAATTCATGCACGCACATGTTCAGCAAGTGTTTATTAGAGAGAATGGATGCGGTGACTGAAAGCACAGACCAGACCCCGGGTTTAAACCTGGCTCTGCCAATTTGATGGCTGCGTGGACAAGTCATGTCCATTCTCTGTCATTTAACTTGCCTCTAAAATGGAAGTCAGAATAATACCATAACAGTCACTTCTTTGGCTATTATTGTGAACCAAGGAGGTTAATGCAGTACATGCCAGACTTCAGAATAATGCCTACAGAGGGCAGCAGGGTTATCTGTAGGCTGGCTATAATTGAGCACCTTTAGTGTGTGTGCTAGGCACAGTTCAAGTTACCAGGTCCAGATATGAACACAGAGCCCAGCTCCCCACCCTCCTGGGGTTGACATTCTAGCTAGGGATAATACAGAGGTAAACGGCAAACGATCAAGATACATTTCACAGATTGTTAACTCCTATGAGAAAATAACTTAGGCTGCAGGGCAAAGAAGGGGCTGGCTCGGGCAGGATATCTCTGAATGGAGGGAAAGAGCAGGGTGAGTATTTGTGGGGTGCTAAAGGCAAAATGAATGCAAAGGCCCCAGAAGTTCCTTTTCCTCAACAATAGGCAAAGATAGGAAGCAAGCCAGGCCATGGGCCGTGCAAGGCATTTAGATTGCAATTCCACACAAAGTGAGAAACCACCCAAGGGCTTGGAGCACGGGAGAAACTGATCTGAGGAGAGAGTACAATGGATAGCCATCTGAGATCGTGTGCATGTGAGTGTGGAGCCTGTTTGTACAGCACCACTAGGGAGTAAATCCAGGGCCCTGGAGCAATCTGAGATTTTTCCCCAAGATGGAAAATGGTGTTAGGCTGGTAGGTAGACATCAGCAAGCCTGAGGTGCAAAGAGTTGAAAACAGCCTGTTCTATCAGTTACAGTTAAATGAAGAACTAAATACCACAGGCCACAATGCACTTATAATCATTTAGTAAGTCTCAGCTCCAAAGATGTGAGACCTAATATTTCTACCAAAATACATACAGTATTCCTGCACATCATAGTCTATTGTCTAATAACATCAGGAAAGGAAATATTCTTTAAAGGCTCTCCCACCTTGAGCTGAGACATAGCTTAGATTAGAACTTTTTCTTTTGTAAATTTCTTTCCCAATTTTCTTACATGACCAAGATCCCTGAGAGAATAGTGACCATCAAACTAGAAACACGAACCTCTGAGAAATACAAAAGAACCAATATCCTTTAAGAAAAGTGTCCATAGGCTTCATAATCATGGTACTTCCCTGAAACCCAGGAGTAATTCTTATGTCCATAAATAATTTCCTGACTTCACCCTCAGGGCAGATGCCTGTACTGCACTGCACGATGAGGTATAAATCTCTGTATGTTTGCCTGGGGTTGTGGTACACACCTGTAATCCTAGTGGGGCAGGAGGATCACTGAGAGTACCAGGCTGGGCTGGAATACACAGCCAGACCTTGTCTCAAAACAAACAAAACCCAGTAACAAGAAAAAGCAGTACCTACATTGTGCAGGGCCAACTGTGTGTCTTGACTCAGTCTAAGGACTGAGAATGAGATCTGGTTCCTCTCAGCATCAGGACTCAGCTTCCTGGTGGCAGCGGTATGGCCGGAGCACATTCCCGGGGAGTTTATGTAGAATAATAATGGATTCTCTCATATAGGAAACCCCAAATATAAATCACTGAAGAGGACGTGAGAGGTGATAGGAAGCAGGGAGGTAGACTTTGTGGAGATGAGAAGAGAAGCTGGGGATGGGAAGACAGAGGGATGACAGGGAAGTGGTAAATAGAAATGATCAAGACGCTCTGTGTATACGCACTAATTCCCCAAGATCAGCATAATTATTGTGTATCACAAACATGCATTACTTTTTAAAAACTAAAAAAAAAGCTTAATGATATGGAAAAGTCTATGCATTTGACCAGGAGATGTGGCCTGTATGTTGGTTCCTTTTGTATCTGTCTTTATTTCCTCCATTCTCTCCAATGGTGATGCCAGTTGTGACCCCTTTTGCACTCAAGTCATCACTGTGGACCGATGCTGACAAATAAACACTGCCGTAAAATCTGTTTTATGGTTTTACTTGAAAGCACACAAGTGGCCCATGCTATGCTACCCATTGTGTTTGAACTTTATTTTCCCCTCTGTAATGCGGGGGTGATGAAATCTGCTCTGTCCACCGCTCAGAAATGCAGGGAGAAGGAGATTCAATAAACCTTGGAAAGGAATGCCTTGGAGGAAAGAGGAAAAGTTTCTCTTTTTTAAAACTACTTTAAAACACAGATTTTAAAAAAATATTTGTTGTCCTTTTGTCACTCTGTTCTTTATTATCTTCTCTTTATTTCATTATCAAATTTTATTGGAGTCATTTGCCAGTTTCCTGAAATTTCATATTTTTCCTATTTTACTTAACTATTAAAATGAAGACTATTTTTGTTGTGATCCAGAGAACACATAGCCTCATGCTAGAAGAGTTCTCATATACATAGTCAATTGTTTATTTTTTTAATTTACAAAAACTATATATATTTCTACACTCTTTTTTATAAAGTGTCACATATCACTAGCAGATTTGACATAAGAAACAGTAGTCCTCTTGCCTTCCTTCTTCCATTTTTCTCTTCCCCAAACAAACTTTTCTTCCTCAACTTTTTTGGCCAATACTTTCGGTATTTTCCTCCGGGTGTGTAACTAAAGTACCTCAGTCACCAGTACGTGACTTTTTACATGTAGGTTTTACCTCCATGGGAGGTGACAGCAACCCCTCTTTCCCCTGCCTCCTTCACTTTTAGGTGACCTTTTTGTGGCCTCTTCCTCCCAGTTGTTGCTCTGCCATGGTGTTGATTGGCTCAGTAGTCACTGTCAGTGTTGGAATCCAGATTTCTATCCTTGGACTTTCCCTTCATTTGTTGAGATGATGTCATGTGCTGTTTCTTTCTATAACTAGAAGCACTCAGGGAGTGGAGACGGGGGAATTTCTGCTCTGCTCTTCCTTCTTCAGGCTATGAGTAAGGAGTTAAGAGTGCGAACTTTGGTGCTGGAGGAACAGAGTGTGGTTCCTGGCATTGGCTGCCACGCAGGCAAGCTCCTTTTCTGTGCCTCCTTGGTTTCTTCACCTGTGAATAGGGCAAGATTGTATGAGTGGTTATTTATAAAGTTCTTAGGCAAGTGCCTGACACATGGTAATCAAGATCAGCTCTTGTATTACCCCATCCTGCAAGGAAATCAACTTACATTGAGAGGCTACTCGGCCAGCATAGGCCATCGTCTGTGCTCTTCCACCATGCTCCTCCACATATTCATGCCACAGAGAAAAATCAGGCAATCCTGAGTGTCCTCAGCAATGAATAGGGCCAGAAGTCCTAGGACAGTTTGCTCACCCAGCTTTTGGACTTCAGAGAAGAGTAGCTGATGGTCCCAGGCGTATGGCCTAACACCTTCCTCTTGTGCTGAGGGTGAGTGTCTTCACTGGCTGGACCTTCCAGAGCACACAGGGCAGAGACTCAGCATCTGGGGGTTGAGGGTACATGCCTTTTTTTGTCAGTATTGAGGATGAGTGTTGAGCATACTAGGCAAGAACTCTACCACTAAGCCACATCTCCAGGTCTTTATTTTTAATTTTTATTTTTAAATTTTGAGACAGGGTCTCACTAAGTTGCCTAGGCTGGGCTCAAACCTGTGATCCTTCTGTTTCAGCTTCCTAAGTAGATTACAGGCCAACACCACTTCATCCAGCTCCCTGTTTCCTGATCTCGAGCTGGTTCAAAATCCACACACACGATCTGAAGAACTTCCATTTGCAAATTTGATTAAAAGTGGTCCTGGGTTAGTGGGATCACCAGAAACTAGGAAATTAGGCAGAAACAAAGTCTTTGTGGAGGACTCTACCTTTAAGTCTCAAAGATTTCTACAGGAAGAGTTCTAAGAGCCTGAGTTCATCATTCAAATTTCTAAAATACAAGGGAAGCAAGGGCATGATCATTGAGAGTTGACAGAGGGTGGAATGAACCCTCCAAATACTTTAAGATTCAGAAGCATCTGAGAAAATACAGAAAATAAGAATGCAAAGAAAGCATGATAAATATTGTTCAAGGATAACTATATAGTTTAACAATTAAGCAAAGCAAGGAACCAATAAGCATAAAATTCAAGCTGTTGGCTCTGTCCCAGGGAGAGGAAAAGGAAACAGCTTGAGAGGCACAAGAAGGCTTCAAAGGTTCTATTAGCGTCCCTACTGCAAACACTCATGCACCACCACCCACGCGAATTCCACAAGTGCTTACTGAGTTGTTATTCCTTAGATTTTCAACATAGTTTATGAATATTATTTCATGGTCTACTGGTTTCATAAAGCAATAATTATGTAGCTTGGGGCTGGTTCTTTCTGGTTGTTTGCATGAGTGAATCCACTTTCTCTACAGACGCAGGACTTCCCATATTTGAGAAAATATTCTCACAATCTTTTTCCCCACTTTTCAAAACTGGATGGAGAATGCCTTCCCCACATGTCTCGACCTATTTCCATGTGTTTCCATGTAATTCAGAGATTGCTTTCTCTGCCCTAGCCAGAGGAAATAATTCCACCTCCCGCTGGATTCCTGCAGCATTAAAAAAAAAAGAGCTACACAATAGATACCCACAGATACTGGATAAAGACCTCCAAGCTTATACTAAGGACCAGATCAGGGAAACTTCAGTATTTGAGGGAGTCAGACTTGAGAGACTTGGAGCTGAGAATCAAGACAGGTACTGCAGTTCAACCCTGTCCCTATTCTCAGGAAGACCAAAGCCATTGGAGAAAAGAGACACAAACATAGCTGGGGACAGTGTGATGAGTAATACTGCTGAGTAAACCACTTAGTAAGAGGCAGAGAGCCAGAGACCTCTGTGCCCGTGGAGAAGTGGTAAGTAGGACTGGGCCTCGGGGCACACCTTCCCTTTAAGGTATCAGAAAGGCTCAAGGCTGCTACCAGAAGAGGAAGTCAGTCACTGAACCAGCTCTGAACTGGATCTGTGCAAGCACTTGTGGAATCATTTCAATCAGCCTGCACAGAGCAATGGGCTCTGCTATGGGTTGAATCGTGTCTCCTCCAAATTTGTCTATTGAATTCCAGTAGCCCAGAATGTGACGCTACTTGGAGATAACTTTTTTACAGAGGTAATCAAGTTAAAATGAGGTCACAGGGTGGGCCTTGCTCCAGTCTGACTTGTGTCCTTATTTTAAAAAATTTAGATTTAGACATGTATTTAGAGTAAAGATACAGACTAATGTTGGGGTACTGCTCCACAGATGAGGGAACATCATAGGTTCCCACCAAACCTCCAGCAGCTGAGGCAATGGGAAATGGAACAGATGCTCCCTCACAGTCTTCATCCATCAACACCCCATTCTTGGACTTCAACATCCAGAACTATGACAGAATAAATCTCTGTTGTTTAAGCCACCCGATGTGAGATATTTGTTGCAGGAGCCCTAGGAAAATAATATAGTCTCTGCAGGACTTAGTAAAGTGTTTGTTTGCAGACTATGAAAAGCTTGACTTAGGGGCTGGGGATTTAGCTCAGCAGCATAAGCACCTGCCTTGCAAGCAGGTGGTCGTGAGTTCGATCCCCAGTACAGATTTTTTAAAAAAAGCTTGACTGAGGATTAAATAGATAAAAAGTCACATTGTCTCATGCAGGAAGCAGTCTGGGTAGCAGGTGGTCCCTATCTGATGTACACTGACACACCTAGCGGATCCCCAAATTTCCAACTCAAAGAACTTTGTGCTCATGGTGGTCACCTTATATATCAGTCAGGGTTTACTGGAAAGAAACAGATATAACACAAGATATACAACTGTATAAGAAATCACAAGATTGGCTTACAACGGTCAGCCACAGAGTTGAATAAGGGGGCTTGCAGAGAGTGTTTGCACACTAGAGGTTGAGGGGTCCAGCTCAAGGGCTGAAGCTTACTGCAGTGTCCTGTGCAAGTCCGCATCAAGAGGTCTATGATGGAACACTGAAGAATCTGCGATGGGAGGCTGAAGAGTCCTAGACAGAAGCCAAACAGTCTGTGCCAGAAGACAGGAGACAATGTCCAGGCTGAAGGCAAAGACTGGAGCTCCTCTGAAAAAGCAGTAACTGTCCCTCCTCATTTGCCTGTCTGGCAGTGGGGCCAGGATGATGAGAGGCTGGGTTTAGCTATGGTTGTTGACCAAGAGTTTATGCAGTGTCTTCATGTGCCTGGGGCCTTTTTACTTGTGGCAGCCTGGGGATAGTAAGACTTCTTCCACAACAGCTCAAGGCTTCAGTGAGAAAGGTAAAAAACTTATGACCTTTTAAAAGCTAGCTTCAAAAGCCCTGTGATAGGACCTACTATACTTTATTGGTTGAAGCAATCACAAACGTGCCTAGATCAAAGAGAAGAAGGCACAGATCCCACCCACTTTTTAATTGGAGTACTGAAACATTTATGGTCCTGTGTATAGACTGCCACATCTCTCTTGGCAGAGTAATAAAATCACATGGATCTCCAACACGCTTTCCTTAGGATACAACTTTCATGGCAGTCATAGGGTTCCCCATTCACTGTATACCAGGAAGGACCAGGATCACGCGGTTGGCCTCCTGCTAGCAAATAACTCAGTAACCACACAGCCTCTCCCTGTGATTTTTATCTGAGGATAGCCAACCTAATTCAGACCTGTCTTCCAGATGTCATGGACCAACCCCTACCAAGTAATTTATGATCATTTGCCTAATAAAAGAAACATTACGCTCAATCTTTTGTTGAGCAGTTACAAAATCCCTTTGTAACTACCCTCATTTCTGCAGCTGCTTCCTATAATCCATTCATCAGAACAGCCAGAGAGGTTCTCATATATTATAAATTAGATGGCATTTGCCATTCATTCTCCAAGTTGAAATCCCATTATTTCCCACTGTACTTAGAAGGTATCTTTTGAACATTGGAGAGGAAAAGAGCAGTTAATATTCTTGTGTGTCATGGTTCATGGCCATAGCATGGCACTAAAGGATGAAAGATTATGCAGAGACAATATCCAATCTAAATACCAAGAGGGCCCAGAGGGACTATCCTTAACTGAGACTTTCCAGCATGAAAAAAATCTCAAAAAAGACAGTCCCAAACTGAAGCCCTGTGACTTTTTATTGATAGAACCAGGAAGCAAGGATAAAGAACAAAGAAGATGTCAGGCATAGTGGCACACACTTATAATGCTAGCATTCAGGAGGCTGAGGCAGGACGATCATTACAAATTCAAGACTAGCCTGGGTTAAAGTAAACTCAAGGCCAACCTGGACCGCATAGTGAGATTCTGTCTCAAAAAGACCAAAAAAAGGAAGGAGAATGTCTGTGTAGCTATTCATGGAACAGACTGGGGAAAGAAATGGGAAGGTCAGAGTGGTCTGTTATGTCACTGACCTTAGGGTCAGTTTAAGTATGGGAAGGTGGAGGGCCAAAGCATACATTTCTTGAAGCAGTGTGTTAATCCTCCTTGGATTGGTGGCCTTAGACCGTCTTTTAATCTCTAGCCAAGCATTCCAGGTTTTGGGTGTGTGACTCCAAAAGTCCTTTCCTCTGCATATCTATCTCACACATACCTCCATGCTCATGATCCTGTGTGTCCTTTGGATTACCTGCATTTTCTCACAAAGTCGCAGTCAGATGGTGGATACTGTTGATCCCCTAGCTGCCTGCTTCACAAGACTAACTGTGGCTGCTAGTGAGAAGCTCACCAGGGACCTCCCGAAAAGATTTAACAGAAGAGGAAGAACACGAAGGCAGAAATACCAAATTTTTATCCTGTCTTTACTTACACATTGGGCATCTGCAGGTCTAACCTCTAGGTCCCTGATTGCCTCAGAAGAACAGACAAACCATGCTTTTCATGAGTAGTGGGTTTAGATCCCAGGAGACTGTCCTCTGTCCCAGTGGTTGTCTCTAACATTTCACCAGCTGATGGCTGCTTTATAAGTTTGCAGGACTGTGCTGCCAGATCTTACTTTTTTTTTCCAAAAGGAGCTACAGATTTTTTATGTGAAATTTCCCACTTTAAATGTTGGCAACTAATTTAAATCTTTAAAATGTACTGTGTAAGCCAGTAGTACATGTGCTCCAGTTGAATTTGCAAACTTTGTTGTATGCTCTTCCCTTTAACACATATAGCAATCCTATAAGATGTTACTCATTTTGTGGAGGAGAACATAGGGCCTAAAAGGCTCTAAGCCACATGCAGGAAGTGGCTAACCTCTGACTAGGACCCGGATCCTTTGAGTTCTAAAACCTCAGCCCTTTTTATTTATGCAGAAGAGAAAACACACAACCACAAAAGCTAAACATCTGATGCCACTAACCTATGAAACTTTCTTCTCCATCCTTCTACCCCACCCCACCCCACTTCTGAGCTTCATACTAATCCACATTCCAGTAAGAGAGCGCAATCAGCCAGGAAGCATGTGAGGTGCTGGGAGGGGTAATGCTGCTTAGTTTCTTGGCCAAAGAAGCTCAGTAAATCTTAAAAGAAAGCTGGGGCAACAATGCTCAGTACTCAGTGCCCCTAGCTAGCTGGTCCACAGGCTAAAACCAGCTGCTCACCAAAGTGTCCTCTACGTGCCCTGGATTTCAGGAGCCTGCCCAGGGCTGTGTCCCCACCTAGCTCTGGCCCTCAATGCTGTTGACTGTTCTCTGAGCTCAGAGTAAATAGCCTTGGTCCCACCCAACAATGGCATGTTTCCAGTCCCAAGGCTGAGCACAGGAAGTCGAGGAAGACATTCTCAGCCTCTTTTACCAACATCTACCACGGGAGCAATGAGTGGATATTTCACATCACGAAACACTACTCACCTATCGTTCTAGTTTTCACTGTCCCAAACTTCCTCTAGCCTCCAGGAACAAAGACCCCCAGGGCTGGTGGAATCTCAGGTCACTTGAGCATAAAGAATATTTACAGGTGTTTCTTGCATGGTACCCTTGGTAATTGTTTGGCATTTACCACCCTGGATTCTAAAGCTTGATGTGTATAGTCACTCCCCAATATCTGCAAGAGATGGGTTTCAGGATCCCTGTAGATACAGAAATCACGTGTGCTACATATAACCTACACATCTTGCACTGTATTAGTGACAGCAAACCTTTTAGTGATAAGTGCCCAAACTGTGACCCCAAACCCACTTACTTATCACAAAGTATCAACACTGCAATTAAACCTGAATCCTGAGGTTTTAGTTTAAAAAAAAAAAAACTCATATATTAACATCTTTTGTTATTAAAAAACAAGTAACACTTGTGCCATTGGTTCACACCACTACCTTATACTCTTGTGCTTGTATGTCATACACAGATTACTTACAATAACCAACTGCAATGCAAATGCCATGCAAATAGTTGTATATTGCATTGTTTAGGGAATAATGGCAAGAAACAAAAGTCTATACAATACAGACACAATTTTCCCCCAAGTATTTTCCATTTGTCTGAATCAAAGAAGGAGGAACCTATGGATACAGAAGTCAATTGTACTATCAGCCTCCTTAGTAATGGTAGACACTCAAATTTATTTACTGAGCAGTCACAACATCTATGCTGTATTTTGGGTTCCTGTGTCAGTCAGTGTAAGCTCACTCATCATAACCATTTTGTGGCAGGATCTTTGCATTCCTGTTCTCTCTGAAGTCTTATTGAATCACCACTTTTATAGATGACAGACAGAATGGTTGTTCAGAACAGGGAAGTTATCATTCTAAATCCCTCTAATGGAAAGTGATACAGGTGAGAGTCAAACCAAACTCTTGAACAGGGCTGGAGGGCTCATTTCGCTTACTTTCTCTGTACAAGTATCCTCTCTTTGTGTGTCACGTAGTAGGCCCCCAACAAATATTTACCATGGGATGGAAAGAAACAAAGAACTGGAGAGAGAGAGAGAGAGAGAGAGAGAGAGAGAGAGAGAGAGAGAGAGAGAGAAAGAGACAGAGCTGGGTTTAGAGCCTTATCTGTACTGCTTTACATGAGACCTAAGGGTGAGGGTGTCAAACATCTGAACATCCAGTGTGTCTGTCATATACAGTTGAAAATAATGCTTAGTTCTAGGCTGCTGGGAAGATCCCTTTAGACAAGGAGCTCCTCACCCACTGAACCCTGATAAAGATGTGGTGTGAAGAGACAGAAGTGGACCTGTTCCTCCTCAGAATGTCTCGTTTATTAATTGCACTGTAGCCTCCACTGTGTGCTTTGTAGCCTCTCTTGTATGCTCTGATCACCACTCCAGCCTTCCACCACTAATCCCTAAAGGGGTTCTGCACTCTGATTCAATCATCCCCAAGTCCAACCACTGAATCCCCAGGGTCTATTGCCTCCTTGTGACCCCCTGCCGTTTCCTCCTCAGTCCTGACCAGGGGCATTCCAGGGAGGACTAGAGAGTCTGAAAGTGGGCTCTGGTCTCCCGGCCTAGGACCTGAGGTTCTGCCCTGCCCTGCCCTTAGGCCCCAGCAGGGAGGAAAAGAGGAAGCAGTGGACAAGCGTCCGTCTGGCTGCAGCTGGTCTAGCTGCTCCAGGCCTGGAAGCTGCTTGGGTTCCTGGTTCCCACCGGGGCCAAGAGTGACACCTGATCCCAGGGGATTGTGAAATGGCATGAGGTGGCAGCTCTCCCGCTTGCTCTCTACCCCCCTCCTGCACCCCGTTGCTCCGCCCCACCCCTGCCCCACGCCCCCAGGACGTGTGGTTAAATCCCCCCACCTTGCTGAGCTCGCACCTGCTCCTCGCCCCAGAGGGCACCATGCCTGTCAGACGTCTCTGCTCGCTGTCGGTAGCCCTCCTCCTTGGGCTGCTGCTGCCCAGCCTCCTCCAGGCCGCAGGTGAGTGGGGCAAGGAGAGGCCAGGTATGCAGAAGAGCGAAGTCACCAGCGCCGGACAGAGCCAGGCAGAGGTGCAGCCTTTCTGGAGGCTGAAGAAGTGGGGATTGCTGGGTGCAAGTGAGGAGATCCATGAAAATTAAAAACAAGGCACCCTTGAGACATAAATCTAGTACTCTCGGAGTTTAGGAAGTGGGGTACAGTGTACTGGGGGGGGCGGCGCTAAGGGCTGACATTTGCAGGGACATGGCTTCTTGTTGAAGGTGGACACCGGCTGGAATGGAACCTGGAGTTATACTGAGACTTCGAAGCTCTCAGGCGCTCAGCTGTGTGGGGTTCCCCCTTAGATTTGAGGGCTGTGAGGCCCAGCAATGGGATACTACTATACTTCGCTGTGCTTGAGACTCTGGGGTCTGGAGGTGGGGCCCTCTGGGAGATCTAAAGGGTATCCTAGGGGCCAGAAAGTGAAACTGCTTGTCGTTGAGATTTAGGGCTCTTGGAGCAGAGGTGGGCATCCTTTGCCTGCTCCCACTGAGGCTCCCCCCTCTCACCCCTAGATGCAGGAGCAGAGAAACCTGGCCTGTGCCCCCGGCCCCAGGCGGACCTGAACTGCACACACAACAACGAGTGCCAGTCCGATGGCGACTGCGAGAGGAACCTCAAGTGCTGCCAGAGCGGCTGCGGCTCGGTCTGCACGGTGCCCAACGGTAACCTGGTGGTGACCAGCGGGACGGGGCGGGGCCGCCGAAGGCCACGGGGAGCAGGGAGTGCCGGTTCCGGGAAGGAGGGCGACCCAAACCCGGACCCCGAGAAGGTCCGGGCCCTCCCTTGCGTGGCCCCGGGGGACACAAAGGCGTCACTGAGGCGCAGCCGGGGGCCAGGGCGGTCCCCCACCCTCGGCTGGCCTCGAGTCTCTGGTGCATGACGGGCTTCCGGGCAGGCACAGCAGGACATTGTTCCGGGCAGTGTGGGGACCCAGGGCCGCAGTTTCCTCCCCAGACCGGCTAGAGCCTGCCTGGCAGGACTCCACAGAGTCCAGCTTGGTCAGAACAGCACTGTGCAGAGCAGGATGGGACCTTTATCTTCTATCTGTGGCAGACCGACAGTGACAGAGAAAGCTGTTCTCGCCCAGGGTTTCATTGCCTTCCCGTGGCTGGCAATGAAATGGTTCAGAGTCCTTTGCCATTTAGGGGCTGAGTGGTTTAGAGAAAATCAGGATCCTGCCCTGGGCACTCTGTCCTCCCCCCTTATCTTTAAAACATTGTCTTCCCCTAAGGACCAAGGGAGAGAGAGCTGGGATGCTTACTAGGCTCAAACCTCTCCACAGACAGGGGACTCTGATCAGGGCAAGAAGCAGCCTTAGCCTGGAATGCAAGTTTCTCAGAGTGCAAACCTGGGGGTGGGAGGCCGCGATAGGACAGAGGGAGGACCGAGGTGTGTAATTACTGGTCTTCATCCAGAAGGCAGCCCTGTGATTTTTCCCCCCTCTTTGTTATCTTGCCCTAAACTGGCAGCACAGGCTGGGAAGCTTTGTAGTTATGAGAACCCGTACAGTAAAGGCAGGAGGGTAGGAGGACTTGCCCATCAAGGGCGGCTTCCGGCATCTGAGAGAGGACCAGAAGGAGAGAAGAAGTGGGAAGTAAGGTAGATGACAAAGGAAGAAGGGCAAGAGGAGTCTAGACGTTAGGTGGATGGAGAGCTTGTTTCTTCTCTCCAATAGATAGACTGATGCAAAAGAGGGAGAAGGGGACAGGTCCAAGGGCTCCCTGAGCCAGGGAAGGGAGCTGCGGGTTCCTGTCTTGGCTCTGACATACCCTAGGCGTGTGGTCCTGAATAAATTGCTTTTGTCTCTCTGCGCCTCTGCTTGTCTGTGAAGTGAGCCTGAGAACCCCCAACCGTGGATTAACATGAGGACTAAATGAGATGGTGGGCAGAGGTGTCCCATCGGGGAAGGGACTACTCATGCTTGCTTTGTTAGTAGCATACTGTTCCCTGTTTATCCTCTTTTTGTCCCAAGGCTTTTCCTCCCAGAATTGAGAGGTCTTGTCCTGTACAAGGGAATGGTTTCTTTGGACTAGGAAGCAGGGGCTCCGTCAACTACCCTCATGGTCTTCTACAACTGATCACCCCGTTCAGGGCCTGTGTTTCACATGTGACTAGGCCTAGCTTCTACTCCTTGGATAGGGAACCACCTCTCTCTCTCTCTCTCTCTCTCTCTCTCTCTCTCTCTCTGTGTGTGTGTGTGTGTGTGTGTGTGTGTGTGTGTGTGTGTAGAAGCCTGGGCTCAGGTCTTGCTTAAACAAAACCTCCTGACTAGTAGGGTCATGTTGGGATGCCCCTCCACCTTTCTATGCCTCCTTTTCCTCATCTCTGTTATGAATGGGGTTAGAAATATCCCCCAGGGTGAAGCTATTTATGCTAGGATTGCAGGAGGTCGCCAGTGTGCTGTAAAGGATACATCTCTGCAGTGGAAGCTCTGGGTGTGTGAGTGAAGGTGGAAGGGCGTGTGAGTGTGTATGGAGGGACGGTCATGGCACTGGGTGACTGCAGCTGAGAGTGAGTCTGTGGAAGGGAAAAAAGTGAATGCTGAGTGTGTCACCTTCATGGAATACTGTACTTCACAGTTTCTGAGGCACAGTGCAGGGTGGCGAACACAGCCTGGAGCCAGATTTCCAGTGGTTCGGTCTTGCTTCAGTCCTGCATGCCGTGAGGCAAATTACTGAACCTCGTAGTGCTTCAGTTTCTTCTTCTGTAAAATTGAGGAAATATTAACATATCCTTTCCCCTTTGTACAGTTATTATGAAAATTAGATGAGCTAATGTATGTCAAGTGCTTGGGAAAGTGTCTGGCTATAGCAATAACCAATTAAATGTTAACTATTATCGTAATCATTATTTTTACAAAGTAGCTTAATCTTTGGGGTAGAAACAATGCTATTTATTTCCATTGCTTTTCTAATGAGCCGATGATTGGCCCCATGGATGTCACTGATTCCGTGTGACACCTAAAGATCTGATGCTCTGGCAGATTTCTGGTCCTAAGCTACCAAGTTAGAAAATGGTAGAACAGGGCTCAAATTGAGCTCTGATGATTCCAGAGCCATCTGGGAGCAGGAGGAGGAAGGTTTTGTAGGCAGTCCCTCAGGGACAAATGGGAACCATGCCAGCATCTGAGATCACTCAGATAGGCAGCTGTGCTGTTTGCAAATCAGGCTGACAAGCAGCAGGCGATCGTGCTTTGATTGTCTTCTCCCTCCATCTCAGTCTTCTTACTTTTTTTCCTCCCCAGAAAAGCCGGGTACTTGCCCCAGTGTGGACTTACCCCAGCTTGGCATCTGTGAGGACCAGTGCCAAGAGGACAGCCAGTGCAGTGGCGTGATGAAATGCTGCCGCAATGGCTGTGGAAAGGTGTCCTGCGTCACACCCAACTTCTAAGGTAGGTGGGCCAAGGACCCAGGGCTGAGGGATCAAAGACCTGGGCAAAGCCCTTGGTGCTTGTGTTTGTCCATTTATTGATTTTCCTTCTCTCAACAGCTATTTATTGAGCACTTAACTATCACAGTTCTAGAATGCTAGGGATGCTCAAGGAGTGAACAGATCAGACAAAAGTGTCTCCCTGATGGGACTTATAGTCTAATGGGTGATGAAAAATGGGCAAGCAGAATTCACAGTATGTTACAGGGATGCCTCTGGGAACAGGAAACACGAGTGAGGCATGGAGTACTCAGGGAGGGGGAGACAGGGAATATTGTTGCACTTTTATACAAGGTATCTTGGTTTCTGCCCCTTGACAAAATACTTGAGCACATCAACTTAAAGGAGGAAAGATATATTTTGGCTTATGATTTTAGAGTTTGAGTCCATGGCCGGATGACACTCTTACCATTAGGTATCTGGCACCATGATGGAAAGTTATGGTAAAGGAAGACTGCTTACCTGGTTGGCAGGCAGGAGAGAGGGGAAGTCAGAGAGGATGGGTCTGTGCCCTTTAAAGGCTGTCCCCAGCAACCTACTCTCTCCCACTGGGCCCCGTCTCCCAGTAGTCCATTCAGCCATGAGTTCATCAGTGGGTTAAAGCACTGACGAATTCAGCACCCTCGTGATCTAATTACCTCTTTAGACCCCCACCTCTGAACATTACTGCATTAGGGATCAAACCCTCAATATATGATTATTTAGGGAGACACTTCTTATTTAAATTGTAAAAAAGATAGTAAGTGAAGTCCTTGCCAAGATGATCTATAATTAAAAAGAAGGGGAAGAGCTATGGAGCCGTCCAAGGAGAATGTCGCAAGCAGAGAAACAGCAGGTGCGGCTGCAGGAGCATCCCTGGGTACTTCAAGAAGAGCCAGAGGGCTGTAGACAAGTAAGCAGGGGAGAGTAACAAAAAGAGGGCATGAGGTAAGCAGAGCATGGGGCGGCTCATTCAAGGGAGGTTGCTCTGCGTGGCTGCTGGGAGGACAGACTGTAGAAGTGGGGGCCCGATGAGAGACCATCTGGACCAGGCTAGAGCCAGGGCCAGAGAGATGCTGGGTCTGAACATGGTGAAAGCAGGTGAGGCAGTGTTTGTGACAAACAGAGCTGGAGGAAGGGATAGTTTTCTCCTTTGTTGAAGGCATTTCAGTAAGTCAGGAGCTGCAGAGAGGGAGCAGCTATGCCTGGGCAGGTAACAGTGGCTGGAGAGTCTGAAAGGGTTGGAGGCGGGGGCAGGAGGTAGGATGCTCTCTGCATGGCCAGTGGAGGGCTGGAAGAGAGTTGGTCTTTATTTTCACTAAAAGGGCTTAGCTTTTTTGTGCAAACCTGCACACTTCAGTTTGATTCCTTAAATGTGTGTTTGACATATGTTAAGCACTTACTCTGTAGCAGACCAGAATCAAATTTATCCACTTCGAGTAACCTTGGCTATGAAAAGATAATAATATAGAGCCTCCTTAGCCCTCATATAATTAAGAATAAAACAATATTAAGTTGTAAAGTAAGTGTAAAAAAGCATAGAGGAAAACTGAAGGAAATGCTTAGTGGGCCCGCTGGGTGACCCAGCACTCAGCCATGCGCTAGTTCTGGTACAGAAAGGTGACCACTGCCACAATCCTGAGCTTGCAGTCCTATGGCTTAGGTGAATGAATGGATGACACTCCCAGTTTCTGTCATCAGCACCGGTACTGTGGGAAACAGAGGCGGAAGCTGTAGGAAACCCTTGGGCAGGGATGAGGGGAGGCTGAAGAAGCTGTTGGAGGGGGATTTCCAGAAGGTGACCCCGAGCTAGAACTTTACGTGAGGAAAAGGCAGATAGTCTGGTGAGGCGCAGTGGGAAGGTGTTTCAGGCAGAGGATCAGAAGGCACATGGACTTGGAAGTGTCTTTTGTTGAAATCACTGCTGGCGTGTACAACCTTTAACCAGATATCGACAAAGGAAACCTGAAGGTCATCGATTAAATCTATTAGTGCACAGATTAAAAAAATAAAAGCAAAACTGAAGCTGAGAGAGACAGCCATGTCTGAAAGGCCTTGCTTGCTACTTCAAAGAGTGCTCTTTTGTGGCCAAGGGAGTCCATGGTCTCCCTAAGACCCATAGCTCTCCTTTGATACCAGCCAACTTTTGGTTCTATGAATGCCAGCTACACAGGTGGTATTTGCAAGCAAATTTTAGTTCTGATGCTTAACTCCTTGGACCACATTTATTTTGTTTATAGAATAGAGATACATAAGATCTGTTTGACCAGTTCATTTTAACCTGACCTAAGGAATGCAGGCATGATAGAACTTCCTGGTGGTGGGATTCCTGGGGATATTAAATGCCTGTGAACCCTTAGGAAGGCTTCACAGTGATTATCTGGCACTACTGTATACCAATGGGTTCTGGGGATGATCTGAAGCACTAGAGATAAGTCTAGAACCCAAAGAAAAATAAGAGAATATCTCCAAAAGGGTGGCTTTTTGCTGTGTGTGTGTGTGGGTGTGTGTGTACTTGAGAGAGAGAGAGAGACAGACAGACAAACATATGCTGGCACAGAGAAGTTGGCCTGTGTCTTAGTTACTTTATGCTCATTGCTGAGACAAAAATACCTGAAGCCCAAAGCTGGGAAAGGAAAGGTTTATTTCTTACAGTTTTTGGAGGTTTCAGTCTACACTCAGTTGGCTCCAAGGCAGGCGGGCATGGCTGGACCGCAGTTCATGGCGACTGCAAAACAGCAAGCTCGAACCAGCCAAGAGAAAAACACACCTTCTTCCTGCCATTACATCACATCCTGGCTCCACCCCTATGTGGATGGAGCACTGACACCATCAATAAAAGCACTATACAATGAACCATCACAAATGAACAATGCAAACTCATGAGGCCTGGGGAACACATACATAAACCATGACATTCCACCCCTGGCCCCCAGGACTCATGTATATCCTTTATACAAAAGACATTTAGTCCACCTCCAAGAGTTGTCAAAGTCCTAACAGTTTCAGCATTGCTGAATAGTCCAAGTCCCAAGATCTATGGTGAACTCTTAACTGTAACCCCCTGTACAAATGAAACAAGGTTAAACATTTCTCAAATGCAAAGGCACAAAATAAACATTACCATTCCAACAGTTACAAACAGGGGAATATAAAGCATTGGAAACAAACCAAGTCCAACATCCAGCAGGGCAAACATTAAGTCCTAGAGTTTCACACTCAGCATCTGAAGCAATATGGTTACAAGCTCCAAAAAGCATGGGTGATTCCACCCCCAGGGCACTTCTGGCGATTTCAACTCCCGCGCTTTTTTCTTAAATTTTCTCTGCTCGTTTTTTGCAGCTTTCCTTGCATCATCCACGTTCCTGGCTTTTCCAAACTTCTGGGGTCTCCACTGCACCTTCATCTTCACCCTTACATCTTCACAAATTGCCCTCTCAGGGGCACACTGCTTGGCCTCCCAGGCCTTTTGCAATGGAGGTGGAAGCCGTCTTAACCTCAGAATTTGCGCATTTTCTGTACACCTAAAATCAGCACCTTGTGGATGCTGACAAGGTTTGCTGCTAGCTGAAGCAGTAGCCAGGCTTTTCTCTCTCTTGGCGGTAGGGGTCAGTTGCCTGGATGGCAGCGCTCTGTTTACCTGATTGTGATGAAAAGCTTCTCTGTGTTGCCGCCATTCTGGAACCTCACGTGGCCTCTGTTGCCATTCTGGAACCTCATGTGGCCTCTGTTGCCATTCTGGAACCTCACTTGGCCTCTGTCGCCATTCTGGAGCATGGCACTCTGTAGCTTTTTCCTCTGAGCAAAATTTTTCATCTTTGCTGTGAGGCTGCACAGGGTGGGACCCACTTCCTGGGATGCCCCAGGGCCATCGTTCTTATCTCTCTGTTTCTCCTCAGGAATCAAAATCTCAACTCTGTCTTTATAATCCACAACCTTCCTGGAATTTTCCCTCAGGCCAAACTCACAGCATTGTACCTTATCCTGCTGGGCTCTTTGCTTCTGATTTGAAACATAAAGCTGGCTGAAAGCCCCCAACAATAGCCATGCCACAGCCTCAATGTTCCATTGCTTTTTAATTTCCTTTTCAAGATTAATCAGTCCATTGCCCTTTGTATCAGTCTCAGGCAAAGTCTCTGGGCAGGAGCAAAATGCAGACAAACTTTCTGCCAAGCCATAACACACATCATGTGGAGTCCAAAGACCAATGCAGTCCTTCCCAGCAGAAACCTCCCAAGCCTGGTCTTTACCATCTGGCTTTCTATCAGCCTTCTGGTCTCCTGAGCTCTAACCAGTATCTCCTCTACAGAACAGCCTAAGCTGCTCCAGCTCTATGCATCCAGGCGACATGTCCGAACCTTTCCAAACTCCACCCACAAGCCATTTCCAAAGCCTCATGAAAAACATGGCCAAGGATAGTCACAGCAAACGACCCCACTTCTCGGTACCAAATTTCTGTCTTAGTTACTTTTTACTTGCCACTGGGACAAAATACCTGAAGCCCAAAGTTGGGAAAGGAAAGGTTTATTTCTTACAGTTTTTGGAGGTTTCAGTCCACACTCAGTTGGCTCCAAGACAGGCAGGCATGGCTGGGCTGCAGTTCATGGCGGCCGGCAACAGCAAACTCGAACCAGCAAAGAGCAAGACACACCTTCTTCCTGCCATTACATCACATCCTGGCTCCACCCCTATGTGGGTGGAGCACTGACACCATCAATAAAAGCACTATTACAATGAACCATCACAAATGAACAATGCAAACTCATGAGACCTGGGGGACACATACATAAACCATGACAGCGTGGGATTTAAACAGCTTGTACTATTGTCTAACGTGCTGGATGTTGATGATTTTCTTGTGCTTTTCATTCTCCAGCTCCAGCCACAACCAGCCTGTGGAGCAGCAAAAGCCAGTTTGGGCCTGGCCTGGCTCCACTGCAGCGACCCTCCTTCCTTCCTGGATCCTGAGTTCTGCCCGGAGCTGACTACAGCTTCTCCCTTCCCCAACCAATAAAATGACAGCTTTCAGCATTGGTGGAGCCATAGAATCTGTTCATATCACTGGGCTCCTGTTGCCCAGACATAGATTGAGATGAATAAGCAAGTAGGATGGTGAGCAGATCATCCGAGTGTGAAGTCCAGGAAACCGTTCACACTGAAGCAATGAAATTCATTCAGGGTTTGGCTCCTCTGGGTTGACACTTTCCAGGTGAATCCTTGCGCCAATCTCGAGGTGTTGGTCATCATTCTCGGAAGGTGATGGATGAGAAAACAGGCTCAGAGAGGTGATGGGGATCTCCAAAGTCATTCGTATTCACTTCCGGGCATTCTGATAAAAGCAGCAGCACATATTGTGTGCCAGACACAGTGCTGGGAGATTTGCTTGTGCTTCCTGGCTACTCAAAACCCTCAGAGTAGTTAATAACAGTCCTAAGCAAGAGACTAGAACTGCAAGTGATTAGAAAAGGTGACATCTTGGGATGGTTCCACCTCTTCTTTTTAATTTCTTTGTTGGACTTCGTCTCACAGACTGGTTTCTCATGTATAACAGCATGAACTCTCCTGCACACCTCCTTCATGTCATGGTGAATGTTACCCATAGTGAGAGATTAAGAAGGGTGTGGGGAATGTGGTGATGGGGGTAGTGGAGCCCAGGGATCAGAAATGAGGCAGGAGATCTGTCTTTACACTCTCCCCACTAGACAAAAAAGACAAAGGCCATGGGATGTGCTTAGGATTCTGTCTCAGATTTTTCCTAGAGAAGATCCAAAAATACTGCTTTCCAGTTTTTTCCAACTTGCTGTCACTCTCACAGTGATGCTGTCTAGTCCCTCTTTGAGTCAGAGGGAGAGACGGCTAGATATAGTTGCCTTGGCAACATAATGGTGCTTTAAACCCATTTTAGTAGAACCCATAGCTTGAAATCAGTTCCCTGGTGAAATTCTGACATCCGTGGAAGCGAGTGGCACAGTAGTCAAGGACTTCGGATTGAACTAACATGAGCTCGGTGACCAGCATTGCCACTCTGCAGGGATGTGGCCTTGGGGACATTGCTGATTTCTTTGATGTTTGTTTTCTCACGTTCCATTTCTTCCTTAATGTGAATGCACCCATAAATCACCCAGGAATCTTGTTGCAGTGAATGCTATGACACCGCAGTTCTATTTAGGCCTGGGATTGTGTATTTCTAACAGGCTCTGGAGGTGGCTGGTCCCTGAACCATACTTTGAGTAGCAATGGTCAAATCTCATTTTCACAATCCCACCGAGCTTTACGTGTATTATTTATAAGGAGTTTAGCGTCTGGCACAGTGATAGTCTTATTCCTTGGACAATGGAAAGTTACCAGCTTGGGCTTGAGGAGAGGACCCTGAAGAAGAATGGCAGGTGAAAGGAAGGTCCAAATGACTGCTCCGTGTTCAGTTCTGCCCTCCATCTCTGCATTCAGAGGATGTTTGGAAGATTATAGGAAGGCATTGTAATGTACAAACGGCATTTGGAGGGATCAAAACTGTCCCTATTTTGTTCCCATTCTGTGATTTTAAAGAAGTCCCTGCCCATCTTTGGGCCTCATTTACTTCTCCTGAAACAAATGAGCAGATGTCAGACGCCCATCTTTTTCTTCTCTTCCTCCTAACAGTACTCACTGGTGTGGCTTAAGGCAAACCAGAGGGCTCTTCTGTGCTCTCCCTGTGTGTCAGAAAGATGTGATACAACTTTACAGATGAGAGTTTCATTAAAATCCACTAGTTTTTATCAAAATGATCTTAAAGTCTTTAGTTCCTCCCTCAATTCCCCATTCTTCCCTTCTCTGTTGTCACCTTACTTCCTATTATAACAGACTACAGAAATATTTTCTGTAGAAAATATTTTAGACCCCCCTCTCCTCATTTTTTCTTTCTAAGATTTTTTTTACTGGTGCATATAAATAACACAGAATAATGAGATTCAGTCTGATATATTCATGCATGCTTGTAACACATTTTGATTCCTTTCATTCCAGATATCACTGACCCCCATTTTATTCCCCTCCCCTGAATTCCCCCTTTTCTCTAAGAATCTGCCAGTGTAGGCCCTTTAATACCATGTCCCAATCCACTCTTTCAAAACCTCTATCTTCAAATGGGCAAAAATAGTAAATCATACTAAAGTGTGAGTGATTCTCCTAAATTTTCCCAGTATGTTTGTACTTTTGTGTGTATTTTACAAACTCTTGAGATTTTAAATATAATAGCATCATTTGTAGAAATTCAGGCACAGAGGTAAAGTAATTTGAGGAATACAGCAGGGAGAATAAATTTGGAGGTGAAGGAATGCATCCCTTATTCACGCACATGTGTGCACACACACACACACAATGCTTTCAATGGTTCTTGGGAAATCCTGCCTCCAGGGAAGGTTGTGTTTTTGCAAGGAAACTAGGCAACCTTACAGACTTGCTTACATATTTTTGCAAAAAAAAAAAAACTGTCTTTGCAGACTCCATAGAGAAATAAATTATATTCAGGAATATTTAAGTTGTAAAACCATTTTTGGAGGTAGGCTCAACAGGAGATTGTTTCCGCAGGTAGACTGGATATATTTAGGATAAGGGCTTTGGTAGACACTGAAAGAGAAAGTGGTTAAAAGCAGCCAAATCCACTACCTCCCCACCAGTTAGCTCTGTTTGCTGGGGCTGTAATGACCAGGACCCAGCGATGAGCTTCTCTCCATCAACTGTGTTCTCGTTTTCTTCCCAACCATCTTGGCTTTGTCTATTTTTACAAAAGGTGAGCTTTCCACCTCTCAGAACAGCCTGCTGTAGTGAAGTCCATGCTTACTTTGAATCTATATTCTAGCTCTGTCACCTACTGCTGCATGATGTTGTACAATTTAGTTTCTTCAAAATCTCCACTTACTCATTTATAGTGTTAAGGTGTTGAACTCCACCATCAAATAATGCGTTTTCACATTTGATTTTTCTATAGCAAGCTCTCTCAGGCTTCCACCTCCTAATCTGAGTCAATACTCGAATGGATAGTTGATGGGGAAAGGACAGGATTTGATCTGAGAGCAGGACCCAGACTTGATTTGGTAACTTTCTGTGAGACCATGAACGAGTGATCTATTTCATTAACATTCAGTTTCCTTCACTGCTAATATCCACATCTTACGCCTATTGAAAGGTAAAAAGATAACCAGTGAAAAGCATGGATAAATAGAAAATAAACTGATAATTTGATAAATGATAATTGCTTTCAACAATTCCCTTGTCTAGCCACAAAGACTTCAGAAACAAGGACTTTCTCACGTTCATTTCTGAAGCCCTAGAGCCTAGTGCAGGCCTAGCTCTTAATGCTCAGTAAATATTTATTAACAGAGAACTACAGTAGCCACAATCTCCTCCAAAGTCATGTTAGAAGTTTCTTTGTGTTCTCTTGTCATGTTCTTGTCACTTTATGAGTGGTTTAATCCTTACAGTTCCTCATCATGGTAGTTATTATGGTTCCAACATTACATGAGAAACAAGACCAGAGAGATGAAGCACCTGTTCTAATGTCATGCCAGGAAGTGATGGAGCTGAGAGTCAAACACGGCACAGTCCCATTGCGAAAGTCTACAGATTCTCAGTCTACCCTTATTGTTGTAGGATGGGTGCGTGGGTGAATGGATGGGTAGATGGGTGGGTGGATGGATGGGTGGATGGATGGATGGATGGATGGATGGATGGATGGATGATCATTCCTATGGTGGGATTTCAGACAGCAACCCAGGCAAGAAAAAGATTCAGACTCTGTCTTATCCTCCTCCTAGCAAGGCTGAATTTAAGGCTAAAGGATAATGGAAGAGAAGCAGAACAGTTGTCTATTCAACATGGGGGTTGAGTGAGGTAGACTGGAACATTTCTAAGATTCTGGTCATGGCAGCATCCCTCCCCACCCTTACCCTTACAAGTGACTCTGTAGAGGCTCAAGTCCCACATATTTTTTAATTTTCCCAGTCCTGCCTTTCTGTTTATCCATTTCATTAAGCCAAAAGAACTTATGTGGTGGGAATAATGACCCCCAATGTGTGTATTTTGAGTGTAGCTACTATACATGGTTTATACAAATCTATTAAAAGCTATGTTACACTGAGAGCTTTGATCATGTCTAATCAGTAAATTAGATCAAATCATTAGCCTTACTGTATAGGAGAATCAGCTGAAGCTCTGAGAGGTTAAATAATATTGCTGAGGTACAGGTAAGTGGTGGTGGCAGAACCTGAAGCCAGGGGTGCCTGTCTCTGGGCTCACCTGTCCTCTTGAATGATACATTCCTCTTCCTTACAACAGAGGTTTCTCAAAGTAAGCGAGCATCAGAATTGTCTTCAAGACTCGTTCAAACATGAACTGTGTGAGTAGCCCCAGAGATTCTGGTCAACTAGGTTGGGTACTAGCAGCTTCTCAGTTGATGCTACTGCTGTGGCTGGGCTGAATCACTAGTTTATGAGATTAGTAGGAAGTTTAGGATTCCATTTAAATATAAGAATCTATAACCTATAGTTCTATGCATGTGCAGAGCTGCTTGTGCAAGGATGTTCACCAAAACCTTAACAATGATAATCTCTAGGAGGTAGGATTTGATAAATTTTTATTTTCTCCCTCATACTTTGCATAATATAATAGGTATTTTCTCTATTATTTATTTATTTATAAATGCATTTGTTTTTATTATTTATTTATTAATTAATTAATTCATCCATTCATTTGTTTGCATTGCTGGAGATGGAACCCACGGCTTTGTGCATGCAAGGCAGGCATTCCACCACTGACTTCTGTGTCCAGTCCTAGGTATTTTAAAGAGGAAATTCTGCTGGCTGTTCAAAATCTTGGAAACTACTGTTAACTGTCCTCATTTCCAGCAGATTATCTTCAACTTTCCTGTTACTGGAACACAGTACCCAGCACCCACCATTTAAAGGAGGAAAGATTTAATTTGTTACACATTCTCAGGAGATGCAGTGCAAGGCCACCTGGCTGTGAGATAGAAACATCATGGTGGAAGGGTGTGGCAAAGCGAAGATACTCAGTTCACTGCGGTCGGAAGCAGAGTGGGGTAACAGTGCTAGAGAGGAGGGGTTAGGGGCACATCTAGCTCTCACGGTCACACCTCCATGACCCATGCAGACACGCCTAGAAGTGTGCCTTACCAATCTGCTCGGTATTTCTTAATCCAATCAAGTTGACATATAATGATGAATAGTCATGTTGCATTTTATCTTCTCATTTTCATTTGCAGGCTTTTAAAGCAAAGAAAATGAAGCTTTTTCTTATAAGGAAATTTGACTTGGCTAATCTTCACCCTCAAATTTGGGTTCCTGTTTCCCTTTCTGCAAACCTCCCATGAGTCCAGATTTTTAAGACCCCTATTTCTGCTGTCCTTTTGCCTTCTATTATGCTATGATGTTCCTCTCATTAAAATATGCATTCCACGATTTAGAGTCATTGGCTCATGGCTTTAATCCCAGCACATGAGACAGTGCCCAATACACAGCATGCACCTGACATATATTTCATGAAGTGAACTGAATCAATTCTGTCCTGTGGAATAAGAAATGGACTCTCTTTGTTTTGCTGGGCCTCTGCTCTATTTCCATGCTAACCTGTTGATAACTCATATTCCATGGTAATCTTTTAAAACTTGACATGGAAGCTCTTGGCAAAGAGCGAGAATCAGGAGAAAGGAGAGAGGCCTGGAACTGTCTGGTGTCACCCGGAAGTGGCTCCGTCTGGGGTTCCCTTTTTTAGGGAAACAAAGAACAAAGGTACCTGTTACTCGTGGTGCTGGCTGTCTAAGGTACAGAGCAACCATCAAAGCATAGCTTGAATGTTCTCTTCTTGGGATTATCAAGTCTGGCTACTAATGACAGTATATTACTACTTCAGGATGCAAGTCCCTTTCAACAATAGTAAAAGAGGGGGGCCAGGGATATAGGTCAAGGGCACAGCAACTGCCTGGCAAGAGCAAGGTCCTGAGTTCAATTCCTGGGACAAAAAAAAGCAAAACAAAGAAATGAAAAAAAATGATTAAAACATCAGTTACTGTTCAATGCTTTTATTTTTCTGGGCTTCATGCAAAATGCTCCTCATGCATTGAATCCACAATATTCCAGTGCTGTGATTTGGATATGATTGGTGTGTATGTTAGCCAAGGTTCATGTGCTGGAAACATGGTCCCCCAGGTAACGGTATTGAGAGGTGAGGCAGCCTTTAACAGATGAGGTTTACTGCAAGGTAATTAGGTCCCTTAACAGGGATTAGTGTGGGCCTCATCAGACCCCAGTTAGTTCCTTTGAGAGTGGTTCCTGATTACTCTGTCTTCCTCTTTCTCTCTTTCTTGGTCTCTCTGTCTCTCTCTGTCTCTGTCTCTGTCTCTGTCTCTGTCTCTGTCTCTGTCTCTCTCTCCTAGTCTTGCCTTGATGCCATCTGTCATGCTGTGACACGTATAACTGCTGCAGAAACTTCATCCTGCACTTACTGCCTCCCAAACTATGAACTAAATAAAACTCTTTTAAAAATAAGTTTCATAGCCTCAAGCACTTTTTTGAGGAAACGGACTAGTAACCCTATTTCATAGATGAGGAGTGGTCAAACCAACTTGACCACTATTACACAGATAGCAAGTTTGAGAGCTAGAACTGAGACAGTGGTCTATCCGGCTCCGGTTCCTCATGCAATCATTCAGTCACCAAACACTTATCAAAGGCCCACAGTACACTTGGCATAGGATCTTGTGCTGCCCCTGTGCCACTGGAGTGCTCCCTGGAAATTATGGGAACACACACACCTGAAGGTGTGTCTAAAGTCCACATGTCAACATCTCTGTGGATATCTTCTGCACTTTGTAGGTTCACTGGCATTATACTTGATATTTCCTTTCTTTACTCCCTTGGATGATCAAATCTGTTCATTAGAAGACAACATAATAAATAGAAAGTGAAAACTGCTTTGAACTAACTCTTTTACTTCATGGGCATTTGCAATGTCTAGAGACATTTTACATTGCCACAAGCTGGGAATCAGGAGCATATATAGTAGACAGGGGTCAAGGATGCTGCTAAATATCCTACAGTGCCCATGACTGCCCCTCACAACAAAGAACTATCTGTCCTTGAATTTTAATCATGCCAAGGTTAACAAACCCTGCAGAAGACCTATAAACAATTTTTTAAATTATAAAAATATTTCCCTTCAAACAACACGATACGGACACAGGACAGTAGGGGGCAGTGCTCGATGGGGAATGCCTGCACTTATGTGGTCATACAGGTCTTCTGAGTGGACGTGAGAGGAACTGGCCTTTGAAAGTAGGCACTGTGTACCCAGGTTATCCTGAAGGCTCTTCGGTCATGGCTCAGGGTCTTGGTTGTTCCTCAGATGATCTAGGTGGCAGTGTGTCTGTAATTCCAAAAGATGGAGCCCAACTGTAACGTTTACTAAGAGTACATACAAAAACTAGCAAGCTTTGGCTGGTTATCTGGCCCTTATAGTCATCAAAGAGGATTACTCTGGGTCAACCATACTTACTGGCCTGTGTGTATGAGTAGCTAAATCAGTTTCAGTTAAGACCTGCTCATCTGGGTGAAAGAAGTAAATACAAATGGGATTTTGAATGATTCCTGCGTCCAGGTTCTAACATCCACATAACCTTCATCTTTTCCAAAGGGGAGAGGAATTTAACATCATATGAGCACCTGCTATGTGTCAGGGAGTTTTCTTCCCTGCCTCACTAATTTCTCAAGAAAAATTCTCAGTAGAGATCTCCTCATGCACCTTTTATCTAATACAAGAACCAGAACTTAGAAATGAGACACGTTTTGTATGTGGAACACATTTATCACAAACATCTACATGTTGCCGATGGTTAGTTATTTTCAACCATATTTATGTTCAAAATAAAAGTCTAGGGAGGAAGAATAAAAGTTATTACTTAAAAGTAGAGTCAGTTTATGTTTGCAGAAACCCAAGAGGAATTTCTAGTGAAGGATAATTTTAACTGTTTACAATTGACTTGAATATAATTAGGGACTTTGGAATAGGGCAGAAAATGCAGGAACTTCAAATCCTCTATAAAATATGGGAAATTTCTACAGGAGGGGTCAGATTGACCATTTTCCTGGTAGCAGTGACTCTCTAGGGTTTACATCTCAGTGGTTGAAAACATAAGGTGGTATTTCCATTGTGTACTATTTGTTCCAATAATATTAATCCTTATTGTGCATGAAACAGTTCCTACCGAGCAGTGTATTATTCATATTACATAAATCACCTTGTGTGATCTTGACAAGAATTTACAGCACAAGTTTTATTGTTTTGCATAGTTTCCAGATGAGCAAACTAAGACCCAGGGAAGTTATGAGGCATGCTTAACTTCATCTAGTGTGCCAGTGGTGGGACTGTGTTCTAACTCTGGTCTCTCAGACTCGAACATTAGTTAAACTGCTATGTACCATCATTCCAGCCCTAGACCTGCAAGGGTCTCTGCCCCTCAGAGAGGCCACTACACTTCAGCATAGTTTGTATCCCAGATAGGTTCTAGATTCTGCCTGAACTCAGTCTCTCCACTTGTGGGCTTTGTTCTTCTAAAATGTAGTCTGATGGAAAAGAAGAATGAGGAGAGCAGAACAGTGGGGCAGAGAGCTCCCAGGACTTTGCTGTAAATGGAATTGGGTGTATATCCACTGATTTAACTCCAGTAAGTACAGTAATTTTGCACAAATGTAACTCCTTTCCTTGTCCACTCCTCTGGGCTTTTATTCTCATATACAAATATATGTTATAAATCTAACACGTCTATGTTATAGTTACTGCTTCAAAAATACTATTCTTTGATACACATTTACATTTACCCACACTTTTATCCATTTCTTGTGTTCTTTATTCTTTTTCGTGGATCCGAATTATCGCCTACTGTCAGCTCGCCATTTAGCTTTTGGGGATAAGGTTTGTTCTAAAAGGAACTTTTGCTTCTCTCAGGTTTTTGTTTTGTTCCGTTTTGATTTGATTTGGTTTTTTCTTTCTCTCTCCTTTCTTTTTTTAGGGGGGTGGTTTGATACAAGGGTTTCACTATGTAGTACAGGCTGGCCTTGATCTCGAGACAATCTTCCTGCCTCAGCCTTCCAAGTACTGGGATTACACGCATGTACCACCGTGCCCAGTTCTCAATTTTTGTGATAAGGAAATTTTTTTATTTTATTTCCTTGAAACTTTTATTGAGGCCATTGTAGAATCGCTTGTAGTTGTAAGAAACAATACAGTGATTCCTTGTACCCTTTATCTGATATTTTCCTATAGTGCAGTATCACTGTTGTGATTTGGTGGGTAGGGAGATACAAGGGATTAAACCCATGGCCTTCACACTGAGTCAACCCTTTTTTTTTTATTTTTCTTTAATTCTGAGACAAGTCTTTGCTAAATTGCTAACCTGCCCATGTTGAGTTTGGGCTCGGTCTCCTGCCTCAGCCTCCCAAAGTGCTGGAACTACAGACACGTGCCACCACTCCCAACTAGAAAACAATCCACGAATCTCGTTCACTTTGTTGTACTATACTCACTACTGTCTATGTGCTTACAAATACAATTCTGCGTAGAATTGCACCAAACAACTCTATCAGTACAAGTTTCTCTAGTTCTGCCCTTTAATATTTCCCATTTCTTGCACCAAACTATAGCTTTTTGTAACCACTAATCTGCTTCCCATTTCTAAAATTTTACTGTGTAAGCTTTCTATATAAATAGAGTCACATGTATTAAACCCTTCAGGATTAACTTTTGGCTCTTGTTTTATCCATAAATTGGGAACCTCCTCAGGAAAGGATAAGAAAGAAGTTGGATAGGACCTGGAAATTCCTGGATCTAAAAAACACAAAATCTCACACCCGATATCTAGTGTAAAGTGGGTTCTAGATATCATCTCCTAGATGCCTCTTTAGGATGGAGCAGTCACTCACCCACTGTTAGGAGGACTGGCTACAGAAAGCTCACAGCCAAATTCTTGATAGAAATTTTCTTGGCCAAAATCAATCATATCACCCATATCTAACATCTGGAAAAATGTCTGGCCTCCTTTCCTTGATTGCACACAAATATAAAGATCCATTTTTGCTCAAGATTTGCCCGATGGCTTGTGACAAGAGATCTGTGTTACAAATTCTATCTTAATTATTTATCCATCTATACATCTACATGCATACATTAGCCCTCTCTTTAAAAGGCAAGGTTATTGCACAGTGCATAAGAGAGAAAGGAAGTTGACTTTGTAACATTTAGGAACAAATTAGCTTTATTTAGGGAACTGGAGAAAGGTTAGAGACTAGGAAACACCTCAGACATGAGAAACAGAGTACCTTAGAGCTGAACATGACCACATCGTGCCCTTCTACTTTATCACTGAACTTGAAAAAACACTCAGTATGTGGTTATTTTGCTTGGTAAATTAAAGTGCTAAAGAAGGCAGAAAAGAGGAAGTCAACAGCAAAAGGCTCAGAAAATCATGCAAAATGATACATATGACTCATACATGATGTTTTCTTATTGGATGATAATTATTAAGAGAGGAAAACTTAAAAAGATAAATCTTTTAGAGCAAAATTTAAAGTAGAAAGTCAAGAATGTATAAACATAATGAATTAGAAGTGATTTTTTCTACATTCAGTAATATTTATCAGTAACATCATAGTAAATCAGAAAGGTATTAGACCAGTAGTTCCCAAACTAAAAATAAACCTGAATTACCTTAAGAATTGTATTTATTGATTGATTTTTTAAATTCAACTTTTTAATTTAAAGTGATGAAAGTAAGCAAAGATAAAAACAGTAATACCAAGTTTCAAAACAGGATAATAAGAAATTAACAATGATTAATATATTGTATATTGTCATCTTCAAAGTAGGTGCTCAGATTACAAGATATAGGCATGCAAAATTAACTCACCAGTATAAGCACCAACTGATTCCTTCAGTGAACTAAAGGAAATTATTAGTGTAATTATGCCACTTAAAAAAAAACTCTAGGGGCTGGAGATTTAGCTCAGCGGCATAAGCGCCTGCCTTGCAAGCAGGCAGTCGTGAGTTCGATCCCCAGTACCAATAAAAAGGAAAAAGACAAAAAAAAAAAAAAAAAACTCTAAAATCTCTAAATTTTTGGTGTAACAATATTGGTGAACCATTGCTTTAGATGACTTAGGTTTTGAAAAAATATTTTATTTATTCACTGAATAGAAGCATTTTATTTATGATAATTATTAACACATTACCTGAACAAATTAAAAAGGTTACTCTGGTATCTGCACACAGGCAGTGTATTTTAAGGTGCTGAAATGGATATCTTCCTTCAGCATCATCTACTTAATGGTACTGTGTCTGCAGTTTCCTGGAACAGCACAGCTATCAGTACTTGTGGATTTGAAATGTACATCTCACCGAATGCACGTGTAAAGTGAGCTGTGGGTGAAACATCTTTTCTTCGCTCTGTCTTGGTGGCACAGGTGTGATAGTTGGTAGCAAAGAGAGCAAACAGAGCAACTTGCTTGTCACATCATGATAAAGGCCTACCTAGGGCCAGAATTAGAGACCAACACTGTTACTGCCCTTGGTGAAATTAGCCTATTTTTACCCTATTATTTGGGAGATTTGTTTGTTTTTTGAGACAGGATCCCACTATGTAGTTCAGACTAGCCTTCAATTCATTATGCATCCCAGGCAGGCCTTGAATTTGCTGTAATCCTTCTACCTCAGTTTCCCAAGTGCTGGGATTACAGGCATGTGCCACCATAACTCGATACCCTGTTATTCTGGGGGAAAAAATGTTCTTTCTGATTCTTCCTCAAGTTCCAGTCATTTCCTAACGTCCAGGTTCTTCCAACTAAAATAGCAAATCTGCTCAGTGCTGCTCACTCCAGGCTGTTCATGTTCTACAGGATGACCCAGAGAGAAATAGGGCCCACAGCATGATTTCAGACTTCAGGAACCAGTTGTGGGGAGGCAGTTGATTGCACCACATCACGCAAGGACAGCAACCTCTCTGGTACAAGAATTCTCTTCTGTCCAGTGGGACTTTGTTTTGTTTTGTTTTGTTTTGTTTTGGGTTCTTTGGGGTTTTTGTTGTTATTTGGACTTTTTCTGTAAAGAAAAATAAAAATAACAGAGAAACAAAGTTTCAAAACAGGCTAGTAGGCAAGTAACAATAATTAATATATTGCATGTTGTTATCTTCATAGTAATTACTCAGAGTACAAGATATAGGTATGAAATATTGCCCAAAAAATATTATCTCAAACCCTTCTTTTCAATGAACTGAATACAGAGAAATTGGCTGTATAATTATCTTAACTGTCATGTGTATGTGTGGGATGTGTGGTGTGTGTGTGTGTGTGTGTGTGTGTGTGTGTGTGTGTGTGTGTGTGTTGGGTGGAATGGGACCTCTAATCCTAGTTTCTTAAGGAGTCTCCACAATGATTTCCACAGTGGTTGCACAAGTCTACACTCCCACTAACAGTGAAGAAGTGTTCCTTTATCCCCCCAGTTCTGTCAGCATTTGTTATTGGTGAATTTCTTGATGGTAGCCTTTCTTTCTGGAGTGCCTCCATTCATAGAGACCAACTAGAAACAAATGGAAAAAAGAGTGAAGGGAAACTTGGTGTTCAGAGATCCATTCCCAGCATTACGAGAAGAGTAAGAAGAATGGGTTTGGAGTGGAGATTCACTATGTAAGGAACCAGCACAGCCTCCTTTGTAGCTAGCGAATGGGCGCTTGATTTAGACTAACCGTCAGACACTCACCGCAGACACTGAGCTGGGAACCAGTGAGCTAAGAGGCAGAGACAATGGAGAACTCATTCTGATGGTCAAAGGACCATCCTGTTGCTGACAGCTGCAGTAGCAGGGATGATGGTGGTAGCACTGATGGTGAAGGATAAGTACCCAGTGTCCAGTGTTCTACTGACCTCTGGCCCTGCCTTTGCGGCCTTCCATCTCCCTACTCCTGTTCCTCACCTTGTTTTCCAGTCCTGCTAGCGAAGTTGTAAACTATACCAAATTTTAAATTTGAAACAAAATTCCTTTTTGTTTAAAAGCAACCTGATTGCATCTGTGTCTAGAAATCCTGATTGCTATGGTGGGAGCAGCATCTGCCATCTAGAGGGTCCTGTCAGAATCTGGATCCTTTTGGCACTCTCCAAATCAGCTGCACTGTACCTCCCCAGAGATTACCAGAACCAGCTGGCTGTGCCTTCACCAAACATCATTTGAGTCTCCAGAGGCCTGAACACCAGCTGCAGCACCTTCCAGGAGACAGGACAGCCTCCCACTGCTGCGCCTGGCCTCCTTCTATTACCCTCGTGTTCTCCCAGTAATAATCTTTTATTCTCCCAGATGTAGAAGTGATAGATCCCCCAGCTCCTCTTCCTCTTTTTCCTTCCACTCTCTCAACTCTTCTCTAACCAGTTCTCAGTATTAAATCATCTCCGTTTGGGATGGTTGATACGGTTTATATTCTTGAACAGATCCTGCTCAATAGAATGAGAACCTGGATCTTTTAATTTTTACCTCCCAACTAAACTTCACTGGTAAGGAATTTTTCACCTTAGAAATGAAATTTAGATGGAGAATATTAAAAACTAAATAACAAATAACCACTAAGTCCACCACAGTTTCCAGTAAGGTTGCAGGATCTGGCAACCCCTAACCACTCTTCAGACCTGGATTGTACCTCCATTTTTGCTAGTGATATGGTGTTTTTGGTCTTGTACAAGGCCAGCTCCTGTTAGAAGTTTCTATTTATAGATTTTGAAAGATGATGTTTGAGCTGGTGGAGTTCTCTGGCCCCTTAGCTCAGACATTTTCTGAGTTTCTAAACCATTGAAACTTCCTCTCCTCTGGAGGCACACACCTGCAATCCAGCACTCAGGAGGCTGAGACTAGAAGATCACTGTGAGTCTGAGACCTGCCTGGGCTACACAGCAAGTTCAAGGCCAGTCTGAGCTGCATAGTGAGACCCTATCTCAATGGAAGGAGGGAAGGAAGGAAGGAAGGAAGGAAGGAAGGAAGGAAGGAAGGAAGGAAGGAAGGAAGAAGAGAAGAGAAGAGAAGAGAAGAGAAGAGAAGAGAAGAGAAGAGAAGAGAAGAGAAGAGAAGAGAAGAGAAGAGATGAGATTTCCCCTTATCATTTTTGGCTCTAGTGCCAGCTCCAAGGAAAGAATAAGGAAAGGCAGACGGGCAGTCCTGGTTCCAATAGTACCTTGGGAAACAGTGTAAGATTCTACTTGAGGTGACTTCTGGGATCTGATGGGCAGAGTAATGAGGAAACAGTTGGTAACAAAGAGATCTAGGAACCTTCAGCCCCACTGAGGTTCTTCAAGGTAGAAAAGCCCCGTGTTCACCCCTGAGGGCTCCGAGTGCATTCCTGAGCAGAACCAGTGAGCAGATACTATCAAGCACAAGGCATGCTCTGCCTGTTTCCAAGGGCGTCTTTGGTCCATAGGCTCTGGAGACAGAACACTCTGTTCTAGCCACTGGTGTATAGTAAACCTCAGTCAGGGGCTGAAGGGTGACAAGGGGGAATGGACAACTATAAGGTTCTAATCAGATTTGGCATCATTCTTGTGCTGCATATTTTGTCAAATTTAGAGGTACTCTCGGATGGGGGAATTGCTGGGGTGGGGAGGGGATGATCAGAATATGTTATGCGCATGTACAAGTCTGCCAGAATGAAACCCACTATTCTGTATAATCGATATGCACTATAAAAACCACCATTTTCATGCTGTAGATACAAAACAAGCCTCAAGAAGAGCATTCCTCCACCCTGCTCTATACATACAATCTAGGACAAAGTGGGATTCAACTTCAGGTCTCCCTGCTCCCAAAAATGTGCTATTCTCACAGGATGCAAAACAAGGGTGACTTATGAGTCATTTGTTCTGGATCTTAAAGACGCACAGGACTGAGAAACAGTCCCTAGGAGAACAGACTAACACAAGATGTGGGAGCAAGAGCAAATGTAAATGTGGGGGAAATGCCATACATGAGGGACTTAGCCAGATGGACATTTGGCAAAATTGCAAAATTAGCGTGTTTTCAGGGTTGTCAGCATGACCCTGCCCTGATCCTCCTCCTTTCAATGATTATAACATTTTCTTTAATTCCCTTTCACACCAGAAGCAGGCTCTGATAAGCCACTGGTATATAATTTTTATAAGGCATTTGGTACAATTTTATTGCAATCATTCAGAATTTTAGTTTCAGAATATTACTAGTTTTCTTTCACATTACCTCAATTACTTAAAAATCTGCCTTATGTGTTTTGAGAGCCATTTTCTAATAATTATGTTAAACCTTATTTTCTCAGTAATTTGGTTTTAAACATAAATATTTTAAAGAGTTTTATTGAGATATCATTCACATGTGAAGTTGCATATATTTAATATGCTCTACTTGGTATTTTGATATATATATACACACACACACACATTATAAAAGAATCACCACACTCTAGTGAATTAATATTCAAGAAAATTGCCATACTCATCACCTAACATACTGTCTTATTTGTGACCAAAAGATCTACTCTTAGCAAATTTCAAGAACAAAATATAGTACTACTAACTAAAATTACAGTACTATACATTAGAACTCTGGAGCTCACTAGTCTCGCATAACTTAAATTAAAACTTTGTACCCCTCTCCTTAGATCCCTCTTCTCATCTTGACAGCCACCATTCTACTCTCCTTCTACAAGCTTGGCTGTTCTAGACACCACACAAAAAGGAAAAGCATGTAGCATTTGTTTTTCTGTGTCTGGCTTATTTTACTTAGCATAATATCCTTTGGTTTCATCCATGTTGTAGAAGATAGCAAGATGCCTTTCTTTTAATGTTAAAAAATATTCAAGTGTATATGTTTATGTATATTGACTTTATTATGAATCCATTTACACTATTTACATGTCCTGACAATTATGAATGATGGTGTAATGAGCATAAGATTATAGATACCTCTTTGAGATTCTCTTAGGGGTTTTAGAGCTTAGGTCTTTCATTTAAGACTTTAATTGATTGTGAGTTGGCTTTGGTGTACGGTGTGAGATAGGGGCCCAATCTCATTCTTTTGTGCATAGATACCTAGTTTTCACTGTACAAACTGTTAAAGAGATTATATTTTCCCAATTGTGTGTTCTAGTTACTCTATCAAAGATCAGTGACCAAAGATCAGTGACCATAAATGCGTGGGTTTAGTTCTAGGTTCTCTATTCTGTTCCATTGGTCTATATATCTGTTTTTATATTAAGATAATAGCATTTTGCATTATAACTTGAAGTCAAGAAATGTGATGCCAGCTGATTTTTTCTTCTTTATCAATATTGCTTGGGCTTTTGGAGTTTTTGTGGTTCTATTAAATTTTAGGATCTTTTTCTTTTTCATAAAAATCCCATTTGTATTTTGATGGGGATTGTATTGAATTTGTAGATTACTGTGAATATCATGGTCATTGTGACAATATCAATTCTGTCAATCTATAAACACAGAATAACTTTCTGTCTGCCTGCATCTTATAGAATTTCTTGCATTAATTTTTTATAAGTTTCAGTGTAGAGGTTTTTCATCCTTTTGGTTAACTAGTTGGGTGTTTTAGCTCACTAGTGTTTTATCTTTTGTTGTTAATACTGTGAATGAAACTTCCCTTTCAGATAGCTTCGGTTGGCCCATTCAATCACCACTGATTTTAGTATGCTGATTTTGTGTCCTGCAATTTTAAAAGAATGAGATCTAACAATTTTCTTGTGCCAAGTTTTTAGCGTTTTCTACATATATAATTACATCATCAGCAAAATGATAATTTTACCTTTAAGAATTCTTCAGTGTTCATCTTTTCCTCCACTGCTGGATTAGTCCCTAAATAGCACTCAGTCAATAGGTTCAAAAATTTTAGAATCACTTAGAAATACTTATTGAAAGTGCAAATTTCTAGGCTCTGCCCCTAGAGACAGCAATTTACTAGATTGGGAGGACTCACATTTTAAACAAGTACCTCCTCTGGAATGACTGTAATCTAGATGTTTGTTAATGGCAATTTCAGAAATAGTAATAAGTTTACCCAGTGTATTTATTTATTTACGTCTTTGGAGACAAGGGCTCTCTATGTAATTTAGGCTGTTCTTGAATTCATCATGTATCCCAGGCTGACCTTGAATTCTTGGTGATTCTCTTGCCTCAGCCTCCCTAGTGCTAGAATTACAGCTGTGTGCCATCACACTTGGCTCAAGGCAACTCTTTTTAAAGACAGAGAAACAGAGATGGCATCAGTGGTATCATTTAAAAGTCCATCTCAGACTCTCTTTAGAGCCTCTTGTCTTAAGCCATCCTAAAGAACAAACTTGTTTGGGAAGCAATGCCAAGTGTTGGTGTGTTATAGTGATAAGACTCCTGCCATGAGACTCCCTCCTTAAACCTGACACTCTTATCTTGCCCAGATTTTTGGATATCGCTTTTGACCTCCCAAGGAAAGCCTTCTTTGACTCTTCTTTCCCTTGCTTCTCTGTCTTCTCCCATTTTTATTACCTATTTCTGTGAATAAATTTTCCTAATCTTAGAATTTGAAAGTAACCACATATTAAAGGCAATCATTTTATTTTTCTCATGATTTTGTGGACCAAGAATCTGAGAAACAGTCAGTTTGGTGGCTCTCCGTGTTAGTCAGCTTCTGGTTGCTGTGATCCAATATCTGCAAAAAATTTAAGGGAGGAAACATGTATTTTGTCTCATGTCCGGGAATTTTAGTCCACAGTCAGCTGGTTCCACTCCTTTTATGCCTGTGGAAAGGCAGAAATCTCCTGGTAGAAGGGTGTGATAGAAAAACACTTTACCTCATAGCAGCCAGGAGGCAAAGAGGGAGGGAAAGACCCAGAGAGGAAGGATACCAGAGATAACTCCCAAAGTCTCACCCCCACGGCCCAGTCCCTTCAATGAGGCCCACCTCCTGGCTTTCCATTACTTCCCAAATTAGGATACCATCACTGGATTAGTCCACTGGTGAAGTTAGACTTCTTAATCACCTTCCAAAAGCCCCACTTCTGAACACATGAGATTTTACTAGAGACATTTTAGATCTTAACCGTAACTTTCTCTATCAGGTCATTCACACAGTTGCAGTCAGACATCTGCTAGGGTTGCAATCATCTGAGACTATTACATCTGAGAGTATCGTAGCTCATTTACATGGCAGGAAATTGATGCTAGATATCAGTTACAGCTTACTTGGGGGCTGCCAATCAGAGCACTAACACAGGCCTTCTTAGCAGGCTGTCTTGGAGTGGTGGGACCTCTTCTATGGCATCTCCCCACTCACCTCCACCTCATCCCTGTCCCAACAAGCTTTCTGTGAGGACTGGGTGAAAGTTGCACTTTGTCTGCCCTAACCTTGGAAATCACATAGCATTGTTTGCCTTGTTCTATTGGGCAAAAGGGCTACAGAGTTTGCCTAGATTCGAAGGGAGGAAATACAATTTCTACTTGTAGGTGAGAAATATATGAAAGAATTTTGAGACCCTCTTTTAAAATACCACCCCAGTACCACAGTACCACCCCCCCCAAATAACCTGTCACACTGGCCAGTACCTTTTCTTCCTTCACCCCTCATTTCTCCTCCAGCTCTCTTTCACACTCCCTTTGATTTCCTATTTCACTTCCTTTCATCACTCTCCAATTATTTTCTATTTTGGAAACAGACGCTCTCTGTGACACTCTACCTCATCGTATAAAACTGCCTCCTTATTGAAGACCCAGAAAATAAGCTCATGGGACCTTTTTGAGGTGGGGTTTCTCTGAAGTGCTCGTGCTTCAGTAGTCTCCCTTTAACATTCTGGGAGTCACGGTCCCTGTATGTTTACACGGTTAAATGATTTGTAATATCTGTAAGAGTACAATATTCAGGCCCTAACCAGCCAAGTTACCTTCCTTTTTCACTCTGACTTCCCCTCTCTCATACTTCTCCTGGGTTAGGTGGTATTGGAATGGCTGCCAGCATTTTTGGCATCCAGTAAAAGAAGTTGAGTTAGGTATATATTTAGTTTGCAGTTGAGATGTTTTAGGTGGTTTGCTATTGTTTCTATGCATAGGAAATTTCTGCTTGCTGTCCTAGTTGCAAGCAATACTTTGTCTGCCTGCCAACTCCCTTGTCAGCATGATACGAAGGCATGGAGCTAGAGGTTGCACTGTGCTATGAATGTACCTAGCCTTAGAATGAGGTGGGCAGTGGTGGAGAAATGTATTTTGAAATGTATGGAGCCAAAAAAGCAAAACTCTAGAAAACTCTTCCAAATATTAGATACATAAAATTATAAATATTTAAAAGTTTTAGTTTTTATAGAAACTTATTCAGAAGTTTTTTACCAAAAAGAATGTCCTTCATAATTCAATATGCACAACTTTAAATATACCATGAAATTTTCTGATGAAACTTTACAAAAGAGAACTTATTAAATCCCTGTGTTTTTAGTATACAAACCCACAAACACAACTGCAAGTATCTAGCATAGTTTTGCATTCAGGCATGTGCTGTATGCACCACAACTATGATGTCAAATGAAAAAGTGAATTATTTTTCCATTCTCTCTATAGAAATTGAGTTTTCTATAATTGATATTATAAATGTAAAATATGAATAAGAGGGACAGGAAATTCCTTGGGGGCGGAGCAAAGATGGAGGATAGATAATAGCTGGCTACAGAGGCTCCCTGAGATAGTCAACTTAGAATTCAACATAATACAGTGTGGGGAGCCCCGAACAGAGGGAGATGAATTCTCTCATCCCAAGAAGAAACTAAGGTGAGAAGAACCAACGAAACATACAGTCTCGGTGCTATTATTGCAACAGCTAAAGGATCAGTGCTCTCTCCATGGCGATTTGCCAAGCCATCTGAGGCCCAACCATTTTGACTCACTGGAGGCGCAGTCACACTGAGGTCAGGGGTTGGCCAGCCAAACTGAGAGCTGAGCTGGCGGGGAGCCTGCATCGACCAGTGGTGAGTGATGGGAGTGGAGCTATTCCACAGAAATGGGGGCTCCTTCAGACAACATTCTGGGGCTGGGCAGGACTGGCAAGTACAAGGGTCAGCAGTGACTTCAGTCAGTTGTTCCCTTCCCAAATGGGATTGGTGGAGTGAGATAGGCCTGGGTCACTCAACCTGGCTGAGACCCAATAAGTTATCCAAAATCATTTCCCTAGGTGGCGGCGCACACTAACCACACTAACACAGTGAAGCCTCAGAAGTGTGACTGACCTGGAGGGGAGGCAGCACACAGTAATACAGTGCAGACCTCAGCAGCTTGACTGATCCTGAGGGGAGGGGACAACATACGCTGCCACTGTCTGCAACTCATTAGCACTCTGCAGTGGGAAAAGTCACCTAGCAAGCGTGTTTCAGAAGAATTGTAACCAACAAAGAAAGAAACTGGAGGAAACAAAAAAGATGGGAAGAGGAAGCAACAAGAAAAAGTCTCCAGGTCCCAACCCTGAGAACATTGACCCAGGACAAGTAAATGCAAAGGAGAATGAGAACTGCAAACAAGCAAAATCAGACATGGCACCAGTGGACATAAAGAGATATCTTCGAGATCTCATAGACAAGTTCAAAAGGGAAATATTTAACCAAGTAAAGCAAGATATAAGAAGATTAATAAAAGAGATGCTAAGCACCCCTCAAGCAGACACAGGTGGAAGAAGGGAGGAACTCACACAAAGGAGAGAACCATTTGATGAAGAATATAAAGAAAATATAGAATACATGAAGCAGATTCAAAGAGATTACCAGGAAATTAAAAACTGTATGGAAAGATGGCAAATCTGCTTGAAAGAAACTAAGAATATATTATCCAAACTGGAGGACAGTTTTGCAATGTGGGATTATGAATGGAAAAACTTTTAAAAATAACAAAGAAACAAGCAGTAACAATACAAAGGCTAGAAGATGACAAGAGAATCTATAACTTGAGAATAAAGAATGTGAATGAAGAAGCAGGAGCACAAACAAAGGAACTACAAAGTTATTCACAGAAATAATTAAGGAAAACTTTTTAAACATAGGAAAAGGAAATGATATTCTGATGTATGGAGCATACAGAACTCCAGACACCTACAACCAAAACATAGCTACACCCAAGCATATAATAATCAAGATTCCAGAAATTCAATATAAGAACACAATATTAAAAGCTGTTAGAGACAAAGAAACAGATCACCTATAAAGGAAGGCCCATCAGAATAATGGCAAACTTCTCGACACAAACCATCAAGTCAAGAAGAACCTAGAGCAAAATATTCCAAGCCCTGAAAGAAAATAACCTCCAACCCAGATTGATACACCCTGCTAAACTGTCTCTAGAAATTAATGGAGAAACAAGATCCAAGACAAAGAGGAATTTGGGAAATTCGCAACCACCAATCCAACTCTACAGAAAATACTGCAGGGCATTCTAGAGAGAGAGAAAAGTACTGGGATTCCAGGAACAGTAGCAGAGAGGCCTCAATGAATGGAGCAGAAAACAGAATGAAGGAGATAAGCAGACAACTGGTGGCAAAAAAGAGCATAACAGAAATAAGGCAGAGAAGGTTGGTTATAATCTCTAATATAGATGGCCTTGATACACTAAATTTTAAAAAAAGAACCACACATGGAGTAGATCAAGAGGCAGGGTTCACTGAGATGCTATTTATAGGAAATATAATTAACATGAAAAAGAGTGCATGAACTGAAAATCAAATATGAGAAAACAGTGCTCCATGTGACAGAGAACCAGAGAGTAATAGGGTCAACTAGAACCTATTGTGGATAGGTTGGAAAGACAGGCTTTAATAGGTAAAGGAATACAATTAGAGATCAAGTCCAAGAGAGAGAATGTTCGGAACCACTTAGGTAAAGAGCAGGTTGTCTCCCCCTCAATTTAAAACCAAAGGTCTTGGTGAGACTCAAAAATGCACAGTGTACCCTGGGGAAGTGAAAGGGGAGGGAGAATCTCAAAAAAGATGACAGAACATATTGTTAATAGTGTATCAGGATTTAAAACCCACATTACTCGCACCACTCTGCTTAGATAGATTTTATTCTTTTTTTGATAGTTTTTATTCTGTCCCAGTTTGTCTACTTGCATTATATTTGAGAGCACAGAAAGCTATCCCAAAAACATCAGGATATAGCACAGTAATCATCTTTAATTTCCTATTATCTTAATCTGGAGCCCAGTATGCTTTATACTATTTTATCATGACTGATCTTAGTTAAATCTGGTTTGTTTGATTGCTGTTTGGTATCACCAGATTTTATTCAAAACTGATATGATTGTTAGTATCGAGTCTGACAGTATAGGCAAATACACTGAAGAAGACAAGACTGTATGATACACATTCTGGTTTGATAACTGCCTGCTTTTGAAGTTTTATACTATATGCAAAGTTCTATTTTTATTAATACTGTTATGTACTGATATATTGAATTATACTATGTCTGATGATACAGTCAATTCTATTGAAGATAACAAGAGACAACACAGGAACTATGGTAGAACTCCTTGTACAACAGTCTTATATGTCTTTTTCATTTCAAGTGTTTATAGGAATGTTTTGTTTTGTTTTGCTTTGTTTTGTCTCTCCCTCTAATATAGAAAGGATAGAAATACATGCTAAGACTCATGCATGTGTAGAATCTATAAATAGTTTATGAGAACTGATCTTATGACACATGATGAAATGAACAGATACTTTGAAGAAAAAGAGACACTAAAGTACCCAGTGCTGATCCTGGAGTGTCATACTGTGAAACCCAGCAATAGGATTATTCTTTGCTCAGAGTGATATTAACCTACTTGGGTTTGTTCAATCTCAACAGAATTGAAGATATGGATAACTGCATGTATGTTTAAGTGTATAGGATTGATAACCATATTTCCAAGTTTTTGTTGGATAGTTGAGCAGAACTGTTTGCAGTCTCACTGTTTGAATCCCCACTTTATATGCTCTACTTTAGTATCTTGAATAACTATTTGTAAGAGGACAATCTTTAATCATCAGCTAGTGATTTCTTACTGTTCATTTTTTCTTTGAAAGTATGTATTATTTCTACCTGTTATCTGTTTTGTTTAGTCTTTCTTTAAATAAAATTTTTTTAAAAAGACACTACAGTACCCAGTGCTGATCCCCAAGTGTCGAGATGTGAAATCCAGCAATACTATTATTCTTTGTTCAGAATGATTTTAGCCTCCTTTAGTTTGTTTAATCTAAACATAAATGAAGATATGGATAACTGCATGTATGTTTAAGTGTATAGAATTGACAACCATATTTCTAAGTTTTTTTGGACAGTTGAACAGAACTGATTGCAGTCTTGCTGTTTGAATTCCCACTTTATATGTTCCACTTCTGTATCTTGAACAACTATTTGTAAAAGGACAGTATGTAAACATTAACTAGTGATTTCTTACTGTTTATTTTTCTCTGAATATATGTATTATTTTTACCCATTTTCTGTTTTGTTCAGTCCTTCTTTAAATAAAATATTTTTTAAAAAAGAATATGGGGGACAGACAGACCTTCGCCTTTTCTTGTGAGTCAGCACCATTCATAGCCTGTAGAAGTGCACAAGAAGTCACCAAGAAGCAAGCCCTCCCTGCAAGCCAGCGCGATGTGTGGGCCACTGCCTCTGGGGAACAGCCAGACCCCAGCCCCTTCTGGCCCCGGGGCTGGGAAACAAGGAAGAGCCACTCCCCAATGCACACACTGTAGGCAACCAATTCATCCAGAGAAACACAAGTTGGCATGATAGCTAGTGAGGTGAAATGCAATTTGATGCCTGTGTGTTTGGTGTTTCTCTGACTTTGCAGGTCTAGGCTGGGGGTCTGGTCATCTATTCAGATGATCACAGCATGCAGTGTGGCATCTATAGGGGATCTTTTGCTGAAGGTGGTGACCATTGTTAATTCCCTATTTTCTTATTTTGAAGTCCTGTGCCTTTTCACTGTTTCATTGGATTGGGTTTTATTCTGTTTTGTTTTGTTTGATTTTGTTGTATCCAATGGCATGGGCAGCTATTTTGAAGATGGCAAGATATATTATGGTAGCCATTTTGGATTTACTATTGTCTTGTTTTGAAGTCTTTTTATTGCATTCATTGTTTTATTTTATTTATTATGTTCTGTTTTGTTTAATTTTTACTATGTCTGAAGGTATAGGCAGCTATTTTGTTTTTTTTTTAATTTTATTTAAAAGGAAAAAGAGAAAAAACAAAGCAAAACAAAACAGTGTAAGGAAAAATAAGAAATCAACAGTTAATAGATTACACATTATCATCTTAGAGATAGTTGCTCAAGTCACAGGATCAAAATGTACAAAGTGGACATTCAAACAGTGAGACTGCAAACAGTTGTGTTCAATGATCCAACCAAAAACATTAATATGGTCATTTATTTAACACCCCTAAACACACTTGCAGTTGTATCCTTTAGAGCACTTTTTTCCCTCTCTTTTTTACAACAAAATTTACACATTTTGGGTTTTATTACTCCATAGTTCTTATTACTTTTTTTTGGAAGAGAATAAAGTCAAATATGGCAAAACAAAGCTGTCAGTCAAAACCAAGGAGAGACATAGCATATCATGTAAAAACAGAGTACAAGGTTATCAACAATGGTTACCATAATGCCTCTTGCTTCCTTAAAAAGAATTGTCTATCTCATTAGGTACTATAAAGTTGAACAAAACAGTAGAGAACAAGACCAATAAAACCTAAACATTGTAAACATTACAAGACTTCAAAAGAAGATAATAGTCAAACCAGAATGAGTATCATAGTGAATCTTATTGCCTTCAAAGTAGTTGCCTATACCTTCAAACTTGATACTATCATACAGAATGGAACAGAGTCTAATCAGTCAAAACAAGATAGCGGGAGTATTACAGGACTTAAAATCAAGTTAATAGGAAATAAAAAGTTGCTATAATATATCCTGCTAATTTTTTTTATTTTTCCCCTTAATTAAAAAAATCATAAAAAATAACTAATTTTTTAATGAATAAGGGAAAGATTGAGATAAAAGAGGACATAATAACATACCAATGCAGGTCAAAGCATGACAGTTTCAGCAACCTAGTGCTTCACCACCAAATAACCCGACTTAATAGTAGTTACCATAGTGTCTTTTTCCTTGAAATATTTGAATATAACTTCATATACTATAGCTACAAACATATCAAGTCAGTGTAAAACCATTCAAGTGGATGAAAGCATTGTAGGGTATTTAGAACCAGCTAACAGAAAACGAACAATGGTTTCTATATTATCTCTTTGCCTATAACAATTTTTGTTTATACTATCACATATAATAAAATCCAGCAAGATACATCATGATAAAACCAATGGAGACAGAAGAGCCATAGTTTGGTGGGGCTTCAAAACAAGATGATAGTAAATCAGCACTAGCTATTATGATGACTTGTTTTCTTCAAAATAGCTGTTCATTTCATCACAGGCAATAGTATCAAGCAGCCCAGAATAAAGCCATTCCAATTAATAAGTGGAAACTTTATAAGGCTTCAAGGCCACATAATGGGGAATCATGATTACCACATACTTTTATATATGTGAATCATTTCTTACATTAGGGAAACTATTCGGTATTCACACATGTGAGATTGATTTATTTCACTTACGAGTATGGTCTCAAACTTAGGCAGATATTTTGAAGACAACAAGAGACATTATGATAACCATTGTTGATTTTGTATTGTTTTGAAGTATTGTGTCACTTATGCTGGTTTGTTTTGATTGGCTTTGTTATGTTTTATTGGGCTTGGATTTATTCTCTTTAAAATAAAGTGAAATATTGTTTTCTATTACTTGATTTCAATATGGGTGAAGGTATGGACAGCTATTTTGAAGATAATAAGAGGCATTATGGTAGCCATTGTTGACTTTCCTGTTGTCTGGTTTTGAAGGCCTGCAATGCTTTCATTCTTTTGTTTTGATTGGTTTTATACTATTTCATTTTGTTTGAATTCATTGTGTGTGAAGATGTGGACAACTATTTTGAAGAAAATAAGAGACGTTACAGTGGCCACTGTTGATTTCCTGTTGTTTTGTTTTGAGATCCTGGGTTCCTTGCATTATTTTGTTCTGATCTGCTATGTTCTGTTTTGTTTTATTCTCTTTAAAATAAAAAATAAAATAAAGTAAAACAAGAAAGTTGTGATATTTGACAGTTTTTTAAAATTTGTAATTGGTTGTGATTTCTTTGCTTAATGGAAATAATATTGTTTTTCACCTTTCATCTGTATTCAACCTTTAAATAAATTCCTAATTGATAAGGTTTAGATCATACAAAACCTGTGTACACTGGCCCTGTCCTTAAACACCTCAAAATATATTTTCTAGGGAACAGTGTCACCAGAGTTCTCAATTTTTATGACATTCTTACTCCTCCTTCTTTTGTTGTTACTGGAAAATCCAGTGACCTCTTACTCTGTGAAAACTGCATGTAGAGATGTGACTAGATGTGACTCTCTACATACTGTGGATGCAAATTATTCAGACTCAGAAATATCAGAATACTTTATTAGGTGAAGCTGTAGACATTATGGGAATAAATGGGCTTCCTGAAAGTTAGAGAAACAGGGAATCACACTGAGAAAGGGTTAAAGGTGAAGGATACCAAGTTAGTAGAGAAGATAAGCTGGATCAACGAGAGGAAGCCAATCCTGCAGCTGTTTTTGGAACAGTCAAAGTCTCAGTGGCTGAAATTTGACCAGTGAAAGCCACACGGAGCACTGGTCAGGCATACGTAGAGGTAGCCTCAGATTGTGAGCCAAATTCTGAAGGCTGTTCCAGCTCCTCCTTAGTGTATCCTAGTATCTGCAAGATAGCAGAAGAAAAGGTGAGATATTTGGATCCAGGTCACCTTAGGAACCACCTCTTACAGATAATGGAAAAGAAGAGATCATATTGACATCTTTCAGCAGGAAATGGAAATCAACGTGAGATGAGTCTTTGGTTTGGCCTGCACCCCCTACTCACCACATACCCTTTGCTCATTGCCTCCCTTCCTATCCTCTCTTTCCCAAAATGTCCTCATACTTACAGCTCAGCAAAGTGCATTCTTATATCCTGATTGGAGCCGTTTCCGTCAACTTTAGGCCCACTAGGTCTTGGAATGGACCAATGTCCAAATTTTTGTGTGACCCTGATAAGCACGGGAGTTTGGGACTTACATACTTTTTTGCAGATGACCTTGCAGATGGCTTCAGATGGGAAGTTGTTATTGTTCCCATTGCAACCACCATAGATGAATCTGGAACAGAGGTCGGTTTCTTTATTATACCACCAGCGGGGAAGGTAGGCCAAGCAGGGGCCAGTGTCCATTGGCATACTGCACATATCTGCAGGGAGGTCACAGTGCAGAGCTGTTTGAATGCCCATCTCCCCGGAGTATCTGCCCCTCCCTTCCTCTGACCACTGCTCTCTGTCTCTGCTGAGAGGCGTATTTGGCTACCCACTTTAACACCAGTGATTCTTAACTTCTTTGTCTGTAAGACAAGAATACGAAATACTAGCCTGTTTGTCTTAAGGCCTGTTGTAAGAAGCAGATGTGACAATACCATATGGCCCCTTTTATTGGGCTTCCCCAACTCTGAACAACTAAATCACATTTTTCTGTTTAGTTTTTCTTCTTTCTTTCTTTCTTTTGTTCTTTTCTTTCTTTCTTCCTTTCTCTTTTTGCCACCTTTAAAATCTAAGCAGCATTGTCTTTCCCAAGCCCACCAAGACCGGATACCAATGGATCTCCCAGACTTCTTCAGTCTACTCCACATTGGGCTCAATATAACTGATCACCAGGCTCAAGATAAAATTTCATCTAGAAGAATTCCTAACTCCATTTCTTCCTTCTTTCCAGCTTTATTTCTCTTGCTGCTCTTAAGACTCTCACTTTCAACTTGTGCTATAAAACTACCATGTACTTAACCCATCTACCTGCTTTTGCACATATCTAAATGTCCCCACATTTCTTGCTAACTAAAATCCTTCCCAGTTGTCCACTCTTTTGTGATGATGTCTTTCCTGGATCCATTCCTTTCCCTCTAGCTTTCCTTTATTGTGCTTCAATTGTGCATGTTTATCACTTTTGTAATTCACATTTATCACTTGCACACTCATCTATCACTTCTGTGTAATGGGTTCATTCTTTCTCACTCCTCTATGGGGTATGAGTTTTCAAAGGAAGAAATTATGTCCTATGTCATCTTGCTACAGCAATTTCTAGCAGGTAATTTGGCTCAGCATGGATATTTCAGGAGTGTTCTTAGTGAAAAAAAATATACATCCTGAATGTAAAAAGCATTCAGTGAAGAACTATTTCGCCAGAGTGCTAAATAAAAAATCAAGTCATTTAGTACCTCATGATCTGAAGCACAAAAAAACAACAATTTTATGAAGGTAAATCAGTCACTATTCTTAGCATTTGACATATGCCGACATTCAATCTTTTGTGGTAGACCCTCTCAGGTTTCTCGCTATGCAGATGAGTAAAATGAGACTTAGAGATGGTGAGTAGCTTCTCTGAGGTCACATAGATGCTTAGGGACTTACATATAGATAATGTGTTGCTCTTAGGACAAGAACCAGAACCCTGTACCCTCCTGTCTATTCCAGTTTCAGCTTCCTCATCTCTTACCCTGTTTATTCTGTCTCTGCCTTCTGGTCTTTTTAGGCCTGATCCTGCTGCTTCACACCACAGGGACCTTTCTACCTGCTGCTCCCTGTCTCTGAAAGATTATTCCCTGCATGCTTTCTGCATGCTGTCCATCTTTCAGGTCACAAATCACAAAGCTTTTACTGCCCAGGCAAAACTTTTCTGTTCTTCCTGATCACAATGAGCAAGTGAAACCCATCCCAGGGGTCAGGGACACCAATAAATACAATATTTGTTGAATGAGAAGTGAATGGAAAGTCTTTGATATTCTTCCTTAGAGCTCAATGATACAAGCAGGCAGTAAAGAGTATATGATTTGAAGGATTCAGGGAAGGTACCCCGGATTTATATAGATAGAGAGGCCTCGTACACCTGTCTCTTATTATCGCATAACCTGGCACAATCTTGGTGACCATTGGGACTTTAGTGGCTTCTTGGCATGCAGAAGGTCACTGAAAAGTAGTCAAGAGACCAGTGATCTAGTGCCCATATCTATCTTCTAGAAGGGGAAACAGAGTTTCAAGACAGAGAAACTCAACTTCTCCCATCACATACGTCACATACATGTATATTGCTCACACCACATAGGGACAAAAATGAAGTGACTTCTAAGTCCAGCACTGGCAGGATTTGTGTCAAGTAGAAGATACACTGAGATTCTCGATCAGAAACCAGCCTTGGTGACCCAGGAAGGGGGGACAGACAACGCCAGGGTAGGAAGGGGAGGGAGGACAAGGCATTGGGGTCCAGGGGTTCTGTCAGGTACCTTTTCTGAGATCTAAACATTTCTTCCCACAGAGGTACGGGCAGCACTTCATCTTATCCGGGCAATGACTATGCCTCGTGCACTGATCTATTTCTTCGACTTCACATCTTACTCTCATTCTGGGACAGGACTCTAAGGAAAGAGAAGCATTCTTCCTTCAGACATTAAAGGGGCCACTGTTCTTCCTTCCCCCAAAGATGTGAAGTTGGAGGAGCTTGTTTTCCCTCCACCTGTGCCCAGAAGGTAGTAACAAGGGTGTCAGGAGTCTTATGACACTAACCACATCCCCCAGCCACTCACCACCTAATCCCTAAATACACCCCTCCCCCCACCCCTATCACCTGTAAGCTTCCCAGAGAAGGACAAGCTTCTCTAAGACTCTTCTGGTCACTGGGTCTTGCTGGCTTGGAGGTTTCCCCAGGAGGCACTGCTCTGAACACTAATGCAACAAGTTTGAAAAGCTGCCTAGGACAAAATAGTAATAATGATCAATATGGATAAAGAGCTTACTATGAACCCGGACAGTTCTCCTTAATCCTCATTACACATCTATGATTCAGTCTTGTTAATATCCATGTCTAATAAACAGAGGAGCCTGAAGCAAAGTGCAATTATCTGAATGTGTCGAGGTCACACAGGTTATCAAAGAGTGGGACTCAAAATTGAACCTATGATGCATGGCTCTTGCGTGCTCACTTTCAACTACGTCCTTTAAAATGTTCAGTACATTTTACGTATTTTTGGTAAATACAGAGTTTTCCTATTTCCGTACTCCAAGCGTTCGAAAGACCTTTTTTTTATCCCTCAAAGTCAAGGACCATCTGAGGATGGCTTGTCCTTAAGAGAATGTCCCTTTGGCTATACAGATCCCAAAGTCCATTTTCATGAGTTTCTAGATCCAAGCACCTCCAGGAAGAATTCCTTGGAACAGTGACAGATATTCAGTTGCTACAGACTTAGATTCCTGTGTTCACCAAGGTTGTCTTACCAGGAGGAAGAGAGCTAAAATAATGATTCCACATCTCCTCTCACCCACCCAAGGTCAGAGGAAGCAGTGAAACTCTTCTTTGCTCCTTCCTCCCCATCAAGTTATCTCTCTCTATTGCAAACACCATGTGCCCATTACTTACTGAAAATGAGCCCTTCAACCAGGGTAGGTTCCTGGACATCCCTCAGGAGGACAAATGATATCAGGAATGACAGAAGTCCCAAGAATCCCATTTTACAAATCACTGGTCTGGCTGGTGGCATGAAAACTAGGCACCACTGCTCAGCACCTCCAGCTTCTGAACTTTGGCCACCCAGGTCTAGGAGACAAGCCAGCAACATTCCTCTGCTGGGGAGCACCAAGGCCCATGGCCATCAGTAGGACCATCTGGCACCTGCAGTACTGACCTGGGGGAGGGGCTTTTGATAGGCTGCTTCTCCACAACCTGGGGCTCCCTGTTCCTCTGGTCTTCAGGGGAGAAGGTCACACTTGTTCTGGGTATTCAGATTACTTTAGAGAAGGGATTTTCAACTCCAGAATCCTTTTCCAGAGAGAAAGTTTGAAGATTAAGAGTATCCCTGTTAAATGGGGTCATATCAACTTAAAAAGCTTCTGCACAACAAAAGAAACAAGTGATAGAGTAAAAAGACAATGTAAAGAATAGGAAAAAATTTACCAGTGATTCCTCAGATAGAGGACTCATATCTAGAATATAAAAGACACTGAAAAAATTAGACTTTTAAAATAAAAAACTCACTCAAAAATGGGCAAACGCAATGAATAGACAGTTCCCAGAAGTATTACAAATAGCCAATAAATACATGAAGAAATGCTCAACCTCACTGGCCTTTAGAGAAATGCAAAACCAAACAATACAGATCTCTTCTCACCCCAGAAAGAATGGCCATCGTCAAGAAATCAAATGCTAACAAACTCTAGAAAGACTGCAGGGAAAAAGGAACACTTCTACACTTTTGATGGGAATGCAAACCAGTACAACTGCTATGGAAATCAGTATGGAGATTTCTCAGATACCTGAAACTAGAAATTCTATTTCACCCAGCTATTCCTCCTCTAGGTATCTTCCAAAAGAGTTAAAGACGTAGGGCCTGGGGATTTAGCTCAGCGGCTTAAGCACCTGCCTTGCAAGCAGGCGGTCGTGAGTCCGATCCCTGGTACCGATAAAAAAGAAAAAGACAAAAAAAAAAAAAAAATTTAAGAGTTAAAGACGTCATGTTACAGAGCTGTATGAATGTCCACATTTATAGCAGCACAACTCATAATCTTAAATCTTGGAAGCAGCTATATGAACACCAACAGATGAATGGATTAGATAAACATGGTGTTTAAGCACCGTGGAGCACTCTCTGCCATGAAAAAAGAAAAGGCCTGAGTAAGTTGTAGGAAAACAGATCTATCTTGAGACCATAATATTAAGTGAAATGAAACACACCAGCTTAAATATCAGATGGTTTCTCTTCTATGAGAAACTCAGAGTTAAAACAAAGAGTAAAATAAAATGTAAATAATAGGAAATAGGGAGGCAGATTGCTGTCAGAGGGGATCAAAAGATGTGGGAAGGGGGAAGGAAAGGAGGGAAGGGATGGAAAGAAAGGAACCGAGGTGTGCTATGTGCATACACCAACTCCACACAAGGAATGTAGACACTGTGTGCTGTAAATATATACAAAGAAGAAAGGAGAAGGATCCACGGATGGGTGGAAGGGAGAGGGAGGGGAAGAAAAGTGGATGAAAAAAAGAATTACACTGTGTTACGTACCTGTGCCAGCTCTCAGAGGAATGTAACCATTATGTACCGCACATGTGCCCTGATAAACTAAACCGAAGCAAATAAGAGTATCCTGTTCTTTTCTTCTTGAATTTACCTTTCTCCTGGCATGTCTGTTTTTCTATTTTGTTTTTTTTTTTTTTTTTGCTGTTTTTTCTCTCCTCTTCATGCTTCTCTATATCTTTTACCCTGTAGATTCTCTCTCTCTCTCTCTCTCTCTCTCTCTCTCTCTCTCTCTCTCTCTCTCTCTGTCTCTCTCTCTCTCTGTCTCTGTCTCTCTCTCTCTCTCTCTCTCTCTCTCTCTCTCTCTCTCTCTCTCTCTCTCTCTCTCTCTCTCCTGTTCTTTTATCTTTCTCCTGCCCTCTTTGGGCCACCCCTTTTTTTGCCATTGTCAAAGGGAAATTTAGGATAATTAGTGGGGCATGGAAGGAAACCAATTGAGTCCATGTTGAATCGAACCTTCAGAGAGTGTTTACGCAGGTCACACTACTTTGAAAGCAGGAAAGATAACTAGATTTGAGAGCCTCTATTTTCAGGCACAGTTTAGAATAGGCACCACAGTAGTGAAATAATCTCAGTTATATCTTCAAACCAGCTGCATGAGAGGACTTGAAAATTTTCCTTGAATTGTTTCACCCATTTAAGTCTTAAAACATAGTGACAGAGTAGATGTAACATCAGTGTGAGTTAATCGAGCCATGCAGGGAACAGACCGTGGTAGGAACAGCTACGTCACCTTCTAAGATGCTCTCCACTCACTTCAATTACACCTGAAGCTGCAAAAGATAATTCCAGAGGACACTTTTAAACCTGTTTTTTAAAAGCTAAGATAGAATTTATATCACATCACATCAGCCATTTTAAGGTAAATAATTCACTGACATTTTTAGCACATTCGCCAGGTTGTTGTAACCACCACAGCTATAAATTCTAAAACATTTCTTATCCTTCCAGATAAAAACCCCGCACCCATCAGCAGTCACTCTCTAGCTTCCTTCCTCCTACTTCAGCTCCACACAGCCAGTAATTGTATTATCTGCATCTCTAGATTTACCTGTTCTGAACAGTTTATGTAAATAGCGTCATATAGTACAGTACGTGCCCATTTATGCCTGGCTTCTTTCATTTAGCATCATGTTAGCAGCATAACATGTGTCAGTTGAGTAAATCTAGGGAACCTTGCAAGCCACGCCCCCCGCCCCGACACTAGTGGCAGGGTCCTCCCTTCTCTACTGTGAGGTTTCTCTGGCTCTCTGGGAACTTTCTCAGATTACACGTGGAACAGTCTGGTAGAGTGAGGAGTTTAATGCCCCAGACATCCAGTGGAAGGGGATGCATTGTATCAATACTTCAGCTTCCTTGTCACTGAAATCAGATAAAATCTTGGAGGACTGTTTGACATGGTTCACATGGCTCCTTTGAGGGTGACCAGCAAGACTGCGCTGCAGTTTCTCACACTGATAATTCCTAATTGACTCCTTTCCCTTCCTGGAATCACTTACCCACTCCCTGCCATGTGCTTCTTGGGGTGTCTCCCATATAAACTACTTGAACCCAGGATCCTGTCCCAAGGTCAGTTTATAGTTCATCCAAACTAAAGCAACATTCATGGACCCCTGCCTCAAGAGCTTCACCGTGTTTTAAAGAAACAGAGATGTTTCTCATATAAGATGTTTAATAACATCTCTAGAGTGCTCAACTCTCAAAGTTCAAATTGCCCTCATTCTACTGAATGGTGTCGCTGAAAGCATCAATAATTCCTATTTTCTGCAAAGTATAATATATGAAACAGAAATGAATTACTCAGCCCTGAAGTCATAATACTAAATCAAGCAGTTTATTGAAAAAAAAATAGGAGCTTCAGAGGGATAACCAAGGAACTCTGGAAGATGGAGATGCCAGGGTGAGCATACACAGAGATGAGATCCAAACAGAAGATACCATGCATGAAAAGAGGTGGGCGTGGAGGAAAGGGAGGCAGGTCCTAGGGTTCACTGTTGAGAAAAGCCGAACTCTTCTTGGAGCGCTGGGACTGGGACAGGGGACGCCCACTTGGAGCCTCAGTCAGATGCATGCAGAGCCTGGAGCAGGAGCCCAATCCCAGAGGTTGTTTCACTGTGTCCTTATCCTTGAGCGAAGTGACTCTGTTGAGGGTGGAGGTACAAGATTAAACCAGCTTTTGAAGTTATGTTTATACATATTTTTGTAGGATGAGATTTAAAGTGGGTTTGTGTAGGGGGGCTGTGAGGTTCTTTGAAGGAAAACTGAGTGAGGCTGGATTGCTACAAAAGAGCTGTGACAAGGAATTTGATGACCTGGAGTAGTTGATTGGCCACCGTTCCCAGTACAAGGCTGGACATTCTGGGGGGTCTCTGAGATTTTGTCACTTTTGCATCCTTACTCCACCCTCCTTGTTAGCCTTGCTTCATCTCCACATCCCTTCCCAACCTCAGTTCCCAAAAAGTCACTGTCTCCCTTCTGCAAAGCAAATTCTTACTTCCTGGTTCAAGCTGGTGCTGTAGCTGTGGATCAGCCCAGGAAATGGCTACCCTGGAATGGACCAGCCAAGACCCAAATCTCTTTAGCATGGTTCTGGTTAACATAGAAGACTGGGGCCCCAAGACTTACTTTTCTTTTGCAGAAGTTCTCGCACATGGATTCAGTTTGGAAGTTGTTATTGTTTCCCTGGCAACCACCATAGATGAACATGTCACAGGTATTATTTTTCTCATTATACCACCACCGACGGAAAAAGGCCATGCAGAAACCCGTTTCTTTTGGCAGACTGCATACATCTGCAGAAAGACCACAGGGCTGAGAGTTCAGTGTTTACTCCAGAGCAAAAAGCTTTTAATGTTATCTCTAGAAACCAGTCTAAACGACCTGGAACAGGCTTTCTTTCCCTTTCACACTGCAGGAGCCAGATCCCTGAACATACGCAGGTATTTGCAAGGAGACACTCACCCATAACAGGTGTCTGCATACCTGGAAATTGGCTTGTTGCTGCATAACTTGCTAAGGCGCTATCATATTTAAGTGGGTGGGTCCCTAATCCAGTATGACTAGCGTCTTTATGAAAAGGGCAGATTTGGAAAGACACACATGCAGGGAGAATGCCACATGAGCATGAAGGCAGAGATAAGAGTGATGCATCTACAATCCAAGAAACAGCAAAGATTGTTAACTGTCCACCAGAAGTTAATAGAGAGGTGTGGAACAGGTTTCTCCCTCATAATCCTGAGAAGGAATGAACTCTGCTACACATTAATTTCAGACTTTGAGCCAGGGGAACTGTAGGACAACACATTAGTTTTAAACCACCAAGCCATAGTACTTTGTTCTAGCAACCTTAAAAAACCAATGTGTGTCCCAGTTAAAATAAGATCAGTGAAGTCTCTGCAGCTAAACAATTAAGTCTTGTTGGTTTCGGCCTTCTAATAGCTCACCTCTCTGCCAGTCCCTTTAATTTTAGTCTCAGCATCTCACACCTGGGCTGTTGAATTAGCACCTAATTGATCCTCCTGCTCCAGTGTTGGCCCCTCTAATCCATCCATCATGCAGTGCCCTAGGGAGGAGATCCTGATGCATCTGAAAAGAAGCCAATCATGCTACTCTACTGATAATACCTACCTTAGCTCCATGGCAAAGTTCTCCCGTGACCCACAAGGCCCTTCATCCTCTGGCTCCTACTCATGTCTGTAGCCTCATGTCTTTGAAGTTTCATGCTCTGGAAAAGCTGACCACATCATGTGATCACACGCCTCCATACCTTTGCACTGCCATGTACCCACTATTGCTCAGTTCATTAGTGACCCTCCTGTTCTGCCTTTAAAATCTTTTTCAGACTATCAACTCCTCCATGATGTGTTTCCTGACTCCATTCTACATCCAATACCACTAAATATGCCTGAATCAACCCTGCATTTCCCTGTCTTGCTTCTTAACCCTGTGCGTGCACGGACCTTTTTTGTCTATCTTTGATCTCATTTTCTAGTTATCTCTAGCAAGGAGTGATTGCATTTGATTTTATATTGACTTGTCACCATAGTCTTATGGTGAGGGTAAACAAAAGATATCCTAATCTGAACTGAAGAAATCATTCCCTTAACGCCTACTATGAACTAAAGGCTTTAACAGATGAAGAAGAGGCATGGTCTCTGCTATTTAGAAGCTCCACGACAAGAAAGACAAATGAAGTTGATAGGTAATCAGGTGGCTACTATGTTTCAAACATCGCTCAAAGTACTTCATGAACACCAATTTATTTGGTCCTCAAATCTTTGGCACTGATTACTTTATTCTCTGAAGAAAGTAAAGCACAGCAAAGGAAATTTGTAAATTTGTTCAAGATAAAACAGCTGGCAAAAACTGAAGCTCAAGTTTGAACTCAGGAAGTCTGGGCTCAGAATCCCTCACCTGCAGGCATACAAATGGCCCATGAGCCTCTTGCCTGCCCACTCTCCTCCTTTGACAGATCCTGGGTGTCTACCTCGTAGTTACCTTTCAGACATCCCATTCTTCCTTATCCCCAGGTAAAATTAAATTAAAACTACCACCTTACTTCATCGTAGAGTGTCATTGCTCCTGTTTCCCTGTCATACTCTGCAGGTGAGTATAAATTTGATTGTTTCACTTCCCCCAATTTGGTGGATCTCTACGATTCCAGGATCAGTGTGAGGCTCTCTACTGTGGCCCACTGTGTTTGATGCTTTCCGGTCTAGGCTATTTCTCCTCGTACCAAGCCTCGCTCCCCTCTGTGTTCTGGCCTCACTACTTGGAACCTTTGTGTATGTTGTTCCCACCCTCTTTTTGTCTTAAACATTCCCCTTCATTCTGAATTCCACTCCAGACTTGCTTTCTAGAGATGCTTTTTCCACCTTCCCATACCACAGTGTGCAGGTCAAGTCCTAACGTGGATGCTATCATTTGGATATGGTTTCAGTGTGTCACCCAGCTGAGGCTCACACTGGGAGGTTTTGGCCCCAGGGTTGTAGTATCCAGAGGTGGCAGTGCCTTTAAGAGCTGATACCTAGTGACAAACCCTTAGGTCAGCTTAGCTATGCCCTCAGGAAGGACTTTGGGACTTCAATTTCCCTTTCAGCTTCTGTGGACTGTGATCTCCCCCTCCCCATACAATCCACCAACTGCCATGGGGTACTTGCCAGAGACCATACCATAGTATTTAGACTCAGTCCTCCAAAACTCTCAGTTAAATAAAACTCTTTTCTTTACAAAATTAGCCTTCCTCTGGTATTGCAATACAGAGATGCAAAATAGATTAATATAATGGGTCTCAGAGGCACAAATAAATAGTTATCAAATGAATGCAGAATTTTTGAGTCTTTTTGGAACCCAGATAGATGAGTATGGAGTTAAGACCACAGCAGCAAAGGACACTTTTCTATTCTGGAGTGGTCAAAGGAGCTTTTCCTGACAGAAAGTTGAATCTGGATAGTCAGGGAGGAAGCAGCTCAAGAGCAGAAAGCCAGGAAAGATGATTGCTTGATCTATCACCTGCAGCCAGCAATGTTGGTATATGTTAGGACAATAATGACCACCGGGCTGACAGGAAACCATCAGAGTGAAAAGTAGTCAAGAAACCATCCACTTCAATCCTACTTTTCTACCCATCATTTGTTTGGTAAAACTGGGACCCGGCCGTTACCCAAGGGATAAGAACATTACTCATGTGACACACCATGTTAGGGGCAGAGGTCTCCCAAATCCAGCAATCTTGCCCAAGACCAGCCCTGAGTGACCCAGGGATCAGTGCTACCCTGGTGGGCAGAATCAGAGGGCCTGAGCAGCGAGGCTGTGTTGTGGAGGCTCAGAATATTACCTTCTTGGAGGTCGAAACATTTTCTTCCACAGCTGAAGACACAGCACTTCTGATTGTCCAGGCACTCACTGTCCCTGGTGCACTGGTCCCTTTCTCTGAATTCACATTTTTCCCGGATTCTGGGGCATTTGCCTAAGGAAGAAAGAGTCTTACAGTCATGAGCCTTGAAGGGAAGATGTCCATCCTTTTCTAGACTCAATCCCAGTGAGTCATGGAGGTTTCTGAACATGTTATTCACCTCTTGAACTTTTCCTACAATGCCCTCTTATAATGCCCACACCATCTCCCCTCCCACACACTCTCACTCTCAACCTTCTTAGGCCACCCCTTGACCCACTTGCAGCCTTGGCCCCTCTGGGGTAAAATTTCAATACCTCTAGTGACATTTGGTCTGGATAAATCTTTGCTGGGAGCAGACACTGCCATGCACCATGCACTGCACCATGGGACACCGAGCAGCATCCCTCCCCTTTAACCCTTGATAAACCAGTGGCATTCCCCTCCCCTAAAGACAATAAAAATGTCTTCAGTCATTGCAAATGCCCTCTGAGGTAAATTGCTCACTGCTCAGTCACTGGTGGGGGCTGATACGGTTCTCTTGGCCTTGCCAGTGAGCCAGGGTTTGTGAGGTCCTCCAGGAGGGGACATTATACAGTGATCCTTAGTGTATTAGTCAGTTCAGGTTCTGAATTCTCACACTGGTCTTGCACTTGCCCTCTCTGAAATATGGTTTCTTCATTTGTAAAATCATTTTGGCCCTACAGATTTGTGAGGAAAAAAATGAGACAAAGGCCATAGAACTCTGGTCATAATAACTGAGGCACAGTTGTGTTAACCAGCATTTGTTAAGTACGTACTGTAAGCCATGCATTATCTCACTTAATTTCCATCACAGATCTATGAAGTAAATTCTATTAATAGCTCTAATTTTACAGATGAGGAACCTGGAACACATAGAATTTAAATAATTTCCCTATGGTGCATGGCCAGCAGGAGTCAAACCACTGAGTCTGACTCAGAACCCTGTTTATTTTTTTTAAAACTTTACTCAGAAATCTCTATTTTCTGAGCACCCAACAAATGCTAAAAACTATCGCTTGTAGGCAAGCCTGGTGATACAGGCCTGAAATCCCAGCATTCTGGGAGGCTGAGGTAGGAGAATTATAAGTTCAAGTCCAGCCTGGGCAATTTAGTGACTTTCTGAGACCCTGTCTCAAAATACAAACTAAAAATGGGTTAGAGATTTAGCCCTGAAAAGGCCCTGGGTTTAATCTCCAGTATCATAAAAAGTTGTTATTGTTATCATTATTACTATATAGCAATGAATTATTAGTGTCTTGCATTTTAAAAGACTAATTGAGATTAGCTTTATTCCAAAGTCAAGAAAGCCCTGGTGATACAGAGGCTCTTCATAGGGCTACATTTGAAAGAACCAGAAGCTAAACATAATGTCACAAGAAAGGAGTCTGTCTTTCTGGTGGGTTGCCAGGAAGAACCCTTAGTCTTCCCAGATTTCAATAGATTTCCCCTTATAAATGCTAAATTCTGTGAATTCTTCACCTCCTCAAAGAAGAGCCTACACTCAAAGAGGCTGAGAGAAAGGATTGCCCAGGTATGGATTTCTAAATCCACAGAATGGATCTGACTTCCTCTCTCCCAGCCCAAGGCAAGGGCTAAGATGGAGGAAAGTGACTCAGATTTGTGGAATTGTTCTTTGTTCCTTTCCTCCTAGCAAACTTCCTTCTTGTAGGCAAGAGTGAAAGGTCAGTACTTACGGGAAGGGGGTCGGTGGTCAGTTTCTTGGACATTCACAAAGAGGATGAATAGCATGAAGATGGTCAGAGCACCAACAGATTCCATTCCAAGGGGAGCTGGCCTGTCTGGCCGTTCCAGAACATGGAAATGTCTGGCTGCTTTGACCCAGCCTCTTCCTTCAGTAGCCAGAACCTCGGATATGAGAACGGGCAAAAAGCCAGCCACCCCCTTTCTTGGAGGGAACACCACATTCCTGAGTTCACAAATCAGACTACCTAGCATCCACAGCCCACACCTCAGGGAGGAGGATCTCTCTAGGACAATCAGTAATCCGCTGGCTGCACTGGGCCAGGCCTCCTGGTCACATGGGAAGGGAGAAAAGTTTCACACTTTCCAGGCTCCCTTATGTGTGACTGCCTCTCTCTCAGGTCTGCATCTTGATAACTTAGAGAGTTGTGAGATGTCTGTCTCATTCATTTTCCATTTTCCACGCACAAAAACTAGCACGCAGCTTTCGCTTGTCTCTGACAGCATCTCAATTAATCTCTTGGTATCTCTGTTTGTTTGGCCTCACTGTGCCTTTATTTTTTTCTCCTTGCCTGTAGGTCTCCCACAGTCCCCGTGTTCCTTTTCCCTCTCCCACGGTTTCTTCCCACTGTTGTCCCTTTTATCTTCTCTTTGAGTCACTCAGTTCCTTGACTGAAGCCAAAGAGTAAAGAGGTTGCCACAGAGTAGGGTGTTGGAAGAAATCAGGCCGATAGCAGAGCCTTCGGATAGTGTGTGCTACAATGTGGTTCAAGGGCAGGAGAGTATGTAAGCGCTAGCATGCTGGGAACCTCTACCATCTGATACCAGCTCCTTATTGTCTAAGGAGAAACTACAGGGAAGAAACCTGTCTCAAAGACTGCGGCCTAGTCAACTTCAAATCACAGCGACGTTGCTGGATTCTAGCTGGGCTAATAGAAAGGGGCTGCAGGACTTGGGCAGCTTTCTTACAGCCACAAATACAAACACCAGCCCCTCGGTGCTGGTACAGGGCAAGACACTCTCTCTTCAAAGAGTAAATTTCAGCTTAGAGTTCCCATTTTCTTTCGTGTTGCTTTATGGTGCTCCTGGACACACTCTAAATTCTTTTAAATGACAGATAGAAGCTAGACAAAGCCAGCCTGTCATCAGTGAGTAGCTAAGTGATTGAAATATAAGGTGAATGTTTACATCTTTTGAAATGATTATAATAAAAGCTACATTACTGTTAATCCCTCTCAGAATACTTTACTTCAAACACATTTATCCTATCATTCTTACCACTTTCTGAAGCAGTTATGAAAGTCCCCTTTCATGAGTGTCTTTACTCCTCGGTATGATAAAAATACAGTGAATTGCTGCCACGTGTGATCCAACAGACAGGCAGGCTTATAAAAACACCACACTGGATCCTCACCCATCTGCTCCACTGGATCCGCAACTGTGGGGCTTCTAGCTCTTTTCCAAAGTCAGAAATGACAATGAAAGCTAAATGTTTTGAGTTGATGCAAGACATCAAGGCAGCCATGACAACACAAGGGAAAACACAAATGAGGACTTCCAGGACGGCTTCAGGAAACAGCAAGGAAAATAGGGTAAGTGAATTCCATGTGAGGGAAAGTATTCTGAGGAGGATTAATGGCAATACATCTCTTACTGTACTAAAATTTTAAAATATAAACATTAACCATATTTTTCAATTATACTTTGTATATGGTACCACAATTTAGGATCAGAGACAAAGCCCCAGAATCTCATCTCATCAATGGGGAATAGCCCACAGAATCTAGTGAACAGAATTTCTAAAGGATAGCCAAGATGTCCTAAGCAAGCCTGTCCTTCTTCATCTACTTCTATATTCTCCTAAATTCAGTCCAGGAAAGAGTGAAAACCTGGAATGTCTAGGCGGAAGTGCTCTGAGGAACTACCAAATGTCAAGACTTTATTTTATAGACAGGGATCATAAGGCTCAGAGAAGTAGGAGCACTGACTAAATGTCGCCCAGCATCAGCAATAAAAGGGAGCTGGGCGTCTAAATTCTTGCCAGAGGCCATTAAGGGATCTTTTAATTGGCACAGATATAACAGTTTATTGTGGATTGGAAGATAGAGAGGGGTTCTTGAGTCCAAAGGAAATGAAGGACACGTCTTTCACACCAAGGCTGAAGATTCAGGTGATCCATTGACAAATGGTTTCAGGGCTTCCAATTAAAGCTGCATTCTTCTCTAATGTTTCTTGAAAATAAACTAAAATGCTATCTAGTTTTTCTGTCACATGGGTCTTGTCTAATTTCCAGACTTATTTCTGTGAGTCTCACTATCTAAGAAGGCAGACAGTGTCTTTGAGGCCTCAGAAGAATCATGATTTTGTCCCTTTTTAATATCTAATTTCTTGGAGAAAGCTAGATAAGGACCCACCTATGTCTCTATTTTCTTTATCTACTCTCATTGAAGGTCATGGTCCTTCCTCTGTCTCAGGCCTACTTCCGTTTAGAACAAGTTATGTACTGAGAATGAGGTTCCAAAGAAAACCAAGACATACTAGTTTGTGCCTCTAAATGCCTGCCTGCTTATTAGACCAAGACCTGTTACATGGGCTGATTTCCTGCCATTGGCTTTTTGTGTTGATCCAAGTGCTTATAACTGAATTGATGGATTACATATTTATTATCCCAAATAGATTCTGAAACCCATTAAACATATCTAGAAGCTAGTGCTCAGGACATGAAAAGGCCCAAAATAAATACTATATGCTGCTGGATGAGCAAGGTAGATGGAGGGATTGGTGGGCGTGTGGATAGATGAGCAGATATATGAATGGATAGGTGGCTGGTAGAGTGATGAATGGTTGGATGACCAGAAAGAGGTGAGGCAAGCATGGATGCTTGTGTGCATGAATGCATGGATTACCGATAGCTAGCTGAATGACAAGATGAAGTACATTGGGTTGAATATAGTGTGCCAGTTTTCTGTTGCTGTGAAAAATACCAGAGATACTCAGCTTATAAGGAAGAAAGTTTTATTTTGTTTCATGGTTTCAGTAATTTCAGCTCATTGTTACTTTGTCCCATTGTTTTGAGTATGTGGCCAAGCAAAACATCGTGGCAGAGTGCACATGGTGAACCAAAACTAGTTTCTTCATTATGTCTAAGAAAGAGAGAGAAGAGGCTATAGTCAATATACTCTTCAAGGGCACACCCCAATGACCTACTTCCTCTAATTCCCAAAATTTCCACCATCTCCCAATAACCCTACCAGCTGGGGATATTTAAGATTCAAACACTAATGGAGAATGATGGGATGCACAGGTCTATTGATGGAAGCTGTTTTGATTGGACAGTGGATACCTGGGATGGTGGGTGAATGGAGAAGAGATGAACGGAGAAATGATGGATAAGTATGCTGATATGTGGGGAAGACTGTGTCATGAAAGACAGAAAGGCAAATAATGTAATATGTTGGTGGATTAAAGGTTATACAAAGTAGAAAACTGATAAGAAAGTAAGTATATCAATAAGAGAGTGAATGGACCATGGGCAAACAGGTAAGTTGAAAGATACGTCAGCAGAGGAGCAGGCAAATAGAGATTGAGTACCTTCAGCTGATGGGTAGACAAGTGTCTAGAAATATGGTTGTATGAATTAAAATATTAATTAAGTTAAAGATATAAAAACTGTGTAGAGAATAATTTCTACTGCTACACAATACTATATTTAAAAATTTAGAGAAAATTGATCAATTTTAGGAAATCAGAAAAGACCAAAATTCACAGAGGAAGAGGTAGTGAACTTACACAGACTATAAAGTGAAATATTTATCCTGCACACAAACAACAAACTCCCTGAGAGAGACATTATGGAAACAACACCCTTCACAATAGCATCCAAAACAATGAAATACTTAGGAATCAACCTAACAAAGGATAGAAAAAACCTGTATGTTAAAAACTATAGTACTCTAAAAAACGAGATTCAAAAGGATGTCAGAAGATGGAAGTATATTCCTTGCTCTTGGTTAGGAAGAACAAACATTGTGAAAATGGCCATACTCCCAAAACTGCTTTACAGATTTAATGCAATCCCAATCAAAATACCATTAACATACCTTACATATTTAGAAAACAACATTCCTAAAATTCATTTGGAAACAGAAGAAACCTAGAATAGCAAAGGCAATCCTGGGCAACAAAGGCAAGGCAGGGGGCATCATAATCCCTTACTTGAAATTATGCTACAAAGCTACAGTGATAAAATCAACATGGTACTGGCAAAAAAAAAAAATCACACCTGAGGATCAACAGAACAGATTAGAAGATGCAGACATAATTACAAAGACACTCAGCCACCTTATATTTGACAAAGGGGCTAAACATGTTCACTGGAAGAAAGAACATGTTTAGCTCTTTAATAAATGGTGCTGGAAAAACAGGTTTTCCACATGTCAAAGACTGAAACTAGATCTATGTTTATCACCACGTGTTAAACTAAAGTCAAAATGGATCAAATATATAAATATTAAAATAGAAACACTAAATGTACTGGAAAACAAGGTAGGTAGAAATCTTGAAGACATAAGGGTAGGCAAATAGTTCATGAACAAAATGCAAATCACACATCAAGTACTTCAAAGAATCAACAACTGGGATCTCATCTTATCAACAAGTATTTGCACTTCAAAAGAAATCACCCACAGAGTGAAAAGAAAACTCACGGAATGGGAAAGAATTTTAGACATCAGCCCCTAAGACAAAAGACATATCTAGAACATATAAATAATTGAAAAGCATCAGGCCCCCCAACTTCAAAGACCCAATCCAAAAATAGACATCCATGATCAACATGCACTTCTCAGATGAAGAAATACAAATTACAAAAAATACATGAAGAAATATTCAACATCAGAGAAATGCAAATTAAGACAGCATTGAGATTCCATCTCACTCCAGAGAGAATGGCTGCCATCAAGAAATCAACCAATAACAAATTGGGGAGGCTGGGGGAGAGGGAACACTTCTCCACTGCTGGTAGGAGTATAGACTGGTGCAGCCCCTGTGGAAATCAGTGTGGAGATTCCTCAAAAACCTAAGATTGGATGTCCCATTCAATCCAGCTATTCCCCTTCTGCGCATTTTCCCAGAAAAATTGAAAACATTATGCCACAGTGATATATGTGCACCTACGTTTATAGCAGCGCAATTTGTGATAGCTAAATCTTGGAAACAATCAAAATGCCCATCAACTACAGAATGGATGAAAAAGATGTGGTATTTTTATAAAATGGAATATTACTCAGCTATCAAAATAATAATATTGAGGCTTTTATAGATAAATGGAGACAACTAGACATTACACTTATAAGTATCAAACTTGCATTTGCAAATATTGTATTGTCTCTCTAGTATAAAAAATAATAAAAAATAAGAAACTGAAAGAGTAATAAGATCCAAAATGTACAACAGATATTGTAATAATGAAAGGGAAAGAAATTGCTCAAAAGGAAAGAACAACTTGGGTAGGGGAAAGGAGAAAAGGAAGAAAGGAAAAGATTATATGTATATCGTTAAACATATATAAATATATATGTATGTAAATGTATGCAAGATAGATAACTATACTATTAATCTCTGTTAGTTTACCAAAAAGAACAGTTTATGCTGTGATTGTATGATTGATCATTTTTGTGCCTAGATCTTATAACCTGAACAACTGCTTCTAAAATAACAATATGCGACATATTAACTAGTGTTAATTTCCTACTGTTTTTTTGAAATCCTGCATCATTTTTATCTTTTTTGTTTTGCTTTTTAAAATAAAAAATGTTGGGGCTGGGGATTTAGCTCAGCGGCATAAGTACCGCAAGCAAGTGGTCGTGAGTTCAGTCCCCAGTACTGATAAAAAAAATCCAATATTAATCCTTCATAAAATAAAAAACGTTAAAAGGATGAAATATTTAAAAATTGCTGAAGTAAATAACTATAAAAGGAACCTGATTTAGATGCTTCAGAATGGAATTTTGTATAGACTTCAAAGAACAAAAATTTATGTATTATCTTATAATTTCAGATCATAGAAAAAGAAACTATCCCACTTAGTTTCTCATGCTAATTTTTAAAGTGTTATGACCCAAAGAACAACACTGACAAAAACATGGACTAATTTTTCTACTATACATGTTACAAATTCTAAATAAACTATTTACCAAAAGATCCATAGTGTATTAATAACAAATAGATGAAGGTTATCCTGAAAATCTAAGATGTTTAACATATGACATTTAATAATACGAGTTATTGTGTCAACAATAAGTCCCTATGTTACTAGACACTTAAAAGATACTTGATTGAATTTAGCATTCATTTTTAGGAGCAGTTAAGGAAATAACCAATGCAATAAAAATTATTCCAAATCCAACAATATATTTTTTGTTCATCAAGATCCATTGACTTTTAAATAAGAAACAAAACAGGAATTGATAGTATTGCCTTTGTTTTTAATTTTAATTTTTTGGTGTTGGGGTTGAAACCAGGGCCACACACATGCTAACCACATGCTTTACCACTGATGTATACTCCAGTGCTTATTGTCTTTATTTTCAACATTGTTACAGAAGTTCTAAAAAATAGAAAAAGATAAGGAAGCAGTTGAGTGGCTGGAAAAAAGAAGACTCAAATTTATTATCACTTACATTATATATAAAATCACAATAATCCCATTAATATTTGCATAATTAGAAAAATAATTTGGTAAGGTAGTTAAATATAACATACATAAAACTGACAGCTTTTTATGCCACTCAGTGACTTTTACGATAGTATTTTTCACTTACTATTTGACTCTAGGGTTGGACACATCTCAGCCCACAAGATGGGCAGCATTTCTTCGTAAGTGGACAATCAGCATCCTCCAGGCATCGGGGTTTTCTAATCCTGTGACAGTTCTTGACCTCAGGGCAAACTCCTGCTTTGACTTTATGAGGTAGAGTAAAACACTTGTCTTTTAAATAATTGAGACAGATTTGGGGAGTCTTGGGAAACTCAAACAGAGCCTTATTCTGATTAAGCCTCTTTCCTTTCCCTATAGTAACAACAGAACCAAAGGAGCTTGAGTAGCAACTCTCCATGGCTAACAAATTAAGGAGTATCAACAAACAAACAAACAACCACCTCTTCCATCCCAGATACAGAAACTCAACAGGATTCCTGCCTGCCACTACAGAATCATGGATTGGGATTATATAACCCCAGAACACCAGAGGTAGAAGGGTATTAGAGAACACCCAAAGTTTCCTTATCTGGTAAATTGTGGAAATTGAGGATCATCTGGGGAAACTACATTGCCCAAAACTACACAGACAGCCAGGCGAAGAGTTGCAGCCAGCTGAAAAGCCTTTAATCATGTCACATACTGTGCTGTACCTTACAGTGCTGACAAGTGCCTGGGACTGCGTAAGGGATTTATAACTCCAGCCCGAGAAGCTGGAGAGTTGTATTCTGTATGAAAACCATTTGCCAGTCGTCTTTTCACCATCATGTTATAGAATGTGAATTATTAGAGATATACCTAATTGCTATGAATTTGTGTTTATGAAACAGTAGACCTTGTCATTTTGCATGTCATTAAAGAATAGGATTCAGAACAAATAATTTTTCTTGGGGAAGAATGGAGTGATACCACACATAATTGGTTTTGAAGGACAGCATTATTACCCAAAGGTTAAGAAATCAACATTAGGGCACTGATTAGGCATTAAAAGAGGAAAGTTTCCCAAGATACCTCAAAGGTCAACCCAAGGGACAGCTGAGATTCAAATTATCTCCATCTGTCCATTCTATGGGACGCCCTCACGTCCCCGGCATTTGCCCAGTAGACACTGGAAAGCCATCCCTAGTCCTTACCTGTCCGGGCCTCGGCACAAACAAAGCCACAACTGCTTTCACAACATTTTTCCTTCTTAAAGCAATCGACGTCACTCTTACATGAAGGTGGACACTCTGATCGAGCATAGGAGGGGAAGAGTGGGCATTGTCCTTCCCTCACTAAAACAAGAGCAGACGTAAACTCCTTCAAACCCCGTCCCACTCCACCATCCTTCAAACAGATTTCCTTTCTGTTTACAGCTAGAATCTCTTGATGCAGTGTGACTCCCCCTACCCCATGCGTCTCCAGGAGACTGTGGTGGGGTAAAGTGTCTCACCGTATCCTGTGATACGGTGAGAAAAAATGCTGGACTTGCTGCCTGAAGTTCCAATGCAAAGTCCCAGGCCTGTCACTTAGAATGTGACTTCAGTTTTGTGCTGTATAAAATAGGGATAATTATGTGAAATATATGCAAATCACTGTAATCCATTTGACTGACTAATATAAGAGGCTGTTACAGGATTCTCCGTAGAAGAGTGACCGACTTGACTCATGTTTTGAAATATTCATTACGCTGATGATGCTGATAATGGACCATGAAAGGAAGGCAAAGATAGACGTGGGGAGGCCTTTGGTAGGCTGTTTTAGTAACCCAAGGGAGAAGATGGCAGCTTTCCACGGAAGAACAAACCCATCATCCTCACTCTCATCCCACCATATTTGCCATCACAGTGTCTACACTTACTCCTGGACTGCAGAGCTGGACTGCCTGTGTTTAGCCTTTGGTGAGTCCTCAGGGTGGTGTCAACAGGTTGATGTGCCGAGGAAACACCTAGCTCCCAGGTCCCACCGACTACAGAAATTTATTAACATTCTAAGTGCAACATCTCAAGTTTTTGACAGAACTTGATTAGGTAAACACCATTATTATCCCTCCAGTTGCTGCTATTGTTGTTTTCAGTAGGGGGGGGGGAATTTAAAAAGTCCAACTCCAAGGCTTTTATACTGTGCTGTATCCTCAACCTTTTTTTATTTTTTGAGTTTTGAGAAAGGGTCACACTGGCTCGATTTTGCAGTCCTCATCCCTCAGCATCCCAGAGTTCAGGCACTGCCACCACACCTGACTATTACGTCCATTCTATAGGGAAAATTGAAACTCCTGAAGAAAGGCAGCTGGCCCAAGATATCCCAGTTCCCGAATGGCAGAGCTACAGCTTGAACCAAGAAGGTTTAACCTCAAATGCTGAGATTATAACCATACTGTCTATTTCAAGTTAAATGAGGCCCTTAAACTAGCAGGAATACGAATCTTACCAACTGACAGGCAGGCCATCTGGCAGTCATCCTGGCTGAAGAAGTTATTGGCATTTCCATTGCAGCCACTGTATGTAAGGGGTTGGCATCGATATTGTTCAAGGTCAAAATACCAGCGATCCAAATTCTCCTGACAGTTTCCTGTTTTTAATGGTAACATGCAGGGTTCTGAGATCAAGAAGCAAAGAGATAACAAGAATGAAGATGAAAAGAGAGAGTCAGCCTTTGTCACAGTTCATGGTACTATTGTCCAAACCATTGAAAAAGCCAGTAAAAAAAGGCATAGCTTCTAATCCTAGCTCTACTACCATTTCATATTGTATAGCACCTCTGGGCATCCCTCTTTTCTTGCAAAGAGTATTACAAGAGGATTTGCAAAGACTTTGAAGATGGCTTTTCTTCTCCACTGATTTGAGCATCAATAAAAAAGGGCTTGTTCAGCAACTATGTCCAAAGCCCCTAACAGAGCACCCCGGTACAAAAAAAGCAGCCCTTGATGTCTGAAAACTCATCTGACACAGCTAAACCAGGTTGTTCCCCTGTTGAGCATAAAATCTTTCACAGAATGTCCACACTGCATAAGGCCACAGTAAGACTACGATAAAGTGAGACAAAAGCACGATGATAATGAAACTCAAAACTACCAAGAGCCTCCCCTTCCAGCTGATACCAGTGGCAGGTCTCTCTACCAATTTAGCTTCGCCTCACTCTGTACACTCTCTGTAAGTCAGATTCACTGAAACGCTGGGCTGTAGGATTGTTTTTTTTTTTTCTAACAGAGTATCTACTCTAAGACAAACCCCACGACTTCAGACCCTTTCCCAAATTACTCAAAGCTGAGTCCTTTAATGGATTCCAACAGCTTCATTCTGGGCTGCCTCACGGTTCTCTATGTGGAATATTCTGCCTCCATCATGGCAGAATGAGTCATAAGCTCAACCTGTCCACCTCTCAGGGCAGGTGTGTCCCTGAGAGCCTTTAGCTAAAGGACACTGACAATAGCTAGTTGTTGAATGAATAAATAAGTGAATGGATCCCTATAAAATGCACAGTTCCTTATACATATGAGATACCTAATACTTACTGTTATCAGAAAACCTTCTTAAGGACCAAGAGTACGGAAATGACTCCAGCCTCTCTCTAAGTTGACTGAGGTTTGATTTTAGCAACCACAATCATCTCTTGACACACAGTGAGAATGCAAAAAGCATTCATTTTTTGTGAGCGATTCAATGTTGGACCAAAGAAACTAGCATCCATATTATCTATTTTATATTCACTGAGCCTGACATAGGGTTTTTACTTGATCATGGAAAGTTAAATTAGAGAATAAAAACATCATGGGCTCTGGCCTCTGGGTCCTGCCATTCAAGAGAAATATTTAGGGGCCAGGGATTTAGCTCAGTGGCACAAATATCTGCCTTGCAAGTGCACAGTTGTCAGTTTGATCTCTGGTACAAAAAAAAAAAAGAGAGAAAGAAATATTCAGCCAAGGCTGGACAGAGAAAGAAGAGGTAAACCTCAGATGTCACCTCCATCCTCAGCCTGGTGCCTCTACCTTGGTATGGGTCCATGCATCTGTTCTCACAGGCGAAAAAGCAGCACTTCAGGGAATCACTGCAGTCATAATCCGTTTTGCACAAGCCCAGAAATTTAGTGCTACAGTTAAATCTGTTTTGGGGACACATTCCTGGTTTCCCTGCAAGAAAAAACAATGCCCAAACTCATATTTGGTTAGAGTTTCAGTCCCTCTCCCATGGCAAACCAGTGAAAATCTCTCCATCCTATCCTTTACCTTCAATTCTCAGCCCTTGCTCTGCTTATATTTAGCGGTCACATCATTCTCACCACTCATGGCCCACTTAGATGAATCTGAATCCAGAATTTGTGCCCAGATAAAAATTACTTGGATTCCACATCAAGGGGTTATGTAAGGACCAAGACCCCTATGTTAAATTAAAGAGCTTCTCTGTCTACTGGAAACCTAATATTTTGACACTTAAGTACTCTGCCTCTAGAATCTTAGTTAATAGGAGAAATTGGTAAAGAGTAGTGGAAACATCATGGAAATAGGAGGCCAGAACCCTGCACCTTCTGAACTCAAGACAAATCTGAGTTCAGTTGTGTGATTTACCTCTAAGAGAAAAAAATGGAAGAATGGAAGGAGCACCATTACCAGTCAGCTCTGGCTTGGCAGCCTGGCTCCCAGAGTAACTAGCTAAATAAACTGCGGAAAGTATTTTCCTTTGTCTAAGTCATAAGTTTCCCATCTGTTAAATGAGAATGGTTTAAGGTTGCTCATAAGAACTAAGTAAGATAGAAGGTTCTCGTGAAGCAGATTCCTTCATGCAGATCGGAAAGAGCCCCAGTCAGAAAAGAAGCCATGCCTTCCTGTAAAGCAAGCCCCATCATGCTGATTAGAAAGAGCCTCAGCCAGAAGAGAAACTACACCTCCCTACAAAGCAGGCTCCACTGTGCTGATTGGAAAAAGCCTCAACCAGAAGAGAAACCAAGCCTTACCATGAAGCAGGCTGCACCATGCAAATCAGAAAAAGTCTCAGCCAGAAAAAAAAAAACAAAACAAAAACAATGCTTTCCCATGAACAGGCTTCACCATGCTGATGGGTAAGAACCTCAGCCAGAAGAAAAACCATACCTTCCCTGAGCCAACTGGTGTGTGGGCTGTAAAACCAGAATTTCATTCCCCTCCCACCCCATCTCCACTGATTCAAAGAACCCAGGATGAGATGACAGCAACCGAGGGGAAGGGAATAGCTCAATTCTTGTATTGTTCCGTTGACTTTGTAGCCCTGGGACTGGTGATCAGGGCATCTACCTGGAGGACCACAGTGTGCTTTGTGGCAACTGTGGGGGATTCCTCCTGCTGTATTTTTGAAATCCAGTATTTTGTTCCATTTTACTGTTTTGTTTTATCCCTGTATCTGGTAACCTGAACAACCATTTTGAAGATAATAATGTATTGTTCTCACTATTTTGTTTTGTTCCAATTTATTGTTTTGTTTTATTCAGGATTATGTTTTTATTGGTTTTATTCTGTTTTGTTTTGTTTGATTTTACTATGTCTGATGGTATGGACAACTATTGTGAAGATGGCAACATATATTGTGGTAGCCATTGTTGATTTCCTATTATTCTGTTTTGAAGTTTTGTACCACTTTCACTGCTTTGTTTTGATTGCATTTATTCTGTTTTGCTGGGTTTTATTCTCTTTAAAGTAAAAAAGAACTAAGTAGGATAGTGATCATAATCCTCTCCTCACAGTGCCTGGAACATTGCATGAGTTTGGCAGGTATGGGTTCCTCCTGCCATTTTCAATATGGCTTCCCAATTTCAGTATTGCAGTGAAAAGAATTCTAATATCGTATCCCCAAGATTCCTGTCATCTACTTGAGTCAAACATTAACCTAGGCATTGTTGTGAAGGGATTTTGAAAATGTAAAGTCCAAAATCTGTTGATCTTACAATACAGAGATTATTTGAGTGAACCAGATCAAATCATTTGGGCCCTTTATAAGCAGAATGTTCTTCTGGTCAGTAGAAAAGAGATCAGAGACATTCAGATTGCGACCTGCTGTTGGCAGCTTTGAACATGGTAGAGGTTATGTGCAAAGAAGGGAGAGTGGCTTCTTGGAGATGATAGTAAGAAAATAGAAGCCTCAGTCTTAAAATTGTAAGGCAATTACTATACTAACAATCAGTAAACTTGGACAATGCTATTGGGTCCCAAATGAGAACTGTACCCAACTGACTCTTAGGTCTCATCCTGATGTGAATCTGAGCAGAAACAAATGCATGATGCCAGACTCCTGACCTACAGATAATTTGACCTACAGCAACCAATAGCTAATACAGTGCTGCACAGCTCTAAACTGAGCATCCTTCCAGTGGAATCTAATCAGAGAAATGGAAGTTTTTTGGCTAATACTCACTCTTGGAATCATAGGACTTTAGAATTGGGATGACCATATTTATCATTAGCACCAAACTTCTGATCTCATGGGTTTAAAACATTGAGGTCAGACAGGAGAATAAAGTGAATTAGGGTTAACTCTGGGATTTACAATCCAGAACTCACTTCAGAAACCCAACTTTTGCCTACTGATTGGCTTCAGAGACTTTTAGTGTTTTGCAACTATATACTTTTTACTGTTCACACCACCCTTAATGCATCCTCCAAATATGGCTCAAAGCTATGAAGAATATGTAGGTTTCCATGTGGTGTTTATATTGAAATTATCTATGAATCTTTAAAAAAATATATACCTGAACTGAGTCAGATTGTCTAGAAAGTAAGGCCAGAGGCTGTTAATTTTTCAAAAGTGTCTTGGGTGATCCTGAAGAAGGCAGCTAGGCAGCAAGGTGTAAACTACTGCTTGGAACCAGTCCTCAAGGTTTGTGCAAATCAAATAGGGTCAAGAAGTAAAGAGAAATCCAAAGGGAAACCTTGGGATTGTGGAGCCCAAACACTTCCTGGGAGATCTCATTCATTCCCACTATACTGACTGTGATTCTCATGCTCCTGTCACACCCATTCCCTATACCAAGCTGAAGACTTTTATTTCCAACTGCTTAAGAAAACAAAACATTCAGGTACCTATGACCACCTCTGGCCTAACATGTTGAAAATGGAACTAGCATCTCCCCATAACAAAATAGTACCTCTTCTCGCTATGTTCACCATCTTGATATTTGATTTCAATAGTTTCAGTCTGGTGACAGAAGGCCAGAAAAAAAGCAAAAGTGACTTTCCCATCAACCACAGAAGGGATAAAAAAGATATGATGTTTTCAGTGGAAAGCTACCCAGCTATAAAGTAGAATAATCTCAAGGCTCCTATAGGTAAGTGGACCCAATTGGAGATCATGTTCGTGGGTGAAATAGTTTGAACTCATATGCGTGATTCCTAGCATATGAAACAGAAGGAGTTAATGGAATCCAAAAGCAAAATAGTTAATGTAAGAGTAAAAGGAGGAAACACCTGGAAGGGAAAAGTGGAAACTGCTGGTAATTTCTTATTGTCTTATCTTGAACTCTAACATTGTTTTCACAATTTTGTTAGGTTTGGCTTTGACCTTTCTCGTTTTGTTAGATTTTACTCTGTCTGATGGTAGGGGCAGCTATATTGAATATACAGAGATATATTATGATAATCGTGGTTTCCTATTATATTGCTTTGAAGTCTTATAATGCTTTTGTTCATTCATTTGATTGCATTTATTCTGTTTTGCTTTATTTTATTATGTGTGATGGTATAAACAGATACTCTGAAGAAAACAAGACATTATGAGAGTCATTGCTGATTTCCTATCATCTTGTTTTGAAGTCTTACCATGCTTTTGTTCTTCTGTTTTGATTGGTTCTATCTGGTTGTGTTTTATTTGATTTATTATGTGTGATGGTATGGACAACTTTTTTGAGAAAAATGAGATACTCTAGTAGCCATTGTTCATTTCCTATTATCTGGTTTTGAAGTTCTATAATGATTTCATCCTTTTGAATGGTTTTATACTATTGTGTTATATTTGCTATTATTGTATGTAAAGGTATGGTCAACTATTTCAAAGAAAACAAGAGACATTATGGTATCCACTGTTGATGTTCTGTTGTCTTGTGAAGTACTGTATTGCTTGCATTGTTCTGTTATGATTTTCTTTGTTCTGTTTTGTTTTGTTTTATTTTATTCTTTTTAAAATTAAAAAAAATGTTTAAAAATAGTTTCAGTCTATTGCTAGACTCCAGAGATTATTTCTCCCTTCTCTGACACCCCAGGATCTTGTCTATCATGGATTTTCATCAACTGTATCTCTTGAATTCCTCATTTAAATTTCTATCCTCTCCCAAACCCCATCATCTCTCCCTCTTTACCAACTCTCCATTAGATCTATACCTGAACACATCTCATCTCTCTGCTCAACTATTGTACCAGTTTCTTAAGCACAGATCCTCTCTCACACTCATGCTTAGTGATCTGTAAATTCTTTAAAAACTGAACCTGAAAGACACATAGTGAAAAAACTAGGGAACTACTTTGGGAGTAACATGCAAGGGAAGGTCTTGGAGTGCCCAAGGTAGTAAGGATGAATAGCTTTCTGTGGCCCTCAACCCACAATAATGGTGGTCTCAACTGACACCCTTGCCTTGCATCTAATGCTCAGTCCCAAGAACACCTCCAACCAAGAATAGCTACAACTTTTCTAAACCCACTTTGGCTTCTCTTGCCATATGATGCAGAAGTCTGCTCCAAAGAGAGGGAAACAAGCATCCACAACGTTAGGTTCCTCCAGGAGAAGATGAGGCGCTGGAGAGGAAGGTGCCTGTGTGGGAGAAGAGTGGCAGGAGTTAAACACAATCCAGAAAGAGACAAAAAGTGTGTGCAGAGGAGCCTTAAAGAGAATTCTCTAGATCCTATAAGTGCACAGATAGGAAAACTGAGGTCCAAAATGGGGAAAGAATTTGTCTGAGACCAGTTGATGAGTAAGAGCAGGCTTGGAAACTTCATTCCAAGAAACTCTTGTGCTGCGCTGTCCTAGGCAGACTCTTGCCTGTTGTGTTGCTCCTGAGCTTAAGAGGCCATGCTTGAATGATCACAGGGATTTTTTGGAAATGGTCCCAGGGCTGGTTTGCTCACACTCAACCATGTAGGCAAACCCAGACATTAGTGAGCACCTTGTCTTTGCCCCACTGAAGACAGGAACAGATAGTATGAGATTTTCTGAAGGGCCTGAACAGACCCTACTTTGATACCTCAAAAGCAAAAATGATCCTAGATGACCTTGAGTTAGCAAAATGATTCCTCTTATTCCATATGAGGCTATGCAAGCTTAGAATCCTATAATTCTCCCAGACAACCCAACAAACCATCTTCCGTTGCTCATTCAAGCTTGCAACTTCCACGTGTCTTCATGACCCATTGCATTTTTTATTGTAAAATGTGATGGATAATGCCTGACTATATTAACTCTTAGAGTAAACACATTTCAAAAACAATGAGAGGCGTCAGAGGAAGTGGGGAGAAAGGGGCAAGGGAAGTTCTTTATGCCAAAATATGCAGGTAGTATATATTGATGGCATGTCAGACACTGAGAAAACTATGCAGATGGCTATAAGTAGCCTTGTCCAGAACTTCTTGGAGGGTCAGGGGTCTGTGGGTGAAAAAAATAAATAGGAACCTCATTAGGTCTTCTAGTTAATCCTTACTAGAAAGAGTTAAAAATAAATTTTACCAGAGAAATTTCCCTGGGAAACAGGTCAAGGATGTGGGTAGAAATGAGAGGAAACCCAGATAAAAAGAAAACACCAAATAGCCTTGGGACTCGTACCAAGAGACAACAAAAAGAGCTGACAGGGAGGACCCAGAGAGAAAGCCAGGTGCACAAATGATAAGCCACTACCACTTGCAATAAAATATAGTAGAAGCAAATGGGGGAGTGATTAACTTTAAGACAGTATGTACTTACTCTTATGCATGAACATATACGTACGTGTGTGTGTGTTCACTCTAGGGTCACTACATTACTCACTCTGGGGTCATTATGGAGTATAACAGATATACACACGTACATACCCTTACCAACTCAGTACTAACTATGAATAAGCTACCTGCTTACCAACTAGCCACCAGTCCCAAAGGCCTTAAAACATAGGTCAAGAACAACTAAAAGGAGGGAGACCAGAAGATGGCTGCTTGATACATAGCTGGGTGGAGAGCCTCTCTGGGAAAAAACAGCTCAGACACTGGAATTTGACAACATGGAGAGGGCCAGATGAGTGGTGAGGAGTTCTCATGACCCCAGGAGGAAACTGAAGGAAAAAGAAAAATAGGAAGAGGAAGGAAAAACGCGGGTGGAGGGCTGGAGCCAACACACTCACTGACACCCGTCCCATGCTATGCTGGGTGTGCTATGGAGTCAGATGATTCAAGGTTGCACTGAAGCCACAGCCTCCGATAATGGGAGTTGGTGAGTACCAGGCCCTCAGCTGGAGGACACGGCACAACGAGGAATAGAGCCAAGGTGGAGAGCTACATTAATTTTGGTGAGTGCAGGAAACTGGGTCCCATTGCACATGAGGCCGGCTGGAAGACATCTTGGAATGAGGCAGAGTCCGGTGCAGTGGTGGTATCAGTCAGCCACCCCTGGCTCAGAGAGAACTGGTGAGATCAGCTTGGGCTGAGTCTTGCCCCTGGTTGGGACCCAATAGCCAGGGACAAAACTGTCCTGACCTTGTGACTTCTGCCACAACACAGTCTAAGTTGCTGAAGGCACCTGCTGGTTGACTGGCTCAGAGAAAAGCAGTTAGCACACAGTCCCTGCATGCACCTCAGATAACAGCAAACTGGAGAGGGCAGCAAAACCCCAGCCAGCACACTTCAGAAAGACCCTAAGCAATAAAGAGAGGGCCTGAGACCTCCACCACACACCTGTCTGAAAGAAACCAGAAACATGACAAGAGAAAGAAACAATAAAAAACCTCCAGCTGCTGACCCTGGGAAAATAAGTCCAGGGGAAGTAAGTACAGAAGAGATCCAGTGCAGCAATCATGCAATATCAGTCACAGCATCCGCGGACATAAAGAAATACTTTTATGACCTCATAGGCAAACTTAAAACTGAAATTCTAATCCAAGTGAGGCAAGATATAAAAAGATTAATAAAAGAAATGCTAAACCCCTCTCAAGAAGACACAATGGAAGAATGGAGGAACCCAGAAAAGGAAAAGAAACCTTTGGTGAAGAATATAAACAAATCTAGAATACATGAAACAGATCCAAAGAGATTATCAGGAAATTAAAAACTCCATTCAGAACTGCAGGTATATTTAAGTGTATAAGATAGAAAATGATATCACAGAGTTTTATTGGATCAATGAACAGAACTGTTTGCAGTATCATTGATGGAATGTCCACTTTACAAGCTTTAATTTTGTGACTTGAACAATTATTTCTAAGATGACAATATGTAATCCATTAACTAGTGATTTCCTACTGTTCATTTTTTTCTGTAAATCTGTATAACTTCTACCCTTTCCCTGCTTTTTTTTCTTTTCTCCTTAAATAAAATTAAAAAAAAAACTCCATTCAAAGCTGGCAAAATGCCTTGACAGAAACTAAAGTTAACCTTTTGAAACTTGAAGAGAGACTTACAACGTATGATCATGAAAGAAAAGATCTATTAAAAATAACAAGGAACCAGGAAGTAACAACTCAAAGGCTAGAAGACAACAAGAGAATCTATAACTTAAGAATAAAAAACGTGAGTGAAGAAGCAGGAGTAACCACAAATGAATTACAAAGGCTATTCATAGAAATAATTAAGGGAAACTTCCAAAGCATAGGAAAAAGAAATAATATCCAGATAAATGAGGCATACAGAACTCCAGCCAGCTACAACCAAAACAGATCTACACCCACACATATAATAATCAAGATCCCAGAAATCCACCACAAGAACAGAATATTAAAAGTGGCCAGAGAAACGAAGCAGATCACCTACAAAGGAAAAGTCATCAAAATAATGACAGACGTATCAACACAAACTATCAAATCGAGAAGGGGGAAATAGTCCAGGCCCTCAGAAAATAACCTCCAACCCAGACTGATGTATCCTGAAAAAGTCTCTCTCAAAATTAATGGAAAAATAAGATGTTTCCAAGACAAGGAGGAACTGTGGGAGTTCATGGCCACCAATCCAACCCCTCAAAAAATATCAAGGACAAGAGAGAGAGAAAAAAATACCAGGATTCCAGCAATAGTGGCAGAGAGGCCTCAATGAATGGGGCAGACAGTGGGATGAAGGAGAAAAGTGGAGATATAATAGTAGAAAAGTGGAATAGCAGAGATGAGGCAGAGACGGTGGGCTATAATCTCTAATATAGATAGCCTTGATACACTAACAAAAGAAACACAGGCAGAGTAGATTAGGAGGCAGGATCCATTAAGATGCTCTGAATAGGAAATATACTCAACCTGAAAGAGGTTTAATAAACTGAAAGTCAAAGATGAGAAAATGATGCCGTATATAACAGGGAACCAGAGAGAAATAGGGACAACTCACCCAGCAGCTGCAAATAGGTTGGAAAGTTTTGACATTTTTGTGCAGTGTAGAACTACACAGCTAGAAGGAAGGAAAACCTTGTGGCTTTAGTAAGTAAAGGAATACAGCTCAAGATCAAGCTCAGGGGTAAAAAGATTCAGCACCACTCAGATAGATAAAGGATTGACCCCCTAGTCTAAAAACTAAAGGAGCCAATGGGCCCCAAAATATACAAAGCATCCTGAGAAGGGGAAAGGTGAGGAATTGCCTAAAAAAGGAAGGCAGAGGACATTGTTAATAGTGTATCAGGATTTAAAAGCCACAGTAGTCTTATCGCTCTGGTTAGTTTGATTTTATTTTGTTTGAGTCTGTCTACTCATACTAGATTTAAGGGCACAGACAGCTATCTTACTGTCTCTAGTTTTCTTCCAAATAGTTGTCCCCATCTTCACACACATTGGATACATAGTGAACATTATAGAACTAATCTAATCATAACAGGATGCTGAAGGCTTTTTAGGTCTTCAAGACCTGACATTGGGGAAGTCAATAATGACTGCCATAATGTCTCTCATTCTCTTCGAAGTAGCTGTCCTTATCTTTACGTACGCTGAAATTGAACATAAGAGACTAGACTAATATCACTCTGAATAGTGAATAATAGTGTTGCTAGATTTTATATCTTTTTTATCCTGCTATTTTTTAATTTATTTTTCCCTTAAAGGGATAAAAATAAAAAAGTAAATAATAAAATGGAGATTGAGATAAAAGAGGGCATAACATAGATTTTATATCATAATGCTACAGAATTAGTACTGAGTATCTTAGTGTCTCTTTTTCTTCAGAGTATCTGTTCATTACATCCTGCATTATATAATCGTCAACTAGTGATTTCTTACTGTTTATTTTTTCTTTGAAAGTAAGTATTATTTCTACTCGTTTTCTGTTTTGTTTAGTCTTTCTTTAAATAAAAATTTTTTAAAAGTACAAGTTTTTTTTAAAAAGGCCATATGTAGACCACTGGAAGAAATGAGATAGACAGAGATCCCTAAAAACCAATCCAGTTCTGTCAAGTTGGCAGGAAGGATGCTGTCACTTATACCCCCACTCCCATAAAAGGACCTGGGGACAAAGTGCCTATGGGTTCTCCATCTTTCCAGGACCCTTTACTCGATTGTTTCTTATCATTGTAGATATCAATCTTATCTTCTCCTCTCCCTTCCTTTCCCTCTTTACAAGTAGACTATCTTCCTTTTGTTTTTTTTTTTTTTTTTTTTTTTTATTTTAAAATTTTATTTAAAAGGAAAAAGAGAAAAAACCAAACAAAACAAAGCGGAGTAAGGGTGCAAGTAATACAGAACTACAAAAAAAAAAAAAAAAAAAAACCAGTAAGAAATCACCAGTTAATAGATTACATATTATCATCTTAGAGATAGTTGCTCACATCACAGTATCAAAGCATACAAAGTGGACATTTAAACAGTGAGACTGCAAACAGTTGTGTTCAATGATTCAACCAAAAACATTAATATGGTCAGCTATTTAACACCCCTAAGCACACTTGCAGTTGTATCCTTTAGAGCACTTTTTTTGTCTCTCTTTTTTACAACAAAATTTATACATTTTGGGTTTTATTATTCCTTAGTTCTTATTATTTTTTTTGGGAGAGAATAAAGTCAAATATAGCAAAACAAAGCTGTCAGTCAAAACCAAGGAAAGACATAGCACATGATGTAAAACAGAGTACAAGGTTATCAACAATGTCTCTTGTTTCCTTAAAAAGAATTCTCTATCTCATTAGATATTATAAAGTTGAACAAAACAGTAGAGAACAAGACCAATAAAAACTTAAGCATTGTAAACATTACAGGACTTCCAAAGGAGACAATAGTCAAACCAAGATGGGCATCTTAGTGAATCTTATTGCCTTCAAAGTAGTTGCCTATACCCTCAAACTTGATACTATCATACGGAATGGAACAGAGTCTAATCAGTTAAAACAAGATAGTGGGAGTATTAAAGGACTTCAAAACAAGTTAATAGGAAATAAAAAAGTTACTATTATGTATCCTGCTAATTTTTTAAATTTTTCCCCTTAATTAAAAAAACATAAAAAATAACTAAATAATTTTTTTAATGAATAAGGGAGAGACTGAGATAAAAGAGGACATAACAACATAACAATACAGGTCAAAGCATGACTGTTTCAGCAACCTAGTGCTTCACCACCAAATAACCCGACTTAATAGTAGTTACCATAGTGTCTATCTTTTTCCTTGAAATCTTTGAATAAAACTTCATATACTATAGCTTCAAATATTTCCATATCAAGAAGCCCAGAATAAAGCCTGTCCAATTAATAAGCGAAAACTTTATAAGGCTTCAAGGCCACATAATGGGGAATCATGATTACCACATATTTTTATATATTTGAATCATTACTTACAGTAGGGAAACTATTAGGTATTCACACATGCGAGATTGATTTATTTCACTTATGAGTATGGTCTCAAGCTGCGCCCATTTATTGATAAATATCTCAATGTGTGATCCTTCTTTATAGCTTAATAATACTTTATTATACAGAAATACGACGACTTTTTTATCCATTCCTCAGTTGATGGACACTTGGGTTGTTTCCAAGATCTGGCGATTACAAATTGTGCTGCTATAAACATAGGTGCACATATATCACTGTGGTATGATGCTTTCAGTTCTTCTGGGAATATGCCTAGAAGTGGAATAGCTGGAATAAATGGGACTTCCAATCCCAGCTTTTTGAAAAATCTCCAGACTGACCTCCACAAAGGTTGTACCAGTCTACACTCCCACCAACAGTGTAGGAGAGTTCCTTTTTCCCCACAGCCTCTCCAGCATTTGTTGTTGTTGGTTTTCTTGATCCTGGCCATACTTTCAGGAGTGAGATGGTATCTCAGTGTGGTTTTAATTAGCATTTCTCTAATGACCAACGATGATGAACATTTTTTCATGTATTTATTTGCCATTTGTATTTCTTCATCTGAGAAGTGCGTATTCATCTCAGATGCCCAATTTTGGATTGGATCTTTGAATTTTGGGGGTCTGAGTTTTTTTAATTCTTTATATGTTTTAGACAAGAGTCCCTTGTCTGAGAGAGAGTTCACTAAAATCTTTTCCCAGTTTGTGGGTTTTCTTTTCACTATGCTGGAGATTTCTTTTGAGATGCAGAAACTTTTTAATAAGAAGTGGTCCCAGTTATTGATTCTGGGAAGTATTTCCCGTGAGGTTTAAGTCCTGTTCATGAATTCTCTACCTACTCCTATGTCTTCAAGGTTTCTACCCAATTTGTCTTCCAATGGATTTAGTGTTTCCGTTTTAATATTCAGATCTATGACCCGTTTAGATTTTAATTTAGTACATGGTGATAGGCATAGGTCTAGCTTTAGTTTTCGGCAAATGGAGAGCCAGTTTTTCCTGCACCATTTATTAAAGAGACTGTCGTTCTTCCAGTGAACCTGCTTGGCTCCTTTATCAAAGATAAGGTGGTTGAGTGTGTTTGTAGTTTTGGTTGTATCTTCTAATCTATTCCATTGACATTCGCCTCTGTTTTGATTCCAGTACCATGTTGATTTTACTACTGTTGCTTTGTAGTATAACTTCAAGTCAGGGATTGTGATGCCTCCTGCCTTGCCTTTGCTGCTTAGAATTGCCTTTGCTATTCTAGGTCTTTTCTGGTTCCCGATGAATTTTAGGTGTGATTTCTCTAGATTTATAAGGTATGTTGATGGTATTTTTATTGGGATTGCATTGAATCTGTATAACAGTTTTGGGAGAATGGCAATTTTCAAAATGTTTGTTCTTCCTATCCATGAGCAAGGGATGTGTTTACATTTTCTGAGATCATCTTCAATTTCTTTTTTCAGTGTATTATAATTTTCACTGTATAGGTCTTTCACTTCTTTCATAAGAGTAATACCTAAATATTTCATTTTTTTGCTTGCTAATGTGAATAGTCCAGTTTCTCTTATTTCCCTCTCTGTAATTTTGTTGTTCGTGTATAGGAATGCTATTGATTTCTGAGTATTGATTTTGTATCTAGCCACATTAGTGAATTTATTTATTGTATCTAAGAGTATTTCAATGGAGTTGAGGGGTTCTTCTATGTAGAGTATCATGTCATCTGCAAACAATGATAATTTAACTTCTTCTTTTCCTATCTTTACCCCTTTTATTTCTCTCTCTCTTGCCTAATTGCTCTGGCTAGTACTTCCAGTACTATATTAAATAGGAGTGGTGATAAAGGACATCCTTGGATTGTGCCTGATTTTCAAGCAAAGGCTTTCAATTTTTGGCCATTTAGTATGATGCTGGCTGTTGGTTTGTCATAAATGGCCTTTATTATATTGAGGTAAAGATCATCTATTCCAATTTTCTGTAAAGTTCTTATCATGAATAAGTGTTGGACCTTATCGAAGGCCTTTTCTGCATGTATAGAAATGATCATGTGATTCTTACTTTTGGCTTTATTGATTTACGTATGTTGAACCATCCTTGCATCCTTACTTTTGGCCTTATTGATTTGCGTATGTTGAACCATCCTTGCATTCCTGGGATGAATCCCACTTGGTCATGGTGTATAATCCTCTTGATGATTTGCTGCATCCTATTTGCCAATATTTTATTGAGGATTTTTGCATCTGTGTTCATTAGGGAGATAGGTCTATAGTTCACTTTTTTTAGTTGGGTCTTTCTCAGGTTTTGGTACTAGAGTAATATTTGCTTCCAGGATTGACTTAGGAAGGATTGCTTCCCTTTCAATTTCATTGAATAGTTTGAGGAGTGTCGGCATTAGGTCTTCTTTGTATTTCTTTTTTTTTTTTTTTTTTTTTTTTATTTAAGAGGAAAAAGAGAAAAACACAAAACAAACCAAAGCGGTGTAAGGGTACACGTAATACAGAACTACAAAACAAAACAAAACAAAAACAAAGCAAACAAACAAACAAACAAAAAAAAACATAACAGTAAGAAATCACCTGTTAGTATATTACATATTATCATCTTGAAAATAGTTCCTCAAATCACAGCATCAAAGAATACAAGGTGGACATTCAAACAGGTAGACTGCAAACAGCTGTGTTCAATGATCCACAAACATTGATACAGTCAGCTATTTAACACCCCTAAACACACTTGCTGTTATATCCCTTAGAGCTCTTTTTTTTTTTTCTTCCCCTCTCTTTTTTACAACAAAATTCACACACTTTGGATTTCATTACTCCTTAGTGCTTATTACTTTTGGGGAGGGGGGGGGAGAATACAGTCAAATATGGCAAAACAAAGCTGTCAGTCAATACCAAGGATAGACATAGCACATGGTGTAGAACACAGTACAAGTTTATCAACTATGGTTATCAACGTTGTCCCTTGTTTCCTTAAAAAGAATTGTCTATCTCATTAGATATTATAAAGTTGGACAAAACAGTAGAGAACAAGACCAATACAACTTAGGCATTGTAAACATTACAGGACTTCCAAAGAAGACAATAGTCAAACCAGAATGGGTATCTTAGTGAATCTTATTGTCTTCAAAGTAGTTGCCTATGTCTTCAAACTTGATACTACCATATAGAATGGAACAGAGTCTAATCAGTCAAAACAAGATCGTGGGAGTACTACAGGACTTCAAAACAAGTTAATAGGAAATCAAAAAGAGTTATTATTTATATATCCTAATTATTTGAATTTTTTCTTTAATTAAGACAAACATAAGAAATGACTAATTTTTTTAAAACAATAAGGGGGAGATTGAGATAAAACAGGACATAACAATATAACAATAGAGGTCACAGCATGACTGTTTCAACAACCTAGTACTTCACCACCATATAACCTGACTTAATAGTAGTTACCATAGTGTCTTTTTCCTTGAAATATTTGGATAAAACTTCATATACTCTAGCTTCAAATATTTTTCCAATCAAGAAGCCCAGAATAAAGCCTTTCTAATTAATGAGTGAAAACTTTATAAGGCTCCAAGGCCACCTAATGGGGAATCATGATTACCACATATTTTTATATATTTGAATCATTACTTACATTAGGGAAACTATTCGGTATTCACACATGCGAGATTGATTTATTTCACTTATGAGTATGGTCTCAAGCTGCGCCCATTTATTGATAAATATCTCAATGTGATCCTTCTTTATAGCTGAATAATACTCCATTGTATAGAAATACCACAACTTTTTTATCCATTCCTCAGTTGATGGACACTTGGGTTGTTTCCATGATCTGGCGATTACAAATTGTGCTGCTATAAACATAGGTGCACATATATCACTGTGGTGTGATGCTTTCAGTTCTTCTGGGAATATGCCTAGAAGTGGAATAGCTGGAATAAATGGGACTTCCAGTCCCAACTTTTTGAGAAATCTCCAGACAGATCTCCACAAAGGCTGTACCAGTCTACACTCCCACCAGCAGTGCAGGAGAGTTCCCTTTTCCCCACAGCCTCTCCAGCATTTGTTGTCGGTTTTCTTGATCCTGGCCATTCTTTCAGGAGTGAGATGGTATCTCAGTGTGGTTTTAATTTGCATTTCTCTAATGACCAATGATGATGAGCATTTTTTCATGTATTTATTTGCCATTTGCATTTCTTCATCTGAGAATTGGGTATTCATCTCAGATGCCCATTTTTGGATTGGATCTTTGAATTTTGGAGGTCTGAGTTTCTTTAATTCTTTATATGTTTTAGACAAGAGGCCCTTGTCTGAGAGAGAGTTCACTAAAATCTTTTCCCAGTTTGTGGGTTTTCTTTTCACTATGCTGCAGATTTCTTTTGACATGCAGAAACTTTTTAATAAGAAGTGGTCCCAGTTATTGATTCTGGGAAGTATTTCCCGTGCAGTTTGAGTCCTGTTCATGAATTCTTTACCTACTCCTATGTCTCCAAGGTTTCTACCTAATTTGTCTTCCAATAGATTTAGTGTTTCTGTTTTAATATTCAGATCTTTGACCCATTTAGATTTTAATTTAGTACATGGTGATAGACATGGGTCTAGCTTTAGTTTTCGGCAAATGGAGAGCCAGTTTTTCCAGCACCATTTATTAAAGAGACTGTCGTTCTTCCAGTGAACCTGCTTGGCTCCTTTATCAAAGATAAGGTGGTTGAGTGTGTTCGTAGTTGTGGTTGTATCTTCTAATCTATTCCACTGATCTTCGGCTCTGTTTTGATTCCAATACCATGTTGATTTTACTACTGTTGCTTTGTAGTATAACTTCAAGTCAGGGATTGTGATGCCTCCTGCTTTGTCTTTGCTGCTTAGAATTGCCTTTGCGATTCTGGGTCTCTTCTGGTTCCAGATGAAATTTAGGAGTGATTTCTCTAGATCTATAAGGTATGTTGATGGAATTTCTATTGGGATTGCATTGAATCTGTATAACAGTTTTGGGAGAATGGCCATTTTCACAATGTTTGTTCTTCCTATCCATGAGCAAGGGATGTCTTTCCATTTTCTGAGATCATCTTCAATTTCCTTTTTCAGTGTATTATAATTTTCACTGTATAAGTCTTTCACTTCTTTCGTAAGAGTAATTCCTAAATATTTCATTTTTTTGCTTGCTAATGTGAATAGTCCAGTTTCTCTTATTTCCCTCTCTGTAATTTTGTTGTTTGTGTATAGGAATGCTATTGATTTCTGAGTATTGATTTTGTATCCAGCCACATTACTGAATTTATTTATTGTATCTAAGAGTATTTCAATGGAGTTTAGGGGGTCTTCTATGTAGAGTATCATGTCATCTGCAAACAATGATAATTTAACTTCTTCTTTTCCTATCTTTACCCCTTTTATTTCTCTTTCTTGCCTAATTGCTCTGGCTAGTACTTCCAGTACTATATTAAATAGGAGTGGTGATAAAGGACATCCTTGTCTTGTGCCCGATTTTAAAGTAAAGGCTTTCAATTTTTGGCCATTTAGTATGATGCTGGCTGTTGGTTTGTCATATATGGCCTTTATTATATTGAGGTAAAGACCATTTATTCCAATTTTCTGTAAAGTTCTTATCATGAATAAGTGTTGGACCTTATCGAAGGCTTTTTCTGCATCTATAGAAATGATCATGTGATTCTTATTTTTGGCTTTATTGATATGGTGGATTACATTTATTGATTTGCGTATGTTGAACCATCCTTGCATTCCTGGGATGAATCCCACTTGGTCATGGTGTATAATCTTCTTGATGATTTGCTGGATCCTATTTGCCAATATTTTATTGAGGATTTTTGCATCTGTGTTCATTAGGGAGATCGGTCTATAGTTCTCTTTTATAGTTGGGTCTTTCTCAGGTTTTGGTACTAGAGTAATGTTTGCTTCCAGGAATGACTTAGGAAGGATTGCTTCCCTTTCAATTTCATTGAATAGTTTGAGGAGTGTCGGCATTAGGTCTTCTTTATATTTCTTGTAGAATTCTGCAGTGAATCCATCTGGGCCTGGGCTTTTCTTGGTGGGTAAGGCCTTAATTACATTTTCAAGTTCATTAGCAGAGATTGGGTTATTCAACAGTTTTATATCCTCTTGATCTAGCTTTGGTACTTCATATGCTTCTAAGAATCTGTCTATTTCTTCTGTGTTATCAAACTTTTGAGAGTAGAGGTTTTCGAAATAGGTGTTGATGATCCTCTGTATTTCTATTGGGTCTGTAGTGATTTCTCCTTTTTCATTTCTTATTGCATGAATTTGAGCTTTTTCTTCCCTTTTTTTAATAAGGTTGGCTAGGGGCTTATCAATTTTATTTATTCTTTCAAAGAACCAACTCTTTGATTCGTTGATTCTTTGGATTGTTTTCTTAGTCTCTATTGCATTGATTTCTGCTCTGATTTTTATAATTTCCTCTCTTCTTTTGGCTTTGGGCTTGACTTGCTCTTCTTTTTCTAGCTGTTTGAGGTGTAGCATCAAGTTATTTATTTGTATTCGTTCTGTTTTCCTGATGTGGGAACTCAGTGCAATAAATTTTCCTCTCAGAACGGCTTTCATTGCATCCCACAGATTCCGGTAAGTTGTATCTGCATTTTCATTTTCTTTTAGGTATTGTTTAATTTCTTCTTTAATTTCTTCTGTGACCCACTGATTACTCAAGAGTGTGTTATTTAGTTTCCATGTGTTTGTGGAATTTTTGCAGTATCTTTTGTCATTAATTTCTAATTTCAGAGCGCTATGATCTGATAATATGCAAGGGATGATTTCAACTTTTTTGCATTTGCTTAAATATGTTCTGTGAGCTAATATATGGTCTATTTTAGAAAATGATCCATGTACTGCTGAGAAGAATGTGTATTCTGATGTTGTTGGGTGGAACATTCTGTATATGTCTATCAAACCCATTTGTTCACAGGTGTGATTCAGTTCTGTTATTTCTTTGCTCATTTTCTGTCTGGTTGATCTGTCCCTTGGTGTCAGTGGTGTATTAAGGTCTCCTGTTACAATTGTGTTACTGATAATTTGAGTTTTCATTTCTGTTAATAATTGTTTTATATAACTGGGTGCTCTGGAGTTTGGTGCATATATATTTAAGATAGTTATCTCTTCCTCTTGGAGTTTTCCCCTTACGAGTATGTAGTGACCTTCTTTGTCCTTTATGGTCATTGTTGGTTTAAAGTTCACGTTGTCTGCAAACAGAATGGCTACTCCTGCCTTTTTTTGGATTCCTGCTGCATGGAGAATTGTTTTCCATCCTTTGACTTTCAGTCTGTGAGTATCCTTCTGGGTTAGATGGGTTTCCTGTAAACAGCATATGGTTGGATTTTGTTTCTTGATCCATTCTGCTAGTCTGTTTCTTTTAATTGGTGCATTGAGACCATTTACATTAATGGTTATTACTGTTAAATGCTGGTTAATTGTAGGAATGTTATCTCTCTGCTGTTGCATCTTTATCTTTCTGTTCTGTTTAATTATTTGCTTTGCTTAGTGGTTTTTTCCTTTGTGTATCTAAACTGTCTTTCAATATTTTTTGCAGGATTGGTTTGGTGTTCATGAAGTTCTTCAGCTGTTCTTTGTCATGGAAGTATCGTATTGCACCATCTATTTTGAATGATAGTTTGCAGGATATATCAGTCTCGGTTGGAAATCGTTTTGCTTTAGGATCTGGAATACTTCACTCCATGCTCTTCTTGACTTTATTGTTTGTGCTGAGAAGTCTGCTGTGATTCTGATAGGTTTTCCTTTATAAGTGATCTGTCTTTTCTCTCTGACAGCTTTTAATAATCTATTCTTGTGTTGGATTTCTGGGATGGTGATTATTATATGTCTGGGTGTAGTTTTATTTTGGTTATGACTGTTTGGAGTTCTATATGCTTCACTGATTCTGATGTCAGTTTCTGATCTCATGCTTGGGAAATTTTCAGCTATTACTTCTCTAAATATCCTCCTGACATCCTTCATGTTGTCTCCCTCTCTTTCATTAATCCCTATCATTCTTATGTTATTCTTCTTTGCATCGTCCTGCAGTTGTTGAATTGTTGTTTCCTGATTCCTTGTTATTTTCAAAAGATCTTTCCTTTCCTGTTCACTAGCTGCAATCCTGTCTTCAAGGTCTGAAATTCTATCTTCACTTTCATTAAGGCGGTTTTTACAACTTTCAGTGGAGTTTTTTATTTCCTGTATATCTCTGTGCATCTGCATTATGTATTCTGTTTGTTTCTTATATTGCTCGTCTAGGGATTCTATCTTTTTGTTTAGTTCCTCCAATTTTTTATCTGTGTTTTCTTTAGATATATTTAGAATCTCTTTCATTTCTTTTATCATTTCTTCTTTTATCTGGGAGATTATTTCGAGTTTGAATTTCTTTAAAGCTTCCTGGAGTTGCTTGTCAATTTCAGTGGCTATTGTGTCCGATATATGAGGTGGATGGGATATATTTTCTTCTATATACATCGCTCCTAGGGTTTCTTGAGATGGGCTGGAGGTTTGAGGTTGTAATTTAGTCTTTCGTTTTGTCATTTTCCTATATTTCTGTGTTTCAAGTGTTATTTGAAAGCTTCCTCAGGATCTGTTGAAAATCCCCTTCTATGTTTGGAGCTACTGAGACTCTGGCACCACGCTACCCCAAGCCTTTGGGCCTACAGAACTAGTGGCTCTCCTCTGCCTGCTCAGAACTCCGCAGTTCCAGACAAGCTGGGCCTCAGGGACACTGTGCGCCCACCTGCCCCTTGGAAGCTCCACAGTTCTTCAATCGCAGCCGGGTTAGGGTACTCACCACAGGCCGTAGTGCTTCAGGAACCTGTGGACCCTCCCTGGTTGCAGAGATATCCAGAGTCCTCCAGACACGCAGAGAGGCCGGTGAGGGCACCCCAGATCTGCCCAGCTCCTCCTCTGCAGACCTATGTCCAGGCGCGGCAGCTAAACAGGCTGGGCTAGGCTGATAGTGTGGGCCCGCCCATCCGTCGGCAGCTCAGCAGGTCTCCAAGTGGAGCCGGAATGGGGAGGCTGATGTGATAGCCTCAAACCCACCTCGCCCCTTTACTGCACCTGGAAGCCTGGGGGAACTCCAGCAGTCTGGGCGGAGATATCCAGAGTCCTCCAGACACGCAGAGAGGCCGGTGAGGGCACCCCAGATCTGCCCAGCTCCTCCTCTCTATCTTCCTTTTGTTAAACTTGGTCCCTCTAATTTTCCATTGGGTCTGAACTTACGATCCCAATGGGCTGCTAAGATGGCAGAGCATGGTGCTTGTCCTCCAAATGAGGCATCTTTGGTTCACTGACCAAAACCAGACTCAACATTCTGAAACCATGCTATTATAGTAATTTAGTCTTCTGCCACTTTTTTTCAGAATTCTAATGCATATTCCCTCAAATTTTACAGTAGTTCCTGGACTCTTTGGCAATGGAAATTATAGCCCCAAATCAATGATCTTAGTTTCAGTCTTGACCTGATCACTTATCTTAGATCCTAATTTTCCTCATCTGGAAAATGGAAATAATGCAAGAGACCCTGTAGATTTGTTGTTACTGGGATTAAGATGAGAAAGAATAAAGATTTAATGCAACAGTGTAGAAAGGCAGAAAACTTAGTGTTTAGTTAGAGCTGAGTTCACTTTCTGAATCTAGAAAAAACCACCCAGCTATGGGGTTTTGTCCTAGCCTCTTAACCCTCACAAAACTTTCATTTTTCATAAAAGAGACAATAACATCTACCCGATAAACATGAGAATTAATTGAACTATGATAGTAAAGCACGATAGCTGGTATATAATCTGTTATTAATATATTTTGGGAAGGAGATAAATAATAAGACCATGAATACCAAAAATATCCCCCATTTTTAAAATTTTTGTGTCTCCATCAGAGATCGTGAATGTCATTACTTCACTTCCTCTTAAAAAAACTTATATGATGCCTAAAATTTTTATGATTAAGGTTTCCTCTTGGTTTGTAATTTAACCTGTTTATACTTATTAGCCCAGTCTTAAGAACTATTTTATCAGACAAGATGTAGACAGTAGAAAGCAGAGCTCCTGGGATAGATGTGGAGAAAAAATACAGATTAACAAAATTTTCAAACGTAATAGAAGATGTTTAGTGACATATATATGTACAGATACAAAGATAGATAGATAGATTTGTTTTTGTATCAGAGATTGAACTCACAACCTTGCACTTACCAGACAAGCTCTTGAGCCATTGAGCTAAATCCCCAGCCCAGTGATACATAGTTTTTGGAACTGGAAATTGAACTCAGGACCTTATACTTGCCAAGCAGGCACTATGCCACTGAGCCATATACCCAGTCCCTAGTGATAATTTTTAGTGTATGTATCCCATGCAATATAATAAACATCACTATACTAAAAACTATTTGTTAGTCATCTAACATTCAAATTTTCCTTGTCAACCTGTATTTTTATTTGCTGAGTCTGGCAAATTTAACACAAAATGAATCCATGTTGATTGGAAGGGCTTCACTGTTATATAAAGACATAGATCTAGTGGAACCAAGTGAACATGATAGGAGAGTTGTTGAGGGTGAGATGGGGTGATGGATGGGGCTGCAGAACTAAAAAAGATCTGGGATTCATTGGCACAAAGGTGATGACAATGACAATTTCATGAGGGATAAAGAGAATTTGTTTGACCTCAGTTTACCCATTTGAAAAATGAGTGGCTTTGACTAAATCAGTTATAGCAGCTTAAAAAGTAGCTTTTATACCTTGTTCACTTAATACATTCAAGATCCATTTATGTCGTTCTGTGTTGTTCACTTCCTTTTCATTGCTGAGTTGTCCATTGTATGGATACACAAGGTTGTTAATCCATTCACTAGCTAATGCACATTTGAGTTGTTGCAGTTATGAATAAATCCAGTGCATGTGAGATTAAATCTCCCTGTGAGATTTCATGTGAATGTTTAAGTTTCCATTTCTCTTATGTAAATACTAGGGAAAACAACTGCTGAATTTTGTGGTGTGTGCTTTTAAGAAACTGCCAAACTGCTTCACAAAGGGGCTGTACCATTTTGCCACTTCTCTGAGAGTACATGATAGTCCCACTCGCTCCACGTACTCGCTAGCACTTGGTATTGTAAATATCTTTGCTTTAGTTATTCCAGTACACATGTAATGGTCAGGTTGTGTGTTATTTTAATAGATGAAAACATTTAGCCTACATTTCTGGAATGCTAAGAATATAAATCACTTAGAATGTTGATGGGGCAATTTTTTTCCTCTTTCCCAACTCCCCCCACATAATTTCAAACCCAGTGGCCTCCTTGATTCCTAAGCCTTACTGGCAGGAAATTATCATCAAATTTTAAAAAGTCTGCACAGTTAAAGGAATAAAGAGGAAGCCGACAGAAGAGAAAAAATCTTTGTCAGCTGTTTTCCCAACAAAGAATACATAAAGAACCAAGAAACTTCGTAACAACTAAAAAAGCCCGATCAGTAAGTGGACCAAATAACTAAACAGACACTTCTTAGAAGTAAAAATAGCCAATAATTAGATAAAGAAATGTGCAGTATCTTTAGCCATTTGAGAAAGACAAATCAAAACTACACTGAGATTCCATCTCACCCCAGTCAGAACAGCTATCATCAAGAATTCAAAAACTAAAAATGCTAGCGAGGATGGTGTGCAGGTGAGGAGGAACCCTTCTACACTGTTGGTAGGAGTGTACACTAGCAGAGCCATGCCTCAGCTTATAACTAAAAGAGGCAACAGCAACATAGTACACATTCTTCCATACCAATGTTCATTGTGGTACAATTCACAACTGCTAAGATAGTGCCATTCACAAAAACTAGGTGTCTGCCAATTAATGAATGAATTAAAAAATTATATGTGAGTGTTAGTATGCCACAGAGAAGAAGAAAATTAAGTCATTTACAAGAAAGTGGATAGAACTAGAAATCATAATGTTAAGTATATAAGCCAGAATGTTAATGAAATAAGCCAGATTCAGAAAGACAGCTACCAATGTTTTTCCTCATATGTGAAATCTAGAAGGGGAAAAAGGAGATGGCATGAAAGCAGAGGGAAGACTATTAGAGAAGAGGAAGACAATCAAGAGGAGGGAAAGGTGAGGGGAAAGGTGAATATGCGGATAGAAATGATCTAAGTGTGCTATAAACAGGTGTAAATATACTAAAATGAAATCCACTCTTCTGTATAATGTGCACTAATAAATAAAAACATAAAGTATTATTCACAGCTATCATGAAAAAGTTAAATAAGAAATGTTGGCAAGGATATGGCGAAAGGAGAAGCCTTGCACACTGTAGTGGGAATGTGAATTAGTGAGGTCCCTGTAGGAAACAGTGTGGAGACTCAAAGCAAAAACCCTGGATTAAAATCATCATGGGACTCAGCAGTCCCACTACTGGGGTACATAACCAAAGGAAATAAAATCATTATATCAAAGCTATACCTGCCCACCAATTTTACTACAACACTATTCACAATAGTGAATTATTGCCAGGTTACGAAGTCAGCAGGTGCCCTGGTGGATCAATGGATTACAAAGATGTGGCATATATGCACCCTGAAATTTTTTTCTCTTTTTGGTCTTTCTTGAGGCAGGGTTTCACTATATGGTTCAGGATGGCCTTGAACTCACTTTGTAGCCCAGGCTGGCCTTGAACTTGCAGTGAGCCTCCTGAATGCTGGGATTACAGTCATGTGCCCCACACCCGGCTTGCACACTGGAATATTATTCAGTCATCAAAGATTGAAATCCTACCATTTGCAGCAAATGACTGAAATTGGAGGATATTATGTGAAGTGAAATTAGCCAAATACAGAAATACAAATGTCACATGTTCTCGTCTATTTGTGAGAACTAGAAAAGTTTATCACATGGAAGTAAAGAGTACAATAGAGGGCATCAGAGGTAAGGGAAGACAGGGCGAAGGAAAATAGGAGAAATGGTGGATAATGAGACCAAAGTACAGTTGTTAAGGGAGCAGTTATAGCACAGTAGAGGAGCATCTGCAACTCCTTAGACATTTCTGAATTACTAGAAAGGAAGTTTGAAGGCTCTCAACAGATAGAAGTGCTAATATTATCTGAGAAATAAATGCAATTTACCCTGATTTGATCATTAATCAGTTTGTACATGTATCAAATTATACTACTATATCCCATAAATGGGTACAAATACTGTGTCCGTTTAAAAATAAAAAGTAATTTTAAAAATATTCACCATAAATAAGTGCAATTTATTTTTGATTATTTGTTTTATTAGTACACATTAGTGAGACGTAATGATGCAAGGAGGTGGGACATAATATGCCTTAATTCCTCTTCTTTTGTCCCCTCCTGTCTGCTCCAGCTCTTGGTAACCTTCCCATTTGCAAAGGCTCTATTTACATTTTTACTTCAATTATTGTTTCCATACCTCTCCCCTTCCCTCCTCCCTTTCTTATTCCCCCATTCACTTGAAAAAGATCTCCCTATTTCGTATTTATCTTCTATTTCTATCTATCTATCTATCTATCTTTCAATTCAATATTCTCTCATACAAAAGAAACCATGTGATATTTAAGTTTGTGTGTCTGACTTATTTCACTTAATATTATAGTCTCAGAGTGCAATAATTTACCTACAAAAACAAGTGAATTTATTTCTGGGATTCAAGGATGGTTCTACATATGCAAATCAATAATGTGATGAACATATTAACAGAATCAAGAATGGAAACCATAGGGTCATCTCAAGAGATACAGGAAAAGCATTTGACAAAATTCGATACCTTTCTATGTTTAAAATAACTCAAAAAATTAGGTATGGAAGGAATATATCTTGATATAATAAAGGCCTAGAGCAGTGCATGGTAGTGCAAACCTGTAAACCTTCTACTTGGGAGGCTGAGGTAGAAAGATCCCATGAGTTTTAGGCCAGACTGGTTTACATAGTGAGTTTAAGCACATTCTAAAATACATAGAAAGACCCTGTCTCAAAAAAAAATCCAAAAACCACACATATGTGTGTGTGTGTGTGTGTGTGTGTGGTTTGATATATATTTTCTCACAAATATATATGTGTGTGTGTCTGTGTGTGTGTGTAAAAGACCACATGACAATCTCAGAGCTAATATTATACTCATTAGTGAAAAATTAGAAACAAGAAAAACATGTGGCTTTCACCCCTTGTTTTCAACATAGTACTGGAAGACCTGGCCTTAGCAATTAGGCCCGAAAAAAGAGTATATAAATCAAAGTTATCCAAATAAGAAAACAAAAAGTAAAATAGTTTATAATAACAAAACCCCTGGTGATTCTACCAAAAGAAAGTTAGAACTTGATAGATAAATCTGATAAAGTTGCAAGATACAAAATCTACATGTAAAAATCAGTGACATTTCTATACATTAGCAATATACTATCTGAAAAAGACATTTGTGCTATATAAAAGTATCTTTCGGAGTAGCATTAACCATAGCTGCTAAGAATCTATATACCAAAAACTATAAGGTCTTGATGAAAGACATTAAAAAAACACAAGTAAATAAAAAGACATCTTATGTCCATGCACTGAAGAAATTAATATCATTAAAATGTCCATACTACCCAGAACCTACCTTCTTATCCAAATTTCCCAAATGGCAATGATTGCTCTTTGTATTAAACTGAGGAGCATTTTGCAACTGAAAGGTATACAGGTGGCTAGAAACTCAGAAAATAGTGTGATTTTCTAGGTTACAAGCTTTAGGAACCACAGGAAAGGCCCCAGTGATACCATGACTCACTGCCACCTGCTTCTTCCCCACTGTGAGCACACTTGGCCCCAGGACCTATTGGCATGGGCGAGAGCTTTCTACTCACATTCTTCCCCATCCCAGAGGCAGAGTGTGTTCTACTGCATGACCAGTCAACCAGGAATGTTCCTGTAGCTTGGGCAGAAGACCTGGAGCAGGTCAGTTATCTTCATAGGTATCTCTCATACTGAATGCCCTAAGACCAAAAAAAGTAAACATTACCTAGAGATTTTCTTCTAAACAACTCCCACTCAGCTGTTGATATTCTGATCTGAAGAAGGCAGTATCTCAGTGTTGAGTATCTTGGTAGTATGCCATTCCACTGTTTTAAATCTATTTGTCCTATTGACCTACCATTAATCGAGTAAATTGTATCAAGGGCTCTTGATCATCAAATCTCAACTTATGCCTGTAATTACATGAGTCTTTACTGTATAAAGTGTGATTTCATTGATGTAGGTAAATATAAATTTTAGTGAGCTAAACCTTTATGTCATTATTTAATGGTCCTTCCATCTGTCTCTCCCTAAAATAAATCTTAATTTTACAGCTTTATGTTGCATGGTAATGATCTAAATATACCTTTTCTTTTTTATTTGTATTTTCCTACTCTTTCTTCCATTTTTTTTTTGCTTTCAGCCATTCCATGCCTTTATGCTTTGTGCTTAGCTTCAAAAAATGTCAATCTACATTTTAAAAAAATTTATCTTGAAATCTTTACTTATTTTTTGACATTTATGAGTATTAATGACACATGTAGATTCCTTTCTATAATCTTAAATTTTCTACAGCCTTTGCTCATTATTCAAAGACTGTGCATCTATAAAGTTATCTATAAAGTTACCTACTTGGCAACATTTTTCAATCTAGAATAGATGTTCTTCTAGTCATTCAGAGACTTGTGCAGAGTGACCAAAAAAAATATTTGAGTCGGGGCTGGGGATTTAGCTCAGCGGCATAAGCGCCTGCCTTGCAAGTGTGCGGTCATGAGTTTGATCCCCAGTACCGATAAAAATGAAAAAGACAAAAACAAATGTTTGACTCGCCTGACATGCACATTCCTAGTTGAAGTCAAAAAAGGTACTGCTATTCTTTCTTTTTTCAGGCTCACTTTTTAAACAAATTTCCCTTTTGCAATCTATTTAATGTGACAATTTTCACATTTTTGTGCTTATTATGGCTGGTGAGTTCACTTTAAAATAGATAGATATATTACTTGAGTTTCATTCAGACATGAGTTATAATGCTACTGGCCATGATTACCCATGTTGGCATTTTAACAAAATAATAATGTGCTTTTTTTGCTTTTATCATCATTTTTTATTTAGACAAAAAAGCAAAACAAAAAGTAGAAATAATATAGAATTTCAAAAAATAACAGTAAGAAATCACTAGTTGATAAATTATATTGTTATCTTATTATTCAAGTTACGAATGTCCACTTTGTATTCAAGTGTCCACTTTGTATTCAAGTTATTCAAGTTACGAATGTCCACTTTGTATTCTTTGATACTGTGATTTGAGCAACTATTTCCAAGATGATAATATGTAATCTATTAACAGGTGATTTCTTACTGTTATGTTTTTTTTTCTTACTGTTATGTTTTTTTTTGTAGTTCTGTATTATGTGTACCCTTACACCGCTTTGTTTTGTTTTGTGTTTTTCTCTTTTTCCTCTTAAATAAAATTTTAAAAAAAGATCAAAGCATTAAAAATGGGCAGACAAACAATGACAGTACAAACTATCCTGTTTGATAAATTAACAAAAACTTATTAGTGTGGTTATCTATCTTACACACTTATACATACATACAGTTATATCCTTTAGAGCACTTTCCCTTTCATTATTATGATATCTATTATACATTTTGGATCTTATTACTCTTTCAATTTTTATTATTATTTTTATACTAGAGAGATAACACATTGTTTACAAATATGTGTCTGATTTATTTCACTTATGAATATAGTTTCAAGTTGCCTTCATTTACCTATAAAGGCCTCAAGATCATCTTTTTTATAGCTGAGTAATATTCCATTTTATAAAATAACACATTTTTCATCTATTCTGCACTTGATGGGCATTTCGGTTGTTTCCAAGATGCAGCTATTACATATTGTGTTGCTATAAACATGAGTGCACATATATTGCTGTGATACGACCTTTTCAATTTTTCTGGAAAAATACCCAGAAGAGGAATAGCTGGATTGAATGGAACTTTCAATCCTAGTTGGAATGTAAAAAAATTGACTTCCACAGTGGCTGCACCAGTCTACATTCCCAACAGCAAGTGGGAAAGTATTCCTTTTTCCCCACAGCCTCGCAATCATTTGTTATCAGTTGATTTCTTGATGGCAGCTATTCTTTCCAGAGTCAGATGAAATCTCAATGCTATTTTATTTACATTTCTCAAATGACCAGTGATGGTAAACATTTCTTCATGTATTTATTTGCCATTTGTTTTTTTTTTTTTTTTTTTTTTTTTTATTTAAGAGGAAAAAGAGAAAAACACAAAACAAACCAAAGCGGTGTAAGGGTACACGTAATACAGAACTACAAAACAAAACAAAACAAAACAAAACAAAAACAAAGCAAACAAACAAACAAAAAAAACATAACAGTAAGAAATCACCTGTTAGTATATTACATATTATCATCTTGAAAATAGTTCCTCAAATCACAGCATCAAAGAATACAAGGTGGACATTCAAACAGGTAGACTGCAAACAGCTGTGTTCAATGATCCACAAACATTGATACAGTCAGCTATTTAACACCCCTAAACACACTTGCTGTTATATCCGTTAGAGCTCTTTTTTTTTTCTTCCCCTCTCTTTTTTACAACAAAATTCACACACTTTGGATTTCATTACTCCTTAGTGTTTATTACTTTTGGGGAGGGGGGGGGAGAATACAGTCAAATATGGCAAAACAAAGCTGTCAGTCAATACCAAGGATAGATATAGCACATGGTGTAGAACACAGTACAAGTTTATCAACTATGGTTATCAACGTTGTCCCTTGTTTCCTTAAAAAGAATTGTCTATCTCATTAGATATTATAAAGTTGGACAAAACAGTAGAGAACAAGACCAATACAACTTAGGCATTGTAAACATTACAGGACTTCCAAAGAAGACAATAGTCAAACCAGAATGGGTATCTTAGTGAATCTTATTGTCTTCAAAGTAGTTGCCTATGTCTTCAAACTTGATACTACCATATAGAATGGAACAGAGTCTAATCAGTCAAAACAAGATCGTGGGAGTACTACAGGACTTCAAAACAAGTTAATAGGAAATCAAAAAGAGTTATTATTTATATATCCTAATTATTTGAATTTTTTCTTTAATTAAGACAAACATAAGAAATGACTAATTTTTTTAAAACAATAAGGGGGAGATTGAGATAAAACAGGACATAACAATATAACAATAGAGGTCACAGCATGACTGTTTCAACAACCTAGTACTTCACCACCATATAACCTGACTTAATAGTAGTTACCATAGTGTCTTTTTCCTTGAAATATTTGGATAAAACTTCATATACTCTAGCTTCAAATATTTTTCAAATCAAGAAGCCCAGAATAAAGCCTTTCTAATTAATGAGTGAAAACTTTATAAGGCTCCAAGGCCACCTAATGGGGAATCATGATTACCACATATTTTTATATATTTGAATCATTACTTACATTAGGGAAACTATTCGGTATTCACACATGCGAGATTGATTTATTTCACTTATGAGTATGGTCTCAAGCTGCGCCCATTTATTGATAAATATCTCAATGTGATCCTTCTTTATAGCTGAATAATACTCCATTGTATAGAAATACCACAACTTTTTTATCCATTCCTCAGTTGATGGACACTTGGGTTGTTTCCATGATCTGGCGATTACAAATTGTGCTGCTATAAACATAGGTGCACATATATCACTGTGGTGTGATGCTTTCAGTTCTTCTGGGAATATGCCTAGAAGTGGAATAGCTGGAATAAATGGGACTTCCAGTCCCAACTTTCTGAGAAATCTCCAGACAGATCTCCACAAAGGCTGTACCAGTCTACACTCCCACCAGCAGTGCAGGAGAGTTCCCTTTTCCCCACAGCCTCTCCAGCATTTGTTGTCGGTTTTCTTGATCCTGGCCATTCTTTCAGGAGTGAGATGGTATCTCAGTGTGGTTTTAATTTGCATTTCTCTAATGACCAATGATGATGAGCATTTTTTCATGTATTTATTTGCCATTTGCATTTCTTCATCTGAGAATTGGGTATTCATCTCAGATGCCCATTTTTGGATTGGATCTTTGAATTTTGGAGGTCTGAGTTTCTTTAATTCTTTATATGTTTTAGACAAGAGGCCCTTGTCTGAGAGAGAGTTCACTAAAATCTTTTCCCAGTTTGTGGGTTTTCTTTTCACTATGCTGCAGATTTCTTTTGACATGCAGAAACTTTTTAATAAGAAGTGGTCCCAGTTATTGATTCTGGGAAGTATTTCCCGTGCAGTTTGAGTCCTGTTCATGAATTCTTTACCTACTCCTATGTCTCCAAGGTTTCTACCTAATTTGTCTTCCAATAGATTTAGTGTTTCTGTTTTAATATTCAGATCTTTGACCCATTTAGATTTTAATTTAGTACATGGTGATAGACATGGGTCTAGCTTTAGTTTTCGGCAAATGGAGAGCCAGTTTTTCCAGCACCATTTATTAAAGAGACTGTCGTTCTTCCAGTGAACCTGCTTGGCTCCTTTATCAAAGATAAGGTGGTTGAGTGTGTTCGTAGTTGTGGTTGTATCTTCTAATCTATTCCACTGATCTTCGGCTCTGTTTTGATTCCAATACCATGTTGATTTTACTACTGTTGCTTTGTAGTATAACTTCAAGTCAGGGATTGTGATGCCTCCTGCTTTGTCTTTGCTGCTTAGAATTGCCTTTGCGATTCTGGGTCTCTTCTGGTTCCAGATGAAATTTAGGAGTGATTTCTCTAGATCTATAAGGTATGTTGATGGAATTTCTATTGGGATTGCATTGAATCTGTATAACAGTTTTGGGAGAATGGCCATTTTCACAATGTTTGTTCTTCCTATCCATGAGCAAGGGATGTCTTTCCATTTTCTGAGATCATCTTCAATTTCCTTTTTCAGTGTATTATAATTTTCACTGTATAAGTCTTTCACTTCTTTCGTAATAGTAATTCCTAAATATTTCATTTTTTTGCTTGCTAATGTGAATAGTCCAGTTTCTCTTATTTCCCTCTCTGTAATTTTGTTGTTTGTGTATAGGAATGCTATTGATTTCTGAGTATTGATTTTGTATCCAGCCACATTACTGAATTTATTTATTGTATCTAAGAGTATTTCAATGGAGTTTAGGGGGTCTTCTATGTAGAGTATCATGTCATCTGCAAACAATGATAATTTAACTTCTTCTTTTCCTATCTTTACCCCTTTTATTTCTCTTTCTTGCCTAATTGCTCTGGCTAGTACTTACAGTACTATATTAAATAGGAGTGGTGATAAAGGACATCCTTGTCTTGTGCCCGATTTTAAAGTAAAGGCTTTCAATTTTTGGCCATTTAGTATGATGCTGGCTGTTGGTTTGTCATATATGGCCTTTATTATATTGAGGTAAAGACCATTTATTCCAATTTTCTGTAAAGTTCTTATCATGAATAAGTGTTGGACCTTATCGAAGGCTTTTTCTGCATCTATAGAAATGATCATGTGATTCTTATTTTTGGCTTTATTGATATGGTGGATTACATTTATTGATTTGCGTATGTTGAACCATCCTTGCATTCCTGGGATGAATCCCACTTGGTCATGGTGTATAATCTTCTTGATGATTTGCTGGATCCTATTTGCCAATATTTTATTGAGGATTTTTGCATCTGTGTTCATTAGGGAGATCGGTCTATAGTTCTCTTTTATAGTTGGGTCTTTCTCAGGTTTTGGTACTAGAGTAATGTTTGCTTCCAGGAATGACTTAGGAAGGATTGCTTCCCTTTCAATTTCATTGAATAGTTTGAGGAGTGTCGGCATTAGGTCTTCTTTATATTTCTTGTAGAATTCTGCAGTGAATCCATCTGGGCCTGGGCTTTTCTTGGTGGGTAAGGCCTTAATTACATTTTCAAGTTCATTAGCAGAGATTGGGTTATTCAACAGTTTTATATCCTCTTGATCTAGCTTTGGTACTTCATATGCTTCTAAGAATCTGTCTATTTCTTCTGTGTTATCAAACTTTTGAGAGTAGAGGTTTTCGAAATAGGTGTTGATGATCCTCTGTATTTCTATTGGGTCTGTAGTGATTTCTCCTTTTTCATTTCTTATTGCATGAATTTGAGCTTTTTCTTCCCTTTTTTTAATAAGGTTGGCTAGGGGCTTATCAATTTTATTTATTCTTTCAAAGAACCAACTCTTTGATTCGTTGATTCTTTGGATTGTTTTCTTAGTCTCTATTGCATTGATTTCTGCTCTGATTTTTATAATTTCCTCTCTTCTTTTGGCTTTGGGCTTGACTTGCTCTTCTTTTTCTAGCTGTTTGAGGTGTAGCATCAAGTTATTTATTTGTATTCGTTCTGTTTTCCTGATGTGGGAACTCAGTGCAATAAATTTTCCTCTCAGAACGGCTTTCATTGCATCCCACAGATTCCGGTAAGTTGTATCTGCATTTTCATTTTCTTTTAGGTATTGTTTAATTTCTTCTTTAATTTCTTCTGTGACCCACTGATTACTCAAGAGTGTGTTATTTAGTTTCCATGTGTTTGTGGAATTTTTGCAGTATCTTTTGTCATTAATTTCTAATTTCAGAGCGCTATGATCTGATAATATGCAAGGGATGATTTCAACTTTTTTGCATTTGCTTAAATATGTTCTGTGAGCTAATATATGGTCTATTTTAGAAAATGATCCATGTACTGCTGAGAAGAATGTGTATTCTGATGTTGTTGGGTGGAACATTCTGTATATGTCTATCAAACCCATTTGTTCACAGGTGTGATTCAGTTCTGTTATTTCTTTGCTCATTTTCTGTCTGGTTGATCTGTCCCTTGGTGTCAGTGGTGTATTAAGGTCTCCTGTTACAATTGTGTTACTGATAATTTGAGTTTTCATTTCTGTTAATAATTGTTTTATATAACTGGGTGCTCTGGAGTTTGGTGCATATATATTTAAGATAGTTATCTCTTCCTCTTGGAGTTTTCCCCTTACGAGTATGTAGTGACCTTCTTTGTCCTTTATGGTCATTGTTGGTTTAAAGTTCACGTTGTCTGCAAACAGAATGGCTACTCCTGCCTTTTTTTGGATTCCTGCTGCATGGAGAATTGTTTTCCATCCTTTGACTTTCAGTCTGTGAGTATCCTTCTGGGTTAGATGGGTTTCCTGTAAACAGCATATGGTTGGATTTTGTTTCTTGATCCATTCTGCTAGTCTGTTTCTTTTAATTGGTGCATTGAGACCATTTACATTAATGGTTATTACTGTTAAATGCTGGTTAATTGTAGGAATGTTATCTCTCTGCTGTTGCATCTTTATCTTTCTGTTCTGTTTAATTATTTGCTTTGCTTAGTGGTTTTTTCCTTTGTGTATCTAAACTGTCTTTCAATATTTTTTGCAGGATTGGTTTGGTGTTCATGAAGTTCTTCAGCTGTTCTTTGTCATGGAAGTATCGTATTGCACCATCTATTTTGAATGATAGTTTTGCAGGATATATCAGTCTCGGTTGGAAATCGTTTTGCTTTAGGATCTGGAATACTTCACTCCATGCTCTTCTTGACTTTATTGTTTGTGCTGAGAAGTCTGCTGTGATTCTGATAGGTTTTCCTTTATAAGTGATCTGTCTTTTCTCTCTGACAGCTTTTAATAATCTATTCTTGTGTTGGATTTCTGGGATGGTGATTATTATATGTCTGGGTGTAGTTTTATTTTGGTTATGACTGTTTGGAGTTCTATATGCTTCACTGATCCTGATGTCAGTTTCTGATCTCATGCTTGGGAAATTTTCAGCTATTACTTCTCTAAATATCCTCCTGACATCCTTCATGTTGTCTCCCTCTCTTTCATTAATCCCTATCATTCTTATGTTATTCTTCTTTGCATCGTCCTGCAGTTGTTGAATTATTGTTTCCTGATTCCTTGTTATTTTCAAAAGATCTTTCCTTTCCTGTTCACTAGCTGCAATCCTGTCTTCAAGGTCTGAAATTCTATCTTCACTTTCATTAAGGCGGTTTTTACAACTTTCAGTGGAGTTTTTTATTTCCTGTATATCTCTGTGCATCTGCATTATGTATTCTGTTTGTTTCTTATATTGCTCGTCTAGGGATTCTATCTTTTTGTTTAGTTCCTCCAATTTTTTATCTGTGTTTTCTTTAGATATATTTAGAATCTCTTTCATTTCTTTTATCATTTCTTCTTTTATCTGGGAGATTATTTCGAGTTTGAATTTCTTTAAAGCTTCCTGGAGTTGCTTGTCAATTTCAGTGGCTATTGTGTCCGATATATGAGGTGGATGGGATATATTTTCTTCTATATACATCGCTCCTAGGGTTTCTTGAGATGGGCTGGAGGTTTGAGGTTGTAATTTAGTCTTTCGTTTTGTCATTTTCCTATATTTCTGTGTTTCAAGTGTTATTTGAAAGCTTCCTCAGGATCTGTTGAAAATCCCCTTCTATGTTTGGAGCTACTGAGACTCTGGCACCACGCTACCCCAAGCCTTTGGGCCTACAGAACTAGTGGCTCTCCTCTGCCTGCTCAGAACTCCGCAGTTCCAGACAAGCTGGGCCTCAGGGACACTGTGCGCCCACCTGCCCCTTGGAAGCTCCACAGTTCTTCAATCGCAGCCGGGTTAGGGTACTCACCACAGGCCGTAGTGCTTCAGGAACCTGTGGACCCTCCCTGGTTGCAGAAATATCCAGAGTCCTCCAGACACGCAGAGAGGCCGGTGAGGGCACCCCAGATCTGCCCAGCTCCTCCTCTGCAGACCTATGTCCAGGCGCGGCAGCTAAACATGCTGGGCTAGGCTGATAGTGTGGGCCCGCCCATCCGTCGGCAGCTCAGCAGGTCTCCAAGTGGAGCCGGAATGGGGAGGCTGATGTGATAGCCTCAAACCCACCTCGCCCCTTTACTGCACCTGGAAGCCTGGGGGAACTCCAGCAGTCTGGGCGGAGATATCCAGAGTCCTCCAGACACGCAGAGAGGCCGGTGAGGGCACCCCAGATCTGCCCAGCTCCTCCTCTGCAGACCTATGTCCAGGCGCGGCAGCTAAACAGTTATTTGCCATTTGTATATCTTCATTTGAGAAATGCGTGTTCATCTCAGAGGCCCATTTTTGGAGAGGGTCTTTGAATTTGGGAGGCTTAATATTTTTCAATTATTTATACATTCTGGATATATAAATCCTTTGTCTGAGGGACAACTGGCTAAAATTCTTTCCCATTCTATGGGCTTTCTTTTCACTCTGTTAGTTATTTCTTTTTTTAAAATTTTATTTAAGGAGAAAAAGAAAAAAAAAGCAGGAAAGGGTACATGTTATACAGAATTTCAGAAAAAAATAAACAGTAGGAAATCACTAGTTAATGGATTACATATTGTCATCTTAGAACTATTTGTTCAAGTTACAAAATTAAAGCATATAAAGTGGATATTCAAACAGTGAGACTGCAAACAGTTCTGTTCAATGATCCAACAAAACTCAGTAATATCATTGTCTATCTTATACACTTAAATATACATGCAGTTATATCCTTATTCTTTTCCTCTCTTTTGTACAATGACTATTACACATTTTGGGTTTTATTACTCCCACAGTTCTTATTACTTTTTTGGAAGAGAGTAAAACCAAATGTGGCCTAACAGAACAGATTCAGTCAAATCAAAAGGGTGGACATAATAGATAATGTAAAAACATAAGGTGATCAACAATGGTTAACCATAATGCCTCCCGCAATTCTTTCTCAAAAAGAATTGCCTATATCATCAGTTATAATAAAATTGAACAAAACAGTAAAGAATGAAACCAATAAAACTAAAACATTGGAGACATTACAGGTTTTCAAAAGTAGATAATAGTCAACCAGAATGGGCATCATAATGAATCCCACTATCTTCACAACTGTTGCCTAAACTTTCAAACCTGGTACTATCAAGCAAAACAGAATAGAGGAACATCAGTCAAAACAAGATGGTGAGAGCAATACCAGGCTTCAAATCAAGTTAATAGAAAATCAAAATGGGTTACTATAATATATCCTGCTATTTTTTATTTATTTTCCCCTTAATTAAAGGATAAAAATAGAAAAGTAAATAATAAAATGGAGATTGAGATAAAAGAGAGCATAACAACAAAACAGCACAGATCAAAACATAACCATTTAAGCAAAATAGTGTTTCACCACAAGATAATCCCGACATGAGTAGTTACCATATCGTCTCTTCCCTCGAAATCTTTGAGTATAACTTTGTATACTGTAGCATCAAAAATATCAAAACAATGTAAAACCATTCAAGAGAATGACAGTATTACAGAGTATTTAGAATCAACTAACAGAAAATGAACAATGGTTTCTGTATAATCTCCTTGTCTATAAAAGTTTTTGTTTATACTATCACATATAATAAAATCCAATAAGATACAACATGTTAAGACTTATGGAGACAGAAGAACAAAAGCTTGTTGGGACTTCAAAACAAGATGATATTAAATCAGCACCACCTATTATGATGTCGTTTTCTCCAAAATAGCTGTTCCTATCATTCAATCTTCTCTGCCTCATTTCTGTTGAGATCTTTTTCTTTCATTAGTTGTCAGTTTGTCTTCTTCATTTTGTTTTCTGCTCCATTCATTGTGGCCTCTCTGCTACTATTTCTGGATTCTTGGTATTTTTCTTTTTTAGAATATCTTGTAGTATTCTCTGTAGGGTTGAATTGGTGGTTGCATATTCCCCTAGTTCCTCTTTATCCTGGAAGCACCTTGTTTTTCCATCAATGTCCAGGGATAGTTGCGCAGGATATATTTTGAAGTGCAAAAACTTTTTAATAAGATGAGATCCTAGTTGTTGATTCTTTGAAGTACTTCCCATGCAGTTTGTGTTTTGTTCATGAACTCTTTGCCTACTCCTATATCTCCAAGACTTCTGCCTACCTTGTTGTCCAGTAGATTTAGTGTTTCTGTTTTAATATTTAGATCTTTGATCCATTTTGACTTTAGTTTAGTGCATGGTGATAGACATGGATCTAGTTTCAGTCTCTGGCATATGGAAAGCCAGTTTTTCCAGCATCATTTATTAATGGGTTTATCCTTCTTCCAGTGAACATGTTTCACCCCTTTGTCAAAGATAAGGTGGCTGAGTGTCTTTGTAGTTGTGCTGGCAACAATCTGTTCTGTTGATCCCCAGGTCTATTTCTTTGCCACTATCATGCTGATATTATCACTGTAATGTAGTATAATTTCAAGTCATGAATTGAGATGCCTCTTGCCTTGTCTTTGTTGCCCAGAATCGCTTTTGCTATTCTGGGTTTCTTCTGTTTTCAAATAAATTTTAGGAATGTTTTATCTAGATCTGTAAGGTATGTTAATGGTATTTGACTGAGATTGCATTAAATCTGTATAACAGTTTTGGGAGTATGGCCATTTTCACAAAGTTGGTTCTTCCTAACCAAGAGCAAGGAATATCCTTCCATTTTCTATTCTCTTCCATCTCCTTTTAAAGAGTACTATAGTTTCAACATACAGGTCTTTTACATCCTTTGTTAGGTTGATTCCTAAGTATTTCATTGTTTTGGATGCTATTGAGAAGAGTGTCATTTCCATAATTCCTCTCTCAGTGTGTTTTTTTTTATGTACAGGAATGCTATTGATTTTTGAGTGTTGACTGTGTATACTGATTTTTGAGTGTTGACTGTTCCAGCTATAATGCAGAATTTTTTCACTAACTCTAGTAGTCTTTCAATTGAGTTTTGAGTATCATGTCAACTTCAAATAGTGATGATTTAACTTCTTCCTTTCCTATCTTTATTCCTTTTATTTCTCTCTCTTGTCTGATTGCTCTGGCTAATATTTCCAGAACTATATTGAATAAGAATGGTGGTAGCCAGTGATATATGTGCACCCATGTTTATAGCAGCACAATTTGTCATAGCCAGATCTTGGAAACAACCCAAGTGTCCATCAACTGAGGAATGGATAAAAAAGTTGTGGTATTTTTATACAATGGAGTACTACTTACTCAGCTATAAAGAATGATCACATTGAGACATTTATAAATAAATGGATGCAGCCTGAGACCATACTCATAAGTGAAATAAATCAAACTCACATGTATAAATACCGAATAGTTTCCCTAGTGTAAGAAATGATAAGAATACAAAAAAGTATATGGTAATCATGATTCCCAATCATATTGGTTTTAATCCATATAATGTTATCACTCATTAATTGCAATGATTTTAACCTGGGTTGTTCGATTTTAGTATTGGTGATAATACGAATAGCTATTCTGAAGAAAACAACACATCATAAAAGCTAGTGCTGATTTAATATTATCTTGTTTTGAAGTCACATCAAGCTATTGTATACCTGTTTCCACTGGTTTTAACATGTGGTATCTTACTATATTTTACTATATGCGATAGCATAAACAAAATTTTTTATAGGCAAAGAGATAATATAGAAATCATTGTTCATTTTCTGTTAACTGGTTCTAAATACCCTGTAATTTCTTCATTCTCTTGAATAGCTTCAGACTGACTTGATATGCTTGATGCTATAGTATATGAAGTTATACTCAAATAATTCAAGGAAGGAGGCACTATGGTGACTACTATTATGTTAGATTATCTGGGGGTGAAACACAATGATGCTTAAATTGTTTGGTTCTGACCTGTGTTGTTCTAATACAATGTCCTCTTTTACCTCAATCCCACTCTTTTTAAAAATTAATCTATTTTTTTCTTACATTTTTTTTCAATTAAGGGAAAACTAAATTTAAAAATAGCGGGATATATTATAGTAACTTTTTGTTTTCCTAGTAACCTGATATGACCCCCAGTACTGCTCTCCCCATCTTGTTCTGTCAGATTTTACTATGTTCTATTTTGTTTGATAGTATCAAGTTTGAGGGTATAGGCAACCACTTTGAAGGCAATAAGATTCACTAAGATGCCCATTATGGTTTGACTATTATCTTCTTTTGAAATCCTGTAAGGTCTCCAGTGTAGGTTTTATTGGTCTTGTTCTGTACTGTTTTGATCAATTCTATTATACCTGATGATATAGGAAACTTTTTAAAAAAACACAAGAGGCACAATGGTAACCATTTTAATCACCTGATATTCTATTTTTACATCAGGTACTGTGCCCATCCTTTTGTTCTAACCGATTCTGTTTTGTTTAGCCACGTTAGGTTTTATTCTCGCCAAAAAAAAAAAAAAAGAATTGTAAAAGTAAAAAAAACCCAAAAAGTGTAATTGTTATTTAAAAAGAGAGGAAAGGAAGGTGGTCTAAGGGATATAACTGCATGTGTGTTTGAGTGTGTAGGATGGAAATCCATATTACTGAACTTTTGTTGGATCGTTGATCGGTACTGTGTGCAATCTCATTGTATGAATGTTCACTTTACATGCTTTAATTTTATAATTTGGACAACTATTTCAAAGATGACAATATGTAACCTATTAACTAGTGATATCTTACTGTGTTTTTTTTCCTTGAAATTCTGTATTATTTGTACCCTTTTACTGCTTTTTTAAAATTTTTATTTCCTTTCTTTTTTTCTCTTTAAATAAAAAAAAAAAGAATGGTGGTAGTGGACATCCTTGTCCCATTCCTGATTTTAGAGTGAAGGCGTTCAGGTTTTGTCCATTTAGTATAATGTTGGCTGTTGGTTTGTTAGATTGAGGTTGACAACATTAATTCCGAGTTTCTGTAAAATTTTTATATGAACAAGTGTTGGATTTTATCAAAAAGGTTTTTCTGCATCTAATGAGAATATCATGTGACTTTTGTTTTTGACTCTGTTCATATGTTGTATTACATTTATTGATTTGTGTATGTTAAACCATCCCTGCATTCCAGGAATAAATCCTACTTGGTCATGATATATAATCTTCTTGATGATTTGCTGCATTCCATTTGCTAGAATTTTAGTGAGAACCTTTGCATCAATGTTCATTAGTGAGATTGGCCTATAGTGCTCCTTTTTGGTTGGTTCTTTCTCTGGTTTTGGTATTTGAGTAACACTTGCCTCCAGAAATGAGTTAGGGAGGATTGTTTCTCTTTAATTTCATTGAAGAGCTTGAAGAGTACTGGAATTAAATATTCTCCAAATTTCTTGTAGACTTCAACTGTGAATCCATCAGGACTTGGGCTTTCTTTGTTGGTAAGGTTTTAATCACATTTTCAATTTCAATAGTTGATATTGGGCTATTCAAAATTCTTATATCTTTTTGAGATTTGGTAGTTCATATATTTCTAGAAATCTGTCCATTTCATCTGTGTTTTCCACCTTATGTGAGAAAAGATTTTCAGAGTAGATATTCATGATCTTTTGAATTTCCATGGTATCTATAGTAATTTCTCTAAGCCCCTATTTTATGATTTGAGTTTTTCCTTTCTTTTTCTTGATAAATTGACTAGAGACTTATCAATTTTGTTTATCTCTCAAAAAATCAGCTCTTTGATACATTATTTGTATTTTTTGGTTTCAATTGCATTAATCTATGCTATAATCTTTATAATTTCCTCTCTTCTCTGAGCTTTGGGTTTGACTTGCTCTTCTTTTTCTAGAAGCTTGAGATACAGCATTAGGTTCTTTATTTGTGCTCGTACTGTTTTCTTGATATGAAAGTTTATCACTATGTATGTCTTGGGACCACTTTCATTGAATCCCACAGGTTTTAGTATGTTGCACCTGCATTTTTATTGAATTGTAGGTATTGCTTAATTTCTTCTTTAATTTTACCTGTAACCCATTGGTTGCTCAGGAGATTGTTATTTAATTTCCATGTATTTATGCAGGTTTTACAATTTCTTTTGCCATGAATTTCCAATTTCCATGCACTAAGATCAGACAATATGCATGGGATAATTTCAATTCCTTTACATTTACTTAATACTATTCTATGGGCTAATATATGGTCTATTTCAGAGAATATCCCATGCACAGCTGAGAAGAATGTGTATCCTGATGTGGGTGGGTAGAACACTGTGAATGTCTACCAAGTCCATTTGCTCACAGGTTTGATTCAATTCTGTTATTTCTTTGCTGATTTTTTGTCTAGTTGATCCATCTCTTTGTGACAATGGGGTATTAAGTTCTCTTATTACAACTGTGGTATTGTTTATTTGGTTTTCATATCTATTAGTATTTGTCTTATATTGGGTGCTCCTGTATTTGGTGCATATGTTTATGATTGTTGGCTCTTCTTCTTGAATTATTCCCTTGACAAGTACAGGTTGACCTTTTTATCTCTTTTGATCATTTTTGGTTTGAAGTTCACATTGTCTACAAATAGAATAGCTTCCTCTGCTTTTTTGTGAGTTCCTGTCACATGGAATATTGTTTTCCATTCTTAACTATGAGTTTCCTTTTGAGTCAGATGTGTGTTTTGTAGACAGCATATTGTGGGATCGTGCTTCTTTTTTTAATTTTGTTTTGAAGGTAGTAAAAATACAACAGAACAAAGCCAATCGAGACAATGCAGTGAAATTGGTACAGAACTCCACAGCAGGATTCTGGGACAGTAGTAATAGGTCAGTTAGGCATAGCAAAATCAAACCAAAAACAAAACATTATAAAACCAATTGAAAGAGAGTATTGGATAGAGCAAAAGAAACATAACAAACCAAAACAGTAAAAACATCCTTTGCCTTCAAACAGAAGATAGATGGAAACCCCCCATATTTGCTATATTGCAAATGGTCATCCTCCCAAGAGATGCTGAGACATCTATCTCCAGTTGCTACTGGTGATGGGGGTGTTTGACTCTCATCCCATGCAATGGTAGGCTCATGGGAGCTGCTGGTTCTCCTCCTGGCCCATGCCAGGGACGCTTACCAAGAGGGCGGGCAAATAAGCTGCCTAAGTTCCACCATGGCCAGATCGCAGGAAAGCTGGTTCTCCTCCTGGCCCATGCCTTGCCTTCTTATTTTTAAATGTTCTATCCTTTCATGATTGCTACCTGTGATCATGTCCTCAAGATCTGAAATTCTATCCTCAGCTTCATTTCAATGATTTTGCCAGCTTTCAATAGAATTTTTTGTTTCTTGGATATCTCTTTGCATTTGTTTCATGCATTCTACTTGTTTTTTATATTGTTCTTTTGAGGTTTCAATCAGCTTCCCATGCTCCTGTACTTCTTTAAAATTTTATTTAAAGAAACACTAAACAAAACAGAAAATAGGTAGAAATAATACATATGTTCAGAGAAAAAAATAAACAGTAAGAAATCACTAGTTGATATTTACATATTGTCGTTTTACAAATAGTTGTTCAAGACACAAAAATGGGACATATAAAATGGGAATTCAAACAGCGAGAGTGCAAACAGTTCTGTTCCAATGTCCAACAAAAACTTAGTAACCTGGTTGTCAATCCTATACACTTAAACATACATGCAGTTATCCATGTCTTCATTTATGTTTAGATTAAACAAACTAAAGCAGGTTAAAATCATTCTGAACAAAGAATAACAGTATTGCTGGATTTCACATCATGACACTCCACGATCAGCACTGGGTACTGTAGTGTGTTTTTTCAAAATTTAATTTAAACAAAGACTAAACAAAACAGAAAATGGGTAGAAATAATACATAATTTCAAAGAAAAAATAAACAATAAGAAATCACTAGTTGATGATTACACGTTGTTTTCCTACAAATAGTGATTCAAGATACTAAAGTGGAGCATAAAAAGTGGGGATTAAAACCATGAGATTGCAACCAGTTCTGTTAAACTATCCAACAAAAACTTAGAAATATGGTTATCAATTCTATACACTTAAACATACATGCAGTTATGCATATCTTAAATTATGTTGAGATTGAATAAACCAAAGTAGGCTAATATCACTCTGAACAAAGAATAATCCTATTGCTGGGTTTCACATTATGACACTCCACGATCAGCACTGGGTACTTCAGTGTTCCTTTTTGTTCAAAGTATCTGTTCATTTCATCATGTGTCATAACAGTTCTCATAAACTGTTTATAGATTCTATACATGCATAAGTCTTAACATGTACTTCTATCCTTTGTATATTAGAGGGAGAAACAAAACATAGCAAGACAAAACAAAACATATTCCTACAAACACATAAAATGAAAAAAAATATATAAGACCATTGTACAAGGAGTTCTACCATGGTTCCTGTGTTGTCTCTTGCTATCGCCAACAGAATTGGCTATATCATCAGACATAGTATAATTGAATATATCAGTACATAACAGTATTAATAAAAACATAACTTTGTATACAGTATGAAACTTCAAAAACCGGCAGTTATCAAACTAGAATGTGTGTCATAGTCTTGTTATCTTCAGTGTAGTTGCCTATACTCTCAGACTTGATACTATCAATAATATCAGTTTTGAATAAAATCAGAGATGGTCTCTTCTGTTATGCTCTTTTTTTACCATCAGTTGTCTGCTTATCTTCATTCTGTTTTCTGCTCCATTCATTGAGGCCTCTCTGCTACTATTCCTGGAATCCTAGTACTTTTCTCTCTCTCTAGAATGCCCTGCAGTATTCTCTGTAGAGTTGGATTGGTGGTTGTGAATTTCCCAAGTTACTCGTCATCTTGGGAGCATCTTGTTTCTCCATTAATTTCTAGAGACAGTTTTTGCAGGGTATATCAATCTGGGGTGGAGGTTATTTTCTTTCAGGGCTTGGAATATTTTGCTTCAGGCTCTTCCTGACTTGATGGTTTGTGTCAAGAAGTCTGCCATTATTCTGTTGTGCCTTCCTTTATAGGTGATCTGTTTCTTGTCTCTAACAGCTTTTAGTATTCTGTTCTTATATTGAATTTCTGGGATCTTGATTATTATAGGCCTGGGTGTAGCTCTGTTGTGGTTGTAGGTGGCTAGAGTTCTGTATGCCTCATATATCAGAATATCATCTCCTTTTCCTATGTTTGGGAAATTTTCTTTAATTATTTCTGTGAATAACCTTTGTAGTTCCTTTGTTTGTACCCCTGCTTCTTCATTCACATTTTTTATTCTCAAGTTACAGATCCTCTTGTCATTTTCTAGCCTTTGTATTGTTACTGCTTGTTTCCTTGTTATTTTTTAAAAGTTTTTCCTTTCATACTCCCACATTGCAAAATTGTCCTCCAGTTTGGATAATCTATCTTTAGTTTCTTTCAAGCCGATTTGCCATCTTACCATAGAGTTTTAATTTCCTGGTGATCTCTTTGAATCTGCTTCATGTATTCTATATCTTTTAATATACTTCATCAAATGGTTCTCTCCTCTATTTGAGTTCCTCCCTTCTTCCATCTGTGTCTGCTTGAGGGATGCTTAGTATTTCTTTTATTAATCTTCTTATATCTTGCTTAACTTGGCTAAATATTTCATTTTTGAACTCATCTATGAGGTCACGAATATATCTTTTTATGTCCCACTGATGCTATGTCTGATATTGCATGTTTGCTGTTCTCATTCTCCCTTGTATTTACCTGTCCTGGGTCAATTTTCTCAGGGTTGGGACCTGGGGACTTTTTGTTGTTTCTTCCTCCTCCCATATTTTTTGCTTCTTCCAGGAGACCCCAGTTTCTTTCTTTGTTGGTTACAATTCTGAAGCACGCTGGCTAGATGATCCTTCCCACTGCCATGTGCTAGTGAGTTGTAAACAGGGACAGTGAATGCTGGCCTCTTTCCTCCAGATCAATCAAGCTGCTGTGGCCTGCACTGTACTACTTTGTGCTGCCTCCCCTCCGGGCCAGTCAAACTTCTGAGGCTTCACTGGGTTAGTGTGGTTAGTGTGTGCCACCACTGTAGGGACTTGATTTTGGATAACCTATTGGGTCTCTGCCAAGTCGCATGACCAAGGCCTAGTTCACTCCACCAATCCTGTTCAGGAAGGGAACAATTGATTGAAGTTACTGCTGCCCCTTGTACTTGCCAGTCCTGCCCAGTACCAGGATGTCGTCCACCGGAGCCCCCTTTCTATAGAATGGCTCTACTCTGGTCACTCACCACAGGTTGACGTAGGCACCCTGCCAACTCAGCTCTCCATTTGGCTCCCTGACCCCCAAACTCAATGTAACTGTGCCTCCAGGGAGTTGTAGTGGTGGGACCTTGGACAACTCAGCAAGTCACAGCAGGACCTTGGATGGTCGGCAAGTTGCCCACTGTGGCAGGAACACTGAACCTTTAACCGTTCCAATAATAGCACCAGGATTGTATGTTTGGTTGGTTCTTCTCATCTTAATTTCTTCTTGGGACAAGAGAGTTCATCTCTCTCTGTTTGGGGCTCCCCATTCTGTATTATGTTGAATTCTAAGTTGACTATCTTAGAGAGCCTCTGTAGCCAGTTGTTATCTATCCACCATCTTTGCTCCTCCCACCACTCCTGTAATTTTTTATCTATGTCTTCTCTAGCTAAGTTGAGTAACTCCTTTATTGAGGTTGTCATTTCTGTCTTTATGTGAGAAATTAGTTCTAATTTAATTTCCTCTATAGCCTCATGGATTTGTTTCTTTATTTCACTTACTATATTTCAGGTGTATGACTTTTAAAGTCCTCTGTTTCAATGTCTCCTGTACTTGCTCCTGATGTACTACATGTTTGAGGTTGCATTTTGCTTTTTTGCTTTGTCATTTTCACCTTTTAGTCTAATATTTGGTCTTTCAATCCCACTAGTCTCAACTGTTGGCAGTGTGTAGCTTAGGATCCTACTGTGTGGTTGATGTTTGTCCAATTCTGGCTACCACAAAGAATAGGAGGGCCAGTCATCTGAATTTCTCCTGCAGGGCCTGTTGGGTGAGTCCTGTATTCTTACTAGGCTGACTAGCATAGGAGTATTGATGTAAGTCAGCCCTCAGTTCCTACTATTACTATGTCTTCAGGTTGTTCTAGGCCACCAGATCTGCTTGTCTATTGTATTTGTCTCAGCTGGGGGCCCTATTGTGTCACTGGGTGTCTCATAAGCCCTTTGGATTTCCTCCAGGTTGGAGAAGGCCTTTTCACCACACTCCTCAACCCACCTGTCATTCTCTGTATGGAGGAAGGACTCACTCACACTCTTGTCAAGCTTACCAAGGTCCTACATCTGGAGGGGACTTTGCTACAGCTCCTGTTTGCCCACTGAAATTCTCTATTTTAAAGGCAAACTCACCACACTGACAGAACCCTGCTGAGGTCCTTTGTTTGGATGAGGGTTTACTGAGTCTCCCATCAACCCAGAAAGGTTAATCCATTGCAGTCCAAGGTTCTGGGAGGAGGAAGGGCACAGAAGGTCCACAGCAATACTAGGTCTAAGACGTGGGGAGTTCTGGGTTCTGGGGTCTGAGAGGGAAGAGCAGGTGCTGAGTGACCAACCTCCAGAGGTCCAGGGTGCAAGGGCTGAGAGCAATAACCCACTTTTGTGTTGGACGCACTTCTTTTTCTGTTCTACTTTGCTCCTCCAGAATTCTTCACACTAACTGGTTAATGAGTAAAGACTATTCTTACATCAGTTCATAAATCACCTAAAGATTTATGGTATAAATTCCCTATTCTTGATAGTCTTTGTAATTGCAAACACAAACAAGAACAAAAAAAAACAAGTTTTTCTCTGAAATACCAAGAATAGCTTTAAATGTAACTTTAATATTCAAATCCATGTACTATATACAAATGACTCTATTCACATTAGTTCATTCTGTGACCCTCCCACCTGGGGAAATAAGCCTCAATTTCACTAGTTTTTGTAGTTTTAATGGTGACAAGACTTGATGGAAAAATGAAATTGCAAGAAAATAAAAATAATATTTTCAATATACTGTACCACATGCTATTTTTATTTTGATGACCTTTATTATAAGACTTCTGCCAGAGATTCAAGGAGTAATCTATTGCTTTGAATTCCTGCTTAGCAATAGTTAGAATTTTTACTTTGGCTTAACTTTTTTTTAAGAGAATGACCCACTTTCTATTGTTGTGGAAAATGTATAAAATAAATTTACCCTCAACAATTTTAATGGCATTCTATCACAAATCATAACTATAGTATATTATTATACAATAGGTCTCTAGAAATTTTACATTTTCCATGATTAAACCTCTAAACCCATTGAGCAACTCCATTTTTTTCTACACTCATGACACCCACCACTTAATGATTCTATGAATCTGATTAAATGCTTCACAGGTAGAAACATGTTGGCACTTTTGTGACTGGCTTATTTCATTTAGAGTAGTGTTCTCAAGTTTCATTCTTGTTGTAGCGTATGATAGAATATAAGGCCCAAAGCCCCCACCCCCACCCCACTTTCTGTGTCTTGAAGAAAAACCACACGATTTCTGTTACCCAGTCAGCTCAGATTTTCCCAGCAGACTTGAACTCACACTGGAACCTTGAACATTCCCAGGCACTGATAAAAATATCATTTTGTTGCCCAAAACACTAAAGAAACTGTTCATAGCCCTAAGGCAACTTCTTTAAACCCTTATATAAACTCTGTACTCTGGCTCCTCACCACAAACTTATATACATATAGCATCTCTTTTTTCTTGTGATTTATTACAGGCTATACTGCAGGGCTCTGTGAATAAATTCCCCTAATAAATTGACTGGGCAGATCACCTGACTGTGCTTGTTTCATTGGAATCCCAACTGGCCTCATCTCTGGACAGCATGATGAAAGCTTAGTTAGTTTGCAGTCTATACAATCCATAACGTCTCTGTGTGTGTGTGTGTGTGTGTGTGTGTGTGTGTGTGTGCATGCGCGCGCGCGTGCATGTGTGTGTTTGTGAAATGTAACTCACAAAAGGCAATGCTGTCTGTATGTCTATATTTTAATGGTCCCTTTGGTGTTCTTCCACTTCTCTGTGACAATTACTCAGTTTTATTATAATTGTTAATGTACATTAATTATACAAAATAATCAATTTACTGTGATATTCCCATACTTTCATATAGTTTATTTATCCATTCACCTGTTGATGGTCTTTTGCTAATATTATCTGTTGATGTCTTTTGCTAGTATTAGCCACATAACATCTCTCCACTCTTTATAACCCAGGCTTAGCAGATGAAAGCATGAAAAGGATAGGATACTGAAGCAGGTTACCCAAGAAGACAGCCCTTAACTTCTCTAGTGTTTCTTATTTGAAGTATCCAATGTTATGTTATCTACATTTTTGTCAGGAAGGAACAACCTTCACTCTAAAGAACTCCAAGTCTTCTCTATCACTCAAAGTAGAGGCAAGCCCCACTCCTGAGAGATGCTAATCTAAGTCCCAAGTCCCTGAACCATGGTCCTTTTTCATTCCTCCCAGTTCTAAATCATTAACCAATATTCTTTAGGACCCTAGCATTTGCCTGGACTATATCACGTTCCTTTTCCTTGGGCTATGTAATATTTTCCTTGGGCTATAAAGTTGAAAAATACAACATTCTGACTCACCCATCTGAGAGTATGTCCTCCTCTGTGTCAGGCTGAGAACTAGAAGATTAGGCACAGAGTAGGTACTCTATAATCTCATCCAGAGGCAGTTACTTTTTAAAAATTTCCAACACTCATGACAATTGGTATAAATAAAGACATAATCAAAAAAAAATAATATGAGCAGCACAGCCTGGTTTCCATTGCCTGAAACTCAGAGCATAGCACTGTTACCCAAGTAAGAACTTCTGGTAATCAGAAACAAACTGGCAGGAATAAGAGGAGACTTATTATATAGACTTACAGCAGATAGGGAAGTCCATTCTAGAAGCTCATAGTAGCCATCTGGAAGGCAGGAATGCTTTCTTTAATGACAGCATTACTTTGTACTGAGGGAAGGGCATATTTCATTGGACAGAGTGATGGGGAGGATCTTGAGCATTTGTGGAGGAGTTTGGCTTTGCATAAGTACACATGTCATACATTATGTGTCTATTCTTGGGAATACAGCTAGACTACAATTCCCAGGCTCCTTTGCCAACTGGTGAGCCCATATGACTAAGATGGTCAATGGAGCATAAATAAAAAGGAATTCAAGTTCTACACACAGGCCTTAAAATCCTTTTGTATGAGCCTCCATGCTACCTTTTCTCTCCCATCTGTTCACTGGATGTAGAGGAACCAGCAGAGGAGGTGCTGGGAGATGACAGAGCTCTAGATGGAAGGATCTGGATCTTTGAATTGTGGCATGGATAACTGACCACCTTGGATAAAACATATTGCAAATGAAAATAAACTCATATTTTTTTAACTCCACTAAATGTTTACGAATGTTTATAAATGTTTGCTATAGCTATTAGGCTACCTGGTAAAGCAGGGAAGGCAAAATTGGGAAAGTTACGGGAATGTGATATAGTGAAGACCAAGTTCAGTCAATTCCAAGTCCATTATGGGGTGGAACAACTTTGGGGACTACTGAGGATTATAAAAAGGGAAATATTGAAGGTACACCAAAAACCATAGGACCTGAAGAATTATTTATCAGTTTATTTGGCAAACACTTGAGGCTTCTCAGGATGAAAGCAAAGAGGTCTTCGGCTGGAGCAAGAGCCTGTACAACAGCAACCTGGCAGCATTCTTCCTAAACCACAGGCTCCCTCTTCTGCTCACACCAGTGATGGGTAAGATAGAATTTAGGGGATTATCATTGTTTTAAAGGGCTCTCTGAAAGAGAAAAAACAGGAAGTTGGAATTCAACAGCACCCGGGGTTCCAGATAAGGACAGAAATTCCTTCTGTTTATCAGGAGTTTCCCCATTTTTAAGCATTTCCCAAGAGACTTGTTGATTGATACAAGGGAAGACCAGGCCTCTCTGAGCTTGAACTAAAGAAGGGGACCAGTAATTGCATCCTGGGACAAAAGGTCGTATGTGAACTGATGGGTGATATTTTGAGGGAAGCAAAGAAACTGAGGGAAAGTAGAAATCTCATACTGGAGTCGTGGGTGTGTTGTTTTATTTTGTCATTTTGTGGTGAGTGGTAGCTTAGACTCAGAGATAGGAGACCATTGCCTTCTATTGTCTACTTCTTAACCAGAATTTGGGTGACTGCGGTCTTCTGTCCTGGACCACATTTGCTGAATGATGAATGAGAAGAAGTCAAGCGTGCCCAGGTAACCTCCCCCATCAACCAACTTACTCATTGTCCAAGCAGATGTTTCCACAGTAGGTCCAACAGCATGTATGATTAGGATTCAAGCAACTCAGTATACTGGTGCATCTTTGGGCACAATACTGCGATGGAGGTTGTACCCAGCATTCATCAATTTCTTTTATTTCAGCTGGAACCGAGAGAGAGGAAATTGGCAAGGTCAATATACTCACAACTTGGAGAAGAAACCCTTTCCAAGCTGAAAAATCCCTTCTGGAAATTGGGCCTTAAGTCACAAATAAAGTACTTCTCTACGTTCCACAAAAATCCCTTCCTCAAATTCAAAACAGTGTCTCTTAACAAGAGACCGCCCTTGTATGGCATTTGTTCCTTCCTTCTGCATATCACCACAATACTGTGGCCCTAAAGATAGGATCAGGGACACCTTCAACATGAATGCCACCATGCCACCAAATGTATTCTTATGTAACCTTAGGCCTACAATATCCTGTAGACCTAATTTCCATACCCAATTTACAGAATAGAAAAGCCAGGCTAAGGGAGAATAAAAGCTTCCTTTTCACCCTGTTTGATCCTCACCGATGTCACATAAGTACACACTCTCTTTATAATTAAACTCCATGTCTTTCACTGTCACATAATTCTCCTGCTCAGTTCCTTTGTTGTCCCTGCTTTTATCACTTGATCATATGAGCTGCTGAAGAGCCCCTACTTGTATCTTCCATTTTTTCATGCTTTAAAATATCCTTTCCCCAAACAAAATGCGTGTGTTAAATATCACCCTCCTGGGATTTGTCAAATGCTCACCCAGATGTGGCACAAAGATTTTGAAAAAATTATTCCCTTTAGAGTCAAAGAGAAGTTTGTGTTATGTTTCTTCTATTTAAACTGGTCTGACATTAGAAAATAGTACTTCATGCTAGTCTACAGAATGTACACAAATGTTATGTTAAACCCTTTCCATGTGTTCTCTGCTGCTTTCAGAGCTGGGGGAGAACCTTGAAGAGACTCAAGATTAGGAGCATTCAGTCTAATCTTCCAGGGGTGTCTTTGAAGAATGATCCTGGATATGTAGCCCTAAATCAGCTATAACAGACAGGTATAACTGTGCAGAGCACTCCCCACCCACACCTCAGAACCAGATAGTATCTGTGAAAATTATGGCCCTTCTTCTCTCTGCATCCCACACCATTACCACTGTCATAGTTCGTCCTGAGGTTTCCCAGCACAGATGGATGGACAGAGATGACCACGACCAGCAGGCAACTCCAGAACTGCATTGTTGTCTCTGTGTATTTAGGATTAAGTTCTGACAGAAGACAGAGCTTTCTCTGGCACCGCTAGAGATAGAAAAGGGATTTAGGTAAATAGGATAGAAAACAGAGAACTTTACTGTGAATATCATGTCATTCTTTCTCTTTTTGGTTTTCACTCTCTGAACCCAATGATACACCAGTTCCCAAGCTAGCCAGTAACAGCTGCATGCTTCTTCCATTACACATCACATAACACTTCCTTTGCACAATTTTTAATGCATTATTTTTTATGAATAATCAATAACATCTTCAGATTATGTAACTTTTAAAATAGAAAGTACTTAGAGGAAATGGGTGAATATAGTCATTGCACCATCTAGAAATAACCAGTAAGGATATTTTTATGTGATAATCATTATTTTTATGAAATAGGACACATTAAGTATCCTGATATTTTATTTAAAAACATATGCAGTAGAGTTACATAGTGGAAGTTTTCATGAAGATCAAAATTGATTCCAGAGTCAGTTACGAAATAGTTTATTTAGTACAACTTAAGAAAAAAAATGGCAGCCCACAACAGATAAAGGATTCATGAAGCTTTCACTCATGTGAGGACACAGTTGAAAGAATTATAATCAAGATTTTGAAGGAAATTTTAGTGGTAAAATATTTTGTTCAGAGAAGTGGAGATCTTGTCCATTAACTCCCAGTAAAAAAAGTTTTTATGAGTAGTAATCTTAGAGCTCATTCTGTGTCCCCAGAAATTTGTGGTGACCTCACTAGAACTGTATTTGGGTCACAGCTATAGCCTCTGAACTGTGGGCATCTGACTAATACAACCTGCGGTAGCAAAAAAAAAAAAGACTGCAGTTCCAGAAATATCCAACTTGTAATTGGCTAGATAACATTTTATGTCCACAATGTACATTGAAATTCCCCACAAAACAGCCAGGCCCAGAAGCGCAATGCCAGTTTAGGACAGTAGCCCTTATGTAACAACTTTTCCACTCTTCCTGTTGGTCCTGTGTTCTAGAGAAAGGAACTTTTTTCAGTCAGGTTGGGTGAAGGAATAGAATTAAAAACAACAAGAGTGAGGACATTAGTATTGATGCTGACCACATCCTACAACCAGAGCTCCCCAGAGAGAAAAAAGGCCACACTTCTAAACATTTTTTAGATTGGTGACATTGAGATGGTATTTTATAAGTGAAGAGTCACATAAAAATCTGTGAAAACCTTAGCTTTCCTGAAGAAATTTTTAAAAACTAATCATTTTGAATAATATTCATAGAGGGAGGAAAACAATATCACATCATATAAATTATAACAGCAATCCAATTGTAAATATTATGATCATTCCTCTTACCATTAAAACCTGAATACTTTCAGTTTCATTTTGCTATTAAAATGTCCTGATAAATCCTCCTATTGCTAAAGATTTGGCACATGTATCACTCTGTCATAGCATGAGTTAAGGGAGAAAATTTTCCAGGCAAAAAAATATTGTCTTTTTCAGGCTTTGGGTAATTGCTGCTCCTCTTGTCTCCCTAAAAGTCTAGGCAACAGTTCTACCAATTGGACGTCAGTATCTGGCCCCCTCCCCTTGGTTCTACCAATAGTACAAATTTTGTTTGCTCTCACATATTTTACAGAGGAGGGAAAATGGGCATCAGAGTCAAAGAAGCTTGAACAAGAATGCTAACAAGAAACCGAAATCTATCACCAGGTGGCTTCCGAGTGACAGATAAGGGGTAGAGGAAGTTGGAGCAGGGGAGGATGAGACTTAAGTACATCAGAATTCCCTGCTTGTACCTATCTGTCCCCTTCATCCTTTATCTCCTCTTTTACCTTCCTGAGACCAAATAACAACAAAAATAAAAGAGCCTAAGGAAGGAGTTAAAGTCTGATATGAGTTAAACAGTAACAAGGCAGTGATTGCCTTGCTGAACGTCTTTCTATAGGTCAAGAAGTTTCAACCACGCAGCAGCAATTCCTGTCTAATAATATAGTAGCTGCTGGCCAGTTGTAACTATTCAAACTCATTAAATAAATCTTTAAGAAATCAATTTTCAGGCATCGAATAGCCACATGTAACTAGGGGCTACTATGTTAGACAGTTCAACTTGAGAACACTTAATTTCAAGAAGCTCTGTTGAACACTGCTGCTCTAGATGAATCCACCAGAATCACTGAAAAGCTGATGTAATGCTAGAAATTATTTTAAAAGTAAAGAATCTGTCAAAAAGAGCTCCTCTTTGCACATGTGAAATTGGAAGTTTTAGGTACATGAATCATTAAATGAGCTGATTTTTAGGCAAACTGGTTGTAGGAGGTTTGAGCAGAGGCAAGAGGAAAAGATCAGGAAGAGAAAAAAAGAAAGTTGTAAACAGTCAGGTGTTTGGGGGAGTTCTACTCTTGGATACTTAGATCTGTTCTCTGACCTTCTCCACTCAGAATTCAGGTCCCTGATGTCTTGCCTCAGCATGATGATGGAAAATGGCCAAGATGAGATTTCACTTACCATTGGACAACATTTAATCCAAAGGATATAGCTTAATTGGTGCTGCTTAAGGTTGAAGTATGGTAGGTTTAAGTATGGTAGGTTTCTGGATATCCTGCACATTTTTAACATTCTTTTTATAGGAAAGACAAGCAATGACCTTTTTCCTGGTACTTGAAACTGAGGCTCAAGTTATCTTTTTATGTTTTTCCAGTACTGACAGTTGAACACAGGCTTTCACATTGAGCTATATTCCCAGCCCCTCTTTCCTTGTTTTTCTAAAACAGGTCCTCCCAGACTGGGCTTGAATTTGTGGTCTTCATTCCTCAGCCTTCCAGAGTGGTGGGATTACAGGTGTGTACCACCAGGCTGCTAAAAGTGTTCCAATCCTGTGAAGGCACCAGAACATATCAGCATCCTCTGCTATCCACTGACAGATGAAGTTGTGGCAACGAGCTCCCTGGATGAGGGTAAGCATTGATTGCAGTGTGGGTTCCTGGTGTGTCTTTTTGCATTAAGGAGGAGGAAGACACACACAATAACACATAAACCCAAAGCAATTGATTCTGTGAAGCTGTTTCTTTGTATTCAAAAATATTACCTTAGATTCAAGTTTTCCAGAACTTGGAATTCACTCACTTGTAAGTCCTCATTCTAAGTCTAGCACTTTGATACTCCCCCAAAGTGTTCGGGAGCCTGGGGATACCTAAATTCCTTTTCTGCACACTTCAGTTACACTGAATTATTCCAGAGCAATGAAGTATCACGTCAAACTCATGTTATGCCAGGTGCTTCCCAAAGAGTTCTTGGTACATTCTTTTGTTCATTCAAGATAAATTGTAGGATGATTAAATGTGTAACAACCACTAGGAAAATCTGTATGGATTTTTTTTTGTATGGAGTTTTTTTTTCCTCAAAAAAAACCCACTAGAACCAGAAATTCCATTTGACACAGCTATTCCTCTTCTAGGTATCTTTCCCAAAGAGTGTAAGACATAATGCAGTATTATAGATACATACATAACCATGTTTACAGCAGCACAAGTCATGATTGCTAAATCTTGGAAGTCACCTATATGTCCATCAGCAGATGAATGGATAAAGAAAATGTGATGTTTACACACCTGGAGCACTCTTCTGCCATAAAGAATGATTCACTTGAGTCATTTGTAGGAAAATACATGCACCTTGAGACCACAATGTTAAATGAAATGAATCAGGCACACAAGTTAAAAATAGCACAATATTTCCCCTATATGAGAGACCTAGACTAAAACTAAGCACAAAATAAAACTTGATAATAGGAATCAGGGAAAGTGATCAAGAAATGGGAGAAAGAGGAAAGGAAGGAAGGAATAATAGATGAAAATAGGAATTAGAGTGTGTTATAGACACGTACCAACTACACACAAGGAATGTAAGCATTGTGTACTGCAAATATATACGAAAAAAGCAGGGGATCAAGAGGTAGGTGAAGGGAGAGGGAGAAAAGGGAAGTGAATGGAAAAAATGAATTAAAATACGTTATGTACATGTATCAACTTACCACAGGGGATATAAACATTATATACTACACATGTGAACTAATAAACTAAAATTAAAGAGGCCCTAAAAGCATCAGGAAAACACAGAACTAGTTCTCTCCCCAAATTTCTAGATCCTGTGGGGGTTTTTTTTGGTTGGTTTTTTTTTTTTTTTTCTTTTATCCTTTTTATCGGTACTGGGGATTGAACTCACAGCTGCCTGCCTGTAAGGCAGGAGCTTATGCCGCTAAGCTATACCTCCAGCCCCCCGATCCTGTGTTTTCTAAATAATGTCAAAGAAGACACAAGCTAGATATGGGGACGAGAGTAATGATATCTATAATTTATCTATGTTCTCTCTACCTCTCAATTTTCTTATTTTGACCTATGAAACAATAATCCTCCATCTCAATGGAATGGTTGACACCATCTGAGCTGTGACCTCATCCAAGCAAGTCACAAATAAAAGCTCAAACCTCAAGACCCTTATCCCACCTACCTCTGAAGGTGTCTGCAGTAACTGGCTTACAGCTCTTGTGTGTGGTCTCCTATTACTGGGAGGACTGAAATGGGGAGAGAGTAAGAAAACATCACAGTGGTGATCTTGGTTGAGGTTAAATTCTGCCTAAGAATTGCCTGTTGGCTGTACCACACGCTCTTTACTGTGGTACTCACCCATCCAGAAATAGTAGATTTTTTTGATACGGATAGTATCTCTTGATAAGCTAGAAAGAACTATGTGTACCGAAGTTACAGTTCTAGCCAAGACCAAATACCAAAGTCACATGGCCCTCAAAGTCTTCAACTGTTATATCGTAACTCACCTTGTTGAGGACAAAATCTGTAGATTTATCTTTAACATCACATCCTTCTCAGCATTGATTATCCTTTGCCAATAAATGTTTAACACTGTCACCCCCGCAACCCAGCATCCTCCCCTAACTTTCACATAGATAAAAAGAGACCAAGTAGGAAGGATTTTAGAAAAGCTAGATGACCACCTAGTAAATGAAGAAAATGAAATGACAAAGTCTAACACCAAGATATTGACACAGGCTTGTCATTTGAGGGGCAGTGATATCTGTTCACCAAATGTCAGAGGGCATTATACTGGATACACCTGCATACAATCTTGTACCATTAGAAAAGAGAAGAGTCAAGTGGGCAAGATAGAAGCTTTCAAAGAGGAGGTTTCTTTCTCTAGACCATGTCTTGTAAGAATATTCATTTATAGTGACAAGAGATGTCCACGCACAAGTAATTATTTCCACAGTATGTCAGGTACATTGAGAAGCAGAAATTCATTGAGAAGCCACAGTTCAAGGACAAAGGGCATAGTCTGGAGACCTGGATACAAAGTTGTAGGAGCAACCTGAAGGGAACACTGATAGGGATAAAAAGGGTGCCTGCTTTATTTAGATGCAGTCTGTCCCCCAGGCGCTCCTGTGCTAGCGATTTGGTCCTCAGTGTAGCAATGGTAACAGGTGGTAGAACTTTTAAATGGTGAAACATAGCAGAAATTGGTAAGGTACTTATGGATGCTGCCCAAAGAAGGAGTCAATTCTTGTCTCTTGGAGTGAATTAATTTTTGTAAGAGTAGATTGCTATAAAGTGACCCAACCCACACAAGCGGCCCCCTATGCACAAAGCTATCTCCATTTTCTCTCTCCTGCCATGTGGTAAGCTGCCGAGGAGCTTCCCGTATGCAAGGTGAACATACAGAACTGCCCAGCCTTAGACCTTCAGCCTACAAAAGCATGAGCTAACTAAACCTCTTTTATTTTTTGTGCTGGTAAATATGCTCTACCTCTGAGCTACACCCTCAGTCTAAACTGCTTCTCTTTATAGATTACCCAACTCAGATATTTTTTATAGCAACAGAAAACGAACACAGTGTCAAACTGAAGTGATTAAATTATGAATTTCCAAGGCATTGGTTAGTATATAAGAAATATATTCCAAGAAGAGCAATCACAGACTTATGCTCTGTGCTTGGCCCAAATCCTGGAATCTTCAAGAATCTGTTTCCTTCCCTTCCCCCACAGTGTTCCATACCCAGGACACTTCCTCCCAGAAAAATGGCCCTGAGTCCTTACTTGATGGGTTTCCTTGGTTTTAATCGGTCGCCACTATAACAAATACTTAAGATAATCAACTTCTAAAGAGGAAATGTTTATTTCATCTCACACATTTGGAGGACTTAGTCCATGCTAAGTTGACCCATTGCTTTGGGGAAGGCAGCACATCAAGGCAGGAGTCTGCAGTCGCACAAAACTGCTTACCTTATCCAGCTACAGTGGCAAATTCACAAGTTCAAAGCCAGCCTGAGAAACTTAGTAAAAGTCTGTCTCAAAATCAAATTTTAAAAGGTTGGGCATAGCAAGTGGTAGAGTGCTTATCTAGAATGCCTGAGGTCTTTGGGTCAATCTCTCAGTATTGTAAAAAACAAACCAAAAACACCACTCACTTCACAGCCAAAGTGAAAGGAGGCAGGGGAGGGGCTGGATCTTGCTGCCCAGTTTGAGAACACATCCCCAGTAACCTAAAGATCTCCCATCTGACCTCATTTTGTGAGTTTTACCACTTCTAAGTAGCACATGAGATCAACCCTTTAACACACGGGCCTTTGGGGAACATCTCAGATTCAAACTATAGAACAACAGGTTCCTCCCTCACCTGAGTTCTAAAACATTTGCCATGTATACCAATTAACCCTTCTTCTCATGCCCATGACATTCTCCTTAGCCCATCCCCATATATGTATATGTACACACACGTGCTCAGATATGATGCACACATTTTTAGTACTTTGTATTTCTACTCAGTGAAAGTTTTGTCACTGGTTCTGTTCTCATAGTCCCATTCCTGAACCCCTATCAGACTTAGATTGCTTCATCTGCAAGCATTTTGTGGAATACTCAAAAAAGTAAGCATCACCTAGAAATGCTATCTGGCTAGGGAAGCTGATCTAGTTGATCTCAAGTTAAAGGACAAGGATCATGTGTCTGAGTAAAACTAGTTTTAATCTTACAAAGCCAGTGAATACTGAAGATAGGATTCAAAAAGCACATGTAACTGAGCATAAAATAAATAAAATTTTCAGATTTTGGATTTCAGACTTTTAGGTTAGATAAGGGTATATTCTCTAATTCTGTCTCTCTTGCTTTAGTCCATAAGAATCAAGAATGTGTAACTAAAATTTTCAATGTAATATTGTGTAGAATATAATGAGTTAGTAGTTGTACCATTGTGGAAAATCTTTTTATGAAATATTTTTACACAATTCAATGAGAGTGGCAGCAGGTAACAAAGGTGCCTGATTTTTTTTTAAAAAGTGAAAAGACAAACAGTTGTGCACGTTAAATTCATGCAGAGACTACAAGAAAATACAATGAAACATGGGTAAATTTTAAGTAATGAGATTATAATCTTTTCATAACTACATTATTTTTCCGTAAACTATTTTATAGTTAGAAATAGAAATAAGTTGTACACTTCATGGAAGTCTGTGAGCAATGAGAGAGGGTTGATCCGGTGAGAAGGTGGCCTCCCTGCAGAAGCCCCCGCCTTCCCCAGGACTCTAAGGGGCAGGTAAAGACAGGCAACAGGGATGCTCTTGGCCAGCAGAGGCAGCAAGGAGCCGAGGAGAATTTGCTTTCCCTGACTTCCCTTCCCACATGCAACTCTGAGAGAAGACTGTGGCAGCCTAGCCAGACTTGGGCTTGTGCCTGTGGTCAGAGTTATGCCACACCAGGTCCTGCTGCCCACGCTGCTCCTCTGCATGCTGCCGCTGCTCATGCAGACCCAGGGAGGCCCCCTTGAAAGTAAATGGAAGAGGATGCAGAGTAGGTGATGGACTGGGTGGGTAAGTGGGGTGCTGGGAAGGAGAGACTGTGCCCAGGGCGAAGAGTCCGTGGGACGTGGTACTTCTCCACACACCCAGCTCTGCTCAAGCTTTGTACACTCTGGCTTTTAACAACCCACAGCCCTCTGTCACCCAGGCCTGTAAAGGGCAGTGGGATAGGAAAGGACTCACAATGTTTTTCCTCCATTCCAACAATCCAGAAACAACTGGTACATACTTCAGAAACAGGTGCAGCAGAGTTGAAAATCTAATTGGAAAATAAGACAATTATCCCCTGATATATGCACATTTGCAAAGGGTAAATATCCAGAGATGTATACGGGGATGACTGTAGGTGATGAAAAGAGCACAGGTATAGAAAGCAAGAACATTGTGGGGTGTCCAGTGTCCAACAGAGCCAACACAGAGTGTTTATCAGAGGCAGCAGGGGGTTGGTGGGGAAAAGGGAAACTACCAAAGGGACTGGGGTACTGGACACAGTGACAGTGAAGAGAAGAATAAGAGGCAAGCCCATCTTTCTCTCTGCATTCTGAAAATTCTCGAGAATGGGAGGGGTCTCAGGCTTCTTGAGCTCTCCAGATTAGAGTGCAGGTCGCATAAGGGTGACCTCACAGGAGTCTAGGTATTTCAGGTTCATCTTCGTCTCTGTGCCTAACAGGGGAGGGAAGGTTCAGAAGCCCAGACACTGAGATCCATAGGGGAAGAGAGAGGGTAACAGGCGGAACATAGGATTTAAGACACTACTGATCACAAGGATTTGATAAGAGACACAAAGAAAGTTCCTGGAAAAGACTAAAAGTATTGTGAGTAGGTCCTGATTTCTGGGTGGCGTTTTAAGCTTGAGAAAACTGCTTTCTATTTAGCTGCTCCCACTCACCCTCCTCCTGCTCCATTTCAGAAACACGACTGGTCCCCAAAATCAAGATCTGTGAGAAGACACCTGAATTTTATCAGTGCAACCGCCAATGTGAAGCTCACCGAGACTGTCAAGCAAATAACATATGCTGTTCAGCCTTCTGCGGGAACATCTGCATGAGCCTCCTACAAGTGGAAGCGTGGACTATGCTTCCTGCTCCCCTCAAACCCCCACAAACTGAGCACACATCGGAAGCATGAGAACTTCAAATCAAGGAAGCAAAACTGTCCATAAGAAGACTGCCTTCCTCACTGTTTGTACCTCTGCCTCTGTCAAATAAACCAAGATAAATGCCTAAGAACTTGCCTCATTTATTCTTACTGTTATTATCACTGAGAACCCAACACAACCCCTCGTCTACCTGCCCTTATCTGCACCAGTGCTCTCTCCTTAGTCTTGTTTCTCCACTTTTTTCCTGGCCAGCACCGGAGGCTCAGCCTATGGGGCTCTTCTCACTGAACCGGTTCTCCCACAGGGAAAACTGCTCATGTGTAGCCTCTGCCAGTGCTGAGAACTCTCCTCACTCTGGAGTCAGAAAGACCAGGCTAAGCACAAGCTAGAAAGAGACAGAATCTCAAGCTGGAGCAGAAGCTGCCCAAGGACTGCTTTTTCCTCTTTAGCCCTGGTCACCCTTGCTCTGTTCTCCCGTGTCCTTCTGAGGTTCAGACTACTGTTTCTTTACAATGAAGGTAATGAGTCCAGGGAAGTTAAGTGACGTGGTCTAGACTGAAGGGCATGAGAGGGTATGATATGACTACAGGATGCTATTTCCTCTGAATTCCCTTTCTGGTCACTTCTCTCCATTACCCGAGTTCTGAGACAGTCGTGCACACCTACACAAACAGCAAACCTCATGTTATCCATCACCCACAAATGTGGCCATATTGGGCCAGATGTTGGTGGTTGGGCTATAGAGCCTTCCCTGCTTTTCCAATACTCTTCCCCCATGGGCTCATTCTCTTTTCTTTTGACTCAGAACACTGGAGAGAGAAAAAGGTGGCTCATGCTGACATACTAGGGATTAATAGGTACATGATGGCTGTGGATCTTGCCCATATTTTATTTTTAATCCATGGAAATCAACTGCTAGGGCAGAATCTTTCTTACTCATGAAATCACAACTCCTCTGACATGGTTCTGAGTACATCCAGGGCTGGATGGCATATTAATGCATTAGTCAGCTTCATATTGCTATTACAATGTGCCTGAGTATGTTAGGCAATTTTCCCATCGCTGGGACAAAACACTCAACACATACAACTTAAAGGAGAGGATGGTTTGGCTCACAGGTCCAGCAGATTCATGCCAAAGTCGGCTGGCTCCAAGGCAAAAAGGGCATGATGGAGGGGCGTGGAAGAAGACAACTACTCACTTCATGTTAGCCAGGAAGCAGAGAGAGAAAGAGGAGCTGAGGACAAAAATACACACTTCTAGGTAACACCACAAGTGACCCACTTCCTACCAGGCCTCACCTCCTAAGAACATATTTAGCTACTGAACTCATTGGTTGATGAATCTGCTTTTTGGGAACATTTCAGATCTAAACCATAACACTGAGTCAATTAACTTAGTAGAAAAATATTATTTAGCTCATAACTTAGAGCACTAGCGATGAGCCTATGCCATGTGTCACAGTGGCTGCTTGTATCACTGAAAGGTCTAAAAGTTTTACCATCACTGGCTTAGAGTTTGAAGTCCAAGATGAGTAAGCACACTGGTTTTTTTAAATATATAAAAAGGAAAGAGGATATTAAGATGAAAGAAGACATAACAACACAGGTCAGAACAGAATAATTTAAGCAACATAGTGTTTCACCACAGGATAACCTGACATGACAGTAGATACCATAGTGTCCCTTTCCTTGAAATATTTGAGTATACCTTCCTATACTATAGTATCAAACATAACAAGACAGTGAAAACCATTCAAGAGTGTAAAAGTATTACAGGGTATTTAGAACCAATTAACAGAAAATGAACAAGGGTTTCTATATTATCTCCTTGTCTGTAAAACATTTTGTTTTACGGACATATATGTTTTACTCACATATAATAAAATCCAATAAGATACAACATGAAGAAACTGATGGAGACAGAAGAACATAAGCCTGATGGGACTTCAAAACAAGATGATATTAAATCAGCACCAGCTATTATAATGTCTTGTTTTCTTCAAAATAACTGTTCATACTATCACAGACAAATCAAACACCTCAGAGTAAAACCATTACAATTAATGAATGAAAATATTATAAGGCTTCAAAAAATATAATAGGGAATCATGATTACCACATACTTTTATGTATTCTTACCATTTCTTACACTAGGGAAACTATTCGGTATTTATACATGTGAGTTTGATTTATTTCACTTATGAGTATGGTCTCAAGCTGCATCCATTTATTTATAAATAACTCAATGTGATCATTCTTTATATCTGAGTAGTACTCCATTGTATAAAAATACCACAACTCTTTTATCCATTCCTCAGTTGATGGACACTTAGGTTGTTTCCAAGATCTGGCGATTACAAATTGTGCTGCTATAAACATAGGTTCACATATATCACTGTGGTCTGATGCTTTCAGTTCTTCTGGGAATATGCCTAGAAGTAGAATAGCTGGAAAAAATGGGACTTCCAATCCCAGCTTTTTGAGAAATCTCCAGACTGACCTCCACAATGGTTGTAGCAGTCTACAATCCCACCAACAGTACAGGAGAGTTCCTTTTTCCCCACAGCCTCTCCAGCATTTGTTGTTGGTAGTTTTCTTGATCCTGGCCATTGTTTCAGGAGTGAGATGGAATCTCAGCGTGGTTTTAATTTGCATTTTTCTAATGAGTAATAAGATGAAAATTTTTCACATATTTATTTGCCATTTGTATTTCTTCATCTGAGAATTGTACACTCATCTCAGATGCCCATTTTTGGATTGAGTCTTTGAATTTTGGGGATCTGAGTTTTTTAAATTCTTTATATATTTTAGACAGAAGTTCTTTATCTGAGGGACAGTTCACTAAGATTTTTTTCCAAGTTTATGGTTTGTCTTTTCACTATGCTAGAGATTTCTTTTGACATGCAGAATCTTTTTAATAAGACGAGATCCTAGTTATTATTGATTCTGGGAAGTATTTCTCATGCAGTTTGATTCCTGTTCATGAATTCTCTACCTACCCCTATGTTTTCAAGATTTTTACCCAATTTGTCATCCAATAAATTTAGTGTTTCTGTTTTAATATTCAGATCTTTGATCCATTTAGATTTTAATTTAGGACATGGTGATAGGCATGGGTCTAGTTTTAGTTTTTGGCATATGGAGAGGTAGTTTTTCCAACATCATTTATTAAAGAAACTGTCCTTCCAGTGAACCTCTTTGGCCCCTTTATCAAAGATAAGGTGGTTGAGTGTGTTTGTAGTTGTGGTTGTATCTTCTAATCTATTGCATTGATCTTTGGCTCTGTTTTGATTCCAGCACCATGTTGATTTTACTACAGATGCTTTGTATGACTTCAAGTCAGGGATTGTGATGCCTCCTGCCTTGCCTTTGCTGCTTAGAACTGTCTTTGATATTCTAGGTCTCCTCTTGCTCCAGATGAATTTTAGAAGTGATTTCTCAGATCGATGAGGTATGTTGATGTTACTTTCATTGGGATTGCATTGAATCTGTATAACAGTTTTTGGAGAAGGGCCATTTTCACAATATTTATTCTTCCTAACCACAAGCAAAGGATGTCTTTCCATTTTCTGATATCCTCTTTAATTTCTTTTTTCAGTGTATTATACTTTTACTTATATAGATCTTGGACTTCTTTCGTGAGGATAATTCCTAAATATTTCATATTTTTAGTTGCTAGTGTTGAAGGATGTGGCTTCTCTTATTAATCTCTGTGTGATTTTGTTGTTAGTGTATAGAAATGCTATTGATTCTTGAGTATTGATTTTGTATACAGCTACGTTACTGAATTTATTTATTATACCTAAGAGTCTTTCAATGGAGTTTTGGTGGTCTTCTATATAGAGTACCATGTCCTCTCAAATAACGATAATTTAACTTCTAATTTTCTTATCTTTACCCCTTTTATTTCTCTCTCTTGTCTAATTGCGCTGGCTAGTATTTCCAGTCTATATTAAATAGGAGTGGTGATAAGGGACGTCCTTGTCTTGTGTCTGATTTTAAGGTAAAGGCCTTCAGTATTTGGCCATTTAGTATGATACTGGCTGTGGTTGTCATAGATGGCCTTTATTATATTGAGGTAAAGACCATCTATTCTAATTTTCTGTAAGGCTCTTATCATAAATGAATGTTGGACCTTATCAAAAGCTTTTTCTGCATCTATAGAGATGATCATGTGATTCTTACTTTTGGCTTATTGATATGGTGGATTACATTTATTGATTTATGTATGTTGAACCATCCCTGCATACCTAGGATGAATCCCACTTGGTCATGGTGTATAATCTTCTTGATGATTTGCTGTATTCTAGTTGCCAATATTTTATTGAGGATTTTTGCATCTGTGTTCATTAGGGAGATTGACCTGTAGTTCTCTTTTTTAGTTGGGTCTTTCTCAGGTTTTGGTACTAGAGTAATATTTGCTTCCAGGAATGACTTAGGAAGAGTTGCTTCCCTTTCAGTTTCATTGAAGAGTTTGAGGAGTGTCGGCATTAAGTCTTCTTTGTACTTCTTGTAGAATTCTGCAGTGAATCCATCTGGCCTGGGTTCTTCTTTGTAGGTAAGGATTTAATTACATTTTCAATTTCATTAATAGAAATTGGGTTATTCAGCAGTTTTACATCTCCTTGCTTTGGTACCTAGCTTTGGTACTTCATATGTTTCTAGGCAGCTGTCTACTTCTTCTGTGTTATCAAACCTGTGAGAGCAGAGGTTTTCAAAATAGGTGTTGATGATCTTCTGTATTTCTATAGAGTCTGTAGTGATTTCACATTTTTCATTCTTTATTGCATAAATTTGAGCTTTTTCTTTCCTTTTTTAATAAGGTTGGCTCGGGGCTTATCAATTTTATTTATTCTTTCAAGGAACTCTTTGATTCACTGATTCTTTGGATTGTTTTCTGAGTCTCTATTGCATTAATTTCTGCTCTGATTTTTTATAATTTCTTCCCTTCTTTTGGCTTTGGGCTTGACTTGCTCTTCTTTTTCTAGATGTCTGAGGTGTAGCATTAGGTTATTTATTTGTATTCATTCTGGTTTCCTGATGTGGGAACTCAGTGCAATAAATTTTCCTCTGAGGACAGCTTTCATTGCATCCCACAAATTCCAGTAAGTTGTATTTGTATTTTTGTTGGCTTGTAGGTATTGTTTAATTTCTTCTTAAATTTCCTATGACCCACTGATTACACAAGAGTGTGTTACTCATTTTCTATGTGTTTGTGAGATTTTTGCAGTATTTTTTATCATTAATTTCTAATTTCGTGGTGCTATGATTTGATAACATGCAAGGGATTATTTCAACTTTTTTGCATTTATTTAAGTATGTTCTGTGGGCTAATATGTGGTCTATTTTAGAGTATGTCCCATGTACTGCTGAGAAGAGTGTGTATTCTGATGTTGTTGGATGGAACACTCTGTATATGTCTATCAAGTCCATTTGTTCACAGGTGTGATTCAGTTCTGTTATTTCTTTGCTGATTTTCTGTCTGGTTGATCTGTCCCTTGGTGTCAACGGTGTGTTAAGGTCTCCTGTTATAATTGTGTTACTGCTAATTAGGTTTTTCATTTCTGTTAATGCTTGCTTTGTATAATGGGTGTTCTGCAATTAGGTGCATATATATTTAAGATTGTTATTTCTTCCTCTTGAAATTTTTCCCTAACCAGTATGTAATGACCTTCTTTATCTCTTCTGATTATTATTGGTTTAAAGTTCACATTGTCTGCAAACATAATAGCTACCCCCGCTTTTGGGGGGGGTGGTTCCTATTGCATGTAGTATTGTTTTCCATCCTTTGACTTTCAGTCTGTGAGTATCCTGCTGGTTAGAGGGGTTTCTTATAGACAGCATATGGTTGGATTTTGTTTCTTGATCCATTCTGCCAGTTTTTTCTTTTAATTGGGCATTGAGACCATTTACATCAATGATTATAACTGTTATATGTTGGTTTATTGTTGACATCTTATATTTCTGCTATCACATCTTTATCTTTCCATTCTGTTTAATTTTCTGCCTTGCTTAGTTGTTTTTTTCTGTGTGTATCTAGACTGTCTTTCAGTATTCTTTACAGGATTGGTTTGGTGATCATGAAGTTCTTCAGCCATTCTTTGTCATGGAAGCATCGTATTTCTCCATCCATTTTGAAGGACAGTTTTGCAGGGTACATCAGCCTAGGTTCGAAATCATTTTACTTTAGAATCTGAAATACTTCATTCTCTTCTTGACTTTATTGTTTGTGCTGAGAAGTCTGCTGTGGTTCTGATAGGTTTTTCTTTATAGGTGATCTGTCTTTTCTCTCTGATAGCTTTTAATATTCTAGTCTTATATTGGACTTCTGGGATGGTGATTATTATATGTCTGGGTGTAGTTTTATTTTGGTTATGACTATTTGAAGTTCTGTATGGTTCACTGATCCTGATGTCAGTTTCCATTCTCATGTTTGGGAAATTTTCAGGTATTACTTCTCTAAATATCCTCTTGACATTCTCTATGTTGTCCCCTTCTTTTTCATTTATCCCTGTCAATCTTATGTTGTTTTTCTTTGCATCATCTTGCAGCTGTTGAATTGTTATTTCCTGATTCCTTGTTCTTTTTAAAAGATCTTTTCTTTCTGGTTCACTAGCTGCAATCTTGCCTTTGAGGTCTGAAATTCTATCTTCATTTTCATTAAGGCAGTTTTTACAACTTTCAATGAAATTTTTGGTTTCCTGTATATCTCTTTGCATCTGCTTTATATATTCTGTTTGTTTCTTCTATTGTTCATCCAGGGATTTTACCTTTTTGTTTAATTCCTCCAACTTTTTAATTGTGTCTTCTTTAGATATGTTCCGCATTTCTTTCATTTCTTTTACCTGGGAGATTATTTCTAAAAGTTTGAATTCCTTTAAAGCTTCCAAGAGTTGCTTCCTTATTTCAGTTGCTATTATGTCAGTTATTTCATTGTATGGCATATATTTTCTTCTGTGTACATAGCTCCTAGGGTTTCTTGGGATGGGCTGGAGGTTTGAGATTGTATTTTGGTCTTTTGTTTTGTCATTTTCCTATATTTCCGTGTTTCAGGTGTTATTCTAAGGCTTCTCAAAGGCCTGTTGGAAATCCTCTTCTATGCCCTCAGCTCCTGGGACTTTGGCCACCCAGTTCCCTGGATTGAGAGAGGATCACTGGGGGTGGAGCAGGTAGGCCCAAGCCCTACGGTGCATGTTTAGTGTGGCAGGAAGCTGTGAAGTTCCTTGGCTGGTGGAAGCAATGATCCCAAACTCCCTGGTTCAGGATGGTGCAGGGACACTCACCTCAGGCCACCCAGTTTCCAGAATCTAGTGTGCTGGCAGGCCCAAAATCCCATAGTCTTCCAAGCATGCAGGGAGCAGGGCAGTTGTTGCAGGTGGGCTTCAGACTTGCTGAGCCGGTCCAGTGCAGCAGGAAGCCACAAAGTTCCTTGGCCGGGCCTGAGTGAGGACCCAAACTCCCTGAGTTCGGGGAATGGTGCGGGGATACTCACTCGCCACTCAGCATCCAGAACTGAGCGCACCAGCAGGTAGGGACCCCAGAGTCCGCCCAGCATGGCAGGGAGCCAGGCAGTTGTTGCAGACAGGCTCAAGACCCACTGAGCTGGTCCAGTGCAGCAGGAAGCCACAAAGTTCCCTGGTCAGGCCCAAGCGAGGATCACCAAGCACACTGGTTTTGAACCTCTGATCCAGGTTGTATATCATGTGTCAAAGCAACTGATTAACATCATGGTCCAAAAAGTAGCCAAGAGGACAGACTTTTTTTCCCAGTTTCCTTCAAGGGATACCCTCTGTGACTTAAAGGATCTCTCACTAGGCCTAGATCCTAAAAGTTCACAGAACATACCATCTTGGGGACCAAAACTTTAATACATGAACAGTCAGCCAAACCATCACAATAGCCAACATAGCATCAAATGTGAAGAGAATTCAAACACTTAAACCATGCCCATGGGGAAATGCGCCATGTTATTCTCTGGATCAGTGCTTTTTTGCTGGGCCATTCAAAGAAAGAGACAGCAGAGAGAGGAAAATCTCTCTGCTGAGCCTCTGACATCCTTCATAAGTTTTACATGACTCTCGATATTTCAGGTTCATTTTCATCTCTGCCATGGCTGCCTTTGTACAAAGGCATCTTAGGAAAGGGATTATGATCAGTCATCGATAGACATCTTGAAAATAGGTAGACAAAAAGGATGTATTCTCAAGACATCTTATTTGTTGTTTCTCCAAATATTTTCATGTACCCAGTGTTTTTCTAGACTATGTTGGTAGAGATACTAAAGTAAAGATACCCTGCCAGATCCATTTAGAAAATAACTCCTACATTGAAGTCCAGTGATCTTTAGCATGTAGACACCTCATGAGCTCCAGATTCACCCAGTCCCTCTCTGTATCCAGGGCCATGGACCATGAATTTTACTGTATGAGTTGCTGTGTTCCCCTGTAAAATAACTGGTGCCAAGACCTGTGTGCTAGGACATCCCACCATGGTGGTGGACATCCCACCATGCTCCAGAGTACTCAGAAGTTGTATATAGGATATTGCTTCTGGAAGGAGTTCCTACCTCATTGTGACTGTGTGCTATGCCTTCTACAGAGTCATCTGTGTGTCCTGCTACATGTTAAGTAGAGAATAGACGTGAGGACCCCAAGAAGATCTTAAATATCATGGAGTGGGAAAAAAATTCAAATCTACAAGATCTGGGTCAAGTCCTAGCTGAAGAGGTTTACAAATCATACTGATTTATTTGAGATACAGCCTATGGTTTTCACTAGTTTTGCATTACTTGTTCTCTTTCTATGATCCAGAAATCTTCTGTGAATTAAATGCAAGAACTATTAAAGGACCTTCCTCACACATACACCATGATATTGGTCAAATTCTCCATTTTTATACCTTGGCTGTACCTGATGCTCACAGGAGGCTCTATGCCAATGCCAACACAGATATTCCTAGTTGAATGACCTACCTATTTAATGAGTATTTCGACTTGCCATCGAGACATGCTTTTCAGACTTACCACCTGCCACATGGATTTATGATCCATCTTTGCTTTGTGAACAGTTCTGCACATCTTGTTGATAGGTTCTCAAGGTCTTTTTGTACAGTATCTTATTTACACAGTATTATAGCTTTTTACTGATTGTACCTTTCCCTACAAATGAACAATTGTCCCAGAAAGTATTTTTGCTTTAATGTTTTCAGCCAGATAAAAGAACGCCTACGTGCATTGGTCAAAATCTCTTCAAATGTTCAAAATCAAGAATAACACCCACAGACATTATATGAGGTGTAAGGTTTTTGAGATAGGCTAAATTTATTCTCTTCTTGGCTTGAATGACAAATTATAAAACAGAAAAATTTAAACTATATGCACCATATGTCTTTAACATTTTGTAAACTACTCTTTTGGAAATATTTTCAAAGGTGCAATAGTAAGATTAGTACAAATATCATCTATATACCATTTACCCAGATTCCTCTACCTATTTTTAAAAATTACCTCAAATGTCTTCTCTCTCTCTCTCTCTCTCTCTCTCTCTCTCTCTCTCTCTCTCTTTCTCTCTCCTCATTTTTTCCGAATGATTTTTTGAGTAAATTTTATTTGACATGAGTCTCATTTTAAATGCATCAGTAATTCTTTCTTTCTTTTATTATTTTTCCTTGGGACTGGGGATTGAAACCAGGGATTTTGCACTGAGCTACATCCCCTCCCCTTTTGTTAATATTTTTAGGCAACATCTCACTAAATAACCATGTTACCCAGGCCAGGCTCACACTTGTTATCCTCCTGCCTCAGCCTCTTAGAGTGCTAGGACTGCAAGCACATACCACCAAGCCTGGTGTGATTATTTCTTAACACAATTGTATCATTTCTATCAACTTCCTTAAATTTAATACTAATGAAATATATCTTATCTAGCCTACTATGATCATTCCATCTTATCAAGTAGCCCAAAAATATCTTTGTCTCTTATAATACTAACATTTTGGAAAAACTGTCAACCTATTCCCCAGTTGCCATTTATTTCTGGGATTTCTTCATGAGTAGATCTAAGCTATGCATTCTCAGTTGTAATACTACCTAGGTGATATCCAATGTGGCATCTTTCTCTACTTCAGTCTCTCTTTTCATACAAGATGATAATTTATTCCACAAAGGGTCAGTGCTGATATAAGGTGGAGGCAGGTTTAAATAGGCCACCCATCGAAGCAAGCCAAATAGGGGAGCATTTACAGGTTCAGACGATCAGCCGCACGACTCTGCTTTCCACCTACCCTATCTCTGAGGTTGTCTTATTTGGAAATGCTGATGTTTATGTGACTGGCAACTTTTCTTTCTCACCTCTAGGAACTGTGGAGTTCTGAGTGCTGAGCAGAACATATGTCAATGACTGATTTTTATTCATGTTTCTAGTGGTGACAGATCTGTGAGTTCCATCTCAAATTATAAATTGGGTACATGCAAAACATTTTGCCTGAATTCCCACTCAAGGAGTGCTTTGTGTTTATTTTTGCAGCAGGCAATAGACAGAGAAAAAAAAAAAAAACATGTGAACCTCCCAGCTGTTTTCTCCCACAACACACGCTTGCAGAAGTCTAGGAGACTAGGAGACTGTGGCAGGAGAGAGAATCTATGTGGGTCTACTTTTCTGTAACACTGTGTGATCTTTGTAAAGTCCCATCTGCCCGTATACTGTTGGTGCTGTTACCAGGCCATTTGACTTCATCTCACCCAATGTGCAGGCTCTTTGTATCCTGAACAAAGAATTGCACAGGACACACAGAAATAATGAGAAAAACAGAGTCATTAAAGAACCACAGACTGTATCAGGCTGATGAGAAAACCGAAGAGCAAATTTGACACGGAGTGGCCCTCTCTATTTCAGATTTGATGTTAAAGTACACTTTGGATAGTTCCAGGTGAGCAGAGTCAGAGATGGTAAATGCAGAGTTTCAGGGGTAACTTCTCAGATTTTTCTGGAATTTGGGGAGTGTTCAGGGGTGGTAACTACCTCGGCCTATTTCCAAACAACTGTGATATGAAAACTGAGGCACAGAAACATTAAACACCTTGTCCCCGGCCACACAGCCAGTGACAGATAAGACACAGGGAAGTGAGCAGTGGGACCCTCTGTTTCTCTTGCCCCTGGGAGCCGCAGCAGTGCCCCACTAGGTGGTCTTTTAGAGGACCCAAAGGGACTGAGCAGAAGGAGAGTGCCAGGGAAGGCCTGACTGGGCCTTGGAACATTCATTCCTGCAGTTACTTGGAGAGAGTGAGAAGGCCAAACAAGACAGGAGCAAAGCCTGTGGAGGGCCCTGTCTTCTTCTCTAGCTGTTTCTTCCCTCTCCCTACCTTACAACACATCCTTGGTCTTAGCATCTTCTTGGGGCCTCTCACCACTTCACTGATTTCTATCTGTAAAAAAAGTAACAGTTTCTTTCCAGAACTTCACATTCTGCTTTAGTCTTGACTCATGAACTTTAGTCTTGACTCATGAGCAATCTATCCTTAGTGCATAAACTCTGTAAATCTGTAAAAATTGTGAGAAACTTTTAAAAATCACACTTAAGCTTCTCTTTCTGTAATAGTTACGTATTTATACCTTCTTCTTGTGTACATTTTTGATTTGTCTCTTTTTGTTTTGTTTGGTACTGGGGATCGAACTCATAACCTCGTGCTTGCCAGGCAGGCGCTAATGCCGCTGAGCTAAATCCCCAGCCCTATGTATGTATTTTTAAAAGGTGAATAATCATACAAATATTTTTAAATTTAACATACATATTTTCCTGTAGTCCAAAATATTGTATAAAACTTCATAGCTCAGCAGATTTTTTTTGTCAATTAACCCCCAGTATTAGACATCTTCATGGTTCTAATTTTTCCCTTTGTTAAAGAATTATTCACTATTACTAGTTACATTGTTGTAACTAAATACTTGGGTATTTTTTTTATTCTGGAGGAAGACAATAAAGATAGACATGGAAATATATTCTGCTAATTCTCTTTTCACTGTGTTTGGGTTACATTCAAGCCACCACTGTGTAAATCAGCCCATTTTCCTTCATTCTAATCCTGCCCATAGCTCTAGGCCCAGATGACAAGTCAGACCATCCAGGGCAGTATTGGCTGAAAATTCACTGATGTGTAGTGCTATAACCACAGGTGTTGGGCTCATCAGATATAGATTTGAAACTCTATTCCTTGCTGTGTGCCTTTAGGTAAGTTGTTTCTCCTCTCTGAAATTCTATTTAACATCATGTAAGAATGAAAATAATATTTCCACAGAGCTACATTCCCCAGACTTTATTTGTTTGTATGTTTGTTTGTTTGTTTGTTTGTTTGGAGCAGAATATATTTATTGAAAGAAACAAAGCTGCTGTCCAAGAGAGAGACAGAGAAGATCCCAAGTGGGTTGCCAAAGACTGTCTTTTCTAGGGACTCTTATAGAGTAAAACCACAAGGTGAGACTGTTCCAAGGTGGGGAAAAAACGGGAACTTGCAAGGTAGGCTTGAGGTGGGACAGAACTATGGTCAACCAATAAGATTATGAGTATAATTGTTCAGGTAAGATTGATTAAATTGGCATCCAATAGGAGAAGATGTCCCATAGCAAGCAGAAACAGTGCCTTTGCTTGTAGGGTTGTATTAGTGGCTTCTTCTGGTTTCCTCAAGGTAGTGATACCTATTGAGAATATCAATCCCTGAGGATTATCCTTAGGGTATGGGCACATTTGTTTTCTCTTTTGTTTTGAGATCTGGCTCACAGTGGGAGGTGTTTGTTTTCCCCATAGTTGCAGAGTGATGCCCACAACATTCTATCTAATTCAGCTGCCATCCTGCTCTGAGGAAGTATCCCAAGCTGCTGTGAGGGAATAATGAGCAGTGACCAATCTGCTTCTTGAGGCTGAAAGGGCCATAGCTGTTGACTGGAAGTCAGAGATATTCTACAGAGGGTCTATCCAGGCCCTTGAGAGACACCAAGTATTTTCTCTTTTTTTTTATTTTTTATTTTTTTTTTATCGGCACTGGGGATCGAACCAGGCATTTTCATCTTGGGTAGACATACAGGTTTAAGTCTTCGTCCAGTGGTCTCAGTGGAAGATCTACAAATGATACAGGGGAAAGAAACTCCCAAACTACCAGATGTCCAGTACAATGAGTTTGTGTTCTTTAAAATCAAAGAAGAAATTTTAGGAACAACAGAGGTCAAGAGCAGAATATATTTATTGAGAGAAAGAAAGCTTGTGTCCAAGAGAGAGACAAAAGGGATTCTGAGTGAGTTACCCTTTTTTACTTATATACTTATTTTTTTTCTTTTATTTTGTGACTGGGTCTCTCTAACTTGCCAAAGCTGACCTTAAACTTGTGATCCTCCTGCGTTGGCCTCCCAAGTAGTTGGAATTACAGGTGTGTCTGAAGCCTTATAAAGTTTTCACTTATTAATTGGAAAGGCTTTATTCTGGGCTTCTTGATATGGAAATATTTGAAGCTATAGAATATGAGGTTTTATTCAAATATTTCAAGGAAAAAGACAGACACTATGGTAACTATTATTAAGTCGGGTTATTTGGTGGTGAAGCACTAGGTTGCTGAAACAGTCATGCTTTGACCTGTATTGTTATATTGTTATGTCCTGTTTTATCTCAATCTCTCCCTTATTCATTAAAAAAATTATTTAGTTATTTTTTATGGTTTTTTTTAATTAAGGGGAAAAATTTTAAAAATTAGCAGAATATATAATAGTAACTTTTTTTGATTTCCTATTAACTTGTTTTGAAGTCTTGTAATACTCCCACTATCTTGTTTTGACTGATTAGACTCTGTGCCATTCTGTATGATTGTATCAAGTTTGAGGGTATAGGCAACTACTTTGAAGGCAATAAGATTCACTAAGATGCCCATTCTGGTTTGACCATTGTCTCTTTTGGAAGTCCTATAATGTTTACAATGCCTAAGTTTTATTGGTCTTGTTCTCTACTGTTTTGTTCAACTTTATAATATCTAATGAGATAGACAATTCTTTTTAAGGAAACAAGAGACATTGTTGATAACCATTGTTGATAACCTTGTACTCTGTTTTACATCATGTGCTATGTCTTTCCTTGGTTTTGACTGACAGCTTTGTTTTGCCATATTTGACTTTATTCTCTCCCAAAAAAAAAAGTAATAAGAACTAAGGAGTAATAAAACCCAATATGTGTAAATTTTGTTGTAAAAAAGAGAGGGGAAAAAAGTGCTCTAAAGGATACAACAGCAAGTGTGTTTAGGGGTGTTAAATAACTGACCATATTAATGTTTTTGGTTGGATCATTGAACACAACTGTTTGCAGTCTCACTGTTTGAATGTCCACTTTGTATCTTTGATACTGTGATTTGAGCAACTATCTCTAAGATGATAATATGTAATCTATTAACTGGTGATTTCTTACTGGTTTTTTTTTTTTTTTTTTTTTAGTTCTGTATTACTTGTACCCTTACACCGCTTTGTTTTTTCTCTTTTTCCTTTTAAATAAAATTTAAAAAAAAAGAATTACAAGTGTGTACCACAATAACAGCTCTTTTTTATTTTCCTTTAATGAAACTTCAAGTAGTTTTATTATCAGTAGTTAATAGTAATGATACACAAAGAGAGGAACACGAAATGCAATTAAAATTTTAAAATTTTTGTTAAACATTTGAGTGACTTTCTGTTGGCACCACAAAATTTTGCAAGTATTTTCACATTTACTCCTTTTGAAAAATTTTATTTTTAATTGATGAATCGTAATTGTATTATTTATGATATACAGTGTAATGTTTTGATAGCTGTAGGCACTATAGAAAAATGAAATCAAGCTAATTAACAGATCTAGCACTCCGTATATTTATCTTTTTATGTAGTGAAAATATTTAAAATTTACTCTTAATAATAATCTTTTTTTTTTTTTTTTTTTTGTCCTTTTGAGACAGGATCTTGCTATGTGGTTTAGGCTGGCCTTGAGCTCACTTTGTAGCCCAGGCTGGTCTCAAAACTTGCAACGATCCTCCTACCTCAGCCTCCTGAGTGTTGGGATTACAAGATTGTATCTGGCTTTAATAATAATCTTAAAACATACATTATTTTTGTAGTCATCATTATATGCGATAGATCACTAAGGTTTAGTTCTCCTACCTGACTGAAATTCTGTGCCTTTTGATCAAAATCTCTTCCTTCACTATTGTTATGGATTGAGAACTGGTGGTCAACTTAACGCCAGCTGGATTACATCAGCATGCATTGAGCAAACATGCTCCACCTGAGGAGGGTTGCCAGGATAAATAGGTGGAGAAGAAGGGAGATGTGAAGGGTTGAGGCATTAAGGAGGCATTGTGGGTTCTCCTACGAGTTGCTGTCTGAGCTGTTGGTTCTCCTGGAGAAGTCTTGGTCCTCATATCGAGCATAGTTTCCTGGCTCCGGAGGGGAAGACATATGCTGCTTGGTCTCCAGGATGAGCTTGTCACGCTGCTTCCTGGCACGTACCCAACTGTGCTTGTCGTCAGAGGAGCTTGGGGCCTCCGTGTTGCTGAGGATAGCTGTGGTGCCTTTGTTGTGAGTGTGACTTCTCGGCTCCAGTGTAGAACCCTCATCCCACCAGCACAGCTCCTTCATCCTGCTGGCATAGACTTTCTAGCTTCCACTGCTGACCCTTGGGTCTTCTCGGCACGAATCCATAAAAAAGACTGGCGTGAGTCCTTCTTGTGGGCTCTGGGCATCCAGTTGGACTCGTGGGAGGCACTGTCCTGAGCTCTGGGTTTTTATCTGGACTCATGTGGGATATGTGCTGTGGAGTATAGCCTCTTGACTAAATAATCTATGTGTTTGGTGTTGTGGATAGATTTCCTGCATTTTCCTGTGTTAACTTCCGGAGACCATTATAAAAATATTATAAACTCCATGTGCTAATCCTAATTGTTCTCTGTGTACAACCCCTGACTACAACAACTATCTATTCCTCTGCCTCCGTCTTTGGTAACTACCTTTCTTATTTTTGAGTTCACATGTAAATACAATCATTCAGTATTTGCCTTTCTATGCCTAACATATTTCACTTAACCTAATGTCTTCTAGGTTCATCTACTGGTGAAATTTCCATCTTTTTAAGGTTATATAGTATTTTGTTCGATATACCACACTATCTCTCTACTAATGACTTGGGGTATAGTCTGGAAAGATGTTGAGTAAGTGAGGCTATCTGGAGAAATAGCAAATAAGACATTTGAGGGAATATTCCTGTATTATTTCTTGCTTACAGGAGCTTGCAGGGCTAGAGCAAGGCTCCTCAAAAGACCGCACATCCTCTGAATCAGATTTAATGCAGGACATAGCAATTTACAAGTTTGGCCTACAATGGCCACCTACAGAGTCAAATGTAGAAGAGCACAAAAGATCTGCTCATTTGCTAGAGATCCAAAGCCATGGCCTGGAACCCAGGGTAACATCCCATAAGAGTTGGTATTAGGAGGCCAAAGGATCCCCAACAAAAGACTGAGGAGCCTGCACTGGGAAGTTGAAGGATCAGCCCTAGAAGCTGAAGAGTCTGTGCCAACATGCTGGAAGGCTGGTACCAGGAGCTGAAGAATCTGCGCCAAAGAAACCAGATGATGCCCAAGGCAAAGACCGGAGTTCCTCCAAAGAAAACAACTGATGTTCCTCTGAGGAAAATTAGCCTTAATAAAGTTCTTTCAAGAAAAATCAGCTGAAATCCTCTCTCCTTTTATACCATTCCAACAACAGTTCTCCTTAGAGTGGGTCTTCCACACCCAGAACTATATTGACTTGATTTAGTTTGCATACTCGACTCAAACTGGCAGTTAGTTAATTCCCACAATAACCTTACTGTCCACCCAGCTCCAATGATGTCTACTGATGGTTGATCATGAACTTTTTCTTAAGACCCTTTGTCCAAGGGCACACTTAGTAGAGATGAAGATGAATCTGAAAGATCCTATGAGGGTTACTGAAGCCAGACTTAAGAGAACAAGCTCCTTCTACCCCCCACCTCCCCTGCACCTGCAACTTATTGTTCTGGTACAGATAAGATTGGCAGCTATGTCTGTAAACAGAGTTTGTGTCATCTCAGGATTCAAAGGACTCTGTCTTCTTTCAAGGCTAAATTATCAATTGCTTTGTCTTGTTTCTGTACCCTTGACTGCCTCTCCCCCAATTTCAGTTTCTAAAGATCAGCTGCTTCAGCCCAATGTGCAAAACAAGAACCTCTCTTTTGTCCTAATGGTCAGCACTTTGGCCATGGATTCAGCGGGGTCCACGTGCATCTAAAATCCTGGAAATGACTCCTCCTTTTTCCCTGTTGGTCCTTCTGATCTCTTGGATTCTGTAACTTTATGAGATGGGTCAGAGGCTCTGCTCTGATGGAGGAGGTTTCCTCCTCGCCTTTGTCTTTCACTGAATGGTGCAGCAGAAAAGCAGAACATGGTACACTAGCCTCTGAGCATAGCTTTCCTACCTGGATTCTCTTCACATATGACACCGTGTCCCTATGATTTCATGTGGGAAGATGGCTTTCCTGTTGATGCTCTTATGTCTGTGATTAAGGTCCTCTTACAGACACCAGCCCTCTCCTGTGAGCCTGCACATTCACAGACTGCAGGGGAGGAGAATAAGAAGTCAGCAAGAAGCTTAGACCTCCTGTGAGTCAGTGCCCCAAGTGGGTTGACTGGGGGAGAGCCAGATGCCAGTCCCTTCTGGCATATGGGCAAGGAGACAAGAAGAGCCAAAATCCCTCCCTTCCCCCCTCCCCACAAACAACCAGCTGATCTGGAGAAACACAGGCTTTGATGATAGCTAATGAAATAAAATACAACTTAATGCTTGTAGTGTTTAGTGTTTCATTGACTTTGAAGGCCTAAAAGCAATGATCTGATCATGTATTCAGAGGATAACAATACACAATATAGCATATATGAGGGAATCTCCTTCTGAAGGTGGTGGCCTTTGTTAATTCCCTATTATTTTGTTTCAAAATCCTGTATCATTCTGATTGATTTTCTTTGTTGGTTTTTATTCTGTTTTATCTTGTTTGATTTTATTATATCCAGTGGCATGAGCAGCTATTTCAAAGATACCAAGATATATTATTGTAGCCATTTTGAATTTACTATTATTTTATAGCCCTTTATTGCATTCATTGTTTTGTTTTTACTAGTTCTATTATGTTCTGTTTTGTTTGCTTTTTACTATGTCTGAAGGTATTTGAAGCTATTTTGAAGACAACAAGAGGCATTATGGTAATCACTGTTGATTTCCTATGATCTGGTTTTGAAATCCTGTGCCACTTACACTGTTTTGATTGGTTTTATTCTGTTTTATTTCACTTGGTTTTATTCTCTACAATAAGTTTTTTAAAGTTAAAAAAGAAAGCCCTCATGCTTTAGCTATAATATCACTTTCTGAATAAAGGGTAGGGGGGACAGGATGTAGAGCCCCCCTCCACTCACAGGAGGCTCTGCAAAATGTTCCTGCAGGATATTGAACTACCTCTAATATTTTGACACTTTTTGAAATATGAGCAGTGGTGGCTACATGGATCAACTATGGGAAAATTCCTGGAGCCTCGATCCCTGAAAAGGAGCAGATGGGGTGAATGGAAGCATTGCCTAGGAAAAACAGGCTTGTCAAGCTGAAAGTGCCTCCCAGATTTCAGGACCCAGGACTCACGCACTACACTCCTGGACTTTTCTGAGAACTTCTTTTGTGCCTCTCACCAAATCCTGGTGGTCAGTAGGGTCCCCAATCCTATGTTCCTCAGTTCCCCACCGACCTCAATGCCTGAGCTTCATGAATGGAGTCCGGTTTCCTCATCACACAGAAGAAGAGTCAACTATTGTGCTACAGAGCACTCATCTTGACTTATATGTGCATATCTTAAATTATGTAAAATTGTATTGCATTTCAGCCATTATTTGATGTAGGCCCTCATTTATACCAATTTATTGTATCCTAACTAATAACACACAGGTTAAGCAGAACAACCCTCATATTTTGTGATCCATGAACATACAGCTCAAAAGAGACTCTTACTCCTTGCCTGACTTCATGACAGCCTTCTTGGTACAGAAGTACACTGGGTTTTTGATTCATCTCTTTAACAAATTTCTTCCATGACATTGGGCAAGTCCTTTCCCTGCATGACTCACTGAATTTTTTTTACTTCTTATGTGCAGGACTCACTGTTATATACTATAACATAATTCAGATAAGAATTCAGGCCACTAGGAATAAATACAACAAAGATACGCCAAATCTCCGTAGTGAAAAATTATTTCAAATATTTGAAGACATAGATAATCATATAAGGCTGCTGATGTAGCTCAGTGAGCACAAGCCCAGCAGGCTGAAGGCCCTGGCTTCCATCCTCAGCACTGAAAGAAAGAAAAAAAGCTCTATAGAGATGAGAGATAAAATAAGGTCAAGATTAGAGGCAGGGAGGATGAGTGGATTTAGAAACACCATGTAGCTCTGTAATGGGCATGGATGGGAGAGGCTTGGATTTCTGCCAGGTCCTCCTGGACTGGAATACACAGAGAAAGACCAGTGCCTGCCTGCCTCCTCTGCAGCTCTTAAGAGTCTCTCTCTTCTCTTCAAAACTGTGCCTGGTTAGCCCAGCTGCCTTTGGCCAGGCTTTACCCACCCGTCTTATGGTGCCATGACAACTGTGCTGTTTCTCCAGTTCCTGCTAGTGCTCAGCCTAGGACCACAGCTTGTGCCTGGGAGTCCCAGACAGCGCCTACCGAGTATGTGCTGGGTCTGGGAGGAAAGCAGATTCTGGGGGGAATGGAGAATGAGGGGTGGAGTATACAGTGCAGAATGCATTGTGAAAAAATACAGTGTCATGTTCCAGAATCCAAGCCAGACCTAGGTTTGAATCTCTGCTCTGTTTGCTCACTGTGTGACCCTGGGCAAGGGTCTGAGCCTCAGATTTTATCTTCATGATGGATGTAATACTAATAAGATAGTTTGAAGGAGAATCTGAAGTCATGTATGTAGACAGAGAGCACCCTTCTAGAGGATGACTAACTTTTTTTTTTTTTTTTACTACGAATCGAACTTAGGACCTTGTACTTCCAGGCAGTTGCTGGGGCACTGAGCTCACCCCTGGCTGTAGTGAATGCTAAGTAAGTTACTACAAATGATGCCAGCTGTATGCCCTAGCTTATGCATGCTGTCCTTGGTTCCTTCACAGATACTCGATCCACTTTTCAAACATTAAAAGACACAGAAAACTTCAGTAGGATTCAATCTGCAATCTCCATAAACTTGAACTTAGAGGATATTTTCAGAGGAGAGGAAAAGGAATTCTTATACTGGATTTCAACTTTTAAGTATGCGTATGTACTAGAATTATCAATGGTTAGCATCCAATGGGGAAGTGTAGAGTCCACCTCAGCAGCCATCATGCTCCCGCTCAGCATTACAAAGCAGTCATGCAGACTCTGACCAATAACAAAAGGGAAAAAATTACTATTCCTGGTGTATGCATTCCTCTGAGGGGAGAGCATCTGGAGAATATTTGGGGCACAGAAGACAGATGGGTCTAATAGCTTGTGCTTCTTAGGCAACTCATTCTACTTTAGGTACATGAGGCAGGCAGCCTGCTACACATGACTGAGAGGGGCTAAGTGAGCTGCAAGACAACAGGAGTGCCCAGGGCAGAGTTACTAGGAAAATCAAGACTAGGCTTGGAGAAGAGGCACAGAGAAGTTTCTGAAAGTTCAGCAACAGCTGTGTGTGTGACTGGACCAGACACCAAGAAACAAATTGAAACTGGAGAAGCACGACCTCTCTGAGAACCCTAGCTTGGGGCCTCAAATCCCACACTGCCCCACTGAACACCAAGCTCCTCAAGCAGAGGAATGGTTCCCATGTCGTGCCTTCCCCACTGACTTCTGGAATGGTTGAGAGGTCAAGTGAGTGTTGGTTACTGGTCTCTAACAAATGTCAAGAGCTTGGATCTTGGCTTCCTGCACCTCATGTTTAGTGATGTTTGCTGCTATAATAATAGCTGAAACCTCACTCTTCATTCCTTTCAAATCTTGGTGATATCCTACAGATCTCTCTCCTACCTATAAACATCTACAGGAAAATAAACCCAGAAATGGGCAACAGAGCTTTATTTGTGACTTTGGCCCCAAAGAAAGGACAAGTGATGAATACAACACTTAGACTGGTAGGGGTTGAAGAAGGGATTAACAGACCAATGCTTGTAGCATAAGAACTCAGGAAAAGGGAGGAGACTGGGTTGGGTCCCTCAGGAAGTGGATCTTAGCTTTGAACTGGAATACGTGGGGGTATCAACATGATGACAATTCTTTTTCTCTAACAGTAGAAAGTAGGGGCACGCAGGGCTCTGGGCTCCTGATCAGGAGGCACCAGGGGAAAAGTAAAAGTCGATTCTGTATATCATTCTCAATTCCCACGCTTGTCACCATGAAGGAGATCGCCTCTAGAACTCACCTGTAAGTTGGAGCTTACCTATCTGACCCAGCACTCTCTCAGTTTTCTGTGAGGGCTTCATCCTTTAACAAAACCTACCTTGCAGCTGTTCTTGCTGCACAGTCTGAGTTAGACTGAGCATAGGATAAACTATGCTGCTCATGAGAAAGTGTACAGCTTGCTACAGACCACACAGTGAGTCAGCGCAGAATGCAAATACACAGCATTCATACACTTAGAAAAAACTCAAGCAAGTCTATGGGGACTTGACATCTGACCTGCAAAGAAAATGGATGAACATTGGATTTATGGTCCTGCCAAATGCACTCTTTTGATCAAATAACCAAGGACTGGTTCACTGCTCAGAACTCAGAAGAAACAACAGTTAAGGGCAAAATTTGATTTCCCTCTCCAAGGACCACCCAAGAAAGTTGAGGGTGGCAGGCTCCCTCTGATTTCCGAGCTTTGACTGTCATTCTGGTCTCTTGTTTACACTCTTCTCTTACCTGTTCTGTGTTCCAGAGTACATCTTGGAACCTCCATCCTGCAGATCTGAACCTGAGAGCTGCTACCAATTATGCACATTGCAGGAACATTGTCCAGAAGGACTCGAGTGCTGTTCTGCCTTCTGTGGAATAGTCTGTTCATTAAACAAATCTCCAAAACACAAAAAGTAAGCAATTTCTAATGCCAGTCCTGACTCTAGAGACGCTGGTCAGATTCAGAACTCTCTTGTTTTTTTTTTTTTGTTTTTTTTTTTGTTTGTTTTTTTTTTTTTTTTTTTTATTTAAGAGGAAAAAGAGAAAAACACAAAACAAAACAAAGCGGTGTAAGGGTACACGTAATACAGAACTACAAAAAAAAAAAAACATAACAGTAAGAAATCACCTGTTAGTAGATTACATACTATCATCTTGAAAATAGTTGCTCAAATCACAGTATCAAAGAATACAAGGTGGACATTCAAACAGGGAGACTGCAAACAGCTGTGTTCAATGATCCAAAAACATTGATATAGTCAGCTATTTAACACCCCTAAACACTTTTTTGGAGGGGGAGAGAATACAGTCAAATATGGCAAAACAAAGCTGTCAGTCAATACCAAGGATAGACATAGCACATGGTGTAGAACAGAGTACAAGGTTATCAACAATGGTTATCAACGTTGTCCCTTGTCTTGTTACTCACTATGATTGTTCTTTTTTCTTTTACTTTTTATTTCTTTTGGTTTTTTATTGGCTTTTATTTTAAAGAGAAAAAAACAAAGCACAGAATCTCTAAAACAAGGTAATAAGAAATTAACAATGGTTAATATATTGCACATTGTTATCTTCAAAGTAGTTGCTCAGATCACAAGATAAATGCACGCATAATTGATCGAACAATATAAGCACAAACCTCTCTTTACAATGAGCTAAAAGAAATCAGTGGTGTGATTATCTTGGCTATCTTTTGTATACATACAAATTTTACCTTCCTTTTTGTGGGTTATTATGATTTGATCTTTATAATTATTATTCTTATCATATTGCTAAAATTTTCCATCTTTTCACCCAGGATAATTCCCACAAAAGTCCTGAATAGAGGAGTTTTCCTCCAACCTTAGACTACACAATCCTTCCCTTCCCATGACCACCTGAGTGAATCACTGACTTCACCTCTCTGGACACACTTAGTTCAAACTCATAGCCCAGTTGACTCAGTCATCCAAATACTGGGACTAGAGTGTCCACTACCATCCCTGGCTTAGTACTCTGAAGTTCTGCACTTCCTATAGCAGAACTCAGTTTGGCGGTCTATTCTCAATGGGAAAAGTCATTGAAATAAGTTATATCTCCAAGAATAAAACTGCACAAAGTAACACTGGAAAATATCTTTCTTCTGCAGAAAAATGTCCAAGAACCACAGGAAACAGAATGCCTGAAGACCAACGCCTGTTCCTCAGAGCACTTGTAAGTACAGAGCTTGCCTCATTTGCCTGGTGTCAGATTTCTCAAGGATGTTCCTTTTCCTATTCTAACCTCTATAGGGGACAAACATCCTCACAAACCACAATAGCCTTTTCAATGACCAGCTTGCCTCCTGATTTTATCCATTACTCTCCTGGTTCTATCATATATTCCCTGCAGCAGGGTGAAGTCCAGGTTAAAGTCTGAAACTCAGAACACCATAAAGAAGCAGCATCATTGCCAGGGGGAGCACTCAGATCTGAGACAAGGAACAGGCTCTTCCAGCCTCAGGGTTGACAATGTCCTAGGCAGGCAATCAAACTGAGCCCTTCGTGCTCTGCATGCTGTTCCTGTATGACATAGTCAGCCCTCTCATGGGAAAAATCAAGGGAACACCTTGCCTCAGTGTATTATGAGGGTAATACAAGGCCACACGGTTGGAAGGACTTGGTCACAGTAAAGACTTAGCAGCTGCCAGTAACACACATAATGATATCACTGAGTACTAAGTATTCCTTCCTTTAAAAAAGAAAGAGGATCATCTTTTCCACTTGACCAGTGTTACACGAATGGTGAACAAAATGGAGTCCCCTGTAGGTCTCAGCATAAGAAACGTGGTATTTATAACTCGGTGGCTTCTGCTTCAGTGATTAGGAACAATGGGAATTTAGGATCTTCTACTTGTGTATCTGATGGCAGCATTTGAACTCAGAGTTCTTCTACTGGCTTTGGGCAAACAGCATGATAAATGCAGATGGAGGCCAGCGCTACGGGGTCAGTGCTGACCCACCACTTTTGCCCCTGCGTGGGCCCTGATGAGCCTATCGTGTTACTTCCCAGGGAACCTTGGATATAACTGACAACCCTGCCAAATACTGGCCATCCAGTAGTGTGTCACCACTGTTAGATAATCCAGGGCTCCTGCAGCAAAAGACACAGATACCACAGTAAACTTGTATAGTTCCAAGAGAAGGATTAACTACAGGGACAGACTCAGCTTTACTTTGAGTGCAGTGTCAGGTTTACTGATTATCCATTGGAAGGCCAACTCCTGTGTGTGGCCAAAAAGGACAGTACTTCATTTTGGGTGGGCACAAAAACACTGTCGTTTACCTGAGGTGTCTGCTAAGAGAACAGGTGCCCCTGCTCCTGCAATCTTCTGGTAAGCTTCAGCAAGACTGCACCCTTTCATCTAGGACATTAATGGTCATATCTGGTAGATCCTCATGTCCCCAGATCTGTTCTTCCTGAGGCCACAGCCCATCTTCTGCATACTGGCTCCCCTGGACTCACCAGTGCATGGCTAGAAGACTTCGATGAGGGAGAAGATAAAAGTGCTGGAGACGACCTGGGAAATGCTGAATGTTTAGTCCCAGAAATCACAGCATTGAGCTCTCCCAGGCCTCCTGGAAGGGAGGAATGGAGGCCTTTCAGTCTTCCACCACACCCCGGGCTCTATGGAGTGTAGTCATGGGCTTCCATTTTTTCTGTGTGAGCAATCATTGTGGGCTATGTCACACTCCATCTCACTTAGTCCTCACAGCAATCATAATACCCAGTGCACAGAGAGGGACATAGAGTTGAAAGAACATGCTCAGTCTCAGCTTGCTGGTGGAGTCAGAGTCAAAACCCGAGGCTTGAGATGCCTGGAAATCGTTTTTCTTCCCGAGGAATCTCTACTTGGGCAGCTCAGCTCCCTTCTGCTGAGTGGCTTTTTGGCCTTTCCTGTTTCCACTGAACTTTGCCATGGATGCTTTCGTCCTGCTTACGACTTCATTCCCTTTCATACTTTGAAACTTCCCCACCAAACTTGGTCCCTTTCCAAAGCCCCTGTGCTCTGTGCCCTGAACTCAGACCCCGCTCTTCTCTCTGCCTTCAGTGTCTTTCCCCGAATTTCCTGATGGGCTCCTACTCATGCTTCGCATGTTGTATTACATTACAAACTTGGAAACTTCAACTCACTCCAGACAAAATTAAAAACTCTATCTTTCTTCAAATTCACTGTATTGCAATCATTTTATTATTTTCTCTCTCTGGATTATGAGTCCCTTAAAAGCAATAACTATATCTGATTTCTTTGTCATAAAAATCTAGCCTTACATGAGCAAGCCTATAATTTAGCCTTTTCAAACAGAGGTGACAACAGCTTTTCAAAGAGTAGATTCATCCTAAAACTTGATGAGTTGTGCTTACAAACAACATCTTCACTGAACAGACCAGAGTCCCTCAGGTATCAGTTGCCTACTTCACTTTTCCTACGTGCAACTGGATTCATTTTATAAATTATTTATAAGCTTGGCATAGAGACACACACTTCTAACTCCAGCACTTTATTGGGTATAGCAGGAGGATAAGTTTTGACTTTAAGACCATCCTGGACTACATAGTGAGTTCAAGGTAATCCTGGACTAATTAATGAAAACCCGTCTCAGAAACACACACAGAATTAAAATATATTGATTTTTAACTAATTTATATTTGCTTGTGGAAACTTCCAATACACAGGAGGTAAAGAAGCTTAATGGTATCTATCCACACGGGATATTGGCACATAGTAAGGGCTAAGGGTCCTGGCTGTTCTAAGGCTCAGTCTGGCTCTACCCTGCAGGTTATCCCTTAATCCTCCCAGCCATGCCCTGAAGATGACATGTGATGACACACGGCAAGTAAAATACAAGATTGGAGAAGAGTCTAAGGAAAACGTTGTGATTATCACTCATGTTTTGCTAGTTGCTTCTTCATTCAAAATTCCTGTTTTATAAAGTGATAACAGTTTACGTTCCGCTATAACCTCTGCTTCGTTGGTTGGTTTTTAATTTCTCTAGGTTCCGTGTAAAGTAATTCAAATTAATGAAGACGAGTGCAGTTTTGCTGAACTTCAAAATATCTTAAGAGATAACAAGTCATGGTTATGAAAAGTACTGGATGTTTGAAAGATAATGGGATTAACCCTCCCAGTGAAAGATCATCTAATTTGTCAGAGACCTCAAGTCCTCTACTAAGCCTTTGGTGACTGCAAAAGACTTTGCCTCTCAAAATTATGTGATCATTTAGTCCCCTAATTATGCTTTTCTTCCAATTGCATCCTTTATAATGAACTTTTCCCAAGATAAATTTTTCACAAGTCCATTCTTATTCATCTCTTCTGTGATACCCTTCTAATCTGCCTGACTTCCTGATTATTTATGATCCAACAGGAAAGACTGTTCAGAAAAATCTGCAGGTTCCTTTACCACCAAAATCTGACCAAATATGGTTCAAATGGACCTGTGTGAGGCAAGTCTCTCACATACAGTTTTGCTTATTAAAAATGAGACGTTGTTTTAAAAACCCAAGCTTCATTCACTCAATATTGTAGGTACTTGTCACAAAATGCTACTTAAATGTAAATTTATATTAATTATAAGAAAATAAAAGGTTTAATGAGCTTCTCAGTCTCACTAGTCATTTCAACTAATCAACGACCAAACACACCTAGTAGCTTCTAGTGTGTTACACATCACAAATACAGAAAATTTTTATTGCAGAAAGTTCTACTGGAAAGTATTGCTCTAAGCTATATAAAACTCATGTCTACTTATTGACATATCATTAAACACCATGGTGATGAAAATTTTACAAGGTTTTAAATATTATAAAAGATTTTTACACTTAACATACTAGTATTTAATTCTAATATGTACTAGCTCCTGAAACTAGTTCCTGCCAACTCTGAACTCCTTGAATGTATGGCCAGTAACAGTTAAGGAAGGACTTAGTTAAGGAGCTCCTCCTCTCTACAGGTAGTTCCGTATTCTGGAAGAAGAACTATCACATGGACTGAGGTGAATTTGTGTGGACATGGCTTGAGGAAAAAGTATATACTGAACATGTCCCAAAACATAGCACCCCAGGATTTCCAGTACCCTCCTCTCTAACTCCTTACCTTTCTTCTATAGCTCTAAGAGTATTTCCCAGCAATAACTATGTGATCCATAAGGTTGATTTATTTTTTACTATCCAGACTTGAATGACTTCACCAAGTGTCACAAACACTGCACTTGGATTATGAGTTAAGATTACCACAAGGCCATCTCGGATGCCTCATTTCACTGAAAAAAAAGAATAAGAAAGAGGGATCAGTCTTTTGGCTGTAGTGACCAATTATGATTCCAAAGGATAAGTAGGGTTAATCAGTTGGGAGCAAGAATAAGATACAGAACACAGGGATTCTTTAGAGTACTGTTTCCAGGATAACAGAGAGTACAGCAACCAGTGCAAAACACTGACCAAGAGCTCACGTAGTTCACAAGCCTCAAAAATATGAGTTTTTAAATATTCTACCAGGTTAAAAAAAAACAGCCAGTTGTGATAGCACATGCTTATGATTCCAGCATTTGGAGGTAGGAGTATCAGTGAATTCAAGGGCAGCCTGAACTACATAGTGAAACACTGTATCCAAAAAAAAAGCAAAAACAAACAAACAAAAAACCCAATCATCAGCTAGTATACTGTTTGCCTCATGCATGCACAGTATGAGAAACAAGTGATAAATATCAGTCATGATTTTCTGATAAGAAAAGAAGCTCATAATATTCTCTTCCTTACTATATTGGGCATGTTTATAAATATAAATGTCTTTTAATATTATCTGCATGTATTTGTTTTGTTCTTTCTCATCTCTGCTACACTCCTACTACAGTGTGTGGGTAAATAATGCTTAAATTAGAATTATTGTATGGATATTTTAGCATGGCCGGTAACAATCCCACAATCAGCAAAATCTGAGTGGCAAGAAATAATAAATATTTATTTGCCTTTCATACATTAAAAAACAATAGATGTCCAGCTATTTCAAACTGGATTTCACTGAACTTGGATCTAGTCTAAAAACTGATGCATGTGAGTAAGGTATTGAATCCAGGATCTTACTCTATGTCTGAATTACATTCCCGGCTCCTGGGTCCACTTTTGACCTATGTGTCTCAAATAGTCGCTCAACATGTATCTTCTCGTGACAAGACATAGGAAGCAAAGAAGTATATCCAGCCCTGCAAAGCTATTACAACCCTGAAAATGTCCCTGAACAAATAAGCAAAAGACAAGAGCAAGTATAAAAATTAGAGAATACAAAGGAAGTATAGTCTTTGTAGTTGATTAGTGGTTACTCCTGCTTCTTCACTCTCATTTTTTATTCTTAAGTTATAAATCCTCTTGTCGTCTTCTAGCCTTTGAATTGTTTCTTCCTGGTTCCTTGTTATTTTTAATAAATCTTTTGGAGATCACTTGAAGAATTTAGATGTATAGTATTATCAATTTCGTATCGTTACAAAAGAAAAGGATAAACTTAAATATTACAAAAGTATAATTAAATATTACAAAAGCATAAAGTAATGATATATTTCAAACAAGGGCACTGCTCTTTTATTTTTTATTTAAAGAAAAAACAGAAAGACAGATAGAAATAATGCAGAATTTCAGAAAAATAAACACTAAGAAATCACTAGTTGATAAGTTACATATGGTCATCTTAGAAATAGTTGTTCAAATTACAAAATTAAAGCATACAAAGTGATATTCAAATAATGACACCGAAAACAGTTCTGCTCAATCATTCAACAAAAACTTAGTAAAATGGTTATCAGTCCTACACACTTTTTATCTTAAAGAGAATAAGATTAACATGTCAAAACAGAACGAAACAGTTCATAAGGAAACAATTGAAAGAAATACAGATTTCAAAGCAAGTCCATTGGAGATTTTCACTGTCTATTTTATTGTCTCTAGATTTCTTCAAAATAGTTGTCCCCATCTTCACATACATTTAATATGTAGTGAACATTATAGAACTAATCAGAGCATTACAGGATGATGAAGGCTTTTTAGGTCTTCAAGACCTGATTTTGGGGATGTCAATAATGACTTGTCTCTCATTCTCTTTGAAGTAGCTGCCTTTTTCTTTAAGCATGCTGAAACATAAGAGAATAGACTAATATCACTCTGAACAGTGAATGGTAGTATTGCTAGATTTTGTATCATAATGCTACAGAATTAGCATGGGGTTTCTTGATGTCTCTTCTTCTTCAGAGTATCTGTTCATTACATCATGTATTATATAATCTGTTCCCATAAATAGTTTAGAAATTCCTCTCATGTGTGAGTATATCTATCCTTTCTATATTTTAGGGAAAAACAGATCAAAATAAGACAACAAAACAAATTCCTAGAAAAACATTAAATGAAAAAGACATATAAGACCACAATATTAGGTAATCTACAGTAGTTATTATGCTTTCTCTTGTTATTTTCAATACAATTGTCCACATCATTAGATATTATATAGTTAAGCATAGCATTACATAGATATTTTTATAAAAACTCAACTTTAAAGACATTGTAGGACTTAAAAGCAGTTCATAATCAAAACTGGAATGGATATCTTTTACATCTTGTCATCCTCAAACTAGTGACCTCTACTCTTAGACTTGATACTATCAAGCATACTAAATTCGACTAAAATCAGTCAAGACAAAATAGCGGTCTAACAAATCAGCTTCAAATAAGATCAGTCATAGTAAGACAATGTAAGCAATACAGGGTTTCAGTTTAAGTTAATAGGAAATTAAGGATAGTTACTGTGGTATAACCTGTTATTTTTGGATTAGCTGTCTGTGCCCTCAAATCTCATATGAGTAGACAGACTGGAACAAAATACAATCAAACTAAACGGAGCGATAAGACTACTGTGGCTTTTAAATTCTGATACACTTTTAACAATGTCCTCTGCCTTCCTTTTTTAGGCAATTCCTCACCTTTCCCCTTCTCAGGATGCTTTGTATATTTTGAGTCTCACTAGCTCCTTTAGTTTTTAGACTAGGGGTCAACCTGCTATCTGAGTGTTGCAGAAGCTTTTTACCCTTGAACTTGATCTTGAGCTGTACTCCTTTACTTACTAAAGCCACAAAGGTTGTCCTTCCTTCCAGCTGTGTAGCTCTACACTGCACAAAAGTGTCATAACTTTCCAACCTATCTGCGGCTGCTAGATGAGTTGTCCCTGTTTATCTCTGGTTTCCTGTCATGTATAGCATTGTTTTCTCATCTTTGACTCAGTTTATTAACCCTCTTTTAGGTTGAGTATATTTCCTGTTCAGAGCATCTCAATGGATCCTGCCTCCTAATCTACTCTGCTGTGTTTCTTTTTGTTAGTGTATCAAGGCCATCTATACTAGAGATTATAGCCCACCTTCTCTGCCTCATTTCTGCTACTCCATTTTTCTGCTATTATTTGTCCACTTTTCTGCTTCATCTCACTGTCTGCTCCATTCATTAAGGCTTCTCTGCCACTGCTGCTGGAATCCTGGTTTTTTTTTTCTCTCACTCTGGAATGTCCTTCAATATTTTTTGTAGGGTTGGGTTGGTGGCCATGAACTCCCACAGTTCCTCCTTGTCTTGGAAATATCTTGTTTCTCCATTAACTTTGAGAGAGACTTTTTCTGGGTACATCAGTCTTGGTTGGAGGTTATTTTCTTTCAGAGCTTGGACCATTCCCCCCCAGGCTCTTCTCGGTTTGAGAGTTTGTGTTGATAAGTCTGTCATTATTTTGATGATATGACCTTTGTAAGTGATCTGTTTCTTTTCTCTGGCCACTTTTAATATTCTGTTCTTGTGATGAATTTCTGGAATATTGATTATTATATGTCTGGATGTAGCTCTATTTTGGTTGTAGGTGGCTGGAGTTCTGTATGCCTCTTTTATCTGGATATCCTTTCTTTTTCCTATGCTTAGGAAGTTTTCCTTAACTATATCTGTGAATAGTCTTTGTAGTTGATTAGTGGTTACTCCTGCTTCTTCACTCTCATTTTTTATTCTTAAGTTATAAATCCTCTTGTCATCTTCTAGCCTTTGAATTGTTTCTTCCTGGTTCCTTGTTATTTTTAATAAATCTTTTCTTTCACGATAACATCTCATAAATCTCTCTTCAGGTTTCAGAAGGCTAACTTTAGTTTCTGTCAAGGCATTTTGCCAGCTTTCAGTGGAGTTTTTAGTTTCCTGGTAATCTCTTTGGCTCTGTTTCATGTATTCTATAAACAAAATTCTAGAATTTTGTTTATATTCTTCATCAAAGGTTTGTCTTCCTTTTCTGAGTTCCTCTGTTCTTCTCTCTGTGTTCTCTTGGGAGGGGCTATCATTTCTTTAGTTAATCTTTTTATATCTTGCCTCACTTGGATCAGAATTACAGTTCTAAATTCATCTTTGAGGTCATAAAGGTATTTATTTATGTCCACTGATGCTGTGTCTAGTATTGCATGATTACTGCACTGGTTCTCTTCTGTATTTACCTCTCCTGGGCTTATTTTCCCAGGGTCAGTGGCTGGAGGTTTTTTTTAATTTCTATCTCTTATCATGTTTCTGGTTTCTTTCAAACAAGTGTGTCCTGGGGGGTCTCTGGCCCTCTCTGTATTGTTTAGGATCTTTCCAAAGTGTGCTGACTGGGGTTTTGTTGCCCTCCCAATTTGCTGTTATCTGAGGTGCAGGCAAGGACACAGGGACCGTGCAGGCTAGCCTCGAGCCTCTGAATCAGTCAACCTGCAATTTCCTTCAGTGACTTAGGCTGTACCTTGTGGACATCACAGAGTCTTGACCTTTTTGTCCCTGGCTATCAGGTCCCAACCAGAGGTGTAGCTCTGCCCCAGGAGAGCCCACTAGTCTTCTCTGTGCCAGGGGCGGCCGACTGATGCTGGTGCGGTGTTGGGATCTACCCAACTCCAAGATGTCCTCCTGCCAGCAACAGCAGCCACAGGACCCAATCCCTAGCACTCACCAGGAATCAATGCAGTTTTTCCTCGCTGTGCCATGTCCTCCCACCAAGGGCTCAGGACTCAACAATTCCCGTTTTCTGCAGCTGTGGCTTCAGCTCGACCTTGAATCTCCTAACTCCATGGTGCTCCCAGCAGAGTGTGGATCAGCGTCAGTGAGCACGCAGGGCTCCAGCCCCCCACTCACATTTTTCCCTTCTCCACAGAGGTAGATTCTAGCTTGATGTGGTTTTTCCACATATAGATCAGTATCCTGCCTCTTCAGAAAACTGTGCAGCACCTGGCTTTGGTGCCCAGGTGCATGGTTCTCTCCCTGGCCTCCTCCAGAACAGGGCCTCCAGGAACTGCTCTTTTTAAATGGCCTTAAAATTTTTAGAAAATCCTGATACATACATAGTGTTTGGAATAGAAACAATGGCCAGGATGCAGGGAAGTTAGAAAGATCACAGCAGAATGGCAAGAAGAAAGGTTATATATGTATCAGATCTTTAAATAATATAAAAGTAGGGAGAGTTAATAACAGCATTTCTTGCTGAGATGGTGAGCATAGGTTGACCACTGTATAGGAAAGAAACTGAATCCCAAATGAGCAAACCTGTGAGAGGAACAGATGTGGTAAAACTAAAAGAAGAATCATAAACTTGACCTTGATGGGAAGATGGAATTTCCCCAAGGGATCTTTACACTGAATTTCCCCCAGCGGATCTTTACACTAATGCCTTTGTGTCTAGTCAACATATTCTTTTTTATAATTTAAAGAAAGACTAAACAAAACAGAAAATGGGTAACAATACTTTCAAAGAAAAAATAAACAATAATAAAATACTTGTTGATGATTACAGATTGTCTTCTTACAAATAGTTATTCAAGACATGAAAGTGGAGATATAAAGTGGGGATTCAGTGAGACTGCAACCAGTTTTGTTCAATTACTTAGAAAACTTGTTCAAAAACTTAGAAATATGGTTATCAATTCTATACACTTAAACATATATGCAGTTATCCATGTAAAGTTATCATCTTTACAGAATGAAGAAGATAAGCAGACAACTGATGGCAAGAAACAGAAGAGACCATCTCTGATTTTATTCAAAACTAATATGATTGATAGTATCAAGTCTGAGAGTATAGGCAACTACACTGAAGATGACAAGACTCTACGATACACATTCTTGTTTGGTAACTGCCTGCTTTTAAAGTTACATGCTATACACAAAGTTGTGTTTTTATTAATACTGTTATGTACTGATATATTGAATTATACTATGTCTGATGATATAGCCAATTCTGTTAAAGATAACAAGAGACAACACAGGAACCATGGTAGAACTCCTTGTACAATGGTCTTATATGTCTTTTTTGTTTCATCTGTTTATAGGAATATGTTTTGTTTTGTCTTACTTTGTTTTGTTTCTCCCTCTAATATAGAAAGCATAGAAATATATGTTAAGACCCATACATGTGTAGAATCCATAAACAGTTTATGAGAACTGATCTTATGACACATGATGAAATGGACAGATACTTTGAACAAAAAGAGACACTGAAGTACCCAGTGCTGATCATGGAGTGTCATAATGTGAAACCCAGCAACAGTATTATTCTTTGTTCAGAGTGATATTAGCCTGCTTGGATTTGTTCAGTCTCAACATAATTGAAGATATGGGTAACTTCATGTATGTTTAAGTGTATAAGATTGATAATCATATTTTCTAAGATTTTTGTTGGATAATTGAACAAAACTGGTTGCAGTCTCACTGTTTGAATCCCCACTTTATATGCTCCACTTTAGTATCTTGAATAACTATTTGTAAGAAGACAATCTGTAATCATCAACTAGTGATTTCTTACTGTCTATTTTTTCTTTGAAAGGAAGTATTATTTCTACCTATGTTTTGTTTTGTTTAGTCTTTCTTTAAATAAAATTTTTTAAAAAGACACCACAGTACCCAGTGCTGATCCTGGAGTGTCATGATGTGAAATCCAGCAATACTATTATTCTTTGTTCAGAATGACTTTAGCCTGCTTTAGTTTGTTTAATCCCAACATAAATGAAGGTATGGAAAACTGCATGTATGTTTAAGTGTATAGGATTGACAACCATATTACTAAGTTTTCGTTGGCTATTTGAACAGAACTGTTTGCAGTCTTGCTGTTTGAATTCCCGCTTTCTACATTCCACTTTTGTATCTTGAACAACTATTTGTAAAAGGACAATATGTAAACATTAACTAGTGATTTCTTACTGTTTATTTTTTTCTCTGAACACACGTATTATTTCTACCCATTTTCTGTTTTGTTTAGTCTTTCTTTAAATAAAATTTAAAAATAAATTAGAAAGAAAGAAGCTGCTTCAGCCCAGAAAACTCCTGCCCCCTAGACAATCTGAACAGTCAACTGCTAGGGCAATGGGGTGTCGTGTGACATTAAGTTGCTAAGAGGTATGAATGCCCCTATAGTGAGGGAGTGGTTCTTTTCCTCCCATCAGGAGCATAAGTGTTCCACAGTGTTCCCAGTTTTGTCTCTTCTTTGTTTTCTCATCCTCTGGCAGTCCTTCACCCAAGAACCTCAAGAACGGCATGGCAATATGTATGTATATGTATATATGTAGGTACATATACATATATGTATTACATATGCTTATTATATATCCATTATATATGCATATTATTATATATACATGATATGTATATACATATGCATGATTGAATAAAAGAGTTCAGCAGTAAAATGGCCTAAAACTACAAGGAAAATGAAGAAACCCTCATTTCATGCTTTACCAAAAGAAATCAATGTCAGATATTATTAGGTTTTAACTGGGAGATAAAATTTCAAAACTTAGGGAACAGGACAGATCCAAGATGTTCACAGGTTCACACTATAGTGCTTAAAAATTAATTCAAAACGATGTGATCTTGGAACTCTTTCTCAATTTCCCCAGTTTGTCAAGATGATAAATCCACTTAACTCATGAGTTCTCTGTGATGAATAAATGATTTAGCCTATATCAATTACTTAAAATAGAGTGTGGCAGGAGGTACTTTAATGATTATAACTAGCCCTCTTACTGTTACTGTTTTCTTATTACATTCTAATACACCAAGCTCATTTTTCACTGCTGTAGGCCAGATAATGGAAAGAAAGCAAATCTTTCTCAATTCCTTGCTCTGATAGTTCAACTTCTATGGTTAAACATACGCAGAAGCTCTGATCCTTAAATTTCTATGGTTTTTAGATGAGCATGGGACTCACTATCAGGGGTCTCATCAGTTTGAGACCTTCACTTTCACGGCTGGGTACGCAAGCACTCAGTGTTCAACTCAACAGCTAGTAATATTTAATCCTGGCCCTTGGAATAGGTGAGCTCAGCCCATTCAGGTATTAAGACCAAAATATAACACTGGTTGATACTAATACTCTCCTATCTGCTATTTGCTGCACCATGAAGCCTGCTAAGCTGGGATTTCTTCTATGGCTCTTCATCTTCTGCTTACAAACTTCCCCATTATTGGGTGGTACTGTTAAAATTGCTGAACGTATCTGTGGACACCTATCAGGTATGAAGTCAAGGGAAAAAATAACCTCAAGACCAATTATGAATGAGTTAAAAACTAATGGAAAGAGTCTGACATCTAAATGACCCGGGAATATCCTCTTCTATAGCAATTCCCATAGGTCCTTAATCATTTGACTCAAGGTATTACCACAGTACTGTGGATGTTTGAAGAAAAGGGAAAAAGCAGACATGATGCAAATCATATTTTTAGAGAGTTCTTTTCAAAGGAGATCTGAAAAGCTGGAAACATTTTAAATTTGAGTTTTTGTGATTAAAACTTGGAAAAGAGGCTGGACTACTTTTTTTAGTACTAGAGATTAAACCAAAGCCTTTGTATGACTACAGCACCTAGCCACTTTTATTTTAAAACAGGTCCTTGACAACTTTTACAAGCTGTCCTCCAAAATGTGGTTTTCCTGTCTCAGCCTCCCAGAGTGCTGGGCTTATAGGCATGTACCACCTTGGCCCATTGAGGTCAGACCTTTAAAGAGTATGTATTGGAATGAGAGAAGGAGAGTTGGAGACTTCAAACATTGAGACATTTTTAACATGTGAACTCTGAGCATATAGAGAACATTTCAAAACATGCCATCTATTTGGAAGAGCTTCCAATAGAGATATCAAGGGAAAGTATTCGTTCCATAGATTTTGTGTATTGGCTGAGAGCATGAAAAAGTAGCAAGGTCACAGTCAGACTTCACCTTTGGCCTTGCCTTTTAGCAGATGTGTGCCAATCGACCAGCCACTGAAATTCTTATCATCTATTAGCATCATTTTTCCATGTGTAAAATAAAGATCAGAAAAGCATCTACTTCAGAAAATGTTTGTAAGTATGGGATAAGATCGTGCATCTAATTATACCTAAATAGATAGTTTTACCAGAGAATGATTTCAAGCCTAGTTAGGGGTAGAGTACGAACATCACTGGCTTGCCAATGAATCATGTAGCTATTTGAAACATGTAGCTCAATGCTTAATAAAAATCAGAGGGTTGCCTCTGGAAAGGGAAAAGAAGACAATATGAGGGAGAAAGAGCTTCATTCTCATGACTATGCATTTTGGTATACATCCTGCCTTAAGAACAGCAGCAGCAGGCACAGTTTACTGGATTTTGAGGTATAGATAGTATAGCAGGTTATGAAAACTGGGAGGCAAATATTCTGTGGTGTATGTGCCAAGTGAGCAGTTAGAATATCAGGGTGTGGAAATGCAGGATGATCACACACTGTAATCCTCAGTGCGAAATCTGGGAAGCTTCATTTTTTGCACAAGCTATAGGTGAAAAAAGGTTCTTTTTTTCACAGTTCAGTATTTCAACAGTCACTCCCTAACCTGGAGCTCTAAGCAATTTACATCACACATGGGAATCTTGCCAATTGACTAATTCCAAGAGAAAATTAGACATCTTTTAGTGACCTTGAATATGAGAATTTTTCCAAGATATAATGAGGAATTTTTAGGAGCACATAAGAATAAGCCTTCACTGAGAAGCCATGCTGGGTCTGGTAGGAGCATTTCAAGAAGCCAGTTTGCCCTTCTGGTAAGTACACAAACCATGCAGGGCCCAGGAAGAGAGAAATCAGATTGCCCTCCCGTGAGCATAGACTGAGAATCAAGAACTCCCCTTCTTCCCTCCCCCACCATAAGCAACGGGCTGGTTGGAGGACAGGCTGAATTGATAGCAACTGGGGTGCAAAAACAACTAAATGCTTATATTGTTTGATTGATTTTGAAGGCCTAAGACTGAGAAGTCTGAACATCCACCTGAAGGATGGCAGTATGCACGATAGCAAATATGGGGGGTTTCCTTCTGTCTTGTTTTTGAAATCCAATATTGTCCTCACTGTTTTGTTCCAATGTATTGTTTTGCTTTATTCAATGTGCTGTTTAGACTGGTTTTATTCTGTTTTGTCTTATTGGATTTTACTATGTCTGATGGAATGGACAACTATTATGAAGATAACAAGACATAGTATGGTAACCATTGTTGATTTCCTATTATCCTCCTTCAAAGTTCTGTACTACTTTCACTGCTTCATATTTTGATTGGCTTTACTCTGTTTTGTTTGGTTTGGTTTTATTCTTTTTAAAACAAAAAAATGAAAAATAAAAATAAGCCTTCCCTTCATCCTAACCATCTCCTCCTAACTCAATGGAAACCTCTCCTGCAGATCGCTGTTCTTGGGATATGGATAGAGGAAGCTGCTTTGAAGTGCACTTTAGATATTTCTACAACAAAACCTCCAAACACTGTGAATCTTTTCTCTACACCGGCTGTGCAGGCAACCTTAACAACTTCAAGCTTAAAATAGAATGTCAAGTAACCTGCGATTCAAAGTACCAAATAAAGTAAGAAAGTCAGTCCTATCCTTATTCTTTCCAGGGATGAAAGGAAAATTTCTGAGAGCCTAGGATAGAGAGAATTGGTCAGGGATCAACCCTGATCTGGAATGAGAAGAGGAAGTTTATTCTAATTAAAAAGTTTAACAGGTGGGTTGGAACTCAGAATCATTTGCTCATTTTGCAGTTAAGAAATCGAACATTCAGAGAGAAAATGGTAACCATCATCTCTTGAGCTATTACCATGTGCCAGGAATTGCACTAATAATTAACATACCGTGTATTGATACAATTTTAAATAACTCAAAAGTAAGTCTTTATTGTTTGTTCATGTGACAGCCAAGAAAAATAATCCCAGTAAGAAGAACCAATCAGCTCTAGTTCATATTAAAGGAGCAAGGTTTTTAACCAGACCTGACAGCCACTCCGGTCTTCACCATATCACATGTACTAAGATCACACATAATTACACTCCCAGACCTTCAAAATCTCCACAATAACACAGTGATTTATACCACTACATCTCCACCCTACACTTGACCATTTCCAAGTCATTAGAAGCTAAAGTCAAGGGAGCCTACAGGGCTGAAGTATGGCTGCTTTCTAGAAGAGGAAGATTGTGTGGTCTTGAGAGTAACTCAACATGAATTTTGATTTGCTCACTTTATATTTCCAGCAAATCTTTTCAGTGCCTGGCACAATATAGGCAATAACTAAGTTTCACATGAATAAAAGTGAGCAATAAAGCAAAGGAACAGAAGGGACATTAAAATAAAAGTCATCCTCTAGGCTTACTGCAAGGAAAAAGTGACCTCTATTAATCTAGGGGGACTTTTCAAAACCTGTGGCATAATTTTTTTTCTTTTGCTTCTACAGGGAAAGATAATGGTGAAAAGATATGAATTCATGGAATTTCTTTACTATACCATCTGAAAAATGATGTAAGAAAACTTGGACCAATTTCAGATCATTTCAAAATCACTATAGTCCTTGAAACTTGTATATGTTTATGATTTTCCAGATCCTAGTTTTGTCTTTCCTGAAAAAAAAAATGATCATTAAAATAAACAGCCTTTGTGTCAGCCTCTTCCTTCTCTGAATTTCTCTCCCCCTGTCTTATCCAGAGGTCAGTTTCCTCCATCCAGGAGGTCCCCCCTCAATCCTGTCATTCTGCATACATGCACGGAATACTGAAGTATTCCAAGTTAGCTGGCCAAATCTGCTTATGTTTGTATCACCTACACTTGAGTTGATTAAGGGCACTAAAGTACAAAACCTCTGCTCCCTTAACCTTAAAATCAAATCTAGCTGAGAACTTCACATTTACAGGGGCCATCACTTCACTCATAAACTTTTCATCATCAGGTTTTCTAATTCACTTCCCTTAAGCCAATACTCCCAATTTAACTGACCTTCTGGTCCATGTTTACAGTAATTACTTAGACATTTTTAAGTCATTAAAAGTTGACTTGGTTATTGTCAGTCCTTCTGGAAAAAGAACTCTGAATTTCAGTGCAATAATTACATATTAGCTACCAAAAGAATCAACGTCCAAACCTGAATTTGAAATCTTCTAAATATAATGCTTTCAGGTTCAGTGGGGTCATGGTCTGTCCAGCTATAGGATTCTCAGTTTGACCATTTCAGCTCTGAACTTTCTCAGGCATTCAACCGAAGCTGAACTGATGTAGGAATGTCTGTCTTGTCTGTAATTGCGCTTTGCATACCTACCCTGCCCATCTTCCAGGCAATGTCCAATCCCTCACTTGTAAATCACAACATAGACTGACTCGGCCAACATCAGAGGCACTGTAAAGCATTCAAACCCTGCAACTAGACATGCTGCCTGGGGAATCTCAACAATGAGGTTTTTTAAAAGAAAACTAAACAGAGCAGATAGACAAAACTAAAAACTGATCTTGGAGAAGATTAACAGACGACATAAAGCACTGGCAAACCAATCAAGACACAAAAAGAAATATCCATCAATAGGAGGATTAATGAAAATATTTTGGCATATTCACCCAAAAAAATGACAAAATAGCAATGAAAATAAATGAATCATAACTACACACAGTGTGATGGATAACACGTTGCCGAGTGCAAATCCCAAAAAGGTCAGCAAACCTCCATAAAATGCAATATAGTAAAAATTATAGGTATGTCAGTCAACAGGCAAAATTAAAGGTATTAAACCAATATGAACAAATAAAACTGGCAGCAGTTGAGTCCTGTAGTTTGAAATATGAGGTCACACAGCCATGTAAACCTCGGTCAAATGGAACCTAGACTCGTCCACAGATTATGAGATCCCGGCCAAGATGACCTTGAATTCTGCAGCCACTTGCAGCCTGAACTTCCTGTGCGACAGGCTCGACCGCTGCCAGGAAGTCAGTGCAGGGGCCAGCCAGCAGGTCATCTTCCTGCCACCGCAGACCACTCAACACCCAGTGCTCTTCAGAATAAATGACTGGGGTCCGGAAAAACATGGCGGATAGATAGCAGCAGCTTCGAAGGCTCTCTGAGAAACCGCACTTGAAATCCATGGTGGTGGGCAGGAAGTCCTAGGCAAGTGGGGATATTCTTTGCCGACCCAGGAACAAACTAGGCAAACCAACTGGAAACACAATCCCGGTGATACAGCAGGAACAGATAAGGTCTCAGCCCAGAAGTTGGACCTCGCACCACTGGAAACTGCGATTTGAATTTCCTGCAGCCGCTGCTGCTTCCCAGTCAGCACGGCGGGGAGAGAGGCGTGAAGGCTCTGAGAGTGGGAAGCATTGAAAGGAATTGGGAGCAGGACAGGCCGGGTGCCCTGCATCAACCTACAGTGACTGAACAGATCGGGGACACTTCCATAGAGAAGGAAGCTTCAGCAGAGGACATACTGGGACCAGGCAGACTAGCCAGAACAAGTTGTTGCAGTGACTTCAGTCATATCCCCCTCTCAAGCAGGATCGGTGGGGAGTGTCTGGCCTGCATGACGCCACTGGCTGAGACCCAGTAGGCTAGCCCAACCCAGGTCCCAGTGTCTGGAGGTGCACCCTAGTGGTGAAGCCTTCGGTAGGTTGACTTGGAAGGGCGGCCCGGCATAGACTGCCAGGTCTGTATCTCCCTGGTGTGCTGTGGTGCGCGGGAACACCTAGCTGGCACAATTAAAACAGACTGTGGCTGACAGGGAAGGAAGCTGGGCCTCCCATATATGCTTATATATAAGGAACAAAGAATATGGGAAGAGGGAACAATAAGAAAGGGTCCTCGGCCCCCAATCCTGAGAAACATGCAATAGCAGACACAGCACCAATAGACATAAAGCGCTATCTCCAGAGCCTCATAGATGAGTTCAGGAATGAAGTTATTAATGACCTGAAGCAAGACATAAGCAGAATAGTTAGAGAAATGCTAAGCACCGTCCAAGAAAAAACAGATGGTGGAATGGAAGAACAGAAAAAAAAAGGAGAATTGTTTGATGGAGAAAATAGAGAAAACATAGAACACATGAAGCAGGTTCAAAGACATTACCAAGAAACTAAAAACTCTATCGAAAACTGGCATAACAGCTTGAAAGAAACTAAGGATAGATTATCTGAACTGGAGGGCAGATTTGTAATATGGGAGCATGAAATGAAAAACTTCTTTAAAATAACAAAAAAAAAGCAACAATACAAAAGCTAGAAGATGATAGGATCTATAATTTAAGAATTAAGCACCTAAGAGAAGAAGTGGGGACACAAACAAATGGACTACAAAAGCTATTCACAGAAATAATCCAGGAGAATTTCCCTAATTTAGCAAATGGTAAAGATACTCAAATATATGAGGCATACAGGACTCCAACCACCTACAACCCAAACAGAGCTACACCCAGGCATATAATAAGCAAAATTCCAGAAATCCAATATAAGAACAGAATATTAAAAGCTGTCAGAGACAAGAAACGGATCACTTACAAGGGAACACCCATCAGAATTACAGCAGACTTCTCAGCACAAACCATCAAATCATGAAGAGCGTAGGGGGAAATAATTCAAGCTTTGAAAGATATAACCTCCAGCCAAGATTGATATATCCTGCACAGCTGTCCCTAGAAATTGATGGAAAAACAAGGTGCTTCCAGGATAAAGAGGAACTAGGGGAATTTGCAACCACCAATTCAACTCTACAGAGAATACTGCAGGATAGTCTAAAAAAGGAAAGTATCAAGATTCCAGAAATAGTGTCAGAGAGATCACAATGAATGGAGCAGAAAACGAAATGAAGAAGACAAACTGACAACAAACGACAGAAAAAGAGCTCAACAGAAATGAGGCAGAGACGATCGGAAGGTAGGAACAGCTATTTTGGAGAAAACAAGACATCATAATAGCTAGTGCTGATTTAGTATCATCTTGGTTTGAAGTCCCATCAAACTTGTATTCTTCTGTCTCCATTGGTCTTAAAAGGTTGTATCTTATTGGATTTTATTAGATATGATAATATAAGCAAAAACTTTTATAGACAAGGAGTTTATACAGAAACCATTGTTCATTTTCTGTTAATTGGTTCTAAATACCCTGTAATAATGTCATTCTCTTGAATGGTTTTATAGTGTCTTGATATGTTTGGTGCTACAGTATATGAAGTTATACTCAAAGATTTCAAGGAAAGAGACACTATGGTAACTATTTTTATGTCAAGATATCTTGTGGTGAAACACTATTTTGCTTAAATGGTTATGTTTTGACCTGCGCTGTTCTGTTGTTATGCCCTCTTTTATCTCAATCCCCTTTTTTTTAATTATTTACTTTTGTCTTTTTATTTTTTTAATTAAAGGAAAAATAAATAAAAATAGCAGGATACATTATAATAACCTACTTTGATTTCCTATTAATTTGATTTGAAGTCCTGTATTTACCTCACCATCTTGTTTTGACTGATTTTCCTCTATTCTGCTTTGTTTGATAGTACCAAGTTCAAAAGTATAGGCATAACCGTGAGGACAATAAGAATCATTATGACACCCATTCCGGTTGACTATTATTTTCTTTTAAAACCCTGTAATGTCTCCAATGCTTTGGTTTTATTCTTTACTGTTTAGTTCAATTTTTTTTATAACTGCCAATTCTTCTTAAAATAGCAAGAGGCAGTATGGTAACCATTGTTGATCACCTTATATTTTGTTTTTACATTATCTATTATGTCCATCCTTTTGATTTGACTGACTCTGTTCTGATAGGTCACATTTGGTTTTACTCTCTTCAAAAAAAGTAATAAGAACTGTGGGAGTAATAAAACCCAAAATGTGTAATTGTCATTGTACAAAAGAAAAGAAAAGAAAGTGCTCTAAAGGTTATAACTGCATATATGTTTAAGTGTATAAGATAGATAACCATATTACTGAGTGTTTTTTGGATCACTGAACAAAACTGTTTGCACTCTCACTGTTTGAAGTCCACTTTATATGCTTCAATTTTGTAACTTGAACAACTAATTCTAAGATGAGAATATGTAATCTATTAACTAGTGATTTCTTACTGTTTATTTTTTAAATTTTGTATTACTTGTACCCTTTTCTGTTTTTCTCTTTTTCTCCTTAAATAAAAAAAACTGGCTGCAGTGCTGCACCCCAATAGTCATACTACTCATGAGGTTGAGACAGGATGGTTGCTTAAGTTCAGGAGTTTGAGACCAACATGGGCAACATAATGAGACCTCATCTCAAAAAAAAAAAATAGAGAGAGAGACAAAGACAAATATAGAAAAAGAAATGAAGGCTGGGGATTTAGCTCAGTGGCAAAGCGCCTGCCTGGCAAGCACAAGGTCATGAGTTTGATCCCCAGTATCAAAAAAAAAAAAAAAGAAAGAAAGAAAGAAAAGGAAGATAGAAAGAAACAAAAATGAAAGAGGGCTGGGGGTGTAACTCAGCTGGTAGACAAGGTATAGGGTCCTACCATTGCTGTCTATAACAGAATTTAGGGAATACTATTGAATATCAAGTGTAAGAGTGCCTGAGGTCCAGTTTTTTTTTTTTGAGGCACAATGGTGTGATGGGAGCCAGCTGATCCTCCTTATTTAGTGAGATAGAAACTATAAACTGGAGGTGGAATAGCTGTGATAGTGTTATTGCAAATGGAGCAAGGTCCAGATTATAAAGAACCTCGTGTTTGGCTTAGCAAGGATGATTAGCAAAACAGGAGCAAAGTTAGGGATTTTTAGTGAGATGGAGATGAGTGGGTGACAGGAGATGTGATAATCACTCTAGGGTTGAGCATTTGGCATCAGAGGTGCTAGATTATCGGAATACTGTCTAGCCTGAATGGTGCGGAACCAGAAAGAAAGGCCAGAGAACTTGATTGCTATTGGTGCCATGAGGAGGACCAAGTGAGGTCCCATTCACTTGGGTTGTAGTCCTGTGGGCTTCAAAGATTTGAGATATATTAGATCTCTGGAAGTTATAGGGGATTCCTGTTTTGGGTTATCTATCAGCTGTAGGAGATAAAGGTCATCATGTTGTCATAGTAAGTGTCCGAGAAATGAAAGAATTGGGACATAATTGGATATAGGAGGAAGGTCTTGTGGGGTAGGAAGATTATGGTGTAAAAAAGCCTATCGTACATGAGCTCAAAGGAACTTAGGAAACTAAGTGTCAGAGGAAGTGCCCTAAGCTGGGTCAGGGCTAAGTTAAAAGGAGTTGGGGCCATGGTAGGTGAGCTCAAAAATGAGTTTTGTGGGAGCTGGGGATTTAGCTCAGCAGCATAAGCACCTGCCTTGCAAGCAGGTGGTCGTGAGTTCAATCCCCAGTACCAATAAAAAGAAAAAAATGAGTTTTGTGGGGTGTGCTTTTAGTATATCACTTCTCTCCTTTGCTTTCCCTGAGGACTGTGGGTGGTATGGTATATGTAAGTGCCAAGTAATGTTTGGATGCAAGGATACTTGGTAAGTGATTTGGAAATGAAAGCTGGGACATTGTCTGATTGTATAGTTTGAGCTAAGCCACATCTGGGGATGATCTCTTGTATAAGACTCTTGGAAGCTACATCTGCAGTCTGTCAGATTGTGGGAAAGGCCTCTAGCCATCCTAAAAAGATGCAGAAGAAGGTAATGAGATATCTGAAGGTTTTGTGACTTGAGTGTCTGTGTTAGTCGAGCTGCCATCTATGAACCATGTATCAAAGGCCGTAGAAAAAAGAGTGCTATTAACCTGGGGGAAGGGCATGGGGTCATCTGTGAGTCCTCAGTGTAACTGTGGTGAAAGGTCTCATCAGAATGCTATTGATATTTGAATATTGATTTTGCCTGATTTTAAAGATATGTACGCATTTATCCATATCTTCATTTATGTTGAGACCTACCACAGCTTATTAGATTAAAATCCTTCTGACTAAAGATTAATAATATTTCTGGATTTCACATAATAATACTCCAGAATCAGGACTTTACTTTAAAATCAGGCACAAGACAAGTATGTCCCTTATCGCTGCTCCTACTTAATATACTACTGGATATACTAGCCAGAACAATTATACAAGAGAGAGAAATAAAAGGGGTAAAGATAGGAAGACAAGAAGTCAAATTATCATTATTTGCAGATGACATGATACTCTACATAGAAGATCCCCAAAACTCCATTGAAAGACTCTTAGATATAATAAATAAACTCAGCAATGTAGCTGGATACAAAATCAATACTCAAAAATCAATAGCATTCCTATACACTAGCAATAAAATCACTGACAGAGAAATAAGAGAAGCCACACCCTTCACACTAGCAAAAAAAATGTAATATTTAAGAATTACTCTCATGAAAGAAGTGAAAGACCTATACAGGGATAATTATAATACGCTGAAAAAAGAAATTGAAGATGATCTCAGAAAATGGAAAGACATCCCTTGTTCATGGATAGGAAGAATAAATATTGTGAAAATGACCATTCTCTCAAAACTGTTACACAGACTCAGTGCAATCCCAATGAAAATATCATCAACATACCTCATAGATCTGAGAAATCACTCCTAAAATTCATCTGGAGCAAGAAGAGACCTAGAATAGCAAAGACAGTTCTAAGCAGCAAAATCAAGGCAGGAGGCATCACAATCCCTGACTTGAAGTTATAATACAAAACAACTGTAATAAAATCAACATGGTACTGGATCCAAAACAGAGCCGAAGATCAGTAGAATAGATTAGAAGATACAGCCACAACTACCACCACACTCAACCACCTTATCTTTGATAAAGGGGCTAAAAAGTTTCACTGGAAGAATGACAGTCTCTTTAATAAATGGTGGTGGGAAAACTGGCTCTCCATATGCCAAAAACTAAAACTAGACCCATGCCTATCATCATGTACTAAAATAAAATCTAAATAGATCAAAGATCTGAATATTAAAACAGAAACACTAAATCTATTGGAAGACAAATTGGGTAAAAACCTTGAAGACATAGAGGTAGGTAGAGAATTCTTAAACAGGAATCAAACCACATGGGAAATACTTTGCAGAATCATTAACTGGGATCACATCTTATTAAAAAGTTTCTGCATGTCAAAAGAAATCTCCAGCATAGTGAAAAGAAAACCCACAAACTGGGAAAAAATCTTAGTGAACTGTCCCTCAGACAAAGGACTTCTATCTAAAACATATAAAGAATTTTTAAAAATCAGACCCCCAAAATTCAAAGATCCAATCCAAAACTGGCGTCTGAGGTGAATACACAAATGGCAAATAAATACATGAAAAAAATGTTCATCATCATCAGTCATTAGAGAAATGCAAGTTAAAACCACACTGAGATTGCATCTCACTCCTGAAAGAATGGCCAGGATCAAGAAAACCATCAACAACAAATGCTGGAGAGGCTGTGGGGAAAAGGAACTCTACTGCACTGTTGGTGGGAGTGTAGACTGCTAAAACTGTTGTGGAGGTCAGTCTGGAGATTTCTCAAAAAGCTGGGATTGGAAGTCCCACTTGTTCTAGCTATTCCACTCTGGGCATATTCCCAGAAGAACTGAAAGCATCATACCACAGTGATATATGTGCACCCATGTTTATAGCATCATAATTTGTAATAGCCAGATCTTGGAAACAGCCTGAGTGTCAATCAACTGAGGAATGAATAAAAGAGTTGTGGTATTTTTATACAATGGAGTACTACTTAGCTATAAAGAATGATCACATTGAGATATTTATAAATAAATGGGCGCAGCTTGAGACGATACTCATAAGTGAAATAAATCAAACTCGTGTATAAATACCAAATAGTTTCCCTAGTATAAGAAATGATATGAATGCATAAAAGTATGTGGTAATCATGATTCCCCATTATATTGCTTTGAAACCTTATAATGTTTTCACTCATTAATTGGAATGGTTTTATTCTACATTGTTTGATTTTACTGTCTGTGATGGTATGAACAGCTATTTTGTATAAAACAAGACATCATAATAGCTAGTGCTGATTTAATATCATCTTGTTTTGAAGTACCATCAAGCTGTTGTTCTTCTGTCCCCATTGGTTTTATCATGTTGTATCTTATTGGATTTTATTATATGTGATAGTATAAATAAAAATTTTATAGGAAAAGATATAATATAGAAACCATTGTTCATTTTCTATTAGCTGGTTCTAAATACCCTGTAATACTTTCATCCTCTTAAATGGTTTCACATTGTCTTGATATGTTTGATGCTATAGTATATGAAGTTATACTCAGCTATGTCAAGGGAAGTGACACTACAGTAACTACTGTTATGTCAGGTTATCTTGTGGTGAAACACTATGTTGCTTAAATTGTTCTGTTCTGACCTGTGTTGTTATGTTGTTATGTCCTCTTTTATCTCAATCTCCTTTTTTTAAATTTATTTATTATTTTTTAATGAAGGGAAAAAATAAATCCTATTAACTTGATTTGAACCCCTGTGTTGCTCTCACCATCTTGTTTTGACTGATTTTACTCTGTTCTGTTTTGTTTGATAGTATCAAGTTTGAGGGGATAGGCAACTACTTTGAAGACAATAAGATTCACTATGATGCCCATTCTGGTTTGACTATTATCTTCTTTTGAAGTCCTGTAATGTCTCCAATGTTTAGGTTTTATTGGTTTTGTTCTGTACTGTTTTGTTCAATTTTATTATACCTGATTATATAGGCAATTCTTTATAAGGTAGCAAGAGGTATTATGGTAGCCATTGTTGATCACCTTGTATTCTGTTTTTACATCATGTACTATGTCCATCCTTTGTTTTGACTGACTCTGCTTTGTTTTGTCACATTTGGTTTTATTCTCTTCCAAAAAAAAATAAGAACTGTGGGAGTAATAAAATCTAAAATGTGTAATTGTTATTGTGAAAAAAGAGGAAAAGAAAGTGCTCTAAAGGACACAACTGCATGTATGTTTAAGTGTGTAAGATAGATGACCATATTACTAAGTTTTTGTTGGATCATTGAACACAACTGTTTGAAGTCTTACTGTTTGAATATCCCCTTTGTATGCTTTAATTTTGTAACTTGAACTATTTCTAAGATGACAATATGTAATCTATTAACTAGCAATTACTTACTGTTTATTTTTTTGAAATTCTGTACTACTTGTATCTTTTTACTGTTTTGTTTTTTTTCTCTTTAAATAAAAATTTTTTTAAAAAAGAAGTTATGTAATAAATGGTGGGGGTGAGGGTAAGCCCTAGATGTTTGACTTGTGGTGGAACCATTTGGGCTTTGATGGGGAACACACTGTATGTGCGACTGAGAGAAAGTTGAGAAGGGTAGCTATGTCTTGTATAGCTAACACATAAGATGAGGAATAAAGAAGATCATCCACATATTGGAGAAGAGTTCTGGGTTTGAGATTGAGAGTCATAAAGTCAGCAACAAGGGCTTCGCTGCCCTGAAGCCCTGAGATAGAACTGTCCATGTGAGCTGTGTAGATCAGAGGGCATCTGGATTTGTCCATGTTACAGTGAAGAAATCCTGAAAATCAGGGTGCAAATAAATAGTGAAAATGTATCTTTAAGGTCCAACACAGAAAAGTGGAAGGTAGACGGGAGAATATGAGACAGTATACTATAGAGGTTTGGTGCCCCCTCAGGCAAATTAACATCACTGTGTTGTTAATGGATCTTAAACTAAGTGGTAGGAACCACTGGATTTGAATACAAGGAAAATAGGGGTGTTTGTAAGGTGAATGAGTGACCTTAAGAAAACCATTGGTTAACAAGTGATAGATTATAGGTTTGAACCTATAGGGGATATTGGGTATTGGGAAAACAGGGAAAGACTGAAGGGTCTTTGAGGCAAATTAGCACAGGAGTGGTATGAGTAGGATTGGAGGTAACCCAGACTATAGGATCAATAATGGAGGAGGGAAGAGGAAGAGCAGAGGTAGTGTTGCATAGTGACTGGGTCTGAAGTATGACAGCCATGGGGAGAGAGAAACTATAAGAGAAATTGAGTCTTCCTAAGAGGGTTATGGAGCAGGTTAGGATAATGAGAAAAATATAAGTAAAGGTTTGGAACCTTCAAGGGATGGTCCTGTCTGAAGAGGCTGTGTAGGTTGGTCATCAACCCCCACAGTGGAGACTTGATCAGGCACATTGGCCTGAAAATTCAGGAAGAACACTATAAGTGACCCCCATGTCAACAAGAAAACAGTGTTTTACCTGAGTTATCCAGCAAGACTCAGGGCTCTAGAGTACCGTGGTGGGGGCCATGGGTCCCAAGCCCCATCAACCCTCTTCACCAGCAACACTGAGTATATCAGCTAGTGGTGAGTCCAGTGGTGGCAGTGATGTTATTCTCTGTGAGGGTAGGGACCATCATCTGGTAGACAGGACAGTTGCACCTCCAGTGACCCTCCTGCTTGCAGATGGGAGAAGATCCCAGTGGTGGCCACAAGTTAGAACAGGCTCCTGCCCAGTGTCCTCTGCTACACTCAAAACATGGTCCTAGGTGGAGCTTGGGTTTTATAGTCCCCTTTGGCCTGGTTTATTTTCAGCCCCAAGAACCGCAGCCAAAAATTGGCATTTAAATTAGCCTTTTCAAGATTATCCTGTTTTTGTAGTGCCTCTCTATTGTTGAAGACATTGAAAGCCACATTTAGGTTTTCCTGAGGGGACTGAGGGCCGAGATCTGACCCTTTTATTTGGCTCTAATATCAGGTTCACTTGGGAGATAAAATGAGAATTAATAAATATTGTCCCTTCAAGTGGATCTGCATCAATAAATTTGGTGAGGGTGTCAGTGAGGTGAGTCAGAAATTTAACAGACATGTTGGATTTGTTCCTGAGGTTTTTGGTAATTATGCTGTTTGTGTAAAATTTTCTGGAAACCTGTCAGGATACAGTCATTTGGGCCATAGTCTGTGAACTGTCAGCACTGGGCTGATAATCCTATTGAGGATCCTTATTTGGTATCACAGTTGCCCCAGCAGAATGATTGGGATCTGTTTGAATTTTTTTGGTCTGCTATAGCATGGGTGCTTGCCAGAGTTCTACTTTTTGTTGAGGAGAAAGGGTAAAAGGATAACATAGAGGTCTTCATAAGCTAAAACACAAGATTGAATAACAAATCTAAGCTCTTTGATATAATTATATAGGTCAGCAGCAAAGGGTCTTAAGTGTTGGGAGATATGGGAAAGGTCAGAGAAAGAAGAAGGACATGAACATGGATTAAGCCTTCAGGATCTGTCATCTTATGGAGAGGAAGTAGAGGTTGTGGTGAGCATGAGGTTGAAAGCAATTGGGATGGTAATAATGATGGCAATGGTTGGGATGGGTAAGATGGTGGCAGTGGGAGGAGCAAGAGCTGATGTATGCTGGTGAGAAAACAGTAACAGTGGAGTAGAGAAGGGCCAAGAAGGAGAAGGGGGTAGAAAATAGCAAGATAGGGGAACAGGAAGATTGTTGTATGTTGGAAGAAGAGCAAGAGCAGAAGGGTTATCATTTATTGGGTCAGGAGGGTTATTGGGTGGGGGGTTGATGATGAGCAGGCCAAGAGCACTTTCGCTCCATGTGCCTCAGTGAAGGAGGAATGTACCCAGAGGACAAAAAAAGCTTAAACAAAAAGAATCTCTTGCCATTTCCCATTATGGTAGCAGAAGTTATCTAAATCATGGAGGATGGGAAAATCAAAAGTTCCCTCTTCCAACCAGTGGCTGCCATTATCAAATTTACCCCATGGCTAGGCCATTTGGAAATAAAAAAAAATTAATTTTCTGGATTAAATAGTCTCCCAGAGAACAAGAGTACCCAGTTGTTTTAACAGGCACCTGAGTGGAATGACTCTTTGTGGATGGGAAACAATATTTCCCATTGTGATCAAATTAAAGGTAATTTAAAATGACAAAAGCTGGTCACCGTCCCTTAGAGAGTCATCACCCTTCTCAGGGTTGTGAGAGAAATCCCTAATGCTTGTTTCCATCTCCTGTCACCAAGGAATAAGGCAGGGTGGTCCTAAAGGATGGGGAGAATCCTGACATGAGCCCACATTTTTGAGAGAAAACAAGAAAATGAGGCAGGAAATCCCAAGGCAAGAGTGGCTCACATGTGAGAATCAAGGTGGGTCAGTTTTGGATATTGGCTAGTAATGACAACGGCATGGATAAAGGAGAACAGAAAGCAGGGACAAGAAAAAGCAGAGAGGTGGCTCATTGGTAGGAGGAGCTCAAACCAAGGGTGGCCCCCAGGAGCTACTTACCCCACCAATCTGAGTCATGGCACCAAAATGTTAGGATTTTTAGTACAGCTAAGAGACAAAAAAAACAGATATAAAGAGGCCTTTATTGCAGGCACAGGAAGGTTGCAAAAGAATGCAAGACAAAGAAGTGGTTGGGCTTTTATTAGGTCCAGCGGGAGGTGGAATTTGGGGAGGTGGGTAAAGTGACATATTAGCAGCTGATTGGGGGAGCATTGGCATACACATGAAAAGGAAGAGGCTAAGGGAAGAAAAAGAGGAAATTGATATGCTATTGTCTCTGTGTCCTTCACCAAGTTGGACTACCACCAGGATGACTCAGTGAATTTTATATGGGCTAAAAACCCATCATGAAGGATTCAGTTATATAGCTCTATATAGTTTATATAGAAAGGATCCTGTCTACTCCCTCTGAGTAAAGTCTACAAGTATATCTTCAAAGACCCTGGAGGAATCCATTTTTAAGCTTCTAAGGATTACGTGAGGCTTCCCAAGGGGGCTGCCAAGGAAAATGTAAGTCATAGCTGCACAAGAAGAGGCCCTCAAAGTTCTTAAGGTGAAAAAATATGAGTTTATGAAACTAAATTTGAGATTCTATCTTCATAATGGATATACTCGTTTTAAGATAGTTGAAAGAAGAATCTGAAGTAATGCATGCAGACAGTGCCTTTGTGGTGAATTCTCAGTAAATGTTAGTTCCTGCAAATGGTGTCAGCTGCATACCCTAGCTTATTCATGCTGACCCTGGTTGCCGCACAGACACTTGGTCCATTTTTCAAGCATTAAAACAGGCAGAAAATGTCAAAAGAAATCTCTAACATAGTGAAAAGAAAACCCACAAACCGGGAAAAAAATCTTAGTGAACTGCCCCTCAGACAAAGGACTTCTGTCTAAAACATATGAAGAATTTTAAAAAATCAGACCCCCAAAATTCAAAGACCCCATCCAAAAATGAGCATCTGAGATGAATAAACAATTTTCAGATGAAGAAATACAAATGGTAAATAAATACATGAAACATGTTCATCATCATTAGTCATTAGAGAAATGCAAATTAAAGCCACACTGAGAATTCATCCTGAAAGAATGGCCAGGATTAAGAAAACTACCAACAACAAATGCTGGAGAGGCTGTGGGGAAAAAGGAACTCTCCTGCACTGTTGGTGGGAGTGTAGACTGCTAAAACCATTGTGGAGGTCAGTCTGGAGATTTCTCAGAAAGCTGGGACTGGAAGCCCCATTTGACCCAGCTATTTCACTTCTAGGCATATTCCCAGAAGAGCTGAAAGCATCATACCACAGTGATGTATGTGCACCCATGTTTATAGCAGCACAATTTGTAATAGCCAGATCTTGGAAATAACCTAAGTGCCCATCAACTGAGGAATGGATAAAAAAGTTGTGGTATTTTTATACAGTGGAGTACTACTCAGCTATAAAGAATAATCACACTGAGACATTTATAAATAAATGGACGCAGCTTGAGACCATACTCATAAGTGAAATAAATCAAACTCATATGTATAAATACTGAATTGTTTCCCTAGTTTAAGTAATGATAAGAATACATAAAAGTATGTGGTAATCATGATCCCAATCACACTGGTTTGAAGCCATATAATATTTTCACTCATTAACTGGAATGGTTTTAAACTGGGTTGTTTTATATTATTGTCTGTGATACTACAAATAGCTATTTTGAGACTTCCGGGAGAACATGGCGGACAGATAACAGCAACTACCGGAGGCTCTCTGAAAACTAGGCTCAGAAGCCAGGTATGGTGCGGACTAAAGAGACATAAGCAGGTGGAGTTATGCTCTGCTGACTCAGGAACGAACTCGGCTGAGAGAAACCAACTTGGAACGTAGTCCTTGTGCTAAAACAGGAACAGAAAAGCCTCGCTGCTGAGGCTGGACCCCACGCCATTGGAAGCTGCGATTTGGGTTTCCCACTGCGCGGTGGCTGGCTGCCTCTACATCAGCTCGGCAAGGAGAGAGACGCACGGAAACTCTGAGAACGGCAGTCTGCGAACAGAGTCGAAAACAGGATGGACAGGGAGGCATGTTCTGACTTGTGGCGAGGTGAGTGAGAGAAACTGACACTCCACCACAGTTTGGTTTTTTTTGTTTTTTTTTTTTTGGTTTTTTTTTTTTTTTTGTCTTTTTCCTTTTTATCGGTACCAGGGATCGAACTCACGACTGCCTGCTTGTAAGGCAGGCGCTTATGCCGCTGAGCTAAATCTCCAGCCCCACTCCAGCAGACTTTCTGGGCCCGGGCAGTCCTGCGGGGGCAGAGCGCAGTGGCGACTCCAGCCACACATTCCCCTCTCGGGCGGGATTGGTGAAAAGTGCCTGGCCTGCGTGACGCTGCCGGCGGACCCCGTAGGCTGGCCCAACCCAGATCCCAGAGCCTGACGGAGGCCGGGAGGGGCGGGCCCCACGTAGGCTGCCTGGTGTGCATCGGTGAGTGGGAACACCTAACCGGCGCAATTCGATCAGGCTGTGGCTGACAGGGAGAGAAGCTGGGCATCTCATATAAGCTTGCATATATAAGGAACAGAGAATATGGGAAGAGGCAGCAACAAGAAAGGCTCCTCGGCCCCCAATTCTGAGAAACAGGCAATAGCAGACACCGCACCATTACACATAAGGCGCCATATAGAGAGCCTCATAGACCAATTCAGGAATGAAGTTATCAATGACCTGAAGCTAGAAGTATGCAAAATAGTTAGAGAAATGCTAAGCACCACCCAAGAAAAAACAGATGGTGGAATGGAAGAACAGAATAAGAGGGGAGAATTGTTTGATGGACAAAACAGGGAAAGCATAGAATACGTGAAGCAGGTTCAAAGGGACTACCAAGAAACTAAGAAGTCTATCGAAGACTGGCATAACAGCTTGAAAGAAACTAAGGACAGACTATCTGAACTGGAGGGCAGAATTGTAATATGGGAGAATGAAATGAAAAACTTCTTAAAAATAACAAAGAAACAAACAGCAATAATACAAAGACAAGAAGATGATAAGAGGAGCCATAACTTAAGGATTAAGAACATAAAAGAAGAAGTAGGGACACAAACAAATGAACTACAAAAGCTACTCACAGAAATAATCCAGGAGAATTTTCCTAATTTAGCAAAAGGTAAAGATACTCAGATGTATGAGGCATACAGGACCCCAGCTACCTACAACCCAAACAGAGCAACACCCAGGCATATAATAATAAAAATTCCAGAAATTCAATACAAGAACAGAATATTAAAAGCTGTCAGAGACAAGAAACAGACCACTTACAAGGGAGCACCCATCAGAATTACAGCAGATTTCTCTGCACAAACCATCAAATCACGAAGAGCGTGGGGGGAAATAATTCAAGCTTTGAAAGATAATAATCTCCAGCCAAGATTGAGATATCCTGCACAACTGTCCCTGGAAATTGATGGAAAAACAAGGTGCTTCCAGGATAAAGAGGAACTGGGGGAATTTGCAACCACCAATTCAACTCTACAGAGAGTATTGCAGGATATTCTAAAAAAATAAAAATACAAAGAATCCAGAAATAATGGAGGCCACAACGAATGGAGCAGAGAACAAAGTGAAGAAGACAAACTGACAGCTACTGACAGAATGAGAGCTCAACAGAAATGAGGCAGAGAAGATTGGATGATAGGAACAGCTATTTTGGAGAAAATGACATCTTAATAGGTAATACTGATTTAGTATCATCTTGTTTTGAAGTCTCATCTAGCTTTTGTCCTTCTGTCTCCAATGGTCCAAATAGGTTGTATCTTACTGGATTTTATTATGTACCATAGTATAAGCAAAAACCTTTTAAAGACAAGGAGATTATACAGAAACCATTGTTCATTTTCTGTTAGTCGATTCTAAATACTCTGTAATGCTGTCATTCTCTTAAATGGTTTTACATTGTTTTGATATACTCAATGCTACAGTATACGAAATTGTACTCAAGGATTTCAAGGAAAGAGATAATATGGTAACTACTTTTAGGTCAGGATTATCTGGTGGTGAAACACTATTCTGCTTAAATGGTTATGTTTTGATCTGTGCTGTTTCATTGTTATGCCCTCTTTTATCTCAATCTCCACTCCATTATTTACTTTTTTATTTTTATCCTTTTAATTAAAGGAAAAAAATAGCAGGATATATTATAGTAACCCACTTTGACTTTCCATTACCTCGATTTAAAGCCCTGTATTACTCTCACCATCTGGTTTTTAACTGATGTTCCCCTATTCTGTTTTGCTGGATAGTATCAGGTTCGAAAATTTAGGCATCAGCTGTGAAGATAATGAGATTCATTATAACGCCCATTCTCGTTGACTTTTATCTATTTTTGAAGACCTACAATGTCTCCAATGGTTTGGTTTTGTCGGTTTTATTCTTTACTGTTTTGTTCAATTGTATTGTAACTAACGATATAGGCAATTCTATTAGAGATAGCGGGAGGCATTATGGTAACCATCGTTGATCACCTTGTATTATGTTTTCACATTATCTATTATGTCCACCCTTTTGACTTGACCGATTCTGTTCTGTTATATCACATTTGGTTTTACTCTCTTCCAAAAAAGTAATAAGAACCATGGGAGCAATGAAACCCAAAATGTGTAATAGTCATTGTACAAAAGAGAGAAAAAGAAAGTGCTCTAAACTATATAACTGCATGTATATTTAAGTGTATAAGATAGAAAATGATATCACAGAGTTGTATTGGATCATTGAACAGAACTGTTTGCAGTATCATTGATGGAATGTCCACTTTACAAGCTTCAATTTTGTGACTTGAACAATTATTTCTAAGATGACAATATGTAATCCATTAACTAGTGATTTCCTACTGTTCATTTTTTTTCTGCAAATCTGTATAACTTGTACCCTTTCTGTGCTTTTTTTTCTTTTCTCCTTAAATAAAATTTTAAAAAAATAGCTATTTTGAAGAAAATAAGACAGCGTAATAGCTAGTGCTGATTTAATATCATCCTGTTTTGAAGCTCCATCAAATTGTTGTTCTTCTGTTTCCATTAGTTTTAATGTTGTATCTTATTATATTTTAATGTATGCAATAGTATAAGTAAAAATTTTTATAGGCAAAGAGATAACATAGAAACCGATGTTCAGTTTCTGTTAGCTGGTTCTAAATACCCTGCAATACTTTCATTCTCTTAAATGGTTTCACACTGTCTTGATAAGTTTGATGCTATAGTATACGAAGTTAGACTCAAATATTTCAAGGAAAGAGACACTGTGGTAACCACTGTTAATGTTAGGCTATCTGGTGGTGAAACACAATGATGCTTAAATTGTTTGGTTCTGACCTGTGTTATTCTATTGATATGCTCTTTTTTATCTCAACCTCCCCCCCTTTTTTAAATTAATTTATTTCTTAGTATCTTTTAATTAAGGAAAAACTAAATTAAAAATAGTGGGATATATTATAGTAACTTTTTTGTTTTCCTATTAACCTGACTTGAACCCTTGTATTGTTCTCCCCATCTTGTTCTGATTGATTTTATTATATACTGTTTTGTTTAATAGTATCAAATTTGAGGGTAAGCAACCACTTTGAAGGCAACCAGATACTCTATGATGCCCATTATGGTTTAACTATTATCTTCTTTGGAAGTCCTGTAAGGTCTCCAATGTGAGTTTTATTGGTCTTGTTCTTTACTGTTTTGTTCAATTATTTTATACCAGCTAATATAAGCATCTCTTTTTAGGATAACAAGAGGCATAATGGTAACCATTGTTGATCACCTAGTAATCTCTTTTTGCATTATATACTATGTCCATCCTCCTGTTCTAACTGACTGTTTTATTTGTCACATTGGGGTTTTTTTGTTGTTGTTCTGTTTTGTTTTGTCTTGTTTCTTGTTTTATTTTTTTTTTCCTTTTCCTCTTCAAAGAAAAAGTTACAAGAACTGTGGGTGTAAAAGAACCCAAAATGTGTGATTGTTAGCATAAAAAAGGGAGGAAAGAAAGTGATCTAAAGGATATAACTGCAAGTATATGTAAGTGTATAGGATAGAAAACCATATTACTGAGTTTTCGTTGGATCATTGAACAGGACTGTCTGCAATCTTACTGTATGAATGCCCACTTTGTTTGCTCTAATTTTGTAACCTGGACAACTGTTTCTGAGATGACAATGTGTAGTCTATTAACTAGTTAATTCTTACTGTATATTTTTTCTCTTGAAATTCTGTATCACTTGTAGCCTTTTACTGTCTTGCTTTGTTTTGTTTTGTTTTTCTCTTTAAATAAAATTTAAAAAATAAATAATAAAACAGTCAGAAAGCTGAGGATGGTGACATGCACCTGTAATCAAATCACTCAGAGGCTGAAACAGGAGGTTTGCCATGAATTTGAGGCCAGATTAGGCTACACAGTGAGCTGAAGGCCAACTTTAACAAGACCTGGTCTTAATTACAAAAGGAGAAAGAGGAGAAGGAGAAAAAGGAGAAGAGAAAGAACAATAAAAAGCAACAGCAGCAGCAACAAAAACAAGAAAAAAGAACAAGAGAAAGAAAAGGAAAGGAAAGATAAGAAAAGAAAGGAAAAGATAGAAAAGAAAAGAAGAGTGCTATGCCATTCAAGAACTGTGGGAGGAGAAAACCAGACCTCACCAAGAAGTGATCCCCACCTAGATATGAGCACCATGTGTGGGCCACTGGGGGAGTAGGGACAGATAGACCCAAGACTCTCTCAGTGAGTCAGCATCATTCAGACTACAGGGGTGAGAACTGAACCTCACAAGAAGGTGGTCCCTGCTTGGAAGCCAGTGTCAAGTGCAGGTTGCTGCTGGAGTGGGGACAGTCAGACCCAAGCCTCTATCTGTGAGTCAGCCCTATTTGAAGACTGAAGGGGTTGAGAACATGGCCTCACCAGGTAGCAATCCCTACCTGGAAACCATATCATTTTCATTGTTGGCTTTTATTCTCTTTTGTTTTGTTTGATTATGTTAAATCTGTTGGCTTGAGCAGCAATTTAAAAGATAGCAACACATGTATGGTTGCCATTTTGGATTCACTATTGGCTTGAAGTCCTTTATTGCATTCATTATTTTGTTTTTATTGGTTCTATTCTGTTCTGCTCAACTTTAACTATGTCTGAAGGTATCTGCAGCTATTTTGAAGACAATAAAAGGCATTAGAGTAATTATTGTTGCTGTTGTAAGGTTTTGAAGTCCTGTATCACTTATACTGGTTCATTTTGATTGGTTTTATTATTTTATTTTCCTTGGTTTCATCATCTTTAAAATTTAAAAAAAGAAAGAAAAAAGAGAAAACAGACAGAAAAATTAATTCTGTAGGATTCAAGTTGCAATCTCCATAAATGTGGCCTTGGATGATGTTTTGGGAAGAAGTCAAAGGAAGTCTTAGATCTATATGCACATAAATTACCAGTGGTTAGAATCAGTGGAAAAGTATAGAGTCAACCATAGCAGCCATGATGCTCCTGCTCAGAATTACAAAAGCAGTAATGTTGACTTTGGCCAATAACAAATGGGAAAGAGATACTATTCCTCCTGTATGCATTCCTCTTAGGGGAGAGCATCTTGAGTATATTTGGGGCACAGAAGACAGATGGGTCTAATAGCTTGTGCTTCTTAGGCAACTCATTCTACTTTAGGTACATGAGACAGGCAGCCTGCTACATAGGACTGAGAGGGGCTAAGCGAGCTGCAAGACAACAGGAGTGCCCAGGGCAGAGTTACTAGGAAAATCAAGACTAGGCTTGGAGAAGAGGCACAGTGAAGTTTCTGAAAGTTCAGCAACAACTGTGTGTATGTGACTGGACCAGACACCAAGAAACAAATTGAAACTGGAGAAGCACAACCTCTCTGAGAACCCTAGCTTGGGGCCTCAGATCCCACACTGCCCCACTGAACACCAAGCTCCTCAAGCAGAGGAATGGTTCCCATGTCGTGCCTTCCCCACTGACTTCTGGAATGGTTGAGAGGTCAAGTGAGTGTTGGTTACTGGTCTCTAACAAATGTCAAGAGCTTGGATCTTGGCTTTCCGCACCTCATCTCTGATGGTGTTTGCTGTTATAGTAATAGCTGAAATCTCACTCTTCATTCCTTTCAAATCTTGGTGATATTCTACAGATTTCTTTTCTAACTATAAACATATACAGGAAAATAAACCAAGAGATGGGCAACAGAGCTTTATTTATGACTTTGGCCCCAAAGAAAGGACAAGTGATGAATACAAAACTTAGACCTAGTAGGGGTGGGAGAAGGGATTAATAGACCAATGCTTGTAGCATAAGAACTCAGGAAAAGGGAGAAGACTGGTTTGGGTCCCTCAGGAAGTGAATCTTAGCTTTGAACTGGAATACATGGGGTGTCAACATGATGGCAATTATTTTTCTCTAACAGGAGAAATCAGGGGCATGAATCTGGGAACTGGGCTGCAGGAGATGAGTCCCTGCATACCAGCTTGGTGCCTTGAAGAGTTTAAGATCATCATTCCCAGTGGTCAAGAACCCGCCCAGCTTCCAGCCATACTAGACTGGGCTCTACAAGTTTCAGGACTGCCTGGGCCATGCTCAGTGACCTTCTTTCAGTCCTGAGGATTGGGCTACCAGAGGTGAATTCCTGCACACCAGCTCAGCCCCAGGAGAGTTTAAGACCATCACTCCCAGTGGTTAAAGGACCTGCCCAACTTCCAGCCACACTAGACTGGGCTCTTCAGGTTTCAGGCCACCCTGGGCAACACCCAGTGACCTTCTTTCAATCTGGGAACTGGGCTGCAGGAAGTGAGTTCCTGCACATCAGCTCGGGCCCTGGGAGAGTTTAAGATCGTCATTCCCAGTGGTCAAGGACCTGCCCAGCATCCAGCCACATTAGACTGGGCTCTGTAGGTATCAGACCTGCCTGGGCCAAGCCCAGTGACCTTCTCTGAATCTGGGAAATGGGCTGCCAGAATCCAGGAAATGGGCTGCACACCGATGAGGAACAAAAAAAAGATATAATTGACTTCCGAGAGAACATGGCAGATAGATAGCAGCAGCTTCAGAGGCTCTCTGAGAAGCCACACTTAAAATCCAGGAATAGTGCCAGGCGAAAACTCATAAGCAAGGGGAGATATACTTTGCCGACCCAGGAATGAACTAAACTAAGAGAAACCAACTGGAAACGCAATCCCAGTGATATAACAGGAACAGATAAGGTTTCACCCGAGAAGCTGGAGCCCACGCCACTGGAGGCCCCAATTTGAATTTCCTCAGCCGCTGCTACGTCACGTCCCAATTGGCACAGCAAGGAGAGAGGCACGAAAGCTCTGAGAGTGGGAAGTGGTGAATGGAGTTGAGAGCGGGACTGGCCGGGAGCCCTGCATCAACCTGTGGTGAGTGAACAGATCTGGGACCCTTCCATAGAGTAGGAGGCTTCAGCAAAGCACATACTGGGACCGGGCGGGCTGGCCGGGACAGGATGCTGTAGTGACTTCAGCCACATATTCCCCTCTCAAGCGGGATCGGTGGGGAGTGCCTGGCTTGGGTGTTGCCACTGACTAAGACCCAGTAAGGTAGCCCAAATCAGGTCCCAGTGCCTGGAGGTGCACCCTAGCAGTGAAGCCTTCAGTAGGTTGACCTGGAAGGGTGGGCCCAGCATAGGCTGCCCAAGTCTGTGTCTCCCTAGTACACTGCAGTGGGCGGTAACACCTAGCCAGCACAATTCAAACAAACTGTAACTGACAAAGAAAGAAACTAGTACTATATACACTGGTATGAAAGGAACAAAAAATATGGGAAGAAGCAACAAGAAAGGGTCCTCAGCCCCCAATCCTGAGAAACATGCAATATCAGACAGGGCACCAATAGACATAAAGCACTATATCCAGAGCCTCATAGACAAGTTCAGGAATGAAGTTATTAACGACCTGAAGCAAGATATAAGTAGAATAGTTAGAGAAATGCTAAGCACCGCCCAAGAAAAAAACAGATGGTGGAATGGAAGAACAGAAAAAAAGGGGAGAATTGTTTGATGGAGAAAATAGAGCAAATATAGAATACATGAAGCAGGTTCAAAGACATTACCAGAAAACTAAAAACTCTATCAAAAACTGGCATAACAGCTTGAAAGAAACTAAGGATAGATTATCTGAACTGGAGGGAAGATTTGTAATATAGGAGCATGAAATGAAAAACTTCTTTAAAATAACAAAAAAAAAACAGCAACATTACAAAGGCTAAAAGATGATAAGAGGATCTATAACTTAAGAATTAAGAACATAAAAGAACAAGTATGGACACAAATGGACTACAAAAGCTATTCACAGAAATAATCCAAGAGAACTTCCCTAATTTAGCAAAAGGTAAAGATACTCAGATGTATGCGGCATACAGGACCTCAGCCAATGCTACGGGGTCAGTGCTGAACCACCACTTTTGCCCCTGTGTGGGCCCTGATGAGCCTATCGTGTTACTTCCCAGGGAACCTTGGATATAACTGACAACCCTGCCAAATACTGGCCATCCAGTAGTGTGTCACCACTGTTAGATAATCCAGGGCTCCTGCAGCAAAAGACACAGACACCACAGTAAACTTATATTCCAGGAGAAGGATTAACTACAGGGACAGACTCAGCTCTACTTTGAGTGCAGTGTCAGGTTTACTGACTATCCATTGGAAGGCCAACTCCTGTGTGTGGCCAAAAGGGACAGTACTTCATTTTGGGTGGGCACAAAAACACTGCCATGCACCTGAGGTGTCTTCTAAGAGAACAGATGCCCCTGCTCCTGCGATCTTCTGGTAGGCTTCAGCAAGACTGCACCCTTTCATCTAGGACATTAATGGTCATATCTGGTAGATCCTCATGTCCCCAGATCTGTTCTCTCTGAGGCCACAGCCCATCTTCTGCATACTGGCTCCCCTGGACTCACCAGTGGCATGGCTAGAAGACTTCGAGGAGGAAGAAGATAAAAGTGCTGGAGACAACCTGGGAAAATGCTGAATGTTTACTCCCCGAAATCACAGCATTGAGCTCTCCCAGGCCCCCTGGAAGGGAGGAATGGAGGCCTTTCAGTCTTCCACCACACCCCGGGCTCTATGGAGTGTGGTCATGGGCTTCCATCTTTTCTGTGTGAGCAATCATTGTGGGCCATGTCACACTCCATCTCATTTAGTCCTCACAGCAAACATAATACCCAGTGCACAGAGAGGGACATAGAGTTGAAAGAATATGTTCAGCCTCAGCTTGCTGGTGGAGGCAGAGTCAAAACCCAAGGCTTGAGGTGCCTGGTGTTGTAACCTATATATTAAAAAAAAAACCCTCTTAAGTCTCCCCAGAGGCAAGAGAAAGATCTAAGAGCAGAACAGGATGTTTGCCTAATCTAAACTTGCTTGTTAGCCCACCTTAACCTTGTTCTTCCCAAGAAACATAACCGCTGCGTTCCTGTTCTGTAATGCGCCGTAAACCCCACCCCCCTGCATTGTGAGACCAGCAGCTCTTTGCAATTTTACAGGATAAAAACCCTGCCCTTTAGCTGTTAGGCGTGCAGTCTTCCATATTGGCTACTGGAGGCTGTGTCACCAGGCCTGTGCTTTAATAAATAATTTTTTCTTTCCAAATTATTTTCTCTGGCTCCTTCATACCTCAGGAAGCGGACCACCACACCTGGAAATCGTTTTTCTTCCCGAGGAATCTCTACTTGGGCAGCTCAGCTCCCTTCTGCTGAGTGGCTTTTTGGCCTTTCCTGTCTCCACTGAACTTTGCCATGGATGCTTTCCTCCTGCTGATGACTTCTTCCCTTTCATACTTTGAAACTTCCCCACCAAACTTGGTTCCTTTCCAAAGGCCCTGTGCTCTGTGCCCTGGACCCAGACCCCGCTCTTCTCTCTGCCTTCAGTGTCTTTCCCCAAATTTCCTGATGAGCTCCCACTCATGCTTCACATTTCATTTTATGTTGAAAACTTTTGCTGGCATGGAGGTGCACATCTGTAATCCCAGCACTCAAGAGGCTGAGGCAAGAGGATCATTGTGAACTAACGGGCAATTTGGGCTACAGGGTGAGTTCAAGGCCAGTCCAAACTGCATAGTGAAATCCTATCTCAAAAAAGACCAAAAAAAAAAGGAAAGGAAAGGAAAGACTTTGAAACTCACTTCAGACAAAATTGGTAACTCTGTATCTTTTCACAACATCCTGTCTTTCCTCTAACATAGACTTTATTAAAACAAAACAAAACAAAAAACACACAGCTTATCACACCATATTGTAATTATTTTAGTATTTTCTCTGTTTGATTATAAGTCCCTTAAAAATGGTAACCATGTCAGACATCTTTGCTACATGGCACCTAGTACTATGCCTAAACCTTTAAAAATACAATTCAGTCTTTTCAAGGAGAGGTCAAAAGAGGCTGGCAAGAAAATTAATCCAAAATCTGATGATTTGTTTCCATGAAGATACTATTCATTGTATTACCCAGAATCCCTCACACACCAGTTTCCCATTTCACTTTAGTTGGGTGATCCAAACACATTTTATAAATTTTTTATCTTGACATGGTACATACCCCCGTAATCCCGGCACCCCAAAGGCTGAGACAGGAGGATCCTAGTCAGTGGGAGACCAGCCTGGAATATAGAGTGACTTTAAGGTAACCCTGGACCACAGTGAGATCTCAAAAAACTATTTTTAATAAATTATTGTATTTCTTACCTTTTTATCAGTACACATTTACAATGCATATTGGTGACATTCCTCCTGAGGCATGGTACATAACACATCTTAGCTTTTTGTATGTAGCTTAAATCTCAGCTATAATTTTTCCTACCCTTCCTCCTTCCCCATCTCCATTTTTATTTTTATTTTTTAATTTTTATATTTTCCTCTTATCTTTCATTTTGCTCTTTATTTATATTTTAATTTCTCATAAAACAAAATTTATGTGATACTTAAGGTTGTATGCTGATCTATTTCACTTAACATTATGATGTGACCATTTTCTGACAAATTATATGAATTTATCCTTTATGGTAGAACAGTACCCCGCTGTGTAAATACCATATTTTCTTTACCTGTTTATCTGTTGATAGACATATAAGCTACTTGCAAAATTTAGCTATTGTGAATCGTGCTACTTTAAACATGGACATTCATATATCACTGCATATGATGTCTTTAATACTTTCAGGAAGATATCTAAAAGGGGAATAGAGGGGTTCAATGGAAATTCTTGTTTTAATTTTTTGATGACTCTATACCGATTTCCATAATGGTTGTACTAGTTTATATTTCCACTGGTAACTTAGAAAGGTTCCTTTAACCACGTAGTCCTACACTACTTTTTATTATTTGGTTTCTCCATGATGGAATCTTAGTGTTGTTTTAACTTTCATTTTTCTAATGGCCAGTGACATTAAACATTCTTTCATGTATTTATCAGCTATTTGTACTTCCAAAAAGTTTCTATTCATTTCGGTTACTGATTTTTTGTTAAGTCTTTTAGTTTGGAAGATCTAATTATTTTGAGTTCTTTACATATTGTACATATTAGTCTCCATCCAAGGAGTAGCTAGAAAAATTTATTTCTTATTCAGCAGGCAATCTCTTCACTCTGTTGGTCATTTCCTTTGATGTGCAGAAGATTTTTAATTTAATATGATCCCATTTTACTTTTTGTTTGGTTTTTTCTTTCTTTTTTATTTGATAATCCCATGTTTTGATTCTTGCAGTTCTCTCTCTGAAAATTGTAACTCTGTTCATAAAGTCCTTGCCTCTGTCTTCAAAATTTTTACCTATTTATCTCCAATATATTAAGTGTTCCTGCTTTAACATTCAGATTTTGGGTTCATTTTTATGATAAGTGATATATGTCTAGATTCAATCTTCTGCAATGAGGATAGCCAATTTTCCTAGCACCACTTGACAAACAGGTTAACTTTCTTCCAAAATAAGTTTTTGGCCTGTTTTGTCAAAGGTCAGGTGGTTTAATGTGAACATAGTCATTTCTGCATCCTCTATTCTGTGCCATTGACCCACATGTCTTTTTGTTTTTGTTTTGGTCTTTTTCATTTTTATCGGTACTGGGGATCGAACTCATGACCGCCTGCTTGCAAGGCAGGTGCTTATGCCGCTGAGCTAAAACCCCAGCCCCCCCCACATGTCTTTTTGTATGTGTATACTTGTTTGTTTACTTGTTTTGCCAGTGCTATGCTTTTTTATTTTTATTTTTTAAACCAATCAAAACAAAACAATGAAAGCAATACAGGATTTCAAAACAAGACAATATAAATATGACAGTGGGTACCATAATGCATCTTGTTATCTTCAAAGTAGCTGCTTATACCATCAGACATAATAAAATCAAACAAAACAAAATAGAATAAAATCAGTCAAAAGAAATACAGGGCTTCAAAACAAGATACTAGGAAATCAATAATGGCTAATATAATACATTTGTTATCTTTAAAATAGCTACCCATGCCATCAAATATAATAAAATTAGACAAATCAAAACAGAATAAAACCAAACTAAACAGAACAATGAAAATAATACAGGATTTCAAAACTGGATAACAGATTAACAATGGCCACTGCCTTCCCTTTTTAGACATTTCCTCCCCTTTCGCGTTCACAACATTCATTGTGCATTTTGTATTCCACTAACTCCTTTAGTTTTTTATACTAGGGAGACAACATGATGTTCATTCATGTGACTCTGAACCATTTCACCCATAAGCATGATTTCAAGTTGTATCCATTTACCTACAAGTAGAGTCTTGAGATTATCTTTCTTTAGAGCTGAGTAGCCTTCCATTATACAGTAGTGCCACGTCTTTCTTACCCACTCTGCAGCTGATGGGCAAGCTACCTCCACTTTTTTCTGGTTCCCTGTCACATACAACATTGCTTTCTCTCTTTTGATATTTAGTCTATTAATTTCCTTGTAAGTTAAGTGTGTTTCTTGAGTAAAGCATATTGATAGATCCTGTCTCCTGATCCACTCTGTGTTCCATTTTATTGGTGAGTTGAGGCCATCCATACCAGTGATTATGGCCAGAATGCACTTGTTCATCTCTGCCATGCTATTTTCCTGCTGTTGATTGCCTGCTTTACCCCTCCATTCCATTATCTTCTCTGCTCAGTGATCTCCCTCTGTCACTGTTCTGGAACTGTGGTCTTTTTTATCTCTCCCTAGAACATCCTTGAGTATTCTTTGTAGGGCTGGTTTGGCAGTCATGAATTCCTTCAGTTAGTTTTTCTCATGGAAGTATCTTGTTTTTCCATTAGCTTTGAAGATAGTTTTTCAGGGTATATCAATCTGGGTTGGAAGTTGTTTTCTTTCAGGACTTAAAAATACTTCACTCCAAGCCCTTCTTGACTTGATGGTTTGTTTTGAGAAGTCTGTCATGATTCTGGGTTTTCCTTTCTGTTTCTTTTCTCTAACAGCGTTTAATATCCTGTTCTTGTGTTGAATTTCTGGGATCATGATTATTATATGTCTGGGTGCAGATTTATTTTGGGTATGGCTATCTCTAGATCTCACTTACTTAAATGTCACTTCCTTTTCCCATGCTTGGGAAGTTTTCTGATGTTATTTCTGTAAATAGAATTGTAATGTTATTTGTGTTAACTCCTACATTTTCACTCACATCTATTAGTCTTAAGTTATGTTTCTTTGGGTTGTCTTGCAGCTGTTGAATTGTTACTTCCTGGTTCCTTGTTATTTTTAAGAGATGTTTCCTTTCAAGATGGCAAGCTGCATACTTGTCTTCAAGGTCTGAAAGTCTATCTTCAGTTTCTTTCAAGTCATTTTGATTTCCTGGATATCTCTTTGAATCTTTCGTGCATTCTAATCTCTCTTTTATTGTTCATCCAAGGTTTCCCTCATTTTCCTATGCTCCACTATTTTTTTATCTATGTCTTCTTTAGAGATGCTTAGCAGTTCTTTTATTCTGTTTTTCATTTCTTCTTTTACCTGGATAGTATTTCTGTTCTGATTTCTTTTATAGCCTCATGAAGTTGTTTCTCTACTTCGGTTGTCATCACTTCAGAAACTTCAGGTGTGCAACTCCTGATCTCTTCCATGTTTACATCTCCTGGACTTGCTGTGCATGGGCTGGAGTCCAGAGACTTTTTTTGCTTCTTCATCTTGACATTTTCCTGGATTCTTCCAAACAAGTGAAGAGGGGGGTTCCAGGCACTTTTTGCATTGGCTGCATGTGGGAAGCCCTGTAATTGGCTGCCACCTTATATCTGCAGGCAGCACCACCTTAACCCTGTCTAGGAGTTAAGTTTGGTAGTTAAGCTTCTCTTCTCGCCTAGCCTGTTTGGCCCATTCAGGGATTATGTTAATTAGCCCACCTTATGAACCCGCACGCGGGAGATTTGAATTAACCTATAACCCTCAGTCTTGCCGCTGTTGCTAAGTCACCTGCTGACATCTCAGAACCCAATTCCTTCCTCCCCCAATACCCTATATATCTTACTCATTCTTTGAATAAACAAGACTTGATCAGAAATCTGTCTTGTCTCCATTCTTTGTGTCTCTTGTCCCTTCTCATCCCCATCCCCCTTCTAGGGTCTACATTGACTCACTCACGGGCCAGGACAGCTACAATTTCTCCAAAGCATGACTGATTCTCTTGATGAGTGCTGGCTACGGGTATCCAATGGTGGTCACTGGGTGTGCTGTGCACAGCTGGCTACTGTTTCTCCCAGCTCATGCTGGCTATCTGCTGTGGGAAGTGTCCCCCGATAGCTGCTGGAGTATGTGCAAGGATAGGGCTGGGCCCTGCCTCCCCCATGCTGTTCTTTCTTTGAAACAAAACAAAGGACAGAAATGATACAGAATTTCAAAAAAAATAGTAGGAAATTTGTACTAGTTGATATATTGCTTATTGTTATCTTAAAAGTAGTTGTTCAGGCTACAAGATGGCATGAAAAAAATGATCAAAGAAACAGTGAAAGCACAAACTTCCTTTTGATGAATTTACAAAGATTAGTAGTATAATTATCTATCTTGTGTGTGTATATGTATATATATACATATATGTATGTATATGTATATATATACATATACACACACACACACATATATGTGTATACCTATATACATATAATCTTTTCCCTTCTTCTCTTTCTCCTTTCCCTTATCCCAGTTGTTCCTTCCTTTTGAATATTTGCTTTCCTTTTCATTTGCACCATATTTATTGTACATCTTGGATCTTATTACTCTTTCAGGTTTTTTTACACTAGAGAACCAATATGATACTTATACATGTGAATCTGATTTATTTCACTTGTGAGTATGTTCTCAAGTTGTATTTATATTCCTGTAAAAGCCTTGTTTCCTTCTTTATAGCTGAGTAATATTCTGTTGTATAGAAATACATCTTTTTTATCTGTTCCATGGTTGAGGGGCATTTGGACTGTTTCCGAGATTTAGCTTACCATGCTGTTTTTATCCCTGCAGTTACATAGTATGACTTCAAGTCTGGAATTGCATTTCCTCCTGCCTTAATCTTGTTGCACAGGATTTTTTTTTTTTTTTGCCATTCTATGTTTCATGGTTTATATGAATTTTAGTATTATTTTCTTATTGAGAAATACTATTGGTATTTTGAGAGGGATTGGGTTAAATCTATATCAATTTTTGATATATAGACTGTGTTTTGTGTATATATTGACTATATTGGTTCTGCCTACCCAAGAACAACTGAAATCTTCCCATTTTCTGATGTCCTCTTCAATCTCCTTTTTCAGAGTCCTGTAGTCTTCACTGCAGAAGCCTCGCACTTCCTTGGTTAAGTTAATTCCTAAGTGTTTATTTTTCTCAATATTATTGTGAAAGGTATTGTTTTTCTAATTTTTTTCTCCGTGAGTTTATTATTAGTGTGCAGGAACACTACAGACTTTTATGTACTGACTTTGTGTCCTGCTATTCTACTGAATTTGTTTATTGATTCTAAGAATCTTTTGGTGTATTTTCTAGATCTTCTATGTAGAGGATGATGTTAGCTGGTTTTTAATAAGATCTTTCCTCCCATGTATATTCCACACACCTCATCTTTGTTCAGAGCCTCCATTTAATAGGGTTGAAATAAATAAGCCTAGACAGAAGATACATGAGGTCACTGTACAACTTTCTGAGTAGTAAGTAGTTGTTCTCCCCACATCTAAGGTTCCTTTTTTCTTCCTTCTTATTTTTCTCATACCCATGAAACATTTTTACTCAAAGGTGATCTTCACTGCTGTATATACATGTTGAAGGGCTTCAGGGTTCCTCAGTGAAGCTGGAATCATATAGCTCCTTAATGGTCAGACTCACTTATTTGCAATTAAAATATATATAATCCTTATTTCTCTGTTTCACCAGGTGCATGAGAATTATCACTGAGGTCATCAGGAAATAGTGGATTAAGGTGGGTTAAGTAAACTGTGACAACAGAGCAAAAACAGGCATAGCTAGGAATGAAATACACCTAAGAGCTTTGCTTAGTCTCAAATAGATTTCCTTTCTATAATGGAATGCTACCAACACATGGGTGCCTCAAGCATTTCCCCAGAAATTTCAGTTATTAATTTTCTGCCAAACCAAGCAAAAAGTGAACTAGCAAAAAATAATTAAAGAGAAGAAGGAAAGTTAATAACCCTCATTGTTTTCTGCCTCACATCTCTCTCTGCAGTTTTGGGGCCTTTGACTTCCACTGAAATGAAACATCTCATTTTCTCCCCCAGTGATACATAGTCCAGGACATTAATTCCCATATTTACGCATGACCATAAAGGAGCACTTCATGCAAAACATAGAGGTACCCAGTATTCTTGAAGGTATTTATTCCACCCATCATAAATTATTCTCACTCATTTCTTCCATCATCCGGCTTTCTTAGGCTGGGCTACTGAGCAAGAGACAGACATGTTGACTGTGTTAAAATCACAGAGTCAGGCACCTCCAGACTCCTCTTTAACTGGGACAACAGTCCTTAATGAGGAACAAACATCAGGAATTTAACCTCCTATGCTTTATTTGTTGGAAAAAGTTCAAATGCCTTTACATAAATTCAAGGAAAAACTTAAAAGCATGAACTATACTCTATCTAATCTTCTACATCTAAAACCCAGCACAAAGTGTGGCACATGGGTGGTTTTAAAAGGCAGAGTAGCATCAGTGCAAAGGCAGTGAAACTGAGACATATTAAAATGTAACTTCATAATCAGGCATGGTGGCACATACTTTATCACAGGTTTGAGGCTATTCCATGCTATGCAGAGAGTTCAAGGTCAGCCTGAGCTACATAAAAAAAGACTTCATTTTCTATGTTTGTCACCAAGCCTTTAGTCTAACTAAACTATAAACTGAAGTTTTTAAGTGTTTTTCCAAAATTAAGTATATGTTTTCTTTTTTTAAACTTTTATTTGTCTTTTTGAGATAGCATCTCAGCTCTTCAGTTCAGGCAGACCTGGAACTCAACTCAAAGCAATCCTCCTACCTCAGTCTCCTGAGTGCTGGGATTACAGGCTACAATGTATACCATCATGCCCAGAAATTTACTTTTGAATACTCAGACTTTCAGTTTTTCCCCTTTATATCTCTGTTAATTTCCCATTTCTCCTCCCTGAGTGTAATCTAAGGTTATGCATTATGTCGTGTCAAAGAAGTGTCTGGGGTCAGGGGTTTAGCTCAGCGGCATAAGTGCTTGTTTGGCAAATGTGAGGTCATGAGTTTGATCCCCGGTACCCAAAATAAAAAGAGAAGTGTTTGGTCATCATTGGCCTCCACACTGATGCCTATATATTTACCCTTTCCTTGCTGCTTTCTTTCCAGCATAGTGCAGATTCTGCACAGGTACTCATGAGACCCCTTACAGAGGTACATAATGAAATTCAGTTTATTTGGAATGCTCATTTGGGATTGCTAATTCAACCAGTGCTAATGACCACAACACTTATCGTTGCCTCTCTCTAAACTAGCTAAAAGCACTTGCCCACTCCCCTGAGAAATAACTAAGTTTCTATGTGTTCATTCAACCATCTCTAGATCTAAGGTCTTCAGGTCTCAGAACTACAGTTTTACAGTTCTATATGAATCTTGACCAAAAAAATCTCTAACAGCTAGAAGAAATGGTAAATATTACCATCCAATAACACATGCTAACCAAAACATCAGGGTTTCTCTTTCCATTTTAGACTACAATAATCAAGAAAACATGGAAAACATTATCTGTGCCTTTCAATATGAAACTCCTGCTGGTCACTAAGCCATCTGTTTTCCATTGTATACCATAGTTCCCTGCCTCTAACCAGCAACTGACATAATCTGGGGTTTTTACCCAAGAGAAACTTTCATCCCTGAGAATAAGAGATAGGCCCCTTTACATAAAAATCATTTCATGTTTTTATATTGTAAGATTTTTCTTTTTTGTTAACCTTTACTATTTGGTATAATGAGGGGTTTAGGAATCCCATATATATGCTTCATTTTGCCTGTTGTGACATACAATCCTATTCCCTCTTGATTTTTAGGGTCAGTGACTTTGGTCAAGCTGTAACCTCTTCTTTGTCCAACCATGTAAGTGTATGCTGCTCTCAGTTTTCAATTCAGGCGAGCTATGTTTGCATTTCTTGGTGAAAGTATTCCTAAACTATAATGATTTAAGCATCCTGTTATGGCTTGTGTCAAGATGCCTCTCCCAGCCCCTCCCCAAGCTTCATGCGGTCATACAGTTTCTTGGGAAGGCTGGGAGGTGGCTGAAAGACAGCTGAATCTAGAATGTGTGATTGATTCATAGTGCAAAGCTGGGATTAAGGGCAGGTAATGACTGGGTCAGTCCAATGATTAGATTGGCACTGCCCTAATCCCAGTAGACTAAATACAATATAAGGGACATAAACAGGTTTGTCTCCCCATTCTCTCAGTTGCTTTTTCTGCCTTACATTGCCATGAACTGTTGCCCCTCTGCCATGTGCCACCCTGCCTTAGAGCCAGGTGATTATGAGTTGAAATACCTACAAACTGTGAGCTAAATAATGCATCAGATATTTTGTCTCAACAATGAGAAAATTAACTACGGCACATCCCCAATCTGAAAATCTAAAATTTGAAATCTGAAATGTTCCAAAATCCAAACCTTATGGGCAGCAACAATGTGTCATAAGTGGAATCTCCAACACCATGAAAGTTTATTTCATAAAAAAAACTATCAAAAATATTTAAAATTACATTCAGGGCCACACCAGGTGGAGAGCCAGCCAGCATTTCCCGAGATCCATGCCATGTTGAAACTTAGGGGTTTGGGAAACCAAGCAACCAGATCACCTCCCTGGTAAGCAGCCATGGCTCGGCAAAGTGGCAGCTTCCCCAGGAAGAAAACCACCCAGTGTCTCCCAAGATCCATGCCATGTTGGAACTTCATGCTCTGGGAAACCAAGCAACCTAGTAAGCAGCCATGGCTCGGGCAAGCGGCGGCTACCCCAGGGGGAGAACCAGCCAGTGTCTCCCAAGATCCACACCATGTTGAAACTTAGGACACTGGGAAACCAAGCAACCCGCTTGCCTCCCTGGTAAGCAGCTATGAAGCCTACCAGCACACAGGCTGAGAATCAGACATCCCATCCCCCCCCCATTATTAAATGGGAGCCAGAGGTCTGAGCATCTCTTGGGAGGTTGATCATATGCAATATAGCAAATAGGGGGGATTTCCCTCTACCATCTCTTTGAAGGCAATAATATTATCACTGTTTTGCTTTGTTCTGATTAATTGTATTGTTCTATTCAATATTCTGTTTTGATAAGCTCTATAATGTTCTGTATTTGGTTTGATTTTGCTATACCTGATTGAAAGAACAACTATTGTAAAGATAACAAGATACACTATAACATCTATTACTGTTATCCTGGTAACCAGTTGTGATGTTTTGTACCAATTTCACTGCGCTGTTGCAATTGGCTTTGTTCTGTCATGTTCTGTTGTATTTCACTATCTTCAAAATAATTTTTAAAAATTTTTTTTAATTACATCCAGGCAAAAACAAAGTTATCTGGGCTGAAGTTGTAGCTCAGTGATAGAACATGTGCTTAACATTCATGCAAGGTCCTTGTTCTGTTCTCCCCAGAATGAAAAAAGAGGAAATAAATGAAAAGAGACTATCTTCAGGCTCTATGTGTAAGGTCTGAAATCCAAAACACTTTCAGTCCCAAGCATTTTGGATAAGGGCTACTCTACTTGTTCTGATCAATATTCTCTACATAAACATCTTTCATATATTTGATGCTAATACTAATTTCTATAATTTCTCCAGGAATATGGTTTTGCAAATTTTTATTTTGATGAAGATTAAGGGGAGACATCATAATCACCTCCACAAGAACTTTCTTACCCCAAGTATCCTTATTTTTAATGTGAAGAATTGTACAATTTCCCTTGGACATTTATAATACACAGTCACTGTGGATATAATCATGAATTTGAGAAACATAGATAGCTACATTGGGTGATACATAGTTATTTTGACCAAGAATCATATATATGTGATATTCTAAATTCCTCACCCTAAACTGTGAAGCGAGTGATTATATAGTTCCCAGAAGTTTGCATTACCTCTTCACAGTATCCCATAGTTAGAGTTGTCAGTTTCAGTAGCGTTTGCTCAGTATGTATCTTCCAAGGAAAATAAAGGTTTGGTTCACTCATGGGTAACCTGCGTACACTATGTTGTGACAAATATTTCAATCACACCCATTACAGCAAAGATTGCATGATCCAAAAAAGTAGATTGTGTTGTGCCAATGTGGGAAAACTTTATTTTCTTTATTTTAACATACATGGCAAAGGATCCATATCTTTACCAAATGGGAAAAATAAAAAGTATTTTATAAATAAAAATGCACAGACATATATAAATTGTCCAGAATGGCTTCAGACTCCAGCCTTCCATAGAAATCACTTTCGTTTTGCTTCCCTAGTCTAAAATAATTTTAAAAGTTTATTGTTGCCATACATATTGATCACATTCGTATAGAAAATTTGTACCCGTACATATCGTAATTCTTTTTCTCTAATTTCCCTCTCCTTTTCACCCCTTCTTCCTCTCCCAATTAATGTAAATGCTTCCATTTTCCCTTCCATTATCACGTTTCCTCTTCTCTTCCTTGTCTTCCCCTTCCCATTTGAACGTGCACTTCTTACTTCCCAATAGCTATCCTCCGTTTTGCTCATTACTTACCTTGTGAGTTTCTCACATAAAAGAAACAATACAACATTTAAATTTGTGTGTCTGATTTACTTCTTTTAAGATCATGGTCTTGAGGTGAATCCATTCTCCTACAAATGATTCAAGTTTATCTTCATGACATATAAATACCACATTTTCTTTATCCACTCATCTGTTGATGGGCATATGGGCTATTTTCTATATTTAACTATTATAAATTATAGTGCATAAACATAGGTGTGCATAAATCACTGTGGCATGATGCTTTGAAGTCTTTTGGGAAGGTGCCTAGAACAGCTGGGTCAAATGGAACCTCTAATTTTAGGTTTTTCAGGAATCTCCATACTGATTTCCACAGCGGTTGTACAAGTCTACACGCCCACCAATAATGGAAAAGTGTTCCTTTTCCCCCACAGCCTCGCCAGCATTTGTTACTGGTTGATTTCTAGATAGTAGCCATTCTTTCTGGAATGAGACAGACTCTCAGTGTTGTTTTAATTTGCACTTCTCAAATGACTAATGACATTGAATTTTTTATATATTTATTTGCTGTTTGTACTTCTTCTGAAAAGTGTCTATACATTTCAGATGCCCATTTTTGGATTGAGTCTTTGAATTGGGTATCTAATTTTTTTAGTTCTTTATGTATTCTAGATAATAGTTTTTCCCATTCTGTGAGTGGTCTCTTCACTCTGTTGATGGTTTCTGTTGCTGTGAAGAAGCTTTTTTATTCGATGAGATCCAAGTTGTGTTGATTGGTAAACTATTCACAACAATGATTATAACTGATACATATTGGCTTATCCTTGCCACATTATTTTCTTGTTGTTAGTTTCCTCTTTCACTTCCATTTAATTGCTTTCCTTGCCTGATGACTAAATCTTTTGAGGTTCATGAAATCTTTGTCTTCATTGTCTTTTTATAGAATATTCTTCAGAATTTTTGGAGCACTGCTCACAATTTTATTCAGGTGTTTATCATAGGTCTTTATTTGCCCATCAATGTTAAAAAGGTAATTTTTTTAAAAAGGTAATTTAGTAGAGAACATTAATGTTCTCTACTAAAAAGCCAAAATGCAAAGTTAAAAAGATTGTTATTAGCAAAAGGAGCTTTGTTATTCTGTGCTATGCTTATCACCCTAGTAACCATGTAACTGGAGCACCACCACATAGTTGTTATACATTAACTGAGGCATCACCATACTGTTCTGTATGCGTCATCACCTTAGAAACCTTAATAACACTTTGCTGTGTCAACCTTTGTTCCCTTTGTGAGATAAATGTACCTGGAATTAGCAGACCAAGGGCTGTAAATTTTAAATTTAAAATAATTCAGCACCATTTATTAAAGAGGCTATCTTTCTTCCAGTGAATGTGTTTGGCCCCTTTGTTGAAGATAAGGTGGCTGAGTGCATTTGTAGTTGTGACTGTCTTCTACTTCACTGATCTTCAGGTCTGTTTTTATTCCAGTACCATGCTGATTTTATCACAGTAGCTTTGTAGTATAATTTCAAGTCAGGGATTGTGGTGCCCCCTCCCTTGCTGTTGTTGCCCAGAATTACCTTTGCTATTCTAAGTCTCTTCTGGTTCCGGATGAATTCTAGAAATGATTTCTCTAGGTCTGTTAGGTATACTCCTGGTATTTTGATTGGAGTTGCTTTAAATCTATATAACAATTTTGAGAAAATGACCATTTTCATATTTTTTTCTTACTATCCATGAACAAGCAATCATTCCATTTCCTGAAATCCTCTTTAATTTCTTTTTTCAGAGCAATATAATTGTCACTGAATAGATCTTTTGCTTCCTTTGTTAAATTGACTCCTAAGTATTTCATCTTTTGCTATTGTGAAGGGTGTCATTTCGCTTATTTCTCTCTTAGTGAATTTGTTATTTGTGTACAGGAATACTATTGATTTTTGAGTGTTGACTTTATATCCAGCTGCATCACTGAATTTTATTATTACATCTAGAAGTCTTTCAATGGAGTTTTGGAGGTCTTCTATGTAAACTATCCTGTCATCTGTAAATAATGATAATCTATCATTATTCCTTTATTTCTCTCTCTTGTCTAATTGCTCTGACTAATGTTTCTAGAACTATATTGAATAGGGGTAGTGATAATGGACATTCTTATCTTGTTCCTGATTTTAGGTTGAAAGTCTTCAGTTTTTGTCCATTTAGTAAGATGTTGGTTGTTGGTTTAATCATATAAGGCTTTTATCAGATTAAAGCAAAGACCATCTATTCCAATTTTCCATAGGGTTTTTGTCATGAGTGAGTGCTGGCTTTTGTCTAATGCTTTTTCTGCATCTATTGAGATGATCATGTGATTCTTGTCTTTGATTATGTTGACATAGTGTATTAGATTTATTGATTTGCATGTGTTGAACCACTACTGAATTCCTGGAATGAATCTCACTTGATCATTCTATTGAGGATCTTTGCATCAATGTTCATTAGAGAGATTGGCCTGTAATTCTCTTTTTTGGTTGGGTCTTTTTTTTTTTTTTTTTTTTTTTTTTGGTTTTGGTAGAAGGGTAATACTTGCTTTTAGGAATGAATTAGGGAAAATTTCTTCCCTTTCAACTTGATTGAAGAGTTTGAGGAGTGCTGGCATTAAGTCTTCCCTAAATTTCTTATAGAATTCAGCATTGAATCCATCAGGATCTGGGCTTTTCTTTGTTGGTAAGGTTCTAATTACATTTTCAATTTTACTCACTGAAATTGGGTCATTCAGTAGTTTTACATGTTCTTGATCCAGTTTTGGTAATTCATATATTTCTAGCAATCTATCCATTTCTTTTGTATCATCAAACCTATGAGTAGTTTTTTAAGTAGGAATTGATGATCATCTACATTTCCACAGAATCTGTAGTGATTTCACCCTTTTCATTTCTTATTGCATGGATTCATGGATTTGAGGTTTTTTTTTCCTCTTTTGATAAAGTTGGCTAGGGATTCATCAATTTTACTTATTCTTTCAAAGAACCAACTCTTTGATTCATTAATTCTTTGTTACCTTAGTTTCTTTTCTTGTCTTTCTTTCTTTTTCTTTTCTTTTCTTTCTTTCTTTTTTTTTTTTTTTTTTTTTTTTTTTTTGTCTTTTTGAGACAGGGTCTCACTGTGCAGTTCAGGTTGGCCTTGAGCTCACTTTGTAGGCCAGGCTGGTCTCGAACTCACAAGGATCTTCCTGCCTCAGCCTCCCGAGTGCTGGGATTACAGGCATGAGCCACCACATCCAACATTACTTTAATTTCAATTGCATTGATTTCTACTCTGATATTTAACATTTCCTACCTTTTTTGGGGCTTTGAGCTTCACTTGCTCTTCTTTTTCTAGAAGTTTGAGTGCAGCATTAGGTTGTTTATTTGCCTATGCTTTATTTTCCTGATGTAGTAATTTACCACTATAAATCTCTCTCTGAGGCCTGCTTTCTTTATGTCCCACAGGTTTCAGTAAGTTATATTTGCATTTTTGTTCAATTTTAGATATTGTTTAATTTCTTCTTTAATTTCTTTTGTGACCAATTGGTTGTTATGAAGAGTGTTACTTACTTTCCATGTGTTTATGGGGTTCTTGTGGGGCGGTTGTCATTAATTTCTAATTTTATTGAACTATGGTCAGATAATATGCCTGGGATTGTTTCAATTCCTTTGCATTTACTTAATCATGTTCTATGGGCTAGTATATGGTCTATTTTAGAGAATAACCCATGTGCAGCTGAGAAGAACGTGTATTCTGATGTTGTTCAGTGGAACACTCTGTAAACATCTACTAGGTCCATTTGTTCACAAGTTTGATTCAGTTCTTTTGGGGTTTTTTTGCTGATTTTTTATTTGGTTATCTGTCTCTTTATGAGAATGAGGTGTTACAGTTCCCCATTATGATTGTATGATTGTTTATTTGATTTTACATATCTATTAAGATTTGTCTTACATAGTTAGGTGCTCCCATATTTGGTGCATATATATTTATGATTGTAATCTCTTCCTCTTGAAGTTTTTCCCTAACAAGTATGTAGCAACTTTCTTTATCTTTTTTGATTCATTCTTCACTTGAAGTTCACATTGTATGCAAACAGAAATCTACCCCTGGTTTTTTCTGGGTTCTTGTCACATGGAGTGTTGTTTTCTATCCTTTGACTTTCAGTCTATGAATTTCCTTTTGCATTAGATTGATTTCTTGTATACAGTGTACGGTTGGATGTTGATTCTTGATCCATTCTGCCAGTCTGTTTCTTTTAATTGGTGAATTTAAGCCATTTACATTAATGGTTGTAACTGATATATATTGGCTCATTTTTGTCATGTTATCTTTCTGTTGCTGGTTCTTTACCTTTCCTCTCTGTTTAATTGTTTTCTTTGGTTAGTAGTTTTCTTTCTGTTGGGATTCTCAAAGTTGTAGTTATTTTTATGTCTGTCCAGAATATCTTTCAGTATTCTTTGAAAAGTTGGTTTGGTGGTCATGAGTTCTTCAAATGTTCTTTGTTGTGGAAATATTTTATTTCTCCATCAGTTTTTAAGACAGTTTTGCAGGGTACCTCAGTCTGAGTTAGAAATCATTAATCTTTACACACCCTAGATTCACTAATCACTTCCTCTTCTCTGGTTGTCATCTCTTTAATTATCTATATTTTGTTTTCTTCAAGTGACTCATTGATCCATTTTGTTACTTCTACTGCCACCATTTCATAGAATTCATCTGGTAGTTGTTTTTATTTCTTCCACCTTCAATGCACCTTTGGTTTACCTTAGATGAGTTGAGGGTTATGGACTGCATTTTACTTCTATACTTTCTCATTTTCATTTTTATTTATTTGTTTTCTGCATTGGAGCTTATAAATTGCTTATGATAGTTAGCTTTATTACTAGTATAGAGATCTCTTTAGGAATTGGCTACTTTTCAGGGATGTGTTCTAGGTGTAGCTAACTTTTGGCTTCAGGGATGAAAGATTATTGCCTGTCTGACCTAGCATTCAGTTCCTTGGTATTGGAATATAGTATTATTTATGATTCCAAGGCAATCTAGGTATCGGCACAAAAGGAACATCAACTGATTGCAACAACCATATCACCTTGGCTAAAATAGTAAAATCAGTAATATTATCTAGCATGAACTAGAAAATGACAAACTGTGATAACTTTTAATTTTCCAAGTTTATTCATAGGTGCAAGATTTATGGTATTATAAAAAGATCTAAGATAAATCAAAAAACTACATACAGGAACTATCCACTCAATAGAACAGTTTTACCCTAAGAGGAGAATATTTTTAAAGGATAAGAGAAAAATGAAGAAATAGAAGGGAAAGATATTGGAAGCAAGGTTAAAACTCAAAGGAAGATTACCAAGCCTTGGAAAAATTGTGGGAAAGATAGGAGGGAAAGAAAGAAGGAAAAAAATAAATCAAAAAAGTTTTAATGTTCACAGTCACCAAAAAAAACCTAAAAGAATCCACAAACAAAAAGCAAAGAAAGATTTAAAAAAAGAACTGTCTCCCTGATTTCGACCCTGCAGATCTAGTTTTGTGATAGTGGCTAATTCAGGGAGTGACTGTTTCTTTTTTTTTTTTTCTTTTTTATCAGTACTGGGGATCAAACTCACAGCCACACACTTGCAAGGCAGGCACTTATGCCACTGAGCTAAATCCCCAGCCCTCCAGGGAGTGATTCTTCTTGTTGGTAGACAAAGGAGGCAGTCAAAATCCAGATCTGTACTGGATAATTTAATTATCCAGCAGGTATATAACAGGATTAAATTTCTGAATAATCCCAACCAGCCTACAGTAACATTAAGGCAGGATGCCAATTTTAGTGCTTTCAAATGCACAGGAGTTCAAGCTGATCCTAACCTTTGGTCATGGATTTTGAACCTGAGTCCTTCAGCCTACAACACTCCAGGTGTCTTTTGCCAGCCTGGCCTCATCTTCCTGACCATGGACATCTTCCTGTGCTTGTCTCTCACCCATGCACTGTAGAATTTCAACAGTGGGAGCTCTGAGATTAAGCCAACCCACAGTTGCTCTGAGTCCCAGGTTGAGTTGGCCCTTCCCCTAACTGGCATCCAACCAAGTACCTTTCCAGGATGCACAGAATTTGCTTGGACTGGAGTCACTCACCAACTCTTGCAGCACCCAGCATTCACTACTCTGTTTCACTGGTGAATTCCTCCCTGGAGGCCTCTACTTTCCTTTATCTCTGTAGATTCATTCCTCCTTTCTCATGCTATGAGAACTTCTTGTGCAGACACAATTGTATCAGTCATCACAGCTACATACATGTGTGAGTACATAGATTTATATTTCCTAACTCTGACTCCTGAAAGCAAGGATGCTTCAGAACCAATGAGCAAAATCCCACCCTTAGATCTTGGTTTCTAAATTCCATTCTTCATTAAGAACAACAACATTTCACCCAAAAGGAAAACATTAGCACCATGGATTTCTTAATGGTCCAACTATATTTCATCTACAAGAGACACACTTAGATCAGTAACACAAATGAGGCAGAGTAGTGTGAACCTGAAGTCCCAACTACATAGGAGTTTAAGGTAGGAAGATCAGGTAGATCATTTGATCCCAGGAGTTAAGGGCCAGCCTGGATAAATTAGAGTGATTACTCATCTCTGGAGGAAGGAAATGAAGGGGATAGAAGAAGAAAGAAAGAAAGAAAGAAAGAAAGAAAGAAAGAAAGAAAGAAAGAAAGAAAGAGAGAGAGAGAGAGAACAAAAGAAAGAAAGAAAGAAAGAAAGAAAGAAAGAAAGAAAGAAAGAAAGCTTAATTACAGCTACTTAGAAAGCTGAAACAGGACTTTTCAAAGCAAGTCTGCACTATATAGCAAGACCCTGTCTGAAAAAAAATGAAGACAAAACAGGAGCAGAGGGGAGGATGGAGGTGATAGAAGAAGAATGTAAAGGAAGAGAAAGAGAAAGACAGGAGGATGAAAAGGGAAAGAAGTGGAAGAAGGAGGAGGATAAGGAAGAAAGAGAAGGAAGAAAGGGAGGAGAGCAAGAGGAAGAAGAAAAAGAAGAGAAAATCAGTACTTTGGATCATTCATAAATATATTAAAGTCAAACAGTAACTGATCAGCCCTAAATAAGCACTAAGTTGAAGCCAGACCCAAACCTGTCTCTGTGAGTCAGCACCATTTGTGGACTGCTGAGGGAGAGAACCATGACTATAGGGAGGAGATCCCTCCTCCCCAGAAACTGTATCATTTTCATTGTTTGGGGGGGGGGGTATTCTCTTTTGTTTTGTTTATGTTAACTGATGACATGAGCAGCTATTTGAAAAACAGCAAGACATGCTATGGAAGCCATTATGTATTTACTGCTGGCTTATATTGAGGTTCTTTATTGCATTCATTGTTTTGTTTTTATTGTTGCTATTCTATCCTGTTCTGTTTGATTTTAAATATGTCCAAAGGTGACATCTGCAGCTATTTTGAAGACAACAAAGGCATTGTGGTAACTATTTTTGTTTTCAAAAGGTTTGGAAGTCCTGTATGACTTATTCTGGTTTATTTTGGTTGATTTTATTGTTTTATTTTCCTTGGTTTCTTTTCTTCTTTAAAATAAAAAAAATCATTAAGTCTGAAAAGAAATCACAAAACGTAACAGGTTGAATGGTAGCCTCCAAAAAAACATGTCCATATCATAATCCTCAAAACCCACAAATGTACTCTTATTTGGAAAGGAGGCTTTGTACATGTAGGAATTTCAAGAGGTGATCATTAGAATTTCAACCTACATCTCATGGAAAATGCCCTTATATGACACAGAAGAAAAGAAAATACATAGAAGAAATTCATATAAAGATAAAGGAAGTCTTACAGCCAGAACAATCATCTTCCAGTAATTTGCCAAAATGATAAACACAAAGGGAAAGAGGAAGGGAACCCAATATATGTTCTCTGGGTCTTTCAGAAAACATGAAGCTGTTTCTTCGGCCACATACATGAGAATCTACAAAAGGGTGAGACTGTAGACATCAAGGGAACGGGTACTGTGCAAAAAGGCAGGCCGCACAAATGTTACCATGGCAAAACAGGAAGAGCCTACAGTGTTACCCAGCATGCTGTTGGCAAGGTGGCAAACAAGCAAGTTAAGGGCAAGATATTTGCCAAGAGGATTAATGTGCATATTGAGGGTATGAAACATGCAAAGAATCAAGATAGCTTTCTAAAATATGTCAAGGAAAATGATCAGAAAAAAGGAAGCCAGAAAGGGGACCTGGGTTCAACTTAAGTGCCAGCCTGTCCTACTTTGTGAGAACCATTGGGACGAAGCCTGAATCAGAATCTGTTCCTTATGAATTCATGAGAATTCATATTTTATGAAAATTAATGAGAAAGAGGCTGAGTTGTTGGAACCTAGTCCCTCTGATTTCATGGCATAAGCTGGGGATGTACTCTGCCATTCTGTACTAATTAGTGGCCAAGTGTTCTAAGCCTTATTGAAAAATAAAGAGTTGTTCTATGTTGTAAAGACAGTTTTCTTAATCAAACAGATGTGTGTTGCCTTTACCTCAGAAACAAGTATTTGGAGCAGATTTTCATTGTACTTAGTTAATTGTGTCAGACCTTTCCTCTTCAGGATTTTCCTTGCTGAAAGATATTGCTGATGTATTTGATATACATGCACTCGTGTTTATTGCAGCACAATCTGTAATAGCTCAATCTTGGAAACAACCTAAATGTCCATCAACCAAGGAATGGATTTTTGAAAATGTGGTATTTTTATGATGGAGGGGTTAGTACTCAGCTATAAAGTAGGATAAGCTTGAGACTTTTATAGATAAATGGGTGCAACTTGAAGCTGTACTCATAAGTTAAATAAATCAGACTTACAAGTGTAAACATTGTATTGTCTCCCTGGTGTGAGAAACTGAGTGAATAAGGCCTAAAATGTACAGTAGTATTGTGAGAAGGGAAGAAATTGTTCAAAGGTAAAGGGGAACTAGGATGGAGGAGAGGGACAAGGATGAAAGCTGGAACCCACGCCTCTGGAAAACACAATTTGAATTTCCTGCTGCTGCTGCTGTGTCTGATACCACACAGCAAGGAGAGACATGTGCGAAAGCTCTGAGAGCGGGAATCAGGCGAACGGAGTTTTGAGAGCAGGACTGGTGGGGAGCCCTGCATCGACCTGCAGTGAGTGAGAGGAATGGGGACTCTTCCATAGACTACAAGGCTACAACAGAGGACATTGTGGGACCAGGCAGACTAACCGGAACAGGACACTGCAGTGACTTTAGTTGCATATTCCCCTCAAGCGGGATTGGTGGGGAGCACTCGGGCTAAGACTCAGTAGACTAGCCCAAACCAGGTCCCAGCGCCTGGTGACACACCCTAGCAGTGAAGGCTTCAGTAGGTTGCCCTGGAGCGACAGGCCCAGCAGAGGCTGCCCAGTTCTGTGTCTCCCTAGTACACTGCAGTGGGTGGGAACACTTAGCTGGCATGATTCAAACAAACTGTAATCCACAAAGAAAAAACTGGGCTGCCTATATATACTCTTGTATTGAAGGAACAAAAAGTATGGGAAGAGGGAGCAACAAGAAAGGATCCTCAGTCCCCAATCCTGAGAACACTGATCCAGGAAAGGTAAATGCAAAGGAGAATGAGGACAGAAAACATGCAATATCAGACACGGCACCAATAGACATAAAGCAATGTCTCCAGAGCTTCATAGAAGAGTTCAAAAGTGAAGTATTTAAGGAAGTAAGGCAAGATATAAGTAGAATAGTTAAAGAAATGCTAAGCACAACCTAAGAAAAAATAGATGGTGGAATGGAAGAACAGAAAAAAAAAGGGGAGAATTGTCTGATGGAGAAAATAGAGAAAACATAGAATACATGAAACAGGTTCAAAGAGATTACCAGGAAACTAAAAACTTTATTGAAAGCTGGCATAACAGCTTGAAAGAAACTAAGGATAGATTATCTGAACTGGAGGGCAGACTTGTAATATGGAAGCATGAAATGAAAAACTTCTTAAAAATAACAAGGAAACAAACAGCCATAATACAAAGGCTACAAGATGATAAGAGGATCTATAACTTAAGAATTAACAATGTAAAAGAAGAAGTAGGGACACAAACAAATGAACTACAAAGGCTATTCACAGAAATAATCCAAGAGAATTTCCCTAATTTAGCAAAAGGTAAAGATACTCAGATGTATGAGGCATACAGGACCCCAGCCACCTACAAGCCAAACAGAGCTACACCTAGGCATATAAGCAAAATTCCAGAAATCCAATATAAGAACAGAATATTAAAAGCCATCAGAGACAAGTAACAGATCACTTACAAGGGAACACCCATCAGAATTACAGCAGACTTCTCGGCACAAACCATCAAATCACAAAAAGCATGGGGGGAAATAATTCAAGCTTTGGAAGATAATAACCTCCAGCCAAGATTGATATATCCTGCACAACTGTCCCCAGAAATTGATGGAAAAACAAGGTGCTTCCAGGATAAAGAGGAACTAGGGGAATTTGCAACCACCAATTCAACTCTACAGAGTATATTGCAGGATATTCTAAAAAAGAAAAATACCAAGATTCCAAAAACACTGGCAGAGAGGCCACAATGAATGGAGCAGAAAGCAAAATGAAGAAGACAAACTGACAACTAATGACAGAAAAAAATTTCAACAGAAATGAGGCAAAGAAGGTTGGATGGTAGGAACAGCTATTTTGGAGAAAACAAAACATCATAATAGTTAGTGCTGATTTAATATCATCTTGTTTTGAAGTCCCATCAAGCTTTTGCTCTTCTGTCTCCATCAGTCTTAACATGTTGTAGCTTATTGGATTTTATTATATGTGATAATATAAACAGAAACTTTTATAGACAAGATTATACAGAAACCATTGTTCATTTTCTGTTAGTTGATTCTAAATACCCTGTAATACTGTCATTCTCTTGAATGGTTTTACATTGTCTTGATATGTTTAATGCTAGAGTATACGAAGTTATACTCAAAGATTTCAAGGAAAGAGACACTATGGTAACTACTTTTATGTCGGGATTATCTTGTGGTGAAACACTATATTGCTTGAATGGTTATGTTTTGACCTGCACTGTTTTGTTGTTATGCCCTCTTTTATCTCAATCTCTCTCTTTTTTATTATTTACTGTTTTATTTTTATCTTTTTAATTAAGGGAAAAATAAATAAAAAAGTCAGGATATATTACAGTAACCCACTTTGATTTCCTATTAACTTGATTTGAAACCGTGTAAACCATCTTGTTTTGACTGATTTTCCTCTATTCTGTTTTGCTTGATAGTACCAAGTTCGAGAGTATAGGCAACAACTGTGAAGACAGTAAGATTCATTATGATGCCCACTGTGGTTGACTATTATCTTCTTTTGAAGTCCTGTAATATCTCCAATGTTTTGGTTTTTTTGGTTTTGTTCTTTGCTGTTTTGTTCAATTTTATTATAATTGATGATATAGGCAATTCTTTTTAAGATAGCAAGAGGCAGTATGGTAACCATTGTTGATCACCTTGTATTTTGTTTTTACATTATGTATTGTGTCCATCCTTTTGATTTGACTGACTGTTTTGTTATGTCACATTTGGTTTTATTCTCTTCAAAAAAAGTAGTAAGAACTGTGGGAGTAATAAAACCCAAAATGCATAATTGTCATTGTACAAAAGAAAGGAAAAGAAAGTGCTCTAAAGGATATAACTGCATGTATATTTAAGAGTATAAGATAGATAACCATATTACTGAGTTTTGTTGTATCATTGAACAGAACTGTTTGTAGTCTCACTGTTTGAATGTCCACTTTATATGCTTTAATTTTGTAATGTGAACAACTATTTCTAAGATGACAATATGTACTTTATCAACTAGTGATTTCCTACTGTTTATTTTTCTGAAATTCTGTATAACTTGTACCCTTTTTCTGTTTTTCTTTTTCTCCTTAAATAAAATTTTTAAAAATGCATATAGCTGCCAGAATTAGGAAGAAGCAAGAAAAGATTTTCCATGAGAAAAATAAGAACCTCCTTAACTGTTTGTGGAAGTGTAAACCAGTACACTCACTATGAAAGCCAGTATGCAGCCTAGTGTCATGGCACATGCTTATGATCCCACTGCTTGGTAGACTGAGGCAAGAGGGTTGCTGTTATTTCAATACCAGCCTGAGTTACATAAGTGAGTTCAAAGCCAGCCTGCACAAACTATGTAGTGAGACCCTGTCTCCAAAACAACCAAGAAAAAAACAGAAAAGAAAGAGAGAGACAGAGAAAGAGAGAGGCAGAGACAGCCAGTATGGAGATTCCTCAAAAAACTAAAACTATAAATTGCATATGACCCAGCTATTACCCTTCTAGGTATCTTCCCAAAAGAATTAGAGACATCATATTACAGAGGTCCACTCACACCCATGTTTATAGCAGCAGAATTCTTACTAGCTGAATCTTGAAAGTGGCATATATGTCCATCAGCAGATAAATGAATAAAGAAAATTTATACACAATGGAGTACACAATGATATTTATACATGATGGAGTACTACTCTGCCATAAAGAAGGATAAACCTGAGTCACTTCTATTGGTGGACCTTGAGACTATAATGGTAAGTGAAATAAATCACACGTAAGTTTAAATAATAATGCAGTTTCTCTTATATGAGAAATGCAATATATAAATAAACTCCAAAATAATGAAATTAAGAGAGAGGGGTAGGGAGAGAAAGAGAAAAGAAGGGAGAAAGAGGGGAAGAAAAGAAGGAAGGAAGAAAAGAAGGAGTAAAGAAAGAAATGAAAGAAGAAAAGGAAGAAAGAGAGAGAAGAAAAATGAAAAAGAAAGAAAAAAGAGAATACAACATACAAATGCTGAGAGTGGTTAAGAGAGAACTCTGTACCAATTAGTCCTTATACTAAATCTTAAAGTGGTTGTTCCTCAATCATTAAAAAGTAGAAATACTAACCAAAGGCAAGAAAATAATAATACTTATAGTAAAATATATATAAAATAGAGACCTCAAATCAATAAAGTTAACAAAACCAAAAATTGATTTCTTTGAAGTTATCAAAATGGACAAACCATTAGCTAAATTAACCAAGATAAAAAAGAGAGAAGACTCAAATTACTAAAATAAGAAATGGGGGCTAGGGATTTAGCTCAGCGGCATAAACGCCTGCCTTGCAAGTGGGAGGCTGTGAGTTCAACTCCTGGTACCAAAAAGAAAGAAAGAAAGAAATGGGACAATGCCACCACACTTACAGAAATAAAAATGATTGTTTGGAAGATGGCAGATTGATAGGTAGCAGGGTAGAGAGCCTCTCTGAGAAAAACAACTCAGATGCTAGAATTCAACACCATGGAGAAGACCAGACAAAAGGAGAGGAATTCTCATGACCCAGGAAGAAACTGAGGAAAAAGAAAAAGAAAGAAAGAAAGAAAGGAAAAACATGGACAATAGGCTAGAACCAGACGCGCTCTTGCTGGAGCTGGGCCCATGCTGTGCTGGGCCCCTCTTGACGTCAGATGACTCACAGTCCTGCTGAAGTTGCAGTAGAGTGGAAATTGGGGATGGTGAGCCCAAGGCCCTTGGCAGGAAGATGCGGTGCAATAGAGAGCAGAACCAACATGGAGAGCTGCACTATCGCGTGGTGAGTGCCAGGAATTGGGTCCCACAGAGTGGGTGACTGGCAGAACGACATATTGGAGTTGGGCAGGACGGGCCTGAATCCAGAACCGCAGTGGTATCAGTCAGCTGCTCCTGGCCCAAAGGGGGCTGGTGGGATTTGCTTGGACTGGGTCACGCCCCTGGTTGGAACCAAATTGCCAGGGACAAACTGTCCCAAAGCCATGACGTCTGCATGCCACAGACTAATGTGGTGAAGGCACTCGCTAGTTGGCTGGCTCAGAGGAGAGGGGCCAGCCCACACTGTCCTTGTGGGCACAGATCAATAGTAAACTGTAGAGGGCAACAATCCCCTAGCCAGCATGCTTTAGAAAAATCATAAACAATATGGAAAAGGCCTGAGATCTCCACCATACACCTGTCTGAAAGAAACCAGAAACATGACAAGAGAAAGAAACAAGAAAAAGCCTCCAGCCACTGACCCAGGGAAAATAAGTCCAGGAGAGGTAAATACAGAAGAGATCAAGGGCAGCAAACATGCAATATCAGACACAGCATCAGCAGACATAAAGAAATACCTTCATGATCTCACAGACGAACTTAAAACTGAAATTCTAATTCAAGTGAAGCAAGATATAAGAAGATTAATAAAAGAAATGCTAAGCACCTCTCCAGAAGACACAGATGGAAGAATGTAGGAACCCAGAAAAAGGAGAGAAACCTTTGATGAAGCTTATAAACATAATCTAAAATACATGAAAGAGACCCAAAGAGACTACCAGGAAATAAAAAATTCCATTGAAAGCTGGCAAAATTCTTTGACAAAAACTAAAGTTACACTTTCAAAACTTGAAGATAGACTTGCAATGTGTGATCATAAAAGGAAAGATCTCTTAAAAATAACACAGAATCAGGAAGTAACAATACAAAGGCTAGAAGATGACAAGAGGACCTATAACTTAATAATAAAAAATGTGAGTGAAGAAGCAGGAGTAAACACAAATGAAATACAAAAGCTATTCACAGAAATAACTAAGGAAAACTTCCCAAGCATAGAAAAAGAAAATGATATTCAGATATATGAGGCTTACAGAACTTAGCCAGCTACAACCAAAACAGATCTACACCAAGACATATAATAATCAAGATCTCAGAAATTCAACACAAGTACAGAATATTAAAAGCTGTCAGAGAAAAGAAACAGATCACCTATAGAGGAAAACCCATCAAAATCACAGCAGACTTCTCGACACAAACTATCAAATCAAGAAGAGCTTGGAGCAAAGTATTACAAGCCCTGAAAGAAAATAATCTCCAACCCAGATTGATGTTCCTTGAAAGACTGTCTCAAAACTAATGGAGAAAAAAGATGTTTCCATGACAAAGAGGAACTGGGGGAGTTCATGACCATCAATCCAACCCTACAAAAAATATTCAAGGACATTCTAGGAGAGAGAAAAAGGTTGCCAGGATTCCAGCAACAGTGGCAGAGAGGCCTCAGTGAATGTGGCAGACGTGGGATGAAGGAGAAAAGTAGACAACCAACAGCAGAAAAATAGCATAAAAGAGATGAGGCAGAGAAGATTGGTTATAATCTCTAACACAGATGGCCTTGATGCACTAACAAAAAGAAACACAGGCAGAGTAGATCAGGAGACAGGGTCCATCGAGATGCTCTGAATAGGAAATATAATCAACCTGAAAGAGGGTTAATAAACTGCAAGTCAAAGATGAGAAAGCAATGCTCTGGGTGATGGAACCAGAGAGAAATAGGGACAGCTCGTTCAGCAGCTGCAGATAAGTTGGAAAGTCAGGACACTTTTATGAAGTGGAGAACTAGTCAGCTATAAGGAAGGAAAACCTTGAGGCTTTAGTAGGTAAAGGAATACAGCTCAAGATCAAGCTTAGGGGTAAAAAGGTTCAGAACCACTTAGGCAGATAGCAGGTTGGACCCTAATCTAAAAACTAAAGGAGTTACTGGGACTCAAAATGTACAAAGCACCCTGTGAAAGAGAAAGAGGAGGAATTATCTAAAAAAGGAAGGTAGAGGATCTTGTTAATAGTGTATCAGGATTTAAAAGCCACATTATTCTTAATAGCTCTGTTTAGTTTTATTTTATTCTGTTTCAGTCTGTCTACTCGTACTACCTTTGAGGGCACAGACAGCTATCCCAAAAATAGAAGGATATGCTATGATAACTATCCTTAATTTCCTAGTAACTTAAACTGAAGCCCTGTATTACGTACACTATATTACTATGACTGATCTTATTTGAATCTGGTTTGTTAGATTATTTTATGTTGACTAATTTTATTTGAATTTGGTATGCTTGATTGTATCAAGTCTAAGAGTAGAGACAACTACTCTGAAGATGACAAGATGCAATAGGATACCCATTCTGGTTTGATTATTAACTGCTTTTGAAGTCTTACAATGCCTCCAATGTTTTGTTTTCATTAATATTACTGTGTAGTGCTATTTCAATTATATTATGCCTGATGATATAGACAATTCTATTGAAAATAACAAGAGACATCATAGTAACTACTGTAGATCACCTAGTATTGTGGTTTTATATGTCTTTTTTGTTTCATGTTTTGTTTTGTTGTCTTGTTTTGGTTTGTTCTTCCCTCTAATACAGAAAGAATAAGTATACATGTAGAGATTCACGCATGTGTAGAACTTCTAAACAATTTACGAGAATTGATTATATAATGCATGATGTAATGAACAGATACTCTGAAGAAAAGGAAACACTAAGATACTCAGTGCTAATTCCACAGCATCATGATATAAAATCTAACAATACCATTATTCTCTGTCCAGAGTGATATTAGTCTGTTTTCTTTTGTTTAATTTCAACCTATATAAAGATCTGGTCAGCTATTTTATAGAGAACGAGACATTATGGCAGCCATTGTTGACTTCCCTATTGTCTGGTCTTGAAGACCTAAAATGCCTTCATCATCCTGTTCTGATCAGTTTAGTACTATTTTGTTTGGTATGAATTCACTGTATGTGAATATATGGACAACTACTTGGAAGAAAACAAGAGACAATATGGTAGACAGTGAAGATTTCCGGTGGTCTTGCTTTGAAAGCATCTAAATTGTTTAGGATTAGAAGAGAACTTCCTCAAAGAACATCTATGAAAACCCAGAGAAGACTACTATTGTCATCAGTTATTTTTTACTTTCTCCTGATTTACTTTGCTGTTTTTGTTCCAGATTCAAGATTTAGTTCATTTACTTTCAGATTTTTACATTTGCATGTGTAAAGTATAATTTCTTTATATCTACTCATTATAAAGATACTGATGCCCCGAACTCTACATGGTCATGATCCTTAGATGAAGACAGAAAGGGAGGTGATCATGCCTTTCAAGTTACATGGCTGGGTACCCAAGCACTTGCTGTTCTGTTACACGTGGCTGGTTCTAAATGTCCCAGAGCACTGCTTAGGATGGGGCCCTGGGGAAATGCAATTAGATATGAGTTCAACTTCTCACAAGAGAAGAACCTCAACCATCAAGATACAAACCCAGAGATGTTCAGAACTTTCCTGTCTGATGTCAACAATACCATGAAGCCTGGATGGATTCACTTTTTTCTTTGGTTTTGGCTCCTCGTCTTTTCCATGCTTCTCCACCCACTTTCAGGAGGCTTTTTTAGTGCTGAAAACAAAAAAGCATTATGTGAAAGTGGGCATCTTGGAGGTAAGGCAAAATGAAATGCCCAACCAGGAGGAAATTTGGAGAAGATCTAGGCAGTGAGGATGATATGGCTTCTAATAACAAGGATCAAGCTCTCTTTTTATTTCAAATTACAAGGTTCTAAGGAATCCGATTACATTGAAGTCCCTCTATAGATTGAAGAAGGTAAAACACAGAAATTACAATCAACTTAAGTTTTTACCAGTATTTTAGTACAAAAGGACTAGAGATTGTGATGACAGGCTTGATTTTAGAAATACCCAAGAAATCTCTGTCTGTCTCTCTCTCTCTCTCTGTCTCTCTCTCTCTCTCTCTCTGTCTCTCTCTCTCTCTCTCTCTCTATCTCTCTCTCTCTCTCTCTCTCTCTCTCTGTATGTGTGTGTGTCATGAGCTTCAATTATACTCAACACATATACTCAATACAACCCCTGTGTTACATTTCATTGACACAGAGATGCAAAAGCCATCATTTTCATGCTTAAGGCATTCCCCTTCTACTTATTTCATTTTCTCTTCGGGTAAACTGTAGTTAAACGTTAACAAGACTGACTTTGACTCTGTTTGTCTCCTACATGGTCATCATGGCTCCTGCTCTAAACATCTACATCCGATGTCTCAGCAACACGAGGTGAGTCTGAATGTGTATATAAAAGGGGATCAGGATGAGAGCAGACACAGACTCTGCTCAAGGAAAGGAAAATCTGTCAGACTAGGCATTTTCTCTCTGTCCTTCAGGAATAAGTACAGAAAGTCAAAGGTTTTTTTAGGTTGGGTGTGGTGGTGCATTCCTATAATCTGTGCACTGGAAAAGCTGAAGCCAGAGGACTGCCATAAACTGGAGGTCAGCCGGTGCTACATTTAAAATAAAAAGAGGTCCTTTTAGCCTATATATTTGCAAAGACTCTGGTATGATAGAAATTAAAAGATCTGAATGATACGTCTTTTTTATTAGTACATGCTTACACTACATAAGGATTACATTTGTTTGGGGAGTTGGTTCATGTACCTATAAATCTCAATTCTTTATTTCTAACCCTCATTTTCTCATATCCCTCTCTCCATCCTTCATCTCTGATCCCTTTCTCATTTGAAAAAGATCTCCCTATTTCCTCGTATCTTTTATTTTTCTATTTACACCTTGGGGTTCTAATATAAGAGAAACTATGAAATATTTAAGCTTATGCATCTGATTTATTTTACATAACAGGGTCTCAAGGTGCATCCATTTTCCTACAAATGACTCCTTTATTCTTCCTTATGGCAGAGTAGTTCTCCACTGCATATAATTACCGTATTTCCTTTACTCATTCATTTGTTTATGGATATAGAGGCATTATCCAAGATTTAGCTATTATGAAATCCACTGCTTTAAGTATGAATACGCATGTATCACTCTAATGTGACATCTCTAACTTTTGAGAAGGTAGAAAGAAAGATCTGGCTCAAATGAAATTTCTAGTTTTAGCTCTGGAAGAAGTGCCATACTGATTTCCATAGCAGACTTACTAGTTTACATTCCCACCAACAATGTATAAGGTTTCCTTTTTCCCTGCAGCCTCACCAGTATTTGCTATTTGATTTCTTCATAGTAGCTACTCTTTCTAGGGTAACACAAAATCTAGGTATTGTGCTAATTTGCATTTCTTTAATGGTATTGATGAACATTTTTTAATGTATTCACTACCCACTTTTTCTTCTTCTTCTGGGAAGTATCTATTCATTTCAATTGCCCTTTTTTTATTGGGTCTTTTATCTTGTAAGGTCTAATTATTTTTGGGTTCTTTATATATTCTAGATGTTAGTCCTCTGTCTTAAAAAAAGCTGGCAAAAATGTTTCCCATCCTGTAGGCAATCTCTTCACTCTGTTGCACGTTTCCTTTGCTGTGCAAAAACTTTTACATTTAATATGATCCCAACTGTTGATTCTTGGCATTACTTTTTGTGCCATTTGTGCTCTGCTCAGAAAGCCCTCACCTATGTCTATGTCTGCAATAGTTCTACCACTTTAACCTTCAGAAAATTAGGTGTTTATTTTTTAATGTTATTTAAAGAAAAAACACAACAGTAAAAGGATACAAGTAATACAGAATTTCAAAAAAATAAACAGTAAGAAATCACTTGTTAATAGATTACATATTGTCATCTTAGAAATAGTTGTTTGAGCTACAAAATTAATCATACAAAGTGGACATTCAAACAGTGAGACTGCAAACAGTTGCGTTCAATGATTCAACAAAACTTAGTAATATGATCATGTATCTTACACATCTAAACACACAGGTGCTTATGTTTTAACAGTTAGATTTTTTATCCATTTTGATTTTAGATTAGTACATATATGGATCCAGAATCAATTTTCTACATGTATAGCACCGATTTCCTCAACACCATGTACTAATGTGTCTATTTTTCCTCCAGTGTATATTTTACCTTTTTGTCAAAGATCAAAGGCTAGAGTTGTTTCTGCTTCCTCTATTCTGTTCCTTAGATCCACATGTCTGTGTGCTAGTACCTTACTGTTTTTATCACTGTAGCTTTGTAATATGTAATCTTATCTTCTTGTAGCCTTTGTATTATTGCTGTTTGTTTTCTTGTTATTTTTAAGAAGCTTTTCATTTCATGCTCCCACCTTACAAATCTGCCCACCAGTTCAGATAATCTATCCTTAGTTTCTTTCAAGCTGTTATGCCAGCTTTCAATAGAGTTTTTAGTTTCCTGGTAATCTCTTTCAACCTGCTTCATGTATTCTATGTTTTCTCTATTTTCTCCATCAAACAATTCTCCCCTTTTTTTCTGTTCTTCCATTCCACCATCTGTTTTTTTCTTGGGTGGTGCTTAGCATTTCTCTAACTATTCTACTTATATCTTGCTTTATTTCGTTAAATACTTCACTTTGTGAACTCATCTATGAGGCTCCTGAGATATCACTTTATGTCTATTGGTGCCGTGTCTGATATTGCATGTTTTCTGTCCTCATTCTCTTTTGCATTTACCTTTCCTGGATCAGTGTTCTCAGGATTGGGGACTGAGGACCCTTTCTTGTTGCTCCCTCTTCCTATACTTTTTGTTCCTTCCATGCAAGCATATAGAGGAGGCCCAGTTTTTTTCCATGCAAGCATATAAAAGAGACCCAGTTTTTTTCTTTGTCGGTTACAGTTTGTTTGAATCCAACAGCTAGGTGCTCCTGCCCACTGCAGTGTATTAGGGAGACACAGACCTGGGCAGCCTCTGCTGGGCCTGCCCCTCCAGGTCAACCTACTAAAGGCTTCACTGCTAGGGTGCATTGCCAGGCACTAGGACCTGGTTTGGGCTAGCCTACTGGGTCTCAGTCAGCAGCATCACCCAGGCCAAGCACTCCCCACCAATCCCACTTGAGAGGGGAATATGTGACTAAAGTCACTGCAGCGTCCTATTCTGGCTAGTCTGCCCAGTCCCAGAATGTCCTCTTTTGGAGCCTCCTAGTCTATAGAAGGGTCCCTGTTCCTCTCACTCACCACAGGTCGATGTAGGGCTCCCCACCAGTCCCGCTCTCAACTCCGTTCACTGATTCCTGCTCTCAGAGCTTTCACGCATTTCTCTCCCTCCTGTGCTGATTGGGACGCAGTGGCACCGGCAAGAAATTCAAATCGCGATTTCCAGAGGCACGGGTTCCAGCTTCCATGCTGAGATATTATCTGTTCCGATTATAGCACTGGGATTGCATTTCTAGTTGGTTTCTCTCAGCTTAGTTCATTCCTGGGTTGGCAGGGTATATGTCCCCTGGCTTAGGAGTGCTCACACCGCACCATTCCTGGATTCTAAGCTGGGTATCTCAGAGAGCCTCCATAGCTGCTGTTATCTGTCTGCCATGTTCTCCCAGAAGTCTGAAATATTATTTTGCAAGACATATCAGTCTGAGTTAGAAGTTGTTGTTTTAGGGCTTGAAACACTTTACATCAAGCTTTCCTAGACTTTAAGGTATGTGTTGAAAACTCTTGCTATACTTCTAATGTTTTTTTTCTTTATAAATTGATTCACTGTTTTTTCTCTAACCACTTTTAAACTGTTCTTTGTGTTGGACTTCTGTAATTTTGGCTATGATGCATCATGAAGAGGTTCTTTTCTGATCCCAACTATTTAAGGTTCTATATGCCTCATTGGTCTGTATACTAAATCCTTTTCCCATATTTGGGAAGTATTCTGTAAACAGGATTTTTATTCCATTTGAGCTGTCTTGTGAATGGGCTTCTGAGTCACTAATTCTAATTAATCTTAGACTAGTCTTAGATTAGTCTTCTTTGCATCATCTAACACAGTGGTGGTGAACCTATGGATACGTATTATTATTTTTTTAAGGCAAAAGATGTTAATGTATGAGTTGCTTTTCTAAATTAAACTCTCAGCATTCAAGCATCAGTGATGATGCTTTGCAATAAATTAGTGGGTTTGGAGTTTGTAGTTTGGACACTCAGTCTTTAAAATGTTCACCATCACTGATCTAGGATCTGTTAGATCCACCCTTTTATTTCCTGTCTTAATGATTTTTCTCATTTCTGAGACACAACTCTATGTGAAACCCTAGGCAGTGGTAACCATACAAACCAAGACATATCTCCTTTCATGTTATAAGTAGGAAAGCAGTCACTCCATTGGTTTCCACTGGATATAAGTAAGGAGGCAGGAACTCAAGCAGACCCTGCACCCAATACAATTACCTGCATATTCAGCCACTCCTGAAAGCCGCACCTGCTGACCCTGACCTCCTAGCATATCCTTCCTGGCCTGAGTGTGAACTACTCAAGGAATTTAATGTCTGGTCCTCACCAGCTTCTCTACATCTGTGTCCTGCGACTGTCTCTCACCCTGCCACTGTGGTAGTGTCTCAAAATCCTGGAGTGAAGCTGTAGTGTACTTGTTTCTTGGGTCAATCCAAATCAGTCTCTTCCCTGATTAAATGCTCTCTGGCAATATGGCAGGTGCTGCAATGGGAGTATTCACCAACTCTGTCCCACCATGAAAGAGTCATACACAGGAAAAAAAAAACTAGAGCACACCTGTGATCCCAGCACTCAGGAGGCTGAGGCAGGAAGATCATTACAAGTCTGACACCAGCCTGAGCTATAAAGTGAATTCAAGGTCAGCTCGAACTGCATAGCATGACCCTGTGTCAAAAAAAAAAAAAAAAAGAAAAAAAGAAAGAAAGAAAAAAGAAAAGGAAAAGGAAAGGAAAAATCCACACTTTTTTTGCTGTTTTTAACACTTATGAGCTTTCCTTGGGCTATAATTGCTGGCTAGGTCTATTAGTTCTCTCTGGGGCTGCCAAATCTCAAAGATTACTTTTTCTCCTGGGATCTTTCCCTCACCCTTGATCAAGTCAATTGATTAGGTTCCTCTGTGGCACTGTGCTAAGGGGAACCAAAATATAAAACTGGCTAAGAGTTAGCAGTTTGATACAGCAAGGGCATAGAATTCACTGGGTAAAACTGTCTGAGAGGGGGTGCCATGGATTCAGTTATTCTCCTGTCATGCTGCTGCGGGTATAACTTGCTCTCGTCTCATTCTCTGAATGGTGTGTGTTAGGGGAACCAGGTGAGATATTCGCTTTCAGTGACATGGGAGTTATATGAAGAGTCAAGAAATGAGACACAGGAATACTGAGAAAAAGTTTGCCTTTGGGTCTTTCTCATTGTCAGGTCCAAGGGAGAAGAGCTACCCTACTGATCTTATCCAATTTCTCTGCATCATTGACCCAGGCTACAACCCAGAAGCATTGTCCCATATCTCAAGCACAGTGAGATTCATGCTCAAGAAACTCTATATTGCCCTCCTGAGATAGTTAGATTTACTCAGGCTGTTAAGCTTTAGTAGCCTGAGCCCATGAGGAAAATAATGTCAATATGGTAGTAAAGAAAACCTGACTCTGTGGTTCTCCTGCACAGAACGCTGCAACTATCCTCCACTAAAGGGACACTGCAAGTTCAATTTTCACAGATACTACTATAACACTTTGACTTTTCTTTGTGAACCCTTCATCTTCTCTGGCTGTGGAGGCAACAGAAACAGCTTTAAGCACAAACATATCTGTGAACAAGTTTGTATGCTTAAAAAGTAAGTCTATTTGTTCCTCATCCTTCCATTAATAACTGAATATTAGAAATTATGATTTTTTGTGAAAAAGCAATGAGAAGCTAAGAAAAATGAGTAAGGAAATAAGAAATTATACCTGATTGGGAATATTCCAGAGACATAAATTTCAGTGTCCTGTGTTGTTTAGTCCAACAACACTTTCAAAACCATGAAAATCAAAACTCAGAGAAGCTCGGTCAGAAAAAGAATGTGGAGAAAGATGTGATGTGCATACCTGCAACCTCATCGCTCTGAGAGGTTGGAGCAAGAGGATTGTGGTGAGTCGAAGGCCAGCCTGTGCAAGTTAGTGACTTAGTAAGACCCTCAGAAACATCTTTTAAAAATAGGCTGAGGTCAGATGTAGTGATACCTGCCCATAATCCTAGCACTCAGGAGGTTGAGGCAACAGGATCACAGTTAGAGGTCACTTCAAACAACACAGGAGTTCAAAGACAGCTACATAGTGAGACCTGTCTCAAAAAAAGGAGAATGGGGTTCCAGAGGTGTGATTTAGTGTGAAGGCCTTAGATATAATCCCCAGTGCTACCAGAAAAAGTGGGGGGAGAAAAGGAGGTGACAATAATGGACTCAGACCCTTTAACTCTCTACCTAGCATCTTACTAGTATCAAGATTGCCTCAGGTCTTTGAAAGTCTATTCAGCAACTATTTCACTGTTTAAAGAAGCTGTGAGAATGTCAGAAAAACAGGAAGACATTGATTATCATTCAGAATTTGTAGTGAGTGGCTAAACAATGACCTTACAATCAAGAGCAGACACATCATTTCATTAATATGTATATACTCAGAGTCTACTACTGTATGCACTTATTAATAGTTTATGGATAGTTCACTGGTAGAGTTTGGGTCCTTAATGATACTAATGACCATAATAATCACAAAAATTATTTATATATTAACAGAGACGAAAAATGAAAAACTAATACAACAGAAGACAGAAACAAAGAAAAGGAATATGAAAAAGCATGCTAAAATTAATCTGAGAAAATAAACTGAACATTTATGAAAACAAAGTTCTAGAAGCCTGTAGGTATTATTCAAAGTCTAGAATCCCTGATCATGCTGTATCAAATAAAATTTTGTTCTAAGCTCAGCGATATAAGTGCCTGCCTGACAAACATGAGATTATGAGTCTGATTCCCAGTACTGGAAGAAGAAAAAAAATTTGTTCTAAGGCCTGACATCATGGGGCCTAATCTATCTAGTGCCCATTCATGCATTCTGAGGATTTCCTTCACTATTATTGTTATGATGCACAGTATTATTTAAACAAGACTGAAGTGCCATTTCTTGGAAGGTCTTTTTTGGGAAGACAGGGAGAGATTGAGACAAGATACCTCTGTTAGTGCAAGCCAAATATTAATTCACCATGTACCCAGACTAACTTCAAACTCTCAATCTGCCTGTTTCAGCCTCTTGAGTATGTAATTACAGGCATATTCCACCATGCCTGACACTGACAGGTCTGTTAGAATTATATTCCAGTCCAAACAATTACTATAAGTAAAATACACTATGGAAACCAAACCGGTGGCAGACCCCTGTAATCCCCTCACTGCAGTGAGTGAGGCAGGAGGATTACCACAAATTGGAGGTCAAATTAGGAAACAAAATAAATTCAAGGCCAGGGTAACTGGATGTGGTGGCACACACCTATAATTCCAATAATTGGGAGGCTGAGGCAGGAGGATTTCTGTGAGTTCAAGGCCAATCTAAGCTACATAGTACATTCAAGGTCAACCTGAACTATAAAATGAGATATATTCTCCAAAAAAAAAAGGCCAGCCTAGACTACAAAGTGAGACAATGAATCAAATCAAAAACATGAACTCTGAAGACAATGAATGGATAAACAAATGTCAGCTGGGCATACTGGCACCTGGTTGTAATCCCAGCACTCAGGAGGCTGAGACAAGAGGATCACCATGAATTTGGAGCCAGCCTGAGCTACATAGTGAGTTCAAAGACAGTCTGAACTACATAATGAGACCTTGTTTCAAAAGAAGCTAAAAAAATAAGTCAATTCAATTCAATTAAACAAAATAGAAGAACCAATGTGGAAATATAAAAACAGGTCTTGGCATATATAACAAAGACAGAATGCAGAGTTTTTATTTGAGACTCTAGACTCTTTGCCTAAGTTACATCTGATCAATAGAGAAGCTAGATGGGTGAAACTCCAATAAATATAACAGAAAAAATAAAAGTAGTTTAAGAGTGATTCTGATTTTTAGTTTCAAGAGCTATGAGGAGTAAGGATCAGGGAAAGCCTTTGGAGGCTCAATGCCTTTTGTCCTTTATCTGTGCACAGAGCAGGACCTGACAGGAGGTAAAATCCTACAATGATCACAAAGACTCTGATCTCTTCCCTATTTGACAATTCTACCTCCTAGGAAACTAAAGAGATCAGGAGAAAACCTCTAATCCACAAACCTGGCCTTCACTGTGCCCATTGGATCACTCTCTCCTTGTCACCTCTACATCCAACACCCTGACACCTCTCTCATCCTGCTGGTCTCTTAGTCAGACTTAATCATGATGTGACCATTTCTGGATCTTGTTGATTCTATCTGCTGGCCCCAGAATAATTGTCCTCAAGTTTCCTTATTTTTTTCAGGCTCCTAATGTAGGACATAAACTTAATTCCACACAATATCCAGGTCCTGATAGCTGTCCCTTATTACTATTTCCCATACCATGATTTTATCTTAGCTTATTGTGAGAATCATGGATTTTGAAAGTGGAAAGTGACCTAAAGGATCATCTATTTTAACCCTGACTTATTACACGTCTTGAAACTGAAGACCCAAAATGTAAAATGACTTCACATGTATCTCAATGTACCTCATGGTTTCACTTAGTACTATGCCCCACAGAGAATCTTTTCTGTCGCAATGCAACAATATTCCCTACTTTTAATTCACTCAGCACATTTATTAAACATCTCTTATGAGCCAAACAACATAATAAAGCATGGGATGATGTGGTGAGCAAAGAAAACCAGGCCTTGTCCTCATGAAATTGACAGTCTGGAGAGGAACAACCATTTCTCTGATAACCACACAAATGTGTAGTGGCAAACTGATTCTTAATCTATAAAAAAAAAACAGGGTGCTCTCAGCGGGTGGAGCAAAGGAATTTAGATTCAGCAAGCACTTTCTAATAATATTTGAGCTCACATCCTGAAGCATGAGCAGACAATAGGGAGATAAATATGCCCATAAGAAGAAATAGTATACGTAAATATTGAGGCAAGATAGAGGATGACATATTCAAAATCTCCATAGGCTAAGGACAAATGGGAGTCAATGGAGTCCCTGTTGCTAAGGCTTTGTGTGTTATGATGCACAAGAATAAAGTACTGCAAGGAGAGTGGGTTGGTACTTTGGCTGTGGTGTTGTTTTGGTTTTTTGCAGTGCTGGAAATCAAACCTATGGCTTTATGCTTGCTGAGCAGGTACAGTACCACTAAGCTACACAGTTAGCCCCAATCATAATATTTTTAGAAGATCATTAAGAGATTTCTGGTTCCTAGGTAAACTATTTCACAGATAAACATAAGGTAATTCAACAAAATATTGAAAGGTAACATTTCTGATGGACTTGATTTGCCCGGGCTGCATTGAGTAAGAGAAATTCTATTAGGCTACTTACAAAATAGTTAATGTGCATCAATACAGAACTTTTTAAATTTTTTTATTATAACATTTTAAAACAGAGGGAGAGGGTCAGAGAGATAGCTTAGTGGCATAAGCATCTGCTTGTTAAGCACAAGGTCCTAAGTTCAATTCTCAGTTAAAAAAAAAAACTAAACAGATTTTAAAAGAGGGAGAAAGTAGCCTACGGGCCACAAGTTTGACATGCTAGTAAGTGATCAAATTTAAGAAGAAAGAGTATGAGATTTAGCTTTGAAAGAATAAAACCACACTAGGAGGGATCTGTAGCTACATGACCTTTCCTGTGTGGACTTTCACTCCTGAATCCAAACTGTATGTGGTATATTTGTCTTTTTGAGACAGGGTCTTACTATGCAGTTCAGTCTCAAACTTGCAACAGTCCTCCTGCCTTAGCCTCCCAAGTGCTAGAACTACAGGTGTCTACCACCAGGCCCAGGCTAAAAAACTAGTCTTGAACCCTGAGGTGTTAGAGGATAATGTTTAGAATGACTTACAGAATAGTGATATATTACAAAATGAAAGGAGGAAAGGAAATCTTCTAAAATTATTACTGACTTCTTCAAATCTCTTATGTACAGATAAAATCTCAAAAATCCAAGCTAAATAACAATAGGAAGATTGAAAATCTCAGCAGAAATTTCAAGTACTGCCCACCAAAGATGAATTTTAGAGTTTCATCCCTGATGCACTAGAGAGATAAATGCCACAGCTTTAAATTGAAACTCTAGGAGAAGCACATTTCAGGATTAAGCATCCTCTCTAGAGCTAGGAGATTATTGAAATATGCCTCCCTAACAATGCATAAAAATCAAACCATCGCCTATTTCATGTGACCCAGCAGTAATTTATTGTCTGCTAGAACAAAACATAATGCTTTACAGTAGCCTCAAACATTAGGCATGGCGGTCCGTAACCTAAGGAAGCACTGTCTCTTTGAGCTTCAGTGTGTGCATCAGCTACAGATATTAATCCCTGCCTGAATGACTCCATCTGATGCTGGGCAAGATACACCTAAATAACAATTTAAAAATGAACAACAGAAAAGATAGGGAACACTTTAAAAAATGGAGAAGCCAGATGTGTTGGTACACACCTGTAATTTCAACTACTGGGAAGGTTTCAGATAGGAGGATTGCAAGTTTGAGGCCAGCCTAGCCAAATTACTAAGACCCTGTCTTAAAATGAAAAATAAAAAAAGTTGGGGAAGTAGTTCAATATAAAGTCCTGTGTTCAAACCCCAGACCTTTAAATAAATAAGTGAGTTATCAACCCACAGAGGCGAAACCTTAAAGTGGGCAAGTAGGAAAGATAAGGAGAGGAACTATGACCAATTCATGCTTATACCTCCAGTGTCCAGAATAACTCTTAAATATTTGTTAACTGAAAGCATGAGAATTTATAAAACTACAGAATAGGGAAGGGATGGCAGTGGGCTTCTGATTGTGCTAATGACACACCCAGGTAACTGTGAAGGGCCTGTAACCACACTGCTGATTCTGCCCTCCACCCAGGAGACCAACAGCAGACCTGCAACCCACCACAGTGATGTCCCTACCCTTCTACCAGGGAGCCAAACTGGGCATGTGAGACACCCAGTGACATAGTAGGACTCGGTTAGGGCACACATGGTGGACAGGTGTGACTAGCAGCCTGGAGAAGTCTGAAGGAATAATAATAATATAAGCCAGTGGGTTGGTTCACATCAGTACCTCTAGGTTAGCCAACCTGGAAAGAATCCAGGGCACCCCAACTAGTCCCACAGGAGGAATTCAGATGACCGGCTTCCTCCCTATACCACATGACCAATGACAGGAACACCAGCCCCACACTAGGACCCTGACAAGAGTGCACACGAGGTGTAGGTAAAAGGAGAAAGTGAAAAGACCAAAATGTGCACCAACAGGCAAAAATGATGAAACAAAACACCAAACTGCAATCTCAGACCTCCAGCCAACCTAGAACACATATAAGAGACAGAAACATAGAAAATACTGGAATGCACACATTTGAAATTTCTGAAAAGATAGGAAGTGAAATAAAGAAATGAACCCATGTAGCTATAAAGGAAATCAGATCAGAAATAATCTTTCTGGTTAAAAAAAAAAAAAAACATGGCATCCGTAATGAAGGAATTGCTCAGCATAGCTGGAGAAGACATAAATAAAAAAAACAGAGGAAAATGACAGAAACTTTGAATAAGCAATATAGAAAAGAAATACAATGCATCAGATAAATTCAAAAAATTATCCAGGAAGTTAAAAATTCCTTTGAAAGTGGGAAAAGTCACTTGAATGAAACTGCAGATAGCCTTTCAGAGTTTGAAGACAAGATCAAGGCTGGTGAAGACAAAAGGAAACATCTCTTGAAAATAACAAAGGACCGTTAAATGACAATTGAACAGCTCCAATATGATGCAAAGAAAAATAATATAATACCATGGGTGTCAATGAAAAAGCAGGAGTCAACACAAATGACATTTTTTAAAAAACTATTTGCAGAGGGGTGGGAATTTAGCTCAGCGGCATAAGTACCTGACTTGCAAGCAGGCAGTTGTGAGTTCGATCCCCAGTACCGATAAAATTGGAAAAAAAAGACCAAAAAAAAAAAAAAAACTATTTGCAGAAGTAATAGCTGAAAATTTCCCAAGCATGGGAACAGAATCTGACATACAGATTAGTGATGCATATAGAACATAAGCAAAATAAATCTACACCCAGACATATAACAATTAAGATACCAGAAATTCAGCACAAAAGCAGAACACTAAAAGCTGCTAGAGAAAAGAAACAGATCACCTATAAAGGAAGCCCATTACATCATGGCTGACTTCTCAACACAAACCCTCAAATCAAGAAGAATGTGGAGTGAAATATTTCAAGCCCTAAAAGAAAAAATTCCAACCCAGATTGATGTACCCTGCAAAAGTATCTTTCAGAATTAATGGATAAATAAGATACTTCCATGACAAACAACAACTGAAGAAATTCATGACCATAAAACAAACCCTATAAAGAGTAGTGAAAGATATTCTAGATAGAAATAAAAATGCCTACAACATCAGAAAGAAACAACCAGCCAGGGCAAGCAATTAGAGGAAAAAACAGGGAACCAACAACAGGAAAATAACATGGCACAGATAAGCCAATAAATACCAGCCATAACCATTAATGTAAATGACCTCAATTTACCAACCAAAAGAAACAGATTGGCAGAATGGATTAAGAAGAAAGATCTGACAATATGCTGTATACAAAAAACACATTTAACTCAAAAAGAAACTCATACGCTTAAAGTCAAAGGATAGAAAATAATATTCCATGCAACAAGAACTCAGAAAAAAGAAAGGATAGCTATCCTGTTTTCAAACACTGTGAACTTCAAACCAAAAGTGATCAAAAGATATTAAGAAGGTCACTACATACTTACTAAGGGAAATATTCAAGAGGAAGAGATAACAATCATAAATATATATGCACCAAACATAGGAGCACCCAACTATATAAAATAAGTGTTAATAGACACAAATAATCAAATAAATAACAACACAATTGTAATGGGGGTGTTTCAGTGCCCCATTGACACAAAGAGATAGATTAACTAAACAAAAAAGCAGCAAAGAAATAATAGAACTTAATCAAACTTGTGATCAAATGGACTTAGCAGATGTTTACAAGTTTTCCACCCAATAAAAGCAGAACACACACTCTTCTCAGCTGCACATGGTACATTCTTTAAAATAGACTATGTACTAGCCCATAGAACAGGCTTAAGTAAGTGCAAAAAGTTTTGAATTATCCCATGCATATTATCTGACAGTAGTGCAATTAATGACAAAAGAAACCACAAAAACTCCATAAACACATGGAAATTAAATAACACTTTCCTAAACAACAGGAACAACACTTTCCTGGATCACAGATGAAATTAAAGAAGAAATTAAACACTATCTATAATCAAATACAAATGTAAATGCAACATACAGGAACCTGTGGAATGTGATGAAAGCAGTCCTGAGGGAAATTTATATGAATTCTCACATCAGGAAAAAAGAACAAGTACAAATAAACAATCTAATGCTGCACTCAAACTACTAGAAAAAGAAGAGCAAATAAAGCCCAAATTCTATAAAAGAAAGAAAATTATAAACATCAGAACAGAAATTAATGCAATTGTAACTAAGAAAACAATACTAAGAATTAATGATTCAAAATATTGGTTCTTTGAAAGAATAAACAAAATTGATAAACCCTAGCCAGCCTCATCAAAAAAAGAAAAGAAAGAAAAAATTCAAATTCATGTGTTAAATGCATTAAAAGGGTGGAATCACTACAGAGTCTATGCAAATTTAAAAGATCATCAATATCTACTTTGAAAATCTATACTTGCATAAGATGAAAAAGTCAGCAAAAAATGGGCAGATTCCTAGAAATGTATGAATTACCAAAGCTGAATCAAGAAGATGCAAAATTTCTTAATAACCCAGTATCAGTTAGTGAAATTGAAACTGTAATTAAAAACTTACCAACAAAGACAAACCAGACCCTGATGAATTCACGGATGAATTCTTTTTTTAATTTTATGTTAAATATAATAAAATCAAGCAAATAAAACAGAATAAAGCCAATCAAAACAAGATAGTGTGGGATTCTGAAAATGGCGGCGGGCTAGGGGATCGAGCGAAGAGTCTCTCCAGAGAATTCAAACTCGAAGCTAAAAAAAGACAGCATGGAGAGGGCCAAACAAATCGATAGCGATTCTTATTAACCAAGACAGTACAGCTGGAGGATTTAAAGTCGTGCTGAGACCTTCAACGCCGACAACGGGAGGCTGCAAATCTCGCGCCCTTAAATCAACAAACAGACTCGTGGACCCAGCACGAAAAGCTGAGTTGCTTTTGGGGACTGCGGGAAATGGAGACCCGGACCGAGACTCCAAGTAGCAGCCAAGTCTGCACCGCTGCACCAGAGCAGACGTACAAAGCTCGGGCGTTTCAAATTTAAACGGTGCACAGATATCTGACCGGTCAGCGCTGTGCTGGGAGCGCACGCTGTGCACCGCCCCGCGCTGTCCTGGGAGTGCGGGAAAAGTGGGCAGCTTGGTGTGAGGCGGTCCCGGAACTTGCACCGGACTCTGGTGAGTACAGAGAACCCCGCGGCTGCTGGGTTTGGCCAGAGAACAGCTGGCCTGCGACCACAGGGAAATCAATAACACAGAGTCTGGTGCAGACATATTAGCCTGGCGGCAGAAACCGCAGCTTGGTGACATCACCAGGTCCCCTTGTAGGGAGGGCTGGTGGAAGACATCTTGAGTCCTGGCAGAGCCTGATTACTTGCTGGCTTCAGCTCCACACAGAGAACTTAGTGGGAGCCATCTTAGTTTTGGGCAGTCTGCTTTTCTGGTGCTCCTGTCACAGAGAGGTTTGGAAGAGAACGGCTGGGACTTGGGCAGAATCCTGTGCCATTACTCAGCTGCTTCTGATTCAAAGAGAACTGGCAGGAGCTACTGGGGCTAAACCAAGCCTCTGCTTGGGGCCCAATAAGCGGATACAAAATAGCCACAACTCAGTGACAACCAGAAAGTACAGCCTAATTTATGAACTAACTGACACAGAGGCTAGAGACTAGACTGTACTGCCCCTGCATCCCAGCCTACCCCAGATAACAGCAAATTGGGGAGGACAGCAAAAACTCAAGCCAGCACGCTTCTGAGAGGCCCTAAGCAATTCGGAGAGGGCCAGAGAACTCCAGGACAGTCTGAAAGAAACCAGAAACATGACAAGAGATAAAAATAAAAAAAAATCTCCAGCTGTTCAACAGGAGAAAATAAACCCAAGAGAACTAAACACTGAAGAGAACAAATACAGTAACCATCCTCTACTCGACACAGCATCAGCCGAAATTAAAAAGTACTTACATGATCTCATAGAGGAATTTAAAGATGTACTCTTGATCCAAGTGAGGCAAGATATAAAGAGATTAAAGAAATGACAAGCCCCGCCCAAGAGAACACAGATGGAAGAACTGAGGAATTCAGAAAAGAAAGAGAAGCATCTGAAGAAGAATTTAAGCATAACTTAGAATACATGAAACAGATCCAAAGAGAATATCAGGAAACTAAAAACTCCATTGAATATTGGCAAAATGCCTTGACAGAAACTAAAGACAACCTTCTGAAACTTGAAGAGAGATTTAGGGCTTATGAACGTGAAAGAAAAAGCCCCTTAAAAATAACAAGGAACCAGAAAGAAGCAATTCTAAAACTGGAAGATGATAAAAAGATACATAACCTAAGAATAAAGAATGTGAGTGAGGAAGCAGGAACATCCAAAAATAAAATACAAAAAATATTCACAGATATAGTAAAGCAAAATTTCCCACATATAGCAAAAAGAAATGATATCCAGATAAAAGAAGCATACAGAACGCCAGCTACCTACAACCAAAACAGATCTACGCCTAGGCATATAATAATCGAGATCCCAGAAATCCACCAAAAAAACAGAATATTAAAATCAGCCAGAGAAAAGAAGCAGGTTACCTATAATGGGAAATCTATCAAAATAACAGCAGACTTATCAACACAAACTCTTAAGTCAAGAAGGGAGTGGGGAGAAATATTCCAAGTCCTGAAGGAAAAAAATATGCAACCGAAGTTCATATATCCGTCAAAACTCTCTCTAAAAATTAATGAAGAAATAAGATACTTTCAAGACAAGGAGGAACTGTGGGAGTTCGTGGCCACCAATCCAACCCTACAGAGAGCGCTGAAGGACATTACAGAGAAAGAGAGGAAGAGAAATCAGGATTACAGCTACAGTGGCAGAGAGGCCTCAGTGAACGGGGCAGACAATGGAATGAGGGAATAAGGTGGACAAAATATAGCAGAAAAGTGGAGTAGCAGACATGAGGCAGAGACGGTAAGCTAGTCTTTAGTAGAGACAGCTCTGAAACTATATTTAAAAAAAAAAGCAGAGGTCATTGCTAATGGTGTATAACGATTTAAAAGACACAGTAGTCCTAGGGCCATATTTAGATTGAATTAAATTTGTTCTGGTCTGTCCACTCATGTCAGATTTGAGGACACAGACCTCTAGAACCAAAAATAGCAGGTTATACCATGGTAACTATCCTTACTTTCCTATTGACTTAGGCTGAAATCCTGTATTACTTACATTGTCTTACTATGACTGATCTTAATTGTATCTGAATCATAAGACTATTGGTTGGCCTTGACTGATCCTATTTGAAATCGGTATGCGTGTTAGAATCAACCCTAAAAGTAGAGGAAACTACTCTGAGCATGACAAGATGTAAAGGATATCCATACTGGTATGAATCAGTAACAGCTCTCAAATACTACAATGCAGTCAAAGATAAGTTTTTATAAAAATAGGTGTTAGTATGTTTAACTATAATAAGCCAGTGTTGTGGACAAATCTATTGAAAATAACAAGAGAAAACATAGTAGCTACGGAAGATCATTTATATTATAGTTTTATAAGTCTTATCCATTGCATGTTTTTCTAGGAAATTGTTTCGCTGTCTTGTTATGACTTGGTTTTCCCTATAATACAGAGAGGATAGGAACAAATACTCTGAGGAAGAGACCTGAAAAACCCGAGGCTTATTTTGTAGCATTATAATATAAATTCTAGCAATCTATTGCTTGCTGATTAGAATGACATTGGACTGGTTTCTTCAGCTCAACTTCAGCATATGCAGAGATGGGGACGGCTATCACAAAGAGAATGAGAGATGCGATGGTAGTTGCTATTGTCTTCCCTAATTTGGAACTTGAGGACCTAAAAAGACTCCATCATCCTGTAATGATTTGATTAGTTCTATAATATGCAATAAGTATATAAAGTGAGTGAAGTTAGGGACAACTATTTGTAAGAAGCTAGAGACAGTTAGATAAGGTAGATCTCCAGTGGACTTGCTTTGAAATCTGTATTTCTTTAAATTGTTTTTTATTTTTTATTTTTTTTAAATGTTCTGTTCTGTTTTGATATGGTTAACCTTACCCTCTTAGAGATGTAAAACAAATAGGTGGGACTGATAATCATATTACGGAGCTTTTGTTCGACCATAGAGCAGAATGGTTTGTAGGGTCACTTTTTTGAATGTCATTCTAAATACTTTAATTCTATAACCTGAACAGCCATTTCGAAGATGACAATTTGTAACTTATCAACTGGCAATTTCTTACCTTTTGTTTGTCTGTAATTTAGTATTATTTCTACCCTTTTTTTTTATCTCCATGTATTTTTTTTTTCGTTTCCTTTTCTTCAAATAAAAAATAAAAAAAAATAAAAAATAAAAAAACAAGATAGTGTGACACAAGATTTTAAAACCAGATAATAGGAAATCAGCAATCATTACCATAATGCCTCTTGTTGTCTTCAAAATAGCTGCAGATACCTTCAGACATAGTAAACTCAAACAAAACAGAACAGAATAGAACCAATAAAAACAAAACAATGAATGCAATAAAAGACTTCAAAACAAGATAATAGTAAATAATCCAAAGTGGCTACCATAATACACCTTGTTATCTCCAAAACAGCTTCCCATGCAATCAGATATAATAAAGTCAAACAAGGCAAAACAGACTAAAATCCAACCAACCAAAAACAATGAGAATGATACAGGATTTTGAACAAGACAATAGAGCATTAACAGTGGCTACCACCTTCAGGAGATCCTCATATATTCTACACTGCATATTGTTATCCTCTAAATAGATAGGAAGACTATGAGCTTTAAGTCTGAAAAGTCAGTGAAACACTAAACACTACAAGCATTAAGTATATTTTTCTTCTCTTTTTTTTTTTTTGTTTGTTTTTTGTTTGTTTTTTATTGGCACCAGGGATCAAACTCATGACCACACACTTGCAAGGCAGGTGCTTATGCTGCTGAGCTAAATCCCCAGCCCTTTTTTTTGTTTGTTTGTTTTTGTTTTGTTTGTTTGTTTTTTATCGGTACCAGGGATGAACTCAGGACTGCCTGCTTGCAAGGCAGGCGCTTATGCCGCTGAGCCAAATCCCCAGCCCCAAGTATATTTTTCCTCATTAGCTATTATCACAGCCTGTGTTTCTCCAGATCAGCCAATCACTTCTAGCAGGGGAGGGAATGTTGGTTCTTCTTGTCTCCCTGCCCATGAACCGAAAGGGGCTAACATCTGGCTCTCCCCCCAGTCACCCCACTCATGGTGCTCCACAACTGAATTCTACAAGAAATTTAGATTTATTACCAATACTCCTCAAACTCTTTAATGAAATTGAAAAGAATACAATTCTCCCTAATTCACTCCTAGAGGCAAGTATTATTCTGAAACCAAAACCAAAAAGACTCAACCAAAAAAGAGAACTATAGGCCAATATCTCTAATGAACATAAATTCAAAAATCCTCAATAAAATACTAGCAAAAGAATGCAGCAAATCATCAAGAATATTATATACCATGACCAAGTGCGATTAATCCCAGGAATGTAGAGATAATTCAACATATGCAAATCAATAAAAATAATGCATCATATTAACAAAGTCAAAGACAAAAAAGTCACATGATTATCTCAATAGATGCAGAAAAAAACTTTTGATAAATTCCAACACTCATTCATAAAAGCCCTACAGAAAATCAGAATAGATTATCTTTACCTCAATCTGATAAAAAGTCATCTATGACAAACCTACAGTCAGCATCATACTAAATGGACAAAAATGGAAAGTTTTCACTCTAAAACCATGAACAAGAAAAAGATGCCCACTATCACCACTTCTGTTCAATAAAGTTCTGGAAATATTAGCCAGAGCAATTAAACAAGAAAGAGATATAAAAGGAAATAGGATAGAAAATAAGAAGTTAAATTATCTTTATTTGCAGATGACATGATACCTATAGAAGACCCCAAAAACTTCTAGATTTAATAACCAAATTCAATAGTGTAGCTGGATACAATGTCAACACTCAAAAATCAGTAATATTCCTATACACAAGCAATAAACTCACAGAGGGAGAAATTAGGGAAACAATACCTTTCACTACAGCATCCAAAAAATGAAATACTTAGGAATCAATCTAATGAAGAAAGTAAAACATCTACATATTAAAAATTACAGTTGTCTGAAAAAGATCAAAGAGGATCTCAGAAAATTGAAAGATATTCCCTACTCATGGATAGGAAAATCCAACATTGTGAAAATGGCCATACTTTCAATACTGTTATATAGATTTAGTGCAATTCTGATCAAAATATCACTAGCATACCTCACAGATCTAGAAAAAACATTCCTAAAACTCCTCTGGAAACAAAAGAAACCTAGAAGAACAAAAATGATCCTGGACAACAAAAGCAAAGCAAGAGGCATCACAATCCCAGGCTTAAAATTATACTACAAAGCTACTATAATAAAATCAGCATGGTATTAGCAAAAAAAAAAAAAAAACCCCAGACCTCAATGAAACAGAATAGAAGATGCAGACACAAATACAAACACAGTAAGCCACCTTATCTACAACAAAGGGGCAAACATGTTCAGGGGAAGACAGACAGTCTCTCTAATACATAGTGCTGGAAAAACTTGCTTTCCACAGGCTGAAGACTTAAGCTAGATCCATGTCTATCACATGCACTAAACTAAAGTCAAAGTGGATCAGAGATCTAAATATCAAAACAGAAACACCAAATCTACTGAAAGACAAAGTCCTTAGAAATCTCAAAGACATAGGGCTAGGTAGAGAGTTCATGAACAAAAACCAAACTGTTAAGGAAGTACTTCAAAGAATCAGCAACTGGGATCTCATCTTATTAAAAAGTTTCTGCAGATCAAAAGAGATCACCAACAGTGAGAAAAAACAGTTAGAATCATTGCCATAGAATGGGAAAAAAATTTTGTCAACTATCCTTCAAACAAAAGACTTCTATCTAAAATGTATAAAAATTGAAAAAAATCAGGGTCCCTCAAATTCAAAGAACCATTTACAAAATTGGGCAACTGAGATAAATACACAATTAATAGAAGAAGAAATACAAATGTCAAATAAATATACGAAAAAAATTTTCAGTACCACTGGTCATTTTAAAAATGCAAATTAAAACAACACTGAGATTCCATCTCACTCCAGAAAAAATAACCACAATCAAGAAATCAATCAATAACAAATGCAGGAGGGACCGTGAGGAAAAAGAACCCTTCTCCATAGCTGTGGAGAGTATGGACTTCTGCAACCACTTCGGAAAGCACTATGGAAATTCCTCAAAAAACTAGGATTAGAGTTCCCATTCAACCGATCTACTTCCCTTCTAAGTATTTTCCCAGAAGAATTGAAAACATCATACCACAGCAATATATGTGCACCTATGTTTATAGCAGCACAATTTGTAATAGCCATCTTGGAAACAACCCAAATATCAAACAACTGGGGAATGGATAAAAGAGATATGGTATTTTTATACAGTGGAGTACTACTCAGCCATAAAGATAAACTCTAAGCTTTCATAAGTAGATGCAACTTAAGATCACACTGATAAGTGAAATAAATTGGACCTGCATGTGTAAATACCATATTGTCTCCCTGGTATAAGAAACTGAAAGAGTAAATAAGAGCCAAAATCTACAATATATATTATGAAAGGTAAGAAACTGTTCAAAGGGAACCCTGGGAGGAGGGAAAAGAGGAAAGAAGGAAGGGAAAACAAAAATATATAAATCTATATAAATATATACAAGATAACTAATTGTACTACTAATTCTATGAGTTCATAGAAAAAAGTGTTTATACTGTTTGATCAATTTTTCAAGCCTATATCTGGCAATGTGAGCATCTCTTCTGAAGATATGCAATATAACAACCATTGTTATACTCCTGACATCATGTTTTGAAATCTTATATTGCTATTGTTTTGGGTTTTATTGTTGGTTGGTTGGGTGGGTGGGTGTTTGTTTGGGTTTTTGTTGTTGTTCTTGTTTTTTATGTGTTTTTTCTCTTTAAAATTAACAAAAATCAAACAATTTTTTAAAAATACAGAGTAGCCTAGTAAGATTTCTCAGAGTACATCCTAGAGAAACAGGAAAATGTTAGAGTTTTAATCTGGAGTGTTCTCCAAAGTTCACATGTTAAAAGCAGAGTCACACAGCCAACGACAGGGAGATACTGAAAACTGTTTAAGTGGAATCTAGTAGAAGGAAATTGAGATACGCCCTTGAAGAATATATTGGCACCCTAACCCCTTCCTCTTTCTCTCTCACTTCCTGTCTGTCATGTGAGAAGCTCTGCTCCATCCTATGTTCCCCGCCATGATGCTCTGCCTTGCCAAAGATCAAAATGACAGGACCAAGCAACTACAGACTCAAAACTTCTGAAACCATGAGCCCAAATAAATCTTTCCTTCCTTTAAGATATTTACCTCAGGCTTTTTTTGCAGTGATAAAAAAATAATGACTATCCGAGAAGATTCAAAGCCCAATAGAAATTTAAATATTTTAAATATTTCTGTGTGCAAGGTACTAGGTAAGTGTTGAAAAGTCACAAATATTTAAAAACTGGATAAAACATGGAAAGAAACATTTTATATAGACTTTTGAGAGTGTTTGGTCCACCAACACGGAAGAGAGAGAGAAAACAAGGACAGAGAAAGAAAGAAAAGAGGCCTTTACTGCAGGACCGGGAGGGCTACCAAAGAGACACAGCACCCTCTGAAGGAACAAAGGAAAAAATCAGAAGCTTTATTTGGAACGAACATGGGTACAGTAAAAGGAGCGCGGAATGACATATTGATAGCTGATTGCAGGAGTGTTGGCTCCCCCGCAAAGAGCATCAGGTTCAACTTTTGGGTTTGCAATAATGAGAAAGTCAACGCTGAAGGGAGGAGCTGTTCAGTACCATGTTAACTAGCACATAGGAAATTTCAACCCATCAGAGAGTCCATGTATTGATTTTCTAAAAAGAACTTTTGGATCGCATGCAACAAAAGCCTGAGAGCAGGAGTAACTACCAATCCGAAAATTGATCAGAAAAGGTAAAGAAGTTCATTAACTTCTGTGAATAATTCAACATGAATGGATAACAATTGTAAACATACATGTACCGATACTGGCACACCCAACTTCATAAAGTAAACACTACTGAGCATAAAGGTTAGATACACATCAACACAATCATAGAGTAGGAATCTCAATACCACACTATCACAAGTAAGCACATCAACTAGACAAAAATATTCAATGAAGAAATATCAGAGTTGCCCAGAGGGAATGAGTGTGGAAACCAGCACAGCCTCCCAAAATAACCTCCTTACCTCCAAGGAGTTTAGGGAATGAAGCAAAGTGCTGGGGGTAATTGTCCAGAAAATCTAAATAGGATTTAAAAGAGGTGGCCTGGGGATCCAAAGACCCTGAAACTCGCTAGAACCATGTTTACCCTTCGCCAGCTTCACACCTATGGATTCAATGCCCTGGCTGAGTCCACTTTGCATTTTGTTTCCCATTGGAATGGGGCAGCAGAAGACTCCACAAAGAAAGCAACCCAGCTGTGGACAAGACCAACACCAAGAGAGAAAAGAGGATCCTGGCGGGGTTCGCAGCTCCAGGGAGAAAGAATAGATCATGTCAGCAGGACCAGCCCTCAAGAAAGGTCATGGTTATTGTGAACTGTAAAAACAGCATGACACCTTCCACAAGGCAGCTTGGTGTTAGAGAAGAAATCCAGCACAGTGTCTGCCATATTTGAGTGATTACCCAAGAGCCAAAATGATGGACCACGTTAGCAAAGAAGCAGAGTCCATGAAAAAGTACAAAACAGAAACCCAGAGGATTAAAAGCCCTATTGAAAGTATGGGCAGCAGTAGTGAAAAATATGAGGACAGAGTATTAGAATTACAAGAAAGGACTAATGTTGACGACCAGTTACTCAGAGATAGCTTAAATACCAAGAGTACATGCGAAATGGGTTCAACAGCTCCTATACATCAAAGAAAACTAATCTTAAGATTAATTAGAATTAGAGAAATATCAGGAAATAACACAAATAGCAATAAAAATTAACAAATAATAGCAGAAAATTTCCTAAGTATGGGGAAAGAATTTTACATACAGCTAAGTGATGCATCTACAACCCCAAATAGCCAGAATTAGAGATCTTTCCTATGACAAATCATAGCCAAAATCTCAGAGGTCCAACACAGGGACAGGATTTAAAAGCTATTAGAGAAAAGCAAAGAATTACTTATAAAGGTGAGCCCATTATAATTAGCAGTCTTCCCAACACAAACCTTAAAGTCCAGGAGAGCTTAGAGTACAGTGTTTCAAGACCAGCAAACTAGCACTCCAAAAAGTTCTCAAAAATGTCTTAGAGCCAGGAACAGTGGCACACGTCTGTAAACCCAGCACTCAGTAGGTGAGGCAGGAGGATTGTTGAAAGTTGGGCTGGGGATATAGCTCAGTGGTACAAACATCTGTCTGACAAAAACAAGGTCCTCAGTTCAATTCCTGGTACCAAAAAAACTTTCAGAAAGTAATAAAAGACTCCAAAATACAACAATAGAAAATTGAAGCAGCCATGGCTCAAGTGAGTGGCAGGCAAGCCAGGAAGAGAACCAGTCAGATCTCCCAAGATCCGGCCATGTTGGAACTTTGGGCACTGAGCAAGAAAGCAACCTACCCGCCTTTCTGGCAAGCAGCTGTGGCTTGTGCAAGCAGTGGGCGAGCCAGGAACCCTATCAGTCAACACCTCCCATGAGCCTACCAGTGCAGGGGCTGAGAATCAAACTTCCCAACCTCCTCCCCGACCCAACATTAGCAACTGGGAGCCAGAGGTCTGAGCATCTCTTGAGAGGTGACCAAATGCATATAGCAAATATGGGGGATTTCCTCCTATCATCTCTTTGAAGGCAAATATTGTTATCACTGTTTTGCTTTGTTCTGATTAATTGTTTTGCTCTATTTAACATTCTGTTTTGATAAGGCTTTATAACATTCTGTTTTTGGTTTGATTTTGCTATACCTGACTGAATGGACAACTATTGTGAAGATAACAAGATATACTATTGTACCTATTACTGTTATCCTGGTATCCTGCTGTGAAATTCTATACCAATTTCACTGCATTGTCTTTGACTGGCTTTGTTTTGTCTTGTTCTGTTGTATTTTATTACTTCAAAATAAAAAAATTGAAAAAAGACAATAGGAAATCAACAATGGCCACCATAATGTCTCTTGTTATCTTCAAAATAGCTGCCCATACCATCAGACATAATAAAATCAAACAAAATAAAACAAAACAATGTAAATGATACAGGTGGTCATGAATTTCTTAAAGTGCCCTTTGTCATGGAAATATATTATTTCTGCATCAGTTTTGAATGACAGTTTTTCAGGAAATATAAGTCTGGGTTGGAACTTGTTTGCTGTGAGGTCTTGAAAGACTCTTACTGTTTTGCTGTTTTGTTTTGATTGGTTTTATTCTGCTTTATTTTGTTTGGTTTTATTCTCTTTAAAATAAAAAATTAAGAGCCGGGTGTGGTGGCTCACACCTGTAATCCCAGTTCTTGGGAGGCTGAGGCAGGAGGAGCACTGTGAGTTCGAGACCAGCATAGTCTACAAAGTGAGCTCAAGGCCAGCCTCAACTACACGGCAAGACCCTGTCTCAAAAAGACAATAAATAAATAAAATAAAAAATTAAATTTAAATTTTTTTAAAAACTCTCGGTTGAAGAACACAACTTAGATGTAGAAGATATATTTAGCATGCCCAAGGCTCTGGGTTCAATCCCCAAAACCACAAAAACAAAACAAAACAAAGCCAAAAATGAAATTTTCTTGAAAGAAAAAATAGCTTTAAGAAAAACTCCACAGATAAATAAATTTTTTATGGAAAATGAGGTAATATAGTAGCCATTGTTCATTTTTTGTTATTTGGTTCTGAGTGCCCTGTAATACTTTCATTCTCTTGAATGATTTTATACTATTTTGTTATGTTTGATACTATTGTATGTAAAGGTGTGCTCAACTATTTCAAAGAAAGAGACATTATGGTAGCTACTATTATATCAGGTTGTCTTGTGGTGAAGTACTGTGTTGTTTACATTATTCTGATCTACTTTGTTCTGTCCTCTTTTGTCTTAATGTCTTTAAATAAAAAATTTTAACAAAAATGCTCAGTAGTACATTGAATACAAAAAACACACAATCCAAAAATAAATTCACACACTAAAAAATCAAAAGATGGATAATGACATTTCACAGAGCAGAACCTGAAGTAAATATCTATTTTTCAGATGAAGTGAACTTCAAGCCAAAATGGATCAGAATAAGCAAAGAAGGGAACTAAATATTCTTTCAGGTAACAATTCAACAACAAGACATAACAATCAGAAACATACAGTGTATGCATCAAACTTAGATGCACTCAACTTTATAAAATGAGACCACCAAATATAAAAGGTCAGATAAATGTCAACACAGTTACACTGGCAAATCTAAATATCCATGTTACATAGATCACCTAGGCAAAATATCAACGAAGAAATATCAGGATTAAACCAAAACTTTTGAACAAATTGATTTAATAAATATTTCCTGATGGTTCCACTTATCAGAAACCACATTCTTCTCAGCAGTACATGGATCTTTCTCCAAAATTGATCAAATAGTCCCTAAAGATGCTTAAATAAATACAAAAGAATATACCTCATGCTTATCATAATGCAATAACAAATCAACAGCAACAGAAATTCTGACATGATGAATAAGTAATACTTTCTTGAGTCACAGAAGAAATGAAAGCAAAAAATTACTTACTAATATCAAACAATGATGCCAGGACTGCCAGTTATAGTGGCACACATCTATAATTCCAGCACTCAGAAGGCCGAGGCAGGAGGATCACCATGTGTCCAAGGCCAGTCTGAGCTATATAGTGAGTCCAGGCCAGCCTGAACTACTTAGTAAGAAGCTGTCTCAAAATAATAATAATAATAATGCAATTACAGCAAACAATGAAAGCAGGAAAGTTCATAGCCATGAATATGCCATCAGAAAAAAAAGTGAACCCAAATAAATAAACTAGCAATGTACCTCACAGTTCTTAGAAAAACAAAAACAGTCCAAATCCAAAGCTAGTATAAGGAAGATCATAGCAGAAATTAATGAATTTAAGACTAAAAAAGAGTCATGACTCAAACAATTGGTTCTTTGAAACAAGAAACAAAACAGACAAACCTGTAGCTAATCTTATAAAGAAAAGGAAATAAGATTAAAATCAATGCAATTAAAAGGCAAAACCACAATGGACACCTGCAGTCCAATAAACTGGAGAATCTAAAAGCAGTGGATAGATTCCTAAATGGCATGAATTACCAAGATCAAATCAAAAGGCATCAAACTCTGGATAAGCAGGGCGTGGCAATACATGCCTGTAACCGTATCACTCACGAGGTCGAGACAGTTGTGACCACTGCAAGTTTGAGACATCCTGGGTTACACAGTAAGTTCAAGGCCATCCCAGGCTGCATAGCAAGATCCTGTCTCAAAACAAATAATCAAGCAACCAAAAGGCATCTGCATAATCCAATAACAGGCAATGCAACTGAAGCAATAATTTTAAAAAACTAACAAGAAAATTCCAAGACCCAATGGATTCAGAGCTGAATTTTACAAGAATTTCAGTCAAGATCTAATGCCAGGGCCAGGGCTATAGCTCAGTGCAGCACCTGCCTGGCAAGCACAGGTCCTACGTTCAGTTCCTGATACAAAAAAAAATCTAATATTAATACTCCAAACTAGCCAACAAAATAGAAAAGTAAAACAGTACTCCCAAAGTCATTCCTGGTGGCTAGAATTACCATGATTCCAAAACCAGAAAAAGATCCAACTGAAAAAAGGAACTGCAGGGCCAGGGATTTAGCTCAGCAGCATAAGCACTTGCCTGGCAAGCATGTGGTCATGAGTGCGATCACTGGTACCAAAAAAAAAAAAAAAAAAAAAATAGAACTACAGGGGAATCTCTTTACAGGGGACATAGACACAAATATCTTTAAAAAGATCGTATATCATGACCAAGTAGGCTTCATCCCAGTTAGGGATGCAAGGATATTTCAAACACAAATCAATTAATGTAATTTTATCACATGAACAAAATCAAGGGAAAAAAATCACATGGTCATCTCTACAGATGTAAAAAAAAGGCCTTTGATAAACTCCATTCATGATTTAAAAACACCTGAAGAAAATAAGTATAAAAGAATCTTATCTCTATCTGATAAAAATAATTTATGACAAACAATGTCAACATGAATTAACTGAGGAGGGGATGGAAAGCTTTCCCTCCAAGATCAGGAACGTTTTTCCTCCAAGATCAGGAACAAGACAAGATTTCTACTCTCACTATTCCTGTTCAATATAGTACTCTGAATATTAGCCAGAGCAATCAGACAAGTGAAAAAATAAAAGAGATGTGTATAAGAAAAAAGAATTCAATTTACCATTATTTGCAATACACATGATCTTCTACATGGAAGACAAAAAAGTGACCAAGCCAAGCGTAGTGGCTCCCTCCTGGAATCCCAGCACTCACGAGGCTGAGGCAGGAGGATCATTGTGAGTTTGAGACTAGCCTGGGCAACAAGTGAGCTCAAGGCCAGCCTAAACTGCATAGCGAGACCCTGTCTCAAAAAGACAAAAAAAAAAAAAAAGTGACCAAGACTTTTAGAACTAATAAACAGATTCAGTGGAGTAGCATGATACAAAAGCAATGCACAAAAATCAGTAGTGTTCCTGTAGTTCAATAATTAACTCAGAAAAAAATAAATTAGGAAAAAAAACCATTCACAGTAGCATCAAAAAAAAAAAACCCACTTAAGAGCTAACCTAACCAAGTGTCAATTTGAGGAGGAAATACTCAGCTGGTTGGTTTAGCAGAGTCTTGAGTGTGACTTACTGAAGACACAAGATCCACCCTGGGTGTGAGTAGCACCAACCCATGTTCCTGTAGCTTGGAAGGAATAAAAAGGGAGTCTCACCTCTGTGCCGTTGGAGGGCTCCAGTCTTCACCATTGCCCTGGATGTTTATTTCCTCGCTTGCAGAACAGACGCTTCAGCTTTGCAGCTCAATGTCTTCAGCCTTGCAATACAAACTCTTCAGCTTTCCAGTGTGGACCCTTTGCTTCCCCATACAGACTCCCCCGGAACTCTACAGTGAGCCCTAGGTCTCCAGTTTTGACTGAATCCTTCAGATCTCCAATGCACTGAAGGCCCTTTTGCATACCTCCACACTTGATCCGCAGATAGCCATTGTAAGCTTGCATATACATAATTACTAAATCTGTCCCTCTGGTGAGTACTGACTGATACACCAAGGAAATGAAAGACCTCTACATCCAAAACTACAGTACCCTGAAAAAGGAGATTAAGAAGGATATCAGAAAATAAATGACATCTCCTCCTCCTGGACAGGTAGAACAAATACAGTCAAAAGGACCATATTTCCAAAACTTCTACACAGATTTAATGTAGTCCCAAAGTTAATCGCATTCCTCACAGAACTAAAGAGAACAATCCTAGAATTAAAAAACAAACAAATAAATAAATAAAATTTATGTGGATCCAGAAGAGACCCAGAAAAGCAAAAACAACCAAGTGCAACAAGAGCAAAGCAGGACGCATTACAATCCTGGTGTATATGACCAAGGTACGGTGACAAGAAATAAAACAGCTTGTTACTGGCACAATAACAGAAATGTGAGTCAATGGAACAGAATAGAGGGCTCTCTTATCTTGAACAAAGGGGCCAAAAGCATACATAGGATAAAAGGTACTGGGAAGCTGGTTATCCACATGCTGAAGACTAAATATGGACTAATATATGTTGCCGTGTACTACAATAAAATCAAAATGAACCAAAATTCTAAATATTAAAACAGAAACAATCTGCTGGAAGATAAAATAGGTAAAACTCTCACCAACATTGATGTGGGCAAGGATTTGTTGAACAGAAACCCAATCATAAAAGTAATAACAGTAAGAATCAACCAGGAAGGATCTCACAGGAAAATTAAAACCTACAGAGAAATTAGAGACAGAATACAATGCAGAGAAGGAAAGGGGCCATGTGTACTTTCTCCCTGGCTCCTGGCTTGTGGCATATGGGGGAAAGAATCCACATCTACAGAAACAAAGTGAAATCCGGAGACTCCCACAGGTGCTGTGAACTGCAGGGAGAGTGTGTGATCCTGCCTGCATGTGAGTCCTTTGCCAGCCAACTGCTATTGAGTGACTACAGTCCAAGCCCCCATCATGTCCCTAGAGAGAATGCTTAGCCACATGCCAGGTTGGTGGTTGGAACCTAAGACTCACAGCAGCTGAGGACAGCTTCGCTTCAGGTCTCCCAGTGTTATGTTCCCACAGTGAGTGAGTGAGACAGCCCTGAGCTTCAGCTGGTTTCACCTGTGGTCACAGAGCCAAGGTCAGGATGGAAAGAGATACCCTGAGGGGCTTGAGCTAAGAACAGAGGCTTCACCTCAATGGCCAGAGGCCAGGCCCAGGCTGATTTGAAAGTCGCAAAATTGGCCCTTGCCCCAATCCAATTGCCTGCTGGTGTTTGGGCCCAGCATGGATCTAGTGTCTTACTGCCTCTTTATCTGCCAACATGAGTAGGGACACATCTTGACTTGCACACTGCCCCCAAAATTGTAGATCGTAGAAGAAAACCACACATTCAAAAATCACAGAGAAGGAGTTACACATGGTGGGGCACACCTATAATTCAGGAGGCTGAGGCAGGAGGATTGCTTAAGTTTGAAGCCATCCTGGACCACATAGTGAATTCAAGGCCAGCCTGAATTACATAGTGAGACCCCATCTCCAAAAAAATTAATTAATTAATGTTACAGAGGAAATGTTTGTGATAGTGTGTGCTGTTTTTTGGATGGGAGGAGGTTACAAATAGCCAATAAATACACAAAAAAATGTTCAAATACTTCTGGCCTTTAAACAAACACAAATCAAAACAACAATGAGATTCCATCTTACTCCAGAAAGAATGGCTATCATCAAGAACTCAAAAAGCAACAAAAGCTGGTGAGGCTTTAGCAAGAAAAAGGAACACTTCTACATTGCTGGTGGGAATATAAACTAGTACAAGCATTCTGGAAATCAGTATGGAGATTCCTCAAAAAGTCACAAATAAACTGGGTATGGTGGCTCACATCTGTAATTCCAGCACTCAGGAGGCTGAGGCAGGATGATCGTTGCAAGTTCAAGACCAGCCTGGGCTACAAAGTGAGCCCAAAGTTAGCCCCGACTGCATAGTGAGATCCTGTCTCAAAAAGACAAAAAAAAAATTAAAAATAGAAACTCCATTCAACCCAGCTATTCTCCTTCTAGGTATTTTCCCTAAATAGTTAAAGACATCATATTCTAGTGATATATGCACACCAATATATGTAACAGTACAACTTATACTAGCTAAATGTTGGAAATGGCCTACGTATTCACCAATAGATGAATATATAAAGGAAGTGGGATGTTATAGACAATGAAGTACTAGTCAACTGTCAAGGAGGATAAATTTGAATTGTTTATAGGAAAATGGATAAACCTTGAAACCACAATTTTTTTAAAGAGCATAAAACCAAACAAAATAAAGCAGAATAAAGTCAATCAAAACAAAACAGTGAAAGTGATATAGCACTTCAAAACAAGCTGATAGGAAATCAACAATGGCTACTATAATGCCTTTTGTTATCTTCAAAATAGCTGTCCATACCATCAGACATAATAAAATCAGAACAGGATAAAATAATCAAAACAAAACAATGAATGTGATACAGGACTTCAAAACAAGACAATAGGAAATCAATAATGGCTACGATAATACATCTTGTTATCTTCAAAATAGCTGTCCATGCCATCAGATATAATAAAACCAAAGGAAAAAAACAATGAAAATAATGCAGGACTTTAAGACAAGATAAGAAGGAACTAACAATGGTTACCACTTTCAGAAGGAAACCCCTCGTAGTTGCTATATTGCATATTGCTATCCTCTAGACAGAGGCTCAGACTTCTGGCTTTAAGCCTACAAAGTCAATCAGACAGTACAGGCAGTAAGTTGTTATTTTACTTCGGTGGCTATCATCTGAGCCTCCATTTATCTGAATCAGCCAGTTGCTTACAGTGGGGAGAAGGGCTCAGCACTTCTGGTCTCCCAGTCTATGTGCCAGCTGGCTCACAGAAAGGGGTTGGCCCGGCCACAACTACCACTGGACTGGCTCACAGGAAGGGGCTAGCTTCTTCCTGGTTCTCTTCCAGGAATATATGGCCACCATGGGCCAAGACCATAATGTTAAGTGAAATAAATCCGACATATAAGCTTAAATATCATGTGGTTTCTCTTACATGAGAAACTCTAAGTATCAATATTTTAAAGAATAAAATAAAAGAAAGTAGAAAACAGGATCACTTCTGGGAGGATGGGAGAGTAGTAAATAACAGACAAAGAGTCTCTGAGATTTGCTGTCCAGACCCTGGACTATAGCAGTGTGAGGAAGAGAAGGAAGGAAATGGGTCCCCAGGATCCAGGAAGGATCTGAAGTGAGAATTGCTCACAAAGAGAGAGAACACAGAAACTTCAGTGGAGAAGGAGGAGGTAGTGGGCAGCGCTTTCCTGCTGAGTAGGAACTCACTGCATGGGAGGAGCAGTTCAAATTTGCAGACACAGTGACTGCGAGCAATTCTGGAGGACTCCATTGAGGAATACAGCAAAACAATAGAGTAGACACTGCAGACTGCACTGGCTGTTTGTCATTTCCTAGGCTGTGCTTGATGCAGTTGATACTGCTGATTGTACAACTTTAGCCAGAGTGACATAATTGGTCTACCCAGCTGTTCTTAGTGGTATACCAAGACTGAGATTGCCTAAGGGTCATAAAAAATACTTCTGGCCAGTGCCTAACAATCAGGGGCTGGGCCATGTAGGCAGCAGCTTCCCATCCCCAATAAATGGAAGAGGAAGCATCTTCCAACAGACTCAAAACACAAAAGCCAGCTATATCTGGAAGACACCTCTGAGAAATAGTCATTTCCTGGTTCTAAATACTAACTATAAAGCTACACACTCTAGGCAATTTAAAAGCACTGATCCTGGGGCTGGGGATTTAGCTCAGCGGCATAAGCGCCTGCCTTGCAAGCAGGCAGTCATGAGTTCGATCCCTCATTTTCAATAAAAATGAAAAAGACAAAAAAAAATAAAATAAAAGCATTGATCCAGGAATTAAAATTTAGAAAATAGAAAGTGAGAAGACAAACAAAATTCAATCCCAGACATCCAGTCACCAAAGGCAAACCCAGGGGGCAATGAAATAGGACAATCCTAAAGCCGCCCATCTGAGCTCTCTGAAGTGGTGACAAAAAGCAAATGGAGGAGCCTCTAGAAAAACAATCAAATCAAAAATACTTTCTCAGATAACTACAGAGACAGGGACCACAATGAAAACATGTTTAGTGACTCTAGAGGAGATACAAATTTTAAAAATATAGGATCTTAGGAAAAAGATGGAATCCATAAAACAAATTCAATCAGATATCCAGAATACTAAAATTTCCATTGAAAATATCCACAGCAGAGCACCATGGACAGGCCGCTGCCAGAGGGGGAACAGCCAGACCCAAGCTTCTTTCTATGAGTCAGCACCATTCATGAACTTCAGGGTGAGAGAACCAGGCCTCACCAGGAGGTGATCCCTGCCTGGAAACCAGTGCCATGCACGGGCCTCTGCTGGAGTGAGGACAGCCAGACCCAACTATAAAAAAAAATAATGCATAAGAAAACTCAAACACTGACACAACTGTATTGGAGGATCTCAATACTCCATCATAAATAGACAGATCAACTAGACAAAAAAATCAACAATGAACTATTAGCGCTGAACCAAACTTTTGAAGAAATGGGCTTAGTAGATGTCTACAGTGTTCCACCTCATGTCAGACTACACATTCTTCTCAGTTGCATGAGACTTCCAAAATAGACCACATACTAGCTCAAGAAAGTGCTTAAATAAAAGCAAAGAAATTGGGGCTGGGGATTTAGCTCAGCGGCATAAGTGCCTGCCTTGCAAGCAGGCAGTCGTGAGTTTGATCCCCGGTACCGGTAAAAACGAAAAAGACAAAAAAAAAAAAAAAAAAAAAAAGCAAAGAAATTAAAATCATCCCATGTATGTTACAAGACCATAGTTTGATGAAATTGGAAAACAATGGCAAAAGAAACCCCAAAAAATAAAACACGGGGAAATTTAATAACACCCTCTCAATTAACCAATGGATCACAGATGAAATTAAAGGAAAAATTAGATAGCTTCTACAGTGAAATAACTCCAACACAACATACTGGAACTTATGAGATACAATGAAAACAATTCTCTGAGGAAAATTTATAGCAGTGAACTGTCTCACATCAGGAAAACAGAGAGAGCTCAAATAAGCAATATATGTTTGCAAATCAAACTTCCAGAAAAAGGAGTCAAGCCAAACTTCATATGAAGGAGGAAATTATAAAGATTAGAGCAGAAATTAATGCTGAGACTAAGAAAGTAATACAAAGACTCAGAGCTGGTTCTTTGAAAGATTAAATAAAATTGATAAACCCTCAGCAAAGCTTATCAAAAAGAGGAAAGATAATCTCAAATACATAGAGTTAGTAATGAAAAGGTGACATTCATGATAAAAACAAAGAGAAAATTGGAATAGATGGTCTGTACCATCTAGCATCTACCACAATCTGATAAAAGCCATCTATGACAAACAAATAGCTAACATCATACTAAATGGACAAAACTGAAAGCTTTCATTTTAAAATCAGGAACAAAACAAGGATGTCTATTATCACCACTTCTATTCAATACAGTTCTGCAAACACTAGCCAGAGCAATTAGACAAGAGAGAAAAATAAAAGGAATAAGAATAGGAAAGAAGTTAAATTATCATTATTCACAGATGATACGAAACTACATAGAAGACTCCAAAAACTCCACTAAAAGATTTCTAGATTTAATATCCAAATTCAGCAGCATAACAGGATTCAAAGTCAACACTAAGGAATCAATAGCCTCAAAGATATACATTCTGGCTTTGATTATTAACTGCTTTCAAGTCCTAAAATGTCTTCAAAGTTGTGTTTTTATTAAAATAGCTATGCAATGTTATGTTCAATTATATTATGCCTGATGATATGGATAATTCTATTGAAAATAACAAGAGAAAGCATAGTAACTACTGTCGATCACCTAATATTGTGGTCCTATATGTCTTTTTCATTTCATATTTTTCTAGGAATTTATTTTGTTGTCTTGTTTTGATCTGTTTTTCCATATAATACAGAAAGGATAGATATACATGTAGAGATTCACACATGAGAAAAAATTCTAAATGATTTACAGGAACAGATTATATAATGCACGATGTAATGAATGGATCTCTAAAGAAGAGACACTAAGAAACCCAGTGCTAATTCTGTAGCTTTATGATATGAAATCTAGCAATACTATCATTCACTGTTCAGAGTGACATTAGTCTAGTCTCATGTTCAATTTCAGCATACGTAAAGATAAAGACAGCTACTACAAAGAGACTGAGAAACATTATGGTAGACATTATTGACTTCCCCAAAATCAGGTCTTGAAGACCTAAAAAGCCTTCTTCATCCTGTAATACTCTGATTAGTTCTATAATGTTCAGTATATATTCAATGTGTGTAAAGATGGGGACAACTATTTGGGAGAAAACTAGAGAAAATAAGATAGACAGTGAAGATCTCTAGTGGACTTGCTTTGAAATCTATGTTTCTTTAAATTGTTTCCTTATAAACTGTTTTGTTCTGTTTTGTTATGTTTAATCTTACCCTCTTTAAGATAAAAAACAAGTGCATAAGACTGATAACCATATTACTAAGTTCTTGTTGGATCATTGAGCAGAACTGTTTGCAGTGTCATTGTTTGAATATCACTTTGCATGCTTTAATTTTGTAACTCAAGCAACTATTTCTAAGATGATGGTATGTAACATCGACTGGAGATTTCTTTACTGTTTATTTTTCTGAAATTCTATATTATTTGTAACCTTTTTATCTGTTTTTTCTTTAAATAAAAAATAAAAACTCTGTAACTTAAAAAAGAGATATCAATAGCCTCCCTATATACAAAAAAAAAAAAACACATTGAGAGAGAAATTAGAGAAACAACACCTTTCACATTAGCATCCAAAATATGAAATATGTAGGAATCAAACTAATTAAGAAACTAAAAGACCTCTACATTGAAAATTACAGTTCTCTGAAAAAGGAGATTGAAGATGATATCAGAAAATTGGAAAGATATCCCCTGTTCATGGATAGGAACAACCAACATAATGAAAATGGCCCTACTCCAAAACTGCTACCAAGATTCAATGCAACCCCAATCAAAATATCAGTATCACACCTCACAGAACTAAAAATCAGTCCTAAAATTTATCTGGAACCAGAAGAAACCTAAAATAGCAAAAGTACTGCTGGACAACAAAGGCACATAGGAGTCCCTTCACAGTCCCTGGCCTGAAACTATACTATAAAACTACAGTGATAAAATCAGTATGGTACTGGCAAAGAAAAACAGACCTAAGGATCAGTGGAACAAATAGAAGATACATCCTCTGCGCACCCAGCACAGGTAGAGAGAGCCAGAAAACGATCCAAAGATCCGCCTCTGCCTGCCAGGTGCTGCCACTGGAAGGCCCTTTCCTCTGCACGCCCAGCATGGGCAGAGAGAGCCAGAAGAAGATCTGCCTCTGCCTTCCGGGTACCGCCACTAGAAGGCCCTTTCCTCCACATGCCTAGCACAGGCCGAGACAGATCCACCTCTACCTGCTGTGCACTGCCACCAAAAGGCTGCATCCTACAGGAGGCCAGCATGGGCAGACACAACCAGCAGATCCACCTTCACCTTCAGGGAGTGGCCACCAGAAGGCTCCTTCCTGCAGGCAGCCAGCAGGAAGGGACACACAGCCAGGTAAGCCCTATTGCATCCTTAGGCCCCCACTGGAGGCCCTTGGTTCCCTCAAGCAGCCATCACCCACTAGAAGAATCAGACAAACACACCCCTGTGTGTCTGCCACCATCATGGGAGTCCCAGTATAGACACATAGGCTGAGAGAAGCAGCCCCACCTCCATGCACCCCTGATCATCAGTGAAGCCCCAGTGTAGCTGCATAGGGATAGAGAAGCCCACTCCATGCCCTTGACAACTCCCTGTAAATCTGGGATTAGAGAAACTCAGGTGCCTGCCCCATCCCACTACACTGCCTAGGGGCAGCCAACATGGGAAGTGCCTGGGGCCCCACAACCAGCTTGTTGGGAGGAACCCAGGAGAGTGTCAAGACAAAGGAGTAAAAGGCAATCTCAGACCTCTAACCCACACAGAATAAGTCAGGGAAAAACAATCATGGAAGAAAACGGAAGTCACACACCTAAAATCTCTGAGAAGATAGCAACTGACGTAAGAAAACAACTTCATGAGACTGTAAAAGCAGTCAAATCAGAAATAATTTCTCAGGTAAAAGAAGAAATCACAAACATACTGAAAGAATTGTTCAGCAGGTCTAAAGAAGAAGGCATAGACAAAAAAGAGGAGCATAGGAAAATGATCAAACTCTTGAATGAACAATATAGGAAGGAATTACAGTGCATGAAACAGATTGAAAGAGAGATGCAGGAAATTTAAAATTCAGAAGACAGGCTTGCAGCTAGTGACTGTGAAAGGAAAGATCTCTTAAAAATAACATGGAATCAGGAAATAAGAACTCAGTGGCTGCAAGATGAGGCAAAAAAGCATAATTTAAGAATGATAGATATTGGTGAAGAAGCAGGGGTCAACACAAAGGAAATTAAAAGGATATTCACCGAAGTAATAGAAGAAAACTTCCCAAACATGGGAAATGGACCTGGCATGCAGATAAGTGAGGCATGTAGGACTCCAACTAGCCGTAACCAAAGTAAATCTACATCCAGACAGATAATAATCAAAATCCCAGAAACTCAGCACAAGAACAAAATATTAAAAGCTGTTAGAGAAAAGAGACAGATCGCCTATAAAGGAAAACCAATCAGAATCACAGCAGACTTAACACAAACCGTCAAGTCAAGAAGACTTTGGAGTGAAGTGTTTCAAATCCTGAAAGAAAACAACTTCCAACCCAGATTGAGCTACCCAGGAGAACTATCTTTCAAAATTGATGGAAAAATAAGATACTTCCATGATAAAGAACAAGTGAAGGAATTCATGACTACCAAACCAACCCTACAGAGAGTGCTAAAGAATATCATAGAGAGATAAAGATGACCATGGTTCCAGGAACAGCAACAGAAAAGGATTACCAAACAAGACAGGCAATCGAATGAAGGGGAAAAGTGGAGGGCCAACAGCAGGAGGATAGCAGAGAAGAGACAAACCAATGTATGCTAGTTGTAACCATTAATGTAAACAGCCTCAGGTCACCTATGATAAGAAACACAAGGAGAGTGGATCAAGAAACAAGGCCCATCGATATGCTGTATACAAGAAACACATTTAACTGAAAAGGAAATTCATAGACTGAAAATCAAAGGAGAGAAAACAATTGTTCCATGTGACAGGAGACCAAAAAAAAAAAAAAAAAGCAAGAGTAACTTGCCCATCAACTGCAGGATGGATAAGAAAGATACGGTATTTTCATGCAGTGGAAAGCTACCCAGCTGTAAAGTAGAATAACCTCAAGGCTCCTGTAGGTAAACAGACAACTGGCGCTGGAGACACAACATGGCTGAAACAGTTCAAACTCATACTCATCAACTGTAGCCTAAGAAACAGAAGGAGTTAATGGGATCCAAAAGCAAAATAGTCAATGTAAGAGCAAAAGGAGGAAACACCTGGGAGGGAAAGGTGGAAACTAATGTCAATTTCTTACTGTCTTATCTTGAACTCTTGCATTGTTTACACGATTTTGCTAGGTTTGGCTTTGTTCTGTCTTATTTTGTTATATGTTATGCTGTCAGATGGTAGGGGCAGCTATTTTGAATATAATGGGATATATTATGGTAATCATGGTCTCTTATTATATTGCTTTGAAGTCTTACAATGCTTTCATTCATTTGTTTTATTCTGTTTTGTTTGATTTTATTATGTGTGATGGCATGAACACCTATTTTGAAGAAAATGAGACGTTATAATAGGCAGTGCTGATTTAATATCATCTTGTTTTGAAGTCCTACCATGCTTTTGTTCTTCTGTTTTGATTGGTTCTATCCTGTTGTGTTTTATTTTTATTTTATTATGTATGATGGTGTAGACAAATTTTTTGAGGAAAATGAGATATTATAGTAGCCATTTTTCATTTCCTGTCATTTGATTTTGAAGTCCTGCAATGATTTCACTCTTTTGAATGGTTTTATACTATTTTGTTATGTTTGCTTTTATTGTGTATGAAGGTATGCTCAGCTATATCAAAGAAAGCTAGCTACTGTTGATATCCAGTTGTCTTGTTGTGAAGTGCTGTGTTGCTTGCACTGTTCTGTTCTGATTTTGTTTTATTCTCTTTAAAATAAAATAAAAGATTCAGATGCACTCCAAATACACACTCAGTCCCACTGGAAGAAAGTCTTTCTAACAAATGGAGTGGGAAAAACTGAGTTTCCACAGGAAAACTAAAGCTAGACCATGCCTATCACCATGCACTAAAAGTCAAAATGCACCAAAGATCTAAATATTTTTAAAAAAATAAACACTAAATCTACTGGAAGAGAAAATAGGTAGTAATCTTGAAGACATAAGTTTAGCCAGAGAATTTATGAAAAAAAAAAACCCAGGCCACACAGGAAATACTACAAAGAATCAACAAATGGGAATCTCACCCTATTAAAAATTTTTCACACAGCAAAAGAAATCACCAGCAGAGTGAAAAGATAACCCATAGAGTGGGAAATAATTATAACCAGTTGTCCCTCAAACAAAGGACTTATATCTAAAACACTTAGAGAATTGAAAAAATCAGACCCCCCAAATTCAAAAATCCAATCCAAAAGTATCATCTGGAATGAATACACACTTCTCAGATGAAGAAATACAAATGACAAGTAAATATATGAAAAATGTTCAACATCACTGGCCATCTGAGAGATGCAGATTAAAACAGCATTGAAATTCCATCCCATTCCATAAAGAATGGCTATCATAAAGAAATCAATAACAAATGCTGGCAGACGTGTGCGGAAAAAGGAACTTTTCTCCACTTTGGTTGGTGTGTAAAATGGTGCAACCACTGTGGAAATCAGTGTGGAGATTCCTTTTAAAAACTAAGACTAGAAGTGGCATTCAAACCAGCTCTTCCCTCCTAGGTGTCTTCCTAGAGGATTAAAGCATCATACCACACTGATACATATGCACCTATGTTTATTACCAGCACAATTTGTAATAGCTAACTCCTGGATACAACCCAAATACCCATCAACCAAGAAATGGACTTAAAAAGGTTTTTTTATATAATGGAGAATGAGGGTTTTTTTATATAATGGAGAAATACTCAGCCTTAAAAAAGGATAAATTCAAGACTTTTATAGGTAAATGATGCAACTTGAAGCTATACTTGTAAGTGAAACAAATCAGACCCACATGTGTAAACAGCAAGCGCATTGCCTCACTAGTGTGAGAAGCTGAACACGTGAGTAAGATCCAAAATGTACAATCAATATTGTGAATTTGGAAGAAACTGTCTAAAAGAAAAGAGAAGCTAATGGGGGAAATATGAAAAGAAGGGAAAGAACACACACACACAAGATAGTTCGGATAGTTACAGAGCTTGTTTCTCTTAGCTCATGTTGTCTGGACATTATTTCATGCCTAAATCTTGCTCTCTGAGTAACTACTATAAAGATAACAATGCATAATGTATTAATTATTCTTACTCTCCTACTAGCCTTGAAACTCTTGTTTTATTTTATTTATATTTTTTGTCTCTTTCAAAAAAAGGAGAAAAAACTATGTTGGGGAAAGGAAGGAAGGGAAAAGTAAAAACTATACATATTATATTTATATATATATCATAGTTAAGCTAGTAAATCAGCTAGTTTCTCTTAGTTCATTGGAAAAGAAGATTTGTGCTAATGTGATGTGAAAAATATTTCATGCCTGTATCTTGTGCTCTGAATAACCACTATGTAGACAACAATATGCAATGTATTAATTATTATTACTATCACACTACCCTGTTATGAAACTGTTTTATTGTTTTTACTTTTTTCTCATTAAAATTTAAAAAATGAATGAAAAAGGTGAAATTACAATGGATCCTTTAGAAATACAGAAGATCATATATATCTACTTCAAGAACTTGTATTCTCATAAGATAAAAAATGCAGAAGAAATGAACAGATTCCTAAATACATATGAATTACCAAAGCTGAATCAAGAAGACACAAAAATCCTAAATAAAACAGTATCAGTGAAATTGAAGATGTAAACCTACCAACAAAGACCAGCCCTGATGGATTCACTGCTGAATTCTACCAGCAAAAAAAAAAAATTTTGGCGGGGAGGTGGGGGGGGGGCAGTAGGCGGGTACTGGGAATCAAACTTAAGACCTCATACTTGCCAGGCAGGTGTTGCACCACTGAGCTAAATCCTTGGCTCTCTAAAAGAAATTTAGAGAAGATCTAATGTCACTACTCATCAAATTCTTCAGTGACATTGAAAGGGAAGCAATATTCCCAAATTCATTCCTGGAATCAAGCATTACCCTGATAGCAAACCCACAGAAGGACCTAACTAGGAAAGAGAACCACCAACCAATCTCCCTAATGAACGTAGTTGCAAAAATCCTGAATAAGATACTGGGAAACCGAATGCAATAAGCCATAAAAAAAGATTATACACGATCAAATAGAATTCATCTCAGAAATACAGGGACAATTCAACATATATAAATTAATAAATGTTATACACATTAGGAGAATCAAGGACAAAAAACATATGGTCATCTCAATAGATGCAGAAAAATCTTTTGATGTGCCCAACACCTATTCATGACAAAAATCTACAGAAAATTGGAATAGATGGTCTTTATCTCAACCTGATAAAAACACCTATGAAAAACCAACAGCTAAATGGTCAGAAAATGAAAGCTTTCACTCTAAATTCGGGAACAAGACAAGAATGTCCACGGTTACAACTTCTGTTCAATATAGTTCTGGAAACATTAGCCAGATCAATTAAAAAAGAGAAAGAAATAAAAGGAACAATGAGAGCACAGGAAGACGTTAAATCATCAATATTTGTGAATGGCATGATACTCCACATAGAAGACTCCAGAAAGTTCACCAGAAGACGTCTAGATTTAATAAGCAAATTCAGTAGCATAACAGGATGCAAAGTCAACACTAAGAAATCAATAGCCTCCCTATACGTGAAAAACAAACTCACTGAGAGGGAATTTAGAGAAACAATACATTTCACAATAGCCTCAAAAAAAAAATAAATAAAATACCTAGGAGTCAATCTAAGGAAGAAAGTAAAAGACCTGTAAATTGAAAACCACAGTACTCTGAAAAAAAGAGATTGAAGAGGATATCACAAAATGGAAAGATAACCCTTGCTCTTGGATAGGAAGAAGGAATACAGTGAAAATGGTCATGCTTGCAAAATCTTTATACAGGGATAGGGATGTGGCTCAGTGGTAGAGATCTTGCCTTGTATGCAGAAAGCCCTGGGTTCAATCCCCAGGACCACCACAAAATTGTTATACAGATTTAATGCAATTTCGATCAAAACTCCCACAGCATATCTTACCAAACTAGACAAACATTCCTAAAATTAATTTAGAACCAGAAGAGACCTAGAATAGCAAAAGCAATTTTGAGCAACAAACCAAAGGCAGGGGTCATCACAGTCCCATACTAGATACTGAGCTACTGTGATTAAAAAAAAAATAGCATGTTACTGGCAAAAAAAAAAAAAAAAAAAAAACAAGAAGGAAAAACAGATCCAAGGATCAGCAGAACAGATTAAAAGATGCAGAAACAGCTCCAATCACATTTAGCCATCTTATCTTTGAAAAAAGTGCCAAACACATTCAGTGGAAGAAAGAGCCTCTTTAATAAATGGTGCTAGAAAAACTGGCTTTCCACACACCAAAGATTAAAATTAGAACCACATCTCTCACCATACACTCAACTAAAATTTAAATGGATCAAAGACCTACATATTAAAGCTGCTGGAAGATAGAAAAGTAGAGCTCTTGAAGATACTGGTTCAGGCAAAAACTTTATAAACAAAACACCAATCACACAGGAACTACCACAAAAAATCAACAACTGGAACCTCATCCTGTTTTTGGTGCTGGGATCAAGCTCATGACCGTGCGCCTGCAATGAAAGCGCTTATGCGGCTGAGCAAAATGCCCAACCTGGAATCTTGCCTTATTAAAAAAAAACTTTTCACAGCAAGAAAAACCACCAACAGAGTAAAGAGATAACCCACAATATGGGGAAAAAATTGCTAGCTGTTACTCAGATAAAGAATTACTATCTAGTATACATAAAGAACAGGGGATTTAGCTCAGTGGCTTAAGCACCTACCTGGGAAGCGCAAGCTTGTGAGTTCAATCACCAATACCCAAAAAAAAAACCTCAAAAATATCAGACCCACAAATTTAAAGACCCAATCCAAAAATGGGCATCTGAGATCAATACACACTTCTCAAAGGAAGAAATACAAATAGCAAGTAAATATATGAAAAAAATGTTCATCACTACTCATTCAAGAGATGCAAGTTAAAACAATGCTGAGATCCCATCTGACCCAGAAATGATGGCTATTATCAGGAAATCAACCAATAACAATTGCAGGCAGGGCTGCGGGGGAAAAAGGAACCCTTCTCTACAGTTGGTGGGAGTGCAGATTGGTGCAACCAACCAGGACTAGAGGTTCGATTTGACTCAGTTATTCCCCTTCTTGATATCTTCCTGAAAGAATTAAAAGCATCATACCCCAGGGACATATGAACATCCATGTTTACAGTGGCACAGTTTTTAATAGCAAAATCTTGGAAACAACCCACATGCCCATCAACTGTTGAGTGGATACAAAAGATGTGGGGTTTTTATACAATGGAGTGCTACTCTTCCATAAAGAAGGATAAGCTTGAGACATTTCTAGGTAAATGGGTGCACCTCAAGACCATACTCTTAAGTGGAATAAATTGGACACACATGCGTAAATACCACATTGTTTCTCTGGTGTGAGAAACTAAAAGCGTAAATAAGGACCAAAATGTATAATAGTTATTGTGAAATTGGAAGAAAATTTCAAACAGGAAGGAGACCAAGGGAGAGGAGAAGGGGAAAGGAAAGCAGGGAAAAAGGGAATGAGAAAAGAAAAAATGGAGGCAAAGCTTTTATAAATGGCCATGGGGAAAGACACATCTTAAATTAACCTTAATATAATTAACCTAACCTCTTGTAACTCCAGGGTCTTTGAGCTCTGCTAAGCTACATGACTGTTCTGGAGGACGCCTTGCTACAGCATAGAGTCAAAGGAAATGAGAGCGGGAATCAGCGAACCGAGTTGAGAGCGGGACTGGCAGGGAGCCCTACATCGACCTGCGTACCAAGTTCGAGAGTACAGGCAACAACTGTGAAGACCATAAGATTCACTATGACGCCCATTCTGGGTTGACTATTATCTTCTTTTGAAGTCCTGTAATGTCTCCAATGTTTTGGTTTTATTGGTTTTGTTCTTTACTGTTTTGTTCAATTTTATTATAACAGATGATATAGGCAATTCTTTTTAAGATAGCAAGAGGCAGTATGGTAACCATTGTTGATCACCTTGTATTTTGTTTTTACATTATGTATTATGTCCATCCTTTTGATTTGACTAACTGTTTTGTTATGTCACATTTGGTTTTATTCTCTTCAAAAAAAAGTAATAAGAACTGTGGGAGTAATAAAACCCAAAATGTGTAATTGTCATTGTACAAAAGAGAGGAAAAGAAAGTGCTCTAAAGGACATAACTGCATGTATATTTAAATGTATAAGATAGATAACCATATTACCAAGTTTTGTTGGATCATTGAACAGAACTGTTTGCAGTCTCACTGTTTGAATGTCCACTTTATATGTTTGATTTTGTAACTTGAACAACTATTTCTAAGATGACAATATGTAATGTATTAACTAGTGATTTCCTACTGTTTATTTTTTCTGAAATTCTGTGTAACTTGTACCCTGTTTCTGGTTTTTTGTTTTCTTTTTCTCCTTAAATAAAATTTTTAAAAAAAGGAAATGAAAGCAGGACCTGAGTTCCAGCAGAATGCTGCTGGGACAGCATGAGACGCTTTGCTAAGATGTGTCCAAAAGAACAGTAAACGTGACAGCCAGACAGACAAAGACGGGCCCTGGAATAGTTAAACAATTATGTTCTCACTTATCTGTCCTTAACCCTCCAATTTCCCACCTCTACTTTCTGTAAAGAAAAGACTTCCCACCTCTACTTTCTGTAAAGAAAAAATAACCAAAGAAAACTACAATCAAGGCTTCAGTTCTAGAGTCTGTGCACAAACAATCCATAACTTTGTTTCTGTCTGTCTGTCTCTCTCTCTCTCTCTCTCTCTCTCTCTCTCTCTCTCTCTCTCTCTCTCTCTCTCTCTCTCTCTCTCTCTCTCTCTCTCTCTCTCTCTCTCTCTCTCTCCCCCCCCTCTCTCTCTCTCTCATTTTCTTTTCATCAGTCACATCTCATTTTTGGGACCTGTCATCTCATAGAAACCAACAAATGGGGAGGGGAGAAGGGATTGAAGGGAGGGTAAGGGAATGGGGAAAAAAAGAAACAAATTATATCATGTACAGGCACAAATTCTCTATGATGAATGCTATCATTGTGTATATCTAAAATATATCAGTAGAATCTGATGGGAAAGGGAAAAAGGAGAAAATAGAAAACAGGAAGATAGATCTGTTGCAAATGAGATTGGGACCAAGGGTTGGAGGGACAAGGGGAAAGGGGGGGGCAAGTGGAAATAGAAAAGATTAAGATAGATTTATACATTTTATCAACTCCTAACAATGAGTGTATTATGTATTGCAAACATGTACAAACAAAATTAAATCCTTTTAAAAAGCCTTCTGAAGGGCAACTTGTCCACGCTCAACAAAATTTCAAATATGCACATTCCGTAGCCTAGCCATTTGATTCTGAAAAAGACACCTTACTGTATAAAGATGGAAACAAAATTAAAGGAGATCAGTTCTCTTCTGCCATTGGCCTACATCTTGCTGTCCAGAATATGGACACATAGCCACCCACAGTTGCAAAGCACCGCATATATCCTATGTAACGTCCAGAAAATGTCCCTGCTGGGTAGAAGCAGATTCCTCCTCAAGCTTCCCTTTTTCCTTGTAACTTAAGTACAGGATTGGAGTATGGGAAGCTGTGTTAGAAGATAAGACAGACACCAGGTGTGGAGGCTGGTGGAGCAACAAGATGGTAGGATTCTCTGTCTTTGAAACTTTATGAAAGTACCCAAATAGCCCTGCTGTAATTGCCACCAAACTTCTTTTATATGAGAAATCAGTTTTGCTTAAACCACTTCTTGGAGATTTTCCCAGCCAAGTTTTGTTTTAGCTGACACATGGGGTAAATGCCTCCCCACAACAACTGCCAGCCTTCCTCACTTCTAACTTTCTGAAACCAGCAACTGTATAGGAAGCACTAGCGGGCAGCAAGGAGTTCTGTCATTCACACAGCAAAGCCCTGCAACTCGTGGAGCTAAGGAGGCACAATGCTGGCTTCTCCAACTCACGTAAACTGCATGTGCGTCCTTTCTCTGGGCTCAGATCTGACTACCTTATGACACTTCTGGGGCTCACAGAGTCTGAGGAAAGTTAAAACGGGGACACCTTGGGAAAGTGGATTTTGCCTATTGGTTTTAGAGTGTCACAAACCATTTTTAACACTGTTAAATATTAACCCAGCACAAAAAAGTGAGCCCAGACTGCTTGACAAGAGCCCAGACTGTATTGGAGCCTGGCATGGTACTGCCCGCCTATAATCCTTGCAATCGGGAGGCTGAGGCAAGAGAATTGCTACAAATGTAAAACCAGCCTGACCTACATGGAAAATTAAAGGCCAGCCTGGACTATGTAGTGAGACCCTGCCTCAAATAAAATAAAATGCATTTCAGCAGAACAGAAGACCCTAAAACAGTAAAATCAAAAACATTATGTGTCAACAAATATAGATAACAATCTATCTGCAAGCCAAATAGTATTACAAAAAAGAATAGAGGCTTTGTTGTCTTACACACCCATCAGTTTAACTACACTAAGACTCAAGTAAAAGCCTTTAAAGCATTTGGCAAAGATCACAAGAAACAGAACAAGCAAAACTACAGTGTTTCAGAGGCTTGTTAAATTTGTTAACTAAGGAAGTAGAATCTCTTAATAATTAAAAATCATGTCAATTTATGACACATTGTTAGGTAACAAAAGCTTATGATAAAGCAACAGGAATAAAATTCTTCCTATAATTACTACTTGAATTAACATTTGCATATATGCTGTTATGGTTTGAATTATTGGTTGTACGTCCCTCAAGGTTTCATTTGTTAAATTTTAATATCCATTAGGAAGTATTAAGAGAGTAAACCTTCATTAATCTGTTTATATTGTTTATGGTGGGCCTTTGGAAGGTGATTAGGATTAGGTAAATGAAAGGATTTTGGCCCAGACAGGACACTGTAGCCAGGAGAGCCTCAACCAGAACCAGGAAGCCCCTATCTCCCCTGCCCTTAGGAAGTTACCTGTGACGCCATCTTCCCGCCCCTGGAAATTTACATATGGCGCCAAACCTGGACCAATGGGCTACCTGTGCATCCCTAATGCCCGCCTTAGGTTCCACCCCAAACCGAGGCTATTTACATACCCTCACGCCACATGTCAGAGAGATCGCCTGGTCGCCAGTGGTGGGGGGTGCCGGTCATCTCTCTCTGTGTTCTCAGAATAAAGGCCGCTTTTTATTTTATACGTCTCATCTTTTGGAAATATTTTTCATCTTTTGGAAATAATCCTAGCAGTAAGGTTATTACAGTGGAGTCCAGCTGGCCCTGAGTCAAGGCCAGCAGCTTCCTGATGCTGTTGGTTTCAAGCAGGAGCCTAAAGAGATGTTTTTCTATGGTCTGTTGGCCATTTCAGAACTTGGGCAGTGAAATAGTCAATTCATTAGAAAGAAATAGCTTGAAGCAGCTCCTCCACCTGTGGTGAGTGTCTGTGAGTGTGGCAGACTGTGGTGTCCCAGGACGGGAGCCACCAGTGTTTACTGGGACCCACCGATGTTTACTAGAACCCACGCTATGCTGGGATCTGGAATACCAGGGAACCAAGCAACCCCTCCCCCTCTGCCTGTTTTATTTGTTTGAACTTCAATATACATAAAAGTATGGACAGCTGTTTTGAAGAGAATGAGAGACTCTACAACAGCCATTAGTGACTTCCCTATTGTCTGGTTTTGAAGACCTAAAATGCCTTCCTCATTCTGTTCGGATCAGTTTTATACTATGCTGTTATGTATAAATTCATGTATGCGAAGACATGGACAACCATCTGGAAGAAAACAAAAGACAATATGATAGACAGTGAAGATGTCAGGTTGTCTAGCTTTGAAATTTCTATCTCTTACATTGCTTTCCTATGCTTTGTTTTGTTCTGTTTTGTTGTGTTTAGTTTTACCCCCTTTAAAATAAATTTTTTTTATTTTAAAAAATAAATAAATAAAGTAGAGTCCTTATGATTGCATCCTGGTAGCTTTAGAAGAAGAGAGAAAGAGATTAGACAGATGAACAGATACACACATACTCCCTGTGTCTTGCCATGGGATATTCTGTGCCAGCTCAGAACTATCAGCAAAAAAAAATCACCAGATGACCTTAAACTTCCAAAACTATGTGACAAATAACCCTCTTCTCTTTATAAAGTAGGCTGCATCAGATATTTAATTATAGTAATGAAAAACAGGCTAATACATATGCATAGAGTAACTCTGGAAAGATGCTCACCAGCATTTTAACAATGGCTTTGTATAACTGAAAAGATCTTCTCCTTTGTTTTCTATATTGTTTGAATATTTCAACAGTGATTATACATCTAATTTCAAAAAAAACTGAAAAATAAAAAGGAAGGGGTGGTGGTGAAGCAGAGAACGAAAGGAATAACTAAAAAAAATTCCTAAACTCATAAACAGCCTGAAATTGAAGGGGAGGTAAAGAAGAAGGGAGATAAAAGTAAAGAAAGGATGAGTGCTTAAGATTATTAAATTAAAATCCAAAACTCATGCTCTGGGCTTCTCGATGACCAAATGTAAAGATGAAACTGTCAGCTGTAGAAAGCACATGTAGCAGAGGCTGATAAAACAGGGAATGCCTGCCCATTCCCATTTTAGTTTACAGAGAGACATTTATAGAGAGACACTGTAGTTCTTCCTGCTCTTGACCTCCACAAGGAATTTAACCTTGTAGTTCTATATGAGAAACACTAATACATTGAGGGGGTGTGGCAGCACACACCTGTAGTTCCAGCAGTAGAGAGGCTAAAACAGGAGGATGACCACAAATTCAGGGCCAGCCTGGGCTATATAATCAGTTCAAAACCAGTCTGAACTATATAGCAAGCCCTTGTCTCAAAACAAAACAAAAAAAGAAAGAAAGAAAAGAAAGATAAGCCACGGATCTAACTGAGCAGCATAAATGCCTGCCTGTCCAGCATGAGGTCGTGAGTTTGATCCCTGATAGAGAGAAAGAAAGAAAGAAAGAAAGAAACAAAGAAACAAAGAAAGAAACCAAGAAAGAAAGAGAAAAAGATTAATACAGCATGATAATGTCCCCAAGAAAACTACTACTGAAAGTACAAAAATTTAACTGAAAATGCAAACGTGCCACATTTCTACGAAAATGGAGGTTGTAATGCAAAGCTTTAATTTATTAAGTGTAATGCAGTAGAGATCAGAAACTCAGACAGCAGAAATTAAGCATTTCCTTTAACTAGATTCCCAGAATGTTTTTAATGGTCTATGATTTAGGTTTCTGCTGCCCTCTGGTGGCTCTGAGATTAAAGCACCCAGCAAAGAATTCTTTCCCTCCAGGCCTGGTGAAACATGCCTGTAATTCCAAGCATTCAGGAGGCTGAGGCAGGAGGATCACTGTGAATTCGACTCCAGCCTGGGCTACATAATGAGTTCAAGACCAGCCTGAACTACATAGTGAGACCTTGTCTCAAACGACAAGAATACTTTCCACTCCACATGGAGGCTTCTTCCTTCTTGTAGTATTTGTGAATATAGACGGCCTTTTTTGCATCCATCTCCTTGATTCAATGGCTTAACTACAGTAGGAAAGGAAAAAAACAACTTCCCACCCTCCTCTCCATATATCCTATCTACTGACAACATAATACCCAGCCCCTGAGATAGTCAAATCCCAACCACGAGAGAAGTGCAGCTGCCATGATATTGCCAAGGTTCGGGGTGCAGCGAGAATCAGATATTTCTACAAACAGCAAGGAAATGGGTAGAGAAGCCAGGGACAGCAAGACCCACTGACTCTGGTCAAAAGTCTTTTGTCAACCCAATTTAAAGAATGGCAAGGATCAGAGGCCCAGAAATTCCTGTCTGCTATGAGGAAGCTAAAGATGGGAAGGTTGGAGGTGACTTTTCAATCCAATCAAAGCTAACTGCAGGATGCAAGGATGACGGGTGAGGGTGGGATCAGGATTCACTGAGACCTATTTCCCAGCAGTGAGAATAAAACAGATTTAAGCTCTGGGGAGGGAACACTCCTGAAGGCTTCATTGGCTTAGGGTAGCTAACAGAGCGAAAGCTGCTCAGACAGGCCTTGGGATGGGGAAAACTTCAGTATTCACCATTCACCACCACCCACCGTTGCTACCAGTCAGCAGACCATTCCAGTTGAGGACAGATCTTCAATGGACCAGTTATTTTCAGGAAAAATCTACCCCAATGATTTTTTTAATTATGTGCACAAAGCCAGGCAACTATGGCCCCAGATCTTATGGAGTTAGGAAAATCACTTGCCCCGGAGTTTAAGGACAGGCTGGGCAACACATAGAGACCCCATGTCAAAAAGAAAAGGTTTGTGCATATGTTGTTTTGACTTTTTAATAAAGAATAAAATGATAAAGAAATCTGGCCAACAGCCCTTCCAACTGATATCTGCACTCCCCATTTGCCTACATCACACATGTCCTGGGATGCCACTGCAGAGTATGCTGATCACACCTTTGCATTCAAAGATCACTCCTCTGCTGCTCAAAGAAGTCAATGTTCTAAACCCAGTGGACATTAGAACTTCACAGGTATGCATGAAAATGGAAAAAGGAGGGAAGCAATACACAGCAGTGACAGAAAATAGATTTTTACTATTGTTTTAAAGTTAGGTGGGACTTTCAGGAAAATGGCAGAGTGGTGAGCAGCAGAGAAAACCTCTTCAAGTTTTGGTGTCCAGACCCTGGAATACAGCAATACGAGGAAGAGCAGGAGGAGGGAGATAGGTCCCACGGTCACAGGAAAGGATCTGAACTGAGACTTTAAGCCCATCGAGAGAGATAATTCAGGAATCCAGCAAAAATAAGAAAACCAGGGGCAGTACCCTGCCAGCCAAGGAGAAGCAGCAAAGAAGCCACCTCCACTTCCCACTCCCACCCCCACCCGTAAGCAACCAGATGCAACACAGAGATGAACTGAAGATGAATTGAAGAGCAATCTGACATTTATGCTGTTTGATTGACTTTGCAAGCCTGGAGCCAGTAGTCGGAGCAACTATTTAGAGGATAAAAACATGCACTAGTAGAATTTCCTACTGTCCTATCCCTGTTTTGTTTTGTTTCATTTTACTATTCTGTTTTATTTTATGAAAGCATTCAAAATAAAGTTAAGTAGGCTGGATGTGGTGGCACATGCCTATAATCCCAGCACTCCAGTGATAGGATTATTTCCAAAAGATGAGAAGTATAAAACAAAAAGAGGAGGCTGGGGATTTAGCTCAGCGGCATAAGTGCCTGCCTTGCAAGCAGGCAGTCGTGAGTTCCATCCCCGGTACCGGTAAAAACGAAAAAGACAAAAAAAAAAAAAAAAAAAAAAAAAAAAAAAAAGAGGCCTTTATTCTGAGAACACAGAGAGCGATTGCCAGGCACCCCCCACTACTGACATCCGCGATCTCTCGGCGGACACGTGGCGTGGGGGTATGTAAGCAGCCTTGGTTTGGGGTGGAACCTAAGGCGGGCATTAGGGATGCACAGGTAGCCCATTGGTCCTAGGTTTGGCAACATTTGTAAATTTCCAGGAGGAAGATGGCGTCACAGGTAAATTCCTAGGGGCGGGGGAGATAGGGGCTTCCTGGTTCCGGTTGAGGCTTTCCTGGCTACAGTGTCCTGTCTGGGCCAAAACCCTTTCACCAGAAGCTGAATCAAGAGGATTGTTTAAAGTTTGAAACCAGCCTGGGCTACAAAGTGAGCTCAAATCCAGCCTGAACTGCATAGCAAGACCCTGTCTCAAAAAGACAAAAATAAAATAAAATAAAGTGAAACATTTATTCTCTTTTATGGAGTGAGATCTTGTCTGATTCTAAAATTACAAATAAAGCCAATTAAAATATTTTTAATAAACAGTAAGAAATCACAAGTTGATGTTTACATATTGTCGTTTTACAAATAGTTGTTCAAGATACAAAAATGAAACATGTAAAGTGGAGATTCAAACAGAGAGACTGCAAACAGTTCTGTTCAACTGTCCAACAAAATTTAGTAACATGGTTGTCAATACTATACACTTAAACATACATGCAGTTATCCATCTCTTCATTTATGTTTAGATTAAACAAACTAAAGCATTTTAAAATCATTCTGAACAAAGAATAATAGTATTGCTGAATTTCATATCATGACATTCCATGATCAGCACTGGGTACTGTAGTGTCTTTTTTTTTACTTTAATTTAAAGAAAGACTAAACAAAACAGAAAAGGGGTAGAAATAATACATAATTTCAAAGAAAAAAACAGTAAGAAATCACTAGTTGATGATTACAGATTGTCTTCTTAAAAACAGTTATTCAAGATACTAAAGTGGATCATATAAAGTGGGGATTCAAATAGTGAGACTGCAACCAGTTCTGTTAAACTGTCCAACAAAAACTTAAAAATATGATTATCAATCCTATACATTTAAACATACATGCAGTTATCCATATCTTCAAATATGTTGAGATTGAATAAACCCAAGCAGGCTGATATCACTCTGAACAAAGAATAATACTATTGCTGGGTTTCACATTATGACAACTCCAGGATCAGCACTGGGTATTTTAGTATCTCTTTTTCTTCAAAGTATCTGTTCATTTCATCACATGTCATAAGATCAGTTCTCATAAACTGTTTATAGATTCTACACATGCATGAGTCTTAAAATGTATTTCCATCCTTTCTATATTAGAGGGAGAAACAAAACAAAGCAAGACAAAACAAAACATATTCCTATAAACACATGAAACAAAATAAACATATGAGACTGTTGTATAAAGACTTCTACCATGGTTCCTGTGTTGTCTCTTGTTATCTCCAATAGAATTGGCTATATCATCAGATATAGTATAATTGAATATATCAGTACATAACAATATTAGTAAAAACACAACTTTGTATATAGTATAGAACTTCAAAATCGGCAGTTATCAAACCAGAATGTGTATTGTAGAGTCTTGTCATCTTCAGTGTAGTTGCCTATACTCCAGACTTGATACTATCAATCATATCAGTTTTGAATAAAATCTTGTCTGCCTCATTTCTGTTATGCTCTTTTTTTTACCATCAGTTTTCTGCTTATCTTCTTCATTCTGTTTCTGCTCCATTCATTGAGGCCTCTCTGCCACTGTTCCTGGAATCCTAGTACTTTTCTCTCTCTCTAGAATGCCCTGCAGTATTCTCTGTAGAGTTGGATTGATGGCTGCAAATTTCTCAAGTTCCTCTTTGTCTTGGAAGCATCTTGTTTCTCCATTAATTTCTAGAGACAGTTTATCAGGGTATATCAATCTGGGATGGAGGTTATTTTCTTTCAGGGCTTGGAATATTTTGCTCCAGCCTTTTCTTGATTTGATGGTTTGTGTCGAGAAATCTGCTGTTATTCTGATGGGCCTTCCTTTATAGGTGATTGTTTCTTGTCTCTAACAGCTTTTAATATTCTGTTCTTATATTGAATTTCTGGGATCTTGATTATTATATGCCTGGGTGTAGCTGTTTTGGTTGCAGGTGGTTGGAGTTCTGTATGCTTCACATATCAGAATATCATTTCCATTTCCTATGTTTGGGACGTTATCTTTAATTATTTCTGTGAATAACCTTTGTAGTTCCTTTGTTTGTACCCCAGCTTCTTCATTCACATTCTTTATTCTCAAATTATAGATCCTTTTGTTGCCTTCTAGCCTTTGTATTGTTACTGCTTGTTTCCTTGTTATTTTTTAAAAGTTTTCCCTTTTGATTTAGCTCAGCAACATAAGCACTTGCCTTGCAAGCAAGTGGTTGTGAGTTCAATCCCCAGTACCAATAAAAAGAGAAAAAAAGAAATCAAGTTTTGGGGGGCTGGGGATTTAGCTCAGTGGCATAAGCACCATCCTTGCAAGTGTGCGATCATGAGTTCGATCCCTGGTACCAATAGAAATGAAAAAGACCAAAAGAAAAAGAAGTTTTTCCTTTCACACTTCCACATTGCAAACCAGTTTGGATAATCTATCCTTAGTTTCTTTCAAGCTGATTTGCCATCTTTCCAAAGTGTTTTTAATTTCTTGGTGATCTCCTTGAATCTGCTTCATGTATTCTACATTTTTTTATATTCTTCATCAAATGGTTCTCTCTTTTGTTTGAGTTCCTCCCTTCTTCCATCTGTGTCTGCTAGGGGGGTGCTTAGTATCTCTTTTATTAATCTTCTTATATCTTGCTTTATTTGGCTAAATATTTCACTTTTGAACTCATCTATGAGGTCCCAAATACATCTCTTTATGTCCACTGGCGCTGTGTCTGATATTGCATGTTTGCTGTTCTCATTCTCCTTTGTATTTACCTTTCCTGGGTCAATGTTCCCAGGGTTGGGCCCTGGGGACTTTTTGTTGTTGCTTCCTCTTTCTATCTTTTATGTTTCTTCCAGGAGGCCCCAGTTTCTTTCTTTGTTGGTTACAATTCTTCTGAAGTGCACTGGCTAGATGACCCTTCCCACTGCCCCTATTAAAATATTTTTTAAAAATAGAGTTAGACCCAATTTTTTTCCATTACCTTCCAAAGCACTTTTGCGATACTCAAGGTGAGTGTTGGCATTTATTCTTTCCCTATTATACTTAGCAATTTCATATGCATATGACATTTGAGCCAGTACTGCAAATACATGACCTACTGATCACAAGCATTCTTTTTGCTTCTCAGTAAGAACTTCAGTTTTCAGGCCAACATAGGCCCCTCCCCACCAGTTCCAAGGATGAAGCATGATTAACGTGTAACAGTCATGGTTTTGCATTTCCTCTGCTGACATTTGTTTTCCCAGGCTTCCTGGTACAACTTCTGGAGGAGGAGTCATTACACAGGGAGTGCCACTTTAGGGTAAAGGTCATTTTACCACTACCCTCTACATGCAGCTTCTCCTTTGTATATTTAGAGCTGTTGTAATCTTCCTGCAACTACAAGGTACAAAAGTCAACACGCCAAGGTGGGCGAAAAAGGAAGAAATGAGTAATCACTAGTGTCAGTTCAACTACTTCTCTCTGCACTCCAACGGGAGAAAATCAAATGGCTTTGTTGCCTGAACCGACGTTAGCTGAATTTCCTATTATGTGCAAGCCAAAGAATTCTTTTATTAGTCATTAAGTTTATTGTTATCATTTAGATATACATAATGAACACATTAATCACATGAATTTGTATATATACATGATATATCTTCATTTTTACCTGTTCCTCCAATTTCTTTTACCCTTCATCCCCACTTCTCTTTTTTTTTTTTTTTTTTTTTGGTACCAAAGAACGAACTCATGACCTTGTGCTTGCCAGGCAGGCGCTTGAACTGCTGAGCTAAAGCCCGAGCCCACCTATATCCCCAGAACCCCCTTCTAATTTATAAAAGCTTTGTTTCCATTTTGTCTTTCTTCTTCACAATTTTATTCTTCTCTCTTTCTTTCTTTCCCCCTCCACCTCACTTGTGCCCCTTTCCTTTTGAACATTTTCTTCCTATTTCACAATATCTATTGTACATCTTGGTCTTTATTTACACTTTCAGTTTCTCACAACAGAGAGACAAATGTGTCTGATTTATTTCACTAAAGAGTACAGTCTCTAGGTGCATCCATTTACGTATAAATATCTCAAGTTTATCCTTTATGGCAGAGTAGTACTCCATTAAATTAAAAAATCTTTAATCTTTGGTTGATGGGCATTTGGGCTGTTTTAACAATTTAACTGTTATAAACTATGGTGCTATTGTGTGCGTGTATCAATGCGGTGTGATGCTTATCTTTTGGCAAGAAACCAAGAAAGGGAAGAGCTGAGTTAAATGCAACCTCTAGTCCTAGCTTTTGTTTTGTTTTTTGCTTTGTTTTTCAGGATGGAATAACTGAATTTTGTCTTTTTCCTCAGGGGGACTGCCCACAAACAAAATAAAAAACCCAAAGTAGGAACAAATTCCAAAAGTAAGTTGCTGGTGCTCTAAGCTTTGTATACATTTACACTGGAAGCATGGCTGGTGACATTCTGATACTTTTTTTTAAATGCTAAAGGTCTTTCAATATCCAAACCAGAGCAGAGATAGGACTGCACTACAAATGTGGACAGAGGACACGGGGTGAAGGCAGGAGGGGAGAGGCCTTTCGTGTTGTTGCTGCTGGCAGAGGAGCTAAGCAGTCTTAAATATTCGCCTCTGGGAGGCTATTTTGCCACAAAGGGCAGCACAGACCACAAGGGCCACCACTTACCGGTTCTCCTCTTCTCCGAGGGCACCTACCTTAGTGTAAGTCACTACTGATAAGTTGTTTGCATGACTACTGGGGGACAGATTTACAGAGTTCTATGAGAGCCAATCCCGATCTTGCTCAGATTGATCAGGATCAGGAGCCCATATGTTTTTGCTGATCCAGCCCCCAGAACCCCCAGGGTCTAAGTTGTTTTCATGACTGTCGGTTCTTTTGGGGAGAGGCAAACCGGGTTGAAGTTTCCTTCTCCCTTGTGACGCGCTGTATGGTGAATTCCATTTCAAAAGATGACAGATGTTGTTTTACTTCTAAAAGTTCACCCACCTCCACACTGAGACCCACCCAGACGACATCTCCACAGTAAACTCCTGCAGCAGTGCCCATCTGCCACTGTTCCTGATACATTCCTGCTCTGCTGGGCTGCACACCTGGACACTGACATCTGCAATCTTTTGGGGCTCTAGGGATCTCACCATCACCATGTTCACATGCCCAAACTGGTCTCCCCAACATACATAAGACAAAGCCCTGGAGGCCAGACTTCTGCTCCAGAATTCTGGATCTATCATGTTTTTACAAACTGAGCGTCAGGAGGTATTGACTTCCCTTCTCCAATTGTGACATCTTCAACAAAGGACATAGAGGGGGTCACACTGATGTTTGGGTTCTCCAAGTCATAATAGGTGCCAATTGCTGCTTTTAAGTATAAGCTGGTCAAGTCCAAGAAGAAGGTGCAGCTGGCCGTGTTGACCTGGAAGCCAAGCAGCCCCTGGAACTCTGCGATGAGCACGTCCTTGTTGGTGGGTCCAGACAGCTGAATTTCTGCATCAGCAGAAGGGGTCCAGGTCCATGTCCATGCCCTCCATGGCGGGCCTAGACATCCACTCTCCTTCCTCCTCACAACTAAGCAGCTGCCACCGTGACCCGAAGACTCGCTGCTAGGCCGTGCAATGACCCCAGCTCCTCACTCCTCAGGGGTCACCACCTCATCCCAGTAAACTCACTCAGCCACCCACTCACCCTCACGCTCCTGCCTGGTCCTGCAGCCTATGTCTCCTCTGCTGCAGCCTCTGCCTCCTCCTGCACCCGCCACTGCCCACTTAGTCCTATTTTTTGAGGAATCTTTACACTGATTTCTTCAGCAGTTACACCAGTCTATACTCCTACCAACAATGGAGAAGGGTTCCTTTCCTCATAGCCTAGCCAGCATTTGTTATCGGCTGATTTCTTGATAATACCCATTCCATGTGGAATGACGTGGAATCTCAGCACTGTTTTAATTTGAATCTCTTGAATGTCTAGTGATGCTGAACATTTTTTCATATATTGTCTTGCCATTTGTACTTCTTCTGAGAAGTGTGTATTCATCTCAGATGCTCATTTGTGGATTAGGTCTTTAAATTTGGAGGGAGGAGTTATTTTCAGCTCTTTTTTTTCTGTGGGGGGTTACTGGGACTCAAACTCATGAGCTTGTGCTTACCAGGCACTGTGCTGCTTAAGCCATATGCCTGGCTCTCTTTTCAGATCTTTGTATCTTCTAGATATCAGCCTTTTGTCTGAAGTACAGCTAGCAAAAGTTTTTTTTTTTATTTTAAAGAGAATAAAACCAGGGGCTGGGGATCTAGATCAGCAGCATAAGCACCTGCCTTGCAAACAGGCGGTCGTGAGTTCGATCCCCAGTACCAATAAAAAAAGAGAAAGAGAGAATAAAACCAAACAAAACAAAAGAGAATAAAGCTAATCAGAACAGAACAATGAAAATGATACGGAACTTCAAAACAAGATAATAGGACATCAACAATGGCTACCAAAATGTCTCTTGTTTTCTTCCAAATAGTTGTCCATACTGTCAGACATAATAAAATGAAACAGAACAGAATAAAACCTATCAAAGCAAAAGAATAAAAGTGTATTTTAAAGAGAATAAAACCAAACAAAATGAAACAGAATAAAGCCAATCAAAACAAAACAGTGAAAGTGACACAGGATTTCAAAATAGCATAACAGAAAAGTAACAATGGCTACCATAATGCCTCTTTTTATCTTCAAAACTGTCACCTATACCATCAGACATAATAAAATCAAACAAAACAGAACAGAATAAAACCAATAAAAACAGTACACTGAATAAAACAAAACAAAATGGAAGAAAAAAACAGAGCAATATTAGATTTCAAAAACAAGACAGAAGAAAACCCTCCATATTTGCTACACTGTTATCCTCTTAATAGATGATCAGACTACTGGCCTTAGGCCTGCAAAGTCAATCGAATAATAAAAGCATTAAGTTGTGCTATCAACTCAGCCTGTCTTCCAAATCAGCTGGTTGCTTATGGGGATGAGGGATATTCTTGTCTCCCAAACCATACCCCTGTTGGCTCATAGGAAGGGCAAATTGGCTTGTTTCTTCTCCTGGGCCTTGCATAGCTTGTGCCAACTCATGGGAAGGACAAACTGGCCACTTGTTACTCCTCCCAGGCCCAGAATGGCTTTTGCTGACTGACAAGAAAGGTAACTTGGCTTGTTTCTCCTCCTGGGCCCCACATTGCTTGCACTCTGGCAAAAGATTTTTTTTACCACCCTTTGAATTGTCCCTTCACTCTGTTGATGATTTCTTTGGCTGTACAGAAGCTTTTTAATAAGATGATCCCAGTTGTATCCTGCTTCTTGGTTTTTTGTTTTTGTTTTTGTTTTGGCAGTGGTTGGTACCGGGGATTGAACTCAGGACTTCACACTTGCCTGGTAGGCACTTATACTGCTGAGCTAAATTCCCTTGTATCCTGGGTTTTTTTTGGTCTTTTTCCTTTTTATCAGTACCGGGGATCAAACTCATGACTGCCTGCTTGCAAGGCAGGTGCTTATGCCACTGAGCTAAATCCCCAGCCCTTGTATCCTGCTTCTTAATCTATTCTGCCTGTCTCTTCCTTTGAATTGGTGAAATGAGACCACTCACACTAATGATTATAACTGATATGTATTGGCTTATCCTTCTCACATTATTTTCCTGGTTTTGGTTCCCTGTCTTTCCCCTCTGTTTAACTGCTTGTTTGCCTGGTAGTTTCTATTGTTTTTCTCTTAGAATTTTGGTCTTTGGGGGCTGGGGATTTAGCTCAGCGGCATAAGTGCCTGCCTTGCAAGCAGGCAGTCGTGAGTTCAATCCCTGGTACCAATAAAAACGAAAAAGACCAAAAAAAAAAATTTAAAAAAAAGAATTTTGGTCTTTGTTATCTGTTTCTAAACTATCCTTCAGAACATTTTGTAGAGCTGGTTTTTTTCTTCTTCTTCTTCTTTTTTTTTTTTTTGTCATGGAAATATCTTATTTTTCCATTGATTCTGAAAGATAGTTTTGCAGGGTGCAGAAATATGAGTTGGGGGTAGTTTTCTTTCAGGAGTTGAAATACTTCACTCCAAGCTCTCCTGAACCTAAGCTTTTGTGTTGAGAAGTCTGCTGTGATTCTGATGGGTTTTCCTTTATAAGTGATTTGTTTCTTTTCTCTAGTAGCTTTTAATATTCTGTTCTTGTACTAAATTTCTGGAACCTTATTATATGCCTTGGTGTAGATTTATTTTGACCATGGCTAGTTGGAGTTCTATATGCCTCATTTATCTGTATGTCAAATTCTTTTTCCCTACCAGAGAAGTTTTCTGCCATGACATCTGTGAGTGGGTTTTTATGTCATTTGCAGACTCCTGATTTTTTTTTCATTGACTCTAAACGATCCTGTGTTGTTGTTCTCTGTGTCGTCTTTCAGTAGTTGGATTCATTTCTCATTTTCCCTTCCAAAGAATTCTTAATTGATATACTAGGAACTTACATTATTCGTTTACTCAAGAAATATTTATTGAGAGTTTATTGGAAGCTCCATTTAAGATTGGAATTCTATTAGGAATTCATCTGGATTTCCTATAAAAATAGCCCAAGATATACAAGGATATTAATGTACAAAGAATGGCCATTTAAGTAAATTAGGCATTTCACACAGTTCTATTAAAATAACAAATGTGATAACTCAATCAATCTTGATTATGTTTAACCATGTTAATCAAACATACTATGTTTGATTTAGGGTTGGGGGATTGTTTTGTTTTGTTTTGTTTTGTTTGTACTGGAAATCAAAGTCAGGACTTCACACTTGCTAGGCAGACACTGAGCCAATGAGCTGTGTTCCCAGCCCCAAGAGGGAAGTTTATTAACTTTGTGTGTGTGTGTGTGTGTGTGTGTGTGTGTGTGTGTGTGTGTGTGTGCATGCATGCATATGTGTGTGGCCCTGAGGATCAAACCCAGAGCCTCATGTATATAAGGCAAGAACTCTACCACCAAGCCATACCCCCAGTTCCCTATTTGTTTTGTTTGTTTGTACCAGGAATCAAACTCAGGACCTTCAGCTTGCCAGGCAGGTGCTGTGCCACTGAGCTGTATCCCTGGCCCCAAACATCCTGGAAATGTTTTGGAACCACAGGCTGGCCTTCAAGGAAGGAATATTCAAACAGCTACAATAAACTAGCCACACACCCCCGTTCTGTACCCACAATGCATCCTCCAATAAGAGAAATAAAGCCAACAATTCTGAAAAGAGGAACTCTACTCACTAACAAGAGCTTGCAAGAGAACTCTATGGCTAGTGAGCCTATGTCTAGCTTCTACCCTTCTCAACCCTAGTCACACCCAACCATTACTCATTTTCAGTCTTCTCAGGAAGATTGATCATCCATCCTCTGTTAATATGTAAGTCTCACTGTTGCACAACCACACTCAGACCCCCAGATCCCCATCTCATCTGAGCCCTAGACAGCCAGACACAAGGGTTATCACCAGCCTTTATTGGAATAGAGAAGCATTGACATCCACTACCCAGTCAGGGCTGTTTCCTATGCTCCAGGCTGAAGCAGGAAGAGAAGCAGAGCAGACAAGGCTGGGACTGTTACAAGCCCCAAGACATCAACTTCTCCTGGTTGCCATGACAAGGCTCCTGGAGTCATAAAGATCTCTGAACAAATCAGGCAACTAGGGCACTGGGATCTCTGCAAAAAGAAAAAATATCAAATCACAGCTATGCTTCCTGACCCCAGATACCCAACATGTTTGCCCCTCCACACAGAAGAATCTTGGCATATTTTGGCTGCCTACTTCCTAATGACAAAGCATGTCATTCAGAAATCAAAGCATAATTTCTTTTACTCACCCTCCTTCTAGGCCCCAGTGTCCAAATATGTGACACATATTCCCTCCCTCTGTGCTTTTGATAACAATAACATTACCTGTCTGGCACTTTCTCTGTGCTATTCCCACTTTGTCACATCTGCCTAAGCCTTTAGGGGCCTAGATCAAATCACACCTTTCCCAGAAAGACCTGTCCCAGGAACCACGCCAACTCAACACCTATAAGCTAATATTTTCCATATGAGGGTTCTGGTCTATGACATTAGAATGTTTCTCTCCAACTACATTGCTTGGCCTTAAACTGTCCCCTTCCCAATATAGCAGTAACTTAGTTGGAGTAACTTAGTTGGTTGATGACTACAGTGGATTGTACTCACCTATTCCAGAATCAGAAGAGACTGTCCAGCTGGAGTTCATGGACAGTTTGGAGTGCGAGACTAGTGGGACACAGAAACGTCCACAGCCTGACTTGCAACACTTTTCCCCAACTGGACAGTTTTCATCCCCCATGCAATTAACAATACACCTGCTCACCAGAACATCTGGACAAGTACCACTCTGCCCTGTGGAGGGAAAAAAGGCACAGGTTAAAAAAAACAGAACATTGGCTTCACTGTCCCAAAGTTCCCATCTCAAACTTTGACATACAGGTTCCAGGTGAATCAAACCCAGACTCCTAACTAGATCTTAACCAATTTGTCTGGGAAACTATGAAGCTGGAGGGTCTGGGAATGTACAGATACCCAAAGACCTCTGAGCTAACAAAAGCTTTCAAACGATGTCCTAGAGGGGGTTCCCTAAAGGTAACATGACTGACAGCTATACAGGTTGGGGAAGGACAAAGCAGAGTACACAAAGGTAAACTGACACTTTCCCTACTGCACTGGGGCTTCACTGTTGTATTCTTGTCCATACCCAGGACAAGGCTCGGGGCCCCTGCTGTACGCTCCGGTAATAGCCTATATGTGCCTCCTCTCATCAAACTTCAGGACACATGTGGCTTATGAATCATTCAAATTACAATTTTTCAATTTTTCAATGATACAAAAGTGACACATATTCAATAAAAACTATACTTCCAGTTTTGGTCTTTTCCCAAACTAGTGATATCCAGTACAATACTCTCTCGCAATGGTAGGTAGGGACAGCAGGACACAGCTCCCAGTCACATGACTACGTGCACACAAATGATACTTTACAGTGTGCCATGTGTGTAGCTAAGCTAGGCTGTTTGGCAGGGTAGGTGCACTAAATATACTTTCTAAAAAGATTTTCAGCTGACAAAATGTTTATCAGGAGTGGCCCCATCATAAGTCAAGGAACATCTATAATTCCTTATTTAACTATCTGTCTTCTCTAATAGGCAATACCTTGTGTAAGGATAAAAAACTGTCCCATTCTTAACACTCTGAATATTGCCTGGGGATCTTAAAGGGACTGAGAATCTGGGACAATGCTTCTGACGTGGAGTTCTACGGTGTCTTGCATCAAAGCAGTACTGAAGATATTTTTTTGAAAACTGAAACAACAAAGAAAGTGAAATGGGAAGGCTTCATCTATTCATCATCAAATACCAATATGCAGCTTCCAATCAAGGTTTCATTTGAGTTGGAAGGAAGCTCCACGCTAAAAATCAGGTCTGAAAACCAGTGATGTTTGGCAACTCACTAGCAAGATGAGGAAACTAGGGCTCAAAAAGAGATGTTTGTTTACCCAAAGGTTCACCCAAAGGTTCACAGACAAAGGTACAGTAGAAAAACCACCAGAAGCTGCCCGTATTAATAGGGAGTATTCCTACCATGGCACACTGTCTTCCCCTTAGCTCTTTTCAGACCAACAGGGGCTCCTTGGGCTTAAAAGGAAGGATTGCTTTGGATTAAAGGTTAGGGAGACAAGAAACATGACAACTCGGGCTCCTTCCAGGAAGGGAAAAAGAAGGCAAAAATAGGTGGTCCCTTTCAAGTTGACTCTGGAACTCAGAGAGCACTTTAAGGATTTCTTCCCAAAAGAGCCAACATATCAACCAGGCAGTGGCACACACCTGTGATCCCAGCTACTCAGATGGCTGCACCAGAAGGAGCACAAGTTCAAGGCCAGCCTGAGCAATTTAGCAAGAACTTACCAAAAACCCTATCTCAAAATAAAAAATAAAAAAGTACTGGGGACATAGCTCAGTGGTAAGGAACCCTGGTTCCCCAATACCATGGGGGCTGGGAGACATTGACAGGTACCTCCTTTAATGCCTCCACGGCAGCTGTGGCCACATCCAGTGCTGCAGCATTTTTGCCCCAGAGGACAGGATGCATCACCATCACACAGCTCCTCACATGGAAGGGGGTCAGCAGGACACTCACCACCAAACACTGTCACAGAAACAAAGCACTGAGACCCAGCGGTGCCCAAGCCCAGAATATGACATGAATTTTTCATTGTGCCCCCTGTGTATGTGAAAATGTGCAGCATGTATACACAATGCACCCTGATCTTTCACATTCTAGTTTTTTAACTGCTGGACATAAACTACTAAGCTGATTTTGACACTCACAGTTCAGCTCTAATCCCCTGTGGTAAACATACTGTCAACCCTATATTCATCCTTCCTTCTTTCTTACACTGGTAAATGTTTGTATAAACATTACTCAGCTATAGCCAAATAAGAATCTTATAAATAGAACCCCATGTTTGTTCTGAGAGGCAATGGGCCCAGCTAAAATGATTTGTTTCCCTATATTCTCTTGCAAGTAGGAGTGGCCCTAAGTGATGACATAAACTGGGGAAATATTTGTATTCCTGATACAAATTGCCCCCTCACCTCTTCTTCCAGATCAGTGACAGATATAGAGAGGAAAGGTAGTTCAGCCCTTCTTCAATTAGGAAGAAACCAGCAATAAAGACAAAATTAGACTGCCAAGGAGAAATAAATAGCTTCCCTTTTTAGAACCACTACACTAGCCCTAGTACTTCCTTCATGATTCCTAGCTAGGTAGGACCAACAAACTCTTACTTGGTTAATTTTCTGTTATGGAAAGCAAAATACATTTCAGCTATGGCCATTCATTCCTGTGAAGATAATGAAATCCAGAGGAGAGAACGGGGCTTGCCCAGAACTACACAATGAGTCAACAGCCAAACAGAACAAAACTCGGTCTCTGGATGTGCCAGGCTTTCAGGTAACTGGGCTGGGTGCCAGGTACAGGCACACCCAAAGAAGGCCACATCCAAACCAGTCCAACTCACCATGACTCATTCGTCTCAGTTTTTATTTCAAGCCTTTAAATGAAGAGAGAAGTGACAGGCAATTAAATGTTTTATAGAAAACTGAAACGGGATTGGCCCAGTGCCTCTGAGTAGCAACAGGTGAGGATGATTGCCATCTGGCTGGCTCCTGGAAGTCTGCAAAGATGGAAACAGCAAGGATTGAACTCCAAGGAGAACTAATACTGGAGGCTTCACCAGATCCTGCAAGCTGGCAGTGAATGGCCTGCCTGAGACAGACTCCCAGGCTTTTGTTCCAGAGCCGGGCCTCAAGAGTCCTGGCAAGGAATACAATCTTCTGTTCTGTTTTCACAGGCTGCCCAAGATCACTGCCAAAGATGGCCACAGTGGCCCAGCGGGTACAGAGAAAGGGCCTACTTCCGGGAGACCGGCTGGAAGCAAAAAGGTTGTCACATGCTGTGGAGTTTCAGGGTCTCTAAAAGTAGCCGATCAGAGGGAAGAAAATGATACTACTTTTGGATTTAAAAAAAAAAAAAAAAAGCTAGTTAAAAAAGTCGAGTCCAGGCCAGGTGGGGTGATGCATACCTGTAATACCAGAACTTGGGAGGCAGAGGCAGAAGGATTGCCATGAATTTGAGGCCAGCCCTGGGCTACATAGCAATTTCAAGGCCAGCCTGAACTACATAATGAGACTCTGTCTCAAAAAAAAAAGAAAAACAGAAATTAGACTCCTGACTCAACCTTCCCCAACTTAGAAGCTAAGAGGACGGAAGATAATGGATATTAAGGGCAAAGCATTGTACACACTTTGAATCATTACAACAAGCCTCCAGAGTTTAGTTCATCTCTCTTACAGAAAAGGACACTGAGGCTCTTAGAGGCAGAAATGACTTTCCAAGGGACCTTCTGGCCATATAAGCCTCACACTTGAACCCAGGTCTGGGGTAACCTAAACCTATGATTTTCCATATAACACACTGTCACGTGCACTCAGTTGGCAGAATGATTTTAGTTCCTTCAGAAAACATAACAGAAAACCCCATTTCAGACAGCAGACAAGAAAATGAAACGCCTACACATAAACTTGAGAAATATTTTACAGCTATATAATATCCCTATAATAACCCTAACCAAATATACTTGCACAAGAAGAAAACATAAAGATTCAACATCATAATAATGACATCAGTTCTCCTTAAAGTTAATTTAGATATCTAACATCACTCCGATAAAAGTAACCTGTTCAGGTAGGCTGAAGTGATGGGGGGTAGGCAATATGATAATAAAATATCCTGGGAACCACAACCAAGTGAAAGTAGCCATGAAAATTCCAAAACGGAAAACTAAGAAGGGTCTAGACATAGAAGATACATCAGCTCTCACACTTTGTAGGGGCTCTCAGGGGGATCACAAAGCAGGTAAGGTGTACAGCAGAACACCACAGCCCTGAGCTCAAAATTCTCTCAACTGTGTCACCTTCACCCCACTCTCACCTCCCCAGTGTCAACGCTGTCCATCTTCAGCTACAATCAGTCCCCTTCTCTGCCTCTACTCCAGCTCTCCCTCTGTTTCCCACATATGGCAAGTTCCGCATCCCCGGAACCCCTTACTCTTCCTGCGGTCTCCATCACGCCCTTCCCCTGGCCAACTTCAACCCTCCTCCAGGTTACAGCTTCAGTGTTCTCACCTCAGACATGTTTTCTTTGACCTAATCTGGAGTGACCCTCCCCCACTTATTCCATCTCATTGTCCTGTTATCCCTACCACAATCTGAATTTATTTATTTATTTATTTATTTATGTGCGTATTTGTTAACCACCACCACCCCGGGACGATAAGCTCCATAAAGTCAGGGACAGGAACTATTTTCTTCACCACAATATACCCAGAACCCATACTGAGGGTGGCAAACAGCAAATATTCAAATTATATTTGTTGAGTGCGTAAGTGGAGACAGACCATGAAGACCCTCAGAGAAAGAGGAGGAATCTCTTTCAAATACCTCTCTACCAGAACCAGAATGAAACAGGATCTGTTTCCAACAGCAGATGGCCATCTTGTGTGTGCACAGAGCTCACAAGTAGCAGTAGGTAGGCAAATATGTGCTGTCCTCCATAGACATCAAGATTCTATTTTGCTGTTTCCTTTGCAGATTCTCGGGGTTTTAATAGAGGATACCACAACTGACAACTGAAAGTGGGAATTACCCAATAGCTTTCAAATCTGTCTACAAAGATATGCCGACATTGCCCCTCTGGCATCTTCCTCTGCCTGACTGGGCCACGTCTCACAAATCGTCATGACCTGAGTATCCTTTATTTTATATTCTCAAGACTATAGCAGCCTCTTTATTATTGTTGCCAAAGTAAAGTAAAACCAATGACAAGATGATGTGTGTATCTGAGAAAGAAACAGGCAAACCATGGGGTCTGGAGACAGTTTCTCACCCGACTTCTGATTAGTGTCTGGGACCACACACAACTTCCGGCAGCCAAATGTGCAGCACTTCTTTATACCTGCGCATGAGTCATCATTGGTGCACTTCTGCAAACAGGATTGTTTCTGGACTACCATGGGACAATTTCCGTTCTTCCCTGTAACAAAAGTAAAGACACCAACGGATAGCAGATAACAGTGTCTGGTGATGCTCACAAGCACAGCAGAAGGGAAAATCAGAGGAAGGAAGCTCCAGGCTTCATTTAAGCTTCTCATCTCTGCTGCTAAAACAGGGACTGTAACCACAGCTACAATAACAATAACTAACATTTACTATAGCATTTATGTACCCTTTGCCAGGAACATCTCATTTGATCTCATAATAATCCCTCTTTTACAGAGGAGGAAATGGGGCCGAAAGCTTAAGATTTGGGCTGAAGTATAGTTCAGTGCACAGCAAGTGCTTTTAGATCCCCAGCACCACTAAAAAAAAGAAACAGAAAGAAAACCTTTACCATTTAAAAAGAGCTGTTTGAAGTTTAAAGCTTACAAAGGTCTGCCCGATCCCAGGGTCCATTCTCTTAATCGTAGGCTCTTCTTCACAATTCTACCCTCCTTTGAACTCATGGGAACTCTGAATCCAAAGTAAAATACTGGTACACTGGTACACTCCTTCCTGACAGCAGGCAAAGAACTGAGGGTGCTGAACAGAGACCCCAAAAGTGAAGAGTGACCCTAGCAAAACTAGATTTCAAGATTCTGTCTAGGAGGTAAGATGGCCTCTGGTTCTATCCATCCCAGAGGCAAGGCCAGAAAGCACAGCGGATTTTGCCCATCCTGCCAACATACCCTTAGGAATGCCTCCTCGGCAGGCCCAACCACAGCCTGTGCTACAGCACTTCTGCTCAGCTGGGCATGACTCATCACCCCGGCATAGGTCTCTGCATGGGTTCTTATCGAGAGGACACTCTCCTTCTTTCACTGCAAAAGATACCATGGGAGGTTAGGATAACTAGCTAGGCCTCAAGAAATCAGGTCAAACGTACTTCAAGCATTTATAACATTTGTACCCCAAAATATTACTGCAATCATTTTCTCTTCCTACCATAAAATTCCTAATACCCATCTCCCTGCTACTAAAGAACCAGCCATGCTTCAGATTCAGAGGAAGCTAGGGATGATCATGTTTTCATTTCACGAGCTCAATGGAACAACTGGAACCTCTAATATGTTCCATCTCCTTATCCAGAGGGTAAAGAAAGCCAAGAAGACTGACCTTGGCTGTCTTGTGAGCCTATTCACCCAGTCCTGTCTTACAGAGATGATCATCTCCACAAATGACGAACCTCACTCTGAGAGGAGGCAGGAAATGACTTTTCCCCGGTTACTTTCTGTTAGTGTTAGCTAAGTATCCCAAATGATAGCTCACCAAGCTCAGCTGTAGTCGCCCAGGATGCCAGAAACTCAAGAGCAAGAAGTGCCTTCAGAAGGAAGAAGCTGCTTAACATCCTGATGATGCTGAGAATTGAAATAAGATCTCAGTTCAGGCCAGAGAAAGACACAGCCCAGAGTATCAACTAAAGAAAGAGTAAGACTAGGGAATTGCCATAAGACCAGTCCCAAATCCTCCCTTATACAATAGTTCTCAGGAATGTCTGCTCTTGACAAGACCGATTGGTTGCTTTGAATGAGAAAATTCCTGGCACTACCAAAAGGCACATGCAGTGGGAGTGATCAAACTCTATAATACAATATATACAACACTTTGGACAATGACAAAAATCCTAATAGAAAGCTGGAAAAATAGAGGAACAACTATCAGATAAAGGATTAAGGAGCACCCTGAAAAGGTTTGGGATAATTCCATTGCAGCTGAAAGGATGGAAGGCCTTAAAAAATAATAATTTTATAAGAAAATTACCAAGCTAATAAAATAGCCTAAGCATAACAACATTGTGGCTCCTGCTCCACCTACCAACGAGAAAAGATACAGTGGAACAGGTCACTTGGAAACTGTCCAAAAAACTGTGGAAAATCTAGTTTTAGTTTACTCAGAACTAATACAAAGGGACCTACATCTTGATGTCTTTAGACCACAAAAGCCATTCTTGAACCATATAAAACTGGAAAAATTCAAAAGAATTGCTATGACTCAGTTTCTCTTCTCCATATATGCCTCCTTTATCTTTTCTTCCTTTATTTTTCTTTTATTTTTCTGTCTTGTTCACATCTTTAGTTAGCCGTGATATCTAATGGTGTGCACAGGGACTACTTAGCCCTGTAGGATTAGGAACATGGTCAAAAAGGCATTCTTAATACTAAGAGTTTGGTGCAAGGAAGTTGCACTTAATAAGGCTGATATTGTAGCATGAAAAAAAATTAAATTTGCTTGTTACCTAATATGTGCTTTAAGACGCTATGTATTTTGATCCACAAAATCATCTTGCAGAGATAAGAAAATTGAATCAGACAGGTTGAAAAATGCCCATAAAAGCAGTGGCTGCTGAAATTTCATAGTAGTAACAACAGATAGTATTGTTTGAAGGTTTTACTTCTGCCATGATTTTAAGTGCTTTGCATGAATTAGTTCAATACTCACTACAGCCCTACAAGCCAGGAGCTTTTATCCCCACTTTGCAATTGAGAAAACTAAGGCATAAAAAGTTTGAGAAATGTGGGTCACACAACTAGAAAGTGGTAGAACACAGCCAGGCAGTTCAATTCCAGGGCCAATATTCGATTTGAACTCGTAACTTTCCAGCTGCAAAATTCATGACTTTATACTACCCACGACTGGTAAGAATAACTTTCTCTAGCATCCAAAAACGAGTCCAATTTATTCAGGAGCACTTTAAAGGTAGAACAAAAAGGATTTCTGGAGGAACATGGGAGCTGCTAAGCCACTCATCCCGAGAACATCACAAAATCACCCAAGTGCAGACATAAAGTACAGCTTCCTTGGGCAGAATCCACTAGCCAAGACCCAATCTTCATCCTAATGCCGTCAGACAAAAAAGTCAAGCCCTGAGGTCAAAAACTGGAGAGGCACAGTGGGTGCTTGGGATGGCACTGACCACACTTGGCCTTGTTTCCTGGCCCCCGCATTAGACTGGCTCTAATTCCGGAGTTTGTGCCAGAAATGTAAGAAACTGCAGTTTTCAAAAACCCCAACTACAAGCGCTCCTCTCTTTGGCCTCCCCCAGCCCACGGAAACCTACTCCGTTCTTCCTACCCCGCAGTCATCCCCGGGCCTTGGCCTAACTGGGAACCGCCCTTGCCTTAACAGTCCCTCTGAGACCAGAGCCCACCACAGAGTAAGTCCCGGACCTAGGCTAAAGGCAGCGGTCTGGTTACCATAGTAACCGCGCAGCTCTTGCGTAGCATTTCCGGGCCAGCGAGCGGCGCGTCGTCATGACGTCACGGCACCACTTTCCGGCCGGTGGCACAGTCGGGTTGAAGTTATCGGGGTCTGGGACGCCATGGGGGCTACTGGGGACGTCGAACAGCCGCGGGGACCTACCGGGGCCGAACGGGGCGGCCCCGAGCTGGGGGATGCAGGCGCAGCAGGGCAGCTGGTTCTGACGGTGAGGACGCCCCCCCACTGAAGTCCGGGCTCGGGCTGGGCAGGGCCTCGGGCTCCCGGGACCCGGGCCCGCGGGCGAGAGAACGCGGCGACTGATGCTGTCGAGGGCTTGCCGTTTTCACAGTCGAACGACCTGCGTTCAAATTTTGGTGCCACCTTCCTAGCTAAATGACTTGGACCTGTCAGACAACCCCCTGAGCTCCAGGTTTCTCTTTTAAAGTGGAGATGATTAATAGCAGCCTCATAAAGTTGTGGAAGTGGGATGATAAAGGCGGGTAAAGTACCTGGCACCTCTCCTGCCACTGAGCAGACCCTCGGTAAACACTGGTCCCCTTCCTGCTTCCGTTCTAGAAAAGCGGGGTTGGGACTTTGAAAGCGGCAAACGTTTCCTCACTTCCTCTTCCTTGGCAGTGCCTTCTAACCATCCTTCTGCCACATTCCCCAAAGTGGCAGAGGTGGAAAAAGAATCTGAAAAGCAGCAATACCTAGATTTATCTTCTAGTTCTTTCTTCCTATCCTAGTGTCACTGGTGTCAGTGGCATTTGCTCCCTTCATCTTCACAGAACCCTTGGAACATAATGATAAAGCACAGGCAGGTGCAGCGAAGGGGCCGCCGCTCCCAGATGACAACAAGGTAAGGCTAGCCCTGACTAGGCTTATATCCCAGGCACAGACTTGAATGGGAGCTTTAGGATCCCCATTGCACAAGCCCGAGAAGAGATCTACAGCCGGTAGAAAGGGCACTGGACAGGGAAAGAGGAGATGTAAGATTCAAGTCACTTACCTCTCAGAACTCATCTACGCAGTTGAGGAGCAGGGGTTAACACTAAGATTTCTAACACTGACTGGCTCTGAGATTGACCTCTAAAGTCAAAGACAATGAAAGTTTAGTGCATAGACTAAGTTGTAATGCAGACTGACATTTATTAGCTAGGTAACCTTGGACAAGCCACTTAATTTCCCTGGGTCTGTTTTCTTAACTGTAAAGTGGGGCTACAAATAGTATCCATCCCAGGAAAGATGAGCCTTTGGTGGTTGCTTGTATTTTTTTTTTTTTACAATTAAATAGTCACTGTAATTGTTTATTAAAGAATATAGACTTTTCTGCATAAATATTTCATAAAACACTGAAAATAACACCTGCTTCCTAGTTATGAAAATGGAACAAAATCATGCATCTTATATATTTGCCCAGAATCTTAGCACATAGCTATGTTCCGTGAGAGCACTCTAGTATTGCTGTTAAAGGATCTTGTGTCAATTGGCTGGGCAGATTGGAAAAGGATATGGTTAGGACACATCCTCTGATTCTGTATCCCTCCTGAATGCAGTTTTACAGATCCTGCTATCTCCATGGATCTCCTTCGAGCTGTCCTGCAGCCTAGCATCAATGAGGAGATCCAGACTGTCTTCAACAAATACATGAAGGTGAGAAGGAAAACAGGATTAAAAACTTAACAGGGAAAGAGATTCCTGGGCAGCCCAGTTTCTATCTGCACCATTCCTATAAATATAATACACACATATCTCGTTTTCCAGTTGTGAGCCCTTTGTTACGAAACATTTCCCTCTTTAGGGGTAATTGCAGTATCATTTTGCCAATCTTTTGTGAGAAGTCTTCCTTAAAATGTAAGAGTTAGATAATATTTTTCTAATGTTATTCAACTTTTCTGTTATTTAAAGCTGCCCTATAAGTAAACTTTTGCTTGGCTATATGTGAATGTTCTCCTGGGTACTTCAAACTGAATATTTAGAACTAAACTCTGTTTTCTTCCCAAACTTTCTATTATTGTATTTTTCATTTGTTCAAGAAGTATTTATTCCCTTTTACTTGATGCAAGGAGTTCAGAGCAAGCAAGCCAGGGATGCCAGGAGCTCAGTTTTGGACCATCATTCCCTTAGAAACCAGGAACTTAAGGGGCTGGGGATTTAGCTCAGCAGTATAAGCGCTTGCCTTGCAAGCAAGCAGTCATGAGTTCGATCCCTGGTACCAATAAAAACGAAAAAGACAAAAAAAAAAAAAAAAAAGAAACCAGGAACTTTGCCTTCTTTATCTTCCGTATATAGTGATCTAAACCTGTGTGTTCAGTGTCACACTCTGTAAAACATGTCCTCTTTCTTTGTCTGCTTTGGTTTAGGCATTTATGATTTTTCATTCTGGTTCCTCCTGTAATCTCTAACTGCTTTTGTTTTTTCCCATCTTTCAACCTGCCCTCTATACAGCGGCTAGAATGATCTCTTAAAGTGTAAATAAATCCATTGTTGTTATTTCCCTATTTAAGAATTCCTGTAGCCAGCCATGGTGGCATACACCTGTAATCCTAGTACTCAGGAAGCTGAGGCAGGAGGATTGCCAGGAGTTTGAGACCACCCTAGGCTACTTAGTGAGTTCAAAGCCAGTCTGAACTACATAGCAAGACCGTGTATCAAAAAAAACAAAATCCTTGGAAACTTTCTGTTGTCTTGTAAGTAAACCGAGACTCCTTAATATGATTTACATGTTCCACTGTGATAAGATTCCTTCTACATTCCCATCTATTTTTGTTTGTTGTTGTTTTGTGTCTTCAAATTTTTTAGAATGATGATTTTAGCTATGGCTGATCTTATCCAAGGTTTTATCAGTCCTTCCCAATTTATTTTGTTACTAAATTCATGCCTCTTTTTAAAACATTTTAGTAATACAGATTATGAGAAATAATAGAAATCACCCAGGCATGGTGACACCCAGCACTTGGGAGACTGAGGCAGGAATATCAACACATGTTCAAGGCTACCATAGGCAAGGCAAGTCTGAACTACTTTGTGAGACCTTTGCACTGCCTGGTAAGTGCACGGTTGTGAGTTCAATCCCCAGTACCACAAAGAAAAAGGGGGAGGGATTTAAACACATCGGTAGAAAGATGAATAAATGAATAGGTATGTGATTGATAAAGCAAATATAGTAAAAGGTTAATTACAGAGACTAAGTAATGGGTATAAGATGTTTATTGAACATCTCTTGCCTTAGCCTCTCAAGTCCTAGCATTTGGGGTGTGCCACCACACCAGGCTGATTATGACAAGTATATTCTTTTTTTTTTTTTTGGTACTGGGGATCAAACTCATGATCTTGCACTTGGCTAGGCAGGCACTTATGCCGCTGAGCTAAATCTCCATTGTGGCATAATTTTTAGGTTCTGCTCCCTCTGCGCATTTCTTATTTATATTATATTGCATTTTATGTTGTCTTTGGTAAGCACCCTAAATATTTCTTCTGAAATAGTGTAGGCATGGAGTAGTAAGTAAAATGAAAGGTAGTTTTCTATAAGTTTGAAATTTTTAATAAAATCTTGTTTATTGGGAAGCTAAGGCAAGAAAACAAGTCCAGATCAGACTGGCTGGGTTAGCCAGACTCTATCTCAAAATTTAAAAATAAAATAAAAAAGCTAGGCCTGTAGCTTGGTGGTAGAGCACTTGCCTAGCATGTGTGAGGCTCTTAGTTCAATCCCCAGTACCACAGAATACACATACCACAAAAGAAGTTATTGATTTAAAAAGTATAGATATTGTTGTACATTCGTTGTGTGTGTGTCTCTTTGAGACAGGGTTCACTATGCAGTTCAGGCTGTCCTTGAACTCACTTTGTAGCCCAGGCTGTCCTTAAACTTGCAGTAATTCTCCTGCGTCATCCTCCCAAGTGCTGGGATTACAGATGTGCCCCAACATGTTCACTCAGATACTGTTTTAAATAAAAGCTAAAAGTCACTAAAACTCACCTCCCAAAGATACTGATAACAGTGTAGACTAATAACAATACAGTCTCTCAGCTTCAATTGTATGTGTTCATGATTGTTTTCTGGGATTGTTTTGTTTTTGTTTTGAGACAGGGTCTCACTATATTTTTCAGGCTGACCTTGAACTCACTATGTAGCCCAGGCAGGCCTTGAACTTGTAGGGATCTTCCTGCCTCAGCCTCCAGAATGCCCAGCCATGATATTTTTGTAAAACATTGTTTTGCGCACACTATTCTGCAACTTATTTCACCTAATATTTTGCCCATAGTAGCTTTCTCTATGGTTTTTGTTTGTTTAGTTTTGGTACCAGGAATTGAGCTCAGGACCTTGCACTTGCCAGCAGGCTCTTATGCCACTTGGTCCCATAGTAGCTTTAATAATTGGGAAGTAGTCTATTTTATAGATGTACCAAATTTAACTAGCTAACCCCTATTAAAAAAAAAATAGCTAACCCCTAGAAAATTCAAATTGTTTACAATTTTTTGTTATTACTGTTGTACCTCCCTAAAAAGGCCCCTGAGATGAAAAATGGGGCAAAACCCCTGAGATGGAAAAGATGGGGCAAAATGACATCGTTTTTAGGAAGAAGCGCTTTTATTTTAGCTGGCCCAGCGACGCAGTGCAGATGGAATTTGCAAAGCTGTGCAACTGAGTTAGAGTTTTAACTGATTTTTATAGTTCATTTATGATTAGCTCATTGATCATTAAGTACATAGTGATTAGAATCAGAAATAAGGTGAGCCTTTGTTCCCCGTTGCTTGAGGTCAGAGGCATTTCACAGTGGGTGGTTAGCCAATTCATAGCCCTTGGTCTGTCAATTCCAAGAACATTTGTCTCTCATAAGGGGAATAATGGTTGACACAGCATAATTTGTCTCTTACAAGGGGGAACAAAGGTTGACATAGCACACAGGTTACTTGGGAGGGGGTGATGCCTACAGAACAGCATAACGAGGCGGTCAGTTAATTTATAACTATGTGGTTGTTGCTTGGTTACTAGGGTAACGAGCTCAGTACAGAATGACAGTACTGCTAATAACTATTTTTTTAACTATTTTTGCTAATTATCTTTTTTTTTTTTCCTTTTTATCGGTACCAGGGATCGAACTCACGACTGTCTGCTTGCAAGGCAGGCACTTATGCCGCTGAGCTAAATCCCCAACCCCTTATCTTTTAATTATTTTAATTTTTCAGCATCTTAGTGTAACAATTACAACAAACATCACGATATGTATATGTTTGTTCAATTGTGAGAATATTTCTGGGGAATGAATTCCTAGAGATGAAATCAGTATGTGTTAGAGGGAAAAAAGTTGTTTTTCAGAAAGTTGTGCAAGTTCCATTTCCACCAGCTGTGTTTAAGAATCCCTCGTTTGTGGTCCAATTTTATTCTCAGATCTTGAGATGCTTACACTTACCCCAGATATCTTTTTTTTTTTTTTTTTTGAGACATGTTCTCAATATGTATTTTAGGCTGACCTTACACTCACTGTGTAATCTGGCCTTTAATTTTGACTGATTTTCCTGTCTCAGCCTCCCAAGTCTAGGATTACAGGCATGTACCACCATGCTTGGCTCTTTCTGGGTGTTTGTTTGTTTGTTTGTTTGTTTGTTTTGAGATAGGGTCTCATTTTTGTAGTGCAGGCGGGCCTTGAACTCATTTTGTACCCAGGTGGGCCTCAAACTAGTAATAATCCTCCTGCCTTGGCTTCCAAAGTGCTGGAATTACAGACGTGCTACCACACCCATACATCTTTTACACTTCCTTCCCATAAGCTAGTTGAGAAGTATCCAAGTTACTTTAACTGACTTTCGCTTAGCCAATAATTGATATTGAACACCAGTATTTATGTCTAGAGTTTTTAGATGTTTTTTTTGTTTTTTGTTTGCAATTAATTAACTAATCCAGGGCCTTTCCACTAAGCTTCAACTCCAGCCTTTTTTATTTTGACATAGGGTCTAAATTGTCCAGGCTGGACTAGAATTTGCAGTCTTTCTGTCTCAGCCTCCCAGGGGGCTAGGATTATAGGAATGCACCACCAACTCAGCTTTATCTCCAGTTTGTTAGCTGTTTTTAAAGTCAGATATATCCAAGCAAGGGACACACCTCAATGGTAGAACACTTGCCTAGCATGCTGGTTTACCCCAGCACTGCAGAATAAACACATAAATAAATTCAGGCTCATCCAACCATTCAATTTAGTCTGAAGAATTTCTCCTAAACTCTTGAGTCTCTAGTCCAGTCCTTTCACATTGTTCTCTGTGATAACTTGGACCCTGGTATAAAATCCAAGGAAGCAACAAATTAAAATTTGGGAAGCAAAGGCTTTATTTCCAGGCCTGGTGACGAGTCTCTGGGAGCCAGTTTGGAGACTGCATACCTGACAGCTAAAAGTCAGGGCTTTTATCTTGTAAATCCACAAACAGCTGCTGGTCACACAATGTAAGGAAAGGATGGGGGTGTGGCGCAAACAGAAATGGCGATTGCAAGTCTCCCTGCATACAAGCAAGTTTAGATAAGAAGAAATCTTGTTTTTCTTAGCAAAGAATAGAGAAGTCTAATAGCAATTAAAAATCTTAGTTACCTTACTTTAGCACCACAACTGTTATTTGTAGAGGGCAACAATGGTTAACATATAAATTAGGTAAGATTTTACAATTCTTTACAGAGGAGAGCATTGATTAACATATCAATTAGGTCACCCAAAGGGAAAAGGAAAACACATATAGGTATTGCTATGATACACACGAAGCTATTTTTGTGAATAATAGTATAATCTAATACAATCTAATGCAATTAACACAATTTGTGACGGGCCACTGGGTAGGGAAGGGGGTTGTCAGGAGCTATTACCTCAGGCCTTTGTTTTATGGCCTTTTGGGAAGTTAAAACTTAACCTAGTTAGATGTGAAGGGAGAAGGGGAGGGGAAGCAGCAGGTGGCACTTACACAGAACAGACTTTGGCGCGATAGTTAGGGGGCCTTAGGTTATAACATTCCCCTCTGATGTTGTGACTAAGGTCAAATCTTTGACCTAAAGATCTGAGGGGACAAGTTCATACATTTGTTGTTTAACCATCATTAATTTTATGCTCTGCATCTGATGCCTTATATATGCAGTTAGCCTATTTACTATGCAGGGACCTAAAATAACTAAAACTAGAATCATAACAAGAGGACAGGCTACGGTCACTATTATGTTTGTCATCCGTGATGGGAAGGAGAACATTTGTTCTGCCCATCCTAAAGTTCCTCGCCTTAGTCTTTCTCTTTCTTGTATGCCTTTTTGGAGTTCGGCTAAATTTTGTTTTACCACCCCAGACTTATTAGCATACAGGCAGCATTGCTCTCCTAAAGCCAAGCATAGTCCTCCTTTTTCAGCTAACAGAAGGTCTAGCCCTCTGAGATTTTGGAGAGCTACTTCAGCTAAGGAGTCAATTGAGATTTCTAAGGTCTTCCTGTAGTCTCTTGATTTTATCTCGGACAATGCCGGACTTATTTACATAAAAGCAGCATCGTTCCTACAATGCCACACAGATCCCTACTTGTTCTGCTGTTAGGAGATCTAGTCCCCTTCTGTTTTGTGTAATCTAAACTAGGAATGGGGACAGGCTCATCCCTGGGTAGGATCTCTATATCAGGCAACAAGACAGCTGTTACATGTATCCCTGTCCAGTTAGTTGGGAGGAAAGTATAGGCCATATTTCCTCCACAAATAAATACTTGTCCTTCGGCGGGATAAAGGGAGGTAGTCTGTTAACTATGGAACTACAATTAGTAAATGCAACGAACCCCATGTCAATGTTGGAGGTATCATTATGAAAACCTCCTTGGAGACAGAGAGAGTCCTTGAAGCCTACTGGTTGTACTCTAAAGGGGGGACCAGCACTATAATTTAAGTAATCTTGTTTTTCCAGTGTAGCCAGAGAAACACTGGTGGGGATGGCAAGGGGTATGGGGAAGCCCTGTGCCATGCATAACCAGCAATTCTTCAGCCAAAGTTGGGTTGGAAGCATTTAAGGCTTTATGAGTGGCCTCTAGAATATCAGAAGTTTGAGCATCCAGACCAACTCCCCGCAATTAGGCAGCATCAAGGAGTGGTAATGTATCTGGGGAAACATTATTTTTACTAGCTGCTTGACTCATTCCTCAACCATGAGTTTTCTGACCTTATCTTGCGGGCCGCCCCCATCAGACACATATATAGGGGCCACCCTGCTCCAGCACACTGATTTATCAACCGTGCTGAGACATGAGGTTTGGGCATACTTTGAACTTTCTATCACTGTCGGATTGGTGGATCAGTCACCTCTAACTCTTCCAGCCCTCTCCTCATAAGCTCAGCAGTGAAGTAAGTTTTGCTATCTATGCCTATACATTCTTGTACAGAGTCATAGCAGGAGGAATGCATTTCTGAATATTACGAACAATTCTGAGGGCATGGCGCTCGCTGGCTGCCTTTGTTAGGTATCACGCGGGGCTTTAACACACATCCACCTTTTAGTCAAACCCCTGTAACTGAGGGTATAGCAACAAGGAATGTTAACTTGTCCCCACAATCTGTCCACAGACTGTATGTATACAGTTTATCATTTGTGTGGGAAGGATCGCAATCCTTGTTTCCTGTTGTATGTATAATTCTCCCCAGTTGCAATCACAGCTACCACATAAAGATCTTTAACAATTGTTCTTTGCTTACAGGGGGACCAAAGCCGCCGTGCAAGGTCGGCATCAATGTTATTAAAATCAAAGCAAGCAAGCTAAAACAGTTCATGACCAGCATAATCTAATATGCTTTAGTCAATTTTAACTTTAAGGGGTTACCAGTCTGCTGTGTAGTCCACTGAGTATGTCCCTCATTGTCCGCTGTTTCCAGTGGCTTTACGTGAGTATGGTGAATCCACGCATTTTTTCCTGCTACCTTGATGGCAGTGGGGGTACTGAGCACCATGGTAAAAGGTCCTTCCCAGCGGGGTTCGAGGGAGTCACGGTGGTAACATTGCACCAAGACTGGAGTCCCTGGCTTGATCGGCACCTTGAGAGGTGTCTCTGAAGGCAGATCCAGGTGTTTTTGTCTAGTCTAAGCAGCTGGTGGATTGAAGTCAACACGGGTTGGAGAGTCTGCCGGGACTTAATGAGATCTTGATTAGTTATTTTAGCTAGTTTATTTCCTGACAATCTTGGAACCAATGACAGGGGCCTCCCAAACATGGCTTCAAAGGGGGAAATTCTAGAAACATATGGGGTACATCTAGCTCTTAACAGTGTAAAGGGAAGAAGGCTCACCCAATTATCGCCAGTTTTTGAAGACAGCTTAGCTAAAATGTCCTTGAGACTTTGGTTCATACGTTCTACTTGCCCTAAGCTTTGTGGCTGATAGGCACAGTGGAGTTTAATCTTAAATGCCTGGGCTAACTTTTGGGTGACTTGGGCTATGAAAGCCAGGCCATTATCAGACCCCATTGATAGTGGGAGGCCAAATCAAGGTATGATCTCATGCAATAGCCTTTTAACTACCACTAAGGCTGACTCAGACTTAGTAGGGAAAGCCTCTACCCAACCAGTAAAAGTGTCTATTAATACCAAGAGATAGCGGTACCCCTGTAAATCAGGCTTTACCATGCCATGAAGTCTACTTTCCAATGTTCTCCTGGAACAATTCTTTGATGTTCGGTGGTCTCCAGCATAGAGCTCTTGGCTGAGTTGACTAACAATTACTGTGGGCATCTGGAGCTCAAAGAGGCAGTCAGTTTGCAGAGTTTTGGAATAAAAAACCGAGTTCTGAACAATTCCACAAGTTTAGTTCCCCCTAAATGGGTAGTCTGGTTAGCCCGGTGTAACAGCTCCTGCCCTAGTGCCTCCAGTAACAGTACTCGTTTATCAGGTAACTGGTACCAGCCTCCTTGGGTGGGGGACTTCGCTCCAAGTTGAGATGCTAACTGTAGGTCTTTCTTTGTGTAGACTGGTTCTGACAAGGTCGGAGGGACTAGCATCAGAGCAGTTACTTCCTTGGTTGGCCCCTCTGATGTGGTTGCTATTTTTTGAGCGGCTTGATCTGCCAAACTGTTTCCTAAGATGACAGTGTCATCTGTCTGGTGAGCCTTGTAATGAATAATAGCAACCCGTTGAGGCAGCCAGACAGCTGCCAGCAAGTCTAGAATCTGTGGAGCATTTTTAATCTTAGTCTCAGCTGAGGTGAGGAACCTTGCTCCTGATAGATGGCACCATGTACATGTACAGTAGCAAAAGCATATCTACTGTCAGTTAAAATGTTTACCCTCCTTCCCGTGGCTAGTTTTAGCACCTCATTCAAAGCAATGAGCTCCGCCTTTTGGGCAGAGGTGCCAGAGTACCTCCTTTTTGGTGGTCATTGCTGCCCCGGCCACTCGTTTGCCGTTCTGGATGAAGCTGCTTCCATCGATGAAATAGTTGTCAGCATTTCCCAAAAGCTGGTCAGTAAGATCAGCCCATAGGTTCTGCTGCAGTTTGAGGATGTCAGCACACTCATGGAGAGGTGTCCTTTGTTCCTCCAGGTCATCATCAGGCATAAGGGTGGCTGGGTTTAAAGCTGAAGAAGTCTTGAATATCACTGACTCTGGGTCTAGAAGCAGGGTTTGACAGTGTAGAATTCTGGCGTTCTAGAGTCTTTTTTTTCAGGAGGGGTTTTGATAAGAGTCTCTAAACTGTGAGAGGTTACCACAGAAATCAATTGCCCAAAGCGAGTTTCTTCGCCTCCTTAAGTAACATTGTCACAGCAGCTAGTATTCTTAGGCAAGGGGGCCATACTCCTGTCACTGCATCAAGTCTTTTGGAGAGGTAGGCTATAGGCCTTTTCCAAGGGCCAATGTCTGAGTTAGTACTCCTTTGGCAATGCCCCTGAGTTTATCTATGAACAAGGTAACATCAGGGAGTCCCAGGGCTGGGACCTCTGTCAAGGCCCGCTTGAGCTGCTGGAAGGCCTATTCGCATTTATCAGTCCAGTTCAGTGAGTTTTGAGTTTCTGCCTTATGGGAGTCATATAGAGGCAAGCTTTTTAGTAAAATTTAGCCTACAGTATCCAACTGCCCCCAGAAACTCTCATCTGTTTTTTAAAACTTTTCTCTCATAGAGCAATTCTAACACCGTGGTTATCTTTTTGTTGGTAGCTTCTTGTAAATTTCTAGTTCTCAAAGACTTTTGTGCTATCTCTAGTAACTGGCTGATAATATCTCTATTAACTCTATTCCCTCAAACCTCTCAAATCTTTGCAATTTTTGTCTAACATGTAGGGCTGACTGAGTTGCAAAGAGAACAATGGCGATACTGGGAAACCTCCTTACCTCTGGATGTCCAATCGGGGTGGGACAAAAGGAGAACATGGCTTTGGCATTCCGGATCAGTGAGCCAGCTTCATTTGGATGGCACACCACTTTTTTGTCCAAGAGTGTCATGTGACAGGCCATCGTTTTACTGAAATTATATTCTTAACAAAAAGGGCTTTTTCATAGGTAACAAAATTGTGCTGCATAATCTCCCAGATGTTCACAGCACATGCAAGAATTTGTATCTTATCTCTAGTATCACCTGTAATCTCATTTTAATGGAAACATTTTGCAGCAAAGTACAATCTTATGAATACTTCTACCAAAATTGATCTAAGACTGTCAAATTCTGAACACATTTACTTCTTGTCAAACATGTTATTTGCAGTACTATAAACCAAGACAAATAAAATTTATATCCTCTTGAGCTTTCTACAACTTACAATACACCCCCCCAAGTTAAGCTTTTATCTTTTTCCACATTCTGGCACAGCCAGATATTTTTATTTGAAAACAAAACCATTTTCCTTGTCCCTCTTTTTTTTACTATTACCAGTCAATTATCTTTCCTCTTGCTTCTCAGACAACATCAAAAACTCTCAACAAAACCCTTGAAGTCACCTTTTAGTAGTCTAAAACATATTTAATTATTTTATGTCTTTTTACCACATAAAAATGCTATATTTTAAAAACAAAACTATAACCTTTTAACTGGCTCAATTACAGTAGGACCTGGTTTTTACTTGGTAAAGTTGATATGATTCTTAAAAACCATAAATATACATATATATGTGCCAGAAAGAAAAATACTCCTTTTAAAAGGCATGCTGAGGTTGCAAGCAATCAATTTAGGACTAACATTAAACAGGGCGCCACAACATTAAAGACACAGACAAAGGGTGCTTCATGCAGTTTGTTGAGCTAAAGGAAATAATTTTTCTTATTATGAACCTTGAATCTAATAAGCCATATGGATCCTGCAACAGAAATGGGCAACAAGCCCCTAAATTAGTAACAAATTTAAACAGGCAAACAATTCTAAAGTACAAAAACTCTGAACATAAAGATCTAAAATCCTTAGTCCGTTTTGGGCTCATAGAAGGGGTTCCTAGGAGAGAATGTTCTGTTAGATTTGGGGTAACCAAAAGGAGAACAATTAGAACAAATGGACACACCAACAGACATACAAGACAGCAAAGCAAAAATGGCCTTTGCTCAAAAATTAGTCAAATTTTGGGATTTGGAGGAATTAACAAATTAACCAACAGAGCAGTTCCCCACCCAGGGCAGAGTCACAAATGGCAAAAACCAATTGACTCTGTCCTCGGGAGGTTCCACTCCCCAAATTGAGGGTGTCCCCTTCCTAATGGAGCGGTTCCCCACCCAGGGCAGAGTCACAAATGGATGGAAAACCAATTGATTCTGTCCTCAGAAGGTCCACACTCCCAAAGTTTGAGGGCGTCCCCTCCAAGAATACAACTACAACTGACCACAGCCCAAACAAACCCCTCCAGAGTACTTTACTTTCAGATGTTCAAAAATGGGTCTGGGGTCTTGCTCCCATCCCGGACGAGCCCCCAAATGTGATAACTTGGACCCTGGTATAAAATCCAAGGAAGCAACAAATTAAAATTTGGGAAGCAAAAGCTTTATTTCCAGGCCTGGTGACGAGTCTCTGGGAGCCAGTATGGAGACTGCGTATCTGACAGCTAAAAGTCAGGGCTTTTATCTTGTAAATCCACAAACAACTGCTGGTCACAATGTAAGGAAGGGGATGGGAGTGTGGCACAAACAGAAACGGGGATTGCAAGTCTCCCTGCATACAAGCAAGTTTAGATAAGAAGAAATCTTGTTTTTCTTAGCAAAGAATAGAGAAGTCTAACAGCAATTAACAACCTTAGTTACCTTACTTTAGTACCACAACTGTGATTTGTAGAGGGCAACAATGGTTAACATATAAATTAGGTAAGATTTTACAATTCTTTACAGAGGAGAGCATTGATTAACATATCAATTAGATCACCCAAAGGGAAAAGGAAAATACATATAGGTATTGCTATGATACAAACGAAGCGATTTTTGTGAATAATAGTACAATCTAATGCAATTAACACAATTTGTGATGGGCCACTGGGTAGGGAAGGGGGTTGTCAGGAACTATTACCTCAGGCCTTTGTTTTATGGCTTTTTGGAAAGTTAAAACTTAACCTAGTTAGATGTAAAGGGAGAAGGGAAGGGAAAGCAGTAGGCGATGCTTATACAGAACAGACTTTGGCGCGATAGTTAGGGGGCCTTAGGTTATAACATTCTCCTTGGTTTGCTATTAACAGAGGCTTTTGTCCTTGTTAAATATAAAGTGGCAGTACATCCTTATCATGAGCATTGTTACAGTTTCCTGAATTATCTTGCCCACTAGACAAGTTTGACACTTTATATTTTTAGAGACTTTTAATGAATGTTCCTAGGGACCTCCCAAATGTGTCTTCAGGCTCCCTCAGTATTTTTAGGCCCTAGCTCGCTCTCTGACCCAATAGAAGAACCTTCTGCCTTCCCTTGCCTTTGCCAACCAGCCCCTGTTGGATTTCTTTCCCCCACCTCCACCTCCTCTTGCTTGCCAGGCGGACGCTATGCCACTGAGCTATATCCCCAGCCCTTCCTTTTCCTGTTCTACAGATTGAGGACTGGACAGTGGGAATCCAGTTAGGACTTTTGCACTGTCTTGATCTGTTCTAGCCTCCCTTGGCCTATTCACTTCAGGCACAGGCATTCTTTTTTTTTTTTTTTTTTTTAATGCAAAAATGTTTTGTGTACATTAAAAAAAATTGGGAGGCTACAGATAAGGAAAAGAAAATACCATCCATATACCACCACTGTTAAATCAATACATGTCCCTACAGTTCTTTTGCCTATATGTTTACTTTTTGTTATTTTATATAAGTAGGCTTATTCTATGTGAAACTATTTTATAACATGCTTGCTTCATTTGTAATTATATCACGAATACTTTCTCATGTCAAAAATACATCCTCAAGCCAGGCATGGTAGCACAAAACCTATAATCCCAGAGCTATGTAAGGAAGCTGAAGCAGAGGAACATAAGTATGAGCCCAGCCTAAGTAAGTTAGCAAGAGCTTGCCTCAATAGAAAATAAAAAGAGCTAAGCATTTAGCTCAGCACTAGGACACTTGCCCTGATAGGTGTGAGGCCCTGGATTTGAAAAAGAATGCAGGGAGGGAGGTGATAGAACAGGGGATAGAGCCTGATTTATGAGTTAAATCTGCCTGACTCCAAAGCCATGTTCCTAATCACTTTCCCTTCTGAATAAACATAGGCTAGAAGCTTCTGCTTTATTAGTCCAGCTGGACTTTTGACCTTGTCCTCTATTGTGCATCCCCAGTTCTTCCAGAAAGCAGCCATGAACGTTCGGGACAATGTGGGGGAAGAGGTGGACACAGAGCAGCTGATCCAGGAGGCCTGTCGGAGCTGTCTAGAGCAGGTGAGATCGAAGGAGCTGAGAGGTGGGGCCGTTAGGTTCGGCCGTTAAGACTCTGCTAAGAGGGCTGGGGATTTAGCTCAGCGGCATAAGCACCTGCCTTGCAAGCAGGCGGTCGTGAGTTCGATCCCTGGTACCGATAAAAATGAAAAAGAGCAAAAAAAAAAAAAAAAAAGGACTCTGCTAAGAGATATGATTTTGCCCTCAGTGGTATTTTGCAGAATGTCCCATAAGACACATATCCAGATAGGGCTTGAAACTGTTGGTGACAGGAAAAGAAAAATAGCTACTGTGCACCAGGTACAGTCATACATGTATTATTTCATATGTGGCCCTTAAGAAGAAACCTTATTTTTTTTATCCCTGTCTTACAAACAAGGGAATTGTGCTTAGCAAACTCAAAGAAGCAGAATAGAATGGTGGGTTACCAGCAAAGTAAGAGAATGTTGGTCATTGGGTACAGATGTTCAGTTTTGTTACCTGCTTCTTCATTTGTCATTATATCACAAATACCTTGGCATGTCAAAAATACATCCTGGGATGGGCCGACGCACATCAGCGGCTCAGCAGCACAGCACCTGCCCGGCAAGCACAAGATCGTAAGTTCAATCCCTGATACCAAAAAAAAATACATCCTGGGAGCTCGCGTAAAGCATGGTAACTACAGCTAATAATAATACTCTGTTACTTACTCAGATTTGCTGAGAGTAGAATTTAAGTGTATTCACACACAGTGGTAACTAATGACAGTTGTTTTAATTATGGTGATACTTCACAGTGTATATGTACATCATCATATTGTGCACTTTTAATGTATGCTATTTCTGTATATCACCTATACCTCAATAAAGCTGGAAAAAGTAAAAATTAGTAAGGCAAACCAAAACAGGAACAGAAACTATGGCTCAAAACACACAAGAAATAGGTAGCTAAAATGTGTCTCACCTCTGAAAGTGTTCGGTGGGTCACCTTCAAATACTGTGACCCCTTTTGGTGACATGGGAACTAGGACCCTTGCTGCCTTCCTGCATCCTGGGTGTGGTCTTGAGGCGTAACATCATGTCTGTAAGTGACTGTGTTCCCAAGACACTAGGGAACCTGTTTGTCAGCATCACCTAGATTCTTTGCTTGCCTATGAAACCACTAATTGTCCAAATGGGAGTTTCTCCCCAGTACTCTAATACCAAAATGGGAATTTCTTCATAGTCAGAGCATAAGAACCAGTTTGAACTCAGTCCTATAGGGATAATTATAGTGAGGTGAAGAGAAATGTCTTAAGATTGTCCAGCTAGCTGGGTTTTTTGGTTGGTTGTTTGTTTTAACCAAGAATCAAACTCAGCACCTTGCACTTACTAAGCAGGCACTTGTGCCACTGAGCTAAATTACCAGCCCCCAGCTACCTGTTTTGATATAGCCTCATATAGGCGCAAGATCAGTACCTGAACCTCAGCTTTGGAAAGGCAGAACCCCATCCTGTCAATGCAGTGAAAATCAATCTGGTTCTCATAAGCTAGTAAGTTTACATTAACCACATGTCTAAGAGGAATTAAGGATTTTAGTGCATTATGATCAGTTATAACAATTGCTAATAATGAAGCAGAAGTTTGCTAATAATATTTTTAGAAGTTTGAGCTGAATCAAAATTAAATTAATAAAACTTTCACTCACTTAAATCATAGAATGTGTTCTTGAATTTATTTATCTCTTTAAGCGATATACATTGAGCCCTCCTATGTGCCCATTACTGTGCCCTGCAGTCCCTGACAGTGCTGTGCAAAATGGGCATATGCCTGCTCCTCAGGGTCCTTCACATTATTCAAGCATCCTACAGTATGTCCATGATTATGAATAGCAGTAAGTGCTGTAAGTATAGGAGGCAATGAGAGAGTATGCTACAGTGTGCAGAACCCAGCAGCCGAATAGAGTACAGTATGGTAAGAACAGAAGCCATGTTGCTGGTTTCCAGAGGGTGAAGGAAATGGTATGTGAAAAGTGGAGAGGTGGAGGTAGATCAAGCAGCACTACAATCCAACTTACAGGTGAGAAGTTGTAAACAGAAGAGTGGCCTCATGAGATCTGCATTTTGAAAAGATTGACTGGCTGCTGGAGGAGATTGGTTTGGAAAGGAATTTAGGAGATGGTTAAGTTCCATGGAGAGCTGATGAGGTTAAAGTTAAGTGTCTGACCTGCATTCAGAGAAGGTTATTTATACCTTTCTGTTCTCCTGAATCAGATGTCTGCCATTGAGTTGTCCCTTACCAGTGCTAATACAGCTAAGAAGCCAGTGTATGGAAGGGCTGTGTGGGCACCATGAAATCAGAGCATAGGAAGGTAAAAGCCCACAGAATTTCATCCAGTGTGAAATCAGATGAGTCAAGAAACTTAGCCTTTTTGAATTTTAGTTTCCTAATCTGTAAGACTGGAACTAAAGCCACTTCCTACCACCAGTGGTTTGCTGTGGGGATTAAGTGGGGTAATATAGCCACCAACAACACAGCACAGGTGCTTGCAACACGGAGCCTGCTAGATGTGAAATACAGCTGTAGTCCCAATAATAGTATTCCTTCCTGACAACAGAGCCCAGCCTTTGGGTTACTAGAATACTTCCATGCTCTCTGGGGTCCTCTCCACTAAACCACATGCAGAACCCCTTACTGCCTGAAAAGATGCTTCACAATGAACTAGTAAGGCATTTTCATTTTTGGTTGGGTTAAGTCTTGGTTTGCGTGCTTTCACTTTTCATACCACATCTGGACATCTCAGGAATATTCCCTCCTCTCCTGAGCTACCTCTTTCGAGGTATTTCTGCAGTCTTTTGTCTGTGTGTGTCTGTAAAGCGTGTGCTCAGACATTGAGACACTGGGAGTACAGTAGTGAACAAAGACAGACAGTCCCTTCAGTGATCACACTCTGTTTCCTTTTCAAGCCACACTTTAAGAAAGGTTGTCAGGGCTGGAGATTTAGCTCAGTGGCATAAGCAGGCAGTGGTGAGTTCAATCCCTGGTACCGATTTAAAAAAAAGAAAGGTTGTCAGCACCCAGTGGCTTGCTTTTGTGCCTCCCATTCATTCTTGACTTGCTTTTTTTAGCTTTGGTCTCCACTGCCTGTTTTTCCCCCAGTGGCCTCCTTATTCTCAAGCCCTGTGAACACTGCCTGTCCTCCGCTCCTCAGTGACATTTGTTATGGTGACTCGTTTCGTGACCTTGGAACACTGCTGCTTGGCTGCACCCTGTCCGCTTTGCTCAGCTCCATTGGTCCCTCCTCAGCGCCCGGCTTTTCTCTCCCTGACCTCTGTTGGTGCTGATTCAAGTCCTCAGCCCCCTTCTCCTCTGTGGTTCCCTGTCTTCCCAGGTGAGCCCTTTGGATTTGAAGCCAATTTAACCACTAAGATATACAAATTTATATCTCAGCCCTGAACTGCATCTACCCTTATCTACTTCTAGTCCGCTCTTGTCGGAGCAGCCAGTCTGTAGAGATGAGTCAGATCCCATTAGTCTGCTTAAAACCCTCCAGTGACTTGCAGTTGCAGGCAGAAGAAAATCCTAATAATTTGATCCACAGAGCCCTGCCTGGACCAGCATCTGCCTGCTTCTTTAACAGCTTTAACCTCACCTCATCCCACTACCACTTCATTGACTGGGTTCTAGCCATGCTGGATTCTTCCCTGCCCTCTAGGTCACCATGCCCAGGGCCCTTTTACCTGCTGTCTTCCCTGCCTGTTGACCCCTAATTCTTCTTCAGATCTTAGATTAAATATGGCCTCATCGGGCAGCCCTTCCCCGAATACTCCCCCTCACACCTGCCCCCCTCTAGTTACCCTCCCTATAGAGTCACTGCACTTATTCCTGCTTCCTTCCCACACCTACATTTTATCCCTTCTAAAATCTTGAGTTTTACAAGCTGAAGACTGTACTTGTTCACCATTATATTCTCAACCCTATATATAACCTGTTTATGTACAGCTGCATATATACAGCTCTTACTGTGTGTACAGTATGTATTTGTGAATGATGGAGTACATCACAATGAACAAACAGCCACATGACAAATAAAATAGGCTTCCTGTTTTTGTTTTTTGAGGGGGGTTTGGGAGGTTTTTTTGTTTGTTTTTGTCCTTTTGAGACAGAATCTCATTATACAATTCAGGCTGCCATTAGGCTCACTTTCTAGCCCAGGCTGGTCTCAAACTTGCAGCAATCTTGTTTGTACAAGCCTAATAGCAGACAGGTATGACCTAAGTCACTGCAGAGCTGTGCAAGTACATATTGAGGCTTGTGCACTCGTCACTGAAAAAAGAGGCAAAATTTGGCAGAGAAGGTCACAAGTCCAGTTTCAAACTCAGCAAGTCTAAGAGATCCAAACCTCAGCATGGAGCCAACTACTTGTTTCTAGGCCTGGAGCTCAAAGTATAGCTTTCAGCTACAGCTGAAGATTTAAAATGCAAAAATGGAGTCATGAGTTTATAGATGTTAGTTAAAGCTGTGAGTGTAAATGAGAGGAGGCAGATTATTGAAGACGGTAGAGTGGGAAGAACCAGATGGAGGGGATAAGCCTGCAGAAAAGGCCAAGAAAGAGTGGCCAGAGAAGTGGGAAGAAGGCATAAGCTGCGGTGTGTCCAGAGGGGGCGCACTGGTGCAGGCAGAAGCCACACCCAGGGTTGTGAGACCCAGCTCTTCACCTCAGGACCTGGCCTGTCCTCCAGTCTCATTCCACCTGCCGCCCTGCCCTTGATCCGGTACTTGCCAGGTTGCCTTTGCCTCCTCCTAGGAACCATGTCTTTCCACCCTGAGACTTTCTGTTCTTCTCCTGCCGCCCTGGCCTAGCTTCACCTCCAGCCTTCTGCCTCACAGGCTGCCTTCTCAGCCCGACCACCCACTCAAGGAGCCCTGTCTGGTAATTCTCTGCCCATCTATGTGGGTTTTTTTTTTTTTTTCCTGCTTTATCTCTTTCTTCATGATCCAAAATTACCTTATGTAGCCAAGCATGGAGGCACACACCTATAATTCCACCACTCTAGAGGCTGAGCAGGAGGATTGCTATGAATTCAAGGCCAGCTTGAATTACATAGTGAGACTTTGTCTCAAAAAAAAGAAAGAAAGAGCAAAATTATCTTATTTGTATGTTTGTTTATTTGTTCATTATCTGCCACAAGAGCAAGAGCTCTGTAGAAGCTTGTCTTCTTCACTGCCATTCCCAGCACTTATGTCCTAGTGTTCAATAGTTTTATTTTTTATTTTGGTTTTTTGAGACAAGGTATCACTATAATGCAAGCTGGCCTTGAACTCAGTGTGTAGCCCAGGCTGGCCTCAAACATGTTGCCACCACACCTGGCTTCTCAATACTCGTTAAATAAAAGCAGCAGTTTACTGGGGAATATGTAGGGTAGTAACATACAGCTAGAAAGTTATATAGTACATATTTACATGAGGAAAATAAGAAAGAACCGGGCACAGTGGCACATGCCCATAATCCCAACACTAGGGAGGCGGAGACAGGAAGATTGCTGTGAGTTCAAGGCCAGCCTGAACTATATAGCGAGACTCTGTCTCAGAAAAAAAAAAAAAGAATTTACATTAAATTGGTAATACAGATTTCTGTGTCAGAGAAATGAGATTTAGGTTTTATTTTTTTAATCTTATTTACATTTTGTAACCTTTTAGCAATAATCACTAATTCATCAAGTTTTTTCTTTAAAAAAAAAGACTCCCACTGATTCCCTTCCCTTTTTCTCCAGCATGACCAATAGGCAAAAGAACATGCCCATCAAGCAGCCCAATATCTACTTTTTAAAAATAAGTATAGGGGGATTTAGTTCAGTGGAATAAGCACCTGCCTTGCAAGCACACAGTTGAGTTCGATCCCCGGTACCAAAAAAATAAAATAAAAATAAATATATACATTCCTTTCTTTGTATTGACTGTGGAAAAGTTTTCAGTTTGGAGTCACATCTACGAAAATGGAGACAAGGGAGGCTCACCCACGAAAACAGTGACTGTTAACATTTGGTCTTTTCCTTTCAGGCTAAGCTACTGTTCTCAGATGGAGAAAAAGTAATACCCAGATTGGCCCACGAGCTTCCCGGGATAAAGGTCAGAGTCACTGTATCCTGAGGGCTTAAAGAGGGAGACAGCCTGGAAGGCAGGTGAAATGCGGGTCTAGGGAGATTTCACAGACCACCCGTTCGTCAGGCCAAGTACAACTTTGCTAGATGGGCTTCTAGGCCTGGCTCAGGCAGCAGTCGAAGGGGTACCATCCAGGGTTCTGCTTAATGCAAGCCCAAAGGACCTGTAATTTCCAAGCACTTGCGTCCCACTGACTCACTTCTGTCTCCTTCCAGCGTGGCCGACTGGCAGAAGAGGAGTGTGCCCATCGAGGAAGCCCCATTCCTAAAAAGGTACACCATTTCCTCGTTTTATTTCGTGGCTGAGAAAAGGCCTCTCAGCTCCAAAAGCAGGTGTTGGACTTCCTCATGTACCTTTGAACCTTTTATGCATGACAGGCTAGGACTGTACCCTCTCCTTGGTCCCTGTCAAAGATCATTTGGAATCTTTGGAAAACCATCTCTACTATGTGTGATCCTGGACCTACCCAGAAGGGGGTGGGGGAACTGTTCCCATGGGGTCAGGTCTCTGACAGCTGTTCTTTGTGACAGAGGAAAGGACGGCCTCCTGGACACATGCTGTCAAGTGAACGGGCAGCCGCTGGCATGGTGTGAGTAGGGGCCGCTAGTGTGACAAGAGCCAAAGTTGGCAGCGGGAGGGAGTGACTGTGGAGGGAAAGGACAGATCTGTGCCTGGGCAGAATCAGATCCATGTGCTTAAGTCATCAGGCAGGAGGGTTATCCCTCAGAGTGGTAAAGGGAAGATATTATCCTGTTTTTTTCCCAAAACAGTGCAGTCTAGCTGGATTAAAGACCAGAGTAGTGTCATTGTTAGTATGTATTGAAAGCTGGTCTAAATACCATACAAACCTTATCTTCTAAGGAAGGTATAATTTTTTTTTTTTTTTTTATCGGTACCGGGGATCGAACTCAGGACTGCCTGCTTGCAAGGCAGGTAATTATGCTGCTGAGCTAAATCCCCAGCCCCAGGAAGGTTTTTTTGGTTTTTTGGGGTTTTTTTTTTTTTTTTTTTTTTTTTTTTTTTTTTTTTTTTTTGTCTTTTTCATTTTTATCGGTACCAGGGATCGAACTCACGACTGTCTGCTTGCAAGGCAGGTGCTTATGCCACTGAGCTAAATCCCTAGCCCCAATTTTTTAACAACTAAAGAGACAATTATTTGCCAAGATCATACAGTTAACAGAAGGTATAGTTACACTATATTACCTACAAGATAGTCAGAGTATTTTTAGGCTCCCAGGAAATCAAGTGGGAATACAGAGATAACTCCTATTCCCCGCCTCCACATACACACAGCCTCCCTGTTATCTGCAGAAGACAGCGGAGGGTCTGCAGTTGATGAGTCCTCTGTAACACATAGTTATCACCCTGAGTCCATAGACCCCATTAGGGTTCACTCATGGCAGTGAGCCTTCTGTGTTTGGGCAAATGTACAGTTACATGTATTCACTGTTGGTATCAGACAGAGCATATTCACTGTGCTAAAAAACCTCTGGACTCAGGGGCTGGGGATTTAGCTCAGCGGCATAAGCACCGGCCTTGCAAGCGCATGGTCCTGAGTTCAATCCGCGGTACCAGTTAAAAAAAAAAAATCGCTGGGTTCTAGCTGTTCATCTTTCTAGCACTACTACCACCACCCCCAGCAATGAAACCTTTTTTTTCCCCAAGCAAAACTTCACTTGGAAACCAGATCAATAAAACATAAAGCCAGCCTTGTAGTACATATCTGTAATCCCAGCTGTTGTGAAGGCTGAGGCAGGAGGGTTGCAAGTTTGAGACAAGGCTGAGCAAATTAGCAAGATGCTGTCTCAAATTTCAAAGAGCTAAGGGGATAGCTCAGTGGTGGAGCATTTGCCTGACATGCATGAGCACCTGCATTCAATCCCCAGTCCTGCAAATATTATCCTGCAGATACAGTCTAACAAAGTAGGGTAGAGATGGTTTGAAACCACTGGCCTAGATAGATAGTACTGTCATCCCTCAGGTTTGTCCCAACCGGAAGTGGTTTCATTTCTCATGAATACAAGATGAGTAAGACTCAAAGATGAGAAAGCTCCAACACAGAGGTTCCTGGACTTACCCCAGGACGCCCCAGGTCATACCAGAGCCAGCACTAGGGTGGCTCCTGGTCTAGTGCTTTTTCCCTTTGAATTTCCTCTAATGGGTTATCAGGAAGAGATGCACCTAGAACTAAAGTGAGAGTGTATGAAGAACTGCCACCACCACCCGAGCATTCTTCCAGTCCTAGGCCTCACCTTGGAAAGTTTACTCTCCTTCTTCCCCTCCAAGCAGATGGAAGCCAAAATCCTGTGAACCAATTCGCCGGGAAGGTCCCAAGGTATGACTGTGAGCATGGTAGTGACCAGTCTCCCAGGGAGAATCAGCCAGAGCTGGGGGCTCCATGAAGGACAGAGACTGGGTGGGTACAGGATAGGTTCACACCATTCCAGCTCCATCTTCTCTACCATCCCCTGCAGCCACGCTGGTCTCCCAGCTCATGTAGGAACTGGAATTAAAGGCCCAAGAGATGACTAAGACCTCTACCTGTTACACAAAGTCATCCCCTCTTTCTGCTGTGCTGGTGGTCACTGTCACTCATTGCTTGATATGTGGTAGGCATGGCCTGAAATTTTTTATCAGATTATTATCTCATTTAATCTTTGTAACAAACTTGAAGTAGATTCTCTTAGCATCCTATAGTTGAAAAACTTCCATTCCTACCAACTCCCCTATAGGCAGAAATTATTTTACCTAGTTATTTTATATACTTAATACATCTGACATTTGCCCAGAGCCAAATCTCAGACCCAAAGTCTGCTGACACCAGTAGCCTCTGTCGCCTGCAGAACAGTTGTTTGCAAGCTCTTTTAGCAGTCAGATCCTTTTTACAAGCAGTCATCTATGGAAGTTCTATAAAGCAGATATAAGTATCTGTCCTTTTTGGAGCTATGTACAGATAGATGTTTGTTTTCTGACTCTCTCCTTTCACTGGTCCTCATGCCTCTCCCAAGAGTCTACTCCCTTATAGCTGGTGACCCTGCATTCTCCCTAGTCTGCCTATCCAAACCTCGTTTCTCGGTCATAGTGAGTTTTTCCTCACCAATGACCCATATAAGTAGGTGTTCCCTAGGATTATCTCTTTTGGAGCCAGGGATTAGTTCAGCGCCTACCTGGCAAGCCTGAGTTCCTGACTTCACTCCCCAAGCTCTTTGTTCATCATATTCCTCTCTCTTTTTTTTAAAATGTAGATATTCTGCCTACTAGACCTTTCTCCCTGGAAGCTCCATGGACTTTTTCATTGCAGCACATCCAAAACTGAAATTAGAATCTCTCCTTGTAGACCTTCTTTTACGTTCTGTGCCTGAATCGCCTTTGCCTATAGTGACCTTCCCCTCCCTACCTCTGGTCAGCTTGTGAATGGTTCTGCCTCATGAGGGTGCTGCAGCTCCTGTTCCCTCCCCTTCCTCCTCACTGCATTGTCGCGCAGGCTGTTGTCTTCCTTCAATTCTGCTTCATTACAGCAGCCTCTTCCTACTTGTGGTCTTGTCCCTTCAAATCCATTATCCACTTTGCTGAACAGTAAGCTGTCTTTAGGAACGTAAGAGCCTCATGTCCTGTTTAGAGGCCTTCAGTGGCTCCCTGCTGCCTACAGAGTAAGGAAAATACGAACTTCTACAGGAAGCCTCTTGCTTTTGTGCTCCTCTCTCCAGCTTCGTCAGTTGCTACTCCCTTTTTGAACTCTTTCTCCTGAGGCAACACAGAACTGCTTGCAGGCTCTTGCTCTTACCGAGCCAGCTCACACCTGTCTTTGGACATGCTGCCCTCTAGCTGGAATGTCCTTCTCCCCTCTGTCCTAACTTGACCTCACTCTGTCAGGATTAGCGTGGGATTATCTCTTCAAAGAAGACTTCCTAGCTGTACCATCCCCTTAGTATCACTGACATCCTGCACTCAGCCATATCATTGCTGTGTCCCATAGTGATCTCGTCTGGGTATATACCTGGGTCTCCTGGAGAACGAGACTATATTTTAGTCATCTCTTTATCCTCAGTCTCTAGCAAGGCCCTAGCATATAAGTATTCTATTTCTTGAATAAACACTGTTGAATAATGGAAAAGAGCCAGATGGGGTACATGTCTCTAATCCCACCAGCACTTGGGGGCTGAAGCATGAGGATCACAAGTTCAAGGCCAACCTGGGCTACATAGTGAGTTCAAGGTCAGCCTGAACTACAAATGAGCCTGTCTTTAAAAAATGTTTAAAAATAGGTGAGGATGAAAAGAAAAAAATTTTAAAAATTAAAAAAAAATAGATGAGGATGAAAACAGGACAGAGAGAGGAGTGTTCGTTGCTACCACGTTAAACCTCACTCTCACCAGCCTCTCTATTTTTTGCATAGTGGGATCCAGCTCGGCTGAATGAAGCTACTACCTTTGTTTTGGGATCTCGAGCCAACAAGTGAGTCTAAACACTTCGATGCGTTCGAGGAGGTATTGCTCAGGGGTCCATTCCTAGGAGCTACATCTGCAGGGATCCTTACCATCTGTCTTTTCACCTCAGGGCCCTAGGCATGGGAGGCACCAGAGGGAGAATCTACATCAAGCACCCACACCTCTTTAAGGTGGGTAAGAGCTGGAAGGTGGGCAGGGCTGGGGAACAGGGACACTGACAGGGGCACATGGCGTCCATCTGGGAGCCAGAACCCCACGTTCTCATTCACCTTTTGCGGGGGGGGGGGGTTGGTTTTTCTGAGACAGCATCTTGCCATGTAGTGTCGGCTGGCCTTGAACTCACTAATGTAGCCTAGACTGGTCTGGAATTTACAGCAGTCCTCGTGCCTCAGCCTCCCAGTGCTAGAATTACAGATGTGTGACACCGCACCCAACTTCACCTTTATTTTTTACAATTTTCTCAACATTTCTGTGCCTCAGTAATAATGGTTACTTTTCTTGCATGGTCACTGTATGCAATGCACAGCTTTAAGAGTTAGGGCCAGGGATTTAGCTCAGCAGCATAAACTCCTGACAAGCATGAGGTGGTGAGCTCAATCCCCAGTACCAAACAAAAAGTTAAGAGTTATGCTTAGAGGATCTCGTGGAATTATCTTTTAAGATAAGTATTATTACCGAACACTCCTGTAATCCCAGCACTTGGGAAGACTGAGGCAGGTGGATCCTTGCAAGTTCAAGACCAGCCTGGGCTACAAAGTGAGCCCAAGGTCAGCCTGAACTGTGTAGTGAGACCCTGGTCTCAAAAAGACCAAAAAGACCCCCCCAAAAAAGATAAGTATTATTAGCTGGACAGTGAGGCATGTACCTATAGTTTCAACTACTCAGAGACTGAGGCAGCAGGGTCATCTGAGCCCAGGAGCTCTGGGCCAGCCTGGGGAACATAGTGGAAATCTGTCTAACTCAAGGGAAAAAGAAAACAAAAGCTAAGTATTATCACCCTTATTTTGAAAGAAGTTTTTAGAAAGTGGGGGACAGGGAAGAGGCTAAGTCTTACCCAAAGTTAGTCAGCTAATGTGTCCAGATTAAAATCTGTCTTCTAAAGCTGGAACTTTTCTGCTTTGTTTTTTAGGTAAGTTTATTGGAACCTTTTAGATCTGCATAATGATCACCTTCGTCATGGGGAGTTTATACCTGTATATGATACAGCTTGGTTCTTTTTTTTTTCACCATTCCCTTGCCCCCCTTTCAGCCACTCTTCCCTTCCTTATTTACAAAAGGCTTTTTTTTTTCATTTTTTCCTTTTTCCATCATTTTTTCTTTTCCCTTTCTTCCTTTGCCCTCCCCATCCCTAGTTTCTCTTCCCATTTGAACATTTTCTTCCTATTTTACAATATCTATTATACATTTTGGTCCTTATTTACACTTTTGGTTTCTTATACCAGAGAAACAATGTATTTACACGTGTTTCCAATTGAAAAGTCTGGTCTAAGGTACATCCAGTTAGCTAGAAATGTCTCAAAAAATGTCTTCTGTGTCCATCATCAGTTGATGTAAAGCTTGAGCTCTTAGCCATCACCTCATCCACTTGTCTGTGGCATAGAATGACCAGAACAGGGCAGGGCTTACATTCCCCAGATGTCTCTCTTCCCTGGAGAGCGGCTTCTATTGGCTTCACTGCTTGAGAAACAACAAAGGAGATTTTAAATTAATGGAGTCAAGGTTTGTATTTCATCACTAAAAGCATCTAAGTAGATTCAGAAAGCATCACTGCATGTGTCCCTGACATGTTTTTGTACCTGTGTACAAGGCTTGCGCCCTTTGCCCTTTTGGGATCCGGATCGTAGAATCAGGCTCCCTCAGCCACAGTCTGCAGGTTTGAAGGTGGCTCCCCTGGCTCTTCTTTTTCAGCCTTACTCTTAGGACTCCCAGCACCTGGAGGGTTTGGCCTACTTGCTAGTTCACCTTCCTTTCGTAGTTTCTTTACTCCTACTATTCCCTGTATCTGGCTGGCCTTTATCCCCCACCTTTATCTGCTTATTCTAAGATTCACCTCCCTGGGGAAGAGAGGTTGAAAGGAGAGAGGAATGGGAAGGAGGGGAGACACAAGATATATCATGTACAGGTACAAGTTCTCTATGATAAATGTTATCATTATATGTATCTATAATGTACCAATAAAATAGAAGTAAAAAGATTTACCTCCCCGACAGGCACAATAGCACACTTGTAGTCCCACCTTCCCTAGAGGCAAATACCAGGCTAGTTTGGGCAATTTAACAAGACCCTGTCTAAAAAAAAATAAAAGGGCTGAGAATGTAACTCAGTGGTTGAACACCCCTGGGTTTAATCCTCAGCACCGCCAAAAAAAGTATGATCTTGGTCCTGGTTCCACTCCTTGCTAGCTCAGCTGTGTGACCCTAAGCAAACAGCTCCATGCTTCTAAATCTATTTTATCATATGTAAAATGGGATTGATGACAGATGAACCTCGGAGGGTCAATTAAGAAAGAATGCAGCAGTGGTACATGTCTTTAATCCCAGCACTCGGGAGGCGGAGGCAGGAAGAGGGCTGCAAGTCTGAACTAGCCGGACTGCATAGTGAGTTCAAAGCCAGCCTGGCTGCATAGCTGGACCCTGACTCAAAAAAAAAAAAGAGTTCAGTAAAGCACCCAGCATGATGCCTGGCACGTAGTAGGGACTCAGTAAACTCCCAACATACTCTGTTTTTCCAGTGGGGATCATCTCATTTTAATCTTTGCAGTCTAATAAATGGAGGGAAATTTTTTTGTTTTACTTTATGGTTTTTGTTTTGTGCTAGGACTCCAACTCAGGGCCTTGCACCTGCCAGGCAGGCACTGTGTCTGCTGAGCTGCATCGCTGGCCCTACTTTATGGTTCTATGTCAGTGATCAGAAGTGTCTTTTCAGTCATTTAGAACCTATCTTGGTTCCATAAATTTAAAGTGGCTTTTTCTTCTTTTCTTTTTAAGATAGAGTCTAGAATTTGTAATCCTCTTGCCTCAGCCTCCTAGAGTGGTAAGGTTATAGGTATGTGCCACAAGGCCAGTTTAGCTTTTTATATCTTGAAATGCTTTCCCTTTAGTGAAGCCAGCGTACCATCTTTGAAGTTTGGTCGCTACACTCACCACATCTATAAATTTTTTATTTGTTTGTTTGTTTTGTTTTGTTTTTGGAGACAGAATCTTTATTTCAGGCTGGCTTCTAACTTGTGGTCCTGCTCAGCCTCCTTCATGCTTGGATTATAAGCACGAGCCACCACAAGAGGCTCACATCTGTTTAAAAAAAAAAAACCTTTTTTGTCTAACTGCAAAACCAGGTTCTTAACCATGATGTTATTCTATCTGCCCCAGTAAATCAGGCATCCAGATTTTCATTTTAGAAAATATGTTCACCATAGTAATTACAGGTGTTACAAGCCACCTCATATCATTTTTTTTGGTCTTTTTCTGGTCTTTTTCCTTTTTATCAGTATCTCACGACTGCCTGCTTGCAAGGCAGGCGCTTATGCCGCTGAGCTAAATCCCCAGCCCCCATATCATTTTTTAAAAGAGGACACTCTTTCTTGGCATGGTGGTACAGGCCTGTAATCTCAGCACTCAGTGAGGGGAGTGGGCCTGAGGCAGGAGGGTCGCTTGAGTTGGAGGCCAGCCTGAACTGCATAGTGAGACCCTTTCTCAATTAGTTAATTAATTTAAGAAGGCACTAAAATAATAGTCATGTGTCCCACTAGTTGCCAGAGGTGCTATGCTGGGAAAGGATGCAGGAAGCGGGTTAGAAAGGGAAATGGGTCCCAGTCTCTGGGCTCCTAGGCATGGCCCGGGTTCTCTGAGTCTGTGTCTGCCAGGCTAGGACGATCTCTTGTTGGTAGGAATACTCAAGGGGCAAGAGAACGGCCCTCCCTGGGTTAATGTTTCCCACTGTGTGACTTCGTCCCTCACAGTATGCAGCTGACCCCCAGGACAAGCACTGGCTGGCCGAGAATCACCACATGCGTGCAACAGGGGGGAAGATGGTAAGCATCATGCTCCAGTGCCACTGCCAAACACCCACGCAGCCCACAAGCCCCTGGCGACCACTTACCTCCAAATCTGAGGACTCCTGCAGCCCAGCGAACGTGGAAAGGGACGCTTAGCCCAGTCTTCCTGTGATCCCTGCTCCCTGTCACTAGGGCCCTCTCCTCCACCCCCTCATTCTCCAATCCCATTTCTTCAAAACCACATAGCTGCATAGAAATGGCGGTTACAAGATTTTCTTTCATGTGTCCCTGGATAGATTTTACAACTTGCTCATAACACTTTCTCCAGACACAGCTATAGAATCATTTCTCAACATAGTTCTCCAGACAACACCCCGTGTAACCAGAGTTAGCACCTGCAGTGAAATGTTTGCCATGTCTAACAGCCCCTTCCTGACACACCTCTGCTTCAGGAGTCTCAGCTGATATCAAGCACCAACCTTAGGAAAAATGGTGGTTGTATGTGTACTAAAACCATTACGGAGGGCTCTGGCCATCATCACATGTGGTCTCCTGCATCTGAGGACTCAGTCCTACTGCTTCTAAAAAAAATCTAATGGCCTTGCAAACCAATATGCCATTTTCCTTTCTGGCAGTGAAAACTACCTTTTAGAGCCAGGTGTGGTGGTGCATGCCTGTAATCCCAGCACTTAGGAGGCTAAAACAGGAGAATTGTGATGAGTTTGAGTTCAGCCTAGGCCACACAGATCCTGTCTCCAAAAAGTAAGGAAAAAAACTACTTTCATTTTATTTACTACTCCATGCCCACACTATTTCAGAAAAAAATATTTCAGGGTGCTTACCAAAGATAACATAAAATGCAATATAATATAAATAAGAAATGGGCAGAGGGAGCAGAACCCAAAAATTAGGTTCTGGCGATTTAGCTCAGCAGCATAAGCACCTGCCTGGCAAGTGCAAGATCATGAGTTTGATTCCCACCAAAAGAAAAAAAAGGAATACATTTGTCATTTCAGCCAGGCATTGGGACACACTCCTGTAATGCCAGGACTTGAAAGGCTAAGGCAAGAGAATCGTTTGCAAGTTCGAGACCAGCTTGAGCTACAAAGTGAGCCCAAGACCAACCTGAACTGCATGGCAAGACCTTGTAAGAAGACAAAAAAAAAAAACCCACCATTAAGAATAGATAAAAAGGGGCTGGGGATTTAGCTCAGCGGCATAAGTGCCTGCCTTGCAAGCAGGCAGTCAAGAGTTTGATCCCCGGTACCGATAAAAAGGAAAAAAGACAAAAAAAAAAAAAAAGTTAGAAAAAAGTTGGGTTTTTTTTTTTCCATGATGACCTATTTACAAATTAAACTGTACCCTTCTCCAGGATATCTGATCTGTTACATAGTTCATAGTTACCATAAGATGAATAAAAAACAAAATACTCAAAAGGCACAACTACTCCTAACCCTAAGACTAGAAAGAGTCTTAGAGAAGTCTTTCTATTACTGTGCACATCCTCTATGTGGTAAGCTTACAGAAAGCCTCACCACTGCAGACACACATCCTGTCAGCAGCTGTAGAGGCCCAGGGCCACACATCATAGCCCACTTACTGGCCAGCAGGGTGTTTATTATCATGTCCCTTTTGCCGGAAATCTCAAGACCAAATTTTCTTAATCCCCAGTCAGTGTATAGCTTTCTCTTCCTGATTACTGTTCCAAGTATATTTTGCTAGGTCTCCTACTGTTTCATGATAAACCTCTTCCATCTTTTTTTCTTTTTCTGTTCTTTTTTTTCTTTTGGGACAAGGTCTGGCTATATAGTGCAGGCTGACCTTGAACTCGCTTACCTAGCTCATGTTGGCCTCAAACAGCAATCCTGTTGCTTCAGCCTCCTGAATACTGGGATTACAGTTATGCGCCATCATGCCTGGCTCCCTCCCTTTTGTAAAAGAGGAAAAGCTATAAATAAGTCAGCACAGTGTGTCTGTAGTCCCAGCTACGCCAGAGACTAATGCATAAGGATCACTTGAACCCAGGAATTCAAGGCCAACCTGGGCAACATAGCTAGACCCCAATCTCAAAAACGTCACACATCCCTTCTTGCACCCATAAAGTTTCTCTTTGAGAAAAAGATTTTCTCAAGGAACCATTCCCCAGTCCCTTCCCACTTTCCCCAACAAAACTGCAAACTACACCCCCCTTTCCTCCACCTAGGAGCAGGCCTTACATTAAGCAGATAATAAAGGGCTATTGGATTGGAGTGAAATGAATCAGGCAGTTACCATTCTCCCTTGTTCCTGCCTCAGGCCTACCTTCTCATCGAGGAGGACATCCGGGATCTTGCTGCCAGTGACGACTACAGGTAAACCACTGGATCTCCTGGCCCCAGAGTAGCCCCCTGGAGTGCGGCTGGGCCTACACCCTGCCTTGTGTTAACTTACTCTCTGAATGTCTGCTCTAGAGGATGCCTGGACCTGAAATTAGATGAACTGAAATCCTTTGTCCTGCCCTCCTGGATCGTTGAGAAGATGCGCAAGTACATGGAGACACTAAGGACAGAGAATGAGCATCATAGTGCTGAAGCTCCTGGGCAGACCTGAGGCCGGCTGTCTTGGCTACAGTGGGCAGCCTGCACCCAAGACCTTGTTTCCCACATGGGGAGGCTACCATTGGGACTGCTCCTAGCTGGATTTCCGTGGAATTAAACTCTGCATGGGGTAGTCTGTAGGAACTCAATACAGAGCTCCCCAGACTGGCATGTGGGTCTATATTTGTAAAGTTATTGAGATAAGCAATTAAACTGTTTGTAATAAACACAGATGGTGAGCCTGCTGTGCCATCTGCCATGTGGAGGGGCTAATAAAATGTCAGGGGCTCTAGAAACGAGTGTAGAAGCCAGGTGTGGTAGCTCACGCCTGTAATCCCAACACTGGGAGGCTGAGGCAGGAGGACAGTTGCAAGTTGGAGACCAGCCTCAGCTACAAAGTGAGCTCAAGGCCAGCCTGAACTGCGTAGTGAGACCCTGTCTCAAAAAGACAAAAAAAAGAAAAGAAAACCAGCCAGAGGTTTTTAGCTCAGTGGCAAAAGTGCCTGCCTGGCAAGTGGTAAGCCTTGAGTTTGATGCACACCCCCCCCCCCCCTCCAAAAAAAAGAAACCAGTTTAGTAAGAGGATCTCAGACCCAGGCTTTAGGAGACTTCACTGTTAATTTCAAGTACCTTGCCAACTTTTGTGTTTTGGTATTTTGGTTGTTTTTGTTTGGTTGGTTTGGGGGGTTTTGTTTGTTTTCGGTTTTTTTTTTTCAGTATTGGGGATTGAACTCACCACCACTTGCTTGCAAGGCAGGTGCTTATGCCACTGAGCCAAATCCCCAGCCCCATTGGTTTCTTTTTTTGAGAAAGTGTCTCATATGTAGTTCAGGCTGGACTTGATCTTGTGGCAACCTTGGCACAGCCATTCAAGTGCTGGAATTACAAGCATGCACCATCATACCCAATTTAGAAACCTTCCCTGTTGCTTTGTTTTCTTGTTTTCCTGGTTTTTTCCTACCAATGCAAGAACTGCCAGAATGATGGTTAGTCCCATGGAGGTTTAGTAACAGACCATATAAAAAATGCAAGCCAAGGGCTGAGGATTTAGCTCAGCGGCATAATCACCTGCCTTGCTAGTGCGTGGTCGTGAGTTCGATCCCCAGTACCAATTTAAAAAAAAAAAAAAAAAGCCAGGTGTGGTGGCACATGCCTGTAGTCCTAGCACCCGGGAGACTGAGTAAGGAGGATTACTTCGAGTTTGAGGCCAGCTTAGGCCACAAAGTAATTTGAGAGCCATCCTGAACTGCATAGACCCTGCTTCAAAAATACAGAAAATATGGGGGTGGGGATATAGCTCAGCGGCACAGCACCTGCCTGGCAAAAGCGCAAGTACCAAAAAAAAAAAAAAAAAAAAAGAAATACAAAATGCAAAGTTGGCTTTTATTATCATTTTACAGGCTAAAATGTCGACCTGCTCAATACCACACAGCAAACCAGTCGGAGATGAGGCATGACCTGAACCTACATTTTCTAATAGGCTGCGGCTCTGGCCTTCCTTCAGCCTGTCTTGCCTCTTTGGTCCTAGCCCCACAACCCCAGATTTCCAGGCACTTGGGATCTCAGAGGTGCCGGGGTTATTATAATACCGAGAAAGAGCAGGGACTTCTGGTTTGGGGAAGACTTATCAGGGCACAAAGACTGCTGATAATTTCGCCCAGGAAGAAAGGGTCCAGAACCAGCGCACTCTGCTCAAAAGACCACAGACGTTTGACTTTAAGGTATTTATGACACGTGGTCGTTTTCTTGGCCCTTTAATGGTTGGCGTTCTCTAAAGGCCACCAGTCCGCTACAGACGCTTTAGTTAGTGACAGCCTCTCCAGCCAATCAGCTGTTAGAAGTAAAGCCCTTCCTCATGGTGGCACACTGATGGGTGGGGCGAGCAGTTGCGCAGTGACACAGCACTGCGGCCTGCCGCATTGGCTGGATCAAACCAATCGAGCCGCTGATTGGTCGACACTGTCGGAGGGTTACAATTCAAACGCAGGCGGGTGGCTCCCTGCCCTGCAGTTGCCGTGCTGTTCTCCGAGTTCCTATCTCTCTGCCAGCGCTGTCCTGATGGCCTCCCAAAACCGCGACCCCGCTGCCGCTAGCGTTGCTGCGTCGCGTAAAGGGGCCGAGCCCAGCGGGGGCGCCGCCCGGGGCCCTGTGGGCAAGAGGTAAGTGGTACGGAGCTAACAGTGGCTGGGCCTGACATCTCTGAACCTGGGGACCCTCGGCAAAGACTTCTGGGACCCTCACCTCGTGCAGCTGGTAAGATTTGGGAGATGGGACAGGAGTGGGAGGAAGACCAGCAGCTCAGGCTACTCTTTGAGACTCGTAAAGGAGGACTACTCTCAGGATCGTCCCAGAAGACGCCTTAAAAGCATTGGGAGTTAAGAACATGCCAGAATCAATAGAGCAAGGGCCTGGCGCTATGGAGGGTTAAACTACTTTGGAGATGAGCATTAGCTTACCCTCAGCCTAGTCTGACTTCGGAGAACGGGAAAGTCCCCATGACAGCTCCGCAAGAGTCAAGTGGGAAGAGACCCACCAACTAAGGGGCTGGGGATTTAGCTCAGCGGCATAAGCACCTGCCTTGCAAGCAGGTGGTGAGTTCAATCCCTGGTACCGATAAAAGGAAGAAAAAAAAATGAAAAAAGAGACTCACCAACTGGAGAGCTTTTGGCCCACCCAGATTCCCAAGTAACCCTGAATTCTTTTTGCAGGCTACAGCAGGAGCTGATGACCCTCATGGTAAGTGATTTAAGTGCTCTTAGATCTCCAGTCAGCTGGGCCACCCTCCAGTTATCAGTAGCCTCCTTTCCTGCATAAGCCCCTTCTTAAAGTTCAGTATCACTTACTGTCTTCTGAGAAGTCTTGCATACAACCACAACTTTTCTTACTGCAGTCTATCCCAAGTCTATTCCCCATAGTGAAGTTATCTCTAACACAGTTCCTTAACCAGGCATGGTGGCACACACCTGTAATCCCAGCACTTGGGAGGATTAAGCAGGAAGATTGCTGTGAGTTTGAGGCCAGCCTGGGCTACAAAGTGAGTTGAAGGCCAACCTGAGCTACATAGCAAAACTCTTGTCTCAAAAAGACCTACATAATTGGCCGGGGATTTAGTGCAGCGGCATAAGCACCTGCCTAGCAAGCAGAAGGTCAGGAATTTGATCTCTGGTACCAAAAAAAAAAAAAAACCAAGCCGGGCGTGGTGGCTCACACCTGTAATCCCAGCACTCAGGAATCTAAAGCAGGAGGGCCGTTGCGAGTTTGAGACCAGCCTAGGCTACAAAGTGAGCTCAAGGCCAGCCTGAACTGCATAGAGAGACCCTGATCAAAAAGATTAAATAAATAAATAAAACAGTTCCTTGAAGTTTCACAAGGACTTCCCTGTCCCACTTGTCCTTACTTCCTGGCCTCAAGCTATTTCAAGAATTGAATATTTTAATTCTTGGCAAAAAGATTGTGGATGCACATCCCTCTTCTTCCCTGTACACCTCCTATTTCCTTATCCTGGTGATAAATGTGTCAGTTGGGTCTGCTTGCTCATTGGATAAAAATATGATGAAATCAGTCAGTGACTCACCCACTGAGTCCATCCCTTAAAATATACCCTGCAATCCAGCAAGTATTGTTTCCTCCCCAGATGTCTGGTGACAAAGGAATTTCTGCCTTCCCTGAGTCAGACAACCTTTTCAAATGGATAGGGACCATCCACGGAGCAGCTGGCACAGTAAGTAACAGGGCCAAGGAGCGGGTGGGAGAAGAGATCCAGGTGCCAGTGCTGCTTCAGCCAGTGAGCTGCCCAAGACAATCCCCCTGCACCTCTTCGAATGCCCCGAGTCTTATGGTCTTATTTTCTCTGGTGTGATAAAAAGGTTCAAAATTCTGTCTAGCTGATCACAGTGCTTGTAATCCCAGCACTGTAGGAGGTTGAGGTAGGAAGATCACAAGCAGATCCAAGCCCAGCCTGGACAACTTGGCAAGACCTTGGCCTCAAAGTTTAAAAGGCAGGGAGAGGAACCTCAATGCAAATGCAATTGCATTCCTAGTTTCAATCCCTAGTACCTGGCAGCCAGGTGTGGTAGCACATGCCTATAATCCTAGTACTTGGGAGGCTGAGGCAAGAGGGTTGCTGAGTTTGAGACCAGCCTGGGCTCCATAGGGAGTTCAAGGCAAGCCTGGACAACATAGCAAGATGCTGTCTCAAACAAACAAAACAATCCCTATTACAAAAATAAGCCCTATCTAAAGGGCCAGACCACAGTGAAATGGCTATTGGGAAGGTCCCTTGCTACAGATCTGGTTTAAAGCAAGATAGAAATTCAGGTCTAGGCTGGGAATATAGCTCAGCTGCACAGTCCCTGCCTAGAAAGCACCAGATTTCTTTGATTCTCAGTACCAAAAAAGAAATCCAGATCTGGCAGGGCATGATAACATATGCTTATAATCCCAATCCTTGAGAGGCTGAGGCAAGAGGATCACCATGAGTCTGAAAGACCAACCTACACAGTGAGTCCAAGGCCAACCTGAACTACATAGCAAGACCCTGTCTGAAAAAAAAAAAAAAAAAAAAAAATTACATTCATGTCAAATCTAATTTTTTTAACTAAAAAGTTGAAAAGGAGGCTGAGGCAGGAAGATTGCTGCAAGTTCAAGGCCAGCCTGAATATCCTGTGTCCAAAAAAATCAAAAGTAAATAAATAAAATCGATGGGACTAAAAGCACAGCCTTGGCAGCCCTCAGAATACCAGTTTATAGCCCTTAAAGTATCAGGAATGTCCCCACTGAGTAAGAAGAAAGCACCAGAGTCAACTTAACATTTTGTCCACTGTCCTCTCCCATAGAAAAACTCAAAAGTGGGGGTCAGGGATATGGCTCAGTGGCATGGCACCTACTTGGCAGGCACAAGGTCCTGAGTTCTATTCCTAGAGACATATATTTATATATAAATTTAAAAAGATCCTGCCTATCAAGCCCCTCACATGGGGCTTGGATTGCAACGTGAACCTCACAGGGTGAACCTCGGCCCCGCCCTCTCTCCAAATGCCAGGTGTATGAAGACCTGCGGTATAAACTCTCCCTGGAGTTCCCCAGCGGCTACCCTTACAATGCGCCCACGGTGAAGTTCCTCACTCCCTGCTACCACCCCAATGTGGACACCCAGGGCAACATCTGCTTGGACATCCTGAAGGACAAGTGGTCCGCTTTGTACGACGTCAGGACCATCCTACTGTCCATCCAGAGCCTGCTAGGAGGTGACCTCAGAAACCACTCCCTCCCCACAACCTGGGGGCTGTTGGGACTCTGCTGCCTCCTGGGCCAGCTCTCCAACCCCTTAACCATTGCCTCTCCACCCATAGAACCCAACATTGACAGTCCTTTGAACACACATGCTGCGGAGCTCTGGAAAAACCCCACAGGTGGGTCCCAGGGTCCTTGCCAGCCTCCAGAGGCACCCCCAGCAAGAGGGTCCTGGTGACTTGGGACTGGGTTGAGCTGAAGGAAGGGGTGGTCAGCCCATTCTGCCTCTGCTTTGGGGCTCTTGTGTGCTATGAACAGTGGAACCCCTTCATATTCATAATAGCTTGAGGGAGTGCTTGGTAGACTGCATCACCTGTGTCTTCTCCTCTTGCCACCTTCTTGACAGCTGATCCTTGTCACTCACCCCATGCCTGCATGTTCTCTTCCAGCTTTTAAGAAGTACCTGCAAGAAACATACTCAAAGCAAGTCTCTAGCCAAGAGCCCTGACCCAGGCTGACCAGCCTTTCCTTGTGGTGTCTTTTTTATTTCTTTAATCTGTCCTTTTCTTGATTTCTGTGTAGGACACTGTATCTTGAGCTGTGGTGTTGTTCTTGTTTTATTTGTTTTTAAATTAAGTCTCTGGTTGAGCCTTTGCAATGTATATTATTAAATAAACACATTTTGGTTGTTTTGTGCGTGTGGTGTTTCTGGCTTACAGTTTACCCTTGGGTTGGCACCGGGGGTCCAGCTTGACACTGGCTTCTTGCCTGTTCTCTGTAGATGGTTGATAGGCCCTGGGGCCAAGCAGTGGGTAAGGAGGATGTGTTCCTTTGTGGCCTTAGTTATTTTCTCATTCATCATGTATACAGTGGGTACTCTTGAGGCTGTGACTCTGTGGTAGGGTACATGCTTAGCATTTAATTAAGGCTCAGGGTTCAGTCCCCAGCAGCAGCACTACAAAGCTTGTTTCTACATGAACTAGGAAGTTTAGTGAATGGTGGAGCAGCCCCAGCTGTGTCACAGATAAGACTAAGCCAGACCCTAAAGTAAAGTGTATATGGGAGGCAGTGGAGGGCCAGCCACCCACTCTGTGACAGATATTAGGACCCTAAAAAAGAAATAAGGTTTCCCTATAGCAGGCCCAGAATATGGGGAGACAACTAGAGAAAACTCCTCCCCTGTCAGGATCCTCAGGACTGGGCTTCAGACCTGCCTGTGACCCTAGGTACCCCATGGATGGCTCCACACTTCAAGGGGGCACATTCCTTTCCTGTTTCATCTGTAACTGCAGTTTAGCCAGCCGCCGCACCCACTGGCCCGGTTCTGCTGATTGGGCCATGTTGGTGCTACCCTGCCACAGACTTTGAGCCCCTGAGAGGACACTCCTGTGCAGACCAGCTGGGTCCCCGTTGCAGCAGGCACTGGGAAGAGCTGGCTGAGGCATTGGGCCCTGCCCAGGTCCTGCACAAAGATCTCCCAGGTAGACAAAAACAGCACCCATGTACTCTCCAACTCTGCCCCGGTCTCTGCCTTGATACCCATCTGGATCAGTTTTGCCAGCAGCTGGTCGTGCAGGCCTGGGGAAGAGGGAGGAAATGCAGGAAGACCTGCCAGGAAGGTTCACCCTCATGGCCCTGTTTACTCCAGCTAGCCCAGGTCTCTCTCCTTTGCCCTGTGCCCCTCTATCAAGCAGCCACATATAAAAATGATCGTAGTTGTTAGGCCTGAGATTAGAACTTGGATATCCTCATGTCCAAAATTACCTTTTGAGTTCTTTTTCGCTCTTGAACAAAAATCTTGTACCTAGTCTAATGCTGAGAGAAAGGCAGGGTTAGCCATTTGTAGAGGTGAATGCTTTGTAATCTCAGGGAACATAGCTCAGTGGCACAGTGCCTGCATGGCAAGTGTGAGGTCATGAGTCCAATTCCCAGGACCTAAAACACGGTGTGAAGCCAGGTATGGTGGGGCTTGTCTGTAACCCCAGCACTCACAATTTTACCTTGTCTCAAAAAACAAACAACAGGGTGTGGGCATTCCCACAGCAGAATCATCACCTGGACCATGCTAGAAAAGGACAGGGTCAGGAATATATACAGCTCAGTGGCATAAGTACCTGCCTGGTAAGTACAAGGTCCTGAGTTCAATTCCCAGTATCCCCCGCTCCCCAAAAAGGCGAATCTTTAGCCCCAACAAGCTCCCCAGATGCTGGTGCTCTCTCAAGTTTGAAAATCACCAGATGAGAGGATGCCTGAGAAAAGCAGAGCTCGAAACCTGGTGCTAATGCCTGGCAAGTGTGAGATTGTGAGTTCAATCCCCGGTACCAAAAAAAACCTGGTACTAAATTGGGTTTTAGTTTTTTGAGACAGGGTCTTGCCACAAAGTTCAGACTGGCCTGAAACTCCCAGTAATCTTCCTGCCTCAGCTTCCTGAGGCCTAGAATTTCAGGTGTGCGCCACCACATCCAGCTAAACTGGTTTTACGTAAATGCTGAGGTGGATTTATTTTTGTCTGCCACTGGGAAACCTCTACAGGTAGCCCTTGATCACAGTGTTTGGTCCCCTAGCCTATCTTGTGTCAGTCACAGGGACTCAGTGCAAAACCAGTTCACAGCCAATCACTGTTCTCTGGAATTAATCACTGGGAGAGAGTAAAACTAATGGAGTTACTAACAGAGGAAGGAGTCCTAGATTTATGGCAGAGAGGGGTATAGTGGGGAGAAAAATGGGCAACCCAATGGGGACCCTTCTGTCTCAGACAGAAGCTTTCTTTCTCTTGATGAGTATATTCTGCTCTTGACAAAAAAAAAAAAAAGAAAGAAAGAAAGAAAAAAAGGAAAAAAAAAGCAGCAAAATAGCCACAAACTGGAGAGAGGCTCTGGCTTCCGATTCTTATCTTGGCACCTCAGTTCCATTAACCAACAAATCCCTTTTTGGTTTAAGTCCGTTAGGCTTAGATTTCTGAGATATGAAGGAAAAATTTAATATAGGAAATAACTAGAAACCGTTTTTCTTGCTCCCATTCGTGCTACACAGTTGAATGCATTTGAGTCGTAAGAAGGCGCCTTTCAAACTGGGTTGGCAGCGATGCTGAGCGGGTGGGGAGGGGAGGCTACAACCGTAAGGAGACACAGCAGCAAGATGCCTGAGTCACAAGTGGACAGTGAGTGCCAGGCTTCTTGGTGTGGGTCCCATCTTCAAGAAACCATCACTGAGACTTAGAACAGGAGGACAAGAGGGACCCATCATTAGGGCAGGGCCAGTATGAAGTGCCCAGAACATCCAGGTAAAACTTGACAGGTAACGTATCTAGCCCGGCTCAGGTTCCTACCACCCCAGCATTATCTAGATTATTACTTGTGTGCCTCTGCCTTAGTTTCCTCAACTGTAAAATGGGGATAACATCTGCTTCTGGAGTGTTGTACAGATGATTGAGACAATCAGTGTCTCTAAGACAGAAATACAGCACACAGTAGACACTATTAAATACTAAATCCCAGTGCTACTTCTGGTTGAAACTTCAAGCTGAGAAATATCCGAGTAAAAGGGGAAAGGGGAGTGGGGAGAACAGGACAAGAGCTGTTTCCATAGGGAGGACAGGGATCACGGGAGGACATGGTGCCTGAGACAAACCTTGTCTGGTAGAGACTCTGACAGGCTAACAAGAGGAAGGAAAATGCAGGGAATGCATAGAGTGTGAACAAAGGCCCAGAGGGCGCTAAGGGGAGGCTGTGGCTACAAAAACTACAGTTTCAAGAACAGTGACAGGCAGTGATAGGGATAACAATGCGAAATGTATGTGCCATTGTTGCCCCTGATTGACGGGTTCTGAAATTTCATTTTAATTTTTTTTCTTCTTCTTTTTTTTCCCCTTGAAATAAAATGGATAATAGAACAAGCATGATGGCTGGGCACCACGCCTGTAATCCCAATCTCAGGTTGAGGCAGGAGCATCATCATGAGACTAGTCTGAACTACATAGTGAGACTCTGTCTCCAAAGACCAAAGAAAAGCTAACATTCATTAAACATTTGCCATGTGCCAGCACTATTATAAGCACTCCATATATATACATTTTTTTTCTTTCTGAGACAGGGTCTTTGTTGTCTAAGCTGGCCTTAAACTCACTGTGTACCCCAGGCAGGCCTCAAATTTGCAGTGATCCTCTTGTCTCTGCCTCCCAAATGCTAGGATTACAGGTTTGCCACCACACCACTTTTCTGTTTCTTTCTTTTTTATATAAATATGTTTGTTTTTCTGTTTTATAAATTTGTTCTTAAAAACCAATGGGGTGGGGCTGGGGATTTCGCTCAGCTGCATAAGGGCCTGCCTTGCAAGCAGGCAGTCATGAGTTCAATCCCTGGTACCAATAAAAAGGAAAAAGACAAAAAAAAAAAAAAAAACCAATGGGCCCCTTGTATTAATCTCATTTTACAGATGAGGCAACTGAGGCAGGCAGTAGGTTTAACTTGTAACAGGCAGTGAGGATTCAGAATCAGGTAGCCTGAGCTGGATGTGGTAGTACCTGCCTTGAATTCTAATGCTTGGGAGGCCTGAGGCAAAAGAATCACCACAAAGCCTGTCTGGGCTACATTAATGAGACCCTGTGCCAAAAAAAAAAAAAATCAGGCAGCCTGACCCTAAAAGCTAACTTGTCATACACTTAATTATCTACAGCTTGACACCTGCTATAACTGAGTTGTGTACAAAGATCAACCAGAGCTACTTTTGCAGCCTGTGGGGGTGGGGATGAAGGGAGAAGATGATATGTGAGGAGGGCCCATGGAAGAGCTTGCAGGGCCTATAAGAAAGAGAAAGGCATTACAGGAAGTGAGAACTCCACGCGCAAAGGACTTGAAGCTTGAAAATGCACCCTACGTCCCTATCAGAAACGGGCTAGGGGAAAGGAGAGGGAAGGGGAACCGAAGGTATTACTGGAGCTGATTCTGGAGGCTCTGGGGAGCCTTGATGAACTTTCAACAAGGAAGGGGCCAGATCGGCTTTCGTTTGAGCTGGATCGCACCGTTGGTCCTCCATGGAGCACAGTGGAGAGAGCTGAAGGCTGGGAGAGCAGGCGAGGCAGGTGTCCACGGTGGAAAGGACGAGCTCAGAACCTCTTCCACGGAAGCTCTGTCTCCACGCTCCCCTCCCACAGCCAGCGCACAGTTTGAAAAAGCGCCCAGAAGGGCAAAGCAGTCAGAACAGAAGTAGCGCGGCCTCGGATGGGTGGATGCCCACTCCCAGTGCCCTCCAGACAAGGCGAGTGTGACACCCACGACCCAAAGGTCTAAAGGAGAAGTTCGGGGAGAGGCCCTCACCTGTCTCCCTGGCACCCCGCCCCCCCCCCCCGCCGCCCAGAGCCCCTCCTGGAGCTGCGGCCTCACCCTGACTCGGCTCCAAGCCCCTTCGGCCTCCCCGCTCCAGCGCCAGGCACAGCCGCCACCAGGCTGCCGCGCTGCCCACGCCCATCGCCAGCTGCCGGTAGCGGGCCGCGAACCGGCAGAGCGCATGCAGCCTGGCCCGGCATCCGTCGGCCGCCGCCTCCTCGGGCTCGCACCGCCGGGGTCCCTTCTGCATCCCGCCGAGGGCCGCCTGGGTCCCGGCCCCGAGGGGGCGCCCGCCGTGGGGGGTCTAGGCTGGCAACCCAGCCAAGGGCTCCTGAGACCCGCTGCCCGCAGCCAGTCCTCCCTTCACCGAGCCACGAGCTTTGCAAGGTTTGCTTTTATTCCTTCCAGACACAGAGCCGCAGGGGCAGCGCCTCCCTGGTGGGGCTGGGAACAGATCCGCGAGGGTGCAGCTGCCCACGCCCCGGGGACCGGGACGGCGGTCTGGAGGAGCCCGCGGCTGGCTCCTTACTGCACGCCCTCCATCATCTTCAGGAACTCTGCAAGGAGGAGCAAAGAGGTCAGGGGGTCCTCGGGACGCCCGCCAGGCCCCGGAGCGCAAGGGGGCGCCCTGGCATTGAAGCGGACGGGCGCTCCCCTCCCAGACCGCACCCAGCCGGCCTGCAAGCCCAGGGCCGCGAGGGCGCCGCCACCCCAACCGCCCCGGCCCTCACCATCGAAGTCAATGCGGCCGTCGTTGTTCTTGTCCCCGTCTTTCATCAGGGATTCGATCTCCTCATCCGTCACGTGCTCCCCAGAAGACCTGAAAATCTCAGCCAGCTCCTCGGCATCGATGTAGCCGTCTGCGTTCCTTTAGGAAGGGGAGAGGGGCCCCTGAGTCGTGCTGGCTACGCTCCCCAGATGCCCTTCTCACACCATCACCCCGAAACCAACGCCCTGCAGCCCGCCGCTGCCCAGGGCACCTGTCAAAAATGCGGAAGCACTCAGCCAGCTCCTCCTCGCTCTTCCCTTTCGCATCCTCTTTCATCTGGCGCACCATCATGACCAAGAACTCCTCAAAGTCGATGGTGCCGCTGCCTGTGGAGAGGAGGGAGGGGGCTGAGCCCGAGCCCTGCAGCCTGCCTCTCCCCGCCACCCCATCTTGGAGTGCCACCGCTCACCATCCTCATCCACCTCCTCGATGATGGCATCCAGCTCCTCTTTGGTGGGTGTCTGCCCCAGCATCCTCATTACGGTGCCCAACTCTTTGACGCTGATGTCCCCACCACCATCAGCATCAAACATGTCAAAGGCAGCCTTGAACTCTGCCAGGAGAAAGAGTGCAGAGGGTGGGGGTGAGGTGCGCTGGAGGTCAGTCTTGCACCCACGCTCCCATCCCTGCCCAGACTCTACAGAGTTCCTCAGCGCCCACCCTCACTCACCAGCGATCATCTCCTCGCTGAGGTAGGACCGGGCCTCAGCCTGCTGGTCCGTCTGCAAAAGACAAAGAGAAACTCAAGAGAGCAGAAGGGGCAGTCCCATTCTCTTTGTTCCTGACTTCTGTGAGGAAGTGTCCTTGGGTTCCCCTGAAGAACAATTCTAAACTTGGCACACCTTCTGGTTCCCCACCAGCACCAGAACCCAGTGCTGAGAACAAGAGGAGACAGATCATGCTTGTGCACCAGAAGCCAGGTGGGGAACTACCCTACCTGTCCACCCCAGAGACCTTGGTTAAGTCACTCAGCACTTTTCAGGGATAAGATGAAACCAAGGATGAGAAAGGACTTTGCAAACTGTCAGCCCCATTTCAGCATGATTTTCCAGTTTTCCCCCCATTAGGTATTTTCGATATTTTCATAGTTGCTCAATAAACATCCTCAATTAAAGAAATAATGCAGCACAGTTATTGAGCACCCTGCTGAGTGTCAAATCACCAAGAAAAGATGAACACATCATTTCTCCCAACACAATGTGCAAAGACGGAGATTTTAAATTTCCTCACAGTTCAGTCATTGGAGTAAATACCTCCTATGCTAGGCAGAAGGTGAGAAGGGCTTAGCATGAAAATAAGATTTCTATAGGGGTTTCCTGGTCCCATCCAAGGGTTTTCCACTGCAACTAGTGTTGAGGAAGCTGTAAGGTGTCCCAGGAGTTCAGCCAACTGGCTCCAGCCCCCCCACCTTGTCCTATGCCAGGAGGACAAGCTATTTTTAGTCAGGCATGGGGAACAGCAGCTGGCCTCTGGGGTCTAGTTACTCCTTGAAGTCAAGCGGGGAGGAGAATATCAGAGAAAAATGACAGCCCCCCAATCAGGATCTCTCTGGGAGGCTGAGGTCTCTCTGTGTGGTCTGTCACCTTCAGACCCTTCCCATCATCCTCAGGACTCTTGGACCCCTGCACCCAAGCCAGCTGCAAGCTCTGCAGGTCTCCCATCTTCCAGAGAATCCTTTCTTCCCTTGCTGACATAGGAGGGTTGGCAGGGCTCAGAAAGTCAGTCTACCCTTGCCACTGACTTGCTGGGTGAGTCACTCTGGCCCTCAGGGTTCCTGTCTCTACCACAAAGGAGAGGAACTAAAAGCCCCTCATGGTCTTAGCTGGCCATGAAATTGCTGGAAGTCTCAGAAGGTGGGCAGAGAACCCTCAACCCTTGAGGATCAATCTCTGGAACATCCCAGGCCTCCACATCCAGCAGAAGTCAAAGGTTTTCGCACCAAGGATTTCTCCAAGACCCCTGGGTCCCAGAACCTTCATGTTCCACCTTCAAAGTCTCAAGTTTTGTCCCACAGAGCATGCAGATCACTTGAAAGAAGCCCAGAAATGCTTCAGCAAGCAAGATTGAAGACCCTTCTCATCCTTACCATGGTTGCTGGTCGCTTGGACTCCTCTCCCGTGAATCGCCTCCTCTGCACTCCACCACCCAAAGATGCCCTGGCCCACCCCAACCCCAGGATTTGTAGGGGCACCCTCTCCTCCCACCTCCCTGCGCCCCAGTATTGGATACCCTACCCAATCAGATCCTGGGGTCAGCAAGCCCCACCCCTCCCAGCATCCTGGCCCATTACCTAATTTAGCCAAGGGCCCTTGCAGAGAAATTTAAGCCTCTGAGCAGGTGGCAGGCCTTGATATCCTAGATTCTTATGAGAAGGGCCCATCCTGCTTCACCGCCTTAGAGAGCACCGCCCCTCTCTCTGCCCTGCCAGGAGGCAGACTTGCTCCAAGACCTGTAAGCACTGTCAGAACACAGACAAGTGCAGCAGCAGCCTGGAAAGGGAAGAGCACAGACTTGAAATCCAAAATTCAAGATCTTGTCTTACCTTGGCAAGGTGTGTGAACTTGGGCAGGTAGTGATGGTGCTGAGCTTTCTTGCTTCATCCATGAGGTGAAAATAGTCATAACCTCCCCGGCAGAGGGACCTTGATAAACATGCACCCAGCTAGGGCCTGGGATTTAGCTCAGCAACATAAGCACCTGTCTGGCAAGCACAAGGTCATGAGTTCAATCCCCGGTACCAAAGAAAAGAAAACCATGCACCCAGATGTGTCATCTAGCTTGGGCCAGGTTCACAGGGTCGGTGCTTGGCAAGTGGAATATCCTGTCTCTAAACCATGATAAGGGGATGGGGGACAGAAGAGGGGGTGTTAACTGGGCCACATTGTTTATTGAACTTCTACAATATGCCACACTTTGATAAGCATTTCCAACACCTGATCTCACCCAGTACACATCCTATGAGATGGCAACTATTATTATCCCCCATTTGACTGGAGGGTTTCGAAAATCATAAAGGTCTATAGTTACACGGGCAGTTAACTGTCTCTCTCTCTCTGTGATACTGGGAATTGAACCCAGGGCCTCAAGCAAACAACTCCATCACTGAGTTACTTCCCAAGCATTTAAAAACTTTTTTTTTTTGAGACAGCTTCTCACTATGGTTCCCAGATTGGTCTCCTGGACTCCTGCCTCAGTGGGATTACAGACAGGTGACATCACACCCAGCTTATGGCACTTTGAGTAATCGGGGACACTGAGACAGTCCAGGGGGAGGGCATCCAGGAGAGGCACACAGTGGGATGAGGAGGTACATTTGGAGAAGTCTCCCACTAATTCTGCAGTGCTGGGGATTGAACCTACAGCCTTGCACATACTAGGCAAGTGTTCTATTGGTAACTACATTACCCAGCCTTTTTTTCTTTTCTAAAACAGAGTCTCACTCTTTAATCTAGGCTGGCCTTGAACTCACTTTGTGAACTCTTAGCAATCTGGACTACAGACATGCACCACCACACGGAGGGAAGGAGTCTTTGTAAACACTGAAAACAAAGATTCTTTTTTCAAATTATTTTTCTCTAGGGAAAGTGTGTTTCATATTTAGTTTAGGGGGAGGGAGGAACAGAAGAAGGTTGTCTACATGCTAAAGCGCAGCAGGCCCCTTCCTAGAACTCAGCGAGGAAATCTAAAGAGTTCCATGGGTCCTCTGGAGGGGCCAGTCAGATCTAGTCCCAAAGGGAGCAAAAGGATCAAATTTCTTAGTATGGCTGAGCAAGATCCCGACTGCCCTCCAGTCTCATCCTGAGAATCCACAGGGCCCAGGCTGGGCAGTGGGAATAGAGGAGCCTCATGGACATTGGCTAAGCCAACAAAAAACACTAAGCCAACCCAGAGCAGGGTCTGAGGCCAGGAAAGTGGGGCTGGACACTACGGAAGGCAGACAGGCAGTAGCAACTGGGCTGCCCCTTTCCCCTATATATAGACATTCCAAGGAAGGCTCAGTAGAGCCAGGTCAGGCTAAATAAGGCCACCCCAAGCTCCCCAGGAAGCAGGCCCCAGGTGCTACTCAGAGGAGTCTAACTTGGACAAAACAACACTGGGACTACAGTATGTGGTCCCTTTGAAACAGAAGGCATAGACCCCTGGCAATCACTGTTTATTGATTTGTTTTTTGTTTATTCAGCACAACAGATAGGGATCAAATTCTTTTGGGTGGCCAGGCACGGTCCCAACTTCCCCTCCAATGTCACTTCCCATCTCCTCCCTCACCTTGTTTGCTGCTTGGTTCTGATCAGACTTCGGTATTTAAATACTGCTCCAAGCACCTCTCTTTATGAACCACCCCCAACCCGCCTTTGCATTTACTGTTTTTTTTCTGCCAGAAACACTTATCTTCCCTTTCTTTACCTGCTTTCCTTGCCTGTGATCTTTCTTGGCTTTCACATCACTTCCTCTGGGATATCTCCTCCCCTACACACAGGCTAGGGTCCAAGGTGGTCTCCGGAATTTTCTCAATAATGGCATTAAGCATGCCTTGTTATTACAATCATGAGCTCCATGGGCCAAAAATAGTTTCTCGTTCAGCATTGAAATTTCCAGCAACCAGCTCTTTTCTATCCTTTTCCCCCCACTCCTACCTCCTAGAACTGGGGGAACCAACCTAAGGCCTTTCCCTTACCTATGCTAGGTAAGCCTTCCTACGGTTGTTTGTTTGAGACAGGGTCTCACTATGAATTCAGGCTGGCCTTGAACTCACTACATAACCCAAATTGGCCTCAAATTTGCAGTGATCCTCCTGCCTCCACCGTTCAAGTGCTAGAATTACAGATGTGAGTCACCACTACAATAAAAAAAATTTAAAAGGCTGGTGCTATATCTCAGTGAGAAGATCCTGGGTTCAATTATCTGCGAAAACAAAATATAAACCACAGCGCTCCAGAGATGCTGCAGAGATTTACCAGGCTTGATAGTAAGCACAATTTAAGGGACTTGGACTACCAGGTCCCATGCTTAGAAATCTCAAGCAAGTAGCTTTTGACCCAGGACAAGTAACTCAGACTCTCTGGGTCTCAGTTTCCCTGTTGGATTACTTGTGATGTGAGTGCCTCAAATAAAACTGTAAAATCCTGTAAACATAACAGAGACAATAATCATTATGTAAGGGGCCATTTCCTCAGCCCCTGCCTCAGGCACGGCACTAGGGCTGACCCAGGCTGAGAATTACTTGGGAAGCAGCTCAGCTGTAGAGCTTTTGCTTAGCATACCCGAGCCCTAGATTCTGTATTCAGTGAACGTGCATACACACTCACACACACACACACACACACACACACACACACACACGCTGCAAATTTGAGTGTTACTGCTTCTGTTTTACATGAGAAAACCTAGGCTCAGTAACAGTCTCTTGGCTTCAACTTTCTCACCAGAGAAACGGGTTCCCTTCTGTTGCGCAATTACACTGTCAAGTTAAAGATGGAAATTAAGGGGCTAAATGGGGCTGTCCGAGGAGGCCGGATCGCGGACGATTCCGCGGGAGGGGAGCCCTGGGGGCTCGCTCAGGCCAACCCAGGATTCCCGGTCCCTGTTGGAACCAAAGGCCGGGCGTTCTTGGGCGGTCCCGGAGAGCGGGAGGGGCCGGAGGCGGGGCGGCGGCAGGAAACGGCCGGAGCTGCGCTGCGAGCGGCCTGAGCTGGCGGTTTCGGTGAGCCGCGGAGGTCGCTTCGCGAGCCCGTGGGAACGACACGCCCACGGACGCCGGAGGCGGCGGCACGTGCGGGGGACACAGAGAGCTGAGTGGGGCCAGCGGCGGCGCGGTTCCCGGGCATCAGGGTCGCGCTGCTCGCCGCACGCCCGGCTGCCAGAGGGCGGGGTCTCCCCTGCGCCCCTCCTTCCCGGCCTGGACCCCGCCCGTGCTCCCCGCGGCCAGCGGGGTCCTCCTCCCGCCGCGGCCTGGGACTAGCGACGCCGCTGCCCCGGGGTGCCATGGCTTCGCGGCTCCTGCACAGGCTGCGGCACGCCCTGGCCAGCGATAGCCCGGGAGAGGCGGCGACAGGCCCCGAGGCCGAGCAGTTCCCCGAAAGCTCCGAGCTGGAGGACGACGACGCCGAGGGCCTGTCCTCCCGTCTCAGCGGCACCCTCAGCTTCACCAGTGCTGAGGACGAGGAGGACGACGACGACGAGGAGGACGAGGACGAGGCCCACCCCGACTCGCTGCCTCCTGGCGACGGGACATCGGGAGAAGACGCAGGCGAGTGCGGGAGGACGGAGACGGGAACGTTGGGGTTCGGCTAGGCCTGTATCCCAGCCGTGTTCCAGGAGCATCTTGGATGCCCAGAGTTGGTCCGGCTGAAACTCCTGGCACTTTTTTAAACGCCTCCAGCCACGTCTTGGCTGTGTGACCTTAAGAGTCACAACACCCCTCTGAGCCAAGTTTTCCCTTGTGTCAAATGGGAGAAATTACTTCCATCTCCGGATTTTTGCTGGTATGAGTGCACTGGACCTGGGATACAAATATGTGCTAATGACGTGCTGGCAGTGTTTTGGGAGTGGAGATACTTAGTGCCTCCCATCTCCCAGATAGTGTGTTTGGCACCAATTTCTAGCCCTCAGTTCTCATTTCTGTAAAATGGGGATAAAGCCTACCTCCGATGATTGAGGTCATGGCACATGATTTATGCTGACCCAGACTCTAGGTTCCTTGATATGACCTGCCATGTGCTTGTGCAGAACGGAGTCCCCTACCTGACGGGCAGCGGGGTAGTCAACTCCTGGCCAGGCAGCTTCAGGATTTCTGGAAGAAGTCTCGAAACACCCTGGTACCCCAGCGGCTGCTCTTTGAGGTGACCAGCGCCAGTGTTGTAAAGGACCCACCCTCCAAGTACGTGGTGAGTGAGGTCCCCAAAGCCCCCAGGGCTGTGAATCTAGAAGTCTGGATAAGAGAAAATAGGCTGTCCTGCTTTTTAGACTTAAGAGAACTGCTGGGCTGGGGATGCAGCTCAGTGCAAGGCCTGCCGGGCAAGCTCCAGGCCATGAGTTCAATTATCAGTATGAGAGAGAGAGAGAGAACTGGTATGTGTTCCCCTTTCCCAGTTGCATGGCTTAGTAGCTACAGAAATGTGCACTGAATGCACATCAGCCTTGATTCACATACCACTTAAGTTGTTTGACCTTAGGTGAGTTATGTAATTTTGATGACCTCCAGTTTCCACAACTGAGCAATGAGGATCGTGCAGAAGATCAGAGCAAGAGTTAAATGAAATGGTGCCGAGTCCTTGGCATTGTGCTTGGCATTATGAAGTGATCAACTGGGCCGGGAATGTAGCTCAGTGGTAGAGCTCTTGCATACTGTGTGAGAGTCCCTGGGTTCAATCTCCAAAACCACAAACAAAATGGTAGCTATAATGGTAGAAAACTGGAACTTGATAATATTGATATGCTATAAATGGGAAATGTCACACCTGACTTCATGTGATTGGTGGGTGTCAAAATGTAGTTTAGAGATAGGCTTGGGTTCAACCCTCAACACCAAACACATGCGTGCGTGTGCATACACACACACAAATTATATTCAGATTGTATGTACAAAGTACATCTGGAACTTTGGTCCCATCCCCAAGATGTCTCATTGTCTATGTACATGAAGATTCCAAAATCCTAAATCTGAAACATTTCTGGTGCCAAACATTCTCGATAAGGGATGCTCAAGCTTTATTATTTTTATTTAACTTTTATTTGAAAATATCAAGCATGCCACAGTGTGCTGTATTACTGACAGCTCTATGTGGTTTGCCATCACTGATCTAGATACTGCTGTGACCTCCCTGTAACCTAGGGGAATCAGTTCTCTGGCACTGTCTGCCTGTACAGAACAACCCTGCTCTGTGAAGAACAGTATAGGGGAGGGCCTTGCAATCCCTATTTCTCTTGCAATGGAGGGGAGAGACTGTCAGGGAGAATGAAGCCTGCCAGGTCCTGCTCCCTTCTGTTGGCCTGAAAGCCAACTGAGCTGGCCTGTCCCAGCAAGTGTTGTTGCTTCTCACCCCTTCTCTTCATCACCTTCCTCCACCTCTGACTCAGCAGGAAGGGCGCCTGGAGCCTTGTCCCACATTTGAGCCCCTCCACCCTCCTCTATTGCTGTAACAAGGCCCACACCCATGCAGTGACTGCTCCAATTTGATGCTAATGATCCAGTTTTGGGGGGGTTTTGTTTTTGTTTTTGTTTTGATGCTGGAGATTGAACCCAGGTCTCCATGTATAAGTGTCCATTCCACCCTGAGCTACATGCCCAGCTCCAGATGAGCCATTCTTGAATGGCAAATGTCCCAGAGCTCTGGGGCAGGTAGAGTCATGCACAGGAAAGGGACCCAAGGGATCAGATCACCAAGGAGCAACTCCAGAGGAAGAAGGAATGGAGGTGACTGGGGACCCAGATGGGAAGGGAATGACAACAACGAACAGGATGGCGTACTGTGCCCTGCCTATGTCTAGAGAAGCAAATTGCCTTCGCTTATGATGGGAACCCTGAGTCTCCACATGATTCTCTCTCTCTCTTTTTTTTTTTTTTTGTACGGAGGATTGAACTCATGACCTCACACTTGCCAGGGAGGCACCAAACCCCAGCCTTTTTTTTTTTTTTTTTCGTTTTTATCGGTACCAGGGATCAAACTCACGACTGCCTGCTTTCAATGCAGGTGCTTATGCCGCTGAACTAAATCCCCAGGCCCCCAGCCATTTTTTTTTTTTTTTTTTTTTTTTTTTTTTTTTTGAGACAGGGTCTTGCTGTGCAGTTCAGACTTGGTCCTGAGCTCACTCTGTAGCGAGGCTGACCTCAAACCTGCAGCAATCCTCCTGCCTTATTCTCCCAAGTGCTGGGATTACAGGCCGGCTTGTCTATATGATTCTCTTGAGAGTGAAGAGCGCAAATTTTGGAATCAGATTGACCTGGGTTTGCATCCCAGCTAGGCCATTTACCAGTATGTGATTTCAGGCAAGTCTTTGACTCCTTTACCCTCCTTTGAGCCTGCTTCCTCAGCTGACAAACAGAGATAAGGACTCCTTGCAGTGCTTTTCTGCTGATTAAACGGAATGATAGCAGGAAAAGTACTGGGTACAGACAGGGCACCTGGTGAGAGCTCAGCTGACGAAACTACTATTGTTATCACCTGTCTTGAGGGACATTACAAGGATCAGATGAAATAATTGATGTGAAGTGATCTTTGCTAAAAAATAAAAGCCAGCTGGGCATGGTGGTACATACATGCAATCCCAGCTATGGGGAGGTTGAAGCAGGAAGATTGCCATGAGTTGGAGGCCAGCCAGGGCTGCATAGTGAGTTCAAGGTCAGACCGAACTACCTAGGGAGACCCTGCTCAAAAAATAAAATGTACACTGTGACTCTTTAAGAGAAGGATGAAGTGGGCACCCCTAGGCAAGTGCAGTGGCACATACGTATAATCTCAGCATTTTGGTAAAGTGAGGTTCAGATCCAGCCTGGACAATTTAGTGAGCTAGAAGACCCCGTTTCAAAATTAAAAAAAAAAAAAAGAAGAAGAAGAGCTGGGGATGTAGCTCTGTGTGAGTTTCAAAGCCTAGTACTGAAGAAAAAAGGAAAATAGGCAAACCTAACTGACCAGGGACGGCTAGAATATTGGCAGTTCCACAGAATAGAGAGAAAAATCTAGGTTTGGTGTTTGTGTCCCTTTAACATTTAATACCCGCTAACTACCCTTTTAAACCTGTTAGCTCAACAGAATCAGGCAGGATTAATCCATACTCAGTTCTCCAGCCTGGACAGAAGCTTAGTAGTCATATTGTTCAGTCACTGTCCACCTAAAATGCTATCAGTACCATTCTTAACATTTTTCATGAACTACTATTACTATTTGTAATAGTAGTTTCTGCTTATTGACACAGGGTCTCACTCTACAGTTCAGGCTGGCCTTGAACTCACGACAGTTCTCCTGCCTCAGCCTCCTGAGTGCTGGGATTGCAGGCATGTTCCACCACACCTGGCTGAACCCCTTCTTTCCTTTTTTTCTTTTCTTTTCTTTTTTTTTTTTCCTTTTTGGTGGTACCAGGGATCAAACTCACAACCTCATGCTTGCCAGGCAGGTGCTTATGTCACTGGGCTAAATCCCCACAGGTGCTTATGTCACTGGGCTAAATCCCCGACCCAGAACCCTTTTTTTCTAAAATAAGTTTAAAGCCAACTTTATAGCCAGGTATGGTAGTGCATATCTGTAACCCCATAACTTGGGACACTAAAACTAGAGGATCACCATTGAGTTCAGAGCCAGCCTGGGCTTCACAGTACTACTGTATGTGGAAAACCTCACTTGCCATACAGAGAAGCTGACCATAAAAGTAAAGGCAGTAAAAATGAAATAATGTCATTTAATATTGCATAGATGCTGTGGCCTCAAGAAGGTCCTGGCCTGAGATTCGCTTATCTTTCTCTAAAAATGGAGATGAAAACTGTGGAGTGTTTTTAAAACCAAATCGAAAGTTTCTCAATTTATAGTAAGATTAAAAAAAGAAGCCAGGGCATTATGTGCCTAGAATTCCAGCACTCAGGAAGCTGAGGCAGGAGAATGGCCACACTTTCAAGGCCAGCCTGAACTACACAGTGATATCCTGCTTCAAAAACAAACCAAAATAGAAACATCAGGTACCAGCACCTGCTAACAGCAGACTGCTTTATTTGAGATCTAGAGATGGAAAAGCTAACCTGGGATCAACTTGAGTCCTGGACAGTAAATTCAGATTGACCGTTTACTGGGGCTCTCCAAAGACCTGTCTTCACATCTGGTTTGGAATGGCCGTGCCAGCTTGTGGTGTGGCTGTGTCCAGGATGGAAACAGCTCCAGTCTGCTTCCCAAGTTAGCTCAGAGGCCCCAGAGATTGGTTGGGGTTTCAGCTCACCCCTGGTTTTCCAGAAGGACTAACTGCTCTTTAGGAAGGAAGAACTTCCCAAAAGGGGTGGTAGAGACAGCAGCCTCAGGCACTGAATCTTATCTGTCTTTCTCTCCTGTGCTGCACTGGGCCTGGGTCATTTCAGAGACGCCTCAGGTAAGAGGGGAATGGGCTCCCTAGCCCCTGCCCAGCAGCTCCCCGCCCTTCTTGCCCCAGTCCCCAGGGAGGAGAGCAGAGCTGGGAGTGTGGGGAGGAGGAGGGAAGGAATCCATGGACAACTTCCACCTGCGCTGACACCCACCATCCCTGCAGCTCTACACCCTCGTCGTGATGGGCCCAGGCCCACCAGATCGCCAGCCAGCCCAGATCTCTCGCCGATACTCAGACTTTGAGCGACTGCACCGAAACCTGCAACGGCAGTTCCGAGGCCCCATGGCTGCCATCTCCTTCCCTCGCAAGCGCCTACGCCGGAATTTTACTGCAGAGACCATTGCTCGCCGTAGCCGGGCCTTTGAGCAGTTTTTGGGTCACCTGCAAGCAGTGCCTGAGCTACGCCATGCCCCAGACCTGCAAGACTTCTTTGTGCTGCCAGAGTTGCGGCGGGCACAGAGTCTTACCTGTACTGGCCTCTATCGTGAGGCTCTGGCACTCTGGGCCAATGCCTGGCAGCTGCAAGCCCAGCTAAGGACCTCCTCTGGCCCTGACCGCCCCCTGCTGACCCTGGCTGGACTGGCTGTGTGCCACCAGGAGCTGGAGGACCCTGGGGAGGCCCGAGCTTGCTGTGAAAAGGCCCTGCAGCTGCTGCGAGACAAGAGTCCCCATCGTTTCTTGGCACCGTTTCTAGAGGCTCATGTGCGGCTCTCCTGGCGCCTGGGCCTGGATAAGCGACAATCAGAGGCCCGGCTCCAGGCACTACAGGAGGCAGGCCTTACCCCCACACCACCCCCCAGCCTCAAGGAATTACTCATCAAGGAGGTGCTAGATTAACTTCATTAGTCTTAAGGCCACCATGGGTAGAAGGACTGCCTCAAAATGGGAAGGGGACCTGCCCCCAGATGCTCTACAAAGAGAATTTGTGGAATTTCCTTCTGTTGATCTGGGCTCAGGGTGAGCTGCACAGGGAGGAAATCTGATAGATCCTTTCCAGCTTTTATACAATTAGGGGCTAGAGCCCCCGAGCAGAAGCCATGTTCCCTTTCCAGGGGTGGAAAGCCAGTGACACTGTATGGGTGAAGGGCCAGGGACTGCATCTGTGGTCCTAGAGTTGAGGGATGGAGGGAAGGCTTCAGTTCTGGCCCAGGGAAATTAAAGGCCACCCACTCCAGTGGTATCACAGTCTCTTTATTGGATGTGAAGGCCAAAGGCCCAGCCCCTGACTCTGTTTCCCGCTTCTGGAATGGTGTAGAAGACAGATCCTTGAGACCTCAGGCTAAGCTGGCACTTCTGGCTACAGCTTGCTGTTTGAGACTCTGGGCTTTACTCGGATTACACCTTCCTGGGCACAGGATGCAGCTAACACGCCATCCTGACGCCAGAGTCGCCCGTGGACCAGTCCCCGCGAGCCACCTGTGGGTGAAGAGAAGGGTGAGACCAGCCCTTCTCTGCTGTGTGCGCTGCCTGCAGAGGGTCTGGCCCAGGAGAGGCCTGCTGCACATAAGGACTCAATGAATGCTGTGGTTGCCTTAAGGCTCCACTGTATGAACTTGTGTGGACAGTCTTGGGTTGACTCCCACTTGACTGTTTAAGAGCACTTTCACACACTTGTTCACTTCCTCAGAAGGGGGACAGAGAGGGGCCATGGATTTAGCTCAGTGGCATAACTGCCTGCTTGGCCAGTGTAAGGTTGTGAGTTCGATCTCTGGTACCAAAAAGGAAAAAAAAGGTGATAGAGAGAGGCACTCCGAGAACAGTCCAGTAACCTGGCCAAGCAGACTGCTGCTCCTCTGGCCATGTATATTAGAAATTGCTTAGTTCCTTTTTTAATAAATCAAATCAAGTTCTCCAGGCTGGAAATTCTTGAGAAACAATATCACTTGCACCACAAAGGGGAAGGAAAACCTCAAGAGGAAAAGACTTGACACCATCAGAGCTTGGCCTCCACATGGAGGCTTGTTCCCTTGCTGGCTTTAGGTTTAGAGTTTGACGTTCATTGGAGAGATGCTCATTTCCCTGGTTGTAGCAGAGCTCACAACAGCCAGAGGAATTTGGCTTCACTTGTCCTGTTTTTCACACAATGACACTGAAATCTAAAGAGGCTCAGGAACTTGGCTCCAAGGCTCTGCCTAAACCTGAGTGCAGGTGTCTCCGCTTCAAGGATATTGCGGGCACTTGATGCACTTGATTCTATGGGCACTTGAGAATACCCCTTTCCCGTATAAAGAGCCTCTTCTGTTTTACAAAGCAAAGCTTTTCTTCATTTGAAATGTACTTCCTTGGTAAGAAACCCACGGTTCTGGAACTTATTAATGAATGACTTTAGGTTTCTTCTATGCCCTGCAAGGACTGTCCAAGTAGTAAGGTCCTTAGAGGAGACCACGGAGCGTCCTGATTCTCAACCATGCTAATCAACAGGATCACTTGGGAAGTTTTTGTTTTTTTTTTTTTTTTTTTTTTTTTTTGGTACCTGGGACCAAACTCATGACTTCATAAGCCAGGCAGGTGCTTATGCCACTGAGCTAAATCCCCAGCCCTTGGGAAGTTTTTTAAAACTAGTTTTCTGGGTCTTTTCCAAGACCTACCTAAGTCAGAATCTTGGAGGTAGACATAGAGTCTATTTTGAAAAAGCTCCCTCAAGTGGCAGTATGATAGGTTACCAAGTTTCAGTTTTGCTGCTCTAATACTCTAGAATCTTATTTGTTTAAATGGGAAAATTGCTGAGCATGGTGGTACACATCTGTAATCCGCACGAGGGAGGCTGAGGCAGGAGGACTACCACAAGTTCAAGGTCAGCCTGACATAACAGCAAAAATGGGAAAGTTAGGCTCAGAAGGAAGAATTTTCCCAAGATCACATAAAAAATTACAGATTACAGAAAGTGAGCTGAGCAAGTAATCTGTCTTTAGCCTCACTGTCATTTAGGTTTTTTGGGCTTTTGTTTTTGTTTTTTCTCACTGTCATTTTGAAGATGAGAATGCCAAAGCCTATAGAGGTAAGAAAGGAAGTGACCTGTGCAGTGCCACCCAGGAAGCAGGAAAATGACAGCATCACGCAGGAAAGCAGACTCCCTGCCACCCCGAGTTGGTGCCCTTGTCCCACACAGCCCCACACTTACCAGCCCAGTGGCTCTCAAACTCGTAAAGCATCCACTGGTCAGCGCGGAAGGGGGCATGGAACCACATGGAGTGGTCCAGCGAGGCCATGAAGTGCACCTTATACTTCCACTGATGGGGCAGCAGTGCCGTGCCCAGGAAGGCATAGTCAGAGATATAAGCAGCCACACAGCAGTGCATCTTGATGTCGCCCTCCCCTGCAAAAGGTCCCAGTCCCATCAGCCCTGGGCTCCTGGGTTTCACAGCTCAGGGAGAAAGACTGCCATGCACAGATGTGCAGAGCATCATCTGGCCCAAGGTATGTGTGAAAGGATAAAGGAGATGGAGATGGAGAGAAGCAGGCATGAATGAGGACTAAAATCTTCCAAAATCTCATCCTCACATCTCTCCATAAATCCCAAGCCATGTCCCGCAGTCCTCAGAGGTATCTTCTTCCAATACCATTTTATAATTGCGGGTATAGGCACACAGCGGGTGGCTGCAGACGCGGATGAGAGCCTCAGCAAACTGCCTTACCTTTCCCCGGAAAGGTCCTATGTTGGGATTCAGTCCCCTCCCTGCCATCCCCATGCAAAGGTGTAAGGCACCCCTGGCAAGAAGCCTCGCCAGCTTCCCCATCATGCAGATGAGGAAACAGCCACAAAGAGAGGAAGTAGCACACCCAAGGCCACACAAGGCAAAAGGGTGGCAGGTCTAGATCCTTAGGGAATGTTTTCTCCAGTCCCTGGGTCCTCTTACCAATATAGCCCCGGACCCGCACCCAGAACATCTGTTTGGGCTCCATTCTCTGAAGCTGGCCCAGGGTGAGTGGGCTTACTATCTTGATCTCAATGGGTACCTCCTGGGCAGTAATTCGGTTGAGCCCCACTCGGTACTTCTCTTGGAGGTTAGGGTCTCTGAAAAGTAAAGGGGAGAGGGACAGGAAAAGCTAAGGAGAAGTGCTTTTTATCTCATTGGTGCTGCCTCTTTTGACACCCCTCATTCTTCACAGGGACTCCTGACTAACCTCCCAAGCTTCCTCCCCGCCCCCTATGTGCCAGGCAACACATCCTTGCCATCTGTAACTGCCATCACGTGACTTTGTGCAAGTTAATAATTTCTCTGAGTCTATTTGCCTTTTTGCAAAATGTAGATAATAACAGTCACTCTTATAGAGAGCACTGTGGAAAAGACAAGATAATGCATACAAATCCACACATCATAGTAGTAAAATATGCTCTACAATATGCCCTGTTCCTGGCACTGCATACACAATAATAACTCCTTCCTCACAATAATCTCATGGCATAGGTACTAGTATCACTATTCAATGACTAAAATGTGCTGGCAATCCGAGTAGCTTGTTTAAAGAGTAGAACAGGCAGGATTTGGGCTCAGGCAGTCTATCTCCACAGTTCATACACCAAACCACTTCATTTCTCTAACCATTCCAAGCAGCTGCCCAACTTGAACTGAGTGACCAGTTTCTAAGCAGCAGGGAGCACTGTGTCCCTGGAAGAAGGCACTTGTTTCCAGGGAAGCCCCTTTACCATGGAAACTACCACCCTTAATGCTCTTTGTAGTGGCTGACATTTTCTTTCATGTTGCTGTTTGTTTTTTCTGTGGGTTTTTTGAGGTAGGGTCTCACTATGTAGTACAGGCTGGCCTCAAACTCACAGAAATCCTCTTGCCTCAGCCTCCCAAGTTCTGGGAAAACAGGCATGTGCCACCACACCCAGCAGGGACTGACATTTTTTACCCCATCCGCTGCAAGCGTGTCCAGCAGACCCTTCTGTGATGAATGTGTATCTGCACTGGCCACTGTGGGAGCCACTAGCCACGTGTGACTGTTGGGCACTTGAATTGTGGCTAATGTACATAAAGAAAAGATTTGTCTGTTCTGCTCCATTTAAATTAAGTAGCTAGTGGCTACCTTGCTGAACAGCCGAGCTCTAAATTCAGGATCCTCCAACAATGTGTCACTTTTGTGTTGGCAAACATTTGTTCATTTCCAATTATATACCTGATCCCATGCTTCTTATTCTGTTAATAATGGTACACAGCTGGGCGTGGTAGGGCACATCTGTAATTCCAGCACTTGTGAGGCTGGGGCAGGAGGATTGCCATGAATTCCAGACCAGTGTGGATCACATAGTAAGTTACAGATCAGTCTAGATTATACAGTGAGACCCTATCTCAAAAAATAAAATAAAAATATTCCCTGAGCACCTACTAGATACCTTATACCTCTTTTTTCATTTAATCCTCACAGTCATAATGAGGAATAAGCACCATTTTACAACCAAAGATACGGGCTGAGAGCGGGCAATCAACTTGCCCAAATTCACACAGCTAGTTGAATTCTGGCCGTTCAAGCTGCCAAACCATGTCCATCCCACATACCCTGCTACCTCCCTGGTGTCCTGCAGCATTAGAGGAGCTCTCCCCTGTGGTACAACTGAAAAGCAAGCAGGAAAAATGAACATTCTCTTCTTCTAACTGAAGAACCTAAGGCCTTGAGACACTGTTACTAGTTGGGCAAAGTCCCATAGCAGATGAGTGCTAACAGAGGCACCGGCCTGGCCAGAATCCATGTGTCTGTCCTGTGCCTCAGTCCAGAACCCTTTTCTGTGCATCAGCAGTTTTTAACTTTAATGGCTGTGATCCAAGTCAGTAATACATCTCACCAGGTGAGAGTAATATTTCACATGCAACCTCAGGCCGTGGTTCTACAGCTGGGGTTGCCGGGCATCTACTCTGAAGCTGCTGGAGTATGAGCCTGAAGGGAGGAAGGGGTCACTGAGAAGACTGTGGAAGTGGATATTTACAAGTGGCGATGGGACTTGTGCAGTGTTTTAACAGCCAGTAAAACTGTAACAATGTCCATCCCTGCCACTGCGTTCTCTCTCTGCCAGCCTTCACGCTGTAGGGTGCACTGCTTTTCCCACTTTTGATGGCTCCAAACTTACTCTGCAGAGCCTGTTTCTTTTCCTACTCTTAATAAAACTTTGCTACCATTAAAAACAGAAAATTCCTACATAAAACAATACCTATCAGTTCTGCATTTTATATCATAACCCAACAGACACATATGCACACCTGCTCACACCAGAAACAACTGAAACATTTCACAAAAGGATTCTTACCTTTTGTACTTACATATAACACACTCCAACATCTTCTTTTCATATATATCAATCTACAGCCTTGTATATGCTAAGCACGTCCACTAACACTGAGCTACACCCTCAGCCACTCTTAGGTTTCTCTTTGATCGGTACAGGGGATCAAACTCACAACCATACACCTGCAGGTGCTTATGCTGCTGAGCTAAATCCCCAGCCCTACTCTAGGTTTTTTAAATTTATTTTTATTTTTTTGGTACCGGGGATCAAGCTCACAACCTCATGATTGCTGGGCACGTGCTTACACCTCTGAGCTAAATTCCTGGTCCTCTAGTTTATATTTTTAAATGCATGATCCAGGCCCACCAAAACACTGTGACTAATACAAGGCAACCACATTTGAACATACTTCCCTGAGCTGGGCATGTTGGTAAAGGTCTATAATCCCAGCACTTTGGTAGGCTGAAGCAGGAAGATAACAAGTTTGTGTCCAGCTTGGAATACATAAAGACTTGGTGAAACCCTGTCTCAAAATTAATGTTTTCCTTTTCTTTTTTTTTTTTTTTTTTTTTAAAGGACTGGAGTTATAGTTCAGTTCAAAGCCTCCAGGTTCTGAGCCATGTGTGGTGGTACACACCTGTAATCCCAGCACTTGGGAGGTTGAGGCAGGAGAATCATTGCAAGTTTGAGACCAGCCTGGGCTACAAAGCGAGCTCAAAATCAACGTAAGCTGCATAGTGAGACCCCGTCTCAAAGAGACAGAAAGAAAGAAAAAAAAAAAGGCCCCAGGCTCAACCCCTAAGACCATGAGAGAAAGAAGGAAAGAAGGGAAGGCAAGACAGGACTGCAGGAGCGTCTACAAGAGTCTCACCTTAAATACGGACCAATGAGGGCCTCGTGGTCAAGCAGCTCTTCTGGTGGGGGCACAGTGGGCATAGAGAACTGGTGCTGGACAGGGCTGGGCTGGACCTTCTGGAAGGAGGCTTGGAAGATGAAGATGGGTTTGCCATGCTGCACGGCCTTCACGGAGCGCACAGAGAAGCTTGCCCCTGTTCGTGTCCGCTCCACCTGGTATAGCACTGGCACCTTTGGGTCCCCTGCAGTGGGCACAAGGGACACGATGAGTCCCTCACTAAGCTCCATGAAACCTCTCATCTTCATAATGGCCAGACAGGCACCTCTGCTCTACTTGTCCTCCATTCCACTTCTCTTTTTTCTTTTTTTTTTTTGGTGAGACAGGGTCTCTCTGTGCAGTTCAGGCCGGCCTTGAACTCACTGCAGAGCCTGGGTTGGCCTTGAACTTGTGTCGCTCCCCACCTCAGCCTCCTGAATGCTGGGATTACAGGAGTGCACACCATGCCCAATTTCCTTTTCTTTTTAGAAGCTGCTGACCAAGGTTCACTCAGACCTAAGTCTGCAGGTACAGAGAGAACAGCAGACTTGGTCAAGAAGCTGCTCTTGGTACAGGGGGAGCTCCTCCCGGTCCAGAGTACAGAACAGCAGAGGCTTTGCTGATTCCCTGAAACCAAATCCGGGCTTTGCCCCTCACCTTCTGTGTGATCCTGGGAAAGTCACTTACTCTCTCTGAGCCATGTACTGATTTGTAAAATGGGGATCACTATAGTACTCATACCTACAAGATTTTAATAAGAACTAAAGTGAGTTCCAATATACAATATATTAACCATTGTTAATCTCCTATTATTTTGTTTTGAAATTCTGTATCATCATTTGTATTTTTGTTTTAAAATTTTAAAAAAGTGAGTTCATAGTTGTGAAATGTTTAGGATGATATATGGCACATAGTAAGTGCTCTAAGTGTTTATTAAATACTCCTAGCTGAACACACCTATAATCCCAGCATTCTGGGAGGCTGAGGCAGGAAGATAGCAAGTTTGAGTCCAGCCTGAGTAACTTAACAAGTATTCATCTCAAAATTTAAAAAAAAAAAATTTTTTTTTTGGTCTTTTTGAGACAGGGTCTCACTATGCAGTTCAGGTTGGCCTTGTGTGTATTTTGTAGTCCAGGCTGGTCTCTAATTTGCAAGCCTCCTAAGTGTTGGGATTACAGGAGTGCGCCACCACACCCAGCTCAAAATTTAAAATTAATTAAAATAAATAAATTTTTAAAAGGCTAGGGATGTAGCTTAATGCAAATAAATTTTTTAAAGGCTGGGGATGTAGCTTAATGCAAATGTTCTGGGTTCAATCCCAGTACCACAAAAATAAAAACAAAAATACTCCTGGGCTTTTGTGTTTGTTTGCTTTGGTTTCTTGAGACATGATCTTGCTAGGCAGTTAGCTCTGGGATTACAGGTGTATGACACCCTGCCCAGCATTCCTGGACTTTTGTGTTCCTCTATCTGTGCCTAAAATCTTGTCATGTGTTTCAAAAACTATTCTTCTAGATCATAGGTCAGGAAATCTGGCCCACTGCCTATTTTTATTATTTCTTTTTATTTTTCCTTTTTTTTTTTTTAAACAAGTAAAAGCTATTTATTCAGAGCTTGATATAGCAGCAGAAAGTCAGCTGCCTTCATTTACACAGAGACTTTATGACAGGCATAACTGAAAAGCTTTGTAATAGTAAGAAGGAAGGAACCAACAATAACAAAAAGGAAAATCAGGCCAGACATGGTAATGCAAGCCTATAATCCCAGCACTTAGGAGGCTGAGACAGGAAAACTGCTGTAAGAGGTCAGCCTGGAATACAAGCGACAGCCTGTCTCAAAAACAAGAAAGAAAAAAGAAAACTGGGATAGAGGAATTAGAGGAAGGAAAGGGAAAGGGAAAGGGGATCAAAAGAAAAACCTACAGTATGTACATGTTATCTACTCTCCATAATGACTGTAAACTGCATAGACTGAAAACATGTCTAATAAAAAAATCTAAAGAAAAACAAAGGGAAGGAGCCAGGCATGTGAGGCACCATGTATATAAATAATCCTAGCAGTCACAAGGCTCTGTAGTGCAGGCTGGCCTTGAACTCGCTTACATGGTCCAGGTTGGCCTGAACTCAGGGTAACCCTCCTGACTCAGCCTCCCGAGCGCTGGGGTTACAGGCATGTACCAGCACACCCGGCCCGAGTCTATTGGAGTGAGGCATCTAATGTTATGGAAGTGCTGTGCTCTCTGGAACATTAGATTCTAGGAAAGATATGTTTGCTTACTGGTCTCACAGTAATTGTGTAGAGGTGAGGGAACTGGCACTTCAAAAGAAAACTCAGAATACAGTCATATTCGTTCATTTAAATACTATTGTTGCTTTTATGCACAGAACTTAAAACATTTACTCTTTGGCCCTTTATAGTATGTTTGCTAACCCCTGCTCCAGATTCTCCACACTCTAAGTGTGTGGAGAACTCAGATAACTTCCGCACATTATTTTACCTCTAGAGGAAAACAGAAAACAAAAAACCAACTGATTGCCAGCCTGAACTATGCAACAAGACCCCGTCTCAAACAAAATAAAATGATATGATGTCCAAGAAAGCCCATCCCCAGCAGCTTTTATTTAAAAATATCACTGCAGGGGGTTGGGGATTTAGCTCAGCAGCATAAGCACCTGCCTTGCAAGCAGACAGTCGTGAGTTTGATCCCTGGTACCAATAAATATATATATACATATATATATTTATATATCACTACAACAATATTGGTTATAATTTTTTTTAATAGTAAGGATTGGACCCTGGGCCTTCACACTGAGTTACATCTCCATCCTTTTATTTTGATACTGTTCACGTTTTGTGTTTTCCTCAACCCTTTAATTGAGATAGGATCTCACTATGTTGCTAAGTTGGCCAGGCTGAGCTACAATGTGCAATCCTCCTGCCTCAGCCTCCTGGGGTATGGTTATCATATTGGATGTATCTAATAAAGAAATATCTTAAAACCTGGTAAGAGATTCCCTTTTTTCTTCCCACCAGAATACTCAGGACTAAATTTTATGTATAACTAACCTTAACTCTTTGGTGATTGTTGTATTCATTTCTGCAGTGCTAGAGATTGAAGCCAGCCAGGTATTGTACCACCGAGACATATCCCCAGCCTGCCTTTTTTTATTTTTATTTTTGAGGTTTGTTTGTTTGAGACAAGGTCTCACTTTACAGTTCAGGGTGGTTAATGCCTCAGTGCTTCAGCCTCCCGAATGCAGGGATTACAGGCATGCACCACTACACCCAGCTTCTCCGACCTCTTTTTAATTTTATTTAGAAACAAGGTCTTGCTAAATTGCCTAGAAGGGGCTCAAACTTATCTGAAGCAGCGCTCTAAGAGGTATGAACAGGTGCACAGTAACACACCCAGTCTTCCACTTTTATTTTAAAATCCTACAATAGCTGCCAATTACTTTAAAGTATGCCACACCTTTCCAAGAAGATACAGGGCTTGACATATGCTCAGTGGTCAAGTACTTTCCTTTGTAATAGGCCCTGGATTTCATCCCTAGTCCTGCAAAAAGACAAAGAAGGAGCAGCATGTACAGGCACAAATAATGGATGAGTCATTTTAATATCCTATCTTGGGCATAGCTCATTTTATGCTGTTCTTGGAAGAATTTCCAAGGAAGAGAATCTTTCCCTTGCAACCTAGGATAGGGCCCTTGGCAGCTCTGCCACGGATTGGAATTGTCTCCTAAAAGTGAAGGAAACAGGAGTCTGGTACTTGGAATCATATGTGGAAATCTTGGGTCTGCCTCTCTGAGCACTACGGGAGCTACAACAGAACCTCTCCAGATCCCAGGTTCTGAAGGTAAGAATGGTGTCATAAATAAACACTACAGGAGACCACTGTTTTGAAACACATTCCTACCCTGTGATCCAAGAGAATACAAATCTAAATGGAGTAACTCACGCTGAAGTTCCAAGTCACCAGACCAAAATTCTGCTGTTGATCTGATTTCCGAAGAATCCAGAAGGCAGAGAGCCAAATTTCCCAAATAGACCACTTTCAATTGGCAAAATGAAGTTCTCTCATTCCCCTGACACAAGGAAGTTAATTTGCCAAATGTGAAGGTACAACACCTATAATCCCAGCACTCAGGAAGCTAAGGCAGGAGGACTGCAGTGAGACTGCCTGAATAACAAGACCCTGTCTGAAAAACACAAAAACAAAAAGTTCATTTGATTTTAACCTTGTTATGGCATGTGTCTAGATGTCTCCCCAAAATCTCATGCAGTCACAGTGGGACAGGCTTTTTGGAAACAGCTAGATCTAGAGTTTGTGACTGATTCACGGTCTGATACTCAGATTAAGAGTGTGAGTCCTACACCTGCCCTAGGGTGGGCAGCCTGCATACACTATAAAGGACAGAAAGACATTTGTCACTGTCTCTCTTTCTAGTTGCTTTTGCTGTCTTCTGTTACCATAAATTGTTTCACCTCTGCCATGTCACCATGCCTTACAGCCAGCCAATTATAGACTGAAATCTCCACAAACTGTGAGCTAAACAAACCTTTCTTCCTTTGACTTTGGGCATCAGGTATTTTGTCTCAGCACCTACAAAAGTAGTAAAACAAACCTGCACATTATTTCTCTACTGTTCTGTCTCCTTGCCCCCACTTTAGAAGAAAACTAACTTCTTTCTTCACTGCTAAGGATCAAGCTAGTGCCTCCTACACTCTGGCCAAGCATTCTACCACTAAGCTACTCTCCAGCCCCAAGGAAAATAACTCTTAAATGACCAATCCATTGTTTGTTCTTGTAACTGTTTAGTTTCAGCCTTTGTTGGTCTAGAAAACCAACCTCTCTGCTCAACTTGCAGAATATTTATTCTGTTTTATGAAACAAAGCTTTAGGGCTAGGAATTTAGCTCAGCGGCATAAGCACCTGCCTTGCAAGCAGGCAGTCATGAGTTCAATCCAGTACCGATTAAAAAAAAAAGTTAAAAAAAAGGAAAGCACTGCTGATTATAGAATAAAAGAAGCTGCCCAGCATGGTGGCATATGCCTAGAATTCCAGCACTTGAGAGGTTGAAGCAGGAGGATCACTACAAGTTGGAGGCCAGCCTGGGCTACACAATGAATTCAAGGCCAGTCTATACTACACAGTGAAACCCAATCTCAAAAAATAAAAACACAACAAAAACAAAAAAGCCAAAAGTTGGGCATGGCGACTCACACCTGTACTTATTCACTCAACACTCAGACAGCTGAGTTGGGTGAAGATCAAGTGAGCCCAGCAGTTCATGACCAGCTTGGGCAACTCAGCAAGACAGCAAGACTCCATCTCAAAAAGAACACAAAGAAGGAAAGAGAGAGACAGAGACAGAGAGACAGACAGACAGCAGAGACAGAGAGACAGAGACAGACAGAGAGAAAAGAAGGGAGGGGAGGGGAGGGAAAAGGAGGGGAGAGGAGGGGGTGGGAGGAGAGGAGAATGGAAGAGAAGGTAGGCAGGCCTTCACTTTGGCAGCACAAATACTAAAATTGGAAGGGAGGAAGGGAAAGGAAAGAGTGGGGTGTAACTCAGTAGTGGAACAAGTTAGGCTCTAGGTTTGATTCTCAATACCACAAACAAATTAATAAATCCAATTCCTAGCATATGCAAGGCCTTGAGTTCAATCTCTAGCATGAGAAAATGAAAAAATCTTGGTAACAGCTTAACAGTGTCTATCAATTCAAACTCAGAAACTGTCAAAGAACTGTACAAATATAAAGAATTGTAACTTGGGGGCTGGGGATTTAGCTAAGCGGTATAAGCGCCTGCTTGGCTAGAGTAAAGTTGTGAGTTCGATCCCTGATCCTCCCCGCAAAAAATGGTAATTTGGGAGACATAGATTTAGATATGGGAATTTATATACATGCGTAAGGGGCCGGGGCATAAGTGGCATAAGCTCAGTGGCATAAGTGCCCACTTGGCCTACACAAGGTCATTAGTTTGATCCCCAGTACCAAAAAAAAAAAAAAAAAGTGTTTATATACATGAGTAGTGTTAATATATTCATGAGGTATGATGCCTGTAATACCAGCACTCAGGAGGCTGAGGCAGAAGGATTCCAAGTTTGAAACAAGACTAAACTACACAGCAATATGCCTCAATAAACAAATATAAAAGCCAATTAAGATCTTTAGCTGGACGTGGTGGTTCCTGCTTATAATCCCAGCACTCTGGGAGGTTGAGGCAGGAGAATCACAAGTTTGAGCCCAACCAGGGCAATTTAGCAAGATCTTGTCTTAAACAAAAGACTTGGGAATGTAGCTTAACATGAAGGCCCTAAAATTCAATTTTCTTTCTTTCTTTCTTTTTTTTTTTTTTTAAATCTTTTTGAGACAGGGTCTCGCTATGCAGTTCAGGCTGGCCTTGAGCTCACTTTGTAGCCCAGGCTGGTCTTGAATTCGCAAAGATCCTCCTGCCTTAGCCTCCCGAGTGCTGGGATTACAGGCGTGAGCTAACATGCCGGCTCTAAAATTCAATCTTAATATGGGCATTGGGGTTAGGGAGGAGATTTCTTTTTGGTACCAGGGATCGAACCCAGGACCTCACATTTGCCAGGCTGAGCTAAAGCCATGGTCCCAGGAGAACCTTTAAACTGGTCCAATGTGGCAGCATATAATCTGTAATCACAGCACTAGGAGAAGTTGAGGCAAAATGATTGCAATCTCAAGCCCAGCCTAGGCAATTTAGAAAGAAAAGCAGGGGCTGGGGATTTAGCTCAGCGACATAAGCGCCTGCCTTGCAAGCAGGCAGTCATGAGTTTAATCCCTGGTACCGATAAAAACGAAAAAAGACCAAGACCAAAAAAAGAAAGAAAAGCTATCTCAAAATAAAATAAATAAATAAAGGAACTGGGATATAACTCTGTACAATAATCCTGGGTTCAATCCCCGTACCACACACATACCAAAAAAAAAAAAAAACCCTTTAAATTATTACAATTTGTCTTCTTTTGTAGTGTTGAGGACTCAAACTTGTTAGGCAAGTGCTCTTCACTGAGCTACATCCCCACCTTCTTCTGACTTTACTTATGAGGACTAAACAAGATAAGTAAATGGCTGTGCTCTGTATCATGCAAATTTTAATTACTTCTAAAGTTCCTCATTTAAAAAATAAGGCAGGGAGGGGCTGGGGATTTAGCTGCAGGGCTCCAGTGCAGCCTGAGGTGGCCTGAGGTAGTGAGTTTACCCCTACCAACAAAATAAAACAATACAATGAAAACATTTTCATTATGGACAGTAGGACAATGCGGTATGCACCGGACAACTAACACTTCAAGATGCTAAACACAAACTCTTCCAGGAACACAAACACCCTCTGGGCTCTGTTGCCTTTCTCAACCAAGAAGACCCTGCCAATGGTCAGAAAACCAATGGACTCCAAAAATTAAAAGGGAAGTGCTTTATCAGCTGAGCCCAGCGGCTATACCGTCCCAGAAAGCAGCCAGGGAAGTATGCCCGAACCAGGGGCTCCAGGGAGCTATAAAGCAGCAAACCAGAGGGGAGGGGTCAGAATCTTAGGATCAGTTTGTTTCCATAAAAGGTAATTTAGTTTAGTTTTACAGGAACCAGGGAGGCAGGGAGGGGATTATATGGTGGGTGAGTTGCAAGATTGCAATTTAAATGGCTATGACACAAGTTTTACAGAAAGGGAACAAGTTATAAAAGCACATTAAGTAATAATGTACTACTGTAAATGTAAAACATTTTGGGTTTTCAAGCTTATAACAGTCAACCTCAGACCCACACCCATGCTCTTCCAGAAAAACCAGAGAACCCTCTCACGACAGCCCTGCTGTCCCTCACATGTGAGTGAACATCCTTCCTCCTTTATTTGATTTGTGGTAAATTCTTTTTTTTTTTTTGGTACTGTCAATTGAATTCACAACCTCGTGTTTGCTAGGCAGGGCGCTGAGCCAAACCCCTGGCCTTGGTAAACTCTCTTACCACCCACATCACCAGCCATCCACATAGCATGGCAGATAGTTATCGATTATGGAAAACCAACCACATACAGGCCCGGCACTGATCCTTCTTCAGCCGCAAACACACAGAGAATCTTTCTTCACAGGATGAAAAGATTCACAGGGGTGAGTCACCCCCTGCCCCCACAAAACAAAATGGCTAGGGGTCTCCATGGGCTGGAGCAGTGATGGTGAACCTTATGCACGAACTATAGGTTCACGGCCACTGGGCTAGAAGGATTAGAAGTCTAGCACTTCTGGAGTTTACAACCAAATTGAAAAACTAAAACCCATGTAACTTATTTACTCCTATCTAACATAAAGATAACTGGGCAGGAAGTATTTATACAGCTGTTGTACCCTAGTTCTAACCAATGCGCCCCCTTCCTATTCTGTATGTACTGTTTCAATAGAGATTAAAATTCCATCTCCAGTAAAGACTTAAGTTTCAGCTCCTTGTAAATCCCCCTCCCTTCCTATCTTTCTAGGTTAAGTTTCTATTTCCTGAGAAAGCTGTAAAAGCCTTAGGTATCAGTTTCCTATAACCCCCTTCCCTACCCCTCATCCTGCTATCTGTAATAAAATGTGCTGTTCTTTAAGAAATGCTTAACTTCAAGGAAATTACAAGAAGTTCTATAAAGCCCAGATGCTACCTAACTGTGTCAGCGATTACAACATTCCTGTGGTTTCGGCTTTAAAACCCAACCTTTCTAGCTGTAAGGCGAGCAGTCTCCAAATTGGCTCCTGGAGACTGTGATGCCAGGCCTGGCCTAAAATAAAGCCTTTACTCCCCAAATTTTAATTTCTTGCTTCCTTGGGTTTTATTCCGGAGTCCGAGCTATCACACAGCAACTTGGGGGGACTAGTAACAACAACAAAAAAAAAGAGCCAGGGATATAATTTAGCAGCACAGTACACCCTGGCAAGTGTAAGGTCCTGAGTTCGATACCCAGTACCAAAAAAGTTAAAACAAAAACAAAAACAAAAACAAATATATATATATATATATATATATATATATATATATACATGGCCTTTTTATTTGACCACAAAGCTACAAGCACTGTAAACACTTTACAGAAATCATTCCTCTAAAATATCTCTGGTCCCACTCTTCCCCATTTCAAAGCTAGAATAAACCAAACCAATAAACCACACTTAGGCTAAGCATGATGGTGCACTCCTGTAATCCCAACACTCTGGAGGCTGAGGCAGGAAAACTGCTTCAAGTTTGAGGCCACCCTGGGCTACATAGTGAATTTAGGACTAACCTGAACTACATAGCAAGATTCTACCTCAAAAATAAATAATACGATAAAATAAAGTAAACCACGCCTCATGATAGGGAGGAAAGCTCATTCAAGGTCACAGTAATGCACAGCTGGAACTGGGATCTGGATCTCTTGATCTGCAAACTAGTGCTTCCTCTTCTCAACCTATCCTGCCCACTTCAAAGGTCCTAGCAGAGGCTACTTCACTGCTACAAGGTTCCGTCAGTCTCAGCACCAGGAAGTATGTAAAGAATGAAGAACAAAAGATCCACTGGGAACAGTTAAGAACAAAATCCCATGTCATTTCAAGCCAAAGGACACTGCCCAGTGAGTCTCAGAGGTTGTCTAAGGTTCCTTGTTGGCCCCAGACCTCATTCCTCAGAGGTATCTCTTAATTCATTTTCTCTCTCTCTCCCCCTCCTCCCTCTCCTTTTCAGATTCTCTTCCTCTCTCATTCTTTTTCTTCAGTCAGCCCCCAAACTCAGGAAGAAGTGGCTGCTAGGCCACCAGTACTGGATTGGAAGCAAGGAGCCAGGGTGTCAAGAGTTTACCTGCCCGAACAAAGTAGCAGTGTAGGGAGTGCACATTGACATCTTCACTCACAGACTTGGCTGCAGCCACCAGGGCCTGGCCCACGATCTGACCCCCAAAGAGCCGCTGGGTGGTAGGTACCCAGTAATGCCTGCCTCTGTAGGGAGAAAAGGAAAGTGGGAAAGGCTTGAGGTCTACTCTAAACTCCAAAAGCCTCAATGAGCCTCCAGCGCAGAATTTCTTTTTTTTTTTTTTTTTTTTGTCTTTTTCGTTTTTATCGGTACCAGGGATCTAACTCATGACTGCCTGCTTGTAAGGCAGGCGCTTATGCCGCTGAGCTAAATCCCCAGCCCCCTCCACTGCAGAATTTTTAAACCTAACTGGGGTTCAGGCTCCTTTTGAAAATCTGGTGAAAGCCATGGATTCATGTACATGTACCTACTCCCCATGATGAATATATTCATCATATGTCACAAACATGTACTAATAAAAATCTAAAGACTCTTTTCTCAGGCAAATGTCTGTATCACTCTGCATAAAATTTTACAGTCCTTGTGACCAACTAATCTTTCTATGGACTTCAGTTCAGAATAATAAAGAGAACGGAAATCAGAAATCAAAAGTGAGAGCTGGGATTGGCGGCACACGTTTTGTTATCCCAGCATTTGGGAAGTTGAGGCAGGAGGTTTGCTACCAGTTCAAGGCAAGCCTAGACTATCTAGCAAGACTGTCTCAAAAAAAAGAAAAAGACACAGGGATCAAAAGTGACTTGAAGGGCCGGGGACTTAGCTCAGTGGTGTTAGCGCCTGCCTGGTAAGCGCAAGGTTGTGAGTTTGATCCTCAGTACCACATACACACACAAATAAATAAAAATCAAAATGGACCCCTCTCCCTTAAAAAAAAAAAAAGTGACTTGAACAGCCATGGTATGGTAGTACCTTCTGTAATCCCAGGACTCTGGGCAGCTGAGCTAGGAAGACCAGCCTGGGTAATTTAGTAACTCAGGAAGCCCCTATTTCAAAATTTAAATTTTTTTTTTTTTTATTGAACTCTTGACCTAGCGTTTGCCAGTCAGGTGCCTATGCCACTGAGCTAAATCTCCAGCCCCTTACTTTAAAAAAAAAAAAAAAGAGGTGAAAGTTCAATTCCTAGTATATTTAAAAAAGAAAAGAAGAAAATCACTTATGCAAGCTTATTCAGCTTAAACATCCTGGACAGTATCTAGCCCTTTGGATCTCAAGTCCAGTGTTCAGACATCAAGTCTAACTCCCTCAGGCCGTGATATTTTGTACAGATGAAGAAATTTTGACATGGCCGGGCTGGGGATTTAGCTCAGGGGCATAAGCACCTGCCTTGCAAGCAGGCGGTCGGGAGTTCGATCCCCGGTACCAATAAAAATGAAAAAGACCAAAAAAAAAATTGAAAAAATTTTGACATGGCCATGAGAGGTCAACATTTGCCCAGGGCTGTTGTACTGTGGTAACTAAAGCCTTCCATTGCTGGGAGTTTATTATTTTCCCTAATAGTCCACTGCAAATAGCAACACTCCCTGACAAGCTACTTATAATTACTTAAATGGAAGGAAGAGCAATCAAAGTAGGTCAGCTTCCAATAAAGGCAGGAGAAGCTGTGGAGGTCAAAGTTGTGAAGAAGCCCTCTATAACTTCAGCATTGCTGGGAAGGCCCAAGCAATGAGCTACCAGGTCTCACCAAACTGTGCTGGGGATGAGGTACCTGACAGAAAAAGACAGTGAATATTTCTCAAGGAGCCGAGTATAAGTTTTAAACCTGATCAGCTTGGGCAAATCACTGCTGTCCCTGGGTTGACTTCCTAGGCAGGCTCCCGAAGAAGGTATCTCAGGTCACATTTTTTTTTTGCCCTGATCGCCAGGACCTCCTACGGGCCAGCGAGGGCAGCTGTCAGGGAGAAGTTCTCTCCTAAGCGCAGCAGAGGTTGCATCCCGCACAGCGCTCATCCAATTCCCAGAGCTGGGGGCCACAGGTGGCGGCAACCAAGAGCCGGAGTCTCTGTCCTAAGTGAGGGGTGCGGACCAGGAGCGGCCGGCTACCTGAAAAGATCCTCGTCCAGCGGCTCGAGGTTGAGCACACTGGTGACCAGAACGCTACGGAGGTCCCGGGAGGAATCGTCGCTGTCGCTGTCGCTGTCGCCGCCGCCCTTTTTATCCTCCGGAGCCTTAAGGATCGACATCTTGCTCACTCCGTCCTGGTTCCCTGGCAGAACATGCGGATACCTACACAGGACGCCGGCACTTCCGGGAGCTTGCTTCAGTAACCGGAAGTCTGTTGAGGAACCCTGAGTAGTTTGAGGGTTGTGATTGGTCAGCACTCCTATCCATTCCCAAATGGGTGTGGCTCTCTTTCTTCAGCGATTGGAATAAATAAATGTCAATCTGAGAGTCCCGTGTGTCATTGGATATGAAGGTAGGAGGAGGTGGAACCTCGAGTCTCTATAATAAGGACTGTCACTTCCTCTCTGTCACCTAGCAGAGTCCTCCAGTTGCTTATAACCCGGTGGTACCTGGGGCTTCTTATGAGCTCTTTAATAGGTCATCTAATTGAGGCTGCGCCTTAAGGCGTCCTGGTCCCATGTCACGCTAAACAGTGTGACCTCTGACCCCTAGTGTGATCTTGGGGCCAACCCCTGGCGTGCGCTGTCGGGGCCGCCATGGAGCTGGGCAGCTGCTTCAAGACCTATGAAGACTTCAAGGAGTGCTTTAGCGCCTACAAAAAGGAGAACAGATGCTCCTTCATTCTCAGGGACTGCGTCTCCGTCCGCTTCCACAACCTCAACCACGGCACTTCCATCCGCGAGGACGTCCTGTAAGGGCGGGGCGCGGAATGAGGGTGGGGTGGGAGGTTGGCCCCGAGCAAGGCTGCAGGAGGGAATGCTTTGGCGCCCCGCTCGCATGGCCATTCATTCTGCGGGCACTCGTCGAGCGTTGAGAGGAAATGCCATGGCTCTTTGGCCGCCGACTCCACTTTCACGCCTTCGTTCCCAAGCTTTTCTGAAATTTATAGTAACGGCACAGTATCCCTCGACCCCCTTTTTAAGCATCTGCAGTACTCCAGGCACGAAATGTGACCTTGGAAAACAGATAAAAACGCTTTGGCGTTATTTCCTTCTTTAGTCCCGTCTTTAGAAAGTGTAACGTGATTGTTGTATAGTTTATTCCTTCATTGATTCGTTTTGCAAGTAGTTCTTGAGCTTCTGATAATTAGTTAATAATCATTTTTGAAGCAAGTTACACTTTCCAGGCAGCATTTTTTATGTTATTCATGCTTTACTCTGCAGGGATGTTTTCAGAATTATAGTTAAGTTTTATTTTTCTATTTGGCTGATGCGACTGCCTTAGGGTCCAAGGTGTGTTGAAAGCTCAGATGCCTTCTGGATGTAGGTGAAACAGCCCAGTGTTAGAAGGTTTCACTCCTAAGAAATAGAGTGAAGCTGTAATGGAGCAGGCTGTTAATTCCAGATATCTGGGAGACTGAAGCAGGAGGATCACCATGAGTTCGAGATCAGTGTGGGCTATATAGCGAGATCCTGTTTTTAAAAATAAAATAGAATTTTAAAAGGGCTAGAGGGCTGGGGATTTAGCTCAGCAGCATAAGCTGCCTGGCAAGCGCGAGGCTGTGAGTTCAAACCCAGGTACCAAAAAAGGGGGGGGGGGTTGTTGGGGACGTAGCTCGGCGGTAGAGTCCTTGCCTAGCATGTTTGAAGCCCTGGGTTCAGTCTCTAGTACTACAAAAATTAAAAAGGACGAGAAGAAGGGGTTGGGGATTTAGCTCAGCGGCATAAGCGCCTGCCTTGCAAGCGAGCAGTGGTGAGTTCGATCCCCAGTACCGATAAAAAGGAAAAAGACAAAAAAAAAAAAAAAAGGACGAGAAGAAGAAAAAAATGATTAAACAATCAACACCACCTGGACTTTGTGCCAGGCAAGGAACATCAATAGATTAAAATGAAAAGCAAGCCCCATCTATCTAACCCAGCTGATGGCTGCCATGTGAAAATGAGGATGTGCTGTTGCCAGGTTTTCCTTGTCAGAAATCCAGACTGCATGTAAATTTGTCCTTTTTTGGGGGGGAGGGGCAGGGTCTCCCTGTGTAGTGCAAGCTGGCTCAAACTCAGAGATCCTCCTATCTCAGCCTCCCAAATGGTGGGATTACAGGCGTGCATCACGTCACATGGCATGTCCACTTTTTAGAAACTGAAAATCGATTGAAATGCTTTATAAATGAGAATCTGTTGACAATAGTAGACAAAACAGTGCTGAAGCCATAATTATAATGTATGATAGAAGGTGCTGGGTATGGTACTTTAAAGGACAGTCAGATGGTACTGCAGAGTTGGCATTAAGTGGCAAAAAATAAAATCAGATTGACTCAGAAAATTCTTAAAAACTTTATTGTGAGCCAGAGACGGTGGCACACACCTGTAATCCAGCCACCTATGAGGATGAGGCAAGAGAATTATTGTGAGCCTAGACAATTTAGTGAGATCCTGTCTCAAAACATAAAAAGCTGGTGGTACATGCTTGTGATCCCAGCATGTAGGAGGCTGAATCAGGAGGATTCCAAGGCAATTTTCTTTTTCTTTGCTTTTTTTTTTTCTGAGACAGGGTCTCATGTAGTTTAGGTTTAAGATGGCCTTGAACTATGTATCCCAGTCTTGAACTCATGGCAATCCTCCTCTTTCAGCCTCCCAAATTTTTGTATATAGGCATGTGCCACTGAGCCCAGCATGCTGGATAACGAATTGACCTAGCAAAACCTGTCTCAAAATTAAAATTTTTGTTGAGATAAGGTCTCACCGTACAATCCAGGCTAACCTTGAATTCCTGTGTCAGCCTTCTGAGTGCTAGGATTACAGACCATTGCACCAGACTCAAAATTAAAAATTCAAAAAGGGCTTTGAATGTAGCTTAATATAAAGGCTTTGGATTGAAGGCTCACAGAAATTAAGTAAAATAAATAAGAAAGGGCTAGGATATTAGCTCAGTGGTAGAACATCCCTGGATTTCAACCCTAAAACCACACACACAATAAAGGTTATTATGGAAAGAATTCTTCAGTACTTTAGACAAACATAGCAAAAAAAAAAAAAAAACTCTTCTTGACAGTTACAGCACAGTTTTGTTTTGCTTTGAGTTTTGAGACAGGGTTTCACCATGCAGTTTAGGCTGGCTCTGAACTCACTATGTAGCGCAGGCTGGCCTCAAGCTCATAGTAATCTCCTGCCTCAGCCTCCTGAGTGCCTGCATTACAGGTGTGCACCACCACGCCTGCTGTACAGCACAGTTCATAAAACAGAAGAGGAAGTGTTTTAGCCTTTGTCTTGATTGGCTGTTACATATTGGCAATCTCTTTTTAGTAGTAAGTAAAGCTGTTTAAGCTGTTTTACCCGTAGATGGTTCTCTCAATTTGGTGCTGACAAAGACTTAAAGTTTACATCTGTGTTTTATGATTATAGCTAGCACTTCCACGAACTCAGGATACCTATGTTTTTGGCTATGTGGCTACAGTGGCTGGCTTTGGACAACTGTGATCATGTAGGAATAAAATAAACTGTTTCCCCTGTCCACAGCAAGGAATGCAGCAGTAGACAGCGGCAGGGTGTCCCCTAACTCAGTGCAGCTTGGACACTGTCTACCTAGAAGTAGGGGTGTCAGACCTCACCAGTTGAGAGCCCCATGCCGCAGCATTATCTCCTTACTTCATATGCCAGTCGCCAAGTCTGGTGGAAAGTTGGAGTTCCCACTGTCCCCACCTTGAGCTCAATTAATTTGCTAGCATAGACTCACAAAACCTAGGGAAACACTTACGTTCCAGCTTAATTTATTTTTGTTTTTTTGAGACAGGGTCTCTGTGCAGTTCAGGCTGGCCTTGAGCTCACTTTGTAGCCTAGGCTGGTCTCGAACTCGCAAGGATCCCCCTGCCTCAGCCTCCCAAGTGCTGGGATTACAGGCGTGAGCCACTATGCCCAGCTTATTTTTGTTTTTCAAGATAGGGTAACCAACTTTCTGAGTGGTCCAAGCTAACCAACCTTGACTTTGTTATGTGGCCCGGGCTGGCCTCAGACTTGAAATCTTTCTGCCTCAGCCCCCAAGTGCTCATATTACAGGTGTGCACCAACACAGAGGGTTACCAGTCGACTTGATTTGTTTTCAATTTCTCTGTTCCGGTTTTTGAGACAGCTTTACTCTGTAGTTCAAGTTGGCTTTGAACTCACTGTATAGCCCAGACTGGCCTCAAATTTCAGGCCATCAATCCTCATGTCTCAGCCTCCCAAATGCTGGGATTACAGGCATGTGCCACCGTCCCCAGTTCAGCAGTCTTTATCTATTTATACACCTGTTTATCTATTTACTTACGTATTTAGCAAAAAAGTCTGGCCATATACAGGCTGGTCTTGAACTTATGTAGCTCATACAGGCCTCCAACTCAAGGCCATCCCCCTACCACAGCTTCTGAGTGCTGGATTATAGATGTGTGCTCTCACATGGGGTTTACCAGTTTATTTTAAAGAATGCTGCAGAAGATACAAAGATAAATAGGGCAAAGTATGGGAGAAAGGCCTCCGAGCTTCCATGTCTTCAGGACATATCAATACCCAGTCCTCCCATCTGTATTCAGCCAAATCTTGTCTTTTGGGGGTAGTGGTACTTGTTTTGAGGGTTAAGACAGAGTCTTATTGTATATTCAGCCTGGCCTTGAACTCACTCTGTAGCCTAGGCTCTCCTCACTTGGAGAGACCCTTGACTTAACCTCCCAAGTGTTGGCATTACAGCCATGTGTCACTCACCATGCCTTTTAGGTTTTTATGGAGGCTTTACTACATATGCATGATTGATTATTGACCACTGACAGTCATCAGTTTAATTTGTAGCCCCTCTTTCCTAGAGGTTGGGATTGCAATGACTATCCCACCCTTTAATCTGGTTTTGTTTTTTTTTCAGTGACCATCTGCTACCAGATCCTTAATCACAATATTGCAGGTATATCTAAAACTGTGGCCTCCATTTGCAATTCTCTTTAATATTGCTAGCAACTTGAGCAGTCTTTTTTTTTTTTTTTTTTTTTTTTTTAATGTTTTGAGACATGGTCTTGCTATGTAGTTCAGGCTGGCCTTGAACTCACAGCAGTCCTCCTACCTCAGCCTCCCAAATGCTGGGATTACAGGCATGTGCCACCATTGACACCCCCCACCCCCAGCTATAACACTTTTTCTGGAACCAGGTAGTTAGCAAGAAATTTAACAGTCATTGTCTCATTTATTCTTTACCATATATTTTAACCTAGAATTTTAGATAATGGAGTTTTCATTACTCGTGTATCCATGATTACATTGCTGTGTAAGAAAGAAAAAGTCATGAAATGAAAATGGTGTTGATAGCCAAGAATAGTGGCACATGCCTATAATCTCAGCCCTTGGGAAGCTGAGGCAGGAGGATCACTACAAGTTCAAGGCCAGCCTGGGCTATACAGTAAGTTCAGGACCAACCTGTACTACATAGTGAGACCCTGCCTCAGAAAACCAAAAAGAGACAGACAGACAGACAGAGAAAGGAAGGAAAGAAAATGGTGCCAATAAACTAATGACTCATTAGTTGCCACATAACCTTTTTTCCTGCTTTCCCTGCTATCCCATTTTTATTTATTTTCTTTTGGGGGGGGGGGGTACCAGAGATGGAACTCATGACCCTGCGCCTGCAAGGCAGGTACTTATGCCACTGAATTAAACCCCTGGCCCTAATCCCATCATTTTAACAGTATCTGACGATGAAAAGATGTAAACATCAGGATAACACAAAGCAAAGAAAACCCTGCAAACTGAAATTATATATCTCCTAAATTTTGCAGGAATATGTGAAGTCCCTGAAAGGAATGATAGAGAACTTTCAGCCTTATGCAGGTTTACAAATGGTAGAAAGGAAGTTAACAAGTAGGTGAGATGTAAAAACTTGAAAAGTAGAAGATTTGCATAGCAATGCATTTAAATTGGAGCTGGGCATTGTGACATATGCCTGTAATCCCAGCATTCTAGGTGGCTAAAGCAGGAGGATCACAAATTCAAGCCCAGCCTGAGCAATTTAGTGATTTAAAGAGACCTTGTCTCAAAAAATAGGAAAAGGCTAGGGATGTAGCTCGCTGGAAAGGCTCTGAGTTCAATATCCTGTGCCACAACAAATAAAGAAATCCTGTGGAAAATTTAATAAAGCCCAGCGATATTATGGCAAAACTGATCTTTGAATATTGCAAAATGAGACTAGAAGTGTCATAGTATTCAGAGAAAATCATTGCATGCGGTGGGGCAGTTAATGCTTTAAGTTGTTCTTTAATTCTAAGAATTGGCATATAGTTATTGTTCTAATAGCTTTTTTCTTACATGTAATAACTAATTTCATTTTGTTTTTTGTTTTGTTTTGTTTTGTGTGTTTTGGCCCAGGCAAGTTTTGAACTCATAGTGATCCTCCTGCCTCACCCTTCTGGGTATTGGGATTAGAGGCGTGAACCACTGTGACCAATTTAGAGTTGCTTTTTTTTAAATGTGGCCCTGGGGATGAACCCAGGGCCTTGTGCATGCAAGGAAAGAGCTCTCCACTGAGCCACATCCCCAGCCCTAGTCTTAAAAAAACTCCATTATCTAAAATAAACCCTTTTTTCCTTTTTTGTTTTACTTGTTATTTTTTTAAGGATCCTTTTTTGGGGGGGGTACCGGGAATCAAATTCATGACCTTGCACTTGTCAGGTAGGTATTTATGCCACTGAGCTATATCCCCAGCACCCTTTTTTAAGAATCTTAAGACTGGCTTTGAACTCACAATGTAACCCAGGTTGGCCTCAAACTCACTGTGATCCTCCTGCCTCAGCCTCCAGAGTACTGGGATTACAGGCCTGCGCCACCACACCTGGCTTCACTTAAATTACTATGAAATGTTTCGGGGTACATTTTGGGCTGCAACTAGCTGAAAACCCTGACTCAATGGTTGCCAGTAGTGAGAAGCCCCGAGATGGACCTCCAAGGCCATTGTGCCATTGGCCTGTGCTACTTGCAGTTTTCCACTGTGCCACCCTCCTCTCCGCTTGCCTCAGAATGTCACAAATGCCATGCACAAATGAAGACTTCACATCCCCAGAAGCAAAAGCCTTCCTTGGTCACCTGCAGATTTCCCATCAGTCTTCTTTGTCCAGATTTGGGCCAGTATCCTAATGCGATTACCTTAATTGGTTTAGATTAGTAGCTATGGGGGGAAGGTATGGCAAACTGAATAAAATTGGTTCTTTGTTAGGAAAAAACACAGGGATAAGATGATATTGGGTGGGCAACCAACAGTTCTGTCATAGCCCCTTTGTGTGTGCAGGCGTGTGCATGCGTGCACGTTCTCAGTATAGGGAATGGAACCCAGGGTCTTACACATCAGGCAAATGTCATGCCACTGAGCTACACCCTCAGTGCTCTGTCACAGCCTTCTAATTGAATTCACTTTAATCTGCTCATTCTGGGATTCGGTACCAAGTACATAATTAATGAGGTAGTCCCTCGGTGTAAAAGGAGAATTTGTTCCAGGATCCCCACCAGAATCACTGGATGCTCAAGTCTAAATTACTTATAATACCTAATACAATATAAACTGCTCTTATCTTGTATTGCTTAGGAAATAATGACAAGAAGAAAAGCCTGTATTTGTTCAAACACAATTCTTCCCAGTGTTTGTTTGTTTTCCTTTTGAGACAGGGTCTTGCTATGCAATTCAGGATGATCTTGAACTCACTTGGTAGCCCAGGCTGGTCTTGAGTTTGCAGTGATCCTTCTGCCTTAATGTCCCAAGTGCTGGCATGACAGACATGCATCACCATGCGTGGCTTTTCCAGTATTTTCAATCCATGCTTCATTAAATCTGAGGATGTGGAACTCGGGGAAATGGAGGGCTAATTGTATCATAACATTATACTCTTTTTATTATTATTTCCATATGTATAAATAAGAAATTGAAAGTGAGTTGTCCAACACACGTAACTAACCAGTGGAATTTAATTTTTTTTTAATTTTAATTCTTTTGTTTTTGGTTTTGTTTTTTATTTTTCTGAAACAATCTCACTATTGCACTGGCCTGAACTCACAGCAATCCTCCTGCCTCACTCTCCCAAGAGCTGGGATTTCAGGTGTATGCCACCATGTCTGGCTTTAATTTCTTACCCTGACTGTGGTGATGCAGGTTGATAGTCCCAGCTATTTAGAAAAAAAAAGTGAGGGGCTAGGGAATAACTAACTAGTAGAATATTTGCTTAGCATAGGCAAGGCCTGTGTTCAATCTCCAGCTCTTCAAAGTAACATTCCCAGAGTCTTATTTCAGTTTTTATCTTGTTTTGTTTTGTATTGAGACAAGGTCTCACTATGTAATTCAGGCTGTGGTTGAATTCACTATGTAGTCCAGGCTGGCCTCAAACTCACGGTGATCCTTCTGCCTCAGCCTTCCAAGTGCTGGGATTACAGGTTATGCTACTACACCTGACTCCCCAGAGTTATTTCTAACTCAAATTACTTTGTCAAAAATACCTTTACTAGTCATGTGCACTGTCTAGTAATCTGTAATCTCTGTAATCGCAGCACTCAGGAAGGCTGGATCAGGAGGCTTTCAAGTTGCAGTTCTGCCTGAGCAACCTAGTAGAAACTGTCTCAAAATTTAAAAATGGCTCGAGATGTAACTCAGTAGCAAAAATAAATAAGGCAGGTGTAGTAATGACGGCACTCTGAGAGGCTGAGGCAGAGGAAACACAAGTCAGAGCCTCGTATGGGCAATTTAGTGATTTAGCAAGACCCCGTCTCAAAATTTAAAAACAAAAAAAAAGGACTGCAGCTGTAACGCAGTGTGAAAGGCTTGTGTTCAGTCCCTAGTACCATTAATTAATAACTATTTGATTATAAAAATTCTATCCATTTGCAAGGTACAAATTATATACACAGAGACAAAGATCTTGTCTAAAATAAACAAAAAGTCTTAAAAAGAGTGATAACCCATTGTTGATACCATTAAGACTTGTTGGGCATGCTAGGCAAGCACTCTACCACTGAGCTACATCTCCAACCTCTCCTCCCTTTTTATTTTTATTTTGAGACAGGGTTAAATTGCCAGGTTAGGCTGGAATTTGTGATCTGCCTGCCTGCCTCTGGGAATAGAAATATGTGCTACTATGTCCAGCTTGTAACTTACAGCTTAATAAAAAAGATTACAGAAAGTAGAAAAAATTAACCCAGGACTCCTAAGTTTGAAATTCATGATGCAACAAAGCAGTATGTTTAGAGATCTTTAAGTTATTGAGTCTGACCAATGTGAGGGTCAAGAAGAGGAGGGATAGGGGCTGGGGATTTAGCTCAGTGGCATAAGCACCTGCCTTGCAAGCAGGCAGTCGTGAGTTAAGCAGGCGGTCGTGAGTTCAATCCCCGGAACCGATAAAAGGAAAAAGACCCAAAAAAAATAGGGATTAAAAAAAATTACAAATTATAAGAATTTTTTCTTTTTGAGGCAAGGTCTCACACTGGTCCAGACCAGCCTTGAATTTACTGTGTAGCTCAAGCTGCAATCATATTCATAATCCTCCTGCATTAGCCTCCCAAGGCTGGGAATACAGGTGTGTGCCAACACACCCAGCATAGAGGGTAACGTGTGTAAAGGAAAACTGGCAGAATAACGGTTAACTGGTCACGCTGTACACAACAAATTTAGCTCAATCCCAGATGGTGAGGTCTTAGCTGCAGGATTAAATCCTAGATTCTCATCCTTAAGAACTTCTTTAAGCCTGCTTCCCTTACTATAAAATGTAATTATAAAAGAACCTTTTCCTAGTATAAGACAGTGCACATTAGGAACTTAAAATAGCCTGGCATATAATCCTCAGTACACATTACAACGTAGACAAGAATTTAAGACTTGTTAATATGTCAGCTGTATGGCTGAGGGCATAGCTGGTAATAGAGTGTTTGCCTACCATGATTAAGGCCCTGAATTTGATCTTCAGCACTGGAAAAAAAAACCGATGAGGAGGATGAAAACATACTGAATATAAATGAGGAGGAATTAAAGCAAATGCCCAGGGAAGTATAAACACTAATGGAGCCAGGAATAGTGGAAAGAGCAGTGGGGTTGGTAATCACTGGTGTCTTTGGGAATAGCTCTACAAACATTCGTAAACATCCAGTATGACTGAATGAGCTAGAATTAGGCTAAGCTGTTGAACCAGTGAAGGGGTGGAGCCAATGTAAGTACTTGATGAAGCACTTAGAAAAGATGAGGGTGCATGTAGCCCTGAAGGGTGAGTAAGCATTGAGATGAAGGTGAGAAGGTCATGAAACAAATCAACATGAGCAAAGGCCCACAATTAAGACACCTCAGGGTGAACACAGGAAGTTGTGGGCAGGTTGTCGGACACAGGAAACTAGATGGAGAGATAGGCAGAGGTCACACAGTGGTTATCTCTCACTGACCTTGCCAGTACACTGGAATGCCCCAGCCCTTTCTGCCTCAAAGCTGGAGATAGTGCTGTCTTTGCACTGCCCACACAACAGGTGCAGACATTCTCAGCCCCAGGACACTCCACCCTGCTGTCACAGGACTGACATGTCCTGTTTTCCTAAACTTGCTCTATAGGGTGTGCCAGGAGGACCAGCTGGGTTAGAGTGTAGGTAGGGCGCCCAGGCTATGCCATCTGAAGCCAGGGGCTAGATTTTTGTCCCCTCCCTATATTTGGGATGGGCCACTAATGCCTTGAAGAGGTAGGGATATGAGCCATCCCACCCACTGGTAGTCCATGATTCATTCATCCAAGGCACCACTGATACACATCCACTAAAGGAGCAGCACTGTAATAGGTGCTTGGAATACACTGAAGAGTAACTTAGTCATGATACTTAAAGACATGTCATCCAATTGGAAAACCAACACATAAGCATCCAACAAAATGTTAGAGTGCATAGGAACTGTAATAGGAATAGAAGTTAGTATTTATTTAGCATAAATGAAAGACTGAAGCAGGCTCTGGGCTATTTTGCTTGTGGCTCACTTAATTTTTATGACATCCCAAATGAGATCATCTCATTTTACAGTGAGCATGTTGCATCCAGAGAGGTGAAGTGACTTGCTCAAAGTTAAACAGTTTCTACTTGGCAGAGTTGGGATTCACATCCTGGGAGCCACATGTACCCTTCTTACCCACACTAGGTATATTGCCACCCAGAGAATGTTTGCCTTTTGGATAAATGCTATAGATTCAGAAGCAGGAGTGGTTACTGTAATTTGGGAGCATCCCCAAAGGCTTTGCAGAAGTGGGAGCTGGTCGGGCCTTGAAGCATGGGTTCTTGAGTGTAATTAACACTTTCCTTTGAATCATCATTTTTAGCCTGGAATGTCAAAGCTAAAAAGGACGCTAAAGATCAGTGGTAGAGTTCACACTTACCATGTTCAGCTAAGTTCAGCTGCCATCACCAGAAAACAAAACAAAGAAACTTACTATATGGTCATTTTTCTTTGAATGAGAGATGAGCAGCGATCTTCCCTGTTTGAGAGAAAAGCCAGATATACTGAGCCCCAGAGGACCCCAAAGCACTTAAGTAATTGCCATGGTCTAGTCCAGTATCCTCAGAATCTCATTTTTTTTTTTTTTTCTTTATGAGAATCTCACTTTTTTTTTTTTTTTTTTTTTTTTTTTTTTTTTGGTCTTTTTCTTTTTTATCAGTACCACGGATCGAACTCACGACCACACACCTGCAAGACAGGCGCTTATGCCGCTGAGCTAAACCCCCAGCCCCTGAGAATCTCACTTTTAACCATGCTGTCTGGAGGAAGAGAAAGCATTAGCTGCCAAAGACAAGAATGAAGGGGACATGTTTTGTTTTGTTTTGTTTTTGAGAGAGGGTCTCCTATGTAGTCCAGGCTGGTCTCAATCCTGTGGCAATCCTCCTGCTTCAGCCTCCCTAGTGCTGGAAGAACAGGTATATTTGCCACCACACCCAACTGAAGGGGAAATTTTAAACAGAGAAAACTAGCTGGGCAGTTAGTTGCTGCACTTTGTCTGTTTTCCTTGCATCCTGCCTGACATGCAACTGTAGACAGCCACAAATGCACTGAAGGAGTTGGGGGTTCGAACTGCTGTGGAGACTGAGGGGAGTTGTAGTTAGAGAGTCTCAAAGAGGGAGCCGAGTCCTGTGGGATGGAGAGTGCTTGTAAACCTTCCTTATGTTCTGTACTGTGTTATGGTCGGCCAATCTGAATCCCCTGGAGCCTTATGTCTTATAAGAGAGGGGGGCGGCCAGCACCTTTCTCACTGTCGCCTCTACCTTCCCTAGATATGTGCAGGTGAAATTTGTCTGTATTCGGACCAAGTCACACAGGAAGAGAACACAGAAGGACGACATGTGCCCAGCATACTTGCTCCTGCGGTACAATGAGAGACTAGATAGACTATTTATCAGTGAACTAAACACCCAGCATGTCCATGTTGATTCCAAAACTGCTGGTCCTAGAGGAGACACCACTGGCAGATCTCAAAAGACAGTGTGCCTGCAGAAACTCCAGCTTGTGCAATCCACAGTCAAGAAAGATGATGATGTAGCTGAGAAGACCCCAGTAGAGCCACCATTTTGCCCAGATAAAATTCAAGTACCATTCAAGCCAGAACAGGAAAACATCACTCCTTCCGACCTGACCAAAATAGCAAAAGTGATGAAGAACTTTCTTAAAGTAGATGAGGGTTCCATGGCCTCCTTCAGTGTGGGCACCAACCAAGACTTGGACCGGCTCAGCTTTCAGAGCAGCAAAATGAGTGACCTGTTCATCCGCTTCCCAGAGAACCTCCTGCTGCACCGGGTGGAGAACACTCAGGGCCATGTCCTCTATGCTTTCTTGGTGGAGAACAAGGAACGAGAGGGTCGAGTGGTCCACTTCTCTGTGCTCAAGGCTGAGACGGCCATTTTGGTGGCCAAGATGCTACGTATCTTCACAGAGTTCAACACTGATTGGCCCAAGGTCAAGGTGGTCTTTGTGGACCCTTCATTCCCTCACCGGGCCATCCTGCAGGAGATCTTCCCTGCTGCCCGGATTCTCCTTTCCATCTACCACACAACCCGGCTCTTAGAGAAGAAGTTGCATCGCAGTGCAGCAAATCCATCCTTTAAAAGGCTCATGAAAGAAGCCCTTCGGGAAGCTGTGTTTGTCGCTTCTGATGCCAGCCTAAAAAATCTCTGTCAGATGTCCCAAGCCCTCCTGGATGAGGATCTCTTCAGCTTCCTGCAGGCACACTGGTTCTCCTGTGAACTGTTATGGTACATGCATGTCAGGAAGGGCCTGCATGCGTGTAACACCTACATGGACAGCCTGGACATTGTCACCAGCAAGGTGTCAAGCCTCTTCCGGGAACAGCAGTCCCTGCTGGACTGCATCCTCCGCTTTGTGGATTACATAGACTTCTTCAATACCAAAGCCTTGAAGAACCTGCCCACAGTTTCTCCAAAGTTAAAGCGAACCCGGACTCCAAGCATGCCACCAAATGCGAAGAAACCTTTTGGAGTTTGTAGAGGAATTCTCACCAGGGCACCAGTGGAACAAACAAAGCCTGATTCACAGCAGGTTCAGTTGGAGCAGCAGCCCTCCCAGGGTGGCATGCTGGACAGCTTGCACCGAAGTGGCTCTGAACTGGCCTACAAGCTATGCCACAACGAGTGGGAGGTGGTCCAGAATTCCACCCACCTAGTGGAGATTGCTGGTTCCTCAGTGGATGTTCAGCTCCTAGAGGACTCTCACCAGGTTAGCAAAGATGGCTGTAGCTGCAGCTGTTCCTTTCAGCAGTGGTACCGCCTGCCTTGCCGGCATATTTTGGCCCTCCTGCACAATAGCCAGCAGCCAGTAGACGAAACTATGGTGTGCCGCAGGTGGCAAAAGAAGTACCAGCACCTTCTTGGGCCTAATGGGGAATTCCAGGACCGTGGTAGGATCCTAAACACAGATGAGCCTGAAAATCAGGGTCGGAATGACATGATTCAGGACCTAAGTAGGGAGCTAGCGAACCTGCTAATGCAGACTGAGGGGTCAGAGCTGGAGGAGCGCTATTCCACCCTGCGTAAGATTGTGGACATCTGGGCTGATCCCCATCAGTCATCTGAGTCCATTGGGCGGCCAGGAGGCTTCAAGGATGTGGGTTGCCTTCCTTTCCTCTGGGGAAAACAAGAGGAAGGGGAGGAACTCCCTCTCGATGAAGCCACAATGCATGACTAAAACACTTGCCCTGGCACCTTGGACCACAAACTCTTCTTGGAAGTCCAAGAGTTCAAAATGGACAAGTCATGTTAGGGGTCAGTATTTTAACCAATATTTTCCTAGACAGGGCTAAGGGGATTGTTAAAATAGGGAGGAAAGGGACCTCCCTGGTTGATAGTCCTGTGAATCTGCCTCATTTCAGCCCTTTGGCATTCCATTCTGTGGGAACCTCATTCATTGTTCAAGGCCAAAGCTATCCCCATGCTGAAAGGTCATCCCTGTTTCTCCTCTGACCCTAAGATCAGACCTTATTCTCCTTACAGAGATGAACCTGTGCCCCAGGATAGGATGAGACAAAATGGGCCTAGAAAAAGGGCCCTTCTTCAGGGACAAAGAGGAGGGTGATCTCAATTGGTGCCACTCTTTATGAAGAAACTGTCATTTGTCATCTATTTTTATTCATATTAAATAAAGTTGGTTTTTTTTTTTTAAAAAAATGAAGTCAAGCAGAGGGAATATGTTTTACTTGATCAGAGAAGGAAAAAGAATTGCATAGCAGGACTCCTAGGTTCGCTATCTTTACTGTCAGGAAGTACGTGGATTTATATTATATTGAAACAGGGGCTCGAAGTGTTGTCCAGGTTGTCTTGGAATGTGTGATCCTCCTGCCTAACCCTCTGAGTAGCGGGGATTACAAGCATGTGCCATGGTGCCTGGTTTGCATTTGCATTTGTGTTACTGGCAAGTGCTCAACCATTGAGCTACATCCCCAGCCATTATATGAATCTATTAACTTTAGAGCTGGATGTGGTGGCACACACTTGTAATCCCAGCACTCACGAGGCAGAAGCAAGATCTCTGTAAGTTCAAATCCAGCCTGAACTGTATAGTTACACCTTGTCTCAAAAAAGATAAAAACAGGGGCTGGGGATTTAGCTCAGCGGCATAAGCGCCTGCCTTGCAAGCAGGCAGTCGTGAGTTTGATCCCTGGTACCGATAAAAACGAAAAAGACAAAAAAAAAAAAAGATAAAAACAGGGCCAGCGGTTTAGCTCAGCAGCGTTAAGTACCTGCTTGGCAAACGTGAAGTCGTGAGTTCAATCTCAGCACCACAAAAAAAAAAAAAAAAAAAAAGTAAAAACAATGAATTTATTAATTTTTAAGATAGAACCAGGGGCTGAGGATTTAACTCAGCAGCATATGCACCTGCCTTGCAAGCGCACAGTCCTGAGTTTGATCCCCGGTGCTGGTATTAAAAAAAAAAAAAAATAGACCTGGGTGTGGTGGTGCACGCCTGTAATCCCAGTACTTGAGAAGCAGAAGCAGGAGGCTCATGGCAAATTTGAGGCTACCCTTGGCTACACTAGTTCTAGGCCAGCCTGAACTACATAAAACTACAACTGAACTACAGTTGGGGCTGTGTAGTCAAATAGAACCTAATGCCTCAACTGAAAAGCAACTCACCACTTAACTTTTTCTTCGTATCAATCAAGCCTTCAGTGTTGATTTTGGGTTGCCGAATATTCCAGAGTAAGAGTTCATATAGACTGGAAGAAACTTGAATTCTAGTTATGACTGCCAGAACTTGGGGGACTATGGGCAAGTCCCTAATCTCTTTGACCCCAATTTCCTCAGCTATAAAAATCAGCATGCTGGGTTGGGGATTTAGCTTAGCGGCATAAACTCCTGCCTGACAAGCTCGAGGTCGTGAGTTCGATCCCTGGTACAAAAAAAAAAAAAAAACCCAAAAATTAGCGTGCTTGTCTATTCTAATCCCCAATTTCCCCTCTAGATCTATATAAAATTTTCCTTGCAATACTAAACACCAACACATGGTGTTGCTAGTTGGTAATCTTAATTGCCTACAGCCTGGTAACCACCAGCTTTAAGACTCATCTTCTGAGAAACCAAGGGCCATAAATGGCAAGCAGTCAACTCTTGACTAATTCACTGAGACCTTAAGTCACAGCATCACTCTGAACCTATTCTGTAAATTGTGGATGGACCCAGGCTGGACACCTCTTTCTCTCACTCTTTCGTATCTGGATTTCCTCAGCCTCAAGGGTTGGGTTCCTGATACCTGTGAGAGAGGCAGAAATTAGGCCTGTGCCTCAGTTTCCCCACAAAGTAGAATATGTGGTACAACGACATTTGGACTGTAAGACTCTGGGCTTGTGTTTAACAACCACCGCCACCCCAAATAATTTTGTTTTCAGTAAAATACTGCTATTTATTTTCATTTTCATTTTTAGCCTGTGAGGGAACTTATATAGCAACCTGCCCTTCCAGTCGTTCCGGATGAAGGAAGGCTTCAGAATTCCAGTCGCAGCGATGAGATGCGAGCGGGCTTTTCATTGGTTGTCGCCAGCCGTGCGTCCCCTTGTAACCCTGGTAACAGTACCCGCCCTCGTGCTGTCGCGCTAGCATTGGTCCGTGGCTCCAAAACCCGGAAACGAACTCCTCAGGCCATTGGCTTGAGTCACTGCAACTTGGCGTCGTGGTTGGAGAACATTCAGGTCAGTCAGAGTCGGAGGCAGGGTCAAATAGAAATGGCGACGGAGCTAGGGTGTGGATGAGTGATTCTTCCGGAGGTGAAGGTGGGTGGCAAGCTGTGCTCCTTGCTGTCCGACATTACACAGCTTGGATAGAGTGGGAGGTTAAGTGCTCTGACTCAGCCGGACTCCTAACGCAACCGTCCGACATTCCCATCTTTAACCCAGGTTAAAGGTGAGGGGTCAAAGTCCATATTCCTTTTCCTTTGGACCCTGTGGGAAACCCTTAGGAACTCAAGCTAAAGACTTGACTTTAAGTAACAATAATTGTGGGCAAATTCCTTAACGTCCTTAAGCTTCAGTTTTTCATCTGTGAAATGTGGACAGTAGCCCGTTTGAGGGCCAACATGTTCAGTAGAGCATCTCAGCTAATGGAGGGGGGTAAATAGAGGTAGGGACAGTGCATATTTGTTAGCCTCATTTTATGGTGGAACGGATTGAGGTTCCGAGAGGCTCACTGACTTCCCCAGCATCCCGAAGCAAGTTTGGAGCAATTACAGTTTTTATTACAGGTGTTGTGTTGTGTTTGTATTGTTTGCTTGCTTGTTTATTTTTTTTATATACTAGCACCCAGGGAAAGAATAGAGGCCAAGAAGTAATTTGTAGACATAAAGGCCATACATATATTTAGAATGCTATTTTAAAAGAGGAGCGGAATATGCAGCTCTAACCTTTGCATCTATTTATTTATTGAGCCGGGGCCTTCCTATGCAGTTTAGGCTGGCCTTGAACTCACTATGAAGCCCAGGTTTAACTCATGGCAATTTTTCTGCCTCGGCCTCCAGAGTGCTGAGATCCAGGTGCGTACCATCACACCCATAATTTTTGGGGGTGTCTGGAGTACTAGGTATTGAATCCAGGACTTTTGCACAAAGCTACATCTCAACTTCTGCTTTTTTATTTTTCATTTTGAGATAGAATCTAAGTTGCTGAATTGCCTAGCTGATCTCAAACTTCTAATCTTCCCTCAGACTTCCTGAGAACAGACTTACAGGTGTGTGCTACCTCACCCAGCATGGACCCTTTTTCTTTTAGATTTTTGTTTTCATTTGTTTTTTGGTGCCAGGGATTTAACTTGTGACCTTGAGCCTGCCAGGCAGGCACTTAGCTGCTGAGCTAAATCCTCGGTCTTCTTTTTCTTTTTCTTTTTCTTTTTCTTTTTCTTTTTCTTTTTCTTTTTAGACAGGCTCTTGCTGTTCAGTTCAGACTATGTGGCCTCAAACTCACAGCAATCCTCCTGCTTCAGGCTCCCAACCACTGGGATTACAAGTGTGCATTACCACAGTCAGCCATGAGAGACCTTTCTTAATCACCTTAATTAATTAAAGTATCCCCCCTTTCCCAACTCACTATGGGACTTGTTGCGCAGGTTTATCAGTTCTGTAACTCTCATTTGATGTATTCTTGTCTATTTGTTACAGTAGAACAGTGCTGACACATATTAAGTGTTCAGCAAATATTGTCTAGATAAATAATTGAAGAGCCAAATCTATACTATCTCCTTAAACCTTTGTTGTTCTCTTCAGGTGCATCTTTGAAACAAGAATTAGAAACCACAGCCCAGCCTCTACCCTTGACTTCTGTGGAACTTGGGAGACTCACAGCCTAGGTAACAGTCTGGCAGAGAAAGTATTTTGACCTGGGCATTTAGAAAGCTGTTGTCTCCCTCATGGCCCTAGCAATGCTGAATGGGAATCTGATTAAAGACTCGAGCCCACCTGTGTTGCTGCACCAGCTTAGCAAGACTCCTGAGCTGGATACCTTCAACTACCAGAACTGCTTTATGCAAGACCTCTTTGCCCATTTCCCTGAGATCTTACTTATCCACCGCACCTATAACCCAAATGACAAGGTGTTATATACCTTCCTGGTGGATGGACCTCGAGTACAGCTAGAGGGTCCTCTTGCCCGGGCAGTCTACTTTGCTATTCCTGCCAAAGAAGATGCCGAAGACCTAGCCCAGATATACCAGGTGTTCAAGAAGTTTAACCCAGCATGGGAGAGAATCTGTACCATCCTGGTGGATCCCCACTTCCTCTCACTGCCCACACTAGCCATGGAGTTCCCTACAGCTGAGGTCCTGCTCTCAGCCTTCCACATTTGTAAATTCCTACAGGGCAAGTTATATCAACTGTCCCTTGAACAGCCTGTGGAAAGGGTGCTTTTGACCTCCTTACAGAGCACGATGTGCTCAGCCACAGCAAGCAATCTGAGGAAGTTTTTTATACTCTTGAGCAGCTGCATCGCCCCATCCCGAGTGTCTGAGCTCCACCCACGCTGGCTGCTCAATGATCGAATCTGGCTGGCCCACCGCTGGAGAAGCCGAAGTGAGAGCATCCGCTACTTCCAGAGCCTTGAAATTACCACCCGAATTCTCAGTCAGTTTTTTGGCACCAACTCATCTGAGAAACAAGGCATGGCCTCCCTATGCCGATACATGCAACAGAACCCTGGGGACAAGGCAAACTTCAACCTGGGCATGAGTCCCCAGGACAGTCACACCACCTCAGATGCTAGCCCTGAAACCCCCAAAGTAGAACAGTTGGTAGAAGCTGGCATCCAGAATTCCCTTAATGCCATCTGCACAGGGCCTGCAGCCCAACTCTGTCTGGGTGAGCTTGCTGTGGTCCAGAAATCCATGCACCTCATTGGCTCTGGCTCAGAAAAGATAAACATCCAGATCTTGGAAGATACCCACAAGGTGCAGCCCCAGCCTCCTGCCAGCTGCAGCTGCAACTTCAACCAGGTCTTCCATCTGCCCTGCCGTCACATCCTAGCCATGCTTAGTGCACACCGCCAGGTGCTCCAGCCCGACATGCTGCCAGCTCAGTGGACGGCAGGCTGCGCCACTAGCCTAGACAGCATCCTGGGCAGCAAGTGGAACGAGACTCTGGATAAGTACCTGGCAGTGACCCTCCTCACAGAGGAGGTGGGTCAGCTGTTAAAGCACTGTAGCAAAGAGGAGTTCGAGCGGCGGTACAGCACCCTGCGGGAATTAGCTGACAGCTGGATCGGCCCTTATGAGCAAGTACAGCTCTGATTCCTCTCGTGCTCGGAGATGCTAATACACATGTATGCCTCGTATCCTTCCCTACCCACATGCAAGGAAACACACAGCTGTATTTTCATGGTACTTCCTTCCCAAATAAGGACAAGGGACTTGTACTCTACCACAGTCTGCTACCTAGCATATGGCTCGCTCTGTAAGATAGGAGTCAGCTTGGATAGAGCTGGATCAGGCTGGCCTCCATCATGCTGCAAATGTTTTCTGTAAAGGGACCAATAGTAAATATTTTCAATTTGATAGTCACATTCATCTCTTGTATATTCTTGGTTTTGTTTTGTTTTGTGGGTTTTCTTTCTTTGTTTTTTGTTTTTGTCTTTTGAGACAGAGTCTCGCTATGCAGTTCAGGCTGGCCTTGAACTCACTTTGTAACCCAGGATGGTCTTGAACTTTGGAACAAACCTCCTGCGTCAGCTTCCTGAGTACTGAGATTACAGATGTGTGCCTCTGCCTCCCTGGCATTTGTTTTGGTTTTTACAATTTATTCATAAGATAAAGATGATTGTTAACTCATTCATCTTATACAGGGAACCCCTGGTCTAAGATAAGAGATAAGGCTGGGTGGATATGGTGGTACATGCCTATAATCCCAGCACTCAAGAGGCTGAGACAGAAGGATTGCTGAAAGGTGGAGCACAGCCTAAACTGCATAGTTTAGGCTTGGTTTTCTTTTTTTGGTACCAGGGATTGAACTCATGACCTTGAACTTAACAGCCAAGTGCTTGAGCTGCTGAGCCAAATCCCCAGCCCTAAAACTGCATAGTTTTAAAAAGAAAAAATCAGGTGATGAGCTTCGGGCTGGGACTTGGTACCAGCTGCCCTAGTCACAAGAAAGCAAACTCACCTGACCCATATCCCATGAGTGAGCTGGCCTGGGAGCCCACTCATAGACCAAGAGGCTGCTCAGGGAGGTGGCTCGGCCCAGCTCAGCAGTTTTTCCCCTGCTTTATTCTGTGATCAATAAAGTTGAATGTTTTATATTTTAACTCTTGCCTAGTTTGTGTTCTGTAGGTGACAGTACAGATATATTATGAAAGGAATAGATTATTTGTTAGAGTTCTTTCCCTGCTTTGTTACAGACACCTGGCTCTACATTTACTAGCAGTGAATTCTGGGCAAGTCAGTTTTCTAAGTCTTCATTTTGTTTATCTTCTGCTGGGCATGGGGCTATGTATAATCCCAGCACTGAAGGGGCTGAGGCAGGAGGCTTGCAGCATGATGGAGGCCAGCCTGAACTACATAGTGAGAGCCTGTCTCAAAAAGCAAAACAAAAATACACAAATGAGCATCCTCGTGCAGTTGATCAGATTAAAGTGGTCTTTTACTTTGCCTGAATGCCTAGTGAGTAATTTTCCTTCTTTGCTTATGGTCTCATCACCTGCCTTCAACAGGCTGAGAAATTTAAGGCAGTAAGAAAACTCACATTGGATCCCCATACCAAAAAAAAAGACACATTGCCTGTGACTATTTTTACCCTGTTACTGGGGATTGTCACTGGGCTTCATCCCTACCTTTGTTATGTATATTTATTTAAATATTGGCAGTTGAACCCAGGGCCTTCATACTGAGGTACAGTCCCAGCCTTTTCTCACTGCATTGCCCAGGTTGAGCTCAAATTTGTGATCCTCCTGCCTCAGCCTCCTGAGTGCTGGGATTATAGGTGTGTGCCACCACACCTGATTTCTTTCTTTTTTTTTTTTTTTTTTTTTTTCTTGAGATCGGATCTTGCTAAATTACCCAGTCGGACCTTGAACTTGTGATCCTGCTCCCTCAGCTTCCCAAGTAGCTGTGCACCACTGTACATGAATGTACAAGAAATTTTGATCAAGTCTTCAGTGTAGAAGTCTTTCTGAGTATAGCCCCTCACCTGGGTAATTTTAATCTATCTGATGAGACTTAGTTGTATGAAGAGAACTTCTGTGGGGCCTGGGTACTAATGACTGGAGTTTTCCTTCACCCCCACCCAGTCCCCATTCCTCCCAGGTTCCCACAAACCCCATCTACCCAAAAACCATACAGAGAAGCCACCCTGTGTGTCTGGTGCTATTTCATCCAGCTACAAGCAGGAGCCACGAGGCTGGCCCCTCCTGGATCTTACTAGGGATGTCTCCCCAGAGGCTGTGTGGGCCTGTGTCTGTACCCACTGCGCCCCCTCAACAGCTCTCTCTGGCTCTGGATGAGCCATCATGAAAGCTTGAGCTGCCCGGATCAAGTCCTCTTCCCGCAGGCCTGGGACAGGCACAGTAGGGATGCCAGCGATCATCATGGCCAGGGTCAGGATGCAGATGTCAGACTGGGAGCCGGCCTCCTTCCCCCCTGCCTCGGAGGGCACTGGCAGAACCCCTGGTGACATCCCACACAGCAGCAGGGGCCCAGGCCTGCTGGGGCTGCCGAGGTGGGGAGCTCCGCTGCTGGAGCAGCCATCCTCCCAGCCCAAGCTCTCCGGCTGCCTCATGAGGCAGAGTTTGTGGCAGTATCGGCTGTACTCCTTTCTTGGCAGTGTCTCCCAGCTAGCTCCCCCAGGGCGGCGCCTGGCGTCAGGCACTGCCTGGGCACCAGGTACCACCTGCTCAGCTTTCTGGCTCAGAGGGCCTGGTCCACCAGAGGTCAGCACCACTGGCTCTGCAGGACTATAGAGACCAAGGGAGGAACCCGGAGAAGCAACCCCACCTGCAGAGACAGGAATGAGACGGAATGTTATTTTTGGCCTCTTTGAGAAAGAGGCCCTGAGGGGCAGGGCTTGGGCACAGGAGCAACTGAGACCAGCCCAAGGACCGCAGAGGTTGGGAACTATGTTACTCATCATACCCCTAGTCCCCAACCCTGAGCAGGTGACAGAGGAGCACTGGATGAGTAAGGCAGCAGGTGGGTAATTAGCAATTACTAGGGACTTTTGGAATGCCTTTTCTTGACTCCAAGGCCAGCCCCAAAATGCCCATCAGAAAAACTCCACCTCCCAAAGCCAGGAAGCAGCTGCACACGAGAAATTGCAATGCCCTCTCCGGTTCAAGGAGACCCTCTCACCTTGGCCAGAAGATGGAAGACCTGGATGAGATTGTGGAGACAGGAAGTAAGACATGGCTGCCCCAAAGCCCCGGTTTATGAGGGAATAGTCATATGTCTCCTACCCTACCCTCTGCACCCTTCTAGAATGTCACCTCACAGTGCCTCCTCTTTATGCCTGCAGCCTACCTCATACCATTGACCATTCATTCTAGAATCTTACACGACAATGAGATGGTATTAAAAATACACTGCAGGGTGTTCTAGATTCTTGCCCTTACCTTAGCCAAATCCCTGGGACAGTTTTGCTCCTCAGTAGCCTCATCTGTACAATAGGAGTGATGAATGCCCCCTACCTCACCAGTTGTGAGAATGAGATTTGTATGGAAGCAAATGATCAGAGATACAAATAAAGGAGTCTAAGGCCAGGCACGGTGGTACACACCTGTAATTCCAGTACTCAGGAGGCTAAAGCAGGAGGGCAAAAACATTTGCATCTTTGGGCCTCAAGTTCCTCTCTGCAAAATGAACTAGTTGGGCTAAGGATCTAATTCTCAGTTTACGTTATACATTTGAATCTCTTCAGGAGCTTTCAGAAATTCTTGTTTTGCTCTGTTTTATTTTTGGGGGACACGGTCACGTTATTTAGTTCAGGCTGACCACACCAGGCATGGAGCTTTGAGATACTTTTGTTTGTTTCTTTGATACAGGGTCTCACTACGTAGCGCAGGCTGATCTCGAATTCATAGTGATCCTCCTGCCTCAGCCTCCCAAGTGCTGGGGTTACAGGTGTGTACCACTGCAACCAGACACTTTGAGAAATTCTAATGTCCAAGTTAATCACAGACAAATCAGAATCCCAGGGTCAGGTTTAGGTATTTTTTTGTCTCAAGTGACAATGCTATGTATCAAAGTTAAAGCCGCTGTCTAAAGAAATTTGTCTCAATTGGGTCACTACATTAGAATCAGTAAGAAGAGCTGGATGTGGTGGCACACACTTGTGATCCTAGCATTTGGGAGACTGAGGCAGGAAGACCACTTCAAGTTCTAGTTCACCCTGGGCTTCATAGTGAGTTCAAGGACAGCCTAAACTACATAGTTGAGACCCTACATCACATATACACCAAAAGCTGGTCATGGAGACATATGCATATTATTCCACTAATCTCAGCACTCGGGAGGCTGAGGCAGGAGGATCTTTGCAAACCAGCTTGAGCTACAAAGTGAGCCCAAGGCCAGCCTGAACTAGATAGTGAGACCCTGTCTCAAACACATACACACACACACACACACACACACACACACACACAATAAGAAGGCCATTTATAAACAATCACATGTAGGCCTAATCCCCTGAAAAATCGAAGGAGAATTTGTAGAGATACAGTGATACAGCCTGGGACATCAGCATAGTGGTTTGGTTAGGAACTCCTAGATTAGGTGGTGTCTAAAATGCTCCCTTTACTCTGTTCTGCTAACCTGCAATGATTCTAGAATTGCCTCTCACAGGCTGTGGGAGTAAGGGATGCTCTAAAAACCCGAAGAATGTCATGTCAGCTGTTTATTTCTGGTCCGTGTTGGCAGCAATGGCGCCAGTTTCTGACTAAACACAGCTCTGGGACCAGAATGCACTCTCTCTACTCTGAGTAGCTGCAGGCCTTCATTCATACTTGCAGAAATCCTTCAGTCCTCTGGGCAGGTGGAGCCCATCAATAGCCAGCCGGTGCACCACACTCCTCTGGATCGCTAGGCGGCACAGCGTCTGCAGGGAAGGCACTGTGGAAAGAAGGTTGTCAAAGACAAACTGATCTGAAGGGTGGGTCTCAGGCTGAGGCCCAGAAGCTTTCCCACCAACTTGAGCAGGTCCCTTTTCCTCTCAAGCTCAGCCGCTTCATGGGCTGCTCATATGCTTGAGATCAAGCAACTTTCACAAGCTGCAGCCCTGTTCCTGTTACAAGGCAGCACAATTCCTTCCCCCTTCACTCAGCAGCTTGCGGAGGCAGAAGTTCTGATTTGTCTATGCAAACACATTCTCCAGCCCAGGCCTGGCACAGAGCACGTTCTAACTCACTGAATTCATAAAATGTGATAGAGCTATAAATAAAGCTTAACACAGCTGTAAGAAACCAGATCTCAGTGTTTAAAAGCTTTCAATGTGGGGTCCGTAGTGTCACTAAATTAATCCAAATTGACGAGCATTTTTCTGGCAAAAGAACACAATTCTTATTCTTTTTTTTTTCCTTTTTGGTGGTACCAGGGATGTAACTCATGACCTTACATCTGCTAAAGGCAGGCGCTTATGCCGCTGAGCTAAATCCCCAGCCCAAGGACACAATTCTTGAGGCCCAACATCCAAAATCAGTTTAAACTCTTCACCCTAGGTTAATATAGAAAACACTCAAAATTAAAAGGGCCCTGCAGAGCATTTTAATCAACTGAGATGAGTATACTCATCTTGTGCAAAACTCTAAGCAGAGGTGTAGTCTGAGGCCCGATTCTACTTCTAAACCAGGCTGGAGAGATCAAAGCCTACTTGGCTGACTAGGAAGTCCTAACAGGTGCTAGCCTCAAAATCCGAGGGCAGTACACCTGTCATTTCAGAGACTGAATTTAAGAGAGGGCTGAGGATATAACTCCGGACAAGGGCCCCGGAACAAAAGAAAAAAGGTTCGGTCTGCTCACTCTGCCAGGAAGGTCGCTGCCCCGGGGAGGGATACCTACAGCCATACTCCAGCTGGACCAGGCGCACGCTTTTGGTGGAGGCGAACACGTCCACCACTGCGTAGAGAGGCTGGGCGGCTGGCAGCCCCCTGGCGCTGGGGCCCATGTCCTCGCCATTGATGATGATGTGCATGTCTGCGGTGCCATCTGGGTGCGGGCAGAAGAGAACGCCCAGGCGACTGCGGCGCGCGGTCGGAGGCAGCACATTCAGCTCATAGAGCTGGTCCAAAAGGTGGCTGTAGAGCCCTGGCCGGCTGCGGCCCACCAGGCGGTCCCGGGGAATTCGGAACTGCTCAATGCACAGATAAGGTTCCACCAGGAGGGCCGGGGATCGGCTGGGGGCTGCTGCCTCTGCCTCTGACTGGCCCTCCCGGGGCACGCGGTTGTGGTGGCGTGTGATGGCGAAGACCCAGGTGTGGCCCAGGTTAACCAGGTCGGGTAGCGAAAACTCGGGCACAAAAGTGAGACTGGCGGGGTCCAGCGCAGTCAGGCCGAGACGCAGATGCCCGCACCAACCCAGCTCTTTTTCCTCGATCTCGACCAGGAATACCTGACCCGGGGCCAGCGGGTCGCGACTGAAGCACACACCGTGGGCAAAGCTCTCCACGCGCGTGGCCTGAGTCCCCGAGGGGTCCACGCGAATGTTGGCTCCGTGCACACGGTGGAAGCGGGTGGGAGGGGGCTCCTGGGACGTGGGTCTCCAGGAAGCACCCAACTCCACGGAATGGGAGGCAGCAGCCATCGCCCTGGCCCGAGCGAGGCCAGCAGGCGGCGGGGGCTATTTTGGGCGGAGGGCTGAGCTCTTGCACTCCGAGAACCATGTAAGGCATTTGTCGCCCCCGCCCCCACGACTCCCATCTCCGAGACTCTGCCCGGGGGTCCTAGCGCCGCGTGCTCAGGGACCCTGTCCAGGACAGGGGCTCCCCAAAGGCTTGAGGGGCTCCCTGTCTCCACCTAGAGCATGAGGTCGCTGGCCTGGCGACTACTGCGGACTTTGACCGCTCCAGAGCGGAACTGAGTTACTATCACGTGACGCCGGGGCTCACGTGACTCGGAGTACACATGATTTCAGTCTCCCGGCGCCTCCTGGAGAGCAGAGGAGCTGGGGAGCCGAGGTGAGGGAACTCGGAGCGGGAAGGGATCCCGGAGCCCGGGGTCGGTGGGCAGCGGCGGCAGCCCGGCGGGTGGGAGCGGGCGGCGGTCTAGGGGTTCCCCGGAGGGTGCGCCCAGCTCCTCCCCAGGGACTGCGGTCGCCGAGCACCGGGGCGCGAGAGAACTGGTAAACAGCCGGCGCCCGCCGCTTCCTTCGCAGATGGCCCGAACCGCGCTGTTGCAGCTGTCCGTGTTGCTGTTCGCATCCTGGGCTTCCCGAGGCGGAGCAGCCCCCGACCAGGACGAGATCCAGTTCCTCCCCGGACTGGCCAAGCAGCCGTCTTTCCGGCAGTACTCTGGCTACCTCAAAGCCTCGGGCTCCAAGCACTTCCACTACTGGTCTGTGGCGCTGCACCCTGGGGCAGGGTGGGAGGTGGCATTTGCACTGCCCACCAGGGAGATGAGGACAGGGCCGAAGGTTTTTAAGACCATTGAGGGCATCTGGAGGGCGGGCCGCCTGGAGGGGTCCCCCCCCATCTGCACCAGCGCTGCCCTGATCCCCATCTCAGGTTTGTGGAGTCCCAGAAAGATCCAAATAACAGCCCAGTGGTGCTTTGGCTCAACGGAGGTCCCGGATGCAGCTCCCTGGATGGCCTCCTCACAGAGCATGGACCCTTCCTGGTAGGTAGAAAGAGAGGGAAGGGACAGTTCCCCAAGGGAAAGGCTGGGAGAGGGGAGACTAGGTTTGCATGGGTTTCCAAAATGTCTTCCTTCGTGCTGAACCTTGGTCTTTTCATCTGTGGCACTGTCTTAATTTGGGGGGAAGGGGAAGGAACTGGGAGAGAAACCCATAGGTAAAGGGCCTAGCACCATGGCCCTATCCCTCCACCTAGTTGGACTTCGAGACTCACTCAGCCATCTCCTTCCTCCTCAGATCCAGCCAGATGGTGTCACTCTAAAGTACAACCCTTATTCTTGGAACTTGGTATGGACCAAACAGTGGGTCCCCCTGGGGACATCTGGACATCTGGAGGGATTTATGAACCCTCATCTCCGTTCCTCCTCCCTTCTAGATCGCCAACATGTTGTACATCGAGTCCCCAGCTGGAGTGGGCTTCTCCTACTCTGAGGACAAGGTTATTGTGACCAATGACACTGAGGTGAGTCCAGCGCCTGCCCATCTACCTCAGCCTTCCTGGGGTTCTCCAAAGGTGGCATGCTGTGAAAGAAAGTGTAGTCTCAGAGTGCATTTTTGGCTGTGTCCTGTGCTATGTGATGTGATCATAGACAAATCACTTCCTGTTACACAAACTGGGTTGATTTCATTATCTCCAAGGATCTTTTCAGTTCAAATGGTAACTTGTTCCTGGTTCCCTTTATCCTGCCACCCCCAGGTCGCCCAGAGCAATTACGAGGCCCTTAAGGATTTCTTCCGCCTCTTTCCGGAGTATAAGAACAACAAACTCTTCCTGACCGGCGAGAGCTATGGTGGCATCTACATCCCCACCCTGGCTACTCTGGTCATGGAGGACTCCAGCATGAACCTTCAGGTGCAGGCCAGCTGCGGGAGGGAAGGGAGGCCCTCTGGGGCCATAGCCTTGCAGTTCAGAAGCTCAGACAGGTCAACATTGCTCCCTCATCCTCCTCGTCCTTAGAAAGGTCCTTGCCACTGGCTACCTTATCTCTGCTTGTATGGTTCCTACCTCAGGAAGCTCATCTGGCAGACTGACAGCTCTTTCTTTACCTTGAGTGGCTTCCCCCACCCACCACACCCACAATCCACCCTGAGCTTCAATTTTCAGATTGCAAGTTTGGGTGTGGGTTAAGGGAGGCTCCTCCTCATCCTCACTCTCCAGATGACCTAAGTGCCCTGGATACTTCACAGGGGCTGGCTGTGGGCAATGGACTCTCCTCCTATGAGCAGAATGACAACTCACTGGTCTATTTTGCCTACTACCATGGCCTTTTGGGGAACAGGTATGTGAGAAGGTTGGTTGGGCAATCCTTAAGGCAGGGCTGGTCACGAAATTGCAGATTCATTTTCCTGGCACATTTTCCAGACCCTGCCCCAGTTTATGTGCAGGGGACTAAAGGTTTGGTGCTAGATGGCCAAGAATAGATTCTGAATCTAAAGGGACTAAGGAGGGCTCTCTGTATAGCCCAGGGCAGTTCTGTGGAAGCCAGGATTGGTGACCTATATACCACACCCTGTGATCTTTCTTCCTCGCCTGGGGTCAGGTCCTGGTGAGCAGCGGAAGAGCAGAGAGGGAACACTTGCCATCTGTGCCCAGCAGGGGCCTAAGCACTTTTCCTCTAATCTCTTACAGGCTGTGGTCTTTGCTCCAGACTCACTGCTGCTCTCAGAACAAGTGTAACTTCTATGACAACAAAGACCCAGAATGTGTGACAAATGTGAGTACATTGAGTCCCCAGCTGGAGTGGGCTGGGGAGGTTCCCTTGCCTCTACTTGGCATTAGCCCTGCCACCCCTAATCCTGAGAAGTATCACCCCCTCCTTGGGGACTCCCTGCTTGTTTTTCCTGTTACCCCAGTGAACCCAAAGTCTCCTTCCACATGCTAGGCAAGCGCTCTACCGTTGAGCTACATCCCCAGACTTTTTTTTTTTTTTTTCTTTAATTTTGAGACAGGCTCTCCCTGAATTGCCTGGGCTAACCTCAAACTTGTGATCCTCTTACCTCAGCTTTCCCAATAACTGCAATTACTGGCATGTGACACTATCCCTGATCACCCCACCCTTTTTTTTTTTTTTTTTTGAGACAGGTTAGCCTTGAACTCACTGAGTATCCTGGGCTGGCCTCCCAACTTACAATGATCCTCTTGCTTTGGTCTCAAGTGCTGGGATTGATTACAGGCATGTGTCACCATGCCACACCCAGCCCAAATGCTCTTTGAGCTGCACCATTTGGCAGTCTTCCCTGGGATACCCAGTAAAGAAACTAAGGCCCAGGATTTTTAAGTCACTTGCCCTACCTCATAATGCTAGGGGAGTGGTGCTATTTGGACCCAGGTCTGGAAGAGTCTTTCCTGTAAGCTTTAGTTTCCCCACCAGTAAAAGGTGAAGCATCTGGGGCTGGGGATTTAGCTCAGCGGCATAAGCGCCTGCCTTGCAAGCAGGCGGTCGTGAGTTTGATCCCCGGTACTGATAAAAATGAAAAAGACAAAAAAAAAAACGGTGAAGCATCCTGGAGAAGTGGGTGAGACCATGGCAGGCCTGGGATCTGTAAGATGCGCTGCTGTGTTGTTACAGCTTCAGGAAGTGTCCCACATCGTGAGCAACTCTGGCCTCAACATCTACAATCTCTATGCCCCATGCGCTGGGGGTGTGCCTGGCCGTTATAGGTAGGAGCTGCTGTGTATCCCCAGGGCCAGCCCTAGCCCCATCCAGAGGCCCAATACTCACCATCACTACCCCCTTTCTCTTGCAGGTATGACAAGGACACTACTGTGATTCAGGATTTTGGCAACATCTTCACTCGCCTGCCACTCAAGCGGACTTGGAATCAGGTATGCACAGGCATGGGCTTCCTCCCCGTGGAGGGGGCAGAGCAGCCAAGTGAGGGCCCTAACCCTAATGGCTTTCCCCTAGGTCCTGCTGCGTTCTGGGAACAAAGTACGAATGGACCCCCCTTGCACCAACACCACGGCTCCCTCTACCTACCTCAACAACCCGTATGTGCGGAAGGCCCTCCACATCCCCGAGCAGCTGCCCGCCTGGGACATGTGCAAGTAAGGTTCTGTGGCTACGTGGGGCTCAGGGGCATCAACCAGGTTCCCAGGGATCCTTGGCTGGGGTTTCTCCAGGGGGTAGTGTGGACCCTCGGGACATGAAGAGCAGCTGTCGGGGCTGGGGATTTAGCTCAGAGGCATAAGCACTTGCCTTGAAAGCAGGCAGTCGTTGAGTTCGATCCCCGGTACCGATAAAAAGGAAAAAGACAAAAAAAAAAGAAAGAAAAGCAGCTGTCATGCAGGATGTTTAAGGGTCACACATCAGTGGCCACCATGGTTGGTAAAATCCATTGCTTTTGTGGCATTTAGTGAATGGACATGAGCCCCACTCCAATGCCTTCCCATCCTTAGCTAAAAGGTTGGTGCCTGGCACAGTGGGGCCTCCTCAGGTCTCCTGCTCTAGTCAATGCCCACGCTCTACCCTATTGTTTCGTGCTGTGACCTTCACGCTTGCTGGCTCCTAACACTCAGTGCCACTTGTGTTGCAGCCACTGTAACAACCAGGTGTCCTACGTGTTTCTAACTGGGGGTGGGCTGAGGGTTTCTGACTGCTAGGTGAGTCCTAGAGAAATAACACACCTCAAAAGCCGGCTTCCAAGTTGGAGGTTGGGAGAGCAAAAGAGGCCTGATCACTTGGGTTTGGTTTTTTTGTTTTTGTTTTTGTTTCTCCCTTCTGCTGCCTGGTCTTCCTGGGCCCTGTTCTTCCTGCAGTTTCCTGGTGAATTTACAATATCGACGTCTCTATCAAAACATGAACTCGCAGTACCTGAAGCTGCTCAGCTCACAGGTGCGTGGGGACAGCACAGCTGGATCTGCCAGCAGCCGTCGGGTGTAGAGTAGCACAGAAAGCTGGGGGCCCCTTAAAGCTCCCTTTGAAACTGGAGAGGCTGAACCTCAAGGTAAAGTCCTTTGCCCAAGGTCTTGTGGTTGACAGGGTCAGGATTTGAACCTGAGTTTGTCTAAGGGGTCTTTGTGGTCCTTTAGAAGAGGAAGAGTTAGTTGGATCACAGACAGGCAAATAAAGGATTAGTAGGAAATAGCCTTGCCTGAGGCTATATAAGGTCAACAGCAAGTCTTTTCCTTACTCTCTTTAACTGCAAGTTCCCAGTAAAGTGGGACTTAAGTGCCTTCACAGTAAAATGTTTCCTTAGCACACACTGGATAGGTAACAAACAGCAAACATAAAAAGTTCCCAGGACATGCTGTTTAGCTGGGCCCCTTGAATCCTGAGGGCTGGGGCTTGCACCAGGGCAGAGCTGGGGTCTGGGCATATTCTGGATCTCTTATTTGCCCCCTTATCCTGCTCCAGAAATACCGGATCCTGATATACAATGGAGACGTGGACATGGCCTGCAATTTCTTGGGGGATGAGTGGTTTGTGGATTCCCTCAACCAGAAGGTAAGGCATGGATTTCCAGCTTTGTTGGACAGGCCTGGGTGTCAGGGTGGAGTCCCTGGGAGCTGCTCTGTTCATGGAGGGCTGTAAACCCAGAGAGTAGCTCCTGCGCCCAAAGTCTGCCTGGCAGCCGCGGGCAGGGCTGAAGGTGCCACAGGCTAATGTCTTTCCTGGTGGAACAGATGGAGGTCCAGCGCCGGCCCTGGCTAGTGGACTATGGGGACAGTGGGGAGCAGGTTGCTGGCTTTGTGAAGGAGTTCTTAAACATCGACTTTCTCACCATCAAGGTAGGGCCGGCCATACCCTCTTGGCTGCCTTTCATTGTGGGTCACTACTGGCCCCTGCAAGGGTGTTTTCAGGGAGGGAAGGATGAAGGAAGGAAGTGACGGTGGAGTCGGACACTCACAAAGCACTGCTTCCCCAGGGTGCTGGACACATGGTCCCCACTGACAAGCCCCTGGCCGCCTTCACCATGTTCTCCCGCTTCCTGAACAAGCAGCCGTATTGATGATCGAGGGGACAATGAAAGCAACTTACTGTCTGACCAGCCCCTCTCAGGTCTACCACTAGGAGGAAGTTTGTTCTCCTTTACAAAGAAAGCACCCTGGGGGAAACCAGCCCACAGCACTGCTCCCACTTCCTGCACCCCAAGCACTGCAGCCTGGGCCCAGCATCTCAGAGGGCTCGAGGCTGCTTAGCACTTTATCCCTGCAGCAGTCCCTACCTGAGTGACCTGGCCCCCTCCCTGCCACCCCAACACAGCTCTCAGGACAGCCCAGAGGGAGGCGTGGACGGATTGTAATTGACAGAAATGATTATGGAATTAAATTGAATACAACTTCAGAACTTGTCTTCTCTGTGGCACTGGGGGCTGGCGGGATCCTACTAGGCTGTGGAGGGCCAGAGGCAAGAGCTGAGAGGGGCTACCAGGGTTGGAGTGGAGGGCTCAGGCAGCTGCCGTGGAGGGCGGAGGGGCACTGGATGCCTGGGTGTCTTTGGTGTTGGCAGGCTGGTTCTTTTCAATCACCTCGCGCAGCCCTTTGGCAAAGTGGAGGTCAGCCCCGATGGTGAGGAAGCCCTGTGCAGTGGAGTAGGGAGGGGCTTCATTCATTCGTGTGATTACAAGACAGAGTCTAGAGATGGAGGCAGGGCCCCTGGCCTTAGCGGGTCTCAATCTAGTGGGAGAGTGAGGCAAAGCAGTTCTCATGGTTTTGAGTCAGAAGTACTACACAGACTGAGCATCAGGGAGGGCTTCCCAGAGGAGGTGACCTCTCAGCTAAGATGTGAAAGATTGGTACGCTTTGGGATTGGGGTAGTGTATCTCAAGGTATGGCCTGGGGGGAGGGCTTGGAGGGTACTGGGGAGCATGGGGACTGGCATGTCCTTCCCCACTTCCCGCTCACACCCCTGCTCACCGCATGGTTCGTCACCACCTCACGCACAAAGCTGATCCGCTCAGGTAGAGGGATCTGCACTCCGCGCCAGGTCCGTTCTGTGGGTCACAGCAGCTGCCTTAGTCTGGGCTCACCCAGCTCGACCCCCCTCCTCGCCCGCTCCTCCCTTTATCCCTACCGTTGATCATGGGCATCACCCCAATCTGCAGCACGGTCTTCAGAGGCGCCTGAAGTGGGATCATCTGGGAAGGAGCGGGGAAAGACCCGGCCGGTGTGAGCAGGCTCCTTAGCTGCCTACCTCAAGCCCACCTGGCCTCCCGCCTTTCTGAACTCACTGCCAGCGACTCCAGCGCAGACTGGTTGGAGTAGATTCGGAACCTGCGGGAGCAAGAGAAACGAGCCCCGCTGGTACAAAGCCCGGAGGCCTGCCTGCCAGAGGTGCCTGCCCTTCAGGCTTCTGCCTTCCACTCTGCGGCTTCCCCGGGTGCTCGCTCGCTCCAGTGTACATCTGTGAGCGGGTCACTGCTGCCTCCTGCTCTCCAGATCCACTGCCTTTCATTTTTCAAGCGCCTCTGTACCCCACACCTCCAGTGAGTGTGTGTATGTGCTGTTTACTCATGGTGCTTACTCCTTGGCAGATACCATGTTTAAAAAGTTAAATGCAGCCAAATGCCAGGACACACACATGCGGTCCCAGCTGCTCAGGAGACTGAGAGGGGAGGATCCCAAGTCTAGGCCAACCTGAGAAACTTAGCAAAACACTGTCTCAAAATAAAAACTTCAGTGGTAAAGTGTTTGCCTAGTATGTGTGAGGGCCTGGGATCAACCCCTCAGTATCAAAGGGAAAAAAAAAAAAAAGACTAAAACTTTTTTTTTTGAGATAGCATCTTGCTAAATTGTCTTATACTCCTGCCTCAGCTCCCCAGCATGCTGGGCTTATAGCCTGTGCTATGACACCTAACGTACCAATTAATTTAGTCCTTACAACAACTCTTAAGAAATTGCATAGGGCCGGGTGTGGTGGCACATGCCTCTAATCCAGCATTTGGGAGGCTGAGGCAGGAGGATCACTGTGAGTTTGAGGCCAGCCTGAACTTCATAGTGAAACCTTCTCAAAAAGGGAAAAAAAATAAAAAGCGACATAGGGCTACAGGCTACCACAGTGGACAGTGCAGACACAGAACATTTCCCAGAGGAAATGTCTCAAAAGGGGGAAAAAAATAAAAAGAATAAGTAAAAAGAAAAAGAAATCGCCAGGCATGTACCAGGTGTGATGGTACATGCCTCTAATCCCTGCACTTGGGAGGCCAAGGCAGGAGGATTACTGCGAGTTCAAAGCCATCATTCCCTAGATAGTAAAACAGCAAAAAAAAAAAGACACTATCAGAAATTGTACTTCAAAAATCAGGATAATAAGGCCCATGGAGGTTAAGTAACTAATATCTTAGTTACACAACTGAAGTATCAGAACTTGCCTGTAAAATCTAGATTTTTAACCATTACCCTGTCTGATACATTTAGACCCTCCCTACTGTGTGTATGTGGGGGTGGGGGCTGGGGATTGAACCAGGCCTCATGCTAGGTAAGTGGCTTATGACTGAGCTACACCTTCAGCCCTTTTTTGTTTTGTTTTTGTTTTGAGACAAGATCTCAAAATTCCTTCAAGCTGGTCTTGAACTCACCTATCCCAGGCTGCCCTCCATCTCACAGTGATCCTCCAGCTTCAGAGTGCGGGGATTACAAGTGTACCACCACACCTGATTCCCACTCTTTTATTTTGTTTTTCTTTTGTGGTACTGGGGATTGAACCTACAGCCTTCATAGTGAGCTACACCCTTGGCCCTTTTTAATTTTGTGACAGGGGCTTTGCTGTCATAATTGCCCATACTGGGCTGGAATCTACAAGCCTCCTGCCTCAGCCTCCCAGAGTGGTGGAAATACAAGCATGCACCACTATACCTGCTTCCAGCCCTCATTTAGAGCAGCCCCAGAACAGCACCGCGCAGTGGAACTCTGGGAAATGTTCTGTGCCTGCACTGTCCCCTGTGGTAGCCTGTAGCCCTATGTCACTTAGTGCACCTGAAGAACTTTTCATTATACAGAGCTTAAGTGTAAATACTATGTTGTAGTTGAACATGGATGATGGTTACATAGCAGAGAACAGAGCCTAGGAAGTGACGTTTTTATCTGTGCTTCACAGGGGGAGAGAGTGAAATACAAAAGGCTAAAATAACTTGCTTCCAGGTCACAGATCGATTTACCTGAGGTTTCTGCCTGACTCACTTTCCAAACCTTTTTGGGGTGTGACTGTGGCCATGTCAGTTTCTCTACTGGAGGAGTTTGCTTGTCTCTAATACCTGCTTGGCCTGCCTCTAAGCTTGTCGGATGCAGAGAAGTGACTTTTAAAAGGTACTTTTAGCCAGGCGTAGTGGCACATGCCTGTAATGCTAGCAATCGGGTGACTGTAGCAGGAATGATTTCCGTTACAGCCACCCTGGGCTGCATACCGAGTTCAAGGCCAGCCTGAACTACATAGCAAGACCCTGCCTCAAGAAAACAAAACATATTTTTGTCTGGGCATGATAGTACATGCCTGTATCCTAGCACTTGCGGCAGGCCGAGACGGAAGGATTCCAAGTTCAACTTAGCAAGACCAGGTCACACAGTAAAAAGGGTTGAGGATATAGCTCATGGGGGAAAGCCTTTGGTTCAATTTCCTGTACTGGGGGTGAGAGGGGGTGGGGAGGAGAATGCACTTTTGTGGCTGGAAAGGCAGCTTAGTGGGTGAGTGTTTGCCTAGCATGCAAGTGGCCCTGGTTTCAATTCCCAGCACTCAAAAAAACAGAACAAAAAAAAAAACTTGTCTGCATTAACAAAGACAGACCATCTTGCAGTGGCTTACGGATGTGGCTCAGTTTTAGCTGCTGTGTTCTGTTGCCCAGATGTGATTATCATAAAGACATTAGGGTACCGAGTGGCCAGAGGCTGCCCAGATCCTCACCATCTGCATACCTGCTCAGTTCCAGCTGTGCGCGCAGCGCCTTGCCCCGGAGCGCCATCTTGGCACTGAGACGTGCTTCCTGTGATCAAGTACAAGGCGGGTGTTATAGGCTGGGAATGTCCACAGTGGCCCACTTCTCCCTGATCCCCAGCAGCTCCCAGCCTGGGGCCTGCACCATGATCATGCTGGACAGCTGGATCTCCGGCAGGTTGGGCGGGACCAGGTAGATGCTGACACTGGCAGTGACGGAGACGGTGGTGCCCGAGGGTTTGATGGTGCAGCGTGGTGGGGCAGTGACCTGAAGCTCCAGCTTCAGTGGGGAATTGATCTCTGCAGGGGTCTAGGAACAGAGCAAAGAAGGGCAGGGCATGTCTCTGTTGGCTTTCTGGAGAACCCCACAAGGGAAGGTAACAGCTTCGGGCCTCTGGGAGCTCAGGGACGGCCAAGTACCAAGACTTGCATGGCTTCCAAACTGGGTCTGTGTCTAACCTCTCTCTGTCCTTTGGGTTACACAGAAAAGTGTCTCCTTTTCTTCTTTTAGTTTTTTGAGGCAGGGTCTTGATATGGAGCACAGGCTGGCCTTGAACTCATTATGTAGCCCAGGCTGGCCTCAGACTTGTGGCAGTCCTCCTGCCTCAGCCTCCCAAGGGCTGAGATCACAGATACATATGATCACACCCAACTTCTGCTTTCCTAATACTTCCTCCTTAACATTCAGGGTCCATCCCTAACCAGACCCAAGGACAGCCCTTGTGCACTAGTATCTCAGCCCTGTTAACCTCTTTTCTGAGCTTCTGTACTACAAGACATGTAGGAATTCTATTAAATTCAAGCATTTACTCATCACCGAATGTGATTCTGTGTGTGTGTTAACTCGATCGTCACAATAACCATGTGAACCAGATAACAGTATCTCTATTTTTGAGATAGGGAAATCCCGTTTTGAGGTTAATTTGCCCACACATACTTAAGTTGCAGAACTGAAGCTGAGCAGAGTTCACGCTCTCAACTGTTTGGCCCCAGTTTTATGGTGGTGATCAGGACAACACTGATGACAGCAATAGGGTTAGAGTTTGAGTACTTGCTCTGTAGCAGGTGCCATTCTAATAATTTTACATGTTTAATTTAATCTTCATGACTATAAGGTAGAGGAGGTCTGGGTGACCTGCAGTCAGATTCCAAACTAGATTCAAATCCCGGCTCTTAGCATTTTCCAGATTGATCTGAGAACATTTCCTCTCTTTCATTCTGTATACATGCAAGAGTTGGGTTCTCTTCCAAACTCGCAGTAGCTCAGTGCCAGACACAAGATAGGAAGTAGCGTCTCCCTTTATGGATTTGGAAACCGGCTTTGCAAGGTAAAGTGCTTGATGACAAGCAATGGATAAGGACTTCTGTCTCCCCTTCCACCAAACCCCTCCCTGGTGTGTAGGTGACTACCACAAAACCCTGGCCAGGCCCCCACATCTCACCATTACTCACCAAGAAGACAATGCTCCCAAAGTAGGTGGCCCTTAGCAGCATATCCAGATCTTTTGGCATCTGAATGGAGGAATTTGAAAGAGACAAGGTCATTGGGAGCTTAGTCTGGGGCTCCTAACCCATCCTAAAGACAGGCCTGGCCTACCTTCTCCAGTGACAACCGGAAGGCTCCTGCCCAGAAGTAGCTCTCCAAGGCAGAATTGAAGAAGAACTCAGAGAAGGCCACATATACCATCCGCTCCTGCTCCTGCAGCTGGGGCTCCACTGCCCGGTTGAGGAAGCTCCAGTTCCCCTCAGCCAGGGGGAAAAATGCCCCCTGCAATTGGGGTTCAGGGTCAAGGTCAAGGCAGAGCAGCCCAGTATCTAAACTGACAGCAACCTGTCTCCTTGCCCTGTGCTAGTTCTGGAGAAATTCAAGGCTCATCTCTTCAAAGGCATTGATTGTAAGGGGGGCAGCTGGAGCCCCGTAGGGGGCTACCCCATTGGTCCAGGGGAGGGAGGACCAGGGCAGGTTCCCTGGGAGAGGCGGCATCTGAGCCGGCCCTAAAAGCCAGATGGCAGTAATGCATGCTGTTACTACACATGCAGCGTGGTTCTGTGCAAGGTACCCTTTCAGCCCCTTTGTGGAGATCAACCCAAGGGCCAGCCCTGACGTGTTTCCCCTTTCCACACTGACAAACAGGCATGGGAGGCTAAGCACCTCCATGAAGTCATGCATCTAGCCAGTGTCAGGGCCAGGGTTTCGGCCACAGATTTTGTGCTCTGAAATCCTTGGCTACCCTCCATTGGGAGGAGCAGAGGTCGAAGCCACCTATGTAGCTGCGTGGCCCTTGGTATGTGAATCAACCCCCTTTTTCCATTTTTGAGATGAAGTCTCCCTGTATAGTTCAGGGGGCCTCAGACTCTGAGCCCTCTGCCCCCGACACACACACACACACACACACACACACACACACACACACACAGTGGGATTAGACATCTGTGCCAGTGCACTCAGCTTTTCCTTGTTTGTTTTTGAGATAGTAGGCTCTCACTCTATCATTCAGGCTGGCCTCATACTCCTGCCTCAGTTTCCTAGATGCTGAGACTACAGGTGTCCGCCAGCACACTCAGCTACCAGCACCGTGGAGAAGTCTTCAAGTCGTATCTAAAATGAACACAGTGGCAGCTGGCCCTCCACCGCCACAGATTAAACCAACTTCTGACTGATCAGAACCACTGCATCTGTACTAAGCATGTCCTGTATGGACTTTTCTTTCTTGTCATATTTCCTGAGGAATACAGTGTAACAACTATTTACTTAGTATTTACATTGTACTAAGCATTATAAGTTATTTAAAGAATAAAGTATACAGGAGGAGGCCGGGGATTTAGCTCAGTGGCACAAGCACCTGTCTGGCAAGCACAAGGTTCTGAGATCAGTTCCCAGTACTAAAAGTGTACAGAAGGAACCAGGTATGTTGTGGCACACACCTGTAATTCCCGCACTCAGGAGGCTGAGGCAGGCAGATCACTGTGGAGTTAGAGGCCAACCTGGGCTACCAAGTGAGTTCAAGGCCATCATAGTAACCGCATAGCAAGACCCTGTCTCACAAAGACAAGAAATAAAGTATACAAGAGGATATGTGTACATAATGTGTAAATATTATGCCATTCTGTGTAAGGATTTGAGCATCCTCAGATTGTGGTATCAGCTGGGTTTTGGAACTCATCCTCCTTGGATAGCAGGGAAGGACTTCAGTGTTAGTACTGGATTCACAAGCGTCTGAGAGGATGAAATGCGATTCTGTATACAAACTTCATCTGCTTCCTTCAACAAGGAAATGGACAAAAAAAATTTTTTTTAATGGCGAGGGTGGGTGACACTGAAGTTGGAAGTGAAGGGTTTATTCAGGCAGGAGTAGCTGCAGAGAAACAGGATGCAGTTAGGAAGACGGAGCCAGGTGTGCTTAAGAAGGCTCTAAAACCAGAGAAAGCTGAGCAACCAGGTGCACATCTGTAATTCCATTACTCTGGGAGGCTGAAGCAGAATTCCAAGCTCAACCCCAACTTGAGCAACTCACTGAGACTGTCTCAAAAACTAAGAAAGGGCAGAGATCTAGCTCAGTCCAAAGGCCCTGGGTTCAACTCCAGTATGAGGCTGGGGCCGGGGACAAAACCCCAGAGGCAGGAGGTTGAACCTGATTCTGCAGCAACAGGGAGCCATAGCAGTCTCAGTAACAAGAGTGGCCTCATCAGAACTGTGTTTTAGGAAGATAAAACCATAGCCAGGTGTGGTGGTGCATGCCTGTAATCCCGGCACTTGGGATGCTGAGGTAGGAGGATCTTTGCAAATCTGAGAGCAGCGTGGGCTACACAGTGAGCTCAAGGCCAGCCTGAACTGCGTAGTAAGACCCTGTCTCAAAAACAAACAGAACTGGGCATGGTGGCTCATGCCTGTAATCCCAGCACTCGGGAGGCTGAGGCAGGAGGATCGTTGCAAGTTCGAGACCAGGCTGGGCTACAAAGTGAGATCAAGCCCAGTCTGAACTGCATAGCGAGATCCTGTCTCAAAAAGACAAAAAAAAAAAAAAAAAAAACAACCAACCAAACAAACAAACAAACAAAAAAACAGCAAGAAAGTAGGAGAGGAAGAAAGAGGTCAGAGGTTATTCACAACAGTAAACCAATCCAGGCAGCTCACCCGGAATTCCATGTCCAGATTGTCAGTGGAGACCACAGGATCCTTCAGGAGGGAGTAGTCTATGCCAACCAACTCATCCACAGAACTTCGCACTGCAGCGGGAGGGGTTCAGGTTACTCAAAGCTGTGTGATGCCAGGCTGGGTACTTAACTTCTCTGGGCCTCTTATCTGTAACATAGTGATGACACTCCCCTCCTGGGGTTGTTAAGAGGATGGGACTGGTTTTCTGTGGGGGCTGGGGATTTAGGTCAGTGGTATAAGCACCTGCCTGGCAAGTGTGAGGTCGTGAGTTTGAGCTCCAGTACCAAAAAAAAATAAAAATTAGCACACTTAAAACTGGTTTTCTGTGGAAACCACTTAGTGCCTGATATTTGAAGTAAGTGTTCAGTAATATTACCTCTTTCTTTCTCTCTCACCCCTTTTGTTTTAGTGCTGAGGATTGAATCCAGGCCCTCATTAAGCTTATGTCCTCAGCCGGGTGTGGTGGCACACTCCTGTAATCTTAGCATTCAGGAGGCTGAGGCAGGAGGATCGTTGGAAGTTCAAGACCAGCCTGAGCTACAAAGTGAGCCCAAGGCCAGCCTGAACTGCATAGTGAGACCTTGTCTCAAAAAGACAAAAAAAAAAAAAAAAAAAAAAAACCTTACATCTGCATCTCTTTTTATATACTTTGATTCAGAGCCTTGCTAAGTTGCAAACTTCCCAGACCAGGCTCAAACTTGCAGTTCTCCTGCCTCAGCCTCCCAGAACACTGAATTACAGACCTGTGCCAGCCTAAGATTATTTTTATTACTCCGACTATTGTTACTACTCCAGGGGTTTCTCAAGGCTCTAAGTAAGATGGCGAAGGAATCCTTTTCTTGATTTTCCTTACCTCATCCTTCCCTTCCCGTGCCTGTGTATTGGGCATGATATAAGATCTTTGCCCCCACAGTAGACTGAGATCACAGCTTAGGAATGAGTTCGTGTTAACTGAGCATCCAGTACCTGCTAGATGATGAAGACTGGTGGGGCCCCAATGTTAGCCATGAGGACCCTGTCAATCCTACTGGGAGGTGTTGCCGGCCAAATAGGAAACAAAAGCCTTGAGAACAATGACTACCGGACTCACCTGCAGTCACACAAAAGTCAGCAACAGGACTGCGGCCAGGACTGTTCCCCAGCTGGACTTGGAGGAGCCTACACTGAGCTGCTGCTGGCACATGCTCACCCAGCCCCCTCTGCCCCACCAATGCAGGCCAGCCCAGGGCTCCTGGCCCCAACTCACCAGGCACGGTGTCCAGGAGGGAGTTGAGCAAGATCATCCCTGAGTGGTAGAGCACTGGGCAAATCTGGGCAGCAAGGGCCAGAGTCAGGGCCTCCTCAAAGCCAGGGCGCGTCCACCCCAGGCCCCTGGCCTGCCATGGCCCACACCTGCTGGTTGAGTAGGAGGCGCATCCCAGAAATGATGAATGTGGACAGAAAATCATACAACCTCCTGCGTGCAAAGAGAAGAGAGGAGAAGAGGGGTGAACCCAGCCCCAGCCCCAGGCCAGGTCCAGGAGAACGGAGATGACCAGAGACAGGTGTGATGGAGTCCTCAGCTCTGGCCTGAATTACCAGCTACTCTGGGTTGTTTTCCAGCATCCGGGTCCCAAGCCTCTCTCCAGCTTGATTCTCAAGTCTGCCTCCCCTGCCTGCTGCCCCTGCCGGCCACATGAATCCACCACTGGGACCTAGCAGTTCCTCAGAGCTGCTCAGATCACCTCCCCCTCGCCTCCATACACTTCCCTTCCCCACTCTGTGCTCCTGGCCGGTTTCATCTTGGGTGCACGCAGGTCCTTGCTCTTCCAGGCAGCTTTGCCAGGTCAGCCTCCTCTGAACACCTGAGTCCTTTCTTAGTCCTTCTCTCGGGGTCCTGAGATGACAACTGTTTAATCCCTCCAGCTAGGCTCTGAGCTACTTTATGAATCCTCAGGGCCTGGCATACACTTTGCTGAATAAATAAAACCTTGACATTCAACCAACACCAGATAATAAATCCACTATCTTTTCCCCACTCCCTCCCAGAACCAGTATAACAAAATCCTCTTCCCAGCTCAGAACCTGGATCTATGGTATTATTTTTGTTATTATTAAAAGGAACTGCACATGTCTGTAATCGCAACACTCTGCGAGTCTGGGGCAGGAGGACCGCAAGTTTGAACCCAGCCTGGGCAATTTAGTGACTTAGTTAAGCCCTGTCTCAAAGTAAAGGGCTACCAATTACTGAGAACCTAGTATAGGACCAACTTTGCACACTAATCCTCACAATTACTCTTCCTGAGCAGCACTCAGGCATCTGTCATGTGCCAAGTCCTATAGGGTTCTGATCACAGTGACCTTATAAAGTAGGTTCCACACGCCAGGAACTTAGCTCAGTGGCTCAGCTGCTTGCCTGCCTTGCTAAGCAGCAAGGTCATGAGTTTGATCCCTGGTACCAAAAAAATCTAAAATGCTAAAACAGGTTCTATAATGGGCCAAGGATTTAGTTGAGGAGCACAAGCACTTTCCTAGCAAGCTCAAAAGTCCTGAGTTCAATCTCAGGACCAAAACAAAAAAATTAAAATAGGTTCTGTTATCACCCTTGTTATACCAATAAGAAAACTTAGGCAATATGCTTCAGTGATTTGCCCAAGTTCACAGGAAGTGCTAGATTTGGACCTAGTTGGTCTGACTCCCAAACTTTGTATTCTAGGGCTTAAAAGGGGAGCCCTGGGTCTGCCACTTACCCGAAGGTTCCCCCGAAGGTCATATGCATTCTGGAGACAAAGGCCTGGCACGAGAGATTGGATACTTTCATTCTGCCGGTGGGATCCTGGGAGAGCTGCAGACCTGTGCGGATGGACACACCCTCCGCCGAAGCATTGATGTAGCCCCCATCAGAGCTGCCAACGGGGGTTAATGTTCACCCCATTAGGGAGCTTGAGGATTCCCATACATTATGACACCTCTTAATAAGGCTTCATTTCTGCACGGTTTAGCAGACATCTTACTGAAGCCTCCTACCCACCTTTGTGAAGTGCAAGATTGTTCCTGACCTACAGCCGGAAGTCAGAAAAGCTAGGGGTTGCCCACAGCCCGACAGCTCACAAGCCCTCCCAACCACTGCCCTCCCGGATAGTACCAGATCCTCACAAGACCCAGTAGGCAAGCTGTCTCCGGAAGCGCAACCCCAAGGAAGCGTTGGTGATTTGCAGAATCAGCTCCTGCCCAGGCTGGAAATGGAGCTCAGAGGAATTCAGCTGCAGCTCAGTAACCTGCACCCTGTGGGAGGACCGGGTCAGATGCCGGGCCAAAGAGGAAGGGACCCTATCTAACCACAGAAAATTCATTCCTTTCTCTTTCGGTACAGGCCTGAGGAAACAAGTGGGTGGATGAATTTGTCCATGCCTCTGAAACTCTCATTTCGTTTTTGGAGAGTTTTGGTTTTTGAGACAAGCTCTCACTATGGAACCCACGCCAGTCTTGATCAAACTCATGGGTGGTCCTCCTGCCTCAGCTTCCTAAATGCTGGGATCACAGGTGTGCCCCACCACCCCCAGTCAAGCACTCAGTTTGGATCTGAGTGTTTCAGAGATTAGCTACTCCTGCTCCAGATGTTAAATGAGAGGTTCACATTCGTTCTTTCATTATTTTTATTTCTGTTTATTGTTTTTAGTCACTTATTTATTTTTTGCGTCTGTCTTGTATTTGTTTTTGGTTTTTTTATTTACTTTTTTTTTTTAAGATGTAGATTTTTTGTGTTGCCTGGACTGTCCCAAGTTCTGAGCTCAACGGATCCTTCCGCCCTCGCCTCCCAGCAGCTGGAACCGCGGGCAGGCACCACTGGGCACTCGAGCTGCTGGGAATCTTGTTGCTTGCTTCTCCTCCCCTTGAACATCCCAAGTTTACTCCACTGGATCTTTTGGCTTTGCCTGTTACCCAGGATCCGTTTCTTATCTCAATTTTTCCATCCCAAGCCACAAATCATACTTGTGACCTCTCCCATTAGCCCACTTCATGCCCTGGACTCCACTGTCATAGACTTGCAAGTTCCTTGACCCCTTAACGGCAGGCTTGTTCGCCAGGCCTCAAGTGCAAGGGTCGCACAGGGTTCTTCTCAGTCCCACCCGCATCCCCCACGCCACGCCCATCTCCCTGGGCCGGGCCTATGGTGTTTTATCTTTTGGCTCCTTGCAGTTTATTAAATCCCGCCCATCCGATCTGGCCTCGCCCCCCGGCCTTCCAGGGATCACGTGTTAAGTCAGCTCCGCCCTCAAGGCCCCACTTACTCAGTGATATTGTAGTGGAATTGGCCCTCTTTTCCCCGCAGGTCTGGGATGGTAATGGTCTCCAGCTCTTGCTCCAAAAAGCGCATCCCCTCCTGCTTCACTGAGACAACAGCGAGAACTTAGGTCCAGCTCTCCCTGCAGGGGGACCACACCCCATCGGCTTCGACCTGCGCCGGCACCTTACCTAGCTCCAGAGCCTTGGATGTAATGCGGATTTTGCAACCCGGGAGCTCCGCGTGAGCGCCAGCCAGCAGAGCTAGGAGGAGGGCCGGGAAGAGGGCCATGGCGAGCGGGCCTGTGGGCGAGGCGGGGTCGTGGGGGTCATCTGCTTAAATTCACTCCTGAGACGTCCCACAAGAAGGGAGAGCTAGCCTGGACTGTTACCGTCCGTGTAACTCTGGAAAACTTGGAGCCGGTAATACTGCCCCCATTTGGCAGATGGTAAAACTGAGGTTCAGAGAAGCGATCCGATTTGAACTCTGCCTCCCAAAGGATTTGGGACCACGGGGGAAGGGACGTCCTCGGTTTCTTCGTGTGAGGCCGCGTGACGAGTTTGGACCTCAGGGCGATCATTGCCCCCATCCCCCAACAACCTCCCCTTTTCTTTTTCTTTTTTTTTTTTCAACCTCCCATTTTCTAGCCAGACAGGCGGGTACAGGCTTGTGCGTTGCCATGGCAATGACCGCACGCGCATTCCTGGGAAAAGGTTTGCAGTTTCCCAGGCCCCGCGCCCAGGTTGCTGCTGGGACCCTGGGCTCCCATTTCTCCAGGCTACCTCCTGCTCCATAGTCCCCGTTAGGGACTATGCGGGTGCCCTCCTCCCCCCCCCCCCCCATCTCAACAGCCTCCTCCAGCAGCTCTCCTCCCTACCCCGGGCTGGCGGCTCAGCGAGGGTCTGGGAGTGGGATGCGGAGGCAGCCGCAACTCACTCGGCGGTGGAGCTGGGGGATGGCGTGGTCACGTGGGGCGACTGGCCACACTGGGGATCCGGCAGCTGGGTCTGGCGGGTTGCGCGCTTCCCGCAGTCTTTATAAAGCGGGGCCTCCCTGACCCCCCCTCTCGTTCCCTCTCTCCCCTCCTACCCCGAGACTGGAAAGGGGCTGGGCGGAACGCTGGAAGCAGGGAGGGTGGGGAGGGATGTGCAGAACCCTGTGACTTGCCCCGCTGCTGTTGAGACTAGTGGGGGACTCAAAGCCCCGCAAAAGGGAGGGAAGTGCATGAGCCAGCCTGCCCAGCCACAGCACCAGATTACCAAGTGTACATCTCTCTCTGCAGGGTCTGGATCAGGCACCGCACTTGGGCCACTGAGCCTGTTTCCTCACCCAGCGAGATGTGCAGGGTAATAGGAATTACCGCCTAGGACTTTATGGCTACCCCGGGCAAGCGGAGAATTCAATTCCCAAGGCACGTTTTTCCCCTTGCTTTTACTCAGTCATCTCAGCACTTCTCCTTATGTGGCATTTGGTTGCTTTATTTTTTTTTCCTTACCTGGCTTTGTTACCGGGTCCTCAGATCTACCTGGGACCTTGCCCAGAGCAGCACAGTGCCTGCCTGTCAAGCGCAAGGCCCTCAGTTCAATTCTCAGCACCACACACACAGAAAAGAATTGTGACCCGAGGCAAATCTGAAGACCAGGCCTCAAGACAAAGAGGCAGCCCCATGTGATGGTGTATGCCTGTAATCGCAGCACTTGGGAGGCTGAAGCAGGAGCATCAGTGTGAGTTTGAGGCCAGCCTGAGCTACACAGCGAGTGCAAGGCCAGCCTACACTACACAGTGAGACAGTTAAAAAAAAAAAAAAAAGCCAGGCTTGGTAGTGGACCCCTGTAATCCTAGTATTTGGGAGGCTGAGTCAGGAGGATTATTACAAATTCAAATTCAAGACCAGCCCAGGCTACAAAGTGAGCTCAAGGCCAGCTTGAATTTCATAGCAAGACCCTGTCTCAAAAAGACAAAAAACAAAAACCAAGAACACCACCCCAAAATGCCTTTGTTCTTTCTATGTATACTTGCTACATGACCTGCTTGCCTATTTGGCTGACATTAACTGAGCTTGTTATCCCATGTGCTGATTATAGTCTGACCTATGTTGTACACACACTGTGACTGTGCTGTATAAATGACCCCCGACAAAGGGCTTTGGTGGCCACCTCCTTCTAAGACCCCTCCTGTCTGAGGAGCTCTCTCTCAATAAACCTTTCCTACTTTTAACCTCCTTTGTCCTTTGGCATTCTTCTTTGACTTCAGGGGACACAAATTTGGCATGTATGACATCTAGCAGGTTGAAAATAACATTTTTCCTTATCACCAAGAAAACCAGCATGGCTGGTGACCCTAGATCTAGGTTAACTAGCCTGAGTTATTTAGGCTTCCTTCCGCTCCAGACACACTGGCCTTTTTGTCCTTGAATATACAAGATTTTCTTGCTTGGGGCCTTCACATTTGCTGTTCTCTATGCCTTGAATGCTTTTCCAGACTAGATGGTCACAAGGCTGGGTCCTTGTCACTTTGGTCTCAGAGGGGCCCTGCCTTGCCATTAGTCTTCATCATGTCATCCTCATTTTCCTAGTTTCTCTTCCCCTACCCTTCCCTTCCTCTTCCTCTCTGTCTCTCGCTCAGTCTGACTCTCCCACTCAGCCTGCTCCCTCCTCTCCACTGCATGTGTCTCCCTTTCCCTCCCACCCCAGGGTGCGCAGGACAGCTTTGCGGGCTCCCCGAGTCCCATCACTCCTTCCCTGAAGTACGGAGGGAGGAGAATCTCCAAGTTCCTTCCACTTTCCCTCTTCACTTTGAAGAACACAGAGGCGGTTCCCAAGCTGCAAAGGTCAGGAACTGCTTTTCCAGCCTCTCGGGCCACCAGCACAGTGATATCAAGCAGAAGCAAGGAAGTCAAGTCCTTTGGATGCACACCCAGATCAAGTACTTCTGTCTTTCCTCACACCACAGGCAGCCTTTCCGGGAAAGGGCCAGAGAACACATATTTTAAGCTTTGCTCAACTCTACCCCTGCAGCATGAAAGCGGACACAAACAACAATAAAGCAGGCTGCTGCCTGGATTTAGCACATGGACCATAGGTTCCCAGTCCCTGTTCAAGAAGAAATTTAAAAAGCTAATCTGCGTCCGAGCCTCAGTTTCCACATTTATAAAACTGGATAATCTAGTGGCTGCCTACCTCCTTGGATGGCAGTGAGGATTTAATGTGGTTAAGGGCTGGGGATTTATCTCAGCAGCATAAGTGCCTGCCTTGCAAGTGCACAGTTGTGAGTTCGATCCTCAGTACCGATAAAAAAAAAAAAAAAGATTTAATGTGGTAAAGTATATAAAATGACAAAGCAAGTCCATGGTATACCAAAGAGCTTACCAAATGGCTGGTAATTAGTGGTACCTTGTTTAACAAACAAAAATTCACTTACAGTGCCCAACATCCTATGAAATAAGTATCACCACCAAAGTTCACTTCAATTAACTCGTCAACCTCATAACATTGTACAAAATAGATATCATCACCCTGTTTACAGATGAGGAAAATGAGCCCAAAGAGGTTAAATAATTAGGTCAGGGCAGTCTGACTCCAGGCCCATCCTCTTAATTATTTCATTGTTTGATTGTTTTATTTGTTTTGAGACAGATCTTACTAGGTACCCAGGCTAGTCTTGAACTCATGGCAACCCTGCCTCAAACTCCTGAGTGCTGGGATCACAGATGCACGCTACCAGGCCTGGCTCATTTCATCCCGTTGGTTCTTTTCATTGATTTACTCTTTTCTCTATTTTATTTATTTAGTTATTATTATTATTTTTTGGTACCGGGGATCAAACTCACGACTGCGCCCTTGCAAAGCACGTGTGTTTATTTCCCCAGCCCTTTTGCTTTGTTTTAATGGGGATCAGCCCAAGGCCTCATGAATGCTAGGCAGGCACTCTACCACTGAGCTACATCCTTAGCCAGGGCTCTCTCTTAATTCTTTTAGTTCTTGAGGTAGCTATTTTTTCAAATTTTTATTTATTTATCTTTTGGAGACAGGATTTCACTATACAGTTCAGGCTGGCCTTGAACTTACTTTGAAGCCTAGGCTGGCCCCAAACTTGCAGCAGTCCTCCTGCCTCAGCCTCCCAAATGCTGGAATTACAGGGGTACACCACTGTGCCCAGCTGAGATAGCTATTATTGTCCCTGTTTTTTTTTTTGTTTTTTTTTTTTGCATATTGGGAAAGTGGGACACATAAGAGGAAGTATATGGCCTGAGTAAGTAAACACAGACTCTGCTGGCCACAGGATGCCAAGCTGACTTTCTGGCCAAGATGTCAGCGTGCATCCTCCTGCCCCCTCCCCTCCCTGTCTCCAACTGTGATTTCTTTGGATCCCTGCCTGGCTTGGAGACGCTGCATTAGGCCATCTCCCCTCCTCACTGCTGTGACTACCCCCAATGCCTACCCTAGCTGCACCTCGGGAAGCCATGCCTTCTTCCTCGGCCTGAGCCATGAGCACTGCAGCTCATGTGCCTATGTTTGTCATCAGGGGTGTGCCTGGGACACGTGATACAAGTCCCAGTGGGAAGATGGGAAGGGGGTGCGCAAGAGGTGAGAAGGTCAGATGTCAAGCCAACCTAGAAGACCATGATGACATCTGTTTTCAGAATGCAGCTGGACAGAGCAGTCCCTCTGGGGCCTGGACAGTTACCAAATAGAGAAAAGGGAAATACAAGGGCTGGGGCTTGTTGAGTTCAGCAGCCTGGGCAGAACTGTTAACTGACTTTCTGTGGTTTTTCTATCTAGTCTTTGTGTTCTCTTTTTCTTCTCCATTTCCTCCTTGAGGATCAGTTCTCTTTTTCTGGGGCAGGAACCAGCTACCTGTACCCTGAAAGTCTTTCCAGGTTTGAAACACAGATACTAAGGTTTCTCATAAGGCGCTGCTTCCCCAAAGTCCCAGGGTCATTTGCACCCCGTAGCTGGCCCTCTCCATCTTGCTTGGATACTGCCCTTGAGCGGCTTATTCTTCCCTTCTGGTTTCCTGCTCCTTTTCTTGTGTTTCTTTCTGGTTCCCAGGCCACTTTCTTCTGCTCATCGACACTGACTCATGGGGGGTCTCTCTGCAGTCCTTTGAGTTTTGTGACTGGCTATGCTTCATCTCACTCAAATTGTTGGGCGTCTGTAGCGGTGCTTTCTAAGTGTTTGTGTTTCGTAAGCCAGAAATAATATTTCAAGGTAACCACGCGGGGGGGGGGGGGGATCAGAGGCAGGGATTTTCCCTCTTGAAATAACAGTGGGCTACCATCTTCAGCCCAGGCTTCTCTCTTTTTTGCAGGGCCTTCCTACATTTACAAGAAAGAGCCAACATATTCCAATTATTGAGCGTTTCCAAGATGTCTTAATACTCCGTCTCTGGATTCTCAGTGTAACACAGGCTTTGGTCTAGCAAGCATTGTCAGCCGGCAGCCTGGAGTCCTGAGGACATCACAGCCCTCTGCCCTCCTCCTGTCTTCTGGCATGCATCTAGATCCAAGTTTAGAAACTCTTCCCAACCAGGGCCAAATTCTGCTTCTTAATCTTCTTCATATGAGATCATGGCGCCCTCCTCTACTCAGGGTTCAAGTCAAACGTCCTTTACTCTCCTTTCCTTACGTCGTGTGCTAGCAGATCCTAGTATCTAACGTAACAGACATTCCACACCTGTACCCCCATCTCTTTCAGCACCAAAGTCCTCCAGGTTGTTTTCTTATTTTACCTGGACACTTGCCTCATCTCTCTGCCTCAACACTTTCTCTACAGATCTAGGCTTTCTGTATCAACTAAGAAGGTGTTTTTGTGTTTTTCTCCCTAAGATAGGGTCTCTGTACCCCAGGCTGGCCTTGAACTCGCAGTGATCCTCCTGCCTCAACCTCCTGAGTGCTGGGATTATAGGTGTGCTTCACCATGCCTGCTTCTCCCAAAGTGCTCTTTTTGGTAGAAACCATAATGTTTCTCTTTCTTTTATTTATTTATTTATTTATTTATTTTTTTGGTGCTGGGGATCGAACTCACGACCTCATGTTTGCCAAGCAGGCACTTACGCCGCTGAGCTAAACCCCCAGTCAAAACCATAACATTTTTCTGCCATCTTCAGACTTTCTATTGACCCCTCCTCCCAATGCACACAAAGTTAAGCCTAGATTCTGGCTGTGAGCCTCAAAATACTCTGTAGGTGGTCTAGTCCCTGCCTAGAAGACTGCATCTTCTACCACTGTGTGGAGTACACCAAGATTGATCATGCCCAAGCTTCCCATTAATTCTGCCTCCTACCAGGGGCAGCTCACAGGCAGACTCCCAAAATTAGCTGCCTCATGATTTCCCTTTCCCATGACTTTTCTTTCCTTTCCTTTCCTTTCCTTTTTTTTCTCTCTCTCTCTCTCTCTCTCTTCCTTCCTTTCTTTTTTTCTTCCTTCCTTCCTTCCTTTCAACTGGGGATTAGACCCAGGGCCTTTACACTACATCCCCAACACATTTTTTGTAATTTCAGAAAGAGTCTCACTAAATAGCGCAAGCTGGTCCTGAATCCACAGTCCTCTCGCCTAACCACCCAGAGTAGCAGGATTACAAGTGTATGCCAACATGACCAGCTTGTTCGCTTCACTTTTTATTGCCTGTGTCTCCCAGTAAACAGCAGACTTCCACAGATGCCGCAGGGCTCTGGGCAAGAGTCTGCCCAGCATCCTGCCCATGGGATGCACGTAGAACACATTGCATAAACACTTGATGCATTCAAGAACAATTATTCTCATGTGCAGGAGAGTCAATGGAGGGGTAGGCTGTGTGGCCCTGGCCTAATTTCCTGCTGAGCCTCTAAGCTCTCTCTGTTCCCTGCTGGAACCATCCAGGCCCTTGCATTTATCTGGGGCTATCTGGAGTTGGTTTGTAGCCAGGAATGTGGCACTTTCCTAAGCCCCAAGAGGCCTGGGCGATCCTGGAGGTCGTGGGAGGCGGGTGCCTCCTTGGGATCTCAGCTGGCTCTGCAGAAGCAGGGCCTTCTTGCCCAACCCATCCTCAAATTCCTTCACTTCCCCTTCCATCAAGGTTGCCTGCATGGGGCCATGTGGGAGCCTTCTTGGGGACACTGTCTCTGAAACCGATGTGTTTCTCGGTGTGGGAGAGGTTGCTGGCAGCCCGAGCTCTTCTTTCTCAGTGCCCTGTAGGAGGAAACTTCAGACCTGAGGACAGAAGTCTAGTTCCCAATCCTTGTGCACAGTGGAAGCTTTTCATATTGTTTCATTTTTGGAAACAGGGTCTTACTATGTAGCCCAGACATTGGGGGATCCTTTTGTCTCAGCTCCAAGGTGGTGAGATTATAGCCATGGACTACCATGCTTGGGAAATTTGATATATTCAAAAATTCTACATAAACTGAGCATAGTGGCACATGCCTATAATTCTAGCACTCTGGACACTAAGACAAGAGGATTGCTGGAAGGTTGAGGCCAGCTTGGGCTACCCAGTGAGTTCAAGGCCAGCCTGAACTACATAGTAAAATCCTGACTCAAAAAGATGAAAAAAGAAAAAAAAAAAAAAAAAGAAATTCTGCAATAAAACCTAAAGCAAAAGCAGCAACCTATAAAACTGAATGTGGTGGCACATAACTGTAATCCTAGTACTTGGCAAGGCTGAAGGATCATGAGTTTGAGGCCAATCTGGGCAATTTAATGACTTACTGAGACCCTGTCTCTAACTAAAAAGTAAAAAATGGCTGCAGATATAGTTCAGTGTGAAGGTTTTGGTTTCAATTCCCAGGACCAAAAAACAACCTGAATTGTGGTAGTGGTTGTAAAACTATAAATTCCCTAAAAACCACTGAATTATATTACATATATTTGGTACTTTGAGATAGGATCTCACTATGTAGTCCTGCTGTCCTGGAACTCACTGTATAGCCCAGCTGGCCTCAACCTCAAGGAGATCCTCCTGTCTCAGTCTCCTGAGTGCCGGGACCACAGGTGTGTGTCACCACACTCAGTTTGAGTTGTATATTTTTAAACAACTGAATCTCAGAGTAGGTAAGTCATATCCCAATAACGCTGTTCTGAAGTTTCCTCCAGGTAGGATTGATACCTCTGGGTGTGCTAGGAACCGAGACCCCATCTCAGTTGGGTGTCCTCTTCATCTTGGTCTCTTGGTCAGATTTCCTCTCATCTCAGACTTTCAGGAAGCTGCCAGCAGTCACTGTCTTCTTTTTGGAGAAGTCTGAAATTTAATTCTGCAGACTCAGCTCCTACAGCTGTAAACACCTTGGCTCTCAGCCATTCTGGTTGAAATAGAAAAATGAGCATTGCAGGTTTCTGCCTCTCCCTGTCCCACTGCTCCGTGAATTTCTTAAGAAGACAGAGTCTGCCTCATTTACTGCTTGTTACTGAAACTCGAGGAAGGACAGGTCTCAACACCTATGGGGTGTAGGCCTGGCCAAGTGATAAATGCAGGAGACGTGATCCAACTTCAGAGCGGGGTCAGCAAGACCAAGGAGGCATCCAATACTTCTCCTCTATTCTTGGCCTAAGCAGCTTTTCATCTGGTCCCACAATGGCCACAGAGCCACTCTCTGTGGGAAGCGCACTTTGGGGCAGAAGCCTCCTTTCCACAGCTTTCCTGGAAATTTTCCCTGGAAACTGATTTGGTTTCAGAGAAGGGTCCTGAACAGTGAAGGGTCCTCCACCCCGAATTTGCCAGGACCTCTGAGCCACTCTTGCTGTAGTGGCAGAGACCTGGGAGGTTAAGATATTTAGCAACCGGAATGTGAAAGGCTGTTAAAGGGCATTTTTAACTGATGCAGGAGTTGTACACTTACAGGGTACCATGTGATACTTCAGTACATGTGCACAGTATGTAGTAATTAGACCAGGTAATTGGTGTATCTGTCATAGCAAATATTTATCATTTGTGTTGAGCACATCCAAAATCTTCTCTCCTTGGGTATGTGTATTAGTTCTACTTTAACATGAAGGTTGGGTTTTGTCCGGAGTTGCAACCGGAGTTCTCTGAGGCCTGACTCCTAGCCAGGAATTGCTACATAATTTGGGGGCCTTAGTGTCAAATGTGGCACTTCCGTTAACAAATTACTAAAGTCTTTTTGTTTGTTTGTTTGTTTGTTTGTTTGTTTTTTGGTCTTTTTGAGACAGGTTCTCGCTGCGCAGTTCAGGCTGGCCTTGAGCTCACTGTGTAGCCCAGGCTGGTCTCGAACTTGCAACAATCCTCCTGCCTCAGCCTCCCGAGTTCTGGGATTACAGGTATGAGCCACCATGCCCGGCAAAAAATTACTAAGGTTTTTTAAGGATGGTGATGCGTCAGGAGTGTAGCTGGAAGTAGAGTGCTTGCCTAGCTTGTGTGGTGTTTGATCTCTAGTACTAGGGCAAACAAACAAACAAACCCAACAGTGACAGAACAGAAGGCAAACACAGGGCTTTCTAATGAGAAGAAACTAGCCCCAGGGCCAGTTGGAGAAGCCCTGCTTATCCCAGTCACCTCTCCCAGAACTGGGGTCTAGTGGTGGCTTTTTTTTTTTTTTTTTTTTTTTTTTTGGTGCCAGGGATCGAACTCACAACTACACACTTGCCTTGCAAGCGCTTATGCCACTGAGCTAAATCCCCAGTCCCTAGAGGTGGCTTTTGAATCCAAAGTCACTGGAATATTTAAAAGCCCCATCTCTGCCTGGGGATTCAGCTCAGCGGCATAAGCACCTGCCTTGTAAGCAGGCAGTCGTGAGTTCGATCCCTGGTACCGGTAAAAAAAAAAGAAAGACAAAAAAAAAAAAAAAAAAAAAAAAAAAGCCCCATCTCTGCTCTGTGGGTCACCCCCATCTTGAGAGCAGAGGACTCCAGGCTGAAGGAAGAGACTCATCAGGGCAGGCAGCCATGCTTTCCATGGCATCCCAGAGGGACCCCACCTTAGGGTTCTCACCACAGAAACCAGAGCCTGGGACAGAAACGGGGGTGCCTGAAAAAAAATTCCCCAGGCCTCAGCTCAGTGTGGGCTGTCTGTGCTCAGGAAATATGGGCTAGTCAGGGGCTACAGGGATGAGCAAAGTCCAGCCCCTGACCCTAAGCAGCCCATAGCCTAATGGATACACTATGATCACAGACCACTGTGGGAAGTGGGAACCTGATGCAGTCTGGGGCGGGAGGGAGTTCAGGGAAGGCAGCCTGGGAGAGGCCACGTCTAGGCTAAGACTCCAAGGCTGAATTAGGCAAAGAAAGGTAGAAGTCACGACACACAGCAGATGCAAAGGTCCCAGGGCCAAGCACTTTTGACACATTAGGGAAATTACAAGTAGCTCAAGATGGCTGGGAGCAGTCAAAAAAAGAGATGGTTTGTGTGTCTAGACTGTGATTAATAAATGGATGCAGGTAAAGTACTTGGCACAATCTGTTGTGAATGGGTCTGTCATGCTAGCTCATTATAATCATGGTCTCGCAAGCCAATTTAAGGGTTTGGGACTTTATTTCAAAGTCAATGTGGAGACATTCAAGGGTTTTAAGCGCAAGGTCACTTGGTCAGGTTTGCAATAGGACCAGAGTTACAAGAGATTCCTGAGGCTGCAGCAGATTATAGACTAGAAGAGAAGCATAGCTGGAAGGCCAGTAGGCTAGTTTGGAGATGACGTCTGTGAGGTTCAAATATCCCTCAACAAACACATCAGTGTTCATTCTTAGTGTATGTCACCTCTCCTACGCAGCCTTCCCTGACCACACTTTCACTTCAGCAATGACACTGTGCTCACTACAGCTGCATGTAACATCCACGAGTTGCAAGTGTGTTGTTCAGCAAAAGAAACCACAAAGGGCTGGGCAGAGTGGTGCTTTCCCATAATTCCAGCACTCTGGGCGGCTGAGACAGGATCAAAGGTTCAAGCTCAGGTTGGGCAATTTAGCAATTTAGCAAGACCCCGTGTTAAAAGAAAAGGTCTGCAGACATAGCTTAGTGCAAAGGCACTTAAATCCCCAATTTTTTTTTTTTTTTTTCTTTTTCCTTTTTATCGGTACTGGGGATCGAACTCACGACTGCCTGCTTGCAAGGCAAGCGCTTATGCCGCTGAGCTAAATCTCCAGACCCCAATCCCTAGTATTGAAAAACAAAAAACTACAACACATGACACAAAGTAGCATCATATGATTTTATTTATGTAAAGTTTAAGGAACAGGACCCAATGTGGTGGTGCGAGTCTGTAATCCTAGCACTCTGAGAGGCAAAGGCAGAAGGATCACAAATTTTTTTTATCAGTACCTGGGATCAAACTCACGACCTCACACTTGCAAGGCAGACGCTAAATCCCCAGCCCCAGAAGGGCCACAAATTTGAGCTCAGCCTCGGCAACTAAGACTTAGCAAGAGCCTGTCTCAAATTACAAAAGGGCAGGAAATGTAGCTCAGTGTAAAGGCCTCGAATTCAAACCCTAGTACCAATAAAATAATAATAGACTATAATGTTTATTTCTTTTTTCTTTTTTTTTTTTTTGTCTTTTTCGTTTTTACTGGTACCAGGGATCGAACTCACGACTGCCTGCTTGCAAGGCAGGCACTTATGCCGCTGAGCTAAATCCCCAGCCCCTAGACTATAATGTTTAAGTATATTCAAATAGTACAACTATAAAAGCCTGAAGTGACTATCACAGTGGTCATAACAGCAATTATCCTCTAGGGGGCTTCTGTTTACTTAGTGCATGAGAGATACTAACCAAAATGTTCATTTGTGATGTCATTAACACTTATATTTGGGGTACACATGCTCTTCTCTTTTTTCACTATGGCATCCAATACGGTCTTCAACACCTGGGTACAAGTAATCCTCCAGCTTTACCATCCCCAGTAGCTGGGACCACACACAGGAGCCACCCTGCCCATATCACATACTTTTCCCCCTCCATCCCTCCTATGCTTCCTTCCCACCTGCCTGCCTGCCGTGCTGCAGACTGAACCTGAGGCCTTTCACATGCTAGGCAAGCACTGAGCTTCATTCCTAGCCCACACATGCTGTTGATTTTCCCTGCATGGGGGTTTAACCTTGGGCCTCTGTACTGTGCTATATTCTTGGCCTATTTTGCACTTATAAAATTTTGAGACAGGGTATTGCTAAATTGCCCAGGCTGAGTTTGAACTTGCAATCCTCAAGCCTCAGCCTCCCTGAGTGCTGGGGATTATAGGTGTGCACTCCATGCCCAGGCATCATGTGGTATTAACAGGTTTTAAAAAGTATGAGTTTTCTCTAGGGTAGTTGAGGATGGAGGGAAGAGATTGATTTTGGCTCTGTGGAAAGTGAGTTAGGAGGTAAGGAACACATGAGGGACAAAGTCTGGAAAACAGATAAGGAGGTGAAAAGCAGTGCTGAACCCTGGTTAGGGAAACCCGTTAAGATGGAAGTAGGAATGTACAGGCTGCTGTCTGAAGTCAGATAAATCACCTCTGGGGTCCAGATTCCTTTCTGCACAAGACCAAAAAGTGAGGTTTAATGGAACCAGTCTTGGGTGCTGATACAGGGAAATCTGAATTTACAATCTGTTGTTACTTCAAGGGTATGTGAGCTTGAAAAATGTCACCTCTCCTACCCTAGGTTTTTTTGAGACAGGATCTGGCTATGTAGTACAGGCTGGTATTGAACTTGTGACAATCTTCCTGAGTCTTGGGATAACAGCCATGTGTAATCATGCCCTGCTTTTTTTTTTAACAGAAAGAATATTTAAGATTTATTGGGAAAAAGAAAACTACCAGCTGCCCTATGCATGGGGCAAGTACTGTACTTGCTTCATATGTGAAAAGGAGATGAGGGTCAAGACAAATGAAAGGCAGAGTTAGCAGAAGTTCAGTGTGCCTAGGCCAGGCCTGGTAGCGCTCCTGTAATAGCAACACTCGGGAGGCTGAGGCAGGACCACCATTGCAAGTTCGAGACCAGCCTGGCCTACAAAGTGAGCTCAAGGTCAGACTGCATAGTGAGACCCTGTCTCAAAGAGGCCAAAAAAAAAAAAAATAAATAAAAGTTCAGTGTGGCTAACACAGAAAGTGAGCTGCTGAGCACAACTTAATCACTGATACACACTCATTATAGGTGTTGTGCCAATTTAAGATGAGTGTTAAGTTTATAGCATTACTGCAGAGGACGATTACTTTTCTAGTTTTTTTTTTGTGGTACCAGGGATCAAACTCAGGACTCACACTTGCCAAGCAGGTGCATGTGCCGCTGCGCTAAATCTCTAGCTCCACTTTTCTAGTTTAAAGATACTATACTTTTATTTCTATGTCCTTGGGAGTTGCCTACTTTGGAGGCAGAGGATTTAGGGAGAAAAGCAAGACAAATTTGGAAAGCTTCCTAATAGTATACCGTTTTTAAAAAATTAATTTTGATACTTGGTCTCACTTTGCAGTTCAGTCTGGCTTTGAACTCTTTTTGTAGCCTAGGCTGGCCTGAAACTCACTGCAGCCCTCCTGCCTCAGCCTCCTTGACACATTTGTTATATAAGATAATCACATTCATCATAGAGAACGTGTACCTCCCTGTTTTTTCACATGCAGATCTGAGGGAGTAATTTTGATTCCCTGATAAAAAAGCATAGACATTTTGGGACGTTTGTTGTCTTTGTTATCACTTAACAATGAATGAGAAAACACTTTGAAAACATAAAAGAACAGATGTCAATCACTGCCTGGTTTCTACATTGCAGTGTAAGAGACTAAGTTGGGGGGCTTTTAAATCTGCGTGCTGTGTAAATTTTGGCAACCGTATACTTCAATGACCAAATCAAGGCACTTTTGAGAAAAGAGACAATATTACTAATTACACCAGAACACAAGCATAAACTAAGACTTCTTGCTGTGGCAAGTGGTCCTCCGAGGGAGGCCTGAGGCAGGGCCCATTTTGGTTTCCTCCAGGAAGCTCTTGAGGGCAGGAACCTCTGAGCGTGCCGACCTCGACTTATAGCTATCAACACAGGCCCCAGAAGATCGCAGCTGACATTTATTAAGCACAAAGTGTTCCCAGTCTGTGCTAAACACGTGCATCACCCTAGATGACTCTGGCCGAGCCCTCTGGACCCCGCCTAAGTCGCACATCTAGGATGGGGCAGGGGTCTCAAGGGCAGCAGAGCGACTTTGATCGCGTATGTCTTTCCAGCTTTCCCCCACGCAAGCCGCAGGCAGACGGAGTCTAAAGCTCCAACCCCCCACCCCCCTGAGCCCTCTGGATCCCCAAGACAAGCGCCGCTGTGCCAGCAGGTGGCAAACCTGTTCCCTTCCAAAGCGACCCAGGGCCGCGGGCTCCGAGGCCGGGGGTGGGGTGGGGTCACCGCTGAGAAGCGCGCCGCCGCCCGAAGCCGGCCGCGGGCCCCCGGCCCCCCTCCCTCCCTAGGCAACACTGGGCAGCGGCGCTGGATCCTCGCGACACTTTCCGCAGTTGTTTCTGCGGCGCCGCGGGTGACCCGAGACAGACGCTGTGTCACCGAGCACCGAGGCTCCTGCGCTCACGCAGCCAGGCGACGGTTGGGGAGCCCCTCCGACTCAGTTCAGAGCTTTCCAACTACACCCTCAGCCTCGGCCGGGTCCTCGCCTCTATTCAGCAGCACTTGCCACACACGCCCAGAGAGGGTAAGAGCCCGGCTGCAAGTGGCAGAGCCGGGCGGAGACTAGGACCCAGGGCCCCACTGCGTCCCGCGCCGACGTCCCCGAGGCTCCGCCCCCAGGCCGGCGGCTGAACGCCATTCCCCAGCAGATCCCAAAGCATCCTCGCTCCCCATGTTTGCCCAAATAGACCCTTTGGGTATGCTCAAGGGGGATACTGAAGCCAGGGCTGTTTCTAAATTATCTTTTCCTTATTCTACACCTCAGGGAGAGCAAATGTTTCCCTCCTCTCTGAGCTGCACGGGACAGCGGGGAAGGACGGGGGAAAGGGGAGGGGGCCGAAACCACTGTCTGAAGAGCCGGCAGACTCTGCCACACTCAAGATGGCGCCGACACCGCGGCGAGGTCCCTCAGAGGCGGAACCAGCGCATGCGCAGCGCGGAGTCCCGGGCCGGGACACAAGATGGCGGCAGCGGCACTGGGGAGGGCGAGGCGGAGGCGGCAAAACGGGTGGTCGAGCAGAACTTGTAGCCGCATCCCCTCGAGTCCGCTCCGGGCAGGTAAGAGCTCCAGGAAGCCATGGTCTCGCCTCGAGCCGTGTCAGGGTCCGGGAGTCTGACGGCGGGCAGTGGTGGCCCCTCCGGCGCTTTCCACTCGAGGCTGTCGCTGGCCCGGTCTCTTTCGCCGCCGCCATCTTAGGCCCGCGGGTGGGCAGCTGGGCCGGTGGCCGGGGTGGATGAGGTGGGCCCGGAGAGCGCGGGCGGAGCGGCCTCCAGGGTCCCTCCGCTGCTGCCGCTGCCACCGCCTTTGTGTCGGGCTCCGACTCTGAGTCGCCTCAGCCCGGAGGCGGGAGCGCGCGGCAGGGCGGGGGGCGGAGCCCGGGAGATGGGCTGGCGCGCGCGCGCCGAGCAGCCCGCCCCCTCTGGGGTTGGGGTAGGGGAAGGTGCACGCGCACTGGGAATCCACCTTCGCGCGCCCTCGCGCCTGAGCCGGCCTCGAGCCCTGGGACTCCGCCCTCCTGGCCCAAAGAATTCTGATTGGTACAGTACTGAGATGCTCCCGCCCCATCTTCCAATGCGGGGATCCGCTGCTTTTTTCTGGTGGGTTGCTCGGATTGTGCAGGTACAGATGCTTGGCCTTAGGCTGCCTGCGCTGTTTCAGCTGCGGGTTGCGTGGGTTGTGGAAGCCACAGGCTAAATAAAAATAAGAGCAGCCACCTCCTATTGAGAGTGTGCTGGGGATCGAATGCAGGGCCTCACGAATGCTAGGCAAGCTTTTCACCCTGAGCTGCACAATAGCCACTTCCCCAAGACGAATTTATTTTTTTTCAGTTTTTTTCTTTTTTTATCGGTACCGGGGATCAAACTCTAAATCCCCAGCCCCTCCCACGACGAATTTAAATTGGTAAAATTTTCAAGCGGTGCAGAGTGAAAAAAAGTCATCTCCAAAGCTTACCTTTGAGTGTGTTTTAAAATTTACAAATTCTTTTGTACCGCCCCTCCCCATTTCTGGCTTCTAAGATGTGGAGTATGTGAATCTTGTTTTTTGTTTTGTTTGCTTTGAGCAAGCTGCTTGATGATTCTGATGCACAACCAGTTTTGGAAACAGAGTACTGCAGTGTCCCCATTTGGCCTCACACTAAAACTACGTCACTTTTGAGTCTTCTACAAAAAGTACATCTGTCTTGTGCATCAATATCACAGGACGTTTCTAAGGAAAAATGTTTTTCAATAAAGGTGAACAAGATGTGTAATGTGTTTGCATGTTATTTTTCTCAAGACATTAAGAAGTGTCTCTTTCACTTAGTGTGGGTGGCTTGGGATGGTGCCCCTCATATCTACAATGTGTATTTGTTTACTTTTCTTTAGGCTAAGGATACTTTGGTTGGTGGGACCAGCTGCATAATTTATGGAACCTGATGTGTAAAATGAAAATATAGAACCATTTGTTTAAAAATTACCCATTTGAACCCAGACGTGGTGGCTCATGCCTGTAATCCCAGTACTTGGGAGGCTGAGGCAGGAGCATCCTTGGGAGTTCAAAACCAGCCTAGGCTACAAAGTGAGCTCAAGGCCAGCCTGAACTGCACAGCGAGACCCTGTCTCAAAAAGACAAAAAAAAGACAAAAATTACCCATTTGGAGGACCCCTCCTGTCTCTCAGGAGCATTCATCTTTCCTATTTACCATTCCTATTCCTCAATAAATTTTCTTGCTCTTAAAAAAAAGTTACTAAAAGCTGAGTATGATGGCATGAACCTGTACTCTCAGCTATTCAGGAAGCTGAGGCAAGAAAATGGCTTGATCCCAGGAGTTGAAGAGCAGCCTGTACAACTTAGCAATACCCTGTCTCAAGTGAAGGAATGAATGAATGAAAGTTCTATGCCAGATGTGCAGCTCAATGGTAGAGCACTTGCCTAGCATGTTCAAGGCCCTGGCATTGCTCCCCAGTATCAACAAGAATCAAAAACAAAATTATGATAATGACATCAAAGCATTAAATCAAGCTCTGGGCCACTCTGGTACAGAAGCCCTATCCAGCCATGCAGGAAATGCCCATGAAGGTGAACCTGTAGTTTAGAAGGCTTGAGAAATCCTGTTTTTATCCCCGGAATTTCCAGATTCCCCCCTCCCCGCCCTCCAACCCTGCCCTGGATGATTCTAACATGCTCTGTGTCCTTGCCCCTCTATCTGTGCAGCATTCACAGGATCAGTGACTCTTTTCTTCTGTTTGCTCTCCAGCTGCTGATTCAAGAAGTCCTCTGGGCCCCTGTCCACTCCACTGCTGACCAGCCCACTCACTTGTGCTGAGCCTTTCTGAAGGCCTGCCCCTGACCTCTGTTGGACCCTGAGAAGTGGGAGTCAGTTCGGCTGGAGAAGAAAACCCTCTCATGCTAACCTTGCAGACCCCAGTGGGTGAGAGAAAGGGAGACTTCATTCAGCCTTAAAACCTATGAGCTAAACCTGCAAGGAAGGAATAGTTCCAGATTTCATTGTTATCAAAGCCCTTTTTGATGTACATATGTCCTGTTGGCCCTGTGTTTTTTATCTGCCAGACTGTACCAATGAAGTAACTTGATTTTTCCCTTTCCAAATGAACAAAGACATTTATGACTGAGTGTACAATAAAATCAATGTCCTGATGATTCATATGATGTTAACAGCCAATCAGAGCTCCTGATCAGCATGAGCTAATCAGTGTGGCTCCAATGGATTGGTGCAATTTCAGCATGCAAAGATATTGTTTAAATTTGTGTTTGTGTTATTGTGGGTAAAAGTTTGGTTTCTTGTGGGTGTTACTATATATTGAAAACAATTTTAGCATCGCTAATCTCATCACTTGACACCCCAGGAGTCTAACAGACCTGGGTGGGAACCACTCCGGCCATTGAGGATTCTACTGGGTGTGCTTTAGGTGAGGGTAATGAGTATAACCCTAAAGGAGCTGGCCTCCTTGCTGATAGTGAGTTTTCACATGAGGATTCCGAAGTACTGAATTTGGTAGTCCTCTCTTTCATTGGTTCTTTTAGCACAATAGTTTCCTGCCTATAATGTAAAAAAGAGACACCATGCCCCTTGGCCAGCTGTGCTTTGCTTCAGTTAGATTTTACTAGATGAAAACAATAAACTCCTATTTTCCCCAAGAGAAAGAAATTACTACTTACAGGAATGGCTTCTTGACAGCAGACCCTGTTCTGTCTTGGTTGCTGCTTTTCATGCTTGTAAATGTTTGTAGAATTAGTGGAGCTCATCTTGGGACCAGGTACCATGCTGAACTCTGGAGAGATGCATTGGAACCAGTTCCTATCCTGCAAATGCTGACTAATGAGGCAAACCCAGTTGATAGACCAAACCATCTGAGTACTATAGCGGTGGTGTTCGTGGCACAGAAGAGGAGCCCTGTTTAGTGGCAGGGAGGTAGAGAGAGGTGGCAGTCCAGGAGGACTACCTGGGGGATGTGAGCCCATGGTCAAGCCAAGCAGAGAATTGGGGAACGGTATTTTAGGCAGAAGGATCAGTGGGAAGAGATGCTCATCGTAAGAGTTGAGGGGATTGCATGGAAGATCTAAGGCTCCCTTCTGCGGCATTGTGCTAGCCCTCAGGAGAGGTTAGGATTGAATATCACCTGGGTGGTCCCCAAGGTCCTCTGTTGTAATTAGTGGATGAGGTGGAGCTGACAGTCTTAACATTTTCTGTAGCAGGTCCTGTGAGGGTGCTGAGATGGCCAATGAGAATCACGGCAGTCCCCGGGAGGAAGCATCCTTGCTGAGTCACTCTCCAGGCACCTCCAATCAGAGCCAGCCCTGTTCTCCAAAGCCAGTCCGCCTGGTACAGGATCTCCCAGGTACTAGGGGGGGCCGTGGTGGGCGGTGGGTGATGGGTAGGAAGGATACTCTGAGAGCACTCATGACCTTCTCTGGGTTCCATGCTTATTTGCAGAGGAGCTTGTGCACGCAGGCTGGGAGAAGTGCTGGAGCCGGAGGGAAAATCGTCCCTACTACTTCAACCGATTCACCAATCAGTCCCTGTGGGAGATGCCTGTGCTGGGGCAGCATGATGTGATTGTGAGTGCCAGCCTACGGCGGGTCTCAGAGCTGCCTCTGGCACCTGAGGTGTCTCCAAACGTACCACGTGCAGCTGTTCTGTGCCTAGTTCTGTGCTGATGCCAGCAGTTACAGTATCGAGAGATAGGCGGTCCCTGCCCTCATGTAACTTTGGCTTGACAGAAAGCGACCAATAAATGAATGACTATCATAGTGCAGCATAATGAACTCATTCTATATGTTGGGCGCTGGGCCAGTGGGACACTACCCTCTTGGCATGCGCCAGTCTACTAGAGGGGAGGGATGTGAGGGTTACCCGTGTGGCACTTGTATGAAGAATAGTGTTAGAGGACATTAGCAATCCTGACCTGGTCTAGGGTAGGTTAGAGGACAGGAAGAACTTCTCTGAGAATCAGCGTTGAAAGTGAGCTTAGCTAGGAAGAGTGTAGGTACTGATGTTAGTTTGATGTGTAGCTTTTCAGTCCAGTCTCAGCTGGGGCCGCCTTTATTGGGTATAACCAAGCCAGGAGGCTCCCCCATTTTGCAGATGAAAAGGGGAAATGACTAGTCTGAGGCTTTGTGGCTGTCAGTAGGTAGAGCGTAATTTATATCTGGATGTGACCTCAAGGGCACTGCTCACTACCTGATGTACTCTTGAGGTTCCATTCTCGCAGCCTTACTCTTTTTTTTTTGTCTTTTTCGTTTTTATCGGTACCAGGGATCGAACTCATGACTGCCTGCTTGCAAGGCAGGCGCTTATGCCGCTGAGCTAAATCCCCAGCCCCTAGCAGCCTTACTCTTGATGATAAGCACTTCCTGAGTTTTTCCTTTATTCCCGAGGTGTTTGTTTATAATACCTGGGATTGAGTCAGACCTGTTGGGTAAACGCTTTCCTACTGAGCTGCGCCCCTCTCAGTCTTCTCTTAAGGAAAATAAACATGGCTGAGTGTCAGTCTTATCTGTATGCTAAGCATACATACCAAGTCATATAATAGCATGATCATTTTATTTTATTTTTGTCTTTTTCCTTTTTATCGGTACCGGGGATCAAACTCACGACTACCTGCTTGCAAGGCAGGTGCTTATGCCGCTGAGCTAAACCTCCAGCCCCCCCGACCATTTTATTTTTAAAAATTTTTAAATTTTTGGTCTGTTAAGATAGGGTCTTGCTATGTGGCTCAGGCTGGCCTTGAACTCATTATGTAGTTCAAGTTAACACTGAACTCTAAGGGATCCTGTTAGCCTCTCAAGTGCTGGGATTATGGGCATGTACCACTACTCCCAGCTAGTGTCACCATTTTAAAGGCAAAGGAATTAAGGGAAGCAGCTTACCCAAGGGCACACGGTTGTAAGTAGCAGGCAAGAGCGGGGTGGCATAAGGATTCCAAAGTCTCGGGGCTTCTAAGCCTCTGATCCTGGTTGCAACTCTGCTGGTCTCCCTCCAGTCGGACCCTTTGGGGCTGAATGCGACCCCACTGCCCCAAGACTCAAGCTTGGTGGAAACCCCCCTGGCTGAGAACAAGGCCAGAAAGAAGCAGCTCTCGGAAGAGCAGCCAAGTGGCAATGGTGTAAAGAAGCCCAAGGTGAGTGTCGGGGGTGGTGTGGACTGGCTGGTGAGCAGCCAGCTCAGGCAGCCAGGCAGCAGCCTCCCTGGTCAGGAGGGGCTCTGAATGCAGTTTACCAGATGTACACTGCTGAAGTGAGGTTGCTAAATCTGACCGATGCTTTCATGACTCTTTTGCTGTAGGTTGAAATTCCTGTGACACCCACAGGTCAGTCAGTGCCTAGTTCCCCCAGTGTCCCGGGAGCACCAACCCTGAAGATTTGGGGTGCATCCCCTGAAGATAAACAGCAGGCAGTTCTCCTCCGACCAACTGAGTGAGTTTCTGCTGACAGACTTGGTGGGCGGCCAGCCTGGAACTGGATTGTGGCAGGCACATCATGTTCATTGATCCTGTCTCTGCCCCAAGGGTATACTGGGACCTGGACATCCAGACCAATGCTGTCATCAAGTACCGCGGCCTTTCAGAGGTACTGCCCCCGCATCCAGAAGTGGAGCTGCTGCGCTCCCAGCTCATCCTGAAGCTGCGGCAGCACTACCGGGAGCTGTGCCAGCAGCGAGAAGGTAGCTGCCTCCTGGCCCTCAGCCCCTTTGGTTTCCAGCCATTCTTAGCACGAGCTGGGGCTTCGGCACATGGACTTGGGGATGGCTCGGAGGAGTTCAGTGGTGCAAATCACGTGCTGCGGAGCGAAAGTGACCTGTTGGAGTCTTGGCTCCATAAACCACTGACTGTGACTCTGGGCTCACTGCTTAACCCCTTTGCACTTTAATTCCCTGTCTATAAGACAGAAATAGGAACAGTGCTTAAAGGTGGCTGCAGCCATGCAGTATCAGTACTGTTCACATATTTGCAGAAGAGCATAAATATAAGTATTTATACCTTACAAGATTATTACAAGGAGTGAAATGGCCAAATACTCAATAAACTACAGCTTTTAGTGTGTATAGTTAGTATATAAAGCTGTTTGATCTTGCTGAAATAGACATCTCTGTCGTCTTTTTAACCCTGTTATATTTTCTACTAGTCTTGGTAAAACTAGTGATTGTCAGAATACACTTTAGGAAGTAAAGTCTGGAAAATAAGCTGCAGAAGCCAGGCGTGGTGGCACACTCTTGGAGTCCCAGCCCTCTGGGAGACTGAGGCAGGAAGATTGCAAGTTTGAACCCAGCATGGGCAACAACTAAAATTATTTCAAAATAAAATATAAAAAGAGGCTGGGGATGTAAGCCAAGTATGAAGGTTCTAGCCGCAATCCCCAGTGTTGCAAAAGAAAGCTTCTCAAGTATTGGGGGCAATGTTTTACTTACTGTTGGCATGGTGCCTTCTATGTGCCAGGCCCAGAGTGGACCCTGTTGACCAAATCCAGACCCTCAGCATTTCTCTTGTCTTGTAGGCATTGAGCCTCCTCGGGAATCTTTCAACCGCTGGATGCTAGAGCGCAAGGTGGTGGACAAAGGGTCTGACCCCTTGTTGCCTAGCAACTGTGAACCAATTGTGTCGCCTTCCATGTTTCGTGAAATCATGAATGACATTCCCATCAGGTACAGCTCTAAGGCTTGGTGGGGTGGTCTCTGTGCCCAGTTAAATATAGAAGATCTCCAACTCTGTGCACTCTGTCACCTAGATTATCCCGAATCAAGTTCCGGGAAGAAGCCAAGCGCCTGCTTTTTAAATATGCAGAGGCTGCCAGACGGCTCATCGAGTCCAGGTTTGGCTCTCTCTGCCCCACATAAGACTGATCCACGGGGGGAGATTGTAGGCCTGCTCTCCTTACCCACTCAGCACTGTATCTGTGCCCCCAGATACAGAACTCAGGCTAAGTGCATGCCTAGGAGTTGACACCCAAGACACCAGTGAAGGGGAATGGGAAGAGGGTGGGGCAGACCCCTCAGTGGCTGGGTCCTGTGCACGAACGAGCCCTCTTTCCTTGCCTTTGACTGGCAGGAGTGCTTCCCCTGACAGCAGGAAGGTGGTCAAGTGGAACGTGGAAGATACCTTCAGCTGGCTTCGGAAGGACCACTCGGCCTCCAAGGAGGACTACATGGTAAGTGGGCTCTGGGGTGAGGCCAGTTGAAAGGCCTTGTGACCACTTTACCCAGGGATCCTGCTCTTTCTGGTCAGGTTCCCATAGCAGACCCTTCCTATCAATCCCTAGACTCCTGATTAGAGATGTTATGTGTCTAGGCTTCTGGCTTTCTCAGACATTTTTACTAATGTTTCTTAATGGACTCTTAGGTGTGGACACACACAAATAGCTCTTTTCAACTTAATGAATCTGCAGTGTTTCTTCTGAGTAGATTGTTGGTAACAGATTGACAAATTGCTTTTGTGTGTGTATTCACACTATTCAAAGATTACCATCAGGCTGGGTGTGATAAAATTCACCTGTAATCCCAGTAATCGGAAGGCTGATGTAGAAGCATCTCTGTGAGTTTGAGGCCAGCCTGGGCTATGTAGTTCAAGGCCAGCCTGAACTCCATCATGAGACTCTCTCACAAAACCAAAAAAAAAAAAAAAAACAGCTACCACCAGATTCTTGCTTTTAAACATGTCCAGAACAATTCTGTTTTCTGGTCAAAACCTATCACTTCTTAAGCCTCTCCACCAGCACTAGCAATGGGCTTTCTTTTCAGGACCATTTTTCACAAGAGACAAGGTTTCGTACTTCACGAATAGTAACTGTGTACTTGACACGTAGAGAGTGACAAAGGTAGGTGTACTCACTAGCCAGAGTGACTCACTTTCATTCTTTAGTTTCACAGATGTGATTCAGCAAAATTACAAATGCCTGCCGGCATCCCTGCCAGCAACTAAAAGCTTAGTTTCTATGTCTGTACCAGCTGAGCTCCCAGAGCTGTTCTATAGTCACTTTTCCCTGATAGGCTGCAAATGCTATAAGCCGGACTGTGCGTGGCTTGTCTGTTTTTCTAATAATTATCAGCGGATCTATCAGTGTAAGTCCAGCAAAAACTCCTGGCATTTATTGAATATACATGTATGCCAGGGGCCTGGTAAACCTTGAAAGAGAATGATTGCATTTAATATTTAAACTGTCTTGTTAGGTATTTTGTGTTCCCTGGCAGTTGAGGAATGAGATTCAAGAGAAGCCAAGGGAAGGGGCTGGGGATTTAGCTCAGCGGCATAAACGCCTGCTTTGCAAGCACGCAGTCATGAGTTCGATCCCTGGTACCAAAAAAAAAAAAAACAAAAAAAAAAAAACCAAGGGATTAGTCCAAGGGACACGGGTAGTAAGCAGCACAGCCAGTTTCAGAAGACCGATAAAATTCTAGAGCCCTGCAGTCACATGTCAGTCCTGCTGAGGCCCTTTGGCCTGTACAAGTGTTCTGATCAGGCCTTTTCTCTAGGACCGCCTGGAACATCTGCGAAGGCAGTGTGGCCCCCACGTCTCGGCTGCGGCCAAGGATTCTGTGGAAGGCATCTGCAGTAAGATCTACCACATCTCCCTGGAGTACGTCAAACGGATCCGAGAGAAGCACCTGGCCATCCTCAAGGAAAACAACATTCCAGGTAGGGGCAAGGTGGTGGGGAGCCAGCAGCGAAGCTGTCAACTCTGAATCCCGGGCCATGGCTGAAGGGACAAAGGGTGGCAGGCCGCAAGCTGGGGACTGACTTGGGGAACCAGTTTCTCCCAGTGGTGGTTGGGCAAACCTGCCGTGTCTTTTGGCTTGGGCAACTTGGCCTTCCTCCAGGGAACAGGAATAAGTGATGAGAAAGAGAAACAGTCAGAAGTTGGTGGAGAAAAACAGGCCAGTAATAAGTAGATGGACCTGAGTTTACATCCATTCTCTGGAAGACTCACTCTTTCCAGAATGAGGTATAATAGTACCTGACCATAAGTATTACGTGACTGTTAGTAAGTTACTCAAGTAAACTGTTTGGCCCCCAAAGATTCCCGCTGTAACTCTCATCATGAGAGTAGCACAGTTTTCATACTTCAGCTCCGCAGCAACACTCCTAGGCCTCAGCCTGCTTGTGCAGGCTCCACAGCATGGTGAATAAGATCGGCTTCCGTGTTGGGTGTACAAACACAGGCCGCTGTTTCTGCCATAACAGTTGCTCGGTGGTTCATTGTTTTTAATGACTCTTTGTTCTCTTTGTAAGGAATTGGTTCACACCAGTTTACTGATCTGTAGAGTGAGACTTCATCTGTATAAGGGACCTGGTACACAGTAGGTGCTGAGGCTGTCTGGGCCACTGGCCCCTCACTGCTGTCCCTGTCCACAGAGGAGGTGGAAGCCTCTGAGCCGGACTCCCGTCTGGTGTACTGCTACCCACTGCGGCTGGCTGTGCCCGCACCCCCCATGCCCAGTGTGGAGATGCACGTGGAGAATAACATGGTCTGCATCCGGTACAAGGGAGAAATGGTCAAAATCAGTCGAAACTACTTCAGCAAGCTGGTAAGAGCTACTGGGATGTGGGCCTAGAAGGTAGTGCAGGTTGTGGCCTGGTATTTTTCTTGTCTCAAGAGTCCAGAAGCAGGTGGCCAGTGACGAGGTGATGGAACATTCCTAAAGCCAGCACTTTGTCCTACAGTGGCTCCTGTACCGCTACAGCTGCATTGATGACTCGATCTTTGAGAAGTTCCTACCCCGGGTCTGGTGCCTTCTCCGACGGTACCAGGTACAGGCCTGGGGCAGCAGGCGGAGGGCTTTCCCGGAGGCGTAGGGACATTCAGCCTGATGCTGACTGTGGCCACTCCACAGATGATGTTTGGTGTGGGCCTCTATGAGGGGACTGGCCTTCAGGGATCACTGCCTGTGCACGTCTTCGAGGCCCTCCATCGACTCTTCGGCGTCACTTTCGAGTGTTTTGCCTCACCTCTTAACTGCTACTTCCGCCAGTACTGTTCTGCCTTCCCTGACACAGATGGCTACTTCGGATCTCGTGGGTAAGAGCCAGGGGCTGGTGGCCTCCCTCTTGCCCATGTATGGGAAGCTGTCTTCACAGCACAGGCTGTATGAGTCTGTTTCTTTCTGATGCTTTAATGGCTGTAGCTAGGCAGCCGTGGGGTAGTTGCCTCCACTGCTTGTCAGCCATGTAACCTTGGACATGTCACTTAACTTCTGGGAGCCTCAGCTTTTTTGGCCCTGAGGGTGGGCCTGTGCACCCCCTAATCTGGCCCATGGGCTTCTAAGCGAATTAGCTCAGGTTTGGAATAGGATGTGCAGGCACGGGGGAACAAAAAGTGTAGCCCATGCCTCTGGGAGCTCATACTCTGCTCGTGGGTAGTGGGGAAGATAAGCACTCTCCAGAAGGAAGGGGTGGCCAGGCTGCCAAGAGGCCCAGCGCTCAGCCGCTGGGGGAGTGTTGGTTGTGCTTGTGCTGTGTTGGCTGTAAGCTCAGAGATGAATTGAATTCCAGCTCCTCCAGCTTGGTGGACAAGGGCATCCAAGCCTGAGCCTCTGTCCTCATCCTTTCAGTGGACGTGACCATTCCTTGTCCCAGGACAGATTAAGCATAAATATTGGCCACTAGCCTCCATGGTCATCTTCTCCGCACAGCTGTTTAAGGGCAGAGTGGCATCCATTTCTGGTTGAGGGACTGGGTGCTGAAGGGACTCAGAATGCTTGCCTCTACCCTCAGGCCCTGCCTGAACTTTGCCCCAATGAGTGGTTCCTTTGAAGCCAACCCTCCATTCTGCGAGGAGCTCATGGATGCCATGGTCTCTCACTTTGAGGTGGGTGTGGGTTTCTCACTTTGATGGAAGAGGGGGTAGGGAGAATTGCCAGCTGTGAGGAGGGCAGCCCCAGATGTCCACCTTGTGCTTCCTCCACAGAAACTGCTGGAGAGCTCACTGGAGCCCCTGTCCTTCATTGTGTTCATCCCTGAGTGGCGGGAACCTCCCACACCTGCGCTCACCCGCATGGAGCAGAGCCGCTTCAAACGCCACCAGCTGGTCCTGCCTGCTTTTGAGCATGAGTACCGCAGTGGCTCCCAGCATGTCTGCAAGAAGTGGGTGCTTGGGGAGGGAAGGGAAGGGGAAGGGGGCGGGGCTGGCCAGGCCGGGCTGATCAGGCCAGGCCTAGGCCCCGCCCCAGCCCCATCTTGAGCAGCTGCCTTTGTCTGCAGGGAGGAAATGCACTACAAGGCTGTCCACAACACGGCCGTGCTCTTCCTACAGAACGACTCTGGCTTTGCCAAGTGGGGGCCGACGCCCGAGCGGCTCCAGGAGTTAAACACCGCTTACCGACAGTCAGGCCGTAGCCATGGCTCCAGCTCTTCTTCATCATCTTCCTCAGAGGCCAAGGACCGGGACTCTAACCGAGAGCAGGGCCCTAGCCGAGAGCCTCACCCAACTTAACATACCCTGCGGGGAGGAGGAGCCCTGGGGATGCTGGTATGGACTGCTGGGACTCCAGCTTCTGCAGGCTGAGAGAACTCCAGGACCCTTCCCTGGGCTGGCAGCAGGACTTGGGCTGCCACTGATATAGGAATATTTTGGCCCTGCCAGGGCTCTCCCTCCCTGCCCTTTTCCTAACACCCCAACTCAGACTCAATCTAAGTCCTTTGTAAATAGGCCAATACCTTCCCAATCCCAGGCTGACCCTGTTGCTACCTTGTTTCATTTGTAAAAGGAAATACATAAATCCCCTAAGAATGTGTGAGGGTCTTGAAGGCAGAGAAGGCCAAAAACCTGGAGCTACTTTGGATCACTAACCACCATACCCAGGATCACCTTCTCACCCCTGGACCTCTGCCATAGCCTGGAGAACCCCATGCAACAGTCCCTGATGGCTTCTGCCCGTACTCGGCAGACTGGAGGAGACCAGGGCCTGTACCATTTAGCTCTAGGCTTCTATAGCTGGGCCAGCCCAGGTACGTCTGGAGATGAGGACCAGAAATTGTGCCCTGTGCCCAGGCTGAAAGCCAGATTCTTGCTGGGCGTGGAGCCAACCTTTTGAGCAGACAGCCTCAGAGCCACTATAGAGCTCAGGGTGCAGGACTTACTCAGAACCTTTGGTATGAAGTCCTGGGGAAGAAGCAGGGTCTAGAGGTGCTTGGCAGGACATTCCCCAGATCAGCTGTCCTAAGGTGAGGCCTCTGTACAAGGCACTGCCCTGAGTGGGACCACTGTAGAGGCAGGGCCAGTTGCACTGCAGAGCCAGGCTGCGTTGGGCTGCGGAGGAGTGTACCTTCTGCTTACTTTGTCCTTGTGTAGTTCACACTGTTACCAAGTGGACAAAGCAAGCTGGCCAGGGCTGGACTCTGGTCCCTTTATTGAGACTTAAGGGGCCAGTGGGTCCATCCAAACAAAAATAAATTTCTCTCTCAAAGCCTGCCTGCAGGCTGGGGCGCCCAGCATGTCTTAGCTGGGGCCCTTGGCTGTCCCCAGACCCAACAGCACAGAACTGTCTCCTTTGTAGTGACAGGAAGCCGGCTGCCCAATATCTGGAGAATCTTAGTGGGAGAGGGAGATAAGCCCCCCCGACCCTCAGGAGAGCTGGCCCGGTGTCCATGATCTGCATTAGGGCTTTGGGCTCAGTCTTCAGTCAGGGTGATGACGTCGTACTCGATGCCTTGGTGCTGCAGCTGCTGAATGTGTTCAGGCACTGCCTCTTCTGTGCCAAACAAGCCCTGGGCCTGGGCCATGGCAGCATCAGCCACTGCTGCCAGGGAGGAGAAAGCATGGTAAGCCTGAGGCCCTAAGATCTAGGCCTGACCCCCACTCCTGGGATCTAGATTTGGCTTCATACCTGTGACAGCAGAGTGCGCTGCGGCCTCAAGCTGAGCCTGAGTGACAAGCTGCTGGCCTGGGGACACAGGTACATACTGGATCTGGAGGGGAGAAGCTGATGAGAAGTGGCCCTGGAGGAGCCATGTAGTGCTCCAGCTCTTCGTAGTCCCCGCGTGCCTACCTGGGACTCCTGCAGAAATGGGGCTCCTTGTTCATACTGGATGTGTGTAATCTGGCCCTCCTGTACCTAGACAGAAGAATCCGGTCCATGACCCCTGAAGGTGGTGGTGCTGCCCTCCTCTCCAAACCCCAGCTTATCCCAGGCCTGGCCTACCTGAATGTGATGGCCATCAGGGACCACGACATATTCCTGGGGCAGCAGGTGCTGGACACCATCTTGAGAGATGATGTACTGTACCTAAAGGGTGGTGGGAGGAGGATAGAAGACGGGATGCCCACCTACAATGGCTGTACAGCAAGGACCGTGAGAAGGGCAGTACTGTTCCTCCCCAGGGTGGGCCCTGGGCAGGAGGGCAAGGCTAAACAGCAGCTCACCTGGTTGTCAGAGGTCACCAGGTGCTGTACCGTCTGGCCGTCTGCTGTGGTGATCTCTTGGATATAAGTGGCTTCTTCCTGCCAGAGACAGGCCAGCTCTAGCCTCAGCTCCATCTACCCATCCTGCTATGACTTGTGGTCAGGGCCCCAACCCTGGTTTTTACCTGATTGGTCACTGTCTGTTCCTGGGCCACAATGATATGTTCCTGGCCCAGTGCCTGCTGCAGCCGCTCTGGGCCCAGGACCCCATGACTGGACTGGAGGGCAGCTAGGCAGAGAAGGGACATTGCTCACTTGGGGTTCCTACAAAACCTGGAATGCCCCACAGTGCCTTCTGGGGCAGTGGCTCAAGTCTCTGATTGCCCCTGGTGCCCACCCTGTGGCCCCTGTGGCAGCTCACTGTGCAGTGTGGCCAGTGTCTCCTCGTCACTGTTTAAGATGATGGTCTGAGTGGACGTCTGGGCCGGGGCCCGGGCTGTAGGGGTCCCCGCTTTCCTTCCATCAGGGCTATGCAGCCGCTGGATGTGAAACTTGAGGTGCCCGTTGCGGTTGAAACTGAGGAGGAAGGAAGGAAGCTCAGGATGGCTCCACCAGGCATGCCTGGCAGCCCCTGCCCAGCTGCTGGCTTACCGCTGCCCACAGAGGTGGCATGAGAAAGGCTTCTCATTGGTGTGGGTCAGCATGTGCCGCCGCAAGTCCTTCTTGTTCTTGGAGGCGAAACTGCACTGGCTGCACTGGTGAGGCCGCAGGCTCGAGTGCTGCGCCATGTGGGCCTGCAGAAGGGACAGGAAGGGCAGGAGGGGCTGGCACGGGGCAGCGCGGATGGCAACAAATCTTAGATCCCTACAGCCATCTGGTTGGGGAGCCAGGTGACACAGACCCAGAAAACCTAAAACCCTGTGTGCTCATCAGCTGAGCAAAACAGCTGCCACTGTAGCCTGAGAGTGCCAAGCCACAGCTTCTGCCACTAGTCACCTGTGAAGTGTCCCGGCTCTCAGAACCCCCCATACCCATACATAACTTACAGGTGCTGGATGAGGCAACCTCTGACACCCTCAGCTTAGTCCTAATTGGGCCTCAGTCTTCCCATCTGGGTTCCCTCCCCGAGCTCTGAGGACATAATATATGGTCAGATCTAGAAACTCAGACAAATGGAGGGAGCCCCAGGGATGGACCCAGAGGTGGCCCACGTCTCGCCACACTCTGCTCACTGGCCTGAACCCCTGTGCCCTCGTGTTCTAGAGTGTCCTCCCCATTGCTCATGTTATCAACCCTCAGCACCTTGCATTTGCAAACCCAGATCCCATCCATCCCATCCTCTGGTGTCTCAGCACCCCAAGTGCAATGATTTGTTTTCTGTGTCTGTGTTCTGCTCTGTACACTTCCTTCACCCTGGGGACACTGTCTGGCATTAGTCAAATTTACATTTATGTCTGACAGGCCACCTGCCCAGGCTGAGCCTCCTGAGGACTGAGTCACCTCCGATCCTGGAGAGGAGCGGAGGCCCTTGTCTGGAAGGAGCAGGCTGCTCAATAAAGGGCTGTACACAAATGGGCGGCTGGATGCCTGACAGCAGAGGCACGGCAGGGGTAGCACCTACCCGGACCTCCGGCCACTGGCAGGCACTGAAGGGGCAGTCAGGGCACTTGAAGGCACTAGGCCCAGCATGGGCCCGTTTGTGACTTTCCATCTCTGCTCGGCCAGGGAAGGCCTCGGCACAGATCTTGCAGGAAAACTTCTTGGATGCTGCAGTGGCTGCAGATGGCGGGGAAGGTGGCATTACCAGGCCAAGGGTTTTGCTGGCTGCAGGAGGTGGGGAGGCAGAGCTTGGGGGGTCTCCCGCCCTGTGGGTCTTGGCTGGAGATGGGGGCTCAGGGCCATCTCTGGGCAGTCCCCCACACTGCAATAAGGGCCACTTGGCTCCAGAGGTCAGGGAATCCGGACTGGGAAAGGAGATGGAGCCATCTGCAGTCAACTGTAGAGAGACCAAGCAGTATGAGGTGCTGGTGTGGGGCAGGTGTGGGGGGAGATGGAGTAGGTGTTGGCCACCCCAAAACTACCTCGATGTGGTGCAGCTGGGTTCCGTCTGCTGCCATGATGTAGTGGGTGCCAGCTTCTTTAAGGGTGTCACTCACAACCACAGCCTGGGCTGCCTCCCCTGGGGGCTCCTCACTGAGGACACACAGAAAGGATGGGAAAGGAAGAAGATAGAAGGCTACAGGAACCCTGCTCCCAAGCAGTGGGTCTCAGCTGGGGATGGTGGGGCACACCAGATAATCCTGGCACTTGAGAGGCCAAGGCTGGAGGATCACCATGAGTTCAAGATTAGTCTGGAATGTGCAGCAAGCCTCAGTCTCAAAAATAAATGAAAACAAAACTAAAAAACGGGCTGGGGATTTAGCTCAGCGCCGTAAGTGCCTGCCTTGCAAGCAGGCAGTCGTCAGTTCAATCCCCGATACCGATAAAAAGGAAAAAGACAAAATAAAACAAAGCAAAACAAACAAAAAAACTAAAAAAACCCCAAGCAATAGGGATCCTCTGAGGTTAACCACCACTGTGGCAGACTCAGAGAACTTGCCCTGAACCTCTGCTGTGTCTTCCATAGATATTTACCGAGTGCCCCAGTACACTGTCTTGCCCAAAAAACAGTGGCCCATCCACTTGATGGGAGGGGGTAGCAAGGCAAAGGCCCAAGGAGTCCAGCCCCAGTATGGCCAAGTGGGACAGGAAGAGAAGGCCAAGCCACCAAGAGCAAATGCTGGTTCTGCCACCATGAGCCTGGTCCTATGATGGCAGGGTCAATTAGGTGTTGTCTGGGCACAGAGGGCAGCTCCTGAGGACTGCCTGCCTCAGTACCAGTCCAGGGCTCCACACTACAACCCCAAGCCCCAGTGCTTAGACTCAGGGCTCCCTCCGACAGCTTCAGAGTTCAGTGAGCAATGAACAGTTCTGTCCCAAACTTGTTTCTTGTAGGAAGCCAAGTGCAGGGACCAGGCCTTAAATGCTCCAAATGTCAGAATCAAAGAGCACCTAGTACCCTTGAAAACCAAGAGTACACAGGCTTGGGTACTGAAGGGACCAGGCTTCAAAGCCTCACCTCCTGCATATCTGACCTCTTAAGTAAGCTTAGACCAGTTACTTGACCTGATGTGTTTCCTCCTTTGTGAAAGAAGGGAAAAGGATCTCATGGGTGTGGGTTAGGACGGATCAGGAGTATCAAGTTCCTGGATCATTCAAGTGGCCAGAGAATAGTAGCTCCAGACCTCAGAAGGACAGATCTCCCTATGCCTAGTCGCCCTTCCTCTTGTTCCCAGGCCTGAGCAGATAGGGCCCAAATCTCACTGCACTGCACGTATGAAAACTTGTACAGACATGTCTCACCTGTAAGGGGTGCCAGGCGCTGATGTGCCCTCCTCCATTGGGGGTGCTGTGATGACGCTGTAGCCAGCTCCACCAAATGCACCAGGTGCCAAGGTGATCTGCTGTAGGTCAGGGGGACCTAGCTGGCTCTCGGTTGCCACAGTGTCCCCTGGCTCTGCCACATGGAGGGTTACCACCTGTGGAGTGGTGTCTTCGAGGGAGGGCTGCCCACCAGAGGGCGCCAGCTCTGCTTCCATGTCCTCTGATTTCACCACAGCTACCTGCAACGGCACAGATGGGCAGATGGGCAGGGTCTGGTACAGGGGCTGATGTTCAAGCCTGGCTCCTCTCCCATCTCAGTGGCCTGAAGCTCACCACTCACTGGTGCAACCCAATTCTTTCTAAAATACACTCTTGCTTTCCAAATTCTACTCAGTAACCGGAAACTGACAAGTGTAAGGCAGTGAAACTGGGTGCAGTGGTGCATCCTTGTAATCCCAGCACTTGGGAGGCTGAGGCAGAAGGATCACGAGCTTGAGTCTCAGTGGGGAACTTAAGACTCTGCTCAAAATTTGAAAACAAAACACATATGCTGGGGAGGGCTAGAGATGCAGTACAGTGTGAAGGGTCCAATACCTAGTAAACACACACACACACACACACACACACACACACACACAGAATGGAGCAGTGATTCTACACGCTAGGGAGTATTTGACAAAATCTGGAGACCTATCTGGTTGTTACAACAGGCATGTAGTGGGGCAGGAGCCAGAGATGGTGCTAAATTATCCCACAATGCCCAGGACAGCCCCAAACAGAGAAAATGTACCACTAAGAAAGCCAGGGGTAATCCAGTGGCAAACCACTTAAGAAACAAGGATTAAAGGTAGGGCTCTAGTTCACATCTTACTCTAAAATTTGCTTTTTTTCTCTCTCTTTTTTTTTTTTTTTGTCTTTTTCCTTTTTATCGGTACCAGGGATCGAACTCACGACTGCCTGCTTGCAAGGCAGGCGCTTATGCCGCTGAGCTAAATCTCCAGCCCCCCCCGCCTTTTTGAGGCAGGTTTCACTGTGTGGTTCAGGCTGACCTTGAACTCACGGCAATCCTCCTACCTCAGCCTCACAAGTGCTGGGATTACAAGTGTGCGCCACAATGCCCAGCTTAAAGTGGATTAAAGACTGAAATGTAATAAAACTCAATATATTAAAAGAGGCCTAGGGATTTAACTCAGTGGTTTAAGCACCTGCCTGGCAAGCATGAAGTCATGAGTTTGATCCCTGGTATCAAATAAACAAAAAGAAAATGTAAATAAATATTTTATAATCTTGGTGTGGGGAGATTTTTGTAATCAAGACAGAAAAAGATAAAACCCACACCAAATATAAAATGATGTCAGTAAATGTTAGAGGGGGAAATTTAACACTCTGAGATAGAAGGTGGACTCCCTTCACACACACAGTTATCACAAAGCAACAAGAAGATTAACATCTGAATAGAAAAAGAGATGCCAGCCAGGCATGGTGGTGTAAGCCTGCAACCCTAGCACTCAGGAAGCTGAGGTCGAGGGACCATGAGTTTGATACAGAGCAAGACCAGGCTGGCATATGAAGACAGTGCTCCCATTTCTTTAAAGGACGGAGGTGTAAGTATTACTGTGTGCATGGACAAAATCAGAAGAAATCTTCCTGTCTTGTAACGTGTTATCTGAGGGGAAGGCAGATACGTTAAGGGCTTTCACCATCTGTAGTGAACATTCTTTCCTTCTCTTTTCTATTTCCCTCCTCCCATTTATTCTTTGTGTTTTAATTAACTATTTATTTATTGGTAGTACTGAGAATTGAACCCACGGCCTTTGTACTGAGCTACAGTCCCAGCCCTTTAAAATTTTATTTTGAAGCCAGGTAGGGGGTACATGCCTTTAATTCCAGCAATTGGCAGGCTGAGGCAGGAGGATCACTGCAAGTTCAAGACCAGCCTGGGTTACAAAGTGAGCATAAGGCCAGTCTGAACTGCATAGCAAAACCTTGTCTCAAAAGACCAAAGGGGGAGAAATTCATTTTAAGACAGGGTCTTACGAAGTCACTAAGTTGCCCAAGCTAGACTTGAACTTGCAGAGTGCTGGGATATCAGGCTTGTGCCACCATGTCCAGCTTTGGGGCTTGCTTAGCTTCATTTCATTTGTTGGCATCTTCTGCTTTCATAATCAGAAAACAAAAGAAAACCATGAAACTGGCATGACAGCAGCAGACAAATCAACTGGAGAGAACAGCAAAGTCCAGACACAGATGCTACACATGTGGGAATCTAGTGTATGATAAGGGGCCATTTGGAACCATGGTTAAGATAAGATTACATAGGGGGCTTCGAGTTTAGCTCAGTAGCACAAGCACCTGCCTGGCAAGTGGGAGGTCATGAGTTTGATCCTTGATACCAAAAAGGGAAAAAAAAAGATAACATTATACACTATACTGTCCTGAAGTACTTTTGGAAAAAAAAGGAGTTAGACCCCTACCTTTTTGCATACACCAAAAGTAAGTTTCAGGTGAAGTAAAAATTTAAGTGTAAAAAAGTAAAACCCCAAGGAAAAAATACAAATGAATGCTTATATCATTTTGGAGTAAAAGCTGGACAGATGGTTCTAAGAACAATATCAAAGGCAAAAATAAAGACTGACATTTAACAAAGAGTGTAAAAAAACTTCTATACTCCCACAAAGCATGAACCACATTCTGTGACAATTTCCAGGTCCAATGCCAGTCTCCCTCCGTCAGGTGCCTGTCCCCAGCCTGGCTCGGCAGCACATTATAGCTCTAAGTTCTTGGGTTTATCATCTGAAACACATGCTCTGTCTTTTCAAGTGGCTGGGGACACAGGCAGTGCTGGGGCACTTTCTTCCTCGCAGACAGGCTGCATACATGAGATGGGCAGGGAGCAGATACAGGTGATCCAGGTGGCTGGGTAGAGGGGGAAGAGGTAAAGATAGCCAGCTGCAGCATGTGCGGGGCCTGAGGTGCCTGGACCAAGACCACGGACCACTAAGTAGGTCTGGGTAATATAAAGGACTGGAGTCTGCAGGCTGCAGACATCTTGGTTAGTGAGAAGATTGTTCAGATCATGGGGGCACAGGAACAGGAGCAGGGCGGCCACAGAGTAGGAGGAAAATCACAGAATGGGGCTTAAAAGCTGGGGCAGCAGCATGCACTATAGAGCTTGCTGATAACTGGAGAGAGAAGTGCAAGTTCCTTACCTGCCTGGCCCGCCTGGCCCTCCCTGGCCTCGCTGTCAGTCCCCTTCTAAGTGCCCCCACCTGGCTGCAGTGCATTTGTCCCCCTACCAACTAGGGCTTCCTGAGGGTGGGGCAGGTTTGACTCTCTGCCTTCCTCCAGCCCCTGCACCCAGCAGAGACGCACACACAAGGTGACCAGGCCGGGGAGGAGGCCCTGGCGGCTCACCTGCAGGGCTGTGCCCCCCAGCTCCCGCTGAGCGCTCATGTTCAGCAGCAGGTCCAAGGCTGTCTGTGTAGCCATCGCAGTGGACTCCTCGGCTCCTGAGGGGTGGGGCGGGGGCTGAGAAGGGGCTGGAAGAGGGCACCCAGCCCCACAGCCCGATCTTCCACCTTTCCTCAGCGCTCACCTTGCTGGTAGATGATGGTGGCACCGCCCAGGGTGTCAGGACAGAGCAGTGGGGGGGTCTCGGGTGACTGGAAAGGTGCAGCCTCTGGAGGGAGCTGTAGGCAGGGACAGGGCCAAGCCTGACGAGGTGGCCCAGTTTAAGGGCACTTACCAGGCACCTCTGCCATGGCAGCATTTGCCACCTTTCAGCCTGCTTCCTCTGCATGGCCACTTACCAAGCCTTTTTTGTTGCAGTACTAGGGACTGAACCCAGGGCCTTCATGCTGAGTGACATGCCCAGTCCATTTCCTATTTTTTTTTAATTAATATTGGTACAGTTTTGGTATATGTAACCAATCCGTTTCTTATTTATTTTGAGATAGGGCCTTACCAAGTTGCCCAGGCTAGCTTGAGCGTGCAATCCTGCTGCTTCAGTCTCCTGAGTGCTGGGATGACAGGTGTGCACCACCATACCTGCTTCACTTTTCAAGGTATTTACCAGCTCAGTGCCACAAGGGAGCCCAATGGGCCCAAACGGTGAAGCGGCCTAGCGAGGGCTTGCACCTGAACCTGAGTGTCTGGCTGACTCCAGAGCCTGGGCTTTACCAGTGCTCCGTGTCGACCACCTGTCCAGGGCTCCTCCACGAGCTCACCTGGCAGAGAAAGCTGGCTGCCTACCCAGCCTCTTTCTCCCTAACAGCACTCTGATTTCCCAGCTACAGGACTGTATTTCCCAGTTGGATCAACTGTGCCACATAGCTAAGCAAGATTCTTCTGGTGCAGTGCGTGAGGAAGCCGGATGGGCAGACCGTGGGCATCCTTTGATTCTGCCTGCCTAGGAGAGTGCGGCTGGGAGCTCTGCTGCTGCATATACACTGCAGTGTGCCACAGCTACACAGACGGAAGCTACACACCTCTGATGATGGGCAAAATACTGACAGAGCCTGGCCTCTGCTGACCCTGGAACTGCCACATCACCTCTGGGCTGGACTTGTTTTATAGAAGAGAATAATAACCTGTTATTACAATTCAGCCATGAGTATTTCTGCCTTCCGCTTCTATAGCAGTGCTGAAGTCTCCCTAACCCCAAGTTTAAGGCTGGCATTATCTGTGACTCGGTTGGTCTTTACCACAGTCTAGAGGCAGGGACCATTTTGCTGCATCCCAATGAACAAAGAGGACCCAAGGGTTAGGAGATGGTCACCTTGTCCCCTCGGTCCACTTCCGGCGAGACCTACCTCAGGAGGTCCTGGGGAGGTGGGGGGTGGTGCGGGGGCCGCACTATGCTGCTGCTTTAGCTCCTCGATTTGTTGCAGAGAGAAGAAGGGACGGCGGCGGGAAGGGGGCTCCTCAGGGTGGCGCCTCCCCCATTCTTCAAAGCTGCTTGCATGTCGGCACCGGACGTGCAGGCGGAGATTCTTCTTGTGCCTGGTGCTGAAGTGGCAGTACTCACAGGCAAAGGGCTTCGCCCCTGCAGGCCAGTATGGGAAAGTGTTTACATCCACCGCCCCCTCCAGGAAGCCTTCCTGAGCCCCACCCCTCTCCACTGAGGCATTTCCATTCTTGGGCAAACACGCACCACTGCCCACTCTGGTAGGTGGGACAGAAAAGGATCGGGGGCTACTCTCAGCACCCACAGCCTTCCTTCAGGGTCACCTGACTACACTTGAATCATCGGTCCCTGAGGCTAAGGAGAGCGCTGGCTCCCTTTCTCCATTCTCCCCAAGCTTGCCTACTGAAGGCTGGCACCAAGGGGGAAGGAACCACCTCCTGTGCCAGGCATATGGCTATTCCGCTTTGCACAAAGGGGCCTAGGTGACACTGAGCCCTGGCTCTGATGCCCAACACATTCAGCTTGGGAGCGTATGGAAGTGACTTCTGTAATAACCACAGGGCAGACACTGGATTTCCCCATTTCACAACTAAAGCCAGTTCAGAGGAGACAAGACGCTGGCCCAGCACTGTCCAGAGACTAGCGGAGCTGCGGCCCAAGCTGGAGTTCAGGGTAGGGGGTGCTGGAGGGTTGTTTGTTCCTGGGGCTGGAGCTGCCAAGGGGGACAGAGGCTGAGAGCTGAGCCTCTGATGGGGGGCAGGGAGAGTTGAGGGCTGGGGTAGGGGTTGCTGGAGTGTTGTCCACCTGACCTGTGTGCTTGACGGCCACATGGGACAGCAGGAAGTCCTCTCGGAAGGTACGGTAGGGACAAAAGCTGCATTTGAAGGGCTTGTCACTGACGTGGGACAGCTGGTGATTCAGCAGTGCCTTCTTGTCCTCACAAACAAACTCACAGAACTCGCACTTGAACCTGGAGGCAGCCAGAAGCAAGTTCAGTGGTCGGGGTGGAACGTGCCCATCCCCGGGCGCCTCTGAGGGCACAGGGACGTACCTGCGGTTGGCAACAGCCTGGATGTGTGTGAGCAGATGCATTTTGAAGGTGTAGCGCTTCTTAAAGGACTTCCCGCACTGTGACACATGGGGTGCAGTCAGATGGGGTTGCCCAAGAGGGCCTCAGCCCACCCCAGCCCAGCTCTCAGCATACCTACCTTGTCACACATGTGGGGCTTCTCAGTGCTGTGAGTTTTCATGTGCTGCGTCAGTCTCTTCTGCATGGGGTACACGCGGCCACACACAGGGCAGGGGAAAGAACTCAGCTTTGGGGTCTGGGAAGATCCAAGAGGAGGCCAGAGGAAAAAAGAAGGGAGGAGGGCGAGCGAGACCTTATCTCCTGTCCCTACCTGTCCGCAGCTCCCAGCAGGCTCCCTTCCCAAGTCAGGGCCCCACACTCACCGGATCTGGCCTCTTCTTCCTGGGAAAGTAAGGCCTGGGAGTTAAATCATGGCTTCCCCAAACCCACCCAGGACCCTGTCACGTCCACCAGACACTAAGCCTCAAGCACCCATTCCCCACCTAACCCCCTTTTTCTGCACCAGTGTTTCCCCAAAACAAGTCCCTGGACAACACTGATAAGTGACCTGTAAGTACATCCTGCACTTGGCCACTCTGGGAAAAGGGTTCACTCATTCTGTCTCTCTATCTCTCTCCGGCACAGAAAAGATTTCATATTAAGGTTCCAAACAGGCCCGAAGGAAAGAGAACTCCCAAGGATCAGATGTGTAGCCCCAGCTCACAAAACCCCCTTTCTTTTCTTTTTTCTTCTGAGATAGTGTCTCACTGACTTGTCCAGGCTGCTCTCAGATTTGTGACCCTCCTTGCCTGTCTCCAGAGTGCTGGGATTACAGGTGTGCAACCCCATGCTTGGACTGACGGATGGACCGACTTCCTTCCTTCCCTCCCTTCCTTGAGAAAATCTTCAGTGTCTTAGAAAACTGGCCTTTGCCAGTTACTGCTGGAGTTCCAGAATCCAACAATGTTGATCTCTGTATCCAACCTCTGCTCACATGGACCTGCAGACCTAACAGACTCAGTGAGTGACCACTGGGGTGCTAAGGACATCAATTGGCTTTGCCCAGTCTGAAGTCTGCTCTTGGAGAGAGGAGCATGGATTCAGAGGGCACAGAACCTTCAGATCATTAATGGAACCCCTGTGGATACACAGTCCCCTCAAGAGCTATCCTGTGTCCACCACAGCAAGGAAGAGACCGGACAGGGACCTCAAGACCTGCCCCACCGTGTTCTGGGCCAGATGACTGGGGATGAATCAACTTTTCTTCCCACTCCTGTCTATATCATGCTGCAAATGGCTCAGAGCAGGTGCTCAGTAAGTGGGAGCCATGGTGGGCCTGGGCCTCCACCCTGTCCCACCCCCCAGCCTGCCCCACACCCGCTGACCGGTCCCGGCTGTGCACAGCAGCGTGGCGAATGACGTCCTTCCGGTAGACACTGGTGTAGCTGCATTCGTCACATTTGTAGGGTTTGCTGCCCACGTGGTTGAACATGTGCTCCTGGCAGAGAGGCAGGGAGTGGGCTGGGGCTCAGCCTTTCCTCCTGCACCCGACCTGCCTGCGCCTCAGATTGAGAGCACAAACATCTGACCCTGCCGCAAGGGGCCAGTGAAGACTGGGGACTGTCCTTGGTGAGAGCACCCTCTTTATGCTGTGCTTGTGCTGGCTCATTATTTAAAAAAGGAAACTGAGGTGAGAGTGAAGGAGCCTCACGATGGAAGAGCGTGTGCTGTACTTAGGCAGGGTGGCTCATCAGCCCACACTGATCCCACTGTGCTCTGGGACGCACCAGCCCTAACCCTTCACCCCCTTCACCCCCAGCACAGCCCGGAGAACAACTTCCAGGTCAGGAGTCCCATCCGTGCAGGAGGAAGCAAACACGAAGAAAGCACACGGCTGCGCTCAGCAGTGCCTCAAGTACCCCTCCCTGACAGCCAGCAAGTGGCAGAGCACTTGTCTGCTGGGCCAAGCCCATCTTTCTGGGTCAGTAAAATGGTACTACGGACCCTACCACCTCACTGGCCACGTGAGGATGAAATTATCTGAATACTGGATGCACAAGCAAGGATGCTACAGGCCGGCTTGGCACCTTCGGGAGGAGGAAAAGGCAGCCTTTCCTTGAGACATACTGCCACCTGCTGGAAAGCTTTGGCGAAGCCCTCATGGCCAGTCAGTCAGTGGAGCCAAACAAGTAGAATCTGTGATGTGCACAAGATGAACTGCACCCTCAAACATGGGGTTCAACTGTGGATCCCTCAAGCTCCCTGCAGACCCTCCACATCTGAGCACAGCTGGAAGAGCCACGAATTCTCCTTGGCCAGCGGGGTCGGCCAGGGTGCTTGGGTAACCAGCCTCCTCCGCCCACCCACCCCGCCCTCCTGGGTCCTGGTGCTGTACCTTGAGCGAGGACCAGCGGCGGGAGCGGTAGCTACACTGTAGGCACTTGAAGAGCTGGGGGTCACCAGCCTCATGGGAATTGACATGGAAGCGCAGGTCCTCGTGGGACAGGAAGCGGGAGCCACAGATGCGGCACAGATAGGGCCTCAGCAGTGGCTTGGGTGACTTGTAATAGTACCTGCCAGGAGGTGCGGGGAGAGAGCGGCTGGGCTGGGGCTCTGAGAGGCCCACGCCCCTGCCTGCCAACCCTCACTGCTGCTCCTGTACTTGCGGTATTTCTTGCCCAGGAATCGCCTGGAGGGTCGGCCCCGGCGGCGGGGTGGGGCATCGGGCTCTTCTTGACAGGAGGGTGCCGTGTTCTCTGAGTCTGACTGACTCACGCTGGACTCCATGGGTGCCTTGTTGGCTCTGCCCAGGGCTACCAGGCATCCTGGGCCCGAGGAGCTGGAAGCCTCGGGATCTTGTGGCTCTGTGGGGCTCTCTCCACTCTGAGAACTCACCAGAGGCTCTTCCACACCTGGGATGGACCAGCAGGTCATAAATCAAACCAGCACAGATATGGGCCTTCCTGTATAGCGGTGGTGACAGCCTATCTCTTGGCTGGGTGCTTGTGAGCACAGACTGCCCCGTGCGGGACACATGTGCTTTTCCATACATACAACTCAGCGCAGTTCTTCTGAAAAAGACTACAGACTCACAGCCGCTCTGCGCTTGCACACTGAGAGCCACGGTGCCCCTTTTTGTGTTCCTGGTTTTTGGTACGGCACTGAGGCCTGAACTCAGGTGCTGTACCACTGAGCTACTTCCCCAGCCCTTTTTATTCTGAGATGGGACCTTGTGCTAAGTTGCTCAGGCTGCCCTTGAATCTTCAATGCTCCTGCCTCAGCCTCCGAAGTAACTGGCATTACAGGCATGTACCAGTGCGCCTAGCCACCACTTGTTATAAGGAACTGGACATCCAAGAGACAAAGGGGTGCACTCCAGGCTACACCATGTGTGTGCTGCACACTTGGTGCTCACACTCATGACTGCTCTGCTCTGCCCGTCAAGGGTTCTCCAGAAGGCTCCCTCATGAGGCGGCCTGCAGCTGGGCTGGCTGAGACTGGTGTTCCGCATGGTCCCCTTAGTCCTCAGAGATGCAGGGAGGAAGGTCACCCCTTGCCCTGCCCACATGGGGCCCTCTTATGACGTCTTACCATCCGGGAGGTCTGAGGTCTCCAGGCGAGGCACTTTCCGGGGCCGGCCAGGTCTCCTTCGTGGCCTTGGGGTACTGGGGGTGGGACGCTGGACCCGCAGCTGCCGGCCTCGGGGCTCATCCTCGGCAGGATTGTAGTCACTGTCCTCTGTGGGGACAGGGAAAGAAGAACAGTGGCTGGCCATGCCCTTCCAGTGCTGACTTCTCTCTCACCCAGCTCTGGGAAGAGGCCACTCCCTCATTTCTGCCTGCTTTTCGGAGCCTGCCACAGAGGCCCCTCCCTGCCTGGGAGTGTGCTTCCTTCCACCCTGGATATGGTGGCTCCCTGGTGCTAGGGGTCCGTCTCCATGTGCGCCAGCAGCTCAGTGAGACCAAGGAGGGCGGCCTAGGAACCACGGTGACTCACCCTCCAGGTCGTCAATGGCACCAGCATCCACGATGTCATCCTCCTCCTCCTCTTCTGGCCCTTCTTCCTCCCGGGTCTTGGCTGCTGGGTCCCACTTCCGCTGCCGTTCTTTCTTGTTAGCTCCTGCTGCTGTGGCTGGGCGGGAGCGGGGGTAAACATGCTTGCCAGGTCTGGCTCCAGCGCCCCATCCCACCCCACCCGGGCCATCCCGGCCTAGAGGGGCTGCCGCCCACGAACCGGGGCGGAAGTGCCGCTCCCGCATGTGCCGCAGCAGCGTGGCCTTGGTGCTGCTCCGGTACTGGCACATTTTGCACTTGAACTGCTGCACCACCACCACCTCCATCATGGCTTCCAGGCTCTGCAGGTCCAGGTCCTCGGTGCCAGAGGCTGGGGGCGGCTGTGCCAGGGCGCCGGGCCCACCCTGTGCCTCCTCAGGTGGCTCTAGGCACGTGGACGTAGATGTGGGACCATCAGCCAGGGCCTCGATGGCTGCTAGGCTGTGGCCCAGGGTGGAACTGGACATTGGAGATGTCATGGGGGCACCTGGGGACAGGTGAAAGGATTGGGGAGGTTAAGCAGAAGGCAGGATTAGCCACGAGGTACGGGGCTCTCAGAACCAAAGTTCCTGCCACTCTGCCAAGCAGGGAAACTGAGGCCCAGGGCAGCGGACAGTAACCTGCCAGACCACACAGGGAGCTTGCGGCAGAACCTGTCCTCTCACTCTCTGCCCACTGTAGGGCTCATGGGTCCCGCATGGTGTTCTTACCATCGTCTGGGCCCTGCAGGATCAGGTATTGGGTGGTCTCAGCTCCGCTGTCTTCAGCACTAGTCACGGTGATACAACCTGGGCACAGGCAGGAGGAGGGTCACCCCCCAGGAGGAGGCTTCCACTGTGGGTCCTCACACGAGGGCTTCACTTGGCAAGTGGAGACCAGCTTCGCCCCTGAGCCCTGGACACCCCCCAGCACCCGTGCCCCACAGCCCCATCACCAGGATACCCTGGCTAACCCAGATGCCTCACCTTTCACCAGGAGGCCTGGGAATCCTCCTCCTCCCCTAAACTTCCTTAAACTCATTAGCCAGCCCCTGGTCTCTTAGGTTGCTTTCTAAGACTGCTCTAGTGCTTGGGAAGTGCTTGGGTCTCTGTGCACATCTAACAACAGATAATGATAAGGATCCTTGTGTTTAACTGTTTCTACCACTGACTGCGTGGTCTAATGGACAGGTGCTATGCTAAGAACTTTATTGCACTGTATCATTGAACTGTCATTTTCCACAGCGAGACGGGTTCTATTGTCTCACATGTTTAGCATTAGAAGGTAGTGAGCCTGCATTCACACAGCAGGCAACTCCTGGGGACGACCCTGCCTCCGTCTCCCAACTCACTCTGGATGAGGTCGGGCCCAATGGTGGACTCGATGATCTTGTCGATGGCTGAGCCCAGGTCCGAAGAGGAAGCCGCGCAGTCAGACACCAGCATGTTAGGGTCCGGGAGAGCACTGGAGTGCACCAGTGCTGGGGGGCCTCCGGGGACCCCTGCCGTCGGTCCACCAGACACAGAAGATGAATCCGGGAGGTAGCCATGAGGCAGAGTGTCTGTGCTGGAACCGCTCTCCGATACTTCCTCCTGAGGGGCAGGAAACGCGCCACAGCTCAGGAGCAGGGCTGGGGTGGAGCAGGGCTCTCCAGACAGAGATCTCCACCTGAAGGACATGCTAAGCCAAGCCACCCACACTCTCAGCCACTTAGGGCCAGTGGGGAAAACATGCCAGTCACAGTCCACCAGAAAAGGCCCCAGGGCCCTTGGCTGTGATCAGGGGCTGCCCTGGAATAAGGAAAGAGCACTCTACACACCCGGCACCATAGCCAGAGAAAGCTATTTTCATTGGGTTTGGGCCAAACTCATTCCTTCTGATCCAACTCATCCTCAGCCTTCTCACCGCTATGTAGCTCTATCTCTCCTAGGAGGCCCACCCTGACCCCAAGGCCAAATTAGGACTTCTTCCACTCCAGCACTGCTGCTGTTCGTGTTCCCCATCCCTGGTCAGGCACTGGACAGCTGGTTGGTTTGTACTGTGGGCCCAATTCCTCAGCCCAGGGAGGCCTCCTCACACCGGAAGCCTGTAGGATGCATCCTGTACCGTAACATCCTGTATGCAGATGACGCTCTCCCCAACACCCTGGACCACACCTGTCTTGTCCCTGTTGTATCCCCAAAGTCACATAGTAGGACATAGTAGTACCACTATGCTGACTTCAGAAAACCTCTGGGCCCCAAAGTATAGCTTTATACTCCTACCAAGTGACATTCTGAATACCATTATTATCTTGCAAACAACAAAATTCAATGCTTACAGTGTGCTGGCCAGTCTTATTTGCTTTGCATACAATTAAACCATTTAACTCTCACAAAAATTCTAGAGGCAAGTATATTTGTCATTCCTCTTTTCAGATGAGGAGCCTGACCAAGACTGCAGACCCACAAAGCAGCCAGGCCAGGAAGCAATGGATGGTGTGCAAGTGAATGTCAAGTGGGGGCTCAGAGCCCAGCACCCATGGAAGCAGGCCTGCCTGCCCAATTTACAGACATGAAGACTAAGGCTCAAGGGGGACTTTTAGTAAATTCCAGACAGGACTGAGACTTGAAACAAGACACTGCCTTTCAAATCCTCAGGACATGGGCAGTGTAGTGGATCAGACCAAATCTAGATTTGAATTCTGCTGGTCAGCACAACGCGCCTTGGTTTCCTTTCCTGTATGATGTGGGAAAAAGTGGTAGGTGCCTTACAAGGTATGCAGCTTAACTGAGAAATCCTTGTCAGGGGTTTGGCCTGGTTCCTGGCTCAGAAATAACAAATATTAGCTAGAAGCAAGCCTTGCTGGCTGCTTCCCCTTGGCTGCAAGGCACCGTGCCCGGGGTCCCAATCTCCACCCGCACCATCCAGCCCAGTCCATACCAGAGAGTGGCTGCCACGGTCTGAGCTTTGCACCACTCCAGAGACATCGGCCTCCACCGGAACTGGGGCGGTCGCAGCGTCGCTGCTGTCGGCTGACACAGCTTCCGAGGTGCCCACACTCAGGCCACTCTCAGTAGGCTCCTCAGACCGAGGGGCTGCGTCGCTACTGCTTTCTACCTCGTTCTCCTCCATCGGCTCGGAGGAACGCCTGGCAGCAAGGTGCAGGGTCTGCAGCTTTCACTCTGTGAGAAGAGGTGATCAGGCCTGGAACATGTGGCCCACTTCCCTGACAACCAAAGCTCACCCAGCTGCACCCTTGAGCCCATTTTGCAGATGCAAAGACTGAGTCTTCGATAGGGAGGGACTTCCTCGTGCACTGAGAGGAGCTCCCGGAAGAGGTAGAGAGCCCTGCTTCCCAGACTAAGGGCTTCCCTGATGGGGTGGTCGCTGGCGGATAATCTTGACCCTTTTCGGGTCTGCCTTGCGTAGTTCGTGCTGTGGACCCCCTCTGGGCACAGTGGTTCAGCCTTTCGGCCCCTGAGTACCCCCAGGTGAAGGGACAGTGGTACAGCCCACAGGCGCCCCCCCAATTCCCCGGTCACCGGTTCGCTCCCCCCTCCCCTGCTCCCCTGCGGAGGGGGCTGACTGCGACGGTCTCGGGGCCTGGTGACTCGGGGCTGTCCCCGGCGCTGCCTGCGCTCCAGGCCCGACGCCATCTTGTGGTGGCGCCGTGTTTCCGCTCAGGCAAGTGCGAGAGCGACTAAAGGGCCTGGGACCCCGGGGCCCTTTTCGGACAGCCCCGCCGGCCTGGGACGTCGCCGCCGGGTACCCCCGCACTGGGGCTCTACTCCATGGCACCGTGCAGGGCGGCAACCTGATTCTATCCGATGCTTACCTGAGGCTTTCTTTGCCGCGTTTCTCTCTGACTCCGGCATCGACGAGGTCGCCATCCTCTTTTCCCCGCTGCGGAGGGACCTATCGGCCTACTGTAGTCCGGAACTACTTCCTCCGCCTCCCCAGGGAAAGAAAGATTTCTAGTGCTCCGGAAGGGCTCTTCGAGACTTCAAAATCATAATCCTGTCAGGATCAATCCTACAATTCTATATGTTACCTAATATAGATAATGGGACCCGCCGGGGTTTGGGGACTACTTTCTTTCTTGGCGGATGGCTACATAGGAAGTAGTTATGACGTCACTACAGGTGCCTTCTCGGGCCGCAGGGTGGGGCGCGGCAAAGTCCGGCTCCATTCTCCAGGGGCGTGGCTTCTGACAGTCTGGCCACGCCCCTCGAGTGGCCGCTGAGAAAAACCTCAGGTTGCGGAAGGTTAAACTCTTGGCGAAGGAGGAAAAATATTGTCAAATATTTTTCCTGGCTTTTTAACGGATTCTTGGACGCTCTCTTCGAGCCGGATCGAATCCTCCTCTCTTAGGTTTGATGTTTCCTAGCGGTGTGGGTCATGTAATTCTTGTACAAATGAGAAAACAGGCTTGAACACTAGAAAGGCTGGTTCAAAACCATGTGAGAGTCGGGGAATTGGAGCGGAGTTAATGCCCGCTCTGGGTGAGCTTACATATATTTGTTATATTAATAGGCTGCAGGTCAAGACATCCACCTTTGTCTTGTACTCACTGTAGATAGTGGTGTAATTAAAAGTCTGCAGGCCTTCAGAAAAAAACATGACCCCTCTCATGACTGAGCCAAATGTCATCTGTTGAAGCCTTTTTTTTTTTTTAAATCATTTTACGGTGGAAGAACGTTGGAGACAGTAGCTCTGGTTTTGTGCCTAACTACGTTACATAAGCTATTTCAATCTCTGGGGAAAAGAAGTTCAGAAAATTCTGGAGAAAACCTATTGAAAAGGGTAAAGTGTACTCTGAGTTATTTTCATGTACAAGTGAGTTTGAGGGGCTTCTTTGGTCCTTTTCTAGATAAGTTTTTCCTTTCCTAGGAAACAGCAAGAACCCTCTGCCCTCCCAGCCAGACCGGCCTTCAAAGCAACCCTGAATTCCTGCATCAGTGGTGAATGGCCTGGTGGCAGGTTGGTTTTGCACTCCGGAGGCAGTTTTCCAATGTGGACCCCATTCCTCAGTCCCTTACTCCACCCCACTCTACCCCACGCCAGGCCTGTAGGATACCACCGGTCTCTGACCAAATCACCACTCTGAAGACAGTCCGAGGGAGTGGCCGCACTGCAGACTTCCCTGGGCCAATTGAGATCTAACTCCAACCATGGCCTTTGCCACCAGATCACAGTATTGCAAAATGTTATGTAGAGGGTAACAAAGGCGAAGGCCAAAGACAGAGTGCATGGCCAAGATCTCATGGTTCCTTGGAAAGAGCGTTAGCAGAATCTTTCAATTCCAAACCAGGTGTGGTAGTGTATACGTGTAATCCCACTCCAGTCCTCCGGAGACTGGAGGCTGAGGCAGACAAATCATGGGGAGTTCACGGCCACTTCATATTACTTCCTGAGCTCAAGGTGTTTTCTGATTTGTTATTTCAGGGTTCTTCCCAGTTGATCATTGGAAAAAATTCTGGAAGCAGTGAAGGAATGGGTGCTGGGTCAGAAAGATGCTAATGTGGACACTGAGAGGAGCCCAGGGGAAAGAGGATGTGCACCAGGCAGTGTGTGTGTGTGCTTCGCTGCATCTTGTTATCCATCTTCTTCATAGAGAGGGAGAAAGGGAGGCTCAGAGGTTTGTCCAGGGTTATACAGCCCAGAGTGTGGAGCAGGGATTTGAGTCCATGTGCGTCTGATTCCAAAGCTACATGGAATTCAGTACTGTGTGAAGTATATTTAGTAATCCTAACACTTAAAAATGTTCCGTGGCAGCCACTGTCGTAAGCACGTAATGTACATGAATTTATTAAACACAACTGCCAGGTGAGGTAGTTGACCTCATTTTACATTTGAAGAATCAGGCACACAACAGTAAAGGAATGTACCTAAATAAAGAATGGACCTGGGGTTGAAAACCAAGCAATCTGACCCTAGACTCCATAATTTTAGATTGCTGTGCCATTTCTCATGTACAATAAATACTTTTTTAAAATTAAGTTTGTTAAAAAAATAAATAAAAAATAAAATTAAGTTTGTTGGTATAATTTAGGTATACGTAATGATCATATTCAACGTAGGACATTGGTACCTGTATATGATATGTGATATATATATATATATATATATATATATATATATTCTTTCTTTGTTCTTTTTGAAGACAGAGTTTCACTGTATAGTACAGGCTGGTCTCAGACTCACTGTGTAGCCCAGGGTGGCCTCAAACTTGCATCAATTTTGCCTCAGCCTCCCAAATGCTGGGATCACAGGCATGGCCACCATGATTTTTTTTTTCAATACCTGATTTTTTTTATTTTAAAGGGGTTAAAATCAAGCACAACAAAACAGAACAAAACAGGACATAAGAAAGCAATGTAAGAGATGTAAATTTCAAAGCTAGATGACCTGAGATCTTCACTGTCTATCATATTGTCTGTTTTCTTCCAAATAGTTGTCCATCTCTTTGCATACAGAGAATTCATACAAAACAACATAGTATAAAACTGGTCCGAACTGAATGAGGAAGGTGTTTTAGGTCCTTAAAACTAGACAGTAGAGAAGTCACTAATGGCTGTTGTGGAGTCTCTTGTTCTCTTCAAAATAACTGTCCATACCCTCATGTATATTGAAATTCACGGACACAAAACAGGCAAGGAGGGAGGGGTTGCTTGATTTTCTGGTGCTCCGGGTCCCAGCATGGCGCGAGTCCCAGTAAACCCCAGTAGCTCCTGTCCTGTGCCACTGGAGCCTCCACGCTCACAGCTGCTCATGGGGTAGCAGGGGTTTACTTGATTTCCCAGGGCTCCAGGTCTCAGCATGGCATGGGTCCCATAAACACTGGAGGCTGCTGTCCTGGGCAGCCACAGCCTGCCACGATCACAGCTGCTCACCACAGGTGGAGGGGTTGCTTCAAGCTGTTTGTTTCTAATGAATTGACCATTTCACTGCCCAAGTTCTGAAATGGTCAACAGACCATAGAAAGACATCTCTTTAGGCTCCTGCTTCAAACCAACAGCGTCAGGAAGCTGCTGGCCTTGATTCAGGGCCAGCAATACTTGATTGTTAAAGGATAGTTTTGCATTCCATAGCCTCCTCCCACCCCTTTAGGAATGGAGATTGAAATCAGGCCTTTATGTGAGCTAACTCTATAGACTTTATTTTTTTGAGACACCATCTTTCTTTTTTTTTTGTTTTGTTTTTGGTACTGGGGGTCAAACTCACTACTGTGTGCTTGCAGGGCAGGCAATTATGCCACTGAGCTAAATTATATATATATATATATATATATATATATATATATTTTTTTTTTTTTTTTTTTTTTTTTTTTCCTAAATCACTCGCAGGACTCAAATTTGCAGTCCTTCTGTCTCAGCTTCACACAGTGCTGGGAATACAGACATGTATCGCTTGGCCTTTCTCAGTTTTCAGAGGAGGAAACTGAATCCCTGAGAGGAAGCAACTTACTCAAGATCACCATAAGAAAGTGGGTCCAGGCCAGATCTCTTATAGTAGTTAATAACCATGCAGCACATTTTGACTGAACACTTATGAAATACTAAGTGAACTGAGGACCCGGCACTTAAGCCACTGAGCTCAGCAATCCCCTGGCCTGTATGCTTGTTTTTTTCTATTGTGTTTTTTTTTGAGACAGGGTCTCACTATGCAGTTCAGGCTGGCTTTGGACTCACTTTGTAGCTGAGGCTGGTCTGGAGTTTGTGAGCCTGCACCAGTCCTCTTGCCTCAGCCTCCTCAGTGCTGGGATTACAGGTGTGAGCCTCTACACCCTCCTGCTTTATTTGTTTTTTGAGAGTAAGCTTTCCTATGTAAATTCAGGGAGACTCTGAATTCACTATGTAAACTAGGTGGCCTTGAACTTGCACCAGTCAGCCTCCCAGGTGCTGTAATTGCAGGCATCTGCCCCCCCCCCCCAGCTTTTGTGTGCTTCAATAACAACAACCAGATATACTTAGTATTAGTGCTCTTAGTATTCTCATGTCACTAATGAGGAAACTGAGGCTCAAGAGCAGCAAAGTGACTTGTCCAGGGTCATGCACTTGATGGTAACCCCTGCTGGGATTGAAGCCTGAGTTTTCTGACTCCTGAATCAGTGCTCCTTCCATTGCCCCCAGGAAGGCAGCAGAGTTGAGATACATGGTAAGCAGGTGGGTTCTCTCTGGCTCTTCTCTACCTTCTCTCTCTGGGCCACTGCTTTCTATAGGTTTAGCTAAAACTATTTTTTAGTTTTGCTATGTGTTCAGGCTGACCTGGAACTCACTTTGTAGCCCAGGCTGGCTTGAACTCAGCAATCCTCCTGCATCAGCCTCCTGAGTGCTGGGATTATAGGCGTGTGCCACCAACACTGGTTGCTAAACCTGTTTTGAAAAACCTGTTTATAATTTAAAACTGTATCACCACTGGAAATAATAAGTCCCATACATTGACCCCTATGGTATAAATTAAATTTGTCCTACATCTTTCAGAGATGGAGCAAGGTAGGATGGTCACAAAAGACCCTAGGACCGGAACACTTGTGTTCAGAAAACAAGCTGAAGTCTAAATATTGTTTGCCTGTTTGTACATAATTGTAATGCCTGACACTAGGCATTAGGCAACATGTAATGCAAACATCTCTTCTGATCATACAAAGTGAGGGTAGATAGGGACTAGATTAGTTTGCTGCTGAGGCAGGGTATTACTTTGTAGTTTAGCCAGGCCTTGAATGTACTTTGTAGTCCAGGTTGGCCTTGAGCTCATGGCTACCTTCCTGCCTCAGCTTCCCAAATGCTGAGATTGTAGGCATGTGCCACCACGCCTGGTGGGAAAAGAGATTTTTGTCGCTTCACTGTTTCCTGTGGTATCTCCAACACTTAGCACAGTTTTGCTGACCAAGGTAGATAACAGATCCCTATAATAAGGATGACTGATAATTTTGACTATAAGCTCAGCGCTTTTTGATATGTCGCTTTGCCCCAGGTACTACAGAGAATGTGTGTCCTATGCCAGCCCAACTGTGTCCCTGAGACATTCTATACAGGTTAAGGGGCCATTTTGGAAACAAAGGCAGGGACTTCTGGGCTGTGAGCACTTGCACAGGAGGAGACGTGTGCCAAGTGCTAAACACAGTTTATTGCAATGCGCCCTCACGCCCAGTTTAAAGGTGACAAAGAATTCCAGGAGGTAGGGAAACACCCAAGGTTACAGACATGAAGATGCACAGCTGCCTGGGGATTTAGCTCAGTGGCATAAACACCTGCCTGGTAAGTACAAGGTCATGATTTCAATCCCAAGTACAAAAAAAAAAAAAAGTAATTATGAAGATGCACAGCTGGATTTGAACTCTGGGTTGTCTGTCTCCAACCCCTGTTCTTCCCATTCTACCAGCTTCCACCTGCAGGCCGAGCTGAGCCCTGGGAATCAGTGCTGAGGCCAGACTCCAGTTGAGTGACAGCTCAAAACCAGGACTTTGACAGCTATGCCGAGGCTGGCCTGAAAGCAAGTGATGCTAAACTCGTTTGCCTGGGAAGATGAGCAACAATCACAAAGACAAGAGGCGGCCAGGAGCTGCAGGAAGGTGCTGAGGAGGTGCTGGGCCCTAAACAGAATGTCCTTGGGCTCTGCCCGCAACCAAGAGCTCCCTACTTAACTTACTCTGCGACCTTGAGCAAGTCACTCAACCATCTCAGTTCAGTGTCCTCATTTGTCACACAGGTCACCCACCCTGCTGGGTTGTCATGGTATTGCATGAGACAATGCAGGGAGACAGAACTGGGTCAAGTCCAGGCCAGAGCACAAGTACTAATTAGTTGTATGACCTAAGGCAAGTCATTTCACTTCTCTGAGCCTTAGTATCCCGAGCTATGTAACAGAGGTGGTACGTATTTCACCCGGTCTCTGTGAAGATACAGTGATTAAAATACAGCCCCTGGAGTACATTTTCTTGGGTTCAAATTTGGCTCCACCGCCTTCAGTGCTTGGCCTGTCTGCCTCCATTTCCTCTGCTGTAGAGTAGAGGTGAACATAAGTGGATTCATTTCATGGAGTTGTGATGTTGAAGGACATAATCAGTAGAAAGAGTGCAGACCAGAAGCTGGTACTAGTAAGCCTTTGGCCACTGAGAACTCATTAGCCCTGAGTCTGGCATCTGATGTTAACTGTGCTGCACGCTGGGTGCCGCTTTAAACACTTTACCCTTAATCCTCGGGGCAACCCTCCGAGAGAGGTGATGAACTGAACTATTCAGGGGTCCAGTATCTTGCCAAAGATTTCACAGTGCACAGGACACAGACCAGAATTTGAGTCCTGCAGCCTCTCGGTTGCTCCTTCATCCCTAATAAAGGCTCTATAAATGGGAGCTATTAGAATGTCTGTGGAATTTTTTTTTGACCCAGAAGAGATGACACTTAATTAGTGCCCAAGTGAAGCAGGCCTTACAGGAGCCCCAAAGGCTGAGTTCCCTTAGCCGGGTGAAGGGATGTGGACACGGGTTTGCTTAGCTTGTACTGGCTTCCAGCAGGGGGCAGCCGCTGCCTCCGGCCTCTTCCCCGACCAGAATCAGGTGACTGAGCTGCAGACAGGCAGGGGGCGGTCAGGTTCCCACCTTGGGGACCATGTGGAGGGGCACAGAGCCTGGCAGTAGCAGCTTATTCGAAGGCTCCTCTCCCCCAGTTCCCCAGACTGGCCTGCAGGGCTGCTTCACAGAGACCTTTCAAAAGAGACTGCCGCCCAGCCTTATCTAGCACTTCTCTGTTATCAGCATCTTTTGGGTACTGGCCAAGAGTCTAAAACTTTAAAAACTTTAAGAAAGTTCTGGATGGAAGTAAAAATCAATAAACCAGCTAAAGATAGTAACAGTGCTCAGAAATGTATAGGTGAGGGTTGGGGTGTAGCTCAGTGATACAGCACTTAACCTAGAGAAGCAAAGCCCTGGGGTTCATCCTTGGCCTGGAAAAAAAGGAAGGAAAAAAGTTGAAAAAAATGTTACCCTAGGCAGGAAAGCAAGGTGCCAAGGCAAGGATGGACACGGAAGACCAACCTTGCTCCTGTCCTCCCCAGCCCCGTTTCAGCTTCTTCGATGCTGTTTCATCCTGAACAGCAGCCAACCCCTTGGTCATTCTACCCTTGAGAGGATGGACCATGGGACAGAGTCCTCCAGGTGCTGGCAGCACTGGGGGTTCTGGGGACCTAGGTACTGAGTGGTCTCCAGGAGACCCACAGAGCCCACTTGTGCCCATTCTTTTCCCCACCTCCCCCATACTGCTTGCCCCTTCAGGCAAGAGGCAGAGCATAGACCAAAGAGAGGCTCACTAAAGCTGGGTTCAAAGTCCAGCTTGCCCAGGTGCCAGAGTTGTATTATATGGGTCAATACTCTTTGTTTACTTATTTCATTTTTGTTTGTTTTTGAGACAGGGTTTTGCTATGCAGTTCAGGTTGGCCTTGAACTCACTTTATAACCTAAGCTGGCCTCAAACCCAAGGCAATCCTCCTGCCTCAGCCTCCTGAGTGCTGGGATTACAGGGCTGTGCCAGCACACCTAGTCTTTGTTCATTTTTTTTGACACAAGAGCTCACTGCATAGTTCAAGCTGGCCTTGGACTCACTATATAGCATAGGCTGGCCCCAAACTCAGTGACCCTTCTGACAAAACAGTATGTTGTTTGTTATTGCACATGGAAGTAATATGTATGTTGAGTATGTGTGTGTTACTGGGAATTGAACCCAAGGCCTTTACAGTGAGCTATATCCACAGCCCTTTTAATATTTTTTTTCCTGAGACAGGGTTCTTGCTATGTAGTTCAGGCTGGTGTTGAACTCTTTTTTGTAACCCAGGCTGGCCTCAAACTCCTAGGCGTCTTCCTGCTTTACCTGCTGAGTGCTGGGATCACAGGTACGCATCACCATGTTTGGCAATCAACTTTCTGATGCTACCTCAACTTCACAATGCACAAACACTGCACTCTGCACCATGGGAGGCTGAGACGCAAGAGGAACACAGGTTCAAAGCCAAGCCTGGAAATTTAGCCATTCAGGGAGATCCTGTCTTGGAAAAAAGAAAAAAGGGCATAGGGATATATCTCAGTAGGAAGGCCCTGTGTTCAATTCTCAGAGCCACAAAAAAATTCATCTTTTTCAGTGACTTTAAGGTTTTATTTTGTGTAGGGGAATGTTTTCCCTACTCTCTTATTAATAAAAAGCAAGGGATTTAAAAATCATTACTTATGGTTAATGAAATTTTAAAACCTGAGAGCTGTTCTGGGTCAGCCCCTTTATAGCATGAGTTCCTGGAGGGTCAGAACCTCCACTTGTGCTTCCCCTTGTAGCCCCAACATAAAGTTAGGGAGAGAGAAAATATTCAGCAAACGTTGGTGTTGTGGTTTGTGTCTAGATGTCCCCCCAAAGCCTCATGGGATCATAGGTGTGCTTTTTCAGAAGTGGCTGGGCTAGAACATGTGACACTGGAACTGAGTCATGGTAGGATGCTAGGATTAAGGGCTGTGGGATTAAGGGTGTGTGATTACTAAATTAGTCCACTGATTGGTTTGACACCACCCAAAGCTGGGTAGCCTAGAATAGACTATGAAAGGGACAGAAAGAAGCTGCTGTTGTTGCTGGTAGTTTACTGCCTTCTGCTTTTGGCCTGCTATGAACTGTTTCTCCTCTGATTCCTGTCTGCCATGCTGCCCTGCCTTGGAGCCAGCTGCCTATGGACTGAAACCTCTACAAACTGTGAGCCAAACTTTTGTTTTTGGGTACTTTATTTTATCAACAAGAAAAAGTAACTAGGTTAAAAGCAGGTCCTATCTCAAAACAAACAAACAAAAAAACCAGTGCATATTCTCTTCTCTTGTCATCCTTTTAGGTTTTCTTGTTTTTTGTTTTGTTTTGTTTTGTTGTACCAGGAATTGAACTCAGGATGTTGTACTTGCCAGGCAGGCACTTATGCCTGAGCTATACTCCTGGCCCTTGTTTTGTTCTTTTTGAGACAGTGTCTCGCCATGCAGGTTCAGGCTGTCCTTGAACTCCCTGTGTTGCCCAGGCTGACCTCAAATTTGTGGCAATCCTCCACCTCAGCCTCTTGAGTGTTGGGATTGCAGGCATGTACCTCCACGCCTGGCTAGAATACTTTTCTTAATTATGTTTTTCATCCATGTGAAATTTATTTTGGTGATTGGAATGAGTAGAGATACAGTTTTATTTTTTCCAAGTGGTTAACCAGTTGAACCAACACCATATTGAATAATCTTGTTTTCCCCGCACTGATTCCAAATGCCACCTTTAGCATACACCAAATTCCCTCGTGTATTTGGGTCTATTTCTGGATTCCCTATCTTGTTCTGGTGATCTCTCTGTCTGGGATGCTATAAATTTTTTTAAAGCTCCCTAGGTGATTCTGAAGCAGCCAGTCTGCAGATGGTGCTTATCTATGATGAGATATTTTTGTGGATTCTTAGCAATGAGGGATAAAAAAAGAGTATCCTACAGTTAAATTTCATTACATGGGTGAATCTTTTATCGTGAGATTAGGTACCTACTATTTATTTAAAAAAATTTAAATAAATTAATGTCCATAGCAAATGGCCATTGTGGTTTATTTTTTTTTTTTTAGTACCTTTCCCCGCCCTTTTGGTACCAAGGATTGAATTTAGGACCTTGAGCTTGCCAGGCAGGTGCTGTGCCGCGAAGCTATATCCCCGGCCAAAAAGTTGACTTTTTTTTTTTTTTTTTGAGGCAGAGTTTCTCTATACAATTCAGGTTGATCTTGAACTCAGCCCAGACAGACTCAGACTTACCAGTATCCTCTTGCCTCAGCTTCCCAAGTGCTGGAATTACAGGTGTGCACCACCACTCCTGGCTTGCAAGTACCTTTTTAAAAGTGTATAACATCCAGGGAGAAATGTGCACACTCTAAGTGTACAGCTTGATGACTTCTCCTTAATTGAAAACACGTGTACTAATTTCCTGCTGCTGCTACAAGAAATTACCACAAATCTGTGGCTAAAATAACAGGTATTTATTCTCTCTTGGTTTGGAGGCCGGAAGTCCCCCCTGAAGGCTTGGGGGGACTCTTCCCTGCCCTCCTGTGGTCTCAGCTCATACCAGTCTCTCAGCTGCCATGCTCACATGACCTTTTCTTCATCTGTCTCAAATCTCTGTCTGCCTTTCTTTTATAAGGACTATCAGTCATTAGAGATTTGTGGTCTACCCCAATCCAGAGTGATCTCCTCTCGCATCCTTAATTATATCTGCAGAGATTCTTTTTCCAAATAAGGTCACACTCACATGTTCCAGCAGAAATGGAGGCAGTGGTGGAAATGGGGGGGGGGGACAAGTCTTTCTGCAATGTCATCTGTAGGACCAACACGCCACATCTAGAACTAGGATGTCACACAGCCCCACAAGACTCCTTGGTGGCTCTGCCTGGAAGTAGAGGGATTACTACCTTGACTTCTTATTTTTCTTCCAATTTTTTACTTTGAAAAAATTTTTCATTCTCACTTTAGAGGAGGTGCAGCAATGCTATAAGGGCCCCCTCATTTTTTTTTCCTTTTTTTGAGAAGGGCTTTGCTTTGTAGTCCAGGCTAGCCTTGAACTTGCAGCCATCCTGCTTCAGTCTCCTGGCTATGACTAGGATTCTTTATTTAGGCAGTCTCTCCCTATGTATGCTAGGCTGCCCTTGAACTCTTGAACTTATCAGGTAGCCCAGGCTGCCTTTAAACTCATGACAGTCCTCTTGCCTCAACCTCCAGAGTGCTGAAATCACAGATGTGTACTGTCACATCTGACTACATCGGTACCAGGGATGGAATTCATGATCACGCACTTGCAAGGCAGGCACTTATGCTGCTGAGCCCCAGCCCCTCTGACTACAGTTTTATAAGCTGCATTTTGATTCACCAGTTCTGTCTTTGTCATTATTACTCCTTTTAAGACTTCCTGTAGCTGGGTGTGGTGGCACACATCTGTAATCCCAGCACTCGTGGAGTTGAGGCAGGAGGATTGTTGTGAGTCTGAGGCCAGCCTGGACTACATAGTGAGTTCAAAGGCAATATGAACTACACAGTAAGTTTTTTAAAAATAAAAGAGTTCCTTGCAAAATGAAGAGTTGGCAAACATCGATTATCGAATACTTTGGATTATGTGCTGGTTCTGGAAATTCAGTACCAGGTGTTGGCTGTTCTAGACCAGCAGTGTGTGCGGATGCTGATGTTCTGTGTTGCTGGGGTCGTCACCGACCATGTGTGACTTCTGAGCCTTTGATATGTGGCCAGTAAGACTGAGGAATAGAATTTAACTTTATTGGTTTTTCTTGGATTTTCACTATGTGGTCCAGGCTGGCCTCAAACTCATGATGCTACTTGAGCCTCCCAAATGCTGGAATTACAGACATGTAACACTGTGGTCTAGTGAATTTTTAGTTAATTAATTAATTAATTAATTAATTATTTTTTGTGGCACTGGGGACCCACCCCAGGGCCTCATGAATACTAGGCAAGTGTGCTTTTACTGAGCTATGCTCCCAGCCTAAGGTATTTTAATTTTATTCAGCTTTAAATGGAAATGCTACTGGTGCCTCATGGCATGGTGTCAGACAGCCTAGGTCAAGATCAGAGGGCAGTGCTGGGTGCTGGGCAGAGCTTCGGGCTGAGTCCTCAGTTCCCTCACCCCGGGGTGTTGAGGGGTTGGAAGAGGAGAGAGGCTCTAAACTCCAGCCTGATCCTCTCATCTCACACCTGCTGTGTTCCAGGCCCTGGGAAGATGGAGATGAATGAGGCAGACACGGTCTTTGCCAAGGCTCAGCCAGAGTGAATTGTCCAAGTCTGTGAAAGTGTTCTCTTAGACATCAGTCTGCCACCCTCTGAGGTCAGGGCGCAGCCCAGCACCACCTGCTCAGAAGGAGGCTTGGAGAGGTTTGTTAAATGAACAAGGTAAGAGTGTCTGAACTGTGTCCCAGCGGACGGGACCCAGGGCGCAGGAGAGGAGGAGCTGCTTAGTGAGGAGAGTACTAGTTGAATGCAGGAACGTCCTGTCCTGGTGCTGGCCCTGACTCACTCTGCTTTTCCTACTTGGAGCTTCATCTTTTCCTATATATATAAAGGAGAAACTGGGTTACTTGGGGCTGCAAGGTGCCCTGTGAGGGACAGGCAGCAGAGGGGGTAGCACTTCTTCTCAATCTAGTTACAGTACTGGGTTCCCTTCACAGCCTATGCTTTGTTTGCCTTGCCTAGTCTATCCTATACTGGGAATCGAACCCAAGACCTTTGCACTGAACTGTATCCCCAGAGTCCTACTACCCACTACCTTTGAGGCAGTGTCTCACTAAATTGCCCAGGCTAGATTCCAATTTGTGCTCTTCCTGCCTCAGCCTTCCAGGAAGAGCACACCATACCCATACCATACCCAGCTGAGAACCAGTTTCTTGAAGGGGCTCTGGGGCTTTCCAAGTTGAGTGGGCTCCCAGAGTCCATAGAGTTAGACTGCAGATAGCTGGGGTGAGGCTGGGGCTTTTCAGGGAAGAGAGGGAATTCCAAGCTAAAACACAGGATGGGGCAGCTGTGAACCCACACCTGTGTGAAGTTGTATCTTTTGGACTCTTTCTGGGGAGACAACATCCCTGGAGGAAGGAGAGGCTGTTCATAAGTGAGCCTGAGCCCTGGGGCAAGACAGGAGGAGTTCTTACCCCAGGGTGTGTGCACTTGGCCCTGCCCTGCCTTGCCCTGCCCTGCCCTGCCCTGCCCTTCCCTGCCTGGCCCTGCCCTGCAGTGACTCAAGTTGAAGTGGACCGGTCAGCCACCCCGAGGCATCGCCTGTCTAAGCCTCCCCTGCCAGTGTCTGGATGTTGTCAGCTGCCTTCCGTCTGCCCTTCAGGAAAATGCTGTTGCACAGAGCAGCGGGAGACTGCTAAATTTGCAAATCCCAGGCTCTCCTTTTGCACAAGGCAAATTTGTATTCACACTCCAAATCCTGGAGCAGGTGTTTTCCTGTTGAAGTTTCCTGCCATTTGATCTCTCCTCCACAAAATCAATCACCTCTTCCCATGTTAGGAAAGCTTGGTGCCGGACTGCTTGGGTTTGAATCCTACCTCTGCCATTTATTAATGGTGTGATCTTGGGATAGTTAGCTTTTCTGTGTCTCTATTTCTACATCTGGGAAGTGGAAAAAATAAAAAATATCCATTTTACTGAATAGTTGTGAGGGTTAAATGAATTATGACATATAGATGCTTAATACAGTGCCTGACACATAATATAAGCTCAAAAAAGCTCTTGCTATTACTATGATTCTTTCTTTTTGCATAGGGTCTCACTATGCAGTTCAGGCTGGATTTGAACCCACTGTGTAGCCCAGACTGGCCTCAGACTCTTGGTGATCCTCCTGCTTTAGCCTTCTGAGTGCTGGGTTACAGGTGCATGCCACCACACCCAGATTTATGTTTCTATATTTAAAAAATACCTGAGAGGGGGCTGGGGATTAGCTCAGCGGCATAAGCACCTGCCTTGCAAGCATGCAGTCATGAATTTGATCCCAGGTACCCCCCCCCCCAAAAAAAAAGACCTGAGGGGCACAATGGTGCATCTCTGTAATCCCAGCGCTCTAGGAGGCTGCGCCTCGGCAAATTAGTCACTTAGGAGACCCTGTCTCAGAATAAAAGTGAACAAGAGTTGGGGATGTAGCTCAGTACAAAGGCTCTGGGTTCAAACCCAAGTACTGCAGGAGGGGGCGAAAAAAAAGACAGGCAGACTAGGGAATGCAATGAACATAGTAAATAAAATCCCTGCCTTGCTGGTGTCCTCAGTCTGGGAGTAAAGGCAGTAAACAGGAAACTCAGTGTATTATGAAAACGGCCTGGACAAGGGAAGTGGTTAGCTGAGGGACGTCATGGGAGCATGAACAGGACCCCCTTCCCAGATTGGGTGGTCACTAGTGTTTCCCTGGAAGATGATGTCTCAGCTGAAATCTAATGGATGAATAAGGTTTAGCTAGGCAAAATGGGCAGAGAGGGAGGCGTGGGAAGGATGAGAGGCAGGCCATGGAGAGTCAACTCAGCTGCCAGCGGCTGTGGGGTTCTCCGGGGGGCAGGCGAGTGGAGTGTGGCTGGGTGGGTGCCTTTGGCTCACACCCCAGTTATTCTGTGTACTGCTCTGTGGTCTGTTTCCTTCTTGGGTTGTGAACTTCCTACAGGACAAGGTCACATCTCTTTTAATTCCATATACCCAGGACCCGGTTTGACACTCAAGAAAGGTCCTTGCCTGGCTTTCAAAAGGGGATTATCTCAGGCAGTCTTTTCATGTATGCATGCTTGTGAGTTAGAATTCTTAATATGCTTGGGAAGTCTAAATCATTCATTCATTTTTATCTGGTGTATATCTTAGACTCAGGAATTAGTGATTTCTTCTAGGTAGACTCAAGTTTCTGCCCCAGCAAGGTGGGTCCTGCTCCTCTGGATAGCAATAGTGGGTAAACACCCCACCTTCCCCCTGTGGTACCCATCTCCTGGGGTCTTGGGCTGGTGACACAGGTTCTGATTCAGCAGATCTGGGGTTTGGCCCAGGACTCACATTTCCAACAAGCTCACAGGCAGTGCCGACGCTACAGACTCACGAGCTCCACTTTGAGCAGCAAGTACTACCCAGCATTGCCCTTTTCCTGGTCCTCATGGCAAAGATGATTCCAAGTGCAGGCTGGAGCCAGCCTCTGAATCCCCTAGGATGGCCTAAGGAGCTCAGACTTTGTTTTGGAGACACCAGGGAGCTGTGGAAGCTCTCATGGCATGGTCAGGAAGAGCTGGCTAAGGAGATGAATCTGGGAGTGTAGTGTTAGGCACTGAAGGGGCTGAGCTACAGCAGCAGCAGGAGAGAGGTGGTGGGGCAGAGCTCAGGTAGAGGCTGTGAGAATCCAGATGAGGAAGGGTGTCATGGCTGAGCTGTGCGCCCTCCAAATTCATAGGTTAAAGACTTAACCTCTAGCTCCTCAGCATGGGACTGCATTTGGAGATATGGTCTTTAAAAAGGTAATTAGATTAAAATGAGGTCACTAGACTGTTCACTACACCCATAAGACTGATGTCTTTAAAAAGATGAAATTAAGACCCAGATAGATGCTGGGTGGTGCATACCTGTAATCCCAGCAGTCACAAGGCTAAGGCAGAATGATCACTGTGAGTTTGAGGCCAGCCTGGGCTACAAAGTGGAATTCAAGGTCATCTTGAACTGTAGAGTGACACTTGTCTCAAAAAGACCAAAAGAAAAGAAAACAAAAAGAACCAGGGAGATCTACAGAGGGAACACCACTTTGAGACACAGGGAGGAGACAGCCACTTACAAATCAAGGAAGAAACTAACCTTGATTACTGTCTTCTAGCCTCCAGAACTGTGAGGAAATAACTTTCTGCACTTGGAGTCGCCCAGTCTTGGCTGTTTGTTATACCAGCCTTAGCAGATGAATAAATTCCTTTTTTTTTTTTTTTTTTTTTTTTTGGTCTTTTTCGTTTTTATCGGTACCAGGGATCGAACTCATGACTGCCTGCTTGCAAGGCAGGCACTTATGCCGCTGAGCTAAATCCCCAGCCCCAGCAAATGAATAAATTCCGAAGAGCATCAGACTTAAGAGGATTGTCCAGATTGTTGATTATTTCTATGACATGGAGGAGGGAAACTGTGGCAGATAGTTTGAAAAGAACAAGGAAGAGGAGCCCAGAGGGAGGAGTGGCTTTGGACATACTGGCAGTGCCACTGGCACCTCTAGGAAGTGCTCCCCAGGTGGCTGGATTGGGTGGTACTTGTGGGGCATGATGCACACACCTGTAATCCTCAGGTACCTGAGAGGCTGAGGCAAGAGGACCATAAATTTGAGCCCAGCCTGGGCAATCTACTGAGATACTATCTCAAAAACTTTTTAAAGAAGGGCTGGGATAGGGCTGGGGATTTAGCTCAGTAGCATAAGTGCCTGCCTGGCAAGCACGAGGTTGTGAGTTCAATCCCCGGTACCACAAAAAACAAAAAACAAAAACAGCTGGGATTGTAATTCGGTACAAAGACCCTGGGTTCAATTCCCAGAGGAGAAATAAATATCCCAGCACTAAGGAGTTGAGCAGAAGGAATAGAATGTGTCAGTCGGGGCCTTGGATACAGCAGTCAAAACTGGCTCCCGCTAACTTACGCAGAGAGAAATGTGTTAAGGTTTCTGGAGGCTTCTGGGAAGCCATGTGAAGCCATGGCCACACCTGGGATGTGAGCCAGCACTCTGGCTGGCAGAGCTCATGCCTGGCGATGTGTTGGATGGACAGGAAGTCAGGCAGGGCCGCTGGGCTCTTGACTCAGTGCTCCCTCTTGCTCGTGAATCAGTGCAGCAGTCTCCTGAGCCTGGGAACATCCTGTGGCCCAAATCTAGTAGGACATGCATCCTAGGTGCCCATAGGAGACACTGCTGCTCCCTCCCTGGCAGAGAAAAGATGGCTGCTCACTCTGAGATGCTTTTCCCCTGTTACCTGTGACTGCTTTGGCCATTAGAATCCAGTTCCAGCCCTGGACTTTGGGAGAAACAGCAGCTTTTTCCTTGGACTAGGAACCTTCAGTGCTGCTTGGAGAAGGCTGATGGGAGATACCACATGCACATGGAGGAGGGGGGCGGCCCAGGGGATCCCAGTCCCCCAGCTGGCCCTGCCAAGCCCCAGGATTTTATTTTTTTTAGACAGGCTCTCACTCTGTAGTATAGGCTAGCCTTGAACTCCCAGCGATCCTCCTGCCTCAGCCTCCTGAATACTGGGATTACAGGTGTTTACCACTGTGCCCAGCTAAGCCCCTGTATTTAAAATGTACCTGAGGTTTTGGTTTTATTGAGGTTTGGTGAGACAACTGTCACTGAAGAGTTTGTGGGTGGACAAGCTGGAGCACAGCTCAGTGACAGAGCATGTGCCCAGCATGTGTGAGGCCCTGGGCTCCATCCGCAGCTCCTGGCGGGGGGAGGGGAGGGTGTTACTCACACTTCCCATGCTGGGGGAGGGGTCACGTCATGCCACATCCTGCTACATGGGGAAGCACCACTGTCAGTCAGGAGGCAGAAGGAGGCTAAGAAAAGAGGGGCCAGAGCCTTTGGTTGGTTTTGGTGGGAAGGAACAGATAGGGCAGGGCAGAGAATCTGAGCAGGTTTAGGACTGGCTGGTCTCAATAATTCTGCTGGGCTCTGGTTTATAGGAGTGGTCCTGGTTTCCAATACCTGTGTCTGGATGGTCTAGGATGGGGATAATGGATTGCAGGCATAGGTGAACGGGGCAGGAGGCCAGGCTGTGCCATGGATGCGGAGATATGCTGAGCTAGGTGGCTGGCATATCAGAGGGGTGCTGAGACGCAAGCTGTTTGTTTCTTAGAACAAACTAACTCTGGGAGAGAGTCCCCTTTTGGGTCTGCAAGGGCCCAGAATGTCAAAGCATCATAGAATACAGAAGATAAAAAGACATGTGATTCATACACCCAGGAATGTGAAGGAGACCATGTTGGACCTTCCAGTCTCCCTTCAGCCACCAGCTGATTACCCAGAGTCATGGAACAGAAAGCAAACAGCCCTGCCGTGTTTTATGCGAATTCCTGACCCACAGAACACTGAGATACAGGCACACTGAATACATTTTTTTTTCTTTTTTATTTTTATCCGTTCCGGGGATCGAACTCACGACCGCCTGCTTGCAAGGCAGGTGCTTATGCCGCTGAGCTAAACCCCCAGCCCCTACTGAATACATTTTTAAAAACATGTATTTATTTATTTATTTATCTAGTCTTTTTTGAGACAGGGTCTCACTATGCAGTCCAGGCTGGCCTTGAGCTTATTTTGTAGCCCAGACTGGGGTCAGATTTGCAACAGTCCTCCTGCCTCAGCCTCCCAGAGTGCTGAGATTACAGGCGTGTGCCACCATGCCCAAATTAAATGCTTGTTTAACAGCCATTACAGTTTTCTGGTGTTTTGGGTAATGGGTGGGAGGTTGGGTTAGGACTGGTCTCAAACTCCTGGGCGCAAGTGATCTTCCTGCTTCAGACTTCCAAATAGCTGAGACTATAGGTGCGAGCCAAGATTTGGAGCCAGTTAAGGTTTAAAGCCATTTTTCCCAAAGGTGTAGGTTACAGGAGCACCCATGAGATATCCCATTACTGGGTAACCAAATAAAGCCTCACTACGAAATGAGCTTATTACCCCCTTTCTAAAGAAGAAACAGGTTCAGAGAGGGGAAAGTCCTTATTTAACCCAAGGTCATACAGTGCAAATCCAAGTGGCTGGCCCGGGCACGGGGCCCAGCTCTTTCACTGCCCCGGCTATTTCCCTGCTGGCCTCTTTGGGGCCCCGGACTGAGCAGGAAGAGCCCTGTAAGTGATTTCCAAGCCAAGCCTGGGAAGGAATCTCACGCCTTCAAAAGGGGAGCCCCCTGCATCCCCTCTACTGGTGCTCCGGGTCTTTTTCCCCTGGAGAAATCCCACATGCCCATCAGCAGGAGTGGGGCTGTAGCCCCCGCCTTCCTGCGCCATCGCCGGGAGCAGTGCCTGCTCCCCTTTGCCCCAGTGTCCCTGGCTTCAGGTGTATCAAAGTCCCAGCGCTGCATGACGTTCAGATCCGAACACGTCCCAGCAGGCTTTATGAATACATTAGTTTTATTTTCTCCTAACATGCCCAGGGGTGGAGGGGGAGGGAGGGAGCGCTTGGAGCTTAATATGCTAATGTATGCAGATCGCATCTAAATGAGGGATGCCAGGATTAATGGACAGAGCAGGCAGTCAGAATAGGCCCAGCTGGGCCGCAGCCCCGGGGCTCTGCAGCAGCGCGCGGTTGGCAACCGCTCTCCGGGGAGGTTGTCTCCGCTGCCTTTTCCGAGCTTGTTCTTTGAAGCAATGTCTCCGCAGCACAGGGGAAGGAAGAGCTGCGGAAATTGGTTCTGGATATTTCCGGGCCAAGTGTTCTCAATTGCTTCAGCTATGCAGGGGGTGGGGAGGAGAGGGCGTAGAATCTCTGAGCCTCTGTGGGTTACCTCACCAGCGGGGGCTGTCTGTTCTGATTTCTAAACTAGAGGATCTTGGTAACACTCACTTCCGGGCCCCACTGATTACCGAATCAGAATCTCTTATGAATTTTTTTTTTCCCCTTAAAGATCCAACCTTGGCAAATACTGACCCCAACCAAGGGCTTTAATCTGGAGTGTTTTACAGGTTCCAGAGGCCGAGACATAGCTGGGTTGTCAACCCTTGCTGCATATTAGAATCATTGGAGCTTTAAAACAAAAAAAAATCTCAGTGCTCAGGTTGCACCCCATACCAAGGTTAGAACCTAAAGGGAAGCAGGGTGAAACTCGGATCAAAGCCAGTCCTCGGTGGCAGCCTGTGGGTACACTCAATGGTACAGCACTTGTCCAGCATGGAGTGGCCTTGGGTCCTATCTCCAGCACTGACACAAACGAAAAGACAATTTCAGGTGATTCTAATGTGATTCCAATTCGGGAAGCATTCCTGGGCAGGTATTTCCTCCCATAAAATGCTTGCTGTACCTCTGTTCTCTTTGGGGTTATGTGAACTCCAGCCCCCCTGCTTTGTGCAGGCTTCTGGAATCTCCTAGAATGAGGTTCAGTGGACAGCTGGCACACATTGGTACAGAAACAGCCATTATGAAAATATTTCTTTTTTTTGGTACCAGGGATTGAACTCACAACCACCTGCTTGCAAGGCAGGCGCTTATGCCACTGAGCTAAATCTCCATAAGTTAAGAAAATATTGAAATATTCCTCTTACCACTTGATGTTTGTGTGTGTGTGTGTGTGTGTGTGTGTGTGTGTGTATGTGTGTGGTACCTCCACCCTCATGCGTACCTAGGATTACAGGCATATGCCATCATATTCAGGGGCCCCTCCCCGTTTATAACAGGTGCTGTTTTTTTGTTTGTTTTTTGAGACAGGGTCTCGCTATGCAGTTCAGGCTGGCCTTGAGCTGATTTTGTAGCCTATGCTGGTCTCAAACTCACAATGATCCTCCGGCCTCAGCCTCTTGAGTGCTGGGATTACAGGCATGCGCCACTGTGCCTGGCTCTTTTTTTTTTTTTTTTTTTTTTTTTTTGGTACCAGGGATTGAACTCACAACCCTGTGCTTGCAAGGCAGGTGCTTATGCCACTGAGCTAAATCCTTGACAGTTATGAAAATTTTGAAATATTTCTCTAACCACTTGATATGTGTGTGTGTGTGTGTGTGTGTGTGTGTGTGTTACCTTCTTCACCCTCCTGAGTACCTAGGATTACAGGTATATGCCATCATATGCAGGGGCCTCTCCCATTTATAACAGGTGCTGATTGTTTTTGTTTTTTGAGACAGGTCTTGCTACATAGTTCAGGCTGGCCTTGACCTCACTATGGAGCTCAGGTTGGCCTCAGACTTGCAGCCAGCTTCCTGCCTCAGCCCCCCAGTGCTGGGTTCACAGGCATACACCTCCACACCCAATGAGGTGCTGCTTTAAACTCAGTGCCCAGTGATCTAGCACAGTCCCACCCTTGGACTCCTGGATGAGATCAGTTCTGAATGGTCAGGGTTCCAGAGATCCTAGGTGTTAAAATATCTGAATGATCTTCTTCACTATAGTATTGTGATGAGGAGTCCCAGCTTTATAGACAGAAAGTCCTGAATTGACACACCAGCTGTGTGACTTTGGGTAAGTGGCCTCATCTGTCTACAGTCTTGGTTTCCTCATCTGGAAATGGAGAAAAAAAAAATGGGATCCGAGCCCTACCTTCTTAGTGTAGGGATGAAGCTACAAATTCGAGCATGCGTGACAATCACTTGGCAGCTTGGAAAAACAGATTGCTGGGCCTCATTTCAGAGCTGTTACTAGGGTGGAGGCAGGTGAAAATCTGAATTTCTTTTTTTGCTACTGAGACTGAACTCAGGGCCTTCACACTGGGTTATACGCCTGGCCCTTTTTGTATTTTTTAATTCTGTGGCAGGGCCTTACCAGATGGCTAAATTGTCCAGGATGGGTGTGAACTTCCTATCCTCCTGCCCCAGTCTCCCAGAGAGCTGGGGTTACAGGCGTGCAACACCACGTCTGGCTCAAAATTTATGTTTCTGAGTTGGTGTGGTGGTGCTCACCTGTAATCCCAGCACGGGAAAGGCTGAGGCAGGAGGGTTGCTGTGTGAGTATATCAGTGAATTCGAAGTCAGCCTGCACTACACAGTGAGACCTTGTCTAAAAAAACAAAACCAAAAAACTCAAACAAACAAAAAATTCATGTTTCTGGCAAGTTCCCACGCGAGGCCACCAACCACAGTTTGAGAAATACTAAACTGAAAGAAGTCTTACAAGTGTGCCAGGCCAACGGTAGGAGCATAAACCAAACTTGTTAAAGGATCAGAATCTGTTTCCAGGTGCCCCAGTGCCGCATGGAGCCCTCCCTCCTGAACCATTCTCCAGGACCGTCCCCATGCATTCCCCAGGGCCAGAATGGGTCACCTTGGATTTCCTGGTGATTAAGTCCTCCTCCACTTCCTGCCCGTGTCAGCAGAACTAGATTTAGATCTTTTGGACCGTGATTGCTAAAAACATTTCTTTCTTTTTTGTTTTTTTTTTAGACAGGGTCTCACTGTATAATTCAGGCTGGCCTTGAACTCACTATGTAGCCCAAGCTGTGCTTAAATTTGGTGCAATCTTCTCGCCTCAGCCTCTTGTGTGCTGGGATTACAGGCATGTGCCACCGTGCTTGGCAGTGCCTTCTTTAAGGGTCTCCTAGAGTAAAACAACTTTAAACTCTGAGATGACCATATAAGGAAGTCCAGCTGAGGGCTGATCTGTTTGTAGCCTGGCCACTGAAGGAGCGCAGCCATGGTCACCCTGGGCTGGCCAGAGACTCCTTTAAGTCTCTTCACCCTGCTATGCTTTTATGCTTGCCAAAGACGCATAATCATAGGTTAAGAAGGCCCAATAAACATAGCTGCAATAATCCCCCACCATTGTGCAGCACTGCCCTAGATAAGCAACCCCCACTCCCTGTATTTTCTCTAGCCTTGTCCCTGGCAGGGGGCCTCAACTCCTTTCCACTGAACTCACTCCCTCTAAAGTCCTTCTGACCTTTCCTTCCACAGCACCCCTTTATGCCTGTCACCCTATAAAAGACCCCAGACCCTGTATGAGAGTCACCAGTCTGCTTTAAGTGCCAACCTGTTCCCTCTCAAGTTTGTTCTGAGATAAACCTGTCCGGTTTAGATCATACCTTTGTTTTTCTTCTTCTTTCCTAATAGCCACTTCAGGTTTTTTTTCTTTTTTTTTGGAGATGGGGGTCTTGCTACATAGCTCAGGCTGGCCTCACAGTAACCCTCCTGCCTCAGCCTCCAAAGTGATGGGATTTCAGGCATGCACCACCATTGCAGGCTGAAAACAACCTTTTAAATGTGTATTTTGGGACTGCGCCTGTTTGGCTGGGACCCCAAGCACATTCTTACCTGCCAGTGGGCAATTGGGTGATGAAGGGACGGGTCCCACACCCCTTCCATTCCCACGTCTGTCCCTCAGCATTGCTCCTGCTTCCTGGACACAACACCTTAGAGGAAAGTCCACTAGACTGTTCTCTGACCCTTCCAGCTACCTTACTCTTTGTCTGTCTTTCTTTCTTTCCAACCCTCAGCCCCCTTTTCTTTCCTACAGAGCCTGACCAAATGCCCCCCTTGGTTCCCACTATTGGTTTCTGGGCGTAGCCCCCTCCAGCCTGCCTTCTGAGCACCCTCCCCACCCCTAGACTGCCTCCCCCTTTGACTTCCTTCTGCCACAGCCGTGACCTGATCTTATCATGGGGTTTGGAGTCAGAAGTCCTAGGAAGAGCCCTGTCATTTGCCAGCTGTGTAAGAGTGAACAGCTTACAGCAGTCTAGCCCTGGGACTGTCACCCTGAAAGTGGTTTATAATCTTTGCTTTCCGTGCATAGGGTTTGAACAGGAAAGCTCAGATTCAAACAGGACCCTATGAGGTTTCACCATCTAGTCCTGATCAGGTATAATAAGGTCTAGTACTGGGAAACTCTGAAGTAGATTGTCCCCCCTCACTCCTGCTCTGCCCTGCACTGATCTAAGATTATTGCAGACTGAGATAGCTTTGTTAGAAAGATCAGGGGACTGGTGACAAATCTGGGTTGAATCCTAGGTGTGTCCTGTGCTGCGTACACACAGTAGGGCAAATCACTGTGATCGTAGTTACCCCACTAGGGAAATGGAACCATGAATGCTAACTTGTACAGGTGAAATGAGAATACTAAGCAATGGAATCATCATAGTTAACTATCTTTCTTTTATTTTTTTTTGCATACTTACTATGTGCCAGATATTATGCTAAAAACTTGCAATGCAGCATGTATGGTGGCAGGCACCTGTAATCCCAGCATTTGGGAGCCTGAGGCAGGAGGGAGGGGCAAGTCTGGGCCATAAATAGTGACTTCAAAGGTAGCCTAGAGGGGCTGAGGATTTAGCTCAGTGGTTTAAGCACCTGCCTCGCAAGTGTGCGGTCATGAGTATCAATCCCTGATATCGATAAAGACAAAAAAAAAACTACAACAAATAATAACAAAACCGGCTTGTAAGGCACAATCTCAATTCCCACTACAACTCTTTGAAATGAGGACAGTTTTTCTTCCCTATTTTACTTTGTTGGGGTCATCTTCTGGCCCCAGGATTGAACTCAGGGGTGTGTGCATGCTAAGCACACGTTCCACCACGGAGGTGTGCATCCAGCCTTTCCTCACTTTACAGAAGAGGAAATGGAGGTGCCGAGAGGGAAACTGATTTGCCTAAGGTTACATAGCCAGTAAATGCTAGAAACGAATTTGAACCCAAAATGTTCAATTCCGAAGGCTATGTTCTGGCTTTTTCTTGAAGATACTCAACACACATAAATAGGAGACATGACTTAGTATCATAGGGACCCTAAGAGTCACCGTGGGAATTACCACCACCTGGGGCTAGGGATGGCAGATGTGTTTGTGGCTGGGGAAGGGCCCAAAACTGAGTGATGCTACCTCCTGAGGCAATGTCTTATATATACACATCCTTCTGCTTCATCCCAGACAGTGGGAGTGTCTCCCCCACATCCTGCCAGGGCCTCACAGGCTTCCCCTCTCTGGCAGGTTTGGGAGAGACAGGCTTGGAGTTCCCCCATCCTGCACAGAGGATGAGGTTCCTCATCTCATGAGGCTGACCCCAGCCTGTCTGAAGGCCCAGAGCTATTAATAGCAGCCTGCAAGGCTGTGTCATCCAGCTGGTGACTCAAGACTCTAGAGCCAGCTCCCTCTCCCCATCCTGATGGAACTTCACCTGCGCCAAGGGCTTAGAGTCCTGGGAGGGGGCCATGGTTATTGGGGGGCTTGCGGGGGGGGGTGCATCCTGATCTCTGCCTCCTCTCCTTGGACCTTGACTAAACTCTGCTGTGGCATTGGAAGGAGGGGCTGGGGAAGTGGGGAAGGGGATGTGGTTAAACACAACCACTTCCTGCCATTGCCCTGTTGAAAGTCAACCTTCCTCCAAGTTCCCCTTGATGGGGGTTGGGAAGCAAGGTGGTTAAAGAAGGAAGCTGGAGGGCGGGGAAAGGAGGGTTCTTACTCTAGGAATCAAGCCTTGGGGGTCCCGGCTGGATGGTGGCTGCGCATAGCCAGTGTTCAGAACAACCAGCTGTCCCAAGGCAGTCACCATCAGTAGCAGCAAGCAAGCACAAGAGGCAAAGGTTGTGTTGGTCACTACTACAGTCACACTTTTTAGCACAATGCCTGGCTCATAAAACTCAACAAGTATCTGTGGAGTAAATCATCTTTAAAGGTCTGAGGATGATTATCAATCTCTGATGAAAGTTTTAGAGCCTTTATACAGAAAATCGACACTACCAGTGGGTTTTTCCTTCCCACTCACCCAGGGGACATTTGGCAATGTTTGGCAACATTTCTGGCTGTCACAACTGGCAGGGGGAGGTGTTACTGGCATCTCGTGCTAAGAATGGTTGAAGATGCTGCTAGATACACTGCTAAGTGCGGGATGGTTCCTCAAAACAAAGGGTGATTCAGCTTCGAGCATCCAAAGTGTCAAGTTTGATTCTTTTTTTTTTTTTTTGATGTGGGGAATCAAACTCACAATCTCATGTGTGCCAGGTAGGTACTATGCCACTGAGTTATACCCTTGGCTCTCAAGTTTGAGAACTGTGACATGTGCATAGGTATGACATATTCTAGATAATTGGGGGCAAGGTGGTATAGTCCATGGATTCACCCAATCTGCCATGCAGATGAAGATCTCCAGAATTGCAGGATCTCTTATGGTGTTTCCATCTCTAAAATCATACTGTTCTTTGACCTGGTACTCCTAAATCTGAAGTAGAGTCCCACGGGGTTCCCTGTCTTTGGATATCATTCTCCAAAACCCTGAGCTTCCTCTCTTATATTTGGTGAGTAGTAAGGGATCAGAGGAAAAGGGTCCAGGAAACCCCCCAGCCTTCCCCTTTACCCTCTGCACACAGATCTTCCTCTCAGATGCCTGTAAATAATAATAAAGATAAAAAAAACCGGGCATCAGGAGGCTTGAATTCTAGTTCTATGCATTGACCCACTACGTGATGAGAGGCCAGTACCTTCACTGCTCTGAGACTCAGTTGCCTCTTCTGAAAAGGAAGAGTTACTCATCAAATCTACCTTATAGATGGCGAGGGTGAAACGAGAGGCTCACAAAAAGTTTGTCCCAGCCGAGGGTTGAGCTCAGTGGCGTAAGTGCTCGCCTGGCAAGCATGAGGTCATGAGCTCGATCCCTGGTACCAAAAAAAAATTTTTTTTTGTTACAGTGCTTGTATTGGTCAGTTAAGAAAAACAACTTCTAAAAGAGGAAAGATTTATTTTGGCTCCTGGTATCAGAGGATTCAGTCTGTGATTGGCTAGTACCAAGGCAGAAGCATCATCATGGTGGAAAGGCACAGTAGGGAAAAACTGCTCACCTCATCGCAGCCAGGACGCAGAGAAGGAGAAAGAGCCAGGGTGGCAGGGGCTGGGAACCAGACAGTCCTCAGGCTTACTGTCTTGTGACCCGTTTCCTTCAGCTAGACCCTCTTCCTGTTTTCATTGCCTCCCAATAATGCCATCAAATTATGATCTCATCAGTGGATTGATCCATTCAGTTTACAAAGTCTGTAGCAACCAGCAACCAAGACTCCCACTCAGTGAACTTTTTTTTTCTTTGCATACCGATCACAACAGTGTTCAACATAGCAAATCTCAAAAACTGCATCATTATTATGGTTCAGAAGTAGAGTGATGGGGGCCGGGGATTTAGCTCAGTGGCACAGTGCCTGTCTGTCAAATGTAAGGTCCTGAGTTCGATTCCTGATACAAAGCAACATAATAACAACAACAACAAAACTCTGTCGTAGGAGTGAAGTAACTTGCCTAAGTTCATGTATAATGATCAAGATACAGAGTGAATGTTTAAATTTTTAAATGCTTGGAATCAATTAAAAATATTTAGCTTTAATGGTCATTTTCACTTTGGGGAAGATCCAGAAGTCACATGGTAACAGATCACACAGTAAATAAGGTAGATGAGGACATACCTCCTTGACCGAAATTGACATAAATATTTTGAATCCATCAAGGCATCTATGACAGCTCAACTAACATACTTTTTTTGTTTTGTTTTATCGGTACTAGGGATCAAACTCACGACCACACACTTGCAAGGCAGGTGCTTATGCCACTGAGCTAAGTCCCCAGCCCTCAACTAATGATACTCTTGAAAGAGAGCTTCTAGAACTGCTTCAGGGAAAGGCAAGAATTACAGGATAAGCGTGTGTGGGGTGTATTTTGAGGGAGGTTAATGTCCGTGTGTCTTTTACTGTAAAGCATTTTAAAATTTGTAGCTAAACATTCACCGTTGAATGGGGGGATGGAGTGGTGCTGGCTCTGAAATTCAGGACTGAGTGACTGCAAAGCAGATGCTCATTAACCACGAAACTTTAGAGCATCGATTTTCCTGCAAGGGAAATACTTATCTCCATCTCATACTCATGTATTACGGAAGTGTGGAAAGTGTCCGGCACACAGTAGGCCCTTTAAATACAGGTTGAACTGTTATTACCATCTTCCCAAATAAGGCCTTGAGGAAGGCAAATATCAGTCCCGTCACTCACCGGCAAGCTGGCCGGAAGGGAGGGAGAGAAGGAGGCTGCTGGTCCCTGGCAGAAGTGGTAACAATTGGCATCGAAGCTCACACTGGGTGGAGCAGGGCTGGAGGAGGGGAAGGGCTAAAAAATGCAGAGCCCCCAAAGCAGGCATTTCCTCCAGGTCATACGGCAGCTTAGAGCCCCAGATCCCAGTCGGAGTCCAGGTGGCCATCCTCATCTCCGCCTCAGGAAGTAAAAGCAAATCACCACCATCTACTGGGGACTTGCAGCTTACCTGACATTGAGAGATTTGTGTGCCTGATCTCTCTTTATCTCCACATTAATTTAGGGGGGAAAGGCCTGTTTATTACTGCTGAGAAACAAACCCAGAGCAATGAGGACAGTTGGCTGAGCATGGAGCTGCCTCTGCTGGTTTGCAGATGCTACAGGCGCTTTCCTTCACTGCACCAAGTCAGGGGTCTGCTCTGGTGGAGCTCCCCACTTCCTGCCTTGGAGAGCGCACTCCTGCCACCCGAGGGGGAATGGGAAGGAAGCTGAGTCAAGAAGGCTGCCAAGGAGGAGAGCAAGGATGAGCCTGGATGGTGGACAGAGGTGAGGGTGGGCTCTGGCCAGGGACAGGGTGTCACAGAAGGACAAGGGTGGGCCTGGGGATCTCAGGGAGTTTCTGGAAAGAGGCCTCAGGGGGTTTTCCAGCCTTTCCTTGGCTGACTACTTGGGGCCTGCAGATTGAGGACTGAAGGCATCTTCTAGGCTCTTTCTCTTCCCTTCCTCCCTCTTCTACAAGCTCTGCAGTTTGCAAAACCAGCCCCTCCTCTGGGCACCTGTGGTTTCCTGTGGGTCTGGGGTCCTGCCTGACTAGGCAGCGGTCACTATGAGCAGTGGGGAGAGGAGGAGATGGTGTAAGCTGTTTCTTTGCCTTTTAATGCTGAGGCTGTCCAACACCACACACACACACACACACACACACACACACACACACACACACACACCCATACCCTGAGTCAGCACCGACAGGAGGGGGCGGGGTCACTGATTCAGTACTGGTGTCTTCTTAAAGCCCCTGCAAGGGCCACTGCAGCCAGTCACTGCTACCCTCACCATGAGTCCCTGGCAGCCTTTGGTCCTGGTGCTCCTGGTGCTGGGCAGGTGTTCCACTGCCCCTCAAAGGCGCCAGCCTACCCGTGTGGTCTTCCCCAGAGATTTGAGAAGCTCCACTCTCACTGATACCCAGCTGGCAGAGGTAGGCAAAGGCCGCAGTCAAGAGCTGAGGAGGGCTGGCCAAAAGGCTGTCCATATGCCAGGGAGTGCATGGGACCTCAGAGATGCATTAGGGATGCGTGGAGTGGTGGGCATGTCTGGGGAGCAGGGGTGTCCAGGGTAAGGCACTGGGCAGTGAGAACCAGGATGGGCAATGTGGGCTTCCTAGGTGGGCAATGGGAAGTAGTGAGGAGGAGGGCACCTGAAGGTTCTGGGTGGGCACAGGTTGGGAATGGGAATGGGTAAACTCCAGAGGGGCCTCTAGTAGGCTTGCACTGGAGGCATCAGGGATGAGAAGGGGCTGAGGGTGTCTGCAGGGTGCTCTGGGGTTCACATCTTATTGGCCATCTCTGAGTGCCTAGAGAGAGAGTCCTGATCTAGAAGGCCAGAGAAAGGGGATCGGGGCTCTGCGACCTACTCCGCGCTCCATCCACAGGAATACCTGTTCCGCTACGGCTACACTCCTGTGGCTGAGATGCACGGGAATAATAAGTCGCTGGCGCCTGCGCTGCTGCGCCTTCAGAAGCGGCTGTCTCTGCCTGAGACCGGAGAGCTGGACAGCGCCACGCTGCAGGCCATCCGTACCCCGCGCTGCGGTGTCCCAGACGTGGGCAAATTCCAAACCTTCGAGGGCGACCTCCAGTGGCACCATCGCAACATCACATACTGGTGAGCGGCTGTGCTGAGGGGCAACGGGCCGGCACGGGGCTCGAAGGGCTGGCCCTGCCGGTGTTGGACGAATGAAATATCCGCAGATGGTCGGGGGTTTCACTACTTAATATATGGCTCCGCCTCCGGGCCTCAGTTTCCCCTTTGGGGAAGTGGTTGTAATCCAAGTCCTCCTATCAGGGCTGAGAACGCATATGGGGCGTAGGGGTGCACCTTATGGACGAAAGCAGGGATGGCCAAGGAGCGTTGTGTCCGCTGCCGCCCCGCCCGTTTGTCACTCTGACCTCAGTCCCCTGCCTTTTCCCCTGCAGGATCCAAAACTACTCGGAAGACCTGCCGCGCGACGTGATCGACGACGCCTTCGCGCGCGCCTTCGCGGTGTGGAGCGAGGTGACGCCGCTGACCTTCACTCGCGTGTACGGCCGCGAAGCAGACATCGTCATCCAGTTTGGTGTCGCGGGTAAGAACCGGGAAGCCGGGAGGAGGGATGCGAGGGAGGAGCGTGGAGAGCGGGGAGGGGGCAGCTGACCAGCTCTCTCCCGCCTGCACCGCAGCTGGGGCGCGAGGCTTGGAGAGCCGCGCGGGGGCCTCCAGCCAGCAGGGGACTCCACGCCCCTGGACAGCAGCAGCAGCACCCAGCTGAGCCCCTTCCTCTCCATCCTTTTACAGAGCATGGAGACGGGTATCCCTTCGACGGGAAGGACGGGCTGCTGGCCCACGCCTTTCCCCCTGGTCCCGGTATTCAAGGAGATGCCCACTTCGACGATGAAGAGCTGTGGTCTTTGGGCAAGGGCGTCGGTGAGATCTTAGGCCACCCCAGAGCTGCTCTCCTCCTCTCCACGTCCCCTGTCCTCTTGAATCCGTCAGCAGCCACCCCAACTCGAGTCCCCTCTTCCCACAGTGGTCCCCACCTACTATGGAAACGCGAACGGCGCGCCCTGTCACTTCCCCTTCACCTTCAACGGCCGCTCCTACTCCGCCTGCACCACCGACGGTCGCACGGACGGCAAGCCTTGGTGCAGCACCACGGCCCACTACGACACGGACCGCAAGTTCGGGTTCTGCCCCAGCGAGAGTGAGTATGGGCTTGGGGCGAGAAGCGGGTAGGGGGCCGCCGCCTGCGGGGGGGGGTGTGTGTGGCTTTGCTTCTGAACCCCGCTGCCACTCGTGCTTGCCGTGTGGCCTGCAAGTCACTCCCCCGCGCTCTGGGCCTCCTTTATCCGCGAGAGGATGGGCTGCGGCCGGTCCGTGGGTGAACAGCGAGTGGCTCTTGCGAGTAACGGTGTGGCCTCCCCAGGACTCTACACCCAGCACGGCAACGGGGATGGCAAGCCCTGCGCGTTTCCCTTCATCTTCGAGGGCCGCTCCTACTCTGCCTGCACCACCGACGGTCGCTCGGACGGCTTCCGCTGGTGCGCCACCACCGCCAACTACGATCAGGACAAGCTCTTCGGCTTCTGTCCCACTCGAGGTACCGCCGCCCCGCCTGCGAGTGTCAGCCCCGCCATGCTGCCTCACACTGGTCCCCGAAACCAGACTGTCCCACACTCATCATTTCGTCTCCCCATCTTCATACGCCCCCCATGGTCACATCCTGCTTCCCAGCGCTGCGCCTGCACCTCCGAGGCTTTCTGGCTTCAGGCTCTGCTTGCAAGTCTCCGGGTCTCAATGGCCCCACAGCGCCCCCTAGGCCTTAAAAAGGAGCTGCCAGGACTCTACCCTCCCCCCCCCCTCACTTTATGGGACCCATACACCCGGCTCACCCAACGCCCTGGGTTTCCCCAGCTGACTCCACGGTGATCGGCGGCAATTCGGCCGGGGAGCTGTGTGTCTTCCCCTTTGTCTTCCTGGGCAAGGAGTACTCGTCCTGTACCACCGAGGGTCGCCAGGACGGGCGCCTCTGGTGCGCCACCACCTCCAACTTCGACGCAGACAAGAAGTGGGGCTTCTGCCCAGACCAAGGTGGGTGGGGTTCCGAGGCTGGTGGGCTGTGGCTGTGGTCCCCACAGTGAGGGTGATGGAGTGGCCAGGGCGGGGGCTTGGCCTGGTGCTCCCGTCTCAGGCTCTCCTTCGTTCCCAGGATACAGCCTGTTCCTTGTGGCAGCACACGAGTTTGGCCACGCACTGGGCTTAGATCACTCCTCTGTGCCAGAGGCGCTCATGTACCCCATGTACCGTTTCCTCGAGGGCTCCCCACTGCACGAGGATGATGTGAAGGGCATCCAACATCTCTATGGTGAGGTCATGGGATAGGGACGGGGTGTAGCTTAGCCACAGGAACAGAGAATGGGCTGGGACCTCAACATCCCTCTGGACAGGACCTGGTTGCAGTTGCTACCTGTTAGTGCTTGGAGATGATGCTAAAGAATCTAGACTCTGAGTAGGATGGGCAAATTCAAACCCAGCCTGGGCAATTTAACAACTTGGTGAGACCTTGTCTCCAAAAAACAAAACAAAACAAAACAAAACAAAACAAAACAAAACAAAACAAAACACAAAAACGAAAACCAAACAACACTGGGGACATAGCTCAGTGCAAAGCCCTTGGGTTCAATCCCTGGTGCAGGGTGTTAGGGAAGATATTGAGGTGTGTAGCTTAGCAGTAGCCTGGTGTGTGCTGTGGGAAGGACCTGGATTTCATCTCTAGCAGAGAGAGACAGAAAGAGTAAGGGAGAGAGTATGTTTTTCTGAAGATCAAACCAGCCAATTATAATGAGAGTTTATAATGCTCTCGGCACTAAGTTTGTCATGGTGACATTCAAAAGACTCCCACTGGCTGGAAAGGGGGCAGGTGCTGCCTGTTTTTTATCCACAGAGCTCGACCCAGGGCTGAACAGCCCAGGGATGGACGAATGTGGCTTGAATAAATGCCAAATGTGGGGGAAGCTGCCAGCTCAGGTTTGGGGGATGATTTCAGTGTCTAAGTGGGGACAGTGTGCACCGATACAAGGTTCGCTGGTAATCTAGGGGAACAGAGAGGTGCACCCTAGAAGTGCTTATCCAGGATCTCCTTCTAGGTCCTGGCCCTGGACCGAAACCAAGACCTCCAACTACCACCACCACCACCACGCATGAACCGCAGCCCACCGCTCCCTCGACTGTCTGCCCCACCTTCCCCCCTGATGTTCGCCCCACAGCCGGCCCCACAGGCCCTCCTGCGCCTGGCCCCACAGCCCCCACCTCAGCTGGCCCTACAGGTCCCCCCACAGCAGGGCCCCCTCCAGCCCCTACAAAGTCTTTGAAGCCGGTCAATCCCTGCAGTGTGCACATGTTCGACGCCATTGCGGAGATCCAGAACTATCTGCATTTCTTCAAGGACGGGTGAGCGGCCAGGATATGCGGGGATGGGGGAAGGGGCTGGAGGAGGCCCGGCCTGTCCCTCCCTCCCCGCCCACTGGCCCTCGGCTCAAGGGTCAGCGCCCTGCCTTTGTTCGATTCCCAGGTGGTACTGGAAGTTTTCTGAGGGCCGAAGGCGACGGCTGCAGGGCCCGTTCCGTATCTCTGACACGTGGCCCGCGCTGCCCACCAGACTGGACTCTGCCTTTGAGGATCCCCTTTCCAAGAAGATTTTCTTCTTCTCGGGTTAGTTTCCTCCTCTCTGCCTTCACGGCCGCTCAGCCTTCACCAGTCGACTTCCTTGGTTGGAGGATCCAACCAAGATAACCCGAGAATGAGACCACTACCAGAGAAGCGCGCCCCCTTCTGGCAGACGCAATTTAACACGTTTACGGGGCTGAATTTCTGTCCTGGTGTGCGCGGCGCCTTTGCACAATCGTACCCAGTGGCCCTGCCCCTTGATCACAGAGACTGGGGCACGCTGGACCAAGAAAAGGCTCTGCAGCTCCCCCAGGTCGTCATGACCTTGACCCCTTTTCCCCTGCAGGGCGCCAAGTGTGGGTGTACACAGGCACGTCGTTGCTGGGTCCAAGGCGTCTGGACAAACTGGGCCTGGGCCCAGAGGTGTCCCAGGTCACCGGGCTGCTGTCCCGCAGCGCAGGAAAGGCGCTGCTCTTCAGCACCGAGCGCTTCTGGAGGTGAGAGCCACGGTGGCCGCCGCCAGGGGGAGCCCGGGGGCCGCCCGTCCGCCGCCGGCTCAGCACCTGTCTGCTCGCCGCTTCCTGCAGGTTTGACGTGAAGACGCAGACGGTGGATCCCCAGAGCGTCACGCCGGTGGACCATGTGTTCTCCGGGGTGCCCTTGAACATGCACGATGTCTTCCAGTACCGAGGTGAGGGCTGCAGATACGGGCGGGGGAGGGTCTCTGTGCGATACCTCCCACGCCAGGCTGCCTTGCCTCCGTGATTGGCCAAATTCCATGCAAACAAGAAAAAGCCCTTGGAGACGAAGCAAAAGTCCCAGCACGGACAGAAACAGAGACCTTCCTCACCAATAGGGACTCAGGGCCACAACCAGGGCTGGGACCCAGATTTCTTGCCTCCCCAGCTAGAGGCTGCCTCAGGGCATGTGGTTTGCAAGGAAGCTCACCTTTTATTAGACAGTCTTTGTCAAGTTTTTATACTGTGCCCAAGCACTGTGCTGCCCCTGGGAATACAAGTGAGGGCTACAACACTGCAAAGCTGTGTTTCCTGACGCAAGTCCTGCTACACTCACAGCCTCAGTTTCCCCAACTGTAAACTGGAGAGGACAGCTATGTTTGCTTTCTCTTTTTCACTGCTTATATCCCATTAGTAGACAAGGTCTTTGACTCTCTACCACCAAAGTCTATAATTTTTCACTACCTCTCTTGCAGACACCTCGGTCCACTCTGTAGTGATTATCTAATACATTTGTTTGTTTGCTTACGGTATTGGGAATTGAACCCAGGGCCATCACACTGACCTCCATTCCCAGTCCATTTGTTTTGTTTGGTTGGTTGCTTTTTGGAGACAGGTCTCAATAAACTGGTAAGCCTGGGCTTAAACTTGCATTCCTCTGTTGCCCAGAGTTCTGGGATTACAGATGTGTACCACCAAGGTCAACTGTATTCTTTATTTTTATTTTTTTGTGTGTGTGGTACTGGGGACTGAACCCAGAGTCTTTGCACAGAGCTGCATCCTCTGCCCTTTCATGATATTTTTTTGAGATATGATCTTGCTAAGTCACTAAGTAGCCCAGGCTGGGTTTGAAATTGTGATCCTGCCTCAGCTTCCCAGAATGCTAGCGTTACAGGTGTGTGCCGCTATAACCAGCTCCAACACATTTAAATATTCCCTGAGAGTAAGGAGAGAGTAGAAGCAGGAACACAGAGTTGTGCTCCTGGGGAGTGACTCCAAATCCATTCCAAGGCCAAAGAAACTAACAATTTGGCCCCCCCACTCCACCCTTTTTTTATCGGTATGGGAGTTCAAACTCACGACTGCCTGCTTGCAAAGCAGGTGCTTATATCGCTGAGCTAAATCCCCAGGTGCCCCCCCCCTTTTTTTTGTCCTTTTGAGGCAGGGTTTCCCTATGCAGTTCAGGCTGGCCTTGAACTCACTATGTAGCCTAGATTGGCCTTGAATTTGCAGCGATCCTCCTGCCTCAGTCTCTCCAGTGCTGGGATTACAGGCCTGTGCCACCAGACACGGTCCCCTTCCTGCTTTACCACCTCGCTGTTCTCATCTGCCCAGCTGCTCCTGTCATTCACTGGGCTCCACCTACATTGCCTGCTGTTTGGGTAGATCAAGGTCATCCATAGCTTGGGGCCTTTGTGCCAGTTGTTCCCGCTCTCTGGAAGGCTTTTCCCTTAAACTGTCACCAGGCTGCCTCTCTCTCATCCTTCAAAGGCCACCAAACCAGAAAGGTCTTTGCTGACCATCATCTTCTATTCACTTGTTTATATTTCCTCCACCTCTGTACACATGGTCAGAATCAATCTCATTTATGTTCATGTTTGCTTGGCTAATTGTCTCTCTTGCCTCACTAGAGTTTTAGCAACAAAAGAATTGAGGTCATGCCTGCATTTTTCTCTGCTGTATTTCTAGTGCCTCTAATGTGTTTGACACACAGTAGGCACTCAGAAAATTTTTTTTGTGTGGTTTTCTGGAGATCAAACCCAGGGCCTTGTGCATATAGGGTAAAACACGCTATCTCTTAGCTACACTTCTAGACACAGTAAAATTTTTTTGAATGAATGCACAGATTTGCTCAATGAATGGATATTCAATGAATTATTCTGAGCATTAAGATGGGCCATTCATTCATTTATTTGCTGATTCATTCATAAAATGTATGCATAGCACCTACTGTGTGCCAGGTTCTGTGCCCTCTTGCATCTCCCAGGCAGATGATGGAGATGGAGGGTCATGTGAAAAACCTTGGAAAGATCCAGAAAAGCCAGGAGAGATGACTGCAAAAAGTTTTGCTCCTGTCTCTGAAGATGTATGTGGGAGGGCAGAAATCACCCCTCTCACGCCTTCTTGTCCCCCGCAGGGAAAGTCTACTTCTGCCAGGACCGCTTCTACTGGCGAGTGAGTTTCTGGAATGAAGTGAACCAGGTGGACGAAGTGGGCTACGTGACCTATGACATCCTGCGGTGCCCTAATTAGGGCTTCCATCCTGCTTCCACAGAGCAGGGCAGGTTCCCCAGGGGACCATTCTAGCCGAGAAGGAGCCAGTTTGCTGGATACAAACCTGTCTCTTCTGGAGGGTAAGGAGGATGGAGAAGGACTGGGTCCTCTCTTCACATCTTCCTCTTTTGTCAGAATATTTCTAATAAATGTGAATTCTCTAACTTTTAAGTAGCTTTTATTGAGGTATACGTATTCATACGAATGTATGTAACTGGCGGAGTACTTTTATATGTCAGGCAATGTTTTGGGTTCTTTGTAAATATTAGCGTATTCTGTCCCTAGGAAGGTATTGCGTGACTATTTCTATTTTACAGGTGAAGAAATGACCAACCTATTTATTCATCCATCAACCATTTATAGAGCCTCTCTATAGAACCAGGCTGTGTGCTGGGCACTGGGGAGAGCAGTGAATTGCATCTCTCAAAAGACCCCCACATCTATAATGCCATCTTTGCCCTCTCTCTGAACTCCAGATTTATATGCTCATCTGCCAACTACACATGACTCCTTCAGTCATTAATAAGCATCTCACCCTAACACGTTCAAACCCACTTTTGGGTAACACTTTCCAAACCTGTATCGTATATCTTCAGTCAAGTCTAAACATCCAGGAACTAATTATTTAAACTTGTTATTCTAGTATAGGATTTTTCATCTTCAGCATTACTGACATTTGAGGCTGGATAATTCTTTGTTGTATAGTAGGATGTTTCATGTCTTTCTCTATGAAGCAGCAGAAACCAAGCCCAGGTGCCAGGCTCATTCAGGGTGCTGCCACAAGTCTCACCGTAGGGGTACGGCGCAGTGAAGTGATGGTGAACTTGTGACTCATGGCAGGGCATCGTGGGTTCAAGCAAGATGCTACTAGTGACCCTGAGGTGTGAGAAGTGTGCCTCTCCAGTTGTGACAGTTGGAAACCTTTCTGAACATTGCCAAATGTCCCCTGATGGACAGCATCCCACGAGTAGAGAAACATTATCTTAATATAATAAGCACACGGACAGTGCACCTACTGCAAGGGTACACTGTAATATATATTTCACAAACAGTGCAACCAGCACCTAGACCAGCAGCAAAACATTATCAACACCTTAGAAAACCCTTTAATCCTCCTCGCAATTACTGCTCCTTCCCATGAGCCATTACTATCATTACTTCTGAAATTCACATAGACTTTGGCTATTTTTAAAGTTATTTACAAGTATTGTAAGGAATATACCCTTTCGTGTCATTTTTTTGTGCAATGTTATATTTGTGAGATTCATCCATGTTGTTCTGTAAATTATGGATTGTTTATTCTCAGTGCCACAGTGTTCCCTTGTGTGAATGTACTACAATTTATGTAGTTTATTATTGATATTGGGTGGTCTCCAATTTGGACTCCTATGAATAATGTCACTATGAAAAAAATATATTTTTGATACAAGGTCTTGCTATGCAGTTCAGCATGAACTTGAGCTCACCACGTAGCCCAGGTTGGCTTTGAACTCATGATCCTCCTGCCTCAACTTTTCAGGTGCTGGGATTTTGGTGTATGCCACACCTGTGAAAGTGTGTGTGTGTGTGTGTGTGTGTGTGTGTGTGTCACAGAGGATGGAACCCAGGGCCTGGAACATGCTAGGTAAGTGCTCTACCATGGAGCCACACCCCCAGCCACTATGAAGTCTCTAATAAATGTCTTTTAGTGCACACAGGCAGCCACTGCTTTGGTGGGTATGTCTAGGAGTAAAATTGCTGTACCAAAACATGCATGTGTACACCCAGCTTTAGTGGATGTGACCTGGCGTAGTTTTGCCTGTCTATACACCCACTAGGACTCCTCCTACCCTCCTCCTTCCATCAGATGCCATATCCAGTGCAGCAGCAGGTCCTGCTGGGTCCAGCTCCATAACTTGTCTGGAATCACATGACTGCCACCACTCTGGTGGTCATCACCCCTCCCACCTGGGGGTTTGCAGGGGGCTCCTAATCCGATTTCCAGGTTCCAGGCCTGCTCTTTAGCTGAGTTTTCACCTAAGAGCAGCAGCCAGTCTGGTTGATCTGGTTAAAATACAAAGCAGATCACATCATTCCCTTGTTCAAAAACTTCCAAAGGTTTTCCTTGTGGATTAAAAAAAGCCAGGTGAAAAGAATCCCCAGAGATTTCAAAAGAACATTTGATCCATCTCCTGCTGTCCCCCCTTACCTGCTTTCACTCTGGTCCCCAGGCACTCGCACTGTTTCCCAGACGCAGTGGCCATCTTGTGGGTTCTTGAATAGTCCAGGTTCCCTCTCACTCCCAGGCCTTCGCATCTGCTCTTTCTTCTAACAGAGAATTCCCCTCCCCAGGTCCTTGGATAGCTGGCTCTTCTCATCAGTGGGTCTGAACTATAATATCATAAGAGGGTAAGAAACTAGTCTATCCCGTTCACCAGTTGGGTCCCATGGCCTAAAACACGTGAGAGCCACTAGGTGTTAAGGTTTAGGGGGCCCCAGCAAAGGTGGGCGCGGTCTGCAGGAGCTACACACTAGGCCCGTGTGAAGGATGACTCTAAGCTGGGTGAGCTTTTCGGGAGCTTGGGGGGAAAGTGGGAGCCCAGGGTCTGGGAGCAACGTGGACACGTCCAGGGTGGCAGGGCACAGCGGGCACTAGGACCCTGCGCGGTGCTGCGCGGCGGGCGGGGGTGAGGGGATCCGCTGTTCCTCCCGCCCGGAGCCCGGCAGCGGCCACTTGTGCGATCCGGGCCGCCGGGCCCTCTCCGCGCCATGAGCCGCAGGTTCACCGTCACCTCGCTGACCCCGGCGGCGCCCGCAGCAACCCCTGACCCCGAGTCCCGCCGGCATTCTGTCGCGGACCCCCGCTACCTCCCGGGGGAGGACGGCAAAGGTAGAGGCCGCAGGGGGCGGGGCCGAGAGGGCGGGGCCAGGCCCTGCGGGGGGGCGGGGCGGGGCCTTGCGAGGGTGCGGGGTCCCCAGGGAGGGCGGGGTGTGGGGGACCCTGCACTGCGAGCGTGAAGGGGCGGGGCCAGACTCGAGGTGGGCGGGTCACAGGGAGGAAGGCGGGGCCAGAGGCCCAGGGCGCTGACCCCGGGATGGGGCGAGGGGAAGCCGGGAGCAGCCGGGGGACCAGCGGGGCGGAGGACCGAGGGGAGAGGAGGCTGTGTGGTTAAGGGGTGGACCAGAGCCGAGGGGAAGGGGCGGGACTACGTCGATTTGGGGGCTAGGAAAGAGAAGGAACGGCGGGTTGGGCCAGGAAGATGGGATCGGGTCAGAGTCGGGGTGAGGGGGTGTGGGGGGCGGCAGGGAGCCTAAGTCAGAGTCGCTGAGTCCGGTGCTGCGTCAGCGGGTCCTTAGTGTCTGGTCGATCCTCCAATCCTCAGCCTCCCTGCAGGCGCTGAGGTCTCCTGGGGACCCCTAGAAGGAGGCTGGAAACGGGAAAGTTAGTTTGATCCTGGGCAGCTAGATCCAGGGACGATCCCAAGAGGAATTCAGTCCGACTCTCGGGGCCCACTTTGCTCCCTCTCTGATTCTGTTCTCGCTCCTGAAGGGGTGAGAGGAGCCAGCTCCGGGAGGATTAGGGGGGGTCTTTCTTGCTGTGCTCTTGTAATTGAAGTTATCTGCAGGGGCAAGTTGCTCTGGCCTTCAGAAAAGTATTGGCGTCCTGATTGTGTGCGGGATCTCCCCGCAGGGGGCACTTGTCTCCCTAGCTTTGTGCCCCTCAGGTCTGGAAGGAGCGAGGTGGCAGTTTGGAGCGGCCTCAGCGAGGGGAGGAGAAGTAGCCCCCCGGGACGCCAGGGGTCGCTGCTGAGCCGCAGGTGAGCTCGCCTTTACCAGAGCAAACCTGAATGCCAAAAACCCTAGAGTGGTTCTTAGGGGTATTTTTGACGAATCTTCTCATGGTACAGATCAACAAATCAAATCTGGGCCTGGACTTCCTCCAGGACCCAGCCCCATGACCTCCTGGGTGTGGCCTTTCGGATTTTTCCACTTTCTTTCACTCTCCATCTTTCCCGTAATTTGTCTGCCCTTTTTGTCATTTTCACCAACGGTGTTAACCAAACTTCCAGATTTAAACATCAGAAATCTGGACCCATTCTCAACACTTGCTTTCTTCCCCCTCTTTGTCACCAGATACAATTGGCCTTGTCTTGGACTCTGTTCTCCAAAACTGGGTTTGAGTCCTGTTACATCTGTTCCCATCCATCACTATCATTTTGGTCCAAACCCAAGATTTGTCTTACCCAGCCACGACCACATCGTCCTCCTTGGTCTCCGTCTTCCCAGTCTTGCTCTAAGCATCTCACTCACAACTTTGCAGATAAAGACCATCACTGCAGATAAAGGCCAAACCTTTTAGCTCACCATTTGAACCCTTGCTTAACTGCTCCTGGTCTCTGCCTATCCATGTTCATTCCTTACTGCTGTAAATCAAGAAAATACCTCCTCATGCTGTAAGTTATAGCTCATCTCACCTCTTCTGAAAATCCCTTTCCCGGGCCAGGGGTTTAGCTCAGCAGCATAAGGGCCTGCCTGGCAAGCACTAGGTCATGAGTTCGATCTTCAGCAACAAAAGCAAAACAAACAAAAAATCCAAAAAATGAAAATCCCTTTTTCTTTCTCTCTTTGGCCCACCCATCGAAGCACAGGTCCTGATGGGTAGCAGTTATTTACTTGTATGTCTTCTCCTTTGGAGCATCTCAAATGTAGGAACCATGTCCTTTTATCTTGGTGCCTGATTCCAGGCCCAAAGCATGACATCTAGTGAGTTCTTAATGGTCATCAGGTAAAAAAGTATGTGGCTCTGTGTTCCCGCTTCTCCTTCCCTGCCTTCTCTCCTCCAACTTCTTAAACCCTGGCCTGGTTCTAAGATGGCCTCCTCCATGTCCCAGTAACACTCAGTCTCCCCATCCACACTGCCATTCTTTTTCATAGTCAGAGTAACATATGGCCCCCAGATTTTGGGCGTGCAGGTGTGCATACATAATGAATGTGAGTCTAGAATGCTGTGTGCTGGTGGCAGAGGATGTGTGTGTATGATTCTTGAGGAGAGAGCATCCCACACTAACTCTGCTGACCTGTGGGGTGCTCAGTGAGTCAGAACTTACGTGTGTCACCGTACCGCCTTTGTGTCGGTGGACATGCTGGTGCGTACATTTCTGTGTTTATCTGTGGAGTGGGCACCCATGGGCATGCATGCATTTAAATCCCATCTTAAGAAGGAGTTGGGTGGCTTTTAACCTCTTAAGGCCTGAGATAGTCTTAAGCATCTCCTCCTTGGAGATCATTGCTTGGTGAACTAGACAAAATCTCTCGGGGATAACTCGGTGTCTGCTGGTGTCTTTTCCATAGCTGTTCTCCTGTCAGCATTTTGGCCCCCAAAAGGTGTTCTCCCCACCTCTTTTCTTGGGGTCCGAAGGGAAGCAGGGGACCTATGTAAGACGGGGAAGGGTTAGGGGAGATTTTCAGGGCACACATGTGGGAGCATGATCTTTTACTCTGGATCAAGGGAATGCTGTTTTCCCTTGGGGTGTTTCCTGCTGCCAGGAGATCAGACATCCCTGGGAACACAATCTACAGGGGGCAAAAGAAACAAGCCAGAAATGGAGCCTCAACTCTGCCATCAGCCCTTGCCTACAGCCCACCCCTGTACCATGGGAAGGTTGCTGGTGACCTGGTTGGATAGAACTGGACTTAGCACTGGTTGTTACAACTCTGAGCTATTCCGCATTTTTACCCACCTTCACTGTTCCCCAGGACACTGGACAGAGCTCTGGGCCTGGTAAGGAGTTGGGATGTGTCCCCATAGTGGGACAGGGAGCTAACTTATGTTCGGGGATGAAGCCAGGCTGTGATATAGTCCATCCATGCTCTAGCTCAGGTGCTATAGTGTGGCTTTGGGCTCACTGCTTCCCCTTTCTAGGGTCAGTTTACTCACACTTAACATTGATGAGTTGACAGGAAGCTATGTGAGGGTCCTTTCAGCCATAAAAATGCGGGCTTTTTTTAAGACATAGAAGGGCAGAGCTATCTGCCTCACCCAGACCAAATCTCATATTTCTGTCTCTCCACCTATAAATTGGGAAGAATGCTGCTGCTATTGGTATATATCTATCTTATCTGGAGATCTCTTCCAAGGAGTTTTCTAGTTGTTCCATTCTCCAGCCAGGACTCAGAACCTCACTGCCCAGTACCTCAGCCCAAGGTGAGCCCTAGGAATCTCCATGGCAACAAACTGGTTATGAACGGGGCTGCAGTTGCCATGGTGACAGGCCTCCCTCTGTCTCTCTCTCATCCCCCTCCTCTCCTTTCCTCTCTTCTCAATGAACCAGGGCGATCTGCTGGCCTCAGCTCTCCAGGTGGGGTGGGGGTGGGGGTGGGTGCAGTGAGAAGGGAGTCTGGATTGGGAAAGAGGGATGATGGGCTGAATCTGCAGGGAAATGGGGGGCTGTTGGGGTGCTGTTGCCATGGTGACAGGACTGCAGCTTGTTAATTAAGCCCCCGGTTGCCACGGAGACAGTGGTGGTTGACGTGCTCTGCGGCGAGCCCTGTATGTGTGGGGTGTGCTATATGCTGGACTTAATCAATCCATGGCGAGGGTTTTGGGTCCGGACAGTGGGATGTGGGGGAAGAGGAGAAGGGTGAGGACAAGGACTCAGGGCCTTGGCCTTGTGAGGCCATAGCTGAGGCTAGATGGGTAGGTTGTAGGGTAGGCCGCAGAGGTAAGGATGGAAAAGGGCTGATCCATAACAGCAAGCAGTGTACCTGCTACCTGGGGAAGGAGATTCCATCAGGTGGACCCAGTGTCCTTCAGAAAGCCCCCTAACCTGGTTCAGGGGAGGCCTGGGATAGGAATTAAGGAGCTGGGTTCTAGTCCACAGTGTCACAAATTCACCCCATGAAGAAAATTCTTTCTATTTCCATTTCTAGACTCTAATTTCATCATACATGATTAGTGGGAAAGAATTTATAAAGTCTCTTTCAGTTCTTAAATCCTGATACCCTGGAGGCAGCTCCTCTGAACTTTTTTCTTAGAAATACAAGGTGGGAGGGGGTAAGAGTTTAAGAAACTCAGAGTTCAAACATACGGCCCTGTCCAGCTCTGCATCTTGTGTTGATTTTTGATCCTCTAGCCTTGATCTTCCTAGGGCTCTGGCTGGGGATGGGGTGCTGAGCAGGTATCTGGGTCCTTGGAACTCAGAGCTGAAGGCCATCTCTTACAGACCAATGGCAGTGTAGGAGGTGCTTGCAGTGGGCTTTGTTCTTTGACAGAAGGTTGGCCCGAGGCCAGAGTAGGGCCCACCCTCCTTCAGGTGAGAAATAACTGAAAGGGCTGAGATCTCCTTTTTGAATTGTCTCCTAACTTAGTCTGGGCTTCTCAGGAAGTGCTCTATGGCTTTAATATAAGGATAATAGGGACCGGAAGAAATAGGGCTACGCAGCCTAATGCTTTCATTTGATAAACAGTATACTGAGGCCCAGAGACAGGAACTTGGATTTGCCCAGAAATACACAGAATTCTGCTAGAGGATAGAACCACTGGCACAGGTGACTCTTGAGGTCAGAACTCTGATAAATATGGACTGATAGAAAGGAACCATTCCTGCTCCACCCATATCCCTATGGGTATAAGTTTCCCCATGGTTGAGCTCATTCCCTGAGTGGTCAGAGTTACAGTAGCTCTGGTACCTACACTTTGGATTGCTGATAAACTTTAGATGGGGAAAAACACTCTCAGACAGACTGGCATATTTTACTATGTGTGTACAGAGCAGTAGAAAACTACAGTACTGCTGCTGGTGGTGATGACGGCAGTGTATATGTGTAGTGGGATGGGGAGAAAGTCTTGAAAAGTGACCTTCTTACCAGCTATCACTTTAAACCTTTTCCCCAATCAGAATACTATTTTTTTATTTTTTATTTTTTTATGGTTTTCTCTCTGGAAGTCAAGAATACTAATGCTCATGCCCTTGTTTGAATAGCTAACTCTTTATCCCCAAGGGTCAGCTGGGACTCCTCATCACCGAATGACTGATACTTTTGTGGATTTCTCAAAAATACCTTTGAGTCAGCTGACAGTCTCCATGGTTGATCCATGGAGTACCACAAAAGTGTACAAGGGAATCGGAGTGGTGGGTCCTGTCCACGGTTCTGAAACCCATGTTTTAAAGCGGAGTTTCCAAGCATATGGCTGGCTCTTTAGAACTCTGGAAGGTCTTATGGGTTTCCCTTCAGATCCAAGCCAACTGACTGGTCAGTTCAGCCTCGCACCCCGAAAACAAGAGCATAAAAAGGAGAAAGCCCATTTCAGACCCAATTGCTTTTCTTTCTTTCCTCCTTTGTCTTTTCTTTCTTTCTTTCTTTGAGCCAAGAATATGACTGTATCTTTGCTTCATCTGCTGGAGGCAAAGCTAGTTTAAAACCTCTTTTTAGGGGAGCCCTACGTTGGAGTAAAGAGAACACTTCTGAATTGGATTCTGCGGTTCACTGGCATCGAGTCCATATGCACTCATTTTCCTCTGGTCCTTAGTTTTTCATCTGGAAAATAAAGGCTCAAATTAGACAAAATAACAGACCTCTTTCCAGTCCTGTGACTCCCCTGGAATTTAGAGCACTGGCATTAGGAGCCAGGATGAGTCTGAGGACATTTTCCTAATGTACTCCTACCCTCCAATCTTTAGCTCTTCCAGAGATTCAAAAAGCCCAAGCCTCTGATGCCACTGCCTAAAATGTCCCCCACTCTGGAGCCAGCCTGGATTCTAGGGGTGCTGAGGTGTCCCAGTATCATCAAGCTTCTGGGGGAACCAATGTCAGGAGAGGTGGGGGAGGGACACAGAGAGCATGTCAGTTCTGGAAGCCTCAGAAAGCAATCCTGGATTAGGGGATTAGACACTCCCGCCCCGGGAGAAAATCTGCTTCCCAACCGATGAGCGGCCTCATTTCCCCTCCCCCACCCTGTCCCTGACCACCCTCCGGCCAGGCCAGCTCGCCCTCCCTAGAGGCTGCACCATCTCCAGTGGGAAGCCAGCGCTCCCCGGAGCCTCGGTGCTGCCTCGTGTCCTTCTTACCGCATCTCATCCACGGATGTGTCGGAAAGTCCCTGTCTGTGGACTCCAGGGACTGGTCGTGGGGTGGGGTGCTGAGACTCCTGACCGTCTCACATAATGAGAGCTGGCTGTAACTCATCAGGTTCCACTCCACTCATTTCAGGACGCGATGGGCCCGACAGGCGGCCCGGCGGCCTGAGCCCCTCGGGGAGTGGGGCCGGGCTTCACTCGCGGGCCCTGGGCTGTCCGTGTCTTCAGCTCCGACCTCCTGAGCCTCAGAGATACTGGCGGGCGAAGGTCTGCTTCTCCTCCAACCCTTCAGGGCCGGCCTCTCTAGCTTTGCAGACGGACTCCCCAGGGCCCGTATTCCATGGCGCCCTTCCCCCCCTGCGCCGCCTTAGCCCCCTCATCTTCCCACTGGGGGTCACCCCAGACCCCCAGTCAGACAGCCGCTGCGGGGCCGCCTCCCTGCGGCCGCGACCTAGTTCCCTGCCGTTATTTTTAGGGCGCGGGATGGCACCTGCCCACGTGCCGGGCCCCGCCTGCGCCCGAGAGTGGTGGTGGGGGGAGCTGCGTCTGCTCGGGGGAGGCGAGGGCCCTGTCCCCAACAGCACCCCCTCCATCCCGCCCGCGCAAGCCCCCTGTTTTCCTGGGAGGGGGCCACCAGGCGCGCTGTGCCCGCCCCTCGTCCACTCTCCTCCCTCCCTCCAGCTTCCCCCCCAAAATCCCCGCCAGTGGCTCACGCCTCCTGCATACGGGATGAGGTGAGCAGCGCCGCTGCTGAGAGGGGGCGCGCGCGGGTGTGAGCGTGTGTCCGTGTGCGAGTGTGTGTGCGCCGGGCGGGCGGGCGGGCACTGCAGCTTCTTCCTCTGTGGAGCGGAGAGCGAGCGAGAGAGCTCGAGCGAGCCAGAGAGCGGCGAAGGCGGGCAGAGGGGCGCGGGCAAGCGGCGCAGCCACCCCAGCCCCGCGCCGCGCCGCCACCATGCTCAACAACCTGACGGACTGCGAGGACGGCGATGGGGGCGCCAACCCTGGTAAGCGGCGGTCCGGGGGCGGCGGGGGAGGGGGCGGTCCGGGGGAGGCGGGAGCGGCTCTGGGGTCGGGGGCGGAGTGGGGGCCGCCGGTTCGGAGCAGAACCTAGCACGGAGCGGGCGCGGGCGCCGGCGGCGGCCTGGCGAGGGCTCCATTGGAATGCGCCAGGCGCTGTCCGAGGTGCTGGAATGCGCTGCGCCCGCAGGCAGAGCTGAGGCCGAGGGGTTGTGGTTCCCCGCGGCCCGGGGGCAGACTTGAGTTAGCTGTGCCGCGGAAGAGGTGGGAAGGGGATGCAAGAGCTGGCCTGGGCTGACGTGCAGCTCGACGGGCGGGAGGAGGGCTCCTGCCACCGAGAGGGGACCTGGGCGTCCTGGCGCAGAGCGGGGACCAGCGGCACCGGGAGGCGCAGTCTGCTGCAGTCCCTTGCTTTGAGACTGCCAGCTGGAAGGTGGGAGGACAGGTGGCTACAGGGCTTAGGGGGCATATGACAGCCCTCATATGAACTGCGGCGTCCCCTTGGTGCAGCCCGGGCCCCCTCCCCCAAGGCTTCTCGAGGTCCGACCTCAGACAGCAGCCACCTCCTCCATAGGTTTTCTGCTGTACTTTGTGGGATCACCCTGTCTCCCTGTAGCTTTCCTGTGGGTTCCCATTCAGGACTGGAAGCAAGATCACCCTCCTTTCTTCCCTCTTTCCCCTTCCTCTTGGTCCTCTAGGCGGTGGTGTGGTTTCCAGGGCGGGGCAGGGGGGGATCTTCCTAGTTAGCTCTGCTAGCTTTCCTAGTGAGGCCTCAGAAATGGGGTCCCAGCCACTGAATTCCCGGCGTCTCAGCGCGGGCACTGCGGACGCGCTGCGGTGGGTGCGGAGACTCTCCAAGAGCCGAGGGGCTCGGAGCAAGTCCTTTTCCTGCTCTTGCTCTCCCCCGCCCTCCTCCGCGGCTTCTCTGCTCCAAGGTCTTGGGGCCAGCCACCCCCTCCAGCTCCCAGGCCCCCCGCCGCCCCCCAGCGGTCTCAGCCATCCATCACCGATGTCAGCCGCCTCCACCCCCCACCCTCCAGCGGCGCTGCGTCCCTTGCGCACTAGCGCGCCTCCCGCGCCTGCTGTCTGCGCTCAGCGCCTTCAAACGCTCCCCTGGGCATTGCTTGACCCTCTGGGCTGAGACTCCCGCAGACCTCTCCAGAGGATGGCCAAGGGGTCACAGGGGCTGAAAGAGCTTTCTCTTCTAGACACTGGCAGCTTTGGCTCTGAGGTCTTCAGCCCAGATCCTGGTCAGAGCCAGGGTGCCACTGGGGAGTCTGGGGACACCAGGGTCCCTAATCCTTTGACTGAAACATTCTCTTCTCCATTTGTCTCTGGGACTGAGTGGCATACAGGAGCCAGAGCTATCGGCTGGCCAGCTCACCCATCTCTCGGGTCACTCATAGGGCAGCTGCCCCCTCCACCACGTGCTTTGACTGCAGGGGGAAGAGGTTTGGCAAAGTGGAGTCTGCGGCAGTGCCAGGCAATTCGGTGCCCAAGGAGTAAATTAGGGAGGGGGGCATTTCCATCTGGGATTCCCTTCTGTCCTTTAGATACCTCTACAAGACAGGGGCTCAGCCTGAGATGTAATCTCTCTGTTCTTCCAGAGAGGAAGAACCCAGAACTCGCTTCTTTACCAACACTTCACTGGGCCTCAGGCTTTCCACGGGGTCTCTGGAGGCCTAGTACAGAGACATCTATGTGTTTTAAACGGTAGTTGAACTAGGAACTCTTTTTGCCCCTCCAGATTAGCTTCCAGACATTGAGTGTAACAGGCCCATCTGGAGCCTTTCTATATATAGGGTCCAGGACGTGGGGTTAGGGACGAGGCTCTGTTCAGGTGGTCTGGGTCCCAGAGGGAGAAGGCCTCCCAAGGGCGCCTGGAGGAGGTGGTTGAAGATGGCAAGGACTTTGTGGGTTTGAGGAAAGAGAGACTGAGACCTCCTAGCATCTCTGACTCTAGATTCTTGGGGGCTGTAGGAAAAGACCTGGGTACTGACCTCCAGGAGGCGGCCTAATAAGAGGGCTCCAAGAATCCAAAGATGTTATTCCTGGCATGTCGATCTCCTTTCCTCCGGGAGTCTGACGCCCCTTCTCCCTTCCCAAGCTGGCCTAGGGATTCCCCCAGGCCCAGGCCCAGGCCTCAGGGGAGGCTCCTTAGCCTGCCTAGCTAGCCTGTTCCCTCCCCGGGAGCTCTGGCCGCCGCAGCTTAATTGAAAGCCGATTCGGGCTGAGAGCTCCCAGGGGGCGGGGGCGGGGGCGGGGAGGGCTCAGCCTCGGTCTGGCCCTGCCTCTCTCGGCCCGGGCGGCTGGGCTCCCCGCTCCCCATCGCCCTGACTCCTGGCTCTGGGGAATCAGGACGAGTTCCCCCAGATCTGTCCTGTTCCTTTGAGAACTCAGCAGCTCCCTTCCCATCCCCCTCAACTAGTGTGCACCGCGTTCCAGGAGGGGACGGAATCAACCCTCGGCTGAAAGGCCAGGAGACTGGCGTCCAGCCTAGGCGGCGGGTGGAAAGACTGGACCCGCGACACGCCTCCGGGCCGCCCCCTCCCCTGCCCTCAGCTCCTGGCCGGAATCCGGCCTGTCGTCTGCCTCCGAGCTGCGTTACATAAGCGACTGCGGGCGCGTGGCCGGCTCGGCTGGGCTCTGCGCTGCGCTCAAGGCCCGCGCGATCACCATGGAGACCGGCGCAGGGCTGCTCGTTACTCGGGGTCTCGGGCCGATGGCTGGGTTCCTGTCCCCGCAAAGGAGGAAGGATTTAGGAGGGACAAGAAAAGCAGAGCAGACGGACTGTTTTGTCTGGTGGTCTTGGTTCTAACAGGGACCCTTCTGGGAGAGCCACCGGGCCCTACGGGAGCCGGAGCAGCACCTAAATCTTGCAGCTGAGGGAGGAGTGTGGGGTGTGGGACGAGCAGCCTGGGCTGGGTGGGCATCAGATATGCTAATCATCGGAACTGTGATAGCAGCAGCAAAAGCTGTGCTTGTGTGCATGGCTCACAATATGTATTATCCCAGGCAATTCCCACCACCACTCTGTAAATTAAGCACGGTTAGAAAGGAGAAAGCCAGCTTAGAGAGTGATTTGCTAAATGGGAGGACACAGTTGGGACTGGGACCTCGATCTCCCTTACCCCTGCTCTGTTCCTTAACTGTTATCATCAGCCTCCGGTAGTTCCCACAACGCTATGATGAGAGCAGGAAGCATCTTCCAACATTTTAACATCTTCCAACATTTTCCCATTCTCTGCCCCAGACAGCTGTTTTGAAACCCTGGGGGTCAGAAAGGGAAACCCTGCGGGATTTATCTCGAAGACTGTTCCCTGAGCATCTATTACATGGCAAGGATGGGTCTGTTATTCCCAGGAACTCACATTTGAGGTGGAGGTGGTGGCAGGAGACTGGGTGGTGGTGGATTTTAGGCATTACTTTCCCTGCCTCAATTTTTAGGATGGGGTTGTGTTTAAGACAGGGACAGGTCATGCTTTGGAGATGGGCGCTGGCTGGGTGGCTGGAGACATTTCCCAGGAGGCAGGGAGAAGAAGGTGCAGCAGAGTTGAATGTGTGGGGTAGGGGAGAGGACTGCTGGGAGATGAGGGGGCAGCAGAGGCAGCCTCACCTCGGATTTGGTCAGTGGGAGCCTCTCCAGGGTCTCTGGAAATGCCTGCTTCTGGGATTTGGCCTTGGAACTGCAGAAGGCTGATCACTGGACACAAGGAAAGTGCTTGTGGAGGCCTCTATTTATTTTATGACAATATCTTGCTGAGATGCCCAGGCTGGTCCTCCTGCCTCAGCCTCTCATGAGCTGGGATACAGGTGTGTGCCACCACAGGTGGATCTCTATGGAGGCTTTTTACGTCTTTCTGAAAGGACCCTTCCCTTGATGTCAACAGATTTTCTCCTTGTGTGATCTCACTGGGGCACCTTGCTTGACACATCACATACGTTTACATGAGGTTCCCTTTTTCCTGCCCAGTCTCAGTCCTGATCCTCATGTTTGAACGTGAGTGCCTTCCAGTGCCTCATCTCAACTAGATGGGGGTAGGTGCCTGTCCTATCCCCAGACTGCTGCTAATCTACTCTCTGAACTTATTAAGCAGCACCATTACCCACTTAGTCACCCATGCTAGAAGCCCCAAGCATAATGCTGGGTTCTTGCCCTCCTCCCCAAATGCCTGACATAGAAATGCACCCATAATACCCTGGGCTGGGTAATTACTAGCCCTTGCCTGCATTATTGAAAATTTCTAGCTCTGGAATTCCCTGCCAGAATGATTGTTCTAAAACACAAGTCTGCTCATGGCACTTCTTTGCCTGAAACTTCAGTGACCGTCCGTCATCCTCTGAATGAGGGCCAGACTCTTAGGATGTCCTGCTAATGGCTGAAGGACCCAGTCCACACTTACCTTCCAAGGTTCACCTTTTCCTACACACAACTTATTCTTCAGCCTCACAATGTGTCCTCTTCAGACCCCAGCTGTATCAGACTTCGGCTTCTTTAATCCGCTCTGTACAATCTCATCTCTGGGCCATCGAACACGCTGTTCTGCTGTTCTGTCTGCCTGGAACGCCCTCCCTGCCTCCCTCCCGTCCAGCTCTTACTCATCCTTGGGCTCCCAGCTGACACGTCACTTCCTCTGGGAAGCCTTCTGTGACCTCCGGCTGGGCTGAGTGCCCTCCTGTGTTCCCATGGTGCTGTGTTCATCTCTCTCCTAGACTTTCTCCACCTGGTTTGGAAATTCCTGGTTGCTGCTTTGTCTCCTCTGGCCTTGGTTGATTCCTTAAGGGCAAGAGTGGCATCTTAGGTTGTTTTGTTCTCGTTCTGGCCATGCCAATATTGGCACTTGGTAGACATCCAGTTGATTGAGAGGTGTAGGATATGCCACAAGGGGCACTTTTCTGAAGGTGGACTGTCCTCAGATGGAGTCTCAGTGTTCCTGTCTTCCTCCTTGGGAAAGAATGTGTGCCTGCCCTGCACCTTCAGGACAGACCTAGTCAAGTTCAACGGTGGCACTCTGGAGAGTCTTGGGCTACCCCAGTGAATGAAACGGGATTCTTTCCAGAGCAAGGAAGGGCTCACATGTCCATTAAACATGCAGTACAAGCCAGGCAGTGTACCTGGCTCTCTGCACATGCGGTCTGCTAAGGTCCTGCAAGGCAGGCAGTATAAGCCCCATGTTTCCTAACTTGCAAAACAAGGTTCTGAGAGTTGGAGTGGCTGCACAGCCGTGTGCCAGCGTGGACGAAGGACAAAGAGTTTGTGGCAGTCCCCTGACTCCTCTGCCTTCTCAGGTGATGGCAACCCTAAGGAAAGCAGTCCCTTCATCAACAGCACGGACACAGAGAAGGGAAAGGAGTACGATGGCAAGAACATGGCCCTGTTCGAGGTGGGCTGCAAGGGCTGTCGGCCCCCTACTTACAATTGCCACCTGGCTCATCCTCCCTGGGAAGCGTATCCTCCTCTCCACCACTCCCTTACGTGCATCTCTTTTCCCGGGCCTCCCTAACCTCCAGCTTTAGCCCCTCTCCTCCCCACCCCCCTCCTCCTGCATCATTTCCTCTGTCCTGTTCCCACTGCCTGTTCCTTCTCCTAACTTTGGTGGTTTTACCCATCCTGTCCCTGTCCTCTGCCCTCTACCATCCAGCTCACCCCACTCCCTCTCTGAGACCACCAGCTTCCCTAACACACTGACACCCTTCCTCTGTAGGAGGAGATGGACACCAGCCCCATGGTGTCCTCCCTGCTCAGTGGCCTGGCCAACTACACCAACCTGCCCCAGGGAAGTAGGGAGCACGAAGAGGCGGAAAACAATGAGGGTGGAAAAAAGAAGCCGGTGCAGGTGGGGCCTTGGGGAGAAGGGCTGGGGGAGGAGAGATGGGAGAGGAAAATACTCAAGTGGAGGGCTGGATGATGGAGGCAAAGGGGTGGGATTTGGAGGCTGGGGTGGGGAAGGCGTGAGAGCTGAAGGGTGGAGATGGAGGGGTGCAGGGAGGAAATGGCTGGAAGGATGGATGGTGGAGGCAGAGGGATGGGAGCTGGACTCTGGAGGAGAGGAGGGAAAGGTATTAAAATCAGAGGGAAGGGGGAGGAGCATGGAGGAGGAGTGGGTGGGGCGTCCATAATGGACAGGGACTGCAGGGACTGACACTGGCTTTTCTGGCAGGCCCCACGCATGGGCACCTTTATGGGTGTGTACCTCCCGTGCCTGCAGAACATCTTTGGCGTCATCCTCTTCCTGCGGCTCACCTGGGTGGTGGGCATCGCAGGCATCATGGAGTCCTTCTGCATGGTCTTCATCTGCTGCTCCTGTGTGAGTGACGCCCCAAGAGCTGGGGCTTGGCAGAGGCCTGGGGGTGGGAGGTGGGAGGGTGCAAGCGTGAGACCTGTGCTTTTTATAGGAACCACTGCTCATGATCTTTGAGAGTAAATTAGTTCTGACTGGCCCTTCCTGCCTCGCAGAGGCTTGGTCCTGGTGGCTGCTAACCAGGCTCCACCTGGGTCTGTAGGTGCATGTAATCATACACATAGTGCAGATTCATGGATGAAAACGATACGTGTAGAGAAAAAAATACAGTGCTCCTGTAATCCATAATAGCTACCTTTTGGTAGGCTCCAATGCACAAAAAGAATGACATATATACCACAGATCACACAGTGATCAGATCCTTCCCATCCTCTAGAAAATATCAAATATTCACCAGACATTCCTGATACTTTTAGGTGTCCTGGCACACAACCCTGAGACAGCTCTGCATGTGAGGCAGACAGCACCGAAGCTGTTCTGTAGATGAGGAGACAGGAACTAGAGAAATGAAGCCTTGGGTCTTGTGGCTGGTCATGGGCCAGGCTGGGGTTTCCAGAGCTCTCTAGTGCTGTAGATTCTGCTCCTCCCCTTCTCATGGTGAACAAGAGGTTTTTGTGAGAAGGACTTGGCTTGGCATGAGTCAAAGTTGGAGCGGGCCCAGGAAGAAGCCCAGCAGAAGAGAACTTGTGGGTTTGGCTAGTGTTTATGGGGTATATGGCTTGGCCTCCGCCCAGGCCACTGTGGCCCCCAGCAGCTGCCTCTCTCATGATCTCTTTCCTCACAGACGATGCTCACGGCCATTTCGATGAGTGCGATTGCAACCAATGGTGTTGTCCCTGGTATGTGACTGGGGTCTCTGGGGAGAGGAAGGGGCCTGGTGGTTGGAAGACGGGACAGTGCTCTGGGCTTTGAGGGTCATCAAAGAGACCAAGAGAAGCAACACTGCAGAGCAGGGAGTGGGGGTGGGGCTGCTCCTGGGTTGGTAGCAGGAGCTCATTGGGGTAGGAGAGGGAGGCAGTTGCTGGTGTTGAATAGAGCACTGGCAGCCCCCCACCCTTAGCCTGGGCCCCTCCTCTCCACCACTCTGTTTTCTGAGCTATGACCTCCTTATAGGGGTAATTAGCAACATGGTAATTAGCACTGCAAAATCCATGCAGAGAGCTTGGCTGGGTCTCCCAACAGTCTCCTTTCTGGGGGCTGCAGCCTGAAGCACACAGCAGCCCTCTTCTGTCCTCTGTCACTGAGTCCCCCGTCCCCCCTCCCCCAGAGCATCCCAGGATCCCACATCCCTCTTGCTGACACTAGGCTTTCTCTGCAGCTGGTGGCTCCTACTACATGATTTCCAGGTCTCTGGGCCCAGAGTTTGGGGGCGCCGTGGGCCTCTGCTTCTACCTGGGTACCACCTTTGCTGGGGCCATGTACATCCTGGGTACCATCGAAATCCTGCTGGTGAGAGGGGCTAAGGAGGAGGTGTGGGGTCCCAGGCTGTCAGCCAATTAACCAACACTCTCGGGACACCTCCTGTAGGTCAGGCCACTCAGGAAGGCCAAAGAGAAATCAGATGTGGTTCTGTCTTGAAAGAGTTCCCAATCTAGTTGGGGAGACAAGATACAATAATTATGTAACACAAACAGCTGCCGTTTATCAGGCACCCACTGAGCTCTCAGCATAGTTCCAAGTGCTTTCCAGTCATTATCTTGAATCCTTCCAAGGTTTGAGTATTATGATGCCCGTTTTACAAATGACAGGCTCGGAGAGGTGGGACAATTTGCTGAAGGTCACTCAGCTATCCGGGAGGTGGCAGAAGGTGGGTTGACATGAGTAAAAATAATGGAAGGAACACTGGTAATGCCACCCAGTAGCTGCCGTTTGGTGGTCGCCTGCCCCAGGACGGGGCTGTGCTAAGTACTCTAAGCATGTTGACTGTAGAGCACTGATGACCGCAAATAAGAAAAACCCTGCGCAGAGTGATCAGTTAGCAGCAGTGACTGATGGGCTGTGCTCCAAGGACGGACATGCTCCCGCAGGTCTCTGTTCTTTCTGCTTTTCTGCAGGGTGGGTGCTGATGAGGGTTCCCTGGGTCATAGGAAGTGGAGGTGACATTTCCTCACCCCTCACCCTCCTGAAAGCCCTCTGGAAGTAGTGTATCACGTAGTTTTGCCTGGATAACTCTCTCATGAGTTAGAAAGTAGCCATTTTACAGATGAGGAGAGCAAGGATTGCGGAACTTAAGGGACGTGTGAAGGACACGAATGCGTGTCTTCTGATGCCAAAGCCTGTCCTGAGCACCACACTGCCTTGGAGAAGTAGGAGGGAGGTGTCATAGCTGCTGGTTTTAGGGCAAGACAGAAGACAGAAGGAACCAAGGTGGAGAGGGTGAATGGGAAGCTAGAGGCCTGAGGGAGCAGATGGTGAGAGAAAACTGAATATTTTAAAATGTATTATAAATGAAATTCTGGATTGTGTACATAGCTGAGTGATAGCATACTTGCTTAGTATGCTCAAGGCCCTGAGTTTGGTACCCAGCACTGTAAATAAATAAATAGCAGTCTTACCATTGCATACAGCTGGGAACATATCAAAGTAAAGACAAAATAAAGGAGAAAAATAATCACCGAAAAGAAAATCACCATCTAACATTTTGGCATATTTTCTTCTAGTTTTTATTTTTCTACATGACATGGCATTCTGTCTTTGTAAAATATACACTTATACCACAAACACTTCCCTAAATAACTGGAAATTCTCTTTATGAATATCATTCATAAGTGAAACAACTTTCATATCTGCTTAAGCATAAGATTTAGTATAGAATTTTAGAAAATACAGTTGTGCACAAAAATGAATATTATTCACAGTTTAGTTATTCAGGCAAAAGCACCATTAACATTTCAGTGCCCTACAAACACACACCCAGACACACACATCCATAAATATTTTCATAACTAAACTTATAAAAATGAGAAAAGGAGACATTTTAAGAGAACTTGATTGTGTCCACCTACTACAAGTAGATTTATTTGTTCTTGGTGCTGGGGGCTGAAGCCAGGTCTTGTGTGCTTGCTAAGTACCAGGTCTACCATTAAGATATGCCCCAGTCCTGTGCCATCTTTGACAGCTTCATAGTTTGTGTGAGGATGTTGTGATTTCTGTACCTAACCTCTAAGAATGAACATGTGACTTCTTTTCCTCTTTCTGTTAGAAATAATAAAGCAGTAAGTAATCATTAATGACAAAGCAATGCAAATAAACAATTATCCCTACCATCTTTGCACTGCTGTTAAGGTATTACATCATAGTCCTTAAGGACAGCCCCTCCCCCGTCACCCGGTGTCACTTCCCGTACTACACTATGCCAGGTGCTGAGACAGGAATCCTTTTTCCACGATGCCCCACCCAGACTTTAAATGATGTCCCTGGGGTGATTCTCAGCTGGTCCTCAGTGGGTCACCCGCCTGACCTTGTTGTCCACTTCTTGCAGGCTTATCTCTTCCCAGCTATGGCCATCTTCAAGGCAGAGGATGCCAGTGGGGAGGCAGCCGCCATGTTGAACAACATGCGTGTGTATGGCACCTGTGTGCTCACCTGTATGGCCACTGTGGTATTTGTGGGTGTCAAGTATGTCAACAAGTTTGCCCTGGTCTTCCTGGGTTGTGTCATCCTCTCCATCCTGGCCATCTATGCTGGGGTCATCAAGTCTGCCTTTGACCCACCCAACTTCCCGTGAGTGCTGCCTCTGTGAGGCTAAGGTGTTATCCTCTCCTCTCCCAGCCTCATTTTGGGGTGTGTACACCAGTCTCTGCCAAGCCCCCTCTCCCCACCTCTTGGAATCTGTGGGATGTGGGTTGGGGGAGCCACCTGCCTTGGGAGGGAAAGTCTCTCCTGGATTGAGGGCAATTTCTTCAGGGTGGAATAACTTTTCTGGAGATGGGAACAATTTCCTTGTGAGAATCAATGCTTGCCTGTGGGGTGGCCTTAAGAATTTCATGAAAATGACTTCTGAAAGGATGAACACTGTGGTGGCCAAAAACTTCCTGGATGGGATCATCTCCTGGAGTAAGACAAACTTAGTTTTGGAATGCTTCTGGGTGGAAAAAGACCTAGAAGAGAGGATTCAGGGCTCAGATCCCGGTCAGTTCTGTGGCTCTTCTAGGGCAGAGGCCCTCTATTCCATGGGCGCAGGGAACAGCACCGGAGGCTGTTGTCCATGGTGCTGAAAGAGCATCTTGCTAACGTAGTGATTCTCCTCTGCCTTGGTGCTACATCAGAATCGTTTGAGGATCTTTGCTGGGCTCCATCCAAATTAAAACAGAATCTCTGGATGTGGGTCCCTGGTATCTGTGTTTTAAAGGTCTCCAGAGGTTTCTTGTTTTGAAGCCGGGACGAGGTCACGTCCCTCCCCATCTTCCTTGCTTGTGTTTCTCCCTAGGATCTGCCTCCTGGGGAACCGCACACTCTCTCGTCATGGCTTTGATGTCTGTGCCAAGCTGGCTTGGGAAGGAAATGAGACAGTGACCACGCGGCTCTGGGGCCTTTTCTGCTCCTCCCGCTTCCTCAATGCCACCTGTGATGAGTACTTCACCCGAAACAATGTCACGGAGATCCAGGGGATCCCTGGTGCTGCCAGTGGCCTCATCAAAGGTCTGGGGAAGGGAAGGGGGCTGGTATCCAGAGAGAACCTCAGGGATCCTAGGTTAAGTGGTCAGTATTAGGAGGCCCTCCTTGGGACAACAGATGAACTCAATCCCCTTTAACTGATCATCTGCTTTGGGCTATGTCTTGCCCTGGGCATCACAGAGGGGTAGAGATTTAAAAGGAGGTGAACCAAGCATGGTAGTACATGCCTGTAATTCCAGCACTCAGGAGGCAGAGACTAGAGGATGGCTGCAAATTCAAGGCCAGCCTGGGCTACATAGTGAGCCTCTGTCTTAAAAAAAAGACAGAAAAGAAAAAAGAAGGGAAGAATAGTTTATCACTGGTAGGAAAGAAACTCACCAATTTAACAAGTATTCACTAAGCATCTACTAACTACCTAGCACTAAGATTAGTAGTAGGAATACATAATAAAATAAGTCAAGTCTTTGGCCTCAAGGAATCTAGTGACAGAGACAGATGTATTAGCAAATAAATTATGACACAAGTAGATGTGTACTCAATGAACAGAGAATTCTCGGGGGAGAGAGTGCTTTTGTGTATCAGGTGACAAGACTAGGCTTCCCGTACTCACTTGAGGAGAGTTTTGAAGGACAAATAAGATTGTCAGTTATATCAGGAAATAAGGGAGTCACAAATCAAAGAACAGCTGGTTTAATGCATGCAGAGAGCAGCATATTGTGTGCTCCTGACCATAAGTAATTTGGTATGATTGGGGTGGATGAAGTGCAAAAGAAAGAGGCCAAGAAATGATGTTGGCGAGCCGGCGTGCACCAGATTGGGGTAGGCCTCGGAAGGCATGCGGAGGGGTTTAGACTGCATGGTGAAGACCATCAGAGTCCAAGAGGAGGCTGCTGTGAGCCCAGGAGAGAGATGAGAGTTTCCTTCACTAGAATGATGGAACAGAAGTTTTGTTCATGGCTGTTTTACCTCTTTGGAGGGATTTGGCCATGACTGCACAGGACTTTGGAAAATTGGAAGGGTGTTAGTGCCTTTAGTGGAAAGATGCTGCCTTTAGGCCAAGATGCTGTGGAGCAGTCTATGCCTACAGTGCTACAAGACAGCTTTGGAGCGAAGAATCATCTGGCCTCACATGTCACCAGTGCCAAGGCGGGAGGCACACTGGAGGCATCCTTGAAATGTTAAGGAGGGCTCCTGGGTGGAATTTGGAGTTTGGGGAAGAGGTGGGAGCAGTTGAGAGCAATGCTAAGGTATCTGAATGGATGAGAGTACTTTTACTGAGATAAGAGATGCAGAAAAGGTTGGAGGGAATGATTCGATCACTTTGGGATATACTGAGTCATTCTGAGGTGGGTCTTTATGTGTCTGCCTGGCTAGATTAAACTATTGGTGGGCAAGCTCTGAGTTGGATGTATCTGTGAAATCTCTGGCCCAAAGCAGGGGCTTACAAAATGTTGGTGGTATGAAATGCAGCCAGGAGGAGTGAGATGTGATTGCTTCACTCTTATTTTTGCCCATTGCACCTCTGGTCCTCTGACTTCCAGCCTTCCTCCTGAGCATTCTGTCTCCCCACAGAGAACCTGTGGAGCTCCTACTTGACCAAGGGGGTGATTGTGGAGAGACGCGGGATGCCCTCGGTGGGCCTGCCTGATGGCACCCCCATCGACATGGACCACCCCTATGTCTTCAGCGATATGACCTCCTACTTTACCCTGCTGGTTGGCATCTACTTTCCCTCAGTCACAGGTGAAGGGGAGCTCACAGAGGGAGGACTCTGCCTGGGACTGGGTGGGTCAGAGAGAGACAATGATGAGGTTGGGAATTCTTAGGCCAGTGGTCCCCTCAAGTAAGCAGGAGCCAGCAGTTCAGTCCCCACTGGACAGATGAGGAAATGAAGGCCGGAATATGCCTAAGAGCTCACATGAGTCAGCATCCAGGACTAGGTCCAGGCCCCTTGCCTCCGAGATCTGTCCTTTTTTCTCTCTCTCTCTGTTCTCCTGTGGTCTGGCTCCTGTCTGAGCTGCTCCTCTGTTCACAGGGATCATGGCCGGCTCTAACCGCTCTGGCGACCTGAGGGATGCTCAGAAGTCCATTCCCACGGGCACCATCCTGGCTATTGCCACCACCTCTGCTGTCTGTATCCTGTGCTGCTGGGCTGGGAACACCTGGTGGGGAATGCTGGAAGGGCCACGCTGAGGTTGCTGCCTTTCCTGGCTGGTTCAGGAGAAGTTGCAGGGGGCCGTTCTCTACTTTGGGGTTTCTCCTTCATTCAGTGCTGCAGATATCAGCTCAGTTGTTCTGTTTGGGGCCTGCATTGAGGGGGTCGTCTTACGGGACAAGTAAGTCAGAGAATTCGGGTTGATCCTGTCCTGGAGGAGAGGACACATGAGGCTGGGTTCTGGGAAACAGGGGGTGCTGGGACCAGTTCAAGGAGCTTGTGGGAGGGAGGCTGCTAGGGTCATTTGCAAACACACCTTGTTATTACATTTTATCTTTCTGCCAGGTCAGGCAGCTTAAATGATGTCTCATTTCCTTTAGGATAATGATACTTTCCTTCTCTTTTGTTTAAAATCTCATTAACTCATTAACATTGACTGGATGTTTATAGACTGGTCACTGTCTAGGGCTGGAGGGGGAGCAAAGATAAATGACACACACTTCTTGCCCCAAGGAGTTCTTTGGGGATGGTGACCCCACTTGCTGAAAAACTTGAAATGCAGAGCAGTAAGAGTGACCATGAATAGGACCACAGGGGCTCTGGGAGTTCACAGAGGACCGCAGTCCTGTCCTCAGGAGACTGAGAAAGGCTTTCCTGATGGGGTGGGGTTGCAAGTGTCTTATGTGTCTTAAAGTTGGTCTTCAACCCACCACGAATTGGAAATATTTGAAAAGATAATTACACCTGTAATGTACAGACTTTCTTCTATGCTATTATTCCCTAAACAATATAGCAGAACAGTTATTTCTAGAGCACTTACATTATGTTAGATACTGTAAGTAATCCCTGGATGACTTAAAGTATATGAGAGGAAGTGCATAGGTTATGTGCAAAAATCGTACCAAATTTTATATAGGCCACCTGAGCATCACAGATTTGGCATCCACCAGGAGGGCCCTGGAACAGCCCCTCTGAATACCGAGGGACAGTTGTAGTCCATTCATCCTTTCCATTTCAGGGCTGAACAGAGATTAGGCAGCTAGGATGGGGAACAGTACACCAGGCAGTGGGGTTGGCAGAGTGTGTGTGTGCATGTGTGTGTGTGCTTGTGTGTATGTATGTGGCTATGAACAGTTTCAGCGCCTCAACACCCTCCCCTCTGGAGGCCACATGTGCTGGCTATGAGCAGGGTAAGCGAGGAGGTGTCATCACAGAATCACATTCCAGGGTACTCCTGGCAGGAGTTAGGTAACGAAAGGGGAGCATGAGCTGGAGATCTAGGCTAGAGTCAGCACACTGGCCACATGACAGCTTCCTTTTAGTATTTAAATGGAGGAAACCCTGAGAGGTTTCAGACAGGGTAATGACCCAGGCGAGTGGACTGTGCGCATATATTACACCTGTTAGTTCTAGGGCAGGTTGACTTCTACTTCATTTAATCGCAGACGTCACACAACATTGCACAGCAGATCATGCACTGCAGCTCTTCCTTGGATTTTTTTTTTTGGTTCTTATGACATCACTACAGGAACCAGAGTCCCATTTTCCACAGGGAGACCCAGATGCTGACACTCTCAGGATAATGTAATACTAACACTTGGCCGTTTACTAGAATCACGTTGGTACCACGTTCTGGGGCTAAATGTGTTATATATTGAACCTCCTTTTCCTCCCCCCCCCTCAGCAACTGTATGAGATAGGCTTATAGTGAGTCTTGTTTTGCAGCTAAGAAAACAGCTCAGAGGGGTTCAATGACTTGCTCAAGGTCACACAGCAGAAAGTGCTCAGGATATTTGGAGTGTGTCTCATTAAATCCAGGTAGCAATGCTCACCCGGCATCTCCCGTCTGCTTACTGCTTTACTCCAGGTTTGGCGAAGCTGTGAATGGCAACCTGGTGGTGGGCACGCTCGCCTGGCCATCACCCTGGGTCATTGTCATCGGATCCTTCTTCTCCACCTGTGGGGCTGGGCTGCAGAGCCTCACGGGGGCCCCGCGTCTGCTGCAGGCCATCTCCCGGGATGGCATAGTGCCCTTCCTGCAGGTCAGTGCGGGCAGGCGGGCAGCCTCTCCCAGTAGCTCAGCTGGCCAGGGCCCTGCCAGGAGGTCACACAGTGAATGAGGGCCACTGTCAGGCCTGAGCTGCCCTTGGGCACCTCTGCTCAGGACTGCACTGAGGATAATGGGTGGGCTTTATTTGGGATTTGACCCATGGTCAGCCCATCTCTTCCAGCATCCTCTGCTCTCGGGGGGGGGGGAAATAAAAGTGTCCTTATTCAGGCCCTGGAGGGTGGTCAGGGACTTAGAAGGGGACTTGGAGCACAGGAACGGGTGGTTCTCTCCATGATGCTTGAGAAAAAAGATTTATGGTGCACAGCCATGGCTGCTCGCTGGCCTCTCGATGGCTCCTTTCTCATCTGCACTTCTGGGCCATCTTGTCCCTTCAGAGGTCATTTGAGCTTCATAGCACTTGGGTGTCAATATCAGGTGGCAAAAGCCTGCTATCCCCTTGGGCTTCCCAGCGGGTGAGGATGCAGCCTCCTCTCTCTACAACCCTTCCTGGTCGTAGCATTCCTGTCTGTCCTCCACTGGTTCCCAAGACCAGGGAGAGAGGCAAGAAGTCCTTACGGGTTCAGTCCCCTCACTATGGTGGCTCTGTCCCCAGGTCTTTGGCCACGGCAAAGCCAATGGAGAACCAACCTGGGCCCTGCTGTTGACAGCTGGCATCTGTGAGATCGGCATTCTCATCGCCTCCCTCGACGAGGTTGCCCCCATCCTGTCCATGTGCGTGTCTGGCTTTGTGCCCTCCCCGTGAGCTTGTGTGCTTCTCCACCTGGGACCCTGACAACCTGCCCAAACACTTCAACTCTGAGAAGTTTCTCCCTCGCTGGGAAAGCCCGTCCTCTGTTATACAGAGCTTTACCCCATTTATGTCTGGATGAGTTCTGAGGATTGAACTCACGGCCTCGCAATTGCCAGGCAGGCACTTATGCCACTGAGCTAAATCCCCAGCCCTAGGTCTGGATGAGTTGTGGAGGATGTGGCCTTTGAACAGCTCCCGAAACACCAGAGCACCATTTCCCTCCCTGTCCCTGTGCCTTGTTTCTGTTTCTGCTCCCCTTGGGCATCTCTGTTTCTCGGGGGTCTTTCTGTGTTCCAGGTTCTTCCTGATGTGCTACATGTTTGTGAACCTGGCCTGTGCCGTGCAGACGCTGCTGAGGACGCCCAACTGGAGGCCACGCTTTCGCTATTACCATTGGTGGGTGCCCTGTCCTGCCACCCACCCCACTACACCATGACTTCCTCCCAGCCCCCAGCCCAGCCCACTCCCTCCGGGTCTGCAGACCCCACATGTGAAGAAGACACCCCATTTTTATCTAGCTTTGTAGCCCAACTAGGATGAGAAAAGTCCTGGAGAAGGTCTGCTCATAGCCCTGACTAATAATGTAACACAACTTGAAACGGCCCGCTGTGACCCTCAGCATCTTACAGTACAGCATGGAGGTTAGAGTCAGCCCTACCTGAAGTGAAAATATGACTGTATTCCCTGTCAGGCTTTGGGCTGATGACAGCCTCTCAGCACTTAGTTTACCCATCTGTGAGATGGGCCTGTTAGCTTCACCCCCCCCCCTTCTGGGGCTCTCGTAAGCATCCTAGGGCTGGTGCAGGGAAGATGGTCATTCCAAGGAGGCTGGGTTCTTCCTATCATAACACTGGGCAGCTTTTCATGTCCACCCTGGAACCGCAGGAATAACACGAGGAATATGAGCTCACACAGGGCAAGGGACTGGCCAAGGCCACCCAGGAGGGCGATGGTGTAGTGGACTTGCACTTGCTTTGCTGGGAGTCTCTTCTTAGACCTTCTGCGTCCAACTTCTAGAGACCCCTGCCTGGAACCACCCAGCTAGGACTGTCTGGCAGGCTCAAGGGCACAGAGACAGGGTGGTGTGTGACTCAGGGGGTGGGTGGGGCATAGTGCCCTGTCCAGCTGCTCATTCATCTGCAAGTTCTCTTAACAGTGCCAGTAGTGTGAGCACCCTTAGACCTGACCCTTGCTGCCCAGGTCCTGCTCAGGCTCTGCCCACCTCTTGCTGGAAGCCCAGGCTCCGGTGATATCCCTGCCAGGGCTGAGAGGTCGGGTCTCTCTCCATTGTCCAGGACCCTCTCCTTCCTGGGCATGAGCCTGTGCCTGGCCCTCATGTTCATCTGCTCCTGGTATTACGCGCTGGTGGCCATGCTTATTGCCGGACTCATCTACAAGTACATCGAGTACCGTGGGTGAGTGTGGGAAATGGGAGAGGCTGAGGGGCAGGGGTGGTGGTGGGTGTGGGGAGGAGACAGGGAGTGGGGAGGACAGCGCTGGGTGGAGGGACAGGCGATGCAGGATGGGGTTGGGAGATGGGCACTGGGGCTTTGAGAAACACTCAGAAAAGATGGGGGAATGGATTCAGGAGTGAGTTTCCAAGGAACCAGCTCAGGCTTGATGGAGCCAGGGAGCAGGAGTGACAGGTCTGTTGCTTCTGAGCCGAGATAGACGGTCGTGCCCTGGGGCAGCCAGTTCTGTGCTGATGGTTCTCTCTGTCCCTCTCTGGCCTCATGTGATCCCCGTCCTGACCCCCAGGGCAGAGAAGGAGTGGGGCGATGGGATCCGAGGCCTGTCTCTCAGCGCCGCCCGCTATGCGCTCTTGCGCCTAGAGGAAGGGCCGCCGCATACCAAGAACTGGAGGTGAGTGGCGAGGGGCACAGAGCAAGGGGCGCAGGGTCAGGACAGGAACAGAGCAGGGGCCAGACTCATCCACTTGCTGAGTGGCACCAGGCAGGCCTGGCCTTGCCCGACACCAAGGCTGACCCGTGTCTTAGACCTGTGTCCTCCAAAGCCTACCCACCATGCCATCCACCTGACCATCTACTCATCTATTTACCCAAAAAGCTTGGGAACACATGATATGCAGCAGGCTGCCGCCCACTCTGTGGCGATGTAATGAGGTCACGGTTCTGTGGCGATGTCACCCAGAACCAGATAAACATCATATCTCATAGAATTTATCTTTCACTTTGAGAGCAGCAATAGCATCTCTTAGGAATCTCAGATTTTATTCCTGTGAAGTCAGGAGCTTAGAGAAGGTCTCAGGAGTCCCAGGAAGGGGTGGTCAGCACCCTCCGCCCCTGCCTGTCAGCCTCGGTGCCTTCTCACTGGCTGCCCTGCCTGCCCAAACCTTACCCACGCCCCAGGTCCCACTTTGCCATGAGTAAGGCTGCAGCTCTGAACTGTGCGTAGGAACTGTCACCTTGTGTCCACTGATGTTGACTAAACCAGGACTTCAGACACTAGAGCTTTGCATTACAAATGATCAGCACAGAGTCTAGCCCAAAGTAGGTGCCTGAAGGACTGGGTTAGGGTTAGGTGAATGAATTGAGGTGGCTGAGTGAGGAAGGAGATGAACCCATAACTAGCTGGTAGGATGGGTAGATGTGTATCTGTACAGGACGGAAGTTGGTTAATAGATGGATGAATGGGTAACAGGTAGGTGAATGTGTGGGTAATAGTGAACAAGGCACATGTAGGTAAACCAATAAGGATATGAGTGGATGACTGAAGGATAAACCGAATGAGGGCGTGGACAGACAGATGCATGCTGTAGGTAGATGGAGGGGTGGGTGGGGGTGCATACATGGAGGGATGGATGAAGGCCTTGTTATCCAAGGCAGTGTGTGACTGGTGGATGTTAAGCCAGATGTGTGGGTGATGGGAACAGGTGGGTGCGGTACAGAGGACAATGGCTTGGTGAGGGATGATGGGTGGATGGTGGGTGGCTGGTTGGGGAGGAGGTAGATGGGTCACATGACTCTGCACCCCCTTCAGACCCCAGCTGCTGGTGCTAGTGCGCGTGGACCAGGACCAGAATGTGGTGCACCCACAGCTGCTCTCACTGACCTCCCAGCTCAAGGCAGGGAAGGGCCTGACCATTGTGGGCTCTGTCCTCGAGGGTACCTTTCTGGATAACCACCCCCAGGCCCAGCGGGCAGAAGAGGTGAGCAGAGGGTTGGGGATACTCAGGAAGTCAGGCTCGGCCCCTCTGTACTTTTCCTCCTTATACTTTTGGATCCAAGGGGGCTCAGTTTCTGTCTTCTTTCTTAGAAGAGGCACCCTAGGGCCCAGAGTTGCTTAAAATTCAATCTACAGAACCCGAGAGCATCAGAGCCAAAGGGCCCATTTTATGGATAAGGAAACTGAGGCTTAGAGAAGTCAGGTCAGCTAAGGACAAAAACTGAGACTCAAATTAGGACTGCTTGACACCCACTCCAGACTTCTTCCTGCCAAAGTATAAACATTTCAAAGTGTTTTCACATTCGTGGCCTCTTTCATTATACACTGCATGACGTTGGCAGGGTGAGTACCCACAGCTGACTGAGGAAGAAACCGAAGCACAGACAGGGGAAGCAGCTTGTGGAAAGTCACAGAGCTGGCTGGAAACCTAGTCAGGTCCCTGGCTCTCTGTCCCCTGCTTTTGGCTCCCTGGTCTACACCCACAGAGCAGCACACTGAGCTCCTGCGGCCCGGGGTGGCCTATGCCTGCACGGAGCCCTAAGAGGAGTTTGAAACCCATGGGCAGTAGGGGAAGGAGAAGGAGCTTGGAAGCCAGGCCTTCCTCCTCTGGCTGGGATGGAGTCCGAGAGCAGGGCCTGAGGAAGTCGAGGGGCCAGGGGGGGCACCCCTAATGGCTTGTGACAGTTGCTGTTTCTGCCCCACTGAGCCGTTCACACCAATCTGTCAGGACCCGGAGCTGCAGGCCTGGACTCAGGTCAGCACAGTGCAGCAGGCGCCATGGCTGAGGAGGTGCTGTGGACCAGGCACTGGGCTAGGCACAGGGTGATGGAGATGGTCAGGAGCCAGTTTGCACGGGGGCCACAGGCTGGTGGGGCAGACAGAACCCATCTACGAAGAAGGCTGCGAAGCCTTGGCTGCTGCTGAATGCTGGGCTGGGGTCGGGGCAGCAGGACAACACAGTGGGTTTGTGTATCACGTATGTTACGCAGTGCACACAGCCCTCCCAGGTGCCGGGTTCTGTCACCTTCCCTACTCCTAAGTCAGGTGGCTGATGTGAGCCCTGTTTGACAGAAAGGCACAGAAGTTAGAGGACTTGCTCAAGGTCACGGCCAAGAGGTGGCAGAGACGGAAATTAACCCGACTGTTTGACATCAGGGCAGTGACTGGGGGTGGTGGCTGGCGTGAGATTCTTAGAATCTGAATCTCCTTCCCACTGGCTGTGTATCCTTGAGCAAGTCTGTTTTCTCAAGCCTCAGTTTCCTCACTGATAAAGTACGAGTATTAAGAACATTTCCCTCAATGCAAGTTAAGTGTGCATTTAAAATGCTCATGAGAGCCCAGTGTGGGGCTGTACCCTCCAATCTCAGCACTTACGAAGCTGAGGCAGGAGGATTCCCACAACTTTGAGGCCAGCTTGAGCTACATTATGAGTTCCAGGCCACCCTGAACCACACAGTGAGATTCTGTCTACCCCCTGTTACTATGCTACTTAAAAAGTGTTAAAACAAATTGGCCCAGCAGATAATGCCGGTCTGGGTGGAGGGACTGTCTGGAGAGGGTGGCATTTGAGCTGGGTGAGGCAGGATTAAGTGCAGTAGGCAGGGGTGTGTTGGGGTGGTGATGTAAGTCCTCAGGCAGGGCAGCCGGGAGGGAAGGAGGCCTGAGGCTGGTTCTTACCTGCACCCGCCCCCAGTCTATTCGGCGCCTGATGGAGGCAGAGAAGGTGAAGGGCTTCTGTCAGGTGGTGATCTCCTCCAACCTGCGAGACGGCGTGTCCCACCTGATCCAGTCCGGAGGCCTCGGCGGGCTGCAGCACAACACCGTGCTTGTTGGCTGGCCCCGTAACTGGCGGCAGAAGGAGGATCACCAGACCTGGAGGAACTTCATCGGTAATGCCGCGGTTTGCACGCAGAGGAGGGTGGTGGCAGGCTTCGTCGGGCCTCATGGTTTTCCCTGGGAGAGAACACACAAGGGCCGGACTTGCTCACAGCTGGCCTTGTGCCAGCCACTGTGTGAGGTGCTGGGGACTGAGCTGTGAGTGGGACACTCATGGCTCTTCATGGCTCAAAGCACCTGGACGGTACAGAGGGCAAGACAGAGGGAAGCGTCAGAGCCTGGAAACCATGGTGGCTGGGTCTCCAGCTCCACTCTGTCCCTCCGATCCATGTGACTGTGGCCACGTGACTCCCAATCTCTGAGCATCAGACTCCTTGGGAATAGCCAGGAATAGAAATATAAAAACTAACATTTATAGAATGTGTTCTGTGTACCTGACAAGCTCAGTCTTTGTCTGTTTCTTTCATCAGTCCTATGAGGGCTGCTACTGTTATCTTCATTTTACTGGTGCGAGCCAGAGGCGCAGAGAGATTAAGCAGGTCACACAGGTCACACAGCTAGGAAGCTAAGTTTGAACCAGCCCGGAGGTCGCACTGTTAACTCCAACTGATTCCACCTCCTGTGAGGACTCTGCAAAGCCATGCAGGATGGATTTGTAATGAACAGAAAGACCAAATGATGTTATTGCCATTTGACAGGTGGGAAAACTAAGGTCCAGTGAGGTTGAGGGTCTTTCTCAGATCCAAACAACATATGCTGTATGAGGCCCAGGCTCAGAAAGATGCTAGTTTTTTGACCCAAGGCCAAGTCCAGGAGGGGTGCGGTGGGTAGGGTGCTAGGTCCCAGGGGCCTTTGGGAGCTCTGCTGGGCATCGCAGAGACCAGAATCACCTTTCCCCTTTTGGTCCACTCCTTGGTCTCTCCAGAACTGGTCCGGGAAACTACAGCTGGACACCTGGCCCTGCTGGTCACCAAGAACGTTGCCATGTTTCCCGGGAATCCTGAGCGCTTCTCCGAGGGCAGCATTGACGTCTGGTGGATCGTGCACGACGGAGGCATGCTCATGCTGCTGCCCTTCCTGCTGCGGCACCACAAGGTGAGCGCCTGTACGCGAGCGCAGGCCTCCGTGTGTGCGCATGCGTGTGCTCATGAGCACACCTAAGGGCACGCCCCTGCGTCCTGGCCAAGGTCAGCCTTCACATCTGCCCTCGTGAGCTCCTGGGACGGGGATCTAGTCACTTCCGGTGTTCCAGGGTGTTAGGAATTGATTGTGTCTGCTTACAGGGAGATTGTTCTAAAGGTAAGCAATGCTTTCCTGGGGGGAACCTTAGACTTAAGCAAGGGAGGCCTGGCAGCGAGTGATCCTTGAGGTAAAGGATGTCAGATCTGCGTGTGTGTGTGAGGAGTGGGTGGGACCGGCGAGTGGACCTGAGCCTCTGGCCACGCGTCTTCTGGCTGCACAGGGGTTGGACGTTCTTGGATCCGCTTCACTCTTTGCAGGTCTGGCGCAAGTGCAAGATGCGAATCTTCACTGTGGCTCAGATGGACGACAACAGCATTCAGATGAAGAAGGACCTGACTACATTTCTGTATCACTTGCGGATCACCGCGGAGGTGGAGGTGGTGGAGATGGTGAGTCTGCAGAAGCCCCTCTGAAGTTCCGGAGTCCCCCGCACCTGCCATTCTTTCCTCTTGGTGCCAGCACACATAATGGCAACCCCAATACCCACCCACAGACGATGCTGTATCCCACCCCCCACCCACCTCTCGGCTTCTCACATCCAAGAGGTCATTTATCCACCCATTTGTCTCAGAAGAATGGACATGTCTAGTAGTACTCCTTCTATGCCAGGCACTGTTCATCTATAGTAATTCTCTCAATAACAAATAGGATAGATATAATTTCCAGAATTTCCATCTTACAGATTAGAATATTAGGGCCAGGGATTTAGCTCAGCAGCTCAAGCACTTGTTCGGTTAAGTATGAGGTCATGAGTTAGATGCCCCGTACCAAAAAAAAAAAAAAAAAAAAAAAAATTTCCAAGTGCAGATTAGAATGTTGAGGGTAAGTAATTTACCTCTTATCATACAGTAAGTGGTGGACCAGAATTCAAACCCAGGCAGGCTGGCTTTGGAGTCTGTGTGTAGTGGTTACACTCTGCAACCTCTTGCCCATTCACCTCTCCAAATGACTCATCCACCTACCCATCCCCTCTGTGTACTCTCTAAGCTACCCCTGTATTCACTGATGTATCCATTCTCGCACCTCTCCATTCATCCCTTTGTTCTTTTTCTTACTTCTTCACTCACAAGGTAATTAATTCATACATGCACCCATTAGTTCATCCATTCACATGCCTGGTCCCATCCTGGGTTAAGCAGAATGAGCTGCCTGCTGTCCCAGGTCATTTCCCTCTGTTCCATCTTTGTCTCCTGGAACAATTGGTGAAGTTAGGGCATGGGATAGGGACACCCTAGGCTGGCAAGCGGAAAAGGGTCTGCCCCTCACCCCTTGGCCTTGCACCTGAGCTCAGAGCTCCTGCTTTCCTCCCCTGCCTGCCAACAGCACGAGAGTGACATCTCAGCTTACACTTACGAGAAGACACTGGTGATGGAGCAGCGCTCCCAGATCCTCAAACAGATGCATTTGACCAAGAACGAGCGCGAGCGGGAGGTGAGGTCACCTCAGTGGGATTCTCAGAGCCTTAAGCTGCTGCCAGCTCTAGGTCTGCTCAGATCTAGGACGGGCCAGGTCTGGGATTGGCACCGCTGCCTTCGCCTCAGTCACCCCTATTCCCCCCACCAACTTCCAGCCCTGGGCTCCTCAGCAGTTGGGGTGCACACTGCTGTTGTACCTGCCCAGGTCCCCAGCCAACTCAGCATGTGGGGTAGATCCCCCGTTCTTTGTGAGATTTCTGGGAGAATAGTGGATGCTAAATATGCAAGGATGACAATTTCTGAGGGGTGTGGGCTGTCAGTGTGGGAGACAAGTGTTCATGGAATAGGCTTTCAGAAAGTGGGTAACAGATGGCTATTTAGAGATCTGGCTGATGAGTAGGAGTTAGGGGCAAACTTCCCAGGGTGTGGTTGATGGATTCTCGGGGGTAATGATGATGGGCCCCCATATGGTATAGATGTAAGATCTCTGTGTGGAACACTGGTCCTCTAGAGTATGGATGAAAGATCCACACCAGGGAGTGGAGTTCTTGGAGAAATGAGTGATGATCCCTCAGGGCTGAACACAGAATAGCTCCTGGAGATGGGCGCTAGGTCATTTGGGGTACAGGTGGCAGATCCGATAGGGAATGGTGATAGAATCATGGCTTATGAGTTTCCCAGGAGTGGTAATATATTTCTCAGAATGTGGTTGATGGGAAATTAGGGAAATGGATGGTGGGTGCCTCTCTGAGCTGGGAAGGATGGATCACACAAGGATGGGGGTGTCACCCAGGGGGTGTGATAGTAACTATGAGACATGCCGTGTGCACTGACTGCCCAGAACTGATGTGGACCAGGGAACTAGGCCAGGGCCTGGCTGTTCCAGGTGCTAACCCTGTGGTTGTCAGGTGGCAGGGAAGGGGAGGTGGGCAGATGAATGGTACAGCAGCTATTTGATCCTGAAACACTGTACCTTTTTAACAACGGGTACATTTCCAGAGAGTGCACAGCCTGGCTGAACATGGGCTGTGTGATAGCTCTTGGCAGGGTTGGGTGGTGACTCCCAGCACAGCAGGCAACCTGTGTCATTCCTTAGATGACTCCCAGAAACCTGTGTCGTTCCTTAGATCCAGAGTATCACAGATGAGTCTCGAGGCTCGATCAGGAGAAAGAACCCAGCCAACACTCGGCTCCGCCTCAACGTCCCAGAAGAGACAGCTGGTGATGGCGAGGAGAAACCAGAGGAGGAGGTGTGCAGCTGGGGTGGTTTGGTTCCAGCCAATGAGAAGAGAACATTTGGCCACCCAAGGAGTCACCAGGTCACCCTTCGTTCATCTCTCAGGTGCAGCTGATCCATGACCAGAGTGCTCCCAGCTGCCCCAGCAGCTCACCATCCCCAGGGGAAGAACCTGGGGAGGGCGAGACAGACCCCGAGAAGGTGCATCTGACCTGGACCAAGGACAAGTCGGCAGCAGAAAAGAATAAGGGGCCCAGTCCCGTCTCCTCAGAGGGCATCAAGGACTTCTTCAGCATGAAGCCGTATGGGCCTGGGGCCTGGGCCTGGGGCTTGGGCGGGGCTGGGCTGGCAAGCCAGGAAGATCTCATTCACCATAGCAGAAAGAATGCGAGGGAGGGGTCCTGGCCTGGCAGGTGCTGTCTTTGGTCTTTTCCTGGAGGATGCAGGGGCTGGGCCTGATTGCTAAGCCCGGGACTCCTGGGTTCTGGCTGAAGGTGTGGGCCCGGGAGAGGAGGGACCCTGTCTGCCCTGGGAAGATGGTGGTGATTTACAACTCAGTCTCTTCCTTTTCCTGACCCTTCTCTCTTTCTTTCTCCCTTTGCTTCTGTTGTTTTTCCTGAAGGGAGTGGGAGAACTTGTAAGTGCTTCTGCATTTTTTCATCTTTTCTCCTAGGTTGGCCAGGGTCTCTACTCACCTCACTCTTTCGTGCCCCCCCCCCCCCCCGCCCATGGCCCTGACCTCCCGGGTGTGGAATAGCCCACTTTGCAGAGGTCAGAGGGTTTGCTGGTTCCTGGTTTGCGAGGACCAGGCTCCAACAGCCTCGTTCTGGCTGTAAGGGCGGCTGAATCCGGCTCTCGCTACCCCAGCCTCACGCGCTCGCTTGTCTCCCCGCCTCCCTCCGGCAGGAACCAGTCCAACGTGCGGCGCATGCACACGGCCGTGCGGCTGAACGAGGTCATCGTGAATAAATCCCGGGACGCCAAACTTGTTTTGCTCAACATGCCCGGGCCTCCCCGCAACCGCAATGGTGACGAAAACTGTATCCTGGATGCACGGTTGGGGGAAGGGGGAGGTGGACTTCAGGGGACCTGGGTCGAGGCTTTGGGATGAAAAAGGCTGAGCCGGTCCTGCGGCAGCATCAGCACTCCGAATAGGGACGCGGGCGCGAGCCCCAGTTACGTCGGGAGGGAAGGGGCGCGGACTTTCGCCTTGACTGGCGCTCAGACATGGAGTTCCTGGAGGTCCTCACGGAGCACCTGGACAGGGTGATGCTGGTCCGCGGCGGCGGCCGCGAAGTCATCACCATCTACTCCTGAGGGCCAGGACCTGCCCACCCGGGCCCGAGCGCGCCCGGCCCGCGGCCCCGGAGACCCCGCCGCGCCCCCCGCCGCTGTCACCGTTTACATACAGACCCTGTGCCCGAACCCTGGCCCCTTCCCCCGCTGCCTGAAGCTGGAGGCCACGCCCGTCGGGGGTGACTCGCAGAGGCCGCCAGGAGTGCGGAGCCCAAGCGCCGGGCGCCCGCCGTCCCGCGGGTCCATGGCTGCGGTGGCGCTGCCTGCCGTTTTTCTAAATCCGGCCTTGTCCCGCCGGAGGAGACGCTGCAATAAACGCCGGGAGCAGGCGTGAAGAGGAGGGGAGCCGGGCCCGAGGACCCCCAGGTAGCCCACGAGGCCCTTCCCCCGTCCCTCCTCGGCCCTCGCCCTGCGTCCCTCTGCGCTGCTGCCCGTCCCGGCCACGGCCGGGAGGGCGCGGGGCGAAGATCGCGCCCGCGGCCCCGCAGCCCTTCTCGCCGAGCCGCGGGGTGCGGCTGAGCCTATACATAGTGTACAGGAGACATCGCGTGTATTTTTAACGTCCCATACTTACGTGACTAGAAGCGCAACGGACTTCTCGCCACAGCCGAGCTCTCCCGCTGGGGGGCCCGGAGAGCGGAGCCCTCGAGAAGCTGGGTTTTCCTGAAGTCCAAGAGTCCGAGAGCCAAAGTGCTTCAGGCCCAGGCGGGGGCGCGGTCCCGGCCCCTCGACACCCCCTCCCCGCTCGTCTCGGCGCTCTTCCCGCGCACCCTTGGCCTCCCTCCCTTCCCTCCAGTTCGTATCAGAGACAGGTGAGACAAGTGTCCAGCTTTTCCTGGCTTTGCCTCTCAGCGGATATGAGTTTCCACTGCGGCTGCAGAGACGCGCACAACCTCTGCTCGTCGGCTCTTATGCAAGTTGGGGCCAGGATAGGGGAGGGGCGCTCCTTAAGGGGAGAAACCCAGAGAGGTCCGCGCCCCACCGAGGAAGCCCCGCCCCGGTGCCTTCGCTGGGGAGCAGGCAGCTCTCCTCAGTTGGTTTGTCGCCTATCCCATGCCCCCTATCCCATGGCTCCTCGCCAAAGACTGAATCTTGGAGCTGGAGGGCCCCCCTCCCCAGCGTTCCCTCCCTGGGACAGGTGAGGAAGAAGGGGCAATTCTGGTTCAGGGGCCAGACCCACCGGGAGGCCCTAGCACCGCCCCTGAAGTTCCCTCCCCTGGTCACTCCGCAACTTGCGGCCTTGGCTTCGGAGACCAGCTGCCTACCCGGAGCTCTGAGGCCAGGTCCCGCTGCTAGGCAGCGGCCTCTAGCTTGTCTCCCAGGCATCGTGGCCCGGGGGAGGGCTGGAGTTACAAGCACTTTGTTCTCAGCGCCTCTCTGCCCTCCTCTAGCTAGAACCCAAGGCCTCCAGCTTTCCCCAACTCCAGTCTTCGGCGCTTCCGCTCCACTAGCCTGGTCGGAGGTGCCCCCTGCCCCTTAGAAAAGGCGTTTGGCAGGGTCCCTTCCCCCAGGGCACGTTTCTAACGCGGGGCAGGGGCACGACGCAGGCACTGCATGCTCATTTCCAGCGTCCTCTGGGATTGGGTACAGTACCTCCAGCCCCAGGGCCCTGACCTTGCACCTAGTTAGACCTCCTGCCCACATCACAGAACTGGGCCACTGGGTACACCTGACCTCATCAACTCCTTTCCTTTGAGCTCAAGGCAGAGATGCAGCTGGTGCCATCTACGCGGGTCAGGGGTGGCCAGGGGCAGGTCTGGAGATCTGCAGGTTAGGCCAAGGACTCTGAGGTTTGATCAGGGGACGGGCCTGATTTTTTTCAGGTAATAGCAAAGTAGAAGACACCAGCCCCCTGCACCCTTCCAAAGACCTCAGAGAACCATGGGTCTTCCCTGCTGGGGACTTAGCTGTTCTGGGCTGGAGTGGTGCACTGGCAGAAGGGGAAAGGGGCTGCACCAACACCAATTAGGGAACCAAAGCTGCACTATCTGGGCCCAGACTGTCTGGTTGGCAAGAGCAAAGTTTCCGTTGATGATACAAACATCCCACAACAAAAACCCAAGTTTTCTGTGCTACATGTGCAATATTTGTTATGAATGTCATGTCATTCATCAAATTATCTTTATAATCACTGTAGCTGTTTCACGTCCATTCAAGTGACTTTTATTCTGAGTGCAATATTTCAATAGCCTTGTAGTGATAACTAGTGTTGCTTTTGTTTTAGATGATCTCTGTGCAGGGCAATGCAATGAAGTTGAAAACTCTTGTAAATAGGAAAGGTTGCAAACCAAATCAAGAGTATTTATTACTATTATTACTATTATTAGGCCTGCCTTTAATTTTCAGTGTTTCAGTATTCCGCATCCTGCCTCAGTATTGATCTTGTGTTCTTTGTGCCAATATGAAAAGGAGAGGGTTGGTTCTTTCCTTTATTGTTGAATGCTCCCATTTAATGCTTTAAGGCTTTTACTGTATTTTTTAGACTCCCGTCTGCACAAAATGCAATAAAAATAATTTTATTATACCCTTCAAAGCCTGAGGTGTGCTGTTTGGATACTCTGGGGGGCCCTCCAGGAGGAACCCAGAATCTCAGTCAGAAGCATTAAACTTTGCTGACAGAAAAGCGGAGCGGATGCCTCCGGTCCAGTTTGTGTGCAGACAGCACTGCCCCGAGACCAGCTCCTGAGACTGGGAAGCACTTCCTGGGTGTCAGGCTGCACTCACATCCCCTGCGAGCCTGTCAGCCTTTCCTAGGGGAAACTCAGCCCTGCGGACACTCTGCACTCACCCACAGGAAGCTTATGCCACTCACCCAAGTTTATTAAAGGCTCTCTAATCTCTAAGGCTTTTTTCAGATTTGTACTTAGATTCTGCCAACCACCCACACAATGGATGGAACAAAGGGTAACAACTGAGACCAAAAAAAAAAAAAAAAAGAAAGAAAGAAAAGAAACCCCCTCCCCAATCAGCCAGAAGAGGCCTTTATGATGGTTCCTCCATTTCTAGAACAAGAGGACACACCTGCTGACACACTGTGGTCTGAAAGAAGTAGGGTGCACTGTAACCAGCCAGCAGGCTTTCACTGCTTTCATACTGGGGACTGAACCTGGGCCTATGACCAAGGAACCTCCTCAGTCCATTTTTTATTTTGACACAGGGTCCAGCAAGTTGCCCAGGCAGGCTTGAACTTGTGCTCTTCCTGCCAGACTACGGAGGTTATGGGGGTGCATTACCATGCCTGGCTAATGCTTCTCCCTAGGTCAGCTACACAAGATAGGCTTCAGAGTGTGAGGCCTGATCCCCAGCTGAGGACAAGAAAGGGCCGGCTCTGGTTCTCAAGGCAGGGATCCCTATGATCCTTGGAAAGTGTCCTGCAAACAGGAGTTGCACATATTCATAGCTAAGAAGATGAACACAGTTCTGACTTTTTCATTTTAATTAAAAAGTAACCATTTTGTTTTAACAACACAAGAGTTCCAAAGAGGGGAAAAACCCAATATATAACACAAACAGCTCAGAACATAAACTGCTGCCATTTGGGGACCTTCAGTTTTCAAACCACTGTTTGCTCAGCCATGGCAGGGACTCAGCTGAAGTTACTGCTCTCCCTCGTGCCTTGCCAGAGGCCCCTTTTGATTTGATCCACGGGGCTCTGACACACACAGTCCCTAGGGAGAGGGCAGATTCCTTTGGCTCCATTCAAAGCAGCAGCCAGAAGCCCTCCAACAATCTTACTCTGGCTCCAAAGTTATGAACACCCACTCTCGAGAACACGTTCAGCTATCAAAAGTCTGACATCAAATATTCCCTACTTCCTGCTGCTCAAAAAACAGAACAAGAATCTAGATGAAAACAAAAGCCTGGGATTTTGAGTCAAAAATTCAAGCCATTGAAAAAATGGGTGTCCATGGTCAAGAGCCTAGGGCTGCTTTCTCAAGAGCAGCCTCCCTAAGTGCTGCTCGCTAGAGGGAGGTGCTGACAGTGTTATGAGGGGAGAGTGGTGGCGCCCAGATTCACAGTTTGTTTCTAACTGCTGGTGACTGGAGCTGTTCAGTCTCCTGGAGATCTTCCAATGAAACGGAAGAAGAAAAAAAAAAACTCCAACAAACTACCCCCTGATGCAGGCAAGAGTTCCTCTCTCTGTGGCCACCATGGTCATTCTTCACCAACCCATCAAAGCTGATCTGCATCCTTGAGCAGAGACCCATGCTCATGGGAAGGGGACATGGTGACACTGCCTGCCATACTCAGCCGCTCCTCTACTGAACTAGTCAGGAGCTCAAGCTCTGGTAGATGTGCGTGAACGGGAAAAGGTAGGCCCACAATGAACACAGGTGGTACCTACTTACATGTAAAATGCCATTCAAACTCAGCCAACTGGGATATGGCTTCTTTCTTTTCTCCCCCAAATCCAGCAGAGGGACCAGAGAAACCTCATCAAATATAAACTGAGCCCAGACATGTATAACTGCCTGAGCAACCCAAGAGATATTTTCTACCAAAAAAGAAAACAAGACTCCCCCAAATGCAGTATAAACTGATTCTGTAAGGAACAAGCAATACAGCCTTGGGCAAGGAGGAGAGCAGGTGGTAGAAACTTATGATATTTGATGTAGACCTGGAGAGCGCAAAGAACATCCTCCAAACAACTCTATTTAGAATGAAGTGGAAGGAGGCCAGGGATGAGGGCACTGGGAACAGTTGAATGAGTTAGCCTCAGTAATGCCTCTGGTAAGATCCCATTGGGGCCTGGGGCCGTCCTACTTGTGCTGTGGTTTGGCTAACCAGGTGGGAGAGAGCAGGGCCACTCTGGATGAGGGTGTCCAGAGCCTTCTGCACACTTGGATTGTCAAAGTTAATACCTGTGGAAGACACGGGCCTTTGGGTAGCCATGTTGCTAGCAGGTGTTAGGCAAGTGGAAGGCTGGCCAAAGAGCCCTTGGGAAGGAGCCCCAGGCCTGGGGCCCAGGTTCCGAGCAGATCCTGCCTGTCCCAAAATATTTGGAGGCTGATTGCCAGAGGCCTGTGATCTTTGCTGAGGCTGGCTGTTTGCTGCTGTGGAAAAATTCTGGTTCTGGGTGCTTCCAGCAGCAACTGAGGGTGATGCAGAGCTGCTGTTGGCCACGACAGTGCCACTGTTGAAGAGGCTAAGGATTTTGGCCTGAAGCTCTTGCTGGGAGGTGGGGGGTGCGGCTGGAGCGGATGTAGCAGAAGGGAGCACTTGGCCACTCTGGAGCGGTTGGGAGCTTGGCTGTGTCTTCAGTGAAGTACCCGAGGTCGCCCCGAGTGGTTGGCGGGAAATCGGGCCTGGAAGACAGAAGCCAGAGGCATCTGGTTCAGAGTACCCCCAAGGGCAGAAGGCCTAGTAGGCCAGGGAAGCACAACAATCACTGAATCACATCAATCTCACAGTACACTGACAACAACATTAACTTCCCAAAGGGGCCACTGTATGGTGTGTGCTGTTTATAGAAAACAGCCTGAGTCCCAAGAGAACTGCTAAACAAAAGGTGCATGTGTGTGTGCACCCATCTTGGCCAGCAGGAAGCCAGCAACACTAGACAACACTAGACCCACTAACACAGTTCAAGCATTAGAAGTCAGTACTTGAATTGAAAGTTATCATTATCATTAATTACAGTATGGATGGCCCACGGGAGAACCCAAGATACGGGCTCATTTCCCTTACCCACCCCAACGAGCCCTGGGCCTGCCACCCTCCCAACAGAGGCTGGGGATTAGAGAAATGCAGAGTCAGAACTTCACCTCGGCCCTGCCACGTAGCTCACCAGGCAGAGAGTCGGTGCTGCTCCTCATCAGCCGCTCCTTTCGCTCTCGAAGGTAGTTGATGATCTTGTCTGTCTCTTCGGCGGTGAGATACCTGTTATCTGCCAGCAGGTTGATGAGGCTCTGTATGGCTGGAGGGTGACCCCCACGCACTCCTTCCTCGGGGCCTCCTCGCTCTCTTTCCTGTAGGATGGCTTCATCAGCCATCTTGGCCGCCTGTCGGGCAATCTCCTCACGTTCCTTCTCCCGGCACTCGTTCTTGTAACGCTCATAATTTCTGGCCACCAGCACCATGGCATCTGCCTGGGGCATGTTGCGATGCTCTGGAGGAGGAAATGACATGAGTTATTTTCTCCCATGGCAGACTTGAGTGCCCGCCTGCTGTATTCTACCAAGCCTTTTCTAACCTCAAACCAGCAAGAAAACAATTTTGGTGACAAAAAGCCTTAAGATTGGGAATGGGGAGAGGCAGGATGGGAGATAAGAGGCGAATGAGTATGTTTGGTGGGGAACACGTACATTGTATAGAGCTATTTATTTGGGGGAATTCCTAGATCACAGGCTTGTAGTAAAAACCAAAGAAACATGACAGCCTCCCACAGATTCAAAGAGAGTACGTGGGGAATAACCACGGGAGGCAAGCCCAGCAGCCTCTAGACCAGCAGCAGGAGGCCAAGCAGCCCTCTGTAAAGCCTGACTCTCTCCTGTGCTCATCAGGACAGAGCTGGCTTACTGATTTTGAATTTATTAGTTCAAAAGCCATGGATTAAGAACAAACCATGACCCTAAATAATCTGTATTCACTGGTAGGCAACAGGGTCTTACAGGGTGATAAGAAGAATTCTCAGAATTTTATATAAATGTCTTCACATATGTTGCAGACTGTTCTTCAGAGGCAAATAATTCACTGGCGATCCTTACATATGCTGACTATGGGTGTCAGAAGGCAGGTCATCAGCTAGTTGAGTCTCAACACTCAGGGCTCAAAACTCTAAAAGCTATTTCAGATTAAAAAAAAAAAAAGCTATTTAAAGGAACATAGCTTGGCCCTCTAGAGGGTTTGAACTTCCTATTTTCATAGTCCATCTGCTTGCTTCTCAGCACACTGATGAACAGCATCCTAAATGCCTGTGATATTATCTGTTCCCCATTTAGGTAGCTGAGTAAAAGCAACCATACTATGGTAGTCAGTGCAGTATGTGCTAACGGTCTGCTGGACAGAGCTAGATCTCACTACTGAGATGAGGTGTGTATTTCATTCCAACTCTCTCATCAGTGACTTTGTACTGGCAGATTGAAAGGAGACACTGTGGGACTATGTATGTAATCAAGAATCTGCACATGCTAATCCCTACCCCCACCTCCACAACTAGTTGCTATCTGCCAGCACTTACTGTGTACACCTAATGAGTATATAGCAGGTGCAGAATTGTATACTAAGAGAATATAAACACAAATAAATGACTATGCAAATCTCCAGTGCACTAAACCTAGAAGGGCTCTACCATATTTGACCTGAGATGCATGAGACATCTGCGCAGAACCCACTTCTTATGGTAAGGCATAGAAGAATATGCTACTGACTATCGCTGAGGCTGTGGTCTACTTGGGTCATCATACCTTGTGGAGTTCCAAACATGATGTTGACTGTACAGGAACGGTGAATCTGGTGTTGCTGGGTGATGACAATAGCAAAAGGAGACCCTCCTCTGCTAACATCCTCCAAGGCTTGTGACAGTGACACCTCTGTGTTGAGGAAGATCAAATCCACAACCATGCCTAGGTCCCGGACCTTCCGACCCACAGATTCAGCATAATCTCTGTAAGAACAAGTAGGATTCAGCTGAGCACCCCCAGATCAAGCCTCAGTGAGCACACTACTGTGCCTCAGCCAGCTGTGTGCTCCTACAGAGAACTCAGAATCTAGCCCACCTTAGTGCCATTAGGCTCCAAGAATCTAGAGCCATTCCCTCCTTTTACACTGGCTTTTCTAGAATGACCGTGACTTGCCTGAGGTCATTCAGGAAGTTACCAGTAGCACAGTATGTGACATCTTTCTCTTTTTTCTCCAGTTCAGTGGTCCTTAATACTATTCTGTTGCCTAAGACTTGTGGCATTTATGTCTTTGGGGAGGCTGCATTACACAGTGGGAAAAGTAAAGGCTTTGATACTAGAAAAATGGGTTTGGATCCTAGCCCCAACATCTGACTGCCAAGTTGTGAAGCTTTTTAAGCAGATCTACTTACTTCTTTTTTTTTTTTTTTTTTTTTTTTTTGTCTTTTTCATTTTTATCGGTACCGGGGATCGAACTCACGACTGCCTGTTTGCAAGGCAGGTGCTTATGCCGCTGAGCTAAATCCCCAGCCCCTGATCTACTTACTTCTTACCAACATCCATTTATTTTATTAGTTTTTTTTTTTTAACTGATAAGAGTAATCATAGGGCTTAGTTCCTACAAATGTGGTTCAGGTCCTATGTCACTGCCTGGACTTTCCCTCCAATCCAAATTAGATTCCTGACACTCTTCTCACAGGACTCATCACCTACATAGTTATTTTGCTCATCATTTCAACTAGGTTGTGAGATCTATAAGAGAAAGGGCTTATTAGAGGTGCAGTACTTAGTATCTATCATACCCACAGAGAACTTGCTCAATGAATAAACATGTAATATGGTCACTGTAAAGATTAAAATGTAAGCTATTAAAAAAGCCATCTACAGGTAAAGTACTGTCCATCTCCGAACAAGACAGCTTAGACTCTGTGAACTCTGCCTGCTGCTTGGTGTCTCAACACCTATTTCCCTAGTCCCTGTCTTGAAATTAGCTCTTTAACCCCAAACTGCTAGAAAACAACATGAAGTTACTTACTAACTACCTGGGGAAAGTGAAAACAGCTACTTCCAAGCCTTCAGGCTGTTACTCTCCCTTGTGCTTCTGTGCTCTGCCTCTTCAAGCACAAATGTAAAGGGGTAGGAGAGAACAGTGCTATGAACTCCGGCTGAATATGGTCATCTAACAGTTCTGCAAGGCCAGGACCCTTCACAAAGCAGTCTTGGTTTCTGGCTGACAAGTGCAGAGACGTGTGCCTCTCAAAGCACTAGGCATTCAGGGCTGTCTGCTTTGCTTGACTAGCATCTATCCCCTTTTCTACTTTCAGGCTACACAGCTGCACAGAGCTAATCACATCCCTATACCTTTCTAGCTCTAGGGCTGGGCACATTTTACAGTTCTGGCAATTAGAATGTTCTAGCATTACTGGTCAAAGGATCAAGGCCAGGAAAGTGAGCCAGGTCAGAAAATACTTTAGGGTATTAAGTGGAAGTATGGGGAAAGATAAGCTCTCTTTCCAGTGGGCTTACCAAGGAGATGCATTTAGGGTCAGTGTCATCTGTCTTTTTAAGGAGAAAATCTGTATGAATGTGAGGACAACATCGAAGAAAACAGTGCTGAGAAACCAACAGAGACCATACGTTGATGGCAAGTCTGAACCTGGATGTGACTATGTCTCAGCTCTCAGGGAAGCTAAATGAGAATTTCTCTTTGTGGCTTACGCCAGTGTGACAGGTTTTTTGATCACCTACCTATACTTATAGCAATATCAGAATACACAGTCACACTGGAGGCTTGACTTCCAGAGAGGTGCTAGGTCAGCCAGAACCTTCATTTCCTGCTCTGCAGAGGCCTGAAGATGGCTGAAGAGGCCTAGGGGAATGTATAATGCCCCTGTCCACAGACATCCCCATCTTCTCTGAGGAACCCTGCCTAAATTCAGATGTTATGGGTGAGCCAATTCAAATTACTGACATAGGGACAACTCATTGTTTTGACTTCCTTCTTTGGAAAATTCTCCTCTAGGTCTATAGCCCTATTAGTTGGGATCAAGGGGATCTTTAGGCAGATTCTTTAATCCTGCTCTGATATGTCACTATGAAGGCCAAATGTTTAACCATGAGTTTCTAATTATCCCACAGCATCCTGCTCCCTTGCTGGGAGAGCTTTACTAGCAAAATTTGGGGGCAATTCCTGAATTCTGGCTAAGGCCAAAATAGATTTTACCTGTTGGGAACATACCGGGTCTCCCTGAACAAATGAGCCAATAAATGGATCCTGCTGCTTGGTATAATGGAATACCTGGTAGGGCAGATTCTGCTATGCCAATAGTATCAGACTAAAAGATTCCAGCTGATGTCCTAACTAAAAACAGTATCCAATCAAGAAGGCGAGTAAAGACCTCCAGCCTCTCTTGACAAGTTTCTCAAATGTGGTCTTCTCAAGCCTGACCAGTCCCCTCACAAGACTCCCCTTTTCCCTGTGGTAAAGCCCTCAGGAGAACACATGGTGATACCAGACCTCTGCCTCATTAATGAGGCTGTCATTCCAATCCATTTGCAGATTCATACATAATTCTCTCCTAAAATTTCAGAGAGTGCAATTGGTTCTCAGTCTTAAGATTTAAAAGATGCATTTTTCTCTATCCCCTCTACATCCAGACTCCCAATTTGTTTGTCTTTGAATAGAAAAATCCCTTTCCAACAGAAAAACAGCAATATATTTAGTTCTCCCACAGGGGTTTTGATCCAGGCCTCACCTTTTTGATCAGGATTTTTGCCCTACCTGCTGCAGTAAAGGTGGCAGATACAGATAACTCGATTCACCTTTCTAGACTAAAGTTAGTCCCATCTGAACTATGTGAAGAACAAGGTCACCCAAAGGAGAAAGCTTCCCTGTGAGCCACTGAAGACTTGAATCTTCTCTTCAAAAGGAAAACTCCAGTGCTGCTACAGGAAGCGTGGAAATCTGACCTGCCCTTCATATTTAGGCTAATAGGTCACTAACTTGTTTCCTGACAGGTTTTCCTTTCTTCAACCTAGTCAGTCAGCCACAGGACCCCAAGGCAGGTAAAAAGCACACAATTCCCAATAGATAGGGTTTACAGTCCCTTCCAGATTAAAGAAGATACAGAAGACAGAGACCTCCACTTCCTCAGCACCCCATAAAGAACTGAGATAGGAGATCAGGGTGTGGCAAAGCTGGCTGGGGAAGCAGATGTGACCTGGTAAGATACATGTGTTCTGATATAAAATACCACAACAGTTGGAACAGTTGCCAAAGCCTGCATGTGAACCCCTCAGGAGAACCTGAATGTATGCAACAGGATGGCTTAGACCTATGTCAGCTTGAGGCATGAGATTCCAGCACTGCCTCTCAGGACTCATATGCAGACGTTCTTGTGGGTTGCCCGGAGATTTGGACTGCATAAAAGACACAGCTACCAAGAACTTGCTATTGTGACTTTCTGCACAGCAGCCCACCCAGTTTCTTCCGGTATCCTTTTCTTTCTTTTTCTCCTTTTACTTGGCCCAAGCTCACTCTACAGAGCCAGTTTCTCCCTTACTCTCCACACTTTTACTTTCTTGAATAAACTTGGCCACTGCCTAAAAAACAACAAAAAGAACACTCAGCCCCAACCAAGGCTTGGGGCCTGTTTAGGTTAGGGAGATGTCGCACAGTCTCACTTTGTCTGTTTGTTGACCACAATCACAGAACAATCCACAGGTCTTTCAGCTTCAAAGCGTCTCTGGATTTCCTCAAAATACTGACGATACAGCTCTTCTCTACGCCGTTCCTCACGCTTCAAACGCTCTGCAAAAGCCACCAGGGAAAACAGAAATAAGGGCTGCCTTATAAAAGCAAGCTCTAGAACTCTGAATCAATCCTCAAATCTACCCCTAAAATAACCATTATTATTATTTTTTACTATTATAAATCATCCAAGTGAAACATTTAAAGGGTACAGGTTAATCCTTTACCTGATACCCAGTACCAAACTGTCTTCTAGAAGGCTGATGATAATTTATACCTCTATAAAGATAGAACCTCCAGGGCTCATTCCTCTGCACCTTAGTCAACATTGGGTATTATTATTTTCTTAATAATGGACAGATGATACTTCATTATTGGTCTAATTTGGAAACTTTTTTTGAAAAAAAAAATCAGGTAGGAAGGTTTTATATTATCTACTTGATCTTAGAAAAAGTCAAGACATTATTGCTAGGTATGAAACAATTAGAAAAATCTTTAAACATATACTGAGAGTCAGATGTGGTGCACATGCCTATAATTTTAGCACTTGGAAGCCTGAGGCAGGAGGATCACCGTAAGTTGATCACATTATGATTTCAAGGCCAGCTTGGACTACATAGAGATCCTGTCTCAAAAACACAAAAACAAAAAACCAAACAAACGAACAAGATGTACTGAGAAAAAAATCAGGCTTTAAAGTAAACTGTTTGTCTTTACCTAAAAAAGAGATGCCAGCTGGGAATGGTGGCAAACATCTATTATCCTAGCACTCGGGAGGCTGAGGCAGGAAGATCACTGTGAGTTTGAGGCCAGCCGGGGCTACAAAGTGAGTTCAAGGTGAGCCTGAACTGCAGAGTGAAACTCTGTCTCAAAAAGATACCCCCCCCACAAACATACACACACACACACTCTCTCTCTCTCTCTCTCTCTCTCTCTCTCTCTCTCTCTCTCTCTCTCTTTCTCTCTCTCTCTTCCGCAATGAGCCAGGCATAGTGGCTCAGGCTTCTAATCCCAGCACTCAGGAGGTTGAGGTGGGAGGATCGTTGAAAGTTTGAGACCAGCCTGGGCTACAAAGTGAGCTCAAGGCCAGCCTAAACTGCACAGCAAGACCCTGTTTCAAAAAGACCAAAAAAAAAAAAAAAACAAAAAAACAAAAAACCAACCAACCAAACAAAAAAACCCTCAACAAAACAAAACACCACTTAGTGTCTTCAGCTTCAATCTTTTCTTGTTGGAATTTCATATTTCTTATTGGATGACTAAACCAGATGATGATGCTCATTTGTACTTTAAAAACATTTTCAAGGGCTGAGGATTTGGCTCAGCAGTGTAAGCACCTGCCAGGCAAGTGCCAGGTCATGAGTTCAATCCCTGGTACCAAAAAAACAAAACAAAAACAAAAAAACAAAAAACCAAAAACCCCAACCATTTTCAAGCTCACTGTTCTCTAAACGTTAGTGGCCTTGTATTTTTTTTTTTTTTTGTAAGCTGCTTGGATAAGTCATTAGCTCCTTTTCAATGGAAGCATTAGGTACAGTTGTCCTTTTCTTTTTTTTTTTGCAGTAGGAGGGATGGAAACCTAGGGATCTTCTACCTTGAGCTACATCCTCAGCTCTTTAATTTTTGAGACGCTGCCCAGGCTGGCCTCCAACTTGCAATTCTCCTGTGTCAGTTTCTTGAGTAGCTATGATTATATGCATGTGCCACCATATACACCTCTTTTTTCTTTAAAAAAAAAAAATTTTTTTTTTGTCTTTTTATCAGTACCAGGGATCGAACTCACGACTGCCTACTTCCAAGGCAGGCGCTTATGCTGCTGAGCTAAATCCCCAGCCCCATTTTTCTTAAAATATTCTACCAGTGATAGGAATAGGCTGATTCTGCATTTTACCTTTTGCACGACTTTCTGGGCCATGAGGACCTCGCCCATCAAAGCTATCTCTGTAACGGTCAAAGTAAGAGTCATCCTTTCTCCTGCAATAGTCATCCATCCGCAGGTATCGGTCATAAGAGCCTTCTCTCCTGAAAAGGACATTTCCACAATGTTAAAACTCTGTTCTGTTCTTCAGAAAACATATGAAGAGAATTCTTTTGCTTGGGAGTGTACTTGTCACTCACAGCTTCTCATCTCTGACTGTCAGTTTGTCTTATGCAGCAAAAACCACATGGAGTGTGTGTGAACAGAGATGATGTATAGAAAGTCCTTGCCATATAGTACGTGTAAAATAACTACATTTCATTTCAGAAGCCAGTGAACAATTTCCAAAAAAACTTCATCACCTCAAACAGAAATTATACTCATGAAACAGTAACTTGCTATTCCCTCCTGGTATCTCTATTTTCTGTCTTTATGAATTTGCCTATTCCAGGTATTTCATATAAGCAGAATCATAAAATAAATATTATTTTTTATGTGTGGCTTATTTCACTTAGCATCATGCTTTCAAGGTCCATTAAGGTTTTAACATGTATCAAAATTACATTTAATTTTATGACTGAATAATATTAAATTATAACATTTTTTAACCCATTCCATTACTGATGGACATTGTTCTTACCTTTTCACATGTACAGAATGTTGCTATGCACGTTCACGTATAATTCTCTAAATGCTTTTCAATTCTTATGGGTATACACTCAGGAGTAGAACTGATGAGTCAGATAGTAATTTTATGTTTAACTTTCTAAGGAACTGCAAAACTGTTTTCCATATTGGTTATGTATCATTTTGCACTAGCAATGTAGAAGAGCTCCAAGTTTTCCATACCTTGTTAATACAACTTATTTTGTTTTTTAAAATAACCACACTTCTAGGTGTGATGTGGTATCTTATTGTGTATCTTATGAACACATTTGCGTTTCCCTGATGACTAACGAAGTTGAATATCTATTCATTTATTAACGGGTTATTAGTCTTCCTGAGTTTTTGCATTGCCAAGAAAATTTGTACTCCCATTATGTTTTTGTTTGGACACTGCTGTTTTTCATGGGGGAGGGAAGACTGATCCAGATTCATTTGCTTAGCATAGTTTAATCATTCACACTTTTGGCAAAATGCATTGAGCATCACATCTACTACTTGACATTGGATATACAAGGCTAATCAAATCACTGCCCTTATTGAACTCTCAATTAGTTTAGCATAAGAAAGGTTAGCAAAAAAGGAAGCAGGATGGCTAGGTACATACCTGTACATATGGTCTCGGGAGTCTCTTATGTCTCTGTATCTGTCATACATGGGGTCCCGGTGATCTCGAAAATCCCTAGAGTCTCTTAGGTCACGAAAGTCTCTAAGATCCCTTAGGTCTCGAGAATCTCGAATATTTCTGCTGTCTCTGTGATCCCGCATGTCTCTGCTGTCTCTGTGGTCCCGCAAGTCTCGGGGGTCTCGAATATCTCTGCTATCCCGGGCATCCCGACCATTTCTGCCATCCCTGGATTCTCTCCTTGGACTTCCTCGAATTGGAGATCGATCACGCCTTGTATCTCGACTGTCTCCAAAGCCATATGGATCCCTGTGGGAGGTAGCAAGAAGATTCTAAGACAAAGAAACTGAAAGTAGCCAACCTTCAGCTTTTTACAGGCGAAAGCCTCCAATTATTTTTCTCTAAAATTAACAGTGAGAACATGACTAAGATTTTAAGGACAATTAAATACAAGTCTAGAGGTTCTAGAATCTCAAGAGCTTAGGACATCATGACCAAAGTTCGGAATTGGGTAACAAAACACATCAGGCTTCAGGCAGTAATTCAGTATTCCTTGGGTATGCCAAACTATCACCTCAATTTCCACAAGTTTTCAACATCGCAATGTGTTTCTCTTAAAACATATTTTTTCCCATTAGACTTGTCTGAAACTTTACAAGGGGTAGAAAGTAATGGGAACACAGTAAAGATCAAGACTCAGGAAGCAAAAATGAGCAAAGAGCATAATTTCATATAGTAATCAAAGGAGCTATATTTAAAGTGCAGAAAACATCACTGAAGTATCTGGGAAGATAATCAAATTAAGTTAAAAAAAGGAAAACAAACATGATATACACAATAAAACATCAAGAACACTTTCTGTCTTGCAGAGCTATCTGAGTAGTTGTCCCTTTTAATCTAGGGATTTATGAATAATCTGAATAATCGGATTGATTTTGCTCAAGATTTTGCTTTCTCAGTAGTGGAATCACAGATATGCTTGATTTATACTGGCTAAACATTCTTTTCTTTTCCTTTTTTTTTTTTTTTTTTTTTGCTACTGGGGATCGAACTCATGACTGAATGCTTACAAGGCAGGTGCTTATGCTTCTGAGCTAAATCCCCAGGCTCCTGGCTCAAAGTTCTTACATGAGACATTGTGCCCCACTGGAAACTTATCTTTAACATATTTAAAATAAAAAAACTTCCTATTTTAATCCAATCAGTATCATTCTTTTTCATTTTTGTAAAAAACCACCTTTGTAGTTACCAAAGTTTAAGTTCTTGAATGTTAACTCTAATTCCTCTTCCCCAGCTCCATTAAGTCACTTGTCATACGCATTTTTCTTTCCATTCTCTCTAGATTTGTAAATTCTTATTTCTATACTGGCACCAGTAAGAATTCCCAAAAATCAAAACCAAATCAATCTTTTACATTTCAATTGATTCAACATGTAAATACTATCCTAAGATACCAATTTTCACTATTACCAGTCTAAGACTGGCTCTCATGCCCCCAGCATCCCTCTCTAATCAGGTCCTTTCTTATCATCTCTTCCCTGTTTCCTGGTTCAACCTCCTCAGCTCTATTTAAGCTACTCTCTTATGCCTTAATTCACATGACATCTCTGTCTCGGTATTTCTGCTCATACTGTTTCTCTGCTTGTCACCAAATCCTCACAGGCAAGTTCATGTATCACGTCATATAAGAAACCTTCCCAATCCTTCAGGAACTGCAGATCCTCTCCTCTTAACTCTCAGAGCACTATTACTTGTCTTGATACTTAGCTTTCTCATGTTTGACCTGTTTTAAGGGTCATATCCTCTATAAAACATATACTGAACTCCTGAACTTCCCCAACAGACCCCTCCTGTAGCCCCTTCCACCTTGGTAAATAGCATATCTATAGTGGTTCCACCCAGGAAACTGGATGTCACTCTTCCTTCACGGCCTCATCTACCCAAGTTCTGTTCATTCTATCCCTGAACCTGGTATTGTTTCTGCCCGCTTTATCTCCTCTTATAGTACTGAAGGCTACTCAATAACCACTGCATCGCTAAGCCATAGCAAGAACCTTGTAAAGTAACCTCTCCATTTCTGGTTGTGTGTATGTATGTTTAATTTTCTTTTCTTTTTTTTGGTACTGGGGATCAAACTCATGACCTTGTGCTTGCTAAGCAGGTGCTTAAGCCACTGAGCTAAATCCCCGGCCCATGTATGTTTTTCTTCATCCAGAAATATTACTCTAGAGCAGTGGTGGCCACCCGTGGCACGTGCCTGGCAGGATGTCTGTATCATTGAAAGCTCTAAAAAGTTCACCACTACTGCTCTAAGTAATCATTTATATAAAACCTTCACCTATTTCTCACAGTATTTAGAATTCAATCCACATACAAAATCTTTACCGTCTCAAGGTGAGAAATGTCCTGCATGATCTTAGCTGGCTCTTATTCTCTCCAGTCTTATTCCACTTTCTCCCTACTTCATTACTTCTTTGGCACACTGATCTTTTAACTGCGGCTAGCCCAGGCTTTTCATCATCTCTTCATGCTTGTTTCTAGGGCTCAGCATGGAAGTAGCTCTTATTCCCTGATTCTGTTAGTTTAAGTTTGTATCTTTTGCCCCTAATTCTCAGTCTGATTTTATAGTGCTGGGTACTGGACCTAAGACAGTGGTAGTGAACCTATGACACGTTTGCTGCAGTGGCTGTTTGTTAACATTAAAAGCTGTAAAAGGTTTGCCGTCACTGACCTAACGCCTCAAACGTGGTAAGCAGATGGTCCACCACTGAGCTACCTCATTTCCTCACGTTCATTCATTCATTTGGTTTTCTGAGACAGGGTCTCATTTTGTAGTCCAGGTTGGCCTTGAACTCATGATGATCCTCCTGACTCCAGACTCCTTAGTGCTGGGATCAGAAGTGTGGGCTACTGCCTCTGGCCTTCATGAACTCTTGAAGAACCCACTTTGTAGCCGAGGCTGGCCTTGAATTTACAGTGGATCCTCTTGCCTCAGTGTCCCAAGTGCTGGGATTACAGGCAGGTGCTGCCACATCCAGTCTCATGTATGGTTTTTACTTATGTTATTTATCACAAATTGACAGTACTTATTTAATATTTGTCTTAATAGGTTGCAAGTTCCACAAGGACAAGGACTATGTCAGTTTGATTCTGCATTGTAAATCCACTGTGTAAAATATCTGGCATGTAGCAGATGCTCTATAAATATGCTGAATGAGTCTTGCTTTCACACATACTTTTATTACTTCACTTATGTGATTAGAGTGATGTTACATAATAACAGTTCAGTGATGGACTACATATACAACAGTGGTCCTATACGATTATATTGGCTAGTGAAGTATCTTAGATGAATACACTTTATGATGTTCACAAAGCTGCCTAATAATGCATCTTAGGATATATCCTCTTTGTCATGCAACATGACTGACATATTTGTCTACATGGCTTCCTATCAACTTTTAAAAATTTTTTTTGACTTCTTGAGACAGGGTCTTACTATGCAGTTCAGGCTGACCTTAAGCTCAATTTGTAGCCCAGGATGGCCTCAAACTCGCAAGGATCCTCCTACTCCTGAGTGCTGGGATTATAGGCATTCACCACCATGCTTGGCTTCACATAATTAAAAAAAATTATTCCAAACAGCTCTGTTAAAGGCTTTATATTCTCAGACCATTAACACTGAGTTCAGTAAATGTTTAATGAGTTGAGTAACCCTACCAAACCGCCAGCCTTCTCAAAACAGGCACCATGTTTTGTTTATACTTTGGTCATTTACCTTGATTATATATACAGGTGTTAATCCTTATGCCATCAGCTTGGTAGAAAATAGCAAACCTCAATTCCATTTCATCCTCATGGACACAGTAAAAATAAATGTCAATTTTCCTTTTATGATAAAGCTTCCCTCCCCCATACACTTTTATTTTTTTTTAAAGGTTAAGAATCACACATTCCTGGACTCAAGTGATTTTCCTGCCTCATTCTCTTGAGTAGCTGGGACCACAGCCACACAGCACTGTCATATATTTCAAGGTTCACTAGTATTCTTGATTTGTGGGAGCAAATACATGGTAGATCAGGGAATTTCAATAAAGAGGTATTAGTTCTTGTCGGAAAAAGGTACAGATTAACCATGATTGTGTCAATTTTTTCTATCATGTCATACAATCCTCCTAACGTGTAATATTTGATGTGGTAAAAACGTGGGCAAACATTCAGGACCTATAAGAAACAACAACTGCAAAATACTTTTGGATTATTAATGATCAGTGAATAAAGCTGCATTGGGGAGCAGTCAAAAGTAGTTGTTAGAGATGGGAGTCAGATTTCAAGTATTTTTTAAAACAGGACTGAAATATCATGAACCTGACAGACCACAGACTACACACAAAGCCTTGGGCTGGTAGAAATGGGGTAGGGAATGCAGATAAGAACACCATGTCACAGTATATTATTCATAGCCTTAGGGCAATTACAAATGTCATATCTGGTTCTCATTTTGTGTCAGGGACTGAACCCAGAGCTTCATGCATGCTAAGCAAGCATTCTACCACTTAGCTACATTCCCAACCCCATGTCTCATTCTTCTGACTCTACTGAAAAATCTGACCTGTCAAAGTCAATCCTTCTAGGCTGACTATAATCCTCTTTTTAGCAAAGTCTGGGTCTGTGCTTCTAGTTTGAGTCAGCAAACCCTTCCTCTTCCTTATTAAAGAACCTAAATTCCATCTATGAGAAAACTATCTCTTCTCACTTGCCTTTGGATAAAAATGTAGAGGGATAACAGAACCAAAGGAGCAGTGGAAGCAGTGAGAGAAAAGATTAATTCTCCAAAATGAAAAGTAACGCATCTCTTTCCCCCCCTTTTTTTTTTCTTTAGAAGATGAACACTATGGTGTACTGCTCCTCTTCTGGAGACAGAAACAAAATAAAAAACCTTTTAAGGTCATTTTAAGAGCCAAACAAAGAACTCCTCCAAACAAAAGGTCTCCTATTGCTGGCTCCACCAGTTTTCTCAGAGCAGAATACAGTTAACAAATGGGTGGTACAGGGTACAAGATCTAGAATATCAAGAGGACAAAGCCTCTTGCATGAGAAGCTTGACCTTAGGATAGCAGGTTACAAGCAGAGATTTCTGGAGCATAATAAGATTCACAATATCACTGCATGGTACCACAGATGTTTTACTAAGGAAAATCAATGCATCACACCCTCATGTACCATGGCGCTAGAGGCTAAAAAGAAATTAACAGTGGTTAAATTTTAGCACTAGAGTACACAAACTGAAGCATGTGGCAAACACAACTAAAATTCTACAGTAAGCTTTTGATCTATTCTGCCAGGGTATGAGGGAAGGAGGTCAAATACTCTCTGCCTTGACAGAAATAAGATTATCAACACTGGAAACATTTAGGTGGTAAGGGAGGAACAGGTGAAGGGAGAAACCATGGCACAAATGCCAAGTGATATGCTTCTGGTAGAAGTGCTTTTCTTGCCAAGCTGTAAGAAGCTTTAGGGCACCAGGCATCTGAAAGCCTAAAGAACAAGAACTGATAAATGATGATCATCCTAGTAGACTGTGATGGACCTTTAGCTGTTCTTTGGCAACAAAATGAAACCTCAGGTCCAGGATGATGTTCTTTGGCCTTAGCTGTAGAGAAGGTGTGTGAGAAAACAACCCTGACTTTTTCTTTTCTGAAGAGGTCAGTAGTAACTCCTTTCTTCCTTCTGCTTGCTGTAATTGTTCTTGGGAAGGCAGCCTTTTTTTTTTGACCCTAAGAAAATTCTTCATCTGCTCTTCAAACTTTAGTCACAGATACTGTCCACAAAAATTATCTAAATGGCTTGCTGCTGTGTTGATTCCCCATCATGATGGCTCCAGGCTATTGTCAGAAATAGAGATAAAAGACTTGTGCAGAATTTTGCCATAAGATATAGGTAGAATATGGGATGCAATGAGATTCATACTTCACAGATCCAAATTTTTAAGTGTCCATGCTTCTCCCAATGAAGCAAGCTGATGATTTTCTCAAGCACAAAGATGATTCTTCTGTGGGGAGAGGAGACATTTGCTGAGAACTGATGATTCCTCTTCAAGCGTTAGTGCAGAGGTAATCATAGCTTGGTATCTTTTTAATTGCGAGGTCCATCAAAAGTTGAGGCTGTTTCATACCCAAGAAGCAAGCAGTTATCAAAAGAATTAAGGTCTTGTGGACAAGTAGGAAGCATGGTAGGTCATACAGGTAACTTGTCCACAGCCAGGTTATATTATGTTAAGCTAATTCCCCAAGCCAGGTTATTTCTGATGACCCAATGCCCAGTGACTTTCACCAAAGTTGTACTAAGCTTAACAGACTTCACAAATATATGAGGAAAGTTCTCTGAAGGGATCTGACACGGACTAGTTGATTATAGGTGTTCTTTAAGTCTTAAGAGATAAGACTAGAAAATACAGTCTTCTATAGTCTTCTGTGTAGGGGTATGCTCTAAGGCTTGGTTCACCAACATGGGGTACTGAACTGAGAAATAAGGCACATCCAGAATCATGATCGTCTTTGAAGAAGGAATACTGTCTAATATCAATGACAATTTATATGGCAAATATGCAATGCACTCAAAAGGGCCCAATGAAGTGGCCCAAGGGGTAAGTGAAGGCTGAAATGTGATCTGGAGCAGGGCTCCCTCATGTAGAATTCTGTGCTTGGCTGAACCAGCATTGTCAGAATTATACATTGACAGAGTCATTGGGGAGACACATTACTGAACACAGAGTAAAGCCAGCAAAACCAGGGTTTACACAGACATTTGAAGAGGTGATAATCCCATGACAACTCCCAAAGATACTGAGGTGTTTTGACACTCAAGGCTAATATCCAGCAAAACACAGTGTTGTGAAGGTCTTGTCAGCATGCTTAAAAACAATTTTCTTATTGAAAGGTAGCACTGAAGACATAAAGGCATTATCTTAAGGAAATACTTGTCGTAGTATCATCCTGATGAACGATGTATCCCCTGACTGGGGATATAAAGCTGTCAACATAGTGGTACCTTTGGAATACCTCAAGGCTTTGACTGCATGAACATGCACCCAAAGAGAAATCCACTGTTCACCTTGAGAGAAATCATTAGTCCCTTCCAGGTTAATGTCCACTCTTTGTACTTTACATCTGTTTTATTGTTGTACCTTAAGAGATAAGACATGATCAGGTCAATGACCAAAATGTTAGCACTCATATTTAATTTTATGTTCGGTGTTTTCTCTTTTTTTTTGGTGGTATCAGAGATTGAACTCAGGCCCTCACACATGCTGGGCAAGTGCTCTAATATTCAGCTACATGTCCTACTCCCTCCCCTATTTTTAAAAGTAAAAATCTGGACTCTCTTCAGATTTTAGGTAGGCTTTAGGACAAACGTATTAAATATTACCATCCTTCCTCCCTATATCATGTTATTTACATGATACAGTCATGTAAATAACATGAAAAGGAACCCAGTTAGGCACTATCACCAAAGAGAAAACTGTTAAAAGAGACTTTGAATTAGCCTAGATATCCCTCATAACAACTGTAAATAAAGTAAGAAGCCACAACCCTATCTAAACTCAAATGACATCATTTTAGAACTTAGTTCTAAGGAAGATGATATTTTAAGAGATATATGAAGGTGACTTGTACATTTATATATCTGCTAAGGAGTTTATTTTAAAAAGCTCTCTCCAGTGCAATTTATATGTCTGTCTGTTTACAGAGGGGCATAATGCTATTTTTTCCTTTATAGAAATTATGGAACTGCATTTTGGGTTGGGATGAAATTAAACTTTTAATACCCTGGCAATATCTATATTGGGTTCTAACCAGGGACACTGGTGATTTCTACAAAACTGCAATCTTTGTTCAGTATTTGTAATCAATTGGAAATGTTAAAGCATCTGGTTAAGTATCATTATTACGATGACATAAAAACCCCTCAATATATAAAACAAGTACTACTTTGTATCCCATGGAATAGAATGGGGTGAAAAGAAAAAAAGAACTACTTTGTATTCTGCAATATGTACCTGTGTTTTTAAACTTTCAAAAGCACAGATACAGGGGCTGGGGATTTAGCTCAGCAGCATAAGCGCCTGAGTTTGATCTTAGTACCGATGATAAAAACAACAACAACAACAACAACAACAAAACCACAGATAATATTATCTAGAAATCACAAGATAGCATCACTAAGATAACAGAAAAGGGGGAGGGTTTTAGAAGCTGAGACAGTCTGCAGTTATTTCATGTGCCTCGTGAGCTACTTAGCTGAGAAACATACACATTAGTACTCTCTAGAAATCAGATAAACACTATGTCTCTTTTCAAGCTATTTAGCAACTGTAGCTTCCAACGGGAGATCCACATTTCTGACCATTAGCTATGATCTCTCAGTCTTTCCTATGCTATGTTTACAGGGACAACGAGGAAAACAACACAAATGGGACTACCCAATATCTGCAGCATTGTTAAATGTAGATGAACAGAAACAGCTGTTCCACGAAACCGCTGAAGTTCTATGGATTTGCTTATGTTCAGGCTACATACAGATGCCAACAATCAACCCACAAGGTATTTACCTGGAAACTGCAGGCATTCTTTATGGTGTTAGAATAACAATGTATATATGCCTTTCTGTAATGAAACTAACGGATGGCCATTCCATCCGCCTGACACCTGTGGAACAGCTGTACCTGTGGTGTTAGATTCATCTCCTCTGTATAGGCAGAATGGACAAAGAATCCAACACACAGCAGCCCATCTTTCCTGTAATTTTGCCCCAAAGCAGGATAACTAGATGGTATGTGCAACTGTTCAGTTACTTGGGTGTATCCTCCGATCCTGTAGAGTTATCAACACAAATTAGACATCACCGTAATGTTCAGTTCACTGCAGGAAATGTAGTTTACTGTGGATGTAGCTCAGGTAGGTAGTTTTTGTGAAAAATTGGGGTTTTACCTAGAGGCAAAGGCAAAATCCATACTGAGTATCCATTTGAGCCTTGAAGAGATACCAGATAGGCGCTGAATCTGCTGCATTCCAGGCAAAACTGGACACACTACATTCACTGTGTCTTATTATAAAACCAGAAACTTTGGAATATAATATACTCATCTTCATTGTAAATGGTAACACTAATAAAGCTCTTCATTGAGAGAATGGATCAATTTAATTCATATCTTGAGGGTACACATCTAAACTAGCTCTTTTGTACATAGTAGAAGAAAAAATACTGGGAAAATGCCCCTATTTCCAAGAAAGCTAAGAAAAAGGGAGACTTTTGAGAGGTGGAGTGTTTTGCCCTTTTTATTTCCCCTCAAACAGAGACCCAAGCATGCGAGCAAACAGGGGGTCTGCAGCACAGACACAGCAGCAATCTCTCAAGCGGCTCTCTCCGTAAACCTGGGTTAACATCTGGACCGGCAGCCATTTGGAATGAAGAGTCGAATCTCTGCTGCCTGCTGCAATGCAGTATGGCACACACCAACGACCCTGGGGCGCTCCTTCTGCTCTAGAGGCTCCCAGTGACACGTGAGCTGGGGAAAGACAGAGGTTTATCCTCTTCAATTGCCTGCAACTCATGTTGCAAGCTGAACTTGCTGGGTTTGTCACCGAAAACACAAAGCTTCCTCTGCATCTCCTGATGTATGTTTAAAAAAAGCAGCAAGGCCCTTCACACAAGGTTCATGTTCTGATTGTTTGCTTGAGCGTTTCTGACTTGTTGGGGGGAAGAAAAGACCCTTGATGCATGAAGTTGGGCTTAACTCCCCAGAGCCCAACTCTCCCAAGGTAACTCACTGCTTCAGGGTACTTTACCTTCGTGTGGGGGGGCTGGGTCTTGATGGAGCCGTATTCATATTTCTTCTTTCCGCTGCCTTATTAATATCTGTAAAGAATAATCAACCCATCTGTTCAATGCTATGGAATAAAAACAAGATCATCAGCACATTTTAAATGAAAGCAACAACAAAAAATTACAATGACAACCAGATGGTGTAAGAAAATCCATTCAGCAGAGACACACTGTCACTTGGGCAATTTTTATTATTAAGTTAAGGCAATACATTGTCATTGCTTGGTAAGAACGTCCCTCAGTTTTCTAGCTAACACATAGTTTAAAACTGATTTTGTTAATGCTAACACTCTGCCAAGCCCTAAACCTAATATTCCGCCTCCAAAGAGAGAACAACATTATTTTCTAAACCAGTGAAGAGCCAGCTATAAGATTTCCACTCTAGGGCCAGGGATTTAGCTCAGCAGCATAAGCACCCGAGCACAAGGTTGTGAGTTCGATCCCTGGTACCAAAAAAAAAAAAAAAAAAAAAAAAAAGACTTTCACTCTTTGGTGGGGAGGAAAGTAGAGGAAAAACAAGGAAAGGTGGTAGAGGGAGAGCAAAAGCAATTAATTCTATTTTATGTCACAAAGAAGTAATAGCTAGAATCCACTGTCTTAAAATTCCAGTAGTCCATGAAGCAGAGCCTCTTTTTGTGGGGGGCAGGGGGCACTAAAGAATAAATGAGGGGTACTCTACCACTGAGCCACATTTGCAGCCTTTTTATTTATCTTAGGGTCTCTCTGAACTCAAATTTGTTATACTCCTACCTCATTATCCTAAGCAGCTAGAATAACAAGTGTCTGCCACAATGCTCAGACTGGGCCTCCTTTTAGTGTGCCTTGTGTTGCGTTCCATTGTATAGAATCTTCCAGAATGACATGTAGGAAAGAATGTTAATTTTTTGTTGTCCTCAACAAAGAATATGACCTCCTAGTACCTACAATCTTCACAGATAAGTACCTAGGAATAAGAATTGGCATTTGGTATCATAGGAGTAGGTATAAAAACACTCTTCAAAAGATGTATATTCATTAGAGAAGGCTGGCACAGTGGAATTTTACAAGCTTACAGAAAAGCTAATTTACACAGGTAAAGCTTGATTTACTAAAAATAAAACATACCAGGTTTACAGAAAGTAAATAAAAATACCTTATTTTAAGAAGAAATGAGATATTTTAAAAGTACCAATTTATGCCCCAAAATAACACCCAGCTTACTTTTTTTTCAGTACCAGGATCTGATCCCAGGGGCCTCTGCACTGAGTTACATGCCCAGGTCCCACCCTTCCTTTTCTTATTTAGATACAGCATCTCACGACATAACTTAGTTGCCCAGGCTGGGCTCAAATTTGCAATCTGCCTGTCCCAGACTCCCAGAGTGCTGAGATGACAGGTATGTACCATCATACCCAGTTATACCTGATAGTTTATATACATCTTATAAATATGTGTAGTAAAACTTTATATTTAAATAAACTGCTTCCTGCTGCAGTGTAGTTTTCTCTTGTTTCATATTAAGCAACTAAAAGCATATTTACTAACTCACATGGTATTAAACATGCACATAATTAAAGTGCTTGAAAATAGTAATTATGTATTTTTAAAACAAATCAATTCCTATCACGTTAAAGACCATAGCAACAAGAGACTTTAGAGTCTGGTATAGTTTACCCTGCTTTGTTAACTTTTGAGTTCTTGTTTACTGATTCCATTTGAAATAATGCATCCTTATTTTGCATAGAAGGGTGGCTTTGATAACATAAACTAAACCTAAACTTGACTGCCTATTGTCGTTGGGTAGCCTAAAGTAATTATATACTTGGATGGTGTGGTTTATATTTCTTTTGCAAACGAGAATTTTCTTCATTGTCTTCATTTTAGAGAGCAGCACACTTTTAGTATGGTAAGTACCTATTTATTTTTCTTTAAGAGCTCCTAAACCCAGCTGAGATATAGAAAAAAATGAGACTTGGATTTTTTCCCCCTTTTTTGGTAATGTTAGGGATCAAACCCAGGCCTGTGTGTGCAAGATAAGCACTCTACAACTCAGCTACATCTCTAGCCCAAAACTTGGAAATTTTTAACATATTCATCTTTGTCTAAGACAACATCCATGGGGAAAGAGTAGGGTTGGGAGGTTTTCAGTGAGAGCTGTAAACACATAATCATCAACATTCCCACCAATCCTCATACACAAAAGAAATCCTAATATATATACACAGAACTTTTGGAAAACCTGTAAGTTCCTGTTAAACGGAGGCAGGAATAAATGTTCAGAATGCAATGCGAAGATCTTTCTGAACATCAGATAGAGAATTATAACTGGAGAGAATCAACAAGTCAGTGGCAAGTTGGGAGTCTTTCCAAGAAGAGATGTAATACCTCCTTTGCATATAAAAGGGAAATGGCACTTTTTTTCTCTTCTGGTATACTTTATCCTGGCTTCACTGCCTCTAATTCCCAAAGACAGTCTTAGTATCTTCTCAACTTTAGTTTGGTTGGTATTTCTATACTTCAATAATTGTAATAGCAATGTGAATGCCATTCAAAACCATCATCACCATCATGAGATGCTAAAAAATGGCCAGAAAAATCTTTAATTTCTAAGTGATCTTCTGAAAACTTCAAGTTAAAAGCACTTTTGTTGTTGTTGTTGTTTTGTTTTGGAGACAGGGTCTCTCAATGCAGTTCAGGCTGGCCTTGAGCTCACTTTGTAGCCTAGGTTGGTCTCAAACTCAACAATTACAGGCGTGAGCCACCACGTCAGGCTCTAAAAGCACTTTTAATTAAGAATTTTAAATTAAGTAAAATAGCGCCAGCTCAAGGGATTTACATAAAAGGAGAAAGACTGGGAAAATACAATAATCTAGAAAGTATGGTGTTAAAAAGTGGCAGAGCCATTTTAAACATTAAAAGAATGGGGTGAAAAACTCCCAAACAGACACAGCACCTAAACTACAATTTTATTTTAGTATGCCAGACAGGGTTCACACAATGGTCCTTGAATAATGCTATAAATAAATATACATGTTTCATTTGTAGTACCAAGAACTGCTTTGCTTTACCTATTTTTAACTGTACCATCATAAACAATTCTTTTCATTTTAAAACCAGATTTTACACTTCACAGGCTACTGCAAGAGAAAACAATGGGATGAGAAAAACAGTATGAACCACAATACTTAGTGACAGTATCACTATTGGCTGCTGAAAGAATCCAGAAGCCTACACAATTTCAATAAGTGCTTACAAATAAAACCACCCCAAGCCTTAGCTGAAAACCAAATAAAATAAAACTATCGAAAAGCTTGAGCTGAAAACCAGGAATGACTAAATTGAAATTTCATAAAGATAATGCCACTTGGAATATCCATCCGATGGACAAGACAACAGCTATCACACATTAATTCCCCAACATATGAGAGGTATTGACAGGACTTTTCAAACTACATTCATGAAAATGACTTGGATGACATACTGTAATATCAGGAATATTGCAATTAATTATACTGTAATAAGCCAGGGGTAAAATATTATGCTTGCTTGGTTTCTAAATCAACCTTTAATTCTTTGAATACTACATATTCTCATATTTGATTATCTCTTTAATTCTCTAATAAAATGCTTTCTATAACTCTAACTGTATTAACATAATATTTCTGGGAACAGGGATGGAGGAAGCGATAACTTACATTTACAAAATGTTTTCTCTGTTGTTGGGCCTATGAACATTATGTGTGTTATTTTACTCAATCTTTTTTTTTAATGGTTACTGGGGATCAAACTCATGACCATGAGTTTGGGAGGCAGGTGCTTATGCTGCTGAGCTAAATCCCCAGCCCCTATTCACCCAATCTTTGTAACTCTTGGATTTAAGTATGACTATGACTATTCTGTAAATGAGGAAATCTGACAGGTAGACTAACTTATGTGAGGCCACACTATCACCAGGAAGGAGAGCTGTTACTCAAATCCAGTCCTTCTCACATAAAGTGCTTCATTATGTTATATTGCACCCACCAAGGAATGCAAACACACAGATTCCATTAAGAACATTCTTGCTAGGACTTCCTAACCAAATGCTGGTAGGACAAAGTCACTTTAAGCTAGACACTTCAATGTTAAATGGTTCACAAGTCACTCAGTAAGGGCAGATCTACTAATTCAATTACTACTTCAATTTCTACCACCTCAAAAGACAATGTTTGTGGTTTCGGCTACTGACATTCTATTCACTTCAACTCTTCAAATAAAAATTATTTTTAAAAAATTCTTTATCAACATTAATTTTAATTTTCTGCCCTTTTTTCTTCTGCTTGTTTTTTCTTTTGTTGTACAGGGGGTAGAATTCAGGGTCTTGAGCAAGCTAAGCAAGCACTCCACCCCAAGATATACTCCCAGCCCACACATCCCCTTTTAAGTTCAATTTTTAAATTTATTTTGACAATATTATGATCATATATGAGGTACCCAGTGATGTTATGAGAAACACACACACACTGGGAGTGGAATAATTAAATCAAGTTAACTACCACGCATCATTTTACAGGCGTATCGTTTATTCCTCCTGTCTCACCGCAACTTTACCCTTGGCCCAATATTTCCCCAACTTTCAGAGGGTAATCACCATTCTACTCTCCAATTGAACTATATTGCTTTAGAGTCCATACAGAAGTGAGGACCTACAGTTTTTGTCTTTCTGCCTAGCTTATTTCACTTAACGCAATGTCCTTTTTTTTCTTTTTAAGGAAATAGTTGGCTAGAGATTAGCAAATCTGAGCTAAAGGCCTACTTTGGGGAGTTTAGTCACATCTTACAATTTCTCTGAAAGCTAAATTTTCTTCCGGATAAAACAGATACCTGTGTTATCTTTTTGCTTTAAGGAGAAAACCAGCTAAGAGAAAAAACTAATTTGGATTCACAAAGGCTAAACTAATCTAAACTAGTAAAAATCTGAGCTAAAAGTTTCAACTAAATTGTATAAATAGAGAATACAATGTTCCTTAGTAAACTAAGTTAATGAAAGTGAAAAAGCTTATAATTAGTACATTTCACAGACTTGCCTTTTGTGTCTTCTATGTATCATGTCCTATATTAGGTCTTAGATATATGGAAATGATAAAGCTTAAGCTCTAGACTTAAAGCAGTCCACTGTTTAATAACAGAGAGTGCAATATGTACAATGCAAAGTGAGATTATGGCAGTGATAATGGAGACACAATTTCATGTTTGTGTGTGGCACAGGAGAGGACCAGGGCGGAAAGGAGACTGAAGAATATGCATGCATGTTACAGCTATGGTGAGGTGAAGAAGACAGGGAAGGCCTAAAACTAACATTTAAAGGAAAAGTCATTCTAGTACATGCAAAGGTAAAAGAATGGGATGAAGGACACAGTAAATTAGAAAACCACAGAAAATTTAGTGCTGGGAATGTGGAGATAGGAGGAAGAGAGAGGAATGACAGATGAAATTAGAGTAAGACTAGTCGTGCACTGCAAAACTTTCCTAGGAAAAAGGAAGAAATTGGTAGTGAGAGGACTTGGAAGAAGGTTGTGAACTGAATTGCCCATAAACAAAATCAAATAAATGAAGCCCCCCCCCCATAAAGGGGAAAGCATTTAAACCTAAGACATTGAAACTATTACCCATGAGAGTAATGTTCTTTGAAGATCATTGGTTTGACATTGAAGCAACAGGCTGGAGGAAATTATAGAAAGGTCTTAATTTTACCTTCAATAAAGGGATATAAAATGGACAGACAGGTGGCCAGAAGAGTCAATAATTAATAGCCAATAATCTGTTAATCCATTCCATTGTTCAGAAATAAAGACAAAACTCATGTTCTTAATATCCTGTCAAAAATTGTAGTAAAAAGCAGCCAACAAAAATTTACCACTTTTCCTTCCTTCCTTCCCTTCCTCCTTCTCTATGAATAGAATCCTAGGCTTCAAGAATGCTACCAAGCACCTTACCACTGAGATACATTCTCAGATATCTTAAATTGCTTTTACTTTTTCTGCATTTAAAAAAAATTATTGGTACATTTTAGATATATATAATGATAACAGTACAGGGAATTTGGTACAGTACATGATATATCTTGCTTCTTTTTACCCCATTCCCTTCCTCCCATCCAACCTTTCTTCTCCTGCTTATTTACAAGTTTGTTTCTATTTCTTTCCATTTATTTTCTCTCTCTTTTTTGAGGACCATACTCTTTTTTTTTTTTAAATTGGTACCGGGGATCGAACTCACGACCGCCTGCTTCGAAGTCAGGTGCTTATGCCCAGCCCCGAAGACCATACTCTTAAGTGAAATAAATTGGACACATGTATTTAAATATCGTATTTTTAAGTGTAAACAAGGACCAAAATATGTAACAGATATTGGGACATGGGAAAAAAATGTTCAAATAAGAAAGGGAACAAAGAAGGGGGTGAGAAGGGACAAGAAAAAATGAATATCTTAAACTTTTTTTGGTGTACAGTTCAGTAGTCAAGTACATCCATGCTACTGTGCAAGTGTTCCAAACTTTTTCATTTTACAAAAGTGAAACTCTATATCCATTAAACAACTTTCCATTTGTGTGTGCATATATATCACATTTCCTTAATGAAGATCTATCAGCACCACCCAGTAAACAGTTAAAAATCAAATTTCCAGTCTGTCTCAAACTCACATAGAATATAAATACTATGTCTAGGAATCTGTATTTTAACAAACTTCTTGCAGATGTTTGGGACCTACTACTCTACTGAATCTATTCCTTTAGCACATACATCGTATCATACACTTAGAATCTGCATTTTAGAAATCTTCCTATACCCATGTTTAAGAGGAAATAGTCCATTACAAAAAAATGCCATGACAGTGGCTAAAATCTGTAAAAATATTATCCCCAAAAACAGTATAAAAAGTACAACTATGCTGTTACCTCCAAAGCAAATGGATTCATCAACCCAGGTTTTCAGATTGCTGAGATTAATAATAATATGCATATATATTTATTTAATTTTTTGAAACAGGATATGACTGTGTAGCTCAGGCTGGCCTTGAGTTCACCATATAGCCCAAGCTGGCCTGGAATTTACCGTGATCCTCCTGTCATAGCCTCTGGGGTGCTGGGATTATAGATGTGCACCTCTTTGTCCTGCAATAATATGCGACTTTGTCATTATTCTCTTTCTACACGAAGTATGTGCAGTCTACCCTTTAATTTCATTTGATCATTTAAAAAGTTAAACAGCTGCCAGGCATGGTGGTGCAGGCCTATAATCCTAGCACTTGGGAGGCTGAGGCAAGAAGATCCTTGCAAGTTTGAGACTAGCCTGGGTTATAAAGTGAGCTCAAGGCCAGTTAAAACTGCACAGCAAGAACTTGTCTCAAAGAGACTCCTCCCCCAAAGTTAAATACTCAAGCTTCTTTTAATTACCTACTTATAGAAACACAAGAAAAAGACTACTGAGACTTTTCTTGCATTAGGAATTAAACCTGGGCACTTTACCACTGAACTACATCCTTAGTTCTTTTTTTGTGTTGAGAGTGGAGTCTACCAAATTTCTCAGTCCTCCTGCTTCAGCCTCTCAGGTGGCTGGAATTATAAATGTATGCCTCTACACCCAGTTGAGACTATTATGTTTTGATAGCGTAGTATCCACTATTTTTGGCTCAGGAAGGGCAAACTGCCAAAGTTAGCAATGTCTTGCTAAGGGTAAAAGTATTGCTCCTTCTTTGAAGCAATACTTCTTTGTTTTCCTATCTAAAAGCAAATCTTTGCCAAAAGAGAAAAAGGACCACACGTAATTTTATATTTATACACTAAAAGCAAAGTGGAACAAATCTAAAGTTAATAAGCAGATCATGGCACCTTGGTAGATATGTTTTCTTTGCTCTTTAGAGGTAAAAGCATTCTAATGATGTGAATGGAAGGAATAGTAGAGCCATCAGCTCCAGGAATGTCAGTTGGGTTATGAGTCTCAAGGTAGAGAGGCTATGACTCCCCAGGGCACAAAAGTTTACATATAAGAAACAGCAGCCTCCTAAAACAATTCAGTTGCTACCTTAATTGAATTATGCAAAGTGATCCTTCTGCATATCCTTAGCTCTGCACTGTGCAGAGATGCTTTTCTATCTGACCAGCCAGCTTAAGTTACGCAGGCAATTCCCTCCACCCTCACTGTCACTCATCCTTGAGCCACCTCACCTCTTCACAAGATAATATATTCTGGGAGAGGCCTAGGATCAGGGCCTTTGCCCGCACATCCCCCATCTCAGGGACTGGACTTAGGACCTCTTGGCTGCTCTTAACTTGGAATATGTCTTGGTGTCTTTACTCTTGCCTTGGGTTGTACTGGAGGTGGTAGACTGGAATTAACTTGCTGGGATTCCAATAACACCTCAATGGGATTACAAATACAACTTTTTGGATTGTGAGGAAAACTGAAAAAAGGATTACGATACTTGGATAACTGTACTCAATATTTGGAATTACAATACTAAGTATTTCTATTATCTCTACTTCAAACTATGCACTTGATCTTAGCTAAAAGGCCAAAAAGTGATCTAGTTTAAACAAAGAAGCCAAAACACTTTACAGTTAAGGCCTTGCTTAAAACAGATCCAACAATAAAGCACAGCTGTCAGTGACAATTAATCTGGGACATGACTAGATTAGTTCTAGAATCTGCTTTAACCTCTATTTCCAGAGTAAACACATTTTCCAAAAATGTACTGTATCAGCTGCTCTTCAACCTTGGCTTTTGAAAGGCAGATTCCCTGGACCTCACCTCCAGTGACTAGCCAGTTGGGAGAGGTAAGGAACTGCATCCAAGACTCTGTACCTTCAACTTGTTCTGGTGATTCTGATTCAGTTTTTTTAGGATTAGAATTTTTATTTCTTTCTTTTCTTCAGTCATGAGATTGAATCCAGGGCTTTACACACGTTGGGCAAGTGTTCTATGATTGAGCTCTATGTCCAATGCAGGGATCACATTTTGATGAATGTAGTCTTAATGATTAATTTCCCAAAGGCTGCAAAAGGTAAGGTGAACATTTATAGCTAGTTTTAAGGTTTATTAGAATCTTGTTTTACTAATTTTTCCTTTTGGTTATAAAAAATTTTTAAAGAAAAATTAAAAACAAACATCACTTTACCCTAAAGATATTACTTTCCTTTCCAATTGGATAATTAGGTGTACTCAAAATCAAACTACTTATAGTTCGAAATTCTCAGTATTTTGCCCACTATCTGCAGGACTAATCTAATCTTCATTAGTTCAATCATTCCAGAGCCAAATCACCGAAACTAAAACTGAAGACCTCAGTTCTCTAATATAACTTAAACTGCACAATTCTTGCCTAAAGGCATCTAGTGTTTACATAAATCTACAGTGTTTTTGTTTTCTTTGTTTTGAGTCAGGGTCTCATTATGTTCAGGCTGGCCTTGAACTCAACTATGTAGCACAGCCTGGCCTAGGAAGGGATCCTCTTGTCTCACCTTCCTGGGTGCTGAGATTACAGGCAGGTGCCACCATACCCAGCAGTCAGCAGTGTTCTGAATATGAAATAAATGGAAAACAGACCAGGCCTGTGGTCTAAAAAAGTTATGATTCTTATGAGGGAAATTTATTTTCATAAAATAAAATTGGTAGAGTTGGCCTAATAGCTCTTATTTTTTAGTGATAGGATAAAGAATGAAAATGACCATCCTTATAAATATTTATATCTAGTGGTAATAAAGCCACCATTTCAAAAGCAGCAGGCATGCTGGTATTACACATTTAGCTATCAGTATATTCTGAAATGTTTTGCTGCTTCCGACAGTAGTTTTACCTAGTTCCTCTACTCAATGCCTCTCATTAATGAGGATTATTTTCTGTTGAGCACTGGCCTTTTAACTCCTTTATTAGCAGTTAATTCTGCTAATAAAGCCCATGATAAAAAAGGAAAACTGCAGGAGAAAGAATAATCAGTTTGGGGCCACACTCAAGACATTCTCAAGACATGTCTCAAGACATTCATGGGAGGATAGTGTGAGAAAGCATAATGAACTGGTCCTCTCTTGGGTGTCTACACCGCACATGTTTAGCACATGAAAGCCTCTCAGAAGCTGCAGAGTAACATCACTGTACTTCATTTCCCAATTTTGCTTGATCACAAAATCTTTTTATCTCTAACAATAGCTTGAATGGGTTATACTAAATACATGTTATTGGGCAAGAAATCTAACCTCTGAGCTGTTGTTCCTTATGTGCAGAAAACAAGTAATACTAGTTTATCTATCCTACAAGATGACTGGTAGGAGCAAATGAATTGGTATTTATCATAGACAAGTCTAGGTGTACATTACTACTAAAAGTAATACTGAGTTTAGGAGTACACTACATTGTTCCTATCAGGATTCCAAAAGGAGAATAATGTAAACGGGGAGTAACAGGTTAAATGTATTTCCTCTAAAAGTTTTCCTTTGGGGGGGGTGTTGTTTTGAGACAGGGTCTTGTTAAATTGTTTAGGCTAGCCCTAAATTTATGATCTTTCTGCTTTAGCATCCTGAGTAGCTGGGATTATAGGTGTGTATTGCCATGCCTGGCCATTCTCCCCACCTTAAGGGTTTCCATTTCTAAAAAATTCAACTAAACTCCAGTAACTCTCATAGTAGCAACAAGCTTACAAAGGCACTGCCATCTACAGGCACAGACATGGAATGCCTGCAACCGTTATTTGAAAATGAAGTTTCAAACCATCAAAGTCTCATGAGATATCTAAAACCTTCCCAAAAGGTTTTATTTTTAACTTTGAGCATTATTAGATAAGGCTCCATTTGATGAAATTATGAAACTGACTCCTGAGTGAAATCAAATTTTTCCTACCTTCTCTACACAGGCTTAGAAATCTGAAGAAAATATTATGTTCTATACCGTTATACTACAAGATAGAACATAAATTATTATTATAAATACATCTACTCACACTTCACAGAACTTGTGAACAGAATATTAAATTATAAATGAGTCTGCTTTAATCATGTGGTGCACACAGGCATGCAACAAAGGGCATCATGAACCTTGAAAAATTCTTTCCATTGAGTCTTGCCATATGATTTCTCTACCACACTCTAGAAGGAAAATCGACGTTTTAGATGAAGAGAATGTGTCAGAGGTTTCAAAGACTATCTGGAGGATGGCAGAGAAGGAAGGGGCAGAGAAACTAGAATGAAGGGAAAATCGACGATTGCTAACAGCCAAATGATGGTCAATTCCCACCAGGCGAAGTTTGGGCTTTACTGGGTTCCAAAAGGTCGACATAAAGGTAGTTTTCACACTGACTGATTTATACCAAAAAATATTAACAGTTGTCAAAATCCAAAAAGGGCTTCAGCAGCGCTTCCAGAAACATCTTTTAATGAACTGGCAATTGGTTAACACATTACAGAAATATAAGCAAACCAACAGGGCACACCGAACGCATTTGGGTAGATAGTTTTGCAGTTTCCCAGGACTAAAGCTTGTAAATCAATAATGAGAACAGTTGACAACGAGAAAACTCACATATTAATTTTCATCCCTGAAGATCCCGGGGCATTTTATGGGATCTACCATGCCGCAGAAAAACTGTGTACAGAGAGTGACACCCAGAGGGACACTTGACCCCACACTCCTCGGGCAGCGTTTCCCAAAGTGTGGAACGCAGAATAACTTCAGGAGGAACAAGGACGCACTGTTTATTTTAATAGATAAGTATTTATTTTTTTATGAGCATCAGAAGAGTAATTAGCTTTCCATGGTAAGGACTGTGACTGTGGTTTCCGCTGTAAACAAACGTCTTTGAGGAGAGGGAAAATAAAGGATAGAAACCTGGCACACGGTACACACGGTCCACGGACACGGAGAGGCAACGCCAGAGACTGAAACCGAGCAAACGCCGCCCCAAGGAAAGCCCCTGGCCCGCCCGTTACCGGGGGGCGGAGAGCCCCGCGTCAGCACCCCGGAGAGCCCGCTGGTTCGAGCGCCGGCCGGCTCACTCCTCTCCGGGCGACCTCGCACCCGGGTTCTCCCCGCGTTCTCTGGGTCTGGGGTCCGCGTCAGTTACAGGGGCGGGATGTCACACGACCGGGGGAGGGGTACACATCGAGGACGCAGTCAGGGGCTGCGAGGCAGCGGCGACTGGGGACAGCGCTCCGTACAAGCAAGCCGGGGAGGAACGCCCGCGAGACCGACCGCCTCAACCCGGGTTCGACCCCAGTCCCGCTAGCCACCGACTCGCTGAGGACCCGCAGGTGAACGACTTCACCGATTCGAGAAAGGGGCGCGGGGTGCGCGGCTCTAACCTAGAGACGCCTCGGGAGCTCTGCTCGACGGTTTGCACAGACGGAGGGAGCTGCCGACCCCTACCTACCAACGGCCGCCCGCCGGGCCGAGTCTGGGCCTGACTAGAGCCAGGGGCGACCGCGCCCCGCACCGGGCATGCGCAGCCCCGCGCGCACCCGCGGAGAGGCCGCGGCCGCGCGTCGAGTGGGCCCTCCGCCTCAGCCGCCCCTCAAACGCCTGCCCGTCAGCCCTACGCCTCGGTGGATAGCCACCGCTTCTGGGCACTCACCGCTACCAGCGCGGCGGGTTCCTGGCCGCTCCTCCGCCTCGGGCCTGTCGCTGCCGCCTCCGCCTCAGCCCACCCGCCCGCCGTAGGACAAAGGCGCCACCAACCGACCGGCGCGGGCACGAGGCAATGGCGGCTGGGGCGGAAAGTGGAGATAGGGGTAGAGGGCGCGCACGCAGCGCCAGGCGCGGCGCTGTCGCAAGAGCGCGCAGGTTTACGGTAGAGCTGAGTTCTGGCGTCCATCTCCTTGGCAACGAGGCGAGGGGGCCAAGCGGCTCTTAGGCGGCGGTTTAGACCGCTAGGGGTTGCCTAGTAACGGCGTCCCCAGTGCAGGATGGGTCTCTTGCCTGTTTCTTCAGTCAAGGACTTCAGTCAAGCCTTTTAAATTTTGTTTCCAAACAGCATCCTCTCTTTAGCTGTGGAAATAGAACATTTAAGTCCTCAAATATTTCAATTTAGTATTGTGTAAAGCTAAAAACAAAACCCAAAAATACTCCCAGGCACCTACAGATGTATGTGTCGGAGAACAGTATTTACAAGCCAGCACCCTCTGCATCGCAAGGAACAAAGAGATAAGAGAGGTGGAGAAAATGATTTATTTAAATTTACATTTAAATAGGTTGTGTACTCTATTCAGTTCACTGCCAGAAGGCAAAAAGACTTCTGAAGTTACAATCACAAGTCCTTCTTGAACTATTTCTTGTTGGAATATTCATTCAATGTCAACAACATATTTCCAAGAATGTAACTGTAGACCGTGAAGCCTGTAAAATGTTACATTTTTCCCCCGTTTAATCTACAGACAGTATTTGTCACAGGGAATGGGATTTGTTCACGCAATTGTAAATGCCCTATTAATCCAGGCACAGTAATATGAATCAAGTATGCTTTTTTATTGCCCATGAAACTCCATGAGGTCTAATTTTGCTCCATGTGTGCAGTTCATGCTAAGTAAAAATGGCAGTTGTGGAATTTAAACGCCGTGAAAAGCCCGGTTTCTTTGAGTTCTGCGGCTATGTTCATTCCTCACTTTACTCACGGAAGTGTTTATTGTACACCTACTTTGTATCCCTAACACTTGTTACATACTGACTTGCTACCAGTGTCCTGAGAGAATGAATCATCTCTACTTGGAGATTATAAGGTAGCAGAAAGACAGAATTCAGGTGAAAAATCACACTTCAATCTGTAATTATAAACTGAGATAAATGCTGTAATGGAAAGAAATAAGGATTCTCAGAGAGTGTAACTGGAACCTTAGCTGATTCACAGACAGAATGGTTATTAAAATTTCTGCTATGTAAGATTGTATGAAATTAGAGATAAGGTACAAAGGTCTGCAGAATAATAGATATCCCACAGATTTTTTTTAGTCTTTCTAATATAGGCCCTAAAAATAGAAAAATTTAAAAATGGTGCTAATGAGGTTATTAAGATAGTCACGTTAAAGGCAAAAAATTGATAGTTTAAAGGTATGTGGAAGCTTCTTAATCCTACACTTGCTGAGCGTGGTGGCCCCGGCCTCTAAACCCAGCACTCGGAGCCTGAGACAGGAGGGTCAGCCCAAGTGTGAGGCCAGCGTGGGCTACATGGTGAGTTCAAGGCCAGCCTAAATTATAGTGAGACCCTGTCTCCAAGAAAATAGTCCTCCGCTTGAGGAAAGTTAAACCAAAGGATGTATCCATTGAACCATTTATCATACACTTAAGAAGTTTCCTATGTGGTTGGTTTTATGGGGGGTGGAGAATGTTAGGCAAGATCTTTGTTCTCAGGGCAGGCACAACCAATTAGTAAAGAGAAGTGATAAATTATAATGATACAATGTATCAGTACTTTTTGATAGAGGAGTTAATTCTATAAGGAGAGTATTACATAAAGGCAAGTACTCAAAACTTTGTCTTCCCATGTAGATGTTTGCCTTACATAATAGGGGTCATCTATTTTATGCCTAGCATGGGCTAAGTCCTTTACAAATCTCATTCAGTTCTCACAACAGCCCTAAAATACAGCACTATGTGCCCATTTTACATACGTGGCAGCTGAGGTCAGTTTAGTCAATTGATTGCAGTCCTAGAGAGGATATGTGCTATCTCCAAGCAAAACCTTTCAGCCTTGCACTCAAAAATGCTCTTTTTAAAAAAATGCTCTTTTCTCCATGGGTGATGGATCTGTTGTCTGGGATAAGAAATTCCCTTCCAACTTCACTAGCACTGGGGATAATAGCAAGAATCAAATGGAATTATATCAAACTAAGGTTTCTGCATAGTAAGGAAAACAATCAACAGAATTAAGAGACAGCCTACAAAATCTGAGAAAATGTTTGCCAGTTACTCTTTCAACAGAGGATTAAGATCTAGATTATGTAAAGAACTCAACACCAAAAAATTAATTACCCAACCAATAAAAATGGCAAAAGACATTTCTAAAAAAGAAGTACAGATGATCAACAATGTGTGAAGAAATGTTCAACATCTTTAGCCATTAGGGAAATGCAACTCAAGACTACATTGAAATTCCATCTTACTTATCAGAATGGCTGTTATCAAGAAAACAGAAAGTAATAAGTGCTGGTGAAACATGTAGGGAAAAAAGGATCCTTTTACATTGCTGGTGGGAATGTAAATCAGTATAGTTACCATGGAAATCAATACAGAATTTCTTTAAAAAATAAAAAACTAAAAATAGAACTACCAGTGACCCAGGATACCTTAATATATATCTGGAAGAATTAAACTCTGCATTCTGTAGGGTTGCTTGAATACCCATATTTATTCTAGCACAATATATAAGCGCCAAGATATCGGTAGGTGTCCGTTAGCACCTAGGAGGTATGGATTTAAAAAATGTGTACATAATGGAGTATTACTCTGCCACCAAAAGATTGAAATTTTGTCATCTGAAGGAAAATGGATGGATCTGGATATTCTCATGTCAAGCAAAATAAACCAGACTCAGAAAAATAAGTATTACATGTTCTCCTTAATATTGAAAAAGATAACAAAGTAGATGAAGACTACTATTAGACAAGAGGAAGGGCAAAAGGGGAAGGAGGATGAGAAGCAAGAGCAGGTAATAGGGCATGGATATGATTAAAATACACTTTACACATTGGTACCCCACAAAACACGGAACTCAGTATATAGAGTGAGGATGATGAAGGGGATGATTAAAATGTTATAGAAATATACAAGCCCACTGAAATGAAACCATTAATCTGTGTAATCAAGACACACTAGTAAAAAATCTGGAGCTGGGCCTGGTGGTGCATGCCTACAAGCCCAGCTCTCGGGAGGCTGAAGCAGGAGGATCACTGTAAGTTTGAGGCCAGCCTGGGCTACATAGAGAGTTCAAAGCCAGCCTGGGCTACATAGAGAGTTTAAAGCCAGCTTTCACTACAAAGGGAGATCCTGTCTCAAAAAAAATGTATAAAAAACGTGGGAGAAAATTTTCTTGGGGCTGGGGGTTTAGCTCAGCGGCATAAGCACCTGCCTTGCAAGTGTGCGGTCGTGAGTTCGATCCCTGGTACCGATAAAAAGGAAAAAGACAAAAAAAAATTTCTTCCAAGTTAGGAGGTCCTGATTGATGTAGCCTTTAATTCTTCACTAGTAGGCCCCAGACTTTGACCAGTGAATAAAAACGAGTCTTCTATGGGGGAAGCTACCTGATTGCTATTAGACAGAGCTTTGATATCGGCGCTCTTGAACGTACACCCAGCCAGTAGAGGGATTTCTGGTAGTTCTAGTTTTTGAGGAACCTCTATATTGTTTTCTGTAATGGCTGTACTAATTTTTTTTGTCTTTTTCATTTTTATCGGTATTAGGGATCAAACTCACGACCGCCTGCTTGCAAGGCAGGTGCTTATGCTGCTGAGCTAAACCCCCTGGCTGTACTAATTTATAGTCCCATCAACAGTATTTGAGAATTCCCTTTTCTCTGCATTCTCACCAATATTTATTTTTTGTCTTTTTGATAATAGCCGGTGTGTCCTGGATGAGATGATATCTCACTGTGGTTTTGATTTGCAGCTAGTATTTTTTATTTCCTGAAAATCCTTTTGACTAGGACTCTCTGCAGTGTTATATGCATAAATGCAAGAGATTCATATTTCTTGTATCCAATTCTCATGACCTAACAGGAATCAAGACATTTCCTATTTCTTCTGGCTGGTGTTGGTGGGAATGCTTGACCACAAGGGCTGTCTGAAAGACATGAAGACAGAGGCCTAGAGAAGGCAGAAGGATGGATGCTTAAACTTACTGGTTGTACAACACTCTGGGACCTGCCTGTACTATCCCAGGGAATTTTACTAGTGAGTCAAGCAAATGAATCTCCGTGGCTCCAAATTTCTAGGTTCAAGTTTAGGAATTAACCATTTACAAAGCTTTGGTGGCTCAGAAAACTAGCTGAGGAATCAGAATGTTTTCAATTTAGCTCTCTGCTCCACCGCTTTATAGCTGAGCAAACTTGGGCTTGTTCAACATCTTCATTAGTAAAGACAGGAGTAAGACTGGTACCCATCTTGTAAGTTTAGTATGAAATCAGGTACATAAAATGTGGTAGCATGTATTTCAGATGAAATAGCTTAGAATCACCTGGCTCATCATGTGGGTTCATTAACTTATAGATCTCATCTTCTCTAGGTTCATTTAACGACATCATGGTTGGTGACTTTCTGTAGATTTGCTTGGGTTATTTTTCTTTAATCATTCCAGGAAAGCAGAGCCCCGTGGTTCTTTCTGGGCTCCTCTGTTTACAGGTGGAATAAATGTCACTGAAAGTTGATCATTTGGTCTTGGTCTCACAAGGATGTTGGAATCATGATGGCAGGGACTTTCACGTGATGATATGAAGTTCTTGTTGAGCTAATAGGTCTTTGAAACAGGGTTATATAAACAAAGTGGGTCAGCACTGGACTGTTCTCACTTGGCAAGCTGCATTGTACGTTGAAAGGAGTGGCTTGAGGACCTGCTGAATAGCAACCCTAAATTCCCTTCTAGGCATTAGGGACCCCTTTCAGCAGGGTCAGCTGCTTAGGAGCTCAGCCTTTGGCCACACTCACCCATGTCAGTATAGCTCTGTACAGTTGTAGTAGGGAGAATAATGACCACGCAAAGATGTCCATGTCCTCATCTCTGGACCTTGTGAATACTTCACCATACATGGGAACAAGGACTTCGCAGATATCATTGATCTTGCATGGGATCATTGATCTATCCCTAGGAAATATCCCATATCTAGGAAATATCCTTAGATAACAGGGAGCTAGGAAGATGTGATCAGGAGCAGAGGAGGGAAAGGTGGAGAGCTGGAGGAAGGGAGCGAGGGAGGGTGAAAGGAGAGGGAAGGAGAGAGAGAAGGGAGTAGGAGGGGGAGGGGGAGGGTGGAGGAAGGCGGGGGAGGGAGAGGATGAGATGGAGAGATTGAGGTTGGCTTTGAAGATGAAGACTGAGGAAAGCAGGCAGTTTCTAAAGCACTGGTGGTGAACCTATGGCCCGTGCCACAGCAGGATGTTAAAAGCTCTAAAAGGTTCACCATTAGGGTTCTAGAAATAAAATGCAGGCCAGTTGTGATGGTGCATGTCTGTAATCCCAGCATTCAGGAGGCTGAGGCAAGAGGATCACTGTGAGTTTGCGGCCAGCCTGAGCTACAAAGTGAGTTCAAGTCCAGTCTGAACTGCATAGTGAAACCTGCCTCAAAAAGACAAGAAAAATAAAAAGCTAGAAAATGCAAGAAAACATTTCCTTAGGCCCCTCAGAAGGATCATAGCCTTTCTGACACTTTTAAAAATAACTTTGTACTTTCTTTTTTGCAGAAACTTAATAAATATGGTTTTTAATTTTCTAGTTTCAGCATGACTTACAGTTTCCCTTTTTAATAATTAAATCTCTAATTAAAATTGATTTTGACACATGATGTCAAGGCAGGTATAATTAGATCCCTTCTCTCCCTAAGCTACCTCAACACTATATAACCCCTCCAAACCATCAAACCATTTTGCATCTCTTCTTTATCATATAACCTTTTTTTTTTTTTTTTTTTTGGTCTTTTGGGACAGGGTTTCACTGTGCAATTCAGGCTGGATTTGAATTCACAGCAATCCTCTTGCCTCAGCCTGCAAAGTGCTGGGATTACAGGTGTGAGCCACCACATCCGACAGTTTTTTTCTGTGAGGGGATCAAATTCAGGGCTACTCATCTCTGTCTCAGGAGAGTCATATTGTTTTGATTATTGTTATGATTGGTGGAATATCATATTTTGTTATTCTGTTTCTAGCCAGGAGAAATATACTTGTGAGAACATTTGAAGAGAATGATCCTTAATGACTGTTTTTACTATTTAGATGACCAAGTCAGTCTGATTAATGAAATTGGAAATTCTCAAAAGATCTATTCTCTAATCTGTCTCCATGGGTTGGGGAATATAAATAGAATATAAATATAATAATCACATAAAAAGGTAAAGGATAATATGAGAGAGAAGACAGGTCAGTGGTCTACCAGTACTGGAAGATTCTGATTTTATGAGTCCAGGGTACAATCTGAGGATCTGTATTTTTTTTTTTTTTTTCCCCCGAAAGCCCTCTCAGCTTTGCAAACCACTGGGCTGGGTAATTAAAATTGCAGAGATAACATACTGAAGAGCTATTTGCTATGTGTCACCAACTTCCAGGGTCCTTCATAAACAACCCAAACTGAGAATGTTAAATCTCCCTTATGAAGGTTACAGCTGGCAAATGGGCAGTCAGTAGAGACTGAAGGCCAGGATGGATGTTCTACATTCAAGGCTTACTGGCATAATGTAACCATTCTTTTTTTTAATTTCCTTTTTCTTTTTCTTCTGTTCTGTTCTGTTCTGTTCTGTTCTCTCTCTCTCTCTCTCTCTCTCTCTCTCTCTCTCTCTCTCTCTCCTTCCTTTTTGTTTCTGGAAACCAGCATGTCTGGAAGGGCTTGTCTGGGCAGCATTAGGTTGGAGCTAGTGAGGCACTGATTGCCTCTGGGACAGTGGGGGCCTGGGGAGGCTGGAGGCTGGCTGGACATGTCTCCTCACATAGTTTCAGTCTCTCTGCAAGGCTAGCGTGGGCCTCATGGTAGCTCAGGCATTGTGATGCTTACATGGATCTCAGGGCTCTGTAATCTGAGACAGTAGCTAAAAGAATAAGCTTGGATTTGCATTGCTTTCTGGGACACAGCCCCAGGAATCACATACACCTGGTCAGACTGAAGGGAAGAGCACATGAACCCTTGTCTCTGAGTGGAAGAAATGTCAAGGCTGTGCTCTAGAGAGTGTGTGGGGATGATAGGCATGGTTGTGGCCATCCTTGGGAAGCATAATCTGCCATAGTAGAGTCATCCCCCTGCCCCCTTCCACTGTGCCAAATCCCTTCTTCCGAGTCTTTCTCAAGTCTCTGCACTTTTCTGGGTACCCATGGCCACTACCTAGTCCAAGCCATGGTCATTCTAGCTTGGACTGTCCAATCCCCTCTGCGCTGGATTCCTTTCTTCCATGTTTTCTTCCCTCCAATTCTTTTCCTTCTACAGCTGAAGTGATATTTTTGAAAAACAAATCTGATTGTCACTCCCCCATTGTCCTCAAGATAAAGATAAAGCCAATTTCCAGGCCTTGTGAGGTCTGCTCCTTTTTGCCACCCAGCTTGCTTTTAGGCCACTATGTTCTTGCCCCCAAGACATAGTGCAGGCTGGCCTTGAACTTGCCATGTAACCCAGGCTGGCCTCAAACTTGTGATGATCCTTCTGCCTCAGCTTCCAGAGAGCTGGGATTACAGGTGTGTGCCACCACGCCCAGCTCCTCTTCCTTATTTTAATGAACTGAAATTAAGTATTTCTTTTGGCTGTGAACATAGGTGCTAAGACATATAAGGCAATATAGATGGCAAGACTGGCAGGACCTGTGCCACTAACAGAAATCACAGATATTTCTATTTCATATCACAGTGCAGATACTGCGGATGCCTTGAATTCCTGTTTGCAGCCATCATCACTTTGAGACTATAGAGGTTTTAGATTTGCCATTGTTTCCTCTTATTTAATCCATTAGTAAAGACGCTTATGTAGTGCTATATCACACAGTTGTCTTAATATTTTGATGACTATACTTCAGTATAATTGGTTTTCTTTGTGACTCTATCATGTTTTATGCACTCATATGTATTTTCTTGAAAAGGAGCCATAGAATTCTCCAGACAGCTAGAGAGAAGTCCACAATACATGAAACACTTAAGAACTCTGTTGTAAAGAAAATTGTCAATGACTGGAGAGAAAGAATTCACACACACACACACACTCACACATGATGTGATCCAATAAATATGGTGAATGTTAAAATTAATCAGTTTGAAGCATTTACCTTTCATGGTCATTTTGACTTCGGGAAAGAGCTGGAGTCCCACCATGCTGAGTGCAAGGAATAAGGTGGGTGAGGATACACTTTCATATTTTTATTTGGCAGAATCTTTTGAATTGCAGCATGACAGTGCAAAAAGACACTTATAAAAGAGGACATGCAGAATTGCTGTAGAAAGTAGCAAGAATGGTAGGATAAGTTTGTTTGAAGTACTTTGAGGGGAATTAATGGCAGTGTATCATTGATTTTTTTTGGTTTTTGGAGATAGGATCTCACTACATAGTTCAGGCTGGCCTTGAATTCATTGCATAACCCAGTCTGGCCTCAAACCTGGAGGAATCTTCCTACCTCAACCTCCTGAGTGCTGGAATTATAGGAATGTGCCACCATGCCTGGTTGAGATCATTTTTTTTTAAATGTTAAGTATTTACTGTATGTTTTCATCACACTTTGATATCTATCAATGTCTTTACATATCTATATATTTATCTATACCTATCCTTGGCTAATCCTACTGAATAATAACACCTAAACAGTAGGTGTTATTTTTCTCATTTTATAATGAGAAAATTAAGGCTCAGTCAAGTAGGTAAATTATCCAAGGTCATAGCACACTAGACTTGTAGTATAGTTTCTGTTCTTAATGTCTTCAATATCCTGCTTCCCGTATGAATCCTCTGAGTCCTTTCTTAAACCTGCAAGGTAAATATCTTTTACCTCCATTCTACAGATGAGGAAATCGAGACCTAAACAGATAAGGCTGTTTCCCTCTTCCTATTTATTGTTAAGCGATTTGATCAGATTTAAACCCACGCCTGTGAGATGCAAAAGCCCATGTATTCTACTGGACCCTGCAGAGTTAATTAAAATACCACTAAAATGTAACCTGGGGAGCCAATGACTGGGTATCCACGTGACTCGGTGAAACTTCCCACCATCCGTCAGGATTAGATGGTTTGGAAAGAAATCACTACTTCTAGTGCTTGTTCTGTGGAGTTACAGAACTGTGTGGGGAGTGTCTCCACAGAGTGAAATGCACCCTAGCATTTGAAAAGCTCCATTAGCCCCCACTGTCTAGACTACAGAGTCAAGAGGAGGAAGCAGGAGATCAAAGAATTGACAAGTAGGAAGTTCTGTGTTGGGCTCATGCTGAAACAGAAAGAGCTATTCTTTTGAAACCATTAATGATGAACTTGGTAAGGATGAAAGTAGTCTTGTGACCTGTGAATCTAATGAGATGAAAATGAGGTAATGCTATGTTTTATACCAATGGAGGAGCGGAGAAGCTGGGAATTATCTCAGTGTGAATACTATCAGGGAAGAGGGAACAATGGAAGCCATCTGGAAAAAGATCTTTATTCAGCTGTATTTATAGCAGGTATTCGTCTTGTCTTTCAGCTCTAGGATCACAAAGGAGCTCGTCTCTCCTTGCCGGGTATATGAAAATACACCGGTTGTCACAGTCCCTGCTGCTTCCTTCCAGGGAACTTAGCACATACAAAGGAGGGAAAGGCAGAGAGCCGTGATGAGAGATGAATAGCTCTGGTTGAGAGAGGAAACAGGAGATAAGAGAGACCATGAGGGAAGAAAAAACTCAGGTTCTTTCTACCATTGCCCAACCCCCTTCCTCTGGATCTGAGCTGCCTAATACGGTGGTCACAAGCAATATATGACTATTTACATTTCTTAAATATAGTATAATTACAAGGCTACTTTCTTGGCTGCATGGCACATTCCACGTGTTCACCAGTCACATATGTAGCTTGTGGCTACCACACTGGGTGTTGCAAATATAGAATGTTTTATTAGGTAGCACTGATAAAGTACCCCAGTCCACCAATAGTCTAGGAGTAGTAAAAACCCAGGAACCCATCATTGTTCCTAGCCATGGGGATACAGAAGAGTTGAGACTTCTGAAAAGGGACATGAGCCCTGGGTACCCACGTAATCTTGCCTGAGCTACTGGTAGTTTCTATTTCTCAATTTTTCTAATATTAATAATATCAGGTTTACTACACATTATGGTGAAAAAATTACATAATTAGTTCAGTCTTCCTAATAACCATGTGAGCTCTTGGCCTTATTGTAGGGGAGAAAGCCCAAGTTAAGAATGTATTAAAGAATATACCATCAGAAGTGTGGCAGGTTTTGCACCCAGATCTCTGGTGTCAGAGTTCATGCTCCCAGTCTACCAAGCTACACTGCCTCCTACTGCTTAGTTCCTCATTTGCAAATCAATGCATCTTGGCCGAATCCTCCCAGACACAACAGAAACAGAAACAGAAACAGAGACAAGTACAAGTAATTTTTGTGCGTGGCAAACCCAGGAAACACTGGTGGAAGCCCGAGGAAGATCTTACAGGGTAAAGAACATGTCATGCTGTGAGCACCTGGGACTTGATCCTAAGTGGAGACCAGCGTAGGAGGCACACTATCTCATCTAATGGGGGTAGAAAGTTGGGGTATTTCCTATCACTCCTCCTCTGTCACTGGTAGAAGGCTGCTCTCAGGGGCATTACCTCTGGCACTTCTGGCCTGCCCACATCAAGGGCTAAACATGCTATAGATGTGGTCATAAGAAGCTCGGGGTAATAAGTCACAAGTACTTGAAGTATGGAATGGAACAGTGAACTCGGAGGGAGGGAGGGTGTGGTACCAGCAAGGTGCTATACAGAGGCTTAGCAAAGTGCTCTTTCTGATTTAACAATTTGGTGACTTGTACTAAGTAATTAGTGGTATGCAAGTGTGTAGTACTACTGCCAAGTATTTTTACCTTGTAAAAGCTGCAACCATAGTGATTACAGTCCGCCACAACATGTCTATAGCAGAGCCTAAAGGAACAATTAGACCCTGGAGCCAGTTTGCAACATGGATGACAGAGGAAAAGTATTCTTCATTAGTGCTGGGAATTTGCTTAGTTCAATGCTATAACTCCACCATGTCACATATAGTAGATGCTCAATAGCTGTTAGTTGAATGGATACGTGATTGAATGAAAAAGATAATTCAATAGACAGTTGGGCAAAGGATATGAACAGTTCGTAGAAGAGGAAACCCAAGTGATTGATAAACATTTGATCAGATGTTCAACTTCTCTAATAAATGAAGACATGTAAATTAAAGCAACAAAAAGATATCATTTACTTGTCAAATTGTCAAATATTAAAATGAAGAATAATATTTAGTATGAGTTTCCCAAGTTTTTGTGGAAGTATTTTGAAAACCCCAAAGCATTTATAATCCAAGTGCCAGTTGGGGTGATGGGAAATGAAGCTTGCCTTGGGCTGAAGGATCCATTTCTAAGGTCTCCTGTGTGGCCCATGGCTGGACTCTTTGGTTCTTTGCACACAGGATTCTGCATAAGCTACCTAAGTGTCCCCAAAACATGGCAAGAAGCTGACTGCTCCAGAAGGCCTAACAGGCCAGAGAAAGATGTGGAAGCCTCAGGGCTTCTATAACCTGAACTCAGACGTAACCTACTGTCACTCTTCCTGGTTTTTGTTGGCCACACAGATTGATCCAGATACGATGAGGGAGGACAAGGCACAGATATGTGAACAGCAGCAGTCTGTGCTCATCAGGGGCTGTCTTGGAGGCTGGCTAGCACAAAAGAAGGCTGAAGACCAGACCCAAGGCCTCTTTATCTGAGAATCAGAATTAGCCAAGTCAAGTAGCTATAACCAGATCATAAAAGAAATTCTATACTTTGAATACAGTCTGATCTCTCTCCTGCCAGCCCCCCCCCCCCACTATAGGTTTTGTTAGCACTTGGGTTTTTTGAAGCTTTGGCTGGGATTCTTTTCTAAGTTTCTTAGTTCCTTATGATAAATTCCAACCGAAATCTGCTGAGCTAAAGAGAAAGATTTTTTTTTTTTTTTACCTTTAAACCCAGGAATCCCAGCTAGAGAGTGTGGTCATCTGGTGGAGATGGGCAGCTGCTCAGGACAATAGGGGAAGGGGTGGGTGAATCCTGATGGATCCTTTCAGTTTTTAGTACTTTACATCCCTGAATTCATTTAGCAAACTCCTGATCAGTATCTGTTAGGCATCAGTTTATAAACGTGTCTGTGACACTGCCCTCCCCTCTAGGAATCAAATTAGATGCAAGGCCCAGTCCAAAGGTTGTTGATCTCTGTTACTTAAAAATTGGCAATGTGGTCCACGGCCAATTGCAAAAAGCCCTAGGCACCCTGTATTCAAGGAAGACAGATAGTTTCCCTCCAAGACTTATTAAAGGAATCAGAACTTCTCTTTTATCTACTAACCAAAATCCCAATTTCCTCTTCCTTGCCCATATAACAATCCTGGGGAGGTCTTTGGTTTTATTGAGGACAGTGCATGCAGTGGGAGGCAATTGTGTGTTTGGGAATCTTCAGGGAATTTGAGAGTCACTAGAAGACAGGGATGGTGTTCCCAGATGGGGGTCTACTTGGCAGTGGGCTGTGCTTATCTGAGCAGGGACGAATAGGGATGGAAAGAGAGGGCACTGTAGAGTAGCTGGCCAAGGATGCATGCATTCCTGTGGGTCAGGTGCACACTGCAGTGATCAGCCAGACTGGAGCACCTTGCTGATGTCCCACACAAGCAGGCTGATTGCTGGGCAGGACCCTGGCAAAAGGCAGCAAGGTAGGAGAGCCAATGCCTGAGCTGGATGTCTGCTGGCAGGGAACAGTGCAGTGGGGTAGTTCCCGTGAAATTTACCCACGTGCTCCATGAGAAACCATAAATGGACGCTTGCCACTCCAGGCAAGAATTGACCAACAGAGACGGGGCTTTTGCAGGGACAAACATATTTGAAGGGATATTTGCTCTTTCTACTACTTCCTCTCCATTTCAGCAAAAAGGAGGGTGCTAGACTACATCTCTCAACCAGGCCATCTCCTTTCCTCTGATTTTTACCTTTAGTGACAGGGTCCTGATTCAAGTCAACCCTTGGGCGAGAACAAAGCTTTGATGGCTGGACACTTAACAACAGAATGTGATCAGAAAGTAATGCAGTCTGCCCATGGTGTCATTAGGGATTGAAAAGGGAAATTTAACACAGCATGGCTGAAGGCAGAGATTAGGGGGAAAAACTTTATTATTATGTCCCACAGAGTCGACTCACCATTGTACACTGGTTCCACAAATAAACAGAATAACTGAAGTACAGTGCAGCCTTACAGTTGGGCTGTAGTCTCCTTCAGGTAGGCAGTTGTTAGGTTCCCAGAGAGCTGAGGAGGTAGATGTACGCGTCTTGGGTTGGCTGTTGGGGGAACTTCTTGGGGAGGGGTCCAAGTCTAGCTTTGAAGGAAGAGACAAAGGGAGAGAGGGAGAATAGTTTTTCAGGCAGAGGTGAAAGCACAGAGCATCTGGGAATGGAGCAGGGCAGGAGCATTAGGTGGAAGGCTGGAAGGCTAGTTAGAGATGCAGGCCAGCGGATCCAAGGACTTGCAGCCCTGTGACCTTAAGAAATGAGGGTTCTTGGGGATCAGTTCACAACTGGGAGAACATAACCAGGTTCACATATTAGCTAGGTCGCTGTGGTCACCAGATTCTGGCAGTGCTCTAAGGACTCGATTGCCGAGTATGCTTCATTCATTCACCTGGTCCTGTGACCCTTCTCCAAAGCCATTTCCTTAGATTCCAATAGATTTCCCTATTTCTGTTGTTAAACTCTTTCTCATTTCCCTCTTTGATGGGACTCTGAGTATTGCTGCCTCCCCTTAAATCATCTCCTCGGCCGCTTCCTCCAGCACGCTCTTCTCAGCCCAGTAAGGCTCTCCGCTTTCTCTGGGCCTTGCCACATGTCTCTTTGGGGTGTGCATGCGCTGAAAGATCTTCCCTTTATCTTGTCTGGTCTGCACCCCATGGGGCAACCCGAAGGCTACTATTTGTTCTTTTACACATTAATTTAAGCTGCTTTAATTGCTGCTATGATATGTTTTATATAATATAATTAATGTTTTAATTCTGTGTACTTGCTTCCCCAGGCAGTTTTGTGAAAGACCCAATTTTGGAATCAAGCAAATAAGGAATAAGTAATGGCTGGAAATATTATAGTAACGCCCCCCTCCCAAAGGAATTAAAACTGTGCTTGTATTTTCAAAGAGGGTTAAAAAGAAAAATGATGCTTTAATCTCCTTTTCATCCTGGGTACGATTGGGTGGCTTTAATGAAGACTCTTGGATCCTGATTTGAGTGTTTCTGGCCTATTTGTATCTGACCACCATGCCTTTTATCCATAGGGGCATTGAAGCTTGAAGTCTGTGTTGAGGCTGCCAGCTTGTGCCCACCTTTGTGATCAAGGCGGTGCTTGGGATCACAAGTTACTGAACCCAATTGCTCGTATATTTATTCCTTGAAAAATGGTGTATTGGTGTCCTTTTATGTACCCAGGACTGGGATAGACCCAGCCCTGCCCTTAAGGAGCTCACAGTGAAATGGGACAAGGTAGACAGAAGTGATGACCTCTTATGCTAAATGCTGCAGAAATATGGGCGGGGAGGAGAGGCAGGGTGGAGCACTGCCTTTGTCTTGGGGAGATGGGGGAAAGGCTTAAGAGGAGGAAAAACCTAAATTGTCTTCAGGAAGCACAAGGAAAGGAAGGAAATGGCAACTCAGAATGAGAAAACCAGTAAGGAAAATCAATTATGGGCTTGAGAACTGGAAAGAATGTGAACATAGTTGGAGCCAGGATGCATGGGAGGGCATAGCAAGAAGTGAACCAGGCTGGGGAGGTCAGGGCTGGGTGGGAAACAGCTTGTTCCCCAGCATAAGGAGTTTGGATCATCCTGAGGATATAGGAGGCCCAAAGAGGTGTTTAAACGGGAAACGGCTCCATCAGATCAGATTTGGAGCTTACCAAAGGAATCACCACACGTGTGTGTGTGTGTGTGTGTGTGTGTGTGTGTGCGCGCGCGCGCGCGCATAGAGAGAGATAGAGACAGAGGGAGAGAGACTCGGCATGCTACAGGTGCTCAACAGGTACTTAGTGAGTGAGCGAAGCTACTGGCATGGTCCAGACAAGAGCCAATGATGAGCGTCTGAATCAGGACAGTAGCAGAGGTGATAGAAGACAAGGAATGGATGTCAGTGGTAGAATCCGTGAGACCTGCAAATGCATCCTTTGCAGCAAAAAGATGCGGCTAGCGAGCTCCTCCTAGTCATCGTCCCTGAACTTTACAGCCTAGCGTCATGGCCTGGCCTCCAAGTTCAGAGCTTCGAGGGTCATCACCTCAAGCACTGTCTAGTTCAAGGGCTTCAGTTTTCCTGGAAGAAAAAGGAGGTTCAAGGGAACTCAGTGTCACCAGTGGCAGACTCTGGACCAGAATCTAGGTGATCCACGCTGCAGAGCACATGGCTAACGTTGCTTCAGGAGTGGCTGGGAGAAGGGGGAAGAATACAGGAGAGGCAGGCTCAAAGAAGGACCTCGAAGCTAACATTTTTATGGGTTCTGTGATCCCATAAAAAAGGGAAAGACTGTCCCACCCAATAAATGCCTGTCTGCAAGAGCTGGATGGGAGCTGGGATGGAATAGAACTCGAAGGGGACTCAAGGATGCGTGGATGGGGAGGCTGAGAAACTGCACTCACAAGAGGGAATTTCCTTTGAAAGAGAGTGAAACTAAATTGGGACGCTCGTTTCCTTGAAATGCCTCCCCACGCTCCAGTTGCTGCCTTCCCGTTTTCTCGGGTGGTAGTGGTTGGGGGGACTTCCTCAGGAGGTCTCTATTCCCAGTGGAGACGCTTTCGGTTCTGCTGGAGTTCCCAGAGGCAGCTAAGGGGTGGGAGCGAGCCCTAAGGTGGGGTGGGTCCCTGTGGAACCCCTAGCACCCCTGGGGATCCTTCTCTCCTACCTCCATCCCCTTGGAAGCAGGTTGGCTTAGAGACATTAGGGCCCTTTCTGGCACCAAGCTGCTTCTGGCTAACCCTGCGGAGCGCAGCGCGTCCCTAAACTGGGGAGGGGTAAGGATCAGAACTCTGGGAATGTCCTGGGGAAATCCCTGGGCTGTGTCCAGTTACGGGTGCCGCCCCCAACTCACAGGCCGATGCGATTGGTCCCCAAAGACTCCGCCCCTTTTCTGGGCGGGTCAGAGGAGTTACTAGAGGCCCCGCCCGCGCGCCCCTTGCTCAGGCCACTCGGGTTTCACCCGGCCATGGTTCGCTTGGCTCTGCTGTGCGTCCTCTGGGGCTGCTTGCTGACAGCCGTGAGTAGTTTCTGTCTCGACTCGACGGGGTTTGGGATTCCAGACTGAGGAAATGGGAATGCAGGAGAAGGAAGACTTACGAAAGAGACTTTCCTAGCTGTTTCTGGGGGGACAGGAGAGTGTGTGGAAGCGAGGCTAGGCACCCCAGATCCTGGCTAAATGTAAGGTGGGCTGCCTGTTCTGCCAGACTGCTGGGGCCCCGGGCAGTCCACAGAAACCTTAGGGGAGGCACTAACGCACACTGTGCCTGGAAGGTGCGGAACGTGCGCCTCTGCCCGAGCAGAAGGGTGGCGTCTGGGTTTGATTGCGGCGGGTCACGGAGACCGGAAGGGGTTTCAGAGGGCGGGGAGGAGGTGGGCCAAGGGGCCACGGGACGGTAGGTCTAGCCTGTTTTTTGCGTTTTTCCTGTGCCTTTCCCTTGTGGAAGGAGGTCAGCCTCCATGCTTAGCCTCTCCTTGCCAGCTGGGGCTGCTTTCTTCCGGAGCATCTTGTGAGAACAAGGGATTGGGGCAGAGGCCCATGTATTTTTTGCTGGGGAGGTGAGATTCACCTCACACCTCCCACCCTCAGTCCAATCCTGGGGAGCCAGTTTAGCAGGAGGTCCCAAGGTTATGTCTCCCTCTCTTGAAGATGACATAGGGGACCCCTATGGGCGATGAACAGTTCATGAAACCCAGCAGGGGTTTCTCCAGGTACCAGAAGGGCTGAAATCCAACCAAGCATATCACTGGGTTTCTCAGAAGCCCACACTTGACTCACTTTTGGTTTAAATTTTTTCTGTAGTTCCTCATTCTGGAGGCTGGGAACTCCCCAAGTACCTGGCCGTCTCATCCCAGCCCCTGGGCCTCCCCCTCCGGACAGGGGGACAGGGACTGGGGAGTCTGGCAGGAACCCAGGACAGGAATGACTGATGGGGAGCGTGTGTGTGTGTGTGTGTGTGTGTGTGTGTGTGTGTGTGTAGAGGGCATCCATCACAAGGGAAGAGAGTGAGTGGAGAAGCGGCTTTGGTTCCAAACTTTCATTTTCACTCTAGGGAATGGCTACTAGGGAGAAGGCAGGCAGGAGGAAGGACTTGTTCAGGGAGTGGAGGAAGAGCTGGAGAAGATGGGGAAGGTCACCTGGGCCTCTTAAGAGTAGCCCTTATGGTCTCATTACTCCAGTTTGGGCTCCAGGTAGAGGCTGGGCTATTTACTGAGATCTTCCCGTGCATCCCTCCAGCTCTGAAAACACTACCAACACCTCATACAGTCTCCCCTATGCTTGTACAGCAAGCACAGGGTTTCATGACCAGCTAATGGGAGAACCTGGATGTGAGCCTGCACCTGTTGATTTCTAAGCTGTTCACATAGTGAGTCTCCAAGTCCTGGTCCTGAAATCTTTTTGGCAGAAGTGCAGGAGCTATGGGGACTGGAGACTGAGGCTGACATTTTTCAGACCAAGGGCTGCTTTTCCCATATTGGTGCAGATGGCATGAGGGAGTCGTCACATTGCTCTGGGAGTGTGGAGGTTCACAGGGTGGTTCCTCGTAATATGCCGTGGGGGGTGGCCTTTTCTATTTCCTTCCCCATTCTGGGTAAGATGTATTTCTGTAAGTAGTCTTCTTGGATACCAGGTTGAATGAAAACTGAGAATTAGCTGGATCCTGGACAGCCAGCCAGTTAGCCAGTGTGCTGGGCATTTAACCAGATACTCATTTATGTGTGATAATTAAAGCTGCCACTTAATGAGTACTCACCATGGCCTAGAGCCTAGTGGTGGGGAACCTATGGCACGTGTACCTCAGCAGGCTGTTTGCATCATTGGAAGCTCTAAAGGGAGTTTATCGCTGGTCTGGATATTACGCTAGGCTATACACATGTGTTTCTTCTCACAACCCAACCTGCAGGGCAGGTGTTAGTACTCCTATTTTAAAGACAGAGAAGCAAAGGCTCGAAAAGCAGACTAACTTGTATATATTACAAAGTGTAGATCCTAACACTATCTCATTCTCAAACCTGTGCCCTTGTTTGCTGGCTGTTCTCAAGATGTGGGATAATTTTAGGGAGCACATGGATATAAAATTAAAGATGGACTCATTTTCTGGTTCTTTTTTACGGTCCTCATGTTTTCGAGAAAGTCTCTGGAGCTGGAATATAGGTAATTCCTCTCACAGGCTTGCTAATCCTCCTTTTAAACTAAATCAAGAGTGGGTCTGGGGTGAAGGGCCTTTATTTAGCAAGCAAAGAACTAGCTGAGGTTTAATAGCATTGTTTTGCTTCTGTTGAATTTATTTTTAGGGTTTCCTTTTACTTATGAGAAGTGATACTAGTTCTGTTCTCACGGCAATGATATAAGGTTTACATTTAAGAGAAAATTATTTAAGTAGCACAGAACAAGTAATAGCATGGGTGGTATCTGAACATCAAAGAGACGGAGTGAGAAAACACATGTCAGTGGAGAGAGGTGTGTTGAAACCTGAGTTCTCATTTAGTTTCTCAGGGTCTTGGGCCAGCGGCTCAGCCTCTTTGGTGGTCAGTGTCCATCTCTGTAAGATGAAACAGTCGGATTTTATCCTTCCAGCTCTACAGTGCTAGCATTTTATGAGGAGGGGCTTTGGTGAACAGGTAATGCAGAGTTCAAGGGAGAAACCATGATGGGGCTGGGAGCAGGGACGGAAGAGGAACAGAAGAATAGGAGGAAGCAGCCATGTGCTCATTACAGCCTTACCCAGGCCTGCACCAGCCAAAGCCAGCCAGCCTCAGCCTCTGGGCTCCAGGGAGCCTGGAATCCTCATGCCTTGATGGGTCACTGGCAAGAGTGAAGATGCAGGAATCAAACAGATTTGTTCAGTTCAGCGAATATTATGGGTTTCCAGTGCTGTCCTTTTGTGAAATATCAGGATGATTCTCTGGGTGCTGTTATAATCAGATCAGACAACATTTCTTTTTGTTTTTGTTTTTTAAACAAACACACCCATTACTCTGCGGGCCTCATTTTTTCTGCCTTCCACGTCAGTTGCAGCTTGTGTCCTGGCTGCCTTTCAACCTTCTTGCCAAGGAGGCGACAGTAGTCTTCAAGATCCCTTCCAGTTATGCAATTCTGTTTATAGGTCCACCCGGAAGCATCTTTTGCATGCACAGAAAATCAGTTCCTGCTAAACGATGTGTGCTGTGATTTGTGCCCACCAGGTGAGATGCTACCCCTGTCAGGGACGCCTCTTGGTTTGCTGCAAGACCCAGACCCCATGTATTAACTGTAAAGTCAAGTCTGACATGGCCCATTGCTCTCTGCTTTGTTTTCAGAAAGTTCTGTGTTCCTTCTCTGCCAGGCAGACCTCTGTCTATTCTAGATGGGGTTCTTATCTCTCCCTTCTCCCCTCCCTGACTCTGAAGGGTCTGACACTTTCATTTTTGAACACCCCCTCCCCTTAAAGCCCAGCCAGATCATGTTGTGATTAGGGTCTGACGCATTGGTTTGGCCAGAGCTACCTCATTTCCTGTTTTCCAGGAAAGAAGCTGGTGGATGAATGCACAGAGTTCAAGAACACGGAATGTCGTAGCTGTCAAAAAGGCGAATTCCTAGACACCTGGAACAGAGAGAGACGCTGTTATGTCCACAGACACTGCGACCCCAGTGGGTGGGCTGCTGGGAAAGGGAGTTGTTTGATATACTTAGCAGGGCTACCAATTTAATTTTAGTAGCCAGGGTCTGTCCTGATTGGCTGGGATTTGGGTTGTACTGCTTGTTAAATCAGTTGATTGCATACTTAATTGGAAGAGGGTCTAAGAAAAACAGCGGGCAGTGTGAGGAGTGGGGTGCCCAGCATGGCCCAACAAGTTCTCCTGTCCTCTCTGCTCATCTCTGCTCAGATCTAGGGCTCTGGGTCCAGAAGGAGGGCACCGCAGAAACAGACACCACTTGTGTCTGTGAGGAAGGCCGACACTGCGCTAGTGACACCTGCGAGCACTGTGATCTGCACACCTCCTGCGGCCCTGGGTTTGGGGTCAAGCAGCTGGGTAAGTGGCATGTGTGGGAATCAGCTGGGCAGGCAGGAGAGAAGAGCTGCCTGTCACAGGTGAGGGGCTGGGTAGGGGGCGTTCAGCCCTGGAGGTGGTGGGCGTGGAGACTCTGATCTAGTCAGCTTGAGTGCTAGAGTGAGCAGGAAATGGGGCGCCTTCTAGTCTTCCTCCTGCTGTGGGTGTGTGCCTTGGAAGGGCCACGGGAGAAGCCTCACGGGGCCTCAGCCTCCAGGAGCAGCCCTCTACCAGGACAGGAGTGTCTGTCCACTCCCTTGAGAGCTGGGCCAGGGGTCCATCCGATGGTCATTGTGCCCTCCCTACTCACTCCCAGGTACGGCTACTTCTGATACCATCTGTGAACCTTGCCCGAATGGCTTCTTCTCCAATGTGTCATCTGCTTTTGAAAAGTGTCACCCTTGGACAAGGTATAAACGCTCACCCCCTAGAGTGGCATGAACCCTGCCTCGATCTTTCCAGCCACCCATCTTTCAGTCCCTGCTCCCCCAGGGCCACACACTCGTGCACCTGTGAAACGTCTATTGCGTGATCTTGCAGCCAACCTAGTGGGCACTTGCCTGCTGTCTCTTAGTGTGATGGGTACTGTTGATCTCCTAATTTTCTCAAAACTCTTCATCTTGGGCATATTGGGACTCCCCTTCTGCCCCTCGTTCTGTTCCTCTGCCACACCCTCTTGGGCCCCTTCTCCGGCCCTTGCCTTTTCCTTGGGTGAAAGTTGCATCACGACCCTGGACATTCACTCACGAGCTGCCATGTCCTGGCCATCTGGCCTGAGAGTTTTGTGAGTCCGTCTCGTCTCTTAGTTTGGTTTCATCACTGTGATGTAGCTATACCCCACATCTCGTGTCTCCCCTTCAGCTGGTCCTCCCCGCTCTTCCCAAAGTGAGCTTTCCATAGTTCCTTTTGGCCTGCGATGCTCTGGTTTAAAGTGCTTCATGGCTCTGTGTTAGCTGAGGGGGAGGGATCCCAGACTCCTTGGGCAGCAGCGTGCCTCTAACTGTATGTCCTGACCTCTTCTCTTGAGTACTGCTGACATACTGTTTGTGATCTCCTGAGCACACTGTTCCTTGTTACCTCAAACTCTTCTGCCTGGAAGAATCCTTAGGTATATGCCCCATTAACTTTTTATATTGAATTTTAAAAAATGGGTAAAATGGGCATACTAGATGGAAAATACAAAAGGGTCCCTCCCATTCATGCTGCTCAGCCTCCAAGTTCTCCTCCTGGGATGCCCCTGTTTTGTGTGTCCTGCAGAGTCTCTGCAGGAACAGATCTGAGCACGCACACACACCCGCACGCACGTTCATGGTCTCCCTCCTTTGTTCCACACCAGTAGGAGCACATCACATGTGCTTTGTTTATTGTCTGCCTTTCCCAGGTGGCCTTTTTTCTTTCCATCTTGCTGTCCCTGGGGCCTAGAACAGAGTCTGCTGTGGAGTAGGTGCCCAGTCTTTGCTAGCAAATATTGGCAACGGTTAGAGGCTCCTCGGCTATAATCAGAGCAGCTCACTGCCCTCCAGTTAGCCTGCAGCTCAGCAGATGTGTGGCTTTCGCCTCTGAACCGTGGTGACCTTATCTGGAAAATGAGGATGCTGTCCTCTCGTGAGGCTTGAGAAAAAGACATTTAACAGTGTTTGTAAACTCCTGGATGTTTTTCTCATGTAAGGCTACACTATGTACTTTTCCTGAGGCTTTTCCCTTTCTCCCACTTTTGATGGGTTTTCCTTTGTAATGTCCTTCTCTGTTCACTCGTATCTGCTCTTCTGGAGGCCACCTGGGACCAAGTGTCCCTTGTCTCCTGCAGAGTCTCCTCCGTGCCTCCTGGCTGCCCTCTTCTGGAACTCACTGGCCAGCTGACCCTCCCCCTAGTTAGGTCATCTGATTGGATGCTGATGAGACTCACCAGCTGCATCTGCTTGAAAGCTTCATGTCTGGTTACTGGCGATCTGGCTGTCCACATTCCCCTAACATCGTCCTGCTTGCCAGCTGATTTCCCTCCCACCACACTGTTCGTGTAACTGGAATGCACTGCTGCTCTGTTTTGTACCCTTCAGGGTTTTCTCATATCTTCCTTCCACAGGGAAGTCTTTACTGATGACCCTTCGATCAGAGCTTTTCAACAGGGGGCAGTTTTGCTCCCTGTGGGACACTGGCCGTGACTGGACCCCTTCCAGGTCGCCACTTGGGAGGGAGGTGCTCCTGCCACCTAAAGGGGACAGGCCAGGGATGCTGTTAAACGTCTCACTAGGCTCAGGAAAACTCCCCACCCCCTGCCCACAACACAAAATTATCCAGCCAAGAGGTCACCGGTGCTGAGGAGCCCTGCCTTAAACTGAACCCCTCAGGTCTGCATTCCAGCCATGGTGCAGTCTGACTCTGGACATTGCTTGTTTCTTTTCTTTTTTTTTTAATCACTAGTTAATGGATTACATATTGCCATCTTAGAAATAATTGTTCAAGTCACAAAATTAAAGCTTATAGAGTGGACATTCCAACAATGATACTGCAAACAGTTCTGTTCAATGATCCAGCTTGTTTCACTTTGGCGTGTGTCACAAAGCTTGGCCCTCATCATCAACTCCTGTCTTTATTAGTCTTTCAAGAGATGCTGCCGTGTTTTCTCTGCACTTGAGTTCCATTAGAGCAGAGTTGGTGCCATCCCTAGAAAAGCCAGCATAGACTGCTGCTCGTAACGCAGGCTCAGTGACCCCGGACTTGCTGAGCGTGGGCTGCCTCCCCTGGGGCTGGGAACCTTATGGTTGGGAAGACCTAACGTTATTTCTGTCTTTGTGTGTGTGTGTGCACATGTGTCTGTGCGTAGCTGTGAGAACGAATACCTGGTGGAGCTACGGGCAGGAACTAACAGAACTGATGCTGTCTGTGGTGAGTGTGGAAGCACGAGCCCTGGTAGCAGTCTAGGAAAGTGGAACTAGAAGGAGAGACTGAGGCACAGAGGGGACACCGAGTTAGGGGAGAGGGAGGGAGGTGAAGTGAGAGGAGGCAGCCCGGCATCCAGCTTTACCACTTACCTTGGGAGCTTAGACAAGTTACTTCCCCTTTCTGAGCATCAGTTTCTTTATCTGTAAAATGGAACGACAATAGCAACTTCCCTAGTAAGATAGTGTAGACACCAGACATGGCTTCTGGGGCGTCCGAGGCAGGCCATAAAAGCTGTTCTGCCTCTGCACATTTCAGTACTGGTGTGCTGTAACACTGTCCCCTGTTGGCCTCGGTTTAGCAGCTAGAATGAGGAGGTTGGCCGACAGCACAGGCCATAAACTCAGACAGCTACAGGGACCAGGTGGGTCATACTAATGAGTAAAAAGGGTCAGAGGTAAGAAAAGTACGTTCTCCTGGCTTTTTCTCAAAACTGACTTTCCTCTTGGCAGGGCTGGATTAGAAAGAGATAAGGGAGGCACTTGGGCCAGTATTTAAGAGGGTGACCTAAGATGCAGTAATCAGGATGGACAACATTTTGATGCAATATTTAAAAATCAAAGTTTGAAACAAAAAACACCTCATGATGAATAGAATAGCAAAATTTTAAATCCAGACAGGTTCTAACCTTGTATTTGCACGACCCTGCCTCACTCTACTGTAATTTTGGCCCTGGTTCCAATAAAACTTTATTTTAAGAATAGGTGGCTGGCATTAGGCCAGCATTTACTCCTTGGTGTCTGCTGGCTGATTTTCAAAATGTGCCATTAAAGAAGTGCTTGATTGTGATTTTTTTTTTTTGGTGTCCTCTTCAATTTTGTCCAATATGTTTGTATCCCTTACCTCATGCTAGAGACCACCTGCCCCTTGATCTTTCTTTTATTTGCTCACTTAGAAGAGAAACTTGGGCACAGGAGAACTTTCCTTTATGACTCTTCTGTAGCAAAAGCCACTGTGCGGACAAATGTAACTGGACCTCAGTATCTGGCCAATTAGGAATGTTAGAGAAGCAGGCAGGCCAGCCAGCCACCCCTGTCCAGTTCTAGCTGATCCTGCCCCCAAGGGCCTGACCCTCCCAGTTTGTGAGACTGAATGCTCAGATTTTAAATATGGAGCCTCCCAATTTTAAAATGTTGGCAGATATCTCAAAGCATTAAAAACAATGTGCTGGTCACACTAGGGACGTCTGTCAGATAGATTTTCCTAAGAACCACTCATTTGAAACCTCTGATGTAGACAAGCTCAGGGACTGGAGGATTTTCAAGGGCAGCAGCTTTGGGCATGGGCTGGGAGGTGGGAGGAACTGTATGGGGCAGGTGCGTGCTAAAGTCTCAATTTCTCCAGGTTTCCAGAATCGGAGTCGAGTCCTTCTGGTGATCCCCATCATTATCGGGATCCTAATTTTCATCTTCTTGATGTCTTCTGTGTACTTCACTGGGTTCCCAGGTGGGGAGAGAAAAAGGGAAAGAGGGGGAAAGGGTGGCGGGAAGGGGGGAGGGAGGAAAAAGTACAGGAGAACATTTCTGGTCCTGATCTGGCCTCTGCAACTTCCTTCCTTTAGGAAAGGTGTTCAGGAAGCCGGAGGTTAAGGTAGGTCACCCCTGGGACTGGGACAGTTCTGGAAAGCTGGAAAGATTGACTCATTGTTGTCTGTGGGGCAGGAAAGCTGATTCAGTCTGTCTGCAGTCAGGACAGACTGGCAGCAACACAGGCTCCTCTCACCTCCGCCCACCCTACGCCTCAGCCTTGAGCTCACTTCTCCCAGGGCAGCCCCGGCATGATTGGCAAATCATGGTGGTTATTTACTCCTTCCCTAGTATTCAACTTGAGGGGATCCACTCCTTTGGGCCTTGGAAGGGTCCAGTGGGTGGGGGTCAAAGAGACAGTGTCTTGGATCCACTGGCTGTCACTCTGGAAGCCAGTGGATTCTTGTCACCCTCAGTGTGGCCAGCAGGGGGCAGGCCGCACCCAAGGAATCCGCACTGGCTCACTGGCAGGGGTGAAGGGGCTTGGAAGGAGCCCTGCTTCCCAGGGACTGGCCTCTCCTGGGCTCAGCTGCCCCTGTTCCTGGGGTAAGTTCATACCTTGGCTTCCCAGGCCGTCAGTTATAAGCCTGAGAGGCAATTGCCTGTGGAATGGCCCGACGGGGACGATTTTCTTGGCCACAACACTGCTGCTCCAGTGCAGGAGACTTTGCACGGATGCCAGCCAGTTACCCAGGAGGATGGCAAGGAGAGTCGCATCTCAGTGCAAGAGAGACTGTGAGACGGTGCCTACCGAGGACATGGCAGCCTGGGCACAGAGTACCAGGCTGCAGAGCCTGGAGCTTCTGCGGTGGTGGGAGCGTGAAGAGGAGAGGCTCGCTCTGACCAGGCACAGGCCCTCTGCCCGCACCACTGGAGTCTGAGGGCAGCCCTAGGCTCAGCATGAGACGCGGGACACAGTTCAGCTCCGAGAACCTCACGTGCCAGTTCCGGAGCCCAGCCAACTTCCCTGCTTGCTTTTAAAGATGGAGGAAGAACTCTGGCGTTGGGGAAATACAGGAACGCCCACCCACCCTGCCAACCCGACTGAGCAGTTTGGTGACTGGGCCTGGACCGTGTGATTTCCATCAGCCCAGTCACAGACGCCGATGCCCACTGCAGTGTTGTTTGTCATTGTGAAAAACTGGTGACCACCTGGCAGTCCATTTGCAGGGGACTTGCTGGATAGTATTGTAATACATTTATACAACAGGATCTCAGAAACACTGCCACAGGAGAAAAAAGACTGGGTGACAGATATGGAAACTCCGAAGCAATATGCCGCATACACTATATATAAAAACAATAGTGTATACGATATTGTGTACATATTGATATATAAAAATAGAGGAATTGTGAGTATATGTATAAAAATAACATGTTGTGTTTGTAGGTAAAACAAGGATTCTAGAAGGATAAACAGAAAACCCCAACTCGAAGGGTGGGAATGTCTGGATGGGGGACATTTAGCTTTTCCACAGTGCTTCGTTTTTTTCCCAAAGCAAAATGAATACTTATGTAATTTTTTAAAATCATCAAACATGCAAAAAGAAAAACGGGGGTGGACATGCTGGATGTCACAGGCTGTTTAATTTGCTGTCAGGCTCCCGGAATTAGGGCAGTTTCTGAGGATGATAAGCATGTCCCCAGGCTGCTGCCCCTCCGGCTAGTTTCCACGGTGTGCTCACAGCAAGTGTGCAAGGCATCTCCCGTTTGATTCGCGTTCACAAAACAGCCTTCTAGAGCAGGCAGGGTCTGCATCCCTCCCTCGGTCACAGGTGGAAACGGAGGCCCAGATTGCTGAAGTGGCTTGCCTGTCGGCACACAGCAGTGTGCAAAGGTGTCACGCTCGGAGCTTCCCCGTCTTGATCCTGGCTTCTCCGAGGTCTGTTTTCTGGAGCCTACGTCTGTCACTCCTTCCAGGGAGGTCCTGGGTCTCTCACTGCCTTCTGACCTCAGTGCTCTGGGAGCTGCTGCTTCTTGGTCAGATGGTGCCTCTGCCCCCCCCCCCCCCAGTATCTCAGGATAAAAATAAACCGTCCGGTTCTTTTTTCCTGCTGTGCCAACTGAGGGGGAGCCTAGCCAAGAGGAGCAGCAGATGGAATAGGAGCAGAGGGGCGGGAGGAAGACTGGAGGACAAGGAGAAGGAAGAGCAGTGCAGAGCTCTGGCACAGAGACTGTGCAGTTTTAATCCAGGGACTGCCTCCTTCCTCAGCAAGAAACCGCTCTGGGTCACCCCGTGTGTCCTGCTGGCTGGAGGGTGGGGGTGAAGAGTGCTCGTCCTGACCGAGGCGCTGAGGGCAGCTGGGAGCCAAGAGAGAGGCACCTGGCTTGGCAGACTTCCTGGAGCCATTTGGTGGCACCAGGTGGAGGTCCTTGGTTTAGAAAGCAGAGCAAAGTGGCGGAGGCCGGAAGGGGGCACTGGGCCCTAATCCTCAACCCCTGCGTGGCGCCCGTGCTGCTCATTCTGCGTGGTGGTGTGACGGGAAGACACAAAGCCCATGTCTGCCGTCTACTACCCGTGTGCTCTTGGGTGAGTCACTGCCACCTCTTTCCCCTAGTTCATGGTGAATGCTGGCAGTGCATGTAGCCGATGCTATTGCTGCCTCTTGTGTTCTGTCCTAGGTCAGAGATCTTAGCACACAACCAGCACCAGAACCACCTGTGAGGCTCATTATGGGAGGGATTCCTTGCTGCACATCTTTCTGACTCAATAGGTCTGCGATGGAGGTCAGAAATGTGCATTTCTAACAACTCCTTAGGTGGTACTGATGCCTCTAGTCCAGGAGTCACTTTGAGAACCTTTGCCCTTGATATTCACTTTGCTGTGTAAGCTGCTGGCTTCTCTCCTGGACCCTGGGATTGCTTGCTCAGGCTTCCCTGGTCTTGAAGTCATGTGTGGTGCAGATGTAGGCTGGGCAAAGCTGTCACTGGGACAGTTACTGTCCTGGAAAACATCTGTCCAGCCAACCAGGTCCCAAGCATCCTTCCCTTTGGGAGGGACACATGTGGGGTATGTTCTACAATTCTCCTGGGCTCCCATAGGGACTGACCCCACATGTGCACTGTGGAATTCTGCACTGGTTTCTGACCCTGTCGAATGTCACTTTTCCACTGACTCCTGGGCTCAGCCCGCCAGCCTGTTTTCATTCCTGGTCCTGGAAAATGTTTCCTCTGAGACTCAGTGAATATCTTAGTGTCTGTGATAGCGGACAGAGTGGGGTGAGTATCAGAACCACACGGTACTCTAGCAAGGTCTCGTTCTAATGTGGTTTTCTCAAGAACCTTTTCTGTAGCCTGGGGAAACTTATTCTCTGGTTTGAGTTTTTGTCTCCAGATGTGTGATGAAGGGCAAGTTCTAAGCGTCCTGTCCGTTCTGAAAATAGTGCGGAGGACCAGCCTCTTCGAGGTGTAGTGTCCACCTGGGACCATGGAGGGGGTGGCTGTGAGGCATGTATCAACCAGGAGGGGGCGCTAATGTAACGTCCAAAGACCCAGATGGAGACTGGAGCACTGCGAGGTCGGCTTTGCTGATGCTGGCTGCACCGACCCATACTGCAGAGCAGAGGCCTTTTTCCCTTTGCGCCAGCTTCCTGTGGCCTCTCTTCTGTGACCCTACCCATTCCCATTTGTTAGCCTCCCTGCGAACTGCTCTTTTAAAAAACATGGACTGTGCCCCTATTGTGTGCCTCAGTCCCAGCACTAGTGCACCCAAATAGGGTGCTCATTCCGTGTTAGGCACGATGCTAAGAACTCTGCATGCATCCCCCTGATCCATATGACAACCCCGCAGATGGTGGTCTCTTGGAATACCCATTTTACAGGTGGGGTTCAGAGGTCAAATGACTGGCTAAAGTTTCAAGAGTCAGAGCTGAGATTTGGGTCTAACTAGCTTCCCCTAGAGGCCTGAAGCTTTTGCCTGATCCATGAGTAGGGACACAACCACATGTTAACAGATCATCAAGACAGCATGAGCTTGCAGGGGAGAGGGCCCCAGAGCAGGGTAGCTGACCTCTACAGTAGGCGGGCGCCAAGACTTGCACTGACTCTGTGGCTGGAGAGGAGGGTCGGTGTCTACTGGCTCCTTCCGGTGGCTCCCTGGAAGGAATGAGGTCTATATGTGGCTGGGGACCCGGATTTTTATGGCAAAGCTCCAAATACTTAAATGCAACCAGTTCCACAATTTAAAAAACTCAGTGCCCAAGAAAGCATGTTGCAGAAGGTTGGGATTAAAACACTGGGAATTTCATTGTGTCTGATTCTTTGATTTAATGCATGGAGAAACTGAGGCCCTGGGAAGATCTGCATCAGATTACACAGAATGTCCTAAGCAGGCTGGTCTCCTTTTTGGGGGACCCATTAGGGTGGGATAGAGAGAGTCCTTGGGGAGCTTAGGCTGTACCTTCTGCAGTGTGACCAGGGCTCCCCAAGGCATCAGAGCTTGGGGCTGAGGAATTTGCCTTGGGATGGGCCAAGATGGATGCAGGCATGGCCCTCACACTGTGACCACTGCCCGAAGCCCCTGGCCCAGCTGTGGGCACAAGTGCTGCCTTCCCCAGGCCTGTAAGCTCTGCAGTCCATTCCTTGAGTAGCAGCAATTATTAAAGATTCTGCTGCCAAGGATCTCTGTTCCCTAGAGTAATTCTGGTATAGAAAATTACAAACCTACCTGAAGGGGTTGGGGGCGTGTGTGCAGTTTTCATTTGTACAAAGAGACAGAGACAGAGTCAGGTGGGTGGGGGGAGAGGAGGAGAGAGGATCCCATGTAATCACTCTGTGAATCTGGGGGTGGGGGTGCTCAAGTGGAGGGGGCCCTCCTGGGATGAGTGGCACTTCCAGAGGGGCCAGCGAGGACAGGAGCAGCTTTTGCTCTCTGAGTGAGGACTGGAGGAAGACCATGTTCCTCTGCCCCTCCCTGTCTCTGGGGCTCTGTCTTTCTCTCTGCCCACTGGCACGCCCTGCTGGGCCTTGCCGCCCGCGACTGGCCTGCAGTCTCCTCCCCCCAACTCTGCAGCGGCTGCCTGGCCCCTGCCCCCTTCCTCCTGCCTGCAGCCTTCTCTTTACCCACCTCTCTCCTCTTCAGCTCTTCCGCCTCACCCCTATTCTCTTTGGAACGCGTGTTATTATTTTGGCTAATTATACTTGTACACCATCCCCCCTCCCTCCCAGCAATAAACGGGTGGGAGAATGAGACCACCTGTAAGCCTTGCGTCATCCCTGCCAATCACAAGGGACCATGCTTCTGGACTTGCTTTTGTGCCAAAAATATTTCTAAAATTTGGGATGTCATTATATGTACTGTTTTGTAAGCAGCCTCCTTTGCTTAGCGTTATACAGCTGACATCTCTCCATGCCAATAAATATAGATCGACAACATGTTTCTTAATCGCTACATAGATTCCACTGTAGGGCAGGAGCGTGATTGATGTAAGGACTCCCAGACTGCTAGACCTTCCTAGCGGGTTCTCTCTTTTCCTCTTGAGTCTCCCACTGGGATGTCCTCTGCTTGCTCTTCCTCCATCCCTCAACCCCCATCTCTCCATCCCTCCATCCCTCCATCGCTCCACCCCTCCATCCCTCCATCTCTCCATCCCTCCATCCCTCTATCCCTCCATCCCTCCATCCCTCCATCCCTCCATCGCTCCACCCCTCCATCCCTCCATCTCTCCATCCCTCCATCCCTCTATCCCTCCATCCCTCCATCCCTCCATCCCTCAATCACCCATCCCTCCATCTCTCCATCCCTCCATCCCTCTATCCCTCCATCCCTCCATCCCTCCATCCCTCCATCCCTCCATCCTTCCATCCCTCCATCCCTCCATCCCTCCATCCCTCTATCCCTCCATCCCTCCATCCCTCCATCCCTCCATCCCTCCATCCCTCCATCGCTCCACCCCTCCATCCCTCCATCTCTCCATCCCTCCATCCCTCTATCCCTCCATCCCTCCATCCCTCCATCCCTCAATCACCCATCCCTCCATCTCTCCATCCCTCCATCCCTCTATCCCTCCATCCCTCCATCCCTCCATCCTTCCATCCCTCCATCCCTCCATCCCTCCATCCCTCTATCCCTCCATCCCTCCATCCCTCCATCCCTCCATCCCTCCATCCCTCCATCCCTCCATCTCTCCATTCCTCCATCCCCCATCTCTCTATCCCTTCATCCCTCCATCTCTCCATCCTTCCATTCCTCCATCCTTCCATCCCTCAATCACCCATCCCTCCATCCCTCCATCTCTCCATCCCTCCATCTCTCCATCCTTCCATTCCTCCATCCCTCCATCTCTCCATCCTTCCATCCCTCCATCTCTCCATCCCTCAATCACCCATCCCTCCATCTCTCCATCTCTCCATCCCTCCATCTCTCCATCCCTCCATCCCTCCATCCCTCCATCCCTCCATCTCTCCATCCTTCCATTCCTCCATCCCTCCATCTCTCCATCCTTCCATCCCTCCATCTCTCCATCCCTCAATCACCCATCCCTCCATCTCTCCATCTCTCCATCCCTCCATCTCTCCATCCCTCCATCCCTCCATCCCTCCATCCCTCCATCCCCCATCTTTCCATCCCTCCATCTCTCCATCCCTCCATCCCTCCATCCATCTATCCCTCCATCCCTCCATCTCTCCATCCCTCCATCCCTCCATCCCTCCATCCCTCCATCCCTCCATCCTTCCATCCCTCCATCCCTCTATCCCTCCATCCCTCTATCCCTCCATCCCTCTATCCCTCCATCCCTCCATCTCTCCATCCCTCCATCCTTCCATCCCTCCATCCCTCCATCCCTCTATCCCTCCATCCCTCTATCCCTCCATCTCTCCATCCCTCCATCCCTCCATCCCTCCATCCCTCCATCCCTCTATCCCTCCATCCCTCTATCCCTCCATCTCTCCATCCCTCCATCCCTCCATCCCTCCATCCCTCCATCCTTCCATCCCTGCGTCTCTCCCCTCCCATCGTCTGTTGTCTGTCTTTCTCTCTTGCCCTCCCGTCTTCTCCTGCCTCCATCTCCAGCGTCCCTACCCAGTTTCCCTTTGCTCCCTCCCATGGCTCTTCCCGGCTGGAAGGACATCTCCGGGGCCGGCCATTCCAGCCCAGCTCTCGGCACCTGTGGAGGGGGGTCCTGAGGTGTTTAACACCAGCTCCCCTGTATCAGACATGTGTGGTCTCGTTAGTGAGGCCCTGCCCCCAAGTGAGGCAAGCAGGAGTCGCAGCAGCAGTGAGAAGCCTAATTGAATGTAACTAATTATTCAGTCCTTAAAAGGGCCTGGGAGGGACAGAATTACTCACTCTGAACTGGGGAGACCAGGAACTGGCCGGCTGGCAAACAAATCCCGGGGCCCGCAGAGAAGGCTCTGCTTGGAATACTAATTAGGACAGGAGGGATGGGAGGAAACCAGGGTCACAGACGCCTCTCTGCCCCTTCCTCATCCAGGAAGTGGGGGTCTGGAGGAGAAATGTGTGATTGGAGCTGGAGAATCCAGGAGAGGGTTAATATGGGGTTGGGGGGAGTGAAATACTGGCCTGGGCCTCAGGCAGGCTGCGGCTAGTGTTTATTATGGACAGGGGCTGGAGGACCCTTGCAGAGCAGAGAGGGAATGAGCTAGGGGACGGGAGGGAGGGAGGCAGCAAGCCAGCGCATCCCACCGAGAGCCACTGTGGGGCCCGGCTGAGCCGAGCACAGAGCCCCTCCGGTCCCAAGCACTACTAAGGGACAGACCCTGTGCCAAAGCCTGGATGCCCACCGTCCTTTGGATCCCCATTACCTCCTAGGGGAAACCTGGGGCTCAGAGAGAGGAAGCAATCCATTCATTCCCAAATGGGGAGCCCGAGCCAGCAGAGCTGGAGTCCCTAGGTGTGCCCAGGCTTCACCCCAGAACAATGAAATGCCGTTTCTGCGGGGCATGTGCGATGGTTGTCGCTTAGGCAGCAGGACCGTCAGAGCCTGCTCCATGATTCTAACATTCAACCAACAGTAAGCTGTTGGTTTAAGACTTTATTATCCTACTGGAGCCTCTGCTCTGACTTTAGTCCCTGTCGTTTGTGGGGTCCATTCCTCTTCTCACTCAGTTCCTCCCAAGTGACCTCCAGGGCTGGCCTCCCTGTGACTGCAGAGCAGTCGCCTGAGGAGGAGGCTGGGGTACCGAGGCTTGGATGTCCAGGGAGGTGGGTAGAGGGCCTGCGGGGGGTCTCAAAGCTGCGCCATTCTGAGCAGCATCTGCAGGTCAGTAGAGAGAGATTAATTAGGGGCAAAGGATGAATCAGGCTGTGGAGAGGAGAGATTAGGTGGGGTGGTGGGCATGGTTGGTCTCATGGGTATAGTTATTATGGTTCTAGGTGCCATTCATAGGTTAGGAGCTTCTCTTGTGTTATCTCACTTGATCCTAGCAGCAGAGGGAACTGTTAATCCTTGCGGTGAAACAAGACAGCTCAGAGAGATTGCATAAGTGGCCCAAGGCCACACAGCAGAGCTAGTATCCAATTTCTGGCTCTCCTTGATTCCCAGTCCCATGTTCCTTTCTCCTATGCGGCGTTGATTCTGCTGTTGTGTTTGTGATCTCTTCCCTAGCATGTGTTAATGGGGGTGTGCTATTATTCTGTGTGCGTGCATGCTTGTTAGATATGTGTGTGTGTGTGTGTGTGTGTGTGTGTGTGTGTTCACCCTCCTGTAAGGAGCTAGCTGTTGACAAGTTACCTACTCAGGCCCAGCACAATGCCTCCTGCTGACCAGCCAGACAAGGCAGGAGGGGCCACCTCTGCTTCCTGCTCCCTCAGCCCCCAGCCAGCTCTGTGCCCACTCAGCTTGGGTGGGGGCCGAGGAGGGGCAGGAAGGCTGGTCCTCCTGCCAGGATGGTGACAAATAGCCTCACTGATAACAAAGCAGGGGGACACAGAACCTTTCTAGTTCTCTGGCAGAGAAGCTCCCCTTTTCCAGGCTTTTGAACTGCCCTCCATCCCCGGTCAAGGTGGCAGGAAGTGGTGGGCACCCTGTCATTCCCATCCCCCCTCTGCTCCCCTGTCCCCCAAGTTCTAGGATTCCATGGGAGCTTCACAGAGGGGCAGCAAATTTATGAGCCCAACAGTGATTTCCCAGTCATCTTGCCTGCCAATCCATCTTTCTGGAGCCAGAGATGAAATGGAATTATTTCTAAATAAATCCGTGTGGATGCTGGAGGGGGTGGGGAGCGGGGTGTGAGCGGAACAGGGGGTGAGTTCAGGTGGGAGGGCTGCTGCCCACTCCCCTCTTGGGACTCTGTTGCCTTCGATCCCTCTGAGTCTGGGCCCAAGGGTGGGGCAGAGCTCTGGCTCTGCATCCACATTTCCTTGAAGCCCCCTGACCAACAGGACTCTTGTCTACAGGGTGGGGTGAGCCCCTCCAGCTGCTGGTAGGTCCTGAGTCACCCAGACCTCCAGACCCCAGCATCAGCGCTGGAGGGGTGGCTTAGGGGAGGGGAGGGGAGATGAGGGGAGGGACGGAGGTGGGAGAGGTTGCAGCCAGATGCCCTGTAGCTACCTACCTGTGAGCAAGATCAGAGCCAATCAAAGGGCCGAGAAGGAGTGGGGTCCTGAAGGGAGGCACCCCACTGTGCCAGGCAATAACTCTTTAATTTGGGGGGCTGAAGGGAAAGGGCCTGGTTCCAGCTACTCAGAGTGAGGGGGCAGCGCCAGGTTTCCAACCAGGTGGGAAGTCACTAGGAGTGGAAGCTACAGCTAGACTGGCGTTTAGCAGCTGAGTGTTCACACTGGGCAGGGTAAGGGTTAGGGAACTATGCGCCCCACCCCAGAAGTCCTGGGCCCCCTCTTACCCCTTGGCCCCTGTTTGGCTAGGGCAATGTGCACTCCATAAACCAAGTATAAAGCACCCTGCTTCCCCGCCCAACTCTGCTGAATGCCAGGGGCTCCTCCACTCCAGCTCTGAGCTGGACAGGGACACAACCAGCTGGCCAGGACACGCCCACCGGGCTTCCAAAGCACAGCCAGCCTTGGCCACAGGGAAACCATAAGGTCCGTTGGGCAATCAAAGTACGGGTAAGAATGACCCTCCCCATCTTGCCCTGGCCCAGGACCCTTCCCCCAGGAAGGGGCACAGTGGCTTTGGGGATTGATAAGGGCCAGATGGCCAGACTACTGGTGTTGCAGGCTGGGCGGGAGGCCCGAGTGTGAGTTCAGCCTCGGGCTTGCAGTGGGTGGGGCGGGGCGGGAGCCAGACACAAGCTGCTCTGGAAATGAGATTTGCCTTGTTATCTGTGCTGGCGCAGGCCTAGGGCCTTGGGCACTGAGCAGCCCATGCAACGAGTTAAGGAGGGGCTGCGAGGGTGTGCGGAAAACCTCCCACAGGCTGGGGGCAGAGCACCTGCTGGAATATGTTCAAGTGTGCGTGTGTGTGTGTGTGTGTGTGTGTGTGTGTGTGTGTGTGTATTTGTGGGGTGTGGGCTCCAGAGGGTTCTGTTTTTCCTGGTCAGCGTGGATGTCCATCAGGACAGTGTGTGTAGGCCTGCTTTAGTTCGTGTTTGTGTGTGTTATTTCTTCAATGTCGAGTGTGTTGTTGGCATTAGCACGAGTGTGTTACTTGAATTCATGTTTGTGCACACTCACATGCCCCAGATGGTTCTGTGAGTGCATGCCCTGTTCACACCCAGCCCACGTAGAAGCCTGCAGGTCCAGACACGGCCTAATGGACAGAACTGGGTGGGTCAGGCAGGGGGGCTTCGGGCACCCAGGGGCAGTTGGGTCAAACTAGGCCCAGGGCTGGGTGGGACTGAACATCTTCTGGAGGCAGCAGCCTGGCGGGGAACAAAGGGGCAATCAGCTGAGAGGCCACAAGAGTGCTGATTGAGGAAGAGGAATTAGTGAGGAGCCTCATGGGGCCCTGCAGGGGGCGGTGGGCAGGCAACGGGGGGCCCTGGCACCGTGATTAGGAGGGCGCAGGTGCAAGGGGCTTACCTGAGCCGTGGGAGGGTGGGCAGTAGACAGGGATGGTTGGGGGCAGATGGGGAAGCCTGAGAAGGAGACGGGGACAGATAGGAGCAGCCAGAAGCTAGGGCATGAAAGTCAGGGGTCCTGCAGAAGGTGACAGAGCATGTGGAGCAGGCATCGTCCCATCCTAAGTGGCTGCTCCCCTGATGCTCATCCAGGCTGCGGGCAGGGTGGTGTGCTGAGCTCCTGCCACATAATCCTTCAACACAGAGCCTGGTTCTGTCGCTGGCCAGGCTGACAAATGAGGGAGTCACTGCTCAGAGCCCAGCTTAAAGGCATTGAGCTAGGTAGAGTCCAGATCTGCTTGCCTTTATTTAATGTTTTTCTGGTGCTGGGGATTGAGCTTGGGGCTTTGCACATATTAAGCAACTGTTCTGACACCAGTCTTTGCCCCCAGGCCCTCTGCTGGACTTCGGCAGCCTCACCTGAGTGTCACACTGCCTTGCCACCCCCAGACCTCTGCAGCATTGCCAGTGGGCAGAGGTTTCAAGAAGATGGGTTGCTGGTACAGAAGAAAAGGATTTACAAGTCCCCCTGTCCCACAGATTGACCTGGCAGGGGGAAATGCCCCCCACTGGAGGTACACAGAGTAGCTGGGGGGGGGGCGGCAGGGATTCCTTACTAGATGGAAGGCTGGGTTCCAGGCTTTGTCTTCGTAGTATGAATTTCAGTCTGAGCCTCCAAGTTTGAAACCCAGCGCCCCTGTTAGCACCCTGTTAGACCTCTCTGTGCTTGGATTTTTGAAATGGAGGAGGGTAAAGATCGTGTGGGGAATACATGTGAAATCCTAAGAACCATGTCTGGTGCCTAGATTCCCTAAACCCAGTGCCAGGTTTTGAGAGGACAGGAAAGTGGAGGGCCAGGGAGTCAGGGGACAGGTGTGGCAGGTGTGGTGCAGGTGAGCCACACTCAAGGGAGAAGCAGCTGTCTGGCTGTGCGGCTGAGCCAGGCGGGGTTGAACGGGGTTCAGGTGACCTCCGGAAGACATCCAGCCCCCACACTTCCCCCCGGGCCATTCCTCCAGCTTCTTTTCTGCCCAGTCTTCCCTTGTCCAGGCTATGGTCTGTGCCCTTAATTAATTAATTAATTAATTAAATACTTTTATTGTTTAATCAGATTTTATTGGGGTATTTTAGATACACACACTGGTCACTGTTGTGGATTGGTAACTGGTGGTCAACTTAAACACCAGCTGAACGGAATCAGCGTGCTGCTGAGCGTGGATGGCCCACCTGAGGACTGCTGCCAGCATACAAGGGGACCTGGAGAGGAAGAGTAGCCTTGTGGGTTCTGCTAAGGGAGTGTTGTTTGGAGCTGTTGGTTCACCTGGAGCTGTCCGTCAAGCTGGCTTCCTGTTCTCATCACTAGAGAAGCTCGACCTCCTTGTCGCTAGGGATGGTTATGGTATTTTTCAGGGGAGCCCTGGTCCTTATTTTGGGCATCACTTCTTGGCTCCACTGGAGAACCCCCAACCTCAATCCTTTACCCTGCTGGCATAGACCTTCTAGCTCCCACCACTGACCTTGGGGCCTTTCCAGCACAGATCTGTGTAATAAACTCGCATGAGTCATTGTCGTGAGCTTTGAGTTTTCAGCTGGATTCCTGCAGGTCATTGCCATGGGATCCAGGCCCGCGGCTGGATTTTCTAGGTCTTCAGTGTGTGGACAGATCTCCTGCACTTTCTTAGTATTTGACTCCTCGGGTGAGCATTATAGATGATACTATAAATTATGTGTCCTGTATGTGGAGGTTCTCCTTGCAGCCCCTGACTGCAGTCACATCATCACAGAGGATTCGCACTGTGTATGACACAGCTTGCTGCTTTTTTTCCCTCTCTCCCCTCAAGCCCTCCTCCCTTCCCCATTTACAAAAGCTTTGGTTCTCTTTTTCCTTTTCTCATTTTTCTGTCACTTTTCTTTCTTTTCCTCCTTTGCCCTCCCTTGTTTCCCTCTATCTGAACACTTTCTTCCTGCTTCACATTACCTAGTATACATTTTGGTCCTTATTTACACTTCTGGTTTCTCACACCAGAGAAGCAGTGTGGTATTTACACGCGTCCAATGTATGTCATTTCAGAGTATGGTCTCAAGGTGCCTCCATTTACCTAGAAATGTCTCAAGCTTATCCTTCTTTACGACAGAGTGGTACCCCATTGTATAAAAACCCCACATCTTCTTTATCCGCTCACCAGTTGATGGGCATGTGGGTTGCTTCCAAGATTTGGCTGTATAAACTATGTTGCTGTAAACGTGGGTGTGCATATATTGCTGTAGTATGATGCTTTTAATTCTTTCAGGAAAATACCAAGGAGAATAGCTGGTTGAATGCAACCTCTAGTCCTAGTTTGTTGAGGAATCTCCATACGGATCTCCACAGTGGTTGCACCAGTCTACGCTCCCACCTACAGTGGAGAAGGGCTCCTTTCCCCCTTAGCTCTGTCAGCGTTTGTCACTGGCTCACTGCTTCCTAATGGCCTTTCTTTCTGGGGTCAGATGGAATCTCAGCGTTGTTCTAATTTTTTGCCCCTTTAATCACGTCCGTCTTTTTTTGCAGCAGGTTCCCCTTTGCCTGTGGGGGTGGTTCTCAAAGAGCACCCGGAAAACCCCTGGAGGCTGGGGCATAACCTTGGGGGACCCCCTCATCTGGGTCCCCTGGGGACTTTCCAATTCTCTTTTGATGCCCATTTAGGGCCTGATTCATCTATCAGGCCTCTTGCCAAAGGGGAGGCAGGTGGGGCTCAGGCTCCTCGACAAACAGCTGTGTCTGGTTAGAACTCAGTGGCACTGGTTGGTTTTAAAGCTGTTCCTTCAATCGCTTTCGTCTCTGTGAACACTGTCCCTTCCTGGCTCTTCAGCACCACTCTGCGTTCCCCCGTGCTGCCTGGCTGCCTCCCCCACTTCCTGCTGCTTCTCCACGGTGAGGCCCCTCATCCGGCAGCTGTGCTCGCCGAGTCTGCTTCAGCCTCCCCACCCCGTGCTGAGCACCACCTACCCCATGGCCGGACACCACTAGTGATTCCAGGTGCGTCTTCCCAAGCTCTGACCCTCCAGCTGCCTGACATCTGCACATGGACGTCCAGGCTAACAGTGCCCAAGGGAGCCCTGCTTTACCACCGTCGCTGTTTCCCCCAGTCCAGGAGATGCCCAACATCCAGGGGTTAGTGAGTGTGGTGGCACACGCCTGAAATCCCAGCACTCTGGGAAGCGGAGGCAGGCGGGCCACAAGTTTGAGTCCAGCCTGGGCAATGCAGTGACTTAGTGAGAGACTGTTTCTTTTCTTTTTTCTTTTCTTCTCTTTCTTTCTTCTTCCCTCCCTTCCTCCCTTCCTTTCTTCCTTTCTTGTTTTTTTGAGACCTTATTTCAAAATTATTTTTAAAAGAAGGCTGGGGATGCAGCTCTGTGGGCGACCCCGGGTTCAATCCCCAGTATTCCCTCCACCCCATGTCCACACAACAAATAAAGGAAAAAGAAAAAAAATCCCCAACCCAACCAAATCCAAAAAGCCATCTCGGAGTTATCCTTGAATCTTGTCATTGCGTGCCCTGTCCAATCCATCAGCCACCTGTCACGGTCACCTGCAGGCGCTCCCTGCTTCCTCAGGGCTGGTCCCCACCCGTGCGCCTCAGCAGTGGCAGCTCGGGGGCTCTCTGCCCTCGACTCGATCCTGCAGCCACCACATAGCAGCTGGAGGGGCTTTTAAAAGCATGGGTAGATTATGTCACCCCACTGCTTATAGCTCTCAGATGCCATTCTCCTGTGCTCACACAAATCCAGCCAGCCCTTTGGTTACAGGGCCCTGGTGTGGACTGGAGGCACCCGGAGTCCAGTCTTCTACCAGCACAGCGCCCCCTTCTGTCCTTGAACATTCTGAACTCCACTCCGCTTGAGGGCCTGGCCCAGGAGTTCCGCCCAGGATCTGGTGTGCTCAGCAGCCTTTCTTGCTTTATGGTGTCACTTGAGGATTACCTCCTCAGAGAAGTCTTCCCTGGTCATCTGGCCAAGAGTATAGTCACTCCCAGATCCTATCTTCTAGCTTTCTGTGGAGCCTGATGAGAGTAGGGATGTTATCTGTCTTGTTCAGTGCCAACGAGGGAGCCTTGGTCATGGAGAGGATTATTAAGAACTTCTTGATTGAACTAATGAATTGCATTTATTTTTATAACCCCTTTTGCAGTACAAGCATCACTTGTAAGAGTACAGTAAGGAAAGGATCTATAAAAGATATATCCAAAATATATAAAGAGTATTTATAACTCAACAATTAAAAACGTAACTAAAAACTGGGCAAAGGATGAGCACATGAAAAGATGCTCAATGTCATCAGTCATTAGGGAAATGCAGATCAAAACCACAGTGAAGCTGGGCGTGGTGGCACATGCCTGTAATCCCAGCACTTAGGAGGCTGAGGCAGGAGGATCCTTGCAAGTTTGAGAGCAGTCTGGGCTGCAAAGTGAGCTCAAGGCCAGTCTGAACTGCATACAACTTTATCTGTTTGTTTCAAAAAGACACAAAACAACAGCAAAAAACTCCAGCAAAATATTTCAAGCCACAATTTTTTTTTTGTTTTGTTTTTTGTCTTTTTCGTTTTTATTGGTACCAGGGATCGAACTCACGACTGCCTGCTTGCAAGGCAGGCGCTTATGCCCCTGAGCTAAATCCCCAGCCCCATCAAGCCACAATTTGATAGCACTTCACTGGAGTGCCTAAAATAAAAAAGTAGATGATAAGAAATGTTGGTAAGGGTAGGCATAAGTTAGAGTGCTACTACAAACTACTGGGACTGTAAAATCTACAGTCACTTTGGAAATGTTTCAGTGGGTTCTTAAAAATTTAAAAATAGGGTTACCATATGATCCAGAAGTTTTCTCCTAGGTGGATACCCCAGAGGAATGAAAAGACACAACCACATGAATATTGACAGCAGTATTATTAAAATAGCCAGAATGTGAAAACAACTCCATCTCCATCAATCAATGAAGTATACGAACAAAGCTCCCTGGTACGTACATGCAATGAAATATTTTTGACAATAGAAAGGAATAAAATACATCCATGCCAGTGGATGAATCCTCAAGACAGTGTGCTGAGAGGAGCAGCCCCCCAAAAGGGTCACATATTGCATGGTTCCATTCATACGAAATGTCCAGGTTAGGCAAAGCTACAGAAGTGAAAAAATACATAGGTGGCTGCCAAGGGCCGGAGTGGGGGAGACTGCGGGGCTGTGGGCACAGATTTCCTTTGGGGGGTTGAAACTGTCAGTGCAGTGAGCAGTCACTGACCCAAGTTTCTAAAGGATGAGTTTTATGCGATTTGAGTTATTTCTCGATAAAGCCTTGTTTTAAAACTGGAAAACGGCTGACGTTTTTCCCTTTAAATTATCAATAGCACAGGGACACGTGAATCTTGGTAAAGGTGGGAGAGGACTGTAAGTGACTGAAGCTGGCTTATGGGCTTTTAAGGATAAAGTTTAGACACTTTGCTTTATGATCAAGGCTTAGTCTGGACTCCAGCTGCAGGTCTTACCCTTCTCATGATGGCCATCGTACCGGGGATCGAACTCACGACTGCCTGCTTCAAGGCAGGTGCTTATACCGCTGAGCTAAATCCTCAGCCCCCATCCTGGCTTAATTTAAATCAGTCAGCATGGATGGGCTTGCCAGGGAGGAGCACCCACCAGGCCTTGTCCTTGATAACACCTCTCAGTGCAGAGAAGCAGGCAGATGTGCTCATAGCCCCTGACCAGCCCGGAGAGCATGGTTCAGACAGTGGAACGCTCCACACAACAGGGCTTCAAGAAGAGTCTTGGGCTGTGGCAAAGCCCTGGAGACCCTGCCACAGCCTGTGAGATGAGGGAGGCTGGCCCACGAAGGGACACTGTGACCCAGGAGTTAGCCAGGCAGAGAATGGAGGAAGGGTGCCCTCGGCTCTGGGATGGTCCAGGGGACAGCTCCAGAGAGGGCATGGTGGGTTGCAGGATCATCGGAAGGTGGGCTGGTTGGAACATGGCCTCGGAGGTGGAGAGCAGGGTCCCAGATGCCAAGGAACCTGGGTGTGTCTGGAGCTCAATTATCTTCCATGCTACACATTGTGGTGATTTTTCCTTTGAATCACCGATCATCCCTGCCATTAGTCATCCATCTGTTTATTATCCCCTACCAGAAAAGACACAGATTCTGTGCTGTTCACTGCTGTGTTCCCAACAGTCACAACAGTGCCTGGCTCATGTGGCACTCGATAAATACTTATTGAATGCACGAATTTACCCGCCTGTCTCTTCTGCTTAACTGAGTTATTTAAAGTCAGGGACCTGGTGGATTCATCATCATGTCCCCAAGGGCCTGGCACAGGTCTTGGAACATACTCGCTGCTTTATAAATATTTAAGGAATAAGTGAATGAATGAATGAATGAATGAATGAATGTGTCTTCCAAGCTGTTACAAAATCCTGAAGGGCAAGGACTACCCAATTTATGCCCCAGTGTCAAACACATTTCCTGGCAGGGAGCAGACACTCAATAGATGTTTGCTGAACTAAATAGGAGTCTTTTGGACAGGAGCCCTGGGCAGGCCGCAGCAGAAGCTAAATCCAGAATAGTGGGCTCCACACTGCTGGTTCTTGAGAGGGAAGAGATGTCCAGCTGGCCAAGGCTGTGTGATCCTGTGGACAGGACCGGCATGGACATGTGTTGTTGGTGGGGAATCCAGGAGCACCACACAGGGCCTCTTGGAGATCAGGGACTCTGCCCTTGGTCATCTGTCCACTAGCTCCGCCTTCCTCTGGCAAGTGGCAGGCGGCTCCACCAGTGAGGTGCTGGTGCAGCTGGGGGTGGTGGGATGGGACAGATGGTGGGAGACAAGGAAACCCCCATGTCCTCTTCCATCTGTTATGTTTAATTGACTTCCCGCAGAATGAAAAAATAAACCAGTTGCAAAGATGAAATTGCTAATTAAAAGTCCCTCTGATTAGATAGACAAATATTTACCAATTATGCCTGACCCCGTCTGTCCCTCTGATGTCTGAAAATTTCCCCATCAGTACCAGGGCTGCATCACACCCAGCTGGTGGCTCTTCCACCAGTCTCCTGGGGCTCAGACTGACTGTGGGTGAGAGAGGGTAGGAGAGAAGCAGATATTTGCAAAGAGTCACTCAACAAACCCTCACAAGGCCTATGATTGGCTCAGGATCATTGTGGGGCCCCAGGAAGCCAGAGTAGGCTTTCCATAGAGAGTTTCGGGTTGTGTACTACACAAGAACTCATACTTGGGAGCCAACCTAGAATTGCAGGTGCCAGAAAAGGGGGCTTTTCTTCTGCACGATGGGCGATTAGCTTGCCAAGCAAAATCTGCATGATTGCGCCTCTCAGAGGGAGACAGTTTCTAATTCACCTCTGCAGTGCAGCACCTGACCCTCAAAGGCTCTCGGGATAGCGGGAAAGAAAAATACCCCTGTGATGAGGACGCATCCATTTCACAAACGTTTACTGGGCTCCTAGTTCTTGCTAAGCACTATTAGGTGGGAAGGGATAGAGATGGATAATCCACTTTTCCTGCCTCTGTGGGAGCCCAGTCTAGCTGGAAGAGATGTGTATCATCTCTTTTTGATGCTGGGACAAAAATCCCTGAGACAGACAACTTAGAAGAGGAAAGATTTATTTTGAGACATGGTGTCAGGGGTTTCAGTGTGGGGCCTGCTGGTCCCATGGCTTTAGGCCTGGGGGGAAGCAGAAGCATCCTGGCAGAGGATGTGGGGGAGAAAGGCTGCTCACCCCATGACAGCCAGGGGGCAGAAAGAGAAAGAACCCGGGAGAAAGCAGCAGGGCCCCAGATAGGGTCCCCAAGGCCACACCCTTATAACTCACTCCCTTGCAGTGGGCTCCATCACCATGTCCATCGCCTCCCCAAAATGCCATCGAGCTATGATCTCATCAATGGATCAATTCATTGATGAAGTCAGAGCTCCCGTGATCCAATCACTGCTGCCGAAGTTCATGGCCGGCTCCCAAGCCTGTAGTACCCAGATCTGGGGAGGATTTCAAATCCAAACAATTACCACACGGACAGATGTGCCTGAGTCAGCCTTTGCTTTTCTGCCACCCATCCTTCATTCCACATAATCTTCAGCAATCCCTGAGAGATAAGAGCCATAACATGGGATTTATAGCATCCCCGTGCTAATCCTGGCTCTACTACGTCCTGTCTGTGTAACCTTGGGCAAGTTACCTTACCTCTCTGGGTTGTGCGCCCCGTCTCTGCATGTGGACATTATGTTGGTGAAAGCCTCTCGAGGCTCTTATAATACTCAGGTGAGCGGGTGCTTCGGAACTCATGCCTGACACATAGTAAGTGCTCCACAAAGGTAAGCTGCTTTGTGCATGTGTTTGCAGGACATACTGTGTACTATCCAGTGTCCTGGGGATGCTGAGTCAAACCGGACCTTCTCCTTTTAGAACATACACGGAGAAACCATCAGTGTGCAGACAGCAGTCATGCACAGCCATGTTTGCTGAAGGAAACTTGTGGTAACAGAATGTGGTTCTAGAATGAGGGAGACTTGTCAGAAGATTCGAGGTTGTCTGAAATCCAGGCTGGGAAGGTAGTGAGCTCTCCATCACTGGAGGTGAGCAAGACACAGTGTGAGGTAGTCACAGAGAGGATCCTGGCTGTGAAAATAAAGGGGTTCAGTTCCATGAGGCGGACCCTAGTGTCCGGTATGACAGCCCCTCCTGGGACCAGTTTCCCAGGACCAGCTGGGCAGGTACTAGGCTCCATAACTCTAGCAAAGGGATAGCCAGACTTCCTATCATCTGGCTTAGTTCCCTGGGGCAAAGCATTGAATTGACAGGAGTACAGACAGGCAGGGGGAGCCCACTCCAGTCCCTAGCAGGGAGGGTGAGGTAAGGGAAGCTGTGGTGACTGGTCCTGAAAGTAGGACCATCGTCCTTTTACTTCCTCTCTCTAGGCCTCAATTTCCCCATCTGTAAAATAGGAAGAGAATGAGTCAGATAACATCAGCACCCTTTGTCTTTTCCCCATCCCCAAACTATAGACAACACATACGAATCACTACACGCCAAGCACAGGGCTAAGCCTGTGGCATGTAGCATCTCATTTAAACCTCCCAGTCACAGAGGAGACAGGCACTATGACTCTTTCCCACTTCACAGGTGAGGAAACCGAGGCCCTCAGAAGTGAAGGAAGTTGCCCAAGTTTACCCAGCATGAAAATGTCCAGCCAGGTCTCAAGTTCAGGCCCACCTGCCCCTGAACCCTGGGATGCAGTAACCTGGCCCTCGTGTCCGTCAGCTGCGCCAGGCCCTCTATGATGGCCCCGGTACCCACCCCCTATGCCCAGGAACACTTCTCCACTTCCTGTCCCCGGCCTGGGCTCATACCACGAAAGCCCCATGCAGAGTCTTCGACTCTCGAGGGATATATATTATCTAAATTTGATAAGACAACTTAATTTCAGTCCGTGTCTGTTACCGGCGATAAAACCAGGAGACTTTTATGACCCAGCATCCTCGGCAAGATTGTCAGGAACTTATTATACAAGGTCTAACTGGATTTCTCTCTGCAGATGGCTGGGAGCCATGGGCTGGAACGCAATTCGGCAACACATTTGGGGGAATAAATGCAAAACGCTTGTTCCAGAGACTTAGATAAGGCAGCAGGCTTCTGAGCTCCTTGAGAGCTGGCCCTGCCTCTCCTGGGCTCTGCGGGATGATGTGGGAGGATTTGCTCCCTTGGAGGAGGACAGGCTCTCTGTCCCCTCTCCCCTTGATCCTCTGCACCCCAGGGAAGGAAAGCCGGGGTGCTAAGCGGAGTAACTCTTGGAGCGTTAGTGGTAGTGGGGGTGGGGCTTTGAGGTCTGTGTGCATTGAAGGGGGACAGAGAGCAGAGGGTGGGTGACCGTGCAGCCTTGGCTGCTGCCTGAGATGCATTTCCACAGCCCGGAGATGACACACTCCTCAAACACAGCCCTGGGGGAAGGCAGAGCCTCACATCAGGACCCCGTGTCTGAACACAGGGTTTATATCTAAGTTCAGACGATACTCTCCTCATACTTGGATTTGCACACACTCTGAGATTTTGAAGTTTACTGTTAGATAACCCCAAATTCAGAGCTCACCTCAAGCTCCTTTCTGACCCAGCGTCCTCTGCAAAATTGTCAGGAGCTTCCTCAAGGTCTAACTGGGTTTCTCGCTGCAGATTGGCTGGGAGCCATGCGCTAGAGCGCCCTGGCTTAGACTCAGACAGAACTGGGGTTCATCACAGAGCTGGAGATTTAGCTCAGTGCTGTATGCACCTGCTCTACAAGTGAGTTTGATCCTCAAGTACCAAAAAAAAACTGGGGTTCATCTCAGTTTTAACAGGAACAAATGTGGATCTCTGGAATCCCAAATGACAACCAGGGTCAGCCCCAACTCAGCATTGTGCCCCTAGGACAGGTCACCCCGTTGGGCTTCCTTGTAGGTCCAGCACAGCCTCAACTCAGACATCGCCCCAAACTAGAGTGGGCACCCAGTGTCACTGCAGCAGGCCTGAGGGCCACCGAGGACTCAGGCAGCCCCTGACAGGCCACACTGAGCCTGGGGTCCAGCTGTTACAGTCCCAGCCCTCAGCTGCCAAGGGCAGGGAAGCTGCTTCCTCGCCGCTGGCCTCTGAGGTCTGCCTTGGCTTTGGCCAGCAGCCCTGGGACTCTGCGCCCTTTCTGCAGGGCAGGGAGGCAGCTGAGACACGCCCGTGTCATGGTCACAGGTTCCGGGGAGCATGTCGTTAGGTGATTTTGATGTGTTTTCACCAACTAGGACAACTACGACCCCGATAGGCTGTGCCTTTTAGGGGGGCAGTGGGACTGAGGGTTGAACTGGAGCCTTTGCTGTGTCCCCAGCCCTTTCTAATTTTTTACTTTAAAATAGGGTCTCACTAAGTCCTGAAGTTGCCCATGCTGGGCTCCAACTTGCCGTCTTCCTGCTTCAGCCTTCCCGAGTGTTGGGATGACAAGCATGTCACCCTTCCCTCTCCCCCGCCCTGGCTTCTAGGCTGTGTGATCTCACCGGACTGCCGTGGAGTGTCCTGTCATTAGTGACCAGTGCAGCACATGACCGTATTTTGTTTGGTCGCTCCGCTCCCAGAGGACCCTTTTGATGGACTACATACTCCACTAGCGGAAGTGTCATCGAATCCTCCCAGCCCGATCTTGCCTCCTTCCTTTGGGATGGGGAGAAGAGGGAAACGTTCCGAGCACCCTCTGTGCCACGGCCTGGTGTGTCTGTGCCCTCATCAAATCCTCACTACGACCTTTCAAGCTCTGGTCTTATTATACCCATTCTGCAGCTGAGGAAATGGAAGCACAGAGAGGTTAAGAAACTTGTCTGAAGGGTGGGAGCTTTTCTCCAGTGAGAAAACTGTCCCCGTGACTTGGGGAAGCCCTGCGGATTTGAGGGCTGGAGGAGCCACTGCCTGGGGGGAAGGAGGCTGAAGTGGGCGTTGTCACCAAGCTCAAGTTGATACCGTTTTCATCCTGGCAAAACAAAATATTTCCAGTAGACAGGAGGATGGGGGTGGGAACACAGGAGAGGAGGACACTGCAGTGCAGTCCAGGGCACCGGCTGCCAGGGCCAGTCACTGGGGTGGGGGAACAGAGCTGGCCTTTGCCAGGAGACAGTGATGAATGGGCCAGGTCCCAGCCTGGTGCTGAAGGGCAAACGAAGATCCTGCTCCCGCCGTGTGCGTGTGTGTGTACATGTGCACGCGCGTGTGATCACTGCCATCCTGGAAAAGTCCGGAGGAGCACTACCTGCTTTGGGTGAAGGCCAAGAAGCCCCTGGAGTGCAAACCACCTCTGCCGGTCCTGCAGGGTTCAGAGAGCAGGCTGGAGCCTGCAGTCTCCTCCCCCTCATCCCGCAGGTTCCCCAGGGGTGTGGGCCAGCCCTGGGTGGGGCAGGAGCCTGGCTGTGGTGCAGGAGCACAGGACCTGGGCCTCAGGCCCCAGGGGTGCCGGGCTGTGTGACCTGGGCTGTATCACCTGACCTCCCTGAGCCTCAGGCACATGGAAGTGGGTGTAGTGGTACTGACCCGCGGGCTCGTAAGGTGTAAAGTGTGGCGATTCAGCAAATGCGGCCTTATCTTAGGAAGGGGTTCCCAGGTCTGCACCCTAATAAGCAGACCCCATCCAAGGAGAGTGGAGTCTGAAAAGTTCCCCAAATCCCCTAGCTGAGAGTGATTTTATTTTTTAAAACTGAAACGAGTCATATAATCCTCAAAGGATTTTCCCTCTTGGCTCTTAAAAAAAAAAGCCCAACTAACATCTTCATTTCCACCCCCACCCCCAGCTAATTTGTGGAAAATTAAAATGGGGAACTCAGTGAGGCTGGCGTTTTAATTGGATCTTCTCTGGCGTCCTCTCTAGGATTCCCTGATTAGGTGCCTGCATTAAATCCTCCGTTCTCTGCTCAGCCCAGCTCCTGCGGCTGTGGGGCTGGGCCCGCAGGGTGGCCAGGGCCCAGGTGACTTTTCACATAGGAACAGGGCGTTGCCTGGCCCCGGCCTCGACGAAGCTTTGCGGTTGGAGGGGCCCAGGTTGGACGCCCTGACCACCAGGGCAGGCCCCTTGGGACTGTGTCTTTTACCTTCAGGAAATGGGTCACCTGAATGACTTCCCTGGGACAAAATACCCCCACGCCCAAGATCTGGGGCTCCCATAGGGTGGGCAGGGGCCTCCCCAGAATCCCTGGGCTCTGAGGGCAGAGTCACTTCTCATAACCACCAGGAACCTGGTTTTTACTTAAAAAGCCAGTTAGCATCCCAGTATGATGGTGCATGCCTGTAATCCCAGAATTCCGAGAGGCTGAGGCCCGTTTGGGGAATTTAGAGACTTAGAGAAACCCTGCCTCAAAATAAGAGGCCTGAGGATGTAGCTCAGTGTGAAGGCCCTGAGCTTAATCCTTATACTGGAAAACAAAAGCCAGTTAGAGGCTTTCCCCACTTCCGGGAATTTGAACAATAACAATGTCTAGGACCATGATGCATCTTGTGTACTTATTTCCCATCAGGCACCACTGGCCATCTTATTTTGTCCTTATAGCAATGAAAGGAGAGACTGTGACTGTCTTCCCATTTGATGGATGAAGAAACTGAGGCTCATAGAAGCTAAGTAACTTGCTCAAAGCCACAGAGCTGGTTTTAGTGGCAGAGTCAGAATTAGAATTCAGGTCATCTGGCCCTCCTTAGTTAACCTCAGTTTCCTGCTTTTGGATTAAAATTTTCTCTGGCCCTGGATTCCCAGTGTCCCTTGAGGCAAAGGCCGGGGGATGTACCCCTGGCAGACATCTTGGTTGAAGGTTGGCAGATAAGGAATAGGGAGGGTGAGAGGGGCCAGCAGCACCCCATCATCCCCCTCACCAACCCCAGGCCCAGCCCCAAGGTGGGGCTCCTGCCTTTGCCTGGCAGGGGGCAGCAATCTGCATTAATCAGCTGCTGTTAATTACCCTGCCTGGCGGCGGGGAGCTCTGCGGCACCAGGAGGCACCTGGGTTCCTGCCAGTCCAGGCTTGGCACAGTGGGATGCTGACTGATACTCTTCCCTTCTGTGCCTCAGTTTCTCTAGCTACAGGTAAGGCCTCGTGAAGGCAGTAGGTCTCTCAGAGCCAAAGGAAAGAGCCTTGCACACACCCACTAAAACCCAGGGCGGTTGTAGCTGCTGGCCGGAGGGACGGGCTGAGCCAGGTTTAGGCAACATTGCTGGGGTAATTAACGGACCAGCCACCCCCACTTTTCTCATCCTTCAGATGGGGAGAAGGTTAGAGCACTGACCAGGACTTCCTCTAGCTGTTACGAGGATTCAGTATGGTAATGGGCAGAGTTCCGGCCCATAGTAAGGGCTCAATAAACGGCAGCTTGTGGGCAGTGCTGACTTCCTCTCCTGTTATTCTCAGAACAATGTGGTGAGGAAGGTAGGCGACAGATGGGGAAACTGAGGCTCAGAGAGGCAGAAAGCCTTGCGTCGTGGAGCTGGCTTCCTTTCATCCTGCCTGCATCATTATTCTTTTTGATCATCTAGCCTCTTTGCAGAATGCTCACTCTGCTCCCAGCCCAGAAATGAAACAGAGGTATGAGCTGCTGCCTTTGGGGTCCAAGTTCGAATCCCCACTGTCCTGGTTCACCCTGGGAGGATCACTTCCCCACCTCTTGGAGGCGCTGGGGAGGATCAGAAAGGGGAGGCCCCGTGAGTGGAAATCCGGGCGCCTCATGATCTCCCTTCTCATAAACACTGCGCGTACGTTTCTTTCATAATTACAATGAAAGCTATCAAGCTATCTAATTTAATTTCTTTGCGAGAATAAATAGCTAAACGGGCTCTAGGTACTGGCATAAATACCTCAGGCAGAACGGGCCGAGATTGCTGCTCGAGAAGGCCTGACTGGCCTCACAACACACTTAATAAGCCTGGATTTATTGGGCCCTGGGCCCCCCTCAGAAGGGGCAGGGGTTCTGCTGAGTCAGCGGAAGGTGAGGCCCGTGCGGCTGGGCCCGGTGCTAATGTGGTGAGGACAGCAGGGGCAGAGGGTAAGCAGACCGGCTAATTAACTGCCCGTCTATGTACATCCATAATTTTTTATTAAACAAATATGCAAATGTTCCGAACTGGCTGCCTTTGGCTGGGCTGCTTCTGGGATGACTGTCAGGCGGTGGCTGGGCCCCGGGAGGAGGCCAGGACTGCGCCAGCCTCTCCTCTTGGTCTCCTGGTCCCCACCTTATTACCTTGATGTGCTTTTCCGAGGCCAGAGGACTGTGTATTCTTAATAACCCCCTCCCTCCCTCCTGGGCTCAGTGGCAGGCGTCATCCCCTTGTACTGGCATCTGTAATCCCCCAGCCTTATTTCCTGTCCTTCTCCCAATTGCCTGGTATGCCCCAGGGGTGCTGGCCTCTCTGGACCTCAGGACCTTTGCACCAGCTGTTGTTGAGAATGCTGTGTTCCCATGGTTAGCTCTTTCTTTTTGCTCTAGTTTAAATCCAGTGCCACCCAGTTGAAAGTACCCCTTTTGCTCTGACCTTACCTTGCTTTGCTAGTTTTTCATAGTTACCTGTTATTCAGATACTTTTTCTTTATTAGTTTTTCCAGTTTCTTTTTCCCTCCAGCTAGAATGTAACCGCCGAGGGAGAAGAGCCTTGCGGTTCTTACTGCTGTGCCTCAGGGCCTAGAATGCACGGTTGGCAGATGCCCGTCCCTTACCCTCTTCTTCCTGCCGGGCACCCTCCTCAATTCTCCACCCCATTCGCGCTGATCTTTTAAAAACGCAAATCCTGCTGCAGCTCTTTGGGGTAACACCGAGGCCCTCCCTGGTGCTCTAACCACCCGGCCTCTCCCCATCTCTCCAGCCCCTTCTCCGCCCATCCTGGTCCTTTTCATCACACACACACACACACACACACACACACACACACACACACACACACGGCACCTGCACACCTGGTCTGGATGCCAGGCTCTCTCCAGTGCCCTCCTCTGCTTGGTCCGCTGCTGGGATGTCACCTCCTCCGAAAGGCTTCCCGCCTGATCCAGTTCCTGCCAGAGTGAGGGCAGCCTGGGGACCTGCTCCTAATAAACAGAATCCCCCAAGATTCAAAGGATCCAGTTATTAAACAGGCTGTGGCTCCATCTTGGGCACGCTTCTTGCTTCCTGGCTATGAGGAGCATCAGCTATCACTCTGAGCTGCCCCCTGGGAGGGTCACCAAGCAGGGGGCTGAGGTCTCCAGCCAACCACACGTGATACCCTGGGGCGGCTGACCTACAGAGACTGGGAGATAACAAACATTCATGGTTTAAAGCTGCTAAGGTTGGAAATGGTTTATTACTCAGCGGTAGAGATCTAAATGCTGTATGGGCGTGGGCAAGTCACATGACTATTGTGTGCCTCAGTTTTCATGTCTATAAGATGGGGGCAATCCCTCTACTGACCTTGGGGCCATCACAAGGGCTGAATGAGGTAGCATTTGTCAAGCACTTTGGGGAGTGCCTGGCACACAGGAAGCACTGCATGGATGTAGCTATTCTCACCTTGTGGGCACCTAGGAGACGTGATGCAGTAACGCTATCTGTCCAGATGTGCATCTTCGGGAGGTGGCCTTCAAGGCTCTCTATGAATTCCCAACTTTCCCTGGGTTTGTGGCTGTGTTTCTGGCCATTATGTTCAGCCCACCACACCTCACTTCATCTGTGCCACAAGCCTGTGAGGTTGGGCTGTTTTATAAATGCAGAGCCCTGGGTTCAGAGAGGTTAAACAACTTGCCCAAGTCACACAGCCAGAAGCAGATTAGGTTAAGATTTGAAGCCGGAAATGTTTGATTTTTTGGTTCGGTTTATCTGTAGGTCCTCAGTGCTTCCCACAGGCTTGACACGAAGTGAAGTGGGCCCACACCCCGGACAGATGTGGCTCCCTGCCCCGTCAGTCAGGTGAGAAAGCAACAAGAGGGGTCACCCTGCTGGGGGCTTTGGAGGGCATTGCTGCACCCAGAAGTCCGCCCCGCCGGTGGGGGCCCGCGGCCTGTGCCCAGCAGCCTGCCCAGTGGCCCGCTTAATGGAGGGGGGAGGCGGCAGCGGGAGCCAGCAGGAAGGCTGCCCATTAGCCCTAATCAGCAGCCCGTCTGGAAAAGAGCTTGGGCTGAAATGAAGATGCTGTCAGTGGGTCCCAGCTGGGTCGTAGCAGAATGGCGGCTGCAACGTTTCCAGAGCCTGAGCCCGAAACACCCAGCTGGGAGGGGCTCTGTGCCAGCCTCCACCTGGGCCCAGCGCCCCGGAAGGAGGCAGCTGGACAGTGACCTCCGACTCTCTTCCGCATGCAGAGCACTCTGTGTCCTGGTGCCCTCAGAGATGCCACCTCTGTACCCATTTTGTGGAAGAAGGAAGAGTCCCTGAGGGTTTCAAGTGTGTCCAAGACCCACAACTAGGGAGCTTTGGACCTGGGGGCCCGTGAGTGGCTTCCTGAGTCCAAGGCTGAGGTTTAGAACAGGAGGCCAGAAAGGCCCTGACTCAGGCTGGGGGGCAGGAGTCAGCAGGGGAAGAGAGGACACAGCTCCGAGACAGCACACTGCCTCCTCCTCCGTCCCCACACACAGCAGAGGACCCAGCGCCCTCCTCTCTGGCGAAGCAGACAAGCCGTGCAGGCAAAGTGGGCTGGGAAGAAGGGGGGAGGAGAGCCGGAAACAAGTGTCAGGCAGGACCCGCTCCCTCTCTAACCGCCACTTCCTCTATTCAGGGGCTAAGAATAAAGTGGGATTTAAATCAAAGCTTAAAAAAAATCGCAAAACCCCAAAAGCTGCCTTCCAGGCGATCAATGGTAGTGATCCATGCAGCGGATGTGCCAGGGAGGGAGAGACCCTGCAGGAGGCAGGTGGAGGCCGGAGGAGACCTGAGGGTCATCAGTGTTCCTGCTCCTAGTAGTAAGGGACAGGGCGCTGCGGGCTTAGTGTGGACCAGAGGCTGCTGGGTGCTCGGAGAGATCGACTCTTCAATTCTCGCATCAGCCCCAGCAAGGTGGGCATGCATCGGGTTCTTGCCTTCTAGTAGCTGAAGTAGGCTTCCGAGGATGGAGAGTTTGTCCAGGGCAGGGGTGAGATTTCCGACCCTGATCTGTGGGTCTCTGAAACTTGCGTGTCTCAGCCCCACCAGATAAAAATGACGGGACACTGCCGATGCTGAGGGAGCTTATGATTTCGCCTCAAGGAATAATTTAGGTTTTTTCTGATGACTAAGTTTGGAAAGCACAGGGGAGAGAAATCAGGCAGCTGCCTGGGAGCTGACCTGGGAGGCGGTGGGGGAGATCAGCTCCCTGGAGAGAGGCAAGGGCCTCACAGGGCACCAGTGCCACCCATCACAAAGCTGGAGTCCTGAGAATTTCTCCTGAGCCCGGGAAAAGCCAGACCAGCGGTTGGTGTAGCACCTCCCTTGCTGTTTTACCAATAAAGTTTTATTGGCATGCAGCCACGCCCCCTCATTTATGTGTCGCTTATGGGTACTTCCACACCAGAATGCAGAGGAGCCGTTAGGAGGTCCGCGTGGCTCTCAAAGCTGAAGACATTTATGACTGGCCCTGCACCCTGTGAATCCTATCCTAGGTGACAGTCATCTTCCTTTAGATCTCATAATTCTAGAATATCAGAACTCAGAGGCATCTATAGAGAATCTTGTGTCCAGCTGAGGCACAGAGAAAGGAAGGCACTCGCCCAAGGACACACAGCAGTAAAAGTTAAAAAAAAAAGAAAAGCAACCCCACAAGACCACCATGGCCAGGCATGCCAGTTCTGGGAAATCCTGAGAATTGGCATCACATCTATGCCCTCCAAAGGGCTGCTTTGCATGCCCTGACAGTTCAGTCCCTGCCAAGAAAAGTTGCTCCTACCCAACCCTCTTCCGGTCTTCTGATTACCGGGAGGAGGAAGTTGGCTTGGAGGTCATGTGTGTATACCACACTTCCCAAACACTCAGGAATCCTCCTGGAGAATAGGGAGCCCAGGACCTACGGAGGTGTCCATAGGCAGAAACCTCAGGCTGGCATCCAATCATTGCTTTATTCTTGCTGATCAGTTTTACATCACCAGCGATGCCCTGTGTTATTTTTTTCCTACTTAATGTACTGATGTAAGTTTTGCTTTCAAAATAAAATTAGGTATAAAAAAGGAGCTGTTAGAGGAAGAAAACATTAAGTAAGTAACAGCCCAAGTGCTGCTTGGCTATGGCAGAAGTCGTAAATATGGCATTTGACTGGCTGAAGCGAAAGAGAAAATACTGATCGATTCCATCCTATTTCCAGAGCCAAAGTTTGGGGGAAGTTTGGGCTCTGGGTTTGGGGGAGGGACACAGTCTTGCAGTGAGGGTGCCAGCATGGGGCTTCAAGGTGGCCATGTGCAAGGCCACCAAGCACTCACCTGGGCCAAAGTGACTTCTAATTCACATGAAGGTATGCTGTGGGCTGGCAGCTTTCCCAACTGGAGCCCTGGTCTCTGGCTTCTAAACTGATGTATAAATCTCCCAGGGCTGGGACGTTTTGGAGGCAGCCAGGCAACTGGCAGAGGTCAGCACTTAGTGGTTACTGAGATGATCACCTCTGCCTGGAGTGAGGTATCGCCCATCCCAAATTGCTAGGGGGCAGCGCTGACCTTGGTGCATGAGGTGACCTGGATTGAAAGGCCATGGAACCAGGCCTGGGGGTCAGATCAATTTGGACTTGAGGATGACTTTGTCACACCCTTGCTGTGTGACTTGAAGCAACTTTTTTTACTTCTCTGAGCTGCGGTTAGTTCACCTATAAAGTGGATCTTTGTGGTTGGACCTGTCTCTCAAGGTTGTCCTGAGGATTTGGATTGGGTGGCATTAGGGGAGTGTGGGACATTCCATGAGCATTCCCCAGGCCCAGTGTGACCCTCTGGGGTCCCTGGGTGAGCAGCCACAGTCCCTGGATCCCTGCCATAGTCATGCCGAGCTGAGCACAAAGCTGCAGGGCTAGGCTGATGCCTGTAGCCAGGAGCTCAGTGGGGTACCTCCCACTGCCAGGCCAAGCTGATGGCAACTAGCTACCTGGCTGCCAGGCAACTGCTGATTTTTTATGTGCGGATCACAGGTAATGAGCTTTCCCTCTGGGACCTGCGAACATTCTAGAAAATTGTATTCTGGTTGAATCGCTTCTCGGCCTTTTGGCTAAGATCAAGTGTATTCTGGTTGGAGAATGGGAGGGTGGGGGAGAGCAGGGCAGGAAGTGAGAGGCTTCCTGCCTCTGCTTACCTCCGTTCTGCCCTTTACCAGGGAGGGAACTGAAACCAGTTCTGGGGTGGGTCAGGGCACCAGGGCTGGGCAGCAAGCAGGCCCTCTTCTCTCACGGGACGCCTTTGTCCTGCCTCTGTGGTCTTGGGAGTTGGCTCCTTAGCATTGCAGATGCATCATGGGTGCTCCAAGGTGCTCCCACCTTCTGGGTATGTTTGCAGGTTAAGCATGCACCCACCTAAGGGGCACCCATGGGAGTTCTTCTCTGCCAGGCCCTGGGGAAGGCCCTAAGACTAAGTGGTAGGCCAGGCAGAAAAAGATTTCTGTCTTTCCCAAGAATATTCACTCTTCTATTCACCAGATGCGTCCCGAGCTCCTCCATGTGCAGCCATTATGGCTAGTGGAGACACTGTCAAGGGAGACACTGTTCCTGTGCTTGGGGGCATCTTTACCTCTTTAAGGACACAATTTCTGACATAAACGCTTTAAAGGAGAAAACTTGATTCTGGCTCACAGTTTCAGAGGCTTCAGTCACTAGTTCTGGCTCTGATGGCGCTCTGATGACGGGCACCTATGAGACAAGGACCCTCCTCTGTTTCACCCGAAAGCCTTAGCTCCTCCTCCTCCTTTGCAGCCTCACCACTCAATTTAGGGCTTGCAGGCAGATGGACTGGGGCTGGTCTCCAGGCTTGCAGTGTGATGTGAGTGTGGTGGTCCCATGGCCTCCCCCTCCGACGAGGCCGGCTTTCCATCAGAGACCAGTTGATCCCTTCCCTGGGGGTTTCTCTCTGAAGCTAGAATGTTATTTTGCATCAAAAAACCCTCCTCCTTTCCTGTAATTACTGAGAATTACTTATGAAGACAGCGAGCATGTACAGGTATTGATTGCCACCCTGAGAAGCTCAGGAATCATTTCAAGTAGATTAACCTAACTTTCTTTTGCCTTTTGGGGAGTTGGACTCTGAGTTATTTAAGAAGATTAATCAGCTCTTAAGAGATCCAGACGACTTCCCACCTCTTCCATCTTCTTTTGGACTAGCTCAGGCCATGACACTTTTATCCTGTCTTCAAAATAGCCTTCCCCACGCTCCCTGCCGGCCTGTCCATGTTTTTGCCATCACTGCCTGGTGGTCTGGGTCGGCGGGGTTCTCTGCAGGTCTCTCTCGGAGGACAGGCAGCCACATCTCTGGGCTGCTGTTGGTTTAACTGAAGAGCCTCGTTGCCTGGATCTCAGGCTGGGCACAACCTCCAGGAGGGCTGGGTACCACAAACAAGGCTCCCCCACCCAAGCCTGGCTCTCAGCAGCTGCAGCACAGGCGAATGCGGCTGTTCCATTGCTGGAAAGGCAGCGATTTCTTCTTGGTCTGAGCTTCTGTGTGAGTTTGACAGATCCACTCTTCTGATCCATCCTTCCGAGTGCCCGGGAAGCTGTCATTCTGGGAGCGATGGTTCTGCTTAGTGATGGAGAGGAGAAGAGTAGGGAGGGGAGGAGAAGCCAGAGAGAGGAAGGGGAGGAGGAGAGAAAGGTGGTGAGACCCAGGGAGAGCTTAGCAACCACCCGATTCCTTGACCCATCCTAGAGTGCAAAGTTATCAGTCCGACTGTAGCACCGTGCTCAGCTCCTCCCTTCCTGGACGGGTGACTTTACCTCCCCAAACCTCAGGCCTTCATCATTCAGATAGGCTGAGGGTAGTTCCCCCCTCACAAGGCTGTTACAATGGCCACATAAGGGCATGTGTGTGAACCGCTTAAATCAAGGCCTGGTGCTCAGTAGATGCTTCATGGAAAGGAAGCTGACCTCACCAGGCCCAGCCTGGGCAGCAGCCTCAGCAGAGCCTCTGGGAAGAGTTGCTGTCGTGTCCGGACCTCACCTCTGCAACCTGTTACCAGGTGGACACAGCGGAGCAGTGGAGGCCCGGGTCCCCGGAGGTGAGGCTGGCGTTCTCAGCTCCAGGGTCCAGGAACACTGCAGAGCCTTGCGGGCGCTCTCCGTGCCCTCTCTGCTGCTTTCCCCCCTTTCCAGGAAAGATGTGTGAAGTCGAATGGGTCCCGAGGTGGAGTATTTTCCAAATGTCAGTGCAATCTGTGGCACATTACAGCTAAATGCGATCATCTCGGTGCCGGCTCTGAATGTCAGCGCACCGGCCGTGATGGAGTGACAAACAGCAGGTTGACAGATGGGGATGGGCCCCCCTCTGCCAGGAATTCAGCTTGGCCGGGCAGGGAATTGGGCTGTCTTGGGCTCAGCAGGCAGAGATCACAGACCTCTGTGGGGACACTCAGTGGGCCCTGGGGCACCCTGCGCATTCAGACCCTGGCTCTCTGTGCCCGCACCCTTCCCTGCCCCCTCGCTGCCACTGCTGTGTGGCAGAGTGCACGGGACTCACTAAGCACAGTCCTGGCCCTGTGCGTGGCTGTGTGCGTGTGTTCTCCATCTCTAGGCACCAGCGTATAGCTGTGGGTTTGCACACCTTAGTAGGAGCTGTGGGAGTGTACTCACATCTGCACTGATTGTGAGATTGTGGGCATCTGTGTAGATATGTACACCACCTATTTCTGAAGCCTTTACATTTGTCACCTACACTGGCTTTCCTGGGCCCCACGTGAGGAGTTTTTTTGTATGTGTCTGTATGCAGTTGTGTGTGGCTTTGTAAATATGTGATTTGTGTGTGTATGTATTCCTAGGTGTGTAAATTGCATCTCAACTGCAGAGGTAGAAGGGGGCCGGGGGGTGGGAGGCTCTATCACCTCTCTGGCGTGGGGACATTTTGCCAGCTGCCTGCTCAGTGGGGCCTGTGATTGGCTGGGCAGGATGGGAATTAAATTGCTTCCAATTACCAGAGAGTGAACAGGGAGCGGGGAGTCTGGAGGGATGGGGCGTGCATGCCAGGGTCTGCCAGCCGCAGTGGGATTAAAGCCCAGCGGATGTGAATGCACCTGCGCCTGTGTGGGTGTGAGCACCTGCGACCGTGTGTTGTGTGTCCTTGTGTGGGGGTCTGTAAGAATGCACTCATCCATGACATACTGTGTGAACACAGCTGTGTCCCCTGTGTGGAGTCCCAGGGCTGCCACTCTGCTTGCCTGAGTGTGCTAGCACATGTCTGTGTGTCTGAGGGCCAAGTGTGAGCTGTGCTCTGTGTTGCTGCGTGTCTCTGGGTTGTGTGTGAGGTCAGCACGGGAGTCTTTGGGTGTGCGTTTTTGGGTGGGGCTTCATTGGTTGGCTAGGTCCCTGTGATTTCCTCTGAGCAGCTCCTGCCTGGTCTTAAATGTGAGCATCTAAGCACATCAGTGGCTATGAGAAGGGCGAGAGGAGAAAAAATCTCCCCGTGGCCACCTCATCCCAGCTAGGGGGAGTCCCAGGCCTCCTCTGACCACCTGGGCAAGCGTGTGGGCTTCCACTGGAGGGCAGAGTGTGGTAAGGGAGCTCCCCGGGGGCTGTTGTGGCAGCTGGTGCTGAGCCTCGGGTGGGGATGTTACAGTTAAGTCATGTTCCCCCAAGTTTCTCATGTTGAAGTCCTAAAACCTTCCCATTGTAAAATGTGACTTCCTGTGGAACTAGGGCTGATGCAGATGTAATTAATTGAGATGAGGTCATAATAGTTGGCTGGGTCACTAATCCAATGTGACTCTGTCCTTATAGAAAGGGGGGGTTTCTGGCAGCGACACAGGCGTGCGTAGAGGGAAGCAGAGAGGAAGAGACATGGGTAGAGTGGCCATCTACAAGCCACGGAGAAAAGCCTGGAATGGATCCTGCCCCGCAACCCTCAGGCCCCTGATACTGGGAGATGACAATTCCCTGTCATTTGGCCACCCAGTTTACGGCCTTGTGTTATGGCAGCCTGAGCAAATCCCAGGATGTGAACTGTTACCCGCTTCCCCTATCTGCTCCCTGAAAGCCCACGTCACAGACACGTGCCGTGGCCGGTGGCTGCTCCTCTTTCCTCTGGGCACTGCTGATCTGTCTCCTTTCAGCTCCGAGCTCTCTCGGAGGACCCCACCCCCGTCTCTCTCCTTCAAACCCACCAAGGCTGGCTTAGCACCGTTCGTTCCAGGGTGAGTGCACGGTCCTCTTGCGTGCGTCTCCTGTCCCTGCGTGGCTCTATGCCCTGCATGCAGCAGGTGTCCTTCATCCCCGCTCCTCATTTCCCTGCACCGCACTCCTCTGCATCCGGAGAGCTGCTGTTCCTTCCGCACTCGCTCCGGCCAGGCCAGGCATTGGTACATGCGCTTCCTCCTCTGAACGACCACCTGACCCCTAGAGACAGAGTTTCACTGTGCAGTTCAGGCTGGCCTTGAACTCACAGCAATCCTCCTGCCTCGGCCTCCTGAGTGCTGGGATTACAGGCGTGCACCACCATGCCCGGCCTCTCTAAACACCGTTTAAAGCCCCGTTTCCAAAGAAGAACTGAATCCCAGTGAGAAGTGAGTTGTCTCAAGCCACATCTAAAATTCTCAGCCATCAGGGCAGGAAGGAGCTGTGGGGAGCAGCAGAGCTGCCCTCTCACTGCCTCCATGACACAGTTGGGCCACCAAGGTCCAAAAGTCTCCCTTCCCTCCACTGGACTCTGGGACTCCTCAAGGTCCACCTTCAGCCTCTCATCTGTCACCCTCCGCACTCTGCCCAGGCCTCCCTCGATCTTTCCACGTGACTCTCCTGCGCTCCAAGAGGTCGTGCAGTCCCCCCCCCCCCCGCCCCTCCTCTTCCTGAGCGCTGGCGCTGAATTTTGAGACCTTGCACCTGGACCCTGCAGGCCCCTCAGACTCATTTTGTTCAAAATCAAAATAACATCACCTGACCCCACATCCAAGGCTTCTCCTGAACTCCCCGGCTCATTACCAGCTTCTCTGCCCTTGTCACTCAAGCCCAAAGACTTTGACCTCCTCGACCCACCATCCCCGCATCCAGTCAATTGTCAACTCCGGCCTGACTTTCTTCTGTGTATTTCTCAAATGCACTAGTGCTGACCCAGTTTAAGCCTTGATTAAACCTCTCCCCCCGCCCCCCGCCCCAATCCCTGTGTCAGTGTCCTGCATCTACCAGCATTAAGCTTGGCTGTTTGGGACCAGAGACTGAAATGACAATCACTTCAACAAGCTGAAGTTTATTTCTCTCTCATAATTCAAGTTTGGAGCTGGGAAGTTTGGGGCTAGTGTGATAGTTCTGTGATGTCGAAAGAAATCAAGTCTCACTCTAGTTCACTGACATCCAAGTTCAGACTTTTATCCTCATGGTTCAAGGTGGCTGCTTGAGCTCTAACCATCTCAGCTGTGTTCAGCTAGCAGACAGGAGACAGGGGCAAGAAAAAAGAGACAAAAGGCATGGGTCAGCAATATTTTAAAAGAGTGACCTAGAAGCTGCCACAAGCCACAGAAACATATTTAGCTATGATATAAACTAGAGAATGTGATCACTATAATAGGATGGCCATGTGCCCAGTCTAAGACTGGGATTTCTGACTAAGGAGGAAGGCTAGACTCTGATGCCTTCTCTTATCCTTGCTCACCTTCATCCCTCTATTTTTTTCCCCTCTCATCCACTCTGGTCATTGTAGCAGGATGATCTTTGTAACATGTAGATTTGTATGAAGGATTTCCAGGTTTAGCAAATGAGGGCACAGGCGTCCTAGGTAAGTGTGGATTTCTGGTAGCGTAAATGCTTTAGCATAAGAACACCTTGTGGAGTATTTAGGATTCTAACACTGGAAAAAGTATTTGTGTACTAGAAGTCGGCTCCGCCTGAGAGCCCTGTATTCAGTGGTCAGTCCAGACTCTGCATCTGTTATGGGTCCTTGTCATTCTCAGGAGAAGCCCAGCTCTTAGGGGGACCTGGCCCGCGACAACATGTCCTATGATTGGTCTGTGCAGATCTTCGCTTTTCAAATAAGCAGTCACTGTTCGCTTCTGCTGCTTCCTTGGCCTGGAATCGCCCTTTCCGTCAGAAAGACCCGAGCCTCTACAGGGACCCTGGCATCTGTATCTCTAGATTTCTAAGGACACTGCAGGGGCGAGACACTATCTGATGCAAGTCCAAGGCCACCAGCAAATACGGGTCAAGGCTGGAGTAGATTCCGGGGCGTCGTGACTCCTTCCATAGTGCCACAGTGCTCTCTGCGTCCAGGGTGGCTCGTGCAGGCCCAGGACTGGGATCTCTGTGTCTGGGGCCTTGATTCTCTGCAAATGGACCTCGGAGCACGGCATTCCCAGCACGCAAGGGGTTAAGCCCGCGTCGGAGTCGGGAGCCGGAGCCCGGAGCCGGAGCCCATGGAGTCCTCCCCGACAATAAAGCTAATGAATCCTTCCTTGCCATTTTCCCTTGCACAATAACATTTAATCATCATTTGCACAGCAGATGAGAAGTTTGCAGCAGATGCAATTCTGCGTGAGTGGCGATTTCTGTGTGTGGGAACCATTCCTGCTGTCCCCAGCACACCTGATGATCTGGGGCTGGGGCAGGCTGCACCCCAGAGGGGCATATGTGCCTCCACGTGCCAGGAAGCCGACTCCATCCGCGTGGGGGAGACGGGCTCTGGCGGCACGTGTCTGTGTGTGTGCTTTTCTGTGGAGCCAGGCACGTGTGGCGTGGCTGTGGCAGAAGCTTGGTGGGCCTGCCTGACAGGGCCACATGCACAGCGGGGGCTAGGTGCTGGAGGTGGAGACGCCTACATCTAGGAGGCAGATGAGCATGAGTCTATTTTTTTTTTTTTGCCTTTTTGAGACAGGGTCTCACTATGCAGTTCAGGTTGGTCTTGAGCTCACTTTGTAACCCAGGATGGTCCCAGACTCACAACGATCTTCCTGCCTCAGCCTCCCGAGTGCTGGGACTACAGGTTGAGCCACCAGGACCAGCTGTGTCTACCTTCTGGCATGTGTGTACATGAGGGTGTATATCTGAGAACTGGTTGGGAAAAGCTTATCTATTTAGGTGCTGACAGCTGATTATATATTTATGCTCATACACACAGCCCTATGGGCTCACGGGTGAAAATACAACTCTGGGCGTTAAGCACTTCAATTTAGAGTTTACAACTGACTTCCTGAGGCTGTGCATCCTTTGGGGTACATGCACGCAAATGTGTGCGTGCATTATGAGGGAGTGTGCATGGAGCTCTCTGTTCATGTGTACAAGTGTATTGGGAAACGTGTACCACACATGTGTACACCCACACATGTACTGTGCTCTTGAATGGGAGCTTCTGGGGAAGGCACACGTGTACGAGTTATGGTTGAGTAGGAAAATATGTTCACTCACTAAAAAGGGCCAGTGGGCCCACATGTACTTGTATGTAGACACGATACTTATGGAAGGCCTGTGTATGCTGTTTACAAACATGAGTGCACACGCAAGACCTTTCCCTTGTGTCACATATGACCACATTTGAGGGCCTGCAGGGATACCCCATATACATGGCTGTGCACACGCATGGGTCTGAGTTGTGCACACAGGTGTCACCATGTTCTGGCACAGTACGCTGTTTCACCCATGCATGCACGGAAGTACCAGCCCTCTCCTTGCAGAGTGAGGGTTGACAGGCTTACATTTTCCAGAGGCTCAGTGGCCAGTGACAGAGCAGGCCTGGGCACACATGCTGGCAGGAGGTGAGTGGAGCTGCTGATTCATGACCTGGGGTGGGCGGCGCTGACGGCGGGCTGACAGCTGCGGGCGCTTAGCCGCCCCCTGTGACAGCCGCAGGCTCTCTGAATCAGCAGGAGGTGGGAGGTTGGTTCTTGACCCGTGGTGCTCAGCACTGGCTTCCTGCCTCCAGAAGCTGTCCGCAGCCACTTGTGGACACACATACACACACACTGGCTCACAGCAGAGGCGCAGCCCAGGCTTGGACTGCAGCCAGCCAGCTCTGACCCACTCTAGGGTACTCCCCAGCTCTGCCGTCCATCTTGAGTGGCTACCCTTCTTCCCAAGGCTTCTCTCTCACCTACGCCCAAATTCCCCTGAGAATCTAAGCCGTCTAGGCCCTGTGCCAAGGGCTGGGGTTTGGGGGTTCAGGCTTTGTGCCCTTGAGCGAGGTCCTCCTCATCCCTGAGCCCTGAGTCCCTCGTCTCCTCCTCATAAAATCAGGGCTATAAAAACATCTGCTTAAAATTAAACAAAGCACATTATGTAAAGTGCTAAACACTGAACACAGAGTCCATTCTCCATGAGTTTTATCTCTATTAATATTAATTACCTGCAGTGCTGAGTACCGCGCCTGGCATGCAGTTCGTGCTGCTGTCATCATTATCATCATCATCATCATCACCAGCATCGTCACAGTGTCTCATGTCCCTGGTTTTAAAATTCTTGGTCAGTTATGCATCAGTTCTTGCCGAAGACCCTGAATCGTCTTTTATCCTGTGATAATGACGGTGATAGTGATGATGACAATAAAAAGGGGACTTTGTTTTCATTTTCTCAGAGCCTTCCACAGAGGGCAGAAGAAGGCCCTTCATTCTCGGAGCTCCCTGGGGAGCCTTTGTGCCTATGTGGAGCCCGGGGCTGAGACTGGGCTGTATTCTCTGCCTAACTCAGCAGGAGGCTTTGGCGTTCTTGGGGAACCTGGTGGGAACCCATGAGACAGATGGCCAAAGGCTGTGCGCACCAGAACAAGAGCCTTCCATGTGCCTCCAGATCTTAAGAAAGCTCATGGAGTGCTTGGTGTGAGAAGATACCTCCTGGGACACGGTGACAAGGCTGTAGTCCCTGGATCCCCCTCCAGGCTGGCGTGGTGCCCGAGGAGAGAGACAGCAGGCAAATGGGGCTGGGGGTGCAGTGATGGTCGTTCTAGGTCCCCCCAGAACTAGGCTGTGGGGAGCAGTGCAGACAGGGGAACCAGCTCCCCCAAAGCATGGACTTCAAATGCACCAGGATGTCTTCAGGGCTGTCTGGCTGCCAGGCACTGTGTGTGCTGCTGGCACAGTGGGCTCTGGGGTGGGGGGCAGAGGACCCAGCTTGAAATCTTAGCATGTCTGCTTATTAGCTGCTGGACAGCCGGATGTGGTGATTCAGATCTGTCACCCCAAAATTCTGGGAGGCTGAGGCAACATCGTGAAACCCTGTCTCAAAATTTTAAAAGGCCAGTGATGTAACTCAGTGCAGAGGCCCTGAGTTCAACCCCTAGCACTGCTGAGAAGTGGGAGCCTAGCCCTTGTGTTGTTGGGAACTGAATTAATTCGTGTGTGGGGCTCAGGGCACCCAGGAAGTACAGTGTCAGTGGCTGTCACTGCAATTTATCTTCACTGCACAGACAGAGCAGTGTTTACAGCCTCTGCTCTTTACGGATAAGAAAATGGAGGTATGGAGCGGACAGGTACCTTGTAAAGTCCTGGACTCAGAAGGTGAACCTGGGAGACTAAAGGTTTTTTTTCTTGCAAGCTCTTTAATTTTGTGTAACCTTGGTAAGGCATTCCCCATATTTGGGCTTTGGGCAGATTTTGAAGGGACTTATGACTCCATGTCCCCTGAGTGTGTAACCTGCCTGTAATGGCCTTGGTAGAGTTAGAATCTCTGGGAGGAGCATATGGGAGGAGCAGAGACTTGGAGTTAGGGTCCTGTGTTGCCCTGCTGTGCCCCATATCGGCTGGGTGACCTGGAACAGTGCCCTTATCCCTCTCTCAGGTCCGCCTGTGCAGTGGAGGTGGCACTGACCGGCCTCAGAGCTGTTGCTGGGTTTTGTCTGTGAGACACGGTGACCACAATGGAAGAGCTGATTCCGTCAACTCTTGGTCCCCAAGTCACCAGGATTCTTTATGGTACAAGTCGTGGGAACCATGATCGAAGGGTCCCACATGGGACAAATTGAGGTTTCTAAATGGTCCCCACTAGGGCCTGCACCGCCATTAACCACCCTTAGGGACTTTAGCAGACACGTTCAAGTTGATCAAAGCACCCCTTAGCCCGGTTTTCAAGCTCTTTGTACAATCTGCCTCCAACCGGTCCTCTGTGGCTCACCCTCCCCCCTCCCTGGAACCACTTACCCCTCCTAAAGCTGCCACATAGGCTTGCCAACCCTGGCCACCTCCACGCTGCTCTTTGCAGATGCATTCCTTGCTTGTATGGTCATCTCACACTCAAATCTTCAAGACCTAGCTAGAGACACCTCCACCGAGAACCTCCTCCTCCAGGAATTATCCAGTCTTTCTTCCATGTTTCCAGGTTCCAATTCTGTCAGTTCTGCTACATCTTGCAATAAACGCATCTCTGTTCCTGACCAGCTCAGTCCTGAACTACTTGTCATCTGTGTAACCTCTGGCAGCTTGCTGCTCACTGAGCCTGTTCCTCACCTGTGAGGCTTCCAGTACCTCGCTTAAATGAAATAATACAGGTAAGGCACAGAGGACACGCTTGCCATCTCTGGATGTATCACAGTGGAACTTGGTGAACATGGAGAGCTGAATGAAAGCTCCCTGTGTCAAAAATAAGGCTCATGAGCATTTATTAAGCCTTTTCCATGTATCAGGAAGGGACTGAGATGAGAGCTTATAATATCATCTCAGCCGAGCCTCAGTAACCACTTATGGGAGAAACTGCCATCATCTCCACCTTACAGATGAGGAAACTGAGGCTTTGGCTGCTGAGGACCCTGATCAAAGATGCCCAGCTTGTAAGAGCTGGAACTCACAGCGATACACATGGAACCAGTCCATCACTCAGGGCGGGACTGAGCGGGAGAAGTCATCTATGTTTTATACTCATGGTTTGACAGTTGGACACTCTTGGTGATGATTCTGTCCAGGGCTTCTTAAATTGATAAGGAGAATCATAGATGCCACATGAGACAAATAAATGTCCCTCTGAGTCCAGTGGCTTCCAAGCCCTCTGTCTTTGACCAGCGCTTCCTCCCACGCCCTAAGTCTGGAACCACCCAGCTTGTCCTCTCTTGACACCTCTGTTGGCTTATTTTGAGGTGACTTCATACTCCAGAGGGCCCCATGGCCACTGAGAGTACTCTTGTCCCCATTCAGGACAGGATGAGAAGCTGACAGTTGGGGTCACCCCCACCCCTGAGATGCTCAGGAGAGGGCAGCGGGGCCAGGGGAGCATTTCAGACGGGCGGGGGGGCTTCTAATAATGACAGAGATAACAGCAGCAACAAAGGCGAACATTTATTGGACACCTACTATGTGCCAGGCACTGCCCTAACCACTCAACACACACGAACCCTTCTTAGCCTCATAATTCTTCGAGGTAGGTTCTGTTATTAACCTCATTTGACAGATGAGGAAACTGAGGCCCAGAGAAGTGAGACGACTTGTCCAAGGCCAGGTCAGTGCCAGAGGCCCCAGCATTCAGCAGCCATGTGTCCCCGGACAGGTCACAACCACTTCTCTGGGGTTTCTTCCCCATCTGGCACCTGCAGGACCCCACCTCATGGTTTCTATGACGACTAAGACGGTCTCCGTACAGCGTCCCAGCACACAGTGGGTGCTCAGTAAATGGTCAGCCCTCCTTTCCTCTTAACTTAGATGCAGGAAACCTGGGTGGGGGCCTCTCAGCGCGTCCTCCCTCCAGCACTGCCCTCCAAGCCAGGTCACCACTTCCACGCCCTCGCTAACCGCAGAGTCACTCAGCGCACTTCTGCCTTCCTTTCAATGACATGGTCATAATTCTGCTCCTCTGAGCCCGGAAGCTGCACCCTAACAAGCGCCCCTCGGGTCCCGCCGCCCGGGGAGGGTGGGGAGGTCGAGGAAGGGGCCAGAGTGGGGAGATGCATGGTCCCGTGGGAGGCTAGGAGGCCTGGGCCTCGTCGTCCACGCGGTGGCCGGCGTAGAGCGCAGCCAGGGGCCGGAAGCGCGGGCCCCAGCTGCTGAGATAGGCGAAGTCCTGCTCGGAGCCCGTCGAGCCGCTGTGCAGCGAGCTGAGCGAGGCGGCCGGCGAGTCCGCGCCCTCGAAGGCGTAGGTCTGGAAGGCGTCGTAGGGCGGCACCGAGAGGTCCCCGTCCGCCAGCGCCACCTTGCGGCTGATGAAGTCCCTGAACACCGAGAAGTCCGGCTCGGGGCTCGGCGGCCCCTGAGGGAGCGAGTGGCGCTCCGAGGCCAGGCGGGCCTGCGGGGGGCTGCTGGCGCCCCCGCCCGCGCCCCCGCCGCCGCCCGCGTCGCCGCCCTTGAGCTCCCCGAAGTCGTAGAGGCTGCGCAGCGCCGACATGTCGTACGCCTCCGTGTCCTGCTCGCCGCCGCCCTCGTCGTTGTACTTGATGACGTTGTCCCGCATGTCCTCGTCCTCATCCGAGCTCAGGTGGCTCTTGTGGTGGCGCCGGAGGGTGAGGATCAGCAGCACCAGCACTGCTCGGGAGGGAGACACGGGGTGGAGAGGGAGAGGCGGGACAAGTGAGGGCCGAGCCTGGCCTGGGCATTAGTGGGACCCCACCCACTGCACCCCACCCCACTGCACCCCACCCCACTGCACCCCACCCCACTACACCCCACCCCACCCCTCAGGGAGCGGGCCCAGCTCCACACAGCAGTCCTTTTGCTCAAATAAACTCCCTGCAGCCAAACCCAAGCTGTCTGGATAGGTGGCCAGCTACCCTTCTAGAGAGGGACCAGATAACCGCGGGGGGTGGGGGTGGGGTGGGGGGTGTGGGGGAGGGGGGTGGGGAGGTGGCAGGCAGCGGAGTCAGGGGTTTTCCTGAGCGCCGAGGACAGGACTCAGCCTCGGAGATCTCCAGCCTCAGCTCTGTGCAGAGATGCAAGCTTCCTGCACTGCCCCTCCGGAGGAACGCTGAGAGCCGCACAGATGTCCTCGCCCTGAGCGCTCGTCGGCTCTGGGCCCTTCGATCTGCTCAGGAAGGCCTGTGGTCTCAGGTCAAGCCCCTTCTGAGCTCCGGGTCAGGCTCAGGGCCTTCGCCCCCAAGATCCCCTGAAGGGCTTTCTCCTGTCACACTGCTTCTCAGGGTTCCCCGCAGCCCCTGGGAACTTGTCCTCAGGTTCACCCTAGAGTGCTGGGGCCAGGGGGGAGCAGCCTGTGTGTCACAAAGTCTTTGGTTGATGCAGGGACAGAGGGAGGTGAGAACCACAGCTCTACCACAGACCGGATGCTGCTGTGGTGTCCTGTCTGTCTCCCCCTCACCCTGCAATACACTCCATAAATTACCCCTCAGGACCTGGGAAGGGTACCTCTAACTTGGTGCTTGGTGTGCAGGAAACACTCACCTCATGCTTGAGAATGAATGAGTTTGTGAATGAAGAGTTGGATGGAGACTCTGGAGGCTGGGGCAGTAGGGGGGGGGATGAATGAATGAATGAATGGTCCGTTCCCTCCCCTGGCTCCCTCACCCCCAGTACTGGGGATTGAATCCAAAGTCTTCACATTGAGCTACACTGCCTGTCTTCTTTTAAAATATTTTTGAGACAGAATCTTGCTAAGCTGCCCAGGTTGCATTCAAACCTGCAGTCCTCCTGCCTCAGCCGCCCATAGTGTTGGGGTCACAGGTGTGTGCCACCCCATCTGGCTTGGCTTTTTTCTTTGGCTTCCAGGATTCTACAGCTGCCTTTTCTCCTCCTGCCACCTCACTGATGCTCGTTCTATGTCTTCTATGTGGGCCTCTCCTTAATGGCAGATGACCCAGGACTCAGGCCTGACCTTTTATCCACATCCCTCCTCTAGATGCCCTCCGCCATCTCACGGCTTTCAGTGCCACTTAGAAGCCACCGCTTCCCTATCTCAGGGCCCTGAACTGCTCCCCTAAAATCTGGATTGTACGGACAGTTCCCTACTCAACGTGTGCTTTTGGATGGCCAAGAGAATTTGAAATGTAATGTGTCTAAATAACAAATAACCATCTTTTCCCCTTTCTACTCTGTCTCCCCCAGCTCAGTGATGAGAACCCCAACTTTTCAGTTACTCAGGACTTTCAAAGGTCATTTGTCCACTGATGAACCCCAGTGCCTAGAATAGTCCAGCACACAGGCAGGACTCACTGACCAGTATGTAAGTAAACTACGGTGGGTGGCTGGATGGACAGGTGGGTGGACACACATAGGTTGGGTACTGGGCTATGAATTAGCCGCCTCCTACAGTTTCAGACAGCTCCAGCCAGGCCACTGGCCAGAGCCAGCTGTAAGGGCCACGGGGCAGGGTGCTGGCCCACCACTTAGCAGGGTAGCCTATGACAGGGGAGGGGACAGGCCTATCGGGAGGGCCCCAGGGAGGGAAGTGTCAAGAGGGAAGTGGAGAAGATGGATGGGCAGCTCTCAGAGCTGGAAGCTGGGAGCGGTGGAGGGGGATGCCCGCGAGAGCAGATGGTGGGGATCGCGGGCGGCGGGCGACAGATGTGCCAGGCCTGATCAGCAATTCTGCCTGTCACCTTTAGAGCACTGATGTGCACTTTCTTCGTTTGTGGGCAATTAGGCAGAAATTTGTTTGCACTGCCTCGGAAAATGAAACCGCTGTAAAGTGCACTCTCTGGAAAAAGGTTTTCTGAGCCATAGGCCAGGGCGAGGGAGAGGGGGCTGAGCTTTTCCCAGCAAGGCGGAACTGCCCTGGGCCTCTGCAGGGACCCTGGAACCGGGCAACAGTGATGGGCAGCATGGGGTGGAGGCAGGTGCCATCTCCCAGGACCTGAGCAAAACTGGCATCTGCTGCCTGCACTGCTCTGGCTGCACCATAAGCCCAGTGGCAGGACTGGGCATCCGTTCCTGTCTGTATTTGGGCAGCTGCTGCTGTGTTAGGATCCCACTTGAACCCTACCTAGCTCCTGAGATTTGATCTCTTCCTTGGGGGCCTTTTGGAGTTCAGATGGCTGCTGTTGGGGCTGGTACCAGGGTAGCTCTTGCCCCCACTGCCATGTCTTAAGATGTTGCCACAGGTGCCCAAAGATTTGTTCCCAGCTTAAATTCATAACAGCTTAGAGGAGCAGTCAGGGTGAGAGGACCTAACTGGAAGTCAGATGATTCTCTGTGTACCTTTACACAAGCCACTTAACCTCTCTGAGCCTCGGTTTCTTCATCTGAAAAATGGGACAATGTACTTAGCCACACATTCCCTTCATGGAGAGTGAAAAGATCATAGATGCAAGAGGATTAAAACGTGCTTGGGTTTTAAACAGCAGGGAGACATTCGGACAGTGAAGAGGGTCAGCAGTCTGAATTCAGTTCCGGGTGAGAGGTCACCTTCTGGGTCACATGAAAGTCTGCTCTGTGCTTAGGAGACTTCCCCTAGGAGCTGCGTTTAGATCTGCATGTGGTTCACACCAGTCCTCCTTGTATAAAGGGGAAACTGAGGCTCCAGAGGGGTCAGTTGGGAAGGTAACTCAGGGCCCCAGGATGGAAGACAATCAGGAAGGGTGGGTGGCTCTTGGTGGACTCACCGACCAGGATGAGGACACAGACCAGGAGGGCGATGAGGGCGCCGGGGCTGAGGGAGGCAGCCATGACGAAGGCTGTGGTGTTGCAGGACTGGATGGCCCCGGAGCTGTCACAGCCGCAGATGCGGATGGTGAGTGTGCCTGTGCTGCTGAGCGTGGGCGGCCCGCTGTCCACCACGAGGATGGGCAGGAAGAACACGTCCTGCTCCTGCCGGTTGAAGCCCACGTGCTGTATGTGCACTGCGGCTGTGTTGTCTGCTCCAGAGGAAGGGAGTGGCGTGTGACATGGGGCCAGGGCCAGCCTTCCCCCTCCCAGCCACCTCCTGATTCCACCTCAAAACTCGACTCTGTGCCCTGGATTTCAGCCTCCCACTGACCGTTGGGTCTGTTCCTGGGTCTTTCCCTTGCGCCTGAGAGCCTGTCCTTAGCCACATAGCCCATCCTTCTGTCCTCAGCTGCCCCAGGACTCTGTTCACAGCCATCTCAAGATGCTGTTTTTAGTTCTTGTAAGGTTTTTGTTCCCTGCTGTGCCAAGGTACTATTCCAGCTATTCCAAAATTCTGTCCTCAGCAGGGCCAAGGTCCTGGCCCTGGCTATGTAAAAAAAATTTTGGAGGGGGCCATGCATCACAACAGCTTGTTTGTGTTTTAAATTCCACGGCAGCCCAGAAGTCCTATGGTCTTGGGTCATATTTTGTTGGGCCCTGAGAAGTCATCAGAGAGGACTGTGGAATCTGGCTGGCACCTGTCTTTGGCTGAGGGACCTTTGTGTCCTTCATGCCAGTCAAGAGTCCTGGAGTTATCTCGGGAGTCTCCCAGTCACAGGTGCAGGCTGGAGGGCTGTGGGGGAAGGGGGGCTGCCGGAGCCTGATGCAGGGACCCTAAAGCACCGTTACCCACATGCTTGCTTTCTACACAGGCCGGAGGGGCTGGTGAGCTACAACAAATGGTGTTCACTGCCGGGCTCTTGCTTGCTGATGGGGAAGCCAGACAGGGAGGAAGCAGTGTTGGAGCATGAGACCCCCTTCCTGTGCCTCGCCTGCCTCCAGACACCTGCCCTGTACCAGCTGGGCCACCTGACCCCTGGTCACTGACGGCTCCTCTCAGTTCTGTGGAGTGCGGAGGTACCCAGGGTGCAGAGCCTTTACCGTCAGCTCCCAAAAGGGGGCTCTGTCTTCTTTTGGGGGGCCTTTTGACCCTTCTCCCTGCCCTCAAAGTCTTCAGACTGGACTCTGATCTTAGATTTTGGAAGCCAGGACCCCCCTCCTGAGGTTTGCAATCCCAGATCATTCAGACTATCTGTCCCGTATACAGAGGGAAACTGAGGCCCGGGGGTGAGTAGCTGAGAAGAAACCAGCGTCCTAGGATGAGCCCATTCCTTCTCCAGCATGGGGAAGCTCCTGCCTCAACAGTCCCCAGCCGATTCAGCACTCCAGATGTGGACTTCCTCATCATGGACAACGCAGAGAAAGAGCCCCTGTGGGGACTGACTTGTGACCTTGGGCACAGCCAGGAAGGATTTTCCCATGAGGCAACAGGGCCATGAGACTTATTACCCTGTCCGCTTCTGTACCGATTCGAACATTTCCATACAGATGTTAAAGTAATTATACGGAGTGTATTATTTATTAGCTTGTGAAACTCAGCTCCTGTGGGCCTGTTTCCTCGTCTGAGCAAAGGTGTATTGTGCAGGTGTGAGGGTTTAACGGTGTACTGCACCTGGAACCTTAGAATAACTCCCAACACATAGAAATTCTTCATAAACACTTGCTAATTTTCTTTCCGATCCGGCCCCATTTTCTCTGTGCCTCACCCTGTGCCGTTCCTCATAAGCTTCCCGCTCTCTGGAACACCCTCTCCACCCGCTTGCCTGGGCAAATTCCTCATCTGTCATGCTCCAGCTAAATGTCACCTCCTTTCTGTGGCCTCCTTTCTCCGCTTTCCCGGGAAGGAAGGATTTATGGCTCCCCCTCCCTTCTCTGCCGACACAGGTGCCGTGCACAGTTCTGTCACAGCACTTGTCACGTTGCGTTAAGCTAGCGTGTGCCCATCCCTCCGCTACCCCGACAGCCAGGGCCTGGAGCCAGGCCAGACTGGAGGAAAGACGCGTGAATGAACCGTGACTCCGGCTAACGGGTGGGCTGAGGGTCAGCTCTGCACGCTCTGGTGGAGCTCTGCTCCGGACTCTAGCCTTCCTGTCAAAGGGGGAGTCAACCCCGGTTGTGAAAATACCTGCCTTTCACTGGGGAGTAAAGGAGATGCAGGGCAAGTGGAGAGAAGAAGGGAGGGCGTGAGACTCGTCTGCACTGATCGATGCTTTTGGTACATTAAGAACTCTGTAGGTAACTTAAATACAGAGCAATATTTGATCCTCACACCAACCTAGAGCTACGGCATAGCATCTCTTACATATATGGAAATTGAGGCTCAGAGAGACTGACTTGCTTTGGATGAATCTAGTGAAATCACCCATCCATCTCTCCATCTGTCATCCATCCTTCCATCCATCCATCCTTCCATCCATCCATCCACCCATCCATCCATCCTTCCGTGCATCCTTCCATCTATCCACCCATCTTTTCATCCATCCATTTATCCACCCATCCTTCCATCCATCCATCTATCCACCCATCCATCCATCCATCCATCCTTCCATCCATCCATCCATCCATCCATCCTTCCGTCCATCCATCCATCCATCCATCCATCCATCTATCCATCCATCCTTCCGTCCATCCATCCATCCATCCATCCATCTTTCCGCATCCATCCATGTATCCATCCATCCTTCCATCTTCCCATCCATCCATCCATCCATCCATCCTTCCATCCATTATCTACCTCTTCATCCACGCTTCACCCACAACCTACTTATCCTATTTCCTTCTTTCTTTTTTTCCCCTTTTCTGTCCTTCCTCCTTCCTTCAAATAAATCTTCGTTAACTACTGCATGCCAGGCACCGAGCTAGTCACTAGAGGGACATAACTGCGAGCTAAATCAACTGGATCACAGCTCCAGTTCTAGTGCGAGACACAAACGCTAATTGAATAAAGCCACACTTTGGTTTTACAATCACAAACTACGACAAGGGCTGTAAAGGAAAAGTATGGAAAGCGCGTGGCCGAGGACTCGATCTGGCCTGCGCGTCGGGGAGGGCTTTTGGAAGAAGTATTATTTCTGAGCCTCGGAACAGTGAGTCCAGGGGAAGGGAACACCCCATGCAAAGACTTTGAAGTGGAAAGAAATAGACCCAAGGAACGGAAAGGAGTCCTGTGGGCGGACGGCGGAGGCAGGAGCACGTCACGGCAAGTTTTGGAGGCCTGCTCTGGCAAGGAGTTTTTGTTAGATTCCGTTCTGCCCTTTCCTTTCTCGTTCCCTTTTTCCTTTTTGAGACAGGATTTCTCTAGGTAGTCCACGCAGTCCTTCAACTCATTCTGTAGCCCAAGCTGTCCTCAACTCATAGCAATCTTCCTGCCTCAGCTTCCCGGCTCTAGGGTCAAGGGCATGTGCCACCATGCCCGATTATATTTTTAAAAGCAGTGGGAGGTCACTGACTGGTGGCTTTTAAGAGAGGAAGTAAGTTAGTGACAGGCCACCCATTGATTCATCAGCAAATAGGAGTTGAGCACCCTCTATATTTCATGACTGTTTAGGCCCTGGGGACAGCACAGTGGGTAAGAGAGACCCGGTTCCTGTCCTGGTGGAGCCCATCTCCCATGCAAGGGAGCTCACCGTCTGAAACACAAGAGTGGGTGTGGAGGAAGAGCCAGGCAGCTCCTGTGTGTTGTGTGAGCTAACAGTGGTAGAGGTGGGGGGAGTCGACAGATTTGAGGATCGCGTGGCTGGCCACAGCTCAGCCTCACACTGCCAAGCAAGAGCAGCGATGCCTGTCTCTCAGGTTGCCCTCTTCTGCCATACGGCCATACGCTGTGAGAGCTCCGGTCCCTGCTGCCCCTCCACTCCATGGAAGGGACCCCCAGTACCATCCTCGAGCCCCTCAGGCTGCTCTCCTGGCAGTAGCTGGCTTCCACCGGGGAAACCGCTGGGCCACCCCACCTCAACCCCACCCTGTCCTTCTAGGTGGGTCCACGCCCACCTCTGCATCCATCCATCTGGCCTGACGTCCATCAGTGTCAATTCCTGGCTGAAAAGCAATATTTATAAATCACGTTTCCAAACTGGCTACAAATTTGTACAAAGAAGCAGATGGGTTGGGGTGGCCATTTGTCACCGAGGATATTTATACAGTGAGGAGGATGGGGCTTGGCACACTACGGGAAGGGCTGGAGGGGCTGGACGGTAGGTGCCCGCTCTCCGTGTCCGCTCTGTCCTCGGCAGGCTGCTGCCACCCTGTTCCCGGAGATGGTCACGCCAGAGGGTGGTCCAGGAGCCCCGGGCCAAAAAGAAATGGCTGGACCAGGACCTCAGGCTCCTTGGGTTGGAAAGACTTTGAGCCTACAGAATTCAATCCAGGCCCCTCGTTCTCCTAGGGCAGCCCAGGCTACTTCTAGAGTGTGTAGGCCGAGCCGTACCAGCTGGTAGAATAGTAAAATACTTCCAAAAAGATTTAAGTCATCGTGGCTCTGAGCTCTCTCCCAGGTTCCTCCTGGAGCCTCACTCAGCCTCGCTCAAGCAGCTTCCTAACTAATGCTTAGGGGTTAACACCAGCCATCACAGGGACTCCGGGGTCTGGCCCAGGCTGTGGTGAGCATCTTTTCTGATCCTACCTAAGATCCTGCACTGGTCCTTAAACATTTTTAATGACTCCTGGCTAAGGAGTCTTCTAAGGGTTTTGCCTTTCGATGGGGGAGGGTGGAGAGTTGGAGTGTAAAGGTCCTGGGGATGACCCTGACCTGTCCCTGGGCCAGAAGGGAGCAATATAATCTGTTCCTCGGGGCCTTTCTGCTCATATCTCCTTCCAGTCCTGTCTCCTACCCCCTCTAGCCATGCAGGCCTCCTTCTGTTCTTTGAATGGTCCATCCCACCTTCTACCTCAGGGCCTTTGCACTTGCTGTTTCTTCTGCTTGGACAGTGCTTAGTCCACTTATCTGCTGGGCTCACTCTGCTGTTTCCTTTATATTTCTTCTCCCTATAGATCCCCTCAGAGAGGCCTTCTTGGCCTCCTTATTTAAAGTAGCTTCTATTCTCACCTCATTTTATGTTTTGGTTGAAGGTAACACATTTCAAGGAACATCTATGACGGGCCAGGTGTTGATCTAGGCACTCAGTAATGAACAAAGTAAAGCCCAGACTTTGTGGAGATTTCATTATTCCTCCCTCCACTAGCCACCTAACACCTCCAACGCATTATGAATTTGCTTGATTTCTGTCTCATCTCATTAGCAAATAAACTCCCCGCGGCAGGCGATTTTGTCCTGCTTGCCATTGGATTTCCAGGACCCAGAGCAGAGCCTGATCACAGGTACTGCGTCACTGTGTCTCAATACTGATCAATATTGTGCTCGATAAATAATTACTGCATGCAGGGACCGACACAGGGAAAGCATAACAATGTATGTCTGATAGTCCTCCAACTTCCGGGGCCACCCGGCCCTCACAGGTAGCTGTTATCAGTGCCAGTTTACAGATGGTGAAACTGAGTCCTCAGAGGGGAGAGACACTGGCCAGCACTGCATACAGAGCTGTCCACAGAGCTAACCACCCAACCACCCCACTGGTAGCCCTCTCTAAATCTTTCTAATAACCATCCCCTACTTTGGGGATGCCCCTCTCCATGCTGCAAACTGCACCTGAAGGGGGCTGGGCCCAGCCTTCCTGCCATCTTGGACCTAACCCTTGTCCCCTGGGTGTCTCCTCCCTCCATCTGTAGTGAGGGAAGAGGCAGGCAGGCCAGGCCCCTCCCTCCAAGCATCCTGGGACTTGGCGGCTCACAGGTAACTCACCTTGGATGTCGAGCAGAGAGAAATGAGGATTGCTGGGCGCCTCGGGCACCAGGCGGAAATCGAAGCGGTGCCCGCCCTGGGGCTCATCTCGGTCCACCACGCTGATGGTCTGGATGAGCTGCAGGGGAGGAGGGCAGGGCTGCTGGTGAGGCACAGGCCCGTCAGAGGCTGCCCCTCGCCAATCCTGGCAGCAACCCCGGCCCCGGCCCCTCTGGGGTACCTGGCCTGGCTTGGCATCCTCACACACAGCTGCCTCGTAGGGTGTGGCTAGTTCTGGGGGATTGTCATTCACATCGAGGATTCGGATCCTTAGGGATGCCCGGGAGAGCTGAGCGTGATTGTCTGTGATAAGAGCACAGAAGTAGGGTGAGAGAGAGGTCGGTAAACCCATCTGCTGATAGGCAGTGGGGGTCACACTGAGATTTTTTTTTTTGTTGTTGTTGACCATGATGATACAAGGATCAGGGACCAGGACTGTGCACCTCTGGACATAGGGGAGTCATCATCAGCATCACAATCACCTTCACCACTGCCATCACCATCACCACCAACATTACCACCATGAGCATCATTAGCACTGGCACCACCAGCATCATTATCACGGCCTCTGCAACTATAAATGCCAGTGCCAACTTGTCACCGGTACCACCGCCAGCATCGGCACCATGCCTGTCTCTCCCACCCATCACCCCCGAGAGATCATCAGCACCACTACCCGTGCCGTTAGGATTAGCACCCTCAGAATATCTGCTGGCCCTACCCGCATCAGCTCTCTACCATCACAAGTGTTAAGACCACCTGCAATCACCACCTTGGCACCACGGTTCCCTCTGTTGGCACCATCAACACCGTAACTGCCATCGTGGCCAATGCCATCCCCCACCATAACCACACAATCACTGCCACCCCCTTCCTGCTGGCTTGACCCCACATAGTGACCACTATCGCATTACCCGGCCCTGGCTGTCCCACCACCCTGTGCACGGAACGTGCCCAGGGCACCCACATCTGTTACATCATGTAACGAGGCAGAAGTCCTGTGGCTCAATGCAAATTGTAGAGCTGTTTCAGAGGAGAAACCAGAACACTGGAAGCCGACAGAAGAGGTCACCTGGTGCCTGACCCCGAAACCCCTCTCCCTCTGCAGATCTCATCTGGAAAGGGCCAAGAAAGCCAAGAAGGTGGACTGCGGCCAGCAAAGCCACAAAGCCCCCACTCGTCCACCTGGGAGGCCCTTGAGCTCAGGGCCCCTGTCTCGTTTCTCCCTGGGTCCCCTCACTGTGGGATGTGGCGCAGAGGAAGCTCTCACACATTTACTGAGTGAAGGGATGAAACCTGGAAGGATGAGGGGCTGCAGGAGGCTGGCTCCAGGGGCAGCTGTGACCCTGCCCACCATCTGGCTGCAGGTAGGATCCTGCCCTCTCCGATACCAGTTTCCACGCCTGGAAAATGAACAGGATCTGGTGATTAAGGGCAAGGACCTGAGCCTAATGGCTCTAATCCTGGCTGTGCCACTTAGTAGCTGTGTGAGCTGTGCCAGATCATGTGACTTCCTTGTGCCTTGGTTTCTCACCTGCAAATCAGGTCTAGGGGTAATAGGTTGACTAAGAGTTATCACCATGTATACAACACATGACAAGTGTTATACAAACAGACATCCTAGGAATGATTCTCGAGGCCACACCGCCCCCAGCCTGGCCTCTGTGAGCAGCACCCCGCATGGTGGCCCTCCCTGGCCTTCCCGCCCTTGGCCTGAGTGTCTGTACGTCACCCTGGGCTGTCCTTACCACGCGTCCATCGCTCGCCTTCCCCAATTACCACTGACCTCGGGAGCATCTCCTGGGAGTGGACGCTCCATCACCTCTAAGCAGGGATGGGGTGACAGGGTCTCCAGCTGGGCAGTGGAAGGGGGCTATCTGGGGACAACCGGGAACTTTCCAGGCAGCCAGGCCTCCTGTGGGCCCTGCGAGGAGTGGGCTGGCCGGCTGCCTCCTTCTCTAAAGCCAGGGACCTGCTGCATGCTGCCGCCAGCTGCTCGCGTGTTGATGAAAGGGGAATTGGAGCCAGGAGGGCAGGTGGGGTGGCCTGTTGGGGGGCCGGGGAGGTGGGGGGGCAGGACTGCTTCATTAGCTCGGCCGACCTCTCCAGAGTTCCCCTTAGTTGGGGGACCTTATCTTCTCTGCTTCTCCAGATCCGCTGCTCTAGGTCTCCTCTAGGGCGGGAGAGGCCAGTGCTGACTAGGAATGCTGGGGGGGCTGTTATTCTTAAGCGCATTGCCAGAGAACCTCAACACACAGGCAGGAGAGCTTTCAGGAGTGGGGAGGGGAGGCCCACAGGCGCCCCCTCCATCTCCCAGAAAGACAAGGGAGGGTGGGCCGGGCCAGGGCCCGAGGGCAGAGCACCTTCCCTGCAGTAGGGGGCGCAGCTGGGCTGAGGGGGAGATGTGAAGGGCACTGAGGGTGGACTCTGCGCAGGACAGACTGCCCAGTGGGCGGTCCCTGGCAGTGCTGAACCTGCTCCTGGGACCTCCCCCTGGAAAATGCTACAGGTCACCTCTGGGGAAAAGCCCTGACCCCTCTGGCATGAGCCAGGGGCTCAGAAGCAGGCAGCTGGGTGGGCTTCTAAAGAGCTGTGCTTCTAAGCTGTCACAGCTGCCACCTGTGGGGCTCGTCCTGGGAACTGGCGCTGGCCTAGAGCCCTCAGAGCTTAAGGGCAGCCCCGGTGCCCCTGACGTCGGGAAGTAGTTTTCCGGCCTGGTTAGAATCGCTTGGGAAGCCTTTAAAACTACCTGTTCCCAAGGCTTGGCCATTGTTTTATTTAAAATTTTTAATAGTTTCTGAGAGTGCTCTAAGTGTAGGGCAAGGACAGCAAACCGCTGCCCTAGGGTGGCTGGCGGAGGAATCCAGCCTGGGGTCTCACTCTGAAGATTCCTCCAAAGCCTCCTGACCACCGTTTATGTCATTTATAATAACCCCTAACTTCCATGACTGTCGCCTTACTTGTTTCTGTCATAAAACAAAAATCTGCCAGTTGCCTCACCTTTTGTGCCGAATTTTCCAAATTATAACTTGCCTTTTCTTATCTGTAACCTCATGCGAGCCTTAAAACAACCCCTGAAGGAGGGATCATTACACCCATTTTGTAGATGAGACAACCGAGGCTGAGCATGGACTGGGAATTTCTCTCTAGACAAAGTGGGTCAGCAGCGGGCTGGGCTCAGGTCCTAAGTCTCCCGATATTGAGATGTGGTCCAGGTCCAATGACAGGGGCTTTCTGCTGCCTGGGTCTTTGTCCACCCAGTGGCAGCTGCTGCTCAGACCCAGGTCCACGCAGACCTTACCCAGTGGCTAGCGGCAGGTGCCCCTTCGGAGCTCGGTCCCCCGTGGCCCTCCCCAACCTCGGCGTGGCAGTTCAGCTGACTGACATGCAAATTAGTTTAATTATTTCTTCTTCTAAAATAAATTATATTTTGCAGTAGCTGCAATATGTTGTGTCAGGCAAAATTACATTCAATATTTTTAAACTAATTGATGCAGCCTTGAGGAAGGCTGATTGACAGCCCGGAGCCGAGCAGGCCTGTAGCCTTATCCGATTCCTAAATTAAAATTAAATGTGCTCCGGCCCGGTGCTTCCTCCTGAGCTGGCGCCCCATCAATCTGGGGAGGTGGCAGGTGGGGCCCCCGGGGCCCAGGGGCTGAGCAGACGGGGCAGCTCAGCGGCTGCCTCTGGAAGGAGCTGAGCTTGGGCAGGAGAAGCGCTGGGCAGCCAGGAAGTCTCCCATCCTTGGCCCTCCAGTTCCTTAAGTGGAGCGGATGGGGATTGGACTGGACAGTTTGGAATGGGGACTTGTGGTTTTTGCTGACAACTATGGATCGGAAGCCTCCACAGCACTGGGCAAGAACAACCTGGTCTCCAGGTCAGTAGCGCAGAGAGGTTACTCTAGACAGTGACAGGGACGTTTGCCCTGGAGTAAGTGACATTCCTGCTGAGATCTGAGTGGGAAATGACCAGGTAGGAGAGTTTTAGGGAGTAGAATTAACATGTGCAAAGGTCCTGGGGTAGGGGCTGGGAAGGCTGTGGGTCTCATCTGAGGAAGACTTCAGTCGCTGGTAGACCCACTTGCCTGGCGTCTGGACCAAACTGAACAGGAGTGGGGGTGGGGTGGGTGTGGTGGCAGCTGGGAGCCAATGAAGGGAAGAGGGACTGGGGCCTGGACTGGCAGCCAGAGCAATGCGCCCCTTCCAGAAGGACAGCAGCAGATGCATACTGAGCGCTTGCCATGGACCAGACTCGGTGCTGTCCATCGCGTCCTGTTGGGTACTGCAGGAGGTAGGGGCTGTGCCACCCATGAGGAAATGGCTCAGAGAAGTGGGACAACTTATCCAAGTCTCGCAGGGAACAGCTGGCAAAGCCTGGACCCGGAACCCTTCTTTACTGTCCCTCCTGCCTGCAGATCCCTGAAGAAACGTCCCGCCTCCTCCAGGAAGCTTTCCTTGACTGTGCAGGGCAGCGCTGAGCACTCAGAGGATGGCTGCAGCCTACACACCCGCCAGGCCCCTGGCTCAGCCTGCTGCAGCCTCATCTCGCCTTCCCCCTGGCTCTGCCCGACCTTTGCCCTTCCTGCTGCCAGGTGCCTAGCTGTCTTCTCTACCTGAGTTGGCCCCGCCACGGGCCTCTGCTTTACCCCTCGAGGTGGTGCTCACCCCACCCCTCCGCGGCGTACTCATCCTGATCGGCATCTCCTCCTCCTTCAGTGATTTCTATGTTGTTGCTGTTGTACGCCCTGCACACAGTAGGTGGCCGATGAAGACATGTCACTGTCCTGTGGCAGCCCTGTGTCCTGTTCTGAGGGGGATGCTGGGGAGGGTCAGGGAGAGAAAGCCCTTCCTGATGCCCTGGGGCCGCACCCCTCAGGATCCCACCATCAGGGAGGGATGCAGAACGGGACCCTCGCCCTGCCTCTCTCTGGACCAGCATCTTCTGCTCATTAAAACAAAAATGGAGGTGGATGCTGTGGATCTCAGCTGTCACAGAGAAAGAGAGACCTTGAGAGAGAGAGGAGCGAGGGTGTGGGGGTGGGCGTGGGCGGGAGTGAGAAGTGGGGGGAAGACAAGAGAGCCCCTCGAAAGAGCTCAGCGAGCAGCTGGGAGGGTCCCCCCACCCACCTGCAGGGCTGGGCAGGGCTGACGGCCCCTCTCCCCCAGGCCCCAGCCCTCCCTCCTCCCCGAGGAATTAAATTACTTCTGAACACCCGGCTCTGATTGGAGCTGGCCAGCTGGGCAGGAAGATTGATCATCCCAATTACCCGCCACCAAGATGGGAGGCAGGAGGGAGGAGGGGTCGGGTGTACAGGGGGTGCTGCAGGGAAGGGGTGTCCAGCACCCAGGGATGGCCTGCTGGCATCCCTGCCCTGTCCCACACTTATCTGGTGGGAGCAGGAGGCTGGGGCACCCTTCTCTGTCTCTCAGACATGGAACATCTGGTTTGACTTCCATACGAAAATTGGAGCCTTTGGGCTTGTTTATTCCTCCAAGGGCTGGGGGAAGACTTTTGGCTGAGGTAGAGGCTCTGACACCCTAGCACCTCCAAGATTTACCGAAGAAGGGTGGGAAAAAGGTTCCTTTCTGGAGGATTAGTGAGCTCCTGATGTCTGGGCGTCCCACTGAGACTTCACGGGTATCACAAAAACTTAGTCCTTGGAATTAAGGTGACTAAGGTGTCACTCAGCTCAAGAGGAGCCCACACCTGATTTACATGCCTCTGCTGACAGAGAGCTCACTACCTCTCAAAAAGCAGTTCCTCCCGTGAGGAGCTGCCATCTGCCTCTCCTCAGCGGGCCATGGCAGCCTCCCTGGGGTTCCCCCTCACCACAGCATGCCCCCACTGGCCCCCCAGCTTGCACTGAGTTATTACTTACTATGGTCTGCCTTTCCATGAGCCCTATGACAGTGGCTAAGTCTGTTGTCACTAGATCTTAGGGACAGCCCCAAGTGGCTAATAAGGACCAGTAGCTGAGAGAGGACATGGAGGAAGAGACCCTGGAGGAAACCAAGCACTACGCTGATCAAACTGCACCGACCCCCCACTCCCCACCCTGCTCCTCCCTGCAGCCCCCACAGAGCTCCCTGTGGTCCTCCGAGGACTTCCTTGCCTCGTCTGAGGATTGAGGCAAGCTGCCCCCTTCCCCGGCCTCGGTCTCCCCAGATGTGCAAGCAGATGTGGCAGGGCTGGAGCCTATCATGGGGCATCCCCTTATACCTGTGCTTGCAGTTCCTAACCTCAGGGCATTTATTCCTGATAAAACACACAGCACAATGCCTGGCATGGTGCACGCTTCAAATAAACAGAAGCTGCTATTGTCAGTAATCTGCAGTGCCCAGTAAGGCAGGCATTACCGCCACCATTTCACAGATGAGGAATCAGAGGCCACAAGAGAGGAGGAGCGACCGCCCAAACCCCACAAGCGGGGAGCTGCCATCCAGCCGCACTTCCTAGGTGGGTGGGTGCCCACTCCCGTTCCGCTTCTGCCCACTTGGTGAATATGTGCACCGCCTGATGTGTGCCCGGGCTGTGCAGACGCTGCCCATGCAGACGGGACCCTGTCTCCGTGGGAGGTGCGGGCCGCCGTCGAGAAGAGATCACTCAACACTCATGCAAATGCATCTGTAAATCGCCAAGTGCACTCGGTGATGTGCATGCAGGAAGATGCTGGTTGCCGGAGATGGAGACGTGACTTGGCCCTGGCTGACCAGACGGGAAGTTCCTAACTAGTCTGGTTAACCCCTGCCATCCTGGACAGCTAGACATCACCTCCAAACCAGCGGCAGGCCTGTGATCCTCAGGAGGTGGCTGGCTGCAGCCCCCGGGACCTCTGGCCCCAGGATGTGTGCCCCAGACCCCCCATCCCTGTCTCTTTGAAGCTTGTCTCTTTGTAGCTGCCCTTTCCACTGAAGGATTCAGACACAAATTGTACTTTAAATTCAATATTGGTCATTAATATTTCATGATTACAAAACGTTAAAGATAATGTCAGTGGAAGGTGCGTCTGCACAGGCAGAATGGATGACTCAGAAGTTCGGGGAGAGGGGAGCCGGCATACTAAGTGGGTTGGGAGACTTTGAGGTAATCCGGTGTGACAGGCGGCGGCTCCTGGCTGAGGGCAGCATTCTCAGAGGCTCACGGAGCTCTGTGCTGCTGTGTATAAATATTTCCCCTCTGGTTCTTGTCACCTGTGTTTGTTATATCTGGGGACTGGTGGGGCAGCCATGACCCCCTTTGTTTCAGAAGAAGCCAGATGGACGACTCTAAGGAGGACACCAGGGAAGGTGGGCTGACCCTCAGCACTGCACTGGGGCCTGGTCTGCCTCCTAGAGGAGGAAGAGGTCAGGGGTGGAGCTCCAAGCCTGCAAAGACCGCTCTGGGGCTCAGGTGTCATTGTGGACCCTCCCTGAGCCTCTGTTTCCTCATCTGTAAAATGGGGACAGATAATTTTGTCTTCACAGAGGTGGCAGGAAGGTTATTTCCATGGCTCCTGACTTGTGATTGCACTGAGGAACTATGATTGGAGGGTCAGCGGTGGGGGGAGTGGGCTCTGGAGTCAGGGGGACTCCAGACAAATGACTCCCTGTCTCCCAGCCTCAGTTTCCTCCTCCACACTTTGGGGATAGTTAAAATCAGCACCTTGGGCTCATCACTATAATGGGCCTGGTCCCAAGTCACTGCTTAAGCCATAGGCAGAGTCAAGGCCATTGATAACCATTAATTCAACCACTAACCACCAGGCACAGTTCTCTCCGTGTGACTTTGTGTTTAATCCTCCCATCTGTGAAATGGACCCATTTCTTTCCCATCAGTCACTGTCCCTGATAAAGAGTAGGCAGAGTTGGTGGGTTGCAACTCAGAGAGGAGGTCTCAAACCCAGCCCAGAGGTACCCCTGCATGTCCTTAGGCAAGACTCCTACCTCTCCTAGGCTCAGTTTTCCCATCAATAAAGTGGGTACTGATCATGCTACTGATCACAATTCAATAAAAATCTATGCCAGAAGCATCAAGCCCAGAATATGTATTGAATTGTGGAGGTGTGTACCCAACCCTCCTCCCGTGAGAGGCCGCATACAGCTTGTATGCTACCCTGGCTGCTTTCTGAGATCCTCTGAGTGGAGGCGTAATGCCTGCCCTGGGAAGGGTCTCGTGGTGGGACGTTGGCAGTGACAGCCAGGTGGGGTGCATCTGTGGGAGGAAGGGGCGGGCTGTGACGCCCTGGCTCTGCCTGCAGCCCTCAGCCTCCGCTGCTCCCCAGGTGCAGGCCTGGGAGGGAGGGACGGAGGGGGAGCTCTCTTCCCAAGTCCAGCCCCACTTCCTCTCCAGCCACCTTTGTTCTGCCTCTTTCAAGTGGAGGAGGAGTGGATTCAAAGGCTGGGAGCAGCAGGCGCCCAGAGTGGAGCTGGCTTTGTGTTTTCTTTTAAACTGCAGTTGAAAGAGAGGAAGAGAACTTCAGCCCGGGGACTTCCTTGCATGCCCGGAAAGGGCCGCGTGGCCCGGGAAGTGGGAGGGAGGGAGGGAGAGGAGGAGGCAGGAAGCGGGAGAGGGCTCTGGGCGGGAGGCGCTGCTCGGAGCACTGGCCCAGCCTGTGGCTCAGAGACTGGCAGTGTTCCTGGGGTTGAGACTGCTTCTTGGCAGCTCTGGTGGCTCCTGCGATTTGGGGAAACCTGTGCGTGTGTGTGTGTGTGTGTGCGCGCGCGCGCGCGCGCACGTGTGTGTAGGGAAGGGAGAGGCAGAGGACTGGTGGCGGGCACTCCCCTTGTCCTCCCTTGGTGCCCAGTGAGGTCTGTGTCTCCACCTGGACCCCATGTCCTACCCTCCACCCCCAGCTCACACTCCTCTCAGCTCCTCGATGCCAAACCCCCTGTGATGCGCACATGAACAAGACTCTTCTAGAAACTTCTCCCCAGCTGTACTAAACTGCCCGAGACTCACTTGAAACTCAGGCCAAGCACCTTGGAGTCAGCCTTGACCCCTCTCTACCTTCACGTCACCCCCTCGGTAGGTCCTGCTGGCTCAACCTCCAAAGTGGGCCGCATCTCCACTGCCACTGCCCTTGGCGGGGCCAACAGCCCACCTCCCCAGCACTGCACCATTTCACTTCTAGCTGAGTCCCACTCTGGTTCCCAGTCCACCTTCAGTGTGAATGTCAGACGTGCCCGTAGAAACATTGTTCTTCTGCTCAAACCCTTTCTGTGACCCCCACCTCATGTACAGTTCACAGTCTGCACAGAGAGTCCACCTTTCACCAGCAAGGCTGGCCTTCTTACTGTTCCTCTAACATGTGGGCAGCCACCACCTCAGGGCCTTTGCACGGCTCTTCTCTCTGCCCAGAATGCCCTTCTCAGTAAAACACTTGTTTTACTGAAGTCTTTGTTAAAATGCCATCTCAGAGAAACAGCACCTTCTTCCTTCCCACCCCTTTCTCTGCTTTCTCTTCCCCCCAGTTCTCTGCACTTTACACCATCTGACACATCACGCGTGTCCTTTCTGTCTGGCGATGACCAGCTCCTTTCCTATCTTCCTCAAGGCTGTTTTCCTAGGCCCTGGAACAGGGCTTGACATGTAGTAGGTGCCCAATACACAAGGGAAGAAAGCTCATCTCAAAATCAGCCCTCACTCCTTGGCTTGGCATGGGACTCCTGCTGGATTTTTTTCCCTGAAAGTCAGCTGTTCCACGCAAGTGGAATCTTTGCCCCGCCTCTCAGGGCCTTGATTGACAGTTCACCTCAGGCATTGGCTCCACCCCTTGCCCCGCCCCTCGGCTTTTGCTCCCCTCCCCATATTCGCCTAAGGGCACTGCCCAGCTCACCTGCTTCCATGGCCAGCACAGTGATGTTGTGCCAGCCGGCCGTCTCGCGGTCCAGCCCCTTGCCAGTCACGATGGCACCTGTGTCCGCATCGATGTCGAAGATCTGGTCCAAATCCGAGTCGCGGTCAATGGCATACCTGAGGGGTGCAGTGCAGGGCTGATTGAAGGTGTTCTAGCATCAGAGGGAGCCTGTGTCATTCCAAGAGAGGGACCACCTGCCCCAGCCTCGCGAAAGGCAGGGAAAACCCTCCCAGCAGGGAGGAGTGCGAAGCCATCTGGGCTTGCACCTCGGTGACACCAGTGCCTGCTGTGTGTCCACGGGCGGCTCTCAGCGTTTCCGAGCCTCCGTTTCCCTCATCTGGGCAACAGAGCCAATAATAACTTGCACTCCAGGGTGTGCAGGCTGGAAGCAGGCCACGTGCCTGGAACACGGTGGCAGATGTTTCATTTTAACCTTTCACTAAGCCGTAACCCTGGACTTGGACTTGACTCCTGGAAGGGACCTGGGGGTGGTATTCTAGGGGAAAGGGGACAGAGGCATGTGAGACTCACTGGGGAGATGGCCAGCGGTGCAGAAACGGTTAGGCCTGGGACGTACAGAGCGCACCAAAGCTCGCAGGCACAGAACCGGTCCCTGGGAGACAACAGGGAGTTTTGAGCAGGAGGGAGTGGGCAGCTGTGGACTAGAGGAGGCTTATCCAAGACCCTGACCAGGAATAGGGCCCGGGGTTCCATGGAGAGGGGTCTGGTCTTTGCTGGCAGCTCCTCCCGCCTGTGAAGTACACAGCACGTACAAGCTAATCTGCGGCTTTTCAGTTGCCGCGTGAAAAAGCCCTTTGTTCCGCCTTCTACCCAGGTTTTTGTGCAGCGGCTGCAGGCCTGAAAGGCCCGTGTCCAACACATGTCTCGGGCGGCAGCGGCCCAGAGAGGCCCCGCCAGCGCAGGCCGCTGCTTCCCCGTGCTGATAACGCGGGCGGGGGCGCAGCGGGCTTCGGGCACACAAAGGCCCTCGAATGCCAGGCAAAGGCTCTTTGTGCTGCCAGGACAAAGCAGCCCAGTGGGGAGGGATCAGCCTGGCCACAGTCCCTCCCCCAGGCAGGAGGAGAGGAGCTCTTCCTCCAAACCCCAGAGAGAGAAACTGAGGCCAGGGCAGATGGAGACCAGAGACACTACCTGCTAAAAGCCCCAAACCTTGAAATGACCTTCAGAGGGTCCTTGGCTGAGTGCCCAAAACTCTCTGGGCCTCAGTTTCTCCATCTCTTCAATGGGAATAATGACAGCTGCACAGATCTGAAAGCAGTCAGGTGGGGCTGAATCCTCACTCGGCCTCTTACTGTACCTGTGTGACCTTGGACAAGTCCCTTGCCAGCTCAGGCCTCCACCCTGGATTGGCGACAGCCTCTATTCTTTTCATATTCACTGTTGTAGGGGAGGGAGGCAGGGGGCAAACTGTAAAGGGTTGTGCACAGGGGCTTAGTGGCATAGCAAACCAAATCTCTGAATCTTCAGTTAATGATCCCTCCTGTCCTCAGACTGCTAGAGGCCACACATGAGCCTCCTGCACCTGCCCAGTCCAGGACTCACTTAATCATTCCTCCCCGTAGCATGCACTTTACAGTTGGCAGGACACAGGTTCCCGGGCTGGCCCTCACTCATCCCTTCATGCCCAAACAATCAAGGCTTCTCCTTGGTAGGCCTCAGTGTATGGGAGCATAGCAGACAGGCAAGGGCCCTGTGGGGCCGATGAAGACACAGAGGCTCAGAGAGGAATCTTGCCAAGCTCAGGGCTGCTGAGCACACAAAGGTACCAGACTGAAGGGGCACAGGAGGTGAGTTCAGCCAGCCCAGCCGTGTGTCCTGGTGCAGGGAGGATCTTTTCCCACGGGGCCTTATTCACACAAAGGTGTCTCATGGCTAGCGATGACCTTACCTGGGGTTGCCCAGCAACTCCTGAAAAATTGGAATTTGGGCCCAGTTTGCGGGCTCTGTATCTTGCTAGCTTGTTGAACCATCCAAAGCCGCAGTGCACTGAGCCTCAGCTCTCTTTTGCTCCTAGCCTGGCCCTTGCAGATGTCTGGGTCCAAAGGAGGCAGAACCAGTGGCTCAGGCCTTCTGGGTGCTGTGCTCCCCTCCCCGCTCAGGCCTCCCCTCTCCTTCCCCCAGCTTCTCTCTCCTCTCCTAGAACAGAGAGGGGCTGGAACCTGACTGAAGGCAGCTGTTCCTGAGGCCACTGGGGTGGGCAGGGACAGTCGAACCAGTTAAAGACGTGGGCTGCAGGTCAGTGTGGCTGGCTGGCTAAGCCTGGGTGTGATTTTGTTCCAGCTCAAGAAGCCAAAGAGTGAGTGGGAGGAGGGATGATGGGAAGGGCTTGGTGTGCAGCAAGGACCTGGCAGTCACGAGTGGGGCAAGCTCAGGTTGCAGGTACTCCGTGGGCTGTGGGCCTGGCTGGTGTTGTTGGACCTCGTATGATGTGAATATGCGAGTGGGATTTGTGTGTGTGTCTGTTGCGTACAGCACAGCGTGTTGCAGTTGGAGGAGCAAAGGCTCAAGAGGCAGCTGCTCCACCCTGGGTCTGAAGCCAGGTCCCTGCGGCCCCCTGACAAGTCATTTCTGTCTTGGAGCCTTAATTTTCTGCAAAACAGATGTTAATCCTACCCCGGTGTTGTTGGAAGGATGACACGCATACGAGGTGCCTTGCTGAGTTCCAGGAAAATTACTCCGCCAATGGGAACTATTGTGGTTCTAATTATGATTCAGAAATGTCTGGCAGAGAGGGAGTAGGAGTCCCCCCAACCCAGTGTGTGGCCTGCGAGGGGGAGTGAGAGGGAGGATTGGGGGGGAGTGCACAGTGTAGGGGTGTTGGAGCTTCGCCAGCGGCCTCAGGACAGGAGGCAGCGGTGGCCTGGGAGGTCCTTCTTGGAGCATGCACTCTGGCTTCTCATCTCTTTAGCCAGGGAGACAGAGCAGGTGTGGGTGGGTGGGAACAGTGTAAGAATACTCTGTGTGTGTGTGTGTGTGTGTGTGTGTGTGTGTGTGTGTGTGTGTGCTCGTGTGTAAGCATGCATGTGTACCTGCCCATGGGCAAGGGAGACTGGGGGCTGGAAGGTTTGCTCTGATGCCATCTGCCTAGAGTTGGAACGCAGCTGTGTGACCTTGGGCACGTCACCTAATCCCTCTGTTCTTCACTGACAGTAGTACCCCCCTCCCAGGCCTACTGTGAAGCAGCAAACCAAGCACTGGCCACGGGGCCAGCCCAGCCCCCGTTTTTCCCAGGGGAGCCCTGTGAAAGGGTTGTACCTCCACGAACTCCTCAGATCATCCCTCTCACCCTTCCCACTTTACAGGCAAGGAAACCGAGGCTCAGGGAAGCCAGGTAGTTTACGCTGGGTCACAAAAGACTAGACAGTAGCAGAGCCAAGTTCCCAGCCTATGTTATCTAGAGTCCCAAGCCCAAGACTGCCAAGGGCCTGCCCAGGTCCACCCGCTGCATCCCGTGCACTGGGGACAGCATGGAGCACTGCGGATGTCAAGGCCAGGGGAAACCGGTTGGGCACCACTGCCTGGCTTGTGTGGGGTGTGGCTTTTTCCTGAATAAATTACTGCGTGCGTAACACATGGCCACAACAAACACAAAAGCAGCTTCCTGTGTGAGGCAGAGAACCCGAACCAAGCGGGCAGCTTGCCCGGGCCGAGTGGGGTGGAAATCTCTTCCCATGCAAAGCGGGCTGCCTGCGCTCACCCCCTCTTTCTGCTCACGGCACCCTTCCTATGACTCTGTCCTTTAGTCCCTTTAAGGTACATACTCAGAAGGCCACACACAATGCTGGGAGAGGTGTATGCAGTTGGTCCTTCTTGCAGAATGGAGAAAAATGGATGTCCAGACACCCAGGAAAACAGTAGCGTGTGCTTCCTGAAGGCCTACTATGTGCTAAGCACAGGCTCCTCCCTCCAACCCTGGCACTTCAGAGCGCAGAACATGGTACATGATAAACCTTTAACACATTCAAAGGAGGCAGGAACTATACAAGGCCCATTTTACAGATGGGGAAACTGACACTCAAAGAGGCACAATATGGTTTGCTCAAAATTCTGTACCTGAGTTGGGAACTGAGCCCAGGTTTTCTGGGAAGCCAAAGTCCATGCACTTTCTGCTATACCCCACTGTGAAAGGTCAGGTGGAAATGATCACACCCTCTGGTCCAGCATGGAGTTGCTGCTTTTGATCTTTAAAGGTGGCTCAGGGTGGGACCAGGGCTGCTAGGAACAGGGCTGGGCTCGTAAGGGCCGGTCCGTCGGCAGGGTCACCTGCTTCAGTCATCTGAGACCTCTCCTCCTTCCTTCCGGAGCACCTACGCTTTCTCCTGTCTGTGGGATGAAGTTCCACTTCCTTGCCTGGCATTCAGGGTCCTGCACAGCTCTTGCTTCTCCTTGGAGCTCCCCAACTGCCTGTCCCAGCCCAGATGAGGACTGTCACAGGATTTGCTCAGAAAAGGCCCCGCCTCCCCCTGGCCCACGTCTGTGGCCCTCGCACAAAGCAGGCAAAGCACAAATACGGAGCTGCATTGTTATGGTTTGGGTCTGAAGTTTCTCCTGAAGGCTCCTGTGCTAAAGGCTTGGTCCCAGATACAGAGGCAGGGCCAAGAGAGGGGACCGGGTCATGAAGGATCCGACTTCGTCAAAGGATTCATCTGATAGGCTATCAGGAGGGGCGGCCCCGTTGGAAGAAAGAGGCCCTTGAGGACAACTTTAAAGGGTACTGCTGGTACCTAACCTCCTCTTCTCTCTGCTTCTGGCTGCCACCAGGTGAGCAGCTCCCCCTCCGCCCACTCTTGCACCGTGATGTTCCTGCCTTGCGTTGACCCCAAAGTAACGGAGCCAGCAGATCCCGGACTGAAGCCTCTGAAACCATGAACCAAACAAACCTCTTCTCTTAAACTGTTGATGTCAGATATTTTGTCCCAGCAATGAAACGCTGACTGATTCATGAGCCACCAACAAACAAGGAGAGGGAAATAGCAGGGAGCTGGATTCAGGAAGCTGTGAGTGAGATCCCAGATCGGCCCCTTGGATCAGATGGCCTCAGGCAAGCCACGTCCCCTCTCTGACTCTCAATATACTTCCTGAGTGGTAAATGCAGCAATAGGAGGCACCTCGAACTCTCCCGGGGTAAAGGCCCTGGAAAGTCACTGCACAGTCCATTTCTGTCCTTTCCAGGTACCCACTGTGCCCTGTGAACTGTGGCAGGTGACATCTTCCAGGATCTTACTTTACTTCATGTCCAGGAACAAACCAGCTTTCTTCCTGCCGGCCACAGGGCTGTTGCACTTTCTGCTTCTTCTAGCTGGAATGCCCTCCTCCACACCGCTGCCTGGCTGGCTCTGCTCCGATCTCAGCTCATTTCTTCTGTCCTTGATCATTCACTCCAAGGTGCCCTGTGCCCCCTTTCCTCTGTTTTCTTCCTCGCTCTTGTCAATGTCTAACCATTTGCTGACTGTCTCCTCCCAGAGAAGGCGAGCTCCAGATGGGCTGAGCTCCTGTCTTATTATCTGCCTCCCCACTCCATGGACCACCAAGTGCCCCTTAGAAGCTGGAGCTGGGGCACGCCAGGCTCTGCAGCACACACGGCTCACGGGGACCCCTTTGGGTCCTCGCATCTGTTCCCAGTCTGGGATTCTCAGCCCAGTTCTGTCCTTGGCGGAATTATCCTGGCATCCCTGGGCCTGGCTCAGGGCCACACAGAGGACGGGGAGTTGTGTAAATGTTTGTGGTGTTAAATTGGACTTGTCTCAAGCTCCTGAAGCTCAGCATCTGTGGAGCCCCAGGGAAGGGGCCCGCGAAGGAGATGAAAGCAGGCAGAAGCCCGTTTCAAAGCTGGCCTTTTTGGTGCGGATAAAAGGAGGGAGGCAGTTGGAAAGCCAGCCAGGGAGGGGAGAGGACTGAGAAGCGATGCAGCCATGGACAGGGGCGCTGACCACTGCTCCCACACCCCCGACAGCCTGCCAAAGCTGCCCCTCCTCTGGGCCTCCATTTCCAGACACATGGAGGTGACAGCACCCGCCCTGGAGAGGACTGAGGCCAAGGTGGGTATTTCCGACCAGGGGATGAGGCAACACCGAGGCAGAGTAAGTGGCGGGGCAGTTTGGGCTCAGCAGGGCAGAAGCAGAGCAGCGCTGCCGGCTTTGGAAGGTCTGTGAGCTACTCAGCTGCCAGCGGCCCCCCTAGATTCCACCTTTCTGGCTCACCTCCCTCCATCACCGTCTGCCCATTTCTAGGCACACTGACTGCTTCTCGGCCCCATGCCACTGTGCAAGCTTGTCCTCCTCCCGGAAGGCCATTCTTACCTTTACAGCTGGCTACAGCCAGGTGCCTGCCAGCTCAGTCCCTCCCCCTCCAGGAAGCCTTCCCAGACCCCTGAGTCCACTTCCCAGTCCGAGAGCGGTTAACTAAGTGACATCTTTGTGCCTTATCATCTAGGGCCGACCTGGAAGGCTGCACAAGCTGGGGACTCGACACTTCCAAGAAGACCGTTCAGACGGACCACGACGGCATGCTCCTGCCTGGCACTGTGCAACACAGAAATCCTTAAATTCACTTTTGCCTTCTCTCTCCTCAATGCCAACACAGAGCGAGCCACAGAATCAGCTCAGGACTTTCTCGCTGAGTAAATATAGGGACCGGGAAGGCTCAGGGAGCCCCGGGGCCTCTTCCTCACCCATGTAACACTGGCAACCTGCTCGCCACTCTTGAGGGCCCCTCCTGAGGCCCCCAACCTTCCTGCCTTCTCTTGTATTGGATTTTCTTCCAAACTTGGACGCCCAGCTCCAAGGCCCCAGGCCCTCCCGGGGTCACCACTGGCCTCCCTCCCTGCCCCTCTCCGTCCATCTGTGTCTAGCTCGTCCCCTCTCTGGTTCTCTCTCCCAGGCCCCCTTAGGGTGGCTTTGCCGTGCAGCCTCAGCCTCGCCCCATCCTCCTCCCTGCTTCCTCTCATGGTTGGCCTCTCGGCCTCTCCATCCTCCTCATGCTTTTTATCCCTCACCACTGCTCCCACGAGTGTGGGCACAGGCCAGGCCCCGGGGACACAGTGAGGACAGATCAGGGTGCGTCCCTGCCCTCATGGAGAAGTACAGCCTGGAGGAGGGTCAGGGCTGGCCCTCGGGGTTGGGGTGCGCACCTTAGGAAGGCCAAGGAGGCCTCCTTGAGAGCCGAGAGTGAGACTTTTGAGCCAAGACAGTGAGAGGACCAAGCTCGGGGATGGCAGATGAGACCATTCTTAGGACCAGCAGGCACCCAGGCCCTGAGGGGAGGTGGGTGTAGTGGATTTGGGAGCTAGGATTAGAGGGAGGGGTTGGAGCTTTGAATGGGGAGGAGGTGGGGGGTGTAGAGGTCAACTGGAGGCCAGGCCATGCAAGATCAAGGTGCCCCGGGAGGGTTTACATCAGACAGAACAGGACCAGGCTAGCTTTAGCCAGGCCTGGTGGTGCATGCCTATAATCCCAGCACTCAGGGAGGCTGAGGCAGGAGGACTGAAAGTTCAAACCATATCTGGGTAACTTACCCTTGCCTTAAAATAAAAAATAAAGAATTTTTAAAAAGAGGTGGGGCCGGGCAGGGAAGTAGCTCAGTGCAAAGGCCCTGAGTTCAGTCCCAGGACAAGAGAGAAACAGACAACACCTCTGCGGATTCCAGATGACAGAGCAGCAGGACAGAAGCAGGGAGGCAACAGAGGGCCTCTGCCCTGACCCCAGCGGCCTGGAGGCCTGGGAGGCACAGAGAGCAGCAGCCTGGGTGTGGACAGGCTCTGGTGAGGGCCAGGGGAGGCTCGGGGTGGAGGGGCGGGACCGAGGAGGGAGGGGTCATCCTGGAGACGGGCATGGCTAGAAAAGTGGGGGCTTTTGCTTTCCCGTTTGTTGGAAAGTCCAGAGGTGGGTTCTGAAGGCTGTGCCTGGACACGCTAGCTGGAGGCGCTCAGGGGGGCGGGCCAGCGGCCCTTGCGACCCTCCGGCCCTGATTCAGTGTCTCCCTCCGGCTCCTGGCTCCCTGGTCCTCTCCTCCCTCCCGGCCGCCTCCCCCCTCTGCCCGCAGTGGGTCTCGGGCCATGGCAGGGTCGCAGGCAGCAGGCGTCGGCCCCGGGCGGGGGTCTCACCGGACGGGCCGGTTGGCGGCGTCGGGGTCCCGCGCCGTCACCACGCCGACCAGGGAGCCCACCTGCGCGTCCTCCTGCACCTCCAGGAGGCCGGAGGGCGGCTGGAACTCGGGGGGCTCGTCCACGTCCGTCACGGACACGCGCACGATGGCCTGGTCGCGGAACGTGCCCAGGTCTGCGAAGCGGGGGTCCACGAACTTGTTGAGGGCCTCCAGGACCACGGTGTGCACGGGCTGGGATTCAAAGTCCAGGCTCTGGGGAGGGAGCAGAGGGCCGGTCAGCTGCGGGGCTTGGTGGACAAGCATGGTCAGGAGGACTGAGACACAGGACTGGCCTAAGGTCACAGAGGGGCTCGGCAGAGGGCTCAGCATACTGAGGCTGCTCCTGGAACTGGCTGGCAGTCTCAGACCAACACTTTCCAGCTACAGGTGGAGAAACTGAGGCTCCAGCTAAGTCTGAGCGCCCAGACTTCCTGCTTTCCTGCGTAATGTGTTGGGACATTCATCATTTGTTTTGAACAAACACAAAGTGCTTACTATGTGTTAGGGCTTTAATTTATTAATTCGGTTTCACCTATGATGCTTGGATTATTATCTCATTTTATGCATGAGTAAATGCATAAGTTGCTCTAGAGTCACTAGCAAACACAGTGATTCAAACTCAGGCAGTGTGGCTCCCAAACCTGGGTTCTCACACTGGGGGAGGAAGGGATGGGACCTTCAGTAACACAGACTTGGGTTCTAATCCACACTCAGCTGCAGACCAGCTGTGGCTGGCATCCTGGTTAGCCTCTGGGACCTTGCGGATAAGTGAAAGTCTGCCCTGACACCCAGGAGGTGGCGACTCGTGGGACTCGCATCTGATGAGCTGGGCTGCCTCTTGCTTCCCTGGAGCCCGGGATGAATGCACGCAGAGCTGTGCTCCTCATCAGGAGGTGCTGATGGGTGACCTCTGATGAACGAGCTCCCTGGCTGTGCATCGGCTCTGGCCAGCTAAAGACAGTGCTCAGAGCACAGAACTGCAGCAGTGGCGCTGTGGGCAGCCTGCTTGCATGATGGGGGAGTTATGTGGGCCAGAGACCCACAGATGGTGCCTCTGTGCACAGGGTCCCCCCATGCTTCTCAGAAGCCCACCTTGCCTTTCCTAGCGGTACAAAAGGCCACCCTCTTCCTCCATCCTATTGCCTGGGAAATGAGGGTGCAGGAAGGCAGGTGGGGGCCTGGCCAGTAAACTCTGGAACCAGGAAATCAATCGGGTGGGGCTCTGTTCCCTGCACCATCCTTGATGCCCACAGACACCTCTGCTACTGGGACAGGTGCGGGGAGCCAGGATAGAGCAGCTCTCTGGGTGTGGGAATCCCAAAGCCAGGTTTGGGGCCTGACTCTGCTGCTCTATAATGCCAGCGCTCTCTGGACCTCTAATTCCAAATCTGTGAAATGGGCTTATCTTACACTAAGCATGTACAGAGGGCAAAAGGTTGAAAAGCATGCAATGCTTAGAAGAGTGGACTACTGGGGCATACCCTATTGGGCATGTGTGGCCCTGGAGAAGTTACTGAACCTTTCAGGGCCTGCACTTCTCATCTGTGAGGTGGACAATGAGAGGACCAGTGAGGCTGGCATAGAGACTGAACATGTGGGGAACATCAGAAAAGCACCTGGCCTGTGGTAAGCACTTTAGAATTGGCCATGATTGGGGCTGGGGATTTAGCTCAGTGGCATAAGCGCCTGCCTTGCAAGTGTGGAATCCTGAGTTCGATCCCAGTACAAAAAAAGAAAAAAAAAAAAGAATTGGCCATCATGTTAGCATCCTCCAGGAAACAGGGCCACTGAGGGCAGACATCTCTTCAGGTCCTAAAGGCACAGCCTGGGTTGGTCAGAGCAGATTTAAGGAGGCAGATCCTGGCTGAACAGCTGGACTGGAAGCTGGACAGTAGCGGGCAGTGGATCTTCTGTACCTGGGAGTGTACAAGGGCCCGTGACAATCTATGGGCCAAAGAAGAGCTTTTAGCCTCCCGCAGGAAAGTGCATTTTTGTGGAGAGTCTTAAAGTCCTGCACAGCCCAGAGTCCCGAGCCCCTGGCCAAATCCCGGAAGGTGACCTCCTGCTTTCTTATTTGAACTCCCATGCCCTACTCTTAGTAACGGGTGAATCTGCAGATTTAGCTTCCTGGTTCCTGGGTCAGCCGGTGAGTAAGGAGGGCTGTTAGCCAGTAAAGTGCTTTAGACTCACCACGCCTGGGTACAAACCCAAACTCTACCCCTCACAGGTGAGATCTTGGGCACGGCCCTCTCCCTCTGCTTTCCCACCTGTAACCATGAGGATAAAGGCTTCTCTTTTAGAGGCAAAAGTGAGGTTTGAAGGAAATTATGTTTGGAGGGCCTGGCATGGAGCTGACACAGCGCCTCACAGCACTGAACAGCCTGCTTTCAAATCTGAACTGAACCGTGGCTTTGACAGTAGCTGTGCAACCTGGAATAAGTCACAGCAACCTTTCTGTGCTCATTTTTCTCACTTGGACAAGGGGAATGGTATCATCAGTGCCTTCTTGGATCGGCCCTGGGTCTCTGGAGATGGCTCATCCCTGTGGGGAGGGAGGTAAGAGCCTTGGATCTCTTGGTGCCTCCCTGACCCTGCTGCCCGGGCCACCGCCATCCATCCCTCCCATCGGGAAGCAGCCGCACCTTCTGCACGACGATGATGGCTTCCTGAGTGTCGCTGTCTGTGGTGACCTTGAATACACTGCCGCTGCCGCCACTCTCGTCCTTGAGCTGGTAAGTCATGTCCGTGTTCTCACCCACATCTGAGTCCTCGGCCTTCACCCGTCCCACAGCTGTACCGATGGGTGCCGACTCCTGGATGCTGAACTGGTACATCTCTGTGGGAACGCGGCCATGAGCCGGGAAGGGACACCTGACCCTGGCCCCCCACCAGTCCTAGGGAAGGCAGGAGGGGTCCAGATGTTCGCCCACACAGGATGAGGGGACATTATCTGCAGGGGCTCCCAGCTGGGCTAGGCAGGGGTTAGGACAGGCTGTCCTGTCCCGACATTTGGAGCAGGGCAAAGGGCATGCATGCCGACCCTTGGGTTCTTGGCTGATTGATTTGGGAAAATGCCCACAGTTCTCTGGGCCTCAGTTTCCCTATTGGCCCGGTGAGGGTTCCAGAGAGGCATAAGATGGTAAAGGCTAAGGCTCTGGACTTGGTCCTAGCTGTGGACCCTGAGATGGGGATCCCTGATCTGTAGTGTGGGAACAATGGTAGCTTCCTAAGACAAGGCATCAGAGAGGCACGGGAAGTGCTGGGCATGGCACCCAGCTGCTCAATCAGAGAGTAGTTTGTGTGACAGTGATCAGCCTGCACACTGACTTTCCTGCTAATGGCATTCGTCCCTTCGTGTCTGTACTTCTGACCTCCTAGCCATCATGTCTTTCTGGCTTTGGGGTTCCAGCAACAAATAAAGCAGCCCCAAATTCCCCCCTCAGGTGTTTTCCTTTTAATGGAAAGGTAAAGGAACTAAACAGTTGCTTAAGGGAAAAAGCTTGTCTAATGGTGACGGGGACTCAAGAAGCAGGGAACAAGCTTGTTTGAAGCTTGTTTGGTTGGCAGAAGGCCCTGGGTTTGATCCCAGCATCTCTCACACACACAATCACAAAGCAGCCTCACCGAGAAGGTGACATTTGTGCACACATTTGAGGGAATGACCCAGCAGATACAGTGGGACCTCGGTTTACGAACTTAATTTGTTTTATAATTCTGAGGAAGATGGCTGCCCTTGTGTTTGTGTGGGGAAGATGGCCGTGGTGGTGTCTGTCATCTGATGCAGAGTTTGCGAATGGAAACAAAATTTTGCTGAACGTTTTTGTTTGCGAACTGAATTGTGTGCAAACAAAAGCACTGGTGAGCACTTAGAGTGCATCTGGGAGCCCACACTCGAGGCAGAGGGACACACAGATGCTAAGGCCCCGGGCTAGTGCGCACCGGCCTGTATGACGGATGACAAGGTGGCCGTGACAGCTGGAGGGAGAAGGCAGCGGGGAAACCAGCACTGAGATCTGCTGGAAGCAGACAGCACCCCGCTCTGAGCGGACCCAAGGCCAAGATGAGGACGCCTTGTGCATGAAGCGGCCCGGTGGGACAGTGTGTCCCCTGAGCCCTGCACAGGTCTGGTGACCTCGGCGATCACCTCTGGTTCCTTCTCACATGGCAGCCAGGAGGCCCTTTCTAAAACCCAAGGCGAACATGCCACTGCCTGCGTTAGTCCCTTCCACTGGCCTGGGGATGGAGCTGTGTGAGCCCCTGGACTGTCCCTCAGGACCCCGTCACTGCCCAGTCCCTGCTGACTTCCTTTGCTCCAAGTCAGGCTGCAGCCCGCTGAAGGTCTTGTGAGACCCTGTCACTTCCAGGTCACCGCTGTCCTCCGCCCCTCTCTGCCTTCTCCTCTGGGAGAATGCCATCTCCTCAGGACTGTCCCGCACAAATTAGAGCTTTGACAATCCCAAGTGTTGGTGAGGGTGGAACACAAGTGACACATGCGTCGTTTCCCCTGGGGGAACCAGTTTGGCTTTTGTAAAGCCTACTATCCCATGGCCCGACCATTTTACTGCTCTATGCATACACCAGAGAAATGTGTGCAGATGGGCACTAGCAGACATGTGCAATGATGTCAAAACAGGATCCTTCATATAGCTTCAAACTGGAAAAGACCCTCAGGCCCATTCACAGCAGAACAGATAAATGATGGAATACTACGCACCAAGGAAAATGAATAGAGCCATGAATCTGAGGCTGGAAAAATAAAGGGGGATGGAAGGAAGGCAACAAAAATGTGTTATGTACATATACCAATTCCCTACAGTGGATGTAATCATTATATACTGCAAACATGTACTCACAGAGGTAAAACTTTTTTTTAAAGAAAATGAATAGTTGTACTAGCACTGGTGTGAGTTCACACACATAATTTTGAGAGACAAAGTCAGAAAACAACTGGTATTATATGATTCCACTTAAATGAGGCTCAAAATTGGATGATATTAGATTTTCATGTTTGGCAGCACACACAGAGGAGCAGACTCAAAAAAAAAGCAATGATAGAAAAAGTGAGCCGTGGTTAACACTGGGAGGGGGAGATGTCATGATCTGGAAAGGGCGCGGTGAGCCTCTGGGGTCCTGGTTGGTAATTACCAGCGTGTTTACTGTATAATTGGTCAACCGGACATTTCTAGCTTCTGCCTTCTGCTTGTGTGAATAAAGAAACCAGAAAGGCATGAGTGAAGAAGCCTGTCTGGGCCTGGCCTCCTCCTCTGTGCTCTGCAGCCCTGTTCTAGCTCAGAGCTCTTCGAGCTTGGGCAGAGCTGGGTGAGTCACCCCAGCACGGTGCTTCCAAGCTTCCCCATCAGCGGGAGGGACCTGCTGGGAGTGTGGGCCGTGGACCAGCTCCTGAGCGGGGCTTCTTGGTGCTGGTGGTGTGGGGCTGGCCGCAGGCTCTGCTCTGTCTGGGCTTTGGCTCTGGGCCTGCACGACGCTGTGCACTCAGCTAAGGGATTGCATTCCCTTATCTCGTGGGGGTCAGTCCCCTGTGGCGGGGCCTAATGTGAGAGCAGCAGACCTCAAGTAATGACTGCCAGATAGGAATCAGCCCAGCTCCCAGAGGTGTTTAGTCTCTGCCAGCCTCAGAGGCGGCTTCCCTGGCGGCGGCACAGCTGTGGCCTGAGCCAGGGAGCGAGGAAGGGGCTGGCTGGGCTGATGGGGAAGTAGGGGCCAGGGCCACAGAAGTCCCCGATGCGCCACTGTGCCAGGAGAGGCAGAGGGTGGAGACACCCTGATCCATGAGCACAGACTCGCGCCCTCCAGGCTCAGAGGAAGAGGGACAAGCCTGTCATCAGCGTCAGTCTCCAGCACAGCCACATCTGCCTGGCTGTGGTGGCTGCTACCTCGGTCCCTATCCCTATGAACCCCACCCTGGAGCACATTTCTCTTTGCAAGCTTGGGTTGGGGCTGGGCCAAAGTGTGGGCTCACCATCTACAGGAAGCAAGGTGTTCCTCAGCTGGCAGGGGATGGGGTGGGGAGTACCTCCTTCTGCAGGCCTGGTTGGAGGAGGGCTGGGGCGAGTGGACACCCTGGGTGGGCGGCTGGAGAGACAGTGGGAGTCCCTGCTTAGGTGGGAAGCTTCAGGAGGCTCTGCCTGTGGGTGCTTGGCTGGGCCAACAGACAGACACACAGATATGGCCTTGCTCTTGGAGGGCCTCACTTACTCTGCGGGAAGCGAGGTGGGTTGTCGTTGACGTCAGTGACCACAATGGTGACGGTGGTGGAGCCCGAGAGGCCACCCAGCTGCCCTGCCATGTCTGTGGCCTGGATCACCACCTCGTAGCGCTCCTGGCTCTCTCGGTCCAGGTCGGGCACAGCGGTCCGGATGACGCCTGTGGGCGAGGGGGGTTGAAGGAGGGTGGGGCAGGACGGGGAGGTTGAGGGGGGTTGAGGTGGGAGCTGAGGGAGGAAATCTGCCCCCTGCCCCTGCTCCCAGCCTCTGAGGGGACCCCTGCACCCCTGTTGAGCTGCAGGCTGGTTCAAGTTGGGGAGGATGTGGATGATGCAGTGTGAGGTCACTCACACGAGGTAACCCACACATGCACTTACTCACACTCACACACACTCTTAAGTGCACACGCACGCACATTCATACCCCTATTGGTGCACACTAATGTAACATCACACACACTGCCAAGCCCCTCCCCCACACACTCAGGGAATTCACACACACAGCAGGGCCACTGGCAAACGCCAGCTCATAGGCTCTCATGCAACCGTCACGGACCCAGACACAGAAATGGAAGGGCCATTTACTAAGAAGAGGCCCGTGAAAAGAACAGCCCACTGTGTGGCCCCCCCCTTTGGGGCCTCAGTTTCCCCACTGAGACTATCTGCCTGAGCCTGGCTTCTGAGCCACGTGTCCCCGTCAGTAACAGTGCAGAGTTGGGTATGGAGTGGCATCCCAGCAGTGTCTCCTGAGGTGGACGCTTGCATCCACGCTTGGGTCAGCTCTCCATGGTGTCGCGCTGGCCTGCCCGTGCTATAGGCCACACACCCGCCAACCGCATCCATGAGAACACACACAAAGGCGGGCGCACACTCACACCTTCCTGTCCCCTCAAGTTCCCCATCCTGGGACACAGCCTGGCCCCCACCTGGCCCTGGAGCCTCTGTCCGGGCAGCAGCTAATCATGGAACAGAAAGGAACAGACAATTCTCTGGGCTGCTAATGGGAGTGGGGAGGGAGCAGAACAGGGTGACTGCAAGATTAATTCTGCCAGGGAAGGCCAGGCTTCTTGTCTCTCTGCCAGTGGAACAGAGTCAGGTGGGGACGGGGAGTACACAAGGTGTCCAGAACCTCTCCCAACACCCACTCCAGCCTGCGAGCGCCAGGTGGTGACAGGTGGCGCCCTGGGCTTAGGCGCCAGGTGGAGTCATGCACCAGTAGCCCCATGATGTGCCCCATAAAACCCAAGCTCTGTCCCCAAATAGTCCCTGGATTCCAATAAAGACGATGAAACAGGAGGAGAGGCAGGAGTGCGTGAGTGTGTGTGTGTGTGTAGCTCTTCCACACACCGTTGGCCTCTATGCTATTTGACAGTACATCACTTGCCCTGGGTTCCAAAAATGCCTCTAGGCATCACCAAGTGAACCCTGGAGTGAAACTGCTTGACAATCAGCTAGAAAAACCATACATGATAATCACAACAATAATGAACATTTCTATGCATGTACTTTGTGCCCGACTTTATTCCACGCACCTTAGGTGAACTGTCTCACTTAATTCTCTCCACAACCATTATAAGGAAGGTCTGTAACTGGACCCATTTCACAGGTGAGGACACAGAGGCACAGAGAGGCCAAGGTAGAGACCACTTAACCAGCATTCAGATAGGCTCTCCAGTGTCAGCCTGTGCCTAGGAACCACCTCCCAGTGCCCCATGAGAAGCTCCCCACCTGGCTCCCTCATAGCTCTTGATGTGAGAGGGGAGGCCAGGCCTCTGACAGAGGGATGTGGCTCCTGGGTGTCCTCTTTGCTGCCCCCTCTGCTGACTGGCCAAGCTGTCTTCTCAATCCTGTAGTCAGCCCCCTGGCTGTTCCCTAGTGCTGTCTCCAGCCGCTGGGTGGGAAAAGCACCCTCTGGGCTTCTGCTGGTCTCCTAGCTGAGCCTCTGCAGCTCTGGACCACAAGGGTTGCCCTGGGAGGGGAGCCTGTCACATCCTCTGGGGTCATGGGGAGGGAGGTGCATGGGACAGAAAGAAAGGGAGCAACAGAGAAAGACCTAGAAGAAAAGAAGCCTGGAGAAAGAGACGGAGAGACATAGTGAGAGAGGGACAGGACAGACAGACACACAGACACACAGACCCAGCGGGAGAGGGGAGAGGAGAGGATGGGAGGGAGGAAAGGAGACGTGAGCGAGGAGAGGGAAGGAGACCCAGAGAGCGGGGCAGGAAGAGGGACACAGCCAGGGAGAAATGCAGGACACGACAGCAAGAGAAAGACAAACAGACACAGAGATCTGGAGACAGAAAGACGAGTGGACAAAGAGCAGCCGAACGAGTGCAGACAGCGGGGAGAGTGACCGGAAGTGGTCAGAAAGGTGGTGGGAGGGACGCAAGGAGGCCAGGCAGAGCCTGCAGGGCCCTGGCCACCCGGCTTGGGGTTTCACCGAGGTGGCCAGGCCCCCTGCTGTCCCCGCCCCTTCTAGCTCTAGAGGAACTCGAGCCCGGTCATAAAGTCTCGAAGTGCCCTCCCGGCATCTCTGAGGAATGCAGAGGCCGCACCGGCTCTGGGTCCTGGGCTGCTACGGCAAAGCCACGTCTCGCCATGTTCACACACTGAATCTGACTTTGGCCATGTGACTTGCTCTGGCCTGTGGGACATCAGTGACAAGCATAAAAACAGGCTTTATATGTTCTTCTGTGCTGAGACCCGTTCTCTGCAATCCTGAGATCGCTGTGTGGTGAGGAAGCCCAGATGAAAGCCACACACACACACACACAGCGCACACACACACACACACACACACACACACACACACACACACCCGGAGAGGCCCAGGCACGCAGCTGTCCCCAGCAAGCCAGCCACCAGCAACCTGACAGCCAATGAATGGCCTTCACGAACGTGCTGCCCAGCCAGCCCACGGAATTGTGACAAAGAACAGACCGTTGTTTTAAGCCAGGAAGTTTAGGGCGTTTTAATCTGTGGATAACTGACAGAGGAACCCAGCGGTGGGGCTTGCTCCTCTGCTGGTTTTGTCTGGCCTTAACTGGGTTAATCAGCAGGGTTGGGAAGGGCCAAGCTGACCTCTCCCATACCCCTGGTAGTTGATTCCGGCAGTGGGCTGGGTCACACTGGTTCTCTCATTTCTGGTCAGCTGGCTTTACTACACGGCAGCCTCAGGACCAAGGCAAAAGTCAGAGCTGCAAGGCCCCTTAAGACCTAACCTTGCAATTTGCATAATATCATTTCTGCCACATTCTATTGGCCAACACAAATCATAGGTCAGGCCTGTTTCAAAGCTGGGAAAATAGACTCTACCTCTTGATGGCAGTGGCCAAATTACATTATAGCTGGTCCTTGCGTCTGCAAGTTTTGTATCTGTAGGTTGATCTGCATCCAACCAACTGCAGATCAAAAATATTCAGGAAAAAATTGTTATGAGGATGTATGGATTCTTTTATTCTTGTCATTATCCCCCAAACAATTTGTATCTGTAGGTTGATCTGCATCCAACCAACTGCAGATCAAAAATATTCAGGAAAAAATTGTTATGAGGATGTATGGATTCTTTTATTCTTGTCATTATTCCCCCAAACAATAGGGCACATAAATTATTTCGTAGTATTTACTTTATATTAGCTCTTGTAAATAATCTAGAGTTGATTTAAAGCATGCAAGAGGATGTGTGTAGGACACAAGGAATCCTATGCCATTTTATATAAGGAAATGGAGCTTGCACGGATTTTTGTCTCTGCAGGAATCCTAGAACCAACTTCCCACAGAGAACAAGGGAAAAGCAAGAACTCTGGAGTCAGACAGATACGGGTTCTTGTATTCTTCCCGCCATTTACACGCCATCGGACCTCAGGCAAGCTCTCTGTGCCTCTTTTTCCACCCTGTAAAATGGGAATGTTCTCAGGGTATGGCTGTCTAGAGATTTAGATGAGACAAAGCTTCCAGCAGCAGGTCTCACAATTTGTAGATACCTGACTGACCCCTTCCCCAAAGCCCTGGGTTGGGTACCTCATGTGTAAGTTCCTCAAGGGCAGAGATCCATGCTGGTATTGTTCATCACTGTATCTACCAGGCCTGGCACAAAACACTCAAGTACCATATGGCCTCCTACCATCCACCCATTGCCCCCTTGCACCTGGGTGTATCTGCCTATTGCTTTCTGGCTCCTGTGTCTCTGTGAGGGCAGAAACCATGTCCAGTTCATCAGCTTGATTTAGGTCCTGGCATTGAGTAGGTGCTCAATGAAAAGCAAAAGGTGCCTATTTTCCCTTCAGTACAATGGATGGCTCTGGCCTGGCTAAGAATTTTCAGCAGAGATCTGGAAGCTGCTGAGAGTCTATCCCTGCTGGGTGGTAGGCGGGGGCTGGTAATTATAACCTGGCCATGATTCCCTGTAGGCCAATCTTCACCCATCACCCCCAGTTCCAGCTGTTCTCCTTGTCGCCCCTGTAGGCTCCTCTGAATGCTGCATAAGGGCCCCTGGAGGCCGTGTGACGCCTCATTAGCCCATAAATGCCGTCCCTGTCGCCCCCGTAGGGGGCTTGCTGGCAGGCCTGGCCTTTAAAACACACAAGTTAATTTCTCCTCTGGCACTTGGGCCTGGGGCGCCCCGCCTCCCCTCTGGCTCACACCTTCCTCTCAGGCCTCATTCAGGTTCTGCTCCCTGCTAGATGCACAGCGAGAACAGACTGTACCTCGCAGCAGCTGCTAAATATAGACGCGCAGCAGCGGAATATTCCTGGCTGGGGAAATGGAGCTGGGGCTGGGAAGTGGTACCAGAGCAGCACTGGCGGTGGGGCTGGAGGCAAAGTCTGGTTCAAGGAGCCTTTAAACTGAGCCGTGGAGGACTCTAGCACAAAGACTCCGTTTGAACCCCTTGCCTTTGGGGTCCAGGACCACCCACTGGCCAGCCTCCTCCCCACCCTGAACTGCCTGGCACCTCTACAGTGCTCCTTAGAAACTGGGTGTCCTCCCAACTCCCACGGAGCCTGAGCTTTCATCTGTTCACCCCTCCAGCCTCACAGGACTCCGTCCTGGCCCCCTCTTATTTCTGTCTTCTTTTTCTTCTTGTTCTCCTGAAAACCTTCCTGCCCTAGAGTCCCTGTCCCATCCCGGTAGCTGGATGGAGGCTTCACCGCCACCACCATCCCCTACAGCAGCTGCTGGGCTGAGTCCTTCCCGTGGTCCCTGTTCCTCTGGCCTACGGTCCTCTTCCCCAGAGAGCCCTGTGGCTTTACTCCATTTGGGGGTCTACTCCAAAGCTGCCTCCCCAGAAGCCTGCCTGATTCTTTAATCTAATTCGATCCCCCACCCTGTTTCATGTTTCTTCTTTATACTCATTGTTACTTGACGTTACACGTGTATGTTCATTTTCTGTCTTCCTTATCTGAAGAATCCCCATCAGGACAGTGTTGAATGTGTCCACTTCTAGGCATTCCTAGAGCCTAGAACAGAGCCAGGCATGTGGGCGCCTGAACGGACGAATGGATTCTCCCATTTAATGGTCACTGCCGTCCTAGGAGGGAGGTTTTGTATCTTTCTTGTTCACACAGGAAACCAAAGCTTCGAGGGCACCAACGATTTTCACAAATGCATGCCCATACTTCAGATGGGCTGTTGGAGGTTCTCGTTGTTTCTTTCCCTGCTTTTTTCATAGTAAAGACTGTACGGTTAAAGCTGGATTGTTAGCCCTGCACTAGATTCCAGGACACATTTGCTAATTCCTCTGCTCCTAGACAGTTGTTGTAATTCACATTGTTCCTCCCACGTCTGAAGGAGCTGCCCCCTCACTTGGATGAATACGCAGGTTTAGGTCTCTTAATCAAGGGCTCTTAATTTTGGGGACTGATTCTCCCCAATGTCTGTCCTTTTCAGAGACTCGCCGTACCCCCGTTCTCCTCAGCACCTCCAAACATCCTCATGCTCAACACATCATATCTGGCTTCCTAACTAGATAGGAAAATTAAAGAATCCAAGTGGATACTGAGGAAGAATGCAAACTTTTAGCTTTTGTCCTTTGGGGCTCTATGCTGACCACCCTGGGCTCTGGGGCCTCCCTGCCTCCAATTCCTGCCTCTGAGCCAAACTCTACAGTAACCGCCCGAGGGATCTTGTTAAAATGAAAACCTGAGCATGTCACTTCCCTGCTTAAAAGTCATCAATGAGCCCACAGTGTTGGTGAGGAGGAGGGGGGACAGGAACTCTCACACGTGGCTCATGGGAGTGTAATCTGGTATATTTTGGCATTATTCATCCTATTCCAAATGCACATTCTATTTGACCAGCCTTTTCTCTTCCTGAAAATTACCCAGCAAATACACTTGCATAAGGGCTACCTCATGTATGTATGAGGTGATTAAATGCAACATGGTTCGATGTGGCACAGGATTGGAAGCAGTGTAAATGTCCATCAACAGGGGACAGGCGAAATAAATTTTAGTGGATCCATAACAGGCATTAAATAAAAAAATGAGTAAGCTCTTTGTGAACTGATGTGGAATTATCTTCGAGGTGCACTAATAAGCCAAAGAGGCAGGCGGTGGATAGAGTGTGTTTATAGCTACCATTCATGTAAAAAATAAAATAAATGCGTGTGCCTCATTTTCTTGTACATGCATAGAATGGCTCTGCAAAGATTCACCAGAAAATTACATTGGTTGCCTTGGGGACACAGGCTGGATGGCTTGGGCACTGGATGAGGAAGGAACTGCCACTAAATACTCATTTGAACTTTCTGAATTTTGAACCTTGAAATGTATAATCTATTTTGAAAAAAAATGACTTAACATTTTCCGAGTGAACGCGTCTAAGATCTCGCAGGATCTATGTAGCAGGTGGCTACCTTTGGAGCTGCAGTTACCAAGGACAGGGAGTGGAAAGCACTTTCTTTTTTAACATTTCTTTAATATTTGAGTTTTTTCTAACAGGTATTACTTTGGAAGCAGGAAAAAAATAATGAAGATATTATGTGTAAGAGAACACAATGACACCTGTGCTTATAGCTACAATCTTCCCCTCCCCAGGAACAAAACAGAGCAAACACGTAAACAAAAGCCCCAACCCCAAGCCATCGGCCCCTCCCGCCCCTATCATTGTCCTTAGGATAAAATCTCAGCGCTGCAGCTGCTTACCCAGCCAGCCAGGCCCCTAACCAATGGCCACTTGGCCTCTCCCCAGGCCTGATTCCTCAGATGGACTTGCTCACAATTCCCCTCGCGCCTCAGGCAGTTTGGCTACCCCCAGCCCTTGCCCGCACCATGCCCTCTGCTTGGAATGCCCTTCTCTGAAATCTCCATCTGCCCAACACCTTCCTATCCTTTGGCGATTGCTGCTACTGCCTCCAAAAACCCTGAAATCCGAATTGCCTGAGCATATGACTGCCCCCGCGCCCACAGTCCTGCGATGGGATTTTTATTTGTGCTGTCTGAGGCCTCATCTCCTTCCTAACCCAGGGAAGGAGAGCGTGCTGAGCACACCCTGCTGGAACCTGGAGCTCTCCCAGCTGTGTGACCCTGAGCAAGTCACTTCACCTCTCTGAGCCTCAGTCTCCTCATGCTGCCTTTTTCAGCCTAGTGGGAATAAGCGGGGAGGGGAGGGGTGCTGCAGCCCATCTTGGGGGTGTGCTGTGTGAGGGAGTGTGTGAGGGGGCCCACAAACAAGAAGCCTCCCTTCCAATGGCCTCTAAGAGTCTATCAGCTCCTTAGCAACAGCCATGTGAACAGAGATTTCCAGCCCACCGTTCTGTCGCAGCCTACACCCCCAAGGACAAATGGGCAGCTGATTCAGATATCTGGGTGCCCAAAGAGCTGACCCTGCTGCTTCTCTGTTAGTCTTACAGGGTCCCCCATCCCATATTTTTCTGGTCCTCTGTCCTTCCCTTTTCTTGCCTGGCTGCCCGAGACTCTGGAGTCCCTTACAGAGCAAGGATGCAAGCCTGGATGTTTGTTGGTCAGATCTGTCCCAAGCCACAAGAGCCCCTCAACGCCCCGCCCCTCAAGTGGCCCAGTTTTGGCCCCGCCCCTTCAGCCCGGCCCCGCCTCTCACCGGTCTTAGGGTCCACCGTGAAGTGGCGCTCGCCGTCCAGCACGCTGTACACCAGCCGGGCGCTGCTGCCGTAAGTGGGGTCATCTGCATCCGAGGCCATCACCTGCATCACAGATGTGCCTGGACCCGGGGGACCAAGCGAGACAGCGGTCATTTGGAGCTGCTGTGTTCATCGGTGCCTCCTTTCTCCGTCCCAGAGAGCTAGGAGATGAGCCCCTCTGGAGATCAACAAAGCCAGCCCCTAACACACCCGATCCCACTCTGAGTCCCAGCTGGCTTCCTGACAGGGGGCCTTGCTGGTGGAATGAGGGTGACCACGGACTCAGCTCTGGTTCAGCTCTCTGTTATGTGGTTCTCAGCTGTCGGACCGCGGCAAGGAAAGGCAGCCTATGGGAATCTCCATTTTCCCTTCAGCAAAATGGGTGAGCTCAGTCCTTGGTCCCCAGGTTAAAAAGCATAGAGCGGCTCAGGGCAGTCTTTCGAAGGTGGTGGCAACAGTCACAGTTGGTTAAGGTCATCACAGAGTTAGAGCCCAGACTGGAAACCAAGCACCTATCTGCCAACCCTCTAGATCCCTCAGACTCTCTCCTGCCCCCACCAGGGCAGTAGAGGACAGTCCAGAGGACGGCCAAGCTCACGGGGCCCAGAGGCTATGTCTCTTGGCCCCTGGCCAGGAGAGCGGCAGGGCCCTGCTCTCCCTGGGGAAGGCAGTGTGCTGTGGGCCCGGGTGCCCTCCTTGCCCCTCCCCCAGGTGCCCAGAGAGCCCCCTCCAGCCACACACACCCTGCTCCTCATGCTCTGCACGTAGGCTGCTAGGGAGAGTATAAATTGGATAAAAGTCCATCAAACAGCGGCAATTAAGTTATTGATTTTCGACGCTGGCTCATTAAACTGGGAGCTTCTCTCGGCCTGTCCTAGAGATGGCTCTAATTTGACATCATGTTCAATTTGACGAAAGCAGGGCTTGGGACGTGAGGCTGGACCCGGCGGAGGAGGGGTTAGATGGAGGGACCTGTAAAGCTGCCTGGTCCGTCTGGACCTTTGCAGAAAGACAGGCGTGAGACGGAAGATCCAGAGGGAGCCTTAGAGGCTCAGGATATGACCCAAAGGCAGGAGACCAGGCTGGGTGCCCTGCTGGGGGCTGAGTGGCGCCTTCTGGGGCTAGGCTGGGCACTCTGGGCCAGTAGAGCGGCATGCTGGGAGACAAGGCCAGTTCGCTGCTGGGCTAATGAGTGAGCCTGAAAGTGCTGTGGCGGCAGTTCTGCTAGCCCAGCGCGCTGCCTGCCTCTCCTGCCTCCAGCCTGGGGCCCTCCATCACTCCAGACAGACACGTGTATTTATTTTTCACTCCTTTGCATTTCTCATTTTCCTCTCTGGGTCCCCCTCCCAGCTGGAGTCTCCCAAGCTGCCCCTGCAATGCGCCTCTCCTTGGATGCTTCAGCTCTGTATCAACCATGTCCAACTTGCATAGGGGAGCCGAGGAAGAGGAGGGAGTGGGCTCCTGATGCTGGTGTCCGGGGGTCTCCAGGGACATGGCCCTGGCTGCGTTCTGCACATAGAAAAAGGGAAAAGAATGGGCATCTGTTGAGCAGCCACAGCACACCCAGCCTCACCAGCCTGGTCGGCTCTTAAACCCAGAGCCTACAATCACCACAGCATCTCAGAGGTCCAGGTTGGGCCTCTGTAGCAGTACAGGTGAAGAATCAGGCAGCACCATCACTGATGGCCTTGGGCATGGCGTGAACACTTTTGTGCCTCAATCTCCTCATTTGTGAAATGCAGATGACAATTGGTACCAAGCTCCCAAGTTAATGGGAGAATTCAAATAGGTTTCTGTGATCAGAACCAAGGACAGCACCAGGCTCCTGTGGGGACTCCAATAGAAGCAGGCGCCCCGCTTCTTGGTTGGGGGGGAGCAGCAGGTTACCTGCAATGGCGTGCGGTGCCTCCCTCAGGTGCACTGAAATGGGCGAAGATACATACAGCCTGGGGCTCATGATGGGTGCTCCATAAATGGTAACAGTTATAACTTTTATGAGAAGCATCCCTGTCACCTGCCTGCCTGTTCCCTCCACCCCATGGGCCAGCCGCAATGCCAGGCTGGGTGACTCCCCAGGGACATGGTAGCTGAGCTTCTCTCTCCCTCCCTCCCTCCCTCTCTCCTCTCTCTCCCCTCTCTCTCTCATTTCTCCCTGGCTGCATCCCAGAGACTCCCATGGGGATGATGGAATCATTTCCTCAATCTGGGATTCTTTATTGCAGCCATTACAGTTAATGCCGACACGTGGGGACCGTGAAGGGTCAGTGATTCACCACTTCTCCCCCAAGCCTCAGAGGAACGGCCTCCTTGGGCCATCCACACACTCCTCCCTCCTTCTCCTCCCGTCAACAGCACCCCAGCATCGGCAGACTAAAGGGTGCCAGGCTTGTGGCCGCTGTAGAGCACCTTCAGGGCACCCCCACCCCTGGGGCAATTCATGAGGTTCAAATGCTCACCTTTTACCATGTACTGTCATGTCCATCTGTCCTTCAGACCTCAAACCAACTCTGTGCATAGACAGAGTGAGGAGCACCCCACTTTCTAGGTTTGCTGACTTCCCTTGTGGCTCAGTTTCAAGCCACCAATGTGGTAAAAACTGGTCTGCAAAATTTCTGAAAATCAATGTGCCTCTCACGAGCTGAAACTCATGGTTATATATTATTTAATAATGATGATAATGAGAGATTATGTTTATTGAATAATTACTCCGTGCTAGCTACAATGATGTATGCCCCTTACATGCATTATCTCATGGAGTTTGCACAATAGAACCTTGCAGGGAGCTCTGCTAAGATTTCCACTTTACAGATGAGGAAGTGGAGGCCGAGTCCATTTCTCATTTATGAGATAGAAACAGTAATACCAAATTCTTGGCCTCATTATGAAAATTTAAGTAGATTTTGAGGTCCAGCACCAAAGGCAGTGCTCGGCCAAGTTCACCTAGCAAGGGCCTGGGTGCAACAAGATTCAAATCCAGGAGGATCTGATGTGCAAACACATGTGTCCTGCCTTATAGGTAGGAGGAGGGAGTTGATGGGAGGATGAGAGAGTGAAGCCTTAGGGAAAGGAGAAGGAAGGGAGAGAGGACAGAGGGCAGGAGTCGGATTCAGATTTCCCCTTGCCAGCTGCTGGGTCAAGCCCGCATTCCAGAACAGGGCTAGAAATGGTTAGAATGGGTGGTTCTCTGTCCATGGTGCTGCCCCACCCCTCTGCTAAGCGCCCCAGCCCCTCTGGAGGGGAAGAAAAGGGCTGCCTCACTGATTCCTGAGTAAACAGGCTTTCAGGGCCCAGGGATTCAAGTGGAATGTTAAATATGGAATAGCTGGTCCTTGGAGGACACAAAAACCAGTGGTTCTCAACCTGGCAGCACATTAGAATCTACTGGGAGCTTTAAAATAAAACTGACGCTGAGCCCCATTTCAGACCAATTAAATAGAACTCTTGGGGTGCAATCCAGCCAAGGGCAGTTTTGCAAGCTTCAGAGTGATCTTAATGTGTCCCCTGCTTTAATAACAGATGCCCCAGACTTAACCTGTCATTGAACTGGTGAGCACACGGAGTCATGAAGGGACTAAATGACTTTCCAAGGTCACATCATTAGTAAGTAGTAGGGGCAAAATAAAACCACCATCTGCTTAGGCAGCTGACACGCTCCTGGACCCCAGAGCCTGTACAGAGACTGACACCAGAGGGAGGCAGCAAGGGGGCCTCGTGTCACAGTCAGAGTGGGAAGTTGGACACTCCTGAAGAGAGAGGCCCCTCACATATCCAAGGAGAATGAGCGGGCCTTGGCGTCAGAGCCCTGGGTTCAGAACTCTGCCATCATTCATCCATCTGGCCTGCTTCTTCACCGGTACTGTCAGAGACCCACTCCGCAGCTCTGAGATGAGGATTAGAGGTGATATATTTAAGAGGCTGCTGCTGGAGCGGGGGTTTAGTGGACACTTGACAGAAGTCCATTCTTTTCCCTGCTTCATGTCCTTGGCGTGCATAGGAACCCTGAGTGCCAGCATTAGAAGGAGGGGTGGTTGTCCATTCCTCATCTCTGGAGTATCTGAGTGGCTCTGCATGGTTTGTCCAGGTGCAGGACTGGAACCTATGTCCTGGCCTTAATTCTTGCTGTCTGGGAGGTGCATTTGGGCTCCAGCTGTCCCCAGTGCCTGCAGGGGGGCTCAGGGGGTGCAGACCTATATTCTCAGTCCATCCCTGGCCGTGCTCTATGGGCAACGGCAGGGAAACTACCCAAGCTGACCTGATCTCAGTTCTCCTATGAAACGGAGATAATAATTTACCCCTGCTGCGTTCTGGGTGCGGGGACCCCTTAACGAGACGGAAGTGATGAAGCATTTTGGAAAAGAACAGAGTCCTCAAATGCGGTGACCAAGTGTCATTATTATGAAGATGTTTGTAATTATTCTTCTGCTTCTTCCCTGCCTCCTTTGCCACCCTGCTGGGCCTGGAGATACCCTCGGCTCACATTTAGTTTCTCAAACATTTATAAAAAATGAGTCCCACCCCCTGCTGTTGCCAGCACTGCACAGAATGCTTTCTATTAAAAATTAAAAACCACTTGTCGCGTCCCTGGGAGTGCTCAGATTACACAGGAAACAAGGCCTCCTCCCTCCCTGTCCCTTCCCCAATTCCCTCTTCGATGATCACTTATCATCGTGGCTTGCTGAGCCTGGTTTTGACCTTGCTTCCAGTCACCGAACCAGGGCAGCCTAACACAGACCAACGGCACACAGGAGACGCAGGGAAGTCTGTGTGTGTGTGTGTGCGTGTGTGTGTGTGCGTGTGTGTGTGTGTGTGTGTGTAGGGGGAGCACCTGTGGGACAGAGGAGAGGACCAAGCCCAGGACAAGCAACAGGGAAAGTGCTACAAAAAAGTGGGTCAGAGATGGAGAAATGAGAGACAGAAAAACCAGAGGCACAGAAACAGTGTGACAGGAAGAGATAGAAACACGGAGGTAAGGAAGTAAACTAGAGTCACAGACACAGGGACAGAGACGCCCTAAGGGTCAGGAAGCAGGAAGAGGGGGGCAAGGAGCAGAAAAGTGGGGTCTGGTCTGAGAGTTCTGGTCTGAACATCCCCGCTCAGTTGCTCCCCTTACGGATCCCACACATGGTCTTGCCCATCCAGGCAACCCTGGGTGTGTGTGGTGTATAGTGCACGTGTGTATGCGTGTGTGCGTGAGCGTGTACTTCTAACACGTTCCCCAGAGACAGAGGACTCTCCTGCCATCCCAAATTGAGGCCCACAGGCTCTTCTGTCCTTTCTACATTCACCAGCTCTAACTCTGCTAGAACATCCAGTGACTTGTTTGAGATAGCAACATTGTAATATCTGCACCTGCATTCTTCTGCCTCTTGCAGAAAGTAAACATTTTTGCCTGTGCCTGGGTTCCACTCTCGCTCTCCACCTCTGCAGCGAGCCCACTTTGCACCAGGCCCTGGAGGGCAGGATGATGGCTTTGCTGTCTCTGCGCCTCAACACTGTGAGCACACAGGGCCCTGCATGGGGATGCTGCTCGTGCTTGTTGAATGATTTCTTAGTAGGAACAACAAAGAGAGATGTGGACAAGCTCCCCTTTGGCCAGATTACCTGGGTTAGGGGGCCAAGTCCCAAATGCCAGGGCCTCCGCTCCTCTCTGCGGCTCCTCCCCACCAGAAACCTCCTGGCCCGTCCCCCCCCGACCTGGATGATGAGAGCTAGTGCCGTTGCTAGGCAAGGAGATATTGCACATATAGATCTTCCTGGACTTTAATTAAAAACATCTTTAGAAGTTGTCTCTGCAGAGACCAACGATTGATTCCTGGCTTGGGCCTGAGGGCTGCTGAGCCACACTCTCTGTGGCTGCAGCGGGGACCATCGGCAGCTCCCAGACTGCTGCTGCCCTCCTCAAATGAGGCCCTTGGGGGAACACAGTGCCTCCTGCTGTCCTGCTTTCCTCTCTGCCACTGTCCCCCAAGCCCTGGGTTTAGGGGTCAGATAACATGTTCTCCCACTTCTATATCCTTTCCTCTTTTGAGCCTCACTTTACTTAGCTGTACAATGGGGATGTTCTCACTTCACTTGAGAGGCCCTGGGGGTGGGGTTGGGGGTGGGACGACATGAAATTAAGGATGTGAAAGCAGTTTTCAAACTGTCAAGTCCTGGGCAAGAGATAGCCTTGCCTGTTTCCTCAAAGAAAGCGATGGGTGGCGAGTCCGGCGGAACCTGGGTTCCGGTTCCAGGATCTGGCTACGGCTCTTGCTATGGAACCTCAGATAAGTCACTCATCTGTCATTGCATTTATTTCCTCATCGGCAAAATGAGGACAGTAATACCTGCCCTGCTTATTCTCCGGGATTGCAAGGATAAAGGGAAATAGCTCTGTGAAAGCAGTGTTGGCTGATAGCTATTATTTAGTGAATATCCCAAGCAGTGCGGCTGTACTACAAAGCAGGCTTTTTGCAGCCATTACAGATGCTGATCACAGAGGAGGCGGAATACACAAGCACGCGGCTGTGCCAGGGCTCTGCCCATTCCCCCACAGTCTGCTGAGTGCCCGTGCTATGGCACCCGGGCCACCACTTCTCCATCCTTGCTCATGGCAGACATCACTAATCCACCGTGGCATTCTTTTTAGCTGAGAGACCTTTGACTCCACAGCCACTACCAATTGATCAAAGTTGGCGCTGGGCATCTACAGCCACTTTGGGGTCGGGGTGGTGTCTTGCTCAGCTGCGCATTCCCACAAAGCTGGTGAAACACCGTGTATACAGCAGGCACTAATAAATGTTTCTATGCTCTGTGGGCCTATAAAAGATGTGGGTCCTATTAAATGTTTGCCAAGGGAGATGACTCATCGCTGTAAGTGCTATCAAGCCAAGTACACTGAAGGCCTTGTATATAACGGGTGCTAATAAACATTTGTGGATTTAATTCAATTATTTATCTTTGCATCTCTTGCAGTGCCCAGAACAAAGTAGTGACTAATACATGTGTACTGAATTGAATTTCTCCTCTCTGCATCCTGTCCAGCGCCAAGTATACTGTCGTGTACACAGCTGGCATCCTTAAGCAGGTGGGATTGAACTGGGCACGGGAACCCTAAGAAATCCCTTTGCTGGTACCGATCGGCTCCTGATGGCCTAGGAAAGGGGTCCAGGTCCCCTACACTAAAAGGTTCCCTGCCCCCCTTTTCTCTCTACCAAGACTCACTCCCCGTTGATTTCATTCAGCCTCCAGCTTTAAATCCTCCCTGTCACTGACCTCCAGGGTCACGTCTCTAGCTCCCTCTCTGCTGATGTGCACACCCCTGGCCTGTGTGTCCCCCAGGCATCTCCACTGGAGTTTCCAGTAAATGTGTCCATCTCAAAACACCCAGGAATGGACTCTATTTTGCAAACTTGATTTCCTTCAGCATTCTCTGCCTCAGCCATAGCAGCCCCTGCACTGGGTCCAGTGTCCTCTGCCTCTCATTCTCCAAATCCAGTTCCTTCCAGGCCCTGTGGGCTCCGCCTTCATCATGCCCCCAGAACCCCATCCTTCCTACCACCTACACAATGCCAGTCAGAATTGCCTCTCGACTTTCGGGATTGCAGTCTATTTTCAACATGGCAGCCAAGCCATTCTTTCAAAATATCAGTTCGATTACGCCACTCTTGGGCTTCCCATCTCCCTCAGCGTATAGCTGAAAACTTTCTGATGGCTACCAAGTCCTGTGCAACTCAACTTCTGATCTCCCTTCTAAGGATCTGGACAAATCCCCCCACACACTCATCCCTCTTCGGCCACACTAACCTCCTTGATTTTGTGCAAACACAACAGAACCTTTGACCCACTATTCCCAGTACGTGAGCATTTTGTTAGCTCAGTGGTTCTCCAAGTATAGTCCCCGAACCTTCAACATCATCTGGGAATTTGTTAACCCTTCTAACAACCCAGACCTACTAAATCAGAAATACTCAAGGGGGAGGTAGGAGCCTGGCGGTGGTGTAGTTCAGCGGAAAAGCACTTACCTAGCATGCGACAAAGCTCTCACTGTGATCTGTAGCACCACAAAGGAACACAGAAACCCTGTTGGGGAGTGGGGTGGCAATCTGTGCTTTAACAAGCTCTCTTGGTAATTTCGGTACACAATAGAATTTAGAAACCACTGTTTCCCGCAGCACTGTGGTTCTCTGCCTTTGATCGAATGTCCTCTTCTAATGAAGACCTTCTCTGAGCCCTCTACCTAAAATAATGCTTCCCCCAAATCGCTGCAGGTTCTCTTCTCTGCGTAGCATTTGTGCTGCTGGGTGTTGTATATTTGCTTGTTTCTCTCCTGTCTTTTCCCTGCTCTGATGTGGAGGTCCGGGAAAAATCCCCAGTGCCTGGGATGATACAGAGCTCGCAGTGGGCATTCGGTAAATATCTGTGGCGTGGAGGAGCCTTCTCGGTGCTTAGAAGGGAACTTGGGACCCAGAGGATCACAGGGACTTGCCCAAGGTCATGTGCGCACCAGGCCTCCCAACTGGCAGCTCAGGACCCGCTTCGCTGCATTAAGCCCAGCGTTGCTGGGCAGCCCCCACTCGGAAGCGTGGCTCATCAGGGCCCCTGGCACACTTCCCTTCCCTTTTAAGCTCTGAGTGGTTTAATTTGTGAGCACTGCTGTCTTTCATGTCCCAAACCGCGTCCTTGCTCCCTCTGATCTCCGAAGCTGCCCAGTCCCCACTGCCACTTGTTGGCCCCGCCCTCCTCTGCCAGGGATCAGGAGGCTCAGTAATTGTGACTGATTTTCAAAGCTGCCTGGAGTCTCGCAAACACTGCGGCGTCGGATTTGTTTCTCCTTCAAAAAGTTGCTCAAATGAAATAAACTAATTTAATTTCTGCCTCTTCTCTCCCCCTCTCTGGTTCCCTGATTTGGCCAAATGGAGTCACCCTGCCTCCTTTTTTCCTGAGTGCAATGAGACAGCTACTGGGAGAGGCAGAGGAGGAGGGCTGGGGCTTCCGTGGTGCTCATGGGCTGGGGGCTGGCTCTGCCCCCTGCACTCTCAGTGACCTTGGATGAGCTACTGTCCTTCTCTTGGACCCAATTTTCCTGTATTACTGAAGCCACTCCAACAGTCTAGTGGCCCAGTGGATGCTAACATCAGTCCTGTGCCTCTAGAGCTGTGAAAGCTCCCTGCTTCCCTCAAGTCCTCCAGATACAGCCTCTGCTTCCTTCTGTAGCATCATTCTGGCCGACTTTCTAGAATGTTCCATGCATAAAAGCTCAGCCAGACTTCTAGTTGGGGAGTGGGGGCCAGGAAGTCAGAGCTGCCTCTGGCTTGCTAGGTGACCCTGGGCTTGTCACCATCTCTCCAAATCTCAGTTTTCCAATTCACAAATTAATTTCTAAATTCTTGCCAGGCTCTGAAATTCCAGTGGTATTTGCCACTGACAATTTCAAATGCATCTCTCGGCCCGTCCCCTCCATGGCAGCTGTTTATTCAATTGTCTTTTTAAAGATCGCTACTCGGTTGCCTAACAAGCACTTCTAACTTAGCATGTCTGAAACCAAACTCCTGCCTCCCTTCAGCTCCCCAATGTGCTCCTTCTATCTCAGTCAATGGAAATTCCATCTATTTCATTGCTCAGGTCAAAATCCCAGCGGGCATCCTCGGGTTTTCTTTCTCTTACACCCCACATCTAATTCATTAGCAGATGCTTTCAGTCCTACTTTTGAAATATATCCACAAGTCAGCCTCAACTTAACACCCCACCCCCGAGGTACCCCCTCTTCCAAGTCACCACTGTTTCTTGCGTTGGTCTTTATCACATCCTCCTCCAAGAGCCACCAGCTCCTGTGCTTGTCCTGCCCTATTCCCCCACCTCTGCCTCTCTAGTCTTCATGGAACAGCTATGAGACCCTCTTAAAACTAAGTCACATCATGCCATTCTTCTGAGCAAGACCGTCCACTGACTTCCCAGTTTGCTCAGCACCAAAGGCAAAGACACAGCTGTGGTCTACAAATATCATGCAGTCACCTTACCACTTCTCCTTGGGAGGAATTAAACCCCAGGGCCTTTGCATGTGCTCTTCTCCTTGCTTAAAATGCTTTTCTTATGGGACCGATAATCTGTTTGCTTGTTTATTGTCTGTCTTCCTTATGGAAAGTGTGCCCTTCATTGACAGCAGGGAGACTTATGTGTCCCTAGTACCCAGCACATAGTAGATACTCAACAAATAACTGTTAAATGAATGAATGAACTCATTTCAATAGACACAGCATGTCACTGGCGCACCACAGGCCATGCAAGCACACATCTGCACACAGGGCAGAATGCTACAAACATCAGGCAACACGTGTACCCTCTGGTTGCACATGGCCCATATTTACACTGTCCCCAGTGCCTCCTCCCTCTTCCTCTCTGGCCTCTCTCCTCTCCTCTGGTGTCTCACTGTACCCTCTCCCAAGAGCCCAAGTATCTCTGCTCTCACGTGCAGCTGCCGAGCAGGAGCTCAGAGAGGCAGCACAAAGCTGTGGCAGCCGAGGCCTGGACACTGCTCCCGGGCAAGCTGGCACACAGAAAACTCAGTCCAACCCAGGGGGCGGAGGGTGGCAGCTCCCGGCGTGTGCCTCTCACTCTGTGGCTCTAATTTCTACCACAGCCTCAGGAGCCCAGGACTAAGTGAGGCTTTGACGGTCAGACACCTGTCTGGGGCTCCCACGGTGGGCGGGAAAGGCTACATTCCTGGCGTCTAGTCCCTGTCCTGTTCTGTGCAAATGTGTTCTTGATTACAGCTGTGTCTGATGTCTTCCTGCAGATGTGGGTTTCGAAGGGGTGGCTTCCTGCTCCACACATGCACGACTGTATGTGTGCAGTTGCAGTGCCCCTGGCTGCCCGCGGTCACGTGGGCAACTGCCTGTGACTGGGATCTTCCTGGTGGGCCATGAGCAGCACCTGCAGAGGCTGCTCAGTGGCTGCACCCAGGCCGAGTGAGGTCCGGCGTGGGAATGTCTGTTTGAGCCTTTTCTTGGGTCCCTGGATGTGGCTGAGACTGCACAGAGCCTTCCTGTGTGAGGGACTTGTCTGGTGTGTGGCCGGGCCCTGGTCTGGTCGTACCTGGAGCTGGGACCCCTCTGGAGTTGAACTGTCCCAAAGGTGCAACAGTAGAGTGTCTGTGTGTATGACCAGGACAGGACGCTGCCTGCCTGTGGGCTGTGTCTAAGGTTCAGGTGTGCACCGTGCACAGCTAAGCTTGTCTGTGGTCGGGGCTCATGTATGTCCAGTTTTGTACTTTGCATTTGATTGTGTACGTGGCCATGTCTAAGTGTGACATTCACAGGCAGGACCATGTCCCTGGGGGGCTGTGCATGGATGGCGCTGAAGTCAGGTGTATGGCCTTGTCCTGTTGTGCATCTGGACCTGTGTCCAGGACGCCTGCCGTGGGGCTCAGCTGGGCTCACATGTGTACCTAGCATCCTGGGGCAGCAGTTCCTGCCTCTCCTGCTCTGCTGAGCAGGCTGCACTGGGGACCTGGTGTCTCTCTCTAGTGGGACGAGCCACCCTGGCCTCACCCCCACCCCGATCCCACAGTGCCTGCAGCCCACCTGTGGGAGAGAGCTCAGCCACGCTGCCAATGTAGGGACCATGCAGGAAACGCGGCTCACTGTCGTTGATGTCCTGCACCTTGATGATGAATTCCGACTCGGGCTCCAGCAGGCGGTTGGTGGCACGGTCCCGAGCCTGGGCCCGCAACGTGTAGAAGGTTTTCTGCTCACGATCCAGACGTTCCATGGCGTGGATGTCACCCGTCAGCTCGTCTATCAGGAAGATGGTCCCGGCGCCCTCGCCTGAGATGGTGTACTTGATGGTTCCATCACCCTCATCTGAGTCCGAGTGGATCTGGGAAGGGAGGGAGGAAGGCAAGGTGGAGGCCGGGTAGGACACTCCCCTCTGCCATGCCACTTGAGTCCCACTGGGGGTCTGCTGCTAAGCACATCTGTCCTTCGAAGCACACTGGCGCCTGCACTAAAGACAAGGAGCCAGAGGACACGCTCACACCACTCTGAGCCTTGCTGCTCAGCCCGGGGTGTCTCACCCATGCTCTGTGGCTCACTCTGCTCCAGCCTTCCTGTAATCCCCCCTTCCTGTCCTGTAATCCACCCTCCTCTTGGCCTCCGGAGCTATCAGAGAAACATCTGCATGAGTCCTCCCTGTTTACCGTCCCCCCATTGCTCACCATTACCTTATAAAGAAGACCACAGGCCCTTCCTTACCCCTCTGCCTTGTAGCAGGCAGAACCTTCTGGCTCTTACTTTGAGCCTGGTCCTTATTTCTCTTCCCACTGAAAGTTCACTCACTGCAGGCTCAGCCACCTCTTCTAGAAAAACTTTCTGGACTCCTCTCTGTTCCCCTCCAAGATCGCTTAGTATGAGCCATCATTCTCATGTTCCATCTTGTAGGGTCACTGTACCCACAGCTTGAAAGCTTTAGCGTGCATGCAGATCACATGGGCGTCTTGTTAAAAGGCGGCTTCAGACCCAGGAGTTCTGGGTGGGGCCTGTGAGTTTGCTTTTCTAGTGAGCTGCCGAGCTGCTGGTCCCTGCCCTCGCTCAGGTCCATCTCCTGCAGGCTCGGAGGCCAGGAGATTAGAGGGGCACCTTGAGCATCTCAGTATATAGAGGGTGGGGGCTCATTGCTCAGTGCCCAGCAGGGATAGAGGGTGAAAGAGCCCGGAGAGCAGGCATGGGATGGGCAGGCCCCTCCCACACACCAAATTGCACTATAAGGACGCTTATCCAGGTCTGACCTCTAAAAACAAACCCCACTAGAGTAGGTTTTGCTACTCTGTTGTTCAGATTTTCTCTTCTTCCATTTTCTTGTTGAGGATCAGAGAAGTAGAGTGATTTGCTCAGGTTCTACCCTGTCACCCCAAGCCTCTGCAGGACTCACAGGAAAGGAGGAGCCCCCCAGCCTGGCTGAGCCTGGGCTTCAGCATCAGCCCCCTGTGAGTTCATGCACGAGTCCCGGCACCTCTCTAGGCCACTGCTTCATCCGTAACAGGGCCATCAGAGCAGTGTGCACTTCTGGGGGAGCTGAGAGGTTCTCTGAGTTGAGAATAGTTAACAGCCAGCACGGTGGGTGATGCCCATGGAGCCGCACTACAGCAGGACCCTACTGGGCCAGCAGGGGTACCACGGTTGCTGGACCACAAAGTTCAAGGGACTAAGAATTGGGCAGGGAGTGGAGAGGGACTATTTACTGTCAGCACGGAGGTTTTGCAGTATTTTAATAACCGGTACAACTATACCTGTTTGTACTAGCTGGAAATCAGCTCTGCCTGAGACATAATAAGTGTCCAATAAACAGTAGCTATAGTTATTACTATATTAGTACTAAATGTTCACTATATATAACTGGAATTTCTCTCATTGCAGTACTGCTAGGCTCCAGACCCCAGACTGTTTGTGCACCACTGAGGTCTCTTGGGGAGGAACCAGTAAGTCTGTTTTCCTGCAAACAGAAACACCTAAGACTTTACCCTCCAATGCCCGAACCTCCAAGGCAGCGCTGAGCACAGGAAAATCCATCTGGATGAAGCCAGAGACTTCGGGGAGGTCCCTGCTCTCCTTAGGCTTCTGTGGAAATGGGGTATGAGGAAGAGAATCCCCAAAGCTTTTCTTGGGCCAGGATGCCGTGAACCCCAGCTCCCTCAGCAGGGGACAGGTGCCAGTGAATCCATCAGGAGGAGGGAGGAGAGCCCAACTCTGCCACGAAGGAGGAGCAGGGTGTAAATTCTGCGGGTAGAACTTTGTGTCTGAAAGGTGGATTATAGAAGTGCCATTTGGAAGATTGAATGGCCCATAAACATTTTCATATTTCATTAGCCGATTAATGGGCATCTCTCTCTTTTTGGCGAGTCTGCTGATTCTCAGCAGAAATTGCGGGGAGTAAATGGAGGCATCTGGTGGAACCTTTCCGGGTCCCTGTCCTGTTATAGATTGTCCCAATTAATGCCCGTCCTGGGCTCCACTGAGAAGCCTTCTTCCTGTCCAGTTACTGTTAATAGATTTCTCATAAGTGGCTGGATTGTAAAAACCTCATAACTCAGTTTAATGCCCCCAATAAAATTATCTCAGGACATCAGCCCTGAATCATTGGCAGTGCAGGGATGAGGAGACCTGTCTCTCCTGTTGGCTGTTTACGCTCTTCTTCCCGGGGGAAGTGGGGTGGATTTGTTCCCTCTTGGGGTGCCTGCTCCCCCTTTGCAATCAGACCTGTGATCTGCTTATTTAATCGGCAAATATTTCTGAGCAGGAAGAGATGTCATTTAGGAGGAAGTTTAACAGAAACAATGGTCTCTGTCACTGTCTTAAGAAACATTGCTATTTTCCCATTTCTAAGATGAGTCCACGGAGGCACAGGCAGGGGAAGTCGTTTGCTCTGTGTGAAGCCAAGTTCCAGACAGACTCCACCGCTTCCTCATGCTACGGCCATGGGCTTGGAATTTTAGCCTTCTGAGCCCTCTTCCCACGTGAGAGCATCTGGAGCCCTACCTGGCGGAGTTGTGGTACGGGGTAAATGAAGCACGTGCACAGTGACCCAGGCACTGTGTCAGTGGCTGCTCCCTTCTCTGTCTCCTGAGTCGCCATGACGTCCCTTCAGCCCTTGACATTTTAGCTCAGACCTCGGACAGGGACCACTTATCAGCGAGGAGCGGGGAGGGGGAAGTGGAAGCCGGCGGTGATGTCACCGATGTTCTTCTGTGAAGCATGACACGGAGCAAGCACTGGAGCCCGTCAGCTGCTCTCTGGGGACTTCAGAGCCAGACAGGGCCTGGGCAGGAGCTAAGAGCTCACAGCTGTGGATTTGCTCTTGGCTGTGACTCTGGCATGGAGAGGGAACATCTCTGGCTCTGCCCTGAGACTCTCAGCTGTGAGCAAAGGCTGTGGGGTGCCGGCCTGGACCTCTCATTCATCGAACACCTACTATGTGCCAGATGTGTTTGAGGTTGTGTGCAGAAATGTAACTTGACCGTGGAGTGTGTGCACACGAATCCCCATTTACCAGACGGAGAGACTGAGATGGGCAGGGTCTGTTTGACTTCAAAGCACAGCGACCTCTTTTGGTCTGCTTACTGCATTTCCAGCAGCCAGGGAGGCCCTGGGCTGCAGGGCTAGGAGAGGACAGGCCCCATCCCAGCCTTTTCCTGAACCCAACAGGTCACACTGATTGGTGGCCTCTTCTCTTGGAGCCTCCGTTTCATCACTTGGAAAGGGGCCTTCAGTCACACACAGGACGGTATTTGGCTTTGAGGTCAGAAGCAGCTGAGTGCTGGCTCCAGCTTTGCCACGGAGCTGTTGCATGGCCTTGGGCAAGTGACCACCCTTTTCTGAGCCTCTATTTTCTCATCTGTAAACAGGGCTGATATTGCTTCCCCACAGATTCTGAGAGCCATAGGTAATACGTGGAAGTGTCTGGCACACATAATAGGTGCCCAGTGTAGATCTGCACCACCATTTCCCCTCCCATCTCAGAAGGCACTGCAGGACCACCTAGTTCACCCTCCCCATCTCTGACACAGGACCATGGACCCAATTCCTGACACACCGGAGCCCCAGGGGCCTTCAGCCAACACTCTCTTGTCCCTGAGACTCAGCTTGCTCCCTCCTCCAGGCAGCCTTCTCAGATGCCTCCCTTTGGTGAGAGACCTCATCCTTCCCTGTGCTATCCTGCACACCCTCCTCTCTGCTCCACACTCCCATGCGACACCTCAGTGGTGCATACCTGCGCTGCCAGCTGCCTTGGGTCTCAGGGCAGAGGCTGAGCTCCACTCATCTGCCTGAGCTTTGCATTCCTGGCACACACTGGGCGCCCTGGCAGTGGGCAGCGGGTGAGCTGCGCGTGTGTGCACACAGGAGAGCATGAGGTTGTGAGCTCCTTGAGCCTGGAGCGAACGGCTGTTTATTTCCATATCTCCAGCACCCAGCTCAGGGCTCAGCACCAAACACATTAAATGCATGAATGATGGCGTGTACAGCTGTCTTCCGGGATTTATGAGGACACAGCCACTCTGTTCATTCCAAGGTACACACAAGCTGCACCGTGGAGCACAGGGCCTGGGCGCTAGAATGTCCTGGGCACAGTTCTAGACCCTTCACCCTCCACGGATGCCTCATAACAATCCTGTGAATCAAAGAGTGTTCTCTCCCAGTGACACAGACCGGCAAACTGAGACCCAGAGACGGTCTCAATCCTACCTAATACCACACTGCTAACAAAGGGTGGCCTCAAGGCTGTTCTGATACTTCATCCAGGATTCTTCCTACTACACCAGGCGAGGCGGCCCCAGAGGAGAAATCCCCCGAGCCCCAGCCCTTGGTCATAAACAACATGGAAAACACGCGAGCGATGGTTTCTCATCCCAGGGGGCTGAAAAATGGGATTTACGAGGCCATTAATTACTTCCTCCTAATTAAATCAAAATTAAATGCGAGCAGAGGTACGTTTTCCTTATTAAAGACAATTAAACGGACAGTGCAGCTACGCAAATAAAACTAGTCCAGGGTTTAAACAGAAAGCAAATCAAATAAAAAGCCTCCCCCGGAACACGAGGGGTCCGCTCACGCCAGTGCGCCTCGTAAACCAAGAGTTCATCAATTTTCTTTAAATATTAGCAACTTAATTAAATCTGCTCTCCTCCCCACTTTAATCCTGCCGTATATCTAAAATAGATCTCACCGCCCACAGGAGTTGGTCATAAGTGCTGACCCCATAATTCTATCTTTTTTAAAAAAATTCAAAATCCTACAAAATCCACATCCAGCTGACAGCGGCCTCGGGGGAAATTACGGTTGGGAAAAAGGATTAGACAACGTGGTACCCAGATTTTATGGAAATGTGGGGAGGCTGCTTTGAGGGTGGTAGAGGAGCGGGGAGCCGGGCGGTGTGGATAGGGGGCCTCGGTGACCACCGCAGGGCTGGGGCTCCTGTGGGCGCTGACGGAGCCTGGCGGCGGGTGAGTGACGGAGGAGGCAGTTGTAAAATAGGTTACTGTTGGGCGCCGGGGGTTCACGATGCCAGCGCTGTTGCTAAGCTACCTTTGGAATTCGACAAGGATGGATGGATGCTCAGAGCGGCTCCCTGGGGGAGGGGGACCAGGAAGCAGTGAATTCACTGCAACCGTGGAGGAGTCCTTTCGCTTTGAGGCGCCAGGCAGAATGGTGTGAGCGTGCATGTGCGTGTGTGTGCACGGTGTGTGTGTGCACACCAGCTGCACACACAGCCTGGCTCAGCTGCAAAGGGGACAGGTGCTTCTTAAGAGCTCAAGCTCACAGTCCCAGAATGGGGAGAAGCCTAGTGACAGCCTCTCCCTAATCAGTGGCCAGAAACTCGGATGTCCATTGCTAAGAAGACTTTGGGGATTCAGGGCAGGGGTTTGCAGAATCCATGTGGGTGCATCCGGGGTGCAAATGGGAACAAGAGGTACAGCAACAAAATCCAGCACTCGCCAAGCCCGAGTCAGGACCCTGGCGCAGGTCTAGGTCCTTGACTGACACCAGCTCCTGGATTCCTCGCTGCCACAGCCTCTGAGGAAGTCCTGGTACAGCCTCATTCAACAGAAAAGGAAACTGAGGCACAGGGAGGCTAATCACTGGGGCCGAGGACAGGGAGATCAGAAGGACGGAGAGAGAGAAAGAGATGGATTGGAGCCCAGGCTCTTCTCCTTCTCCTGCTCCTTCTCTCTGTCTCTCGGTCTCCGTGTCCTTGGTTCCGAATCCAGGGCCTTTGCACTAAGCTACATCTCCAATCCCTCTCACTTACTTACTTGCTTTGGAGACAAGTTCTCACTAAGTCATTCTATGGCCTAGGCTGAGCTCCAATTTGTAATCTTCTTGCCTCAGCCTTCCAAAGTGCTGGGATCCCAGGCCTGTGCCCCCACGCTGAGCAGGACAGAGCTGTTAGGTGGCCTGATTTTTTGGTTGACTCTGTCACCCTGTTGCTGGGCAGCTTCGGCATGCTGTTCTCCACTTTGGCCTGTTCCTTCTCCTCATGAAGGACTTCCTGGGGTGCCCCACTGTCCATGGACTGTACTTCAAGGGCACGGCTCGGCACGTGCCTTTGAGACAATAAAGTCTCAGTGGATAAAGGTGCAGGTGGTGATCAGTGGCTTTCTCTCTTCTCTTTGGGACTTGGGGCCCCATCCGGGGTTGCAGAACCCTAGCTGCTGCCACTAACTACAGGGCTGAGCGTTAGTGTGATGCTCAGCAGACTGCAGAGTCCTTCCTGCTCTCTCCGGGGCCTTCCTGGACCCCTGGCCTCTGCGCCAGCATGGAGGCCTCTGTCTGGCCTGCACAGTCGGGCCAGGGCTTGCCTTTCCCACCTGGGGACTTGGAAACTCCAGCTCACACAGCCTCGCGAGCTGCTAAGCCATTGGCCACTCCATGACTTTGGCCTCTCTGACCTCGGTTTGCTTGCTACGAAATGGAACAATGATTCCTATCCTGCCGTTTCTGGATTAAGAGCCTCACCCGGAAATAACAAAAACTAACCACGAACAAACAAGCCACAGGCCAAACACTTTGTGTGCTCAGGCTTCTTTTTAATCCTCAACCACCTTAGGAAGCGGGGCTCTCAGCGTTCCAGCTTCGCAGATGGAGATCAAGTCTAGGGAGGTGACTTGCTCAAGGTCACCTGGGGACCAGGTTGGCAGAACAAGGCCTTGGACTTGGCTGTGTCTGCCTCCAAGCCTTCAGCGTCGGCTACTTCATCCTCAGTTACCTGTCCAGCTCGGGCCAGCAAAGGCCCCTCCTGTCCCACATGGCCCCTCCCCGGCCTGGGGGAGTCCCGGTCCTGGCTCTGCCTCTGGGCTGCTGCATGACTTCCAGAGAGGCCGTGTGCCTGGCCGGCGCTGTTACCTGGCTCAGTAGAGAGGACCGACTTCAACCTCATGTAACTGAGAGAAAGAAGTCGAGGCCCAGGGATTACTGCCTCCGCGTCAGAGCAAAGCCGAGTTTCCTACGTGCAGACCCAGAGGTTTCACTTCCTGCCTGTCCTTGTCAAAGATCCTGATCCTGGCCTCAGAGCTGCTCAATGCTCAGACATTTCTGCCCATCAGAAGCCCCAAAAAGCTTCCCATTACCAATCAAAACCTCCTGGAAAGCTGATAGGCCTTCGCAAAAGCCAGAGAATGCTCCCTGGGCACCACTGTGCTTTTATCCTCCAATCACCCTCCACTACAACACATCACAAGTGCTGACCAACATCTGAATAAGCCAAGCTTCTTCAGGCCTCTGAAGTCTGCATAATCTTCCATATCACTTGATGAACTTCTACTCTTACATCAAAACCCCGTTGGGGTGTTTTTTCCTCTATCAAGCCAGCCAATGGGTAGCATTTAGTGAGTGTCTACTTAGTGCCAGGCGTAGTTTGTGAGTTTTTTATACATCAGGATGTCTGTTATTCTGTGGAGCCCCAGATGGCAGCGGCCAGATCTTACTTACATTTGCGTTCCCAATATCACACCAGGGACAGGAACTGAATGGATGAATAAAAGTCCTTTCCAGTTCCTTTTATCCCAGGGCACAGATCTTTAGCCGGATGAGCCAGCATCTCCTTGGCAAGCCTGAGAAGGTGGCTGTCATCCTTTCAGTGAACAGAGAGTGAGCCATGTTTGGCTGGGTGCTGGGATTTAATGACAAGCACAGCAAACACCGGTCTGAGAGGAAAGACGCATGTCAACTGCACAATCGAGCAAACACAGGTGTAATTCAGGTGTCACAAGGGAGGCTACCAGGACCTCGGGGTCGTGCTTCCGGGGGATCTGGCTGTCCTAGTGTGAGTGGTCAGGGAGGGCTTCTCGGGGAAGTGGTCTCTGAGCTGAGACTCACAGCGTAAGTCAGGTAACTTACTGGTGGAGGGAGTGGCAAAGGGGAGGTAAACGGAGGCACAGGGGCAGTGGACGGAAGGAATGGGCACTCAGGTGGGCACGCGGCGGAAACTCACAGACAGTACGGGGCAGGGCAGGCTGCAGCCGCAGCGTCTTCCTGCTCACCGCATGGAGTGTGGGCGTGGCCCCAGCTGCACCCGAGCTGCATTTTAGGCAGAGTGGCCGGAAATGTGTGTGCTGAGATCAGGTCTGCAGCTAGGCCCTCCGTGCATGTAGCTACCCGCTAGCTCCCCCTTCTGTGGGATGGAGAAGGAGGAGGTCTGGCAGGATGTGGGGCAGCAGGGTGTGGGGGTGGAAACAGCTGCCCGACCTCGGCCAGGGCACAGCTGGGAGGCGGCACAGGGACGGGGAAGCGAGCCAAGTCTTGCACATGTGTCAGTGCGCCCCTCAGCCCGAGCTGGGCGGCGCTGGGCCCCTCTTTACCTTGCCCACGTACAGGGGCTCGGTGCCCGTGTACTCCTCCACCACGAAGAACTGGTTCCACACCCAGCCGCGCTTCACGCGGCCCGCGCCAGGCGCGCTGTCCGGCCGAGCCCCGGGTGCCGCCGACGACAAGGGCGCGGGCGTCCCCGAGACCCACATGCGCCCGGGCAGCGGCGGCGGGGGCGGCAGCAGCAGCAGCAGCAGCAGCAGCAGCAGCAACGCAGGCGACAGCGCGGCTCCCGCCCGGAGCGCCCTTCCGTCGGGCCGCGGCCTCATGCTTGGCCGGAGCTGCGCCGCGCCGGGGGGCACGGACCGGAGGCACCAGGGCGCCGCGGATCGGTCGCACGTCGGGGCGGCGCCGCGTCACATGGTGGCCCGTGCGCGGCCGCCAGGACGACGCCCCCGGTGGGGCCCCTGGACGGGCCCGCGGCTCTGCACGCTGCCCAGCCGCCCGGGCGCCGGGCTGGAGGGGGAGGGGGCGCGGCCGCAGCGGGGCATGGACAGCCGCGGGGTCCCGGCCCGCGCCCCCCTCGCCGCGCCCCCCCTAGCGGATCACCAGGCAGCGCCGCCGCAGCTCCCCAGGGGTCCGTGCGCCATGGTCTCTGCGCAAACTCGAGGCAGGCTGGGGACTGGCGGCTCCTTCAGTCTTGAGGGCTAGGGGTCCTCAGGATCCATCAGGGCCTGCGGGAGGAAGAAGACAACATCTAGGGAGTTCTGCAGGGAGAGGGCAAGCTGAGTCCGCCTTTTGTCCTGTAGGCACTAATTAGGCACCTACTGTGTGCCTGGTCCTGTGCAGGATGGAACAGACGCCGCAGGGAGCCCTGCTTTCTCGGAGCCTTCTCCTGCACACCCCAGCCTCGGAGCCTTGCTGTCATTTCTTTCCCGGGGCCCACCCCTGCCCCTCTGCTTCCCCAAGCTGTGTTGCTGTGTTCTGGCCTCCAATCTCCCAGCCCGCTCTTCCCAGTCACTGCTCAGGGGTCCCTCATCAGCCACCAAGCCCACCGGACCAGCGACCTCAGGAGCTGCCTTTTCATCCTGGCTGGCACTTCTGGCTCAGAAATCCCCCACCCTGGCAGCTTCTAGAAAGGGTCTTGAAGAGCCCCTGAGACCCAGGTCCTCTGCAGAGAACATCTCCCCTCTGCCACTCCACCTCCTGCCCTCAGCAGCAGCACAGATGGGGCCTGCCCGCCACCTCCTCTCTACACTGCCTTTCTGGGCAGCAGCACCGGGGTCCCAGAGGGCCTTGCTTGGAGGAGGCTGTGTGACAGTGGCAGAGTCACAACTCCTCTGAGCTTGCCTTCAGTATCTCCATGTTTCCCATGGACACCTCTTGTCGGGGACCAGTGCTGTGTCCAGGGATCCGTCCATCTCCCCTCCCCCAGCCTCAGCAGCTGCTGCTTTTAGCAAGAAAGGATCGGAGGGCTCACGCCTACTCAAGCCCTAATGATGAATAATGGCTTAAATGTGGGTGTTTACAGGGGACAGCCATGCCGCTGGCCTCGCCGTCACGCAGTCCTGGGGAGAAGAGGAAGAGTGCAGGTGAGGGGCTCAGCCCCCTCTCTTCCTCCCCTTGCCCAGTGCCCAACTGGCTTGGCTCAGTTGAACAACTCTGTTCCAGGCACCAGCTTTGGCCTGGATGCTGGGAGGGAAGGTAAATGAGCCCGTGTTCAGTGGGGCAGAAGACCCCAGGCGGTGTGTGATCTGCTCTTAGGGAGTGTGAGTAGCACCTGAGCTGCTGGAGCTCTGAGAGGGAGCAGTACATGGGTCTGGAGAGAATCCGGGGCTCCCTGGAGGAGGGAGAGAGGGGTGGGCGTTCTGAGATAGGAGGAGAGGTGGATGGGAGTTGCTGGCTGGGTTAGGGACCTAAGGTGGGAGCATGGATGTGTGGCTGGGCAGAGCGTGGGGAGGACTGATCTGTCCTGGCCAGGTCATCTAAGGACACAGGAAGTGGCCTGGATCTCTAAGGGGGAGCCATGCAGACTGTCCCTTCTGACCCAGCTCCATGGCGGGCAGTTCTCAAAACTGAAATTCTGAAGGTTGGTACTTTATACCCATTTTGCAGATAGCTGACTCCTCTGTTTTTATACAGTTCTTTATGGATGGGGTCTTGGGGTAGGCGGTGTCTGTTTGAAGGTGAAGGTGATAGAAAGGGGTTGTGAAACTGCATTTCTGGCTAACAGCCACGTGGAAAGCATCCACTCCACAGGGAAGGATGGAGGTGGTAGGCCCTGAGCAAACTGTCGCCTCCGCCCTTCTGGGCCCCACTCTGTCCTGCTGGGTTCAGGAGGCCTGGTAACCCTACGGTGAGTGCCCCATCCTGTGGTCTGGGTGTTCCTTCTCCCTGAAGGCCCCGCTCTTCGATGCTGCAGTCCTCCAGCATGCCGCTGCCTCTGTGGGCTCTGCGTCCCCACATGATGGGCTGGGCTGGTCCTAATGAGGCTGGAGTTACTGCAGAGGAGGCCGCTCCAAGCCTTCATTTCCTGGAGCTTACGACTTCCCTGCATGCGTGCACCCGAGAACAGCTCCCCTGGCTCTACCAGCCTGTTCCAGGGCTGGTGCAGCCCGCAGGGATGCAGAGAGGAGGGCTGGAGGGGGGATTTACAGGGAGGTGGCGCGCCTCTGAGGAGACGGGCCAAGGGCCCCCGGTCCCCTGGCGCCTGATGTTACTCTGCCGCCTCTCTCCCTCCTGTGTTTCTTTGTTTATAAAGCCTTTCACAGGGGAAGGGGGCCGAGTGGGATTCAATCTCTCATTCACTCATCAGATGATGAAACCAAGCAAGGAGACAGCAATGCGCTTCATTCATTCATCCACTCCCCATATTTCAACATCATTTCTCTGTGAAAGACAGCAAGATGAAATTTAGGAGGCAGGTGCGTTTTTCTGGTTGTTCACTTGCTCTCCACAAATATTTACCAGCAGTTCCCAGATGCCAGCCCTCGTGCTGGGCGCTGGGGATGTAGCAATGAACAAAGAAGAGTCGGGCCTGGTGGAATTGTCCTGGTGGGAGAGACGGATGATAAAGGGTGAATCTACAATATGGCTTCGAGGGGTGCTGAGCAGTAAGAAATGAGGCGGGAAAGAGGGGAAGGGAGTGACAGGAGAAAGAGATGGAGTATGTGACCATGGAGAGGGGCGGCAGCGAGTTGGCATCTGACTGAGTCTGGAAGGATGAAGAGGATCCGGGCATGTAACAGTTCCACAGGAACAGCATGTGCAAAGGTCCAGAGGTGAAGCACATGGAGGCGTAAAGGATGTTAAGGCACAGGGCAGCCTGGATAAGAGTTTGGGATGTCTGGAGACGCACACTTCGTGGAGGCCGCCTGAGGCAGAGGCTGAAGTTAAATTCACCCTTCAGAGAGGCGACTCCATTCTGAGAGTATTGCCCATAATTGCGTACAACGCCTAAGACCTTGAACCCTGGACCCCCAGCGAGGGTCACTTTGCCAGGGAGGACAAGGCTGCCCTCGGTGCAGGGCATAAGCTGCTCCCTGCCTGAGGGTGGCCCAGCCATGCGGCTTCACCTCTCCTCCCACCTGGGCCTTTATACCTCAGCTGCCAGGTCCTCCCTCCGGCGGCTGGCCTGGCCGCCTGCCAGCTCCTGGCCACTCCGCACAGGCTGCCAAATGCCGCAGATGCCCAGCCTCTCCTCTCCCCTCCCTCCTCTCCTGTTACAGTCTCTGTTCCTGGCGGGCCCGTCCTGGATTCAGTCTGTACAGCGAGGGAGGCCCGGGGAGGCCCGGGGCTGTGTCCAGCCCTCCAGGGACTCTGTGAGATGCTGGACATGTCCGTGGCCTTCCGGGGCTGCAGGTCTCCTCCTACCGCACAGAGCGGTTGGCTCCCAATGGGAGCCTGGTTCAGTCAGGGCTGGCCCTGCCCTATCCGCCCCGCAGCCTCCCTCCCCTCCTGCGGCTTCCAGGTGCAGCGAGCAGTGTCTGCAGTCACGTGTGTCGGCCAGCGAGTGCTTTTCTGCACATCCATTCACTCTGTGAGTCCCTACTCTGTGTTGTTCTGGGCTCAGGGAAAACAAACAGGTGGGCATCTCACCCTTGCAAGTTAGGGGACACAGATAGTGAGCAAACACATGTCCGCAGTGGCTGGCACACGCCCTGGGCCTTCTGAAACTCATGCTGCAAGTTGACGGTCACTGTAGAGGTGTTGGGAGTTGGGACCCGGGAGGCAAGTGGGTCACAAAAGGAATGAATGCGGTTCTCCAGGGGCCACCTCAGCAGCACGAGAGACCCGTCTGCTTTGCTACGTCCCTTTTGCACCCACTTGGTTTCCCTGCCCCTTCTGCTATGCTGTGATGCCTTCACCAGAGGCTGTTGCTGTGTCTTTGGGCTTCCTCTAGCTTCTAGGACCGCAGACCAAAATAAACTTTTCTTTATAAACTACTCAGTCTCAGGTATTCGGTTACAGCACAAGAAAACCAACTAAGATGATGTTATAGAGACAAAAACTAAGGTAACTTAGGGGGTGGTGGAATTTTGTAATCTATGTATTTATCTGTGATTATAAATGATTATTTATACAGGGTGCTTTTGGTATTAAGATAACATAAACAGAGGCCTGAAATGAGGGAGGGAGGGGAAGATATACCAAAAAAAAGTAAGACAAGAGCATTCAAGGGTAATGGAATAGCAAGTGCAAAGGCCCTGAGGTCAAAGCATATTTGGGGTGAAGGGTTCCAGCATTGCTGAAGTGGGCAGCAGGAAATGAAGTTCAGAGAGATATGGAGGTAGGGTCCAGTCTTTAGGGTCTTTTGAGTTTTTGCCCCGAAATGAGAGAAGACTCTGAGGAGAGTATGAGAAGAAGACAGATGGGAGCTGATTTACATTTCAGAGGTCTCCAAGCAGCAAGCACAGCCAAGGAAGAGATCAGGCACTGACCTGGGAGGGGGTAAGGAAAAAAAGGGAAGAGCAGAGAAGCCCAAGGAAGTGGCTTCCAGCAGGGCGCCTCCTGGTGGCTGGAGGACCCACTGCCCCAAGCCTGCTCTCCCGCTTTGGGTTACTACGATTATGTCCCCTCCCCCTGCGCCTCCGGTTTGCATGATAAATTCCTTGGTCATCCTCCTGATGCGCCACTCTCAACTGGCCATTGGAGTTAATGACACAGAGGTCATTAGTGACCTTGACAGAGGCAGTAGCAGTGCACAGGCTTGACTGGAGCAGGCTGGAGAGCTGGGGAGAGGAGGCGCGGTGTGTGTGGGTGGCAACGGCCCCTCTCGGGATCTGCAGAGCTCTGCTTGCCTGCTCCCTGCCCCCCAGTGGGGGACGGCTCAAGACAAGGCTCAGGACATGAGTCAGGTCCAAGAATGCCACCAGCGCAGCCACACCCAGCTTTCCTCGTGGGGCCCCAGCCACTCACCCACCAGGGCCTACACTGGGACAGAGCCCGTCTTCCAGGGACCACAGTGGCTCGGGTCCAAACAGGATGAGGGAGGCTCTGCCCAGCCGGAGCTCCTGCCGGGAGCCGTGAGTTTTCCCCTGATACAGGAAGGACAGCCCCTGGCTGCAAGGTGTGCCCACCTCCTCCAGGTCCTCCAGGTGCCTCGGGGTGAGACGCCCTACAGCCCACGGCTTCTGCAGACCCTCAAACACCTGCCAGGCTTCTGGGTTCCATCAAGGCCGTCACTCTGCTCACACAGAGTAGGCAGGGCCAGTGGGGACAGATCTAGCAACCTGAGACAGGACAGACCCCAGCCACAGGGACGCCCACAGCAGGGCCTCGGTGACCCTGTGAGGCAGGGTTAGAGCACAGGCAGCCCCGGAGGCTCCCTCCCTGTGGCAGGACAGGTGACGGGGTGGCAGCCCCCAGCAGGCTGGCGAGGGGCTCTGCACCAACCCTGATGATGTGCTGCTGCCAGGGCAGTAGAGCTCTATGGGGAGCAGGGACCGTCAGCCCTGGCCGCAGCCACACTGAGCCCCTCTCTCAAGGCATCGGTGTCTAAGGAGGAAATTCATTCACTCATTCATCCCACCAACCCTGTGGAACTTCCCCTAATAAGCCAGACAAGCTATCGGGTATGCTTGAAATGCTGGAGACACAATGACAATCTCTCCTCAAGGAGCTCACCATCTAGAGACAGGCAGCCCCTCACGTATTCCACGCACTCTTTCATCTGTCCAATGACGTTTACTGGCCGCCTACTGGAGCCCCTGTGAATTAAGTACACTCACCCAGCGAAGAGTAGAAGAGACCACTATTCAAAAACAAACAAACAAACACCAAAAATACCAAAACAAAACCAAAAATCAACAAAATAAAGCATGCAAAATGGACAGCACACAAAGCTACAACTAGATGGCAAACCACGCAGGGCTGCCTGGAGGAGGGGCCTGAAGCTGATTTTGGAAAGATGGGGAGGATTTTGTAGGAAGAAGAGGCAGGAAATGACCGCAGGAAAAAGCCCCCGCAGAGCAGCCCTCAGCCAGCAGCAGGGACGGTGGACAGAAGCATCGGGCCGGGTTTATGGGGTGGGACGAGAGCGATGGTGGCTGCAGACAGCCAATTCCCTGCGCGTTCTTTTTTTAGTTTCAATTTCGCTTCAGTATCGCCCCTCAGTTTGGCCATGTGCTGTCTCCTCTGAAGAGTGACTTAGTCTAAAGCAATAGGGACCATTTCCCTCTCCCCACCAGAAACTGATTAGAAAGTCTCATGTGACCCCATTCTGACCAATACAATATAAAATACTTGCATTCTTAACACAGAGATGCCTGAAAGAGAAATACTTTGTTTTCTGCATGTATGAGTAGGTAATGGCTGGAGCAGCAGCAACCATTTGGGGATGATGAAGGGAAGTATTTCAAGAGGCCAAGGAAATCTACTAGGGGAAGACAAAACAATCTGCATCCTTAATGACACTGCTGAACCACTGACTTGCGCCGCTCTGGTCCTGAATCCCATTTCAGCCTCTGCTTCCTTCGGATACTCATTTTCCTCGGACTGCTCTCACACTCTGCTGAGTCTGCCTCTGCTGATGGCTAGGTAGCAGCTGTGCTGGCACATTTCGTGAAGAAGGCCATGTCCTAATCATTCTTCCAGGACCAAGCACAGAGTTGGGCAGGGGAGGGGTCTCCAGACACTTGCTGCCGAGCCTTTGGGGGCTGAGCGGGCACCTCAGCCAGGAGCACCAGTGCCGCTGTCCTGCTGTGGCTCTGTGCTCCGGGCGGCACCTCCCCCGTGTGTTCTGTGTCCTCCTGGAGTCCAGGGTGGGCGGCCAGCACGCCCCGTCTCCATTGCTCAGCACCCTGGCACCATCACACCAAGGCTGGACGCCAACCCAGTGGCTCCTGCCACTTCTTTGTCATCTGACTGTGTCCCCGAGGACAGAGGAAGGGCTTCCTGTCCTACCTGTCCACAGTGGGTTCCTAGCCTTGCAATCTGCCAAGACCAAGAAGAGGGGCACAGTGACCTCCCAGCAGGGTGAGGCAGAGGACACCCTCGGCACAGCCTCCTCCCCAGAGTCCTCATCACCTCCTAACCCTGTCTTTGGGGCAGAGCTGAACATTTAGGGGACTGAATTCGGACTAGGGTTTGGGTTCCAGTTCCATTGCTTTACTGTATGTGTGACCTTTGGTGCATTTCTCTGTCTCAGTTTACTCATCTGGAAAATGGGGGTAGTTGAACTTATCTCATGGGATAAGCAATGAAAGGGAAGGGGGCCCTTGGTGCCTGGCCATAAATGTTCGCTGATGTGAGGACACTGACCTGAGCTATGATTATTTCTGGTCACTTGACAAATAGTAGCTAACCAATCCCTGCTGTACACAAACTCTCCTGACCGTGAAAAGGGTGTAGAGGTTCTCTGTACTCGTTCATTAATTCATTCACTCCTGCGGTCCACAGCTGCTGACCAGGCCCCTAAACGTGCCCCGTGCTTCCTGCTCCTGCACCAGGCCGGTGCCGGGGAGAGGGCCACGCCGGAGGAGGCCGCCCATTCATTTGTTTTTTCATTCATCTCCTCCTCTCTTCATGCTCGCCCGGCTCCCAGCGCTGCCAGTGGGAGCTGTGCCTGGCAGTCTGGCTCCTGTCTGCCCCATCTGAGTCCCAAGGGCACAGTGCCCGCTGGATCCTGAGCCTGGAGCGCTGGCTCTGTGCTGGCTGCCACCTGCACCCTGGGGCGGCGTCATGGCTCTCTGCTTGGGGAGCTCTCCTTTGGGGCCAGAACAGATCTGGGTGCAGGCAAGAGCATCCGGCACGGAGGTGTGCTGGGCAGCGCATCTTATCTCTGCTCATCTTTCGGGGCCCTGCCCCCAGGTGGAGGACACTGGGGAGCCACACAGAAGCAGCTGGCTGGTTAACACCTGCGCATGCGTGCACCCGTTAGCGTGTTTGCATTGACAGTGGCGGGTGCAGGGGCAGCGTTCTGCGCGCAGCTCCCCATGCCCAGTGGGCTCTCGCTGCTCGGGGCTCCGTGCTGGGTAGGAGCTGCAGTGGGAAGTGGCTGCCGGGAGCTGTGCTGCAGAGCCGAGCCCCTGGGCCGCCCGGCCCGGATGGTCGCCCCGTGCCTTGCAAGGCGTGCGCTCCCTCTCCAGGTGCTCCTGTTGTGTGTGTAGCAGGATCTGCCAGGGCTTCTGGGCTCTGCAGCCGAGAGCCCCCTGGGAGGAGAGGTGGGAGGTCAGGGCGAGGGGATGGTCAGAGGCAGAGTGCCATGCGCCTCATGGTCACAGTCACTGCCTCTGTGAGCCTGGACTGGGGCCCCCATCTGGCCCGGTCAATGCTGCCAGGTGTGTGGCCGTGAAGTCAGCCCAGTCGGGTGGCTCTGCGGTCCAAACCCCCTGCTCCCTGTCACTGGACTCAGGCTGGCTTTTGTTCCTCACTATGCAGAGCAACAAAAGAGCTTTCATACTCGGGGCATCACACGCCACTGTCTGAGGAAGGTACTGGTACTCATCCACATTTTTCAGATAGAGACATGCACAAACAGGTCACTGACTTGCCTGAGGTCACATCATTGAACTCTGATCTGTTGACTCCAAAGCCCAGATCTTTGGCACACATGGCCACTAGGAGCCCTCTGGGACCTGACCTGTCTGTTGTCCACTATCGTCACTGCCTCGTTCCGTGGTGAACCTGTCTCCCCAGGCAGATGGAGCCACCTGCTGCTTACGACTTTTGTGCCTCTGGGCCTTTGCTTCTGCCATACCCTCTGCCAGGGAAGCCCTTCTGCCTTATAACCAGGTGGGAGCTCCACATCTTTCTGCTCCTTGCCTGCCCCCTTAGGGTGCTGCTCAGAGGCTCTCTGTGTGTGAGAGCGGTGGATGTGTGGCTACACGGACCAACAGATGGAGGCACGGGCAGGGCTGCCCCATGGCCACTGTACCATTTCCCCCAAGGGTCCTTCTGTGGAATCCTTTCCTTCTGCTGGTTCCATTGATTGATTCATCAAATATTTATTAAGCACCTACTATATGCTGGTACTGTACTAGAGGCTAAGGTTGCAACACAGAGGGAATCATGCAAGGTTCCTGCCCCACGGCTGTCCCCAGTATGTGTGTGTGTGTTTGTGTGTGTTTGGGGAGGGAAGGTACAGACATCAATCCAATAAGCTCACAAACAAATGTTATCAGGTTGCTCGTGTTTACAAAGACAAAGTTCATGGGACTGACCGGCTCCTTAGGGGTCGCTGGAGCCCTCAGGGACCAGTTCCCTGGAAAGAGGTTTGGGCCGAATACAAGTGGGACACAGTGGGTCATGGGTTGGATGCACGGAGCCATCGTTGGGGAGCTGAACTGTGGAGCTGAACACAGCAGGGCCGGGGGATGCTGGAGACACTGCTCAGGAGGGGATGCAGCGGAGCAGATCCGGCTGAGGGTGACAGGCAGAGGGACGGTCCCGGCAGAACGGAGGTGACCAGACGCACGTCTAGAAAGAGGTCGCCACTTAAAACACAAAGCAGAAGCTGCAGGAGGCTGCAAGCAGGACCAGGAGGAGGTGGTGGCAGCGTCTGGGGAAGACAGCTGTGGGGCTCGGACCAGGGAGGCCATCGTGGGATGGAGACGATCTGACAGCTTTGAAATATTTAGGAAGCAAAATGGAGCAGACGTGGTGATGGATGGAGCGGAGGGGAGGAGGGCGGGAGAGGCGTCAAGAATGACTTCCCGGGTTTTATTTTTGTTTGAGCTGACATTTATCGATCACCTACTAAGAGCCAGGCACCATTCTAGCACTTGACGTGCATTTCGGTGGTCGTTCCTCGCAGGGGCCCTGCAAAGTAAGTCATCATCATCCCCTGGCCATCTCATCTCACCCCAAAGAGGACGCTGTGGCGACGGGGCACCCAGGGACTCGTCCCGGGCTCTGATCCTCTGGGGAACAACCTTGGCAGAGTGGTGGGACAGAGAGGGACAGGGGAGGCAGCGTGCATCCTCCCAGCCGATTATGAGTCAGCGAGGACTCGATAGTTAACATTCTCCGAGCTTCCGCTGGGTGCTAGGCGCGGTGCCATCCAATTAGCTAATAATAGGAGGCAACCGTTCCATGCAGGATACTTTACAGCAGCCATCTGACCGAGTCCTCACAACAGCTCTCTTTAAAATGTCTCTTTAAAAGAAGAGACAGTGACTCAGAGAGGTTGAGGGACTTGCCCCAGGTCACACAGCTAGTGAGGGGAGATCTGGATTTCAAACAGGTCGTGGCCAGTGCAGAGGAATAGAGCCGGGTGAGGAGGTGTTCAGAAGCTGAATTTAGCACTGAGCACAAACCCTGCCCTCGGACCAGCACTTGGAGTGACCAGCACCAGGCCCAAGTCCCTCCCTCTTCCAGGTCTGACCTCCCGTGCAAGTTAGGCGCACACGCGTGTGGACACACATTGCACAGGTGCGTGTGCACAGCTGTCAGCTGACTGGCCCATCTGCCCGGGGCGGCTGCGTGGCCCCCTCCACCCAGGTGCCCGCTGCACCTGTCCCCGCCCCGCCCCCACCCCGCCGGCTGCCAGTGCCGCAGGCACAGCGGAGCTGTACATCATGTTGACAGTAGAAATTACATCCCGGGCTGTGTTCTACACCGCGCCCTGTCAGAACTCACCGCAGCCCAGTGATCAGGACAAATTGAATACCATCCTGGCCGTGTCAATATTTATTCCATTTTACAAACGTGGCCGGATGGTGGGGCAGGGCTCTAGCCCGGTGCCAGTCAAGCAGCGTCCCCCTCAGTGGACGGCGTCCTCCTCACCTCTGTCCCTCCTCCTCCTTGTCTTTCTGGACCTTCATCATCAGCTAAAATTGGGAGATTTAGCTTTGATACTGAAAATTGCACAAATCATAAATGCACAGTATAACTACTAACTGCAGAATAAACCAGTGGATTCACCCTTTGGTCAAAATACTGAAATCCCCCCTTCCCAGAAGCCCACCCTGTGCCCCTTCTTGATCCAACACTGGTTCCCTGTGTCCTGGCTCTAGCAGAGCCAGGTCCTTACCCTTTGCCGGGTTCTACCTCACTGTGCCTTCTTAATAAACATCTTAGCTTTCTGTTGTTGTTTTGCTTTTGAGCTTGATACAAACTGGCGTACACATGCTCACATCTTGCTTCCTTTTTTTCCACACTGTTTGAGAGACTTCTTTGTCTTTGCATGGGTTGCTTTTACCTGCTGTATAGTATTCCTCTGCAGCACTGTATTATGATTTATTAATCCATTCCCGCCATTCACTATTTTCTTATTTCACCTTGTTCTTCCTTCTGGGTAGTTTCTTCCTTCTCGTCCTCATTTTCCTCTGCTTTCCCTTTCCCACCTCCTTAGCTGTCTGCCCCCACTGTTCTCTCCACTATGCACACACATCACATGCACACTTGGTCCCGGCTGTTTCATCCTACCAGGGTCCCAGGTGCCCCCCTTCTGGGGCTCCTTGCCCTTCCCCAGACCTTGAGATAAATAAGTGACTCCAGCAGAGGAGGACCCTGGACTTGAATCCATTAAGGTTCATCATTGCAGGGCTCCAGGGGGATGGGATTTGGCACAGCAGGGTCCTTGCCCCGACGAACACTGGCAGCCTGGGGCGGAGGCCTCACCCCTGCACAGTGGTCAAGCACTGCCCTCCGGGCTGGGGTGAGAACCAAGGATGTTTTTGGTACCGGGACCCAGGGCTGAGCACAGGGTGCAGGTCGGCACCAGAGCCAGACAGGGTCCCAACCCTGGCACTATCACTCAAGGCCCCGTGGGGCACCCACCTGCCCAGCACTCAGCCAGGGCAGAGGACAGCTGCAGGCCAGGGCCCCCAGGGGCCACTTGGATGCCCCTGAACCCGAAACGAATTCCATTCCCGTCTCCCGGGGTCCTGTCACCGCTGTGGAGCTACTTGATGAGGCACATGTTCAGGGTAGTTAACTTTTACTGCAACCTGAGCGATGCCATTACGGAATCTGTCCCTCTGCGGCTCTTAGGCCGGGAGGTGAGCTGACTAGGACGCGTGGCTTTGATCCCACCGTGCCTGGGGACCTGGGACGAGTCTCCGCTGGCTCTTGGCTTCTGACAGCAGAGGAGCAGACTGCAGTTCCCAGGCTCTCAGAGGCCCGGGTCAAGGGAGGTTTATCTGGGGTCCCCGAGGGCACCTGATCCGGTTACAGGGACGAAATTCACAGGCGTAGAACTTGACGGGGCACCTTTGAGGAGCTAAAAATAAGAGCCCGCGCTTACTGACCCTGTGCTCAGCACCTCGCACTACTCTCTCTTATTATCATTGCTACCTTTTGGATGAAAAAAACTGAGGCACAGAGAAGGGAAGTCTCCTGTCCAAGGAGACAGCTGGGCAGAGGGAAGTCTGGCTCCGGAGCCCGTTGAGGTCTGGGCAGGCTCCCGGGAGGTGCCGACAGGGCCCTCAGAGCTCCAAGCGGGAGCCCAGGAAGCTCTCCAGTTAGGAGAAAAAGAAAGCATCTGAAAGACAGGGGACTTGGGCTGGGGATTTAGCTCAGCGGTATAAGCACCTGCCTTGCAAGCAGGCGGTCATGAGTTCAATCCCTGGGACCGATAAAAATGAAAAAGACAAAAAAAAAAAAAAAAAAAAAAAAAAAAAAAAAAGAAAGAAAGAAAGAAAGACAGGGGACTCAGTTAGAGAAGTGCAGCATTTACCCAGCACCCTGCCTCCATGACCCTACCTGGCCCTGCACCTGAATTGCATCCTGACTTTGGGCCTCAGTCTTTCCATCTGTAAAATGGAGGATCTGGATATGTAGACTGGCTATCTGGAAGCCCAATTTCTGCCCCTGGCATCATGTGACCTTGGCAGGTTTCTTCCCTCTGTGGGCTTCAGTCTTCTCGTCTGTTAAAAGATGCTCCTATCATCCTACCCAAACTGCATGTAAAAGCACAGGTGGAACCAGCCTGGAGAGGAGGCCCCCATCTGGCCCTGTGGAAATGGGCCCCGAGGTGGAGCTTTGCTTGTGGGCAGCTTATGCAGAGCTCTGGGGCAGAGGTGAGGGGAGCTGGGCTGCACCATTGTGTAGCAGGGGCCTCTCTGCTCTGCAGAGAACTCAGGAGCTGTTCAGCTCCCACTGAGACCAGAGCCCTGCTTTTGAATCCCCCAATTATCAGCCACTGGACAGGGGGCCCATCCTCCCAGGGGCCCAGCCCAGGGGAAACAGCTTGGTTGCCGAAAAGGGTGGCTGCAGCTGCGCAGTCCACGCCGGCGGTCGTTCCTGGGTGGTGCATTCTGCTCTGTCAGATCTGCAGACAACTCGGGGCCTGACCTGGGCTCTGGAGACACCCGCAGGCAACATGCAGCCTGAGCCGGGCTTAGCCTGCCGGTCCCCTGGGCGCTCGGAGCTGGAGCCCTGGGTCTGCCGCCTGCTGTGATCGTGGCAGGATCAGCGCCCCAGATCTCCGTAAAGCCCAGCGGCCACCACCAGCGCCAGCCTTGCAGCTCATCTCCTGCGACTCCCTGAGGTCCCGGCGATTATGCCACTGAAAATTCAGCTTTCATCTTGTCAACCTCACAGTAAATTACAGGCCCGGGAGGCGTGGGCCTCCTCCTTAAACAAGATTCAATTCCACTTAGCTGTCCCCTTTCCCACCCCACACAAGGGTTTCCCTCCTGCCCGCCACCCCTGCTCAGGATTTATGGCCTCTCCTTGCAGGCAGCTGGTAACCATGGCAAGCTCCTCAGAGAGCCTGCAGCGGAGCCTCAGCTGCCCCAGCCTCCTGCATGGTCACTTCCTCCTAGGCTGGCGAGAGGAGAGGCCTGAGACGATTCCAGAGGCCGAGGCAGGGAGCTAGCTTGCACCCCAGCAAGGATGTGCCCGCCATGGTCATGGCATCTAATGCCCACAGCAGACTCAGTGCAGACGCTGTGATGACTTGCGCTGTCTAAATGGGCCAGCTGGCGCCCAGCAGTGGGAGGCCGGCCATCACGGTAAAACACGAAGAAGCAGCCATCTCCAGGGCCGGTGCCCAGGCACACCCCCTTTCCCCCAGTGCTCCTTCTGGGGAGCTCTAGGCCTTGGCCCACCCAGTTCCTGTATGATTTCTTAGATCCCAGCCGCTGCTCACCTTCCTCCATTGATGGGGAGATCACTCCTTTCTAGGAGGTCCACTACCTCTCTAGTGTTGGACATAGTTGCCAAATAATTGACTGAGCCCCGTCACCCCTTAGAAGGGAACTCAGGCCCTCTTCCGTCCGGCTGCTAACTTCCACAAGTGTATTCTTGGTGAATCACCAGTGCTATGCTTCTGGCAGTTTCCTCCTGGCCCAGGCCCAGCTCTGATCTGGGTCTCTCTTACCCCATTTCGTGTCCCCTTTTGGTCACTTCCTGTTCCTTCATTCCTATCCCAGAACGTCAGAGCTTAAAACCCATCTCTTTTTTAAATTTTCCTGGAGAAAGGCCCAAGGAGAATACAAAGTTCCCTTGTGCACTGGCTGAATTGATAGTGGCTTCCAAATCTTTTGCCAATAAGATTATAAAGAATATCAAGGACTCGATATCATCGTGCTAGGCCTTTTACATGTGTAATCCACTTAATTCTCACAGCCCCATAAGGCGGATACTATTTCTACTGTAATTTTGCCATAGGCCCAAAGCACAGAGGTCAGGCGACTTGCCCAGGGCCACATAGACACACCCGACCAGCACCCTGCCACACACACACTCCACGTGGCCCGGCAGATGGGATGTGCCCGGAGGAGCCGACATGCCGGGGGGGGGGGGGGGGGAGGGCTACTCTGCAAAAGAACCAGCCACTTTGACTCTTGGTCCTGCAGCCTGGGGTCAGTACTCTCTTCCTCCCGCCCTGCCCACTAGGGATGGCCACTTCCATTTCCTGTCCACATCCTCGGGGACTGCCAGTTTCATGACTTCTTCCCACTGGACCTTTCTAAACTCCAGAGCCTAACCTAGGCGCCAGCACATAACAGGGGCTTAATACAGTCTGGCTTTTGTCACTAGGAGTCGTGTGGGCATCCTGGAGCAGGGGACAGGGTGTGGAGTAATCCTCAAAGGAGGGTGGGGGGTTCCAGCTAGAATCCCTGGGAAGGGGACTGCAGGTGGTGGGAACGGCTCCCGGGAAGGCTTGGAGGAGCAACATGAGGTGCTGGGCGCCAGGGCAGGTGTGGGGAGGTGAGGTGCGGCCAGGGTGAGCCCCTTGCAGAGGGGCTGGGTCTTAGCTTAGAAGAGGCAGCACTCGCCCTGACCTGGTTGTGTCCAGAACAGATGGGTGAAGACCAGGGAGGGAATATTTCTCTCGGGCCCAACACTCCCAGGATTCGAGGGTTGGAGCTGCAGGCTCCGATCCAGTTTGGTCAAATCACCTCCCAGACTGTGAGCAGGGCCCTATCTGGGGCAACAGACAGGCGGTCCCCGATGCCAGGCTTGAGGAGGGGTTGACTGTATTTCCTCTCCTCACAAGCGATGGGGCTGCAGATAAAGCGTCTTTGTGGCTACGAACTGTGAAACCTTGAATAAGTCACTTGCCCTCTCTCAGCCTCAGTGGCCTCCTCTGTAAAACAGGGAAAAGAAATCCTTCCAGTGTGTTAAAAGATTTTTTTGAAGCCTGAGTAGGCAATGAACACAAAAGTAATCCTCTGGAAAGTGTCAAGTGCTCTAACAGGTAAATCTTGATTATTATTTTCCACTGTGACAGCAGATCAGAGTCATGAAAGTCAAAGATGGCATTAGCAGCTGTGGTTTGCGAAGCCTTCCCGCCCTGGGCAGAGTCCCCGGATTCCACCAACTCAGGTCCCAGCACGGTGAGGAGGGGCCGGCCAGCCCACAGGGGCACTCCACGGTACGGGGGAGGAAACACCTCTTTGCACCAGGGAAAAGGCCCTTCCTCTTGTCGGAGGGAGACCCTCTATCTGGGTGCCAGAGGCCACCCCGACGTTCCCACCTGAGAAACCTTGTACACTGTGGATCTTCCCTTCTGTGGCTATTTGTCTCCTCCTGAAATGTGATCTCCGGTATGAGACTTTTAGAGGTAGGGACCTTCATGAGGTGATTATGGCTTTGCCCTCATGAACGGATTAAACCATTCATGCCAGTAATACATTAATAGATTAATGGAGGGTTATCACTCAAGTGAATCTGCTACAGAACCTGCTACAGAAGCCAGTTTGGCCTCTTTGTAGGCTTCTTGTCTTTCTTCACATGATGCCCTGGGCCACCCAGGGGCTCTGCCACCACCAGATGCAGCCCTCTGGCCCAGGCCCAAACCGTGAGCCCAAATAAACCACTTTCCTTGCTAACTCCAGTCTGCGATGTATTCGCCACAGGAAATGGATGGAGGCTCCTCTTTATCTTCGGCCTTCTCTCATGGGCCCCTGGCAGCAGCTTCTACACACCCCAGTGGATTCTGTCCTTACAAAACCAAAAACCCAAACGCAATCGCACACCTCCCTGTAAGTCCCAACTCTTTCCCCTCACAGGAAACCCAGCAGCTCGGTCACTGGCTCCTTTCCTCACCTCTTCCTCTCATCTCAACCGCTCCATCTGGCTTCCACCGTGGCATGTGTCAAGATGGCTCCCGAAGGTCACCAATGACGGCCATGTTGCTAAATCCAGTGAATATTCTCCAGGCTTTACTTCCTTCCACTCTAGCAGCATTTGCAACATGAAACTAAGCAGCTAGGTTCCTGAGCACCTCTTTAATTCCTCTGCCTCTATTTGTAGGCTCTCGGTCATCTCTCCCACCTTGACAGTCCTCTCTCAGTATCACCCACGCCTTGGTTTCAGTGACCGCCAGTCCTATGATGGCTCCCAGACTCAGCGTCTCCAGTCCTGGCCTGTCCATCCTCAGAAGTCCCAAGGCCGAGAGACGACCCCTCTCCACACCTCCTGAGATGGAGGAACCACATTCAGCCTGTCCAGAGCCAAGGGTTTGCAGCTTTCCCTTAAAACATGCTCTTCTGCTGGTCTCCCCACCCTAGCAAATGCCCCCCTCTGTGTCGAGCGATCCCGGCCAGCAGGCTGGCAGTGGCACATGACAGCAGTCCTGCCTGCACCCCAGCAGGCAGTCAAGTCTGACTCTGTGAACTCCCCAGGTTACTCTCTATGGTGACCACTTTGCATTGTCCTTGTCTCCATCTGAACGCCAAGTAGGGATTCAAGATGAAGTTTCTGACTTCACATAGACGGTGGTGACACCTGATAGGAAATTGGGGGGAAGATAGGCTGGGGAGGAAGCAAGCGGTTGGGTGGGTGGTGTCGGACGAGTCCTTGAGTCACACCCGAAGAGATGTGTGGCAGTCAGATGGAGGGAACGGTCTGGAACTTCAAGGGGAGGTCCAGGCTGGCTCTGTCCCTCAGAGCCGCCTCGGCATGTAAACAGTATTTAATACTGAGGAAATGAATGAGATTCCCGGGAAGAGACAGCAGAGCCATGAGCAAGCCCTGGGCACTCCAGCATCAGAGAGGAAACATTCACGTGGCTGCAGCATCATGGAAACCTAGAGCGGAAGCAGGGTCCGCTGGGTGACAGCTGCTGAGAGGTGGAACAATCTGAGGAGGGAGACGTGACCCCGCTGTGAGCGCCCCTGCTGCGAGCACTGACACCTGTCTTCCCTGCTGGACCGTGATGTGCTTCCCAGGAGGCCAGGGATGTCACTGGCTTCTCCACACGGCACCTTCCCTGCCGAGCTCCGCGGGCACTGTGTTTGGGTGTGTCTGGTTATCTCGGACTGTGTGCTGACCAGTGTACTTGAAATTTCATTTTAAGGAAAAATGTGAAGCCAGCATAAAGGTATTTCCTTTTTGTTTTCAAGCATTTACACTTGGCTGTAGGTGCTACTATTGTGGGATTCTTTTAAATAATACTTGAGGCTTGAGGTTCGGTGGCATTCCCGAGTTGTATAGAGGAGGCGTCCATAATTGCCCCTTACCCGGGGGCAGAGTCCTTTAGAGTCGCACTTTATTTTGGTGAGGGGTCCTCAGCTTGGTCTTCTTCCTTGTTCAAGCCGTGAACTTTGATTTCCATTCCCCTTATGCTGGGAGATCATCAGAAAACAAATTCAAATTCTCTGGGATCAGCACATGCCCTTAGGACAAAAGCTGTTTCTAAAACTCTCTGACTTCTCCGGGTGTCTGTTTTCCCCTCAGTGTTGACCTAATAATTCCCGGTAATTCCTTACAAAGAGCTTACTTGTCAGCTCTTTGATGCTTTAATAAGATGCTTTTTGTATTTTATCCAGCATTCTTAGCTTCTTTTAGTTGAAGGGTTGGCCTAAAAACCCCAGCATTCTGCTTCTAAACACGGAAATAGCTGATCGCCAGGACACTTGCAAGCACACAGCACATCATAACAGCTCCACATTTGTTGACTGACTGAGTGAGAGACTAGACCTCCAACAGTCCTGCTCTTTGAATGCACTGGACATTGCACCCACAGGTCAAGATGCTAACAGAGCTGGGGAACTGTGCGGAGAGAGGTAGGGCAGTGGGCTAGGGAGGGAGACAGGGACATGGGATGGGAAGGGACGCGGGCAGGGCCAGCAGACTGCACCGGGGTGATCACTCAGATGGAACGGTACCTTGAGAGTGGAGCCACGAGCTGGGAAGGAGGAGTCTCAGGAAGTGGACACTAAGTCAAGGCCAAACTGAGGCTGGAATATGTGAGGAATCCAAAAACTTGGGGTGGAGGGGGCCTGCAGAGAAGCAGGGAGCAGCCAGAGAAGGGGCCAAGGGAGGCCCAGGCCCCAGCTCTAACGCGAATGCGGAAGCAGAGCCCAGGCAGGGGCAGTTCCCTGCGGCCACGGGGAGGAGGGAGGCAGAAGGAGCTTTTGTTGAAATGCACACATGGTAATTGCTACAGAGGAGTTTTTCCTTCCTTTAAAAAGCTTTCTCCTCTGCATTTTCCTTGGTCCCAATTTCAAAGGAATTTTAATTGCAAAGAAAATTTTGTCATTTCCCTGGGGGGAGAGGGCTCCGAAGATTCAAACAGTCGTGTCTGGTGCTGATTCTTCTCCAAACTAGGGATTTTCACGCTTCGGCTGCGTGGAAGGTGTCTGAGGATTGGGCAGCACGCAGGGAGGGACGGGAGAGACAGCTCCTCTCTGGGGCAGGGAAGGCTGAGCCTGCACCGGGCCTCTCTTGCCTGGATGCTCCACAAACGCCTCTGGTGCCAGCCCGAGCCCAGGTGCTCAGGTGATCGGTGCCAACCTTATTTTGTCCTGGAACCCAGTCCATTTGTAATTATGTTAATGAAACAGTCGGCCCCTCAGCTTCCATCCACTCATCCTGGCCCCTTCTCCACATGGTAGCCCATTTGGAAAAGTTGGGTCATTTAGAAAGTTAATCATATACGTACTACACGATACATTTCTAGGTAACTGCCCCAGAGAAATGGAAACATATGTCCACCCAAAGCCTTATAAACAAAGGTCCACACCAGCACGATTCAGCCTGAAGTGGCGGCAAGCCAGCTATCCACAGCTGGATAAACACAGAGTCTGGCCACGTGGGGGAGTACTACTAAGCGGTGAAAAGGCCTGCCAACGCGCTCAATGTGGCAGCTCCTCAAACGCTTCAGGCTCCACGAGAGGAGCCAGATGGGAAAACACAGCCGAGCAGCACGTACCGCAGGACTCTGTTTCCATGAAGTGTCCAGAAAAGGCAAATCCGTAAAGACAGAAAGCAGATTATCGGTTGCTGGGGACGGCCGTGGAAATGGAAATGGACGCAGATGGGCCCAGAGCATCCTGGGGGAGGGGAGTAAAAAACCTGTTCTAAAACTGGGTGGTGGTGGGAGTTGGACAACTCTGTAATTTACTGGACATCATTGCTGTATGTGCTTACGGTGGGTGAATTTTATAGTATGTAAATTATGCTCAATAAAGCTGTCAGAACAAAAATGGCTCCTCTTTCTCCCAGAATAAAAGCCAGCATCTCTCCAAGGCTGGACATGATGGGCCCGTGACCTCTCTGACCACCTCTCCTCCGCCGCTGCCTCCCTGCCTCTGCTCCAGCCCATGGCTTCGGGGTCTCCTGAACAGGCAGACACCTCCAACCTGAGAATCGCCGACCCTCCGCCTACTGCTCTCCCCTGGCTGTCTGCTGAACCCCAGGGTCCCTGCCTTGCCATTTGAATACCTTTGTCCAAACGTCACCTGCTCAGTAAAACGTAAGCCACCATTCCATCAACAGTCAGAGCCCCCTCCGAGGCTCACTGACCTCCCTTCCCGGACTCCCCATTTTTTCACAGTGCCCCTTCGTGCTTCCTGTATGATTTAGTTATTTATTATGCTCTCGCCTCCCTGGCACATACGCCTCCCTGGGATAGGACTTCTTGTTGGTTTCTTTCATCGACATGCCCTTAAGGCACAGACTGGTTCCTGGCACAGAAAGGTGCCCAACAAATATTTGTGGAGCGGAGGATGAATTCATAAGGAACTCAACAAGCGCAGTCTAATGCCCTGTCTGCGCCAGAAGCTGAATGCTGGCAGTGTGTCGGGTGGGCCAGCCTCTCACCCCCAGATGCCAGCGTATTCCTGAGACAGAAACTATACTGGCAAGAAAAGATTTAAACCAGGTGGAGCGGACGCCAAGGCCCATCACCAAGCTTCTACCTGCGGGACCAACTCGGCAAAAGGCTGCTCTGGGGAGGAGGAGGGGAGCCTTGCTGGAGGGTGACCTACTGGACAAGCAGAATTAGGCAGGTGGAGAGAAGTGGAAGAGGGGGTCAGGCCCAGCGAATGCACTGCGTAGGCCCAGAGGAGAGAGAAAGTGTGCTGTCCTGTTTGGGGAACTGTAAGATGTTTGTGCCAGTTGGAACATGAGTGCCAAAGGGGACAGAGCGATGTCCCCTTTGTGTGATGGGAGAGGTGGCTGGTGCCAGACTGCAGAAGGCCTGGGCACGGCACGTCTAAGTATGTAACAGTCAGCTCAGCAGGCTGTCAACCAATCAGGAAGAAACTGGCTACACACAGCTGGGACACTCGGCTGAATCTCCGCAATGCCCCAGGGGAGAAGAGGCTGGGGCTTGTGATCGTGATACCTGAAGGGTTTCAACAGGGCAGACAGTGATTAGATTTATCTTAAAGGATCACTCCAGCTGTCAAAAGAACAGTTTGGAGGGGCCAGAGTTGACTCAGGAAGGAGGCTGTTAAGCCAGTCCGGCAGGGAGAATTGACAGCAGAGGGTGATCGATTGGACATAGGTGGCTGCGAAGGGATCGTGGATAACAGCATAACCACAGCTAGCCCGAGTGCCCAGGGTCCCATGCCTCCCAGGGAGGACTGCTTACAGGGCAGCCCTCCAGTGTACAAATCCCAGACCCTCTACTAGGAAGGCACGTTACCATGTCCCCTCGACAGGTGAGGAGACAGAGTCGCAGGGTGCCTTGAAGTCTGAGTGGTACATCCAGCCCTCAGACACAGCCTGACACCATAGCAGCCTTCCTGGGGGAGTCCAGGCTTCTGAGCACAGGGCTGGGCTCAGCCAGGGGTGGGCGAGAGGAAGAGCCAGCATTTGGTTTTCTAGGGAAGATGCGGGGTCCAAAAATGTATGTTTCTCTGCCCCAGTGGAGCTGGCCAGTGGGCAGCTGAACACGCATGACTGGGATTCAAAACAAAATGTCAGCATACAAGAAGTGGTTTGAGCCTCACCCCCACCCAAAGATGCTTCCTGAAGGCAGCTGAGATGACCCCAGGTCAGGGCACAGATCTAGGGGCGGCAGAGGTACAGGACAGGACATCAGCAGGACGCCTGTGGGGTAACTAGAATAAATCAAAGCAGATGCTCAGGTGTAGGAACCAGACATCACCCTAGAAGGCCTTAGGAGCAGTGCCCGACAGTGCCCAGCCGCAGGCCCAGCAGGGCGGTGGCATCCCCCACCTCCATCTCCTTCGTCCCTACAGGCCCCCGCCTGTGTATGTGGTACCCAACCTACATCTGCGTTTTTAAAATATCTCTGGGAGGATAACTGGTGGGTGAAATTAACAGCCATTTGGGTTTTTTCCTACATATTATTTGTGTGTGTTTAAATCAGTTAAGTGTTGTCAAACAGATCAAGGAGCCGGCGGAGGAGGAGAAGGTGAAGGTGACAGAGACACGGATGGGCAGAGGTAGGTGGCAGGGAAACGCAATCAAAGGTCAGAGACAGAAGCGTGCAAAGCGGGGCACGTCCCCATGGCAAGCGCCACCACCTTCTCCGGGGTGAAGGGATCTCATGTGAGGACACAGCGCCGTGCTGTTGGTGACCTTGTGACAGCTGTCATAGGGAGGGGCGGGCACCAGACTGGAGTGGGTTAAGCAGTGAGTGGGAGAGAGAGAAAGTGACAACCAGGAAAGCGTGCTCAGAAGGGAAGGAGGAGGGGGCGGAGCTGGAAGGGAAGGTCGGAGTCCGCAGGTGACAGGGGGGAGTGGGAGCTGGGCAGGGGCTGAGAGCACAGCCAGGCATCACTTCCTGGGCTCCCGGGGCTCTCTTGGGAATCACCTCTGCGGGTCACTCCTGTTGGGCAGTGGCCTTTTAGCGACACTGTGTGGCTTTGCTTCTCAGGCTGACCCCTGAGCCCAGGCTTTCACTAACTGCTCAAACCCCTGACAGGAACACAGGTGGCCGCCTGGCCTGGCTCAGCCCCTGGCTGGCAGAATGGCCTCGGTGCAGCCTCCCTACCCCTGCCTCCGTGCCTCCTGAGGTGCCCCCCTTCCCTATGACAGCTGTCACAAGGTCACCAACAGCACGGCACCTGTGTCCTCACATGAGATCCCTGGAGAAGGTGGTGGCGTTTGCCTTGGGGACGTGCCCGGCTTTGCACGCTTCTGTCTCTGACCTCTGAGTGTGCGTTTCCCTGCCACCCACCTCTGTCACCTTCCCCTTCTCCTCCTCCCTACCCCTGGCCTCCCCTGGAGCACTGGGAGACCAGGACTCCGCTGTTCAGTGTCCCCTACTGCCCCAGATCATCATATCTGAATTAGGGAAAATCTGTGAGAAGCAAGATGGTCCCTCCAGGTGACATGATGAGCCCCCTCCCCAGCCCACAGATGGCCACTATGGAAAGCCTTCCATGTTATCAGAGAAGACTGGATGTTTTGAATTTTGCACCCGGAACTTTGTAAATTCTGATCTCTAGGTCCAGAATGGTGGAGTCCCAACCCCTTACAAGGAGAGGGAGAGCTCATGGCCGGGGCAGGGGTGACGCTGGGCTCCAGAAAACCATACTCTGGGCCAGATTGGGCCCCACCTCACTCTGGAGGTGCACAGTAAATTCTGCACCTCTCTGGGCCTCAGGCCTGGGGAAAGTCTCAGCTCCCACAAGGTTTCAAGGCAGCGGCTACGTGGGACAACACACCCCACTCCAGGAGCACGGCCAGCGTGCAGGATGTGATAACTACAATTATTATTCATAGTATTCATAGGCGCACTCTGGTCTCTCAAAATGAAAGATGTATAAAAGCCATGACCCCGGAGTCTGTAGGAGACACTCGGGCATGTGGACCAGCTGCGAACACAGACCATAACCAGAGCGCTGCATCAAGAAGGGAAGCGGGGAACATATCTCACTTGTCTACGGGCAAAGGGGGCGCAAATAAAACACGGCACCCTCAAACCAGAGTGCAGCCGCCTAAATGGAAGAGCTATATATATATCAACATTGATAGCTTTCAAAAACATTGTTGGAGAGAAAAATGCAAATCGCAGAGTGATCCAGCATGAATCCATTTACATTAAAAAACACAAAACAATGCTACTTATATGCTGTGGGTACATGGAATGTAGGCTGAAGGATAAAAATGGCATCCAGTGACACATCCCGAGCTCAGCACTCGGATTAGCTCCGAGGAAGTGGGGACAAGACCAGAGTGGAGGTGGTGGGAAGGCAGCTTGAGCCTTTTCCTCGCGGTGTCCTGATTCCTAACAGAATGGAAGACTATATTTCTTATAAAATTAGTTTTTGGAAAGAAATTAATAGCTTTAAAAGTGTCCGCCCTACCTAATTCACTAAATTGTTTGGAGGATCGAATTATGCGTGTGTAGAGAATGTGTAATTCATTTTCTAGTTGCAAGAGCATTGTTTTGTTTGTTTATTTTGTTCTGTTTTGTTTTTTAACTTACACACCTTTCTATCCCCTCCACGAGGCTCGGAGGGATGGACGATCATTTCCGTTCTGTGGAGGAGCACAGAGAGGTCAGGTGATCTGCCCAGGTCACACAGGGCTGTGGGGCCAAGCTGGGCTTCACACGGGGACTCTTGACTCCCATAGTCTGAGTCCCTCTTCCTATACAGCTCAGGCTCTGGGGTAAAAATCTTTGAAGCTGTCAAGGTCAATGGTGATGGAGGCACCATCCTGGGACCACCTTGTCAGGGAACCTCCAGGTGGAAGCCCCATAGCACCACTTGTACTGGCCCCAAAGATTGCAGTGGTAGTCTGGAGGTTGCCCTCTGTCTCAGGAAAGCAGCTCTCTGCTTTCCTGGGAGGCTCCCTGGTGTGAAGGAGAGGCCTTAGGTGTTGGACTCTGGGAGACCTGTGTTTGAATTCTAGCTGTGTCACTTGCCAGCAGGTGATCCGGAGTGAGTCACTTGTTTGCTCTGCAGGTCTCTAGTCACTAGTCTGCAGGTCTCTGTGGGCAGAGCACACAAGTCCAGTGCCCCAGGAGTGCTTGTTTCTTCTGATCTCTTTTCCTCTTCCAACCCTTTTCCCCACGCTAAGCAGCGACCTGGATGGCCCAGGGCAGTGTCTGACTCCTTCCTGAACCCTGGGCAGGCTGTGGTGCCTGACTTGGAAAAGTATGAGGCTAAGCTGTTGATGACCACAGGAGAAGCCACCAGCCCCCAGCATGAGTGGCAGGCTCACTTAGGAAAACATAAAGGCTCCCCCAGTCTCAGCTCCTTTCTGGATCCAGCTTGCTGGGGCCATCTCGAACTCTGCCTTGAGGGTAATGGGAGCCATTGAAAGTTTAATCAAGGAAGTGACACGTTTAAATAGGTTTCAAAAAGATGAATGGTATGGTGTGGGGCTTGGAAGGGCCAAGCCCTGAGGCAAGAGGACCTGTGCAGAGACAAACAGCTCAGGTGACACAGATCCTCCTAATCCTTTGAGGTTGGAGGTGTGTGGGGACTGGAGGAGGTCAGGGTCACGTACAGGGACTGCACTGCATTTTGAAAGATCCAGTCAGTAGCATTTTATAGGACACAGAGAGAAAACGCATATATGAGAACGTGTTTGGCAAACTTGAAAAACCTTGTCCACCTCCTCTGATGCTCCACTGTGGCCTTCACAGCCCTTGTCAGCAGACAACATCCCTGTACCTTTGTATTCAGGGAGCATTGACACAGGCGGCGAGTAAATTCCCAGCTCACCTGAATCGCTTGGCTGAAACAAGTTTTTATGTCAACTCACAAACCGACCCATGTAAGCCCTCCGACAAACACAGAGCGTATTATTGCCAAGGCAGGTGGCCGGCAGCGGGAAATGGTCAGCTTTTCTGTTTCTTGTATGCCACAGTCACATCTGTCGACCTACACCTGGCATGCAGGATAACATCACGGATGCCTGAAACCTCAGGCTCAGGGAGAAGACGGAGGGTGGGCGGAATATGGCCGGGTGAGAGAGGGTTACGGTTTATCATAGCGAGAGCAGCTATGCTTCTGAACGCTTCCTAGATGATAAGCCAGGCATTCATCCCTGTGTCTGGCTCCGATCGGGGGCTGCCTCTACGTATGCTTCAGGCTAAGGGACGCACACCAAGGAGCTGAAGCAGCTCTGAAATCCCCCCAAGTCCAAGGTCCACACGACAGCTTTCTCTACTCTCTGAACTTGATGAATACCAATGCCCTCCTTCTTGTCCCAGAAGACACCGACAACAATGATCTTAAGGAGATCATTTCACTTACTCAAAACAATAATTATTGAACATTTGCTCTGTGCTTGGCAAAGAGGCAGGAGAAGAGCCACAAAAGGCAGGGGCCAGGTCAGGTGACAGAAATGGGTGCCTCCCGAAGAGACCACACTCTGCAGGGCGCATTTCAGAGCAGATCAGCCTGGCTGGGTGACAAGCCCCCCTGGGAACGGGGTCTATGAACCGTGGGCGGGGTGGGGGTGGGCAGGTGCTGCTGGCCAGGCAGACATGGAGTCTCCCTTTCTTATTCATTACCTCTGGGCTCTCAAGTGCATGACTACCAGGCAAAAGTGACAAAATAAAAAGGGAAAGGAAAAAATGCCAGCTACAGCCAGAATAAAATCAGGGCAAATAGAATAAAACCTGACAGCCAAGTATAAATAAATATTCGTAAAAGAGTTAAAGGACAGATTAAAATAAAAACACCAAATGCAATTCTTACCCCTTGACAAATGCAGTGTGAATTGGGTTCTTTTAATCAAATGTTTGGCAGGTGTATGAATTATTTATAATTCAATATCGGGTGGTTAAATGGAAAATGGAAGATGTTCCACCGTCTTCTCGGAGCTTATCCGCCTTCCTCCGTGAGTTCTCCTGGGGGAGGGGAAGGGGGGAGACCGCCCCTCCCCCAGGCCTGGCGCAGGGCTGGACCACGAGCCTGGGATCCCTGCCTCTGCCTGCCTGCTTCTGGGCGGCACCATTTGTCATGCTGCTCAGAGCCTACCTCAGGCAGGAGGCCCTCTCAGTGCTGGGGACAGAGGAAGGGCAGCTGGCCAGGTATGGGGAGCAGGGCTCCGGGGACCCGGCATCTTGTTCCTGGGCTTCCACAGAGTCCTATGCATGTCCTACTGCGCATGTGCTCTTCTTGGGTCCCCCTCCCTCAAACGAGCCTCTCCATTGCCACCGGCATCCTTTCTTTGCTTTCCTGGCTCACAGAGTGTGGTGGGCAAGTGGTCCTCACCACATCCGGCTGTGGCAGGAAGTGTGACCACCCCATTTCACTGAGGAGGAAACAGACTCAGAGAGATGCTGGGTGTCTCTCTGGTCACACGACTGGAACCAACCAGAGCTGAGGCTGGAATCCAGGTCTTCAGACTCCAAGAGCACTAGCAGTGCCATTCTGGAGGCAGGTGGAGCCTGGAGTCTGGGCAAAGTTGACAGGGCATGAGCTCCTAAGCCAGAGAGACTCGGGTTCCAGCCCCAGCACTCTCCACATGGCTTGGGACATGGCACCCAGCCTCCCCTTCCCCGATCCTGCAAGTTCTTCAAGTTTTCCTCTGCGCACTGCTCTAGTTAGAACAGCTGCCCTAGGACCACTGTGAGGGTTCACAGGGGTGGGATCCCCCAAGTGCCTGCCCTCTGAGGAAGCCAGACACTGCCATTACTCTGTCGTCACAAGAAAAGGCCCTCATTTCACAGATGAGAAGACTGAGACCCAGTGAAGGAAAGGGACTTCCCACCATCATTCAGGGGCGGGGAATCTTGGTCTGCAGACTTGTCACACCAGATGCTGCTGGCCATGCCACGCCTTCCCAGCTGTCCACTCACACCAGACTTTAAACTGGACCCCACCACCCAGAGTCTCAAGGAGTCACTTTACCATGTATGTGAGACACTGGGCTGTCATCTGTCTGTTCTCTTCCTTCCATGTGTAAGACTGTCTTACACACACACACACACACACACATGCACACACACACACACACACACACACACACACACACACCCCTGTGAGCGAAAGCAGGAGTGGAAGACCCCACTGCAGCCAAGAGTTGACTGACTCCCCGAGCAGCAGATGAACGAGGCCTTGCAGCTAACACACGGCTGTCAGGAAGGTAGGAGAATGAAGGTAATTAGTCCCCTTAATGCCGATTTCAGACTAATGTTTCACACTTAAGGAAATTGTTCCAATGATTTTCTTATTTTCAGGGGAGCTCGTTAAGTAAGAATTAGAAAAATAGATATGGTACAAGAGATAAGAAAATGGATTTTGTAATGACAAGCTGCCTAAACACACTTTTGGAGAGGGGACTGACTGGGCCGGGATGGAGTGACGGATCCAGGTCCTCATGGGTTGGTACAGCCAGGTGTTCCAGGGACCCTGGGTGGGATGAAGGCCCTGAAGAGGACAAGGTCCAGACCCATGGCCTCAGCTATGCGCTCTGCAGAGTGGGTGTGCAGTGCATGCTGAACCATTTTGCACCCAGAGCAACTCTCTCGGGAGAACTTTCCCATTCCTCGGCTCCCATTCCTCTGCAGAACAAAATCCTTGCCAGGATCAAGGTCCAGCACAGGGAATTCAGACCTCAGGGCCTCTGGACCCTCTGGGAATGAAATGATAGGGAACATTTCTCAGATGCCTGCTGTGTGCAAGCTGTCATACTGGGTGTTTACCTCCTCTCCATCCAACAGCCCGGTGGGTGGATAGCATGTTGTCATCTTAGCATGGCGTATGCTGGAGGGGCATATTCAGAGACAAGGCCCGTGATTGGCCAGCTCACTTAGCTGCTTTCAGTGTCATCTGTTCTGACTGGTCAATGCCTTTGGTGGTCCAGTTAAATATTTTGAATGTTGCCCTTGATCACGGGACCTGAACAATGCCACAGGGTAGAAGGCTCCAATCAGGATTTGAAACCCATGGTGTCTAATACCAAAGCTTACACCATTTCTCTCTCCAGGCTGCCTCTGTGTAATGAGCTCCAGTGGGAAGAGGGCTTAAAAGGGATAACTTGGAGCCAGGAGGAACTGAGTGTCCCTGCAGAGTCAGAAGCCTCCGCCAGTGGGGAAGGCTGTGGGTCTGCTGAGGGGGGTTCTGTTGAATAAGACATCTATCTTCCTAGGAGGACACAGTCGTTTCCTCCTTTCTCCTTACCCCCTGTTCTTACCTGGCCCTCTTTTCTTAGGCTTACCTTCTCTCCAGGTGACCACTGTACCCAGCCCTGGCCACTCCTGTTCCAACAGCTTCCCATTTCTTCCCCCTCATCTTGGAACCCAGGAAGGACTCAGTGGTTTCCATTTTTAGCTGCAGTGCATTCTGGGATACTGTACCTCTGGAAGGCCCATGACCATCCTGGCAAAGGACCAGGTCAGCATCATTAGCAGAACCAAGCGGTGAGCAGCTCTGGCAAAGAGGAAATGGCCTCTGGTGGGCCCAAAGGTGAAGGTGACTTTGTGACATGTCAATGACACTTCTCTTTCAGTCACTGGCCAGGTAGCACATTCAAGTCTGGCCTGCCAATTTGTGCCTTGGGTACAGAATGCTCCTAGCACAGTGGTTCTCAATGGAGGATGATTTTTGTCATCTCTGGGACATTTGCATTGTGTGGTGATATCTTAGCTTGTCACCTCTGGGGATCCCTTTCTGGCATCTATTGGGTGATGGCCAAGAATGCGGCTGAATATTCCAAAGGGCACAGAATAGTGTCCTACCCAAATGAATCATCCAACCTGATATGCAAACAGCATCCAGGATGAACCTACCCTACAGTAATCTGCTCCAATTTCTCCTTTAAGTAAGTGCCTAAAATTGGGCATAAAATCCAGGTCTCCTGGATCTACCCAGGATTAAACGGTACAAAGGCAGAGGCCTCTGAGCCAAAGATCCAGCATTCTGATACTTTCAATTCAACACACACACCTTGTGCTCCTGCTGAGTGCCAGACTGTGTGGGTGTTGTGCAATAAATGGCCGGTATTCTGTAGTGGACAAAATGTGACCTCTGCCCAGCCAGACTCATGGTGTAGTGGACTCTGAGCTGTGTGACCTGACCCATGTCTTCCTCTTCTGAGCCTCAGTTTTGACATCTTTAAAATGAGCTCAGCACTATGTTTCTCTCAGCGTCTTTCATGATCTCCACAGTTAAGTGGATGAGCGAGCCTCCTTCCTCGAGAGGGCTGGGCAGGTGGTAGACAGTTTATCTACCAGGAAAAGAGAAAACTGAGACTTTATTAGGCACTTACTGTATGCCTCCCACAGGATCCTCCTGCCAACCGTGCAGTGCTGTGTTCTCTTACTGGAAGTGCAGATGGGGAAACTGAGGCTCAGAGAGGGAAAAAACTACACTCAAGGCTGGATTTGAACCCAGCTGTCCAGGCCTTTTCTGCTCTGCCCTTTTGCCCACCTCCAGGGCCTTTAAAGATGACACTGGGCAGGGAGTGGAGGGAGCCTGGCCAGGCCAGGCCCTCAAGCCTTATTCCCCAGCTCCCCCCGGGTCTCCGTCTCACCCCATTAGTGCTGCTTTAAAAAGCGCGGGCCGACTGGGGCGCGTTATTGCCCACATAAATCAGGCGGCTCCAAGTACGGAACACCTTTAAACAAACAGCTGATGGGAGTGAAGTTCCAGGATCATTATTAATAGCTTTTCATTTCGGTGGCCGCTGTGCTGTGACATGCCTTCCCAGCAGAAGCCCCGCGCCGCCAGCCCCCATCGGCTGATCCCCCGAGTCCGCCAGTCAGAATGAATGACTGTACCTTTGTGTTAATTGTGGAGCCCAGCCACACTCGGAATGCTAATAGGGCCAAGTGGGAGGGGCCGGTGCCAGTCTTGCCTGGTTGCTGGGCAGGGAAGGACCCCACCTCTGGTCCTCCGCAGCAGCAGCAGCCTGCGGCAGGCATCTTTCTTAAATACTTATCTGAGCTCCGCCCTCCTCTGCTCCAGAGAGCCCCGTGGCTCCCATGGCCCCCAGCCAAGTCTGGACTCGGTGTCTGCCTCTCAGAACCCTTAGTGTCTCATGCTGCCTACCGTTCCAGCCGCCTGGCTTGCAGCCCCACGCCACCAGCCCTGCACTGCTCACATCCTTACCCATTCATTCCATCCATCATTCATTCATTCAACAAACATTTACTAAGCCTCCCTCAGACAGATGCAGATGAGGAAGTGCTGAGCAAGACATACAGGGTCCCCCATCCCACAGAGCTTAATATTAGGAAGGAAAGACTGGTGGGTCTGGAACCAGGGCTTCCTGGGCCCATTTCCCAGTTCCACTCTTTACGAAGTGCCCTTGCACCTTCTGGACCTCCATTTCCTCCTCTGCAGAAAAGGAACAATAATCATAGCTACCTGGTAGGGTTGTGTGAGGAATTAAATGAAACACTTAATATACTTACTATCTCTTATTATTGAGCTTGAAGTGCTCAGTAACTGTTAGCTGCTATTATCATTAACTTCTGACTCTGTGCGTTTGTTAAAATGTAAGGTAGCGACTGCTGAAGAAATGTACAGGGAACAAGAGAGCAGCAAGTGGGGCCACTCCGGGCTCCCCAGGCAGCGGTGGCTCATCAGATGGGGAGCGAGGGGCGGGCACAGCAAGGGCAAAGGCCCTGGGGCTGGCAGATGAGGTCTGGATGAGCAGGAAGAGCAGCAGGGAGGCCTGCGGGGACAGGAAGCATAGAAAGGAAGGGGAGATGAGACAGGAGGGGCAGGCAGCGCGAAGGCCTTTGCAGATTTTAAATTTCATCCTCAGAGCTTTGGGAAGCGATTGGAGGCTTCCAAACTGGAAGAGTCTGCTGTCCAGGGGACCTGGAGCAGGCAGGGCTGTCAGGGTGGCGGAAGGGAGCTGGCTCTGGAGACACACAAAAGACAGCATCCTCAGGAAGAGGTGGGATTGTGATGGGGAGACAAGAGGGGGGAGCATCCCCAGGGGTCCCACCCTCTACTTGGGGAGTGGCAGGGAGTTAGATGAAAGCAGAGAGGCTGAGGCCCACACCAGGGACAGTGGCTCTAGGCCTCTGAGCCTTTGCATGGGTCATTCCTTCTTCCTGGAATGCCTTTCTCTATCTTGTCTGACAGGAAATGGATGAAACACGCGAAGACTCCTAAAATCCCCTCCAGCACGCCACGCCCTCCCTGCCTACCCCAGACTGGGCCCGTGCCAGCCCCCCGTGCCACACACGCCTTCCTGGCTCCTTCACAGTCTACCTTGCTGGTTTCCTTGCTTCTCCTTCCAAATGTCGGGGGACCCAGAGCTTAGCCGGGCCCCACTCCCCATTTCTGTCCGCACCTGCTCCTGAGGTGGCCGTGTGCGGTCCTATAGCATGAGACTCCACAGATTCACCCCTGACTTCGAGGAGCCCGACTCAGGTCTGTCCCCCAAACCTCAGTCATGGGGACTCTTACGGGCTGAACACGGCGGCCTAAAGCACACTTCGTATGCAGCACGTCCAAAGCCGGCCTCCTGAGCTCCACCCAATACACACCAACAGTGACAAAATAAAATAAACCCTAAAAGCGCTCCTCTTCCAGCTCTTGGCCTTTCAGTAGCTGGCACCTCCATTATTCCAGCTGCTTCTGCCAAAAGCCTTGGAGTCATTCTTGACTTCACTCTTTATCTCATACCCTACATCCGATCCATCAGCAAATCCTGCCAGCTCTGCCTTAAAATAGACTCCGAATCCGACCAATCTCACCACCTTCATTGTTAGCAGCCTGGTGCAAGCCACCGTCATCTCTCGCCCGGATTACTGCAGCAGCCTCCTGACCGGCCTCCCCGCTTCTGCCCTTGTCCCCTATGGACTGTTCTCAGGGTGTTAAAACATAAATCAGATCAGAACACGGCTTCTCTCCAGATTTGCTGGCTTCTCATCTTACTCCAATAAAATGGCTCATAAGATGACCTCGGTTCTCGGACCTTTACCTACCCACTGTCTTTTTCAGCCAGCCTGGCCTCTGCCTTTTCTCTGAGCAGACTAAACACAATCCAGCCCCAGGGCCTTTGCATTTGCTGGTCCTCTTGCCTGGACACCCATGCCCTGATGTCTGCCTGGCCCCCTCACTCCCTTTTTTTGGAAGTCAGCTCAAATGACTGAAGCTGGTGAGGCTTTCCCTGACAATTCAAGATAAAACAGCGCCCCAGTTCTTCCCAACATCCAAAAGAGCATAACAAATCTGACACACAGCCACTGCCTCTAGACTCTGAAACACACTCGCTCCACAAGTACAGGGTGTTTCCTTCCCTGCTGGCTGCTGTGTTTCCGGCATTTAGAACAGAGCTTGGCATCCAATAGCTGCTCAGTGGATGTTTCTTAAACGATTCAGAGATCTTTGTTTTGAACAATCTGTCTCCTTGTTTGTCGACTTTTCTGTCTCCGTTCACAAACATTGGGTCCAATTCTCCATAGTTGCATTGGTGTCCAGCACAGACCTTGGAAAGTGGGTGCCTGTCAAATGTTTGAATAAGCAAATGACTACACGGTAGATGTTCCAGATGGATGGCCCAGGGTGGTAGGGGAGAGGGACTTCAGATTGACAGAGCTGTGCCCTGGAGTCCTTCCTGCCTCTCCCCCAGGGACCTGGGATCACCTTGGAGGAGAACAAGCTGAGAATCTGAGCCAAGGGATCTCCAGAGGCCAGTGGACAGGCACTGGGATATAGGAGCTGGTGTTGGAAACATCTAGAAATGTAGGCCTCCTATGGAGCTCCACGTTTGCAGTTAATATTTGCATTGGGAATTCTACTTGAGGTCAGGAAATCTGTAGTTCTAGAACAGATCAGAGCTGAGGTCTAAGGTTTGAATTAAGGGTTGGAATTGCAGAGCAGAGTTTGGGATGTAAAGGTAAGATCCAGGGTTTCTGGCTCAGGCTGAGAGTTTGGAGCTGGGCCTGAGGCTTCTAATAAGATGGTCTGGAGAACTGGTCAAGGGATTGAAACTGTGGTAGGAAAAATGAAATAAAAGGTTCAACTTAAAGACATTCATTAGAATTTAAAAGCTTCTTTCGCAGGACTCTACAGGACAGAAGGTCACATTTTATAGCAACATTCTACAACAGTCACTCTTCGCCAGGGATTATTTGCTCCCCAGAGGACAGGTGGCAATGCCTGGACACATTTCTGGCTGCATCTAGGGGAAGGGAGCTGCTGAGATCTAGTGTGCAGATGCCAGGGGTGCTGCCTGGCAGGATCTGACCCCAGATGGCAGTGGTGCTGGGCTGGAGAAAGCCCATGCTAGAGAGCTCCATTCTCTGAGGGCTGGCCAAGGGCTGACCCTAGTGGACTGGAGGTCAGGATGTGTGTGTTTGGGGATGTGAGTCACAAAGTAAGGTGATCCCTCCCTTCCACCTGATCCCTCCCCTAGGATTCAGTTCTCCTGGGCTCTCTCTGGCTCTGGCAGACCCAAGAACTCTGAGAGGATGAGACGAGGGTGCCATGGGGAGGAAGGAGGAGAGAGCCAGTCCCAGGGGGCTCATGAAGCTACAGACAAGCAGGGTGGGAGGTGGTGACAGAGAGGGACATATAGCCTTGACAGGAGCACAGAGGCCCTGAGTGGCATCCATGGAAGACAGGTGGATGCTGATGGCTGTGGAGAGATGGCATCTGGAGAGGCCAGCATCTGGGAGCCCAGTGCTCTGTGCCAGGACCTTGTTGAGGACAGATTCCAAGTCACCCTGCACCACTCCAACCGCACTGCGAGCTGCTCCTAATGCATGCTCAGTCTTCTCATCAAGCCCACATGGTGGGCACTATTGTAATCCCCATTTTACAGATGAGGAATGGAGGCATGGAGAGGTAAGTAAGTTGCCCAAGCGCCTGCAGATCTAACTCTGGAGCCGGCTTATTACAGGGGCTTACAATGGCGGAGAGGCGAGGTGTCCCCTAACTCCATGGGTTGCTCTCCTTCCTCTGCCATTTGTGTATAAGATTTTATCACATCCTTTCAGTGGTCCCCTGAGAGAGCTGCTATTATGACTGGCTCCTGAGGCAGCAGCCAAGGCTCAGAGAGCTAAAGTTCCTCTCTCCATAGCCAGGTCTGCCCAACATCATGGTGTGCGTGTTTCCCATATTACATCTGGGGTGCAATTCTGCACAGCCCCCAGTGCCCACTCTCTCGGCTGCATTTGATTTTCACAGACAGCCTCAGACTGTAGGGTTCCTTAACCTGGCCACCATCCACATCTGGGCTGGATCGTCCCCTGCACTGGGGGCCATGTGAGGCACAATGTACAGCAGCAGCCCTGCCTCTGTTCCCTACCTGTTGGTAGCAGTCCCCTCCCCCCAGTTGGGACAACTGAAACTGTCCCCGGTCACTGTCAAATGTCCACTGGGGGTCCAAATTATCTCCCAGCCCAGTGACACCTGCCCTGGCATAGTCAAAGATGAGACTGTTAGGCCAGAGATGATCATGGAAACTGTGGCCCAGAGAGGGCGGTATCTGCTTGCAGGTCACTTGGAGTCAGTGGTGGAGCTCAGGTCAGGTCCTCTAGCCAGAAGGCCGGCCTTGCTGCTCAGCCTTCCTCCTGGAATTGTGCCCTGGCAAGGTGAGCGCTGGACACCTGTCCTGTGAGAGGAACTAGCTCAGACCATGCTGGGGCAGCTGTCTCTGCCAACCCCTGCTCCCCAGCTGAGCTGATGCAGCCTCAAGCTGCCCCCAGCTGTAGAGTTGTGAAAATAGTTGGGGCTTTGATGTCAGAGCATACTTCAAAGGCCCACTCTGCTCCATTCTTACCGTGGGGCCCCAGGTGCAGCACTGCCCAGCTGTAGTCCTTTGATTTCCCATCTGGAAAATGGACAATTTGAGCCAGAGCATCTTAAGAGACAGCTGGCTCTGATGTTCTGATTTTCTGACAATGTATAGGATGGAGTGATTTGTTCCCAGCTGCACCCCTATCTCTTGGTGGCACTTTGACCAGGTCACACTGTCAATCTGCAGGACCCAGTCTCTATAATCTGCCACTTGCTATCAGGTAGCAACACTTTGGATGCAGTAACTCCTCGCCAACCTGGGAACACTGCCCTGCCCTTTTTTATTGTTTCCCATGAAGGGCTCCTCCCATTATCCACCTGGAGAACTTTTATTATTCCTGCAGGCAGAGCAGAGCACTCCTCCTCCGTGCCCCTTTGGTACATGCCACCCTCTAGATCACTGGCCACTGAGGTGTGTGTACGTGCATGTGCATGTGTGTGCAACTGAACTGAAGGACTCCTTGAAGAAAGAAACTGGATCATTCCAATGCTCACACCCATGGACCATCCTGGTGCCCGGCACTGAGCAGGTACTCATAAGTGTTGAGTAAGAATGAATGAACAAATGAATGGGAACAGGGAAAGGTTGCCAAGACCTTTGCAATTGCAACCCTCCTTCCAGAAACCAGGGAAGGAGGCCAGTACGTTGTTCCCCAGTCACTTGCTCAGAGGAATGCCTCCATCCCCACCCCCATCCCAGCAAGCGCCAGCCACCCCAGCCGCCCACACATTCTGCGAACTCAGAGAGTACCTTGGACAGCAACCAGACACTTCCTTGTGGTGGGGGGGGGGAGGCTTTCATCCCTGTGAAGCAGCCACTGAAGAGAGTTAGCTGCTTGGGCAGACCTGCATTCTCGTGTGTGATGCTTTTCCATTTTGCCGTCCACCCCAGGCCCTCCTGAGGACCAGGATGGGTCCTCGGGGCCCTATGTTCTTCTCATTTGTGCTTCTGGATGCACAACTCCCGACCCGAGTTAGGTGTGGATGGCTGGTATTTGAGAATTCCCTCTTTCCTTTCTCCTATATCCTCTTTCTCTTTCTCTGAGCAGCATGTCCCCAAATTATCAGCAATTCTCTTCCAAGAAATCCTCCAGCTAAGGAAGCCAGGTCCCAATTCCAGCTTGGGGAAATGAGGGGTGAGCAGTACTGTGTTCCCACTCATCCATTCAACAAGTATTCTTTGAAAGGCTATAAAAACATGTATATTTTGGCAAACTACTCAGGTCTCAGTTCATTCATCTGCAAAATGGAAGCAGTGACATATGGAGATCACAGTCATAGAAGAGATGGTTTTACCTCCGTGGACCCACAATGTAATGCACCACCTCCACCTTTCACCAAAACCCAGAACTGTCCTCCCTGGATCATCTGCATCTTTCTGGCTATGTCTCTTTCCTCCTATGGGCCTCAGATTGCACAAAGGGGTTTCTAGTCTCTAAGTTCTGCTCGGCCCTGGAGTTCTGAGTTCCAGGAGTCTGTGACGATGCAGGCAGGCAACACGCTCTGCTTTTTCTGTTCTCCAACCACAGAGAAGAAGCTGGAGCCTCAGATAGGACAAGGGGAGGTGCCAGAGCTCCCTGGGGTAGGGAGGAGGGTGCAGGGGAGGAGGATCTGTCCTAGCCTGGGTGTGAGAGACGAGTTAACAGCTCAATTGTTATTTCAATTACACGGATTATTTGAAAACAATGTTATGAGTTTCATCACTGACAACCCCGGGAAATGGCTGCTATGGCAACCAAGGAAAAGAATGGCCATAGCCAGCCAATCAGAAGTTCCAACCAAAACCTCAGTTTGTACAAACTCTCTCTACTCCACGGGGCGCCTCCCCTCCTCTGCTAGGGGAGGAGGCTTAGGAGGCGGAGAAAGACAGGAACAAGAGAAAGGACACTAAAGAAAGGGACAGATGAGGAAACTGAGGCCCAAGGAGAAGAAGAAGTTGGAATTCCCTGCCACACTCCTCAGGGACACGCCTGGACCACTGCACCTCCTGCTGCCCAGCACAGACCCAGCCCGCAGTGGACACTAGCAAGGCTAGCTCCAGATCCACCGTGGCTGAGGAAGGGGTGCCCGGGATGAGCCCCTACCCACTGCTTACTATCCGCTGGCAGGGAGGCCCCTGAGACCTCTGCCACCCAAGTGACAGTGGCTCGCCTCACCTCTAACTGCCAGGAAGACATCAAGATGCCAGGCACCTCCACTGGGCCAGAGAAAGAAGGGGAGCAGCATGAGGGAGGGGCAGTTCAGAGAGCCTCTAGAGCCCCAGATCTTTTTTCCTGCCACCCTCAGCAGAGCCACCCCTGTGGGGAACAGCTGTGGCCTGGCCATCTCCAAATGAGGCACCTGACAGTCTCCAGAAAAAGTGACCATGCTCTCCTACCCAGGGAGAGACCATATTGACAGAATCTGGCTGGACTTCAGCTTTGCAAATACCCAGTACTAAAAGCCCATTTCCTGCCCACCTGAGCTCCTGCCACCCACACCTGTGTCCTTGGAGGCTCCCCATCTTCCAAGTGGGCCCTCACAGAGGGGCTGCTATCTTAAGCTGCACCCTGACCCTGGAAGCAGGTGCTGTGACCATTCCCATCAACAACCAGTGAAGCCCAGGGAGCCTAGTAACCCTTGGGGGGTGGGCAGATGGAGGGGGGCAGCAGAGGGACTCAAGCCTGGGAAGTGTGGCTCGGAATCCCAGCTCATGGCTGCTGTCCTAATGCCTCCAGAAGGACGCTGCCAGGCTTCCATAGGCCCCGTGGCCAAATGACTCATAAGAGTCAATATTTATTTCCTCAGCTTCCCATATCAGGGACCCTCCACCTGCACCCCACCCCCACGCTTGTCCTGAAGCTAATGTGCTCTGGTTTCGTGGCTCTCAGGAAGAGCCTGGCAGACAGACATGCACAGGGCAGGTGGCAGGAACAGTCTGAGAAGTGGATGCTCAGAGATAAGTGGCCTTCACAGCCCTGAGCTCTGACCTCCAGGAAGACTCAGAGGGCACCTCGGGTAATGTGAAACCTGCTAAGAGCAGGGCATGGTGTAAGCACAACTTCATCCATTCCCTAGAACCACTGGCAAGGGAGCTCTTACTCTCCCATTTCACAGATTAGGAAATAGAGGCTGAGGAAGTTGAAGGAACCTGCCCAAGGCCACCCAGCCAGTCTGACTCAGTGGAGGGCTGGTGCCCACATCTGTTTACCTTTGGCTGCCACTAGCACAAGACATAGTTCCTGTCCTCTAGGGACCAGTCAAAGAGATGATTCAAGAAATAACAGCTCACGCTGTGAGTGCCGGGGAGGGCCCAGCCCAGGGAAGCACAGCATGCAGGTGGGAACCCAGCTAGGAGCAATGGCTTAGCCGGGGCAGGTGCAGGTCAGGATTTGGCAAGCGACCCTGTCAGATGATGCGATTGGGCCTTGAACGCCAAGCAGATGGTTTGAGGCTGATGGGTGAGGCCACGGGGAGCAATTGCTGGCTTTGGAGCCTCGTGCCCTCCCTCTTGAGATGGCCTTCCCCTCACACAGTGGAGCAATTTCCCAAAGCATTTTCTCTAATTTGTGATTGTTTTCCTAACCCAGAAGCAGCAAGAGTCTCCAGCTTCTCCCAGCCCACGAACCAAGCCGAGCTCAGCAGCCCAAGCTGCTGGCCCCTACCCTCGGTCCAGTCTACCTGGGGACCTCCAAGTCCCTCTGTCTCCGAAGCTTCCCTGGGTCCTGGGCAGGATACGGGGAGGGTCTAATGGGCCCAAGCCCAGGTTTTTTCCCCAGCCTGAAGCCAAATGAGCTGCTGCAGAGGCCCAAGGGTAGCTCTGGAGTCAGAGCCACCAGCTGCTCGCTGAGGGTGTTCGAGGGACAGTAAGAGCTGGACCTCAGGATGGAGGGTGGCACTAGAGTTCCCGGAGGTGCCAGGGCTATGCAAGGAGGCCGAGAGCTCTGGGAGCAGCAGGAATAGGCAGACGAGAAGACGAGGGATGAGTGGAGTGGGGACAGAAATTCCCTGCTTCATAACACAGGCTCGGGAGGGGCACCAGCCAAGCGAAGAGGGCCAGCACCCAGGAGGGCACGGGGGCTCAGTGCAGGACCTGGGGCTCATCGGGGTCAGGGGCTCAGTGATAGAATGCAGGACTCCAGGAGGCCAGAGACGGTCTCTGGGAGACAGCGGGGATCCTGCTGGGGTCTAGCTGGGAGGCTTGGGGTTCATGGGGAGATTGGGGGCTGAGGAGAGTGGAAGCTCAGAAGAGAGAGGGACTCCATAGAGGGGACGAGGCTCCAGGGGCAGGGTGGGCCGTGGAAGGGGACAGGGACCTGGGAAGTGTTGGCTCATGGGTGGTGGCACACAAGGAACAGTAAGCCCTCCACCCCGAGGGTCCTTCTGAGAACCAGGGCTCCATGGCCCAGCCCCTCCCCGACACAGGCCGGGCCCCTTCCCCTACCGGTCCCCTGGCTTAGACCTCGGGTCCTCCATCACCCCACCACCTTCCTTCAAGGCCAGGCCCTAAGGCCTCTGCTATCCACACTGCAGCCATTTACACGGAGTCACCCTGAAGATTCTGGTACCCACCACAGCCCAAACACAGCACCGAGTAAGTACTTCAGACCACGCTCTCCACACACAGAGCCAACCTCCACCTCTCCAGCTGCAACCTCCCCTCTGCTCCTCAGCCACATGATCAAGACACTTCGCTGGGCCCCTACTGGGCCTCCCCTAGCCAACATCACTCGGTAAGGATGCAGGGCAAGACAGATACAACCTTGGCCTCTAAGGGACAGCCTGTGTTGATGAGTGTGTCGGGCACACTTACAGAATTCAGGGGCAAAACGTGATGACAGTGGCTAAGGAATCCGGTCAGGACCACAGCTAATTCCTAGGCCACACAGGACACACTTCATAGCTTGAGAACATAAAGTTCCTCTCAGATTTCTCTTGTCTAGGTAAAATATTTCTGTCCTGTTTGGTATGTGTGGAGGGAATGGGGTGCTGGGGATTGAACCCAGGACCTTCCTACTGAATTACATCCCCAGCCACTTTAAAATTTTAAATTTAGAGGCAGGGCCTCACTAAGTCACCAAGTTGCCTACGCTGGCCTCAAATTTGAGGTCCTCCTGCCTCCCCGAGGGCTGGAATTACAGGCAGGTGGCCGCATGCTTGGCTACCATCAGCTTTTCTAATCACTATCTTTACAATCAGGCATCTTCAAATGCTTGCCACAAGATTTCTCCTCAGCCTGGCACACAGTAGGCTCGCAGGAAGTGTATCTCGGGTGAGCAGATCAGATGGTAGATGTCCGAAAGAGGAGGATGAATATGCGGGAGTGGGGGGAGGTGAGAAGAGAGGCGGGGTACATTGTAGGTGGGTGACAGGTGGGAAGATGAATGGATAGGTGGGTGATGGGATGGATGCACGGGGGAGGTGGTGGAGGGGACTGTGGGCAGACGGGTGTTTAAATGGAGGTGGGTGGGCAGGAGGGTGACAGGTTGGAAAGATAGATGGATGACTGGCTGGCAGATAGAGAAGCAGGAGGGTTGAATAACATCAGCTGGCTTCTAAGTTTCTCCCCATGTCTCCCAATACGGATTCCCCTAAGTTGGCGAATGGACCCCAGCTCTCCGAGACACCCAGGCTGGAGACCTTGTTACATTTTGTTCCACCCTCTGCGACATCTCCCACAACCAAGCATCTCTCCAAGCCCTACTGATTCTGTCTCCTTGGTGCTTTTCCCTCTGGCCCCCGTTCTGCAGAACCTCAGTGAGCCACCCCGTCTGTGCTGGGTGATCCCGGATTCCCCCCGTGCCACCCTTCCGTTCTCTTCCCTTCAAGTCCCTCCTAAAGCCCTGCCAGCAGCATGCTCTTCCAACAAACCTCAAGGTTAAGTGAGGATGAGGAAACTGAGGCAGGGAGTTGGGTGGCCTATTTAAGACTTCTTGGTTCGAGGGGGTGGAGTTGGGATGAAGCCTGGCAGCCTTCTGGACCCTCAAAGCATCTTGGGAGTGGGGTGAACAGAGAAGATGCTCACCTGTCCCCGCCTCCTGCTAAGCTGCACCCCTCCCTCTGCCAGCCTGTGCCCTTCCCAAGCCCAGTCGGAGTCCCTGGGAATGAGGAAATGGAAATAGACTCAAGTGGGGCAAAGACTGAGCACTCTGAGCCCCTGTGGGCCCCTGGGCAAACTGTCACCTCTCCCTGGGCCTCAGTTCCCCATCTACAAAATGAACAAGGACAATCAACCCCTGAGGCCTTTTCGGCTCCAAACTGCACCCACCTAAACACAGCTACCTGATCACAGAAGACGTAAGCCTGGGAGCTTCTTGGCCTTGGAGCCTGACTGCATCTCTCTGTCTTCCTGAATACACAGTTCCAGCCTCTGGCCCCCCGTGGGCCTCACCATGAAGCTACCATCCTATGTCTGGCCACTTGAATCTGCCCAGCTCGTCACCTGTCCATCATTTTGTCTGCCTGCTGACCTGGAGCCACCTGCCTCTGCTACCCGTCCATCAGCCTTCCTCAGCCCATCCACCTCATGTCCCCATCTGCCTGGTGTCTGTCACCCTGTCTATCACAACACACCGTCCACCTCCCCACCCTGAGCCCCCCATTTTGCAAGTGTTGCTGTGACAACAAAGATGGGCAGGGCCTTCTGGCTTCATCTGGAGTGGGCCACTGTCTCAACACCAGAACCTGCCCCAGGAGCCAAACGGTCCTCCGGAGCCAAAAGGTCCTCCACTACCCAGCATCCTTTGCCTTCCCCCAGCCCCCCAGCCCCCTCCTCACTGGGCACGAGGGCTTCTACTTGAGGAATCCGGTCAGGACCACATGTCTTCTGCCAAAAATGTCCAACTGGTCCCTGAGGAAATCACTGGACAAGAGCGCAAATACATGCGTACAAGAATGTTCATCACAGAATTGTTTGTAAGAGCAAAGGATTGGAAACAACCCAAACGTCCGACGGTGGGGGCTGGCTAAATGAATTATGGACCAGCCACACAATAGCAAACCATGCAGCTCTTAAAAAATGATGATGTAGATGTATATTTATCGAAATGGCGAGACATTCACAATATATTATGGAGTGGAAAAAGCAGGTTACAGAGGCAGATGAATAAAGCAAGATGCCATTCCGATTTTTTAAAAATCTATCTGTGTCAACAAGAGTAGGCATCAAAGTGGTAGCCAAGAGGTGGGGGCATGTGGCTAATTAAAAATGCTTTCATACGTGAAAACATGCACACGTATGCACACACGTATAAATTTGCACATGTACACGCATATGTAGTCACTCAGTAATGAATACTTGCTGGCAGCCCAGCCCTGCTCTCAGGCCTTTGTCTAGATCCCCCGGCCTCCACTCTTCTCCGCACCCTGCTAGCCATTTCTTAGACCAGGACACAGAGGCCCCTGCAGCTAGTCAGTGGAGGAGCCAGGGCTGAGATAGCTCTGTCCGACTCCACAGCCTGTGCTCTTAATCAGCAGGTTGTCATGTTTTTTGTTTTGTTTATCTGTAACTTGGCTATTTTTAAAAAATAACATCTATTTACTTGGGTGACAAAGAAATGACAGAATTTAACGAGACACAGGAAGAAAGAGACTGGCGAGCTACACTCAGGGCAGCTCGTCCTGGGCCTCAGGGCTCCTAAGAGTGTCTCCCCAGGGCCCCTCCCGCCTCCTCTATCAGCCCTGCACGCATTAGGTGGCCGAGCCGGCAGGGAGGGGCTGAGCAGGCAGGCATCTGGCTCAGCGGGGAGTGGGTGTTGCTGGCTCTGTGCCTTGTGCCGGGCTTGACCCTGGGGAGGCAGGGAGGAAAATCTATTCCTGCCTCCTCGACTTCAGCCAGGCCTGGCTCCATGCTACCTCTGCACTGACAGATCTGGGGCTGTGGAAGTGGGGGGGGGGGGGGGCGGGCTGCCCTGTGCGGTGCAGGGCGTTTCCCAGCAGCCCTGGCCTCTACCCACTAGGTGCCAGCAGCTGCCTTCTATCCAGTTGTGACAACCAAAAATGTTTCCAGACGTGGCCAAGGGTCCCACGGGATGTGAAGCTGCCCCAGCTGAGAAACACTGATCTGCTATGCTGTGGGTGATACCAGGCAGCCAGTGGAAAGAATCTGGAGGGTCAAGGCAGACACAGGGGTACCAGCCCTGAGGTCCAAGTGCCCCTCGAGTTCCTTTCCCTCCACAGACTTATACTGAATGGTGAGCGAGCGTCTCCACCTTCCTACCTTTGGAGATTACCTCCAGCCCAGCACGCTCAGGGTGGCCCCAGACTGTTTTGTACAACTGCCCATTGGGCAGCTCTGTTCACCAGTCCCACTAGCACGCAGGCCCCCCGTCCCCCTCTGGCCTCTCGTCTCCTCTCACATTCCCCACCTCCACAGCCCAGGAGCCTCCCATGTCAGGAACAGGTCTGTTCCTGTCCTCTGCACCCTGCAGTCCCCCAGCCCTCTTGGTCCTGCACCATCCTCCATCCCCCGCTCTGTCCTCCAACCCCTCCTCCACCCAGCTCCTGGCAAGGCTTCTGAAGGCAAAGGCCACTCTGCTCCCCCGCTGCTGAAGCCCTTGAGGGCTCCCTGCTGCTCAAGTATTTGGTCCAAGCTCCACTTTGGGTTGCAGAACTACCTGGCTTCATTTCCTCTGATCATCCCGCTCCCTTGCCTAACCGTTGTCCGCCACTGCAGCCAACCCCGCTTCTGTTCTCCAGCGCTCTCCCGGCACCCTCATCCCTGGGTCAGGAGTCTGCTTCTCTACTCCCAAACCCCCTCCTCATACCTTAGACAACTGCCGCTTAGCTTGCTCTTCTCTGCTAAACATCTCTCTTCCTGGAAGCCCCAGCCCCATCAGCTCTCATCCTGGGCATGAGAACTGTTAATTATCTCCCGCCCCGACCACCTGGCTTGCTCTCCACAGCACCTCGGTCACTTAGCACCACACTTAGCACACTGTAGACCCTTCACGCACACAGGCAACACACGTTTTAAAGCACATAAAGGATGGATGCCAGGCCAGACAGACAGGCAGAGGGGTGCTATCTGGGTTTGAGTCACAAATCTTCTGGAGATCTTGGACAGGGACAGGACATTTGGGTAGGAGGGCAGATGTCACCCCCTGCGGGAGTGTCAGGTGGGAGGCACAGTAGGAGATAAAGGAGGACGCAGACGGATTACAAGGACCTTGAATGTCACTGTGCAGAGCCTGGACTTAATTCAGTAGGCGATGGGGAGCCATGGAAGGGCTTTAATCAAGCAAGTGACATGATCCCACCTGCGTTAGAGAAAGATCACTCTAGCTGCGGCAGAGTATGGTGGAAGGGGTGGAGGTCAGGAGGCCCCAGGGGAGGAAGCTGCCACTTCTGTTTAGGCAGAAGCCAGTGAGGTCTGAGGGTCAGCAGGGATTGTTAAATGGGGCTGGAAGACCAGAAGAAACGCATCTGTGAGAGCCTAGACCATGTCTCTTTGCCCATGGTCATATGACTGGGTGCTTTCCACTTCCTTTGAGGCAAAGGTCATTATCCAGAGGACCCTGAGGTCAGGGGCAGATCCTGGCCCTCCTGACTCCACTGCCTAGGCAGCCAAGCTCAGGTGCAAAACTAAACAGGGAGAAACCACTGTCGTCAGCCCCAGAACCAAGAGGAGTTACGAACCAAGGGACATGAACAGTAGTACTGCTGTATTTATGGAACATCCTATGTGCTTGGCTTTGGGCTTTGGGTTTGGTGCCAAATACCACACACAGGGGACCTGTAATCCTCACAGCAACCCAGGGAGGTCGGTATGACTTTCTCCCCCATTTCCCGGAGGAAGGAACTGAGGCTCAGAGTGGTGAAGTAACTTGGCCACAGTCACACAGGGCTGCTCTGACCCGATCTGTGCTCTTAATCAGCTACTTGATATTCTAGAGGAGCGACTGGGAGCTAGTGGATGACTGAAGGTGCACGGGACTGATGAGAAAGCAGGCAGATCCCAGCTGCATCACAAGGAGACGGAGGAGGGGCTTGCAGACGGGGACAGACGGGGACAGACAGGGTCTGCGGGAGGGGGGACTCCCCCAGCTTCCTGCACCTCCTGCACTCAGGCCCAGCCTTGCAGAATCAGAAAGATGCACGGCCACCGTGAGAGAACGGGGCTAAGGGCGAGCGGTGTGGACACCCCTCACCCCTTGTTGGGCTACCTGAGTGGTAATTAAAGCATGTCCCCCAGGAGGCAAGCAGCTCCAGAGGCCCTCAGGTGGTGAGTACATGACTTTTGCAAATTAGAACTAGGTGCCCCTTCCTCTGGGCAGTCATAATCTGCTTCAAGAGCACCTGACTTGTTGAGTGGAGCTTAAAATAGATGGCAGTCCTTACTCTCCTTCTGTTCTGAGTACTCTCAAAACAGTCAACAACCTGCCCAACTATACATGACAGTCATGTCTCTAGCCTCCCTGTACCGCACTCCTGAACCCCCGTAACCACTCTGCATCATCTTCCATGACAAAATGTCCCCTACTTCACTTGCCAGATACGTAGGTAAAATATTGCATTCTACGGATTTACCTTTCATAGCAATTCTTGCTTCCTCCACATGAGAAAAGATAGTCTTATTATGTCCATTGCTCTAATGGAAAAATTGAGGTCTGACTTGTCCTAATGGTAGAGAAAAAAAAAAATCTAAGCTTCCTCTAGAGAGATCAGAATCAAAACCCAAGGCTCTAGGAAATGGAGACCTCTGGCCAAGAGTTCGGTCCATCTTGAGGGTGCTCTAAGGCAGGCCCACCCTTCTGGGGACATGGGCTTCTCTCCCTGGGCAAGGACTGGGACTGGTCCTCCTCTCAGCCCATGAGCAATGGATTCTTTGCCTTGTCCCCAGCCCCTCCCTGGCTCAGCACTGGGGATGGACAGGGGACCCTGCAGCCCAGGCTCCTCACCCAGGTCCCCCTTGAGGCCTTCTCCTCCCACAGCTGCCGCTCCATCCACAGCTCCCATTCTCCCAGGCCATGAGGCCAAGCAGCTGCTGCCTAAGTTATATAAACAGGGATCATTCTCTCTCCCTTTCAGAATACCTGAGCCTGCATTTCCAAGCGGAGCTTCCTGATGGAAGAAAAAGCAGGGAAAAACCAGGGAGGAGAGGAAATTTAATTGGCTGACTCCTCTTGCCCATGTGGTAAATAAACTGACTGCTCCAAACTTTGCTAACTTGGGAAGGGCCAGTCCTCTTGGGGCCCCTTTCCCAGCTTCCACCTGGCCTCTTCCCTGGGGACTTCAGTCTGCTCCTGAGGAGCCCAGAGAGCCAGAGCCTGGGGAAGGGGCACAGGAAGGTGGCCGTTAGGTACAATGATCACAAATCACACCAGAAACAACACACACACACACACACACTTTGCAGAAGGGCTATAACTTGCTTGGTTGCAATATGCATACTTTTAAGGGATATGTTTTGTCTTCTATGTCTGTTATTTAGGTTTCTGTCAGAGTCATTAACTGCTGTCCCCTGAGAGCCCTGGAGTCCTAACTTAAACACCTCCTGCAGCATTTGCACAGGTGTTTTGTTCTGCCTGCAGTCTGAAGACAGGAAGCTGCTCCCCACTCCCCCTAGCCAAGGGTACAAGGAGAGTTGGCGAGGTCAGGAAGCCAGGCAGCCTGGCTTCCCATTCTGGGTAGAGCTTGCAGTGTGGCCTTGGTCTCTGTTTCCAATGCTTTCCAATCAGAAAGACAGCAGCTCAGGTGGCTCCCATGGTGCCATCAGGAACAAGGAAAACGGTTCTTATCTCCAGAACCAGCATTCAGGGCCACCCAGGAGGGTCAGGTGCCCTTAGCTGAGGCAGAACCTGTTGGTTTGCCAAAGCACCTGCCATTGAGTCTCTGGGGAGGGTTCCCAGGGTGCGCTGTGCACCCCAGGAAGTAGTGCTTCTTCATGGACAGTGGCTGTCCTTCCCTGGAAGACTGGAAGAGGAGTGTCCCAGGCCCTGAGAAAAGCTGAGGAATGGGATGGAGTAGCGTGGGCAAGTGGCTGCGGTCAGGGGTGAAGGAGCAGGTGATTGCATGAGAGAAACTGAGGCAGGCGAGATGGAAGATACATGGGGAAATGGTAAGTGATGAATGGACAATGGCCAAAAGACGTCATTATGGTACAGAGGCCAAATTCCAAAAGGAACCGCATAAGAGCAGTAATTTAAAGGGGACAGAGTGGGCCCTGATGAGCATTTACGGGGTAGGAATTAGGGACAGAGGGCAGTGATGGTTGGGGAGGAGCTTTTAGGTTCCGGGGAAGCGGTGCTGGGCATTGGGGGAGGAAGAGGTTGAGGTCCAGCACCCTGGTCCTGGTACCAGCACACAGCTGGAGCAGCCCAAACCCTCAGATGAAATGCTGTCCGGTGCTGAGCACCCTGGCCAGCTCCAGGGGCTCGGAAAGTGCTTGAATCAGCCTCACATAAACCGAACTAGTGGGTGCAAGCTGTGGCGACCCCCGGCCAGGGCGACAGAAGGCGCGAGGGCTCCCAGAGAGTCTGTGGGAAGCCTGCGGAGGCTTCAGGAGACAGCTTCACTGCCCACCGCCAGAGGGTGCTCCTGCGGCTCGGGGACACCCGGGGGACTCCCGCCAGCTCCTCTGGCTACAGCCCCACCTGGTGGTCTCTGAATGCGTTAAGTCCCGAAGGGGACCTGCAGTGCCCAGAAGAGTGGGGAGGTCAAGTCCAGAGCAGCAACAAGCGAGTTGGGTCTGAACTGCCTACCGAGGGTCGCCGGGCACCCAGTGCACCGCACAGCCCACACCGCCCCCAGGCTCAGTCCCGAGGGTGCTCCCTTTAGACGTGAGGCTTTGGGCCTCAACCTTCTTCCGTGGAGAGAATCGTGCCTAGGCAGTCGGGTTCTAAGGAGAAGGGCTGCGCTGGCCCTCACTGGACGCCTGTCCACCCGACGGTCGGAGGGCGTAGGGTCGCGCCAGTGGGGCTGCAGGGGTCCCCGTGGCCAGCTCCCTGCACCCTGAGGTGGCCGCAGCCGTGCGTGTCGCGGCGGTTGGAGTCAGACCGTGGGAGCCCCCGGACGCGGCACGACCTCGAGCGTACACACACACACACACACACACACACACACACACACACACACACAGACACATATGCACACACACGCACACCCGCGCACACGCTCGCGCTGTGCGGTATTTCCCGGCCCTGGACCCCGCCTCTGGGAGGGGCTGGGAGCCGAACCCCGGTAGCGCGGGGTGGGGTGGGGGCTGGGAACGCCTGGGTCCCGGCCCCCGCGTGCAGGCGTGCGCCAGCTCCCCAGCCCCTCTGGGCGCGCGGGCTCAGCCCCGGCGCCGCCACCCCTCCGCCTGCGGGGTCCCGGAGGCTGCGCGCCCCGAGCTGGGCGAGGGTGGGGGCGGGCGGGGCCGGGGCTCCGGGCCGAGAAGCCGCTCGGCTCCGGCTCCGCGCCGGGGAAAGTTTGGACGTGGGAAACTCCCTCCCCGCCCGGCCCGCCGAGGGGAGGGGGCGCGGGGCTCCCCCTGCGGCGGCCGCCTGGCCCCCCGCGCCGCCGCCGGCCGCTCCCGAGCGGGGCTCCCCCGGGCCGGGCAGCCTCCCCCGGCGGGCGATCCGGCCGCCCCTTCCGCGGCACCCCGCGTTCTTACCTCGGGGAGCGGCCCGGGGCTCCCGGTGCTGCCGCCTCGGGACGCTGCGTGGGGCGGGAGCCCCGGCGCGGGCGGGCGAGTCCGGAGCCCCGCGGCCGCCCGGAGGAGCCGGAGGGAGAGCGGGCGCGAGAGGGGGAGCCGCGGCGGCGTGTGCGCGCGTGTGTGTCTGAGCAGGAGAGCGAGGGAGTGAGCGAGCGGGAGCGAGGGAGTGTGCGTGTCTGACTAGGGGGGAAGTGTGCAAGGGACGGATCCCTTCCTTCCTCCCGCAGCCTCTGGTGGAGACTCAGAGAATGCAGCGCCCGCCGGGCAGGAGCGCCGCGCCTCGCCAAACCGCAGGCGGCCGCCGGCGCGCACCCCGCAGCCCCGAGCCCCGGCCCCCCAGCCCGCGATCGGGCCCCTCCCTCCGGGAGGAACTGGCCCCTCTGCCTCCCGCTGCCCAGTCCCAGGAACTCCCCCCACCCCCCAACCCTGGCAATGCCCCTCCCTCCTCTGGCCCCAGATCCGCGCGAAGGGAGCGCCCCCAGGAGGGGGACCGTCACCCTCCCAGCCTGGCAGCTCAGCTCCTCTGTCCCCAGTTTGAGACCAGACCTATTCCTCACAAGACTTTATTGCGTTAGGGCTTTCCCATGTCCCCCACCACTACAGGAGTCTGGCTTCAAAAGAGTGGGGATGCGGGCAAAGGTGGGGGCAGGCTGCTTAAGTGGCCACCTCTGGCTGGCTGCCCAGAAAGGCCCCTTGCACAGGCCGGGTGACTTCAGAAACAATCTGTACAATGAGGTGGACAGAGACAGGTGCCTGGGCCGCTGTCTCCAGGCGGATAGGAGGTCAGGTGTGCTGGGAAGAGAACCTATGGGTTTTCCTCTCCAGGAGGGGCATTCTCTGCCACCACCAAAGTAAGCAGGCCAGAGGTGACAAAACAGCCCCATCCTAAACCCAGTGCCACCAGCGTCAAGAGCCCTCCAATAAAACCCTCCCGCTACCCAGAAACACCTTGCAGGCCGGATTTCCCATTGAGGCGAGCCCTTAACCCCACTTCAGTCACTGGTATGACGCTGCTGTGGGGGATTAGAACTCTTGCCTTGGGTTTGGGGCCCCCTAGGGGTCCTTCCTCTCCTGTGGCTGCCAGATAGGTGGGTAAAGTACAGCAGGACACAGGACAGCAACGTGCTCTGTCCTTGTCATGTTGCCACTGACCAGACACAGCACAATATGCAGCCAGCTGCCGTGCCTCGTGGAAAGAGGTGGCAGGACCCCCAGGGACCCTCCCCCCAGCCTGCGCCCCACCTTGCCCCCTTCCTTGATTGCCATCTCCACCCCACGCTCTGCCGCTTCTCCTCTCATTCTCCCTGGAGAGTGGAATCACCTCTCCCTCCCGCTGGGTGCTCCTCCAGCCCCTCCTGCTAAACTCTTTTATTTATTTTGAGATTTATTCTCATCGTGCCTGCCCGTTCCCTTCCCCAAGTCCTTCTCCCAGTTTATTCCCTTCATTGATCTCTCTCAGCCATGCCTTTGTACCCCCCACCCCCAGATCTCTCTCCTTCCCTCTCCTCTCTATTCTTAGCCTCCCCTCTTTCATGCTTTTAGAGCCCGACGGCCAGGCCTGCCAGATGCATCGTTTCCCTCTCTCCCTCCCCACCTCTGTCACTTTTGCAATTTCTACAGCTCCACTTTTTCTCCTCCTTTCCCTCCAGGCCCTGGGATGCGCTATCATTTCCGGAGGAGTCAGACCTACTTAACTGTCCACAGGTTGTGGAATGCCTGGGACACTCTTGGTCTTATAGCTGCATGCATACAGTAGGTGCTCAATAAACAGGCATCCTTTGAGTCGGATCGCTCTTCTCCCCAGAATTCTTTATGAGAATCCCCAGTTGCTCCACCTGTCTTTCTCAGGCTCATTTCCACTACTGTGTCTGATCATTTCTTCCCTCAGCAAACCTGGCACTGTGCCAGGTACCACTCTGAGAACATATCGCGTGTTGTATGCACTTTGCTTTGAAATCCTTGCAAAAATCAGATACAAGCTGGGCGTGGTGATGCATTCCTGTAACCCCAGCACTCAGAAGGCTGAAGCAGGAGGATTGTTGCAAGTTCAAGACCAGCCTGGCCTACGAAGTGTGCCCAAGGCCAGCCTGAACTGCATAGTGAAACCCTGTCTCAAAAGGACAAAATAAAAAAAATTATAAATTCAGATACAAATAAAGGGTCTAATTTGCAGTCAAGGGAAGTGGGGCACAAAGTGTTGAAATATCAAGAACTCACAGTTGGCAAGTGGTGAGATCAGGTAGAGGCAGCCTGCCTGGGTCTCCCACTGCACTTGGGTCTGGGAGAGGGCAAGCTGGTGCTCCTGGGCCAGTGTATCGGGTGCGGCAAGAGGCAGCGCGGTGTGCTGCAGGGGGCAGAGCTGGGCTCTGGGAACAGCTCTGTCCCAGGCAGACTGTGACACATTCGCCAAATCACTTTCCTTAGCATTGAGATGCAGACAAAATGAGATCATTATAACAATAGTTAGCATTTGGCAAGCCTGTGTCTGTCAAGAGCAGAGTTAAAAGTTTTACATTGACTGTTTCATTTGATCCTCATAGCAATCAATGTATAAATTTGTAGACAGAGTTGGGGGGGGGACTGAGAGCACAGAGAAACTATGAACGTTGCCTAAGGTTGTACAGTTAGGTTTGTAGAAGAACTGAGATCTAAACCCAGGCAGGCTGGGGTGAGCGTATGTGCGTTAACAGAAGTGCAATACTGCATCTGTGCAAGCAACCTGCCTAGTGCTTCGTGGTGGCTTTGCTAGAGGTCTGTGTGGTTTTATACTTTAGCATGGTGAGTGTACACAGAGGGGCACGTTACTCTTCCAAGGGCTGGATAGGTGAAGGACTTGGAGGACGAGACACGGTGAGGGAATGGTTCTCGGAGGAGTCGCTTGTGAGATTTCTCCTCCACCTCCCTCAGCGTTGTCCAGCACGGTCCTGGCACGCCGGACCTGCAATCCACTGGGCCATTAACCGTTCCCTCCCACTCAGGCTTCCCCCTGCCACCCCAATGACATTCTGTGCCAGGTAAAGCGGGGCTGTCCTGCACATTGTAGACTATTTAACCGCATCCCTAGCATCTACCTAGTAGCATGCCCTCCCACCCCAGCTGTGACAATGAAAATGTGTCCACACGTTGCCAAATGTCTCCTGAAGGACAGAATCAGCCGTAGGTGAGAACTGCTGCTCCAAGCTGAGCTCCTGAACAGCAGGGTCTGCTCCAGGGTGCCAGCAAGTTTGAGCAGGTGTCAGTGAAGGGCTCCCGTGCGTGTGTGTGCGCACGTGCGTGCGTGTGTGTGTGTGTGTGTGTGTGTGTGTGTGTGTGTTGGAAGCTGCTCTGCTTCCTCCCTGGTACTCTCTTTCCTGTACTGCTCACAGGGTGGCCAGACCCTGCAGGCCTCACTCCCCCCCCCACCTGCAGCCCCCTCTCTGGCACCTGTTCTCTCTCCCTCCCTCCCCCTTGGTTCTCATACACAGTGCATTTCCCTGCCATCCTCTGCCACTGCCCACCCTTGTCTGTCTCCTTCTCTCTCTAACTCTTTCTGAGCCCTGTGTCCTTGCTTCCTTCCCTCCGCAGTTGCCTTCCTCTCTGGCCTCCTCTCTGTGTCTCTGGGTCCCTGACTCTGCCTCTGTCCTCCTCGGCCCGATGTCTCTGTCTCTGTGTCTCTGTGTCTCTCCATCTCTGGGTGTCCACTCCCAGCCCAGACCCCTCGCTGGCCCCCCCTGCCGTCCCTCCCCCTCTCCCCCCTTTCCCGGCTTCTGCGTCCCCCACCTCCCCTCCCCTCCCCCCTCTGCCTCCCGCCCTCCCCCGCTCCCCCTCCTTCCCCGCTCTCCTCCCTCTTTTCTTCCTTCCCTCCTCCCTGTCTCCCCTCCTCCTGTTCTGTCCATGGGAGCTGGAAGTTAAAAGCTTTTCCGAACTTGCTCTCCAGTCGCTGTTGCCGGCGCCTTTCATCTCGCCAGCACATTTGTAAAACTGCGCAGACTGAAGGGCCGTGACATGAACAACCAAAGAAATGTCAGCGCAGGGACGGGGACGGGGATGGGGCGCCAGCCCTGGGGAGGGGGCGGGGGAGCAGTCCAGGCGCGCCCCAGCCCTCCCGAGAGGAGTCCCCCGGGGCTCCCAGGGCTCTGCGCCTCGTGGAGCTGGGCTTCCTGCCTCAGGGCCAGCGGGAGCCCCGAGGTGGCCGGGAAGGGGGCGCCCTGGGGAGGAGGCGGCGCCCTGGCCTCGCTGGGAAGGAGGAGGGTGCAGGAGGGTGGCGGGGCGTGGGGAACCTCCGCCTGGGCCTGGGAGAGGGGAGCCCAGCAAACACCCTGGGGAGCCCGCACAGAGTGCCAGCTCTGCTCTTAACGTGGCACCGAGTTAAGCCTGGTGGACTGGGAGTGAGACTGAGTTCAAATCCCGTGGCCACCACTTACCAGCTCTGTGTCACCGGGGCAGGTGGCTTCACCTCTCCAGGCTCCATTTCCTCGTAGGTGAACTGGGGCTGGAGCTGCAGGTGCCTGCCTAGGCCGGATGAAGACTAAGTGAAGGAATCTTATTAAGACTTAAGTTTTTAAATGCAATTAACAAGAACAACAACTCAGGGCCCAGAGATCCTCTTCTCTGTGCTTGGATGGGGAAATCAAGGTTTAGAGGGGGAGAGTGATTCATGGAGGGCTTCAAACCGGTCGAGAAAAAAGAGGGATTCACACTGGGCTCCTTCCCTCCTTCCTCCCTTTCTCCTGGGGGGGGGGGGCGGGCACAGCCATGGAATTGAAAGTCAGAGTCTAAGGACTGAGTGTAGTGGGTTCACTGCTGTGTCCTAGGGCTCAGCACATAGTACATGTTCAATAAGCAGTTGTTGAATGAATGAGTGAATGGATGAATGGAAGTTCTGGAAAGGGACCAAGGCTGGAAAATGGAAAGGCGCTTTGTTCCCTGGCTGGAGTGGGGGTGGCAGTAGGAGGAGCCTAGAGCCTAGTGGGGTGCTGCCAAACCCAGGACTTCCAGCCAGGGCTAAGGAGCGGCAGCACCATGGACAGCAGACAAGAGTCTGCCCGGAACCCAGCATGACCCCAGAGGCGCTGGAGGTGGGGCTCTCGCCTTCTCAGGTAGCTCCTGTAACTTCAGTCCCGGGTTATGCGCCAGCCTTCTGCCTCCCGGGCACACTCTGACGCTCCTCTTTCTCGGGTCCCAGATCCAAAGCCCAGACGGCCCACCGAGGACGGAGCCCCCTCCCTGTTGCCTTCAGCCCCACAGGACTTCCACAGAGCCCTGAGGCCTAATGCTGCAGGTGGCTGCACAGACTCAGAACAGGGTCCCTTGAGCTTTGCTGAAAGTCTAAAGCACAGCCAGCCGATTTGAACAGGGCCTGACCACCTGGAACCCCCTCCTGAACCCCTTTCCCTCTGGTGGCGGGGTGAGGCTGCCCTGCCAACATACTCCCCAAAAGACACACTTCAAACACTCGGCTCTCCCTGAATTATTCACCTGCCTCTCCCCAGGGCTGCTGCAGAGCGCCCAGCCCAGGTGCTGAGGAGGAGCAAAGCACGCAGGCCCATTAAATTTAAACACTGCTGAAGATTGTCAGATGTGAGGTTCTATTCCTGGCCTGGAAAAGAGCAGCCAGCAGGGGAGGGGATTAGCAGAGGGGCGCAGGAGACCACCAGGGGCCCAGGCTTGCTAAGCTCCAGTCGCTAAGCATCACTGGGGCCTGGCTGGCACGCAAGGGAGCCTGGGCTTTCCCTCACCTGGGATCCTCATGCTTCGGGAAGCAGGCTGGGCCACGGCACCTCCCTCACCTGCCGCTGGTAGATGGGAAGCACCCGTCTAAAAATAGCTTCCCTGCAGACCTCTGGAAGCCCCCCCAGCCCCCCGTTATGGCATAGGGAGCAGGGCATGGCGTCTCCAGCTTCGCCTCACGCTGTTCCCTTCTTATACCTTATATTCTGGCGGTGCCGAGCTGTGTTCGTTTTTTTTTTTTTATCACACTTTGAGCTTTCCAATGTTGTTCTTACCACTTGCAGCTCCATTTCTCCCTTTGTGTGGCAGGAAAACTGCTATTTATCTTTCACCGTCTAGCTGGATGGTCTGAGGCTCAGTCACCTGCACTCCGCAAGGCCTGGCCACTTCCCCCTTCCTGCCCCACCTTGTTAGCAGAGTCCTCGGCTCTCAGGGCTGCGGGGCCATTGCCCACCCCGACCTTTGAGCACAGGTAGTTGGAAGCAGCTTCGAGTTACTGGCTGCCTGGTACTGGCCCCAACTCTGTGTGTCTGGGACACGGCTTTGAGATGAAGAAGATGCGGCAGAGGGTCATTTGTGATGACCAAGGGACTCTTTCAGTTGTCTGGGTTCAGGAATCTCTGCCCGCATACATTTTTTTCAATCCGTTTCTTGTTCTTCCCCATGGAGGTTGCTACAGGTGCCCCTCGGGGATTTCACTGGCTTATCAAAGCCAATTATAAGATTTTTTTCCCCAAGAATTTTGCAAGTCAGTTTTGCACGCCCTTGAAATTGGCCCCATTGAGAGTATCAACCCCATGAAAATTAACCAAAAATGCCAATCAGGCTTGTCCCTGTGTTCCCCAGAGCCGGGTTACCACGGCCTGTACCTCCCCTGCCCACCCCCAGCCTTCACCCCTGCAGAGCATTCTGAAAGGCCTCTGAAGGTCCCATCCTTTGCTCCCTGGACTCTCTTACCCGGTTCAGACCCAGGGTCCAGTGCTTCGCCACATGGGAGTCCCCACTGCCTGGAGTGCTCAGTGTCCGTGCGACACAGTTCAGCTCGAGAAGATGGACCTCAGTGGAAAGTCCCGGCCTGCTTCGAGCTGCGGGGACCGTTGCCTTCCGGTCAGTGGGGCTGCTCCCTGGCCATCACCTTGGCGTGGAGGACTCCCCTGACCCCTGAAAAATGGCGCCTACTCCATCCCACCTCGCCCCTGCTCTCCCCGCCATCCTTTCACCCTGCTTTGTTTACCTTCTGAGCTCTCCTCACTCCTGACATTTGCGCTTGCTTGTTAACTCACTTTTCTTCCTCTGGAATCTGAGTTCCGTGAGGAGGTATCGGTCTTTCCTTCCTGCTGCTGCTACATCCCTGTGTTCGTTCTAGAGCAGTGACGGTGAACCTCTTAGAGCTTTCAGTGACACAAACAGCCCGCCGTGACGCGGGTGCCTTCGGTCTGCCACCACTGTTCTAGAGCCTTCGCTGCACATGTAGGCACCCTGACATTTCACTGAGTAAAGGGTGGGGCAACCTTGAGCAAGCCAAGCGTCTGCCCTGGGTTTAGTTTTCCTCAATGTCCTGCTGGAAAGAATCATTGTGAGCTGTACGCTGTGTCTGAGCTGCCTTAGGGGAGAGCCCGGGACTGGAATCCTAACTCACTGTGTGTTAGGGTTTCATTGCTGGGACAAAAACAAAAGCAAAAAACCCTGATATACGCAAACCTAAAGGAGAAAGTTGATTTTGGCTTCTCACAGTTGAAGAAGTTTCACTCCGTGGTCAGCTGCTTGAGACCGGAACGTGACGGGTCAGAAGGGAAGGAGAGCTGCTCATCTCGTGGCAGGAGGAAAGCAGACCATGGGAGAAGAGCCAGGGACCAACCAGAGTCCCCAGGGTCACATTCCATGACCCACTGGACACACCCAGAAGAGTGCGCTACTAATCTCCTAGGTGCCTCTCAAGCCAATCAAGTTGACAGTCGAGATTAAGCATCACACTAAATGGCCTCGGCCACGTCCCTCATATCCTTATGCCTGCCTTCCTCTCAAGACTCAGGAGAGATGGCAAACAGAAGCGAGATGTCATTTCTGTCCCCATCCCACCCCATCTTCACTCACTCATTCATTCAACAAACACGCGTTGAGCACCTTGTATGTGGCAGACCCCGCAGATATAGCACTGGCTGTGGGGATGCCCTCGCAGAGGACAGTAAATAAGATAAATTGGGACAATAAACAGCATGTCAGGTGGTGGTCACACTGAGGAGAAACATAAAACAGGAAAAGGGTCCAAGGAGAACTGAGGAGGAGGGGGAGGAGGAGGAGGAGGAGGAGGAGGAGGAGGAGGAGGAGGAGGAGGAGGAGGAGGAGGAGGAGGAGGAGAGGGAGAAAGAGTCTGTTTTAGAAAAGCGGGGTCCCGGAAGATCCCAAGTCTCCTGGGCAGAGGAAGGAACAAGCAGGGGCGGCTGGGGTGTGTGGTATTCAGTGAGCTGGTGCTGGCAGAGATGGGAGGGAGGGTCCTAGAGGAAAGAAGCCCCCTCCCTTTCCAGTGTTTAAGAGGGAGGCCCCAAGTTTGTGACGTAAGAGCCTGGGAAGGAGGGGTGACCTCGCTGTGTCTCCTCTTCCCCCTCCTCTCCCTCCTATGTGGGGAGCCCGGGCTCCCTGCAGGCACTGGCAGCTTCTGGATCAGTAATTTATCTCCCGGTGCCACAAGCTTCCTGGAGCCGGGCACTTCCCCCCCACTCAGCCCCGCTCCCCTGAGTGGCACAGACAGGTGTGAGGAATTAGCTGTGGGAACTAAAGCCACGACAGGATCCAGCACAAAAGAAGGGGACAGAGTGTAATGTTTATTACGTTTGAAGCAAAGCAAACACGCGGCCTATTTATGTATCTATAGAGAATTAATTGGCGAGCAGCGGCAAGAAGCAGATTATAAATTAGAATCATTTTCGCCAACTGAAACCCATTCATCTTGCTTCAGAATGGGCCTGTCACCTCCTCCTGACTAATTCCTTTTAAATTCCTTGCTTTCTCTCCCCGGCCCCCTGCAGCTCTCACCTTGAGACTTGAACCCCACCAGGTTATGGGAGCCACAGAGAAAGGCCATGTTCCAGCACAGTGCTTTCCAGGGCTCCACTCTCTCTCCACCCTCGCCTTCAGAGACTGCTTTTCCCATGAGCCCAGGTAGGTCGGAGCCCCTGCAACCCCCCCATCTCATCACAGTCTCCTCTCTTCCCGTAAACAGAGCCCCCATCGGCCAGAGACCATCCAGGGACCTGGACAGGGCACCGGTGCTACGGCCTGCTTTTGATTCTGGGCTCCGAGCAGTCAGCCTGCAGGAATCAAAGGAAAACCACCCTGCTGGGTCCCTGGTGGCCTGCTCTGGCTCCTCTCACCTGCAGCCTGGGGAGATGAAAGGCCAGGACAGGTGCCAGCTACTGCCAGGCCCAAGAGGGGTGCCATACTTGCCCTGGGCTGTAGCCCAATTAACGCTTGCCTTCCTGTTGCCTGAGCTATGCTGGCCTTTTGGGTTTGGAAGTCACGGCAGCAGACTTTGCTCGAGGGTAAGATGGGGAGGGAGAGCAAGCAGAGGGGAAGGACCCTGGGCTGGGACAGCAGAGCTGCAGATTAGCAGCCTCATGGCTAATCGTTTGGGCCCCGGAAGGGCCCGAGCACAGATCTGAATTCAGGTGGCACTTTCTGAGTAGAGGCAGTGTCTTCCTTGGTGTAAACTAGAGATGATGATAATAGTACCTGTAATGCGAACTGATAGTCAGTCAAACATTCCAAGGCTTACATGGCCGCTGAGAAAGTCAATGGGCCAAATGCTTTCCCTCCCCTTCCCCCTCTTCCACCCAAAAACCAAAGGTCAATGTGTCAGGGCCTCGAGGAACTGCTCCAGCATCTACTGTGAGTGTTCTGACTGATTCTGACTGATTCACACAGGCTGAGAATCAAATATTTTGTATGTCTGTCCTGCCCACATCCCGGAGATGTCATGAAGATTAAAAGGATGACAGGAGAATGGTGCTGGCATCCACTTGTTACTCAGTAGGTGGAGGCCTTCGCTGACATTATTAATTTGGCCCAGGGCTGTACGCCTGAAATTTTGGTATTTGAGTCCCTAATCTTTTTCAGTTCCCAATCTTAAAAAAAAAGAGGCAATAACTTCCTGTCTCCCCCAGAAATGTCCCACCGACCCTAACTTCTAACCCCAGACAATTTCTGGGGCTGACTTCCAAAATCTCCTGATGCCAGCACTACAGGACTTTCTGCCAGGATAGAGAATCTTTTTGTTGTTGTTAATTTGTTTGTTTTTTGTCTTTTTGAGACAGGGTCTCTATGCAGTTCAGGCTGGTTTGTGCTCACTTTGTAGCCAAGGCTGGTCTCGAACTTGCAAATGATCCTCCTGCCTCAGTCTTCTGAGTGCTGGGATTACAGGCATGAACCACCATGTCCAGCCACTAGGATAGAGAATCTTGATCTCGGGGAATTTTGAGTCTCAGAGACAGACCTGGAAACCTTGAGAATTGAGCCTCAGCCAAGTGACCCCAGACCCCTGCTACCAGATCTGCTTCAGTCTGAAACTTTAAAAGGACTCATCTGTGAGGCTGAGGGACAGACTTGGGCGCAGCACTGTGGGGGCTCACGACCCCATGCAGTGTTTCAGCAAATGTCAGGTGCTCACCAAAAATTCAAGATGCGAAAGGAAAAAATACATGAACTCCAAAATCCAAAAAGAAAACTACAAACTGAAATCAATCAGTGTTTAATTAAAATTAGCCTCATCTCTCCCAAATTCATGCAAAAAAAAAAAGGTCTGGAATGGGAGTTGGTGCATTTGACTGCACATGGGGTACAGTGGAATGGGAGAATGGGGTGAGGATCCTCAAAGCAGGAGTGCCCCTGGTCTATATTGATCTTCAAACTGTGTCGGGTCCCAGCTTTGCTCCTCCCTCGACTTCACAGTGTGACCTTGGACAAGTCTCTCCTGCCCCCCAGGCCTCAGTTCCTCATCCTCCAGATGAGAAGCACTTCCTGGAGCCTGTTTTGGGAAAGCCTGACAAGCCCTTGGTGCTCATCATGTGTTGTAGGGTTCAGTGAAGGAAGGGACCCACCATAGACGAGAGGAGGAAGACTTAGATTCAGCCTTGGGAGCCTCTGTCTGGCTCCTTCCTCTGCACAGGGTTATGGACAAAGCCACAGAATGGGCAGCAGTTGGCAGTGGCTACAAGACATCTGGCTTTCGTTGCAGGATTTAGTTTAAAACACTTCAGTTGCAGGATTCTGAGAAGGGGCAGGGAGTTTTGGGAAGGGGTGGTATTCAGGAGGTCTCTGAGCCCCCAGAGACCAGGTGTCAAAGAAGCAGCCAGAGTGGGCAGCTGTCAACCCCTGAGCACCTGCATAGCCCTGGTGATGTGCACAGTTCTCTACCGCCTGTTATAGGTGAAGACTCCAAGATGGGCCGGGGCACCCTTGTGAGTGACCCTGGATTTGCAGACCATTATTTACACACTGACCCTGTGTCCTGAGGATTCTGCTCCTGGGTTTACGTCTCAGCGACTTTCTCAGCAGAACCCCGGGGGACAAGTCTGAGGGTACCCATTCTGAGATGACAATCCAGGTGCCTTCCTGGGGAGGAGACAGGGAAGATATAGGGACCCACACTGAGGGGTCCTGGCAGCTGTCAGAGCAATAGACAGGTGCACAAGAACGGCCCCATGTGGGTCTTTGAAACATGAAATATAGGAGCAAGAGACGGGGTGCAGAGGGTCTGTTGCATAACAGCACCCAAATGGATTGAAGGTGCTTTCAGGTGGTGGCTACAGGAATCTTGCTGCATGTTCAGATTTAGAGAGCTGTGCACACTAAAAAAGTCACTGTTATTGTATGATTATTCAAATAAAGCAAGAGGCCATTTTCAGGAGGCTCACAGTCTAACGGGGGAGACACACATTTGAAAAGTTCATTCGCATAAACCATGCTCATTTTTAAGAACACACACATGCAAACCGAAGCACGCTGTGACCCTGAACTTGCTGGAGCCTCCTGTAGGAGACGAGCTGAGAAACCCTTGCTCAGTATCCCCATCAGCACCTTGCACACAGGCAAGGCCCGCAGGGATCCCAGAGGAGAAAACGGTTTGTTCTGCCTGGGGAAACCCCACAAAGCTACCCCTGAAGAAAGAGCTATATGTAATTTGAGTCTCCAGTGTTCCCTAAGAAGAGTTCAAGGCTTAGTATAATCTTCCCGTCAGAGACCAGGCAATGTGTAACCCAAGGAAATGAAGCCGCAATACTGGGGGTGTAGATGCCAGCCAGGGGGCCTTTCAGGCTTGGCCACTTTTTGCCTTATCAGCAGCGCCCGGCTGCTGGACCCCCTGCAGCCCAAGCTGGCCTTGAATCTGCAGCATGTGTCCCCACCCTAAGAAGCCTGGCGTCCAGGGGAGAGAGGCAGCGCTTTCTTGCTGGGATTTGTTCTTCTGCCTCCTCCACTTCCATGTCACTGGGGCCTCCCACTTCCCCTCCAAGTCACTTGCTGAAGTCAAGTCGCCTCCTCCTCTCCCAGCAGCCCCTGGTCGGAGCCAACCCCTGGATAACCCTTTCCCGGCCTGGCAGTGGTCTCCCCTCCCCGTTTCTCTGCATCCCATGGCCTCTGCCACTCAGCTTGGCTCTTCACAGCTGTCCCTCCGCAGGCCCCAAGGAAGCTTCTCCAGCTCTCACCCTCCCTGCCCACGCCTCACCCTCAAATATCACCAGACCGCCTGAGCTTGCCCGCCTTTCTGGGCTTTGTTCATGCACCCCATCTTTTCGGGGTCCTCTCCACCTCCCATGCTACTCCTCTGACTCCCTTAGACCTCGCTCCTCACCACCCAAGGCTGCACATTCAGCTTCCTGGGGCACCCCACCCCCACCCCTCGCAGGCCCCAGACACTCCGGATTTAGGGGAGCTCTTGCTGAATTGAAAGTTTTTTTACTTCTCCGTAAAAACAGGTGGACTCTGAGCCAGACTGCGGAGCTCATACCCTGAGTCATCTTATGGAGACGTTGGATAAGTTACTTGATCTCTCTGTGCCTCGAGTTTGTTATCCACAAAATGGAGATGAAAATTGTACTACTAGAAACAAAAAAATCACTAGAGCAAGAAAGAACTTACCTGTAAAAAAAAAAAAAAGGACCAAAATGTGTGATAGATATTGTGAAATAGAAAGAAAATGTTCTAATGGGAAAGAGGACAAGGGGGGGGGGGAGGAAGGAAGGGAAAAGTTTTTAAAAAGAAAAGAAGGAAAAATGGAAACAAAGCTTTTGTAAATGGGGAGGAGGGGCTGGAGGGAGAGCAGGATTCTGGGAAAAAAAGAATCCAGTTACATCATGCACAAGTACAAACGCCCTACGTTGAATGTGATCATTATGTATACCTAGAATGTACCCATAAAAATCATCTTTGAAAAGAAAAAAGAAAACAGAAAGCACTTAACTCTGTGGGTCTTTGGGAAGACTCCAGGGCATTAGTGCTTACAGTACAGTCGCTGGCACAGAGTAGGTGCTCAGGAAACACTGGTGGTTATTTCTCTTTCTCCCTCAGCCAAGCTGTCGTGGAGTCAAGGTCTGCTTGTTAAATGAGGATACGATTTGCATCAAAAGTAAGACAGGAGTGTTGAGTATATAGCTTAGCGCAAAGGTTCAATGCCCGGTGACACTGGAAAGGAAAATGTGTCCTCTAAAGGTTGCTGTATTCTGAGGTCGGCATCTGAAAGGCGGTTAGACAACATGAGTGCTAACCTCACCCACAGCTCAGCGCCGTGATGCTGGGTTTGTAGCTGTACGTGTTGTTAGAAGGTGGGGCCTGGTCAGAGGTCGCAGGTCACCGGGGATGCAGCTTGGAAGAGGAGACCTTGGCCCTGGGCCTTTCTTCCCTTCCTGTTTCTCAGGTCTCGCTCGCCTCCTCCCTCTCTGTCTCTGTCTCTGTCTCTGTCTCTCTCCTTTCTGCTTTTGGCTGCCATGGGTGGAGCAGCTTTCCTCTGTCATGCCCTTTCTGCCTTGGAATCAGCTGATCATGGACTGAAACCTCAAGGAAACTGAGCCAAAACCTTCCTCTTTGTGGTTGTACCTGTCAGGTAGCTCACCCCAGTGACAAAGAAACCGACCATTCTGTTGACGTACCCATCACCGATCACCGATCACCGATCACCGGTGGAGGCCTGCCAAGTGTGCCAAGGGGCCCCACAAGGTGCTCGATGTCAGCCTCCTTAGAGCTCAGGGTCTCTGATCTGAGGCTAGGTTGGAGTTGACCTGGGCTTATGGCCGGGGGTTAGAAATGCCCATGGTGGTGGTGAAGGGGCCACAGCAGCCACATCTTTTTCCCTGTGAGTGATCAGACACAAGACAGGGTCGCTCCAAGCAGGCGCTGTCCTGGCCAACGGGTTGATCCTTCTTGGCGCTGAGCCCTGTGCCTGGCCACGCTGGCTTCCTGCACAGCTGCAGCCCCTCCTGTGCTGTCCAAAGTAGGCTCCCCGATCTGGGTGGTCCTCGGCGTCATTAACAAGGAAGTTTTCCTTGGCAGTGTTACTAATTAGCAGCGAAAGACGGTTAGTGTCATTAGCAGACTAAAAACATTTGTACCACGAGCTCCTCCTGGTTTCGGGTGCTCTGGACAGGGCGGAGGTAGGAGCCCTGGAGGAAGCAGACTCCGTCAGAGACAGAGCTGGCGGGAGAGGCAGCGGCTGCGGGGAGGGAGGGAGTTGGCAGCAAAAAACGGAATTTAAAGTGGATGAATTATTTACTGAAGCAAACAATCCCGGACTCACTCACTCTCACTCGGAACATCCCAAACTGTAATCTGCGGCATTTTTCACATCTCCCCAGTGTGCTGAGTGATTTTCTTTACGAGTGGATAGCAGAGGCCGGGGTAATCTTGTAGGAGATTGGCTTAGTATTGATCATGCGTGTCTTCCTGGGCTGCGAGCTCCCCCTCACCCTTGATGCTGCCTCTGCAGCTTGGACGACCCCTCCATCACCCCAGTGGGCCCCAGTTGGAAGCTGACCAGCAGGCTGTGAGTCTGGTGTGCGTTTGCACCCACCAGGACAGACCCTTTGTCCACAGAGTCACCCTGGTCACTGTCGGTCTCAATCCCGGGAAGGCTCTAACTGAGGCTTTGCTATTTTGCTGTGTATTTTAGACACATTATGTCATTATCTCTTCCAGGAACCCTAAGGTAGACATTATTAATCCCATTTTTCAGATAACGCTGGTATTTCCACTGGCTTTGCCCTGGGCTCTGGGCTCTGGGCCCTGTGCTAATGCCTTTACTTTATTATGTAACTGTCTCCTTGTAGTGGCCCCCAGTTACCGAGGGACACAGAAAGGTGACCCAGCTTGCCTGAAGTCACACAGTAAGTTGGTAGAATTGTCCCCAAGCCATGCTGTCCTCACTATCATGGGGGTGACACACAGACACCACCACTGGGAGCTATGAAGGACACGAGATAAAGGACATAGACCATGAACGGTGCAGCAGGAGACTGACTCTATATGGGCGTCCATCCTGGGACGCCAGACAAGGGCTGCTCTTCCCCCACCCGAAGGGACCCATCGCCAGGAGCCCAGTGTCAGGCAGCGCGGAGTGCAGAGTTGCCCCTGTGGGGCCAGAGGTAGGCTTCGGAGCAGAGCAGAGAGGAGAGAGCCTGGGAGGCTGGAGGGACTCTACTGGGCCACCAGGGCTTCTGGCCCACAGGTCCAGGCGGAGCAAGCTCAGGGTCTGTTTCTGGCCCCTGCTGTAACTCCACAGAGGAAGGCGGACCTGCATCCAGGCTTCAGTCTTGAGTGAGCTGGGCAGCTTCAAGGGATCCCCACTCTCTTCTGATCAAAGCAAGAGCTTTGGGGCTGGAGATTTAGCTCAGCGGCATAAGCGCCTGCCTTGCAAGCAGCAGTTGTGAGTTCTATCCCCGGTACCGATAAAAACGAAAAAGACAAAAAAAAAAAAAAAAAAAAAAAAAAAAAAGCAAGAGCTTTGCCTTGGGTCATGTAAAGATTCCTTGAAGTTCCAGTGGACTTGGTAGGTGACAGCCATGGCCATGCTGCAGAGCAGAGAGGTGGTAGCTGCCAAATCTGCTCTCATCAGAATATTCTCCCCCAGAGCATTTGTATAAGAAAGACTTTTGATGTCACCAGTGCCAGCCTACCCATTTCATAGATATGAAGACAGATTCAGAGGTGGGTGAGGTCACAGACTAGTCAGGAATAAGGCAAGTATCCATGTCCAGCCAGGCTCCTCCTTCAGGGGCCTCACCCAGGCCACAGGGACAATCTGGCTTTGTGGCCACTTGCTTTGGGACTAAGAGACAACAGGCCTGAGGCCTGGGGCGGGGACAGGAAGTTGGCCCCTCCGCAGGGCTGTGGCTCTGGCCTCGGGCCTCCTTTCTCTGAGACTGTAACTGGAAGGCATCCAGGAGGGCTCCAAGCACTCCGGAGTGTTTAACAAGCAGGAATGTGTGGCCCACACTATAAATGGGTCTCTTAATGATGAACAAGCATTTATTTAATGAGTAATAACTTTTTTACCACCCTCCATATCCTCTGAAATCTAAAGCTCCGGCATTGGCTGCTAAGATGGGCACCTTCTATTGGTATCTCTTGTTCATTTTTTATACTCTCTATTGATTGGTAAAAACTCTTTGCATATGAAAGCTATTAACAATCTATCTGCTATATCTTCTCTTAAATTTCTACATTTATTCTTTTCCTTAAGTACGAATGTTTTATCTAGTAAACTCTGCGTTTTTGTTTTTTGTTTGTTTTTTTGGTTTTTTTTGTACCAGGGATCAAACTCACAAGGTTGTGTTTGCCAGGCAGCCCCTGAGCTAAATTCCCAGCTGACTTTTGAGTTTTGAGAATTGCTTATGAGCCTGAATGATCCTTTGCTCTCCTGGGATGAGGGGACTTCTGAGTAAGACTTAGGTACAGGCAGTGGGTAAAGGGGTGGTGACACTCAACAGCGCTCAGACACCAGAGCCTCGGCTGTGCAGTGCAGTCCTGGTGACTGCCTTGGTGACTGCCTGTCCCTCAGGGCCTCAGCTGCACATCTGGTCATTTTTTTGTTTTGTTTTTTTCTTTTGGTGCCAGGGATCAAACTCACGACCTCACGTTTGCCAAACAGGCACCTATGCCACTGAGCTAAATCCCCGGCCCGTCAGCTGCACATCTGCATGACGATGGGCTGAAGCAGACTGCTTAGCTACCTCCCGGCATGCGTGTCCTATGAGGTCTATAAGGGCCTTGTAGGGAGGAGCCGTGGTGCACCCTGGGATCTCCTCACTACCAGATCTCCAGCCTCTGACAAGCAAGGACTACATCCTTTTATTGTGACGGCCTGGGCACTTTGCAGAAGGTTCTCTGAGACTCAGTCCTCAGGAGAAACTCACCCACAGGATGGACTGTTGTTGGTCACATCTGGAGTCCGTACTGGCTCTACTCTAAGCAGATTCGAAGGAGTTAAGACATGGTGCTGCCTGAATTTGGAGATTCACCCTGTTAGTCTGCTGTGTGGTCTTGGGCAAAGCACAGCACCTCTCTGAGCATCTCCTTCCTCATCTGTAAAACTGGGACTGCCTCCCAGAGCCATCTTGCAACTTAAATAAAAATTGATCTAAGCTCAAGGAACACATAGCCCCTGCCACACAGTAGGCATTGGATAAATGTCAGCTGTCCTGATGTATCTTCGCTGCAACTAGAGGACATTTGTCTCAAGGCGCTCAAAAGTGTTCGAGGGTCTTAGTCTGGGTTCCCGCAGGAAGAGAAGGATTGAAGGGCAAGTAGTTTACGAGGGAGGTGATCCCAAGGTGCCAGCAGCACAGTGGAGAGAGAGGCCAATTCTCGAGCCCATCACCATCACGGGCAAGAGCTGAACACCCTGGGGGGTTCTGGACACGGGAGGTCCTCAGATTGCTTCACTCTCCACCCGAGCAGGAAAGCCAGGGCACTGCTGCTCCAGACACAAAGACTCATTCGCCGAGCGCTGGGCCGTAGTCCTGGGCATCTCCCACCCGACACCTGAGCAGCAGGATGATGTAGACAGTCTCAAGCAAGAGACACGGGTGATGGCAGCGGACGTCAGTCTGGCCCGTGTGCACCGAGGTAAGGGCGTGAGGCCGAGTGGGACCGAGACGCTGCCTTGGAAGGGCAGGTCAAGCGGGCACCTCCAACGGGACAGGCTGGCCCCGTGGTCCTTAACGAAGGACAGGGCAGCAGAAGCAGGGATGGCCGGCCTGGTTCTTTGTGCTCTCTGCCTTAAAATGATAGCTGTACCAAAGGGCAGAAGCGTCACCTCTCAATAAGATGAAATCTATGTCTTGAGCGGAAGGAGACGACAGGAAGATTTATCAAGGGCCTGGCAAAATTAACATTTGGATGGGACACAGCAAGAGCAGCCTCCGGAGGGGTCTCTGCATTTCTGCCAGCCGGTTCCTGCCAGCTGCTGGACTGCAGAGGGCCGCGGGGTCAGCCGCCCAGCAGCCTCAGAGCGGAGGGACGCCTGGACAGACAGCTGTGGGCGCACAGGACAAAAGGAGACTAGGAGAGCTGTCACCCTGCAGAGAGCAGCAAGGCCACTAGGAGACTCAGGGCTGAGTCCTGGTGCTGCCACGCTCCCGCTCTGGGCCTCAGTTTCCCCACCTGGGAAATGAGGGGATTTTCACTCAGGGCTTCCTGCTCCAACAGTATCTGAGTCTATGAAGCAGAGCAGAGTTCTTCCCATGGGCTCTGCTGCCTTGGGCACCTGGTGTGAATCCACGCGCAGGCGTGACAGCTGGCACTAGCCGAGGACCTAGCATGATCAGGAGCTGACAAAGTGCTGGAGGTAAAGCCCCCGGGGGTGGTATCATTATCTCTACTTCACCCTTGAACTCAGATTAAAAAGTAATTTTCCCAGCATCACACAGTGACTGTGGGGCAAGCAGAGACTAAACCCAGGTCTGCTGGCCCCAGACGGTGCTCTCTCCACGCAGTCGCCTTCTTGGCCCTGGTTCCAGAGCCTCCACTCCTGGGGCTCTGAGTCCCTTCTGCCCTCCTGACCAGGAGAGTGAGCTGTTACCAGCCTGAGTTGCAGGAGGCTCAGAGGCAGAGCACTGGCCTAGCACGGGCAAGGCCCCGGGGTGCGGCCCCAGCCGCACAGCGAACACACACACAGGCTCTGCACACAGACAGGCCTGGTCTGGAGCTCAGCTCAGTCCGCTCATCCACATGGACCCTGCCTGCAGCCTTTCACAGGAGCTTCAGTTTCTCCGTCTGCAAAAGGGGCACATGAGTGTCACACAGATGACACAAGGTAACACGTGGGAAAGCCTGGTTCTCGGGTCCTGGCACCTGTGCAGTTGGGCCTCCTTCCCCTCTGGGCCTGGGCAGGAGTGCGATTCACATATGGGCTTCCGCTGGGAGTGAATCTGAGCCGAGGAGATGAGGCCCACCCTCCGGCTCAGCAGTGTGGAGAGGCCAGGATGGAGACCTCAGCTCAGGACGACAGGAGAGTGCAGGGAGCAAAGTCCCTGCCCTAGCTCAGACCCTTGCCCAAGTGCACTATCTGAGAGCCCAACCTTTTGCTCTGGAAATGCAGACATTGGGATGGGAGGGAAGAGAGGGAAACCCTCGGTGGTGTCGACAGGATCCTAAAGCAAAAAGTGGCTTTAGATTAGGCGTTGATTTCCTTATCTGCAAAATGGGCACAGGGAATGCCACACCCACAGCCCCTCTCCACACTGGGGCTGTGTGTGTGGACTTTCTTTTTTTTTTTTTGTCTTTTTCATTTTTGTCGGTACCGGGGATCGAACTCACGACCGCCTGCTTGCAAGGCAGGTGCTTATGCCGCTGAGCTAAATCCTCAGCCCCTGTGTGTATGGACTTTTAAAGATAGGACTCTAAGTACTCTATAAGCCTGAAAGTTACAGCATGGGTCTATCTAGACCTTGACCAGTTTCCTTACCCTTGTTCCTCAGTGTACTCGTCTGTACAAGGGGTAGAATACAGCTCTCTGCCTTGGGCTGTGTTAGGAGGAGAGGAATGGGAACACCATACAGTGCCTGGCAGCTAGGAAAGGTGAGCTGGGTACTGTCGTTATTATTGCTGTTTCAAAGGAAGGAGTGTAGGGGTCAGATAGTGACTGGGGTTCACATAGGGCCCCTTGGTGGCCAGGAGTGTAACCCAGGCTAAGGACCACAGCCACCCACCCTGAGCCCAGCCCCCTCCCCCTCCCCACCAGGGCTGCCCCATCCTTGCCCAGGAGTGAGGGGAGGCTCAAATCCAATTAGCCTGGGAGCCACTGCAGAACGTTGCCCCTTTAATATCGCTGGAGAAGCTGCAGAGATAAATGGGAAATTAGAATTCTGCTGGGGTCCCTGGGACCCGCCTGCCGGCCTGCTCTACACCAGGCTGCAGAGTTCTCCTGGGGACCAGCGGAGCTGTCGGAGCCCTAATGGAGGGGCTGCCTGAGAGGCCTGGGCTTCTGTCCCCGCTTCTCTCCTCCTGCACTGCGACACCTGCTCCCACCACCTCAGGCCGAGTGTGTCAACCTCGCTCTCCTGTCTCCAGCCCAGCCTCTCCCTCCGGAGGGCTCATGCCAGGGCCAGCCCCATTCCTTCTCCCTAACCACGTCCTCTTCCCTCCTTGCCATGGTGTGGACCCCAAGAGGAGCCCGCGCCTGAGCTGGCATCAACTCTGGGGCTGAGGCCTCTCCCGCCCGCCCGGGTCCAGGGGGATTTCTCTGGTCACCTGAAGCCTGAAGGAAAAGGAGGCCAAAGGTCTGCAGCAGCAGCTCCTGAGCTCCCAGGGTGGTGTGGAATGGGGCACCTGCAGTCCTGGTGGGGGGGATGGGCTGCCTGAGTCCCAGGGTCACCCCTGCAGCCTCCCGGGGGGTGCGTCCATGGCACCCCACTGTGCTCGGGACTCAACTACCTTTCTTTCTTTTTTTTTTTTTTTTTTTTTTCAACTACCTTTCAATCCAAGGTGGAGGCTTGGAGAAGTACAAGGCAGCCTGGACACGCAAGGCCTGACCCCAGGAAGCAGGCAGGCCCCTTGTCATCAACGCAGCCCAGCCGAGCCTCCCTACTCCCTCCCTCCCTCGGGGGACACATTTGCTGCTGGGAAAGTTAATCCATTACAGTTTAAAGGCTCCGTTCCTCACTGGCAGTAAATTACCTGCTTTGCATTTTGCAGCAACAACTTAACGGTATTAATTTATTGTGCTCTGTCTTTAACAAACATCATTATCATATTGCCAGCCAGGATTATGCAAATGGGAGGGACAAGGGAGAAAGAGGCCGATTCTTGTCCCCAAAGTCACCTTGATTTATTAACTTTAGGGCCCTGTAATTGGCCAGATCTGGGAGGCCCAGGTGAGCAGAGAGGCCAGCAGATCCCAAAAGTCAGAAGAGAGTCCTGGAGACCAGCAGGGCTCTCAGGAGAGTCCGATTGGAGGGAGGGCTTGGCTGGAGCAGAATGGGCTTCCCTCATCAGGTGAGTTTGAATGAGTCCATTTTCTCTCTGGGCCTCAGTTTCCCCAGCTGTAAAATGGGGTTTAGATTAAGAAGTCTCTGGAAGTGCTAATCATGAAGTTGAAATTCAATGATACATTCAGTGATTACAAAGAGGGTGTGTGTGTGAGTGTGTGTGTGTATTTGGCAATGGGGGTGAATAGAGAGGGGAGCCATGTGATCCTGGGGCTGCATCCTCCCTATGCTGGGCTCATGTGCAGTGGACTATGTGCGGGAGAGATGGGTGAGCTGGGGCTGAGGAGGAAAGGGGCAGAAGCTTCTGCCTTGCTAAAGCTCAGGCCCCACTGGTTCAGGAGAGGCTCAGCTCTGCAGGCTGCAGGTGGAGACATGGTCTGGGAAGGGGGAGCTGGGTCTCACCCGGCTGCCCACCTCCTGTCTGGGCTGGCAGTGGCAGGAGCTTGCCTGATTACACAGCTGGCTGCCCCCGGCCACTGTGGCCTGTTCCCTGACACCTGCAGCCTGCCTCTGCCAGGAACTCAGTGTGGCTGCTTCCAAGCACCCCTGGGCTCCAGCCCAGGGTTTTGCCCTGGCATCAGGGTCCCTCCTTGGTCTCATGGAGGCGCCAAGGTGGGGGCTGGAGCTGGGCCAGTGAGGAGGAAAGGGCGCCACCTGGCCAGCCCAAGCTGTGGCCTGCAGGGCCCGGGGGCTGGCGGGGGTGTGGTGGGGGCTGGGGGGATCCCACCTTGCCCCACACGTCCTCTCACCCCTGCCTGTGGCTCCCCCATGGCTCTCAGCACCGCTGCCGACTGGTCCCCCAAACCTGGCTTTCCTTGCTGCCTGCTCCTGGCATCTCTGCCTCTTGGTCTCCCCCACAGGGCTCTAGAAGGGGCTGGGCCGGCAAGGGAAGCAGGGCAGAGGGGAGGGGCAGCAGAGGGGAGGCCGTGAGGGGGAGGCAATGCAATTTCCAGAGTTGGTCCTGGCAATTCAAGCTGTGTCGTGATAAGAAAGCCATTTTCCTTGATGGGCTTCTAATCCACACCCCCACCTCTGCATTTAGAGGCTGCTCCTTGCTCTGCATGTGGTCCATGGCACAGAAGGGGCCTAGGAGCCTGGCAACCATGCTGGTAAATGTGAGCATGGCTGGGGCCAAGATCCTTGGGGCTGAGGGCCAGGGTGCAGCAAGTTGGGGAAAGATGGGGTTCCACGTTAATGAGTCATCCCTGGGAGCACCCCCAAACTCACTCACAGGGACACAGTGGAGGTGGAGCTTGAGCTGTGTCCTGGTCCTTGAGATAAGTAAAGATTGCTCCCAGTTTGCAGATGGGGAAAGTGAGGCTCAGTGATTTGCTAAGGCTGCATAGCAAGCATGTAGAAAAAGAAGCACAAGGTGAAGTGTGCAGAGATGCAGTGTGAAGGGAAGTCAAAGTAAGAGGGGGAGCCAGAGCCACTGTGGGGGACAGGTGAGGGAGATGGGCCAGAGATGGGCAGGGATGGGGGAGGTGCAGGCACAGCAGGGTTTCTAGGAGCCTCCTCTCCCAGGCAGAATGGAACCTCCCCCGTACCAGGTACCTTCCCACCAAACAGGGTCAACCTCAACCAGCCAGGTGGACAGGGAGGGAGGTGAAGGATCCTCGTCTTCAGTCAGCAGCAGCCCCTAGGAAGCTCTGCATGTGTGAAGTCTCAAGACCTCCAGGGTAGGGGGCTTCCTGCTGGCTGGACAGCCACCTGCGGGGTCAAGAACTGGGAGAGAAGGGGCTGAGGTTCAGGTGAGCACAGGCTGTCAGGGAAGGGGGGGAGGCAGCTGTGCTGGCCGCAGAGACCCAGGCCCTCTCCATGAGATGCCCAACCCAGGTCCTGGCCTCTCCTGGGAGCTTGGTGGGCAACTAACTGAGAACTTCCTTCCCCCCAATCTTTGTCTGGCTCCTGGAAGCCTCTTCAGGATCTAGTGGCTCGAGGGCCGAGCTGATTCCCTCACTGGCAGCAGAGGGCCAGGGGGCCCGGGCTGTGTGGGCTTCCTTGCTGGGTCCTCTTTAACCCATGGCAACAGAGGTGGGGGGAGGGCAGCTGGCTGGACTCTGCCCCTGCTGGCCCTCAGCATGGCGCAGCAGCGGGGGCTGTGTCTCACATTTGTTTCCTCCAGGAGGTAGGATGGGGGAGAAGCGGCAAGGGCCACAAAGCAAGGAAAGATCCTGCACCCCTCTGTCTCCTCCCAGCCACTGCTGACTTTGGCAGTTGGGTTGGGGGAGCCGCGGCAGGGCTACAAAGCTGAGTGGGTCCTCTATTCTCTTCCCACCTGCCCGCCACGGCCCCCCACCCCTTAAAAGTGTGGGCCTCCCCAGCTGTGAGAGGCTCCCCAGGACAGCTGGCGGCTGCACAGGGCCGTGGGTGGTGGTGAGTGGGGACTTGCGTTAGCAGGCAAGCTAATCTCATTTGGTTGCTGCAGTCTCACAGCCAGGGCTGCATGCTAAGTGGCCAGAGGCAGCAGCGGCTCTGGACAGGCCCCAAGAGGGCCTGGGCCTGTGCGCCCCCAGAACCCCAGGCCAGCCCTGGCTTTGGAGGAGGAGCCACACTGGGCAGTGTCGGGGGCCCTGAGCGGGAAGGTGCGCCCTGAGGGCTCAGATCTCGCTCCCTGGAGGGAACCTGCAGGAACACGGGGCACCAGGCGGGTCCAGCTCCTCTCCAGTCTCTGATCCGTCCATAGGCCCTCCTCCTGTGGGCCCACGGTGGGGCCTGGCACTGGAGGAGATGGCTGAGTACATGCCCTGGGCAGGAAGCATCTGGACAGTAGGTCTCAGCCTGTTTGCCAGCACAATTTTGACTGCAGGAAGGAGGAGGAGCAGCTTGCTTACAGCCAGGGTGACAAGAGAAGGAACCCGGAGGGGAGGCCTGGCCTGGAGGCCCTGTTCGGCCACCAGCTTCTCTAAGCCTTCAGGGGCCTGTGGGAGGGCGGGAGGCCGGGGCAGGGTCCCAGCACGGTCACTGACTGAGACTGGGACACCTGTGAAACGGTCTGTGACACATCGCTAGCTCAGGGGAGGGCAACAGGCCAGGCCAGGAGCCAGCAGCAGGGCCTCCTGACCTCAGCTCCTGGGATCACTCCAGTAACCCTTGCCTTTGGGGGAGAGTGTGTGGGCCCTAGACAGGGATGGCCTGACCCTGGGGCTGCATTATGGGGAGAGATGGGTTTAAGCTGGAATCTGTGAGTGAGTCCAGATGGCCATGCTGTCATTTGGGTCCCTTTATGGTATTTGCTGGGCCCCTGCAGCAGCCCCTTATAAATCCTTAGCTCAGCTCTTGCTAACAAACACAAGCTTTACTCCTCCCAAGGGGATTACAGGCCAAGCACTGAACCACCCTGGGACCCAGTCTCCCCATCAGCACCCAAGGGGCTAGCCCAATGTGCAGGGCACAGGAAGCTGTGTTTTCACTTTACAGCATCTCAGCACACTGGCAGGTATCCAGAAGGCACCCCCAGATATCTAAAGCATCACCATGCTCAGACATTAAAGTCCAGCAGGCCGTTAGCAAACCACTCTGCCCTCATTGCTGTGTGTCTATGGGCAAATATCTCAGCCTCTCTGAATTTCAGATTCCCCATCTATAAAGTGAGAGCAATGACACTTTACAGGAGTGTTGTGAGGAGCTAAACAAGAACACAAGCAAACAGGAATGACAGTGGAGATAAACACAGAGCGGTGTCCAGCATGTAACAGGCATCGTGGAGGCCTTTCGAGGCTGGCCTGCTGAACAGGAGAGAGGAGACTTCTGGCCCTCAGGCTCACATTGTCCGGCCTGGATCTGGACTGTGAGGGCCACAGCTGGGGCCAACACCAAGCCCACAGAGTTCCAGGGTTACGTTTCCAAGTTCCCTGGACCACCTGTCACTCTCGGGGACCTCAGAAGGGCATTGGAGGGAAGTTCCCACTGTTGCATCTCACAGCGGGCTCCCGGAACAGAGGATGCTGGCCACAGCCCTGCCTGGGATGGACCCCCACCCAGGATGGGCATGGATGGGCACAGATGACTGGGGTGGGGTGTGGCAGGAGGTCAGGGGGCCCAGAAGCCGCTCTACCCCTTCCCCAGCAGCTGCAGCCAGGCCTGGGATGAGTTTCCACTGGCAGTTAAAGCCCCCTGGTTGTCTAGTTTAATCACAGCTGTGTGCACGGTGACTCTATAAATAATTTTTAGTGCGACATAACCATTATTTCACTAATTGCTTCACACGCACCCCTGGCCTGGGAGATAAATTAAAGTTTGCTGAGTCAGCACCTTTGGCCGCCCGCGGCTTCGGGGCCAGGAAGTGCAGCCCAACAGCTAAGCTCTCCCGTGGCGACCTGGGCTGGCACCCTGCGGGGAAGGCGCCCTCTCATGTAGGGGCCCGGGTAAGAGGGGTCAGGAGCAGGAAGGAGGATGGCGTTAACAAGGGTCGCTGTGTACAGCTTATTATACAGGTCGTAGTCTGCCCAAAGGTATTTGGTAAAGGAGCCTGAGAGTCGAAGGCTTAGCCTGGAAACCAAGTCATCGCAGTGTCTGCGTTCTGCCTGTCCTAGCACATCCCACGCTCAGGAGGTGTGGCCTGCAAAACAGGCTCACTAGCCAGATGTAGTGGTGAATCCCTATAATGCTAGCACTCTGGGAGGCTGAGGCAGGAGGATTGCAATTTGAGCACCACATAGGCGATTAGCAACTTAATGAGACTCTTTAAAATAAAGTTGGGGTGGGCTGGGGATTTAGCTCAGTGGCATAAGCACCTGCCTTACAAGCAGGCGGTCGTGAGTTCGATCCCTGGTACCGATAAAAATGAAAAAGACAAAAAAAAAATAAAGTTGGGGATGTAGCTCAGTGTGAAGACCCTGCTTCAGTCCCTAGTAGAAAGAGAGAAAGCAAACAAAGAGAAACAAAAAAGAAAGGAGAAAGAAAAAGAAAGAAAGGAAGGAAGGAAAGAAAGAAAAAGAAAGAAAGAAAGAAAAGAAAGAAAGAAAGAAAGAAAGAAAGAAAGAAAGAAAGAAAGAAGAAAATAAACTCACACAGTTGGGCAAGTTTGGGCAGATGGGTCTTCGCAGTGGGACTTGAAAGGGAGCTTCTTCATGCTGGATTCCCAGTGGAGTTACGCCCATGGCAGAAAGCGCCTCTGCTCCTGGCCTGCCCCCTGGCCCCCGGCAGGCACACAGCATTGTGACTCTGGACCTGAGCTCTTCCTGGTCTAACACCCTCCAGCAAACAGAGGTCTTCCTCTCAGGCAGAGCAGGAAGGGTCTGCCAGAGTCCGAGGGAAGGAGGCAGCACACATGTGCTAGGTGAGAGTCCTCAGGGACAGAGACCCCCCTGGGCACCCCGATGGGACCCTGCTGGGGACCCCTTTTCGCCAAGCTCTGAGCTGAGGGTGGTCAGATGCAGTCCCCACCAACTGAAGCACGGTTGCGAGGCGTAGACGCAGTGCTGACCACAGCAGGTGCGTCCTGGAGGATGAACCGCTCGCCAGCGTGACTGGACGGCTGCTCCGTGTCCTGTTCGGCTCCTGCGCAGGCCTGTGCTGGGGCCATGCAGTCCTGACTGCCGCTGACCAAGTGCTCACGTCTGCTCCTGAGCCTCCATTCAGCAGCGCTCGCAGTCCTACAGGGAGAAGGTGTCATCTTTTGTTTTGTGGGTAAGAAAAGTGAGGTTCAAAGAGGTGTTGGGGTCACCGGAGGTGGCACAGATGTAAACTGCGGAGCTAGGGTTTGAACCCAGGTCTGTCTGACTCCAAGGCTTGTCCTTTCGCTGTCCTCTTGATGTACCGGCCCTCTGGTAACATTGTGTCCTCTGCAGTCTCTCTCTGGAGCAGTCCAGAAGCAGTCTAGAGGCTGCTGGCTGCATCGTCATCTGCTGCGTGTTAACAGTGACAAGGGCGGCCATTTGTTGACTGTCCACTGTGCACCTGGCTTCGAGCGGCTGCAGCAGAGCCCTTCCTCCCTGCGCTGGGTCCTCACCCCAGAATGAGCATGCGGAAAGAACTCCTCTCACTCCTGAGATCGATGAGGAGGCTGGGAGTTGGAATGTGACCCAGTCAACTGCGTGCAATTAAGAAACAGGTGGCGGAGCTGGAATTGCACCCCGGTTGGTCTGCTTCCAGGAGCTGGCTGTTTCCCCGCTCCTCAGGTGGCTGTAAAATCCACAGCTCTGAATGGCCAGCCGAGGTCTGGGGGAGAAAGGGGACTCCTCCTTGGCTCCCCAGCTGACCCACCGGCTCCCAGTGCGTGTCCTGAACCTTAGGCCCCTCTTTCCCCAGACTCATGGACCTGCCCTTGTCACAGGGCCTCCGTGGCTGCCTGGAAAATGCTGGAGAATGAGACACCATGTTGGGCCCCGCTTCTCCAAGGTCCCTGTTTAACATCTGGGAGGCCAGAGGGAGGGAGGAGAGGGCAGGGAGACACCCACGGCTGCTGCTGACACCCACGGCTGCTGTGGGACCTAGCGAGGCTCTGCTTCCCTCTGGAGCTGCCGCTGGGAGGTGGTCACAGTCAGGTTGCTCACCCGCTTCCTACATCTCCCACCTGCCAGCCTGGCAGCTGGGGGGACAGTGGCCTCCCTCGGGCCGCTGTCCCCTCCCAGGGGCAGGGCATGCCTGGCAGGCAGGTCCGGCGATGCGCTTATGCGTGGCATTCATTTATTCCATCTTGTGGCTTTCTCGCTCGTTTATTTTCAAAACCTTGGTGGATCCCTTGTGTGCCTGGCAGTGTCCCAGGTATCAGAGAGACAGCAGAAAACAGGACAGGTAAAAGCGCTGCTGTCAGCGAGGACCTGACAGTACCCACGTGAACACGTCCACACACGACGTCAGGCAGAGAAAAGGACTCAAAGGGGGAAACACAGATGCTTCTTCCCAGCTAAAGGGTCTGCAGAGAGAGGTCAGAGGTCAGCGGAGGAAGACAGGAAAAACGCACACTTTAGTTTCACTCACCTCTGACTGAAACAGCAGTTCTCTTTAATTATAAATGTTGGCAACACACCATGGTGGTATTAACTGCCTGTGACTTTGTCACCAACAGAAATCAGATCTTTCCTATCATAGTATAGAGTTGCAGACATCTCAAAATATCATTGACACTCATCACTGCTTTGAAATTGTGGTAGCTAATGGAACTGCTGTTAGATCTTGTTACTTAATGCATTAATAAAGAGGCATATATCGTGCTATATCACCATGTGTTTTGTAAATATTTTGAAAACTGTATTTTGATATAATTGGTTGCCTTTGTAAATCTGTGTGTTTTCTTCCCCTGTGCATTCGCAAACCTTATGCCGAGGAAGGGTGGAAGGGGCTGTGACCTGGTGGGTTCGCTCCTGTGCAGGAAGGTGACAGGGACGCACTAAGGCAGAGTGAGCAGGGAGCCCTCTGGGGAGGCAGCACTGGGTCAGAAACCTTCGGAACACAAAGGTCAGCATCACTGTGGGCAGAGGGAACCGAAAGGCTGGGGAGGACAAAGTGACCAGGGGGAGAGGACTTGCAGAGCAGGGACTGCGTGACGTGAGATCCTGTGTGCTGAGGGTTCTGCACAGAGGCTCACGCCTGCAGCTCAGCTGACAGGCAGGATCACTGGATGTCAGGCTGAGAATGGAGCAAGAAAGGAAGGAGGCAGGGACCCAAGTGGAAAACGGTAGTGGCTTGGAGCAGGTAGCAGTGGGAAGCCACGCGCTCAGGACGCCGTCTGAGGCCTGAGCCACAGGGCTTGGGCTGAGCTGGGGGAGCCACGCCCCCCCCCCATGGACCTGTGTTCTTTACCCACTTGGCAGAGGCTGCCAACTGCCTCCCCTTTATCTGACTCTCCCTCCTGACTAATGCATCCCAACATCATCGGGGGAGGGATGTGCCCAGTTTAGAGGCCACATATCCCAGCCTCCCTTGCAGTTTGGGGTTGCCATGGAGATCTAATTAGAAGTCATCAGGTGGGGCTTCCAGGAATGGGCTTTTTATAGGGTGTTGACTCACTCTTTCGCCTCTCTCCTTCCTCTCACTTCCTTCCTGGAACATGGGCACGATGGCTGAAGTTCTCTCCCCACAGGGCTTTTTTTGGAACCACGATAGAAAGGTCAAGGGAACCATTATGCCCTTGACTCTGATATCCTTGAGGTCTGATCCTCCAGCTGGACTTTGAATGATGGGAAAATAAACCTTCATGGGTTCAAGCTATTGTAACTGGGTCTTGTTATTAGCAGAAGAAAAATTTTCATCTGATGTGACCATGAAACAACTGCTTATTGGACACAGCAGCCCCCTCAGATTCCACATGTCTAAAACTGGGTCTGTCACCTCTTTCTCTTAAGGACTTCTAATGCCCCAGACACTTGTGAGAAATGAGAACTGGCATTACAAGAGCTGCATCTACCCATCCATCCGTTCATCTATTTATCATCCATCTACCTTCCCACCATCCATTCATCCATCCATCCATCCATTCATCTATCATCCACCTACCTTCTCACCATCCATCCATCCATCCATCCATCCATCCATCTGTCTGTTGCTAGATGCTGGATACTGGAACTACTAATAACATGGGCTGCTCATTTGTGTTTCTATGGCAGAACATTCTGGGAGGTACACTGGGAGGAGGGAACCATGACTGCCCCATGCAGGAAAACTGGGTACTGGGGGACGTATTTATTCCCTTTGAATTCTGTATCACATGTATATATTCACTATTTAAACATTTTTTAATTAAAAATATATGTACGTCTCATTTAGATTTTCAGAATTTACCTTGCTCCTGAAAGGCTTTGAGGCAGCTTCCTGGAATACGGAGATGAATAGACACAGCTCTGCTGTCAGGGAGCTGACGGTCTCTCAAGGAAGAGAGAAGAGTAAACAATTCCAGTGCAGTGTCACAGGAGGGGCCAGGGACCTGGAGGCCACTCAACATGGTCCCAAATGATCCTGGTGGCTGCGCTCACCACTGCCCTCAAGTAAGGATGTGACCAGGCCACCTTCACCTTGCCCCTGGTTGTGTCTGTAAAGCACAAATGTTCACCTCTGGAATGTATGTAGGGGAGACCCCCACCCTCAGGTTAGGGACTTGTGTGGCACTGCCTCCTAAGACACTGTCCTGGTGTCCAGGTCTAGGCAGGCGGCTGACTGGCAAAGCACCCTACAGCTGCGGCAGCCGCCCGGCACACAGTGTCTACACTGAGTGGGTCCCGCTGGGCCCTGAGGGAATGCTCAGGGTGCAGCAGGGAAGCTGCCTCAAGCACTCTGGCGTCCGGCACACCCCTGACCCCTTCCAGGGCTTTGGGCTGCAGCATGCAGCTGGGGCTGAGGGCAGGCAGGAGCCAGGCACGGCTGGGCCCCCGAGTGGAGCAGGCGGGCTGCTTGGAGAATACAGTCCTTTCAGAGCAGACCTTTGAAATCGAGCAAGAATAACTTTAAACAATAAGATGCTTCTCTCTCCCCCTCGGCTGTTGCCCAGGCAACGCCAGAGTGCTCAACAACTGTTTAGTTTTTTAAGAAACCAAATCTCCCTCCCTTTGGTCAGCTACCGCCAGGAAGATGAAGAGGCGGTGGAGGCGCCCCTCGTGGTCCATTGTGTGGGAACCCGGGTCAGCTGCCTGCAGCAGTGACATTTAAATCTGACGCTACATATTATAGATGAACCCCGAGCTGCACTCCTCCACGCCTGGTGCTCCCTAAAGAGGTGGCTTCTGGCTCCCGCTCCAGCTTCCTTGCCCGCCTGTGGCGCTGGCTATTTGAGGGTCGGAGTCAGAGGCTGACCTCCACCTCCCAAAGTGCCCAGTAGCTGGGTGGCACCTGCCTCCAGCCTCCCCATGTCACCTGACCCAGGAGAGCCAGGTCACTGGCTCAGCCACTGGAGAATGTTTACTCTCCCAGAAGCTCTGCCTTTCGGGGCCTTGACCAGGACACCCGCCTGTGGCCCGTTTCCATTCTCCTGCCTGTAGGGCACCCTGGCCATGGGGCCTGCAACCCCCTCGAGGAAGGCTTTCTATCATTCTCGTGCGCCATATAAAGAAACCAGTGTAGAGTTCCAAAAGAAGGCTACTAGATGTCAGATACTCCCAAACAGAAGTCCTCACGGTTGTCCAAGGATGTAGGTCTCACCATGCGTCCATTTTTCCAGATGTGGTAACTGAGGCCCCCTGGGCAGGTGATAGCTGTGGGGGTGGCAGGACTTGAACCTGGGCCAGCCAGCTGCAGAGCCTTCTCATCCCATTCTGCACTGGGGAAGCTCTGGGACCCTGGAACAGGTAAGCAGATCTTCGTTGGCTCCTGAGGCTTGGCTTCTGTCCCCTCTCCCAGAGGGGAGACCAGCTCTCTATTTTGCCCCTGTGGAAGAAAAATGGTGAGTTTAGAATCACAACATTCTGTTGTTGTGTGTCGTAGGCAACACATTTAAAGCCTCACTGTGCTTGTCTGTAAAATGGACACAAGATCCTGCTGGCAGTGCAGTAAGGTAATTGTAGCTGCCATTTAGAATGTATATATTTTTTACTTTTTTTATCGGTACCAGGGATTGAACTCACAACCACCTGCTTGCAAGGCAGGCACTTATGCCGCTGAGCTAAGTCCCCAGCCCCTAGAATCTACATGTTTTGAGCCATGTCCTAAGTAGCTCATTCCATCAGCACAGTGATCGCAGCTGCATTATTATTAACTCCTTTTGCAGCTCAAAGACAGAGGTGCAGGGGCTGAAGTGCCACGGTTGGAGCTGATGGCGCAAGGTGTGGGGACAGCCTGGCACACAGTAGGTTCACAGCAGCCACGGGCTGGCTTCTCCAGGAAGCTTACTACCGGGCTTCCATCTCCCAGGAAACAAAACAGGCGAGAAAGTTAAATTTAGAAAAGCCAAGCCAGGTTAGAACGAGCCCTTATCCTGCCCAGCAGCAGACTCAGGGATGGGAAATTGGCTTCAGCCACAACAAAAACCTAGACAGGGAAGTCTTGACACCTGTGAAATGAGACTGCAGGGACCGTGGGTGGGGAGGGAGCACTGTGAAGGGGGTGCCGGTGGGCGGCAAGGATGCTGTCAGCGGCAGCCAGGACAGAGGGGGGCGTCCCTCACCTCAGACGGGTGACTCGCCCCGTCTGGAATCCCTAGAGACCGGCTTGAGACCCCAGCAGTGACAGGGAACAGGCTCCCGTCAAGCCGCCAAGGTGCAGGATAACAGTGCTAGCTAACACTCCGCCCGCCTCTCCCCATGTCCGTTCTCTTTGAGGAACTGACAGCTGTGCCTCCTTCAGATCCCACCCTCAGTCCCACGGGAGACCCCTGTCCCCCTCCTCCTCGGCCCAGGCTGACTGTTTAGCACTGCTAAATGGCAAACCCAGAGGTACAGCGAGGGAAGGGCCAGGGTAATGAACTCCCATTGGCTTCCACGAGTGATCTCCACGAGATCACTGGCTTAATTTACGAGGCCTGAGTGAGTCTCATTTCCCCAGTGCGCGTTGAGTAATTAACTATTAATAAAAGCATTACTGAGTTAACCACGGGGGCATGTTTAATTCATGGGGCAGCCCAGGAACAGGATGGGAGGCAAGGGCTCAGTGGGGGATTCCTCCCAGGGCAAAATATTAACAGCAGGAAGTCGCCCAGCTAGACCTGCAGCCCCCTGCAGAGGGCCATTATTTCTGTCCCTAACCAGAGGAGCGTACTCCCCTGGGAGGTTACCCAGACTGCCCCACTGCTGCAGAGTGGTGCGATGGAGAGGGTGAGGCACTGGGAGAGGTGAGCCCCAGGACAACGGGCTTCCTGCTTGGTGGCCAGGGCCCTCAGCCTCTCTGAGTCTATTTCTTCTCTGGAGAGAGGGGCTGCAGGCAAAGCTAAAGGAAATCAGGGATAGGAAAGGACTCATACAGGACGAGGGCGCCAGGCTTGTAGAAGTGTCCCCCACCCTCCTTAATCTAGAGACACCCACCATTGTTGAGTGGGCAGAGGTGGAGAAACACGTTTGTTTCTCTGGTGGGACACTCCCCATTAGGATTCCTCTGGGGCCTGTGGCCTGGAAGGTGGGTCAGCCGCCCCTTTTGCCCTCTTTCCCCACATGCACTTCTGGCCACTAAGGTACTGTCCACACACACTCCCCCCACCCCCCCGCTCCTTTGTCTGTTCTCTGCGTGGTGAGCATTTCTGCTTTTGTCTGCTTAGCAAACTCCTACTTAGTCCTCCACTCAATTCCTGGAAGTCTTTGCATTTGTTCTGACCCAGATAGACCCAGAATCTGTTATTCCCTTTTCTGGGCTTCCCAGACGTTCTTCTATTATGGTATCTACCCGTCCTCCCACCCGTCCGTCCATCATCCGCCCACCCATCCATCCATCCATGAGCCATCCTTTCAACTGTGCCTCTCTGATCTTGCTGGAGTTCCAGACAAGTCTGGTCTTCCCCAGACCATCAGTTCTTAATCTTTTGGAGGTTAAAGAACTCTGCCAGAAAAATGCACATAAGCACATATATCCTAAATGTTGCTTTCCTCTTCAGGAATCTCTGTTTGTCCTTGGATAGCTGTAGCTGTGGGGTCAGGTGTGCCTTGTGGGGGACAAGGCGTGACAGCCCTCACCTGTCAACCTTTGAGGGGGGAGGTCTTGAAGAAAACCACGCCCACTGCCAAGGACAGGTCAACTCTGCACTCAACCCTCCCCTCATGGCAGTGCTAAGGGCTCCAGTGGGGCCAGAAAGGTCCTGGATCCCGACCTCCCCTTCTGCACTCATTACACCTTGTCCCTCTCCTATCCACAGAGGGTTTTTTTTTTTTTTTTTTTTGTCATTTTCGTTTTTATCGGTACCAGGGATCGAACTCACGACTGCCTGTTTGCAAGGCAGGCGCTTATGCTGCTGAGCTAAATCCCCAGGCCCCCACAGAAGGTTTTCATAAGACCGCTTTCTGCATAGGAATGTACTGGGCTCTGGCCTCGGACTCTGAGTCTGCCTCCCTGCCTCTGCTGGGTAAAAGCCCTGCAGAAGTTCCTTGAGGGCAGGGACAGTATCTTAACATCTTCCGCCTCCAGCAGCTAGCACTGGGCAGGCACGCCGCAGATGCTCCCGGAACATTTGCTGAATGCATTCTAACACATATTCTTCGGTTCCTTGGTGCTGTCCCAGCAGGAGTTCTCATCAGACATCAGGAGAAAGGGACCGCCCTGCCAGCAGGACTAGGGGCCGCCAGCCTGTTTCAGGGATATGTATCAGTTGCCAACAAAACTGTAAATAACCATGGGAACAGAGGTTCCAGTAATCGTTGCTTTGAAGCAGGGGGAAGAGGCCTGGCTCCTGTGGGGGCTGCGCGCTTCGGGCAGGCTGGGCTGCTGGGAACAGCCATCTCTGCAGAGCAGAGCGTTGCAAAGTTAGAGCCTGGGAAACCGCCACTTTTGGAAATTCCTTCACAGAACAAATTTTTATCAAATGGCTCCTGTGAGCCAGGCATTGTACCAAGGATGGGGACCTCAGAAGATGTGGCCCTGATGCTGGCCGCTCCTTTCCCATCTGAGCAGGTTACATGACATCCTCATTGCTGATGTTTATTGAGAACTAATGATTGTGCTTTACAAACTTATTCTGAAATAGACTTCACTGGCAAGGGTATTATTATTCCCTCCTCACAGAAAAAGGAACGGGCTCCAAGAGGTCAGCAGCATGCCGCAACCAGACGGCAGGCAGAGCACAGCAGTTTCCGGGGCGTCTTCATGGCCACTGCGCTTACTCCCCACGGCCATTACACAGGTACCCATCCCCACTGCACGGGCTGCTAGAGCAACCTCTGTGAAGGGCCACAGGGTGCCCAGTGAGTGGCCCCTCTGTCCGTTCTTCCCCATTTCCCACCCTTTACCTCTGTTCCCTGGGCTGGGTGACTCCAAGGACTGACATCCCTGTCCCCAAGTCCGGCCATGTCTGTCACACAGCCTGCATCTCCTGAATGCTGTTGCCCTAGATGCACGATCTGGAGTCCACGCCTGAGATTCTCTGGACTACAAATTGAGGATGCAACTCAGTCCATCACTAGTCCACGATGCAGACAGCTGCGACAAGGACTCTCCTGGAGCCATGTAATGACTCTGGGGCCACAGGGACTTTCATGGTTTCACAGCAGAGTGGAGCGGATCTTTGCAGTTGGTGAAGATCCCCTGAGCCCCCCAGGCAGGCGGGCAGCAGAATGAAGATGCAGGTCCATCAGGTCCTGCCTGATGGCTCAAGTCTCCACAGCAAACTCCAGCCTGTCCTGGTCCCCACCACCCCACTGACTGTAGACATCCTTATATTGGGGCACTAACCTTCCTTCCACTGTAGGCTCCTGGGAGAGGCAGTGGGCAAATAGCCACTTAAAACGTGAACCTGCAGGCCAGCCCATCCTCTCTACTCCCCCTCCTGCAGAACCCCGGGACCAGGGGACACAATAGCCTCAGAGAGAACAGTTTCCCTCAACCTGTGCAAGCACCGAGTTGCCATGGTGACACCGCAGTCCCCCCCCCCCCCCGCCCAAGATGCAGTAGCTGCAGACAGCATGGGTGGTCCTGCGGATGAGAGTGGACACTGTCTGGCCCAGGTGGCCGTGCGATGAGGCAGCCTGGGTGGGGAAGGAGGGGAGGGAGCCATCCACTAGGCCTAGCTGGTAATTGCTGCTAAGTGAGGGGCTGTCACTGAACCCAACATGTACACAGCGAGGGCTCCTGCTCCGCACCCTGTAATTACTGCACCACACAGCAGCCCTTGCTCCTGTACCCAGGAGAGGGGGCGTGGGCTGCAGGAAGCTCTCAGCCACCTGAGCCAGCGAGGCTGCCCTCTCCCTGCCTCGCCATGGCCCGCTCACCCATGTCTTCCAACTGGAACATGAGCCTGCTCTAACCCTGCCTCAGAGCTTGCAGAATCCAAGAGGGGCGAGGGGTGCAGCAGCCAGATAAGGCCCTGTTCAGGGGCGCCCTTGGGGCCGCACCTCTTTGTTTGCTGCAGGCGACCAGGAAACTGACCAGGAAGCTGGCTCTTGTTGTAATTCTGCTGGCACATGGCACACGGCAGCACTGAGGGCACAGGGCCAGCAAGCCTGGGCGTGGGACTCAATATTTTTCAAGAATTTTTCTAGAGCAAGGGTGAGCCAGGGTACTCCTGTACAGCAGGTTTCACGGGGACACAGCCACACCCTTCTGTTTCCGTGTTGTCTGTGGCTTCTTTCATGCTGGAATGGCAGAGTTGAGAAACTGTAACAGATGCCATATGGTCCCCATGTTGAAAATATTTACTATCTGTCCCTTTACAGAAAGTTTGCAGACTGGTTCCCGAAGCAGTGAAGTCTGCCAAGGTTTAACTGGGTGAGTGCTAGCAGCGCAGCCCGATTAGCCCAGTTTTAGCACAAGGGCTGTCCTCCTCTCCCCAGGACCCTCTTCTGCCTGTGCGTGGACAGCGTTCACAGTGGGGCTGGGCTGGGAGCCGGTGTGGGGCACTGGCGCCACCTGCCGCGAGAGCCCGTGTTCTGGGGGCAGCACTGGCCCAGGAGCCAGCAGCTCTTGCCACAGGGCCGGGGCTTGTCCCCACCTTCCTTCTGCATGTTGCTGCATAGTGGAGAAGGGGCTGAACTTGCCGAAGGCGCAGGTCCCAGGAGCACACAGGCAAGCCCTGGAGGCAACACGCCAGCACGCACGGAGGCACAGAGCTGGATGTGAATCCCTGCCAGCCACTCAGCGAGTCTGTATCTTTTCTAAGTTTTGGTTTCTTGGTTATTGAAATGATTTTTAAAATTAATGTAACAACTTAACCTGTTATCAATATTGGCAACGATCCTTAGAAAGCCTCTAAGACAGTATCAGCCCCATTTCACAGATGACAAACCCAGCACAGTAAGGTCAAGTCAGTCAACGACAGCCAGGATTTATACACAGGCTGTGAAAATGTGGAGGTCCCAGAACACCGCACTTATCTGCCTGCAGGTGTGGTGGTGCCCCAGGGAGGGGGGCACTGGGGCTCGAACAGGAAGGTGAAAGATACAGGAAGCTGGGCTTCAGACCAGCCGCGGAGGGAGGCCCCAGGCAGGGAAGGAGCGAGGCCACGGCTCTTCTTGTTCCCACACTGCCAGGCAATGCGAGTAGCCAGTGGACCGTAAACCATTTATTTCCAAACTATAAATAAATCAGCTCTCTGAGAAAGCTGCTGTCCAGGTGACGAGGCCCCAGCTTCTCCCTGTTCCCTGCCCCGCTGCCCTGCAGTCCATGGGCAGCCCTCTTAGAAAGCCACTATGCCCCTGAAATGGGTCCTGGCTCTCAAAGTCTGGCCAGCAGTGGAGAAGAAACAGTCCGGTTCCTGCTCCCACTGGGATCTTGGCACAGGGCAGGTCCAGCTCCAGGCAGGTCCCAGGCTGGCTGGCAGCACCCCATGACCCATGCTCTGAAGAGAAGGCGGGAGCCACCACAGTCCTGACCTAGCTCCATCACTGGGTCCCGCCCAGTGGCTCCCAGCTGTTGTGAGGAATACCCACGCTGCTTCCCAGCATTCAGAGTGGTGCTGGATGCTGGGTGGCCCACTTCCAAGTTCCTTCTGGGCTGGTCACTGCTGCCCCTGGGTCACAAAGTACTGTTCCTCATTGTCCTCGTCGTCCTGCTCGCTGGTCTGGAGCAGCAGCTCCAGGTCAGGGCTGGAGCCCAGGCTCTTCAGAGGTTTAGGGCCACTGTTACCTTGGGGTAGAGATAGCAGCATGGACCCAGGAACAGTGTTCTGGACGTACCCCAATTAGCATTTGTCCAGGTCACCCAAGCCCCAGCCCAGTGGAGATGACCCCACATCCTCCCGAAGGAGCGGTGCTGACAGTCCCACCACATATATTCTGGGCTAACAGCAGCCGGTGAGAGAAGGCTGGCCTATGGAGACAGCCACCACACTGCATCACTGGGATAAGGCTAGAGGTGGGCAGAGGGGAAATCCAACACACTAACAGTCAAAGGGAGAATGACAACAGAACGAGCCTTCTGCAAGGGCCCTTGTTACCTCTGGAGTGCAGGGCTTTGAGGGCCACATGTAGCGATATTCCCGAGAGGCAGAGGGCGAAGCCCAGCCAGTTCACTAGGCTGATCTGATCGCCCAGCAGGTGGGCCGCCAGCAACAAAGTGCAGACCTCCTGGGGGCAGAGAAGCAGGAAGGGGACTGCTCAGTAGGAAGTGGCTCCCTCACCAGGAGAGTAGAGGGTGGGCGTCCTGAGAACCCTCAGAGGCTAGGTCCAGAAGTGCCCCAACTCCCAGGCAGGACAGGAGGGCCTGTGGTCAGGGGGCAGGGTTAGCCTGTCGGCCTTCCTTGCTGAGACACAATCAAGTAGTTCTCTCCTTGGAATTCTGCCAGGAACACAAGAAGCAAAGGAGGCCCAGACTGGGCACAGGGGCACAGACCCTGCCTCTCTGTGGGAACCAGGGAGAGCTACCCTTGCACACAGCAATGCAGAGGGACATCTCTGCTTCCACGGGCAGAAGCTGTGTCACACTGGGCTCTGAGGACACGCAGTGTTCCAGGACTGTCCACTAGCTGGACTGCAAAGAGCATGGGTCAGACAATTCATTCTGAGAACCACAGCTGCTGTCCTGGGCTCTGGCTGGCAGCCGAAGACCTGTGGGCAGACCTGCATTTCTGGTTTCAGGCAACACTGCTCCAGTATGTGTGTACTGGTTCAAGAGAAAACCCTTTCCACGGCCCTGAGCAGGCAGGACTGGAGAAATGGGGCCGGAGAGTGGAGAGGGGAGAAGAATGGAAAGGGCAGGGCGTATGCTTCAAGGCACAGCAGAGGCAAGCCTGCAACACAGTGTGTAACCGTCCCTACTGCGGCCACGGAGTCACTGCCAGTCAGTTGTGGAACTCTAACTGATAAGCCTGGAGCGAGCTTCTCAACCCATGGCTCCAGGTCACTGCCAGGGGCCCGGAGCTGGCTTTCAAGGTCAAATGTAAACGCATCCAGGACTAGTGGGATCTGAATCCCTAGTGGGGATACCTCTGGGGATACCCCACCTGCATGGGAAGATCACATTCACCCACAGGAGCACAGGGATGGTGCAAACACAGCACAGCGCCCTCACCTACCCAGGCACTGCTCTCTCTACTCCAAAGGGCCTGGGGGGAGGAGCTGGGACAGAAGCTGCTGGTGAGAAGCATGATGGGCTCCTTTTAGAAAGGACTAGGGTTCCCTCTAAGTCTGTACCTTGAAAATGCCAGCAATGGAGAGTGTGAGGCTGGAGGTTCTAGAGACCAGCAGGAACTCCGAGAAGCCCAAACCAAACGCCAGAATCCCACCAAGGAAGAGGCTCCCAAGTACCCGCAGGAGTAGCCCCGTGTCCTGGAAACGGAAGATTTTCTCAGACGTGGACAAATGGAGACCTGAAAGCAATGGAGAGAGAGAGAGAGGGAGGCCAGGCCCTGGACACCTCGGTCCACTCTGCCCATCACCAGCTGAGGTTTGTTATCACTGCAGTGAACACTCACTGAGCACCTGCTGACCACCTACAGCCAGAGAAAAAGAATGGCAGGTACCAAACAATCCCATGCAGATGGCCTGAGACCTGGGGACACTGCAGGGAACAGGGATGGCTGCCAGGGAGCCCTGGGGCAACATGAGTCAGTGACCCTTGAGGGGAGTGACCTGAACCCAGGGCTGCAGCCCAGGGGCTGCACTGCACAGAAAACCCGAGGCAGAGCTCACTCCTTCACAGTGTTTGCTTGTTTGGTGTTGGGGATGGAACCGAAGAACTCAAGCATGCGAGGTGAGCACCCAGGGACTGAGCAACATCCATAACCCAGATGCAAGCCTTGCTACTGCAGAGGGATTTGGGGCGAGGTTCCCTTTCTGGACCTTTTCCTTCCTGATGAAAAACAGTGTTCATTCAACAAATAACACAGTTCACTCCACACACACACACACACACACACACACACACAAAAGACCCCTTGCTCCACAACATACACATCCACACAAGACACCAGGACCCATGGACTGTCTGAGAGAAGGGCTTCCCGGGTCATTCCTAGCAGCGACAAAGTTCCCAGTGCCTTATGGGCAGGGTGTGAAGTCGGCCTCACAGTGGGCACAACAGAGACACCTGTGGGAGCTGGCAGCTGATGAGAACTTGGGAGGGAAGGGCCAAAAAAATTGCCAGCAGCCTCCAATGTAGGACAGTTTGTTTGGTGCTGGGCTCAGCAGTACTGCAAAGGCGTCGGCAAATTGAAGGGAATTCGGGGAAGAGCAACATAAGTAATGAAGGCGCTTGGGGGATTAATTTACCAGAAAAGATTAAAGGAGCTAAATCCATGCAGCTTTGCTAAGTGGTGGCTACCAGGGGCTTTCGGAAGAGGGTTTGCAGAGATGGTGCAGATGCCTAGGGAGGGAGGGGGCCGAGGGTGGCATTTGGTACAAGAGGGCATAATGAAGTAATGGGGAGAGATTTTTAAAAAGGAAAAACATGAGGCTCTGAACAGAAGTTTCCTGGACAACGGGGCTGGAGAATAATTTTCTCAGGGAAGCTGGAGACGCTTCACTGCTTGAGACTTAAATGGATGTGGGACAGAATTTCCTGTAATGACCCTGAGGATAGTCGGGGCTCTGGGAGGAAGAATAAATAAATAGAGGACAAAGACTAATCCCAAAACACAAGAGGAAGGAAGGTGGCGCTGTACCACCCACCCTGTACAATTGTCCCTGCCTCTCTGGGCGCTCAAAGGGGAGGGGAATGACCGCTTTAATCCCCAGGCTCCAGCTCCCCAGCCCTTGGCCCCCAACTCCGCCAATCCCACACTTCGCTGACCCTGCCCACACACGCACCACCACATGCTGGTCCCAGCTGAACCCCCTGTCGGATCCCCCAGCAACCCTCCCTAGCCCCACCCAGCTCCAAAGTGCACCAGTGGGAGCCCCGCCCGAGTGTAGTGTGCACAGTAAGAGGGGATCTGACCACCTGCGAGTCAGGAGGCTGGATCCAAATTTGGCTTGTGCCTCAGTTTCCTTCACCTGCAAAATGGAGACAGTAACAGTGCTCCACATCTGGCTCTGGGAGGATGTAGTGAGCATGTATATGGGCACTGCTGGTGCTCCGCTGTCCCCCTTTCTTTGCAGCACCCGTCACGCTGGAGTCTAGCTATCTTGTTCGTGTGTCTGCCCAGCCCCAAACTGCAGCTGCTAGAGGAAGGACTGTGCTTTGGATCTCGGTGACCTCTGTGGCCAACACTGTGCCAGGCTCAGCGCAGGGATTTGGCATTTGCTGTGCTGAGGCGCCCCAGGGGTGGATGACCCAACATACCTTCAAATACGGCAAAGAGAGGGAAGAGCCCCAGAAACATGAGTGGCTGCAGGTGGAACATAGTGTCGATGGGGTTCTGGAGCCCTGCAGGATGGGGACATGGGATCAGCAGGTCTGGCTTAAGCCTGCGCAGCCTCTGGCCTTCCTGTACGCACCCGGCTCACATGCACTCACCCAGCTCAGCCTTCTGCAGAAGGATCTGTGTGAGGGTCCAGCGAATGCCACCGATGAACGAGGCCCCCAGCACCAAGGCGAAGCCCTCCACATTGAACTGCGTGGACTTGTAGGTGAACATGAAGAGGCCTCCAGCAATGAGCAGAACCACCAGGACCAGTGCTGCACGCTGGGGAGGAGGATGGGGAGCAGTGTGGCTAACTCAGGGGGCTCCTGTGGCAAAACTTCCTCACCCTGGCTGCTCTTCCACTCTCCTGCCCTCCCAGCCTGCTCAAAGACTGGACATCCCCAAAACCCCTACTTCTAAAATACTCCAGCGCTTTCTGAAGTCTGTCCCAGGCACCAAGTCTCCCCCGCCCCTCTGGGCCTAGCAACAAAGGGCCACCTGCTCATATAATAGGGACTCCCTGGGACCTGGCCCTGCAGTACCCTCACGCTTTCCCCTTGTCAGTGCCCTGCTGTGCTTTCCTATGTGTTCTGGTTACCGCTCCTGCTTCTAGGTCCCTTCTTAGAAAAGGAAGCTCTGCCACCAGGTCTGGGCCTGTCTCCTCTATTACACAGAGGTCGAAAGATGCAAAGGCCTCACCAGCTCCTCCAGCTTGAAGATCAGAGAGAAGATCAAGATGAAGAGGACGGCTGAGGATTTGGTCATTGTGTACCTAAAAGCAGAAATGACCCACAAAGCACTGCTGAAACCTGAGGTTCACACCTACCACCCAGAAAAGAGCCCGGAGCACAGAGCAGTGGGATGGGAAGGGGGGGACCCATGAGTTCCCGGAGAGCAAGCAGCACTGTCCAGGGTAGGAGGACAACCTGGGTACGAAAGACCAAAAGGAGCTGGCCTATCATCTGGGCTGACAGGTGGGAGCTTTCACCAGGAGAAAGCTCTGAAAGGCCTCTGATCATCACCTGGGAGAACTGCAACGGAACTTGCTAAGTCCTACTCCTTACCTAGACCTTGGCCACAACCAGGGAAGGAAGAAGGATGAGCCGGCAGGGGACAGAAGGAGGCAGAGACTGACCCCGACGCAAGACACCAGAGAACAACTACCACAGAGCCCTGCGCCGCCCTGAGCTCCGGGTGGTCACACAGGCGCGCTGGCCCGTCCTCTCCTTGCTGTCCACAGCCTGTCCGCCCCACTGCTGCGACTGCACCTGCTGGAGCCCCCTGGCTTCCCCCAGCTGCCTGGCGGGCAAGCACAGCATTCCCTCTGCGCTTGGCTTACGGAAGAGGCTGGAGACTTCCTGGAGAGCTGCTGGGTGCCAGCGAGGAGCTGAGAGAGAAAGAGCTGGTCCCAGAGGGTGATGGAGTGGCTGGGCCATCGGCCGGGTGCGCAGACAGCCAGCTGGACAGACAGAGAGCTCGAGCCTGCAGAGTGGCCGGTACTCACAGCGAGACAGTGATGTAGAGGAAGCTCCAGTTGGACAAGCCCACGTCAAGTGCTGTTGCCAGTGCTGTGGAGACAAGATGCCCCTAGGAACACCCAAGCGTGTGGCCAGTATATTCCTGGAGTCCCTTCCTGGATCCCTCCGGGAATCTCAGGCTTTCCTTCCCACCCAGGAACTAAATGGCTAACACCTGGCAAAAAGGTGGGGTGGGTCGGCATTTGGGCTAGAGTCCATTCTGATTGTGGGGGCGTGTTTTTCCCATTTGTTACCTGATCTGAAGGTCAATACCCACAGTGGTACTGACCGGATCCTGTCAGCACCCTTCTGAAAACCTCCTCTAACAGGGTGAAACACACTCAGCAGAGCCCTCCAGGACTGATCTCTGCTGGGCTTCTGGTTTCTCATTTCTCCCATGTCCTCTCACCAAGTCCTCTGACTCTGATAACACTCACGGACTCACTGGCTGCCAGGTGGCCCCTCCCAGGATGCTCAGGTCCCAGCCATCCTGCCGGGCTCACTGAGTCTCCTCCCACCCGTGCCTGCCAACCTTGGCTGCCTACCTTCCTCTGCTCTACGGCATACCTTGTGACCCTGTCACATAGCCACCAGGGTGGGAAGCCTGGCTACTCTCCAAGCAGGCAGTATGTGACGGGGGAGGGTGCTGGGGACGGACCAGGCCTCAGGGCTCAGAGCACTTCTCCCTGGGTCTCGGCCCGGTTGTCCTCAGACCTCCTCTGGCTATAACACATACCTGTAGGAGCCACTCTTTTGAGGTAGTCAGTCCAGCTTAGCACCACGCGGGCCCTGTGGCTGGAGCACTGAACCAGTGCCCTGGACAGGGCGGAGAAGAGGAAGATCACAGCCAGGTGCAGCATCGTCATGAAGAGGGGGAAGTGGAAGCTCTGCAGGAGCCCAAAGCAGGGGCTCAGCTCGGTGCACACAGCCTGGCCTTCCCTGCCTTGCTTCCTCCCTCCCTCTGGGGCAGGTGCTGGCCTCTGGCTGGCAGTGCAAGGGGGTCTCAGCTGCACTGCAGTCCCTTGGACTGAGCCTTTTAATCCTGGTTTTAGAGGTCATACAGAAAAGCAGCAGCTCAGGGCTGTGTCCACCTCTTCAACACACTAGCCAGCTACCTGTTCAGCCCTGCCTGTGGCAAGAGGTGCTGCATCCCCAACACGGCTGAGCCAACTATGGCCACCGTCAGTCCAGGCCCTGCACTGGCGAAGCCTCTAGTTACCTTTGTCAGCCATTTGTTGTAGAAGGTGATGCCAATGGAGAAGCAGTAGTAGAGAAGAACCAGCCCTAGGGTGAACACTGCCTTCCACACAAAGGCCAGGTCGAGCACCCAGCGCCCCATCCGTGGCGGCTGTGGTATCCCCCTCTTGGCCAGCAGGCACAGCACCCTCTTGATGACGGTTCACTGGAGAAGGATGAACTGGCCGACTTTCAACAAGCAGGTCCCCTGGCTGGAAAAGCTTTCTTTGCCTCCATGATTCAGAAGGATGGGCAGAGCCCGAGGCGGGTCCTCACCTCAGGGGCTGGTGGCCTGAGCTGACAAGTTCCATAGTGAGCAGGATGTAGAGCTCTGGGTTCCTGCGTTTGCTGCTGGAAAGACCACAAAGTGGCAATGGTGGCTCAGGCAGAGACGGGCCCGGGAGCTGTGCGGCTGCAGAGGGCCCGACCCCACATCACCACAGACGTTCAGGGTCCCGTCACTCTCTCGTCACCTCAAGCTGTTCTCCACAGGTTGCCACTAAAGTGACCTTTTCACACATAAATCAGGTCATGTCGTACCTCTGCTTAAACCCATTCAGTAGCTTCTGCTGCTCTTATGAAAAAGGTCAGTGTCCTTCCTGGGGTTCCCAAGGTCCGACATGGCCCTGCCCATCTCCCCAGCCTCAGCCTCTCGCTCCCTCGGGAGGGCCCTGCGGTTGCCTTTCCTTTCCCCCTGGGGATCCTCCCAAATATTGGAGGAGCAGCTCCCCACTCACCCTTCGGTTTGTCCTGTCATCTGCTTATCTCTGACTCAAATGCCACTCCCTTGGAGACCCTTCTGCCCCCCCTATTTTTCCTTCATAGAATCTGCAGAGGGCATGACTTGAGTAATCTGTGTGTCCCCTGCAAGGCTGTAACATGAGCACAGGGTCCTGTCCATTCGGGCCTTTTGTACACCGGCAGTCTGTAAGTTTTCCCTTCAGTCTGATGACTGAGTATACGTGGCTTTCAGGGATCTGATCTGGTCTTTGCAGTTAAAAGTAGACCAAGCAACCCACATCTCTTTGGTCTTAGCCTCTAACAACCTGTGGAGGTGGTGCCTGCTTGGGGTCTGTCTATCAATCTAACATCCCTGATGAATGCCCAGGCCAGGCCAGACTTGGAGCAGAATGCCCACCTGTCTGTGTCCATGGGAGCCTGGGCCTGTGTTAACACACCAGCCTCTTCCTGCACCACCCTTGAGACCTTCCCACCCACCTACCTCCTTCTGGAAGCCTTCCTAGAACCATCTGCTCAGATCTCTCTCCCCTGCCCTTTTTTGAAGAGTCTGATTATATCCTGCTTGGAAACCTGTATGGTCACTTCTCCTCCCCCAAAGCAAACTAGAAGCTGGCACTAGGCTTTGCCCAAAGGGCTCCTCTTCAGAGACCTTTGGAAAACCAGTGGTGTGATTTGGAGCACACTCTGGCATAGAGTAAGCAACTGTTCTGCATTCTACAAGACTGATAGTCACACATGGTTCACTTATGACCACCCCAACCTAACTCAGCTGTACACATGAACACAGTGGTTTTTCTACCATGCACTGAAATGTCCAAGAAACAAACTACCAAGTACACTGAGGGGAAGTGACACTTTTTGTCAAAATGGCACCAAAAGCTCTTGCCCTGGAAAAGCTTACCATGGCACTGCAGCTCCTGGTTTCTGAGCTGCCAGCACTCGTGGTACTGTGAGCCTGTGTTTGTTACTACACCAGCCCAGAAGTCCTACAGGCAGGGGAAACCCTGGCTGCTTCCACTGACCCTAGTGTTGTGCCCAGAAACTTATGCACAGGACACATTTTCTTTTATTGTCAATTACTTTTCTTTGTATTACCCTTAGGGCAACACTGATTTTTAAAAAATTCTATGTAGGTAGTATTCACTTATCAGATTTCACTTTAGGATAACAAAGGCAGCTGTTATGAAATTGTTTAGGATAAAGAAGGCTGTGTTGCATCCAGTGGGTTGAGTGTCGCTGAACATTACCCTCTTCATGTTGTCTCACTGCTGGAAACTCTTCAGACTGACATGTCCCCTGTGTGTATCCTGCCTCGGATTCCCCGTAAGCTCCACAGGCATATCCAGCTCCCTACCTGGCCTCTTCACCAGATGTCTAGAGTCTGGCATCTGATACCCAGGATCCAACACTGGCCTGTTTTCCACTCCTACCCTGAGCCCAATCAGCTCCCCTTCCACTCTCCAGTGGTGGGTACTGTTCTCTGCTCGTCCTCCTCCTGGGTTCCTTTCTTTCAGCCATACTCAATCAACAACTGCAGGCAGCTCTACCTTTGAAAAACTTCAGCAGGATCACATCCTCTGACCTGTACGCCTGATGTCCAAGCGCCTGTCCTCTCCCAGAGGTCTGCAGGAGTCTCCTGCGGGGTTCTCTCCACTCCTCCTGCCACTCCAGCCAGACGGCTGCTTGCCCAGCTAGGGTGGGACATGAAGGCCTCAAACAAAACCTCAAGGCCCACATTCCTTGCTCTACTCCAAGGTTCTCTTGTCTTCTGTTTTGATTGGTTGTGGTGTTGGGGAACCAACCCAGGGCATCACACTCACTAAGCTTGTGTTCTACCACTGAAATCCACCCTAGCTATCCTAGGGGTTTCCAAGGTTGCCCCTTCAGACACTTGGGGCCAGGTAAGTCTCTGTGTGATATGGTCTGTCCTGTCCATTGTAGGATGTTTAGCAGTACCCCCAGTCTCTATCCATTAACACCCAAAGCATCCTTCACCCAACTCTAAGTGGTACTGGCCACAACTGTGTCCCGACATTGGCTAGGAACCAAAAACGCTCCCTGCTGGCACTTGCTCCCTGGGTCCTGCCAGTGGCTTCTCAGCCAGAGTCTGTCCCTGCTTCTGTCAGTCAACTTCTTGTACCTTCTGCTTTTGCAGGGTTCCCAGTCCAACCCTGAAATTCTGTCCTTTCACGTTCAATTCCTGCCCTCTCTTCAAAGAGCTTGTCTTGTGCAGGACCCCCAACTACAGGAATTCCACTCCCAACACAGGGGCGCTGTCTCAAAATTGACAGGACTCATTTTCTTGTTAGCACTCAGAACACCTGCCCCAACACCAGACCTCAGCTAGAAGGGCACTATGACAACACACGTCACCTACACGGCGTGCATTCTTTAAGTAATCCTCTGGGCCTAGCACTGGAGATGAAACTGATAGAGTCCTCACCCTTACTGTCTAGTAATCAAGACCAGGCTTACAGAGCTAACTGCTCTTTTTCCACTCCCACTTGCCCAGGAAAGGAATTCCATATTTTACCTCACTTTCCCAAGCAGCAGACTGGCTGGGAACAGCAGTCACAAAAGAGTGGCACTAGTCACATCGCTAGTTCTTTCAGTTTCCCTGACTCTCTTCAAAACTGCTGGCTTCGCAGCTGAGAGCCCCGGAAGCAAATCCTGCTGCTTCTACTCACTACAGCCTGACCCTAAATTACCCGACTTCTGGGCTCAGTTCCTCCAGCTGCCACGGGGGATAAAACACCTGTCTCTTGGGGAGGGGAGTCAATGGCATCAGGTACCACACTTGATGTTGGCTCAGGGAGGGGCTCACTTCCCTCTAGGTCTCCTTACAGCCACACTTCCTCAAAGCCGGCTGCACAGCCAGCTCCACACCCTTATCTGCTTCCCTTCAGCCTGCTCTTACTGCCCCAAGGCACTATGCCTCCTCCCCGCTGCCCCTTCAGGGACCAAATTCTGGTCCCTTCTACACAACCACGTCCTTCTCCTAGAGAAACCTGTTAGGTGCCACCAACACCACACTCTCCTGCTGTTGTTTCGCCTTTCTGCACTCCTTGGTTTCTGTGACTGACACCATCTCTTCAACTCAACTTCAAGAATTAGGAACCTGAGGGATGGGCCCTGGCTTCTTTTCTATCTCATTTCTTACCCTACCCTATGTAATCGCATCCTCCTCCTTAGACTCAATCTCTGCATTCTTTAGCCCTAACCTTTCCTGTGAGCACAAATCTAACTGCTTTGCTGGTGGCTCCCCTCGGGATACCTAAAACTTTTTAAGATACCCTAAGGAGATATTTTAATTACTCATGTCCCCAACCTGTTCCAAAGTACAGCGATTCCGAAAGTGCCACCTGATTATGTAAGCCAGCGCAAGCGTAAACGAGGCGGGCACCCTGTAGCACTCCTCCCCTCCCACGTCTTTCATTCCTCAAAGGCTGTCCCGTCGGTTCCTCCTCCGCTGCCTCTCGTCCCTTGCACTTTTCTCTTCGCCTCTGCTCCCACAACCACAGTCTAGTACCTTTAACCTACTTCCCTCTTTCCTCGTTCGCTTTCACACTTTGGAGCCTGAAAGCAGCCAGAGATACCTTACACATGCATCGCAGGCTGAGGCCTTCGAGGGCTGATTCCACTCCTCGGCTCAGGCCACTAAGAGGCCTCTCACGATCTGGTCTCTCCCGCCTCCGCCTCCTCCTGCACCCAGCACCCACTACCGTGACCTCCTGCCTTCGGCAAACACCAAGCCCGCGCCTTTCTTGGCACTCGCCGCTCCTTCTGCTCCCAACCTGTTCCGCGTGCCTTTGCGCGGCTGGACTCCTTCCCAGAGTCCCCGCTCCCAGGCCTCGTGGCACTTCTCCCCGACTGACGTTTCCGTGTTTGCTCACGTGTTTCCCGCCCGCCCCACCCCCACGGCGCGGCTCAGCCTCTCCGCCGCAGGGCGCGCGCGACTCCGCCTCGCAGGTGAACCGGCGCGGGGCGGGGGTTGCCCGGGGACCCCGTTCCCTCCACACACCGGGACGCTGAGGCCGGGGGCGGGGTAGGACCACAGGCTATCCCCCGCCGCCGCAAGAGTCCGTTCCGCGGTCCCTGCCGCGACCTCCTCAGCCCCGGGAGTGCCCGCCGCACCCACACTCACCTCCGCCCTGGGCGCTCCCGGGTATCCTCCTGCCGGAAGTATGAGCCAGGCTCCGCCCCCGAGTCGCGGAAAGGGGGTGTGGTTTCCGCCGGAAGCCAGTGAGAAGAGGGGCGGGGTGGGGACCCACACTCCAGCACAGCCCCAACGGAGTTACGTCTTCACGAGGTCCCTTATTGGGGTTAGAGAGCGCCAAGGTTGGGGGGCTGCTAGTGTTCTGCAAACAAGCGAGCGTCCAAAGAGGTCACCTGTCTACTTTTGTTAAATTGTTTAGGTTCAGACCTGTGCTGGACAATCGTGGAGGGAACCACGAAAATCAATTTCCCATTGACTTTTTCTTCTTGAAGCCCCAGCCAGTGCGGAATAATGTCAGGGGCATTAAATTTTGACCTAGAAAACTCAATAAACGTTCGTGAAATAACTTCTGTATACCTGAAGCTTTGTAAGCTTTTTAATTTCAAGAAGTCAAGTAGAACTGGGTGTGGTGGCGCAAGCCTATAAATCCCAGCACTTGGGAGGCTAAGGCAGGCAAAGATGTGAGTTCGAGGCCAACCTGGACTACATGATGAGTTCAAGGCCAGCTCAAACAACATAGTGAAATGTTTAAAAAAATAGTAAAATTTAATTTTTAAAAATTCTAAGAGGAGGTGGTAAGTTTCCTGTCGAGAATCTAGGTTGTTCATAAATGAGAGTAACAAATACTACGTCATAGTAACCAAAGAGGAGATTACAGTTACCTCAAAATGTCAGCCTAGGGCATTTGATTCATCTTGTAGGATAGATTAAAAAGGGCAGCATTTGTGGACAAGGAGAGCTATTTTTAAAGTGAGCAGGTGAGGGCTCCACACTGAGGCTCACTTTCGTGCTTTTTGCCCTTCTCTGGCTTCTTAAAAAGGGCAGCATTTGTGGACAAGGAGAGCTATTTTTAAAGTGAGCAGGTGAGGGCTCCACACTGAGGCTCACTTTCGTGCTTTTTGCCCTTCTCTGGCTTCTTCCTGCATTCTGCACAACAGACTGGCTGCAAATATGGATCCTTACACATGACTCAGTTGGGTTCCTGGCCCCTCTAAATAGAAGGCCCAAGTGTAAGCAATGCTCTCTGCAAATTGCTGTTGCCTCTGCCAGCTGGCATTACGTAGGCATTAGTTCATTCAGTGCTTACCAAGCACCTACAGTGGTACCCATCACTACCCAAGGTCTTGGCTTCATTCAGTAGTAAAGGCCTGAATTGCATGTAATTTCTATGCCTTTTGAAAGAGCCTGTCCTCACCCCTTCTCTCTGAGGCAAGAGAAAATACTTGTTTTCATCATTTCTCTCATTCAGGCTGCCCAACTATCAAGGCCATGGATTGGAAAAACAGCCTAAAGCACCAGTTGGAAGGCTGGGCACTACGCACAGGCGACACACTGGCTGTGGAACATGAGGAACATGTCTTCTTTGTAAGGCCTAAGTACTCAAGCTGTTCCCAGGGGAAGAGGACACGTTCATGAGCCTGTACAATATGGCAGTGCCGAGCAGGAAATACTTTGTGCACTGCAACAGTCTGCGAGCACCCTTACACAACAGGCGCGTGTCTCAAGTGTGTAGACGAGGCAGAGGAAGGTGCCCTCAAGGAAGTGGCTGCGGGGCCAGGCTTAATGAGATGAAGACCGCCAGGGTGACTCTCTACCCTTGGCAGGGAGCAAGTACAGACAAACAGCTTTTAATGGAACCAGTTTGTACAGGAAAGAGTATTTATTGAAAATGTGGTTACTGACAGGAGGCTCCTGCTGCTTTCTGGTTACACTCTTGGCTCATGATTGTGAGCGCCCCCGCCCCCAAGTGTTCCATCCTAGGATAGGTAGATGTTATATAAATATATATACATGTCTGTATAAGTATGGCCTATAGTAAAGAAAATATATAGTACACTCTTCATTGGGTAGTACCTACCATGCCAGGCTACAAATACTGAATGCCACTGTGTTAACATTTGTCCAAGGAGAGACAGGCTGAGTGTGTTTCAAGTGCTGCAGCACCAGGAAAGCCCCATGGCACAGGAGCGACCTCAGCCAGCTCCCTTAAATTGCAGCCAGTGGTAGAAACCACAGAACAAGGAAGGAGAGGAAGGGAAGGGAAACTTCCTGGAGTCTGGAAGGCCAAAGGGAAGCAACCTGCAGGGAGCTGCAGTTCAGGTTAGTGGGAGATTTCTTCCTTGCGGAGGGAAAGCTATCAACGTGGGACTGCAGCTGGAATCTAGTGACCTCACTACAGTCTAGCCCTGGTCTTGGCTGGGCTTTCCCTGCAGTGTTGCTGGAGATTAAGGAGACAGGATTTAGCCTGTCGGTCTCTGCCTGGCCAGCACGAGATGGAGAGACTGTAAGGAAGGAGAACTTTCCACCTGCCCTGATGCCTGCATGAGCAGGAGCTGACAGCTTTAGACCAGAGATGCTACAGACAAACCTCAGGAACAGCAACGTCTCGGCACCAGATGAGGCTAGAGCGAGCCCTCACAAAGAAGACGAAAGCAAAGGCCCCACACCTGTCCTCAGATCTGAGCCACAGTCACTCCAAGGCTCTCAACACGCCCAGTGTGCTGGTCTTTTGTGGGCCAGTGCTGGCTTACATGGGATCCTGCCCACCAGAGAGCAGGCTCAGGAAGCAAAGGAAGATGACTGCTGTTAAATCCAGTTCACACTGCGGCCTGGGCGCTGGCAGGCTGCTGGTCATTCCTCATGGCCGAGTCCCAAACTCCACAGTGATGGAGAAGGCAGAGTGCCTGCCTTCATGACTCCTAGTGGGCAGGGACCAAGAGGAATGTTGGTGGTCCAAAGTGGGTTGGACGAGCGGCTGGCATTCACTGGCCACCACAATCACTACAGATTCCATACAAGCAAATGACAAGGCACCAGACTGAGTGTCACTCCTGGGCCCCCCTCCTGTCCTGAGTACTGTGGTCTCTGGCTCCAGGCTCAGCCATAGTGATACACAAAGTCGTAACTGCTGGGCTCCTTGGGCACGGGTGGTGGCGCTTCAGGAATCTGGATGTTTTCCAGGTCGAGGAGCCGCAGCTTCATCTCCATGCTCAGCAGCGTGTCCAGATCACTCTTGGTCAGCTCACTGGACATGTCCTTCCCCAGAAGGGCACTGAGGCCATCAATCCAGATGCAGTACTGTGGGAAGCAAGTTGCAAAATGTTATATGGCAGTTCCAGGGCTGCAGATCCTGCCAGGGTCCTCGTTCAGATGGGACTTACATTGTCCCTTTTGGCACTACTCAGAAAGCAAAGATAAACTGGGAGGTGATTATTAGTTTTTCAATAGTCTTGGTATTTATGAAGGGCTTACATTAAAACTCCTTTCAATAATAGGAAATGTGACCTAAAAATGCAATGAAAATTGGGAGGATCAGCTACCTGAAGTTAGGTACAAAATTAGAAACAACTGCGGTGGCCGGCCAGTGACCGCCAGCCACTCTCTCAAATTACCAATGGGAAGGGGGAAAACACATACCAGGTTAGGGAAAAAAAGCACAACACAAACAGGAATACCGTAGGATCTGTTTTGTTTTAAAAAATAGACAAAAAACTGGGCAGGAGGACGTCAGGATGAGGGAACAACACAGCACTCCCTGGCCCTTCCTGCTCCCTCTCGTGCTGTCTCCCTCTGCTGACGCTTTGCTCACCTGGTTCTCCACCTGCTCCTCACTGCCTGTCAAGAAGACTTCACTGCAGCTCAGACTCTGCCTATGCACCTCTTCCAGAAGCCTCCAGTTCCCACTGGTAGCTCTGAGAGCTTAATGAGCCCGCAGGACTCCACTGCAGGTCTCACTTGGTCCAGGCTAATATTTTCCAAGGCTGCAGGGGAACTGCAAGCCCCTTGTCAGAAGAACTAGGTCCATCTGGTTTCAAAGCCCAGGCAACATGTGACTGCGTACCCCTGTCATGTCTGTGTAGGAGGCCTTGGTGAGACTGAAGAGAGGAGGATTTTCTGAGTCCCAGGCAAATAAGTTATCCTGTCTTTCTAATGACAACATCCGGCTGTTGCTGAAAAGTCATGTGTAAGGGATGAAAGGCTCTGGGAGGCAGGTCTTGTATCCACGGATGCTTTGTGGTCCACCGTGACCACCTGCCTTTAAGGGGATGCGCCTGTGTTGTGTGCTGAAGAGGCCACAGGGCTGTGTTGTGCAAGGCATGCTCACCTCGTACTTATTGGGAGCAATGAAGTTTAAGGTCTCATCAGGGTCATACAGGATGGAGAAGGCCAATTCCAACACCTCCTAGAGGAGAAAGGGTTTCAGTTACTTGGAATGGCCTGAAGTCTGAATACCAAAATCTTGGCCAAGTCCTAGTAGCCTGGCTGATCACCCAATGTGTCCGTTTAGATATGACACCCCCGAGCCCTAGGCATGCACACAGAAATAACTAGGAATGAGGCCCAACCTTAACCAACCCTAGCTCATCCAGCCCTTGCCCACATCATACCGAGGACATCATGATACTACAAAGATGGGAGAAAAATCACTTCCGACACTCAGTGCCCTTGAATGCCAGAGGTCATGGCTGCACGTCACCTAAAAGTGTTCCAGATCTTTTATTTTGCGGTACTGGAAATTGAACTGAGGACCTTGCGCTTGCCAGGTAGCCTAAAACTTTTTATTCTGTATTGCCAAGATGACTGACTTTTTCTCATACTGTAACTGGCAAAGGAAACTGTTAACAACAGTTTGAAACAACAAAAACAAACTGCAGACAAATGTAGGACAGTCTAAACATCAATCAAATAATGGCAATGGATGAAACAAATAATTTGCTTAAATTCATAATAACAGTTAAAAAAAAGCACAGACCAAAAAAATTGTATACCGGGGAACTAACTTGCTGTTTTAGTAGTAGGCCTATAAAAGAAGAATCGAACATTTATTTTTTCTTTCTTACATAAACGGTACCATTAGGAAGCTCACAGTAGATAGGGCAAGTTTCTTCTCAGAGTAGTTCAGCTCAAGAAAAAAAGGAAAAAGTGCAGGAACATCACTAGTTTGCAAACCTTCACTTACTAATGGAATGAGGCATTGCACAGTTACAGTCTGCTGATGTGACAGACGGCTGATGCAACACCCAGACGTTACGGCCTCTGGAGAGAACATAACACTAGCTATGATGTGACCTGCCAGATAACAAGTCCCAACCAAATCAAACCTCTAGATCCCTCTACCAATTTACAGATCTAGGACAGAGGAACAAGTGAAACTACTCCATGGGGAAACAATCAGCAAAATCTGGACTCTGGGAAATACCAAACAAGCAATCTTGTTTCTACAACTAATAAACTGCAAAGAAAATAAGAAGACGGAAAAGATGGAGGGCAAACTTATGAATAAATGAAGAAACTTCGACTCATCATAATGTGCAAACCTTCCTTGAATTCTGATTTAAACAAAATGGGTATGAGTGTGCATATGTATGTGTGTGTACATACACAAACTTTTGCAAACTTTTACAAAGAAATCATGACATTCATAAGGTAACTGGTGGACATTCAATCATGGATGGAATATTAGATGTAAAAGAATTTTTAATTTCCTCCTATGTGTGCGAAAGGTATTATGGTTAACCATCCTATATTGTAGATATTCACAGATGAAAGCTTGTGGCACTTGGGATTTTCTTCAAAGTCACAAGAAAGAGGAAGTTGGTGGCAGAATGTACCACAGTTGCTGAGGCTGGGTGATGTAAGAATGGCGTTCTGTTCTCATGTATGTTCAAAATTCCTCTTAATAGAATGTTCAGCAATAACTTAAAGAGGGAAGAGAGCAAGAATCAGCTGTCTTTTGAAGACAACCCACTGACTGTACCCTAGTTAGCCTGTGACACCCACTCTACCAGGATTGCTCTCCGCTTACCTTGTTCTGTTTCAGAGCACTTTTCTCTTTCATGTGGGGACAATCTTTCCCAGTGACAATGGCCTTAATATCTGCAACAGGAACTGATAAATGATGGGAATCAGTATCTGGAAGCGCATGCTGCATGCTGGTCAGCGCTCACCCCAGGGGTAGAAGGGAAGTCTGGGGCAGGCTGCTGGGAAGCTGCAGCTCCCAGGCACAAAGGGCTCTACTGGCTCCAGGACGGTGGTCGTGCAGCACGGCCCTGTACTGTCCCCCCCGCTTAGTCACTTCCAGTTGAATGTGGTTTGATGAAGCTACATCACAGCTCCCTGGATGTAATTTCATGAAACCAGGTAGATGATCTGTGACAGACGAGTCAAGTGCAGTGAGGCATTGGGCCCAGGACCAGGTACTCAGTTTGACATAGACAGGACTAAGATTCAGGGAGGTAAGTCCAGCTATCATAACACAAACAGAAAAATGAACCTACTTTTCTCCTGCAGGGATTCAAATGTCACCTCCCCTTGAGGGTTGTCATCCAGGTCACCATAGTGCAGGACCTTGTGGTTCAGTGCCAAGCGGCAGTACCAGAACCGTTCTGGAACACAAGCAGGCGAGCTAGAAAAGCACTGGAAAGGCTCAGGTCCACAAAGGGCAGGATGACACTGGCCTGCCTGTTCCCTGCAGGGACTGTGCAGGCAGGCTCCTTCTGGGGAGGGACCCCTGCGGGTGAAGACCAGCCCAGTGCCCATGCCTCCTCTCACCTTGCCTCCGGCGGTTCCCGATCTTTCGGAAGCTGCTGCCCTCACAGAGCCGGTTCAGACGCTGCTGTTTGATTAGCTCAAGGATCTCAGGCTGGATCTTCTCCCTCAGTTCCCTGGGGTGGCCATCAACAGAGTGAGGTCACAGGAACAATGGCACTCTTGAAGGCAGAAGTGGGGCTGCCTCCCCAATGGGGCTGTTGAGGGCACTTACACAATTGGTGGGGATTGGAAATCATCCTGACTCATCCTCTCTGACTGGCGCAGTCGCAGGATCTCGGAGTAGCTCAGGCTACGTAGTTTGCTCTTGAACTGGTCCAAAGAGTTGGGTTTGGAGGGCAAAGCTCGAGTGATTTGCTCTCGGACTACTTGCATAACCTGAGGAAAGAGGGCGCTGACTCACTCCACTGCTCTGAGAAATGGACAGGCTGCCTCTGGAAACTAAGGTTCTCCCAACCCTGGAGTATTAATTAGATGCCTGCTGGGAATGAGTGTCCTGACTTCCCAAGGGACATCTTGTTAGTGGCTACTCGGGTGAATGACAAACACTTTATTTCCCATATATTTCAGTTAGTCACTAGTATCAGGGAGTAAGCACAGAGTTTTGGAGTCAGGGAGAAATGGGTTCAGATCTTGACTCTGCTTTAAGACCAAGTTCTTGAGTCCTTGTTCCTTAAGCAAGTCACTTTACCTCTTTGGGCCTCTCTCCCTCACCTCTAAAGAGACAAACAGGAAGACTCATTCTGTTGGTGCTGCTATAAAGAACAGGGATTCCACAGGGAAGGCTGGCACAGCACCTGCATGCTGTGGGGCACTAAAAACTGTCAGTTCCTCTAACACAGCTGTTAAAAGAACAAAACGGGATACCTGCATGTACATTCTAATCTAAGGAGAGAAAACTCCACGGAAAAAGGGCTGGAGGAAAACAAAAAAGTGGGTGTCACTGCCTAAAGGAATTATTGGTAATGTTTCCTTTCTTGCATCACACTTTTCAAATTTTTATGATGAGATCACTGACCTCAAAGCACTAGACTGTCACCTTGTGGAAACCTCGCACAGCTCCACATAGAGAAATCAGCCAGAAAGCACTGACAGACCATAATGAAGCACCCACGCTGTGCACAGCGCAGCAGTTCCCCCGCTTCTAACCTTTGTAGTTAGAGTGACTGCACATAGTAGGTGCACAGTAAACCACAGCTGTTCTGCTATGCTGTTTTCCCTGATCCTAAGGAAGATGGGGACTCAGATACTGGTTTCACTGAGCAAATGAGATCTGGATACCAAGGTGTAGACACTACCTCAAGGTTACAGGGGGAGTCAGAGCCAGATGGGACCGAGGCTCTCCAATGCCTCGGTCTTGTGACTCAGCAGGGCAGACCGCACGGGTTTGCCAGCTCAGGGATTCTCCAGGATCTGGGCAGCTGTCTGAGACTGTCGTGTGATGGTCTCCTCCCGCGGGCTTCAGAGTAGCTCTGAGACACTGACCTTGTTGAAGTCCTCTGCTGTTGCCCTCATCTCCTTCCAGGTCTTATTCAGCAGCTGGATGCAGATTCCAAAGAGCTCTTCAAATGCTCGATCGTGGGTGAAAAACATGGGGTGGTAGTCATTGCGGCCTTCATTTGCTGTGAAAGAGAAAAGTGAAATGATGATGGTTTTTGCCTGCGGGGGTCCAGAAGCTCGCATCCAAACCCCGGATTTCCTGCACCGAACACTGTGGAACAAAAGCAGGGCAGGCCAGTGGTTACCAAGGAGTGGGCTGGGCCTTTCTTCACTTCCTCAGCTGCTTTTCCAGAGTGTTTTTCTTGATTTGCTTCTACACTGTTACAGACTTAGCCACTCCTGACATGCAACATGGGTTAGCCTCTGCAAGAGCTCAAATTACCAGCTTGAAGCAATGGCCATAGCTCCCAGAAGCAAGAATAGAAGGATCATCATCAGCTCATGCAGAAATTAGAAACCCCCAAAAGGTGGTCCAGTCCCACTACATCCAATTGTTCGTATCTCCAGTCTCACCAGACTTTTGGTGACAGCACTAGCTGAAGGAGCACAAGGAGCTGCGGACACTTACGCAGTTCCCCAACCTGCAAGATTTCACAGAGCATTTTGGTGAGCTCGATGGCACTGCGGCCAAAGGGGCACTCGTGCTTGTCTTCTCGGCTGCTGTTCTCCAGGACAATCTGGGGGTGAGGGGGAAGGAAGGGAGCTATTAAGGGAGGAAGGCAAGAGATGGGCATAGGGAATGAATGAGAGGCCAACCCATCTTTACCCGAATGTAGGTGTCCTGGTGGACTTTAGCCAAGTACAGCATGTTGTCCAAGGCCAGCATTCCAGGAGGAGTCTGGGTGAAGTCCAAGGCTGGGTTGATGTGGTTCTGGAGAAACATACACCCAATGTGAGACTAGGCGGTGGTCTCGTGTGTGATGACCTGTGAGCAAGCCCACTGCTTCCCTCTCTGCTGCCAATGCTTCGTGCGCACTGCCCTCTGGCCAGCTTCTAAGCGTGCCTATTTCTACTACTAAACTGAGCTTCCCAAGTTGGACTGAGGTTGCTCATCTTGTGTCCCCAGCACCTAGCATGCTTGTAGGCATGGAGCAGGTATGCAGGAAGTACTTATTAATCAAAGTAACCCCGCCCTCAAGCCATATTCTACCATAGAACAGTCACCTTAGCTTTACAAAGAATATAGCTGCTTTGGGGAACAGGTCGCACTCTACCTGACCTTCTAGGCTCTCCTACTTAGGAATGTGCTTTACAGGACCAAGTGCTGCACATAAACTTGCAAATGTGCCACTGCTGAGGTGAACCAAGTGCATGACCCTCCTCCTCCTTACAGTCATCTATTTATTGCAAGGCCACCACGATGAAGGAGAAGCTGTCAGGCCATTGAGGTGGTCATCAGGAAGGACAGCCTATCACCCTCTACGCTTTGGGGTACTCACAGTAAATCCCAGCATTTTGTAGTCCTTGGTGTACATGGCTTTGCGTTTTTCAGTCCCACTCCCTGGGACATTGCTAGAGTCAGACTCTGCATCGAATGCAATCCTCCTGAGTTCAAATATAATGTCTCTCTGTGCCTGAGTGAAGACATAAGCAGTCAGAGTACGTGAGCTGGCCATGGGAAGCAGGGACGAGAACAAGAGGCAAGCTTAGGTTCTCCCAAGACAAACTCTGGTCCCAATGAGTCTGCTGGGAGGCATTACCTCTACCATAGAGGGACAGAAATGGACTGGCTCATAGAGGCTCCAGTAGGCACAGAACACGCTAGATTTCCCAGAGCAAATCACTCCTGATGAGGGAGAATGCACCTCAGTCATGAGAAACCAGCACATGATTTTAGTCAGGATGGCACTGTTCCACTTAGCACCTGCCTGGTCATTGGGGTCCATCTTGGTCATCATCCTTTCTTCCAGAAGGTTAAAAGTCAGGACCTGAAGGACATAGAGCTGATGGGCCATCTCAGTTTTGATTGGGCGATTCCCTCGGATCACATGCTAGAAAAGCAAAGGCAGGAAACAGGACTGAACTGAGTCTCTTTTTTGAAGAAGCACATCCATGCTAGTGGAAAAAAAAAGTGTACCAAGCAGGGAGTGAGTTTCCTCCCACCTACAGGGACCTCATGTTCTAGAAGGAGATGGAGAACGAATTGCCCAGACTTAGGCAGAGATGATTCACTGCAAGCCGAGGGCACAATCCCTCCCCCTTGCACTCTGTTGGGAAGAGGAAGTGGAATGAAAGCGTCAGACCTTGACCTCACCAAAGCTGGTTCTTGGTTAGGAGACTGGATCTACTCCAGTCAGACCCCTCACTAAACTACTGAATCCAGGACAATGGAGAGTACATGCAAAATAATTGCTTTTTCTTAGAAAAATAAAAACATCTTAGATGGCTTCACCCAGTGAAGAGGCTTTAGAAAGGTCAACTTCTTTAAATGATACTGAGCCACCTACACGAAGGAGAAATGTCTAATTGTCCTGTCCAACCACTCACGCCACCTCCCCTGCCTGCATGGCGCTCTCCCTTCTCTGGTTCTGTCCTCCTCACCCTGTGGTGGCTCGTCACTCCTCCCTCTGACCCCATGGCCCACACTCAGGTCCCCTTGTCTCCTCAGACTCCATTCGTCTTTCTCTTGCACGTGGTGTCTCTCGCTGTCCAATGATCAGAACCTCACTAACCTGTCCTCACTCTTCTAACATCCTGTTCTTTCCTCTTGCTTCCCTGGACATTTCACTGCCCCGTTTCCTTATTAAACTGCCATCCCAAATCCTGTCAGTCTGGCTCCTTTGTTGCTCAAATGAGCCTCCTGTCCAGTTTCCCACTTGTGACCTCTGTGTCCCTTAGGCTGTCTCTAGAAGTGTGCTGTCTAGCGTGGTAGCCACTAGCCACATGTGGTTGTTTACATCTCAGTGATAAATGCAGTCCATTGGCGGTACCGGCCACCGTGGCTAGTGAGCGTGACACAATGCAGCACAGAATGTTTCCATCAGCACACAAAGTTCTGGCGCGCAGCCTTGCACTAACTAACGCTCTCTAGCTCTAAACCATTCTCTTTTCAAAGCTCCCTGGAACTTCAGATCTGCTCTCTCTAGAGCCTGCACTGGCTCTAGATCAACCTCTTTAAACCTGTAGTCCAATTTGGTGGCTATTAGGCACAGGTGGTGTCGAACACGCGACACATGGCCAGTTGAAACTGAGATGTGCTATGTCAAATGCACACCAGACCTCAAAGCCTCAGTATAAAAAATGAAAATGTAACATGTATCATTAAAATCACACATTCTGTTCCTCAGCCATACCGGACTCCTTTCAAGGGCTCAGGTGACCATTTCAGGCAGTCTCTTCTTCAACTACAGGTTGCCAGTATGCTCAAGCAGGATCTCACCCCGCCCTCCTCCCAGCCTCTGGTGCAAGCCATCCGGTCACACGCACTCCCTGTCTCCCCTGCAGGAGACCTGTCCTAGCTCAGCCTCCGTGCTTCTCTCCTCCCAGGCATTTTCATCTCTCCCGGCTCAGGGCGCTCCCCTGACACTGCTGCTTCCTGCCTCCCTCCACAACTCTTCCCTTGCCTCATTCTGAGCCTCTTTTTCTCTCCTGTTCCCTCTCTCTTCCACCCTGATTTCTATCTGTGCATCCTCAGTCTTTCCTCTCACATCTCAAGATAATTTACCCAACAGCTCTGAACAGTGGTGAAAGTTGACATGCTTTTAGTTGTCACTCACCTTGGCCCCTTTCTTGACCTGAAGAGACATCGTAACAGGAGGGTAATTAGCCAGCAATGGTTTGCGGAAGCCCAGCGCCCCTGTGATGAGCTGCAGTTTCAGATGTCTCATCGGACGGCTCACACACCTCACCTGGCCATCGCACATGTCGAGGCCTAGGCTGTCTGCTGTCTGACTCAACTAAATTCTCAGACTTCAGTGAGCATGAACCAACCATTTCCTGGCAAATCATTTAACTCTCTTTGCTCAGTTGTCTTCTGTATTGGAATCTCTGCTCGATCACAAGTGTTATCCAGAAATGAGCTGAACTTCTAAGCCCACTAAGGCAACTAAATCTCAAACACAATTTCATTTCCCCAGATAGGGACCCTCACTCTCACTTGTAGTGGAAGGTGCCCTGACAGCCGCTCAGTACTCACAGCAATGCCTGGGCACCTGTCCACTGTCACTTGAGAGCAGTGTTCCAGCACATTTTTTGCTGTGGTGGTGGTGGTGAGGCTTCCTACTAGGCTGCTAGCTGGCCTATGACCACCACAGACACAGTCAGTTGGGAGGAGCTGGGGACTCTGCAGGTTTAGAGCAACTGACCATCCGTGCACAAGTGCCCAGAGCTTACTTGGTAAATTCTCTCACCTTCAAGTCCGATTCTGCCTACAGAGCAAAGATTACCAGGTGCCAAACACCCTGCTGAGCACTGTCTCTGTTATGAATTTAGTCTGCAAACTCACACGAGCAAATCAAAAGCCCAGAGAGGTGAGGTGAGCTGCTGGAGATCAAAGCAGATCAGAAAATGCCAGACCAGGGCTGGTGGACTCCGAAGCCCCCGTGCAGCACTTCAAGTCTTTCACCCTTGACTCCGGATTCTTCATTTACTCCCTTCACTGTGGTCACTCAGTTTCCCCCTTGTTATGGTGTAGATGGACAGTGCCCCACCCCAGAGCCTCCTACTCTCCTAGGTGGTGCTTACGGAAAGTGACTGGGATCACAGGTTCCGAGCTCATGACACTGTTGGGAGGTCAGGTTTGGCTGGAGGTGCTCCCCAGGGTGTGACCTGGAAGGCACATCTCCTTCCCCTGCTCCTCCTTTCTCTCTGCTTCCCGGTTGCCATGATAAGAGCAGCTTTCCTCCACCAGGCCCTTCCACCATGCTGTTGCTGCCTTGAAGCTTGTGGATCATATAAGGACTGCGACCTCTGAAACTGTGAGCCAAAATAAACCTTGTGTGTGTTTGAGACAGGGTCTCACTATGCAGTTCAGGCTGACCTGAGCTCACTTTGTAGCCCAGGCTGGTCTGGAACTCGCAGTGATCCTCCTGCTTCAGCCTCCCAAGTGCTGGGATTACAGGCATGAATAAACCTCTTTTTTAACTTTCGTCCCAGCAGTGAGGAAAGTGACTAGAACACCTTTGTTTCTAACAGTTCATAAAACTGGTTTCTTTTAATCCAGACGCTTGGCTCTCCTCAGCTCCCGTGTCCCTTTCCTGCCTGTTTCTGTCTTCCTGTACCCCATATCACCACTGTAAGGTCAGGAAAGGAGACTGCTAACCAGACCCTGCTGCCCCAAGAAACCCTACTCTCCTCCCTCCTTCAGCCCTCAGGCAGCACACAGCTTTCTAAAATAAACGTGGTCTCACCATCCTGAGTAGATTCCCTCAGCGGAACTCGGGAATAAGACTTGGTTGACTGGGCCCTGCAACTTCTCCAGCCTCACAACACCTTTGCCCCTGTGCCACTTTGTACCCAGTCACAAGTCCTTCTTTTCTTGGTTGCAGCTGTTCTCAGAAACTCCAGTCCTTCTTGGTCTGCCTACTTGTCACCTACGCACACCCAGATAATCCCTGGAGGCTCAGTGAAGCTCCTCCTTCCGCTCCCAGGTCACATGTCTCTAGGGAAGCACTGACCACTCTGTGCCGTGATCACTGTCTTTCCTATCGCAAGGTCTTTTTCCTAGACAAGATTCCACTATGTGGTTCAAGCTGGCCTTGAACTCACTGCAATCCTCCTGCCTCAGTCTCCCAAATGTTGGGTTGCATGTGCTACCACACCCAGCTTCTGACAACAAGGTCTTTGACAGCAAGCATGCTCTTGCTCTCTGTCAGTGCCCACACACATCAGGCTCATGATGAGTGCGAGCTGAGTGAACTGCTTTCTTCTTTGGTGCGTATTTTAAGAAATTCCCTGGAGATAAAGATGCGGGAGATGCAGCAAGTGCTCCAGCTGACCTTAGCACCTCCCTGGAGACACTGCAATTCCTGGTGAGAAGGCTTCATTGAGAGGGTTATTAGAAAATCTGAACACTTTGGAAAAGTTAAGCACCTATTAAGTTTTCTCTGTGTGCCCCATTACTCAATACTGATTTCAATAATAACCGAAACAATTGCTGTCCACAGTACGAAGACATCAGTAACAAAATACAGTGTGCTCCAGGAACTTACATTCAGGATTATGGATCGAAGGTGCTTCTGTGCAAAGGCATTGGCCATGTCCTATGGGAAGAATAAACAAACATAAGGAGGTGGTAGACGCGCACCTGTGACTACTATCACGAGGAAGGTGATGACATAGTTCTGGGGTTTTCCTTTTAAAACGTTTTCCTTTCAAATGAAAAGTGAGTTAGTGGAAGAAAATCCACTCACATCAACTACATTTCACATTCTAAAAAGTTCCCTTTTTTGTGGTGCAAATTAACTAAAACAGTTTTCCTTCCTAAGGCTGCATCATCTTCACAGAAGGACACAGACAATGAGACACTTGTGTTACAAGGATGCTGGGCAATGGATACTGCATGCAGAGAACAGAGTAGCATGATGGTCCCTACGCTGCATGTGCCATTCCAGGCAGAGGCCACCCCCAGGGCCAGAAGGCCTGACCAAGCACTGACTCCAAACTGAGGAAACGACTCTGGTCCAGCACCTCCTCCAGTCCGCCACAGGTAGGGCCAGAGCACAGATGTCCAGCAGTAACCTGACTCTCTGGACTGGCTCAGACAGCAGGATGTGTACGCTTATGGGTAATTCTACGGAACAGGCTCACCTTTTAAAGTTACATTTGGTTCAAATTCTTAAGTAATGCTTATTTATTTAGCATGCTCAGGAAATAAAGTGTCTTACATAAGTGAATCTTCCAGGGAGTAAAGTTTCAAGGTTTCTCTCAAAAGTATTATTTTTAACAATTTTTTTTTTTGGTCTTTTTTCCTTTTTATTGGTACTGGGGATCGAACTCACGACTGCCTGCTTGTAAGGCAGGCACTTATGCCGCTGAGCTAAATCCCCAACCCCTTATTTTTAACAATTTTAACTCAAATCTTTTTTTAAAAAAATAATATGTATTTTTAAAAAATTATATATATTCTCTATTTCTGATGAGATTATAATGAATATAATTTAATCACTGCCAAAGACTTGGCTTCATGCAAAAGAACATCAGTGATTATTCTGGGTTGTGACACTAGGGAACTTTTTAAACATCAAGCTGTTTTCTCCCTAAACAAAATGGGTTCCAGATTATTATATTTCTAATTTTTCCAACAGCTTTTCACAATTCTTCTGTCCCCTACTTCCAATGTCAGCCATCCCTGCTTACTAACGTTAATCAGTATGACTTTCCTTCTGATCTGCTGCCGTCATCTAATTTTACAGATGAGTCTAATTCAGTGGGCCTGACGGAGCTGTTGCACCTCTTCTATGGGCTAATAACCACGAGCTCTATCGTTTTTCTCAAACTGAAAGGACTTTCTCTCTCATTTCTAAAGCCCTACGCACATTCCACATGGCTGAGGCTGCCTGGGCACCGAGTTTTTCTTTGCATCTTCTGAGCACGTATTGGCTGATGGAGGGGAAAGTAATCTACAAACTTCTTTGGTAGCTACAGGAGTTTGAGTGAGATTAAACTTTGCTGCAGACAACTCACAGCGTGGGTAACTGCCAGTCATCAAGAATACAATAAAAAGGTCTCAAACCAAAGCCTCTCTTGGTATTGGGGGCATATCCTCATCCTCTTTTATATCCTCATAAAGCTGGCCTTTCTAAAGCTCCCGAGAGTCAATAAATGATTGCCAAAACTTCCTTTTGTCAACTGTCTAAACCTTTTCAAATTCTGACTGTCCAGGAAGAATCCGAAAAGGGCATGGATTACCTTTCCGCTTGCACTACAGCAGAGCGGCAGGCAATACAAGGTGGGAAGCAGCGCTATCACCGGGTGAAAGTCACAGGCTTATGTCTGAATCTGAGCTTGGCTGAGCCAGACCCACACAGAGGCAGGTTAAAAAGGAAGACTGGGCTAATTCCCTGGGGCAGGCATCCCCTGAATCCTCTGCAGCTCTAACCTACGGGACTCCCAGAGTACCCTGACCAATGAGATGGCCAGCTCACAACCTTTCCCTGGACGTTCCATTCGGCCCAGCTTTGACCTCCCACCTGAAAGTGAGCCGGAGCCCTTTCCACACAGGGTGCTACTTACAGTGACAGGCAGGTCTAGAGGATTAAGGTGCTTGTCCTGCTGGCAGAAAGCAAAAAGCACAGAGAGAAGCAGACGGAATGAGCTTCAGCTTACATTCAAACAAGGACTGGGGAGGAAGAGAATCACAGAGCCAGGCCATTCAAGAAAGACACGGACAAACAGAACCACAGATGCTTCTGATCTTCCCTCTAGTACACCAAAGCTTAGTGCCTGATCTCCTGGATTTCACCTTAGTGAGGCCACAACACTGTCAGAGAATCAGAGTTTTACCTCTGTATACCCCTTGGGCACTTATCAGAAAGACTTCAGAGTGGGAGCTGTTAGTAGGGCCTTTAGAGGTCATTTAATCTGGTTCTTTCATTTTACAGACAGAGAAATTGAGACCCAGAGGTCAGAACACTTGCACAGAGACAGGAAAAGTACTTGGTCCCAGGGTCTTAGCTCTAAGGTCAATGCCTGTTCCACTGCTCAGATGTTTCTGGCTCCCTCATTTGTAAAAGAGGTGGCCTGTTTCTCCCGATAATATCTTTGTGTGGTGAACAGGGCACATGTTGTTACTCCCATATTATAAAAAGAGAGGAGCTGAGGTTCAGAGAGTCACAGTGATTTGCATAACACATCACACAGTTAATGAACAGGGGAAGAAAGACATTTAGAATCTTGATTAGAGGACTTCTGAATGTGAAACTTGGTGCTAAGTTCCATTTGTTACTGATCCCTTGGACTCAACAGTAATGCCCAGATGGATTCCCCCAGCTTATTCTTGATCCTTTAACCCAAGAGTTAGCAAACTGTGGCTACACTGAGTTTGCTGCCTATTTGCATAAATAAGGCTTTATCGGAAGACGGCCACATCCACACATTTACTTGTTGTCTAAAGCTGTTTTGGGCTACAACAGCCAACTTGAAGAGTTGCCATACAGAGTACACGAAGCAGAAAATATTCATTCTCTGTCTTTGGAGGAGAGCATTTTCAGGCTCCTACTCCAATCTACAGTTCAGGAATTTTCCCCTTACAGTTCTTCCTAAGGTCTTCCCTAGCTAGCAAAGCTACCTGCTGTATTCTGACTGGGGAAGGCTGGGATGAGCTGAATTCTTCCCTTAGAAGAGCCCAAGTGAAAAGTTTGAAAAAGAAGCCACAAACCTGTCGCTTGTCCTCAGGAGCCTTCAGAAAAAGCGCATTAATCAGTGCAATGGCATAGGTCTGAATCTCTTGGTTGGAGCTGTGTCAATGGAGAGAGAAGCAGAGGACGTGAGGGAAGAGCAACAAGATGGCACTATGGACGGTTTTAAATAATCAGTTACGGACTGGAAACTAATGATCTCGGGCTAAGTCTTAAAAGCATTTAAAAGGGGCATATTCCTGCCCTACAAATGTTACTAATAGGAATTTAAGAGTAATCAGAGCTGGGCAAGATTCACTGACAAGGTGTTCTGCTCAAGTACTATAAAAAGAAACATAAAATGTTACATAATTGAAACATTTCCATTAGCAACTTAACATATAAAAATCCTAAGTGGCTACTAAAAATCATGTTTAGGGTAAAGCTTCCTAACCTGGGATCTGGAGATCGATTTAGATGTCTGTGAACCCCAGAAACAGTATAGAAATTATTCTATGCATTTAGTTAACTATGTGATATTTGTTCCAAAGCAATGAAAGCCCAAAGCTATTACTGGGCTTTTAAAGGTGTCTAGGATACTGAAAAAAAAAAAAGGTTTAGAACTATTCTTTTGGAAGAATCTTTGACATAGAGAAATGTTCAAGATACATTATTCAAGTAAAACAATGATCAATATGTATAGTAAGATCCCAATTCTGCTGAAAATATGCAGAGGGGAAAAAAGACTAGAGGAACATACAACTTAACATTTAACAGTGGTTATATTTGGAGGTGAGATAACGGAAAAATAATGTACTTTTTGTGTTTTTTGAATTTTTAAAGTTTTGACTACAAACTTACCTTACTTTATTTTAAACAAATAACTACAACCATTTTCTGGAATCTTACAATCTGGACACCTGGCTGTTCGCCTCTGTCTGCCACGATGGGGGTATGTGGCCTTCCAGGGGATTCGTTGATCCCCAGTTATGTGGGGGAACTTGGGAATCTAATGGAGGGCACTAAGTGTCCCCTCACACAGAGCAGAGCATCTTTGTGCTGGTGACAGCTGTGAGCTGAAAGTATGCACAAAGGTCCTGTAAGGAACGTCACAGGTTTACCTATTGTTCTCAGGGAGGCAACTGAGGCCATTCCCAATTCAACGACAGAAACAGAGAGGAGGGGTAAGGACGCTGGAAATTACCATTCTTATGCAGGATTCATCAATCCTGCTGGCTATATAGGGATAAGAGCTGGAGGCAAAGAATCCTTTAAGAATGACATGTAAAGCACGCCTGTAATCCCAGCACTGGGGAGGCTGAGGTAGGACTGTTGTAAGTTAGAGAGGAGTCTGGGCCACATGGCGAGACCCTATCTCAAAAAAAAAAAAAAAAGTGACAAAGTGAAACCAGAGCTGCAAAGAAATCACTGTGCTTTCTTTATACTTGGGTTAGTCAGGGACACAGGCTGAGGACAAGGCTGAATAAAGACAGAGTTGGTGTCAACTCCCTGGACCTGGCAGGGGATCTGGCAGCACTGTGACAGTGTCTGACAGACTGGAAGTAAGCAAGAGTCAGAAGGAGTTAACAGTATTACCACTCCTGTTTTGGGAGGCCTGCTCTCCTTAATTTGTGCAGACTGGCTGGAGTGGAAAAAAAAGAATGAGAAGAGACAAACAGTTCTTTTCATTTATCATCTGATAAAATACTTTATGGTGTGATAAGCTCCTTAAAAAACACAAGCAGTAATACTGGGTGTACTGAATACCTTGGCGGTCACAGTATTAACACGTGCCTGCATGCTTGAACCACCAGTGACAGATGCATGACTAGTCCCCATCAGGTGTCTTGAATCACTGGTGGTACGTACATGACCGTGTGATCAGGTGGCTAGAATCACCAGTGATTAGCTATTTAACATCAGATTTTGAAATTCAAATCAGAGTTGTCCCACAGGGAGATAGATGAATCATTGGCCCATTGTGAATGTGTTAAACTTCTTTAAAATCCTTGATTCTCACAGTCCAGAAAGTGGAGAGATTAACCCCAGTCTAGAGATGAGGTAACTGAAGCCAGAAAACACAAACTAGGTAACTTGCTGCAGGCAGAGACCTCCGATGCAGTAGATCCTAAGTTTGACTTCACTGGGTATCTTGCTGCCCTCAGAGCGTATTAGTTCAGTAAGCATCAGCCAGCAAATACTAACTGAGCCTCTACTTAAATCAAAGCAGGAGTTGCAAAAATGATGGATTCCTGTTCCCAGGAAGCTCAAAGTTTACAGACTACAGATAATAAACTTCACATAAATATAATGTCACAGGTACAAAAAGAGACTATCAAGCCCAGAGGAGAGGAAATACCTAATTCTATCTGGTACCCAGGTGGTACAGGGAAATGAGAAAACCCCACTTTACCCTAAGGGACAAGGGGCATTAGTGAGTTTCAGGCAGGAGCACAACAGGCCTGGGCCTGAACTGTGGGAGGAATCCTGACAGCCTTGTAGAAGAGATGAAGGAAGGAATGAGCAAATATACAGTGAAGCAGACAAGTGAAGGAGGGCGGATGGGGCCTCTTACTCACACCTGCAGGTGCGAGATGAGCTGTCCCACGGTGATTTCCTCTGCTATCTTCTGGTACAGACTCTGGCTGTTCAAGACCATACTCTCCAGGATGGCTAGGGACCTCTGAAGGATGGACACATCCACCATGGGCTGGCTCACGTACCCTGCAATCTAGACCCAGATAGGGCAGATCAGTCAGGAGGCTCGGAGCTTGACAGACCTGGGGAGGTGAGGTATCTGGTGCCAGCCCTGGAGGCTTTCTCCTTAGCCATGATGCCTACATGTAGGGAGCTATGGACAGAAGGATAGCTCTGCTCTGGTCAGTGAACAAGGGTTCCCTGGGCGTGGACACCACAATCTCAGACTACAGCATTCACTCAAGTGTGTTGCCTCAAAATCTAAGAGTTTATTTTCAAAATAAGGACTCAGGCATGAGGCCGCTGAGCGCAGAGGGTTTACTGATCCTGCGAGCTCACTCTACTTCCACCTGCGCCTCTAAATTACACTTTTTTCTGAGAAACACTGAGAATACTGCAGACTTTGAGAGGCAGAAATGACTCTGAAGTCTTTTAATCTAATTCTTCTTCTCAATCTCCATTATGATGTCCTTGACACAAGGTCACTTCAACTTTTCCCCAAATGTCTCCACTGCAGGGAAGTTCCCAGCATCCTAAGCCAAAGACAGGTGAAATTTAGGTCAGTGGATGTAATATTCATTGGCTCAGATCAGTTTTCTGAACTGACACTGCTCTTTCTAGAAGAAAGGAGGCTACACTAGGACCCCCCTTTTACCTATTGTGTTCAGTCTGACAACCTGAACAGGCTATTTGGAGGTTTGCAGAAGGCAGATTGGCAAATGAAATGCACATTCTTCATTTTTTTAATCCACAGAAAAGGGAGAACTGAGGAAGCAGTCAGAAGACTCAGGGGTGGTCCTGGTAGACTGGTGGGCTTATTCGGAGTGACACTGAATCAATTCCACCCTGAACGGCTGGGGATTTAGCTCAGTGGCATAAGTACCTGCCTTGCAAGCAGGTGGTTGTGAGTTCGATCCCCGGTACTGATAAAAAGTTAATTCCACCCTGAACTTCTTCAGTTCTCACAGCCCCCTCCTACCCTCTCAGTGCAGGGGCTGAGCACATAGTTCTTGACTCAGAAGGATTCAGTTTACATCCTTGTACTTTACTGTGGTGCAACATGGTATGCACTCAGGAGAAACCAGACTTGGAATTTTGAGTTTTGATGTCCTCCTGGGCTAGCAGTGACAACATTCTCTATGCTGGGCAATGACAGTGAGCCACAGTTCTCCGTCGGCTACACAATCACAAGAGGACACAACTAAGATCCTGCAGTACCTTGTGTTGCTAAGCTCTGCTGTTCGGTAGGTTAGGTTATATTAAGTGGATTTTTGATTTATAGTACTTTCAACATACAATGAGTTTATTGTAACCCATTGTAAGTTGAGACGCACCTGGATAATAAGGTATAAATTCTTTAGGAGTCACAAAGATCAGAGGTTGAGGATTAAAAAATATGACTCCGGGGAATATAAAGCACGAGCTGTATTGCCCCATTTACCCCAAAGCCTAGAGAATAGCTAGCAACTGGGGAAGGAGAGAGAGACAGGATGTTGGGAGGCCTCACCTGCTTAATAAAGGTGATTGAAACCATGTCCCAGGAGACAATGCCATGGTCCATGAGCTCTAAGAAGGCAGTCAGGGTGAATGCCAGCATCTCACTGTAGCTGAGACACGTGCAACACACACACACACACAAAATAATACAGATTCAGATCCGGGGAACATGAATGTGAAAGCAGCCACAAAGGGGACAGATTTCAATGTAAACACCCCATGGAAAGTCAGTCAAAGCAACTGTCAGTGCCCAAGTGCACAACCAGCCAGATGCAGAGCATTCAGCCCAAGTATCTATAATTAAAAAAAAAGCTGCTGGGTGATTGGGGTTGCCTTTTCCATGTTGCTTCGTCTCAGGAATATAGATCATCTATTTCCCAAAACAAAGAAGACATCAGACCTTTGCCAAACTGATGCTTGCTGGAGGAACCCAAAGGAGTTTATATCCCCTTAACCTTTAGGCCAGAGACAGCAGTGTGCAGGAGAAACAGGAAAGATATGGATATGGGTTCAATTTCTGTTCAACCGTTCACTAACTGCAAATTTCATCTTTTCAAATTTCAATTTCTTCCTCTGTAAAATCGAGTTAGTCTCACAGCATTACCCTGATAGGGCTGTGGGGAGGGTAAGCTGATGATGTATGCAGAGCCCTTACATTAATGCTGGCAGGGAACAAGGATTAAAATGTTTTTTGTCTCTCCTTACACATTTAATCCTTCAGTATCTATGCAGTGCTCTACAATTAACAAAGCATTTGCCCGTTTACTAACATGTTCGGACACATTCTTACCAATACTTTTTACAGCAAGTTATCACCTCACTTTACAGAGGGGGAAACTAAGGCTGGGGTAACCCTGTACTCTTGGGAGACTGGACAACTCCTGTCACTGCTGCTGGCAACTGAAGGCTGCAGGTTTTCAGCACAGGTTAAGATCCAAGACTTAAAACAAATACCCAGATTAGCTGCTTGGTTGGCTGAAAAACTTAGCAGCTGATCCATCACCTGAGAGATGGTTTCTGACTCCTTGTCTGTCAGCCTAGGCTCCACAGGCTTAGACAGAAACCCTAGCATCTGTCACTCCCTGCTGAGCACAGGTGCAGCTTCCCACATCTGCCCGACTCTGAGGGACATGAGGATGCTGGTGGGAGGCATGGAGCTCTGGATCTCCTCTTCCCTGACAGCGTGTGGCAGGGAGATGGCGAATGACAGGGAAGCCTGCGGCAAGCACAAAGGCAGGCATCTGTGTGCATGCGTACAAATGTGCACATGGTGGGAGGTGGCTGCACAGGGAGATGGTAGCTGGGGGACTGGGTAAGCACAGTCACCTGGCCTGGGAGGTAATGAATGGTTTTCATCTTCTCACTAGCCTCATCCATAAATTAACAGATCTGCCAAGGACTGACTTCTTTCCTCCCAGCTTCTACAGCCCTGGTTTTACCACTTACTCAGCAAGGGACTCTTTGGTACCCCACAGTGAACGAGCCCTCTCGCTCCATGAGCACTCAGGGTTTAGCCACCGCTCTGTGGACAAAGGTGCTCAGTCAAATCCTCATCTGATGGAAGGGAGGGCAGAGGAAGGCACTGTGGAAGGCACTAAGTCAGAAGTCCACAGCGGTACTCACTGGGACAAGAGCTTGGTTCCACTTTCCACCAGCCTCGTCAGCACAACAATGCCATCCATGTTGATGAACTCGGTGGCAAAAGTCACATCAGCAGAGAGCTTGGCCAGCTCTTTCATGGCATCCAGCCGGGTCTCCATGTTAGACGACTGAGTCTTCTCCATTAGCTGGCGTGCAGCCCGGGACTGTGAGACCAGGGACAAAATACGCCGTCTGCTCTCTGCAGCGGGGTGCATCTCTGCGGCTACTCATAGGAGCCTTTCTTTGCGCAGACACCCAAGCTCCAGGCAGAATTAGTTTTATACACTACTTATGAGTTTCTAAATAAATGTTTATGGGATCAGTCAGGGAATTTCTAGGATGCCAACACCAATGTGTAGTAATCTGTATCTTTCCTGTACCCCTCTGGTCTATGGATTTAAAAAGTCCTACCAAGGAAATACAGAGATTCACTAAATATGACAAGTCATAGAGAAACAGATATTGGCTTAATTATAGCGAGTTTTCTATCCATTAAAACTGCCCAACAATAAAACAGGTTTCTCTTAAGAAACTGAATCCCATTGCTAGAAGCAAGAGAGAATTAAGGAATGACCTGCCAGAGACCCTACTAAAGAAAATTTTCCACTACATGCTGAATTTAATCTGATAACCTTTTAAGAGCCCTTTTAATCTTGTGATACGCCTGACAATTTTATTCTTCTTGTTTCTTTTTTTTGAGACAGGGTCTCACCATGCAGTTCAGGCTGGCCCTGGGCTCACTTTGTACCTCAGGCTGGTCTAGCACTTGCAGTGATCCTCCTGCCTCAGCCTCCCGAGTGCTGGGTCTGCAGGAGCGTGCCACCATGCCTGGCTTTTAAGCCTGGCAATTTCTTAATAGTTCTATGGAAACTAAGAATATCAAGGAGCCCTAAACCATTCATTTCAGAATAGCTTTATGAAAATGAAGGCTGGTGAAGACTATACTTCCTCCTGCCACAGGAACCTGCGCAGGATGCCTGTTTCCTTTCTGCAAGCTACAGCTAAAATCCCACTTGTGTTCACTCTGCTTTCCTCTTGCTGAACCTGTTACCGCCATCATCACTGACTCACAACTGACTGTCCCTCATTTCTTTTTAATTTAACCTTCTTGTTCGGAAAGGAGGCGCCTTAGGCACAAAAGCACACTCATGTCTTTATTCTCAGGATGCTGAGAAGTGACCAGCTCCACCGCCTGCCAAGGAGCCAGGCCTGCTCTCCCTCCTCTTGCTTCTCTGTTTATTGGGAGGGGGCCCATGATGGCACACTACTCTCAGTGAAACACAAATCCTCCAGATCTCACACTGGAGAAAATGTGCACCAGGAGAAAAGGTCACAGGATAGAACAATTTGCAGAGCACTGATCTGTAGACACTAAGAAACTTCCAGTCCAAATGTCAATTTCTCTCCAGAGAAATTTCTGGGTTGCTGTCTCCTGCTCCCAAGATGTGTGCTTCTGGGGAAGTCAGCTACTTCATGCAAGAAGTCTGTAAAATGCTTCGGCACTTCTGTAAAAGCAACTCCCAGACCGTCATATTAAATTAGCACAGCTTAGGATGGATGAACAAAGTTCTTAAAATGAGAAGAGCCCAGGCGAAAAGAGGTAAGAAACTGGCCTGAAGTGAGACGTGTCTGGATTTGAAAGCAGCTCAGCCTCCCTTCTGGTGGGACAAAAGGCAAGTTGTTTTTTTTTTAAACCTCTATAAGCTCTCAGTTTCCTTGTCCTCAAAACTGGGCCAACAAGAGTACCTATCTCCTTGGCTTTTGTTAGGATTAAATATAGACAAAGCATTTAGCAGAGTGGAGATGTTCAGTAAATGTCAGCTGCATTTCCTCTCCCCTCGATGAATGAGTCTCTAGCTCACCAAGAAAACAAGGCGCCACCTTTGTTTCCTGGCAGCTCTTCTACAAATTCTGTCACAAGCCTCGAGTCCTCTCTGGCCTGACCCAGGAAGGTCCTGTTCTATCAGGCACCCCTCTTTCCTGTAGCTACACTTTCCTCTTTCAACACACCCTTGAAGGCACAAAAAACCCAGAAATGAACAACTGTGAAGGGTCGGAGAGGTGGAGAACTGGACAGACAGGGGACAGTAGTGGGAGACTTCACTAGAACTCTGCAAACTAAGAGTTTTGAAACATGTTAATATTTTACCTATTTTTAAAAATCTCATCTTTTTGACCACATCCCCCTTGAGTTACTGCTTTCTCTATTTCCTTTTAAAGCCACGCCTCTTGATACAAGGCAAGTCATGCTTTATTTTTTTAACCGTCCTTTTACTCATCCTCTGCAACCAGGCCACCCACCTCCCCAGCAGACTGGCCGTGAAGATCCCCAGTGCGCCCTCCCTGGGCAGGAGACAGTTTCGCTTTCAGTTTACCTTCTCTCCCTGCTTATCACAACTGCAAACCACAGCTTCCTCCATCCTGACCCTCGCCTTCCAAGTCACTCAATCCTTGTTTTTTCCTACCTTTCTATTACTTCCTTAGCGGGCTTTGAGGGCTGCTCTTGCAGATATCAGGGAGTCCTCGCAGGTTCTCCCTTGCCACCATCATGCAGTATTCATTCCCATCAGGGTCATTTCCTAACTCTCCCCACGTCCAGCTCCAGCATCACCTGCCCGCCTTGGGATGCCAACACTCCTCATCAGCCTCTCAGGGGTTCCTCCCCGCCAGCCTTCCTTCTGGGAGCCCATCTTCCAGACTGTCAGGATGTGATCTGAAACTTCGATCTACACAGAAGGTATGTTATCCTCCTGCTTGAGATCCTCAAATGTCACTCGGCTCCTTTTGGATACACTCCAAACCTGTGGGCAGGAGCCTTTAGGACATGGCATCTCAGAGCTGCCACAGCACTCTAGGCAGTCCCACCTTCCCAGACACACCCCACCTCTGTACATCTGCTTGGAAGAATTTTCATTTTCTTTTTTCAGTTAATTCTGGCTTATCTTCTAGCATCGGAGTAAAGCATCTCTTTCTCTGGGAAGGCTTTCTGGGGTCCCCAGGCTAAGGCAGGTAGTCTCTAAGTTCTCACAGCTCCCTAAGCACCTTTTCTCAAGACCCTTGAGGGAGGCCTTATACTGTATTTGTTTACTGCCAACCAAGCAAGAACAGAGACTTTTTAATTTGTATAGTCCTAGTTTTAAGAACAGAGTATGGCCATGGTAGGTGCTTATATATGTTTATTAAATTAATAAACTCCTAAGGAGGGATGAATACCTACCGGGGAGATAGCCAGTTGTAAGATTGTCCCATTCTTAATGTCACTGCGAGTCTAGTTAACAAACAGAAAACAAAAGCAAGCTGAATCAACAGGAACTTCTGGTCATTTTAGAAGTACAGTCAGCTCCGCTGTAGGCTCCACTTCTAAGGATAATTTGATCAATTATGAACTGAAAATAACCTGGAGGAAAAATTGTTTTTGAACATGTACAGATGTTTTCTGGCCATTATTTCCTAACCAATATAGTGTGACAAATAGTGATACAGTATTTCCATTGTATTTGGTATCACAGATCATCTAAAGACAATTTAATGTATGGGGAATGCATCTAGGCTATATGTAAATAACATACCATGTCAGAATCCACATTTTGATATCCCTGGAGGTCTTGGCCCCCCCCCCCAATACAGACACAAGGATATGAAGGGGCAACTGTTCTGAAACAAGCTTTTCACTGAGGCCTCTTCTTTGGCTTATTCCTAGACAAAGAGCTTCTAAGATCCTTGTCAAGTGCCCCAGGGCCTCAGGAAGTAAAACCATCTTCTCCTAGTCACCGGAGGAGGAAAGGGCTGGTGCTCCCCACACTGCCCAAGGAGCAATTCTCTTCTCAAAAAAATGTTACTTACCTGGATGTAAGTGAGCTAAACTGAGTGGGTCACTTGTGAAAGATGCCTGCGCAGCCTTTGGCCCTCCCTGTACTAACCTGTTCTGTGATGTAGAGCTGGGGACCGTCTGCATACCGGAGGGTGTAGTACTCTGGGTTTGGCAACGACCACCTATGTAAGAGAAAACAGCATATCTTACTGGGCTACTCGTCTATGCTGTCCACAAGCCGCAAATAAATAGTTTTCAATTGAACTGCATAAGAGATTGGATAGCCTATTTGGAGTACACAAAAATGAGGTATTAAAAAATAATTCTTCAGCCCTGAGTAAAGGTGAGCACCACAGGAGAAGTTAGGTCTCAGATCCTCCCAGGACTTCAAACAGGGCATACCTGCACTTGAAGGAACAAATTAAGATTCATGTGAAGTCTCTGGATAATCTTATTAACTATCAGTCCACAGTGGCCCACACTGGGGACCTGCCTAATGATAGGTCTTTCATGGAAGTCCCTTCAAGGTCTAGTTGTTCAACTGTCGTAGCTGCCAGCATTGAGAGTGAGGTCAGTTCCAACCTACCCATCACAAACTTCCTTGATGATGGAGGCCAGAGGCCGTTTCTGAAATAGAGAGAGAGAGAGAGAGAGAGAGAGATCCTTTACCATCAACCACACGCTACATATGCCAGGTTAACAATGGGCAGTGCCAAGCAGGACTAGATTGGGACTGAAATGATCTTGTTTCTTGCCAGCTCTGTCAAGGAGGAAGCATCTCCCAAGCCACAGTGACCCACCTTCCCTGGGATGGGCCAGGCCAAAGTTTGGCTCTCCCGAGGCTGTGTTTATTCTTGATTCTGGTGGGCCCCAGGGCTAAAAGAATCCCTTGCCATGCACCTCCAGACCCCTCCCTTTAGCACTGCTTCTTGCTTCAAAAGCATACCTGGTCAATTTCAAGGAGCTGGGCATTAGCACCTGGCCACTCAATGGCCACTTTGACGATGTCAGATGGTGGTGGCATTGTTCTCAGTGGATCCTGTTACTCCAAGACACACCCACAGACACAGTTGCCTGGGGAGAAAGAATCAGAAAGAAAGCAAGTCACTAAATATGCCTTCATTTCACTCTTTTTATTTACTCTGGGCAGTCTGAAGACAGGTATTCTATAAAGCAACACATGGAACCACTGGGTTTGAATTTTTCTAGATGACATCCCAAACTCTTGTTGGGCTGTTGTCTCTTCAGATTAAAGCAGCATGTAGAAATGGGGACAATCCTATCTATCATCTACAGGTCAGCCAGAGTAAGATATGTCAATGTGACACTTCAGTATGAAGGGTCAATAGAACTTGGTGGTTAGAAAAGCTATTTACTGAAAATTCCTGTCTTGGGACTGTGATACAGCAGAAGCACATGCTTTGAGACAGAACAGAAGAGACAGTCCTTTCTTGGTTGAGTGGTTACTGAAGACACTTTGGCACACATCTTAAGAAGATCCTAGGGTCAGCAGGGCCCAGCCACATGCTCTGTTCTGTTGCCACTCTTGCTCCCTCCAAGGACACAGTGTGGAGCCTCCCTTGCGTGGGGGCTGCAGAGTTCAGCAAACAGGGAAGAGAACCGGGACAGGAAATACTCCTGTGTCCTTGCTGCCAAGGGCAGGGGCTGCTGAGGGCTCAAATTCAGGGAGGGAAGTTGTCCTCACACAAAGGCCCCTTTGGAGAAGGAAAGGGCCTTGGACACACCTCTGACCTCTCCCCCACTTCTCTCCAAAGTAAAGGAAAACAAATCATTTTGAGCAAGTCTAGGAGATGGGCCATGTGACTGGTATCCTAGGCAACTCTGATTGTTTGATGGTATTCTAAGCAGTAGCTGAGGAGAAGGGAAGCCACTGGGTTGATGGATTTTTTCAATGTATATTTACACTCCTTGCCTAATGGTTCAGGCTAGGTCGCTCTCTTAATGAAAAAAACTCTTCTGCATTTTCGAGGTTGAACCACTCACCCTCAATTCCTGCTCTGCTAATAGGGACCACCTGCCTCTCCTGGCACAGGCAGCATGCCCGCTGCTAAGCTGTTATTCATGTATGCAATCAATTTTCAGCCCAAACACAGATGTCAGTTTATACAGCCTGGCAGGCACAAACCGCTCTGGTAAGAAAGGGGTGAAAGCCTGTCCCTTACACACCCACAGGCCTTAGAAAGAGCTTTCATGACCATTTCCTTGTCAATCAGGGTGGCTGAGAACTCAACTGTCAAAAATAGCAGCGTTTCCAGGATATGACCATGTAAAAGAAATGTTTTTCAAAGAGCTTTCACTTTCCTTGTTGAATGTCCCCAGAAGCCAATGAGGCAGGCAGAACAGAATTATCACCCCCTCTGAGGATGACAAAAGTAAAGCTGCGATTGTAGAGAAGCAAGCCAACCCAAGGGTGAGTGGCAAAGCCCGTACAGAACCTGGGGCGTGGACTTGGCCAGCGCTCTTCCCCTCTCCCCTGAGCAGCCCTGAAATTCTGTTCATTGGAACTACACAAGGCCTAAAGGGACTGAAGAAGGCTGGTCTGGTGGCCCCAACAGCTTCCATAGCTTATGCAGAGCCAGGCAAAATTTTTTAGCATGACTTTTATTTGCTTAGGCATACCACAGACCTCTGAAAATAAACTGGACCCAGGAGTGTAATTTCTGGTTGAAATGCTCTTCTCCAGTGACAGAACAAGGCTGGGACCTCTCACGCCAGGGTGGTGCCATGACTCTGGATGTTCTATGCTTACTGGGACAACTGCTATAATTACGAACAGATTTTTGTCTGTTGGACAAAGGAATGGATTTACAGCCCAAGACCTTAAGACCAGTCCTGGCTCCATCACAATGTTGACCTGTCTCTTTACTCAAGTCTGTTTTCTTCTGCAAGATGTGACTGTAGTTTTTGGTGCTTTCTGTGTCTCAAGTTAAAGATTTTAAATCTGAACTTGAAGATTCTATTAAGGATGCTAAAAAATAGACCATATTTTTTAAAAATTCTTTCAGAATACTCTCTTTGGAGATGAATACTCTAAAACTTCTTATAGTTGTTATTACTTCACTTTGAGCTTACATAAATGCCTCCTCACTTATTAAAGTAGCCTTGAATGATTTTTTTTTTTTTTTTTGAGATGTGGTTTCACTATGTAGTTCAGATTGGCCTTAAATTCATTTTGTAGTCCTGACTGGCCTCAAGCGTGCAGTGATCCTCCTGCCTCAATCCCCTGGATGCTGGGATTACAGGTGTGTGCCACCACACTTAGCCCCTGAATGATTCTTGGCTATTGCAAAAATCCCTTTCTAAAGGATGGAGATTTGCAACCATCTGATTTATCCAAAAGATATTTACAAATCCCCATTCCTATCAACTCTTCTTTTCCCATAAAGCTCAGGCGTCTTATTTTGTACTGAATGACAGACTCTCCTGCCACTGGACCAAAGTGGATACCCAACTTTTGTATGGTGGTCTAATTTGTTCTCTTGAATTTAAAAGACAAGGACCATGTGAGGCAGATGACCAAGGGCACTAGAGCCGTAAGGTCACAGCTGCAGAGCAGGTACCATGGCTTAAACACATTTATAAGCCAAAGGTGTGGAGAAGCAAAAACCAGGAGCCTTGCAGAGAAATCTATTCTACAGGAAGAATTCAAAACTCAAGAGTCGCTGGGCATGGTGGTTCACCCCTGTAATCCCAGCACTTGGGAGGCTGAGGCAGGAAGATCATTTCAAGTTCAATGCCAGCCTGGGCTACACAGTAAGTTCAAAGCCAGACTGAACCGTGTCAAAAAAAAAAAAAAAAAGTCAAGCAGAAGCCAGAAACTAATCCCAGAAAAAAATAAATCACTACCTGATAATTTTCCAGATTCCATGGCTACACTCCCAGCACACTGGATTACCTGAAAGTCCCCTGTATTTTGCCACTGTAACTCCTTCAGTTAAGTCAGTCTGTGTTTTTGTTCACTGCCTAGGACCAAGGCTGACCCAAGCTTTGAAGCAAGTCCACAATGGAGATGAGAACAGCAGTATTCACGGCTTACGATGACAGTATGGAACAGGCACCTGATTAACACCGGCTGAACACTTAGTATACCTCCCCACCCTAGATAACTCTAGTTTATTTAAAACAGATCCACTACAGGGTTACTTTGTAGGGCCCACGTTATCCATTACCGTTATATGTAACAGTCTCTATGTTTATTACCCACCTCTATAACACAGCCTTACAGCTGATGCTAAGAACCCTGATACACACCTGTTCTACCCTACAGGTGAGGTCACTGACGTTCAGGTGTCTTGTGTGCATCTCCTTCCATGTCCCTCCCCAGAAGGCCAGGAGGAAGGGGGGGGGGAGGGAGAGGGACAGGCAAGGAGAGAAAGAGGCCAAGAGGGAGAGGAAGACAAGCACACCAGAACAGGCCTCCGGAGGTCTTGGGCTCCAGTGGGTTCTCTTCCACACAGTCCTTCCTTTGGTGATGACGACATCAGCTAACGTACATATACGTAAGCTAAGGCACTACTTTAAGGACTTTACAAATATTAATCCACAGCAACCCTATCCCTCACTCGATAAAGAAGAAAATGGAGGACAGAAAAGTTAACAAGAGTCACGCAGAAGGTGCACAGCCAGGATTTGAAGCAGGGGGTATGGGCTGCTGGAAAGCCCTGTGGAAGCAGGTAGCTGTGCACCTGACCCTCAGCAGCTGCTCTGTGGTGACTTCTGATTTAAGTGCTTAAAGCTAAAACACACCGACAGATGGACCTATGTAACAAGGGCTCACTGTTACATGGTTCTCCACAGCCTGAAGAAGGCAGTCTCCATTTCCTTGTGTGGTATTCGCTCCAAAATCCAGACTATTCCTTGGACCACTTGCTATTTCTACTGTGCAGGCTCTGTTCTCTCATCTCATCTTTTACACATTCTCTCCTTTCACTGACTGTTACTAGAACTCCTATTCAAGCTTCAAAGCCCAGCTGAGACATCACCTCCCTTTATACTATTTTTATTTTTCTCCACCATTCTCTAGCAAAGAAATATGTTGGAAGCCCATTTCATTGCTGCATTCTGTTCATACCCCTATGGAGGACCCTGTCACACTCCTCTTGTAACATTACATTTACGCACCTCCCTTCTGCACTAGCTCCTCTCACGGCAGGTAGTTCCATGTGGTCTCATGACTTAGGGTGGCACTTGACACAGGCAGGGCTCAGGAAGCTCCTCTGCGTATAAAGCCAACAGCTCTGGCCTCTTCCACATAATCTAGGAACCAGGGCTGGGTCCCAGGGGGCAGGGACAGGATCTGTCCATGTGGCCTCCGGTTCTCTCCATGTCCACACCTGCTACGCGCTGTTTCCATATTCTAACTCTGTCTCCATGTCTAATGGGCGGACACAAGGTGCTGGAGAATCAGGCTCAGCACCCCTGACTTGCGCTGCTTTGCTCTGTATAGAAACATCAGGAGGTAGGAGACGAGAGTACTATTTCCCAGGTAATTAATATTCCCAGGATAGAGGATCTCCTTGTAGGGAATCCTTCCAGCACGAGTTTGCTAACTCTCTTCATTTTCATTTTAGAAAGGAAGTGGAAATTAGGTCGAAGCAATTCAGTAACACTGCAAAACTCTCAGGGTTATAAATAGCTTCTTGCTCCACCATTCAGCAGTACTGCAGTTCAACAGCAAACAGGGAGGGGAAGGGAGCTGTGGTTTCGCCTCTACATCCTGACCCAGGGAGCCCCTCCTGGATTCAGTGCTCCACTCTTCTCCTTCCCACCTCCTTTATTTACTTATTTTTGTGGTGCTGGCAATAAAAACTCAGGGCCTTGTGTTTGCCAGGCAAGCACTCTACCACTGAGCCACACCCCCCACTCCCTTTCGGGAGCACCACAGAGGGGAGGAAAAAAGATGATGGGGAAAACTCAAAAGGCCACAAAACAGAAGAGAGGCTCATGCCAAGTGAAGATAACTACAAGACACGCGAATGAAAACCGTGCTTTTCAAAGACGACACTGGGGAAACGAGAGAACAGGAAGAGCAGTGTCTCCAAGAGCGGCCTCTAAGTGGCTTCTGGAAGGTGTGCTCATAAAATCTGCACCGTGCACAAGGCCCCGAGGAGCTTTATCAATCCCCCTGTGGCGCCTGCTCTTTCTCTGTGGAGCGGGCTCTGCTGGCAGGGTGGGAGAACCCATCAGGGGAGGAAGTGAAAAATGACGCGCTCCTCGGAGAAAGGGCTCCGGATGAAGACAGCCAGAAGGTTTGCAGCCCCTCTCCTCCCCCACTCCTTTCAGGGTAAGTGAGGATCAATGTGGCTTCTCCTTCCCGTTCTTCTGTTTGTGATTCAGTGGGGGAGGCCGCGCTAAGCTTGGTTTAGGTTTCCAGCAACAGAATGCAAGCTCACTAGGAAGGCAACTGGAGGTCACACCCTCCTCCTAATCAAGACCACATTTCACAGAGGCTTCCCCTCGGCAATCTTCTCCATCTGAGAGTTGACTCAATTCTCAGCTGCAGTAAGAGGGGATTCTGCAGGCAGAGACTCGGACTCTGACAGTCACTGCTAGAAACCGAGAGGGCCACCACACCAACAGCGGCTGTGCAGCTCCTTCACGTTGACATCTGAACACAGGCCTCAGTCTAATAGGGGAACACGTCACTCACTAACTCACAGAGACAGAAGTATGGAAGCAAGGGTGTGGAACACGTTGTGTTTGGACTTCTTCCCCTGAACCCTCACTCTACAACCCCCAACTTATCCTGCACAGACAGCTGTGTACTCAGAAGCATGTGTAAAGGCCTCAGGAGAATAGCCAGCTTATTCTCATTGGCATTTGGAACTTCCGGGGCAGAACTGGCTTTCACACCCACCCTTACAGATGCCACCTGTATGTCCTATCAGATCACCTTCTCCGTCTAACACCTTGCTCATCGGAGCTTACACCTTCATTAGCGCTGTTATTCCTCTGCCTGGTCCAGCTACAAACTTCTACACAACCTGCAAGGCCCAGTTCACACAACAGAAGTTATCTGGCTTCCTAATCTTCACACTTTAGGTACAATTCATTGTGCCCTCTGTCCTATATACAAACCTTCCTAATTCTACAGATTTTATAATTCACTATGTAGTCTCTTCTCCAGCTGCTAAAAGTGGACTGCATCCTAGAAGGGTGGGAACAGCGGGCATCCCTTGGATCCTAGTACTAATGGGTAGCATCCCTGCCAGCCCAGACCCTCTGAATCAGCTGTTGTGGTGCTAGGAGTGAACTGAGGACCTGCACATGTTAGGCATGTGTTCTATCACTGAGCTACATCCCCTACACACCAATGGTGCTGAACCTACATCACTCACGGCTCTAAAAGGTCTGCCATCACTGGTAGCCCCTCTGACCAGAATCTGCCTTCAAACACGACCCCAGAGCAGTTCATGCTGAGGGGAAAGTCTGGGAAGGGGATCTAAATCCAGCGGTTTTCTACTCCGGTTGCTTAACACCAATGGCCACCCAGGTCGGATGACTCTGATGGAGGCGAGGGTTGAGAGCCACACTCTAGAAAGGTGAGCAAAGACTCTGAAGCCTGTGTTTACTCCCTCAACTATACACTGTCCCCCAAAGTCTATAGCACAGTGCCTGGCACAGAACGTCACACCAAAAATACCCTCCCCAAGGTCCCCAGACCTAACTGCCTCGAGAGGGGAAAAAAACATTACCGACAGGACTATCCATTGCCTAGGAACATTTCAAATCCCTAACTACAACCACATAGGCAATGGATTCAGAAAGGATTGGAGTCTACGGACCAGGGTCCTTGGTTTTTGGTAATGAAAGGAAACAGAAAGTGAGGCAGAAAATAGAGATAAACTTTAAGAAACGGTTTTCTGTCAATAGATTGCCACAACTGCAACTCGAGATGGAAGTTGAAGAGGGAGGGGCCGTGGCAGGCTGAGAACAGGCCTGGGTCATGGCTGAAATCTCAGGCTGAGAGCCAGACTTCTTTACGAGAGCCCTTCACAACATGGCATTGTTCTGGTAAAATTAGGCCAATCCTTCTCCTTTTACAAAGAAGGGAACTGAGGTCCAGAGAAGCTGTCAAGACCACACCCATGACTTCCGGGAGAACATGGCGGACAGATAACAGCAACTACCAGAGGCTCACTGAAAGACTCGGCTCAGAAGCCAGGAATGGTGCGGACTAAGGAGACATAAGCAGGTGGAGATATGCTCTGCTGACTCAGGAACGAACAGGGCTGAGAGAAACCAACTTGGAATGCAGTCCTGGTGCTAAAACAGGAACAGAAAAGCCTCGGTGTGGAGGCTGGACCCCGCGCCATTGTAAGCCGCAATTTGGGTTTCCCGCCGCGCGGCGGCTGGCTGCCTCTACAGTGGTTCGGCAAGGAGAGAGATGCGCAGAAGCTCTGAGAACGGCAATCTGCGAACGGCAGGGAGGCGTGCACTGACTTGTGGTGAGGTGAGTGAGAGAAACTGACACTCTACCACAGTTTGACTCCAGCAGAGGACTTTCTGGGCCCGAGCAGTCCTGCGGGAGCAGGGCGCAGTGGTGACTCCAGCCACACATCCCCCTCTTGGGCGGGATTGGTGAAAAGTGCCTGGCCTGCGTGACGCTGCCGGCGGACCTAGTAGGCTGTCCCAACCTAGATCCCAGAGCCTGACGGTGGCCGGGAGGGGAGACGCGTAGGCTGCCTGATCTGTAACTCCCTGGTGCGCAGCAGTGAGCGGGAACACCTAACTGGCGCAATTCAATCAGGCTGTGGCTGACTGGGAGAGAAGCTGGGCCTCTTATATAAGCTTGCATATATAAGGAACAGAGAAGAAGAGGCAGCATGGGAAGAGGCAGCAACAAGAAAGGCTCCTCGGCCCCCAATTCTGAGAAACAGGCAATAGCAGACACCGCACCAATACACATAAGGCGCCATATAGAGAGCCTCATAGACCAATTCAGGAATGAAGTTATCAACGACCTGAAGCTAGAAGTATGCAGAATAGTTAGAGAAATGCTAAGTACCACCCAAGAAAAAACAGGTGGTGGAATGGAAGAACAGAAAAAAAGGGGAGAATTGTTTGATGGAGAAAACAGAGAAAGCATAGAATTCGTGAAGCAGGTTCAAAGGGACTACCAAGATACTAAGAAGTCTATCGAAGACTGGCATAACAGCTTGAAAGAAACTAAGGACAGACTATCTGAACTGGAGGGCAGACTTGTAATATGGGAGAATGAAATGAAAAACTTCTTAAAAATAACAAAGAAACAAACAGCAATAATACAAAGACAAGAAGATGATAAGAGGATCCATAACTTAAGGATTAAGAACATAAAAGAAGAAGTAGGGACACAAACAAGTGAACTACAAAAGCTACTCACAGAAATAATCCAGGAGAATTTTCCTAATTTAGCAAAAGGTAAAGATACTCAGATGTATGAGGCATACAGGACCCCAGCCACCTACAACCCAAACAGATCTACACCCAGGCATATAATAATCAGAATTCCAGAAATTCAATACAAGAACAGAATATTAAAAGCTGTCAGAGACAAGAAACAGACCACTTACAAGGGAACACCCATCAGAATTACAGCAGATTTCTCTGCACAAACCATCAAATCACGAAGAGCATGGGGGGAAATAATTCAAGCTTTGAAAGATAATAATCTCCAGCCAAGATTGAGATATCCTGCACAACTGTCCCTGGAAATTGATGGAAAAACAAGGTGCTTCCAGGATAAAGAGGAACTGGGGGAATTTGCAATCACCAATTCAACTCTACAGAGAGTATTGCAGGATATTCTAAAAAAGAAAAATACAAAGAATCCAGAAATAATGGCAGAGAGGCCACAACGAATGGAGCAGAGAACAAAATGAAGAAGACAAACTGACAGCTACTGACAGAAAAAGAGCTCAACAGAAATGAGACAGAGAAGATTGGATGATAGGAACAGCTGTTTTGGAGAAAATGACATCCTAATAGGTAATACTGATTTAGTATCATCTTGTTTTGAAGTCTCATCTAGCTTTTGTCCTTCTGTCTCCAATGGTCTAAATAGGCTGTATCTTATTGGATTTTATTCTGTACGATAGTATAAGCAAAAACCTTTTAAAGACAAGGAGATTATACAGAAACCATTGTTCATTTTCTGTTAGTCGATTCTAAATACTCTGTAATGCTGTCATTCTTTTGAATGGTTTTACATTGTTTTGATATACTTAATGCTACAGTATACGAAGTTGTACTCAAGGATTTCAAAGAAAGAGACAATATGGTAACTACTTTTAGGTCAGGATTATCTGGTGGTGAAACACTATGCTGCTTAAATGGTTATGTTTTGATCTGCGCTGTTTCGTTGTTATGCCCTTTTTTATCTCAATCTCCACTCCATTATTTACTTTTTTATCTTTATCCTTTTAATTAAAGGAAAAAAATAGCAGGATATATTATAGTAACCCCCTTTGACTTTTCATTACCTTGATTTAAAGCCCTGTATTACTCTCACCATCTGGTTTTTAACTGATGTTCCCCTATTCTGTTTTGCTGGATAGTATCAGTTCGAAAGTTTAGGCATCAGCTGTGAAGATAATGAGATTCATTATGACGCCCATTCTCGTTGACTTTTATCTACTTTTGAAGACCTACAATGTCTCCAATGTTTTGGTTTTGTCAGTTTTATTCTTTACTGTTTTGTTCAATTGTATTATAACTAACGATATAGGCAATTCTATTAGAGATAGCGGGAGGCATTATGGTAACCATTGTTGATCACCTTGTATTGTTTTTACATTATCTATTATGTCCACCCTTTTGACTTGACCGATTCTGTTCTGTTATGTCACATTTGGTTTTACTCTCTTCCAAAAAAGTAATAAGAACCGTGGGAGCAATGAAACCCAAAATGTGTAATAGTCATGGTACAAAAGAGAGGAAAAGAAAGTGCTCCAAACTATATAACTGCATGTATATTTAAGTGTATAAGATAGAAAATGATATCACAGAGTTTTATTGGATCAATGAACAGAACTGTTTGCAGTATCATTGATGGAATGTCCACTTTACAAGCTTTAATTTTGTGACTTGAACAATTATTTCTAAGATGACAATATGTAATCCATTAACTAGTGATTTCCTACTGTTCATTTTTTTCTGTAAATCTGTATAACTTGTACCCTTTCCCTGCTTTTTTTTTCTTTTCTCCTTAAATAAAATTAAAAAAAAAAAGGAAAAAAAAAAAAAAAAGACCACACCCATGACACCAGTGAGGGGGAAAAGGCGGCCCAGGTCCCCACTTCCGGTTTAGTTCTCCTTCTGCAGCTTTTCCGCGGACATCAACGTCTCTGGCCTGGATCTACATACAGGGCTTGGACCAGATGTTTCTGAATCTTTTCCAACCTGGACCTTCTTGTCAAACTTCAGAGGTGAGGAGCTTGAGTCCTAGAGTGGGACAACCTGGACCTGGAGTTCAGCTTTAAAAACCTCTTTCTTTATAAGCTGGGGAACAGAATCAACCCTACCTTATAAAGTTGTCTGAACATTAAACTGGGTAACGTAAGTATTAAACTTAATACCTAGCATAGGGTAAGTAGAATTCTAACTATATGAACTCAAAGACACGGTAACCAGGTTTCCCTAGACAGCCCTACCTGACATACCACTGACAAAATAAGAGAACATATGTGACAGCAGTTAGGGAGGAAATCACATAAAAGGGAAAGTATTTGCCTCTGCTGTTCTATTATTATTATTATTAAACTCCTAATGGAAGGACCCTGGAAAGTTTTTAGTTCTAGAGCTGTGGCCAACATAATACCAGGCACATAATAGGTGTTTGATAAATCTTTTCTAAGGATTCCTATTAAACCAGCATGCCTAATAGGGTTATAAATTCAAATACCTTAAGCAGCCAGACAGGTAAGTAAATGAAACAAGCAGCCTCCAGGTAGGGACCGGGAAAAACACGTAATATTACCCTGCCTAGGGGAGTGGAAATTCAGTATTTTTAAAAACACAACGTGCAGCTTGGCCAAGCAGCCATGCACACCACTGATGCTGGTTCTTCACCACACAACGTGATGTCTTGCTATTTTCTCATCACTTTATGTGATCTAATCTTGTCTTTCCAAGTACACTATAAATATCCTGAAGATGAAAGCTGTGTTTTAGGCTCCAATCACCACGACGGGCCTAGAACAATGCTGGCCTAATAGCAAATATTCAGTGAACTGAGCTCGGCTACACTGTGAAGTGAAGCCTAGTTTCCCAGGGCCTCTGAGATGCTGCAGGGTACAAGTTTCCTAACCAAATCCTGGGGCCAGGCTGAGCTGGTGAGGCTGGGCTGAGGGAAGGTGACTGCGTAGTGGAAAAAGACTTGTCCCACAGGTTTTGCTTCAACCCATCAACGGTGCTTTCTTGAAGCACCTTGGCAGGTGGTACTGACACAGTCAGACACAAACCTCCGCACGGAGCAAACTAGAATATGCTTCATACTGCTGCCACTGTTTGTAAGAAGTCTGGTCCCCACCTCCGGCACCCCCAAACTCCCTTGGCACTTCTTAAAGGCAGCATGAAGTATAAAAGTGACTGGAGCCATGATCAACAGATGGATCTGAGGCCCACCTCTTCTACTCACAAACTCTGGGGTTATCCCTGGCAGGTAACAATTTTTACAGGCTTCATTATTACTAGAAATATGCAGGTAACAGTGGTTTCCTGAAAAGGCTCTAAAGTGAACTAAACACTGTTACATATATAAAGTGCCTAGTACTGCACACTGTGAAACAAACCCCTACTCACCAGCAACTTGAAAAGGGGCTACTTCAAAATACAATGGGCTCTCTTAAAGGCAAGTCACACACTACATTTCAAAAAGCCAGTAGAAAAAATTGTAAAACAGTTCACTGATACTATTTTATACGGACCATACATTACAATAGTTTGGAATATGCTGGATAAACAAAATGTATTATTAAAATTATTTTCACCTTTTTATATTTTTAACATGGCTGCTAGAAAAATTTGAGCAATACACATCACATGCATTATTTTTCTATTGGACTGCATCAGCTGAACACATAGCCTAGCACACAAAGAGTATTCTAAACCCAGCATGGTGGCACACGGCAGTAATCCTAGCACTTGGGAGGCTGAGGCAGGAGGATTGCCATAAATTCAAGCCCAGCCTGATATACATAGTGAGGCCCTGGCCTCCAAAAAAAGTATTCTAAATGTTGGTTTCCTTCTTTCAAGGTAGGTCACCAGTGACCCTGACTCAGGTACTCCCTTTTGACAGACCTAACTCTCCATTCATTTAGTAAATATTTGTAACAGCTGGCCTGGCTGAGATGCTAGATACATAAGGCACAAAACCAGACATTGTTTTCTTACTTGTGCGTCTATCTACAGGGACAGACAGACAACACTTTCTCAACTAAATGCAAAACTGAAGTTGTGTAACTATTGTGAAGGAGAGGAACACTGTGTTGAAAGTGAGACACTGACGGGGAGTCAGGGACCAGGGAAGCCTCCCCGGAGGAAGTGATACTTTGAGCGGAGACCTGGCGAATGAAAAGGAGTTTACCAGATTAAGCTGGAGGAGAAGGAAGAGTAAGTGAAAGATCCTGAGAAAGGCAAGAGCAAGGGACATACAAGGAACAGGAAAAGACCCATGTGCAGAGTAGTGAGCAGGCAGGACTAGAACACTGAGACTAGTGAGAGGTCGCCCTCGAGGGGCCTGGGTGAGGTCATGGGGCTCACCCTAGGAGCGCCCGTGGAAAGCCGCCAGTGTTCAGATCGGATCTACATCTTGAAATGAGTTCTCCGAAAAAGATACAAGGCGGATGGACGGCAGGGCTCCAGTTGCCCAAGGGACCCGCTGAGGCATTGCAACTGTCGAGGAGCGAGACAGGCAGAGCTGAGGGAGCGGCAGTGGAGACAGACAGTGGACGGCTGCTAGGCTGGCAGGATCGACGTCGTGGGTGATGCACCGGGGGAGAGGGCCGAGACTGAACCGACCCCCGGCTTCCGACAGCGCCGCTCGGCTCCAAATGCTCACTGGGCCCCCTCCCAGGCTTCTCCCATCCCCTCCCCCTTCCTCCCCGGCTCCAGCCTCCCACCCGACTCCTCCCTCCGACCGCGGCCCAGCCCAGCCCCCGCTCCCGACATCCCGGCCAGCCCTCCTTCTCTCTCAGCGTCCCTTCCTAGTCGGGGAGCAGCTGTCCCCTCCGGCCAGACGAGCCTTGCAGGGCCGCGACCCCCAAGGCCTGACGTACAGGCGCGGTCCAGCCACGGCCGGCTCTCCCGAGTCTCTCGGCTCCCGGGGTAGCCACAGGCCGCAGTACTAGGTTCCTTTTTCCCGCCCGGCCTCTCTTCCCTGCGTCCCTCGAGCTGGCCTTTTTTTCCCGCCCGCGCGCCCCCGCCCTGGGGCACCCCTCACTCACCAGGTCTCCGACCTAGGCCCAGCTCCCGCGCCCAGGTCCCGCAGCCGCTACTTCGCCAGCCTCCGCCTGCCCCGCCTTATGGGACCCCGCCCCACGCAGGCCGGCCTGAGTTCTTATTGCTCCATTTCGCTGTCACGCTGAAGCGACTTTCTTCAATTGGGCTGTTTGTCTATCATTCAAGAAGGGGCGGGCCCATCTGTAGGCGTGGGCTTGGGCAGACGCCGCCGCCACCACCCTCCTCCCGCTGAGGCCTCTTAAAGAAACAGGATGCCTTTCTCGCATTGGCACTCAGGTCTGAGAACGTGATTTCCCAGCAAACAGGCGAGACTTCTCTCCCCAAACTTTTTTTCCTTTTCTTTCGTTTACTATTCTTTGTGTGTGCGTGCATAGCTGAAATCTGAAGAAAAAGCCTCTGGTTCCTATAACACATAAGCCGTCGTGAGGACTACTGAGCTGTCCTCTGGTGGCACACAGCTCTGTGCCCAGCCAGTCCTTCATTCACACTAGCGATGAGAATAACTGTGGTCTGGGGACTGAGTAGGAGGTGATAATCGTGTCAGAGGCTGTGAGCGGCCACGGCTGCTCACTACTGAGATGGAGCTAAGTATACCGGCACCCAAGGCTGACCGTGGGCGCAAAGCAGAGGCAGCGGGGTACACTCAGCTGTGCTCTGGTAGGATCCGTGGGAGTTGGCATTCGTCATGGCACCTGCGGAGCGGAACAAGGCCGTGTGGCGCCAGGGACTCATTCCTGCTGTCTCCTTCAAAGCACACAGCAAGCCTGTGGCACAGGCAGTATACTGACCTCTTGCTATAGGTGACTAAATTGAGGGTCAGACAGGGTCATCCATCATCCTGGTGATGCTCAGAGCAAGAGGCCAGCTTCTCTCTGTTTTGTTTTTCGGCTTTGTTTGACTTTGGTTTTAGCACCTGGCGTATGCTGGGCAAGTGCTCTATCACTGAGCTACACTCCCAGCCTCTTTTTAAAGTTTTGAAACAGGAACTTTCAGTGGTGACAAACCTATGGGCACACATGCCACCGCCAGCTGTTTATTATCATTGAAAGCTCTATAAGGTTTGCCATCAGCTGACCTCGATGGACTTGGCCATCCTCCTGCCTCAGCCACCCCAGTAGCTGAGATTATAGGTGTGTACTACCTACTTGGGTTTAGTCTCTCTTGCTGGTTCTGAAGTTTATATTTTAGTCATTTTGTTTCATAGAACAATGGCAGGAGGCAAGCATTTTGTTCTCTCTTTTATTGATAAAGAAACTGATACTCAGCAAAGAGACTAATAATGACCACCTTTTATATGACACTTGGTCTGCAAAGTAGTTTTGTATAGCTTGGTTCATTGGATCCTCCAGACACGTTGGAGTTGAAGACAATTTTTACGAGTCCTATTTTACTGGTAAAGTGATGCTCAGAAGGCAGAGGCTCAGCCATAGCTAACATTTCCAAAGCCCTCGTAGAGGTTGTCAGCGAATTGCTCAAGAGGTCTGGGTGGTACATACTTTTTGCCATACAGTCTCCATTGCTGTTGTAGTGTGAAAGCCACCAGAGACAAAATACATACACAAATGAATGTGGCTATGTTTCAGTAAAATGATTCATAAAATAGCAGGGGCCTCAGTGAGCAGTTCATCCAGTCCTGGTCTGCAGTGCTTTGTGCTTTACTGGGGCCTTTCATAGTTATCTCTATGTCACAGTGTCATTGATGGGGCTCTTGTTATCATCCTTGTCATTTTAGAGAGGAGAATCCAAGGTTTGGCAGGTTAGGTATATCTGAATTCAACCCAGAAACTAGAACTCAGATTCAGCTTTCCTCACCCCAAATTCTGTCCCTTGTTTACCACACTGCTGTTATGAGTGTCCATGGGTGTTCTGCCTTGGTCTAGTTCATGTCCTTCCTGCTCATCACAGATGGCCTGCCAAGCCTCCCCAGCTCCAGGGGCTGCTCCTGAAGTTCCCCTTCTCAGTGACATCCTCTTTCCCCTCCGCCTTCCCCATTTACGCCAGTCCATGACCACCTCTTCCTCCCCAAGCCCCAGGATGCTCACATCAGCAGCCTGTAGTATTATTTAGAATAGAATCTGCTGGGAAATAGGCTCTACATGGGACTGCAGTAGAGCTTTCTAGCTATCTATCAAAGCCCTTTCTCCTTCTTTCCATAGTGATACTGCTGGCTGACTATGCTGACTTCCCAGCCTCATTTACCACTAAAGCACGCTGAGTAACTACGGTGGCTTTTGCCAGTGAAAATGGTGCATGAATCCTCGGGTGAAGGCTGGAAGTCAGTGACCTGCTTCCTCCCTGCTCTTTCTCCTCCTCACAGGCTGCACCCAGCCTTAAACTTGCGATGACAATGATGTGCTGGGGGATGACAGAACCACAGCACAAAGGGGTCAGGCTCTTTGCATGATGACATAAAATGCAAAGCTCCTTGTTGACCTGGAATTGGTTACTTCATACTCTTATCTGAAAGAAAAATAATCTTTGTTCTTTGTTAGTGACTTTTTCTGGTGCGGGGAGGTTAGCAGTTCTGTTTGTTAGAGTCCATCTTGCACACACAGCCCACCTCCTACATGTCCTGTCCTAGGTGCCTAACCTGCTGTACCTAAGTCCTGGCCCTGCTCCATACAGTTATCCAAAGAATGAATCATTCACTCTGCTTGACAGTTGTTTGTCTTTTTGTCCTGAAATGCCAGTGTAGGTTCTTTGATTGCCAGTCATAGAACCAATTGTGGTTGAACTTTTTTAGCAGGAAAAGGAGTTTATTGGTGGGCTAGTAGCTAACTCACAGAGGTGACCAGAAGTTTGAGAACTAGACTAGGGAAAGGACACAGACCCAAGATGGAAGTTGGGAAGTTTAGGTAGCCAAAAATGAATCCATTCCATCTTTTTCTTCCTTTCTTGATCAGAACTTTCATTGGCCAAAGTCTGAGGCCCTGGAGCAGGAGTCTGACAGGCTAAGTTTAGGTAATTAGTCCTCCTTTAGCTAAGAAGGACAGATACCAGGATTGACAGCTCCTCTAGGGCTGCACACACAAGATCTCCAGATCCTTCTACCTCTACCCTAACTGTGACCAACAGGCAGCTAAGGCAGGGGCATTGTTTTCAGCTGGTATCAAGTAGGAGGCATGTCTTCAGCAGAATATCATGATTACATGAATCTTGACCTGATAGTGCACAGTCCTCTGCCACTTACCAGCAGAATGGGTGTGGTTAAGTCACAGTATAATGGCATGAATAATGGTACAGTATTGGCCCTTCATAGGTTGATATGAGAATTAAATGTTATGCTGAACACCCAACATAAACATGGTGCCTGGCACTAGTACGTACTTAGTAAATGGCAAGCTTTAAATTTTTCAATAAATTTTACTGTATGAATTATCTGTAGTGTTTGAGTTCTTCTAAAATGAAATCTGAAACTGAAATTTAGTGAAATACTCCTCCCAGTTCTCTAATCCATTTGACCTTTCCCATTTGTGAGGTTCGTCATCCTCTCTGTGGCTTCCTTCTCTCCCTACCCAGCTTAGAACCCCTGTTTTAACCACTCTTTTGTCTTCTTCCTGAATTCGTGTTATCTCCACTTACTCACAGGGAGAATCCAACTCTTCTTAAACTCAGCTCACCACCATGACTGTGCCCAACAACCGACTGAGCCGAGAAAAAGGCATGACCATTCTGGCTCACGCGGGTCCTCCCCAGTGTGGGGCAACCTACACTGTGTGTCCCTGGTCAGACCCCTCTCACTCACCCAAGGGCTGTCTTGGGTCTCCTTGCTGTCTTCAACTCCTCTCTCTTAGTTGATAACCTCCTTGTTTTCCCAGGGAAAGGGAAGCAGAAAGAAACAAGGCAGGGAAAGCATCTCACCTTCTTATCTGGAAGTCCATCCTATTTCCATCAGAGTTGCTATGCTCTGGCCTCTCTCCTAGTCCTATGGATGCCTCTTCTCTGCTCTGGGAAGAGTCAGAGCAACTGTTCAGATGCTCCCAGAGTTCAGCTCTTCTTGTCATGCAATCTTTGCTTCTGCAGTGCTACACTTTGGACCTAGGCTTGTGTGTTAGATGTGTGCTGCTCTTCTTGGTGCTCCAAGAAGGTGCTGGGAACCCATAAGATGTGCAGCTGAGTAGGAGGTTGTAGGTTGCTGTCTAAGGGAACCGTGGGACACAAGTCTCTATCTCTCTCTCCATTATGGTTGGTGTCTAGATGTCCCCCCAAAGCTTCATGTGGTCATAAGGCTTTTTCCAGAGGTGACTGAATCTAGAGTATGAGATGCTAGGATTAAGGGTGTGTGATTATTAAATTAGCCCATTATCTGGTTTGGCGATGCCCTAATCCTGGTAGTCTGGATAAGATAAAAGGCGCATAAAGAAACTATTATGGCTCCCTTGTTGCTTTTGCTGTCTTTCACCTCCACGAACAATTGCTCCTCTGCCATGGGCCACCCTGCCTTAGAGGCAGCCATTTAGGGACTGAAACTTCTACAAACTGTGAGCTTAAATTTTTTCCTCCTTTAACTTTGAATGTTGGGTATTTTGTTTCAGCAATGAGAAAAGTAACTAATAAACTCTCTTTTGCAACAAGATATGAGGTGAGCAGGCTTCCTTTTACTGTATGCTTCTGCCATGCTGTACCATGCTGCTTTTAGCTCAAAAGCAATGGGACAATGCACCGTGAACCAAACCTCCAAAACCATGAGCTCAAGTAAACCATTTCTCTTTATCATCCAGTTATCTCAGGTGCGTGTTACTGTCACAGAAAGATAATGGTACATGCAGCTGCCCTTTTGCCAGCAACACCAGGGCTTCCATCATTCCTGGCAGTGTCCATAACTGCTGTATCAAGGGCCATCTTGAGGGTGGAGGGAATACAGAGAGACAAACTCTTTACCAAGCCTTCGATGGACTGGCTCTCTGCTGCTTCTTTGGCTTAATCTGTTTCTATTCCTTTCCTAGCTTACTTTTCTCAAGTCTCACAGCCTAAGTTTCCATTTGAACAGTTCCTTCCCACCTTCATGCCTCTGCACTTGAGGCTCCCTCTCCCTGGTTGCTCCTCTGTGGCTCATCACTGCTCACTTCTTCATGTTACTCAGCCTATCTCCAACTCGCCTCAGGCAAGCCTTCCCAGACCACCGTATCTCTTGTAATCCTGCTCCTGCACCTGACTTCTTTCCTTCAACCTGCTCTGATTGTCTTCCTAGCCCTTGATGTCATATTGCCGTTTGTTTTCTGACTTCTGGATTAATTGCAAGTTCCATGACAACAGAGACAATATCTTGTTCATATCCCCAGCATTTAGTATATGATGTCTTATTTATTGTGCATTTGACTAAACAAAAATAAGCCATGCATGAATGGAAGGCCTCTATGGCTTATGACTTGGCTCCTGTTTGAGTCTTTCTGAATATTTGTAAATTAATCATGACCCTTCTCACAAACAATTGTTGTCACAATACAGTCCCAGCAATCTTGCTAGAAAGAGGAAGATAATAAATGTCACAACTTGCATTTATATTCTAAAGAAATACCATTTATTATTATTCTCCTCTGTGCTAAGACTTATACTGGAGGCTGTTAAATATGTTATCCTACTTAAAACAGTTCTTCCTATAGACATTACTGTGACCATTTTACAGATGCGGAAGATTGAGGTAGAGGGATGAGAAGATGCTTGCTAAGGCCACACAGCCTGGCTTGTACCCAAATGACAGTGATTTCACAATGTCCATCTTTCTGTTTATTCCACCCAGTAGAAACAACATACCAGGGCGTTTTGTTCTGGTTCTCTCATCACACTTTTAAAGCCTGGATGCAAATGAGACTGTGCTAATGCTAAGGGCTTTACATGACTGATCCCACTTGATCCCCAAGTTCCTGTGGAGTACATGCTATTGTCACTTAAACTTTACAAGCTAGGAAACCGAGGCTCAGACCGCTTAGACATTTGCCCTGTGTTATTTGGTTCAGTGGTAGAGCCAGTACTCAAATCCAGGTCTGTCTAATTTCAACGACTGTCTTTTCTGCAACACTGCACCGACTCCCTGAAGACAACTCTGCCTCTGATAGAAAGAGAAGAAAAATGGCTAAAACGGGCGAATAAAGTATCATTAAGAAAATTCATGGTGACTCGGTTCTTTAAGCGGGAAGCAAAGGGCAGGAGGCAGACAGCCAGTCTAGCATCAGCTCTTGCAGGCTGGGTTCACATAACTCACGATAACTTAATTTGCGAAGATCGTGCTTCCAGGAACCGGGGGTTGTGGTATATTTGAGCCGAGGGAGGGGCAGAGAATAGGCTGGGGAGCAGAGGGTTGTCAGCCCAGCCGGGACTTGCTCAGGGCTTGCGAGAGACTAGCGCCCTCTGGCCGCGCAGGAAATCGTCTTCCAGCCTCCAAAGCCAGCCAGCGTGGCGTGAACATTGCGGGAGCATATTCAATGAGATTTACACAATTTCCAGCGCTCGAGGTAAATAAAAATAATAGCCGCCACTTACCAATATAACATGGAGGTGGAGGGCAGGCACCGTTTTAAGGATTTTTCATTAATTTATTTACTCCCAGGGACTTTACTCACTGCATCTAATTGAACCTTTACCCCAACCCGCTGAATTAGGAATTATTATTGCTCTCATTTCTCACAAGAAGAAGAAACTGAAGCACAGAGCGGTTAAGTAATTTGCTATACAGCGATTATGTACCAGTTCTGAGCCCTGAACGGTACACTCTGACCTGGGGGTCGCAGCCTGGAAAGCAGCAGGTTGCCATGCTTTAGGTCTGGAGCGCCCCCTGGCAAGTCTCCCATAACCACTCGGCCCACGATTCCTTGGAGAATGATAATCTGCGGCGCGCAGGGAGCCACGGAAGGCTATGGACCTCTCCCGTGGAGGCACCGGTCTGAACAGGAGAGAAACCTCCAATTGGCACCAAGGTTGGTCCCAGAACCCGATTCTGGAGCAGTATTAACCTCTGTTGGGATGGAAGCAGCCAACCCTAATTAGTAGTGTAAACTATTTAGCAACCAGGGAGGCATGCAGATCAGAACAGGCAGCCCCCTAGCAGGGTCCTAGAAGGCGCCCCTCCAGCTTGCCCCTCAGTGTGACAAGGCCTTGACCTTTTAATTACTGAGGGGCAGGGAGACGAAGGGCGAGAGGTGGAGGAAGCCGTCAGGGCTGCTGGGGAAGCACGATTAAGACTCAAGGGGCCCAGGCAGCTATTAATTACCAACTAAAATGGAAGAATTTCAATATTTCAGTATTGATTTGGCTATGCTGGCTGAGTATTGCCATCCTTGCAATGAGTCCCAGGGCAATTTGCTTGACTTCTTTGACACTCGTTATCTTCATCTGTAAATCAGGGCTAATAGTACAGACTCATTTCTTCCGGCTAGTGAGGGGGTCACATGAGGTAGCACAAGTCGCAGTTCTGCTTCTCCTCCAGAGCAGGCGGTAGTCAATGGTAGTCCTGTGTGTGTGTATGCGTGTGTGCATGTGTGTGAGTCATGACAGCAGGGGTGTGAGGGCCTTGCTGCCCCAGGGCCCCTGTGTGTTACTATTCCTTGCCTAAATCCTGCAGCCCTGAGTCTGGGGGCTGGGGTTCCTTTTCTGTCTGTGCTTCTTTTGCTGGAGAAGACACCTCCATTAGTTTCACTGAACTGGCCTGAAGTGTCCAGAGCAGCTGTCCAGTGTTTGAGAACAGAGAAGAAATGAAGGCCTACTTTTGACAAAGGTCCTGGCTCTGGAGGCCTGGCTGGCAGAAATGACCATATGGCTCTTATAGAAAGATCTCCCTACAAGATAGTTAGGCTGATGTTTCCACAAATATTTGTCAGATGTTGGATGTATGCTCTCTGGTGGCCACATGTTGGTGAGCAAAACAAATATGGTCCCTGTCCTCAAGGCGTTCACAGACACACAGGGAAGACAGACAGCCTATAAACAAACAGAGAAACAAATGTGCTTGTTAAGTATGATAAACAGTACGGCAAATGGTTAAGCTCACCTTCCACGTTCAGCAAGCGCTGCAGGAGGGCAGTGTGTCCGCAGAGGGTGTCTTCTGAGGATGCTCTGATTATATTGTCACAGACGAGCAGTTTTCCAGATACAGGGAGATTTAGGTCGAAGAAATAGCACGTGGGAGGTAGGGAAAGATCATAATGTGAGCTGCATAGTTGGACATAAAAGCAAAAAGGAGTAGGAAGAGTTTCAGCTGTAGTCTTTGTCCAGTGGGATCTACTGGAGCAGCGTAAATAGTGAAAAATCCCAAGCTAATGACTAGATCATGTTGAGAATGCCTGGGAGGATACAGTGAAGGAAGTACAAAGTCCAGCCAGGGTGTGAGGATTAAAAATGTCCCACATTCCTAGGAAAAGAGGGATTGTTCCACAACCCTGCTTATCAGTAACCACCAGAACTGGTCTTAAATCAGAGTCAGGTAAATGGCAACTGACACCACTGAACTTCTCTTAAAGCCAACCAATCAGCGACAGTCTGTGCTCTGAATGTCAGCTGATCTGCAGTGGAGTCATGGCAGTGAGCGGTTTGGAAGGCTGGTGTCAACCCACCCTTCGCTTAGTGATCAGCCTGAGCCCAGGGCAAGTTCTTCCCCCTAAAAGACAGAAATTGAGCGGACAGAAATTGAGCCGGGCGTGGCGGCTCATACCTGTAATTCCAGCGCTCGGGAGGCTGAGGTGGGAGGATCGTTGCGAGTTCGAGACCAGGCTGGGCTACAAAGTGAGCTCAAAGCCAGCCTGAGCTGCATATCGAGACCTCGTCTCAAAAAAGACCAAAAAAAAAAAAAAAAGACAGAAATTGGCTTTTCTTAGGCCGACCGAATCTGTCTATCAAAGTGTTCCTGTGCTTAAATAAGCAGGAAGTGCAGCTGGTTGCAGACACTGAGTGGAGTGTTATCCTTCAGTGGAGGTGGTTGTAGTCTATTCAGGCTGCAGTGACAAAATGCCACAGACTGGTAGCTTAGAAACAAGCACATGTCTTACAGTTCTGGAGGTGGGTAAATCCAGCATCAGGTAACAGCATTGGTGTCTGGTGAGAGCCAATTCCTGGTTCATAAGTGGCCATCTTTTCACAGTGTTCTCATATGGCAGAAGGGACCGAGGAGCTCTCAGGAGTCTTTTATCAGAGCACCAGCCCCATCCATGGGGATTCCACTTTCATGACCTAATTGTCACCCGAAGGCCTAGCATCCAAATATATCACATTGGGATTAGGGTTCAACATCTGAATGTGGAAAGACGAAGTATTCAATCAATAGCAAAGGTCTTTACAGTCATCCAGGCCATTGGTGGGGATGTCTGTTTTCTCATCAGTGCTGAGGATGTCCTGCTGGGATTATGCCATCAATTCTGACTGGCTAACCTTCTTTTGAAATGCCCTTTCCTTTAGAGATTTCTGTCTTTGTTTAGGTCCACAGTCACATCTTGTCCTGGGGATGCTCTACTCTGTCAAATGAATGCTTTGGTCAGGAGAGAGAGACCATATCAGCTATTCAGAGACAAATCTAGCTGAAGAATTGCAACCTGGGTGTAAACTTGTTAAGTGGAGGCCTTTGCAAGGGTCAGAAGAGCTCCCAGGTCTCTTGGGATAGGAACTGCAGGCAGCCCTACCACTTTGAGGGCTCAAAAGGATGCAGGAAAGACCCTGAAACAATCAAGACCCAGAAATAGGTCTGCAAGGCTCAAGAACTGCAAATGAGGCTCAGCTGGTATGGACGGAAAATACTGCAACTGTCACCTTGAATAAATGATACAGGGGTGGTGCCCAGAGGACCTCTACAGATTCAAAGGGAAAGAGCAAGTCCCTGTTGTCCTCTCCCAGATTTGCAGCATCTCTCAAACATCCCTGTCAGAATAAGAGGGAGCAGCTGGTAAGGCAGAGGTGCAGATGTCGTGGTACCTGCTCTTGGGGCCACACAGCAGGGCATGTGCTGTGACAGCTTGGCCTTGCCTCCTAGAATTCACAGGTCAGAAACTTAACCCCCAACTTCACAGGTTGATAGTGTTTGGAGGTGGAACCTTTTGGAGGCATTTTGGGTACGAACAGGTCATCAGGATGAAGCTTCCATCGTGAGCTTGGTGGCCTTCTTTGGAATAGGAAGAGGTACCCATGGAGACACACTTCCTTGCTGTCCCGTGTCTCCTCCCATCCCCAGTCAGAATGCAGCAAGAAGGCCCTCAGGTGCTGGTACCTTTGTAATTAGACTTTCCAGCCTCTGGAGTTATGAAAAAAATCTGGAAAGAATGAACTAGTGTAAGGAGCCTTAAAGAATAGATACAAAATTTCCACCATTTGATTAATGTGAATTAGTGAAGCAGAAAAGAAAACAGAGAAGGGAGACTCCCCAAAGCAAGGTAATAATACAAAATAATTTCTTAGAACTCCAGAAATATTCATATTGAGAGGATGGGTGAATATTTATACGAAGAATGCAAAAGACTGATATGTAAGAATTTAATGGTGAAATTTCAGGATATTTAAGGTTAAGGAGAAAAACTGGGATGTTCCCAGAGTGAGAAGAAATTATCCAAGATGGAATAAGATTGATCAGACTTATCATTTGCAACTTTGTAAGTGAGAATACAACAAATTCTTTCCCCAAAATTTTCTGGTGAATTGTATGTGAATTTAGGATTCTTTACTCAGCAAACTATCCAACAAATATGAAAGCATCATAAAGTTACTTTAAGATATGAGCAGATCCAAAAGTTTATGGCTTGCTATTAGTGGAGAACAGCATTTTCAGCAGGATACAACAGAGATTTTGGACAGAACAATTTTTCATGTAAGACTGATCCTGGACTCCAGATTACTCAGTGTCCTTGCTGAATATCTATTACACACTAGTAGCATTTTTTTCCTCATCGTGAAAACACAAAATCTCCCACACTGGGAAAACTCACAGATGTAGAAAACATATTCTAGCAAAATATACCTGGGAAATGAACCTGGGATAGAAAAAGCACGGGTGAGCAAGAAATCAAGCAAAGTTTATTTTTAGGTGTAAGTAAATATCTATTATAATAATAATTAACTAAAATCTGAAGTAGTAATATCAGATAGAAAGTTATAAAGTCTAGAAAAAAGTAAAAACACTTAAGAGTCTCATTTTATTTTTGAGGCAATTTAGATAAATATCTGTGGACTTTGATTAGTATGATTAATTGTGTGTGTCAAAAATATAAATATAATAGAAACAGAACTATAGTTTCCAAGTCATTAGAGTAAAAATTAATTGGGAAACTAATAATGTATCAGTTAAACAGAAAGCAGAGATGAAGAAGAAACATGAAAATAGCATACAAAATAGCACAATGGAGACAGGTAGAAAATGTGTGAACATATCAATAACAATAAATATGAACATATTAAATTCACAGTTAAAAGACAGAGACTTGAATTGAGATAAAACACTCTCAGGCTGTATGCTGTTTTATGAGGCAGCAAAAAACAGAGTAATACAAAAAATGTTGTCAATCTGGAGACTGAAAAGCAAAAGGTCCACCAGGCAAATGCCAGCGTGAAGGAACTGCTGCAAGGAGCCTTCGCATTAAGCCAAATAGATTTCAAGACTAAAGTAATCAGTATTATTTGAAAAGAGGAAAAAAGGAAAAATTTCATAGCAGTAAAATGTTCAACCTACCAATAAATTTGGTCTCTAATGTTTGTGCATGCTGAGTAACATGAGGCTGAGACATTGAGACACATAATACTAAAACTCAGAACTATAAGGACCAAACAACAAATAGGCAGCTTTGTGGGAAACTTTACCTTTTGAAATCTACAGAATAAATAATCAAAAAAATCAAGTAAATAATATAAAAGTTTTAAATACAATGATTAACAAGTTTTGTTGAGTAGATTTATAGACAAATAAATGTTTGGCCTTTTCAAATACATATAAGAATCATCATCACCTGAATTAATAATTTTTCTTCTAACTGCCTCTTCCCTCTTTTCCCTCCACAGGTATCTGTCATGCTTACTGCCTCTACTGCACTGTACTGTTATCAATCTTCTGGACATTCAACAAGTAAAACTGAGATAATTATAAATTCCTTTTGGATTCCTCTTGCTGGGATCCACCAGATCTTTTCCAGAAAAAGGTTATGTGGTACCAACAGAACAATGAGACCAGCACTGGGGCAGAGGCCAGGTTTGAACCTTTCCCAGCCTGTCCACCGGCCCTGGCTCAGCCCTCTGCCCAGCCATAATTAGCCATACTCAACTGGCATTAAATGACACCATAAGTGGTCTCCCTCCTAAATAAAAAGGTAAAATTAATAAAACAGGCCATCCTCCAAAAAGCAGACATTCTAATAGCATAAAGAGATACTTATATATGACAAATAAATGACATGTCAGTTCCTAAAATTCCCTGGACCTTATCCTCCTTATGGGAAGCCATTATTAAAGGTATGATCATAAATACCCTGTTGATTGTATTATTTGACTCCTGCATACTTAATTGATTCTAGAGATACCTTCCACTGTGGGCCAGATCCCAAGACAAAAGGCTAAACTTGGCCCTCAAACCTCACAAAAAGACCTTCTTAATATGTTTTTTTGTGTTTTCAACAACAGAGATAAAAAATAACAATCTGATCTTTTAGCAGTGACACTTGGAGCTCTGAGACAGGTAAACCAACACAAGATGGAGCTGCCTGAGCCCCCCCTGGACCATGCTTCAAATGCAGTGCAAAGGAAGAGAATGCCCCAATCCCGGAGTTCCTCTGGGGCCTTGCCCCAGGGCCATTAAAAAGCAACTGTCCTAGCCACCAAGAGTAGGTAAGCCATCCTCCAATTCCTTGCCCTCGCAAGAAATGCCATCACCGCCGGATTCATCGCTGAGTGATCTGCTTGGACTTGCTGCTGAAGACTGACAGGGCTGGGGCCCACAGCCCCCATTCAGGTGTTCTTCTCAGAGCCCCAAACCCCACTAGAGGTCTCAGGTAAGACATTCTCTATACTTGTGGACATAGAGGCCATGTATAGGGTTCTTCCTGAGTTTTCAGGCCACTATATTAAGTCCTCAGTCTCTATAGAGGGTGTTGACAGCCAACCTATGCCTTTACAGACCAGACAGGGCCTATTTCATGCAGATTCCAGACTCGCTTCTTCTCTGGTCGATCCCATAGTTTGAGACACCTCCACTCCCACCCATGCCATGCCTATTTTAATTCATCTCAAGGATCCTTCAGCTTTTCCTTGTGTTCCCCAATATCCCACATCATGCATAAGATCATCTTCATATTGTTCTACGTGACAACTATCTTAGTTCTCTGTACCGTCAGCTGTTTGGTCAAATGTGAGACCCCTAAAAGCCTAGGCTCTTACCTTCCCTATTGTGACACAGCCACAGCCATCCCTGCCCCTCCTATTCTTTCCAGCTCAACTCCTGGACCAGAGACAAGCCTTACCTACTTACCCTCTTAACTTTTACCTTTTCAGATAGGGGAATAATCACTTCTCATAACTTCACTCCTCCTAACCCCACACTTATTTTTAATAATTCTATCTCACTGTGGCAATGATTCTACCTCACCGTGGTCCTGATAAAATGACATATCTAAATCAAAGGCATCTTTCCTTCTACCTCACCTGGGTCCTTAAATATGATAGTGGTCTGCCTCCTCATAACACCTTGTATTTTTGTTTTTTTCAGTCTAATGTGTTGGCATTCACCAATGGTAAAGTTGTCCTGGCTAAAACATCTGGCACCAGCTTCAATGGATATCAACTGTGATCCCATCAACCTTCCTAAACCCCAATACGACACCCCTATCAGCAGGAAATAGTAAAAGAAAGATAAGCTTCACTCTTTTCCTAATAATAAAAAAATGGGAATGAAAGGATTTTTCCCTGGACACTGCAGCAGTGGCTGCAGTGGTGGAAGGCTGGGAGGTGGATCCAAGGGGCTCTATCTTGAGGTCACCTTCCCAGCCCCTAGGCAATTTACCTGTGGCACGAAATGAATTCCAATGGGCTACTTGTGCATCAGTAATGCCCCTTAGGCACCACCCCAAACCTAAGCTATATGTATGCCCCCACACTATGTGTCTGGCAGAGAGAAAAGCCAGACCCCAGTGGTTGTGGGGTTCTCTCTCCACATTCTTAAAATAAAGGCCACTTTATTTCATATTTCTATCTTCTAGCCATGCCAAAAATTCTATCAGTATCACCTGCTTTTCCTCCTTCCAGGGATCACATCCTTCCTTCTTTGTGTTCATAAAATCGTATCTTTAAACACACATAAATGTATGTATTTATACAGTATATGTAGATTTTTCTTCCTCCTTATTTCTTGTATAACTGGAGCCATAGTTTTTAAATTTCTCTGTATCTTTTAGTGTTCTTAAGTCAGTAGATATTTAAGTGATTCTTATTGTTCTGTGCCATGATATAAATGTACCACAATTTATTTGACTGTTCCTCTACCTATGTGGCATTGACCCTGTTATGGGGATTTTCTCTCCTTTGAAATCATGATCTTTGTTGATGTGAACAATCCATCCACATATATTCTTGGTGTTTTTATTTCTGTGGGACAGATTCCCATGTGTAGGATTGCAGAGTGAAAAAATATGTGGTGTTGTTTTATTTTGCTATATGTTGCCAGACTGTTCTCCAACAAGGTCATAGCTGCTGGCGATGTGTGAAGAGCGTCTCTTCCCAGGCTGGAGTAGGTGGTATCATTCTCCTGATTCGAGTAAAGTGTGGTCTCGTTGTTGTTTAATTTGCATTTCCATAACTCCTAGGGAGACCGGGCACCTTTCTGACTTATTCACCATTTGAATTTGTTCTTCTGGGAATTATCTAATGACAGCTCCCCATCATTTTTATCTTAATACAGTTTTCAAGGACTCTTTATATAGCTAGTAAGCCCTTATCTGATACCCAATTGGGGGTAGCTAGAACAATCTCATTGAGTACTAGGTTTGTATAGCCATCATATGGGTCTTCTAAATTGAGATCATTTTATTTAGATTTAAGTCTTTAATTCATCTTTAATTGTTTTTTAAAATGGTATGAAATAGGGTCCCAATTTTCATTTCTTCCATCTTGGTAATGTTCAATACAAGTTTTAACACAATAGCCATAGGACACATGTGGTTCTGGAGTCCTTGAAATGTCACTGGCTTGAAATGAAATGTTGTAAGCCTAAAATTTCCAGATTCCTAAGACTTACTAGGAGGAAAAAGCATGTAAAATGTCACATTTATAACTTTTACATTGATTTTATGTTGATATGACAGTATTTTGTATTGAACTATTAAAATTAATTTCACATATTTAGTTTTTTTAATGTGGCAACTAGAAAAAGTTTAATTACATAGCTTATGTTTTCTTTGGACAGCTCTATTCCAGATAACCAGTTGTACCAGAACTATTTCTTAAACTACTTTTTGTTCTCTTGCACTTTTGATCTGCCTCTTGAGGGGTGGAGCTCTTTTATTTCTCATAGTATACATCTGTCTTATTTATCACTTCCCACCATCCTTTGAATAGCCCTCTGTATTGGCAGAAATTCACAACCACGAGTCCCATCTCTCCAGGGTAGAAGTTAGACTTCGGATTTCCAGCCTCCCTACCAGCCAAGATGTGCAGATTTGACCTTTATGGAGTGAATTGGAAGTGAGCTACGTGAGGGATGAAATTCTGAGTGGCATTTCCAACTCCATAGGCCCAGGTGGCACAGGCTTTGATGGTAGCAGTCCCAGAGGAAGTTGCCAGTTCAGATTCCTGCTATTGTGGGTGGGGACAGCAAGATTGGTTTCTGATTTTTCAGTCCTTCCAAGACTATGAGGTTCTCATTATCTTTTTTAATCAAGCTGAGCTGGACCATCCAACTCAGTTTCCACTGACTGCATACCGAATCCTAACTGATATAGTAGGGATTTTTGGGGAAGGGGTTCAAAGCAATGCATTCTCTTCAATTATTTCTAAAATATCATCTTTTATTCTAAAGAATTTTCTTTCTCTCCAGCTTATTTTCTTGTTGTTTCCCTGTTTTTCAAGAAGAGTGTTGTCTTAGCCTGAGTTCCCCAATAAATAGAGCCTGTAGCAAACTTTACATCCTGACGCCTCAGTGGGATGTGCAACCTCACAGAGTAGATTGAGGGAAAAAGGAAGGACTAACAGAGCAAGGGTGACAGGCACCACTCAAGGTAAGAGGCCCGGAATTCCGTAGCTCATGAAGCTCACTGCTCTGCTCCTGATGCAGTTTCTGAGGGAACTGTGTGGACTATTCGCTCCTGGAATGTCTTCAGAAAGGGAAGATGAGTAGACCATACCCACTGGCTCCTGTCTGTCCCCCACCTCACCATCTATGGTTCAAAAATCATCCCTGCAGGACAATAATTCTTTATGGCCGACCTGTGTCACCCATCCTTTCCAGACTGCCTTGGGTAAGCCAAAGCCTCCCAGATCAACCTAGCCATGCCTGTGGTCTGTCACTCCCTTTCTGAGAGCAGGACCACGAGATTCCTTCATCTTTAGGGTAGGGGGCAGCAGAGGCAGTTACCTGACACCATGGCCAGTGAGTCGCTTGCTGACCCCTGTTGAGCCCCTTCATTGAGGAGTTAAGGCAAGTGGTTTGGGCCTGAGGATAATGTTTGGGAGAGGACACCACCGAGAGCTCTGTGGTGGCACAAGCAGCATCTAGCACACTTTATTTACCCCTGCATCCTTCAGGTCCTAACCTCCTACAACATCTGGAGCACACGTGAAAACAAGATGCCTTCATTTCTCCCACAAGAGAAGAGATACAGGTCAGTCTTTCCAGGTGGTAGCCTATGGCAGCTCCTGAAATATTTATTTATTTAGAAACAGGGTCTGGCTTTGCAGTTCGGGCTGGCCCTGAACATTTTCTGTAGTCCAGGCTGGCCTCGAGTTCACTTCGATCCTCTGCCTCAACCTCCAAGTGTTGAGATTACAGGCATGCGCCACTATACTTGGCTTGAACTTTTAAAAGCAGATTAGCAAACCAAGATGCTGTTTTTGTTCGTGTGGCTGGTTCCTGGATAGTAATTCAAATTAATTATCTTCCTTCTCTGCTACCCATTCTGTATTTTCTTTCCCCTTGGCTATCACTACCACTGAAACAGGTTGCTTGTCTGGAGGGATGACACGGACCGCTTCCTCTAGGGATCTGAGCCCTTTCCCTGGTTGTTGAGACTGTCCATTGCATGTCCTGAGAGAGTCAGTCTGATGTTTCTCTGACTTCCTACTGTGTAGCAGCTGTCCAAAGTCCTCACGCTACAGGTGAGTTATCCCAACCACTGTAATCATCTCCTCCTTTGCTGCTAATGCTTTGGCGTGAAGATGCCTCAATAGTTGTGTGGTGTTGAGAGAGATTAATCCTGCATCAACTCCTTTGTTCCTGATTGATTTAGTGCTTGTACCATATTTTAACAAATATTCCAATCTCAAAAGTGTTTTTCTAAGACAGTGCCTTAACTAAATCTTAAAGAAGACATTACCATTCTGCCAGGCTGAGTGCTTTTAAGTCAGTATACATCCTTACTACACAAAGGGTGTGTGTGTGTGTGTGTGTGTGTGTGTGTGTGTGTGTGTGTGCACATGTGTGTAATGGAGAGGAACAGCAACACTTGGGAGTATGTTAGAAATACAGAATACAGATCTCACCTCAGACCCACTGAAACAGAATCAGCATTTTAATGAGATTTCCTAGGTGATTGTATCGATACATATTAAAAGTCTGAGAACTGGCAGGTGTATAAGGTAAGGCCACGGTGATGGTTAATGAAGCAGGACAGTGGCGCATGACAGTGACACAGGTAGGGGAGAAAGGTGGGATATAGAATGGCTGTGGATTTGGAGCCAGACATAAGTTAACTCATTTATAAGCATTAAGTTCTTTTCATTTACTGGTAAAGTACTTAAGGCTATAAAACTTCCTTTGAATACAGCTACCTCTGTCTGCCATAAGCTTTTGTCTGAAGAGGTCTCCTTTCCCTGGTCTCCTAGGTAAGTTGTAATTTCATTTTTTATTTCTTTTAACCCCAAGATTATCTAGCAGTATATTTCTTTCACTTGATTCCAAGTTATGAGTATCTGGTTGATGACCTTTTAAGCTATTTACTTCTTTTTATGTTAGATAATAAATAGAAAAGATACTCTGTAAAAAATTTAATTTATGGAATTTTTGAGCTTTTCCTTATGGTCAAGCAAATGATAAATTTTGATAAATGCTCCATGTATGTTTAAAAATGTGCATTCTGCATTTGAGAAAAATATTCATTTATTTGAGTTTGTGGACTATATATACGTAATTCTTTTATGCATTTATTTTCTCTGTTGGAGCTACTGATTTTGAAGAAGTTATATTAAGCCTCCTGCAGAAATTGTATTTTTATGATATTCTTTTTGTATTTCTAATGAGTTTTGATTTCTATATTTACTTGCTATGTTGCTTGGTTTAGAAATTTTATGCTTATGACATCCTCTTTGTACATTGCTTAGTAATAAAGTTTCTTCCAATCAGTTTGGAATTTTATTCTCAAAATCCAACATATTTGTTATGAATACTGCTGCTCATGCATTTTTTTTCTTTGTTTCTGGGCAAAAAAGAATTTTTGGATCCTAAACATGTTGACTGGGTGAGAGAGTCCATTGTGTCCCTGAAACCAGCTATATTGGCAGGGACTGCAGTTGGTCCCTTTAACCTTTCTTTTACACATTTCCCCCAGGAAAGTTGCCCTCTGGAATCCTGTAGGTGTCCCTCTTGAAATGAAAGTGAAGATGTGAATCTTAGTCCCAAAGAGGTGGACTGTATCAGACACATGTGGCACTGCCCAGATCTCTTTAAGAATTGAGGACTTATTCCTGCAGCTGCTAAAATTGCTTCCAACAGAGTCCTAGTTCTCAACTCTCTTCAGGAAGTACTTGGGTCAAAGACTCCTGCCTATCCCAGATGCTGCCCTCTCTCTGGTCAGTCCATGTCCAGTTCTTGTTGCTATGGAGGTCTACAGGCTCAGCTCCTCTCAGTCTGACTAGCTGATGCTGAAGTGCCATCACAGCTCCAGAGCTCCCCAGGGAGGTGGCTTGTGCTTGTATAAAATCTGTAACATCACCCACTGTGTCACTCTGCCCAGTCCCTTTTCTTTCTCATTCACAAGTGTTGCTCCCCAAGCCACTCCCTAGTAAGATTTTCCACAAGCACATCTTTGTTTCAGAGTCTCTCTTCTAGCCAGTTATGACAATAGGAAATTATCTTTATTCTTAGGGGATGCACACTTAAGTGTGAAGTGTCATAACATGGGGAACTTATTTTCAAATGATTCAGAAAAAATATGTGCGTGCATATATGTGTAACAGAAGAGACAGAGAGCTAAAACAAATGATTTTCAAATTATTCAGAAAAAATGTGTGTGTGAGTGTATGTGTGTTATGGCCTGTGTCTAGATGTCCTCCCAAAGCCTCAGGTGGTCATAGGTGGGCCTTTTTCAGAGGTGGCTGAATCTAGGGTGTGTGAATTCACAGCACAATGCTAGGAGTAAGGATGGGCAGTTATTTAATCAGTCCACTGATTGGATTGGTACCACCCTAATCTTTTTTTTTTTTTTTTATCAGTACCGGGGATTGAACTCATGACCGCCTGCTTGCAAGGCAGGTGCTTATGCCGCTGAGCTAAATCCCCAGCCTGTACCACTCTAATCTTGGTAGACTAGATACAATAGCAGGAACAGGAAGAGGCTTGTCTTCCCTTGGTTGCTTTGCTCTCTTTACCCACTATGAACTAGTCTCTTCTGCCAAGGATCCTGCCTTGGAGCCAGTTGATAATGGGCTGAAACCTCTACAAACTGTGAGGTAATTGAACTTTTCTTCCCTTAACTTTAGGCATCAATTATTTTATCTCAGCAATGAGAGGAATGTAACTAAGACAATGTATGTATAAAGGAAAAGGTAGGGAGATAAAGCAAGTATGCAAACTCTTAACAAGTGTTGAATCCAGATGGCTCCTATATGGATGTTAATTGTATCATTCTGCCTTTTCTGGGGATTTGACATTTTACAAAAGATAAAGGTGAAAATAAAATCCTTTTCTTCTATTTTCAATAGGTATTTCAGGGGAAACAAAATTAGATTTGTGTGCTTAATCTGATGTTTTTACTTGAGACCTTCTGGTTGTTTTTAATCTTTTGTTTTATTTTTCTAATAGAGTTACTTAAACCTGCTTGAACTTGTGTTTGGTCACATCTCATGGATTTTTGTATTTTGTGCTCTTATTGTTATTCATTAGAAGTAATTTATAATTTCTACTTTGATTTCCCTTTAACTCCACAGATAATTAAGAGAATAAATTTTGGATATAATTAAAAGAATAAAATTTGGATATCTATACAGGTACTTTAGTTTGTTTGTTTGACTATTTTTTTGGTTGCCAATTCTAGTTTGATTGCACTGTGGTTTGTGAAAGGGCCTATAGTGCTTCTGCCTTTTAGAACACAGTGAAATATCCTCCTAGAATTCTGGGGAGATGGTTGCTTGAATACACCTCTGCTGCCTTTATCCTTCTATTTAAAACCACCAGCTGAACTCTTTGTGAGCCAAGCAGATTCTGGGATTTTCAGTGGAGATGAAATGCAGTCCATCTCTGGGTTCCAGACAGACTCCTCTAGAGGAGGGGTTGGCAAAGTTGTTTTTGCCTCTGATCTCTGTGAAAGCTCAGGAACTAGAGATGGACCGCACAGGAGCAAGAGAAGAAAAGTGTGAAATCTGAGAATTTAACTTCCAGAAATCCAAGGATCTTGTGAGGGAGAGGCAGCACCTGCCCATGTGAGCCTCCCTGGGGCCCATGCTCCACCCTTCAAAAAGCCGTGGGAGAGTAAACAGGTCTGCGAGTCCTCTCTTCCCTGTGAAAATGTTGGCCTTTGCAGTTGAGATGACTACAGAAGGGAGGAAGCCCTCTCTAGGCCCGACAACCTGCCAACAGGTGTACTCTGGTCCCGGCACGGCAAAGACATCTGGGCCATCTGTTACTCAAGGGATGACCCTGCTGCATATCCCAGCAGCTGACTTTCCAGCAAAAGAAAATACCAGGACATCCAGGGAGACCTGGAAGCCAGAAGGACAAAGGACCAGAATATTGCCGAGAACAGCAATAGGGACTAATGACTCACAGAGGATCAATGATAACTTGAACTAAAGACAATCATGACAACAACACGTAAGGATCTATAATTAAAGTGTGGGCACACACACACCTGTGTTCTGCGGTTCATCTTTCAGACTAAATGTTTCAAGTAATGAAGAAAAGGAGAGGATGATGGTTAGAGTAAGGATGGGCAATTATCTGCCCTGGAATTCCAAATGCAGAAAATAACAAAACATAACTTTAAAATTCCAAGGGGGTGTGGTGGCACACATCCATAAACCCACCACTCAGGAGGCTGAGGCAGGAGGATCACTGATCACTATGAGTTTGAGGCCACACTAGGCTACAAAGTGAGTTGGAGTCAGGTCTAAACTGCATAGTGAGACCCTGTCTCAAAAAGATAAAAATAAATAAATAAAATAAAATTCCAAGAAATCGAAAACATGAGGGGAAACAAAGGTTTGGGAGTGATATAGGCAACCAAATAATTACATAATTGCATTATGCTATATTGGATTTATTATTGGAATAGTGGAAGCTCATAAAATGAGGCAAATGGAGGACAGGAAATGTGTGAGTCAACACTGGAAGAAATTTTCAATGAAGGTTTTTCAGAAAAGAGTCAAGCTGCAGATATGAAAGTTGCACTGAGTTCCAGGCAGATCTTATGGAGAACAATAGTTGTTTTTAGGAACATCCTAAACAAAAATGTACTGAAATTGCAACATAAATAGTGGAAACAAATGATAGTGTATAGTGTCCATGGGCCTTGTTTCTTGAGACAAGGTCTTGTTATGTAGTTCAGACTGGTTTTGAACTCACCATGTGACTTGGTGGCCTGAAATTCATGGAGATCCTCCTGCCTCAGCCTCCCAAGTTTGGAGATTACAAGTGTATGCCACTGTGTCTGGCAGACTTTTGCAAAAGGAGAAACCATAAGGAGAAGAATACATTGTTAAGTGCTGAAAGATGCTAGCCTAATATTGGGGTTAGGGGTAGATACACATAGAGAATAAAAGCATTTAAATCTCTTAGTGTTGGAAAGGATAGAAATACCAAAGAATTATTTAACTAGGTCAGCTTAATGTGGAGGAGGAAGGTAGTACTTTTCATATAATGAACAGTTATTGTAGTTGAAATTCGGTATTTTTTAGAATGTTAAAAAGAAAAATAAAAGAAGACATACCAATGGTCCACAGGTGTATGGAAAATATTCAACACCAGTAATTACTAGGGAAATAAAAATCAAAACTACAATGAATTACCACCTTACTGTCATGAGAATGACTATTATTGAAAAGATAAGAATAAAGTGTGGGAGGACTGGGGATTTAGCTCAGTGGCATAAGGGCCTGCCTTGCAAGTGTGTGGTCGTGAGTTCGATCCCTGGTACCGGTAAAAATACAAAAAAAAAAAAAAAAAAAAAAAGAATAAAGTGTGGGGAAAAGGGTACCCTGCATGCTGTCGGTGCAAATATAACTTAGTGCAGTCATTTTAGAAAACCATACGCAGATTCCTAAAAAGAAATACAAATAGAGCTACCAGCTCATTAAAATCCAAGCTACTGTATGACCCAGAAATTCCACTACTGGGTGTCCATCCAAGGAAAATAAAATCACTAAGTCGAAGAGATATCTACACTCCCATGTTTATTGCAATATTGACAACAGCCAAGAAATGGTAACAACTGATGTGCCCATCAACTGATAAATGGAGAAAGAAAATGTACATATGCACATATGCTGTGGAATACTATTCAGCCATAAAAAGAATGAAGTCCTATGAAATTCACAACAGTGTCCACAGAACTGGAGATCATTATGTTAAGGCAAGAATTTAGCAAGGCACAGACGAGTGCTGCATGATCTTGCTCATATATGGAATATAAAAATGTTACCCCTCACAGAGGTCAAGAGTAGAATTGTGGTTACTAAGGCTGGAGAAAATAGGGGTGTGGAATGGGGGGAGGAGCTGATCAATGGGTACTAAGTTATAGTGTGCTATTTCCTAGCTGGATGACTTACAGATACTGTACTGTATACAATGTTTCCAAAATCCGGAAGAAAAGACAATAAATGGAATGATAACCATGAGTAAAATGGAAAAATATAGGACTCAACATGTGTAAGAAAATATATAACAAGTGGCCGTGTTTTTAAACCAGAAAAACATAAGCAAAAGAAGAGAGAAATAAATAAGTAAAATGGTGAGCCTGAATTGAAGTGGAAAGATTATCCATTTTTACTAACTTCAGATGTTTGAATTCTATGCAAATTCAAAGACTGAGGGATAACATCAGTTGTATCTACTACTGTTTGGAGTACTGGATCAATCAGAAACCAAGGCACAGTGATTTAAACATTCAGTTGTCTTCGTGCTATACAGCAGGAGCCTAAGGCAGTCAGTCCAGAGCAGGGCAGCTGCTCGGCCAACCTGTCTTCTCTCCACCTACGCTACGCTGCTCTCCTCAACACCCTCAGCAGGACTCTGGCTTGCCTGGTAGTGTGATTCCTCGTTTCTAAGGGATCCACCTTTTCCAGGTTACCAGGCCATTGTCAGCATGAGGCTGGGATGGAGCCACATGTTTATTTACCAACAAAATTGGGTAAATGACCCATACACCAAGCACAGGCTTCTTTCCCCTCAGTCAGCAGGCCACAAAGGACCCCAAACCCTAAGGACCCTAACCCTAAGGACCTCAAACTCTATGCATCCACGCAAGCTGGGGAAGAGGCACTGGGTGGATGAAACAGGGTCTGGCTCACTCATCCGTGCTGCCCACTTGAGCCATCTGGTCTTCCTCTGCTTAATCTTTGATGTCCTGCTTTCATCCTGGCCTGATGCTGGGCGCACCAGACCTTATGACTTAGTTGATGTGACAAAATCTGACGAGCTGAGTTAGTTCCAGCTGCATGGCCATTTGCTCTTCTGTGGGCAGGTAGTCCATCCCTACCAGGATCAAGCAGCATTCAGGAGATACGTATTGAAAGGCATGTAATTCTCTGCTGCAGATGACATGGCTTTCTTCCAGACCCCTATGGATCTGAGTTGTGGTCAACCCAGTGGGATTTGCCATAAACTTTGCTCCCTATTTTTCCATCACAGAAATCTCTAGTATCAGATGGCCTGCTAGGTCACGTGGTCCGAGCTTCAAGGCCACTTGCCTTGCAGCTAGAACCTGTTACAAAATTTCCTCCTGCTCTGGTCCCCTGACAGCCTTTTAATTCACCCATTGTTTGGGTCAGAGCAGTATTCCCAGGTTGGAATATTCTGTCTCCAGAACTCAAAGTCCACCAGGCATGCCGCTTCCTTCTGTGTGGCAGGAGCTGTAAGATAGTTTAACTGTGAAGAACACGATCCAGCATGCTTCTGCAAGTTTCACTGGAATCTGTGATTTTTATTTTTATTTTTCATATTTTTGATTTATTTTTTATTGGTACATTTTAGATATACGCAGTAATGCTCATCACAGGGAATTTGTAACTGTACACGGTCTATCTTGATTCTTCTTTTTCTCCCATTCCCCTCCCCTCCTTTCAGCCCCACTTCCCCTCCTTCCTTACAAAAGCTTTGTTTCCATTTCTTCCTTCTATTCTTCTTTTCCCCTTGTCCCTTCTTTCCTCCCCCGCTACCTCCCCCCTTGTTTCTCTTTCATTGGTGAGATGATTTCCACCTTAAGGATGCTCCCAAGGCTGTGCACTTAATTCTCTTTTGTTGGTGCTATGGGAGGTTGATAAGATCTTTAGGATGCGGGGCCCAGTGGAATGAAGTTAGATCACCAGAGTGTGCCCTCGACAGCAGGAATATTGGTTCTCATTCTCTCTCTCTCTCTCTCTCTCTCTCTCTCTCTCTCTCTATCTCCTCTACGAGGTGAGCGGCTTCCTCTGCATTGTGGTCCTGCCATGATGTTCTACCTTGCCACAGGCTCAAAAGCAACACAGCCAAGTGACCACCCACTGAAACCTCTGATGGTGTGACCCAGGACACAAGTTTCCTCCTTTATGTTGCATTTTCTAGGATGTTTTGTTCCAGCAACAGAAAGCTGACTGACACAGAACTCTAAACATTATACTTATTTGGCAGGATTCCCATCTTTCCCATCTTTGTAGGGTTTCTTTATCTTTTTCTTTTCTTTTTTTTTTTTTTTTTTTTTTTTTCTGGTACCGGGGATCGAACTCACGACTGTCTGCTTGCAGGGCAGGTGCTTATGCCGCTGAGCTCAATCCCCAGCCCCCTTTGTAGGGTTTCTTTCACATCTTCTAGAGTGCTTTTGTCTTGCCAAAGCCTTCATATTCTAGCTTCTTCACCCAGGCCAACTAGCATGTGTCTCTGATAGAGGAGACGAGAGTGATTTCTGTGGATACACAGCTAGTCCATTTCGCTTCAGATTGTGTCATGAAAGGGGCCCCACAGCAACACAGGATGTGCATACTGTTGTCTGTTCCTCCTGAATATGAACTGATCCTCTATTTTGATAGGGATGAGAAAGAACACTTTAGTCAGCTCAGTGGGTGTACAGCTCATACCTGAGGCTGTGCTGATCTATTCTAGAGAAGAGAAGATAACTTATCAGGCACGGTGGCTGCATTGAGGCTACTGTTTGATTAAGTTTGCAGTCATCCATTCTCAATCCCTGGGTATATCTGGGTTTTGCAGGGGCCAGACTGGTGAATTAAACATGATTTGACAGTGACTGCCACTTCACCATCATTTAGGTTTGTAAAGGTGACACTAATCTCTAACATTTCTCCTGAGATGCGATGGTATTTTTATTTGTCACGCTCACTTCCTGTGGGTTGGGGCAAGGTGGTGAGGCTGTTTCAGAGGCCTCTACTGGCCTCTCTCACTCAGATGGCCCTTACCCTCCTCGTACAGAGTTACCCTCCTCGTTCAGAGTTAGTGTGGGAGCTGTGCCTGGCCAATGTGTCTGTTCCAATTGAGGGCTGGGGAAATGACCACAGAGTTGGCCCATGGGTGCCATGGACCACTGTAGGCCAGACTCAGGTCAGGACTTTTCCTGCCCTGCAAATACCTCTAGTTTGATAGGGAGGCTGTGATGCTGCTTTGGGTCTCTGGTTTTTGATGTTAATCCATACCATGTACCAATAGTTTTCGAAATGTTTGAGTGCTCCTCTCCATTCAGGGACCCAGTCTCTCCTTAAACTCCTGTGTTTGGAATCCCAGAGTTGGCTCAGGTGTGGAAACTGGACTGTGACTGTTGTCACAGGTGCCCATCCTTAACTATCTGATTAGGAACGTTAATTGTGCAAAACATGTATCTCTGTATAGAGGAAATACGGGATCCCTCATTCCTGTATATACTATGCGTGGAAAAAAAGATAGACAGGGAACACAGCAGACTGTGAGCCACACAGTGTATTGTCACTGAAAAATAAAAAACCTGCCATTTAGCACCACGTCCCTGATATGCCTCTTTTGTATTCCTAAGACTCCTGTCAAGTCAAAGAGACACTGTAAGCAGACAGGGACTGCACTGTCCAGAGTGTTATCTGGGAACACTGGGGACTGGCAAACAAGTGTCAGCTGTAGAAACTGCTTTCCTGCCCGTATGTTAAGACAGTTATTCCTTGAAATTCTGATCATCTGTTGGAACAAAGCAAGCCAATGATGTCATTGCTATGTAGTTTTGTCTTTAAAGCCCCCTTTCTGCAATGTCTGGGTAAGAACTATGCATCATGGAGTCCAGCTTGGCTTTGCAAACTGCTGCAGTCTCCACCCAGTCAGTGGCCACCAGATCTGCAGAGAGTCTGCTTTCTGGCCCACCAGCACCAGACCTGTTGGTGGTTTCCTGTTCACCCCTCCACCACTGGACTTCCTGGGTGAGTTTACCACTGAATTCTCTTCTTTGTCAGTAAACACAATCTGTCTTGTCCTTTTCCATTTCTACCTATTAATAAGCTGTAATAAACCCTATGTATCTCAAGCCATCTCTTGGTATTTTCTTTGGTTTCTTGGCAACCTATGCCACTGCCCTAGCACATCTGGGCTGTGGACAACACATATACTTTCCAAGGATATTGTCATTGTCATTTCTTTTTCTTATTTGCATTTCTCTGAGTTTTCTACATTTTTGTGGAATGTTAGATGTATTCTGCCATGCCCAAGATTTCACGTACATCTGTGTGTCTTCCTATGGAGAGAGGCTCCACAAAATCATCTTGGCCTAACTGGAGGTGGTCAGCCACTCACCTCCTTCTTCCCAAAAGATGGGTGGAGACACTGAATATCACTTAAGAAGGAGTCCTGGAAAAGATCCTTTGGAATCACTGAGCCTAGTTTCTGTATTCAGAGGAGTGGGAAAAGAGCCCCACTGCTGGGGAAAGGGTTTTAATCAGTTGCTTTGTTACAAAGTTAAACACATGTTTCCCTATAATTTCACTCCTGTGTATTTATGCAATAAAAATGAAAAACGTATGGCCACACAAAAGCATGACTAGTCACAGGAGCTTTCGTCATGTTGACTTCAGACTGGACAGAACCCCAGTTCATTAGCAGGTGAATGAGTGAACCCATATCTTTAAAATAGAGTACTATATAAGAATAAAGAAAATGAACTGTCACACACCCAACGACATGGATGAATCTCAAAGTAATTACACAGAGTGAGGGAGACAGAAAAGAAAGCATACATAAGGGTGGATTCCATTTATAAAACCCGCTCTAAAAATGCAAACTAATTTTGAGCAAACCAAGGCAGGTGGCTGCTTGGAAATGGAGTGGGGAGCAGAAGGGTGGAGGTCTGAAGGGCTGAAAGAAATTTGGGGTTGGTCAGAATGGAACACTGAAATTAAAATTTTGCAGAAGAGGCCCATTCTAAACAATTTCCATTAGGGATTGTTGAGGTTGGGTAGTGTCATGGACTATCTCAGATTCTACAGGAACAAATTATCCTACATACCCCTAACTTCACTGTCTTCTCTTGATTCAGTCTCCCTCTTTATTCAGTGTGTATCACTTGTTACTTCTTTTGGGGCAGTGGGGATTGAACCCATGGCCCTGTGCATGCTAGGTAAGGGCATTACCTCTTAGTTACACTCCAGCCCTGTTTTAGACTTAAGTATTGAGACAAGTGCTCAGTAAACTGTCCAGGCTGTCCTCAAACTTGTGATACTGCTGTCTCAGCCCCCCAAGTAGCTGGGATCACAAACATACACCACTCTATTCAGCTTCGACTTTAATATTAAAAGTAATACTTTCTCCAAGAAGTCTTTTTAATGTTTTCCCCTCATAAATGTCCTTTATCCATGAAATTTTAATGCTATGAAAACAGTATATTTCCCATTTGCTTGTACATTGTGGTCCTCTGAAGGGCCATTAACCAAGGTAGTAGCGAAGATTAGAGGAGGGGGGAACCAATTTTTGCCTCCTGGGGTTGATACGGACCCTGCAGAGAATGCATGTCTTATTGGACTCATGAAAAGTAGGCCAGGATGAAGTGGTGGGTAACTAAACTGTAGAGCTACACAATTTGGTTCTTTGATATAAGCGTCATGTGTGGAAAGCGCTGCCCCAGTTCTGTGCATTGTTACAGGTAGATGAAAATGGAGGGCTGAGATGGGAGAAGGGATTCCATAGAGAGCTTTCTGTCCAGTGAATTTCAGTCATTTCTATGTGACCAGAGCCCTCTGCTGTACATCTTGGGAACATCTTCCCAGAAAGTAACTAGCTCATTCACTGCCCTGCTGCTGTGGCATCACCAGTCACGTGCTGAGAACTACATTTGGGTGTGAGGCCCGGGGAGGCTTCATAACTGAGTCAGAACCACACAGTGGCCAGTGGTGAACCTGGGGCTCAGAGGTGGGTTTCCCTGAGCCCCGAGCCCCCTCCTCTGGAGCGTGCAATGTGCTCCTTTAGAGGCTTTGGAAGGAGTCACCTTGGGCTCTAAGAAAGGAAGATTAGGGTAGGCAGGCTTACTGGAAGCACTTTGGGATATTTGAGGCACTATTGCCTGATGATTTCCTTTTATTCTAGAAGGTGAAACAGAAGAGGATCAGGGTGACTTGGGGCAAATCTGCTGGTGGTACCTCTTGTTCTACAGCACCTGAGCAAAACCGGGAAGAGACAGCACAGAGACTCCTGATGGCCTTAGAACAGAAGAGACATCCAGAAAAATGTAAGGCAGAGAGGAAGAATTGGGGATTGGGGGCTTGGCAGACCCAGGAGGGAGGGCTCAGGAGGTTTGATCCCTGCAGGAGCTGACCCTCCCTTTTAGTGCAGTGTGGGCAGAGTGTGAGGGAAAAGTCCCAAGCTGATGAGACAGAGTAATGCTGCCATGACTGTATAGGTGCCCAAAGCAGACGGGGATGAGAGGAGATAGTTTATCACTGGGCACAGCAAATGGGATTGCACCAACATAGCCCCCTGCCCTTAGGCCCCACAGGACCGTGCCATGGGCTCAGATGGGTTGTACCCACCCACTAGGCCTCCTTGAAGCTGAGGAACTCAAGGCCAAGGGCTCAGCATATTTAGAGTAAGCAGCAAACCCTTTGGCAGGCACTAAATAAAGCAGATTCCTTTCCCCTGGCAAGCAGTTGCACAGCAATCTCACTGAGGTGTCGTCCCTGTCCAGCCGCCTGCAGGGCCAGCTGCTGGCTGTTTATTACCTAGGAGCAGCCACAGAAGTTATGACTGTCTGAAGTTCCATTCAGTGGCAGGAGGAGAACTAGCTGTGCCCTGCAGATTTAAAGGGATCGTGAAAGATAAAAATAAAGCTTTGCTCTGTGGTCACAGATTTTAGTCAGATTTTCTGTTTCTGGGACATAATATCCAGACTCACAATTTAAGGTTTAATGAGGCTCATGGTCTCAGAGGACTCAGTCCATGGTCAGCTTTGCAGTCATGGTCAGGTGGCAGAAATATGGTGGAAGGAAGATGCGGCAGTGCAGATCTGCTCAGTTTGTGGCTGCTGAGAAACAGAGATGGGAAACAGAGCCAGAGAGGAAGGCGTGAGGGACCAGACATAGACCCCAAGGTTAGCTCTGTTACTCACGCAGCACACCAGAAATGTGCTCGAACCATCTTCCGGGTGCATACCAAAGCCAGCCAAGTTGACCTTGCACCACTCTGTCTCCACACAGAGACAGCCTTATTTGTTACTGATAGGGCTCCACGTCATGGATCATCAGTCTAGAGGACTGCAATGGTTCGACTGTGACCCCCTCCCAGTCATGTCCTGGAAGCTTAATTTCTAATACAATAGTGTCAAGAGGTGAGGCCTCATGGGAGGTGTTTAGGTCAGGAGGGCTCCACCTTTATGAATGAATTAATGTGAATTACAAAAGAGTTTCAGGTTGCAAGTTTGACTCTGACTCTGTCTCTCTCTCCTTTCTTCTCCTGCTTCCTGCAGTAGAATTGCAAAGTGAGAAAGCCCTCACCAAGTGCTAGCTCTCTGTGTTAGACTTCTCAGCCAACAGAAGCATGAGAATAAGCTTCATCTCATTATGAATCATTCAGTCTCAGGTATTCTGTTATGGCAGTTCACAAAGACTCCATTCAGCTGTTGTGCCTGGGACCAGAGAGTGCTGTGCACCTCCCACCCGAAGGGCAGGGGGTCAGGTAGAGACCCAGACAGATCAAGATTGGAGGGAGAAGCAACACGGCCCTGCTACTGCCTCAGCAGTGCATCTGTGCATCCCTCTCCCACTAAACCTTGCTTTAATGTGAGAGAGGACAAGGGGACAAGGAGAAAACAATCCTGAGGAGAGGCTGAGAAGCCACAGGATTTGATTTCATTCATTCACGTGGGACCAGATGGTACTTTTCAAACGGAATGGAAATCCGGAATCTGAAATTAAGTTTCCATGGGAAATGAAAGTCAGATGTGATTTTGAAACTTCGTACTCACTACCAATATAAGGCAGATGCTCCAGTGTGATAGGTAATGCATCTCCTCTCCTTCCTCAGCCCAGGAGGAGCTGCTCTCGCACATCTTGTTGACTGCTCCCATGCTTCCTTTAAAGACCAAACTTTTATTTTGAGGTAATTGTAGATTCAAAAGCATTTGGCATTTGTAAGAAACAACACAGGGATCTCCTGGGAACCATTACCCAGTGCCCTTCAGTGGTAATATCTTGCAAATATACACAAATCACAGCAAAGATACTGATCATGATACCAGCAGTGCAGAACATTTTACCTAAAAAGAAGGCATGATGGTGATGATGACCAGGATGCAGTGGGCCTTGGGGTCAGGAAGAGACTTTAGGAACAGAAATCCACCAGATAGGACTGTGGAAATGAGATCTCTCACCACAGCTAAAGGTAGAGGCAGACGAAGCCACCCAGGGAACAGGGCAGGAAGCAACTCTTTTTTCTTTTTGAGACAAGGCTTCACTATGTAGCCCAGGCCTTGAACTTGTGAGCCTCCTGTCTCAGTCTCCCAAAAAGGTAGGATTGCAAGTATACACCTAATGCCTGGCTCAGAAGTAATTCTTTGTCTTCCTGTTCAGAGTGGGCAAAATTTCCTGGTGTCACTCTGTGCAGAGAGTATCGGGGACCATGCAGCAAGTAAAGATTGGTGGCAACTCTGAAGGGAAGTGTCTATTACACAGGAAAATGCCTGGCTACTGGCATACGGAGGTAGGAGGAGCTCATCAGGCCCAACCGAAGAAATGCAGTGTCTGCCATCTCCAAAGATATGGGCTTCCTTTATCACCACCCATTCTTTGCTGATCTGCACTGACCCACATCCACACCACTGTCAGCCTCTTTGGCTTCTGTGGACGTCCTGATTGCCTTGCAGACTGACATACCAAGTTCAGAATGATGCTAATGAAAAAGCATCACAAGCTTTATTGAATTCTGCCTCCTCAGTTTAAAGATAAATAAATGGGCCTGGAGTAGGTCACACAACTGTTAGAAACCACGTCAGGATGAGAATTCAAGTTGCTCCACTCCCTATTCCCCTGTTCATCATCCCAAATAAAATCCATACAAGGCCCTAACAAAATTTCTTACTGGTAATGACAACCAAAAAAGACCACCAATCAGAGAGGTGTGCCTAAAGGCTCCAGCCCTGCCCTTCCTAGAAATTCCTGTAGGTTTTCTAGCCATGAAGGCTTAAAAATGTCAATTGAAGACAAAAACAAAACAAAACAAAACCAGGATAACATGAACATATTTGCGAATCACTGGATATTTCTCTGTGGGATCACTTTTTATAAGAGGTTGAAAAGCTAATGGTTAAGAGCACTATTTTACCTGCTGTAGGATTTGGGCAAATTAACTTGTGCTTTGGTTACTGCCTCCATAAAATGGAGATAACAGCACCTGTTTCATAGGTTACTATTAGGGGTAAATGAAAGTTTAACATGTGTGTATTTCTTAGAAAATATGCTTGGCACAGAGTTAAACTCTTGCAGAATTATTTATTATTAATGGGTAACAAGGCATTCCATCCCCTGGCTGTACCACAATTTACTTAGCCAATGCTTTGTTATCAGACATTTGGTGCCCTTAAAGGTAGGTTGTGTGTGTGTGTGTGTGTGTGTGTGTGTGTGTGTGTGTGTGTTACCAAAGCAGGGCACATCCTCAGTATATCTATTAGAAATACACGTGCACATTCTTCCAATAACCTGTATGAGTGACAGCGGGCAGGTAGGGGCCATCTAGAGGCCAAATCAGATAAGAACTCTAAACTGTACTTGGAAAGCTATGCCTCTAACACTGAGCGGGGAGTTCCCCTATTAAATGAAGTGAAACATGCTCAATGGAGGACAATTAAAACACTTTGCCATAGTTACCAGGTGCCAACTGCACATAGGAATTTGATATCTATCTTCCAAGTGATAACTCCATTAAAGTTGGAATAGCAATACAATCACAAGATTTAGCCTTATTTAGTCATATTTTAGTAGATGGATATATATTTATATATATATAGTCTTTTTTAATATATTGTCTTATATATATATATATATATTTGTCTTTTTAGTAGATGGAAATATATATATATATATATATATATAGTCTTTTTGAGACAGGATCTCATTATGCAGTTCAGGCTGGCCTTAGGCTCACTTTGTAGCCCAGGCTGGTTTCAAACTTGCCACAATCCACCTGCCTCAGTTTCCCAAGTGCTGGGATTACAGGATTGCACCACCACACCCAGCTATCTATCTATATATATATATATATATATATATATATATATATATATATTTTTTTTTTTTTTTTTTTTTTTGGTACTAGGGATTGAACTCATGACCTTGCGCAGGCTGGCACTTAAGCCACTGAGCTAAATCCTCAACCCGATGAGTATATTTTTAAAAGATATATTTTTTGCCTTTTCTTAATTTTCAAACTTTGTCAGCTGATCATGGATACACAATTTTTGCAACCAGACATAGATTTAGTTTTTTTAAAAAACTCAATTCACTGTTGAAGTCCCTCTGCTTTTGATGGGGACTCAGCTTGTTATATTTTTTGTAATGACTTTTACTCTGGCTTTCATTCCACTTCCACTTGTTTAGGTTTCTGTACTTTGAACTTGTTTCTCTTCCATTTTTTTTTTTTTTTTGCATTTTTATGCTTTGGTCAGTGTTCATTTTACTAGGAAAAAAATACAATCAAGACAATAAATAAGTCTAGGCCCAAATGACTCTGTTAACTGCAGCTGTTATCAAAGGCTTAAACTATTTATTCTTTTACAAAAGCTCCATGTTTCAATTTCTTTTTTTTTTTTTTTTTTGTCTTTTTCCTTTTTATCGGTACCGGGGATCGAACTCACGACTGCCTGCTTGCAAGGCAGGTGCTTATGCTGCTGAGCTAAACCTCCAGCCCCCCATGTTTCAATTTCTAGAAAGACATTTTTGCTTTTCTTTTCTGTCATGTTTGATATCACATCTGAAATGACTTCTAGTTAAACAGTATTTCCCCAAGAACATTTTAATTCATATTTTCAAATTTATATATTTCCCTCAACAACTTCAAAAACCTGTTGAAAGCATTCACAGGTTTGAAGCATTCCATACTTTCATTCCTTTATTAATTCTCTAACTCCTATTAGTTAAAACCTTTATGAAGACTTTGCTACTTGTGCTGATAGGTTAGGTTTCTGCCCTCTGATTGCTGGTGTTCACTGAGTTTGGCTTGTTGATACAGGATTCTGCATGTGGGCAGTGTTGATGGCAGTCTTCTTCTTGTGAGTTTTCCGCTGATGTTTGGTGAGGGCCGACCTCTGGCTGAAGGTTTTCTTACATTCATTACACTCATAGGGTTTTTCCCCTGTGTGAATTCGCTGATGTTTGGTGAGGGCTGACTTTTCATAGAAGGTTTTCCCACACTCAGGACATTTGTAGGGTTTTTCCCCTGTATGAGTCCTCTGATGCACCACAAGGTTGGATTTCACACAGAAAGACCTCCAGCATTCGCTACATTTATAGGGTTTCTCTCCTGTGTGGGTCCTTTGATGTTGAGTAAGGTTTGATTTTACACAGAAGGTTTTCCCACATTCGCTGCATTTATATGGTTTCTCTCCTGTGTGAGTTCTCTGGTGTACTGTGAGGGCTGATTTCTGGCAGAAAGACTTCCCACATTCATTACATTCGTACGGCTTCTCTCCCGTGTGAGTTCTCTGATGTTCTGTGAGGTTGGACTTCACAAAGAAGGATTTCTCACACTCACTGCACTCATAACGCTTCTTCCCTGTGTGTGTGCTCTGGTGCTGGGTCAGATCTGTTTTCTTACAGAAGCATTTTCCACACTTGCTGCAGTCATAGGTTTTCCCTTCTTTGGGGGTGCTCTGGTTTTCACTGAAGCGTGACTTCTTACTTAAGGCCTTCTCACGTTCCTCACCCTCATCACAATTTTTCCCTGAGCTAGTGCTCTCTTGCTGACTACGTTTTGACTTCTTGGGAAAAGATTCCTCACATTTATTACTCTGACACTTTTTCTCTCTTGTGTTCATTCCCTTACTTAGAGTGAGGTGAGATTTCTTCTTTAAGGCTTTTTCCCCATTAGCATCTTTGCTAGGTCCTTCTGTTGTGAACGTTCTTTGATGCTGAGTAAGGCATGACTTTTCACGAAGAGATTTCCTCGGTCTTTTATAGACATATATCTTCTCTCCTGCATGAGTTCTCTCAGTCTCAGTGTGGTACAACTTCTTTAAGGATCTGCCATTTTTACTGTACTTACCGGGCTTTTCTCCTGAGCAAATTCTCTGATGTTGGGTAAGATTTGATTTCTTGCTCAAGGATTTCCCAAATGTATTATCTTCATAGTGCTTGTCTCTTACATGGACATTTTCATGAGCTTGCTTTGACTTCATCCATGAGGGTTTCCCATTTTTACTGGATTCCTGGGGCTTCCTTTCCCTAAGGGTTCTTGGGTAAGAAGTGAGCTTTAACTTTCTGGTGAAGGCTCGTGAATATTCATTGCCCTCTGGGGGTTTCTCTCTTGTGTGAGCTCTCTCATGTGTAACAAAGACTGTCTTTCTGGGAAATGCCCTCCCACAATTATTATAGCCAAGAAATTGTCCCAAAGATGAATTATTTTGATAGTGAGTAAAGTCTTCACTAGGATGATGGGATTTCTTCTTTTGGTCATTTTTACATGCTTTACTCCTTGTGTGAGTGTTCTCATGTTTAGTGTCAAGAGACTCACATCCTTTGGAATCATCCAATGTTTTCCTCACATGGTTTCTATTGCTAATAACTAATTCTGAAACACTCTTTAAGCTTGTTCCAAATGAGTCACATTTATAGGATCTTGTTCTTGAGGGCACTGGATCTGTGGCCAAGTTAGACATTTCTCCTAAAGTCTTACTTCTGTCCTTCATCAGTGTTCTGTTCCTGATGAATAAAACTTGTCTCAAATATTTATCTTCATTTTCTTGACTTTCTTTAATGTTACTGGCTCTCTGAGTGTCTAGAAAAATAAAATTAACCATATATTATAAATCTTAATATATCTTTGAAGGGAAATCTTAACATACGCTGAGTTGAGTCTGGGGTTTCAGGTACAATCTCCTAGAATTACAGCAGTCCTAAGCAAGTATTTCTAGTCTTTTGTGTGAGGAATATGAAAACAAAGAAAAAAACATAGTATAGTACAGGCAGGCTTTCAGAGAAAGCTGAAAATGAACATAAATAACTTTGGCTTGTTATAAACATGACCTCAAAGTAATGAAGGCACTTAAAATACAGCACAAGAATGATAAATAGAAGACAAAGAAGGTCAGGAAATGATTGGTCCAAGGATAAAAGATATCTTAAAAATGAGGTAAGGACGAGAACAATGAGCAAAACAAAAAGTACTCGAATTAGGTGGATCAGAGACTAAATAGTATTTCCCTTTCCCCAGACCTTAATTAACAGTAGGATCTTTTCTCCCCCTACCTGCTGTCAGTCTTTCTCCTCTTTTTCCATTCGGCACAGCAACATAATTTAAAGTTATAAAATCATATATTTCCTTGGACCTATCACGTTCAGTCCTATCGTTCAGACCCTGTGTCCCCACAGAGCTCTGGTGTGGGAAAATAGCACCTGATGAGAACATGACATGTCCAGGCCACGCTCGCCATAGGATTCAGTCACCTAATATTTTGACTTTTGGTACCATCATTTGATTCTAGTAGAATTAATGAATAGTAATCTGCCCTGACGACAATCCTAATTTTTATTCTTTCATCTACTGATTTGCTTTACCGGCTGGTTGTACCCTGTCTCCATGCTGCTTTTAAAATTAGATTTTATATTTAGAGCAGTTTTAAGCTTATGGTAAAATGGAATAGAAAGTACAGAGTTCCCATGCACCACTATACATACAGCTCCGCAACTATGAAGATGTTCCACAAGACTGATAGGTACATTTTCTTATAATTAAATTTATAGCAGCACAGCATCATCATGTAAAGTTTACTGTTCACTCTTAAGTTGGGTTCGCTCCTAAATTATACATTCTATGGGCTTGGATAAACATACAATGACTAGTGTACACCACTGCAGCATCATACCAAAGTTTCGTTGTCTAAAATAGCTCTTTGATCTGCTTATCATCCTCTCCTTACCCAACCCCAACCTTAGCTCTTAGTAATCACTAATTTTTTGTTATAGTTTTCTCTATCATGTAGTTGTAGCCACACAATGTTATAGCCTTTCTAGACTAGCTTTTTCACCTAGCAATACACGTTTCTGGTTTTTCTGTGTCATTTTATGGCTCGAAGGTTGTGCCATCCTAGTGCTGAACATTTCCATTGTCGGGATGTCCCACACTTATGGATCCATTCATCTACTTAAGGACATCTTGGTTGTTTCTACGTTTTGGCAGTTAGATGTGCAGGTTTTGTATGGGTATAACTTTGCAACTCCTAATTTTAATGCTATTTTTATATCTTTTTTTTATATCAGTACCGGAGATCAAACTCACCACCACCTGCTTGCAAGGCAGGTGCTTATGCCGCTGAGCTAAATCCCCAGCCCCTATATTATATTTTATTCTTGTTTCTGTCTTTCCCATGATAATGCAAGTACTAGGCAACTCTGTGTGGCCTGAGGACTTTTATCTTGGTTTGTTGTAAATAAGTTTGAGCAAGGGTGGTTATTTCCTGGTGTTGGACTCAGGACTTTGCACATGCTGAGAAGCAGTCTACCACTCAACAATGTATCTAGCCCTTTGGATAATTACTGTCATCTTGTTATATTTTATGTAATGACATCAACTGTACGTTTTAAAATGTATGACTTTTCTGTAGTTGATAAAATAAATGAAAGTCAATCCGCAGGCTGACAAAGAGAATGTGACATTAGATTTCTGTGCTTTTAGACTTTATACTACATTCTTTTTTGTACCAGGGATCGAACTCACAACCTCGAGCTTGCCAAGCAGGTGCTTGTGCTGCTGAGCTACATCCCTGGCCTTTATACTATATTCTTACACTTAAATTCGTAATACATATTCAGATAATCATCTCACAAATCTACAATAGTGTCACCGCCTATTAGAGATGGGTAGCAATTAATCCCATAAATTGCTCCTTTCCATCACAAACCTACCCCTCATGTTTTCCAGTTATTTAGTTTATATTGTGTCCTCAGCCTTTCTCAGAACCGAGACATCCTTTAGGGCACTGCCAGTGTTTTATGGTTTAAAGAAAATATCCTTACCACTTAATGCCCTATTTTTTTTTTAGTGAAATTTACAAGTAAATACTGCCTATACGATCGATTGTAACACTACTGTGCGGTGCACTGGTTTGTACATCTTTTCTCTGCATCCATAAGCAAGCCTTTCGTGGCTTTGGGCTGGTTTTTCTACTGTGAGTCTTTTTTGTTTCCTTTTTATTTTGGGATTTTCTTCAATCTCCAGTGAAAATGTTTTTCTGTGCCTTGTGGCTTCTGGACGATTTTCAGGAAAAGACAGGGCAATGTGACAGACTTTACACGTCTGTCTCTGCACTGGAATCCACTCCTTTCTTCTTAACACTGCTCAGGGGGCTTCCAGGAAACCAACCCTCAGGCTCTGTCTCATGTCCTGGATGGCCAGTCCATCTGGGTCTTCTTTGCTGGGCCCCTATGTCTTCTTGGTCTCCAAATTCATCACTTGAAGGTGCTTTCCTTGACCTATTCTCTTAGAGACTGTCTCGGGAGCTCAGTAAAATTGAAATTCTTTACCACACCTACACAGATCTTCCCCTGTAAACTCTGACCTTATCTGCTTTTTCCTCCTCATTCAACTCCCTTTGGTTGCACTGAATTCCTTGCTGTTTCTTATTAACAACCACACTGGTCTCAGAGACTTGGCACCTGCTGTTCCCTGGTCTGCAGATCCCTCCAACAGCCCATGGCCCACTCCGTCCTTTAATTCAAAATACCATCCTCAAGTTCCTGCTCGGTGTTTACCTCCTCAAGGAGACATTCCAACTTCCTTTCTTAAATACTAGTTTCCTACTAGTTTAGAAATACTAGTTTCTAATTTTAATTTTTTACAGTGCTGAGTACTACCTGTCCGACTGTGCATTTATTTGCTAATTGATCCACTGACAGGAGTAGAAATTCTGCTTCTGTGTCCCGCATGCTTAGGATTTAACTGATACATAACAGGAGCTTTCCTCATATTTGCTGAATAAAAGGATGTAAAGAAACTCCTATTTATGGAGTTTTTGACACTGGAGGAAATGGCCATTGCTGAGCAGAAAAAAAAAAAAAAACCCCAGAAAAATAAAGCTCTAGGATGGAAAAAGTAGTCATTGGATTCTATAGAAACCAAATGAATTTCTCTTTAAACTCAAACAGAAAACAAAGAACATGACAGTGACACTGGGAGGTGTGACATCTAAGGTATGTGATCATCTCTTTACTCACTTCTGAAGGGTAGAGCCTCTGAAAGAGATTTATAAAACATATTTCAAAGAGATGAAACTTTGAACTGGCTACCTGGGGCCCATTCCTCTCCATTTCTACTTGACCTCAACTCACCCCAGTGACTGTGACTTGGGAGCTCACTCTTTGGTATCCATGGTTCTTCTCCTCGCTCCAACCTGCATATCAGTTCAGGCTTTGTGACACACAGACCTGTGATAAAAATGACAAGAGTCTTGGCAAAAGCATTGAGGGTTCAGGCCCTTTGAAAGACACGAAGGGAGAGACACACAATGACACTGTCCTACAATGTCCCATCAAAGCCAGTGGCTACGTCCCTGGGTATGAGGCCCCTGGTCAACCTGGTTAATGTTTGGGTCAGTGGCTCAGTCTGAGAGAATGGGCATTTGGTGAAGGACTCTTTCATCAGGGAAATGAGAATACAATGTTCTATCGATTACCCTAAAGGAGTCTTGGAACTAAAAATCTCAAGCATAAAACGCATTACTCTCTGTAATAACCTGCTTCCCAAGATAGGAAATGCATGCTGTCAGGACTGCATAGGCAGCTGGGCTTACCCAGTGATTCCAGGTGTCTGTAGTTCTCCAGCATCATGTCCCTGTACAGGCGCCTCTGACTGGAATCCAGCAGCTGCCACTCCTTTTGGGTAAAGGTCACAGACACGTCCTCAAACAACAACGACCCCTGCAACAGTCCAATCCTGCTCAGCCTGAAGTGCTCAAGACAAAGGTCATGGGAAACACACATAGGAACTAAGTCCTACCATATTCTCTGTTAAGAGCTTACCAGTGTTACAAAGGCTATCTAATGTTATCTGCCTTCACACTATCATTTGTGAGAGAAACAGAAACCATAATGGAAATAAAAGGCCTTTATATTTACTTATAACTTAATTGATTAATTCATAAAAATTTGTTTTTTTTCTGCATGCCTAGATTTGTTTTGGCTACAGAGGACACTAAGGCAATTAAGACATTGGTCCTATTTTTAGGGATCTTATAGCTTGATAAGAATCCTTTCTATATACTGTACATATGCAACTGTGAATTAAGGGAATCATGAAAAAATATGTGGTCAAGACAGTGTGAAGGGGGATGAACTAGTCAGCTTTCTTGTCACTGAGACACAATAACTGACACAATTTAAAGAAGGAAATGATTAATTTGGCTCATGGTTCAGGGGTTCAATCCTCAGTCAACTGGTTTCAAGGCACAAACATCATGGTGGAAAAGCATGGCAGAAGAAATCTGTCTGAACATGGCAGCCAGGAAACAAAGAGAAGGGAGGAGCCAGGGGCACTAGCACACCCTTCCGGGTCACATCCCCAGTGACCCACCTCCAACCAGACCCCACCCCTGACAGTACATTCAGCCGTGAACTCATGACTAGATAAAGCCACCACCGAGGAAAGAGCCCCCACGAGCCATCCACTTTCCAAAAGCTCTGAACATTGGAGGGTATTTTAATGTAAGTCATAAGAGGAAGGAAAGCAAATTTCCCTTTTTTTCAGGTCATATTTGATCAAGAGTTAAAGATTTGATTATGTGTGTACCGTGAGCTTGGTATGGCCATGGGACAACAGCATAAACAGATGCATGGACAAGATTAAAATAATACTTTGCATTAAAGGAGTTACAGTGTGGTGTGAGAGAAGAGGGAGGTTAGGGATTGGATGAAATAAAGAACAGTGAAGCGGTCACAGGGTGACATCTAGACCTTTCTCCTGTAGACCAATGACTTCCAAAGTATTTGGTGGTCCATTAGTAAAACTTCCTTAGCATCTTTCTTTATATTTATAAATTATATATGTGTACAACTTTCAAGTCTCTCACCAAAATTATAGCTAAGCAACTTTCTTAAAAAGGTTTTGAATTAAAGAAAATACATGTGATGGCTGTTCTAACACCGTGTACCCATTGATTGCCCTACGAACTCCCCTAGGAAGCACATCCCTTCTTAGGAGGTCTCGTCTGTAGACAAGGGGGACGGCTAAATAATAAGACTAGACTTATATGTTGAAAGTCATGTGCTAGAAGCAGTTTGGAAAATGTTTTAAAGAACTGATTCTTAACCAGAATCATCCAGGGTGTCTGGCAATGTTTGGAGGCATTTTTAGCTGTCACAACTGAGGGAGCAAAATTGCTACGGGCATCTAATGGGTAGAGGCCAGAGATGCTGCTAAACATCCTGCACTGAATAGGTCATCGCTGCAATGATTACCTGGGCCAACATGTCAATGGTCAAGGCTGGGAAACTGATTTAAGAAGAAGTTAGGATGGTAACAGACTGGTGTGAGGGATGACCGGCTCCTCCGTGTAGTAACACAGGGAAGTGAACTAGAACTAACTCTGCCAGCAGTTGATTACCCAGTGAAGGAAAACGGAGCGTTACTCTCAGGTCACCCACAAGAGCAGCAGTGGGTTTCATACTGGTGCCACATTCTGTATGAGATGGACAAAACAGATAGAAGAATGAATGGAGCAGGGAAGGAGAGAGAGAGAGAGAGAGAGAGAGAGAGAGAGAGAGAGAGAGAGAGAGGAAGGGAGAGACAGAGAGAGGGAGGCTCCTGTCATGTTATACTTAATGCATCCATGAAACAAGTGGAGATGTCCAGGTAACTAAGCACAGGCAATCCGTGCAGTGCTCCACAGCCCTATCCATGCTCAGAAGAACCCCAGAAAGAAGACAACAACAAGGCAAATGGCGATCATGGTGAACAGACCACAAGAACTGCTGTGTGGGGGCACACAGGTAAAGCATCTGCAATTTCAAACAAAACCTATGCATAAGCCTAAGCCTGAGCATTCCTGAAACTCTGGGACGAACGCTGCTACAGTAGCTGATGGGGAGCTGGAGCAGGTCCTTCCAGTTCACCAACGAACATCTGGAATGAGGTCATAAAATCAGCCACTGAAAACCAAGAGCAACTGCTCCTCCAGATGAGTTGGGGCTGCCAGCTTTGATGATCACAGTAAAAACAAGCTCCCACTTTCACTTGCACTTCAGACAAACAGCAAATAAGTTACTAGTACAACCGTGTCTCGTACTTCCTTGTATGTGCCTGAGTCTTATCTGGCAACCCTATAATTTTACTACCGGTGGCTATAATTTTTCTAGTCTATCTTTCAACTTGGGATGGCAAAAATAACTAGAAAATGTCTATTCAAATTTAAATGATTATTGTTCAAGTGGCTAGAAGATGTGATGGTTAACATAGGGTAATGATATTATTTATGATTTATTACATAGAGAGTAAGGTATGTTATATAAAGAGAAAACAGTGAAGGAAGGACAATCATAAATGTTTTCATGAAACCTGAGATGTAGGAGGAATCCTGTCTAAGTGACACAACAGATGAAAAAATCCCGGATATTAATAGAAAAATTTGTTATGCATATTGTTAGTGTGTCTGGGGCAACAGACAATAGGATAAAAATAAAAGGTAGACTTTCAAACTCACTGGAAGAAAGAAAAAGAAAGTCAAATAACAATGCTGGGGAGAAGTGAGGACATTAACAAATAAAGAAAGCCAGCTGACAAGGCCGCGTGGCCAGCAAAACCCCGTTCCTCTTACATTTCCCTGAAAACCTGGGGAAAGGTAAGCAACTCACCTGGGATATGTCCATTCTCTTCTGCTCCTGGGAACGGGTAGAGAGCTGTGAAGACAGGAATGAGGGGAGGGGAGGAGTGGAGAAATAATGAGAAACACGGGCCGGGTGGGAGATCCTCACCGAGCTGGCAGGACCCGCTGACATATGACCACGTGCAGGAGACTGTCACTCAGACCCTCAGCGGGGCCAGGTGGGCATGTGCAAGGGGACTCTTGGGACCTTTGTGTAACCGCCGGGCTCCTGGGAAGCAACCATTTCATTGGGGAAAGTGAATTGTAGTTTCTCACAACTTAAAACCTTTGATTCGATGGCAGGTGAATACTGTGTAAACAGCATGAAGTCCAACCAAGGAGATCTGGCTACAGAGTCCTTCAGGTATTAAACATGCTACGTACTGCACTTTAACATCTGGGATTTACTTTATAATAACCTTGTAAAGGAAGGTAGAAAGAGAGACAGCATGGGAGGGTGAGTGGATGTAGCAGGATGCGTGGGGTGACGGCCTGTATCCTGAGGCCATGACAAGGATTAATTACGATATTTCCCAAGGAGTTATTCCAGTATAACTGGAATTATAAGGTGAAGGTGTAAAATCTGACAACAGTAAAGACATGCTCATTTACTTTTTCACATTTTTAAAAACTTCTTGAGGTTAAAGAATGTAAGGGAACCACTGACGACAACCACTAAAAGTGTGCTTTCAATGGAGCCTTTCCTTTCTTTTATTTTTTTACAGGGTTTTGTCCTGTGATTTTTTTGTTCTCTAAAGGATTTGTTGTTCCTAAAAGAGTTACCTGAGACATGGTGGACAAGGCCAAGAGTCATGGGGCTCAGTGACCTTTAGTTTGGCCCCAAATGGGTAGTGCAGACCTAGATTACACTGTGAGACGCACACAGTACTTGCGTAGTGCAAGTATGGAGCAGGGACTGTTCTAAGTACTTTACATGTATCACTTCACTTAATCCTTACCATAAAGCGAAGGTACTACTGCTGTCTCAATTTATAGATGAAGAAATAGAGACGAAGAACGGCGAAGCCATGGCTGGGCTTTGAACTTGGGCAGTTTGATTCTAGAAGCCATGCGTTGCAGTGATTTGCTGATTACTCTCTTAGGCACAATATTTTCACCTTTCAAGTGAGGTAGAATTACAAATCCCTGAAAACAAGTGTGTAGCAGAAGTGCAGACTGGGTGAAGTCATGGTTAGAGGGTTCCAAAGAACCTGAGATGAAGAACCAGCGACCTGAGGTGTAGGAGGAGCTTTTGGGAGGCGACAGCATTCTTCCTCACCATCCCCTTGTGGGGTGTTCTCTTCCCAAGCAGCCTCTTTTTTGCTCACTACCCTCTTCTTGCTCACCTCCTGCCTTTGGAAGGTGGCCCCACCCTTGCTGACTGCCAGTACTGGGCACCCCTCTGACAGGTGATGCTACTAAGGGTGTGAGGGTCAGGAAGGGCTTCAGAGTGTGCAAATATAGTCTGAGTTGTTTTCTTGGACCCCAGTCCTGAAGCTAAGGTTCAAGGTGGAGTAGGGATTCCCCCTGGGTGGGACTCTTGCATGCGGGTCCCCTGTTCTTTTCTTATGAAAGTTTAGTGATCCAAGGACATTTGAACGTGACTGGAAGAAATAGATTCAAATAACTGAAAGCTTCAGCTGGTTCCTGTCTCTCCTATAATCACCATCCTCTATTAATGGTGGTTCTCACAGTGAGGTCTCCAGACCAGCAGCATCAAGATCACTCAGGAACTAGGTGGAAAAGTGCATTTTTGGGTCCTCCCCAGATTTACTGAATCAGGATTTGGGTGAGGGCTCTACTGTTTTTGCGATTTTGGGTTTGGGGCCAGGTGTGTCAGTGCATGCCTGTAATCCCAACACTTGGGAGGCTGAGGCAGGAGGATCACTGTGAGTTCAAGAAAAGCCTGGACTACACAGTGAGTTCAAGGCGGGTCTGAACTACATAATGAGATCCTGTCTTATCAAAGGAGGGCGGAGGTTGGTAACATTGAATTCAGGGAGTCTTTACAGCCAAACAGAGAGACAGACAGTTTGGTATTAAAGAACAGAATGGTGAGAAAAGTGGGTAACCTTTCCAAGTGCAGAGGGAAAGTGGGACCCTCTGTCCAGTGCTTTACAGATGCTTCCCATGCTGAGTTCAGAATAAGCCTGAGGCAGGACTTAGCAATAACTTCTTTTAACAGATGAGGAAACTGAGGCTTAGGGGTTTAGAGGTAGAATTTGAAATCAGCTCTTTGTATTACAGACGCCCCCCCCCCCCGCCCCCAGCCTAGAGACAAACAATACAGCTCAGAAGAAAACGTTCTCGGCGCTCCCAACCCCTCTCCTCTGCCCCTTCCCGGCTCCCCACTCCCTGCCCCTGTACATTCTTTGCTCTGGGGAAGGGCTGCTGGGGCACACGTCAATGTGAGGAGCTTCTGCAAACTCGTTAGACATTTGAATGCCTTTTCCCAAAGCACTTTATTCCTATCTAGAAACCCCATTTATCCCTAGAGAAACAAGGCTGTGTAGATCCGCAGCGAACCTTGTCTCTCACTAGCAGGGCAAAGGGAGAGCAGATTCGGGAACAAGTGTTACAGGGGCTCCATCCCTTGGGATACGTTCAAGTTTTTGCTTCTACAAGCGGTGGATACAAAACGGCCCCAAACCCGGCCAAGCAATCCCCACCCTCAAGACCAAGCTCTCACCTGTAATGCACACCACACCCTTCCTCCAGGCCGGGTCACTGGGCGACTCTTAGAACCGAAGGCAATGGGATTATCAGTCGCTCGAGGCTGGAGACAACAGGAGCAGCCGAACAATGAGGAGGAACTGCACATGCGCAGAAGGAGCTAAGAGGGACCAGTTCCCGGCCCTCTCCTAGGATAATCCATCGGATTCCAGCCTCGGATTTCCGCGAGACTCTGGGCTCCTGGCCTCGGGGGATGTCTGAGGGCTTCTTATTGGCAAGTTCGGTTATTTATGTTCTGAAATCAGCCCTGTTTTTGTTTGTAATTTCTTTGTCTGGTTCCTTTTAGCCCACTCCTTAGGAATTTGAACTCCGTTCTACCTGTGACCGGGGTCCCTTTAGAGGCAAAGTGTAAGAAAGGGAGAAAAGAAAGATGTAGTAGACTGCTCACATGAAAACAAATAAAGCTGGGAGTGGTGTGCACTGGGAAGCTGAGGGGGAGGGCTGCAAGTTTGAGCCCAACCTGGGCAACTTAGCAAACCCCTGTCTCGAAATTTAAAAATGAGATGACAAAGTAGCTCGGTCCAAAGGCCCTGGGTTCAAGCACCACTACTGAAGAAAGCAAGCAAGCCAGCCATGTATGATAGTAAAAGATTAATACAACGACCAGCAACTTTTCTTCTTCAAATGCAAATAGTTACCTCCACACAAAGGTGGATTTCCAAAGTAATATACTAAAACTATAGCTAGAACAAAAAGTATACATAAATCATAAAGGAAGGAGATCATGATTGCCTCTCCTGATGTCCTATGGTCATTGTTAGATGCTACTTTCATTGAAATGGGCCCCTAAAAGCTTAATATGTTAAAAAAGAATAAACCAGGCATGAGGGCTCACGCTGTCATTCCATTACTCAGGAGGCTGAGGCAGGAGGATTGTTGAAAGTTCAAGGCCAGTCTGTTCTACAAAGTGAGCCCAAGATCAGCCTGAACTGTAGAGTGAGAGCCTGTCTCAAAAAAAAAAATCTTAATGTGTTATTTTGGTCTTTCCAGTGAACACATGATTAATAGTTTTCTTATCTGTTTTACCCTGACAAATTTCAAATTTACAGAAGAGTTGCAAGATTGACTCACTCTGACTGAACACCTGTAAACTACTTGCATTCATCAGTTGTGACTGTTGTGCCATGTGTACTATCTCATCTCATCCTTTTCCTCCCTTTGAGGACAAGCTGCAGACGTGAACTGAACTCCTGACACTTTATCATACATGTCCTAAGAACATGGGCAGTGTTTGTCTTGTTTTGAGATGGGGTCTCACTGAATTTCCCAGGCTTGCCTTGAACATCTGGGACTACAAGCATGCTGCTTTTTAAATTCTTTTTTTTAATAACCTCCACACAATTATCAAATCCAAGAAATTGAACTCTGATATATTATTATTGTGTAACACTGGATGTATTTGTTAGGGTTCTTTGGAGCAATAGAATCAACAGGAAATACATGTGTAATTATAGAGACTGCTGGATAGACTTACAGGATCAGAAATGGGAGAATCCACCCTCTGACTTCTGAAGAAGTCAGAGAATCCAGTAGCTGCTCAGCACAAGAACTGGGAAGCCACAGAACAAGAGAGATCAAGGATGCAGTGCCAGTCCAAGGCCAAAGGCCTGGATGCTCACTGAAGAGTTCCTGGCACAAATCTGTATTTGAAGGCTAAAGAAACCAATGTCCAAAGTCAATGGCAGCAAATACAGCTGCTCAAGCAGACTGGAGCTCTTCAAAACTGACGAACTTTCTTCTTTCCCTTTTTAATTCCATGCTTATTCGTTGGCAACACCCACAACCCATGTGGGTCTTTCACCTCAGTTTATCAGCCTGTATGCCAGTCTACACTAGACCTCTACTGATCTGCTAGGTGTTTCTCACTCTAGCCACACTGAGACTGCACAATTAAAGGTCACACTGGGCTATGTTCAAATTTCACCCATTGTCCCAATAATATTCTTTATAACATATTTTTCTGATTCGGGGTCTCTTGTAACATCCAATTGACTTATCATTTAGACTCCTTTAGTCTACTTATCTTATCAATCTTTTTCTTTATTTGATGACATTGAAGAAGGCCCCAGTTGCTTTGAAGAATGTGCCTTCATTTGATCTGATTGTTCTCTCATACTTTGACTCAACTGAAAAATTTCTTGGTGTGATGCTGCGTAAGAGATGCCATATTCTCAATAAATCATATCTGATTAGTTTCACACACATGACGTCAGTTTGTTCCACTTTTGGGAAATATTAACTTTGATGATGAACAGATCAGTATACTTTTATGTCAGTAGTTTATTCAGTCAATGATAATAAGATAACTTATTAGTCACGAGTTCCATCCAGAGTATCTATTCAGTATCTATGATTAAGTTCACAAGAATTGGGCCAAATCTCACAGCACAAACTATAATAGTCTACTGTGTGCCATCAAAGCTACAAACAGGTAGACACTCTTTTCTAGATGAGAAGGATCAATATTTTTAAACAAAAATTTCAACTCAAATCACAATAAGTTGAATGATGTGGGTTTTTTTTAAACAGAATATTATCTAAATTTCATCCAGAAGAACAAAAACCCTAATACAGTGACTAGCACATTTTAATTGAAAAATTAATAGTATTTTCTATTGGACATAAAGCTTGCGTATATTCTTTAGATGAACAGGTACATACCCAAGAGTTCATAAGAATTTAGAGTATGATAAGGTGAAATTTCCCAGTAAAAGATGGTCAAAGCAAGAGAAGAAGATAGTCCAAAAATTATGTTAGGTAACTAAAACTGTGTATCTCCAGTAATACACATCCTCACACACAAATTTCATATAGACTCAATTTAACATTTTACCAACAAACCATCAAGTATATAGAAAAAAATTAAAGAATTTTCTATTTAATCTCTGGTAGGGATCAAAGGTGGCAGTCACAAAAGAAATGAATGCTAAATTTTATTCTAGAATAAAATATTTTATTCTAGAAACGTTTAAAACCTTACTCTCAGAAAAAATCAAGTAAAAACACACTTGGAAAACACATTTGTTAAGTATATGAAAGCAGTGGTTTATTGGCTTCATTTAATTATCTCTTACACATTTATATGGCCCATAAAAATGATCTATGAAAAGCAAGCAAGAAAAGGGGAAATGCAAATGAGGAATAAATACGTGAAAATAGTCCATTCACTACAAATAAAAGATGTGGTGTTTAAATACACATTTTGGCCTTCATAGTAAGCAAAGATCAAAATGAAAAATGACACCCAGCATGGCATAAGTTTGGAGAAATGTTCATTTTCATAAATTCCTTTTTGGAACATATTTTGTAAAACAATTTGGAGGTCACGCTACACCAAGATTTAAAAGAACCATGCACTTCATCTAATGTAGTGTTATGGTTTGTATGTAGATGTCCCCCCAAAGCCTTGTGCTGTCATGGGGGGCTTTTAGGAGGTGGGTGGATCTCGGGTGTGTGACACTTGGAGTAAGGACGTGATGCAGGGGTTAAGGGTGCCCACCCTGGGTGTGAGTGCTGCCCACACTGGGGGTGGGTACCCCGGAAGGAATACAAGGGACAGAAAGACGGCTGCTGCAGTGTTTGCTTGTAGCTGCTTGTCTTTTGATGCCTCCTGCCCACTCTGCAATACCCCCTGGCCATGCCACCCTGTGTTGGGGCCAGCTGATTGAAACCTCTACAGACTGTGAGGCCAAATCAACCTCTAATCCTTTAAGAGTGGGGTATTTTGTCTCAGTAATGAGAAAAGTAAATAAGACATGTAATTCTATTTCTAGTAATGTGATCTAAAGAAATAGGTCATATTACTATAGAAATAGACCCAAATACTACAGACAAGCAAGTTAGATAGAAGGTAGCTGGCAGCAAGGGAGTCACTGGGCCCGAGACAGAGTCAGGCTTGGTCAGAGAAGCAGGAGCCTAAGGTCAAGCGTTAGCAAGGACAAAGAGGACAGTTAAATCCAAGAATGTGGCAAGTGAGGTAACAGGCAGGGCCATGGGTGGCCACTACAACAACTTCTGCTCCTGCCTTTCTGGAAAATGTGTTTTCCTTCTCATTTTTTAATAAACTACTTAGGTAGGACAGAAGCCAAGACACACCTGTAGCCGTAAGCTTGCTATGTGCCTCTACTCTCCATAGGTCTATTTCTAGTTTAAGCCCAATGGGTTAACCTTATTTGACTTGGAGTGGTTTGAAAACTCTTTGACAAAGGGAGCCTGTAGTAACCTATTTTGGGGTCCCCTCCCGACTAGTGGAAGCCATCTGTCTCTTAGTAATAGACATTTCTCCTGTCTTGCTCCTCTGTCTTTGATTTCATTCTTTAAGTTAGTGAGACCCAGACCCAGACTATGCTGTTACGCGAAGATAAAGGTGTGGGCCATTGCAAGATATCAAGCTCCATAAGGATAGTGCTGAGTGAGTGAGGGATGGACAGGCACTGGGGGACTCTGCCTCGCGGAGGGAAATACAAGTAAACATGGGCAACGAAGATTCTAGGAGCAAAATGTCATCATGTGCATGTTTTGTGCAAGCTTGCTAGGAGGAGTACAAGAAGAAGAAGCATCAAGATACTTCCATCAACTTCTCAGAGCTAAGAAGTGCTCAGAGGGGTGGAAGACCATATCTGCTAAATAGGAGGGAAAATTTGAAGACCTGGTAAAGATGGACATGTCCCATTGTGAAAGAGAAGTGAAAATATATCCCTCCTAAAGGGGAAACAAAAAATACATTCAAAAATCCCAGTGTATTCCAGAGGCCTCCTCCAGCCTTCTCACTCTGTTCTGAGGTAGTCCAAAAATCAAAAGAGATCATCCTGGCGTGTTCATTGGTGATCCTGTACAGAAACTCGGAAATACGTGGAATAATACTGCTCCAGATGACAAGCAGCCGAAAAGAAAGCTACGAAGCTGAAGGAAAAATACAAAACAGACATCGCTGCCTACTGAACTGAAGGGAACCCTAATGCAGCAAAAAAGGGAGTCATTAAGGTTGATAAAAGCAAGAAAAAGAATGGAGAGGGGAAAGAGGAAGAGGAAGAGGAGGAGAAGGAACGTTGAAGTTAATGATGAATCAACTGGTTCCGGTGCAGCTTTTTTCATAATAGGATTTAACCCTCCTATTCACAACTCATTCTTTTTTAAAACAAAAATAAATGGAAACGTGAGGTTGTGTAAGATTTATCTTTAAACCAGTGTCTTTTTGTATCACTAACACACTACCGAATGTGTCTTTAGATAGCTCCATCCTGGTGATATTTCAGTAGTCACTAACCTTGCCTGGGATGGTACAGGGGCTGTAAATTGCCGTGGAGATTTAGAGCAGGTTCTTGTTGGTGCAGAGTACAAGTTAGTTGTATCTGGGGCTAGTTTTTTCATCTTCAGTTGTCTTGATGCCACTTATATGAAGCAATTGTTGATCTGTTAACTGTTTCTATCATGTGGCCTCTGCCTTCATTCTGTAATTGCAAAAAAATTACAGTTGTCTTGTTGAATGTTCTAAGCAAATATAATTTTATCAATGTTGCTGTCTTTTTCAGAGATCTGAAATTTTTCTTCTTGAGGGGAAGCTAGTCTTTTGATTTTCTCCATTTTGGATCAAACCAATTACTAGTGTTTATCTTTTCATATAATCAGGGGTTACAAAGCTTTTGTTGATATACTCTGCATATCATAATGGGGGATAATTAAAGTTAAATTGAGAACATTTTCATCAATAAAACATATTTCAAGATCTTGATCAATTGATGGAAAATTTCACATAGCCCACTTACACTTACAAGAAGAGCAACCCATTCTTTTCACAGCATGGGATTATTAGGATCAAGCAATCTGAAAGTCTGTCCTTGAAGTACTAACAGAAAGATATGCTTAATCTTTACACGGGGACTCTATTTTTAAACTCTCATTACCATGTAATGGCAGTCATATTCTGCGGTTCCTACATTAAAGGGGAACTGGAAATGTATTCCCAAAAGCATGACCGTACAATGTGAGACTGTCATACTAAACTTTTTTGTTGATATTAGTCACAGTGAAGGCCATGAAAATGCTGGCTGTAACTGGCTTCACACATTTATCTCCTCAGGAACCTTGATTCCAGCAAAAGCATTTTTAACTAACTGGGTCCTTTAACATTATGATGCCACAGATTATAAAATAGGGTAGATTGTCTATAATGTGGCCTGGCCCTTCATAAATTGAATAGACACACAAAAAGAATATGAACTTCATATATTGGTATAAATTAGCCAGTTTATGTCTTTACAAAACCCAAACTCATTAGAATCATGTTCATCTGCTCAGCAGTTTAGGGAACAATTTGGGAATTGTGTGGTTTTTGAAATTACTGTTCTCTTACAGTGCCAGTGTTTTAAAATAGCATTCTTGTAATTTTACATGCTTTTGTGATGGAGTACTCTTTTGTTATATAATTTTGAGTTGAATTGTTTCAGTTTGCTTTCATTTATGTCACTTCAGGTGGAATACAGAATATCTGAGTCCTGGGTGATACAAATAAACTAATAATTAATAATTAATCTAATAAACTATTAATTAATACTAATAAACTAACAATGATAAACTAATAATTAATAATTAATACTAATAAACTAATAGTTACAGAGGTTTAAAAAAGATGCATGTATGGGTGCTTTTCTCAGTTTATGTTAAATTCAATATATTATAAAAGCTCTAAATGTCAAAAAAGAGATAAAATAACTTTTAGGGATGCGTAAGTAGACTATTAGATAACGACGAGATTATGATGCAGAGATACACTTTGTCATCAGTAAAATTTAAAATACAAGGCTATTTTAAGATAAAATATTGTTTACACAGGAAGGTATTGATTATCTTTTTGTAAAAATCGTATATATCTCCTAAGGGTTTAAAAACAAAGGCAAGTGCGAAATACAGGAACAAAATCAAGTAAAAACATTAAAAAGCCACTTCATCCTCACACATAACAACAGAGAATTCTATGCAAGGATTTTGTTTAAAAAAGGCCTCAAAAAATTGAAAGCATGCATCATTTGTTGCTAATCACCCTGATGGGACAGACAGACTGGGAATTCTGTATTCTCGGGGAGCGTACATTTGCATTTTGTATGGATACTATCCATTCTCGTGCTAGCTTCTTAATTTTCTCAGTGTTAGCACTGATGCTGTACTGAGTGTTCACTGAATTAACTGCACATTGCATTATGGTGTTTAAGTGCCGTTCTGATATATTATGGCACCACATTTCCACTTCAATATCACAAGTCTTCATGAATTTTTTTAAACCCTTTAAGAGCACTATCATTAATGAGCACTGTATTTGGGTAAGACTGGTACACTAATTAAGATTTTAAATTTCAAGAAAAATGAATATTATAACTAACTGCTCACATTAAAAAATCACTCAAAGCTTCTAAAGTGTGAGTAACAGCGTATGCACCCTCAGGACACAAACACTCATGGATTTGATGGTGAGATGGGCAGGTTTTAGGTAATATGCTGTGCGACACAGCCAAATGTCATCAACATTCACAAAGTTGACAATGAGTACTCTCTGCTGCTTATGCTATAAATTATGTGTGGACTTTTTTGGTGTGTGTGTGGATTTGTTTGTTTGTTTGCTTGTTTGAGACAGAGTCTCACTATGCAGTTCAGGCTGGCCTCAAACTCACTCCATAGTCCAGGCTGGCTTTAAACTTGCAATGATCCTCCTGCCTCAGCCTTCTGCGTGCTGGGATTACAGGCATTGCAGCACCACACCTGGTCTAAATTATGTGGTTGTTTACAATACAATTTCTGGAAACCTTGAAAGAGTTGTGCTATACTGAAATTTGTGTGCAATAGGAAATAATATTATGAATATTATCATTCTTTAGAATTCTTTTTGTGATGCTAAAAGATGAGGGCCTTATAGCACCTTATACATGCTAAGCAAGCACTTTAGCACTGAGCTGTACTCCTAGCCTCTTGGGAACTGGCATAATTAAAGTTCTGTAATCCAAGTGGCACTATATTAGGTTTTTGCTTTTGTTTTGAGACAGCCTCACTATGTAATTCAGACTGGCCTTGAACCATTAGTGAGCCTCCTGCCTTGGCCTCACTTACATGCCAAGCTGTACCTCAGAAGGCCGTCCACCTAATTTCATTCCAGGTCTTCCTGATCAACCTCTGTCACTGGAGGACCAAAACCTGACTCTCTCTTTGTCCCAGTATCTGCTGTATTAACAGTACCCACTTTATCTCCAAAGACTAGGTGCCTGTAGCACCCCCAGGATCCTATTATTTTATGGATCCATTTCCCAGGGCCCTCTGGTGACAATTACAGAATCAGTCTTGTTAAAAAAAGAAAAGAAGCACACTCAAAGGGAACAGAATGAAGAGTATCAAAGTGTGAAATGTTTTGGGAAACCAACACAGGAGCTGCCATCCCTATTCCTGGAGGAAAAGTGGAGTGTGGTCTTTGTAATGTGTCACCGGAGCTCCCCCCCGCCCCGCCCCAAATTCCCTTCGCTCTGTATTTCCCATCACAGAGGACATTTCTGGGTGTGGTCTGGATGGTAGGGGTGGAGAAGCAGTGGCGTTGCATGTGTGCTCAGCAGGTGTTTGCAGCTGATCATGCTGTGTCTGACCTGCTGGCTCTCCCGGTGGTGTGGGCCAGCTGCTCTCCCTTTCCAGGAATCTGCCATTAATTCTACCAGTTCCTGAGTTAAGTGTGTGTGCAGGGACATGATAAATGGCATCAAAGTCTCCTACTGTAGGACACTCATATCATTTAGGTTGAAGGTGGTAAAAACCGACACAGATCCATCTCCTTTGTGAGCTTGTCTTGTTTTGTTCTCTCCCACCGGACACCCACCTTTCTTTCCACCGGTGGCCTGGAGATTTCAAGTTCTAGCATCAGACATGGGGTGACCATGTGACAACTGCTCCACAATCACTGTAACAAATCTATTGATCCGAAGATCACATAGCTTGCTCTGCTTCTGACCAAACCCTGAGTAACACAGGAAAGAAATGCCTCCTGAGCCCTGAGGAGAGCCACTGGTCAGGACTCCAACAAGTAACCTGATGTCAATTGACCCTGGTTCACGCAGTTCATAGAGAGGTCTGCTCCACTTAGGTAGAGAGGGCTGGAGGGTGGTTTGGGGAAAACAGACAGTATTCAGAAGCATCAGGATTCTGAAAAATGACTCATTCTAGATCTGATGGAGCAAGTTAGTTATGTCAGGATACTCAATGAAAGAAAAAGTTAGCCAGGGATTTTCTAACCAGCCACACTGATCTTCAAAAACAGAGTCCATAGACAAACAGTATGACCATCCAATAATCCATGGGAAGCTGTCTGTATCTATCTTATATTAGAGATTGAGCTACCACTTTAAATTCAATTCTAGGTGTGATCATTATGTATATCTAACATTATGTATAAGAAAGCAATAACAACTAATTTTTTTAAAAATTGAGAAGAGGAAAAGTTAAAATTCACAAACACCCAAAAAGGTGATTTTTATCATAAAAATTAGATTCCAGATAGTCAGGGAGAGAAGAGACGAGACAAAAAGAAAAGAGAAGAGGTTACCAACCAATTTCACTATAGACTGATAGTAAGGAACCAGTAGACAGTGTCCTCCTACCCCTCCCTACAAATAACAGAGAGCATTATATAAAGCCATTAGTATAATGGTGACCAACAACATGAAAACACAAACTTTCCCAAATATCAAAAGACATACTCCCCACAATGCCATGCAGGCAAATAGGTATATTATGAAGCAATATGGCAGCACCAAAACTAAATATCAGTCCCATCAATAAATCTATAAAACCTCTGAGGTCTCCTGCTAGCAGCCATGTGAGACAGCCATTGTGAAAGTGAAACCTTTAGACTTAGTGAGGTCTTTAACTGCCTGAAACCTCGCAAAGACCCTGAACTACCTACCTAAGTTACCCCCAGGTTTCTACCCCCCTGAAGCTGTGAAAAGAAATGTTTCTTGCTGTTTTAAGCTGTAAGTTTCAGGATAATTTATTGTATGTCAGTAGACAAGAAATATATTCCTTTAACATGGGTTGAATTATCTCACTCCTAAGTTTATGTTGAAGTCTTACTGACTCCCCACACCTCAAACTGTGTCCTTGGGGATGATACTTTAGCAGGGTGTATCTCTAACCCAATGTGTCTTTCTAAGAACTGAGACGTAGACATTCATGAACTGAGGCTGGGGTTACACTGCCGTAAGCCATGGACCTTGCAGCAGCTAAGAGGCCTGGGGCTGGTCACCAGTTAGCACCCTCAGAGGAGAACCCAGCCTTCCAGCACCTAGACCTGAGCAGACTGCACACTGTACGACAACAGGTTTCTGTCCCAGATCGCAGCTTATGGTAGTGAGTTATGGCAGCCCCAGGAACCAACAGACACTGCAGGCCACATCTCCTGCATCCCTTTGGATTCCTTTATTAATTGCTTCTGACTTTTGTCCTGGCTTGAAACCTGATTTGGATGGGCCCCATGGTTTTTGTCCTGCTTGGAGTTTATCAGACTTCTTGTGGATTACATTTTTCATCAGACTTGAAAAAGAATTTCCCAACACAAAGCTTTTCAAACTATATGATATTAAATCAAACCAATAAAGAATTGATGGGTAGAATTGTGGTTTGTCATATATCCCAAATCAAATGACTAAGCAGGTATCACTACACAACTAGCTAGTATATGTCTTCAGCATGCAATAATGTGTAAAAAATGCAGAGCAAATCACAAGTTTCATCTACAATAAACACTAGGTTTTACAAGGTCAAGTAAAATATTAAAATTAAGGTACAGTATAGGCAACTACACTGAAGATGACAAGATACACATTCTGGTTTGATAACTGCCTGCTTTTGAACTTTTATACTATATACAAAGCTGTGTTTTTATTAATACTGTTATGTACTGATATATTCAATTATGCTACGTCTGATGATATAGCCAGTTCTATTGGACATAACAAGAGACAACACAGGAACCATGGTAGAACTTCTTGTACAACAGTCTTATATGTCTTTTTTATTTCATGTATTTATAGGAATATGTTTTGTTTTGTCTTGTTTTGTTTCTCCCTCTAATATAGAAAGGATAGAAACATATGTTAAGACTCATGCATGTATAGAATCTATAAACAGTTTATGAGAACTGATCTTATGACACATGATGAAATGAACAAATACTTTGAAGAAAAAGAGACACTTAAGTACTCAGTGCTGATCCTGGAGTGTCGTAATGTGACACCCAGAAATAGTATTATTCTTTGCTCAGAGTGATATTAGCCTGCTTGGGTTTGTTCAATCTCAACATAATTGAAGATATGGATAACTGCATGTATGTTTAAGTGTATAGGATTGACAACCATATTTCTAAGTTTTTGTTGGATAGTTGAACAGAACTGGTTGCAGTCTCACTGTTTGAATCCCCACTTTATATGCTCCACTTTAGTATCTTGAATAACTATCTGTAAGAGGACAATCTGTAATCATCAACTAGTGATTTCTTACTGTTTATTTTTTTCTTTGAAAGTATGTATTATTTCTACCTGTTTTCTGTTTTGTTTAGTCTTTCTTGAAACAAAAATTTTTTAAAAAGACACTACAGTATCCAGTGCTGATCCTGGACTGTCATGATGCGAAATCCAGCAATACTATTATTCTTTGTTCAGAAATGACTTTAGTACGATGTGAAGTCTAGCAACACTATCATTCACTGTTCAGAGTGATTTTAGTCTAGTCTCTTATGTTCAATTTCAGCTTAAGTAAAGATAAAGACAGCTACTATCAAGACACTGAGAAATATTATGGTAGACATTATTGACTTCCCCAAGATCAGGTCTTGAAGACCTAAAAAGCCTACATCATTCTGTAATGATCTCATTAGTTCTATAATGTTCAGTATATATTCAGTGTGTGTGAAGATGGGGACAACTATTTGGAAGAAAACTAGAGAAAATAAGATAGACAGTGAAGATCTCCAGTGGACTTGCTTTGAAATCTATGTTTCTTTAAATTGTTTCCTTATAAACTCTTTTGTTCTGATGTTTAATCTTACCCTCTTTAAGATAAAAAACAAGTGCATAGGACTGATAACCATATTACTAAGTTCTTGTTGGATTGTTGAGCAGAACTGTTTGCAGTGTCATTGTTTGAATATCACTTTGTATACTTTAATTTTGTAACTCAAGCAACTATTTCTAAGATGACAGTATGTAACTTATTGACTGGTGATTTCTTACAGTTTATTTTTCTGAAATTCTGTATTGTTTCTACCCTTTTTATCTGTTTTTTCTTTCAATAAAAAAAGTAACAGAATGACTTTAGCTTGCTTTAGTTTGTTTAATCTCAACATACATGAAGATATGGATAACTGCATGTATGTTTAAGTGTATAGGATTGACAACCATATTACTAAGTTTTTGTTGGATTGTTGAACAGAACTGTTTGCAGTCTCGCTCTTTGAATTCCCACTTTATATGTTTCCCTTTTGTATCTTGAACAACTATTTGTAAAAGGACAGTATGTAAACATCAACTAGTGATTTCTTACTGTTTATTTTTTCTCTGAACGTATGTATTATTTCTACCCATTTTCTGTTTTGTTTAGTCTTTCTTTAAATAAAATAAAAAAACACTAAGGTATAAATTTAAATTTATTTGCTGCAGAAATTGAGTTTTCCATCAATAATTTTGAAATGAAATATAATTAAAATTCCATTCACAATAGCAATCAAATCTTTTAAGTATGAATAAAGTTCACAGGAAAAAAGCAAAATTGGAATACACATACACATTCATGTCTGTATATATTCAAATATATATAATGCATGCCTATGTGTACACACACTTACCTGTATACCCATTCTACTAAATAAAAGAATAGATAAATTCTATTTATATTGGGTTCTCTGGAGGCATCCTCCCCACCAAAATAACACTTTTTCTCTCCACCTGCACAATCAAAACTTGCAAGTAGCAGCAAGATGAGATGTTTATTACTGACAGATTGGAGGATGCAACTTAGTGTGGCCACCAAATGGGCCAATTAGCTGAAGGACAGAATTAGACCACTATGCCAGTACAATCACAGACAATGCCCGTGACCAGAAATTATACTTGCAAGAAAGCCTCTAATGAAGAGTGTTGAGCCACACAAACCCAGTTACTTTTCCCATTTTACAGTTAAATATACTCATTTCCTCTTCCAATGGGGCAGATGTATAACAATGATGAGAGACTAAGGATGAATCTAGGGAAAATCCCATTCATGGAAGCCAGAACTTAACAGTCACAAAAAACTGTCTTCTTGCCTAACAGCATATATCCATGTAACAAAACTCTAATCAGCATTACAGAGGGCTTAGTTTCTCCAAAATTTGCCAGGAAAATTCTAAAGAACACCTCAATGAATGTGTTGACTAGAGCACACAGAGATTTTTGAAAGTATTAAATGACCCAATTAAACTACTTATAGAACAAGATAAAGCAGATATTATGCAAAACTAAAACCAGAGAGACAGACACTTTTTGGGTGTCAAAGTGATCTGAATTTTCTTTGTTGTTCAAATCTGTTTACTTCTGCATTGTTTTTTCCTACTGTTTTGTTTTGTTGACTCAGCTGGAAGCTTCAGGATCACTTATTTGTCACCCTCTCCATATATCTCATTAGAAGTCTCTGGAAGGGCTTTTGCAATCACTATAGACAGAGAGGACACCCTGGGTAGTCCTCTCAGTTGTCATCTGTGTAGGTCGAAAGATTGGTGTCTGTTAGTGGGAGACTATGGAGACAGTTAGAAAACAAAAACAAGCATAATATGCCATACATTTGTAAATAATAAATTACTCAATTGTCACAGGAAAAAAATTTGTATTGCTTTGGAGTATTAGATCCTCATACCTGGTAACATACACTATCAGGTGACAAGGAAGAGAAGAACCTAAGAAGTAAACATAATGTGTGCCTCATTATTTTAAAGAGGGGCACATCTGGCATGATGTTTGAATTGTAGACACTTATAGTTCACTCTGAACTCCTGTTTGGACTTTCCTGAGCTGTCTCATTAGACTTGAAAAAAATGGTTTTCCAGCACACAGCGTTTCCATCTATATAATATTAAATCAAACCAATAAAGAAGATGGGTAAACTTGTGCTATCACATTAGTTAAGCAATCTGAAACTCTTGCCTGTGGGTGCTAATGTTAGAATGAGGGACGACTTTGGTAGAAAAATTGTCCACATTCATTATGCTGATAAGATTCCACTTTTCTATGTATAGTCAGCTTTAGTAGTGTGTAAATTCATACGGTTTCTCTTCTGCGTGTATTTTTTGATGCTCAGTGAGCGTCCACAGATGCCAGAAAGTTTTCCCACAGCTATTACACTCATAAGGTTTTCCTGTGCTCATGATAATGATAAAGATTCTTTGTCATATTTATTCTCTTATACTTCACAATGGATGCCCTACCACACTTATTAAATACACCATGCTTTTCTCCTGAGTTCTCTGATGTACAGCGAGGGTTAACTTATGATAGAAAATTTTCCCACATTCCTTACATTCACAAGATTTTTTCCTCTATGAATTATCTGCTGAGCAATGAGGGCTGACTTGGTACATAAAAATTTTCTGCATCAACTGCACTGGTAGGTTTCTCCCTGTGCAATTTCTCTGATGCACACTGAGGGCTGATTAACAAAAGAAGATTTTCTCACATTCCCTGCATGCATAGGGCTTTCCCCTGTGTGGATTCTCTGATGTGCAAAGATGACTGACTGAAGTAGGTTTTCCCACATTCGTTATATTCATTTGGCTTCTCCATGAGTTCTCTGATGTAGCATAAGGTAAGATTTCTCACTAAAGGCATTCCCACATTCCGTACATTCATACGATTTCTCTCGTGTGGGACCTGAAATGCTCAGCAAGGGCTAATTTCTGAAAGATGGCCTTCCCACATTCATTGCACTCATAGGATTTCTCTCCTCTGTGAATTTTGTGATGTACAATAACGACAGATTTGTCAATGAAGGTTTTCCCACATTCACTGCATTCATAAAATCTCCCTCCTGTATGAAATTTTTGGTGTCAAGTAAGGCTTGTCTTTACAGAGAAAGCTTTCCTACAGTCATGACAAGCATATGGTTCCTCCCCTGTATGGACTTTCTAATGTACAGTGAGGGTGGGACCTTTTGGAAAAAATTTTCCCAAACTCCTCCCATTTATTTGTATTCCTTTTGATAAATCACCTCTTTTGTATGGAAAATACCAGCTTCTTGAAAAGGGACTCCCTACACTTATTAAGATCAAGAGTTTGCTTCAAAGTCTGAAAGTTCTGGTGCAGTATAAGCTTTCTCTTGATGCACAGCTTCCCTAACTTTATCATGTTTGTTTTCCTTCAACCCAGAATTATAAATAAGAAAAAGCCAAGGTTAGCACGCTCCCTATGGAAAAACTAGAGAGCAGGAAAGCGTCAAGGTCGTAAGAGACAAAGGATGGACCCACATTGCAACAAGCTACAAGACAGCTAACTGCAATGTAGGCTGCAAAGCTGGATCCCTGAGCTGAAAAGGGGTATGAAAGGTAAAATTTGATCAAATAACAATATTATATTTATGTTAATTTCCTGGTTTTGATCACTGCGTTATGTTTTTTTTTTTTTTTTTTATCGGTACTGGGGATCGAACTTGCGACCGCCTGCTTGCAAGGCAGGTGCTTATGCCGCTGAGCTAAATCCCCAGCCCCCGCATTATGTTTTTGAAAGACCAGGGCAAGATAGATAAGGATACACAGGTATAGTGTGTACGATGTTTCTAATTCTTTTGTAAGTCTAAAATTATTTTGAAACGAAGCAGCAAAAACAGAAGTGCATCTCCGTTCTGCGGAAGCTTGTGCACTCCCCGTGCTCTGGGACTGTTACCAAAGCACACAGCTGTCCGGGGTCACCTCAGCCCTTTCTGGCCTCAGCCCTCCATGCAACTTCGCACAAACACCCTTCATTAGACAATATAGTCATGTCTTTCCTTCCATCATCATGGAACTGTCTCATACATGCAAACTAGACACAGCTGCACAATCCGTATTATTTTCTCTAGGAATTTCTTCCTCCAAAGACTCTACAAGCATCCTGACAGTAAATAGTATCTTATAATTCTAGGTACAACAGCAGATGTATAAAGTCCTAATGACTAGAAAGAGTGCAAAAATATTAGAAGCAGAAAACCACTCGGACCAAATCAGTGAAGTGTATAGCTTTTACTAGAGTCCTGAACTCATGAAAGTAGATTCAGTTTCCTTTAATGGCACAGATTTCACAGTGAGAACAGTGAATGTACACACAGTGAAAACTGGTGATCGTGAAGAAAGAAAAACTGACTTCTCCTAGTGACTCAAGTTGACTCCAAGTGAACTTACTGTTCGTTCAGATTAACGTGCAGTTCACAGATCCGTAGAAAACAAAACAGAGAGGCAGAGAGAGAGATGGAGACAGAGAGAGACAGAGAGCATAATGAGCAATCACAGAGCCACAAACGGCACAGGAAACCACAATGCGTGGGCCTGCTAACTTGAGAGGGAGACCCACAGGCAATGCCAGGCCCCATCATCTTTTGGAGAACACATCACCTGGGGAACAGAAGATAAGGGACTGGAATGTTTATTTTGTGAATAAACAGCTCCTGATTATGGCCATAATGTGAAGATAAAAGGGGCAAAGAGTCAAGGAAGAGTCTAAACGGTGAAAACACGGTAAAAGCACGTCCAGGAAGCTAAATGTGTGTTACCGTCCCTCTGCAGTGGTGCTAAGGACGGCTGCTGTAAGTCGGTCAGGCCATTACGCACATGGTTTTAGAATGAAAGGTCTGGAATGGTAGGAATTAAAAAGTAGGAGTTGATCATGACATAAGTAGCCTTATAAATCATATCATGGAGGCAGAACTTGCACTCTGTAACTAGTGTGGATCTACTCATGTAGTTTCCAAGTTGAGAGATATGACTGGATTGTTGTGTTATAGGGTCCCCTCAGTGTGAGCTGTAGTCTTGAAGCGAGTCACGGAGAAAGCTACTATGACTATGTCGATGCAGGAGAGAGAAACCAAGGTGGAGGAAACAGGGAAGGGACAAATTCAAGACTGTTTATGAAACAACACTAGTACGGCTTGATATCTGAGTGTGGTAAGAAATGAGGAACAGGAAAGTTCAAGATATAGCTCATTTTCTGGCATGCAAAACTAGTGGGATAGAGGTGGGATAGACAGGAAATAAAAAGGAAGAAGCAAATGGAGCAGATTGTGAATATTATTTCCATTTTGGACATGAAGACTCCGAGGGACTTTTGGGTATCCTTATAGAGATGCTCAGCAAGGGGAAAATAAAGAGATATCAGTGAGAATCTCACTAAAAAGATTTCATTGTACAATAGTTATGAATTAAAATCACAATGGCCTGGAAAAATAAAGAATAATGGACCAACTATGGAATAACAATGTTTGTTTATAGTACAGAAGATAAAAATATTGTATAAAAAAGGAAATGATTAAAGAGTTAAAAAGAGAAACATCTGTGTGATATCACAGAAATTACCAGAGGTGCATGGTAGGGAGGGGTGGTTTTACTGTCAAATGCAACAATGAGTGAGGTAAAGCACAGACTGGAAAATATGCATTGAATATGCAAATACTTATATTACTGTAAACTTTAACCAGAACACATCTATTGGAGTGGGGAAGGTAGACGGTTATTCAAAATGAAATGAGCTGAAACAGAACACGTGCAAACATTTTTACCTACTGAAAACAGTACAAGAGTGACTTGTTACCTGAACAAACTGAAATACTTTAGGGCACTAATACCCATTTATTCTAGGTTTTTTGGTGGCTCGTGGAGAACCTCAGAATACTGTCTACTTAAAATGACACTAAATTAGTTCCGCCTACTTACTGTGCTTTGGCTGGGTATAAAAGCCACAGTAGACCCACTGCATTTCTTTCACAGCTGATTTTGGTAAAGATTATTTTGCATCACTTATTCAAAGATTATCTAAGAAAATGTTTACACATATATGATAGAAAAACCATAAGGGCTATGTCATATTTTTGACGTCTTTCTCAAACATCTCGAATGAGTCAATAGGAATATGATTTCTGTATATTTAGGCTAATTTTTCTAGTATTGACCTGACATGCTTATCTTTTTCTGGTAATGAATTTTACACATTTCTACTATCTTATCTGAATGCACAAACTCTAATCCTCTTAAAATCCACTGTAACACGAGGGAAGTAAATTCTTAAATAACTTACCTGGGATTTGTTCATTTTCAGCTGCTCCTGAGAAAGGGCTTAGATTGGTGAAAGCAAGATTTGTGGCTAAGGAAGAATGGGTAATGGAATGATAAGAGGTTTGGCTGAAAGGGAGAGGGAACCAGAGGGAGAGGGGGATGAGAAGGGGGAGGGAGAGATAGAGAGATAAGAAAATGGGCCTTGGAACAATCTGGGTCAGGAAGCAACAGTTTGGGGTGTGTCAATTTATGGTTATGAAATAATCACTCTTACTGAGTGAACGCTGAAAAGGATTTCTACTGAATGAGTCCATATATATTTCCTTTGAAAACATTAAAAATTTCTTATGAGTCCAGTAATAGGAGATTGGGTCACAAATGATAGTATGTACAAAGCTTAGTAGTCCAGCATTAAAATTCATTCTAGTATTAAAATATTATTGGCATGGAAAAACGTTGGTACTATTTTCCTACTAACATATTTAACCAGTGAGATCAGAGAACCCGGAAAGAAGAATGTTTTAAGAAGTTTATTTTTTGATGGTTTGGTCTCCTTTAATTGTAGTTTCACAATTAAACAAACTCTTTTGTTGAGAAACTTGTTTTAATTTAAAAGTAACAGGCAGAGCTCTAACCTGGGAATCAAGATCGATTTTATCACTAGCAAACTGGATAGATAAAATATTTACCTTCTAAATCCTACTTTTTTCCCCTAAGTGCGTGAATCCAATCTAAATCTTAATCTTAAGATAAATTTAAATAGATAAGCATAGATTCTTATCACGTGGTCCTATATGGGGGAATTCAATTAATCCATGTGACGGACAAGTGCGCAGCTCAGAATAAGCAGAGTGAAGGCTGAAGGAATGACAGGTTGTGTTTCAGAAGCGACGGGAAAACAATTTCCTTAGGTATGGCGGGTACATCTTCCTTCCAGCCAACATCTTGCAGGTCCTCCCACCAAGCGCCTTCCTGCCAAATCTGGACCCTGCCCACTCCCTCCACTGCAGGGCACATTTTTTGAAAGTTGAAATGAAGCTTCGCTGAACCACAGCAAGTGATGGCTTTAGGTTCGTGGGCATGCGCAGAACTGCTGGGGGCAGATTTTAGCGCGTGGATCCATAAACCTTTGCCCTCCATACAGCAGTGTCTTCGCGCAATGAAGGGCACGGAGAGTCCGCAGATGAACCCAGCCCCACCTTGCCCTCCTACCTACTACTGCTTGCTGGCGCCAGTTCTTCACAGCCAGCCCTTGCTCTATTTTATAGGTAAGCTCATTACATTTCCAGCAGCTGAGGCCTTGATGCCGGAAGCCAAAGGCTACAGCACACGGCCCGGAAAGAAACTGGTGAACCGGAAGTACATCGAAGTAGAGGTCGGAAAATAACGCATGCGCAGCAGGGGGGTGCCCACAAGCTGCCATTCCCAGGCTTCCCCAAAAGGCTCTAACTGGGCTTCCGGAACCACCTTGCAGTGCAGTTCCTTGGCCGCAGGTTTGAGTTGAGGGAGCTCTTGAGAAACCTCTGCTTTAATTGTGGGGCTTGTTGATTGCTAAGAACTATTGATACAAAAAGGAAAGTTTCGGATCACCTTTTTAGAGGACTGGAGATGTGAAAGGAAAATTAAGGTCTATGAAAGAAATTCCAGTACTATATCAAGAAAACAATAATAACCTCCTTGATTTCTTTTGGATGGAATGAAAAATAGTGGCTAGCTTCTCAAAATTGCACAAGAAATATGTAAAAATTGAGGATAATCAGAATATCTATAAATATTTCCAAAGAAAAAACTCTGTTAAACACAATTCAAATTCCTGTATGCCTGAGTGTAACATTAGTATATGTAGCTGACAGTTTTATATAAGGGTAAGTCATAATTTTTTACTTACGTAACAAAAATAACTAATATATTTTAACAACACATCATCTTATTATGCTGCAAATAATATAGAAAATAGTTCTAAAAATATGTATGTAGTATATACATACTAAATATAGCTATTTACTCTTTGCTCACTGGAAAGCATGAAAGTTTCTGACAACATTTTATTATCAAACTCGAGAATAGTTACCAACTGTGGTAACTAGTCTCCAGAACTGGCCCTCAATAAACCAGATTTCCTAATATTCAAAGCTTGTGTCTTTCCCCCCTACACTATATTATAATCCAAATACTGACTATTGTAATCCAGTAGTGTAATCCCTTTTCCAGTCCTCCTCACAATCTGAAAAGTTTTATTTGTAATTCCACTGAAATGTTATTGGAATTCCAGCAAGTTAATTTCAATCTACCACCTCCAATGCAAGCTATGTGAGACTAAAGACACTAGGATATATTCAAAATTATGGGCAGCCAAGGGGTCCTAAATTCAATCCAAGTGATAATATATGACAAAGGCCCTGATAAAGGGTCTCTCCCAGAATTCATTATCTTGTGAAGAAGGGAGTAGTTCAAGGATGTGTGACATTAAGGACAGTGGGAATTATGTGAGCAAGGTGAGCTGATCTAGTCAGGTGAAGAGCAAACACTACTGCAATTTGTAGGAAGAATGATATGCAGAAAGATAAGTCTGCATTACTCAATTGGAATAGCATAAGAATGAATTTAGGAGGCTGTAGTTTCAGTTTCTGATATGTAAACTTTTGTACCCTAGAAAGTCATAGCCTCTTATTTTGAGGCTCATACCCAGCTGACATTCCTGGAGATTTCTGGCTCTGCCATCCCACTATTCAACCATTTAACGGAATACAATGCGAGGAAACAGGAAATTGTCGGTTGGCCTTAAAGATTATATATGGATATCTAGCCAGCCTTATTTGCATTGCTTAGAGCCAATTGAAGGGATAAGGAAATGACAGCCAGCTCTGTACACATCAGTGCATGGAAACAGGGCCCTGTTTAAATAATGCAAAGATAATAGTTCTACATTCAAGGATAGCTGTGTACTTGGTCTTCCACACATTGAATTTAACTGATGTGATTCTCTTTATTCAAAGTTATGTGTCAGAAGGGATACTTCTAGTTTCAGAAAATAAGACTTAGGAAGTCTTGAAGCTTTGGCTTTGCACTTTGGAGAGTTCTGAGATGCTATGTAAGAAATCCAGCTACCCTATGACAGAGAAGAAGGGACAGACGAAGAAGCGTAATGCCAGAGGCACTGAGACCACATGGAGAAATCAGGCCCATCTTATCCAGCAGCCCAACTATGCCTGGCCTTCCAGCCGTCCTTGCCCGAGGGTATCAGAGGACAAGTGAGCTATCTTGAGCAGGCAGTAAGTACCTTGGGTAACCTCAGTACAGATGAAGTCACTTGGGAACTACCTAATACACAGCAAAAGAAATACTACTGTGTTGCTTTAAGCTTTAATCTTGGAGTGATTTGTTATGCAGACATAAACAGCCAAAATACCACCAAACTGATTGCTAAGGACAGTAAATGGAAAGATATCACTTTAAAGTAAAAAGAAAGACATTTGTTAAACGGTTTATTGAAAACTTATGTGAGACAACTCACTATCTGCAATACAAGTTAAAGTTAAATTCTCATCTCACAAATTGCAATAAATATGTTTCACATAGATACACAGAAATGTATTTAGCAAACTATCAGACTAAATGATTTTTGCATCATTAGGTACAGAAGATAGGGTGCCACAAACAGACATAGCAGAGGAAATGATGGACAAATTTAGCTTTAGAAAACTTAAAAATAAAACTCCTCTTCCTTCAGGGAAAGCCATAGATTTTTTTTTAAAAAATGGATAAAATATATTTATTTCCTAAGAGACTCAAATCTGTTTTAGAGATCACTAAAGATTAGGATCCTAATTATTTTTAAAAAGGCAGAACAAGGTCATGAAAAAGGTCATTAGTATAAAAGAGTTATAAGTATAAAACAATGGTCAATAATCCATAGAGGAGGGAAGTTCAAAATGATTTTTAAAATCATATATAATTTTTCATCAGACTGGCTTGGCAAAGCTTAAAAAATAAATAAGATGTTATCATCATTTTGGAAAAATGTTGTCCACGGATATCTCATAACCTAATTGGAGATTGCAGGCCCTTTATTCCAGAAATTCAGCTTCTTAAATAATTGAACCAATGTGAAAAGCTGTATAACCAGAACATTCCTCATAATGGTTTTAATCATAATAATTTTTAAAATGTTACCAGCAAAGTTTATGGTAGAAAGCTAAGGTAGTTCTTTTAAATTTATTTGATGTAATATGTGAATTATAGATGTAATTTTAATATTTTTCAAATGTAACTATTTGTCCTAGTATAATTTATTGAAAACTTTATTATTGCCCACTGAGTTACGAAGTGAAAAAAATTCTTATGAACATTTTGCCCATACATATTCTTTCAAGGAACTAGAATTTAACTGTTTTTACAAATTAAACAAATTCTGTACACACTAACATTAGTCTATTTTTTCCAAAATTTCTGGGTGTATGCTAAATATTCTGTTAAAACAAAAAGCAAAGAGAGAAAACCATTTAATGCACTGAAATATGCATTTATTTTATTTTAATTTCATTAAAGAAAAAGAATATGAATAATTTCATATTCATCCAAGAAAGTGGAATATATTCCTATACAAGTTTAGATATTTTCAAAATATTTGCTGCTCTTGTAATTGGAAATTTTTATTTTCACTGCCTTATAAAAACAATTGAGTATAAAATAGTATTTTCAAAATTCTCTTCATGTCTATTAAAATAATAATCCTAAAAGTACATCTTCACAATTCCATTATTTTAAAAGTATCAAAAATTACCTACCATTAGTCACAACCATTTTTGGGAAGAAAGAATCAAGCAATAGTTTTTATCCTTTTGATCTATAGTTTCTGATTTATTTGCAATTACCTTGTATTATTTGGATGTGTTACTTACATAATGCTGCATAAAAAACAACTCCAAATCTAGTGGTCTAAAAAAATGGTATTTATCACCGCCCAGTTTGTGGAGGAAAGGCTCTTACACAGTGTTTAAGCACAATTTTTGCCTCAGGCTCTCTCTCTCTGCAGTCAAGGTGTCAGCTGCTCCTGCAGCTGTGCCAAGGCCGGACTACAGAAAGATCACCTTCTAAAGCTATTCACATGGTCGATTTGTTCTGTGCTCTCCAGAAGGCAGCTCACAATACAGCAGCTTGAGTCATCAGAACAAGCAAAAGAGAAGAGCTAGAGAGGAGAGGTGGAAGCCACAGTGTTGTAAAATCCAGGTTCAGAAACGATATTTTATCACTTTACCATGTTTTAGTGCATAGAAGTCATTAGATTAGGTCCAGCCCCACACGAAAGATTAGGTCCAGCACAAAGACATATTTATCTTGAGGCGAGGCTCCATTGGATCCATTTCAGAAATTTCTGACTGTTTTGAGCAACTAAAAAGTTGAAACAGCAGCACAAAAATTTTATAATTATAGTTGCTATTGCTTTTGCATTCGTATGTTAGACTTACTTGCTCTCAGGTTTTAGTTCTTCACTGCAGTGCAAGGTTATATTTTCCTTAACAGATGCTAAGTTTGATCCCTCATGGGAGTCACTAGTTTTGCTCTATAAGGCATCAGCCTAAAGCTGTCATCTTGATAAGAGCCATGGTATAGCTTATTAAACCCATGGGGCAACACATCCCATACTTTGCTACTGTAAAATTATACTTTAGCATAGAAGTACCTACTGTGCATCTCAGTAAATGCACCTGGGGGATACAGGAAGAAATCTTCATGCTTAGCCACATTGTACAAAGAACAGCAAGGCGTGTGTGTGTGTGTGTGTGTGTGTGTGTGTGTGTGACTTTTACCCACATGATGCCCCATTTAACACGTTTTACCTTAGCAGGGTTAAAGTATGCCCATACCACACTTCTGTTCTGTAATATGCATTTCACCATAAATAGATGTCACTCACAGCAGCTGCAACTGGGGAAAGCCAAACCCATCTGTGCATCCACCCACTTGGCAGATGAATGGCGAGGTGTGTACAGCAGCTTTAAAGCAGCAACCAGTGAGTTTTACCCAGGAACTGCTCAGTGATAAATTTCTGTGTGTTTAGGATTTGTTCTTAAAATTTTTTCTTTTGATTTATTTGGTAGAAATAACCTGACTCAGTACAATGGCACATGAAAAACCAGATTTTCAAGTTTTGGGGGAGGTGAAAAGTGAGTCAGCAGATCATCGGGTCGTGCATTCATGGATGATGACGATGACGATGACTTTGACATTGACCATGTGAGCCAAAGTTCCTGTGATCATGAAATGGAGCAAGAATTGACCAGTACAAATGCAGAGGATGCAGACTTTGATCAGGTGACAAAGAAAACAGCAATATGAGTGTGTATTTGACTAGTAGAAATGGTATGCAATGGTCACACAACCAAATGGAACAATCCAATTTAGAACCATGTCTCCAACTAGGACAAGGATCTTGATAGAGGTGAACCCTATTGGATAGAATGCCAGTGCTGCCATTCAGGGTTGGAAATTATAACCAACAAAATGCTGTGAGATACACAAATGCTGAAATACAAGTAAAAGCTTCTGTATGCACCAAGTCATTCAAAAAAATGTATTTATTATGATACCTCAGTACCTCAAAATCATTCATAAGCCTGCTGTCCATACAAGGACTTTGTGTGTTAGTAATCTCAGGAATATAAAAGACTTATGGGAAAGTGATGGGTGTGGGCTTGAGTTTGTGAAACAGCAGTGACACCAAGTAGATTGATTTCCTCTAAAATTGCTTGAGGTTTGATGATAAAACCATCTGTCAAGAAAGAAGAATTGATAATCTGGCTGGTATCTGCTCACGGTTTGTGGATAATTGTCAAGCAAATTACACACCATCTAAATACACGATTATTGATGAACATTTGCAGCCTTTCCTGGTCATTGTAGCTTTAGGCAGAATAGTCCTCAAATATCTTCAAAATATGGCCTAAAAATGTATGTATGCCCTTGTAGATGCAAAGACTTATTATGCTTTCAATTTAGAAATTTATCCTAAAGCTTCTTATTCATAAAGTAATAAACCAAATGATGTGAACAGACTTGTTGCTCTCATCTCCCAAACTAATCAGAATGTGACACTCAATAGTTGGTTTATCAGCTTCTAATTGATGTACATTTGCTAACAAAGCACAAGTTGACCAGCGTAGGAACTGTACATAGGAACAAAGTAGAAATTCCAAATGAAATGTTGCAATTTCAGAACAAGGAATTGTATAGGGCAACCTTTGGATTTCAGAAAGGTATAACATTGGCCTCATATATGACAAGAAAAACACATGGGTATACTGATAAGGAAACTTCAACAAAATGGATGTCTGACGTGATATCTTTCTATGGCAAAACAAAGGTAGAGGAGATGTTGTTGAGTCATGCAGCAGTTATGATGTCACTTGAAACACAAAGCATTGGCTAATGGCTGTGTCTTACTCAATCCTAAATGTAAATGATGTAAATGGTTGGATGGTTTGCTGTTGGGAGCCGCGTCTGTGATAGCTCGCCTTGCGCGGCGGACGTGCGGCCTGTGGTGAAGAGCGGAGCCTGGGGTAGATTACCCCTCCCATCGAATATGTTAGTTTCCTGCTTACCGCGTAAACAACCCGCTCAACAATATAGTCTGCCTGGCAACTGATGATGTTAGCCAATCAGCTTGCCTTGCTTACTTTAACATGATTGGACACTGTACCCGTATATATACCGGTGCCACCCCTGGGCGGAAGAAGAAGCCAGGTAGAAGCCCAGAAGTAAAAGCCCAAAAGGAGCCGCGGAGAGCGGACCGGTAGAGGCTTTGGGGCAGACTGAAGCACAAAAGGAGCCGCGGGGAGCGGACCAGAGGAGGCTTCAGCTGGGAGAACCCAGGGCAGGCTGTACGGAGAAGGAAAATAAAAAGAAAAGGTTGTCCACTACCAGACTTTGTCGTGTGTCCTTCCTGCCGGCCGGGAGCGGACATCGACAGTTTGCAAAGAAAGTAACAAGTACAAAATATATATTTTTTTTTTGTCTTTTTCCTTTTTATCGGTACTGGGCATCGAACTCATGACTGCCTGCTTGCAAGGCAGGTGCTTATGCCGCTGAGCTAAATCCCCAGCCCCTACAAGTACAAAATATTATGGAGAAGTTTTCTTAGAAGATCGGGACTGGAACTCATAAGAGATCATTTATAACAGAGAAGAAACAAAATGTTTCTGCCTGGGAACTGTGCAAAAGAAAGAAAGAAAGAAAGAAGGAAAGAAAGAAAGAAAGAAAGAAAGAAAGGAAGGAAGAAAGAAAGAAAGAAAGAAAGAAAGAAAGAAAGAAAGAAAGAAAGAAAGAAAGAAAGAAAGAGAGAGAAAGAAAGAGAGGAAAGAAGGAAGGAAGGGAGAAAAAGAAAAAAGAAAGAGAAAAAGAAAAACTTGTGGAGCACACTGGTGAACTGACAGGTGAGCACGCAGGTGCAGCATTACAAAGATTTACTGCAGCAACAGGAAAACCAAAAAGAATCAGCTGTGCCCTAGAGGAAAAAAAATCATACGTGCTATCAGTGTGAGTGATACTTGTGTAGGGGACACGCAGCTTTCACGCGTGAAGACTGCCTTGGATGTGATGGTTGAAGCAAAGATTATCTCCGTGGTAGACTTCTGTTTGTATTTACACTGTAGCTCACATGGGTTTTTATTTCTGATGTTACCTTTTAGGTTTTGTAAACAAACAACGGATGTGAAAATGTTGATATCTATTTTAAGCATTCATCACATATTTGATATTTTATTGATCTTTTATTTTTCTGCTAAATACACATTATACAATACAGTAGGAAGCTCCTGACAAAATGGAAAGACAATACAGGTGACAAGAATAGCCTACCATTTAGGACAGCAGAGCCAGGCACACACACTGTTAGCATGAGTAGCATGTGTGCATGGAGAATGAAGTTGTCATGTGTAAAGGCTGCCTGGCGTGTGATAATTGAAGCAAAGATTATTTTTGTTGTAGAGTTCTATTGGCATTTGCATTGTAGTTCATGTAGGAATTTATTTCTGATGTTGTCTTTTAGCTTTTGTAAGCAAGTACACAGCTGATGTGAAAATGTTGATGCTTATTCTAAACACAGCACAATGCATATGAAGAATTTAATACTTTATTTCATTGATATTTTATGTTTCTGTTAACTACATATTGCATAATGTAAGAACTTTTTGACGAAACAGCAAGGCCAGCAAGATGTCCAGTGTCTCCTACATAAGGATCCGGCAAGCAAAACACAGGTGCCGTCAGTGTAAGCGAGATGTGTATGGAGTGTACTTTGGTTATGTGTGAATGCTACCTTAAGTGTGATAATTGGAGTAAAGACTTTTTTGTAAAGTGTTGTTATTTTCATTGTGGTTCACATAGGAATTTATTTCTGTGGTTACTTTTTAGACTTTGTACACCAAAATAATCAGTGTTGATGCAAATACTCAATAGATTGTTTTTTCCTATGAAATATTCATTGTTTAATATAATAAAGCTCATAAAATTAAAATTAATAATTCAACCATAGAAATATTCTAAACATGTATAAATGAGGGTGTTACACACCCGCAATAATGTACCTTTTTGACAAAATTGGTGTTATGCCTCTGGCAGGCTCATTTAAGGCGGAAGTTTTGGAATAGTACCTGAGAGTTTGGGTCCACACGGAAGTGGCATATTCACTGAACGATGTCTGGTACATCATGTCACAGCCACCGTAGCTGCGCACAAAGGGCATGGCAGGAGGACTGGCCTCCACTCCCAGTCCCACTTGTGCTATCGATCCCCACCACTGTACACTCAGATATGGGATCCCTGGTCTTAGAGGGAATGGTAGACAGGTCCATGGGAAACACGGTGAATAGACTCTCACCTCCAAGCCTTCGGGAGACGGTTCTGGGAGCAGTCTGCATGTTTCTCAGAGTTCCAGGCGGAACCAAATCCCTGTTGCTGACAGCAGTGATCATAATAACATGCCTTTTTGATGGGGTGACATTGTATACTAGACCCCACCTTTCTTCCCAACATTTCATTTTCTTTTTCTTTTTTTTTTTTTTTAAGAGGAAAAAGAGAAAAACACAAAACAAACCAAAGCGGCGTAAGGGTACACGCAATACAGAACTACAAAACAAAACAAAACAAAACAAAAAAACATAACAGTAAGAAATTACCTGCTAGTAGATTACACACTATCTTCTTGAAAATAGTTCCTCAAATCACAGTATCAAAGAACACAAGGTGGACATTCAAACAGGGAGACTGCAAACAGCTGTGTTCAATGTTCCAAAAACATTGATAAAGTCAGTTATTTAACACCCCCAAACACACTTGCTGTTATATCCGTTAGAGCTCTTTTTCTTTTTTTTCCCTCTCTTTTTTACAACAAAATTTACACATCTTGGATTTTATTACTCCTTAGTGCTTATTACTTTCTTTGGGGGGGGGGAGAATACAGTCAAATATGGCAAAACAAAGCTGTCAGTCAATACCAAGGATAGACATAGCACATGGTGTAGAACAGAGTACAAGTTTATCAACAATGGTTATCAACGTTGTCCCTTGTTTCCTTAAAAAGAATTGTCTATCTTATTAGATATTATAAAGTTGGACAAAACAGTAGAGAACAAGACCAATAAAACTTAGGCATTGTAAACATTACAGGACTTCCAAAGAAGACAATAGTCAAACCAGAATGGGTATCTTAGTGAATCTTATTGTCTTCAAAGTAGTTGCCTATGTCTTCAAACTTGATACTATCATATAGAATGGAACAGAGTCTAATCAGTCAAAACAAGATCGTGGGAGTACTACAGGACTTCAAAACAAGTAAATAGGAAATCGAAAAGAGTTACTATTTATATATCCTAATTTTTTTGAATTTTTTCTTTAATTAAGACAAACATAAGAAATGACTAAATAATTTTTTTTGAAACAATAAGGGGGATATTGAGATAAAACAGGACATAACAATATAACAATAGAGGTCACAGCATGACTGTTTCAACAACCTAGTACTTCACCACCTTATAACCTGACTTAATAGTAGTTACCATAGTGTCTTTTTCCTTGAAATATTTGGATAAAACTTCATATACTCTAGCTTCAAATATTTTCATATCAAGAAGCCCAGAACAAAGCCTTTCTAATTAATGAGTGAAAACTTTATAAGGCTTCAAGGCCACCTAATGGGGAATCATGATTACCACATATTTTTATATATTTGAATCATTATTTACATTAGGGAAACTATTCGGTATTCACACATGCGAGATTGATTTATTTCACTAACGAGTATGGTCTCAAGCTGCGCCCATTTATTGATAAATATCTCAATGTGATCCTTCTTTATAGCTGAATAATACTCCATTGTATAGAAATACCACAACTTTTTTATCCATTCCTCAGTTGATGGGCACTTGGGTTGTTTCCAAGATCTGGCGATTACAAATTGTGCTGCTATAAACATAGGTGCATATATATCACTGTGGTATGATGCTTTCAGTTCTTCTGGGAATATGCCTAGAAGTGGAATAGCTGGAATAAATGGGATTTCCAGTCCCAACTTTTTGAGAAATCTCCAGACAGATCTCCACAAAGGCTGTACCAGTCTACACTCCCACCAGCAGTGCAGGAGAGTTCCTTTTTCCCCACAGCCTCTCCAGCATTTGTTGTCGGTTTTCTTGATCCTGGCCATTCTTTCAGGAGTGAGATGGTATCTCAGTGTGGTTTTAATTTGCATTTCTCTAATGACCAATGACTGAGCATTTTTTCATGTATTTATTTGCCATTTGCATTTCTTCATCTGAGAATTGCATATTCATCTCAGATGCCCATTTTTGGATTGGATCTTTGAATTTCGGAGGTCTGAGTTTCTTTAATTCTTTATATGTTTTAGACAAGAGGCCCTTGTCTGAGAGAGAGTTCACTAAAATCTTTTCCCAGTTTGTGGGTTTTCTTTTCACTATGCTGGAGATTTCTTTTGACATGCAGAAACTTTTTAATAAGAAGTGGTCCCAGTTATTGATTCTGGGAAGTATTTCCCGTGTGGTTTGAGTCCTGTTCATGAATTCTTTACCTACTCCTATGTCTCCAAGGTTTCTACCTATTTTGTCTTCCAATAGATTTAGTGTTTCTGTTTTAATATTCAGATCTTTGACCCATTTAGATTTTAATTTAGTACATGGTGATAGACATGGGTCTAGCTTTAGTTTTCGGCAAATGGAGAGCCAGTTTTTCCAGCACCATTTATTAAAGAGACTGTCGTTCTTCCAGTGAACCTGCTTGGCTCCTTTATCAAAAATAAGGTGGTTGAGTGTGTTCGTAGTTGTGGTTGTATCTTCTAATCTATTCCACTGATCTTCAGCTTTGTTTTGATTCCAATACCATGTTGATTTTACTACTGTTGCTTTGTAGTATAACTTCAAGTCAGGGATTGTGATGCCTCCTGCTTTGTCTTTGCTGCTTAGAATTGCCTTTGCGATTCTAGGTCTCTTCTGGTTCCAGATGAAATTTAGGAGTGATTTCTCTAGATCTATAAGGTATGTTGATGGTATTTCTATTGGGATTGCATTGAATCTGTATAACAGTTTTGGGAGAATGGCCATTTTCACAATGTTTGTTCTTCCTATCCATGAGCAAGGGATGTCTTTCCATTTTCTGAGATCATCTTCAATTTCCTTTTTCAGTGTATTATAATTTTCACTGTATAAGTCTTTCACTTCTTTCGTAAGAGTAATTCCTAAATATTTCATTTTTTTGCTTGCTAATGTGAATAGTCCAGTTTCTCTTATTTCCCTCTCTGTAATTTTGTTGTTCGTGTATAGGAATGCTATTGATTTCTGAGTATTGATTTTGTATCCAGCCACATTACTGAATTTATTTATTGTATCTAAGAGTATTTCAATGGAGTTTAGGGGGTCTTCTATGTAGAGTATCATGTCATCTGCAAACAATGATAATTTAACTTCTTCTTTTCCTATCTTTACCCCTTTTATTTCTCTTTCTTGCCTAATTGCTCTGGCTAGTACTTCCAGTACTATATTAAATAGGAGTGGTGATAAAGGACATCCTTGTCTTGTGCCCGATTTTAAAGTAAAGGTTTTCAATTTTTGGCCATTTAGTCTGATGCTGGCTGTTGGTTTGTGATAAATGGCCTTTATTATATTGAGGTAAAGACCATTTATTCCAATTTTCTGTAAAGTTCTTATCATGAATAAGTGTTGGACCTTATCGAAGGCTTTTTCTGCATCTATAGAGATGATCATGTGATTCTTATTTTTGGCTTTATTGATATGGTGGATTACATTTATTGATTTGCGTATGTTGAACCATCCTTGCATTCCTGGGATGAATCCCACTTGGTCATGGTGTATAATCTTTTTTTTTTTTTTTTTTTTTGTCTTTTTCGTTTTTCGTTTTTACCAGTACCAGGGATCGAACTCACGACTGCCTGCTTGCAAGGCAGGCGCTTATGCCGCTGAGCTAAATCCCCAGCCCCTTCATGGTGTATAATCTTCTTGATGATTTGCTGGATCCTATTTGCCAATATTTTATTCAGGATTTTTGCATCTGTGTTCATTAGGGAGATCGGTCTATAGTTCTCTTTTATAGTTGGGTCTTTCTCAGGTTTTGGTACTAGAGTAATATTTGCTTCCAGGAATGACTTAGGAAGGATTGCTTCCCTTTCAATTTCATTGAATAGTTTGAGGAGTGTCGGCATTAGGTCTTCTTTATATTTCTTGTAGAATTCTGCAGTGAATCCATCTGGGCCTGGGCTCTTCTTGGTGGGCAAGGACCCAATTACATTCTCAATTTCATTAGCAGAGATTGGGTTATTCAACAGTTTTATATCCTCTTGATCTAGCTTTGGTACTTCATATGCTTCTAAGAATCTGTCTATTTCTTCTGTGTTATCAAACTTTTGAGAGTAGAGGTTTTCGAAATAGGTGTTGATGATCCTCTGTATTTCTATTGGGTCTGTAGTGATTTCTCCTTTTTCATTTCTTATTGCATGAATTTGAGCTTTTTCTTTCCTTTTTTTAATAAGGTTGGCTAGGGGCTTATCGATTTTATTTATTCTTTCAAAGAACCAACTCTTTGATTCGTTGATTCTTTGGATTGTTTTCTTAGTCTCTATTGCATTGATTTCTGCTCTGATTTTTATAATTTCCTCTCTTCTTTTGGCTTTGGGCTTGACTTGCTCTTCTTTTTCTAGCTGTTTGAGGTGTAGCATCAAGTTATTTATTTGTAATCGTTCTGTTTTCCTGATGTGGGAACTCAGTGCAATAAATTTTCCTCTCAGAACGGCTTTCATTGCATCCCACAGATTCCGGTAAGTTGTATCTGCATTTTCATTTTCTTTTAGGTATTGTTTAATTTCTTCTTTAATTTCTTCTGTGACCCACTGATTACTCAAGAGTGTGTTATTTAGTTTCCATGTGTTTGCGGAATTTTTGCAGTATCCTTTGTCATTAATTTCTAATTTCAGAGCGCTATGATCCGATAATATGCAAGGGATGATTTCAACTCTTTTGCATTTGCTTAAATATGTTCTGTGAGCTAATATATGGTCTATTTTAGAAAATGATCCATGTACTGCTGAGAAGAATGTGTATTCTGATGTTGTTGGGTGGAACATTCTGTATATGTCTATCAAACCCATTTGTTCACAGGTGTGATTCAGTTCTGTTATTTCTTTGCTCATTTTCTGTCTGGTTGATCTGTCCCTTGGTGTCAGTGGTGTATTAAGGTCTCCTGTTACAATTGTGTTACTGATAATTTGAGTTTTCATTTCTGTTAATAATTGTTTTATATAACTGGGTGCTCTGGAGTTTGGTGCGTATATATTTAAGATAGTTATCTCTTCCTCTTGGAGTTTTCCCCTTACGAGTATGTAGTGACCTTCTTTGTCCTTTATGGTCATTGTTGGTTTAAAGTTCATGTTGTCTGCAAACAGAATGGCTACTCCTGCCTTTTTTTGGATTCCTGCTGCATGAAGAATTGTTTTCCATCCTTTGACTTTCAGTCTGTGAGTATCTTTCTGGGTTAGATGGGTTTCCTGTAAACAGCATATGGTTGGATTTTGTTTCTTGATCCATTCTGTTAGTCTGTTTCTTTTAATTGGTGCATTGAGACCATTTACATTAATGGCTATTACTGTTAAATGCTGGTTAATTGTAGGAATGTTATCTCTCTGCTGTTGCATCTTTATCTTTCAGTTCTGTTTAATTATTTGCTTTGCTTAGTGGTTTTTTCCTTTGTGTATCTAAACTGTCTTTCAATATTTTTTGCAGGGTTGGTTTGGTGTTCATGAAGTTCTTCAGCTGTTCTTTGTCATGGAAGTATCGTATTGCACCATCTATTTTGAATGATAGTTTTGCAGGATATATCAGTCTTGGTTGGAAATCATATTGCTTTAGGATCTGGAATACTTCACTCCATGCTCTTCTTGACTTTATCATTTGTGCTGAGAAGTCTGCTGTGATTCTGATAGGTTTTCCTTTATAAGTGATTTGTCTTTTCTCTCTGACAGCTTTTAGTAATCTATTCTTGTGTTGGATTTCTGGGATGGTGATTATTATATGTCTGGGTGTAGTTTTATTTTGGTTATGACTGTTTGGAGTTCTATATGCTTCACTGATCCTGATGTCAGTTTCTGATCTCATGCTTGGGAAATTTTCAGCTATTACTTCTCTAAATATCCTCCTGACATCCTTCATGTTGTCTCCCTCTCTTTCATTAATCCCTATCATTCTTATGTTATTCTTCTTTGCATCGTCTTGTAGTTGTTGAATTGTTGTTTCCTGGTTCCTTGTTATTTTCAAAAGATCTTTCCTTCCCTGTTCACTAGCTGCAATCCTGTCTTCAAGGTCTGAAATTCTATCTTCACTTTCATTAAGGCGGTTTTTACAACTTTCAGTGGAGTTTTTTATTTCCTGTATATCTCTGTGCATCTGCATTATGTATTCTGTTTGTTTCTTATATTGCTCATCTAGGGATTCTATCTTTTTGTTTAGTTCCTCCAATTTTTTATCTGTGTTTTCTTTAGATATATTTAGAATCTCTTTCATTTCTTTTATCATTTCTTCTTTTATCTGGGAGATTATTTCGAGTTTGAATTTCTTTAAAGCTTCCTGGAGTTGCTTGTCAATTTCAGTGGCTATTGTGTCCGATATATGAGGTGGATGGGATATATTTTCTTCTATATACATCGCTCCTAGGGTTTCTTGAGATGGGCTGGAGGTTTGAGGTTGTAATTTGGTCTTTTGTTTTGTCATTTTCCTATATTTCTGTGTTTCAAGTGTTATTTGAAAGCTTCCTCAGGATCTGTTGAAAATCCCCTTCTATGTTTGGAGCTACTGAGACTCTGGCGCCGCGCTACCCCAAGCCATTAGGCCTACAGAACCAGTGGCCCTCCTCTGCCTGCTCAGAACTCCGCAGTTCCAGACAAGCTGGGCCTCAGGGACACTGTGCGCCCACCTGCCCCTTGGAAGCTCCACAGTTCTTCAATCGCAGCCGGGTTAGGGTACTCACCACAGGCCGCAGTGCTTCAGGAACCTGTGGACCCTCCCTGGTTGCAGAGATATCCACAGTCCTCCAGACACATGGAGAGGCCGATGCAGGCACCCCAAATCTGCCCAGCTCCTCCTCTGCAGACCAATGGCCAGGCACGGCAGCTAAACAGGCTGGGCTAGGCTGGTAGTGTCGGCCAGCCCACCTATCGGGAGCTCAGCAGGTCTCCAAATGAAGCCGGAATGGGGAGGCTGATGTGGAAGCCTCAAACCCACCTCTCCCCTTCACTGCACCTGGAAGCCTGAGGGAACTCCAGCAGTCTGGGCGCAGATATCCAGAGTCCTCCAGACACGCAGAGAGGCCGGTGAGGGCACCCCAGATCTGCCCAGCTCCTCCTCTGCAGGCCTATGGCCAGGCGTGGCAGCTAAACAGGCTGGGCTAGGCTGGTAGTGTGGGCCAGCCCACCTATGGGGAGCTCAGCAGGTCTCCAAATGAAGCCGGGAATGGGGAGGCTGATGTGGAAGCCTCAAACCCACCTCTCTCCTTCACTGCACCTGGAAGCCTGAGGGAACTCCAGCAGTCTGGGCGCAGATATCCAGAGTCCTCCAGACACGCAGAGAGGCCAGTGAGGGCACCCCAGATCTGCCCAGCTCCTCCTCTGCAGACCTATGGCCAGGCGCAGCAGCTAAACAGGCTGGGCTAGGCTGGTAGTGTGGGCCAGCCCACCTATGGGGAGCTCAGCAGGTCTCCAAATGAAGCCGGGAATGGGGAGGCTGATGTGGAAGCCTCAAACCCACCTCTCTCCTTCACTGCACCTGGAAGCCTGAGGGAACTCCAGCAGTCTGGGCGCAGATATCCAGAGTCCTCCAGACACGCAGAGAGGCCGGTGAGGGCACCCCAGATCTCCAACATTTCATTTTCAATCAGAGAAGCAGCCAATGAAGATTTGGACAGATTTTAGAATGGAAGTTACCGTCCTTCATTCCCTTGGAATATAGTCAACATCTAAGTCTTGGAATTCTAATTGCTAAACAGATACTGTGTTTATGTTGCCTTTAGATGTGCTAAGGACGTAAAAGGAATCATAAAAATCATGGATCATGTTGGGTTTTTAAATTCAGCAGGAGCCTAATCAAGAAACCTTTAGAGCCGGGGATACAGCTCAGCAGCCCAGTGCTGGCCTGGAAAGCACAGAGTCCTGAGTTCAATTCCTAGTACAAAAAAAAAAAAAAAAGAAAAGAAGAATTTAGAGTAGTGAAAGACTAAAATTTGCTTTTTAAAAGTTGCTTTTCAAGTGTATCTATTACATTTACAATGATATTTTTATAAAGGTACTGTTATGGTGGGTCCATTGTGTCCATTTGAGAAGTTAAAAAATTTAATTAAGTGATTCAGCAGGGATCCAGGATCCTTTGTAAACATTCTCGTCCTGTGCAAGAGGAGGGCCCAGAGAGTCTGTGAGTGCTACATCTGCCCTGGGGGACCTGAAATGGTCTGCTTACACTATAAGGGAGGAAAAGAGGCTTTTTGCTCTTTATGCTTCTGCTGGCTGCTGCCACACCAACTGCCTTGGAGCCAGTTGATTATGGACTGAAACTTCCACAAACTGTGAACTAAATAAAGCTTTCCTTCCTTAATTTTGGGTATCATATATTTTGTCCCAGCAATGAGAGAAAAGTAACCACAACAGGTACGCATTGCAGAATTGCTTTATAGTAGATAAAGAAACACATTAACAGGAAATGAATAAATAAGTCATACAATGGAATGCTAAGCAAGGACTAAGAATAAATAAAGTTATTGTGTGTGTGTTGATACCAGATAAAAATGTCAGGTACAATATTAAGTGAAGTAAAATAAGTGGCCCCCAAGATGAATGTAATTATGAATCATGAATCTGTACTAATAAAAAAGAAATTTAAGGAAAGAATTAAATAAAAGTGTGTTTTTCAAAAGTGGCAACAAATAGATAAAGCATAATTCTAGCATAATTCTTTTGCATATATGTATTTTGATAAAGATATGAACATTTAAACAGATACAGTGTGATGGTGCCAAATTTACATAAAATTTAAAAGAGCCATGCTCCAAAATGTAGTAATAGTAATCCATGGCATATACAATTATTTAGAAAGAACATTTTCCCTTGTGGATCTGTATCATTTTTTTTTATTGGTACCTGGGATTGAGCTCACGACCACCTGGTTGCAAGGCAGGTGCTTATGCTGCTGAGCTAAATCCCCAGCCCCAGATCTGTATCATTTTTTAGTAAAACAGTAAAATGAAAAGTTTTTCCATTTTGAAAGACACACAGAGACTTCCGGGAGAACATGGCGGATAGATAACAGCAGCTATGGAGGCTCTCTGAGATAGCCAGCTTAGAATTCAGGAATGGTGTGGTGTGAGGACTCCTAAGCAAGGGGAGATATACCCTGCCAACCCAGGAATGAACCAAGCTGAGAGAAACCAACTGGAAATGCAGTCCTTGTGCTATAACTGGAACAGATAAAATTTCAGTGCTGAAGCTGGAACACCTCTGGAAGCCATTTAAATTTCCTGCCGCCATTGCTGCGTCTGAATTGGCACAGCAGGGAGAGAGACACATGAAAGCTCTGAGAGCAGGAATCAGCGAACTGAATGGAGTTGAGAGCAGGACTGGCGGGGAGCCCTGTATCGACCTGCATTGAGTGAGAGGAACAAGGACCCTTTCGTAGACTAGGAGGCTCCAACAGAGGACATTCTGGGACTGGGCAGACTAGCCAGAACAGGGTGCTGCAGTGACTTTAGTCGCATATGTCCCTCTCAAGCGGGAGTGGTGGGGAGTGCTTGGCCTGTGTGACGCCAAGGACTAAGATCCAGTAAGCTAGCCCAAACCAGCGCCTGGTGGTGCACCCTAGCAGTAAAGCCTTCGGTAGGTTGACCTGGAGGGGCAGGCCCTGCAGAGGCAGCCCAGTTTGTGTCTCCCTAGTACACTGCAGTGAGAGGGAACACCTAGCTGGCGGATTCAAACAAACTGTAACCCACAAAGAAAGAAATTGGGTCTCCTATATATGCCTGTATGGAAGGAACAAAAAATACGAGAAGAGGAGGAAACAAGAAAGGTCCTCAGCCCCCAATCCTGAGAACACTGATCCAGGAAAGGTAAATGCAAAGGAGAATGAGGACAGAAAACATGCAATATCAGACACGGCACCAATAGACATAAAGCAATATCTCTGGAGCCTCATAGATGAGTTCAAAAGTGAAGTGTTTAACAAAGTAAAGCAAGATATAAGTAGAATAGTTAGAGAAATGCTAAGCACCACCCAAGAAAAAACAGATGGTGGAATGGGAGAACAGAAAAAAAGGGGAGAATTGTTTGATGGAGAACATAGAGAAAACATAGACTATGTGAAGCAGGTTCAAAGAGATTACCAGGAAACTAAAAACTCTATTGAAAGCTGACATAACAGCTTGAAAGAAACTAAGGATAAATTATCTGAACTGGAAGACAGATTTGTAAGGTGGGAACATGAAATGAAAAACTTCTTAAAAATAACAAGGAAACAAACAGCAATAAAACAAAGGCTAGAAGATGATAAGAGGATCTATAACTTAAGAATTAACATAAAAGAAGAAGTAGGGACACAAACAAATGAACTACAAAGGCTACTCACAGAAATAATCCAGGAGAATTTCCCTAATTTAGCAAAAGGTAAAGATACTCAGATGTATGAGTCATACAGGACCCCAGCCACCTACAACCCAAACAGAACTACACCCAGGCATATATTAATCAAAATTCCAGAAATCCAACATAAGAACAGAATATTAAAAGCTGTCAGAGACAAGAAACAGATCACTTACAAGGGAACACCCATCAGAATTACAGCAGACTTCTCAGCACAAACCATCAAATCATGAAGAGCATGGGGGGAAATAATTCAAGCTTTGAAAGATAATGACCTCCAGCCAAGATTGATATATCCTGCACAACTGTCCCTAGAAATTGATGGAAAAACAAGGTGCTTCCAGGATAAAGAGGAACTAGCAGAATTTGAAACCACTAATTCAACTCTGCAGAGAATACTGCAGGGCATTCTATAAAAGAAAAATACCAAGATTCCAGAAACAGTGGCAGAGAAGCCACAATGAATGGAATAGAAAGCAAAATGAAGAGGACAAACTGACAACTAATGACAGAAAAAGAGCTCAACAGAAATGAGGCAGAGAAGGTTGGATGGCAGGAACAGCTATTTTGGAGAAAACAAGACATCATAATAGGTAGCGCTGATTTAATATCCTCTTGTTTTGAAGTCCCATCAAGCTTTTATTCTTCTGTCTCCATCGGTCCTAACAGGCTGTATCTTATTGGATTTTATTATATGTGATAATATAAATAAAAACTTTTATATAGGCAAGGAGATTATACAGAAACCATTGTTCATTTTCTGATAGTTGATTCTAAATACCCTGCAATACTGTCGTTATCTTGAATGGTTTTACATTGTCTTGATATGTTTGATGCTAGAATATATGAAGTTATACTCAAAGATTTCAAGGAAAGAGACAATATGGTAACAACTTTTATGTTGGAATATCTTGTGGTGAAACACTGTTTTGCTTAAATGGTTATGCTCTGACTTGTGCTGTTTTGTTGTTATATCCTCTTTTATCTCAATTTTTTTTATTTACTTTTTTATTTTTATCTTTTTAATTAAGAGAAAAATAAATAAAAATAGCAGGATATATTATAGTAACCCACTTTGATTTCCTATTAACTTGATTTGAAACCCTGTATTGTTCTCATCATCTTGTTTTGACTGATTTCCCTCTATTTGTTTTGCTTGATAGTACCAAGTTCGAGAGTATAGGCAACAACTGTGAAGACAATAAGATTCATTATGATGCCCATTCTGGTTTGACTATTATCTTCTTTTGAAGTCCTGTAATGTCTCCAATGTTTTGGTTTTATTGGTTTTGTTCTTTACTGTTTTGTTCAATTTTATTATAACTGATGATATAGGCAATTCTTTTTAAGATAGCAAGAGGCATTATGGTAACCATTGTTGATCACCTTTATTTTGTTTTTACATTATGTATTGTGTCCATCCTTTTGATTTGACTGACTGTTTTATTATGTCACATTTGGTTTTATTCTCTTCAAAAAAATAATATGAACTGTGGGAGTAATAAAACCCAAAATGTGTAATTGTCATTGTACAAAAGAGAGGAAAAGAAAGTGCTCTAAAGGATATAACTGCATGTATATTTAAGTGTATAAGATAGATAACCATATTATTGAGTTTTGTTGGATCATTAAACAGAACTGTTTGCAGTCTCACTGTTTGAATGTCCACTTTATATGTTTTAATTTTTGAGCAATGATTTCTAAGATGACAATATGTAATCTGTTAACTAGTGATTTCCTACTGTTTATTTTTTCTGAAATTCTGTACAATTTGTACCCTTTTTCTGTTTTTTTCTTTTTCTCCTTAAATAAAATTTTTAAAAATACACACAGAATGAAAAGAATATGAATGCATCATTAGTTTTTTTTTTTGGACTGAATTTGAATTTGTGTGCATACAAAAGATGGAACAGAACACACATGAAACATCCTCGTGGAAATTAACACTGAAAAAGAGGCTGGAATAAAAGTTATTTATTGCTTACAGGTATAGGATTATAGGCAACTTTTATTTTTGATGTTATTTTCCTTTTGAACATTTTCTCAGCATTTCCAGCCACTTCTGTCTGTCCTCAGATCACCAGTTCTGCTATTTTGTCTTCTGTGTAGAGAACCACCTGAACAACTCTCCTTGAGTGAAAAGCAGTCACCTCCACTTTGGCTAACCTTGGCCCTGTCTCTGTGTACAGAGCTGGCTAAGCCATTTCCTTCTCTCTTCAGGGGCTCTAAGCAGTGTAAATAGGGCTGGCTGTGGTGCTAATGTGTAATCTTTGAAACCAGACACGGTGGCTGTTTCTCTGCCTCAGTGTCTCCCTAAAAGGTTGAGCCCATCGGGAATGCAGAGCCACACAGCTCCAGGGCTGTCAATTGGGTTCAAGCCTTGAGATGAGCTATGATTTCCCGGGGCACAAAAGTTTGCACATCAGAAATGGAAGCACCAGCCTCCCAAACATTAAATGCTGCCTCAACTGTGTTATGCAGATTGGTCTTTCTGCATATCCTCTGCATGTTGCAGAGCTGCCTTCTGGCCTCCTAGCTGGCCCAGCTCTCAGTACGCATGTAATCCCCACCATCCTCACAGCCTCTCATCCTGTAGCCACTCCCTTTTTCATGAACTAATAAAATCTGGGTTAGGGCCTGGGTCGTGGTTTTTGTTTTGATGAAGCTTCATACAGGCCAGACTCAGGACCCCTTGACCTTCATAATTATAAATATGTCGTGGTGTCTTTATTCTCACTGTGGGTTGCACTGGAAGCAGTAGATTGGAATTAACTCACTAGAATTCCAATACATTTCTATGGGATTACAAATATAAACTTCCCAGACAGGGAAGGACAGGATGAGGACAGGAAAAGGGGCTTCTATACCTCTGTATTGATTTGCTAGGGCTGTGGTAATGAGACTGACGAGTTTAAACAACAGAAATGCATTGTATTGCAGTCTTAGAGGCCACAAGTGTGAAGCCAAGTTGTCATGGGACTGACTCCTCCTGAAGCCTGTGAGGGAGATCTGCTCATGCCAGTCTCTCCTAGCTCCTAGCTTGTGACCTCATCAGTATTTATTCTGCTGTGTGTGTCCACATCTGTCTTCAGAGTTGTTTGTGAGATATCACCTAATTGGATTTTAGAAGGGTGGAAATCCATGCTTCAAATCCATGCCAGAGATAATGAAACTCAAGCAGACTCTAGCATATCAATAAACATTTGTTTATTAGTGATATCCATTAAACAGATACTTATATTTATTCATAAAGAAATATTTCTGGCTTTGTCTGGATTCAGTATTGAGGTTCTAAAGGTTATAAAGTAAATTAGGTGAACATTTCCCTTCTTCTTCCTTAGGGAAAATTTTCAAAGGTTAATTTTATGAACCTAGAACTCACCTGTAAAATTTTCTGGGCCTAGTGTTTTTATTTTGTTTTGTTTGATTGTAGATATGCTCAGAATTTCTGTTGTTCATATTTCCCTCTCACCAGCCACTGTACTTCAGTTGCCTAGGTAAGAGTTACAGTTCCTATTATTTCTGTGTCCTAGAAACAATTGGTCACTATGTTGCATATTATAAGAACCAATCAATAACCACCCAATTCTCTGCTTCTGTATTTCCTGCTTGCTTATCCCATATAAGCCCCAAACTACCAAGGACCAAGGCCTGATATTTTGAGATGATCCTGATCAGAGCCCATCAGTGTAAAACAAATCTGCCTCCAAATACTGGGTGTCGTGGGTGTTGTCTTAGTGTTTCTGCTTGTCATTGTAATACATATTTATAATATGTTTATACCTGTATAATATATTTATACTGATTCCTTTTGACTAAGCTTTTGAGTGAACTGTACTGCGCAAACATACACAAATATTATCTGCCAATTAAAAATAAACAACAAAATTGTATGTGGTATTATTTGAAAACTTTGCATAACCTCTACTGACTCTGTGGCTCAGTACCATGTTCCATTACTAAATTTATGGAGATGAATATGGGGGGAATCTTCACTACGTTTGATGCCTTCATTTTTATAGAAACTTGTACATTTGATTTATTATTTTTAAAAAACCAACTTTTGTTTTAGTTAATCCTTGTATTTTTTCTATTTTCTTAATTTTTATTTTCATTATATTCTTCATCATATTTTTAACTTTCCTATTCTTATTTGAGCATCTTGAGTTAGACACAACTTGTTGGTCTTCTCAACAACTTTATTCCTAGACAGAGCTTGGGAAGTGGCCCAAGTTGCATTTGAACTTGCCGTCCTCCCACCTCAGCCTCCCACTGTCCGGGGTTATCGGTCTGCTCAGTTCTTCTTTTAAATATAATAGTTTAAGTTTCTAAATTTCCTTACGCATTTCTCTCTAATGAGCTCCCCGCAGGTGTACATTTAGTGGATGAGACATATAATAAAACAACCAATGCTTCATATTGATGTTTAATTGACAATTAAGCCATGTTGCACAAGGGACTTTCGTGTCTCTGAGGGCTGGATTTGGTCAGCAGGCTGAAGACTGCTGTGTCTGGGGAGATGCATCTCACAGGTGCCCGGAAGGGCAGGTACGGGAAGGAGGAAGCCCCTTGGAAATGCAGTCCCCACTGGAACAGCAGGTGAAGAGAACTATGAAGTGTTTCATTACTGACATAAATATGGAGGAAAAGGTTCTGCCTCCAACTTGGGGCCCTTCTGCTTGGGTGTAGCATGGCCTCCCTTCTGTTGCAAGATCTTCAATCAATATCTAAACATTTTGCTCCACATACCAGCCTGCCCTTTGTGTAACTCCTGCTGGCCCTCAGGGACCCTGTTTCCCTCTGTTCCTATCAGGGTTCCTTTCAGGATTCTAGAATGATCAGTACTTTTTAATACCTTCAGACCCTCTCCTTCCCAGGATGACAGAGTTGGGGACCACACAGCCGAGCTCCTTTGAGAGTGCTGAAGTGCATGATCCAGCAGAACGGAAATGAGCAGGCTGCAGTGTTGGGAGGGAGGTGGGGGCACAAGAAAAGGGTTGTCACCGTGGACACAGTTCAGAAAGCCTCCGGGAAGACATGGGCACTGAGCTAGGGCCTGCCATGTGGGAACCTGGCCCCTTGAAGTGAAGAGGACCCCAGGGGTCTGGAGTAGCTTGTACCGAGACAGCAAGCATTATGCCTTCTGTGAGACCAGAGCCGAGCTCCAGGCAGGGCCTGAGCCTGGACCACCTAGAAGTTAAACTTCAGAGCCGTGAGACACGATAAGAACAAAGGCTTTAATGTGGCTGTGCATGGCTGGATTGGGGGTGGTTCATTACATTGCAACTGATAAGTAATACAAGTTCTCAAATGGTGGTGGAGGGTAGACCAGGCCAGAGCGAGCGGTGGGTGGGGCTTGATTCTACGCTGAAATACAGAGGAGTTGGCACAGGGGAGACGGTGAGAAGGAAGGAAAAGGAGGGAAAGGAGAGGAAAAAAGAGGAAGGGAAGACAGGAAATGGAGGGCTGGGGATGCGAGGAGGAGAAGAGGAGCCACGGAAGGAGGGAAGCTGGGAAGAAACCAGAAAATACGAGGTTGTAAGTCCACATTGGATGCGGCAGTTCCCACTATGACCACTAGATGGCAGCACGACCCCGGGCCATCCACTCAGTGAGCCTCAGCTATCAATCCCACGGTGCAATGATCAGAGTTGCCCAAAAATGTCCCCCTCTAGTTCTCCTAGGGTCCTATGGACACGGAACCAGCAAGGTCACAACAGTAAACTGAATATCTGTTGCCCCAGAGTCCACACTTTGAAATCCTAAACCTCAGCATGATGGTATTAGAATGAGGGGCTTTGGGGGGCCAGCGGGGTGGAGCCCCCTGGAATGGCTTTAATGCCCGAGTACAAGGGACCCTGGACGCTCATTCGCCCTCTTCACGCCTCATGAGGAGTGGGCAGTGTGTGACCTGAACCTGACCAGACTCACCCATGCCGGCACCCTGATCCCAGACTCCTGGCTTCCAGAGCTGTGAGGCATGAAATTGGGCAGGTTAAGCCCTGAAGTCCGCTGGGAACTTGTCACAGTATCCTGGAGTGACTAAGGCAGCTGCGGAGGGAAAGTGTCTCCCCTCAACTTCCTGGAGACCAAGGACCCTTTCAGCAGGGGCACTGAATCTCCCTGTGGGCCATACCCCAGGGCACTGGGCTTCCTGGCAGCTCCACAGCCTGCTCTGTCCATCCAGCCTGGGGTCCCCTGCTTGTTGAGGCCCTTCACTGGTGACGTGGTTGTCACAACAGCCCAGAAGAAGCTGAGCAAAGAGGGTGGAGTCCCTCGGTGGAGACCAGCCCTCCACCAAGGGCCCACTAACAACTGGGCACTCTGTGCTCTTCTCAGGAGGACGACAGGAAGAGGGCCCATGCGTCTCTCTCTCTCTCTCTCTGACCCTCAGCTTGAAGTTTGCTATTTACACAATAAATCATCCTCATATCTTAACCAATTCTGAATTTTTCCTGAGCCCTAACGAGTGGCAAGTGGAGACTTTGCCCCAGAGCGCTGCACCGAAGTCACCCAGTGCTCAGGACCGTGGAGGAGACAGCTCCTCTCTGCCCTGCCCGGGTTTCCTTCCTGCCTCATCTCTGCATCCATTGATGCCACACTTTTTGTGCAGGATCCTTTGGTCTCCCAAACCCCTAGTTTTAGAAGACAGTGTCTTAAGCACATCCTCTTCCGCAGTGAAGTTTCAGGGGTTCAGTTAGCAGTGTCCCCCCAGGCCCAGCGTCCGTCTGGGAGGTGATGCTTGCTGCTGCACGGGAGTCACTGGCAGTGAGCTGAGGGTGCTGAGAACAAACATCCCCTGCCCACTGTTGGGAGGAGGAGGCATCTCGGGTTCCTTCAGCAGAAACGCAGAGGCCCTGCCTGGAAGGACTCTCCGCAAATTCAGCAGCCTTTTGCCATCTCGTCCCTGCACCATCAGATCAGGTCCTAGAAATGGGCCTGGAGAACCTAGAAATGGGCTCATACTCAGGATAGACCAGGCAGGGGCCTGCAGGCTCGGCTAAAGACAAGCAGCTGTCCCAAGACGCCATTCTGTGGGAGGGGGTAGGACTGGCTCAGTCCTTTGGTCTTCATCTTGGCTGCAGCTGCAGCCGAGGTCACCTGAGTCTTCTGAATTTCTCATCCATCCTTTGGGAGTTGGGGCAGATTTGCTGGGGTCAGAGCCACCAAGACAAACAGAGGAGGGCAAGGCTCTGGCTGCAATGGGGAGCTGGCTGCCCCCCCCCACATTCCCATGTAAAGAGATGGAGAAAAGTCGGCTGTTTCTCCCCTATACTCAGAAGGGCACCTGGCACATATTAGGTGCTCAATAAACATTAGCTGAATGCATGAACTGAATGAATAAATGAATGAACCAGACCCAAACTTGTTTTTTGAAATCTTTCGTATCCTTTTCCACTCTCCCCAAAACATTTTCCTATCCCTTCCAGTCCATAAAGAAAGGTCTAACAATCTCATGCAGTTATAGGTGTGGGCATCTTAATGCCAGGTCCCACAGGATGCCAGGGGAAGGCATTGATGGCGGAATTTTGAGACTGAGGTCCGGGAATCAAATGGAGTGGAGGCCTCTCGAGTGACCTGGGCCAGCTCCCTGAGGTGGCAGGCAGAGGTGGACTTCACCAGCTGGAGGAGCAATGGCCGACGGTGGTGGTGGAGGCAGCGCATGTCTGCAGTACAAAGCCCAGGCCTTCCCCAGCTCCTGAAGCCTCAGCTCTAGCTGTGTGCCATGGTGACCATCTTTACAGCCGAGATTGTCCATTGTGCCAGGAGCAACCTCCTCTGCGTGCCCTAGGAGGCTTCCAGTTACAAGTATGAGAAACCCCAGCTCAACTTGGTTTAAAGGAGACTTCCTGGTATGGGAAATCAAACCGTCTTAGCAAAAGGGCCCGTGGGGAAGGCTCTGTGAACAGCTGACCTGATATTGTTTGAACCACAAAGTGTCCAAGGAAAGTGCCCCCCCGCCCAGCTACAGAAAAGGAACCATGACCAGCGTGTCAATCACGCCAATCCCACGTCCCTCGGGAGGGGACCGTTCAGGGGTGGGTGTGCAGCCAGCTCTGCCGGGGGGGGGGGGCTGGAGAGCTTTGTGGGGCTTCTGAGAAAGTCATCCCTGTTGGATGAGAAGAGAATTACACGATGAGAAACCTGTATCTTCTTTTTCTGTTTGCAGATTGCTATGAGAGAACGTGATACACAGAGCTGCTACGGTGACCCTAAGGGGGACACTGCTAACCCACTGGAGATTATAAAGTTGGAAGTGCCTAGGTCACAGGGATATTGTTGAGACCCTTCACCATCCCTGGAGCTGCCTGTTCTCAGACTGCTTGTTATGTGGTGGGATAGAATGTTTATCACTGTTAGCCGAGCACTCTGTTACTTGTAGCTAAATGCATCCAACCATCACAAGGAGTTTGTGCCCTGTGTACTCACTGTTAATTCTCTTGAATTTTCTTGACTTTACCCCATCTATATCTGTCTTAGTTGTATCTTTAGACTGGTGTTTATTAATATTTCAAGATGGTTTCCAGAGGCATCCAGGGCTACCTATGCCCTAACCCTCCTCTAAGAGGAAAGTACGTATTGATTCTACCAACAGTGCACAGAAGCCTGGAGCCAACTCCTGACTGAGGAATGTGCTGCTGTCCTAACCTGCATCCTTCCCTGGCGTTGCCCTGATCCATGGGTCAACGGGGTGAGATCGCCCAGCCTGGATGACACCAGTGGGTGGCTCAGTTCTCTCAGTCCTACAGCCCGGCTGTGACATGCCAGGAAGGGATGTGTAAGTGCCAGGGGGAGCCCCGGTGTCCCCTAAAGCAGGAAAGCACAGGTGAGGACCCCATCTCCATTTTAGTCTTGCTTGATTTTTATACTCGGCTTCTGTAGGTAATTTCATCTTTGGAGGGTCACACGGCTCCTGCTGATTTTCCCACAGCCTGGCAGCCACAAACCTGCTTATTTATTCTGCATCCTTTCTTCTTTGTAATGGAGTAGGTTATTTAAATAAGTTGTCCAGAAAAGCTGATTTGCTGCCTTCTTTAGGAAAGACCTGACCAGGCCACACATCACTCAGAGCTAGCGGGAGCACCTTCCACGGTCCACGACCCTCCCGGAGGTGGCCGCCACGCTCCCTCCCTCAAGCTCCCCCTCAGCTGCCTAGTTGTCTTTGATGCAGCTGTGAGTCGTCCCCAGGTTTTATTCCCCCTTTTTATTGATGGGAACCAGACCTAGGGAAATTGCAAGGGTCTCGCCAGCTTTTGGTGGTCTGTGCCTCCCTGTCCCACTCCTGCCAGCTGTGGACATTTCCAGCAGGGCACCTCTTTGCCATGGTGAGGTAGCCATGTTCGTCCTCAGGCCTTTATTGTTGCATAGAGGACAGGGCAGACGATGCTACCCAGGGGATGCCCAGAGGGCCCTGCTCCCAGGAGCTCCCAATCAAGTGCTGTAAAGGAGGGAAAGGCACGTGCAGGAGGACACCTAAGCCACCTGCTGCAAGAGGGGTCATGTAGCAGGTGGGTCCAGGAGGACAGAAGTAATCACAAGGGAGAAGCGGTCAGGGGAGGCCTCCCGGGGCCAGCTCAGACCTCTGTCCAGTTGCCCCACACGTGTTCAGGGCTGAGCATGTGAAGTCTGGGGGACTCATCCCCCAAGGGTCTCACTCTGTCTCCTTCGCCCCCATCTGAATGCCCAGTAGAGCTGCTGAGAGGTACAGAGGGCAGGTTTGAGGGCCGCTGTCTGGGGAACTTCCCATGTGACCTTGAATCCTGCTGAGCTGTCTGCCCCGAGAGTGCCCAGAAAGGCTGCAGTTTCTTAGTGAAAGTGAAAATGAACTCAGACTTGCAGGGGACTTCCTAAACTGGAAGGCTGAAGGCCGAGTCTTTAACCCTCCCCCTACATACACACACACACTTTCTGTTTCTTTTCTCTTAACTTTGGGTTTGGAAGAAACCAGATTTCAGCAATTTCTCTCCTCCTGAATGCAGCCAGAGGCGTCTCTTGGCTACACGGAGGACAGACTGCAAAGGAGGCCAGGGATGGAGGACACGAAGAGGCGCTTCATCTGCACACCCTCTGCTGAAGTCCGGATACTTGGGCTCTGGGCTCAGCCTCTCCCTGGGAAAAGTCCACTAAGACTGAGCTTTGGTGGGAGAGTGAATCCACATGGGGACAAATGCAGGACCTCTGGCCACACTGTTCCTCTCAATGCCAGAGAGAGGGACCAGGAAAAGCCTGGTGTGCCCTCCCATCTCCCTGGCAACACGACAGAGCCAGAGCCAGGGAGAAGACAGAGCTAGAGGCAGGCAGAAGTGAAGGCGGCTTCTCAGTAGCCCCAGGACGTTCTGTCTGGAGAACCTTCCAGCAGCGTCAGACCCGGTTAACCAGTGAGGGAAGCTTTGGGGTTTGTGACATTTACGGGGAAAGTGTCCATTTCGCCAGAAAACAGTAGTCTGGGGGAATGTCAGGGCTAGAAAAACCTCTGCCACCTCTCAGCTACTAGATGGAGGAACTGAGGTGGGGGAACATGGCCAACATGTCACATATCTCACGGGGAGTCACTGAGCACCGGGGGTCATCCGCCTGGTGTGACCTCATGCTGACTATGCTACAACTGTGCCTGACTCTTTCAACCTTGACTCTCGTTAGGCACCAAATCTGACGTGTCTGGGGGCCCACAGGGATGGGGAGACGTGGGAGCTGACACAGCCATCCAAGCCAGTGCTCTGAGGCTCAGCCCTCTCCCTCTGGCTCCTGGATATCCATTCAGCACTCAGCCCAGCTGGACAGCGCCTGCACCCTGGGAATCCAGCGTCCTTTGACAGGTACAAGGCTTCTTCTGAGAGTCTCACAGTTTCAAGAAGAGGCTAAACTCTGGTTTGGGCTATTTTCCTAGGATCACAGCCAGATGCTACACTGGGTAGGGGGGCTTTGGGGGCTTTGGGGGCTGCTGCCCTGCTGCTTAAAGGGACAAACAGACAGAAGAGGCCCCATTTTCTACCTTGGTTCTCAGGTCTGTCACTTTCCCCATGGCAGGGAATGCCGTGCTCACTCAGACCAGTCCTTACTGCCTTTGGGAAGAGCCAGGTGCTCGGCCGCTTAGCCAGCTGTGCTCCTGGTCACCAGCTGAAGTCACAGCTGTCACTTACCAGCATTCACTTGACAGTTTGAGGCCTGTTCAGACCCTCTTCCTTTACTGCATGCTGTGGATGCACCTACTGAGAAGTTGAGCTCATGAGACAGAAACGGCCTAGAGCTTGGGTCACAAAATGGGAGCCAGTCACCCTTGAAAGACAGCACTTCGTGAGCTAGCAAAAAGCTTTGTGGGCCATTCACTAATGTTTGGAGGGCCTTTGCTAATGCTCTGAATCCTGATGAACACCCAGGGCTTTACCATTATCTGACACTCTTGTCTGCAATCAAAATGTGTTTGAAGATGTGGCCTCCAACCCAGCCACATTTCTGGCTCTGTCCTCTGTGTCTGTCCTGCCCCCCCTCTGCACCTGCACAGTGGCTGCTGGGGAAACATCTGTGTCCCGAGCCAGCTGTTAGACAGAGACAACATGTGGAGCCCAGCAGGGGGAGGCAACGTTTTGTTTGTCCGGGCAATCAAAAGCTTGCTGGGCTCCCAGGAAGAGGGGTTCCCAGATCCCTGACATCTTCTTCCGCTTCATTCGATCTCTGCAAATTAGAGATCTCATTCAAAATCTTACTCCAACCCTACCTAGGATGTCCCCAGGCCATATAAAGCCTTTGTGTAAATTATGCAAAGGTGACACCTTCCCCCTTTAGGTCTGTATATTCACAGTTTCTGTGAGTGAGCTAAGTAGACAAACCTAGGCTGTCTGTGCTATGAATAGTGATTCCTAAAAGTGTGAGTGCACAACCTGTGCATCTCTACTAGGCAGACTTGGACACCACTCCCTCCTCCCTAAGTGCATAGAAACCTCTTAATTTGAATAGGGATAGAGTAGTAGGCCTTGCCAAGACCTCCTGTCTGTCTGAGCCCTTGGCATGCCCCCAGGTTCCTTCTAGGGGCCCAAACTGTGCTGGGAACAGTCTTTGACGATGCTGTAGCAAACAGGGAGGTCCTCCTGGGGCGGGCGCTTGGGTTGGGCCAGGCGGCACTGGAACAGCCTGTGGAAGGCGTTGCGGAAGCGCTGGGACATGAGGGCGTAGACGATGGGGTTGGCAGCGCTATTCAGGTAGATGCAAAGACGACAGAAGAGAAGGAAGCCGAAGTCAAGGTAGGGTGGCTGCAGGAAGGAATTCGCCACCACCAGAGCGCGGTAGGGCAGCCACAGCACAGCAAAAAGGACCAGCACCACGGCCAGCATCTTGATGACCTGCCAGGTAGGAGGAGAGGAAGGAACGCGTGGGTGCCAGGGCAGAATCCAACCAAGGCAGCCACTGGCATTGTAAGCTGTGCCTCCCGAAAGCCCCCCGGAAGACTCCTATGCAGTCATCAATGCCCTGCACGAGTTATTTTTTCCCCTTGGAAACTTCTTGCCTCCAGTCCACCTCCAAAGCCTTTGGATGGGCCTCTAGCACCTAGAAGACAAATTCATGAGCCAACTGGGCCCTAGGATTTCTGCCTGTGAGACAGGAACAGTTCTACCTGTGAGATGGAGACTGCAGGGGGTGTGGGGGTCGAAGGGGTTAATGCAGGAGCCAGGCAGAGAGTGAACGGCACATGAGGACCGCTGTGCCCACGCCTGCTGCTGCCCTGACACTGCCTCTGTCACGGTGCGTGTGCAGTTGGGCTGGAACCCTGGCCCCACTGCTGGCCAGCTGCTGAGGATTGGGCCAGCCTCTCTCTCCCCACCACTCCCAGCCACGCACTCCCTTCTGGTCCTTTCCTCTCTCCTGCTCCTTTCCTTCTGAGCCCCCTGCCCACCTTGGAACCACCTTGGCTCCTTCCCTCCTCGTCACCTCCCTGGGTCTGCAGATCTGGTCATCGCACCTGGATAGCCTAGACTACACAGAGCCCCCCTTGATGTGCATCAAAGATTCAGGGCTCTACATCCCAGCATGCAGATGCCACAGGGCACGTGTGCAGGAAGGAGCAGGGCTGCCACCCCTGTCCCTGCTTCTGAAGTCCTCAGTGGTGCTTTAGAGATCAAACCTTGAGTTTAAGCTCACTTACAGGAGCCAGAACTGCCTGGCCAGTCCTGGAACTGCTTCTGTCCAGACCACCCTGGGCCGCTGCAGTCAGCTCTGGGGACTCCGGGAAAGGCCACTTTCTCACAGGGAAGAAGCCGGCCTGGAGGGCTGCAGCGTGTGACGGCTTCTCCCACTCTGTGCGTTCAGTCTCTGTGAGGGGCCTCTCTGAAAGGCCCAGACCAAGCCAAGAACCCTCAGAGTTATCAGGTTCTCCGTGAGCTATGGAATCCCGGGAGTTCCCTTGTCAGCCTTGACTTCCTTATTTTATCAAATTCAAATTTAATTCCATTGTTTTAGGTTCATTTGGTGATAAATACTGGGCTCTGGAATCAGATGGCCTGGATTCAAATCCTGACCTTGGCACTCAGCTCTGTAATTGCCTCAGTTTCCTTATCTGTCAAACCAGGACAACAGTGTGTACCGCATCGAGTGTAAAAACTCAGTTTTCTGACTTGGTACAGCACTCAGATGAGCGCCTGTCACACAGCAACTGTTAGCTGTTAGTACTGTTATTCTCTGCTTCCTGGTCCTTAACACGCTGCCTTCATTTACTGCCCTGTTCCCATTGCAACTGCCCATTATATTCTGTAAGGGCTCTCTTAGGCACCAGAGAATGCTCAAGCCACAGAAATCCCTCTCATCAAAAACCACAACAGTAATAACAGGCACTGTATATGGGACACTTACCACATGCAGATTCATGATTTTCACTTGCCCATTTTACAGAGGGGGAAACTGAGGCTCAAATAGATGAAATGACCTACCCAAGGTCACAGAGCAAGTCACCCTTAGCAAAGCTGCAAGCTGGGACCCAGGCTGGACTGCTCTTTTCACCACCAGCAGTGTCTCTTCTAGACAGTTGGACCCCCCATGCCAGGCCGAGTGGGAAAGCAGTAAGCAGAATAGTCACGGGGCACGGGGAGGGGAGGAGGCACATTTGTCCCTTCCAGGGCAGCGCAGGTCAGCAGGCTGGGATTATTTCACAAGAGCTCACCCTCTGGCTAGCACTGCCTGGAGCTGAGATGCCTGCATGAGGGTGGACAGGAGCTGGTGGGAGCCCCTTAGAGAGCACCTTCCCAGAGAGTCATGGGGGTACACCGAGGGGGGCAGGGAGGTGCTCAGATGGTCCTCGCCAGGTTCCAGTAGTGACTTAGTTAGGAGGTGTCCTCTGCCCCGCTCTCCCCAAGAGCTGCAGGTGGAGGCGAAAGGCTGAGGGTAAAGACCAGCTGGACCCAGGAGCTGTCCGTGTGCTGCAGTCCTGAAAACCCTGAGCATCCAGGCTGCAGGAGAGCAGGGCAGGTACAGGGAGACTGGACCTGTGGCTCCCCACCCAGATGTCTCACTGTGCGCCCTTCCTCACCCCTGGCTCCCCATGAGCCTCTGTCCTGGTCCATAAAAACAGCTATTAACTTTCTGACCAGGGATCACCTCAGGCACGGTCACACACCAGGCCCACTGTGAAATGCTGTCTCTCCCTATCCCCATCCTGGGCTCTCAGGTCCTCTCCCTCCACCGAGGCAGCCTTAGTGTCAGACACAGCAGCATGGCCTTGAGAAAGTCACCTTGCCTTTCTGAGCCTGTTTTCCCAAGAGTAGAAGAAGATGACCAATCGCTGTCCAGACACAGCAGTCAGGGAAGTCTAACAACGATAACCAGCAACAATCAAGCATGTTAGGTTTAACAGTCAGTGGGCCGCAGACTTCAGAGGAGTCATCTCATTTCCACGGACTGACAATCCCCCCACGACAGAGGCTCCAAAACGCAAACCTAGTAAGTGGTGCAACAGGGATTTGGACTGAGGTGTCTGACTCCAGGGGCTGCTGATCTTGCACCCGCCTCTGTTGGCTCGATAGAAGGGTCTGGTGAGAGTCCGGGTCTTACCTGCTTCCGAGAGTTGAGGGCGTCCTTCCTGCCCTTGGAGGAGAAGCTTGCGTGGTGGGCGGGGCCCATCTGATGGTCAGAGCCCGTGAGCCCGGAGTGGCCAGGAGGCAGCGGTCTGGTGAAGAGGACGCGCGCTATGAGCGCGTACAGCACGGTGGCCAGGCCCAGCGGCAGCGCGTAGAAGAACACGAAGTCCAGGAAGTACACGGGCAGGTAGAGGGAGCGCGACACGCGGTAGTCGCATTGGACCTGCACGCCATCGGCATACACTACCTTGCGTGTGTCCACCAGGAAGAGCCAGAGCGTGCAGTAGGTGCCCGTGGCCAGCCACACCCATGCTGCCATGCGCTTGGCCCGCGCTACGGTGCACAGTGCCTGGGCGCGCAGAGGGTGGCAGATGGCGAGGTAGCGCTCCACGGTGAAGGCCATGATGGAGCCGGAGGAGGCATTGATGCCAACGTACTGCAGGTAGGTGATGCCCAGGCAGCCGGCGTGGCCAAAGACCCAGCCACCACCGGATGCCGCCTCAGCCACAGTGGGCACTGCAGCCCCCAGAAGCACCAGCAGGTCTGCAACGGCCAGACTCACCAGGTAACAGTTGGTGGGCGTGACCATGTGGCGGTCCCAGACTACCACGAGTACCACCACGGCGTTGCCCGCCACACCCACGGCACTCACTAGGGGCACCAGGGTCAGAGTCACCACCTGCACGACCAGTGGAGCCCGGGGCATGGCACCCAGGCCAGACGCGTTTGCGCGCTCCGGGGAGCCCGTGGCGTTCTCCATGAACCTGGCCCTCGCCCCTTAAGGCGGGGAACCACTCAGGCTGCAACAGTGCGCTCGCTCGCCCTGCAAAGGCGCGCTCCCCCGCAGGGCTGCGGAATGCTCTCCTGGCAGGCAGCTGGGTCCCGCGTCTGAATGCAGCTGAAATGGTTCACCCAGTGGATGTGGGGTCTCAGTTCACTGCGCAGGACTCCAAGGAACCAGAAACTGGAGTAAACAGGTGCTCGCTGCTCGGTTTTCAAGAAGACTTTCAGCGATCTCTCACGGGGTGGGGGTCCCTCCAGGGTGCGTTCCGGACTGTGGGTCGCTCTCTACCCTTAACTGGGCACCTGGCTTCCACCTCCCGTAGCATGGACACCTGAGCCCTCCGCGCTCTTACCTGGCTCCCAAAGTTCAAAGGGCTCCCAGGGCCGGTCGAGGAAGCGCGGCGGGCTCTCCGTGGCTGCCTTGGCGCCCCCCGGAGCTGCTCTGTTCCCCGCACTGTACCGTCGCCTCAGCCCGGCATCTGTTCTCCGGTTAGCTGGCGGCGCCGCAGCCTGCACACCCCGGGGTCAAGCAGGTGTCGTGGGAGCAGAAGGAACGCGCGCTGCCCACCCGAGCAGCAGCCTGATGTCTTTTGTGCCTTCGCTCTGGGCTTTCTCTCCCCGTCTCCTCTTTCCCTTGTGCAGGAGGAGCCGGGACTGGCGGGCTTCCTGACTCGACCTGGGAACCCACCGTGTTCTCACTGGCAGAAACCAGAGCCGCGCTGTGGACGAACCGTGAATCGAGGTGCTCAGCTGGGAAAAGGCCTTTGCCCATCTGGATTCGGGTCGACTCAGTCTCTGAAGCTTGCCATCTTCTAGCCACCTTTTGACTTTTCCCTCTGTACCTTTCCTAGTTTTTATTCAAGAATTGTCATTTCTTTTGTTTGTTTTGTTTATGAGTTGCAAATTCTTGAAGCAAGCCTCCCACAGCCCCACAGGGACCTCTCCCGTCTCTAAGACTGCCACTCAAAAGGCACGAGCCAGTTAGCTTTCTTGGTACAGAAGGTGTGGGTATTGAAAGTTGAATGAATGAATGAGCAAACAAATGAATGAGTGAAACTTTCTGCATTTAGGATGCTTCCCAAGGATGGGACCGCACTGAATTTCAAATGGCATGCAGGCTGTTTCTGAGGGACCCTGGTTGCCTGCCTGTACTTAGTAAGTGCCGAAGAATTGTTCACCACTGTCAGTCCATCAATTACATTCTCTCCAAATTATTTATTCATCTGAAAAAATGAGAATTATAAGAAGAGAGCTCCCCTTGATCCTCAGAAGACAGAGGGACAAAATCCATGTAAAACTCTAGCATGGCGAGTGGAGGACAGACCGGTGATTACAGTGACCCTGAGATTCTCCTCAACCTTTAGTGTCTAAGCACAGTTTGGACCCAACTCTCTGTCCACAGGTCCTGTAAATGGACAAAAAGTAAATTAGAGAGAAATTAGCCAGAGAGTACTTGGGAGGTGCCAGCCAGAGTCGGGGACATCCCCAGGGTCAGTCTTCCTAACAATGACGGCTCCGCATGAAGAATGTATTATTGCTCTGTGATGCTCTTTATGCTTTGTATGTGATGCTCTTTTTATACTGACAGTGCTCCAAGTGGAGGGTGAAAGACAGAGAAACTGACCCCGACCAGGTAAGTGACTTGCTTAAGGATACAGATTAGCCAGGGGGGTAGGATTTGAACCCAGGAGGGGAGGCTGTGTTCTGGGATTTGAACTCGGGAGGGGAGGCTGTGTTCTGGGATTTGAACCCAGTAGCCTTGCTGTGGAGTCCATGTCCTTACCACACTACATTATCTCTCTGCACTGTGCTGTTCTCTAGGATCTTTGGCAATCACAATGGCAAAGCTCCTTACTCTGGCCCAGGTACTACGCTGTGTTCTTACGTGGACTCTGCCCGTTTCCTCCAGCTGTGCCTAGGAGATGCCCAATTTGTAAAAGAGGATGTTGATGCTCAGAATGAATGATCTCCAGTGTCTCATAGGGCTCAAGCAGGAAGGAGAATCTCAAATTCTCAACTTTCCACTCTCTGTCTCTACCCGAGCCCCAGCTGCCCCTTCCTCAGAGCCTTCCAGGGTAGCAGGAGGCAGTGACACTCAGGGTGTCCCCTTTCTCCAAACCCTGCTCTCTGAGGATGGACCGAAAAGATCCTTTTACCCATCTGAATGTCAAGCAGCTCCTTGGGCTTCTCTCCTGCTGAGCCTGCAGGCTCTCATTCCTGCTTAACTGAGCTGTGCGGTGGGCAGCCGCAGGTGGCAGAACTTGGCAATGGATTAAGCAAATCTGAAGGGCTCTTTGCCGTGCTTTATCTCTAGTGCTCCCCACTTTAGGAAAAGCACCTCCTAGAATTACTTCTGTTTCCTGTACCACTGGCATTCGACACTTCAGAAGTTTCTACATCTACATCCATACTAGCTTTTTATTGCTGAGACAAATGCTAAATATACACAATACAAACAGCTTGTTGGATTACAGATTCACAGGGTTCAGTCCATAATCAGTCATTTCTAGAAACAGAGGCATCACACGGTGGAATAACACTGCTCACTTCACGGAGGCTGGAGAGCAGATTAGAAACAATGTTAGAGGGGAAATCAGGTGTAGCCCCCAGTTCACACCCCCACAGTCCCCCCCAAAATACCCAGAAATGTCTGCCACTTATCTGCTAGGAGCTTATTAATCTAGTCAAGTTGATAATCATGATTGTCATAACATCCAAAATGTATCCTAATCAACTTTAGCCATTATGTTCTTTATCAAAGTTATGTTCTTTACCATTACGTTCTTTTTCATCCATAACCTCTTGTTGAGACAATTGAACACTTTTCCTAGTAAGGCTTCTAGGTACATTCTTGCTCTTTGACTTACAATCCAGTCTCCGTGCAACACCAAGTGGTCTTCTAAACATACAGGCCACTTGCTGTGCTTAATCCTTAAAGGCATCTTTTTCACTTAAGAAGAATCCTGCTCTCCACGTGAGCCTCACATCTCCCACTTTCTCATGATATTTCAGCCATAGTCTTTTTTGTCTATTTTGTCTATTTCTGTCTTTTTTGCTCAGATCGCATGCCATACTGGGTAGACTAGTGACCTCCCAAACCTCCTACTTGGGGAACAGGTCTTTAGAAATGTACATTCATTTGTTAAGATGAGGTCAGCTTTAGACTAAGTCCAATGCCTCAAGTCCACATATGAGAAAGATACAGAGAGATAGAAGAGAGACTCACAGGGATGAAGGCCAGACAGAGCCAGAGGCAAGAATCAGAACCACCCAGCTACATAGTAAGGACCAGCAAGGACTGCCAGCAACTCCTAGAAGTTAGAAAGGGCAAGAAGGATCGTTTTCCAAAGTCATCGGACAAAGAGGGCGTGGCCCTGGATTTAGGGTCTCTAACCTCCAGGTCAGTAAAAATAACCTTGGCTGGTGGTAGTTTGCCTTGGCAGCCTCAGGAGACACATGGCAAACTCCTTCATGCTTCTTTGCCCTTGTGCTGGGTTTTCCTCTCCCTGTATCTCTGTTATTCTGGCTGTTTTCACCTCCCCCATACTGGTCTCCATCCAAATCTTAGCTCCCCGGAGATGTCTTGCCCAGCTGCCCTAGTGAAAGTCACTCTTCTGAGTGAGTCTGTATCACAATGCCTTGTTTAATTTTCTTCCTAGAATTTATTGTCTAGAATTATTTTATGGGTTTTTGGGGGCAACACTATGTTATACACCTCATACCAAGAGAATATATATTACATGAGGATCAATACTCAATATCCAGACAAAAAAACTTATCTGTAGGAGCAACTCAATAAATATCTGTTACATACGCCCATTCAGCAAAGGCTCAGAATGTTCAAAAAGGGAAACTTGTCTAAGGCCACAGAATTTTTGTTTAAACACAAGCTGTCTTATGCTTGAGCCCGGGGCTCCTAACCGTTATGCAATGATAACCAACAATGATGCAAAGGCAAAATAGAATTTTAGAGAGGGTTCATAAGGAAAGAGGCAGACAGAAAAAATAATTTTACTAGTCTCTGGCTTTAGAGCATGACAGAATAAACTGGCAAACAAGATTAGATTCATGGAGAAGCTTTGATCTGGAATTAAGGTCTGTGCTTAATTTAGGGCCAGAAGAATTCTTAGCAGAAGCCTGGGGAGCTGTCTGGAGTACCCTGGTGCTGAACGAGCCTGGCGCTGGCTGAGCCGCTTCGTGGGTTCTGCGTTCAGGCCCGCGCTACTCAGATCCACCCTCATCGCCCACCCTCCGGGCTGCTCAGCCCTCATAGATTTCCTTCATTTTTGAACTGGATTTGTTAGTCCACAAGTCTGCCAACCATCCACCCTCTCTCCTGCCTCAGGCTCAGTCTAGTTAGGAAAAGAAAATTCCCCCTTTGCAGAATATCTATAAACAAACTTTTTTTGGCAGAATATCTATAAATGGACTTTTAAGTCATCTCAATCTGTGAGAACGTGGTAGGATCCAGTGTACACAAGTGCAGGGGGGAAGTGGTACAACAACATTGATCACTCGTCTAATTTCTGGGCTTTTCTTTCAGCATGAGAAACACACATTGTTTTCTGCCGTATTTCCTTGATGATAAGCTTCTGTACCAGCCACTGCAAATTCTTCAGCTCTCCTGAGAACTTGGGGAAACTCTCACCGGATCTGCCCTCGGAGAGGCTGTCCTGTAAGCCTTGGATACAACATCACTCCTCCCCAGAGCGAGGCTCCTGGTAAAGTGTTTCTCAGCCACTCACCTAGGGGTTGACAGTCAGGACACTTGCTTCTATTGTCACTCAACAATATATGCAGTCCAGATGCCCACAGTCCTGGACATGTGACCCCTAAGGTGGAAGTGGGATGATGCCAAGCTGTGGGTGTTGTCAGGCCTCACTGCCCTCAAAAGATCTCCATTCACTCAGTCATTCAACAAACATGTGCTGAGCTTTTGGGACACAGGGGATACAGACGTGAACAAGAAAGCCATTGACTGCGTCACCTGCTCACTCACTCAGTCACTTATTGGCTCATACAGGCAGGCGTTCATTCCTTCTATGAATATTTCTGGGCACACAGTAAAGGTTTTTTTTATACTGGTTCATGTTGACTGCTTTTCCTCCCCTTTGTTTGAATCCAGGTAGACTTGTGACCATTTCAAAAAACACATCCTGGCAGATGGTGTAACTCTGAGGGCAGGTGCTCATACTCAGAACCCAGACGCCAAGCTGTGAGAAGCCCAAGTCACAGAGCAGTCACACACAGAGACTGGATTTGGGTCAACAGTTCAGACACCACACCTGGACACAGATGTCAGTCAGGTGAGTGGACCAGCTTCCAGATTCCAGAACCAACTTGTGAGCCACTCCCAGTGGGGACCCTACATATCATGGAGCAAAGACAAGCCACTGGCTCACTGCCCTTTTCAATCCAGTCCTGCAAAACCCATGAGAGTTAGAACACCGGCTACCATATTATGCCACTAAGCACAGGGTGGTTGTCCCTTAGCACTAGATAACCGGATGACATGTGCACCAGGCTTGCCCTCAGCTGGCAGGAAGCAAAGCTAACACAGTGCAAAAGGGAACCCTTCAATAACCTATATGTGCGTGGACCGTTTTCTCCTCCACTGGACTGAATTTGGCTGAGTGGGCATGATGCCTCCCATTTTACAATACGAAAACTGAGGTTTGGAGATGTGATTTATGTAGTGTCTGTCACATGGCCAAGGAGCCATAAAGTTAGCATTGGAGCCAATCTGTCCAGTTCTGCAGCTTCTGAGTTCAATTTCTGGGAGACCGAAGGAGAGAGAGAGACAGAGAGAGAGAGACAGGGGGAGAGAGAGAGAGAGAGAGAGAGAGAGAGAGAGAGAGAGAGAGAGAGAGACAGACAGAGACAGACAGAGACAGACAGACACAGACAGAGAATGAATGAATTGAAACGCAGCTCTAGAATGGTCAGCTATTGACCACTCACTGTCCACTCACCCCAAACACTTAGCTCAAGTGACAAATTTTCAGTACACACACGCACACTCACACACCCAGAGTTGGAAACAGTTTTACCAACATTGTGCTTCCTGTGAGTGTCGTATGCTGGTATTTTAAATTCTGTTTCTTTCTCCTTTTTTTTCTTTTAGAAAATACTGGTTGTGATCATCCACACTTGGCTTCTGATCCGTGGTGATGACATTCCGGTTGCCTTGGTGATTCAGCTTTTCTTATCAGTGCTGGGAGGCAAGAGATGAGTTCTAGTTGGTGAGTCATGAAGGGTGCAGCTCGGGACTTCTGGGTAGATTACACAGCCTTAGTGGCTCCAGGGGACTCAGAGGAGAGGAGGGGAGGGGAGGAAGGAGGGAGGGGGTGAAAAGAAAGGACAGGAGAGGAGAGGAGAGGAGGAGAGGAGAGGAGAGGGAAGGGGAGAGGGAAGGGAGGGGTGAGGGGAGGGGAGAGAAGAGGGGAGGGGAGGGGAGGGGAGGGGAAGGGAAGGGGAAGGGGAGGGGAGGGGAGGGATCAGCCCAATGTGTGACAGCGAATACATCCTTAAATTTACCTGTGGGAACCTTGCTGTTCATCTAGCCTTGCTCTTGACCTTGGGTGGAGGAGGTGCTGTTCACACCACTGGCAGGAAGGGGGCTCCCAGGCAGAATCAGCCTCCTACACTTGGGATGAAGCTTTGGGAAGCTAGGTTGGCACCTTTGCCCTCAGGTGCTGGAAAGGTGGTGCTGAGTGCCCACTCCTGGGACGGTCACTCTGTGGCCTCCTCCAAGGACAGTCATTGCAGATGTCCCCAGGAGTGCTCTGTAGCCAGCTGGTGGTGCTGGTGTTGCCGAAGAGAACCTTTTCCTCTCCAGGTGTCCCTGCAGCCCAGGTGGCTCTCACCTGGCTCCCTGGACTTCCTTCAGATAAACAGTGAGGACACAAAATCCCTGCAAGGTGGTGATACCTCGGTCACCCAGTTCTCAAAGAGGGACAGAGACATGAATTCAGATCAAGATGACTCCAAATAACCCTACCACCTCGTTAGGCTCCCCTCTCCTCCCCCAGCTCCTCAGCTGCATCCTTCCCACTGAGGTCAGAAAAGCTCCTGACCTTGGAGGCCCAAAGGCTTCACGGGGCCCCTGCTGCTCCCTGCAGGAGACGTTTTCCAAGCCAGATGGTGGTACCCTCCGAGACTGTGCCTCATGTGTCTTCTGCGGTGTGACCTTGCCGCCGCCAGTGCCCGGCAGCTCTGCCTGCTGCCTCTCAGCGCCCCATGAGGCCGTGTGGATACTGATGTGTTTCTCTCTCTAACTGGACTTGCTGGGCTCTAATCAAAGGAAGGCAAGCAACCCCAAACATCCTTCAGCAGCAGGGAAGGATGAGTCCTAACCCTTTCTCTCTTACGTGCTGAGTGGGGTGGGTGCTCCTGGTCACCTCCTGCTGAGCAGCACACTGCCCCCAGTTTTAGGGATGAAGGTGGTACGGATTGGCTGTCTCAGCTCTGTGCTCTGACTGGGCACAGCTGCCTGGATTTCACTTGGGGTTTCCACAGGGACACAGGAAAGGAATGACAGGGGTGACCTCACATGGAGGTTGACTGCTCAGGTCACCCACAGTGGCTTCTCTACTCTCTGTCTGGGGCCCCAGGACTCCTGCGTTTGGCCAGAAAGAGAACCTTGAACCTCTTTTATGATAACCTGGGTTTCTGACAGGCAGGAGGTAGAGCTTCTGGAAAGTTCGGGGCTGCACTTTGAGTGGAGACCACGGCCATACCTGAGAGTGACAGGTGCACAGAGCGCCTTGCCCGTCTGTCCCTCCAGCAGATAGCAGGACACTTCCCGGCAGCCCCAGGGTCTGTCCTTGGCCACGCTGAGTGGAACTGTGTCACACAGCCACCTGCAGCTGCAAACAAGTCTGGGAGCAGTCCAGCGAAAGGGACCTTGATTGTCCTAGACCATTGTCCTCAGTTAAATCAGGGTCATCTGAGGAACTTTTAAAAGTTACCAGATAGCTAGATCCTCGGGGCCTACTCTGCAGCAACTAAGAATCACTGATGGTAGATTCAGATGTAGTTTTTTCTCTTATTAGTGTATGTTGCAATATAAAATAGTGATACTTATTTTGGGGAGATTGGCACTTGCCTGTAACTTATCTTGTTCATTTTTTGTCCTGTTATGCCCTGCCCTGCACTTCCTTGATCCCATCTCCAAAAGTCTGACTTCTTATTAGAAATTTAGGATGAATCACAAGCGTGCTTGTCATCCTTGTGCAGGGGCCATGCTAGTCTTCTCTGGATTACTCTAATTTTTTTCTATAAAGGACTTCAAAACAAGTCAATAGTAAATCCAAAGTGGCTACCATAATATGTCTTGCTATCTTTTAAATAGCTGCACATGCCATCAGATTTGACATAAACAAAACAAAAGAGAATAGAACCCAACTCAAGAAAACAAGGCAAATGATATGGTTTCCAGGAGAGGATCGCCTCCTTGTGAGGCCTGGTTCTCTCCCCCTGCAGTCTGAGAATGGCCTGGATTATTCTAATTTTAGTGTATGCACTGGAAAAGTGAGCCCTAAGTTGAGTGTATGAGTATTTTTTTTTAAACTATACCAGATTACTCTTCTAAGCATAGGACTGAGGAACACTGTTTTAAACCAATCATGATTCAGCACCTGGAGACAGAAGGACTCACATTTCCCAAACAAATTATTGCTAGTGAACACCTCAGCAAAAGCAGGGGTTGGTTAACAAGGAGGAGGAGGAGGAGGAAGAGGAGTAAAGAAAATGACTTTTATTTTGACATAGTCAAATACTCAACTATGCTCAGGTTTGGCTGGTCTGGAGGGGAGGCAGCCTAAAGTAATACAGTGCAGGCCTCAGAAGCTTGACTGATCCAGAGGGGAGAGGCCAGCATATGCTGTCTCTGTCTGCAACTCACTAGCACACAGCAGTGGGAAGGGTCATCTAGCCAGCATGCTTCAGAAGAATTGTAACCAACAAAAAAAGAAACTGGAGGAAACAAAAAAGACAGGAAGAGGAAGCAACAAGAAAAAGCCCCCAGGTCCCAACCCTGAGAACATGGACCCGGGAAAGGTAAATACAAAGGAGAATGAGAACAGCAAACATGCAATATCAGACACAGCACCAGTGGACATAAAGAGATATATTCGGGACCTCATAGACGAGTTCAAAAGTGAAATACTTAGCCAAATAAAGCAAGATATAAGAAGATTAATAAAAGAGATACTAAGCACCCTTCAAGCAGACACAGACAGAAGGGAGGAACTCAAACAAAGGAGAGAACCATTTGGTGAAGAATATAAAAAAAATAGAATACATGAAACAGATTCAAAGAGATTACCAGGAAATTAAAAGCTCTATGGAAAGATGGCAAATAAGCTTGAAAGAAACTAAAGATAGATTATTCAAACTAGAGGACAATTTTGAAATGTGGGAGTACAAAAGGGAAAACTTTTAAAAAATAACAAGGAAACAAGCAGTAATAATACAAAGGCTAGAAGACGACAAAAGGATCTATAGAGAAAAGCACTAAGATTCCAGGAACAGTGGCAGAGAGGCCTCAATGAATGGAGCAGAAAACAGAATGAAGAAGATAAGCAGACAACTGATGGTTAAAAAAGAGCATAACAGAAATGATGCAGACAAGATTTTATTCAAAACTGATATGATTGATAGCATCAAGTCTGAGAGTACAGACAACTACACTGAAGACAAGAAGACTCTATGATACACATTATGGTTTGATAACTGCCAGATTTTGAAGTTTTATACTATATACAAAGTTGCATTTTTATTAATACTGTTATGTACTGATATATTCAATTATACTATGTCTGATGATATAGTCAATTCTATTGAGATAACAAGAGTCAACACAGGAACCATGATAGAACTCTTTGTACAACGGTCTTATATGTTTATTTTGTTTCATGTGTTTTTAGTAATATGTTTTGTTTTGTCTTGCTTTGTTTTGTTTCTCTAATATAGAAAGGATAGAAAGACGTATTAAGACTCATGCATATGTAGAATCTATAAAGAGTTTATGAGAACTTACCTTACGACACATGATGAAATGAACAGATACTTTGAAGACAAAGAGACACTGAAGTACCCAGTGCTGATCCTGGAGTGTCATAATGTGAAACACAGCAATAGGATTATTCTTTGTTCAGAGTGATATTAGCCTGCTTGGGCTTGTTCAATCTCAACTTAATTGAAGATATGGATAACTGCATGTATGTTTAAGTGTATAGGATTGACAACCATATTTCTAAGTTTTTGTTGGATAGTTGAGCAGAACTGGTTGCAGTCTCACTGTTTGAATCCCCACTTTATATGCTCCACTTTAGTATCTTGAATAACTATTTGTAAGAAGACAATCTGTAATCATCAACTAGTGATTCCTTATTGTTTATTTTTCCTTTGAAATTATGTATTATTTCTACCCGTTTTCTGTTTTGTTTAGTCTTTCTTTAAATTTAAAAAACCAAATACTCAACTATATCTATATGATAGAGATATATCTATGATAGGTACAGATATAGATACAGATATAGACACAGACACAGACACAGACACAGACACAGATACAGATACAGATATAGATATAGATGTAGATAGAGATACAGATAGGGAAACCAAAGCTTAGAGAAGAGAGGAATTCCCCGATATCACACTGCCAGTTAATGTCAGGTCTTCTTGATCTTAAGTGGGTGATCCTTTCCCTAGGAGCGTGGATGTACATTTAAGAGTTAAGATTGTAAAACTCACAGAAGAAACTCTTCATGACCTTAAACTAGGCAAATATTTCCTAGCTATGGCATTAAAAGAACATTCTGGAAGAGAGAAATTATATGTTGGAGTGTTTAAAACTTCTCCTCAAATGACACCACTCAGAAATCAAAATGCCACACTGTAAACTAAAAGAAAATACTGAACATCTTTTTTCTAATGAAGGGCTGCATCCAGAATTATAAGGAATACAGTTGGCTCAAAAATAAGACAAACAATTAGAAATTGGATAAATATTTGAATAGGCATTTTACCAAAGAAGAGGTATTAAGCACAGGAAAAGATGCTCATATTGTCAGTCACTAGGGAAATGCATACTGAAAGGGCCATGATCCAACAGAATGACCACACCGAGGGTCGCAATGGTGTGGAGAAACTGGAACGCTCGCACACCGCTAATGCTGTGTAAGATGGAATAGGTTCTTTGGAAAGCAGTTTGGCAGAGTTTACTTAAAGTAAAACATTTGTCTTGCATTCCAGAGATTATACTTCTAAGTATCTGTCTAAGAGAAATTAAAAGATATACGCACATGAAGCTTGTTTGTGAATATTCACAACAGCATTGTTCATATTAGCTCCATTGTTTCTGGGCCTTTTGGCTAAGATCAACTGCAGCATCTGTTCTTATCAGTTTAATATCTGATACGTCCTCTATGGAAAACAATACTACATGCAACAGGAACCCCTTCCCCAAAAAAGTGGGAGTAGCTGTCCTGTTTGCAGATAATGTGAACTTTAAACGAAGAATGATCCTAAGAGATAAAGAAGGTCATTACATACTGGTTAGGGGAAAACTTCAAGAGGAAGAGATAACTATCTTAAATATATATGCACCAAATTTCAGAGCACCCCAGTTATACAAAGCAAGTATTAATGGAAATGAAAAATCATATTCATAATAACACAATTATAACAGGAGACCTTAACATACCACTGACACCAAGGGACAGATCAGCCAGACAGAAAATCAGCAAAGAAATAACAGAACTGAATCACATTTGTGAACAAATGGACTTGATAGACATATACAGAGTGTTCCATCCAACAACATCAGAATATACATTCTTCTCAGTGGTACATGGGACATTCTCTAAAATAGATCACATTCTAACCCACAGAACATATTTAAATAAATGCAGAAGAGTTGAAATTATCCCATGAATGTTATCAGATCATAGCGCTATGAATCTAGAAATTAATGATAAAAGGAACTGCAAAAACCCCACAAACATGGAAATTGAATAACACACTCTTGAGCAATCAGTGGGTCACAGGGGAAACTAAAGAAGAAATTAAACAATACCTACAAGCAAATAAAAATACAAATACACCTTACTGGAATTTGTAGGATGCAATGAAAGCAGTCCTCAGAGGAAAATGTATTGCACTGAGTTCCCACATCAGTAAAACAGAACAAATACAAGCATACTAGTTCCAAATGTCCAACAACTGGTAACTAGATAACTAGATAACTGGTAACTAGATAAACAAATTGTAGTGTATCCATGTGATGGAATATTACTTAGCACTAAGAAAGGGAAATCTACTAATATGCACTGTAACATAAAGAAACCTCAAAAATATTGTACTAAATCAAAGAATTCAGAAACAAAGACCATCTATTGTATGATTCCATTAAAATATGAAATGTAGAGACAGAAACAGATGGCTTTGGTTAGGAGTCAGACTGGAGACTGAATGGAATGGGAATTCTGAAGGCTCTTTTTTAGGATAAGGTGGATGCTCTTAAACTGGAGTAGGGTGATGTTGTATGCCACGATCACTGTTTGAAACTTATCAAACTATTACTTAAGTAGATGGACTTTATTAAATGTAAGTTATGCCTCAGTAAAGCTGTTTTTAAAATACTTGTAAAATATGTCAATAAGCAAGAGTGTTTTTCTCTGATCTCTTCCGGTGCCTTCCCCCTCAGCCCCCTCTCCTGCACCTGAGATCGACTCCGCCACCCTGTGACTTGGCTGTCAGAACTTCCAGTTCACATGTGGAGCAGCCAAGGCCCAGAGTAGCCGAGAAACTTGCTGAGCTCATCACTCCAGCCGGTAGATGCAAGGACTAGACTGGACTCTGGCGTCCAAGCTCATGTCCAGCAGGGACTGGGGCCTCTCCTCTCCTGGTCCCCTTCCTTCTGGAACTCGGTTGCAGAATGTTCCTATAGTAGCCAGCAGAGGACGCCTGAATCTGCTGAGGTTTTGAGTCTTTGGAGGATTCAGGGTCTCCAATGGGGAGACTGCAGGGCGAGCGCCTCCACCGACTCAGGCAATTATGTCCCCCTTCCTTACCTCACTTCTTTGATACCAAGGAGTCTTCCTTATATAGGAGAAAGTTTAACTTTGCCACTGTGTCCAGGTGGCCTTGAACTCACTACCTGAGGTTGGACGAGTGCTTGTCACCCGTCTCTTGTCTAGGATGCAGGCCCCTCAGGCATGCATGGGGCCGCACCACCAGGTCTCTGCACAGGGTTTGATGCTTAGCGGATGCTCAGTAAATGTCAACTGCACAAATGAAGGGAGATGTTAACAGAAACCGCCTGTAAGGACCCGGGGGGATGCTCCTCACATGCGTATGTCACTGGATGGGAGGATGGTGCTAAGTCCCTACAGAAGAGGGAAAGAAGCTCAAGGTTTGGGGGGAGAGTGACTCATTCAGTGTCACAGGCTGCTAAGTGGTGGTTCCTACCAACATCGTGCGTTCTTTCTAGCACACGAGGGAGGGAAGACGCTGTGAAGCTCTGCCCGTCTCCACCTGGGCCACAGGGGAGCTACTGTGAGCTCAGACAGGCCCCTCTGCGCTTGAAGACATTTTCTCTCTGCCCCAGGCTCAGGACAGATGCAAGCGCAGCCCTCAGCCAGGGTGTGAAATAACGTCATTCATGTGTCTCCATCCCCGCATGCTGACATACTGCTCCCCAATCGCTTGTTGGTGGGGCACCACAAGAATCTTTTAGCCTGATATTTAGTGTCTGACCACGGTTTCAAACACAGAGCTCTTACATCCCTCACCCATCCCTGGGTGACTGGGGCATCACCAGAGAGCCACGCCAGGGTTAAAAGAAGCCAGGCACAAGGCCCGCTCTGCTCTCCAGGGAGCAGAGAAGGGCTGGGCATGGAGGGAATAAATCGTCCTGCCTGTGTAACGGAGCCTTCATAAAGGTCCTGGAACTGCAGACCTCAGAAGGCTTCAAGCCACCGTGCATGGGAGGTGCTGGGAGGGCAGTGCACACTGAGGGATGGGGACCTGCACATCCCTCTGCACCCCTTGCCCTCCGCATCCCCCCATCTGCTGCTCATCAGCACCCTCAGTCACATCCTCTAGGATAAGTGCATGAATGCGTCCTGGAGGTCTCTGAGCTATTTCAACAATTATGAAACCTGAGAAGCAAGTTCAGGGGGCCCCTAAATTATAACTTGTCAGTTGGAAGCGTAGGTGAGAACCTACTACTTGTGATTAGCATCTGTGGTGGGGAAAGCCTTGTGATACTGAGCCCTGAGCTGGTGAGTTCTCTAACTCCTGGAAGGTGGGGTTAAGACTGAGTGGAATCCCAGGTCATCCAGGTGGTGTGTGCTAGAGATGGCTTGGTGTGGGGAAAATGCACATTCTTTGATCACAGAAGTGGTCTTTGTTTAGTGTTGAGAGTGCTGGAGGAGACAACAGTTTTCTTGTCCTATAATCCATAAGGACAGTTACAGCGACACACACATGCCCCTGTTTATAGCAGCACAACTCATAACTGTCAAGTCTTGGCAGTGACATATAAGCCCACCCTCAGGTGACTGGATAAAGAAAACGTGTTCTGTACACAATGGAGTACTACTCAGCCATAAAAAAGGCACGTTTCAGTTGCTTGTAGGAAATGGAGATCCTTGAGATCATAATGTTAAATGAAATAAGTCAGACACAGAAAGTTAAGCATTGCATGGTTTTTCTTATATGAGAAACTCAAAATATAAATAATTTAAAAGTCAAAATAAAAAAGAGATATAGGGAACAAGGGGTTTGTGGAGAGGGGAAGGCGATCAGAGGGAGAGGAGAGAGGGAAGGCAGGGTAGGGAGGTAAAAATGATTAGGCTTTGACAGTATATGTGCCAACTCCCTCATGAATGTAACGGTCATATATTGCAAACATACTATAAAAAGGGGGAACAACTACAGCTAAGAACTGGAGAACACAGACCCCAGAGCACCCAGGACAACCCCCAGGCGCTTCTACACCATTTTGCAGGGTCCCCAGCGGCACGGAGCCTCCTCCACTGCAGGAGTAGCTGCTCAGCAGTGTGCCCGGAAGGCTCCTTCTTCCCTGGCTCATTCCACCTGTCCCTGCCCGTTGTTCCTGGAATTTCCTCTAAGGAAACTCCTTCCCCTGGGTGTTGTCTTGGTATTGGCTTCTGGAGGTCCTGGCTGGTTACCTACATGTGACCTCAAAGCAAATGACCATAGGAGTAGTGGTTGGACACATGCATCGCCTATCTCAGGATGCTGGGTGTAGCTCAGCTGGGCCCCCTTGTCCTCTGTTTCAGGGATTCTGCTAAGCCATGGTCAAGGTGTCAGCCAGGGTTTGGGTTCCCACCAAAGATCCACATGAGGAGCTACTTTTGAGCTCACTGAGAAGGTTTTTGGCAGGATACAGTGCTTGTGGGTGTGGAACAGGGTCTTCATTCTTATCTGTTTGTTACTTATCTGTTGTTTCTTCTGCACAGAGCTCACCAATATAATGCTTTGCTTCAACACAAGCCAGGAAGGAAGCAAGAAAGGGAGAGAGAGAGACAGAGAGACAGAGACAGAGACAGAGACAGACACAGACACAGACACAGATACAGACACAGAAGTTACAATTTTATGTAACCAAAGCCAGAAATGATATCCCATCACTTTGGTCACTTTGGATAAACTGCTAGAAGCAATTCCAGGTCCTGCCTCCCTTCAAGGGGAGGGAATCACATAATTTCAGGAGTACCAGGAGGTGTGGACGCCTGGAGCTGGGACCACTTTTTAGATATCTTTCTGCCACACCAGTTAGCACACTCTTAAAAACAGCAACCTCAGAAGTAACTTATGGGCCTTGGGAAGTTCTGCGTGGATTCTGAGGAAAGCCTCACAAGTGTACGAGGAGGCATGTGAAACAATGTCAGTGTTTACTATAAGAACAAACTAGATTCTCGTCAGTGGAAAACTTGCTAAATGACTCAAGGCATAATGAGCTCTTCAACACTGAAAGAGGATGTGGTAAGGCCAAGACATGTTACTCAGTGAGAAAACAAGTTGTAGAACTATTCCTAGAACATCAGGCCATTTAAGGCCCAACAAACAATATTACGTACTTCTGTATTACAGTTACACACACACATAGAATATCTGAAAAGTGTATCTCATCCAACTGATCACAGTGACCATGTATGGGGGCATTAAAGGAAGCTAAGAGCTTTGAGTACGATAGTCTAAAGGGGCTTTTTGCCTTTTTGGGTATCAACACCATAGACTCTGGCAGCCAAGCTACTTGGCTTCAAATCCTGGCTCTGCAGCTTAGTAGGTAGCTGTGTAACCTTGGGCAAAACTCTTAACTCACTGAAATCTCTGTCTTTGTCTCAAAGAAGGATATTATAATCTATCTCAGAACTGACTTTTGTGAGGTTCAAGTACAGAGGTTCCTTGGTACAAGAACTTGATTCTTCCCGTGATTCTGGTCACAAACCCAGCTGAATGAGAACCAAACCAAATGCACCAGTTAAGATCCATGCTGGCAACCCCTCCCCGCCCCGGTAAGCAGCTATAAGCATGGCAGGCTATGGCGGCCCAGGACGGGAGCCACCGGCCTTTACTGGGACCCGAGCCATGCTGGGACCTGGAGCATCGGGAAGCCAAGCAACCCCTCCCCATCTGCCTGTTTTGTTTTGTTGAACTTCAATATACATGAAGGTATGGACAGCTGTTTTGAAGAGAACGAGAGACTCTATGACAGCCATTAGTGACTTCCCTATTGTCAGGTTTTGAAGACCTAAATTGCCTTCCTCATTCTGTTCAGATCAGTTCTATACTATGTTGTTTTGTATGAATTCTCTGTATGTGAAGGCATGAACAACTATTTGGAAGAAAACAAGAGACAATATAATAGACAGTGAAGATCTCAGGTTGTCTAGCTTTGAAATTTATATCTCTTACATTGCTTTCTTATGTCCTGTTTTGTTTTGTTGTGTTTAATTTTACCCCCTTTAAAATAAAAATAAAAAAAATTTTAAAAATCCCCCCCAAAAAAGAGCCATGCTGGCCTTATAGAGAAACTTGGTTCATTTCTCATCCAGTTCAGTTTGCAACCAGAATCTTGAAGAGAACTGAGTTCATGAACTGAGGTAGCACTGTACCATGATTTAACAGAGCTTTGGGTACATATAGCAGTGTTCTGGAGCCAGCCCACCCCAGCTCCTGTGAGCCAGTTGTGAGCAGCCCCTCTCATTCACTTACAGGAACACTGGGCGATAACTCAAAATCCCCAGTGGGGACATTCCCACCGTGGGCATCAGCAAACACTAATAATGGAAACTTTTAAAAATCCAGTTATAAAACATTTTCTAGCATATTCCCAGCACATCATAAGCAGTCAACAAACACTAGCTATTATTATCCATAATGCACTGATTTGCATAAGGAGGATGATTTATATATCATTTCCGCAATTAAGAAATGTGTGGATGTATCATTGTGTGAACAAGGAACTGGGTGGCTTTTTGGGAAAGGGAGCGTCTGTGGGGGCTAGTGTCATGGCAGACCAGCAGTGCCTTCCTAAATGAACACAGTCACCTTGGGGAGTAGAAGAAAAAGTGGCTGGAGTGTGGCTCAGCTCACAGCAGATGGTGACTCACAGCCTGTAAATACCCCTGAGCGGGGGGACGTAGAGAGGAATGAGGGGGTGAAACATTTCTCTTCTCCGTCCTGCTGAAAACTCAACTGCTAGCATGTGTCTTTGCACGTCAGTTTCAGTAGAACCCTGGACGGAAAGTCTTGGCTGGAGCTCTGCCTGGGTATCCCTCCCCAGGACCCCACGTGACTGACAAGCCAGCTGGGCCCTGGTAGGTCCTAGCATTCATATGAACATTGTGACAGCACAGAGCAAGGTGGAAGGACATTTTCTTTTTTTGAGTTTCTCAGGAAAAAACTTAAGGTTTTTAAAAACTATTTAAAACCTTCTTTGTCCACCTCAGTGTTTTCACCTTGCTCACGCCAGGCATCTGCACGCCTGGGACTCTCTTGCTTTGCTATATCTATTCTGTCTGTGCCACAAATCACAAGTGTCCACTCCTAGGGCAGTTGGCATCTAATCTACTTTCCTCTAATACTCAACCCCACTTCCTTCTCAGCAGGGCTTTCAACTTGGTAATCTCTTCCCAGTAATTTTCCTAGTAAACAAAAGTAAAACAGAATCATATATGATTAAATGTCTTAGGATAGGCTAGGACAGGATGGGGTATGATAGAAAATGCAGAATACATTGCATAAGTAAAGATTAGTTTAATTAAAAGATTTTTTTGAATTTTATGTCTCTCTGTGTCTCTGTCTCTGTCTCTGTCTCTCTCTCTCTCTCTTTCTCTCTCTCTCTCTCTCTCTCTCTCTCTCTCTTTCTCTCTCTCTTTCTCTCTCTCTCTCCTTCTTCTCCCTCTGTGTGTGGGGACCCAAAGTAAAAATTGCATCTCTTGTAAGTGGCAGTCAAGAAAGTTTCAGTCATTATTTAAGTATGTCTTCTCAAACTAAAGTAGTTGGTAACTAAAAACCACATTTTCTTGACTCCCTTGCAGCTAGGATTCCAGGGTAATTCACGTCCTCTCAGTCAGATGTACCTGTGTAAGATAAGGAACCTGGAAGCAAGCAAAGGCTTAATTTCTGCCGTTACCCTCTCAGTTGCAAGCTGAGTCCTGAGAGTCAGGCTACTTGCTACATGTGGTCCTGCAGGCTACAAGGCATCCTGAACATAGACTAAGGAAAGTCCTCCACTTGGAGTGGGATGTGGACAGGATAACCCTAGAGTCCCTGGTACTCCACTGAAACAGAAACCTCAGAGTCTGACACACAGAAGGAGAAGGAGAGAGAGAGGGAGAGAGAGAGAGACAGAGACAGAGACACAGAAAGAGACATATAAAATTCAAAAAAACCTTTTAATTAAACTAATCTTAACTTATGCAATGTATTCTGCATTTTCTATCATACCCCATCCTGTCCTAGCCTATCCTATGACATTTAATCATATATGATTCTGTTTTACTTTTGTTTATTAGGAAAACTGCTGGGAAGAGATTACCAAATTGAAAGCCCTGTTGAGAAGGAAGTGGGGTTGAGTATTAGAGGAAAGTAGATTGGATTAGAAAGTTTAAAGTAGCTAAACTTTGGGTGACAGGACATCTACAGGAAGTTACTTTTCAATCACTGGGACAAAACATCTGACATCCACAACTCATAGCAGGAGAGGCTGAATTTGGCTGCTGGTTGCAGGGGACTCAGTCCATGGCCAGGGGGTTCCCAAATAGAAACAGCATGGTAGAGGAAGGCTGCTCAAACCATAGTGGCCAGGAAGCAGAGAGGCGAGGACAGAGACAGAGAGACCGAGGGAGATGGAGCGGGGTCAAGAATACGCCCTTCCAAACCACACTCCCCACGACTCCCTTCTCACCACGCTCCGCCTCCTAACAGTACCTTTAGCCATGAACTCACCAGTGGATTAATTCACTGATGACTACAATGCTCGCAAGATCTGATCACTAACTGTGAAAACCCCAACTCTGAGCACATGAGACTTGTGGGGTATTCTAGATCTAAACCACAACAATATTTAAATTGGCCCATGTTGGTTCTTTTCCAATTAAATCAGCTTAGCGTTTCACATTTCTTTTCATTTTCTTATTTCCCTGTTGCTCAGGTTGACTTAGCAAGTGAGGCATCTTTCTCCTGTCAGAGCAGAGCTGATGACGAAGAGATTGAAAATTCATATTTATTTTTTCATATCCCTTTAAAAAACAATGTAGCTGCTTTACAACAATTAAATACAGTTTCCGCACCAACCACTTTTTGATCTCTGTTCCTGCTTTCCTCAGCCCTTTCGGAGCCTTTTGCCAGCCCATGGGAACTCTTCATTTTATAAGATAGATGTTGCCTGATTCTAATACTTCTAATAAATGCCAATCAAGAATGTCAGCCACATTTGCTGTAACTTTCTTTTTCTTTTCTTTTTTGACAATAGGAAAATGTCAGGTCACACAATGGGTTGTGTGCGGCTGATCCTGAGTCACAGCCAGGGGTCCAGAGCCAGAGCTAGGGATCCAGGGAGAGTAAGTGTTTCATCATTAATCTGAAATTCAAATTGACTCTGGCCTCCTCTACTTTTGTTAATGCTGGCAATTCTAGGCGGCAAGCCCCTGAAGGAATTCAAAGCAGAGAATTAACATTTCACCTAAGATTTAATAAATACAGTTATTTACAAAACAGAAAGTTTTGTCTACATACGTAAGTTCAAAGGCGTATTATTAAGTTCCAGAAGCATGCAGGTGAGGCAGAGTCTCCACCTACGAGGCGCAGCATCGGATGCAGGTGAGAGACTCCACCGACCTCCACGTGGCCTGCAGGGACCCGCAGCTGTCTCACTTCTTACCTTGCCCTGACATCGCCCTTCCAGGCCTTGCAAGCCCAGCATCTCCTTACACATTCCCGTGTGGAGAGTGGTTCAGGATCATTACTAGGATGCAGTCATTACATAGATTTAGAAACAGAGGTTCAGAGAGGTGGAGTGATACACCCAAGGTCACGCCGAGACATCAGAGGGCCACGGTTGCAACTGGGGTCTGTTGCAAAGGTTTTCTGTTCTTCGAGGAGTCCAGCACGCAGTTGGTCTCTTACTCTGCAGGCAGCCCCAGGTGTCAGAGGGGGGAAGGAGGCTGGGCCAGCTGCTGGCCTTGGTGCCGGTCATGTCTTCGCTGCAGCCGGGCGTGGAGGTGGCAGACCCTCCTGGTCTCCTGGGCGGAGAAGAAGGAGGCGGCGATGGCGTGCCGCAGGCGCCGGGCGTAGGTCTCCAGCAGCACGGTGGAGCCGGCCAGGAGCTGCAGGGCTCCGGCGGCCAGCGCCGAGGCGGTGCAGGGACGCTGGGCCGGCAGCAGGGGGCAGTCGCGAGAGGTGAGGCGGAGCTCCCAGGAGTAGGCTTTGTGCTCCGAGAGGAAGGGGTTCTCAGGGGGTGGGTGGTTGAAGAGGAAAGGAATGAAGCCCAGGACAGTGTACGTTGCCTTCAAAAAAGAGAAAAAGCCGGTCAACAGAGGCCACTGGCCACCGACTTTCCCTGCCTCCTGTGGAGACTTGCAGAGATGCTCCCGTGCAAAATGGGTACAGAAATAACCTCCTGGCTCTGGGGTCTGGGGAGGGCCAGATGTGACCAGGCTGAAAGGGAACTCTTGCCAAATAAAAAGCACCTCACATGCTATTACCATCTCTGAGCAGAGTATTTTAAGGGAACCATTGGCATTTACATTTGTTTGTTTGCTTGCTTGGTTTTGGGCACTGAGGACTGAGCCTACAGCCTTCGCCCTGAACTAGATCTCCAGTGTTTTTTACATTTTTAAATTTTGAGATAGGCTCTCCCTTGGTCGCTAAATTGCTCAAGTTGGGCTCAAATTTTGAGTCCTCCTGCCTCAACTTCCCAAAGTGCTGGTATTACAGGCATAAACCACACGCCCAGCTAGCATTTACTCTTAGTGAGCCTTATGAATCCTCAGGAGGTGCTAGTCCATCAGATGGGCACAGTTCTATGAAGCTGACCCTCATTTAAAAGATGAGGAATCCAAAAGCACAGTCCCAGCCAAGGTGGGTTCCAAATGCTGCTTGGCAGCGTTAGATCCCACAGACTCTGGGGGACATCAGAGCCAGGAAGAGGGGCGTCCAGGGAGGCAGGGAGGTCCAAAGTGAACTAACAGATCTAGCAAAATAACATCTGTGTTAAATAATAATAAGTGAACTATTTTATACACATACAATTAAAGTGCTAACTGATAAGGAAGCATAATCTCAAGGTTTAATTGCCAGCATTTTCTTCTTAATGATACATAAAGTACTAGGGTGCTTTTGGATTGATGGGACCTTAGCTTTCATCCTTTGTTTGTTTTGGTACTGAGGATTGAGCCCATTGAGCTACATTCCCAGCCCTCTTTGTGATTTGAAAGAGAGTCTTGCTTTGTTGCTAAATGGCCTGGGCTGGGCTCGAATTTTTGATCTTTTTGCCTCAGTCTCCCAGAATGCTGGCCTAATAGGCATGCACATCTATGTCTGACTAAAGACACCTTTGATTTTCTCTAAGATTTTAAATGAGGAAACACAGTTACACACTTAAAACAGTGCCTGGCAAACATCTTTTGTGTGGCTCATGATAAGAAATGCATTTTACAGGATTTTCTGAGCGTAGATTATATGGTACTTGAAGAAAAACTTCACAAAACAATACAAATCTGTACCACTTATAATAAACTCTGATAATTTTCTAACTTATTTTGTTTTTAAAAAAAGAAGCTGTGACCACCTAAATTGATTACTTACAATTCAAAAACTAATTTTCTAGTACATAATTGGCACTTGATAAACATAAGCTAGTATTGTAATTAGCTTAAGCTCTGATGTTTTGGTATATTTTATGCAACAGAATTTTGTGTGAGAACTCACTATTAAAACGATTGTGACAAAAGAAAAGACTGAGAAACACAAACCTTAATCTGTGAATAAATATATCCAACAGTAGGTAGTAGTAAGCATTTTATATATTTCCATTCAAGGAGTAAATGCTTTAGGCTTTGTGGACCACACAGTCCCTGCTGTGATTGGTCAACTGTGCCTTCACAGAGCAGCCACCACTAGGACATAAACAGATGGAAGGCTTCATTCCAATAAAGTTTTATTGACAAAACCTGAAACCGACTGTTGGGTTTGCCCTGAGGGCCACAGTTGGCCGACTCCCAACTGAGACCATTTCTGAGCCTTTTATCCAGTCGGAGATCCAAATGAAATATCAGTAGCTACTCTCTATGAAACATCTTTTATGTGGCTTGCAATTTACCATGTACTTTTAGAGACATTATCACATTTTAAGACTCACATAGCTTAGGGTACAGAGGGTTGGTTGATTTGTACAAATGAGGAAAATGAGGTCAGGACATCTTGCTACTTATGAAGCGTGACCTTGGAATAAGTCACTTGAAGGTGTCTGATCTCAGCATCTTCACCTGCAACAGAGTTGAAAACAAAAATCCCCTTCCTAGGCTTGCTGTGGAGGTCAGAGGATTTCATTTATCGATGCCCCAGGACCCCTGGCTGCAACTTGGAGGCAGGTAAGATGTAAATGAAGTCAAGAGAAATCACTCTGCTCCATCTCCCCACCATTTTACTTACATCGTACTTGACCCTGAGTGTGATGGGCACAATGGGCAGCTTCTGAGCCCACCTCACAGCTGTCTGTGCCAGGAGGAAGGCCATGTAATCTGTGGCCACTGTCACAGCTGTGGCCACCAGGAGCAGGACAAGCAGTCCTAGCTTTAGGAGACACCTCAGCAGCTCTTCCTGTGACAGCTTTGGCTGGGCCACCTGGAGCAGCCAGGCTGGTGGAGAGTCCATGAGGTGTGTGGCCTGGGCCTGGGCTAGCTGCTCGGCCAGTCTCTGTGTCACATAGATGTTGTCAAACTGCAGGTCCGTCAGGTATCGATGGAGGTACCAGGCTGACTCCACCAGGAGGCCAAGCAGAAACAGTCCTGTGACTACCCGCTGGGTACCCACTGCTACTGCCAGCGCCAGAGACTCTAGGCCAGAGAAATCCTCCTGGACCCGCTGAGCGACCTTGAGCATGTGAAGCTGGAAGGCAGAGCCATTGCCCTGGATCTCAAAGGTCAGGCCCCGGCTGCCTGCTCGACCTGCGGAGCTCAGCGCCCTGGACGCAGCATGCAGATGGTGAGTGGTGTTGAGCAGACTCTCCACGGAGCCCTCAGTGACACATCTCAGCACCTGCCCAGTGGCACGCACATTGGCCAAGACATTTGGCACCACAGCAATGGCCAGGGTGGCAGTACTGTAAGACAGGAGCAGCTGACGGCCTTGCTTTGTGCCTAAGGTGGGCACGCTGAGTGCAAACAGGCAGCGGATGGGGGGCACCAGGCCCAGGGCCAGGAAGACCAGGAGGCCACAGACCGTAGCCACTGTGGCTGAGAGTTCCAGTGGATAAAGCCGTGAAGACATAAGCCAGTGATGAGCCAGACCTGCAGCAGTGACTGCCAAGGATCCGCACAGGAGGAGGTGGGTCAGCAGCTGGCTATGGTTGGCAGGGACAGGCTGGCAGAAGGTATCCCAGGCAGCGAGCAGTGGGACACATGCCTTTCGGATCCCCAACTGCCAGAACCTCCACCTGTACACAAAGAGGAGATGCTTTTTCAGGGGGGTGAGACAGGAAGGAGTTGGCCTATGCACCCACACCGCCCAATGGCGGCAGGCTGCCACCCTGTTAGCTATACAGGCAGGAACACTTTCCAAATGGACCAATCAGAGTCACCCAGCCATACCCATGTGACATATACTGAGCCAATCAGAGCCTTCTCCAGGATTATTCTCACTGGAGCTATCAGGGAAGAGCCCCAAGCACTTCCTGTGGGGGTCAATGTTGGGGCTGCCTGAGATTTTATAATTACAGCCTTGTGAAGGAAGCTGGCCCAAGAGAACAGATGAAAGTCACGAAGCAAGAAACTCAGGAGAGGGGCAGAGGGAGGGAGAGAAGGAGGGAGGCGGAGAGAGTATGATCGAGAGAGTCAGAAAGAACGAGTTCTTGATGAACTTCGGTGTCTGCTCAGTAATTTAGGGGCAGGGAGGGCTGCCCAGGTGGCCTTTGAGGAGCCTTTTCTGCTCTGTTTTCCTTATATTTATTGAGATAAGTGCTAGCTGTTGGAGAAGCAGAAATGGTGAAACAGGCAACATGCCAGGCTCCGTAGTTATGCTTCAGAGTGAAAGGGTTTTGGCCCAGGTAGGACACTGTAGCCAGGAAAGCCACAACCGGAAGCAGGAAGCCCCATCTCCCCTGCCCCTAGGAAATTACCTGTGACGCCATCTTCCCGCCCCTGGAAATTTACATATGGCGCCAAACCCAGGACCAATGGGCTACCTGTGCATCCCTAATGCCCGCCTTAGGTTCCACCCCAAACTGAGGCTATTTACAGGCCCCCACGCCACGTGTCAGAGAGATCGCTGGATGCCAGCGGTGGGGGTGCCGGTCATCTCTCTCCCTGTTCTCAGAATAAAGGCCGCTTTTTATTTTATATTTCTCATCTTTTGTTAATATTTTTCATCTTTTGGAAATAACCCTAGCACAGAGCAACAGCAAAGACACAGTGAGAAGAGGTTGCTCTGCCAGCATTCACCGGTGTGCCCTCCTGCTGGTTCAGACTAACGGTTAGCAAGGCAAGCCACGACAGCAGGGTGCTGGAGGAGGAGATGGATCCTCGAAGATGAGGGAGAAAGTGTCAGATCATTGCCTGTGTGTTGGGCATGAGTTAACTCGTGAGCAATCTCCTGCAGGAATTCACGGTCAGACTGGAAGATTTAAATGGGATGTCAGAGTGTAGGCCCATCAAAAAAGAACTCTCAGCTGGGCTCCACAGTGCACACCTGTAATCCCAGCTACTCAGGGACTGAAGCAGGAGAATTGCAAGTTTGAGGCCAGCGTGGAAACTCAGTGAAACTCCATCTCAAAAGAAAAAAAGAAAAGAGTTGGAGATGTAGCTCAGTGGTAGAGTACCCTTACACTTAATCCTGAGTGTCACACACACACCAATCCAAACCCAAAACATCTCTGGACCTGGACTGAGGAGGGTGGGTGGAGGGTCATCGATTTTCACCTGGAAGAGACAGAGTCAGGGAGGCTTCTGGAGGAGGTGACATTTGAGCTGGGACTGCAAGGCAAGTATCAGTTCTTAAGTGCAGGAGAGTGTCCCTAACTGAAAGCGGAATAGCACGTGCAAAGGTCCTGAGCTCTGAGTGGCATCCTTAGGAAACAGGGTTGAGGTATTGAAACTTGGGGAGCTGTGATCCATCAGGCCAGAGGGGCTGGAGCAGAGGTCACAGTCCTGGGGCCCAAGGGCTGACTGATGTGAAAATGCACTGTATTTTGCTGCACAGTGTGTGTGTGTGTGTGTGTGTGTGTGTGTGTGTGTTGCTTCTATATGGAAATAGGAAGTTTCACGTTAAAATCTGAATTTCTACTCTGTTTGAGAAACAAAGGGATCTGGGCTAGAGTTCTGGGCTCTGCAACTGCATCTAGACCACTGCTCCTCTGGTACGGGTGCGCTCCCTGCAGGCCGAGCCTCTCTCCACTGTGCAGGCCGGTGTGCACCCCAGCAGGGAAGGGCATGGCCTCCAGGGCAGGTAAAACCGAGCTAAACACCTCCTGCTATGTAATGAGCATTTGGAACAGGGTAGCTGTTGGTAACTAGCAATAGAAATGATTTTAAGAACTCAAAGCCAACGGTATGGCATGTTTGGTGCTGAGGTCCGTGCTGGGGTCTCTGTCACTTTACTTGACAAAGGAACTATCTGCCATTCCCTGAGGACTCACTCTGAGCCAACCCTGTGCATGCATCTTCTCATTCACCTCTCACAACAGTTTCATCGACATTATTATTATTATTCCCATTTTACAGATAGGAGAACTGAGGCTCAGAGAGGTAAGGACTTACCCAAGGGCAGAGCTTGGGATTTGGACTCATACCTATCACAATGGACTGCTGACTTTTTCTTGCCTGTGGCCCTCTAGAAAGTCCCCAGACCTACCCGGTCCTGATGAGGTGCTCGACAGCTCCGTGGAGGCCCCTCATGGTCTGGAGCAGCAGTGGGTTCAGGCAGGTAGTCTGCGGCAGGGTGCCAGGTGGAGAGGAAGTGGGGCACCCGCTGGGACTTGGGAAGCCCCGCTGCTTCTGCTTTTCTACCCTTTAATGAAGCTCTCCTGGCTGCCTTGTCCCGCCCTGCCTGGGGCCACCTCCTGAGGGTTGGGCAAGCTGCCTCCTCTTCTCATGGTAGGCAGGGACAGGGGAAGGTGTGGGAGGAGAGAAACATTGCCAAGCCACCTCTGCAACCCTACTAGAAGGAAGGTAGAATTAGCCCATTTTGCAGAGGAGGAAATTGAGGTTCAGGGAAACTGGTAATACAGCTCATTAGCAGTAGCACAAGACTAGGACTCTGCCCTGCCTGCCTCCTGCAGTTATGTGTCCCAAGGGGAGCCTGATGCTTGACACTTAGAGACTGAGAACCCACAGGAGATGAGATCTAAGCTAAGATCAGAGGCCAGGGTCTACCACTGTGCTTCGCCCAACTCCCGCAGTGGAGGGCTAGTTCACAGACCTGCGACATTAGCTGAAAACATGCCAGCTCCGTGTTCATCCCTTCTGCAGCCCTTTGCTCTGCAAGCCCACTTCCAGGCCGTCCTTGGAGTCCATTCCCACTTGGAATGCGGGGCTCCTCCCCCAGCATTGCTGCCCCCGTCACTTCCAGCTCGACCTGCACCCCAGGGGTCCTCCTCTGAGCCCCCAGCCCAGAGACAGATGGCAGGGGAGGCAGCCAGGTAGCATTCGGACTGCTGGTCATTTTTCCTTACAAGGACATGCTGCCTGGGCTACTGCTTCCGGCCTGAAGTGGAGCATCCTGTGGCTTGGTTAGGGGAAGTGACTTGTCATGGCCACTCAGCAACTGAGTGAGACACCTGTGGTTAGACACCCAGAGAGCTCACTGTGTTCCCAGGCTCTGAGCCCTCTCTTCCCTACCCCGGAAGCCAGGAGCTGCCATACTGGCAGGAACCAGACATACAAGGTTGTTCAGGAGCGGCAGCCCCATGTGCCTGTGTCTTGCAGGGTGGCTGGAGGAAGCAGGTGACTACAAAGTGTGACCTTCGGAAAGGGTGACCTTTGTTGGAAAGGGAGCTTTGTCAATCACTGTGCCTTGTGACCTTGACCAAGACACTGCCTCTCTCTGAGCATGTGTGTCCCCGCCATAGCGAGAAGAACACAGAACCTATGTGGCAGGGAGGTTTGAGGAGTCACCTGTAATGTGCAGAGAGAGTTCAGTAAGCACAGCTTCCCCGGCCCTGCTTCCCCCTGGCTGGTTTCCAGCTCTGCTGGAGTGAGACCCAGCCTGCTGGGACCCTCTTGTCCAGGCTCTAAGACGACCCTGTAAGTATCCCACGACCTGGGTCCTGTTGCATAAGAAATACCAAGGTGTTGGCCTGGTCCCAGAAGACGCCACCAGCATTTGCCCAGTTTCTGCTGAGCAACAGGAAGCTGATTGGTTGAGACCGTGAAGGCTTCTTCCAGGAGGCCTCTGGTGGATGCGTAGGATCTGGACGCTCAGGGGGAAGAGAGAAGGGTACAAGATATTTTTAGCTTTTCTTGGACATGTAGGCAGTCACCTCTGCCCATAGAAGGCTGGCCTGCCCTCAAGGCCTACAACATCCGGAGGGGACTTCTGAGTCATCACCAACAGAACCAGCTGTGTTAAGGGGAATTTCTGGGGGAAGGATTCAGAGCCATAAGACAGAGGGGAAGTGGTGAGCCCCAGGCCGGCCCAGCAGTGCAGCCTGGGATCGGGCCGGAGAGGAGTTTTCGGCCTGTGGGCAGAGTGTGGCCACCGTCCAGACGGTTGGAGATTGCAGCCAGGCAGCTAAAATCTGAGCATGCAGACATCGGTGTCCGCCAGGAAAAGACTGGGGGCCGCCAGGCGAGGCACCACGTAATACTGTTTTCTAATAAGCACACAAAACTGAAATTACTTTTAACAAAATATTTTACTCACCCTCTTATAGTAAAAAGATTAACTTTTCAACACGAGAACACTGTTAATAGGCTACCGTTCTTGCATTTTCTCACACTGCGGCTTTAAAACCTGGCGTGTGTTTTGCACTCAGGACGTGCCTCAGTTTGCACACCCGTGAGACGTGCACGCCTTCAGTAGTAGCTGCACCTCGCAGGGGCTACGGCATTGGGCAGAGGTGGCCCATTTCTGTGGTCAGCACGTGGTTCTGTTGGGCAGCGCTCCAGGCTGTTAGAACTGTGTCCACCGCTGCCAGATGGACCTTCCTGATGGTGTAGGAGTCTTAGGTTCTAACGCCCTCGTGGGTGGGGAAGGTGCCAGTGTGGGAAGCAGGGCGGGACGGTGGCAAGGGAGACAGTCCCTGCCTCGACTTACCACCTCACCCCACTACCCAGCTCCAGGTAGTTACTGCCGTGAGGGAGCCACAGGGCTAGATCTTCTAGCATTTTCTTTTCCAGAAGCAGAGATCCAGCTTTTTAGGTGAAAGCTTCTGAACCTTAAAGATTAGCAGCCAATTAATAATCTAGAATTCTTTGATGGAGAGGCAGGCGGAGCCCCCCAAGGGCTGGATGTGCAGCTGGGCACCACCAGATAGCAGCTTCAGTGGGGCCTGCACCCCGCACTGCATTTGTGTGGTTTGTTCTCCGGACCTGCTCCTGGTCCCCCTGCCCCAGGGAGGGACAGGCGTGGGCCTGGCGAGGCTGCCCTGAGGGCCCGCTGCCCTCCAGCCTGTGTTGGGCTGTGTTAGATGTCGGGGCTGAACCACGGTGCTGGCCTTTTGGGCCAGGTGTTTCTGAGTGTTTCTGTGAGGGTGGTTTAATGCGATTAATTACTGTTGAAACACATGGACATGGAGTAAAGTGCATTGCCCTCCGGAGTGGGCGGGATCTGACCCAATCAGCAGACTGGAGCCGGGAAAGCCCCGCGGTGGGCAGCCTTAGCCCACCTCTTTCTCGAGTCCTGGCCTGCTCACATCCCCGCCGGTGTGGGCTCACTCGGACCCCACGCTCAGCCTCTCTCTCTCTCAGTTCTCCCTTATCTGTACCTCCACTTCCCCCCATTTCAGCTACCCATGCGCTACGGTTTGAATATGTGTACCCTCAAGGGCCCATGGTTGAAGGCTTGGTCACCAGTCAGTGGCACCATTCGGAGACGCTGGAACCTTGTGGGGTGGCCCATGGGAGGAAGTCAGGCTCCTGGGGGCCCTTGAAGGGGAGCCTGGGACCCCAGCTCCTCATCTTCTTTCTCTCTTTGGCTCCTGGATGCCACAAGGTGAGCAGCTTCCTCTGCCAGATGCTCCTGCCATGACATATGGACTGACTGCCAGCTGAAACCTCCAACACTATGAGCCTAAGTAAACCTTTCCTCTTTTTAAAAGGACTGTCTTCAGCATTTTGTTACAGGGATGAAAACCTGACTAATACACTATGATCAACTGCATTTCAAAAATATATGAAAAAAATTTTTACAAATAGGCAATCTGTAAGTTTTAAATACCCCTTATTATAGTACTGTTAATAGTTGGTTTCATTAATCTCTTACTGTACAATTTATAAATTAAATTTTATCACAGGCAAAGAGTGTGGTGCAGTCCACAGTTTTGGGCATCCACTGGGAATCCTGGAATGCATCTCCTAAAGATAAGAGGGAGTGCTGTACACACACACACACACACACACACACACACACACGCACGCATGATTGCTGGTCTGGAGAACCCCAACTCACTCCACCCCCATGGGAGAATGAGGGAGAATGACTCCCTCCCTCCGGAGTCCTGGGCTCTGTGTGTCCTGGCCCCCTCCTGTCAATGATTCTCTCCTTTAAGGTCCAGGGCTGGAACATGCTCTCCCATCCCCTTCACTCTCTCCTCGCACCACGGTTCTGCATTTCCCCTGTGATCATCTTATGCTCTAGAGGCTCATACCTTGTATTTAGAGCCCTAAACAAACTTTCCTTGAATCAATTGTAGCTTGCTGCGTCCTGTTGGGACCCTGTGTGCCCTCATTTATCTGCGGAGGAAACTGAAGTCCCAAGCAGTGGAGGGCACTCAGCACACAGCACTCAGCACTCAGCACACAGCACTCAGCACTCAGCACTCGAGGTTACACAGCACACTAGGGAAGGAGCCAGGGTCCAAAGTGCCATTCTGACCTCCTTGTTTGATAACCTTCTTTTCCCCGCCCTGCCCCAGCTTCCCTTCTTTTGCCCATGTGACTCTGCCCCTTTGTTGGGCCTGAATACCGGAATATACACGTACCTGATCTACTGCTCTGGGTGCCTGTGTTTCTGCGTCCAGGTGCTACATTTTCCATAGTGTGTAGATCCAAGATTTCACTTAAATACTCCCCCACTGCGGTCGCTGAGGGGGCTTCCAGCTCTTCAGCATGTCCAGCAGCAGGGGCCTGGATGTCCTCCTCCACTGTCTCCCCAGGGACCCAGGGAGTGACTTGCTGGGACTGAACCCCAGAACTGCATCACCGGGCCACTGGGGGAGACTCTTAACACATTCCCTTATTTGGTGCCAGCCCCCTTGCTGGGCAGACTGTCACTCATGAGGGTCACCAGCAGAACCCAAGGGTTTGTTGAGTCACACCTCACCATCATCCCTGACCACCTGTCTAGTTTTTGTAGATATTGTGACCTGTGGCTGAATCTTATTTTATTTGGCATATCTCTGATCGTAGCCTTGTGGGTCTATGGGTCTCTTCATGAGGCTTTGGCCATTCACACGGCCTCTTCAGAGTGAAGGTAAATGGTTTCCAGAAGTGGCTGCACCTGCCACCGCCTCCAGGTCGGATACTGCCCCTCCCACCAGCATACGGGGTCTACCTTTGGGACCTGCATGTCCAGGCCCAGGGGACTTCAGGTAGCTTTCCTCCTCCTTGAAGTCCACATTTGTACACTGAGGTCTAGGCAGGTCCTGGCAAAGCCGCCTGAAGAGGGACCCTGGAGAGTGTTGGACATCCCAGGTGCAGCCAGTGACCCTGACCACACCACCTAGAACCAGGACTCAGCCGCCCCATCCAGAGCAGAGAGATGAGCCAAAGAATCTGTTTCACTCCTGAAATGCTGGTGTGCTTTGTTAGGCAGCCACAGAAAGCAAAACAAAGATTTTTGCTTTGCGAGGTTTTGTCCTTTCTGACCTCTGGTGCTGCCTGTGGGTTCCGGATAAGCTCAGGGTACTTTTCCAATGACCTGGCACCCCCAGCCCACCACCACTCACTTCCTCCTACACCGCCACCAGCGGATCACAATGGTGCCCAACCTCAGCCCACAGATCTTCCCTCGGCCCAAGAGTGGCCAAGCCCTTCCACGCAGACAGGAGCCACAAGCAGGGGAACAGTCCTGGGAGGGACAGGAGGTTTCTGGGGGGGGCAGAGAGGGTTGGTCACCAGCCAGAAGAACAGGGTACCCCAAATCTGGCTAAGGTCCAGCTTCAAGCAACAGCAAACTGAGACCACCTCCCTCCTCACGGGCTCCACTCAGACCTCCCCTCTTCCTTCCATGCAGCAATAAGCGTCAGCTGATTTCTCCGGGTCCCAGCCCCGGCTGCCTCCTCAGGGGATTCCTCCCCGACCACCCTGGCCTCAGGGTCAGTGGTCATTTTCTTCTTACCATGACTGAATCATGACCAAGAGTCACTTTATCTGTTTGCCTTCCTACTGCCTGGCTCTTCCACCAGGGTAGGAGGGGACAGGAACCAGCATGTCACAGCTTCTGAGTAAAGGTTTATTGAATGAACATATGGGAGAATGAGGTAACATAGAAATGAGCCAAACAGACCCCAGATCAGCTGGCAAGCCTGCTTCTCCTACACCCGGTGTAGATTTGTGCATCCAATACACACTGAACCCTTGCTGTGTGCCAGACAGGTCCAAGTCCTGGAGTTACAGCTGGGAACAAAATAAAGTCTGTATTTTTCTAACTTTAGGTGCCATAAACAAGAAGTTACATGACCCACAGTTCTAAGTGCTAAGACAAACAGAGGCGGAGAGAGACAAGGACAGCACCTCACAAAGGTGGTCCGGGAAGTGTCCCCAGGCAGGTGATATCTGAGCAGGAATTTGAACAAAGTGAAAGCAGGAGCCTGGCATATATTTGGGACCAGTGTTCTGGAACTGCATATGCAAAGGGCCTGAGGCAGAAGAGCATGAGTATGTGGAGGAGAAAAGAGAGGAGAGAGCAAAAGAAATGGAGCTTGGAGCCCAGGCATCTGGGGCTCTGACGGGCTGCTGGGCTTAGAAAAACAGTCTCCCATTCTGGTGTTGATTAACAGTCTTTATTTCATAGCATTTTTTTGATCACAAATATTTGAATCATGAACACTCTTGCTCACAAATCCGAGTTTCTTTTCACACGAACTTGTCCCCGCCTGTCCCACAGGAGGGCGCCCCCGACTCAGATGGGCAGAGAATGTGATTAAATACTGGCTGCTCCCCCAGGAAGGAGCTGGGGCTTGATCTCCAGCTCAGGGCCCTGTGTCTGACCCCAGCAGGCCAACACCCTGACTCAGAGGTGCGGGGCCAGAACTGGGCGCTCCTCAGGGACCCTTGGTCCCTAGGGCACAGAATGGAGAAGCGGGACCCCGCTGCTCCTTTCCGATGCTGGGCTGCCTGGACCCCTCTGGCAGAAGCTTCTGGAGTGCCTGTGCCCCTCACTGCGCAGGCGCGGGGCTGCAGGCCGCCTCTGCTGGGAGCTGGGAGTGCCGGAGTCCACGGGGTCTCCCCACCTCCAGCCACGGGCTGGCGGGGTGTCTGGGCTTCCCCATCGCTGCGAGAGGATTAAACTGCGCTGCCTGCCAGAGACATTCACCATGGGCTTCTAGGAGGCCCGATTTACTTTTCGAGTTTTCTTACCCCTGAAACTGGGACCTTTGTAAATCAGACATGTTTACCATTGAGGCAAGATGGGGACCAGCTGCCAGGAAAAGAAAAACAGGGTGACCACAGCCACAGAGGCCCCTAGGGTCTATGCAGGAGGTCCTGGCTGCAGGAGCCACGGGTCACCAGTGAGAGGCCCGGGCCCAGAATTGGTCTGACAAGGAGAAGAACCATCACGGTCTGGGCTAGGGATGTTCGCAGGTGTGCTGGGGAGCCCAGGGGTCAGCAAGGCGGCTGTGCAGCCCCGTGTCCTCAGGAAGTCACCTGTCTGTCCCCAGGGCTTGGGGGCGACCCCTGCTCTGGGTATCCCCAGGGGTGGTGCCTGAACAGCTGGTGCAGGGAGGCGCCAGCCAAGCAGAGCCCACCGAAGCCGGGAACCGCCCCAACATCTGGTCTGGACCATTCCAGCCCTCAGGGCTCTGTAGGTAAAGCTGTCCTCAGAGACCACACGGTCTCTCCAGAGAGACCTTGAAGGAGTCAGTGAGGACTGACTGCGGGGGGTGGATACAGTTTCCTGTCCCACGTGTCCAAGACAGATGCCACTCCAGCTCGCTAGTGCGGCTGACTCGGATTCTCTGATGCTTTACCCACAGGACAGGCCACAGAAAGGAGCTCATCGGCACAGAGGAGGTGGCAGATCTGGGACAGAACTGGGCCTTGAACGGCGTGACAGAGAAAGGGAAGGTGACCTAGACAAGGAGGCTCAAGGCCTGGCGGACCCAGAGGTCTCCGTGCTGCCGAGGCTGGGTTACAGAAGGGAATCACTTGACCATCTTGTAGGTCCTAGCAGCAGGTTGTTGTGCCCCTGGATATCTGCCCGGCCCGAAGGGCATCCCCTGGAAGTGTGTATTTGTCAGAGGTTGTGCAGCGTGTCATTCCCCAAGGTGAGTGGCAGTACGGTGACATTGGCCAAGTGGTTACCAGCCCAGTCTGGGAAGGTGCCCAGCTGAAAGATACTCTGCGCCCAGGTATTCATGGCCAGGCTGAGCAGCAGCACGCCCATCACATTCATCAGGAAGCCGGTCCTTACCTGAAACAGAGCTCAGACTGAGTGGGGCTTGGCACAGGCCCATTGCACCACTGGGAAAACTGAGGCTCAGAGGCAGGAGATCATTCTCTGGAAAGTCAGCAGCTGGGGAGTGACGGGCCAGGCTACAAACCCAGGTCAGTCAATGCCCGAGAACCTTCTATCTCACACCACCCAAAGCTGTCTCACAGGGAGCCGCAAGCATCCCTGCTCGCTGAGAGCTTCTGGGTGGTACCAGGCACATCCCTGCAGTTCTCACAGGGTTACATCACTTAAATGTGAGAGCAGCCATCTGAAGGTCATTATCAATCTGCCTGTTACAGAAGAATAAGTTGGGTGGCCCAAGGTCACATCAGCTGAAAGTAATCATTTAGCACGTATAGACACATGCAATGTATGCACACATATACAGCACACGCTTGTATAGACACACACACACACCCTGCAGGTCCAATTAATTTTCACTCTGAAAATGTTACCTCTGCAAGCACCTGGAAAGCTCTGGTCCATTTGTCCCCTCCCCTGGTTGGTCTCTTGTACTGTTCAGTCCACCTCGGGCTCCCGTTTGGGTTTTCTGGTTGCTTCCTGTTAGCATTCCTCCCCCAGGCTCAGGCCCATGGTGGGGAAGGACTCTCCGCCCAGGCCTCCCACGAGCCCATGGCTCACAGTGCCAGTCTCCCTGGCGCTCTCCTGCCTCAGCCTTCTCAATGCCTTGCCTGCTGCCCTTGGCAACAGGGAAAGAGGTTTGGTACCTTTCCAGGGAACTGTCATCAGGGAAAATCTAACTTATTTTTTATTATTTCTTTGAACGTACCACCAGTTTTCTGTGCATGAGTGCACTGGAAACTTCTTTCCACACATTCTTATTTAAGTTTTTAAAAACACACAAAGTCAACTTAGCAAAATTGTCGAATAGAAGGATGGGTCACAGAAAGGGCAAGCACCGTGAAGGTGAGAGGACAAACATAAGGTCACAAGTGCCGTGCTGTGCTGTGCCTCCCTGTCCCAGAGGGGCTGAAGCCCCTGGCACCTTTAGGGGAGGGGACAGTCCCGGCTGGGCTCTGGGAGCCTGGCTCCAATTCCTGCTGGGCCCATAGTGTTGCTGTAATTAGCATGGAAGCCCTTACTCTGGGCGGCAAACCCTGAAGGAGGCTCAGGGATCGGCTGCCTGAGGCGGCCTCTTGGCACCTTCCCCAGCTCATGGAGTGTAACTCTGCCTCTGGGGGCCTCTCCTTCCTCTCGCTGTCTCTTTGCTCCCCAGACCTGAGCTGTGTGCAGCCTGCCAGCTTCCGCACCTGTCCCTCCTGCCCCAACCTCCCTACTCACCAGCCAAAGCGATCCTGTAAGGCAGAAGTTAAAGCAACCACAGCCCTGCGTACAACCCCATCCAGGCCTCCCACTGGGGTTTGAATAGTGCGCAGGCCTGTGCCCTGCACTGTGTCCCCCTCTCATCCCCGTGTCTGTAACCCATCCTGCTCCCCTCTGCCACAGCCCCAGCGCACAGAGCTGCTCCCTGCTCCAGCCCTGTGCCCCTCTGCTGGGTCGGTTTCTCCAAGGCTGGCTGCTTCCCACTTCGCTCCCAGCTCGTATGTCCCCTCCTGGGAGAGGCTGTCCCTGCCCACCCTACCTAAGGTGGCCCCCATCATCCTCTTCCTCTGCCCCATGCCCCATGCCCCATGTTTTATTTCCCTCCTAGCACTTAGCAATAGCGAAATCTACATTATTAGAAACATCGGCTGATCTTGTCCAATGTCTGTCTCATCGGTAGCAAACGCCTCCCTGAAGATGGCTCTGCTGCCCCTGGTGGTCAAAGCATGTAGTGCATGCAGCGTAAACCCAGCCAGGAATGGTCAGGGACCATCATCCATTCCTCCTGCCTGTCCTGCCTCTCTTCTATTTTGCTCGCACTTCAGCCATTCATCTCGCTGGGGTCTTGTGCCTGGTTAGGCAGATGGCACTTCTGGGCTGTGGGCAGCTCAGGACACTGGAGAGGGAAAAGCTTCAGGTGGTAGGGAGCCTGGCTAGCGGAAAGGAACACGTTGTCGGTGGCCCTCTAAGAGGTGTTGGGGTGGCCTTGCCCAAACCTCAGCTTTCACCCATCTCACCCCCTGGCAATGAGACCCAGTCCTAGATCTCTAAATCCCTGGTGCATCTGCTTCCCCTGCCTCCTAAAGATTCTGGGCATGGAGCACTGGCAAACAAGCCGGAAAACAGAGTCATGTTCAGAGACAGACAGACAGACAGACAAACAGACGGGCAAGTCCCTGTCTCTGAAGCCAACCATGGAAAGTCATTACCAGGCAGCGTTTCTGGTAACAGCCTACAGGGTTTCATCCGTGTTTGCCTAAGCCCCGACTCAGAATGACCCGCCCAGAGGCTGGGGTGGGTTGGGGAGGTCAGGGTCCTGCTGCCCCCCCCCCACTGTCCCAGGCCACTGGTAGAAATGCCCAGACTCACCATGTCTTTGACCAGCAAGTCTCCAGAAGCGAAGGCGATGGAGTTGGGGGGTGTGGAGACTGGTAACATGAAGGCGTAGGAGCAGCCGACCGTGCCCGGGATCATCAGATACAGCGGGTGCACCCTCAGGCGGATGGCCTGGCCAGGCGGCAGGGACAAGACATGGACAGGCGGAGAGGGACCCCAGCAAGAGCGAGAGTCAGATAGTTCCCATGACATAAAGGCACAGAGATCGGCAGAGTGGCAGAGAGCAATAAAGACATATAAGAGGCAAGAGACAGACATGCAACCAGAAATACAGAGAGAAAAGCCGACCAGCCGAGATCCAGGCAGGGAGGTAGAGAGACATTGCAAAGGTCAGTGACATTGCAGGCCCACACTTCAGTTTCATTAGAGAGGCCAGGGGCGATTTATCCAGAACCTTCCTTCTCAAGTGCACATGCATCCGAATTACCCAGCATGCCCCGAAAACCCAGATGATGACTCCACTTCCCCAAGACTAGCTGATCCTGATCGTGTAGGTCTGAGTGAAGCCCGTGACTTTTATCTCCCACAAGTTCCCCAGGGGATGCTGCATCTGGGAGCCAGGGCTCTAACAGGACCACTGCCCTGCCTGGTCCTTCCTCAGCCAAACCGTCCCAGCAGGTGCCTCTGGGTGCCTGGATTTCAGAGACAGGAGAGCTCACGACAGCGTCCACTGTCAAGAATTTCCCATTTCAAAACGCATGCAGGAAGCATGCCTGTGGGTTGGTCTCCAGCAGTGGGCCACCATTTGTCCACCTCTCCAGATGGCTAGATTCACCCACGTCACACTGACCATGTTGCTAATGGTTCACTTAAGGCAGAATACATTGGGGGGTCCTCAGAATATATTATTTCCCCCAAAAGCTCCCACCCACATCACCCTTTTGTGTGTACATGTCTTGAATCTGATGAGAAGTAGAATTTCAAAGAATGTGTCCTCCACAAGTGTCTCTTTCAGAAAACGTTGCCCCTTCCATCTGTATTTCCAGGCCCCTCCAATCTGACTGATTAAATCCAGTTCCACGTGGAGGGTGTGAAGCCTCACACTCCCCCCAGCTCTGGAAGAGTAAATTGGGGAGCCACTTTGGGATGTCCTTTGTTGATATCTGACAACAGTTAAGTGCACGTGCTCTTTAATCTAGGACTCTGCTGTAGAAATTTCTCTAGAATTAATCAAGGACACAAACCTGAGACAAAGTCAAGATGGGACTGTCACCTAACAGTCTGGAGATGCCTATATGTGACTACTAGGAGCAGATTGCTTAAATAAACCTACAACCGCCCGATTACAATGGAACATTTGCCAGTCATTGCAAAAGTAACAAGTGTGCTCTGCACTGAAAAATGATGTCCATAATAAGCAAACCAAGCCTTCCCAAAAGGTGGTGCAGATTGAGCTGCTGACTGGATACCAAACATATGTACTTGCAACAGCGGTTTAATTTTATGAACTTTGGATTATATTAAAATAATTATGGTTTGAACTTCTTTAATCTGTTTACATATAAAGCCACTGTATTAATAGTTTCCTAATGTTAATCCTTTGGAAAATTCCTGCTATAAAATCTGCCTAACTGGGCTGTATTGTTTGTATGCAATCCTGGGTTCACTTTGCTACAGTAGCTGCATTTCCATTTACACGAGAGATCTGATGCTTTTCCACCTTTGCTCTCTGTGTCTGGATTTGGTGTCAGGTTTGCAGATCTCACCAAGCGGTGCATGGCTTTCTCCGCCAGCAAAAAGGGTCTGGATCAATCATTCCAGGCCCTCCCTGATGAGAGCCTCCTGGGCTGGTGGTTTTAGAGCAGAAGTTCTCTACCAGCTGTGATCTGTCCCCACAAAGAACACTTGGCAGTGTCTGAAGACGTCTGTCATAATCCGGGTTTGACAACTTCTGTCTTCCCAGAAAACTGTCCCATGGGTGACTGAGGGAATGTGACACACTGAAAATATCGGTTCTGTCTATGCGTTTCTTGCAGAAAAATGTCTCTATTGTTTAAGAAATGGCACTGAGGCTCTGACACTTCCATGCATTTGGGAAAACAGGAATGGCAAGTACGGCCCCTGAGGATGCACCCGAATCGGGGCCCCCCTCACCCCCCAGAAGGACCCTCACCAGCTCCGCGAGGACAGGCAAGAAGATGATGATGGTGGCCGTGTTGCTGGCAAACTCCGTGAAGAAGGCGATGACGATGGTGATGAGCATCACTGCCAGGACCGGGGGCACATTCTCCAGTGGGTGCAGCTGCCCCCCAATCCACACCGAGAGCCCCGATTCCTGCGGGGCAGGGGCAGCTGTCACACTCAGCACCAGGCCAGGGAGAGGGTCGGGGTGCATCCTAACAAGGACAGTGTTGCCCTCACAGATGGGGGATCCGGCCACAGGAGGATAGGACGCATCCAAGGTTCCCCCCTTGAGCCTCAGATTCCCCGCCATGCGCAGCAGGCCGGAGGCCCACCCTGGGTCCCTGATAATGCCTTTGGTAGGGATCAGAAACACCGCTTCCGTTTGGCCCTAGCACCCTGAAGCTCCCACTTAAGTGGGAAAGGGGAGTCAGATGCTTTGTTGTAAATCTTATTCCTCCAATGGTGTTTATTAATTAACCAAATAATAACATGTAAAATATTCATCATTATACAATAACATCAACATGCAACAAATATATTGTTTATGTAATATCCCTATATATCATATATAAATAAAGTAGGTATATATATATATATATATATATATATATATATATACATACATATATATGCAAGACAATGTGATTACCCATAAGGATACTGATCACAATGCTAATAAGGCAAACATTAACATTAACACTGTGTGGTGGTTCCTTGTCATTGGCTCGGCAGACTCTGCTACAGCTCCTGTTGGGTCCTCCTAACCATGAAGTAGGGTCAACATTACTGTCCCCGATTGAGCAAGGAGCAGAAGGTTCTGTGACTTGCCCAGAGTCCCCAAAGTAGTGCCTGAATTACATCTCTAGCTCTGCAAATCTCCAGGCTACTCACTCAGCATCTCCTCCAGACCCAGTGGTCTGTCACTTTGCCTCTCCACCTCTCTCTCTCTCTCTCTCTCTCTCTCTTTCTCTCTCTAGTATGGGAGCTGGAACCCAGGCCCACGTGCATGCTGGGTAAATTCTCTCCTTCTGAACTATATCCCCAATTATTTTTAAAATTTTATTTTGAGACAAGGTCTCACAAAGCTGCCCAGGCTGGGCCAAACCTGCTGTCCTCCTCCATGCTCAGCCTCCTGAGTGGCTGCAATCACAGGCGGGCCCCACTCTTGCCCTTTGCTTTGCCTCTTAACGAACAGCAATGTCCAGAGCGGCCTGTAGTCCTCCAGGCTGGGCTCAGGATGGGTTCACTCCACTCCACTAGCACCAGCGCTGCAGAGAACCTGGGGTGCTCTCTCTGCTGAGTCCTCCAGGAATCCCTCTAGCCACCAGTATATAATATGTAACACCCCCTCCCCTCGGCCTTCCTGCCATCCAGGGTACTGTATCCTTGAACCACCCAGATCCCCCAATCTTCACAACGACCACAAAGCTGCGATGTCAACTCGTTCTCGATGCTGCCCCCTGGTGGTGCCACGCGACAAGACCGCAATAAAGCTGCAAGGGCAGGTTTTTAAATTTATCTTTCCACAAAAGTAACAGAGGTAGGAACGTGGTGATGCCTGCCTGTAACTCCAGCACGCTGGGAGGCGGAGGCAGGTGCATCACAAGTTCGAGCCCAGCTTAGGCAACTTAGCATAATTTAGACCTTGTCTCACAAATAAAAAAGGGTTGAGAGTGTAGTTTAGTGTGAAGGTCCTGGGTTCAATTCCCAGTACAAGAAAACAACAAGAAATAACAAGCTGTAGGCTAAGAAACGAGCAAGGCAGAGTCAGACTGGCCTCTTAACGCTGGGATTAAATGTATTCCCACCACAGTCCTACAGTCCTTTTACCAACCCAGAACCCTCTGGCACCACCATAATCGTTTTATCATAAAAAACTTACACTTTTCTTTTATAGGTAATGGAATATTTACTGTTTTTTAGAACTTAAAATTTTATCACGGGTTCTAGAATAACCATATTGTTTTTCTTTTTGTTTTTCTGAGACAGGATTCATTAAGTAGTTCAGGCTGGCTTTGAACACACTGTGTAGCCCAGGCTGGCCTCGAACTCCTGGCGATCTGCCTGCCTCAGTTTCCCAAGTTCTGGGATTACAGGCATGCACCACACGCATGCACCATATGGTCTTTATGAAAATAAAATAATGCATTCTCTCCTACTATATGACTTAAAAATTGCCTTCAATGCTCAAATCACAAATGCTTAAAACTGTCTCACCCCAGGAAAGTCCTGGGGGACGGATGGGATTGGCTGTATCTCTGCTCTGTTGGCCAGCCTGGCATAGCCCTCCCCCAGCCAGGGGTACTCCAAGGAAGAAATGGACCATGGGCACTTTCGGCTGTGGCACAGAGACCAGCAGCAGGGTGTTCAGTTAAACGGAGAGGGCTGCTGGGTGAATGCTAATGACCTGGGTGAGGGGACAGACGCCAAGAGCTTCCCGCAGGTTGGCCTCTCAGTGCCAGGCTTCCAGCCAGCACCCCGCAGCCACTCGGGGCCCGGCGTTGTGGGGAAGTCCGGCAGCTTCATGAAGGAGGAAAGCTTCTAGCCTCCTGGGGTTCTGTTGGGACACTAAGGGGACTTCCCCAGTCCCTTAGGAATCGGAAGCTGCGTTTCCTTGGAAACACAGGTTCCCAGGGATACCAGGGACCAGCAACAGCCAAGGTCCAAGGCGGCAGGATGGGGGGTGAGGAGGAAAGGCTTTGGGGTCAGGCCATGGGTGCAGCCCAGCTTCATCCCTTCCAGCTGCCATCCTGGGCAAGAAACTTAACTCCTGCAGGCCTCAGTTCCCTTGTTTGTAAAGCCAGGGCGCTAACACACGGCCCAGAGGACTGCTGTTGGGAGAAAAGAAATCGATCAGTAAAGCACCTAGAAAAGAGGCCGGGTCCCTGGTGGACACCTCAGTGTGTGCCAGCTGCACTTCTCGGTGGCATCAAGCACGAGAGGCTGGAAGTGGTGGAACCCAGAAGTCACCCAATGCAACGGTTGTCAGGCTGTGTCCCATAGGGATCCCCAAGGGGACCAGGGGACCTACGACCACTGTGCAGGACGTGGGGAGGGGACCTGGGCTGCCAGCCCGATCCCTCCCTCCCTCCCTCACCTGTCCAACCTCAGCCAGACCCTCCTTTCCTGACGGCTTTTTATATAGGAGGGTCATGGCTTACAGGGAGGACGCTATGGTTTAATGATTAGGATCAGAATCCCCTGTGGGTCCTTGAAGATCTTTTAAAAGGCTCAAAAAACAGTGGCCTTGACAGGTATGTGCAACTCTGAAATCATTCTTAGGCAGAAAGACCAGCAGATTGGACTACAAGGAGGAAAAAAGAAAGATTGTGTGCACATTCAAACTTGCAGCCCTGGCAAGATGTGTGATCTCACAAGTTATTTAACCTGTCTGGTTCTGGATTCTTTAAATGATTGTGCTAAGGTGCAAACAAGCACATGTAAAAATGGCCTGAGTACATAGTAAGCATAGTATCTGACTTGTTATTTACTTAGTATAACAAGCACTCAAGTTAGTGCTTACTCTGCACTGAGCACTCTTCTAAGTACAGTAAAACCTCACAGGTGATCAGCGTCTAACAGCAAGAGGCTGGGAGGAGCTCTTATCTGCAGAAGAGGAGGAGGAGGAGGAGAAAAAGGCAGAGGATTTCTCACTTCAGATGAGATTAGGGAGAGACATAAAATGGGGAGGGCATCACATTTCCACACAATAGTCAAAAGGAGGCCAAAGCAAGTGTCACCGGATAGGTTCCTTGGTAAACTGCCCACTCAGCAGCAGTGACTCTGACAGTGCCAGTGAAAGTCATACTACACAATAACCGTCCCCTCTCTCATGCTAGCCATGAAGGTTTTCAAATGGAAGTGCAGGTTAATTTGTTTGTTTCTGTTTATATTTTGTATTTTCCTTATTACTTTGTATAAATGAAAGGATTCTCATCATTTTTCTGTATTTTTGGTCGTGGAACCAGTCACCTGAGCTTTCATTGTTTCCTATGGGAAACTCACTGTGATACACAAGTGCTTTGTATTACAAGCATGTTTCCAGCATGCATTATGCATACCAAGGATCACTGTGCTTTGTTACTATGAGCTCATTTAACTTTCATAACAACCCAGTGAAATAGATAATAGAATTATCCCCATTTTATGGTTGAAGAAACTGAGGCACAAAAAGAGTAAGTGATTTTCCCAAAGGAGGGAAGTGAGTTTTCTAGTGATTCTGAACTCAGAGGCTGGATCTTACGATAATGATGCTAACAATCATAATAAAGCTGACTGATTTCTAGCAGAAAACCAGGGGGCATTTTTATGTGCCTGTAGGGTTTGCTATGCTACCTTAATATCAAGCTTCTGTAACTTCGGAAATTTCAAGTTGTTTGTTATAGTGATTTTTTACATATGAAGGCAACAGAACAAGACCAAGCTTTTGTCTCTGGATGGCAGCATGTTAGTGGCAGGGACAGGGACAGGGACAGGGACAGGGACAGGGCAGAGTGCCCCCAGCTCTCTTCCAGTTACTTTCCCTACATCATCTTATTACTTCCAAAGTACCCCATGCTATAGGTCCTGCTGACATATACTTGTTAGCACTGTGCAGTCCTGGGACCCTGGTCTGATGCCTGAACCCGTGGTGGAAGGGACAGATATGTCCCTGTCCTTATGTAGCTTGCCTCCCTTCTCCCAGGAGAGACCACCCACAAACATGCAGCTGGACAGGATCATGGCGGGGGATGTGGTATAAGGAAATAAGCAGAACACTGAGAAGGAGAGGGGCTGGGGGTGGGCTCTACTCTAGATGGTGGTCAGGAAGCCCATCTCCAAGGAGCTGAGAACTAAAGACTGAGGACTTCGAGATCTCAAGGAGAATACTTGACACAGCAGGTGCAAAGGTCCTGGGGTACAAGTGAGTCTGGGGTGGTTGAGGAATGGCAAGGGTCCGTGGAATAGAGGGAAGTAAAGAAGTAGGAGAAGTAGGTGACAATGTAAGGGTGGTATGTAGGGCCCAGGCTGTGTGTGGCCCTGCGTGCAGATCCAGGAAGTCTCTGGGTGCTGGAGTTGCAGGTAAGTTCCAGGAAATGCTTCCAGCACTGGGAAGCACACACAGCCAGCACCCACCCCACCCCTGACCTCCAAGCCTCTGGAGGCCTGCTACAGCCCAGCAAAGGCCCTGGACAGACTCCAGGGGCCTGGGCGTCCCATAAAATTCTGGGCATTGTGGGGTCAGGCTGAGGTTGTCCTCAGATGGGACGGCACTGGCCAAGGCTGGAAAAGGGGCAGCTACCACACAAAGACCAGTTGAGCAAAAAGCCTGGTGGCTGCCAGGGCTGGGCACAGAGCCAGACTGGCTTCCCGGCATGCGTCCTGGCCCTGCTGCCCGCCCCCAGGCCACAGGCACCCCTCGCTGAGCCCGGAGAGGCCTCTGGGAGGCAGGGTGGCCTCAGGGCCAGGCCGGGTCTGGACTGCCTCCCTCGCAGGCTGCTGGGAACCTGCAGGGGACGCCTCACGGGAGGCACAGGGACAGGTCCAGCACCGTGTGCCACCGCCCTGTCCTCCTGCGGCCCGTGAGTCACTCTGCGGTCCAGTCGGTGCCTCACTCCTCCTTCTCCAGGGCACTGGCGCTGAGGATGGGCCCACGAGGTGGTGGCACGATCTCCCAATATGGCAGATAGGAGGCTGGCTGCGCCTACGGGGCCTGCGCCATCCCTGTTCCTGTGCTGGAGCAGCCGTCCCCGGGCCCCCTCAGCACTCACCTCACAGCCTTTGGCCATGGCAAAGCCCCCTCCCAAGAGAAGGATGATGTTCCAGGGCACTGTGTCCTGAGCCTTCTGCCAGGTCAGCAGGGGCTTGGTCTCCACGCTGGGAGCTGGGCAGAGAGCACAGGGCACCTGGTTAGACACTTGGCCAGAGGAAGGCCCCACAGGCCCAGCTGCCTGTTTTATGGGGATGCCCAGGGGTCCCAAGAAAGCCAAGGTCTGACTCTAGAGCCTACTTTTAGAGAGTTAGGAAGAATCAGAATGACAGACTCAGAATGTTCTAGAACCCACAGATTCAGAATGTTCTAGAACCCACAGATTCAGAATGTTCTAGAACCTACAGATTCAGAATGTTCTGGAACCCACAGATTCAGAATGTTTTGGAACCAGGCTCTCTACCAGGACAGTGTTTCAGTCTCCCAATAGCCCTTCTGGCTAAATGCTATTTTTAATCCTGATTCACGAGAGAAAAGGCCTTCTTTGTATTTGAATTTGTTCAGAGAAGGAGAAAAAAAGGAGGAAATCTAGAAAAACAGAACTAAGGGTCCTTCAGCCATAAACGTTCACTGAACGGCACGGAACGTCCTCAAATGCCACAGTGTGTTGAAGGTGTAAGAAGGTGGCGCAGACATCGGGAAGCTTCCTCTGGCCAGGGTTAGAGAGTGGACGGCTCAGGCTTTGACGGCCACCCCTCCCGTCCGGAAGGTGACTGACCTGTCACTGCACTGCGGAGCAAGCTGGGGACGACCCAAGATCCCGGCCCCGCGGTGCTCAGGGAAGCTGTGCTCACGACAGCCAGGGTGGACTCGGCCAGGCCTGCGGGTTCCGCCCCTCCCTGGTGGGAGCACGGCCCTGAGTCAGGCCCTCCAGGCGGGCCCTCTCGGGTGCTCATGTCCTCTGCCCACACGGGGCTCAGTCACAGCGCCTGGAGGGTCCCTGTGAACATGCCGGAGGCCGCCATGGACCTGTCGTGACAGCTGCGTCCCCGGGGACTAGGACAGTGAGTGGCCCTCGAGAAGACTCCATGGGTATGAGTCAAGTGACATCTCTGAGCCACTGAGCCCAGTTACGGTGCAGAGCGGATCTCAGACAGGCCCTGTCCGGGGACGAGGGGGCAGCCTGGCTCCTTCCTCTCTGCTTCCCACCACACTTGCTGGTCAAAACCGGGAACCTTGACAGCTTGCTTCTCCTCTTTAGCTTTACCCAAATTTAGCACAGTGGTCCACCTGAAGCCAGATGCTACCATCCTGACATACAGTAAAAGCTTCCTGGACACGTTGGCGCCAGGCCACTGCACGCAGCCCACGAGTGTGTGCATGCAGGCAGGTGCACGCTGCCCGGGGACTCCTGGGCCTGATGCAACATTCGTTCGGCCCAGAGCTGAGAGAGGGGAGTGGAAGGGCAAGTGGCCCAACTCTCTGCGCGGTGGGTGATTGTTTAAAAAATTTTGTTTAAAAGTAGGAGAGGGTTGAACAAGTAAAGTGACCTGTGCCATGTGGCGTGTAACACTGTGACAGGGCAGAGGGGGCCCTGACCGTGGTGTCAGGCCATGCAGACTCACTGCCAGTGCTCATCAGGCTGCCAGCCGCGTACCAAGCGCTCACTTTGCGTCGGTGTTACTGTCCCTGTCACTCCCCCAGCACACTCTGTTTCCCTGCGCACGCCCCGCCATGTGAATTTCCTACCGCTGGCTCAACTCTCCACCAGCCGGCAGCCTCAGCAGTGGCTAAGGGCACGGGCTTCGAATCCCACTTGAATCCTAGCTCTGTGCCTTCTGACTGCCGTGGCTAGGGACTCCTCCTCTCTGAGCCTTGGTGACCTTGTCTGTGCGATGGGGTAGCAGCATTCCCTCGGAGACTTGCTGGTGAGAGGACACGGTCCCCTGGATAGCCAGGGCCTAGTCCAGGGCCTGGCCCACAGCAAGAGCTGCTTCTCCATTTGGCAAACACATGCAGAGTGCCAACCATGTGCCCAGGATGGACTCCCTGGACGCCAGGGACACAGAAGGGCAGCACGGAGACAAGGCCCCTCCCCGGACAGCTGACACTCCAGCGGGGCGGGCAGGTAGGAAACAAATATGGGATGCTGGGAAATTCCATGTGCTATGATGGAAAATAAAGTAGGGTAAAGAAATCGGGTGACATAAAGCGTGCTCTTCTAGGCGGCTACTGGGGGGCGTCTGGACAGAGCCCTGAATGCAGGGATGGAGTGAGCCCCACAGACTGGAGGACAAGCTGGCTGACCCAGAGGAAGAGGGAGTCACCGTCATCATCAGCATCCTCATCTTCATCCTCAAAGTGCGGCCACCACAGCGCATGCGCGGACCGCCGTGGGCCATGAATCAAAACCCGGTGAATGACCGCCACAGGGAAGGCTGCGTCACCCAGGTCGCAGAAGAACGGAAGACGGTGGGCCGGACTTGGCAGGAAAGTCAGTGTGGCCTGGTTCCTACCTCCTGCCCCATTTTAGCCAGTGTGGGACCTTCTTCAGGTCACTGTCTCCATGGAAACCCACTGTGTGTGTGGTCACTCAGCAAGCCTCGGTGCCAAATGCTCCCAAGCGTGTGAGTCCCACTGGTGCTCACAGAGCCCTCCTCCTTGTGAGGCGGTGCGGGAAACCCCAGTTCAGCAGTCTTCAGTGCAGGTGACACGCTGATACTCACACCGAACTTGGCACACACAGGGGTGTTAGTGCAACTGGTGTCGGCAACAGGAGCTTGCTTGCAATTTAAATGCATTGTCAACATTTAAATCAGGGATGGTCACACAGAACCACAGATCTTGGCTTCCCTTAAAAAATCAGCAAATTAGCTCTTTTACCCTCGTGGTGACAAATGGTAGAAACTGCTCCCTTAAATGGACACCAGCGGGCTGAGTTTGCAGGGCCATTTTGTATCACCTGCTGCCACTGCTGCATTCCTGTGCTGCAGGACACCTTCTCTGTTACAAAGCTGTGACAGGAAGGTTGGACGAGGAGGGCCAGGGGTTTGGTGAGATGCATTTCCCCTCACACACTCTGCTGCAGGTAAACGTTGCCTCCATAAGCATTTGAATTTGCAACTCCTGATCTATAAATCCACAAATGCCAGAGGTGGAAGGCATCAAAGGGTTCCTGCTTTGCTAAGTGGGAAAGCCGGGCTGCGGGAACAGGGGGACTTGGTGGTCCAGAGTCAGTAGCAGAGCTGCAATACCCGTCATCTACATCAAAACTGTGTCCGCTCTGGGCACCGGGCTCTCTTGCAGGGGACAGAGGCGTGGACAGGCATCTGAGCAGTGGCATCTGGACTATAGCTGGCCAGGACCCCTGCAGCTGGGAGGTGGCCGCTGCAGGAGATCTGGTCACTTGAGAGCAAGCTGGACCCAGGAGACTCAGGCTGTTGGATGCATCAGTAGGGAACACAGATCACGGGGGAAGAGACAAGATAAATAAGGAGACAGAAGAGGCAGGAGACTGCGCCACATGCCGGAGAGGGCTGAGGGTCTGCATGAACAGAAACAAGGCCCCAAGGAAACAAACACTGCTTTCCAGTGGCAAGCAGACACAGCCGAAGTCCCAGCGAGCTGGCACCAGGAGGGAGTGGGCACAGCGAGGGAGCACAATGGAAGCTGTGACCGAGGGGGAACCAACACAAGGCAGTATTGTTGCTTTTCACACATGGGCAGAAAGCAAGAAGCTGTGAGCAGAGCCAGCTGCAAAGCAGATGGGGCAGCGGGCGAGGGAAGCCCTGAGTCCCGCTCATCTCTGCCTCCAGGGACCAGCCTGCACAGCTGCTTAAGGAGCCCTGGACTCCTGGTCTCATGCCGGGAGGACCCAGCCCGCATCAGCCATCAGCCTCTATTTCAACCACTGGGCAGTTACATAACAGCCCTGCCTCCTGCTGGCCCGCCCCTCATGCTGGGCCTGCCCCAGCCTTGTCCCCACGCAGGTGCTGGAAACGCAGTGGGGTGGTGGACGGGCAGTCTGAGGGCCAGGCGGAGGAGGACCGGCCAAGGGTGTTCGGTGAGGCTTTACAGACAGGATTTGACTGCTGGTAGGGACTCTGCCTCTGACCCCACGCTTCCTGCCTGAGCTGAGGTTTCTGCCTTCACTGTGGGGATTGGGCACAGTTTTCTACAAAGGAACAGAAAGTAAACATATGTGGCTTTGTGGCAATGCCGAGGCTACCATGGCCATACTTACAAAATGAAAGAAAATAAACTCCCACAAATGTCTTGAGCTAATGCAAAACTGTGGACACCAACATTTAAACATCATATAATGTTCACACAGCAGGAAATACTTTTTGGCCATTTGAAAATGTGAAAATCACTCTTAGATCAAGGGTTGTATAAAAGCAGACATCTCTGCATCCCCCCTGGGGATAGCTTCTATGCCTGCCCTGAACTGTCCCCTTGGGCAGCCCTAGGTCCCCAGACAAGTGAACCACTCAGACAGAGCAAGCAGACACGCAGGACCATGTGTCGGGACGGAGGGGTTGCACCGGGTCACTGACCCCCGCATGCCATGCCACAGCCCACACTCATGCCAGGCCCCAGCCTTGCCCCTCTTACCTTTGAAGTCAAGCCACCACTTGAGAGAAGGCCTTTGGGATGGGAAGAAGAACAAGATGATGACAATGGTCATGCCTGTGACAGCATCAGAAATAAACCTACAATGAGAAGGCCCCAAACCATGTGACCCTGGGCTTCTCAGCAGGCTGTGCTTGGGCAGATTGCAAAGGAGGATTCGTGGAGGGAACTGGGCCCCAGGGACAGGGACTACAGGAACCTGCAAGGCTAGATACTGTCCTGCTCAGGGCCCAACAGGGACGCATCCACCCGCAGGGGCAAATTCACAGCTCCCTGGGGCATGTAGCCCTGCCAAACAAATGCTTATCTCCCCTATGCAAAGACTCTAGGAGGAAGGACTTGTCCAAGGGAGAAAATTCTTGAGAGCTGCAGAATATCAGAGTCTATGAAACCCTGTACTCACCCTAACTGGACTCCCATAGGAGCCCTGTATGTATCTGTCCAGCTAATGCTGGAGTTCCTCCCCGTGTGGGGCGCCTCCCACACAGGTGCAGCCTGTTACACCAGTGGAGCCGAGACCCACCCAGCCTCACAGCTGCTCCTATCCTAACTGCCGCCTTTCTAGTATCTATAATGTGTCTTTTAGAGGAGACTGGTAGACCTGAGGCCCTCGGAGAAGGCATCTTCCACGTTGGATGGAGATTCAAAGGGCCAGAGAGCAGAAACAACTTGTTCAAAGCCAAACCATGGTTCTGGAGGAAATGGGCCTGGAACCCAGACTTTTCCAGGTCCAAGTTCAATGAAACTCAAAACTGTTTGCTAACAAATCCTCTTTCAGTTTGCACATTTAGAAACAGGAGCATTCAAATAGCTCAGAAGATGAGAAAGAGGACCGATATCGCCATAATCAGAGAACTGCATGTTAACTTGTTTCAAAATTTTACCCACGAATACTCCTTGATCTAAGGGGACCCTTAGACGTGGATTATGTAGCACGGTGCTATGGGTTAGATCTAGACTGTCCCCCCAGGGTCATGTAGAAGGAAGGAGACTGGATCATGAAGGCGGTCCACTCACCAGTGCATAAAGCCACTGAAAGGTGCAGAGCTGACTGTGCAGTTAGCTGGGGGGCCTGAGTGGGAGAGGGGGGTCCCTGGGGTGTGGCCTGGGAGGGGCTGTCTCCCCTGGGCTCCCCTTGGCTTGCTGCTTCCTGGGAGCCACAGTGCGGGCAGCTCCCTCCCCAGAGCCTTCCTCCATCCCTCTCCTGCTCGGAGTCAGCTGACTATGGCTGAAATCCTCTAAAAACCTTGAGCCCAGATAAACCTCTCCACTCTTAAACTGTATGCACAGTTTTATTCCAGGAATGAGAAAATGATCAACACAAAGAATGCACCTTATCAATAAGAGTAGAACAAACAGAAGGATTGTTTTTTTTTTATAAAGATGTGTTTAAATAAACTGTGTTTCATCCAAATTACAAAATACCCTGCACCTGTTTTAAAACGATAAAAGAACAATGCTAGTCTTTGTGTAATGAGAGAAATACAACTAAGATATCTTGTACATTTTTCGAAAACCAAGGTTTTATTTGTAGTATTATGTGCAATCTAATAACGAATTTGTTAAATAAATTAAAGTGCTCCTGTTCTATAGAACAGTGAGGTGTTTAAAAAGAATTCAGCAAATGCAAAATAGCAAGTTGCCCATGAGCACGCTCTTCCCCAATCTGTTATCACATTTATGCATGTATCTACGCATACATACCTGACTCTATAAATCTATATATGAATGAAATATTACATGTCAAGCTGTTCATCATGGCTGACCTGGGGAACAGGGCAGACAGTGGATAAAGGGGAACCAGCAGTTAGTTTTTTAGCTCCATATTTGAATTTTTGAGTATGCAGAACTTTTTTTGTGGTGGTTCGGACTGAACCTAGGACACTGAGCTCTATCCTCAGCCTTTTATTTTATATTTTATATTTTGAGATAGGGCTGTGCTAAGTTGCCCAAACTAGGCTTAAAATTGCAGTCTTCCTACCTCAGCCTCCCAGAGTGCTGGAATTTCAGGCATGAGCCACAACACACATAACTGACTGCATAACTTTTGTAATTAAAAACAAGATGATCATAAGTAGCAGGTTTAACTGTGATCACATTTCTGTTAGACACAATCTTGTTTCAGTGGGGTTCTTTTTAGCTGTCATGTTTTGATTGAAGTGAAATTAACATGCAAAAAAATGTATACAGGACTGTGGACACTTGTCAAAACTCCTGGAATTGTACCTATGACGTAATCAAAACATAGAAGAGTTCCAAGACAGAGTTTTAAGGTCAGAAAAGGTGTATATCAGAAGTGGAGACTGAGATCCTAGTTGATTGTCACTTTTTTTTTAATTGTTGGAATGATTATCATAGCCTTTTTTTTTAATCTGGAAAAAAATGAAGAACCTACATTCTGGAAAAAGAAAACAACAGTAATAGTAATAAGAGCCGCTTTTTTGAACTGTAATTGTTTTTCTCTTATCACAACCTGCAGCCATTTAAACCTTTTACCACTTACTTTATTGGTGAGGACTCTCAGGTCCGTGGGGAGGTCCCTAGAGCCGTATGGTCCAAAGTGACCTGCTGCCGCTGGCCGTGAGTGGCTAGTGGGCACGTAAAATCTTGCAAGAGCAAACTGAGAAGTGCATTAAGTGTAAAGTACACAGCAGCTCTTGAAGATTTAATAACAAGGAAAGAAAATATTGCCTACCGTCACATACTGCTTAACAGCAAGGTCATGTTCTAAGAAATGTTGTTAGGTGATTCCATCCTTGTGCAAATATCATGGAAGTTGCTGATACAAACTAAGCTGACCTTACCTCACTCAGCCATGTAATCTACAGGACCACTGGTGTACACGCAATCTCTCACTGACTGAAGTGTTATTTGGTGTGTGACTATATATAATTTTTACAATGTATATATTAAACATACTATTTTAACTTTTATCTGTTTTTCAACTTTCATGTGGCCATTAAAAATTTTTTAAATACATACATAACTCACATGTTATGTCTCTTGCATGGTGCTGACCAAAATCATCAGAGCCTACCAAATCTACAGACACGTGACCCATCTGTGTATGTTCTGGTTCAGAGCAGAATGTGTCACAGTGCCCACTTGCTGGCCCCTAACCTACCGCCTCTCATGGCCTGGGTGAGCTCACAGCTTGGGGTCCTCCTCCTGCTTCTCTCAGAGGCTCTTTTCTCCCACCCAGCTAAGCATTAGGAACCCTCTACTCTCCTTATATTGTTCCCAGCAAAGCTCCCTTGATTCCAGTGATTCTATGTCCTGAGTTTACACAATGACCCTCACATTGCTATCGAAACCTAAACACCTCCTCTGAGTTCCAGTTTTGTAAACCCAACTGCCTACTAAGGCATGTGAAGGACAGAGTGGACTTCAGAAGTCTGAACCAAGTCCAAGAGGATTTGCTGAAAATCCACCCAACCCCTAAAGGATGTTCCCCCCGGTCACCACTGTTCACCTAGGCCTCCTTTCCCTGGTGCCCCAAAGCCAGCCCAGTGCAAGGTCTGTCCCATCTAACTGTGAAGTATATATTGTGGTTTAAGCATGAAATGTTCCCCCACAAACTCATGTAATCAGTGATTAATCCTTTGATGATTTCTCTGACCACTAACTGTTGTGTCAATTTGAATAATAAACACCCAACTGGCTGTTTAGCATGGTGTTAGGTGTAGCTGAATGGATTTACTAAAAATGGAAGACCCACCCTGAGTGGGAGCGGTACTGGCTAACAGGCTTGTAGCCTGAATGGAATGAAAAGGAGAAAGAAGGCTTGGTTCCGTTCTTTGGCAGAGCCCCAGCCTTCCCCTCCACTGGAACATCCATCTCCTGGCTTCCAGTGTAGAATCCAGCCTCCAGGCACATTCTTCAGCCTTCCAGTGCAGACCCTTCGGCCTCCTGATTTAGGTTTTTAAGGGACTCTACAGTGAGCTCCAGGCCATCAGCTTTCCACTGGACCCTTTGGCTCTCCAGCATGCAGACAGCCCCTCTGCACTCTTCCACACATGACTCTGCATGAGTGTGTGTGTCTTATGTCAAATTTACTTCTCTAGTGACCACTGATACAGACTTTGGTACCAAGAGTGGCTTTAGAGACACAACTGTAACAATAAAATCCTTTAATGGCTTTAGTGATTCTAAATCAGCTTTCTAATCTGATGAGACCTCAAGATGACATGGTCACTCCTTCAGTAATGTCTGGAGTACTAATAGCATGAATTGTTTAAAATACTATGCAGTGTATATCCATTTGATTGTATTAAGTCACCATTTGTGAGATGCAAGGAATTTAGTGACTCCATATAAGACACTTTTGAATATTTTTGGCAGAGTGAAAAACATGTTTTTGGCTGGTTACTCTGAGCATCTCTGGACGAACTAGTGAAGAAAAATATGAGCTCAAAAAACTGCATAGAAAATCAAGTCTTCTAATGTGAAAGCAAATAAGGAGCTCAAACATTCAGATTTGCATATAAAGAATCTAAAAATTGCTAAGTATGCCCTAAAAGACACTCTTCTCTCCTTTAGCCCCCGGGCTGAGATTGCCGAAACCCAAACACAAGCCCTCATAATTTGATAAACTGAAAAACAGCATGAGTGTCATGCTCAGCCTGGAAGGGTATCTGAAGTAAAGGTGGGTGCACTGACTGGAAAAGAATGGGGGTCCTGATGAGGTTAAAGACACCGAGCATCTAGACTCTAATGACATTATTCTGCCAGAGAAAGAGACTTCCCTACCCACAGTGGTGGAAGCACCCCACGTTCACCATGTGATGTTGGCCATTTGTCTTATACCCGAGGAAATTAACCCCATGTTGACCAAGCATGATAATGTTGGCATTCCTCAGGACCCAGCAAAATCACCCATTTTCATATCTAGGATTAAAACAAGGCTCCAGTGACAGAAGGGTCCTAAGGAGGAGGCACATAGTGTGACCTATGTCGAGGACCACGATAGTCCCAAAGAACTTCTTGAGTTTTCTAACTCATAATAAAGCAGAGGCAAGTGGGGGAGTGGATTCTAAGGACAGGGAATAATTGTGGCAAAATATTCACCTGGACCAGGCTGAGTTTGTCAATACGGGCCTGTTAAATAGAGGTTCTGAATTTAACACTGTAAGTCATGGAGTAATAAAAAAATGTGGTTTTTTTGTTTTTGTTTTGTCTTTTTCCTTTTTATCGGTACCAGGGTTCGAACTCACGACTGCCTGCTTGCAAGGCAGGTGCTTATGCCGCTGAGCTAAATCCCCAGCCCCTAAAAAATGTTAATAGTGTATTTTGCTGATTAGCAGAGGTATGGACCAAAAGGTGGCCCACTGAGAATGAGCGGGAGGTGCCTGTTATTCCTTTGTCCTTTGAGGATTCAGTGTCTCAGGGAAATGGGAAAGCTGGACTGAATCTGTCATATTAAACCTCATCCTCCATGCTGGGATGGTCCAGAAAATGCACCCTTCACTAACAATTTCAGAAATGGATTTATGAGGGGACCGCTGGCACCCCCGAAGAGCCCTGTCATTGCTTTTATCTGTACGCCAGGCCTTGCAGTAGGGACTGTGGTCCCTTGATTGGGAAACTTAAAGGCAGTGGGTTTATATGTGGCTCCCAGAGTGGCAGGGGTCAAGCAGCAGCACTCAGCCATCCAAGACAAGGTGCATGTGCTTCCTGTAATGGGCAGCAAAAGCAAAACAATGACCAGAATGACCAGACATGTGTGGACCTGTGTTGTTGTCTGTACAGCAACAGTGCTCTCAAAAGTGGAATAGACAGGAAGCCTATGAAGTTTTACTGCATTTATATAATTGAAAAAAGTTAAGGCAAATTAACAGAGTCCTACCTCAAACTGTGGTAGCAGAGACTCACAGCCCCCAGCCAGTTCCCAGCTTTCACCCTTGAATGAAGGAGTGGCTGGGTGCCCTTGAGAAAGGCACCTTAGGTCACCACCAGACATGTATATGGTTAATCTTTCCTCCAGCCTTTCCTAAAGGGACCTAAAGCATTTTATCAGAATAATTGTGCACTGGGGAAAGAGCAATGATCAGGCTTCTGGCCACTGGCTCTGAATTAATGCTGATTCCAGGGTATCCAATACATCCCTGTGACCCTCCAGTAAAAGGAGAAACCTATGAAGGTCAGGTGGTCAGTGGAGTTTTTAGCTAGCAAAGGTCTGACTCACAGTGGATTCAGTAAGTTCTTAAATCCATGCTGCAGTTATTCCCTAGTTCCATAATGCGTAACTGGAATAAATATACTTAGTACTCAACAGAGTGCTCACATTGTTGTGTGAGGGTCACTATTACTGGGAAGGCCAAATGGAAGCCATTAGAGTTGCCTTTGCCAGGAGAAATTATAAATTAGTATAAATTATAAAGACAGTATCACATTCCTGCAGAGATTCTATCAAGGTCTTGAAGGATGCAAGGATGATGCTTTCCACCACACCCCCATTTAATTCTCCTATTTGGCCTGTACAGAAGATTGACAGGTCTCAGAAAATGATGGTGGATTATTATAAACTTAATCAAGTGGTGACTTCAGTTGCAGCTGCTATTCCAGATGTAGTTTCCTTTCTTGAACAAATTAACATGTTGCCTGGTACTTGGTGGTATGAAGCTGTTGATTTGGCAAATGCCTTCTTCTCCATACCTATCCACAAGACCCATCAGAAATAATCTGCTATCAGCTGGCCAGTCAGCGATATACCTGCACTGCCCTACCTCAGTGTTACAATAACTCTCTTAGCTCTATGTCACAACTTAGTTTGCAGAGATCTTTCTCATAAGGTATCTCGCCCATAAGGTGCATTACATGGATGATATTATGCTGATTGAACCAATTGAGTAGGAAATAGCAACTCCCCTGGGCTTGATGGTAAAGCATTTGCACGCAGAGGATGGGAAATAAATCCAACAAAACTTCAAGGTCCCTCTACCTCCATGAAATTTCTAGAAGTCCAGTGGTGTGGGAGCGTGCAGAGATATCCTTCTAAGGCAAAAGATAAGTTGTTGCACCTGGTTCTTAGAATCCATTTGGATTTTAAGGCACATTCCTCACTTAGATGTTTTACTTTGGCCCATTTACCAAATGACTTGGAAAGTTGCTAGTTGTGAGTGGGGCCTAGAATGGAAGAAGGCTTTGGAACAGTTGAGCTTGCTGTGCAGGCTGCTTTGGCACTGTGGCCGTATGATCGAGCAGATGCAACGGCATTTGAAGAGTCAGTGACAGGTAGAGATGCTGTTTGGAGTCTCTGGCAGGGCCCCACAGATGAGTGAATTCGTGGAGGCTTTTGGGATTTTGGAGCAAGGCTCTGGCATCATCTCCAGACAACTACTCTCCCTTTGAAAAACAGCTCTTGGCTTCCTACTCAGCCTTAGTGGAAAGTGAGGGCTTGGCCCTGGAGCCCCAGGTTATCATGTGACCTGAATTGCCCCTCATGAGCTTGCTATTATCTGACCCACCAAGTCATAAAGTTGGATATGCACAGCAGCTTTGCATATTACCACTTCACTAAGTAGAAGAAGTTGCCCAAATGCCCACAGTTCCCACTCCTGCTATGCTGCCCCTGTCTCCCAGCGTGCACCTGTGGCCTAATGGAGTGTACCATACGATCAGCTGTCAGAGGAAGAGAAGGCCAGGGCCTGGCTTATGGATGGCTCTGCACACTACGAAGGCACCACCTGCAAGTGGGCAGCTGCAGCATTACAGCCCCTTCCCAGGACATCCCTGAAGGCCAACAGTGAAGGGAAATCTTCACAGTGGACACAACTTTGGGCAGTATACCTACTAGCACATTTTGCCTGGAAGGAAAAATGGCCAGATGTACACTGATTCATGAGCTGTAGCCAATGGTCTGGCCAGATGGTCAGGGACTTAGAAAGAACATGATTATAAAATTGGTGATAAAGATATTTGGGGACAGGTATGTAGACAGACTGCTCCATATGGGCAAAGGATTTAAAGATAGTTTAGTCCACGTAAACACTCAACAAAAAGTGACCTTAGCAGAAGAGGATTTTAACAGTCAAACGGATAAGATGACCATTCTATGCATAGCAGTTTATGCAGCCATCCCTGTCACTGCCCAAAGGGCCCATGAACAAAGCAGTCATGGTGGAAGGAATGGAGATTATACTTAGGCTCAGCAAAATGGCTCACGCTCACCTATCTGGCTACAGCCACTGCTGAATGCCCAGTATGCCAGCAGCAGAGACCAGTGCTGAGTATAGCTATGGCAGCATTCCCCAGGGCAATCAGTCTGAAACATGGTGGAGGATTGACTATATTAGATCTTCTTCACCATGTAAAGGGCAGTGCTTTGTCTTTACTGGCACAATTATTTGTCTTCCCTGTATGTAATGTTCCTGCCAAAACTACCATTCATGGACTCACAGAGTGCCTTATCCGTCATCATGGAATTCCACACAGCATTGCCTCTGACCAAGGAACATATTTTACAGCCAAATAAGAGAGTTAATGAGCTCATGCTCAAGGAATTCACTGGTCTTACCATGTCCCTCACCATCCAGAAGCAGCTGAATGATAGAAAGGTGGGATGGCCTTTTGAAGATGTAGTTACAGTGTCAGTTTAGGTGGCAATAGGTTGCAGGGCTGGAGCAAGGTTCTTCAAAGGCTGCCAAATCTGGATCAGCACCCACTATATGGTACTGTGTCTCCCATAGCCAGGATTCATGGGCCCTGGAATCAAGGGGTAGAAGTGGGAATGGTACCACTCACCATTGCCCATAGTGATCCACTAGCAAACTCTTTCCTGCTTGTTCCCATGACTTTCTGCTCTGCTAGACTAGAAGTCTTAGTTCCGAAGGGTGGAAGTCTTGTATCAGGAAGCATAACAATGATTTCATGAAACTGGAAGCTAAGACTTCCCCCTGGTCATGTTGGGCTTCTTGTGCCTGGGAGTAAACAAGCTAAAAAGGGAGTTACGGTGTGGGCAGAGGTGACCGACCTAGACTGTCCACTCCACAACAGAGGAAAGGAAGAGTATACTCAGAGGTAGGAGTCCCTTAGGGCAGGCACCTCCTAGCATTACCATACCCTGTTATTAAGGTCACTGGTAAACTACACCTCAGTCCAAGCAGGATGACAAATGGCCCCGAATCTTCACAAACGAAGATATGAGTCATCCCACCTGGGAAAGAACCAAGGCCTGCTTTGGGACTCGCTGAAGGCCAAGGAACAGAGAATGGGTAGTAGAAGATGGACTACAACCCCGTGACCAGTTACAGAAATGAGGATTGTAATTATAGCTGTTAATATGCTTCCTTAGTAACCTAATGTCAATAGACTTAATATTGGCTCTTAAGCATTATTAACCCTGTGTTAAGTGTTTAAGCTATGAAATGCTAGGAGTAAACATCACCCCAAGAGTCATTTGCCTTGTATTCTGGGGAGAGAATTAGTGCATTTCCATTTGTTTTCAGGATAGTTGTACAATGTCAGGCATAATGATGAGCTTTGTATCTGGAGGCTAAATATGGTTTAAGAAAGTGTGTTTGATTGTCAGATTGACAAGGGGTGGATTGTAATACTTGACTGTTGTGTCAATTTGAGTAAGAAATGCCCAGCTAACTGGCTTAGCATAGTTCTGGGTGTGGCCAAGTGGATTTACTGAGGATAGAAGAGCGCCCCTGGCCATGAGTGGCACCGGCGGAGGGCTTGTAGCCTAAATGGAATAAAAACAGGAAAGAAGGAAGAATGGAAGGAACAAACTCCAGTCTTCACCTTCATCTTGGATGTCCATTTCCTGACTTCCAATTCAGATTCTTGCATGGACTTGCACAAGACTCTGTAGTGAGCTCCAGAATTTACTTTTGCCTGGATCCTTTGGATCTCCACTGTGCAGGCAGCCTTTTTGCACTCTGACTCTGCAGGTGCCTGTAGTAAGCCAACCTTGCACATATTAAATCTGTCTCTCTAGTGAGAACCGATCAATGCAAGTTCTTAGTTAAATGTGCTGTTGGGAGACAGAGCCTGGCTGAAGGACGTCGGTCACTGGGGTGTAACCTGGAAAGGGGTTTTCCTCACCCTCCGCATCTAGGCTGCCCTGAGGTGAGAAGCTTTTCTCCACCATGAGCTTCTGCTATGATGTTTCTTCCTTGGAGCCAGCTGACTGTGGACTAAAACCTCAGAAACAGGAGCCAAAATAAACCTTTTCTCCTTTAATCTGTGTACATCTGGTATTTTGTTCCAGTGATGAAAAGCTGATGAACACAACACCCTAACTCTGTTGCTACTACCCTCACTGAAGCCGTTGCCAGATTGGGTGTCAGCAAATGTCTTCTGTAAAGAGCCATGCAGTGTTTTTGGCTTTGCAACCACACAGCCTCTGTTACAAATAATTTAGCGCCGACTTTGCAGCGTGGAGGCAGGCAGAGGTAATACATTTTGAATAGCTGTGGTTGTGTCCCGCCCGATAAAACTTTATTGTAAGCATCAAAATTTAAATTTTGTATAACCTTCATGTGTTACAAAGTAGTATTTGTCCTGTAGTTTTTCTAAGCATCTCAAATGTAAAAGTTATCCAGAAGCATGTGCTGGCCAGATTTGGTGCATGAGGTCCAGTTGGCTGACCCCTGTCCTAGAGCATGAGGCTGCCTGGAAGGTGGTGTGTTTCTTACTTACTTGTGCCTGTGCTAGCCATTTCCTGATGAACATTGCTAATGATTATCAAGTTCTTTCTACTTGGCATTCTAATCACTTGACATGTACAGTCAAGCTGAGATCCATGGGGGGAAGCTCCGGGACTCACACTGCACACTAAAATTAGTGAATACCCAAGACTTGCTTATAAAATAGCACAGTGTTTGCAAAAAGTCTATACACATCCTCTTGCATACTTGAAACCATCCCTACATGACTTGTAGCACCAATACGATATAAATGCTATATGAATTATTAACTAGTGTTTAGAGAATTATTACAACATGTACAACTCTGTACATGTTCAGTACAAAAGTCATCCTTCTCCAAATATTTTTGACCCATGGTTAGTTGAATCCATGGATGTAGAACCTGCAGATACGCAGGTCCACTATATTATGGATCTTAGAATCACTCAAAGAAATGTATTATTACATCATGTTACAGATGAGGAAACGGAAGCATGGTAGGGCTTACATAACTTCAGATCCTCCGCTATCTGCTCCAGAAAAAACAAAGTGATGCCAGAAAAAACAAAAAAGACCAAAATGCTTAACATGCCCAACGAGACCCTCTGATTCACCCTTCCACTGTGCCCTGTCCACTTCTCTCCTTCCCTCAGGGCCCCGTGGGCTTCTCTGAATCCTTTGCACACGTTGCCTGTTCCCACCATGGGCTTCAGTGGATGCACCCCACGTGTATCCACTGCTTTCATCGCCCCCTTTCCTGAGTGTGGGCTCAGAACTGTCCAAAGTCAAGGCCCCTGCTCTGTCATTTTTATGACACAGCCTTTCATGGCACTCAGTACAACATGCAGTTGTTCATTGTCTAACTACTTGCTTTGTCTGCGTCGCCAGCAACCAGCATGATGGTCAGCAATCGGCCCCACTGATTGGTCCTTGATAAATAATGAAACAAGGAGAAAGGAAGGGAAGAGGGGGAGAAGGAAGAGCAAAGAAGCGAGGGAGGGGGAAAGGAGGAGAGAGGGATAATTTGCTCAGAATCACAAAGCTTGTAAAGGGCAGAGCAAGAGTTCTAGCAGTTTTGTGTGACTCTAAAGCCAAAGCTTTGACACCCGAGAAACTAAATGTTTTATCATTCAAACCTAAATGCTTTGGGGAGGGAAAGAAGTCATTGTAACAGCAGAGTGACACAGGATGAGGGTATGAACCGGGACACAGGTCTCCTGGCTTCGCTGCCTCTCCAGCTGCGTGTGGCCCACCCCACAATCCTCCCTGCAGAACTTCAAACCGTGGGTCCCCAGAATCTCACCCGGGCTTGAAGAGGCTGGCCCAGCCGGGGATGAACTTCGGGTCCCGGGAGAAGAGGAGGATGGCAAACATGCAGAACAGGATGAAAACAGCCCGCTCGGCAAAACTGTGACACAGAGAGGCAGGTTCCTGGTGACCCTGGGTTCGAGTTGACCTCTGAGCAGGATGAGGGCTCAGGCCATGACTGACTGGACCCAGGCCACACCTCTGAAGAAGCTGAAAAGAATCATTCATTCCCAGGTCCTCCCCTGCCCTCCCCCAACTCTCTCTGATCGGCCCAGGGAATTTGCCAGGGTCCTAGGGAAGACTGAAAACAAGAAATAATGTAGGAAACCGACATAGAGGTGGAAAAAAAGAGAGAGAAAAGGACACTAGCAAAAGCAGGCAGAGAGAAATAGTCACACAGAGACAGACAGATAACCTGCTCAGAAGAGGATAGATAGGTACGCCGAGAGAGACACACAGGCACAGACATGCACAGAAGGGTTCACAGTGGTCAAAAGAGGCAGCTCCTGGAGGAAACAGCTACCCAAATGCATCCAGCTCACAGACTGGAAAGTGGGCCCAGAAAGGATTAGCATCCTGTCCAGTGCCACACAGGAAGTAGTGGCTGAGCCATTTCTGGAACTCAGACCTAAATCTCAGTCATTTTTAACCACATGGGAAACATGCACTGAACCAGGTCCTAGGAGCCATGAGACACGGTGTCAGATGTCCCACACACAGGAGGGAAAGGGTGTCTGAGATGGGAAGGTCAGGTGCTCACCCCAAGGACACCCTGAAGGGCTTTACAGTGCTCAAGGAATCTGTGGCAGCACCAAGCAAGAGGCTGGCTGGGCAAGTCAGCTACTATGCTCCATCTCTAGGCTCCATGCCCAGCTCTTCCCCCACCCCAAGATTTCACACACCTGGTGGGCCCCAACTTCTGAAATTCTTCCCGAATCATAACTTTAGCCTTGTCTTCTGCATCTGCTCTGATTTTTGATTTCTTCTTTCTCCAGCCCCTAGAACAGAGAGCAGGTGGGGAGTGTCCGGGAGATGTGGTTGACTTCTCACCCACCCACCCCACCCGGCCAGCCACATCTGACACCAGGTCTCCTTCCCCGTCTTCCCTTTCTAGAACTGACCCACCTGCTTGACTTTTAAAAACTGCGATCAATCATATGACTTCCCCAGGCTTAAAACCCTCTAGTGAGTCAACAGGCTCATGACTAAACAGGTAAATCAATGGAACAAACTAGAAAGTCTAAAAATAGATACATCACAAATGGGAATTTAGTTGGTATCTCAGACTGGTGTGGAAAAGTGGTAAATAGTGTCAGCCACATAGATCAATGGAACAGATCCGTATTTACCACTTGCTGAATGGGCCATACCCCTGTGGCCAGTTGGTGGTGGACAAGAATCCCAAGACAATTCAGTGGGGAAGGAATCATCTGCCAGCATATGGGGCTACACAAACTGGATTCCCATGTTCCAAAGAATGAATTTGGGCATCTATTTCATACCATGTACAAAATTTAATTCAGAATAAATTAACAACCTAAATATAAGCGCTAAAGCCATAAAACTCTTGGCAGAAAACACAGAGGCAAATTTTCACAGCCTTGGATTAGGCAAAATTTCTTAGAACACTACAAGCATAAGGAGCCAACAATCGAAAACAGTATTTCACCAAAATTTTAAAATTCTGTACATTGATAAATGGTGTTGGGATAAGTGTGCACCTGAAACTAGATTCAAACATCACACTTATAAAAGAATTCTCTAGGGGGAAAAGCACCATAAGTAAAATCAAAGAACAAATCAGTGAAAACATTTACAACTCAAATTACAGAGTAAGTGCTAACTCTTGCAATATAAAGGGTACAAGATTGCTGGGGGTGATAACGCCTGACTCCTACCACTTTGGGAGGATCAGAAATTCTAGCTCAGCCTGGGTAACTGTCTCAAAACAATTTTTTAAAGAAAGATATAAGTACACAGTTTAACAATTCACAGAGAGGAAACACTGATGATCTCCAAACATGAAAATTTGCTAAAATTCTCCATAATAAACACAAATTATTGTCACTTCAGAATGACAAAAATCCAATTTGCTGCAGAAAAATAGACTCTCTCTTACACTGTAAATGGGAGAGCCAATTAGTACAATTCTGATGGAGAATATACCGTATTGTTATGGTTTGTGTCTGGATGTCCCCCTACAGCCTCATGTGGTCATGCAGTGGGAAGCAGGCTTTTCACAGGCATCTGAATCTAGAGTTTGTGACTGGTTCATTGTCTAACCTGGGATTAAGGGTGTGAGAGTTATACCCACCCTAGGGTGGGAAGCTGTTGTGCTGTACACGGGAGACAAAGAGGCTTGATCCTCCCTTTTCCCCTTTTGCTCCCGTTGCTTTTGCTGTCTTCTGCCACCATGAACTATTGCCCCTCTGCCATGTGCCACATTGCACTGGAGCCAGTCGATTATGGACTGTGAACTAAATAAACCCTTGCCTCTTTGACTTTGGGTGCCAGGTATTTTGTTCCAGCAATGAGGAAAATAACTAACACAGAATTTGGTACCAGGAGTGGGGTCATTGCTGTGACTATACGTAACCATGTGATTCAAGAGCCTTTAGGAATGTTTTGTGGGAAGAGTTTGGAAAGGTTTGGAGATGTTACCTGAAAGAGCAGAGGTTTAACACTTTAGGATGTTCTGCATGGGAGATTCTGGTCAAAGCTCAGAAGACTAAGAGGCTGATAGAAATCTGGCAGGTAAAGACCAGGTTTGGCAGGTTTCTTTTGGGAGAAAAGACAGCATTGGTGTTGGAGTCCAGATGATGTGTTTTATGGCTTAGAAAAAAGTTTCTCCACATTTTGCTTATGTTCAGAGACTTTGCCTGAGACTGAGACTTAGGGTGGTGGACTAATTAACCTTTCTGAAGAAATTTCAAGCCAGTCAAAGGTGAAGTGGCTATGGTTGGGGGCCTTTAGCCAGATCTGTGTTGAGAATCTAGAGCACAGGGCCCAGCAGAATGATTTAAAATATTGTGAGCTTGGTCATAGTGGAAGCTTCAGTAAAGCTGTAGCCTGCGAAGACAGAGCAGAGGAGATCTTGATTGCTGAAAAGAAACAGGGTAATAGAAAAGGTGGTCTTTGGGCATCACAGAAAGGAGCAGGACTCCACCCTTTGCAACCTTAAAATTGCAAAAGTGAAAGACTTTGCTTTAGAAGAAAGTCCCAGAGCACCATGTTCCAGGAGGGTGGCAGGATAGAGAATTTGCTCCTCAGAGTTGGATTCAGAATGCTCAGTGATCCAGGCACTTGACCCCTATAGCCATGAAAGAGGGAAGCCTGGGTACTGCTCCAGCTGGCAGCAGACCTTGACATCATCCACGTGGTGCTGGTTTTAAGAGCATGCAGAATGCAAGAGCTGTGGGGTTAAGAAGACTTCCACTGAGATTTCAGAAGAAGACCTGGGAGACCAGGCAGTGTACTCCTGAGAGGGCAATATGTGAAGCTGTGAGGGTGAAGCCTAAAGTGCAGTGGAGGCCTCAGAAGTTTGGAGAAGCCAGGAACATGGATCATCTGAGGAAAACTGAAAGGAAGGAACAGAGTGAACCCAAGAGAGAAGCCCTAGGAGCTACAGCCACCAGAAATGCCATAGAGGCAAGTCACCCATGCCCTTTGGAGCTCACAACTTACCATAGATTGCCTTGGATGCTGCATGTAGAACTATAGGACTTAATGTTTGCCCTGCTGGATTTTGGACTTGCTTTGCCTCCTGTCTGTAGCTTTTGGAATAGAAATGTCTATCTTGTACCATTTAATGTTGATAGTGTTTAACTTTCTTTTCATTTATACAGGAGCTCACAGCTAAGAGTTTGCCTTAGATCTCACAGGAGACTTGGGACTTGGAGTTTTCTGCAATGCTGAAACTGTTAGAACTTCAACAACTCTTAGAGATAGACTAAATGTCTTTTGTACAAAGGAATATGCAGCAAACACCTGCCATCAGCAGAATGTTATGGTGTGTCTGGATGTTCCTACCATATTTAATGGCTCCTGGTCAGTCTGTGCCTTGCCTAGGGTGCAGACTCCCCAAAGGGAGTGCAGTCTCTGTCTTCCCATAGCAGCACCTCACCACCTGTCAACCACAGGTGTTTGTTAATTGCAGGTGTGTTTGCAGGGCTGGTCAGAAGTTTCTTGTTGACGACTCAGAAGCACCTCTCTCCCTGAGCCTCTCTGCACCTTTTCTCTGTAGGATCCTGTAGGCCACGTTCTACAGATGCCATTAGCATGGGTTGCTGAGATAAAGGGATGCTGGCTCTGGCCCTTCTTGAGCAGCTCACACCCTCCCGTAACTTAGCCCCTATCTGAGCCAGAGCTAATGTCTTTTCTCTATGTATAAGAGGAGAAATTAAAGAAGTTAGAGATCCAGGAAAGTTACAAAAGTTCAAGATTGTAAGGAGCTGTGATTTGCACTCTGGCCTATGTAAGTCCCATGATCTTGGTTGCTTCCATGTGCACCATATATTTCAATCACCCTTTGTATTTTCCTCCAATCGACTCATTGCTTTAATTAAATGCATGTTTTAAAATAGAAACTTTTATGTATAACCCATAACTGAAAAATAAGGATCACTTATCATAAGTATAAAATAACCACCAAAATAAGTCTATAAAAGCAAAGCACCACAGCTACATTCTGGCTAGATAGCACCACTGGCTTAAGAATCGGGGACTGAAGTTTGCTCTTCCTTTGCTCAAGGAGTTGATTTGAAAAGGTTAGGGTTGTTAAGTTTTCTCAAACACCCAACTGAGACTTTCTACTGAACATGACCAAGTCTATTTCATGAGTTGGTAAAGGCATGTTTTCCCACTGTATCATTTGGTTTCATACCTCGTCCTCACACCACTCCAAACTATCCCTGGTGCAGGTCTTCATAAAATGGGAAGCCCTAGCCTCCCCTCTATACTCCACTAGTCACGCATGTTCACCTTACTTAGAAAAGGATGCACTCAGTATTATTAATGTTGGGAGACGCTTACTGAGGGCTTGGGTGAGGCAGCCAGGCTGTCCCGCCTTCCTCCCGTAAACCTCACATCGCTGGATGTCAAGACTTGAGCACTGGACCCGACATCACAAACGGAACAACCATCCTTGGTTTTTGAGGGAGGCCACTTCAGCCATTCAGGCTGCTTGGAGGCTCAGGCTGTGTCCCCCACCTGCAGCCTCCCCTGGGAAGTGGGGAGAGGTACCTGAAGCTGAGCCCCCCGTAGAGGAAGGAGATCCAGAGCCAGCCCACCAGCAGGAACAGCAGCATGAGTGGGAAGGCGAAGATGAACCAGGAGCCGAAGTTCACCACATCGCACTGTGGAAAGAAACTGTGGGACAGGGCCGGTGAGGGCAGAGCACGGTCAGCCGGGGACGGGCAGAGCGGACCAGGCCCCTGGGTGTCAGGGACAGTGTGACCAAGGCGCCCTTTGCTCTTCTTCAGGGGTGCTAGACCTGACCCACTGCAAACGTGGGTGCCATCTGTGCCCTGGGGACCAACCACATGGGTGCCTAAGGGAGTAAAGAGACTGGCAGCTGACAAAATGATGTACACAAAAGTATGTGGACACAAACAGACATTTCTAAATAAATGAAGGCACAGCCCAGCTGTGAGACACAAGCAAATGAACAGACAAAACATTACACACTAATGAGATTCTGAGAAATTTTTCTTTTTCTTTTTTATCTGTATTTTCTACAATGACTAAGTATGCCTCTGTAATTAGATAAAAAAAGAAAAATATTGTTTTAAAAAGTAAAATATTAATAGATATGTGACTGACCATAATTCATAATTATGACATAATTCATAATAGTAAAACTAATAAAACTAAAATAATCTAAATGCTCATGATTTACAAAGCATAACACCCAAAACAGGTTAATTTTTAATTATTAAAATTTTATCTTTTCTATAAAATTTAGTTTGCTATAAAATTATAATCTTATAGTCAGGTGTGGTGGCTCACGCCTGTAATCCCAGCACTCGGGAGGCTAAGGCAGGAGGATTGTTGTGAGTTCGAGACCAGCCTGAGCTACAAAGTGAGCCCAAGGTCAGCCTGAACTGCATAATGAGACCCTGTCTCAAAAGACAAAAAAATTATAATTATAAAATCCTACCATTAAACTATTATGCAGTATTTTTAAATATGCATACATATATATTTAATATGTGTATGCATACAGGTACAGGTATAGAAAAGTCTAAAAGGAGCTCTACTATCAGTGGGACTGAGGGTGCTTCAAACTCTTGACTTTTTCTATGATTTCTAGGTATTTAATAATGTGCCCATATCACTTTATGGTCAGAGCAAACCAGCGGCCTTTGGGAGCCAGGGTGAAGGACCTACAATGGCCATTTTCCTTGACCCTACTGGAGAACAAAAGCCACAGATTGCCTGGGACTCTGTGTGTGTGTGTGTGTGTGTGTGTGTGTGTGTGTGTGTGTGTGTGTGTGTAGGGTACTGGGGGTTGAATCTAGGGCTTTTGCACTGAGCTGTAACCTCAGCCCTTTAATTTAATTGATTTTTTTTACTTTGAGACAGGATCTCACTGTCACTGAATTGCCTGTCCTGGCACTGAATCTGTGACCTTCCTGCCTCAGCCTTCTAGGGTGCCGAGATTACAGGTCTGTGCCACCATGCCTGGGCCTGGTATTTCTCTTGAAGCCCTGTTTCCATACAAAAGGCCCAGGTAGCATATGAGCTGCATGTAATTTACTCAGAAGCCTACATATTTGGTATTTTTACTGATGGACCTCAGTGCTTGCTTTTTAATCTCTTTTCATGTTGGCGCAAAGTCCTGCTCACCGCAGGGTGGTCAGGCAGCCTGAAAATCTAGGATAGCAACTGCCTAAGCCCAGGGGGGGACAGCCCCTGTTCTGTAGCCCTAGAATCCTGGCCAGCTCTAGGGCTGGGATGGGCTCCAGCAAACCCAACACCAAGCACCCAGCCTGCCCCAGCAAGAAATTAAGAAAAGGAAGGGCCAGGCCTAGACTCTCCCGGCCCTGAAGCAGAAGCATCTCAGCTACAGTTTTTCTGTAAAACATGGTGCTCAGCCCTGCTCCATACCCCCTGAACCAGAATCTCAGTAAGGGAGATCTCGGGTGGTTTGTTTGTTTATTGGTTTTTAGTTTTGTTTTACTTCCTTTGATTCCAACAGGCACAGGAGTCTGAGCACTAATGCTTTCTAGCATCAAATCTCAAAAATCAAAGAATTCGCCTTATCCAGCGTTCAGATGCATTGAACACTCATGAAGTGACTTGGATTCCTCACAAGCCCAGAGCAGGAGACCACCAGGACCCGCCCTCCAGTATCTTCCCTGGTTTTGACTCTTTGACTGAGCACCAGGTAGAGAAGTCACCAAGCCAAGTCCAAATAGCTTTGGTTGCTGTTTGGTTGGTTCTATTTGCATTTTTGCAAGTTTAAGACCATAGTACACTTCATCTCCACTTCGAAAGAAGCTTAGGAACCAGCCTCTCAGAATCCTGGAATCTGCACATCGTGGGCAGAGTCTGGAATTTTTAAACTCTAGAAACTAAACTCTGGGAGGGGAATGAGGCCCTGCAGCGGAGGAAGCCTCTCCTGTTCCCACCCTGAAACTCCAGCAGCCTGGTCACTGCCCAAACAGGAACACGTGTGAGGACTGCTCCCTGGCAGAGGGCACCCAGCACCGAGCCCTCCTCAGAGCCTGAGGCTTCTTTCAGATGCAAACCAAAGCCTCCCGCTGGAGTTCGCTTTTAAAGCACCAGATCACAACTCTGCTCTCAGCACGCACTGGAGGGGAAGGCTGGAGTCCTCAGACGATGCCGTGTAACCTTTCCTCCTCTCCTCTCCCTCACCCATCTATACCAGCCCCCCAGGAGCTGGGGTATCACTGTGCTGCGTAGGGTGGTCTCCAGTTAGTGGGCACGATGATCCTCCTGCCTCAGCCCTCAATAACTGGGACTAAAGGATGTACACCCAAGCCTGACTTTCGTGGTCTCTTGTTGTTCCCTGAGACTCCTTGGGAACAATCCCACCCCAGAGCCTTCGTATCCACCTTCCCTGTCGGAAATGCTCTTCCGGTCTGTGTCCACAAGCTCTTATCCTCCTTCTCAGACTCTGCTCAAAGGTCACCTCTGCAGAGGGGAGGAAGCTCACCACAGGACCCTGGTCTTGTCACTTCTACCTTCTCACCCTGCTTCATGTCCCTCCTGTCACACACATAGGCATCTACTCCTGTGCCTTTTTGTTTCTTGCCGACCTCCCCCAGTCGAATGGAGGCTGCTGTGAGCTGAGATTTGCTCGGTGTTGAGCCCCTGGATGGGGAAGCCAGGAGGGCAGCAGAGAGGAGCCCGGACAGGCAGGTGGGGACACTTGCTCTCACCTCTTGAGCTGGCCCAGCAGGATGAGGTTGGGAGCGGTGCCTGTGAGGGTGGCGGTGCCCCCGATGCTGGCCGAGTAGGGGATGGAGATGAGGAAGCCCTTCCAGATGTTCCTGTGATAGTCCTCCTCCTTCTTGGAGTCAGCAAGCAGGTCCAGCGGCACCTCCACCTCCTCAGCGTGGCCTCTGCTTCCGGTGACCCAAAAAGAAGCCGTTCAGAACTCAGTCAGAATCACCAGCCTCCCAGACATAAGGGCCACACGCTGCTCGGGGATCAGGGAAGCCAAGGGGTCTTCTGGGATCCTGGCAAAAGCACGGGAACCCCTGGGTTCCACTGCTCTACAGGAATTTGCCCCAGAGTACTAACGAGACAGGCGCTTCCCGTGTGGGCACCAGGGAGGCCACCGTGGCATCAAACATAATTTTCAAAATCAAAACAACCTGAACATCTATCAAAAAGGAATTGGCTGCCGGGGTGGTGGTGCCCGCCAGTAATGCCAGCAAACTGGGAGGCTGAGGCAGGGAGATTGTAAGTTTGACCCCAGACTGGACAATTTGTCTCAAAAGGGGGAGTTGGGTTGTAGCTCAGTGCAAAGGCCCTGAGTTCAATCTCCAATTTTCTCCCCGACACAGAAGGATAGCTCTTTGGGGAGATCACCAAAATAGCTACTTAAATGGGTGCTTTGTAAGATGGAGGTGTACGTGAAGGATCAGCATTATTTAGGATGTTATTTTTTAGATATTCATGTTGTTTGGGTATTTTCTTGGTGTGTTTTCCATTAATTCTTTATCTGAATTTGGGAGGTTGTATTCCTTGTGCAGTTAGCTTTCAGGAATAATTAAATGAGAGTTATTGATCATATCAAGAGATCATAATGTTGACATGAGTTTTCTGAGGTGAAAAGATGTTCACCGCACTCCATTCTGAGACATAGCGGGTTGTGAAAGAGTGTAAATGGCATGGCCAGGTTTTTTTTTTAATTTTCAGAAATGCGTAACACACAGAGATATCAAGAAATCACCCAGCACAGTGTCCACTTAGCAGTGTCAACCTGCCTCTGGGTGCAAGATGCTGAGCAAATTTTTTAAGAGTACTTTTTGACTTATGCTGTCATAAAATGTTTCTAAGCAGATAAAATTAAGAACTGCTGTAAGTATGCAAAGCAATGGCTATATGAACTCGCTTGACAATAGTAATCCTTTTAGAATACATCTGTCGCTCAAAACATCACACCACACTGTATATGGATATGCTACTTTATCAGCTATGCTCAATAAATCTGGAAAAGAAATGAAGATTAAAACCAGAATTACTTCTGCATAACAAACATTTTTAAAAATTATTTTTAAAGACTAAATATAATTCAAACACCTGCTGGCCACAGAAGGGATTTCTCCCCAGAGGTCAACAAGGCCCTGACCTGTGGTCTGAGCAGTTGGGTTCCAGCCTGAGAAAAGGAAAAGAGCCAGAAACTAAAATCACGGACTGACTTCTTAGGGTTGGGAGCCATGGTCAGGAGCTGTGGAACCTCGAACTGGGGGTCCCCACCAGACCTCCTCAGAAGGAGGAGGAGAGCCTCAGGAGGAGCAGGACAGGGTATAAAGGACCCTGGAGTTCATCTAGCACAATCTCTGCTTCGTTTAGATAAGAACACTGAGGGCCAGAGAGGGGGAGGGGTTTGCACCTAGTGAACAGACACCTCCAGATGGTAGAATCTAGGTCTTTTTCAAAGCCCCTCAGAACAAGCTTTGCATGGGCAGATGTTTAAAATATATTCCTGGGTCACATGGTGGTGAGTAGTTGGTCCAATCACAGAACCCCTGTTTCAAAGATAGATTCAAAGCCTCCAAACATGGTGCCAGGAAGGAGCATTGGCTGTGGGGTACACCAGACATAAGGTCACGTCCCACCTCTTAGGCTGCCATCTCATTCAAAGTGAAGGCTATATCAGTGTCCTGTGGGGTCCCAGATGCTCTGTCCCTCCATCAGTGGCTTCCTGGAGAGCTCTCTGCACCCTCAGGAATGTCACATACGCTCGTCCTTGTGATGACAACATTTCCCCACAGCTCCCCCACTTCCTGCAGGGGTTTGCTCAGGATCAGCCCTCCTGCAAGGCCTTCCCTGGGCACCCATTCGGAAGCTGCTTCTCCCATCCTTCAGCCCCCTACCCCGGCTCTCTTCCTGCTCTCTTCTCCCCCATGGTACTTAATGTCCCCCATACTTTTACAGGGGACTTGTTGAAGGAGGCTCTAAAGGACCCCATTAAGGCCACAGGGGCAAGTCATGGACATCTGGGCACTGGGTCGAGAAACTCAGGACTGGGGGTGGCTGGCTGCAGATCAACTCTCCTCCACTCCAGGCCCTCTCAGTCCACTCCAACAGGAACTTACCCCTCTGTGTGTGTGCTGGCCAGAAACTGAGTCTCAGTGGGCGCGGTGTGCAGCCCGTTCCCCCGCACGGTGCCTGGGGAAAGAGCATCATGGTGAGAGTGACTGATCCTGGATATGGTTCCACTCTTCTTTAGAAACAAGAGCTCAGTGCCACTGGGATCACACAGACTGCAGCAAATCAATCCATTCGACTGCCTTTGTGGGGGGCTACTTGTGTGCCTGAGGCTGTGACAAGACACGAAAATCCAAGGCCCTCAGGGCTTGTCTTCCAGGAGAGAAGACAGACCACACACAGGTGTAATAAAGTACACTATATCAGAAGCATTAAAGCAGGGGAGGGGACAGTGTGCTAGGGTGGACACCATTTTCAAGAGTTCTTTCATCTAACAGAAGCCTAAAGGAGGTCAGGCAAATACCTGGGACAATGGGAGCAGTTGCAAAGGCCCTGAGGCAGGAGCATGCCCCCTGTGCTGGGAAACAGGAAATGTGGGACAGGAGAGGCCTGAGAGAGAGCAGAGTAAAAGAGGTGAGGGGACATGGCAGGGGTGTCAGGAAAGAGCTGGGTCACATGAGGGTATTGGGGCTCCAAGGAAGGACTTTGACTTCTGAGTCAGGTGGGAGGCAGGGCAGTGTTTGAGCAGAACAGGCTGAGACCAGATTTGGCTTCAGTTTTGAAGTGTCCTTCTGCTTGTAGATCAGACTCCGAAGCAGCCTTTCACAGTGTCATTAGATAAGAAAAATGGGATGAGCCAAAAGTTCCTGTGGCTGGAGCCACCATGAAGGATCAAAGAAGCCACTCCACAGAGCTAAACATGTGACCCTGGGCTCAGATCAGCTCCATCACTTAGGAAGTGGCCTCGGACCAGTGGTTCCCATCCAGAGCCCATTCCATCCCCAAGGAACATTTTTGGATGTCGCAGCTGGGGGGAAAGGACCCCCTCCTGGCATCTCTTGGTGAGAGGCATCCTCTGATACTCAGGTCAGCTCACCTGTATAAGAAATTCCCATCCAAAATTTCAAAGGAGCTGAAGCTGAGAAACACTGGCTTAGGTAAGCACCTGTAACCTCCCTGTTCTTCAGATCTTTAATTCCTGAAAACAGAAGTAACAGTTCTCCAAGGATTTCACCAAGAGGGTGAAACTCAACCCTCTGCAAGCAGGAACCGGGGCCTGGCTGGAGCACAGTGGTAGAACATTTGCCTGGCATGCACAAGCCCTCCTCTAACACACACACACACACACACACACACACACACACACACACATTAGTAGCAGTAATAAATAAAGCAGAGACCAGAAAAGGCCAGGAAGTGAATTTTTCTGACCTTGGGAGCCCCGTCATCACAGTGGTAACTTGTCAGCTCTTCCCCTGTGGAGTTTGGACTCTGGGATTTGAATTTCATATAATCTCCACATTACAAAATAGCTTTCCTTCTTTTGATTTATTTCAACCCTTTAAAATATAAAAATGATCCTTTGCTTTTTGAATGCACAAAAACAAACTGTGCTGGATTTGGTGGTGGGCCATGGCATGCCAAGCCCTGATCGAAAGACCCTGATGAAAGCCGAGCGTTGGCAAAGATTCCATCAGGGCTATCACAGTCCAAGGAGAAGCTAAGCAGCAAGCTGCTCCCAGACAGATCACGCGGGTCTCCAGTAGACCTCAGCAATCTGCAGAGCACCAGCCACAGCCACAGGCAGATACTACGGTGCAAAACAAGCCCACTTTATCATCTCATCTAACGCAAGCCCACTGCGCCACCCACAGAAATGCCGAGCAGGTCTTCTATTGCTCAGTGAACAACCAAAGGACAGCCCCAGATTTCTACCAGTGCCCAACCTAGAGCCACCCTGGCCCACCAATCGTCCTGCAAGTGATCCCCAAAGCCCCACCTTCTTGTTAATAACATTTTGCTGAGACACTCTAGGTTGCATGGGGAATCACCTGTCACTCCTACTGCATTGAAAAATAAATTCCACTCAGGTAGCCAAGTTCCCTGGGGATCTTTGGCTGAAGGACATTGATATTCTGAAGGTGCTCCAGCAGGAAAATATAGTTTGATCTTTTCTTTCACATGGGATTTGCCTCAGCCACATGGCGTGGGAAATCAGCCCATGCACTCCGCCACAAGGCACGGGAGGAAGGGTCTCTAACCGAGCCTCAGCAATTTCCTCTCAGTGACTCAGGGAAGTCCCTCTGCAAACCTTGCTGCAGTTTCCCTCTTAGCACCAAGAGGGAACACCGTGGCTGACGGTGTTGTTTTTGCTGTGTCTGATGCCAGCCTTGCTGACCACCAGCCAGGTCTGAAGGCCGAAAGTCAGGTCTGCTTCCACTGGACCATGTGCACCAGAACCGCAGAGTTCAGGTGACAGGAACACATGTCCACACGCAGTACGCAAGACTTGAGCTCAGGGCACTCAAGCAGGCGGCACGGAAGGGCTGTTAGTAGCACACTGAGGGCTTCGGGACAAAGTCGCTCTGCAGGGGATGGTCCATCAGGAAGAACTCTGGCCCAGTGACCTCTGGCTTCACCCATCTCCACCTCATTCTGGCCTTCCCACCTGGGAACTCACAGCCAGGCCAAACCCTCCACCACATTCCTCAGCCCCACCTGCCCTTTAGAATCTCCTGGGTCCCACCCGGGGGTCTGTTGGTGGCTCTGGAGTTGGGCAGGGATCTGGGTACCTTTGAAAATTTCTGCAGGTGCAGCCAGGGTTGAGAGCACTCATCCAAAGTTACAGATGGGGAAACGGAGGCCTTTGGAAGGCCTGTACTCCCCCCCACACACAATGTGCCTCACCCATGGGCCCTGGCTACTGGCTGCCAGCAGCTGAGTTGGGCACGAGACAGCGGGTAGTGGTGGGGGCACTGGTATACACACCACAGTGACCAACTTAGCCAGGGGGTGAGGGCAGCTTCCCTGTTTCTTTACGCAAATCAGTAACGTAGAGCATTTTATCCCAGGACTTATTTTTCTAATGATGATAAAGACACCAGAGATGCAATGGAAAAATTAGGACAACCAAGGCAGGTGCTCTTACCCATTTACCGAGGGGCCCGCGTCTGGGATTCCTGTGACCACAGTGGCCTGGACACCACACAGAAGCAGGCTGGTGGGGCAAAGTCTCCAGAGACTTCTCTGGGTCCAGAAAATGCAGGTCAGTCCCGAGCTGGGTGCTTATGTAAGAGCTTACTCGAATCACATGGGTTCTTGAGTTTACATCAGGTGGGAGCCTGGGTACTTTTACAGTTGCAAGCTCACAGCCATGTTGGAGCAGTCTTGGGGAGTCAAGCTAGGTTTATTATCTGCTTGGGGAAACTGAGGTACGGAAAAGCAGGTCGAGGTTGGGAGCTGGTGGGTTAGCGGCAGAGTCAGGCTGTACCCAGGCTTTTTGATCGCCTACCGCTGATTCTCACCCCGTCTCCAAGGCACCCACCTGGGGGTTAGTAGGTCTGTCCTGGGCCTGATCGATCTAGAGCACCCCTCCCAGTGTAACTCAGAGAGCCTGGAGCTGGGCACACAGAAAGCCTCGAGAGAGAGAGTTCATGTGTGGAATTAGGTAAAGAGCAGCTTAAGCAAAGTCAAAAGCCCCACATTAGGCAAGTTAATGTCTATTGATTGATTTGGCGCTCATAACAATCTATTTTTATTTCATAGAAGAGTCGGAGGGGGGACTGGCACGGTGAACACAGTGAAGGAGGACAATGTCTAATCCAGCCGGACGTTCCTAAGCAGCCAAGATGGCATGCACAGTGGCCTTCTTTGGGCAAAGGAGAGGAGGGGAAAGATTTTAGTTTCCAAAGCCGGGTGGGCTTCTCCCTGGTGGAGGAGCACTGGGGAAATCACCACTTTGAGCATCATTTCCTCCTTTGTCCCAGCAGGATGAGAACCGCGTCTCCCTGCAGGGGACGAGAGCCTGCACACCGAAGACACTGCCACTCAGGTGACCACGAAGAGCATAGAACTGAGTACAAGGACTAGAGAGAGGCACAGGGCTACCCTCCACGGCTGAGCACCTCTGGGCGCTAGTCCAGCAGCACCCCCAGCCCAGCCTCTGCTCCCCTGTATGCGGGGGCACATAGCACCAATTCTGGATTTAGACAAGACTCAGCAGATCATTTTGCCTCTCTGAGCCTTGTCATCTGTAAAATGAGACCACCTGTATCTCAGTGCAGCTACAAAGGGTGACCAGTGATGGGCAGGAGACACCACGCAGAGTCCGGCCTGGGGTGTCTTCAGAAACAGACAGCTCAGTCCAGCGTGGCTGACAGTGTCACTGCCGTTGATGAACTTAAATGCCCAGGTGACTCCCCTTCCCTCTGCTCATCCACCCACACAAGTTTCCACTCTTTCACCTGTCCTCACCCCAGGCCGCCGGGCCAAAGCACAGAAACTGGGTGAAAAGAACATTTCTCTTTGCACTGGAATTAGCCTGGTCCTCGGCCTCGGGGGCTGATCATTAACTCGTGTCTCTGCTCTCTGATCCTGCAGCCTGAGGAGGCCGGTGTTACCCAGCCACCGGGGGTTCCCTGCCTCCCCACACCTGGCAATGCAGGGAAAACTACACAGCTGGTACTGCATGCAACCTTGAGCAAGTCCCTTCCGCTTCCGAATCAGAATTTTCATCTTTACAGTGAGGAACTTAGCCTTCAAACACAGATGTGACTTTTTAAAACTTTGGAGACAGAACCCAGGGCCTCCTGTGCAGGAGCTGCACCGCCAGCCACGGTTGGTCATTTTGAAAAATGTCTCCTGTGAGGGGCAGAGTAGTAGGAAGGACTGCATCTCTGAATCAAACTTAAAAGCTCAGAGCCACTGGTCTCCACTGGGTGACACGGCAGAGGCTGGTTCACGTTCCCTCTATTTCTTCCTCAACTTCCATTATTCAAAAGGAGGTCAAAGTTAGCTTCCCTCATTCAGACACAAGACCCTTACAAGAGCCTTGCACAAAATAAGTGTTCAATAATCATCTGCCATTGTTCCTTAGAAGCCCAGAATATAAAACAGAAAGTATGGGGCAGCTGGGGTTGAGATGGGGAGGGGCAGGGCCCTAACTGCTTGTTGCCAACCCAGTGAGACTGTGAGATGGTTTTCCCGCAGATTCAAGACCCACGTAAACAGTTTGAAAATCATAAAGAGAATGGCGTAGCACAGGGGTGGGCAAGCCATAGTTTGCATCTTGAAGAATGAGTTTTCACACGTAAGTGGTTGAGAAGAGCAATAAAGAATAGCAGCCAGGGCTGTGCACGTTATGTTTTTATTTTGGCGCCCACAAGTAAGGCTCGACTGCCGTGTAACCCTGCCCACTGGGACCCTGCCACTGTCTTCAAAGGCAGAACTGAGTGGTTGCAACAGAGTCACCTACAAAGCCTAAAATATTTACTGTCTGTTATTTACAGGGAACATCTGCCAGCCCCTGCCGCCCAGCATCTGTTGCTTTCTATTTGGGAGACTTTGCCCTTGCGGAGACCCTGGCTCTGCTACCTCACCAGAGACGAGATTCTGGACCTGACAATTCACTTCTCTGGATCCCAGCTGTTCAGCGCTTATGTCATTTCTAACTTTGAGGGAGGCTGCAGAAATAAAATAAGCAGGACCCTTCAGTGCATGGTACTTGGACAACTATCAGCAACAGAAATCCACTTGGAGAGGACATGGATCAACATCGAACCCTTAACGGATATGAATTTTAACACGTACAACACATGGTCAAACAATTCCAGTGATTGTTGAAAATTTTTAAACATGTAACAATACCGTAAAAGACAGATTGCCATTAATTCCCATCAAATTCCCCCTCCCTTCAAACATACTTAGCCCATCACTCTGGCCACTTTCTGAAGCAGCTCTGGAGGTCTTCTTCGTTGGTGTCTTTAGTGGGTGCTGTTAGAGCTGCCTCCTTGTCCTGAACTGATTCAAAACATTTATCTTTCACAGTCATTTTAACTTTGGAGAAGACACAGAAGTTGCACAGTGCCAGGTCCGGTCAATAAGGTACCGGATGAGGACACAATGTAACGTTTTTACTCGATGGACATTGCTGGAAGTGTTTTGAATCAATTCAAGCCCGTCATACACACACATTTTTAAAAAATTTCAGAAAGTGGCAAAAGCTCTGGGATGTATGCAAAGGCAGGGGATTATTTGGAGGTATCAGTAGTAATGTATCATTGCTGTGGTCAGTTTAAAACTGAAATATTCACTGCAATTTTTGATCACAGCTCACATGTGAAAAAGAACGTAACTAGCACACAGAACGGATGGCTTTGGGGCTAATGTGTGTTTAAAGCAAATGACGCAAATCTCCTGGGACTGGTGTGTTGTCTGCCTCGAGATGCACTTTCTATCTTCCGGTCCCCAGGGGCAGCTCTCACTCTCACCGCGATATTCACACCCACATGCCAGGAAGTGGACACAGGAAGGGCAGAAGTAGAAAGTTACACACATCTTTTCCACTTAGGTCCCAATGACCAAGTGTAGTCACCTGACTTCAAGGGAGGCTGGGAAATTCTGCCTTCTCTCTGTGCAGCCATGTGCCCCTGTAAGGTTCTGTTACTAGAAGAGCAACAGAACTGAGGCTGGGGATCAGCTAGAAGCTTCTGATCACTTATGCGTGGGTTTAAAGCTTCCCTTAAACGGGCATTAATATCAATCAAAAGTAAAGCATTTTAAAGTGGATGTAAGAGACTGAAAGAATAACAGTTTTTAACAAAAAGTCTTGATACTATTGTGAATCTGAATTGTTCCTGGAATTGTCTTTCTCTGACTTAATACCTGAAGAAAATCTCTATTTTTTAAACTACTTGAAAACAGGAGCTCTTTTGCTTGCAGACTGACAGGGCTGGCTTGGTAGGTAACAGATGAGCTCTGGAATCACATAGCTTGGGTTCAAACTCAGGCTTAGCCCCTTGCCTGCAGCACGACCTGGAAAAGTTAACCGCCTCCTCTCTCTGGGACCTTATATCACCATCTGAAAACACAGTGGTTGCTTGTGTTCTGTTCTGCTAAGAGCACAATTTCAGAGGGCCGAGGCACTCAAACCCTCGGGTCATGGCACATCATCATTATCTGTTACACAAGACCCCTTCAAGGCTATTCACATATTTATTTTCAATTTCTTCTAGCCCCATTTTCTCACCACCCTTCCCATAGCAGCCTCTTAGATGGATGTAAGGTGTAGCTCTTCTTTCTGAGTGTTTGTGGATTAAATGCTCGCAGGCACCCTTAAGAAAGCCTGACCTGGACAACACTTCTCCAGCAATGCACAAGAGTTCCCATGACCGCTGTTCCTGCTGGTGCTAGGCGTTAGCCAATGTTATGGTTTACATATGAAGCGCACCCCTGAGCCTCGGACACCGTGGGCTTTGCCCCAGGGCAGCAATGTTCTCAAGCGGGGTCTAAAGTGCTGACTGGCTCATAAGGGCACCCAACTCCTCAGAGGATGAGTGCATAGCTGAATGGGCTCTGAGGAGGGGGCACCCAGAGGAGGGAAGTCACTGGGGTGGCCTGTGGGGAGTGCGTCCTGTCCCAGCCTCCTTTTCTCTGTCTCTCTCAACTCTCAACTGCTACCAGGGGAGAAGCTTTCTTCCTCCATGCTCTCCTGCTCCAGGGTTCCAACTTTGGAGCTAACTGACCATGGACTGAAGCCTCTGAAACTGTAAGCCAACAAACCCTTCCTCCTTTAGGATGAATATGTCAGGTATTTTGATCACAGCAACAGAAAGCTCACTAAGACATCCAACTTCCTTATTTTTGTTACCTTGCTGATTTACATCTCATTGTTTCATCTGACATTTCTCTGGGTATTAGTGATGTTGAGTATCTATTTAAATGCTGTCAAAAAATACTTGATACACGGTAGGTGCCCAGTAAGTGTTTCCTTCCCCTGTCCTTGCCCAGCATCCCTGTTCCCACCCCTTCACTCTGGGGGAGTGGGCCCCAGAGCCTTTGCACAGCCTCACCTCTGTTCTCTTCACTCTCCCTGCTAAGGTCCTTCCGAGGCTCCTTCTGGCCAAACAGGCTTTTCAGAATGGCACTGGCAATGGGCAGCATCATGGCGGTGGAGGCAGTGTTGCTCAGCCACATGGACAAGAATGAGGTGGTCACCATCATCCCCAGGATAAGCCTGCATGACAGAGGGAGCTAGACAGGAATCCAGACCCCTGGGCCCAGGAGTTCCTCTGGTCCAGGTTTGCCATCCCTGAGGCATCCAACTGGTTCATTTTAGATGCAAAAGCAAATTAATAGCAAAATGGGAACTGGTAATCTGGGCTACTTTGGGTCTAAGGAGTGCTTGGTACATTTAGGTGAACGGACCACAGGGACCCAAGGTCAGGTTATGCTAAAGCCACTCCAAACCTGACATGTTCTCTCCTTTGCCCCCAAATCTTTGATGGCACTGGTTTTAGGATCACAGCAGGGACACGAGGGTGCTGCCACCTTGCCCTTGTCTGTCTTAGCCTCCTTCCCATCTCCTCTTGTTACCAGCTCACACCCTGGACTCCTCACTAGAACCCAGCACTGCCGAGCGTGACTGACAGATATCTACTCCTTTGGGAATAAGAGTTCGAATCCTGGCCAGTGCACCTGAGGCCTTGCAGCACTGGGACCTGCTTCTTTCTCTTCAAGGCCATCTTCACAACCCCCCTGCATCTCCCCGACACCCCCGGCCCTCATCACTTGGACCGGCTGTGGCTAGTCACCTCTTACTGCTCAAGGCTGAGCCAGCTACCTGTGCTCAGCCTGTCGCCCTCACACTGGCTCTGTGGAGCAGGTCCTGTGGCATTGCTAGGTCATATGCTGAAGTCATTTTCTACAGCCCAAGCAGCCTTAGCCTACACTGCCCTAAAACTACCACACAGGGCTTCCCAGGCCCATTCTCAGGGAAGCAGTGGACACAGGAGCACCCAAAGCTTTGACCTTGAGCCAGTGGCATCGCCTTTCTGGGCCTCGTGGGCCGGGTCAGCATCCTGACCCCTCTCTGGGTTGTCCTTATGCACCACGAGGACAGCTGTGCAGGGGTGGCCCAGCCCCGCGCCTGGCCCACCCTGGGGTTCCCACAGTAACCGAGAATGAGCAAGTCCATGATGGCAGGAAGGGACCTGATGCCGAGAAGGGTGGTCCCTCTGCCTCCCCCCGGGCGGGCTGTGAGCCTGCTCACCTGGCCGGCTGGACCCCAACGAGCATCAGGATCTTGAGGGCAATCCTGCGGTGCAGGTTCCACTCCTCGATGGCACTGGCCATGATCAGACCACTGAGGAAGAGGAAGTTGGTGTCGAGGAAGTACTGGGGGCAGACCTTGTGGGAGGGCAGGACGCCCAAGAAAGGGAAGAGGACGATGGGCAGCAGCGCTGTCACAGACAGGGGCAGGGCCTCTGTGCACCAGTACACCGCCATGAGCAGGATGATGAACAGGCAGCGCCCTTCCTGCGGGAGACACAGACCGGGGTCAGCAGGGGGCGGGGAGCAGGGGCGCGGGCAGGGGCGGCCTCCCAGGCCCATTTTCAAGGAAGCGGTGGGTGGCGCAGTACCCAAGGCTTTGACCTCTGAGCTTCCTTTTGACCAGCTGTAAGTGAGGAAGCTATTTCTGTCCACCCAGAGGACCGCTGCAGGGTTAACCGAAAGACCCCTGTTGTCTTAGAAATAAATCATGAGGTGAGGATGGAAATAAAAACAGTTTACTTGGTGGGGTGCAGAGAGTTTGGAAGGGCAGTGGGGAGGTGAAACAGAGAAGAAAGCAAATATGACCGTGCTCACGAGGAGGTTACCCCTGTGGGCAGCGGAGCAGCATCCTGATGGGGACCCTGGGACAACACACCTCAGAGGTCTCCCAGGAGGTGAGACCCTGGCTTTAACCGCCATCCCGGGGCACCTTGGGCCTTTGTGTACACAAGCTGAGCACACACTAGCCAGAGAAGCCCCCAACATGTAGCAAGAAGTCACTGTAATGTGCAGGATGCTGTGCACCCGTGGAGACATGGAGGTGACCCCAAAGCACCCCCCATGTCCCTACAGGGTGCTGAGTACGAGACTCGACACAGTGTGTGCTCTGCAGACAGGGACAGTAACTGACATTCCCTGGGCAACTGACTACCACGCTTATCTGTGTACCCTACCACCCCGGCGGACCGGCAAGAATCCCACTTTGGAGGGGCTGGGGATTTAGCTCAGCGGCATAAGCGCCTGCCTTGAAAGCAGGCAGTCGTGAGTTCGATCCCCGGTACCGATAAAAACGAAAAAGACAAAAAAAAAAAAAAAAAAAAAAAGAATCCCACTTTGGAGACCGTGCGTCCTGGAGAGGGATTGCAAGCTCCAATGCCTCCAGGAGCCCGGATGTACCATCAAGGAACTCTTGGGCTCCCTTAGGCGGTTTTATATCTTTGTACTTTGGAAAAGGCACGGTGTGAGACATTTGTTTCCACCTCATTTTAATCTGCTACTTGGCATTCAGGCCCTCAGGTTGGCCACCTCAAGAAGAGAGGCACACAGGCTAACAGTTTACCCCCAGAAAGACAAGGTCTGAAACATTTAGTACTGTGAGTTGTGGGAGCAGAGGAGCATGGGAACTGAACCACCAAGTGGACTCTGGAAAGCACTGGTGCCTCCCGTAACTCTTGCTAGTGGTCTGAATATATCTCCATTCCCAAGCTGGAAGTTAATCCCCTTGGTGGTGGTGAGAAGAGATGAGCCTTTGGGAGATGCCTAGGTCATGAGAGCTCAGCCCTCATGAATGGGATTAGTGCCCTTGTAAAAGAGCCCTGAGGGCCTTCTTTCCACCACGTGACCCAGCACGTGGCAACACAGCAACAAGGCGCCATCTTTGAAAAGCAGAGACCAAGGCCCGCCTGGGCACTGAAAGGGTCTTGATCTTAAATATGCATTGGGCTATTAAATAGAGTGCTTGAGGCTCAGAGTCCTCAGAACTGTGAGCAGTAAATTCCTATTTATGAATATATTAACTAGTCTAAGGCTTCTCGTTATAGCAGCTCAAGTGGAAAAGATGCTCCTTCACCTCCCTTTGGCCACCAATCCTGGTCACACCAGTGACTCTTCTAGCTTCCTCTGGCCTTAGTTGCATGTGTGGCTGAGACATCCAAGGAGATACATTTTCTAGGAACACCCCCCAGCCAAGACATTGGGTTGCCCTTCATGTGGAACAACTGAGCCATGTTGACCAGTATCTGCCAGAGGTACCCAGTATGATTGAACCCTGAGGTCCTCTTTATTCACACACTTGTGCTACCTCCATTGTCCCCACCACAGCTTCCCCAAAATTCCTCACAATCAAAGCCTTGTCTCAGGTTCTTCTGGAGAACCAAAGACAGGTGCCTTCTTAAAGACGGTGACATCTTTCTAAGTTAGGACTTGAGGGCAACTTGGTGCAGGGAAGGAGAGGGCTGCCTTCTTGCCTGTGCTGGAAGCTTTCTTTGTATTTGAATTGAATTCCTTGGCTGGATCTGAGGCTTATCTGGGCCAAACCCAGCTAACAAGGGTCAGCTTTGTTTACAGAACAGCCACATGTTACTTACAAATGAATCAGTCGGAGGGGAATAGGTATTCCTCAACTAGACTATTAGTGTGGTGCTTGCACAAAAGAAGCTGTTGCTTTGTATATAGAAAAGCACTTGGGGACATCCTACATGGATAGATGTCCCTCACTAGAGGCAGGTGTGTGAGCTACATGGAGCCCGGCAGGTGTCATACATAATATCTGTATTGAACATTTCGGTTTGTCATCTAAAGGCCACATGGGGTATTCCCAAGGAAATTCTAAAGCCAGGTAAGGTCCCAACAACTTCTTCCCATCACTTCCTTAAAAATTTATAAATATATGTTGAAGGCAAATCATGCGATTGCATTTATTTTCTTTCTTTCATCCAATATTTCTAAAATACATTAGTCCACAGATTGAATAGTCCTTCAAATTCTGCACAACTTGTGTCCCATGAGAAACAGTTTAGAGAGCTCAGTAGGCAGGCAGCAGCCAGCCCTGCCCCTGCGTACTCCAGCAGCCCTCGGCCACTTCCATCCCAGGCCGCCAGCATGCGCTGGGAAAAACAGCAGCCGGGCCTGTACCAGCCCACCCAGTGGCCACCACTGGATACCTGTGGCCAGTACTGGCCAGGAGAACCAACTAGTCATGCTCGGGAGAAATCGTAGCCAAAGTGGGAAGTGCCTGGGAACCCACTACCCGCTTGTTTGGAGAAACCAAGAAAATGCCAAGATGAAGAAGCAAAAGACAGTCCCTGGACTCCAACCCAAGCGGAGCGAGCCCAGAGATGAAAACGTGGGGAAGATCAGGAGCCGCATGCCTGAAGTTTCTGAAGGGATGGCAGCTGAAGCAAAGAGACGACTTCATGAGGCTATAAAAGAAATGAGAACAGAAATACTATCTCAGGCAAAAGAAGAAATGAAAAACATAATAAAAGAATTGCTAGGCACCTCTAAAGAAGACATAGATAAAAAATACAGGAGCATAGAAAAATGAGGGAAACCATGAATGAAAAGTATGAGAGATTTAGAATGTATGAAACAGATTTAAAGAGTTATCCAGGAAATTTAAACCTCCATTGAAAGTTGGCACAACACTTGAAAGAAACTGAAGATAGACTTTCAGACCCTGAAGACAGATGTGCGGCTTGCCGCCGTGAAAGGAAAGACCTCTTAAAAATAACAAGGAACCAGGAAATAACAATTTAATGCCTGTAAGATGATGCAAAGCAAAATAATTCAAGAATAATAGGTGTCAGTGAAAGAAAAGGGGTCAACACAAGTGACATTAAAATTCTATTTACAGAAATAATAGCAGAAAACTTCCCAGACATGGGATAGGACACGAGACACAGATATGTGAGGCATATAGAACTCCAGATAGTCATAACCAAAATAAATCTACACCCAGACATATAACAATAAAGATTCCAGAAACTGAACACAAGAACAGAATATTAAAAGATGTTAGAGGAAAAAAAAACCAGATTGCCTATAAAGGAAAACCCATCAGAATCACGACAGACTTCTCAGCACAAACCATCAAGTCAAGAAGAGCTTGGAGTGAAGTATTTCAAGTCCTGAAAGAAAACAACTGCCCACCCAGACTGATGTACCCTGGAACACTATCTTTCAAAATTAATGGAGAAAAAAGATACTTCCATGACAAAGAACAACTGAAGTGATTCATGACCACCAAACCAATCCTAGAAAGAATACTGAAGGACATCTTAGGGAGAGATAAAAAAAGCCCGCGGTTCCAGGGACAGCAGCTGAGGGAGGTCACCGAGCGGGGCAGACAGTTGAATGCGGGGAGGGCAGGAGGTAGGCAGCCAACAGCAGGAAAATAGCACGGCAGAGATGAGCCCAGGCATGCTGGCCGTGACCATTAATGCAGATGGCCTCGATTCACCAACAAAAACAAACACAGGCAGAGTGGGTCAGGAGGCAGGATCCATCAATTTGCTTTATTCAAGAAACACACTTAAAAGGAAATTCATACACTAAAAGTCAAAGGAGAAGAAGCAGGGAACCAGAAAGCAGTGGGGGTAGCTAAATGAAATTTCTACACAATGGAAAGCTACTCAGCTATAAATAAAGATAACCTTGAGGGGACCGGGGATTTAGCTCAGCAGCATAAGTGCCTGCCTTGCAAGCGCACAGTCATGAGTTTGATCCCCTGTGCAAAAAAAAAAAAAAAAAGGCTCTTGTAGATAAATGGATCTACAACTTGAGATCATGTTCATGGGTGTAATGGTGCATCATGTGAGTGAACATCGTGTTGTCTCCCTAGTATAAGAAACTAAAGGAGTTAGTGGGATCCAAAATGCACAATAGATGTGAAGGTGAAAGGGGAGGAGACATAGATCTAGAAGGGGAAGGCAGCGGCCACTGTTGATCTATAACCCATCTTGAAACCCTGTGTTGTTTTCAGTGTTCTGTTTAGTTGGTTTTATTCTGGGCTTTTTGTTTGTTTGATTGATTTTATCAAATTTGATGGCATGAACAGCTATTTCGAAAATAACAAAATGTATTATAGTAGTGATTATTGATTTCCAGTTATCTTGTCTTGGATCCTTGTATTACTTTGCTAGTTTTTTTATTGATTTTATTCTATTTGGTTTTGTTTTATTATAGGATGTATAAGCAGCTACTTTGAAGATAACAAGATGCATTAAGGTAGCCACTCTTGTATTCCATTGTCTTCTTTTTGAAGTTCTGTATTGCTTTCATTGTTTTGATTGGTTTTATTCTGTTCTGTTTTGTTTGATTTTATTATGTCTGATGGTAAAAACAGCTACTTTGAAGATAACAAGATGCATTATGGAGGCCACTGTTGTGTTCCTACTGTCTTGTTTTGAATTCCTGTATTGCTTTCATTGTTTTGTTTCAACTGGTTTTATTCTGTTCTATTTTGTTTGATTTTATTGTGCCTGATGATATAGGAAGTTATTTTGAAGGTAGCAAGAGGCATCTTAGTAGCCATTGTTGGTTTCTTTTATCTTGTTTTGAAGTCTTATATCATGTTTTGTTTTGATTGTCTCTACTCTGTTTTATTTCTTTCAGTTTTATTCTCTTCAAAATAAAATTTAAAAAAAAGAAAAACAATTAGAGATGCTATCAAATTGTAACCTGCAAAGATTCAAGCATTCAACACTTTTGCCTACTCTGTCTCTCCAACTACAACGACAGGTGCATGAAGAGTAGGTCCCTGTCTGTTTTGCCTTGTTCTCTTTTGTGTTGCCCTCACCTAGCACATGGCCCAAGGTAATGTATGGGCTTGGTATCAGTCAGTGGAGGACGGATAGATGGATGGATGGATGGATGGATGGATGGATAGATGGATGGATGGGTGGATCGATGGATCAGTGGATCAATGAGTTGATGGATAGATTGAAATCTTGTCTCTTTGCTGGGCCCATGGTGAAGCCTCAGAATGCAGACAATCTCCAGAATCCAAGTAAGTGACTCTTCTCTCAAGGAATTCAAAGTCTCAGTGGTTGATTGCTGCAGATTCATAAGTGTGGCACTGAACAACAGATCCAGTAGCAAATGTGATTGTAAGTCTACTAGAGACTGGGAGTGGATATTTAACTACTTTAGGAGACAAAAGGCAACAACAGGGAAGACTCCTCCGGGGAGGGGCTATTTGGACTGAAGATAGCAAACAAAATCTTTTACAGAGTTCCAGGACCAGATCCTCCCCTGTCCACATATTTGGGTATTTCTCTATTACATGCTTCAATTCCATGATCAATAGAAGGATCTCGCAAATTTACTCTAATTTTGGCAACTTAGAGGAAACATACTTCTTGAAAAACATAACCAAAAAGAAGAAATAGAAACAGCAGATATCTCAGTGTCTATTAAAGAAACAGAATCAATCATTAAAAACTCCCCACAAAAACATGCCAAGCCCTGCTGACTTCGACGGAAATTCTACTAAACAGTGAAACAATAGATAACGCCACCTTGTACAAACTCAGGGAAGAAAGAAAGAAGAAGCTCATCCCATTTCATGTGATGAGGCCAGGATAATCTTGGCAGATCCTAACGAGAGCGCCAAAGAAGGGAAAATAGAACAGAGTGGTTGGGAACAGCAGCGTGCAAAGCTAAGTCTGAGAAGCTCAGTGCAGAGTTGTTGTTTCTACCTGACTTATGTCATGACAACCACCAGCACTGCCTTGGTGTCCCCACCTCGTACATGTACTAACTCATTTAACGCCCACAGCAAACAAGACAGGGAGGTACTATTACTTTCTCCCTCTTTTCTGGAGGAATTATAAAAAGATACTGACTTAGGTCACACAGGTAATTCAGTTATAGCTCACAAACTACAGAATCTTTTAAACAAGAATTCTCATTTTAAAATCCTTCTCTTTCAAAGGACTCTAAGGATCCCTGATAGCCAACCAGTACTTACTATTTGCCAGGTGCTTTTGTAACTTACGTGTGTTAACTCACTGTAGTCTCATGATCTTTTGAAGCAGGAATTTCTGTGTCCATTTTGTCAGTAAGGCAGGATATAAGGCAGGCAAGTTGCCCAAGCTTGTGTGATGAATTATCCAGGTAATCTGTCTCCAGGAAATACAGTCTTTTGGTTGTAGTGGTACTCGGGATTGAACACTGCATTCCCAGCTCATTTCTTATTTTGAGATGAGGAACTCTCTGCATCACTAAGTGGCTGAGGCTGGGCTTGAACATGTAACCCTCCTGTCTCTGCCTCTGCCTGCCACCATGCTGGAATGACAGGCCTACATAGATTCTTTGCCACAGTGCCGCTTGGTAAGAGCTGCTCTTTTCAAATTCCCACATCCTTTTCTATCCCCTGTGTGTCTTGATCTCACGTTCCTAGGCCAGAGCATCATCTTTCATCCTCCCTGTGCTGTCCCTGCCCTTCCCGCCCCTCCATCTCTTCTCCTCTGTTCCACTTGGGCCTGCAGAGCCTGCTCTGAAAACTTTCGTATCCCTCCTGACCCCACATCCCAGGAGCCTCATCCTTTAGCTCTTGCTGTTTTTCTCCAGAAAACAATCCTGGAAGTTCTACACCTCCTCCTTCACACGACAGCAGCACCTTACCATAAAATAATACTAATAATAAGCCGACGCTTCCTGAGAGCTTGTGCGTGCCTGACCTGATTCCAGCTGCTGTACTGCACTGCCTCAGCAGAACTGCGTTTGCCACACCACTCTAGGAAGTAGGGCCCATTATCATCTATCTCCATGAGCAGATAATGCAGTTGAGGTACAAAGTGACTCATCCAGCCAAGGTCACAGAGAGGGTGAGAGTGCGGGCAGCCTGCTGAGTGTAAGTCAGGGGTCCTGATTCCAGAGCTCTGCTCTGCTTTTGGTATTTCCTCATCAAAGAGGCCCTTCCCAAATATCCAGTTGGCACTGGGATTAACAAGCAACGGATAATGTTTTAGCATTAGTTTGTTCAGTGTAATATTTGGGATATACTTATGCCTAAAAGTGATTCATTGTTTCAGTTCAAAGTGAGGTGGGCATCCTGTTTTTATCCAAACCCTGCCTGGACCAATACAATAGAGTAGGAGGAGGACCAGGTACAGTCATGAGGAGAGCTCTTCATCCCAGACACTCTAGGGCTCCATCTGAGAGGTCTGCTCCTAAGTGATGCTGGACCCCAAAAAGAACTCCCATGCATGGGGGCCTCAGAGACAAGAATCACCCCTTCCTGCCCACCCCCAGCTTCCTGAGCAGGCAGGGCAGAGGAAGCCTTCATCTGGAATGAAGCTCCACATTCTAATTGCCTGCCCTTGGAGCTGCCCTTCCAGTTTCTGAATGGAGACCATGTTCACATAGCAAAGCCACTGGGCCTTTTATTTGTGTCTGAAGAATGACAGAAGAAGTCACACATCTGCAGGGGTTTCTTCTCAAGTAATAGGAAAAGACCTTCCACCACTGGGAACAAGACGACAGATGTGACTCTTTAAAACCTTACCTTTATTGATCTACAATGTGCAAGCAATAAAAAGCACCCAATAAAATGCTTTGCTGACAGACATGTGGATTATTTCCAGTGTGAGGCTACTCAATAAAACTGATGTGAATGTTTGAATACATCTGCTCTGGGGGTGACAGCCTGTGGGTCCCTTTGTGCATTCTGTACCTTGTATAAGTGAGGAGAAAGGCCCTGCTGGATTCTGATGGCAAAGGTCCCCTTCCAAAGGCTCTGAGACTCAGGGCTGTGGCCTCCTCTTTTCCCTCCTCTCCCTTCCCTCTGCATTCCCCTCTACACCCTCTCCTCTTCTCTCCCTGTCTCTCTCCCTGTCTCTCTCTCTGTCTCTCTCTCTCTCTGTCTCTCTCTCTGTCTCTCTCTGTCTCTGTCTCTCTCTCTGTCTCTCTCTCTCTCTCTCTCTCTCTCTCTCTCTCTCTCTCTCTCTCTCCCTCTCTCTCTCTCTCCCTCTCTCTCTCCCTTTCCCTCCCTCCCTTTTCCACTTCCCCAGGATGCCAACAGCAGCTCTCTGGTGAGGATGAGTCCAGACACAGCATATGTGCTCAGAGGTGCCTCAAGGGCAGGCAGGAGTTGGGGACTCAATCTTCAGGCCACATGGAGTTTTGGCAGTGAGTGAGTCAAGAGTGCTTCGCTACCTTGCTGGTTAGGGGTTAGCACAGCGCCAGGGTGACCCCAAGTAACTTTCTTGCCCAGTTGAACTTCCCGTGGGCAAATGGATTCAGGTTTGCCAGCTGGGTGCCAGGCATCCGGCAGGGAATTAATAAATGTTGCTGCTCCTCACCCCTGCTCCACCCCCTGCAGCCAGGAGAACAGAACAGATTCCTGGGGGCCTGCAAGTGCTCCTGGGAGGCTTGCAGGCAGGGACCCCAGAGCTGAGGCTGTAAACTGCCCAGCGGTGCAGCGCTCTGAGGTCAGACAGGCCCAGGGCTCCACCTCGGGACCTCTGCACCTGCCCTCCACCCCGCCGGGCCCTCTGCACCTCCCCCCAGCCTCTGGCTCCGTGTGGTCCGGCTTCACTTCAAAGGCCCCTGTTCAGGGAGCCCCTGTGATGACACCAGGCTGTGACCTGCCCCACTCTGTTGGGCTTCGGCTGGCTCCAGTTTACTGTTTGTTTGTTCACATGTCCCTGTCTCCTCCCGCCAGACGCCAGACCGCAAGCTCCAAGCAAACAAGCCCTCGCCTGGCTTTGCGGCTTGCAGCCTCAGTGGCTCAACAGATATTTGCTAACTGCATGGCTGAATGATACAAATCAGACGTTACACACTGGAAGGCGGGGGGTCATGTAACGAGTGAGGTGAGCCGGCCTAAAGAAACCACATCGCCTTCACAAGTGTGATGTGCACTTTGCACAGTGCTGTGGGTACAGAAACCATTGCTTTTCTGGGGTGGGGAGGAGGCCCCTAAAGTTAATGACAGCATACAGCTGACATTGGTGGGTACAATAGGCAGGGTGGGGCTATTAGCACAGGCCCCTTAGGGTCAGCAAGCTTGGGCTCCTTGTTTACTGACACAGGGAACCTGGGGCCCAGGGTGCCAGATATCTTGATTCTTTTTTTTAAGAGAAGGTTAAAACTATGTTGTTTTTATTTTTTTAATCTAACAGCTTTAAAAATTTTGCCTATTAAAAGGCAATTGTGATCCAAAAAGAGAAAACCTGCAAGTGATACCCAACCCATACTCATCAGTTTATGACTTCACACAAATGCTTTCATTTGATGGAGTCCGGGGTGCCTCGGGAATTTACGATAACCCCAGGAAAGTGTGCACACACAGACAAGACTAGATACGATGTTAAGATGCTGACCAACTCCCAGGCATGGTGGCACATGCCTATAATCCCAGCACTCGGGAGGCTGAGGCAGGAGGATCATGGTAAGTTCAAGGCCAGTCTGGGCTACATAGTGAGTTCAAGGCCAGCCTGAAATACATAGTGGACCCTGTCTCCAAAGAAAAGAAAACAAAGAAACTAAATAACTAATCAAAAAAAGGTCTTGGGAAACCAAGATTAGGTGTTGAAAATCCCTGCTCTGTTTTAAAATTCCCATTGTGCAAGTATAAAAACTGAGGCCTGGTAAGGCAGTGGTTTCATCAGGACCATGGAGAGCATCTGCTTCTCCTCCAGTTAGCCTTCAAATCACAGCCCGGAGCCTGACGGGTCTGATTTCACTCCAGCCACACTGGGTCCATTCCCTCTGCCTCTGGGTCCCTGTTCCAAGAGCTCCAACCAGGCGCACTGAGCTTCAGTCTGCACGCTGGCACAGTAGAGGCTTCCCTGAGCCCTCGAGGGCAGCGGAAGGTACGAGATGGAGTCATGGGATCCCGCACACCGTTCCTTTGAATTTTAACTTCTGAAGTTCAGAGGGCAGGGGAAGCATCTGGTGTTGCACATTTATTTTCTGGGTCACCTCATGGTGGGGAGTTTGTCCCATCGCCTTTGCCCAGAGGCTCCCTGCAGAATGGAACTTTGCTAGGACTGGTGGAGGAGAGGCGCCAAGCTACCTTCCTACCCACCCCCAGCAGATTCCCTCTGTCTTCTGAAGCCAGAAACTTTTTAACTCTAGGAGAGGAGGAGGCAAGAATGAGACCTAAGGGAGTCACACCCCTGAGGGACACCAGGTTCACAAGCAAGAAACCTCACAGACGCTGGGTTCCTGTCGGCTTCCATGTTGATCATTTCATTTATCTTTTCTTTCTCTTCTTTTGTACTTCATTTGGTCCCACCTTCCTAGTCTGCGTATCATACCCCTGATTACGGTTTAAGTAAACATTCTTTGTTTGATGCAGCATACATACAGTAGTTCTGGGGCACATGTGGCTATTTAAATTTATTAAAATTAACCAAAATTTAAAATCCTGGGTTCTCAGGGACCTTAGTGTTCATCTGCCTCATATGACTGATGTCTACCATTTTGGACAGACAGACATACAACATTTCCATCACCACAGAAGGTTCTATTGGACAGAACTTCTCCAGAGGGCCAGAGACCCTGGGGGCGGTAGGGTTTGCACTGAATTCCTGGGATAAACCATGGAGAACCTCCAGCTCCATGGGTTTGTTTCTCTGCAAATTGGGAATAATCATTTTGGGATGTTCAAGTCCTAGAGGATCCCTTTAGGGTAAATGTATGCAAAAGCATTTTGAAATGTGTGTTTGATGATGAATTATCTTAGGCATGAGGTTACAAATAAATCTGTACTTACTCATAGCTGTATTTTTGTAAAATTTAACCACAAATATGTACATTTTTAAAGAAAGATATCCTTTGAATAGAAAATTAATGTATCTGGTGAAATTCTCAGGACACACTTTCCCTGAGAACGAATGGCTATTTAGTTATTATACAGCAGAAATACAGATTCTTCCAGCCTGGCTTCTTTTCCCTTCCAGCTCACTGGAACTTTTTGCCCAATATCCGTAAGATGCCTGTTAGGCTTCAGGTCCATTAACATGACCACAGGATATTTCAGTGTTGATAAACCTCTGTAACTGTCTCGCGGGAGATAATACGTTCTTTAAGTCTGTGTGTGTTACAGTTTTTGTCTCGGAGAAGTTTTCTTCTATTAAAGAGTCTGATAGTTTCTGTTTTGTGTCATTTCCTTCTTCAGGGATGCCAATTATGCAGATGTTGGATCCCTTTATCTTCCACATTGATCAGTTTTCTCCTTCTTCTCTTTCATTGCATTTCATTCAATCATACCCCTGAATATACAGCCCTTGTTTTATTTATTTAATATATTTTGCTGTTTATAATATGGGTTTTATAATATAAAAAATATAAAACCCATATTAGAAACACGGATGTTTATATTAATATATTTTTTCATATATTTAACGTATTTTGCTATTTCTAACGTGGTCTTCATTTTTCTCTCTCACTGAGCACTGGTCTTTTTAATCTCTCTCTCTCCTTCTTTCCTCCACCCCACTCTGGTTCTGAGGATCAAACTCCAGGCCTCGAAGCACTACCCAAGTGCCCACCGCTGAGCTCCGTCCCCAGCCCCTTTGCGCTGCTCCTTAATCTCTCCTTTGACCCTTTCATTTCTTGCTCTGACCCTTGTTTGAGAAAGGTTATCACGTCTCTTAATGTTTTTTATGTTTCACAGAGAACTATTATGCTGAGCAGTTTCTTCTACTCCTGACAAGTCTTCCAGTGCGTTTTCTTCGTTTTCTGTTCCTGTTCGCCGACCTCTCACACTCCCCTGCTGTAGGTCCTGTGTCAGGTGCTCCTCACAGAACCGGCCCTGAGCACGCCTCACTGAGCTCGCCCTTGTCCTGGCATCGGTGGGAGCAGGGACAGGGTGGAAGTGGGCGGCTGGTCACAGCGCCTGATTCAGCCCAGCCCATGCCAATCAACCCAGACACACTCACTGCTGTGCTAACAGGAAGCCTTATAATCTCCCCCCACAGAAATTCCACATTCCTGGGCTTAGCCAGTACATTAGCACAGGGATTAAAGTCTGCAGGCCAAGCATGCAGAGGTGGGCAGGGCAGAAGGGGGACAGAAAACGCCATGTCAGGTGGTTAATTTTTGAGCTGGAGAATGATTGCTAGATTGACATGAGCAGCCTTCAGCCCACTGCCCAGGCTTTGTCCCTTCCACCCTGGAGATAAAAGAGTGGAAGGCAGGGATCGGGAAGACACTGTACCCTCCACTGCCAGCCCTCCCTGGCCCCTGCTCTTCTGGGCAATAGCAGGCACGTTGTCAGGAGCTGGGCTGTGACTGGGCTCTTGGCACATGCCAGAAGCCCCTGCCAGGTGGACAGCCAGCCAGCCAACCCTTCTCAGAACAGGCTGGGGAGCAAAAGCTCACAGTGTAGTGCCACCTGCCTGCTGCTTCCTAGGGGCACACTCCCCAGAAGTGCAGGGGCAGGCCTGAACTTCAGTGCAGCTGGCAGAAGCAGTATCAATCCCATGGTGTCTCCTGCCAGCCCAGCCAAGGCCACCCCTCCAGAGCCTTGCAGAGTTTGAGGCCTTGGGGCTGAGTACCCAACATTGGAGAGTGTGAGTTTTGACCCAGCCACTGCCCGACGCTGACCTCATTTGCTCACAGGTGGAGCAGGAACAATGGCATCACAGACTCATTTGGGGTTCAGCACCCCAAGAAGCAGAGATGGAGGGGGGTCCATGGGAAGAGCAGTGGACGGGGAGCTGGGGATAGGGGTTCAAATCTAGACCTGAGGCCAAGAAGCAGAGCATCCTAGGGGCTGCAAGCTGACACTGGATCTGAGACTGCCTGAGCTCGAACCCTGATTCTATCATGTTTTAGAGCAAAGCGGTTTAATTCTGTTCCTCAGTTCCCACATGAGAGCCATGATAATACTGACAAGAATGCCAGCCTCACGGAGCTCTTGTTATGACAACTAAATGTGGCAGTGCTGGGAGCAGAGCATGGCACAGAGCAGGACCCCACCACCACACACACCCCCATATACCGCTGCCGGCGCCCGTGGGCCTGCTGGCCTTGAGCTCATCTCTTGCTCTCTTTCCATCCCAGTGATCCCTAAAGCACTTCCAGTCTGCATTCGAGGATAAAGTCAATGATCCTAGGTGCTATGCAGGTATCGATGCAGAGGTAAAGAGCTGAAGGCCTAGGGAAGGCAAGGAGAACCCAACAGAACTCTACGCGTGAGGCCAAGAGACTAGAGGAGTCGCTCCAGGTCCCTCCGCCTCAATGTGGAGCACAGAAGAGAGCATCGAAGGGCTCACCGCTCGCATGATCTCGCTTGCTCACCGTGACGCTGTTTGGAAAAGAGTAGCTGGGCACAGAGAGATTTAGGGACTTCTCTGCCCACAGATGCACACATGTGTGTGACAAGGGCATGCTCCTGCCATGGTGATCTGTGCAAGGGGCTTTGGCCCTGGTTCTTCTGCATTGAGGATCACACAGTGAGGGGCACTGTGACATTTACTGGACATGTTGGGTAAAATACAGGTGTTATGTGTGTTAAGCCTCTTATGGTTACTGTGCCTTTAGCGCCTCCCAGGCTCTGCTAGGTTCAGCTAGAGGAAATCAAAGGACAGATGCAGGCTCCACAGAGTGCTTTGCAGCCCTCTCCCATCCTGCCTAGGTCTGTTCCTTTAGGACTGGCCAGAGGGAGAGACTGAGGGGTGGAGGGCTAAGCCAGGAGCCACCTAGGTCCACGTGGGCCCAAGACTCCACAGGGGAAGAGGTGGTGGGTAGAGGGGCTGGTTCCCAGAAGACCTCTGAGCCCAGCCGCCTGTGTCCCGGGGCCAGTGTTAGACCCCTGGACTCATTAGCAGGTGTTCTGACAAGTTCAGGCTCTTGCAGCCATTCATTAAAAGTGTTCTTGGGGCGGCTTACACCCTGCGGCTGCCAGGCCTCAATAATCATTCACGAGCTGGCAGGCGTGCAGGGATGGGCAGGAGCACCCAGCCCAGCAGCCCTGGTGGCCAGACACCCCAGGAGGACACAACACATTCTTTGGGGAAAAGAAGCTGACTCACTATGTGACCTTGGGCAGCTCTTTCCTCTTTCGGTGCCTCAGTTTCTCTGGTTGTCCAACAGCTCCTTCAGGCCCAAAGTGGGTGAAGAGGTAACATCTATGGGCTCAGCCCCTCTTGCACCGGGGAGGCCTGGCCTTTCAGGAAGTCTCTCACAAGCTGGAGTGGAACCCTACCTGGAGCCACCGGGTGAGCTCTGCAGCCCATCTAGGGGTGGGTATGGTGGTACATGCCTGTCATCTCAGCACTTTGGGAAGCTGAGGCAGAAGGATCACAGTCCGGGCAACTTAGTGACTTAGTAAAACTCCGCCTAAATTAAAAAACATCTAGACTTTTCTAGTTTGGCTCCTCTGTGAGCAAAGGCCGAAGTCTGTGTTCCCAGAGAGGCCGCCTTCAGGGCTGAGGGAGGTCACTGGTTGTTCCTTGAACACCACCATGTTCTCACCTCGCGACCCTTGCACTTGCTCTTCCCTCTGCCTGGAATGCTCTTCCTCTGCAGATGTCCAGGCTCACGCCTTTGCCTCCTTCCGGTGTGCACTCAAATGCTCCTGTTCCAGGGCAGCCTTCCTGACTCTGAACTCGCCACCGGAACCCCAGATCCCTGCTTGTTCCCTCCCTGCACACTGTCACATGACAACCCATACAGCAAACTCTGCATACACTCGTCTGCGCTCCTCTCTCCCCCTCTAGACTATCAGCCCCAAAGCACGAGGCCTTGTGATTGAGGTTCCCCACTGTGCCCCCTTAGAAGAGTAGCTGGTGCCTAACGCGCGTTCATTTAATACTTTTCAACTATGACTCCCTGGAGGACAGGGCTTGGCCCAGAAACCCTGAAGAAACAGCTGTTTTGATTCCCTATTCATTCAAGACCTGTTTATGAAGCACCTGCTGTGTGCCAGCAGCTAGGGTACAAGGACGAGTGGGACAGACAGGACCTCAGTTGACCCTCACTCCCTGCAGGAACTGTAAGACCCTCACACTGCCCCGTGGGGTTTACGGACCCACGTGTCAGGCGAGGAAAAGGAGGCTGCAGGGGCAGTGCCGCGCCTGGATCCTCCGCAGGCCACATCCTGTGCTTCCCCCGCTTCTGGTCACTGGGGGCTGCCTGCCCCATCTCTCTAGGTCTCCCCCATTCACAGCACCCCATCCTGCCCAGCCTAGCTGGCCCCACCCAAGCATTCGGGGAAACTGAGAGACAGGAAGTGGCCCCTGCTGCTGGCCTGGCCTGCAGAGCACCCAAGCCCCTCTGATACTCAGCCTGCAGTGCTCATGTCCCTGGGCTCTGGGATCTGAGCCAAGAATAAAAACAACGCGTGGAGGGGGGCAGAGAGGGGAGGGGGAGAGGTGGAAAAATGAAGATGTGCTATGCGCATGCACCAACTCCCCGCGCCCACCGAGCAACGTGGTCGGTCGGTGTGGCCTGCGCACAAGGACTACGAAAAGTAAAACTAGGCTGTATAGGTGAGTGGGTGCAACTTGAGAGCACACTCATGGGGGGATAAATCAGCCACGCATGTGTGAACACCGTAGTGTCTCCCCGTGTAAAAAGCTGAAAGCGTAAGCAGGATCCAAATGTACAACAGATAACTATGAAAGACGGAAAGAAACTGCTCAAAAGGAAGGAACACCTGGGGTGAGGGAGAGGAGGAAGGAAAGGAGGGAAACGATTTCACACTTGTAGTTGTGTACATATTTTATGTATATACTATACACACACAAGATAGATTATTGTACTGCTAATCTCTGTTAGTTCATCAGAATGCAAGTTTGTCTTTCATTGTCTGATCGTTTTTATGCCTGTATCTTGTAATCAGAGCAACAGCTTTGAAGATGACAGTATGCGATATATTAACCATTGTTAATCTCCTGTTATGATGTTGTGAAATCTATACCATTGTGTTTACTGGGTTTTTGTTTTAAAATAAAATGGGATGACTGTGAACGGTGGAGACCTGGAGAGATGGGACAGGCAGTGACCAGAAGCAGAAAAACTAAAAATAAAGATGGGGAATGAAGTGCTGAGACACACCACAACGCGGATGAACCTGAAAAGCACCACCTGAGTCAGAGACAGTCGCAAGAGACCGCAGGACGCTGGGCACTAGAGGAAGCGTCCCGAATGGGCAAACCTAGAGGTGGACACCAGATTAGGGGTTGTCTAAGGCTGGGAGGGACGTGGTGAGGGTGCAGTTTCTTGGGCGGATAATGAGATGATCTAAAATTAGACTACGTACTGTTTGCACAGCTTGCAAACATGTACAACCACTGAGCTGTACATTTTAAATGGATGAACTTTACTGTGTGTAAATTGTTTCAATAAAGTTATTTTAAAAAATCAAGAACAACACAAAAATTCCTGCGGAGGTTCCCTGAGTCAGTACTGTCTCATTTAATCTTCCCAGCAGCCCCTAGGAGGTGAGCTTTATTCTATTTTTAGGGGAGGAAAAGGAGGCCCAAAGAACCCAGGGCCTCAAATAAGGGGAGGAGCTCAGAAACCAGGCTCCTCCCCTCTAGCACACTGCAGACCACCAGTGGGGCTGGTTTATAGTAGTCTATTACATAATCTATCATGTGCTAGGCCCTGCATCAAGGGTTTTGGATGTCTGAGTCAATCGTCCCAATAGCCCTGCGAGGTAGGTACTATCAGTGCCCTAGTTTTACAAAGGAGGAAACTGAGGCACAGACAGGCTAAGTCACTTGGCCACAGTCACAGAGCTGGGCAGCGATGCTGGCCCTCCACACCCCTGCCGTGGAAGTGAGTCTGGGGGATACACTGGCCCGGGGAGGCAGGCTCCTTTTCTGGAGAAAGAAAACTGAGGTCTGGAACAAGTCTGGTCCCCACAGCAAGAAAAATGTCAGGAGCAGGAAATGGGTCTTCCAAGTCCACTTCCGGCTCAGTGGGGCTGCGAAGGTGAGCTCAGGAGGGTCCTTGGACCCCCAACAGAGGCCTCCTCAGGTGGCCACCACATCAGGCTCTGTGGGATTCCCTGCCCTGGGTGCCCCAGGCCTCCAGCCTGGCCGTCGGCAGAGCAGACAAGTCCTCAGGACTCGATTCCCATTAACCGGGCCCTTCTGGATTTTGCAGCAGAGTGGCTCTTTGGGGAATTCTCCCCAGTGCTTCCTCCAGGGAAGTCTGAGCCACTTCAGACAAGACAGGATGTGGTTAAAGGGACAGGAAGAACTTTCCTTCCTCCCCACTGCCCCTCACCCCAGGCCCCAGGAGCTTTCAGTGCTGGTAAGGGGACGAAGGTACAAGGGCCATGGTGAGGCTAAGGCACAGCCCAGGCTGTGTGGGGCGGAACAGGCTGTCTTTTGTTCTTTCCCCAAGAGGAAGGCGCTGTTCTGCCCACAGAGGGCCCAGAGGGCAAAGGACTGGCCGGCTCCATGGGGCTGTGCTGAACTGGCCATGGGAGAGGGCTTCCATGGAGCAGGGTGCTCCCTTGCCCACCCTTCCTCCTCCTCCTCCTCCTCCTCTTCTTCCCCCTCCTCCCCTTCTTCTTCTTTTCAGGGCTGGGCATGGAACCCAGGGCCTCACACATGCTGGGCAAATGTTCCTCCAGGGCTGAGGCCCCAGCTTCTCCTTCCTCCAGGCCCCCCACACCCAGGCCATGTGCGCACACCAGGTATGTTCCCTGAAGGAGCCCATGATGGCTGTGCCCTGCAGAGCTGAATGAATGCACCCAGTGCAGGGGCTCCTGGCCTGAGCACCATGGGCATCCAGGGCCTGAGCATCCTCGGTGGGGGGCAGTTCTGTGTGTGGTAGGGGATTTAACAGCACCCCCCTGGGCTTTACCTATGAGATCCTAGTAGTGCCATACCCCAGTTGTAACAACTGACATCGTCTCCAGGTATAGAAAAATGTCCCCTACGAACAAATGTGCTTGAAACAGGGTGGACCCTAGGTCAGAGAAGGCAGCCAGGAAGTCTGGAGCTCTTTGAAGCATTCTCTCCTGCCATCATACCTACTTTATCAGGCAAGAAAACTGAGGCACAGATATTAAGTAACTGGCCAGAGGTCACACAGTTGGTCAGAATGTCAGGATTTGAACCCAAGCTTTGGAACTCAAACTCCCGTCCTCCATGCTTGACTCCTCCTACAGCCCAGGCTCCAGAGAGTGCCTGTGTCTGAATGGCCATCTCCCCTCTGGGAAGTCTTCCTCCTGGCTGCATAGCTGCTGCTTCCTATCCTGCATAGCTGCTGCTTCCCCTTCCCTCTGCTGAGCCATGAAGGAGTGTGAGCTTCAAATGAGGCAGGAACACAAACCTACTGTGCATGTCAGGGTGTGGGGTGCCAGGCATGGGGCTTTATCTCGCTGTCTCAGCTCCCTCTTCTGTAAAATGGGTCCATCAGCCCAGAGTCATACCGTGGAGCTGAGGACACAGACTCTGAGTCGGGATGCTGGAGTTTGAATCCCAGCTCAACCAATTCCCAGCTGTGGGAGCCTGGGCCGGTACCTGAATCATCTCACACCTCAGTTTCTTTATCTGCATCCACAGATAGTAACACCTGCCCCGCAGAGCCCTGAGGAACATAAATGAACCAAGTGTATCTGGATGCTTAAAACCACACCCAGGCCTGAGGACATTCTAGAGGGCCAGCAGCAGTTCTTAGGAGGTCCCTGGGGTGAAAGAAGAGGCCATAAGGAAGGCTTACGGACAGGACATCAGCAAACTTGAGCTTGCTTCCTGTAGCCACTCAGGGACTGACATTTTTCCTGGCGAGGAGCTTAGTACAGCTGAAGACAAATCTCTCTATCCAGCTTTCTGATAACCCTCTCCCAAAGGCGAGGAGAGCAAAAAGGAATCGAGAGGCAGGCTGGCCTCTCAGGGCTTCTCCAATGTCATTATCCAGTGGGACCCTCTCCCTCTCTCCTGCTCCTCCTCCTCCTCCTCCTGCTCCTGTGAATTTCAGGGACAAGGAGATAAGACAGAGAACCTGAAGCCCCTATTTTGCAGGCAACAGCAGTGATCCTTTCTTGAGCACCTACTATGTGCTAAGTCAATTGGCTTTCCCAGCAGGTGTGTGCCATCATGCCCACTCCACAGATAGGAAATCAAAGCTCATGGGAGGGAAGCAGTTTGCTGGGAGGCAACGTGACCTTGTGTGGAGAGCAGTTGGGGTGCGTGTGCGAGACTTGCTCCAGGGCCCCGCATACCTGGCCCTAGCTGGGATGCTCGCTCTGGGTCTTCAGGGTCTGGGGTGTCAGGAAACCCTGTGATCGGTCCAGAGGGCACTGTCCTGTGGAGCTGGGTCAGGAAACTCAATCTTGCTCCCTGTGGTGTCCCTGGGAGCCCTGTTTATACACCTGCCAGGACTCAGGAAATCAGAAAGTTGGCAGGGGCTCAGAGGAACAGCTCGGCGGCCAAGAGCTCAGAGCAACCTCTCGGGTCCAGGCAGCAGGTCAGCCCTGCTGGGGGGACTTACGGGGGCTTGGGTGAGCGCTCTGGGACCACCATGCTGGGATAAAGTCCCTTCCCACCCACTCCGGGCCTCAGTTGCCCCAGTCAAAAAAGAAAAGCCTTAAAATATTGACTTTGGCTCAAACGGTCTACAAAACCAGATATAGTCTGAAATTTTTAAAAGCGCTGGTGTCCCAAAAGCAGAGTCAGGGTTCAACCCCAAGTTCGCTCATTCAATGCTTGTTTGCTGAGCACATACTATGCACTAGACATTGGTTTACATCTTGGGGCTGCCACCGAGAACAGGACAGACGTGGATCCTGCCTTTATGTTGTTCACAGCCCAGTGGGAGAGGCAGACGCTGAAGGAAGAAATAATCTTTACAGACTGAAATTAACAAATGCATGAAAGCAATAAAACAAGCCTCCTTTTTAAGGAGCATTTTGGGGGGAAGGCAAATGCGCTTGCAGAGTCACTGACGAGAACTCCTAGAGAGCTGCCACTGGCCTAACACTAAATGACCAGAGAAGTTTGGGAACAAGAGCATTCCAGCGAACAGCAAGTGCAAAGCTGAGGCAGGAGGGATCTGGCCATGTCTGAAAAGGCTGAAGCAAGGCGAGGAAAGGAAGGGGCTGTCAGGATTGGACTAATCATGATTTCTAGTTTCTTATATGATGCTCTGACACCCTGGAGGGGCTGCGCCTCTCAGAGCTAGGCAGCTCCTAGAGATGATGACCCACTAGCCCGCAAGCAGTGCCCTCCTATGCACACCAGACAGTCCACACACCACTATGCACACGCACACACACAGCCACCATGATCGCCTACCTAGTCACCCCAGGGCCAGACAGCTAGGGAGATCCCTCTGCGCAGAGCCCCCTGGGATTATTAAGTGTTCCCAGGAGCATCCCGCCCCATTCAACCCAAATGCCAAGCCCACCCAAGACAAGAAGCCCTCCTGGCTTGCAGCCTGACACCGGAGCCTTGCAGGGGCCTCATAGCCCGACGCATCACTGGCTTGCCTGCACCCAATCCCAGCTCTCAAACAAACCGAGCCTGAGATCATTCCCAGAATGCACCTGCACAGAGAAGTAAAGACTCCCTGAATCACAGCTCATCAGGGCAGGGGCCAGAGATGAGCTCACACCCAAAAGAATCCAAAGCCCTGGCTTTCTTCACCCAGCCCAGATCTCTCCAGAACCTAGGAGTCTGCATCCCGAGAACAGAGGGCGCACGGGTTGGAACACACCTGTGATCTGTGGGCAGTTAGCACCGCAGAGCTCAGGGCAGAGACCAGGCTGCTGGTCACTCCCCTCCTGGAAACTGCAGGCTGGAGATGGTTCTGCCACAGCTCATTTCCTACTGCTGCTGCTGGAACATATTATCCCAAATATAGGGATTTCTTACAACACAAGGGTTTTAGTGACACAGTTTCAGAGGTGAGAACAGTCACTGCGTTTTTACTAAGCTAAAGGCAAAGTGTCACCAGGCTGATCTCCAGGGAAGCTCCAAAAGAGGCTCAGAACTTGTGCTTTCCTAGTTTGGAGGTCGGCTGCAGGCTCTGGTTCCCTGGGGCTGCTCTGCCTCCTCCTGTGAGGACCCTTGGGAGTGCGCTGGACTCGTAAGATAACGCACGGTCATCTGCCCTCTGTGACACCCGCTCCCCACTCACAGTGACGCACACAGGCTGGGGAACTGAGCCACCATCTGTGGTGACGAGGACACCAAGGAGCTGGGGTTGGCAGCCAGCCTCATTTACACCCTTGTCAGAAGAAGAAGAATAGTCTTAATACTGGGAGCCATGTGAACATTACTTAATTTCTCTGTGCCTCACTTTCCTTGTCTGTGAAAATGAAGACACTCTGTTGCTACTTCTTAAGGCTGTGGAAGGCAGGTAAAATAGCACAGGTGCATGGGTGAGGGTGGCTGCTATCAAGACAGTGTCTGTGCCTTCTCTGAATCCCCAGAACAGCCCCATCCAGTGGGTAGAGGTTCTCCCTACTTCACAGACAAAAAGACTAAGGTGAGATTCCTCCCCTCTTTGTCACTTCAAAGCCAGGGCCCAAATCTAGGACCCAACTGCAGGTCCAAGTGCTTCCCATCATTTAACTTCTCAGAGCCTCAGTTTCTTGGCCTGCAAAATGGGAGCACTTAAATGCACCTTCAGCATTGAGTTAAAAAGAAATATTTATGATACTGGCACAAGTGATCAGATTTTATGAAACCCAGATACTAATCAGGAAGGCGGCCGATGCTATGGTCATGCTGCAAAGGAAAAATCTGAGGCCCAGGGAAGTAATGCGACTGTTAAGTTCACAGAGCAAGTCTGTAGGATGAGAATCCAGCTCCGATCCCAGAGCCTAAGGTTGGGAATGAAATGACCATTTTCCTGGAATTAAGCAAATGTGGAAAAGTGAGGTGCTGAACTTTCAGGTGTACTCCGGCCCCCGAAAAGACCCCCCAGAACAAGCTTGGCAAGAACACAGATGACACTTGCACGCAAGAGAAGGGGTCTTTCCTGATGGCATCAGGGCACAGTGTGTATAGGGGTGCAGGTTGGTTCAGCCTCGATTGTCTCCTCAAGGCCCCTGTTCAGTGTACAACCCACACAACACCCTACAGCAGCTCGGGCTAGAATGTCCCCAAATTCCTCCTCCTCAAAGGACCCTTGCGGTCACAGCAAGTACACTTTAACCTGCTCCCGGTGGATGCCAGGCAGGAAAAGGAGCCAGGCTTCCCTGCAAACACACGGGGCCATGCTCCTTCGCAAGCTTGTTTTAACAGCCCTGTCTGATTCCAACACTATCCAAGACCATTCCCCAAATCTCCACCCTTGGAAAACTTGGGGGCAGGCCCGTCTTCCTGGGCCTCGGGTGGTCCCCAGTGGCACCGGAGATTCCAGCTGCTGCATTCCAAGCTTCGGCTCCCTCCTTCTCTCCAACTTGGCCAGAGGACAGAAGGCAAGAGCTGTTCCTCCAGGCCTTGCTCTGCTCTCTACAGCAGCCTCCTGCAGACCTGCTCTCCTCTCGGCCACAGTAACTCCTAGGATGTCAGACAAGCGGTGTCTCTGGCCTAGAGATGTCACCAAACTGGAAAACCAGGCCCAGTGAGGAGCACCGCCCTGATTTAACACCATTCAGCATGTGGCCTTTCTGACCTTCTTTCCTGGTCTATCACCTGCGGTTTCCAAACCTGTCTAGGATTCCATATGCAGAACACAGCCTGAATTGGAGGCTCAGAATGTCTGAGTGACCTAGAAGCTCAGAAGTGGCCAGATGGCACTGGGGACAGGCGCACGCTGTGGATACTTATCTTGGAGCTGTGTTTTTGCAGAGAGAACATTTTTAAAGTTAAACTACCAGCCTTCTGAGGAACTCTTGAAGAACATTATGTAAAATAACAACCCTAGTTACGCTCCTGCCACCTTGCTTTGAAGGTCTGTGTCGTCACTGTTTTGGGCTGTTTGCTGTTGTTACTTTTGTGTTTTTCTAGGAATTTGTTTTGTTTTGGTTTGTTTCTCCCTCTAACACAGAAAGGATAGGTATACATGTAGAGGTTTATGCATGCGTACAACTTCCCCTAAACAGTTTATGAGAATCGATTATATTAAGCATGATGACATGAACAGCTACTTTGAAAAAAAAGAGATACTACAGTATCCAGTGCTGATCCCGTAGCATCATGCTGTGAAATCTAGCAATACTATTATTCTTTGTTCAGAGTAATTTTAGTCTGCTTTGTATTGTTTAATTTCAACATACATGAAGGTATGGGCAGCTATTTTGAGAGAACAAGAGATATTACAGCAGCCATTGATTTTCCTATCATCTGGTTTTGAAGGCCTGTAATGCCTTCTTCACTCTGTTCTGATCAGTTTAATACTATTTTGTTTTGTATGAATTCATGGTATGTGGAGATATGGACAACTATTTGGAAGAAAACATAAGACATTACGGTAGCCGTGGTAGACGGCCTATTACCTTGCTTTGAAATCTGTGTCACTTACATTGTTTTCTTCTGATCTACTTTGTTCTGTTTTGTTATGTTTAGTTTTAACCTCTTTGAAATAAAAATTTTTTAAAAGTAAATAAACGACCAGCCTCTGTGGGCAGCACAGCACACACTGGGGCAAGAGAGGAGCGGCCTTGCTGCTGCCGTTGGCAAAAGCCAGAGCAGCTCCCGGAAGGTGATTCTGCTCACACCGTTCCTTAGGCGCGAAGTATGTCAGCTCTTAACGTTGCCCGAACATAACAGTGACAATTCCATGAAGAATGCGGCATGTGGCAGGGGGCTTGAGATACGCCAACAGAGATGTGGAAGGAGGCTCAGCCTGCCCGGCCCCAGCAGCAGGACCAGCCTCCAGGAGGAGGGTATGCTTATCAGCCACATCTACGGTCCACACAGAGCCCCCCACCCAGGAGCTACAGGGCACAAGCGTGGTCCCGGCTGATCTGTGATCAAGGAAAGCACAGCAGTAAGAAGTAGACTCTGTACTGTAGCTTTGGGCAGCTGTGTGACTTTGGGCAAGTCACCCACTCTCACTGCGTTTCTATTTCCTAGCTTGTCGATGAGGGGCCCAAACAGTGGTTGCCTTCCAGATTGCAGGGAACATTAAATGGGACAGGACCTGACACACTACCATGGTGCCAGAGGTACCAGAGGTAGAGGAAGAGGCTGGTGTCCAAGAGGATGCATGCTCATCAGCTGACGGCCACCACAGGGGCTACCGCACTCCTGCCCTGCCCATGGGCACCTCGGGTTGGAGCACAGAGGACCACCCCAAGCCCTGCACTGACGTCTGCCACTGGAAATCTTACTCTCCTTTTCAGGGGACCCCTCAGACAGCTCGAGCCACCAGCCCCCTCACAGAGGAGCCTGCTCTCGAGCTCAGGACCTTCCCAGAGCATAGAGCAGAGAGCAGCTGTCAACTCCATGGGCAGAGACCCTGTGCCCTGCACGTCTCCTTCCCTGAACCCAATGCTCCTGCCTGGGCACATCCACTCACCTCCTTTCTGTCAAGGTGCTGCAAGGAGCCTTAATCCACACCTCCTCTCATCTGTCCCAGAAGAGAGGATGGTGATCACCCACGTTAAAGAAAAGGAAAGGGAGACCCAGAGAGAAAAGGAGGTTGGCTCAAAGACCCTGGTCTGCGGGCCAGCTGGGATGGCCGCTTTCTGAAAAATGACCTAGGCTATGGCCGGTCTCAACTGAAAAGGTGACCTAATCCTTACGCTGTTCATCTTTTTTCTACTAAATCAAGAAAGCCTGATAGCTTATACAGTTCCTCCCTGCACAAACCATTGTGTCTGACCCCAGCCGTCTTGGTGTCCCTGTGAGCACCTCCTCACCTAGGTCCCCACGGAAGTCAAATCCTCGGGAAGCTCCCCTTGCTCTCAGTGGTAAAGGGCGCTTTCTGCTCACTTTTACCTTTGTGAGCACGCAGTGTCTCACCAAGGTGGGCAAAGCAACTTCTCGGGTTAGAGACATCTTCCAAGCCTGGTGCCCTCCCACTGTGCCCCACTCGGGCCGGGTGAGGCATGCAGGGCACCTCCAACACCATCTCCTTGCAGCCACCACCTCCATGTTGATTTTCGCGGACTCCTGAACCCTCTGTCAGCTTGTGGCTTTTGATCTCTAGAGATGCTAGCTTTGGAATGTGGAAAGGGCAAGCGCTCTGGATTCTGACAGGCCAGAGTCTCCTCCCCAGTGCCTTGCCGTGTGACTGAGCGTGTGGCTTTCCTCTCTGAGCCTTAGTCTTCACCTCTGGAGGATGGTGACAGATCGAAAGGATTTTAAAAGGTGACGCATGCGAGGCACAGCCTCCCCCAGAGGAAGCGCACATTAGACCCTCGCTTCCCTAGCGCCTGGCAGGGGGAGGAGGGCCAGCTGCGTGCACTGGCTGAGTAATAAGGGCTGCACCCGCACTGTGGACTGATGCTGTCAGTTTCCCCATTCTTGCATCTGAGCAAATGTCACTTGTTTCAGGTCACACGACCTACAGACTCGCTCTGACCCTGGAGAGAAAGGTGCCACACGGCGCTAAGTACACAGAGCTCAAAAAGTCACTCGCCGCACGTGGGAAGATGGGGAAAGCGAGGCAGCCGGAGGAAGGGCCTGGCGCTCCCAGGGCAGGTAAAGGGGGACGCTCGCGGGCGGGGACCCCGCGGCCGGGAGGAAGGCGCGGGCCGGGAGTGGCGTTACCTTGGGCGGCAGGGCGAAGACCACCGGCAGCAGGGCCAGCGGCGCCAGCAGCAGCACCAGCAGGCGCCGCGCGCTCCACACCTTCTTGGCCAGCGCCGCAAGCGCCGCCATCCGCGCGATCGCCGGCGCGGGGCACCGGGACTGCCCGGTCCCGGCCGGCGCTGGCTTAAAGCCCGGGGAGGGCCGGGGAGGGGACTGCGCTCGCGGGCCCGCCTCCTCCACTCCTCCGGGCCTGGGAGGCAGGCGGGCTCCTCCGGGGACCGACCGCGCCGGGAAGCTGGGCGCAAGTCCGGGAGCACCGCCTTGGGCTCAGCATCGCGGTTTCCAGCTCGGCGTCTCGGGCTGCTGCCGGCTTCACCTTTCCTCGCCCCTGTTTACTCGCTTGTGAAATGGGCGATAAGGATCATGCGGGGATTAAGGCGCTTATTAGTATTACCGAGTTCAGATCCTGGCTCTGCCACGAACAGCGGGGCCTTGAGCAACCAATGGAACTCTGAGCCTCAGTGTGCTCATCATGAAAGTGGGAATGATTTTAACACCAATCTCTACCGGTCATGGGGGATAGTCGGGGAGGTTAAATGAGGTAGCGTGCGGAAGATGCTTAGCACAGGGCCTAGCAGAGCAAGTCTTGGAGGGGAGAGTGGTGACTGCCTTTGGTACTGCGTTTCTGACTTTCCCATCGTAGGCACCAGCAGGCGGGGCTCACCAGAACCTTTTCCTTCCCCTGGACAAATGTACAGAGGAGCGTGTAACCGCCACACGCTTAGATTTTAAAGAAACTGACACTCTCTCCCAGTGATTGCGCTGTGCACCTTCCATCAGCAGTGTGTGAATCATCCAGTTTCTCGTGTCCATGCTGCTAGCAACCAATAGTTCTTAGTTCAGCCATTCTTACGCGGATGTGAGGTCTCACTGGTTTTAATTTATATTTTCCTGACGGCGAACCATGTTTAACATCTTTTCATGCCCACATTTTCCATCTGCATATCTTCTTGAGTGAACTCGCCTGATGTCCTTTGCCTGTTTTTTAATTGGCTTATTTGGCATTGTTTTCAGACTTTGTCATGTATTCTAGACACCCAACAGTCCTTTGTCAGATACATTGCTCGCAAATAGTTCTTCCAGTCTGTAGCTTGTCTTCACAGGTTTCCCAGAGCAAATATTTTAATTCTGATTACTCTCCATGAAATTTCCCTAGATAGATAGATACTTACCTTATCCTACTTACAATATCATTTTCAATATTTCCTCCACATACTTTTACAATCACATCTAACACTCTTTGTTTCAATTGTCAAACAGGAAGTTAGAACACTCAAGATACTATCATGGCTGATATTAATAGAGTTATATTAGCTTGCCTTAATATTTTCATGAGATAATTTTTTCCCATTTTCTTTTCAATTATCAAACTGTTTACGCTTCTGTATTTGTTTCTTGTATACCTGTACCAATGAGCTTTACTTATTTATTCCAGTCTAACATTCTCTGATTTTTAATTGAAGTCTTTAGTCCATTTACATTTAATGTAATTATTTACCTGGTTGGATTTAAGTGTCTTGTTTCACTCTTTATTTTCTATTTATCTTATTTGTTCTTTGTTCTTTCTGTTCTGTCCCTTCTCCTTTGCCTTCTTTTGTGCCAACTGAATATATTGTTTTTTTTTGTTTTTGTTTTTCATTACTGGGATTTAATTCAAGTCCTTCACAGTAAGCTACATCCCCAGTCCTTTTAAATTGTATTGTATTGTATTGTATTGTATTGTATTGTATTGTATTGTATTTTTACTTTGTGACAAGCTCTCACAAAGTCTCTAAGTTGTCTAGGCTGGCCTCAAAATTTTGCTCCTCCTGCCTCAGCCTCTCAGAGTACTGTGATTACAGGTATGTACCTCCAGTGCAGCTTTTAGCATTCTACTTACTTTTTGCTTTAATTTTAACCACTTATCAGCTCACCCCTAATGTCACTCAGGCAGTGTATTTATTTGCACACTGACTATCCAAGGTGCCACTCTGGCAGGTGTCATTTCAACCAATCAATTCTTGTATTGAGTAAATTTGATAAAATTGTCATTTTCATATTTCCTGTCATATTATTTTATAAAAATTAATGAAAATACTATTTTTGTTGCCCTGTATTTATGTATTTGGGCTGGTAAGTAGTTAAATTCTCCTTCTGTGTTATTTTAGTGAGATTATGGTGTGCATTTTTGTCACTGTCTACTTCAAATGATAAGGTATTATCTTAAAACCTTACAAAAGCATCATTCCATTTCCTACCTCCTTTTACCCTTTGTATTCTTACAACCTTTTTAAATGTGTGTATTCCACAGGCCCAGTGCTGTGATGAAGCTAACTAACTTCTGCTAACTGTAAGAGGTGATTGTTGAGTTTGCAGAAAATTTGTGAGCCAGCTATAGAGCTGATGGCAGGTTAAAATCACCCATCATGGAACTATTAACACCTCAGGAATAATAAGATGCTACAAATAAGGGGTTTTCTCAGACCTTCAGTTCTTAAACATTTATTTTAAAAATCTACTGTATAAATTTCATACTTCATTGTTACAATTTTTAAGAAGTCAATAATCGGGGGCTGGGGATTTAGCTCAGTGGCATAAAAGCCTGCCTTGCAAGCAGGCAGTCGTGAGTTCGATCCCAGGTACTGATAAAAAGGAAAAAGACCAAAAAAAAAAAAAAAAAAAAAAAAAGAAGTCAATAATCTTTTTACAGATAAATATACGTAAGTTAAAAAGATATATTTTAAATGTTTTTTATTTTATTTTATTTGGTACCAAGAATCAAACTCAGGACCTTGTACTTGCCAGGCAGGCTCTGAGCTCAGGCAGTGTATTTACCACTGAGCTAAATCCTTGAGCCAAAATTATCTTTTCTATTTCCCCAGATATTTCTCTGTTCCTTCCTGCAGATCGAGGATCATTTCTCTTGTTATTTATTATAATGAGAATCTGTGAAAATAAATTCTGATTTTACTTTTCTAAAAGCATCTTTTTATTGTCTTTATTTTTTAAATCTTTCCATTGTATACAACTCTAGATTGAGAGGTTTTTTTTTTCCTTTAAGCCATTTAAAGATATTCTTTTATTTTAAATTTCACACTATTTTGGTAAGAAATTAGATGATACTTGTGCACCCTGTAAATAATGTATCTTTTTACTCTGGTTTTCTATAAGATGTATTTATATTTAGCTTTTCAGCAGTTTGGTTATGATGTCCTGAAGGTGTACTTTTCTTGAAGTATTTATTTTGATGGAGTCTGCTGAGTTTCTTGAGTCTGTGCATTAATATCTTTCATCAGTTTGGAATGCTCTCAGTCACGACCTCCTCAAATATTTCTTTTTCCCCGTTCTGATTCACCTCACCTTGTAGAATTTCAGTTACCCTTATGTTAAGAGTATTTGGTGATGTCTTGCAAATCTCAGAGTCTCTCTCCTGTATTGTTTTACTATGTGATTATTTGAGCATTTCCTATTTCCTGTTTTCAGCTTCACAGTTACCGTGCTTTGCTGTGTTCCATGGTCTGTAGACCTAGGCCTGTAATTCTAATCCTGTATTTTTCAACTCTAGCATTTTTATTCATTCTTTTTGTGGTTTCCAAGTCTCTGCTGGAATCTCTCATTTATTTATGCACCCTTTTCCTCAGGCCATTCCATCTTAGTCATGTTTTCAAGCCTCTGAGAGTTCAGAAATCAAGGCCCACTCTGGGTCTGTTTCTATTGAGTCTTTTTTTTTTTTTTTTTTTTTTTTTTTTTGTCTTTTTCGTTTTTATCGGTACCAGGGATCGAACTCACGACTGCCTGCTTTCAATGCAGGTGCTTGTGCTGCTGAGCTAAATCCCCAGCCCCTACTATTGAGTGTTTTCTCCCTTGACTGTCACATTGTTATTGATTCCTCTGCATTTGTTAGTCTTCCAACATACTCTGGGGATTTTGTGAGAAGGAGCAATAGAGACAGAAGGGTGCTTTTTTGAGTATCTGTATTTACTCCAGAATGGCTAAATACTATTGGGAAACTTGTCTGAGCACAGCTTTTCCTGTAACTCTGGTGAGATCTGAACACTGGTGAGGTTTTAAAGGCCTCTCTTGTCTGAGTAGTAGACTCGTCCGATTTTGGAATAGTACAGCTGTCTCCCCTATGTGTCAGGATGCCAAGGTGTTTTGTTTTGTTTTTGGCCATTAGGAAGTTACTGCGTTTCACAGATCTTGCCCCTCCTTTTCTGCACCCGGGAAGACTTTTCCAACCCTCCGCCACCCTCCGACCTCGGGCAGTTGTTTTGTAGCTGCTCTGCACCGCTCTCAGTCTCCAGCAATCCGGAGCTGCAGTGCCGAGAAGAGAAGGCATTTCTCCATCCTTCTGTCTCACCCCTGAACTTCTGTGGGTACAGATGCATCACCTTAGGTTTCCTCGCAGCTCCCCTGCCCTGCTCTGCTCCCTGCCCCCATGCTTGACAATGCCTGACACTTGAGAGAGGCCTGCTTCCTCCCGGAGGACCCTTCTCGGCCTTCTTTAACAGCCTTCTGGTGTCCCACACCTCCACTTGGTAAATCCTGTGGCCAGCGGGTGCAGTCCTGTCCCACAAGTGGGGCACTTTTCCATTCCAGTCTTCACAGCAGCCCACAGGCAGGGAATGAGCATTTGGCTCCTTCTGGTCGCCTGAGGCGCTGTCCTCCTCTTCAGGCAGTTGCAGTAGGATATGAAGCAGCCAGGGCCCTTCTTTGCTGTTACGAACTTAGCACTTCCTCTTAGAATTCAATTCCTCGGCTCTCTGTGGATTTTCTAAAAACCATGATTTGATAGCTTATAATACTTATTTTGGAGGGTTAGAGTGGGAGCTACACAATCTTATATTACATCAGAACCAAAGGTGGAGCTCTATTAAAAAATGCCATTGAACATTTGAATGTATAAAAACACAAGGAGCAGGAGATGAATTCCTTTCTACCATGAAAAACCTAAAGAAAAATTCATCTGGGCAAAAGCTGAAGTCTTTCAACATTGAATTCCACGTAGAATATAGAGGTTTAAGAGCATCTGATGTAGCAGAGAAGAGCTGGTCATAAAAAGGAGCTTAGCTCGCTGCTCAAGTGCGAGCCACCCAGAGCTAACCCAGGCCCTGCGATCTGATCAGAGCTCCGCCAGGCAGCAACTCAGGTCCTACGCTCAGAAAACCACGTGCCCCTGAAGATACTTTTACTGTCATGGATTATGTGCAAGACTCCACCTTTTTAACAGGAGATTTCAGCATCTACAGATTTTTATATCCTCAGGGTATCCTGGAACCAATCCCCCACAAATACCAAGGAATAATTGATTATATGTGCCTATTAGACATAAGAAATACAACTTTCATACTAAACATTAAATAGTCTTAAATATCTGTGGATATTCTCTATGTCTTAAATTCTTATACATATTGAAAGAACTATCAATACTTGAAGCGTGCTCACTCTGGAAGCAATCCTGTCTCCCTGCCTCAGATCTCAGGGCCAACTACATTCCTGTAATCTTCTAGCACAGCATTTCCCAATCCTGGCTGTATGTTGCAATCTTGTGAAGCTTCTAAAACACTATTTCCAAGCCTTCAGCCTCAGAGAGGGCTCAAGTGTGGCCTGGGTATCAGGAATTTTTACAGCTTCCAGCAGATTCTAACATGCAGCCAGAACTGAATGATCTCTTTCTTTTTTGTTTTGCTTTTGTTTTGTGTTTTTTTATACTATGTAACCTAAGCTGGCCTTGAACTCACACAGATCCTCCTGCTTCAGCCTCCTAAGTGCTGGGATTACAGGTGTCCACTCCTGGCTTGATCTGAGAACAATGCTTGATTTGAAAACAACTACACTGCTTTCAATTTACCATGTCTCTAAAATCTAATTTACCCTTAGCCAAATTCTGGGAGAATCTTTTCCCTGATTTTTTCAAAATCTGAACTGTTTCTTATCACATTGAATCTGGGTCTTATGACCATCCTAGTTTGTATAGAATCTTGATACCTAACATTTCTGGGGCCAGGCATGGTCTATGATAGGTATTTTGCTGATGTTGACTTATTTAATATTTAAATACCAGATTTGGTTTCCTCCATCAGGAAATTTGGGAATTACCTCTTTCTTTCTTTCTTTCTTTCTTTCTTTTGTTTCCTTACTTCCTTCTTTTTTTTTCTTCCTGTGGTACTAGAGGTTGAACCCAAGGCCTCATACATACTAGTTAGACACCATCACTGAGCTACAGCCCCAGCCCGATTCATTTATCTCATTTTGAGATATAGTCTTGATAAATGTCCCAGGCTAGGTTTGAACTTGTGATCACCCTGCCTCAGCCTCTCAGGTAGCTGAGACTGCCCATGTGCTACTCTGCTCCTGGCTGTCATCCACTTTAATAAATACTGACTAAATATCTACTTCTACAGTCATAAATAAGACCAAATAATTAAAATCCCTGCCCTCGGGGAACCTAGTCTGGACCTGTGGAGCTCACTCCTGCCTCGGGCCATCACACTTAACTCTCCCTTCACACGGGGGAGGAGCCCGGTAGGTCTCAGAGTCATCAAAGATATGTGGGTGTGGAGATGGGTCAGAAGGGCAACCAGCAAGCAGGTGACTTGGGCCTTGAAAGAAAGGATTTCTGTGCTGAGACACACGGGCAGCTCTGTAGGTATGTGAGGGGAATGCATTGTTCCTCCTTCATGTTATAAGGCAGCATCACTAAGACACGATGCACACAGTCCGCTACTCACAGTTTCAAAAGGGCACAGATATCCAGATGTGGGGCACAGGCCTACAGTGCAGCATTCTGGGAAGCCGAGCAGGACTATCACAAGTTCAAGCTCGGTCTGTGCAGTTTACCAAGAGCCTGTCCCAAAATAAAATATAGAAAAGGGCTGGGGTTGTAGCTCAGAACAAAGCCCTTGGTTCATTCCCTAGTATCATTTTTTAAAAGTACATAATACAATGGTTTTTAGTGCACTAACAGGTGCAGTTATTATTACAGCCAGTGTAGAAATTTTTAATCATCCCACAGGGAAACCCCCGCCCGTAAGAGCCATTTCCCATCTCCCCACCACCTGACCAGCCTCTGGCAACTACTAATCTACTTCCCGTCTCTGTAGATCTGCCTCTTCTACACAGAACCACATTATAATATGTGATCCTTTTGCCTCTGGTTTTTCTCATTATAGTATCTTCAAGGTTCACCGATATCCTAACACACATCAGCACTTTGCTCCGATTTCTTGCTGAATAACATTCCATTGTTCCCTGCACCATGTTTTATTCTTCATTTGTGAGTTGATAATAACCTAGATCTTTATGTACTTTTTGGCCATTGTGTAGAATGCTGCTCTGAAAATTAATGCACATATATTTGGATAGATACAGGCTTTTAGTTCTTGTAGGGACACACCCAAGAGTGGTGTTTCTGGATCACACGGTAACCCCGTGCTTCACCTTCGTGGAGCAGTCAGTCTGCTTTCCCAGGGGCCCAGAGGTCTGACAATCCCACCCACAGCGTGTGAGCTTCGGCTTTTCCACATTCTCACCAGCGCTTCCCCTTATCCAGCTTCCTTATCATAGCTGTGCTGCAGCGAGCTTTTGTTTAAGGATTCTGCTGGCTGAGATGAGGGTGGCTTGGACCAGAGCAGCCATGGCAAGAAAGAATTCCATTCTGGATGCACTTTGCTAATGGAGCACACAGCCCTTGCTGGAAGCCTAAGGAGAGGGTGAGGGAGGAACCTGCTAGATCAGAGGAGGTGATGGAATATTCCTCCAAGAGTGAGAGGCATCCTGGTGAGGATATGCAGGGTCGTCTGTACAACATCTAAACGCTAACATTAAATGGCAAAAAGTGAAATTTCTTTCCTCTTGCTTTTCCTTAGCTGGTCTGCATTGAGGGATAATATCCCTTTAACACCTCACCACATGTAAATCCTCACTTATAAATGGCAGAGAAGGCTTTTTAGGTCAGATAACTTTGGCGTCTTTCTGCAATTGGACAACATGGTGTTATTTATATTTTATTTATTTTTATAATTACGTTCGACTTAAGTGGTTTTTGCTTTTAATTATGTCTCCTAATTTTAAAAAACCTTGTAAATTCAATGTATTTAAGTTTACACTGTGAAGCAACTCAAAAAAAACCAGCTGGTGACTCAGTGCAGAAAGCGCACAGTTATGGCAAAACTGCAGACTTGGGCTGTGAGAGCTGAAATCCCAGACGCCCAGATACAGCGCACAGAGCACCAGGTGAGAAGACAGCGCCGTCATTCCCGTAAGCCCCAAGGGTGCGTTCTTTCCCAGTGTTTTGTTCCAAGTAAATGACACGGACATAGTGATGAAACCTTCTCCTGTGGCCTTTAGAGTGGGACCTGACCCTCAGGCAGTCCAACAACCGGCTCCATCAAAGGCTGCAGATGACCTTGGGTGGAGAGGCAAGGCCCTCCAAAGAGCACTTTGGACTTTGCAGCCTGCCTGTGGCAGGACGGGGAACCCCAAACCAGAAGAGCTATTCCTAGGAATGTGGAGCCGCTAAGAACACAGAAATTGGTCTGCTCCCCAAAGTTCAAGTGCTGGCATCTGGCTGCAGGGCATATTCTACCCTGGCTGGGGGCTGACTCCCTGTTTCAGAACCAGACAGAAGATGGAGAGTACAAATTTTGGTCTTAAAATGAAGGTGTTACAGATTTAATGCAGTATCAATCAAAATATCCACAGCATTCCTCACAGAACTAGAAAAAAATTCTAAAATTCATACGGAACCAGCTGAGACTCACATTAGTCAAAGCAATCCTAAGCAACAAGAGCAAAGCAGGAGGCATCACAACCCTGGGTTTCAAGTTATATTATCAAACTACAGTGATAAAAACAGTATGGTGCTGGCACAGAAACAGACATGTGATCAACTGAAAAGAAAAAGGATGCAGAAAAAAACTCCAGGTACATTCAGCTAAACAGATGCTGTAGGAAAGACAGACTCTTTAGTAAATGGGGCCTGGGAGACTGGCCCCACACATGCAGAAGATTGAAGCTAGACTCGTGTCTCTAACCACACACTAAACTAAAATCAAACTGGATCAAAGATCTAAATATAAAAACAGAGAACAGGCGTGGTGGCACATGTACTCAGGATCCTAGTACTCGGGATTACAGGAGGACAGGATCGTTGCAAGTTCGAGACCAACTTGGGCTACAAAGTGAGCTCAAGGCCAGCCTGAACTGCATAGTGAGACCCTGTCTCAAAAAGATAAAAAAAAAAAAAAACAAGCAAGCAAGAATCTTCTGGAAGACAAAATAGGTAAAACTCTTGAAGATATAGGTGTAGGTAAGGACTTTCTGAACAGAACCCCAATTGCACAAGAAACAACAATAAGAATCATTAAATGGGATCATATCAGATTAGAAAGTTTCTGCACAGCAAAGAAAACAACCAACAGAATAAAGAGACAACCTGCAAATGAGAAAAAAAATTCTAGCTATCCTTTGGACAAAGGGCTAATATCTAGAATATAAAAGAACTCAAAAAATTAAATCTCCCCCACACCACATAAAAGATCAGTTCAAAAACTGGACAACTGAATAGATACTTCTGAGCAGAAAAGTACACACAGTCAATAAATATGTGAAAAAATGCTCCACATCTCTGGCTATTTGAAAAATGCAAATTAAAGCAACAGTGAGACTGTCTGCTCCAGAAAGAAGAGCTATCATTGAAACATCAAGTAACAAATGCTGACAAGGCTGGAAGGGGGAAGGAACCTTTCTACATCATCAGTGGGAAGGCAAACTAGTACAGCCACTGTGGAGATCGGAGGGGAAATTCTTCAAAAAACTGAAAATAGAAATTCTATTTCCCCAACTATTCTCCTTCTAGTTATCTTCCTAAAATAGTCAAGGATATCATATCACAGTGATCCATGCACACCCATGTTTATAGCAGCATGACCCAGAACAGCTAAATCTTAAAAAAGCATTCTACATGTCCATCAACAAATGAATAGATAAAAAATGTGGTATTTATACACAACACAATATTACTCTGCTATACAAAAGGATAAAGGTGAGTAATTTGTAGAAAAATGTAGACCATAACATTAAGTGAAGTAAGTCAGATACACAAGGCTAAATATTTCATGGTTTCTCTTCTATGAGGAACCCAAGGTACAGATAAATTAAAGAGCAAATGTAAGATAGAAAACAGGAAACAGGGAGATAGATCTCTTGCTAAAGATAAGGGGACCAAGAGATGGAGGAAGGGGGAGGAAGAGGAAAAGAGTGACATACAAAGAATTAAGGTGCAGTATTAAACACATGTACCAAGGTCGAGCAAAGATGCGGATAGATAACAGCTGGCTACAGAGGCTCCCTGAGATACTCAACTTAGAGCTCAACATAACACAGTGTGGGGAGCCCCGAACAGAGGGAGATGAATTCTCCCAAGAAGAAACTAAGGTGAGAAGAACTAATCAAACATACAGTCCCAGTGCTATTATTGGAACAGCTAAAGATTCAGTGCTCCCAATGCAGCGGGTGACTTTGCCTCTACTCACTGAAGGCGCAGTCACACTGAGGTTGGGGGTCGGCCAGCTGAACGGAGAGCTGAGCTGGTGGGGAGCCTGCATTGACCTGTGGTGAGTGATGGGAGTGGAGCTATTCCACAGAAAGGGGGCTCGAGCGGATAACATTCTGGGACTGGGCAGGACTGGCAAGTACAAGGGGCAGCAGTGACTTCAGTCAGTTGTTCCCTTCCAAATGGGATTGGTGGAGTGAGCTAGGCCTGGATCACACGACCTGGCTGAGACCCAATAGGTTATCCGAAATCAAGTCCCTACAGCAGTGGTGCACACTAACCCAGTGAAGCCTCAGAAGTTTGACTGACCCAGAGGGGAGGCAGCGCACAGTAATACAGTGTAGGCCTCAGCAGGTTGACTGACCCAGAGGGAAGGGGCCAGCATATGCTGCCTCTGTTTGCAACTCAGGAGTGCACTGCAGTGGGAAGGGTCATATAGCCAGCGTGCTTCAGAAGAATTGTAACCAACAAAGAAAGAAACTGGGGCCTCCTGGAAGAAACAAAAAAAGATGGGAAGAGGAAGCAACAAGAAAAAGTCCCCAGGTCCCAAACCTGAGAACACTGACCCAGGACAGGTAAATACAAAAGAGAATGAGGACGGCAAACATACAATATCAGACACAGCACCAGTGGACATTAAAGAGATATCTTCGGGACCTCATAGACCAGTTCAAAAGTGAATTTTAGCTAAGTAAAGCAAGATATAAGAACATTAATAAAAGAGATGCTAAGCATCTCTCAAGCAGACACAGACGGAAGAAGGGAATCAAAGGAGAGAACCATTTGATGAAGAATATAAAAAAAATGTAGAATACATGAAGCAGATTCAAAGAGATTACCAGGAAATTAAAAACTCTATGGAAATATGGCAAATCTGCTTGAAAGAAACTAAAGATAGATTATCCAAACTGGAGGGCAGTTTTGCACGTAGGATTATGAAAGGAAAAACTTTTTTAAAATAACAGGGAAGGGGGCTGGGGATTTAGCTCAGTGGCATAAGCACCTGCCTTGCAAGCAGGCAGTCATGAGTTCGATCCCTGGTACCGATAAAAAGGAAAAAGACAAAAAAAAAAAAAAAAAAACAGGGAAACAAGCAGTAACAATATAAAGGCTAGAAGACGACAAGAGGATCTATACCTTGAGAATAAAGAATGTGAATGAAGAAGCAGGGGTACAAACAAAGGAACTACAAAGGCTATTCACAGAAATAATTAAGGAAAACTTCCCAAACATAGGAAAAGGAAATGATAGTCTGATGTATGAGGCATACAGAACTCCAGCCACCTACAACCAAAACAGAGCTACACTCAGGCATATTATAATCAAGATCCCAGAAATTCAATATAGGAACAGAATAGTAAAAGCAGTTAGAGACAAGAAACAGATCACCTACAGAGGAAGGCCCATCAGAATAACAGCAGATTTCTCAACACGAACCATCAAGTCAAAAAGAGCCTGAAGTGAAATATTCCAAGCCCTGAAAGAAAATAACCTCCAGCCCAGATTGATATACCCTGATAAGCTGTCTCTAGAAATTAATGGAGAGAGTGGCATAAGTGCCTGCCTTGCAAGCAGGCAATTGTTAGTTCGACCCCCAGTACCGATAAAAAGGAAAAAAACAACAACAAAAAAAGAAATTAATGGAGAAACAAGATGCTTCCAAAATAAAGAGGAACTTGGGAAATTTGCAACCACCAATCCAACTCTAGAGAGAATACTGCAGGGCATTCTAGAGAGAGAGAAAAGTACCTAGAATTCCAGGAACAGTGGCAGAGAGGCCTCAATGAATGGAGCAGAAAACAGAATGAAGAAGATAAGCAGACAACCGATGGCAAAAAAAGAGCATAACAGAAATGAAGCAGAGAAGGTTGGTTATAATCTCTAATATAGATGGACTTGATACACTAAATTTAAAAAAAAAGAACCACATGTGGAGTAGATCAGGAGGCAGGGTCCACTGAGATCTATTTATAGGGAATATAATTAACATGAAAAAGAGTACATGAACTGAAAATCAAGTATGAGAAAACAGTTCTCTATGTGACAGAGAACCAGAGAGTAATAGGGGCAACTAGACCAGTATTTGTGGATAGGTTAGAAAGACAGGCTTTAATAGGTAAAGGAATATAATTAGAGATCAAGTCCAGGAGAGAGAAGGTTCGGAACCACTTAGGTAAATAGCAGGTTGCCCCTACCACCACCAATTTAAAACCAAGGGCCTCAGTCAGACTCAAAAATGCACAGTGTACCCTGGGGATGTGAAAGGGGAGGGAGAGTCTTTAAAAGATGGCAGAAGATATTGTTAATAGTGATCAGGATTTAAAACCCACATTACTCGCACCACTCTGCTTAGATAGATTTTATTCTGTCCCAGTTTGTCTACTTGCATTAAATTTGAGAGCACAGACAGCTATCCCCAAAACATCAGGATATAGCACAGTAATCATCTTTAATTTCCTATTATCTTAATCTGGAGCCCTGTATGACTTATACTGTTTTATTATGACTTATCTTAGTTAAATCTAGTTTGTTTGACTGCTGTTTAGTATTGACAGATTTTGTTCAAAACTGATATGATTGACAGTATCAAGTCTGAGAGTATAGGCAACTACACTGACAAGACTCTACAATACACTTTCTGGTTTGATTACTGCCTGTTTTTGAAGTTTTATATTATATACAAAGTTGTGTTTTTATTAATACTGTTATGTACTGATATATTTAGTTATACTATGTCTGATGATATAGTAAATTCTACTGAAGATAACAAGAGACAACACAGGAACTATGGTAGAACTCCTTGTACAATGGTCTTATATGTCTTTTTCGTTTCATGTGTTTATAGGAATACGTTTTGTTTTGTCTTGCTTTGTTTTGTTTCTCCCTCTAATATAGAAAGGATAGAAAACGTTAAGACGCATGCATGTATAGAATCTATAAACAGTTTATGAGAACTGATCTTATGACACATGATGAAATGAACAGATACTTTGAAGAAAAAGAGACACTAAAGTACCCAGTGCTGATCCTGGAGTGTCATGTGAAACCCAGCAATAGTATTATTCTTTGTTCAGAGTGATATTAGCCTGCTTGGGTTGGTTCAATCTCAACATAATTGAAGATATGGATAACTGCATGTATGTTTAAGTGTATAGGATTGATAACCATATTTCTAAGTTTTTGTTGGATAGTTGAGCAGAACTGGTTGCAATCTCACTGTTTGAATCCCCACTTTATAAGCTCCACTTTAGTATCTTGAATAACTATTTGTAAGAGGACAATCTGTAATCATCAACTAGTGATTTTTTACTGCTTATTTTTTTCTTTGAAAGTATGTATTATTTCTACCCATTTTCTGTTTTGTTTAGTCTTTCTTTAAATAAAATTTTTTTAAAAAGACACTGCAGTACCCAGTGCTGATCCTGGAGTGTTATGATGTGAAATCCAGCAATACTATTATTCTTTGTTCAGAATGACTTTAGCCTGCTTTAGTTTGTTTAATCTCAACATAAATGAAGATATGGATAACTGCATGTATGTTTAAGTGTATAGGATTGACAAACATATTACTAAGTGTTTATTGGATAGTTGAACAGAACTGTTTGCAGTGTCGCTGTTTGAATTCCCATTTTATATGTTTCACTTTTGTATCTTGAACAACTATTTGTAAAAGGACAATATGTAAACATCAACTAGTGATTTCTTACTGTTTATTTTTTCTCTGAATGTATGTATTATTTCTACCCATTTTCTATTTTGTTTAGTCTTTCTTTAAATAAAATTTTAAAAAACAAAACAAAAAACACATGTACCAACACCCCACACTGAATCATTACGTACTGCAGACACGTACTAAGAAAATAAAAATTTATAAAGAGTGCTGTTTATATGAAAATAAAAAATAGAACAGAGGTTTCAGTCTAGTGGTTCAAATATAATAATAATTGTAATAATAATATCAAGCACTTGTACTACATTTACCACCAGGTGCCAGGCATTGTTTGAAGCACTTTACCTGCATTAACCCATTTCAATTTTGTGTGTGTATGTGGTACTGGAGGCTGAACCAGCCGAGCTACATCTTAGTAATTTTTTTGAGGGGGCCAGGGTCTCATTAAGTTGCTGAATTGCCCGAGCTGGCTTCAATCTGGCAATCCTCAGCCTCCCACAGTGCTGGGATTCCAGTCATGCACCGCCATACCCAGCTAGTTCATCTCAACTCTACAGAAATCCATTTGCAATTACCTATTTGAATCTGCCACCCCTGCATCAGACAATGACACAGTCAGATTATGGCTGGGCCACTTGCTTGTTGCTGGGCAAGTGGATAAACTTCACCGGGCCTGAGTTTCTTCATCTGAAGTAAGAATGGTAATAGTATGCAACTCCTAAGGATGCTGTGAGAATCAATAAGCCTGCGCATGGCCAGTGTAGGCATTTAATACGTGACCACAATTATCACTGCAACTCACTCCCACCGAGGGTTGGGAATCTCTTCATTGTGGGCAGGGGCTCGTGACATTCCAACCAGGAAGAGCTTGGTAGAAGTATATTTAAGTCACTCCCAAGGCTAAGTCATAATGAGGGCACAGCTTCTGCCTGTTTTGCTCATTCTTGGGACCTTTGTCCTCAAAACCCAGCCACTGTATTTGAAGTACAAGCTAAATCAGGCAGAACAGCTACACAAAGGGGGTCCTGGGAAGAGACCCAAGCTCCCAGCCTGCAGCCAGTGTCACAGCATATGTGTGAACAAGCCTTCCGATGGCTACGGTTCCAGCTTCTGGGTCTTCCAGCTAAACCCAGATGTGGTAGAGCAGAGACGAGCCCTCCCCACGCTGCTCTGTCCAAATTTCTGACTCACATAATCCATGAACTAAGAAATGGTTGCTAGGAAGTTATGAAGCAATTTGTTATCTCGAAGTAGACCACTATTACTGAACATTACTTTTCTTACTGGAATTATAGCTTCTTATGGGAAGGGGACTCTGCAAGACCTGAGGTCCCATCTGGATGACTTGAACCTTAGAATCCTACAGGAGAAAAGGTGGCCCCAAGCCTGGACCCATAAATATCTTTTCTTTGCTTCTTCCCCCTGATGGTGAAAAGCAAGGAGTCAACTACGGAAGGAAATTCTTAGAGAGCTCCCACAGTCCACGGATGCTTTGACTACCTTGTATTTTCCTCTCCTACTGGGGACGTCCATTGGTCAAACTGAGACTCAGAGACATTAAGGCATTTATCTACGGTCACACAGCTAGTGAATACAGGGCTTCAGTTCCCATGACACTTGCTCTGTTCCCACCTGGTTAATGAGCTGCTTTCCTTATGGAGTCATCAAAAGAACAAGAAGTTGTATATTCAATGAAGCGATCACGTGCCTGACACCCAGTGACATGCTTCAGCCACGTGGCAAAGCTCTGCTCCTTTCCTCTACCTCCCATCAAGGTGTCCCAAGGTCTCAGTGCCGCTGACTGAGGACGTCCTGTGCTCAGGCCCTGGCTCAGTGCTACCCAGCTTCTGTCATTTCATTTTCACAGTCACCCTTCCATCTGGAGTGAAGTTCAGAGATGCCTCTCACGACTCCAAAGCCTGCGCTGCTGACTCTCAGCCAGACGGTCCAGCTAAGTTGCTAGAGCCCCAAATGATGGGCATGGTTGGCAAGAGGCCACAAGAGCTGGGCTGGGCTGACTACTGGCACCCATGGTAAACTAAGGAATATGAATCAAGGTGCTTATAATTTTATTGTACTACTATTAGTATGAATAATAAATACCATTTCTCAACAGACAATGCCTGCTACTTTAAAAATTATGTTTCAAGCACTGGGCTAAAAATTTTATGCAAAGACGCAAATAAAACTTCATACTGGACAACATACAAATAATAGGGAAAGATTGCTTCTGTGGAGAAGGGTAAATAAGAAATTGATTACAGTTCTCCACATGGTGGCCCAGCTATACCATATGGAACAGAAGGATCACCCAACTGAGCCCAGGCAACCAGGGAATGCTGCAAAGTACCAAAGCTGACCTTGTCTCTAGTCTCAAGGTGATTTATAGTAATAGACAACTAGGACACACTATGACCTTGAGAATGGAAGGTCCAGACCAAGGATGGCAAAGCAGCACACTGGAAGCTGGGTGCCTTCAGGACAGCACAGGACTATGCCTGAAATTCCTCAGCCTACTGTGTTTGACCAGAGACAGGTTTATGGGTTCAGCCATCAGCAACTGAAGTTACTGTGCTGAGGTCAGTGAATGAAAAGCCGATCGCCATGCAAAGCACTTTTCATGCTTATTCATCCAGCATGGGGCCAGTGCTATCGACCCTTCACTAAATAGTACTGACAGGTATGTAAGGTGTGAGTGCGTATATTAATTACAGTCATGACTCAGTCTTTCGCCTGGCTGTATGCCAGGGGCTGCACTGGGCGCTTGAAGTGAATGACAGGATCCCACCCAGTTCTTTGGCCCTGTACCCCACCTCCATCTCCACTACTGTGTGCCACATTCTTGGTAGCCTGCTTCCTGCTTCTTGAGCACGTGAAGTTCACTGACCCTCTGCCTGGACCCCTCTGGTACCTTCCCTGCAGCACCCACTACCATGACAGTGACTGGTTCCTTCTCCTCTGGGTCTCAATTCAAATGTCGCCTCCTCAGGAGCCCCCAGGACAACCCAGTCTTACAAAAAGCAGCTTGCCTCGACATGGCCACACTCGCCCTGCACAGCCTCCCCAGGTATTTCCTTCACAGAATGACTGGTCATTGGAAGTGACCCCCAACTAGGGAACAGGAGTCTCCGTTGTCCCTGGCCACATTCCTAGTGCCCAGAACAATGCCTGGATCACAGCAAAAAAACAAAAAAAAAAAAAAACCCATACATATAGAATGATCAAACCTGCTTTGAATCATCACGCTGGACTGCTATGAATATCAAGCAGAGTCACAAGCTCATTCATTCCACAAGGAAAACTGAGCAGCTACTGTGTGCCAGGCATCAGAGATACCGCAGCAGTTAGGCCAGATCAGTCTCAGAGCTTTCATTTGAGGAGTCACAGAAGTGTCAGAGGTATAACGTATCACACAGTGCTTAGTACAACAATGAAAAATAAAGCAGAGAAGGAGGGGAAGGAGGATGGAGAGCACAAACTCTCAGCTCTCCCCCTCTAGGAGGGACTCTCGGTCTCCCTCCCCTTCCTCCCCTGGTGCCCCTGTCAGCATCTTTCAGGGCAACATTTCACTCAAGGCCTCTGCAGCTCCAAGAGCAACACTGGCTTCCAAGCAGGTCCCAGCAGTGGGGACTCAGGCAGGGCAGGGTTTAGCCACCCGTTGGTCCCCCGAGCGGTGGTCAAGCACCTCTGCCTGAGGGGCTGCTCCTCACTCTGGGAAGGCCTCAAGCTGCGATTGGTGACTCTGGGTTCTGGGCCGCCCCTACTCTCCTCTGTCCCAGGCAGAGGGGGAGGTTTACAAACACGAAGGGGCCTTTGATCAGCATCAGACTCCTGGTGTTCTGACTGTTTTTTTGTTCTAAACCACTGGCCAGGACCTCACTCTGCTTTGCCTCCAGTAGGGAAAACTGTGGGTAGGTGGAATGTGTGTGTGTGTGTATGTAACCAGGAAGACGGCTTCCTCACATGCAGCACTGATTCTCTCCGACAAGCAGGCTGCCCTTGTAACAAAGAATTCAGCTCAATTCAGTACATACTTACGGACACTGGGCACAGGGGAGCACACCTGTAATCCCGCCACTTCATTCAATCCCATTGTGGCCAAATCAAAAAAGAGCTGTGGATGTGACTCAGCTGGAAGGCCCTGGGCTCGGTCTCCAGTACTGCCCCCTGATAGAACTGTGGGGGGAGGAAGAGCGGCTGAAAAGATAAGAAGTATGAAATATAAATAACCTTTATTTTGGGAATGCGGGGAGAGACACCCCGACCCCCTGGGCACAGCATCTCCACCCCGGGCCCGCGATCTCTCCGTGGAACACGTGGAGTGAGGCACATAAGTAGCCTCGGCCTGGGGTGGAACCCAAGGGGGCATTAGGGATGCACAGGTAGCCCATTGGTCTTAGTTTGGCGCCAGAGGTAATTCCTAAGGGTGGGGGGAGATAGGAGCTCCTTGGCTTTACCGGCCGGCCTGGGCCAAAACCCTTTCACCCCCTACACCACACGCACACACAGTAAATGCTTGAGGAGCACCTGCTGCGTTCCAGGACCTATTTTAAAAACTAAGGCTGGAGCAGAGGCCTGAAAAAGCCTCTTCACAGACTCCACGACCTACAGCAGGACATTTATGGAAAGCACGCGAGAAAGCGGGTGCAAGGATCCCAGGGGCCGTGACTGATGTTGATGGAGTAGGGAAGGGGGCCTTGCGGGGGCTTTCGGCCGAAGTGTCACCCAGCAGGAACGAGGAGGCAGCCCTGAGAGAGCTGGGGAAATGGGGTTCGGGTGGAGAGAACAGCAGTACGAAGGCTCTGAGACGGGCACAGCTGTGCGTGTTGGAAGGTGGGTCACTCGGGGGAACTAAAGAGGGTGGCCAGCAAGGGGTCCACAGGGTAAGTGCTGGGGTGGAACAGGAGAGCCTGGCCCTGAGTCAGATGGGCCCGCTGGAGAGTCCAGTAGGACAGGCCACGAACTGAGATTTCACAGGATTTCCCAGACTGCCTTGGGGGAAGACAGGTTGGGGTGCAGTGGGGTGACAAACGCAGACATGAGGAGACCTATGAGGAGGCAGCTGCAATGCTCCAGGCTCCATTACGGGGCCTGAGGCAGGGAGCAGCTGGAGTGGGGAACTCGGTGGCATTTAGTCACATATGCCGAGCTCTTTACTGGTGCAACACAAATATAGAAAAGCGGGCACCGGGTGGGAAGCCATCAAGCTTCTGGACGGAGGGTGGTACAGTCCGGCTTAGAAGGGCTCCCCTGTCTGAGTGAGGAAGAAGGCAGGGGGCTGGGGCAGACGCAGGACGACCAGTGAGAAAGCCTTCGGGTACAGCGGTGCGGCAGCCCAGGAGGCTCCAGGGGGTCACCCTTTCCCATTCGGAATCCTACAGAGCTGTGGATGTGAGGCACTCACTAAACACCTAGGGAAACAATACATGGAGACGAGAGAAAATGGACGGAACACTTAAGACAGGAAGTGGGCGTCCCATTGCATCCCGCTCATACTGAGAGTGAGTAGCCCAGGGCCCGCCCACAGCGATAGCTGCTCAGCTAAGGTGTGGCTGAGTGAATAAATGAACGAATTCAAGGGAGCGAGGAAAGGGAGAAATGACGGGAAGCAGGAAGTTGGGCAGGAAAGAGGGAAGTAGAGAAAGAAGGAAAAATAGAGGAGGAAGAAAGAGTGGGGGCAAAGAAAGAAGAGAAGGAGGCCAAGGAAGACAGGGAAGCGGAAGGAGCGTCCTGTTTAACGCTGCACAGCAGGCGAGGGACTTGCGACCTCTGGTGGCAAAAAAGAGTTAGGGTTCTTCAGAGCTGCTGTGCCCCAAATTTAATCGGGGAAACTTCCAGAAAGAAAGTTGGGGCCAACCCTTCTAGGAACACTAGCTTCTCCACAAAGGCCGTAGTGGTCAGTCACATCTTGGCTGGACTACGGAGAGGCAGGAGAGGCATTGGCCTAGGGGGCAAACTGGGGGGGAGGGGTGCGCCAATAACTCGATAATGAAGACAAACATTTTGTGTGCCTGCCTGTTATTGTAAAGAACAGCACCAGGGCTGGGTTTTACTCTTTGTTACCTCAGAGGGCACCCTGTCCCTCCGCTACCCTGCCCCTTTCATGAATGTAACTTTCCTGAAACCCCTCAGCCAGGGCACCGAGTGGGCACGGGCCAGCTCGACTCATTTAACAAGAACGTGCCCCGCATGGAGCCCGGACTGGGCTGGCCCCTTAGCCCTGTGGCTGGCCACTAGGGCACCCCTGTGGTGTCCCTTGGTGTGAGGCACGGTGCAGTGTCAGGTCACACTCCCTTAACCTGCCACTCACTGAGCAACTGTGAGTGAACTTGGTTTCTCCATGCCTCGGGTGCTTTCTCTGGGAGCTGGTGCACGTGAGGAACAGGGTAACTGCAGGATACAGCTAGCTACTGTTAAGGCGGGGGTGGAATCCAGCTGTCACTGTTGTGGCCTGCAACAGATTTCTCACTGCTGAACTCTTCCTCATGCATAAAACGGTGGTCAGCCCGCACCTGGTTGGGTGCCGTGAGCCTTCGCGTTGGCTGCCAGCACTGTTGGCTCACTGCATAGAACAGCTGTTCCCAGGACTCTAGAACTGCAGGGGGCTCCCTGGCCCTTTGTGAGGCCCTGAACAAGGGAGGGAAACTCAGCTTACCTAGAACATCCGCTAGGCCTTCATCTCCCCTCACAGGCCAAGGGCCGCACGGGACAGTGTTCCTCCCAGGGGTGCTTACCATGGTCGTCCAGCCTCCAGCCCCACCTTCCCAGCTGCTACTGCCCCCTGCCACTGGCTGCCATACTGTGGCCCACTAGTGCCAGGCCCTATGCCAAGCAGCTTGCAACACGCTCACCACTGCTTCAGCCCAGGCTACCACTGTCACTGGACCAGCCAGCTTCAGTTTCATTTTTTAACCCAGGATGTGAAGTTTCCATTCGTTGCCAGCCTTCTGCCACTCGCAGGGCTCTCGGGTGAGCACTGGCTACGGTGACTAAAAACAGATACGCTCCCAGTCCCACCGGAATGCTCATTCCACAAAGCAGGGACTGGTCCATCTTGCTCATTACTGGACTCAGTACCCAATAATGTACCGGGCACCTAAAAATGTATTTCCCAAATAGAGCGTAACAGAAGGGAAGTATTTTTTCTAATATCTACCCCACCCCCCTCCACACACATACACATACTTCCTTTTGGGGAAGGAAATTGGTCGGGCCAGCCGGGTGTGGAGGCACACTCCTGTAACCCCAGTACTCAGGAGCCTGAGGCAGGACTGTTCCAAGACTGAGACCAGCCTGGGCTGCAAAGTGAGGCCAAGGCCAGTCTGAACTGCATAGTGAGGCCCCATTTCAAAAAGACAAAAAAAATAAATAAATGAAACTAAAGAAACTGGTTGGCAAGGTTAAAAGCCAGTGACTGGTACTTTGCATCCTCAGTTTTCTTGCTCCTTAAACCAGATTTCATTTGAAAAAAAAAAAATAAAAAAGAGGAATTAAGATGTGTTATGTACATGTACCAATTTCCCACAAGGAACGTAAGGCTTCCTTATGTACAGCAAACATGTACTAGTAAAAAAATAAATAAAATACTTTATCAAACTTCATTCACAAGCTTCTCACTATTTTTGATCTGTTTACTGCCTGTGATAAAAACCAACTCACTTTTTTACCTACATAAACTTAGAGGGATTTTATATCAATCATGACTCTTAATTAGAAAGTAATAATAAAAACACAGAGCAACAAAAACAAAGTTATCTTAAAACATGAGAAGTCTGCTTTTTTAAAAAAAGAGCAATTGGCTTTAAACAGCACTTTTCATCTTACCGTGGTCCTCAAAGACACATGCCACAAACCCCACACATATCCACAAGGGGTGTTCAGACTACACAGTCGATGTTTGAAGTTTTTATTACGGTAAAAGACACACTGCCACTAATCCCTCTCGAAATCCTCCCCATCACTTACTTACCTGGGTCCCGTTCTTAGCAGCCCTGGATACCCTCTTTCCCGCCTTTGCAAGGTATGACGAAAAACACTCTAAACACTGCTGCCAGGTGCCCTCAAGGGAAAGGGGGTCAGGCAAACATTTCGGTTGTGTTCTCATCCACCTGATTCGGTAGATCTGGCACCGTGTGACTGCTGGCTCTTCTTCAAAGTCAAAGTGACCATGAAGGTAAACACTGACATGGCAGCCAGGGCAGTGCAACTAGACACTGAAGAAACAACTCGGAGCTGCTTCCCAAAGTGTGTGGAAGAGGGGGGAAGGATTTATACAAGGATTAATGGCGATGTGTCTTTCTACCTTAATAAGATGGGTGGGGTTAGGGAGATTGTTGCTGCTGTCTTTGTTGGTTTTTGGAGACTGGGTCTCACAATGTAGTAAAGGCTGGCCTTGAACTCAGGATGTAACCCAGGATGGCCTTGAACCATAAGCAATCCTTCTGCCCCAGCCCAAGTGCTGGGATTACAGGTGTGTACCACCACACCCAGCTTTAATAAAGTTTTTTTTTAATCTATTGTATTTTTGATTGGATCTTTTACAAGTTTCATAAAATACACTGGTATTTTCTAGATTGTATTTCATTTTTAAAATGTTGATTCTGTCTTCCAAAACTGGTTTCAGTCAAATATATCATGTACACTACAGAAATAAAACACTGGGTTAGAGGGATAATCATGACATGGGAGAGCCTGTCCCAGATTCCTGTAAGTGCCCAGTTCTGCCTAGGCTATGTCTCATTTGCATAAAAAACTCCTGACCGCAGTGAATTGTAAACTACTGACACTTAAGCATCATCACAGACCACTTAAAATATCACAGCTCCTTTACTTACATTTCAAATCTACTCAGAAAAAAGCCTCACTACGCGTGACGGTCGCACACATTCCTCTACCCAACCATGGACCGCTTTCTTCCTCTCAAGCGCACTTCATCTAGTTTTTTTAGTACTGGCTTGGACTTTTTGGAGGAGGTGGAGTAGCTCTTCAAAAAGGCTTTGAACACGCTCTCAGTGTTGGGGTGGGTGCTGAGGAAGGCTTTCTCTAGCACGTAGAGATCTACTCCCTTATCTTCCGGAAGTCCTGAAATGAAACTCAGCCCGAAGTCTATGAGCACAATGTTCAGCTGTTCCAGAGGGGGCTTCAGGAGCATGTTGGAGGTGGTGAGGTCACCGTGTATGAGGTCTTCATCGTGCATTCTAGCCAAAACCTGCCCAACTCTCTTGGCTAAGCCCAAGAGGCTTTCGGGAGTCTTTTCAGTCTCCATAGTGGATTGAATATAATCGCGAACCGTCAGTGCCCCTTCGATTTCTTCCATATATAAGCAGTTAGAGGCATAGTCCACAAAAAAGACAACTGGTGCAGATATCCCTGCAATCAACATGTAAGTGGTTATTAGGCCAAATTCTTCTTTTTAATGGTAGATTTAACATTCAAAGATTCAACCAGTATTTGAGTAGACACTACTCACTTCAGAAGAGAGATTTACAATGTTTCAGAAAGTGAGGTAATTCATCTGGGTGTTTCCCTGGCCCAAGCTGTGCAACCTGTGCCTGCGCCCAGTTATGCCTAAATTTAAAGGCCTGCAAATCTTCCTTCTTTCCCGAACACCTTTAATGACTGAAGTTTATCATATTTACTCCATAGAACGCAAAACCAAAGAAAGCCAGAAGAGAAGCATCGCCCAGTCAGAGCAATTCCTATCTGACAGGGTTACAAGCAAGAGGCCAAGCAGCATACTGGCTTACTGATTCATCTTTGTTCTCAGAAAGGATGGGGTTCAAAATCCCAGCTCCTTTCATTACTAGGAGTAACCTCAGATTACATTAACTTCTCTCAGCCTCACTCTCTGCCACTATTACGTGAGAATTTCTCTCACAAACCTGAGGAATCTCTACTGAATGTCAGTCAGGCCCAGGACACTTTTGTAGAAACTAGAGTCATGTCAATGGGTGATTCAGCAGTAAACAAAGAAGCCACTCTGTTTCACAGAGAAGGTGAAAAAAAAATCTGAACACAAGTAACTTTGTTAAATCTTCAACTGGAAACAATACTCCTGCCTCAGCCTCCCTAGTGCTGGGATGACAGGCCTCAGGATTACAGGGCCAGCTAACAATGCCCTGCTGTACAGATGCCCACGCTTCCCTGCCCCCAGCCCTGCAAAAGAAAAACCTAATGAAAAAAGGCAAGAAGTGTAGAGCAAAAAGCTAATGTTTCTGAGTTAGAGCGATGTAACCCTGGGGAAATTACTTCTCTTAGTTGAGCATTAGTTTCTCATCTGAGGACAGGATTTTTGGTGATAGAGCATAAGGGTGTTTTAATGAAAATGACATTTACTGAATGCTACATGTCAGGAATACATTCAAATATTGTATGTGGCCCATATATTTTCGTTCATGGTCACAACATCTCTAAGATAGACACCTCTACTATGACTTCCATCTTACTGGTAAGGAAATGAGGCATACAAGTTAAACAACTTTTTGAAAAACTATATATGAAGCAGTGCCTGGCCTCAAGGCAGGTACCTATAATTACATCTGCCTCTTTTCTTTTCTGTTGTTTGTTTTTTGAGACAAGGTCTGGTTATGTAGACCAGGCTGGCCTCAAACTCAGAAGCCTTCTGGATCCTCCCATCTGAGCCTCCTGAGTGGTGAGTTTACAGTCTGGGCCACCACATCCAGTTTATCTGCTTCTTAAAACTACTAAATTAAGAAATAATGATGGAAAATCGAAATGGTATAAATGGGAAAACTGAAGCTCAGAGAGGTTAAATATCATGCTATGCGTCTAGCAATAGCAGAGCTGAGAAATGCCTCCAGGACAAAAGCTTGTTGCTGCAAATCCATGCCTTAAGAATTAATGAATGAGGGGGCTGCGGATACAGCTCAGTGGCATTAAGCGCCTGCCTGGCAAGCAGAAGGTCACGATTTCGATCCCCAGTATTCCCGCCCCCCAAAAAACGAATTACTGAATGAGCTGGGTGTGGTGGCACATGCCTATAATCCCAGCACTCGGGAGGCTAAGGCAGGAGGATCGTTGCGAGTTCGAGACTAGCCTGGACTACAAAGTAAGCTCAAGGCCAGCCTTAACTGCACAATGAGACCCCGTCCCAAAAAAAAGAAAAGAAAAAGAATTAATGCCGGGGATATAGTTCAGCGGTGCCGCCTTTGCCTGGCAAGCACGAGGTCCTGAGTTCGAGTCCCGATACAAAAAACAGAATCAATGAACGAGAGGGAAAAATCGATGACATTTCCCAAACGAAGGCCAGGACAGATAGTACATATGGAGACATTAAGGCAATCGGAGGGAGGGAGCGCTTCAGAATCTCCCACCGCCGTCACCCAGCCCCAGAGCCACAAGGTCCCCCGCGCCCGGGAGCCTCACCTACACGGCGGCAGCGGAGCAGCGCCCGGGCCTCCTGTACGGTCCGCCGCCGGCTGAGCCGCGCCTCCAGCGCCGGGTGCCGGTAACCTTTGGGGAAGCGGTGCTTTATCACGGCTGCGCGGCCCAGGAAGAGGCCGCGGAACACGCGCGCTTCGGCGCCCTGCTTCACCAGCTCCAGGCCGCCCAAGAAGCGGCTGTTTCGCTCTCGGGCCGCGGCCAGCGCCTCGACCTCCACCGAGGGATTCTCACTTGCCTCAGCCATGAGCCAGTACAGTTGTTCGGTCTTTCCGTTCTTTCAAAAAACTGACAGCAGTGCTTCCGCTTGCTCCGGAAATTCTCCGCTTTCCACCACTCAATAGCTCCCCCTCCGACCCTGCCACCCTGTACAAGTGGTTCCGGCTCCAGAGTGACACTTTTTGAAGTATTCAGTCCCTCTCCGGACCCGTTCTTAAAGCCCACCGGCCAACTTTTCGTCTGTCTTCGTAAATTTTCGGAAGCTTTCGGTAAGCAGCGATTTCCACCGTCCTGGGCTCTCTGAAAACCCTCGAGTTGATAGCGGCAGGCTTTGGAGGCTGTCTCCCAGCGTTTCGCCTTTTTTTGAAAGCTTCAGCGATTCTCCAGGAAAATGTTCAGGAAGGCTATGCTCCTTTCAGGAGTCTAGCTTCTGCAAAGTTTCACCCCCAACCCCGTAGTCTCATTTTTGGACTCGTCCCCCGCCGACTCCAGGGTCCCAAGAGTGAACGTGCATCAGAGAGCCAACCGTGAACCACTTTTCCTACAGCGTCTTAGGTGTTAGGATAGTACCGCCATTTACTGAATGCAGTAAGGTTAGAGGGTGAAATCCGACTTTACAGAGAAGACACACAAACAGAGGGCGATGGGATTGGTGAGATTGTGGGGGAGAAGAGGAGAAATCAAAAGTTTTCCAGAGTCAGAACCTATGCTGAATCAGGAGTAATTAACTTACTGCTTCTGTTTCATTACAAAACTACCACAAGCTGTAACAGGTTTTTACAATACAGAATTTTACACACACCCTTCAAAGACTGCCTGTCCTCACCAGTCTGTGCCACCAGTGACCATTATATAGTTTCTTTCTACACTTTTAGTATGTTGCAAATATCTACACACATAGAGTTGTAGTTTTTCCCCCAACATAAATGAGATCACAGTGTCCTTTTGCTTTGCTGCCTGTAAGTAGTTTGTCCTCAAGTTTTCTACATTAGTATATATAGAACTACCACATTCTTCTGCGAAGAAACACAAAACACTTCCTTGTGGCTGTTATTAAACAGTTTGTTTCGTTTTTAGTTTTGTTTTGTTTTGCACACGTGTATGAATGGGTCTGGGAACAATTTTTACAATGGCTTTGTATGATGTTCTAAGTCATAGCACTTTAAAATCTGACCCATCAGCCAAACTACCCTCCCAACAGTCTGTGTTAGTTTTCTCTTCAATCCAAAGTGCACCTCATTTCTTTGTATTTTTACCCTCATAGAGTCCCCCAGGTTTTGGGTTAAATGAGGTGGAGGAGTGGAAGGGCAGTTAGACCACGCAGAAAAAAGAGACCTTAGGCAGGGTTGGGGTGGAGAGAGACCAGAAGCTTCATAGGGCTGAGCAAGCCAGTGCTGGGAACAGTCTGGGAGCTGAAAGGGCAGAGTCAGTAGTGTAGCCCCAAAGGACTCTTCTTGCTGAAGGGAGGTGCTGAGGGGCTGCGGGATGGGCAGCAGGTCTCCAGGCAGAAAAGCCAAGCAGCGGAGGAAAGGAGGAGTCTCTTCCCCAGCTCCTGCATGTCAGGCCAGGTGCCTGTTCATTCATTTACTCACAAATTTCAACAAATATTTGCTGAGTGACTATTCTGTACATGCCAGAGGGTCACAGCAGTAAACAAAATATTTATTACTACCTTCATCGAATTTGTATTCTAGTAGGAGGAAATAGACAATAAACAAATAAGGAAAATTCACAGGAAAAGACAGGGCATAATAATAAGATGGTACAGGTGCAGGTTTGCCACAGACACTGGCTCCTGACATAACTATTAACTGCATGTACTTCTGGCATAACTATTAATAACCCCCCTTTTTATTCTTGAAAACATCCTGGTATTAAATGTATTAAATGGCTACCCCATGGATAGTAGAGGGGAAGAGAGGAATGATACAGTGTTAAATAAAGTGGTTGGGAAGGTTTCAGTGAAGAGGTGACAGACATCTGACTCAGGCATGGTGGGGCACACTTGTAATCTTAGCACCCAGGAGGGTGAGGCAGGAGGCCTGCAACTTCAAGCCCAGAGTAGACGTCAAGCCTAGCAACACCCTATTTCAATATAAAAAATGGCTGGAGGTGTTCAAAGGCCCTGGGTTTGATTCCTACTAACACTGCAAACACACACACACACACACACACACACACACACACACACACACACACAGGACATTTGAGTCTGTGAATTGATTCCTGGGGAAATATCCAGGCAGAGAGAACAGTGAATGCAAATGTTCCAAACAAAAGAGAGGAAGATCAATTTATTTAACCTGCCTATGCTTTAGGTTCCTCGTTTATAAAGTAAGTTAATATTGCAGATACTGTGGTGCACGCCTGTAATCCCAGAACTCTGGGAGGCTGAAACAAGGGGACTGAAAATTTGAGGCCAGCCTAGGCAACGGAGCAACACAGGGAGACCCCATCACAAAAAATAAAAATAAAAAAAGGCTAGAGATATGGCCAAGTGTGACAGCCCTGAGCGCAGTTCTTATTACCACAAAAAATAATGCAAGTTATTATCTGTCTTGTAGGGCTTTTGTGAAGATTTAATGAAGAACCAGAAAATAAAGCACCTAGAATTGTGCCAGATACATGATAAGCACCCCAGAAATGGACACTATTCTTATTTATGGGGTACTTGATGCAATCGTGATTATAATTTAATTCCTAGTATCCAACCACTATTTCTCATGAGGGCAGTGGCTTCCCCATGCCAGGTATCCCGAGGGAACACTGAAACCACCTCTCACTGCAGAAACCCATTATGTGGTTTGCAACAAAAACCTGACTGATAGCACCCCGGGTGTGTTTTGATTACTATATAGCAGACATGATAAAGCACTTTCACATAAACGATTTAAAAATAAATCTAAAAATGTTTATATATGAAAGTTGTTTGTTTTCTGTGTAACAGTCCAGATCTGTTGCTTCCTTCTCTGAGTCTGTTCTATTTGTCCCTTTCCACTCAGTAAGAAGGGGTCTGAGGGCCAGGAAGAGTTACTAAGAGATTGGCCCAAAATTCAAAGCAGCCCTTCCCTCTCACATTCTATTGGCCAGAATCCAGTCACATGACCCATGAAGCTGCAAAGGAAGCTGGGGAATGTAGGCTGTAGTGGGGCAGCTGTGGGCTGTGCTAGAACCTTGTAGTATTAATACTAAAAGAAAATATGAAAGGAGGGATGTGAGGGGACAACTAGTAGACTCTCCCACAGTTTGATATTTTAAAATGCAATTAATCAAGTACTTAGGTATTTTAAATGGTATAAACAATAAATTCATTCATTAGCTCATAACATTTCAAGAGGCAGGAGTCCCAGGTGTCCTTCAGGAACTTTAAGATACCAAGGACTCAATATCCTTTTATCTTTTTGTCCCAACATGTTTGAATCCTTACTCCTTTCTGATGGTCACAAGATGCCCACCAAATTCCACACATCACATGAAGATACAAAAACGTGCAAAGGAAGAGAGATGCTTCCACCTGCTCAGCTTTCTGTGTTGGGAGAAAATTAGGTCGAAGTCTCTCCTCTTCCCGTCAGGATGCCCCTTCAGGACACTGGCCTCAGATGGCCTTTGTGCAGAGGAAACTGACCAGTGAGGAGCTGGCAGGCTCATGTCAGCAGAGAGAGAGGTGCTGTGCAAACCAGGAGGGATGGAGCAGGGCAGAGCTGCAGGAGAGGGAGCCGCAGTGCCAGGCATTCTATGTGACCCAGCCACCCACGTCCTTTTTTTGAGTTCCAACTTTCCCAGTGTTCAGAATAGGAAGGCCTGGGCATGGGGCGAGTGGTGGCATGCACCTGTAATCCCAGGATGCTGGGAAGCTGAGGCAGGAGGGTCACAAGTTGAACTGAGCAATTTTGTAAGACCCCTTCTCAGTCTGAGGATCCTATGATTAGTGATTAATCCTCAGTCACACACACACACACACACACACACACACACACACACACACACTTAGAATGGGGAGTTGGCTCTCGCCAGTTTCTATTAGAATGAAACCTGAACCTGCCTGGGTCACCATGAACCTGCCTGGGGGAGGGAAGATGCTTTTCACCTGCTCATTTTCCTCCCTGCCCATCCCCCACAGTCACTGGGGCTTGGTTTAAATACCACAGAGAGGCCCTCTGGTACAAGGGTTGCTATGACACCCATGTCCTTGGTCCTAGGCTTATTCATGCACACAGCAGGACCCTTTTCAAACATTAGGCCTTTTATGTTGGCATAATGTGATTTCCAGCATCTTGCATCAGGCCAGAGTGGGCAAAGTCATCCAGAACCAGTCTTATTTATAATGCCCAGTTTCTCAAGTTTGTGCTTTCTGATTATCATAATTTTTGTGTCTACACAGCCATCTCTATGGTTACCAGACATCTGAACCTCTGCTTTAGAAATCTACTTTGCAAACATATCCACAAGGGTCAGGCTAGCTACGGTTGGACTGCTCTGCCTTCTTTCAACTCAGCTCAAACCTTTCAATAGCTCCCCACTGTGCTTAGGATAAAGACTCAATCTCAATTCATCCCATAAGGCCCTGCAAGCTCTTCCAGACCCTTCTCCCAACAAAATCCCTTGCTCTCTGCTCTTCTGCCATCTCTCAATTCTTCCTTTGCGCCCTTCGCCACAGGGCCTTTGAACCCCCTATTTTCTCTGCCAGAAGCACTCTTCTCTCCCTTCATTGCTTACATCCACACAGGCATCCTTCCATTCTCTGCTCAAGTGGCACTTCCCTGGGAAAGCCCTTCCTGACCTCTCAGAAAGAACTTTGTAAGCTGCAGTGTCCCTGGAAACCTTTCCCCCTTTGTCCACAGATTCCCTTCTCATGGCTTGAATGCCTGGTTTGTATCTGTCTTGCCCACTAGCTGTCAGCCTGGCAGTGAGCTTGTTTCCCCACACCGCGGCAGCACCTGCGTGGGAAGCCAGCCGTGCTTAAAATAACAGAAAATGAAGCTATATTTCAACATCGCCTTTTTTATTTGATATTTGGGCAGCTAAAGGGTGAAGGAAAGACACAGACAGCTGTTTGCTAGGATATCTCAAGGTGATTAGAGGCAGGTGAAAAGCCAAGAGGCTCTGGTATAAAATGAAATGATTCAGAGCTGGGAGACTGGCAGGGCTGTAAAATGAGCTTTCCAAAGGCTGCAAGAAAGCAAGAGAACACTGATAAATTGAGCATTAAGGGCAGTGTGGTGGTGACACTCTTGACTGGGAGCCTGCTGTAGGAGGGGCAGATTTAAGTGTAAGAGGCTGTAACATGAGACTTTGGGGGATCCAAACTACAACGGTGCTTTATTTCATTTCACTGCAAGAAATGGCAAGGTACAGGGAGGCGAGGACAGAAAGGCAGCCAGTGAACGGTGGACTGGCAAGATGGCTCCAGCCTTGGCAACTGAAGCTCAGTCCTCCAGGAGGAAGGAGCCAGTACACAGAGCTCACGCCTCACATCCTGGGGCCTGGGTCTGGACAGGTCTCCTTCCTTCTGGGAGCTGTGGGCTGGGAGCTGTTCCCAGAGGGTGTTGTTTTCTCTGACCCTGACCTGCAGGGGCAGCTGGACAGGGCCGAAAGAAGGCCAAGTACAGAGGGCCATCACCCGTGCACATGGAAGCTGCCACGGCCAGGCCGAGCACAGCACTGACAGCGCTGCCTGGGGTGGGGTGAGGGTACATTTTACAGAAGGATCACAAGTTGGAGCTCAGCCTGGCCTTCAGACTTGTCTCAAAGTAAAATATTTTGAAAAGGGCTACAGATGTAGCTCAGTATGAAGGCCTGGCTATATTTCCTATCATCACCACCGCCACCCCAAGAAAAAATTCATGAAACTTTTCTTTAGCAGGGAAGACACAGTGAATACCCAAATAAGATGCACAGTACGTCGGGGATGATAGGTGTTTGCACGCCTGCTGCAGCTGAGTTTTAGGAAAGCAGATACATACATTTCCATTGACTTTCTTTTTTCTCAATTCAAACTGCAGCTCTGCTAGCAGTCCTGATGTCACCAGATAATACAGGATTTCAACAGGTAACACAGCCCGGCTGCTGATGGCAGCTGGCAGTTTAGACGGCCCTGCAGATGTGGTTTAATAGCTCTGAGTGTTACTGTTCTAAACAACCACTCTGCTCACAGTTCTCTGGATAAAGACTCCCGGGTAGATTTACAGGACTTTTGGAGCCCGCATCACCCAAGAAATTAATCAACACAAAGATTTATGATAACCAAAGCAAGCTTGTAGCAGGCAGCACACAGGGTCAGCAAACACAGGCAGCCCTCCTAGAGAAGTGGGTGCAGCTTCTGTAGCAGCCACAGGCCTGTTTCAATGAGGGACAAGGCTGTAACTGTCAGATACACAAATAAGGGCCCCAGGTCCCTCCCTTGCCCATCTAAGCCACTGCAGGATGCCTCCTTCCTTCTGGTTCCCAAGGCAACAGTCTTGGGAATAGGGGAGGGATGCCAAGTTTCTTGGCTGGCATCAGGAGGATGCTGGAGTGGAGGATGGCCATTTGATGGCCAGGGAGGACACTGAAGCGAGTTGTCCCATTCCATGGAGGAGAGGGACTTGAGGGGAAGCAAAGGAAGATGAGGGGCAGGGCATGACAGCCATGAGCCGAGTCGCATTCCCCCTCTGGGAAACGTGCAAAGGTCAGGCACTTCTTGTCTGCCTGAGTGTTAGCCACCTTGTCATCACTGGCACAAAATACCAGACACCCACATGTTAAAGGAAGAGAGGGTTGTTTCAGTTGGTTCCAACGCAGAAACAGTGTGGTGGAAGGGACCAGAAGAAGACAGCTTTCAACCCATGGCATCCATCCTTCTAGGTCACACCCCGTGAGTCACCTCCAACCAGACCTGGCCTCCTAAAGGCGCTTTCAGCTCTGACCTTATCACTGGGTGGAGGACAGTGCCCCGCCCCCATAATCCAGTCATCCTCCAGACAGGTGAGGCTTTGGGGAGCTGACAGGGACTAGGCAGAGCTTAGCCCCAAATAAGAGTCTCTCATAATGTTGACATCAAGGCATCAGGTGGGACAACTGGAAAGTGGGGAAAGGAGCTTGTCAGCACAGTTCAGTTCCTCACAGGTGATTGATCCAAGGGCCTCAGCTCCTCGGGGACCACTGCCTGGAGGCATCAGCCTCGTGATTCAGTAGACACCTGCCCTGCGGGCCCTGATCAGAGTAAATGCATTAGAGATCAGCGGACTAAAATCACCAGCCAGTATAACTTAATTATAAAATGACCGCCACCATTTTGGTCCTATTCGCTGTTAGGAGTGAGCCACGAGGTCACCCACTCTCCAGGGAAGGCAATGACCTGGGCCTGAATGGGGGTGTAGGGAAAGGCAGGGAAAAGATAGGCTTTATTGCAATTTAATGAGAAATCTTACGAAAAGCAGCCTCTACAGGTAGACTGCACAGTAACAGCACTTAGGAAGACAAGGGAGAGAAAACTAAACCAGGAGAGATGGCAGGGAACACAATTGCCATAAGAATTTATCAGAAAGGGGTTTTAAAAGCAGAGAGGAAGATGAGACATAAAAGACCGGGGAGGTCAGCCCCTAACCTGCCCCCGATAATATGCAAAGGGAATAAGGGGCAGCCACCAGGGGACTCTTACCTAACACCTCCTACACATATGCACATGTATGTACGCTCTCACTGTAACATCACTGTATTATTGCACCAGACACATACAAGTTCTCCTTACTTAATCATTAGCTCTAATTTACCTTTCTATAAGGCTGCTCCCCCACTTACCCATTACAAAGGGAAGTAATCAGGGGGCCAGAAAAATGTAGGTAGAGGAGCCCAAGGTTAGGATCAAAGACGGCCAGAGAGGTGACAACCTCAAGGCGCCCACAGAGGAGATAGGAGAAGCCACTGGTCCTAAATAAACAGGAGCTAAGGACAAATTCCCACAGGCATTCACTTCTGGAGTCCCCTACTCCCCCAGATGAGCTGTCTGCTTTTTTATCCATCCTTTTGATACAAGGATGATATAAGAGAAATGTAACTCCCAACCTATGATGTCAGATTCGTCGAGTTCATGTCCCCAAAACTGAAGAATGAATTCTAAGGAACAACAGAGGTCAAAAGTAGGAAATTTTAATGAGACAGATAGCTCATAAGACACAGCAGGGGGCCCAAGTGGGTTGCCAACGAGCCCACTTTTCAAAGGAAGTTTCAGCCATGCTCAGGAGACCCAATGGGAGGCGCCCTGGACCTTGAGGAACATTTTAAATCCATAAAGCCAATGCCCTCAGTGTGTCCGCCATTTTCCTCTCCCCAGCATGGGCTCCCTCAGTCTGGGCCACACCGTTCCCTGATTAAACTTTGCTGCAGTTCCTTTATCATTCATTGCATGTCACGCCCAATTCTTTGTTCATTGTACACAAGAACCAGGAACCTGTCTGGAACCCACTGCCTGTGGTAACCCTTTGAACAAACAGAGCATGTCAGCAGGATGTCCTGTTCTCCATGAAGTTTCAGTCACAGAGACCAAAGAGCATGGCCTTTCCCATCATATCACATCTACAAGTACGTCACCAGAATGTGACATGCATTCAGCCTCACTAAACCGGGTCTCCTGGTAGCAATTTAAGATGTTCACAGATGGAGAAGGAACCCCCTGAGCCCCTGAGCAAGTTGTACCCTTGTGCAAGAAAGCCTCAGCTTTCCTGCCTGTAGAATGAAAACAGATTGCAATCATCCCTTCCTCACAGGCTGCTGTGAGGGTTACCAGTGCGCTAATACACTGGAAATGCCAACTCAAAGAAATACAGGTACCTGTCGTACAATGGGGGATGGGTCACTCCCCTCCACCTGCCTAAGTCTGGACAACACCCAGAGCCAACCCCCTAACCTCCATCCTAAGGCCTACTACCTGGAGGCAAAGACCCCTAGAAATTCCAAAATACCAAACCAGGACGCATGCCTGCCGACAGGACCTACACTAAACACCCTTCCCTTGGAGCCTGCTTACTAAAGGTTCATACATATGGACCCCATCTCATACCTCCAACGACAACAGAGTGAATTATGGGAAATGATAGGCACAGCCGATAGGCTCAGCATCCTATCAATCACTGTCTCTCATGCTCTAAAAGACTCAACGGGCGGTGCCCAAGGCCCAGCCCAACACATCCACTTTCGTGCCTTTTTCCTTCCCACCAGTGCAACCCACTCACCCAAACCTTTAAATTTCTCTCGACCTTTAAATTTCATTCCAGTTAGCTTCTATTTCCTTGCCGTCAGGTGCCACATTCCATGCTTTGTTCCTCAAACACAAGAACCTGAGAATCTGTCCCATGACAACAAAAGCATCTAATTCTATCATTTCAGATCTTGCCCCATGTATTGCTCCATTAACCATTTACTCTAAAACTCTGCAGCTTAATGAAACCACTTAACTACACTCATGGAATCTGTGGGAGAGGACCCGTGACAGGCTGACGGGAGTGTCACTGTTCCAGTGTCCTGGGCCAGAGCTAGAGGTTTGTCATCTGGAAGCAGGGGGCTGTCAGAGGGCTTGTTCTGGAGCTGGGACTAGGAGACTGGGACTAGGCCCACCCATAGCAACTCGGGTAGTGTGGGCTTCCTCACAGCATGGCGGGTGGCTGGCCTTTTGCACAGAAGCTCAGGATGCCTGTGTACCAGGAACCCAGGCTCCGAGTCACACAGTGCTCTTATGTGCCCCCTACTGGTTGAAACCCACCTAGTTTTTTTTTTCTTTTCTTTTCTTTACCTTTCTTTTCTTTTCTCCACCTAGATTTTTAAGAGAACAACAACAAATTTTGTAGCCACAGGGTCAGAATGTTCCCCTTCCTTGACTTTGTGCTCTTTTTGGCCTACCCAAATTCCTAAACTCCCCTAATATTGTTTATCTAAAATGTCTCTAGGCCAGACACCCCATGAGCAAACCCAAACTGGCTAGATCTACAATGACTGTTAGAGTGGCTGCCACACAACCTCTAACTTCATCCTAACCCCATCTGCATGCTAATGACAGCCCCACCCCAGGGCCACGACATTGAGAAGTGCCATGATGATGCCTTGGAACGAACCGTAAGAGGAGCAAAAAGAGATGGCATCTACATTTCTGGAAAATCTCTGTGCATTTCTAGAAGAGACATGATTTCCCCTTCTTCTCCAGAGTATCCTTCCTCCTCATTTCTTTTAGCTTATATCTGTAAACTCCCAACCAACATGGGGTTAAGGAGATGATTTGTGAGTTTAGCTACCGCTTTACTATTCTTGGCCAAGAATAAAAGTCTCCTTCGCTACACAGTCAGTGCCCACCGTGGGGGTAGAAATTGCTAACAAACTATTATTCTCAGAATGGTACAAAAACCCCGGCTCCAAGGGCCCTCTCTGCCAAGGTACCTGCTTGTGACCGTGGCACACAGTTCCTGCTGGACGAACGCACACGTATCTCCCCGTAAAGCTGGGTCTTGGGAGCATAGCTCCCTGCACACGGGTGAGACCCTGCACTCAGACTAGAGAAGTCTGCACCTCAGGGAATCCGAGCGTGCTGGCTGAGTGAGAATTAGCGGTGGTGTCCCCCGCCCACCTGGCCTTTCCTCTAGAAAAGGCTCCTATCTAGCTGCCTACCTGTTTCCACACGGATGCCCAGCATCACGTCACAGGCTCCAGTGTCACAGAACAGCCCTTCCCAGCCCTGAGCTGTGCCTCTTGCAGTGCACAAGTCCTCTCTGCTCCTTCTCCAACCTGCCCACCCTTGGGCAGCCCCACTATTACAGAGCCAAACTCACCCATCTTTCGTCTTCCAGCAGGCTCCCGAGTGGCTCCCTGCCCCTCCTCTTGCTCCTGTAGCCCCTGTAGAGCTCCCCAGTGATTTATGAGTTGAGATAAAACCCACGATCCTGACCCTTCCGAGGCCTTAGAGGACTAGGTCTTAGGCTGTCCCTCCAGAATTCTCCCCTTCCACTCTGTCCACAGCCAGGCTCCAACCCCTCTGGCTTCATTTCTGGTGTTCTGTGTATCCCACCAGCTCATTCTCACCCAGGGCTTCTCCCCTTTCTGCTCCTTCCGCCTGGACCACGAGGCCTCACTCAGCTCAGCTGCCCCCTCCTCAAGCGTCCCCATCACCCATTAGTGGGATGGTTCCTCCGTTCTTGTGCTCTTGATGAAAGGATTCAAGACACAGAAAGCCACTGTGAAAGTAGAGACACAATTTATTACAAAGTGCAAATAATGTGAGGCAACCGTTTAAGAGAAAGGGAGAGCAGATCAAGGTGGCCCTGCACAGAGTGGCGTGGGTCTCCTTTTATGTAAGGACAGTAGCTCTCAGGACTAGGGCACCACGGTAAGGTGATCGTGCATGTTCACATTTTGTCTTCAAAGTTAACTCCAGAACCTCTGTCTCTACTGCTGTGAAAGCTCTTGCTCTTCCCAGGTGATTAGAGTCCTGAAGTGCTCAGTTACACTCCGAGTTAAGTTTTAATTAAATGGGTGTACTGTGGGGAAATCTTGACATGTCACTTTGGGTATCGTCTTCTGTTATCAGCGTGCCACTGGCCTGGGCAGCCAGGGGTGCTTAGTATGCAGCGGCCTGGTTTTAAGAAAACACTGGCCCTGAATTGTGTGGCTTAAGATTTCTCTATGTTGTGGCCAAATATTTTTGCCCTGAGAGCTAACAGATGATTATAAATGTATTATACACCATTTTATTTAACTATAATTGGCAAAGCATGTTTATTTGTGGTGCCTTCTGTCCCTCAGGGCCGCTAATGTTTAACTACCTGCCTAGCATGCCCAGCCCACCCCCCTGCTTTACCTCTCTGCTCAGTAGCTGATATTTTTGTGGCTCCTCTTTTTTTTCCTGGCACTGGAGTACACGCTCCTTAAGAACAAAAACTTACCAACCCACGCAGGCCCTGGGGAGCACCCGCCCAGGTATGTGTGTCCAAACCTTTGTGTGGGATGAATGGGTGGTAAGAATCTGAGTGAGGGAGCGGCTGTGCGTGTGTGTGTGTGTGTGTGTGTGTGTGTACACACAAGCGCGGGAGGTCAGGCAAGTGGGGACCCCTGTGATCGGGGCTCCCCTGCTGCGCCCAAGCCAGGGGCCACGCGCGCTCTTACTCCACCGAGAACTTCGGGCAGGACCGGGAGGACAGCGCGCGACCCTCCCGCCCCGGCTGCCCAGGGTCCCGCCTCCCGGCCGACGTGGCGCTGCAGGCGGGGAGGGGCGCAGCGGGGCGGGCCGGAAAGTTTGTCCGGAGCTGCGGCGACCTCGGAGGGGACTCGGCCGGAGGGGATGCGCGCGCCGCCCCCCGCGCCCAGCACGCACGCCCGCCCGCGGAGCCCGGCTCGCCATGGGTAAGTCCCACGCGGCCGCCCGGACCCCGGCCACCCCGGGCTGTGCCCCGGGCCTCTGGTCCCCACCGCCGGCTCCGCGCCTCCCGCCGGACAGCGAGGCCTGGCGGCGACGGGTCCGGGGCGCGGGCGCCTCCTTCCACCGTCCTGCCCGGGAAGGGAAAGTGGCTGACGGTGAGCGCCTCCGGGGCACCCCCATGGCCCAGCGCCCCGTTTCGGCAGACGAGGAAGTGGCGATTCCCAAAGGGGAGCTCCTTCATCAGCTCGCTCCTGCACTGTGCCGGGCTGCAGTAGGCAAAGAACACACACACACACACACACACACACACACACACACACACACACACACGCTCGCCCTGGTCGCCAGGGGCCAGGGATTGTGCAGCCTGGTGCAAAGCAGCCCTCTGGACTCAGAGAGTTCCAAGGGCCAGTCAGCCTCCGTGCCCCCACCCGCCCCCGCCTGTCTGTAGTGAGCATCTCCCTTGTGCTACATATAGAGGTTGAGGATTCCCAGTGAGCAAGATGGATGTCTCATCTTTGAGGAGCTGGATAAACAAGTGCGTGACTAAGATGCAGGGGAACACAGAAAACGAGGCCCCAGTAGGTGGGTTTGTTAGGCAGGCCGGCAGGGTGGGCTTCCTGGAACTGAACCTTTCCTCAGAAGCAGGCCTTACTGAGTTCTCGGAGAAGAGTTTCCCAACCGCAGAACCACAAGTGCAAAGGCCCTGAGGCAAGAATGAGCTGGTTTGATCCCCAGGCCAGTGATGCCAGAGCCCAGTGGAGCAGGGGCCAGATCCTGCAGGCCCTTGTAGGGTGAGAAACTTGGATCTTATCCCAGATGATGCCCCTGGAAGGTTTTCAACTGGGGTGCAGGTGGGAGGATGTGACCTGAATTATCTCTTGCAACCTCATTCTGTTGTTCCATGCAGAATCATAGGTAACATGGGCTGTAGGGCTAGGCAGGCATATGAGGTAGGTATTATTATCCCATTTGTAGGTAGAGGAAGCTCAGAGAGGTTAAGTGAGTTACCCAAGGTCACACCGCTGTGGAGAAGAGAAGCTGGTGGAGCTCCAACACTAGCTTCAGGCTGAGTCTCTAGCCACTGCACTTCTGACACACAGCAATGGCACAGCCGCTGAACAACTCCAGCTGTGACTCCGCAGTCTGTCTCCTAACATCATCGCACAGCACTTCCAAGCCGGAGGGAGACTGAGTCCCAGAGAGTCAAGCTCTTCCCCAGAATGTTGTTTGGCTCTAGCTCTTTTATTGCCCCTCTCTTTCCCCGCCCCCCGAGTTAATTCAACAGCTACTGTCTATCTAGTGGTGGTGAACCTATGGCACACGTGCCGTAGTGGGCTGTGTGTATTACTGAAAGCTCTAAAAGGTTCGCTATCACCAAAGCATGCACTATGGGTAAAGCAGGGCTGGATGGCGGAGGCGTGCCTGAGTGCCTGCGTGCCTGCGTGCCTGCGTGCCTACGTGCCTGCGTGCCTGCGTGCCTGCGTGCCTGCGTGCCTGCGTACCTATGTGCCTGTGTTTGTGCAGGGACCAAACTGTCCATAGCATCTGCCGTGCCCAGAGTACCCAGACTACACTCTCCGTGGCAGGCCAGGGAGTGGGCTCATCAGCTCCAGCATGGACTGGGCTCCACCCCCACTGCTCCCACTTCATGCGGTCCCCGTAAAAACACCCTTATCCCAGGGGGCCTTTGAGACAGAAGTGAGACAATGAACTTCAAGGGCTCAGCCCACAGCCTCCACTGAATAAGTAGCCAGTTAATGTGAGATTTTATTTTTGATCACATCCGACTTTGGAACTCTGGAGTTCATGAGTTCAAATGCCTACTGTCTCTTACACTCTGTGCCACATTGAGCAAATGTCTTTACATCTCTGGGCCTTGATGTGTTGTTTGTAGAAAAGGGCCTGTGTCATAGGGCTGACACCCAGGAAGGGCAGCTCCCAACATAGAACCAGGCATGGATGCTCAGGTATGGATGTGCATACCTAGAGCTCCCACAGGAGGTGGAGGTCAGCTGAAGCAAAGCGGGAGAATGGACATTTGGGGACCCGAGGCAAGCAGGAGGGCCAACAGGTGCAGAGGCCGAGCAGCCGCGTACAGCACGTGGCGGGAACAGAGGCGTCTCAGGGAAAGGAGTGCTGGTGGGGATGGGCCCAGGCCAAGGCAGCGGGAGGAGCAGCCGAGGACTTCAGCTAGCCAGTAAAGAGCTAAGGAGCCTGGACCTATTGCTTAGGGGTTGGGAGGTGTGGAGAGGCTGAGGAGGGGAGTGTCCTTCCCCAGTCTTTCTGATGGCCCCGACATCTTTGGGGCTGGGACAGTGTGACTTCCCCATACTTTGTTACTTGGTGTCGGAACGCTCAGAGGACCCAAGGAGATTTTCTCAGGTGCAGTCTCCAGGTTAAAGAGCACACATATGAGAGACATCAGTAACAGCGGCAGGCGGCATGGAGCGGAGCAGAGTGCAAGACTCAAGAGCCGCCTGCGGCTTCATTGCACAGTCCTTATCCAGGCTGTCATCACACATTTACCTTCTTGTGTAGTGCCATACCGCGCACACGCAGGGCTGCCTGTGCTGAGTCAGGGTTACATGACTGTGTCCTGCTGTGCGCCTGCACTAGACAAGTGGGGTCACATTCTCAGGTGTCCTTAGGTGTCCCTGAGCTTTGACACAGTCTGAGTGGTTCCCCACACCTGAGGTTTTCATGATAGCCTTTTCCCCTCTGCCTCTGAGCTTCAGCCCTGCTGTGTGCCGTCTCCCCTGTTTAGCACTTGGTGCTGGGAGGTCCCTGAAGCTCATCTCTTTAGTGTATGGGTTTTGGTCTTGATCTTGCTCCCTGGCTGTAAGAATACGCCAAACCTTAGTTTTTCCATCTGCAAAGTAGGCTGAGTGGTTTTTCATTTCATTTTGTTTTGTTTTTTTGTACTGGGAATCGAACTTACGATCTTGTGCTTGCCAGGCAGGCGCTGTGCAGAAGTAGGCTGTAACAGCACCCCCAGGGGTTGTTATGAGGATGGATCCAGAAGTGAGATCTGGAATTATTCCTATTTTACATCCCTCCGCTGTCCTCTCAGCCACCGTGACCCCCAGTCTGTACTGATATGTTTCCCAGCAGAGCCCCCGGGCGGTCAGCTTGGCCTTGGCCTTTGGCTGGACTCCCTTCCACCCCTGTGGGAACCCAGAGATGGCAAACAGTCCTGTGCTTTCGCTTTCATTGTCTCACACAGCCTACAAGGATCATCCCCTGTGGGAATGAACCCCAGGGCCCCAGGGGACAAGGCAAGGGTGGCAAGGGTAGATGGTAGGACATGGGCAGACACTTGTCCAGGATGTGCCTGATGAGGTTGCTCAGGGAATGGGACAGAGAGCAGAAAGAGGGGATGATTCTCCCCCAGCAGGAAGCCTGCCTGTGAGCAGGGAAGGGCAGGAGGCGGGATCAGAGTGAGCGCCACCCTGCATGGCCTGGAGTGGAGCAGGCAGGAGCGTCACCCTCCTCGGGCTGCCCTCTTTGGGTCGAGGCTCGCTGCTCACTACCTGGAGTCAGGACTTGCTTTATCTGGACATCAAGATATTCACTCCTGAGTATCAGCAGCTTCTTGGAGTCATGGTTTGATAAGTAAATTAAATGAAATAAAACACCTAGTTCTTCGATCACATTAACCAGCTTTCAAGTATCCTCATGCAAGCAGTCATATCCAACTGCCCAGATACAGAAGTTTCTAGGCCTGAAGAAAATTATACTGGCTAAGAAGAGAGCTAGGGATATAGCTCAGCAGCACAGTGCCTGCCTGGCAAGCGTGAGGTCATGAGTTCAATTCCTTGTATATCAAAAAAGGAAACAATGTAAACATTGTAATCAGGGTGTGGAGCCACAACAAAAATTGACTCACCAAAAACAAGCATGGGGAGAAAAATATCTTGATAGTGCGCAGTGCAATCAACAGAAGGCACAAAAGTAAGTGGGAGGAGCAGATTCAAGCTTAGCAGTAATCGTCATAAATGAGAAGTCCATGTTTAAAGGAGAAATCCTGGAGTCTGAACTTGGAAGCATCTAGATCTGTGCTGCTTGTTGTAGGACAGGGTGTTGAGATTGAACCCAGGGCCTTTGCACCGAGCTACATCCGCAGCCCTTGTTCCAAAGTACTTTTTGTTTTGTTTTTTTTTGAGACAGGGTCTCACTCAGTCACTAAATTGTCCAGGTGGGCCCGGAACTTGCTAACCCCCTACCTTTGCATTTGGTGTTGTATCATCTGGTCTGTTTCTCCGCAAGATTTGCCATGGCTTTCCCCCCTCTGTATTGAGATGCCTCCTCTGCAGAGGGCCCCTAGCTGACAACCCTATTCAAAACCATACTCCCGTGTCCCTGGCAATCCCTTTTGCTCCTTTATTGTTTCATGACACCTACCACCACCTAAAATTATGTCATATATTTATCATCTGCACATGCCTGGCAGAGTGTCAGGTCCTTGACAACACCCTGCACTGTGGGCCTCTAGAATGCAGCCTGGCATGTGGCAGGTGCCAGGTAAGTAAGTGTGGATGGATGGATGGATGGATGGATGGACAGATGGGTGTGTGGGTATTTGGGTGTACATGAAGGATGGAAAGCAAAGATAGGTGGATAAATTGATGGCTTTGTGGATAGATGGACTCACACATTAACGGGTGATGAACCAATTAAAGGGTGGTAGAATGGGTGGATGGATGAATATGTGGCTGGATACGTGGTTGGATGGACCAACTGATAGATAAGGGGGGATGTAAAAATGGACAGATAAAGGAAGGAAGGAAGCAAACAAGCAATCATGGAAGGGTAAAGGAATGAATCGCTGCACAGTAGATGCTTGGATGGCGGACGTGACAGATGGAGGGAACGCTGGATGCATACTTAGCAAGAAACCGTCTGACTCTGTGCTGCCTTCTCACTCTCCAGGCTGTCCTCCGCCTGTCCTGCCTCTGTGTGCCTCTGTGTCTCTGCTGGGTGGCCTGACCTTTGGCTATGAACTAGCAATCGTATCCGGTGCCCTTTTGCCACTGCAGCTTGACTTTGGGCTGAGCTGCTCGCAGCAGGAACTCCTGGTGGGCAGCCTGCTCCTGGGGGGGCTCCTCGCCTCTCTGGGGGGCGGCTTCCTCATTGACCACTACGGCAGGAAGCGAGCCATCCTGGGAAGCAACGTGGTGCTGCTGGCCGGCAGCCTGAGCCTGGGCCTGGCTGGCTCCCTGCTCTGGCTGGTCCTGGGCCGCCTGGCAGTTGGCCTCGCCGTCTCCCTCTCCTCCATGGCTTGCTGTATCTACGTGTCAGAGCTGGTGGGACCTCGGCAGCGGGGAGTGCTGGTGTCTCTCTACGAGGCAGGCATCACGGTGGGCATCCTGCTCTCCTATGCCTTCAACTACGCCCTGGCCAGTGCCCCCTCGGGCTGGAGGCACATGTTCGGCTGGGCTGCCGCACCTGCTCTCTTGCAATCTCTGGGCCTCCACTTCCTCCCAGCTGGTGCAGAGGAGACTGCAGTGTATAAAGACCTCATCCCGCTCCAGGGAGGGGAAACCACCAAGCACGGACTGGGGAGACCACGCTACACATTTTTGGACCTCTTCAAGGCCCGGGATAACATGCGAGGCCGGACCGCCGTGGGGCTGGGATTGGTGCTTTTCCAGCAGCTAACAGGGCAGCCCAATGTGCTGTGCTACGCCTCCACCATCTTCCATTCAGTCGGCTTTCGTGGAGGGTCCTCCGCTATGCTGGCCTCCGTGGGGCTCGGCGTGGTAAAGGTGGCATCTACTGTGACTGCCATGGGGCTGGTGGACCGTGCTGGCCGCAGAGTCCTGCTGCTAGCTGGCTGCACCCTCATGGCCCTGACAGTCAGTGGCATCGGCCTTGTCAGCTTTGTGGTGCCCATGGACACCGGCCCCAGCTGCCTGGCTATGCCCAATGCCACCCAAAAGACAGGCTTCCCTGGAGGCTCTGGTCTGCCAAAAGAACCATCTCCTATGCCCAGAACCAGGGGGGACCAGTGGGAGCCGGTCTTGTCAACTGCTGGGAAAACCAAGTTGCCTCCTGGAGCCAGAGCTGCCACAGCTACTCCCCTGCCAGCCCTGAGCGTCACCTCCCCGGTGTCCCCCGATTCCACCCCAGAGCACACACTGCTGCGCTGGACAGCGCTAATCTGTCTGATGGCCTTTGTGAGTGCCTTCTCCTTTGGCTTTGGACCAGGTAAGTAGAATTTTTTGCAAGTAAATCTAGATCCTCCTTCCACCCCTGTTACTGGGCAGTTCAAGGCCGGAGGATCAGTCTAGAGGAGCACTAGAAGCAGCTGTCCTAAAGCTTCAGGACTCTTCCCAGGGTGGGGGCCTAACTTCCTGTTAATACATATATATTTTTTAATAATATAAAAGTATATATATCCTGCAAACCATTTAAGCTTCAGGCCCCATACAACCTGGATTTGTTCCTGGATAATTCAACTAGAAGGGCTGAATTGAAAGAAATTTAACATAAAGAGTAAAATCAGCCAACATCCCAGTTTTCCCATGACTGGTCTCATCTCAGCTCTGGAAGTCTGTGTCCCAGGAGACCCCCAAATCTTGAGCAAACACAGGCCATGGTCACCCAAGAGGAACTCTTGCACCACAAAGGGGAATGAAGCTGGGGAGACGTCAGTGTCAGGAGCCTGCTGTTTTCATGGACTCCCACAGCTGGGAGGCCAGCATGAGGCCACTAGTGCCAGGCCCCAGCCCAGAGCCCCTCTGCCCCTCTGTCCTAGTGACCTGGCTGGTCCTCAGTGAGATCTACCCCGGGGAAGTCCGCGGCAGAGCCTTCGCCTTCTGCAACAGCTTCAACTGGGCCACCAACCTCTTCATCAGCCTCTCCTTCCTCGATCTCATTGGTGAGTCTTCTGACCTCATCCCTAGTTCTACCCAAGTCCAGAAACGGTTTCTCCTGGGTAGAGCCAGGATTCTGGTATCAGGTAAGTCATAAGTAATAGAAAACCTAGTGTAGCCAGCTCATGTTGGGAAATAGGGGAATATTCTGTCTTCAATCTCTGACAAGAGGAGGGTGGGAGGTTTCAGGCAGAGCTGATTCTGGGCTCCATTGCAGCTGTCAGCCATCTTTCACTCCTTTCACCCCTGCAGGTCACTTCACACCCAAGCAGATCAGTCCCACAGGACAAGAATGGCTGCCCGCAGGCCTCTCAGTTTAGCAGCCAGGGAAAGAGAGCTCCTTTCTCACTGGCTCCAAGTGGGACAAGCCCTCATTGGCTCAGCAAGATCACATGATCATCCCTGAGCCAATCACAGTGGCTGCTCTGATGCCTAAGCCGCCTCCCCTGCGGGTCCCAAGACATAATACAGTGCTTAAGACTCAAGAGTTCCCTTCTCAGGGACACGGTGGACTCATGGAGATGTAGGGGACGCTGTGGGAGGAAGCTGTCCACCAAAACTGTCTCTGGCATAGTCTTAGGGCCTCTAGACTTCTCCTTGCTGCCCCGGACTTCAGGCATATTTATAAGTGGGGAATGAATGGATGAGAAGGGGAGAGGAGAGGAGCAGAGGGACAGGAGATGGGAGGGAAGCTCATTATCATCCCATTTCACAGGTGGAAAATATCTTTCCAAGTCCAGAAACCTGGCCCTCCTGACTCCCAGCCAGACCTCTGGACAGGCTGCTTGGAGGAGGTGTGGCCAGAGCTGTCCAGGCTGCTAGTGGACAGAACTGCCCCCAAACATAACTCCTGCTTCTGCCACAGCTAAACCCCTGCTTCTGTGGTCTCCTCTCTCCATCTGGTGGCCGCTGACTTCTGAGGACTCGAGGTCATCCCCAGCATGGTCACTGGCACTGAAAGCCCCTCGTGTGGCTCCAGGAGGGGGAGGTGCGGGGCTGCCAGAGCCCCGGCCCGGGACTGACCTCAGCCTCTGTCTTCTCCCCCACCACTCAGACACGGGCCAGAGTGGCTGAAGCTCGGTTTCCTAAGTGACCACTTTGCCAAGTGACCGCTTGCTGGGGCTCCTGAGTGTTATTTTTGAAGCTGGGCTTTGCCAAAGCTGTGCCCCCACTGAGCTGCTTCCTGCCACCCCGAATGTCACGGCCTTAGTTCAGGTGTCCACATTTTGAACACGAGTGATCTTTTCCCTACATCCAGGTTCCCCCTGTTTGTGTTGGTGGGTTTGTGCCCCGGTTCTTTCCCTACCTCTGGGACGGTTGGTCTGATTTGTGACTTCGGGTACTTACTGACAGCTCCTTGGCCATGCTGTGAATCTGTCATCTGGAGCCTTTGAGTAAACTGACTTTCTGACCTGCCAGAAGACCCAGGCTGCAGGCGCTCACGCCTGCCCTCCTGTCCCCAGGTGCCATCGGCTTGTCCTGGATCTTCCTGCTTTACGGGCTGACCGCTGTCCTCGGCCTTGGCTTCATCTACTTCTTCGTTCCTGAAACAAAAGGCCAGTCACTGGCGGAGATAGACCAGCAGTTCCAGAGCAGTCGGTAGGAGGCGGACATGGACGGGTGGGTGTGGGGAAAGCGCTGCCCAGACCTGGGCCAGGGTGTTGGCCTCAGCCCTCATCCTCTCTCGGCTGGACATCTGTTCCCTTTCCCCTCATTTCTTCCTGCCCTGAGTTTTGTCCCCCCAGGGTCTGACAGTTGCTTCCCATTGATTATTTTATGTCTTCCTGCAGCAGCTATTCCTTTGGCTCTAAGGCCCAGCTCATGGAGATTTTAAAATCTCTCAGATTGCAGAGTCAGAGGTCAGAGTACAGGAATCTTTTTTTTGGGCTGGGGGAAGGTCTTTTTGAGACAGGGTCTTACTATGCAGTTCAGGTTGGCTTTGAGCTCACTTTGCAGACTAGACTGATCTTTAACTCAAAAAGATCCTCTTGTCTCAGCCTCCTGAGTGCTGGGATTATAGGCGTGCACCACCTCGCCTGGCAAGAGCTGGGGAATTTTAAAACCATAGGATTTGAGATTCATGGAGCCCCAGAGAAACAAAACTTTATAACTGTGGCCTTTAAAACTTCCATAGAAGCCTGACATGTGGTGCAGTCCTGTAACCTTAGATACTTAGAAAGCTCAGGCAGGAGGATCAGATGTCCAAGGCCAACCTAGGCATGTTAGGGACACCTTGTCTCAAAGCAAAACAAAATGAAACAAAGAAACAAGCAAAAATTATGCACAAAACAATTGTGGATTTAATCCATTTATTCTTTGGCTATTTATTAAGTCCTTACTACAGGCCAGTCATTGTTTGGAGTCTTAGGAAATGTGGCAGAGATTAATAACAAGTTTCTTACAGCAGGGCATGACGGCACATGCCTATAATCCCAGCACTTGGAAGGCTGACGCAGGAGAATTGTTGTGTGCTTGAGGCTGGCCTAGCTACATATTGAGTTTAAGGCCGGCGTGAACTCCATAGAGAGACCCTGCCTCAAAAAACAAGGAAACAAAAATAGAAAGAATAAGGGCTGGGGGTTTAGCTCAGTGGCATAAGTGCCTACCTTGCAAGCAGGCAGTCAAGAGTTCGATCCCCGGTACCGATAAAAAGGAAAAAGACAAAACAAAACAAAACAAAAAAACAAAAGAATAACAAGTTCCTCGTCTTTATGGGACAGAGATTAGGCAAGCCAATAAGTGCATAAACATTTAAGGGTGATATGTAATTAGAAGAAAATGAAACTGAGGGCAGAGGAGACAAGAGTTGTGGCTATATTAGAGTAGGTGGCCAGAGAGACAGGACTCTTTCTGAGGAGGTAAATTTCAGTTAGCGACAAGGAGGAAGCGGCCATGTGAAGGGGAGATGAGGGTGGTTCCAGGTAGAGAGAATGGCAAGTGCAAAGGCCCTGTGGTGGGAGTGTATCTGACATAAGGAACAAGGAACATTGTGGTTGGAACAGAGGGAGGGAGGGAGGACCTGTAGGAAACCAGATCAGACAGATAGGTAGGAAGGAGCTAGTGAGTAAATTCTTTAGGTCAGAGCAGAAATTCAGAATCATAACATTGCAGGGCCTTATACCATTGAATAAGAGCAAACTGGGACCTTTGAAGGGACCTCAGCGTGCTACAGTCTTAAGCACCTCAGCAGGTATTCGGTCCCTTTGTATAATGATTCCCCTTTGCGCTACGGGAGGCCCTGAGAGATTCTTAAATATCATCCTGATCGGGCTGGGGATTTAGCTCAGTGGCATAAGGGCCTGATCCCGGGTACTGATAAAAATGAGAAAGACTATATATATATATATATATATATATATATATATATATATATCATCCTGATCCTGAGTGGCCCCAGCCGCCCTGCACCTTCGCCCCCACCGGGCTCCTGAAGCCACGCAGGCCTGGTGCGGTGTAAAACCTCGAGCCTGGTCCACTCCAGCCTGTGTCTCTGCCAGCTGGACGCCCCAGGTTGTGGGGTGACACACGCCTGTAGCTGCATTAGTTAGGAAACAGCTTTTGTGACTGAGAGCGGCCCCACTGTAGGCGTCCAGGGCAGGGGTGACAGCTGTGCTCGCCGAGGCCACCCAGGCCCTAGAGGCCTTCTGTCTGGTTGCTCCGCCATCTCCTTAGTATTAGTAGTATTAGTATTGCCTTCTCCACGGGGTCCAGCATGTCCCACCACCACGTTCCCGCAGGAGGAAGGGGCAGAAAGGGGAGGGCACCATTATCGAGGGCAAGGCCAGCCAGGCCCCTTTGGACAAAACTTGACTGCGCCTCCCAGGATTCTGACACAGAAGTACTGGGCTGGGACACTTTTCAGCACCAGCTGTTCAGTGCTGTATCACACCACACCAGGGTCCTAGTCCAGGAGAAATTCTGATTGGCCCACCCTATAGCCCCCAACTCGGCCAGGATAGGCAGGGCTTCCTGATAGACAGCCCTGCAAGACCACACCTTGCAGAGGGGACAATTCTCAAGGCTGGGGGACCCATACTGGATGCAGCCAACACCCGCAGCGAGGGGTCCTCTTCTGTTCCTGTCCCAGGGACTCGGGGGTGCTTGTGGGAAGCAGAGACCTACAGCTCAGCCCACCCCCTGGAGCAATACAAGCTAAAAAAAATCCCCCAAATCCTTGTTGTGTGCCAGCTTCTCAAAAGTCCATTCACAAATATTTTTAAGCAGCAGTTAGGAGCTGGCCCTGGAGTAGGCTTTGGGGACAGGCAGTGATCAGGCACGACACCATGTCTGGTTTTAGAGAGAGATTACACTGAGACAGAGCAGGACAGAGAGAGAGAGAGAGAACAGAACATGTAAATACATGCGTCAGATGATTTTGAGCAGTGTTTACGCCATGAAGAAAACGAGTCTGTTTAGTTCACCAGAAAGAGACCGGTGGTGCCAGCAGGTGCCAGCTCTGTAGCTTGGGTGCTAGTGGCCTGTGGGTGCTCTCAAGGACACGCCACAAGCACATGGCATGGGGAGCCTGCTGCATTCACAGCTGGATTCCCCGCCCCACCTCGGGTGCACGATAAATGCAGCTCCCTTGAGCCAAGGAAAGGAGGGCCTCTGAGGGGTGAGAAAACCATTCGTTTCAAGGGCTGGACACGAATGTTCTGGGCAGATAGAAGAACACGAGCAAAGGCCCTGAGGTTGGGTTTTCTGAGAGAAGCCAGAGGTCAATATGGCCAGGCAGTGATGGGCACTTGGCAGAGTAGGACAGTGACACTGGAGAGGGCAGTGGTGAGGGGCTTGGGTCTCCTAAACTGTGATTGGATCTGGATTTTGTGTCTAGCAAATCGGCCCTGGTGTGATGGAAAGTGGGTGGGAGCTGCTGGGTGGTCCTGCTGAGGGGAGATGGTAGTGGGTGCAGAGGCAGGGGGCTGAAGGGACCTCATTCCTGTGAGACTGGGCAAGCTCCCTGCTACCCCCAGGAAAGGCGCCCAAGCCTGCCATCCTGATTCCTGTCACTCTCCCCTGACAGGTTCTCCCTAAACTTTGGCCACAGGCAGAGCTCGCCTGGCGTCCAGTACAGCCGCATCAAGGTCTCCGCGGCCTCCTGAGGTGCCCATCTGCCTGGAAGATGCTGACCATCGGTGTCTGCAGACCATCTGCAGTTCCCTGCTCGCTGGGCCCTGCAGCACAAGGTCCAGGAGGCCTTTGGGAGTGACCACGGTCCCAAAGGAGGGCTTTTCTTTGCTGGGGTCAGAGATAAAAGTCTGAGAAGCCCAAACTCATTTTGAGTGTGAGGCCCTGAGGATCTGTCTGATGCCTCAGTTTCCCCACTGGCTTTACGTATATCTGCAGTATTTTTAATGAGAACATTATGGAGTTCTCCTCACACCACGCACGGATTTCTCAAGCAATCTTTGGGGTACCAATCCTGGCAGGAAGTGTCTCTTAGAATCTCCCTTAAATGCCCCAAAGATACCATATTCTCTGCTGTCTGTTTCCATCTGGCAGGGGGTCTTTAGGCAGAAACCTGCCTTTGGGATCTTAGCTCTCAGAGCTCATCCCTCTAGTTCTTTTGCCAAAGATGTTTATCATTTACTTGAAACTTTGACTGCTCGGCCAGGCTTGAATTCTAGTCCCGGTTCTGCTTGTGTTTCCCCACATGTACAATGAGATTCTTGGGCTGGGCTGTCTGGAGGATTCGAGTTTTAGTTTGAAGGAAAGGAAAACAGGGTTTGGGGGCTGTGCACACTAAGATCTAAGAACTGTCACGTGCATGTGACAAATGCGAGGGTCCTCTTCCAGGACAGGGCAGGAGGCTCTGCTGGACGGAGGGTGTTTGAAGACTGCACACCTTGACGTCAGCAAGGCCTCAGTCTCCATTTCCTCGTTTGCAGAATGGGGACAGAATGGGGGCAGTAGGGCTCCTGGCGATGTGTTTAACCCCCATGTCCCTTGGCCTCTCTGTTTCTAGATACTTTCCTCTCCCAGGATGGGCTAGAGCTGGCTTGTGAGAGCTGATTACTAAATTAAACTGGTTGTTAAACACAACCATTATTGAAAATATATTATTTGAACTTATAATTAAGTGCATTACATAAAAGACAAAGGTAATTAATGCTCAGCACTCGCTGGCTCCTAATTATCTTAATCTGCTTTCCCGTTGTCTGTGTTTAGCAGGTCCCAGAACTGTGTCTGCGTCACACAGGTTAAGAACACTGATCAGGGCTTGATTCTTGTTTTGTTGACTTTCCAGAGTTACTAACAGTGGGATCAAATGTTAGTAATACAAATTAAACTAAAAAATGTGCCATGTTTTAGCTGATACAGTATAAGTAGGAAAAAAACCCTAAGGAATATTTTTCTACTATTTTAAACAGTTGTTCAGTTTAGCAGACACAAGTGCTTAGGTCATCAGAGGAGGAATTCTGAAATACTGGATATCCTAATGGCTTTTTTAAACTTTTAAGTTTCTTTGCGATGCTTGGGGTTGAGCCAAGCACCAGCGAGTGCTGAGCTACATCCCCAGCTCTTGTTTAATTTTCATTTTCAGTCAGGGTCTCGCCAAGCTACCCAGGCCAGCCTTGAACTTGAGATCCTCCTGTCTCAGCCTCCTGTGCAGCTGTGAGTACAGGTGTGCGCTACCAGGCTCAGCTTAACCGTTTGACTTTTCTTGTCTCATTCACGTAAACGAGGGTTTCAGTGAGCTTTCTGGAGGTGTAAGGACCCTGCGTTTTCACTTGTGTCTAATGTTGTCAAATCATGACTGAGTTGCAGGGAGAGCTGGTTTGGATTACAAGCAATTAGCTAAAAATAAATCAGCAAAACGATTCTGTAAGAATTAACTGGGTTATGCAATTTACATAGGAGGAGTTACAATAAAGAGCATTTACAATACAGAGTTTATTGTTATTTGTAAGTTGTGCTTCATGAACTCCTCCTTTATCTTAGTGAAAGCCACCCCTGCTTTTCTCTGGATGGCAGTTAAGTTTCGCCCAGCACTGCTCACGTCTGTGCTGACAGCCCCCTCCATCTCACCGGGACACCAGACCTCTCCCCATTCACTTTCCTCTCCTGCTCCCAAGCTGGCTCTTCCTGTTCTCATCAGCATCCTAATCTCCAGATAGCTAAGGCGCAAGGCAGGAAGCCAGGCGTGGCAGGCAGGGAGGAGCAGGGCGGCTGTGAACGCTGGTGAACCAGGCTCCCTCGAAAAGGGTTGACGCCACTCTTCCAGCTGGCGGCTGCCAGGTGGGCCTGTGGACCCGATGTGGCCTGACCCTTTGAATGTTAGGAAAGCCAGACGCTCAACTTCCTAATTCTTGGGTAGGAGCGCTGAGTCCTGGTCTTGAAGCGAGGGTACGAGCTACAGGCAACACCTGTGGCTAGATCCTGGCTGTTAGTCTGTGCCTCTGTGCCTGGCGGTTTCCCTTTGAGACATTTCTCTCCACTGCATTTCTAAGGAGGTGGCTCCGCGAAGAGCCATGGCCTTGGGGGTCAGTGCCAACCCCAGCGCATCGCCAGCCGTTTGGGTAAGGTGGGTAGGAGACCCCGGAGGGGAAGAAGCTGGGGGAAGACTGCAAACGCATTAGTTAGGTGTGTGACTTGGGATGGCACTGCTGATCCTTCAGAGATGACGCCTGTCAGCCACTGGACAGCATGGTTGGCTCTGTCCCAACAGCACCCTGGACCGCTAGCCCTGGAGGAAGAGGACAGTGAGGACATGGACCAGCTGGAAGATGGAAACGTGGAGGCAGCAGAGGAGACTAAACAGCTGGAACACCAGCCAGGTGCTCAGGGGCCTGTAGGGCCAATCAGAAGAGAGAGCTCACGGGGTGCACGCGGGAGCCGCCCCCTCCCGTCAGCCCCACGGTCCAGTCCAGCAGGCGGTCCCCAAGCCCTGTCTTGTGCACAGTGCTTGTGTTAGGCGTGGCCACCGCTTGGCATCTTCTGGTTATTTGTCCACTGATGCTATGTCTACTACTCACAGAATGTCTTTCTTCTGATTGATTCACTTTTCCGCTTAAATAAATGTATTTTGAAAGGAAACTATATTAATTCACTGTCCCCCCAAGCAGCTATTCATCATTATGTGTCAGGCACTGCCGTACGTTCTGGGGGCACAGCGGGGAACGAGACGAGATCCCTGTGCCCGGGAGCTGACCTTCTGGTGGGAAAGATTCATCAGAGCCAAGGAGACAGGGAGAGGAGAAGTGGGGAGAGAAAAAGAAGGGAGGGAGGAGGGGAAGGAGGACAGAAAGATAAAAGGGAGAGAGGGAGGGAGAGGAGGGAGGACGGTGGATGGGGAGGGGAGGAAGAGAGAGAGAGAGAGAGAGAGAGAGACAGAGAGAGGCCAGCTAGTGAAGATTGGAAGGAAAAGCACCAAACGCCAGAGTCAGCAGGTGGCTGAGGAGTGTCAGCAGACGTGCCACTGTTTGCCCGCGGTGGTCAGGGAGAGCTCCTTGGAGGCGCTGGTATCTGGGCAGGGCTGGAAGGAGCCATGGCAAGATTTGGACAAGAGCATCCCGGGCAGAGGCCACAGCGCGTGCAAAGCCCGACGTTAGGCTGAACTGGGCAGACTGGAGGCCCGGGCAGGCGGCGGAGGGAAGGGAGTCCTGCCGGAGGAAGAGGAGGGAGCGGTCAGCGGGGTCTGATTGCGAAGGGTCTTGCAGCCCTCAGGATTCTATTCTAAATGTTCTGGGGGACCACGGGAGGAGGCAAACAGTGGCTGGCACAACTGGCCCAGAGATGCCAAGTACTCATGGGGTGCTGGTGAGTGCAGGGGGCAGCCGGGTACACAAACGGGAGAAACCAGCCCGATACCGTGAAAGCAGGGCCTTCTCACTCAGACCTCCCTGGGTACCGCTGCCCGCTGGGTCCTGAGCCTGCGGCCCACTGCGCCCTGGCCTAGGCTGCGGAGAGCAGGATGGGATCTGACATTTTATACGGCACTGTGGCCCCTCCACATCCCCAGTCTACTGTGATGCGCCCCCCACTCCAGGTCAGTACAGCTCGAGGGTGAGCAGATGGGACAGTCACAAGCACCCGGGGAGACAGAGGTGTCCTTTGTCACTCTCATAATCATACCTTCCTAGGGGCAAAGCATGAAGCCACTTCCCGCCCTGAGACCGACCAACCCCGGGCAGGTGGCAGGCCCCTGCAGATGGGGCTGATGGCCCGCCTTCTCCTCTCCATCCCGGCTGCCTCTGCCCCATTTCTTCTCCACCCTGAACACCTTCAGCCTCAAACACTACTGCTTTCTGAGCTTTACCTCCACTGCCTGGTGGCCACTCCCCAGTGTTTCTGCTAATGTGCTGATGCTTCCGCGTGTCCACGTTCCCCGACCTCATAAGACCTCTGACCTCTACTGCCAACTACGCTAATCTTTTTTGTGCGTAATGATAGCCCCCAGTATTTAGCTGCTAAAATGCCTGCCCAAAGAAGGCACTACATTTCCCAGACTTCCTTGCAGAATGTGACCAAGTTTAGATCAGTGTGGGTGAGGAGACCACAGGTAGGCAAGCCTTGTGGCAGAGAAGACAGTTCCCCAAATCTCCTTCCCCTTGCTTCTTTTCAGAAGCAGAAATCCCTTTGTTTTAGCTGTCTTCCAGCAAAAGGTGACAGCTCCCAGCTTCCCTTGCAGCAGAGGTGCCACGTGACTGAGTCCTGGCCATTGGCATGGACCAATGTCTGCATTTCTGCGTTATTTCCAAACGGGAAGCTGTTTGCATTAAATAAATTGCTGTGTGCCTTCCTGCAGGTCACAGTGAGTGGGGGGGACCGCCTTCCACCACCAGACAAGGGGATGCCAAGTGATAAGATGTAAGGTGTCCACGCCCATGGAAAACTTGGTGGACTAATTCACCTGTTGGCCCTGTCTCAGTACCCACTGCTGGACCGTCCCCGAGAAAGGCCGTCTTGGTGCAGCTGCCTTCTGTGACAGCAAGTGACCTGTGGCTTAACACATGCACACCTGGGGAAGGGATGGACGGGCTTCCCCTTCCTTCTCCATGCCCGCAGGGTGAGGGGTCATCCTGGGCCATGTGTACAAAAACAGCGTCCCGAGCATAGTGAGGTATCAAGCTAGTAGCATCCTGGGTCCCTGCTGGTGCCCAGCAGAGCTGCCCACAGCCTGGAGCGTTGCCTGAAACAGAAATAACTCCTGCTTGGTTAAGGTATCATTAACTCACATGTGTGCCACTTGAAGCCAGTCAGCCTACCAGTTCGGAGGGCCATTGCCCAAATGACGTCTTACCCTTACGTCTCCCCTCTCCTCCACCCTCCCTTCACTTGCTGGCAGCCCTGCCTGGAGGTGGGCATCCGAGAGGTCTCTCAGAGGGACTAAGACTGCTTTTTCCAGAGTGGGTTGATTCTCACGGGAGTGAATGAGTTCTTACCCCCCAGAGGATGGAATAGTTACTCCAAGACTAGATTGTTATAATCCAAGGCGACCTTGGGCTTGGTATTGTCCCTCACACTCCCACCTGCCCTTCTGCTTTCCCGCCATGATCAGATAGGACATGAGATCCTCTGAGGATGAGGCCGCCTGACCTTGGACTTCCAGTCCCCAGAACCATGAGCTAAGTAAACTTCTTTGCCTTATAACTTATTCAGTCTGTGGCATTTTGTTATAGCAACAGAAAATGAGATTACTCTCAACAGAAGAGGGACTAGATCCAATTCACAATCGCCCTACAACATCCCAGGCACGTGTGTGTTTGGCTCTGCTTCCTCATACTTGGGGTGCTGATATCCACACAAGTTTTATTTCCTGTCTTGGTCATGATAGGATAGAGGGTCACAGGTTTCCTGGCACACAAATGAGCTGCCAGGAGCTGAGGGGTGGGGTACAGATGGGGTACACAGGGAGGAGATGTCCTGCCCAGGAAGTACACAGGGCAGTCAGGAGACCTCCTCAGCTACTTTGCAAGCTTCGTGAACGTGGGCAGTGACTTCACCTCTCTGAGCATCAGTTTCTCACCTGAAAGCTCCCATCTCCAAGGGAAGAGCCCCTAAGATGCTAGACCAAATAAAATAAAATAAAATAAAACCATTCCCAGCTGTAAAGGGCAGGGCACCAGCATAAAGTAGGATCCACCGAAAATGCCCCAGGGGCTGGGCAGGGCAACCCCTCCGCCCGAGGGCTATCCCAGCATCAACTTTGAACCAGGGCCACGTTCAGTTTCCACGCTTGTTCATTTTCCTTTCCAGCTCAAATATTTTCTCATCTGTGGCAGAAGAGGAGATGGAATTTTGATGCGAGACGCAGAATTTCACAGAGCTGCCCTCTGAAAGTATTTCCAGACCCTCACATGCTGGGTCTCGTCCAGAGGAGAGAATAATTTATTGTAGACGGCTTGGCACATGGCTTTGGAGTTTTTACTCCTCGTGAAATTTTGAAGTGGAAAAGCTGACGTTCTGTTTTTAATTGATCCTCACAAGATGAGGAAAATTCCCAAGTAGGTTGTTGAAAATCCAAATCAAATTGAAGTCTAAGATCATAGTTGTTGCTATCTTGCTTTGTATTAAAATTGTATTAAAAATAAAACATTTGTGGATAAATTTACATCTCTGAAAGTACATAATTAACATGCTCTCAAAAGTCATCTGAATTCTTTTTTCTTGTTAAAGTATTTGTCTTTACAATTGTTTTTACACATTATATTAATAGCTTTCACAATCCGTGGGAGGGGTGTGTCTTTCCACTGAGTTTGGCACCACGAAGTTGCTAAACTCTTCCAGATTTGGGGTCTGATGCCGCTCCACTCTCCTGATTTGACGGGCTAGATCGGCGGTTGCTGTGATATGATTTCCATAACTGTTCTGTAGCATGCTATTCTTGCAATAATAAATATATTTTATTGAGTCTGATCAATATGGGGCTGGGGATATGGCTTAGTGGCACAGCACCTGCCTGCATGTGCAAGGTTCTGAGTTCGATTCCTGGTACCAAAAAATTCTGATCAATACCATTTACAACTAGAAGGTGAATGATGTGCCTGTTTGTTTTGCCAGTTAGATTGATAGAAGCCAACCTGATGACTGAATCCCTCAGACACACAGTTTTAGAGATACCAGAAACAACCTAAGTGGGCATTTGTCTCTTTGACTTTCCAAAACCCCCAACTCAACCTGATACCAACCGCCACCCTTGCCAGAGCAGCACGGCCAACACCCATCTTGGATACACACAGATTTTCTATTTTGAATGAACAGTCATCAAAATAGGAGCAGTGCTTACTTTGAGGCGATAGAATGCGTGCTATTTTGGTGAGTTATGCCTTTCTGCGCTGCCACAGACAATGGACGTTGGCGATATCACACGTCACAAAGGACCTTTCCAGAAAACAAGCAGTAATGTAACTAACGATCCCGGAAATGCAAGGGCGCAGGGGCGGAGGGGGCAATGTGCACTGATATAAGTCCTTATCTTTCTTATTTTAGACATCAATGCTCTCTGTTTATTTCCTGAAGGTGTGGGCACCGATCCTTAAACATTTTGAATTTGCCCGAGGAGTTGCTTTAAAACTTTTTTAGTTAGTTGCCAACCTTTGAGATTTGTGACGTTTCATAGATAATAACCTTGTATTTCTGATTTTCCTTCAAATAGATCCAGCTGAGTGGCCTGTATTCTGCAACGCGGCCAGCAGATGGCGCAGTCCCGGCTCCTCCCCTAGGCTGGGCTGGAACCTCCCTGGGGAACAGTCCCCTTAAACGTCTAACGCTTACAACCTTAAAAATAGAAACAAAAACTTCTAAGAGTAGTGACCTCAAGGCAGTGGGTTGGTAGTGTTGGAAGGAAGGGAAAGATCAGCTTCACATTTAGAACCTTATCTTTGTGTCTTGTTTCTATAATTAAGGGACTAGCTTAGTAAAATACCATTTAAACTTTTTTTTAAAAGAAAATACTGAAAATTCTAAAGATTAGAGATAAGAGCTGCCCACATCTTACTTATTACTGACCATATTTTAGCGTATACACATGCACTTTTTGTCTGTGGGGTGAATCAAGCTGGTTAGAAATGAATTGGGTATTAGGATAGATATTTTCCATCACTGAGAAAATACAGCACATAAAATGTTGTGGTATTTACCTTTTTAAATTCGTAAATATATCATCCTTTTTCACAAATACATTGCCATTTCCAAGATCAAGGACGGTATCAGCAATTTCTCCCAGCGTCTGGCTTTTTCTTTCCTCTGGGTGTGTAGAAAATTGAATTATATGTGTACCAAGTCAGCATCCCAGTTTTCCTGGCAGAGACTGATTCTGCAGTGGAGACAGAATGTTTCCATTTTCTTCATTTCTTTCTCCCCGTCATTCTATGCTTTTCTGGTTTCTCTATGTGCATATTTTCCCCCTGGATTTGGCACTATGAAGTTGCTAAGTTCTTCCAGATTTGGGGTCCAATGCCATCCTAAATCTCTGGGTCTGACAGGCTGGCGTGGTGATTACTGAGATACAATCCAAAAGGCTTTCTCTGGGGCCATCTGTCAGTCAGACGTCAACTCCCGAGGAGGGGGAGTTTGGCAGCCACATCTCCCTTGACAGCCGTGTTCATTGCCTTCTGCTGGGCAGTGCTGGACACAGAATAAGTTCTGGCTACATCCTCCATGGTTGAGATCCGATCAGGTAGCTCTTGGCAGGAAATGCAAAGCTTTTGCCTTGTACCAACTCTTAGTTGCTATTTATTTTAACCACTATCTTCAGGTCAGAACAGGAGGTAAAGTTTCCCCGCACTGTGGCATCGCTGGCCACACTAACTTTTCTGTTTCTTCAGTAAGTTAATTCTGAAGACAGTTCCAATATGACCATTGATTTGACCCTGGGATTTTCAGCCTCCCCCGGTCACCCTTTCTATACTCTGATGTGAGACATTATCCCATGTTCCGAGGGCCACCAAGGACAACCAGCACCCACCGCCACTGTGCTCGTGTGGCTTTGGAGTCAGGATTCATGCTCTGTACAACGAAAAAGTCAAAGTCAGAAGCACACAGTCATCAAGGCCATCTTCCCTCCCACTGCCCACTCAGACCCCCTGGGGGTGGGAATTAATTCTTTACTGGGTGATCAGTTGGGAGATGGAGATAACTAACCTGGTGATAAGAATAATAAAATACCTTGTACCTCGCTTCCAAAGGTAACCACTGCCTGACCTCGGTCATTAAACTGGAGTCACCTCCCTCTCCAAAGTCACCCCTTCCTGCCTCTCCCTCTGCTGCTCCCTGGCTCACACTTTCCTGGCTCGGGGGCCAATTCCTTCTATTCTTAGGTTGTGTGATGGAGGCCAGGGGTAGGGGGTCTTGGCAGTCCCCACCCTGGGGATCTCTGAAGCTTCTTTCTGTCATGCGGATGACATGTGTCCTCTGGTTGGTTACTCCTAGGTTTGCCTGCAAGTCCTCGGTGGCCCATGGTCTAGCACCCGGTTGGGTCCCTCTTTCCAGATTCCCAGATGGACACAGCCAACTCCTGGAGGTTCTGCCCAGTCTCTGGAGGGACCCTGTCTGCAGTCATCCTCACTGGGGTGGTCATCTACCTTCACAATCCCTAACTTGTAGACTTTTCCAGGCATAGGTCTGGCAATGGTCAGCCCAGGAGACCCAGGACAAGTGCTTCAGTGGATCCAGTAGAGAGCTGGTGTCTTTCACTCTACAGCTAGGAAATCCACTGACCCCAAGCAGCTTCTCCAAGGAAGCATCCCTCCCAAACCAGCCCCCTCTGAGGCTCCCCACCTTCCCCTGAAGGGTGGCACGGAACCCAACTCTCAAAACCAACTTTGCAGCAGGGCCTTGGCAGAGCCTGTGTAGGTGGGAAGGACACTCGCTTCCCATCGGATCGCCCTGCTCTGCAGCTTCAGCCGAGCTGGGGACAGAGAGCGCCCCGCTTTCCTCCCCCCAAGCCTTCCAGGAGCTCAGTGGAGCGGGGCACAGGCATCTCTCCGCGGCCTGGTGGCCTCGGTGGTGGTCATCTCCAGCCTGTGGCAACTCAAATACGGGGAGCAGCTCTATTTCCCCTCCTCCTGCTGCTGTTTAACAGTTTCACAGTAGCCTCTGGTCGGTCTTTCTGTGAGTAGTGGAGTAGCCCAAGCGGCCTCTGTCTTTGGACGCGTCCACCTCAGTTCGCCTCAGGGGAGCAGATGGGAATCTCCGAGGCCCCACCCACTTCTTATTGGCCAATGAGACCTTCCCAACCTGCCTTCCCAGCTACAGCGATTGGCTCAGGCATGGGGGCGTGGCCATCGCATAACCAAATTAATTTAATGAATGGATCTTGGGAAAGCTTTTCAAATCCCCTATAAGAAATTTTATTTTTTTTCCTCAGAATGGCTGAGAGGATCTAGCTCTCGCTCGTTTCCACATCCTGCTACCAGGAAAGTCAGCCAGGCTGAGGATGAAACCAAGTACTCTGAGCCTCCGAGATGCTCTAGAGTAGTCAGAAAAGAGGCAACTAGTGCCAGGGGTGTGATTAAAGATGTGCCAGGTGCCCCCTGGGAGAGGGCTGCACACGAACGCGATTTCATCTCGGAGGTGCGTCTGCAGGTGGGCGGGTTTACACCACGGGGGTCAGAATGCGGGTAGATAACTTTTTGATGCACATTTTATGTGCTGTTAGGTTTTTTTCAATCATGATCATGTATAACTTCGTAAAAGAAAAATTTTACTTCAAAACAGACTCTTTGCTTTAATTCCTTTATACACTGCTTGCCACTTCACGACTATCCATAGCCAGTGCGCTTCTTATTACTTTCGCTGTTCTGTTCTGAAAACCTTATCATGTAATTGCAGCGTAGGAACACACGAGGGCGCACCAGGCATCTATTAAAGAAGGGTTTGGCTCTGACAGTGGAGCTCTTGGTGGGAATCAAGGAAAGTCCACAGCCGCCTTTTTGTAACAAAGCAAATTGAAGAGTTTTGCAAAGCAGAAGACGAGGTGCTGTCTTCAGTGGAAACACTCCACTCCAGTCCAGAGGTTCAGCTGTAATCGGTCTGACACTTTTTTTTTTTTGCCAGCCAGTAGTATATGGATGGGCCTATGCCCAGATTCTGATCAGTAAACAGAAGTGGATGTCTCCTGGGAGCTTCTTAAAGAGGCTTCCCTGTATGATGAAAGAGAAAAAGAGACACTTGGGAAGCTTTTCTATCTCTTCTGTCTTTAGACATTGGTGGCTTCCAGTCTGGGTGATTACAACCTTTCATGTGTGGGCATCTGTGTGGATGGAGGGTGTCTCTCATTTCTTGGGATTACACACCCAGGGCTGGGGTTGGGAGATCACAAGATAACTGTGTGTTGAATTTCATCAGAAACTGCCCTGTGGTTCTGAATGCAGTGCCATGTCCCACTCCCACTGACCAGGCAGGGCCCGGGTCACCCTCCATCTCCACCCCATCTCTCACCAGCCAAACCGACTCCCAAGTGCAGAATCTAACACATGGGCAGTGCTCAAAACTATTCCCCAAATGAAAGGGTAGTTGGAGGCCGCTGCCCGGGGTGGGGGGTTGTGAGGGTGTCATGGGGTACATGTGCCCAGGGCTGGCCAGCTTGGCAGCGCAGACCCCTCCCTGGGATGGGGTTGGGCAGGGTGCTGCTCTTTGAGCCCCCCCTCCCTCCTTCATCCCTACCTCCAGAGCTCCAGCTCTGGGACTAGAAAGATCTTTTCCACACAGGAAGCAAAGAGGTAAGAAGCCCCCTGCCCTAGCAGGACCCCAAGCCCACCAGCGCCCCGGAGTCTTCTTGGGGGCCCTCTCTGCTCGCTGGGAGTCTCGGCCCCTGCCGTAGTCTCCTGCCTCCATCAGCAGAGGAATGGAGGCAGCTTTGTTTCCCAAGTGGCCCCGTCCCTTGGGGGACACCTTTGTCCGCATGCCGCTGACCTCTCTCCCCTGGCCACCCCTGCCCACACCCGTAGGGTCCGTTTGCCAGGCTCTTTTCTTTTTTTTTTTTTTTTTTTTTTTATTTAAGAGGAAAAAGAGAAAAACACAAAACAAACCAAAGCGGCGTAAGGGTACACGCAATACAGAACTACAAAAACAAAACAAAACAAAACAAAACAAAAAAACATAACAGTAAGAAATCACCTGCTAGTAGATTACACACTATCTTCTTGAAAATAGTTCCTCAAATCACAGTATCAAAGAACACAAGGTGGACATTCAAACAGGGAGACTGCAAACAGCTGTGTTCAATGTTCCAAAAACATTGATAAAGTCAGCTATTTAACACCCCCAAACACACTTGCTGTTATATCCGTTAGAGCTCTTTTTCTTTTTTTTTTTTCCCTCTCTTTTTTACAACAAAATTTACACATCTTGGATTTTATTACTCCTTAGTGCTTATTACTTTCTTGGGGGGGGGGAGAATACAGTCAAATATGGCAAAACAAAGCTGTCAGTCAATACCAAGGATAGACATAGCGCATGGTGTAGAACAGAGTACAAGTTTATCAACAATGGTTATCAACGTTGTCCCTTGTTTCCTTAAAAAGAATTGTCTATCTTATTAGATATTATAAAGTTGGACAAAACAGTAGAGAACAAGACCAATAAAACTTAGGCATTGTAAACATTACAGGACTTCCAAAGAAGACAATAGTCAAACCAGAATGGGTATCTTAGTGAATCTTATTGTCTTCAAAGTAGTTGCCTATGTCTTCAAACTTGATACTATCGTATAGAATGGAACAGAGTCTAATCAGTCAAAACAAGATCGTGGGAGTACTACAGGACTTCAAAACAAGTTAATAGGAAATCGAAAAGAGTTACTATTTATATATCCTAATTTTTTTGAATTTTTTCTTTAATTAAGACAAACATAAGAAATGACTAAATAATTTTTTTGAAACAATAAGGGGGAGATTGAGATAAAACAGGACATAACAATATAACAATAGAGGTCACAGCATGACTGTTTCAACAACCTAGTACTTCACCACCTTATAACCTGACTTAATAGTAGTTACCATAGTGTCTTTTTTTTTTTTTTTTGGCCAGGCTCTTTTCACCACCTTTCTTTCTCACAATAGCTCTCACCCCAGCAGCTAGTTTTTCTAAGTTAATTAAACGTGCTCCCTGCTGGCCTGCTGGCCGGCAAGCACAAGAACAGCTGGGCCAGCAGAAGGGCCAGGCGCGCCCACCTCTGTGGGCCAAGAAGGAGCTGGGCGCTGGCAGGTCCGGGAAGGACCTCTGGCTCCTCCCTTTTTCGGTACAGAGCGCTCACTGCGTTCTTCTCTAGCTCTTCCTGCCAAAGTCCCAGCATCTTCTGAGGTGCAAGGTGGCTGTCATGATGGAACTCAGGAGCGAGGTTCCAGGGCAGGGCTGCGCTTGTTCCCCAGGGCACCAGAGAGCCGGCTATGATCTCCCTGTCACCCACGTCCGGTCCTGGGGAGACTGCTGCCCTCTTTGTCTGGTCATCTCTCCCACCCGCAGACCCCGCCGGGCCCTCCTCGCTTTGCAGGAGCCTGGCATCTGCGCTGCAGTACCAGGGCTCGAGCAGCAGAGGGCGTAAGGGTCCCTTTGCCGACTTCATTTATAGCTTCTCATAGGAAGGGAATAGGCAGGGGTGCCCCAAAGTAATGCGGAAATCAGGAAAGAGCAGAGCAAAGAAATAAGCGTCCTCATAGTCCCAGCTGCTGGGAGAACTAGCCATTGAAACAGTGCTTTCTCTCTGTCATTTTTAGCAGGCGAAGTCGCTTACCTTGTTTTGGTCTGTTTTCTGGCACAGGTGTGACCACTCCTTGCAGCTGGGTTTGTAGCCTGGATTCTCCATACCGTCCTTGGTCACGGGTGATGGCGGGGATGCAGCCTGTCAGCGGGGCCAGGGGACCCCTCTGCGCCCAGCGGCACACACGGGTGTTTCCAAGCCACAGAGGGGAAGAGGGTGCAAGGCCCAGGAAAAAGTGCGAGCAGGTGCCCAGGGTGGTCCCGGGACCCCAGAGGGATGACACCAGAGTCTCCTGGTGACACAGCAGGCGTGAAAGCGCCTGTCGTGGATGAAGGTGCGCTAGAAGGAGAAAGGCCGATGGGGCTTGAGAAAAATATGGTGAACGTTCAGTTGCTAACAGTTTTTTTAGTGTAAAAGACACAGTGCCGTTCACCATCCTCAGAAGACTCTCCTTGGCTTCGGACACATTTACCCCGTGGCCCTTGCCGCAGTTCTGAACCTCCTCTCTTGTGAGTGTCTTTACGGGGTGATTAAAAACATGCTATTTGTGATTGCTGAGTGACACGCAATGGAAAGGCAGAATCGTGGCAAGCTCAGCGTGGCCCCATCCACCTGTTCACATGCTTGGGTTTCAGGCGACTTCTGGCTCTTTCTCCAGGTAAACATGACCATGAAAGGTCCACGTCTGGACTCTGACTCAGGTCGTCGAGGCAGCCCCGACAGTGTAGCTTAGGGACACTCATGAAGAAGACTTCTGCAACTGCTCCCAAAAGTGGCAAGAACATTGGGGTGAGTCGTTTTGTCTTAAGTGTCTGTGGGTGTCTCGAGGGGGGCGTTTGTGGCAATGTCTCTTATATGATCGTTCACAGCGTGTGTAGAGCACTCCGTGTACAGTGGAGAGAGCTCCATCAGGGACCATGGAGATGGAAGGAAGAGCCTGGGGAAAGCAGGCTCTCAGGAGCATCAGGGTCACTGAACACAGCCCGCAAGGCGCTCAGTGTGGGGCGGTCTAAGCCAAGGTAGATGAGGCCTCCTCAAAGCTAGTGAATCATCAGAAGCCAGGGAAGGAGCAGGGGTCATTCCAGAGCCTCTTCTGGTCCTCTTCCTGTGGTCATTCAGGTCTCAAATCAGAGGTCACCTCCTTAGAGAGGCTTCCCGATCACCCTCTCTCCACCAGCTCTCCCCCCCCCCTTCCCTTACCTTCCCCTACGGGGAATTGAACCCAGAATCCCACACATGCTAGACAGGTGCTCTGCCACTGAGCCACATCCAGACCCCTGCCTGTTTCTTGTCACCAGGTTACTTTAGTATACAGCCCATCCCCTCACACCTCCTTGGTTCCGTTATGTTGGGTCTCCTGGCTTCATTAACCCCAATCCCTGGTGCCAAAATGGTGTTTGACCCTCAGTAGGGACACAAAGAATAAGCGTAGGATGCAGGCACGGATGCTGAGTTGGTGGAGGAGTGAGCTCATACAGTGAGAAGAACCTACGGAGGGAAGGGGGTGGGCTGAGCATTTGCGCTCCCGAGGAGGGATTGCAGAGCTTCAGCCTGTGGCAGCTGCGAGTTTAGGAACAGATCCCCAGGAAATACCAAGCCTCCACCAAACAGTTCAGGTTTTGAAACACAGCCTTAATGTGATTTCTGCATATTGGGAATAATAAAAATGTAGGCATGTCTGCTTGGAACACACTCCGATTCAATTTCCACTCTGCTCGTAAGTGCGTTGTTAAATTGTCAGGTCCCATGGGTTAGGAAGGATGGATTCCTAGTGTGTTCAAACTGGACGGCCCAGAGAGGTGACAGAGCGCAGACCTTCGTCGTTGGCAGCCCAGAATAGAAATGCAATTTGCATTGTGTGCCAGACTGTGCACACACACACACACACACACACACAAAACAAACACACACACATGCACACACACCTTACAGGAACCTGGGTGCACTCTACTATTTTCTCTTTATTTGTTTTTTTAAAATGCAGGTCTCAACCCACCAGCTTGATACTGTGATTCACTTGACTGTCACTGCTCAGAATGAAAATCATCAGGTCTGAAGTTTCAGGTACACGCAGAAAAACCTAGGAAGACTCAGTCAATGAGTTTTCTAAGGTCAATACCAAATTAGTAGCAGGGCCAGGGAAAAGGGAATGTTGTATTCAGGGTTGTACACAGAGAACAACTACGATTAGGACATGGAGTTTATAATATTTTTATAATGGTCACCGGAAGTTAACACAAGAAAATGCAGGAAATCTATCCGCAACACCAAAGACACAGATTATTTAGTCAAGAGCCTAAACCCCACGGCAATGTCCCACGAGTCCAGATAACAACCCAGAGCTCAGGACAATGCCTCCACGAGTCCAACTGGAGGTCCAGAGCCCACAAGAAAGACTCATGCCAGTCTCTTTTATGGATCCGTGCCAGGAAGACCCCAAGGGTCAGCGGTGGGAGCCAGAAAGTCTATGCCAGCAGGATGAAGGAGCTGTGCTAGTGGGATGAGGGTTCTACACTGGAGCTGAGAAGTCACACTCACAACAAAGACCAGGACTGTCCTGAAAGGCACCGCAGCCGTCCTCAGCAACACAGAGGCCCCGAGCTCCTCTGACGACAAGCACAGTCGGGTACGTGCCAGGAAGCAGCGTGACGAGTTCATCCTGGAGACCAGGCAGCACATGTCTTCCCCTCCAGAGCCAGGAGGCAATGCTTGATGTGAAGACCAAAGCTTCTCCAGGAGAACCAACAGCTCAGACAGCAACTCGTAGGAGAACCCACAATGCCTCCTTAACGCCTCAACCCTCAACACCTCCCTTCTTCTCCACCTATTTATCCTGGCAACCCTCCTCCCGTGGAGCATCTTCTCTCAATGCATGCTGATGTAATCCAGCTGGCGTTAAGTTGACCACCAGTTCCCAATCTATAACAGGGAACTTTCCATTTCTTCCCAGAGCAGACATCTGGAAGGCTGGCAGTCCAGGGCCATCAGAGCCTTCGGATGCTGGGTTCCAGCCCCAGGACAGAGCAGGCAGAAGACGTTCCAGCTGCTCCGTTCACACTCACCCCCCTGACCCGCTGCACTGTGCTCCTCCAGCTGTCAGACTCTCACGCTGTTTGCAGCCACAGCCTGGGTGTCTCATGCCCACAGCACCACGCCTGAGTATCTGTGTGAAAGGGAGGCACTGTGACCTGCTGTGCCCTCAATACCCAGAAAGGTGGCACAGAGTAAGAGTTCTGTAAATCCTACACAGACCGTACAAATGTTATGGCTTATGTCTGGATGTCCCCCCAAAGCCTCATTCAGTCACAAGAGGGGCTTGTTAGAGGTGACTGGATCTAGAGCATGTGACGCTGGGGTTAAGGTTCTGTGGTTACTAAACCAGCCCACGGATTGGTTTGGCCCTGCCCTAGTCTCAGCAGCCTGGATAGGGTGTAGAGGGGGCAAAAAGAGACTGCTAAGGTATTTTGCTTGCTTTGTTACCTTCTGAACCATGAACTGTTTTTCCTCTGCTCAAGGCACCAAGGAGTGAGTCTCTGGTGTAGACCTGACAAAAGCCAGTGGAGCCGGGTAAGGTGTTGCCACTGGAGCATGACCTTTCTGGTGATCCTTCTCAGGGGGTAAATTCCTGATCAGAGCAGCTGGCCACTGCTGCAGTGAAGATCAAGGTTGACACGCTGCTGTCCCTGTCTGTGCAGAGGGTGCAGACGCAGGTGTCTTAATGTGTAACTGTAGTCACTGTGAGTTGCAAAGGCTGCTGAGAAAGTGCACGATGGAGAAAGTTGTGGGCAAGCCTAGATTCACTGAAGCTTTTTATACCCAGGGCCGCCTGCATGGGAGCCAAGAGCTCCACCGTGAGCTTCATCCCCAGTCCTGGAGCAAGTGATTTAACTGTCGCCTGAGGAGCGGGATGGGAGGAGACGTTGCAGGCAGAAGTAACGGCAGGTGCAAAGGAACTGGGGTAGTGGTGAGAACCTACGGTGCGCATGCCGCAGGGGCCTGTTTGCATCACTGAGAGCCCTGAAAGATTCGCCATCACTGTTTTAAAGTGAGTGGCAGTGAGGTGAACGGGGGTGAGGGGGGTGAGTGTGAACGGAGCAGCTGGAACGTCTTCTGCCTGCTCTGTCCTGGGGCTGGAATCCAGCATCCGAAGGCTCTGATGGCCCTGGACTGCCAGCCTTCCAGATGTCTACTCTGGGAAGAAATGAAAAGTTCCCTGTTATAGATTGGGAACTGGTGGTCAACTTAATGCAAGTTGGATTACATCAGCATGCATTGAGAGAAGATGCTCCACCTGAGGAGGGTTGCCAGGATAAATAGGTGGAGAAGAAGGGAGGTGTTGAGGGTTGAGGCGTTAAGGAGGCTTTTCTGAGAAACAGAAGGAAGACTCAGCGTAGAACCAGGAAAAGTGCTAAAGGGCCAGAAATTTCCGGCTGTACAGTCATAGCGAGCATCTGGGCTTCTGCATCTCTCTAGGTTTTCCCATTGCTTGCTAGTGATCCTGGCAACTACTGGGTTAAGCAAAGCTCAGAAGGACCCAGGGAAGTCAGTGGAAATAAAATCCTTTGTATATGCCTTCTGCTACAAAATCCAATTGAATATTGATATTCTCATTTTTAAAAATAATAATTTCCATTAGATTGAGGCCGGCATGCCCCATGAAGCCCAGTGTGGCTTGCCAATTGATTCACAGAATGAAATCTTATCTAAAATCTTTTTATTTTATGCCATTAAAGACACAGGAGAGAGCAGGCAAGGAAAAAGTTTCACTGCTCGGTTAATGCACAAGGTCAGCGGGAAGTGGCCCCAGGGCTGTCTTAAAAAGATTGTCATTTCTGATTTCCCACTCCTGTGTCACATTACCAGTAATTGACAATTCTCTCCCTCCCTCCAGATGAAGTTAATGGAGGGACACGTCCTTGTTTGCACCTTGGATGGCATTGGTGACTCTGTGCCAGGGCTGGCATTGGCCCCCGGTGCCCTCGGAAGCCTGGGTGGTCAGTGTGGTTTGCTCCTATTTGCCCCTGTGGCAAAGGGTCTCAGGACAGGTCAGAGCTAAGGGGGCGCACTCCCTTCCAGCCCCGAGTCCACAGGCCACAGGGCTCTGAACCCTGGCAAGCACGTACATCCCCTAGAGAACCAAAAGACAGGCTCCAGGTCCGCCAGGAACCCAGCCACGCGCAGAGGCGGCCCCAAGTGAGCAAAGGGAAACCACCATGCTAAGGGGACCCCAAGAAGGGGGACCTTCCCCTGTCCCTCCCTCCTACAACCTTCTTTTTCTTTTCCTTTATAACTAATAAAGGTTTTTTGTTTCTAACATGCAAGGGCTGATCAAAAATTATGGTTGACATTTAAATGAAAAATTTTTACAATAAATGTCACATTGCCAATAATCCTCTTAAAAATATTTTCCCTTACTCCAAACTCTCCTATCCCATCTTTCCTGCTATTTTCAGAAGAGCTCTGGAAGTCCCCTTTCCTGAGTGTCTACACAATATGATTATATATATGGTGAACGATGTTGCTGAGTGCCATTCTACAGAAAGGCAAATGCATAAAAATATTAGTGAGCCTTCACCCACCGCCTTATTCACCAGGTCTGACCGTGGAACCTCTCGTTCCTCCCCAGAGTGAAAATCACCATGAAAGGTCAACATTTTGAATGGATTCAGGATGTCAGAGTAGCCACGACAGCGCAGTTTAAGACACTCACAAAGGAGACTTCCCAAGTTGCTCCCAGAATTGCCAAGAACGAAGAGATGAGCATGTGTGAGCCGAGGGGTGGCATTCTGAGGGGGCTTGATGACAATGTGTCTTTTTATTGAAACGCACATCATGTTTTTCAGTGTATGTGACAGAGTCTCATTACACAGTCACCGCCCCCTCGCTGTCCATAAACCCCTGCGGCCTCTGTACACCCCACACTGGCTATTCCACTGCCTGGAACTGGCCTCCCCCAAATATCCCCACTGCCCCTCAGTTCCAAACCTTGCTCAGTGGGCCCTTTCTCAGTGAGGCCACCCCTCTCCCCTCCGGCCGTCTGCACTCAGCACCCCAGCCGGGCACCTCCACCGCCCCACTCAGCTTTACTTTGTTCTCCCAAATGCACATCCGTTCCGACCCCTCTCTGTCTCTCATGTAAGTGTTTAGTATCTGTCTCAACCTACCAGGGAGCTTTGCATTCTTTAATTCACTGTTTTGTCTTCATAAAATAATGCCTTTCACATAATAAAAGCTGGATAAGAATTTATATAAGAAAACAAAGAAAGGAATGGAAGAATCACCCCAGTTTCTCCCTCCTATCAACCACTGGTAATATTTTGGTGCATTAGCATTTATCTTTTTTCTATATATAGGCTTTTATTATTTGCACAGCGGCATCGCTGCCTACGGATAGAGCACGAGAGGAGGCACGGCAGCCTCTCTGTCCGCTGCTCCTCCAGGGTTGCATCTGTGCACAGAGCGGTGGGCTTGTGTTAGGAGGTTGCTGCTCAGAAACTGTGGATCGTGTGTGGTGCCAAGGAGCAGCTCGTAGAAGAACTGAGGCCCCCAGATTATCACCTATGCCACCCCCACAAGCAGCTAATGTCACTGAGCCAGAGGGACTGCTTGCACTGGGTGAAGGATTTTTTCTCTCATTTTTTGGTTGGTTTTTTTTTTTTTTTTTTTTTGTATCGGGGATCGAACTCACGACTCATGCCTGCCAGGCAGGTGCTTATGCCACTGAGCTAAATCCCCAGCCCCTTTCTCTCATTTTTAAAAAAAGCTTTTGAGCAAGTGAATGTAATTGGTTCACATGTATATTAGGAGCACATATGCACCTTCCCTGCACACAGTTACAGTCACGCAAGTCAGGTCCTTGTTTTGTTTTGCTTTGTATTTGTTTGTTTTGCAATCCTAGGAAGGGAAGCCAGAGCCTAAAAGCCACCCTCCCTGTCCATGATACCTACATGTGCGTATGCGTGCGTGTGCATGTCTGAGTAGTACCCAACGCAGGACCTTCACACTGAGCTGTGTCCACAATTCTTACTTTTCATTTTGAGACACAGTCTTGCTAAGCTGATAACTTTGCCCAGGCTGGGCTTGTACCTGAGTCCTCCTGCCTCAGACTCCCAGAGTGTTGGGATTACAGATGTGCACACAACACCTGGCTCAGACGCCGTAGTTTTAGATCATACTTTGTCATTTATACTGGACTCGTTTCTTACCCTATTACAAGCTCCTCATAGAACCGTCTCAAAAGGAGCCATCGACTGCCTCGCCTGCTCACACCAGCCCTGGTTCTCGTGCACTGAGGTTGTTTCCAATTCTTCCAATCACACATACCACGGGATGAACACCTTCCTATCTCCTACTGGATTTCTGATTCCTTTCTTGGGTCAAAATCAAGGTGACTTCTGCTCAGGGAATCAGTGCCAGCTGGGCAAAGTGAGTACCTGCGAGAAAGATCATCTTGTCTTGGACGCCAGTTTGTGGAGGGGGTGGGACAGCCTGGAACTGTGCTCTGTGGTGTGGGAGGCCTTGCAAGGGCCCAAGACCCCAGTATCAATGAAAAGGACAAGTAACCTGACCACTAGGGGGAGCCAGGTAAGAGTATGGGTTAAAGCATGGGTGTATTAACCAACTCATGGTTAGGGCAGATCGGAGAGTGAATAATAATACTGATATTTAAGACACTGCCGTCCACATTTACTGAGTTCCTGTGAAGTGCCAGGCACTGTACCAGTACCATATGACCTTCATCTCTGCACCTTTAATAACCCCGAGAGGGCAGATCACTGTCCTTCCTTATAGTTACAGAAGCGGAAACAGTCTCAGAGAAGGCCTAAGTGGTTCACATAGCATCCCGCAGCCATGAGCAGCAGAGCCACAGTCCCCCCTCCCTGTGTAGACACCAAGGCTTGTTTCTGTGTTTAGATCACCGTAAAAATCCAAATCCAAGGCAAAAGCGTACAAGGCTGGAGCCAGGAAGACACAGCATGCTCCAAGACTAGAGGACAAGACCGTGCGAGTAAATAACATGCAGTGCTGAGAGGTGGCACCGGCAGGACGGCCTCCACCGGTCTGGCCCCGGGGGTGACTGTGGTGGCTGTAGTCACTGCCAGGTGTGGCACAGCTCAGTGACTTGGGCCAACATCTTCCATTGTCCTCCTGCCCTCCTCCACCTGTTTGGCTCTGCAGGCACCTGTGTGGACCCCAGCTATGGACTTCCGGGTCACAATGGCCAGATTTAATAGGATGGCAGGGAGCGCTGGTGTGAGTGGGACCTTTGTCCCCTGGCAGCCTTGCTAACTGCCTCCCCTATCCAAGGTCGCAGCTGTCTCCACAAGGGTCTACGTACACTCCAGAGACCCTCGCCCGGGGCTATCGCCCCTCTGCTGTCCTCCACACCACCTGTTCCGTGTCAGCAGAAAATTCCTCCCGGTGACTCCTCTCCATTGTGTCCCTGTCCCCGCCTTGGAGAGATCCTGCCCCAGGCCCTGCTTATTCACATTTCTTTCTTCCCCGATCTCCAAGGTGACACTGCACAGCCGGTGCCTTGTGGGTGACCCTTGGCCATCACCCATGCGTAAGTGGCCCCCCAAGAGCCTAAAAATTCTTTCAAATCAGTTGGCAACCTTTAATTATCAGGGGAGTTTCTGTAAAACTCCAAATATTCTGGCTTCCTGGGTAACCAAACCAAACCAAGCTGGGAGACTTGGACGGCATGGGACCCGCCTCCTCCTCACCTGGGGGCTCTCAGCCACCACTGTGGCCCTCGTGGCCTTTTGGGCAGCAGCCCCCACGTCCACCCTGCACTCAGGCGCCCCTCTTCACCGCTGTGCTTACTCAGGTGAGCTGCCTGCCCCTGCCTGCCCCGGGTCTCTGAGCGGCTCTCATTAGCCCAGACTCAGCCTGAACTGGGGGTGCTCGTGAGACAAACCAGAACCCGCGCTGATCTGGAGCAGGGGAGTAGCTCATGACAGTCAGTACTGAGGAAATGGAGAAGCTCTGATGGCCCGGAGCTTGGCTGTGGGGTTGCTGGGCCGGGGGTTGGGGGGTCCTGCCATATGGATCTGCCTGAGTGGAGGAAACAGCTTTTTTATTTTCAATGGAAAATAGAATAAAAACAATGATACAGAATTTCAAAATAAATACTAGGAGATTAATAATGGTTAATACACTGTGCACTATAGAAAGGCTTTGAGCAGGTGGGGGTGATGTTAGCTAGGTTTGGGGATCGAAGCCTCAGTAATTAACCGTGGGAATCACGGGAGGGATCAGAAGAGCTCTCCAGGGAACCCACCTTCTTTGTGGTACTGAGTTCAGATGGAGCCAGGGGATAGATGATTCTGGATAAAACAGCCACCTCTGCTCACCTCCCCAGGGGCCCTAGAGGAGTACCAAGTTCAGGTCCTGTACCTTCTGATCCAGTGACACGGCAAATATCCTCCCTGGCCAAGTGCAGGGTTTGCCCTAGACAAAGCCTCTACCATTGTCAAGAAGCCAGGAAAGCACTGTAGAAGGTGTCTGCCCAGAGCGCAGCCTGGCGCTGGAGAGAGCTGGGGAGGGCAGGGGGCAGCAGAGGGCTGGTATCAGGCACCACAGGACAAGGCTCATGGCGCTGGCCACAGGGCACTCCGGATGGTCTCACTTGGAAAGTAGGAAGAAAGCTCTGTTTGGAAGCAGCCGTGGAGTCTGCACTGTGGAGGAGGTGGTCATTAGTGACAATGTCAGCCCTGGGAGGCCCAAGACCAGTCCCATCCCTGAGAGCTGGCGGCCTTTTAGCATTTAATGAAACTTTTCAGCTGGCCTCTCTTCTCCTCAGTAACAGGTTACACAACAATTGCTGAGTCTTGGCTGCCCCGGGCTTAGTCAGGGACGTGAGGCTGCAGGATCTCCCTGGATCTTGTAGAAAGGTACAATCTTAGATCCAGATTCTGGGTCCTCCAGTTGAGAAGGGAACCTTTGAAGGAACGCACACATATGGAGACCTGTGGTGTGTGGGGGCAAAGGCGGAGAGGCTGGGGAGGGAGAGAATGGCAGGAGGACCAGCAGCAGCACTGTTAGAAGCAAATACCTGAGCCACGTCCACCCCAAGCACCCTCAGGAGACGCCCAGGAAAAGCGGGTGAGGGCCCTGGCCATGCGACTGGGTAAGGTGAGGCTCTGAGCCTTTGTGCTGGAGTTGGTGGGGCTCTTGGCCTCCTCTGTAGGCCTCAGGGCACATGCTTCTCTAACTCTTGTCCCCAGCCCGTAACCATAGTCAGAGTCCCCTGGACGCTCAGAGGAAGATCCTGTGCAAAGGACCTCTGCAGGGCCCAACCCCAGGGGCAAAACCCAGAGCAGGCGCTGTCATCCCGGGCACCCTGCACTCCAGGAGCCACTTTACAAATCTAGGGACAGTTTTGATCATTGCAGCTGACAGGCAGAGAGTGCTACCAGCATCTACTGGATAGAGGCCAGGGATAGACACCCTCCTGTCAAAGGACAGACCTCCACAATGGCGAAATTTCTGGTCCAAAATCTTAACAGTCACTACTGTCCTCCAAGGAGCCTTTTAACATTGTTAAATCACCAGATTTCTCCCCTCAGAAATACAGTCCCTGTTAGACATCTGCCTGTGGGCCACAGCTGTATCTGTGCTTTACACATAAAAAGAGCACGATCACATTCAAGTGTCCATGAATGAATGGGTGGGTGGCAAAAGGTGCTGTTTACATCTAATGGGATATTGTTCAGCCTTAAAACAAGCGAGAGCCTGACACACGCCCGTGGTGTATTGCGAGTATTACACTGAGTGCATAAACCAGGCGCAAAAGGATCAACCTGTAGGACTCCACGTACACGAGGTCCAGGAGGAGACAAGTTCATAGAGACAGAAATTGCATTTGCCAGGGGTGTGGGAGGGGAGTAGTGTTTCAAGGGACAGAGTTTCAGTTTCACAAGATGAAAAGACCTCGGTGGCTGGTTAGTTGTGATGGTTGCACAATAATGGGAATGCACTTAATGCCCATGAACTGTACATTTGAAGAAGGCCTAGCGAACTTTATGTTATGTGTATTTTACTGCAATTTAAAACAAAGAGTAAGATTTTGTTTTGCTTTTTGTGGTACTGAGGCTTGAACTCAGGAGACCTTTGCACTGAGCTACGTCCCCAACCTGTTTTGTTTCTTTGAAATAGGACCCACTGAATTGACTAGGTTGCCCTTGAACTTGTGATCCTTGTGCCTCAGCCTTTTGATTGGCTGGTGATACAGAAATACACCAGCACACCAGAGTTAAAGATTTTTTCCAGCCTCTAACCCAGCTTTTGCCCCCTTGGGGGCAGTATCACCCCACAGAGAATGCCTGGCGGAGCCATACCTGCTCCAATGTCCCCTTGTGCAGGTTTGCAGCAGCCTAGCTGAGGAGCTGGAAGCTCAGAGACCTGGATCATAAAGATGTGGCTTTTCTTGGGGGAGACCGTCCCTCAGCACGAGGCCAGTGCAGGTCCTGACAGCAAAAAGCCCTTGGCCATCGATCGAAGCCAGCCTGCTCACAGTGAGTGTTTCCAACTGACCTCTTCACTGTGTGCCAAGTACTCTGACGATTGCGCCCCCTTCCAAAATGCAAACCAGGGTCTCTGATTCCTGCCTGTAGTCTGTTTTCTTTCCTTTCATTTATATGCTATGGTTTTGCCTTTGTTCCTTGCATCCATCTAGGAACACAAGTCTTCCTCGTGTGAGAACCAAACCACATGCAGAGAAGTAAACAGTCCACATGAATTATTCCTTGGCGTGAGTAACAGGTGCCTGCTCCCCACCCCACACACACCACAGAGAACAAGCAGTCCCAGGCACTCCCCAGATATGCACACTGGGACCCAGAGAGGTCTTGAGACAGGGCAAGGCCATTTGACAGAAGACACCAATAGATGCAAGTAACGTGATTCTACACATTTGGCAAAATATTCACCAACAGAAGGACACACTCAAGTGTGTCAGTGAGAAGAATATGATCTGGGAACAGAAGTGAGAGGAGCTAAATACACTTAAAAGCAAGAATAGAGCTTATGAGCTAAGGGTGACAAGGTGACATTCACTAAGGTGACACTCACTGGCTAAGCCTCTGCTTCTTAAGTGAAAAGCAAAATAAACAACATGAATAAAGATGAAAATTTCTCTATCATATCATGCCAGGCATCTAATTTTAAAAACAAAAGAAGCAGTGTTTGCATATTTTATGTAAAATCATACCAAGTAAAAGGCACATAGCAAACACATCCGAGCACCTTCGGTGGTGGGAGGTGGAGGTGGAGGTGGAGGACACAGTGGAGGAGGAGAACACACGGCTGAGCAAATCAATCAAAGACGAGCGCTTGTCTGGATCCATTAGGAGAACACATGTCACCTCATTGCCCAAAGCACCCCCCCACAATAGTTACAGTCAGTTGACACCCAGTGAGTCCTTGGAAGCACAAACAGGGCCATTTTTGGATAAAGAAGCCACCATGCATGTCCCAGCCCCCAAGGACTGAGAGCTGGTAGGCTTTCTGGCAACTTGGCGGGCACTGAGCTCCATGACTTGTGTCATTTCCCTGGAGATCCCTCTCTTTCTCTTCCGTCCTCAGGCCACTTTCTCTCCTTGTCCATGGAGAATAATCCTGGTGAGTGAAGGGCCCTTAAATTTATGGGACGGATCATTCAGGATCTTATAAGCCATCATTAAGACATGAGATTTCTTGAAGGAGATAAAAGCTGATGGAAGGTCCCAAGCAGGGATGGGACACGGTGTGACTTAGGTGCTAACAGGAGTCTCGGCCTACCTACTGTACAGGGAGGAGGTCACTAGGAGCAAGGACAGAGGCCAGGAGACCCATGAGGCGTGGCCACTGCTCTCCAGGTGGGGTGATGGTGGCTGATGCCTGTGATGGAACTGCAGGAGGCCACGTTTGAGATCCTAACCTGGATACTTTTTAAGATTCCCACCCGTCCGATTTGCCCATGAACCATCTGTGGATGCCACCAGAGCAGAGGCTCTGGGAAGAGGGGTTGTAGATATTGGACCCCAAAACTCAACCAGGCCACAAAAATAGCGTAGAAAAGTTTGTCCTCCTTCTCTCCAGGAGTTTCCAAGATGAGGCTGTCAGCCTGTCACCCGGAATACAATGAGGCCATTAGCTTCACGCTGTAATCTGATCTCTCCCATCCTATTAAGCAATTTGGGGTCTTTTCTAGAGAAGATTTTGTTATTTCCCCAAATCTCTGGCTGCTTCATTTAGACCTGGTGCTTAGGCGGAATGTAATTAACACATTCCAAACCTGGTTTCCCCTGAAATCCAATCAATTGTAACTCGTTTTCAAATCACGCTGCTTTCTCTAATTGTGAGCCACGGCCTCCACAGAATAGCGATTTAAGTCAATTATTGCATGGCTTGTATGAAAATTGTGCTATTGACGTTGGCGGCTCCCCACATTACTGATGAGCTTCCTCCAGCTAATGGAATAATGAAAACACAAAACAGATTTACCATGCTTAATAAGAGAAAGAGATAATGAAGGCAAATTAAAATAGCAGCTCAGATCTGTGCAGAGAACAAGTAATGCAGTTTCTCCTTTTAAATTAACACTTGAATTCTCAAATGCTGCTGGTGGGAGGGAAGAGAAACTCGAAATCCTATTAGACACAAGTGTGCCACTTGACTTGGTCTTGAAGACTTGCCAGTGTTGGTTGGGGGACCCCACTGACACCTTAGCTCCTGCACATGCCCTCTCCCATTTATCAGAGCCAGCTTACTTTCTCTGGCCAGCAGGTTCAGCTCGTTGCATGCATGAGGTCCTCCCCAAATTCCTGGGGAGGACCCAGGAATTAACAGTTTTATGAAAGTTCCTGCAGCACTGAGCTCCAGATTGGTCAGTCAATAGTTCTTTGTAGTATAAGGGATATCCTGGTGGTCAGTAGCACCCCTGGTCTCTACCCTTTTGGTGCCAGTCAACACTCTTGCCCCTCTAGTGCTAACCACCAAAGATGCTTCTGGATGTTGTCCAGTCACTGGACAATAACTCCCAATCAACAACCTCTGACTGAGACTCTGGGGGCCAGCCGCACGGGTGGGGGTCAGGAAACCAGGCTCATTTCCTGTCCTGTTCAGTGACCTAAACAAATCACAGGTCTCTAGGTAGCCTGGTAACATGGGGACCTAGGATCTGGCTTGGCTGACCAAGGCCATGGGAGACCATTGTCAGGTGGGGAACAGCAGTCCATGGAGGACAGGTCAGAAAGAGGAGGGTTGAGGGACACAGGCAAGAGATCCAGCTGCAGGACTGGTGAGAGAGGAGGCAGAGGAGGCCATCAGAGGCCAGGAGCTTGGAAAGGTGAGAGCAAACCCTAGGAGCCAGGAAGAGTGGACCCACACCTCCTCCCCCTCCGTGTCTGCCCAGATACTTGGGGCTTCCTCTTCCAGGCTTCTGCTCCACACATTCCCATCTACTAGGGCAGAAGCCTCTGAACTCAACTCTGGGGCTAACAGGAGTCACACCAGTGACTATAAGCAACATCCAACTGACAGAAATTCGTACAAAGAGCCTCCCGGACACCATGGCCCACCATCCTCCTACATCCAGTTGTCTCATCCTTCTTAGCTGGTAGACAGTCCACTGCCAGGTGTCACAGACATATGGAGAGAGGGGGGTCCTTTGAAATCAAAGAGAAAAAGAGAATGGAGAAATTCACCAGTAACATCTGCCACTCAGTAAATGTACGAACCATACCAGATCCTATTCTAAGCCCCTTAAAGGTTTCACTCATTTAATCCTCACTGTAACTTTTAAAATCAACATTTCATTGATAAATAAGCACAGAGAGAGCCAGTTACAAGTTTGCACAGCAACTCAGGGGTAGAGCTGTGATTTTTTTTTTTTTTTTTTTTTGGTCTTTTTCTTTTTTACCAGTACAGGGGATTGAACTCACAACCACACACTTGCAAGGCAGGTACTTATGCCGCTGAGCTAAATCCCCAGCCCCGCACCTGGAGAATTCAGGCCATCACCTAATCACCTCAAGGGTTTTATGATCTGAACAAGGCACAATGATCAGGGCTTTCTGTCCTGAAGGGGCTACACGCGGGAAGCACACATCTCTTTAGATAGGGGCTCTGCACTGGTGAGAGGCCCCCAGTCACGCTACCCCTGACTCCAGGTCTGTTGTAATCCTAATCTGAATATCGTAATCCAAATGTTATAATTCCTTTTTCAGTCCTCTTCACAATCAGGAAAATTATATTTGTAACCCCATCAAAACACTATTGGAATTCTGGCTAGTTAATTTCAAATCTACCAGGAGTAAAGACACTAAGACATATTTAAAGGTATGGGCAGCCATGAAATCCTGCCCTGATCCAAGGCCTCTCCCAGAATTTATTATGTCATGAAGAAGGGAGTGGTTCAAGGATGAGTGACAGTGAGGATGGTGGGAATTACGGGAACATGGTGAGCTGATCTCATCAGAGCAAGCAGGTCTGCAATATGCAGGGAGAGAGATCTGCAGAAAGACCAGTCTGTGTAACTTGATTGGATAGCATATGAATGAATTTGGGAGGCTGCTGCTTCAGTTTCTGATATGTAAACTTTTGTGCCCTGGAAAGTTATAACCTCTTATTTTGAGGCTCGCACCCAGCTGACATTCCTGGAGCTAACTGGCTCTGCCACTCTGCTGCATTCAAGAGTTCTACAAGGGAACACCAGACGAGGAAACAGGAAATTGTCGGTTGGCCTTAAAGATCATATATCAATGCCTTAGTCAGCCTTATGTGCATCGCTTAGAGCCAGTCGAAGGGATAAAGAAATATAGCCAGCTCTGTATGGATCAGTGCATGGACACGGGGCCCTGTTAAAATAATAAAGAGATAATAGTTCTGCATTCAAGGAGAGATGCCCACTTGATCTTCTACAAGGACATTTGAATGGCCTTCCATGAGATCCCCAAGGTGGACTGAGTTTGGCTTTGCCAACAGTTTATTATCTTGGCTTAGAAACCAAAGAAAGTGCTTAATTCAGACCCAACAAAGTCCCAGATACCCAAGTGTGTGGACAGAAATAATTCAAGAATAATACTTGGTCAGTTAAAAAAAAATCCCAGCATGGAGGCTGGCACATAGCGGATGCTTAGGAGTTCTTTCCCTGTCCCTTACTCCACAGCCCGCCTTGTTGGCCCAGCTCTGTTTGGTGCACCTTGTCCAGGCTGCTAACCCCTCCAATCCCGCACCACAGACCTCCACACTGGGTAGCTCATCTCCTTCCTCCGGCCAGCGCCTTGCTGTGTGACCTCTAGCAAGTTGCTTCACTTCTCTGAATCTCTGCTTTCTGGGGCATTGTGCAGGGGCTGTGGACTCCCTTCCAGATCTAAAATGCTAGGCACCTCCACTCTGCTCCTCTTTTCCTTCCTCCTCCTGTCTTCTCAACATCCAGCTCTGCACACAGCCCAAGGCCCTGTGCCAATTGGCTTAGCGGAGAAGAGGGGGCAGAAAAGCTCCAGGGGAGCCAAGTGATAACACACAACAGGGCTGCAGAGCCCTCCAGTGTGGGTACATCTCGCCGATGTCATGGCCAACAAGCTCAATGTTTGCAGAACTCTTAAGATTTCTTGCCCATTCAGCCCTCTGCACACAGCCCTTCCCTGTTCACCCTGGGTCAGACATTTCCCAGGGTCCTCTGGGCTGCAGGCACCGTCTCTTAGGAGGGTGATGAAACATGTCTGCCCCTAATCATTTCCAGTAATAATAATAATTCCTGGCTGTTGTATAGGATTTCTCAAAGCGCGTCTGCACACGTTATCTCACTTGCTTCCCACATTAACCCTGCAACTTAGCTTTTATTTTGAGTCCCATTTTAGAGAGCTCTTCTAAAGCCACCTGCCCCAGGGCTCATAGTCAGCATGTGGTAGGGCCTCAGCAGCCGCCCTGGTCCTCCCTGCTTCCGCTCTTTGAGAGCCCAGGACAAGGGTAAAACTGAAGCCCCCTATAGCAATTTCCTAATATTTAAGTGATAAAATTAAACAAGGGGTTTTTTTCCCCTCTTGCCTTCACAAACATACCTGGAAAGCCAGGTTCAAATTTAAAGATTTGGGTTCCCTGGATTTCCCACTGGAATGTGCTAGAAACTATATTATGTGTGACCTTTTTAGTTTCATAAGTCAATAAATGTTCTCTATGCCACACTCAGTTTAAAGTTGCTGTCAGTTACAACTGAAAGAGTCCCCATAGTACAGTCACCGTGGAAGGCAGCCCGGGGACAGGAGGAAAGGCAGGTCAGATCCCTGGCGAGCTGGGGAAGCTCAGAGACCTGCAGTGACTTTTAAACAAAGTAAATGCATGATGAGGTTAAATCAAATAAAATGACCAAGGGAAATTAAATCCTTGTGCAATGTGCTCGCATACATTTTTAAAATAAGAAAATAATAACAAAATATTGTGGGCACCTTGAAATTCTTACCCTGTCACATATTCTCATAAACTGCTCTGTTAACCAACTGGCTCATCACTGGGAAAAAATACTGGGAGGAGGAGAAGTTTGTCTTGGCTTGCCATTTCTGGGGCTTCAGTCCGTGGTCCTCTGGCTCCATCGTAGAAAGTTGATGGTAAGACAGTGCAGTGGAGCAAAGCTGTTGAACTCCTGGCATCTGAGAAGCAGAGAGCTGGAGAGCAGGGAAGAAGGGGCCAGGGACCCCGTGCAGATCCCAAAGTTGTCCCCCCATGACCCACCAAGACACACCCCAAAGTGTGTTTCATTAATCTTGTAGGCATCAAGCCTATCAAGCTGATAGTCGAGACTGACCAGCAGAGAAATCAAAGCCCATCTAGTTGAACTCCTTATGGATGTAAAAATGGAGGTCCAGAGAGCCATGACTTGCTGGAGGTTTCCTAGCTGGTGATTAGCAATCATTACACATCAAATCAGCAAACCTTTATTGATCCCATATCATGTCCAAGATCTTGCAGTAAATTCTGGAAATGCTATACATCAGGCACTGGCAAAACATGTCCCACTGCCTATCTGTACAAATGAAGTTTTATTGAAACACAGCCCTGGCCTTTTGCTCATGGGTTTTCTGGCTGGCATTTGTGCACAGTAAGCAGTGTGGAACGAACTGCCACAGTGACCAAATGACCCACATAGCTCAAATATCTACTCTGTTCTTTTGCAGAGAATGAGTCCGAATACCTGCCAACTCCCTCTGCCGGAATAAAGCCATGAAGCTTCCTTCCAGAGACAAGACAGTTCCCCAGTGGCAGGCCACAGGCATCAGTGCATAGGACATGTGACTCTGGATTTTTCTGGGGTGATTTGAGTCTCTATTTCCAGGAAATGATGGAATTTTATTTTCAGCCCCTTTCCCTGAGCAGATTCCATTTGGGAGTTCGTGTTGGGCTGAGGCTTTGAAAGAGTGGGGTGGAAGTCTCAGGGGCCTCCCAGCTGGTGTTGGGCTTTGGTCTTTGATTCCTGTTCACATGGCAGCTGTGATGTGAGGTCATCCCCCTTCCTGTCCTCAGGGCACCTGCAGACCCGAGTCCGTGGCACTGTCATTCACAGATGGCTTCTGACTGCTCGCTTCCGAGCTGTGCCGCAGGGCTGCTTAGGCATGGGCCACAGGCCAGTGCTGAGAGCCACCTGTCCTCTGGCATCTTCCTGCCTCTTCGTGCTTCCCTGCCCCAGCTGTCTCCAAGCACAGCTCAGGCTGCAGCTCTCTCCCATCACTCACTGAGCTAGAGCCTTTCTGCCCACTGCCCGCGCTGAGCTATGCCACTCTGTTGGTCCTCTGCCCCCAGCCCATCAGACAAGGGAGTTTTAGCTCATCTCCGCCACTCTGCACGGGGCTGCTGTTACAAGCATCATTCTGACGGAACAACCAGAGGCATTGTGCTTTCCTGTATATGGATCGTGGTCTGAGAGGTGTGGTGAGAGGGAGGGGACTGACCTCAGCCTCTGGAGATTTACAAGGTAATACGGCAACTCTGCGAGCCTCCACTGTCCCCCTTGGGAGACCCAAAGATCCTGGGTCAGAGGGGGCGGCTTTGTGGCTCATGGCTGCCCTCAGGAGCAGCCAGGGCAACGATCTTGACTTAAGAGTCTTTATTAGAAAATAAACACTATTAATGTACAAGAAATCTCATCCAAGGTTCAGCCAAAACATCTCTGTGTGGGACCAATGCCATCCTAATGGGTTCCAGATGTCCCGTGGTCTCGGTGTCCCAGTGACCTGAGGAAGGGAGATAGGTGCTGGGGGAGACACACGTGGGTAAGTTCAGAACCCAAAGAGACACCTTTGCCACCACACTGTCTTCTGGGGTGGGAAGGCACCCCATCTTGTTGGGGCTCCCGCACCCCATCTTGCTGAACTTCACCCAATCCCCTTTTATTGAGCCCCCTTCTCTTGAGTTCTATGGAGCAGCTCCCTTGTAACAAGTCTATTTATCCAGCCCTAGGGAATGGCAGTTCAGGGAGCGGCCACCATTCTACTTTGAGTCAGGGCTGGGGGTCACTCCACACCCAAGAGTGTCACAGAGCAGCCGACCCTCAGCCGTGGAGAAGCTGGCGCACGAGCAGGTGGTCGTAAGAATAGAGGGGACTGTAGAGAATTTATCAGAGATCAGAAAAGAGGTTTCAGGATAGGGCTGGAAAGGCAAACCCAGAAATAACTGCATAGGTATTTTTTAAAGTTTTATTTTAGAGAGAATAAAACCAAGCAAAATAAAACAGAATAAATCCAATCAAAACAAGACAGTGTAAGGACACAGGATTTCAAAACAAGCCACTAAGAAATCAACAGTGGTCACCATAATGCCTCTTGTTGTCGTCAAAATAGCTGCCCATGACTTCATAGTAACAATAAACAAAACAGAGAGCATAGGACCAATAAAAACAAAACAATGAATGCAACACAAGGCTTCAAAATAAGACAATAATAAATCCAAAATGGCTTCCATAATATATCTTGTTATCTTTGAAATAGCTGTCCATGACATCAGATACAACAGAATCAAACAAAATAAAACATAATAAAACCCAAACAAACAGAACAATGAGAGTGATACAGGATTTCAAAGCAAGATAATAGGGGACTAACAAAGGCCACTACCTTCAGCAGGAAATCCCCACAGATGCTACATTGTGTACTGTTATTCTCTCAATAGATGATCAGGTTACTGGCTTTAGGCCTGCAAAGTCAGTGAAACACTAAACATTGCACGCATTAAGCTGTATTTTACCTCATTAACCATCATCACAGCCTCCTGATCAGATGGTGTGGTGGGGAACACTGACTTCTGTCGTCTCCCTGCCCACATGGGGGAGGGCTGGCTCTGGCTCTCCCCGACTCAGCGCGCACATGGTGCCGACTCACAGGAGGTCTCAGCTTCTGGGTGACTTCTTGCTCTCCTCCTCTACAGTCTGTGAATGGCACCAACTCACAGAAGAGGTTTGGCCTCTGGTCAGCCTGCACATGACTGCATAAGTACTTTTTTTTCCCCTTTCTTTTCTTTTTCCTTTCGTTTTTTGGTTTTTTTGGGTTTTTTTGTTTGTTTGTTTGTTTGTTTGTTTGTTTTTTGGACTAGGGGTAGAACCCAGGGCCTCAAACATGCTAACAAGTGCTTGGATACTGAGCAACATCCCTATCCCTTTGTAAATTTTATATGGAGACAGTCTTGCTAAGTTACCCAGGCTGACCTTGAACTTGTGATCCTCCTGTCTCAGCCTTCCAAGTAGCTGTAATTCATAAGCATATACTATCACACTCAACCTCTACTGATAATATTTTGAAGGTCACTGTTGCAGATGACCATTTTGCCTTCACACTTAGCACCCGAGCAGCCTAGTTTGGTCTCGGTGGGGCAGGGATAGTCTCATCTCCAGACCTCTACCTCACCACTTCGGATGCCAGTGTGGGAGCACCAGGTCCTTAACTTTCTGCAAACTTGTCACTTTGTCCAGGGCTGCTCCCTGGGATGCTGTCCCTCATAGTAGCCTGGGGCATCTGCCTCTTCCCCATGGTCTCTATGAGCCTCTAGGAGACTTGGTCTTGTTTCCTGCTGGGTCTGCAGCACCTAGACCAGGCCTGGTGCTTAGCAGGTGCTGGAGACACCTTCCTAGTCACACTGCCAGAATATATTCTCAGGACCAGAGTCTTAAATAGCCTCACTGAGCCCGTCTGCTCAGGCTTGGGCCCTTGTGAAGTTGAGGCTTCACCCCAGTCCTGTCACAGCTCACCCCACCCCAGCATCCCTGGAGTCACAGTGGGCAGCTGGCGGCTCTGGTGTTGCACCTGCATTGATCTTTCCAGTGCAATACAAAGGACCTGAGCACAGGGAATGAACACCTCGTGTGCATTTGTGTCCTTCCCTGCCATTCCAGGGGCCCAGCAATGACAAAGGTACTCACAGTATACCTGACTCATAGCCACAGAGCCCTACGGGAGCCACACACCAACTCTGGGCAGCAGACCACACAGCACACCATCTTTCTAACACAGGAGACAGCTGAGCTGACCCCCCACCCTTCGTCACATGGCCGGCAGGGTGAGACCAAGGGCTGGCCAGCTTCACCTGAGGGATTCGGTCCCAGGTTCCACATCCTTGGACTGTTCAAAGCATCCTTAGCATGCTCTGGAATCCAAGAGAAGTGAAGCACCATGGTCCACGGAGCGTGGTGTGAGGGGAAGAACCCCGAGACACAGGTCCCTCTGGAGACTGGGGAGGACCTGAAGCCACACACAGTCTTAGATTTGTTCCCACCGTTGGAGCCGGAGTCCATGCTTCTGGTCCCTCTGCTCCCCCGGAGCTGCCCAGAAGCTAAAATCTGTGCTTGAGAGTTGCCAGGGGTCCTGCGAATTCTTACTAATCCCCCCTCCCTGAGAGGAGCCAAACCTAGAAATCTGTGATTCGTGTGACTGTCCCAAGGTTTGGCTCCATCAGCCAGATAGAAGCAGAGGCTAGAAATCCAGCTCTGGAGGAGGACTCAGCAGCCCTGAACCTGCTCGCTCTCCACTTCCCTCGCTCCATTCCCCCCTCACTTCTGTTCCTTGCACACACCAGGGCCCTGCGCAGCTGAGCCTCTGCCTGGGACACAGCTGACTCCCCCTGCTTGGGCTCCAGTGTCACCCTCTCAGTTAGACCTTGCTTTGCCTGGAAAGACCTCACACGCCGGCGCTGTATTTACTTTAATTTATCCTCTGCCTCCATCTTCTGGAGCATCAGCCTCGCGGGGACTCTCGGCTTGCTCCAGTCGTCCTAGTGCGGGCACACAGGAGATGCCCAACTCACACAGTCACTAACAGTTCACATTCAGGTCACGCCCCACACACGCGCCTTTTGTGGCTCTCGGCACCCACACTAGGGGCCTTCAGCTGAGCTACATTCCCAGCCCCCTTTTTAAATTTTTTAAACAGAGTCTTAGTAAATGCTGAGTTGCTCTTGCTGGGCTCGAACTTGGGATTCTCTCACTTAGGCTTCCCAGTGTGCTGGGATTACAGGCGTGTGTCACATACGGTGCCTGGCTAAGAGCGTCCTGATTAACGGGAGAGCAAATCAAGGCTTGGTGATGTGAGGGTCTTGCCATGTCCATATCCGCAGGGCCAAATACAGTTTGCACCCTTTGTGTTGCCAGGACTTCGGGCTGGGGATTTAGCTCAGGGGCATAAGCGTGTGTTGTACCAAAACAAAAACAAAACCAGCGGACTTCATGGACTCACAGAAACCTGAAATTGGGATGTTAGTGGGGTGGTGGCCCTCTGAAGGTTCTGGAGGACGATCTGTTCTTTGCTCCTTCCAGCCTTTGGCAGCCGCAGGCATATAGGTGCCTCTGTCCATCTCTGTCCCCATCTCCTGTCCCTGCACCTCTCTCCCTCCTCTGAGAAGGGTGTCAGCTGTTGATTTAGGGCCACCCTCACCCCAGGATGACCTTTTCTCAACACTCCTTAGTAATTACATCTGCAAAGATCCTATTTCCAAGTTAGGTCACATTCTAAGGTTCCAGGCAGACGTGAATTTGGGGGGACGCTGGTCACCCCCTCCAGAGGTAGAGCTGGATTGCGTCCAGACCTCCCTACCCTCTGACCCTGGGAGCTGCTCCAGGCGCTCTGCGTGCCCGCGGCTGTGGCTGTCAGTCTCTGTGAACTTGTCAGGAAGGAGAGGGAAAAATAAACTGTGGGGTTAATGAGAGCAGGGAGATGATCCTGGCTGATCCCCTAATCCCCTGCTCTGAGCCGGGTCTCCAGCACCAGGCAAGGGCTCCTCTTTTCTTCTCCTTCAGGAAGTTTCCCCAGAGAAGCAACCCTTCCAAATTTAATAAGCTCCCCTCCCCCAGCTTCCCCGGGGATCGCGCTGCAGCAGGCTGACTGTCAGGTTTGTCTCTACCCCACCACGGAGGACCCTCAAGGGGACAAAGCCGGGGGATGGGGCGAGGGGTAGGGACGGGTGACCGCAAGGCTGAGGTGTCTGAGCACCTGTACGCGTGTGTGAGCGGCAGGCCTGTGGGAGGGGCATCTTGCTGGGACCGCCTGTGAAGGAAAGTGTGTAAACATAGATTGCGTGAGTGAGCATGCAAATGTGTCTGCAACTCTGTGTGTGTGTGTGCATACACACGCATGAATGCATGTCAGAGAGAAGACAGTTGAGCAGGCTGGAGTAAAGCCAGGCAAAGTTTAGGATGTAAGTGAGCGAGTGTGAGCAGACACATGGATATTTCCGTGTGCACAGCCAGTGCCTGTGGGAGTGCGGGGTAGGAGTGCACATATTGGAGCACGTGTAACTCTGAGCATCGTGGTGACTTTACCGATGGCTCCCCATGGCGTCCTATTGTTCTGCAAGTCGCTGCACAGCCTGGCCCTCCCACGCTTGCTCTCTGTCCTCACTGTGTTCCTCCCTCACTTTCATTCTCTCTCCTCTGGCCACTCAGGGTTCTTGAGAGCTCCTTGAACACAGAAGGCTCATGCTGCCTCAGGACATTTGCACTTTCTGTTCTTCAGCCTCAGAAAGCTCTTCTTCTAATGTGCACTCTGCTCAAATGTCACCTTTACAGAGCTTCCTGCTGTAGTCAGCCCTGCTGTCCTCCAGAGCTCCTGTCCTCCTCCCCTGGAGTGGCAGAAGGACAGGAAGACTGTCCAGGAGGAGGGATTGAGTGGAAAATCCAAGGTGAACAGTGAAAACTATAGAAAAATGTCACTAGCTTGATGCAATACCATCAAATCAAATGTAAATTTTTCTTGCCAAGTTTTGGGAGGCAGATTTTCTAGAATGTTCAGCTGAAGAATTTAGAAATTACTGAGTTTCATGCATCTTTCTTAGTTGGTGGCCATAAACCTCCTCTTCGGGCACAAGTGACAACCGTAGAGCCTTCAGCTGTCTCCAGCTTAGCGACACCAGGCTTGCTGGAGCAGGAGCTGTGACCCAGCAGACGTAGCCGCGTGCAGGGCCGGATCTGGAGCGAAGGCTGGTCCCTCGCCTGCCATCTTTCCTCTCTGTCATCTCCGGTGTTGGTTTCAGATCTACAGCAACCTGTCTGCCTGACGGGTTGGGGCATCCACACATTCTAGGAAGCCAGCTCCGGACACAAAAGTCACTGGGTCCGGGGGATGGATGCACAGCAACGCCCCACAGCTGATCCCCCGGAACCCGAGGCTTTGCTGGAGCAACCACGAAGCGCCTTTATTTCTCTGTCCCTGTGACTTGGTGCTGAGGGTCACCCAGCCTGACATCGCTCCTAGGAGCCCCGGAGGTCGGGGGGCAGCACGGAGAGGCAAAGTCCTTGAGCCCTTGCAACAAGCTGTGCTTGGAGCCAGGGCCGCCTTCCCCGCTCTTAGATGGGAAAACCCAGCGCATTCCTGGGGGGATCTATGGGGAGCAGGTTGGGGATGGGGAAATGTTCTGGATAAGAGCAACGGCCGCTGAACAGTGTGCGTGTACCTCATGCTGCTGAAAGTGTGCACTTTACAGGTGGTTAAAATTTTAATTTTTATGTGATGTGTATTTTGCTACAGTTTCTAAAATACCAAAAATGTCAATAAATCCTTTTGGTGTTCAAGTCCATTCACACTGGATTCTTCAGAAGCCCTTACCTCCACCAGTCTGTGGTAAAGCCGGTTACATGCCTGCAGTGTCTCCAAGTCTGTCTGTCCTTTGTCTCAGCTCCTCGTGGGCTACAGGGACCAGGACTGATATCTGGACAAAGACTCTGACAGGCGGCCATATGCTTCCCTCTTCTGAGTGACAGGACTGCATATTTGCAGGGGCTCTGGCAAGAGAGCTCAAAATCCAAAGGCGAGCACCACAGCCCAGACACATGGGAGTCAAAGACTTCGGAACAAACTTGTAAATCGATTCACTCCACAAACAAGCCCTCCAAGATCCTGGCTGCACCTGGGAGAGGGCTCCTGTAGGGCTCCTGGTGACCAGCCAGCAGCCTCTGAGGACTCCCCAACCCATAGCGGAGGATCCTGCTCTCCCGAGAGGAGCCAAGGGTGACCTGCACACCCACCAACCCACTCGCGCCCGGCCCTCAATCACTTCTCCTGCTGGATTTTTATTTCTCGGGGCCACTTTGTATGATTGTGGTGACAGATGCTGTGAGACGACGACGAGGCCCTGGCAGGGCGGGCAGCTGGGGGCCACCCTCCCTCCTCACCTTGTCTGGCTCCCATCCTCCTCCCCCTTCCATCCCCGAAGGGCGGTTACAGCAATAAGCAGCCTTTCTGGTCCAGCTGCAGCCTCTCCAGCATTTCTGACACCTGCTGTTCCTAGAGAGCAGGTTCCCCAATCCCGTTAAGGCTGGGACAGTTCTGTCCGAGATTCCTGACCCCTGGCTACTAAAGCTGTGGGTCAGTGACAGCAGACCTATGACACGCATCTGTGGCAGACATGCAAACTCTCTCTGCTGACACATGAGCCAGGTCACCCCAGCAGCCCAGCATTGGGTAACAGTTGTTTTTTTTCCAAACTAAACCTCAGTATTCAGGTCTAATTGCAGTGTTGTGACTTTGTGATAAGTAAATGGATTTGGGGTTGCAGTCCGGGCATCCAGTTTCTCAAAGGTTTGCTGTCACTGCTCGAGGTCATCTGTCATATGCTTTCTTTCCTTGTCATTTACTGATCACAGCCCCTGCAACCTCTCTGACCTCATTTCTACCTTTTTGGCTCAGGAGTTTGGTTGCTCCTGCCTGGATATTGCTTTGGTATTGTAACGTTGAAAAATTGTAACTGGAACCAGCAAATAGGGAACTGTCTGTAATTCCTTGGTGCTTCCTAGGGGTCCCGGCACCGCAGAACCATCCCGGGAGGCTGGGAAATGATGTGATGACCCAGGGGACGTGGTGGGGAGCAGGGCTGACAGTGTCTGCTAGACAAAATAAATGAATGAGCAAACATTTCCGTCATTCACCAACTCCATAGTCATGAATACCTACAACATCGAAAGTGCTAGCGAGGGCTGGGGATTTAGCTCAGCGGCATAAGCACCTGCCTTGCAAGCAGGCAGTCGTGAGTTCAATCCCTGGTACCGATAAAAAGGAAAAAGACAAAAAAAAAAAAAAAAAAAAAAAAAGAAAGTGCTAGCGATAGATGATGCCTAAGACATGGGCCTCGGTGTTGTGGCACTGGGATCTGAGAGGGAGGTGGGAAGGCCAAGCGTGAAATGGGGAATCCCGCCGTCACTTGTGTAATTTTAATAACAGCGCACGTTGCAAGGGAACCAGGAGCTCTGGGTGTAGCACAGGCACCCGAGATGGATGGAGTAAGTCGGGAAAGAGGGGTCGTCTTCTAAAGACCGCACTGAACCTGAGCCTAGTTAGACAAGTTGGTGGAAGAGCATTGTAGACAGAAGGAACAGCATTACAAAGGCCCTGAGGGGAGGAGCGCAGTCTGCTTGGGAATCGCTTCACAGGGTCCACAGTGGTCCTGCAGAATCTCAACTGTTTCCCCAAAGCCTCACATGCTCAGAGGTGGGCATTTCAAGGGGGGTACATTGATGGGTTCATAATTTGATGCTGTTGTTGGGTGGTGATGGGAATTTAAGAGGTGAGGCTTAATTACATGAAGTAGGGCCCTGGGGGCATGACTTTTAATCCTCTCTTGTCCCTGGCCCCTTCATCTTTGATGCCCACCTTCCCAGCTGCCACGAGGTGAGCAGCTTTGCTGCTCCGTGCCTTTCCACCATGCTGCTCCGTCTCACCCCAGGCCACCAACAATGGAGCGTGCTGACCATGGACTGACGCCTCGGAAACTGTGGGCCAACATAAACCTTTCCTCTAGACTGGGTTTCTCATGCATTTGTCACAACACAGAAAAACTAACATACCAACAAATATTAGTTCAAATAAATAAACACATAAACAAATGCACGGATGGGTGCGTGAATCCTGTTTCCAACACCAGACCGAGAGAGCCAAAGGCTAGGAGTGTTTGTGATTCTAGAGCTCAGACTACTTGTGAAATAGGTATAAGTGGCCCCTGGGATGGACACACAGTGAGGGCAGTATCTCGGTCTCCTATGGCAGCTTTCCTCCGTGGTGCTGTCTCTGAAGTAGGGCCTGGACTAGTGACTCCCTTCTACCGTATGGAGTGTGGCCAAAGTAGCAATTCATACATGACTGAGTTTGTAAGTGTTTCTGGGATGACACTGCATAGGGTGTAGGAGCCATTGGCTTGGACTCCCTCTCCCTTGCTGCTTTTCTAGACCACATATTGGGCAACTTTATTTAGGGTGAAGCTGTGCTCAAGATTATAAGTGTAAAATGTTTTAAATTTGTATGCAAATTTGTATGTAAATTTGTATGCACTAATTGATCACTAGTACAACACTCACTTTTCAGACTTGTCAAGATGGGGACTAGATAGATAGATAGATAGGTAGATATCTCATGATGCCTGGCAGAGTGCCTGAGATAAACCAAATAGACACTGCCTTCCCCTCTTGCCTTGTTGTCCTGTTTTGGCTGTAACAATTACTAGTGGCCACAACTGGAGTTTAACGGGACCTGAGCAGGGACGGCAGAGGCCCTGCAGTGCACAGGCCATTCAGCAAATGGAAGAATTATTCCATGCAAAGTGCAATGGCTCCCCGATGGACAGACCCATTGGTGGTTATAGCAAAGTGACACCAACAGCTAGTCCACCCCCGGCCATGTGTAGACCACAGGAGTCTGAAAATAAATGCACACCAGTGGACGCCACGGCAGATCTCCCCTGGCATGGGACATCTCCTTTGTTTCAGGTTTCTGCAGTGACATTTGTCTCATGTACAGTCCGGCAACCCCAGTGAGGGAGGGTACCCATGACATTTGTCTGTCAAATATTAATGAGGCTTAATTTCTTATTAATTATATAAAATAAATATACATAGAAACACTGATGTTTTCTTCCCGTGTCCCAGAGAGTTGTCTCATGCTCTGGTATAGAAATTACCAATCACAGCAGTTAAGAGTAAACTCCCTGAGTCAGACTGGCCTGATCTAGAATTCTCGTTCTGTAGCTTATTTGATGAGTGACCCCGGGCAAATCATCTCTCTGGGTGATGCCTACCTCATAAGGTTGGCGACCAGACAGTAAATGAAAGAATCCACGGAAAGCACTCAGCAAAGGCATTAATGCTAACCCTCAACGCAGCAGGAAAGAGGCCTCAGGAGCAAGCGCCAGAACCCCAGTAAGCTTTAGTCAAGCACTCAAGATCTGTACTACAACAGGCAGCAAGCACGACAGGGCGACTGAACCCAGCCAGGGGTGATGGTGTTCACCAGACAGCGCTTGACAAAGTCTGAAGACATTTTTGTTATTGTCATGGGGTGTGGGCACTGCTGGCATCTAGTGGTTGGAGACCAGGCATGCTGCTGGACACCCTACAAGGGACTACAAGGGAAGAGCTTCTTACAAGGAAGTGTCTGGTCCCAAATGTCAATGGGTGAGAACCTCTGGTCTCGTGAGAGTGGTTTAGCGATGTCGAGACTGAATCAGGGCCTCTGTGTTTGTTTTGGCGCTCACATGCTGATTGCAATATAGTTGCCATGGCTCCAAACATCGTGTTTGTCGTTCCAAAGGGAAACAATCTAGCCATCTTTTCCCTCTCGCTCCTCTTCTCTCAGAGGAAAAGTCTTCGTTATCAGAACAGTGACACGCACTGGAGCACATATCCAGTCCTAGTCCAATCACAGCCCAAGTGATACAGGGTCGCTGTGTCTGGAGTCGCCTGACTCCCTCCATGGGGCTGGACAAATGCTTTGGAACAAAGTCAGAGTGACAGGGGAAAGAAGCAGGAACGGCTGTTGGGAAGTCAGCTCAACCATCTGTATCTGCCTTTGAAAATCATTTCATTTCCCCTTCTGATGGCCACCACCTCCCAAACTAAACAAGTAAACATACGCCTTCTCCTTTCATCCAGTCCCTTCCCACCCAGAATGCTGACACTGCCAACCTGACCCCTCTCCTTCCCGCCACACTTAAAGCTGCTCATAGGGGAAAGATGTCCAAGTTCACGCGAGGGCCTGACCCCCAGACGCAGGCCGGAGCTGGCCCGCAAAAGCCAGACAGCTGTGCACATCTTTAGGGGCACAGACGAAAAACAGATACTGAATGTATCTGGTTAGAAATGAGGATTTTCTGGTTCGGTTATGCCTGTCACTGTGAATGTCTCTTCTCATATTTACAGCATTTATGCAGCTGACGTTGTCAGTTTGACCCCTAAGAAGCGACTTGGCAAACCGTCCTCAGCCTGTGACCCCGAGGCCTCCGAGTTCTCCGCCAGTCTCAATCCCTCTTAAACCGTTGTCGGGGAACAAGTCTGGGTGGAGACGCTTGCGCACGAGGTTTATGGGGCCGCAGGGGACCTGTCCAAGGAACCAGCCTGCACAGACTCCCCATCTCAGCATGGCCCCATTTCCTTTCCTTCCCACATATACACACTCCTCTTTCCAACTAGAAAACACACCCCAAACTCAACTCTTCTCGGACAGCCACGTCTGTCACCCTGGTCCCGGCCACCACTATCTCTAGAAAGGTCTGCGTCTCCCCTCACTGGTCATCTTGCTTCTGTTCTGCCGCCTGTTTCTGGCCATTCTCCATCTGGCAGACAGAGAATTCATTATAAAAGTAACCGGTCCAGGTCCCACTCTCTTGCTTAAAAATGCACAAATGGCTAGTGATTACATTTAGAATAAAATCTGAATTCCAAGCAACAGCCGCTGAGCCCTGCATGGTCTGGTCCCCAGGACCTGGCTCCCCGCCTCTTCCCCTGCCCAGTTCCCCCCTCTCAGCCGCCTCCAGGCCCAGGTTTCTCAGCTCCCTAATCGCTGGAGCTTAGGCCACCGCACTACTGCTTCCTCGCTCACCCAGGAAGGCTCAGGCCTCACTCTCAAATGCCACCTCCCAAAAGGCTGCCAGAGCACCAGGCTAAGGCTCCAGCCTGCCCACCAGCCACCATGACGTCACCCCATCACCTTCCTCCCTCGCTTTTCCTCTTCCAAATTGCACAGCACCTAACGAAGGTGCACCCCCTCTGATGCTGTGCGTCCATCTCTAGAACTCCCCCACTCCCCGCCGACAAGTGTGAGGAAGTCTTGCACATGGAGAGAGGTTTACTGCTGCATGTCTGTCCTGCTGGTGGCTGGGGTAGAACTTCCCACAAATCTCATTGGGAGGGAATGGGCACATGCACCATAGATCTGTTTCTCTTGTGGAATATTATGGAGTGGGTAACATGAAAGAACTGGGCGGCTGTGTGTGCTGCCATGGAGGTGCGTGGAGGCCTTGTCTCCAGCTGAGCACCTGCCGTGTGCCAGGCACTGTTTTAAGTATCTGAGGACCAAAGTATCTGCTCAAGTCAAGGGAGACCAACATAGAAACTAAGCCACAGGAATGATCCGCCAGATGGCTGATCCTTGCTGTGGAGGAAAAGGAAATAGGGCAGAGGGAAGGGAGGTTGCTCCGTTGTCTCCAAAGCCATATGGGGACAAGGGTCTTGGGCAGAGTGGGGATCTGGTCTGGAATTCGTGGGGTGACTGATGTAAGGGACCAAAAAGCTGTTGAGTTGGTCTTGGTGGTCTCCGGATAGATCAAGGTGGGCATATGCATGTTGGGGAGAGGCAGGGTCTTGTTCAGAGTGCAGAGCCCAAGGCCTCCCAAACCTACCTGGGCCTGGGGAGGCTCCCAGTGCTGAGGAATCTGGGGCTTCTTCCTCCCCTGTGCCAGACCCACCTGGTGCCTTCAGGCAGGTGACCCTTCCTGGCGGGTGGCACTGTCTCTCCCTGTTTCACACTAATTACTCTCTCCCTGGAGTCTTCAGACCTGGTGGCAACGGCCCCACACTGATGCCACCCCAGGCAATGACTCCATTCTGTGTGGCTTTAGCCACTGGATCACACTCCACAGGTATTTCGTTCATTCACACCATTACCCAGGCAAACAGTGCCGCCTGGGCTCCGATGGAACGTGGCATGTGATGGTGTTGGCTGTGTATGCCAAGTTCTGCAGGCACGGAGGCTTGTTTGGCTGTAAGCAGCCACTGTCCAGATCAGTACCCCAGGGAAGTAAGATCAGGGAAGGAAGGGGGGCGGCTGCTTGGTTTTCATAATGAATATGTATTGTTTTGTTATGTAGAAAACTAGACCCACAGCGGCCAGGACAGTCACACCACCCAGGCCAGCAAAAGGGGACACATGTCCTTCCCGGGCATGTGTGTGGAGCTCAGGGATGCTGGGTCAGGGGAGGTGATCAGAAAACATACAGGAAACAAAGGAAGGAAGGGAGAGGGAAGGAGGGAAGGAAGGAAGGAGGGAAGGAAGGAAGGAAGGAAGGAAGGAAGGAAGGAAGGAAGGAAGAAGGGAAAGAAGGAAGGAAGGAAGGAAGAGGTGACTGGGGGGAAGAGGGAACGGAGGGTGGATTCACACAAACGCCCGAGGTTGCAAAGCATTTCCTTTTAGCTCACACCCTCATACTTGGTTCAGAAACAGGAGCCTTTTAAATCCCATCTCAAATGTCCCTCTGGCCTGCTACTTAATTAAATGACCCCATAATGAAATTTCTCCCCGTTGAATCTATGTTTAATAATTAATTGACCTCGTCAGCCCAGCCAGGCTTGGAGGCTCATCAATTATGCATCCTTCCCTTCTGCGATCCGTGCTCACCTTCCAGGAAAACCCGGAGAGGGTCAGAGAGATTGGAGGCCAGGAAAGGCCTCGGGAGCTGGGGGGCACCCAAAACGATCTCCATGGCAGGGCTAGGGAAAAAGGGACGAGATGTATCTTAGGCCTAAAGCTTGCACTGTGGGGTTTGGTCCTTAAGCAGGCCAGAGCCTCACACAAAATTAGGCATGAAAGTAAATATTTGTTCAAAAAAGAGAACTGACAACCAATTACTATTTTTTTAAACAACTGGCACAAACCATGAAATACAAAAGAATAGCACAGTTTTTTGTTTGCCAAATGCTTGGCATTCTTTAAGAGTTATCAGTTCAGGGCAGATTTAAGATGAGTCACTGCACAAGAAAATTCACTGCATGGTGAAATGGCTCAGCTCAAGTAGGAAAGAAACTTGCAAAGTATTTTCCCCCCGAGGACCACTGACTCCTTGGTCATTTCTTCTGGCAAATATCATTTTCCTACAGAGGAAAGGAAGACCATTCATTCCATTCTCTAGAAAGTTTGATCAGAGAGCAAGAGCATTTCTGACAGTCTACAAGTTTCTTTTGGCTTTGCCACTTGGTATCGATAATGTCACAGAAGGTACTAGCTTGGTAGGGCTTCCCGTAAGACAGGACCTCAGACTGGAGGAGTTAAGTAACAAAAATGTATTGTCTCATAGTTTTGAAAGCTGAAAGTCTGAGACCAAGGTGCCAGCAGAGTTGGTTTCTTCTGAGGCTTTTACTGCCTGTGCATGGTCATCTTTTCCGTGTCGTCACATCGGGGTCATCTGTGTGTCTGTGTCCTAATCCTTTCTTATAAGGACACCAGTAATGCTGGATTGGGGCCCACCCTACTGAGCTAACTCATCCTTAATTACTTCTTCCAAGACTATCTTAAATATAGACACACTGCACTCTAAGGCACTGGGGGTTAGGGCTTCAATATATAATTGCCTGGGACTGCAGGCTGAATGTCAGATCTGGGGAATTCATTATCAAGTCTGTTTCCTACAAAGCTAAAACATTTCAAGGGCTTTCAAGGGCTTTCATCAACCAGTCTACAATGTCAGCCTGGAGCTGTGAAGCTAGCTCTGAGGTCAAGGTAGCAGAAAGAACTTTCCAGAAAACCATTCATGACTTAACATGCAGAGGATGGTGAGCTCTTAAGGTATCTCACTGTAACCAAGCTGAAGGGGATTCCAGCCAGCGCTCTGGCCAGGTCCCTAACACACCCGCAGCCACCCCAATAGACATCAGCAGGCAGAGCTTCCTGCAGTGCCCCAGGGGATCCTGCCCTTTCTCCTTCAGCTTCTGCTGATACCTGGTGTCATGGAGCTTACAGCAAGGCCACCTGGATGCCTGCCTCTGTCTCCACACAGCTTTCTCCCCCAGGTCTCTGTGTGTCTGTTTTCTGTCTGTCAGGAGAGGACCTGGCACTGGATTTAGGGCCACCTGGAGTCCAAAGAAGCTCAATTTGAGGCCCTTTATCTTAATCACATCTGCCAATGTTCTCAATGACATTACTACCAAAGACTCCAGGGATGGACTTGGACAGGTCATTTGGGAAGATTCTACTTGATTCCACGTAGGAGCGTCAACAATATCTTTGTCAGTCATGGCCTTAAAGAGAGCAGGCCAAGCCACAGTGGCTCAACTGTCCATGACCTGGACGCCTAGGACACCTTCCAAACCTCAGCTTGATTCCGGTGCTTCCATCAGTCACCCTGGCTCTGAGCCCAAATGCTCAAAGGCAGGTTTCACTCCACCAAGCAGAGTCACCCCAGCTTCTGTCATCCCCTCTGCTCCAATTTCTGTCACCCCTCTGTGCTCAGGATGCTTCCCATAGGCACAAACAACTTAATGTCTTCCAGGCCACTGGATGCTTCTTCAAATAGATTTGTTATAAAAACTCCAGCCTCATCCTAAGCAGTAACATCCATGAAATCAGAGGCATGATTTCCAATTACATCTGCATGTGTGGTTCTCTGCCTGTCCTCAAGTCAGGTGACAGCTAAGCCCTGGCATTTGACGCTCACATCAACCCTGCAAGGAAAGAACTACAACCATCATCCCCATTTCACAGGTGAAAGAACAGGTACAGAAGGGTAGGTGACGAGCTGGGAACACAGGAGAAAGTGGGAGCCACAGGGGAGAGGGACAGAGGGCAGAAACAGCCCTACAGAGGGGTTCTGGGTGTTCAAGAGGTGCGTAGGGAAGGGGGAGCCAGAGGGAAGGGGCGAGGGAAGAAGGGCTCCCAGGGATGAAATGAGCCCTGAACCAAGGCATGGAGAGCAAGGGGTGTCCAGCGGTCACCTCACAAATGTCCTGTCTCAGCCTGGTGTGGTTTTCCCTTCCACGCCCCAGTGCAGGGGTCTGCAGCCTTTCAACAGAGACTCAAGAAGGTGGAGAGAATTTAAGGACAGAGCTGGGGTGGAGTCCAAGCCCACTGCCTGAGCCCTGCCCTGAGAATGTCTCCTGTAGGGGCCCGTATCCCAAGGTGCACTCTGATCCATGCCAGGGCTCCCTCCACGGCCCCTGTCACCAGCCCAGCTTCTCCTGCCCACATCCTGCGGATCCCTCAGGCTCCGCCCAGAACTGCCTCAGTGGGATCGCTCCTGTGTCACCTCTTTTCAGGCCTTGCGGGGGAACTGTGCTTCAGGCACCACCCGGAAGAGGCCAAGTTCTGCCCTCACACAGGCGACGATCCTTGGGGAGGGACTTAGGCCAAGCCAGTTGCTGTGACACACAGCCCTGGGTCTTGGTTCCCAAATAAAAGAAAGAAGAAAAAACTTTATTTTCTCTTTACATTACAGCCGAATACAGATTGAGAGGGCAGTGACACCTCACAGGTCCTTCCATCTGTGACTCCTGAGCTTGGCATTCTCAACCCCTCCTGTGCCCCAGACCACTCTGCAAGTGGCAGAAGCTTAGGGACATCTCCTCAGAACGATGCCTTACAGGTAAATCATACAACACCTAGCATTATAAAGGACACCAGTTATATTGAAAAACAGTTAACAAAATATGTTCCCTCCCATCTGTCACAGGGAAATATGTATGATTCTGTATTAATACACTAATAAACAGTCTAGTGATACATTAAACAACCAGCTAGCTATAATGGCAAGTCTAGTACCATGCAATTTTATTTTATTCTATTCTATTCTATTCTATTCTATTCTATTCTATTCTATTCTATTCTATTTTATTTTTCAGGGGAGAGCACACATGAAGTCCCCCACTACTACAAATTATATAGTTGAGTTTCACATTTGGGGAAATCGCAGAGGTCAGCATATCCACAGTACAATGGATAAGGCTCGTCCTGGGAAAACCACCTTCGTGACCATGGTATCTCCCCAGCCAGGTAAGTATAATACTGTGTAGTTTTAAAGCAGTGATCAGCATAAGACTAGGATTGGCAAACTAAGGCCAACGAGCCAAACGAGATTTGTGAATAAAGTTTTATTAGCACATAGCCACGTTCATTGATGTAATGCCCACGGCTGCCTTTGGGCTGTAGCTTACATAGAGCTGAACAGTTGAGAAAGAGACTGTATCACATGGCCTAAGATATTAACTACCTGTATCTCCACAGAAGTTTATTATACACGACATTTTGGAGACAATCCACAGCAATTATCAGGTAGTGTGAAAACATTTGCAACCAAGCCTCCCACCCCCACCCCCAAATGGCACAGACCCTGCTACCACTCCTGTAGTTTGTAAAGAAAGGAAATGGTAATTTTCAATTAGAGATTAGTAAAAGCAAAGAAGCAGATTTTTAGGAATAGATCCCTGGGGTGTCTTGGTACTGACTCCAGATTAGAAAATTCTACTCCAGGGCCTGAAAGTTTCCCTCCTTGCATCCACTGTGCCAGTACAGGGTGCCATCTGGCTGCCGGGTCTGAGGTTTTCCACCCCAGAACCAAAGTGGTGCTCATCATCTTCACCATGCATTACTGGGCCGAACTGAACCACAGGGCCACCTTAGGTTTCGCACTAGGCATGCTGGGAAATGTAGTCAAATGGAGTGCTTAGCACAGACACAAGAAAGAATGGGAAAACCACATACAGAACAGGGAGGGTGGCCGTGGGTGCCGCAGGGTCAAGTCAGGCAGAGTAGAATGAACAGAGAATTCAAACCTCAGTCATGACGTTGAGTAGTACGGTCAGGGAACGGTGTTATAGCAACGGGAATCGCATGTGTGAAGGGCTAGAGGAGAGAGCAACTGGACGATTTGGAAGGACTCAAAGTGTGCATGCTAACTGTTGTACATTCTAGTGTCCATTCTAAATGGTGCTCAGCGTATCTGTCTTCCCCACCAGAATGCCAGCCTTTAGAAAAAGGGATCTGTCACTTCTGTTTTGTTCACTGCCGTTTTCTAGCACCTACAGCAGCACCAGGCACACAGCACACACTGTAGGATGGATCCTGTCCTGAATGTACCGGGATCTCAGTGCCAGAGACATCGGTATAAAACTGGGGGCGGGGAGTCCTGGAGATGAGCCATGGTGGGGGTCCACATTTTGTTGGTACAGATTTTCAGCACTGAGGGATGAGCTTGGATTCTTATTTTGAAAAGGGTGCTCTGGCTGCTATAGACAGAAGAGTCTGATCCCGACCATGCTGGCTTTGCTCAGCTGGCCTGCAGGCAGCCACAGCAAGTGAGGTGTTTGGGAAGGTGTGCGGTGGGGCCAGAAGGGCCTCTCACCTGAACTTGTGTCACTGAGAAGGACCTAAATGAGCTCTCGCCTCAGCTCCCAGGACCAAGTGGCTTAAACAAAGAGAAGGCTCAGAAGGCTCTGTGGGTCAGAGAGGAAGCTGCCGCTGATTGGGCCCCCTGCAGCCCCCATCTGCCCCACCCAGGTCCTGGGGAGACTGGAATTGTACAGATCAGTCCTGCAAACACCTTAGGCAAAAGATCGCTATTTCACTGCACCTTGATTAATGGGGAGGGCTCAGAAACGTTGGTGCAGTCAGTGCAAACGTGTAAAATAGGACACTTTGGAGCTCTGCTCCATTTCAGAGATGCAAGAACCAGAGACAGAGGTGACCCGGTCCAAAGGGCTCTGGGGGCAGCCCAGACTGCAGTCTCCAGAGGAGCTGTCACCAGCTGGTCCTCCGGGAAGGGGCTGGTCCTACCTGGCGCAGCCTCCTAGAGGGAGGTCGCAGGAGCTGAGGGGCACCGTGCAGCTCTAAGGACCGGATGCAAGCAGGGTCCGGGGTGCGGCGAAGGGGACAGGGTCTCCCTCCCCGCCCTGCCCACTACCCCTCCCCTCCCCTCCCCTCCCTCTCCGCCCCAGCCCCAGCCCCAGCCCCAGGCTGGAAAGCTCAGGGGACGCTGCCGCGGTAATGACCCCTCGACAGCTGCGCTCCCGCCCTCCGCGCCGCCGCCTCGGGAGACAGGTTCGCACCTGCTCGGGGCCATTTCTCATCAATTAGGCCTTGGCAGCGCTTGAATGGGGCCCGGCGAGGGCGCGTCCCGCCACCCTTTCCGCGCTCACAGATGGCAGCTCGGGCGCAGCTGCCCGCCTGGCTCGCGGGCGCCACAATCAGCCCAGTGTTCGCAGCCCCCAGGTTGGGCAGGGGCCCGGGCACACCTGTGCGGCGCAGATGGCGGTGCCTGTGGCAGCAGGCACCAGAGGGTCCCCTAGGGACTGGGAGGCTGAGAACGCGGCCCCCTCACCCTGTGGGGCGGCTCCTTCGGAGTCTGGAATCTGATAAGAAAGGGTCACCGAGGAAACAGCCCGAAGTAGCTGGACCAAGCCGTGCCTGCAGCCCTCTACCTGCACTCATGATTTCCTGGGGACGAGGGGGCTCCTCCCGGCAGCTGCAGGGAGTAGTAGCTCAGTACCCTAAAAGCCCAGCAGCAGGAGCTTAACTAGAAATATTAAGGCATTCTAAGAAAAGCACATAACGAGCCTGTGTTCAGCAACCGCTGTTTTGGAGATTCAAATTTGAAATCAGGCTCCATTGCTTTCAGGTTTTGTGAGCTTGGTCCAGTCTCTTTCCTTTGCCAAGGTCACCTGTTAGAGTGGTGTAAAAATAGCCTCCCAAGAGCTAAAAGAGATCGTGCTTTGAAAACGCCCAGAGTAGAACCTGTTACACTGTGGCCTTACTATAGACTTTTTCTGATTTCTAGATTTACTGTTAAGAATCACATGTTTTCCAATCAAATTGTATTCAAAGCTCAAGCGCCCTAGATGGTTCCTTCCACCTGAGGTAACCATCAGTAACAGTCTGTGGCCTGGCCCAGGAGTCTTCCACCTCACAGGTACACAAGCAAATACAGATTCTGAAATCGCATGAGAAGCCCTCTGACGGAGGTGGCTGGATGACTTGGACTCTGAGGCTAGACTGCTGCTGCTCTCCACGGTTTCCTCCTCGATCACCCCGCAAAACAGCTGTGAGAACGGGGCTAATGCCCACAGGCCATTTTCAACAGTGCAAATAGAAATGTTTGCTTTATTACATTGTTTTGCAGGTCTTTTCATTGTGTTTCAGAGGGGTTTTCCTGTACTTGAAAAGTCAAAGCACCATAAGCCAACTATGTACACAGACCTCTTCTGCGGGGGTCTGCAGTGAGCTCCTCATGCTGCAGTAAATACCCTGATGAAGTAGAGGAGAAACGACACCTTCCCATGAAATAAGTGCAGCCATACTGATCAGAAAGAGCCCCAGCCAGAAGAGAAACTATACCTTCCTGTGAGCCAGCCGGTGCATGGGCTAAAAACCAGTAAATCACACACCACCCACCCACACACACACACACACACACACACACACACACACACAGCGCTGATTCTCCAAGGGCTCATGGTGACATGATGGTAGCTGGTGAAGGGAATAGCTGGCTGCGGCTCGTATTGTTTGGTTGACTCTGCAGCCCTGGGCCTGGCAGTCAGGGCGTCCACCTGGAGAATGAAAGTGTGCACGTGGCAGCTGTGGGGATTTCCTCCTGTCTTGTTTTTGAAATCCAATGATTTGTTCCATTTTACTGTTCTGTTTATTCCTGCATCTGGTAACCCGAGTAACTATTTTGAAGATACCAATGTGCAGTATGGTTCTCGCTGCTTTTTTGGTGCCCATTTATTGTTTCATTGTGTTCAATGTTATGTTTTGATTGGTTTTATAGTGTTTTGTTTTGTTTGATTTTGCTATGTCTGATGATATGGACAACTACTGTAAAGATAGAAAGATAGATTCTGATAGCCTTTCTTGATTTCCTATTGTCGTATTTTGAAGCTCTGTACCACTTTTCACTGCTGTGTTTTGACTGGCTTTATTCTGTTTTGTTGGGTTTCATTGTCTTTAAAATAAATGTTTTAAAAATTTCAAAAATAAAAAGAAGAGAGAGAGTGATGAGTGATCATTGTGTATAAAATTTAGGACACTGCCAACAAACTCAGTAATCCAATCACATTTTAATGCAATAATTCTAGAAAACAGAATTATGCTAAAAATTGTCCATGATGCACAGAGTATCAAAGGCACATCTGACAGTGCCGTACTGGGACCTTTCTATATATTTTCTGTTTCTAAACATTTTATATATATTTCTATATATTTCTTTCTATATATTTTCATGGATTTTAAAGGTAATTTCCCCCAAAATATTAGTTGAAAAAATATATTGAAAAGTTAAAAGAAAAAGTATATCAAAAGTCACAGTATCTTGCATTTTTAAGTACTTAACTCATACTCCAAACAGAATTTGTATCAATTTTTCCTTTGCCAGCTTCAATGGAAGCAAACTCGTGGCTAATATTTGCAAAATTTAATTCTGGAAAGTAACTGAAAAAATTGTAATTGCTTTACAGACATATTAGGGATGTGTATTTTTCCTTTGTTCTTGGACCCAGTGTGACTCAGCCAAGTGACAGTTTTGTCAACTTGCCTAAGACACTCCCTCTGACGATCAACTCCATTTCTTCAAGCAACTTTTGGGATTAACCTGCTTTCAGCAAAGGGTCATTATCTCTACATTTGGCCCTTTCCGGAGGAGAACCAGGAGCTGCCTGCCTACCTGGGCTGGCTTTCTGTCCTCACTCACTGAGGCCGCCGCCATGAGAACGACCCAGCCAGCTCTGCAAAGCCCGGCAGCTCAGGTTACTCCAGGCTCCAAGCGCTGTCTTATCACTTCAGATCTGCAAAGCCCAGGCGCTTCATTCTCGGGGAAACCTTTTAACTCTGGGGTAGACAAACCCTAAAATCCCCAGAGCTGCCTTGGGGGCAATGAGCACAGCTCCCAGATGGGCTAGCTGTGGGACCCCTCCTGAGATGATCTCATTAATGGTTCTTTACCTGTGGCCAGGAGGGCTGGCCTTCCTTCCTTTCTTTGTGTCCTGGTGGATTTCCTGAGCTGCTGCCCTGAGCAGCCCGAAGTCAGACCTTGGGACCAAGAGGAATTAGTCACAGTCTCTGGAGCTCAGAGGGGCAGACAGAGAGGGGGAAACAAAGACTTTCTGAGATGCTTTCACATCCTTCATTACCCTACTACTGTTTCTCCAAAGACCTAGGAATCCTTAGGTCAGATGTAACTGGGTGTCAGCAGGGAATCTTGATCTTACGTGTGTGAAGCAGTAGTAGTGACCATGAAAGTCCTCATCATATAATGGTAGTAATTGTGTTTCCTGCACCAGACGCCGGCCTTGGGGCTTTGCCTCTATTAGCTCAGTCCTCCTCGGATTCCCACTAGGTGCTATTCTCAGTGCCATTTTTACAAATGAAGAGACTGAGGTACAGGTGCATTTAGTCACTTGCCTAAAATGCCCGCAGATGATAAATGGCAATGCTGACACAGAAACCCAGGGGTCCAGGACAGTCTGTGCTCTCCACTGCAAGCCTGTGATCTTTCATTCCTCCCATTCTCCCTCGGGAGGCCACATTTCAGGATGACAGCCGCCAAAAATAAATAAATAAATAAATAAATTTAAAAATCCAGGCCCTTCATTCCACTCTTGCATGGTTCGTTTCTATTCCTGGCTTCCCATCATTCACACATCAGAGACTCCTGTCCAATGAGATGAGGGCTGGGGACAGGTAGTTTGTGTGAGAGACAGGAGGGATGATCTAAGGAGAAGGGATAGGATGTGGGGAAAGGGCCAGCTGTCCAGCGGCCACCACGAGGGGTGACAAAATTCGTCCATCAGATGAACACTGGCACGAGCCGTGGGCAGGGCACAGGCTCAGAAGATTCTGTCCGAGGAGCAAGGGAACCGCACATTGACACCCTAGTGCTGAGAATCTCGGGCTGGAACCGCTCGGAAACGTTGTGGCCACTTCCTCCAGCCAGCAGTGAGTCCCCGGAAATGGAGCCCAGAAAAAGAAGCAAGTTCGGGGAACAGAAAGTTTCAGGAACACCTAGGAACAATTTCCTGGTCCGTCTCAGCATTTCTCCCCTAAGAGAAAAGGAAACCAAAACAGAGCAGGTTACAGGCAGCTGCCCAATGAGGGCCATTTGACCCCGTGGTGGAGGCACCCTGGGGAGCAGCAAAAAAGCACTAGGAAAGGGAATGGGGTCTTTGTTCCCATCTGGGATTGGATGAGGGCTGGGGTGGGGCGTCAGCACTCTGACTGGCTCTGAATGTGGGTCCTGGACCAGAGCCTCTGCTAGAGAATTGCAGAGGTTTGCAGAGAGTGTTTTTGGTGACGGGGCAGAACAAGAGAATAGGGAGAGGGCAGCTCTGAACAGCGGCCTCCTTAGGAAAGCCAGATGTGATCAGCATTTAGGAAGCACCGACTGTCTACTGGTACCACCTTGCGTGATTTCCTTTCACAGTGTTACCCTGAAACTCATATGTCCCATGCACCTCCTACATTTAAATAGGGGAGCCAATGATTAGACAGAAATTAGGAATTTACCTGATGCCACATACCCGGTTACACATGGTACATTCAGGATTAAAAACCAAGTCGGTTCTGCTTGCCAGACTTAATATTTTTCACCTCACGCTGTTTCTCTGGATTTCTTGGCATCTCTGAGATTCGTAATTTCCACCGATCTGCTGCATCAGGTAATATGTACCAAAGCTCTTATGACAGCCGAAGTAAATAAAATACTAATCCTCTTCAATAGATTAAACTGAGAAATGCTTAAACCAGAGATCTGCCTGCCATAAAAGCAATTGGGTTACTTCTTTGTAATTTGACTGCTCACATGAGCCAGGAACCTGCGTTACAGCTTTACAAATCTGTGATAATTTCCTTCAACTTTCCCATTTTATTGCTACCATTAAAATCCTGTTGTGTTCTTAAAACGGGAAAAAAATGATTAAAACAGATGTGGCTCTTAAAGTTACAATATGAATTTTACAACCCTAGGTTTTATGATGCTGAGAGAAGCTTCAGCCACCAGGTCAGAGGCAAGAGAAATGGAACCGGAATTTCTAAAATGGGTTTGGGGAGGAGGCAGGGTAGGGTGAGGGCCTTCGGAATGGCAGAATCGGCCAGCGGGGCTCATTTCCTGAAGTTCACTTTTCTCCCCAGACTCTGGGGACCCACTGCAGAATGTCACGTTTGCAGCCCTCTCTGTGCCAAGTCCCCGGGTCCCCGCAGCTACTGAGATTTGAGGAAAACACTTTCCCTCTTTCCAGCCTGGCTTCAACCCCCACTCCCACACACAGGTCGTAATTTTCCAGTTAAACGGTCTGCGGTGATCTGTATTTTGTTTCTCAAAACAGCATTTTGTAGTAAGAAAAGATTCCTAACTTGTCTTTGCTTTTTTAAAATGAGGACTTATTAACTTTTACGAAATTTTCTTTAAAAAGAAAAGAAAACAAACAACAGATTTGTCTCTCTCTCTCTCTCTCTCTCTCTCTGTCTCTCTCTCTCTCTCTCTCTGTCTCTCTCTCTCTCTCTCTCTGTACTGGAGATTTAACTCACAACCTTGCACTTGCCAGGCAAAGGTTAGTGCTGTTGCTCTTTAAGGAAGAAAAAAAAGTAAAAAGCAGTCTGACAGCAAATATTTAAAAGAACCATACACAGTGCTGGCAAAATCTAGAGAAACGGGGTTTCTTCTACACCTTGATGAGAATGTAAAATGTCTGATGTTTCAGGAGGGTGTCTAATGGTTAATGTCAGTACACTAAACAGGTATTTTCTTTGATTCAGCAGTTTCACTCAGGAATTTAGCCTAGAGAAATAACCAGAAAAACATATTTAGAAAATTGGAGAATGCCCATTGTATAAAGTCCAGGGATAGGAGAAAAACAGCATTATATAAATATGTAAATACTGTGTCATTCCAAATTGTTTTTATGGTTAAAACATAGCTGCCTAGACAACAAAAAGGAAACTCCCAGAATGATACGTAGTAATGCCTCCGACTGTTTTTCTTATGTTTGAGTGCTGGATTCCTCCCTGTCTTTCTTCAGGTCCCTGCTCAGTGTCCTTTGATCTCCATGACCAGCTTATCCAAAAGCGTAGTCACCTGCTCTGGAGCTCTGGTCACTCTCTCTCCTATAGTTTTACTGTTTTCCTTCACCATCACACTGTATGAGTCTGCTTTATGCTGTGATAATGAAATACCAGAGACTTGATGCCTTTAAAGGAAAAGAGGTTTACTTGGCTCACAGTTTTAGAGATTCAAAGACACGTGGCCAGCATTCACTCAGCGCTGGTGACAGCCTCATGACAAATGGCACCACAATGATGAGACTGCATGCGAGGAGGAAGAGAGAGGGCGAGACAGCAAGCCAGAGCGGCCAGAGCGTGGCTAGGCTTGTGCTTGTACAACTTTCCTGTGCGAACTAACAAGGGGTCCACAAGGACTACTTCGAATGCTCCTGGACCCTGGAGTGTTAGTGCCAATCAATGCTGAAGATGTAGGAGCTAGATCATGGGGGCCTTGCTGTGGGAAGGTTTTGTTTGCTTGTTTTGAGACAAGATTCCATTATATGGTCCAGGCTGGCCTCGAACTTGCATTCAGGAAACTGAGGCAGGAGGATTGCACTACCACACTGAGGACCACGTTTCTGATGCATGAGTCCTTGGAGGACGTGCTTAAAGCCAATCAAACCACAGCCTGGACTTCCTAATCTTACATGCAATTGATTACATATCTTCTGAGCCTCCAACCTGGTTACCAATTCCATGCCTGGTGTCTAGGAGAGACAGAAATATAAACGATTTGAATGACTAGACGCTATATGTTAGGCATACATATAAAGACAAACTTCAGGAGCATTGTTTGTATATAGCAGTGAAAACCTGAAACTAAATGTGTAGCAGTGATAAATTGCCTAAATGCAATAGGGTACTATACCCTCGAAGTCCTCACAGTGCTCTTTTTCAAGTTCTTAAACACGCATGTGTATCTGTGTGCGTGTATCTTTGTGTATTAGATTGTTTTGTTTCCTAATAACAAAAAATACCTGCTATTTAAAGCAAATCAACCAACAGAGATTCATTACATATAAATTCTAAATTGTCTTAGTTACTTTTCTCATTGCTGAGACAAAATACCTGACACCCAACATTAAGGAAGGACAGTTTATTTCGCTCACAGTTTGTGGTTTTCAGCCCATAATAGGCTGACTCCAAGGCAGGGTGGCTCACAGCAGAGAGCAAAGCTCATGGCAGTGGAAGACAGCAAAAGCAACAAGAGCGAGAGAAGCCTCTTTCTGCCCCTTTATATTGTTTCCAGTCTACCGGGATTAGGGCAGTGCTAACCCAATCAGGGGACTGACCCAGCAGTACCCACCCTTAATCCCAGCATTGCACCACTGATCCATCACAAAGATTCAGCCACCCCTGAAAAAAGTCCTATGACTGCAGGAGGTTTGGGGGAACATCTAGGCATAAACCATAACAAAACTGTAACAAAGATGACGTGGTATGGATGCAATATAATTTATCACGTTATTACATTATGTCTACCAAGAAAATCAGAGTTATCCCAGTGTATTGTCTATTTGACCAATGTTGCAATAAGCACCAGGGATATGTCCCACGCTGGTCATTTTGTTTACACAAGATTCCAAGCATGAGATGTCTGGATCAAAGTTCCTACGCTTTTTAATTTAATGACACCTTCATGATACTCTTAACTTGTTAAGACTTTTTAATAAAACTTCAGAGACTATTGCTGTAGTTCATACTCCAGTGAGGACACAGGCCTGTTTGCTCATCAACCCTGGCTGTTGTCAGTCTTCTCAATTTTTTATCAATAAAGAAATGTAAACTAATATATTGCAATTCAGATTTTTGTTAGTCTGAAGAGCCAGTGATGAATATTTTCCTTTATATTGGCCATTGGATGAGTATCCTTTATCTGTTTTGCTCTTGAAATACTTATCTCTCTCTTGTTAATGTGTAGAAGCTTTTTGTAGACTAAGGCCATTAGACTTTGCCTGTTGTTTTTGTTGAAAATTATTTCCACTCTAATCTTGAATATATATTAATATTTTATGAAATAGTATTTAAGCATTACTGTCATTTTTCCACATTTACCCATTTGATGCACCTAGAATTATTTTTGTATAGACCATGAAATAGTCTAACTGACATTTATTTATTTGTTTAGGGTTTTGGGGCTTGTTTTGTTTTGTTTTGAGACAGGACCTCACTATGTAGTGCAGGCTGGCATTGAACTTGCTAACGTAGCCCAAGCTGGCCTCAGACTCACAGCAGTCCTCCTGCCTCAGCCTCTCAAATGCTAAGAATTACAGACATGCACCACCACTCTCAGCTAACTGGCCTTTTTATAAATAGCCACTCAAGGCAGCACCATTTTTTAATGAAAAGATTGTTTCTGCTGAATTTAAATGACATCTTCAAATATATATGCATAAGTTTCCCGAATATATTTTGATTAATTTCTAGACTTTCTATAACGTCCCTACAGATCTTTTTGTTTATTCTCTGATGTTCATCTTTCACTAGCTTTCAGGAGACCCATGGCCCACTGCAGTGATTGGCAGGAAAGAGCTGGACAGGTCACACAGCTGCCAGGGGAAGGGCAGTGCACTGGGGCCAACAACAGGGGCACTGTCACTGTCACTGTGGCACGGTGTGCGGGAGTGGCTGGCTGCCCTGGACACTTGTTTATTACACACAGCTTCACACGCGTAGCTTGGAGGAGGCCGTGGTGGGAACATTCACACCACAGAAACTAGCAAATGCCCTGAGTCAGAGCTTCCCACCAGAGCGGGTGCTGACACTTACCAGACACGTCAGGAGGCGTCTTCGGAATGTGGAGGTCACCACAGCCTGCCAGGAGCCACCGTCGTGCTAGAAGACACAGTCCATTCTCAGTAACCGCCCCGAAGGAGCAGGAAAACTCCCTGGCGTGGCTCTCTTCTTCCGGCCTTCCTTCCCCTCCAGTGCCTCCCACTGCCCAAATCTTCCCTGTGTCAGGGAACAGGGGGCTGGGGACACACAGAAGGCACCTTCAGGGACACGTAGAGAAGGGAAGAGCAGACAGGAACACCCCGACCCCAGAGGACAACGCGGAGGATGCCACTCTGCTCCCGCCTGCCCCTGGCTGTCAGCTGCAGAACTTTCTCGCCTATTTCTATTTACGTCCATACAAGCAAACTGAAAAACCAACAAAATATAGCAAAACCAACAACAACAACAAAACAACCCATGGAAGTACAGTTTGGAATTTTATACCATTTAAAGATTAATTTGTAAAAGACTGAAATTTTGTGAAGTCCAGAATTTCACAATTTTAAAACTATATGAAATTTGAAAATCTCCCCGCCCTTTTCAGATTTGAAATTTGGAAAGTACGTGTCTTTTTATGTAGTTTATCTTTTAGCTTTTTTCTTCATCTTTAATTAAATCTTAATTTTTTCCACCTGAGTTCAGTACTGTTCCTGTTCAGTTCCTCTGTATTTTTATAGCTTCCATCACTGACATGAATAAAATATCTTTCTATGTTCACTTCTGACTGGTTATGCCTAATAATCATATTTCATGGGGCTAGGGATTTAGCTCAGCGGCATAAGCACCTGCCTTGCAAGCAGGCAGTCGTGGGTTCGATCCCTGGTACCGATAAAAAGGAAAAAGACAAAAAAAAATAGGACAAATAATCATATTTCATGTTTAGTACATACTTAAGTGATTTTTTTTTGTTTTTTCTCTAGTTTTTATTTCTTGATTAGCACGTTTGCGGTACATGATGATTTCGTCCCTTAGGGGAGTAGGTGCACGAATGTAACACTTCTCAGGTCTCTCTTCACCCCTTTTCTTTTGCATCGCTCCCCCAGTCTCTTGATCCCCTTCCATTTGAACATAAGAGGAACCACGTTATATTTAAGCTCGTGTATCTCATTAATTCCACTTAACATTATGGCGCATCCATTTTCCTAAAAAATAACTCGTGCATCCTTGTGGCAGAGTGGAACTTCATTATATATAAATATCATTTTTCTTTGTTCATTCATGAAAACTTACAATTATATTATCTGCAAAGACTAGACAACCTTGTCCTTTATTTCCTTTCTCATACAACTGCACTATCTAAAAACTCTAAATTAACAGAGTAGGCAGTAGCTTTCCTGTTATACTTTTGTTTTACTGGATCTGACTTGTGTTTCATGGCATCATTTAATATCTACTATTAGTTTGCAGAAATGTTTTTGTACTATATTATTAGCATTAGTCAGCTTTCTCATCTTAGGGACTGAATAGCTAATACCAGGTTGGGGTAACACTCAGCAGCACAGTGCCTGCCTTGCAAGTATGAGGTCATGGGTTTGATTCTCAGTACAAAAAAAAAAAAAAAAGGCAAACAACCTCAATAATAGGAGGAGAGGTTTATGTTGGCTAATGGTTCCCTGGGTTCAGTCCATGGTTAACTGGAAGAAGGATGCACCCTCCTCGCTCACACCTGCAGTGTCCCACCTCCAACCACCACCACCTCCAAGCAGCACTTTTAGTTACCAATCTCACTACTGTGTATGTTCCACCATGATACAATCACGTTTCCGACCCGAGATTTGGAAGAAACATTTTGGTCCTAAGCATGACACTATTCACATAGTTTCTATTCTTGGTTTTATGTATAGTTCTCTCTACATATAGTTGTGAAATTTTGTCAAATGCCATGCCAGCACTTTTATATGAACTCTGGCTTCTGTCATTTCGTTTGCTGATGTGATGATCTGATGAGTTTTATTGTCAGATCTTTTACTGGTGAGTCACTCTAGCCTCCTTGAAAGAGATGGTATTTGCTCATCAAATATTTTTTAATCGCACTTGCTGTACTTCAGTGAAAATTTCAGCATCTTACTCATCTTACTCATACATGAAGATGACCTAGAGTTTTCTAATACTTTTACGAATGACAAAACTTGGCATTAAGGTGCTCTTTACTTTTATAAATGGTTTGGGGACCTTTGCATCTCTTTCTCTAGACTGTAACAGCTTGAATAACATTTTGGTACTTTTTCAAAAACATTCTACTTTTTCTTAAGGCTGTTTGTTGTTTTACCCTTCTGACCTCTTCTGGTGTCAATTTTGGCATCTGTAGTTTGCTTACAAATCACTTATATTCTCTAGATAGTCTGAGTTTTTACCCTGGAATTTCAAAACTCTGTCTTTATCATTTTTCTACTTTCCTCTATATTTGTAATTATATTTCCTCTCTCGCACCTGATGCATATTGTTTTCTAAAAATTTTCCAAGAGATTTACCTACTTCATTTTGTCCTGCAAAATATCAGCATTTGATGTTACGCTGTCAGAGCAGTGCTGTCTAGAGAGATGGGAGGGACCTTGGGTGCAAAACTCCACCTATCATGTCCTGGAGGGGACCTTGGCAAATCATTGACCTTGGTGAGGTGCTGGCTGTCACTCACAGGAATACGGCTGCTCCCTGGGCAACGATGTGGGCAGGACAGGAGAGAGCCTGTGACGGCCCCTGCACAACTGCTGACACACAACAAGACCCAGCAGTAACGGCTGTGGACCCGAGGGCTTTCTAGGCCGTCTATGTCTATGTTTACTTACCTAAACTCATGCATGTACGGGGGCTGACAAGTCTCAAGCCCTGCAGAGCGAGTCGCAAGCCAGAGGCCCCACCGACAGTATAGCTCCGCTTGGGTAGCTGATATTTCAGTTCCACACCAAAGGCAGAAAAAAGTTAAAGTCTCAGTTCAAAGGCAAAAGTCTCCAGGAGTTTATTCTTTCTTACATGGGGGACAGCCTTTTTTGTTCCATTCAGGCCACCAGCTGATTGGAAGCTACCACCCCAAGCCCTAGCTAGCAGGGCAATCACTTTATTCAGACTATTGATTTAGATTCTGATCTCACCTAAAAGCTTCCCTGAGAAATCCTAGTATAATATTTGGCCAGATATCTGGGTGCCCCAGCCCCATCAAACAACACCTGTGGCTAAGCCTCAGAGCGGCCACCCAGGCCTCAGCCAGCCCAGGTGGCCTGCAGCACTGTGGTCTCTCTCTCTGCCTGAGCTTTGAGCGTGTTTTCCTCATCCATTTTATTTTGCTCTCTGTTAGTTTGTTGTTAACTTACCTTTAAGTGCCCCCCTTGTGGTGACCATTTACTTGTCATAAGCACACAGTACGGATAAGAAACCAAGGCAAGATTTCAAATCTATGTGCCTCTAGGGGCTGGGGATTTAGCTCAGCGGCATAAGCACCTGCCTTGCAAGCAGGCAGTCGTGAATTCGATCCCTGGTACCGATAAAAACAAAAAAGACAAAAAAAAAAAAAAATCTATGTGCCTCTCGTACACTGCATCTCCATGAATCCCTCTGGCTAATGTCCCATTTAAAGGCATAGTCTTTAAATCAATCTCTCCTCCTAAGTCTAACAAATATCGGGGTTGGGATGGGAGCACAGTATCCCCAGTGATAACGCTTAGGGTCCACCTTTTGTGATCCGCTGCCCACTAGCACCCTGGGACTCCAGCTCTCACATACTTCTTGGTGACAGCTTACTGGAGAATGAAATTGAGAGAACAGGGTCCCGGAGTCTTGTGAGTGTGACCCCTGCACAAGTCCCACTACCTTAACCCTGAGCATGTGACTCTGGCAGAGCCAATCAGCAGAGTTTATTTTCCCGCCCAGGGACTGGTTCAGGGAAGGACATGTGCCCCACACAGAGGGAAAGAGACTCAGATCTTGAAGTTCAGGTGAATTTATTGGAAAAACAAAAGCTCTCTTTTTTCTGGAGTGGTTAATCTGGTAGGAAGTAGCCATTTACTCCCAGAAGCCTGCCTGAAAACAAGGCCATGGCACAGCTGGGCAGACTGGAAAGATGGAAGAGAGAACAAACTCTCAGGACCTCAGCTGAGCACCTGGACCAGGCTGGGAATGAAGCCTTTATTTCTAGATTCATGTAGGGATTATAAAACCAAGTGTAAACAGTTTTAGTTGAGTTTCTGTCACTGCAATTAAAGAAGCCTGGAGTAACTCTGTGGGGTTACTAAGCTATGACTCTACAGAGGTTAGCGGTTATCTTTTAACCCAGCCATCCCCCGTTTCCACCACCGTCAGTAGAAATGACGATCTCTTGTGTCTCTCACGAAGCCCTGCAGCTGCGTGAGGACAAAAGCTGCTGTGTCTGTGCCCTCTGCATCCTCACAGGAGTCCAGGGCAAGCAGATCCTGAGCACCTAGGATGTGCTAAGCCTGTCCCCCACATTAATGCCCCCACACCTTAGGAAGTAAGTTTTGCCACCTCCATGCCACCCCCATGCCGGGATGCCATTCCCCAAGCCGAGACACTGAGTACATCATGGGCATTTGCTTAGGAATTTAGTAGGTGACAGACTCTAGCTAGCAACCCAGCTCTCTCTGACTTTGAAGCATCAGCGGATAAATACTTGTTGAATAAATGAATGAAGCTGCTGGGCTGACCTTGATATTGATCTTAATGAGACTCTGACTTGCAAATTCTCACACACAGATCTCAGCACGGGGAGCCTTTAGAACTCAGCCAGCATGTGAACAAGGATTGAAGCTTCTTGAAGAGGAGCTGGTCCTCAGCTGACCAGGCCTCCAGCCCATAGCTGTCCTGCCCTAAGCACCGCCATGCCTCCTCCTGACACTGTATTCAGCTGGGGTTTGGTGTTTCTCTAATGTCACTTCCTGCTGTCCTAGTGCCCAGAAACCCTAGGGCTCTCTTTTCTGCCACTGTGCCCAACACTCTCCTGTCCAAATCCAGTGTCCCTGGCTCCAGTGCTGTGTCTTTCTTTTCAGGTTCCTCATGACACACTAAGGCTGCCCCGGTCCCCAGCCTGGGTTACACCAACTCCCTGAATAATGTGCATGCCTGCCACCTACCTGGAGTTCTCCTCACCACCCCAAAGCCCTTGATCTTGAGGCCTCTGCTCATTCTGTAGGTGTATGGCCAGATGCATTGCTGCGGGGTTCTCCCCACGTGCCCTGCACCCTGGCACACCAGAGCCCCGCCTTTCTGTGCATAATGCTCTGTACCACTCTCTGACATCACCTGACACCTGGAAATGCCCACCCGCTGGGAGCCTGTCCATCTCTGGGCTGTGCTCACCACACGGATGAAGCCATAGCCTCTTCCTGCCATAGGACCCAGCACACAGTAGGAAACTCCTTAGACACGGACTGAGCAACTGAATGAACGGATTAGGTAAACAGTCTGTGCACAGATTCAGAGGAGGATTCTGGTGCATTAGTGAACCAGCCTCACTCAGGCTGCAACCACATTCAGGTGACATTGGCACCCCTAAGGCCTCCCTCTGGAGTGGCACAGTGAGCACCATCGCTGGGGACCTGATGTGAGACTCCTCATTCCCCCCGGCAGCAGGGGCACCCTCTCACCCCGTGTTACCCACTGCTTTCTCTCATCCCTGAGCTGAGGTAGCACTTCAGCTCTGTGCAAAAATCCCTTCATAACCTGCTTGCTTGCTCCTCTAAAAATCATGTCCCCACCCTGTCTTTAAAAGAATCATAAGGACAATAAAAACCAAGATAACATAGGCTTATCACAGGTCAAGCCCTGTGCTAAATGCTTAGCATATTTCAGTTTATTTCATCTTCCATCAACCCTGTAAGGTGATGATGGCTATGCCTATTTTACAGACACAGAAACTGAGGCTCAGGGAGAGTAAGTCTGTTATTCAAGGTCACAAAGCTGGTAAGTGATGGTGCCAGACAGTCTAACCCCAGAAAAGCCTCACATAACCACCAAAATGTATAATAATAACTTTCCAACATTTTTGACAGTGACTCATTGTAAAAAACATTTTTTTCTAGCATGACGAAGCTCACATATATGCACTCACCCAAAAAAGACTGAAACAAAGTTTCATAAAGCAATACTTATTTTTGTTATTTGTTACGTGTTCTGTTTCCTTAAAAATAAGTCATGATCTGAGACAATGAGTTATACATTCCACTAAGTAAAGATTAGGTGTGTACCCCGAGTGCCCAATATAGCTCTTTATTAGGTATGTAAATTATAATACTGTTTGCTTATAGACTATTTCTTAAGGACTCTATGCTAGGCAAAATAAGCTCCTCCCCACGATGTCTACCACCCAATCCTGGCACCTGTGAAAGTGTATGCAATGTGGCAAAGGCAAATTAAAGTAGCAGAAGAGGCTAATGAAGCTGCTTCCTGAAGATGAGGAGACGGCTGCAGATTGCATGGGTGTCCCAATGTGACCACAAGGGTCTCTCTACCTCAAAGAAGGAGGTAGAAAAGACAGCATCAGTGGTCCAGTGTGAGAGATGAGGGCCTTGTGGAACCAGCAGAGGAATGGGTACCTACCAACTGTCCCCTTCACAGAGAAACACAGCCCCAGGGACACGGTGAGGTGAGGGAGAACTTTGTCAGACTTCTACAGAGCTAAAAGATAATCAATTTGTATTGTTTTAAGCTACTAGATTTGTGCCCATCTGCTGTAGCAGTGATGGACAACAAATGTAGATTCCCACGAAACTGGAAACACTGTTGCCAGGGAACAGGGAACCATTAGAAAAGAGAGAGAAGGCGAAGGAGAGTTAAAGCACACAGCTGCAGGTCTGCAGCTTGTGAAATGACCTGTCAGTGCACGTGTGTGTGCGTGTGTGTTGTGCGGGGATGGAACCCAGGCCTTTGCGCACACTAGGCCAACACTGTACCACTGAACTCCATCTCCAGGCCCTTTTGGGGATGTCGAGTTAGGGACTCTGTAAGCAGCTAAGTTACCCAGGTTGACCTTGACCTTGGGTTTCTCCTGATTTGGCCAACAGATGAAAAAAGGACAGACTGCTGATGCTCTGAGAGACACCTGAATCTACTGTGCCTGAAGCCACCTACGGTTCCACTTACCAACAGAATCCCTTTTGCAGTTTAAATTACTTTTATTTATCTTATTGTTGCAAAATGTGACTGATACACTCCCTATTTTGCAAATGCAGAAACAGAGAGTCAGAGAAGGTGTGCAACTGTTCCGGGTTCCCTCGCGAGTCTGCACTGGACTGAGGACAGTTTGTTTCTGTTTCTCTTCTATAGGCTCGGGGACTGGGCTGGGAGATGACTTGCTGTGGGACCACACTGCTGCTGAGGAGCTAGGGCCATGCTGCAAAATGCTGGGAGCGAGTCTTGCTCACCCAGAGAAAGGAAGATCTGTAAGCAAGAGGAGAGCCCCCTTCTTTAATAACAAGCGAAGCTTAAGCATCGACCAATCAGATGGACACAGATGAGAAACAAACCAATCAGAACCATCACCATGCAAATTGGTTGGTGGCCAAGGAAGAGATTCAGGTGGGATCTTGCCAGTACACCCGTGCTCTGCTAGTTGAACATGTCTCAGTTATGTGACCACCTGCCTCTTCAGTGCCAGGGCAGGAGCTGTCTCTGCAGGCTCTGGCCCAAACTCTCCTTGACTCTTTGAGGTGAGTACCATCTTTTGCTCTTTTAACAGGTAAGGAAACAGAGATTTTTGTGGGATTCATTTATCCAGATCTCACAGCTGACAAGTAACAAAGCCAGGCTTCAGTCCCAGACTCTAAAGCAATCATTTGTTGAGCCCAATGCAAAGAGAACTTTATGAAGAATTGCAAGCTGGTGACAGAAGAGTTTGGACTCCAGTGCAGGACCATTCCAGGGTCAGGCCCTGGGTGACTGCACAGGCCTCATATCTGGAGCTGAGTCTGGTGCCAGCCATTCTCTGTGTCTGGAAAGGGGCCCCCCAATTGCCAAGCATGCATGATTCCCCGGGGGTGCCCCCTGATTCCCCAGCAGGGGGCTGGAAGCAGGTAAGGAAGTGGCAGCTCCCCTGGCCCATGAGCTGAGCAGGGAGCCAGCATGACAGGGTCTAGAGCAAACCTTCACCTCAGTCCCAATACCACCCCTAAGGGGCCTCTCTGCCGTGACCCCGTTCCACCTCCCCTCCAGGAAATGCTGACCCTGCTGATGCTTCAAACTTCACTCTACGAAATGTACACCTGTGCTCTATAGGCAAAAAGACTAAAATTTCTATTTTTTGCCACCTGAGAACTCATTTCCAACTCTTGGGAACAAGACTGCCCTTACCCCCTATTGAGAATGCCTGGCTGGAGTGAAAATATACCCTACTCTTTTATGTCTGAAGCTCAGTGTGCATCAGAACCTAAAAAGATAAACAAAATATCCATGGGGTAAAAGTGCACAGCGGAAGGTAACCAAGGAAAAAAGTGAGATCGAGTATGATAGTGGCACGGGCCTGTAATCCCAGCACTCCGGAAGGCTGAGGTACAAGGCTTACAAATGCAAAGCCAGCCTGGGCAACCTGGAGACTTAGCAAGGCCCTGGCTCAAAAATTAATTAATTAATTAATTAATTAATTAATTAAAAAGAGGAGGAATGCTGGGGTGTAGCTCAGCATAATGTCTTTGGATACAATCCCAGTACCTGCACACGCACACAGGGAGAGAGAGAGAGAGACAGAGACACACACACACACACACACACACACATACACACACACAGACTCTTTAGGACAGCAATAATTTTTAGAAGGTTGCGAAATTCTGTTCTAAGCAGATGGTTCAGAATTGGCCGGTGAGGTTCCCATAGGACCAGAAGTGTCGCAATTGGCCTGCAGGGATGTGCGTCACCTCGGGGGACACTGGCCCTGGCCCCAATCAGCAGGCCATCCAGACCATGCTGTCATCAAAGCTAGCACTTCAGAGAGGCTCATCAGAATGCTCAGTTGGCCCAATAAATAGTCTTCAAAAATGTGAACTCATTGCTAATATTAAAGAACTGGACAATGTCGCGTCAAATCTGCATGGAGAGTTCCTCTGCAGTAAGAAGGTCTGGGCACATTGGAAGCACATTCCTGCTTATCAGTAGTTGGCTGGAGTTGGTCTGAGACAGCCCCATTCAGAAATGGTAGCTGCTCCGGCCGGCCGCAGACCCCGCCCCTCCTTACTGATGCCCAGGGCTGGGCTCGCGCCTAGCTTCCCTCACTAGTTTGCACACCTGTTACTTTTACGGTGATCAGTATATTTTGCTTATTTGTATTCCTTGTCTGGCCCCAGCACTGGGTTAGAGAAGAACGGTTTGGGATGAAAATCAATGCCTCGGAGCCTTCCCATTGGATGGCTCTGGGCACCAGCAGGGATGTTGGACAAACAAAGTGGACACAAACAAAGTGGATTTTTCCAACTCAGCCTTGGGAGTGCCTTCATTTCGCTTCTGCCGTGTTCCCACTGGTTACGAGCAAGTCATCAGATTCAAAATGGGAGGACCATTGTGATTTGGATGAATGTACCTTCCAGTACGTTGTGATGCTGCACAGTGCTCCTCACCAGATGCTGGCACCTTGACCTTGAACCTCCCAGATCCAGAACTATGGAAAAAGAGGGATCTTTTCTCTCCTCTTTGTCTCTGGTATTCTGTTATAGCAACAGACAACAATCCATGTTGACCGAGACCTCCACTCAGGATGGGAGGAGGTTACCCAGTAGAAGAATGTGTGGACACAATGTTGTAACCATTCTGAGGACATACAATATGCCACGTGGCAGAACCAGGACACAAACACAAGCATGTGGTTCCAGGAACGTTGTTCTTAAGCATCCACCCGGCCCTACAAAGTGGCTGTCAGAGTTAAATAAGATGCCGTATGCATAATGTTTAGGACAGGGAGGGTTACGCAGTATAATCCCTGAAATGTTACTGTCCTGATTCTGCAAATTCAGCCAAGTACATAAGGGCATGCTTTACCTCCGAAGCACCTAGCTCAGTGGGTCTGGAGCCCAAGTCTCATCTATCCTGTGGCCTGGCTATGTCTCTGGAAATCCAGGCAGGGCTGAGAGCTGGTGCCCCAGCCCCAACAGACAACCCAGGGGACTGAGGTTCAGAGTTGAAGAGTTCAAACCCTGCAGAGTTCACAAAAGTTCCTGGGCCCCAAAGAGTAACCCGAGAAATTGTTTGTATCAGCGAGAAATGACTTAACTCTTGGCAAGTCTGAGCCAACAGCCCCTCTTCCTGTTTCGAGAAGCCTTCCAAAGAAAAGAAAGCATTCGGGTTTTGCTCTGCGCTGTGGTTGACTACAAACTCCCACCCCTTTGGGGAGCCCTGGGTGAGGTCTCAGCTCCTGGGAGGGGGTGAGTTTGGGGAGTGTGGACCAGACTGTTTGGTTTTCTCCAGCCAAGAGGGCCTCAGACCTCTAAGAGGTGGGAGGGTTGTCAACACTGACCCTGGAATCAGTCCTTCAAACGACACCGTCCAACCAAGCAGGGCTGGTGTCCCTGTGCGCCCCTGGCCCCATTCCCTTCCCCGCACCCTGCTGAGCCACCATCCTGGACCACCCTCCTTCTGTCCCTTGGGTGACTATGCGGAGCCACCTGCGCTTCCAGGACACAGGTGGAGCACACGGTGGCTCCACGTCGGTCCTGCTTCTGCTCCTTTAACTTCTACACCATTTAATTCTTGCTCATGAATCGAGCAGCTGAGTTTTAGGGAAGCTGTTCTCAAGGCGCTTGACCTCGTTACCCTCTGATACTCTTAAATTACGGAGGATCCCAAAGGGTTTTTATGTAGATACCTTGTCTCTATTGCGATTTACTGTATTAGGTATCTAAACTGAGCCATTTAAAAATATTTATATATTTACATGAAAAAGATGAGATTATTCCCGTTATATATTACTATCATGGGGGTGACATCCTCGCATGTCACATGGCCTCTTGAAGACCTTTTGTTTTTTTTGTTCTTTTTGTCTTTTTCCTTTTTATAGGTACCGGGGATCGAACTCACCACTGCCTGCTTGCAAGTCAGGCACTTATGCCGCTGAGCTAAACCTCCAGCCCAAGATGCCAAAGACAAGAATGTCTTAGTATTGTTATGTCCAAACAATTTCAATCCGATAGAATCCTGAAGGATAGATAGATAAATAGATAGATAGATAGATAGATAGATAGATAGATAGATAGATAGATGATAGAATCTAGATATAAGTACAGACATAGGTGAATATGGGTAGTATGTGGTTACATATTTGTTATCATAGATAGGCTGTAAGATCCTGAAAATCAGGACATTATAAGCTCTGTTTTTGGAGATTCCAGGGTAAGGTATTTACCTCTTCTAGTGCAGCAGACGTGTTTTGGTTGCATACTGTATACGGATATGATATCAAGTAGCACTTCCCATAGTGATACCACTAATAATCCCTATTCAATTGTCCTTCAATCATTCTGATTACATCCAGGAGGAAGTCTCCCGCAGGACCTCGGATGTCTTTAGCACTCTAACATTTGCTAATCCCTTTTTGTAAACCTAGACACAGAGGCTTCTGGCTGGGAGCTCTCTGCAAGCCACAGCATCCAGCTGGGATCCAACAAGGTGTTTTGGTTTCATTAATGTACACAGTGTCCACGCTTCTATAGAAGGACACAGGCAGCAAGTGTTACAGCTCCCGTCTACTGTGGCAATCATGCTAGCTTCATTTTGAATGGAGATGTAACGCTTCTTAAGTAAATCTGTTGCAATAATAAAATGAATCAATTCAAATGAATACTTGATGAAATCATATTGCAGGTGGTGTGCATATCTGACAAAAAGCATGAGTGGAAAGTGGTTACTCAGTGGTGGAAGTTTGCAAAGTACTCATTTACTAGAAATAGCACTAGATGGAACCAGATGTATGTGGGTTCAGATTCTGCTCCGCCGCTCACTGACTTTATGACCTTGGACAAAGTTGCTCAACTATTCAGGGACTCGCTCCTGTGGGTTCTGGAGTTTTCAGGTTTCAAAGACACCGAGCGGTGACATCAGAAAAGAGAAAAAGCTCACTTCCTACCCTGTATGTTAGATAAGCTCTTTACAGACATTATGTCATTTTAGATTCAAATAACCTTAAAATAAGGACCGTGGTTTCTGCAGACAAGGAAAGGCAGGGCGGGAGGTGTGTGAGGACCTGCCCAAGGCACACATCTGGAAAGGACAGAAGCAAGTCTTTGCGCCCAAGTCCATCTCAAGGTGCAACGCGCTTTGTTCCCCAGGATCCTGGCCTCCCATGGGGATGGCGACAGAGACAGGACTGGTCAGGTGCCGCGGCTCCCTCCGCCACCTACCTCTCTCTGCTTCCTCTGTTAATGCTACTGACCATAGAGGGAAAGGTTGACGTTATTTTAACTTCTTCTGCTATATCCATAATTCATTTCTACTAGCTTGGTAAATTTTGACTGGCTCTTTATACTCACAAAACATATACAAAGGTACCTTGGTCCACAAACTCAGTTATCCCTATGATTCTGGTCTCAAACCAAACTAGAGGAGAATCAAATCCAATTTCCCCATAAGGTCAACGTGGAACCTAACCATTGAATCTGATTTGGTTCTCATCCAACCTGGTTTACAACCAGAATCATGGAAAGAATTAGTTTGGGAACCGAGCTATCACTGTAGTTGAATTAAATTTAATAAGAACAAGTTGTTGGAAATCCATAATTTGCTTCTGATGGGAAAGAATCTTTCTATCCACCGTGCTTATAATTTACATCTTGCGGTCTCCAAGGTCTGGCTTATGAGACGTGACCATGCTCACCCATAGCGAGATGATCAAATGCAATGATTGGCCCAGTGCTTTGTGGTATAAAGTACCTGTGTCGACGGTTCAGCTCCTTCTGTTAAGGCACTATTAAAAATGTATGGCTTTTTATTATTCATACATTTGATTTTATTCAAGACTGACTAAAAGGATTTTGGAATCATAATTGTAATTGCCCCCAAATGACCAACAATCTTGGTTTCAAATTCAAATTTCCCCCAGGGAAGATCGTTACTGTGCATAACTTTCACATGAAGTCATCACAGGGCCCAGGGAAGAGCAGGACAAGGATCTGGAAGTGGTGGTGACCCTGGCTGTGTGAGGAGCAGCAAGGAGCAGCCAGGCAAGACAGGCCAGAGAGGCGATGCGAGTGGGGCGGGAAAGGTCACTTGTGCCTGCCCTGCATTGTGAGGACGTTGCTTTTACTCTGAAAGACATAGGGAGGGCTGGAGGCTTCTGCAAAACCCACGGATGAGTGATCACTGACTTGCTGTTAGGAGGCGGAGCTGTCTGAAGAGGCCTGTGGCTCTGGAAGGGTCTCCTTCCCTCCAGGTTCCCCTTGGTGCTCTGCTTCCTGGCCACCATGGTGTGAGCAGCCTCCCGCAGTGTCCTCCCGCAGCGCCATTTTTGCCTTGAAGCCATGGGCTGAAACCGTGGACCAACATAAACCTTTCCTCCTTTAGTTTTGGGTGTCAGATACTGTGTCTTACTGGTGAGAAAGTGACCAAGGCATGGGTCAAGCCAGGGGAAGAACTAAGGGTCCTATAGAGCAGGTCACACGGGTGACTCTGCCTTCCTGGGCCGGGGTGGCCCTGCAAGCGCTAAGCTGGGCCAGGATCTGACACAGGGGTGGGCGTGGGTGTGTGACAAAGGGGAGGGGTTGAGAGTGACCCCAAGGTGCTACCTGAGCCTCTCAACAAAGGACGATCAATGCAGAAGCTATGGAAGCTGATGCTCTCGAAGTACAGAGCAGAACCAGAGTTTCCAGAAGCTGGGAAAGACAAGAGAGAGGGACAGAGAGTGGATGATGGGTACCAAAATACAAGTTTCGGTGCTCTGCAGCTCAGCAGGGTGGCTGTGGTTAACAACAATTTACTGCATACTCCAAGTTGCTAGAAGAGCAGAGTTTGAATGTTCGAGCTACAGTGCAACCATGACTGTGTGAGGTGGTGTAAAAGCTAATTACTTGATTTGATCATGACACATTGTATGCAAGTGCTGAAATATCACACTGTGCCCCCTCAGCATGTACAATTAATAGGTGTTAAGATTTTAATAAGGAAAGTAGATTTGAGCTGTAGATCTTCACATAAATAAAAGGGCTTTCTTGAAATCTTGAAAGAAAAAACAAAACAAAACAGACCAAGGAAGGAGTGTGTGTGTGTGTGTGTGTGTGTGTGTGTGTGTGTGTGTGCACGCGCGCACGGCTGCATGAAGTTTGAAATGCCCATTAGATACGCAATAGGAGATGGCGGCCAGACCATGGGAGACCGAATTGGAATGCAAGGAAGTCCGGGCGGGCGGTAAATATTAAGAATTGTCAGTAAAGATTGTATTCAAAGCCTGCAGACTGTTCAATGAATGACTGAAAGGCTCCAGGGAAAAACTTTTTTCTTGAAAAATAAAACTTGAACACTATGAAGTTTCAGCTTCTCAAGAAATTAGTGCTCTCACACTCTGCAAAGAAAAAATGAAGCCCTGGGGACGTCACCCCACTGGGATCATGGCCTGGAAGCCAAGGTTGCACACAGGACTCTGGGCTGGTGCAAAGCACCAGGCCTGGCTACAGTATTACCCCAGTCGTGGCTTTCAGAGCTGTGGCTGGGTCACAAGCCTCTGCCGCTTCTTTCTAGGACCTAACTGGTCGTGAACTGAATCAAATTTCCCCATAAGGTTAGCACTGAACTTAATCATCAGATTTGATTTGGTTCACAACCAACTCAGTTTGTGGCCCGAATCATGGAAAGAATTCAGTTCGAGTTCCAAAGCAGGCATTTCTTTCTGTCCTTGTTTAACACGAGGTAGAATAATATAGTCACAGTTTTAGAGTTTGCTCTTCTGTTCTTTTTCAGTTCTGCAGACTGAGCCTAGGGCCTTGAGCATGCTGGGCAGGTACTGTACCACTGAGCTACATCCTAGCCCCCCACTCCCTTGGTGGTACCTGGAGTTTAACCCAGGGCCTCTGCCTTGGCACTGAAATATATCCCACATCCCCCGTCACGTATGTATGCATGTATGTATGCATTGCTTTCAAACAGGGTCTTGCAAAATTGGCCAGCCTGAGCTCAAACTTAGATCTTCCTGTCCAGCTTCCCAGAGATGAGCTCAGGTGTGTAGGAGTTCAGCCCAGTCCCCTGCACGGTGGCGGCGTCTGCCAACCCCGGGGCGGCTGTTCCTCGCTTCTTGCTTGCTCCCGTCCGTCTGTCTGCGTGCTGGCCCATTGAGTAAACACACGCTAATCTGCTTCCTTGTTTCCCCCAGACTGTCTGCTTTACAAATCACTCAACACTCTTGCGGACTGAGGATGAGGGGGAGAAGCTGATTTTCAGTTTTGAACTGAATGTCTGCATCAGTGTGTGTTTTGGGGGAAGGGCGGGTGTTTAAACACACAATTAACAGCGAAATATTTGCTTGTGATAATTTTTCTCCCCTTTTCCCAGTCACAGAAACTTCTACTACGTGACACGACTACATCACAGAATCCGTGGACAGATAGGGATTGAGGAGGCCCTCTATTGAAAGTAAAAGAAACTTAAATAAAATTACAGCGAGCTCCTTTGAAACAAGGCAGAGGGGTTGGTGAGAGGAAGTCAGTGGTGCTGCACGGAATCTAAAGTCCAAACACGCAGGTACAGGGCGACGAATGAGAGGTGCAAGACGAAGGCACCGGTGAGTCTGGGGTAACAGGGTCTCGCCTCTCGCCCTCTGCTGAAGGAGGCGCATTTTAATTCCAGCCTATTCGACGTGCAGTCTCCTCAGATCCAAGCCTAGCATCTTCACGCCTCACGGGGGCTGGGAAGGGGACAGGTAATCAGAAAGTAAAATTTCTCTCTCTGTCTATGCTGATGCTCACTTCCCCCTATGGTTCAGCGATTTTGATTAAATAATTTATTGGATCAACAAAACTGACTGAGAGCTGGGCATAGTGGTAACCACACAGACCCGTGGTGTGGCTCAGAGTCTGGGGAGAGACTCAACGAAGCAAAGCGGAAACGACTGCAGTGTTGGACGTGCTGATGTTGGGAGAACATCAGCGTCTGTGGCTGGACAGAGGAGGGACCCAGCTCTGACCCAGCTTGAGAAGTGGACAGGCCTCTAAGGAATATCTAAAGGACAAGCAGAAGTCAACCAAATTAAAGGGAAACTTCTTGAGGAACTTTTTAATTTTAATTGATAGAAACTTTGTTCATGTTAACCTAAGCAAACAGAAAAATGCATCCATTCGTGTAACTGAAATACACTGGCTTCTGTAGCTAGAATGTTACAGAGCAGTTTGCTTCAGGTATGGCTGGATCCAGGTGCCCCTGTGACGTTATTAGGAATCTGCCTCTGTCTTTTGAATATGTGTTCTCTCTGGGCCACTCTCTCACAGGGACAAAGATGTTCCTGAGCAGATGCAGGCTCACAACCCCTCTGCAGGAGCTGCTTTGAGGCAGCAGGGGGCTGGTCCCACGGGGCCTCTGCACCTCGTGGGGCTCAGCCTTTGACCCCCACCCCTCAGGGTTGAGAGGAACCAGCTCAGAGTTTCAAGAGGGAAACTAGATTCTCAGTGACCTTCACATTGGGTAGGTGACAGCTTTGAGGCAGGTAGAGACAGAAGAGAGAAACACGTTTTCCAAGGCCACATCACGTTTTTCTTGTTTATCTGTTTATTTGATTGAGGGGGCTCTTGCTATGTCACCGAGGCTGCTCTCCAATTCCTGGGGTGAAGTGATTTGCCCGCCTCAGCCTCCTCTGTGTACCACTGTGTCCGGCTGCAAGAGCACGTCTTGAAAACTTCCCTGCTAGAGCCGAAGTGGAATTTGCCACCGACCTGTATTTCCAGGCTGTAATCCCAACCCTCAGGAGGCTGAGGCAGGAGGATCACTGTGAGCTCAAGGCCGGCCTGGGCTGCAAAGTGAGTTCAAGGCCAGCCTGAACTGTGTAGTGAGACCTTGTCTCAAAAAGACAAAACAAACAAACAAACGAATAATTCTATAGTGAGGTTGTGTTTGCAATGCTTTTGGCGAGAAGTAATGGAAAGGAAGAGCCTTGGTGCCTTAAATCATGAGACTGTTTTGGTCACTTTAAAGAAATCTAAAGGTTAGTAGTCTCAGGGCTGGTCTAGAACCTCAGCAGCATATGAAGTAGCTGGGCCTCTCTGTCTTTCAGCTCTGTCGTCCTACTGTGTCGGCAGTTCATGGTCAGACGTACTGTCTCATGAAAGCAGAGTGGATGCCACTGCTCCAGGCATCAAACCCAGGAAGGGGAAGTGTGGCCAGGGCAGATGCAGGAGTGCACCCTTGCCTTTTAATTAAGGAACAAAAACTCTTCCTAAACACTCTTCTGGGAGACTTTAACTGGTTTGCTCTACTTTTCACTACTGAGTCATGGGCACCCCCAGGACTGCCCAGGTCCCGGTGGGTAGACAAGCGAATCTTCCCCCCAGGGAGGAAGGGAAGGGAGAAAATTTGGAAGAGGAATGGGGGACGGGAGAAACAAAGCAAGAGAAGGAAGGTGAAAGAAACACAGATTTTAGCCCGAGATGAAGAAATACGCTAAGGGTTATTTGAAGCTGAAGTGAAGTCCCTGGATGGTGTTCAGCACACACATTTAAGATCAGTTTCGCCGCTCCACGTATCTGAATCATGACTTTTAACCAACATGCGGCCAGGCTGAGCTGTCAAGGGTTTGGGACACCTGCATGCCGCTCATCCCCCCAGCGCACCCCGTAATGGGCATTGAACCTAAGTGCTTTGCACAACCAACCCCACTCCCCAATTTGCTTTTTTAAAATTTTGGGACAGGGTCTTGCTAAATCAATCACTAAGTTACCCAGGTGAACTCCAACTTTGCATCCTCCTGCCTCAGCCTCTGGAGTGCTGGGATTATAGCCGTGCTCAGGTTAGAATTCTTAAAATGATAATTTGTCTTAAAGAAAATGGAACATTACCCCAAATCCCAGTACCTGGGGATGATCAGTACTGATATTCTGGTATATTTCTTTCCAACCATAAAAAGAAATATTTTTTTTCAGTTTACTATCTTATTTTGTTTTCTTAAAGTAAGAGTGTTTCCCATGCTATTAAATAGTCCTTAAAGAGCTGATTCCCACATCTATGGCTTGGAGGCGTGGCCCTAACTAACATGTTCGGATTTATTTATTTCTATCACAAAGATGAAACGGGAGACTTTCTGTTGGTGAGCACTGGCGCCTTCTTTCCCCCCCTTCCTTTCTTTCCAGCCTTTGCTATGTGGAGTTTTTTGACTCTGCCTGAAAAAAAAACCCCTTTCTCGAGTGTTACGGAAGGGAATTCACCCTTCACAGGACTCTGGATTTCAGATTTATGGTTTGATGCTCGTTTCCTTGATCCTTTTGAGAATCTCACGTTGCCGGTTGCGAATTCCAGCTCTGGAAGGAGTGTTTGGCTTCCTCTTGCCTCCGATGAGTAAATCTCACACATAGCAGCTGTCGCTGGCTTAGGAGGACGCTCCAGCCAGGAGCGCTTTCCAGCTACGTCTTCTGAGCGCCAGATCTCGGCATTTCATAATCTTGGCTGGTGTGCGGACAGAACAAAAGGAAGAAAGGTTTTCTCTGCTGGGGGACAAAGACGCTGAAGGGCACAATCATTGCGTGTGCCATCTCTTCTCTGTTTCTTAGGATCATCTGGGTGGAGAAGTGAGGCTCTTTTCTGTGTGTTGAGTCTTTGCACTGAGAGCAGGCATCGTGTGTAGTGTTCTGCTCAGTTCTTCCCGAGCAATTCTTATAGAAGCCCAGAAGTATGAGCAGGTGGTGGAGACAGAGCGAACTGGCCGGCCTCGGCCTGGCTACAGCCCGGCACCATCTTGTTTGACACTGGAAAAGTATCAATAACTGCTTTGCTAGATTTTGTTTCTTTGTTATATCTCACCGAATGTCTATTTGGGGTTTTTGATGGCTAATGTGCTCTTTGCCTCCGTGACAAATGTTAGAAATTAAACATATTAGAGTAAAATGTATCAAAATATAGGGTCTACAAGGTCCATTTAGCTTCCCACAAGAGTTGTCTCAATGCAGTTTATATCCTAATGCAAATAAACTGAAGAGCTTTGGATTCCAGAAACATTACTGTGTATTTATGCTTTTATTTGTACTGGCAGAGAGACATCGTGGGGAGCCCACGTACCCAGGCTCTCCTTCCGGCTCAGGTAACTTAGTGTCAGTGAACTGCCTTGGCCACTTGCTGTGTGATGGTGGGTAAACTGCCTAACCTCTCTGAGCTTGAGTTTCTTCACCTTGAAAATGAGGATGTACTGCTACTGGTCATAGAATGTTTCAAAGTTTAGGCATAATCTGTTTTGGTGGGTGGTTATGTTACAAGATGGTTCTTGGGTGCTCTGAGTTTTCACATTTATATGCACATAACTAAGATGCACCAAAAATAAGAGGTAGAACTCTTTCAGTGCCTTTGTAGAAATCTCCCATCCCGCTTTTAGTAACATGATTTCCACTTGTTCCAAGAACGAGTTTCACCTGTTCTAGAACTTCATGTGAACTGAATTATAAATACTACCCTTTGGCTGGGGGTTTAGCTCAGGGGCGCAAGGGCCTGCTTGGCAAGCGCAAGGTCTGGTACCAAAATAATAATAATAATTGATAGAATTTTGGCACGTCTGAAAAGATAAGAAATATGAAATATAAATGATCTTTATTTTAAGAATGTGGGGAGAGACCCCCCGACCCTCCGGGGTCTGGCATTGTCTCCGGTGGACACGTGGAGTGGGGGCGTACACGTAGCTTAGGTTTGGGGCGGAGCCTGAGGGGCATTAGTGATGCACAGGTAGCCCATTGGTATTCATTTCGCCCCACAGGTAAATTCCTAGGGGCAGGAGCCTCCCCCAGCTACAGTGTCCAGCCTAGGGCAAGATTCTTTCAATAATAATAAAATTAAAAACTAAATATTACTATTTTGTATCTGACTTCTTTTCCCTGATTTCTGATCTATCCACGTGTATATAAATAGTTTGTTCCTTTTGGTCACCGAGGAGCATTCTACTTCCTAGATTCCTGATTTGCTTATTCTGTTACCTGTTGATGGGCATTTGCATCACGTCTAAAGTAAGGGTACTACAAATGAAATGAATCAACTGTTGATGTATTTCAGTTCATCTATTTGTTACTGTTTTGTGTGTGTGTGTGTGTGTGTGTGTGTGTGTGTGTGTGTGTGTGTGTTACTGAGGCTTAAACCCAGGGCTTTTCCACTGAGCTACATCTCCAGTCTTTTAATGTTTATTTTTATTTAATTTACTGTATCATTTTACTTACTTATTTTTTGTGTATGCTGGGGATTGAACCCAGGGACCTCACACTAAGCTACATCCCCAACTTTTTCCTATATTTGTTTGTTTGTTTGTCTGTGACAGGGTCTCACTAAGGCTGGGTTTGAACTTGTGCTCCTCCTGCCTCAGCCCCCCAGAGTGCTGGTATTAGAGGCAGATGTCACCCCACCTGCCCTCATCTATTTTTTAAATACAGCTAATTTCTTTTGTATCCTGGATGAGAAATCTCCCTCCCCCTCCCCAAGGTTTTCATGCTCGGAGACTCTGCCCTGGGATCTGGGGTCCAGATTGAATTTATTTTTGTGTACGGAGTGAGACAGAGCTCAAGGCCCAGTTGCTTCCTCCATGCAGATGTGCAATGGTTCTGCACCATTTGTCAAAAAGACATTTTCCCCCCATTGAAATGACTTGGCAACTTGGTCAAAAGTCAATTGACCGTGAAAGTGTGAACCTGGTTCTGGATTTTCTATTCTGTTACAGTGCTCCATTTGAGCATCCAATGCCAGTACCACACCATCTTGATTTCTGTAGCTTCTCTGTAGAAAGGACTGTGAAATGTGAGCTTGTGACCTTTCTGCATCGTCCCCTTATCCCAGCCTCGACCCTGCACATCTCTCTGTCAGTTATATCTGCCGAGCCTTCTGTGCTGAGAAGGGATGCAGACTTCCTGCATTTTTATTTGACTCTGAAATGACTCACCCTGTCCCCTACACACACACACACACACACACACACACACACACACACACACGCACATGCACACGCACACACACAGTCCACTGGTCATACTATATTCTCCGCATTCTTGCCCTCAGCTTTTCTGATAGTGCTGACTTTGGGAGCGTGAATGCTTTCATGTAATGTATTCTAACTTTTCTGTGCTCTTTTGTATGTCTTATCATATTCTACAGGATAGCACACATTTTGTATGAAAAAAACATCAGAGACAAAAGCAGCCAGCACTGGCCTCTGGGAAAAGCCACATTCCTTCTCCTGTCCTCTGGTGGAGAAGGAATGATCTCCGTGGAAGCCGGGCTGGGCTCCTTGCAGCCTCCACTGGATCCGGGTCTCAAAGAGCTTCACACACCCTGAGGACAGGTCAGCAATCTAGGCTGGAAACCCTGTTGAGACTTTGGGTAATTCCTTTGACTTCAGCAAATCCACGGACCTTGGAATTGGGCTAGGGGGTCCCTGCTTTCCTGCCCTGATTGCTTGATCTGTAGAACTCAAGTCTTCAGTCGTCAAAGGAGAGATTTACACACTTGACCTCGTCTATTTTTTAAATACAGCTAATTCCTTTTGTATCCTGGATGAGAAATCTCCCTCACCCTCCCCAAGGTTTTCATGCTCAGAGATTCTGCCCTGGGATGGGCCAAAGAGCAGAAAACCCAGAAAGCTGAGTTCCACAGAGAAATGAGGCCAGCGCCCTGCAAACACCTGGCATCTGGATGTGCATTAGGGACATTCAAGCTCTGGAGAGAAGTCAGCTGGACTTGTTTTGTGTTGCCTATAAACTCTTTCCATTTTTTTTTTTTTCCTTTCACAGTGCTGGGGATGGAGTCCACGGCCTCACACATGCTAGACAAGTGCTCTACCACTGAGCCGTACCCCAGCTCAAAATCTCCTAAATCTTTCATGGAAGTTCCAAATAGATTCGTTCCTGCAGTAACTCTTTGCTGAGTGTCTGCTGTGTGCTGAGCACCGTCCCAGACAGGTTTCAGCAAGTAGAAAACACACAAACCCCTGTCCTCACGGAGAGCAGCCGGGAAAGTGGCCCTAAGAAGATGGGGCAAGTGTCACAGATTGGGAAAATCAAGGGGAGGAACACCTAAATGTCAGGTGGCTCCCGGATTCAGTTTTGGGGTGGACAAAGGACATGAATGAAAAAACTTTGAATGGAATCTCAGTTCAGTCAACAGGGTTAGTTGTGTCAGTGTTAATTTTGTGAGCTTGGTACTTACACTCTGGTTCTGTAAATTGTTAAGACTGGTGAAACTACATGAAAAATAGGTGAGAATTTTTATTTTTTATTTTTTGTCTTTTTGAGACAGGGTCTCACTATGCAGTTCAGGCTAGGCTTGAGCTCACTTTGTAGCGCAGGCTGGTTTTGAACTCTCAACAATCCTCTTGCCTCAGCCTCCTGAGAGCTGGGATTACAGGAGGGTGTCACCACACCAGGCCAGATGAGAAATTTCTACGCTCTTGCTTTACCTTTCCTGAAAGCCTGAATTTATTTAAAATGTAAAATTAAATATTGGGGCAAATGATAGCACTTCCTGTGTGGGGATGGTGTGCGCACTGAAACCCCACAGTGTGCAGTGCAGTGCTAGGTAAGTATTCTGACAGCATGAGTGACCTCTGTGACGGGCTCCTCCGCATCTATTAGCAATGCGGCCCTCCTCAGTGACTTCTCTGGGGACAGATTCCTCAGACCAACTCTAGAAATGCAAGAGTCAAAGAAAGGGAACCTCCTCCCGGCAGCCTGTGTCACTGTCTGTAAAATAGAAATCAGAGGCCGCCCGAGTTCTGAGAGACACAGTCCAAGTCCCCCAGCTCCAGTGCCCCTGGAAGCAGAGGGCAACATTGCTTAGAAAAAGAAGCAAGTTTTGGGGTGACCCATCAACCATCACTAACTGTGATGGGCTCTATCTCAGATCTCATTTGCCTCTAAATTCAATGTCTGCCAACTTCGCGTCAGGCAGAAGTGTCAGGAAAACATTTTGAAGCAATTCCTCTGAGAAAACCCATTTATTTACTTAACTCATGACATATTCTGTGAACGGAAAAGCATCTACACAGAAAAAATGTAAAGGAATCGTAGGAGAAATAATATTGATAAAGTTATTCGATGATATAAAATATACCTAGTCTTGCTAAACTGTTACTACTATGTGAATATTGAACAGCTTTCTTGCTGTTTAAGTCTTGTTTTATTGATTTGTTTTATTTGGTTTAAAACTATGTGATTCAGTTTCTATCAGTTCTTGGTTGTCCATAATAAAAAGGTAACCTTACAAAGATGTGTCCTCCAGCTTGAAGGAGATATAGCTTGCCCTTTTTCTTCCTGTTGTACTGGAGATTTATACCGAGCTACATCCGCAGGCCTTTTTGCTTTTTATTTTGAAACAAGTTCTCACTAAGTTGCCAAGTTGCCCCGGTTGGACTCCAACTTGCAGTCTTTCTAGCCCTCAGCCCCCAGAGCGCTGACATGATATTTGGGCATTTTCTCACTTGGTTGCTGTATTTAGTTTTTAAATTATCTTGCATCTTTCAATCCCTAACACCCTTTCTGCAACAGTTTTTGTTGGAATTTATCTGGTCATTCCTGCCTTTCCTGTGGTTAAGCTGCTCTTCTTGAAAACTGAAAACTGTTGCATTTTTACACTTTGAACCCATTTATTTAAAATTCACTGAAAATGCTAGTTTAGTATGATCTAAAATTATATTAGAAAATTTTCTTTCCAGAATCTAGTGTGTGCAGATTTGAGCATTTATTTGAGAATTTATGTAATTTTAAATAATGTATCAACAATAATTCCTTGACAAGAACTTTTCCAAACATCTTCTTTCAGAATATCTCTCTATATCCCAGGATTCATCTTTTTGTTTTTTGATATCCAGAATCAAATTCAGAACTTGGTCTTTTTTTTTTTTTATTGGTACCAGGGATTAAACTCATGACTGCACACTTGCAAGGCAGGTGCTTATGCCACTGAGCTAAATCCCCAGTCCCCAGCACTTGGTCTTGCCGGGTAGGCACTGTGCCACTGAGCTATATCCCCAGCACCATCCTTGTAAAAAGAATTAATCTTCTCTTATTTTTTAAGTACTGAATGACTTGAAAAATACTGAATGGCTAAGTGGCTGACCAAGTACTTGGACTGGGAAGGAAGTTAACTTTGCTGTTTCTGCGGTTGGTGTTCCTAGGAGTCTCTTTGGCCACTTGTTCATTTCTGAATGAGAAGAGAGTTTCCCCATCTGATCCCTCTCCAGCTGTGCCGCCTCTGTGGGAGGGGAGTCAATTGCCCCAGCCTGTCTCCCCACAAGGTCCCGGGGCCCTGGACCCTGTGAGGGCCCTGTGAGTCCTCCCCAGGCTGTCCTCCGAGTCGATTATATCCATCACACCCATCTCCCACAGAGCAGCCTGATGAGTACAGCATAGAGCTGAGCCAGAAAGAGCAAGGAAGCTAGCTGTGGACTAGGTCACAGGCCTGGGGAGAAGTCCAAGATTCTCAGCTGAACCTAACTCACCAGGTCTTTATGAAGCTATATTGCAGAAGTAGCGGGCTAGAACAACTTTTCTGTAACATTTTGAGACTTAGCTAGATGGTCAGCGAGCCTCCATTTGTACTGATAGAAGTGGACCAGTTGCTTGGTGAGGACTTCAGTTACCTCCTCTGCAAGGGAAGTGCTACGATTTAGAGCTAAAATGTACCCCAAAACCCTCTGTGCTCAGAGGTGGGGTTTTGGAAAGTAATTCAGTCATGGAAGTGCTATTCTCACCAGTGGACTGATCCACTGACGAGTTCATAGTTGAATATGTTATTAGGAGAAGGGGGCTGGTCCAAAGAGGTGAGTCACTAGGGGTGACCCCAGCTCTTCCCCAGCTCACCTCTGTCTCACGGCTGCCATGACTGAGCAGCTCTGCCATGTCCTTCCACCATGCTATTTCTGGCTTGGAACCAGCCAACCATGGGCTGAATCCTCTGAAACCGTGAGCCGAAATAAACCTCTCTTCTTAAGTTTTGGATAGCGGTTATTTTGCCCCTGCTACATGAAAGTGGCTAACACAGGCACAATCTCCTAATGCCCTCTGGTGAGGCAGCTCTATTTTCCTACAGATTTTAAGTGAATTCTTTCATAAATTCATTCCAGTTCCTTACGTTGCTGTTAGCCTGCAGTCCAGTGGTGCGGTTGGAGGCCGTGCTTCTGAAGGGTTCACCACGCGGTCATGTGAGTGTGTGTCTGCAAGTTCAGACCCACCGATATGAGACGACTGGGGAACTGGGAAGGGGGAAAGTTCAGGTCTCCTCCTTAACCTGTCGCCTTACCTCAGCAGCTGCTACGTTCATGATTTCCAGGTGCCAGCTGAGAAAGTATCCAGCAACACGGGAGAATGAAGACCTGAGCTGACAGCGAAGGTGGCACAGTGGTCAGTTTTAGGTAGCACCAGGTAATTTCCAGGTAACCTGGTAGCACCAGGTTAATTTCCAGGTAAGCTTAGCCCACATCTGTTAACTTTCAAGTTGTGCAAGTTAATGTCTGCAGCACATCGCAGAGTGAAGGGCTGAGTTACAGCGTGTTGCATCCAAGCCTTGGCACTGGAGAACCCAGCTCTGCCTTCCAGGATCTCAAACCTTTCTAAACACCTAAGACATGGGGCAGGGAGTATTATTGCTAACAGGAATATTAATTATCAGTCAAGCTTCATGTAACTTTATTTAGATTAAAATAACATGCAGAAGCACTCGTGTTGTTTTCTTGGATCTCAATGGATAATCTGACCCTCTCCATCTTGAAGATCCTGTCCTAAATCATGAATTGTAATTAGAGGTTACTTACAAGGCTCAGAGAAGCCTTTCTGCTAAAATAGATACTGAGCGGTCAATGCGTATCCCTTTTTGAAAAGAAGAAAATTCAATGAGACATCATAGTCACATAGGTGCAAAGAAATTTAGAGACTATCAACTCCTTGCGATGACTATGCAGAATTGGAGACAGGGTCCCAGCAGACAGAGGATTCATCTGGAACGCGGGAGGCTGGACCCTATCTTCACTTTATCTCCTGCCCAAGTGTGTGACTGCCTCAGTTTCCTCCCTTTGTGAAGTCAGTTTTGAGATAAATATTGAATTAGGGGCTACAAACTCAAATTCTTGGGCTGGGGATTTAGCTCAGCGGCATAAGCGCCTGCCTGGCAAGCGTGAGGTTGTGAGTTCGATCCCCGGTACCACACACACACACACACACAAAAACAATCTCAAATTCTTCGAGTGGTCAGGGGATAACTGTTATAACCTAAGCCCCCCTAGCTATCCTAAGGTCTGTTCTAAGGTATAAGCCCACCTGCTGCTTCCCCTCCCCTTCTCCCTTCAAATTTAACTAGGTTAAGTTTTAACTTCCTAAAGGCCATAAAACAAAGGCCTGAGGTAATAGCTCCTCTTCCCTACCCGGTAGCCCATCACAAATTGTGTTAATTGTATTAGATTGTATTAGATTGTACATTCTTCACAAAAATAGCTTCCTTTATATCATAACTTGTCCTTACTGTAAATGTGTGTTTTCCTTTCCCTCTGGGCAAAGGATTGATATGTTAATCGATGCTCTCTGCTGTAAAGAATTGTAAAATCTTACCTAATTGATATGTTAACCATTGTTGCCCACTACAAATAGAACAGTTGTGGTGCTAAAGTAAGGTAACTAAGGTTGTTAATTGCTGTTAGACCTCTCTATTCTTTGCTAAGGAAAACAAGATTTCTTCTTATCTAAACTTGCTAGTATGCAGGGAGACTTGCAATTGCCGTTTCTGCTTTGTAGTGCGTCACACCCCCATCCCCCTCCTTACATTGTGTGACCAGCAGCTGTTTGTGGATTTACAAGATAAAAAGTCCTGACTTTTAGCTGTGAAGTGCGCAGTCTCCAAATTGGCTTCCGGAGACTGGTCACCAGGCCTGGATTTTACCTTATAAAGCCTTTGCTTCCCAAATTTTAATTTCTTGCTTTCTTGGATTTTATACCGGGGTCCGAGTTATCACATTTGGGGGCTCGGTCCGGGATGGAAGCAAGACTCCAGACCCATTTCTGAACATCTGAAAGTAAGTACTCTGGAGGTTTTGTTTGGGCCATGGTCAATTTGTAATTTGGAGGGGACGCCCTCGATTTGGCAGTGGGAACCTCTCAAGGACAGAGTCAATTTGTAACTCTGCCCCTCGTGGGGAACCACTCCGTTAGGAAGGGGACGCCCTTAATTTGGGGAGTAAAACCTCCCGAGGACAGAGTCAATTGGTTTTTCCCATTTGTGACTCTGCCCTGGGTGGGGAAGTGCTCCCTTAGTTAAATTTGTTAATTCCTCCAGATCCCAAAATTTGAATAATTTTTGAGCAAAGGCTATTTTTTGCTGCAGCTTGTCTTGTGTGTCTGTTTGTGTGTCCATCTGTTCTAATTGTTCTCCTTTTGGTTACCCCAAATCTAACAAAACATTCTCTCCTAGGAACCCCTTCTATGAGCCCAAAATGGACAAAGGGATTGAGATACTTATGTTCAGAGTTTTTGTACTTTAGAATTGGTTGCCTGTTTAAATTTGTTACTAACTTAGGGGCTTGTTGCCCATTTCTGTTGCAGGATCCATATGGCTTATTAGATTCAAGGTTCATAATAAAAAAATTATTTCCTTTAGCTCACCAAACTGTGCAAGAAGCACCCTTTGTTTGTGTCTTTAATGTTGTGGCGCCTTGTTTAATATGTAAGTCTTCAATTGATTGCTTGCAACCTTGGCATGCCTTTTAAAAGGAGTATTTTTCTTTTCTGGTTAAAATGTAAACATGTGCACATATATATGTATATTTATGGTTATTAATAATCATATCAACTTTACCAAGTAAAAACCAGGCCGTGCTATATTTGAGCCAGTTAAAAGGTTACAGTTTTGTTTTTAAAATACAGCATTTTTATGCGGTAAAAAGACATAAAATAAATATGTTTTAGACTACTAAAAGGTGACTGACTTCAAGGGTTTTGTTAAGAGTTTTGATGTTGTCTGAGAAGTGAGAAAAAAGGTAATTGACTGGTAATAGTAAAAAGAGGGACAAAGAGAGTGGTCTTCAAGTAAAAATGTCTGGTTGTGTCAGAATGTAAAAAAGATAAAAGCTTAACTTGGGGGTATATTATAAGTTGTAAAAGGCTCAAGAGGATATAAATTTTATTTGTCTTGATTTATAGTACTGCAAATAACAGGTTTGACAAGAAGTAAATGTGTTCAGAATTTGACAGTATTAGATCAGTTTTGGTAAAAGTATTCATAAGATTGTACTTTGCTGCAAAATGTTTCCATTAAAATGAGATTATAGGTGATACTAGAGATAAGATACAAGTTCTTGCATGTGCTGTAAACATCTGGGAGATTATGCAGCACAATTTTGTTACCTATGAAAAAGCCTTTTTTTGTTAAGAATATAATTTCAGTAAAATGATGGCCTGCCACGTGACACCCTTGGACAAAAAGCAGTGTGCCATCCAAATGAAGCTGGCTCTCTGATCTGGAATGCCAAAGCCATGTTCTCCTTTTGTCCCACCCTGATTGGACATCCAGAGGTAAGGAGGTTTCCCCAGTATCGCCAGTTGTTCTCTTTGCAACTCAGTCGGCCCCACATTTTAGACAAAAAAATGCAAAGGTTTGAGAGGTTTGAGGAAATGCCCCTCAGCCAGTTAATAGAGATAGCACAAAAGGTCTTTGAGAACTAGAAAATTTACAAAAAGATAACCAAGGTGTTAGAATTGCTCTATGAAAAAAAAAATTTTTTAAAAACAGACGAGAGTTTCTGGGGACGGTTGGATACTGTACGCTAAATTTTACTGAAAAGCTTGCCTCTATATGACTCCCATAAGGGAGAAACTCAAAGCTCACTTAACTGGACTGATGAATGTGAACAGGCCTTCCAGCAGCTCAAGTGGGCCTTGACAGAGGCCCCAGCCCTGGGACTCCCTGATGTTACCAAGCCGTTCACCTTGTTCATAGATAAACTCAGGGGCATTGCCAAAGGAGTCCTAACTCAGGACATTGGCCCTTGAAAGAGGCCTATAGCCTACCTCTCCAAAAGACTTGATCCAGTGACAGTGTATGGCCCCCTTGCCTAAGAATGCTAGCTGCTGTGACAATGTTGCTTAAGGAGGTGAAGAAACTCACTTTGGGCAAGTGATTTCTGTGGTAACCTCTCACAGTTTAGAGATTCTTATCAAAACCCCTCCTGAAAAAAGGCTCCCAAACACCAGAATTCTACTGTCAAGCCCTGCTTCTAGACCCAGAGTCAGTGATATTCAAGACTTCTTCAGCTTTAAACCCAGCCACCCTTATGCCTGATGATGACCTGGAGGAACAAAGGGCACCTTTCCATGAGTGTGCTGACATCCTTGAACTGCAGCAGAACCTACGGGCTGATCTTACCGACCAGCTTTTGGGAAATGCAGCTTCATCCAGAACTGCAAACGAGTGGCTGGGGCAGCAGTGACCACCAAAAAGGAGGTACTCTGGGTTAAGCGGGTAGAGCCTGGCACCTCTGCCCAAAACGCAGAGCTTGTTGCTTTGACTGAGAGGCTAAAACTAGCCACGGGAAAGAGAATAATCATTTTTTTACTGACAGTAGATATGCCTTTGCTACTGTACATATACATGGAGCCATCTATCAAGAGCGAGATCTCTTAACCTCAGCTGGGACTAAGATTAAAAATGCTCCACAGATTCTAGACTTGCTGACAGCTGTCTGGCTGCCTCAACGTGGGTTGCTATTCATTACAAGGCTCACCAGACAGGAGATGACACTGTCACCTTAGGAAACAGTTTGGCAGATCAAGCCACTTGAAAAATAGCAACCACATCAGAGGGGTCAACCAAGAAAGTAACTGCTCTGATTCCCTCCGACCAGTCTACACAAAGAAAAACCTACAGTTAGCATCTCAACTTGGAGTAAAGTCCCCCACCCCAGGGAGCTGGTACCAGTTACCTGATAAACAAGTACTGTTACTGGAAGCACTAGGGTGGGAGCTGTTACACCTTGCAGAATTGTTCAGAACTTGGTTTTTTATTCCAAAACTCTGCAAACTGACCACCTCTTTGAGCTCCAGATGCCCACAGTGATTGTTAGTCAACTCAGCCAAGAGCTCTGCATGGGAGACCACCCGACATCAAGGAATTGTTCCAGGAGAACATTGGGAAGTAGACTTCATGGCATGGTAAAACTTAATCTACAGGGACACCGCTATTTCTTGGTATTAATAGACACTTTTACTGGCTGGGCAGAGGCTTTCCCTACTAAGTCTAAGTCAGCCTTAGTGGTAGTTAAAAGGCTATTACATGAGATCATACCTTGATTTGGCCTCCCACTATCAATGGGGTCCGATAATGGCCTGGCTTTCATAGCCCGAGTCACCCAAAAGTTAGCCCAGGCATTAAAGATTAATAAAACTCCACTGTGCTTATCGGCCACAAAGCTTAGGGCAAGTAGAATGTATAAACCAAAAGTGTCAAGGACATTTTAGCTAAGCTGTCTTCAAAAACTGGCGATAATGGGTGAGCCTTCTTCCCTTCGCACTGTTAAGAGCTAGATGTACCCCATATGTTTCTAGAATTTCCCCCTTTGAAGCCATGTTTGGGAGGCCCCCGCCATTGGTTCCAAGATTGTCAGAAGACAAATTAGCTGAAATTACTAATCGATCTTAAGTCCCTGCAGACACTCCAACCTGTGTTGGCCTGGATCCACCAGCTGTTTAGACAAAAACACTTGGACCTGCCTTCAGAGACCAAGGCTCCAAGGACTCCAGTCTTGGTTCCACCATGACTCCCATAAACCCCGCTGGGAAGGACTTTTCACCTTGGTGCTCAGTACCCCCACTGCCGTCAAAGTAGCAGGAAAAACTGCGTGGATTCACTACACTCATGTAAAGCCACTGAAAACAGCAGACAACGAGGGACATACTCAATGGACTACAAAGCAGACTGGTAACCCTTAAAGTTAAAAATTGACTAAAGCATAGTTAGATTATGCTGGTCATGAACTGTTTTAGCTTGCTTGCTTTGATTTTAATAACGTTGATGCCCACCTTGCACGGCGGCTTTGGTCCCCCTGTAAGCAAAGAACAATTGTTAAAGATTTTTATATGGGAGCCCCTGTGATTGTGGAGGGGGCTATATTACTAAAGGTAGGGGCTATATTACTAAAAGTAAAGACACTAACTGGGGAAATTATACATATAATAAGAAACAAGGATCGAGATCCTACCCGCACAAATGGTAAATTGTATACATTCAGTCTTGGGACAGATTGTGGGGACAAGTTAACATTCCTTGTTGCTATACCCTCAGTTACAGGGGGTTTGACTAAAAGGTGGATGTAAATGATAAAGCCCCATGTGATACCTAACAAAGGCAGCCAGCCAGGGCCATGCCCTCAGAATTGTTCTTAGTATTCAGAAATGCATTCCTCCTGCTATGACTCTGTACAAAAATGTATAGGCATAGATAGCAAAACTTCATTGTTGAGCTTATGAAGACAAGGGCTAAAAGAGTTAAAGGTGATTGGTCGACAAATCTGACAGTAATAGGAAGTTCAAAGTATGCCCAAGCCTCATGTCTCAGCATGGTTGATAAATCAGTGTGCTGGAGCAGGGTGGCCCCTATACATGTGTCTGATAGGAGCGGCCCACAAGATAAGATCAGAAAACTCTGGTGGTTGAGGAATGAGTCAAGCTACAAATAAAAATAAGCTGCCTAAATCGTAGGGAGTTGGTCTAGATGCTCAAACTTCTGATATTCTAGAGGCCACTCATAAAGCCTTAAATGCTTCCAACCCAACTTTGGCTAAAGAATTGCTGGTTATGCATGGCACAGGGCTCCCCCATGCCCCTGCCATCCCCAGCAGTGTTTCTCTGGCTACACTGGAGAAACAAGATTACGTAAATTGTAGTGCTGGTCCCCCCTCTTTAGAGTACAACCAGTAGGCTTCAAGGACTCTCTCTGTCTCCAAGGAGGTTTTCATAACGATACCTCCAACATTGACGTGGAGTTAGTTACATTTACTAATTATAGTTCCATAGTTAACAAGACTACCTACTTTATCCCGCCAAAGGACAAGTATTTATTTGTGGAAAAAATATGGCCTATACTTTCCTCCCAACTAACTGGACAGAGATATATGTAACAGCTGTCCTGTTGCCTGATATAGCTATCTTACTTGGGGATGAGCCTGTCCCCATTCCTAGTTTAGATTACATCACAGGCCACTCAAAGAGGGCAATTCAATTTATTCCTTAGTGATAGGCCTAGAGATATCAGGAGCCTTAGGTATGGGGCAACAGAAGTAGGGGTTTCTGTCCAACCTTCCAGCCAGATTGTTAGTGATGTACAGGCATTATCTAGTACCATTCAGGTCATTCAAGACCAAATAGACTTGTTGGCTGAAGTAGTTCTCCAAAACAGAAGGGGACTAGATCTCCTAATAGCAGAGCAAGTAGAGATCTGTGTGGCATTGCAGGAATGATGCTGCCTTTAATTGACTCCTTAGCTAAAGTAGCTCTCCAAAATAACAGAGGGCTAGACCTCCTGTTAGCCAAAAAAGGAGGACTGTGCTTGGCTTTAGGAGAGCAATGCTGCCTGTATGCTAATAAGTCTGGGGTGGTAAAACAAAATTTAGCCTAACTCCAAAAAGACTCTGGGATGGGCAGAACAAATGTTCTCCTTCCCATCATGGATGACAAACATAATAACAACTGTAGCCGATCCTCTTGTTATGATTCTACTGTTAGTACTTTAGGTCCCTGCATAGTAAATAGGCTAACTACATATATCAGGCGTTAGATGCAGAGCATAAAATTAATGATGGTTAAACAAGTGTATGAACTTGTCCGCTGAGATCTTTAGGTCAAAGATTTGACCTCAGTCACAACATCAGAGGGGAATGTTATAACCTAAGCCCCCCTAGCTATCCTAAGGTCTGTTCTAAGGTATAAGCCCACCTGCTGCTTCCCCTCCCCTTCTCCCTTCAAATTTAACTAGGTTAAGTTTTAACTTCCTAAAGGCCATAAAACAAAGGCCTGAGGTAATAGCTCCTCTTCCCTACCCGGTAGCCCGTCACAAATTGTGTTAATTGTATTAGATTGTACATTCTTCACAAAAATAGCTTCGTTTATATCACAGTAATACCTGTAACTTGTCCTTACTGTAAATGTGTGTTTTCCTTTCCCTCTGGGCAAAGGATTGATATGTTAATCGATGCTCTCTGCTGTAAAGAATTGTAAAATCTTACCTAATTGATATGTTAACCATTGTTGCCCACTACAAATAGAACAGTTGTGGTGCTAAAGTAAGGTAACTAAGGTTGTTAATTGCTGTTAGACCTCTCTATTCTTTGCTAAGGAAAACAAAATTTCTTCTTATCTAAACTTGCTAGTATGCAGGGAGACTTGCAATTGCCGTTTCTGCTTTGTAGTGCGTCACACCCCCATCCCCCTCCTTACATTGTGTGACCAGCAGCTGTTTGTGGATTTACAAGATAAAAAGTCCTGACTTTTAGCTGTGAGGTGCGCAGTCTCCAAATTGGCTTCCGGAGACTGGTCACCAGGCCTGGATTTTACCTAATAAAGCCTTTGCTTCCCAAATTTTAATTTCTTGCTTTCTTGGATTTTATACCGGGGTCCGAGTTATCAAGCTTCATGTAACTTTATTTAGATTAAAATAACATGCAGAAGCACTCGTGTTGTTTTCTTGGATCTCAATGGATAATCTGACCCTCTCCATCTTGAAGATCCTGTCCTAAATCATGAATTGTAATTAGAGGTTACTTACAAGGCTCAGAGAAGCCTTTCTGCTAAAATAGATACTGAGCGGTCAATGCGTATCCCTTTTTGAAAAGAAGAAAATTCAATGAGACATCATAGTCACATAGGTGCAAAGAAATTTAGAGACTATCAACTCCTTGCGATGACTATGCAGAATTGGAGACAGGGTCCCAGCAGACAGAGGATTCATCTGGAACGCGGGAGGCTGGACCCTATCTTCACTTTATCTCCTGCCCAAGTGTGTGACTGCCTCAGTTTCCTCCCTTTGTGAAGTCAGTTTTGAGATAAATATTGAATTAGGGGCTACAAACTCAAATTCTTGGGCTGGGGATTTAGCTCAGCGGCATAAGCGCCTGCCTGGCAAGCGTGAGGTTGTGAGTTCGATCCCCGGTACCACACACACACACAAAAAAAAAACAATCTCAAATTCTTCGAGTGGTCAGGGGATAACGACGAACAGTGTGTGACAGGAGTGGCAGAGAGCGGGGTGAACTGGGAGAATGAGTCCTACTTTCATTCAGGCAGAGGATGTCTTTCAGGCAAGAAAATACGAGGTATGATTGAAAAATATGGTATATATTTAAATAAAAATTTAGTGTAATATAAGACATATCGCCATGAATCTGTCTCAGGACACTTTCCTCTCTATAAACACTGCCGCCACCATTTTTGCCGCTTTCCAGAGCAGTCCTGGAGTCTTCTTTCTTTAGTGTCTTTAGTGATTCTGTTCTAGTGGCCTCGATGTACTGAACCGGTTTGAAATGTTTACCTTTTCAGGCTCATTTTGGCTTTGGAGAAGAGCCAGGAGCCACACAGCGCCGGATCTGGGGAATGCGGTGCGTGAAGGTGCACTGGTGTGTGTGTGTTTACAGCCTGCCTTCTCCTGATGGTGCTTTGCAGGAGCAGCCCCTGTATTTATTTATTTTTTTTTTTATCACATCTTGTAAAGACACTCACTAAAGAAGACTTCCAGACCTGCTTCAGAAAGCGAAGAGAGTGATGGGTCAGTATTTCTGCAGCGAGGGGATGTATTTCAAGAGGAATTCACAGCCATGTGTCTGCTGTAAAAACAATTTTAAAAAATTTTTTAAACAGTCACCATATTTTTGATCACACTTTGTAGATAAGTCTTCTAATTTCTCCAGAAGTCAGAGATCCAAAAGTTACATGAAATTTCCCCATTACTAATGATGACGTCTAATTTGTTTTTAGAACCTTTTTCAAACACTGCTAGACAAACAGAATCCACCCCAAGCCTTTGCAGCCAGCTGCTTGAGAACATTCTCGCCCTTTAACCACAGTGGCCTCACTGGCCGCCTCTGGGGCAGGACGGCATCTCATCTTCCGTCCTAACACCCTTTGTGTTTACTTCTGCCTAAGATGTTTATCCTCCTGGAAGTGCTTTAGCAGCTCTGGCATGTGCTGTCAGAGAAAAACAGCCAAGCTTTCCCCCTATAAATATTTCTTTAGGGCAGCTTGGGAAAGCGTTTGCGGCTGGTTCCTCTCTGTAAACGTGGCTGGTGTTTTTTGGGATGGACGGTGCCCACTGGTGTGGATGGCCTGGGTACAGCTTACCCCTCAATCCTGCGGGCCCTTGATAATCTCTGTGGCATTTCCCGTCCCCCACGAAGGCCGGTTCTCTTCCCTTCCTCCTTCTCTTCTCACCTCTACTATCCGGATTCGCTTCCAGTGGGCTTTGCCCCATTTTTGAGAAAATTACTGGTTCGTTCCGTCCTCTATGCTACCCGAGATTTCATGCAAATGATCATTCAGTGCACATTTCAAAGAGAATCCTTTTTTTTTATTTGATCCTTTAATCTTGATTTTGCCCTCCGAACATGTCAAAGTCACCCAGAGCCTCAATTTTTAATTTAATATAATTGTACAAAAATTATGGAAAAATCGAATCTAAACCATGGCTTGCTATTTTTAAAATAATCAGGTAGGACTTAATGTTTCAACGTAATTGTCTAGAGGTGATTCAATTTCACATACTCTTTAAATATGTATTTTTCAGTGCACGATGGCTTGAAGGGATGATTTAAAATTAGTGTAAATAAATCAAAAAATAATTCTGGCAGTTAAGTTTGTCATCTCTTTGCTACAAAACTCCAAGTTAAAAATGAAATTCTACCTTCCTGTAGTCCTGTTTCTTTTTTCCTTGCCTGCCAAAATAATTTTATGGATTGAAAAATACAAGATTTGTTTCTAATAACTGGAACACAAACATCGTAGCAAAGGACCAAGAAGGTCCCGTCCCCACGGTCTCCACTCGCTGAACCCCAGCCTGCGTGGGCCCTTTCCTTGGGGGAGCCCCACTCGTGACTTGTTCTAGTCAAAGAATTCGAAGACAATGAGGGAATGTCACGGGAATGTGGGGTGATACCACTCCTGTGACTGTATGCAGATTTAGTCATACATCATGCCATGGGGAACCCTGATTTGAAGTGATTGGGATAGAAGTGTTTGGGAATTACATACATAATGAGCTCTCTTGGGGATGCGACCCAAGTCAAGACACAGAATTCATTCATGTTTCATTTACACCATATATACATAGACTGAAATTCGCCTTATACAATAGTCTTAATAATTTTGTACATGAAACCAAACTTCATGATGTGGAATTTCCCATTTGTGGCATCACATTGGCACACAGGAAGCTTTGGATTCTGGTCCATTTCAGATCTCTGGTTAGGGTTGCTTACCCTGGAATTCCATGAAGATCTTTATATATGTCTTCTCATGTCTCTACATGACTATTTTTTTAAGATAGGTAAACAGAAATTAAATTTCTGGACTTAAGGATTTGCACATGTGATTTGTACTTACATATGAATATATACAAGTTTAAAACATCAAAATAAGATTAAAATCTAACGTACAATATAGTAAGTGTGTACACACAGTGACCCTTCCTCTGCAGAGTTTGGACCAGCTCCCCACTCCTGATGAGCCTATCCGCTTCCTCATCACTGCCCGCAAGCTGGTTGTTAGGAAGCATTTCCGTGTTTATCAAGCTAGAGTTACAGGAGGACTTCCAGTGTTTTTATTTGGCTATTCTGGATTTTTAATGAGCTTGAACATCTTTCCATGTTTATCCTCCATTTTCATTTCATGAGCTGTTAATTGTATCTTCATACTTTTGTTTACTGTTACGCTGGGTTTGTTTGTCTTTCTTTTATGTGTTTGTAGAACTTACTGACAAATGTACTCTGAACTATTAGTAGTTTGATTCATATTTAACAAATGTCACTTCTAAATGAGCCCTTGTTTTTTAATTTTGTTTCTGACTTTTTTTCTAGTAAAGGTTTTAAACCTTTTGTAGTCAAATATGTATCAGTCTTTTTCATTATGGATATTACTCTTTGTTTTGTTTTGATTGTTTTTTGGTCTTTTTCAAATAAGGTCTCTGTGTCCAAAAAAAAAAAAAACAGTCTCATGTCTTCTTCTAGTATCTTTATGCTTGTTTTTTCTTTCCTTCCTTCTTTACTTTGTGTTTTGAGAGAGGACCTCATTACACAGCCAAAGCTGACCTCAAACTCATGATCCTCTTGCCTCAGCCTCCCAAGAGAAATTTTGTTTCTTTTAATGTGCATTTCAATTCTGCATGGAATTTATTTTGTTCTGTTTTTATAGTTTTCAGGCGTTGAATCCAGGTCCTTGCCCATACTAGGCAAATGCTGCACCCCTGAGCCACATCCCAGGCCTGGAGTTTGTTTTTAGATAGAAGTGAAGTAAGACTTGACCTTTCCTAGCAAGGCAGTTGTACAACGGTGTTCACGACTCCGTGTTTCCCCCACTGAGCAAAGCAAACGTGCACACATGTGCTTGTTCCTAGACATCACATTTTATTACACTGGTTCCCGCACTTTTTCATCTTAACTATTACAGCTCCACTTACTATTGTGAAATCTAGTAAGGCAGTTTGTCATTTATTTCCAAGCTGTTCTTTGCAAGCATTTCCTCTTACAGAGGAATTATCAAACCTGCTTACTGTACTGAAAAAAATCTTTTTTAGATCTTCCTCTGCTCTTATTCCCTTCCCCTTTCCACCTTTTCTCTTCCCTTTCAGACCGATTCAACTCAAAAACCATTTTTAAAAAGACGGGCATCCATGGTGCAAACAGCTGGCAGGGATCCAGCACAGAATGCTTTGCTCCTACGGGGCAGGTGTGGGGGACTTCAGTGCTGGGGCCCCACCTTGGCAAGGGACTGCCCAGAGCAAGGCGGGATGCATCACCTGAGGTCAGGGAGGAAGGCAACACCTGCGGGACGGAGGCAGCTCCCGGCCAGGGTGCAGGGATCCTGGCAGGGCAAGGGCAGCTTCTGCGTGGCAGAAAGCTGGACAGCGGTGGAAGATGGACTGCAAACAAAGCGCACAACAGACACCTCAAGGACCAGCCTTCTCACGACGGGCACAGGTGGGTAGAAATATGTAGGGAGAGAAAGCCAAAAGAGCCTGTCATGTGGAGTTGGTATTGGGCTATGGATAAAAGCTGGGCCAGCCTGCTGGGTGTGTGACCAGGCCCAGTACTGAGAAGGACCTTGTGCCTAGGCTCTGATGCTGTGTAATCACTGTCCTGAAATTCTTAAAAACGTTATCTTTAAAATCGCATTTTAAAGGCAGGTCTGATGGGACAGTGGGGCAGGCTCAAGGGCATAGGCCCTCGGCTGAGACCCATCCTGTGTCCACCACCTCCCTACCTCCTTGGGATGACGGTCCCAGCCACCTTCCCTCCACCAAGGAGGCTCGGGTTCTTCTGCTGACCCTGTCCCCATCCCCACCCAGTGACCATTGTCGTCCTCTGCTCATGGCTTCCGCCCCCGATTCAGGATCCTGGCATGTCTGGGCTCACTGGCTGTCTATCCCCGTGGGCTGGAGGGTGGCCTGGGGCAGGGAATATGCCTGGCTTCACATGCCTTCCCTGGTAGGAGACTGAACATTAGTCTAGCAGGTGGCAGGAGACCAAAAGCCAAGGAGGTGGCCTGGTAATTGCCGTGAGCTATATAAGGCAGAGCCTTGCCACGTCTGAGGGTCTAGATTCACCCAAAAGTTTCCCCATGCAAAACACTAAACAGCAAAAGAAAAACACCAGGATAGACCAAGAGAGAGATTATGAAAAAAAAAGGGAAGCTTGGATTTTAGGATGTTTAACAAGGTCTGTTTCTGTCTTTTGAATGCATTTTCATTTTGCAGTGGGTCCTCTACACTCTGGAATGAACACATAGTTTTCAGTGTAGATAGACAACTAGAGAAGTACAAATGTCATGTGTGTACACCTGTGTGCATGTACACACGTCCACGTATCCATGTGTACACAGCTCTGTCCACTCCCAGGGCGGCAACATACTCACTCAGAGCCAGAACTTTGCTTCTGAAAATTGCTTTTCACTAAAATTTTTGGAGAAATGGCTAATTCCAGGACTGAGACAGGAGAAGTAGGAGACGAAGCTGAACATCTCATGCGGCCGGAAAGGAAGTAAACGCTCAGAGAATGAGGAGGACACACTGAGTGGGTGCAGAGGCCAGCACGAAGAGGCTCACTGGCCACCTCCGGGACACTGCAGGTGTCCACATAAGTCAGGTGGTGATGGACTGTAGGTGGTGACATGACTTACAGTCAGGTGTCACTGGGGGCGTGCCTGGAAGGGTTTATGTCTTCTCCAGTCTGCCCTTCCTCTCTCTCCCGCTCTGTTTTGGAGCCGGCTGACTAGGGACTGAAACCTCTACAAACTGTGAGCCAAAATAAACCTTCCCTCTCTTAAGTTGAGGGTGTTGAATATTATATCTCAGTGACCAAAAGAACAGTAATAAGTTAATTAATTGGAAGTTTGATGGGGGCCAGGGAATACTGTACCTAGTAGTTGTAAAGTACTTCCCCAGAAGACCTGTTAATTAGGAAGGAAAGAGAGTAACTAGACAGTGGAGAGGCCCAGACAGCAACTCAATAAGTATCAGACTTAACGTTGTCACAAAAGGAACAAATTGAAACAATGAAGCAGTGTCATCCCGTAGTATTCTCACCAAAGTTACATAGTGACTTGACTGTAATCAGGAGACAATGTCACACTGTCCTGAGGGACATTTTGCAAAATCAATAGCATCTCAATGGTATTCATACCTCACACTGTACAGTGGCACCTCGGTTCTCAAAGAAAAGCACTCCACAAAGTTTTGTTTTTGTTTACAAACTCTGCATCGGAGAATAAACAGGACCATGGGCACCTTTCCCACACCAACACAAACACGGCCATCTTTTCCAAAGTCATAAAACGAATTAAGTTCGTGAACCGAGGTACCACCGTATTTGGAATAGATACAAAGCCTGCCCCCTCCCCCAATGTATGCACACTCAGCAAACAAAAAATAGTATGTTATTTCCTCAGTACTCATCTAGGGACTCTATAGGCTGTTATATGACACAGAAAACCCACTACACTGCCAGCCCTAGAGAAGAAATTGAAAAAGAAAACACAGCAATCTCAGTGACCAAGGTTACCCACGCAGCAGTTTGCCGTACTAATAAATATCTGAAAGCTAATGGCCACCACTGTGAGCAGCTCCTGTAATTGCAGGAGCCAAAGGTACCTTTTATTAATCTTGCGATGACTCAATAAATTTAGTATTAAGATATTTATACAAGTTTTTCTTTTCCAGAAGTGTGTATGCATTTTTTTGGCAGACACTGTATTTTCTTTTGAAATACATATATATCATATATTTTTCCTTTTTAAAAAACATAAATCTTTCCAGTATGTGCAGTTGTTACTGGGGATTGAAACCAAAGCCCTCGCAATGCGCTATATCCCAGATCTTTTTCTTTTTTATTTTGAGACAAGATCTTGCTAAAATGTCCAGGCTGGTCTGCAGTTTTTGCTCCTTCTGCCTCAGTCTCCCTGAGTACTGGTTTACGGGAGTGTGCCACCACACCCAGCCCAGTATTTTAATAAAACATTCTCCCAGACAGGACTCTAATTATTGACGTGCAGTACCTTTATGTTCTTTTTTACATGAATAAACATTGTTACTTGTACTGTTCACGACATTCTTTTTTTAAAATTTTTTTATTTTAAAAAAAGATTAAGATAAAAGAGGACATAGCAACACAGTTCAGAACAGAATAATTTAAGCAACACAGTGTTTCACCACAAGACAACCTGACATAACAGTAGCTACCATAGTGTCTCTTTCCTTGAAATATTTGAGTATATCTTCATGTACTATAGTATCAAACATAAAAAGACAGTGTAAAATCATTCAAGAGAATGAAAGCATTACAGGGTATTTAGAACCAACTAACAGAAAATGAACAATGTTTTCTATATTATCTCCTTGTCTATAAAAAATTTTGTTTATACCATCACATATAATAAAATCCAATAAGATACAACACGATAAAACCAAAGGAGACAGAAGAACAAAAGCTTGGTGGGACTTCAAAACAAGATGATATTAAATCATCACTAGCTATTATGATGTCTTGTTTTCTTCAAAATAGCTATTCATACCATCACAGACAATAAAATCAAACAACCCAGAATAAAATCATTCCATTTAATGAATGAAAACATTATAAGGCTTCAAAGCAATATAATGGGGAATCATGATTACCACATACAATATGTATTATTACCATTTCTTACACTAGGGAAACTATTCAGTATTTATACATGTGAGTTTGATTTATTTCGCTTATGAATATGGTCTCAAGCTGTGCCCACTTATTTATAAATATCTCAATGTGATCCTTCTTTATAGCTGAGTAGTACTATATTGTATAAAAATACCATCACTTTTTTACCCATTCGTCAGTTGATGGACACTGAGGTTGTTTCCGAGATCCGGCTATTACAAATTGTGCTGCTATAAACATGGGTGCACATATATCACTGTGGTTGTTCACGACATTCTACAAGCTGTATTTCCCGTACATATAGGTTCTTCTTAAGATATGGCGCTCTCATGTCATTTGGTCGTGGCCCTGTGATTGTCACTCACCTTGTTTCCATTTCTTCATAGATAACACTCAGTGGACATCTCACCCACGCTCCTTGAAGGCTATTTGATGTGTTTTTTCAGAGAAAAGATAGAAAGTGGAATTGTTAGGGTAACTGTTTTGCTCAGTGCCATGATCAACCCCAGGGCCCGGTACCTGTTAGGGAAGTTCTCTGCCCCTGAACAACCTCCCCAGCCCACACTTTACTCTTTTTTTTTTTTTTTTGGAGGGGAGAGGGTCTCGCTATGCAGTTCAGGCTGGCCTTGAGCTCACTGCGTAGCCCAGGCTGGTCTCGAACTTGCAGTGATCCTCCCGCCTCAGCCTCCTGAGTGCTGGGATTACAGGTATGGGCAACCTACTTTAGTAGGTATTTCCAAATGAAGTGGTCATAGCAATTTTAATTTACAATGAATATTTTACAAGAGGAGTCACTTGCACACAATGCTCAACATCTTGCTGAATCTTATGTTTAATGTAGCAGAAACTTAATAGCTGTCACCTGGTCTCTGTTCTCCCTTCCTGCCACCATAATAGGACATTTGGCTTGATACCATCCACCTGAATAAAGACTAAAATTCCCAAAGTCTCATGCAACTAGACATGGCCATATTATATTATTCACTCATGGTCAATAATTTGACAGAGGTGGTATGTTCAACTTCTGCGTAATTTCCTCACAAACAGAAGGTACGACCTACAGCTCTGGACCTGCTTACTCCTGGTCAGAATGCAGATATGATGACTGGAGTTAAGGCAGCTATTTTGGGTTACAAAATGGAAACCCCGTATTGGCCATGTCAGAACAACAAAACAGAAGAACCATGGCACCCAGATGATCGATTGTGGGGCCACCCAAAGGAGCCACCAACTGTTGATCTAGACTTTTATGTTTAAAGAAAAAGTTTATATCATGTATCGTATGAAACCACTTTCTGAAGATGTCTTAATGTCCCCGAAGCCAAACAGATACCCTAAGTAACACAGCAACTAAATATTGGAAAAGAATAATAGGAAAAGGGAGTAATCATTCATATTGGGGAGATCACTAATGCAACTATTTTATTTCATTCCCCGCACCGGCCTATGAGGAAAACGTTTGAACGTTGGTATGTGGCTGCCATTAATCGTGTAGGTTTTTTAAAATGCTATTGTGCAGAGAACAGTTAGCATCTCCCAAGACCCAGCCAGGTTGGAACTTGGGGGGCTGAGCAAGAAAGCAATGAGCCCTCCTTCCTGGTAACGGGCCATGGCACAAGCGAGCAGTGGGCTTGCCAGGGAGAGCACCAGCCAGCATCTCCTGTGAGCCGCACAGGCTGAGAATCAAACATCCCAGACCGCCCCTCACCCCACCCGGTTAGCAACTGGGGGCCAGAGGCCTGGGCATCTCTTGGGAGGATGACTGTATGCAATATAGCAAATACGGGGGATTTCCTACTGTCTTGTCTTTGAAGGCCAATATTGTTTTCACTGTTTTGCTCTGTTCTGATTGTCTTGCTCTATTCAATATTCTGTTTTGGTAGGTTTTATAATATCCTGTTTATTTGATTTTGCTATACCTGATTGAATGGACAACTATTGTGAGGATAGTGAGATATACGATGGTACCTATTACTGTCATCCCAGTATCCTGCTCTGAAGTTCTGTACCGTTTTGATTGGCTTTGTTCTGTCTCGTTTTGTTGTATTTTACTACCTTCAAAATAAAATCAAATGCTATTGAGCAGCTCTCTTTTACCCTGTGGGATTTATCTTCACCGCCAGAAAGGGCAGGCTGAGGGACTCCGCGCTACCAAAGCAACCTGGAAAAAACTGCTTTCCAAACTGACTGGGGTTTTGGCAAGGAATGTTCACTTGTTCACTAGCAGAGAATCTGCTTAGATTCTTCTGTTTTGAAAATTTAAGCGGGTTAGTATTTTAAATTTGTTCCAAAGCCCAGTGTAACCAATGACCTTTCTCTTCCTTCGGTCACTGAGAAGAATTTTCTTGTATTTGTGGCTAATTCCTCAATGGCAGTGGCCCAAACAGGGGACAGGAGGGATGGATGCCTCGGCGACTTAGGTCAAAAATAAACACAGGACAGAAGGATCCTGGGATTGCTGTGGCCGCTCTGTTTCTGGTCACTCGTTCTGTGCTGTGCTGTGCTGTGCTGAGTGAGTTTGGTCTGCAGAATCAGCTGCGCACAAATTCCAGGAAATAGTTTTGAATGATAGTAAAGTAGCAATTTACCAAACCGACTTTTCCCCTTAAGTGTTTCAGTTTCATTTTTAAATAGCTTATTCTATTTAAAGGATGAGAGTAACAAAAAAATCACTCCTTGTTTTTAAGGAAATCACTGTTTAATACTTGGTACTGTTTATAAACTTAGCTTTCAAACCTTTAGCATTTACATGTCTGAAACATGTTAAACTATGTTTTAAAGTTTGATATTCCGGATGTTTGTTGTAAGTAGTTCAGTTGTCCAATGTGTCTGCTTTCTCTAGTAAATAATTTTTTTTATTTTCTTATAAAGAGCGTATTTTTACAAATATGCAGTTGTATAATACATATTTTTAAAATTAAATTTATTGGTACGATTTAGATATGCACATGATCACATGCATCATGAGAATCTGTACCTGCAGCTAATTTATCTTAGCTCCTCTTTCTCCCTGTCCCCTTCTTCAGCCCCTCTTCCTCTCCTTATTTACAAAGCTTGGTTTCCATTTTATCCTTTTTTATTCTCATTTTTTCTTCCCCTTCCACCCTTTCAATTCCCCTTTTCCTTTGAACAATTACTTCCTATTTGACAACATCTATTACACATTTTAGTTCCTATTCACACTTACAATTTCTCACACCTGATAGACAATGCAACATTTACACATATGTATCTGTTTATTTCACTTAAGAGTACGATACAGTTCAATTGATCAGTGTTTTCCTTCACGGTTTGTGCTTTTTGTGCTCTAAGAAATCTTTCCCAGACCCAAGGCTGCAGTGATTTTTCTCTTACGTTTTCCTCTGGGTATCTGACGGTTTCAGGGTTTTATCATTATGGATTTAAGTCTGTGATCCTCTCTGGTCTCATTTTTGTAGGTGATGTGAGGTAGGAGTGTACATTAATTGTTTTCTATCAGTAGTTGATTTTCTGATACCGTGTGTGCCGTAGGTGCATTTGTGTGTAGTCAGAAGCATTATTCTGAGAAGCGACCCTTAGAAGTCACCAGCCAGTGGAAGAGGCCCGTGGCGTGTGTTTCAGAGATTCCAGAAGACCAAGATCTGCGGCCTTGCAGACATCAGTGACAGCCTCCACCATCCCACTCTGCTGGGGGCGCCACTGTATCAGTGTGGAGGTTGCACGATAACCAGCCACGTGGGCCAGAGCGTGGAGAACCACCCAGATGACTCTCCTTGAAAGAAGAGCAGCTGTCTCCATTTTGGATAAACTTGCCCGACCTCCAGGGATTGCTGTGTACAGAGCTGGCTGGGCTATTTCTTGGTCCCTTCAGCTGGCTTTAAGCAATGTAAACTGGGTTGCCTGAGGAGCTCATGTGTGACCTCTGAAGCAAAGAAACAGTGTTACCCCACCCAGTGACTCCCCAAATCCATGGTTGAGCTGGGCAGGATGGAGAGCTGCGCTCTACGCTGTCAGTTGGGACTGAGCTTTGAGAGAGGCTATGATTTCCCAGGGCAAGAAGGATTGCACATCAGAATTGAGGCACAGACCCCAAATAGTAGACACTGCCTCAGTGTTTATGCGGATTGCTCTCTCTGCATTTCTTGCCCTCTGCTTGTCTCAGAGGTGATCGCAGACCTCCTACCTCGCCCAGCTCACAGTGGTCACGGGAGTCACATACTTCCCGCCACTCTCACTGTCACTCATCCCTGAGCCACACCCATCACGGAGAATTAATAAAACCCAGGTTGGGCTCTGGGTGGTGGCCTTTGCTCCAGCGACCTGTCTTTTGGCTGAACTTAGGACCCTTGGCTCCCCACAACTGCATATACATCTTAGCATCTTTATTCTGGCCTTGGGCTGCCCTGGAAGTGGTAGACTGGAATTAACTCAGTAGGATTCCAGTAACTCCTCCATGGGATACAAATATAACCCTTCCTGAAATTCGATGAGGTTGGGAAAGGGTTCTCCATACCAGAGTACCGCCTGGAGTATCGCTCCAGACGGAGGTCAAGAGCTGTGCCTGGACATGTAAGTTGGCACCTGCCTCTTATTTGATAAGTGATCACACGTCACATGCCTTTGGTACTTAGGAGAGATCTGAGTACTCCAATCCAGGCAGCAGGGACAACGGTCCCAGGGTGCTGGGGACAGTCTTGGTTATGTGCCACTGTCAGAAAAGCCTCTTTTGCTCTCAGAAGAGTCCTACTTTCAAAAGATGTCTAAACCTCTCCACAGGCTCTTCCGGCACAGAATGCACATGGTGTGGTGACTCTGGGACTGTCTGTCTGTCTGTCTTCACTAACAAACACACTCTATTCAGCCGAAAGCAAGGAGAAGAGACAAGTCCACTGCATGGAGAAGCCAGAATCTTGTCACTTTCCTTGCTTTTTCTCTCTGGCCGAAATAGAAAGGTTTTTGAAGGAAATGGCGAGGAGCTGAGGGGTAGAAATTCTTGAGGCTACTGTTAAAAAGCCAGCCTGCCCCCCGCCGTGGAGAGAGCTGATCAAAACTAGTATTAGTCAGTTTTTCCTCACTATAGTGAAACAGCTAGAGTAATAATTACACAGATAAGGTTTATCTGGCTGATGGTTCTGGAGGACCCAGGAATTAGCTCTTTGTTCTGGCTCTCTGCTGACAACATCACATCCTGGCAGGAGGCTGTACAGGGGCAAACTGCTCACCTCATTAGTCAGAAGCAGAGAGAGACAGGAAGAGGAAGAGTGGGGCCCACAGTCCCACCCTGAGTGAGCTAAGGACCTCCCAGGAGGTGCGGCCTCCCCTAAGGATTCCACCACCTGCCAAGCATACCATTTTGGGAACCATCTTGTCATGGTTTATGTCTGTGGCCTCCAGGCCTCATGAGTGTGCACTGTGCATTTGTGATTGGTTCATTGTCTAGTGCTTGGATTGATGGTGTCAGTGCTCCACCCACATAGGGGTGGAGCCAGGATGTGATGTAATGGCAGGACGAAGGTGTGTCTTGATTTTTTTTTTTTTTTCCGTTTTATCGGTACCAGGGATTGAACTCACGACTGCCTGCTTGCAAGGCAGGTGCTTATGCCGCTGAGCTAAATCCCCAGCCCCTGTGTGTCTTGCTCTTTTGCTGGTTTCGGCCTTGCTGTTTGCAGCCACCGTAAACTGCGGCCCGGCCATGCCAGCCTGCCTTGGAGCCAACTGAGTATGGCCTGAAACCTCCAAAAACTGTAAGAAATAAACCTTTCCTTTCCCAACTTTGGGCTTTAGGTATTTTGTCTCAGCAACCAGTAAAAAGTAACTAAAACACAACTCAAGTTCATTTCCCATCATTTAAATAGGAAAAAAATTACAACACATGACATGTTCACTCAAGTCCTCAATCAGTCCCCTAAAATGAAACTAAACACTTAAAATGTTGTCTTAGTCCATTTGTTCTCCTGTAACAAAATGCTTGAGTCTGGTATTTTATGAAAAGAAAGAAATTTTCTCATGGTTCTGGAGTCTGGAAAGTTCAAGATCAAGGCTCTGACAGGCTCAGTTGTCTGGTGAAGGCTTTCTTCTGCTTCCAAGATGACGCCGGCCTGGTGCCCCCTCAGAGGGAAGGAATATTGTGTCCTCACATGGCAAAAAGTAAGAAAATATAAAAGGGCCGGGATGTAGATCACTGCAAAGTGTCTGCGTTCAACCCTCAGTATGAAAAGAAAAACCCAGCCAAACAAACAAGAAAAGCGATGGGGTGTAAAAAAGAGAGGGAAAAAAGTGCTCTAAAGGATACAACTGCAAGTGTGTTCAGGGGTGTTAAATAGCTGACCACATTAATGTTTTTGGTTGGATCATTGAACACAACTGTTTACAGTCTCACTGTTTCAATGTCCACTTTGTATGCTTTGATACTGTGACTTGAGCAACTATCTCTAAGATGATAATGTGTAATCTATTAACTGGTGATTTCTTACTTTTTTTTTTTGTAGTTCTGTATTACTTGTAAACTTACACCGCTTTGTTTTGTTTTGTTTTTTTCTCTTTTTCCTTTTAAATAACATTTAAAAAAAAAAGAAAAGAAAAGCGATGGGGATTCTGGCCCCTGCCTTACTGTGGCATCACCTGAGGAGCTCTGAAAAGTGCCAGTGCCACAGTGCTGTCTCCAGGGAGCCCCGCTTAATTGCTCTGGGGGTGCGGCCTCAGCAAGGGGATTTTTAAAAGCTCCCCTGGAGATGCTAATGTGCAGAGCCACTGCCCTAAGAGAAAGAAAAATAAAATTAATAAGCACCTGCCTCCTGCTTACCTCCCAGGGGGACAGGGGAGGGCTACAAGTTATGAGATAATGGGCCAGATTCTGGCAATGGAGTAGAACGGTTTGAAGGAAGTCAATTAACCCTTTGCATCCTGCGGAGTACCCCTAATTACTAAGTGTTCAGCATGTGCCGCCGTGATCCGCAGACACAAACGCTCTTCCTGTCCTGCTAGCACATATACACATATGTGTGTGTGTGCCCGTGTGAGTGTGTACAGGCACAGACACAGTCTTCCTCATTCTGGGACCTCCCAGGTCCCCGGGAGCCTCTCATGCTCCAGTCCCTTCTGTAAAATAATTTAATATTTGCATAAAACCTATGCACATCCCTCAATGCTTTAAGTCATCTGCAGATGACTCACAATGCCAAGTAAAATGTAAATGAACGTTCGTAATTACACTGTATTGTTTAGGGAATCACAACAAGGAAGAAAGCCATACACACTCACCACAGGGGAAAAGAATCTTTTCCCAATTATTGTTGATCTAAGGTTGGCTGAATTTGAGGATACAGAACTCTTACATACAGAAGGCCAATTTACTTGGTATTTCCTGTGCCAGTCTATTCTAGTTTACTCCTTAAACACACACACACACACGTATTTGTATATATGGGCTCAAGGTCGGGGTCACCTAAACACCTCTGGAGAACATGAAGCTGCTCAGTTTCCAGCAGCTGGGGCTCCCTAAAAAGATGCTACTGCGAGTGAAGTTGTGTGCACAGCACTAATCCACACTGAGCCAGTGGCAGTCACAGAAAAGTACCAGGAGCTCGCGCTCGGTGACTCCTCACAGTAATAATACAATGAGCACGGTTATCTCAGCTTCAGAGAAGAGAAAACCAAACCCAAGCACACACACAGTCCACTTGTGGAAGGCAGAAGAGGTGTGGTCCTCAGGCCTGCAGCACCAAGCCTCACCCTGGCCGGCTCCTGGAAGGACAGACCATGTTTCCTGAGCAGTACGTCTGTCCCGGTCTGAGGTTTGAGGAACAGCAAGGGGACAGAGTAAGCCAGGACCAGAGATGGGACTGGGGATGGTGAGGCCTGATACAATTATAATTTTAGGCCTCTTGTTAAGAAAAAGAGTACAAAATTATTATGAGTCCAAAGTTAGATATAAAAATGACTCCTTAAATTAATAAAAAAAATCACAACAAATCCAGACTTTAAGAAGCTGAAAAAGTGCACAAGCATCACGACATTCCCAACTCAATACTCCCTAGGGTGGGCTGTGAAAATGCCGTGCCACTACCTCCCTTCCCTGCTCAAGGGTAAGTGGGGATTCGAGGCAGAAAGAGGGATCTTTACTGACTGCAGCCCCATGTCCAAAGTAGGTGACTGATAAATGTCACTGAACAAGTGGCTCCTGCCAGGGCCTTAGAAAGGGGCTGGAACCAATGTGGAGCCCAGGAACTTCACCGCCACTGGCTTCCCAGAAACCTTCAACAGGCCACGCAGACTGGACTGTGTCTGCAGAGCAAGGACAGGGCGGGAATGTGGCTCAGTGACAAGCACTTGCTGAGCATATGTGAGGGCCTGGGTTCCAACCCTAATACATACATACATATATATATACATACATGCATGCACACATGTATAAGTACATGCAAAGGCTTTGCAGCCAGCCTACCCTGAATTCATTCCTGGCACAGCTGCTTTTTTTGTGAGCCTTACCCTGCACATTTATAAAATGGGACCCACTAACAGTGCCAGCTACCTTGGAGTCCTCGGGGGTTTAATGAGATAAGGAAGAGCGAGAGGAGCACATAAGGTGAGTTTAAGGCTGGCAGATTCAGCAAATAAAAATACAGGACACTGCACGCAAGTGGAATTTCAGAGAAGGAAGGAATACATCTCTGTAGAAGTAGGTGCCTCTCCTTGCATGGGACTTAAGCTTCAGTGTGCTCCTCTGAGACTTATTTATGTGTGTTAAGACTGGAGGAGAATCTTGATCTGGGCCTGGGGAGAGAAGAAAATATGCAACTAACTTTCAGTAAGGCAGAAAAGTTTTTAGGGCCTTGGTTTCTTCATCTGTAAAATGGGTGGAACCTAGGAGGAGACCCTTGAATCTCCCTCCCTAGCAACCACCACCAGTGGCACTTTCTGTGCTGCAGGTGTCACCTCCTCAAGGCCCTTCCTGGCTGCTTCAGCTAAGATTATCACCCCACCCTCAGTACACATTTTTTTCCTCTCCCATAGTAATTACAACTTTCTGCCCTATTTTTTATTTGATTGTTTATGCTGTCTCTCCACGCAAATGCAAGTTCAAAGAGGGCAGAAAGTAGTCCTGTTCTAGCTGAATGGCTGTACCTGGTCCAGTAGAAAGAGGCTCAATATATGCTGACCGGATGAATAGGTGGATGAATGAATGAGCCTTGGTGTCACTGGTGAGGTCCCTCGGCCCAGCCTTCCCCTTCTCCGGGGCCATGCCTGGGTGCGGGGAGGGTGCGCGGCCCGGGGGAGGGAGGCGGTGGAGGGGGAGGAGGCTGGGCCTTTACCTCCTCGGCTGGCTGCAGGCGCTGCGAGCAGCGAGCAGGCGGCTGCAGCAGGGCCGAACCCCGCGCCGCGTCCGGCCGCCCGCTGTGTGCGCCGCGGAGCCTGCGCCGCGCCTCGGCGCCCCCACGCGCCCACGCAGTGGCGCGGGGACCGGGCGGGGCAGCGCAGGGCCGGGCCGGGGAGGAAAGGGGCCGCTCCTCCCAGCGCAGGCAGCGGCCGCGGGCGCCCAGGAGCTGGAGGCGGCTGCGAAGTGCGGGCCTGGGGAGCCGGCCGCGCCTGACCCGCGCCTGCCGCCCGCGCTGCGCGGGCCGCCTTCTCCACGCGCGCGGTGAGTACGCTCGTGGCGCCCCCGCCCCGCTGCGGGCTGCGTCCTCGCCGCGCCGGGCCGGAGCCGTCGGGGCGCTCGGGAGGGTGCGCGGTCCGAGCGGGGAGCATCCGGGGCTCCCAAGACCGCGGCCAGCGGCGGGTGGAGCCCCCTGCGGGAAGGCGCCTTCCAGGCTGCACGCTCCGCGGTGCCCGCGCTTTCGGGGACCCGCGAGCACGGCTCTGAAGTTTGCATTCCGCGCGGGACAAGTGCACCGCGCGCCGGCAGTGTAGACGCGGTCGGTCCGCAGCGTTTCCTTCCAGTGCTGAGCTCGGGGCTTCGCGACGAGCGAGCGGTGCTCTCCTAATCCGATCCAGGGGACGAGGGGAACCGAGGACACACTCACGCCCTGCGGCAGCGTTCAGGGGTCGCCGGGGAGCGGAGCAAACCGTTGGGGTCCCGGGATGGGTCCCCGTGCTTCGCTCGCTATGCGTTTTTGGGCACGTCCGTTTGCGCTCGGCCCGCGCGGGTGCAGCCCAGCGCGTGTGCGGCGGAGCGGGCTGTGCCTGCTGAAGCTGCAGGAAACTTGGAAAACCACATCAGGAGTGTGTTCAGGAGGAGGCGAGGGTTTGTGGGAATGGGAGAATGCGGGGAATGGAGCTTCTAACCTTGCAGCCGGGAGGTGAAATGGGCGCGCCGGCCTAGCTCCTGAAATGGATTAGGTGTCCCCCAGATAGTTTACAAGCACGAGGAATATTAGGAAGCTGTGAAATGCCTATCAGGAGATCTGCGAAGCGCTTTCCGCGCGCTGGCTCCCTGTCCTGAAGCCGCGGCCGTCTCGGGTTGACAGCGCGCGCCTCCTGCGCTCTGTGTTGCATTTGTTTGTTTTTTTCCGAGGCAAGGCTGATGCTGTAAAATTTTGAATACCATTTTCTTTTCTCCCTTCTTTCCTGGAGATGCTCAGTAAAAAGCAAGATTCAAACCACTATCATTTGCTATATGAAGGATGTAACTGCTAAGTTTTTTTTTTTTTAAATATAACGTTAAAGTGTAAATCTCTCATGGTGGATGGAGGTAGGTACCTTTCCAGGAGGAGACACAGGGACAGGAGCCAGTGTCGCAGACCTCCTGGTGGCCGGGTGTTTTACCAACCGTGCTGGGAAGAATCTGAATTACGTTTGAGTTACGGAGCTCCCTTCAAAGAAAATTGTAACTGGCGGACAATTGCTTGCCTGGGTGCAGTTTCTGTTATCAGAGGATGGGTACATTGGCTTGTGGGCCGTTTGTTTATTACCTTGTCGCCTAGCACACACTATGTGCATGCTGCTGCTGAGAGGGAAAGAGAGAGAGAGAGAGAGAGAGAGGGAGAGAGAGAGAGCTTTTCCAAAACTTTCCAAAATAATTTTCATTTCTTTATTTAAAAAAATCCTTCAGAGAACTTTACTCAAGAAATGTTCATCCCACCTTCTCCCCCATTACCCTTGCGGTGTCACCCTAAACCCCCCAAACTTAATATTTCCTTGAATTTAGACTCCTTGGACTGGTAAAAATTAATGGGTCATTCATATAGCAAATGATAATGGTTTGAATCTTGCTTTTTACTGAACATAAAATTGTGTTTGTATTCAAAATCTTCTTACCTTCGGAGGAAAAGGAAAATTAAAATTTGCAATTGTGAAACAAACTAAGATGACCAAATCTGGGAGAACTTGAGCTTTTTAATTTTTTTTCTAAAGCAGTTTGTATGTCTTCATTCTTCTCTTGTAACCTTAGCTTCAAACATTATTAACTATTTTATCTTAAAAGAACTGGCATTTTTTAACCTCCGTCTTGAAATAATTCACCTAGTATAGTGCCTGTGTATGTATAAGAATACTCCATAAACAAATTAATCACTTTCGTACTATCTAGTAACTATAGGAAATAAAAGATGTTTTGAGATTTTAAAGACGGTTTCAATTACTTAAGTTCTAAAATCTTTTCATGTTTTGTGTGTGTGTTGTGATAAACACATCACAAAGAGATATGATTCGTTGACTTGTTATAAGATTATCATTTACCAAAAACACCCCAGATATGCTGTTTCAAGTATGCAGCATTACTTCTGCTTTAAATTGCATGCAAGAGATCGCAAGCCTTGTTCCAGACAGATAAATTGATAAAATACTAGTTGCTGTTGGGAGAATAGAAAAGCCCTTAGCAAAAGGCTCTGTGGTGTACTGAGTACATTTTGTATTAGGCTGACCAAGCTATGGCCAGCCTGGCAGTTTATGAAGGCGAATCTGCAGTTTAAGAATGTCTGCTTTAAGACATTTTTTGTTCCCCCATGTCAGGATGACTCCATTCCCACAAAGAAGAAACCGTTTCCTTATTTTTTCAGTTACTTTTCCAAAGATAACTTGTGTTGGGCGCAGGAGACCAGTGTTATGCAGAAGAAATCCAACTATAACTAGCTCAGAGGGCTCTTTCGCTCTCCCTGTACCAGATGTTTTTTAGGTGTCCTCAGCTGGAATGCCTTGTTTGAGACTAATTAGGCCAGCAATAAACTCCTTGTATAATAAAATTGCAAGCTTGTGAGGGAGAAGGAGTAGGTTCCCAGTTGCTTCTGACAGATACCTTTCTGGGGAGAGAGAGCACATCCATGGCGGGCAGGCAGAAATGCAGGGCAAGGAGAGATCTTGCTTAGACACATGCTTATCCCTGAACATCCGTGCCCAGTGTCTTCTCTGAGGAACTGGGTGGCAACTACATCTGGACATGGGTTTTTGCTGGGCTGACCTCCTTCGCCCAGAGCATGTTTGGGGGAGAAGGACAAGTTTTCAGCAGTGTCCACAAGCCTGGGGTGTATGTGCTGTCCAGAAGCTGGGGGCTACTTGTACCATGGGAAGGGACCTTACCTGGACATCAGGTAAAACTCCAGACTGTCTGTCCTGATGTGGATCATGTAGGGGACAGAATGTCTTTCCTGATACTTTCTGATAAGGGAAAATTCTCAGCTAAATTTGTAGTCCTGATTTGTGGGGTTTGTGGAGAGCTCATGAGCCCGTTACCTCGAAAGGCCGAACTTGCTGACCAGGGCCAAGAGTGGGTTTTGTTGGGAGCTAGAAGCTTTTTTCCTAGCTAGCTGCTGTGTAAGGGGAGTTGGTAGACTCTGCTCGAGGGGAATCTCTTCACAGAGAATTAACCCCAGAGTTGAGAAAACACGGCTTGTTGACAGAAAACACACACACAGAGACACAAAAATTCCTCACCCCCCCCAGCCCTCTTCCTGCACCCCCCCCCACCAGGTCATAGCAGCTTCCTGCAGGCCTCAAGCTACCCCCCCCCATCATCTGTGACTGTTCAAACAGCCGCAGTCCCACAAAACAACAAGAAGGCCCCGGTAGGAAGACAATTAACAGGGAATTCGCTGGAGACAATACTTCATTTTTGCTATTTGAGGATCTTAGCTGGCCTAAAAGCTTTGCCTAACACCTCTTCTAATCCTGGGAGAGTCAACTTCCTCCACTGAATCCCTCCTTGAATCAAATACTTGAAGTGACATTCCTGGGAGGGTGACTGAGGATGGGGACACCTGTCTTCACTATAAATGAATGAAAGAGCCAGGAGCCGGCGCCTTTATTACGCGTGATTTGAAGTCAGTTTCCAGGCAGAAAAGTACCTGCCAGTATATTTAGGGGAAAGAGGCAAAGGAAGCCACAGCTTTTATATTTACTGTTGCTACTTTTTTGGCTTTGCCCGCTTCCATCATATTGAGAGCCTTTGCCATGCCTCCCACTCACAAAGTGTATCCTTGTAAAATCAGGATGAAAGCAGCTGCCTTGTGGAGTACTTGAGCACCAGCCCTGAAGTCAGTCTCCCCAGATATTTATACAGCACGCATTCTCACCAAGCCCTTTGAGTGTTATTATCACACAAAAGTTAAGGAGGAAGCTGAGTGCGGCTGAAATCTAGACCCCTGTTTTCTGCAGAGTGTGCCTTACCCAGGTGCTCCGAAAACTCTGGCTCCAAGAGCAATTCTGCTCCCATTCCCCTTGGAGGGAGACGCTGAATTCGGATACTTTTAGTGTGCAGAACCAATTATTTTCTGAACCAGGCCTGATTCTTTTTATTTTTATTTTTTGCTGTTGTTTTAAAGGGAAGAAAAATCACATTAAACATTTAGAAAATACATATAAACCTTTGTGAGTCGTATTTAGCAGGTTGGGTATGGGTCTCTTAAGGAAAATGTCTGTTTATTTACGAGGGCTAATTTGATTTGTGCCTTCGATACTCAAGCTACGTCTTTCAGTTCCTAAAATGAGTCAATAAATTTACCGGCAGTGGAAAAGCCCTAAAACATTACGGTAGGCACAGCTCAAGTCAAGTTTACTGGAAGGTGCTGGATCGTTATGGGTGGGTGTTGTTAGGGGTTAGATTATAAACATTTGGAGAGCAAAGAATAATTTGGAACAGGTGGCCCTGGGAGTCAGGTAACCGGAACGATTCGTCTCTGCCTCTTTGAACATGAAGGGAGGCCATGGGTAGCCCGGTCTGGGACAGGCAGCTGCGGGTCAGTGGGGGTGGAGAGGGGGTCTTTGGGGAGAGGCGCGTCTTTGGGGGGACCCGCAGGATGGAGCAGAGGGCCTCAGCCCACAGCCCACGACTCTGGAACGCAGGGCTTCGTCCGCGCTGTCATCACCTTCCCCCCGTTTAGTCCCACGCCAGATGTGTCTGCTCGCACTATTTTGAAAAGTCTGTCTCTGCCTTCAGATGCACGCAGAAATTTAAACCAGCAACTCACATGCATGGTAATGCCAACTTAAACATCTTTAAAAACGGACAGAGCATTTTGCAGCGGTCAGAAGCTTTTGTCGTGTAGTATCAGTTGGGTTGTGTCATAACACATAGTGAAGAACATAAAATATGTGGGATTTCAGTGGCATTGGACTTTCTCCCCTTCTGTTTTCCTTTCGAGTAGCCTGTAAAGTTAGATTTTAAGTCTGTGCGTTCCCAGATGTAACAGATACGAACGTATCTGCTCAGAGTCATTCGGAAAGTGAGCAGCTCTCTGGGAACATAACTAAATGAAACACGATAAAATCGACATATTTTTCCCCCAAAGAATATGGAACGGGAGGATCTGACTACTGCGTGAACGTAGCAACTTACTCTTATCTTACGGCGGCAGCCGAATGTGTCAGATTCCCTTTCTCTTCTGCTCATTTCCCAAGAACGGCCTTTTAGAACTGAAATAGACAGTGTATTCGCCAAAAGACATTTTAATTTTGTAAAGAAAAATCATGCCAGAGACAGCCGGGTCTGTTTCCACCATTATTGTTTCTGCAGCGTGCATACTTGGGGTTTCATGGTAAGATGTGGATTTGCCAAGAAAGAAAATTACAGCAAGAAACTATGCTGAAAACATATACACTTCTGTTTAAGAAATGGGAAAAACATGGAAAAATTCTTCACAGTAATTGCTTTAGCGTAAGTTTTAAATGCCATTGTTTGATTGATGTCAAAGAGTCCCCTTTCGCTAATTCTCACAAAGGCTGTGACCAAATATCCCACCTTAAAAGTGACAGATGTGGAACTTAACTTGATGACCCTTAAGGCTTTAAGAGATGGTCTTAGTCCTGATGAAAACGCTCCAAATTTCTAGATTATGCAGGCCTTTTTTAAAAGGTTACTTAGATAATCGATTTTGTTTTCTTGACCTAAAATGAGAAAATACAGGGAATTCTCCAAAGCTTTTTACAGGCTGCTATTATGAGAAGAGAAGCCAAACCAACATGTATTAGGTCATGAGCTTGAAGTACATAAATAAGCCCTATGAAGGTCACCAAAACAGGGAGAAAACCACTAGTGCTCGGCATCCCAGCCAAGTTGAAATTCCTGCCTGTTAGACGTGTTGGGTAGAAGTGGACACAGAAAGGGGGTTTTTGATCTCAGTGTGCTTTGGATCTTGAGGACTGGCCAAGCCGTGTTTAGCAAAGCGAGATGGGGCTGGAACTGTGGACTCCTCTGGAACTTTCTCATTCACGGTTCCAGAGAACACTTAGGTTCTGAGACCCTGTACCCCTCCGGAGCTCCCCTCCCTGCTGGTGTTTGGATCTGCAGAAGCCAAAGACTGAAATGTTCTGTGTCCCTCTGGTCAGTTCCTCCATCTCCCATCTCCTTTTATAGTGACATTGTGGTTAAGGCATTAATTTTTTTTTTCTTGCTGTTGTTTCTACTGAGATTTTTAGTATCTGAAGGCGAAGGTATAAGCTTTTATATTATCACGGAACAGCAGCTTCCTGAAATACAGGCAGATGCAGACAGTGAACGTTCTCGACTTTGGGACCAGCCCAGGTGCTGATGGAAATTCCGTCTAGGGAGTAAACCTCTTTTGAGAGACAGAGAAGGTGTCAACACAGAACGGCTGTTTTCTTTGGGAGTGTGTGTATTATTTGCATGTATCGTGGCTTTTGTTTCAGAAACATTTCTCTCTCCAGCCAGGTCTGAATGCCCTGCTTCGCTGAGAAGGGGCAGAGGGAATCATGCTCCTGTGGCCTTTGTGTGACTGGTACAGTAGAGGGAAGCCAAGACTTGCTGCCCGGATGGTGTCATGTGGCACGACAAGTTGTGGCTCGCATCCATGTTGTCAGCAGAGAATTTTGGTCTCATCCAGCTGTGAAAGAGAAGGGAGCCCAGGAAATTATTCGCCTCCGGTCCGCCAAGGGGCTGGGTTCCCTGGTACCCTCCCCTTGTTAAGTAGACCATTACTCCCTGGAGAAGTTCATGGTTGGGGTGTGGAGGGGTGGGGGAAGGAGGGAGAAAGAATCTCTTCAACTCAGCAAATGTCTGAAATGCTGGAATGCCTCAGCATTGCTCAGGGACCCGCAAGAAAGAACCTAGATGCAAACTTTGGGGGACGGTCCAGGGAGATTAGGGCATTGCCAGTGGTTTTATCTAAGAGGAAAACTTCCTTGAAACCTTAGGACCCTACCTAGGATACCTTTAAGAATCTGATTGTGAAAGTGTTGTCAATCATTTTCTATACTTATTTTCAGTGAGTTTCTTTCTTTCTTTCTTTTTTAAAGACACAAATTGTAAGACTTGATTGGCCATAAGTTGCCCATGTTTATCCAACATTTATTGTGTGCCAGGCACAGTACTAAGGAAATACTTTATTTTAGCTCCAAATATTGGTGGATAGCGGTGGTATTATTATCCTGTATTTTACACATGTGGAAATTGAGTCTCAGGGAGATCAAGTACCATGTCTGAGGTCACACGGGTTGTGTCAGAGACAGGCTTAAATCGAGCTTTGATCCCTTACCACCAGGGTATCCAGCCCACTGCCTGGCATAGTAAGAGATCACCCTCCTTTGTGTGTCAGCCCTGGAGAGCTGGATTTTAAAATCAGTCTCCACCTTCCTCACTGTATGGATACTAACTGATGCTGAGGCATAGGAGCTGGGATCAGAAAGCAAGAGAAATCGGCTGCTTCTCACAGAATCTTGGACCTGCGCTGGTAGAAATGGGTGCACGCTTAGGGCTGGCAGCTGCCGAGGTGACGAGTGGCCGTTGTGTTGTGCTGATTACTTACTGCAGTACCATGTGGCCCATAGAGACCCGACTCCTCGGCTGGAAAAGTTTTCCTGTCTGGAAAAGTTGGGGGAGCCCTGAGCTATTGCAACATGACAAGACGAAGTTTGTTGATAAGGAAAAGCATAAGCATGGGACATTTCCTAAACCGTTCCCGTGATCTAGTGTTTATCCAGCTGCCTGCTACATTGCCCGGTGATGGGGAGGGACCCCAAGGCCTTTCTGCTTACTTCCTTTATTCAGTGGTAGCTCTTCAGCTGTGATCCAGACCAGTTACTGCAGATGCAGAGACGAGACGGCCCAAATTCAGGATCCTTCGTATAGGATCCTGGTGTACTTCTCTGCCGCTTGTCTCCTGAGGATCGGTGAGGAGACAGTGTTGCTGTGGCTTTCGGAGCTTTCCATAGTTCGTGCAGCAGGATTGAGGAAGAGAGCCAACTCTGCAGATCCTCTCCCAGGGCAGCCTTCCTGGTTCGGAGAGAGCAGTGCCCTGGGTTCCCTGCCTCAAACCACCCTGGACATTACGGGATGTGGCCATGCCTCCCTCTCACCCCAGGCAGCGCGATGCCTCCTTACAGAGTGGTTTGGAGTGGGCAGGAGACTGGAGAGCAGGACTTCCTGAACTTGGGCCTTGGTGCGATTTACCAGGACACTCAGAGCATGAGCCAGGAGCCCCGCTGCTTGGACTGAAATCCTTGCTCAGTGTTTCCCATAACTTTGGACAAGTCACCAAACTTCTCTTTGCCTCAGTTTCCCCATCCATACGACAGAGTGAGGGTACCCTCCTCAGAGATTGGCTGTGGAGATTAGTTTAATAAATAGAAAGTGTGGGATGATGCTGGGCAAAGAGTGTGTACTGGGTCCATGTCAGCTGCTCTTGTCGCTGTAATTATTCATTGCAAACTGTGTGATCTAAGGCAGATTACTTAGGCTCTTTGGGACTCCACTTTTCCCTCTATAAATAGTGATGATGGGAATGATGATGATAATAATACATGCTTCACTGGGCCATTGTGAAAATTTAAAGCAGACAGTAAGGGACTGGGGCTGTAGCTCACTGATAGAGCACTTGCCTAACATACACAGGGCCTGGGGTTCAATCCCGAGCATCCCAAGGAGTAAATGAATAAGTAAATGGATGAATAAATAAGTAAATATGAGCAGAGGCTTGATTAGCTGTGCTGTTGTGCTTACCCACCCTGAATCCGCTAGCTCCTGAGAAGATCGGGAACTGCAGTTGTGCACCAGACCAATGATGTACCATGAAGCTCTTGGTCCATACAGGGAGGATGCAGGGTATGGTCAAGAGCACAGGCCCTGGACTGAGAAATGGCCCGAGTCTTGGTCACTCCAGAGCGTGCTAACTCTGACATCCCAGTTCTGACCCTCTCAGCTTTCCAGATAGCAGCATAGTGGCTGGTGTTCATGGGGTAGTTGTGGTCGTTAAATGAGGTGGCGCATGTAAAGCTCATAGCAGGGTCTTTGGCACATAGTAAGCACTCAATAAATGGTAGCTTGTATTATCATCACCCCCCTCCCCACCCTGCACCCTCCCCCCTGCAAAAAGCACTGAACACGAGTAAATTTTAATTTGAAAATAAAAGAACACATTTTAAAACTGCCAAATAGATTTAAAATAATATTCATTAAACAAAATTAAAATATTCTATTAAAGCCAGACTTTGGGCTCAGACCAAATTTTTATAACCCAAGCTTAAAGGCCAGGGAGTCCCCAGCTACAATGGGGACATTGTGATTGAACTAGAGACCTCAACGCTGCTATTGAGAGATCTTTGAAATGCACGTTTCCCCGTTAAAATGAAAGGGAAGTCATGGGAGGGAAAAAAATGAGGTTCTCGCTGCCCTCAACAAGCCTTAATGAGTTGAAAAAGAAAAGCAAAAGATTTCTCATGTTTCCTGTGTTGCCCGATCCTGCCAGAGGCGCGTGGCCGCCCCCTAACCCCGGCTCTGAGTGCTACCCCGTGGAATGATCCAGATCTGATAGCCCACCCCCCATGCTGACCTAATCTAAATTGTATACTTCACCAGGTTTTTACAGATGGTGCAGGGCACCATGGAGAGCCCGGGCTTCAGAGCCCAACACTCTGGGCTCATAGCTTGTCTCTGCCTCAGTTTCCCCACTCGCAGGGTCATGGTGAGAAGATGACAAGAATGTGCTGTCACTATGGATGTGTCAGCCTCTGCTGCTGTTACCCACTGAATGGAACTTCCGCAGACTTCAGGGACTTCGAAGAGGGGACATATGTAAGGGAGCACCTGCAAGTTATAAGTCAAAACAATTTGAACAAGAACAACAAAAAATAATCTGAACATTCATGGAACTGATTGAAGCAGAAAGAAGCAGATTTAAAGTGTCTCACAGGAGTTTTGAGGCACTTTCAGAAAGCACATTTAACCGCAGCAAACAACACAAAACAAAACAAAACTGCCCCTGATACAGGTGTGTCCATTCACAATGCAAGAATCCGACACTTGGTTGAGCAGCTGCCCAGTGACATTCCATTCCAGGTCCGTGTGACCCGAAGTACAGGCTGTGCTGCCACTAGGGACAAGCCTTCTAGAACATGCACATGGACCATGCATGGGACAATCACAGTGGACTTAAGAGACTTCAACCTGATTAACCAGTTATTTAGCATTCATTTTTACATTTTAATAGCATCCTACAGGGCTGAGCACGCAGCTCAGTGGTAGAGTACTTGCTCAGCATGTGTTAGGCCATGAGTTTCATCTCCACCCAGCACTGTCCCCAAAATCCTTTGTCCACATTCAACAGAGCACTTGTGAACTTTTATTCCTCTTCCCACTGAGAACGTAGTGGATTTTTTCCTTGACAACCAACGGAAAAAAAGAGCAGAAGAGCATGCAAAATCTTTTCCCACGCAGAATCCTTTAAGAGCGTCTGCCTTTGGTGCCACCAGGAGGAATGATGTGCTCCCTGGGCTGGGGTAAGGGGCTTCAGGGCACATTGGCAGTGGTAGGGCAGCCGTTGGGGAGAACATGGTGATGGAGTTCCCACCCCACTGCCAAACTGCAGTGTGACCTTGGGAAGTCACCTCTGCGTCCTCGGAGTCCTCCTGAGTATCTCATAGAGTAGAAGCCTTCTGTATCACCTTTGTCGCACAGCTGAAAGAAGATGATGTTCTACACTCCAAAGTCTGTTAGGAACCCGGACCTGCCCCCAGGAAAGGGCAAAAGTGAAAGTTCCCTCCTTCTAAGACTAGTCCTGCAGTTCCTGTAGTCTTGGGATTTAGACATTCTAGAAGAATCCGTCAGTCTTATTTCCAGTGGAGCGTGTGTATCCTTTGCACATTAGCTCAAAGTATGCATGAGCATATTTTCTTTTTAGAATCGCATGTTTAATGCTCATCTCGGCAGCACATATACTAGAATTGCGTGTTTATTTTAGTATGCATTTGGGAAACATGCAACACATGTTTCAAGCAAATGTTTTCACAAGGTTTTACTGCTCAAAACAAGAAACTTTAAAGTCAAGGCCATCACAAATAATTAATAGCAGAAGCGGCACAAGGTACGGCTGGATTCATGTGCAAAATTAGAAAACAGGAGTCTGGTGGTGTGACATTTTCTCCAAGACCTATTCATTTTAAATGAACTACCTCATTTCTAAAACTTATCCCTGGGAACTGCTTACAACAAATCCGCCCAAATGACCAGGCTCTTTTACTAACCACAATTGCAATTCTGCACTCTGTGTTCAGGAGAATGGAACGGCACAGATGTGTCTCTGCAGGAAGGGGGTAAAGCCTTGCAGGGTATGTTGCTAGCTGGGTACGTGGAGTCTGTGTCTTATTACTTGGAAAGAGGAGCCAGTCTTTGGATGAGGATAATGTTGATAAGAATATCTGGGTGCTAACTGCATACTAAGATCTGTCCTGAACAGTTATAGGCGCTGTTAACTCATCTGCTGTTCACAGTTCCACCAAGGCATTATTATTTCCATTTTAGATGAATCAAGTCAGGCACAAAGAGGTTAAGTGGCTTGTTTAAGGTCACCTCGCAAGTGAAGGGGTAGAGCCAGCCTTTGTACTCTGGAGGATGGCTCTAGAAGTTGTCTTTGTAGTCCTGAACCCCGCTGCCTCTGTAACCCCTACAGAGAGAGTTAAACTCGCCTTTTCCTTGACCTTCAGTTAACTGCACAATGAACTAATTAAGGACAGGCATAGGAAGAAGCCAAAGGGCGCCTGAGTCTTAGTTGTAATTTTCCAGTTTTGTGCAAGGACGCGTGTGTGTTCTCTGTCAGCTTCGGGTGCAGCGGAGTGCAGGAATTAAGAGCCAGGCTTTCAGGGTTCAAATCCAGAGTCTGGTGCAGCCACGTGTGGACCGTGTTCTGAGATGTACGTTGTTAGGTGGCTTCGTGGCTGTGTGAACACCACTTCGTGGGCTGTGTAGACTAAGGTGGCACCTGGCGGTTACTCCATGCAGCCTAGACAACACGTGGTGACAGAAGCAAGGTAATGCTTCTGCTAGTGTAACAGGGTATGCTACTTTGCCGGGAGCCTACTTTTTCCCTTAAGATATGTATTTATATATATATATATAAATTTTTGTGGCAGAGTCTCATTAAGTTGCCCAGGCTGGGCTCACACTTGAGATCCTCCTGCCTCAGCCTCCCAGAGGGCTGGAATGATAGGCATACACTACTGCACCCAGCTGTAAACCTTCCTTTCTTTACTCTCTAAAGTAAGGATAAAAAAATAGCATGCCAAATACATCAACCAGTGGTAACACAGTACTTTATTGTCTTTATCCAGTTTTACATATTGCATGCTGTACCCAACTGTATGTGCTATTTCTATCAACCAGCAGTGCAGTATGTTTGTTACCCAGCATGAACCAACACAAGCACAGACGTTGTATGACACACTGTGACAGTACAGTGGCTGTGCCATCGTTAGATACTAGAAATCTTTCAGCACCAATATAACCCCATCATGTACGGGGCCCGAGGGTCACAGATGGGACCTGCACTGGAGGACACCTGACCCTCGCGGTGCTGGTTAGAAGCTGTTTATTACCTGTTGAAAAAGTAACTGCCTGGTGCAGTCCAGAGCTGAAGAGGAGGGAAAATGTCCAAGACATAAGATTCAAGCTGGAAAATAGGCAGGTTTTTTCCAAATGAGCCAAGACCAAGCTGCAGAGACTGCTCCTCCACCTTCTCTACCCCACCTCGACCACTAGGGATGAGAACCTGCTGAGGGGAGGAACTGAGGCAGGGGAGGGGTTCGCTCATGGTAAAGGTCAGTCTGTGGCAGAGTAGAGCCCTCAAGAAAAGCCAGAGAGGATGGCGCACGCCTGTAATTGCACTTGTTTGGGAGTCTGGGGAAACGGGATTGTTTGAGTCCCAGAGTTTGAGACCAGCTTGGACAACACAACAAAGAAAACTAAACAGAAATGGGACAGCCAGACCCCAGCTTCTCTCTGTGAGTCAGCGCCATTGTCGGACTGTGGAGGGAGAGAACCAGGCCTCAGCAGGAGCCGATCCCCACCTGGAAACCATACCATTTTTTATTGTTTTGTTGGGTTGGGTTTTATGCGTTTTTGTTTTGATAGTGTTAAATCTGATGGCATGAGCAGCTATTTAAAATATAGCAAGACATAGCATGGTAGCCGTTTTGGGTTGACTGTTGGATTGATTTGAAGTCCTTTACTGCATTCATTGTTTCGTATTTTTGTTAGTATCCATTCTGTTCTGTTCAATTTTTACTATGTCTGAAGGTATCTGCAGCTATTTGGAAGACAACAAAAGGCATTATGGTAACTATTGTTGATTGTGTAAGGTTTTCAAGTCCCGTGTCACTTATAAGCACTGGTTTATTGTGATTGGTTTTATTTTCCTTGGCTTTATCCTCTTTAAAATAAAATTTTAGAGTGAAGTAGAGAGAGAGAATAAAGCAAGCAAAGGGAGTGAGAAAAGACAGGAAAAAGAAAAGGAAGAGAAAAGCCAGGCATGTTAGACGGCACGGGTCAGAGCTGGAGAGACACAGAAACGAGCATGGCTTGGAGAAACTGTCCAACCTCAGCTACAGACTCTAATCTAATCATTGGGTTTCGGTATATGTGTATATTTTATCCCTTTTCTTCTGGTCCAGAAAATGTATTTTTCCTCTAGTGAACAGGCCTCTATTTTGGTTCCTTTCCCTGCCCTTCCTCATCTTTTATTTTTGTTCTAAAACATCTCTGTCTCTGTCTCTCTCTCATCTCTTATGTGTGTCTCTCTCTGTGTTCTGCACTGGGACTTGAACCCAGGGACACCTTACCATTGAGCCTTCTTACTTTTTTATTGTAGACAAGTTCTTCATAATTTGCCCAGGCTGACCTCAAACCTGTGCCTCCTGCCTCAGCTTCCCAAGTAGCTGGGATTACAGGTGTGCCCGCCTTGCCCAGCCTCCATCTCCTCTGACATACACAAACGGCTCTCATTCTTTCCTTCGGAAACAAATACTGAACACCTAGACACAGGGGAGCAAAAAGGATCAAAATCTACTCCCTTGTGGAGTTGTAATGAAGTGGACGAGCTAGAAAATAAGCACGTCCACATGTAAGGTACACAGAGTGTCAGATGTGATAAGTTTGAGGGGGAATAATCAAGAGAAGGTGGCTGGGAGCTCCCTGGAGGCCTCAGTGAACATGGCGCTGAAGGAGGAGGGGGAACATTCTAGAAAGCAGAGGCGGGTACACAAGGCGGGTGAAGAGGCCTGCGGAGACGAGGCCAAGTGAAAGGCCAGACCCTGCAGGCCTTGCTTAGAACCCATCCTCCATTCTCTCCCAAAATTATTATAATTTTGAAATGCTTTTTAAAAATATACAGAGACTAAATCTAAAGTCAGAAACGTCCCAGTTAGCAAGTCCCATGTGATGACAAACCTCCAGGGTCTCCGCTGCAGCCCGACTGCAGGCCATTCGGAGCCGTTCTGTGCGGCCTGGTGTTCTAATTTTCCAGAAGGCCCCCCGATCAGGATTATACTGAGAAATGTTGTGATTTTTTAAATTACCACCAAAATGCACGTAGGACTTGCAGTCTGCAGCCCTCTCCCAAACATCTGCTTCCCCCGCATCGAATTTCACTGAAATCTGTCTGTCTCTGTCTCTGCCTCTGTCTTTTCTGTCTGTCTCTCTCTTGCTCCAATTCCTGACCAGCAAGGGTGCCAAGACATGCTAAACGACTGCTTCCAGGAAAAAGGAGGCCTCGTGTCCCATGAGAGCGAGGCCGAGCCTTCTTCCAAGGAGCAATCAGCTTGCTCCATTTCTAAGTCTTTCTCAGGAGTTTTCCTGATCAGCGCTCATCCCTGGGAATGGCAAGATGGTCTAAATCGGCCCTCCTCCGGGTTTTCATTAGTTTCGCGATGATGATTATTATGTCATCTGGGGTTGATTTAGGAGTGGTGAAATGTTTGCAGGCTTCATAAATGCTTGTCAGCCACTGTTCAGAAATGGCAAAGAACTTCTCGTGTTGTTCGGTTCCAATGGCCACAGACATAAAAAGCGGGGAAAGGGCCCTGGAAGGGTTCTGCCCAAGAAGGCTGAAGACTAGAGCAGCTCAGTGGCCCTGGGACTGAGGTGTCAGAGGAAGCCCTCAGAGCTTTTAAAACCTGGGGTGCCAGGCTGATGATCCTGAATACACTGTCTGTTTTCCCAGCTGGTAGGAAGCAAAATCCCAGCCAAGGGGACCCATAGCTGCTGAGATTGTTCCGGGTGTTAGTGATGGATAAGTTATTTTGGAGTTGGTCAAAGAAAAAGTAAATGTACTGACTTGGGAAGTAAAAAGTTCTGGGGAGTCTGGTTTCAGGTATGGCTGGCTCAGGAACTCAGAGATAGCCACGTCTTAGCCCAGTCCTGGTCAGGAGGATGTGTGCCGGCCACGTCTAGAACTAGGGATGGAGAGGAGAAAGCCAGATCCTAAACTGAAGGCAGCAGCCTATGCCGGGAGTGGGGGTGGGCGCGCCCCTCATAGCCCCCAAACCCTATTATAATACAGAAAAGCCTTCTCCGCCCTTCTTCTGGGCCGGGGCTATTTGTGTGTGTGCATTTCCTCCTTTACTCCTCGGGCCTGGGTCCTTCGAGATATATTTCTAGTCTGTCCCCTACCTACTTCGTCACCCAGGACTGGGGGACCATGTTTTCTTTTAAGTAGGGATATCCAGGGGCTCATCACCTTTTTTTGTGGTGTTTTGCATAAAATCATCACTCATTTGGGGAAGTCTAGGCAAACACAGTTGATGGCCTTCGGAGGAACATCGGGAGATGGCTCGGCATCCCCAGGAGTAGGAGAACACTGGTTGTGCTTCTATCTCGGAGCTCTGTGCCTTTTGCACGCGAACACACACAGGTACACACAGAATCCCGCCCCCAGCCCATTACTGCCACCACTCAATTTGTTCATGTTCCGCCTGGGGCCCTGCAGTAATATCTGATGCGGCACAGAGGTTGCAGACCGGCAGCCAAGATGCATTTTATTTGGTCTGCAGAGCATTTAAAAAGGAGAATGGAGCCAACATTTGAAAATCTTGATCTTTCACACAAAAATGCAGATTTCTGGCTTCCATTAAAAACTCACAGGGTCTGTCAACGCTCCAACCACACTGCCTCATGACTTTCGCTGACTGCAGCTAGGAGACGGCTGTGCCTTTCGGAGGGACACGAGTTCACCCCAGTCTCCACTGCTCCCTATTGTCTGCCAGAGCGTCAAGTGTTAGTCACTTTTTCCCATTGGGTTGGTGGCACTGACTCCCGCTGTAGATTTGGGAGATCAGTTTGTCATAGTATTTAAAAAATGAAAGAAAGCATCTGTCTTTAGGTAAGTTAAGGTCCCTTAATCTTGGCATATGAACATTTAGGGTATAATTCATTGCCATTGAGGACTGTCCTGTGTATGATAGAATGGCATTTCACATGACCACACGTGGACCAGACCCCTTTCAGAAACAGTTCCTGTGTCCTGGCACCCACCGTGTCACACAGTGACTGGGAGACACCTCTCCTAGCTCTGCATGGTGCCCCAGTGGGCTCAGCATTGGCAGTGGAAGTTATGAGTTGGCTGACTTTGGTTTCATCATTGGTGGACATGCCAGCCACTGGGGCTGCTTAGGACACCTGCCTCAGATGTCATAAAACAATTCAGCACTGAATGAGAGGTTCAACCGTATTTTTACAAAAAAAAAAAAAAACCCACACACTCTTTGTAGAATTTCTTAGATTAGACCAATGCTCTTCTCCAAAAGTGTCCCTGTAAATTTGGGAGCATGGGTGACGATTTGATTGAGCCTTGTCAAAGAGCAGGTGGAGAGACCAAGGGAGCCCTGGGTGTCTCTGGATGCCTCCTCTAGCTCTGGCTCTGCGAGCTGCAGCTCAGAGAGTGCGCACCCCAAGGCTAGTTCAGAATACTGCTCACTACATCTTTGTAGCTCGTAACTGGGCTACTATGGAAACTCAGTGGCAGGAATGGCCGGGGCAAGAAATCATTTTCCCCGGGCTGCTCTCTTTTTGTTGCCATTCTGGAGAGCCACTGGCTTTTCCCCAGTGCTCCAGATCATGTCGAGTGTCTGAATTACCACCCGTAATAACAGTGCCAGCCACCGTTCATCCACCCTGTGTGGATTCTGAACGCCACTCACGAAGCAAGTCGTGTGAGTCACACCGACAAGTCCCTGCTCTCATGGGGCTTTTGTTTTGGGTGAAAAGAAGGTTGGCTATGAAAAAGAACTTAAGAAAATATAATTTAATGTCACAGAGTGTCAGGTGTCATTGCAAACAGTGAGGCTAGCAAAGGTATGCGTGAGTGTGTGTGCGTGTGCATGCGTACATGTGTGTGTGTGTGTGTGTGTGTGTGTGTTGTCAGGGAGTATTGGAATAGAGCAGGGAAAACTTTGTAAAAATTGATTGAAGGTCAAGTAGTCATTGCTGTGGTCTGCAAGGAAACCAGCAGTAAAAGCCCTGCCACTTGCCCTGGTGTAAATACCTCCACCAGGGCCAATTTTAAGCAACCAGCGGCTTAACAGTTTGCAAAATTCAGCCCAGCTGCCAGTGGCTTTTCCAGCTATTGTGCCTCCAGCAAGTCCCTAGCAGAAGCCCCCGCAGGCAGGAGGGCACAGCAAGCTCAGATGGGCTGTGCCGGGGGTGTTCAGGAGCAGCTGGAGCTGGTGAGGCAGAGAAGGCGAGATGTGCTCAGAGGAGTGGCCGGGGGTAAGCGACACAGGACATGGGGGCACTGGTCCCATTTTTAGCTTCCACTCGGAGTGGGGTGGAAGCCCCTGGGCAGAGGAGGGACGAGACCTCTGGCTGCCCCAAGACCGAGCGCAGGAGCAACGGGCAGCCGGGGGAGACTGGTGAGGTCCTGCCCATGGAAGGAGGTGACCCTGACTTGGCTGAGGGTGGTAGCACTGGCGTCTGAGCAGTGGCTGGATTTTAGATGTATTTTGAAGACGGAGGTGATGGGGTTTGCTAGGATTGACTCACGGAAGTGACCCAAAGAGAGGAGTCTAGGGTGCTTCCAGGACCAGGGCTGGGTGTCTGCGGGGAGGAAGCCACCATTTCCTCAGCAGGGCTGGCCCTGGGAGGAGCAGGCCGGCAGGCGGGCGGGAGCACCTGGGTGCATCTTAGGTTTCCTGCCCTCGCCTATCCTGGCAGGCGACTTACTGTATTGGCCTGTGACAGAGACCCAGGAGGTGCAGCAGCACACCCACGATGACCTCGTGGCACGCTCCAGGCTGGCACGCTCAACCCTGTGTTGTCCGCCTGGTTTCCCTGCTCTCCCAACCCCATTTCCCCTCTTATTTTGAGGAAATGGGGACCAATACACTCTGCAGAGGACCCCACCGCCTCACTGAGACCCTCTCCCTGGTCATGAAGAAACGTGTCATTTCTGCTCAAGCCCCATCATCAGCCACTTTCCATGCCAGATTTGCTGGCTGAGCCTCCCAAAGAGCTATAATTCTGTAGGAGAACTCACATTTTGACAAAAGCTTAACGTCACTAAATAGGAGGCTGTGATTTTGCTTGACCAGGTGAAATCCAGACTCTACCACATACTCAATGGCCTCGGCTACCTGTGCCTCAGTTTTCCCATCTGTGCAGTGGGGGTGATGAGGATCCTTGTGAGTTGAATTTGATCGTGCATGGGAGGCACTCAGCACTGCACCAGGCCCTGGTCCATGGGGCAAATGGAGGTTCCAGGACCTTGTGGTTCTAGAGGGAGAGGAGAAAGGAAGGCGGGCCCGTGTTCTAACTTAGCTTTGCGGCAGGGCTGGGGACAAGGGGCTGCTCATGCCTGAGAGCGTGGTGGCCGGGCCTGCGCTGTTCCTGCTCTGTCTGCGTGTCCACCCGGCCTCCCCAGGTTGCTCTCTACTCTGGGCCCCAGAGGAGCCGGGCCACCTCGCAATGACTCCTGCCTGAGCTGTCATTTGTGGGAAGCAGAGCAACTTGTCCTCCCAGCACACGGATCCCCAGACGCGAGCCGGCCCAAGGCCGCCACGTTTCTCCTGATGAAATTCCTGACTTGGTGTGTTGTGTTTTTTTAAAAACACGCCCACTGCCTCCAAAAACCTCAGCTGGGGAAGAGAAACATTGCTGGTTGAATTACCGGTTTTTGAAATGGTGTCAAATTATGCCTCCCTTTCATGGCCTGGATGTATGTTCTTCCCACGGACTGCTTTTCAGAGGGGCCTACATGGCAAAGTGTGGAGGTTGTCTAGGTCAGTCTTTGCTCTATACAGACAGGGAAACTGAGGCTCAAGGAGGTGCTGGTTTCAGAGTCTCGGGCATACCCAGACCTCTGAATTCCAAGCCTGTTTTCTCCTCCTTCCTCACAGGCCACAAATAGGCAGCCTGTGGCCACCTCTGCCCCACAGATGTGCTTTCTTTGGCCTGAGGATGTTTTGATTTGAATGAGTTGCCAGCATTTAAAAATCAGGAGATTCCATATAAAAAACCAGATTTCTGGCTTCTTTGGGGCCACTGGGACATACGCCAAATGAAGTCTGCATTCCTGCATGGTGACAGTTGAGGATCGCAGTCGCGGCCTCTGGCTTTACCCAGAGCATGTGCTTTCAGGTTGCCGCAGACCCCACCAAGCTCTCTCGTGTCCCCAGACACTGGGACACAAGGTCAGCGGACTTCTCTGATCTTCCCCTGCTGGCTCCCTCTGGGAGCAGCACGGAGCAAAGTCAGGTATTTCTTGAACTTGTGTCTCTGTCAAAAAAAAGGAATGGAAGATCAACACAAATGACGCTTGTTTAAGAATTAATGACACGGAGTATTTTTCCTTTGTGGCGGGGAAGAAAATTTCTACGAATTTAATGTGCGAGCAGAATGTCAACGTTCAAAATCACGGTCCCTCTGCGCCCTGGGGTAGCCTCTCCTTCCCTGCCAGCCGTCCCCACTGGCCAGGGCTGGAGTTTCCACTTATTTTTTTAAGGCAGAATTAACTTGTTTGACCTAAATCTGCCCCATTTCTCTGAGACTTGAAATGCTATTAAACCAAATTAAGAGGTTTTAAAAACGTGAAATAGGCTTTCACAGCTCAAGAATGAGCATGTGTGAATATGTGAGTATGTTTGAGTGTGTGTGTGTGTGTGTGTGTGTGTGTAGATGAATATGAATATGTTGTGGGTGTGTGTCAGTATACGCGTGTTTAAGTGTGTGTGGGTGCCTATATATGAACCTGTGTGAGAGTGTGTGGGTGTGCACAACCATTGTGTTGTAAGTATATAAGTATGTGTTTAAGTGTGTGAGCAGATGAGTGTGTGTGGGATCGTGTGCGTTTGTGTGGGGAGTATGTGGTGGCTTCTTGCTTTATGGGATTTCCCTGGAGCAAGGCGACCATGTAAGTCGTAATACACAGCCACCCTGCCGACCACACTTGCTTTTAAAATGCACTGTGATCTGGGTTAGAGTTGATTTTCCTTCCTTTTGGCATACCTAAGGAAGCAGTGCAGAGAGCAGTTGTGGGACCGAGACTCAGAAACAAGGACACTTTCTTCCTAGGACAGTGGGCCAGTGGATGGAGGCTGGGCTCTCAGAAAGCCCACCGTGTGCCCGCCTCGGGCACGAGGAGCCTCTATGTTGTGCAGTGCAAGCGATGGAACTTTCTTTTAATACTGATGTGTTCTCTTCAGTGTGTGTTAGGCCAAAAAGAGCGAGTGAATCTAACATGTCCATGAGTGACTGGTGCTCCTCAGACTGAGTCTCAGTTTATTTAAGGGAAAAAGGAGTCCATTTACAGGAAAAAACGTTAAGAGTACAGGTGCCGGGTGAATGTAACAAAATCATGACGGGCTGGTGTAACCTGACCCCCATGGTGCTGCGCGTGGCCGGTGGTCAGCCCGTCCTGAAATTTGTAAACGCACTTGTAGTGTCCTGTACTTCCTCAGAGCACTTAGGCTTGCCACCAGATACTTAACTGTGTGATCCTTTGCATGGTCTGTCTTTCGTCAGCTGGACCCGGGCCTGTCGTTTTTGCCCGTCTTCCCGGCATCTAGCAGGGTGCCAGCCACAGGACAGGCGCAAGGAACATCAGCAAATGATTGCACACACCCTGCAGCCAGGAGTGACCACGCCTACTCAACAGATGAGGAAACTGAGGGTCGCAGGGCCTGAGTGACACGCAGACGGTTTGGCAGGTAGGGTGCGGCAGCCAGGACTCACACTCGTGGCTGTGTGCTGCACAAAACCTGTCGACTTCTTACCGAAACCCACAGCTAGGCTCACGTCAGACGTGACAGCTGGCGTGGCGCTAAGTGAAGAAAAGGAGATGGACCAAGAGGTGGCCTCGGGGAAGCCACGCTGGCTCAATTTAAAGATGGTTCCGCCGCTTTTTTCTTTCTGTGTTGAGGGTGCTCAACACAGTTTCTCCTGTGTTGCTTTTAAACATTTCACTTGACAGATCTCACTGGCAGCCGAATGCTATGACCCCAGCCTTAGTGGTGGCCCTGCTGCGGCCGGGCTGGCTTTCAGCAGGGCACTGGCTAGATGGGGGGCATGTGATGGGCAGTGCAGACCCAGTCCCCTGCTTGCCAGGAGAGCTCAGGGCCTAGCAGGTCGGACAGACAGGCAGAGATGCCTACCTGGGACTGGATGCCAGGTGCTGCACTGAGCTGAAAATCAGTCACCTCGCAAGCCTGCACGCACTTCACAGTTTGCAGACAACCCTGAGTCTGCCTGCTCTTTCCCAGTCTTAATCCTTGGTGGTAAATGATGCCTTATCTTGCCTGCCTGGTATCTCTGGTGTTCCTGTCCCATTTCCTCTACCTAATCCCAGTTCCGGTGTAGACATATGGCCTCAGCCAGGGCAGTCAGCATTCTGTCCACTCACCCTCAAGGGTCATCAGTTCAGGCACAAGGTGAGTATGGTCCAGTTTTAGGACCTTGGCTGGAATTATGGGAAATGTAACTTCTTTGCCCTGGGTTGCTAAACTAGTAGAATGTGACTATTTTGTTCAGAGAATCCCTGTCTGAGTATAAAAGCAGCTCAGAGGAAAATGGAAACAAGATTCCCTATGGCGTTACTAAAAACACCTGGATCCAGCTACTCCTGAAGCTAAGAATCATGTGTTACCTAGTTACATCAGCCATCACAGCACATTATTGTAACTTTTCATGTACCAATCTACTCTGGCTCCCCTCATCATTTATGAGGATCTCCTCTACACCTTTCTTTAGCAATTGGACTCATTTTTACAAGACACTGACTTGACTGTATTGATGAAGGATCTGAGACACAAAAAAGGAAGTGAAACGAATCAGGCCTGGCACCTCGGCCTTTGTTTCACTGAGAACATCCCCACAGCTTTGCATTTGTGGAAGGAAACAGTTTTTAATCTCCAGAACCACTCTCCCCAGGTCGGGGGAGAGTGCTGTGTGGTCCAGTGACCCTGGCTGCGAGGTCAGGGGAACCCCCCAGGAGACACAGTTAGAGTGATGCTCACAGACACTGTAGATGCCTAGAAAAATTCTGCAAAGTGCAGGGCAAAACAGTGAGCTATCGTGACCTGTGGGGTCGAAAGGAGAGGCTTACTTTATCTTTTCTGCTGTTCATCCTGGAATCTTTTATAGAGGCCTGGGTGATTTTATAGTCCAACAAACAGTGAATTTTGTATGTGATGATTGTATGTGTGCTTTCATCTAGAAGGATGAGAGCATCGAACGGTGAGTTATAAGCCACTGGAAAAACAATACAAATCTGTGAATACATGCCAGTAATAGATAAACAAAAGGGGGAGGAGAGAGGCTTCTTGCTCAGAGAGGGATGCCTAAGGGAGGGGCTGGGTGAGAAACCCATCTTACTACAGCTGCGATGGGAAAGACCAGCTCAGTCAAGAAAGCTCCTTGTACCCTACCAGGGTGGTGGATGTTGGCTAGGGGTAGGATTTTGCATGATCTTAAGGCTCCCATAAGATGGCTTGTTAATTTTAGGGGGAAAATAGTCACTAGTCAGTGAGGAAGCTGGACAGTCCAGTATCTGGGTGCCAGCACCAGCCGCCTCAGGTGCTGATGGCCACGCTGCCCAGAGAAGTGTGCGCCGTCACCCGGGGAGCGCGCTGGATGGAGTGGGAGGGGAGGGCGGGCAGATTGGTGCGGGCATCATCCTGTCACATCACAAACACCTTATCCTTCCAAGAGACAGCGCTGCTGGAAAGGACAGAGAGAGGCCGAGGAAACATTTGAGATGAAAGGAGACTGCCGAGCCATGCCAGCTGGATGCCCTGCCTAGACTGGGTCCTCAGCGGGCAGGGAAAGGGGACCAGGGACATTCCTGGGCAGGTAACAAAACAGACCAGGGAAAGAGGATTAGATGAAACTGGATCAGTGTTAGCGTTACTGAAGTTATAATAGACCTAAGATTGTCAACAGGAATGCCCTTTACTCCTAGGAAATACACGGGAGCATCTAGGAGGAAAGGGCCACCGCATGTGTTACATACTCTCGGAGAGTTCATAAAATAAAGATAATATATGCACGCTGGTATGTTTGTGCATACGTGTGTGTGCAGAGTGCATGTGACAGTGGCAAAACAGAAGGTGAAACACAGCAAACACATCTGTCCTGGCATAGTTCAGTGCGCTGGTTAATCTTCACTGTCAACTTGATGGACTTGAGCAGACCTAGGAGATTAGTAAAGCAAGCTTCTGGGTGGTTCGTGGGAGCATGGCCTCGGGGACTCTCTGGTTCCTGGCCCTTTCTTTCCTGGCTTTTCCCCTGCTGTCTGCTTCTTGGTTGCCATGAAACAGGAAATTTTCCCCTGCTCTACCCTCTACTATCCTTTCCTGCCTGGAGCACCTAGAGACTGAAGCCCCTGAAACTGTAAGCCTAAAAAAAGTGCTTCTCCTTTAAATTATATATATCCAATATTTTGTACTAGCCGCGGAAAGGAGACTAACAGTCATTCTCTATGCAGAACCCACACAGTACCCAGTAATCTACTGATCTGCTACCCCAGCCCCTCCTCCCAGTGCACTGAGCATGCGCCATGTGGTGACTTTAGGTGGCCCCCAGTGGAGCACTGGAGAACATTAGATCTCTTAGCAACCTTAAACATCTTATTGCCGTTAACTTTGAACTCTTTTAGTGACATCCAGAAGAAAGGCCTGGGGTGGTTTTAACACCAGCCATTTGCTAATTCTCCTTGTAACAAAGAGCCACCAGGCAGGCAGTGGCTTCTGGAGAGATTGCTTGGTTTTCCTGTGGGCTTATCACATGTATTTTTAGTTTTTTCTTGATATTTCTTGATAGTGACTTTTCTTTGTGATTTTTAAACCCTTTTCTTTTGGATGCTTTAAGTTTGTTTTTTTTAAACAAAGTAAGTTTCAAGACTCCAGGAAGGGAAGGAGAGTGGCGTGGTGTTCGTGGCGCAGGGACGCAGCAGTTGGGGAGGGACCGAGGTGGTCAGCTACTGGAGGAAACTGCTCTCAAGGTCATGATGTTCACTTTGGTCAGGGTGCCACTTTGCATCTGTGTCCCCACCTACGTAACGTGACCACTCCAGAAAGGCCCTTGGTGAGGTCCTCTTTCCCTTCATGCTTCCTCCAAGGCTGTCACCAGAATAGCAGGGCCCTCTCTCTGGCCAGCGTGTCCCCCTGTGTCACACGCCTCTTTTCAGAACCTGGAGGAATGACGTCCCTCAGTGCCAGGCTAAAAGTCTACATGCAGAGCGCTGTCTTGAGCCTGCTGTACAAAGTGCCACAAATTTGGTGACTTTAAACAACACACTTGTGTTGTCTCTGAGTCTACAAGTCTGCAGTCGAGGTGTGAACAGAGCCATGTGCCTCTGAGACACTGGCTAGCAGCTTTCTTGGCCTTCTGGTGGTGGCTGACAGTCCTTGGCATCCTTGAGCTGGTCGCTGTGTCACTCGGCTCTGCCTCTATCATTGCTTCCTCCAGCTGTGTGGCCGTCTTACAAGGTCACACTGAATTGAGGGCCTGCCCAGCTCCAGTGTGACCTCATCTTAACTACGCATCTGCAGTGACCCAGTTTCCAGAGAAGGACGTGTTCTAAGGTCTCAAGGATGAGGATTTCAGCATGTGTTTTGGGAGGTCAAAATTCAATCCACAACAGAGGCCTCTTTGAAAATGCAGTGGCTAGAAAAAGGAAAAATCAATGATCAACGCTGTGCAAAAATAAAGCACTTCTGCATGGGATAAGACTGTGCAAAATCAGAAAGAAAGCGGGGATGAATATTCACAGCTCCTGTCCCAGAAAAGAGGCTCATGTCACACAAAAGAAGGCTCCTAGAAGTTGATAAGAAAACCAGAATCCATTGGAGAAATGCATGAAATCTATGAACAGGCAATTTATAAAAAAGAGAGAGAGAGAGAGAGAGAGAGAGAGGACTGTATAAAGATGTTCACTCTCATAACAAAGGGGCATATAAGTAAAACCTGCCATTAAAATTGAAGAAAATTCCAAAGCTTGCTAATGTACTCTGCTAGGGAGGCTGTGGGAAAACAGTCCCGGAAGACAGCTTGGCATGATTTACCCAAATTACAGCGTGCCCACCTTTTACTCTCATGATTCCTCTCTCTGCAGAGTTGCCTGTAGATGCAGGTTTACTGTAGCCTTATTTATAACAATAGAAGTTTGGGACAATCCGTGGCTCACAAATTGTAGAGGTTAAGTGATGCAGTTGCAGAACTGAATTCACCTAAGAGTCCCTTGCTCAACATGTGACCTTGGGCAGGTCACTTAACTCTTTAACCTTGTAGGTTTTGTCACCTATAAAATGGGTGTGTTGATAGTTCCTGCCTCTTAGGGTTTGCCTGAGTTGAATGGGACGGTGTGGAAGGGAAGCTTCAGCTGAACACTCACAGTTGTTGTAAATAACAGGATCAGGCACCGCCATGCAGCATTATGGAATGGGGTCCTCGTGGCTATTTGCTGTCCCCTGCAAGTCCATAAAGCAGATCCTGGGTGACCTCACTGCTGGTTAGCTGACCTCCCAGCCTGAGCCCCGCAGTGGAGGAAGTGGCATTTGAACCTAGGTAGTCCTGTTCGGAGGCGGATCTTGTTAGCTTCCTGACTCTGTCCAGTGAGTCCCAGACCTGAGTTTGAATAAATGGAAAAGTGGGAACTGGAAACCCTCAACCATGTCTGCTGCAGGCAGGAGTTGCTGAATTTTCAAGACCTGCTTTGGCCCCTCTTAACCTTCATGGACCTAATTTTCTTCCTGTGTAAACAGGACGGGAATAGTAATGACCTCTGCTGTTTACAGCACACCACCAGACACCAGTCACTGAGACAAGCACCTTCCAAGGCTCATGTTATCCTCACTTGAGTTCTGAGACCTGAGTACTATCGCCCCCATTTCATAGATGAGGAGGCTGAGGTTCAGAGAGGCTCAGTCCCTTATGTAGCTAATTAGAATTTGACTCGGAGTCTGATTGCAGAAGCTGAGGCCATCCGTACCCTCTAGCCTCTATGCCCTTGGGGAGTTGTAGGAGGATGAGAGTTGGTTTTGTGTGGTGTGCAACACGTCACCCAGATGTGCTGTCCCGGTGCTTGGGACATGAGTGTGCTTGTGGAGAACTGGCTTCCCTTGACAGCCCCCTCTCCACTTCTGCTACGTTGCATGTGGATGTGGGTGGCTTTCGGGATGGGATTCTAGAAGGTTGTGTGGCCCGGAAGTGTTGCTGTGCTGATACTGAGGGAACCACCCCTGAAAGTCGTGCAAATTCTCCCCTCCAACAAGAGCACATTGTGTCCCGGGCCTGGTCTCCCACCCAGGCTACTTGAAATGCAGACCCTTCTGCCAACAGCTACTTTAGCTAGGGCAGACTATCATAAGGAGAGAAACCTGGGAGAAAATAGCAAAATAGAAGCATTGTTCTTGAGGGCTTGGAGCGGACTCCAGGAGCTGAGGGGCGGGCAGGGCCTGGAGACTTTGCTTTGCCATCACAAATAAGTCGTGCAAAAAAAAAAAAAAAAAAAAAAAAAGTCCCTTTGAGTTTTCCCTTAGAGCTGAGAGGAGACGAGGCAGGCAAAGCTAACTCTGGAAAGACCTGGGTACCCGCAGCCTGGAAGCCCCTCGGAAGGAGCCAGGGAGTGTTTAGAGGGGAATCGTGTCGGGTTGGAAGGCGTAGAGTGGAATTGGTGGGCTGATATTTAGTGGCATTGAAGAATGTGAGAAAAAGATTGTGGGTTGGGAAAAGATCCCTTTTTGAGGAAATTACAATTCTCAGGAATGAAGGAGAGCCAGATGATAAAGGGTTGCAGGACCGTTCCAGCTCCACACTGATTAACACTGCCGGAGGAGGCTGCCTCGTGCAGTAGTGAGTGGAACATCCCCAGGAGCATTCAAGTGCAGCCTGAGTGATAACACAGAGATTCCGGCCTAAGACAAGAAGCAGGGTTTGGGCAGCAGTGTATGAGCACTGGTCCATCCATTTCAGCAGCCGCTGTGCCTGTTCCCACACGTCCATAGTGAGCTGAGAACAGAGATTATGAGCTTTAAATTTGAAAAATGAAATCGGTTTTACGGGAAGAACTACCCTTTGAGATTATGCCCTTCCCATACGGGGTGTTCAGATATCCTTTATAAAATGAACAGTTTGGAAATATCAAAGTCTGGAAATATCACGGGTAGATAATGTCCCAACCTTTTCCCTTAAGATTCTGTGATTCTAGGAAAATATGTTTCTGATTTGGCTGAAACAGGATAGGCAAGAGGGGGTGTAAAACCAAGCCCCAAACTGACACGCGGTGGAATGGCTATGTCAGCATATTATTTAGCAGTGTGGCGTTAATGACCGGGAGGGAGCAGTTAGCAAGTTGACAACGGTGGCCCCCAGAGAGCTGGGCTGGAGGTGAGATTTCTCTTAATGACCAATTCTGTGTTATTATGTGATTTGTACATGACTTGCAGGTATTATAGGAACTTAAAGAAAAATTTAAAACTGTTGGAAAATGAAAGATCAATGATAATAGCTAAGTTGTGCTAAGAGCCTTTAAATACTATTTTCTTACATGAGTCCCATGTTGGGGATGAGGAAGCAGGCTCAGAGAGCCAGAGACGCTTCACTGTCTGAGAGGGAACTGTTGGGGTTTGCCATCGGTCACCCGAGTCAGCCACGTCAGACTCTGGGTGCTGCCAGGTGAAGAGATGGGGAAGACTAGTGTGCGTGTGTGTATATGTGTGTGCATGCGTGTGTGTGTGTGTGCGTGCATGCATGTGTGGTTACAAAAAGGACCAAGAGATACCTTGGTTTGATTTCTGGCATCTCTGTCTCTGTCTCTGTCTCTGTCTCTGTCTCTCTTTCCCTCTTTTTTCCGACAGGGTCAGGCTGAGTTGTCCAGGCTGACCTCAACCTCACCATCCTTCTGCCTCGGCCTCCTAAGTAGCTGGGATTACAGCAGAAACCACTCTACCCAGCTCTGGATTGTAATTTTGAGGACTTCCACTAAAAATTTCTGCAGCTTAGCGTAAAGAGAAGACAGGATGCATGTGACAAATGAACTAATGTGCTACTGCATGGGAAACTTTGGTTCTTTTCTCCCCCTCTCTTTGGGGAGGCAGGCAGAGGGGGAAAGCAGACCGTCTGAAGCACCCACTCTGTGTGTTGGGGTGGGGAGCTGAGCCGGAGCCTTGGGGGATTTTCAGCCCCTCTGGTCTCCCCTGGGGCGCTGTTCCAGAAGGAGCAGCAGGCCTGGGCTCTTCTGCTGTGGATGGAGCGCTGCAGGATGGTCAGCAGCAGCCTTGCCCTCTACCCACTACGTGCTGGGAGCTGCCGCCTAACCCCACGTTGTGACAACCAAAGTCTCCAGGCACAGGCATGTACCCGCAGGGAGGCAGGGTCACCTCTAGTCTATAAAACATGAAGAATTTATACGATCTAGAGAGAAACAGAGTATTACCCCGAGTTGGGAACCCCCAGCATCTCTGTTCCCTTCACCAGCCCACCATATGTCCCCTTCGTGGAGGTGGAAACTGAGAGAAGGGGTCGTCACATTTTTAGCAGAAGTAGCAGAGCTGAGAATCTCACTGTCTTCTCAGTCCTGAACTTGAAAAGCAGCCCAAACTGCACAGGTGGGCAGTGGAACTCAACTTGTGTCATTGCCTTTTTAACCCCAGGGAGCACCTCAGGAAGAGTTGGTATCAGCGGGGAGGCTGTGTCCTTGGCTTTTAAAGCAGGCTGCTTGCTTGCATGGTAGGTGAGGAGCACAGGCTGTGGAGCCAGGTGCCTTCGTTCAACCCACTCTAAAGCCCTCACACATTACTCAGCTCTCTGGTCCTCAGTTTTCTTCTCCGTAAAATGGGGTGAATGCTGCTATCCCTGGTATGGCTTGTGTGAGGATAAAGAGAGCTCGCAGAAGTAACAGCACCTGGCAGAGAGATGTACAGAGTCTGCAAAGATGAGCTACTGTTGTTGTTTGAAAACTTTGACATTCATTTTCCTTACTCAGATCTGGTGCATGGTCACCAGGGAGGTACTCCAGAGCTCTGTCTCCTGGGTGGCTGCCTCTGCTTCTTTGCAGTCCAGCCCTGGGGTTGCAATTTGGGTCAGTCTTTCTCTGACCACTGAGCCATCCCCTCCCACTGGAGGAGGCGCCACATTTGGCCTCAGTGTCCCAAAGAAAATCTGTCCAAGCTGACCTAGCATCCACTTCCCCCACCGACAGGAGTCTCCGGGGAACTCAGGAAATGCCTTTGCACATGGAAGACATTAATTCATGTGGCTACAAACAACTCGAACACTCTGTCCTCGGCACTGTGATCAAGCAGCCCCCGAAATTTGCTTGGGAAGCCAGCGCCACGGCCAGAAAGCCACAGGGCCGTCTTGGGCAGCCCGGGGTGCCCAGCTGGGGTCCCCTGGGTAATTGCAGGGTGGGGTGAGGTTGTGATTTGATTGCTTTTTACTTCACACCCAGCCCTTCAAAGCCTCCCTTTTGCGCACCCACACATCAGCCAAATGTGGCCTCGGCCCGCCTACTTTACCCTCCCGCTGTACTGTCTTCCTAGCCCCCGGCCCACCTCCCAAGCTCAGTCTGAGTGAATGCCACCCTGCCACCACCACCTCCAGGGCCCTAGCAGGTGGTACATGACGCTAAAGGGCATGGATTTAAACCCAGACCTGCCAAGCGTGACCGGGAACCTCCGCACCTGCCCTTTTGAGTGAGTGTGAATGACAGTTAGGCTGATGTCCTTTAGGTTCTTTGGAGATCAAAACCTGAAAAGGCACAGAGTACTTGGCACGATGATGAGCGGGCGACAGCACCTCCCTGCGTGCTAGCTCAGGGCCTGTGGTAGAGGAGAGAAGCCCTCAAAAATCGCATCAGGTCCAAAGAGACCAGGGGGGACACGCAGTGGTCACAGTCCCTAGGAAGCAGTGTAGTGGCAGCTGCCAGGTCAGGTGGCCACTGTTCCCCAGATTTGGCCCCATAAGGAGCCAGTGTAATGATTACATTAAACAGGTTGGTTTTCTCTGGCACCACAGGCAGGATCAGATTGGCATCCTAGTCCTGCAGAGCGACACCAAACCAGAAGGGCCAACCCAAATGATGGGTCACTCTGTGGTCAACTCCAGTCTTAGCCGAGTGGTTTTCTAGTCCACAGCTGTTCTCAAGAGGGTGCAAAGTGAAAAGTCTCCCAGAAACCATGGAGACAGAGGCAGCCTAGTAGCTGTAGCTCCTTGAGGGACTGCTGGCTTGCGTGGCCCAGCAGAGACCCCAGGCACTTGGTTGACTGTGACCTATGTGGCCTTTGTGGACAGAAACCTCAAAGTAGATGAATGCTCCTCCCCCATCAAAAGAGACTTAATTTGCTCACAGAACTGAAAAAAAAAGTCCTTCTTAGGCATAGCTGTGTATCCAAGCCATGTCAAAGAAGTCTCTCTCTCTCCTGCCATACCTTAATCCCCCCTTTCTTAGTCCTGTTTTTTCTCTTCATGATAATCCCGTCCACTCACAGAAGCCACAGTCCAAGCACTGGCCAGTGTAGCAGGAGTCTGGACTTCTTTGTCCAAACTGGAGTCACAGGATTGACTCACTGGTGCAGCTGGACCATGTGCCCAGCCCTGAGGCAGCACAGTGGCCAGGGATAGTGCAAGGTTGGCTGGGCTTGGGACATGTGCCCACCTCTTCTCAAACTGCCAGGGTACCTGGGACTGTCAGCTCCACAGAAGGTGGACATGGTGGGGTCCTCCAGGGGACAGTCAGGATACTGGCAGAGAAGAGGAGATGAATGCCCAGCAGGTGCAGACCACAGGCCCATGAAACCCACAAAGAAGGCAGCTTCTTAGAGCCTGATTTTGTGGGCTGAACGTAGGGTCATGGGTGGGGTGGGGAAGCTGGGACACAGGAAAAGAGTGTCAGGCAGAAGGAACAGCATGAGCAAAGGCCCAGGGGTAAAGTGACAAGCCTAGACAACCTAAATGGGGCTGGCAGGCATGGAGCACAGCGGGCAGGCAGTGAGGGGAGAGAGGCTGGAGAAAGGAGCAGGGGCCAGATGACCAAAGTCTTTGAATCTTAAATGATTCAGAGAGGAAAGGGGTACAGTCTGATTTGTGTTTCAGAATATAATTCATTCAAACAAAGCATATTTACTATGTGAATAAGCAAAGCACCTGGCGATATTTTAATGATACCCTAGGGCAGATATAGGAAACCAGACTGGAGTCACTGTGTGGGAGGTGGGGAGGCTGGGATGGAGGCTGGTGCCCAGTCAGGTGGGAGACAGTGAGACTTACCTGGGTGTGTACCCGTGTCCCCTGCCTCGGCTCTCCTCAGAGCCAGTCCTTTACCATGAAGCATGAGTGCCAGAAGCCATTTCTGGCTTCTGTTGCTGCTTCGAGGTGACAATTATATAGCATTGATACAGGGTGCACTAATGGAATCGCCCAGCCTGGAATCGAATCCTTGCTGCCCCGGGCCTCAGTCTCCCATGTCAAACCTACCTCACAGGGTGATTCTTGGGATTAAACGGAATACTGCTTATGAAGTACTCAGAAAATAATGAAATTGTCATTAATTATAATAATTACTATCATTGTTATGACTGTCTTTGGGACACATCACTAAGCTGTCAGTGCCAAATGAGTAAATATCATTGTTTGTCTATAATATTATATCACAATATATTATGATACAGTGATATAGCTTAATTATAAATACTGCTTAGTAATAGCAAGGATGTTAGTGATCACTGAGACTATGACATAATTAGCATTATTGCATTGGACAGTTGGAGGGGAAATGGTGGCATTTGGACACTGTCTCCTGCCATAAAAAGTGGGTGCCTTTTTCATAGACAGTGTGGCGGTTGAAATGACATCAGTTGAGGGCAGCTATAAGTGCTCTGAGCAGGGCAGGAGGAGGGGGCTGGTTCCTCTCCCTTATCCCTTTCTTCTGTGATGACCAGAGGCACATCCTCCACTTCTGACAGTTCTTTAGCTCCCAGAATGCAACTCTTTCTGACATTTCAGTTTTGTAACTTGGAGATTTCTCTCCCCTCTCATGCTAGAAATAATTTGTGGCTCCACTTACAAGAGCAAAGCTCTTATGATCCACCCCACTCCGGTCCCGGAAGCAGTGATGCCTGCAAAGTGGCTTGGAAAGGTCAGTTGGGGGCAAAGTCCAAAGTGATTTTAAGTGGCCCGGCTAAATGCCAGCTGGAATGGGGAGCTCTTGTAATTTATGACAGTCTTGCCCTGTGAAGAAAGAGACAACCGTGCCCTGGAGCAGTTTGATTGCAAAGTAATAAATCCCTTTGTGCTTATAAAAGTACAGGCATATTGAACTCACATTTCAGAAAGGAAAAAAAATTCCCTGCTGGTTGGGGCTCTGGAGTAAAACTTGTACATGGATCTGGGGGAGGAGCTTCATGGAGAGTGAGTTTATAATCGTCATGTATTTTTAATATGCAAGAATTGGATTGGAGGCTGCCTGAGTCACAGCTTGCTAAATTGTGTGACCTTGGCTAGTTACGTCACTTCTCTGTACCTCATTTGTACAGTCAAAAGACTAGCAGTACTGGCTTCCAAGGTTATTGAAGGGATGAATTAAATTACACAGCACAATGCGTGAGGACAGTTTGAGATCATGGACACATTCGGTAAGAGATCGTTGCTATTACCTTATACAGACTTGTGTTTGAGGATCCGGTAGATTTCTGTCTCACACAGAAAAGCCAATCTAGAGAGGAGCTCTGTTGTTTACAGCAGAAACCTGTAATTGTCTGTTTCTCCTTGGTTTCTGGCTGGAAAGTGCAGGGCAAACATTTCATCATTCCTTGATTTTTTTTTTCTTTTGTTCATTTTTAATCCAAACTTTCGGAACATACATACTTACAGAAAGGCAATTTGGAATTGTTGAACAGCAGAAAGATTTTTCTGGCCACATTAACTCCTCAAAACCAAGAGAGGCAAAGCACTGCTTAGAAAATCGACTCAATCATTCATTTATTCTACAACTATTTGTTGTGCACTTACTACTTGCTGATCCCAAGCTTGCGGCCAGGAATGGTCATGTGACTTAGGGGTGAGTGCACAGAGTCACACTTAGAATAGTGATTGGTTCAAGGATAGGCACGTGACCCAAGCTGAGCCAATCAGAATAATTCTTGGATTTAGCTGGTACTATTAGAGAAAAACTATGATCTTACACCAGGGATGGAGAATCAAATTGAAGATCCTGGGAGACATCTTTATCCACAGATTGGGGGAGAGGCTGCCAGGGAGTTGAGCCAACATGGAAGAAAGCAAAACTGAGAGATGGAAAGAGAGAAACACAGAAGAACAGAGGGACAGGAGGGAAGGAAAAGAGAAAAAATAAGTTTTTAATCCTTTGGTAAGTTTGAAGCTATTCCTAAGGTTTCCAGTTGTGCGAGTCGGTAAGTTCACCATTTAATTTGAACCAAATTGAGATAAATTTCTTGTTATTTACCCTAGAAAAGGTCCCAACTAATTCATGCATTTTCCAGGGAAAGAGAAGGACTTACTGTAAACCCTTACCACAGAAACTAAATTGTTTACACCAGAGGCTTGCTATGAAAAACGGATTGATATCCTTAGAAATCAGAGTTGTCTCTGCCTTCTGTTTGTAAGCGTCTGACAGATGGTGCAGCAAAAAGTCTTGCCCTTTTTCCTCTGTGACAGGTTTGCCTGTCCCCCAGAAGTTTATCACAGTTGAGTTGGCCCACTTATTGCTGTGTCTTTGGGCAAGTCACCTAACCTCCCTAAACCTCAATTTCCCATCTATAAAGTGGATGAATTATTAAGGCATAAAGTGGGGAAAGAAATGGCATAATGTATATTAAGTATAGGAACCGAGCTAGCATACAGTAAGTCCTCAGTAAAATTTAGCTCCTTGGAACTGCTGTGTGTTCAGTGATGCACATGGATCTTATGGAGATGCACAGGAAGTGTGATATACCCACCTGGGCATCTCAGAAGTCTCCCTGGAGGAGGAAAAGCTTAGTGTGGCCTTTCAGGGACTCATTCAAACATTTAAAAACACAAGTAAGTAGGGGAGGCTTCCTACACCGAATGGGCAGAACAAAGGCGGTTACAGTAACAGTTAACATTTGTTGAGCACTTGGTATGTGCTGGGTTAAGTTGTGCCTCCTGCACGTCAGCTCGTGTAATAGTGCTCATAGCTCTTAGGTCGGTGTCACAATGAATAGGTTTACACACGGGAACACGGAAGTCCAAAGTGGGGAGCCAGGTTTCAGAGCTGAGGTGTCTGGACCCAAGACCGTCATTCTTAACCACTCTGTTATCACTACTATTACTAGTACGAACATAAGTGGTAATAGCAGTAGCAGCAAGTTCTGAGGCCACACAGCTGTGGGAGCAGATTGAAAGTTCGGATGATGCAAGAAAACACAACCTGGGTAGTGTGCGTCGAGTCACTGTTCCTTGGGAGACTGAGGTGGGAGGATCACAAGTCAAGTCCAACCCGGGCAACTTAGCGAATCACTGTCTCAAAATAAAACAAACAAAAAATAAATACAAAGCGTAGGCACAGATGTCACCCATCCAGACAGACTCAGGCCCAAGTTTGGCCCCTGCTTCCACCCAAGGAGTTAAATGCTTTGTTCTGTGAGGGTGCTCAGGACCACGCAGAGAACTCTGGGAGAGCAAGGCAGTGGGCTGCTGAGATTTGGGTGTGCAGAGCTGTAAGCAGCTGGTGGCTTTCAGGGCTGTGGCCAGCTGTCCCTGCTGACCGGGTCTGAGCATCCCAGGCCTCTCCCACAGCTGTCACAGTAGAACAGTGCCTGCCGGCCGCAGGCGACCTGAGGAGCAGAGCTGGTGACCCTGGGGTGAAAGGTTTGCTGCAGCCCCGCAGGCCCCATCTTACCATCTGTCTCACCACCTGGAACTGCCAGTTTGGACTCTCCCCTTTGGTATAAGTGGAGAGACGGCTACAGAACCAGCGGCTGCAGGTTCCATTCTGCAGGGACCCAGACTGCAGCCATCCGGGTGACCTGACTGTCGTGGTGCCAGCATGGTGTGGGGAACAGTGGGAAAAATATGCCTCGGGATCCTAAGGACCCAGGTTCAGCTGCTTTTGCTGGTTGCCTTCCCCGTCATGCATGTCTCCTGAAAAATGGGTGCATGGCCCTTGGCAGAGGAGTCTGGAAGAATTAATGAAATGGCTCTGGTTACCTCAGGGCCCACAGGGGCTCAGACCACTGATGAAAAAACAAAAGTCCTCAGGATTGCCCCTCTCGAGCTCTGGAGCCTCAGCAGCCCCTTTAAGCTTTGGGGGCTCCATTTCCAAACCTATAAAGTAGACATGATAGCATCTACTTGACAGCATTTGTAAGAAATTAAATGCATTTATGCATTATCAACGTTAACAAATGCTACTTAGAGGAAATTCAACATAATAGTGAAGACCAAAGCCTCTGCCACTTTCCAGCTATATGAACTTGGGCCGTTCGCTTGCTCTCCCAGTGCCTCAGTTTCCTCATTTATATCATGGAGGGACTGCTAGGATTAGATGAAACATTATAAAAGCCCTTGAATCTTAGCAGGTAGTGAGTACATGAGAGTTGTTGGCACATGAAGTTACAGACCTACTTGTCAGTCTCTAGGTGATTGTTACTAGGTTTTTTGTTTTGTTTTGTTTTTTGCAGTACTGGAGAATGAACTCGGGGCATTGCCCATGCTAGGCAAGTGCTCTGTTTCTAAGCTACAGTGCCCTAGCTTAGGCTGCTCAAACTTGTGATCCTCCTGCCTCAGCCTGGAGTGGCGGGGATTATAGACAGGCACCATGATGCCGAGCTGCTATTTGGTGCTCACTAACCTTCTGTTATTCATGTTCCTTCACACCAAAGAAGGGTCAATGCCATGGAGAAAAGAAAGAGGTAGGGTGAAGATCCCCTGATATTTAGGGACATTTTTCATGTACCGTAGTCATGTGGTGGGTGAACTCAACCTCAAGGGCCCCCGCTAGTCAGCTGTGCAGCCTCAAAGATGTCACTTGTCATAGAGTGAAGCTTGAGAGGACTCATGGAGCGGGACTTTCTGACTACATTCCCCGACTGTGATGGATCTGCCTCTTCTCGAAGGTTCATTGAGTTTATCCATAGCAAACAGTTCCTAGCCAGGGGCCACTCTGTTTCCTGGGAGACACTTGGCAGCGTCTGCAAACATTTTGGTTGCCACACAAGCTGGAGGCGTGCTGCAGGCACCTGCAGGATGGAGGCCAGAGTTGCTGCTAAACTCCTGTGAGGCGCGGGGTGTATCCTGGAACAAAGAGCGATCCAAGTCGAGTCTTTGTAAACATAAAGAAAATTGATAGCCCCTTAGCCAAACTTACCAAGAGAAGCAAAGGAAAGAGCCATATCTGTGCAATTAGAAATGAAAAAGGGTTAGCTGGAAAAACTAAAAAAGGGATGAAAAAGGAGAACTCACAGTGGACACCGCCAAAGGCAGAGAAGAAACTACTTTGGAAACCTGCATTCTGGTAAAACTCTACTGTCTTAATGACTTTCTCGTTGCTGGGACAAAATAATATCCATAAGTTAAAGGAGGAAAGGTTTATTTTAGGGCACGGTTTGTACAGGTTTCAGTCCAGTCTCAGCTGAATCCAAGGCAGGGCAGTGTGGCAGAGGGGTATTCAGAGGACAAACCATCCATGGCAGGGTCGGCAGGAAGCAGCAAGCCTACCTGCCATCTTTCCCTTTGTATTCCATCCAGGCTGGAAGCCTGTTGGCTGATGTCACCTGTACCCAGAGTGGGTCTTCCCTCTTTAATCCGTCATCCACACCCAGAACTAGCCCAAATGAACAAGTGGGTTAATCAGGTGTCCTACACGCGTGACCCAGTATTGCATACTGATGACACAGTCACACCCAAAAGCCCCTTCAACGTGCACATGAGGCTTAGGGGGGTCATCTAGTTATAAACCATAACACCTATAGACTAAGAAAGATCCAAGACCCAGGGAATTCACTGCCAGATTTTACCAGAACTTCTGGGAAGAATTAGTGCCAATCCTCAAACTCTTCCAGGAAATTTAAAGGGAAGAAATACTGCCAAATGCATTCCTTGACGTTAACATTACTTGGATATCAAAACTGAATAAGGAGTTAACAAAAAAAAAGAGAAAGAAAATAAAACAATAGGCCAGTTTCCTGAATAGATGCAAAAATCCTCAACAAGATACATGCTAACAGAATACAATAAATTGTTTTTAAAAAATTTTTAAATCATACATCATGACCAAGACATTTTCATCCCAGGGATGCAAGGATGTTTCAACATATGTGAATCAATAAATATGATACATCACATAAAGAGAAGCAGGGATGAAAGTTACACAATCTTCTCAATAGGTGCAGAAAAAACCTTTGACAAAATTCAGCATCCATTCGTGATTAAAACCGTGATGCAAACAGGTATAGAAGCACCTTACCTTAAATCAGTAAAAGCCGTTTATGACAAACTAATGCCAATGTCATACTAAATGGGGAAAAATTGAAGCTTTCCCTAACATCGGGAAAAAGACAAATGTGTGCACAGTCACTGCTCCTGCAAAATATGCTACTCGAAAGCTTAGCCAGAGCAGTCAGGCAAGAGACAGAAATAAAAGAAATTCAAATAGGAACAAAAGAAACCAAGTTATTATGATTTGCAGGTGACTTGATCCTTTACATGGAAGACTCAGAAATCTCTCAGAAAACCCTTAGAACTGAAAGCAAAGTGGCAGGATACAAGATGATCATATAAAAATCAGTTGCAGGGGCTGGGGATTTAGCTCAGCGGCATAAGTGCCTGCCTTGCAAGCAGGCAGTCATGAGTTCGATCCCTGGTACCGATAAAAAAGGAAAAAGACAAAAAAAAAAATCAGTTGCATTCCTATCACCAAGAATGAGCCCACTAACAAAGAAAATAGGAAAACAATCTCATTCACAATAGCTTCAAAGAATTAAAAATCTAGGAATTAACCTAACCAAGGACTTGAAAGACCTCTCAATGCCACTGCTCTAACAAATGAGATGAAGACACTGGAAAGTGGAAGGCCCACCTGCTGTTCTTGGATAGGCAGAACCAATGTCATGCAAGTAGCCGTATTACCAAAAATGATATGTAGATTTAATGCAACCCTAGTCAAAATGTTATCCTTTTTTTTCCACAGAACTAGGGAAAAAACTCAATTCTAAAATGTATACGGAACCAAAAGAGATCCAAAATAGCCAAAGCAATTCTGAACAACAACATGAGCCAGGCAGCATCACAATCCCAGACTTGAAATTACACAACAAACCACCAATAGTAGAAACAGCATGGCCCTGGCACAAGAGCAGACACATTTATCAGTAGACTACAAAGTGTAGAAATAACCCCATGCACCTTCAGCCATCTGACTTTTTGACAAAGAAGCCAAAGATAGCCTCTTCAAAAATGGTTCTGAGAAAACTTGCAATCGATACGCAGAAGCATGAGCCAGATTCATATCTCCCAGCCCGTACTAAAATCAAATCCAAATGGATCAAAGGAAACACTGAATCTACTGGAAAAAAAATTGGCAAACCTTTGAAGAGACAGGCGTAGGCAAGGAATTCCTGAACAGAACCCTAATTGCACAAGACATACTACCAAGAGTCAATAAATGGGATCATATCAAATTAAAAGCTTCTGCACAGCAAAGGAAACAACCCAGAGTGTCAGCCTGCAGCATGAGAAAACAATTTGCCAGCTTCTCCACAGAGAGAGGACTCGTACCTAGAATATAAAAAGCTAGACACCCCCCAAAAAAAGTCCCAGGCAAAAAATGGGTGACTGAAGCAGAGACGCTTCTCAGAAGAGGAAGTGCAAATAGCCAATAAACACATGAAAAGTATCCGGCATCTTTGGCCGTTAGAGTAACGCAAATCAGAACACCAGTGAGATTCTGCCTTACTCCAACGAAAATCCCTGTCAAATACTCAAAAAACAAAAAACAAAACAAACAAAAAAAAAAAAAACCCACTGGTGAGGCTTTAAAGAAAAAGGAACCCTTCTACATTGGTGGGACTATAAACAAGTCCAGTCACCTTGGAAATAAATATGGAGAATACTCAAAAAACTAAAGATAGAAATCTCACTGACACAGCTACACCTCTTCTGAATATCTTTCCAAAAAAAATTAAAAGACATCATACTACAGGGATACATGCACACCCAGCACAACTCACAATAAGTATATCTCATCTGTGGCCCCCATACGCATCACCCATCAGTGGACAAATGGATAAAGAAAACGTAAGAGGTGTATACACAGTGGAGTACTACTGAGCCATAAAGAAGGACAAATTCAAGTCATTTACACAAAAATGGATTCATCTTGAGTCCGCAATACTGAGTAAAATAAGTCAGTCGTTGACTGTGTGGTTTCTCCAATGTAAGAAACCCAAAACGCAAATAATTCGAAGAGCAAAATAGAAGAGACATATTAAGAAATAGGAGGAAGAGCTGGGGAGAACAGAGGGGAGGTAAAACTGATCTTTAAGACGTGTGTATGTGTCAATCCTCCAAGCTGAATCAGTGTATACCACAAGTGTACCATAAAATTTTTAAACAGTGACTCAGTCCGGGTGTCACAGGTGTTAACAGAAATCCTAATGTAGCCAGGTGTGGTGGTGCACACTTGCAGTCTTAGCACTTGGGAGGCTGAGGCAGGAGGATCACTACAAGTTCAAGGCCAGCCTGAACTACATACAAGAGCCGTCTGAAAAGCAAAAGAGAACATATCCTGATGCAGTCCATGGCTTTAGTGCTGTGAGTGGTAGACAAACATGCAGTGTGAATGACAAACATGTATCCACGCTTCAGCTTTTCCTGGAGATGCTGATGGAGAAGATGGCATAGACTTCTATGGCCCTGAAATGAGAGAAGGACACTGAAATACCCATCATGTGCCTGGAGTGTGGCACTTTCTGGGTCTCAGGCGCGGTTGCTGGCTGTTGACTGACTGTGACTGCAGGGGCGGGGGAGGGCGCATCTGGAGGCTGGGCAGGAGCCTGCTGGCCTGTGCTCAGCACGTATAGATTTCCCAACTGGAACTATGTGCTCCCTGAAGAACGCCAGGCATGACCTGTACCCACACGGGAGAGGGTGGCGGCGAAGGGTGCAGAAGGGGGCCAGAGTCCACTCGGCCACGGGCGGGCTCACCTCCCCAACTGCCAGGGCTGGAGGGATCGTGAGGGAAGCTTCAGCCACGTGTGGTGGCTTCATCTTGCCTAATTCATCACAGTGCTGGTCTGTGAAAGCTCCTCCCAGGGCCGAAGCCCTCTGCACACTTGTGTCTCACTCTGTCTCTCTCTCTTTCTGTCTCTCTCCCTCTGTCTCTCTCTCTCTGTCTCTCTCTCATCCTTATTCATAGGGAGATGTCTTTCCTCTCCAGTGCAGGGGGCTGGCCTGGACCAGGCACAAGCCAGCTGCATGGTGACTGCATCTCTGTGAACCCTAGCTCTAAGCAGCTCCTGGCTAGACAAGAATCCTCCTCCCACTTCTGTACCCTCAGGCTGGCTCTGGGGATCCCGGGAAAGGCTGTGACAGGCCAGGTGTGTACCCGGTTCCTTTAGAGAAAGGGCAGATCCATAGTTCATCGTCCACGAGGCCAGCCAGGAAGGGTCCTGTCTCAGCACTCCTGTGCACACATCTTGTGTGTGACGGAGGACACTTACTCTAAAATAGGGGTAATTGTGTGATCAAAAGATACCTTGAATGTTTAAATAAAAGTTACATTAGAAGACTCATTGCCATGAATCCCCCTCAGCCCGCTCCCCCTGGCTTCCAGCTCACTTGTCACATCCATCCTTCCTGCCACTTTCTGATGCAGTCCTGGAAGTGTTCTTTGGTGTCTTTCCAAGGTGTGATCAAAAATATGGTGACTATTTCTGCCGCCGAGAGCCATTGAGCCGAAAGCAGCCTCAGGAAGACACTACAGTACGTCCCCATCCGCCTTATTCACCGGATCTGGCACCGTATCATCTCTGGCTCTTCCCCAAAGTCAAAATGACCATGAAAAGTAAATGTTTTTAACTGATTCAGGATATCAGGCAGCCAGAACTCTTTCGGAATGTGGCAAGAATAATGCATAAGCATATCCAAAGCAAAAGAGAGCATTTTGAGAGGGATTAATGACCATGTGTCTTTTACCGTAATAATCTTTTAAAAATACCCACTGTAGCTTTTTATCACATTTCGTATGTGTCTGCATCACAGTGGAGGCCGTGAAATCTTCTAGATAAAATGCTTCCAGCAGAGCCCGGCATTTCCCGTTGCCTAAGTGGTTGGATGCTTGGGGACAGTCTGACAGGGGTTTTGCAAAAGTTCAGGCTCTGTCTCTTGTCCTGTGAATGGGAATTATTTTGCCTGCTGCCTCTGGGCGGTGTTTGCTAAGCCCCCAGAGTCTGCCAGCGTGTGGCGCAGTGGAGGTTGCTAGCATGATCCACATTCAGCAGTGATCTTGAGAGACGTGGGGAGCTCATTTTGTTTAGACTATCTATGACTCAGCTGTGGTCAGCATGAGGGCATCTGATGGTCTTGGATGGAACTGCCTTTCACCTCTGTCCTGCTGGGCCCTTCTGGGAGAGTCTCGGGAAGGCAGTGCACCACTGCTGCCCCCCGCTGCCGGCTGAGCTGGCACAGTGAGCTCTTCAGACCTCGATTCTGTGCTTGGGGTCACCTCCAGACCTGCTCTGGTGCTTGGCTGCTGAGGGCGGAGGCCTGGGACAATCCAACCAGGCCATCAGTTGTTGGCAGTGAGCCTGGTGAGGTCTTGCAGTACAGACACTGAGCTGCCTTGCTTGGGCACTTGGCACCTGTGGGCCCAGGCCGAGGGCACACTCAGGACCTGAGTCCCCTCACCCGCTGGGAGCCAGCACCCTGTGGCCCAGCTTGAAGTTCTCCCTTCTCTAGACCCAACTTTTAGGTCTCCACAGGGCCCTCAAGGCGACCCCCAAACCTGGTCATCACTGGGTGTTTCGGGTTGTGGGTGACAGATGGCATAAGGACCGCTCCTCCCCATTTCTGCACTCAAAACCCTGGGAGGTCTCCCCTGTGGAGACGGGGTGCGTGGCTTTGTGTTTTATTACTATTTATTGTTCTTGTTATTTTAACATTTATGAAGCACGTCTCAGCTGTGAACTCATTTCTTGAGCGTCACTGCGGTCAGAATCTCTCCAGGGTATAGGGCCAGGGGTTATTTTGATTCTTTTTCTGGCTTTTGCCCTATTTACTTTATTGAAAATATTATTCTGGTCGGGGCGCCCTTTGTTCTAAAGCTTTTGTGGATGTGGCCTTCAGTCCACCCAAAGCCCTTACGCACCAGTCTTTGGACATGAGCCTGGGCATGAGTGAGGTGCATAGACCTGGGTCAGTCTGTAAGGTTGTGAGGCACCAGAGGGCAACCATTAAAGGCTTTCTGAGCCAGGCGGTCTCTGTAGTAACCGTGAACTCCACTGTCCTTGTATGTCAGTGTCAAACCAGCCACGGATAATACAGAAACAAATAAAACTTTATTTATGAAAACACCAGCCAGAATTGAGGCTGGGGCCGTAGGTTACTGACCCTCGATGTAGATGATGGGGCTTTGCTCTAAAAGGAACTTAGCGTCTAGAAATACAAGATGGGAACACTTGTTTCAACCTCTTTGTGCGTCTTTGCATGCCCCCTGGAGCAGAGGTTGGCAGGCTGAGTCCTGCAAGTCAAATCTTGCCTGCTGTCTGTTGTGTAAAGTTTTATTGGCACACGGCCAGGCCTGTTTGCCCTTGGCCGCTTTCCCTTACAGTGAACAGTTGAGTGGTTGCAATAGAGACCCCGAAGCCTAAAGTGTATGTTGAGTAGGCCTTTCCAGAAAAGGTTTGCTGGCCCCTCCCCTAGAAAGAATGGCTGGCTGAAAAGCAGCCTTTTTTCACAGATATAAAGCCTCTCCAGCCTGGAATTCCAGCTACTCAGTAAGCTGAGGCAGGAGGATCAACTTAGCAAGACCCTGCTTTAAAATTAATAATAATAATAATAACCACAAAAAGGCTGGGGGTGTGGCTTAGTGTAGGGTATTTGGCCTGTGTGAGTCCCGGGTTTAATCCTCAGTACTGCCAAAAAGAAAAAGAGCAAAGTAACAAAGCCTAGCTCCTCTAACTCACCTTCTTAAAGATTTACTCTCAAATTCTCTTGTCTAGTCATTCACATTGGGGGGTACCAGGAATTGATCTCAGGACCTTGCGCTTGCCAGGCAGGTGCTTATGCCCCTGAGGTGTATCCCCGGCCCCCCTTATTCACATATTTTTGATGTTATTCTGGGTTCTGTTTTTTCCAAAGTTCAAGGCCAGTGTTTTTAAGCAAACTTGTAGTTTCCCTCACTTAGCAATATATTTTATATTATACTCTTGTAACACACACACACACACACACACACACACACACACACACACACGTTCCCACCCTTACTGGAAACACAGAAATAACTGAAACTTTTTTTTTTTTTGGTACCAGGGATTGAACACAAGGCCAGGTTGGCACTTACGCCACTGAGCTACATCCCTGGCTCAGGAAACAATCCTTATCCTGACTAGATATGATGCGCTTTCATGTTCTCTACTGACATCAGTGAGAACGGGTTTGATGATACCACAGTAGCAAACAGCTCCAAGTCTCAGTGACTCAGAGCAGCAGACATTCATTTATTGTTTCTGCTTCATTCCAGCCTGGGTCATCTGGGAACCCCAAAACTATAGAGCATGATATATAGGCTTTCAAACAACTGTCCAGAGTGATAATCACTACTTCCTCTAACCCTTCTTTGGCCATTTCCAATCCTGTGACCGTGACTGTAAATAGGATGAAGAAGTACAGTCCTATGTGGATTCAGAAAGGGAATCCAAAATACTTGGTGAATAGCATGAATGAAATGTATAGTTGTTCTATCCCAGGAGGTGGCAAACTTTCTGCAGAGGACCAGATAATAGATGTGTTCGGCTTTGTGAGCTGTGTGATCTCTGCCACACTGCTTATATCAACACAAAAACAACCATAGACAACCTGCAAACAGAGGGGCACGTCTGTGTTCCAATAAAACTTTATTTATAAAAATAAGCAACAAGCTGGATTCGGTGCACAGGCTATAATTTGTCAACCCTTGTGTACTCTGTTTCATTTCTGTAAAAATGCTGGCACAACTCACTAAACCAAGTTCACTAACCCACTACTGAAGATGACTGCACAGTTTGAAGAACCTCAAATGACTTTAGCTGATAAAGATAGGGACCTCCTGTTTCTTGCTGTCAGCTTTATCCTGGGTACCCAGCATGGATTTCATGCTGAGTTGAAAGAAGCCATTGAAAGCCCTCTACATCTTTTTCTGCTAATAGCTAACACATCAAGTATGCACACATTATTGCTTAATTCTTAAAACTTGGATCCCATTTTCAAGTTGTCAATTCTGAACTTAAAGACTCAAGCACATGTTCACGTCTTCATGAGCTCCTTGTTTTCCATCCAAGTTTCAGATTATTGCTCAATAAATGTGGTGTCAAAATCTATACTTCCGGAAGCCCAGCTCTTTCCGTATCTGTTTTACCCATAAATTCTTACTGTTTATTATGTCAGGTGGCTTTTGTGTATTATCCCATTTACTTTCTCCAAAATTGCAGGAGGTGGGGACCAGTGTAATTCCCATTGCACAGATGAGGAAATGCAGCCCACAATAAGGAGACCAGCATTACGCAGCCCACCACTGGGAGGGGAGGAGTTGGAGCAGGTGTGTCTGACTGGAGTGTGGGCATCTAACCATTCAGGTGCTCAACCTCTGGGCCACACCACGAGGGCCCACTCAAACACAAGGCCTTTAAGTCACACTTGAACATACTGTTAGGAGTCTGCTTGCAGATGTGCTGATTTATAGTTTCCTTTTATCAAAAATCCTGAAGTTAATAGATCAAGGAATGGAGACGGCTTACTGCTTTAGAAAGAGTCCTGTTAAATATGAAACCAAGTTGAGCCAAACCCCATACTCAGAATCCAGATATTCACTTACAGGTGACAGAAAATACAACTCAAACGGGTTTGTCAAGCAAAGAGAATGTATGGAGTCAAGGAATTAAGAATCCAGAGTTAGGGCCACGTTGAGAAATAGCTGGATCGGGTACAGTTAGGATTCCAGGTGCTTTCTGACCCTTGACTTCATTTTGTCTCCTCCCTCTTTGATGTTACCCTCAGATTGCACGTAGAACTGCTTGGTGGGATGGCTTCAGCCCCACAACCTCTCAGGGACACGGTAGATGCTTGGCTAATACTTATCTAATTAATGGACTGCTAAAGATTGTCTTCATACTTCTGTTTAGGAATTAAGTTCATTCCCACATTAAGATTTTAGTATGTTTGTTTGTGTAGGATACAGAGATTGAGTGGGGGGGAAATTGCTATTGCCACAACGCTGGCTGGGTCCCTGGATCACCGTGGATGAGGACTTGACCTCCTGTGTTATGCAGTAGACACCATCATGATGTATGTGTGACATGCAAGGAAAATGTGGCACAAACTCTGAGCAATTTGTGTGAAGTGATTGGTGGAGTCAGGGGTACACTAGAGAGTTGGTTCTAGAGCTGTGATTTCTCCACTGTATGTACAAAGTGCTTAACACACTGCCTGACACAAAATAGGTATGCAGTATTTGAAAGAACTGTAGATGCAGGTTTATTTGAAGGTAGCTCAGGGAAATGGTTAAGAGTTCCCCCAGGAAGATACACTAGGTCTCATAAGGCATATAGTTGAGTGACATAAAAAGAAACTGTTTGCCCAAAATCAGAAAAAAAAAAAGTTCATGTTTTCCATCTGTGTTAAATCAGCTGTGGGATTGTGTCTCTTCTCAGAGGCTCAGTTTTCACCACCGTGGATAATCCAATGAGTCTCCCAGGACCTCCAGCCCTGGAATGCTAAGATTCTCAGATGTAATGCCTGTGAGCATGGAGATCTTAGGGCTGGACTCTGAGTTTCCAAAATTTGCACACTGGCTTGGAGCCTGTGAGGGATATCATAAGTCCTGCTACAGCACCAGTTCCCAGTTTCATCTTCCCAGCTTTCCTCCTTAAAGGACTGGAACGCTAACAGCCATGTTTTCTAGACTCCCTTGCAGCTAGGTTTCTTGAAGGGATGTACTTCAGGCAAATGGGTGTCCTTTGTGAGATTTAAAGGCAGAGGTTGTGGCTGAACAGCCTCGGCTGCTTCACTGTCTTCCACTTATCACTGTCTAAAGAAGTGTAGTCTGCTGCATGGCTTTTGTAGAGGCCAGGGGGCCAACTGGAAATTTTATGTGTATTGGGAAGTATGGCATCTCAGTCTAGGTTCCCCAGAAGCTGATCACAAGCTAGGAATTCAAGCCCATTTAAGAAGTGACTCCAGGGGACCAGGGATATAGCTCAGTGGCACAAACACCTGCCAGGCAAGTGCAACATCTTGAGTTCAATGCCTGGTACCAAAAAAATAAAAATAAAAACAATTTTTAAAAAGTGACTCCTGGAAGCAGTGCATCAGTAATGAAGAAGCAAGATGGGGAAGAGAAGGCATGCACGGGAAGTGTGTGATCTAGCAGCATTTAGGATTAAACCCAGTGGGGAAGAGCTCATAACACATGTGAGGGAGGTATCCATCTGTAGAAGTGAGACAGCTGGGTATTTGGACAGCGCATATGTAAAGTGAGTCCACAAGCAAAGAATTGCTCTTGCTGGCACCTGATGATTGGACTGGAAATGATGCTTGCTAAAGGGATTTGAGCAGGGCTGTGACAGTATCTCCTGCCTGTGAGGGTTCTGACAACTGCACTAAGATAGTGGAGCTGGCTGAGCTCTGGCTGCCCCCAGTTCTACTCCACATCCACCTGGAGAACCGTGCTCATCCAGGATTAGAGAAACGTTCTCGATGCAGCTTCTGCATCACGGCTCACAGGGAGCCACAAGCCTGCGGAGACAGAAGACTCAGAGCCTGGTCCCAGCTCATCCACTATTCGTGGAATCTTGTCCATGGACTTTTTCCTCTCTGAACTTCATATGGCCCAGGAGGAAGCAGTGGGTGAGAGAGTGGCTCCAGAATGAGCTGAGCCTGGGAGAGCCTCCTGGAGCCTGTTCTTCGCTTGTGGAGCAGTGAATGGACGTGTCCAGAGCAAATCTCAGAAGCACTGCAGCCTCGCTGAAGAGCTGTCATTCCACCACCCTGATGCTGTCACCTCCCTCCCTCTACTGTACAGGGGCTTTGCCACTGGTGCTGACTGTCCAAGACTCTGTCTTTGTGTGTGTCAGGTTCTATTGGAACAATTAGCCAGAGGCAAGCATAACAGGCCCAGGACAGGAATGCACCATGGAGAAGGCTGGGGAAGGAGTATGGATGACAGGTTCCCATTTAGATGGGGGCCAGGATGGTCTTCCAGCGCGGACCTGAGCGGGGGAGAGAGCCCTGGTGTGTCTGTCTGGGAGCACCTTGGGGACCACCAGCATTCTGGGGGCAGGGACAAGTGGCAGCAGCATGCTCAGCTGGAGCTGGGGCTGGAGAGGCAGTGGAGAAGCAAATGCCAGCGGCAAGAGCTGAGGTCCAGAAGCCAGAGTCAGATGGTGCAGAGCCTGTGGCCATGCATGTCCTGTGGAATTTGACTCTGAGCATGGCGGAAGTTGAACATTTCAGCCCCCGCTTAGAAGTCAGTGGAATGAGTTTAGAGTCTGCCCATTCCTCTTCCACACATTCATTTTTTCTACAGAAATCTGTTGAGCAACTCTGTGTTCACAGTAGGTGGTTTTCCGGCTCCCCTGATGAACAAGTCAGGGGAGGGCAGGACCCACAACATCCAGGGAGGCTGGCATTTCCCTGCAGCTCCTGGAGCCCAGAGACTGTGCACAGGCCCCTCCAAGATCACCCCACTCACAGCGCCCACTGAGAGCTCTTCCTAAGGGTCAGGGTCCAAGAGTTGGGCTGATTCTGAGGGGAGGTGGTGGTCATAGTTTCTAAGCAAGAACCTACTGCAGTCTGTCCCTCTAGCACAGAATCAGGGTGTCCTAAGGATTCTTTCATGAAGACTTTTGTGTTTCCATGTCTGGAGATTGAGACCTTTACACTGAGCTACGTCCCCAGCACCTTTTTTCCTCCAGCATTTTTTAAATCACTAAGTTTGTCAGGCTGAACTCACACCTGCAGTCTTTCTGCTTCAGCCTCCCAAGGAATAATTATTTTAAGATGCAATGCACGAACTGGATTAGGGTCAGTATTGCATGAGCCGGTTTGTTAGGAAAGTGAGTTCTGTCCCTTCTTCCTCTCGCCCTCTCCTACCCCATCTCCACCCTGGTGACAGTAACAAGGCCTCAGTCAGATGCCAGAGCTGCGTCCTTGGCTCCCAGAGCCTCCAGAACTGTGAGCCACACATGGCTGCACTGCACATGTTTCCTGGTTGGCTGATGTGTTGTAGAAGCACCTCCAGCCTCCACCTGCCAGGTGCAGTTAGCAAGCTTCCCCCAGTAATGACAACTAGAAATCTCTGGACATCACTCAGAGCCGCCTGAGGGGTGAGGTCACCCTCTTGGTGGAGCACTCACACAGATGCTGAGATTGTGGGTGACACTTTTCCTTCTTTGTTCCTGTCTGCAGTTTCCAGATTTCCTTTGTTAAGCATGGAGTATATACTAAGTCAGGGGTGACACAACACTTGTTGGGAATGCTCACATGAGTTCCCTGCTCCAAACCTTCCCGTGAGTTCATAGTATACTGAGCCTCACCCCAGTTCCAATGCTCTGTGTAATCTGGCCCTTAGATGCGCCTTCTGTCCCTCCTACCCTCAGTCACTTCATCCCAACTGTGCCATTGTTTTCTTTGACCATGTCTAGCTCATTTCCAGCACAGGGCCTTTGCACGTGCTGCTCTGCCCCGTTGCTCTTCCATGTGGGTCCTCTTGGAGTGCCTGCTCCAAATCACTTCCTCCAAAGCCCTCCTCCCCTGTTCACCTGGTCTTCAAGATTCATCAGCTCCTGCTCCTCATCCAGCTCCCACACTAGACTGTCCAGGCCAGGAGAGCTGAGCTTTATTTTAGTTGCATCCCTAGTCTAAAGCCATGCTGGGCACGCAGTATAAGTTTAGTACATATTCGTGGAAGGAAGGTCGGAGGAAGGAAGGGAAACAACTAAGAAAAATAAAATCAGTAATTCGGGAACTTACAGTACAGGAACATTCCCGCCCCACCCAGCTGTATTCCTCTCTAAATTCCAGTTCATTTTGCGCTGTGGTTTATGGACAAAAGCTTTCCACTGCAAACCAGCGGCTGGCAGCCCGCTCCCCCAGAGAGAGCACAATAGAATTTCTGTGCTGCGGTTCTGCAGAAGGGCCATGCTGCTGGGCAGACCGTGTTGAAACAACAGTCCTGGCCCTGCAGACAAACAACATCCACAGCACAAGTGAGGCTTCCGCTTCCGGGGTGGTAAGGGACTGAAGAAGTCCTTGTGTGTTCCCCAAAACCCACGGCCACCTCCCCTCGGGTCTCATCCTCACTGGTGACCAGGGCTGTGAGCTCAGAGGATCTGGGGCAGGGCTCCGATGACGCACAGCTCTTACTGGGAGCCTCGGGAGGAGCCGGGGGAGGCCGGGTGGGGGCGCAGACTTCAAGCTTTTGGCAGAGGACTTACCCAGCTTTGTGTGCCTTGATTGTTGGGCGGGGAGGGACATTATAAGGGCCAGGCCAGCCTGCGGGGATTTTCTCAGCCCAGGCTGGTACTCGCTGCATGAGCAGGGGGAGGTGGCAGGTCCTTTTCTGCTTTTCCTTCTTTTCTGTATTTTCTGTTTTCAAGACTTGTTCACACAGTCGTCATTTAACGAGCACCTACTATGCGCCAGACAGGCCTCACGCCCCGCATCTAAAGCCTGAAGAGGTACCAAAACCCTCAACAAGTACCACATTCTTGGATTCAACTTTCTTGTGCCTTTTCCCCTTTATTTTATCTTTAATTGTAAAAGTAGTTAGCACAACTCATCCTAAAATGTGAAAATCGCTGAAGTATGTAAAGTTAAAAAATGGAGCTCTTCCTGCAGAGCTGCTGCTAGCTGTCGGGTGCACAAGCTTCCGATGTGTTTCAATAACACACTCCTCCAGCTTTCTTCTTACAACACTGGGGTTAGTGGTGCGTGCTGTTGTCCCAGTTACATGAGAGGCTGAAGTAGGAGGATCTTAAGTTCAAAGCCAGCCTGGACAACTTAGTGAAACCCTGTCTCAAAGTAAAATAAAAAGAGCTAGGAATGTGGTTCAGTGGTAGAGTGCTTGGCTTGCATGCAAAAGGCCTTGAGTTCTATCCTCACTGTAAAAAAGGGAAGGAAGGAGAAATGAAGGGAGAAGGAAGGGAAGGAAGGGAGAGATGAAATTTTATACCCTTCCATGGACTATTTTTCATTTTTGTTTTGCAGACACCCCTTTCTATGTAAGTACACCTAGATCTGGTTTGCTCTATTACTAGTACTACCTAATATTGTGGGTGTAGCATGGTCTTTTGAGGAGATTATCTGTGGTTAAGCCAGGAGGAGAAGCAGGAAAAGTGTTACAGCCTGAGAAAATGCATGTGCAAAGGCCCAGTGGTTGGAGGGAATGTGATACAAAGTTCAGTGTGACCCAAACTTGGGCTGCTAAGAGGTTTGGGGAGAGAAAAAGCCACAAGTCCTTGGTCTCAGAGCCTGTTAGCAAGGTTCAGCCTGTTAGCAAGGTTCAGTCTACGCACTGTGGGCCATGAGATCAAATTGGTGGGCTGTAACTGCATTGGGGTGGCAGGGAGGATGGAATAGAAAATACCAGCGCGTGTTACACACAAGGTCCGTGTGGTTTTTTAAAAAACTTTTATTTCAAGTTTGATAAAGGCGTCCACTGTGCTGCATCGTAAAATGGGTTTCTTAGGGTGAGTCTTGGTCAAAGAATTTGAAAGCCACTGTTTTTAGTTCCTGTGAAAGTTTGGAATTTAGCCCAAGGGCGGTGGGGAGCCATTAAAGAGGTTTTAGTGGGGGCACGACAAGGTCAGATTTATGTTTAAAAGTCTCTCTGCAGGTCTGGGGGACGGGACAGGGAACTGTTGGAGGCCGTCGTGGGGGTGGGGCACAGAGAGACCCAGCGGGCAGCTGGCAGAGGGCCGCGGGTAGCTGTCCCAGGGATGTGTGCTCCTGCAGGGCGCAGAGGATCTGAAAGGCTGAAAGCTTAAATCTCCTGTCCTGCCTCCCTCCCCTCCCTGACCCCTCACTCTGCCGTCCCTGGGACTTCGGCATCCCATGCGCGGTGACCAAGGGCTCTGGCTTGAACACTTCCTCTTTGCCAGAGTCCACAAAACACTTTCAAGCACCAACTCATTTAACACCCTTACAACGATCCTGCTGGGAGACTCTATTGTCCCCATATCACAAATGAGGAAACTGAGGCCCAGAAAGATACGTTATTTGCCCAGAGTCACAGCTGTCACCAAGTCGCATGGCTGGCACTGCTGTGTGCTGCTGTGTCTGTGGCACTTCAGGGGAGCCGTGGTGCCTGAGTTGGAATTCAGGGACTAAGAAGTGAGGGTCGGGGTGAGGGTTTGATGAGTGATACCTTGAGTTAGTGATTTGCCTAGCGCGAGGGCTGACTGGCGCTGGGCAGGAGGGGGACGGAGTCATCTGTGCACTGCGCTTCCCACCCTGCTGCACAGAGTGAGCAGCAGAGCCGGGTTGAGACCCACAGAGCTGTAAGGAGAAGGCAGAGCCTCTGACCCTTCTCCCCGGGCTGCTGAGTGGGGCGTCAGTTCTGCCTCTGACGTCAGGGACTCTGCATCTGCATCGGTACTTAGGGCTGAGCCTGCCTGCAGCATCAGACAGGAACCTGAGCTCCCAGACTGGGTGCAAACCCTGGAGAGTAGGCTCCCGAGGAGTTTCAGAGGGGCCAAGACACAAGACTGGGTTTCCCTCTGGCCCTTCAAATCCTTAATCACTTCTTCCCACCTTCTATAGTGGACCCACTGTAGACCCCATATGTGGGGAGCCATCGGGGTCACTGGGTCCAGCAGAACGCAGCCCGCCTTTAGCCTCCCGGGTGCTAGAAAGCCACAACCCCCAGGTGTGGGTCCCACTTCAAGGCCTGGGTCCCCCTGCCTTGTGGCTCCTGACTCTGACCTCCTGTGCCTTCTCCCATTGTGAAAAGCTGTTTTTCTTGGCAGGGGATGGAGACAGGTGACCCCATCTGGCTGGTTTGGGCCCAGGCTTGTTTGGCCTCCCAGATGCACTGAGAGTTGGCCCCTGACTTAACCAGGCTTGGCACAGCCTTGCCTACTTTGGCTCCCGCCCGCCAGGCCGGGCCCTGCAAGTACGGTGCCCCTTTCTAGAACGTGTTTGTCCAGTCAAGGTTGACAAGCTTCCCAAGCCACCATCTGTTGACTTTTGCAGGAAGTTCTGGCTACCTGGCTGCTGCACACATTTCTCTCAAAACTTGTCTTCTTCTTCTTCTTGGGGTGTGGAGTTAGCTAAGAGGGCGAGGAAACTGACTGTGTTTGCAGACTCCAGTGTCTGCAAGCTGGCACCCATGCGGGCTGGGGTTACGCAAGTGAAAGAATTGTAATTCCAGGACTCTTTGGAGCGCTCGGTCATACAGTGTGTGTTCTTGACACCGGGACAGGAACAGGGCAACCTCTTACAGTCTTTTAAATTGTATTTGTTGGTTTCGTTCATTCATTCGCTCAACAAGTGTTTATTCAGTGCATACTCTGTGCCAGGCACTGTTCCGGGCACTAGGAACAAAGCAGGAGCAATCTGTTATAATCTCTGTCCTGGTGGAGCTATTTGCAGAGCACCTATAGCCGTATGTGATGAAGATGTAACATGTATACAAGTCAGAGACGCGTGTAATTTAGATGTTCCAGTAGCCACATTCAGATATGTAAAAAAAAAAAAAATTTTAACACAGTATATCAAAATATCACCATTTTAATATATAAGGCAATATTTTAGGATCACTAATGTGTTAATTTTCCCTTTTTTATACAAAGCCTTTGAGATCTGGGGTACATTCTGGACTAGCCATGTTTCAAGCCAAGTGTGGCTCATGGCTCCTGTTTAGGGTCTACAGGGAACAGTAAACCTTACTCAACTAAATACTCAGCTGTTAACTACCACGGTGGTAAGTGGTAATAAGTGGTAGAGTACAGGGAAATCGAATCCAGGGGAGGGTGGTTCTTAGGGTTTGTGTCGAGATGAAGCCCCAGAGCCTCATGCGGTCACAGGGCCTCTTCAGAGGTGGCTGAATCTAAGTGCAGGATGCTGGGATTAAGAATGTGTGATGACTAAATCTGCCCGAGGGCTGGTTTGACACCACCCTAATCCCACTACTGCGGATAAAATAAAAGGGGTAACCAGATGCTGTTGAGGTCTCTTGCTGCTTGTGCTACCTTGTGGGTGCCGTGGACTGTCTCCTCTGTGACAGCCTGCTGCCAAGCCATCTTGCCTTGGAATCACCCGATCATGGGCTGAAACCTCTATGAACTGTGAACCAAATGAGCTTTTCCTTCTTTAATGTTAGGTATTGGGTATTTTGCCTCAGCAACTAGAAAAGTGAGACAGTGCTGTTTACAGTGGTGGCATCAGGGAATGTGGGAGCAATGATGGCGTGACATTTATGCAGAAAACCCGAAAGTGGGAGAGAAAATGCTTATCAAAATATATACATAAGGAATAGTTATGTTTGGACCTCAAGGTGGCAGGGATTTTTGTTTGTTTGTTTGTTTTGTTTTGTTTATGGAATGGGGAATCGAACCTAGGGCCTCACACTTGCCAGGTAGGTAACTGAGTTACATCCCAGCCATTGCAGGGAGTTTTTAAAGGGCAGCAGGTAGAGTGCCAATGTCCGCAGAGGCAGAGTAGTGAAGGATAGGAGAGAGCCTGGTTACCTTAGGCTTGTGCCACAGTGCTGGTATAGCCATGCTTCACTAACAATGACATCCGGCACTTGAAGGCCAGCTATCATGGCATAGTGACCTTGAACATCTCAGCGTTTGGCCCAGCCAGGTATGTTGAGTGCCTCTGGGGGCTCAGCAAACAGCCATCTTCTTTCCTTCTAGGCCCACCGACCTGGATCTTGCTTGTTACCTGGATAACCAAAAGGGAAAGGATAAGTGAAGTATGCCCTCTGCAGTGATTGGCTAAGCGTGGCCATGTGACTCAGGTCTGGCCAATGAGACATGGGCACAGATGTCTGGTGGAGGATTCTGGGAGAAACGCTCTTCTGGGGTACAATAAGAGGAGTGCGAAGGGAGCCCCTTCACATTTCCTTTTTTCCTGCCTTTTGCAGGTCCTGTTGAGTTGTGTTTTTCAGAGGTTTGGAGGCAGAGAGTTTGGAGCCTTAGCATCTTCCTGGGCTGCTGTCACTAGACACCTTACACATTGTGACAGTGCGGGTCTGTGTGTTTTGCTATCCTGTGTGTTGTGTGCACTGAGCTCACAGCAGCAAACTCTGACCCAGCGTTTCAGTCTGTTCTTCAAAGCCCTTCTCTCACCTCCCTCACACAGCACCTGTCTGAGGCGGTACCAGTGTTATCCCCGTTGTGCAGGCCAGCTAGAATTCCCCCACAAGCTTTGTGGCTGTCTCTAACCACTGCTGTCCACCACCTCTCTTTTTTAATGCACGGCATTGAACAGTTTATTTTCCCTCCCCATAGAGCCTTCATCCGAAACAAGGTTCCCAAGTCTCAGCAAAGACTCACTGATTCTCTGCTGTGGGGCCGTCCTGTGTATTGCAGTATGTTTAGCTCTCTACCAGCTATATCCACCGCCCCCTACTTGCCAAGTTGTGACCACCAAGAGTTTCTCCAGACGTCACCTGATGTCTCCTGGACAAAAACTTCCCCCAGTAAAAACCTCTGCTCTAAACCTCTTCTGGCCAGCCACCTGCAAGGCTCTATTTCCTCGTGAAGGTTATTTAATCTTTCTGGTCATCAGTTTCCCCTTCTGCAGAATGAGTATTATTTTCAGAATTAAATACTCTATCAGTGTAAAGCATCTAACAGTGCTTTGAGCATAATGATGACTTCCCCCTTGTGAAGAGCTGGCTCTTAAGGCCTCTTCCTTGTCTGTCTTCAGCTAGCAGGAACTACCAGCTGGATTTTACCAGCAAATGAGAATCACGCTCTGCAGTGCAATCGATCAGGACATTTGCTCTTGGGCTTCAGGGACTCATCTGTGTTCCTCCTCCACTGGATCAGAGGAATTAGATCAGTGCTGGCACATAGTAGGTGCTTGTAGTGTTTTTGACAGAATAAGTGACTTAAATCCTTTCATTATCTGTATAATTTTCCTCAGGATGTCTCGTTCCTCCCATTTTTTCCTGTCTTCCTCTGTTTTTGTTTTTACTGTTTGGTTTTATGTCATTTCTAGTACTGTTTTCTGTTTTTTAACTTTTCTTGTAGTGTGGCTGTATTTTTACTACCCCAAAAGCCCAGACCCTGAGAATTCCTCAAATATCCATATTTGAAGCTAAAGTTGAGCTAAGCTAACTTGGGAGCCTCAGGTCTATTTTCATAATTCCCTTGGCCTGTTTCCGCCCCCACAATGCACTCTTTTGGGGTTTAATTTTTCCCAGGAGGCTCTGCCTGGATGTTAAACATGGCCAGGGGGATGCACTTACGGCTGTTGAGTTTAGGCTTCGTTTAGAATTTGGAAGCCCCTCCCCGCTGTGTGTTCCAACTCCTTTATTATAAAATTTATTACGAAACACGGTGTGGGAGGGATACAAAGGTCATGCATGTTCCCTGAAATATAACCCTATAGTTTAAAATGTACTGGACCGTCAAAATGACAGTGTTGTTTCTGTCCTAAGGCCACTTTCAAGACACGCATCCCATCTAGCCCTCTAATCTGAAACATGATTTTAAAAAAGAAATCAACTCAAGAGGTCTTTGGTTGATGTGCTAACTCTGTGGGCACCCAACTGTAATTCTTTGTGAAGAGTCAATTCTGACTTTCTCAGTGAACACCATCCAGGCCTAGGGAAGGTATTTGCTGAAATGAAATGTGGATCAAAACTTTTTATTTTTCTCTAGTCACCATTGTGAAAATTCTTCTCTTTCCCTTTGTCTCCCGTCCTCTGCAGTAGAAATTGGGGTTTTCTCCTTGCTTAAGTATGTATATAAATAGAGGAGAGGTTCTCCTCCAGTGTTGATTTTGACCCAGTGGGACATGTAGCAATATCTGGAGATATTTTCATTTATTACAACTAGGGGAGAGAGGAGCACTGCCATCTGGAGAGCAGCAGGGCAAGGATGTTGCTAAACAGCATGCAATGCACAGATAGCCCTGCTCAGCCAAGACTCATCCAGCCCCACTTACCGGTACGCCAGCGCTGAGAAATCCTGAAACAGAAGATCGCTGCTTCTTTCATTAAAATAGCTGTTGTTTCCGTCCTGTGAAACAGAGTCAAATCTATGTCTGCCTATCTATTTTCCTGTCATCTCTTTATATACAATAATTTGGATGTCCATCCGTTGGGGAAAGGCTTAATAAACTTTGGCACCATCAGTTCAATAAAGTATCATATAGCTGCTAAAAAAGGAGGTAAATCTATATGTATTGGTGTTGCTGATTGTCCACAGTAAAATATTTTTAAGTGAGAAAAACTCACATACAACAGAATTTTTAAAATGAATGCCTATTTTTGTTGACATCGAGGAATTTTATAAGTATGGTAATGGCATTAGGCCGTGTTTTCAAAAGAAGTTTTTTGGGTTTTTTTGTTTGTTTCTGGGGTTTTTTTTCCACTTTTTTGTTTTGTTTTTGTTTTTGTTTTGCTTTAGAGAGTCATACTGAAGCATTTACACAGGAAACAATTATGGGATTTGCTTCAAAATACTAGAAGGCAGGGAAGTAGATGGGGTGGAAATGGGGCAGGAGGGGCCTTGAGCTGATGCTTGTCAAGGGTGAATATGGGAATAGGAAAGGTCCTTAAATGAGTCTCAGTACTTTTGTGTTGTTTGGAGTTCACTCCAGTATAAATTTTACACACACACACACACACACACACACACACACACATACACACACACCCACGTGCACACTAAAGAAAATCAGAAATCTGTAGGAGATAGACAGATTTGACTCTTTGTAACAGATAAATTAAATAATAGTACACAAATAGCCATCCACTTCATTCCTCTGTCATCTGAGTCTGAGCCCATACAGTAGCCTTGCTCTGTAGCCTGACCCTGTCTTGTGTCATCATCCTTAAGGTGCTGCCCTTCTCCTCATTGGCCAACACAGCTGTCTATCACCTTACATTCTAACAGGAATGGAGAAAAGAGGAAGGTCCACCTCAACCCTTTAAAGGCATGACCTGCAGGATGTGGGCGTCATTTCTAGGTCCGACCTATTGACTATAATTGAGTCATATAGCCACAAAGTAACGGCAAAGGAAGCTGGGAAATGTAGTCCCTATCTTAGATGACTGTGTACTAGGAATTAGAAGTTCTTTTTTTATAACAAGGGGAAAAGAGAAATATACTGGGGGGGGGGATCACCTAACAGTCTCTACTGCAGTGTATCTTAAACTGTGAATGATGATTACTATAAGCCAAGGAAATACAACTTTTTTTTTTATTACCAGGGATCAAAGTCATGACCTCATGCTTGCCAGGCAGGCACTTATGCCGCTGAGCTAAATCCCCAGCACCCAAAATAAAGTTTTTACATTTATATAGTATATATTTTTTTCTATTCAACTCTTTTTTTTACCATGTGCATAGATGTATTTTCCTTTTGTTAAGAAATATAAAAATGGACTATGGCCATACCACCCTGAACACGCCCGATCTCGTCTGATCTCAGAAGCTAAGCAGGGTCGGGCCTGGTTAGTACTTGGATGGGAGACTGCCTGGGAATACCGGGTGCTGTAGGCTTTTTAAAAAAAGGAGAAGAAAAAATATAAAAATGCTGGCAAGCGTGAATTTGAGTTTGATTCCTAGTACCAAAAAAAAAAAAAAAAAAGAAAGAAAGAAAGAAAGAAAAAGAAAAAGAAGTACAAAAATGTTACTGAGAAATAACGCATGCACAATCCTTGTTTAAAGTTCTGCACTGGCTACTTTCTGCTGGTCGCAATTACGATAATAGATGCTGGGGGCACAGAACCCCACACTCAGAAAGTGGATAAATAAATGCACCGTACCTTCCAAGAAAGCAGCCAAAATTGTAAAACTAAATAAAACAAGGTCCAAAGGTGGACAGTGGCAGGCAAATGGTGGGAAGAGGGGGAAATGGGTTCGATCAGGAATGGTGTGGAGGAGGTGACACTTGAGAAAACACTTAAAGGAGGGCAGGAAGGAACCAAGTGCACGAAGACTGGCAGCAACAGAAGGTGCAAAAACTATGCGATGCCACCGGGCACCGTCCCTGCAGGAAGGGAGTAAGAACAGGGCATCTGGGGGAGGGTGTGGAGGGCTGGGCAGGCCCCTGAGTGGGGGATGACGTTAGGTCATTGAGTGTTACAGCAAGTCACCGTGGCCCGAAGATGCTTTCCTAGGTATTAGAAATTACGTTCAAATGCGGAGGGGCATCCCATGGGCACAGCGCCATGCAACGGGTGGAGACTTGAGCCTTGTACAGCTCCCACTGTCCTTAGCTATAAGATTTGAAGACACGTGTTTCATGGTTGACCTCTTAATGTCTCCACTTCTAAGAGTGGAGAAGGGAGAATTCTCAGCAGTCTGTTCTGCCCGAGAGTCACGGATAACAAGGGATTTTATCCTCACGACAGCCCTGAAAATGGGTACAATGATACCCACATACCCATTTGACACATAAGAAAAGTGAGGCAGAAAAGTTAAACGAGATTCCACACCACTGGTAAGTGGCAGAGCTGGGAACAGAACCCAGCCCCCCAGGCACCTCAGGAGCCTGCATGGTCACACATTGTTCAGGCTCCTGCTAGCTCCAGCCGCTGCACAGGCTGGTAAAGACGGTGCAGGCAGTGCAGACGGATTTGTGACCAGATTGGCAAGAACTGAAAATGTGAAACAAATACATTATCTCAATATCCTTGACCCTCTGTCTTTCAAAACGTTTCTTAAAGTTTCTAGTTCCCTGATGAAATAAATGATTCAGAGCACAAGCATTGAGGGGAGTTCTATCAAAAGCATATGAAGAGCTCATAAATGGAGGACCTGAGATGTGGCCTCCTGAGTGCACAGGTCCCTGCTGGCCTCGCTAGACAGGGTCCCCGCACTCTGTGTCCCTCCTGATGTGCCGTGAGGAAGGATACAGCACCACTTCTGAAGCACAACACCCCCCCCCCCCCGCCCCATCTGAACCTGCTCACACAGTGATGCTGGTTCAGGGAAATGCAAGAGGAAGTGAAATAACACAAGATATTCCACCAGACAACTACAGTTGTTTCTCCTGCAGGTTAGGAGTCTATCATCAGGGAGGGGAAGCTGTTCTCAACTAGATAAACCTCAGCAACACCATGAGGAGCACACCCAGTGTGCACACGTTGTGTAGATCATGCATCTTACAAACCCACTTGCTTGGAAAAGATGGAAAACAAACTGGTTGAGGATGGTTCAAGAAACTACTGTGAATTTTGTGAGGTGGGACGATGGAAAATGTCCATATTCTTAGTGATGTAAAGAGAAAAGATGTCAGGTTTGGATTTTTTAAAACACCTTGGCAAAGAAAAATTAAGCCAGAAAGGTTTACAAGAGATATATGTGGTAAAATCTTGAAAACTGTTCAGTCTAAGTGGTGAGCATTCAGTGATTTATTTCACTACTCTGCTTTCGCATATGCTTGAAATTTTTCATGGAAAAAAAAACTCCTAGCCCTCACCATGAAGCCATCTCACCAACAAGACTGAAAAGAAATCTCATCGCTGTGTGAAATTGCATAAAATTGATCCAACCTCAAAACAAGAATAACAACGTTTAAAAACTCATGAATCACTGCATGGCCCATTCAGTTTCAGGCTAATGATGTAATTAGAGATCGGTCGTAGAAAAGATGAATTTTAAGACATCTGCTGCTGTCTGTAGCAGATGGTAGGGGAGAGTCGGGCAGCCTGTGGCTTAAAAATCCATCTCTGCCACTTACACCTGATCTAAGGCAAGTGCCTTCAACTTGCTGTCCTTGCTCATCTATAAAACGAATCCGAATTCTTCCAGCCTCGAGGGGTCTCCCAGGGTAATGAGGGGCCTCCCAGGGTAATGAGGGGCTCAAATTTTTTAAAGAGAGCCATCTGCGTCTTGCTCACAGGCTGCATCTAGTAAACTGTCTTCAGTTAATTTCAGTTTCATAATGGCCAGCGCTTCATGGGACATGAGTGAAGATCTGGGCAGGATGAAGTTATTCCAGTCCCTCCTTTCTAACACTCAGTTTCCCCAGTGTTTCTCTCCCACCCAATCCCCTTCCTCCAAATGAGAGGGCTCCACCTATGCATCAGAGTAAGTCTCACCATAGTTTAAGTGGCTCCCAATGGGTCCAGGTCATCGTGATGGGCTGTGGCTGGGCCAAACCAAAGGAAGAGGGGCGGTGAGGGTGGCAGTGCTGGTGTGGCAGCTCCTGAGAGCTGTGACCATGAGCGCAAGCAGAATGAATGCTTTTACACCCCAACAAGTCCATCTCCCCATCTCACTTGCCTACCATTGGTGGAGTCCCAGGGCCCCTCCCATGGCCTCCAAGCACCCCGTGTCCCCAGCCGTCCTTGGCAAGGGCAGCCTTGCCTTACAGTAAGATGCTTTGGTATTTTGGTTGGTGCCTTGTTTTGTTGGTTGTGGTTGGGGTGTGGGTCTGGGTGGTTTTTCTCTTTTCCATGGCTCTGCATGAGAAATATTCTATAAAGTTCTGTATTTTGCTCCAGGGCAGTGCTGAACCCAATCAGCGATCAGGCAGAATGTGTGTGGTCTTCAGACTGCTCAGTCTGTCACCGCACATTGGGCGCTTTCTTAAAGGTTGCCTCCCTGTGGGTCGAGAGGATATTGGCACATAGGCCTCTGACCTTGTATCTTGTGTTGCTCTTTTTGTTTTTTAATGACAATCGTAAGATGTCATGCACTCTATGATACCCTTTATATAACATTTCCAATGTGACATTTTGGAGACAGGACAGAGGAGGGGCTGGCAGAGTTTAGGGTTGCTGGCGAGCACCAGGCTGGGTGGGATAAAATGACACAGAGCTGTGTGTGTACTAGACTGATGTTGGCTTCCCTGTTGGGATGCCGCACCGTGTGTATGTAAGATGAAATCTCAGGGGGAAATTTGGAAGGGGTACTCAAGACTTCTGTATTATTTTTTGAAAATTTTTGTGAATCCACAATTACTTCAAAATAAAATTGTTTTTGGTTTTGTTTTAAATCTCATGGACAGCAAAACTGCATTAGGCAGCTATCAAGCCCTGCTTCCATGCTATTGAGAGGGAGGGAGGCACAGGCCAGGGCTCTCCAAATGGCCTTTGCACTTGGTGCCAAGCTCATCCAGTTCATTGGGTGTAAGTCAGATTCAGGACCTCAGGGGGTTTTCCTTTCTGACATGAGGCCCTCTGGAACTTAATCTCCATGGCTAAAAGATGTTTCTGAGGAATAGACTGCCGTGCAAACACAGTCAAATAGTTACCTAGGCCTGGAGCTGGAATCAGAGGCAGAGCACTTGCCTAGCAGGCTTGAGGCCCTGGGCCTGATCCCCAGCCCGGCAAAAGAAAAACACACGCACACACATTAGCATAAACTAAAAGCCACTGTGCCTGAGAGTTTTGGATCAAAGCTTTCCAATCAGGGAGTAGAGACAGCACAGAGTGAAAAAAACGAGCCATTGCCATGGGGAATGTTCATTGGATCAGTCATACTCGAGCAATATACAAATGACTTTTGCAGTTTTAAACCTGGGCCCCAGCAGTTTTACTTGAGGGGACCATTCCTAGAGAACAAACGCATATGCACCCTAGAAACCCTGTCCCCCTCATGGTGCATTCATAGCAACCCAGCACTGCAGGACTGAGGACTGGCCAGGAGCTGTGGGCTGATGTATCGGGGGACAGTAGGCAGAAAGAAGTACGGAGGACCTCCGTGCCCGGACATGGGTGGACACCGAGGTGCTGTTGTTGCTGTAACAAAGAAAAACCCTATGACAAAATGTGCAGATCAATAACAGGGGTAAAAGCACATTCGCAAAACATTTATTAAAATAGTTTTGTATTTTATTGATTGTGTGGGGTTATGTGTGTGTTTAAGAATTCCGTTCTTAAACTGCAGGGCTTGCTTGGCTATTCCGCCTGCTGTGGACACACCTAAGAGGAGGCAGTGGCCCAAGAGGACTTTGGTCTCACCTCAGCTTTTAAAAATTATTTGCAAATATTTTAAGATATTGTTTGAGTAATTTTTTTTTTAAAAGGATAAGATGGTGTCCATTGTTAATCCCCTATTATCTTGTTTTGAAATCCTCTATCTTTTTCATTGTTTTGTTTGGTTGGGTTTTATTCTGTTTTATCTTGTTTGATTTTGTTGTATCTGTGGTGTGGGCAGCTATTTAGACGATAACAAGATATATTATGGTACCATTTTGGATTTACTATTATCTTATTTTTTTTTTTTTGTCTTTTTCATTTTTATCGGTACCAGGGATCGAACTCACGACCGCCTGCTTGCAAGGCAGGTGCTTATGCCACTGAGCTAAATCTCCAGCCCCCTATTATCTTATTTTGAAGCCCTGTATTGCATTCATTGTTTTGTTTTTATTGGTTCTATGCTGTCTGTTTTGTTTGAGTTTACTATGTCTGAAGGCATGAGCAGCTATTTTGAAGACAACAAGAAGCATTATGGTAACCATTGTTGATTTCCTATTGCCTTGTTTTGAAATCCTGTGTCAGTTACACTGTCTTGTTTTGATTGGCTTTATTCTGTTTTGCTTGGTTTTATTCTCTCTAAAATAAATTTTTTTAAAAAGGGCTAATTCAGATCTCAGCCCAGGCTGACTTTGCTGTCTCCACCCCGGCCATTGGGCGTTGCCCACTGATGAATTCCAGCTAAGTGGGGTGCCAACTTGGGCATGCTGACTTCAGGGGATCAGGGAATGTGTCAGTCTGACTGTCAGTCTGGCTGTGTGTCTCCTGTGCCTGGAATAATCCCTGTCCCCTTTCCATGTTCTGCTCTGGAAATGGCTGCTATCTCCTCCCATTGCTTAGCTCAGGACCAAGGCTGGCTGCCTTCTGGACCACCTCTACCTTCCTCGGTGGCCTGGGGAGACAGTAGTGTCCACTTTCCATATCTTCTGACCATGTCCTCTGTACAGTACTGATGCTGGAAAGGAGGTTCCTGGGGATGGGAGGAAGCAAGGTTAAATAAATTATCAAACCAGTAGCCACATTGCTTCTGACCCGCTACATAAACAGACTCCATGATCCTAAGTGACTGGTGGCTGGCCGATGTGTGAGCCGGAAAATGAATGGAGTGTCAGCTGTATCTCTAATTTATTTCTGTGCTTTCTTCATGGCTTTGGAGAGAAGGCCAGAAGTGACCTTTGTGTGGGGAGGTGGCTTCCTGTGTGTCACAGCCTTGCCCCACAGTCATTTAATAATAACTTCTATCAAATGATACATTCCTCATCTTGAGTACCAGGCTGGGGATGTGACGCCACCTGTGTGGCATGTGGGGTCTTTGATAGGCCACTTCATCCCCCATATTTGGACAGCATCCCCCCCAAAAAATAACTTGCCAGTCTGCACCTACAGTTGATTCCCACACTGCACCCCTACAGTGTAACGAGCGTGTGGCAGGACGCAGAGGTCCGCTGCAGGCCCACCCTCCCAGATGGCACCAGCGTCTCCATGCGGAGACCTGCCACACTACTGGACAGTGAGGGAGAAAGCGTCTCTCCCCCAGCGTCCATCCTTATCTCTCATTGGCTCCAGCTGACTCATGTGACCACTACCCAGAGCGGTCACTGGAGACAGAGGAGTGGGAGATGCTGATCACCAAGTGCAGCGCCCCTTGGGGTCACCCCACCTAGGCCACATGGACTTGGAGAGTGAGGGAGAGGCAGTTCCTCCAGAGAAAGAAAGGACGCAGTAGCCGGCAGGGTCACCCTGCCCGAACGCCAGGGCTCTGCCCCTCCCACCGTGCTCCTTCCTAAGCGGTGGCTCCCTCTCCACGTCGAGGCTCTGGGCATGTCTGCTTTCTCCTCCTCTTTCCTTAGCTCAAGGCAGGACCACCCAGGGCACGATGACCACTCAGCGTTAGAAGTAATGGCCGCGATCAAGGAGGCCTCTTGGATCATCTGGACCACATCCCCCTTGCAGGATAATACGGGACATACAGTGATGCCCACTGTTGATCGACCTGCAACCACGTCCTACATGCATTGCTGAAGCTAGACTGAGGAGTGGGCCAGGGCTCCCAAACTGGACACCCAAAGGGGCCGGGCAGGTGACATAAGTCAGCACACTGCCCAGGGAGGAGGTGACAGCAGGGATTGACACAGATTCTGGCACGGGCAACAAGTGCTCAATAAACACTGGCTGAATAATCAGGTGTATTCGTGTGTCATACCACAAATACGTTTAAACCACTGATAAGGGCCCTGTAGGAGATCTGGGAAAACTAACGGTCAACAAAATCAACAAAAATCACGCTACTAGGGATTAAACCTTGTGGGGGAGACAGGTAGAAATTGAATAATCACAGGTACCTGTAGAAACTGTCGTGATGGGAGTGCGAAAGAGAGGGGCACAGTACTGTAGCCCACCCAAGGGGGCCTGGGGACAGCGTGCTGGAGCTTAGGCCTCTGAATGGCAAGCCAGAGGGAATGGTGTTTCAGGCAGAGGGAACAGCATGTGCGAAGACCCCATGACAGGAGGAAGGAGGGAGGAGAGAAAGGCCAATATGCTGACGTAATACATTAGGTACAGAGAAGGCAAAGCAAGTCCCGTTCAGGAGTGTTCGCTTCATCCTAAGAGCAGGGACCCAGGGATGAGGTGAGGGGGCAGGTTTACATGTATGCTGTGGACTGTGTCCAGAGCAAGGGAGGTGGCCCAGGGAGACAGTAGTATTCCGGGCAGCGAGGGCCACGGCCCAGGCCTGGGCAGTGGCGTGGAGTGAAGTTGACAGGACCTGGTGATGGATCGATCTGAGAGTTGGAGGAGAGGGAGGAGTAGGTCGATGCCACACTTTCTATTAGGAACTAAAATCAGTGCGGGTGGCAGAGCAGCCAGAGGTGTCCAGGTTTGGGCCCCAACTGCTGTCTGTCTGGAAGCGTGAGATTGCTGTCTGCAGGCTTCGATTTCTGAGCCCGCCAAGGATGCAGGGAGCTGGCCCTCTCGACAGTCCTCCTGGCCCACTGGCCATCTGTCCTCCCGCTGGGCAGCAGGGCCCCTGTCCACAGCCAAGGTAGCCAGTGTGAGCTCAGGGGGATGCGGAAAGGTGAGCAGCCCACCCGCCTCCATCTGCTTCTGATCCTTCCCAGCCTTTGAAGTCACCCTGCCCCCCCACCCTCCAGCTGTCATCTCTGTTCCTCTAGCAGCCCCACGTGCTCCCCCCAAGCTTCTCCATCCCAGGAGACTGGGGTGGTGACAAGGCTAACAAATGGTGCACGCTGCCTGCCGGCAGCAGCAGACCCAGAAGAAGGCCAGAGGGCCGGGCCTTTGAGTGCGGCTCGCTTCCCTCTCCCCGGGCTCTCTGCTGAAGCAGTGAAGGTATCAGGACGTTTGCAACAATGCAACAGAGGACTTTTTTTTGGTAAATGAATCCCATGCCTTGCCTTCCTTTCTCAGCCCTGCTGAAAAGCAAGCTCACCCCTTCTCGCCTGCTCTCCTAAGGCTGATTCCTCCCTTCCCTCCCCCGCAAAGAGAATAGGCCTGTCTCCTATTTCAGGTAATTGTGAGCAGGGCGAGGGGAGAATGGAAAACACACCTTCCCCTCAAACTACAGAATTCAGCCCGGTCTCTCAAGCCACACTAAGAACTGGGGGTTTCCGGGCAATGCTCCTGGCTTTCCTGGTACCCCCTGGAAGGAAAGCTGTGCAAGCCTTTGTCGCTGTGCGTGTGAACACCATCAGCAGCTACCTTTGCCTGGACTGGGTGGCTCAGTAGACTTCAGAGGTGCATGGGTTCTGAGCTCCAAGTGAGACTCAGTTCTACTTAGGATATGCCGGGTAAGTGCCAGCCTGGAGCAGACTGCCTGGCTGTAAATCCAGGCTCCACCGTGAAGTAACCAGGCCACGCTGAAACTCAGTCTCTTGGGGACGTGAGCCAATGCTTGCACTGCTCTGTACGTGGGAGCTATTTTACTATTTTCTGTTAAATAAGCACCATCACCAGGGCCAAGTAAGGCTGCAAAGGCCTCAAAACACCAAGAGATCAGCCTACCTCAGCTGCCCCCTGTATTTCAATAATAAAACAGCACCACTCCTAACTCACAAAGCTCACTGTGTACTCAGGCCAAAAGCATCTTTCCAGATCATCAGGGCAGAGCAGGGAGGTGCACCAAGCAGGAGGGATTCCCATTTGCTCGTGCCTATATCTGGCTCAGCCTAAATCTATGATTGGTCAGCCTGTTGAGATACTGGACAGGTAGTGATACCTCCCAGGGTGCTAAGAGAATTAAAGGAGATAACGTAAAAGTGACCAGGAAAATTGCCCGACTTGTAATAGGTACTTAGGAAATAAAAACTGGGATTAGAGCTTTTGGAAGGGTTTTTCTGTCCCCGCAGACTGAGTCGCCCTGAGCTGTTGGTTCACATTCCTGTACTTCAGATAGTTTGCTTCCACAGCTGCCTCTCTAGAGCTGTAGGAAAGACCAACAGTTCTTTGGTTTGTTTGGGCCATCAGTTTGTCTCAAAAGGAAGAAATGTTTGAATTGCCGTCGGTGCGTTTGAATTGTAGATCTTCAGTTCCCCAGCACGCAGATTCAGTCAGCTGTTTTTACCCCCCTTTTTGGCATCAGTAGCATGCAAAATGGGTTGATTTTGGAAAGGACATATTTTTAAATTATATTGATTCTTTTATCGTATGTTCCTCTGAGCCTCTAATTCTGTAATAATGGTTTTAATCTTGCTGTGTTTCATTCATCTTGGAAAACTTTTTGTCTCTCTAAATCTGGTTCTTTTTCTCTCTGTCCCCTTCTTTTGTGAAGAGGATACATTAAACCTTTCACCATATCCTGTGTTTCTTTTGTGATTTTTTTAAAACTTATGTCCTAGCCTTGTTGAGATTTGTCTGATATTTTATTTTATTTTATTTTTATTTTATTTGTACCAGAGAATGAACTCATGACCTCGTGATGACACTTTTGACAGGCACTTTTGACACTGAGCTAAATCCCCAGCTCTGATCATTAATTCCTTTTTTTGCCATTTCTGTCCCGTACTTCCCTGATTTATAGAGTTATGAATTTTAGTTATTTTTCTTTCAGTCTATAATTTTATTTTGTTTTTTTTAAAGACCCTCATTCACTAGTAGCATTTCCTTTTTAAATATTCTCTTTAACATAATATTACCATAGTCACTGGGGAGTCCATATTTGACAATTCCAGCACCTTAATCTCATGTGGGTTTGGTTTTTCTGTCTCGGTTTTTGATCTTTGATCTTGTCCCCTTGCATGCCTGGTAATTTTGTATTACATATGAACAGTTATGGATATTCTGGAACGGTACATATTCCCCAAAAGTAAAACTACTTTTACTCCAGAAAATGGCAATTGACGCAACAAAGTGATTTGATCCAACATAGTATAAAGATTACAGGCAGGTTCTAACTGATTTGCAATTGCTCCCGGATAATAACCCTTCAGGGGTCTCAGTTAAAATCCTGGGTTTGTTAAGGTTCTTCCTCCTTTTGAGGCCATGAGTTCCAAGCTGTATCTCCTTCGTGTTAGGAGATGGCCCAAAGCTCTGCTTAGTTCCTCCCTGAGCCTCTCCTTGGTCCCTCTGCTTCGCACCCCACCCCGCTTCCTTTCAGCAGCCACTGCAAAGGTGAAAACTGTCAGCAGTATCAGACTCACGCTTCTGTGAGTCTCATGTTTCTAGGATTTTCTGTCCAAGTTGCCTTATGATCCCTCAATTCTAGGCTTTCCCTTCAGTTTCTGTGAGACTGGAGAATTCTAAGTTACTGTGTTTTCTTCTTTACTTATAAATTGGTAAATATCTTGCCAGGAAAATTGCTAGAGGTCAGACTTAGTCTGTTTCTGACCTCACAGTGATCGCGGGTCCTCAAGCCCACGCATTGCTGTCTTTCAGCGCCTTGAAACAGTTTTTCATAGCGCTTGCTTTTAACCATGATTATGAAATAAACAAAATATAAGTAAATTCAGTCAAATAGCTTAGTATATATTAGGAAAATTGGCTCCTTTTCTTTCTTTCCAATGTTATAGGAAAAAAATGCAACTTTAAACTATACAAATGGCAGATGTGGATAAATTGAAGACATGATAGTAAAATTATAAATCATTAAAAATTTGAATAGGAAAGGTAAATTAAATGAGTGGCTTAGTATTTAGTTGGAGTTTTAATCTCAAGAATAGCAAAAGAATATTCATACATTAAAAAGTTATTGGGCCGGGTGTGGTGGTTCACACCTGTAATCCCAGCTCTCTGGAGGCTGAGACAGGAGGATTGCCACAAGTTTGAGGCCTGGACTACCTAGTGAGATCTTGTCTCAAAAACTAATAAGTAATAAGTAATAAGAAGAATGTGTGTACATATGTAAGAGATTGATATTTTTCAAAATGTGCCTTTTTAAGACAAGGTTTCACTGTGCAACTCAGCCTGCCCTTAAATTCACTTTGTACCCTAAGCTGGCCTCAAATTTGCAGTGATCCCCCTGCCTCAGCCTCCTGCATGCTGGGAGTAGAGGCATGCACCGCCACACCCAGCCTGACATGAAACGACTTTTAAGTGAAGCTATTCAGTGCAGCATTGTATGTGGTGCCTGAGAGATGAGGTCTCCCTCGATATTCACCACTAGGACAGTGCATAAATGCAGAATGGACACACGGGTAGAGTCACAGCTCCTAGATACTCATGTGGGTACTTACCAGCATTTTTAAGTAATAGTACATGCTGAAAATAACAAAGCCTCATAAACGTGTAAATTAAACCATACCACACATAAAACAACATAGTATCATTCATAAGGTGAGGTAATTACATATTTAATACATTGGAATTATTGTCCAGAGTGGGGTGAGAAATAAAGACAAATGGGAATATTTAGAAATCCCAGCTGGTGGACAGATTTCCTGTTCTTGTTGCTCTGTTGTTCTGTGCCATCCTTTCCCTTATCCTCTGACAGACGTTAATTGGATGACACAATGAACAAGATTCAGTGTCAGGTGCTGGGGAGGAAATAGGCTGACTTCGCTGCTGGCTTTGACCTTCAGGGCCTTAGGCAGGAAGGTCAGGAGAATGCATCGAAATCTCTGTAGCTTTAACTCTCTCCCAGAGCTCAGAACTCACCAGCACATTCCCACTCTGCTCTGCTGCCAGTCGATAGGCCGTGCTGCTCAGATGTGCTTAGCGCTCTCAGGAGTGACGCTGGCACCCAGTGAGGTAAGGAGGCCCTGGACTGCGGCCCCAAGTGCCACTGCATGGCTGTCCTGTTCCTCTGCGGCTTTTCTGACAATACCCTGTTTTCCGTGCCGAATGCACCCGCCAGTAGTGAGCAGGAGGAAATCTAAATGCAAAAAGACGTCGCAGGGTGACAGTAGGGACTGGCAGAGTCCGGGCAGTCAGAGCCCGTGGCTTTGCCTACGCGGGGCAGCTGCCCTCAGCTCCAGCTCAGGTCTGCCATGAAGGACGGTGACCCTCCTCTTCCATGTTCCTGAGAAGCTGAAAATCTCCGTCTTGTGTGTGTGTGAAATTGCTTGTTTTAGAATGTGGGCAACTGCTTCAAATATTTTTAAACCCCAGAGAGAGGAACAATTCATTTTGTTTTTAACCAGATTTGGTTTACTCACTAATAATCATTTGCTGCCTATAAAACTTACACACATCACATCTCGGCGTTTGGAACCCAGTGATCTATTTTACATCACTTTTAAATTTTTAAAAATGTATCCAAATGTTATTGTGGTCCTGGGGATTGAATTCAGGGCCTTCATGCCGCACTACAGGCCCAGCCTTTTTTATGTTTTATTTTGAGACAAGATCTTGCTAATTCACTAAATTTCCCAGGCTAGGGTCACAGTGTGACCCTCCCGCCTCAGCCTTCCATAGATGTGTGCCACTATGCCCAGCTCAGCTTTATAGCTTTATGTTATTTGCACGTAGCCCAAAGAAGGAAGGAATGATTTGGATAAAATGCAAATTTCCAGCACCTACAATCAGCCAATAATTTCAGCGTCTGACCTTTGCCAAACACCGTGCAGTATGCTTCGATATATGAAAAGAACCAGACACCGAGGCCTCACACTGGAGCACCTGTGGCATGTGGCAAAAACAGCACCGAGCAGGCATGTGTGCTTGAGAACGTTAGAAGCCAACATTTATTGGCCACTGTGAAATTATGAGCACTAGAAACTGCTGTGTCTACACGTAGCATGGCTGCGTCTACACGTGATGGCTGCGTCTAGGTTTCCCTAGACGCAGAGGTGGCTGAATCTAGAGTGTGATTGCTAACTTAGTCCACTGATTGCCTCGCACATAGTTCTGGCCAGGATTTAGGGTGTGAGTGCTATGCTCGCCCCAGACCGGGGAGCCTGCACACAGTGTGAGGGGCAGAAGGAGCCTTGTCTCCCCTCCCTGACTGCTTTTGCTATTTCGTGGGTTCCGTGAACTGTTTCTTCTCTGGGATGCCCCTCTGCCAAGCCACCCTGCCTCGGAGCCAGCCGATGATGGACCGAAACCTCTACAAGCTGTGAGCTAAATAAACCTTTCCTCCTTTAAATTTGGGGGTCACGTACTTTGTCTCAGCAATGAGAAAAGTAACTAAAACAGTGATATTTTCTCATCAGATTAAAAAAAGTAGACCTAGAGTATTTCCTGTGCAAGTCTTTAAGAGTCTGATTTCTTTCTTTCCAAAACATTGAGCATCTCAAGCATACGAAGATGTGCAGTAAACCACACAGCAGCGGTGCTCGCAGTGCCCTGCTCATAAACCAAAACAGAGCTTGGCAAGCATTTTCTGCCAGGCGTGAAACAGCTTCAGCTCTGTGGACACACATGGTCTCTATGGAAACCACACTGCTCAGAATGTAGTGATGTAGCGATAGCCATGGACAAGGCAGCCAGCTCAGGAGCAGGTGTTCACCAGCAGAACCTATGGACAGTGAAATTAAAATTTCACATCATTTTCATGTGTCACAAAAGAGCATCTCTCTTTGGCTTTTTTTTCTTAAGCTTTTTTTTATAAGTACCGGGGATCGAACTCACAACTGCCTGCTTGCAAGGCAGGCGCTTATGCCACTGAGCTAAATCCCCAGCCCCTTTTGCTTTTTTTTCAATCCTTAAAAATTTGAAAGCCATTCTGAGCTCATTGGCCACACAAAAATGGGCAACAGGCTGGATTTGGCCTCTGGGCCATAGCTCATGTCAACCCCTGAACTAAAACTTAATCTCAGATACCACTTGCTGGGTTCCATCTCCCAGCCATTCTCCTAAAGTTGGTATTCATTATTCCTCTGCATAGTTATTATTTTTTATCACATAAATCTGTATACCTCGGCAGTATATAATACTTATTTGTGTGTTTCAGCCTTAAAAGAGACTGTGTTGTACCTTGGGTGCCCCTCTGTGTCTTTGCTCAGCTCTTCCATTCTGCCCACCATGCTGTGTGGATCTCCAGTGTAGTCCTTTCCAGCGCTGTGTCGTAGGCCGATACAGGAACATATCACCTGTGGTCACGCCCTCCTGTGGAATTTAGATTTCGGGCCCACAAGTCCTCCCTTTACCCACTCTGTCTCTTAACCTTCACCATGACCTTGTTAGGGAGGCCCTTGGATCACCCTTACTTTCCAGATAATTTGGTAACTTGCTCGAGGTAGCGGGTGTCAAAACTGGGGGGCTGAATTCATAACCTTTGGGTGCCGTACTCTGAATGTAGAACCATCTCCACGCACAGTGTTTTAGTAACGCAGTGGTCATGCCAGCAGTGACCTCGCAGCCTTGCTCTGAAGACAGCTTGAATCAGTGTTGAGCATGATCGCTTAGAGCTGAGGCCCTTGACAATGGGTCTGTAACTAGAAATCACGGTTCCTAAATGCTGGGTAGGAATCTAGAGAGAGTGGCCATGGATGTGACACACGAGTTGGAAACATTTTTGGTAAAACAAGGAGAGAGACCCAAGGAGACCAGGCCCTGTGCTCTCCCCTGTGCCCTGTTATCAGTACCAGGAGTCACCGCTCAGTGACAGTGACGCTCTGCGTAGTGTCACTGCCTAGAGGCACTTGTTAAACACCTTTACAAACAGGGCCGCTCTGTTTTGCTGTCCTAGCCATGGTCAGCTCCAAGCTCCTCACAAGCCTCTGCACTCTGGGAGTCCAAATCCAAACGCACCTGTCTCTCCTGCCCCCTTAGGCCACTGGGGTTCAGATGACATTTAACAGATCAAACTGTAATTCTTCCAATGGGAAATTCGGGTACGAAGGAGGGGGCTCCCTTAACCAAGTGGGTGTGCTCTCAAGGGGGGAGGAGGCAAGCACCTCATTTCGGGTCTTCCTCTCCCTTTGATGAAAAGTTTAGTGAATTTTTTATTATGTGTACAAATGTAAGAAGGCTAGGTTTAGGTTATCAGCTTTAATATTTATACTGTTAGGGAAAGAAATCGGAATCATTAGTAAGCATGCATAATTCATGAACAAATTATATTTCCCTTTGTCTCCTTGCAGGTACAAGGAAATGCTAGAACCGGTGATCTCACCCAGCCTCACCGTAAACACCGACTGCCTGGGAAAACTGAAGTTGGGCGGCGACAGCGGCGACGTGCTGGGGACTCTGAGTGACACAGAAGGTAGGGCTCTGCGGCGAGTTCTGGTGACAGATGGTGGGCCCTGCTGGCCCCGGGAGCGTCAAGAGGGACCGACGTCGTGTGTCCCTCCTCCTGCTGTTTACATTGCTGCCTTGGGACCAAAACTTTGGCGTGCATCGCTAACAATCTTTGTCATCATCTGGGGACCAGTGTGCACATTCGTGCCCTGAGCCCCCTTTCTTGGCCTCTGGTTCCAAGAGACAAACTCTGACTTTGCCGCCGAGCATTCTCTGTCCCAGGCCCAACCTGGACAGGTCCCGCAGGGTCTCGGGCTCCAGCTCTGTCCTCTGAGCTTTCTACTGCCCTCTCCTCGCATCACGTCACAGCGCTTTGACGTTAAGACAAGAACTCGTCTGCCGTTTGCTTTCAGGTTGGGTTGGAGTCAAGGAAGCAGAGGAAAGCTAAAGCTGTTTTAAAAATTACTGGCAACTGCTGCGGCTGGACTAGTTTTCACTAGAACAATCCCAGCTATTGTTTGCTCTGCTGGGATCCCTCAGCCTTCCTGGTAGAGCCTGGAGTTAGCAAAGACATTCAGCTATTATGTTTAAGCATCGGGCTTAACCCTTTCCTCCGCCAGCTCAGGGCTTTGCTGCCCGTGTTCTGAGACTCCCAGCTGGTCCCCTTTCCCTGTCTGTGTTTGGTGCCAGCTCTAGGGGCACAGGTGCCACAGAACTGTCATGGAAAACCCAAGGGTTGTATGTCTAGCGCAATATAATGTCACAGGGCATTTGCTGTTAGCAAATCCAGGCTTCTGTTATCGCTGCTGTCACCATGACAGTGACATTGCCCCTGCATTCTGTTAGCTGGAGCTTTCCAGGTGAAAGGCTTCCGAGAGGGTCTGGGCTCCTGGAGTGGTAGGAGGCGCACGCTTGTTGCCCTGATGCCACGAAGCATTCCTATACTGTCTTGGCTCTTTGAGGGGTGGAGAAGAAAACCTTGTCGCTAAACCTTGTCCAAAGAGAATCAGTCACTCTTGCTTCCTGGGTAGAGCCACAAGTCTGCTAGGACCATCTGTGTTTCAGCACCAGTGGGAACAGGAAAGGACGCCGGCTGCCCAGGGAAAACTGTCCGGATCTGAACCGGATCTGAACCCTGCCGCTTCCCAGCTCAGGCAAATTATTTAACTTTATGAACCTGGTTTCTCGCATGTGCATGTGCATGTCGGGGATGGGAGTGAATAGCAACCCACTCCATAGGGTGCTCATGGCAAGGATTCAATGGGGCAATGGGGTGTGAAGAGCCCAGCCCGCCCATCTTGGGAACATGGTAAATGATTAAACCCAGTCCATTGTCCTTCTCCTCTGAATCAAATAACCACAGTGATTGCAAAACCCTGCCAGGCAGCCAGTCTGGCCCTCCGGCATGCCTTTGCTTGGTTTCCCGGGCGTTACTTCTGGTTTCCCTTGAAATGTTGGACACTTCAGCAGCACCAGGTCCACCTTGTGCCTGGCTGTCGGCAGCAGAAGCTGAGAGGCAGCTGTTCCTTGGGGTCCCTGCTGTTCCCTTTTATCCTTGATTTTTATGAGCACTTACTTTGTGCCATGTCATGTTCAGACCAATGGATAGGTCCAGACTAATTCTCCTCCTCCTTCTCCATCACCAGCAGAACAAACACTTGGCAGTTCCTCCTTTAACCCCTGCCAGGAACCATTATTATACCCAGTTACACATGAGGAAACTGAGAGGCAGAGAGTTTAAGTATCTTGCCTGAGATGGCACCGATAAACAGTAACCAAGAGTCGCACCTGGGGAGTCTGACCCCACAGCTCCCCTCGCCTGGTCACTACACATACTGTTTCTCATTGGATCGTGACACCCCGATTAGCCTAGGAGCTCATCCTCCAGCCCGTGCTGTCCAACGGTGAGATCCAAAACTCTCCACCTGGGGACGAAGGCTGCCTTTACCCTGGCCACTGCCCAGGCCACAGCACGGAGGCTCTGAGGAGGAGCAATGGGGCAAAGGGAAAGTGAAACCAAGTTCAGAGCAGCCGGCCTCAGGGTGGGTCCCACACCCACATTCTCCCCTGCAGGGGACAGGGCGTCCTTGAGGGTGACCCGAGTGCCAGATGAGGCTGCTGTCCCTGCCCGGCCTCTCCTCCCTCCTCCAGTGGGCCCTCAGTTTCCGTTCTTACTGGGTGAATTTGGGAGGGAAACCTGCACCATAGATGCCCTTGGATGCCTCCAGCTGTGTCCCCACCTCTGCCTGGGACCAGCCCCTGGGGCTCACTTGCCCCTGTGTTTAGTGGGAGTTAAATGTTCTGCCGATGCTAACACACAATGAGTTGGAGCGTAGTGAAGAAAAGGGTTAGAGTTAGGTCTGAGGCCCTCGCCCCGCCTTCCAGCCCCCCTCGTGTCTCCCTGGGTGCCTCCAAACTCAGCTCCTCCTCTGTGCCCTCGCTCCCTGGGCCCAGCCCCTGCTCATCTCTCTTCTGTTTTAATTGGGAAGCACGATCCTGCTCTCAGGGCCTTTGCACTTGCTGCTTCTCCTGGCCCAGCTTTCCCCTGGCTCTGCAGAACAGTCCTTACTTCCTGTCTTCCCTATTGCAAGTCACTCTTCCTTCATGCAGGTGTTCATGTATTCCATAAGCATTTATTCAGCCACTCGCCCAGCACTAAGTACTGGTGAGACAACACAGAAAACCCATCTTTCTAGAGACTGCCAGAGGGAGCTGGGAGGGCAAAAGACTGCCAGCGGCAATGACAGTAAGGAAACCTGATGAGTAGTTCCATAATGCGTTTGGATGATGACGCATATTATGGAAGCAATGCAGGATAAAGCACTGCAGGAAAGAGGATAACACTATGGAGAGGGTTGCAGTTTTCACTAGGGTGGCTACAAAAGCTGTCACTGGGAAGATAACAAGGATCCAAAGGAAGTAAGGGAGGAACTGTGTGGTTGTGTGGAACAAGAACCTTATCGGCAGAGGCAGCAGCAAGTGCAAAGGCCCTGAGGCAGCTGTGTGCTCAAAGGACTGGAGGCTCTGGAGGAGGCTGCTTTGGTAGAACCAAATGACCAAGGGAACAAGTAGGGACAGATCATGTCAGCGAGATGACCGGGGTCAGGTCATGCAGGCTCTGGAATGACTTTGGTTTCTTCCTTGAGTGAGAAGGGTGCCATAGGAGGATGAGCAGAAGAGGTATAGTCTGATGTACTGATCCTACAAGGAGCAGGATGATAGATTCATGAGACTGGGGTGACCATGGGAGCGGGGGCAATAATCCAGGAAAGAAGTGCAGTGGCTTGGGGTGGGGGTGGGGGTGTCAGGATGCTGGGCAGACCTGAAAGCAAAGCGCACAAAATACCCTGCCATTCCGGCTCTGGCCCTCCCCACAGCTCTCTTCTCCATCAGAGGCTGATGACCTGTCCCTGGTTGCTGGTTGGTCTATCTCAGCAGAATGCCGAGGTCCCTGCAGAAGCACAGGGTGGCTTATTTTTATCCTGCACCGCTGAGAACAAGTGCGCCACGCAGCAGCTCCTAAGAAATGTGCGTGGGTGGGCGGTGAGGAGAAGGCGGTGCCCTGCGGAGCTGCGCCAGGCTGCCGGGAGGCTTCAGGCTTCACGCCTCCAGCCTTTGCGCATCCGTTTCCCCTGCCCGGGGCCCCACCTTTCCTTTTTTTTTAAAACACAATAAATTTTGAGTCTTTGGATAGCATATAAATGATGCATGATGCTTATAAAAACTTGGGAAATTTGACCAAACGTCCCTCTACCACATCCACGGTGACTCCTCTGCTCCCCAGAATGGCACGTGCCGAGGTGCGCTGTTTAAAGCCTTTCTCATACAGTTACCTATATGTAAAGGAACATTTATATAACTTCGGTATGTGTCTGCGTGCATACATGTATATTTCCAACTATATGTTTATATATTTACTCTGGAAGCCTTAGGATTGCTGGAGAAATTTTGGAATGCAGAATTTTCCATAGTGTGCTTTGCATTGTGGATAGATAGAAGGGTCCGGCTCTCGCTCTGTCTCTGTTCAGCCGCACGGTATATGCCGAAGTCTTCATTGGCCGCGGCCCTGCAGGTGGACACATGTGATCCTTTGATGGCTGTGGAACTCTGAGCCTCGCTCCTGCTGGCCAAGCGCTGTACCACCGAGCTTCACCCCAGCCCTTTTCTATAAAGCTTGAGATGGTCTTGCTAAGTTGCCCAGGTCAGGATTCGAACGTGTGACCCTCCTGCCTCAGGAGCCGAGGAGCCGCAGTTACAGGTGTGTGTCTGGAAGGCTGACCTGTAGTTTTTGTGGTGTTTTTGGTTTTGGTTTTTGCCTTTACAAGCAGGGCCACTGTGGCGTATTGCCACACGAGCTGCTCCTGCAGCTGGGCGCTGCTTCTCCAGGGAAGATACCAAGAGGCCAAAACGCAGTGCACGGGAGCCTTCGCACCGCCTTCCTCTTTTCCGAGTTCTCTCTGAGTCGCTTTCACTTCCCTGATGTTGCTCGGTCAGTCCTCCATTCATGCCATCAGGTACTAACAGCCTGATACATCTGCTGTGTTTGCAGCATTGGGAACTCTGGGGATCCGAGGGCACCCACCGGCTGCCTGTCCTCGGGGCCGACCTCCAGACAGTCACGCTGCTCCCAGGGGCACTTTGTCATCTTCCCGTGATCGCCAAGGGTCATAATCTGCAGGTTCGGAACCATCCAGACCACACTTGCACCCCAGCCCCTGCTGGCTCGCTGGTGCCCTCTCTCAGCTTCAGTCTCCTCTTCTAGTAACGAATGTCGTGTTTGCTGTGTACCCTGTCTAGTAGCTGATTCCCAAATGCCCACCGTGGGCCAGGCCCTGAGGTCGAGGCTGGGAGTTAGTGCCAGACAGGAAGGACAAACCGCCGCTCCTGAAGCTTGCCATCTAGTGCAAGAGGCTCGTACTGAGTCTTTAAGTGAGGAATTTCAGGTAATGGTTAATTTCTATGAGAAATTAAGGAAGAACGCATAGGGGGTGACCTGGTTTAGAAAGGATTGTGGCAATAATTCCCAAGACGGGGTATAGACACTGCTGGCCCAGGGCCACATCATGAGAACCAGGTTCCAGCACTGACTTTCAAACTTGGCTGCATATTGGGAGTGTTTTGTTTGTTTTTGTTTATTTATTTTTTAATAGTAATACAGATCCCACCCAAGAGCCTGGTTTCATAGGTCCAAGTGTGGCCCAGGCATCTCCATTTTTTAAAATCACTCCAGTCAAGTTTGTTGTGTTCCAGGGTTGAGAACCATTGTTCTGGCCACAAAATTCCACCAGGACAGACAATTTTCATCCTTATATATGTATTTAAATTCCTGTTTCTCTTTAGCACACAACTTAGTGCCTGGCTCACAGCAGATGGATGCCCAGATGGATGAATGGATGGATGGATGGATGCATGGATGCTGAGAGGTCTTGGGGGATGACAGACAACTTCAGACCAATATTAGGTTTGAATCCTTAGAAAAGTTTTCTTAACCTCCCCTACTTCACTTTCCATGACTTAAATGTACAAACAATAAAAACTTCCTTGTTGGGTTGTAAGAGTTATGTAATACACCACCCTCAGTATGCCCCCCAGGACCCACTAGAGAAACATGTTGTTAGTATGGTCATTGCTATTCAAGGGCAAATTGGACTTGAATTGTACCCTTCCTTTGTGATGGAGAGGTGGAAATTTAGGATACTAAGAAAGTAAAACTGAATAAAAGAAATTTTCTCTTTTAAAGTGCAGATACTTTTTTCAGAAGCTGAGGTGATAATCTCATTAAGTGTTTCCAAGGAGAGGTGACACCATGCAGGACAATCAAGACAAGCCAGCTTCGCTCAGACTTCCTGCACTGCCTCTGTCCTGTGCAGGACCAGGCCCTGGTTTCAGCTTCAGTCTGGCTGGTTCCAGCCCGATGCTGGCAGATGCTGGTGCATTTCATGCGGGGCAGGTGGAGCTGCCAGAGCACGGCTCAGGTCCTAGCGTCTGGTCTCCCCCTTCCAGCCACCAACTGTGGCTTCATAGAGGCTTGTACACCCAAAGCCACTTCCGCCTACAGAGCACAGAAGATGCACTTTGTAGCCTTTGTGCAGTGCTGAGGAAAAGCAGATCCCTGCTGTGCCAACAAGGTCACCCAGTACTACAAATTCCGTCACACTTTCCATGGATGAAACACGTACGTCCACAGTGTTTCCCATGTAACGTGTTCCTTCTGCCCTACACTGGGACCACATGTGCTGCCACTTGCTCATTAATTTTTCTTTGCAAGCCCTTAGCCAGGTGTGGGGGCATAAGTCCATGGTCCCAGTACTTTGGGAAGCTGAAGCAGGAGGATCCCAAGTTCAAGTCCAGCTTGGACAACTCAGTGATTAGTGAGACCCTATCTCAAAATAGAAAGTACAAAAAGAGCTGGGGAAATACAGTAGTTCTTTGGTTCATGAACACTTTTGTTTGTGAACAACTTGGTTCACAAACAAAAGCATTTGGCAAAATTTTGTTTCTGTTTGCAAACTCTGCGCCAGCTAACAAACATGACCACAGCCATCTTTCCCACAGGAACACAAATGGGAGGCCATCTTTTCCAAAATCATGAAAAAATTAAGTTTGTGAACCAAGGTGCCACTGTAGCTGGGTGCCAAAGTCCTGAGTTCAACTGCCAGTACTACACACACACACCTCAACCCCATTGAAATAAATTTATTTTAAGGATAACTTAAACTAGATTCAGGAAAAGTATGACTTTGATAACTTGTTTTGATTCTCGTGTGCCTTAAAATAAGCCTGTGATAATTTCAATAGAAAAGCGTGTATTTATGAACCCTCTAAAACCATCACATCGCCTCGTTTCTGTCCTCAGCAGCATCCCCATGATGGACAAGTGACCTATTCACAGCCACTCCATTGGCCACTCCGCAGGGGCCGGGATTGGAGCACACACACTGGGCTCCTAGACAGTGCTTTTTCAGATTTGCTGTCCTGGCAGGGGAGCAACTTAAATCCCCACCCAGGGAGGTGAGCTAAGCAAAGACCTGCCTCAGGACAGCAGCTGGCAGGAGACACTGCCCTGCTCCTTAAGAGCCGGTCCTTGGGGTCCAGTTAGGCAACGTGACAGCACTGCTGCTTGCACAATCATTAGCTCTTTAATCTTCCCAGTGAGAGGTGAAAAAGCGTCCACAGTCAGAGGAGTGCACAGCCCCGGGACAATGGAAAACTAGTACTTCCCGCGTAGGGTGTGGCTACCGCGTGGGGTGTGGCTACCGGCTGGCAGGTTCCTGCCTCCTCTGCAGGTGTGATCTGCTGCCTCATTTTTCAGATGAGGAATCTGAGGCCCAGAGAAAGAAAGGATGGGCACGTAGCTATTGTGCAGCAGAACTGAATTTGATCCCCACCCCTTAGGCCTGCCTGGTTTCTTCAGAAAGAACAGTAGGTAAACAAATCACGAGATTGGGATTTATGGACTTGGCCCATGTTAGGTGCATAAGGAATGTCTGTCGATTGCATGCATGAGCGAATGAGCTGTATGGGTTCTGGGGTACTTTACGTGACATCACGACTACACATGGTCACACACATAAGCGTGCACTCATGCAAGCCTACAGTTGTAATTTCCTTATATTAAAATTGGATCTTGTGTTCTGCTGCTCATTTACAGAGGATGAGCACTTCTAATCCAGAAATCCCAAGTCTGAAAAGCTCCAAAATCAGAAGCTTCTTAACATGATGCCTCCTGGTGGTAAATTCCACACCATAAGTCTATACTTCGTGCCCAGAATCATTAAATATGTTTATGAAGTCACTGTCAGGCTGTGTGGATATGAAATGACCTGTGTCCCGTGCTGGTGCAGTTTGCAAACTAAGTGTTCCCCGAGAAGTCCACGGGTTAAAGGCTTGGTCACCAGCAAGGCACTGTTGGAAGGGCCTTATGGGAATTCCATAGGTCATAGGGCATCCCTAGAAAGGGGCTTTGTGCCCTCCTCCTCCCCTCTGCTTTCTGGCTTGTGAGGCCAGCAGTTTGCTCCTCCACACATTTCCACCATGAAGCGGGTCCTCACAAAAGGCCGAAAGTCATGTGGCTGCTCATTCTTGAACTGGAATCTCCAGAACCACTAACCAAAATAAGCCTTTTTTCTTTAGAAGTTAACTGCCTTGGATATTTGGTTATAGTGATGAAAAGCTGACATATCTCTAAGATAGCTTAGTACATATGTTTCAAAACCTGAAAAGCTCCAAAATCAAAAACACATGTGGTCCCAAGTACTTCAGATAAGAGATGTTCAAGCTGTATTACCTTCTGAGCTCCAGTATGTATTTGAGTTTGTGATGTCTGGGATGGAGATTTATTTTTAAAAACCAAGAATCACAAGATCGCTCAGGGACATGGAGATCTGTATTAGCCTGAGGTGCAGACCCGCAGGTCAGCATCACCTAGGTAGCATCTGAGACCTGCTCAATCAAGAGTCCGTGTTTTGGCAAAATCTCTAGGTGAATCCTTGTGCACTGGTCTACACCACTTACTTTCTTCTTCTGTACCGTGCTATTTGTAATTCAGCGCTTATAATGATGTATTTGCCTCCCATCTTCCCCAGTAGAAAAATAGGAGCCTTCCCCAGAGCAGGGACACTGGCCTCCTGTGCTCACCGTTGTAACCCAGCACACGCCTGGCTGTGGTGGGCAGTGAACAGATAAGCTCATCCCAGAGGTTCAGCGTCTGCCCAGCTGACCCTCCTGCCCTCGCCCGTAGGGTGCTAGAGAAGAAGACTTACATTCCTAATGTAGTGCACGGGGGCTTTTTGCCTGTGCCCACTTGAGCTGCCCCATTTTTTGTGTGAGCCACAGTAAATAGACTTGGCCCTGCTGGGTGACAGGGCACTCAGGCTGTGTTCACCCCTGGCAAGGGGCCTTGAAGTTGAGTTCAGTGACTCCTGCCTCGGCCTCAGCCTCATGGCTTGCATGCGGTCGTGTGAGTCCACTGTAGCAAGCTCCATGGCATTGACAAGATTGGTGTCCATCCACCAGTGTCAAGGGGTGCTCAGCATCATTCTCCATGCTTAGGGCTCCCCTGAAGGGTGGTATAGCAAGGGCTCATTGTCTCTGTCTCTTTGCTGAGGGGCCTCCAGGGCCTCCTTTGAAGATGGGCCTCCAGGTTGTAGGTATTACTTATCTGTCCTACCCCAGGCTAGGGTCCCTTGGAGGGACTCATGACCGTCACCTCCCTGCCCTCTGACGTGCTGTGACACAATGGCCACGGTGCATCTAGAGCACTAACTGTGCCCAGTGGAGCTGCCAAGGCTGTGGCAAGGTCATTGCCAAGCTGAACAGGACACAAGGCCTCCTGTGTCTCTACCTCATGTCTGTCCAGGCTCTCACCTGCCATCAGGAAAAATCAGTTGAGTCCTATGACCTTAAGAAAATGGTGAAGTGGGCACCTGCGCAGTCCCTGAAAGGCATCTGGGCTTCACTGAGGACCAGGTTGTCCACTACTCTGAGGATGATTAGCAGTCTCCACCCGTTGTACTGTAGCAGTGACCACTTGGTCAAGCCCACTTCCTGTGGACCGTAATGCTTGACACTGACAAATGCACAGTGGGCCATTGAAGCCCAGCCCCTCCAAAGACTAGCAGACCCGGACAGCAAAGCACAGAGAAGAGAGGCTCTTGGCTCCGTGTCTAGCCTGTCCTAGCCCCAGATCTGGGACCAACATCCAGAACTCAGCAGCATCCTCCGCAGACCCAGAGGAAGGAAGGGACCTGGACGTCTCCCAGACACAACTCTGGGTCATCAGTGAAGTCTGAGGAGCCTAGCGTGGAAAGAGGGACGCAGAGAAGTCGAGAAGGCGAGGGGAAGGACAAGGAGAAAGGCGGCCGTTCCATATATAACACACACGTTTTCCAGCCTCTTGATTCCCCGGCTGTCTCGGGATGAAAAGCTTATGTGTGATCCAGAAGAAAACAGGCAAAAAGTCTGCAGAGACCGTGCAGTCTGCAAAAGGGAAACCTCTGCGCACTCAGGAACGCCCGCTCCTCCCTGCAGGCTCCCTGGGCGCGGGGTGGAAGGGGCATGTGTGTCAGGGTGCAGAGCTATGGGGAGGGAGGCAGCGGCTCCATGATGGAGAGGGATGGACGCAGGCGATGCAGGTGCCACCGCGGGGACCGCAGACGAGACGCTTGCCACTTACGGAGTGCCGAGTTCACGGGAGCCCGTAGGACTGCTGTTCCCGAGATTCAGACTTTTATGAATATTTACATATTTATTAAAAAATGTTTAATTCAGTGATTCTTGTATTGCCAAGCACACTCAAGTCGTGAGCTTTCCCCAGGAATGAGACAGTGGCTGCTTCAGAATGAGGCAGCTGGTTCTCCGGCCCTAGGGAGGAGGAGGAGGAGGCGAGTCCTGCCTGAGGCACCAGCTCCGAGAGGGAAGGAGCATCGCGGGGCACCTGCGGGTGCTGGGCCCGGCCTCGACATCAGCCCACTGCTGCTCTAGCCTTCCAGCCCTTCTCACTGCGCCACATAAGAAACGAATATTCACGCCCCCACTCCACACGTTCTCACGTCTGTAACAGAAACGAGAGCTGCACACCATTTTTTCTTGCTATTGGCAATACATGCTATGTCCTAAGCTAAAACAGACAATTCTCGGGGGGAGGGGAAGGACATGTTCTTAATCCTGGCATTCTGGGAGGCTGAGGCAGGAGGACTTTAGGTTTGAGCCCAGCCTAGGCAACTTAGTGACTCCAGTAAGACCCTGTCTTAAAATTAAAAATAAAAAATGGGCCAAAAGTATAGCTCAGTGTGAAAGCCTTGGATTTTAATCACTGTACCCCTCCCCGCTGAAACGAAGTCATTTCTCTGTTTTTGAACTCTAGTTGTAATGCTGTAAGTGAATTTTAAGACCAGCCCCACCTCCACCCCAGTGGCTCAGGACTCAGCAGAATCTGACTCAGCTGGGGATGTGGGTGGGGGCTGAGGGTGGGGAGGTGCCATACGTTTGGACCCCAGACTCACACAGCCCTTGGGTTCAAGTGTTCGAGTCCCAGCTCCCTTTCCGTGGGACTTGAGTAAGGTGTGCAGCCTCTCGAGCCTCAGGGCTGCTGCCCACCGTGTGACCCACCCGAGAGGACCAGTCGGGTCACGTGTCTAAGCCGCTAATCCAGGGCCTGGCACAGAACCAGCCCGGAAGGAGTCACCGCTGTCACGATGATGACTGTCCTTGTCCGCCCTGTGTCGCGGCACAGGCAGGCAGATCCAGTGCTGGGCCACCTGGGTTCAGGTCACACATCTGCCCCTTTTGACCTGTGTGGCCCTGGGTGAGTTACATGAACTCTGGGCTGCCTGCTTTTCCTCCTGAGTAGTGTGATTATGGGGATTAAAATAATTAATCCAAGTGAAGTTTTAGAAGGGAGCTTGGCACACAGCAAGCAGCAGGTAAATAATGGATTTCATCATCATCATCACCTGCCTCTTTTAATCCTCACACATGCTTGTGAGATGAGGGTTCTTACTGCCAGCGCTCAGGGGACACTGAGGCCTGAGATCTAGATGCACCACAAAGTTTCAGAGCTGGGAAGAGGGGCTGGGGATGCAAGGTGGCCAACTGAGTCTCCACTCGGGCTGAGAGAGGCGCGGCACTCAGGGCTGGGGGCACCAGGGACCCCCCCGCCACTGCCCTCAGGACAGGGAGTGGGAATTGGCAGGTGGGTGTACACATGGCATCCATCAGCAGGCACATTGTCTGGAGTTGTCCAGACTGCAGTGAGGACACGGAGACAGAGATGGGTTTTTGAAGGTAATGTAGCACAGAAATATTCCCCAGTGAACCGGATGGTGGTAGAGAGCCCGGGTAATTCCTGTCACTTCTCACCTGCATGGCACCTCCCACTTGAGTCAGATACTGTGGAAGACTCTTCCATCAGAAACTCAGGCCTCACCCTCCACCTGGGTGGAGCCTAGGAGATGACCCAACAGTGCCTTCCCTGGAAGTGCTGGAGCCAGCCCTACCTGACATCCATGGGCTGGCAGTGGGGAGGGAGAAGCGTCAAGGTGGCATCATCAGAAGAGGGATGTGGATGTGCAGGGTCATCCCAGGGTTGTTGGGGCTGGCTTTGAGGCAGAGAAGACAGTGGTTCAATCCAGGAGGAGACGTGGCACACGCTTGGCCAGGCCCCAGCTGTGGTGCTGTGTAGTCAAGTGATCTGGTTCAAGCACATTCTTTGTGCCTCTTTGGCCTCAGTTTCTCCATCTGACAATGGGTAGGGCTGTGGAATTCACCCTGATGTTGGAAGTGCTATAGATTCTTTATATGCCGTCCTTCATCGACTTCCCAGGGATGAAGGACGCCCCGAAAGAGTTCTGACCCCCTCTGGAGGGAAGGTGCTACAGTGTGGGCAGTCAGATAAACTGTGGTGGACCCTTGGAAGTCCCTACCGGCCTAAGCCACTGTGCAAAGTCGCAACCTCTGCAGCACAAAGCCTTGATGGCTGAACTCTTCCCAGTGTTCTTTGCCCCCTGCCCCAGGCATCACCAGATGTGAGTGTGCCCCAGCTCTCTGCCAGGTGAGTGTGCTCGCCTGGTCCCCTGTCCCTTTCCCCTTTGAAGGTAGAGATGGAGAGAGGGCCAGCTGGAGTCTCCTCACTGGTGCCTCCCTCTGAGGCCCTCCAAGCCATGAGTCCACCTGCTGGCCTTGGTCTCACCTCTGGGGAAGGGACAGGCCAGCTACCTGTCCCCTAAAATGAGTGAAAACATGGAAAAGCTGCCTAGGATGGGACGCGCTGTTCAGTTCCTCCTCCTTCCCTGGACTGGAGCTCAGTCCTTTCCTCCCACCTCCTCTGCCCTCCCTCTCCTCCTTCCTCCTCCTTCCTGCCCTCTCTTCTTTCTCTCCGTGGCTGTCCCTCCCTCCTGCTCTCACTGTCCCTCCTTTTTCTGTTCTTCGTGCTCCGGGTCGCCTAGCACTCCTTGGGACCACCCTGGGGCACAGGGGTGAGGGAGACTCAGCCTTCACCCTGGGATGGTGGAGGGACAGTTCCTGGACGCCGCAGGTCCACAGGAGCCCAGTGCTGGCCGGGGCTCACTCTGCAGGCCCAGCTAAGCCCCGCCCCCTCGGTGCCACCTTCAAGGCAGATGCAGTGCTCCTTGGCATCCTAGAATCCCCCTGCCTGCCTGCCTGCCTGCATGGAGGAGCTGCTGTGAGGAAGACATTTGCTTGGCCGGCCTCCAGTGTTTGGGAGTGAGGGTAGCAAGCAACCAAGGACAGTGAAATCTCTGACCCTAAAAAGGCCTCGGGGTTAGAGAGCCCCACCATCCTCTCTCTGGCTTTTAACTTCCACCCCTCTTTAATCCAGAGTCGCTTGACTTGGCTTTGATGGGAAGCAGGAATTGATCATCTCAGATTTCTACCTTCTGCTCCTCTTCTGAGGGCAGGGTGTGACTCGGGAACGTTTTCAAGTACAATTCTCGGAGCAGCAGGAAGCCCCAGGCACCCCGCAGAGCCAGGATATTGACTGATGAACCGCCCTCCAGGATTGGTTCTGGCATCTCCAGCTTAAATGAGATTCATATGCATTTTGCAGCAGTCCCCCAAATAATCCTTCATCACAGCAGTAGAGTCAAAAAGAAAACAGAGTGAGCAGACATGTGCTTACAATTCCATAAGCTTTTGGTTCACCTTACACCTGCCACGAGGCATCACAGCCAAGCAAACCTGCCGTGTTTAATATCTGGAGCCAAACGAGTTTTAACTACAGCGATGTAATTGAACCAAAATGGACTCAGGCTCCGATTTCGGTGTCCCTTCGAAGTTCACTGGCGCTCACAGGTCAGTCGGAGGAGTCGGATGGTCCCAGCTGTGGTGTCCAGCAAAGGTCGCGTGGTGGAGGAATTAGGAGGTGGCCGGAGTCCACGGTCTACCACAGCTGCGTGCTTCAGGAGTGTTGTTTTCTCATCTGCAAAGTGGGTGAAAGGATAGAAATGATCTCCATGGGCCGCCGGAACTGTGAGGCTCAAAAGATCCACTCTACATAAAGGACTAATTAGGACAGGCCTGGGACCAGACACGCGTGAGAATTGCTAGCTGTTCTTATTACTAAGTGAAGAAACAGCAGGCTGTTGCAGATGGAGAGTGATGTGCAGTCTGGAGGTGTACAGGAGTACGTAGGAGGGGGAAAGTAGAGAAGTGTGAGTGTGTGTACGTGTGTGAGGCTGTGTACGTGTACGTGTACACAGCCTGCTGATTTTAACATATCGGTAACAAACTCAAATTAGGAAGAAAAATAAATATACTGCACAAAGAAATGACATCTGTGGATCCACACACCCAATGACCCGTGGTCAGAGCTCCCCACCCTGGGGTTAGAGTGGCTCACTGACTGGATCTGCCTGTAGGGCGTAAGTGAGAAGTAACACGGCTACAAGGTCACAAGCGTTCCCAAGCGTAGGCTCCGGAGCTTAAATCCTAGATTTACTTCTTTCTGGCTCTGACTTCAGGTCTCTGAGCTTCGACTCTTTTCATCTCTAAAATGGAAATTATGAAACTTTCCATCCAGAGAGCTCTGAAGAGGCTCCCGTGAGGTGTGCTCATACCAGGGTCATAGGACCCAATTTCCAGCCTTGCGGTCATTAGATTAGAAATGCCTTAGTGCATACCCCTGAAAGCCGGGCCCTTTACAGAAACTATTGTTCAGCCTGGACCACAGAATCCAGCTGTAGCCCTTGGGTGGAAGCAACTCTGGCTGATGTCAGCCTATAAGGACTTTTTGGAACAATCTGGAATAACTTACAATATAAATGAAAATGAGAAAATCAGGCCTTGAGAAAAACTTAGGAGTAGTCCAGCTTCTGGGACCCAGGCAACAGGAAGGGACTGAAAACGGTCTCTTCACAGTGTGACTATTGGAATCAATTGTTCAGCCTAGGATTCACATCCCAGGACAGAACCTGATCAGATAATCTTGTTCATGTGTCCCGCCCTTGGCTAAAAGCAAAATATCTTGCGTGACAGCCCTGTTAAAACGGGGAAGGTGTCTAAGTTAGGACGGGCAGCCAGGGTGTGACAGGAACCGATGAACCCTGAAGTCTCAGGGGCAGCACACAGTAGAGGTTTCTGTGACTCACAGGAAGTCCACCGTGCACTGGGTGGGACTGCAGGGCATCTCTCCTCCACAAGCCAGCTGGGAGCCAGAGTGCTCCCCGTCAGGATTTTGCCACTGCATGTTTTCTCTCTTTTTGCTACCAAAAGAAGCAAGGAGAGAGTTAGAGTGGACGCTTCCATTGGCCACACCTGGGCGTGGCTTACGTGTCTGCCCCCTCTCCATTGGGTGGAACTCTGCCCCTTGGTCCAGTCTGAATGTGGGAGGTGGGGGGAGACAAGAAACAATCTTCCGGGTCCCCAGGAAGAGGAAATGAGATTCGATGGCACAGAAGTTGCCTCTGCCCTGGGAAAATTGAATACCCGAGGAAAAATGGCAGCGTTGACACCAAGATCTAGGGAGAGGGATGCTGGGGCTCAACTAAGATTTCCTCTTCTCTCCTTGCACGCAGACCTTGCGCACGTGTCCTGCCCAGCCCGCCTTCTGCAGCCATGGCAGCCTACGGCCAGACGCAGTACAGCGCAGGGGTCCAGCAGGCCGGCCCCTACGCGGCCTACCCCCCTCCAGCGCAAGCCTATGGGATCCCTTCTTACAGTGAGTACCTGACCGGCCCTTGCACTCCCTGTGAGTCCCTAACGTCGTGGTCTGCGTCCTGTCCTGCTGCTCAGTTAAAGGCAGGACGGTAAACGCAGCTCATTTTGGAGTGGAGACAAAAAAAAAAAAAGAGATGCTATAAATACAGTTCAAATTCCAGATTATATCAAAGGCTCTTTTGAATGCAAGAATCGGGAACTTAAACCAAGCCGATTTAGGGAAAATAGGGATTTATGATACACATACTGGTTGATTTAGGGGTACAGTTAATATCAGCTATGACTGAACCCAGATACTAAAGGACATCAAAAGAATGTTTCACTCGCTTTCCTCTGAGTTGACCTTACTCCCATAGAAGTGGTCCCCGTGTAGCTCCAAATCTGGTGCCTGTAAGCTTTATGTCCTTTCGTCTCCTAGAGGCCTGTAGTCCCAACAGAATCCCTCACTGGGGCAACTGGCATGACTGGTGCTGCGGAGAGCTAGACGAGGTGATGGTGTGGGTGGGAAGGTGGTTCTCTCAGAAGGAGACCCAGCGGTGGTCTAGGATGGGAAAGAAAAACAGAGGCCGAGAGGCAAGAGCCACAGACCTCCTGCCTTGACTGTTAAGACATTACTGTTGAGAACTGAAGACTGCGTGAACCTGGCTCATCTGCTAACTGAGCCCTGCCTCTGGCTTTATACAGGCTATTCCCTTCTCTTAGTAGTAAGTACTTCCTAGTGGTAACTGACAACACCCTGACATTAGTCAGCTGAAGGAAACGAGGGAGCTTGTCTACATAGCTGGACATTTAGGACACTGGCTTCGGGAAGAGTTGAATCCAGGCACTTAGGTGATAAATAGGGGCCTAGCATTCCTGGGCTGCACTGCCCACAGCAGGGAAACCTTTCTGCCCAGGACTTGTGTATGGGCCAGGAATTTCTCTGACAGGGATGCCTGATGCAGAGAAGACGGGCTGCTCCAGATGGCCATGTTTGGCAGATGTAACTCGGGTTCAACGCGGTGTCTTCCAAGGGTGGGCACGAACAGCTGGTCTGAATGTGGGAGAGAGGGGTCCGGGAGCAGGAAGGGTAGGCAGAACCCCAGAGTGTGCTAATGGCTGTCCAGCCCAACCGAACCCTGGTCCTGGGGAGGAAAAGGTAAGGTTGGTGGGCGACCGACCTGCCTTCCACACTCAGCTCCCTGAGGACGCTGGGTCTCAGTTTCCTCTCCTATAAAATCATGGTCCTCTCCTCTTCTGAACTGGCTGGTGTGGCTTTGCTGTGGAGATTGAACCTGGTATTTCTTTTCCTTAAACACCCCACCTCTGCCCTGTCATTCAGTCATCATCCATCCACTCCCTCATTCAGCACTGGGTCATGTGTGTTCAGTGCCCATGGTGCAAGATGGGCCCTGTCTCCATGGTGCTTAGAGTGTAGGGCAGAGGCTGAAACACTGGACTAGGGGATGTGTGGTCTTTGGGTGTCTTTTTAAAAATTACAAGTAATTGCCACTTTCAAAATGACAAATATTTATGTAACAATTCACATTTCCATCATCTTTAAATGGGATCAGGCAGGCCACAGCTTGACATCAAGAGTGTGTGGCCCTGAGAAGGGCTGTTCCCACTGAGCGTCACTGGCCACGGTCCCCACCCAGCCCGTGTTACTGCCTCCAACTCTCTGCCTGTCTCAGGAGTGCATTCAAGTGTGCAAACCTGCCCTTGAGGGAGAAAAACATTAAGCAAACTTTTAAATTTTTGTATTTCAAACCATGAAGCATGGTATAAAGCAAGACAAGAAGCTCCTGAGGTATAAAAGAGGGTAAGAAGGATGTCACTTAGTTTCCAAGGCCAGGGAACCTTTAAATGAGCAGCTGATTCACTGCCTGTGCAGAATCCGGGCAGCCAGCAGCCACGGCTGGAGCGTGAGGCGGGACGTGTGGGCCAGGTAGCCTAGCCTCAGAGGCCCCTGAGAAGCTGGGAGCTTTTTCCAGGGAGGGTAGAAGCCTTTGGCCAGCTGGTGAGCAGAGAGTGCAGGGACTACAGGTGGTGGGCAGGGTGGCATGGAGGGAACAAGAGGGACCCATAGGGAAACTGAGGAAGCCCAGATGGATCCTGGGCAATTTGGGCAAGGCTGCGGCAGGGAGCAGACGACAGCAGGAAGGGTCAGGAGCCCTGCTGGAGGCAGCAGTGACGGGCCCTGTCCGTGCATCGTGTCAGGCATTAACAGCCGTCACCTTCATTGATTTCCTGTCACTCACTTTGCTTTATGTCCATTAATGCCTCTAATCCCCAGCTCAGCCTACAAGCAAGGTCACAGTGTTACCCTCCCTCGAAGGATAAAGAAACAGGCTCCGAGAGGGCAAATAACTCACCCAAGGTCACCCAGCTGGTCGGTGGCAGAGGGGAGTTAAACCCAGGCAGCCCAGCCCCGGGGTCGAGGAGCCCCCATCCGCCCAGACATGCGTTCCCTAAATCCTGGGGGATTACCTGTGACAGACCTGAGCCAACAGGTGTGGGCATCTCGCCTGCTCTCTCTCCCGTCTGTGCTAGGAGACTTGTGACATGATCACATGAAGGTGCCCCGCCTGGCTGACAGCCAAGAACAATGCAGCTGTATTATTTTTCACATAAATGAGAAAACGAGCCCTGTTCCCAGACAAAACATGGCATCAGATGGAAATTAATTTGGTTCAAAGCTATTTTACTGTCTCGGTTACTTCCAGAGAGGCTCTTTCCAGACGATACAAGGTAGGTGACAGGGGCACGTGGTCTGGAGTCCCAGTACTAGAGATGGGAACTGGGCCATGAGCTCACCTTCTGGCCTTCAGCTTCCTCCCTAAATCTGTCTTCTTGTGCTTATTGTGTGGATTAAATAAAGTCATCTGTGTCAGAGATTGTCTGGCCTTTTCTGTAAAAGGCCAGGTAGTAACTAGTTTCTGCCTTGGAGTCCATATGGTCTCCATCACAGCTATTCAGCTCTGCCTTTGTGTTATAAAAGCAGCCAGCTAATGTGTCCCAATAAAACTTTATTTACACAAACAGACAGGGGACAGATTTGACTGTGGGCCCTGATCTACATAAAAGACCCTGCCCACCGGAAGTGCTCAGTGAACAGCAGCCCTGTGGGCAGAGGTTGGCAGCCATCCACACACCCAGAATGGCCATGTCACTGAATACTAACAGGGGGGCTGAAAAGCTGCTTCCCTCTGCACATGCCCGTGCCCGAGCAAGCAGTGTTTGCTCATTGTCTGGGCCAACCCTGCCGAAGCTTGTCAAGAAGTTTTTTCTTTGCTCCTTAGCAAATCACACTACTTACAATTGTTTAAATAGCTGCAGGGAAATAACATAATTGAGTAAACTACAGACAGGGCCGTCAGGAGTATGGAGTATTTTTTTTTCTCAATTCATTGTGCAATATTTAAGACATCTAGAAAATAAAGAGTAATACTACAAATACCTACAAACCAACCACCCAACTTAAAAATGGGCAGTTTATCTCCAAGATCCTCTTGCCTCTGAACTGGAGTCTTATCGTCCCCCTGCATTTCATGTGGAATGGAACCAGCAAACTCTGCCTTATAGAACCAGATAGCAGATGTACCTGTCTTTGTAGATGATCCAGTGCTGGGTTCTGTCACTATGATGTGAAAGCAGCCATAGATGGCACATATATGAGTGGGCGTGTCCTGTTTCAGTAAATCTTTGTTTCAAAACACAGCAGCAGATCACATTAGCCTCTAGACGGCAGTTTGCTGATGCCTAATGTGGATATTTTAAATGTGCTTTCAACTTTTTACACGTGCATTACGTCTTTTAGCAGACATCCTTTTGCAATTTGCTTTTTCTGCCCAACACTCTGCCAGTGAAATCCGTGACTGGCTGCAGTTGGTTACTATATAGTATTCCCTTACTGTGACTGCCTGAAGCATGACCCATTTACCCGTTCTCTCTCAGATGGTCACTCAGGATCTGGGAGTTCTGTTTCCTATCACACAGGATGCTGGAGTCAGCGCCTTTGTACACTCCCAGGTCAGAAACCTAGACTGCAAGCAACTTCCATTTCCTAGACAACCCTTATCTGTACTGCGTAACAAGCAACACTGATTTCTTATTTTTCATGGTGCTGTGGGTTGGCTGAGTGGGCCTCCTGCGGGTTGCCCTGTCTCTCTCATGCAGTTGTGTCCAGCTGGCAGGTCAGCAGGGCCTGGCCCCTGAGCTTCTCACAGACTGTGGACCCCACTCTCCAGGAGGGCGAAGGTAAGGCTGCAGGGCTCGCAGGGCCTGCCCTCCAGAACCTCAGGTCTCAGGCTCTCCCACCAGACCCACAAGTCCCGGGCCAGCCCAGCCTCTGGGGCGTGGAAAGAAGCCTGGCCTTGATGAGAGGAGCTGCAAAATACTCCAGCCATGGGTTTTACTCTGCCACAATGTCTATGAATGTTTTTCTATCTTATTTTTATTAGCATATATTAAGTGGACATATAATGGAGTTCCGTGTGATATTTCAGTATTGTATACAGTGTGCCCTAAGAAATCCAGCCAGCCTTTATTTGCTGTCCCCACCTCTAGAAATCACTGTCTGGCCAACTTTTTTTTGGCTTTCACATATGACAGAGACCATGAGGTATTTTCTTTATTTCTCTTAACATCATGTCTCCCAGTTCCAGCTAACTTTGCTATAAATGAAAATATTTCTTTTTTCCTTATGGTTGTATAATACTCTAATATATATATATATATATATATATCACATTTTCTTTACCCAGACATGTTTATTGATGGGCACCTATGCTGTTTTCACACTGCAGCTATTTCTGTGCATATCTGAACTTCTGAATGAAGCAGAGATCTGCCCACACAGAACTCTGATCTGTTGGCATCCAGTGGTGAGGGTAGAAATCCATGGACCAGAAGTCCGTACTCCAGGCACACCTGGCCTTTCCCCATCTACCTCAAAATCCTTTTGCACCTGCCTGCTGTTCAGACAAGCTCTGCAAAGGCAATGATTTCGCTTCCAGATGGTTGCAGGGGTGGGGAGCAGGGCCTCTCCTTCTTCCCTCTGTTCCTCTGAGGCTTAAGAGCATGAAATAACCAGTACCTATGAAGACACGGAGAAAGAGAGCAGGACTGTGAGAAGCAAAGGGCTTGGTGATGCTGTGGGAGGGGAGAGCTGCAGGCAGGGCGGACGGATCATTTGCAGCTGTCACCTGCACAGTGGTCTCTGGATTGCTGGGGGTGTGCACACAAATCGACTTTAAAAGAATTTTACGTTATGCATTTATTGTGGTTGTGTGTGTCTCGGTCATTATTGCTTAAAGCCAGCAGGTAGTTGTTAGGTGGAGCTGCCTTTTTTGAAAGTATCTGCATTGTCTCATGGTCCTAGGACACCGGAAAGCCAAGCAGGCAGGTGCAGCCGTGGTCCGTCTCCTTCCACAGGAATCTGAGCTCCAACCAGTGCTGTGTCTCCACTGCCAGGAATCTGTATCTTTGGCCTATTGCAGATAGGACATGAATGAATGAATGAGTGCCTGATGGGTCACTGTTGATGGCATCCTCTGTAAAATACACACTGTCACTTGGCAGAGGGGCAACTGTTCCTGAAATGCAAGACACCAAAAACAGCAAGAGAGGAGAGCAAGCTTCTTTCTGTCCCTTATACTGTGTGTAGGCTGCCTGCCCTAGGGCAGGTGTAGCACTCATACCCTTAATCCCAGCATTAGAGCATGAACCAATCACAAACTCTAGATTCAGCCCCAACCCCTGCCCCGCATGACTGTATGAGGCTTTGGGGGACATCCAGACACAAACCATAACACCTCATTGTTACTGCTGTGAAGAGGTTCATTAGACATGCTGGGGGAGCAGGAGATCTCCTGTGACCAGTGTGTCTCCACACCTCAAACACTAGGTCACCTTTAAACTCAGTCACGAGGGCAATGATTCTCATCTTCTGTGAAAGACAGGTGTTTGGTTTTTGCTTTTTAATTTTCATTCTATCAGGGACTGATGACATTAGTAAAATAAAATAAAATGAATTTCAAATTCATACAAAATACAAGCCCATATTGCTGGCCATAGATGTTACAGCTCCATCAAGTTGCTGCAAGACTTTCCACAGGCTTTTGTCTCCCTGTCTGTCCTTTGCCATCATGAATTTGTTACAGATCTGTGGATCACAGTCTGGGCCACACTGACTTACAGGACAAAGCCCTTCATGTCCTCTTTTTCCAACCATCTTCTATCCCCTTTATCCTTGGTTAGAATTTTATGATCCAACCTTAAAAGGAAGGGTGAAAAATTTCGTTTATTGTCTTTTATATTTATTCAGTCATCAGATATCGGGGGGTCACTGACAACCTGCCAGTAAACACGTATAGGGGCATTACAGAGGGCAAGACACATGCAGCCCCTGCCCTCCTGCAGCTCTCTGTGTGAGGAGGAAACCAGTGTCAGACAAACAGGCTGTGACAAGTGACATGAAGGAAGAGAGCCAAGGGCTGTGAAGGCAGTTGGCCTTTCTGGGTTCAACTTTAAGCTGAGAAACAGGGAGTATGAAGGCATTAGCCTGATAATGAAGAGGAAATATTCATTCCAGGCAGAGGTAACGGTATGTGCAAAGGCCCTGAGTCCAAAGATAATCTTTTTTACTTTTTTTTTTTTTTTTTTTTTTTTTTTTTTACCAGTACCAGGGATCGAACTCATGACTGCCTGCTTGCAAGGCAGGTGCTTATGCCACTGAGCTAAATCCCCAGCCCCCAAAGATAATCTTGTAGTTTGTATTTGAAACTAAAAATAAACATACTCTTGATGCAGCAATTATATTGCTCATACCCAACTGAGATTCTCCCAACATTTCCAGAGGGGATATATTATTTTGTTTGGGGTTGTAGAATCAAGTTGGAGCTTATCATTAGGAGACTGGCTGAATACTCTATGATATTCCAAACTTTGGATTTCCTTCCAGCCACTAAAGTTAATGGGAGAGACTGAGCACCTGGCTTGAGTGAAGGGTAATCAGGGCGTGCAGAGAAGACAGTCAGGTTGGAAAGCTGGGCAGTGCCCCCATAGGGCCTTGAATGGCATCACAGGAGCTCAGATTTACTCCAGGTACACAAGGAAACACAGTACCAGGTGCATCCCTGACCATCCCCAGGACACAGTGCAGAAAAAGAAGGTGCCATATAAATGCAGTCTGTGGCTGTTGTCATTATGGTTACTGGAGTCCTCTACCCTTTCACAGACACTACTGAGAGGCATTAAGATTAGGACCCTTGACTTCACATCTGCCTGCCAGTTTCAAGGACCCAGTCCAGTGAGCTGACTTTCTGAGCCTCGGGTTCTGTCTTTAAAACAATAATTGCCTGTGTTACAGATTAGCCCTGAGGATGCAAAGGATGTGTGTGTTTTCTCAAGTGCTTTGCTCAGAGCTGTCTCTGTTCATCCTTTCCCTTTAATTCCTCAATTATCCTGCATTTCATTTGGAAAGAGACATCCGAGCTGGGCTTGTAGGAGAACTGGCCAGGTCACTGAGCAAACCAGCGAGACACTGAGGACTCCAGCCTAGATCTCCCTTCTCAAAATCCATCTCGTGTTTTACGACGGAGATTGGATGAGGAGAAGGGAAACCTCAATTACCAAGTCGCCCCCAGCACTAGAAAATGAAATGAAATTTAAGCGGCTAGCTATGGTGGTTCGTGCCTGTTATCCTAGCAACACAGATGCTAATGCAAAGGGATTGAAAGTTTAAGGCCAGCCTGGGCAGCTTAGTGATACCCTGTCTCCAAACAGAAAAAAGGAAGGGAAGACTGAAACTGGACCTGAGCACTCCCTGGGTCAGTCTCCAGTACCCCAAAGGGAAAAAGTAAGCAAGAGCAAGATACCCTGTTATACTTAGGGGATAAACAAAGAAAGCCGGTGGTTTAACACAGAGTATGGAGGAGCAGGCAGGTACCAACTGAAACACAAAAATTTAAGATTCTCTGGCTGTTAGCCTTACCAAGGCCACAAGCTTCTGTGAATTTACCTGGAAAATATACTTGTCCATGAACACAAAAATGTGAATATGATAAATATAAACTAAACTGCAGCAAATAGGTATTATATGCAGGTACATATACATAGGGAATTTGTATCTCTGTATATGCATATTTATAGATATTAAATACTATGTGGCTTTAAATACAAAATAAGAGAGAACTTCATAGTCTGATGGAGAATGATCACTATCACTTATTGTGAAGCAGTGAAAAATAAAAAGGAAATTGCAGAACAGTATTTATAGACTGATCCCTTTTATATATATATATATTTTTTTTTATATATGTGAACATGCACATATAACATGCATTCACCTGTCTCAGCATGGAACCTGTGTGCAGGTGAACACAGGAGCTGGTAACAGTGGTTGCCTGTAGAAAGGAAAGCTGGGTTCTGGACCAGAGATGGATAGATACACTTTTCTTTATATCTTTGTGCTATTTGAATTTTCTACCATGTAAAAATGATGGATCAGGCTCTCCCTCAGTACAATCCTTTTCCTTGCTCATGGAATTTTGTACCTGTGCATTGCATAAGCACGGCAAGGTCATGCTGAACGGAAGGCTGATTTTTGACCACAGATGTAAGGTCTTTGGATAGATAGCACGGCCCTCACCATGAGATGAACAGAGAGAGGGTGTATCTTACTGGGACGTGGCATCATCTTGGCAGAGGAAGGGTGGTAAACTTAGCACCTTCACCCCAAATCCCAAAGGACATTTATTCAGGCTTTACATGGTGCTACTCAGTGGAGCAGGGAGCTAAAGACTCACGCACCCCCAGAACCAGCCAGGTGGCATAAAGCTGCCTGCCCACACAAAATGAGGACCCCTCAGCCTGCCTTTCCCTTCCCCACTTTTCATGGTGTCCTAAAATGTTACAAAGTTTTAATTTAAGTTTTCCCAACACTTACTACTGGAAGGAAAATAGCTTAGTGACCCCAGACGCAACATCACAGAGACAGGATGGAACCCATGAGTGACACGGAGACACAAACCAGGGAGCCGGAAGGGCCGCCAGTGGTCACAGAGGGACACAAACCTGGTGTTTCTGGAGCACCCTGTTGTGCAGAGAAGTTATAAATCCATAACTTTTAGCAGAATCTTATTATTTTTATACAAAAGCACCTAATTCAGTTTCCTTTAAAAACAAATGCAGGGCAAGGAAAAGACATCCGCACATTTCCTGGTTTGGAAGCTGCTCAGCAGCTCTTCAGGGGGTAACAGGGAAGCATCCTAATCATGTTTTATTGATGCTTCTTTTTCCTCTTCCCAAGGCATCAAGACAGAAGACAGCCTGAACCATTCCCCCAGCCAGAGCGGATTCCTCAGCTACAGCCCGAGCTTCAGCACCGCGCCCACTGGACAGAGCCCGTACACCTACCAGATGCACGGTCAGTTTGGAGCTGCGGCCCTGCCTGGGCGCTAAAGCACCTCCTGAACTAGATGTCTCTTCATTCATTCACTGGCTTAGCAGATTTCCTGAGCACCTACTATGTGCCGGGCTGTGTCTCAACAGTGAAGTTTCAATGGGAGATAAAATAGGTGACCTAATCTCGTGGCAGTTCCAGTGGCAGCAGGGAGAGATTGATGGTAAATCAGCCAACAGATGAACGGGGTAATTTTGGAAGGAGAAGAATTTAATGAAGCAGATGATCATGGCATTTGGAATGAGAATGATGAGCTTGCAGACGTGGGATGTGTAACTTTAGGTCGAGTCATCAGGGAAGGCTCTTTAAAGAGATGACTCTGAACAGAGACCCAAAGGGTGAGGTGGAGCCAGCCAGGCGCAAGCCTACGGAAGAGGATTCCAGGAAGGAGAAGCCACCAGTGCCAAAGCTGCATGGTGGGACGGTCATGATGTGCCCTTGAGAGGGCACCGAGGAGGAGTGGATCTGGAGAGAGGGCTGCAGGAGGGGGTCGGCTCGGGCTTGTACCTTAAGTGTGATGGTACAAACAAGGCCACCGGAGAGATGCAGAGAGGCACCTTGGTGGAGGTAACAGATGTGTAGGGAAAGGGCTTATTCCAGGTCTCCCCGAAGGGCGTCCTGGGAAGGAAGAAAATACTCCAGATGCACGCCCCCCCCGGCTGTGTTCCCCTCTGCCTGTCTCCCCACTTTCATCATTCAGGGGCCCCTTCTCTGCTCCAATCCCCTCAGGAGCCTTTAGAGTGATGCAGGGATCGAAGGGCTGGTGGCAGAAGCTTGGGGGTGTTCTCCCCTCCATGCAAATTGGGGAAAATGGCCATCAAGGGTCTGCAAAGCAACATCAGGAATAAAAAGGTAATAGCAAGCCGGGGGGCTCACGAGTGCCTGCAGTTTCCTTGGAGGAAACCGCGGTCACTCATTCTTACTTTAACCTTTTACTGAGGACAGCAGGTGACCTTAGGGGTGTGGAGCACACACACCCATCACAGATGGGAAAACATCTGTGAACAAGTCCGTGTCGGGGTGTCCAGGGGACGCCGGCCCGCTAGCACCGGGCTGTGTTGTGCGGGTTCTCTTGCACAGTCTGCATGTTGGTGCTCTTGTTATTCACATTTTACAGAAGGGGAAACTGAGGCACGGGGAAAGTGACTGATCTGCCCAGTGTCAGGATAAGGATTAGATTTTGTCCCCAGTGCAGTGGGAAACGGCCTGTGTCAAGTCTCCCTGGATTCCCCGAAGCCCGCATCCTTGATCATGATCTTTCCTGCCTCCTCCACTTCTTGTCCCCTCGGTGTCCCTGCTAGTGGCCTTCTGTGTCCCGCGGGAGGGTAAAAGCTGCACGGATACATCTTTGAGGAGGGAGTGAATGGTGGTGCCAGTGCCGACAGCGGAGACCCGGACTTGTCTTTGGTGCAGTCTCAAGCTGGTTTCTTCAGAAGCTCCACACGCTGCCTCAGGCTCCCAAGGCTGCAGAGCCAGTACAACAAGCGCACGGTGCCCCATCCCGGTGCGCCTCCCTGCCTTACGCCTCATTCGTGCTGTATTATCAGACACCAGCTTGGTGCCTGGTACCCTTTTGGGCCACAGGGACACAGCAGTCAGCACAGACAATTCCTCAGGGTGGGAGACAATCAGTTAACAGATAAATAGTCAATGACAGATTTTGACAAGTCCTGTGAGGAACAAAATCAAGGTATCCTGTGGATGATGAGGCTCAGAGGAAGCCTGAGATCAGCATCACCCAGGGGGAGGGGTCTAAGTCGTAAAGGGAGTCAGCCAAGTGAGAACTGGGAGACTGCAGTCCAGAAGAGAGAGAGCCGCAAGAGCAAAGGCCCTGAGGCAGGAACTGGAGGAAAACAGACTCTGGAATCCAGAGTGCGGTGAGTGAGAGGAGATGAGGTTGGAAAGTGAAGCAGGAGCATCCTGCCACCAGGATATGCGTGGTGGTGTGATTTCCTCTCTAGCCCATTCAGCACGAGAGGTAAACACCATCAGCCCTGCTTCCCAGCAAGACAAAGTGAAGCTCGGAAAGCAGAGCTGATTTGCTCAGCGTCTCGGAGTCAGTAGATACGCAGGGCTGGGATTCACACTCCAGTTTCCAGAGCCCCAGGTCCTCCTGTGTGCCCTCCTCTGAGTGCTGGCATTTCCTGGGTCCTTCAGGACTCCAGGGGCTCTCCGAAGCCCTGTGCAGATACCATCCCCCTCGATCCTTCCAAGAGCCCTGTGCTAGGTTCTCTTCTCACCTTCGTCTTAGAGGGAGAGGAACTTGCCCCCGGTCACACAGCCATGACGACGGCACGGGATTGAAGCCAGGCAGTGGCCCTGCAGAGCCCAAGCCTGGAGCCCTCACCCCGGGCTGCCCGTCCACACTCCCATAGATCCATCTAGGAGGTGATTCTCAGGGTGACCCTGACCTCGGACCCCACCTCCACCCCAGCCCCCACCAGCCTCACACAAATCAGAACTCTCACGCTCTGTTCCCACGTTATTGCCCCATTGTCCTCGAGGCCCCCGTGCCAGAAGGCTCCCCAGCAGCTGGGCTTCGTCCCATTAACTGCCTGATGTTAATGGCCATGAACTGCTCTTGAGACAGGCCAGGCATTTTGCAAGCCCGACGTACTCCTCCTTCTCAAACACAAACACAGGCGCGCACACCCCATGCCCATGTGCTTCCTATTAGCTCTTTTTTTTTTCCTCTGAGTTGTTCCAGAGGAGAAATAAACTCTCAAACAACTCCGAGCATCTTGGAGAGGTGCTGGTGGGACTTGTCTTTGCAGAGAAGGAGGAGGTAGAGGAAGAGCCTGACCTGGGCTGAGCTAAGGGTGAGGATGCCGACTTCCTGGTCCCCAGTGAGAAGCTGGATGAATCCTTTTCCGTGCTCATAATAAAAATCATGATTCCATGCCTACAGAAAGAACATAAATGAACCCACCCCCTCATTTTGCAAATGGGTAAATTGAGGTACTACCTCAAAGTGGCCAGTATCAGATAAGCTGGCTACTTCCCTTGGGTTGTCTGGCTAGTCTCACAAGCTTGCAGAATCTTCTGCGGATGCATCCTCCTCTGAGGTCCTGGTTTCAGACCTGTGTCCACTTGGATCACCACCCCCCAGCATGCAAAAAACAGAAAAGACTGAGTCCACAGTGTGAATTCAGCCTTCCTGTGATTGTTTCTTTTGCTTTTTTTTTTTTAATTCACACCAAGGTTTTTATGGCTAAAATATGTTTCTTACGGATTTGAGGGGTTTTGTTTATTTCTTTCTTGTTTTTTAGTTTCCTCAGATAAAACACTACTCTTCACAGAAATCACCACAAGATTAAAAAGAAAAACACATCCTGAGAGCACATAATGAGAACCACTGGTGCCAGAGGTGCTGGAGAGAGCTAGACCTGGGCTCCGGCCCCCACACACAATGCCCGACAGGGGGACAAGGTCACACACTGGGGACTCCTCGGTGCCTCAGTTTCCTCGCTGGTGACACTGGCCTTCCAGCCAGAGAGCTGACTTCATAGGGTTGTGAGGGTACCTCGTGCAGTGAAGGCTGAGCTTTCTCTCTGTTATTTCTACAACTCTTTCTATAACATGGTGGTTCAAAGTCATTAAAAACAGGGACGCTGAAGCCAGGCTGAGTTCACATCCCAGTTCCGCAGCGCCAGCCGTGTGACCTTGCACTGCGTTAGACCTCAGTACCTCCATTTCGTCCTCTGTAAAGCAGGGTGATGGTAGTGCCGACCTCAGGGCGCCGTGATAATTAAATGCATTAATGTATGTGAAGTACTTAGAGCAGCTCGCGGCACAGGCTGAGGGCTCTGCAAATGTTCTCAGCCCAAGTCCAGCTGCGGTGGGCCACGTTCTTTCCAATTTCACTTCTGTTCGCTGGGCAGTCAGTTTCAGTAAGTGGTGGCAGTCAGAGGAGGAGAAATAAAGAGGGCTGATTCTTCTGCGTCAGCATCCACTCCCCAGTGTCAACCTGTGTGTTACGGGGGAACTTGAGAATGGTGGGCGCCCTGCACGGTAGAAATTCCAAAGACCCAAGAGTGTGAATACCAAAGCTCAAAACCCACCAGCAGCGTGGAGTCATGGGACTCAAGGATGTGTAAAAAAAAACCTGAAAGTTCATAGAAAGTGTGTAACCAGGGACCTCAGCTCAAGATCTCTGAAACTGGTGCTGTTGGACTTATTTTTAAAATACCTGATTAGGATTTATGAAATGCAGCGCCGTCTCTGGCCCCAATAAGCTGTGCGATGTTGGAGAAGCCACTAAACTCTCCTGATCTATACTCCACACCTCTAGCGCTAACAAATGCTCCATGAACACATGCAAAGGAGTTAGAACTCAGGCTATACATTTGTAAACGATAGGAGCCTCGCGGCTAAGTGAGAAACCTTCAGGGCTTTGGCAGGATGGTACAGCTGTGACCCCCCAAGAGTAGGATTCTGTGGGCAGTTCTCCCAGGGAGATCTGATGAGAAACCCTCGCTCCAAACTCCCACTCTGTGCTCCTCAAGAAGTCCTGGGTTACATGATGTTTTGGTTCTTTCCTGTGTTAAAATGCCAAAATTCTTTGATTCGCTAGTTGTCGTTTTTACAAAAAACATGCATTCCCTTTTATCTATTTCAATTACTTTATTTTTTACCCAGACGTAATTCACATGCCTTAAAACTGATCTTTTGCAATGTTCAAGTCAGTGGCTTTTAGTGTATGCATTAGATCATGCAGCCGTTACATCAACTCCCCAACATTCTCCTCACCCCAAAAGAAATGTCATAGTCATTAGCAGGCTCCCTGTTCCCCTACCTCCTGTGTATTCCTTCAGATATACAAGAAGAGACCCATTAAAAGTTACTCCTCTTGCGCTTAATTTGGGGAGCAGGTTATACATTTACCTGGTCCAAACTGCTATAGAGATCCCTCTCCTGTGCTGGTCCTACATCTACTATGTCTAAACCTCAAACAACCTACCATTCGTTGTAGGTTCTGTGAACTTATCTAGAACTTCTTTCTGAGTGTATAAGTGGATTATAAGCAGTCAATGATGGTCACCCATTACCATGACAACAGTTCACTGGTAATTCTTAAGTAAGAAAACAACTCGAGGATAACTAGTTACATTAGCTGTTGCATTTGACCCATTTCCCAGGTGCTGAGGCAGGAACCCCGAGCCCTGTCCACACTGGGCAAGCTCTCTACCACCAAGCTACACCTCCAGTTTGCATTGCTTGTATCCTGGGTTTTGTTTTGGTTTTGCTTTTGTTTTTTATGATGATGTGCCGTGGTTCAGTTTTCGTTGTGATTCTGGAGTTCTGGGTTCATTGGGCTTCTTAGGTCTGTGGGTTCGAGTTTTTGTCAATTTGAAAATGTTTCAGCGGAACCTCAAATATCGTCTCTGCTGCCTCTGCCTCCCTCGTCCTCACAGTGGCTTTTGCTTCAGCAGTATCCGGTCAGCTCTTCAGTGCACCCTGGGCATTGTCATCGTCCAGCGGAGTTTTCATTTCAGGGTTTGGGCTAGTTCTCTGCTTCCCCTGGTTTCTTGAACAGACAGAACACACTCTCCTCTCCCAGCCTCTGGGTTCTCTCCCAGTTCTGTCCTCACACCTGTAGGTGGGTAGGGGACAGTTTGCAGGATGAACCGTCTGCAAGCCGTCAGCCGGCTCCCAGCCAGCACAGGTCTTCCACTGGGAGAATCTGCCTGTGAATTTTGGCCACTGTGGTCTCCTTGTCCTTGCAGCCCCATCTCCCCAGTGCAGGGAGTCATTGAGTCTCTCCTGAGTCCCCTCCCTGTAGACTTTGCTGGGCGATAATGAGCTGACCAATTATTTCCCCCTGCAAGGGATTAACCGTCCTTCATGCCCAAGTGCCCACTGTCTTGGGAAACCTTGTTTTCAAACTCTGTCACCTGGGAAGCTAAATCCAGCCCCTGTGGTGACTAGCACAGTGGTTTGTTTATATTTTTTCCCAGTCCATATGGTAACAGCAGCTGAAGGCAAAATACTGAACCCAGGTGAACAGAGAGAGCATCCAGGAGTGCAGTTCTGTGTCTGCTGACCCTGCTCTTCCCTTCCTCACTGTGGCCACAGGCTGTGTTTTGAAAGGACTGATTTTTCAGCTTGTACACATCGTTGTGCATTTCGCCCTTATTTTCATAATGTAACACCTCTGTTGTCTCGACAGACCCTTGTCTCAAGACACCCGCACCTCCTCTGAAAGCAAGTCCTCTATTTAATGGAGCACTTCTCTGGGTGTCATTGATTTACCAATATTTTTACTTGGTTTGTCACTGCTTCTGTTAGTGCTCTTGTTACAAAGCTTTGTTGATTCTGAGCAGCTTGCCTCAACGTGACTTTTTTCTTTGAGCTCTATTATTTCAGTGCAGTTTTTCATCACTCGTGGCCTTTATGGATGGATTGTCTCCTAGTTCAGAGGTCCCCGATCCCTTGGCCATGGATCAGTAGTTTGACTTGTTAGCAGCCAGGCTGTGCGCAGGAAGTGAGAGGTAAGCCAGCCAGCACCGTCATGTGTACTTCAGCCACACCTCGATGCTCACATCACAGCCTGAGCTCCACCACCTGCTGGGTCAGTGTCAGCATTAGATTCTCACAGGAGCACAAACCCTTCTGTGAACTGACCAGTCAAGGAGCTAGGTTGCAGCTCCTTATGAAAATCTAAGTAATAATAATAGAAATAAAGTACACAGTGTAATAATAACAAATGTAATGTCCTTGAATCATCCTGAAACCATCCCCCCCCCCATACAACTTCGGTCAAAAGATTATCTTTCACAAAACCAGTTGTCAGTGCCAAACAAGCTAGAGACCACTGTCCTAGATGAACAGGATGAGCAGAAACACGGGTATCTGTTCTCGTCAGCATAGATGGCATACTGTGCACACTTCTGCATCTAGCTGTGTATCTTGGCAAACTTTTTAAGTCCATAGGTAGAAAGACCACCGTCATCTTTTGTCATGGATTCTATTCCACTGAATGATGTGCTGTGAAAGATTTAAACAGTTTTTTACTAGAGACTACTTGGCTTGTTCAGTTCTTTGGAGTTACCACCACATAACTATGCTAAGCTCTGTGTGTTATTTATTTGTACAACCATAGCTGAAGTGCAGGTATCCAGAGGTGTAATTCCGGGTCTAAACCCGGTACCGGTCTCTGAAGGGATTCTGTAAGTTTAAACTCCCACTCTAGTGTCTGAGAGTCCCTGTTCCCTGGAAGATGTGCCTTGCCAACCCAGAGTCACCAAACTGTTGGAGTTGTTGCATGAAAAACTGAATCTCTGGGTAGCACCGATTTTTAAGTCTTGTCTTACAAGTGAGGGACAGCATCTTTTTCAGATCTTCAACCAATTTGCATTTCCTTCTCTGTGAATTAGACTTCATTTTTCAAATATACAATGTAAGAGCAATACAAGAGTAGGCAGAACAATGTGTGTCATAAAGCTTCAGTGGTCAGGGCTGGGGATTTAGCTCAGCGGCACAAGTGCCTGCCTTACAAGCAGGCAGTCGTGAGTTCGATCCCTGGTACCGATAAAAAATGAAAAAGACAAAAAAAAAATTGTTAAAAAAAAAAAAAGCTTCAGTGGTCAGAGCAGTGCCCTTCTAGTATGTCTAAACTGGTTAACCGATGGGAGTGACACACAGGCCACCAAGTCAATGAGAGCACGGATAAGACGGTAGCTAAAATCACTAGGGAAAGATAGACTATTCAGTGACAGGAATCAGAACATCTGCTTAACCATCTGGGGGGGAAACTATCCTTATTACTACGCATCAGAAAAAAATTAAAATGGGCCAACAATTTAAATACAAAAAGGAAACCCATAAAAGTATTAAAAAGACAATGTGCAAAACATCTATAACTCTGAAGTAGAAAGATCTTTTCTAACCATGGATTAGAAATCCAAAGTCTCAGGGCTGGGGATTTAGCTCAGTGGCATAAGCACCTGCCTTGCAAGCATGCAGTCATGAGTTGGATCCCCGGTACTGATTAAAAAAAAAAAAAAAAAAAAAAGAAATCCGAAGTCTATACATGAAAAGGTGAACACAGTAATTGTGGAATTTGGGGGCGAAGGACACCAGAACTGAAAGTGAAGTTAAAGCCACAAAAACCAAACAAACAACAAACGATGAACTGGAAAGAAATATTTATGTTCTAAATCAAAGCAAACATTACTCTTTTTTGAATGATCCTGCAGTGCCGTGCGTTGAACCTGCTCTAAAATGTGGCCCTTCTAAATCAGAGGCTCAAACTCAGATAGCGCAGACATCGTGCGGGCAGGTGAGCAGCATGAGCCAGGCGCGGTGTCAGAGTGGCAGACCGGAGGCCACACGCCCCCAGAGCTGTGGCTGGACAGTTGCTTGGCTTCAGCTCACTGCATCCAAGCTAGAGCGAGTCCCTCACAGACCAAATCCTTCCTTTTCTTTTTTTTTCAAGACAGGCCTGAAACTGTGTTTTTGTGTGAAAGCTGCTTATTCTTTATCAATGCCAGCAGCTGACTTCAACATAATTATTGAAATCCTTTGGGAAGGGATAAGCACTTACAAGGCCATCTTCCTGCCTGCAATTTGCAACCTGGCTCTGTATTTTCTGAAGCAAACCACGGGACCTGAGACCAGGAATGAGAAGAGCAAACACAAGCCGTGTGGTGAGTGGGAGCCAGGCAGGAAGCCCCTTGGTGACGTTTCCTTGGAGAACCCGAGTGGCAGCGTGAACGGAGCCCAGGCATAGACCAGGGACGTCCCCTTGCCAAAGCGGAGTCATTTCCCTGTTTCTTCCTGGCAGCAGCCCATGCTGGTGCCCTGGCCGGGCCAGTTCTGAGCAGGCGAAGGCTGCCCAGTCCCATGGTGTTGGTCCAAACAGGAGCCAGCCTTGGCATCCGCGACTGCTGGACTGAGATCAGGTTTCCTGACGTGAATCAGCATCTCTGCACAGGACAAGGAAGGTGCGGTCCCCTGCACGTGTCACTCCTGCCCATGCCACACCTCCACCTGGGGGTCACCTTCAAGTGTGCTGGCAGGCTGGCTGCCCTTGCTTGAACCAGAGCCTTCCGCATTTAGGACGCAGGGAGGTCAAATGGATGATCTTTGCTCCTGGTTATTTGACAAACTTGATTCAGCCACCTTTCTCCAGAAGCCACTGGGAAGGACAGGTGAAAACAGCCAGGGGTAGCAAGTCAGTCTGGGGAGCAGGAGGAAGCTTGCTTTACAGTGAGTCAGGTAGAACTTACCGGGATGACGGCAGGGTCTGTATCTGCGCGGTGCTGTCCAGTAACCACTGGACCCAGAGTGACACTGAGCACTTAAGATGTGACCAGTGTGACTGGGAATTAGAGTTTTACTTCTGTTTCATTTCAGCTCACTGTAATGTAAGCGTGGCTGGTGGATAGGGCAACCCAGCTCTCGGGGAGGGTTAAAAGCCAGTCCCAACCTGGCAAATGCTCAAGCAGGTGGAAGGACCTGCTAGGTGTTCCGGACCGAACTGTGTCCCGTCAGAACACATATGTTGACACTCTCGCCCCTAATGCGAGGGTATTTGGAAAAGGACCTTTGGGGAGTAGTTAGGTTTCAGAAGGTTGGCGCTCTCAGGACAGGATTGGGGTCCTTGTGAAAAGAGGGAGATCTCGCTGTCTTTGACCCCAACTTTTGAGAACTTAACATGATGGAAAAGTCACTCGAGGACACAGCAGGAAGGCCAGCATCTGGGAGCAGGAAGAGTGGCCCTCACCGGGAACCTCGATCCTGGCCACTGCTGCCACCAGAGCAGTGGGAAATACATTTCTGCCGTGTAAGGCGCCAGCCTGTGGTGTTTGTTCTGTTACAGCAGCCCGGGCTGGCGAGATGTGCAGAGGCACAGGCGGAAGAGCTGAGCAGCTGGAACGGGGTTTGTTTCTTCCCTGCAGACACCTCGCTCCTTCCTGCCTTGCTGCACTGAAGAGGTGAGAGACGCCCAATAACTAAGAGCCATAACAGAAACACACAGGAGATGGCAGCCAGACGGAGAGAGCTAAGGCAGGGCGGTGCTGGGAACTGCGGTTTCCTGTATACAGACTGACCAGGATGGTTTCACCAGGGCTGACAGAGTTGCACAGAGGTCTGAGAAGGGAACGTGGCTGTGGAGGGTGAGAGAGCAGGCCAGGCCGCAGACGATGAAGGCCATCGGGCTGACCAGTGAGGCTGGGGGAAGGAAGCAAGCACCTGTTATCCTGTGTTGCGTTCGGTGTCTGCAGTTAAAAACGCTCTTTATTCTCTGCACTTAGCGCTGTATTAGATTTGCCCATATCGCAAGCTGCTCACAACACTCCTGGGGGTCTCTGCAACCCCACCTCTTCGTCCTTTTTCCTACAGAGTGTGACAGAGGATTGGTCAGCAGTCACATAAAAATAACTGGTACTTTGCAGTATGGTTCTAACTGAGCACGGCGCAGGGCATTCACGTGGAGCACGTTGCATCTGAAGACCTTGAGAACACACCTTCAGCGTTTACGTGGGCAGTGGACTGCGTCCTGGGACCGCGGTGGGCAAACTTCAGCTGTGCAGGAAGCAGCATCAGCTCTGCAGAGCTGCACGCCTCTGTTTCGGCTGCTCATGCCTGAGTCCTTCTAGCTTGAGGGAGGTTGTGGCCAGTACATAAATGAGTGGGCAGGGCTGTCCTCCCGCAGTGTCATTATGTGTCATTATGAAAGCAGTGTGGCCTGCGTCTGGCCGCGCCCTGTGATCTGGGATCCTGTCATCAGAGCCAGGGCTTCATCTTCACAAGAATTTGCTAGGACATTTGGGACCTGCTAGGAAAGTCAGGCGGAACCTGGGAACAGCATAGGACAGTAAAATATCAAGCACCCCCAGTATTTTCCCACTGAACTCCACCAGTGTCCCCACAAGTTTCCAAGCACCTCTTCAGAGTACTGAAGCTGCTGTCTGGTTTACACAGTGCAGCCACAGGCCTGGGAAGAGAGGGCTGTGGTAAAGGAAAGACCATCCACCATTCACTCAGCAAACAATTCATAAGTGCAGATTCTGTTGGGCAGTGTGCAAAAGGTGGGCCCTGCAGCCTTCAACTGACCATCAGGCCTGGGATTCGTGTCCCAGTGATGAGACTCAGAAAGATATTTGTCTTCTGGGCTGTATCACAGGGAACTATAAACTGGGTGGCTTAAATGATAGTTTATTCTCTCACCATGCTAGAGGGTCTCGCCAGGCCAAGGGGCTGGCGGCTCCCACTGTGGTGAGGCCCTCCTCCTGCCACACTGAGGTCTCATGGCCTTGTCCCGGCCTGTGGCTAGAGAAAGGTGGCTGGCGTCCCTTTCTCTTCTTGTAAGGACACAGTTAGGACCCAGTGACCCCAGGGCCTCAGTGACCTTGGTCTCCTCCCTGCACAGAGCCCCTCCCCAAATGCAGCCCACTGAACTCGGGGGACACATAACAGCCAGTGAACGAGGAAGAAACCAGATGTGAGGAACATAAACGGGAGCACTTAGCAAAGAGGGACTGGGGAACAGGGCAGGGTCCCCACAGAGGTGATGGTAAACTGGCCATTGGACAGGCACATTCCCAGTGCCCGGGCAAAGTGGACAGGGCAGAGGGGGAGGTCGGAGGGTGGGCGAGGCAGGGTCTCGCAGAGCCCCGTGCGGGTTTGGAAGCTCCAGCATTTTGCGTGGGAAGTACCAGGAAGCCACTGGGTTCTGAAACAGGGAAGGCGATGTGTGGAGAGAGGTGACAAGGGAGGAGCCCGGGAGTGAGCCTGCCCCCTAGACCAGTGCCTGTATCTGTACCCCAAGACCTAGGGGCCCACTCAGAAAAATCTCGAATCAGCCTGCTCATCCATCCACCCTCAAGGAACAAAGGCCAAGAGCGGGCTGGGACGGTGCTGGCCTCATCTCACGTGTTCGTCACTTTTATTTCTGATGTTTCAATGAAATGAGAACCAAGCCCACAGCAAGGTCTGCACCTGCAAACCTCATTGAAAAGGTGGCAGGATAAACCTGTCTCCTCCCCCTTAATTAGCCGGAGGGGAGAGGAAGGAGAAAGAGAAAAAAAAGGAACCAATTTTTTTTTAAATCCTGCAGACACCCAGAATTGAGGGTGAGCCCTGCAGATGAAAAGGGGAAGCAGCCTGCCCCGACCCCACCTTCCCTTCCGGAGCGGGAAGGGGTAATTAAGGGGCGGCAGTAGGGAGGGGAGTACAGCCTCGGGCAAGGAAGAGACAGACAGACAGACATGTCAGCTCCACCCAGCGAGAAGCCGCAGTCAGGACCCGAGCCGGGCCTGGGACGCAGTTTGCACCATTCAAGTAAATTAGACTCAGTCCGCTCCTAAAAGCCCCCATGAGGAAGGAAACAGAGCCCCGATTCCTCCGCCTGGGAGATCCGTGCTGCACCCCCTGAGCCCGGACACCTGCAGGGAGGGGCTGCTTCTCCAAGCCTTGCTTCCTAGCACAGGAGGCTCCTGTGACCCCGCAGGGGGAGCCTCGCTGCAGACCCAGTCCACCTGTCTTTTTATACCACTGTGCACTTCCCATGTGTTTATAATATCAGCGTGTGTGTTTCCACAGACATGCATTTACATATGTGTGCATTTTCTTTCCCACCAATAGAAAATCAATGTGTTTTATGGATGGGCTTTTGGTATTTCCCACTAAATAACATGTCTTGGAGGTCTTTCAGAGTCAGTTTAGATGCACCCACCTTGGTCTCCAGAATGGTTTCCTAAAGCTGCACAGACAAAGCTAGATGCTTGGGCTGCAGACTTTAAGCAGGTGGCACCTCGTGGGACTCGATGAGGCTCATCTGTGGAATGGGTTGCTATGGACTGAGCACAGATCGTGCTTGCACAAGGCTTGGGACAAAATCACAGCACATTAGCAGCATCGACCACTACTGTTATTGTCAGGCACACACAGCAGTGTGTGGCCATAGCTCTTTCCATGGACAGCTGGATTGTGCTTGGCATTTCGCTGGGTTTCTTCCCCTCCTCTGGAGCCTCCAGGTTCTCTGTGCTCTTCTGCACCAAGGTCTTGATAGCTGAGCTGAAATTTTGGTTGCTGCAACTTGGTGCTGTCCCTGCTGCTTTGTACCAGAGCCCTAACCTCTGTGTGTGTGTGACCAGACTGCATCCCTGCTGCACTGCCCTAACTTGTAGCATCTGGAGCTGCAACTCCAAACTGTGCAGCCCCAAGCTACTGCTGCCCTTGGGTACCCGCCAGATGCCCGCATGCCAGGCCTTTAAATTCTCCAGGCTGCTCTGACTGACCTCATAACAGAGCTGGGATCAAATCGGGGCGCACAGGCAAGGCCCACCTCGGGGCCAGGGTTAGTGATGGTGTCCTACAGCACAGCTCAGAGGTTTCCTTCTCCCCTGGCTTGTGCCTGTGGGAGTCACTGATCCTGCAGATTCGATGTCCCACGTTAGAACAGCTGGGCAGTGCCCTGCCTGGAAGGTCGGGGCATGTTTTAAAAGTAGCAGCGGGGCTTATCTTCTGGATTTGTGCCCACTGTGGGAGAGAGCAGACAGAACACAGCTTTCCCCGAGGACTCAGCTTTCCTATCTGCAGGTCAGTGGCTTTCGTGTGTGCAGCGTAGCGTGGCGCTGGGAACTGAACCCAAAGCATTTGCACTGAGCATCATCTCCAGATTTCTCTCAGATTTTGAGATAGGGTCTCCCTAGGTCCCACTAAGTGTCCAGAATGTGCTGGAACTTTGTATCCTCTGCCTCAGCCTCCCAGAGTGCCAGGATTGCAGGGTACATTGTCCCAGTGTACCACTGTGCTGTCTTTAAGTTTTTCAGTCTGTAAGGAATGTCTCCCACGGCCCAGCAGACTGGTACCTTTACACATACATGTTTGGCTGCTTAAGGAAATGCCTGCACTCAGCAAATCTGGGCCATTGTGTTGAAGAATTCTGTGATTTTTTTTTTTGAGGAGTTATCTATGGTGTTACTAAGGACTGAGGTCCTTGGAGTATTTTTTTATCACTAAGACAGAGGGGATAGAGGCTGAAAAAGAGCAAGAGCAGAAACCTACAAGAAAACTCAGGACCTCGGAACTATACATCTTGAATGAAAGACAGGGATATTTTAGATCAAGGGCCAGCAAATTTTTTCTGTCAAGGTCCAAACAGAAAATACTTTAGGTTTGCAAGGTGTAAAGTGCTGTGTACTGTGGATACTGCCATAGTTGACCCGAAAAACATCTTGTGTCTCAATAAAACTTAAAAGCAGGCAGCCAACCACAGGCCATCATTTGCTGGCTCTCAATATTGGTTTCTATAGATCAGCCTAGGTCTGCATGAGTGACTGTAGCTGTCTTTAATGTTCCCAACACTAATCACACAAATTAACCCCACAGAGGCAGGATGGTATTTCTCACCTGTCTTGTGGGCAGGGTGTAGGGAGAGGCCATTGACGGATACTGGCCACCGAGAGTGGAAGTGACCAGGTCACTCCCAAGTCAGAGCATGCAAAGACCAACTCAATCCCCTCCAGCAGCGTTCACATGGGGAGACGCTTCTGGAACAAATGTCCCTGAGTGACTCTGCTGACAAAGACCCTGCAGAACCACAGTGATAAAGGTGTGGGAGGTAAGTCAGCATGGATTGAGCTCAAGCCACAGAGACATTGGGCTGTTTGTTATCACAGCCCAGCGTGGCCTCTCCTGGTTGAGGAATCCATCACAGGAAAGAAAGCAGCAGTGTCACTGTCTGAAGGAAGAATGGAGCTGTCCCCTGTCTTTTCCTCTACCAGTCTTTCTGGTTCAGTGAGCAAAGCATAAAATTACTTTAGTGAGCTAATCTGTCCTCCACTTCCCTTGAACCTTGCAATTATTTCTTTTTACCAAAATGGGAACAAATCCCACGTTTAGGATGTTTGGCAGGTGATCACATGTAGCTAGGACTAAAAACATTAGTTTTCTATATATTTCTTATTTTTATGTATTTATTTTTGGTGGCCAAGTATCATTGATTCTCTTTACAAACTTATTTAAACAGACCTAAGTGATTCGCACAGTACTATGGCTTAAGACAAAGCAAGACTTTCCAAAAATGCAAGTCCGGGAAAGTTGATGTAGGGAAAATATTAAAATAACAACACAGAGTTGACGACATGGTCCAAGCTGAGAAGGGCAGGAAGATGCGTCCAGTGTGGCCTCAGGAACGCAGCTGAGTTCTTCCCCGCCAGAGCGGAAGTGATACTCTTGGCAGGGGCAGGAGCCAGCCTCGATTTTGCAGCTCAGAGGCCCGGCTGTCCTGCGCCCATGGGGTCTACACCAAAGCTGAAAGAATTGAGGAAGGCTGGTAAAATCCTGTGCGCTTGTGTTCTTCAGCCGCTGCAGCAAAGTCCCATGGTGGGGGGCGCTGAAGGAATATAGGCTTCTTGTCCTGCAGTCCTGGAGGCTGGCGGTCTGAAACAAGGTGTCCTCTGAGGGAGAATTGTCCCATGCCTCTCTCTTGGCTGCTGTGGGGCCAGCAATGCCCATCAGCTCTTGGGCTGCCAATGTCCACTCACTCGAGTCTCTGGCCCCATCATCCCTGTGCCAGCCGGTCTGTGTGTCAGGCCCCAATTTCCTTCTTCTTATGAGGACCCCCGAATGTACTCTGACCGCCTCTTAACTTCATTACATCTGTGAAGACCCCGTTTTCCAATAAGGTCATGTTTGCAGGTACCTGGGGTCAGGAGTTGAATCGATCTTTTTAGAGGACACAAAGTCAACCCCCAGAATCACTCAGCCAGGGTCCCTGGCTAAGCAGCAAAAAGATTGGACCCAAGAGCTGTGCTCTGTCCCTGACATGGTTGGGCTTAGCAAAAATTGAAACCACCCAAGCGGGAGAGGTCAGCAGAGGCCCTGGCGCTCAGCTGGCTTGCATTAGTCTCAGTCTAAGACTGGCAGCACAGGCGGTCCAGACCCCAGCAAGTTCAGCAGCGAGAGGCCGCCGCCAGCAAAGGTCAGGGCTCCCTCTTTACAGTATAAATAGAACCCCCTTCCCGGCCGCCCCCTCCCAAAGCCACACAATATCTCTTTCAAAGATCTCAAAACACTGAAGCAGACCGTACCAAATTGACTTTATTGTTTTAAAACCAGCCCCTTCTGTCCTCCACCACCCGCCACCACCTCCCCCAGGGGAACAAAATTCATAATAGACATCTCTGCAGAGCGTGCCTCTCTGTTCTCCTCTCTTTAATGGAGCCCAGAGCCCCAGGCAGTGAGTTTTAATAGAGTGCCCTAACATTCAGCATGTGCCTGGCAAACACTGAGTGATCACCAGCCTCACCATGGCCCCAGGAATGGATGGCCAGTTCAGTGACAGGTGCCAAGTGATCAAAGAAACAGTCAGCACCAACTAGTGGCTTCCAGAGGACCTGCGCCTTTGGCCCTTGGTTTGCCATTGCCAGATAGATAAGGCAAACAGAACCCAGGGCCAGGTGCAAAAGATAAGTACCAGCCATCAATATGGTGCATACTTGTAATCCCAGCACTCTGGGAGGCTGAGGCAAAAGGATTTCAAATTTGAGACCAGCCTGGGAAACTTAGCGAAGTTCTGTCTCAGAATATAAAATTTTAAAAAGAGTTGGAGATGTAGTTCCTTGGGAAGGTCCTAGGTTGAATGCCAAGTATCACAAAGAGGGAATGAGGCCCAGATTAGGAGAAAATGCCAAAAGAAGGTCTAGTAATCACGATGAATATTGTAATGCACCATTGAAAACAGTCAAGGTTAATGCAGAAACGCTCTGGTGAACAAAGCTCACAGGTTTCAGTGAGGACAGACTGGTGGCATTTGTCTTATGACCCCGTGTTATTGTGCGATGGGAACCATCACTTCCAATCAGCCCACAGCTGCGGGACACAAAGCCATAGCAGCTCTGCCAGGAGGCCCAGAAGGGCACACAGACAAGCTTGGCATCGCAGAGCTGGATGTGTAGTCGTGCTTTCTGACAGTAGAGTTTCTCGTAACTTTTTCCACATGGTTCAAACACGAGAGCGTTTCAGTAAACACTCAGAGGAGCGTGCACTTTGCGTTTGGCCTCAGACTTCCGTGTGGTGTGGCTCAGTGCTGAGCAGGATCTTCCAGGCAGCCTGAATGAAACATTCTTGGGTTTAATCACTCCCTTTCAGGACCTGGAATGTGGTCTCGGAACCCAGACCACCGCCTTCCCTCCCGGCTCTGCTGTGTATTGGCCATTTGATTCGCAAACAGCTATGCTTTTCTGAGTCTCAGTTTCCACATCTGTAAGATGCAGGGAATCAGAGCCCCTGCCCTATCTATAGCTCATTGAAACCATCAAAGTCAATGTGTGTCCAGTGCTGAGAACAGAGCTGGGCTAGAAGCAGCCCCTCGTGCATGTCTGTTTTCTGTTTGGTTGGGTTTTTTTCTGTTTGGTTGGTTTTGGTTTCTTAAGACAGGGTCTTACTGTGTGGTTCATGCTGCCCTTGAACTCACTAAGTGGTTCAAGTCATGATCTTCCTGCCTCAGCCTCGTGAGTGCTGGGGTTACAGGTAAGCACCACCACCACACGTGGCTGTTTCTACAACACTGGGAATTAAACCCAGGTCCTTCCTACTGAGCTAAATCCCAGCCCTTTGTATCTTTTATTTTGAGACACAGTCTCAGTGAATTGTCCAAGCTGGGCTTGAGCATTTTATCTCCTGCCCCGCTCCTTGGAATGCCAGCGTTACAGGTGTGCGCCGCAGCCGCTGTGAGCGGATTATTGACGTGTGAGTTACCTGGGCTGCTATTGCACATGAGCTCATTGGGTGCCTTAATACAGCGTGAATTTACCGCCTTCTAGTTCTGAATGTCAGAAGTAGGACACAGGCCTCCCTGGACTAAGATCAAGGCGCCAGCAGGGCAGTGCCATTGCACCCCTTGGTTTTCACACCCCCCCCTCCCCAGAGCCCACAACAGACCTTTGATCTTCTGTTGTCACTCTCTGGTCCTCAGGCCCCATGTGCCTGCTCTAGGCCCCCCTAGCTCTGGTCAGCTGGTCAGCATCTGTAGCTCCATCTGCAACCTGAATCCCCTCTGCCACGTGCCCCAATGTGTCCCCAGGCGTCAGGGGTTAGGGTTACGCGTGCTGTGTGGGGTGGGGTTCTGCCGACCACGCTCATCCTCCGACAAGTGTACATTCACAGATAGCGTCCTGGGTGCACCAGCTCCAGAGGTGCTGGGGTAGGGCATTTCAGACCAGGAGCAGCACCTGCAAAGGCGGCAGTGCACCAGGGTCTGGGGAGCAGTGAAGACACCCCCATGGCTGGAGAGGAGGAGATGGGCAGGAGGAGGAAAGGGCCAAGGCCAGGGAAGGACCAGCAAGGACTTGGCTTTGCCTCCACGAGAGGAGTGCAGGCCGGGTGGGGCAGGGTGGGCCTGCTGCTTCAACTAGGTGGCTTAGACAATGACAATGTTCTGGAGGCCAGGAATCTGAAACATGGGGGTCGGGGGACGTACACCCTGTGAAGGCCTTGGAGGAGAAGCCTTCCTGTCCTCACAGCTGCTGCTGGGCACAGCTCTTAGCGAGTGGCCACGGCACTCCAGTCCCAGTCTCTGCTCTGCATCCCTGTGTCCCTGAGTGTCCTTGGCACTCTCCAGCGAGGACACACTCATGAATTCAGGACCCACGCTAATCCACTAAAATCTCATCTCCATCTTCACCTCAATCACGTCTGCGAAGGCTGGACACAAAGAGACCAGTGAGGCGGTGACTGCCACAGGCCAGGGCTGAGGAAGCCAGGGAACAAGTGATGGGGGAGGAGGAGCAGGGAGGTGACCCTGCCCTGACCTGAGCTGGGGCTCTTGTGGCCCAAGACAGGAGGCTTAAAGGTCAAGGTGTTAAAAGGGCCTCCTCTGTCCCCAGCCACACAGGGGTCACACAGTTAAAGGGGACAAAGCAGCCACTGCTGTTTGCACATAGATGCTCTGGGGAAGATCTGCAGAAGAACCCTGAGACCATGCGTGAGCCTGTGTGTACATGTATGCACTCACATGACATAAAATTTTGATCTTAGCCATTTTGATTGTGCAGTAGCATGTCTGGTATGCGCACATTCTATGGAGCTGCTGTCTAGGATGTCTGACCTTGGAAAACTGAAACTTGTAAGACTCTGGCTGCTCCAGCTACTCCCACAGGGAATTATGCAGCATTTGTCTCTGGGGAGGATTTTTTCAAGAAAATAGAGACTTTTAGAAACAAGAAAAAAAACAAAACAGGAGAGGTGGTGGTGATTTTCTCAGGACAGTTGTCAAAGAGGAGCCCCTGTGCCTTTGCTCTGGACAGATGCAAGACCTACAGCACAGCCTGACTCTGCCTGACCATACATCACTCAGGTGCCGAGAGTGGCCTTTATGTTTTCAGAAGATTGAGAGGGAAAAAAAAATCAAAAGAAGAGGAATATTTGTTAACATGAAAATGATGGGAAATTCAAATTTCAGAGCATACAAATAAAGTTTTATTGGCACACAGCCCTCGTTCTCATTTCCGGCTTGTCCGTGGCTTGTTGCACATGGCAAGGCAGAACAGGGAAGCCGCGGCCAGAGCCTGGTGGTAGAAGCAGGAAATACTTCTGATCTGCCCCGCACAGGAAGCATCTTCCTTCCCCAGATGTGGAAACCACACCAGCAACCCTGCCTTCGCTGCCCACCGGACAGCCAGCCCTTCCCACCTCTTCACCCTAGCCCTGCAGCAGGGCATCGGGTACTGGAGCTCGGCTGTGGGGGCTCAAACCCCAGTTTTGCTGCTAGCCATGTGCCTTGAGGAGCTGTCTGGCTTCTCTGCGCCCTGGCTTCTCACCTCTGAACGGGACAGCATTTCATGAAGAAATGCAGAGCTTTTCAATGCTTAGCCACGAACTACTGTGCCCATCCATCTGTGTTTGCTGTGCCCAGCGTGGGAGCGCCTCTCTTCAGAGGTGTCCATCTGCTCTCTTCTCCCGGGGCCACCAGCAGGTCTCGCCAGCTGTCCCATTATGTCCTACAAATAGGGGACACAGCAGTCTGAGAGTGGTCCACGTGGGGTGGATCCCTGCCGGAGTGGGCCCCCGGACAGTTCCTTCCACGGCTTGAGCTTCAGTTTCTTCACCTGGAGGGCAGGGACAGTCACGCCCACCTGGCAGAGCCGGCCTGAGGGCTGGTGGGAACTCACAGACCCTGTGAGCACGCGCCACCGGCGCTTTGTGGTCCCTGTTGTTATCCACCCTGTCGTTGTGCAATGGAAGTCACGGCCACATGACCAACTGCTTCTTCAGTCCGGCAGCCCAATAGGTGGGGCTGAGGTCACACCTCAGCCCAGGCAGTGTGGTGCTTCCGTCTGAGCCAGGCCTTCTGCTGGGAGTTGGTGCTGTTCTCACTCTGTTGAACTGTCTCTAGGAATGGCAGTGTTGAGCTGGGGGTTAAAAACCTATCACCCAGGATCCAGCAGCTGATCACCCCCGCTGTGTGCCCTGAGCTACAGGGGGCATGGAAGGAGCCCAGCTGGCCGGAAGCACCAACCGTCCTCCAGTCTTAAGGACCCAGCAGGTGGCCCACGCCAGCCAGCGCTTGGGAGGCAGAAAGACTCAGACATCGCTCACCTGGGAGTTGGGATTCTCTGATCCTCAGGGCATCCGCCCCTTCTGGGCCATTTCCTCACTGCAGGTTTTGAACTGAGGGCCACGCGTGTAGCACAGAGGTAGCCGGTGTGTCCTCCTGCTGTCACTGTCCCACAGTAACCAGCCTCTTCCAGAATTAGCCCTGTACCTGGTTCTTGGTGTCCTCCCAGGGACCGTCTGTACTTGTTTGGACCGTGGACACTGGACACTTTCTGAACAAGTGCAAAGACGCAACCCTCAGCCAACCAGGACACAGAGCCTTGTGCCCACCACCAGTGCCCCACTCCAGTCTGCTTTTTCCTTCAGCAGGTGGCAGTGAGGGTCCAGAACCTCACTGGACCAGTCCAGGAAGCTGCTGGTGAATTCACTCTGTGCACATCAAGGCCTGTGGGAAGGTGCCCGTGGATCCATTAGTGATGTCTGCCGTGGTAGGGGATGGGAGTTCAGGGTGTCAGCATTTTTTCCTTTGGTCTAGCGAGTGTCTCCCAAAATTTAGGAAATGTGTTACTCATAGCTTTGTTACCTCACAGGACCCCCTAGACCACTTACTAGTTGATATATTTTTTAAGTTTACAGACTTCTTTTGGCTCAAAAAGAAATTCATTTTAACATGTCCCAGTGAGCTGAGCACTCACAGCTACTGTGAGGGAGAAGTCTGCATCACCTCCACTGCATAGAGGAGGAAACTGAGGCTCAGAGCACGTTGGGGAAGCCAGGATTTGGGCCCAACCAGTTGAGTTCCAGGGTCCAAGCTTCTGGGTCAGACTGCTGATGCAAAAGAGAATTGGAAAGGGAGGCATCTGAAATTAACTTGTGTCACTACTCTGCCAAAGTATGCCTGTCCCACTTTGGCAACCCGTACTGGTGGGAAGAACAAAACTAGACTTTGAACATAAGCCGGGGTTCTGATCCTGTCTCTGTTACAAATCATATCTAACCTTGATTGTGCGTCTCTGATCTCCAGTTTCCTCACTTGTATAAAGTACAAGAGTCAAGCTATATTTGAGCTTCCAGATGGCAAGAACCTTCCCTTTTCTGATACAAGCCACAGCATCTGGCACACATTACCCGTTAGAGTTCATTCAGCTACATGCAACAGAAAACCCATTATCCCAGCTCCCCTCCTTCTGTCTGTCTGACCCCGCTATGCTTAGCCTGTAGCTTTCATCCTAATTCTTGTCACCTCATTGTCCCAAAATAGTTGCTTCACTTCTAGCCATCGCCTCCACATTCCAAGCAGCCAGAAGAAGAAAGCAAGAAGCAAGTGTCACAATCAGGAAGGCTAGAATTTTCAGGTTTGCTAGGTTGGCTTATGTGTGTGTCATGCGACCATGCCAGTCATCAAGAGCAAATAGAGAAGTGATTATTTTTACCTGCCGTATGGACGCTCCAGGTGGATTCTCTTTAGTGGAAAGGAAATGAACGTTGGGTGAGCAACTATAAATGCTTAAAGAAGGAAATGAGGGCAGGAGGGTGAGGAGGGTTAATGGCTCAGACCCTTTCCAGAGCTATGATAAAAAAAAGAAAGAAAGAAATGTTCATCCTTCTCCCCAAGCCCCGTGCCCAAGAGGACGGAGGTTGCATTTTTCCATAAAAGGGCTTCTCTGTGAACGGCTGTGTGTTGAGGCCACTTTGTTTTCCCTGGCAGGCCAGTTCCAGGGGAAGGAGAGTTCATCACAGTGCAGATGTGTATTTAAGCTCCACAGGAGGCACAGGCAGGGGACGTGGGGCGAGGAGGCTCAAAGCAGGGAGACAAACAGCAGACTTGGGAGCAGCTCGTCCAGCGCCCTCCGGCTGCAGCGGGGTCTAGGAGTGGCCTGGCACCGGCTGATCTCTTCCCGCTGCCCACGGCTGCGGGTATGTCCTGCCCGCAAGCACACCACCATGCTGGGTGCGTTTCCCCACCCTGCCTCTCCTGGACAGCTGAGCCTTTTCTTCCGTCAGTTTCTAGCCAGCTGACCTGGGATTGGACCTCATCTGCAGAATGGGTGCATACTACCACCCGCTTCCCAGAACTGCTCTGAGCCCCAACTGCGGTCCTGTGTTTCAGCTCACATGACGCCCCTGGCACACAATGCATCTGAATTTGAGTTCTTGTGCCTTCCTCCCTGTCCTGGCTGTCCGCGCCCTGTGGGGGAGGGGGAGCACAATGAATGCCGTCTCTTTTTTTTTTTTTTTTTTTTTTGTCTTTTTTCCTTTTTATCGGTACCAGGGATTGAACTCACAACTGCCTGCTTGCAAGGCAGGCGCTTATGCCGCTGAGCTAAATCTCCAGCCCCACCGTCTCATTTTTGATCAAAGGATCAGGAGAAAGTTTGGTGTGATGAGGTGTGTGGCACCCAATGAAGTTGTCCAGTAGCAGAAACTCCTCTCCGTCCAGGCTGAAATCTGTGTTAGAGAGGGTGTGGAGGTGTAGACGTGGCTGAGTTTACACAACACCGGGGACTCTGTGTGCCAACACAGCACCAGCACCCAGGGGTGCTTCCCAGATGCTCGCATCCTCATCTCCACGAGAATCATGGGTGCCCTGTGACCAGTGACATGCACTATGGGCCAGGTGTTTTTTTGCACCCCCAAAATGTTGTGGGCAAAATGCGGGAAAAAACATGTCTTGTGGTGGGACAGACAGACCCGAGCCCCTCTTCATAGAATGGATAAGGTATTATAGTGAAGGGTGACAAACGCTGTGGCGAGAGAACAAAGCAGATTCATCAGGAGCATGGCGGTGGTGGGGGGGGGTGCATCTTTCAGTCCAGCTGCTGGGCTCCGGTCGCCAAGTCTCTGGTCAGAGCACCCGGGTGACTTGGGATCCGCATCTGCACGGCTGCTTCCTGCCCTGTGGCCGTCTGTCTGCTCACCGCATCCATGCACAGCACAAGTGAGAGGGAGCCTCTGGGCCTCTCTCCCGGGGCCTCTAACCCTATCTGTGGGAGCTGTACCTGTACCCGCCCCTTACCTCCCCAACGCCCATCTTGTGGGGGTTGGGTTCCAGCCATGGATTTGGAGGTGAAGTAGGATGGCTCATTCCATGTTCCCATCCAGCCAGAGGAGGGACTGGGAGAGGATGGCCACACACATCCACTCACGTGGCAGTGGTGAAGTCTGAGACATGTGCCCAGGCCTCATCACAGAGGCCCTGGGGAGACATCGGATTTATTCAGGATGGGCCTGGATCCTGCTAACTGATGTGAGCTTTGTCACTGCGAGGGAAGGAATGACTGAAGGGAACCAGCAGGTGGACGTGCCCAGGACGAAGGCGCCAGTCTCTCATTAAGGCTCGCAGGGCAGCATTGGCTGTGGGCTGCCCGCTGGGGTGCTGGCCTGGGCTGACATCAGCTGTCCCCATAGGAGCTTCGGGGAGATGAGGCCAGGGTGGGCTGGCGCCCCATCCTTCTGGCCAGCAGTGTGGCCTCAGTGCTGACCCAGCCTCTGGCCAGTCTTGAAGCTTCTCATGACATTCAGTGCCAGACAGCCCAGCCACAGAGCAGCTCAAGACTAGTTTGCCAGGGCTGGGGATTTAGCTGAGCAGCATAAGCACCTACCTGGGAAGCAGGAGGTTGTGAGTTTGATCCCTGGTACCAAAGAAAGAAAGAAAAAAAAAAAAGACTAGTTTACCACAGTAAAACATATCACTGCTAAAGTGTAGACCGTTAAAGTGAGCTCAAGGGTTCCACAGCTTGGTGCACCCCTGAGGAAGGTTCTGGTGGACCCGAGCTGCTTCATGGAGGAAAGGAACAAGCCAGGCTCGGAGTGGAGCTAACTGTGCAGCCCTGAGCATATTTCACAACCTCTCTGATCTTCGATTTCTTCATTTCCAGGGTAGTCGGAGTGAAGATAGCTACCTCCCCGGGTCATTGTGAAGGCACTGGGCTGTCTTATCCGTATTCTAAAATGTATTCCATACATTTCTCAAAGAATTATTTTTCCCTTTCTAAGCTTAAATGCTGTATTAAATGTCTTCGAATATCCTCTCACACTGTGGGATGCTGAAAGGCAGGGACTGTGTGTCTCCCCCATGTGTCGTCCTCGAGGGATTCCTGGTGACAGCACACGCGCATGCGCATACGCATACATGAAGGCGAGACGCAGACCCGGCAGTAAAGTAGGCTGAGCCCAGGAAAACTTGGCTGACCCCTGCCTTTTGTGTGTCTTATTTTTGTTAGAGACTTGGGAACTGTACTGTATCCTGTTAGTGCTTGTGTTAGTCAGCTCCGTGTTAGTGTAACAAAATGCCTGAAGCAATCAACTTTTGAAAAACAAGGTTATTTTGGCTCCCTGTTCTGGAACTTCTGGTCCAGGATCAGGTGTGAACATCTTCAGTGAGGAAGCAGAGAGAAACCGAGAGGCTGGAGTCCTCCAGTCCATCCTGAGGGCTCCTCCCCAGGAACCCACAAACCTTCCATGAAGTCCCACTTCTCAAAGGTCCACCCTTTCCCAGTAGAGCCACCCTAGGGACCATGTCTTTGCCATATGGGCCTTGGAGGGCAACAGCCGTGTCCAGCCTGGAGCCCTTCTGCAGCAAATTTCTACAAACTCAGTGGCTTGGGATGACACAGGTGTTCCACCTGAAGGTTGCAGAGGTGAGAATTCCGAAACCAGGGCCCTGGCAGGGCGTCTCCTTCTGAGGGCTCCACAGAGAACCACGGCCCGGCTTTGGAAGGCTCCACCCCTTTGGTCCATGGCCTCTTCCTCCATCTGCAGAGCACCTGGCTCCAGCCTCTGCTTTGTCCCTGCTTCTCTTTCTGGCCCTTCTGCCTCCAGCTCACTGAGACTCTGAGATGCCAGCGGCCCCAGCAATCTGGGCTTGTCCCCCTTCTCAGAGTTCCAACCCAGGTCCCACCTGAACAGGTGCCCCTGCCATTAGAGGAGCACAGCCACAGATTCCAAGGGGCACTCGGACCCCTCGGGAGCAGGTGGTGTTCAGCAGTGCTTTTTCACCAGGCTAAGGGTGGTGGCATTCTCCTCAGTGCAGGTGGTGGCAGGGAGGCTGGCAGTGTGGCCCCTCAGAGGGCACAGCCGGCGTGGCTCAGTGCTGCCCAGCGGGGCACTCGGGGGGCAGAGCAGAGTGCCTCCCACTATCTGCTTCAGAGAGAAGCCCCAACCTGGATTTGCCTGTGAAGTCAATGAACTTGATCAGTTTGAAACTGTTAGGCACCAGTTCCCTGGCAGATATTAGAAAATGTACCAGGTAGGAGGCTGGCAGAGGGCCCCGGGTGGCTGATGGCAGTGTCACCCCCGTCAGCGTTTCTGAGCACCAGCTGCAGCTCTGCACCTCCGTGTACCAACTCATCCGATTCTCACCACCAACCTTGCACAAGGGGGCAGTTTTCAATGTCCACTGCGCAGATGGAAAGACGGGGGACCCACGAGGTTCAGTAAGTTGCCTGGGGTCATGTAGTCTAGACTGCCGCCAATCAGCATCTGTTACGTTCCTAGGAACTTTTTATTTTAAAGTAAGTGCAGAAATATGGGAGATTTGCAGAGGCTGCAGAGAGCTCCAGCACCCTCCACCCAGCTTCCCCTAACAGAAACACCCGACAGTGCCCAAGCCGAGCTTTAATAACCGACAGACTGCACCTGGCTTTCCCCAGCTCTCCCACAGATGTCCACTTTCCAGGCCAGGGTCAGGCAAGGGTCCCGCTCTGTGCCCCTCTCTAGTCTCCATCTCTGACTGCCCCCTCGCCAGCCTTCTTTGTCTCCCGTGATGACACTCTGAAGAAGGCTGCTCAGGTGTCCCTTCATTTGGGCTTGTCATTGTTCAGCTGAGGTTGTATGTGCTCATTGTGGATGAGGACCCCACAGACAAGGTCGCACTCCAGAAGTACATTGTACCAAGGGTGCTGAGATGCTGAGATAGCTCATCACTGGCGCCACCGGCCCTGGTTAGCAGAGACTCGCCCCATGATCCTGGTTTAAACGCTTTCCCTGGAGAGAGGGAAACGGTAAAATGTAGGCTGAACACAGAGTACCCGCTGGGGTGTGTTGGCAGACCTTGGGTATCCCTGGAGCTGACCTGGTACCTGCAAAATGCATAGTAAATGTAATGGTCTCCCTGGTGTGAGAAGGCCTCAAAAACACCCGCTAGCAAAGACAGGAGTCGAGCAACACCCAAAATCGGGATTTGGGAAATAATGTGCCTATGAAGATTGGAAGAGATGAGCAGAGAAGGGGAAATAAATCCAGCAGAGATAAAAGCCAACGTCCGCAGCTGCTCGGACCATCAGATATTTAAAAGCAACATGAGGTTTTAGGGCAAGGAGTGAATTATGGATGTTAGGACCCAAGACATAAGGCTTTGATCTGGAAGTGAAAGACATCTTAAAGGGGCTGAGGCTTTTGCATAAGTGAGTTCCACGTCCTCCTGGGGTGCATTAGATGGACCACTTAGAATTTACAGGTCCTCTGGAGGAACTTTATTCCTAATGGGAAACACTGGGGACTGACAGCTTTGTAGGAGCAGAGCTGCAGGCTGGGGGAACAGTGGCGCTCACCAGCTACCTGTGCATCACAGCGTTTTATGATGCTCCTCCCAGGGTGGCCATGGGAGGTGGTTTTGGCGGGCCCTTGACCTCTCTCTTTGAAAAAGTATCAATTTTGAAAAGGTTGTCTTTACTGCCAGGAAACTTTAGACTGGAGACCGGAACGTGGCTTTTTGGTCAGCCACCCTGTCACTAACCAGATGTTAGCTGCTGTCTGCCCCAGGCTAAGACACTGGTTTCGGCCAGACTTTCTGAGCTCAGGCTGGCAGGGAGTCCCACACACATTCTGCGAAGCTTTGCCGTTGCAGCGAATCCACAGACACATGGCTGGCGTCCCCAAGGGCCACCAACACCAACCACGGCCCCGCAGCCATCTGCTGTCGAGGAATCAGAGCCCCAGGGAGGCTGTGCAACAGCAAGCTGAAGGGGAGGAGCTTCCAGCTAGGGTGCACACACACACACACACACACACACACACACACACACACACACACACACACACGAAACTCTTCCTGCCCCTTCTGGGGGAGGGAGATCACTGCAGGTTGAAGGGAGGAGAAAGGAGATGAGAGGCAGGCAGTCCTGGGCTCCACAGCTCACAACTCACAAGCTCAAAGTCTTCCCCTCCCCAAAGCCTTCCTGACACCCCATCATGCCCCAGGCTCCCCAGTGCACCCCTCGGCTTCACTGGCTCCATCCCTCCCCACACCCACCCCCAGCGACCTGACCACCCTCTGAGCTGTCCACGAACCCCAGTCCCTCCCACTGTTACGACGTCCACTCCGCAAAGCAGTGGTTTTCACCATTTTGCCCATTGCTGTGTCCTGGTGCTGTGGACAGACGGGCGCACGGCAGGTGCTCGGGAGACACAGGTGAAGTGATCAAAAGAGAACCGCTCACCTGTTCTTTGTTTCCCGTGTTAGGTGGGGGACAAACCAGGCTCACCTGCCGGGGAGTGAGCATAACCTGGTACTTAACTGCTCCATCATTGCTATCACTAAGACCAAACCATTCATTCTTGCTTTCCGTGTATTAGCTCAGCAAATTTTCCTCACTCTTTGCTGTGTGTGTCGGGTTCTACTCGAGAGGCTGGAGAGAGCCGTAAGACAGCTGCGTCTTATGAATTTAAAAATTACTTTCTAGCGTCTATTATGAGCCTCCTGCTCCCCCAAAGCTCAGGTGTAGAATGGGGAACAGAAGCACCAGCCTCTGCGCACCATAGGGAGGTCCCTCCGCCCCAACCCGGGTGAGGAAGAGGGGCCATCTGCCCACCGCAGGGCTTCTCGATGACAACACAGGTCACCTAGGGCTCCTGTTCCTGGTTCCACATTTACAGTACAAGGACAAGACGTGAAACATCTGCAGCCATCCACCAGGAGCATTTGGTCATGGTGGCCTCACAGCGTGCCCAGCACTTGGTCCGGGGCTGCAGAGGGCACAGAGGGGCCACTGTCCATGGTGGGTATGACTGGCTTCTCAGTCTCCCTTCCATCATCTCAGATGCTGTTTCTAAATGAAATTAGGGGGATGGTGGCTGGAGGTCGCTGCTGTCCTCCTGAGTCCTGTTCATCTCTGAGGCTCAGCATGGCACCTTCCTTCCAAGGTGGTGACATCTGGACACTGTGTGCCTCTGTGTCACACACACAAAGGTTAGGTTGTCAGGTCCCTGGGCTCCACTGAGGATGCAGGCTGAGAGTTTCTTTCCAGGAAGAGCTTTATGGTGACTGAAGGCAATGCTACAGGCATCTCTATTGACCCAAGCCAGACTGCTGGGTCACTGGGTGTCCCGGAGCCCAGGTGCTCCTGCACTGCATCCATAGGCACCAGCCACAAACAGGTGCACTGCGCAATGTGCCGCCTTCCCGCCCTGCTTCCAGCCGTGGAGACAGAACTGAAAGCACCCAGCCCGCTTCACCCAGAGCGCAACACCTGTGTACAGGCCGAGTACAACACCTGCTTGCGGGCCAGGCACAACTGTGGCCCACGATGCCCTAACTGGGGTTCTTTCTGTGACTCCAGGATGCAGTTAGGAGTATCACCTCATTTCCATCTCCCTCTGGTTGTTACCTCTGCATTTTATTCTTTTAGGGTTCTATCAGACCAAAATATGTCACAGCTAAGCTGAAAACGCCAATATTGTGGGCTTCAGACATAGCTGGATCTGGAGTCAAAAGTATCAACAAGAGTCTCCCTCTTTGTCTCTGTGTCTCCCTTTCCCTCTCCCTCTCCCATTCCTTTTCTCTCTACGTCTCCTTCTCTTTCAGAGTAGAGAGAACATGTGGTTCAGCTATTCTTTGACATACTCTTCCCTCATGGTGACCAAGTGGCTGTAGCAGCTCCAGCCCCTTCACCATGCATCTTGAGCTTCCTTTTCATTGGGCCTGCTTGGCTCTGGTGCACACCTCCAAGAAGTCACCACAGTCAGAGGATTGTGATGCACTGATTGCTCCAGGCTAGATCACATGCTTTATCCTTGCCAAATATCAACCAGAGAAATGTAAAACATTTCTCCTTCACTGAATTTACTAGGACCACTTAGTGAAAATCACTTTCCAACATGTGTAACTGACTTCAGATACCCCGATCTTTACGGGTTAACATTCCCAAGATTCCTCCAGATGCAATGTGTGGCAGGCAGGAAGACTTATTTGCCTTGGATCCGCTGTGACCCTTGATCTGTTTCTACCACACTGCGTACATACAGCCAGCCAGACAGTCTTCCCCTATCTGATCATGTCCCTACATGTTTAAAAGCCACCATCTAAAGTGTCCCAGTGAAGTCAGAAGCAAATCTTAACGCCTTTCTGACACCCCTTTCCCCACTCAAGCCCTGTGGGGTTCAGCCCCTGAAGACCTCTCAGGTCTGCGCTTGGCCGTTTCCCCTACCCTGGACCCTTCTGTCCCCACGGCTGCCGGTGGCTGGCTGCTTGCAGGCCTCTGGCTTCTGCTCAGATGTCACCTTCTCAAGGGGCTTCCAAATGCATTAATCCTCTGCTGGGCTGAAATCACACTTGGGGTGGCCACGCTGTCTTGCAGCCCGAGTTTTTACACCCAGCACCGTTCTGATGTCTCCTGCACCAGCAGGTGGGCCGAACCCACACTGCATCCTCCTGTGCTGCCCTACAGCTCTGCCCACGGCTCCTCCTCATCCTGCCCGCGTTATACCCCCATGTGCCGAGGCGCAGACACAGGGCAGCGGGCCTGGAGGGGTGCTCCTGGAATGCCGATGGTTTTATGACCAGTTAACTGTGCTCTGTGCTACCTGTGAATGAGGCCATTGTGACACATAGCAGCTGAGGTGATCAAATGCAGATGTGCCGCGTGGCCCTGCTGGTGGTGCACAGGAAGAGGGGGCGGGGTCTTTCAGGTGGGAAAGTCGGCCAAACAGGGCACCAGGGTGGGATGGATGGACGGATGGCTCGTCCCCTCCTGGCACACACACTGTGGGTCCCTGCGGGTTTCAGAAGTCAACCGAGGTGTCTCTGGAGCTCTGCTGTTGGGCTCTGCTGTTCAGCCTTCCTCCCAGTGGGCTTCTTCCTTAACCTTCCTGGGATGTTTATTCTCCTGAATCCCAGAAGACAGCCGACCGGTGCAACAGGAGCATCTTTCATTGTTGTATCTCCCTAGATGCAGGGTCACAATTCGGAAACCCACAGGTCACACACCCTTTACAAACATGGCTTTGTTTTGCGATTTGTTTGTATTTGTTTCTGGCCTAACTCATTTGCATTTTTTGGCCTGCATTGAAAAACAGGGATGTTAGGGGCTGGGGATTTAGCTCAGCAGCATAAGCGCCTGCCTTGCAAGCAGGCAGTCGTGAGTTCGATCCCTGGTACCGATAAAAACGAAAAAGACAAAAAAAAAAAAAAGAAAGAAAGAAAGAAAAACAGGGATGTTTCATGTACAAATCCAGGTTTCAGACTTTTCTACAAAAACCAGAAGCTCTGGCTATGTTAGGTCACATTCTTACATGGCAGAGGTTGGCTGGGGCTGCTTAAGATTGTTCCTGTTTGGGTCATTTGGGGCTACAAGTAAAAAATAGCACAAATAACAATGGCTTAAAGCACTGTCGCATTTATTGTGTATTTAACAAGCTATCTGGACCTCAGGATTCATTAACTTCTCAGTTATATCTTCAAAGATCAGGCTGTCTTTATCCGTTCACACCTTCAGTTTCAGCCTGTAGGATTTTACTGTTATGCTCCTGGCTTCCTATCCCAGGACAGCTGCTGTAATTCCGGACATCACATCCTCACGTCGTCAGTGGAGGAAGCAGGCAGTAAAAGGACAGAGGATGACAAAAGCCTTTCCCAGAAGCCTCCGCAGGCAGAATGAGATCACATGCCGTCTTGAAGCTGCAAGGGAGGCTCGGAAAGCAAGGCCGCCTCCGCCATTCCTCAGGAAGAAGGAAGCAAGGCAGAAGAGCCTGGCAGTACTCCTGGGGAGCCAGATAGATGCCACCCCTTAGGTAGTGCTGGTGCACCCCAGTTTGCCACCATCCCCGCCACACCCCTGTTGTTGCTCCCCAATATCAGACAGAGACCGAAGGAGACAGTCAGTATAACCTTCACTGGAGGAAGGTCAGGTGGGATCCTTGCCGGAAATAGTTTTTAAAAATTGAGAAGCAAGGAAATTTAGAAAACTTTCTTTTGAAAGCACCAAAGCAATGCAGTTTTAGAAGACATTTATATAAATCCCAGGCCTGGTTTGTTATGATTAGAGTTCACAGATCCAAAGTCACGGTGTGGAATTTCTCTAGAGGTCTCCACACACTGGCTCTCAGTTTGCGCATTTCTCTCCTTGAAGGCGAGTCCCTCCTGGTGCTGGCCAGGGCTGCTCTGCAGGCCACACCGGGGCCGTGTCGTGCGTGGCCACAGTGCACTGGGACAGTTTGGAGGGACCTTGACCCCCTCTGTATCTGCTCACTCACAGGCTGTCTCCCCTCTGGCCTGGCTCCTCCGCCATGTCCAGAACCGTGCCTCACATGTGGCAGCACTGGATCTGTCACTGGAAAGTGAATTTTTCAGTGAAGGAGTGAATGAATGTCCAATTAAAAATTGTTTTATTGAGCAGCTGATTTCCCTAAAACCCAAGAAGACCAATTGACCAATTAAGGTAGCAAGTCTCTGCTATCACATTCCAAATAGCACACCTTCAACAAGAAAGAAAGGTGTCTCTCACTGAAAAGTACAAAATGATGTGCAAATGGTCTGCAAACAGGACAAGGGTTCTGCTCCTTAATTTGTTGCTCAGTCTGTGATCCCAGATGGCCCTGTTCCGGGGGAGAAGAGGACCTGTCCTGCTCATTAAGGGAACAGCCAAGAAATTATGCACATTTACTTGTGCCTGTGCCTTATTTATAACTCATCAGGTGACTACAGCTAGCCACAAAGGATGCTAGGAACTGTGACATTCATTTGAAGCAGCCAAATGTCCATTTGAGAACAGAGATTCTATCACGGTGAGAATGAAGGGGTGAGCAGGTGGTACTGGGGAGACCCCCAGCAGATCCTTCCAACATCACCTAAGAGGGGATGTCTTCCCTTCTCAGCCTCACTGGGCATTGGACCAGCCAGAAGTGTCCGTGTTTAACATCCCAGAGCCAAGGCGGATCTATAGAACCCTCCAGAGACTGAGTCCCATGCCACAAGACTTTTGGGGCTCCGTGCCCCTCGCTTCCTGATTCGCACTGCATGGATGGATTTCTCACTGCAGTGGCTCCGTGGCTACCCTCACACCCAGCCGTTTGTTCAGCTGTCCACCCTCCAGATGGCCACGGTTCACAAGACAAAAATAAACAAGAGGTTGTTTCAGAGAAAGAACACAAGAGAGAATACCCCAGCCTGCTTGCTTCCAAGCCTGCCTGCTCTGGTCAGCATCGCAGTGTACACAGAAGAGATGGGGAAACACACCCAGAAGACTTCCTGGGACAGGTAGCTCCCTAGGCCTCCTCAGGTAGAGTCACCGTGGTCACCAAACAGGTGACTTCAAATGAAAGAGGCTGACTTAGAGCTTCTGCTGGGCATGTCCAGGCAGGCAGGGGGGGACTGAGGACAGCGGGAGCCCAGCATGCCACAGAGTGTGGACGAGTCCTGGGCCTTGGCTCAGCCTCCAAGTGATGGAGATCGAGCGAGAAGGCCCAGCTGTGCCTACGTTCCTGGTTCTGTCCTCTTCATCCAGCAGTGTCCTTTCCTCCAGGAAGCCTGCCCCAACCCGACTCCTTCCCCAATGAGCAAGCAGGTCCCCCTACTTTGCCCTCAAATTCTCTGGAAAGCAACTTACTGGAGGCTTCTCTGTCTCCTTCCCACACCCAACATATACTCAAGAGAGGAATATAGTTTATCTGGTAGGTTTCACTCAGGAGTCACATAAATAATTCACAGAACAAAAAATAATTCCTAAAATGTAGTAGCAAACCGAATCAGATGCCCCAGATATGTACTGGGGGGCTGATGTGACCACACAGAGAGGTGCTATCTTACATGCTCCGGTTTTTACTCTTTTTTGTTTTCTTTTTTCCTTAAGATTTTTTAAGCATACATTTCACTCATTTCCTTTCTATTTCAAGCACTCCCTGGCCCTATTCTTTCAGAGTGGATCTGTGAGCCCAGGCTCCCGAGCCTTCCTTTTCCTGAGAATGCCTTGATTTGTGCATGAAGGCTGTTGTCTCTGATTGACACTTCCTTCAGGCCTCCAGGCCCCTGATGAGAAATCTGTCATCTCAGTCATTTCCCCCTATTTCAGCATGTTTCGTTTGCTTGAAGAAAAGGATGAATCCCGGCTCCTTAGCTCCCAGCTCTACGGCTGGGCAGGCTGCACTCTGAAGCCTCAGTGGCTCTGTGTGGAAGGTGGGAGCGGGGATCGTACCTTCCCCGGGCCAGGCGTGAGGAAGCAGGGCCGTGCTGTACGCTGTGCCTGCTGCATGAGCACGGACAGAGCAGACCCTGCTGGGTGCCTGAATAGATGCAGCCTGTGTGCGGGACCAGCCGGCCGGTCACTGGTCCCGATGCATTTGTGGGGCTCATTCTTTACAGCCGCCATGGAAAGGGAAGAAGCCGAGGAGCAGGAGCCAGGCCTGAGTCCACCTGGCTGTCGATTCTGGGCAGCACGCCTTCAGCATCATTTGCCTTCCCTGTCTGGGCCTAACCTTCCCCATTTGGACAATAAGGGGCTTGGTACTGGCTCTCGGATTGCACTTCTCCCTGTGAACTAGAACTTTCTAGAGAGTGTTTTTATTTTCCATTAGTGGTGCCTGCCACCCACCCCAGACTAACTTGAACCTGACTCTGTGGGCAGAGCTGCAGGGTTGGCCTTTAAATTCCTTGGGAGACACTAATGCAAAGCAAGCATTGAAAGCCTCGGGTCCAGATGGGCCCGTCTTCTTGGACATTCTTGGAGGTGGCCTCTACCTTCCCCTGTCCCGACCCTGGGATAAAAGACCCCGGGAATCCATCATGCTCATTCCAGCCACTCCTGAAACACAGCCATGGCCTCTGGAAATAGTGAGTTTGCTGTGACTCACGGTTGCTCTGTGCAGCCACACGCTTTCTCCCCAGCATGCCTGACTAGCAGTACTGAGAAGTGTGCATCTAGGTGTGTTAAGTTCTTGTTTGAAACCTTCCAGCATCGAATACTGTACCAATGGCCTCTTATCGAAGAAGTGAATCAGCAGGGTATGGTGGTGCACAGCTATGATCCCAGCCCTCAGAGGGTGAAGACAGTAGGCTTGCCATGAGTTCAAGGCCAGCCTGAACTACACAGTGAGACCCTGTCTCAAGAAAAAGTGAATCAATCCAGTTCAATCCCACCCCAAATCCCAGCTGTGTTTTGTAACAATGAACAAGCGTATTCTAAGATGTTTATGGAAATACGGGGTAACTGGATGCCACAACAATCTTGAAAAGGAATAAAGTTGGAGAATTAAAACCACTTGATTTGAAAATTTACCTAAAAACTTATGATAGTTGCTACCAACTATACTTACTATAAAGTAATAAAGATCAGATGGAATTGCTGTAGGATAGAGGAATCAGAAATAAACCCTGACATTTATGTTCAGTGAACTTTTGACAAAGGTGTCCAGTAATTCAGTAGGGGAAAGATAGAATTTTTATTCTATCTATTCATGGGACAACCACGAATACAGTTGTAGAAGAAATGATCTAACCTCACACTATATACAAAGATTAATTTGTTAATCATAGACCTAAAAAGTTAATGCTATAAAAAGAGACCCATAAAAGGAAAAGCTGAGAACTTAAAACCTTTCTCTTCAAAAGATACCATTAAGAAACTGAAAAGACAAGCTACAGACTGAGAGATAATATTTACAAGTCATATACCTAATAAAAAATCGGTATCTATAATATATAAAGCATTTTTATAACTCAATAATATGAAAACAAATGTAACTCATTTTAAAAAATGAGCCAAAGAATTTGTTTAAAGACAGGGTCTTACTATGTTGCCCAGGCTGGTCTCGAACTTGTGGATTCAAGAGATCCCAATAAGTGAACAGGATCAGACACAAACAAGTACACATTGCAGGATCTCATTTTTATGAACTGCGAGATGTTTTTCTAGAGAACCAGCAACAGGGTGGTAGCTGCTTGATGCCGGGTACCAGGCCTGACTGCAGACAGGCAGGAGGGATTTTGGAGGTGATAGAAACTGGGCTCAAAAACTGGGCCATGGAGGAGGTCTTACAGCGGTACCTGTTTACTGTGAACATCACTGAACTGACACGATGGGGAATCAGTTATCTGCCCAACAGTCAGCTTTTAAAGAAGCAAGACAGGCAACACAGAGCATATCAGGAAAAGACACAAGCTGGCCGCCTGAGGTCCTGTCCCAGCTGTCCCCTCTCACTGTCCACGTGGCTTCAGGCAGTTACTTAACCTGTCTCTGTGTCTCTTTTCCCCATAGAATTCAGAGACGCCTGACACTAGGCCACTGCTACTGGTCCTGGCCCATCTCTCTCCTAGCTCCTGCCCTCTCTGCCCTTTCTGGTCTCCAGCCTGTGGAACCCTGGATTCCTCCCGCTGGATTGTTCCCCTCCCTGGCCTCTCCTCTCTCCTGCCTCAGATCGTTCCTATCTTCTCTGTGTTCCATGATTCACCACTGTTTCGTTCACCTACCTATGAGTCTATAGCATTTCTAATAGTACTAACAGTAACAGGCACACTTTCATTCCCACTTTGTGGAAGGGGAGGCTGACACTCAGATGAAGTCATTTCATTTCGTTCAAAATATAATTATTAACATCTCACTTGTTAGGATGGCTACTATAAAAAATAATAATTTTGGCTAAATTAAGGAGAAACTGAAACCCTTGTACAGTGTTGGTGGGATGTAAAGTGGTGCAATCTATGGAAAACTCTCAAAAAAGTCAAAATAGAACTATTGTATGTCCCAGCAATTGCATTTCTGGGTACATACTAAAAAGAACCAGGAGTAGGGTTTTAAAGAGATACCCGTACACCTGTGTTCAGAGAAGCATTATTCTCAATAGCCAACAAGTGGGAGTGACCCAAAAGTCCATCAACTCATGAATGGACAGCCAAAATATGGAATATTACTCTTAAAAAGGAAATTCTAATGTGTCACAACCTGAATGAACCTTGAAGACATTGTGCTAAGGGAAATAAGCCAGTCACAAAAGGATAAATACCATACGATTCCACTTACATGAAGTTTCTAGACTCGTCACATCCACGCGGCCAGGAAGGAAGATGTCCACGGTCAGGGGACAGGGGCTGAGGGAATTGTTTAATGGGGACAGAGGTCCAGTGAAAAACTTCTGGAGATGGACCCTGGTGGCAGTTACACAACAGTGAAAATGTACTTAATGCCACTAGAAGAGTTAAGGTAGTAAATACTACATTCTGTATATTTTACTACTATTTTTAAAAATAAATATGCTAATGAGCTTGTTGTATGTACAACTCTTGATTTCTCACTGTAACTCTTCAAAATAGATGCAACCTATCTTCCACACTGATTGAAGAAACGGGATTGGGAAGATTTGGCCAGCAAAGTCACAGGGTCTGTCTGGCCTCAGATCTCAAAGACCCCTCCCTGGCGCTGCCTCCTTCTCCACCATGTCACTCGCTGCAACAGGAAGAAACCTAACCCAGCCCTGTCCTTCTTCCCACAGGCACAGCTGGGCTCTACCAAGGAGCAAACGGACTGACCAACGCGGCCGGATTCGGGACAGTGCACCAGGTATGCACGGCTCCCTGCCAGTTCTTTCCCCAGCAATTTCCGTAAATATTCAGTCAGCGCCAGAGAGCCCACTTCCATGCACAATTCCTGCCCAAAACCTGGCGTTTTGGTCCCTGGGTCTGGAGACTGCCAGGATACAGGCTGTGCAGAAGACCACAGGAAAGACCTCACTGGATTTCTAAGATGCCCTAGCAGGGTATGTTCATCCTGACCCGAGCCCCAGACCCCACTGCCAGTTGAATCTGGACAGTGAGTGCAAAGGCACAAGTTCTTCCCACACCCGAGCGCATCTGCATCCTCTGCATTCCCAGAGCCGAGGGCTGCACACACAGTAGAAGCTTCACAAATGCTTGCTGAGCCGGACCAAGGCCACTCCGCAAAGATGAGCTTTGGCAACTGTACCGATGCCCTCGGTTTCATTTACAGAGTTAACTAAGAACATGCTGGACCCTGTGCCAGGCACAGCCTGCTACAGATGCACAGGAATTCTGGGTGCCACTTGCACACTTTTGGTGCAAGTCAAAAGTTTTCACAACAAAGGCTAATGTTGCTTTCAGCCTACTGTTCAAACAAAACAACCTCCAGGCTAGATGGCCTTTAAATACTTTAAATATTTAAATACACTTAAATACAAAGAGGCACTAATTCTTCCTCAGTGAGCTGAAGGATCTGAATAACTGAAACTTGGAAAATGCAGAAATTGTTATTGTCATGTATTTCCAGTCAGCTACACGCATAGATAAAAATATTTGTAAGCAAAACAGAAATGTTTAAGGTGCAATGCATACTCTTGTTTGTCCATTACACCTCACAAATTTGTCAGAAACACAGACAGTCCAGAAATCCTGGCTCACTGGGTCTGGGCCAGGGCCAGGGACCAAACCATCCATGCATTCTGCAGAGCGGACCTGCATAGTGTACAGCAGTGGCGGGATTGTTCGGAGCGATCACTCCTGGGAGAGAGCCAGAGTGTCTGGCCTGGTTTCCATTGCACTGGTCTGCACTGGCCCTCATAGAATATGCTGGACCCTGTGCTAGGCACATGCTGCTCGGTTTGCACCTTCTTCTCAATCACCTGCCTCGCTGCCTGGTCTCCTGGGTATGTGTGGTCTTCATTTCTCCTTCATGGGTTCCATATCTACTCAGTACTAATCCTCGTCTCAGCCTACTGTAGTGGGAAGACCACACTACAGACAGTGCCTGCCCTTGGAGAGTTTTTATTCTAATGGGAACTGGGACAGAGGAACTGGGTTGAGGACCCTAGCCCAGACAGGCTTCCACACTCACATCCTTGGGGGACTTTATTTTGTGTTTTCTCTTCCCAGGACTATCCTTCTTACCCTGGCTTCCCTCAGAGCCAGTACCCCCAGTATTACAGCACATCCTACAACCCTCCTTACGTCCCGGCCAGCAGCATCTGCCCTTCACCCCTCTCCACGTCCACCTACGTCCTCCAGGAGGCATCCCACAGCGTCCTCAACCAGACCTCCGAGCCGCTGGCCAGTGCGTATTTCTTTTTTCATTTTTTATTTTTATTAATACACATTTGAAGCACATGATGGTCGTATTCACTGTGGGGAATTGTTACAAGCACGTGACCCAGTTTAAGTCCTGTTGTTTCTCCTTTCCTCCCTCACCCCTCCCTCCATCTCTTCATCCTCTTTCTATTTGCAAAAGATCTATCTCTGTTTCCTATGTCCATCCTTTATTTTGCTCTTTAAATTCACACTTTGGGTTTCTCATATAAAAGACCCAGAGTTCCAGGTCACTTTGGTTGGGCAGTTTGGCTGGAGTCCCAAAGGACCTGAATGTTGGCTTCACCTGGAATGAGCTGCTTCCCCAAGGGCATCTGTCCCTTGAATGGGTGCTGACTTCTGGGTGTGTGTCTGTGTGTGTGTAATTGCATCCATGTTTAAAAGAAGTAGCTTTTACCTAAAAATTCTCATTTCTGGCTTCTCTTGAAAGACCCTCCCACTCTAGCCACATTCCCAAGGATCAAAACTTGTTTGAAACTGAGCGTGGTTACCCCATTTAGAAGGGACACACAGGGCTCCCCATCTCACTAGCCCAACTCAAGTTTATGACCTGCCCACCCATGTGGGCCTGGGGGGTTTTGACCCCTGATCCAAAAGGAAAGGAAACTCATTAAATGCTTCTCTGTTATATGCCATGAATATACCTGTGAAGACTCCTTTAATAATTTATTTGTATACTTACAAATATTTTGAAGCACCTACTGTTTTCCAAGCACTCAATTTGGAAAATTATAAATAAATAATAGCATAGACTTGTTTTTTGTAGCCAGTAATCAAAGAACCACACAAATGTATTTTCACAAACTATAATAAAGCCACAATTTGCACAAAGACAGGTTTTATATTACACATCCGCCAAGATCAGAATGCTAAGCAACCGTCTAGGAACTGGTGGCACTAGGACTTGACTCCAGGCCTGTTGGACCCTGTAATCAATGCTCATGTTGCTCACTGGTCATGCACAGTTGAGAATATGTCACCTAAAATTCCCCAAGGACAGAGAGGGGTTTGGGTATTATGACTCAGGGGCCTCAAGAATTCTGAGATCCGTCACACAATCCTTAAGCATGTTCATTTCTAATAACACAATTTTCAGAAACCCACTCTCCCACCCTGCTTAGTAGCCAGGACTGTTTGGCCTCGGGAGAGAGAAAATGTAGTTTAAGCCCAAGAAGAATGCAGGTTATGAACCTCAATCAACTTTGCTCCCCACCAGGAGCAAACATAAGGGCTCATTGTGTCTCTTTGAAATGTTTATTTATTGTTTCCTCTGTTCCTCATTTATTCCTTGGTCCAAGGGCCAGTCATAAGTGGTTGAAATGGCTTTTACTAGGTGTCCAACAAGTTCACATAAAACCTAGAGGCATAACTGTCAATCTAACAGAGGTCTCTGGCCTCTTTCCCCCAGTGTCTGTAATAACAGAAGGATGTGTAAGCATGCCTGTGTGTGTGCAGCACACACACTGAAAGACGCACACTCACACCCACTTTTAAAGTTCTCCATAAAAGCTCCGCTTGTGAAACGATCCGGGATACTGGGGGGTGATCACCTCCAAGCTGCAGAGGTTGGGAGGCGCATGCGCACCGAGACAGGCAGCGCCCTCGCATTCTGCATCGCCTGGAGGGGGTGGCTGCATGCTGTCCCCACTCACTCCAGTGCCCACCCCAGGATGCTGCATTGACAGATACCAACATCAGCACAGGTCCTCCAGGTATAGGTGACAATAGGGCAGTTTGCTAGCAGAGAGGGCAAAATCTGAACATCTTTTATTGCTCAAGAGAAAAAATACACCAGCCATTGCTTAAGGCTTTGCTCTTTTTGCATGTTTCAGTGTATACAAGTCCTTAAAAAGAAGCTGGAGGGTTTTTAAAAAACTTTTAGATCATCTCTGTCAACCAATAGGAGAATGTTTTCATCTCTCAAGAAGCTTAGAAGACTCTTCCACACAACTGGGCAGCGGCTAACAAAATTTAAAATGCTGCTCATGCACCGTTTAACCCAACTATTCTGCACCTAAGAATCTGTGAAGATTCAAACACTTTAAAAAATTATGGTAGCATCATCATTGCAAAAAGCAGAAGCAACCCAGATGTCCATTCATAGGAACCAGGTCAGATACACAATGGGACGCGTGTCAGTGGACAACTCTACAGCCTTTAAAATGTGGTGCAGAGGGCAAGGGGGAGAGCTCAGTGGTGGAAAAGCAGGAGGCAGAGCTACATGTGAAAGATGAGCCTGCATCGAGCCCAAGTTCAGGTTAATACCTTTGTGTTATGGCTTAGATGAGAATGTCCCCCAAAGCCTCATGTACTTAGGGGTGCAGCTTTTGCAAGGGGATTGGATCATGGAGAGCTATAGCAGACTTGCTGTTGGGGCTCAGAGTCTGGCCAGAAGAGGCGGGTCACTGGGCGTGGCCTGGAAGAATCAGTCTCCTCCTGGGTCCTCCCTTCACTCTCTGCTTCCTGGCCACCATGACAGGAGACATGAGCTGCTTTCTCTATGTGCTGTTTGTGCCTTGGAATCAGCCCGCCATGGATCGTAATCATGAGCCTAAATAAATCTCTCCTCCTTTAAGTTGTGGGTCTCAAGTATTGTATAACAACGAGAAGAAAGAGGCTAAGACACTGTATTTGCAGAGGAATGTTCTGGAAAAATGCAGAAGCAACTGCCAACAGTCATGTTCTCTGGAAAGCTGTGGTGGGCTGATAACTAGTGGTCTACTTGGATGGCCCACCTGAGGACTGTGGCCAAGATAAAAGGGAGAACTGGAGAGGAGGAGTTTGGGGTCGTTGGTTCTCCATGATGTTGTTGGTTCTCCTGGAGGAGCTTGTGAGCTTCTTTCTTGATATGAACTTGGCTGTTCTCAGTGTCAGAGGAGCTCTGGATCTTGTTGTTGCTGCGAATGACTGTGGTTCCTTTTGCCGAGCTCTGGCCTTTACTTACTGCTCCCTGGCTCTGGAGGGGAAGATGTGCGCTGTCCATTCTCCAGGAGAAACTTGTCACGCTGGCTTCCTGATAACTCAGCTGGCTTCCTGAGAACTCAGCTGTTCTCATCATCCAAGGAGCTCAAAACCTTATTGTCTCTGAGGATGGCTTTGGTACTTTTTGAGAGAGCCCTGGTCCTTATTTTGAGTGTTGCTTCTTGGCTCCAGTGTACAACCTTCAGCCTGCTGGCACAGATCCTTCATCCTGCTGGCACAGACTTTCTAGCTTCCACCACTAGCCTGTGGGCCTTCCCAGTGCAGATCCTCGATACAGACTTGCGTGAGACATTGTCATGGACTCTAGGCCTCCAGTTGGATTCATGTGGGTATTCTTATGGGCTCTAGGTCTTGAGCCGGACTCATGCAGGATTTTGCCAGGGAATCCAGGCTGTCAGCTGGACTCTGGGTCTGAATTTGTGGACAGATTTCCTGAACTTTTCCTTTTGTATTTGACTCTTGGGTGACCATTATAAAATAATACTATAAATTATGTGTCCCATATATAATTGTTTTCCTTGCAATCCCTGATGACACTAGAAGTGAAACAGAATCTGGAATAAAAGGAAAAGACTACAGGTAACAGACTCTATAGGAAGCTCCACCCAACAGCAGCAAATAGACATTCTTTCCCAGAGCATGCGGGGTTTTTGCCAAGACAGACTCTTATTCTGGAGCGTAAAACAAGCTTTAGTCCATTTAAAAGGATTCAAGGCTTGTAAGTTTGTTCTCGGACAACAGAGGAATTGAATTAGTAATAAATAACACATATTTCCAGAAAGTTCTCACTACTTAAAAACTAAATAACACACTTCTACCTAACATGTGGATCAAGGAAGAAATCAAGGAGAAATTAAATAGTACTTCAAACTGAGTGAAAATAAGACCAGAACATGTCAAAATTTATGGAATGTTGTGAAAGCAGTACTTACAGGAAATTTATAGCACTAAATGCCTAAATTAGAAAAAAAGAAAGATTATAGACTAAAGACCTAATCTGCCACCCCACTCATCCTGTGAGGCTAGCATTATCCTAATACCAAAACCAGACAAAGACATACGAAAACTGGGGGCAATATGCCTCGTAAGCAGAGACGCAGCATTTCTAAAGAAGATGGTCACAAATGAAGTTCAAAAACATATTTAAAAGGCTGATACATCATCACAGTGGAGTTCATCCCAGGAATACCAATTTGGTTTGAAATTTTACATTCCATTTGTATTATTTTCAGTATTAACAAATTGTGAATTATATTAATAAATAAATATTTGACAAATCCATCATCTCTTCCCAAACTCCAAACTAGAAGATAAAGGGGAACTTCTTTTATTAGAGAAGCATGTGTTATGAGCTGAACATTTGGCCTCCACCACCCCCCAGTTTGTAAATGAAGCTGTAATCGTCAGTGTGACACTTCAGGGCAGGGGTTTGGTCATGAAGATGGTGCCCTTGAGAATGGGATTAGTGCCTTTATTAGAAGAGAAGAGGAAAGATCTCTGGCTGCCATCCAACGATGAAGCAAGAACACATCCATTTACAAGCCAAAAGGGAAACTGTTACCAGGATTCAGATCAGCTATCACCTTGATCTCAGACTTTCAGCCTCCTGAATCATTAAAAATAAACTTCTATTGTGTAAGCCATGCAGTCTATGGTATATTTATTACAGAAGACCAAAGAGACCGGATAGCTACCAAAAACCCACTACTACCTTCCAGGACAAAAGGCCCACGTTTAGTACATTGTTCTAGACGCTCTAGCTAGTACAATAAGACAGGAAAAAGAAACTAAAGGCATCTTGTTTAAAAAAGAAGAATACTGCATAATCTCGTGTATAGAGAATCTTAAAAAATATGGAACCTATAGAACAAGGAATGGTGTTCAGCGGGGGCTGGGGGGGAGGTGGGTTGCCCCTAGAAGCTGCCAGACAACAGGTACAGTATTTTAGTGTGATAGGAGAAATAAGATGCAATATGGTGACTGTAGTTAATAACAGTGTATTGAATACCGGGAATTGCTAAGAAAGTAGGCTTTTTAATTTTTAACCTTTTATTAGTACCTGTTTGCTGTACCTAATGATTCATCATGGGGAGTTGGCCCATGTACAAACACGTCTTCAATCTTTTTATGTCCCTCTCCCCCTTCCTTCCCTCCCCCTCCCTCCATCACTTGGTCCTCTTCCTGTTGGCTAATGATCTATCTCCCTGTTTCCTATCATCTCTCCTTTATTTAGCTGTTTAAATTGTTTATACTTTGGGTTTCTCACGTAAGAAGCTGATGTGTCTGATTTATTTCATTTAGTCTTGCTGGGTGTGGCACGAACCTGTAATCCCAGCACTCGGCAGGGGATCACTGCAAGTTTGAGACCAGCCTGGGCTCCATAGTGAACTCAAGGCCAGCGTGAACTACATAGAGAGACCCTGTCTCAAAAAAATTATAGTCTCAAAGTGCACCTACTTTCCTACAAATGACTCAGGTTTGTCCTCTGTGGCAGAGGAGAACTCCCTTGTGTATAAATAACACATTTCTTTATCCAGTCATCTGTTGATGAATTATAGGCTGCTCCTAACATTTAGCTACTACGAGTTGAGCTATAATCAGGGTATGCGTGTAACACTATAACATGTCTTTGACTCTTTTAGGAACACAGCTAAAAGAAGAACAGCTAGGTCAAATGGAATTTCTAGTTTTAGTGTTCTGGGAAATCTCCACACTGATTTCCATGGTGGTTGTACTAGTTTACAAAAGGGTTTCTTTTCCCCCAGAGAGGAAGTAGATTTTATGCCTTCTTACCACAAAAAAAGGTAAGTGTATGAAGTAACAGATATGTCAGTTAGGGTGGTCTAATTGCTCCAATGTGCACGTATATTAAACCATCATGTTGTGCATTATGAAAATGTAATTTTTATTGGTCAGTTTTTAAAAATCATCGCATCAGTCTTTAACTATTCTATAGGGTTGGTAAAGATTCCAAAAACTATGTGCTTTGCAAATCAGTAAGTGATGTGCAAATATAAGTAATGCTTATAGAAATACATTGAAAATTTCACTTTAGGTAATTAAATATAATACTTTAGCCAGGCGTGGTGGCTCACGCCTGTAATCCCAGCACTCGAGAGGCTGAGGCAGGAGGATCATTGCAAGTTCAAGACCAACCTGGGCTACAAATTGAGCTCAAGGCTGCACAAACTGCATAGAAACCCTGTCTCAAAAAAAAAAGAAAAAAATATATATAATACCTTTCATCGAAGACTATAAGTCTTTTTATTGAAGACTAGGTTGACTTTATCTTTTTTATTTTTCTTCCGTGTTTTGTTTTGTTTTTTGCTATCCTGGTGATTGAACCCAAAGCCTCACATTACTAAGCACCCGATCTACCACTGAGCTAGAGCCTGGTCCCCTCAAATCTTTTATGTAATAAAAGAAATGAAATTTCAGGAAACAGAATGATATGACTACATACCTGATGGAGTTCACAAAAAAGCTACTAGAACTAAAAAGTTCTAAACTGTGATGTTAGTAGTGTTGCGGGACATTAAACGAGTATATAAAACTCCTGTGCAACAGGCAATAATCAGTGAGAAGAAGAATACATTTATATACCATTTACAATAGCAATTAAAAATATGAAACAATGAGGTTAAATCTGAGAGAAGAATATGAGATTTACACTGTATGAAAGTTGTCAAAAGGAGGTCAGGCCTGGTGGCTCATGCCTATAATCCCAGCGCTCAGGAGGCTGAGGCAGGAGGATCACTGTGAGTGTAAGGTCAACCTGGGCTACAAAGCCAGCCTGAACTACATAGTGAAGCCCTGTCTCAAAAAGACAAAAAGTAAAAAATTTGAAAATTGCCAACAGAAGTTGGAAAAGCCATTAATAAATGGAGATATTCACAGGTCACAAAGGAATGATACACATAACCAGGACAGACTCTCAAGACAGTTGTGCTGAGCAGAGAAGCCAGACATCTCACTGCAGATTCGCCCCTTTCAAAATATTTGCTTGGACTTTAATGAGAGCAACAAATGTTCTCAAAGCCCCGCTATCCTTAAATGACCAAGCAAATCAGGGTGGACCTTAGTGCATTGCTGTCCAGCCTCTGTGAGTTTAGAAGAAATTCTTCCGCCCAAAAAAAGTGTCTGCTAACTCACTGCCTGGGAATGCTGAGCTCTAAACTGCTGGGGGACCTGGAGAATGCTTAGCCATGCTGACAACTCAAAAATCACATCTTTGCTTATTATATCCTTAGTCTGCTAAGAAGTTTTCTAGGTATTAAATGAAGTTGAGTCCCTTGGTTTTGGAGGGAAATAGTCCTTCCTGCACAGGAAAAAGAAGCCATCCTTTGCCAAGTACTTTTAGACAAAGGCATTTCCTCCTGACGATCCCAAAACTGCAGACTATGACAGGCGAGGTGGAGGCTGCAGGGTACACTTGGGAGCTAAAACAAGCACTGGAAAGCTAGAAAGTGGGAGGGGGTGTCCTCAAGCTTCCTCCTGGCTGGCCCACAGTTTCATCATTCTTTAGGGACAAAAACAGGCGCTAATTTCTTTGCAGGCAAGTCCAGTCACCTCACTAAGCCTGAGTTCCCTCGAAGGTTAAGCAGAGTTGCTAACATGTAATAAAAAGGCGTGCATTTAAACCAAGTATGGTAGCGCACACCTGTGACCCCAGCATTGGGGAAGCTGAGGCAGGAGGGTCACCGAAAGTTCAAGACCTGCCTGAACTACATAACCCTGTCTAAAAAACAGAAAAATAAAATAGAACAAAAATCCATGCATTGAAGTTTGTGTGCTTACGGAACACCACAGCTTTGGAGGAAACACTGGGACCAGGGCAGGGAGAACGCTGTTCTGCTAGTCTGGGGACGTAGGCAGATGCCGGAGGACACGAGGCTGAATCCCCTGCTGCCTGCTTTACAGATGTGTTGGGCAATGAAAATCATGCATGAGTGGTCTGAATAAGCAAGCACCGAGCAGTTTTGCATCTCTGATCTTGGCCTTGGGCCTCCATTCTGGAGTTAGACCAGGCAGGCTGGTGTCACAGGAGTAGGACGGGGCTGGTGTGACAGCCCCTGGAAGCAGACACCAGCCAAGCCTCTGATCTGTGCGCTGTTCCCTTTCATGCTCCAGGTGACTACAACACACACAATGGACCCTCCACGCCCGCCAAAGAGGGAGACACAGACAGGCCACACCGGGCCCCCGACGGGAAGCTCCGGGGCAGGTCCAAGAGGAGCAGCGATCCTTCCCCGGCAGGCGACAGTGAGATCGAGGTACTCCCGAGGGCCTGTGTTCATTGATGAACTCTCTGGGTATGATTCAAGCAAGGAGGCAGGGACAGCGCTATTCTTAAAGCCTGGTCACCAGGAAAGGAGCACAGGAAGGGAAAGTTGGGAAGAGTCAGGCCTGGCACACGGGAGCATCGCCAAGTGACAGGCTGGAGAAGCAGCCCTGGAGGCAGTGGGGACAGTGCATCTCAAAGCTTGGCAGCATCAGCATCCCCGGGGGGCTGCTGGCCCCTCGCAAAGCATCCAATTCAGCAGATTCAGGGCAGGGCCTGACGATTCCTCATAGCATGCTGACGTCCCCGGTTGGAGTCCATACCTTAGAGTCCTTGGTAAAGAAAATGACAGGCAGGAGCCCTCAGCTGAGTTAGGTTCTTACCCTTGGTGACATGCCAGTGTCCTCATGATGCCCTGAAAAGTGCAGCCAGGCATGGTGGCACACACCTGTAATCCCAACACTCAGGAGGCTGAGGCAGGAGAATCACCATGAGTTCAAGGCCAGTCTGGACTACACAGTGAAACCTTCAAAACAAAATTAGATGCTGAGCCCCTTCCCCAAGTGCTAGTCCTCCGGAAGTAGTTTTAAAAATTAAACTTACGCACCTAGAGGTAGCCCACGGCCTTTCATGGTCCTAGCATCTCAGGCAGTGGACTCTGGTACACACCAGAGTCACCTGCAGGACTTGGAGAGTCATCCATTCTCAAGCTGCACCCCAGGCCCGTTCAGGTTTGCTGAAGGGAGGTCTAGATGTCCACATATTTAAAGCTCCCTGGTCACTGCAGTGTGCATTCCTGGCTGAGGGCAGCTGGCCTGATGGATGCTCTGTTTGTTATTTTTTTTTTTTTTAAATTTTTTAAAAGCAAATGTAGAATGACTGGTCAGACACCGAAATTCCCCCAAAGCAGCCTTCAAGGGGAGAATACTGGTGGGGACATATGTATAACGCTTGCCCAAACAGATACAAGTGACCATTATCTATCAAGGGAGGAAAATGAGCAAACTCACAGGTTTCAACTTCTTTGCAAAAAAAAAAAAATAAAAAAGTCCTTTGTTGACCAGAGTGTACCTCAGTACAGATAGTGCTAGAAAAGCCTGAGTCAAAGCCAGGCAATTTAGACATCACATCTCATCCCATTCATTATCCTATACGGTTTGGGTAGCAGCCACAAAGCTGAGCCGTAGGATCAAACACCTGAAGAAATATCATCTTCATCACAGCCTCACACTCAGTGAAATTTGACTCTGAGCTCCCGTTGTGTCAGGGTGATAGGAAATCACATCTCATTACCAATGCGTCTCCCTTCCCAGGATTCAAGCAATCTCAGAAAACAGGAGGGCTTCAGCAGTCCGATGCGGCTGCTTTCCTGCAGGTCAGAGCCCACAGCAGTCAGTGAAGGTCCAGCGGTTGTCGGTTTCCATGCCCTGCACCATCTGAGAACCTTGGAACCTTAGCTAAGATCCTTTGGTTGAAAGCAACAAAAATCAGTTCTGACTATGAAAGCAAAACAGAACTTCCTGGGAGGGAAGGACAGGGAGGAGGTCCGAAGCCAAGGCTGGAAGGAAGCCCAGAAGGCAGTGCTGAGGAACACAGAGACCCTTCAAGGTGCCTGCCCAGCCAAAAAGGAAGCCACTACATATCCTAGGACCTCTTCACTCCGTGTCAGATTCCAAGGACAGCGTCCCATAGGCCTGGCTCGGGTCCTGTGCTTACCTGGTGATTGAAAGCACAGCTGAGACAGCCCACGGGAGTGGAAGAAACCAAGATGCTCTTGTCAGAAGACTGGGGGTGGATGCAGGGGACCCAGGCTACAGATCCCACAACTGAGGCATTTAGTATGTAGCCAGCATGCGCCAGAACGGCTGCAGATATTGGTGGGAGGCTGGTGTCTGCCCGGATCCTCCTACAAGCTGTTATGTACTTCAGACATGTCACTGCAGACAGTCTCAGTGATTAGTGAGCCTGCCGATGTTCACAGCCACCTTGACTACCCGAGCTCTGCCAAGATCAAGGGTTCCTACTGCTCCGAGGACCATTCTCAGCCCAGCGCATCCTGCGCTTGCTTTTCCCTTGTTTTGAAGGTTGTTTATTTGGGTTTCTTTGTTTGTTTGAGTTTTTAAAAAAAATCACAGCATCTCATGTCCAGGCCAGCTTCAAACTCCTGGGTTCAAACAATTCTTCTGCTTCAGCACCCCAAGTGATTGAGTCTACAAGCATATACCACCAACCCAACCCTCATTCGCAAAGCTGCCCCTTTCCCAGATCCAGGAGACCCCGCCTCTCCTGTGGGCTGAGGCTTTTGCAAAAGGCTGGGAGAAATCAGCGGGGCTGGGCTGTCTCTGCTCTCTGCTCTCCCGCATTCCTGAGGGTTTCTGCCAGCTTGGTGCTGGAGAACTGTAGAAAACTCAGAGAGCAGCACATTCCTTAGTGTTTTCTTCCAAAGAAATGCAGTAGCCTGACATGGCTTCTGCTCCTGCTGGGAGACAGGGGACTGGAGAGACAGTTTTCGGTGAAGCTGAGGAGGAGGCAGGAGCGTTGTGGCATGGAAGTTGGGGATTATAGGGCAATGTTATTGTAGAAACATCTGCTTCTTGGTCCCAGAGTAAGTGCCACAGGGGGCGAGAACAGTGGGAAAGGTGTGAGCTCTGATGCTCTTCTGGATTTAATGTCAGCAGGGCAGCTTTGCCTGGGTCGCACCTCTTAAGTCTTTGGCAGTTTTGTTAATGACCAAAGCCCAGGGGAGAGAAATTACATCCAAGTGGGAAGGAGGAAAATTCTGAGTGTGTATGAGTTAAAATCCGTCAGCTGCAGGTGCCAGAAACCAACTTGAGCTTGCTTAAGTGAAAAACCATGTTCATCGAAGGAACCAGAGACCCAGGACCGGCTAAGGAGACCGGGCGGGGAAGCACGATTGTGCCCTCCCTCCCCACGCGCCTGCTCTGCTCCCAACGGGAACCAGAACCACTTTGACGCTCTGTTCTTCCCTCTTTATGATCCAGATTCTCTTTCCTTCAGATCACATGGCCAAAGTGGGCTATCAACAACCCCCAAAACCAATGGCTTTTTTTCTGAGCCCCAGTTTTAAGTTGCCACTCTGAGGGTTTAGGAACCCACTCTGATCCAAATTGTGGCAGCCTCGGAGCAGGGCCACCTGCAGAACGACACCCGGAATGTGTCCCCTGCGAGCCAAGGGCTGGGGGGTAGAGCGGGGTGGAGAAGAGAAAGGCAGAACCCCTTCCGTGAAGTGGGGATGGTAGATACATGAATGGAGGGTGCCCTACGATTCGAGAACATTCACTGAGGTTTTTTAAGCCTGTAACTAAAATTTCTAAGTTAAACTGACTCAGCTCATGTAGTTCAGATAAATCAGAGCAGCATATTGAACTGCAAAAGACTTCCTCGAAAGCAGTGGTTTCAAACATTTTTTACCCAGATCCATATAAAATGCACACTTACTTTGGTGACCCAAGACATCCACGCACATGAATACAACTGGGCAGAAAGAAATTCATGAAGCAACATTCAGAGCAACTGACTGCTTCAGATCCCTCGGCCCCAGAGAACCCGGCGCTCCTGTTCATCCTAGTTCCTCCTCTGTACTCTCAAAGGCATGGCAGGGCCACTGTGTTAGTACACCGCCTGCTGGGAGTTTTAGAAGGGCCCCATCCGCGGTGGCAGGCTGGGTAGGTGTGTTTGCCTCCTTTTCAGCACCAGTCACAAAGATTAAAAAAGGGAAAAAGTTCCTTTGTTCTTAAAAATGATAATCACCAGGATAGCAAGGAAAATCAACACTATAAAAAAACAAAAGCCAAAATACATAATGGGATAAATGGTAAACAGGGTAATTTAAAAACAGAAAATAACTTAGAAAAATCTGATCTTCTTGTAAAACTTTGAGGAGCTTATACATCTATAAAATAAGAATATGAGGCTCTTGGGCAAAGAATATGTGAAAGAAAAAGCAGTTACTAGTAATTTTTAAATGATAAAACAGACTGGAAAAGAAGGTTTAATAATTACCCAGAACACAGATCAAAAAGACAAGATTATAGAAAATATTGTTTAGAAGGGCAAGCAATATCAATCCAAAAGGTTTTATTTAACTAATAGGAGTTCCAGAAAAAGAAAACAATATAATGGGTAAATAAAATGTAATATTTGAAGATAAAAATAAAACATTTTCAGAGCTTTAGGGAGATACAAGTCGTTAGCTTGAAAATGCTCAGGAGCTGAAGCGCATGAGGGTACCTGCGTGTACCCTCAGGACACTTGAGGAGACCAAGTGAAACCCCAGAAGGAACAGAAGCCCCAAACTGCAAGGACTAAGGAGCAGTGAAAATCAGACTGTCCCTTGGTGACTCGCAATCCACTCGAAGATAATGGGAGAATTCTTCCGAAGCTCTAGAGGACACTGTTTTCAAATTGGAAGTTGTACCCAGAAAAATATGAAGAAAATAAAGTTAGCACATACTTGAAAGAAAATTCAGGGAGACTGCTTTTCATGCACCCAATCAGAAAAGGCAACTTAAGGATATACTTAGGAGAGAGACAGAGACAGACAGACAGACAGACAGAAGATGGAGAGAGACTTGGAATCCAGGTAGAGGCAGATCCCACTCAGAAATGCAGTCTCTGCATTGGAAGATAAGTATCTTTGCTACAGAGGATGTGGCTGAATTTGAAATTAGAATGAAGGCACATTTGCTAAACAAAAGATAAAAGCAATTAATAAACTCTAACAAAAAAAATAGTTACACCAGCCAAGTGTGATTCAATTAAGAATCCACTGAGATACGGCATTGTTTGATCAGGGCAGAGTGTGACTGAAGGGACACCTGTGACCTCAGGGCAGAGGCGTTCTCCTTAGGCTGGGTCCGAGGCTGTGAGGTTGGACACATGGACGGGACAGTGAAAGGCTAGCATGTTTGGCTCTGCAGTGAATAATCGCAAGTTGCAAACCTGTACTCGTGACCAACCCGTAATATCAACATGGAGACAAAGCACAGAGGACTTTAGTGACAAAGCCATGCATCCAAACTAGTCTGTCCCTATCCACAGGACAAAAGCAAAGCAGAAGCTAGTAGATACCAGAGACAGCGGGAGGCAGGGGCAATTCCAAAGCTGAGGGACAGAAGAGTTTGCATGTGTGAAAAATGTAAGGTCCCTGAAAAGCAGGCGAGGTCCCCATGAGCTAGCCCTCACCTTCCAGACAGCACAGTCAAATGATGCTGTCAGGTTGCTGGCAAGTCAGTGAGCAGAGAGAAATGTGTTCTTTAAAATTAGGGAAGTAATTGCCAGACTTGCTAAAAACAGAAACTGCTAGAAATAGTTCGGTTTATGGTAAGCAGCGAATTAAAATGGTCATATTTCATGTTGTCAAATGCGTTATATGATTTCTGTTGTTGTGTTTGGCCTGAATGCCTCCTTTCCTGAGTTTTTATGTGGAAGGCCAGAACAGGCTTCTTGGTTCTGGCATCTGGTGGGTTGATAGGAGCCCAAAAACTTGGCCATCGGAATACACTTTCCATAGATGAGGCTGAACGGGGATTCACAAGGCACTGGCACACGCATGTTTTATAACTTAAAGATAATGCGTTTCAAGCCCTCTTTTCCTCCAAGGGAATTAATTTGTGCAGACATTAAGTCAGATGCAAGCGAGGCCACTTCCCCGTTCTCTCCCTCTCTCTCATCACAGCGCGTCTTCGTGTGGGACCTGGATGAGACAATAATTATTTTTCACTCCTTACTCACGGGAACCTTTGCATCCAGATACGGGAAGGTAAGAATCGATTTTGTGTTTCTGTCTCTTTTCGTTTTTTTCAGTGTGACTGTTGACCCAGCCAGTTTGTCCTGAGAATTGTGGGGGCAGATTATGAGGCAGCTTCTCCAACAAAACCTGCCCCTTTGGGTCATCGCAGTTTTGAAACCGCCTGTGAAATTTTCCTGAGACATGTGAAAATTTAATTAGCTCCCTTTCTCTAGTCTCCCATGCCTTTTCTTCCAACATATGAAGCAACCACCATGTACTTGGTAGCGTATAAACCCGATGTTTTCAGTGGCCTGCCCGTGAGATCAAGGATGCCCTGCAGCCTGAAGCGGTGAAAAACAAAACAAGCGGTTTTCTTCTTCCCTGTTATCTTAGCATCTATAGCAAATGATTTTAACTTACTTTCATTTTTTTGAGACCGGGGGAGGCACTGTTGCCTCCAACATGGGAGTTAGGACAGCTTTGCAAATTATGTTCGGGAACCATCGGTTAGAATTCTGGGCCACTGGCCGGGGATGTTACAGCTCAGCGGCACAGCACTTGCCTGGCAAGTGTGAGATCATGAGTTTGATCCCTGGTAGCAAAAAAGAATTCTGGGCCAGTGTTGTGGGCTGATCTGCGGTGAATGGAAGACACTTGATACCACCTTAATAATGCAACAGTGAGCTCCGACTGCTAAAACCGAAACCTCGCCAGGTCTTGGCATTTCATCCTGAAGACTTAACAGCACTTAGGTGGATGCGCTGGACATTGGCTGTCTCTTTAGGAGGACACATTGGGGGGGGGCAGAGAGTGGCACTTAAGAGGACAGCATGGCAGTCGTCTGCTCAGAGGTGAGTGACCCGTGGGCAGCTGCCTCCACGCCTGAGTGGGAACCCTGAGACTTGCCAGCACCTGGAAAATATTTCTGTTTCTGTTTAGAGACCAGGAATATGATTTGACATCACCTCATGGCTTTTCCAGCTGCTCGTGGTTTTTATGGGGGTCATAACAAGCTGGATGTGTAATTAGCAAGATAGATTTATTGTCTGCCATTTCGTTGTAAGGGATATAAAAATGGTGTTGGTGGTGCAGAAATCTCTCGCCGAGTAGGAATGCCATTAATGTGTCTAGCAGTGCCCTCGTGCATGTTTGGGCTGTGCGTGGCTTAGGTGACAGTGGCAGAGGTGAGAGCTGTGCAGACTCCGGAGTAGGCACAGCAGCTCTCGCCAGCAGGTGGGCTTCCCGGGGGGACCCCAGTGCACCACCCGTTAAATCAGGCTGTTCCATGATTGTCCCGTCCACCCCGGTAAAGTCTACTCACAGAGACATGTTACTTTGCTCTTCTTGTCCTTAGAGATGGCCACTTGTGAGGTTCTATAGCTCTGGGCAACAACTCACTTCTTTTGCATCTGATTGGGCCTGGTGACCCTGGGTGTGCCCTTTGTGTGTTTCCCCCTCTGCTCCTTAAACCAAAGTAAGGAGAGTCCCTTCGGAAAAAGACAGTCCAGAGCTCCTCACCAGTCCCCATGTCCCTGGCCCACGTCATTTCTCATCGCCAGCCACTGTCACCTCCAGCGTGGCTTCCTGTCCGGCCTCCCAGCTTTGGCTCCTGCCCCTGACAGTGCTTGGTGGCCTTACTGCACTGCTGACAAGTCCTGCTAGGTTCTCCATTGCCAGTCCTCACACCAACCTGGTCACCCACCCCTCTGTGGCCCCATGTCCAGCACCTGCCCTGGGTAGCGTGCTGTTCTGAGAGACACAGTCTGTCCCTTCTCAGCTGGGTTCCTCGGAGACAGAACCTGAGATGGCGAGTGAGCATGAGGTGACCTCTGGAAGCCCGGGGTGCCGAGTGGGGAAGCGAGGCAGAGGAGGAAGGGGGCTGCTGCAGGCTGCATGAACAGCGCTTGGCAGTGGGCGCTCACACAGGCTGTGGGGAACAGGCCTGGGAGCTGGGCCTCCCAAAGCCAGAGGAAGCTGGGATGGGAATCCAAGAGTCCACTTCCATCATGGGCTGGGGCTTCTTCTGGGGTTCCCCCTATACTCTGGCCTACTCCCACAAAAGCCTGAGGCAGGGAATCCCAGTGCTCACTGTAAAAGGCCATGCATGAGTGGGAGTAACTGCAGCTGAGGAGATGTGGAAAGGGGCATGCTGGAAGCCTTTGCTGCAACCTAGAACATTCTAGAATTTTTTTACAGGTTTGAATTGTACTTATTTTTCAGAGGGTTTTTTTTTCTTTCTTTCTTTTTTTTCTCTGTCTCTTGTTTTGTTTTGTTTTGTTTTGTTTTGTTTTGTTTTGAGATAAGGTTACACTATGTTGGCCAGGCTGCTCTCGAACTCATGGACTCAAGCAAACCTCCAGCTCCAGCTTCCCTGAGGAGCGAGCACTGGAGGTGTTCATCATTACACCCAACCCTCGCTCTCACTGTTAATGTGCCTTCCTCTGAGAAGCCTTTGTAACCGTTTGCATCTCTCCCATCACTGCTTTGTCTGTCTGTTCCCCTTGAAGACAAGAAGCTCTATGCAGGCAGAGACTGGGAACATTTGTCTCCCAGCCAAGCACAATGCAGGGCATAGAACTGCTCAGTTGATACTTCTTGAATAAATAAATCAAAAACCACTTAGAATGTAAAGCCACAGGCGGACAGGGATTTTTTTTATTTCCTATTTTGTTCCTTGCTTTCTATACAGTGCCTGGAAAGGGGCTTCCTACTTTGTAGGTGTCAAGTAAATATTTGTTAAGCAAAGGAAGCAAAGAAGGAAAATAGTATCAAAACAGAAATTCCTAACTGGCAGCCACCAGCCAAATGCAGCCTGCAGATATTTTCGTTTGGCCCCCAGAGTGTTTGAAAAAATGTGAATTTGTCGCCAACATTTTAAAATCAGGAGATTGTGCAGACCAAAACAATGTAGATTTCCAGCTCGTCTTGAAAAATTAGGAAATCTGGCACTCCTGCATTCCCATGTGGCAGCAATCAGCGGGAGCTGAGTGGCGACAACCCCGAGCGCAGGGACTTGTGTTCTTGGGTCCATCTTGATGCTTTCCTGGCCCATTCAACCCGAGTGTAGGGAAGACTCTCTGGTCCCACTGGTGTCCGAGCTGCAACATCTGTCCTAGAATAAACAGACCCACAGAAGGTCAGAACTGTTGTATCTAGTTAGTCATCACGCACAGGAGAAACTGAGGTTCAGGGGGAGTAAAATGATCTGAGAGGGAACACAGGTCAGGCTCAGGTGCATCTGCCCTCTCATGTGTTCTCTGGACATCTTCATTACTCTTCTAGAATCTTTTAACTTCTTCTAGATTCTTCTAGAATCTTCTGTCTAATCTGAGGTAAGATTTTAGATTTTGTTTTGCCAAACCCAGCAATCTTTCAAGAGACCCAAGATGCCTTCATCCCCACTGGCAGTCAAGGTATGAGCATGCAGGTTGCAAGGTTGCTTAGCAAAGCAGCACCAGGGACCACAGCTCCTGCAGTCCTGTTCTCTACCATCCCCGAAGGTCTCCCTCACCGGCAAGATGACTCACAGTTCGCCCTGCTTATGCATTCTAGCCAGAAAGAAGGGGGAACGTGAAAAGGCAAGTCATGCCTGACTTTTTTATTTTATTTTTATTTTTTGTCCCTCTCTTTTAAGGGCCAGACCAGAAGTTGCATATTACTTCTGCTCACATCCTACTGGCTAGAATTAGTCACATGATTGTAACTAGCTGCAAGGGAGCCTGTGAAATGTAGTCTTTTATTTGGGTATATGTTCAATTAAAATGAAGGAATTCTACTACATAGAAAGGAAGAAAGGAACAGTGGATAGTGGTGGACAGTTTGCAGTTTCTAGCCAGAGTTCCATACATTAAAAAGAAGAGGAATGAAATAGAAAACTGATGGGGGGAAATAAAATCAGTTCTGTTTGAGAGGTTTGAAGACAACCAACTAGGTTTATGAGTCTGAAACTTCAGAGATAGAGCTCTGAGCGACCCCTCTCAACCTTGAAGTCAGAGAAGTATCGGCAGCCTCCAGAAGCAGGTGTGTGAGCCCTGTTTTGCAGAGCAGCTGAGGCCCAGAGAAATTACTATTCATGCCAGAACTGAAATTCATGGTCTCAGCTTCTGAGCACAGCTCTTTCTCTCTGTATCTCTGCAGCTGCTAGAACCATGTGAAGCTACCGAGTACCAAAGCTACAGAGAGAATTCATCAGATCATGATACTTGAAATACCCTAGGATGCCTGGGATTCAGGTCTGGCTGGATCTAAGAGTTTCTCAGGTCATCCTGCATCCCTCAGTCAGTTTTTCTTACGTGGCCATTTCCTCTCAACAATTGCAACTCAAAGTGAGAGCTTCTACTGCCCGAGATCCTGCACAGCTTCTAGGCCTGAATCTCATTACCCTAACTTAAATCACATACCTCTCCTTGCAACCTCTGTAGCTTTAGTAGACCAGCCTGGACCAAGAGCCTGTTCTTGCCAGGTGCTGTATTACACACCTGTAACCCTAGTTATTCAGGAGGCTGAAGCAGCAGGACCAAGCTCAAGGCTAGCCTGGATAATTTAGTGAGTGTGTGTCTCAAAACACTAAAAATATAAATACAAAGGGCCGGGGACATCACTTAGAGGGAGAGCATTTGCCTAGCATGCCTGAAGCTCTGGGTTCCCAGTACTGCAAAGAAAAGAGAGAAAGGGAGGATCTGGTGTGGAGGAAGTGACAGAGGAGCAGGTCAGCTCCATCTCCACCTGAAAAGTAACCTGCGTGGAGAGGGGTGGTCCCTCAAAGAAACCAAAGTGCTTTGCTCAGAGAAGTGTGAAGACCGTGAGTGTTCGGTGACTTGGAGTCTGGCTGTCAAGACTGCCCTGTCTGCACATGCCAAGGACCAGCACCTCTCTGTTTCTGACCATTGTGCAGAGCATCGGGCAGAAGGCAGAAATAATAGCAATTATAGTTCTACAAGGGAGTTTGCTGTTTACTTAGGGAAATCAGAGCAAGAGAGCTAAAGTGATTATAAGGAATGATTCAAAACAGGGTGTTTGAATTTTAAAACAGAAACTGGGCTCTCTTCCTGTTCCCAATCAGAGGAGATGCTGCTGGCGGCTGTCATCTGTCCTCCTCCTTTCCCTCGCCTCCTTCCCAGGGTTCAGAGCCAGAGCATCCCTTTGGTAGCTGTATCTCCCAGCATCTTGCAGACGCATTAGAAATTCCTCAGAGAGCTGAAGCAACCAGCAATTACACCTCCTCCTGCATCCGTCCCTCCTCCTCATGGTCTCTGAACTCCAGTTTTTCTAGCAAGGCAAAGTAAGCACAAGGTGTTCGGGTGCTTTTGCCTGTGGTCAGGAAAGAATTTGTACACTGGGTTGATCGGCATGCTTCCCACAATTCAGTAGAGCCGTATCTTCATTATGTTTGTCATTGCTGAGACAAAAAGTATGCAGCATCCAGAGTTGAAGAAGGCTTGTTTATTTGGCTTACAGTTTGTAGAGGTTTCAGTCCATAGTCAGCTGGCACCAAAGCGGGTTGAAATGGCAGGGGGCATCACAGAAGGGAAGCAGCCAGTGGCAGGGCAGGCAGTCAACAGCAAACGGCAGAGAAGCACCAGCAGCAGCAGCAAGCCTGCCTTTGTATTTCATCCACTCAAACCCAGCCAGGGCACCTGATCGCAGCATCACACCCTAGGTCCACTCGGCTCTGATAAGCCCCACTTATGAGTGCGTGAGGCTTTGGGGGACATCTAGCTACAAGCCAGAACAGGCTCCCTGACTCTCCTTGTGGGACTTGCTTTGTGGCAGCTCACAGCCAACTCTAGGACAACAGCTCCGCTTATCACACTTTGTTGGGCTACATCATCTGCGTCTCATAAATTTACCCATTCAGTGTCTACCCGTTCATATACTCACAGCTGGGTAATGGTGACCACTAACTTTAGAGCATCTTCGTCACTCTTCTCCACCCCGTCCATATCCGGTAGTCACTTCCCAGTCTCTCTCTTCCCAGCTCTAACTACTTACCTGCCTTCCGTCTCTTAGATCTGCCTCTTCTAGGTATTGTGGGCACACAGATCATCAATATGTGCTTCACCCATGATGCATCACGGGTCAGACCTTCGTGTGCTTGTGTGGACCCAGGATCTTCCACTGAACGGATGTACTATATTTTGTCCACCCATTTCTCTATCAGTCAGTGGGTAGCTGGAGTTTTGGCAACTGTGTGAAAGGCTGCTGTGAACATTTGCAGACAGGGTTTTGCGTGGACATGATTTTAGGGATACCCCTCAGAGTAGAGCTGCTGGGTTCTGGGGCAACTCCAAGTGTAGGAACCTGAGGCACGCCAGGCAGTTTCCAAAGCGGCTGCATCCTTTTATATTCCCATCAACAGTGTAAGCAGTTCCAGTTTCTCCACATCCTCGCCAGCATTTGCTGCTGTCTAACTTGGACAGCAGATGCCTTCAAGTAAGTGTGACACAGCGTCTCACTGTGGTATCGACAGGTATTTCCTAGCAACTGATACTATATCGACAAATGACTAATGGTGTTTTTGTGTGCCATTTTCACTCACCATTCACCTATTTTCTTCGGAAAATATCTGTTTGAATCCTTTGCCCATTGCTAATTGGTTTACTTGTCTTTTTATTGTTAAATTTCAAGAATCTTTAAATATTCTGGGTACCAAACTATTACCAGATATGTGACATGCAGATACTTTCTCCCTTTCAATGGGTTTTCACTTTATTGGTGGTTTCCTCTAAAGTACCTAATTCTTCATATTGATGAAGCTCAATTTATATATATGTATATTTTCTGATCACTTATGTTTTTGTGTCCTGTGTGAGAAACCATTGCCCAACCCGCCTAAGAATTTTATACTTTAGCTCTTATACTTAGGTACGTGATCCACTTTGAGTGAGTCGGGGGCCCAGCACCACTTTGCCATGTGATGTTCCCTGCCCAGGGCCATGAGTTAAAAAGACTTATTTTCCACATGGCATGGTCCCAGCGCCAGGTCAGGAATCAACTAACTGTATAGATAAGTGTCCATTTCTGGGCTGTCACTTCTCTGCCATTGATCTGCTTGTCTGTCAGACAGGACCACCCTGTCTTATTACTATAGCTTTGTAGTCGATGTTGAAATTGGGAAGTGTGAATCACCCCGCTTTGTTCTTAGGACCAGTGTTAACCTTGATAACGTCATCTCCGTTGGGTTTATCTTTGTGGTATCCTCAGGGCCTTTGCACGTGCTCTTTCCTCCACTGGGAGAGCCCATTTGCCTGTTTTCTCTGCACACCTCCCATACTTAGATCAGGAATTTGCCCGTGCTCCCTCATCAGACAAGCTTCTCACCACCAACAGTTATTTTTTGTCCCCTCCCCTGTCCCAACATGCGCATTTGAATCTAAACTCAATGGAAAGGAAAACCAGGGCAGGATTAGGGTACCTCGTGCACGAGATTCAGGTGGGTGCCAGAAAACAGAGTCATCGAGATAAATCATATTTTAAAGATAAAAATTAATGCCGACAAATGGTAATGAAAGGGAGTCAAAGTGTAAATAAAGGTGAACTGTTGATTTCACAGCCCTGTGCCAGCCTGGCATAGGCAGTAGGCAGCTGGCCCCTGGCCCCGACCCCAGTAGCCACGTGGCTGTTAAATTTCCCAGGGGCAGGTTTACCAGTGTGACCCATGACAGCAACAGATCAGTCACAAAGGGGCTTTACATCAAGTCATGGTTTCTATTGTAAGCGTCTATTAACTTTTTCCATTTGATTAAAATGTGGGGAAATGTTTTGATAAGTATGTGCAGGGGTCCTGTTTCCCCTTTGCCTGGGGCCACATGGCTTGGCCCGGCACTGGCAGGCACCCAGGAGGTCGTTCCCGGCTGCAGCCCAGGGGCTGGCATGGAGCCTGGCACACAGTAATGCCCCACACGTGCCCACTTATGACGTGAACGTTAGCAAGGGAATCTTCTCAGCGTTTGTACCAGAGCGATCCCAAGCCCCACGAGGTGTGGGAAGTGGAATTCACAGTGTAACTTCAAGGCAAAGGGAAGACCGGCTGCCTTCTCCTCCTTCCCCAGGCAGGGTCAGGTTTCCCAGGCAGAACCTGTGGCCCTCAAGTCCTCTGTCCACTCAGGGTACTGCTGAGATGGCCGCTTCTGATGCCCCAGGGTCCCCGGAAGTCCTTCGGGTCTGGAAGCATCTAGAAACCGAGCGAGCCTGGCTGTGGTCGTATCTGCCTGACCTGGCCCAGACGGTCCCTCTGCACAGAGAGCAGCATGCAGTGTACCTGTTTACTGATGTAGGATCTAGGGGGCTCTAGGAACCCCTCTGCCTCAGCAGACTTCAGCTGCTGGAAACCAGGGAAGGTGCTGGGCTACGTGGCACTCAGGGCGGCTGAGGCAAGAAAATCACAAATTTGAGGCCAGCCTGGACCACTTAGTGAAATTGTGTCTCAGAACTTACAAAAAAAAAAGCTGGGGATATAGCTCAGCAGTTGGGTGCCTTTGGGTTCACTCCCTAGCTCTGAAATATTACAAGCCAATCACAAGGAGGTTTCATTCTTGTTGTGGCAGTGGAGGCAATTAGACATTTAGGACTGTGTCTTGAGAACCTTGTCAAAAACATATTAGACCAGATGTAAATAAATATTCATAGTTCCCATGAATCAGCTCAAGGAATAACACCTAGGGAAAAAAAATACATGTTCATGGATTAAAAAAATCAGCTGCTTATCGTGGCACACGCTTGTAATTGTAGCTACTAAGGAGGCTGAGGCAAAATCATAAGAGCTGGACAGCCTGGGCAGTATGGCCTGACCTGTTAAGAGAGAGAGACAGAGAGGAGGGTTGGAGAAAAGAAGGGGGAGAAGAAGGAGGAGGAAGGAAGGAAAGAAGGAAGGAAGAAAGGAAGGGAGGAAGGAAACCAGACCAGGAAGTCAATGTCGCAGTGTACCCTAAGCCAAAAAGCTCAGCTGCTTCCTCCCGAATAAGAGCTGGAAGGGAGGGAGACACCTAAGGACTCGGGGAGTCATAATTCCGTACCCCGCCTGAATGCCTGGGGAGGAAAAGCCACAGCGCCTGTGAGTCATGGAGCAGAAGGAAGGCTCGGTGACCCCGACCCCGACCCAAGCTGCCGTGAGAGGCTGTCACAGAAACACATGCATTTATCATTTTATCCACAAGCAGTTACCAAGCAGCCTCCGTGCCACTCTAGGCTGTGGAGTGCAGCAGGGGACAAAGGTGACCAAAAACATCTCTGCCTTGTGGCGGTGGTGATTTGGGGAGGGTGGAAGACAATATACCACATAAGTGAGAAGTATAAAGATAAAACAAAGCAGCCAGCCGTGGTGCACACCTGTAATCCCAGCACTCGGGAGGCTGAGGCAGGAGGATCGTAAATTTTTCAAATGTAAACCTGTACCGTGTATTTCCATCACCCCCTTATATGTGTGCGTTTATTTCACGTGTGTGTGAGTGGCCTTGTTCAGATAGCCACGTCTGTCATTTTTCTCCCTCTGCACTGTGGTTTGAGATCGCCTCCCTGTTGTCATACGTACAACTCTGTTGCTCTGACACCGTAGTTTTTAACCAGAGGCAGTTTGGCACCCAGGGTGCTGATATTGTGAATATTTTTGTCCTGACTGGGCAGGGAAGCGGGTAGGGGGTGCTCCTGGCACACAGTGGGCTGCAGCATGTTTGGTATCAGACACTGTACATGCCCAGGACGACTGCACAAGAGGAAATTGTCTGACCCCTGTGTCTAAGGTGTCGCAGCTGAGATCCCTGCAGCTGACAGCTACCCTGAATCCCAGAACACCAGCACAGACAGAGCTGTAACACGCATCCTTATGGACAGCTCTGAGCACTCCACCCGCTCTCAGGGGACCCCTGCCACAAACCCACTGGGCAGGGCTGCTCCTCGCCTGTCCATTTAGGAGGAAATAAGGCTCAGAGAGGTGACCACCCAGCTTAGGAGGAATGAAGGCCAGGAAGCTGTGCATTGGTTTCATGACAGGTCTCCAGTGGTCCCAAGGGTAAACAGTAACAACTCCTCCGGGAGCTCCCCAGCCAGCCCATGTGCTCCTCACAGCTTTGGTCCTGGACCCAGCACTGAACCTCAAAAATCTGCTGGGAAGAGAGAGCGCCCAGGTGCCACCCTCCAGGGGACAGACATCTACATGTGTGACACATGTCTGTCCAGGGTGGAGAAGCTCAGTCCCAGCTTGGCCCGGTCCCCTGGATCACAGGCCCCATCAGGGCCCAGCAGAGGGTCTGGAGTGCTGAGCATGTGGCCCTCTAGGCAGGCTGGGGAACACTTTAGCAGGTAGGTGCCTAAGCCAGGCCCTGGAAATAATGGCCGGATGGCAGAGATGGTGACTCCCACTGCGTGAACAGAATACAAACCCAGAATTGTTTCTCACCATCTCTTTAAGGGCCAGGCCCTGGTTTAGGATTGCCAGTGCTTTATAGGATAAAGCACGCACCTTCCTAAGCTGGATTCCCCGGAAGCAGATCCCAGGAAGAGGAGCTCCCAACATGGAGACTGTCCACCTCCAGGGAAAGGTCCTGGGCTTGCATAGCCATTGGAGACAGACCTGGCCCGATACATTCAAGCCAAGTGGCTTTTGTAACTCGAGTCATCCCCAGGCTGGGGCTGGCGATTCAGGACCCTAATCCTTAGGCAATGCAGACTGGAAGCTGGGGGCTCAGAATTGGAAATGGGGCTCTGAAGCCATTTCAGTGGAGCACCAATATCATCCACTCTCCACCCAGCCGTCTTTTGGTCCATCCTTCCTTCCGTCCACCCATCAGTCCACCCATCCTTGTGTCCACCCTTCCAGCCTACTGATTCATTCATCCATTTATAAAAAGGCTTCCCAGGGCCTTCACGCTGAACTATGACTTCTATATTTTTGAATCAGAGTCTCTCTGTTGCCCCGTGGAACTTGTACTTGCCTGCCTCAGCCTCCCAGAGACCTGGGGTTCCAGGTACCCCACCACACCTCTCACTGGGCTCCTTTCAACTGCTCCGAGGCACCAAGTGCCCATCTGTCTCTGGGCCTTGGCATACACCTTCCTTCCCCATCCCATCCCCCTTAGGAAGCTCAGCTAATCTATGACATGTGCGGTTCAGAAATCATTTCCTCCGGGGCCCCTGTCAGGCAGGCTCCCCATTATGAGTCCCTGGAACTCTTATCTGTCAGCCTCCCCCCACTCAAGACACCATTGCTCCTGCCCAGCTCTGGATTCCATCCCTTCCCCATCTCCTGCCCACTGCTGTCCCAAAGCCGCCAGCTCATCTAGCCTGGGCCGCCTCCCTTTTTAGATGGATCACGCAGCCACTGGGCTGTTTCAACAAATGTGAGCAAGTCATACCCCCCATCCTCACCTCACTTGAGAGCCCTTGAGTGCTGCTGATGGCCTTTAAGACACCCCTCCCCCTTGGCTCCCCAGGCACTGCCAGCCCTGCACCCAGTCACCCACATCACCCCTGGACACTGCTGCAGCCTCTGGCTCACAGGCCACTCCTGCCACAGGACCGCTGCACATGCTGTTCCTGTCTGGAATGTTCTTCCCCAGCCTCGCCAGCACAGCTCACCCAGTATCACACACTCCGGGAAGCTTCCTGGGCTTTAGAGTCGGGAGACCCCTGCCCATGGTCCCAGCCTACGGGGCACACCATGACACAGTTCTGTTTCTAAAGTCTTGGTGGGATTATTTAATTACAGCCATGATTAGTGGCTAGAATTGAATCTTCATTATGGCAGATGCCACCCACGGCCTGACCTCTCCACACCCATCCTTGCAGGCACGGTGGTGCCCTCGGCAAGTACCCGTGATACTGCCTTATGTCTCCCATTGTCCCCAGAGACACAGAGCCACAGTGGGGACCTGCTCAGTGACCCAGCCTTCCTTCATCTCCCATACACTGTCAGTGGGTCGCCATGGCCTCCTGGGGGCACCCCCAGGTGATCTGCATGCACCTGAGCCCCAGGCTCAGGAACAGCTCTGGGGAGACCCAAACTTAAGATATCACAGACACACAAACGTGTGACTTCCCCGGATCATCCCTTACCGCCCTGCTGTAAACTCTGCCCTGCGGGTCTCCAGAGCATGGTCTGGACCCTCATAACCAGGGCTGTAGAAACGCAGGCTCCCAGGCCCCCTGCAGGCTTCCTGATGGGAATCCAAATTTGAACCTTATCCCCACACCGTGAGCAAGATGTAACCCCCAAATTCATGGGGTGTTGGCTTCTCTTGTGGGTGCAGGTAGCTGATCACCTCCATGGGTCCAAAAGAGGCCAGGTAGACAAGGCCAGGCCGGGTCTTGGCCTTGTGCCCTCTGTGGCTTCTCTGTCCCTGCAGCCAGCCACAGTCCTCCCCTGTCCTAGCAGGGGGCTGCTAAGTGACTCCAGATCACACACCAGGACTCGGTACCCAGGGCAGTGCCATCAGGGCTCATCAGATCCAGTTGGCAGTGGGAGCGGGCCTGTCCCTGCGGTGTTACCAACAGACAGGATATAAAAATTCCCCATTTCATAACCCAGCAGTTCAAAACTATTTGTAGAAGTTGCTAAGGTTCGAATCACAAGTGCCCTCCCCGAGGACTGTTAGTTAATTCTGAGGTGCTCAGATTCTTTTTTCTCTTTCTTTCTGTTCTCTCTCGTCCACCCTGAGATGTGGCTCTAATTCACATCCGCCACTCAGACATCTAGAGCTTTCTATCCCTTTGACAAACACAAGCCAAAGTGCTTAAGGACATCTGTTTATTTTATTTCTTTAATGAGAAAACCTTCCCGCTTCTCCGGGCTCAGCTGTGTTTATTTACATTTTCTTGGTCATGTGAGTGGGGCACCTTGGAAGCTGAAAGGCCTGGCGGGGGCCTTGTGGCAGCCCCCAGCTCCACAACGCACAGAGACCCCTGCCCAAGCAAAACAGAGTCCTTGGAACTCTATAAAGTAGGTTCTCAAAATAAATACTGCCTAATTCACTCGGCAGAGGTGGATTAAGTCAAGATGAATACAATTTGGAAAGGATTTTCTGAGGAAGTTGGAGATTTCTTTCCCCCACTGGGGGTTAAACCTTGCATTGAAATCTCTTCCCCTCCGAAGCTCTTCCAGCTAAATGAAAGGTATTCGGTCCTCGTGGCTAATAAAAAGGGCCTGCCAGGGGCTCCCCGCCTGGGTTATTTTCTTTGCAGGGGTGGGGGGAGAAGGAAGCTCGCCCCGTCATGCATGGAGTCAGGGCGGCAGACATCTGCCTCCTCATCTTGGGGGCGGATGAGGAAGAGGCTGGAAGTGCTTTGAAAGGTGTCAGGGAGGTGACATAGTCCCAGGGCTAGGGGGTGGTGCCCTTGCTGACTTAATCCCTCGTAATAGTTGCACCCTACACTAGGGCCCCAGTGCCAGGGCCTCTGCCTGTGTGTGTCAGCGCATTAAAGGATTATTTCCAACAGAAGACATGTTGTAGAGACAGTTTGAGGTTGCTCATTAGCAGAGGCGTCCTTTGAAGCCCTGTACCCTCCCTCCCCCGGCGAGGCCACTTCCTCCAGCAGCACTCTTCGGGTTTAGGGCGTTAGGCCTGGTGAAGACTCCAGAGTGTGCCACTGGCTTCCCCAGACTGCTTTTGCCTGACACCCCACTTCTCTCCACCCCCACAGTGAACGCAGGGGGCCATCTGAAGGGGAGCGAGTGAGGGACTCAACTCTCCTGTGCAAAACCCACAACAAACAGTCAAGCAGCTTTTGTCTTCTATAAATACAGGGCTGGTGGCTCACAGTGTTGCCCAGTGACAGGTACTCCAGGCATTCTGGGCACCCAAATAATGGGACTACCTTTTCTTTGCACTTAACAAGCAGGTTGAGAAGCTGTCTCCCTTAGCTCCCACCTGTATTTTTCACGCTACTTATTTTCCAACAATGGGGTTTTTCAGGCGTCTAAAGATCGCCAGGACTCTGTGAGCTTTGGGTGACAAGGGATCACCCTGCACGGCAGGAAGGTGTCAGCGCCATTATACTTGGGGTTGACTTTGATAGGAATGGGAGGTGTCCTCTCCCCATATCCAATTCCCATTCTTCCGCTGTGAGGCTTGAACTTTCTTTCGGGCCCTTCTGGTGGGGAGCTGTGGTGCAAGACTTGACAGAGCCAGATTTGAATTTGAAGTACCCGGTTTAAGCGTCTCTTTGGAAACATCCATCAATGGATGAAAGAGATGAACAGACTGTAGTGTGGTGGAATAGTACTCAGTCAAGAAAAGGCAAGGAGTTCTGATCCATGCTGTGTGAACTCCAAAATGAGTGAAAACCAGATACAAGAGGTCACCTGTTATATGATTCCATAAGATATCCAGACGAGCTTAAAGCATAGAGATAGACTGGAGGTCGGCGTCTAGACAGGAGCACAGGGAGTGGGAAATGGGACACAGGTGCTTCGTGGGGCCCTGGCTTCCTTATGGAGAGACAAAATGGGTTGGAACTGCACATAGATGGCCTTTGCACAACACTGTGTACTAACACCACTGAATTGTACATCTTTTTGCACTAGAGATTAAACCCAGCGCCTTCACACTAAATGGCCCAGCTGGGCTCAAACTCCTGATCCTCCCGCCTCAGCCTCCCAGAGTGTTGGAATCACAAGTGTCACATACTTTGTTTTAGAGTGGCTAATTTTACATTATGTGGATTTGGAAATAAACAATAAGGTGAAGAAGTTCAGAGAGACGTGAGGGAAGGCGGGGGAGAGGCCATCCTTGGCAGCAGCACTTTGCCTCTAAGCCGGGGCCTGACCTTGGCATGAGTGGCTGCCCCCTGCGTGTGTGGTCGTCCCTTCCGTGCCTGCCAGAGAGAAGAGTTGCCTCTGGCGCGCTGTCTGTTTGCCATTTCCGGTTGGAATCCTGTTGGGCCATGTGGTGTGGGATCCAAGACCTGGGACAGGTCACTGTTCTTTTATGGTCTCTGTTTGCTCATCTATAAAATGGGAACAATAGCTCCTACCCCCTGACCCCCAGGCAGGTCTAGAAATCCTGCGCTCACAGGAGCGCAGACAGACCTGAAACAGCACAAGCTGAACCTTTTCTGCTGAAAAACTTGAGTTGTTTTGGTTTTCCTTTGGTACCGCCTTCATCTGGCCCTGGTGTCAGGATGCTACGGGGCTCATCAAATGAGTGGAACGCGTCCTTTGAGTTTTCTGCGAAAGATTGTGGAGACTTGGTTCCGATCTGAAAGGAACCTCTGGGCCTGGGGCTGGTAATTTATGAATTCAGTTTCTGTAATAGTGGTAGCGAGCTCATCTTGGATGGGTTTTGATTCTTTGTGGTTTTGGAGGAATTGGTCTGTTTGAGTCACTGTCAAATTTATGTGCCCAGAGCTAAAGTCAACTACGACATCCTCACCTTCCTGATGGAATTGTTTGTAGCGTGTAACTCGTACACAGAAACCTGCAATGGGGGGACCAAAACAACAAATCCAGCCAAGCATGGTGGTGCACACCTTACCCCCAGCACCCTGGGAGGCACAGTGGAGGATCACAAGTCCACGCCCAGCCTAGGCAACTTAGTGAGACCCTGTCTCAGAAAATATGAAAGACCTGTAGCTCAGAGGGAGACCCTGGTTTCAATCCCTGGTACCTCACACACGTGCAACGACTGTGGGGCTACATGGTCTGCTTAGCACATTGTAGGTACTCGGGAACAGGAAGAGCTAAGCGCAGTCTTCCAGCCCACCAGGGGCAGCCTCCTTGGTCATGGCCCTGTCATATCTGACCCCTGTCACCTTGTCCCCTCATCTCCCAATGTTCCCCTCCCCCTGGTGCTGCCTCACCAACCCAGTGTCCTCTGTGGTCCTCAGAGCTGCCAGGGCCCCACCCCAGGGCCTTTGCACACTCCAGTCCCTTACCCGATGCATTGTTCCCTCAGATGCCTCAGTGGTCTCTTCCTTTCCCACAGATCTGCTCCAGGGCCACCTTCTCCCCCAGGACCTCCCGCACAGCCCACCCCACGCCTGGCCTTGAATTATTCTTTCTGTGGCATGTGCCCCCTCCTGCCAGGGTACACTGCAGCACAAGATGTGCATCGCCTGATTCCGGGGCGTGCCGCTTTCCTGGTGGACTATGGAGAGGGAGGGAATCCCGGGAGTTGTGCAGTCCTCGCCCTGGGCGGCCGTACACAGCAGCACTGCCATCAGTCATACTAATCACTGCACCTCACCCGCTTCCAGCCGTCCCTGCAGGGCCGTATCCCGGTGCCTGCGGTCCAGCCTGCCGGTTAGAGGACACTTGGCAGACCTCAGTGGGATGAAGGGCCCCCGGTGGGTGTGTGACCCCCTTGGCCATGCCCCGCCTCGACGACTAGGCTGTGGGGCGAGGGAAGAGGAGCCGGGGTCCTGACGGGCACCTGCGAGGGGCACTTCGCCCTGAGGATGGGGAGTCTTGCTCCTTTGCAGCCCACTCCACGGAGGCCACAGTCCGGGTGACAGCGTGTAGCCGGGCTCCAAATGCTGCCTCCTGGTGGGGGGGTGGACTTGGCTCACCAGAAGGCCGCTTGCTGTCCTCCCCCGAGTCCTGGGGTTCCCTGGTGTGGGGCGACAGGACACTTCCTGCTCTGCAGCTCCATGGCTCCCGTGACTCGCCACGCTGGGCTGGTGCTGACTCCTCCCGGGCAGCCTGCTTCCCAGATCCTCCAGGCAAAGAAACCATCGGGCTGGGCGACGGGGCCACTCCAGGCAGCCAGAGTCCCATCCGTGGGCTCAGTGGCACTGAGAAAAAGAAAGATTGGAGCAGACTGCTGCAGAGATGGGTCCAGTCCTGATCCTTCGTGGGTTGGGGATTTGTCGGCCTTCTGGGCCTCATCTGTAAAATGGGTATAATGACAGCAATTCTTCACTGAGAGGTTGGGGTAGAATATGCACGGCTCTGAAGGCAGCCTGGAGGATCTACTTTGGATATCAATCAGATCTTCTGAAAACTTCTCTGATTTCCAACATGCTCAGGATCACATTCAAACTCTTCCCCGTAGAGTTCCGTAGGTTATCTCATTCTCCTGCCTGGCTCCCTCCTACCTTCCCTTCTGCTGTTCAAACATAGTTGGCTTGCTCCTGCCTCAGGGCCTTTGCACTGGCTGCCCTTTCTCCTAGTCATCGCTGATCTTCTGTTGCATTCAGGTCTGTGTCACTCACTGTCACCTCCTCAGGGGCTTCCACAACCACCCCATTGCCAGGAGCCCTCTCCAAAACATACGCATGGACACATTAATCCATTTTACTCTTTCTCTCCCATCTCACAGCATCATGTTCTGTCTTCTTCAGCCTCTGTCCAGCGTGGAATGTGCCTTAGCCTTTCCTGGCACTCTTGCACCGTGAGCCTGTGAGGACATAGTAAGGACGCGGTACGGCACAGAGGTGCGGAGTGCAGGTCAGCAAGCTGCAGTGTCCTGGAGGCCAGTCTGGCCCCTGCTCGTCTTTGTAAACCATGTTTTATTGTATCACAGTCACACCTACCCGTGTGAATGGCACCATTGCGGCAGAGTTAACGAATCACAGTAGAGGCCACAGTGCCTAACGTATTTGCTTTCTAACCCTTTATTTTAAAAAAATCCCCCCCCCCCCTTCTTGTCTACAGCCTGAGCTCTGGAGCCCTGGAACCAGATGACTCAGGTTCAAAACCAGCTCCGCTCCCTCCTGATGGGACTTCAAACAAGGCCTGTGCCCTCCCTGTGCCTCAGTTCCCACCCGTGTATCAGGGGTGTACAGCATCAGCAGCGCTCAGAGGGTTCCTGGGGAGGAGAGGGGGAGTCCGCACAGGGCAGGGGCATCCTAGTGCCTGCTGCCTGGGAAGCGGCCTTGGGGTCACTCATGGGGGGCTCTTGGCTCTCCAGGCCGCAGGGTGACAGCTGCTAAGAGCAGGCAGGAGACTCAAGCTCTGGGGAGGCCGCTGGGGACGCCTGCTGGGTCACCAGTGCCTGTGGGCCCTGGATGGCCTCATTTTAGGGTGACCGTCTCATTCATTCTCGTCCAAGTCCCCCAACCCACAATCCCCTCAGGCCTGGAGAATAAAGGCGGCCACTCGTGGTGGCCGTGTTCATGGCTCTGTTTATCTACTTATTTGTGGTTTTTGCCTGGAAACCCAGCAAAATACTTTTAAAGCCACGCGACATCTCCAGCTGAAAGAACATTCTTCAGGGATGTCAGTGGCTGAGTAGTTGTGCAAAACACTGAACAAGACGTAGGTTAAGACACCTTCGCTGTCTTCAGCTTGACCATGATTTCATCGTTCGTCATGTGGTCCAGCAAGACCGCCGGGGTTTTAATCCTGCCGTCTTTCAGCTGAGTTCTTGTTAGTACACAGAGATCCATTTGCTGAGCTCCGAGGTTGCTTTCTACTTTCTGTGTTCTCCCTAACTGCCAAAGCAGCCAAGCGTTTTTCACCTTTTCTGTTTAAACATGTGAATCATCTGTGTTTTTCTTTATGACGGTCATTTTCTTGTCTTCCTTTAAAAAAGTTTTTTTTTTTTCCCAACAAGCTGATCTATTTTCCAGGAGTTTCCAAGTAATTAAACCCAATTAAAACCATTAAATTTTTTCTTTTAATGACAACTTTATTATTAAAGGCTAACCACAAGGTGGAGATTTAGCTGGCAAAGCCCTGCATTGTGTGTTAATCCGGCCCTAACCTCTGGCTGACACTTCCAAGAGATAAACCCTACAGAATAGGGAAGCCAGGTTAATGAAAGCCTCAATTAATACTTTTCTTCCTTGTGGCAGAGTAATTATTTGTTCAGCTTGTAAACAGCTACTTGGCAGAGATTAAAGGCCCAGTTGGCTGGGCTGGCGGGATGCTTTGATTGGTTTTGTGTGTTTGTGTGTTTTTTGCTTTGGGGGAGGGGGAGGTCCTCCATTCCGGAATAGGTGCAAAGCCATTGTCCTGCAGGTGGGGACGGCAGGGTAATTGACACAGGAGAAGAGCCAGTGGAGAGCTGCCTGAGTGTGCGAGCTGGCTCCAGATGGGCAGGTCCATGTGTGCAGAGAAAGTCTGCAAGCCCGGGCAGGGCTACCAGATGCACGCCTGCTCCGAGGCAGCCTGGGTGCTGACGGTAGGGGAAAGGGCCCAGGGTCACAGTGCACCAAACTGGATGCCTCCCTGCCTGCCTTTCATGTGGCACCTGAGCGAGATGGCTCTGCTCAGAGACAGGGACTCTGTGAATACCAGGGACTCCTCTTAAAGCCCCATCAAAGCGGTGTTGCCTGCCTGGAATTCCAGCACTTGGGAGGCTGAGGCAGGAGGATCGCCGTGAGTTTGAGGCCAGTGTGGGCTCCATAGTAAGTTCAAGATCAGCCTTGACTACATAGTGAGATCTATCTAAACAAAAAAAATAAAATAAGAAACAAAAGCACTGTTTTTAGGACCGACTCCTCACTCCTGCCCCAGGAGGTGAGTGCTGTGGTACTCACATTGACTGACAGCAAACACCACAAGGCTACGGGACCGGTCTAGCAGTCATCTGGAGCCCCATTTCACAGCCAGGCACTTAACCACGGGTCACACTTCTCCTTGAGACGGTGGCATCTCCCTCTTGACTAGTTGGGAGCCTCCTATCTTTAGCTTGATTTTTTTAATTTAGCTATTGCTTAATTGGAAAGCTCTTTTCATTTAAAAGATTGCCTCTCTATCATTCCAGAGTTATACTCCTAACACTGAGGCCCACACTCTTATTTTAAGATCATTTAAACCTGCAGTTCTGGGCTGGGGACGGTACTGCTCCTCGGGGCCCATCTGACAAAGTCTGGAGACGCTGGCAAGCACCCCGGAGTGCACAAGTAAACCCCAGAGCGCGGAGTTGCCTGGCTCAAGGTATCAACAGAGCCAACGCAGAAGCTCAGCCTGATTTGGGGGTGCTCGCATTTTCTGCTTTGTAAATAAGCCACAAAATATGGGCGCATCCATAGATGCTACTTTTTTAAAAACAGGTCCAAAAACGTCATTAAAAAAAAAAAGTAATTAATGCACGGAATCGGTAATCAACCCAGCAGAAAGTATTCAGAAACACATCTAAACAGCGGTCACCGGTGGGCTTGCTGGTCCATGACTCTGCGGACTCCTGCCTGACTTTCTGGGTCTACCTGCCATTCAAGTTCCCTTAAGGAAACGCACGCGCACACACACACACACACACACCCCGCCAGGAGCTCAGAGCAGGTGCTGGGTCATCGGGGATAGCAGTGTTATCCCAGGAGGATTCCTCCTGGGAAGGAGGATTCCTCCTGGGAAGGAGGATCGGAGAGCAGCAGAGGACAGAGCCTGAGCCTCCGCGACAACCTTCAGGTACCGGGAGGAAGGGCCGGGCTTCTCATCCGTGCCCTAAAAGGACTGGCCGCCCACTAATGCCTGAGAAACCCCGGCTAGGACTCCCAGATGAGTCATTACACAGAGACCCAGGCCCCTTCCCAAGGAGCAGGTTTTGTTCTGACCATTATTTGCGGGACCATTACATTTGCTAACATTAATGGATCTAAAAAGGCTTTGTGGTTGGGTACCAAAATCAGTCTTCCCGCAGCATGCCTCCCTGTAACTCTTGCAGTGACACCCCAAAGAGCTGTGGGGAACTTGCTTGGAAAGGGCCAGGGGCGCCTTGAGCCCTGGGACACCCACAGGGCACAGCCCCGCCCCCACCCCTGTCTCCCTGTCTGGTCCCACTCAGCCCTTGCAGCAGCTGAGAGGAGAGAGATCTGCCAGCTACCTGGCTTTTCCAAGAAATTAAAGGCACAAATGCTTAGAGGCAATAAGGGGAGACCTTCCCAGCCCAGTGGCCCTGTCGCCACCCTTCCGAACCTGGCAGTCAGTAGAAAACCAGCCACGACCCAAGAGGAGGCCCAGGCAGCACTGAGCCCGAGTGACAGCTGAGTGACAGCTGCCTGACCTGTCACTCACACTCAGAAGTGTAATTTCATTGTAAACAAAGCATTTCTTTCTTTAAAAAGACATCAACTATTTTAAATAAGGCATTTCCCTCCCCTCCCCAAGAAAAGAGACTATAAATTGGCCTTAAACTTCTTTTCCTAATAAGAGCTTTTTTGATGTTATAGCTCCCGTGAAGACATATTCAGGGAGGAGAATGGTAAAGATTTTGGTTTCCTGGTGAGGCAGTTCTGGGCTTGAATCTCAACTCTGCCTCTTATTAGCAAAATGACCTTAGACAAGTCACTTGGTCACTTTGAGCCTTGAGTTACCTTCAGATAGGGAAAATCTATCTTGAGGAGGAAGTGTGTTATATACACGACTTCACACACTAATTTATTCACCTTTTAAAAACAGAGTATCAGGGGCTGGGGATTTAGCTCAGCGGCATAAGCACCTGCCTTGCAAGCAGGCAGTCGTGAGTTCGATCCCTGGTACCGATAAAAACGAAAAAGACAAAAAAAAAAAAAAAAAAAAAAAAAACAGAGTATCAGCCTGGGATGTAGCTCAGCACCACAGCGCCTGCTTGGCAAGCACAAGGTCCTGAATTCAATTCCTGGTACAAAAATAAATAAAAAGTAAAAACAGAGCATCTGGCTACATTCCAGGCGTGAGGGACGTTGCACTAGCTCTCATGGGGTTTGCCTCCTACTTGGGCGAGAAGCACCGAAAACCATAAATAAATGAGGTCATTGTAGATAATGATAAACACTTTTAAAAACTATAACAAAATAGTGGGATACAGGGTAAGTGCAGAGTTGGCATCTTAGGTTATTGTAGACAGAATGGTCCAGGAAGACCTTTCTAGCACTGGAAATGGGAATGAATGCTATCAAGAAGCCTGCCATGGAAAAGTCACAAACAGAAGGTTCCAGGTAGAGGGAGGAGCAAGTGCAAAGGCCCTGTGGTGGGGGCAACTTTGACATATTGAAAGGGTAAAAAGGCTGGTCAAGTGGATAGTAGGTTTGAAAGGAAAAAACTATACAAGAGAAATTGTTCCTTTTAAAGCTTTACTCTTTTGAAACTACCTAGCTCTGTAACTGCTTTGTGACTTTGTAATTATTTTCTTTTCTTTTTTTTTTTTTTTTTTTTTTTTTTTTTTTGTGGTACCAGGGATTGAACTCATGACCTCATGCTTGCCAGGCAGGCACTTACGCCGCTGAGCTAAATCCCTGGCCCTGTAATTATTTTCTTGAGCCCTGTAATCACGAGAATATAATCAAACATAAAGGATGCCTGAATGTACCATTGTACCAAGCTTCATAAAGTGAGGATCATTAATCCTCCCTTGTAACCAATGGTCTCTCCCTGCTAGCTGATCAGAAGAACTGCAGGCTGTCCTGTCCCGCCTGTGTACCTACTGCTTGTGCATCATACAAAAACCCTGGACCACGGGAGACCGGAGCCTGATATTCTGGGACTGACCCTGATCAGTGCCCGTCAATGTACATAAATCTGCCTCCAGATCATCCTGGCTGTCATTCTGGTGTTTCTGCTTGCTGTGGCAGGTGGTGACCGCAGGCTGCTGGCTTTACTCAGGGACTGGCAGAAATCCACGGGTCTCACATGAGCAGGGTCCCCCTGGTTTTTGTTTTAAAGCGTGTATTCTGGGCCCTGTGTGGACGAGGGCAAGCTGACCCCATGGCCCAATACCATCGCCCTTGGTTAAGGGAATCAAAGCCCTTTTGTAGTGAGGTCAGGGCTGTGAGCAGGGGCCCAGCTCACAGCAGGCGCTGGGAATCAGGACAGCGGGACAGTGCGGGTCATCGGTCAAGCCTTTGCTCCCTGGAAACCTGTGCGGATCAGGTGACGGGATAAGAACAGGGGAAAGCAGGGGCGGGCAGCAGGGCTGTGGCTGCGGTCCATGCGCCCCGTGTCCTACTGGAGAAGAAACACAGGCACCCTGAAAATATGATTCAAAATGACCGTCAGGCTATGTGTGAGATGTATAAAGCATAAATGAATTGTGTGCTTAGGCGGGGCCCATTGCTAAGGCATCTCACTTTGTGTTGCAAAACCTTCCAAAACAAGAAGAAACGAAAAATGTAAAACACTTCTGGCCCCAAACATTTTGATAGCCTATGTTCTGTCACGGGAAGGAAGGTGACCTGGAGGCTTTTCTGGTGACCCAGAGGCTTTTCAAAGTTGGGGGCAGCTATGGAGCAGGAGCAAAGCAGGCAGGACTGCTTGCATTTATTGAGGTCGGGCTGTCAGCCCCTCGGCTGTGACCGTTGGACTGGGGTTTTCACTCGAGCCTGCAGCAGCAGATGGGGCCGTCATGCACGATGTGTGACAGTCCCCCGTTTTGTTTATGTCAGCTTCACCAGGTACAAAGGAGGACATTAATATCCGGGGTAACCCCAAGTTACCACCTCAGCTTAGACAGCTGAACTGCCCCCCACCGTGTTTCTAAACCACTTTCTGGGGGGAGGGAGCCTCTTCTGCTGGGACCTTCCACCCCAGGCCTGGTCCGTAATGGTGCACCCAGAGCGGCGTTCGGGAATGCTGTAATCACAGGCAGATGGCCCCCAAACACCCACATCCTGGCCCCCCAAAGTGCTTCCTGCCACAACTCGGACCTACTAAGGCCTGGGGAGGCCGAGGAGCGTCCCCACTGGGCAAGGCCTCTGCCGGAAACACCCTTCCACTCCACGTGGACACATTCTGCTTGCGTGTAGGTGGCATGCAAGGTCAAGAATCTTTTGATTATGTGACAGAAATTCAGCGCACACTAGTTTAAACCAAGAAGGAAACATGTTTGCTTACATAATCAAAATGTCCGGAAGTAGACTTAGGTCACAATGGGGTGCAGACCCCCGCTCCTTTCATGTGAATCTAAAGGCTTTCCCTGCGTGGTGACGGAGTGGGTGGCAGCATCCTCAGGTTACACCCTGCCAGCTCAGCCACCCCACGGGAGAGTCCCCCCAGTCAAAGCCTGGGTCCTGCCGTTCCCATTGGTGCAGTCAGGCCACATGGCCATCCCCGGGCCATCAGGCCTTCGTTATGAGATCACCCTCGAAGGCCGGTAAGCAGTGTTGTTTTTACTGAAAATTATTAACTGCTAGTTTACAGATATGGAAGCTCATTTCCAAAGAGACTAGGTTCTCCCACAATGTCATGTCACCTCCTCTGGTAACCAGATGGTGACTTTAAAGGTGTCTAATAAAGACAGTGTGTTGGGGGTCCCTAAGACCACCCTCAGATTCAGTGATTTGCCGGAAGAACTTACAAGACTCTGGAAAGCTGCTGTAGTCACAGTGACGGCTTGTTACAGTAAAAAGATGCAAATTAAAAATCAGCAAAGGAAAAAAGCGTGTGGGGTGAGGCCCAGAGCGAGCCGCCTCACCTTCCCGGCCCTGCGCCCCCACTCGGCCTGCTTCCCCCAAAGCAGTGGGGACAGCATGCGCCAAGCCTCTCCAGAGAAGCCCACCTGGGCTCCGTTGTTCAGGGTCCCACTGGGACCCAGGGAGCCAGCATGCAGCACTGAATGACTGACCTCAACTACAGAGACCCCAACCCCAGAGCAACACCGGGTTCACCACGAACCACAGCTGTCTGGCCATGAAAGTGCACAGCCCAAGCTCCGAGCTTGTCCACAGGTGTTTCTTAGGAAAGTTCAGGGCCTGAGCTCCTCAGGGCTGCAGAGATGGTTCTTTCCTAGACAGCCAGCCTGAATCTTCATGGCAGAGGCCCCGAATGAAATCAGTTCAACACTCAACTGAATCGGCGACCACCCGATACTGCACTGTAGACGTCCAGTGTGTTTGCATAGTCCAGGAGGCATGGCACGTTTTTTCTATGCACAAAGCACAGAGCTGAGGCTAACAGATACTCCCTCAGGCCAGAGTGACCCTCGGGCATCATGGCACAACCAGGGGATCCTGGAGCCTGGAGTCAGATCCGCCCTGCGTTTCAAGCCCAACACTGCCTCTTCCAGGCTGAAAGACCCGCTCACATCCCACAGTAACAGCAGGGAAAAGAATAACAGTACTTATCACAGCTGTGCCTACACCAGCATTTTCTTAGCGATTGCTAGATTCCAGCCTGGTCCTATGCTCCTCCGTTACTAACTCGGTTTTTTAATGTTTTAATATGGCTAAAGCAAAAAACACATTTTCACGCTGAGTGTGGTGGCCTGTGCCTGGAATCCCAGCACACTGGGAAGCTCAGGTAGGGCACAAGCTTGAACCCAGACTGGGAAACTTTGCAGTTGAGCAAGACCCTGTCTCAAAATAAAAGATAGGAAGGGCTCAGTGCGACAGTCCTGGGTTCAGCCTCCAGTACCACAGTCAGTCAGGCAGTTTTATATCATGAGCCAGCACACACGCACACAGACATACACACCCCTGATAAAAGAGAAGCTCACCGTTACTGTGTGTGATGGACTCTGGCATTCTGTCATCTATTCACTGTCAAACTTCTCCTGCAGATGAATAATAAATACCTGCGGCTTTAAACCATAAGCTGACTGCTTAGTTCTGCCCCTGCAGCATGAGAACAGCCATAACCACACAGGCATTGCTATGTCCCAATAAAACTTTACTGACAAACACAAGCAGCCAGCCATCATTCACTGCGCTCTGGGCTCTGTGGTATTTTTTTCCTTTGTCAGTGCTGGTCATGAAAGTTTCACTAAAAGCATTATATATGTATAACTCACACTTTAAGAGATCTACTGAACCATCCTGACAACACTAGCTAGCTCATTTACAGATGAGAAACAGAGTCACAGAGGGTAAATAACCTTATGAAGTCACCTTCCAGTGAGGCCATCCTTTTAACCTCAATTCAAAGCATCAATAAAAGAGGCCATTATTATTATTATTATTATTAATTATTATCATTATTCAGCCAGGACCAAAAGATCCCGGCTGCATAAGTCAGTGTCAGTTTGAAATCAGAGCACGGCTTGCTTTTGCCCAAAGGACTGGGATGCTGATTGGTGTGAAAATCCCACTTCTTTGGATTCCTGAAGAGTGCTGTGTGCCTAAACAGAAAATTCAGAAACATAAGAAAGGAAATTCTTCAGCGGACAAACAGAGCTCCGGTTCATTAACCCAGCGTTTTGGTAAAAGCTTCAGCTCATCGTTTTGAAAACCGCGGCCTCCCCATGAAGAGGGCCTGCAAAGTGGACTGCTGTGGCTTCCACGGGAGGACGTGCGAGTCTGAGGCCAACATGGGCGTTTGACGGGAAACAACGGTTATGATTGCCTTAAACCCGAGTCCCTCTGGCTTTCAGGTTCCTCCACTCCTGCACACGGCCCCGTGCCACTGTCCTCACGGGCTTCTGTTTGCTTTGCATCAGATAGATTTTGTTTGGGGAAAGACTTTTTTTTAAATGTTCTCTTTCCCCTCCACCCAAGAAATACAACCACAATCCCAAGATAACCCAGTGGTCCACCAGCCAGAGGAGAAAGAGCCCGGCCGCCCTCCTCTGATTAAGATGATTTTGTCGACAGTGCACGCTGATCAGCGAATAGCCTCCATTGCCCCATCCACGGCCAGAGACAGCACCCACCCCCGGGGACAGTTCCTGGCTCAGGGCCTCCTCACCGGATGGGTGCACAGCCTGCTGCATGGCCATCAAAGCCAAACTCTGAGAATGTGCAGAGAACCAAGCTGTGCTGGAAAAATCCACAATGCCTTCCTACTCTGGGAGAGAGCCACCCACAAATCCCCTAAGCGAACAAGATGGCATTCCATCCATCCCAAGAGGCCCAGCATAGCTTCAAACAACCTAGTAGGTAACAGACAAGCAGATTTTCCAAAAACCTGACACACAGGGAAGGATCAAAACAGTAGATGGGTATCGTAGAGTCGCCAAAATTGGAGAGCTCTTTAATTTTTTTAACTTTTAATTGCACAGTAAGTATCTAATCTCCTTTACAAATTTTTTTAGACTATTCCGCTTAACACCAAAGTTCCCTAAGCATCATTTTTAATTCCTGCCCCCTCCTCTCTGCCTCCAGAAGTAGCTGCTCTTCTGGCTCTGGAAATGTCCTTTCAGGTATTAATAAATATGTAAGTGCCCACCAGCAATTCACAGTAATGCTTTATGAATTACTAATAAATGGTAATAGCATGCAGTATATAATACATAATTAGGATTTTTCCTTTGACAATGTATTTGTTATGTTTGCGTTAACCCAAAAGAAATGTAGTTCATTTCTTCCCATTAAAATGTAGTTTTTCTTCTGTAGACTTAATTATATTTTTGTTTTCTCCTTTGGCTGGACAACCTAAGTTATTTCCAACCTTTTGCAGTTTACTAACAATTCTGTGAGGAACATCTTTTGGCATGTCCTCTGGATCGTGTGTATTGATTTTTCTTGAAGATAAAGAAAAAGTAAATTGCTGAGTATATTACTGATTGTTAATTTTTTTAACTGAAGAAATGTATGCACGTAGCTTTAAATTTATCAGATTCTACAAAGGAGAGTATGTGAAAAACAGTCTCCATACAGGACCTGCCACCCCTCCTTTCTGCCCACAAGCAACAACTTTCACCTGGTGCTAAAGTGGGCGTGGCAACACCTACCCATACTCCCAGCGCTTGGGAGGCCGAGGCAGGAGGACCAGTGCAAGTTCGAGGCCAGCCTGGACTACACAAACACACCCTGCCTCTAAAAAACAAAATTTTAATTTTTTTTAAAAACAATTTGTATTGATATTTTTAGTACTTCCAAGTTCAAGGTAACACACTTATGTTGGTGCTATTTAACATTTTTATTCTGTTTTAGGCGTGGTCTCTGGCACTACGAAATGAGACTTGAGTTCTGAATCCACCACACACACACGCACACGCACACGCACACGCACACACACACGTACACATTCTGGTCTCCTCCTCTTGATCTGTAGGAATCCATCATAACCTCAACTTTCAGAAGATACAAGGTTTGCCTTCTTGCAACGATGCAAACACTTTCCCCAGAGAAGTCGTTTCTTGCATGGTGGTCATTTTGCCCTCTCTGTCTGCTGCCCTGGGAGGTGACACTTTCCTGGATAAATCCTTGCAGCAGCGGGTCTGGGTGGCAGCTCTCTCTACTCCTGGGCCAGCACCCTGAGGCTGGCCCCCGGGGACAGGTGCAAAATAGCCTCGCCCAAAAGGGCTGTGTGGGGACGTGAAGGGGAGGTGGCTTGGGGACAAGTGGAAACCCAAAACTGTGCAGATTCCCTCCTGGGCCCTGAGCAGTCTGCTTTCCTCACCTGCTCCTGGTCCATCGCTGAGTTCCCTGCACGCCAACTCCCAGCCAGGACCCAGAGAAGTCGGCCTGGGTCCTCGGAGCCCTAAGCAGGTTTTGGTCCGCTGGCTCCTCCCTGGGCCTGATTCTGCACTCAGATCCGCTGCTACCTTTTTGTTTTTAGGGTGTCAAGAAGGGTTTATGTTGCTGTTGTTATGGTGGAAGCAACAGAGCCTCCTGGTGAAAAGTTCAAACAGGGAAAGAGGGCGTGGAGCGAGCATACACGGCAGCTCTCTGTCCTCGGCCTCCACACACTTCTCCACGCCCTGCCAGGCCTGGTGCTGCTCTGCAGCCAGGGTACCTGGGCTCGGATCACAGCACTCGCTAACTAGGATGGCCTTGAGAAAATTACCCAACCCTCGCGTCCCTCAGTTTTCTCATCTATAAAATGGAAATATAACAGTGCCCCCTTCATAGAACTTTGTAGGCATTAAGTAAGATAATGCTTACAGAGTGATACAGAAAAAGCGCTTAATTGATTCGCTCTAGGAATGTAACTAGCCTGGTATTATACACCCTTCAGACTAACAGCTCTTCACCCTGAGAGCACATTCCAACCACCTGAGGACTCTCCCTCTCTCTCCCTCCCTGTCCCCTCACCCTGCCCTCTGTACTAGCGATTGAATCCAGGGCTTCACACTACATCCCCAGCCCCAGTGTTTTAATCTTTTATTTTCAGACAGAGTCTCACTAAGTCACTAAATTTCCCAGACTAAGCTCAAAATTGTAATCCTCCTGCCTCAGCCTCCCAGAGTGCTGTGATTTCAGTTGTGTGCCACCACACCCAGCTCACCTGAAGAATATAAATTTCTTGGTACCTGGACCCCTCCCTCAGCAATTCTGGTTTTATTTATCTGAACTGAAGCCTGGGCTTCTGGGTTTTTTTTTTGTTTTTTTAATACTCAGCAGAGCATCACAATGTGCAGCCAGGGCTGGGAACCACTGTGTTGCCTATTTCTCCTGTGTATCAGTTAGGATAAGTATTTGTCCTGGTAACAAACATCCCCACAACTCTGTGCTTCACAGTCAGTGTCTCATTCATAGTACAAGTCCATGAATATCAGCTGCAGTCCTGATCCACAGTCACCTTCACTGTGGAACCCCCGCTAACAGGTGCTTTTATCCAGAGCGCATGTGGTCCTGTGAAGTGGAAAACAAACCTGAGGGCCATGTGCCAGCTCAGAATGTGCTGGGGGTGGATGTGTCACGTCCACCACGTGTCACTGGCCAAAGCCCAGTGCATGATCACACCTGGTTGCACAGTGAGACGGTAGCAGAGGCCAGCAGACTTTTCCCGTGCAGGGCCAGATAGCACATAGCTTAGGTGTTGTGTGTCACACAGTCTATCACAACTGCTCCCTGCTGCGTCCACAATGCAGAATACCCTGTTTAAAACATGGAAAAACCAGGTGGGGTGCAGCAGCCTATGCCTATAATTCCAGCTCCTTTCGAGACCAGGGCAGGAAGATTGTAGTTCAAGGCCAGCCGGGCAACTTAGCAAAATTCTATGTGAAAATTGAAAAATAAAAAGGACTGGAGATGGACAGCTCAGTGCCCCCTGGACTCAGTCCCCAGTACTTAAAATATAACATAAAATAAAGTGAAAACCTCGCTTAACTCATGAGCCAGGTAAAAACAGTGAGCAGCCCAGGTTTGAGCAGGGGGCTGTGGTTTGCCATCCCTGTCATGCATGGCATCATCCTCCTGCCGGGGAGGGCACTCCAAGCATGAACCCCAAATGCGAGTGAACGGCAATATAGCTGGCCACGCCATGCACAGGGAAGACGAGGGACACTCTAAGCACCTTTCTTTCATTCCCTGGGCCCACTTCTCAGTGTTTGTTTCCTGGCGTGGCATCTTTTCCCAAGTCCTGCCTAGTGTTCCCCGGATGGACGCGGTGGGTCTGTGTTCCTGGCTTGGTTCCCTAAATGACCCTCTGTTCAGGAGCAGCAGAACATGGCATCACCCAGGGAGAGGTCGCTGGCAACAGAGAGCCCACTTCGGGCTGGCCCGGCAGCTCCTGTGTGCATAGTTGATACTGCTTTCCCTGACATATTCTTGGCATCCCTCGAAACCAAAAAAATGTAGCGGGAGTCCTGAAAACCCACACTTCCCGAAAGATCCACCCCGATCACAGCCATTCCTGTAACCGTCCGTGCCACGCTGAACACAGCCGTGATTCTGGGCGTCTGTGGGGAGATTTCAGCGGAGGAGAGGCCGAAGGGAATAAATAGTGCGGGGCCAGACCCGGACCCCACACGGGTCCACGCTTGAGGCCACAGGAGCTATTCAGAGAGCGGAGGCAGCTGCGGTCACAGCGGCCGCAGCTGCATGGGACTGTCCCCCTCTCTTCCACAGGACACCACAACGTCCGTGCGCATCGGCCTGATGATGGAAGAGATGATCTTCAACCTGGCGGACACGCACCTGTTCTTCAACGACCTGGAGGTTCGTGGCTGCTGTCCCCAAACGGAGGAGCTGCCGCGTGAGCTCGCTCTATCTAGTTGGGGAGGCTGCTCTTCCTTTCCTTCCTCTCCTCCCTTTTCTTCTTCTTTTTTTCCTTCTTCCATTCTTTCATTGCTTTTTTCCCTTAGACTTGAAGCTTTTGCTAGCAGCCGCCGTGAAGGCGCAGCACTGGCCGGCAGTGGTTTATTGGAAACATACGTGGCCGGATTAGCTCCCTGGCTTGCTGTGCAGCTAATGGGCTTTTCTCCCTGCTCCAGTGAGGTCCACTGGCAGTTTCGCTAATCCAATAAAGGCTATATAGTTTCTTCCTCCTGAATTTTGCTATTTAATAAGTTTATTAAGGCAAATTAGTGCGCATCCTCCTGGGTCAGCAATAATTAGCAGTGGGCCAGAATGGAAGCTTTTAAAAACAATTTACATTCCCCCTGAAAGCGTGTTCTACAAAGAAAGAGTAGGTGGAGGGCCTGTGCTTGTTTAGTGTGTCTGCTCCCGAGCCCCTAAGCAAGATGCAAAGGAGGCAGGGAGAAGGGGGAAGAGCAGCTTTGGAAATCAGTGTGATTCATTGGTTTATCTCCACCATATGTTGGAAGGATTCGGGAAGGATTTCAAATGAAAAACATATTTTAAATTGAACTATTAAAGCAAAAGCAAAGGGATAAAAGGCTCTGTAGTGAATAAGGACAAAGACTTACACTTTCTCCAAAAAATCAAGGTCAGGATAATTACTGCAGGGAAGTGTAGAGTTAAGCCGTGAGCTTCCGTGTAGCCAAAGCGATGAGGGAAATATGACTTATTCCCTCTAACGAAATAGCAAGCAGCTCTCTTCAAGGAAAAGAAGAGTTTTAGGCTACTGAGAGGATTTGTGTGGGGTTTTTTCTGGCGTTATAAATTATAATCATGTTATTGGCTCAAAGGGCTGAAAAAATGAAGACAACCTAAAATAATACTGAATGTGAAAGAAAGGTTCTATTTATCCTGGTAGGAGTTTTTTGTTTTTTGTTTCTTTTTCTGGAATCTGGACAATCCCTGGGGACAAACTATGAAAATTAAATACGAAGGCCACAGGTCCCAAATCTGTGCTGACTGGCCTGGGACATCAGTAACCTTTATCGCTGGGGAAGGTCTTGCTTTTCAGTCTGCAAACCAGAGGAGGGATCCTTGGGGAAATGAGCACTCTTGTGTCCTGTGCCCTCCTGCAAGCCGCGAGGGCCCCATAAAACGGAGTTGATGTTCTCCACCCAGTATCGGTTTCAAAGAAAGGATCTGCGCAGAAACTTGTTGTAGCAAAGCACTTTGGAGAAGTGGAGGCGGCCATGGGCAGCAGTGCCCAGGACTCGGTAGCCAAGGCGAGGTGCAGGCACACTTGGGATGACCTCTCATGGCTTGGGGAAAAGAGACAGACAGACAGACAGACAGACAGAGACAGGCAGAGATGGAGAGAGAGGATGGGAGTTTGAAAAACAGGCCATTGAAGTCAGCAAGCATTTCTGGAGCCTAATGTAGTAAGGACTCAACTGATCGCCATTCTCAGAACCCAGCTCGCCGGAACCAAGCCTTGGAAGTGATTGGCCTTTGTCACCAGAACATCCGGGGCAGACCTCGCTTTGCCCTGTTTCCCCCGCAGCGCCCGCTCCGGGAGAGCAGGGCCCGCAGTCTGGTGCACCAGGAATTCCCAGGGCCCACGCGGGAAACTGGCTGTCAGATCCACGCGTGGGATCACCTGTGACCGTGGGAGGGACGTGGAAACGCAAACCAGTCGGACATGAGAGCAAGCCGTGGGGAAGGTCTGGGCGGCGTTCCGGAAGGTGTCGGGGAAGGCCGCGTCAAGAGGTGACAAGTGAGCTGAGGGGTGACAAGGAGCTGGAAGACCAAGTACTGAGAGCGCGGTCAGTGGGGTCAGAGGAGGACACAGCCGCCGAGGCATGGTGACTTCCTGGGACAAAGAATCTGGAAGGAGGTGTTGTGGAAACCAGAGTTGACGCTGAGCAATTCGGCCATGGGGCACAGGGACACTAAGCAAGAAAGGCCACAGGCTGTGGCTTGCAGTTTGCAAAGGCAGCTCTGGACACGAGTGGAGAGTGGGCAGCCGCAGGGAGACAGGAAGCTGGGAGGCTGCAAAGGGGGTTCCTGCCGAGGACAGAGGCTCGGACCCCGTCAGGGTGGCAGCAAAGCCAAGAGACTTGCTGGGGGTGGGGAGCAGACTCTGGAGCTGTCTGAGCAGAACGCGGCAGCCTTTACCCCAACAGCGAAGCAGGGACACATGGACGTGGAGCCGGGGAACTGAGGAGCCGTCCTCCTGTCTCGGGCACACAGGCTTGGAGATATCTGAGACGCCCACCCACCCTAGTGAAGACCCCAAACTGACAGGCAGATGTGTGCAGGACAAACACCACATACATTGCTGGGGCTGCAAGCCAGGTGTCTGTGGGACCTGCATGGGCTTCTGGATTCCAAACCCCAACTTCCCCCGCCCCAACCCTGCAGTGTCTTGATGTCCCCTAAGTCCGAGATGGAAACAACTCTTGGAGAAGGGTCTTCATCACCAGTTAGTGCTACTCAGGGAAGCCAGTTTGGTTTTTTTCTCTAAATTATTTTTTTAAAAATGTTCCCAGTGCCAGGAGCTGCAGGGTACCCCTGCAGAATTGAAACCACATTCCACAGGGAGAAATCAAAACTCACACAAGGGAAAGCATGTTGTTTGCTGGTGCAAGGCAGCGCCTGTCAAGATCTAAGGGACAGCAAGAGCTGGGGGAAGACAGCAATCTGCAGGAGGCCAGCTTGAGGCCTGGCGTCCACACCTGAGTGTCGGGTTCAGGAAAGAAAGTCAGATGCCCTCCTCGCTGAGCCATCTGCAAGGAAGAGGCTCCTTCCTGCACCTGTAGGTCCTCGTGCAGAACCTGCGAGGCGCGTGTCTAAATGCTATGTGTTCAGCCATATCCAAGGCACGCCGAGACCCATGTCCTCGAGGCAGTGGCTGCCAGCTGGGGAGACAGCTGTTACCATCCGACCCAGTAGTGTCCGGCCAGGTAAAGAGCTCTGAAGAGAGACCTGGCTGGGGCAGGTCCTGTCACAGGAGCTGCTGCCTCACTTGGCCCATGCAAATAAAGTCTCTCTGACATTTGGGCAGGGCCCAGGGGAGTTTCCGGGAGGAAACAGCAGCCCAAAGGTCCCAGGGCGTGGCCGAGGTTGGGGGTTCCCCATGCAGCTGGAGTGGAGGGAACAGGAAAGATCAAGGTAGGCAATTGGGACGTGGCCTCCAGACCACTGCAAGGCTTTGAGTCACATTCAAAGGGTGACACAAAGGCACTGGAGACTTTTGAATGATGGACATGCCTCCCAGGGCCTGTGTGCCTGCCTGGTAGAGAACAGACTGAAGGGGGCAAGGGCAGAGGCAGGTGTCATAGAGAAGAAGCCCTGGGGGTGAGGGCTGAGGGCAGGGAGGCAGATGCCAAGTTCGGCCACTTCTCAGGATATTTGGGATGTGTGCCCCACATCTAGGACAAGGACTTTCCCCTCAGTTACATCCATCTTGAGTCCCGGCTCCCACCTGCTGGCCATGTAACCTGGGAAAATTGCTGTGTCTCCTTGAGCCTCAGTTTCCTTGTCTGTTAAATGGGTGGTCATAATGACAGAGATTCATGAAATCAGTGAGCACTGAGCCCAGCACCCTGCAGCCCAGCATGTTGGCCTAGCCGCCCAAGGCCACACTGCTCCTGGGCCTGCACTGGGGGGTGGGGGTGAGGATCACCTAGTGGAGGAGAAAATTGTGCAATTTTGATTGTTAAACATTTGTAAGTTGGGAAAATATGATCAGCTTAGCCACTCGTGTTTCTACGGTCATCCCATAGCTGTAGAAACAGTGCAGAGATACAGCAAAGACTGGGACCGACCAGCCCAAAGTCTCAGCGCACTGCCGAGGTGTTGCCAGTAACATCCACACACCGCCCTCCCCGTCTGTGCCTGCACTGCCTGTTTGGCCGTAAAGCCAGGGCAGGCTGGTGGCACAGCCCCGTCCCAGCTACTCCGGAAGTCAATGAGGGAGAAGCGCCTGAGCCCAAGACCAACAGGGCACCCTGGAAAGCAAAGCCAAGTCTCAAAAAAAGGTCAAGAGGCTGGGAACTTAGCTCAGCAGCATAAGCACCTGCCTTGCAAGCGCATGGTCATGAGTTCGATCCCCGGTACCGATAAAAATTTAAAAAAAGAAAGTCAAGACCACAGCTTCTTAATTAATAATAAAAAAGTTGCTAGGTGTGACGGTGCACATTCATATTCCCAGCACTCAGGCACTGAGGCAGGAGGATCGCTATGAGTTCGAGCCCAGCCTGGGCTACATAGCGAGTTCAAGGCCAGCCCAAACTGCATGGTGAGACCCTGTCTCAAAAAGACCAAAATAAATAGATAAACTTTTTAAAATAATTTAGAAGTGGCGAATAAAATAAGAGTATATCACAAATAGTAGTGAATAATAATTCAATGATGAATCATTGTTTAAGTTTATGTATCACTAAGATAAATGTGGATGATATAAAATTTCTTACCGAAGGTCACAGTCAAAACCATCTGAAAGCCCGTGTCCCCGAGCAGTGCCGGCCAGCAGAACTTCCACTATAACACGAATGTCCCGTGCTGCCCTCCAGCACAGCAGCCACCAGCCACACGTGGCATTGATGTGTTAGGTGCAGCTGAGGCACTGAATTTTTATTGTGTTGAACTTTAAGCAGTTTTAATGTAAAAAGCCACAGATCACTGGTGACCCTCGTAGGGGACACAGTTTACCTCAGCGTAGCAAGTTCTGTCTAACAGCGCAGCTCTGGCCTCTTCAGTCTGTAGGATGCGTCCTCCACTTTCAGTTATGGTGGTGACAGAAATAATGACAGTAACCGTAGCTGACCTTTCCTGAGTGCCTGCTGTGGGCCCGGTGCTGCTCTGGGTGCTTTGATGGATTAACTCACTCAGTGAGCACTGTGACGATCTCCACTGCCGCAGTCCACTGTCCAGAGCTAAACACCATGTCAGGTTCCTTTAGCAAAAGACATTTCCTCATGGGTTTGGAGTCTAGAAATCCGTCCTTAAGACGCTGGCAAATTCGGTTTCTGGTGAGGCCCCTGTTCTGGCTTATATGCAGCCGCCTCCCTGTGGCAGCACTGGGACACCAGGACCTGGTGCCTCTCTGTGTCCACTGTGCTGTCCTGCCTCTGCCACAGAAAGCCACCTCCATGAGAAAGATTCCCAGCAGGAAAGCCAAGCCCCTGACCCGTGCTATGTGTGATAGATTCAAAGGGACACAGGGTACAAGGCAGGAGGAGAAACTGGGAAGTCGGGGCTCTGATGGCAAGAGGAGGAGCCAGCCCCAGGGGAAGCAGAAGGCATCTTCCCATCGTGTATGCAAGAGAAGACCAGGCGGCAGTCGCCAGCCAGCTATGCTGAGACCTCCACCTGGGGAGGGAGCCACCAGCCCCACTGGAACAGCACACAAAGGGTCCGATGTGTTTCTAGGAAGAAGAGAGTGACCATGTAGCTGGGATGGACACAGGCACAGACAGGAAATGCACACCCGCACCGCAGCACCCACAGGCAGCGCACGCTCAGGGTGCTGGCCACCGGCTGGGGCGTCCATCCGCACACGCTCCATTCACCCTGACAGGAGCACAGAGGCAGGCGCTGCTTTGTGTCCCCCACGGTGACAGGGGAAAAGCCAAGCACAGAGAGGGTCACTTGGCTGCACCCAACACGCAGTGAGCAGCATCCTGCACCAAGCATCGCACGTGCCTGACTCCAAGCCCTCACCACCACTCTGCAAGGGAGATGTTCTTTTTAGCTCGCTCACAGAGAAGGAAACTGAGGCCCAGAGAGGTCACCCCTAAAGTCACACACTAGGAGAAGTAGCATGAAGACTGGATCCCAGGCCCTGCTCACTTCTAAGCTGGATGTTTACCCTCTTGGACAACAGAGCTTTGACACGCACTATGATGTGATCAGCCGCGTGGAGGAAGAAAGGCCCTTAGTGAAAAACAAGATGAGGACCGGGGTACAGCTCACAGCACAGCGCCTGCCTGGCAGGCACAAGGTCATGAAGTCGATCCCCGGAACAGAAAAGGAAACATGAACTTGAAGATCTCTGCGGCTGTCTCTGGTGGGATCCGTGAGTGGCCAGGCCATCTGGCGGGCTTAGGATGCTGCAGTGCTTTGGGACAGCCTTGGCACAGGGAGCTAGAAGGTGCTGGAGTCAGTGCGCAGGCCAGGGCCGGCACCACCCTGCAGGCCTGGCTGCTGCAGGAGCCACGGGGAGAATAATACTCTCAGATCTAATAGTAATGGCTGTCCTGGGTGTTAGTACAGCGTGGACCACGGCCCCCTGGGTGGTCATCAGCTAAACTGAACACTTAGCACAAGAGGATGGCAGGTGTCCCTCCAGGGAATACCCTGCTCGCCAGCTGTCTAGAGCCAGCATGAAGCAAGCTCACCTAGGAACTGTTTCCAAGCTGGGCGGTGCACACCTGTAATCCCAGCACTCAGGCAGCTGAGGCAGGAGGATCGTTGAGAGTTCAAGGCCAGCCTGGCCTGCACAGTGAAACCCTGTGTCAAATCCATCCCACCCCGCCCTCCCCCACAAAATTATTTCCACCTCAGAGGACAAGGGGTGGCAGGGAGCTCCTCCAGGCCCTAACAGAGTCATTGTTCTAAACCACACGCGTCAACCATTTCCTTTCTTTTGTGTCTCTAGGAACCAGTGACAAAAAGTAAGACAATTAAACCAGAGCCGGATAGTCTGGTAAGAGCAGATGGTGTCAGCATAATCAGAATAAATTTCTATACGTATTTGTCACCAAGCTGACTGTTCAAAAACTTGCAAAGACAAGAATACTTTTTTTAAAAAGACTAAAAAAGTATATAAATTGTTATAGATGTCCCCACCCCCAAAGCAACCCAGCATGTCACAGGGAGGTGACACAGAAGTTCCATCCAGGATTCACGGAGAGGACCATTCCCATTTGACACAAACTGCAGAGCAAAGAAAAAGGCAGGATGCTCTCTCCGTGTCTCGAGACTAGTGTTGCCCTCAAACTAAAACTGGGCTGTGAGCGGATGACAAATGAATAAATTCCTGCCACTGCCGATGAAAGGCAGAATGTTCCCACCAGCCCTGCAGACGCCCTCCTCCACCCGGGGACTGTGTATTGTGGGGGTGGGGGTGGTGCTGGGGTTTGAACCCAGGGCTTGACACATGCTAGACAAAGACTCTGCCACTGAGCGCATCCGCAGCCCTTTTTAGTCTTTGAGACGTGAGCTAATTTGCTCAGGCTGGCTTTGAACTTGTAATCCTCCTGCCTCGGCCTCCTGAGTAGCTGAGATTACAGGTGTGCACTCGGCACCCTGTGACTCTTTACAGAAGTCCCCCACACACAGATCTGCCTGAACTTCAGTCTCCCCACTAGTGACAGGAGGCCTCGGGACTGCAATTATGCCCACTTCCTGAGTGCCGTCGGTAGCCTCGTAGCACCTGCAAGCAGGTGTATTAGCCATGTTTCATAATTAAAAAATAACTGACAGCCTCACCCTTCCTCTGAGAAGCAGAAGCAGGGACAGTCCCCTGGCTCTGAGCAGCCCAGCGCCCAGACCTCAGCTCTTAACCCCACTCTCTAGTGAAAGCAACCTGAGCTCTGGGGAGAAGTGACTGATTCTCATGCGTGGGAAAAGAAATTACAGGATGGGTCAGGAGCATGTCCTGGTATCAAAGTGAGGGAGCACCTGAAACCCCACAGTGATGGGCTGTGCACCCCACAGTGCATGCAAGATAAAATGGCCAGAGCTTCTCAAAATCAAAAATAACAAATGTCTGGGGATACAGCTCAGTGCAAAGGCCCTGGGGTCAATCCCCTATACTGCCAAAAAATTTTTTTAAGTGTTGGCTTCCATTCAATGTGAAGTCCTGTCTCTTCCCCAGTGAGAAATTTTAAATTAGCTTTTCTAAGAACTAGAAAGTTAGACAGAGGGTATGAGTGTGTGTATGTATTTCAAAAGCAATATACAGATAGATGGATAGATGGTCCTCTGACACTTTTAAAAAGTGAAAGTGCTTCAAGACTTAAGCCTCCTTTGACCACCAATCAACCTCAGTCCCTTCCACAGGGATCTCCCGACCAGCTGTGTGAGCTTCCAGATCTCTTTTCCCTGTTATGTACCATCCAGGGCCATGTGAAATACCTGATGTTTTAATAGGTTCGTGTCACTGTGCACACGACGTCATAGAGTCTGTGTCACTCCCTAGCCTGCTCTTTCCACACGCTGAGATGTCTGGAAAACATTCGTGTGTGCTGACATAAAGATCTGCCCCATTCTCGGAGCCCCTGGGTTGGATTCCGAGTTTCATCCGCTGTATGCCGGGCTCCGGAACACAGGTGTCCGCTGGGCCTCATGGGCTGATGGCCTTCCTTGCCCGAGCCCTTTGCCGTGGTTCTGTGGTCAGGAAGTAGACGTTCCTCTAGGCCATGACTGCACTGGGTGGGTCACAGCCCCACCGCATCGCATCCCCAGGATAGTCACACAGTGGACCGGAGAGGTCAGAAGCAGTCTAGGATCCATGCAGATCCATCCGCCTCCACTGCAGAGGGCAGTCCCACACCCAGGGAGAGGCGGCACCCTGGTGGGCATCAGATTCTCCTCCCCGAAGCCCCCTCGAGCCTCCAGTGCTCTCCAGTGTCCCACTCCCCAGGCCGCCTGCACTGCGCGGTGGGTAACTCACCCCGGTCAGCAGCTGCAGTTCGAGGTAGTGTCTCACTGAGCGGCACAGTATTTTATGAAGCCCAACGTTTGATCGATACTGTTGTCACACGTTAGCACCCCCAACAACCCCCTCTCAGATGAGAAAAACAGAGCCTCCCAGATGCCTTTCCCCTGACATCAAGGACAGCCCTGGGACCCCGACCCGGGACCTGAGCCTGTGTGACCTCAGAGGGGCCCAGGGCCCGAGGACGGACTGAGGAGTCTGGGGTCGTCACTCAGGGAAACTGCTGTTCATCTTCTCTCTGCGCCTGGGTTGTAAAGTCAGCGTCGCCTCTCGGCTCCAGTCCCAGGAGCCCAGGTGAAGTGCTGTGCATGGGGTTAGGATCCCACAAGGGCCCCAGGCCCGGGCAGCTCAGGTCAGCTCAGCGCCGAAGGACGGTCCAGACACAGGCGTGCAGATTGCACGGCACAGTGCATAACTCCTAGGAGCAGCTAAACAGAGACTTAGAAAAGTGGCCTGAGTTTACGTACTGACCATTGTTTCAAAAACTATTTCACAACACGCGGTGGTCTAAATAGGTAAGTCTTTGGGCCACTTTGCACACTCTTCCTAGTTGAGCCTATCACCCCAGCGGAGAAGTTGTCAGCTGAGGCCCTTTGTCCCTCTAGGGCACCACTGTCCACGGAGTTTTCAGGGATGATGACAGCATAGAATGGTTCAGAGCAGGAGTCCCTTGAAAAGGAGGATGACACGATATCTTTTCAGCCTTTTGAAAGCCAACCTGCCCATTTATAAGGAAACCAAGGAGAATAGCGCGGAGACTCGGCCCAAGGACCAAGCCTGACAAGAACCAGTGCGCACCCCACCCTCGCCCAGGAAGCCCACTCCTAAGGGCCACCCCAGATTAACCAGGCGTGTTTCTTTCTGTCCTTGCCACATTCTCTACAGGATTGTGACCAGATCCACGTGGACGATGTCTCATCGGATGACAACGGCCAAGATTTAAGGTAGGAATTTGAGGAGTGCAGAGTGCCTCTTGCCTGGTGATGAGCAAGCTCATCTTGAAGACAGAAGTAGGGTGGAGGGCAGGGCAGGCTGGCAGGACGAAATGGTTCTGCTTCCGGTCAGAGCCAGAACTAAGGTGTCCCTGAATTCAAAAATCATAACCCGCCCCATCCGCAGCCTCTTTCCATCAGCTCTCATCCATAAGCTCTGCTTATGTTTATCTCTCTGTGTTTGGGCTTTTCAAGTGTTTTGGTTTTGTCTTGTTTTGTTTGCTGCTTCCTAAGATAATCCAAAACCTCAACCACCCCTGACCTTGGTTCCTTAAAAGGTTCCTTCAAAGGTTTCATTGCATTCATAAGAAGCCATATATTTTTAATGTAAAACTGATATCATTCATAGTCCAAAAACCACATTTCTTAAATGAATAAGTGATGCTTCTCACTTCTGGAGGAAACACTCCTAGGACCTGGTTTCCAGAAATCAAGTAACCAACAGCTTACGACCAGATTGCTTCTGAGGAGAGTGGCTGGAATGTTCCAGGCCTACTCCTGGGGAAACCTGATGAAAACCCAGCCATGATTAATCTGTGCTTAGCCAAAATTATCCCAACTCAACACCTCTAGGCCCGTCAAAAGTACTCTTTGATCGAGTAACGTGTTAGAGAGTGCCTCATAATTTCACTTAGTATTTGCTTGCGAGGTCTCCCAACTTCATCAGAAACCAGAAATCGGCATCTGTTTCCGGCCCACTGTGTTCTGCAAGTCTTTTCAGAGGCCAGCATGGTCAGAAGTGATGGGTGGCCAGGCGCCCTCTCCTGAGCCACTCTCAAGGTCCCTGTTGCCATCTGACAGTCAGGGAGAGGGTTCCTGCAGCTTCCAGGACTTCCCAGTATCCGGAATAAACAAACACCAGGTCAAGGATGTTTCCACAAAGCCATCTCTGGGAAGCACTGGGTCACCAGGGCCCAGAGATCAGGACTCCCCACTTGGGTCATTTCCATGCCGCTGGCTGCGTTGGAATACAGCACAGGGCTCCTCTGTACCCCATCTCCTGCTCTGCTGTTCGACACCTCACTTCAAGGATCACCATCCAAAGGCAGTTTTCCCAAAAGAAGCCAAAGACCCCCACGATTGTGCAAGAAATATTTCCTGAGGACTTCCTGTACGCTAAGTACCAAGTGTCAGATCTCCCTGCTGGTGTTCGGATGCTTCATTAGGGGTAGGATCCAGTCCCACAACACCCTCGTTTTATGCCGTGTGCTACCCAAAGCTGCAGGTCGCTCAGTCCCTTGATCCTCACAGTATTCTGAAGTGACACATGCTCTTTCTGTCGTCCCATGTCACAGCTGGACCCCATGAGGCACAGAGAGGCTAAGCAGCCTGCCCAAGCTCGCACAGACCATACGTGGGAAGGGCAGGATTCAGAAAACCTGACCAGGGCCCCAACGCTTGCCAGCCCCTCCTTACATCCTGGGCAGCCCCCCTTCCCTTGCACAAGGAACCCCCATCTTTTGCCAGAACATCTAGGCATCTCCCAAATGGATGTCAGTATGTCGCTTTCCAAGAGTAAATTGTAGCAAGATGGACACTTGCACGTGGAAACGAGGGACTGCATGGCGTTAGAAGTGCGGGTTCAAGTCAGGCATGATGGCTCATGCCTGTAATCCCAGCACTCAAGAGGCTGAGGCAGGAGGATCACTTTAAGTTCGAGGCCTGCCTGGGCTGCATAGTGAGTCCAAGGCCAGCCTGAACCAATAGTGAGTGAGACCTTGTCTTAAAAGAAAAAAAAAGAGGAGAAAAAGAAGAATAGATCCTGGAGCCAGATGCTGTGCTCCAGGGTATAAGAACCTGCTAGAAAAGTGCCCGGCACAGACGGAGTCCTTGGCACATGGCTGTCTGCGTTTGTGACTTGGTAGCTGCTCCTTTTTCCTACTGAAACAGACTTTTTTATGCTTGGCCCCTGTTTGCGTCTACCCAGCAGCAAGCGGGCAGGATGAAGTCGCAGTGTGTCTGTGTGACAAGCCCCCAGCATCTCTTCCCGACAAAGGGGAGTTTTTGAGACAGTTATAGGCGATTTTCTGTGGGTCTTTTAAATTGAGTAATTCAGTAGAAAGCAAAGGAGAAAACTAATCACCTGTCTCTCAGACTAACCATTTCCAGCATTACGAGTTCCTGGCTTCTGATTTCTCACACTGCCACTCACAGATATCTATGGAGAGTGACACAGCCAGTGTGTGCCTCCCTCCCACTCTGTCACCCACAGTCACCAACTTCCTCCTGCGCCCCGCCCCACAGCCACAGGTTGCCCTGGAGACCACAGCACAGCCCAGCATGGAGGGCCGCTCCGGCTCCACCCAAGGGACGCTCTGAGGTTTAAATGTAGAGCCAGAACCTCAGACGGCACCACTGGAGAAGGCGCCCTCAACTGAGAAATTCCCAGAATCCAACTCTCTGGCCACATGTGACTTCTCCCAAAGAACCACACAAGGTGTTGAAGTCAGAAAGGAAATCCAGCATACAGGAGGCCGAGGCAGGAAGATGGCCAGAAATTCAAGGCCAGCCTCAGCTACATACTGAGTTCATGGCCAACTGGAACTACATGACCAGACCCTGTCTCAAATCAAAATGAAACACTCTTACAACTCGCACGTAAAGAACAACTGAAGCCACGTGTGGTGGCGCACAGCTGTAATCCAGCACTTGGGAGGCTGAGGCAGGAGGATGGCTGCAAATTCAAGACCAGCCTGAACTGCATAACAAGACCTGTCTCAACAAGACAGAAAAAAAAAAAAAACAGCTGAAGTCTTTTTGGCTGATCTGAAACGTCAGAATATCTACAGAATAATACTTTCACTCTATTATTCTGGAAAAATCCTAATTTATTTTATAATAGTGAGGTTTTAGTGAAAGTTGTGTCACTTATGATTCATATACTGCTTTTGTTTTAGGAAATGTTTCATCGCAGTTGGAAATAATCTATGATATAATTGTGCCTCTCAGATAAACTATAAAATAATATGTACCTACACTTAGAGACCTGTGCTTATATACATATATATGCACATATACGTATGCACATTCATATATACACATAGGCACTATATGTACTCATAAACATATGTGTTGCAAGCAGGCAGTCGTGAGTTCAATCTCTGGTACCAATAAAAAAGAAAAAGACAAAAAAAATGTGTGCATATATACATAGTTTGCATTCTGTGTATATTTCTATACATATTTACATATATTAACATGAAGTATATATGTACACACGTGTGCACATATGCATACACAAATACATATATGCACATGCACTGGCATCCTTTGTACCAGTGTGCCTGCATGTACACACATGTACATGTATGTATACACACATTCTCTTAACACCAGGTACCATGTGAGTAAGAAACGAACAAGAACTTAGAGATCGTTGTCACAGTCACCCCATAGCCTACTCCGGGGGTACCCTGCTGTCTGCCCCAGGGATCCCCCAGGCGACGTCCCTACTGCAGAACAGTGGTGAGGCAGCAGGCCACCCGGCCCCGTGTCACAGAGAGGAACGGCTGTGATGCAGTTTCCAGTGGTCACTTCATTCCTGCTGCAGCTCGTCTTCCAAACAAGGACATGTCCTTCTCTCCCGCTCTTAGACTCAGGACAGAGAGCAGAGCGACCTAACGCATAAAGGGAGAAGGACCAGCCACACTCAGTCCGACAGCTGTGGCCACCCGCCCCTCCCCTCCCGGGTTCCTCTGAGACCTTTCGGTCCCGCTGTCCCACACACACTCACTCGGTGACTTTGCCAATCCAGACCTGAGCAGGGAAGGGAGCCGTCCCGCCCCGGGGTGAGCCACCAGCTCGCTCTGTGCCGTCCTGGTTGGTTTTGTCCCTGACTTGGTTACACTTCTGAAATGTCCCAGTCCACACATAGCATCGGGCCAAGTTTTATGTCCACAAAGTCCCAGGGATTGAGCTCAGTGGCATAAAGACCTGCCTGGCAAGCACTAGGTGGTGAGTTTGATCTCAGAAAGAGAGAGAGAGAGAGGGAGAGAGAGAGAGAAAGGAAAGAAAAAGAAAGAAAAAGAAAGAAAGAAAGAAAGAAAGAAAGAGAGAAAAAGAAAAAGAGAGAGGGCTGGGGATTTATCTCAGTGGTATAAGCACCTGCCTGGTGAGCGAGAGATTGTGAGTTCAATCCCCAGTACCGGAAAAAAAAAATTAAAAGAGAGAACATCTGTGCAAAGACGTTGTTCACGTGATGGAAGGAAGGGCTGTGGCCAGCCCAGAAAGAGATGCGGTGAAAGTAGTGGGGATTAACTGATGTTTTCTTCTTTCATGATTAACTACATGCTAGCAAGCTCTCTGCGGCTGAGCTACATCCCCGGCCCTTTTTACTTTTTATTTAAAACAGGGCCTTCCCCTAGGCTCGCCTCAGGTTCACCATCCTCCTGCATCAGCCTCCCTAGGGGCTGGGATTCCAGGCCATTTTTGTAGAATTCCAAAGGGAGAGCACAGAGAGCCGTCCTGAGCTTGGCCACTACAGGGAGGGCATCGGTCATTCCCCAAAGAAACTAGAGGTGCTCCCTCCCCTCCCTGGGAGGCGGTGGTGGTCTGGCAGACTGCGGCCCCTCCAGGGGGAGAACCAGCAGCAGCTCCTGAGATCCACGCCATGTTGGAACTTAGGACGCTGTGAAACCAAACAACCAGCCTGCCTCCCTGTTAAGCAATAGTGAGCCTACTGGTGCACCGCCTAGAGTCAAACATCCCACTTCCCCTACCCAATTCTCCTGCCCCCCCCTCAGCAAATGGGAACCAGAAATCTGAGCGTCTCCTGGGAGCTTGACCGTAGCAAATAAGGGGGACCTTCCTTCTACCATTTCTTTGAAGACAAATATTTTTATTACTGTTTTGCTCTATTCTGATTAATGGTACTGCTCTATTCAATATTCTGTTTTGATAAGTTCTATAATGTTCTGTATTTCATCTCATTTTGATATACGTGATTGAAAGAACAACTATTATAAAGATAATGAAATACCTATTATTGTTATCCCGGTAACCTGCTGTGAAGTTCTGTACCAGTTTCACTGTACGATCTTAGCTGGCTTTATTCTGTCTTGTTCTGTTGCATGTTACCACTTTCAAAATAAAATTGAAAAAAAAGAAAAGAAACTAGAGGTGCTCTCTGCGATGCCAGAATGGAGGGGCCCGGGCGCCAGCTCGGCCAGTGGCGGGCACGCTGGGGAGGTGGCCTGGCTTTGCTCCTGCCCACACGCACCACGCAGCCCCTGCGCACCCTCAGGGCTCACCTTGCCCGGGGCCTGCTGCGCTCCCACCCTAACGCACACACCTTGCTCCGTGTCCCCAGCACGTACAACTTCTCCACCGACGGCTTCCACGGCTCGGCCCCGGGCGCCGGCCTGTGCCTCGGCGCGGGCGTGCACGGCGGCGTGGACTGGATGAGGAAGCTGGCCTTCCGCTACCGGCGCGTGAAGGAGATGTACAACACCTACCGCAACAACGTGGGCGGTGAGTGGCCCTCGCGCTGTCGCCATTGGGCTGTACCCCCTCACCTCTCGTCTCCACCCGGGCCCAGTGTTTTTGGTTTTGGGTTTGTTTGTTTGTTTTGTTTTGTTTTGTGTATCAGGAATCGAACTCACAACCTCGACCTCACACTTGCCAGTTAGGTGCCCGCAGTGCTTTTAGGCTAAGTAGCTAAACTGCCTGGGCTGGACTAGAACTTTTGATCCTCCTGCCTCAGCCTCCCAGAGTTCTAGAATTACAGGTGTGCGTTGTCACTACAACTGGGTTCGCCTCTCTTTTGACAGTGAGGAAGCCAAGGTGTGGGGGAGGCACTTCTAGCCCACTGCACTGCAGAGGCTGGGCCCAATACAGGGTGACTTTCATGGCACCACGGGGGCTCCTGTCCAGGTCCTCAGGGTGCAGCCTCTGCCCCAGCACAGACTTGTGAGCAGTGCCAGTTCCTGGCCCCAGGCAGCCAGCCAGGATCTGGGTTCAGCAAGCCCCTCAAGGGGTGTCCGGAGGCCCAGTCTGGGGACCTGGAGTGGTCCCTGGGTCAGCCACTGAGCCGCCCTGAATGCAGCTGATTACAAGTGCATGGTTTCAGCCCACTGGCCCCAAATCTGCATTTAGCAGGGTTTTCCACTGATCACAGAGGCGGGAAGCTGGAGGAGCACCGGTGTCACTGGTCCTCCCGCCTGGCACCTGGCAGAGCCCGGGGGTTGGGGTGCAGCTGGCCTCAGGGACGGGACAGCCTTTCTTCCTCACACTGAGCAGGTCATCTGGGAGGGGCTGGAGACAGTTAGCCAGGACGTGGCCATGCCCTGGGTCACTGGTTCTGGAACTCTCTAGGCTGGAAGCCTCTAGTGCTCCCCACTTGGCACCCAGGAGGAAGAGACCCCGGCCTCCACTGCACAGTGCTCCCTCACCCCGTGGCCTTAGGCAATGAGCAGAACCCGGTTTCCAGACCTGGGCAATGGGAGGAAAGTAATTCTGCTGCTGGGGTGCTGAGCAGTCTGTTGCAGATGTGTGTGGAAGGCGTGACTGTCCAGTGCAGCAACACTGCTTGGTTTTGCATGGTGACCTCTGCTTTCCCTGGGCAGCCACTGTCCTTCCAGGCAGCTCCTCCGAGTCGTCCCCAGCTGCGGTCCTGCTGCAGCTCTGGCTGAGCAGTGCGCTGCCACTGCTCAGTTTACACAGGGCTTGCCCCGCCCAGGCTCTGCTTTGAGCACTTTTCACAGCAATAACTCGGTTGCTCTTCCCAACATGCTACGTTGTACGAAGCAAAAACAGATCAGAAAGGTTAAGTGACCTGCCCAGCATTGCACAGCCCTGGCAGTGGAGCCACTGTGGAGCCTCCTGCCAGGCAATGCCATCACTTCTGCCCTCAGAGTCCCTCTCAGTGGCCTGTCTGGTGTGAGGCTGGGGACTGCAGGTGGGAAGCAGCAATCTCAGGCCGGGTCCCCCTGCTGCTCAGCCACCCCTACATGGGAGGGACACCGGCAGGCGCACTTAGCAGAGCAAACAGAGAGGCAGTGCCTGGCAGGAGCAAGCAGCTCCCATCGGGGTCAGGACCCAGGCAGTGCAGAGCAGGAGAGCCAGGAGTCACGTGCTCTAGAAAAGGGAGACTAATTAATTAGACCAAGACCAAGTCTCAGAATGCAAATTTAAAAGGGCTGGAGGTGTAGCTCAGTGGTAAGGCACCTGCCCAGCACTGGTTCAGTCGCCTGTAATGCAAAAAATAACAAATAAGTAAATAAATAAATAAACAAGGCCCCTGTTCCCTCGAGTTTGTATTGTTTGGAGATCAGCTGCCAAACCTCTCTCCATTATTTCCTCCCTGTGCTGAACAAGTCAGCCAGCCTCACAGTGCCTGGTCTTCCCCTAAAAGTAGAAGTAAAATCAGTGTCCACTATGCATAGGGCTGCAATGAGGGTGACAAGAAATAAGGCCCAGGTCCCTGCACACAGTAAGGACTCAATGGGTGTTACTCACAATTTTTGTACTGTTTATCTCTACCAGAGCAGTCCAAGCTCCACAGTCTGTGCTTTGTTCATCTCTGTATATTCAGTGCCTGGTACAATACTGAGCACATAGAAGGCAATTCTGAAATCTTTGTTGGGTAGATAGATGGGTACCCGAGCCCTCTCAGAGGGTTCAGGTCTCCTGCCCAGCAGAATGACAAATAGAGAATATTCTTCAGCTGAGGAGCTCTGGGATGACCCAGTGCTTTCTGTGAAGCAAAGGGCCACACGTATAAAAGCTCGTGGCTTTTATTGGTTTCACCTAGGGAGGCGGAGCAGGGAGGTCTCTGCAGAGTGCGAGGAAAGAGAAGCTGCAGGCACTGGCTGTAAGGGGAAACTGAGCGATTTTGTACCAGGCACAGAAGCTCTCCATTTAGCAATGCAAGAGGGTAGTTTGGGGTATGCATGGCTGGCACCTTGAAGATATAATTCTTTTTGAGTCCCACAGCCTCAGCTGAGGTGTTATCTCATGTCTTAGCCCTGGCATCTCACAGGCTCCTGCTTGCACCCTCATCCCAGGCATGGGTGGGGGCACAGCATTCTCACCTCCATGCTTCAGAGAGACATGTTGGGGTCTCAGCTGGACCTGATCACATTCATTTAGCCAATTAAGGAGCCTCTGGTTCAATATATCCAGCTCTGCATATCTCAGTGAATAGAGTTGAAGTAAAGGTCAGGAAAAGAAGGAGGCAAGGGGCTTTGTTTCGCAAGAGAACACAGCTTGGTGGTCTCCCACAGATGGATGGGCAGGTGGGTAGGTGAGTGCATGGATGGATGATGGATGGATGGATGGATGGATGGATGGAAGGATGGATGGATGGGTTTGTTGGTGGGTGGGTGAACAAGTGAATGAATGGGTGGATGGATGAATGGGTAAAGTCTGCAGGACTGAAGCTGACCTTGGGTGTCATGTGATTTGAATACTTGGGTACAGTAGCTACAACACTCCCTTCCCTAACTCTGCCCCCAGACCTTTCTGACATCTCACGGGCTCCTACTTGAACCCCCATCCCAGTCATGGGTGGGGGCGATGGTTATATCTTTCTTTCCTTTGTCTCCAGGCTTGATAGGAGCTCCCAAAAGAGAGACGTGGCTACAGCTCCGCGCCGAGCTCGAGGCGCTCACAGACCTCTGGCTGACCCACTCCCTGAAGGCCCTAAACCTCATCAGTTCCCGGCAAGTGCAGCCCCAGTGCCCCGTGGGCCACTGAGCTTCCTCCAGGAAACCTCATGGCCCCTCCTCCTTTTCCTTATTTGGGGGAACTGAGCTCCCAGATTCTCACTTGCACACTTTCTAGACTTTTGCCAAAGTGTAACTGTGCAGGGCACAGCGGAAACATCGCACTGGCTGAGCAAATAGTGGAGCGACTTCCTGGGGAGCAGTACGCACCTGGGTTCCTGCATCAGAACTGGCCTGTGCTCCCCACTTCACCTCAGCCTCCCAGATCTCCGTCAGCCTACATTTGCACGTGTCACTCTTTTATGTAACCTGGGCAACTAATTAAATGTGTAGCTTTTGCCATAAAATGCAGCTTTGCTTTTAAAAGGGAAAAGTACTTCACCACTATACTCCAGTGTCAGGCAGCTTCAGGCTTCAAGCGAGGAATCGCTGGAGGGGCCCGGCTGGGCCCCCAAGTCCACCCAGCTTCCCGCTGACACCAGGCTGAGCGGGCCATGAGGTGAAGAGGCCCCTCTGGGTCTGACCTGGTCCCCTCTGTCCGCAGGCCCAACTGTGTCAACGTGCTGGTCACCACCACTCAACTCATCCCTGCCTTAGCCAAAGTCCTGCTGTACGGCCTGGGATCCGTGTTTCCTATTGAGAACATCTACAGCGCCACCAAGACAGGTAGGGACAGGCCAGCCTCGGACTACGGCAGCAAAAAGCAGGAGCTTCCCCACCGGGAGGAGAGTGTTAAGGAAAGGGTCATCCCCAGGGAGGCTTACGGAGCCTGGTCCTGGTCACAGGCTGCCTCAGGCCCCCAGACACCCGGCAGGCTACCCTCAGGGTTAAATCAGATAGTACCAGTAACAGAAAGAACAGCACCGAATCCGGTTACTTACTCTTGGACGCAATCACTGGAAATGAACAGTGTTGCCAGTTTACAACCACAGTGAGCTCCTTCCTGTGTCAGAGAATACCGGCTTGCTTTTTCCTATGGAAGGAGCTGATTTTTAAAAATTCTTGTATCAGGGGCTGGGGATTTAGCTCAGCGGCATAAGCGCCTGCTTGCAAGCAGGCAGTCGTGAGTTCGATCCCTGGTACTGATAAAAAGGAAAAAAACAAACAAACAAAAAAATTCTTATATCACCTAAAAACATGTAAGACAAGAATAAATCTGAGATAGTTTTAACTAGAACTGTAAACCTGCTTTCACTGAAGCAAAAAAAAAAAATTTATAATACTTTGGAAACATTTTCTTAGAGAAATTTTTGCCTGTGCTGAAGTTCTAGGTCTAAAGATGATCTCGAAGTGCCTTTAGCTTTTAAAATCAAAGCAATTCAGGCCAAAATAGCAGTGAAAGAGTTGTCAGCAAATCCTTACAAATCTCTTCACCTTTATCCTACATACCTCTAGTCCAGGGCATTTAAAACTTGTTTTTTAATTTGGGGGAAGGGGGGGGATTTGGGGGGTTGGTTTTTTAGGGTTTTTTTATTTTTGGTTTTGGTTTTCGTTTTGATTCTTTGAGACAGGGTCTCATTATATAATTCAAACTGGCCTTGAACTCACTATGTAACCCAGGCTGGCCTTGAATTCCTGGCAATCCTCCTGCCTCAGCCTCCCAAGTGCTAGGATTACAGGCCTGTGCGGCCATGCCTGGCTGTTTTTCTTAGTTTTAATTGTGTCAAAATAATAATATAAAAATGGACTATCCGGCCTTTTGTTTTTTGGGTTGGTTTGTCTGCAGTGCTGTTAAGGAGCCCAGGGCCTCATTGTGTTCTGCCACTGAACCACTGCAGCCTACTGTTCCCGATTTCTCAAAGGCACACCAAGGTGGCACTGTGTTCCTGTACCCCATCGCTGCCACACCCAAAGACCACTTTCCACCCCTGTACGCCCCTTTCTGCTGGGCCACCTCTCTGTGTCCCCGTGTTGTCCTCCTTCCCAGGGGGCCCATCCCAAGGAAGCCCAAACTGAACCTCCATGCTGAGGCTGGCGGGTGCTCCTGGGCCAGGTCCTCAGGCGCCGGTCTCCTTCCTCCCCCATGCATGCAGGGAAAGAGAGCTGCTTCGAGAGGATAATGCAGAGGTTCGGCAGGAAAGCCGTGTACATCGTGATCGGGGACGGCGTGGAGGAAGAGCAAGGCGCAAAGAAGGTACCCTCCTCCCTGCGGCGCCCCTCCCGCCCCGGCTCCCCGCCGCCGGCGCCCCCGTTTGCAGCCCCCGTTTGCAGCTCGCAGAAGCATCCTGAGTAATTTCCTCCTGCAAATCCCTCCTGCGCCTGTGGCGGCCGCCAAGGCGGCCCTGGGTGTTTCTGGGATGACGCGGGGGGACCGGGGATGCTGGGCGGGAAGGCTGGGGCTGCACGTGCGCGCCTTTTATTGAATGCTTGCTGTCACGTGCCCCGGGGGCCGGCCGGTTAATAAAGACAGCATTAGGCTAATGAAAAAGCAAATCCCGCATCTGTGATCTGGGCCTCCAGCACAGGGCAGGGGGTTCTGGTAGCCGCAGCCCCCTTCTTGGAAAAGAAACAGCTGCCAAAGCCAGGGGTCTGGAGCTGTCAACAGCGCCCCAGAGAGCCTGCCACCCCCACCCAGAGGCCTGGGAAGCGGATCGTTAATGTCACAGGGCTTAATTTGGGGGGACCTGGTTTCCCTTTTCCCTCACTGGCAGCAAATCCCAAGGAAATGCAAAACTGTTTCGGGTCTCAGTGGATGAAGCCCCGAAGAAAAGGGAGGGTCCCCAGGGCGCTGAGAGGGGCCCTGCCCCTGGCCTGAAGCCCCCCTCTTCCGCTCCCCAGCAGACCCATCGGGGGCCTCAGGCTCAGCAGCACTTGTGGAAGAGGGAACCCCAGTCTCTGCTGCCCTCACCTTCCAGCTAGGTCAGGACGGCCTGGGACCCCCACCCCGCACCCGAGGCCATCAGCCCCTCTTTCATGAAACAGTCACCTGTGGGACCGCTCACTTCACCCCTGACTCCACGGCCTCCACCAGCGCCTGGGAGAAGGGTGTCACTCAGCCAGGCTGAGGGCGCAGCGCCGGCCCCAGGGGCATCATGAGGCCAGGATACCCAGGGACCAGGGCATCCGCCCTGTGCTATCCACGATGCCAGACAGGGGCTGTGGGAAGGGGACTCTCAGTCGCTCCTGAGCGGCCACAGGTGCAGGGACAGTGTCCCACCAGGCTTCCAGTCTCTGTCGCCCTCCTGCTCCCACCACCCTTTCGCATGCTGGCCACCAGGAAGGGGCGGGGAGCCGGGGACCCCTCCGCCCCTGAGGACGCAGCTGGCCCGAGTATGACACAGGCACAGGGCGCGGAGCCGGCTGGACAGTGGGAGACCTGAGATAAGCCCGAGCGGCGGGCAGCGCCAGGCCCTCAGTCTCGCGCCCTTCACCACCGCTACTGCTGACACCGAGTGGGCATCCATGCGCCCTCTTTTATAGGGGACAGATTCGAGACTCAGGGGTCACAAGGCTAGAGTGCTGCCCCTGTGCCAGCACCTGGTAGGGGTGCGCTTCTGACACTGAGGGCTTGCACCCCGCGGCCAGCTAGCAGGGGACTCCGCCACAGAGACCCACACACCGGGCTTCCCTAGGGCACCCTTCGCCAGTGTCCCAAGCAGAGGGGCTGGCTGGCCCGCTCTCCCCACAGCTGTTCCAGGCTGATGAATGGGGTCATTAGGCCCAGCAAGGCCACCTGAGCAGTGCAGCAGGGCCCCAGGGCAAGGGCCTGTGCCGGGATCGCTGTCAGAGTTGGTGTCGCCAATGTCTCCATCCCCATCTCAGCGGGTCGTCTGTCTCAGCTCCGCATATGAGACTCTGGAGCCGCCTGACTGGGAGGGAGCCAGCTGGGGCCTCCTACCCGCTCTCCTTCCCTCCCAGAAAGATAAATGACAGTCTTTAAAGGAACAGACCAGGCCAGGTGGCCACTAGAATCCATCTCTGCAGGGAAAAGAAGGTTTGGCAGGCAGTTGCAGGCTAGGAGGTGGCTGCCATGGCCCAGGATAGGGGATGTCCTGGGGGTGAGCTGCAGGAGAGAGAGGAAAAGCTGTGTTCATAGAGGCGCTTGCTGGAGATAATTCCCTTTCCTTCCATCCTCTTTTCACTCGGTCCATGAATGTTTTCTGAGTACCTATTTTGTGGAAGGAGCAGTGGAATGCAGTCGACACCCCAGGGCCTTTGCACTTGCTGACCTCACACTCTCCAAATACCCTTGCTTCTGCTTTCTCTATCCTCCAGGGCCTGCTTAAAGCTCACAGCCCTGGAGTCCTTTTCCAACCCAGTCACCAGAAATAGACCCACCTGCTGCTTTCTACCCAGCCCTTGCCAGGAGATGAAATTATGCCCTTGACTCAGCTAGAGGTTCATCCTCTGAGGCTCCCATGAGAGCCCTGTGAGCGTCCACAGCAACCAACAGGACAAAGTCCCTGCCCTTAGGACACAGCCCAGCACCAGGCCTTTACCCAAGTCTGTGAAGTCCCTCTTTCCATGCAAGGCCGGGATGGGGCCAGGTGAGGTGAAGGGGAGCAGGAGGCAAAGGGGGGCAGGTACCACGTGCAGGCTGGAGCAGGAGGGGCCTGGTGAGGCCCAGGAACAGAAGGACACAGGTGAGCAGAAAACTGGCCGCAGGATCGCCAGGAGTGCTCCGGCATCCATGGCTCCCCAGGCGCCATCTCTCACCCCATCACTAGGGAGGAGTGCAGGGTCCTCACCAAGGGCACAGGTGCCTGGGCCTCACTATCTTGGACCCCAGATGAGATATGCACTGTGGTTCACGCATGCAGCGTAACAGGCCTCCTGTGTTAATACCTTAACATAGGAAATTACTTTACAAAGTAACACAACAAGCCCAAGTTGAGTGATTAAACAGAAAACTACCATGTCTCTTGTGACAGTAAACGCCTGTCTTCACAGGCACAGGCTGCTCCGGGGAAGTCTTCACTTTACCCAGCAGGGGGCAGCACCAGGGCAAGTCGAGTCTGAGCCACATAGGTCCCAGTTAGCACTGCATCACCCATGCACACGCACACGCACGCATGCACGCACACACACACCGCACTCTGCTCAGGTACCATGCAGTCAAGTCAGGAAAGTGATCAATAAGACATAATCTTCAAAGTTTACAATCTCCCTATAAAGCCAGCACTCTGGGAAGCTGAGACAGGAGAATCACAAGTTCGAGCCTGGCCTGAACAATTTATTGAGACCTAGTCTCAAAATTTTAAAAATGACTGGGGAGGTAGCTCAGTGTGAAGGCTCCAGGCTCAACCCGAAGAACTGCCAAAGTTCCCAGTCTTGTAGGGCTGCATTACCAGCTGTCGGAGCCGCAGGCAGGCTGGGGGCTGGGCTCTCATGGCTTAAACATTTGCAAACCTAATGAGTAGAAGGGGGTGGACTTCCTTCTGGGTGTGTCCAGGGCCCAGAGTCTGCCAAGCATCCCCCTCAGCCCCACAAGAACTGAGATGACCAGGCCACACTGGGGCGGGGGTGGCGCTGGCCGGACATGGGTCCCCTAGAGGTTCTGCAAGGCATAGTTTGGGAAAGAGCCATCCTCTCGTCCCCCGCGTGACCTGTGGCCGCTGCTCTGTGTTCCAGCACAACATGCCTTTCTGGCGGATATCCTGCCACGCCGACCTGGAGGCGCTTCGGCACGCCCTGGAGCTGGAGTATTTATAGCACCTGCCATCACACCCACCATCCCTCGCTCCCTGCCAAGAGCCCAGGCGCTGGACAGCAGGCAGGGGCCTGCACGCAGAGGATGTGTCCAGTGGCCACCCCAGAAGCCGTCCTGCACAGGGGTTCTGAGCAGCAGAGGCCCCAGCACTGGCTTCAGATTTTTGACGGTGGGAAGAAGGGGCCATGGTGGACTCGCAGAGCAGGAGCAGGGGCCTGCTGGCGGGGGGCCGGCGACGAGGAGGAAGCAGGTTCCTTATTTCCTTTTAATTTATGGACGAATCTCATACCCCGGTACTGCGCTCTTGTGCCTGTGTCGTTGATTTCCTCAGTTGTTGGATGGGTTTGGTTTTTTGTAAGCTGGCATGCGGGGTGGTTCGCAGTTCTAATTTAAGCACTCTCTACTCCAGGCTGTGCTTTGGGGGGACAATCACTCTTGGACCTTGGGGACTGTGGGGAGACTCTTGCTTTCTGTCCTTTCCTGAGCCCTCCTGGTGGCGCCTGGACGGCGCCCGGTGCCTTAGGCCGCCACGTCGCTCTGGAGGCCGAGGGGCGCGGACGGAAGCTGTGCTGTGGGATGGAGAAAAGGCATTCAATAAAATCACGTTTACATTTTGAAGCAGAGAAGATGACTTCCTCAGCGGCAGAGAAATAAAATCCAACTTAAACTGGCTTCCACCGAGGGGAGCCCAGGACGGCAGCTCACATGGTACAGTGGGGTCACAGCCGCATTGGTGGAGCTGGGTTGAGGCTTGATTTCTCTTGGGAGCAGAAAGTTGGGCAGGGCTGGTCCCCCAAAGGAAATCTAATCAGCAGCTATTCCTAATATAATTAAGGGAAGAAGGTAAGATGTTGGTTTTGAAAATACGACCAACTTTAAAAAAAAATGGGAAAAGGGGCTGGGGATTTAGCTCAGTGGCATAAGCGCCCGCCTTGCAAGCAGGCAGTCGTGAGTTCGATCCCCGGTACCGATAAAAAGGAAAAAGACAAAAAAAAAAGAAAAGAAAATATGACCAACTGCCACTGTAGTGATAGGACTTTACCAAAACCCAGCAAGGAGTCAAGGATGCAGTGGGGGGCAGGGTGGGGGGGTCTGGAGAGGTCCCCAAGATGTCTTGTTACTGCCCTAGAGGACCAGAGAGGGCCTGGCCATGGGGTCAGACATTAAGGAGAAATGTACCCTCCTTCCCCAAGCTGTGTTGGCTGATCTGTGTGACAGCGGAGATGGGAGCTGACCCAGTAATCAGAACCTCAGCGCTGGACTCCAGCATTGCTAGAAGCTGTCCCCGGTGAGGGACACCCTCACACGCACTCAGCTCCTGAGCGGTGGGCGTGGTTGACTTCACCTCTGTATCTCAAAGCACAGAGCCTGATACCAAGCACAATCCATGATAGGATGGGGGTAAGGATGGCACTAAAGTCCGGCACCACACAGGGTGGCAGTCACCCAAGGACTGCACACACAGTGGCCCTGTAAGATTGTATCACCAAATAGCCACATGAGGAAAAAATCATCTGTCTTAGTTACTTTTCTCGTAGCTGAGGCAAAATATCTGACACCCAAAGTTAAAGGTGGGAAGATTTGTTTAGCTCACAGTTTGTAGAGGTTTCAGTCCACAATCAGCTGGCTGCAAGGCAGGGTGGCATCAAAGAGAACATCACAGAGAGAAACAGTTCATGGCATGAAGAATTCAGCAAAAGCATCCCAGCAGCAAGTGACGAGCACACTTAACAACCCTTATATTTTTATCCAGGGTGGAGCACCCTTAATCCTACCCAGAAATATTTAGTGATCATGCACTCTAACCCCAGAAACACACACTAGATCCAGCCACCCCTGTAAAACCCCACCTGTGACTGCATGAGGCTTTGGGGGGACATCTAGACACAAGCCGTATCATCTAACAATATGCTTCTCAAAATATCTCTGCCATTAAGTGACATGTGACTGTGTGTCTGGAACCATAGATGGGCGATTGTATAGGTGAATGGCCATTTGGACAGATAGATGAATGGATGGTTGGGTGCATGGTGGGTGGATGATGAGTTGGGTAACTGGATGGTTGAGCAATCAGAAAGTGGCTCGGTACTCATTAGAGACTGGATGGCTAAACAGGAGGTAAGTGTTAGGATAACTCGATGGATGGTTGGCTACATCAGGATGTCTCGAACCCTGGATGGACTGGATGGATGACCGAATGGTCGTGTAGTGTGAGTAGGGGGTTGTTTGCACGTGTGAATGTCTGGAAGCTGGGGTGGATGCTAGGTGGGTGAGTGAGGGGGCGAGTGAGTGGGCACTTGTTTGGATGAGTAAGTGGACGGAGTGACAGGGTTTTGGAGCAGTGGTTGGACTGTCAGAGGTAGTTGATGAAGCAGACAGGAGGGCTGGTGGCTGGATGGACAGAGCAAAGTGGCCTTAATGAGCCTGTAATGTTGCCATCCAGCTCCCAGTGATCTGCTGGCAGGCGTCTTTGAGGACGAGAGGAGACGTTCTCATGGGAGGGGCTGGCTTCTGGCTGGAGTGGGGCAGAGCCTGGACCAGGGTCACCCAGGGATCAGTCACGTGAAGACTCCAGCCCACCCAGCCCCTTTGCTTAGCATGGCGGCATCTGTAATCTGATCTGTCCATCCATCCCTGCCTGCCACCACCAAAATCACCAAGACACATTCTGCTTAGAGCCAGGGAGTAGATTGCTTAGGAAAGGATCTCGCTATTTTAGGTTTCCATTAGCAGTGCAAATCGAATCAGACATCACACAGGAGAGGTCTTAGGTGAATAGGTGACCTCCCCTTGACCCTGAAATTAAATTGCCTTGATGCCCAGCTGCTTTTCTGTTACAATGATGCATCATCAAGAGCCGGTTCTGACAGAAACCAACAGTTTGCGGCCTCCCAGGCTAATGTGTCAGCATCCTCGAGCCCCTCCCCCTACATCTGCGTCCCTAGATTGCTGTCACCAAGAGCACTCCACTGGGCCTCATCCAGAACTTCATCTGCAAGCACTCAGAAAGGTTCCCCTTGGCTTCTGGTCTTATTCACACTGCGTGTTTCTGAGATACATCAATTTGTGGTGTGAGCGCCATCTTTCACGCTGGTAAAGAAGGAACTGAGTTGAAAGGACGGGCCAGTTTATTTCCGCAGCAAGCTCAGCTCCAGCGATGCTGTGCTCATCGGTGACCACCAGAGGGCAGTACGACCCCACAGCAGGTCCCAGGGCCTCGCGGAGGCTGCCAGTAGGACCAGGCAACCAGGGATAAAACAAGACTTCCATTGAGGATGATCTGTGCAGGCCTGCGTTAAAGCTAAGGTCACCTGTCGCAGTGACCGGGTCCCAGCTGACTCGTGTCTGCGTGGGAGGCACAGTGAGGCTGGTGACCTGGAGGGCAATCCAGCAAGCCCAGGGCTGGAAACGCTGGACCCTGCTTTCTGCCCAATTTTAAATGTGGGCCACTGCGGTTTTAATTAGTATCATCGTTGAGCTTGTTTAAATTATTTGGGATTTATTTCTGTATCCAGAAGTTCACTAGAGAATGGTGTTAATCAGCTGTGGTCAAACACTAATTTTAAAATTCAGCCAGCTCTGGTGGCACACCAGGCCAAATCCCAGAGTACTGGGATTAGAGTACTGGGATTACAGGTGTGGACCGCCATGCCTAGCTAACAAAAGGACCTGTTTGGACAACTTCCCACCCTGTGGTTTGCACCAGAAGAAGCCTCAATCCCACCTTCCCGGCCTCCTCTGCATTAGCCTGTAGGCGTGTGACCTAGGCTCAACCCAGGAGCTATCCAGGTACAACCAATCAGAGACACCCAGATGCTACCCAGGCTCAGCCAATCAGATACATCCAGATGATACTCTAGCTCAGCCAATGAGATACATGCAGATGGCAGGCTCTGCCAATCACACTCAGATGCCACAGGCTCAGCTAATCAGCTTTATACTTTGATGGAATTCAGGCTCAGAAGCTCCAACACATGCCAGACCCGCCACAGGGAATGGATGTCATTGTTCCCTTGAGTGAGTCACATCGATTTACTAGATTTTTTACAGTCTTCCCAGGTGCTTCTAATTTTCACACAGCATTAAGAACTGCTCCCTGAGATGTCCAGCTCCATCCCCCACTACCAGTGTTTGCACTCCGAGGCTGTCCCCATCAAACCTGCCTGGGATTCTATTGGGAGAAAACAATAGAGAGCAGATTGCACTTGGTTTGTCTACTACTGTGTCTCAGTACTTGGCTCAATTTTCATGAGCCTCTGGAGGCTGCAGTTCTCAATATGTCCACCAGGTGGCAAGAGCATTGAATTTCGTTAAAACATCACCCTGCATGATCCAAGCTGGTCATCCCAGCCACTCCTGTCCAGGTCTGGTCACACTAAGAAGGAGCATGCAGCTTCCTCAAGGTTCGCCAGCTCCCGTCATATCCCCCCTCTTCCTCATTCCTGGATTCAAAGATGTTGGGCCCCTGAAAAACCCCTGATTCAGACAAAAGTGACAGGGCGCCACAGTGGGGACCCCAGTTGAGCCAGGTGCACTCACACACTGCAGGCCTGTGGGCTACACCACCATTAGGTGTAAAAGGAAACGGGTACGGTGGCCTGTGACTTCTGACCCCACTACCTCAGCCTGGAGCCCCACAGGCCAGCCTGGGCCACAGAGGAGACCTTAGCTCAAAATAAAAGAGGATCCCTCAGTGAGGCCCCTGCCACACCCCGAGGCCCCACCGCCATTGGGGGAGCATTGGTGAGGCACAGCCCCGAACCTCTCTGCCATCCCAGGGACCTCGGCGCGGAGGAACCCAGGTGCCCAGCCCAATCCCCTGCACCGTGGGACAGCAGCCAGTGCAGGAAGCACCTGGGACTCAGCAGCTGGCGGATTCGGAGGAACAGGGGAGACGGCAATATGAAGGAGCAGGGTGCAATCTCAGACCTCAGCTCCCCAGAACAAATCCGGAAGACACAGACACAAAAAGAAACTGGCAGTCACACACCTGAAATTTCTGAAGTGACAGCAACAGAAGTAAAGAAACAACTCAGGTCCTGTCCTGTTTAACTTTGCATGCTGTATCCGGCACTCTGAACAGCCACTTGGAGGATAGCAACAAACTCAGCGGCATAAGCGCCTGCCTTGCAAGCAGGCAATCGTGAGTTCGATCCCTGGTACCGATAAAAACGAAAAAGACAAAAAAAAAAAAAAAAGTGCATTAGAGTAGCTGTGTTTGGTTTCCTACTGTCTTGATTTTGAAATCCAAGGTTGTTCTGATTGTTTTATTTTGTTTCACTTTATTGTTTTGTCTTATTCTCTTTAAAATTAAAAGAAAAAAACCACAGCACTGGGAGAAAGGTGTCTCTGCATGTTGCATGTTTGTGGCCACCAGCTCTCCAGGGGGCGCGGAGGAGGGCAGTTGGGGTGGGGAGGGGAGGACCCTGGCAGCAGAGCTTCAGATCTGAGTCGGGCGCCTGTACTGGTGAGTCAGAGAACGAGGAAAACCAATTCATATTTTTAAGCTCTCTCCACCTTCACTCAGCAAATCCCCTCTTGTCTTGTCTGACATGTGTGACCTTCACCAAAACCCCAACCCCTGGGGACACAGCAGGGAGCCGCAAGTGTCCCCTCCACACCCTCACACAGGCACAGGCACAGGCACAGCCAGGCCTCCTAGTGGACGTGAAAACCTCGGGGCTGAGACAGAGGCCATGAGGGCGACCTCAAGTGTGATGGCTGGACACCTGTGAGGATGAGGTGCCCGCAGCCTGGAGGATGTGAGGAGTGCGCCAGTCTCTCCAGTCCTGAGAGAAGGGGCTGTGTTGGCTTGCAGGAGCCTGCATGCCTGGGGGCTGAACATCAGGTCCTGCCAGGCAGCCCCAGGGGCCGGGGCCAGGCCCACCTGGTCTTCAGGAGGTAGTGAGGGTCCCAAGGGCACGAATGCACCCAGGAGGAGGGAGCTGGCCTTTTCTTCTCCACCTGAGGAAGTGACAAATGTCACTCCAGCAACTGCAAAGAGCACTGATGCAGGAGCTGTTAGGATGGAGCACAAAGCTGGGGTCACCGCTCGGCCTGTGACTGTTGGGACAGCAGTGCCCTTGGCAGCTTTGGCCCAACCAGGCAAAGAAGGGAGCTGCAGGGAGCTGCGCAAGCCTGACCTCAAGAGGGCGCCATGCACCCTCAACCACGCACATCCTCAGGCCAGAGACCCACCATTGACACCATGCAGGTCACTTCGCAGGTATCCAGGACCTCTGTGCCTACAGGTCTCCTCCATCTAGAAAGTTCCACTCCCTCTTCCCTGTTGTTTGTACACAGACAGCTTTCCTTTAGCCCAAGAGAAGGCTGTGCACTGGGGCTGTCGCCTGCCCCTTAGTCTTGGTCTGAACCATCCCCATTAAGGCCTTTGACAGCAAATACCCAGCTGCCCAAATCCAAACCATGCTGTTTAAGGCCCAAGCGTTGAGAACAGGGGTTTTTCAGATGGCCAGGGAAAGCCCAAGAGAATATTTTGCAATACAAAACAACATGATATTTTGCTCAGCTGGGCAGGCACCACACACCTGTAATCCCAGTGCTTTTGGGAGGCTGCGGCAGGAGAATTAAGCAAGATTGTGCCTCAAACTAAAAATGGTTGGGGATGTAGCTCTATATGAAGGTCCTAGGCTCAACCTCCAGTACTTTTAAAACAAACCACAACAAAAAAACAGAAGTAAAAAGGGAGTGGGGCCTGGCTGCAAACCATTACTGGGCCCCAGCCACACCCCTCTGTCGTCCCCTCGGGTTTCTTCCATGTCACAGGGCAGAGGCGGATGCAAACCCTGCCTTTATAGAATTCCCTCCCTTAAGGTCCCCTTGGCTCAGGTCAATGACCTGACCTCATGACTCACAGTGGCCTGGCCAGCAGCACAGTGTCTCACAACATGCATCTGCTGGTCACTTCTTTGTTTTTTGGTCAGTGGTCTCACTATGTAGCCCAGATTGTCCATGAACTCACGGTGATCCTCCTGCCCCAGCTTCCTGAGTGCTGGGATTGCAAGCGTTTGCCACCATGCCCAGCCCTGCCAACCTTGTAACGTCCGGATACCTTGAGGGGCACATGAGCCTTCATCCACGGCAGGAGTGTTGGTGAGGCAAGTCTTTACCAGGGAACCACTGGCCAGATAAAGGAGACACCGCTTATCTGCTGGAATCCTTGCCTTTCAAGACTGCTCCACTATCCCTGGCCCAGAGCTGAGGACAGGGTGTCCTGGCACTGACCAGGCTTGCCCGAGGGCTCAGGCTCTGCCTCAACCCCCGCCTGCTGTCTGCAGGGGCGGCGGCCTCCAAGCCGACACCCGGTGGGCCTCTGCTCCTCCCGGTTGTGGGAGCCTAAGACACAGCCACCCCAACCATTTGGAAAACTGCAAACTTGAGGACAACCAAGCCATTTTACCAAAACCCTTTAATTAGAAAAGGTAAAGAACCTGAAAAAAACTGGGAGAGGAGTAAGGGAGAACCCAAAAAACCATACTGTGCGAGTCCACTTGGCTCAGTCACAAAGAAACACCATCATCAAAAAAGATATTTGTTTAATACAAATTTTATACAAAGAAAATGTGAAAAAATACTTCCATATGCTAAAAGCAATTATGCTTCACAAATAAGGCCAGCTAGGCTATTTTTTTTTCTTTTTTGACAGCTGCAATTCACAAGGTCCTTTCTCCTGTTTTCTTCTAGTATCTCTTCATATTTCTTCTCTAATATGGGGAACTAGCTGGAAACTGTACAGTTCGCATCCTCTTATCAACAATGAAGAGAAAGGAAATGAGACTAAAATGTACAACAAAATGTCCTGGAATGATATCGTACAATTAATTTTCTCATATACATACATCACCTTTTGCTTCTGATCAATGCTTTGTTTTACACAACATACAAAATGATACTACAGCATACGTAGTGTAACAGACAGCTTCCTCCCACACTGCTCTGCTTCATGCTTACATAGAAACGAAGAACTGCATCCCGGAATAATACCTACATGCTCTGTCCAGACGCGCGGGACCCTGCGTGTGTCCTGCCTCGGCCTCCCGCTCCCGAGGAGAAAGCTGATCAGGGGGTGAGCGTGGTGAAAGGAATCATAAAGCAAAGGAAACAGACTTTTTCTTGGTTGCCGAGTTTGTGACCTGAAGGCTTTCTAGCGCCTTCCGTCGGCCATCTGGCTGAGCGGGGCTCGCTTCCGCGTGGCTTCTGTAAACAAGGTGGCTGTTTTTCCCTTTAGGAGTCATCGTGTACGTCGCGTGGGATTGCGCAGATCTGCTCTGCGGGGCCCCGTGTTTGAGGAGATAGAGACAGAGCGCGGCCAGGGGCCGATGGCTTGGGTGGTCAGTGCTCGGACTCCCGACTGCGCCGTGCTGCCGGGGGACACCAGCGGGCTCCCCTGCGGATCCGAGGAGCAGGACCCGTATGTGACATTGATCCCTGGGCCCCACTGGGCAACTCCCTTTCCCCAACACCAAAACATTCTTTTTGGTTGTTGGGTTTTTTTTTATCTTGTTTTTCATTTTTCTTTTTTGTATAAGTTAAAGTCATACAAATATAAAAAGGAAAGGTGCTCTAGGTCCAATGACATCCACAATTGTACATTATTTACACCTAAAGCTTAGGGCGCAAGTGGTCGAACAGTCTCAGCAAGGCGATGCCCGACGTCCTGTAGTGTGGGTGTCCCCGCGCCGAGCGCCAGCCAGGCCGTGTCCCCACCGGTTCCGTGCCTCCTCTTCTCCAGCGTCCAGGCTGCTTCCCGGGGGCTGGGTGGCCCTGGGCACTGCCTGCCCCTAGTCCCAGAAGGCGTCCAGCCGAGACTCTTTGGGGAGGAGGCTCTTGGTGCTGGCCCCGGTGCTGTGCTCGGAGCGGCCCACCGCACGCTTCTCCTCGCTGCTGCTGCTCCAGGCGCTGGCCTTGCTGCTCCGGGAGTGGTCTGGGGAGAGAGCCACAGGCTGAGTGCACACCGTGTCATCCGCCAGCCCGGAAGCCACCTTCCCGCCCGCTCCACACAGCGCCGATGGGTGAGAGAAAGCCACCACCACTCCCTGCACCTGTGGTCTACAGAGCACAAACTCAAATGACTTAGGAGTTTCAGGATTTAACAGGAACTGGCTGGAGAGAATCAGTGGGGCGTCATGCTCAGAGAACAGATTAGTGAGGGGTGCCCTGCTGCCAAGGGAGGCATCTCTTGTGTCGTAGCCGGAACCAGGGACCCCCAAGACGTCACTGAAAGACACCAGGAACCCCATGCACTTGTGCTTCCAACCCTGGCCACCGCTGAGGGCAGCAAAATCTGGCATGCAATCTACTTACATTCATGATGCTCCTCTTTAATTTATGGGCAACTTGGAAACAGGACTCATGACCGAACCACAGGTGCCCACCCACGGGAGAGGAGCACGGAAGAGAAAGAGGGTCGACCAGATGGCTGAGACCTGGGCACACAGGCCTGTGGCTCTCAGAGGGACACACGGAAGGGTCAGTAAAGGATGCAACCCAGGTAAGAGCTGGGATGGCCTCAAGGACATGGGCAGAGCTTGAGGTGGCTGAGCCAGAAGCGAGGAGGCAAAGGGAGACCTAGACAAGGTGTCCTGAAGAGCACCCCACTGGATGGGGGCCAGGTCTGCAGGCTCTGCAGGAAGGGGGTGTGTGCTCCCCAGCAGCCACCACAAAGAGCCCACTGGGTGGGCTGAGATCGTTCACCGAGGGCACACGGACTTCCCCCTTTTTAATTTCTCCAAGTGGAAGGTTTGATTAAGAGGCCGAGTGTCAGGCTTAGAGACAGGATTGGAGTGGCCGAGGGAGGGACCCCACGGTCACATACTGGGAGGGACTGCTCTGACAGCTGCGTGGCCAAGCCAAAGGCAGCAGGAGGAGAAAGTTCCCCAAAGGGGGGCCACCACCCTCACGGGGAACTGTCAGTGACCAAAGAGGGGCAGTTTCCAGGAGGCCGAGGGGACGGAGCCGAGCCCTGATCCTGACTCCGCCTCCTCCTCGGGGCTTCCCTTCCGATGCTGCTTTTACTGCCGGGGGCTCTGGGGGTGATGGTCCTGGGCACCCCTACAATATGAGGAAACCCCGCTATGCGGCAGGAGGCCACATCAAGTCCTGCAAGGGCCGCTAGGAGAAGTGGAGACGGGAGCTGCTGAGGGCCGGGGCGGAAGAGTAAGGTTAACGCCCACAAGAAAACCAACGACCGTGATGGGTTGGGGGAGCGAAGAAGAAACAGGGCAAAGCAAGGACCAGGCACTGGAGAGGACAGGAGAGGACACGCCCACGAGAAACACACACACACACACACACACACACACACACAGGGCTTCTCCCGCAGCTTCGGTGAGACGGCTCATACTTACACTTCTGGGCGGGGTAGTTGGGGTGCGGCTGGTGGTCGGTGGTGGTTGGGACATAGGCAGGTTGCTTGTCACACCTTTTGCTAACTGAAGAGATAGCACAGTAGCCTCAGAGTCCGTCCCAGAGCTGTGATTCCGCAAAACCCCACGGGCTCATGGTCCTGCCACCGTCGCTGGGACCAGCAGGTCCCTTCCTAAGTCACCACAATCCAGCTCAGGGCACTCACGGAGCCTACAGCTTTTACACACAGAGCGCAGCAAACCACGGACAGGACGAGTGGACACAGCTAAGCACTACAAGCACGATGACACACAGTGATGCAGCGCTTGGTGACCGAAAAGTCTCAGGATTTTGTGATTCTCAGAAGCAAAAATCCTGGAAGCGCTGGCTCTACCCATCAGCCCATCTGACCAGGGAAACTGAGGCAGGTGCCAGAACCAGGAAGGGTTGGAGACCCCACCCAGGTGATCCAAGAAGGGGCAGGAGTGACCATGTGCCACCCGGGTGAGGGCAGAGGAGACGAAGCGGATGAGGGGCTGGATCCTCCCAATCACATCTGAAGCCAAAGATCCGGAAACACCCGGAGACGAAAGGCGTCTCCATAAAAATCACCGATGTGGCCAAGATCCGGGTAAGCAAACAAACAGAAACAAGACAAAATGAGGAAGAAAGATGAAAACTCAAGAAAGCCCAGGCTGCCCAGTGTCACGGCCACAGGACACAGCAAGAGGCGCCAAGGGCAGCAGTGTGGATGGACCCTGTGACAACGCGGTGGGGCGCGCCTGCACCCTAGAGAGAACATGCAGCAGAGGAGGGAGGAGACGGGCCACCAAGAGGGGCGAGGTGTGGCCCGGCAAGGCAGAGGCTGCCCTGGGCCACGGTCCTCCTGCACCCGGAAAAGAGCAACCTCGGGTACTGGGGTGGGAAGAGAAGGGGCCTGGGCCCTCGGCTCTCCGGGATCTAAAGTCAGAGGCAAGAAGCGGAGGTGTGGAGACACGGCGCGGACAGAGGGAAGGGCGGACGTGGCAGGGCCTGGGCCTGGGCCTGGGCCTGGGCAGGGCTTTCCCATTCTGGATTGCTCCCAGGACTCATCTGCACCTGGTGCCTTGGCGGGAATCTCACAGGAAAGCGAGCAGGAGAGGCCGGGCCCAGCTACGGGGACGGAGGTGCCAGCTCCTCCCAGCCTGCTTCCCAGGGGCTCCTTGGCCCAGAAGGCGGGGAGCAGCTCGGGATGCCCATGGCCCCAGGCTGCATCCCAGACACCCTGCCTGAGGAGCCAGTGGCAGCAGAAGCCGGCTGCGTGCAGAGCAGGGTCTGCCCGCCACCAGGACCCAGCCTCCATCACGGATGGCCTTGGTAAGACAGCAGGAAAGGAGAGGGAGAGAAGGAGAAAGGGAAAGGGAAAGAGAGAGGGGTGCGGGGAGAGAGAGAGAGAGAAGGAAGGAGGGAGGGAGGGCGGGAGGGAGGGAGAGAGATTGAGATCCAGCCCCGAGGACTGAACCCAGAAGCCCTCAAACGGAGGGCTCCCAAAGCTCAAGGTCACCCAATTCAGTCCCCAAAGATTAACTGAGCCACATCCCAGCCCGTTCTATTCTGACACGGTGTCTTACTAAGTCCCCAAACTACCCAGGCTAGGCCTGAACTTGAAATCCTCCTGCTTCAACCTCCCTGAGAGCTGGGATAACAGGTGTAGGCCAGCATGCTGGCTATTTTAGGTTCTGTTTTTTGTGGGATGGAGCCAGGGCCCTGTGCATGCCAGGGAAGCACTCCACCAAACAGCACCCGTGTCCCGCCTCCCTGCAGGTCCACATATGGGGCCGATGCAGGTCTAAGGGCTCCCCCAGGGAGATGGGGTGTGGAGGGTGGATGCAGGGACGGGAGGTATCTCCATGTCCAGGGAAGGGGACAGCCGGGAATCAGGACTCCGGCTGTGATGAAGGCCAGGCCCGCAGTGGCAGCCAGCGCTGACCTCACAGGCAGAGGTGGCAAACAGTGTGGGGCGCCGATGCGGAAGGTGGGGTCCCAGGCTAATGAAGGAATCTGGGGAGCTGAGGGTGGGGTTAGGACCGCTGCCCATGGAGTCAGTCAGTGATGAAGACACAGAGTCTGCTCCCGAGTGACATCAGTGCACGGGGTGGAGGAGTCACGGGAAGAGCTGGGGCCACAGTGGTGGTAACCCCAGGAAGCACCGACGCCCCACTCTGCAGCCCCCTCTGACTTAAAACAGAAGCAAGGAGCCCCCGAATCTCCTCGCCCTGTGGTTGTGGCCCTCAGTTCCTCCTCAGTGTCCCAGAAACAGTGACTGTGCCCACACGGGTGGGGTATCCCTGTGCCCAGTGTGTGCAGTGCCTGCCCTTCCGGGAGCCGCAGCAAGCCGCCGCCTCTGGCCACCTCCCCAGCCCCGCCGAGATGGGGTTTCCTGCCTTGCTCAGGTCCCGTTCATCTGCTCCCTGCCAGAGTCCTTTTCACGCCTCTCCTGACACCGGGGTGCCCTAGAGACACCTGCTTTCCTGCCACCCAGAACAGGGCACCGGGTCAGACACCATGCAGCCCGCCTGCTGGCCCTTTACAAAAATATGCGTGCCAGGCCCTGGCGTAGTGAGCACCTCACTCACCTCAGAGACAGGAGGGCAGGCGCTCCCAGCCACCGGCACGGGCTCCTCCTGCCCAGCCCCCAGGAAGGGGCATCACCAGCGCCCCGAACGCCACAGCCCTCAAACTGCTGCCTGCTCTGAAACCCAGCATTCCCCGACTTGGGCTCTCCTGTGCCACCCTGGTGCTTTTCGCCCAGCCGCTGTTTGTCTTTCTGTTTGTCTGGCTTTAATGCTTTTTACTTACTTCTGAGTTAAATTTTAAAAGACTCTCATCACCACCAGGGGCACAAAGATCAATTTTGCTTGGTAAACAGAGGCAACTCTTCAAATTAACATAACAAAAACTCTTTCCCAAAGGAAGTCCCACATTTTGGGGGACACCAGGCTGTTAGAACCCAAAGTGCACTCTGGGTGGCAGAGGCTTCAAAGGACCCGAGATACCAACGATTTCAGCGCCACGCTGCTCCTGGGCCTCCCGGAGGGAAGAAGCGCGACTGGGGAGTGGGCTCCTCTTCCACCTTCAAGAGCCGAGGAGCGAGGCCAGCAGCGTCCAGCTCAGCTCGCTGCCCCATGCCTCTTAATTCTTTGAGACCGGTCCCCAGGCTACACTCACACTATTTCCCTGCCTCAGTCTCTCCTGTAACTGGGATAAGGGGCGGTGCCACACCCAGGGGAACCCGCCTTTTAATAAATCCTGTACTTGAATCATCCTCAGTGCCAAGCTCATGTTCTCCCCGGAGTCAGCTCCTGCCACTCTGTCAGAGCTCTGCCATCTAAGCCCACGCCCCCAGGGTCCTGCCCCCTCGGGAAAGGTCGCTAGCCATCATCACGACGGGCCTTGCTTCAAGCTCTATGTGTTCAACTGGCAAAAGTGAAATTAAATTTTTGCTATTCAGCTAATGAGAATCAGTCATCAGGCAAAAGCATCTTGGAGCTCAGAGGACAGACACGAATCCCCAGAAAACTCCTCCACAAGGCAGGCACATTGCTGAAGTCCTCCACATGACCAAACTGGTCTAGGAGGAAACAGGAAAAAGACTTCTCGGGCTAGGAAAGGAAGCCTGCTCAAACCCCACCGACGGTTCCAGAAGTCTCCAGAAAACCCCCTTGGCCTGCCCAGGTGTCCCTCCACACAGACGGTCCTTCCACACGGCCTGGACCCGTCTGAGGCTCAGGTGCCCTCATGCACCCAACACGGCGGGGCTTCCCAGCGCTTTACCTCATGGCTCCCCTGAGGGCAGAACCTCGTGTGCAAATGAGCTGTCACATGCATTCCCCGGTCAGCCAAACCGGGCAAGTCTGCCCAGTGTGGGGAGGGGCTGGCCTGGACACGCCCTCACCCCCACAGGCCCCCAAGGCGCCCCGAGTCATCCTTAAACCACTTGTTCTCCCCGACAAGATGGCTGCGCACCTGCCCCACGTTCAGCACCATCCGCCCACCAGAGGGCAACATACCAGAGCCTTGGCTGGAGCCCAGGAGAATGGAGGAGGGCGTCTCTCTGGAGCCAGAAAGGTCGAGGGTCTAGAGACACAAAACAAAGATGGATTCAGGACGCTGGGAAACCGAGTGTGTCGTGACAGTGTTCCCCACTCCCCGTAAGGCATCTCAGTGCCCGTCCCCGTTGTGGTCAGGTGACAGCCGCGTCACGCAGGTTCCACACGCCTGTGCTGTCCCCAGACTCAACACCAGAGCACAGCACTACGTGGCCGGCCCCTCGCTCAGCACTAGTCTCGGCTTCTAGAGCATTCTGTGTCTGAAACTCTCAGAACCCTCGCCACCTCCATCAATTCCCTTTATTATCATGTTAGCCTTGTACTAAGGAACAATACCACTGAAACGAGTGTTTTTCCTGATAGCGTGGTTTTGGTTTTCCCTGTGTATCAAACGGGTGAAAAGGTAAAAACTGATTAGTGTGCCTGTAAACAGTCTTTGCATAAAATTAATGTCACACACCACATGGTAGAAAATGAGCAGGTGCCACCTTCACGATCCAAGCTGGTACAATTAGCAATTTAAATCTACATCAACTAAAATTAACTAAAACTGAAAACCCAGGTCCTTGGTCACGTGAGCCACATTCTGAGTCCTCCACAGCGGCAGGCGATGGTCCCTGTGCTGGGCACGCGTAAGGCACACTGGTGAGACTGCTGCACCCTGCGGTCCTGCCAGGGACCACGGGGAGAGGCCCGAAGCAGCTCCCAGGCAAGAAGGTGGGGGTCACCCGACGTGACCAGGCCCCTCACCGAGCCACTGTCCTTGCTCTTCTCGGCCGATGGCTCCTTCTCCTTGGAGGCACTGGCCGTGTCCGCAGGGGCTGCTTGGGTGCCGGAGGTGCTCCCCTGGGAAGGTTTGCTTAGTGTTTCTGTGTTCACCTCGGCATCCGCTTCCTGCTGAGGGGCGGTAGCTGGGGACAAGGAGGAAAGAAAGAAGCCAAATGTATGGTTTTGGGCCTCACTGGCAGCCCCACGGCTGGGCTCCAATGTGGCCAAACAAGCTCAGCAAAGCAGGTGGCTACAAGCCCATCCCACAGACCCAGGCCTCCTGGCCAGAAGCTGCGTTCCTACTAGCTTCTACTGCTCAGCAATTCAAGTTTCCGATCACTCTGGGAGGGAAGCACAGTCTCGGAGCAATGACCCTCATCCACGCCAGTCAACCATGACTACGCAGGGAGACACGCTCTCTGTCACAGTGCCCAGGCTCAGACCTGTCTCCACCTTGTGGACTTGTTTTAGTGTGACACAGGGCAAGGGAGCCATGAGAAAGGACCCTGTCAGAGGGAGGCACAGCTCTGCTGGCAGTGGCAGGAACTAGGACGAACAGGGGCATCTGAGAGGAATTTATGGTCAACAGATGTCCTGCCACTAAGAAAGGAAAGCTCAGGGACACCCTGAACATCTCCTGATGACAGCACAAGGCTGCAGACACCGCAGAACTTAGGGAAGGCACCAGGGGACGCGACTCCACTGAAGGAATCGTAAAATAAATCCCCCTAGCTTTACAAATGAACTTTTATAGGTACAAAGCCCTTCCACTCCCCTCCCCCCCATTCTTTGGTACCAGGAATCAAATGCACAACCTCGTCCTTGCCAGGTAGACACCGTGCCACCGCGCTATGTCCCCGTCCCTTCCACCCACTCTTGTAGCGGGGGCTGCCTTTGAGCTGGCACAGGGAAGGTAAGGCGCTGTGACACAGATCCTGTGGTCCACAAAGCCTAACGTATTCTCTGTGGCCCCTCCCACAAGAAGCGTGCGGGTCCCTACGCTGGAAGTTCTCAAATGGAAATCACGTAGCTCTTTTACAGATCTGCCATGTACCACCTTGTGTTATTTGTAAGTATTTTTAATACATTCTTTAAGATGGAGACTTTTAGTTATTATTATTTTTCTATAGAGTGCTGAGGATTGAAACCAGGGCCTGTGAAGGCCAGACTAGCATTACACCCAGGAGCTCCACTTCCAGACCAAGACTTTAATTCTAACTACAGCAGGCTAGCAGGGGTGGTCATAGTGAACATTAACCGCAAAGATTCACTTTTCGGTGTTACAGTGAAGTCCGCAAACGCGGAGCGAGCGCCCCCTGCAGGAGGCACTGGGCTTGCAGCTTCACCTTCTCTCTTAGGCTGACTGCAAATGCTCTGGAGCAGCCTCAGTGACAGCTCTGCTGCAAACCCAAATGTTTCCTCAGGAACTGAAATTCAGATTATTTAAAGCCCTAGCTCCATTAATCCCCAGAAGAGCAGAGGTTCTCAGTGTCAGTACCACGCACACTCAGCCAGATCACTGTGCTCCGAGGCCCGCACTATATACTGCAGGATGTCGGGACATCCCTGCAAAGGAGTCAAGATCAAAAACCACCGGGCCATGGGCTAGGGATACAGCTCAGCACATAAGCACCTGGCTGGCAAGCTCAAGGTCCTGAGTTCAATTCCTAATATAAAAAAAAAAAAAAAGAAAAGAAAACCCACCAGGCCACAAGTCTCAGCAACGTGGCTGCACCTCACTCTCACATGCACACGATGTGACTGTGAGACGGAGCGACAAGGTCGGCCAGGCACCCTTGGGGCACTGACCCCAACCCAGGCCCTGTGGCCCACAGGAGGCCGACACCCGGCCGCTGCAGGGGCAGGCGGGCGCCCGTTACCTGACTGGGTGCAGGACTTCATGTGCTCGGGCCAGTGGGCCTGCTGGCAGGGGTAGTCGCAGTAGCTGGTGTTCCAGCAGCAGTAGAAGATGGCCTCCTTCTTGCAGTTGGCACACCACTGCTTCTTCTTGGTCTCGTCCACCGCCTGCTGCTTCTCCAGCTCCAGCTGCTTCTTCACCTCGGCGATGAGCCGGTCCCGCTCCTGCTCCAGGCTCTGCCGCATCTCAGCCATGGTCAGCTCTGGCGGGGGAGGAAAGGACAGTGGCACACATCCCGACTCGAAGTGCCCCCGCTGGCTGCGGATGCCGGCTGGTACCCTAACGCTGAGCCCCACGGTGAACCTCACCCGAATCCATGATGGGAATTTCAACGGCAGTGTAAGGCTTTTCCCCATCTAGGAACACTTACACAACAACTGCAGGCGCAGGCCTGAACACACATAAATACTAACTCAGGTAGTCTTTATAATGACCAAATCCTTCTGGGTACTATCCTCCTACCCCTCTCCAGAGGGGAAACAGAGGCACCAGCTGACAAGGCAGCACGAAGCCTACTTCACAGAAAGACCTTTTTTCTTTCTTTTTTTTTTTTTTGTACCAGGAATTGGATTCAGGACCCTGCGATTTCCACGCAGGCGCCTGTCCTGATTAGCTATTTCCCCAGCCCCAGACATACTTTCTTATAGGAGGAATCTATCAGCTAGGACACTGTGGCTGATCTTTATGCTAACAGTCCAGCCTTCAAACGGGCCTCACCCAAGTTGTGTTTCATCTCGGACAGCTCCTGCTGGTGCAGCCACTGCAGCTTCTCGATCTCGATCCTCAGCCTGCGGATCTGCAACGAGAGCAGAGTAAGGGCCAGGCCGGCCCAAGGGACCCCCGGGGGCTGACCCAGGCTGCAGGTGACTGGCTCGGTGCTGACGTCCCACAGCTCCACAACACAGATGGGGGAACCTGGGTGAACCCTAAGTCACAAGAATACTGTTGCAGAAACAACAGAGGCTGATTCCCTTTTCAAAAAAAAAAAAAAAAAAAATATATATATATATATATATATAAGCAGAGAAAGCCACAGAAAGTGAAGATATTTTCATGTAAATAAAACATCAAAAAACTGATAATTTTGGACGAAACATTAGGTGGCTATAACCATCATATATAGGGCATAGAAAGGTCCAGAGTCCCGCACCTGCAATTCCAAAACCCAACAGCTAATAATCACACATCTTTTCAAAGATGGACAAACTGGGGCCAAAGTGATATAGAAAGAAAAAGTAAACTGAGCTGAAGTGATAAAGCCATTTCCATGTGTCATTGTCACAGCAAGGCAGCTTGCCGCCAATGCCAATGACCATGTCTGGAGTCACTGCTGGCTGTCACAACTAGAGAGAGCGACTCGGCATTTAGGGGTGCAGGCCAGCACTGGTGGTGAACATGCCACACCCCAGGATGCCCCAGGGCAGGGGCTGCGTGGGGCAAACATCAGTCACACTGACCTTGAGGAAACCATTCGTACCAAGCAGTGTGAATAATCACATTTCACTACAGATCACATTTCACTACAGAAGTACAGGGTCTAACTCTAGGGCTGCATGTTACCTCTCTAAAACTCGAAAAATGCTGGCATGCATCTGGATCAGAAGGGGTAATATGCACCTATGCTTTCTCTCTATTGTCGTTTTGTTTTCTTTTTTGGAGACAAGCTCCCCCTATGAAGCCCAGGCTGATCCTCCTGCCTCAGTCTCCCAGATGCTGGGATTGCGGGCAGATGCCAGCACATCTGGCATGGACCTATAAGCACACACCTGTCCTTATCCCCAGTACAATCACCAAGAAGGTCACACTAATAAAAAGAAAACTAACATACATATTCAACTCACTCCCACTCCCAGTGGGTTAACACAACCATGGTGCTGGTTGTTCAATTAGAAGTGAACAAATCACACAGTGCAGGGCACCAGCCTGCACCTGGCCAAGTGAGAAGCACCCGCCTCCACCCACAGCCAGCAGGCACCAGCGCAGGGACCCCTGCAGGGTTTCTGGGCAGCTTCCTTGTGTGCAGCCACAGCAAAGGAAGAACTCATGTGTCATCTCTGACCTCCGCTATTGTGCTTCCAGTAGTGTTTTTGGAAAGATCGTTATATATTTCCGTCATGGTTCCTTTTATCGCATCCATCATCTGAAAGATAAAAACAGAAACAATTCGCATGATCGCTCTCTGTGGCTTTTAGAAGGGGGCATCAATCTAACACCAATGCGAGTGACGCAGCAGCTCTCAAGCCTAGGAGACAGTGTCCCTCTTGAGACACTGGTCATTTTTGGAGGTTGTGACAGGGGAGGGAGCGGAGGACAGACTGCAGCTGGGACCCAGTGGGAGGAAACTGGGGGTGCTGACGGATGCCTCACAGTGTCCAAGACGTCCCACAGCCAAGAACGACCTCCTTCCTGCGACCTCCATCACGACACTGAGGCGGAGAAAGCCTGATACTAAGCAAGGCGAGAATCACCACAGTTCCGGTCTCCTGCTCTGGAGGGCGACACAACTGTAGCGCTGGCTTGCCTGCCACGGCCGCTGAGCCCCTGGATGTTTTACTTAAGCCAATGAGGGCGAGATCATTTTGCTTTGCTACTATTAATTCTTTATCCTTTCAAAAACAAAAGTGTGTTTTAAAGAAAGGTAATTCATACAACACACAACTCACCATTCAAGTGCACAGTTAGGGGCAGAGGCGTACCCCAGTGGTACAGCACAGGACCGGAGGACTAAGACCCGCTCAACCCGTGGCATCAAAAATGTAAAAAAAAAAAGAAGCAAATGCCTCTTTCCCATGGCTTTTAACATATTTGGTTACATATCCATCATCACAATTCTAGAACTTTTACTGCTCCCCAAAAAGAACTCTTTCCCTTTTAGCCAATTCTCCCCACATCACCCCCTCCGTGTCTCCTTGACAACCACTAATTTGCTTTCTGCAAATCTCTATGGATTTTCTTGCTCTGGACATTGTGTATAAATGGGCTCTCACAATATGCAGGCCAGGTGACTGCGTCCAGGCTGACTCCGGCCATAGCAGGGGTGAGAGCCTCGTTCCTTTTTCTAGTGCACCGGGCAGATGTCCCTGCGCTGGCCTTTTAACGGCTTTGATCTGGCCACTGCCTCGAAGCCCATGTGGCACCCTCTCCTTCTTTAACCACCTGACCCCTGCAGGCATCAGCAAGTTTGCTCAGCAGCCAGCCAGGCCTCTGCTTAGCGAATGCTGTGGGATGAAACGCCTCTTCTCCTAACCCCGGCTGGCTGACCCTGGCACTGCACAGCAGGGACACGGGGGACAGGGGAGCAGACAGCGTCGCAGGCCTGCCCCACTGCTGCCGGTCCCTCCCGTGCTTTCCAGAATCTCCTGTTCCGCAGGAAGGCGGGACCAAGTGCACCCTGGCCTCTGCTGAGTTTCTGCTCATCATCTGTACTCGGGGTCTCGGGTTCCTCATGGAAAACCAAAGATAACAACAGGGACCCCCAGCAGGTTGTACACAGGGAATAAATGAGAAAAACACGCAGCAAAGCCCAGCTGCCTTAACACCCGTTCCCGAGGTAAATGTTCTGTTCATCATATTTTTACAGAGAAACATACTTGTATGAGTCTGCAATTGCTAACTGCTGCCAACCCCCACTTCACCCCAGAATGAGAGTCCAGTGAATAAAATATCTGTGGAGATATCCGTTCTCCGCGTGCCGCGGGGCCCACACAGGCAGCTGCCAGCACAAACACACGCGCTCTGTGCAACGGTTGTGTTTCAAGACTCCCAGATCACCACTGAGCCGATCAGGCCCATACAAAAAACACAACCAAAGTGCTGCACTTACAAAGTGGATGGAAATCAATACATTACTAACGCAATGCTTACATTCCATTTTCAAGATATCATGAATTTGTGGGCTGCCTTTCACTTCCAAATATAGCAAAGAACTCAACATTAATAATAAAAGTCTCTCTCTGCCAAAACACACAAACGTGGGTCTTCAACTCCAAGTCGCGCAGGACACAGGAGGGTTCACCCCCCCGCCGCCAGGCTCCTGTCCATTTCTGTAAACTATAAGGAAAACATTTACCAAGCCAGGTCGTTCCCGACTTTTGCTGTTAGAGGAAAGGGGGCCGCAGGGGCTCGGAAAGGGGGCTTGGTGCAAACCACAAGCCAAGTCCACCTGGTAGGTCTCCGCTTATCCATTTGTAAACAAAGAGCTTGGACCAAATCAATAGCCGACGATACCAGGGTCTGAGAACAGAGTCGCAGATTACGTAGGTGACAGCGGACACTTCTTGGGTTAGGAACGAAACGCCACCTTTCAATTCCCTGGTAACCGCAGGGAATGCTGCAGCTGGAAAGGTTCACTTTGCTGCTGTCACCTTCAACACAAGCTCCCTTTTCAAAACAAGAAAAATGGACCTAGGCCTCAAATCTCGAGACAGAAATTGAATCAGGTGGGATTAAACTTTTTTTTTAAGTTTTTAAGCGAAGCTGACTGAAATAAAATGAATTATATTTAAACAAAAATTTTAGCCAAGTCATTCTGTCAGCAGGTAAGAAAACAATCATGAATGGCGAGAACTGTCTGACCTCTGAATCTTTCTGCTTTTGTTAGATTGAATTCAGGGCTTCACTAAGCCACCTCCCCAGTCCTTTTTAATTTTTATCATTTTAATTTTGACACAGGGTCTTGCTGTCAGGAAGCTGAGCAGACTGAGCTTAAACTTTTGATCTTCTTGCCTCAGCTTCCCAGAGTGCTCAGATTATAGGTGTGCACCACCCGGCCTAGCCAAATCCTTCCTGTTCTGAACCCCAGGGTTTCTAGGACAGTTCAAACATTTTCCTGAAAAGAAGGATAGGCACTCTAATTAAGAAACAAAATTAGGGTCAGGGATAGAGCTCAGGCACGTGCAAAGTCCTGAGTTTGATTGTTAGTACAAAAAAAAAAAAAACTAAACAAGGTCCAAGGCACAGTTCCATCACCTCATCGGCCACACTAAAGCTTGCGTGAAGTTGCTGGAGAGACGTGCACAGGTCTGCGGACCCTGAACGCTGAATTCACAGCCCAGTCTGGCCAGGTTAAGCACACGCTGAGAGGCTGGCCACCACCCTGCAAACTGCAACTCTGCCACTCATCAGCTGGGGACTCCAGATCAGGACACAGCGCTGCTGGGCTTCACTTTCTCATCTATAAAACTGGAACGATGGTAACACCCACCTAATCAACCAGGGGCAAAGACTGAAGGAAAACCGATGACAAGTGCTCTGAACAGCGTGTGGCCCAGAGCAGCCGCTGTGCAGACACGAGCCTCTGTCACTGCTGTCTCGCCCAGGACGGACCAAGTCTACAATGGCTCCTAGAGATCCTGACTCTGGTTCCTGTGGGCATGTGCAGTCTCTCCTATTACCACCAGACTCTAGGAAGCTTTAAAGCTCAGCCCTGAGCAAGTGGACCCTTCCCCATGAGCCCCCTCTGTGAGCTCCGAATCATGGTGGACACCAGGTAGAGGTGTAAGGTCCCAAGGCAGAAGGCCCACCTCACAGAAACCAAAAGATCACAGGTGTGAGTGCTGGCTGAAATCTCTAAGCTTTGCTGATTCCAGTACACAGCTAAAGATAACAATGACATCTTGCTAGAAGGAAGAAAAAGGAAAATCTAAGAATTACATGTTGTCATGGTTTATATCGGTGGCTCCCAGGCCTCACGCCTTTGCATTGTGCATTTATGATTGGTTCATTGTCTAACGCTTGGATTGATGGTGTCAGTGCTGCACCGGCCTAGGGGTGGAGCCAGGATGTAATCCAATGGCAGGAAGAAGGTGTCTCTATCTCTTACCAATTTATATCTTGCTGTTTGCAGCCGCCATGAACTGCAGCCCCACCGTGCCACCCTGCCTTGGAGCCAACTGAGTATGGACTGAAACCTCCAAAAACTGTAAGAAATAAACCTTTCCTTTCCCAACATTGGGCTTCAGGTATTAGCAACGAGTAAAAAGTTCAGCATCAGGTATTTTGTCTCAGCAACGAGTAAAAAGTAACTAAGACACATGTGTATCTCACAATCTAGATTTTACAAATTCTACTTTGAACTCAATATATTAAAGCAGCTCTTTATTACAAAGCTTGACCTTTTCGTTAAAAAAAAAAAAAAAAAAAAAAAAAACCTAAGGGCCGGGATATAACCCAGTGGCACATGCACCTGTCTGACAAGTACAAGGCAGTGAGCTCAGTTCCCAGTACCAAAAAGACAAATAAGTAAAATAAAATAAAATAAAATTTTAAAATCTAGAAACAACTCTTCAACCATTCTCTATAAACTTGAAATTAACTCATTTGTAACTAACCAGGCAGTAATTTGCTCATTAGTTAAGAATGCCTTACTAGTACTGTGCAGTTCACTACGCAGTCTATTACCAGGTGGTGCTGTGGAGCCAGCTCAATGCACACATAGCAGATTACTGGCTATTAAGTTATTCACAGTACTTCGCCCAAAAGCGAGGTAGGCAACATGCACTCTCAGCAACTTCCACAGCAGGCACCCGCCCAATGCCAGGCACCCTTCTGGTCTCGGTGGGGAGCAAGCAGACTGTCGGAGCCAGGGCTCCTGGATCGTTATTCTCCTGGGGGTCTACGGACGGGAGTCAGCACCTCAGCCCAGAGATCCCCCAGGACGCAGCATTTCATTCACCTAATCTCAACAATGACCCTAGAGGCACCTGGTAAATGGGGAGAAACAGTGAAGCCCTGCAGAGTGGCTGGGAAAAGACACACCGTGGGCCATTTGCCCACCATGCCATGGACAAAGACTGTGCCCCGAGGATGCGGTGACATGAGGGAGGGGATCCCGAGCTCCCCAGTCTCTCTTGGTTCCAGCAAAAAACAAGGCGCAGGCCTCTTGCTTTGTAAACCTCATGCAACTTCCAAGTACAAACCACACCAGCGTGGTCAGCTTCTGGTTTCAGCACTTTGAGGGAAATCGGTCCTTAATGAGCAATTTAAATTCCCAAGGGTAATCCCAATTCTATTTTGCATTTTAAGGACTGCCTCTATAATCTAATTTGGAATAAGAATCACTCCGTTCTGTATTTTTCTATTAAGAACCAACTTGAGGCCAGAAGGTAAGAACCAGGCAAAGTCCTCTTTAAAAACAGGCTCTTGGGGCCGGGGTTTAGTTCAGTGGCACAAGTGCCTGCCTGGCAAGCACGAGGTCGTAAATTCAATCCCTGGTACCAAAAAATTTTACAAAACGTAGCAAAACAAAAAACAGGGTCTTCTCTCCTAAACACTCCCGCAACCTGCAAGATTAGAGCCTGAAGCGTTCCCATCAGGAAGCCAGCTCTCCCGCAGCCTGCCGGCCGCTGGCCCACTCACTTTGCTAGTGTACTTGGCGATGTCTGCGGCAACGTCGGCGGAGGCCGTGGCGATGGGCAGGTCGGCATTGATGGAAGAGGCGAGGGTGCTGCTGGCGCCCGAGCTGATGAGGGGCGACGGCTGGGTGCTGGTCACCAGGGTGATGGTGGATGTGGACGGGCTCGGCGTGACCTCTTTCTGCTGCACAGCTAGGAAAGGCAAAGAGCGCTGGTTACCTCGGCAGAGCTGGCAGGGTGGCAGGGCAGGGTGGAAGGGAAAGCCTCACACGTGCTGAGGAACTTCTCTACTTCCAAGTCACAAACATCCTCACCCTGACCCGACTCTACCCAGACTCTCGGGAGCCCTCCGGAGACCCATTCCCAACTGGGGCCAACCTTCAACTATAAAGATCTGAACAAAGATGAGCTATTCCAGACTTCAAGGTCACAGGACAGATGGACAGATGAGCCTGGGCCCCCCCTAAAATACTGCTTGAGAGAGCTCCAGGCTGCTAACACCGGAAGATGGGGCCCCTGCCCCCCAGTTTCTGTAGGAGGACAAAGCTAACCTTTAAGTGTCCGTGAGCAAACCCAGACAAGTTTCACCTAACTGGCCCCTTCTGCTTCCTGTAAAGCCTAGTGTTCCCCCGGCTCCTGAGCCCCTCCTGGGGACCACTTACTTCCTCACTCTACCTTTAAAATCTCCATGGGTGGAGGACGGGGAGGTGGCTCTGAGGTGGAGGGAATGTTTAGCATGTGCACAGCCCTGAGTTCAATCCCAGCATCAAAATCAAAATCAAAAAGCAAAGAAAAATCATAGTTACAATCAGCCTGGGGACTGAGCAATTTAGCAAGACCTTGTCTCAAAAGTAAATAATAAATACATAAACTTTAACGGGCTGGGAATGCAGCTCGGTGAGAAGGCCCTGGGTTTAATTCCCAGCAGAGCAAGAAAAACAAAAAGAAAAGCAAGAAAGAAAAAAAAAGATCGATCTCTTTATTACCTCGGCATAAATCAAAAAGGAGTAGAATTCATGCTGAACTCCCCTTTGGACAGTAACACTTTACTGATTCTAATCTGCCCTTACCTCCCCAACTAGGCTTCACTCTGACACAGGCAATCTGGAACCTGAGAACCCCACAGCCCACAGTCTCTTTCTGGCACCCTGGAAGCCCCTGTAGAAGGCGCAAAGGCTTACGGGATACGAGGCCAGACCGTGGCCTGTGGGCCTAACCCCACTGCCCTGCTTCAGCTATGCCCCACCAGCTTTACCCAGCAGGCTCGGCCCGGCTGTCCTCCAAGCCGCCCAATACAGTTTCCCATTCGTCCCTGCTCCCACCCCTTATCCCTGATGGTTTTCACGGGGAGCCGATTCCGGATCTCGCTACCTTCAGCCTCACATCCTGGGGCTGTTCAGGATCCTACTCGCTGTGACAATTTCAACCCAGGAGCCTGAGGATCATGCCGCAAGTCGCTAGTTTCCCTGAGCAATGACACCTGCTCCAGAGCTCACAAACCTCAGCTGGCCAGTGCCGATCAGATCAGCATTTTGTCTGCTCTTACAGAGCATCAGGCATCGCTGCTGGGAGTTTGACTTTGCAATTTCTGCAAGCGGTTCCTGATGGGCCTTATTCTATGCATGTGGCAAATCTTTTTCTTGGAGGGAGGGCAGCGCTGGGGATTGAACTCACAACCTCAAATTTGCCAGGCAGGTGCTGTGACGCTGAGCTAAATCCCTGGCCCCGCAAATCCCTAGTTTGAAGACAACTTTGCTACCAACTTTTCACACTGCGCTGTTTCCAAAATAATGCCAAGAGATTCATTCCCAAGCATAAGGCAACTTACATGGTATAGTCATCGCAGCGCTCTTTAAGACAGGAAAAAACGAGAGGCCAGCTCCAGGCCCACCAGTAGGAAAATGCTCTAAACAGACTATGGAATGCTACACAGCAGCCCAAAAGAACAAGGCACGGACACAGACAGACTTCCAAAACATGCTGATGGGTGAAAAAAAGAAAGCACGGTACCATCTCCTACTTTCAAAAAGGAAAAAATAAGGCAGTACTGACGGTGTCACACACACACATATATAAAAATATACATGCATAGGAAAGGGTTTTACAACGGTTGGTTGCAGTTGCTGAGGAAGAGACAATGAAATGGAAGGCGAAGGGGTCAATGCTTAAAATATTTTATAAACATTCTGTCCCCTTTCTAAGTACAATATGCATGTATCACTTACAAAATGGGGGGAAAAAAAAAAGCTTTGAAAAGCAAGGTGCAAAGCAATCTTTTATAAAAATGTCAAATGGAATGCAGAAGGCCTTCAAGGACACAGTGGCCAGGACACAAATGGGAACTTAAAAAAAGAAGGAAAAAGAAAATTAAAAAAATTAAAAATCAAACAGCAAAGGTCTTTCTCCTGTCCATGTGGCAAAAAAGAGGGCGGGCGCCACGGAGGCAGGGGTGGCGGTACCTTTCACGGCCTGTCTGGTCTGATATCTCGTCCCCTGGGAGCACTGAGGCTGCTGCTGCTGCTGCTGCTGCTGCTGCTGGCGCTGGATCTTCTGCATGTGCCACTTTTGGGAGGACGTTTGAAACTTACTTGATGAGTTCCACACGACCCGCTGCACGGCCGGGGCGGTCTCCTTCGGTAAAAGCGGCCTCTGCTTTTTCACCGGGCTCCCTGTGGCAGCGGCGGCCGACGCCGTGGCCGTGACGGTGGACGTCGTGCTGGTGGTGGCTGGGACGCCGGGCGTGGGGGTTTGGGTGGCAGAGCGAGTGAGCACCGGCGTTTCGGGGGGAGACTGGCTGCCTGCTGCCATGGTGGATGGTGGTGCTTTACCGACGACTACAGCCAAGGCGTGAAAACAAACAAAAACCGAGTTGGACTCAGGTTTGCCGGGAGGGACTTTACACTGCTGCGTTCTGGGTAACATCAACCAAGGCCAGGAGAGTCTCGGGGTTCAGCATGCTGCACTCACCCCGGTGGGGCTCACACTCTTTCCCAGGGCTTATGCTGCTTATCTGAGACCCTCGACAGGACCCTTGGGGGGACGAGATGAACAAGACCAGCCCTGCCCTCCAGGTGCCCACTAACTGGTGAGGTGGCAGTGAACAAAAGCCTTTACCTATAGGTGATAAATGCCTCAAGAAAGTCCATCTGGAGTTGACTGAGATATGAATCAGAAACCCTTCAGCCAAAGTTAGGGGGGCCTACAGGGCTCATACCCCAGGGAACCAGGTGGCCCCTACTTCACGGAGAGAATCATCCTGCATCCAGGACGCTCTCAGGAGGTGCCGATGGCCCCAACCCTAACACCAACAGGAAGCTGGCCCGAGCCCAGGACCGCCTCCAAACACGAACTCATTGGGAACTGGAGCAGCAGGGCTCTGGCTCTGTTCCTGCCACAGCTTCTGTGAATAGAGTGTGTACCACACTGGCTTTCCTGCTGTGCAGAGGTCAAGTTTGAGCCTTAAGTGAATTCCATTTTAATTGAGTTGCCCTAACTAAAAAAATAAGTCCAAGAAGGATCCAAGCAGGATGTGAGAACAGCAGCTATAAAGGACTCAAGGTTAACAGCTGCCGCTCTGTGAGCTACAGCTAAGACAAGGGGAACCGAGGGCCAGGATTCTGAGAGGCAGACAGGAGACTCTGGAGGAAGAGCGTGCACCAGGGCGTCCAGGAATGGGAAGCCTTTCGCTGGAGAAGTGGCTGGAGGCAGGCGAGAGCCGGAAGCACCGAAAAGCGTGGAAGGGGGTGCCGGCAAGGGTGCTCGTTACGGCTGCAGAGGCCCCGCTGCAGGTTAGGTGAGCGCCCCACCACCACCCTCCCGAGGGCACCAACTCAAGCCATGCTCCACATCCAGGTCCTTGAAAAGACAGGTGCTTGACTACTCCAGGGAGGATCGCCATGGGCTATGCGATGAGGCAGCGAGGGAGGGAGGTGACGGCTGCCTACTCACTCCGCAGCCTGCATCTGCCCAGCCTCCTGCTCCTCCCCGAGAGGACAGCATGGCCCAATGGCTGGCCAGGACCCCAGCGGACTGGAAGAATTATTCCTGCAGTGAGGAGCCCCGCAGGCTCCAGGGACAGATGAACAGGGTCCCTCTTAACATCCAGGCAGAGGCACAGTGGCTGGTAGGGATTCTAACCTGCAGAATCACCTCCAAAGCCTCCCTTTTCTACCCTTGAGGGAAAAAAAAAACTGTACTATTATTGCTGATTAGCTAGCCTGGTCCCCCTCAGGCAAAGGACATTCACAAAAAGGCCACAAAAGCAAACAAACAGCTTTGCAGAGGGGAATACTTTGCAGTGGCCATGCTGGCTGGCTCTTTTCCTAAAAAAAAAATTACTATCATTATTATTATAATTTAAAAGGGGGCAGGGGACGGCTGGAATCTGAAAAGATTACAGGTTAAGGCACTGCTGGGGTAGAGTTGTCATTTAGATACTAAAGTATTTTAATTTATAGGAAAGTCTTATACTTTTTAGAGGGGAGAACAAATATGCTATAGGAAATTTTGCCATAGAAATTTAGAATATATAACCAATCATTCGTAACTCCCCAAAGGGTGAATTCCTTCAAGGGCCAGTGGCCCAGAAGTTATGCGATCAAATCATTCCAGAATGTGTCACTGGTTTTACTCATAAAGGGAATACTGGGAAGCTGGATATGGCAGTGCACGCCTGTAATCCCAGCACTCAGGAAACTGAGGCAGGAGGAGTTCAAGGCCAGCCTGAGCTACAAAGAGAGCTCAAAGTCAGTCTGAACTATACAGTGAAATGCTGACCAAAAGGCGGGAGGAAGACTTTTGAAAATGGTTGAAAAGATGGAATTTAGGGGTTTCACAAAGAGCTACAATCCCAGACCTTTTATTTTGAGACAAGGTCTCACTAATACTCAAACTTGGATCACAGGTGTGCACCATGCCTGGCCAAGGGGGCTTTTTACGGGAAGAATTCTCACCCTTTTGGGGAAGGACGGAAATGACTGCCATGACCAGGAACCAGTGTGACAGGGTCACTAAGGGAGCTCCTGTCACCCAGCCCTGAGGTCGCCAGCTACAAAAGCTGCTCTTCTCTCCAAGGATCCAGTGTTCCCACCGCAGAGCTCAGTGTTCGCCAGAAGTCAACACAGCTCACGCTGAAATGTCCTTTACTTCCTTAGTCAGGAAGTGAAGGCACACAGTGGTCAGATGCTCTACTGCGGAATGTGACGCAGAAGCCGTTCTTCAAGACCCAAATAAATCAGCTGGTTCTGCTTCAAACCCCAGGAAGCTGTTCTAGCTGAACTGTATTCTAGAATGATCTTCAGCTCAATCGTCTAACAGCTACTATGTCTCCTGGAGAAGTTCCCTTCAGGCATCATTCCAGAAACAGTCTCTACTTCTTTGAATCAAGTGGAATGCTTTGGAATTTTTGGAAAGTGAAAGATCTTTTAAAACCGTTCCCCTGTGGACTTTCAGTGCTGAGAAGCTCAGAACCAAAATGGAACTTAATTTCACTAACTCCAAAACTGGTTTTGCATAAAACCTCTCCCTAGACCACTGACTGTTCTACCTTTATTTCTGCTTTTGCACCGAGTTCTTTATTTTCATTGTTTCATAATGATATGTCCTTGTCCATCTATTGCAAATTCTTCCTAGAAGAGGAAGGAGCATAAAACCAGTCTATCAAAACAACTGTTCCCAGAAGAATGGAAGACTGCAAACACAGGAACATGTCACCCAAGTGTCCCCACAAGCCTCGTGGAGTAAGCACTACCCTGACCATGCCTGCAGTAGCACAGATCCTACCTCACTCCTCCGCACCCCACCAGATGCAGCAGAGGCCTCTCGTAAACAGAAGACCGCTCACGGAGGTCCGCGGTCAGCCTCTCCACTCATTTCTTCTCGGCCCCCCTGCACCACTGAAGAGACCTGTCCCTTCTCCCCAGGAAGCCTGTCTCCCTAACAACAGAGGTTCCAGAACAGCCCAGGGTGCACACTCCAGCTTGGGGCTGAGGGTACATCAAGGACTTGCTTTAAGCTGCCAGGCTGAGAAAACTCCCAAGGACACAGACTTACATGTCACTGAGGGTTTGAGTGAGAAGTTAGCTCCTGTTAGAAGAAAGGCTCAGTCAGAAGCTTCTGAGCTCCCCACAGAGTGCCTGCGGCTCTGTGGCTACAACCTCTAACTTGCCCAGAGGCAGTGTTTCTCCCGGGTCCTTGGGAAGCCATCTATATCCTCCAGGGCTTGTTAGAGTCCCCTCTCCACCACCCTCTTCCCATGCCAACAGGAAAAAACATACTGATGACCTTGGTAGAGAAGAACCCTTCCCATCACACATTCGCTCCTGCTGGAGGGCTGGTGGGGCTTTGGGTTAGAAGGACAGCAGCAGTGGGAGCGGGCAGTGGCTCTCAACACAGGTGATCTGCCCTGAAGGGGACACTGGTCAATGATACCTAAACAGCTTGGGTGGGTGCTACTGCCATCTAGTGGATAGAGCCAGCTATGCTCCTAAGCAGCCTCCAAGGCACATGCCAAAGAATCTCACAGGGCAAACTTGATGGTGCAAGTCTGAGGAACTCTAGGCTCTCAAATGGGTTAAGGCCAAGTCCACTACGCAATACCCCTGCCACTCCCAGGGCTCTAAGAAGCTCTTGGGTATTCTGCTGGTATCTACCCTAAACTAATGGCTTCACGTTGTACCAAGAAAATATACCTACCAGTGCCTGGGCAGCATAGGGAGAAAGGCACAGCTGAGCCATGATGACCTCTGCAATGCGTGCAAACACCTGAGCCCAGGCAAACGCATGAATGTTAACACTGTAGCCCCATGAATGAGCATATTGGTAAAGGAGGGGCTCAGGCTAGAGAGAACCATCATTTTCCAAAAGCCTGATTTTTCTAGGGTCACAGTTGGTCCTTGAGCAGGTATAGAACAGGCCTGGGCCTGCATGTAAGGATCAGTCCTGTTTGACAGTCACTGGGGACCTCGATGTGACCACAGCTTTGCTGCGCCTCCTCAGTGGTCTTGGCGTCCCACGGCTTCTGAGAACACAAACACAAGCCGGGACTCTACACCAAGTGAAGAAACACAAAACTCGGAAGGACTTACCGTCCTGCTTGGGAGACGCCTCTTTGGGTTCCTTCTTATTTTTTCGACCCTCCCGCCCAGAATGGTCTTCTCCTAAATCTATGACAAGTTCGCTCTCTGAATCGGAGTCCAGGCCCAAATGTACTGTTGGGGAATCCATCTCATCTTTTCCTTTCAGCTTATCCTTTGTGGGATGAGGTGACGGTTTTGCTTTTTCTGCAAAGTCCTTCTCGGGCTCAGGGCTGGCCTTGTCCTTGACTGGCCCTGGGTCTGCCTTCTCGCTGACTGGTGATGTGCTTTTCAGCTCCTCTTTGACCTCCACTGGGTTTGCAGGCTTGGGTTTTTTTTTGACAGCAGATGGCTCTTTGTCCATCCGACTACCCTCTTTGTCCTCTGTGTCTTCCGGTTCATTCTTGGTTTTCTGCTCATCGTCACTGATATACTCACTATCGCTACTATCTGACTTCTCGGAATCCTCTGAATCGCTGTGCTCTACGGCCGTATAAACATCTTCTGAGATTTCATTTATGCCTAAATTCAAAGAGAAAACCCAGCATGTGGCGTAGTCACAAAATAAAGAGCAAGATCACAAAATGCAAACACTTTCCACGCCAAATGCAGGAATACATTGCAAATCTCATCACAATGGCCGAGTGAGATCACGGTGAACTAACGTAGCAACTGTCTAGAACTGGCCCAGGGAACCTGCGACTGCAGAGGGCTGCAGTTACCTTCAGAGGTGGCGTGGAAGCCACCAACTGCCTGTAACATTTATGCAAGCTAAAGAGCTAAAGCTCTGTGACACTGCTGGCTCACTAGAACAAAGCATGAGCAGACAGGGAAGGTCAGCAGGGAAGAGCTGTCCAAACTGATCCAACATACAGATCAGAGAACGGAGGCCCAGAGACATGACTTGGCCTAGGATACTTGGCCTAGGAACTCCTGACCCTATGAGTGCTCCTTCCCTACACTTCCCCAAAGCATAATGTCCAGGGCTCGAGATCAACCAGAGGATGCAGGCCTGCAGACACTTTTTGCTGGGGAAGTAAAGGTTTGTTCACAGGGCATCTGTTTGCTTTCGCTATTCTTAACTTAGAATGTTTTGCCCAATTCCCAAGTCAGGAGATTTTAAATAGAAATCAAAGTGGCAGGCTTCCACAGTAAAAGCAGATATCTGGCCTTTTTGGGACACAAGTCCACAATGTGATGAACGGGAGGTACCCAAAAACTATGGCCCCTTTGGGTGGGCAGAAGCATTGACTCCAGGGGACCCAGGTGCCCAACCCTACCCCTGGCTGCCTACAGTGTCTGCATTGTTCTTCCACTCACAAAGGGACAAGGCGATAATCATCTAAGTCTGTGTTTATTAAAAGGGAAAAGTACAAAATAGCAGGTGGTTCGCACTCAGAAACATGTGCTGAAGTACATTTCTATCAACTCCACTTAAGGCATTTATGCTTGCAGCTCCTAATAACATGTTGGGTGGGTATCGTCATGCTGGAGGGAAGTGACCTTAGGCTCTAGCATATTGAAAAGAAGGAAGCCCAAGCAACTCTTCGGACTGTCTTTCCTCTAAAGCAATGGCCACCTTGAGGTGACTCTGTGGTCCCTTAGACACGAGAGAAAACTGCAAAAAGAATGCGGCCACGCAGAGTCCAGGGCACAGGAGAGCCTCTGGTGAGTTAGATCCGCCTCCAACAGGACCACAGCAAGGACATACGCAAAACACAAATGCCCAGGTCTGAGACGACTTCTGGATCCTGGGTGTGTGCTACTTGTAGCTGCCAGAAGGATACAAGAAGATCAAGTACGACTCACATGGGATAAAAAATGCTTTGGTATTGGACCAAAAGGATGTGAATTCAAACCTTGGCCCCTGTTTTCACTGCTTATGTGACTACAAACAATGACCTCTCTCTCTGGGCCTCAGTTTCTGCATCTGCAAAATGAGACAAATAACAGATCCACCTCCCAGATGATCTCTGAACTGTGCTCAGCTCTGTGCAGTGTGTAAAAGCACTAAGGGAACTATTAAAACCTTAACAACAGTAATAAAGGAATTTACAGCTTCATAGAAGGACGCAAGAGTACAGGATATTTAAATGGCCTGTCAAATGTCATCCCTGTCACTAGATGTCCTAACTAAAGGGCACCCACAGGAACAATAATGTCTTTGGAACAAACCCAGATGACGCCAACTACAGCTCTGTCCTCAAACAGCTAGAGAGGCTGGAAACTTCACCTCTGAATGGCCCTCTGTTGGAGTCCAGCTGTCCCTCACTGTTTTGGAAATGCACACCTGGCCTCATTCACTTAGCCAACAAATATCCCAGAGCATCTCCTATGTGCACAGGACCAGGAACCATAAAGCAGGCAAATCCTTGTAAAGCTTCGGTCTAGAACAGGAGCGTAACCCCCCACCAGAGGGACCACGTAGGCTCCCGGGCACCTGAGCACCAAATGAGGCAGGGAAACTTTCTGGAGGAGCTGAGGCCTGAGCTCAGCCTTAGAAAAGGCAGGGCAGGCAGGCAGCATGAAGCCAGGCGGCACAGGAGGAGGAGGGGAGGCGACAGTACCCAAGCAGGTGCAGGAGCCAGGTTGCGGGGCTGGGAAGGGGCTCCATGCTAGACACGGGTAAAAACTTGGGGTGATACTAAGACACTGTCCTGTACTGAGGGGGAAACAGAGGCAAATTTAGCACCCTTAAGTTTTCAGGGTGCCTTTGTAAAAGAATCAACTGTACTGAGTTCAAAGAGCCCTCCTGATAATTAACTAGCTAGCAAGTCTGCAAACAGTGCCCTGGGTAAAAATACATTTTATTTGAAAAAATGGTTCAAGGTCGAAGCAATTGCTAGGAGCAAGCAGGATTCAATCCTTATTTCATCTGGGTGACAATCCTGCCAACACTGCCACCCACAGACCGAGAGACATACCTAACTGTGCTTTGCAGCTCTCTATTGTCTTGTCCAGATTCAGCTGGAACCTGCTGCGAATCTGCCGCTTGGGAGAGATGAGAGGCACCGGGGCCGACTGCTGCTGGACGGACTCGCTTAGCTCCTTCAAGTCCATCTCGGCTTTGCTGCGATCTGGAAGACAGCATTACAGCCCTGTAAGACCAGGCACTGGGGGTGAGCCCTCGGCGCTCACCACCGAGCTTCCTCCTGGCAAAATCTGAGCAATCACGTGACTTCGGGACTCAAGGAGGGAAAACCAGGGGTCGTCTCGTCATCCATCCCATATCACCTGCCCAACAATGTGGGCGACTTGAAGACAACAGCTGAACAAACACCTGTGGCAGGCTGACGTCACCTCCTGAACAACTTGTCCAGGGTGTCCCCCTGCCCAGTATTTAAAGTGGACAATCTCAGCCAGATGTCTCTGTTTGCAGAACCTGGCATCATTTGGACTCCTCCAAAGCCCAAGGTTGCAGTGATATGTTCAGTGTCAGTATCCACACATACACCTGCCTGACCAGGGCACACATCCGCTCTTTCCCAGATCCGGGGAGCTTCTGCCCGAGAGCAGCGCAGGGCCCTGAGAGGACACCCTGAGGCGGGGAAACCTGGCTGCCCGTTATCACATAGGCTTGTTTCTCATCTGCCATCACCCAGTTTGGGTTGGGTTTGAAATAAGAAACATAAGGGAAGCAGCCTTCCCACCTGTGACGAGAGCAGCTACGGAGGGGCAGGTGAGGGAGACCTGGCCTGGATGCGAACCTGGGACTACAGGTCTTCTCAGGGGAGAGCCAGGCTCCCAGCCTGGCAAAGCCTCTGCCCATGACTTGACCCGAGGTCCCCTCCGCACTTCTGCCGTGGGCTCTGCATGGTCATCGGGGGCAGATTCCAGACAGGAAGGAAGTGAGTGAGCACACGGGTCTCAGCTCCTTTCCTGCCTCTGCTGCCTCCTCTAGTACCCCAAAACAACATGCAGGGCAGGGGTCCTGCAAAGTTCCAGAAGGCAATGTGAGGCGCTGCTCTTCCCCTGAAACACATGTGGGGATCCCTCTACTCTGAGATTCCAAAGTAAGTATTCAGAGGCAAGCAGCAATACCATCTGTATACTCAAGACAAGGAAAGTCCTGAGTGTACAAATGTGTTCAGTTGTGGGCATGGGCACACACTCACATGTGCACATTGTATTCATATGTATGTGCACCTGTGTGTACTTGCACTTGATCAGGAAGCTTCCAAAGAGGCTGTCAGAGACAGGCTCTGAGAGGGGAAGAGTTTTCACGCACATTTATGGGAGAAATTACAAAACTGCCTACAACAACCTGTCTGCAAACATTTGAAGGAGCTTACAGACAACTACAGTTAGGGATGCTATAACAGGTGGGGAAAGAAGAACAGGGAGCTGGAAAACATCAAAGTACAAAAGACCAGACTACGGAGCAACTGGAACATGTGAGGCTTACAAACTCAACCGCTAAGTTGCAAAAGATACAGCAAAGGGAACGGGGGATGATACATATCCCGAAATTCCATTTTCAAAAATTAAAATGTATACTGAATTCTAGAGGGAAAAGGCAGCATTTTTAGGCACAAGATTGGAAAAGAAACATCTCATGAAAATACTTTCCAAGAAGTGACAGATTCCACAGTTACCTCAACAGCAGAGGCTATGTACAGGCCATGCAGGCCCCACCGTAAAGCCATCCTCTGTACACGAACAAACCATGGATCCGGGCTGCAGCTCAGTGAACTTTATTTACAAACACAGGTGGGGGCCGGTTTGGCTCAGAGCTTAGCCACGCCCTGCCTTAATGGTGCTGATCTTGGCTGCACGCTGAAGTTGCCGGTAGAGCATTAGCCAATCCTGATGCCCAGGTGCTGCCCCGAGAGCTACGGGCTCATAATGCCTGGGGAAGGCCCAGTGTAAGCAATGCCCACTGGCTGCTCAGGTCAAGAACCTCCACATCAGACCAGTTTTACATGTAAGGAAAGCACACAGTGTGCCTGAACTCCGGGGACTGGGTAATGACATCAGCCTTTCCTTAGAGCTATTTCAAATTTGACACATTAGGTGCTGGGGATTTAGCTCAGCGGCAAAAGCGCCTGCCTTGCAAGCAGGCAGTCGTGAGTTCAATCCCCAGTACCGATTTATAAAAAAGGGAAAAAGACAAAAAAAAAAAAAAAATGACACATTGATTACATCCCCTTGTCTGAACAACCTAGCTGTGCACACAGGTCTTTGCATCTACGTGGATGCCCACTGTAAATGCAAGCTCAATTTTACTCTACCAAGATAATCCTGGAATGTTCATGATGAAGATCGAAACAAAGACGAAAAACACCCACTTTACAAAATAAAGTTTCTCCAATCCATAAGCAATTCTTTATATTTACTCCTACACAAATAAAACCCCCAATGAGTGGTGGCTGGGTTTGCACCTTAGAAACAGACACTTCAGGATGGCAGCCATATATAATTATCTGATTTCAAAAGTTCAGCTGCATTTTGACTTTGACCTCCTCTGCAGGGAGAAAACACAGCTTTTTCTCATCCGCTCATAGAAGCTTATCAAGCTCTTCCCCCACCCCTGCCCTTCTATATGGGGAATAGCTTCAGAATCCACCCAGGTGACAACATGTTACACTTTTCAGCAGATATGAAAACAGCTCAGGCTATAAATGGGAACCAGTGATTTAAAAAAAAAAAAAAAACCCACGCTAGAGAAGGAAAGAGGCACCATCTTACATTTCTGCAGGGAGCACAAATCAGAACCACCTCTGTGGGGGGTAATTTGGCACTGTCTTTCAAAATGTCAACCACACATGGCCCCTGACCCTCGCCTCCATGTCTAGGAATTCACCCTGGGCATCCACTCCCACGTGGGCAACCGGGTCTTTACTGTGGCACTTAGCAGCAGCAAACAAATGGAAAAACAATTCATAGTCAATAAATTAAGGTGCCTCAATACATGTTCCACTTACCTTGAAATGGAATTAGGATAAACATCGCAGCTAAAGGACACCTGGGGCAGATTTCTATGTACTGACATGAAACCCCAATGTGTTCCATGGACGAGCAGTGGATGGTAAGCACATTAGCACCGGAGTGGGAAGAGGAGGTGCACAGAATAGAAACAGGGCGACATGGGGTCCCAGTGTCACCACTGTCACCTCCGGGGCCCAGGTGAGTCTCTGTGGTGGGTGAGGTACAGGGGCTCTGGCAGACCTATCCACCCATCACAGCGAGCAGACACCTTGCACCTCACTCACTGGAAAGGAAGTCAAGACAATGACTCCACACCTCTCTCTCCAGGAATCCCTGATATCTAAGCGATTGATCCTCACTTAGGAAGAAAAAGGCACTAGCCGCCTATCAGCAGCAGCAGGAACTAAGTGGAAATGCTCCGGGACAGAGAACTCAATCAGCAGAAAAGCCAGTCACTACCAGGAGCAGCAAACTTCTGGGCTTGTTCACTCTGTGTAACGTAAGAACTAGGAGCCAGGTGTGGTGGTGCACACCTATAATTCCAGTACTGGGGAAGCTGAGGCAGGAGGATCACCATGAGTCCAAGGCCAGACTGGACTCAACACGGTGAGTTCAAGGCCAGCTGAATCTACATAGCAGCAGTAGTAGTCTCAAAACACAAAAATTAATAAATAGGGAGAGGGGAAGGCCCTGCATTCATTCCCAACTATCTTAAAAAACAGAAAGAGTTTAGCTGGAGTCAGGTATGCCCTTCACCTGGTCTTAGGAACACATTCAGACTCACGATTGCTGAGCGCCACTGAATCACAGCTGTAACAAGCCAGCAGGGCTCAGGCTTCTTGCTTCAAAGAGAACAAAAAAGGCTCCAGACAGCGAGCCAAGCGCAGGGTGAGAGCCAGGTCTCCACACCTCACCCACTCACACCACATGTTCACAATGCAGAGTTATTAACTCACTGTCCTGAAGAAGCCAGCTGACTTCTACGGGCAGGCTTTTGTCATCTGGGCTGTAACGGGATGCACATGTGTATTCTGGGTTCCATTTCTTTAGCCTATGTGGAGTTCTGTTGTTTTTAATGCAGTTGATAGCAACTTTAAGAAAAACGCCAGGCGTGTTTGCATAAAAACAGCCTGACAACCAGCCGGAGCTACTTTCTTGAGGAGCCCCTTTGCCCTGAGTGCTATCACTGCCCAGAGCGAATCCTGACCCTCCGCTGGGCACAGGAGGCATCCTGTGGAGGCCTTGCACGCCCCTGTCTTGTTGGGCTGCAACTAGGCCAAGAGTCTCAGCCAAGAGCCCAGGATTTACAGCAGACAGGTCTGCGGCCAGAGGCCAAAGTCAACAATAAATCATGTGCTCCCAGCCAGACTTTGCTTCTTAGGGCCTCAACTGTCACTTCTATAAAATGGGACTATTATCTACCTGAAAGGTGGGGGGGGTTAATTTTCAAACAGTAAAATTCACTTTTGCGAACCCCAGTCTGCAATTTTTAACACATGTATTACCCTACACAGAGAACACAGGGCAGCTCCTTTCCCCAAAGTATTTTCTCCAAATCTACAGTTACACTCCCCTCTGCTTCCACCAAGGCAAACACTGCTCTGCTTCCAATCCCCATAATTTTGCTTCTGCCAGGATATTTTTTTAATTGAAATCCTGTCTTTCTAAATAACTTCAAGAATAAATTAAAAAACAGTAATTTCACTATCATCTCTAATACTATCATTTTCGCCTGGTCAAGGTTGTCAGGCCAACAGATACAGCCAAGCTCCATAAAGCACTGGGCCAGCCGCGGGCAATCACAGGGGAATCATCCCGCTTCCTCCCACTTCCGACCGTCTGCCCACCCACGGTACTGGGTCCTCTTTCTGTCAGGAACTGAAATTCCAGCCCACAAAACCACCTCCACTCCAGGGCTTTTGTTCCCTGACCAAGGTAAGAAGCGTGCCCTGGAGACTGGACAATAACCAGGGAGAGGGGACAGCAGGGCCTCAGAGTCCCTCACCCGCCCGGAGCCAAGACTACCACAGTGACACAAGACAGTGGGCTCCTGCACTCCCAGGCACCAGCCCCAAGCAACCATCAGAGGCTCAGTGGCCGCCCGGGGCAGGGAAGGAGCTGCTCTGGCCAGGCATGAGTAGCACAGAGGAAATGTCACCGTGGGAACGCCTCCACGCAGCGTTTCTCTTTAGGGTGCAGAGGTGGGAGGCGGCCATGGGAAAGCAAGCCACCCTTTTGGGAACAATGACTGTTCCAGACAGCGGGTGGGTCCCTCCTCATTCAAGCGAGGAACCAAAAGTCACTCTGAATTAGAACTCCAGGCCACCACCCTGACTGCCACATCCTCCAGGTCTCAGGAACAAGGGACCCGGATGAGGAAGCTCCATTTCCACAGGGGAGTCTGAGCTCCGGCCCGGGCCCCTCACAGTCACCCATCCTGGGCACCCTGAGCCTCCTCCCCGGCCATGGTGTGTCCACACAACTCACTGCAGCCAGGACTGTAATGTGCTGACCGTCACGGGCTGGGGGCCCACACGGGGGCCCATGTGCCAAGCTGCACGGCCAGCTGCCCTCCTTGGCGGCCAGCACCTCACGGGCTGCCTCCTCCTTCCCCACTGCCCCCTGCTGGGCTCCAGCCAGCGCTCTGCTCTTCCTCCTCTTCCTGGTCTCTGCGGGTTCCAGCACCCAGGACCCTCACTCCACTCGATGCTCCAAATCCAAGCCCAAGGGCAGAGTCACTGGGGCCGGACCTTCACGCTGCGTGGCTGACCTGGGCTCCACGGGGTGCTGGCAGCGGGGCCAGCCACCAATCCAGACACCAGCCACACCACTCCCTCCCCACAAAACCAAGCCAACTGCGACTGCTAGCCCATCCAACCGCATGCAAACCAATCCCAGCAATGCACCTTGGCGGCCTGGCCTGGGGCATCCGATTCCTGCCTCCAGACACCCTCCAGAGTCCTCCGCCTCCCCAATCTAACCTGTGCTCCTGCTCCTCTTCTCCAGCTGCCACAGGTCACTGCACAACCAAGAAGGGTCCACACAAGCTGCTCTCACACTATGGCATGCAGAGCGGCCCCCTGCGGGAAGCATCACGGCACACAGCTGTATCAACCCACAATGTCCCTACACTGCTGGGGGCAACAAAATGGCCCCAGATGAGAGTTCCAAACACAGCACCACCGAGCAGCTCCCGCTGAAATGTGAGGTTCCTACTCAAACCCCTTCGCCCAGGTCTGCGGGGGCCACTTCTCTGGCCTGCTGCCCCAGCCCACTGAGATGCAGCTGTCGAGCCCTCTGGCTATACCTTAGCACACAAAGTCAGTGCTCTCGCCAAGACCTTTGAAACCTATTCTTCCCAGGAAATGCTTTTCCAGATATCCCAAGGCTGGTTTCTCTCATCCTACAATTCAGCTCAAATATTGCCAGGAGGCCTCCTGTAGCCCCTCCACCTAAGTGTAGCGGACAACTTGAAAACTGGGTCCTCCACTTATTTGCCCACCTCTCCCAGCCCACCCTCACATTGTCCCTTCAAGGTATCCAGCAAGATGTAAACTGTGTTGCTTATCTACCTGGATTACTGTCCCTCTTGCTCCAGCTCCATAAGGCAGGGGTCCTTAGCTGACTATCTCTCATGCCAGGAATACTACACAGCACCTAACAATGCTCACTTAAAACTGACTCAATACAAGGAATGATTCAAGAAAATAACCAGTGGACTGGGGATTTAGCTGAGCGGCATAAGCACCCACCTTGAAAGCAGGTGGTCATGAGTTCGATCCCTGGTACCGATAAAAAAAGAAAATAACCACCTCATTTCGGCTTTGGCATTTCTAGTGCTGGTTTCTGCTAACTTTCACCTAGCATAGTTTTTTTTTTAAACAACCAATAGGAATACAATGGGTTAAAGCCAAGGTGTGGTGGCACATGCCTGTTATCTCAGGGAAACTGAGACAGGAGAATCCTTGCAAGTTGGAGGCCAGCCTGAGCTAGCAAGAGCCTGATGCAAAAAATCAGAATTGGCTGGGCATGGTGGCGCAGCATATGCTTGTGATCCCAGGGACTGAAAACCGGCATTCTAAAAAATTAGAAGAGAAGGACAAAGTAAAGAGAGTTAGAGCACACTGAGCAGAGGACAGCTGACACTGTCAGCCATGTGCATGTAGGTCTCAGAACCGGGTTAGCAGAGTCACAGGCAAACAAGCTTGGGAACACGGACCTAAGGCACTTTGTGATGAAACAACTTTGTAAGATTGGAAACCCCTAAGTGGCTCCTTCCTGAGCTCTCCACCCCGCTTCAGCTGCTGTAACCTTTCTGGTCAGAGAGGACAACTGAAGAGTTCAGGGTTCAAGAATCACACAGAAAAACAGACATTATGCTTTGCAAAGATGGTCACAGCTGCCAGGAAAAAAAGATACCTCCAAAAATGCCAACTGACCCAGGTTAAGATTCAGGATGCTTCCAGTGGTGGACATTTTGTCCGTTTTCGTCATGACTGGTGCCGACGCTTGCGGAGAGAAAGGTTTCGGGCTGCCGGACAGGCTCCCCGCTTGTCCCGTCTTTGTGGAAACCGGTGAAGCTGAAAAAGGATGTGACCGTTAGACACAGATTCACAAAAAGTCTTCGGAACTTCGGGTGTGTGAGGGGCGCACGGAGACCTCGGACGGGGTGTGCCGTGGCTTCTGGCTGGGGACACAGGGGAGGACACAGATGCTCACAGGGGTCCACAATGAGCTTTCGCCCCGCATTAAACTGGGAAAGCCACCAAGAGAGCAACCTCCCAGTTACTGTGTTCCGCCAAACACAAAGCTCAGGACAAATTGGCTAAGCTGCCACTGAAATCGGTTTGGCTATTCATGGGCGTAAGTCTCCGAACAACAGCGAGGGGCCAAGTGCATGTGGGTGCCCCGTTCGTGGGCAGGCTGAGGGCCTAACTCAAGCGCTGGGGGAACCCCAGCTCCAGTCGGAGGTTCGCAGGCTGCATGCCAAACTTCTGGGGGCACCAAGTGCTTATTCTAAAAAACGCATGTTCAGAGGGCCTGGCAGGCCTGCCTTCGGAGCCCAACCCCACTACAGCTCAGGGCGTGGCACTGGCTGAGCCTGCTCCGCCCGGGGTCAGATCCCCAACAGGAGGAAGGAAACACACTGAGTCAGGTCCTGTCTTGGGATCTGGCCCCTCCCACAACCTGAGCCCTTTTAAAGCCAGCTGAGACTTAAAGGCGTGCAGATACCAAGAAAGCCAATTCTGCTTATGTGGATAATCCGTCCGGAGGGGACCCCATCCTCAGGACAACGGCAAATGTAGGAACCTCAAAGCACCCAAAGCTGGTGTAGGAACCCATACACTCAGGTGGGTGCCTGCCTCCATTTCCTCACCCACCGAACAGGCATAGTTAAATCCGGACCCCAGTCACCCTCCACACAGCAGCCAGCACCACCCCTTAAGCCAGAAATGAGAGCCCATTACATCTAAAGCCAGCCAGAAGGGTCCCGTTCCCTGGAAGGAAAGTCAAATTCCTCTCCCACTCACGTCCAACCTTTCCTGCCACGCCAACCTCCTGGGCACCAAGCTGATCTCCCCTCAAGCTCTCCTGGGAGGCCCTCACCCCTGCACACACGGGCCATGACCCCTCCCTATTCAGGTCCCAGCTCAGTCGTCACCTGCCCTCTGTCACTTCGTTGGCCCATCTACCACAAGGCAATTTCTGTTTATCACTTCCCTTAGGCCAAGAGAATGTCATCTCCAGAGGAGCAGGATCCTTGGAACTAGACACACCCAGGTCACCGCCTGACGCCTGACACACAGCAGCTGTCTGAGACAGTTCCTGAATCTGCAGGAAGTGATTTACTGAAGCGTGCACTCTCGATTTCTCTGTGCATCCGTGGTCATCATCAGCAATAAAGACTTGGTAACAGCCAACCTATCAGTTTAAAAATCTCAGTATCATGTGGCTGCTAAAACTAAGGTGAACTAGGGGGTGTAACTGACAATCCAAAGATGAATAATCAACTCACAGGAAACAGTCAATAAACACAAAGAGATCAGGGAGCTCAACAAAAATTAAATGCAGATGATGTAAACTGTACCTATCCAACCCTCCCCACTGTGCATTCTTTTTATATGCACATAAACTTATTTCAAAATGTAACACCTCACCAGGTGTGGGGCACACGCTGCTAACTTCAGTACTCAGGAGGCCGGGCAGGAGGGTCACTGTGAGTTCAAGGACAGCCTGGTCTACACGTGAGTTCATGTTCAGCCTGAACTACATAAAGAGACCGTGTCTCAACCAAAAAAAGAGATAAAACAATACAAACACCTAGCTGGGTATAGTGTATTGCTCTGCAGTACTGTGATGGCAGATCAGACAGGAAGATTCCAAGTAAGACCCACCTGGACTACCACAGCAAGCTCAAGGTTGATCTGAAGAACACAGTGAGACCGTCTCACGTAAACACAAAAGACAGCAAAAACCCTCACCTTACACAGAGAATAGGTGAGGAAAGGAAAACCAGGAGAACACGTTGGTGGCAAATTAAAGTGCATAAAACACAGAGCCCAGCGTTGGAGTCTGACCGAGCACTGACAGCCGAGGCTTTGCTGGAAGTCTGTATCACAGCCAAGACCGAGAGAGGGCTCCGATACCACTCACCAGAGATCGTTAAGTACATTATGAGATAAACACCAGCCACCGGTAAGGAGGAGGAGGCAGGTGATCTGACAGGAAATGGACGGAGACAAAGGTCCACTCAAGTATGGATGGAACGCCCCCACGGGTGTAGTTTTTCAGGGTATGTATGTCACCTTCAAGTGACAGCATACCGGTACCCACTTTTTATCTGTAACTGCGTTCCTGGAAAGGTTAACAGCTCTAAACTACAGAGAAAAACTAAGTGCGTCCTGTAACTTTTATTTTGCACCTTCCTTTCTTTGAGACAGGGTTTTACTATGCAGAACAGGGCGCCCTTCAAGTCCCTTTGTTGCCTAGGCTGGCCTCGGCCTCAAGGCAGTTTTCCTGTCTTAGCCTCCCAAGCACAGGACTGACAGGCCTCCTTTTTAAAACAAATGGGTCAAGGAGAAGCATTTAGATTACAGACCTTTTTTGCCCTGTTTCAAAGACTTTTACTATGGTTCTGAGGGGGGGAAACATCTTTGAAATGTGTAAAAATATATTCAATATGGAGAATGTCAAAGGAGAGAGAGGATTCTGCAGTCACAAATACCCAGGGAGGTTAAAGGGGTTTGTTCCTGCAAAGTCTTATTTCAGCTCCTGGTGTGGCTGTCATCCACACCGTGAGACAGCTCAAAAGGCAACAGCATCAGGAGACACAGCCAGGAGGACAGGACACACCGGAAACACACAGCCACAGCAACTCAGAGAGAAGGCTAAGCTGACCAGCTCAGTGTGGCCCCACTCCGAAATACATGCATTTTAGAAATTATTACCCACATTTAAAATCTGACAGCATATCCTTAAATGTCATTTCTCTGAGTGGAATTATCTGCTCTTCATCTTGTACAAGTAATGTAGAACTCTGAACAGAATTTTGGAGCAAGTGGTACCTGTAAATCCCGTACTACTGAGCTACATTCCTAGTCCTCTGAAAGAGGAAAGAACATTTTACACTCAGGAAAAATGATACAAAATCCAACATAAAATGGTGGAGCATTTCAAAGGCGAAGCTAAATTGGGCAAGGTGGTGGCCACCTGTAATCCCAGCATTCAGGAGGCTAAAGCATGAAATCACCACCATATCGAGGCCAGGCTTTGCTAGTTACTAAATTCAAGGCCAGTTATGTAGCAAGACCCCCATGTCTCAGAAAAACAAGAAAAGCAGCACTACAGCTGTGGTGGTACACACGTGTAATCCCAGCACTCAGGAAAGCTGAGGCAGGAGAATTCCAGTCTAGCCTGGGCTACTTAAAAGGGAAGAAGAGTACACCTGGGATGCAGTTGAAGGCCCTGGGTTCAATACCTAATACCACAAACGAAAAGGCAATCAGAATAACATCACCAGTGCTAAAGTTCAAAAGCATGATACATAAAACCTATGATTCATACTAAGGCCTGGAAATTCTGCCCCCTGGGGATGCCTGAGACAGTCTGGCGGCTTGAGGAGGGAGCAGTGCTGGGACAGAGTCCTGCTTCTTAACACTCAGCTGCACCCCTGACCATTGTGCTTTCCCTTCTCTGTCACACCTGCACGTGATGGGGACTGCTGCTGGCATTCGAGGGGTGAGGCCAGAGCTTGTGCTAACCCTCCCATAGCACACAGGCAGCCCTACAAAGAGAATTCCCCAGCCTAAATGTCAGCCACGCCAGGGCTGAAAAACACCGCATTAAATCACACCAGGCATTTGCAAAAGTAGAAAGACATTTGGAAATGTTCGTTTCAATTACACTTTGAAGCAGATGCCATTCCTTTTATAAAGCCATAAATTTTGCCCAAAGGAAGAACTAATTGCCTTTGAAGTTGCAAATAATTTAAGTGGATTTTACACTGTGATGTACAATTCACGAGTGTGGGCTAAAACAAATTTTTTCTCTGCATTTACAAAAAGTCCTACTAGCCTGTGCTAGGTTCTACTCTGACTGCGAAAAAGGAGCCTTGAAATTAAATTGTAAAGCACTGGCCTGGGCTACACACACCAGCATGCGGGGCGGGGGTTAATGATTCATACAAAATTTCCTTAACTTAAAAAACTTCAGTAACACCCCATATGTTCAAAGGGCCACAGCTTGCACAACCTGCTGGAATCCTGCACACACAACCCACAGACCACAGCGTCAACAGACAGGCTCAGATGGCTAAGCAGCGTTGGCAGAAATAAGATTTTTAAGGGTTACTTGCTAATACCAACACCTGTACTCCCAGATGCTGGGGAGGCTGAGGCAGGAAGATCACAGGAGTTCAACACTAGGACCCCCAATAGCCAAAAAAAAAAAAGAAAGAAAGAAAGAGAAAAAGAAAACAAAGAAACAAGAAAAGAGAGAAAACTACACAGTCTAAACCAGACATGATAAACTCATGATCCCTAAACTAAGCAGTACACAGATGTATCTGATACAGGACAGAAATTTTTTAAAAATTTGTCAATATATAAAAGGTAGTCTACTATTTTAAAATATATTTGAGGCCTGGGATTTAGCTCAGCAGCATAAGCGCTTGCCTGGCAAGTGTGAGGTCATCAGTTCGATTCCCAGTACCAAAAAAATAAAAATTATGAGACAACACTGACATCATACTACTTAGGACCCATTAGTATGTTAGCAGCTCTTTTGTAATGAAATACAAAGGAGCGGCACTGCTAGGGGGCGTCACCTATCAGCCGCATAAGCACCGTCTGGGGAAGTGTTCCACACACGTGTGCATGCGGCACACGCACTGAATAAATCACACAGAGGAACGAGCCTGCGCCCCCCACTCCGGGCCCAACACGCCCACCTCGCGCGCAAGGCAGCTTCCACCTTAACACCACCACGTGGCCACTACGCCCTCTTGCGCGCGGCTGCTGGCCATCACGCTGGGGTGCGCTTCCTTTCCCACGCGCTTGGTCCAAACTCAATCAGCAGTCTGTTTCTTTTCCTATCTTTAATAAACTTTGCTACTGTGAAATATATGTATACGCGCACGCAGCGCAGCATCTGTGAAGGGAGGTGGGATTGTTAGCAATTTTAATTCTCTATTTTTTTTTTTCGTTTCGGTATCAGAGATCGAACTCATGACCGCACACTTGCAAGGAAGGCGCTTATGCCGCTGAGCTAAATCCCCAGCCCCTTGATTCTCTACTTTATAAAAGCATCTATTTCCCATTTAAAGGTATGCGTGGAAATGCCCTCCCTTCGTCCCCAACTCACGCTCCACAGGGGCGCTACGAGGCCGAGGACCATGAGCCAGAAGGGGGACAGGAGCTGGGGCGCAGGCTGCCGCCCCTGACACACACTCGTGCCTGACATCAGATCCGGAAGGCGAACCCTCCGGCAGCCACGCGGCTACACAAAGGGAAACGGTAAGTCAGCGCAATGGGAACCGCTCAGCCCATCAGGACAGCCGGAAGCCGGGACGGCACCAGCAAAAGGCTTCCGGGTCCGCGAAGCTTCCCTGAAGTCCACATGGGTACTAAGCCTGGCAGACACAGGCTCTGAGGACCTCAGCTCCCCAAGAAGAGGAAGGTTTCTCAATGCTCACGCGAGTTTTACAGGGTCACATTTCAATCTGTAGTTTCCTGCAGCTGGTTACAGAATTTTCAGCACTGGGAACTACTTTCTACCCTATGATATTTCAGTTTTACATAATTTTGGATAAGCCACCACTTTGTCTCATTGGTAGCGTTCTTGAAGGTGGCAGGGTTTTATAGAATCCCCGTCTCCCACTGATTGCTATTCTCACTCCTAACAGCAGGGGGCAGTGGGGGGCAATGGAAAGAAAGCAGCCCTGGACTCCGGGGTCTGGGAGTGCAGGTCCAGGGCCTCCCTCATGCTGCACAGGGTCTCAGCCAGCCTCTGCAACACGGGGACCCTGAGAGTCTCCTAACTCTTGTGGTCTATAGCAGTGGTTGGCAAACTTCCTCCCTGAGCCAAGTCTGGCATGCCACCTGTTCCAGCCTGGCCTGCAGGACAATATTTGAGGGGCTGACAAGGAGAAAGGAATCAAAGAATGAATTCCTAAAACACAGAATTCAAATTTCAGCACCACCAAAGTCTGACAGAACTCAGCCATATACTGTCGGTGGCTACAATGACCTACAAGACTCTATTTACTGTTTGCCTCTTAAAGAAAGGGGATAATTTTTTACAATTAGAATGATTCTGACCAGCCAGGCTTCCTGGTACACTAAGCGGTGCATACCTGTAAGCCCAGCACTTGGGAGGCTGAGGCAGGAGCCTTGCTGTGAGGGAGAGGCCAGCCCTGAGTTACACAGTAAATTTAAGTTGAACTACACAGCCAGACTTGGACTGGGGGAGGGTGGAGGAGGCATTCCTTCATGCAGGGTAAGGGAAAGGAACCTTGAGAGGCTTTCCAACATGAACTTGGCCAGAAGTCTACAGCTAGTGGTCCAACCCATAGATGTGCTTATTCAACCTAAAACATTTGGATCTGAGATTTGGTAATTAAAAGATTTTTTTAATTAGAGATTTTAAGCAAAAATCCAGACCTCCCAGCCAGGTGTGACAGCAGATGCCAGCAAACCCAGCATGCTGGGTGGTTGTTGACAGAAGAATCTCAAATTCAAGAACAGCCTGGACAACTTAGCGACACCCTGTCTCAAAAATCAAACAATGTCAGGGATGTAGCTCAGTGACAAATCCTAGATTCAATACCCAGCACCTCCACCCAAAAGTAAAGGTAAGCTCCCGGGCTGCCCCTGCTCTGGAAGAACGTTAAGATCCCAAGCCCGTGTGGCATCCACATTCGCACACAGCAGCCCTGGCCCCCAGCTCCACATTCTATGCTGAGAGCCGCAAGGGTCGCAGCCCCTGATCATTCTGTATGCACAGGCTTCTCGGTGATGGGTTTCTCAGCGGCACCAAGAGCAAACTAAAGACCACATTTCAAGAAAAAGAGAGCAGAACTATTATTTTTCAGAGATATTTAACATGTGGCCAAATCCTGTTCAGGTAGAAAGAACTGTGTTTCAGTCACCAGTACTTTTATCAACGTCACTGGAAACATTTCTCTGACCCACAGGGGGTCATGTTTCTCCAAACGAGGAACCATGGGAGACACAGCCCAGAAGCCAACGTTTTTGCAGCACTGGTTTCTGTATTTCAGGCATCGTGCTTAGGCTCTTGTGCACACACTCATGTTAGTCTTACAAGGACCTGCGAAGTAGGCTTTAGGATTATCATACTACAAGGGAGAAACCTAGGCACAAAGACATCAGGTGCCCAGGACAAGGCCACATTGCTAGTGAGTAGTGGAACTTGACACCAGCATCCGTGTCCTCATGACTCGACCAGAGCCTGTCTCTAAAGTGCAAAGCAACACTGACAAGGTGACCTTGAAAGAGTGACCTCCAGTACCAGCAAGCCTTCTCTAACACTGCAGTTTAATGTGAATATATGGAGGAATTCTTTCCTTGGTACTGGGAATCAAATGCAGGACCTTGTTCTTCCCAAGCAGGCACTGTGCCACTGGGCTGTACCCCCAACCTGCGAAATTCCTGGGGTTTTTTTTGTTTTGTTTTTTTGGTACCAGGACCAAGCTTACAATTTCATACTTGCCAGGCAGGCACTTAGGCCACTGAGCTAAATCCCCAGGCCAAAGTCTTATTTAAAATAAAATTCGCTCTGGCACAGACCCTCAGCTTTCCTTTGCAGTCTCCTGATTCGGACTACCACATTCCACACCCTACTCTGTGGGCAGCCTTCAAATAAAGACAATTTTGAGGGTTTTGGGAAGATGGCAGAGTAGTGAACACTAGAAAAAGCCTTTCCTGGACTTAGTGTCCAGACACTGGAATATAGCAACGTGAGGAGGAGGAGGAGGAGGAGGAGAAGGAGGAGGAGGAGGAGGAGGGAAAGAGCAAGGGTCTGCAGGGAGAACTGAAGCCTGCAGGACAGTGAAGAGACCTCACGGGAGGAGGCGGCTTTCCCCTGAGCCCCAGCTCACCGCATGGGAAGGGCGCCCAGAGCCTGCAGACCCACAGTTAGTACCGGTGACCACAGAGACCTCCATGCAGAAGCACACCAGTGGCATGGGACAGTACACACGGGACTGAAGTGGCGGGGGAGTTACTGGAGTTCAGACATGGCCCAGGAGAAGGCTATTGGCCAGTAGCCATCTGGGAAAGGAGCCAAATGAGCTGGGGACCCAGAACAGCTGCAGGCTGGTGCTGGGGTCAGGGAAGCAGAGTTCAAGCTGGCAGGAGGCATGGGAGTACTGCAGGCTAACCTGGGGTCCGGCCTTTCAGCTGAAAACCAGTCTGAACTTCAGCAGAACCAAATGTGTGGGCTCACTGGGATTATCCTCTGCCGCACACACCACAGACCTACAGCTGGCTTGCTGGGATTAACTCTGTCTTCCAGTAACAGCACAGACTCGCCTTCAGGCAGACTTTTTTTTTGTACTAGGAATCACACTCAGGACCTTGGGCAGGTGCTTATGCCACTGAGCTAAATCCCTGGCTATTCTTGGTTTTGCAGGGGTTTTCTGATGGTTGTTTGCTTGTGGGGCATTTTTGTCTTGTTTTCTGGTGTTTAAAACAGGGGCTGGGGATTTAGCTCAGTGGCATCAGCACCTGTCTTATAAGCAGGCAGTCGTGAGTTCAATCCCCGGTACAGATAAAAATGAAAAAGAGAGGAAAAAAAAAAAACAGGGTCTAGCTATGCAGTTCAGCCTGGACTTGAACTCTGTGGAGCCCAGGCTGGCCTCTCTAACCATCCTCCTGCCTCCGTCTCCCAGAGTGCTGGGTTTAGAGGCGCCACCACACCAGTCTGTGTTTGTTGTTGTTTTCTTAGTGTGAACGTTGTTGCTAGTTTCATTGCTCTGTTCAGTTCTTGTTTTTATTTCTTCCTTCTCCTTCTCCCTGTCTTCACCAGTTTCCCAAAGCCTGGATAATATTCCTGTTTTCCAGCCTCTTCTAATCTGTATTTCTCTATTGTTTCTCCCAGCCCCTTTTAAATTTACACACCGGAGAGCACAATCACCATCCTGCGGGCACATTTACCATGCACCATTTTCTACTTTGTTTTAGATTTTGTTATATGACCACAATATTTCATACGGTTAAAGGTAGCAAAGTAATAGTCACCACAGTTTGTCCTCTTCTAGACTGTGCTCGATGCTACTGTTTCTGCTGACTGTACTACTCCGGCCAAGGTGACAAAGTTGTTCTGATCAGTTGTTCTTGCTCATATGCCAAGACTGAGACTGACTAAGGGTCATAAACAATACTATAGGTCAGTGTCGAAGAATCCAAGGCTGGCCAAATAAACAGCAACATCTGGCCCCCAATAAATTGAAGAGGCAGGATCTTGCAACAGGTTAATAACGAAAAGGCCAATTACAGACCAGACAGCTATGAGGGTGCACACCTGTAATCCCAGTACTTAGGAGGCTGAGGCAGAAACCATGAAGACAAATCCAACAGCTAGCTGCTAGACGATGCAAAGAATAATAACTCAAAAATTAGATCCTCCCCATTTAAAGACCCAATCCAAAAAAGGGTATCTTAAATGAATAGACACTTCTCGGAAGAAAAAGTAGAGATGGCAAAAAACACAAGAAAAAAATGTTCAACATCACTATTCATGCAGGAGATGCAAATTAACACATTGCAAAGATCCCATCTCACTCCATAAAGAATGGTTATTAGCAAGAAATCAACCAGTAATAAATGCTGGTGGGGCTGTGGGGAGAAAGGAACCCTCCTGGACTGTTGCAGAGTGTGGACTATTGCAACCACTGTGGAAATCAAAATCTAATGTGCACCATACCTCAGAGATGCATGCACACCCATGTTTACAGCGGCACAGTCTGGAAACAGCCCAAATGCCCATGAACCGAGGAACAGGTAAAGAAGATGTGGGGGCTTTTTAACAACAGAGTATGACTGCCATAAAGCAAGGTAGGCTTGAGACATCCCCAGCTAAATGGGGAAACCCTGAGACCACACTCTAAAGTGACATAAATCAGACACGCCTTTAAGTAGCACACTGTTTTTCTGGTGTGAGAAACCAAACATGTCAGTAAGGACCAAAATGTGTAAGAGATCCTGGGGAATGGGAAGAAAATATTCCAATGAGAAGGAGAACAAGGGAGGAGGAGGGGACAACAAAAGATGAGAAAAGAAGGAAAAAGTGGCAGCAAAGCTTTTGTAAATAAGGAGAAAGAGTTGGAGGGAGGGGAAGAAAATGGAGAAAAATAAGAATCAAGTTATATCATGTATAGGTACCAATTCCTTATAATGAGTGTGATCATTTTGTGTATCTAAACTATACCCATAAACTTAATCAAAAGAAAAATTAAATACTTAAAAGTTAACCTAAAAACCTCTGTGAAAACTATAGTACTCTAAAAAAGGAAATCAAAAAGGTCATCAGACAGTGGAAACTCTTGCACAGGCAGAACCAATACTGTCAAAATGGCCATGCTATCAAAACTGACATACAGATTTAAAGCCATCCCAATCAAAATACCAACAACACACAAAACCAGAAAAAGCTATCCTCAAATTTACAAGGAACCAGAAAAGACCCAAAACAGCAAAAGCAACTCTGGGCATGATACTACAACGAAAACAGAAACACAGGTCAACAGAACAAAATACAATATGCAAAAAAAAAAAACCCTGATCTTTGAAAAGGGGACCAGAAACACTATGGAAGAAAGAGAGCATCTTTAACAAATGGTGCTGGGAAAACTGGCTGCATGCACACAGGCTATTAAATCTAAATCTATGTATCACCAAGATAAAATCAAAATCAATAAAGATGTAAATATTAAAATGAAAACACAATGTGCTGGTGATTAAAACACGTCAAATTCTTAAAGACAAAGGAATAGGAAAACACTCTCCAAATAGAATCCCAACGGCACAAGAAATAGTGTTAAGAACTAACAAATGAGATTATCATCAGATTAAAAAGCTACTACACAGTAAAGGAAACAATCTACAAAATGAGAAAAAAATTTGCTAATTAATCCTCAGAGGACTAATGTCTAGAATATATGAACTACCAAAAAAAAAACAAAAAGACTCAAACAAAAAATGAACAAGCTAAAATGAACAGGTACTTCTCAGAAGAACAAATGGACAATGAAAAAATGTTCAAAATCTCTGGTCATCAGAGTAACACAAATTCAAACCACAATGGCATTTCATCTTCCCCAGAAAGATGGTTATCAAAAAATCAAATAACAACAAATGCTGGGGAGGATACAGGGATAAAGGAACCCTTCAACACTGTTGGAAATGTAAACTGGTACAACCACTACAGAAATCAACAGGGACATTCCTCAAAAAACTAAAACTAAAAAATTCCATTAAATCCAGGTATTCCCCTTCTAGGCAAGTTTGCTCCAAAATTAAACATAGTACATTACAGTAATACATGCCTATTTGTATTTATAGGAACATGACTCCCCTAACTAATCTTCGAAGTAACCTATGTATCAACCGACATATAACTAGATAAAGAAAATGTACTCAGACATGCTGGAATACTACCCTGTCACAAAGGATAAACTTGAGACATAGGAAGTGTTACACCTTGAGACCAGTTAAATGAAATATATCAGCACAAATGCTTAGATACAGCATAACTTCTTATATGAGAAACCTAAAGCATGGAAATTTTTTTAATGAAATAAAAATGACAAACAATAAAAAAAAACCAGAGTCAGATCTTTTGCAAATGCGAAGGGGCTGCAGAGAGGAAGCGGGGAGAAGGGAGAGGAAGGCAGAGAATAAAAGGAACTCAAGATACGTTAAACACACCGACTCCCAAAGATGAATGTAAACATTCGCTACTCCAAACACGCTCCTAACGGAAAAATTTTAAATCAAATCAATCAATAAATAAATGACAGAATACCTCCCAGGAAGCTTTTGGGAAGCTTTTCTTATTTTGAAGGAATACAGCTGCACTGACTAAAAATCCATTATAGGACCTTAAGCTGCTTCTCCAAACCAGAAGCCTTTGTTTAACTGCTGACGGGCCGGAGCAGCTGCACCTGGGGACCTGGGGGCGCACCTGGGGACCTGGGGACACACCTGGGGACCTGGGGGAGCACCTGGGGATGCACCTGGGAACCTGGGGACACGCAGGCTCTGCGCTGCCCCGCCCCCACCCCGTGCTCCGTGCACCGTGCCCTTCCCCCCACCACGTGCTCCAGGCAGCGTGCACTGTGCTCTTCCCCCACCTGTGCCCCCCCCCGCCCCCCTCGCCCCCCTCACCCCCCTCGCCCCCCTCACCCTGCCCCTGCCCCCACCGACCTGTGCTCTTCTCCAGGAAGTCCATGGACTCCTCGCTGGCGCTGAAGTGGCTGGACGTGGCTTTCTTGTCCGCGTCCTGCTCCACGTCGGAGCCCGTGTGCACCGAGGAGTTCGTGCTCATGGGCGAGCGCGGCATATCGGACAAGGAAATCCTGCGGCCCGTGCCGCCGCTCAACATGGGCTTGCTCATCAGGATCTTGGGGGACGCCGTCATGTCGAAGTTGAGCTTCACCTTGTCCTGCTTGTCGATCTTGGCGGTGCCGGCGCTGGGGTTGGAAGGGTCCAGCAGCATTTGGTACTGGCTGTTGGGCGTGTACGGTGTCCTGAACGGAGAGTAATTAAAAACCCCAAACTTCCGGCGGATGTTGTCCACGTAAACCTCCATCTCTTGCATGGCACTGTTGAAGATGCTTTTTGTCTTTTTCACAGAAAAGGGAATTTCTTTAGACATGAGGTAGCAATTATTGATTGGGACCCAGGCCCTAGAAGGGCAAAAGAGAAACAGGGTTCGAGTCCACTTTAGTCATCTTCAATGATTGTTATTTTTATTAATGGAAACCAAATTTTCCTAGTGTGCCTGCCAAGATTTTTATTTATCTTCTTTCTAAATAAAAAGTCTTGGTTTGGATGGTTAATTAATGATCCACTTAACAGACAAGTCCTGCCATAAAGACAAAACACGAAAAACAAAACCCAGCTAAGATGTAAAAGGCTTAGCATTTTAATCCTTTAAAAATCCACTAAATGCCCTTGAGTTTGCAGCTGGTAGAGAATAAGCCAGCCACTGAGTCCCTGGCTGCACCTCTAGAGAATTATTCCCCAGACCTCCATCAGCTGCACAGGACCCAGAAAGCTTCCTTTTTTCAGCCCAGTTCTAAAAGAGCAGGAAACTCTGGAAACCCACTTTCCCAGGAGGAGGTGCGTGTTTCTGAATGTGAGATAATCCACACAGAAAAACCACTACTACACAGCAGCCCTTTAGCCTCAGGGTGCACCTCCCACTTCCTGCTTCAAGCCAGTTCCATCTTCCTGCCCCGCAGCTCTCCAGGCTCTACAGACACACATTTAAGAATAGCAGCAGCACCGGTCACTGTTCCAGAACCAGTGGCCCTGTGACTAGAGGAGAGGCCACGGCAGAGCACACCACACCTGCCACTGCAGGTGGCAGCGGAGCAGGTGCAGACACCAGAACCCAACTTTGCCACCACTTCTGATTCCCCGGCCCCAACCTGTGGTTGGAAACTGCCATGGCAATAAGCTTTTCCAAAAGGGCCTTTGGAATTCCATGATCCACGAACGGAAGCCAGGCACAAAACCATGGGAAGTAATTTAGCCATCAGGGAAGTGAAGGAAGAGGCTTCCTGAGCTCAAAGACAAGACCCAACGCCCAGTCTGCCCTAGCTATGAAGAGAAGCAGGAAGAATGGGCTTATTGTACTTCATCCTTGTCCATGGCTGGCATCAAACTCCCTGCATTTTAAGAGAAAACAAAGGAGGTGCATCATGGGACAGACTGCCTGTGACCCTTGGTGATAACAGATGGTGACAAATTGAAACTGAATCCCCCTCCCCACAAAGGGGCTGCTCCTCTCAGTGTGCTGAACCCCCACCTTCCCATACATCCCAAAAGCTGCTTTTCCGCTGGAAGCTGCAGAAGCAGCAAACCATCTTGCAGACAAGACACTGTTCCGCGTAGGGACAGAGATCTATTCCGGGAGACAGGACGGACCCCAGGGCTGCCCCAGAGCCTACCTAGGTGTGGTCAACAGGAAACAGAAGGTGACTGCTATCTGCTGCGGGATAAAGGGGCCACCCAAAAGGGGCCAGGGCCAGTATCAGGCCCTGGGGCTTATCAGCCTGGAGCCAAGGCCTCGTGCTATTTCCCCAAACTTCTATCTGGCTGCAAGGCCTTTGCCGTTTTCCTGCAGTGACTCACATAACTTTCATGGGCCTTGTCAGGCAAGTGTCTCTCTCCTTAGACCAGGCCCAGGAAATAAAGGGAAGTTAGATTTGCTTTTCTGTGAAAAGCCCCTGGGAGGGACGTACCATGAGGAGCCCACGGCAGCCTGCGACAGAAGTCCAGTGCTATGGCCACCGCTCCCGGCTCTACCCAACCTGGCTACATCTGGGCTGAGTGACCTTGGGCAAGACATTAGCCTCTCTGGGTCTCAGTTTTCTTATCAGAAAAACAAACAAAAGCAGCATCTCCAAGAAAGCACTTCCAGCAGTACCTGGTACACAGAAGGCACTTTGTTACTGGCAGTCTAGTTATTTAAAAAGAAAAAAATTGTAAGCATTTAGTACTGAAAGTTCTTATTTTGTTGTTGTTTCTCTTTGGGGATGGGGGTAGAGAGGGTATCACTGTATTACCCAGCCTGGCCTTGAACCCCTCAGCTCCACCAATTCCTCCTACCTCACCTCCCAAGTGGCTCGGATGATAGGGGTGCCCCACCACATCCCGCTCAGCTAACGTAATTGTGCGTGCGCGTCTAAAAGGAAAAAAATCAGGGAAATACTTCTGAAGGGCACACAGCATGCTGTGACTCTCCAGAACACCCCAGATTTGTGCGAGAGCCTCCCTGGGCTCCCTCTAACACATATCAGCTTGACAATTAGCACGTGGATACCATGTGCGCTCACCCTGCAATCCTCACCTGGCTCGCCCGTCCATGACTAGGTTATATTTTGGTTCCACTACACCGAAGTGAGCTCCCTGAAGAAGGGACAGCATTGCCACAACCCCCGGCTGTCCACGCCTGGACGCTCCTGGCTTCTGCCACAGCAGGCTGCCCGCACACCCGCCCCACCAACTCCAATCCACACAGGGAGGCAGCAGGCTCCCCCAGAACAAGCGAGTCCTCTGTGAACCATTCCATTCCCTGCTGCTAGCAACAAGACATCTGGGCCCTGCAAAGCACTGACCCTGTACTATGAAATGTACTTCCAGTCTCCATCACTGGGATCCCCTGAACTCGAATGAGTTAATAGGGTGACATAGTCCTTAGGATAAAAGACAACCAGGCCACCAAGAGAGGTCAGGAAACTCACAAAGAGAAAAACCCAACTTTCAGGCCAACTCCCATCCAGAAGCAAGGACTAAGCAAGTTTCTTCAAAACGGCCTCCACACATGGGGGCAGCACAGCTCCCACAGCATCCTTCGTGCCACCTAAGCCCCCTTCAGTGGCTGTGTGGCAGGTGAGGATCGAGAGGTCTCAGCAGGCTGCTGAGAGCTGGGGGTACAGGATCAGCAACTGTGAGGACCTGAAGTATTTGGTGCACAGGGTAAACACTGCTTTGTCCCTAGCTGCCTACATCCCAATATACACACACACACACCTACACTGTACTACCTAGAGTAAGGAGCCTAAATCATCAAGACAGTTTACACCTTCGCTCTGATGAAGACCTGGAATGACCTATATAGCCTGGAGCCATTTGTCTTGCTCTTCAAAAACCAAATTCCTGCCCAGCCTGTGACCCCATCCTCCCGAGCCTCTCTCCTCTCTGGGTACAGCCCATACCGGGCACACGCAGCCCCTCACCACCAAGCCACAACTCTTGCTGATCCTTCCAAGCCAAATCATCATACCCAGCTCTCCATCAGCTCCTGATCTGGGACGGGAAGCCTGTTTGATGGCTTGGGTAGCACCCATCTCCCTTGCTAGGTAGGGTGCAGCCTCACCCAGGCAGGGCAGTCTCTCTGCAGCTCACGCACCATCCCTGCAAACAGCACGGAGCCAGAGCAGGCACTAAATGCAAACACTTCTTTGAAAGAAGGAATTAATGAATTTCAGAGAGACTGCCAATAAGACCGGTTAAAAACAAAGTGTGATTCTCCATCCAAACCCAGTACCAGCTCCACAAATTTCCATTTTGTCTGCTGACAGGGCACAGTTGGGATTTCTAGGAAGGAACCTGATTCCTTTGAAGTTCGTATTTTTCTTTGATCTGTAAGATTTCCAGCAAAATTTGACAGAGAAAGTGGCATTTCAGAAGCTAGTGTGTTATTTAAAATTATAAGCTATATTTGCTGTTTACTCTGTGGGGGCATATAATTTTTATCCTGTGTGTTTAAGTAGTCTCCCCTATGTACTCAGACGCTTTCCTAAACGGCCTGGGGGGGCTTTGTAAGTCTTTGCCCATTTAATCAAAATATAACATGCTAGGAGAGAACTGAGATATTAACCGCCGCTCATCTCTGAGTACCTGTTGTTCTCGAGCGCACAGGGGCTCTGCTCTAAAGGGAACTGCTATTAGCTAGAATAATTCACTTCACCGTGTAGGGAAGGAAAGGGGAGAGCAGGAAGGCAGGCAGGGAGTGCTCGCACCTGTCAAAGCAGCATCCCCTTATAATTTCCCATTTTAGCTACAGAGAAAAGGGAACAGGAGGGAACTATTCAGCATAATGATAAGAGATTCATTTACTGGCAATCTGGGAAAATACTTCTGATCCCTGAAAGCATTACTTTGAAAAGCAATTTGCAAGGTGGCTTAATTTACTCTAGAAAATAAATAAAGAATAGCAGCACTTGAAATAGACATGGAACTCATTCCAAAGCTAGTTTCATCAACAAAACCACCGAGGCAAGAATATTTTCTAAAATACCTGGAAAAAACTGATGCCCACACAGTATCAGGCTTAATGTAGCACACACAAAAATATTTTTCAACTGCGAGACCAATGGGTGGAACCATGACAATAAAATAATAGCCATACCGGCTACCAACAAAAAAATTTGCTTTTTTAAAACAAAATGGATAATGACGACAGTAATAATAGCCATACCCTCCACCTCTTTTCCTATCCATTGACAGTAAAGGTTCAGTTGAAGCTACATGTTGAAAGCCTGTTTTGAACTCCCACCTGTCGTGTTGTCCAAAGAAACGGGCATCGACCTGCCCGTCTTTATCCCTCAGAGCTTTTGCAGGCCAGAACGGAAAGCCCTTCAGTTTTGCCCAGACCAAAGGATGTGGATTGCTCTAGAAGAAAAAAAAATCCAGGGTTTGTATATATTTGGCAGCGAGATACACATGAAAGCTCATTATGTGAGGACAGTGCAGATCAGCAGAAATCACACAGGACACAAGCGGAAAGTTTAAAGCAGGGCCTGTCTATGTGAAATTACCTAGAAGCTACGTGGCCACGATACCTGGCCAAAGGTGGGAAGGGACTTAAAAAGAGGCACAGGCCAAAAGAGGAAGTTTGAATCCCGGCTCTGCTGTCACTTGGGTAGCAGAGGGCCAGAGAATTCTTTTATTCAGGGTCTTCCCTGTCTGACTAAATGTGCACCAGGGCCAGTGTCTGAAGGACAGCAGTAACCACCTTTATTCTGTAGGGGGCTCTGCAGAGCCTTGGCCATTCAGGTATTTATCTCCTAAGGCAAATAGACTCCAGGTATGTTCAGATTATTTACCTGCCCGGTCTTGCTCTCTCTGGCCCTCCCTCTGGCCCCTCCCTCTCTCCCACACACACTCCAGGCCACCCCACAATGCACTCTTCTCTAGAAAACACCTGGCTGCATGAGGGAGACGCTGGGTTTCATCCCAGTACTGCACAGCAGAACACAACACATCCATAGCCTGTGCTGGGTCTGTCTGAAGAGGTCTGGAAATACTTTCCTGGGTGTACCTCCGAGTCCTTCTTGGAGGTGGGGTGGCGTGTAGGTTGTAGAAAATCACTGGTTTCCTGTCAGTTCTGTATTTCTAACCTGTTGTGTGTGTTGTGTTCTGCTGTGGCACTAACTTTGCATGAGCAAAGCCCTGGGTTTGATCCCCAGCAGTGCCAAAAAAAAAAATACCTAAGGGGCCCCAAACAGTCTACAAATGGCATGCTCATTCACTGTTCACATCCTCCACGGAAGTGCTGGTCACATCCCACATCTCTGGTAACCTTCCTTCAACTCTACATTTTGCAGTTTGTTGAAAATGACTAACCCAAGAACTAGGTAGGGTGCTAGGCTGCCACCAGAGCATTTATCTTATTCACTAGATTTTCACTCTACAATAATTTTATCAACAAAAATTATTATTTTAAAACATCAACCAAAGTTTTGTCTCCTAAGCCCTTGGAGAAGGCTGACTGGGGGAGCCAACAAAGGCATGCAGAGTTCAAAAAATGAAACAAGGAAAGTACATGAAACTTACACAAGGCTCACAAAACCAGTTATCTCGTTTTTGGCAAGCAGCTAGGTAACATTCTGGACATACTTCGATTTCATTCATCTGTAAAGCAAAAATACGTTAGGATGTGTCATCATGCCAAGGGCCTGACATCTAACAGCCTCTCAAAAATGGCTGATCCTGTAAGTGTTGTGCTTTTATGTGTAGATTTGATTTTCTTTTCCTTTTTTTTAGCCAGACAGAGCCTCGCTATGTTGCCTAGAACTTCTGGGCTCAAGCAGACCTTGCCTGGGGTCCCAGGTACCCTAAGTGATGGTTCCCAGTTCTCCCAGCCTCCATTCTGGCTCCGCTGTGGTGCACCGCCCACCAAGCAGCCAGAGCCACTTCCTACACACAGAAGTCCGGGCTTGTCTTGCCCCTGTGACTTCCCATCGCACCCCCAGTTCTGTGTACCCGGGACAGGTGATCTCCCCCCCCCGAACTGAGAACCCTTGGCAGTGTCTGGAGACATTTTTGATTGTTAAAACTCGAGGGGGCGGGGCAGCTTTGATCTGTAGGTCAGCCCTTCCAACAAAGAATTTTGTAGCTCCAAAAGTCAGAATTGTAATGTTGTGAAACTAACAAAATCTAAACCCATGGGCCTCTTCAAGGTCATGTGCAGTCCAGGCTCAGCCCTGGAATCTGAGATCACCTCTGACTGCTCTAGACAGTCTGGCCTCCTCCCTGCCAGGCGGTCCACCCCCCACCCCGTGCCACACCCCATCTCTATGCCTGTCTAGTCACAACTAATACCAAATTGCCCTACTGTACTTCCATTAAGGACAAGAGGAAAATTCAACAGTTTTTTTTATTGTCCTTCCCCTCTTAAGACAGTACATTCTGCAAGACAACATCATGACTTTGAGCTAGCCACCAAGAAGCTCTTTGATCTGCATGCAGACTCCACAATCTACTTAGCAAAATAACTTCAGGAAAAGCTACTTATTTCTCCCAGGCCTCCACTTCACACTGGTGTAACAGGGATGAGAGCAGCACCTACCCCCACGGGGTTATAAAATCTAAATGAGATAAACGACACCGCCATCATTATCAGATATAGCGTGCTTTGTAACGTACAGGTTCAAAGGGTACTGATTCATTTATTCCTCATAAGCCCGGATAAGAAAAGACATGTCACGCCCATTTTATCGAAGGAGACAAGGAGGTCCCAAGATGTCAGTGTAGTCTCCTCAAGGGTTACAGTGGCAAAATCAGAGGGGTTAGATTCGAAACCATGCAGCTGGACTCCAAAGCCCATAAGCTTTCCCCTGGCAGTTAGCTACTATTATCTCCCCATCATTAGCAGACTTTTTGAAAGAAAGAAAGAAAGAAAGAAAGAAAGAAAGAAAGAAAGAAAGAAAGCATTCATGAAGGAATGCATTTCCTCCTCCTAGTCCTGCCTCTGGACTAATTAATTCAAAAGTACCACACATGAAAAAAAATAGCCCATCAACACAGTTAACAGAGAAATGCAAATTTCTAAATATCATATGGGAGACAGAATAGATGTACAAATGTTTTTAAAATTAGAACACTCCTATGATGAATGTGATCCTTATGTGTACCTAAAATGCACTAATAAAATTTTTTTAAAAAACATAAAAACTAAAAGTAAGTAAATACAGAAAAAATTAGAATACACAATGTTAGAAAGGGTATCAGAAGAACTATCAGGGTGCTGTACACATTGCTATGGCTTTTCTGGAAAGCAATCAGACATATCCACCTAAAACTTCTGCAGTGTTTAGGGCCACATCTGGTCCCTGTAATTCTAAAACCTAAGCAAATCATCACACTCATCTTCATCTTATTTAAAGTGGTGGCAAAACTAGGTACTATTAGCTAAAGGACAAATGAATCATTAAAAAAATGTTCATAAGCTGCATGTGGGAATACTGCATAGCCATGAAAACTTTAGTGCTTCCTGTGTGCTTCATTATCTAGTAAAACAAAAATATGCACATATACTACGTCCAGTGACAGCAGGCAGTTTTTCTGAGGAAAGAATAACGGCACAGAGACAGGTCCAAGACTGTTGCATCTCAGTTTTTATTCATACAGTGGGGATCCAGAACAGAAGACCTTTCTCCTACCTCATCCCACACCACCAGGACGTCACGGCTTGCAAGCCCAGCTTGTCCCTGAGTCCACTTGGTCAGAACCACAGGCATCTGCAAGAGGACGCTCTCCTCTCCTCTCCTCTCCAGGTCGCCTGGGCCACCCTCTGGGAAATACCTGAAACCTTTCCCCCAAGGTCCAACCCTAAACCTCCTCCACAAGAAAACAGAAAAAGCCTTGTCGCGACACCACAGATTATGGGGCCAAGGTCAGAAATGTGGAGCTCAATCCGGGCAAGCAAGACATTTCAGGAAGCCCAGTGCAGGGCTGTGATTCTGAGAGAAATCTAAAAAATGGTTTTGTCTGCCTCAGATCACTACTGGGATCGAAGGGGTTTTACAAAGCACCAGTGCCCCCTCAATGTGACTTCTACTTTTTCAAAGATAGGAAGTGCTATCTGTTCCTCAACAAATTCCAAAAACAACAGTCACCCACTAGGTGATATTCCAAATGAAACAGCCCCCCAACACAGCACTCTGGATGCAGCCACCACGGGATGGCAGGAAACATACCTCATGTTCACAGATTTTGATGACTACTTTCGCTATTTGTGTCAATTTGTGATTTCCTAAGGGAATAAGAAAAAAGGATTAATTTTAATAGAGATTTCCTACACCCCAGGTTATCGGGGCCTGACCTAGATCCCCGATCTTCCAAATGAGTGTATGGTAGAGGTTAAATAAAAAGAGACAAACTGTATGCATTTTAGGGCTCCAGGAGGGTCAAAACCCTTTAGTTGAGCTCGAAACTCAGGAGGGCTATGACAAAGCATTCTCTGGATTAACCCACTTTTATTAGTACTAAGAAAAAGACGGAGAAACTGAGGAAAGCACAGGATATGAGCAGGACCTGGGGTGGGGGTCACTTCAAAGCAGTAGGTTAAGGCTGTTTAGGACCATCTTATCTCCAAGATAACATTTATGGTGGGATTGGGCTGCAGGAGTGAAGTTCCTGCAGCAGCAGTCTCTATTTACTTAATTAATGTTGGAGCCAAGTGTCCTCAGCTGTGGCCTTATCTTGCCCTTTGAGGTATCTCTGGCCTCACAGGCCACTACAGGCCTCAGCCAGGCCCAGTGATTCATAGAGGTTCACTTACTATGAGTCAGCTCCCCTCGCCAGGCAAGGGGCCGAGGCCTAGGACAGACTCACAGATAAACACAGAAAGCCAATTAGTAGAATTTAAATCCTGCTCAGAGCTGCTGGGTGGTGCTCCCCAACACCACCCCAAGGCTGTACTCCACATGCATTCCCCCAGGATTCAGTTTTTAAAAGCTAAAATCCTGAGGTTTCTGGCTAGTTGTACTGCCTCAAATTACTGACTCTGCCCATCAAATCAACTCATCTTGAAAGCCTCGCTGTTCTCTCTAAATCTGAGTAATTGTCATAGGTTTCCCTATAGTTCATGGATTAACACTTGGGAAGTCGCTGGGGATTTAGCTCAGTGGCATAAGCGCCTGCCTTGCAAACAGGCAGTCATGAGTTCGATCCCTGGTACCGATAAAAAGCAAAAAGCAAAAAAAAAAAAAAAAAAAAAAAAACACTTGGGAAGTCCTTTGACCTTCTAAAGACTCACAAAAGGAGAAAACAGCTTTATTGCACTCATTAGCCCAGACTGAGACTCAAGAAGGGAATGTGGGTGGCCCTGTCTAGAACATTCTGGCTGCACAGTGCTTCTTAGTATTAGAACTAAGTAAGAGTGTGCATGTTTAATTAATGAGTAAGCCCACGGAGAGCACTTAGCTAATGAGGTGAGCATCTGACCCAATTCTAAGGCCAGACCCTTCAACTTTGCACCACATCAAAGGAAAAGATGGTCACAAAGTCATCTTTTTGGACTGGCCTTGAAAACTCAAGATCTGTTCATTGTATAACCACCAAAGCAGTGGGGCTGCCAACAACAACCTCTCCACACCAACAGGACTTTCCTGTTCTCTATAATCCCTAGTTGACACCACCCGCCAGCGGCTGCCCAGATTTCTGCATGGCCACAAACAGACAGACAATACCAAGTGTTGACAAGGAGGTAGAGCAAACAGAACTCTCATAAGCCTTTAGTAGGACAGAAAATGATACATCTGTAGAAACAGCCTGGCATCATTTCTCACAAAGTTGTAAATAAACCTACTCAACTACTCAGCCCAATTCCTAGTATTTATCAAACAGAAATAAAAACAGACGTCCACACCAACTGTACAAGTGTTCACAGCAGCTTTATTCATCATAGTCTAAACGTGAAACACACTAAATATCTAGCAATATTAACAAGGTGTGCCAGGTGCGGTGGCACTCAGGAAGCAGAGTCAGGAAGATCACTGTGAGTCTGAGGCCAGCCAAGCCTATTTAGCCAGCCTGAACTATAGGGAAAGATCCTATCTCAAAAATCCAAACTAAAGGGGCCAAGGATTTAGCTCAGTGGCACAATGTCTGCCTAGCAAGCATGAGGTCCGGAGTTCAATCCTGCTATTCCCCACCACCACCAAAAAAAATTAACAAGATAACTGGACCAGCTCCAGGATGTTGACAAAATAAAAACCACTCAGCAGTAAAAAAGGAAGGAGCCAGTGACATACAGAACCACAGAGATGGATCCCAGAGATATTACTGAGTGATTTCAGCCAAATGAAACAAAGTATAATCTGTATGATGTATTTGGAAGAAGTCCTAGGATATCCAAAACTAATTCACAGTGACAGGGAACAAAATTGCAGTGGACCCGAGTTGACCAATAGGGAAAGGGGGAATGTAATATGCTTGATCTTATTTGGGCTTGTGGTTGCACATTTGTCACAGTCGCTAATGTACACATACAATAATCTGCATTTCATTGTATGTAATTATGTCCCCACTACCACGTGGACTTTGGAATGACAGTAAGAGACAGCCGCTCCACGCGGCAGGCAGACACTTGAGATGTGAACCCCTGCCTTGAAACGCACATCATTACCAGGGTTCACCCGTTACAGCGATCTGCACTTGCCCTGATACATGACTTGGAAGCCTTATTTTTAATAAAGGACAGGAGAAGGCAGCACGCACAGCATTCTCTCTTCGGTGGAAACTGTCAGAGCCACTCACCCCCATTATAAATGATGCAGTTGTGCAAAATCCACTTTGCATCAGCCAGGAAGGCTTCAGTGCAGCCATACATTTTCTTTTTAGCATTCTGGGAAGAGAAAAATTGGCGCATAATCACCAGTGAGTCTGTGCAATCCACAGTCAGTAACACCTGCGTCCTCACATAATTTCTTAGCAATCATTTCCCAAATTAATTAATGCTCTTTTACTCATTTCCCAAGGTGCTATTATTTTTAAGATCTATAACCCTATAAAAAGTTACCGGTTGAATTCATCACGGTAACTTGGATTTTCTCATCTCAAAGCTGATGTCATTTATCAAGCAGGGCCTTCTGATGAAGAGGACACTTTATACACTTGTGTATTATTTATTTTTAAGTCATAAGTGACTGGAGGATTAAAACTGATCAAGAGTCCACGTACTCGTATCGAACCCCCAAGCTGAAAGTATGTAATTACTATGTATTGTGAATAGGTACTAAAAATAAAATTGTTTAAAAAATTAGCTAAAAAAAGGAAAAAGAATACAGGACACACCGAAGGGGAAAAGTGAGTCAAATGGTCTCATGAAAACTCAGCGAAGTAGCGATTATTTTATGAGGATGAAACTGAAATACGGTAATGCTAAGAAATTTATTCCAAGGGCAGGGGGTGTGGCTCGGCAGTGGAGAACTTGCCCAGCATACATGAGGTCCTCAGATTCATCCCCAGCACCACTAAGAAGAAAAAGAAATTTACCCCAACCCCAAAGTTAGGATTAACTGTCTTTCTTGAATGTCCTCCCTCCACACATATGCACTATAGAGTGTCCACAAGAGTGGACTTATGGGCCGGGGATTTAGCTCAGCAGCTCAAGCATTTGCCTACTAAGCACAAGATCGTGAGTTCCATTCCCAGAACTGAAAAAAACAAAACAGAGTGGACTTGCTGTTTGGGGTTTTATCCATGCTTATAATATGAACTAATGTTTGTTTTGTTTTTTCACCAACAAAACAATCTGAAAATCAGCACCAGAATGATGTGTTACAAGTATCAAAAGTGTTACAGGTATAATTTTCACCAAGGAATTTTAGTGTGAAATTTTAAAAACAGCTACAGGCAATAAAGAAATAGCCTTATCAGTAGAGTAAGTCCAGTTTAAGAAGCTGTGTCCCTACTGCTAACAGCAAGGGCTCCCCCATACCTCATCTTCTCTTCACTCTTCCTGCTGCTCTGATTAGCACCTCCAAAAGACAGAAGAAGCCAGGCTCTAACCCGCCCGGTCTCTAACCCTTAGAAGGCCGGGACTCAGGCTGGGACGGAGTCCAGTGGCTGAGCACTTGCCTAGCATGTGTGTCACTCTGGGATCAACTCCTAGAAATGCACCCCCAAAAAGAAGCAATGGCCCCTTTTGGGTACAAAGCTCAAATCACCCCCAGATGTACCGTCAGTGGATCTGAACACTCCACCGCCATCCTAGGAAGAATGTTACAGAGCAAAGAAGTGAGGGCTCTTCCACACAAATAAAACCAGAGCAGGAAAAATGAGCAACCATCTAACACGAGAGATGGCACGGAGCCGGAAGCAGGGCCTGAGTCCTCACGACAACTGAGGGCTACAACAGAGGAGTGGGTTCACAGGGGCCAACCTTTTCCAATGTACAAAGATCCATGGGATGGAAAATATATTCGGCATAGTCAGGATGCTGTTCCAACGGAACCGGCTTCTGGAAGGCATCTGTCTGTAAAACAAAAGACACACGCAAGGGCACACACTCATCACTGTGTGGGAAGGCCAGGCACCCACACCACACACAGATTCTAAGAGACAAAGGGACCCTCTGCACAACTCCAGTCTGACGACATCCATAAAGGATGGGCTCGGGAAGCTCCAAAGGGGCCCACCTTCCTGGGCCCAGTTCTATTTGCTTTGGTTTTGTTATCTGTTCTGTTTTCAATATATAACCACACAGCAAGTTCTGTCCTCTTCCATGAAGGTTGACAGTGATAATCCACCACCTGTCACCTTAGGCCTGGACCCTAGAGATGGCTGAAGTACAGCCCTCTGCAACCAAAACTGACTGGAGAACGAACTCTGGCTACATCTAAAGATGGCACACCAGCGAAACCTCCCGAAATACCAGCAGGTATTTTGCCACGTGTGAGAAAAACCTTACAGTGAGATTTTGTTCCTCCTTCGAGCAGCCAAAATGCCTTCAATACAGGGACTCTATAACATCTTTCAATCTTGACCGATTTTTGGAAGCCCTATTTTAATCAGCTGAAGATATAAGGCCCAGTTTGTTGGTGAGTGGTATTTACTTATCAATTTTAAAAAATCTAAAATATTACATAAACCCTGTAATCCCAGCACTCTGGGAGGCTGAGGCAGGAAGATCTCAAATACAAGCCATGTGCACCTTGGTGACTCATCAAGACTTTGACTCGAAAAAAAAAAATGTCTGGGAATATAGTTCAGCATGAAGCCAAGCACCCTGGGTTCAACCCCCAGTGCTAAATAATTCAATACCAAAAATTCAATACCAAATTATGCTCAAGCAAAGCATCTAAAAAAATAGGTTACCATTTGTAGTTCAGAGCCCTCGTTCCTCAGAATGGACATTTGATCCCTGTGAGTTAAAAAGATGCTTCAGGGGGCTGGAGATTTAGCTCAGCGGCATAAGCGCCTGCCTTGCAAGTGTGCAGTCGTGAGTTCGATCCCTGGTACCAATAAAAAAAGAAAAAGACAAAAAAAAAAAAAAAAAAATCCAAAAAGATGCTTCAGGGCTAGGGTTCCCACGGCTGCCACCAATCCCCAAAATCAGCAACTTTCTTCCCTAAGCAACTTTACATTAAACAATACGTGGGAGAAACTAGTGTCTCCTTTGGTTCTTTATTTGGGTTTTTCAGTCTTTAGTAGACATAATTTAGCCTAAAAGAAGCCGAAGTGATTCCTTGTCACATTCAACATAAAAATCATTCCATTATCAAAAAAATTTAAAAATAATTTGTTTTTACTCCACTAAGATTACATTTTGCTTCCTTTCACTGATTGAGACTCTGGAAGACACAAATAAGTTCTCAACCTAAGTTGGTAAACTCTATAATTTTTTCAATCATAAAATCAAACCTCAGAATATAATCCCAAATCAAAAGCTTGGGTTTGCTTTTCTGTTTGTTTTGTTTTGTTTTGTTTTCTTGCAGTGCTGGAGATCAAATCCAGGGTGTGAGATACTTCACTGCAGCTTATTTATACCCTTTTCTTTTTTAGAAGAAATAAAACCACAGTGATCACTAAAGTACATACATACTCAAATTAAATGTGTATATATTCACACTTAGAAGACAAGCCCTCAAGAGTTTCTTAAAGGGTCACCCCTGGTCATAGGGTGCTTTGGTACAAACCAGAAAGGGAAACCTCACCCTTGACATTTTATATTCATTTATAGGCCAAATATCACAATCCTATTGTCATTTTCCTAGAAGCTATCATAACCGTACACGGCCGCTATGACCAGCCTGGGACACTCAGGCGGGACTCGGCTGGGCCACAGGCAGCGGGCCCCGTGCTCACAGATTCTTCCAGAAGGGATCTGTTGCAAGCAATCCTCTTTCAAAACTGAAGGAACTAACCAACTTCTCACCCTTTCTGTACATTTTATTCAAAATGGCTCACTACCCGACCACGGCTGTAAATAAACTGGGTGGCGCCCAGCTCTCCCGGACACACACATCACTAATGCACCCCACTCGTCCTCGGCCAGTGGGGGAGTATGAAGCTTCACCCCACAGCCGATGTGAATGTGAGGTGCACACCGACCGTCTGCCGTGCGTGATGTCCTAACTACACTTCCGTGGAACACAGGGTGCTCGCCTTACAGAACTGACTGAAGGCCATTTATGCTTCATGTTTAAATGATAGGTTTTTCTCTTTTAATTTGGACACAAGAAGCGAGTATGCACAGAGGCCTAAAGGGCAAAGCCTACGACGAATGTGTAGGCTGCTAACAGCGGAAAAACAGAAGCCGCTCTCCTCCTCATTCCCGCTTACACCGGCAGGAACCACGTCTTACCCCTGGCTGCTTCATCTTCTGAATGGCAAACTTGAGCAGGTAGGACAGTTGCTCAATGGTCAGCATGGTCATGGCTTTGCTCTGGGTCTCGATGCACTCTGCTACTGTAATCTTCTAAAAGTCAAAACCACACACACACACACACACACACACACACACACACAGACACACACACACACGTCCGGTTAGAGAACAGAGATTACAACTCAGTCTGTACTCTCCTCCTACTTTGGTTTCTCACACCTAAGAAAGTAATTCCCATCTCACTGGGAAAGAATACATTTGCTTGGCAAGGACTCCAGTCCCCTAGAACAAAGTGCACTGAGCTGCAGGTAAAGCTTACAGAGCACACCGATCCGTTTATTTCCGTATTCGGAAGTGTTGCTAACTCACGGAGAGGACATGCTCTGGGAAGGTGTGGGCAGACTGGGACCGGGAAGAGACTCGTAATGACAACCTTTTGTCTCAAGAGCGGGCCCTGACAGGAAAGGCCACTGCTGGTTTCAAGGTGATCTCTCCACAGGATGAACAGTCATCAACCACTTATTTGGATCCTTGGAAGGCTCTGAGCTGTGTTCAGGAGACGGGCGAGGCCATCTCCATGACATCGCTGGTGAAAAGGGACAGAGTTTCCATAGAAAGAATTCAGGGATGGGAGCGCGCTAATAATAAACGTGACTTCATGGTCCATCACTCTCCGTGGATGTGAACCCACTCAGGATATCCTGGCCAACTTCCGCAGGGGAACAGCCCGCCTGCCTATCTCTGTGGACAGTAAATGCCACTCTATAAGGGAAATCCCAACCCAAAGAGCAATGGCTGAAACCGGATTCTGCTATGTAGATCTGGAACTCTCTGTCTCGGGGATTTAGAAGATCTATGTAGTTGCAAAAACAAAAATAGCAAATCCTGCTGAGGTCAGGAAACATTCCAACCATCTGTGGAAGGAGAGCTCAGATGTTTTCTTCAATTAATTTGGATCTAATTTCCATTCTTCACATCTCTGGGGCCTCCAAAAGGAACTCTCAGATGTGTCTGGTCAGTTGTCGAGGAAAAGGGCCACGTATGAGTCATTCAGAAGCTGAAAACAGGGTCTGACGCATGTATCTAATTGCTTGGTGACGAAAGCCTGGAGCAGCTCGAGTTCCCAGCTGTCTGCCTTCCCAATTCTCCCCTGGAAGAAACTCGGGGCCCTAATCTTAAGTCACTTGCAGGTTTGCATTCCAATTTGGTCCCAGGTGCTATAGAGGAGGGCATCTGCTTCTCACATCTCAGAAAGAGCTGGGCCAAGCCTGGTCGAGCCTCCATTCTGCATGGGAACTGGCAATCCACGGCTGACCGATTGGCCTAAATAAATTAGCTGGAGCAATGAATGATGGGTAAAACTCAAAGCCTCCAGGCCAATCAGCTGAAGGATGATGGGTACGCTCCTGCTGGCTAAGAAGGGTGTTTCCCTGAGGGTACTTTTGGCCATCCACAGGACACCAGAAATGCCAGGGGCCATCTCTGGGCCACAGAATCACAGATCACCTCAAGAATGAGATGGAATGAGCCTGGCCCACAACTCCCTGCCTTGGGATTCCTCTTACACATGATGATGACAGTCCCCCATTGTTCAGCCATGTTTCAGCAGGGACCATCACTTCCTGGAAAGTATCTATCTGGCAATTTCATTAAACACGGGGGGAGCTCCTTAAGACAAAAGAAAATTGGCAAAAACTCCAGGTCCCACATTACACGGTGCAGAATGAGCTCAAGCTCCAAAGAGATAGACATGGCTGACCAAAGCTTAGGCCACACACATCTTCACAGCGTGTGAGCACCAGAGAACGAGCAGCCATCTTCTGCCTGTTAGAGGCAGAATCCTGTGACAATGTCATCATCACGCTGAGGTGATAGAATTTCTTTTCACACATTTCTTACTTTTTACCCTCGGTGCACACAAGTGGCATGTCAGGTAATACCTCACAAATTGGATTTGTTTTCAAGACATCTGAGTTATTTTTCTTTTTCACACAGAAAAACCTTCTTCATTTGAGATCAAAGACCAGTGTGCTCTGAAATCCAAAACGTATCCTCTGCAGTGGTTTGGTAGATGACTTCCTCATTTTCAGGATCCTGGTTGGGAGCTACCGGGGACCAGAAGCCACCTCAGAACAGTGGTGCCCGAATGACTGGCTGACTGAGGGGGGTCAGTGCTCTGTACAAACCAAGAGCCACCGCCATCCTGCACCTGAGACCCTGCACCGGGAAGGGCTCCCCAGGGGGCAATGGGGCTCACTCTGCAGGCCCCACTCATCGGTCAGTGCGGCTCCCCAGGCCTGGGCATTACAACAGGAACGGCCCTGCATCTTGGCTTCTACTGCTCACCTTCACTCCTTTCTCTAAAGCATCCCCGACCAACTTATTACATGTGCTTTTATTGTGACTTCTGCTTTTCTCTATGGAGAACGTGATCTGTGTCTGTCCCGGTGCTCTGCTGAATCCCAGCAGCTCACAGGCCCTTGTGAAGAGTCTGTGGCATGAAGGAAAGCGTCAGGAGCCCACAGCTGAAACCCGTCCTGCCGCTTGGCTGCTCCTGCTGCTCCTGCTGCGGCTGCTGCTGCTCCTGATGCAGAAGACACAACACCCAGGAAAGGGAGAAACAGCGCGACGTGCTTTCCACACCAGGTGAATTAAATGTAACGCGTGAGCTTTCCGGATATTTGCTGCAGAAGCAGAGACGGCTGCAGATCTCAAAGCCAGCCAGACGCACGAGGAACCAAAAGCAATACACACGGTTATCAGTGGTCTTCACAGAGCTGCAGGGCTTTGGCCAGCACCGACATTGGTCCAAAAAAGGGGTGGCCAGAATAGAGCAGGTGGAAGGCAAGCAATTCCTCTTTCCCCTCAATCTGGTTAGTTGAAAATTTAAAAGTAAAAGGAAGGAAGTGAAAAGAGAGGAAACGAAGCAGATTACGCATTCATTCATCAGGAACTAACCTCACATTCAGGACAAAACCAGTCCCCCTCTGGTTCCGATGTCAGTCTCAGACACTTAGCGTGATAAACCCGGGGACAGAGCTCACAGCAAAGGACTTGGCCTTCCCGGTGACAAACCCAGCAGTAGAAATCATTCCGTCCATCCTGCGGTACAACATCAACAGGGTCTGTGGTGAGTGGCTGCTTCATATAGTAAAACGGACCATGTCTTAGTTCTGACTGAAATGTAGGCAAGAAAGACAGGTTTGGTTTCAAAACAAATGTGCATTCTCAACAGGTATTTACAAGTACATCAATCACAACACGAGAAAACTACAGCATTTCACAAATCCACGAAAAAGCCAAGCTATCCTGGGTCACTCTACTAACTACAGCATCAGTACATCATTAAAGACTATGATTTTTTTTTTCTTCTATTTTAAAAGCCCATAGATAGAAAGCTAGGATCTGAGACTTACTAAGCAGCACAAGTATAACCCCCGGGTACAAATTTGAACTCTACCATTAATGAGCTGCAGGACTTTGGACATATCTCATCACCTTTCGGCCTCAATTTTCTCATCTGTGAAATGGAGATAATACCCAACTGCATGGTATTGCATAAAAATTAAATAGGATAATAACAATGTATGCATTTAATACAGTTGCCATTACTAACATTACCAGTACAGTTGTGAAGCCACAGGAAGTCAGTTTATAGTCACAAAGACAACAAAAGTATGGGAACGGGCCCCAGGAATTTTAAACAGTAGCCACTTGGAATAGAGAGCAACTGGATTTGATCATTCAAGTCAACACCCAAGGATACAACAACTTTTCAGGAGCCAATAAGAGGCTTCCTAAAGCCACGCCTCTCCAACATGCTAGGGGCCTGTGTTTGCTGGGGAAAGGACTTCTCTTCACTAGAACCAGTCAGTGCTGGCAGAGGGTGAGAGGGGTGGGTAATCACCAGCGCCACACCTCTTCCTGTCCCAAAACGTCAGGAGCAATCTTTCTCTAGATATTCTAGAACACAGCAAAGATGTGCTCCAACAAAGTCAATGGAAGAAACTTGTTAGGAAAATGTCCGTCAGACACCGACAGGAAACACAGCTGAGGAAGCATGAGAAAGTCCAATGGGCAAGTGGTCAGGACACTGTGGTCATCAGCTGCGTGACCTTCGCGACACTGTGCAAGCTACTTTCTCAGTTCCATGGCACTAACCCATGCACAGCAGCCCAGTCACACTGTCATGGGACTACTTCTCCGTCCTTTGTAACATTACGGTTTCAGCCCTCAACACCTCACTTCAGAATTAAATACTTAGTAATTTTGCTGATAATCGTACACGAGATCTTCTTTCATTTCCTTTTCTAAGTGGTTAACCTGAGGAGAAATACCATTGGACTTTTAATAATGCCGTCAGACACAGTCATTTGTGGACTGGGGAATTAACACTTCTAGGCAACGTCAGTCTTATCTGCTCATGTCTAGGTACTTGTCACTGTCCAGCTTGTTGGCTTTGTTGGTGTGCTGTTCCGCAGTGCTGGGGTTCCAGTTTTCCTGATTTGAATGGCTAGGTCTTCCAAGACGTTGAGAATCACAAATACCACATGCATCTCACATCCTGCTCTTGGCTTTTATGATCAGGTTTTAAATTAATGTCCTCAGAATGTCTGGAATTGCCACAGTTCTCCGGCCTCCCTGATGTGTATTTAGCACACCTTTGCAAACTGTCTGCTAAGCCTCCCGACTAAGCAGAAAGCTAAGTCCCCTTAAGTGACTGCTTACTTCTTTCACCTGGTGATTATTTCCCTGTTTCAGTTCAACTTTTCAGATCCAATCTATCTGGTTTCCAGGTAACAACTGCACTGCTATCATAGACTTTACATGGCACATTTTGCAACATATTGCTACACAAACCATCTTTGTTTTCTCCTGACAGCCACCCAGGAGGCCCACAGCATGGACACCACTAGCTCAAGCTGACAGATGGCAGGGGAATCAGTTAAAAAGACTGATCTGGGGGCTGGGGATTTAGCTCGGTGGCATAATCACCTGCCTTGGAAGAAGTCAGTCATGAGTTCGATCCCCCGTACCGATAGACAAAAAAAAAAAAAGATGATCTGAGCCCTGGCCTCCCAGTCGGCTCCATTCCCTAGTAGGAAAGCTACTAGAAACCTTCATGAGTGGCCATGATGGGCTGAGCCTCGGTGGGGAGCTTCCTCGGCCCTGCAGGATACGTGGGGCACCCTGCGGGCCAAACTGATCTGCCCAGGTCTGCTCTCTGCCTATGAAAATGTTTCCTACCGAGGGAAATAGGGAGGTTGAGAAGCCAGGTACTGTGGCGCATACCTATAGTCCCAGCAAGTGGAGGCTGAGGCAGGAGGATCCCAAGGTCAATGCATCAACTTAATGGACCTCTTATGTTTTTTGCCCCCTGTCTGAGGAGGAGGAAGGAAGGAAGGAAAGGAAGGGAAAACCCCTAAGTAGTCACATGTATAATACCAAACACTTACTCCCAATAAATTAACAATCAGAGTCAGGGTCAGGTATGGTGGCAGAAGTTTATCATCTCAGCACGTGGGAGGCTGAGGCAGAAGGATCCCCAAGAGTTCAAGGCCAGGCTGGGCTACAAAGTGCATTTAAGGCCAGCCTGAACTGGTTATCGAGGCCCTGTCCCAAAAAGACCAAAACTCAAAACAAAACATCAGAGTCAGTCATTAAGATCTAAACGAAACTGAAAATTCAAATAGTCAAAATTCAACATTCATTCCCTAACCTGCAACCCAAGACCACAATCTTGGGGTTTTTGGGTTTTGGTTTCCTTTTTATTTTTTTATTTTATTCAGTTTGGTGCTCGCAATTGAACAGAAGCGAGTTTAGTGATCAAAGAATTAAGTTTCGGTCGCAGGGCATTTCTCCCCCACCTCCCTGGCTGGGGCTGAGTGTCCTGGAGGACAGGGACACACAGGCCACTCCGCTCTGGAGCGGCAGCAGCAGCAGCAGTGCTGAGGACTCACACGGCCTGCTCCATCTCCTCGTCAATCACATGCTTCCCTTATCCGCTGCTTGTAAGTGTTTACAGCTCCATAAAAATAATCTGATAAGCAATATGGAACATTTTTAAAAGGAAAAGCGAATCATTTCAGGTAAAATAAGTTAGGATGATTTCTCTCCCCCACATGTATCTGGTACGTGCCTGGCCTGACGGAAAGGACAGGTTGCAACCTGTGTCACTCAGGGACAACTGCGGGTGAGGAGAGCAGATGTTCTTATTCCCCTGTTCCCGCCACACAGGCTGGGTTAAAGAAGTCCTGCTCATTTACTTCTAGAATATCTGAGTCAACAGCAGGCAAACTGCTTCTAGGAAGAGCTCTGTAAGAATAATAGGTGGGGGCTGGGGATTTAGCTCAGCGGCATAAGCGCCTGCCTTGCAAGCAGGCAGTCGTGAGTTCGATTCCCGGTACCGATAAAAAGGAAAAAGACAAAAAAAAAAAAAAAAAGGAAAAAAAAGAATAATAAGTGCCAGGCATGGTGTGGCACATTCTTGTAATCTCTGCCCTTGGAGGCTGAGGCAGGAGGATTTCAATGAGTTCAAAGCCAGCTTGGGCTACCTAGTGAGTTCAAGGGCAGCCTGAACACACAGTAAGACCCTGTTTCACAAACAAACAACAAAAAAAAAAAGATAAGAAAAATTAATAATAATTAAGAGAGGTTTGGCAGACCAAGCAGTCTCTACTAAGGCAAAATTGGAAACAATATAAAAATGAATATATGGAGATGCGTGCCAATAACATTTCATTTGTAACAGGCTCTTGTTGGGTAATCCCAGCACACCAGGAAGTTGAGGCAGGAGGATTACAAATTTGAGAGCAGCCTGGACAACATAGCAAAAATTCATCTCAAACAAAAACTAAGAAAAGGAAAGAAAGGAACAGAGGGGCGGGGGAGGGACTAGGGATGTAGCTTAGTGAGAAGGTCCTAGAGTCAATCCCTAGTACTTTAAGAAAGAAAAACAGAAAAAGGCTCTCGGACCACAGGCTACACAAAGTTCCGCAGAGGTGTCCAGCTGTGTGTGAGCACAGGGTCTACACACAGGGCCTGGAAAAACCAAACTCGATTCCTGCGGAGGCCACACAGGCACCACATCCGAGAAAACGTCAGCTCTCACCTTGTATCTGATAAACACACAGTACTACAAACCCTGGAGAAAGGGCAGCCTTCACCTGGAAAAGGGGTGGCACTCATGCCCGTCTCCAGGGGCTCTGCACACGGGCCTGACCGTGGTCCCCCGTGAGACACCGCACTTGGCACAGCTCTGGCTTGCCTGGCATTGCAAAGCCCTGGGTTTCATCCTCAGCACCGCCAGCAAGGCAAAAGGAGGAAGAAGGGGAGGAGGGGAGGGGAAGGAAGGGGGAGGCAGGAAAGGAAGAAAAGGAATTCAAAAATCCGCGTTTTGAAATCTCACAGCCCTCAAGTGTTGGTGACTAACAGAAATTACGTTAGCCGAACATGACGTCTGCAGGAAAGAGAAGCAACGGCAACAGCATAATTTTTTTTTTTTTTAGTATTTAAGTTCCCCTCGAGGAAAACAGTGCTGGAGGAATTGCCCTACTCTGCAAACAAGCCAGCAGGAATGAGGGGTCAAGGGCCAGGAATGTCACCCTCCTGGTTAAGGCTGTTCTGTGCCAACAGCTCTCCTGCCAGGTTGTTATGCCCGGGATCGGAGTGTGAGATCAGAGGGGCAAACCTAGCGTCAACCTCCTGGCCGAAACCCCTAGTTTTCCGACAGAACTGAAGCTCAAAAGAAAGGACCACGAGGTCACACAGTCTCCCAGATGCCCGACATAGTAGTCACGTGTGCGGGCAGAAAGCTGTCTCTCTTTTATGGGAATTCCGCAGCCAACTGGTCACCCAGGGACAGGCTCGGGCCTGTGCCCTCCCACCCGGCCCTGCTGTCTCTCACAGCCTGAATGCTCCTGAGCCCGCCCTGTGTGACACTGGAGGCGAGCCCTGGACAGTGGCCACTGATCGGAGGCTACGAGCCTTACCACTTTCCTGCGGCTTAAGTGTTACACAGCTGGTATTTACACACGGGACAGGGAAGCGGGGACACGATGGCCAGGTCTCTTGGCGACAGGAGCAGACTGGAGGGACCAGGTGGGGACTCACAGTATGCCTGCAGGAGTAGGGGGCTGAGAGATGGCTGTCTGGTGCTTATCTGCTTTGCCAGCCTCCTGCTAACTAGGAGAGTGTTGGCCCAGGAAGTGGAATTACTGGCTAAATTCTGAGGTTATCTGTGGCTGTCATAGTGCTTTCTTAGTCCCCAGTTCTGACCGCTACGAGAAGGCTTCTGGGTCGCAGAGGGCGGTTGTCACCAGATTCAAGCCAAACAGGCAGACATAACTCAAATGCAGCTTCTTACTTGCCTTGAGACCTTAAGGAAGAAACAACCTCTGTGAACCTCAGTGTTTCCATCAGCAAAATGGGGGTGATTGTAGCCCTTCTTTCCAGGATTCTCACAAACATGAAGATTAAGAGAAATATGTTTACAACAGTAGGCAACATGGCAAATCCTTTTGGGATGGGTTGTCTGAGTATTAGAAATTGAACCCTTCACACTGAACTACATCCCTAGTCTTTTTTCTTTGCTTAATTTTATTTTGAGACAGGCTCTCACTAAGTCCCTAATTTGCCCAGATTGGTCCTAAACTCAAGAGCCTCCTGCCTCAGCCTCCCACAGGGCTGGGATTATAATCTGTAGAAATGCACTACCAGGCCCAACTAACTTTTGGTATTATCATTATCAACACTATTACTTTTTTCTTTTTTTTCAAATTGCAGTGCCCCTCGAAATATCTGTAGGCTCCCCCAATTTCCTCCCCTCTAACGGTGACTCCTTACTGGCTTTAGATCTTAGCCATGCAACATGTCGGTATGAGCCTTGAGCGGTCACTTACCTTTACATTACATGAATTGAAAAACTGACTTTACTCACACTAGCCACTCCCAAGTACTCAAGAGCCCCTGTGGCTTATGGCTACCGTGCGGGACAGGATGGGTCCAGAACATTTTTACAGATGTTGCATGTTTCGTGTACAGATCATATGATTAATCTACTTAGTACAGAGCCTGGCTTAGTTCCTAACATTACTATTATTGCATGGGTCCTTTGGCTTCACTGGTCCTCACAAGCTTGCAGAACGAACAGCTTGCTCAGGATCCCCCCATTTCAGCTTCTAGATGCCAAGAGGTTAACTCGCCTGCAGCCACCAAGCAAAAGGCAGAGCTGGCACTCTGCTACGTAATTTGGAGAGTGAAAACTGGCTTGTCCTCAGAAACACACACACGTCTCGCAGTCACCTTACAGTTAACCACTGCTCGGTCTCTTCCTGTGAAAGCAGGAAGTCATCCTGCTTCACTCAAACGCCAAGCCCCAGGCTGCTGCAGTTTCTATGGTGCTCAGAATGGAAGGACTCTCTCCCAGGAATCCCTGCCCAGGGCCGGGGCCAGGGCTAGGGGAGCTGACCTCAGACCCACGGAGGGGCCAGACACATTCCACCAGGGAGTCCAGATTAATGCCTCGTGGAAGAATATCTAGTCTGCATCCATCTAGCTAACAGGTTCCTCCGACAAGACCCCAGACAGTGACAGATTCCTGCATGGAGTCGGCTGCTGGGCCAGGTGGGTTGTGTGCCCAGAAGAATAAAGACACGGTAACCCATGACCGGTGTCTGCCCCGGTGATGCCTCGCACCAGACCTAAGCCCTTCATTTTACAGATGAGAAAATGAGACCAGCAGGGTGCAGACCTCAGCCAAACACCCACCTCCAGACAAACAGGCCTAAAGCGGCCCAGGAGGGAAAAAGTCCTCGGGCTGCATGGAAAAGATTAATCTAAGGAAAAGCCCGCCTCCACCCCCCAAGAACAATACCCGCATCTCGTCTGGGTCACTGCTCTGTCCCCAACGAACAGCTCTCTAAACGTGCTGGAAAGGTTTTTACAAGGCCCCTGCTAACTGCCCTGTTCGTCCTACGCCAAGGCCAGGCAGTGCCAGGCAGCATGCCACGTCAATGCCAAGTCACCAGCCCTGGGACGCCGGGGAGCGGCCATGCTGCTCGCTGGCCTCTGTCCCGCTGGCTGCGGATGCCACTCCCGGTGGCTCCTTTACCTGCTCCTTAGTGTTACTGTTCAGTAAGCCGGGTTTCTTTTTCTTTTTAATGGGGCTCGTTGAGGAGTCTTGTGGCGAGTGGCCATTGGAAGAATGTGGAGGGCTGGGGAACTTTCTTTTCTGGGCCGTTCTCTCTGCAGAGCCAGGATCTGAAAGAGACGCACACGACCACACATTTTAAAACAGCCAGGGAGGCCCGGATCCCACAGAGAGGGGTGAGGGTGAGCCCCCCACTCCCACCCAGGGCCATTGCAGTGCTGCTCCTCCTCCCAGGATATTCCTGGCCTCCCTCCCTCTCTCTTGGCTGTCCCACAGGTCAGACAGTCTTTCTGCAACCTACATAACATGTTATTAAAACGTGGCAGGCTTCTTGTAGTAACCCAGACTTTTGGCTTCTCTTTAAAAAAAAAGAAAAAAGAAAAGTAACTAATCCAGGCACACAGGCCTCTCTGGCACCGGAAACAGGGATAACAGTCTCCCCCAGCAGATGGCATGTCCCTGTATTTTGCCACGATCCCCATCTTACTGCATTGCTGTTAATAAGGCCATGCATGACCAAGCCACCAATGTCACACAGGCACCTCTCACTCTCAGCCAATATTAAAAATCAAGAAACTGTGAGAGACGTTCATAGTTCTTTGTGGAAGGCAACAGTGTTTATTGAAGCTCCTTAGGCTAACAAAGTGTACCTGTGTAAAAGGAATAAACCCCACCCACGGGAACATCCCCGAGGCCCAGCATCAGTGGACACTGTGCTTAAGGGCGCCCTCCAAAGAGATCGGCATGAATAGCATTCTCCTCCACGCTCAGAAACACACCAACCCCACCCGCGTGTCCAGCCACCCTTGTTCATGTGCTCAGGACCTCTGTGAAACGGTCCTCCACCTCCTCATCCCGTCTTCACCTGCCAGGGCTGGAGTCCACTCCATGGCCACCGGTGGTCTTGTTAGAGGCAATAATGTCCCAACTCGTTACGCCTTATATCCTGAGGCGAGAAAGCTTCGGACACCGGAAGAGGACGGAGGAGCACATGAGGGCACAGGGAACGGATGGGATGTGGAATGCAGGAAGATGACTATCCCCAAAGACGTTCGGGTTCCTCCTCCAGCTTCACCACTTAGCAAGTCCCGGCACGCAGGTTATAGGTGCACTGCTGTCTCCCTCGTCCTCTGATAGAGGTGGATGAGGTCTCACCAGGGCCACACACAAGACCCCCCAGAGGTTCCTCTTGGGTGGAAGGCCAGGCAGCTTCCAGGAGACCATGACGGGCCTCTCCTGCCTCACTGAACCCATGTTCCAGAGACCCAACCCTGAGAGGAAATAAACGCTAAACGCAGGTACCCTGAGGGGACAGGCCCAAGGGTCCTGGGGTCACTTCACAGAATCCAAGGTGGGGGTGTGGAGACCCTGAAGGTTAACCCAAAGGCACTCAGCAGCACTAGAGGGCACCCTGGGGCAGCCACGCTCCGCAAAGCAAGCCTCCTCCACACAGCTGTGCCAATTCCCACTTGCTCCACAGAGCTGTCCCAGTCCCCTGCTAGAAACCCCTATGAATACAGCCTTCGAGGGGTGCAGTGCTCCCGAGACAGCCCCGCTGTGGTGCTGTGCAGAGAACCAAGGGCTAGAAAAAACCACTGTCCACTGAGGACCAGAGTAACAAGGTTACGGACAGAAAGGAATATTCTGCACCACTTTGGATGATGAGGTGGGGCTGGGGGTGGGCTCCATGGGAGGACACAGCACTGGCCTAGCACCTGTGAGGTCCTGGGTTCCACTCCCAGCACCAGGACAAAGAGAGAAAAACAGAATACAAGGCAGCTCGTCATGAACGGATCCGTGATACATCAAACGCAAAAAATGTGTCTAGCCCCATTCAAGGGCCAGCACACATCTCCCCCCAAAAGAGGTAACATGCACGCACGCGCACGCACACACACACACACACACACACACACACACGGCTGTTTACAGCAATGAAACCACTCCTAAGAAGCACCGCAGTTCTGCAGAGCTGTGCGCGGGGACAGGGTGCGCCTCGGGAACACCAGTCTGGAGGGAACGGGCAGGATTATTTTTCACCAGATACCCTTATGTACTGTTTTCACCGTGTGCCTGGGCGACATTAACGATATCAAAACAAGGGAAATTAAAGTATTTTGAAGGTTTGGTTTCACATAAAAAGGCAGCAGGTGCAAACCAAAGCCTATAATGAGCAAGCAAAGGAGGCTCTCAGGATAAAAATTGTCACAGATGGATAAAGTCGGGCCTGGATGGCTCCAGGGTTCCAGAACACGGAGGAGACTGGGGTTTGTTCTCCATAGACCTGACAGCCCCAGAAATCTGCCCGAGTGTCAGATTATAAATGTTTAAGAAAGATGTTTCTGGAGCTGGGCGTGGTGGTGCACACTTGGAATCCCAACACCAGGGAGGCAGAGGCAGGAGGACTGCCAAAGCCCAAGGCCAGGCTGGGCTACACAGCGAGTTCAAAGCCTGCCTGGACTGTATTATGAGGCCCTGTTTCAAAAACAACAACAAAGAAAGGTGTTTCCGGAGTCAAAAGAAATATATCCTGGGGAAAAACAGTATTCTGGCCAGGCCAAACCAGAGAGCATGTAAGGCAAAGGCTGTGGTCTCTAGGCTTTCAGTTTCTGAGTAGATTCTGAGAGGAGAATTGTTCAACAGGAGAGTGAGGGCGCATTCAGGGAAAAAACAAGGGTGCGCCTCCCTGCTTCCCACTTTGCTCTCTGCCATGATTCCCTAAGGCCCCCACCGCCACGACGACAAACAGTATCCCACACAGACATCTCAAGTGGTCCCGTCAGAGAGCTGGCACCACACAGGGCACAGTGGTCGAAATAGCCAGGCCACATTCGGGGTCCCTTGGTGTCACCAAGGACGCCAACTCCTCCTGGACAGTCGGAAACCTCTGAGGCTGAGGTGCCCTGGGGAGATGGCTCCTGGGACCAGCAGCAGCAGCAACAGCACCTGAGAATGTGCTGGAAATGCTAGTTCTCAAGCCCTGCCCCAGACCTCCAGCATCACAGAGGAGCGGATGTGTTTTAAGGAGGCTTCCAGGGACGGGTGCTCCAGTAAGGTGTGTGCGGGGGCAGAGTCTGAGATCCCACACCGAACTGTGGCCCACAAACGAGAGCCACCTTCTCTCCTCCTCCACCGCCGTTCTGGAGAGGGCTGGACTGGCACTTTGCGAACAGATTGAACAGCAATCTATTACCAGGGGCAACCAGGCCAGAGAAATGATGCCAAAAAGCAAAAGGATGTCCAGGCAGGTCTCTTCGCCCCTTAGGGCCTCAGGACCTCACCTATAAAACTGGAAAAGGGGGTTAGAAAGAAACCAAACCAGAAGTTCTTGCCTGGAATTCCTGTAAGCACTTCAGGAATCCACAAAGCATAAACCACAGTTCTGCACATGGAGCTTCTAGGGCAGGGGGACCACAGCTTGCTTTGCTTCCTCAGAGGTGCCCTATACATTAAAGACTCCCGGGTAAGGAGACTTAAAGTCCTCTTCAGCTGCCGTTTTTCAGGAGTGGTGCTGGAGATAGAACCCAAAGCCTAGCTGGGCGTGGAGGTGCACATCTGTAATCCCAGCACTCAGAAGACTGAAGTTACATAGTGAGAGACCCTGTCTCAAAAAAACAATCAGACCCCCCCAAAAAACCAAAAACCCAAGACCTAAAACATACCAGGCAAGCACTCTACTACTAAGCTACATCCCTAGACCTTTTTTCTCTCTCTTTTCTGTCTTTTTGAGACAGGGTTTCACTATGCGGTTCAGACTGGCCTTGAACTATGTTCCCCAGGCTGACCTCAAATTTGCAGCAATCCTCCTGCTTCAGAAGCACTAGAATTACAGCCGTCACCAGGCCCAGCTCCTAGACCTTCTCTCAAATTTTAAAATCCTTTAATTCCACGGAAGGGGGGGGGGATATTAGAAATGAATACACCTACAAGCAACTTTGAACTGGTAAAAGGTGATTTGCCAAAGCCTACCAAGAAACAAAGGGGAAACCAAGTACAGCTCAGTGAGAAGGCAGCTCTGGCCCAACCCTGCCCACACCACAGAGTGTTCTAGAGTTTCTAGTCTCATAACCCCCAGTGCTGCTTGCTGTTGCAAACATGCGATTCCCCCCGGAGCTAATGAGACTTCAGTGGCTATATCCAAGGGTTAGAAATTTAATAGCTTCCAAACAACAGACACATCTGTCAGCAGCAGGGGCCTTCCATGAAGGCTCTTAGCAAGGAAAATTAGGAAATGCCTGCTGGATTCAGCATCCTTCAACAGCACGAGACAGCAGGTCAGCAGTACTCCTTAAACACCTCCGGGCTGCAGCAGAGAAGGCCAGGCCTCCGCTGACAATAGGATGGCACAGAGACGCTGGCTGTCGTCGTGGTAACGAAGCCAACACAAGGACCTTTTCCAGAAAGCTGAGTCAAAATTTTTTCTCTTCTGTAATGATTTAATTCTGACGGGGATACACTGCTAAGTGCATTTCATCTCTAAACTTGGAACAGTGACAGCCACTGTGGACTGAATCACTGGGAAATGGTTCGCCTTTGATCTGAAAGGCTTCTTCCTGCGGCCTTGTCTGCAGAGCCAAGGCCAGCAATTCCACGGGCTTGGCCCACACGAACCCTCCGCTTCCCACCCACGACCCACACCAAGTCTGGCCCTGAATGTAACGATGCGGAGGAGGGAGCAGAGATGCCTGGTGGAGAAGGCAGAGCGGTGACTCAGGGAAACAGCTTGGCATGGAGCAAGCAGCAGCAGAATTTCCCCTCCTGTGACATTTCCCTGAAATCGTAATAATATGGGACGATCTCCTGGGTATTAAGAACCAAGCACATGATGAGCTCCTTCCCAAACCTGCATCTTGTGAACCACCAGAAGTAATCCCACTCAGCCCTTCTTGGATGTCCTTTGACTTAAGGGATGCTGTACTCCAAGATAACCCTACCCCTGGCTTTTCTGAGCCCCGGGTATTAACCGCTAAGCCTTTCTTTTATTACATGCAACATGTGACGCACTGTTTAAAATGCTTCTCATACAGGGTTCCAGTGGCAGGGCTGGGATTTGAACCCAGACAGCGCAGTGAATCCAAGGCCCATACTCGTAACCACTGCAGAAGGGCCTCACCCTCAACTGTGACCAACAAGGCTTCCAAATTTAGGATCCACGATTTCAGAGTTCACTCTGGTTTTGGCTCCCAGCTCTTCCCCTCAGCTGCAGATGGAGGTATGGGGGCAGGAAGACTCCAAAATAAAGTTTCAAGAAACTAAGAAAAATAGAAAGCTGTGTAAATGCCATTCTCTCAAAGGCAGCCCCCAAGAGCACATTCACAGCCCACTTTTGAAAGGCATCAGAACCAGCTATGATCTATGAAGAAGCTGGGGAGGTGAGGGGAGTGCACTCCTCTAATCCCAGCACTAGGGAGGCTGAGGAAGAAGGATCACTGCAAATCCAAGGTCAGCCTGAACTACATAGGGAAACCCTGCCTCGAAAAACAACACCACAAAGAGGCTGCGGGCTCCAGGACCACCTCCCCTCCCCTCCCCCTCCATCTAGGCCTCAGGACTGACCACACCAGCCACCCTTGTCCCCCAACCACATCCGGTGCCTGAGTCATAGAACTAGCTGTTCTCTTGGGTCTAGGAAATGACACACTTAACAGGGAATTGTCTCCTCCCTCCAGGGAGAGGGCTGCAGCTGAAAAGGCCACAGCTGAAAGGCTGCAGCTTCATGCGTTTTCGGGGGTGTTACATTTCCTTAATGATGTCCACAGCCAACCTGCTGAGGCCTGAAAGCCACGTAAAGTCAGACAGGCCTAGCAGCCAAAGAAGCGGGATGATATCAGTGCGGCTGGTGAGGTCTGGAAAACTGGGACAACAAGCTAGTCAACCACAGATTAGTCAGAGCGCACACTCCTAGGGACAGGTCACAGATGACAAAGGCAGAGAGGCCACAGTGGTCAGGAATCTGCTCTCTGGCATCAAACCGCATGCAGCAGGGTGACCTGAAGGAAGTCAGTTAACCTCCATGGGCCTCCATTTTTCTATAAAACGGAGACAAGGTAGCTTGTAGTTATGAACAGATTAAATGTTAATTCAGGCAAAGGTTTTAGGACACCAGGCAAAAAGTACGCAATCAATGGTAACTATTAAACCAATATTCCTTCCTCCTGCTCTTCTTCCTTCCAAACACCAGCCCGAAAGCAGCTAGCAGTCAGTCTCCCAAGAGCAAGTCAAATCCACCCCACATGTTCAAAGTTATTGAAGACTAAGGCAGGGAGCAGAACTGACTGTGGGATAGGATTTCTGCATTTCAACCAGGAAGTAAAATTTCCAGGGCTCCTCGGGTGACTGCAAAGGCAGGGAGGGTCAGAGGCAGCTGGGCCCCAAGCACAGTCACAGGCGGCCCTGGCAGTAGCTGTCCTCCCTTTAAACAGGACCACACGCGGCTGCCTGCCCAGAAGCAGCAAGGCAGAGCATAGTTAGTGGTTAATCATTTCTAAAGTGATTCCCAAAGACACAGAGCAGGTATCTAAACAGGCCTCCCTCCCCAGGAATCTCAGGCCCTCCCCACCCAGCAATTACATCATAAAAAAACAAAAGCCCAGAAGTTCCTCTGGGTAGAGAGCAACAACCGTAGTAAAGGCTGGAGGCAGGGGGCAAAAAAAAAATCCTTCCACCGGTGGAGCCAGGAGATATCCGTGAGTTAAAACACCCCTCAAGCAGAAGTCTTCCTCACTCATCCTCTTAACAGATCTTCGATTGCGACTCAAGGACCGGACTGCACCTGGCCACCTGGGTCTCCAGGCCTAGGAGCACAATGCAAGGCAGCTCAGGCTGCAGGATGGAAGGCTCCGTCACTCCCAACTGGGGAAGGAAGGTGTCATTTCGCCAGGAAGCCTGGGCACCTCAGCACAAAGCGAGCAAGGGACAGGCCACGCAGGGAAGGAGCACCTACCTGCCATGGAGACGGTGTGGCTGTTCAGAGGGCCTGGCCTCTCTTTTGCAAAAGAGAACAGAGGCTCACTCATGCAGACATTCCTGCTTCCGGCTCCTCAGCGGCCTCTCCCCGGGGGAGGAGGAAGGAGCAGAGCGGACAGGCTAAGAGTCACCACTTACCAGGCCAGCCCTGGTCTTGTACGCATTAGGTCGCCCAGCAGGGCAAGGACACTGTCACCTTTGCCATCAGGCATTCTGAGGTAGAGACTTACTTGCCTTCATATCCCCAGGCTTTTGGCTCTAATTTATCACCCTCGACAGCAGCCCCGCCAAGCTGAAAGCCTTGAGTGCACTGCACCAAAGAGCCATTTATTTCTATGGCTGTGAATAAACACTGGCTGGAGCGCTGGGCACAAGGGGGGGGGCCCTGCGTTTTGCACGCTCAACGGTGTTAATTTTTTAAATCATTGTTCCAAATGATCTTCAGTCCTGATGCACTTCCTAGAAGTGAGAAAACCACCCTGGTTCCTTGAGGAAATAATCTTCTGCCACTAGACAGCCTTTTCCACCCCACTCTCAATGATGCAGAAGTGGTGATTAAAGGACACATTCATATGTAAAGGATGAACTCCCAAACTGGCCTGGCAGGACAGAAATTGCACCAATCTAGGAGAAGAGGCTGATTTACAAATGAATTCCGTGTTTAGCCCTCCACAACAGGGGCAATAACAAGCTGGGCCTTTCCTCCTCCTCCTCGGCTGGGATGAGGCCCAAGGAAAAATGAAAACATCACAACAGGGATTTCCTGGTTCAAGAATGCCAGGCTCAGTGCAACTTCGCCAAGAGGCAGGACCGACTCCCTATAAGAAAGCTCTGCCCCACAGCAGGCCCCAGCTTGAAGGCTGGGTCCAACGTGGACACGCATTTGAGGCCCTGCAAATGCAGCCAGCTCACAGAGAGAATGTGGAGGAACCGGCTGACTTTGGCCTTTACACCACTGCTGGTTCTGGAGGCCCAGGCCCGTTTGCATAATTTATCCAAGCTGCTGGGCCTGGCATGGTGGCCCCTCCTACTCCCCCGGTGGCTGGGTTCTAGAAAGCTCAGGTGCCCCAGCTCTCAAACCGCACTGGGAAACTGCAGCATCAGAGGCCCAATGCAGAAACAAAAAGGAGGATTCTGTGCCTGCAGCAGCTTAAATACAGAAAGGGCTTGAGAGATGAAAGGCAAGGCACTTCAGAAAAAAGGCAGGTGAAGGAAGAGGAGCCACTGGGAACCAAGCAATGTTCCCCACCTCCTCTGTGAGCATGTGGGGTGACCTCTCTGAAAATCACCTCAATGGAGACAAGAACACACTGCAACTAGGAAGAAGGGATGGCCCTCCCTACCACGGTCAGCTCCCCACCAGCCTTAGGGAAAGCAAAGAGCTCGGGTGCAGAATGTCAATTACCCACTCAGAGGGCTGTGTTAGCATCCTGGAGACAGCAGTGGGGTGATTCTTTCCCACCACCTACAGGCACATATGTGTCAACCATGGGCTGGGGCAGCCCTCAGCGCCTCGCTGCAGAAGCAGAAAGCAGGAATCCACAGCCATGGCCACGGCAGGCGGGTGAGATGTACACCATACAGTGGGATAACGACAAATCCACACATGTCTGTGACCACGGCACAAAATCCCAGGGAAGCAAGGGCAGCCAAGGAACCTAGATCGAAGAAATAGGGGTCAAGTGGAAGCAAGGAACACCCAGAAAAGGACTAAAACTGGATTCCTCTGACTTCTTTCTGACCACCATGTAAGGTATTTTTTAATGGCCACAGGGAATAACGATAGTCACAGTATTTACGGAACACTCACTGCCAGTTACTGCCCTGGTCTGCACCCACATCTACCTGCAACGTCCAGCAAGAGCTCAGGCCTTATCTCCAGCACCAGTCTGATGCCACCTGTAAGGGGCTCAGTGTTTTAGAACAGTGCAAAGCAGGGGTTCGCAACAGGGTTCCTCAGGGAGCCCTCAGCAGAGTCTGGACACATTTTCCATGGCCACAGCTGCAAGGAGAAGGGTTGGTTGCTACTGGCAGTCAATGGACACAGACCAGGATGCTGCTAAACACCCTACTGGGCAGGCCCACGATAGAGTAATCAGGCCCAAAACACCTATAAATACTAAAAGGCTGAGAAACCCAGGTATTGGGCATCTTCCAGTGAGCTACCAGGCAGGTCTAACCAGGAGCAAATAAATACACACCACCCACAGTGGCTATGCATTCATCACAAGGAAAATGATTCCTAATGTTTCACCTGACAGCCGACTTCAGATTTCAAAGAGAAAGAAAACAATGGGCCCAGTCAGTCAACAGTCCCTGTGCAAGCAACACCTGGGATCTGGCCACCAGGCACACGGGCCCTCCCTGCCCTTCTGGGAGGACAAGAGGACAGCCGCAGGCTTTTGTGAAAAGCACTTGTGATTTGGGAGAAAGTGTTCCAAAGATTAATTAACTTGCAATACCCAAATGCTGCAACAGACAAGCCTCTGGATGTCCCTACTTTACAGGCAAGGCAACTGAGGCCCAGAGAAAGCGGGCGAGGCACAGTGGCCAGTAAGTAGAGAACGACTGAGAAACGGCATACAGACAAAAGGCAGAGCAGGAGAGGCCTGCGTGGGGAAGAAGTGTATGGCCAGGACGATATTTCCCTATTTCCTTTTCAAACTGTACTCCTGTGACTGTTTACTGCCCCTCCTGCCACTGTTTACTGAAAAGACTTTCAGGATCTTCCCCTGCACAGGGTCCCATGAGACTGGGTACCGATGTTATAGGTGACGCTCAGACATGATGTCATTTCCGTGCTAAAAGGCATCCAGACTGGCCCAGCCTCCATGGAAGCTGGGTGCCACTCTAAAGCCCTTCACTGCACGGGTCAATTGCCTCTCCCGGAGTTTTGAGTGCCACTTGGTAAGTCTCCCTCACCAAGGGCACGCTTGGCTAACACATGACATCAACACACACACAGCGTGTGGCTTCTACCGCCAGGCCACTAGGTCTGAATCCCAGCTGAGCTCTGTGCCTGGGACGGTTTCTTCGCCTCTCTGAGGCTAGTAGATTCAGCTGTTAACTGCTTGGACTCTTCCCAACAGGGTTGTTACGAATGAATGCGACAAAGCAGGCACACTGAATAGGATCTGGCGCGCCAGAGCACCACAGATTACTGCTATTATTATCCCCCTGGTGGGCCAGGAGCCTAGCAGAGGAAAGACACTGACCCAGAAACCTCAAACCGGTCTCCCCAAACCTTCCCTACCCTTCCCATGATCTGTACCACTCGACGATATTTCTCCCCAGCCCGGTTCACAGGAACAGTTCACAGATGAGAAACACAAATGTTCATTCAAAGTCAATCCTCTCAGGCTGATTCAGTTCAAAGTGGGGCTCAAAATTCCTCCAGGGCTCAGGATTTTCACACCCAGCCGAGCAGGACTGTTTTCAGCTGCAGTCCCCAGCACCCCCAGCACCCCCACCACTTCCCCACCTCCTCCACCCCGCCTTTGCCCCGCCCACTCCTCCCAGATGCCTTCCCAAATACTCTCCTCCCAAAGCTTCGGACAGGCTGGTGGTAAACAGGCCCTGGGCAGACAACTCCTGGCTCCATGGCTGTGTGGCCTTGGGCAGGTCCCATCACCTCTCTGACCACCAGTTCCACTTATCTGCAAAATGCATTAAGAATGCTGAACCTTGCAGGGTTGGGATGAAAATGCTTAGGAGGTGCTGGGCGCCAAGCAGGTGCCCTTGCAAAGGTTCGTCCTTGGTAGCATCCTCGCCACAGTCACCACCTTGACCCAAGCCCGGGGACCATCCTCGGACTTGCCTCTACATGTGCTCTTCAAAACCCACAGAGACAGAACAGCTTTCAGTCTTCCTGCCAGGCCCCTTCCTTAGCCACTGTACTTATCAAGACCTGCAGGCAGCCAGCTAGGGGGAGCAGCACACAAGAGCACAACTTCCAGCCCAACCCAGGCCACTTGGTGATGCCCTGCCTCAAAATAAAGGATGAAAAAAGGGCTGCAGATGTAGCTCTGTAATAAAGGCCCTAGGTTCAGTCCCCAGTACCACAAAAACAGACGACAGACAGACAAACAATGCTGCCATGGTGGCATTCCTGTCCCTCTTCAATTCCAACCACACTGGCCTCCTGCCTGCTGCTCAGACAAGCCAGGCTCATTTGCACTCAGCTAGCCACCCCCATCTAGAATGTTCTAGGCCCAATCTTCTCCATAGTGTAACTTCAGCTCTTGGCTCAAATGTCACCTCCCCAGAGAACAGGCCCTCCCTGACTGCCCCAGGCCCCAGCTTCCTTATCCTGTGATCCCCCCGTGGGTTTTTTCCCCTTCCCTGCAGTCACCCCAACAGGGAATTATTAAAATCATCTCCTTCCTTTGGAGGGTCACAGCCCAGGTCTTCTCTGGGCTATGAGAAGGGTCCATGGCAGCATCTGTCCTTCCCTGTGCCCTGACTTGGCTGGGCTACTGTCTTCCAAACTCACAAGCCTGCCCAAGGAACAGGAGCAGCAGGGTAGGGTTCACCAGGCCTGGGGCATGCGCGACACCCACGGGGAACTCGGGTTCTTCTTCCCCTGTCGTCTCAGTCCAGCAAATGCAGCAGGCAGTCATTCCATGAAAGAGAGCGCGGCCATCATGGGACCCCAAAGGAGACCCCAGGACAGGAAATCCCCCTTTCAGCAGTTAATTAGCCCTTCTCTTGCTTCTTGCCTCAAAGGCCCATTACCCTAGAGGACTCGTGAGTGAGGAGGTGTAACCCGGATGCAGTGGGCTCTGCACCAAGCAAGGTACAGAAAAATCAAGGGGAGAGTGGAAGGGGGCTCCTCACCACTCCCCCCAGGCTTCTCAGAGAGAATGCAGAATCTTCCAACTGTGAAAAAAGAGGAGTGGCATTCTCCAGGGAAAACACAACCCCGTGCAAAGAGGACAACCCCTTCCCTTCTCTGCGGCTCTTTGGTGACACCACTGAGGAGGGTCCTCAGCCTCCTTGGGGTTCTGCAATGGGGACTGATCCATGCATTTGCAGCGTTCCTAAGGAGTCAGCCTTGAATTGAGAAAGTAAACCATTTTTCAAACATATCTTCCCTCCGCTGCACTGCTCACAAGTGGGGAATTCACACTGCTCTTTCCTGCCTCTGTCTAGTTCCCTGTCAGCATCAGCATCCCCAAACTGGAGCCAAGATTTTCAAGATGTCCATCTGTGACATTCCTCAGTTCTTACCAACTATTATTCTGTCTGATCCCAACCCAAAACTAGCAACTGGCTTGAAAGACGTCTCCAAAATGAAGCGTGCAGTCGGCAGAAATTAGGGAGGGTGATTGCGGCAGAAAATAAACCTGGGTCAGCCAGAGCCGGAAGAGCCTTATGCAGTTCAAGCAATGATCTCCAAGGGAGGGAGCAAGCAGCAGCAAAATCCATGAGAAAACCTGCAGCCACAGTCCAGGCAGCGGTGACTGCCTCACCCGCCCAGCACTTTCCGTGCCCGCAAGCTGAATCCAGCCCATCCATAGGTGGGATATCTTGAAAATTGTCAGTATTTAAAAATGAGTAAACTAACAGGGTACGCTGGCTTAGGCTTGAAATCCCAGCACTCTGGGAGGCTGAAACAACAGTTTGGGCAACTTGATGAAACTCTGATTTAAAAAAAAAAAACAGGCTGGGAATTTAGTTCAGCAGCATAAGCACCTGCCTTGCCAGCAAGCAAGCGGTAGTGAGGTGGATCCCCGGTACTGATTAAAAAAAAAAAAAAAAAAAAAAAAAAAAATAGTGGGGAAGGACCAAGGAGCTAATTCAGAGGCACTGCACCTTGCTTGGCAAGCTCAAGGTCCTGAGTTCCATTCCTGAACCAAGTAAATCCGTACATGTAAGGATGCATGCATGCATGCATACATACATGGTCTGGGAATGCAGCTCAGTACCAAGACTGGGCTCAATTTCCAACATACAAAAAAGGAAGAGGAAGAGAAAGAGAAAGGGAATCAAAGGAAAAGAAACTGGAGGAGGAAGAGGAGGAGGAGAAAGCAAAAACTGAGTTTAAAACTCGGATTTCTAGTGTCTATTAAAAACTAAAGCTGGATGAGGTGGTGCACACCTACCTATCTTCCCAACTGTGGCAAAAGGACCTTGAGCTCAAGGTCAGCCAAGGCTACAGGATTATTTCAGAAAAGAAAAGAAATACAGCACAAGAACAGGTCAAGGGAGGGACCATTTCTTAAGGGACAAGCTTCTAGGTGGTGTCACTTGGTGGAACTCTACATGCCCTGCTGGCCAAGGCCTCCACTATTCTTACCTTTCAGAAACTAAATCAAGCTCTGAAAAATCCCTTGCAGAGCTCACAGGGCTGAGGAAGTGAAAAAAGGCCATAAGGCAGGAAGGATCAGAGAGGAGGGCTGCTTTACTGGGCTGCTCAGGTTCTAGCAAGTCCAACTTCATACAAAGCATATAATTTTTTTTTTTTTTTTTTTTTTTTTTTGTACTGGGGATCAAACTCACAACCTTGCACTTGCCAGGCAGGCGCTTAAGCCACTGAGCTAAATCTCCAGAGATTTGTTTATCTTTTGGGGAGGAACAGCTCACAATATACAACAGGTTCCCTAGCAAGAGAGGGGTTTTGATTTTTTCTTTGCATACTTTCACTCCTTACAAGGCGATGCATTGATTTTATAATTTGAAAGAAAATCCAACAGACCATTCCTCCACCACCACCCGGCTTAACGTTAATTAGTTTACAACTGATGGAAGACATCTTTCACAGAAAGAAGCCTGCACTGAGCAGCTGCTAGAATCACCAGCCCTCAGAGTTTCTCAGAGAAAGCTGGTCCCCCATGAGGGCTCGGGAAATGAATGATCACAATGTTAATGTCAAAGATGAGGAGAGGGCAGCCCAGCTCTCAGGCTGACCCCGAGTAGCCTCTCACTTATCCGCAGTTGGTGCCAAGATGCCCAGGGCCTCAACAAAAAGTGCCCACTTGGGGAGGCAGGAAGAACACACAGTACTTTCAAAGAACAAGCAGGCCCAGCAAGGTCTGAGCAAGCAACCTGCAAACACTGCAGTGATCATCCACGGGGCATGTTCCATGCCGTGCGGGTCTCTGGCTGGGAGATTCCGCCTACACACACCTAGAGGTTATACAACAGTACTGGCAGGTAGGACTTTCCGTAATGACAGCCATGGTCTGTATCTCTTCTCTATGGGGAATTTTTCTTTTTCTATCCCCCAGTGCTGGGAACTGAACTCGGGCCCTCAGACCCGGAGCCTCATGCATGCTAGGCAAGGACTCCAGCACTAAGCTACATCCTGGGCGCCTTCCACTGGGACACAGGCTCTGGCTAAGCTGCCCCAGCTGGCCTTGAACTCACCATCTTTCTACGTCAGCCTTCTGAGAGCAGCTGGGATTACAGGTGTGTGCCACCATGCCTTGCTTGGATTTCTGTTTTGCCTAACGTAAATTTAAAAGGTCACACGCACAATAGCTTCCACCCTGGTGGCAGAGCTACAGAAACTTAAAATTAGGACCACAGAAGAGGCCTGTAAGGCAAGCAGGACAATTCAGAAAGCATCTACCCATCTCTGAGGATTTGGCACTTAGACATAGGCATAATGACGTGAGGTCCAGCAATGTATATATGGACGGGCCTTCTGTTCCTCCTTTAGTCTGGCTTGGAAATTCTCAAACCTTCTATATGCATCAGCCTTTCTGATCAAAACTAATTATATTCATGGAGAATTGAGGGGAAACCCCCACCCTCGCCACCCACCACCAACCCCACACTAGACGTGGCCCAGGAGCTCCTGTCTGCTAGACAAGAAGCCTCTCTCACACAGCACATCCTCACACCCTGCAGAGATCTAAATGAAAGGCGAGGAAGGGGAGGACCTGGTTTCCAAGGATGTGAATGAACAAGCAAAAGGTGGCCCTGAAGGGCAGCAGGCTGGAGGGCTGCCAAGGGAGGCTCCACAAGGAAAGGGCACCAGGTCAACTTAGGTGGCACAGGAAGGCAGAGTGCGCAGGGCCCCGACATTGCCACGCCCAGGTGGACAGAGTGCAGGCTTGGATCTGTGCTCCACACAGTGGTCTTAAGAAGCCCTTGGAAACAGAATGCAGGGGAGTGCAACAACTGGCCTTGTATTTCAGGAAGAGCCCAGCAGAAGGGATGTGTTGGGAAGAAATCAGAGGGAAAAGCAGCATGTATTGGAGCACAACTGTAATCTAGCACTCAGCAGGCTGAGGCAGGAGGATTGCCAAGAATTTGAGGCCATCCTGGGACATACACTGAGTTCAAAGCCTCAACTATATACCAACACACTTGTTTCCAAAAAACAAAGAAAAAAACAATCAGAGAGAAGGGACTGTGTCAGAGAGCACACACACTCACACATACACAAAACCACCACCAGGCATTTCAGACATCTGAGCCCAGAGATGGAATTATTTCCAGACACTGGACTATGCTGGAAACAAAACCATCCTCTCCATCCAAAAGGCTGCTTTTACTTCATTCTCGAGGATAAAAAATTGCATGCATCAGATGGTCAAAACCCAGTCACTCATTTTTTTTTTCCTTCAAAATAAAGATCTGCTGTACTCTAATGAAAACAGGAACCGTACGGAGTAGAAGAAGAGCAAATACAAAAGGAAGGACTCTCGTTTGGAGCAAGAGAAGTGAGAAATTGCGAGGTATAAGCAAAGTACCTGTGGTCAGAGGTGGCTCTTTCAAAGCCTGGAAGGTCAAGTGTGGACGGAGGAGAGAGAGAACACAGGGAAGGGAAGTCAGTGAGACAGTCAGGGGCCAGCACACGAGGACGTGAGGGCTGTGACCTCCGCTCTAAACCCGGGGGAAGCTGGGAGGGTGGCTCACTGGTACAGAACACCTGCTTAGCGTGTGGAAGGTCCTTTGTTAAACAGTTACCAGCCTACAACCCCAAAACCTCACTCCTAGGTCTATGCCCAAAAGAAATGAAAACATACACTTCACAAACACACACATGTGTACAGCAGCATTCTTCAAAACAATCAAAACATGGACATAATTCGAGATAAAGGGTCAATAAATTGTGTTACACACACGCAATGGAAACCTGGCTGAGTGATGCTTGTCTGTAGTCCCAGCTACCTGGGAGGACGAGGCGGAACAAACTGTTCAAGCCCGTGAGTTTGAGACCAACCTGGGCAACACAGTGGACCTCATCTCACAACACAGTGTAGGGCGTGGGGTGTGCATGTCTGTAATCTCAGCCTCGGGAGGCTAAAGCAGGACAATCGCCCGGAGTTTGAGGCCAGTTTGGACTACACAGTGAGTTCAAGGCCAGCCTGAACTATGGAGCAAGACTCTGTCTAAAAAAACCTAAAAGTAAGAATCTACCATCACTGCAGCAAAATGAAACACAGGTTGGACATCCCTAATGAAAAACCTGAAGACCAATGTGCTGCAAAATGTAAAACATTCTGAGTGCCAACCTGACAGTGTGAGTGGAAAATTCCACACCTGGTCTCAGGTGATCACAGCCAAGACAAGGCCCACTACAAATACAGTCTAAAATGACCATCAGACTATATGCATAAAATGTATATGAAACAATGATGTACTTCATGTTTAGACTTGGGTCCTTTACCCAAAATAGCTTGCATACATGCAAATATTCCAAACACCTGAGCAAAAAAAAAATATCCAAAAGCAGTATCACTCCTGGCCCCAAACAATTCAGACTAAGAGATACCCGACCTGTAACTATAGCCAAAACTTCCAGGTGGACGTATCAGAATCCTTAAAAGGCCTCCAATCCAGAACATTCATTCTAATGCACTGAGTGTTAGAAAAAGAAGAGATGTTTCTTCTTAAAATTAAAAATGCTCAATTTTAGATCACAGTCTTCTAAAACAATATTCACATAAACACGTTACGTGGGTTTGGCTTCAAAATTGGGGAAGGCACAAAGTTTCCACTAGCAGCCATGAAGCTGAACCCCACAGACATGGGCAACAGAACTCTGCACACGGATACACGGAAGGTGATCCTGGCTGAGAGAAAATACATCATTTCTGCTTTAGAAGCCATCACCTAGCTGGGTGTGGTGCTGTACCTCTGTAATCCCAGCATTCAGGAGGCTGAGGCAGGAGGATCACTGTGAGTTTGAGGCCACCCTGAGCTACGTAAACAAGTTGAGGGCCAGCCTACACTACTGTAGTGAGACCTACCTTAAAAATAAATAAATAAGCAAGCCATCATCAGTATCGGAGTACTAGGGATATTTTAGATCTCAATGGAACAGGAACAACCTGGTAACCATTTTCTGAAACTCCCAAATAAAGTCTTCCTGCTGTACGCATGGCATGTTTTGGGCTCATACAAGATGTAGAAGAGCCAACAACAGTCAAAATGACCCACGCTCATTTCTTGAAAGAAAATCCTCAGCACGTCTACATTGCCCAGCAACTTAAAAGTGTTTATAGTTATATTTTCTTAAAGACTTTCCTTGAGAAAAACAAATGACAGAAGGTTTCTATCTCACGGAAGTCCTCATAAACAATCTCTTTGTGAGAGTTTTCATTTACATACAACAGTGAGAGCGAGGAGCCTGTACTAATTAAGGTCTGGAGCTGGTTAGCAAATAGCTGTAATTGTAGATGCCCCAGCATCCTGTCTGTGAAAACATATTCATACCCAGACAAATCTCAGCAAGAACGACACTGTTCAGGATTTTAATATCTTGGGCTTCCGCTGCATCTGTGCCTGGCTTCCAAGTGGCTCGTTCCCTTGTGCCGGTGACATTACACAGACATTTTGAAAATGTTTTCAGCTTTGGCAGCCTGGCATCCACACACTACATCATTCCCGCAAAACGCACACATGGCAGGATCAAGATGCGCGCAGCCCAAACAGGGCCGCCTTTGTAAGGCGACGTGAACTCAACTCGAGGAGCCTATCGCTCTTCAGAATTCAAGTCTCCGGCCTTCTAGAGGCTTCTTCTGACTCATGCACGGTGGGGACCAAATCCTGCAAGGACCTGTGCTGTGCTCAGTCTTGCGAAGGGAATGCAAACTGACATGGCTCAGCCACCTCGGGCCCAGAGATCTGTTTTGCTGGTTGGATGCATGCATGGTCTTTGAGAAACTGATCTGCATAAAGCACACTTCAAATAAAGCACTATTACTGGGGCGGGGGTGGGAGGGTATCCCAACTGGCAACGCCAGGTGAAACCCAGCAATGAGAGGAAGGCGCCCTCTCCCCTTCCACAACTCTTCCCACTCACAGGGGTCGCAAGCTTCCGAGATACCACAACAATCTGTGATCTACCCCCTGGGCCCTGCAGGCGTGTGACTTGGAATCCTCGGGATACAGCTCTTGGTTAAGCACCAAGAGTTCAAACCAAAAATAAAACCAACGGCCTTACTTTGCCACTTCCTTGATCCATGCGAGCCTCAGTTTCCTTACTATGAAATGGGAACAAGAAGACATCGTAGCATCGTTATGAAAATTGAATGAGGTAATCTGCAAATAATACCTGGCACCTAGCCAGTGTTCATGAAGCACAGGCACATTTTGACCATGCAGACTTTAGCTCCAGAAATCTCAGCAACTCAGGGCCCTTCCTCCTGGCCACTGTGTACCTGACCAAAGTGGCTCCATCATAAAAGTCCCTGGAAACAGAGCAGCCACTACAGACACCCTCGAGGGCGACAGAGCTCAATTCCACAAGGACAGCTACCCAAGGGCATCCTTAAGCAAAGAAGAAGGTCTCTCTGGAAACCAAGGGCCACCACCCTCACTGATTACCCACCCAAGCAAGGGCTCCTGGGCACCTGAGAAAGCATTGTCACCAGCTACAAAACAGCTGTCTCCCATCATCATGGCACAAGCCAACAGGACAGGGGCCAGCAGTGTGGCGCAAGGTATGGGAACCCTAGATCAGGAGCTTCCACCTGGGCCCTACCTGCCAGCCGGGCAACCCCACAGCGTCCTGCACTGCGCCCCTTGCTGGGTAAGCATCTGCCTGAGTCCACCTCCCACACCTTCTTCCTAAAGGCCAGAAGAGAAAGGGTAAGACACTGCGTGAAGGGCTTGCCCCTGCAGACCTACCGTGAAAACTCCTCGTCCTCAAGTTGATCCTAATCGTGGCTAACTTTCAGGAACACGCCAGGCCCTAGGCACTCTGCTGGACAAATTTCATCTTAGCTATCATCTTGTGCCTTTAATTCGTTTTTGTTCTCCAGTATTGGAACCCAGAGCCTTGACATACTAGACAAGCACTCTAACTCGTATTTTATTTAGAGACTGGGTCTGCCTCAGCCTCTCAAACAGCAGCTGGGATTAAAAGCAGGTACTTATGCACACATCTGGGAGGTGGCTTGTAAAATCTCTGTACACCCAGGCATGATAAGACAGGTTCAGTCAGGAAGATAGCAAGTTCAAGCCCAGCCCAGGCAACTTAGTGATTTAGTGAAACCCAAAGATAAAAACGGGCTGGGCATGTAGCTCAATGTGAAGGCCCTGGTTTAATCCCCATTACAGCTAAACAAAAAATTAAGCGAAACCTCGATCACATCCTGCCTCTCAAATGGAAGGGAAAGATAAGCACAGAGGCACAGGTCCATCTACAGATGGCACCTGCATCCCATAGAGAAACAAACAATAGAGTACAAGAACAAACTGAAACGCTGGACGTGGTGACGCCCACCTGCAATCCCTGCACTCAGAAGACTGACACAGGAGGATTGCTGCAAATTGGAGGCCAGCCTGGGCTACACAAGTAACTCAGGCAGATACTGCATCCCCTTAAGGAAGTAGAGCATATCGCCACCTCCTCTGGGGCAGCTGAAGCGTGGTAACCTCCCTCTGAAGAGGGCCACATGGAAAAGGAGAAAATCTCAGCCATGGCTGGGGTCAAGTCAAGCATCAACAGAAATAAAGCTGCTGCTAAGCGTGGACCCTTGACATGATGCTTCCCTTCAGTAGTCTTCTTCCTCCAAAGTGATGATCCCAATCCAGGCACACAGACAGATACCTATAATCCCAGCTACGCAGCAGAAGGCTGAGGCAGGGAAGATCACACAAGTTCGAAACCAATTTGGGCAACCACAGTGTAATCCTAAGAAACATCAAACCAAGTCCAGCTGAGGGACATCCTACCCTCCTTAAAACTGGGAGGGTCATCAAAAGTAAGGAAAGTTGGCTGGGCCCCACCTGGCACACGCCTACAATCCCAGCACTTGGAGGCTGAAGCAGGAGGATGGCTGTGAATGCAAGGCCAGCCTGAGCTCCATAGTGAGTTCAAGGCCTGAACTACATAGCAAGACCCTGTCTCAAAAAAAAGTGTTGGGAGGAACCGTCACTGCCTGGAGGAGCATGATGAGACACAAATAAATGGAACATGGTGTGATGGATGGGATTAGGGGACTGAAAAGAAAATTTTAGGCAGGGCAGGCACCACACACCTGCAACCTCGTCTCGCTGGAATCCCAGCTAGCCAGCAACGGGGAGGATCACAGGTTCAAAGCCGCCCTAGGCAAGTCAGTGAGACCCTGACTCAAAATGAAAAATAAAGCTGGGTATGGTGGCACACATCTATAATTCCAGCACCCAGGAGGCCGAGGCAGGAGAATTACCTAGAGTTCAAGGCCAGTTTGGGCTACAAAGTGAGTTCAAAACTAGCCTGAACTACATAGTGAAATCCTGTCTCAGAAAAAAAAAGAAAAGAAAAGAAAAAAGGGTTGGGGATGTGGATGTAGCTCGGTGGCAGGGTACTCGATGGCATGTTACCAGGCCTTGAGTTTGATCCTAGGAACTGGGGAGTACAGAGGTCCTTAATGAAAAAACTCAGGAAAACTGTTTGGTGTTTGTTTGGCTTTTTGAGACAGGCTCTTGCTATGTAGAGTCCAGACTGGCCTTCAGTTTGCTGTGATCCTCCTGTCTCAGCATCCCAAATGCTGGAATTACAGGCGTGTGCCACCACACCCAGCAGGACATCTGAACAAAGGATGGGACTTAGTTATGTAATAACATCAGTATCATTCACTAATTTAATGTATGATGCTAATAATGGGTCGAGAGATAGGGGAACTCAGGCCAGGGGCTTAGCTCTGCGGCACAAACACCTGCCTGGCAAGCACAAGGGTAAATTTGATCCCCAGTACGAAAGAAAAAAAAAGGTGGTGAGATGGGGGCATTCTCAGCACTGTCCTTGCAACTTTTCTGGAAATCTAATACTATAAAGTTTATGAGTTTATTTTAAAAATACGTAAGAAAACTACAGAGCAAGTCCTTCAAGTCTAGGTGGCCGTGGAAAGACTGCCGACATCTGTGATGAACCTGAGTCACAAGGAACAGCAGTGGGACCCAAGACAGCACATTTTGGGCAAAGGGCACACGGGTACCATGGAGACAAGGGACGAGCACTGGGTCACCCCGGGGACGGTCACCGGGCCTTCAGACTCCAGCTTACAGGGGCCAGAAGGTCACCGGAGGAGTCAGCACAACAAAATGCTTTTTAAGAACATTCTGGCCGGACGTGGTGGTGCACTCCTGTAATCCCAGTACTGGGGAGGCTGAGGCAGGAGGATCATTGCAAATTTGAGATCGGCCTGGGGCTACAAAGCACACCCAAGGCCAGCCTGAACTGCATAGTGAGACCCTGTCTCAAAAAGACAAAAAATAAAAGAATATTCTGGTTGTTGAAGGGACAGGTGAGGACAAAAAGAGACAACGATCACATGTCAGTCACAGTTCAGGCAGCAGGGGGAGATCACTGGGTGACAACACCCAGGGATGTGCCACATATAAGCAGCATCTCCATACACACAGAGGACTGAGCAGGAGGTGCATTCCCCTGGGGACCTTCCCTGACTGACACCCTGCAGGAAGTCTCCACTCAGGGCTATCGGGCACTGCAGTCTCCCTGGGGGCGCTGTCCGTTAGGACCCGCTCTGCCACTTGGCACCTGGGAGCTGGTACCATCTGGAGCCTCAGTTTCCCCATCTGCAAAATGGGGAGGACACTGCCTACCTCAGGAGGAGGTGAACTACAGAAAGCTCCAGTGTAAGTACCAGCCTTCACAAACACGCACATCATTTTTATTAGAAAGCCCAGGGTGACAGGAGGCTAGGAATCTCCCCCAACATCCCACATCCCACAGACAGAAAGGCAGTGGTGGGGGAGGGACGACCCTTCTGCCCACCCACACAGGATTCAAGCCATAGGAGCGTGCTGATGCGACCAAGTGGCACTGGCTCCCAAGGGTCCCCTTTGGGACACTGTCTCCCTGCTCACACGAGGTGCCCTGATTCTCCTGGCATGGCAGGCTTGGCTGTGACAAGGAGGGGGCTCTTGTGAATCCTCAGCTCTGACCACCCCCGACACAGCTGGGCCTCGCCTGACCATCTGCCCCTGAGGTTGGCCCAACGTGACACGTGGTCCTCTTTAAAAGCCCTGAGGAGGTTTTCCATTTCAGAAGCCTTAGGGAGTCACCTCTCGTGACATTCTGTACAGCATTCCATCTGCAGACGGACGTTTTCACCAATATCCAGAGCTATGAACAATAGTCCACTAGCTCACTTTTAAAAGCACTCTGATGGCAAAAGTGAATCACTGCTCCCACTTGGGAAGCCTCAGAAATCTCTTACAGCCAAAGGAAAAGGACCAGTCCCTTGGACTGGTGAGGAGCCTCCGAGGCCCCTACAGCCTGAGAGCAGGCTGTGCCTGCTCTCATGTGCCACGTTTTGCCCTGAATACACACAAGTCCCAGCTTTCCACGCCCTTTTTATCGCTAACCAAGACCACCGCCTTCCACCGAGGTGGGCCAACTTCATCCCACTTCTGAGATTCCAAAGGGCCTGGGCTGAAATCAGGAAGCCGCTGCGAACTCCAGAAGCTTCCAGAACATGCTTCACATTCTGATTCCTGAAAGAATCACCCTGGGGAGACAGGTAGCCAGGCGTCCTCAGTCTGGACACATGCCTACAACGACGGTAGGGACAATTCCTACACAGCCAGGTGAGCCCAAGCAAACCAGAAAGACTTCTCTAGAAATTAGGCCCATCCGTCAAGGGGTCTGCGCCTCGCACAGCAAGGAACTGTGCAGAGGCTGGCTCCCCCGCCACAGTTCAGTGCTCTCCAACAACGAAAAGAAATCCCCACTTCCTCCGCAACACGGGAATAGAGAAAGCAAGAGTTTAACTCACCTTTGGAGCGAGTGGCGATATCCATGCCCTCCACCACCTCCTGTTCTGTTTTTATTTCCTCTTCAGCCAAGCTGAAACAGAGCAAATTACATTCATGTTGAGGGAGGCTAAGAACCCACCCCAGGGGGCAGCTGCTGAGATGCTGGGGGCAACCCACCTTCAAGACAATGCCCCAGCCTCATCCTGGGGTGGGAGGAACAGCCTGAGTTGACTGTTATGATTCCTAAGTAAGGGGTGCTTCTTTCCTGATACTGTGTCAGCCTTGCTACTGGCCAGGCTACCGGGGGATGCAAACTAGCCTCTCTTTCTATATAGGCAATTACAGTCTGCCCCCTTGGGCCCAGGGGAAGCCAGCCTTCAAATAAACAAGTTTCTCAGGGTGAACACTAGCAAAAGCAGTCGGATTGGTTGGAAGTGTTTCCCAGGGCACCCCAGAGTTCTAAATTTTGTTAAGGTGGAGTATTTATCCCCAGGACTCCCCTCTAAATTTTCCAATTCCCTGATGAAGCTGCAGCGTGAAAAATAAAGATATAGGTTAAATGACAAAGTACTGTAGAAAAATGTGCCCAGACTAGAAGAAGCCAAAGCGCTGGTCTCAAAACAATGCAAACCACCAGCATGTATCTCAGGAATCAGAGCAGGGTCCCTGCTCTCCGGCCTGCTGGCTGGTGCCTCCCCGTGCACAGGCATGGCTGCCTTTTGAACTAATTATCCCCCACCAGGAAAGTGGAATGAGGAAGGACTGCTTAAAGACAGGTCAGGGAGCAGAGGGAAGAAAGTGGGCCCCCTTAGCTGGAAAGGTCTGTATTCCAGATCTCTCTCTCTGTCTCTGTCTCTGTCTCTCTCTCTCTCTCTCTCTCTCTCTCTCTCTGTGCTCAAACTGGGGTTGAACAGACAGCAGGCCATTTCAGGTCTTCCCCCAGAGACACCTCGCATGCCAAACCAAAGGAAGAAATGAAGTTCTGCTTTTATAGGTGCAAACGTTTTTGAGGTGCTAGAACTTTCCGAGCATTTGGGCTGACACTGCTGTGGTAGGAATCTGAGCAATCCCTAGATGTAATTCCATCAGACCATGGTTCAACGAGAAGAAATGGGTTCATCACCAATTGATAGGGCTGGAATTTTCCATTTGGAAGACTCAAAGCCAGGACAGGAAGAAGGCTGGAGAAGAATGTCCTGTCTGTGTTCCGCGGTCTGGGACAGTGACAGGGCAAAAGATGAGTCCAGAAAGGCAGCCTCAGGCCTGGAACCCCAGGGTAAGATGGAGACGCTTTTAGGAGAGTTCCAGGTTGGTTGGGAGGAGAGAATTCAGGATGGGAGCTAGATAGAAAGGAAAAGGTTATAGCTCAGAATCAAGTTATGGGAGTGTGGAGGCCTCAAACTTAAACAGTCCCAGCAGACAGGCGAAGAGAAAGCAGCAGCATAGGCTCAATCAGAATATCAGCACATTTAGCATCCTGATACTGAACCGAGCTCGCTATGTCATTTACTCAGCATCTGTAGAGAAACCAGGGACACAAATCACCAAAGAAACAACTGACATGTTGTCACAAACGGTTTCCATCAGGAGAAAGCAGCCTGCTAAATTTAAACACATAACATGCAATAATACAACAATGATTTACTGAAGGTGATTTTAACACTTGCCACTCACAGCAAACTTCAGAGCAAAGCATTCTCAACTTAGAAGCACTCTGCCTGGGACACAAAGGTTGTCCAGCTAGATGCTGTTGATGGGTGGTTCTTGCTTGGGGTGACTGGAAATAAACCGTAACAGAAAGCCGCCTCACAGTCCTCAGAGAGACGGGTAGATGGTTAACTTCAAAAGAACAAACAGCAACCTTGATCTTTCTAGCAACTAGAATTCTGTTTCCCTCTCTAGCATGAAGTATGTGAAATCTTAAACTTCTTGAAACCGATCCCATATTTTGATTGCTAATTCCAGATCTCTCTCTCTCTCTAATGCTAATCTGTGCTCCAACCAAAATGTACAGTGGTAAAAGAAACAATTACAAATAACAGAGCCAAAAAATCCACTTGAAGGTTTTCTGCTGTGATGAAAACATTCAAAGGTGTATTGATCACGGAGGAGGAATGCATTCAAGAGAACAATTATTTGGCTTGTAACAGCCTAGAAGAGCTAAATACTCAAGGCAGGAATGCCACTGTGAGACTAAGAAATGCAAATAGTTATGGGGTGGCTGTTTGCTGCTGGGTTTCAGATGATCAATTCTCAAGCAGAAGAGAAAGGGGAGGAAAGTTAAGCTGTTTTATCTTGCCAAGTATTACAAGTGGGCACCATAATCACCTTACTTTAGCAACAGCACCACCAGCTTGAGCCCAGGATTTCTAACACAACAATTTAAGAAAACCATCTTTTCAGGGATCAGCAAACCCTCCTTGCAAAAAGAACCGTGTATGTGTGCGCACACCCACACACAACTTGGACTTGACGAAAGGAAATTACAGTGTATATGCATTAGAAGAAAAAAAAAAAAAAAACTTCATTCACAAAGCAAAGACCAGAATGCAAAATTAGTCATTTCGAATAGCCACATCTAAAGTACTTCCTTTTTTTTTTTCTTTTTCCTAACACCACTCATCTCCTGGTTTTGTTTTGTTGCTTTACTTATTTCTATTTTTTAATTTTCTGGTTTAGTGTCAAGTACTGGTATGTTGTTAGGGGGAAAGGAGAAAAAACCATGAATATTACATTCAAAGTGTTAAGAAAAAAAAGATTTGTACCTGTCTGAATGCCCCACAGATCTTGGTCAGTTTAGGTTCACAGCTGGTCAGTGATTTGGGAGAGAAATGATCAAGTAATTTTTAAAAAGAATAGGCAGTTGCATCTGGAGAAAATACTTTGAACTTCTGCCATTAACACATTAAAGTCTTAGGAAATACACAGCTTCTTTCCTTCCCCAGCAACCCTGATCATCTGAACCAAAAACAAAAGAACAAGAAGTCCTGTTTTCAAACTGACATTACTTTTATTTTTCCTTTTCTTTCTTTCCTTCTGTCTGTCTATTGGAGACAGGGGGACACTAAAGGTAAAATTACTGAAACCCAAACAGTCTTTCACCCCAAAAGGGAAAATTCACCATCAAGTAGTTGCATATACATTGCATACACCAGCACCAGCACCAGCACCAGCACCAGCACCAGCACCACCAGCACCACCAGCACCAGCACCACCAGCACCACCACCTCTTTACCCAAGTCACTTGCCTGTGGATTTCACAAACTGATACATTTCAGACAATTCAAAGGAGAGCCAACAGCACCTGCAAATATAACCCAGACCATCCTCCCTCCCAAAAAGAATAAAAGATTTCTTCCCCAATGCCTGGAAGAGATATGCACTGAAAAAAAGAGCAATTAAAAGTTGCAGATGAATTGCTACACCTCCAGGATGCTTTAAGCCTTCTGATTATTAATCCTGAGGACTCAGGGCTGGTCCGTAATTCCCAGGAATCTCATCCCCTCAACACTTCCAAGAGAGAGGAAGAGAGAGAGAGAGAGAGAGAGAGAGAGAGAGAGAGAGAGAGAGAGAGAGAGAGAGAGAGAGAAGCATCTAGTTTTGACCAAAATATGCCTGGATACACAATGCCCAGGTATTTCTTTTCCCCCAAGTGCCCTCACTATTTGACTTTTAACCAAGAATCTCTAACCCAACTAGAATACATAACCAGCATGCACAAGAGTCTGGTTCTCAGATGAGGATCATCACACAGCATTTCAAGAATCATGCATCATTCGAAAGGGCTTTTCCTGGTTTTTTTACTTTCATTCAAAAAAAGATACCAAAATGGTCCAGGCTGTAAGAAATATTTAATCCCCAAGGCATAGCATCTTCCTCTTCTAGATTATAAAAGAGTTAACATTAAAATGAGAAAAACCATGCTTCCCTAAATCTGCAATTAATTTTTTTTTGAAATGGGTGGGTAGAGAATGGTTAGCAGAGCAGCTTTATATAATAAGCACTCACCTAAAACAGGCAGAGTCATCGGTAGCTAAGCTATTTATGCAGGATTCTTAAAATGGCGTCTGGCAACACTGCCTCACTCCTGAACTGAAGCTAAAATGGTAGCAGTTTGTTCAATAGCTGAGCGTGTGTTTAAGCAGCCCTGCTAGTTTCAAAGCCACCTTCCTAAATATCAGAACTAGGAAAACCTCAACCAAAGGACACCAACAACCCGATGTTAGAAGCTTTAAAAAAAAAAAAAAAAGCTGCAGTGACAGAGGGTTGGTGAAGTCACAGGTTCCTAAGGAAAAGCCTCCCCTTTCAGATGCTGAGCCTTGCACAGGAGCTCTGCTGTGGCCGGGCCCCCTCGCCCTGGACTTAGCTAGGTGGAAGGTTAGGAATCAGGCAGCCCCGCAGCGGAGAGTGTGCACAGACAGGTGTCTGTGTGCACACAGGGAAATGTTCCAAGGGCCTGGGAGGAGGTGGGGGAGGGCACCCATTCCCCCTGCTCCGTGCATGAGAAACTCGCTCAAATTTGCACCACCAAGCCAGGTAAGATGCAAAGTGCTTCAAGAACAGGGTGCATCTGAAAAGCTGCGCTAGAGGGCTGCCCCTCAGTCTGAGGCCAAGGCAAAGTAGAAAGGCAGTTATGAAGCCTGAATGCGGGGCCCCAAACACAGCCCCCCACAGGAGCCACTCCTGACAGTTCACAAGAAGAAAGCGACACTCCGGTCTGCAGAGGAGAAACCCAAGTGGAATGTTCCCTTCTCCAGCGCACAGGATACTCACAAATTAGATTTGTCTACCCCCAAGAGAGCCCTGAGCATTAACAATGGGTTTTTGCAAAACCCAGGCTTCCAGAGGCCGAACTAAGAGCCTCAATAGCCTCATCGTAGCTAATGTCATTTACTGGTCAGGTCTGAGAATTGGCCTCAAAATTCCACTAGTGCTGGGAGTGGGGAGTCTCAAGGTGACTGCTTTTCGGCTCCAGGGGAGTAAGGAGGGCACAATGCCCAAGGCCAACCCGGGGCGAGGACGCGCTGCTGGCTCTGTGCCGGCCGGTAGGTAGGTGATCGGATGGGGAGGGCCAGCCTGGCAGCAAGCTGGCCGCAGGGCTGGCAGGGCCACCACCTGCTTGTTTGTCTGTAAGGAGAGCAGAGAGGGGGAAGGGCGAGGGATTCTGGCAACCCGAGGCCAAGGGTGAATCCCTTGACTTGTTTTTGCATTTTAAGAATGAGATGTAGGGTTCTACACTTCCTCCCCCCACATCCACGCCCCTGCCATGGGATGAGGAGGGTCCCCTGGAATGTATCTTTCTGGGGTCAACCAGAGGCAAAGCCAGACTCGGGGCTGACAAATGTTTTGTTGCCTCTGTTTGCCAGAGGAGCTAAGAAGAAAAGAGAAGGGAAAGGAACTGGGCTTTCCAAAACCCACCTTTGCCTTCAGGGTTCTTTTGGTGCACATCACCCAGCTTTCCAAAAGGTGACCTAGTCTCCCCCCACACACACACCCTTGCAAGACCTGATGGAGTTTCCCCACTGGCTCTTCCAGGGAAAGAAAAGGGGGACTGTTTTGTTTAAAAGAATAAGGGGTTACACGAAAGAAGGGGGGAAGCTATTGTTTTCATCCCTAATTTATAATCCCAGAGGCCGCATTGTTTGTTTCTTTCTGACTCAAATCCTTGAGCTGTTAATTATAAAAGTAACTGGACTTGGCTCCAACAGGCTAACTATGTTCATGCTCAGCAATTAGAAAAACTCTGAAGAAAGTCTACTGAGTGATTATATATAATTAATTCCTAGTTACAGACCGAACACTGACCATTTTCTGGAGCTAATAAAAGCTGTGACTCCCCCTCCCCCACGTGAACGCCACTTAATTTCCGAAAGCAGAAAGTGCATCCATCCTGGAGGGTCTTGAAGGAGAAAAGAGAGAGAGTGAGAGAGACAGAGAGGGAGGAATGAAGAGCTCCACTGTGTCTGTTTGTTCCTTGCAGCTGTGCATCCTCTTCGGGGAGCGAGAGGCAGAAGGAAAAAAGGAAAACAGCCCATCCTTCCGTCCCTCCCTCTGCAATTCACAAATGTGGCAGAGGGGACATTCTACCTTGATGAGAGAAAGGGAGGGGGAGGGAGGGGAGGCACCTCAGGAATGGAATGCAGGAGACTCTTCAGTTTGGCGAACCCGCTTTTTCCTAAAAGGACAAAGATGGTGGAAATTTCCAGAAGACAGATCCTCAGTCCACACATTGCAATTGTCAGTCTTTAACAATTTCCCCCAAGTCCACTGGTTTGGGGGGGCGGGAGGGAGGAGCGCTGGGGTGTTCTGTGGGACAGTCCTGTGGGCCCCACCTAGTCCTACTGCAATGCAGACATCTATTCTTGCCTTTTAGTAGCTGGGAAATAATGCTACTTGGAAAGTAATTAACTTTTTCCTGACCCATGGTTGGTGGTAGCTACAGAACCAGAGGAAAAGTGGCCCAGCTTGCTCCAGGGCTGGGAACCTGCTAGAGCTCCACACTTGAAAACAGATCTTGGCTTTCCAAACCTGTGGGAGCCATTTTAATGCAAGCTTTCAGAGGACAAACGCGTTGCCCTGGGTCTCCTTCCAGCCCAACAAACACAGTATTATGCAAACTGTTGAAGGCACCAAACCAGGAGTCTTGTGATTAGATATTGTTCTAGGGAGGCCGCAAGAACCTCAATATGCAATTTCCATTTACAGTGAGGAGATAAAAACAAAGAAAATAGCTAAGTGTATGAACTTAACTTGAATGGGATAAGGGGCACTGTGCGGTTTTCAGTATATACTGTAAAGTACCCTCACTTTTATTCTAAAATGCTGGCTCACCTTACACAGGCTTCTCAGCTCCTAATGCAACGCCTTAGTAAAGGAGCCTTTTTCCAATTGATGTCAAAAGTTTGGGTTGCTGGGCACTAGAAAAAAAGCTGACTGACTCCATAAAGTTAGCCTAACACACCAAGTGAATATATTTCCATGATTACAGTCACGCTGGAGTGGTCTCCAAACTGCAAATTTATGTGGTGAACTCTCAGAGAAATTCCAAAGGTAATGCTAAGCAAAAGACTACTTTTGTCACTTTTAAATTCTAGCCACACCATCAAGAGATGGGGGGGAAATGTGCAAAGTGAGAAACAAATTGTATATATGGCCAGTGAACATACAGATGTATGGATCAGACTTGGAAAAAGGCTAAATCTGTTGGCCAGTGTGCCCTGAATCAAAACAAGTTTGGTGGTGGATGGGATTTTGCAACATATCCGTGAGAATTCTAAAAGGTAAGTACTAATACCCCACCCCCACATGCAGACCACCACCAGCACCCCCCACCCCAATGTCTATAGGGCTGGGAGTCTAAGAACAAGCAGTTTCACTGCATTCCACAAGCACAGCCCCTACCCAGAGTTATACAATCCAAACAAACCCAATTAAAGGTCTACAAGCAAGTCACAATGAACTGAACATTTCTGCCCAGGCTGAGGGTAAACAGGAAGTGAAATCTTCAATCCTATCTGCAGGTTATCAGGAAAAACTGGATTCAAACAGGCACTTAAACCCAAGACACTCTTTAAAAGCCCTCATTTTGTTCCCACTCCTGAAGCCCCCCCAGATGCTGCAACCAAGACCCCCTATTACAAACAGATACCAAATGTTTCCAAAACTCTTGATACATGGTCACAGAGGAAATGGATTTGCTTACTTACCCAACAAATGTTCAAGCAACCGTCTCATTTTTCCACAGTTAGGAAGAGAGAACAGGCTGGCAGATTTGGGACTTGATCAAAAAGGAAATTTTTTTTAAACAGTTACATGGTATTATTAAAAACACACAGCATCACAACAACACAAGTCAACAACTGGACGTGGAATGCTGTCATGAACCACGCTCATGATTTTATTTCCTCTGCCCTCCATCACCCAGGGCAGAGGATGATACAATGTAAAAAGTGGGGAGGTGAAAAGAAGGATCAAAGATACATTAGTTCATTGAAACCATGCAAGAGTAGAAAGCTACAGCATTCAGAGTCCTCCCAGATTTCTCTGCAGGATGTTGTCCAAGATCTTCCCCCAGCCCCCACCCCACAGTCCCCATCCCTACTCCAAAAACTTCTTCCTCCAGAGCCTACAAAACACTTTCAGAAACATTTGCTGGCTGTAGGCTGGCTTGCAGAACACTGTGTATCAAGCTGTCAAGCAAAAAGGCTTAACGGGGAGAAGCTCAGTAGAGGAAGAGAAAGACCATGTCCAGACAGCAGCACCCACCTAGGCCCAGGAGCCACTCTCAGTTCCCTAGCAGCGCTCTGCTCAGCGCTGGGTTCTGCTTCACACTCGGCCTGCCTCTCAGAACTCACGCCAGCCTTCCCAGAACCTCTCTGGAGAGGCAAACTTGCCTGCTCTGCTGCCTGCCATGAGCGCTCCTTGGAGAGGAGCCTGCTTGCTTACCTTCCATTTTCTTCCCCCAGCAGGCATGTGACACAAGAGCAGACAATAGTGCAGGGGGGAAACTGCTCAGAGAGAGAGACAGAGGGAGGGGGGGGAAAAGAGGAGGAAAAAAAGCTTCTCTTTTGGCATAGCAGGAGCTAGCTTCAAACTATTCCAGAAACACCATGCCCTGGTGGAAGAAAAGGTGTGCCAGGCCCTTGCCAGTTTGCAAAATCAAGCTAAGGCTAATGGCTACTTAGCCATGTGACCCAAGAAAGCAAAAAAAAAATTTTCTCTCTAAACAGTTCCAAGTTAACATAAGTGCTCTGGGGGCGAGTGTGGCACGGCCAGCCACAGAGAAATCACACTGCTCGCCCACAACTCGGATGTCTCAGAGGGAGGGGGAAAAAGATGGTTAAAAAGCCGAGCTTACCTCTGTGGATGCATTGTTAACACTGTGTAATGTCAATACTTATAAAACATGGAGGACAGGCTCCTAGTTCTCACAGAAAAAGGGTTTGGCACTTCGGCTGATGATCTGGCCGCCTAATAAAAGCTCATCCCCGATTGGCTGCCCCGGCAAATCGGAGTGTAAAGCCGGCCCGGATTGGCTGAAACACTTCCTGAGCGATTATCTTTGTGAGGCTCGGGTGAGCCAGAGCCATCCTGTGCATAGAAAAAGACAGGCTAAGCTAGGCCTTTTGCAGCAAGAAAAACTTGGGAAAGGGGCCCCCACACGCACTTCTCCTCCACTCTGCCTAGATTTTCCGGCACTAGCAAACCAGTGCAGCCAGCCTGACCTGCTCAGGCAAAGCCTGGGGCCCAGCAGCCACTGGAAAGAGAGCTTTTGGGGTGGGCTGGAAAGGGTTGCACCTCACCTGCCCCCACACCAGTGGCCCTGTGCTAAGGAGGAAGGCTGACCCTTTGCTGGAACGATTCGGCAGTGGTTCTCCAAGGGGAAAGGGAGCTGAGGAGTGGGGCGCCCCAGGGAAGCAGCCAAGGGAAGAAAGAAAAGAGGCAGGAGCCAGGCCTCTGAGGGGAACCAGGGCAGAGCCAGGAACCAGCAAGGCGCAGGCAGCCTGGCTTCTCGGAGGAAAGGAGTCGGCGGGGAGGGAGGAGGGAAGAGTGGTCAAGTTTGCATAGTCATTGTCAAAATGCCTCCTCCTGGAAAAGCAGGCCAGGCAGCCATTTGCCCAGCTGAGAGGCTAACCTCTCACCCCCCTCCGTCGGTCCTCAAAGGAAAACCAAAATGGGTGCCTGCCAAGATGCCAAGGGGCCCCCTCTCCACGCTTACCCTAAGAAAAGCCAAATGCGCTCCTAGCAGGCCACAGGCCTCCATCTACAAACTTCCCTTCCCCTCCAGGCCCCCTCCCCCACCGCTGAGGCCTGCTAAACCTGTCAGTTAAACAAAAATCTGACTTCCGTATTAGTCTGCCTTGCCTTCAGCTTCCTGCCTGTTAACCCTCTCTCGGACTCTGGGCCTGGCTGGGAAGAACTAGGCCCTGAGATCAGAAAAGGCCTGTGGAAAAATACCAGCTGCAGCTCTCCCGGCAGATGCAGAAAGAGAGAGAGAGAGCCGGCTGTCTCTTGCCTCTGCTTCCCAAGGAGGCGTGTACCTTCTGAATCCAGGGCACAGGCAGTGCCTCTCGGTCTGAGAAGCCATTTAAATCCAGAGGGAGAAAGAAACATGTCAAACCCGGCCGGGAAACAAGAACCCCCATTATAGTCAGGCCTGTCCACCCACAGGTTAGCTCTTCCTGCCACAATCACCCCTGTATGTGAGCGTGCTCTTGGGGAACTGGGCCCTCCTCAGTGGGCAGACAAATCCCATGAGCTTCATAAGGAGTCCTGCTTCAATTTATTTCCAAAGAGAAGGCTCCTTTTCGTCCCCTAAGGCAGATGGAACAGCTATTTCACACACACACAGCCCTGCACTTGGCACCCCCCCAAGCCCCCATCTCTGGCACTGCTCCCCAGTAAAATATTAACTAGTATTTCGGAGCTGTTTATAATTCCACTCATCTCAATAGTAATGGGAGGTCAGTGCCCATTTCCTCCTTAGCTGCCTTTGTAGAGAATGTCCAAGCGTTCTTTCTTGTACTATGCTTTATTTTCTCAACAAAGTGCTTCATTAACAAGATTTTTTTTAAAAAAAACAGCAAGAAGGAGCAACTGGAACTAAAGAAACACCTCTCTTTGGGGGCTGAAGGAAGCTGCCGGAGTTGACAAAGCCTTATGCTGGGAGATAAAATTAGGGAGGAATAAGTCTCCCCGCTCCTCTTCACATTAGGACTTGTGGGCTTTCTCACCCCACACTGTGCCCACAAAGCTAAGAAGAGCTGGTCATTTACTCTCCACCCTCCCCCACGGACAACAGATGCCCACTGTATGTCCATCGATTCTTCCTGGCTGGGAATCCTATAGCAGACAGGCTCAGGGCCCAGCCAGAAATCCAGACACTGAACTGCTGGGCTGGGCCAAGGCTCGGCGGCCAAGATGCAGGGTGGGACATCACCACCACCCAGCGGGGCAAAAGTCCACCACTCAGGACAATGGGCCTGGGCCTCCCCGGAAGCTATTCCTGGGGACAAAAACTGGTACAGGGACCGAAGAGGAACAAAGGCGGTGGCCTGGGCGATTCAAACTCTGCCTTCCTTCCTTCCTGACTGTGTGGGCAGCAAGCAGCCCTCCACCACCATCCATATGGAACCCAGCTTGTTTTTCCTGCGGGTGCTGCTTTGGGCATAACAGAAAAATGGAAGCGAGGTTAGTGGTGAGCTCACGTGCAGCTGACTCCACGATAAGGAGGAAGTGAAATATGCCACCGGTGTGTGCGCGCTGCGGATTTTAACCCAGGATTAAAGCTTGTTGCATAAGCGGCAGCAGCATCCTCCCCCTCTCCCTGCCTCCCTCTCCCTGATCACTTGATCACTTGAAACGTTTTCTGGGGCAAAGAGCAGGAAGCCGCCGGCTTATTCTGGCAGCTCAGCTCAGTTTGAGGAATGCTGTTGGCATTCGAGTAGGTCTGAGGTTATCTGGAAAATAGCAATCGGGCTGGGGACCGATGCAAGGTATGGTGGCAGATGGAATCCTGAGAGGGACACAGGTTAAAAAAAAAAACCCTGGAGCAGGCCTACCAAGCACCACTGCGGGCCCTGATGGAATGCGGCTGATAATGCAGGAAATAAAACCAAATGTTGCTGACCTCAACCTAGAGATCCATTTGGTAGCCCTGCTGAAGGCCCAACCACAGCAGTTACTCAATCAATGCCGTACACAGACTAATTTCAAGAAGGCAGGCGGCATTGTTAAAGACCTGGAACTGTGCCCAGAGAGGTGAAGCGAGCTGCCGAAGGTCACACAGCTGGCAAGTGCCAGAGTTCAGGCTTCCAGGCAATTGTGATTCCATATGCCTAAAGCCCTTGCCCTCCCTTGACTCTAAAGAAAGACACATAAGCAATGCCAAACCAAACACAGAAGAAAATAAACAAAATTCCCCAAACACCGGAGGCAAGACCTGGTCTCTCTTTCAGGAGGTCTATCCTTGAGATGGGCTTTTGGCACTGAATGAGGGTGCTGAGATTTTAGAATCATCCAAATGCCCTTTTGCCACAGGCCAGAGCCCAGAGAAGACTGCCCCTTCTCTGCGAACCTCGAACAAAAGCACAGGAGAAACACTTTGCCTTTAAAACGGGATGTTTATATTTCTTGAAATCAGTAGTTCCCAGCCAGGGGCAATCTTGTTACCAAGGGACATTTGGCACTACCAGGAGACTTTTGGGTAATCACTGTTGGGGGAGGAGTCCTGAAAAATGGCCCACAGTGCAAGGACAGTGCCACACAGGGCACTATGTGACCCAAAACACGCTATTGTGCAGAGAGGTTGGAAATCCCTGGCCTAAAGGAAAAGGAAGAAATAAAGCCCAGCCATTGTGCCTGCGGACAGGAAAGCCCCAGCACCGGCCTAAACAAATAGGCTCCTCGGTGATATTAATAAGCAATGAGCTCGTTAGAATACATTAAAACGCGTCTCTCTTAATATTCCCAGGGGACAGGCAGAACCAGGGGGACAGAATGGGGCTGTAGAAAGCCGAGCAGTGTTTGCAGCAATACGGTGAGCCTGCAAGGAGAGGCAGGGCTGGCCCCAGCTCCCTTCCCCAGGCCTCACTGGGTGAGGCCTAGCCGTGCTGGGATAGCGCTCCAGCCCCTGGCTGGCAGCCAGGCCAGCAGCAGGAGCAGCGGCCTCAGCAAGCTGCATCCCGAGATAGCCTGGGCGGCCGCGGATGCATAAATACGCTTGGAGTTATCTGCCTCCAGCAACAGCAGGCTTGCTGGTCCATCCATCGTGTGAAATGGACGAGACTGGGGCAGGGAAGTATCTAAAATACTTTTTTTTTTTTTTTGGTTTTTGTTCCTTTTTAGCCAATGAGAACACAGACCAACTTGGGGCCTGGTGACAGAAAGGCTCACCTTCCCCGTGGGTGTAGAACTGACCGCTTCAGGTTACAGGCACCAAGAAGCAGAGAAGATCCATCTATCCCCTGCTGGGGAGGAGCAGGGAGTTCGGCTGATTCTTTACATTTTGTGTTTTGTTTTACTTATTTCTGGGAGGGACTAGCAGGAGGATTTAGTGATGCCACAGGAGTGCCACACAGGGCTGGGAGAGCGGGCAGGCGGTGGATGGGTGGATGATGCGTGCCCCATCGGGCAGATGGTCACGGCTTGGCGGGGAGGAAGATGCAGCTATATCGGGACAAGATGAAAATCTAAAGGAGGAACAGTCAGGATCCCCCGAAGCTGCTCCCCGCATCCCTTTCCTGACAGAAGAGGACTGCATGGATTTCTTTGCTGTCTGTTTTTCCCTCCCGCTAGACCAGTGGGTCTGGATGGGGGTGGGGGTTGCCTCGCAAGAGACATCTGGCAACGTTTGGAGACATTTTGGGTTGTCACATATAGGAGGGGAAGGTGGGGGAGACTAACACCTAGCGGGTAGTGGCCAGGGCTGCTGCTGAGCATCCTGCAACGCACAGGACACCCCCACAGCAAAGTGGGGCCGGCCCTCATTAGCACTGCTAGCCTGGCTTAGAGCTCAGTAAAGCACTGTCTGCCCCTGGACAGGTCTCCTGCCTTGGCCTCCTGTTCTGCCTTTGCAGTTGCTGTGTACGTGCATGCACCACACGCAGGCTGTCTGGGATCCTCCCAAAGCACAAGTCAGATCCTGTCCCACCCTCCTCTGCTCAAACTCCATCCATGACTCCCATTCCCCTCTGGGTAGAGGCGCACGTCCTAAACTGGCCTGCCAGCCTCTCCCCGAGGTTCAGTGTCCTGTGCTGGTTCCCTTCTCCTTCCGCCCTGCCGGGGCTCACGCAGCCCCAGGTACCCTGAAGTCCCACTGCTGACTTCTTCCCGCCCTCCCTGGAGCCTTTGCACTCGGTCTCCAGCTCTGCACCTCCTCTCTGCCCGCATCCCCACTTCTCCAAACCACCCAGGAGCAGCTACTTCGTCCTTAGCTGCTCTTCCAGCTGCAGAATTCCCAGCCCTGTGGGCAAGCCAAGCCTCCCCAGCACGCTACCCACCTAGCGGCCTTCCCACCTAGCAGCTGCTGGGCGACTGGCCCGCCCGTCTCCTGATCCCTTCATCTTGCTCTTTCTTCCCCACATCAAGAGGCCAAGCCACGCAGAGGTTGAGCATGCGGCTGCCAGTCTGTGCCAGACTGGGTGAATCACAGCTGCCCCACTTGGCAGCTGTGAGAGGTCTTGGTTGAGGTACAAAATTCTATTCTCTGTGCCTTGATTTCCTCCTCAGTGCAGTAGAAACAATAACCTCCTAGAAGTACTGGATGAATCACCCCTGTCACTCACGCACCGAGTTTTGCTGCTGTCCCCTTGTCCTATCACTCTAAAAAGGCATTTTCTGGATGCCTCCAACTCAGTCCTCTTCCTTCTTTTCCATTACCTTTCCAAGGAGCTTAAAGATAGATACTGAAAGCTGACTTGTTATAATGTCTGATTCTATGCCAGGTAGTTTGGGGAGAAGCATTTGCCTAGCATGCATGCGGTCCTACGTCCCATTTCCAGCACCGCAAAAAAGAAAAACATGAATACACCAGCTAGGTAACCCCATTACCCTCCAGCTCTCTCAAGTGAGCAAAGATAAAGATCAGCCCCATTTCCTAGGTGAGAAAACTGAGGCAGGAACTGTTAAGGGTCTCTTGCCCCTGTAAAACCTCTCCCATTCTCCTTCCCTCCATCTTTAAGGGTTAAAATCACTCAGCCTGCCTCCCAGCCCAGCACTGTGCAGCTGGAAAAGGAATCTAAACTCTTACACACTGATGTGATCTCTAAGGCACGTTGCTGAGTTGGGGTAAAGCAAGAGCAGTGTGTGTGCGTGTGTGAGTGTGTGTGTGTGAGAGAGAGAGAGAGAGAGAGAGAGAGAGAGAGAGAGGTGTTTGCTTTTTTTTTTTTGTCTTTTTCGTTTTTTATCGGTACCAGGGATCGAACTCACGACTGCCTGCTTGCAAGGCAGGCGCTTATGCCGCTGAGCTAAATCCCCAGCCCCTGGTGTTTGCTTTATCAGGCAGTCTCCTCTGAAGCATATGTACTTAAGAAACTGCTAACCCGTGGTTGCATCCTAGGAGCAGGGTGTGCAAAGGAGTCTTCACCGTTATACCCATCCTTACCCAGCATGTTTCAACCTTGAGAATGTATTATTTTATCAAATATAAATCAATAAAGATAATATTGGGGAAAAACGTAAAGTGGAGGAAAAATATTTGCACCCTTTTTTGTCCTACCCATTGATTGCTCCTCCCTCTTTTCTTTACCCTCCTTCTCTGGGGTACATTGATTAGGTTGATTGATTGATTATAGTGCTGGTGATCAAAGCCAGGTCCTCCTGCTCCCTCAAAGGCCTGGTGCTAAGCCTCAGTCACAGGGCTACACCCCCAGCACACCCTTCATTTTTTATTTGTTGGGGTAGGGGATACCGGGAATCGAACTCAGGACCTCAGGCTTGCCAGGCAGGCGCTGTGCCAATGAGCTAAAACGCCTCCCACACCCGCTTTCGTTGTTTTGGAGCTATTTTACAATTCTGTAAATCGTAGAAGCCTAAGACTAATGCAAATGATTCTCGCCATAGAAATGCAAATTTAGTCCCTGGAATGCAACTGATTATAGCCAGTTTTTGGCGTCTACTTGTAAATTCATCTCAGCAGCCTTGTGTGTGCAGTACTTTGAATCAGCTGTGACAGCGAACTAATTCCCTCATTCATATTCTTGAACAGTACTTTTTTTAAAAAGTCACCACTGACCTCCAAGCATCAAGCTGTACAGTTTGGTGTTAGGAGCACTCTTTGGGGATTTCTTGCTAATAACTGATGCTGGCTCCTGGTGAGCCCCCAGCCCAGCCACACCAACTTTCTTCTACACAGTATCCAGTTCCTCTAGTTCCAGAGCCAACCCCTTCCTTCCCGGGCAGAGCAGGGCTAGGAGGCCCTTCCCAGCTTCCTCCCTGGCTGCCCTGGCCATTTGACAGTGTCACTGAGCTTTTCTGTTGGTTTGCTTGCTTGTTTTCAGTATCAGGAATGCAACCCAGGACCTTGTGCTGGCCGCTGAGCTACATCTCTAGCCCCACTGAGCCTTTCTGGATGGAGCTGCCATCCTAGAAAGTGGAGAGTGTAATCCTTTCTCAGAGCCCCCGCACACATGCTCAGCCGTGGGGGATTCTTTTCTTTCTCTCCTTAAAACCTTCTCATGAAATCACATCATTCACTGGCACAGCAGATTGGAAATCTAGCCAGGTCTAATCTCACCCCTGACCCCAGCTCTGTGTTTCTAAGCACAGGACTGGCATTTTTCTTCTTTTTTTTTTTTCATTTTTATCGGTACCAGGGATCAAACTCACGACTGCCTGCTTGCAAGACAGGCTCTTATGCCGCTGAGCTAAATCCCCAGCCCCTGCATTTTTCTTCTTAATACTGACTCAGACACAGTCCACCGACAGAATGGGAGTGCCTCCTGTCCTGTGTAGTGCCAGGCTGATTGTCACTGTTCCTGCTTTGAAGGAGCTGACAGCTGAGCAGAGGAGACAATATGCAAGTATATGAGCCAGATAAAATGTCAAATGGAGAGACTGCTGTAAAGAAAAGCAGGCGAATGGGATGGGGAGCCACAAAGACGAGTGGAAGGAGGACAGGGAACTTTCAGGTCAAGGAAGCAGCAGGTACAAAGGCACTGAGGCTGCCCAAGTTTCTCCGGGGAGCAGAAAAAGCTCAGTCAATGAGGCGCAGCACAGGAATAAGGTCAGACTCTGAGACAGCTATTTCCTCCACATTCCTTTACTCAGATTCAAAATATTCCAGAATATTCTTTTCCTGCCCTTCCCTACTCTTCTATACCTGGTGTGCCATTCCTAATTCTACTCCTAAATGAAAGCCCTACAAAAAGATAAATAAGACATGAATACATTAGGACCAGGCTACCTCCTAAGGCTCTTCCAAATGATTCCCGGAATTCCCCTTACCTGGAGCTCCAATTATAACTAAGCGGAGACAGCACTTCCTAACTCACAGACAGGGTGGTGCTGGGGATGCCATGAATTAACCAACCTGGAAACACCTGCTGCGGTGTTGGCTGGGACCACGTTTATTGCTGTTTTCCAAGAGACTTCAGCAATTCTCCAGTTCCATGAAGACGTGACTCCCAGTGAAGCCTCCTTTCTCCACGGCCACACCTGACTTTCCTGCCTGTCCCATCCTTCCCACCTGCTGGGTGACCCGCCAGGCCTGGCTCACCCTGCTTGCTCCAGCCCCCCCCCCCAGGTGCAGCCTCCTACCCAGAACCTTTCCCGAGAACCCCTAGAGACCGCAGGCTGCATTAGCCGGTCCCTACCCGACCTGAGCAGAGTCCCACTAAATGGCTTTTCAGCACCAGCTGCTGGGCCCTGTCCACCTCCTGGAATCCTGCAGTCTTCCTTAGGGCTCTCCTCTGCACCCACAGAGCCCGGCACCTGGCCCCTTCCGGCCCCGGCACCCCGTCTGCAAGCCGGGGGGCTCCACCTCGGAGAGGAGCTGCTCCACCATCTGCTAGCTCTGTGCCTGCCAGTGCCCCTGCTCCCTACGACACTGGGCCTGCCGGCTCCCCAGGGACAGGGACTCTGCCCTCCAGCCCTGGCCTGGGGGTGGCCTGGAGAGTCAGCTCCAGTTCCCAGCAACTGCCCTCCAGAGTCCAGGCTGCTGTTGTCAATGGTTTCCTGCTTCCCGTGCCCCCCACAGCAGTGTGTGTGTGCGTGGGGGGGGGGGGTTGTCCTGGTATCAAGCAGATGTCACCTGCCTGCTCAGAAACCTCCTCCAGGCAGCAGAAACCACAAACCAAAAGACAAAAACCCACAGACGGATGGATGACAGAATTCAATGTGTCCGGCACAGGAACATCTGTCAGCTGCAAGACACAAGGAAGTCAGGAGACCCCGTTACCTGATGAACATCACACTGAGGAAAAGAACCGGACACACTCTGTATGATGCGCCTGATGTGGTACACTCAGACAAGTCCTTAGGGACAAGAGGTCCAGCGCTGAAGAGAGATGGACTGAGACACAGGCTCCCCTTTTGGGGAGACGAAAAAGTTCTGGACTGGGTAGGGAGGTGCCCAACAGTGTGACTGCTTTCAATGCCACTGGATTGCACACCTGAAAATGGCTCATTTTGGCCGGGGATATAGTTCAGTGACAGGAGACCCTGCCTGGCATGCACGAGGTCATGAGTTTGACCCTCAGTTCCAAAAAAAGCTGGCTCGTTTTAGGCTGGGGGTTTAGCTCAGTGGCACAAACGCCTGCCTGGCGAGTGAGAGGTTCAATCCCTGGTACAAAGGAAGGAAGGAAGGAAAGAAAATCACTGAGTTTATAATCAGTCTATAATGTTCCAAAACAAAAATTTGGTGTCCATGAGTCAAGTTATGGGCATCCACTGACCCACAGTCTGTGGCTACTTCTGTGCTTGGCTGGGAGGGGGTACCTGCGTGAAGATGGTCACGACCGCTGCCTGAGCTCCTCCATCCCTCTGGGACCACTTTACAAAGACATTTGCAGCCCACACTTTAGGAGGACGTCCTGCCACTGGGGGCCTGGCCTGCGGAGCCCCTTCTGGGCTGGTACCCACTCTGCTGCCCCCTCTCAGAGGACCCTGGCCCGGTTCTGCCAACAAGGTCCCCACTCAGCTGTTCTGGGCCTCTCCGGGCTTGGTCCCACCTTGCAGGCTACATACACTGCAGTCCCCTCCGCCTGGAATACCCTCGATCACAAGGGGACTCCTTCTCATGACTCAGGTCTTGTGACACCTCTTCTGAGAGGGCCTCTTCTGAGAGCTCATCTGACACCAGTTCCCTGGGAAATCACCCTGTTATTTCCTTTTTAGGGCTTCTCGGATACAAACATCTTTGTTTAGTCACTTTTTATCTCTGTTCAAAGGCAAAGACTTTGTGTATCACATTGAGCAGAGTTTTCCTGAGACAGGCACAGTGCCTGAGGCATAGTAGCTGCTCAGTAAACATCTGTGCAATGAATGATCTCTTCTTTTTACATGAAACAGTCTGCACCACTGAGTTCATGCCTGGCCCCTAGAAACAGTTTCTAAACAAGACCTCCAGTGGGTCAGCAACTTGAACTCTGCACCTTCTTGCATACTCTATTAGCATGCAAAGTTATCATTAAAGGTCACATAGGCCTCTCCACCTATTTACTGAACTCTAACTACCTGGACCTTCTTTGAGGTCCCCAAAACAATGCCAAGGGCTCCTGCCAAGTTACTTCCCCCCCTTACAAACCTTTACTCCTTTTCAGGGGCTGGGGATTTAGTTCAGCAGCATAAGCACCTGCCTTGCAAGCAGGTGGTCGTGAGTTTGATTCCTGGTACTGATAAAAAGTTTAAAAAAAAAAAAAAAGAACAAACAAATATTTACTCTTGGGGGCTGAGGATTTAGCTCAGCGGCATAAGTGCCTGCCTTGCAAGCAGGCAGTTATGAGTTCAATCCCTGGTACCGGTAAAAACGAAAAAGAAAAAAAAAAAATTTACTCTTTTTCTATTTTAGATCCAGATCCAAATGCCACCCACCTCCTCCAGGGGCCTTCTAGGGTTGATCCCACCATGTCACAGCAGCTGAGCTGTTCCCAACACTTAGCATCCTTAAAAATGATGTTACATTTACCTTTGGACAAGAACTTTGCCATTCAAAAACACTATGTCAGGGCTGGGGATTTAGCTCAGCGGCATAAGCGCCTGCCTTGCAAGCAGACAGTCATGAGTTCGATCCCTGGTACCGATAAAAAGGAAAAAGACAAAAAAAAAACAAACTATGTCTCCAGACCCCAGACTAGGCTCACAAACAACAGTCTCAATCCCTATCTGCTGATCTGAGTCAGTAAAATCCCATCTTTTTTTGAAGCAGTTTGCCTATGACTGGGTCCAATCAGCTTACTATGGACTTGCGCCCTCCTGGTTGTCATAACGACAGGAGCTTGAGCATCTTCACCTGGTCAGAGGCCGGGGCTCAGGGAGGCTCACCTGGAGCCAGGCGTCTGTCCCCTCCCGCGCCTCTAGGAGATCAACACTTATCTCTCTCATATTATACTCGGAAAACGGGGGCACCAAGAGATTATGCGATCGACCCCGCTATAATAGAAGTAAGAAAAATGAACCATAATCCACCTCCAGCCTCCAAGCCCAAGAAACAAATACCGCAGACCAGGAAAACATTTGAAGGCAACGAGAAACCAATGTAGGAACCACAACAAAAACACACAGGAGACAACGTGACAGGGACCGACAATCGGGGGACCCCTCTCAACTTCTGCAGCCCCCGCCTGCCACTTCTGCCAGTATTTCCGTCCACCCAGTTCTACAAGCCCCGAATCTGGAGGTCACCCCGGCGCCGGCCCTCCCCAGCCCTGGAGAAAGTACCTTCTGACCATCTTCCCAGGTCCACTCCGCCGGCGCAGCTCCATCCTGAGAGCCGTGGCCTGCCACAGGGCCACCAAGATCTGTGTGATCTGGGCTGGGAGAGAGCAACCTCCCCACCGGACTCTGGCCAGCTCTGCCCCATCCCCCACCCTGGGTGGCCTGAGGGATCTTTTGAAATTTCAATTTGGACCCGGTCACTACCCCACCCCCACCCCACCTCCAACATCCCTTGAAAGGTTTCCCATTGTTCTCAAGCCAAAGTCTCAGATTCTTAACCCGGCCGCAGGGGGTCTGCGGGATTCTCCTCTCAGGCTGGCTCTGGGGATCTGGGTCTGAGTTCACTCCAGGATTCAAATCCTAAATTTACCATTCACTCTCATAGGTAACAACTTCTCCAGCCAGTAAACTGAACATCAAAGCACCAAGCACCTCCCAGAGTATTGTCAAGATTAAATTTGTTCAGTATTAAAAATACTACTTTGGGGGCTGGGGATTTAGCTCAGTGGCATAAGTGCCTGTCTTGCAAGCGCGAGGTCATGAGTTCAATCCCCAGTACTGATAAAAGAAAAAAATACTGTTTTGGTCAGTGGTGGCGCATGCCTGTAAATCCTAGCACTCAGAGGCCGAAGCAGGAGAATCACTGCAAGTTCAAAACCAGCCTGGGTTACAAAGTGAACCCCAGGCCAGCCTGAACTGCAAACTGTCTCAAAGAGGCCAAAAAATAAAATAAAAATACCACTTCACTTCTATTCAGCCTTATTTAACTCCTATTCATCCTTCAAAACACCAATACAAAATCCATCTGTTCAGCGCAGGTCTGTCCCAGACCTGTTTCTCAATGAGTTACATGTTGCCCACAAAGTGTTCATGGCAACCACAATTTAATACCTAATAATTCTTACCATCTGAGTATAAATTCTGGACTGGTGGCATAGCTCAGTAGTATGTGTGTTTAGCATGCATGAGGCCCTGGGCTCTAGCTCCAAAGCCAGTGAAAGAAAAGTATAAATTCAAACTCATCTAAGGGATAGAGACTTTGTACAGGGGTATATCATCCCTGTGTGGTTTTGGGGGGGTTTTTTTGGTACTGGGAATTGAACTGAGGACCTGGCACTTGCCAGACAGGTGCTGTGCACTGAGCTATGTCCTGTTCCCTACTCCCCTTTTTGAGATGGTCTTGCTATGTAATTCAAGCTGGCCTGAACTTAATATGTATCCCAGGCTGACCTTGAACTCAAGGCAATCCTCTTGCCTCAGCCTCCTGAGTGCTGGGATCACAGGTATGCGCCACCACGCCCGGCACCTTGCCCTTTTTATGTATTTAACTTTTTGTTTTGAGACAGTCTTGCCAAGTTGCTTCAAGTTTGCAATTCTCCTGCCTCAGCCTCCCAGATGTGTACCTTGTCTGGCCATACATTCTTTTTTTTTTTTTTTTTTTTTTTTTTGTCTTTTTCCTTTTTATCAGTACCAGGGATCGAACTCATGACTGCCTGCTTGTAAGGCAGGCGTTTATGCTGCTGAGCTAAATCCCCAGCCCTGGCCATACATTCTTGGGACTGACTTATTTACTGCTTAAACTCTGGCTCAATTGTGTTTCCCTGGCACACAGTAGGTCCTCAAAAATAATTGAGTGACTATTGAATGAGGGAATGACTCCAAGGAGTAACTTCAGGGTACCCAAGACCCCAGTTTCTTGTTTTTTCTCCCCAAACCACCAATTTTAAAGCGCTTTAATAAGGCTGTGAGAACACTGAAACCAGCTGGGGTAAACGGGTCACAAAAGGAAGCCACAGCGCCTGTCATCTCAGGCTGGCCTAGGAACATGGCCCAGAGCAGCTACAGGAAACCGCACAGGATGGAAGAAGAGGAAAGCCTGGCCAACTGGGTCGTTTGGCTAATAACATTGGCCTGAGCCCGCTTCCGCCTTCAAGGCTTTAACAGCCCTTTCCCACTCCAGAAGACTGCCATCCTGCCTCAGCCTCATCTGCCAACTCCCAGGAAGGAGCCTAACTGGCTCCTTGGGACACAGTAACTGGCCTCCGTATGGACATGCTTGTCCAGCAGGGGGAGCCATAAATTGAAGCTCTCTAAAGAATCATCCACCCTGTGACCCTAGCCCTTAGGAGGCTGAGGCAGGAGGATCTCTGAGTTTGAGGTCAGCCTGGGCTACATAGTGAGACTGTCTCCAAGGAGGAGGAAGAGCAGCTATATCAAAGGCACTGCACCACAGGACAGTGGTACATGCCTGTAATCCCATCTGCTTGGGAGGCTGAGGCAGGAGGATGACAAATTTGAGGCCAGCTTGGACAGTTTGATGAGACCCTGTCATGGGTCAAGGGTGGGAGGTGCTGGAGATGTAGCTGAGAGCTGCAGTGCCCTGGGTGTGATCCCCAGTACTACGCAAGAAAAAAGAAACAATGAAAGAAATATCACAGACTGACCAACCCCAGCTGAGCGGACTATCAGGGCAGATGAAGCTTGCCCGGGGCCAAAATCATCTGGGGTTACCCTAGGCCCCCTAGAAAAACAGCTGCTTACTCGTGGCCTTTGTATCTGATCCATCATTCTCTTGATTCTTGGGGAACCCTTTCGGAATGTGTGCCAAAGCTTACCAGACTTCCAGCGCCCACCACCCCAAAACTAAGGCCACCAGAGATTCCCGCTTGGTGGCCGGCGCCACCTAATGCCCCGCCAGGGTCTCTGTCCAGTACACTGATTCAGGACTTGCCTTGCTCTTTGGCTATAAAATCTCTGGTAACATCTACCCCTTTGGAGCTTGTCACTCAGGGAACCTGGAATCCAAGGCATTGACATGGAGTAAGCTGTGCCCGATTTCCTTTAACAGAATGGTTCTGCCTTGACACGGATGCTGCAGAAATAGCGGCTGAACAGATGGATTGCAGTCCCAGCTAAGGGCACCTGGCGCTGGGAGGCTCCCTCCGTCCCTCTGTGCCCCCAGCCCGTGGACTTGAACCCAGAAGTGTCTTCCCGTGCTTTCTCTGTAGCCCCAGCTTTGGGGTGGGGCAGGGGATGTGAAAGCAGATTTCTCCTCCAAATGAAGCACATGGAAGAAGCCGGAGCTTGGGATGTCAAAGCAGTCACCTTGGCGTCCGTCCCCTCCCAGCCAGCAGGGCGGCTTAGGGCAGACGTCTGCACCCAGCGATCCTTCCCCGGCTCCCTGGCAGACTGCCCTGGAACGGTTACTGCGGAAAGGGTTCCCGGGAGGAAAGAACTTTCTAGGTTATTCGAAGACATGGGTTGAATTCAACCCAGAGGACTGCTGGGAATTGGGGTCCCTGGTTGGCAGGGTGATGAGCTCTCCCCAGAGCCACCCCGAAGGTAAATGAGATTCGGCTATCACCTGCTTCTTCGTGGCCCTGGGGTCCGCCTGTGGGAGTGAGTTCCCTTTTCTCACTTGTGTTTTCTGTATTCTGTGGTCAGCATGCAGCGATTGTGGACGGGATAACAATGTGTGGACATTGAGACCAATTTGATCCGAACCTGTGTGCTTTACAATGAAACAGAAGGGACTTTGAGGTTCATCAGGCCTCACCTTCGGGTTGTCTCCCCACAAACCCTTCTCCATGGGCTTCCCCTAACCACAGGGTCACCTGGGAAGATCCTTCAGCTCCACAGCTGCCACCTCCAAGGAGCCTTCCAGGATTGGCTTTATCCAGAGAAGACCCCCCCACCCCCATCCCGGCCTGGCAGCCACCCTCTGTGATGTCACAGGGTGTCACCTTTGCATTATCCTAAGATTTGTGCAGTCAGTTGTTACAGCCTGAGACTATGACTTCTCTGTTCTCCCCCAGAGAAGCTGTCAACACCATGGAGACAGGGTGCTGTCTAGGTTGTACGCGTGAGATCTCCAGTGCTCAGAAGGCCTCTAGACCCTTGAGCGGGGGTACTTACTCAGAGCTTCTGAAGAAGAGGTAAGGAAGAAGTCACAGTTTGGATCTCGAAAGCACTGCAGGCAAGGAAGGTGGATTGATCGTGCTGCTCCGCACAAGCAGTTCCCTCTGCCTGGAGCACACTTCCTGCAGGGACCTGTGAGGGCTCTTTACCCTGTCACCAGTGCCACCGACTCAGTGAGGCCTGTCTCACCCCCACCCAGTCTAATCCTTTCAGAGGTCAGATTGTTCTCCCACTAAAAAGATGTCACATTGAGCGCAGTGGTGCACTCCTATAATCCCAGCTACTCTGGGCCAAAGCAGGATGATCACAGGTTCAAGGCCAGGATGGGCAACTTGGTGATCTCCAGTCTCTCAAAATCAAAAAAGTGAAAAAGCCAGGCCTGGTGGTGCATGCCTGTAATCCCAGTACTCAGAAAGCTAAGGCAGGAGGATTATGTTAGTTTGAGACCAGTTTAGGCTACCAAGTGAGCTCAAGGCTAGCCGGAATTGCATAGCCAGACCTTGTCTCAAAAAGAAAAAAAAAAAAAAAAAAAAAGGAAAAGCCCAGTTTAGGGCCCTAGGTTCAATATCCAGTACCCCCCACTCTAAGATGTTGAAGCCTCTAACCTCCGGATACCTAAGAATATCATTGTATTTGGAGATAGGGTCTTTATATAGAGGTAACCAAATTAAAGATGGGTGTGGTGGTGCACACCTGTCATCCCAGCTTTCTGGGAGCCTGAGGCAGCAGGGTAGCAAGTTCAAGACCAGCCTGGGCAATTGAGCAAGATCTTGTCTCAGAGTGAAAAAGGGCTGGGGATGTAGCTCATTGCAAAGGTCCTGAGTTCAATCCCCAGTGTGCACCAAAAAGAACAAGAGTAATTTAAAACAGAATCAGTGCAATGTGATAGATACCCTTATAAAAACTGGGACAGAGACAGACACAGAAGAGAGGAATTTGGGTGAGGATTGGAGAGATGCAGCTACAAGCCAGGCCATAGAAGAAACTGCCAGCAAAACCCCCAGGGATGAGGAAGCCAGCAGGGAGAGGGACAGTCCCTGCAGCCTTCTGAGAGAGGGAGACATAAGGTCACATCCTGGAACCCAGACCCCAGAGATACATTTCTTCCAAGCCACGCAGTTTGTGATCTCTGATACGCAGTCTCAAGAAGCAAGGGTGCCTGCCTCACTCTCCTGGCTTCCGCCTTGTGTGTACATGTGTGTGTCTGTGTGTGCGCATGTGCTGGCACCAACATCGCTCAAATCTCTCCCCAGGCTCCCATTCGGGCAGCTGTGCCGAGGGCTGGCCTTCGTTGCTTTGAGAGTTACTGAGTGCCTGCTACACCAGGCCCTGAGGTCAAGAGCTGGAGACAGAACCATGGAAGACAGACAGACAGACAGAAATCCTTGCCTGATGCAAGCATGTGTTCCCGTGACAGTAGACCGGGAAATGGACTGTGTGTGGGAGGCAGAGGAAGCAGGGAGATTGGTGCACACAATGTGGTCATCAGGCGCAAGAGGCGGGTGGCAGAGCCAAGACCCAGAGGATGCCGGGGACATGGGACATGGCACAGGGACATGGGGAGGATTCTGAGACACTGGGGTTCTGCATTCATTTACCCACCTCCTGCCAACATGGGACAGCACCCCCTGCCACAAAGAATGACCTCACCCACAGGCTCCATGCCCTGAGGGTGAGAAGCAAAGTCCTCCTCCCCCCGCCAACCAGCCTGCATTGCAAGGGGCCAGCCACCGAGGACAATAGGGAGGTCACCGTGCAAGGAGAGGAAACAGGGAAGGATGAGGCCAGAATGCACTATTAAGAAGAGGCAGAGCGTGGTGGCATCCTGGTGGTGGCTCACACATCTGTAATCCTAGCACGTGGGGAGGCTGAGGCAGGAGGATAACAAATTTGAGCCCAGCCTGGGCAACTGGGGATTGACTTACTGTGACTATCTTAAGAATAAAGAAGCAGTACTAGAGCTGAAGCTCAGTGTAAAGATGCTGAGTTTTACTCCCAGCATTGAAGAAAAAGAAAAGAAGGGGGAAAGGGCTAGATAATAGGAAGCTCTTCCGGGTCCTTTCAAGAGTTCAGATTTCAGTTGGGAATTTAGCTCAGCGGCATAAGCACCTGCCTGGCAAGTGTGAGGTCCTGAGTTCAATCCCTGGTACTGTAAAAAAAAAAAAAAAGAGAGAGAAAAGAGTTCAGTTTTCACTCTGCATGTGACAGATCACTGGGGGCTTTTCAACAGAGAAGACCAAATGGTTAACCATGGCCACTGGGTTAAACTCAGACCAAAGAAGCCAATGAACGGGGACCAGCTGGTCCCCTGCAATGCTCCCGGCTTGAAATGATGGGGCTCAGACCCAGATGAAGACATAGAGGCAGACAGAGTAGGATTTTGGATCTGCTTGGAAAACTCAGCTGACAGGGTGGATCAGGAGAGAGACCAGGGAGGCCTGGGTGGCCTCAAGGTCTCCTGGGCTGAGCTGCCAGGACACTGGAGCTGGTGGCAGCTGAGGGGACACAGCATCGGGAGGAACAGCTTGGGGAAGAGGATTTAGTCACCCAGGGGAGATGGCACAGCACAGAGGTGTAGGCTGGAGTGTGACAGCGGGCAGCATGAGCACAGGATGGTATTTACGACAGGATGAGGGATGAGATGGTCAGGATGGCAGTGGTGAAAGTGGGCTCACATATTCATTTGTGCTCAGCTGGCTCCAAGGCAGGACGGCACAGCAGATTCAGGGGAGAGAGAAGGGAAGAGCTGGGGGACAGAATCAGACACTGCAGAACATAGTAACTAACATTAACCTGCCTCCTCTGGCCAGTCTCTGCCTCCCCATAGCAAGCCAGCTCCACCCTCGTAATCCAGCCACCTTCCAAACACATGAGGCCTCGGGGGTCGTTTTAGATCTAAACCACAGGGGCTGGGGATTTAGCTCAGCAGCATAAGTACCTGCCTTGCAAGCAGGCGGTCATGAGTTTGATCCCCAGTACCGATAGAAAGGAAAAAGACAAAAAAAAAAAAAATCTAAACCACAGCATTCTGTCCTTGATCAGAAAATATTCATGCATGTCTCATCTTCTCTTTATGAAAAATGCATTTTAGTCCATCTCTAGCATTAGCCAAAGTACTTACAGTTCCAACGTTGCTAAAAAGTTCACGTCCAGGGCTGGGGATTTAGCTCAGCGGCATAAGTGCCTGCCTTGCAAACAGGCAGTCGTGAGTTTGATCCCTGGTACTGATAAAAAGGAAAAAGACAAAAAAAAAAAGTTCTCATCCAAAGTGTCCTCTGAGACGTAAGACAAACTTATAGCTGTGAAATGCCATAAAAAGTCAGAGGAAAGTTAACACGGCCAATGGATATACAATGCCACAGGAAAAACATTCTCATTCCAAAAGGGAGGAATGGAGGTTAGAAACCAGTGGACCCAAGACAAGACTGAAACTCAGCAGGGCAAACATTGAAACCTCTAGCTCTGTGTCCAGCATCAGTGTCAAGCTACAGTGAGAAGCAAGCTCCAAGCTTGAGTGAGCCTGCTCATATGGTATTGCTAGTGGTTGTAGCCCTCCTTTCATTCCTAGGCTGAATTTGTTTACTCTTTGTAGCGTTCCTCAGACATTCTGTGTTTCTACATCTTTCTGAGGCCGCCAGCTGCCCTCTCAGGGCCACGCTGCCTGGCGTTCCTGGCTTTTTCCTGAAACCTAAGTGGAAGACTTCACGACCCCACAATTCTTGTGTTCTGCATGTCTGTAAAATCAGCACTGCATGGATGACACCAAGCTGGAGCAGTAGCCAGACTCCATGGTATCATGGCTGCAGAGGTATCTGGATGGCTGACTGCCATGAACTGAATCCAAGGGAACAAATTTCATTTCCTAGGTGGCCACCATGATGCACTACAGGCCCTGGGACTCTCCATGTAGTCTTTAATTCTGGGGCTGCAAAGGGTGGGATCTTTCTGGTCCCACAAGGCATTTTCCTTATTGTTCTGATCCTAAGTACTTGGAGTTTGTTTGTTTGTTGAGAGGTTTCATTATGCAATTCAGGTTGACCTTGAATTCTGACTTTTTAAAATTTGTTTTTGTTATTGTTTTGGAACAGTCTTACTCATTTTATTGTTGCGTTTGTTTTGTTTTGTTTTTTGAGACAGGGTCTCATTGTGTAGTTCAGGCTGGCCTTGAATTTTCATCAGTCCTCCTGCCTCAGCCTCCCAATGCTGAGATTACAGGCAGGTGCCACATGCCCAGATGACAGTCTCACATAGTTCAGGTCTTGAACTCATTCATGTGTTCCTCTTGCCTCAGTCTCCTGGGTGCTGAGACTACAGCTGTATCCCATCACACCCAGCTAATACTTGGTTTCTTTTAATGCAAATCTTTTAACAACCAAGCTCTAATCTCTTCCATCTTAGTGGGTGCTTTCTTTCTGGCAAAACTAAAAACTGTTCAAACAGCTTTTTTGCTCCTGATTTTCAGTATAAACCTGGCAAAAGCCCCCAACAATATCCATCCACAGCCTGAACACTGGACTGCTTTGTAATTTTCTGACAGATTAATTAGTCCACTGCTCTTAATCTCATTCTCCTGTGAAATTCCAGGACATGAGAAGATGCAGATAAGTGTTCTGCTAGGGATAACATACAAATTGTTCCCCACTGAAATATCTTGGTCCTGGGCTTTGCCATCTACCATTTTATTAGCATTTGGGCTTCTGAACTGTGACCAGAATCGCCTGTCAAGTCCCACTTACAGCATTCTTTGTTTGTTTTTGATTTTCTTTTTTATTTCTTTGGGTACCGGAATTAAACTCAGGGCTTCACACTTCTCAGGCAGGAGCTTGTGCCACTGAGCTAAATCCTTGGCCCCTTATTTTTATTTTTATTTATTTATTTTTTGCCTTTTTCCTTATTATCGATACCAGGGATTGAACTCACAACCGCCTGCTTGCAAGGCAGGTCGCTTATGCCGCTGAGCTAAATCCCCAGCCCCTGTTTTTATTTTTTGAGATAGAGTCTCACTACGTAGTTCACGCGCAGATCTTGAACTCATTATGTAGCCCAGGCTGGTCTCAAACTCATGGTGATCCTCCTACCGCAGCAGCCTCCCAAGTGCTAGGATTACAGGTGTGCACCACCACACCCAGCTAGTTTATAAGATTTTAAGGCTACTTCTCCAGCTGGCATCTCCAAACCTTCAAACTCCTCCTATGAACCAGTTCTAAAAATGTCTGGGTCACATGGTCAGGTCGTCTCCACTCTTGGTACCCAGCTCTGTCTCAGGCTGAGACATACATGATGCCTGGCATCCACAACTTAAGGAAGGAGAGGTTTATTCTGGCTCATGTTTTGCTCCATGATCATCTGGCTGCAAGACGGGACAGCATGTACAGGGATATAGTGGAGGAGAGCTGGTCACAACACTGTGCCCAAAAACCAGAGAGAGAAGGGGGGAGCTGGGGAGAGTGATAAACCCTTCCAGACCACATCCCCAGTGACCTGGCCCCACAGGCAGCCAGCTGTACCCACCCCACCATAGTCCGTCACCACCAGAGCCATTTTAGATCTGAAGTGGAATGGAGGGACTGAGCAACCAAGTCAAATGCTCCTGAAAGTTCCAGTTTGGTGAGGCCGGAGAGCTGACCCTACAGTTAGGTCACAGGGGATTCTCAGGGCCCAGCACGGAGCATCACCGGTGATAATTGTTCTTCGTTACTTTTTCTCGTTGCTGAGCCAATATACCCAACACTCAACGGAGAAAAGGTTTATTTGGGGAGTCATGATTTGTAGAGGCTTCAGTCTATAATCAGCTGGCTCCAAGGCATGGGGCATCCTAAGGAAGTGAAAAGCAATGACCTCTCTGTTCCTTGCATCTTACCCCGGTACCCACCCTTAGGGCAGATAGCGCTCACATCCCAGTCTTAGCATCATAGCCTTGATCCCAGCATCCTTGCTGGGCGCGGTGTCACATGACTCTAATCCCAGCACTCCAGAGGCTGACGCAGGAGGATCATTGTAAATTTGAGACCAGTTTGGACTATGAAGTGAGCTCAAGGCCAGCCTGAACTGCATAGTGAGATTCTGTCTCAAAAAGACAAAATAATAAATAAACAAATTAAATAAATAAATAAACCAAAGAATTCAGGTTCAAACCAGGCTGAGGCATTTTTTACTGGGGTGACCTTGGGCAAGCTCCTGCCAACCCAAAGACTCTGACGCAGCACACTTATCAGGGTAGAGGATCTTGTGGAACATGAAGGGACTCTCAACCTTGCAAACTGTGGAGTGTCTTTTAAGGACCAGGGCTGACAGTTGCTGACTGAGCATTTATGGAAAGTCACCTCCACCGAAATGTGCTCTCAAGGGCACACAGCTTCTGCTGACATCAGGCAACAGAAAACAGATGGAGGATTTCCAGGCTTTCAGAGCGGGGCTCCCTGCAAGCTTCAGGTCCAAGGCCTTACTACTCTGAGAAAGACTGACATTCATTTGACGAAAATGCTTTTCAATAGGAAATGCATACACCTGTATAAGAATTAAAATAGGGGCTGGAATCCATATACTACTGTACTCCCAGATACTTGGGGTGCTCAGGCAGGAGGATGGTCATTTAAAGCCAGCATGGGAAAGTTAGCGAGACCCTGTCTCAAGATAAATAAATAGGACGGAGGATATAATCAATGCTTGTACAAGGCCCCAGTTCAATCACCAGCAGGAGAGAGACAGATAAAATAGTATAGAAATTTACCCAGGAAAAATTAATTTAAGGCCAAGGATATAGCTCAGTGGCATAAGTGCCTGCCTGGTACCAAAATCTTTTTGGTACTAGGGATTGAACTCACGACCTAGTGCTTGCCAGGCAGACACTTATGTCACTGAGCTATAACCCTGGCCCTTTTTGTTTTGCTTTTTGTCTTTTTGAGACAGGGTCTCACTATGCAGTTCAGGCTGACCTTGGGCTCATTTTGTAGCCCAAACTGGTCTCGAGTTTGCAAAGATCCTCCTGCCTCAGCCTCCCTGGTTTACAGGCGTGCGCCACCATGCATGGCGGGGCTGGGGTTTGAACCCCAGGCTCTGCATACTCTAAGCAGATATTCTACCACTGTGCTACATCTCCAGCCCTAATTAGGGTACCAGTTAGCAGGAAACCTGTGCAGGTCCAAGCAACTTCCCTCCACCCTCTCTTGTTGACATAGATCCTGGCATGGGACATGCATGAGGCCTTTTGTTTGCCCTCACCAGTCTGTATCAGTACAGAATTACCCTCTGCCAATACACACAGGCCTGTTTTATTCTTTTAAATGATTGTATTCATGTTCATCGGGCAGCTGCAGCTTGTTTGTATATGTATGTGCGTGTTATTTTTTTTCTGTGTGTAGTCCAGGCCAGTTTTGAACTCATTCTGTAGCCCGTGCTGGCCTCAAACTCATAGTGTCCACTCGCTTCAGCCTCCCAAGTGCTAGGATCACGGCTGTGCACCCACCTCCCCATCCCCGGCTATGCAGCTATATCTTCTGAACCATTTCTTATTGATGGGCACTTGGGTCGTTTCCAGTCTGTGGCAATTCTGAACAATGCAAAAATAAATATCCTTATTCATCTGTTTTGGGAAAGGATTATCTACAGGGAAATTCCTAGAAGTAGAACTGCTGGGTCAATGTGTCTCTGTATATTTAAACTTCAGTGTAAGTACATGCAAGAGTGTGTGTATGTGTATTTAAAGCTTGACGTTTTAAATACCATTACCACCATGTCCATGCTTCTGGACTGTGTATCAGGAAAAAGTACAAAGGTGAATTTTTAACAGTTTCCTTTGTTCTATGTTGGGCGGGGTGATCTTATTCACTTTCTTTGTCCTGGGACAAAATACCTAACATTCAAACTGAAGGGAAGAGAGGCTTATTTTGGCTCCTGTTTCAGCCCATAGTCAGCTGCCTCCATGGCAGGATGACTCCACAGCCTAAAAGCAGACAGAATCAAGGGAGGAGGTGGGGAAGGACCCACCCTTCCAGGCCACACCTCTCAGTGATCCACTGCTCCCAACCAGGCCGGTGATCATGTCTCCTAACAGCAAGTCAGTTATACACCCAATAATGCAATCACCTCCCAAAAGCCCTGCCTATGAAGACATGAGGGTCTTTAGGGACATCTAGACATAAACCATAACATTCTGCCCCTGACCCATAAAGACTCACGTGTATCTTTCCATGTAAAATGTATTTAGTCCATCTTTAAGAGTTGCCAAAGGCCCAAAAGTTTCAGCATTCCTGAGAAGTCCAAGACCAGAGTCTCCTCTGAGACAAACTCTTATTTATGAGATCCTGTAAAAAAGTCAAAGAAAAGTTAAACACTTCTAACATACAATAGCATGGGATAAACAGTCCTACTGCAAAGGGAGGGCTTGGCACTAGAATGGGATTAAAGCAAGACAGAAACTCAGCAGATCAAACCGGAAAGCCTGTAGCTGCAGGCCCAGCACCTGCGGCAAGTGGTGGCCAACAGCACCGCTGGTGATTGTAGCCCTCTCAGCCTTTCCTTTAGGCGGTCTTTTTTCACTCTTTGCGGCCTTCCATGGACATTCCACATTCCTGGCTTCTGCAACTTCTTGGGGGTCTCCATTGCACTTTTGCTTTACTCACACCTTGGCACACTGTCTGGCCCCTCATTTTTCTGAAACTTGGGTGGAAGCCTGCCTGACCCCACATTCTGCATGCCTGTAAAACCAGCACCGTGGATGATGCCACGGTCTGCTGCTGGTTTGAGCAGTAGTCAGGCCCTCTTGAATGGTGGCTGCAGAGGCCTCCAGGGGCCCAGATGGCTAAGCACTATGAAAATCCTGGGGAATCTATACCCGAGGCTGCCTTTCTCCTCAAGCAGGGTGTCCTGGGCCTCTCTTTTCAAAGCAAAGTCTTTCATTTTTGCATTTTGAGCCTGCAAATTTTAGCACTTGCTAGTTCTTCATATGCTAAGGGTATTTTTCTTTCTTTTTTTTTGTCTTTTTCCTTTTTATCGGTACCGGGGATCGAACTCATGACTGCCTGCTTGCGAGGCAGGTGCTTATGCCGCTGAGCTAAATCCCCAGCCCCGGGTATTTTTCTATTGTCCTGATCCAAAGAACCTGGTTTATTATTATTATTATTATTATTATTATTATTGTCTTTTTCCTTTTTATCGGTACTGGGGATCGAACTCACGACTGCTTGCTTGCAAGGCAGGCGCTTATGCCGCTGAGATAAACCCCCAGCCCCTGAACCTGGTTTATTATTAATGCTAATTTTTCCTCGACCAAGTTCTTCTCTGTTCCATCTTTTCAAGTGCTTTCTGGAAAAACTGAAAACTTTCCAAATGGGCTTTTTGTTCCTGATATTCAGTATAACCTAGCTAACATCACCAAGCAGTACGCATGGGATAGCCTAAATCCTGGACTGCCTTGAAATTTCTCTGCCAGACTAATTAGTCTGCTGCCCTTAATTTCAGTCTTCTGCAGAGTCTCAGGACATCAACACGACGTGGTAAATTATCTGCCATAGAATAACACATGTGTCTTAAAGTCCAACTGTCAAGGAAGTCTTTCTCCCCACCCAAAACCCCCTGAGCCTGGTCTTCGTCTGGCTTTTTGTCTGGATTCTGACCTTATGAGCTCTGATCAGAATCTCCCATCAAACTCAGCTCATAACATTCTAATTTCTTATGCATGTCCAAGCCCTTTCAAACTCCTTACGTGAACTAGTACCAAAGGCTTCAAAAACTAGATGGTCAGGTCTCACAGAAAAGACCCCATTCTTGGTACCAAAACCTGTCTTAATCACTTTGTGTGTGTGTGTGTGTGGCTGAGACAAAATACCCAAGATCTATGGACTAGGGGTTTAGCTCAGTGGCATAAGTGCCTGTTTGTCAAACGTTAAGTCATGAATTCAATCCCTGGCACCAGAAAAAAAAATAATATCTACAATTTAAGGGAAGGTTTATTTGGGCTCAAGAATCAGCCCAGACAACTGGCTCCAAGGCATGGCAGCCAGGAAGTGAAGACAATCCAGGGAGAGCTAGACACAGAGATAAATCCTCCAGGCCACACCCTCAGTGACTCTGCTGTTCAGACCAGACCACCTCCAAGCAGCAAGTCTGCTACACATCCCGCTCCCATAAACCAGTCCCCTTCCAAAAGTCCTCTCTCAGCTCATGAAACTCATGGGGAATTGGAGATACAAACCACAACACAACAGAACAGACTTTGGGTCATCTCTGAGACCAGAGATCTGAAGGAACTCCAGGAAGGACATCTCCACTAGGACTGGACACTCCTTCTATTTATTTTTGTTATATAGACCAGGCTGGTTTTGAACTTTGATTCTCCTGCCTCAGCCTCCCGAGTGCTGGGATTGTAAGCATGTACCACTGCACCCAGTCTTTGGTTCTCTCCATTTAAAAAAAAAAAAAAAAATATGGGGCAGGCAGAAATCTTTGCATGCTGCATCCCTCCCTGGAAGTGCTGTTTGTCAAGGTCCCTCCACAATGCCAGCACCTGCCAGGTGCTCAGCCATGTGTCTCAGTTGGGTTTGGGTTTCTCAGATCACCTCCAACCAAAAGAGCATCCATCACTGAGTTTTTTCCTTTTTCCTTTTTGCAGTGCTAGGGATTGAGCTCAGGTGCACCTGATGCCTGAGCTCTAGGCTCTTGCTTTTGGTTGGCCAGACTAGCCCAGAAATCTGGATGGTGACCCCCGTGCCTCAGCCTCTAGAGCAGCTACTGCGGTAGTAAGGTGTCTCCACCACGCCCACCCACTGATGTTTTAACGCCTGGAATCGCAGCCCACACGACAGAAGCACAGCAAGGAACTGGCCCAGGGCTGCTGGGGGCCCAGCTCCTGCTTGAGCACTTGCCGGGCATGTGTGAGGCCCTGGGTTCTGTGCTGGTGCCACCAAAAAAGAAAAAGAACAAAGTTGAGTGCCCCAGGGGCACAGCTCAGCAGAATAAGCTCCTGCCTGGCGACTGTAAAGTCGTGAGTTCAATTCTCAGTACCAAAAAAAAAAAAAGAGGGCAAGTGCCTAAATGTGGATGCCTCAGTGATGGTTGCAGTTAGAAAGGTATCTGGGGACAGCCAGTCAGCAGCCAGCTATTGAGAGTAACCAGCACACTGCAAAAGGTAATGTAGTGCAAAACAGAAGCCACCTGCACACGGAACCACTCGAGCAGGTCTGTGAGCCAGGTTTGGGCAGGGACTTCTGCTGTGAAATCTGCAGGCTCTGCTTCCTGTAGAGACCATGCTTAAAGCCAAGAAAGTACCCACTCTCAAAATCTGTTTGCCAGCCAGGTGTGGTGGTACATGCCTGTAATTCCAGCATTCAGGAGTCTGAAGCAGAAGGATACGTGCAGTTCTAGATCAGCCTAGGCTATAAGTGAGCTCAAGAATGGACTGAGCGGGGCTGGGGATTTAGCTCAGCAGCATAAGCGCCTGCCTTGCAAGCAGTCCTTAGTTCGATCCCTGGTACCGATAAAAACAAAAAAAGACCCCCCCCAAAAAAAAAAAAAAAAATGGACTAAGCTACACAGTGAGAACTTGTCTCAAAAAAGACCAAAATAGGGTCTAGGATTTAGCTCAGCGGCGTAAGTATCTGTCTGGTAAGCACAAGGTCATAAGTTTGATCCCTGGTACAAAAAAAAAAAAAAAAAAAAGACCAAAACACTCAGGAGGTTGAAGCAGGAGGATTTTTGTGACTTTGAGGCCAGCCTGGGGTTACAAAGTGAGTTCAAGGTCAGCTTGAACTGCATAGTGAAACCCTGGCTCAAAAAGACAAAACAACAACAACAAAGCAAAACAAAATCTCTTGGTCCCCTCAACAATCAGGCTGCCTGGGCTGCATGCCTGTAGGCACCCAAAACAGGAGCCAAACTGGGTACAGGGACACATACCTCGTAGTCCCTGGGTGTTCAGGAGGCCGAGGCAGGAGGATCCCTTGAGCTCGGGAGTTTGAGGCCACCCTATCCAACTTAAGGCAGACAAAGCCTGATTAGCTCCCTTCCAAAAATGAACAAAGGAAAAAACAGGGATTAGCTGGGGCCTTGGCAAGGTGACCCATGAAGAGTCATCTGAGGCCTGTGAAGCTGGAGACCAGCGTGAAATCCCCACAGTGAGCCAGGCATAGCTCTAATCCCAGCACTCAGAGGCCAAGGCAGGAGGATTAGCCGTTCACAACAGTCTGGGCTTTATCGTGAAACCCTGCCTCAAAAATAAATAAGTATAATAAAACACCACCTGGATGTGGTGTAATTCCACTACTTGGCAGGCTGAGGCAGAAGGATCATCCTGAGTTTAAGGTCACCCTAAACTACATATTGAGACTTTGTCTCAAAGCAAATTTTTTTTTTTTGTATCAGGAATCAAACTCATACCTTTGCACTTGGCAGGCAGGCACCAGGCACCGTACCGCTGAGCTATATCCCCCAGTTCTAAAATTTTTTGTATTAATTTTAAAAATATAATATAAAATAGCCGGGTGCAGTGGCACATGCCTGTAATCCTAGCACTTGGGAGCTGAGGCAGGAGAATCTCCACAAGTTCAAGGCTAGCTGGGATACTTAGTGAGTTCAAGATCAGCCTGAACTTACATGGCAAGACCCTGTCTCAATAAATAAAATAAAATAGGCTGCAAATGTAGTTCAGTGGCAGAGAGCACCTTCCTAGTATGTACACAACCCCAGCTTCAATCCTCAGCACAGGGAGAAAAAAAATTTTTTTGGCCACATGTACCGTGGTGCACATTTGTAGAGGAACCTGAATATGCAATCCTCCCACCTTAGCATTCCAAGAGCTGAGTGTGCACCCCCCCATCACCTTTAATTACACATTAACTTACTCCCTGCTGGGGAGACTGCTGTGGCCAGAAGACAGGGAAGTCAGCCTCAGAGCTCTCCAACAGGTGTGGTGGCTCATGCCTGTAATCCCAGCACCCAGGAGGTTGTGGCAGGAGGATTATTATGAGTTCGAGACCAGCCTGGGCTACAAAGTGAGCTTAAAACCAGTTTCAACTGCATAGTGAGACTCTGTTTCAAAAAGATAATAAAAAAAATTTAAAAAAAAAAGACAATCAATCAATCAATAAAAATAAAACCTGAAAACAGGGCTGGGTGTAGCTCAGGGTAAAAACACGAGGTCCCCTGAGCATCAGGGACCCGTCACAAAGTACAGATGTGAGGACAGCGCTGGGTGCCCAGCTGGGAGGGAGCTTGCCCCATTATGGGTGCCCCTGTGAGGAGCAGGAGCAGGGATGGTGCATCTGGCCCCTACCTGGCACAGGGAAACCTTCACAGGCCACCGCCTGGCCTAGTCCTCACCAAGATGCAGCTTCACAGCTGAGACTCCGAGCCTGGGACACCAAGCACTGTGGGGCCGTCACCTCCTGGTGGGGTACAGAGCCCCAACTCCTAACCTGGACTGGAAGCCGCCGTGGGGGGACATTTAAGGAGGGCTCACTAGGAGAGGGTGGACCCTGGCTGGCCAGGGCCTCTTTAAATGTGTTCTGAGGCCCTGTTTCCTAGGGAAACAAGGGGTCCAGCCCAGGCCTATTATTAAAACTCCCACCCTGTGTTCTGGCCACAGCAGGCTCCTCAGCAGGGAGTAAGTTAACCTGTAATTAAAGGTAAGGGGGTAGCCTGTGCACACCCAGCTCTGCAAATTCAGATTCCACTACGAGGTGCACCCGGCTATGGCGTGGGCTGGGCATGACTGAACTGAGAACAAGGAGCCACCTTGGGGGGCAAGATAGGCCACAGCTGAGGCCACCTGAGACTTGTGAGGCAGTTTTCCTAAATTAGCATTGCCTGTTGCTCTGAGGGGTCCTTCACCCCGCCAAGATCCTGCCCAGGTTTCCTGTGATTTCCACTTCTTGCTTGTTCTGATTAAATACCAGCCGTCCAGGGTCAGTCCGCTGGCCGCCGGCTAGCAGAGTTAGCTCTGCCGAGGATTTCAGGCCTTCTGCAGCCCTAAGGACCCTGCCGCTTGTCTCATCCCTTTGGACCTTCACCGTGCACCTGTTTGGGGGATTGGGGATCTAGCCACAGACCCCAACACACTCCCAGCTTTCATTTTTTATTTATTTTATTTATTTATTTTGAGACAGGGTCTCATGATGCAGTCAGTCTAAGCTGGCCTTGAACTCACGCCTGTCCTCCTGCGTCTGACTCCCTAGTGCTGGGATGACAGGCTTGCATCACCTTCCTGGTAAAAAGACCGTGTTTGCCGTGGGTGTGCACACAGGGTGTTGCAGCTTTCAGCCAGTGAGAAAAACCCTTCATTTTCCCTCCACTGCCTCTGATTATCAGCCAGGCCTGAGGGCCTGGGCAGGAGGAGGAGCAGCTTCCCTCCCTGCCTTGCAAGCTCCCTGACTGAGGCGACCAAGGAGGCTAAGGAGACAGACACACAGACAGCTGGTGTAATCAAAGCTTTAGGTCATACAGAAATGCCGGACCACAGGTGCAGGCAGAGCGGTGACTTTGTCCTGTCCAGTCCTGCCAGGTGGCCCTTAGGTGGACTCAAGGCAAGCCTGAATGTGGATTCCTCCGGGCTCTGGCCGAAGGGCAGATTCCCACCAGACAAGCCGGAGGACGTCAGAGGGTGACCTGGCTGCTTAGGTTTTCTGGTTTCTTTGCATTAGGCTTTGAACCCGGGCCCTTTACGCTTAACTAGATCCCTAGGCCACTTTTATTTTCCGTTTTGAGGCAGGGTCTCTTTAGTTGTCAGGACTTGTCTTCAACTTGGCACCTTCCTGCCTCAGCCTTCCGGAGCACTGAGATTAGGGGCATGAACCATCTCCACTGACTCCATTATTTTACAGATGAGGGAGCTGAGGCTGTTACACATGAGTAAACTGGGGGTCACAGCACTGCAGACCAGCCAGAGTCTGGATGTGCACGCTGGCCGCATGAAAGCATCCGGGCAGCCCTGCAGGCCACTGCTGGAGGCCAGCTCCCCCAACCCGGCCACACACCCCGGCCCGCCGCAGGACAGCCGCGCCGCTAGGCGGCTTTCGGGAGACTGCACGGGCGCACGGCGCCCCCTGGTGGCCCTTGCCAGCAGCTTTGCGCTCCCTCGCTGGACGCCCCGGTCTCATGAGTCGTCGCATTCTTGGGCCTCCGTTGTTACCAGCATGGAAAATATCATCTTGGCCTCAGAAAGAGGTCAGGGTGTTGAAATGGGTGGAGGCCGAGCGCCGAGGAATGCGAAGGAAGGGCGGGGCGCGCGCTGGCAGCGGTCACCTTTGCCCTTCCGGATCCTGCTGGGAAGCCAGGGGCAGTCAAGGGGCCATCTGTTTGCCTGCCTACCATGTGCCAGGCCTAGTCTAGCTGCTGGGGACACACAAACAAACAGGCAGAACTCTCGCATGCAAACCCCGTTTTTAAAAATTGTTACTTGTTTTTTAATTTTTTTGGTACTGGGAATCAAACTCACAATCTCACACTTGCCAGGTAGGCACTGTGCTGTAGAGCTGTATCCTCAAGCCTTAATTTTTTTTTTTTAAGTACTTGGGATTGAACACAGCATCTCATGCATGCTAGGTAAGCACTCTACCACTGAGCTACATCCCCATCAGTTTATTTTTTTGAGACAGGGTCTCCTATGTAGTTCAGGCTGGCCTTGAACTTGCAGTGATCCTCCTGCCTCAGCCTCCTGTGTGCTGGGATTACAGGTGTACACCACCACACCTGGACATTAGTTGTTCTAACAGAATTGTGTGTGTGTGTGCGTGTGTGTGTGTGTGCGCGCGCGTGTGTGTGTGGTATTGGGCCTTGAACTTAGGACTGTCACACTGAACTACATTCCCCGTCCACTTTTTATTTTCATTTTAAAATTTTGCAACAGGGTCTCTACAAGTTGTCCTCCTGATAAAGGGCATATGATGCAGGACCTCCAGATGATATAAAGGCAATATAACTCTCGACCTGCTAGATGTCTGAAACGTTAGTTAGGTTCATGTTTTCTAAAACTGAGGAATGAGTTGTAGGAACAACAGAGGTTGAATAGAAGAATTTATGACAGAAAGAAAGGTTCTGTCGGGCCAGGGATTTAGCTCAGAGGTTCAAACACTTGCTTGGGTAAGCACAAGGTCGTGAATTCAATCCCCAGTACAAAAAAAAAAAATCTGTCTAAGAAGGGCAAAAGGGGGCCCAGAAAGTGGGTTTCCCGCCTGCTCAGCTTCTCAGGTGTGTTTTTTTTACTGAGAAAAGCCACATGGTGAGGTGAGTCTAAAGAGGGACAAACTATAACCAGTCAACAAGATTATGGCTTTAGTAGCTTAGGTAGCACTGATCCAATGGAAAATCACAGGATGGGTGTGAGGAGGGACCAAACTACAGTCATCCAATAAAATACAACAAATGCAGTCGCTTAAGTAACACCCAATTACATGGGGATCACACAGAAGAGAAGCAAGCCACATAGAAAGCTCATAGGGGAGGAAAAGGACTTTCCCGGAAGGGGTGGGTTAAGGAGGGTGCGGCCTCCTCCCCAGGGTGACAGAGGCCTATTTAGAATATCAATCACTACTGCTGCCCCTAGGGGAAGTGAATGGGTGTAGTCTTTCCTCTCCTTGAAGCCTGGCCTCCAGCCACAGTTGTCTTCTGTACTGACCTTTCCGAGGCCCAGCCCTGTCTGACTGCCTACAATATTTCTAAATTAGCTATCTATAATACTTGAATTTGGGATCCTCCTGCCTCAGCCTCCCTCAGCCCAAGGTACTTGACCTTTCAGGTTAACCTTTACTCCTTAAGGGGAAGGAGTGGTTCCCAGCACTTGGGAGGCTGAGGCCCAAGGGCTGCACTGAATCCAAGGTCAGCCTGGGCTACACAGTGAAACCTTATCTCAAAAAAAAAAAAAAAAAAGAGAGAGACAGACAGAGGGAAAAGGAGTAAGGAGGGGTCTTGAGCAAGGGGTGATGGTAGTGTACCCCTGGAATCCCAGCACTGGGAGGCTGAGGCAGGAGGGTCACCACTTCAAGGGCAGCCTGGCCTACAAAGTGAGACTCACCTCAAGGAAACAAAGGAAAGGCCTGGTCTTTATCTCCTTTCTCTCCTGAGACACATCTAGGCCCTCGGGGAGCCCCTGTGGGCCAGCGCCCCCTCTTCACAGCTGGTACTCTGGGCCTCCCTGTCTCTTCCTTGTCCCAGTGCAAGTGGCTTCAGTCCACAGTCAGGAAGATCTGATAATCAAACCCCACTGGCCACGCGCCCTGGAGCCAGAATGGAGAAGAGCTGAGACCCCCCTCCCCGCCTCTGCTCCCCACTCATTCATCTGCAGCCCTGCAGGTCACTGGTTCCCTTTGCTTCTCTGGTTGATTCCCTCCCAAGGGGATGCACTCCTCAGGGCTCCTCTGTCCCCAGCCAGCTTCCCTCACTCTGTAGCTTCCGGCCATGAACCTAGCTTCCCAAAGCCTGGCTCCTCTGCTTTTCCTCGGCGTCAGTGACCCCATGTTGTACCACCAAATGCCTTTCTGCTTTAGCTAAGCAGACAGAGGAGGTTTCCACCACTTGTGACCTAAGAACCACACAGGTCGCAGTCTCCGCCAGCCGTACCTTGGCCCCGCAGGCCCTGCTCCTGGGCTCTGGGTCAGTGGTCATAGTGGCTTCTGCAACAGTGCCAACTCCCACATTTCCTGGGGCTTTATATTCCTTTTTGCTCCAAAAGACACAGAAGGGCTTATTTTCAAGAGATGCCTGTATTTTTTCATACAAATATTTACCTTCCTCTGGAACATCAATCTCTCTCCAAACCAGGAATTGTTTGCTTTGCTTTGCTCTGGTTGTTTATTTGAGACAGGGTCTCCCTGTATAGTTCGGACCAGCCTTGAACTCACCGGCTGGCCTTGAACTCCTGAGGATCCTCCTGCCTCAGCCTCGAAAGTGCTGGCATTACAGGTGTGAGCCACCATGCCCAGCTTCATCCCAGGAATTCTTCACCCACGTCACCATCTCTTACAGAGCAGGCTATCACGTTTTGTTTTTTTTTTTTCCTTTTTCTTTTTTATTGGTACCGGTGATCGAACTCAGGACCACAGGCTTGCAAGGCAGGTGCTGCTGAGCTAAATTCCCAGCCCCAAGGCTATAAAGTTTTAACTGAAGATGTTTGAGATAGGAATGGCAAAAATAAAGACAATGAAGAGCAATGGTCCACACAAAAGTGACAAAAAACTGCAGGCCCCGAAATGTAGGGAGCGTTTCTTTATTTAACATGACTGCTTTCAAGTATATCCGTAAACAACATGCAACGTAGTGATATCACAACACGCAACGTGGTGATGTCACGACACGTAAACGTGTTGACGTCACAACACGCATACGCGGCCATTCATAAACCAGCACTCACGTTATTCATACATTGTGTCTGCGCTCCCATTGGTCATTTGGCGGTAATTCACGAGCTCAGCTGTTCCCATAGGCATTTACTTCTCATCCAAAGGTACCTGCTTGGGTATTTACAGATGCTTAAGTATAACTGATATTTCTAGGGAGGCTACACTGGGAAGCGCGCACCATCTCAGGGAGACCAAGCTGTGACCAAGCACTGCTCCCCAGGCTGCCTTGGTGCCCTGAACAACCACACCTGAAACACTGACGAAGCCAGTGAGGTTTATTTTGCTCAAGCAAATTGGAGTTAACTAGGTCACTCATGGGCCGCAGAAATCAGACGAAACCACAGCCCTTGCTCCATCCATCCCGATGTCAGACGTGCGGCAGGTCACAGGACGAATGTTTGTTGACCAAATGTCTATGTAGGGGAATAGATGAGACATCTTGGTGATGTATAAACAAACACCATCAGTGAGCCTTCCAAGAGTTAGGAGAAGCAGTACTTTTGGAAATTTCCTAAATAAAAATACAGGGAAAATGTAATATAATTATTATGTACAGTTTTTAAAAATATATATAAAGTAAAAATGGGCTTTAAAAAAGATTCCTTTTTTCTTTTCTGTTTCTTGCCCCTGATACTGGCAATTAAATTCAGAACCTTTGCCCTGAGCTACATCCCAGTCCTTTTTTTTACTTTTTATTTTGAGACACAGTCTCACTAAGTTGCCCAGACTGAGCTTGAATTTGAGATCTTCCTGCCTCAGCCTCCCAGAGTGCTGGGTTTACAATGTGTGCTATTATGCCCAGCTCCTGAATTCAAATTTAAGTCCCAATATGCTGTAAGCTCACTCACTGCTGCTCAGTTTTATCCCTTTGTGTTCAGACAGTCAGAGCATCCTCATTAGACCACGGGGTGACAGCAGGACCCAGCCACATTCCCCTGACAGGAAATGGGGCTGCACCACCCCCTGCCCCTGCCACCATCTTCTGCAGGGGCTCACTCGGCTTATTTTTATGAAGGCAGCATTGACATAAACTTGAGAAGTCGTAGGAGTGACAGTATTATTAATCTGCCCATCTGACAGCAATTTAAAGTAAACATACAATTCGTTTTATCTTTGTAGCATAAAAAATAATAAACATTTATTTGTTGTTTTTTGAAACAGAGCCTTGCTGTGTAGTCCGGGCTGACTTTGAGTTTGCAATCCTCCTGACTCAGCCTCTTGAATGCTTGGGTTATGGGCACGTACTACCACACTCAGTGTTGTTTTTCCTTTTTTTTTTTTTTAACCCAGGAATCAAAAACTGAAGACTTTGTGTTCTCCAGGCAGGCGCTGTGCCACTGAGCTGTATCCCCGGCTCTGTTTTTCTTTCTTTTTTACTTTTATTTTTTATTGTTTGCTTGAGGCAGGGTTTTGCTATGTATTCAGACTGGACTTGAACTCACTATGTATCCCAGGCTGGCCTCCAGCTTGTGCGACCCTCCTGCCTCAGCCTCCTTGAGTACTGGGATTGTAGGCATGTGCCATCAAGGCTGGCAAAAATAAAATTTTGAACAAGCAGTGCATGACTGTTTTGTATCTGCTGCAGCACTGTGGAAGGGGAAATGCCAGCTGCCAACTGCCGAGGGGCCATCAGGAACCCATGGAACTCTGGTCCCTTTGCTCCCTCAGTGGGCTCTGTGGTTAATTCCTGTCCCTTCCGATGGGCAGAGCAGGGGTCTCTGCTCAGGCAGGCAGCCAGTTTGTTTTTATCACTGTCATTTAAGCTTTGTACTTTTCAACTCATTAATCCTGGGTACCAGCTCTCACGGAGCGAATCACGGGTTCACAGCGGGGAAAGGGCCTTGGAATGACTGAGCAGCAGAGATGTATGAAGGTAATTAGGACCCCACCTGGAATTCCAGCACCCTGGGAGGCTGAGGCAAGAGGATTGCAAGTCTGAGGCAGTTTAGCAATTTTGCAAGATCCTGTGGCAAAATTAAGAAATAAGGGCGGCACAGTGCCTGCCTAGCAAGTGTGAGGTCATGAGTTCAATTCCAGGTACCAAAAAAAGAAAAAATAAAAAGAGATGGAAATGAAGCTCAGAGCAAAGGCCCTGGGGCCAATCCCCAGCACCACACATACACTCACAGAGTACACACTTGTGGGTACACATAAATATGTACACACACACGATCTTTTATATTTTCTCCCCAAACAAGGAATCTGGAGGTAAAGTGTCTCCTGCCACCTTTGTGGGTGGGACAATATCAGAGCTGCGTGCTTTGTGATCCTCTTGGTGCAGCAAGGTGGCTGCTGTAGCTCCAGGTATCACACCAGCATTCAAGGCAGGAAGAGGCAGAGGCAGGGAAGGCACGGGGTCACTGGCGACTGTCTTTTTTTTTTTTTTTTTTTAATCAGGAACGTACACACTTCCTGAATCCAACAGCATAGTTGGCAACAACCAACTGCAAAGAAACTTGGGAAAACAAGTGCGAAGCTTTCCAATTTCTATAATAGGAGGACGAAGTCAGAGATTGGGCACAGTGCAGCAGTTGGCTGGGCCAGTGTGCGGGGTCTGTCTGGGAAGAACCAGAGCCACCGCGGTGGCCTGGAGCATCAGACTCTCCTGCTCTCCCCACCGGTGGACGTGAATAAAGGACAGTGCCATTTCTGTTTGCATCTGCATACATCCGCACTCGGTGAACGCACCGCGCTGCAGGAAGGAGCAGGCTTGGTGCAGTGCGGGTTCCTGAGCTGCTCTGAGGCACAGACACCTGCACGCCATGCGCCTAGGTGTCTGCAAGTCTTCAAAAGGACACTCACTGGACGTGGGAGCATTACAGGCACAGAAGCCCGAGGCCCTCTTTTTCTGCTCATCTCATTGAACAGAATCACATGGAAGTTTTTCTAAAGGAAGCCGGGCCCATTAATTCTACCCAGAACAGTCTAGAAATCACCCTGATCCCAGAAACTCACACTGTAGAGCCAGCACCTCAGCCCCGAAAGTCACCAATTGAAATGCTCTCTGACCCCGCCTCAGAAGGTCTCCCTCTCTCCCTCTGGCTCGCTCTGTCTCTCTGTCTTTCCCTCCCTCCCTCTCTCCCCATCTTGATGGTTCTGAGCTTTGAACCCAGGGCTTTCACACTGAGCTACATTACAAGACCCTTTTACATTTTTTATTGTGAGCAGGGTCTCTGAGGAACTAGGATGCCCAGGGTGGAGCTGAATTTGCAATCCTCCTGTCTCAGCCTCCTACCTAAAATTAGTCACCTTCTCCGGGCCTGGGTTCTGCCACGTCCATCTGGTCACCATGTCATGCTCAACGGCTGACCCTGCAATTCCTGGAAGTCTCACAGAGTTTCCAGGGACGGTGTTACTGACTTGGTGTCGCCAAGTCCTGGGTGTTGTCTGTGAAGTGGTGCAGAGACCAAGAAAGCTCGTTCCATCTGCTGCTTCCCCTCCCCTTCTCCCTTCAAATCCAACTAGGTTAAGTTTTAACTTCCTAAAGGCCATAAAACAAAGGCCTGAGGTAATAGCTCCTGACATCCTGGGTCTTCCCTATCCAGAAGCCCCATCACAAATTGTGTTAATTGCATCAGATTGTATTAGATTGTACATTCTTCACAAAAATAGCTTCGTTTATATCATAGTAATACCTGTAACTGTAAATGTGTGTCTTCCTTTTCCCCTGGGTAAAAGATTGATATGTTAATCAATGCTCTCTTCTGTAAAGAATTGTAAAATCTTACCCAGTTGATATGCTAACCATTGTTGCCCTCTACAAATAGAAAGGTTGTGGTGCTAAAGTAAGGTAATTATGTCAGGAAACTCAGAGATAAAGTCTGCTGACTAACAATGCTTGCTTTGCGGTTTTCATCCTTAAAAACACCAGCCTTGCCCCAACTCAGGGTTCTCCGTTTCCACCTGTTTGGAGGACCCCGTGTACACGGAATAATAAAAACCCCTTTGTTTTTTACATGAGAGCGAGACCCTTGGAGTCTTCCTTGCGACACAGGTCTAACAGTGGTCGTTGTGCCTCGGAGTTCTTTGTCTCTTAGATTCATGTGGAACAGCCACGAAGGGCAGGATTCTTGGGTTCTGTTCTTTTCTGGATTGTTCTTTCTTTCCTTTACCTGCCAATCCCTCTCTGCGGGTCCTAAAACACAAGGATTCTGAATCCAAGTGAGTGCATGGTAGGAACAGGGGCTGGCCTGTCCTCCCTCCCTCCTGGGTTGGTCTGCATGAATTTCGGCAGGGGTAGGCCTGCAGGTCACTCCAGTTCTGAGCCTCCTTTGGGCCATGTGACTAGGCAGGAAAGACTGGTGGGTGCTCCTCCTGGCTCAGACCGTTAGTAAGAACCAATGTGTCCCTCCTTTGTCCTGTCTCCTGGGATGCAGGTGTGATGGCAGGAGGTAAAGCAGGAATCATGGGCCAGAGAATGAACCTGCATGTCAGGGTTACCACTGCCTCCTCCTCCCCTACAACCACTCAAGGATTGAACCAGGGCCTTCTCACTTGAGACTGGTTCTCACCAAGTTAATAGACTGCTCAGGCTGGGCTCAAACTCAGAACCTCCTGCTTCAGCCTCCCAGAGTGCTGGGATTATCATTACAACCATCACTCTCAGCCTAAACTTGTAATATAATACTTTTTATTTTTTTTGTCTTTTTCCTTTTTATCGGTACCGAGGATCGAACTCAAGACTGCCTGCTTGCAAGGCAGGCGCTTATGCCGCTGAGCTAAATCCCCAGCCCTAAACGTGTAATATTTTAAGCCACTAAACTTTTAGGCTTTTTCCCCCTAGTGCTAGGATCAACCCTAAGTACTCAATCTCCCTACAAACACAGGATCCCACAAGAGCTTGCATGACACAATTGGTGTTTTGTAGCATTAGGGATTAAACCCAGGGCCTTCCTACAGAGCCGCCTCCCAGCACCCCCAATGGAATTACAGGCATGCGCCACCACACCCAGCTTGCAAGCCTTTGAGACATGGTCTCACTAAATTAGCCAGGCTGGGCTCAGATTTGGGATCCTCCTGTCTCGGCCTCCCAATATGTGCTGCTGTTTCCAATAAATGAGCTAAAAGAGTCCAGGCTCCTGTGCATGATGGGAAAGCACACACTCCACGGGGAGATAAGGACCTGTGTTTATTGGCGATCACAGGACAGAAGTAGCAGGAACAGGCAGAAAGGAAAAAGAGGGGAACTGGCAGTGAAGTTCTCAGAAAAGGAGCTGATGGTGGTTGATTTATTTTTAGTTTGTTTGTTTTGAGGCAGGGTCTTGCTGTGTAGTTCAGGCTGGTTTTTCACTCACTGTGTAGCCCAGGATGGCTTCGAACTCACTGTGACACTCCTGCCTCAGCCTCTGCAGAGTGCAGGATCACATGCTTGTGCTGCCACGCCTGCGCAGGTGGTGGCGCTGAGGAGTCACCAGTGAGCGCGCTGGGGGTTCTGGGCTGTGCCTCTCCCCTCCGCAGGAGGAACAGGATCCTCCCCTGAGCACCAGGAACCGCCTCAGGCCCCCGGTGTTTAAAGGGTCAGACACCAGTGACCCGGGGTCTCCTCTTCTGGCTCTCATCACTGTGGCAGAGCTGAGTTAAACCCGGGTGGTCAGCGGGGCGGCCCGGCCCACTGCTAAACACAGGGAAGGGCGCAGCTCCCTCAGTCCTGCGTTTCCAACAGAACTCTGTCACCACCACGCTTGGCTCCTGGCCATGTGGCCCCAAGCTGCAGACCTCCCGAAGTCCATGAGTGGCCCCACTGCGATGATGCATGAATGTCAGGATCCCAGGGCCCTGGACCCACCCAGGGGGCTGCTCCCAACAGTGTGGTGCTTGCTGAATTTAAAATTGAATAGACAGCTGGGTGGGCTGTTGCTTGCCTGTAACCCCAGCACTGGGGAGGCTGAGGCAGGAGGATCATTGCCAGTTCCACACCAGCCTGGGCGTCCCAGTGAGCTCAAGGCCTGCTTGAACCACACAGTGAGACCCTGTCTCCAAAAGGCTAAATAAATAAAATAAAAGGGAATAAACAACCTCTCCAACCCTTTGATTACGGAAGTATTTCCGGAACAAGGTTTTTGGGTCAAGATAAAAGGAAAGGGGGCCTCCAGGGGGCGCGAGCTCAGGGCCCAAACCCTCACTGCCTCACCTGGCACCCACGGCGCGCGTGGCTGCGGTAGGAGCGCACTGGTCACGCCCTGCCCAGTGTGCTGGGCGGGTCCTCCAGGGCCTGCTGCCCACGGGCCTCCCGCCTCCTGGGTTAGCTCGCGGCTCTGCAGCCTGCTTCCGCTTGCTTCGCGCTCTTTTGCTTTCCTGGCACGCGTGGCATCTTGATTTCATTTTTGTAGTGTCCGTTCTTTTTCGGTACCGGGGATGGAACTCAGGACCTCGCATTCTCCAGGCAGGCGCGTACACCACTGAGCTAAACCCCGGCTTGAATTCATTTTTGTTAGAGCGGTTATGGGTGTCTGTTATGGAAATACAGGTCTCAAAACAGTTTTTGCTCAACAATTTTAGCCTTGTAGGACTTCACTTCAGGGATGTCCTCAAATATGTTAATTTGGCCTTTGGCAATGTTTATTGTATTTTCCAGCCTCTTCAGTGGTATGAAAAAAATTTTAGCCATCATATTTTTATGTTATTTATTGATTGCAGAACTGGGAATTGAAAGGAGGATTGAACCGGGAATTGAACTACATCCCCAGCCTTTTAAATTTTAAAAAAAAAAAAAAAATTATTTTTTGGAACCGGCCTCACTATGTAGTTTAACCTATTTTTTTTTCTTTTCTTTTTTTTTTTATCGGTACTGGGGATCAAACTCACGACAATGTGCTTGCAAAGTAGATGCTTATACTGCTGAGCTAAATCCTCAGCCAAGTTTAACTTAGTTTTGAACTCAGTATGTAGCACATGCTGGCCTCAAACTTGAAGAGATCCTCCTGCCTCAGCCTTACCAATTTACCAATGATTTCAAAATCCATGGGCAGGACTGGGGGTCCAGCACTTGCCTAACTTGTGTGAAGCCCTGGGTTCCATTTTCCACGTGGAAAAATCATACCACTGGCACTGGCTTTGACCCAGCAACCCACGTGCTGGTATTCATGTCACAACCACACACACGCAGGGGTGTGGGGGAAGTGGGAGCGTCACAGCTCACCACAGCCTCCGGGATCAGGATCTGGAGAGGAAAACCTGGCCTCAGATTCAGGCCTGGGGCTGGGGTGGGAGTTACTAAACCACCAGGACAGGCTTTCTGCCTGCAGGGCATTTCCGGAAGGTACCATTTGTTTGAGAAAGAAAGAGAGGAGGAAAGGGAGCTGTGGGAATAGCCATCCTGGGAGCCCCTTTTTCCTATTAGGGTCTAAATGTTTAGAAGCCTGTGCTCAAATAAAGGCAGGGCGTGTCCCAGAGAAACTAGTGAGCAGGTCGCACCAGCACAGATGGGACTCCCTGTGCTGGATCACGGTTTCTCAGGTTGGCCTTGAACTCGCATATATCCTCCTGCCTCAGCCTCCTGAGTGCTGGCATATACAGGAGTGCACCACTGTGGTTAGAAAATCAAGTTGAAAGTTTATAGCTGGGCATGGTGGCTCATGCCTGTAATCCCAGCACTCAGGAGGCTGAGGCAGGAGGATCCTCTCGAGTTTGAGACCAGCCTCGGCTACAAAGTGAGCTCAAGGCCAGCCTGAACTGCATAGAGACCCTGTGTCAAAAAGACAAAAAGGAAAAAAAAGAAAGTTTAAAAGGCCATGAAAGGTCAAATTTTGTGCTATTTTCTTTCACTCTTTCTTTCCTTCTGGTCTCTTTTTCTGTCTCTGTGTCTCTTTCTGTCTCTGTCCGTCTTTCTTTCCTTCCTTCCTTCCTTTGCTTTGATGTTAGAGTTTAAACTCCTAGAATACACTAGCAGCTGCACTCCCGGTCTTTATTAAATTAAGTTTAAGTTTACTTTGAGACAGGATCTCCCTAAGTTGCTGTATTTCCTAGGATGGGGTCGGATTTACTGTCTCCCTACCTTAACCCCCCAGAGCACTGGCATCACAGACCATTTAAACTTTTGGCTTAAAAGCACTTGAGGAAAAATAAAAACACTTTAGGTGATGCATGTTTACAATCCCAGCAATGGGGAGACTGAGGCAGGAGGATCATCATGAATTCAAGACCATCCTGGACTACATAGTGAGTTCAAGACCAGCCTGAACTATACAATCAGATTTTGTCTCAAAAACCAGAAAAAGATATGTGCATTATAAAGGAATAAAATTTATGATTTTAACTCTTTGTATTTTTTTTTCTAAAGACAAAGTCTCACTATCTAGTTCAGGCTGGCCTCAAACTCGACATCCTCCTGCTTCAGCCTCCCAAGTCCTGAACTTACAGGCATATGCCATCACGCTTGGCTCAGATGTTATCTTTTAACATCAGCGCATGCTCTGAAGTAAAGCAAAGCAGACTCAGGGCAGATGTTGAGGACTGAGGGGGTGTTACTTTAGATCCGGTGAGGAGTGGAATAGGTGGCATTCAAGGGGACAAGCTGGACCTCTGAGTTCACATCTATCAGGTGACCCTCAGGGCCTCCAGCACGTCCCCCTCACTGCCGGGGATGGAACCCTGGGTCTCACACACTGCAGGAAGGTGCTCTACACCGAGCTACCTCCCAAGCCCAAAAGGAAGGGCACTCAAGAGAATTCCTTTTGGTCAAGAATCTCTGTGGACTTAATTTGCTGCCTTCTCCATTTTCATCTGCGTGAATTTGTATCATCACCTACTATTGCGTGTGAAACAGAAAGCAGGAAGGAGAAGCCCTTTTCAGGTCCGAGCTCTGAACCTGCTGAGACTTCAGCTAGGTGCGGTGTGCACTCCTGTAGTCCGACCCCTGGGAGGCTGAGGCAGGAGATCATGGGAGCTCAAGGCCAACCTGGGCTACAGAGGGAGACCTGGCTCAAATAAAAACCCCAACAAACAGAACAAGAAAAAACCCCAGATCCCCAGATAAATAAAAACCCTATTTCAAAGTGAAAGTGAGTGCCAAGGACAGGAAATTAAGGGCAACTAAGATCATACTGCTGAAAGCTCCCGGGAGACAGTGACAACCAGATCTTCCCGCCCGCTCGGCAGGGAGCTCAGGGCTGTCCCATCTCCTCTCTGGGACACAGGTCAGAGCCACGCTGTGTGTTTGGCGTCCTCTTCCTCAGCTGCTTACCTCAGATGAACTTGGCCGCTTCCTTCCTCCTTAAATACCTTTTCCTCTGGACAAAATGTTCCAGAAGAGAGGCACAGGCCAGGCCAGCATACTCGGGGCAGATTTTAGTTGGCTATTTTCACCCTCAGCTTTTTCCTGGGTAAATTACCCCATAGACAGAACACCCTTGCCAGGTGGGGCAGTTGTGTAATGCCCCAGGATTCTGTGGGACATTAAAAAAAAATCAGTGTCACTAAGCTGTGCTTAGCAGTAGAAGGCTCGGCACGTTGTGAGGGCTCTGAGTCCTCTGTGGGATGCGGATGGGAGAACCAGACAAAGCCCACCGTGCGTAGTCTGCAGGAGACCCAGAAGCCACATACCTACCCAGTGACCTGGGGGCAGTTAAGTCCCTGGCACTTTTGCCGGGCTGGTGACAGTGCTCTGGATGAGGCATGGGAGGTGGGCCAGAGGCTGGGACCCATCAGCACTGCTCCTCAGAGTTTTGGCTGCTTCGGAGAAGACCAGAGGCCTTGCTGTGGGCACCTGCCACCTGCGCTGGATAGGAACACACAGTGGCTGGTGGGGTGGGGTACAGGGAAGATTCCATGCCCAGGCTGTGCTGGATCAAGAACCATGAACAGTGCTTACAGGGTGAGGAGCACCGCCATGCCTCGGTTAGCGCCACCCTATGGATCACTAATGCTGGTCACTAAAGGAGTTGTGGCTGTCAGTTCCATCTCTGGCCTTGACCCTCTCATCTCGTCACCTTCTGCCATATTATAGGGTGACATAGAAGGCAAGAAGAGCCTCACCAGAGGCTAGCTTCTGGGTATCAGACTTTCCAGATTCCAAAGGGGAAATACAATATTTATTTACTTATTTATTGAGACAGGATCTTGGTATGTAGTCAGGCTGGCCTTGAATTCCTTATGTAGCACAGGTTGGCCTCAAATCACAATGATCCTCCTGCCTCAGCCTCCCAAGTGCTGGGATTACAGGTGTAATAAATTATAAATTTATAAATTTATAAATTATCCACCCTCTGGTATTGTCATAGCAGCAAAAATGGATCTAAGCCTTCATTCTGTTTTTTGTTTCTTTTGGCAGGGGGTTGGGGTTTCTTATGTAGATTAGGCTGGTTTTGAACTCATTAATTCACTGAGTAGCCTTGGCTAGCCTTGAACACAAATTGATCCTCCTGCCTCAGCCTCTCAAGTGCTGGGATGACAGGAATGCACCACTGTGCCTGGCCAAAGGCTTTACGCTTCAGCTCCTGAGTCTGTGGGTGCAGGCTGGGCAGTTCCGCCTCGGGCTGTGGGGCCTGGGTTGTGTGCCCCTCATCCCCCTCGCTCTAGTAGCTACGGGGACCATGTACTTCTCAAGGTGCTCCTGGGAGTTCAGAAGCCCAGGGGAACTGTGTGAGCCAGGACTGGAGGCAGGGCCTGTGATGCAGGGATGGGCACATGCATGCACAAGACCCTGTATTCAGTCCTCGGTACCCAAGTACCAAACAAAAGCGATACAGAAACTGCAAGCACAGGCATGGGCTCTGCTCACACTTGCTAACACCCCTCGGTCACAGCAAGTCACACAGCCAGGCGGGATTGGCACCAGAGGGCTGGAGCGGTGCCCTCTGACAGCCCAGGGCCATGGCGCACACAGGTGCACGTACCGGTTGTGTTGGTTTACAGATCTCCTTGCACACTTAGTACCTTCTAGATGCTCGTCCAGATCTGGAGGCCCTCAGCTCCCTGGTTGCCTTGAATATTTGCATTACACATGTAGAATAAACACACCACCATTAACACACTGATGGTGAGTGTTTATTTACATTGTATTAGGCTTTTGACTTTTTCCTCTCTCAGCTGCAGTAAGCAGTCCTGCTCCACAAGTCCTTATGTGTTCCTTAAATATTCTTTCTGTATTAGGGATTGGTAAATAGAGGGTCACAGACCAACCCCGCCTAGATTGAGTTTTGTAAATAAAACATTTTTGGATCTTTCTGTGTGTGGTATTGGGGATAAAACCCAGAGGCTTCTTCTAGTCCATTTTTTATTTTGTGAGACAGAGTCTTGCTAAATTGCCCAGGCTAGGCTTGAACTTGTGATCCTCCTGCCTCAGCTTCCCTAGTGCTGGCATCACAGGTGTGCACCTCTATACCAGCCAGCTGGTGCCTGCAGACCTAGGGTATCTGTTGGCTCTCATGTGCTAATGCTCTCACCTTCTGATCTGACGCTCTGTGTCCCCAGAAAAGCCATTTCCTGTGCCTCTCCTGTTTTAGCCTTGCAGTCACTTCTCGGTTCAATGAGTTCAAGACTGAAATGCCCCCTCAGGCCTACAAGGCCAAGGCCCTCTGTGACCTGGCTCTGAGAAGAGAAAAAAAAAAAAAAATTCTGAGGCGCCCTAATTTAATTACAAGAGCAGAGGAGGGAAGTTAATCAGCAACTATCTGCAAACCCACACAAGACCAGTGATATTCTGAAATATATGTCAGACTCTAATCAAATCCCATCATACCCTAGGCACCCACCATCGGGGTGCAGCCCCATCTCCACCCCCAGCCCAGAAGCCACCAGGACTCTGCTCACCGAGCCTTCTGGTCCCCAGCTCCTCGCTGTGGCCAGCTCCAGGTTGGAGGACGCGAGTGCTGTGGAAGGGAGGAAGTCACCCCACCTGGAACGCAGGCGCCGGCGGCCAGGGAGGTCCCCAGGGGAGAACTCAGCTGCCCGCAGTAGGAAGAGGGCTGCAGGCAGCACCACACAGGTGTCAGGGCAGGCCCAGAGCTGAAGGCTTCCCTCTGCCTTCCCCAGGCCACAGGGACAAGCGACTCCCACAGCTTTGGTAGGGGAGCAAGAGAGAGAGAGACTGGGGTTGGCACAGCTGCCTCCCAGGGGTTGTTAAGGACCACAGTTTTTGAAATGTTACCCCCAAATCAGCAGCAGCCACTAGCCCTGGAGACTTGATGGAAATACAGCTTTTCAGGCTGTACCTGTGATGGCTGGAGCAAGGGCAGCTTTCTGTGTTGTTGTTTATTGGTGGGTTGTTTTGGTTTTGGTTTTGGCAGTACTGGAGGCTGATCCCAGTGGTGTTTTTAGCATGAGTTACATCCCCAGCATTTTTTCCTTTTTCTTTTTGATGCAAGGTCTCACTATGCAGTTCAGGCTGGCCTTGAGCTCACTTTGTAGCCCAGCCTGGTCTTGAATTTGCAATGATCTTCCTACCTCAGCCTCCTGAGTGCTGAATTATAGGTATGCGCCACCATGCCTGGCTTCCCCGGCATTTTTTTTTTTTAATTTTTTTTTTTCTTTTTCGTTTTTATCGGTACCGAGGATTGAACTCACAACGACTGCCTGCTTGCGAGGCAGGCGCTTATGCCGCTGAGCTAAATTCCTAGCCCCTCAGCAAGTTAATTTTAATCTACTATCACTAATACAACCCAGAGCAAGAGTAACAACACCAAGACATGTTTCAAGTTAAGGGCAGCCAAGGGGTCCTAAATCCAATTCCCGTGAGGATGTGTGTGCAAAGGCCCTGATCCTAGGCCTCTCCCAGAATTTATTATCTTGTGAAGAAGGGGGGTGGCTCAGAGATGAGTGACAGTAAGGATGCCAGTCTTGCATCTGGCATCTCTGCAAATTGCAGAGATAAAGATATGCATAAGGTTCAATTTACATAATCCAATTAAGGTAGCAACTAAATTGTTTTGGGAGGCTGTTGCTTTAGTTTTTGATATGTAAAGTCTTGTGCCCTAGGGAGTCATAGCTTTTCTACCTTGAGGCTCATACCAGTTGACATTCCCCGAGTTACTGGCTCTAACATCCTGCTGTGCTCATATCCTGTGCTATGGGAGGAAACAGGACTATCTGTTGGCCTTAGAGATTACACACTAGCACCTCTGCTGCCTTCTTTGCAATGCTTAGAGCCAACTGAGAGAATGAAATACCATAGCCAGCTTTCTACATATCAGTATAAAAAAATAAGTCTCCAAATAATCAAAGTCACAGTAATTGTTTGGCATTCAAGGAGAGTCGCTGGGGTTGCCTCCCACAGTCACCTTGCTTAGTTTTTCTCTTTTCTTTCCTTCCTTCCTCTCCCACTCCCGTTCCCAGACCCTTCACATTGAGCTGCATGCTTACCCCCTTTTTATTTCTTATTTTGAGACAGGATCTCATTAAATTACTAAATTGGCCAGACTGGGCTTGGACTCATCCTCCCGCCTCAGCTTTCGGAGTGCTGTGATTACAGGTCTGCACCATTATTCTGGGATTTTTTCATAAAAAGTGACAAGAGTTGGCAGTGGCTTGGGCTTCTCTCTACCTCTGAGAGGCCCTGCGAGCTGCTGGCTTTTGTCCTTTGCAGGGAAAGGCTGAGCTGCTTCCACGGTGCAGCCTCCGGGCCCCACGGGCACTGGTGAGGTCAGGGGAATGCTGGTGTCTTAGGGATCCTCAGAAAGCAGATAAGAGGAACATTCTAGCTTCTAGTTCATCTGGGAACCCTGGGGGGGGTAGGAGATGAGAGGGATAGGAAGCCCCAGCAGGTGTCATAGAGCAGGTTCCCCTGGGTGTGGAGGGATGGGAACCCCAGGACTGCTGCAGGATCTCAGAGCCTGTCGGACACCTCCGCTGTGGCCCCAGTGAGTGGGGGTGAGCACTGTCCTTGGAGCAGATGGCTATGCGGGGGACATGCTCTGCCTTCTGGTGGCCAGGCAGGAATGCCAGGTGCAAGCAGCAGGAACCTGCTTCCAGGAGCCCAGGCTGTTCACTCATTTCTGGTTTGTAGGGAACCTTGGCCACTGCAGTGCATCACAGACGCTGTGGTGGCAAAACAGCAGTGATATATTTTTTGAGACAGGGTCCTGCTATGTAGTCTAGGCCAGTTGGGAACTCACTATGCAGCCCAAACTGGGCTCAGTTCACAGCGGCCACTGTCTTGGACACTGATAATGACCCAACCTAGCAGAAGGCGGCCCTGGAAAGTGCTAGGTGGGCCACGTGTCAAACCCTCAGCCGGAAGTCATGTGTTTCTCGGCTCACAGCTCTCCGAGGCCATTCACTCACGAGGCTCCACACAACCATGGGGCAAGGGAAGGATCTCCCTTCCTCGCTGGGTGTCGGGAGGGAGGCCCAAGGTATTGTGCACAGCCTGAGCCCACCAGTGAGTCATGCAGATGTCTGAGCCCATGGCCTCATAATTTTCATTCTGACACAATCAGGGCTACTCACAGCACGTAGAAACTCAAGTTTCTACGTTGAGGTTGTGAGTATATGGGGTAAAGGTGATGGAACCAGGGCCTCGTACATGCCAGACAAGCATCCCACAACTGAACTATATCTCCAGCCCTTTTATTTTGAGACAGGGCCTTGACAAGTTTTCCAGTCTGGCCTAGAACACCAGATCCTCCTGGCCAGCCTCCTGAGTAGCTGGGATTACACATGTTCAGCCCTGAGGTGAATTTGTTTTGAGACTTAGTTTGTTTTTGGTTTTTTGAGAAAGAGTTTTTTCTTTTTTCTTTTTGAGACAGGGTCTCACTATGCAGTTCAGGCTGGCCTTGAGCTCACTTTGTAGCCGGGGCTAGTCTCAAATTTACAACTATCCTCCTGCCTCAGCCTTCTGAGTGCTGGGATTACAGGTATGCACTATCACACCTGGCTTGGGATAGTTTTGCTGTGTAGATCCAGCTTGTTTTGAATTAACTAAGTAGCGCAGGTTGGGCTCAAATTTGAGGTGATCCTCCTGTCTGAGCTTCCTGAGTGCTGGGATTATGGGTTGTGTGCCAACACGCCCATTGCAACTCTTGTTTGAACTGAGAAATGCCTTTTGGGTTGTGCGATAGCTCCGATCTTGTATGTTCTCCAAGGCCTATGTGTTAAAGGCTTGGTAAGTAGTCTGCGGCCCTATTGAACCTTTAAGAAATGGGCATAGTGATGGTAGAGGTTTCTTGGTGCAACAGAGAAGCAAAAAGTAGAAAAAGAATGGGTTTATTGAGGACATGGAAAGGAGCATACACGGTGGTGGCTGGGCTGTGTTCTTTGATCAGGTACAGGGGTGGTGGGTGGGTGAGGGTATATGTGACCTTTGACTGGATATGGCGCTTGGGGCAGACATTTATGATGCTTGAGGGGCTGATTGGGATTTTATTCATATGCACCAGAAAGAAAGGTGGAAATTGTTATGGGGAAGAAGGAGTAAGTGGCCGTCAGGGTAAGCCTTTCAGATTTGGCCTTCCGCCGTGTTACACCACTGCCATAATGTCCTGTAATTTATTCTAGGGTAAAACTCTTTCAGTGACCTGTGGCTATGATCCTAGTACTCTGGGAAGTCAGGGTAGGATCTCAACTTTGAGTCCAGCCTGGGCAAACTCTCAAGATTTTCTTTCAGAATAAAAAATAATAAAAGGTTTGGGGTTTAGCTCAGTATGAAGGCCCTGGGTTCAATCCTTAGTACTGCAAAAAAGGAGGAAGAGGAGGAGGAAGGGGAGAAGGAGAAGAAGAAGGTGAGTCCTATGCCAGGTGTAGTGGTACATGCCTGTTGATCCTGAATCTTAAGAGACTGAGGCAGGAAGAACTCCAGTTTGAGGCTGGCTTAGACTTCTTAGCTAGGCACCACCTCAGAATGAGAAATAATAAGCTCTGGGACTGTAGCTCATTAGTAGAGCTGCCAAGCATGTGTAAGGCCCTCGCTCCAGTTCCTAAGAGAGGGGAGAGGAAGAGGAGGGGAGAGGTGGCCTAGGTGAGACGAAGTCACAGGTGCCCCTTCCTGGTCTCCTGCCCAGCCTCCACCGCCATGTGCTCCTGCTGGCACATACTGTGTCGCTGCAGGCCCCAGGACCATGGACTGAACCCTCTGGCCCTGAGGGACAGTTCAGCTGTCCTCCCTGGCGGGTGATCTGTGGAGAAGGCTTTCCCACCCTTGTCTCCATCCAGGAAGGTTTATAATTGTGATCCCAAGGAGATGCTATTGGAATTCTAGTGAGTAATTCCCATCTACCACTTCTAGTGCAGCCCACTGTAAGAATAAAGCCACTGAGACATATATACAGCTGTGGGGAGCCAAGGGGTCCTATTCCAGCCAAGACGGTGGCTCACCAGAACGAAGGCCTCCACCCAGAGCCCTTACCAGATTTTATTAATTCTCCATGAGGGGAGTGACTTGGGGATGGGAGACAGTGAGCATGGCAGGAAATAAGTGACTGCCATGTTTGGCATGTGACCTGGGCTAGGTAGCAGGTCTGAGATCACCTCTGAGATAAGCTGAGGGCAAGAAATGCAGAGAGAGCAATCTGCATGACCACTGCGGCAGTGTCCACTCACTTGAAGTGGACACTCCCGCTCTCATGTGCAATCCTTTTGGCCATGGGAAGTCACAGCTTATCTCAAGGCTCAGTCCCGGCCTACAGCATGGAGCACTGCTTTCCAGCCTACTCCACTCAACCACGGATTTGGGGAGTCACTTGGTGGGGTAACGCTGACCTATCTCTTTGCTTCAGAGGTCACACATGAGCTCCTCAGGCAACCCAATTTACATTGCTTAAGGCCAGTGCAAGGGACCAAGAAATAGCCCAGCCAGCTCTGGATATAGCAATACACGGAGATGGGGCCAAGTTTATCCAAAATGGAGAGACAGTTGCTCTTCTTTTAAGGAGAGCCAGGAGAGGTATCTCTGTGGCTCCCCATGGTGATTACCCCAGGCAATTTGTCACCACGACAGAAAGCTGAGTGCCACAGGCTGCTGTGACCAAACACCACTGACCGGTGGCTTGTGAACTATAAACATTTATTGTTTTTCTCCCCTCAGGGGTGGGAGCCCAAGATCAGGCTCCCAAATTCAAGATCTAATGAGGCCTGGTTTCCTTCCCTGCAGCCTCCTTGCCAGGTCTTTGCATGGTAGGGGAGCTCGCCAGCCCTCAGGTCTCTTTCCCCTCCAGAAGGTCCCATGATGTCGGGGATGGACCTTCACAGAAGTAGACGGATCACATGGCCACCCCAGTTCCCACAGCCGTGTTAGCTCTGTGTGTGTCACTCCTCAAGGGACTTGTCCCTCTTGTTCCCCTAAAACCTTCCAACCCCAGGCCCTTCCTTCTGCTCCTCCACCCAGCACCCTGGTGCTACACGGCAACACCCTGCACCCTGGGCCTTTGCCCTGGCCTTCTTCTCTCTGCTAGGAAGACGCTGCCTCCAGAGCTCTGTGAGGCTCACACTGTCCTGTCTTGGTGCAGAAGAGCATCCTGGGGAGCCAACATTAAGGACAGTGGCCCTACAAGTTGAGGCTTTAGGATCACTGATTCCTGAATGTGCACTTGGCTGGGGAGACACTCCAGGGACCGGGAACTTTGCTGTGGGATTTACAGCAGCGGCAATCAGGTCTTACTTATGCCAAGTCACCAAGATCCAGGGTTTAGCTGTCCATGAGCTGGCTGGACCGAGGTAGCGATCTGCAGTCAGGGTGGTGTCTCTCCACTCATGGAAAGCCACAACCCCCAATCTGTTTCACATACCGGGCGCCTGAGTCTACTCTGAGCTCAGGCGAGGAAGAAGGTGTTGCTTCCTGGGATCCCTGATCCCCAGCAGCAGGGCACAGATGATGCTGTGGGCGGGAACTGGCTGTGCACTAGATGCATAAACCGATGTGAGTGCACTGTTGTTTTCTAGATAAGAGAGCAAAGTGAACTTTTCCCCCTATAAGGTTTCACTATGTAGTTTAGGCTGTGCTCCCAGCGATCCAGGCTCAGCTTCCCAAGTGCTGGGATTACAGGTGAGAGCCACCATGCTTGGTGAACTATCTTTTAATGTCAAAAGCAGAACAGCCTGGGAAAAACCATACAATATTCTACCTCTCAACGACAGTCTCAAGCACAGGTTCACCCTTCCACACACAGAGTGGAGAGGCCCACTCCACACTCCACGTGTTCTTATGTTGTTGCGGGAAATTTCCCAAGTCAAGCCAAGCCAAAAGGAAGACTCTTAGCACCAAGCAGAGAAGGCAGCATGTCATCTTTACCCCAGTGGGCTGTTGGGAGTTCATGCCAGTGGACTGTGGCAGGGATAATTCCTCCCCAGGAACCAACCTGAGTCAGGAAGGAGTTTGGTCTGTATAGAATTAGGAGGGGAGGTACAAAGCAAGTGATCAGGGTTACTTGATTGGTACATACTTTGGACCATAGATTGACAGACAGGCTGGGCTTGAAGCAGTAGAAACACTCCAGGAACCAGGGGTGGAGGTTCTTACTCTACTTAAGGGCATTACCATAATACAGGAATTGTTCTGGAGAGAGAGCCTTGACTGAATGAGAGTGATTAAAGATGTTACCATAATATAGGAATGTTCTGAGCATGGTAATGGATTTATGGTGGGTCCAGCTGTGTGGGCCTTTCATAGTTTTCCCATGCAAGAGAAAGCCTGGCCTCCAACCATTGCCCAGCCCCTGCTGTGGGCTGTGAGCACTGAAGCAGGCTGCACAGCTTATAAAAAAAAAATAGGAATGTTCTGGAAAGAGAGCTTTTACTGAATGAGCCAGGGTCAGCCCAAGGTGCCTTGAGGTATAGGCAATTGCTCTAACATTGTCTGGGTCAACTGAAGTCACCAAGGACTGCAGAGCAGCAACTTGGTCAGAGTTGGCTAGAAATAGCTGTAATTGTACCATCTCCTGAAGGTGATTCCACATTGTAACTGTGCCCCAGCGCTGCTGCCTCTTGAGCCGTGGCCCTACAATCCCAACCCCGGGGTTCTGCAGCAGCTGCCTTCTACTGGTGTCTATCTTGGCTTCAGAAGCCTCTCTTACAGTTTCCACAGTGGCTGAGTTAGTTAACCGTGGTGATCAGCTCTTGGGCCTTGGGAACTTTGAGCCTGAAGCTGCCTCCTGAAAGGTAACCCCAGCAGCTCTGAGCAGCTGGAGAACTGATCTTCCTCTCTAAGGAGCTGGCTTCTTCACTGGGAAACTGTGCCTCTTAGCAAAAAGTCAAGCTTGAGCTGGGGAGCTCAGGACTAGCAAAACCCAAGCATTTGCCACTTTGTTACTTTGTCATGTAGCACACATCATGTGACACCATAGTGCAGCATCATGGTGTGTTTGTTTGCTTATTTTGGGACAGGGTTTCCCCTTGCAGCTCAGGCTGGCCTGGAACTCTCAGTTTCACTGTCTCAGCCTCCTAAGTGCTGGAATTACAGGTAAGTGGCAAAATACTAGGCTATGATGTTATAGGGATTTTCATTTGTTTTTGGTACAGAGTCTTGCTAGGTAGTTAAGGCTTGCCTTAAACTCACTATGGAGTTAAGGCTGGCCTCGAATTCATGGTAACCCTCCTGCCTCAGCCTCCCCAGTGCTGGGATTTATACTTTATTGTTTATAATGGGAGAACTAGCCTGCATGAAGCCCTAGGCTCCATCCCTAGTATAGGGGTAGAAAGTGCTTGAACTCATGCAAAAGGAAAAAAAAAAAGCCCCACTGTGATGATGTATGCTTGTAATTCAGGTACTTGGGAAACTGAAGCAGAAAGATCCCAAGCTCAAAGCCAGCCTGGATTATATATTGAGACAAGTTGTTTGTTTCCATGTTAAAATATCAGAAGTCACTGGGCATGGTGGCCCACACCTGAAATCCTAGCACTCTGTAGACTGAGATGGGATCTCTCTAGGAATCTGAGGCCAGCCTGGGCTACTAGTGAGTTCAAGGCCAGCCTCAACTACATAATTAGACCCTGTCTCAAAACAAATAAACAAAAAAAGACAGAAATTGGGTGTGGTGGCACAGGCTTATCATCCCAGCACATGGGAGGCAGGGCAGGAGGATCATGAGTTCAAGGCCGGCTGGACAATTTAGCAAAATTCTATTTCCAAAAACAAGTAAATGAACAATGACAACAAACTCAAGACAAAAATACTATGTATTAGGGGCTGGGGATTTAGCTCAGCGGCATAAGCGCCTGCCTTACAAGCAGGCAGTTGTGAGTTCGATCCCCAGTACCGATAAAAAGGAAAAAGACAAAAAAAATATATATATATATTATGTACTTTTCTTTTTTCTTTTTTTTTCTTTTTCTTTTTCTTTTTTTTCTTTTTCTTTTTCTTTTTTTTTTTTTGTCTTTTTCATTTTTACTGGTACCAGGGATCGAACTCACTACTGCCTGCTTACAAGGCAGGTGCTTATGCCACTGAGCTAAATCCCCAGCCCCTTTTCTTTTTTTTTTTGATACAGTGTCTTGGTGTGTAGTTCAGGGTGACATCAAACTTACAGCAATCCTCCTGCATGAGCCGCCTAAGTCCTGGGACTCCAGGTATCCCTATATCCTCTTTATAATTACATATATATCTGTGTAAGTGCTTACAAAGAATTCCAGAAGGTGCTACCTCAAGCCTTCAAAAGTAGTTATTTCTCTGGGCGTTTAGATACAGCTATTTATTTGTTGTTTTGTTTTTTCCCCTATTACTGAAATGATAGATGTACATTTATATGCCTAGAAACTTCACCTAAAGAATTTACAAGAACAGATTTTAGTATGTGTGATAATACGAACGACTACACTGAAGAAAACAAGACATCACAGTAGCCACTGATGGTTTCCTATCATTTTGATTTGAAAGCCAATAATGCTTTTATTCTTGGTTTTGATTGGTTTTAGTTTGTTTTCAATTATTTGATTCCACTATGTACGAAGATATGGACAGCTATTTGGAAGAAAACAAGAGACTTTATGGTAGCCAGTGTTGATTTCCTAATGTCTGGTCTTTTTGGAGGGGAGGGGTACTGGAGCTCAAACTCCCCGCCTTGTGCTTGTCAGGCAAGTGCTTATGCTGCTGAGCTAAATTCCTGGCCCTCGTATCTGGTCTTGAAAGTCCTTTAGGCTCTGATTCTTGTGTCTTGATTGCTTTTATATTATTTTGATGTGTATTAACTTATTGTATGTGAAGGTATAGACAACTACTTTGAAGAAAACAAGAGATATTATGGTAGCCTTTGTGGATTTCCTGCTGTCTTTTTCTGGAATCCTGTGTTATTTGCTTTGTCTTACTTTGCTCTACTTTGTCCTGTTTTATTTTGTTTTATTCTCTTTAAAATAAAAAAGTAATTATTTTTGGGGAGGTGCTTGAGACTAAAAAATGTAGTCAAGGCTGTTTTATTTTTTTTTAATTTTTAAATTTTTTTGTCTTTTTCCTTTTTATCGATACCAGGGATCGAACTCACGACTGCCCGCTTGCAAGGCAGGTGTTTACGCCGCTGAGCTAAATCCCCAGCCCCTGCCTGTTCTATTTCTACCTCATTTGGCTATCTGTAATCATAGCACCTGGGATGCTCAAGTTTGTGAGAGTGGCTGGAAATACGTGACTGCTGTGACCACCGTGAGCTGGGCGAGGTAGGAGGTCTGCGATCACCTCTGAGACAAGCAGAGGGCAAGAAATGCAGAGAGAGCAATCTGCATGACCACTGAGGCAGTGTCTAATCATTTGGGGTCCTTGCTTCAGTTCTGATGTACAATGCTTTTTGCTCTGGGAAGTCATAGCCTCTTTCTCCAGCTTGGTCCCAGCTGACAGGGTGGAGCCCAGCTCTTTACCCTGCCCACTCAGCTCAGTCACGGATTTGGGGAGTCACTGGGTGGGGTAACACTGACCTGTCTCTTTGCTTCAGAGGTCACACATGTGCTCTCTTGACATGAGTCAAGGGAGTCATCTCTGTGGTTCTCCACGGACTTCTCTCCAGGTGTGAGGGTCCATGTCAGGCCACATGGGATAGCTTAGTGAGGTGAGCTAGTGGGTAGGGCGCTGTGGGGCGTCAGAGCTATTGCTATGTGGGTGCTGATGAGAAGAACGTTAACTGAGCCATTGCTACATGCCAGAGCCTCGTAGTTTGTATATTCAATGTGATACATATTTATCTATCGTATCATCAGGCAGAGTGCATTTGTGTATTGTTTTCTAATATATAGACACAATATATTACGTAACAAACATTGAAGCATAGTGATATTTATATATTTTTAAAAATGTTTGTTTTCTTTTAAAGAGAGTAAAACAGAATGGTAAAAAGAAACGAAACAGAACAGTGATATTTCAGTAGGAAATCCACAATCATTACTATATTGCATATTGTTATCCTCTAAATAGTTGCCCAGACTACCGGTCCCAAACCTGCAAAGTCAATCAAACAACATAAATGTCAAGTTATCATCTCAGCCTGTGTGGCGTCTGGGTGCTGTTGTACTCCAAAAATGAGACCACAAAATGTTGTCCAAAAAACAGGGCAAGATGTCTTTTTAAAGAAAAAGGAGCGCTTTTATTTATCTTGGCACCAGTGACACAGTGCAGTTGCAGTTTACAAAACTGTGTAACTGGGTTAAAATTTTAACAGACTTTTATAGAAAGAACAATTAAGAAGACCTTTGTTTCCCTTTGCTTGAGGACAGAGAAGATTCCCAGGAGTTTACAGTCCTTTGTCAGCTAATTTCAGCATTTAATTTTTAGATAACATCTGTCCCTTGCTGAGGGGAACAATGGTTAACATATCAATCAGGTCACCCAGGAAGATGGTGCATACAGAACAGTATGAAGGCGCTACAGCTATTTTACAACAATGCGGTTGGTGCCCCGGGAGTCTGGTTGTAGAAAATAGTTGCGTTTGCAAAAGGAATTAACAGGTAATTTGGTCACATAACTTGGGCATTGGCAAACATAACACAGGATGACGAAGCTCTTTTTGCTAGTGTACAGCAGTTGCTTACAGATGTTGGGGCAGGAAGCGGAGGTGGCTTTCTTACTGATTCTCCCCATCCAAGAGGGCTGCTGCGGGTACACTGGGAGGCTGCAGCAGCACAAGCGGGGCTCTGTGTTGTATCTCAGTGGTGGAGGGCTTGCCCAGCATGTGTGGGGCCCTGGAGTTAATACCCAGCACCAATTTAAAAAAATAATGGAACATATACAGTTGGAGCCAGGCATGGTGGCACATACCTGTAATCCCACCACTCTGGGAGGCTGAGGCAGGAAAGTCACTGTGAGTTCGAGGTCAGCCTGGGCTACATAGTGAGTTCAAGATCAGCCTGGGCTACCTAGCGAGGTTTTGTCTCCAAAAAGGCAGAACAACAAAGAGCAGGAGTCTGGCATGGTGGTGCAAACCTGTAATCTCAACACTCTGGGAAGCAGAGGCAGGAGGGTGGGAGATAACTCCAGGGACTCCCTTTGGATCCAAAACAATTACTGTGACTTTGGTTACTTGGAGACTCATTTCCTTATACTGGAATGTAAAAGTGTAGGGAGCCACGCAACAGCCCCATTGCTGCCTCCCCGCCTCTCTCCTATGAGCACAATGCGTCTGCCTACATTAACCATAATCCTCTCCTGTTTATGTCACATACCCGGATGTGACAATGACCCTGTTGTATTCATCCCCATAGCCTCTTCCTGTCCCACCAGCCCGCCCTTTCCCTATAAAAGATGTAATCACTTCCGGAATAAACGGGGGCTTGATTGGACTCTCAATTTGCCTCAGTCTCTCTCTGTATCCCCCATGTTTTTATTTTAATCCCCGTTCCCCCTCCAGGTACACCCCACGGATTGATCCGCAGGCGGGATCATAAAAGGCTGGCTAGGGTATTTCCTTCTCTCTTCATTGGCTCGGAGCATTGCAAATCAGGCCAGCCGAGGTGCTGTTACGCAAAGCCTAAAGCCATCAGACAGTCCTGTTTCCTGCATAGTGTTCACCACAGTATAGGATTGAGCTCCCAAGATGTTAGAGCAAATAGCTCGGAGAATGTCAACTGGTAGAGCCTCAAGATAAGAGGCTATTACTCCCCAGGGCACAAGGGTTTACATATTAAAAACCAAAGCAGTAGCCCCCCAAAACAATTCCACTGCTACCCTAATTGGATTATGTAAATTGATCCTTCTGTATATCTTTACGTCTGCAATTTACAGAGATGCCAGTTTTACACCTGACCAGCCAGCTCAAGTTACTCATGTAATTTCCGCCTCCTCACTGTCACTCATCCCTGAGCCACCCCCCTTCTCTACAAGATAACAAATGCTGGGAGAGGCCTGGGATCTTGTCTGAATATCCTCAGGGGGTTTGGATTTAGGACCCCTTGGCTGTCCTTAACTTGGAATGTCTTTTTGTCTTTTTGTACATTGCATTGGTGATGGTAGATTGGAATTAACCTGCTGGAACTCCAATAGCGTCTCAATCGTCTCAATAGGATTAAAAATATAACTTCTTGGATTGTGAGGAAGACTAGAGAAAGGATTACAATACTCGGATGACTGAACTCAGTATTTGGGTGTACAGTATTTGGTGCCCACGTCAGAACTGAAAGTTGCAGCCCTGTCTGGAAAACTTAGCTACTCACTGAAACTTTGCCTTAAAATAAGAAGCAAAGAGGTTGTAGAGTTGATCAGTGACTCATGGTTTGGGACTGTGGTTTCAGCACTTCCGGCAGGGTCTCCTGCAGAGGAGGGGGACCGCAGGAGCTGACCCGTCCTGTGGCTTTGTGCAGAGAAACCCTCCCAGGGCTTCACAGTGGCTTGTTTTCGCTACGCCACTGCCGAGCAGGATCAGATCAGGTTGAACTTCCGGTAGAGTAATTCACAGAACGGTTATTTATGGTTCTTACTCTTCCTGATCTGAGACAGCTACTTGGTTGAGGAAGTGAAGCACAGAGAAAAAGAAGAAGAAAGAAAGTTTTTAAAAAAGATCAGGGTGATACCCAGGCCTTAATAGGAAGAAATTTTGAAATCTGGAGCTGAATAATACGTTGTATTTGATGTGTAATATTTAAAAATCTAACAGAGGAAGGGAAACAAATGTTAGTTCTAATACGAGAGACTTCCTGTCTCTCTTTTAAGTTTATTTATGAGTTAGCAGCATGGCCTGGAGTCAGAGGGCTGGGTACAAATCTTTTAATTTGCTTTGGTTTGTTTTGAGACACAGTCTCACTGTAATTCAGGCTGGCCTTGAACTTGGAGAGCTCCTCTGTCCTTGACCTCCCAGTGTGCTGGGATTACCGGCACACACTACCCATGCCCAGCAGCCTAATTTAAAAAAATTTGTTTTGTTTTCTGGTTTTTTTTTTTGCGTGGGTGGAAATCTTGCCTTTGCCCAGGTAGATACCCTTGTACCTCAGTTTCTTTATTTGTAAAGATTTACTGCACAATACATATTAAGGGCTTAGAAAAAGACCCTTCATAAACATTCAAAACACTATGTAATAATAATTCTTATCATTTTAGAAGGAAATATCTTTTCCTCACACCTCAAGTCAGCTCACAGATACTCTCGTGGCCCTTTTTAAACTTCAAACTTGCTTTGCACAGAAGCAGTTCACCCAGCTGCATGCTGTAGGGTGCTTAGGATCAACTCTGCCCCAGCCCCCAATTTTATTTGCATTGCATGTGGGGCTCCACGGAAAAGCAAACCCGGGAAGATGAAGACGTCTCACTGTCAGATGAGCCCTGGTATCTGAATCCTGAGAGGTCTGATGCACACAGTCTATTTGCAAATTAAAAAGCGAACACACCGAGCTTTGTTCCCTACACTGCCCTGGGCAGTAGCGTTCTGAAAGCTGCATCTGCTGAGAACTAAGCATGGAGCCTCAGTGGGAGACAGAGGTGGATGACTGTAGTCCTTAGGGAACCAGGGATATCTTTTTGCCGACACAGACCCAAAAGCAGCAGGCAGAGGAAGACAGAGTAGAAATGGAGGGGACATCAGAAACAGAGAACAAGAACAAAAAGTACCAGAATTGGAAGTGGGCAGGGCTGGGCCCTCCTGGAGCCCGTGATACCTTCAGTCCCATCTTCTGGCCTCCAGAACTCGGAAAAGATAAATTTCTGTTGTTTAAACCCCCTCCATTTGTGGTAGCTTGTCATGCAGCCCTAGGAAACTGATAACCTCGCAAAAGAGAAACACAAATGAAAATTACACTCCAGGCCATTTGAACCTCCCGGTTTGGCAAAAATTGCAAAGTCTGATAGCATGATCAGTCAGCGTGCGTGTGGAGAAATTGATTGCTGCTGGGACTCTCAGTGGATGGATACAATCCCCTTGGAGATAATTTGAGAAATTCTATGCAAATTACAAATGCACTTGTCTTCAGGCTCGTTCATTCCATTGCTGGGATTTAGCCTCCATGAGAAATGTGCAGAAGTGGAAAATCACACACAAGTAGTTACTCACGGCGGCAGAATTTGCCACCACAAAGGACAATAAGTGTTCATGTGTGAGGCTGGAATAACGTAGAGAAGCCTGGGGGTCAGGCAACTTTTCCCAAAGTGGCTGCCCAGTAATATTTTGCAGCCAAGAGGTCTCTGGCATGACTATCCCACTCAAACTCAAAACCAACAGAGGGCTGTGGATATAGCTGGATGACGTAGGGCTTGCCTGAGTTCCAGTCCCGGTACCACGCACACACACACAAAGTGGCCACAGAATGTATTTACAAATGGCAATGGCTGTATCACAACGAAACCAGGCGTGGTGTTGCACGACAGTAATCCCAGCACTCAGGAGGCTGAGGTCAGAGTATAGAGAGCCCTTTCCCCCATCTTGTCTCAGTCCAGGAGATGTATATTTGTTTGTTTTTGGACTTTTTCATTTTTTCTTTTCTTTTTTTTTTTTTTTTTTTGTCTTTTTCATTTTTATCGGTACCGGGGATTGAACTCACAGACTGCCTGCTTGCAAGGCAGGTACTTATGCCGCTGAGCTAAATCCCCAGCCCAAGGTGTATATTTGTAATCCCATGGAAAAATTATTGGAATTCTAGTGAATTAATTCCAATCTATCACTTCCGGTGCAACCCAAGAGAAGAATAAAGACACTAAGACAGTCGTGGACCACGGGGTCCCAAGTCCAGCCAAGATGGTGGCTCACCAGAACAAAGGCCTCACCCAGGGCCCAACCTGGGTTTTATGAATTCTCCATGAGGGGAGCAGCTCCAGGATGAGGGACAGTGAGAGTGGGTGAGAGCTGTGAGCTGGGCTAGGAAAGAGGCCTGAGATCACCTCTGGATATGCAGAGGGAGAAGCAATCTGCATAGCACCACTGAGGTAGTGTCTAATATTTTGGGATGGGTACTTCAGCTCTGATGTGCAGTCTTTTCTGCCCTGGGAAGTCACAGCCTCTTTTCTCTTTTTCTTTTCTTTTCTTTTCTTTCTTTCTTTCTTTCTTCTTTTTTTGTGTGTGTTTTTTTCATTTTTATTGGTATCGGGGATCAAACTCACGACCACCTGCTTGCAAGGCAGGCGCTTATGCCGCTGAGCTAAATCCCCAGCCCCACAGCCTCTTTTCTCCAGGTTTGGGCCCACAGTATGGAGCTCAGCTCTTTATCCTGCCTGGATTAATTGTTTTTTTTTTTTTTTCTGGGAGTCACTGGGGTGGGGACAGAGACTGTCACCTTGCTTCAAAAATCACACATCAGCACCTCAGTGAGCCCTACTTACATTGCTTAGAGTCAATTGAAGGGACAAAGAAGTGGTGTAGCCAGCTCTGTGCATAGCAATGCAAGGAGACAGGGCCAGGTTTATCCAAAGTGGGGGAACTGCTCTGCTTCCAAGGAGAGTCATCTGGCTGGTTCCCACACAAGGGGATCTCCGTGAGTTTGACCAGCTTGATGCCAGCCTCGGCTCCAGAGTAAGCTCAAGGCCAGCCTGAACTGCATAGTGAGACCCTGTCTCAAAAAGACAGACAACAGGGCCTGGGGATTTAGCTCAGCGGCATAAGCACCTACCTTGCAAGCAGGCAGTTGTGAGTTTGATACCTGGTACCAATAAAAACGAAAACGAAAAAAAAAGACAACAACATTTTTTTCACTATTATTCTTTGCGGACCAGTGAGGTAAGGATAGATTTTGTGTTTCTGGGAAGGAGTTGGTGCTGGGGATTAAACCAGGGCCTTGTGCGTGCTAAACACACACTTTCCTTTATACCTCCAGCCTGGGCTAGGTCTATGGGGTTTTTGAATCATCAATAAAGTATGAAAAATTTAGTTCTTTTTTTTTTTTTTTTTTTTGTCTTTTTCCTTTTTATCGGTACCAGGGATCAAACTCACGACTGCCTGCTTGCAAGGCAGGCGCTTATGCCGCTGAGCTAAATCCCCAGCCCCTCAAAAATTTAGTTCTTGCTTTATGAGAGGCAATGAACCACATAAAAGGTTAGGGAGCGGTTGAGGCTGCAGGTCAGTGGCAGAGCCCTTGTCCAGTGTGTTCAAGGCACTGGATTCCAACTAAGTACTGCCAAGACAAAGCCAAAAATGTTAAGAGAGCCACCACAGTTGTATACATATTAGATATATATTATGTGTTATATGCATATTACATATATAATATATATATACATACACTAAAAGTATTGGTTTCAATATGAATTATTCAGTGTCGTCTGATATTTTCCATTCCATCTCATCGCTTCCTGTTTCATTTTGACTAGGTCTAGTCCACTTACAAATAAAATATTGGCCTGGGTGTGGTGGCACAAGGCTGTGCCAGGCATGGTGGTGCACATAATCCCAGCAATTGGGAGGCTGAGGCAGGAGGATCCCTGTGAGTTCCAGGCCAGCCTGGGGTACAAAATGACTTTATTTTTGTTTGTTTGCTTGTTTTGTCTTTTTTGTTTTTATCGGTACTGGGGATCGAACTTACCAGGCAAGCACCTCAGTCACTCAGCTTAATTCCTGGCCACTATTTCACATTTTTAATATGTCTTTTATTTATTTATTTTGTTTTGTTTTGTTTTTTAACTTTTTATCGGTACCAGGGATTGAACTCACAACCCCCTGCTTGCAAGGCAGGTGCTTATGCCGCTGAGCTAAATTCCCAGCTCCTATTTATTTATTAAAAAACTTTTTACATGTCTTACATTTAGGCCAAATACAAACAATAGAAACATTTCCATCACAAGAATAGGAGACAGCTGAACATGGTGGTGCACTGCTGTGCTGTAATTCTAGCACTTGGAAGGCTGAGGCAGGAGTGCCACGGCTGGAGGCCAGCCTGGGTTACATAGTGAGTTCAAGGCCTAGACAGGCCTTGTCTCAAAAACCAAACAAACAAAAAGAGAAATGTCTACAGGAGGCAAGTCTATAAAGGCAAAAAGTGGATTCGCAGAGGCAACTGCCCAGCTGGGGAGGGACAGAGGCTGTGACTAGGTTGGTGGCCAGGATGGTGGACAAGCTCAGGGGGCCCAGAGCTCTGAATCCCCTGCCCAGCCCTAAGCCACTACAACAACCCAAACTGCATTATATTAAAAATTTACAACTGGGCTGGGTGGTTGTAAGGCAGGAGGATCAAAAGTTCAAACCCAGGAAACTAATGACAACCTGGCTCAAAATTAAAAAGAAAAAAAAAAGCCAGAGATGTAGCTAGTGTGAAGGTCCTGGGTTCAAACCCCAGTGCCACATACAAAAAAAGTTAAATTAAAATTCAAAAATCTCAGCCTAAGATTCATCAAATTGTACAGGTAAAACGGGGCAAATTTTATAACATAAAATTGCACAGCAATAAATAATAAAATTGCCTTTAAAAAAGAAAGAAAGCCATTGGGCATGGTGGCACATGCCTATAATCCCAGCAATTAGGAAGCTGAGGCAGGAGGACTGCTGTGAGCTCATAGCCAACCTACACTACACAGAGAGACCCTGTCTAAAAAGGGAGAGAGGAGGAGAAGCAGCAGGAGGCTAGCCAGAGGGCCCCTGGGTGTCCAGGATCAGCCTGCCAGGCTCCCTCCCTGCCTGGGTCTCAGTCTCTCCCCAGGGCTCCAGGGCGCTGGCAGCAGCTCCTCCACATCTGCAAATTATTTCAGTCATCAGAATTCAAAACTTTTTGACGAGTCGAACACGGGGACAGTGTTGAAAAGTTGAAAGTTTTCCGGAGCCTTCCCTTCCGGCATCCTGCTCTCCTCCAGGGCTTCACTGTTGGTCCATGTTTACACTTTGTGATTTCTCCAACTGAGTTGCTAAGCAACAAGCAGCCTGGAGAACTGGGGTGCAGTGTGGAGCGGGGAGTGCAGCCATGCCCCACCACGTACCCAGAGCTGCTGTGGTTCGGTCCACCTAGCAACTTCCCCCCTGCTGAAGGACTGGCCCTCAGGCCCCCTGTCCCCGGGACTCCCTCTCCCTCTGCAGCTCGCCGGCAGCCACCTCCTACTTCCCCAGTTCTAAGGAAAAGTGAATGACCCCGGGTCAGCACCCCAGGGTCAGCTCTGGCTCTAGGGACTGGCTCAAAGCTAGGCAAGTGGCTCAGGATGGTAGATGCAGATCAGTTCTGGGATAATTTCTAGAAATACTAGAAAAAAAGTGCTATTTTCTGTAATAATGGTTTTGTGGTGTGGATTGAGGGCTCTCATGCTATGGGCCTAGGTAAGGAGCAGATGCAGAAATGCAAAGGAAGCAGACAGGAGACAGGCAGCCGTGACCTCACTGTGAGTGACTGGATCCAGCCATGCCTGAAGGAGGCTCCACCTGTACCCTTGCCGTGGAGTGTGCCTGTGACTTTCCTTTCCATAAACCAAGTTGATCTTGGTTTCTGTGACTTTCTGTCAAGACTCTCAAAACAGGCCAGGTGTGGTGGTACACATCTATAATCCCGCACTCAGAAGGCTGAGGCAAAAGGATTGCTATGAGTTTATGTGTGATTTTTAAAGTTTTTTTTAACTTTTTATCGGTACCAGGGATTGAACTCATGACTGCCTGCTTTCCAGGCAGGTGCTTATGCTGCTGAGCTAAATCCCCAGCCCCTCGCCATGAGTTTAAAGCCAGCCTTAAGGACACAGTGGGACCCAGTCTTTAAAAAAAAAAAAGAATCTTGGGGCTAAGGGTTTAGCTCAGCGGCATAAGCGCCTGCCTTGCAAGCGCAAGGTTGTGAGTTTGATCCCTGGTGATGATAAAAAAACAAAACAAAAGAATCTCAAGACAGACATCTTTTGCAAAAGGGAAGAGGACCAGAAGATGGAGAGAGAGAGGATGAAAGAATTAGGATGTGGGGGCTGGGGATTTAGCTCAGTGGCAATCCCGGTACCTATAAAAAAAAAAAAAAAAAAAGAAAAGAATTAGGATGTGTCACAAATGGCCCCACGCGCTCCCCACGTACTGCAAACATGCACTGATAGCAGCTCTTTTAAATGGAAGAAACCTTTGTACAGCGTCAGTCCCCTTGTGCAGAAAAGAAGAATCCACAAGGGGATGTGGTTGGCATCAGATGAGACAACTTACTGAAGAGCAACCAGGAAGATGGAGAGGAACATCCAGTGAAAGCTGGGTGTGCTGGTGCAGTCCCCGAGGCTTGGAAGGCTGAGGCAGGAGGACCCCTTCCATTCACTCAGGGAGGACAGAGAGGGCAACGGAATGAGATCCTGTGCAAACGGCAACAACCCGAGGCCTGCTACACCCCTGCACCCACGTTATGACTTTCTTCTTTTCTTTCTTCTTAGATGAATTCTGATTTTTATTCCAGCACCTTGGCATTGTCAGTAGCACTCTGTTTTTGTTTGTTCCAGTGCTGGAGATTAAGCCCATGGCAACTGTACCAGCATACATACCTATATATTTAACTTTGAGGCACAGTCTCACTAACTTGCTCAGCTGAGAATCAAATTTTGGCCCAACATGGTGGTGCACACCTGTAATCCCAGTACTCAGCAGGCTGAGGCAGGAGGGTCACTGTGAGTTGCAGGCCAGGCTAGGCTAGTAGGTGAGTTCAAGGTCAGTCTGACCTACATGGCAAGACCCTGTCTCAAAAAACAAAAAAACAAGAAAAATCAATGTTGTGATCTTCCTGCCCCTGCTGCACTTAGCGCTGGGATTACAGGTGTTCACCAGTCCACCCAGATGAGTTTCCCAGCCTCCTTTGCAGTTAGGTCTAAGTCTGCGCAGTGAGATATAAGGAGGAATAGTTGCTTCCAGAAAGGAGGGAGTGGACCTTCTCTTGGCCTCTGGTCTTCCTGCTGCTGGGGATGCAGATGTGACTGAAGGCATTCCAACCACTATCTCGAGTCACGTGACTCTAAGAAGGAAATGCTCAGTGAAGCAGACAGAGAATCCAGGACCTGGAGGAAAATGGACTCCACCATACTCCAGCCTTCCCTGACCTGAGAAGGAAAATAAGCCAACCCACGTTCACCACCAGTTTGTCATGGCTCTGTCTCTCGTAACCAGTCTGAGTCCACAATGCCATTTTCCTGGTAACCCAGCTACATGCTGTACCATTTTTTTTTTCCAAATTGCCTGTCAGATAGGTTAAAAAAGGACAGTATCATTTTATAACCTTGCAATAATTTCTCACATTGCATGGCTGCAATCCCAGCACTTGGGAGGCTGAAGCAGGAGAACCGCCACTAGTTCAAGCACGGTCTGGGCTACATGGTGAGTGCCTGGCTCTAAATAAATAAAAGGATAAATAAAACCGTTTCTCCTAAGTGTTGGTCCTGAGCCAGGCATGGTGGCGAACACCTGCAGTCCCCATTCTCTGGGAGGTTGAGGCAGAAGGATCACAAATTTTGTTTGTTTGTTCCTTTGTTTGTTTAGGATCACAAGTGTGAGCCCAGTGTAGGCAAGACTGTCACAAAAAATTAAAAAAGGGTTGGAAGTGAGGCATGGTGGTGCATACCTGCAATGCCAGCACTCTGGAGGCTGAAGCAGGTGGGTTGCAGAAGTCAGCATGGACTACATAGTAGGTTCAAGGACAGCCAGCACTACATGGCAAAAACCCTGTGTAAAAACCCCCCAAAATCAGGCTTAGTGATGCATGCCTGTAATCCTAGCACTCTCGAGGCTGAGACAGGAGGATTTCCATGAGTTCAAGGTCAGCCTGAAGGACACAGTGAGACTCTGCTTCAAATAAAAAGTCTGGAGATGTAGCTCCCTGGGTTCAGTCCCCAGTGCTGCACACGCATGCACACGCAGTTGGGTCTGTGCTTGCACGGTTCCGCGCCTGAAGCTGGCCTCTGCCGGGTGGATCTGGGACTGGAGCACACTAGCCCAGTGCTCCACCTGAGCTGCGGCCCGGGGCCACCATTTCCTTCTCGCTAGCTCATCTCGGTAGCCTCATCCTGTAGGAGCAAGAACACCGCCTGCAGCCTATACTGCTGAGCTCCTCAGCTCCTCAGCCACCAGAGTAGGGCGATAGCTGTGTTCCTGGGCCTCTAAGGGCAGGGGAGAGATTGTCAAGAGGGGAGGAAAAGCTACAGACCCGAAGAAAGTTGTGTAAGCTCTATACAAATGCTATATCTGAAAATGGGGGAAACGTCCCAAAGAGAAACCCATTACTGCTGGGAGCACAAAAGGGAACATCCGCTTGCGGGGACAGCTTGGGGTGTCTGCAAAAAATGAACAGGTAGGGGCTGGGGATTTAGCTCAGTGGCATAATCGCCTGCCTTGCAAGCAGGCAGTCATGAGTTTGATCCCTGGTACCGATAAAAACGAAAAAGACAAAAAAAAAAAAAAAAAAAATGAACAGGTAAACAAAACACTGAATAAATCCTTTTGCTGTAGGATCTAGCAATTTTACTGCCATCTATCTATCAATCATGTATCATCTACTGAAGACATGGTCTTGATTTGTAGTCCCAACTAACCTGTAACTCACTATGTAGCCCTGGCTCACCTTGAACATGCAGGGATCCTCCTGCCTCAGCCTCCTGAGTGCTGGGCTTACAGACTTAAGATTTGGGAGTAGCCAAGATGTTCTTCACCAGGTGAATACATAAACAAGCTATGATACATCTAGAAAATGGAATATCATTTAGCACCACAGAGAAATATGCTATCAACCTATTTAAAGAGCCAGACATGGTGAAGCACACCTATAGTCCCAGCTACTCAGGAGGCTGAGACAGGAGGATTACAAGTTTGATGCCACCTGGGCAATTGAATTAGACCCTGGGACGTATGTGCCTGCCTGGAGCTGCAGCTTCTGCACCCCCGGCCCCAGCATCTGGGAGATAAGGAAGGCTGGGGTGCAGATGAGCTTGTGAGAAGGTAAGCACCCATCAGGGCTCCTGCAGGACCAGCTCCAGCCTAGGGTGATTCTGTTCCTCTGCGTGTTAGAATCACCCTGGGGTCTTAGGTCGATGCAGTAAGTCACACAAGCCCCAGACCGATGGCAGCAACAGAGTGCAAATGCAGAGGTAGCCAGGCATTGTCCCACGGCCAGCAGGACTAGGCTGGGCTGGGGCAAGAAAAGGGTGGTGGAAATGCTCTGTGAGCCGTGGTTATCGTGCACATCTGCAGATTCCAGGCAGGAGCCCTGGGGACAGCCGGGCTGAGCTCGAGCTCCTGGCAAGGGGCTTCGTCCAGAACCACAGGCAGGCCATCCTGAGGGCCTAGGGTGGGAATTGGGGCGGGGACTGGGGGTGGACTCAGAGGATCATGTGAGGCTGTCTCAATCTCATGAGACTTGTCCTCCTGGCTACCTAAGCCTGCGGGTCACATTACTGGTGTTCACCTTTGCACTAACATCCCAAGCATCTAGGGTCAGAAACCAGAACTGCAGGGGTGTTAAATGCCTATCTTCAAGTCAGAGCATCCCAGTGCAGGTCTGAGGCCAGAGTGCTGAGAAGGACACCAGGAGCCCTTGACCTCTCTGACAGAAGAAAGGGACCAGAAATCCAGTTTCAACACTAATGGCCCGTGGATTTGAGTGTTTCCTCCTCAACTTTTCCCTTTGGGAGAAATCAGCCATTTTTCTATCTTTTTTTTTTTTTTTTTTTTGTCTTTTTGAGATAGGGTCTCGCTATGCAGTACAGGCTGGCCTTGAGCTCACTTTGTAGCCCAGGCTGGTCTCGAACTCAAAACGATCCTCTTGCCTCAGCCTCCGGAGTGCTGGGATTACAGGTGTGAGCCATCATGCCCAGCTCCATTTTTCTATCTTTGCTTAGCTTCTCTGGCTCGCTGCCTGCCTAGGGTCTGTGATTTGTCTTCTCTCCTGGCCTTGCCACTACACTTGGTCCCTCTCCAGCTTGATCCCCTTGCCCCATCCCTGACTCCAGTCTGGCCACATCTGGGGTGGTGGGCTATATTCCTGTCCCAGCCTCTGCCCTGCCAAGTCCCCAGCCACTCCCTGGCCTGCCTGTGTTTCCTGGTCTGTTTCCTGTGACAGACACTGGGTTGGTGGCCCTTGCATACTAAGCACCTCACAGTCATTGCTGTGTCATCCTGTGTTGGCCTTGGATCTGGCCCTGTGAGTTGCTCTGAATGGAGGGGAAGCAGAGGCCCCACCAAGGCTAACACACAGAGATTGTACCCTGGAAGCTACCTGCTATCCTGTGAACCGCTCAGCCCGGACTCCCATGTCCTGTGTCTCTATGTGGAGAGAGCCCCTTGGGGCTGTGCCTGCCTGGATCCCCTAGTCCCAGCCCCACTCCCAGCTGTTGCAGCCAAGTGCTCGGAAGCCAGGAGCTGCCCACAGCTTCAGACCTGTGAAAGCTTGGAGAACATCTCGTGGATTTAAGCTGCTGGGTTTGGTGGAGTTCTCTTTCTCAGGCAGACAGCCAGAGCAGCCTGTATCTCATCTGCTCCCAAACCTGCATGTTCCAGAGCAGACTCCACAGTCCCATCCTGCTGTCCTCCAGGGTCACCTGGAGTATGGTGTGGACGGATAGCCTGGCGCTTGAGCCTTCCGAGTGGGAAGCTAACTTCAGGAGAGGAAGCTGGGATGCTCAGTGGTCTCCTGCCATGTTGTGCTTGCGAGCGACTGTGCTGTCCTGCTGAGCAGCAGACTGGCAAGCGCCGGGCTCTCCCTGTGCATGCTGAGTCACTGCACGGGAAACCAAGCCTTGCTGGTGCTGTTGGCTGGGGGTGAGACCCTGGGTTCCTGCACCAGTGCCTCCAGCTCACTGTTGTTCCTCAAGCCTACCTGCCTCTTCTAGTTCTGTACAGCAAGACTGTCAGCAGCTTTGTGCATTCTTTTATTTTAGATAAGAGAGGGCTGGGGATTTAGCTCAGTGGCATAAGCACCTGCCTTGCAAGCAGGCGGTCGTGAGTTCAATCCCCAGTACCGGAAAGAAAAAAAAAAAGGGGGATTTTAGATAGGATTAGATAAGATCCGAAGTTTTCCCCCTAGACTCAAAAACTGTTCAGACACAAGACAATTATCTAGAGTATATAAAGAACACAGAAAATTAGATACCCCCCAAAATAAGGTGTAGCCCATAAATGGCCAACTGAAGCGATTCAGCCTTTCTCAGAATTACCTGCCTAGTGTCTGTGATCCCTGTGTGCATGAAGAAATGCTCAACTCTTTAGGGGCTGGGGATTTAGCTCAGCAGCATAAGCGCCTGCCTTGCAAGCGCGTGGTTGTAAGTTTGATCCCTGGTACCGGTAAAAAAAAAAAAAAAAAAAATTGCTCAGCTCTGCTGGCCACCAGAGCAAGGCAAGTTAAAGCAACATGAGGCCCCACCTTACTCTGGTGAGAATGGCCACCCCAAGAAACCAAGTAACAAATGCTGGCAAGGCTGAGGTGGGGGGAACCCTCCTACACTGTTGGTGGGAATGGAAACCAGTACAGTTGCTATGGATCAGCAGGGAGAGTCCCCAAAAGAACTAAAATTAGAAATTCCACTTGACACAGCTATTCCCACTGGGTGTCACCCTGAAAGGGTGAAAGACGCCGGATTGCAGGGATACATGATGCTTGTATACCCATGTGCCTGTAGTAGCACAATTCATAACAGCTGAATCTTGGAAGTGGCCTGCATGTCCATTACCAGGTGGATAAAGAAAATGTATTTACACAGAATGGAGTACTACTGTGCCGTAAGAAGGATAAACTTGGATTGTTCTTAGGAAAATGGATGGACCTTAAAACCTTAATGTTAGGTGAGATAAACCAGACACAACAAACTTGAATATCACATGGTTTCTCTTTTTTGAGAAACATAAATTATAAATAAAGAGCAAAATAAAAGGTAGGGAAAAAAAAAAGAATTAGACCCTGTTTGCAAGCAATGTTTTATTTATTTATTTATTTATTTTGATTTTTACCGGTACCAGGGATCGAACTCATGACCGCCTGCTTACAAGGCAGGTGCTTATGCCGCTGAGCTAAATCCCCAGCCCCCAAGCAATGTTTTATAAAGGGCTAGGAATGTAGCTTATCACTCCTTGGGTATGGTGGCACAGGCCTGTAATCCCAGAACGCAAGAGTCTGAGGCAGGAGGATCACCAAAAAGTTTGAGGCCAGCCTGGGCTACACAGCCAGAGCCTGTCTTTAAAAAAGAAAAAAGAAAGGATAAGGGGCCAGGGATATAACTCAGTGGCAGAGCACCTGCCTTGCAAGCACAAGGTCCTGAGTTCAATTCCTGGTACAAAAAACCCAAACTCAAACCAAACCAACCAAAGAAAAAAACCCCCAAACTATGAAAAGACTACCTACTATGTGATTCCAGGGATACAACCTTCTGGAAAGGCTAAAATGATAGAAATAGAAAAGATCTCAGCAGTAGCCAGAGATGAGGAGTGGGAGAGATAAATAGGTAGAGGTCAGGGCTGCCTTAGGGCAATGATACTCTTCTTCAATGTACTGTATTAGGGCATGGTGGGGCACCCCTGTGATCCCAGCATTTGGGAGGCTGAAGCAGGAGGATTGTTGCAAGCTCAAGGCCAGCCTAGACTGCCAGTTGAGTTCAGGACTTGTCACTACGCACTTGTCAAAACCCACAGAACTGTCAGCAGGAAGGATGCACCTTACCACAAATTCATCACAGCATGTCACTGCGGGTGCATCTTTCGTGACAAATGTCCTACCGTGCTGTGTGACGTGATGGAGCGGAGATCCCATATGTGCGAGGATCCCAGATGTGTAGGAACTTTCTGTGACTTCCACCCGATTTGCTTTGAATCTAAACTGCTGGAAAGAAACAGTTTCTTAGAGAAGAGGAGTGCCGACTGGCCCTGGCAGTCAATTCCAGTTACAGGGAGTGGCAGTTGCAAATGTTGATGCCTTGTGTCAATTTGAGAAGTTTAGGCCTTTAAGGGACTCAGCAGGGGCCAGGGGCCTCACTTTGTAAAGGTCCTGAGCCTGTGCAAGAGGAGATCAGGGAGATAGTGTGAGTGCTACACCTGCCCTGGGCAGGGTAACCTGCTTGCAATATAAGAGGGGGAAAGAGGCTTGCTCTTACCCCTTTTTGCTGTGGATGCTTTTGCTGTCTTCTGCTGCTTTGAAGAGTTACCACTGTGCCACACCACCCTACCTTGGAGCCAGCTGATTAGGGACTGAAACCTCCACAAACTGTGAGCTAAATAAACCTTTCCTTCCTTAACTTTGGGTGTCAGGTATTTTATCCCAGCAAGGAGAGAGAGAAAAAGTAACCAAGACAGCATCCTAGGTGAAGAGGAGACTCAGATCCTTGTGTTCAGGTAAAGCAGAGGTCTTGAGGTGATTAAAGAGATGGAAATTGTGAAATTCTGAGTTATCGGTTCTCTTTTAGCTGTCTGACTAATTCCCATTCATGTCAACAACCTTATTAATTTAGTGGACACCTAATATATTTCAGACCTTGTGCTTGGCACCAAAGGGACTTTTGTGAATAAGAACTCATGGAGAAGTCATTAATTTTCAAAGGCTTAATGTTTATTCCATGCACATTAGAAGACCTTGTAAGTTCTACCACTCCAAAATTAAATCACAAGTGGCTTAATTGGAATATTCACAGTCCTCCTAAATCATGGCCATTTCAGAGAACCAGAAAGTTCAGAGGAAGCAGGGCCATCACGTGATTCAGCATAACCCCAGCTACGGGGCACTGGGCTGCCTCGACTAACAGCAGCTGCCCATGGTCACCGAGAAGCCTGACCCCGAAGGGGTGTGTCAGTCCAGAGATTTTTGTAATTGTTCAAAAGAGCAGAATGTGGATCACAAATTAATTATTTTTACATAGGCTTTTAAAACTCACAAAACCAGCTTTTTAATATGATGGGTGAAATAAAACACCAACCCTTTGCATTTCAAATTTGACTCTGGGAAATTCTGAGGTGCATTTTTTTTTTTTTTTTTTTGGTACCGGGGACTGAACTCACAACATCGCACTTGCCAGGCAGGTGCTTACACTGCTGAGCTAAATCCCTGGCTGAGGGGCTTTTGTTAATCCTCATCCCAAATACTTCCATAACTCCATTACTGTTTGCCATAGAACAGATGTGTCCTTTTCCCTGCCTCCAGCATCAGGGGTATGTGTGTGTGTAACGGAGAGACAAACTCAGGACCTTGCACTTGCCAGGCAGGCACTGTGCCACTGAGCTACAGCCCCAACCCCATCTTTTTTTTTTTTTTTTTGTATTAAAAAGACATTTACCTTTGCTGGATAAGACAGGCCATATCATTAAGTGTTCCAGTCAGTTCACATTCGTTCAGCAGAATGAATATATTTGGAGAGCCAGGCCTGGTGGTCCACACCTGTAATTCCAGCACTTGGGAGGCTGAGTCAGGAGGATCCTTGCAAGTTTGAGGCCAGCCTGTGCTACAAAGTGAGCTCAAGGCCAGCCCAAACTGTATAGTGAGACCCTGTCACAAAATGACAAAAAAAGAGCCAGGGATTTAGCTTAGTGGCTTAAGCACCTGCCTGGTAGGCAGGAGGTTATGAGTTTGATTCCTAGTACCAAAAAAAAAAAAAAAAAAAAAAAAAAAACAAATAAAGAATATACCTGGGGGCCAGGGATATAGCTCAGCAGCATAAGTGCCTGCCTGGCAAGTACAAGGCCCTGAGTTTAACTCCTGGTTAAAAATTTTAAAAAAGGAATGTATTTGGTACTCTGGCACATCATAGGCTCTCCAGAATTCCCATTGGGAGATGAGGACTCTACCATGGTCTGCAGCTGTGTGAGCTTAAGTTTGCTAAGGTCTCCAAGGGTCTGACTTTTTCACTATAAAATAACATAGGGGCTAGAACTCAATGGTAGAGAGCTTGCCTGGCACGCACAAGGCCTGGTCTCCATGAGCTGGGTATGGTGGCACACGCCTGTAATCCTAGTGTTTGTGAGGCTGAGGCAGGAGAATCAGTGGAAAATCAGGGCTAGCTTGGGCTACATAGTGAGTTCAAGGCCAACCTGAACTGCATAGTGAAAACGTGTCTCAAAAAAGAAATGAAATGGAAAGAGAAAGGGAAGGAAGACAGAGATAAAGAGCCATCATCCTTGCAGGCTCCTGTTTACTCATAGAGTCACCCAGGGTAGTCTGGGTTCTCACTCTGCTCCATATTTCTCTTGGGAAGCAGGAGCCAGCGGTGCCCGAGCCATCCAGGGTTTGGTGGGGAGCCACGCCAGGCAGCAAGCAGGAAGCATTTGTAGGTGAGTTTTATTTCTGGTAATAACCGAAAGAGCTCTCAGAAGAAAAGCACCAGAGCCCGGAAGCCTCTGCGACAGCTCTCTGTGGCTGTGTGACAAGCCGCCTCGCCTCGGGGCTTGGCTTGGTGTCGCGGCCCAGGGGCGGGGCCGCGGGTTTGTGCCTCTCACTGTGCAGACCTGCCAGGCCTCCTGGCTGAGAGAGGGCTGACTGGAAGCTGCAGTGTCATCACCTGCCCTCGCAGCTGTCAAGCAGCCCACCACCACGGCATCACTGGAGGCCGCTCCGGAGTCTGCCTGTTAACAGCCGTCATTGTTGGGGATTTCTCTTCCCATTTTCTTTTTTATACATATATATATATACATATATTTTGTCTTTTTCATTTTTATCGGTATCGGGAATCAAACTCACGACCGCCTGCTTGCAAGGCAGGTGCTTATGCCGCTGAGCTAAATCCCCAGCCCTCTCTTCCCATTTTCAATCACACTGATCTTTTGTCTTTTTTTCTCTTCCCATCACTGGGAGGTGAGCAGATGGTTTCTGCATCATGCTGCATCCCCAGTGCTTTTAAACTTTTTTCATTGTTGTTAGTTTTCAATTTTTGAAACAGGGTCTAAGTTTCTAAATTACCTAGACTGGGCTCAAACTTGAAATCCTCCTGCCTCAACCTCCCAGATACCTGGGATTATAGGTGTTCACCACCGACCCAGTTTCTGCTTTACAACTACTTTGATTTTATTTATTAATGCATTTAAGTTTTCTTTTTTTTTTTTTTTTTTTTTTTTTTTTGTCTTTTTATCGGTACCGGGGATCGAACTCATGACTGCCTGCTTGCAAGGCAGGCGCTTATGCCGCTGAGCTAAATCTCCAGCCCCTAAGTTTTCTTTTTGAGACAGGGTCTCACTATGTATTTCAGGCTAGCCTTGGACTTACTGTGTCTCCCCAGCTGGTCACAAACTCATACCAATCCTCCTGTTTCAGCCTCCTAAATGCTGGGCTCACAGGTGTGTGCCACTAAGCCAGGCCTTAAATGCTTGTTAGAAGGCCTTTCCAAACCATAGAAGTGTCAGGTCCTTGCAAACCCGGATAGGGGGCTGGGGATGTAGCTCCGTGGTAGAGCTCTTGCCTGAGACATTAAAAAATGCTGGGTTACATCCCTAGCACTATAAAAACAACAAAAGGAACACCCAACCCGGATCCACCCCTAGTTCTAAGGAGAGCCGTCCACTTTTCCCGAGAGTGTGCGTGTTGGAGATTTTGCACACAGGGTTGAAGCAGGATCTGGGCCAGGGCCAGGGCCAGGGTTTGCAGAGCACCCGAGTTGCTCTCCAAAGTGTGGCTCTCAGCCCCGCCTTTTCTGCCTCACGCAATGCTCCTGGGAAGGCTGAAGATAGTGGAATCAAAGCCGGGGGTTTTGATGGGTGGCAGAAGCCAGAGAGTTGTTTGCAGGCTGCTTAAACACGGTGACAGCTATCAGGTGAAACCCCCGGCTGTTACTGACTCCGCCCCTCGGCGACTGCGCCGGCGGGAGAGTGCCTCAACCACAAGACTGCACTAGCAAGTTAATTGACTTGTTTTGGACTCTTTCTTCCCAAACCACAGGAGCGATGAAATGCAATTTCTTCTGCTTTGTGTTCTTTTCTTAACACTGCCAAGAAAAACAAAGCTGACTTTCAAATCCTATCTCATCTATCAACTTTTGAGGCACTAGGAAAAACAATAAAACAAATAATAAGTCACTAACTCTTTTGGTCTTAATTTAAAAAAAAAAAAGAAAAATCTCCGTGGAAAAAAATTCTGGGATTTAGCTCCGTGGTGCAAGCGCCTGCTTGGCAAGTATGAAGTCATGAGTTCGATCCTTGGTACACAAAAAGAAAAAAAGAAAAAAAATTTCTGTGGGGCTGGGGATTTAGCTCAGCGTCTGCCTTGCAAGCAGGCAGTCGTGAGTTTGATCCCTGGTACCGATAAAAAGGAAAAAGACCAAAAAAAAAAAAAAAAAAAAAAAAATTTTCTGTGAGCTGGGCCAGGCATGGGGGTGCATGCCTGTAACTCCAGCAATTGGGAGGTTGAGGCAGGATTGTTGGGAGTTCAAGATCAGCCTGAGCTACCAAGTGAGCTCAAGGCCAGCCTGAATTGCAAAGTGAGGACCTGTCTGAGAAAGATAAAAAACAAAACACAAACAAAGACCACAATCCCATGGTCTTGCATTCACTACAGTAATTTCTAGCCAGGCACAGTGGTGCTTGCCTGAAATCACATTGTTCAGGCAGCAGGATCACTGCTAGTTGGTGACCATCCTCTGCTAGATAGTGAGCTCCAAGACAGCCTGAACTAACCCAGAAAAACCATGTCTCAAAAACAGAAAAACAAACTGGCCACGGTGGTGCATGCCTGTAATTCCAGCCCTGGGGAGGCAGAAGGAGGAGGAGTTCTGCAAGTCTGAGTCCAGCCTGGGCTACATAGTGAGTTCAAAGTTCAAAGCCAGCTTGGACTACCCACAGTAATTCCTAATGTCTTCAAACAGGTAGTGTGTGTGCCTATATGTGTAGTAGTGGAGGTTGGTCCCAAGACCTCCTTTCTATTGAGCCACACTTCCTTTCCCTTCTTCCTTCCTTTCCTTCCTTCCTTCCTTCCTTCCTTCCTTCCTTCCTTCCTTCCTTTCTTCCTTCCTTCCTTCCTTCCTGAGAGAGGGCTCACTAAACTGCTAAACTGCCCAGGCTTAACTCAAGTTTGCAATCCTCCTGCCCCAGCCTCCCAGAGTGCCGGGATTACAGGTGTGTGGTCTCCGTGCCCGACTAAATATGCAGGATTTGCCATGTTCAAATTTCCTGCCAATCGCTTATCAGCCTTTTGGCGAAGATCCAAATGCAAATTTCCCACTGAGAGCCTTTCTTTGCAGAGTCCTTCTGATCCACTCCTCATCCAAGCCCACTTCTGGCCAGCGACTGGAATGCTGTGTATGCGAACACACCCGGTAGAGGAGCCTGTGTTTACTCTTATTTATTAATTAGCCGTTTTTAGGGATCCAAAGGAAAGGCCCCATGGCGCACCGGCCGCACGATCCAGCGTTTACCAGGCTAAACTAGGCGCACACTTTGGGGAGGTCCCTGGTGTCTGTGTGCATGCGCAAGAACTGCGGGGCACCCACCCCACTGCACCCGGACCCCCAGCCCCAGCATCCCTGAGCTGAGACCTCTGTCTTCCTCCTGGATATTATTGCTGTTGGTTCTTGAGCCTCTGGCGACATGGGTACTTACACTGCGCGCTTCCTTGGGTCTCAGGCCTGTGAGCTGGCACTGACCCTTGCAGCTTTTTGGGGTCTCAGCTCATGGGTGGCAGATCGATCATGGGACCTCTTAGCCTCCAGCTCTGGGGGAGCCCGTCCCTCAGGACACCCACTCCCCGCACCCCGGCTCCGTGTCTTCACCCCCTCCCGCAGGGGCTCTGTGCATGGTGGGGGGACAGCGGTGGGGTCTGAGGGGAGTCGCGCTCCTCCCCTACAAAAGCAGGGGACTGCAAGGCTGACTGTCCTTCCTGGTGGTCACCCTCTTCCCTCCTTCCCTTTCTCAGCGGAATCACCCTGGACACCCCACCTGCAGACCTCAGCGCCTCGGTGCTCAGTACTGCTGGCCCGAGTCCCTTGAGTCTTCAATGTTGAGGTGAAAGAATTTTTCAAGGAGTCAGGAAGTTTTGGTAAAGTTTCAAACGAATGAAAGTCTCATCTTGCTTCGAGTTACACAGAAATGACCTCTCTGGAAAACTCAATGATACAAGTTGTGTGCGTAAGAAAAAGGAGAGAACCTATATATAAAACAAAAACCATGGCTGGGGATTTGGCTCAGCTGTGTAAGCGCCTGCCTGGCAAGCGTGAGTTTAATCCCCCGGTACCAAAAAATAAAAAATAAACAAACAAAAAAACCCCGACACCAATGAAACAAAAGAAGACAAAGTTTGTGTTTGTATAAAAGAGAATTAGTCCCAGCACTCTGGGGAGGCTGAGGCAGGAGGTTGCCAACTTCAAGCCTAACTTGAGCATTTTGCTTAGTACCTGTCTCAAAGTAAAAGATACAAAACAGAGCTGGGGTTGTAGCTCGACGTGAGGGCCCTGAGTTTAATCTCCAGGAGACAGAGAGGGGAAAGGAAGGGGAGGGGAAGGAATTTAATTATAAACAAGGTTTTCTCATACAGGTATAAGTATCCAGTGAGACATTTTCACATGAGAAGAATTATTCGTGTGTGAGAAGGCGCCTCCCATGTCCCATGCTGTTGCACCTGGCTTTCTCCCTTATCCTGGTGACCATGATGAATTTCTAAAATTTCCCCTGATAGGTTGACCCCACCTGGGCTGAGAACAATTTTCCTTAAAAGGTTTGTTCCAGTCTTGGCCAGGGCAGGGATCCTGAAGAAATGTACTGGAGGCATGATGTGCAGGTCACACAGGAAGTGCTTTCTGTGTAAAGGGGGGGCAGGGAGCCAGGCAAAGGGGAAAAAAAAAATGGATGCAAAGGCCCTGAGGCAGAAGGGAGTACTTTCAAGGAAAAAATTCAAAACTTTGAGTGATAGGGCACACCTATAATCCCAGCACTCAGGAGGTTGAGGCAGAATTTCTGTGTGTTTGAAGCCAGCCTGAACCCTATAATGAAACCCTTCCTCAAAAAAGACCAACAAAAGTCAGGCATGGTGGCTCACTCCTGTAATCCCAGCACTCGAGAGGCTGGGGCAGGAGGATCATTGTGAGTTCGAGACCAGCCTGGGCTACAAAGTGAGCTCAAGGCCAGCCTGCACTGCATAGCGAGACCCTGTCTCAAAAAGACCAAAAAAAAAAAAAAAAAAAAAAGACCAACAAAAAAATTCTTTTGAGTCTCAAAGACTGGTTTGGATCATAAACTCATCTGTGAAGTAATCACTGTATGCAAGAATTAAAGCGCTAAGTGACTAAGCCTAAGTCTCTGGACCACCCTTGACCCGGAAAGTAGGGTCATCTTTCATATTTAAATTAAAAATGTGAAAAGAGTCAGGCTGGAAATGTAGTCCTGTAATTCTAGCTACTTGGGAGGCTGAGGGAGGAGGATCTCAAGACAGAGCCTCCTGAGCTATTTAGGAGACATCACTGAAAATACAAAATAAAGGGGCTGGGGATGTAACTCAGTGGTAAGGCACTGGCTTGGCCGGCATGAGCCCTGCGTTTGATCTGCAGTATCACTACGAGGGAGGAGACACACAGAGAGGCACAGAGAGAGCTGTTGGAGACCACTATGAAGCGGCTCTGAGCAGGATTTAAATTTTACTGACTTTCTATGTTTATCTGTGAGTCTGTCCTAGGCCTAGGCCCCTTGCCTGGCGAGGGGAGCTGACTCATAGTAAATGAACCTCTATAAATCACTGGTCCTGGCTGAGGCCTGTAGTGGCCTGTGAGGCCAGAGATACCTCAAAGGGCAAGATAAGGCCACAGCTGAGGACACTTGGCTCCAACCCCTAACAAGGTAGAGACTGCAGCTGCAAAGATTACTTCTACAGTCTCACTTCTACCATGTCTTCATGGTAAGACAGTGCTACTAAACTGACTTGATTCATGACTTAGAGATGTCCTTACGTCCTTGAAGGGACTTCTAAGGTCCTGCTCATTGCCTCTGCTTTCCTCAGTTTCCCCACCCTTTGTTGTTGGACTTCATAAATAAAGTGGGCAGTCCAGTGAAGTCTTTGTGTTAGCCCTCAGAGCCTGGAGCTTAAAGGGTTTTGACCCTCCTGGAGCCCTAAACAGTCATACAATTTGTCTCTTTTTATTTAACCTCCGCTGTACACTCGTTTGGGAGATTGGGGATCTAGGACAGGACCCAGTAGAGACAGAGGAGAGAGAGAGAGAGAGAGAGAGAGAGAGAGAGAGAGAGAGAGAGAGAGAGAGCAGAATGCTGCCAATTTGGCTCTGGTGGGTGGCTCCAGGGCCATGTGCTTGAGTCAGGAGGAAGATGTCTGTAAGCCTGCGGTCAGAGGTAGCAGGCCTGGGCCTTTTCATTTCCTGGGGTCTCACACTTTTGGGTTTTTTTTGAGACTGAATGTCACTATGTAGTCCAAGTCGGCCTCAAACTCAGAGTGATCTTCCTGCCTCGGCCTCCCAAGTGCTGGGACCACAGGCACATACTGGCACCACCCCTGGCTACGGGCCTAACTTTAGTAGCAAGGGCATTGTGCTTCCTGAATATTATTTCTGTCTTCCAGAGAAAACCATGACTGAGTTAGGAAGAAAAGTAGATCATATAAACTTGCCCTTTTAAAGAAATTTCACTAGAAAGTGAGTCATTTGGAAGAAAAGGATATGAAGCAAGTCATGATATGTTGGTTTGGGACTGTGTAAAAAAAATCGCAGATGCAGGCTGCGGGCAGAGGTCAGGGTAGAGCCGTGGCTTAGCGTGTCCACGCCCTGGCTTCCATCCCTAGCCCTGCAAAACCAAAACAGAAAAGACCAAAGATGTTATGTGTCTGAAATTTGAGAAACTCTGATAGAGTTGGACTCTGCTCTAGACTTCATTTGGTGGTCCAAGCTGGACAAAAATTTCCTCGCATGGAGACGGGCTCTAGAGGAGTCTTTGAAAGATGGAGGTGGAACTTGGAAGCCCAGATGTCTACATGTGGGGTTTGGTTTTCACATATGTTTCCACTGGCGTGTTGGCGCATGCCTGTGATGCCTGCTTTAGGGAGGCAGAAGCAGGAGGCTTGTGCTGAGGTCAAGGTCAGCCTGGGCTACACGGCATGACCTGCCTCAACAAAAGCAGATATATTTTCAGGGCCTCATTTTGGGGGAGAAGAGCACTGTGTGTGCTAATGGCCACCTGAAGAAGCATGGGGCCAGAGGAGGTGGCTTTTGGAGTTTTGTAAAACAGATTTGTAAACCAGGGGTGGCGGCCCACACCTGTAATCCCAGCTACCGTAGAGGTGGGGGCAGGAGGATCGCATATTTTAGGACAGTCTGAGCAACATGGAGAGAATTTATCTCAAAATAAAAAATAGCTAGGTGTAGTGGCTCATGCCTGTAATCCCGGCACTTACTTGGGAGGCTGAGGCAGGAGGATTGTTGTGAGCTCAAGGCCAGCCTGAACTGCATAACAAGACCCTGTCTCACTGTCTCAAGAAGACAAAAAAAAAAAAAAAAAAAAAGAAAAAGAAAAGAAAAGAGCTGGGCCTGTAGCTGAGTGGTAGAGTACTTGCCTACCATTTAAGAGGTGCTGGGTTCAACATCCAGCAGCAGAGGAAAAAAAAAAAAAAACAAAAAAAAACTAGAACACACACACATATTAGCACCAAGACAAGTCTCAGAACCCAAGACCATGAAAGCATCCGGTTTATTTATAGAAAACTGGGTCCAGCCAAGTATGGTAGTACCAACCTATCATCCTAGCACTCAGGAGGCTGAGGCAGGAGGATTGCTCTGCATGCAAGGCCAGTGTGGGTTACACAGTGAGTTTACAGCCAGCCTGAATTGTCTAGCTAGATCAGTGGTGGTGAAGGTTTTAGAGCTTTCGCTGATATTAGCCCCCCACTGTGTGTGCCACTATGAGCTAGGTTTGCCACCACTGAGCTAGACCTGTCTCGGTAAAACCAAAACTAAACACAAAGCTGAGGTTTGCTGATCAGGTGGATTCAAGTACCCCCCAGTTGTGATTACCCGTGTCTCTACTTGCTTTTTAAAAAAATCTCTTACAGGGGGCTGGGGATTTAGCTCAGCGGCATAGGCACCTGCCTTGCAAGCAGGCAGTCCTGAGTTCGATCCCCAGTACCAGTAAAAAAAAACAAAAAAACAAAAAAAACAAAAAAAAAACTCTTACAATTACACAGTTATTAACTGGGCAAAGAGGTGCTTGCCTGCCTATAATCCCAGACCTCGGGAGGTTAAAGCAGGGTGTATGCTGCAACTCTGAGGCCAGCCTGGGCTGCATAGTGAGACCCTGCCTCAAAACAAAACAAAACCAATAATACAGTGATAGGGTACATTTATTTACTTGGTGCTGGGAATTGAATTTGGTCTCACTCATGTAAGTTTATAGTCATCCCCAGCCAACTCTCTCTCTCTCTCTCTCTCTCTCTCTCTCTCTCTCTCTCTTTCTCTGGTAGCATAGTTTTCTTTTTCTTTTCTTTTTTTTTTTTTTTTTGGTCTTCTTCATTTTTATCAGTACCAGGGATCGAACTCACGACTGCCTGCTTGCAAGGCAGGCGCTTATGCCGCTGAGCCAATCCCCAGCCCTGGTAGCATAGTTTTCTTACAGGTAGGAGAAGAAACTGGCTCTCTAGAGTTTGGGCCAAGAAAGAAAAGATGTAAACCTTACAAAGTGAGAGCAGCCTTGTCTGTCTGTCTGTCTGTCTCCCTTTCTCTCCTGAGGATTTAACCCAGGGCCTTCCCACTGAATCACAGCTCCAGCCTTTAGACGGTTCTTGCTAAAAGTCCCTAAATTGCTCATACTGCACTGGGATTCGTCTTTCTCCTGTATCAGCAATTCTCTGGAATATTGGTATTAGAGGCATGTGCCACCATACCCAATTCGGAACATTTTTTTAAAAAATTTATTTTAGGGGCTGGGGATTTAGCTCAGCGGCATAAGCGCCTGCCTTGCAAGCAGGCAGTCGTGAGTTCGATCCCTGGTACCGATAAAAAAAATGAAAAAGACAAAAAAAAAAAAAAAATTTATTTTATTTTTTTATGAGACAGGGTCTCGCTGTGTGGTCCAGGCTGGTCTCAGACTTACCATGATCCTCCTGCCTCAGCGTCCTGAGGGCTGGGATTCTAGGCATGCATCTCCATGCCTGGCCTGAAGTGTTTTTTTTTTTGAGATACAGATTCATATATGATTGAAATAACACAGAAAGATCTCTTGTATGCTTTGTCCACCCTGCATGGTAATATATATTTTTTTAATTTTATTTTGAAAGTATACAACAGAACAAGAAAGAATAAAGCCAACTAAGATTATATATTGAAATTGGTACAGAACTTCACAGCAGGTTACCGGGGTGACAGTAATAGTTATCACAGTATATTTTGTTATCTTTATAATAGTTGTTCTTTCAATCATGTATATCAAAATGAGATGAAATATAGAATACTATAGAACTTATTAAAACAATATTGAATAGAGCAGTACCATTAATCAGAAAAGAGCAAAACAGTAATAAAAATATTTGCCTTCAAAGAAATGGTAGAAGGAAGTCTCCCTTATTTGCTATGTCAACCTCCCAGGAGACGCTCAGATTTCTGGTTCCCATTTGCTAACGGGGGGTGGGGGTAAGGGGTGGGAAGGGGGGCAGGGGAATGGGATATTTGGCTCTAGGCTGCCTGCATGGTAATATTATGCAGAGTTACAGTATATTATCACACTCAGGATTTGACATTGATAAAATCCACCAATCTTTTTTTTTTTTTTTTTCTTTTTTGAGACAGGATCTTGATATGCAGTTCAGGTTGGTCTTGAGCTCACATTGTAATTCAGGTTCGTCTCAAACACACAGCGATCCTCCTGCCTCAGCCTTCTGTGTGCTGGGATTACAGGCGTGAGCCACCATGCCCGGTTTTTAGGGTTTTTTCTTTTTTTTTGAACTCACCAATCTTATTCAGATCCCCTCTTCCACTTATATTTCTATTTATCTGGGTGCCTGTGGGTTCCTGTGCCATTTTGTCACGTGTGGTTTGTGTACCTCCTACCTTAGTAACGATACTGAACCTCTCAACCCCGCGGGATCCTATTTTTTCACTGCATTGACTTCCCTCTCACTCGGTTCTCCCCAGCCCTCGTCCCTACCCCCTGCAACCAATGTCCTTTATTTCTATTTTCTTCCCTCTGTTTCTAAAGTTTTGTCACTTTAAAAGCGCTAAATGGGAGCTCCACTGGCACAATCGGTTGGTGATTGGTACTTACAAAAGTGTTGTACACTTGGAACTGTACTCTATTGTGATTGTTTGATTATTATTACTATTATATGGTGCTGAGGATTGAACTCTGGGCTGCCTTGAACATACTAATCTTATGCTGTGTCACTGAGCTACCTCCGGTCCCAAGAGCATGACTTTTGAGGCTTGTTCTCCCCAACACACTATAGCATAATTCCCTGGAGATTCATTTAAGTTTTTTGTTTTTGACACAGGGTCTTGTCCTGTAGTTTAGGCGGCTGTTGAATTCACTATATAGCCCAGGATGATGTCAAACTCACAGTGATCCCCCTGCCTCAGCCTCCTGAGTGTCAGGATTAGAGCTGTTCAGCAATTCATCCAAATTGTTATATGCTTCAACAATTTGTTCCTTTTCATTGCTGCATACTACTCCATGCTGGAATGTATCGTGGTTTATTTACTGACTTGTTGAACTGCATTTGAGCTAATTCCAAACTTGGGCACCACTTTCTGTTTCTGTATAAAACAGTGGTGTTGGGACATAGCCATGCCCACTTATTTCTGCACTGTCGATGGCTGCTTCCTGAAGCTCACTGTTCTGCCCACGATCCATATGGCCCCGTACCCTAAATATTTACTATCTGCCCTTTACAGAAATAGCTTGCCAACCCTCGTTTTCAGCAGTTGCAACATCCCCATGTAATTGTTAGGATTGTTATCTTCGTTTTGCAAAGGAGGAAACAGATATGGAGATACTGAGTAATCTGCTCAAAGTCACACAGCGGAGCTGAGGTCTAGAACCAGCAATCTGCTATGTCTTCACCCACCTCTTCTGGGGCTCCAGAGGCAGAGCCCTGAGAGGGAGCGGGGAACACAGGGCTTCTCTGCCTCAGCGGGGTGAGGGGGTTTAAGCTGGCCCACTTGCTTTCTCCTAGAATGCTCGGGACAGAACTGAGATTTCTCACTAATCTGAGTCAGACAGTCTAACATACGGCTTCGCAAATGCTTCCAGGACTTAACGGAGGTCCAAGACCCTAAGCTTACTAGAAATTCGGGGCAGTCATTGCTGTCTTTAGCTTCACTCCAGGGCTGTCGGTAAGGAGGGCTTGGTCCTGGAGCAGCGCTCCCTTGACCAGGCACATCTAACACATCCCGCCGCCACTGAGCCTCCAGGACTCCGGTGTTGAACTCGGGGGCTCACACAGGCTAAGCGAGTGCTCCACCCCGAGTTAGACACCATGTCTGACGGAGCCCCCCTAAATCATCCAGGCTGGTCTGGAACTTGCAACCTTCCTGCCTCAACCTCCTGAGCAGCTAGGCTTCCAGTAAAAAATGGATTTTAAATAAACCACTTTCTTTTCCCCCGCTTTAAATTATTCTGATTTTCCTGGGATTGAAGGGGATTTCTAACATGCAGGATTTGCAGTTAGAAGACCAGGAAAGTCCCAGGAAAAACGGGATGCGTAGGCCACCTTACTCCAAGCCATGATTTACAGTGGCAGGATGGGTTTTAGAAGGCAGAGATTTGTGGTTTTTTGGAGGTGTTCAGAATCTCCTAGCTGGGTCAGAATGTAATTGGGAAGCTCCTTCTAATGTGGCTGCCAGTGACACTGCAGGGCTCCAGGGCTCCTCTAGGTAACAAAGGACTGACATGTAAAGGAGGAGCTTGAGGGAGAAACGGGCTCTGCAGAGCTGAGTACAAGGAGAAACAGTAATTAAAGCATGCCCCGGAGGAAGCAGGGCGGGCGAGCTACGATACAAGTCACAGGAGCACGTTCCTCTTGGACTCTGAATCCTCATGTGTTCTCCACTTTTTGAGAAAACCCCACAAGAACTTCTACATTGGGGTCCAGAGAGGCTGTGCTGGGATTCCAGGCCTCGGGGTGAGTTCCGTCCCAGGCCACCCTGTTGAAAACCTCGGGTTCTCCTGAGAAGTCCACATGCAATGGATTGGGAACTGGTTTGTGCTTGTTCCAGAATGTTCCAGAATGTTCCAGAATCTTGGTGTTTTGTTTGTTTGTAGCCCAGGCTGGCCTTGAACTCATAGCAATTCTCCTGCCTCAGCTTAACCTATGCTGGACTCATAGGCATGAGTGCAACCATACCCAGCTATTCCAGGATTTTATAATTAACAAGTCACCTCTTCTTCCCCAGTGAGCTTTTTTTTTTTTTTTTTTTTAGTCGATACTGGGGATTGAACTCATGACTGCCTGCTTGCAAGGCAGGTGTTTATGCCACTGAGCTAAATCCCCAGCCCCCACCTCAGTGAGCTTTTACAAACCCTGATCTCCTACCTCAGGAGGAGCCTGTCTCAAAATACCAAAAATAAGAGGAAGAAAAAGACAGGAGATTTAGCTCAGTGTGAGGCCTTGGGTTTAAAATAAAAATTAGCTGGGCTGGGATGCCTGTGTGCCCAGTGCTCCAGTGCTGAAGCAAAAAAATCAACACAAATTCAAGGACAGCTTGTACTACATGGGGAGACCCTGTCTCAACCCCCACCTCCCCAGCTCTGCATTTTTCTGCTTTTCAGGTGCTTTTTTGCAGGAAATTTCCCAAGCCAAGCCAAGCCAAACCAAACCACCAGGAAGACTCTTTGCACCAAGCAGAGAAGGCTGCGTGTCATCTTTACCCCAGTGGCTGTTGGGAGTTCATGCCAGTGGACTGTGGCAGGGATAATTCCTCCCCAGCAACCACCCTGAGTCAGGAGGGAGTTTGGTCTGTATAGAATCAGGAGGGGGAGGTACAAAGCAGGTGAGCAGGGTTACGTGATTGGTGCATACGTTGGACCATAGATGACAGGCAGGCTGGGCTTGAAGCAATAGAAACACTCCGGGAACCAGGGGCGGAGGCTCTTACGGAATGAGTCTACTTAAGGGCATTACCATAATATAGGAATTGTTCTGGAGAGAGAGCCTTGACTGAATGAGAGTGATTAAGGATGTTACCATAATATAGGAATGTTCCATAAAGAGAGCTTTTACTGAATGAGCCAGGGTCAGCCCAAGGTGCCTTGAGGTATAGGCGATTGCTCTGACATTGTTTGGGTCAACTGAAGTCACCAGAGACCGCAGAGCAGCAACTTGGTCAGAGTCCTCTAGAAATATCTGTAATTTTACCATCTCCTGAAGGTGATTCCACGTTATAACTGTGCCCCAGCAGGTTGGGTTTGTTATTTATTCCTAAACAATTTGGGAGCCCCATGCAGAAAGAGTGGCCTTTACCACAAGGACCGACTATACTATCCTAGGGAGGAGGATCCTCCCTCTCCTGTGTGTCCAAAGATGATTATTGTACTCAGAAAGTCTGTTTGAGCAGTGTAAAGGGCACAGATGTGGTGGGGCATGGTGTGCTCACGCCTGTAATCCCAACACTTGGGAGACTGAGGCAGGAGGATCCCCTGCAAATTCTAGCCCAGCCTGGGCTACAAAGTGAGCTCAAGGCCAGCCAGAACTGCATAGGGAGACCCTGTCTCAAAAAGACACACACACACACACACACACACACACACACACACACACAAAACCAGAAAAATGTTTGATGAGCCCAGCAAGGAGGCTGTTTTTACAGAGAGAAATGCTGAAGAGTGCAGAAAGGAAGAGAGAACTAACTGGCTGTTTCAAAGCTCCTTCCCTTGGAGGCAGAGACAGGGAGGCCCAACAATCAGACAATAACTGATGGCCAATGTCAGGTGACGTCAGGTCCCCTGTTTGGTGTGACCGGAAGGGGAAGGCAGAGGGAACTTCATTATCGGTCAGCTGAAACTGGCCTGCTTGGGGAATTGTGCTCTTATCTCCCCTCCGTGGTTTCTCAGAAGTTGGATAAAAAGCTGATTTTCAGCTTGGTAACTGGAAGGTCTGTGTGGGTGTGGAGCAGGAGTTTAGTCTAAAACAATGGCCTCCAGGAATTTTATGTTCCTTGGTTTTTGTTTTTTGAGATAGGTTCTTACGATGTAGTCCAGGCTGGCCTCAAACTTCTTGGGATCCTTCTGTTTCAGCCTCCCAAATTGCTGAAATTACAGGAAAACACCACCATGCCAAGCTATATATACACATATATTTGTCTTTTTGAGATAGGGTCTTGAACTTGCAATGATCTGCCTCCCTCAGCCTCCAGAGTGCTGAGATTACAGGAGTGTGTCCCTATGCCTGGTTTATAGTTTTTATTTAACAGCATTAAACTAAAAATGTACCTCCACGTCTGAACATGGTATCACATGTCTATAACCCCAGCCAGCATTCAGGAGGCTGAAGCAGGAAGATTGCTGATAGCTTGAGGCCAGCCTAAACTGTATAGTGGCACCTTGTCTCAAACAATAATCAAAAAACCCTAAATTATATATACCTCTCGTACTAAAATGTCCCCAGTTGCCCCATAAAGTTCTTTCTTTTTTCATTTTGTCTCTTGGAGACAAAGTTTTTCTACGCAGTTCAGTCTGGCCTTGAACTCACTTTGTAGCCCAAATTGGCCTTAAACTCACAGTGATCCTCTTGCCTTAGCCTCCTGAATTCTGGGCCTCCACATAAAGTTCTATATGATTGTTTAATTGGAAGCAAGGATTAGATTTTTTTTTTTTGTACCGGGGGATCGAACTCATAACCATGTGCTTACCAGATAGGCGCTTATACTGCTGAACTAAATCCCTGGCCCTAGATTTATTTCTTATTTGGTACTAGAGATTGAACCTAGAACCTTCACACTGAGTTACAACCTTGGCTCTATGAATTTTTTTTTTTTTTTTTTTTGAGACAGACTTTCATTAAATTGCTGAATTGTCCAGCTGTACTCTCAAACTTGTAATCCTTCTGCCTCAGCCTCCCAGACTGGTAGGGTTACAGGCTGTGCCGTTACCGTTACCCCCAGCTATGTATTACATTTAATGCTTCTATTCCTTTTCAGTCTTTTAAATGTAGATGGAGACTAATTCTCTATCCTTCCTTTTTCTTTCATGCTGATGATTATTTTCAGAGTCTAGGTCAAATCTATAGAATAGCCTGTAATTTAGACTTATTGATTTCCACAGGTTTAGATTGAAGTTGGATAGTTTTAGAAAATATGGCAAAGGTGATCTTGTGTGTGTCCTTCTTGGAGACTAATTTTTTTCTTCTTTTTTTGTTATGAGACAGGGTCTCCCTCTGATCCCAGTCTGACCTTGAACTCAAGGCAACCCTCCTGCCTCAGCCTCCTGAGTGCTGGGATGACAGTTGGGCACCAACATAACAGACATGATTTTTAAATCTACAACAGGTGACGGTCCAACTCCTTAAGATGGAAAATACTAAAATCAAGTTGGGCTTGGTGGCAGTAAGACCCTGTGGAAAAGAACAAAATGAAACAAAGCAAAGCAAAACACCCCAAATACCCCGGAATCACTAAAAGGTGAAGGATGTTGACCAGGTTCTTAGAATTGCAACTTCCTCCTGAGTTTTTGGGGTACTGGAAGTCAAACCAGAGCTGTGCACACAGTGAGCATGTGCCCTGCCGTACGCTACACCTCCAACCTGCCATGCGGTCTCTTTTTCCTTGTTGCTTTTGCATATAAGGCAGTTCTTCCCAATAAGGCCTGGACCCTATTGTCTGCTTCCAACTTCCTCCCATCCGGCCCTTCCTCTTTCCAAGATAAGGCCTGTTTTTCCCAGGGCCCGGCAGTAGTGCAGCTCCCTGCAGCCATTCCGGGCAAGTCTGGCATTGTCCCTGGCTCCGACCAGGTCTCTTGCCTGCATCCAGCACCCGGAGACCGACTTCTGCTTTATCGTGCTGTGTGGCCATGGCCACGGGGCCGCTAGCTAATTACCCGTGTATTGTGTGCCCTTAATAGCCAGGCAGATGACCAGGCACAGAACTGTGGCTTAAACCACAGGTTGACAAACCCAAGCCTGCATCAGAATCCCCCAGAGGGTTTGTTAAGACACAAACTGCAGGGGCTGGGGATTTAGCTCAGCAGCATAAGCACCTGCCTTGCAAGCAGGTGGTCGTGAGTTCGATCTCTGGTATTGGAAAAAAAGGTTAAAAAAAATTGATAAAAAGACACAGCCTGCAGCCCCACCTTCAGAGGACCTAGAGGGGAAGTTTGGCACTTAGGTCTTTTGTCTTTCTGAGACAGGAGATCTCACTACATAGCCGAGGCTGGCCTTGAGCACACAACCCTCCCGCCTCAGCCTCCCTCCCTCATTGCAGGGGTGTGCCACACCCGTGGGGATTCGTAGGCCTAACCTGCTCCCAGTGATACTGCTCCATGGCTGATACTCAGTACTGCAGATTCCGCTGGCATTTACACAATGTCAGATTGATTATATTTTATTGATTATATTTTAGAGTAAATTATACATTCTGACATCCACCAACCCCTTACTTCTCAGGGGCTCAAATCTCTCTCTCTGTCTCTCTCTCTTTGCAACAGGGTCTCGTTCTGTAATTCAGGCTGGCCTTGAACTCTCCTGCCTCAGCCTCCTGGGTGCTGGGATCACAGGCTTGTGTCACCATGCCTGGTTCTACTTTCCCTTATTTGAAGTTTTTTTCTGTTCTAACCACTGTCCGTCAATATCTTGACCCTGTTCTCTCCTGTACTGGCCTGGTCCAGTCTTACCTCCTCTTTCTCCTCTGGAATGCAGTAACCATTTCCTTTCTAGGTGTCTTCCCCACTCCTGCTCCTGGCCCCCCATCGCACTTGCCTAACTGATCTTTGGAAAATGCAAGTTGGATCTTGACAGGCAGTTAAAAACACACCCAGTGGCTCAGAGCCTGCCTGCCCAGCCCCCACCCCCTTGGCGGGGAGGTTGGCCCATCACATGCGGCTGGGCTGGGTGTGCTAGACTCTTCCTGTCCTGCACACCCACGTCACTTGCACTTGTCATTGGCTGGATTGTCCCCCGCCGTACATAACAAAAGCCTGCCTCCTTCTGGGTGTGGTCATCCACACCCGAATCTCAGTATCTGGAGGTTGAGGGTCCTAAATTTGAGGCCAGCAAGGGCTACATAGAGAGACCCTGAAAAATAACACAGACACAAGCAGGAGCCTTCCGTAATGGTTTGTCCAAAGGAAGAATGAAGTCCTAGCCAACGCGTGCTGTCAGGTAGAAAAAATTAAGATGCAAACGTGAGCATTGTATTTTGCCATCTAAATAAAAACACAGAGAATATGTTTCCCAGTCTGCACATAATTAGAATCACTCTATATGGATTCACAAGAAACTAGTGGCCCTGCTTGCCTCTAGAGAGGGACGCTGAGCCAATCAGAGAGATTGGAAGGAAGATTTTTATCCTGAGCCTTGAGCTCCATTCGGGTATCACCCAGTCAGAGTAAATAAACAAGGAATAATTGAGCCCAACTGAGTGAGTCGTCCTGTGGTTACTCCTCTGCCAGTCCTAAGCTATGCGTTTCTTTTCTAGCCCTGAGCACCCACTATCACTCTTGGGCTTTGGTGTGTGTGTTAACTTTTATTTTCTGCCCTCCAGTCCCACCTGGCCTTTGCAGAGGACAAACAGGCGGGGAACAGGGAGTGGTGTTCCTCTCTGGGCTCATCCTTACATTCCTGCAGGCCAGCAGCGGCCCAAGTGGTAATAACTCAATAAATATTTGTAGAACAAATGGATCTTGTCCAACAGAGACAATGTGGGAATGTGTGATAAAATCACCCGGATCGGCTGGCACAGTCCCGTCCCGACTCTCAGCTTGGAATCACAGGCATCTAATGCCTTCTGAATGCGCTGCTCCTTTGCAAAGTCCTCCGCTGGAGCCTGTCAGAGCTGGTGAGATAGCTCGATTGTGTTACCTGCTGTGGGGCTGAGCTTTCTTCTCTTTTCTTTCTTTCTTTCTTTCTTTCTTTCTCTCTCTCTCTCTCTCTCTCTCTCTCTCTCTCTCTTTCTTTCTTTCTTTTTTGCCTTCAAATGGGCAGAAAACACCAGATGTCTTTGCAGTCTTTCTCGCGTTTATGATTTTTGCTATATTTTTATACCACTCATTTACTTAGTCAGCACTTTCTAAAAATCAGATCACAGATTCTTACCCTGTAAGTTTTGTTTTAGAAGGAAACATTAGGGCTCACTGCTGCAGCACATATGCTGGAAGGAAACACATCAGTGGATTAGATCAATATGGTATTAGTACTGAAAGTCAGTATCCCCAGCTGGGGTGCAGCTCAGCAACGCAGTGCCTGCCTAGCAAACCTGAGACCTGAATTCAATGGATAGTACCAAAAAAAAAAAAAAAAAAAAAGTCCCTTAAAAAAAAAAAAAAGAAAGAAAGGAAACCTGTTGTCCCAGGTTGACATGGTATGAGCAACCTGTGTCCCCAGCCATAAATGGAAAGGAAGAGTAAAAGCAGTGATGAAGGCCTGTAATCCCAACTATTCAGGAGGCTGAGGCGGGAGAGTGCCAAGCTGCAGGCTAGCCTGAGTTATAGCAACACCTGTCTCAAGTAAGGTAAGTTTTAAAATGGGCATGTTGGAGCTGAGTGTGGTGGTGCACCCCTGGAATCCCAGCACCGGGGAGGCTGAGGCAGGAGGATCGTTGTGAGTTTGAGACCAGCCTGGGCTACACAGTGAGCTCAAGGCCAGCCTGAAATGCATAGTGAGACCCTGTCTCAAAAAGACAAAAAAAAAGAAAGAAAGAAAGAAAGAAAGAAAGAAAGAAAGAAAGAAAGAAAGAAAGAAAGAAAGAAAAGATGGGCACTTGGGCACACTTTTATAATTCCAGCAACTGGGAGATCTCAAGTGTGAGACTAGCATAAGATACTTAGTAAATTTAAGGCCAACCTGGACTAATTAGTGAGACTCTATCTCTAAAAATAAAAACGTGAAAAATTTAAAAAGATCTGGGGATGTAGCGTGGTGGCTGAGTGGTTATCTGAATCCATTCCCTAGTACAGAGAGAGACAAAGACAGAGAGACAGAGACAGAGACAGACAGGAGGCAGGACAGAACAAAATGAAAAGAGAAAGCTGGATGTGGTAAATCCAGTGCTGTAAATTCAGCACTCTGGGATGCCGAAGCAGGAGGACCTCAAGTTCTAGGTCAGACTAGGCAGGACCCTGTCTCAAAATGAAAAATGAAACAAGAGGTTGGGAAGAGACAGTTCAGGCCTCAGCTTAGCAGGAGTTCTGTTCCGGGAGAACATCTGTAAGTTGGATTTGTTCACAAGTCCAGCAAAATGAGCCTGACACACCTTTGACACAAATACACAACTGCACAGTTATTGCTTTATGCTCCCCAGCGTGCCCTCCGTGTCGCCACTGCTTCTGGTCACCCTGGGCGCGACTACTGCAGGCTGTCACACTGTACCACAAGCACCCAGCGGCACGGGCACGGCTGTGACGGTGTCGGGCAGATGGGTGAGCTGTTCCACCCTTTGTGCACATCTGTGAATCTCCCCAATGCGGCGCCCGGTCCTGTCTCTGAAGTTGGGACTTACTGTAGCTCGTAAACAAAAGCACAGCTACATGGTGAGATGACATGATCACATCCTGCAGAACTTCGGGGTTCAGGGCTGCCTCACTTCCAAAAGGTGGCCCCGCGCTGCGACCTCCCACCAGAGGGAGAAGAATTGGCAGAAGGCTGAAAACGGTGATTTTTTTTCATAGCACTCTTTAGTGCCTGTTACCAAAAATTACCTCAACTGTTCTTGGAGAAACATTGAATTTAAATGCTGACTTTATAAATGGCGAAACTGAGGCCCAGAATAGGTCATGGAATTTTCCAGGTCATTCCTTTGGAAACTTTTTGTCTTTAGATCATAAGGCTTTTTTTTTCTTTTTTGGGCTATAAGTTTTGATAATAGGCACTGGGTCAGCAGCTGCTCAGGACAGGGCCTGGCACATAGTGTGACTCAAGGGATGGCACATGACTGGGCACTGCCTTCCTGTGTAGTTATCATATATTCCATGCGTTTTCATCATGGCCATTGATTTTTGACCCTTTTCTTCTTTTGTGTGTGTGTGTCCTATGTTTTAAGTAACAGTTTTGAAAGGTGAGCATGGCAATGCATACCTGTAATCCCAAAATTTGGGAGGCTAATCAGGTGTGGTGCATGCCTGTAATCCCAGCACTCAGGAGGCTGAGGCAAGAGGAGCTTGCAAGTTTGAGACCAGTCTGGGCTACATAGTGAGCTTGAGGGCAGCAAGACCCTCAAAAAAGGACAAAAAAGAAAAAAGAGGGGGGAAAATGGGGAGACTGAGGCAAGAAGATTCCTACAAGGCTGAGGCCAATGAGCTACATAGTGAGAGCCTGTCTCAAAAAAGTACAAACAGGGGCTGGGGATTTAGCTCAGCGGCATAAGCTCCTGCCTTGCAAGCAGGCAGTCGTGAGTTTGGTCCCTGGTACCGATAAAAAGGAAAAAGACCAAAAAACAAAAAACAAAAAACAACAACAACAAAAATAGCTGTGTGTGTGTGTGTGTGTGTGAGAGTGGGTGCCTGTGTGTGTGTGTACGTACACCAGAACCCAGGGCCTTATGTATACTAAGCACACACTCTACCGGTAGTGGCACCTCTGGCTCTGAGAATAGCTTTCTATAAGGTACATACAATTCACAAGTCACTCAGTTAAAGCATACAGGTGTGGCTTTTTGTTGTTGTTGTGAAGATTGAGTCCAGGAACTTTTTTTTAGACCTTGCCAGAACTAACGTTTTTTTCTTTTTTTTTTTGGGGGGGAAGTACATTTTATTTACGCATTTATTGACTTTTTTGAGATAAGGTTTTACTATGCAGTTCAGACTGGCCTTGAGCTTACTTTGTAGCCCAGGCTGGTCTCAAACTTGCAATGATCCTCCTGCTTCAGCCTCCTGAGTGCTGAGATTATAGGGGTGCGCTACCACACCCAGCTTTATTGGTACATTGTAGATATACATAATGATAATATTCATTATAGAAAATTTGACCTGTACATGATATATCTTGATTTTTTTCAATTCCCCTCCCCTTCCTTCAACTTCTGTTCCCCTTCATATTTTTTTTTTTTTTTTGTCTTTTTCTTTTTTATCGGTACCAGGGATCGAACTCATGACTGCCTGCTTGCGAGGCAGGTGCATATGCCACTGAGCTAAATCCCCAGCCCCTCCCCTCCATATTTATAAAAACTTTGCTTCCATTTTTTCCTTCTGTTCTTTTTTTCCCATCTCTTCTTTCCTTTCTTCCTCCCCCTCCCTTATCCCCCACCTCATTTGAACATTTTCTTAATATTTTACCTTATCTATTATATCTTTTGGTCCTTATTTACACTTTCAGTTTCTTTACCAGAGAAACCATGCAAGTTTTTGTTGTATTTTGAGACAGGGTCTCATTAGGTACTTCAGGCTGGTCTTGGACTTACTATGTAGCTCAGGCTGGCTATGAACTGCTGGCGATCCTCCTGCCTCAGCCTCCTGAATGCTGGGATTACACACTCCTGAATGCTGTGCGCCACCACACCTGACTGCCATGCAAGATTTAAACATGTACATTTGATTTATTTCACTTAGCAGTATAGTCTTATAGGTGCATCCATTTAGCTAGTAATGTCTTTATGGCAGAGCAGTACACCATTTATAGAGAGTCCTTCGTGGTCCTCCTCTAACTTTGGGAAGTTTATATTTGTAATCCCATGAAAATGTTATCAGAATTCCAATTAGTTAATTCCAATCTACCACTTCTGGTGCAATAAAGACACTAAGACACAGGTATAGTTATGGGGGGCCAAGGGGTCCTACGTCCAGCCAAGATGGTGGCTCACCAGAACAAAGACCATGAGCCAGGGCCGAACACGGGTTTTATGAATTCTCCATGAGGGGACAGCTCCAGAGAAGGGACAGTGAGAGTGGGTGGGAAATCTGTGAGAGTTGTGAGCTGGGGAGGAGGCCTGAGATCACCTCTGGATATGCAGAGGGAAAGAAATGCAGAGCGATTACTCTGTACAGCACCACTGAGGTAGTGTCTAACATTTTGGGGCTGGTGCTTCAGCTCTGATGTACAATCTTTTCTGCCCTGGGAAGTCGCAGCCTCTTTTCTCCAGGCTTGGCCCCAGCCCACCATGGGGGGCTCAGCTCTTCATCCCGCCTGGCTCAACCAGGTTTTTCTGGGAGTCACTGAGAGGGGAAACAGCCTCTGTCACTTAGCTTCAGAGATTACACATCAGCTCCTCAGCCAGCCCAATTTACATGCTTTTTTTTTTTTTTTTTTCCTTTTTCTTTCTTGTCGGTTCCAGTGGGATCGAAATCACGAACACACACTTGCAAGGCAGGCACTTATACCGCTGAGCTAAATCCCCAGCCCTAATTTACATGCTTAAAGCTAGTTGAAAGTACAAATAGCCTGGCTGGCTCTGTACCTAGCAATACAAGGAGAGAGGGCCAGGTTTATCCAAAATGGAGATTATCACTCCTCTTTGAAGGAGAGTAGTCCAGGTGGTTCCCCACATCCCTTGCATAAAGAAACCACATCTTTATCCATTCGTTGGGTGATGGACCTTTGGACTGTTTGCAACATTTAGCTACTAGAAACTGTGCCCCCGTATAGTATGATGCTTTTAATTCTAGGGAGGGTACAAAAAGGGGAATAGCTAGATTGAACTGAACCACTAATTTTAGTTTTTTGAGGACTCACAGTGATTTCCACAGTCTACACTCCCACCACCAGTGGAGAAGGGGTCCTTTCCCCCCACAGTCCCTCCAGCATTTGTTACTGGTTGATTTTTTGATAATAGCCATTCCTTCTGCGATGAGATGGAATCTCACCATTTCTTTATCTTTTTAATTTTTTCATTTTTTTGCAGGGGGCAACAATAGTACATAGGTTTTTCATTGTCATCCCCAAATCATTCACCTAGAGCACAGCGTTGCTTGAATTTGCTTCTGTTGAAAGACCAAGGATGTTGAATATTTTTTCATATATTTATTTTCTGTTTCTAGTTTATCTGAGAAGCGTCTATTCATTTCACATGCCCATTTTTGGATTGGGTCTTTAAATTTCTTTTTGAGTTCTTTATCTATTTTAGATAGCAATCCTCTGTCTGAGGAACAGCTGGCAATTTTTTTCCCCCGTGCTGTGGGTTGTCTCTTCACTCTGTGGGTGGTTTCCTTTACTGTGCAAAAGCTTTTTAATAAGACCAGACCCCGGATGTCGATTCTTTGTGATGTTTCCTGTGCAGGTGGGGTTTTTGAATCCGGGACTTTGTGCAGATCAGACGAGCATTCTACTCTTGAGTTCTACCTCCAGCCTCTGCATATATTACATTTTGCTTATCTACTAATCAGCTCAGGGACACTGGTGTCCTTTTCACATTTTTTACTCTTAGAATAAAGAGTGTTGACCATTGTGGGTGCGGTGGTGCACGCCTGTAATCTCAGCACTCCGAAGGCTGAGGCAAGGGGATCGCAGGAGGATTGCTGGAAGTTTGAGGCCAGCCTGGACTACAGAGTAAGTTCAAGGTGAGCCTGAACCATATAATGAAATCCTGTCTTTAAAAAGACCAAAATAGGGGCATAGATTTAGCTCAGCGGCACAAGCACCTGCCTGGCAAGTCTGAGGTTGTGAGTTTGATCCCTGATACCAAAAAAAAAAAAGTGTGCTGCCTGGAACATTCCTGTACATGTTTTGCGTGGGCCTGTGCTCCAGCTTGCTTGGTACCTGCCTAGGAGGAGAACTTTTGGCCATGCTGCACCTCTGAGTTTAACCTGTTTAGGAATTGCTAAGTTGTTTTCCAAAGAGGCTGCGTCTTACACAGTATCTCAGAGTATATTGTGGTCTCTGTTAGTTCACAGCTTCTGGTTGCAAGAGATAACTGTCTACCCAGGAAGGGGTGGGCAGTGCTCAGGGTCCTCATAGGAAGTCACCTGGGCCTTCGTCCAGTGTAGGGGTCGACAACCGCCAGGATAGAGGTCTCAAGGGCATGGTTAAGGGCCACCCCCTCCTGTTTTTCCTCTTCCTCTCCTCCTCCTCCCCACTCTTTCTTCTTCCCCTCCTCCCTCCTCTTTTCCTCCTTGTGTGCTACAGATGAAACCCAGAGCCTCCTACGTGTGAGGCGAGTGCTTTGCCCCTGAGCAGCATCCTCAGCCTCTCCTCGGTGCTCATTATCCAAACATTGTACATCTGAAGTTTGAGGGTACAGCCACAAAGTGGAAACTGTCCAAATGACCGCCTACTGATGAGTGCTTAGACCCAAATGACAGTTTCCTCCCAAAATAAAAACAGGTCTTGTTGGGCTTAATGGCACAGGCCTGTAATCCCAGCACTCGGGAGGCTGAGGCAGGAGGATCCTTGTGAGTTCAAGACCAGCCTAGGCTACAAAGTGAGCTCAAGGTCAACCTGAACTGCATAGAGAGACCTTGTTTCAAAAAGACAAAAAAAAAAAAAAAAAAAAAAAAAAAAAGAATAGATCTTAGGTATTACAGTAATTTTTACTCTCAAAGATGCAAATAGGGCTTCTTTTCAGGGGATGTATTACTGTTTTCATATACAACAATCTATATTCAGATACAGTCATGTTCTCTCCTGCAACACTGTCATAATTCACCCCGTATGTCATGTGTTGCAAGGGACACACTCAATGTACCCATCTGGCTGATGGTCTTGCCTGGGGTTTATTTTGGAGTAGGGTGTATATTTTAAGCAACCTTGAAAGAAATTATGCTGGGGTCTATTTTCTAATTAAACCTTGTTTCGGAGGAAATGGGGTGGTATCTGGGCATGGTGGTGCATGCCTGTATTCCCAGCACTCTGAGAGGCTGAGGCAGGAGGATGGAAGTGCAAACCAGACACACACACGTGCGTGAACACACACACACTGAAGCTCCAGGGTCTCACCCCCCTCCTTTGCTGGATCTGTTGGCTCCTGGCTCCAGGAGGCTCGTTTCTCTGCTGTAATTTCGGGCTGTGTGAGCCCAGTGCCTCATTTCTGGGTCTTGTATTTGCATTACCACCCAAGACCTGGTTTTCTGAGAACTCCTCTTCTGGCAGCTTCCGTTCACATTTACTGGCGTGGTTTTCAGTTCTATTTTTGTTTTTTTGGCATCTGGGGATTTCCCTTCTTTCTGTAAACTCAGTTTTTCATTTGAAATAATAATTGTTATCTCTTACCCAGAATTTCCAGGCGTTTTTGCGGTGGGGTTGGGGTGTTTCCGGTTATCGAATCTACTGTGTTGCTGGAAATGGACCGCCTTATTTTCTTTTTATAGTATCTTTTCTCTACCTCCTAGCTCTAAATGCTGTTTCTGTTCTTTCATATTCAGGCTCATCCCTCCTCTCAAATATCCTTTATCCCCTTTCACTTCAAATCTTTTCCTTAAAGAGCTGATTCATCCCAAATGGGGATGGGACAGGTCAGCCTGGTCAGCCTGGTTCCTGTTTGGCCAGATATTTTTGTGCCCTGCCAGCTCATAAATCACTGAGCAGCCTGGGCATTGGCTGTCCTTGGGCTCATACCTGCATCAGCCCAAATAGACTTCCGTCTGGGCAGAAGTAGCCAATCATCTGGCACCAAAGACAGGGACCACTGCCCTTCCTGAGGAGGGACAGAGGGAGGGCACACATCAGGACTGTGTGTGCAGTGACTTATCCTTAAGAGACTCTGCAATGCACTTGATTGGTAAAAACCAGTTTTTTGTTTTTTTTTTAAATAGGTAGACTCTTAAATTGGCTTGGGTATTACTTGCAAGCCCCAACGCATCCACTCCTTGCATGCTCCTACTCCCTAATTACTAAATAATTGGAAAAGGGTTTATCCTTTTACATAAGCTCACTGCCATCACTTTTAAAACTCAAATTCATTTAAAGAAAACAAAAGGAACTGTAATTTCAGGGCTGGAATCAGCTGATTTCTAAAAATATTCAGACTCAAGGGACATCGTGCAACCAATACAACAGTATAGCAAGATCTGGCTACGTGAAGTTTGTTTATTTAAGTTTTTCAGACAGGATCTGGTTATGCAGCTCAGGCTGACCTTGAACTCACTTTGTAGCCCCAGGCTGGCCTTGACCTCTAGGCAATCCTCTTGCCTCAGCCTTCTGAGAGCTGGAATTATAGGCGCGCTCCACCATGCCCAGCTCTGTGTTAAGTTTCAAAGTACAGGAAAGTAATCTGGGCATGGTGACACATGTCTGTAATCGGGAGGCTAAGGCAGGAGGATTTTGAGAGTTTGAGACCAGCCTGGGCTACAAAGTGAATTCAAGGCCAGCCTGAATGGCATAATGAGACCCTGTCTCAAAAAGACAAAAATAAATAAATAAATAAAATAAAATATAGGAATGTAGTGTGTGCACTATGCCATTCTTTCTATCACGAAAGTCCTGCACAGAAACGTGAGTGCCTGTGTTTCCTTGTAAAGGCAGCTGGCCCCCAACTGTCAGTGATTCTGCTCACATTACCGTGTGGTGTGCAAGGGAGAAGCAGTCCGAAGCAACTGTCCTGCTGGGCCCTGATCCGCTCCCAGGTGTGGTGTGATGTCCGAAGTGGCGGGAGCTGGGCTCCATCTCCTCAGTAGCCTGCCAGGGACACAGGGCCGGCCCTGCCCTGCGCTGGACTGCACTGCTAAGCTCTGGTGTTTTCAGCTGAAGGCCATGTTTTCAATTCACGGTGCCTCTGTCTGGATGCAAATCGAAGCCCACCCGTCCAGCTGTTGAATGCAAGTAAGAAACCGGCCAGTGCTGCGGACCCTGAGAGAGGAAAGTGGCTCTGAGGGACCCACTTGTATTTCTTTCACATAATTGAAAAGGAAAGGAAGATAGAAAGAAGGAAAGAAGGCCCGGCGTGGTGATGAGGCTCACCTGGAACTCACTTTGTAGTCCAAACTGGCCTTGAACTCAGGACAATCCTCCTGCCTCAGTCTCCTGAGAGCTAGGATTACAGGCCTGTGCCACCACGCCCAGCTTAATTTTTACTTTTATTTGTACGTGTTTGCAGTATCTAATGAATTCATTCATTGCAGGGTATTGGTACGCGTACATAACACAGTTTTTTGGTGCGGTATCAAGACTCGAACTCAGGACCTTGTGCTTACCAGAAAGCTGCTGTGCTATTGAGCAATATCCCCAGCCTGTAGCACATTTTAATTCTTTTTACATCTTTTCCCCCTCCTTCCCTTCCAAAAGGTTTGAGGTTATGAATAAGGGTGTGAAGGCCAAAAAATATTATTCTCCTAGCTAATATCTTCGGAGCTTTGACTGCTGCAATGAGAAATAGACTTAATGCTGTGATTCCGTATTCACACTTGTGTTTCTGTGTATACTTGAGATAAAACATTTTATGAACTAATGCATCCTATATGAGGTTCATTCTGACACGTGGTAATATTCTAGTACATTTTATTTTTGAGGGGGAAATGTCTCACCATGTAGTCCAGGCTGGCCTTGAACTCAGATCCTCCTGTCTCAGCCTCTCAAATGCTAGGATTAAAGGCACATGCCACCATGTCCAGCTCAGGTACCATTTTTCAAAACCATGAGCGACCCCATGACATTGAGTTCCACAGCTGTGAACTGGTTTCAACCTTCCATTTAGCAAATGTGTTGTGATCTTCTGAAGCGCTAGCCAGCCTTTTGGGCAGCAACTTGGCCTGCTTCAAAGTTGCCATGGAATCAAATCTCCCACTGGTACCTCCAGCCTTAGGGATTCTCCCATTCTGAGACTGAGCCGCCTTGATCCAAAACACTGGGCTTCCCGGTTTCCTCCGTTCCTGCTGCTGTTCCATCTGACAAGCTCCTAAAGAAAGAAAGAAAAAAGACAAGATCCTAAGCTTGGCATTTCTAAACTTTTTTAGAAATGAGAGAGGGCAACTTCCCATGTTTATATTTTCTTAGTAATACTTGTTAAAAAGTTATGTTGAGGGGCTGGGGATTTAGCTCAGCGGCATAAGCGCCTGCCTTGCAAGCAGGCAGTCATGAGTTTAATCCCCGGTACCAATAGAAAGGAAAAAGACAAAAAAAAAAAAAATTATGTTGTAAACTTGGCATGGTGGCACACACCTGAAAGCCCAGTTATGGGAGGAGGATTGACAGTGGGAGGCAGCCTGGGCAATATAGCAAGTCTCTGTCTCAAAATTTTAAAAAGGCTAGGAATGGAGGCCAGTGGACTGGCCCTGGATTCATCCTCACAACAACCAAGAAAATAAAATTTCGTTTTAAGAGAAAAGTACAAGGAAATTTCTTTGAGATAGACAAAGGGAACAGCTGAATGTTTGCTAAGTAGTAGTTGCCAAGTGTGGTAGCTCGTGCCTGGGATCCTGGCATCCTGAAAACTGAGGGAAGAGGGTGGCTGTGAGCTGAGGCCAGTCTGGGCCACGTAGGAAATTCAAGGCCAGCCTGAACTACAAAGCAAGGCCCTGTCTCCAGAAACAAAAGCTAAACAAATAGACAAAATGTATACATACACTAAGTCATAATACATCCATATACTCGTGGCAGCTTTCTAGGTAGCTTTTAATGAGGCCCTTACCTTCCTTGTGGAAACCATTTGCATGATATATTACTAGTGAGAAAATGGGAGGCAAATATCTGCATATGAATCCACACATACAAGGTTGAAGCCAAGGATTTGAGGCCAGGTTAAACTACGTAGCCAGACTCTGTCTCCAAAAACAGAACAAACAACACAAAAAACAGCTTTACTGAGATAGTATTTACTTGCCCAAAAATCTTTTTTTGTTTGTTTGTTTTTTAGGCAGGGTCTCACAAAGGTACAGTTCAGGTTGTCTTGAACTTCCTATGTAACACAGACTAGTTTCTAACTCTAGATCCTCCTGATTTAGCCTCCCAAGTAGCTGGGATTACCAGTACGTGCCACTGTAACTGGTCAAAATTCACCTTTTAAAAGTGTGTACTTCACTGATTTTTAACATATTCAGAATTGCACAACCATCAGTAGTATCTAATTTTAGCATGTTCTTATCATCCTAATGAGAAAAATCTGTTTTTTTCATTGGTATTGTTTTTGAGGCAGGGTCTCTTTATGTAGTCCAGAGTGGCCTCAAACTTGTGGTGCTCCTCCTGCCTCAGCCTCCCAAGCCCTGGGATTACCGGTGTGCACCACCACAGCTGGCACCCAACGCTCTTTGAAACAAATTTTGAGATATGGTCTTATTAATGGCCTCAGCTGACCTCTAATGTGCTTTGGCCTCCTTTGTAGCTGGAATCACATGTGTGCTCTGGACACATTTTCAGTTCTTTTGGAGTGGAATACACTTAGTGTCACCGCACAGCAGCTCCGTGTTTAATGCAGAATAGCCCAATTGTGTTTCAAAAAGGCTGCTGCATTTCAGGGCCTCAACCTGCAAGAAATGAAAGCTCCCATTTTCCAGATCTGTGTCAGCACTTTTTTTTTTCTTTTGGAGACAGGGCTTCACTCTGCAGTTGAGACTGGCCTTGAACTCACTTTGTAGCCTGGGCTGGTGTGGAACTCACAGCAATCCTCTTGCCTCAGCCTCCTGAGTGCTGTGATTACAGACAGGCACACACCACCATGCTTGGTGAGCACCTGTTTTCTTATTTGAGCTGTCCTGTGATGGGTACTTCAACACTGGATAGTAGATGATATCCCCCCAAGCTCACACACTGAATACGTCAGTCTCAGAAAGAAAAACCAAAACCCCAGAAACGGGCTGGCCTTTAAATTCTTCCAGCTGTGGAGTCATCTGCAGGTCACAGGCAGGACGGGTCTGTCGCAGCCAGCTCCAATGCCCATCCGAGTTGGTGCCTGCGGCAGCCCTGGCACAAAAATCACAGGTCGTTCAACCCGGCTGTGAGCCTAGATACAAGGTTACTCTGTGCTGAAAGCTCAGACTGCTCTTTGGAGCAAAAATCTGCCTTAATTATGACTCTTTGCAGAAGAATTTCCCCCCTCTATGAGCAAAGTAATAAAGTGATCAGTGACCCCCAAATTGCATCCTGCGCCTGTCTCTGGGTTCCCTGCCGCCGTGTGCTGTGGGTGCCAGTCTAGGACTGAAGTAGTTCAGACCTGGGGGTGGAGGCTGCGCCATGCCAGCTCACAGTTTAGGTTATTTTCAGAGTGACAGGCAGTACAGGGTTTCGGCATCTACTGGAACAATCTATTTTCACTTGCAGGGAAGTTTGAGAGTATAATGACTATAATGAGGTAAAATGGGAGGAAAAAGGAGAAAATTGTTATTGCCCCTTGGCTTATCAACCCTGTGAACCCTGAGTTTGGAACCGCCACATGAAATCATTATTAACATCTATAGAACATATAATTTTGTGCCTGACATTATTCTAAGGCTTTTGTTATATCGTAATATTTGATCCTGTTATTATTATTATTATTTTGAGAAAGTCTTACTATGTAGTCAAAGCTGGCTTTTAACTCACTGTGTTGCCCATGCTGGCCTGAAGCTGTGGCAATCCTCCTGCCTCAGCCTTCCCAGTACTGGGGTTATAGGCATTAGATCCTTATGGTATCCTATGAAGCATATATTATTATTGTTGCTATTAGTATTATGATTTTTTTTTATTTTTATTTTTTTTTTGTCTTTTTGAGGCAGGGTCTCGCTATACAGTTCAGGCTGGCCTTGAGCTCATTTTGTAGCTCAGGCTGGTCTTGAATTTGCAACAATCTTCCTGTCTCAGCCTCCCAAGTGCTGGGATTACAGATGTGCACCACCATGGCTGGCTAGCATTATGATTGTTAACATTTTTGTTTTTGAGAGAGGATCTCACTATGTAGTTTAGGCTGGCCTTGAATTCACTATGGAGCCTAGAATGGGCTCGAACTCATGGCAATCCTCCTGCCTCAGCTTCCTGTGTGCTGAGTTTACAGGCATGTGCCACCACACCCAGCTTGTTGTTCACATGTTAGGAAATGGAGGCACAAAAAGTAAAAAAGTGACCCATTATCATGCAGGTTTTTTTTTCTTTTGTCTTTTTGAGACAGGGTCTCACTATGCAGTTCAGGCTGGACTTGAGCTCACTTTGTAGCTCACGTTGGTCTCAAACTTGCAAGGATCCTCCTGCCTCAGTCTCCTAAATGCCAGAATTACAGGTGTGTGCCATCACGCCCTGTTTATCACTCAGTTTTATAAATAGCAAAGCAGAAAGGCTGAGGATATACTTCAATGGCACAGGGCCTACCTGGTAAGCCTGAGGTCCTGAGTTTGATTCTTGGTACACACACACACACACACTCAAAACAGAACAGGATTAGTGAGCACTAAAGCCCACAATTTTTTTTTCCCCTTGGTAGTTCACAGTGTGCTTTGCTCTTTTTGGTTTGTTTTTGTTTTTGTTTTTGTGAGACAGGGTCTCCCTATGCAGTTCAGTCTGTCTTTCAACTCACTTTGTAGTTCAGGCTGGCCAAGAACTCACAGCGATCCTCCTGCTTCAGCTTCCCAAGTTCTGGGATTACAGGCATGTGCCATCACGTCTGGCCCAGGCGTCCTTTGAATGTGCTATGTAGACCTAGGTTGGCTTCCAACTCTGGACAATCTGTGCCTCATCCTTCTGAATGCTGAGATTAAAAGTATGGGCTGCCATGCCCCGCTAAGCCTACAATTTTAACCAGTAGGTTAGATTGTCAGAAGATAAAAGGCAAAAGTATGGAGGGTTGTGAGAGCAGAGGCAGAGAAGCAGAGCCCTTGGGCTACACCAGCAAGAGGGAGGGCGTTTACTCATCCATTCATTTAAATGTAAACCCCAGGCTGGAATAGCATTCAAATGCATTCCCAGATTCCCTTGCCTCTAAGGATGGCCGAGGACCTCTGTGCTCCCCGGGAACAAAGTGTAAGGGAACATTTGCATAGCATCAGGGAAAGGGAGAAAACGGGAAAGTGTTTTTCTTCTCAAAACAAAGGGGTATGGGCTGTGATGCATGCCTGTGTCCCAGCACTCAGAAGGCTGAGGCAGGAGGATTGCCATGAGCTCTCGAGCCCGGCCTGGACTACATAGTGAGCTCAAGGTCAGCCTGAACAACATACTGAGGTCCTGTCTCAGAAAAAAACAACAAGGACTACGACAAAAAGGGAGGGGAGATATGACCTTTCTCTTGACCCTTTTTCATTTTTCTGCTTGCCGTGTTTGAACTTGATTGCGACTCGGTGTGATGCTTTAGCTGTGGCCATTTGGTGCCCATGAGGCAGTGGCTAAGGACAGAAAGCCATGCTGAAGATGGCACGGTGGAGTGGGTGGGTGTGATGGCCTCGACTTTGAACATACGCTGAACTAATGCCTCTAGGGTGTTACACGAGACATTAAAAGTCTTCGATGTTTATGTGCTTGTGGAAAGGAAGTCAAGGAAAGTAAGAACACGGATTTCTAGCCCCGGGTTCCTTCCTTTGGGCAAGCTACTAATTTGTTCAATGCCTGTATTTTTTTCCTCTGTAAAAAGGAGATGATCAAAGCACTTTCTCTTAGTGTTAGTGCAAGGGTTGGATGAACCATGTCTAGAAAGTAAAATGTCTATGAGTTCTGAGTAGTACCACTTTATTATTATTATTTTTTTTGATACTGGGGATTGAACTCACGACCTTGCACTTGCCAGACAGGCACTTATGTCACTGAGCTAAATCCCCAGCCCCTAATACTACTTTATTTAATTTATTTCCAAATCCATTTTATTTCATGGAGAAAAACAAGAAAAAGAAAAAAAGCCCCAAAATTTAATGCATTTCTTTTTTCTTTTCTTTTCTTTTTTTTTTTTTTTTTTTTTTGAGATGGGGTCTCGCTATGCAGTTCAAGCTGGCCTTGAGCTCACTTTGTAGCCCAGGCTGGTCTCGAACTCTCAATGATCCTCCACCTCAGCCTCCTGAATGCTGGGATTACAGGTGTATGCCACCACGCCCGGCTAATTTAAAACATTTCAATCAGGGGCAACAATGGTGTGTACGTTTGTCATCCCCAAATCGTTCACCGAGAGCACAGGAGGTCTGCATTCAACTGTCTGAACAGTACCAGCACAAACCTTTCTCTTCATTGAACTCAGAGATATCAGGGGTATGACTATCTTAACTATTTTTTATGTACATACACATATATATATATATATATATATATATATATTTTTTTTTTTTTTTCTTTTTATCGGTACCAGGGATCAAACTTACAACTGCCTGCTTGCAAGGCAGGTGCTTATGCCGCTGAGCTAAATCCCCAGCACATATACACACATATACGCATGTTTTTTCTTTCATTTTGTCACACTAATGAAAAAATATATTTACACGTGTGTCTTAATTATTTCACTAATGAGTATGTTCTCAAGGTGCATCCATTTACCTATAAAAGTAGGCAGTTTATCATTCTTTATGGCTGAATAGTACTCTGTTGTATAAAAATACCACATCTCTTTTATCCATTCCTCAGTTGATGGACATTTAGGTTGTTTCCAAGATCTGTCTATTAAAAACCATGCTATTATAAACATAGGTGCACATATATCACTGTGGTATGATGTTTTTAACTCTTTTGGGAAGATACCCAGAAGGGGAATAGCTGGATCAAATGGGACTTCCGACCCTAGATTTTTGAGGAACCTCCACACTGATTTCCACAGTGCTGCACCAGTCTGCATTCCCACCAATAGTGGAGAAGGGTTCCTTTTTCCTCACAGCCCCTCCAGCATTTGTTATTGCTTGATTTCTTGATAGTACCATTCTTTCTGGAGTGAGATGGAATCTCAGTGTTGCTTTAATTTGCATCCCTCAAATAACCAATGATGTTGAACATTTTTTCACATATTTATCTCAGATGCCCATTTTTGGATTGGATCTTTAAATATGGGAGGACTGATCTTTTCAAGTTCTTTATATATTCTCGATAGTAATCCTTTGTCTGAGGAACAGCAAATGTTTTCTCCCATGTTGTGAGTTGTGTCTTCACTCTGTTGGTGGTTTCTCTTGCTGAGCAAAAGCTTTTCAATAGAATAAGATCCTATTTGTTGATTTTTTTTTTTTTTTTTTTTTGTCTTTTTCATTTTTATCGGTACCGGGGATCGAACTCACGACCGCCTGCTTGCAAGGCAGGTGCTTATGCCGCTGAGCTAAATCTCCAGCCCCTTATTTGTTGATTCTTTGTGATAGTTCCTGTGCTATTGCAGTTTTGTTCATAAAATCTTTGCCTAGGGTAGTACTATTTTAAAATATTATTATTATTATTATTATTATTTTTTTTTTTTTTGTCTTTTTCATTTTTATCGGTACCAGGGATCGAACTCATGACCGCCTGCTTGCAAGGCAGGTGCTTATGCCGCTGAGCTAAATCCCCAGCCCCTATTATTATTATTATTATTATGAGAGACAGAGTCTGGCTGTATAGTTCAGGCTGGCCTTGAACTCACTGTGTAGCTCAGGCTGTCCCCGAATTCATGGCAATTCTCCTGCCTCAGCCTCCTGAGTGCTGGGACCACAGGCATGTGCTTCCTTGCTCAGCATTGAAGCTACTCTTTCTATTGAAAATTGAGCGTATGACATGTGCTGTAATCCTAGCCCGCAGGAGGCTGAGGGAGGGAGGACCACTGTAAATTTCAGGCCATTCTAGTCTACAAGGTGAGTACAAAGTAGCCTGTACTATATAGTGAGACTTTGTCTCAAAAAAGCCAAACATAACATGAAAGAAGAAAGTTCTTGGGCTGGGACGTAGCTCTATCTATGGTACACTTTTGCCTAGCATGTGCAAGGCTGTTAGTTCAATCCTAAGTACTGAAAAAAATAAAGGAGTTTCTAATGATTCAAGTTACATTTGAAGGGAAATGAAACAGGAAAGAAGGATGAGAAAGCTGGGATCTGAGTGGGCAAGAACTTAAAATAGTCCAGTGAGGGAAAGTTCTCCAAGGACGCGACTTGTAGACATGGTGGGCCCTGGGGAGATGAAGCAGCCAGCTACCTGGGTTTTCTGAAAAGTGGTTCTAGGCTGAGAAACAGTCGTAAGTGCAAAGTCTCTGAGTCTGGGGTGTGCAAAGCCTGTTTGCCCCAAGGGGCCCAGGAGATCTGGGCAACTGTACTGAGAGGAAGACAAATGGTCCCCCCCCCCCCACTTCTTTCCTTTGTTTTGTTTTTTGGAACAGGATCTCACACTATGTAGTTCACAGTGGCCTTGAACTCACTATGTAGCCCAGGCTGGCCTCAAACTCACAGTGATCCTCCTGCCTCAGCCTCTGGAGTGCTAGGATCATAGACATGCACCGCCACACCCAGCAAGGTGGGTGAATTAGGACAGGAATTGAGGACCAGTTCTGTGTGGAGAGACATGAATTGATTTGCCGTTTACCAGGATGCTTCCTTCCTTGTGGAGAACAGATGCGGTGGGGAGAGATGGAGACAGAGAACACTGAGGAGGTGATGCAATAGTCCAGGTGGTGATGGTGGAGCTAGTCTCAGGTCATTTATTTATTTAGTTTTGTCTTTTTGAGACTGCTGTGCAGTTCAGGCTGGCCTTGAGCTCAATTTGTAGCCCAGGCTGATCTTGAATTCACAATGATCCTCCTGTGTAGCCTCCCAAGTGCTGAGATTACAGGCATGTGCCACCATGCTAGGCTTTTTATTTTATTTTTGCAGTACTGGATTAGATCTCTTGCTTGGATTGAATACAGAGCTTCATGCATACTGCATAAGTGTTCTGTCACAGACTTTTTTATTTTTTGAGTCTCACCAAATTGCTCAAGTTGGCCTCAAAGTTGCCATTCTTGTTCTTCAGGCTCATGAGTAGCTGGGATTATCCTAGTCACCATGCCTAACTCAGATTGTTTTATTTTATTCACACTCAAGACACTTCAGCTGGGCATATAGCTCAGTGGCACAACTGCCTGGCAATCAAAAGGTCCTGAGTTTGGATTCTTGGTTACACATATACACACACACATCATACTGATTCAGTATTTTTATTTTTATTATTTTTTTTTGAGACAGGATCTGGCTGTGCAGTTCAGGCTGGTTTTGAACTCATTATATTGGCCTCAAATTCTTAGTGATCCTACTGTGTCAAACTCCAGAGTGCGATGATTACATGCATGGGCCACCATACCTGGCCTAGCAGCACAGTTTATAACAGTAAAATCTTATAAACAACCCAAATGCCCATCAACCAAGGAATGGATAAAAAAAAAATGTGAATTTTTCTACACTGGAGTATTATTCAGCCATAAAAAGGATAAACTGGAAGCTTATAGGTAAACAGATGGAACTCCGTACTCATCAGTGAAATAATTCAGACTCATATATGCAAGCATCATATTGTCTCCCTAGTGTGAGAAGCTCAAACAGTAAATATTACAAATGTATATTAATTCTGGAAATATGTCATGTTAGCTTTCTAAAGTTTTTCTTTTCAAAAATGTTTCAATGATTTCAAATCTTTTGGATTTTCAAAGAAAATTGTTATCTTCGAGTGTTTCTTGAAATCTTTAATTTCTCTATAATGTTTTCCAGTTTTCTGAATATAGGTCTTGTAAATTTAGTGGTAAGATTTATCATTTTTATATTTTAATATTCTTGTAACCAAGGTGTTTTGTTTTCGTTTGTCACCATAATGTAGAAGTACAGTTGCTTTTTGATAAACGCTAAAAAAGAAAAGGAAAAAAAAGTATATTCCAAGAGATGATGTTCAAGACTGAACGCACAGGTACCCAACAACCTTTCACCTGGAGCTTTAGCATTTATAGGCCTGTTTCAGGGTTCATGATTTGGTGCCTCAGTTGTCTCATCTGAAAAACGACAACGATCATGGTTCCTAAAGGGTGCCTGCTGGGAGATCTGCGCTTGGCACACACAACACGCCATGAGTGTTACATATTACCGGATGAAGGCAAGCATGAAAAAAATTAAGGGCAGGGCGAAGACTGCATTCCAGCTCTCAGATCTTACAAAGGCGCGCAGATGGTGAGGGCGAGAACCGCCCGCGGGTCCCACGTGGCCACGACCTCAGCTGCGGAAGCCGAGCTTCGGAAGCCCAGCAGCAGCACTGGAACCCTTGCCTGGGCGCGCAAGGCCCCCTGGGACCGGTAGTGCTGGGCGTGGCCGCAGGACTACATATCCCAGCGGCGCCCGCGCCTCGGCTTCAGCGGTGCCTCCTCAGACCCTCAGAGCGACGGCCGCGGCCGCGGCTGAGTCTGTGGTGCGGGTAGCTGCGGGCTGAGCGGCGAGTTTCCGATTTAAAGCTGAGCTGTGAGGAAAATGGCGGCAGGCGGTGAGTGGAGATAAAGGAGGCGGAGGCGGCGGCGGCAGCGGGCAAGGGGGTGGAGTGCGAGGCGGAGGGAAGAGGGCGAGGCGCCGGAGCTGCCGCGAGCCGGCGGCTTCTGGGCTCTGGAGAGGCGCTGAGGGGCGCGCCGGACCGGGCGCACTGAGGTAGTTTGGGGGTGTCCGGGCCAAGCTTCTTGCACTCAGCCTTTGGGAAGCCCGGTGGCGGAGCCGGGGAGCCCAGGCTGGCTGGCAGCGGGCTTCGGCGCCTGGGTGGGGGTGCCCGCGCGGAGTGGTCACCCGAGGAGTTTGGGGACTGCAGGGGCCCGCCTTGCCCTCGGATCCCTAAAGTTTTGTCGCCCGCCGGCCTTGCCCAGCCCCCTGGGGCTGCTGCTGGCGGCTCCCCGCGGCCGTCTGCCGCCGCTGCCCGGCTCCTCCGCAGCTCCCCGGAAGGACGGGCAGGGTCGGCGGACCCCCGCCCAGCGCCCGCCTGCCGCACGCAGCCGCGGGCTGGCTGCCGCCGGCTTTCCTCCTGCACCCGGGCATTTAAACAGCGCTCCTCACGCGAAGAGAGGGATCCGTGCAATTTCCATTTTGGGCTCGAGTAGGTTCTCCGCAGTTTTCTCAGTCAAAAGGCATCGTAGTACCTCTGGGGTGAGCGCCGGGGAGTGGCAAGTTAGAAGTTAAGGATTGAATTTGGGGCTGGGCCGTGTCGATTTTTACTGCTTATCATCAGTTTTCTGTCTTTCTCATGGTCAGTCTTATTTCGTTCAATTTGTAATCATTTGATTACTTGCATATGCCTTAAGGAAAACTAGCCATGAGTCGTTGGTGGAGGCTTCGTTGCTTCCTAGGTAGTTTGAGGGCTTCGAGCGTAGAGAATTGAACCAAAACAGTGGTTGTGAACGACACAGTGTATCTTGAAATCTCACTAGAAAGAGAGGTTCGGGATTCGCACCTGGAAATGACACGCAAGGTAGGAGATTCTCCTCAAGTTGAAACTTTTTTTCTTTCCCAAATGTGGAGACTTCCTTTTTGCAGGTCTTGAGCAAACGTTCCAAAGCCAACCTGTTTTTGTTATTAAGCTTGTACCGTAAAGAAACAGGAAGGCGAGTACCAGCTGTCTTGCTGCAGTAGTTTTAACTCGAGTTGAATGTGATGAGTGAGGGTAGTGTTAAGACTGCTGCATATCCTTGACTGAAGTGGTTGTCCTGGATCCAACTACTTAGCTGGCTGCAAGAAAGCGTCAGTATTTGTTGCAGCAGGTTGTTTAAAAGATGATTGGGAAGAGGGTGGAGGAAATTACAGATCTTTAGCGAATGCTCCATAAACTGAGATGGTAATGAAACCTAAGTTTGTGAACAGTTCTTTAAAAAACTTCAAGTAACTAAACCGGGTGTGGCAGTGGAAGCCTGTAATCCTTTGGGAGGTTGAGACAGGAGAAAGACAGAGTTCAAGGCCAGCCTGGGCTACTTAGTTAAAAATCAGCCTGAATTGCATACTGAGACCCTGTCTCAAAAAAAAAAAATTTTTTTTTTTCTTTAAAAATCGAGCATTATCGCCTGTAAATCCCAGCACTCCAGAGGCTGCAGCAGGAGGATTGCTGAGTTCAAGGCCAGCCTGAACTACAAAGTGAAACTCTCAAAAACAAAAAAACAAAACAAGCCTCAGAAAACACACACACACAAACACACACACACCAACCAACCAACCAAATCAAACCAAACCAGTTTGCTTATTTAGAATAGGTTCTGCATATAACACCCAACAGAAAAAATACAAAAATACCGAAAAATGAGTCTTCTCCTTTGAAACCTTCAAATTCTTCTCGAAACTAATGAATATAACGATTTTCTACAGTAAGTTTCATTTTTGGACTAATTGAAGATTTTCATTTGAAACACTTTTTTTTTTTTTTTTTTTGTCTTTTTGAGACGGAGTCTTGGGCAGGCCTTGAGCTCACTTTGTAGCCCAGGCTGGTCTTGAACTCACAACGATCCTCCCACCTCAGCCTCCCGAGAGCTGGGATTACAGGCATTAGCCACCACGCCCGGCTAAACACTCTTGTAGGATATAGCCAGTGCAGGAATATAAAATGAACAGAAAAGGGAAATGTGGAAATACTGTTTTCTTTATATGGTCTCAAATATGTTGGTAACATATCAGAAAGGCTCTTGTGAATTTACTGGTCATGTTGTTCTGCATACTACTGCTCTTAAATAATCTGGGTCTGTAGGAAGAACACTGCCAAGGTTCATTGTTTGTAAAATGAAGCCTCTGTAACATGTAAAGTGATAGTGCACACTATAGCTCTTGTCACATGGTGGAGTGGGCGTGGGGTGGGTGCTTCAGGTTCTGAATTGAAATTAGTAATCTAAATTGCCTGCTGTGATACTAAATTATGGGGTATTTTACATATTGATAGGAATGACTTAATTGTCCTGTCAGCATTAAAAAACAAAGCGGCATATGCCAGCTTTTGTGGATTTGAGACAAAATATCTTTGTTTAAATTGACCTTGAGCTCACCCTGTAGCCCCGGCTGACCTGAAAAATTGTGCAGAGATCCTTCTGCCTCAGCTTTCTAAGTGCTGGGATTACAGGTATGTGCCATTAGAAGTACATTTTGGAGATAGAGATTGTGGGCCAACTGGGAGGCTGTCACTGTTTCTAGAGCGGTTATAAAAACGTTTTTACCAGAAAATGGCCCTTAACTACAGAGGCTTGAAAATACAAGTTTAGGGGTTTAGGGGGCTGGGGATTTAGCTCAGTGGCGTAAGTGCCTTTCTTGCAAGCAGGCAGTCGTGAGTTCGATCCTTGGTACCAATAAAAATGAAAAAGACCAAAAAAAAAGAAAATATAAGCTTAGGTCTGATCAAAAGATTTCCTTTTTTGTTTTTGGTACTGGGAATTGAACTGATGACCTTATGCTTACCAAGCAGGTACCACTGAACTATAGCCCTGGCCCAGGATTTCCATTTTTAATAAGTTTTAAAATTCTTGGGAGTGAGCTGGGTGTGGTGGCACACACTTATAATCCCAGCACTTGGGAGGCTGAGGCAGGAGGACTGTTGTGAATTTGAGACCAGCCTGGGCTCCAAAGTGAGTTCAAGGTCAGCCTGAGTCATATAATGAAAACCCTGCCTCAAAAAAGATCAACAAACCAAAACCAAAAATAAAACCAAAACAATCCAAAACACCTAAAAAAAAAATTCTTCAGATGGAGCTAATAAAGGGTTTTGTGTATACTAGGGAAGCATGCTACCATTGAGATGTACAAGAGCCTCAGTCTTTTTTTTAGTTTTGAGGGAGGGACTTGCTTGAGTTGCTACAGCTGGTTTTAAGTTTGTGATACTCCTGCTTCAGTGTCTCTAGAGCTGGAATCCCCTGTACCTGGGAAAATGATTTTGCAAATTAATACTGTATTAAAACAAGATTATTAGAAATTATATTAAATTTAATATGCATTCATAGCAATATGTTTATAGTAATGTATGCTTAAGTATATATAAAGTGTGTGTGTGTATGTGTGTATATATATATATAGTTCATGTGTGTGTGTGTGTGTGTGTATATATATATATATATATATATATATATATCTACATTTATTGGAGATTGAACCCAGGGACTTAGATGACAAGCATGTGCTGTATCACTGAATTATACCCATATGTGTGTGTGTATCACTGAATTATACCCATATGTGTGTGTGTGTGTGTATTTTTTTTTTTTTTTTTTTCCAGTACTGGGGTTTGAACCCAGGGCCTTTGTACCCAGCTACCTCTCCAGCCTTTATTTTTTTTGAGACAATGGCTTGCTAAGTTGCCCAGGGGAAACTCAAATTTCTATCTTCTGGCCTTATCCTCCGTCATTAGTGGGGTTCCAGGTATGTGTGCCACCATGCTGGGCTAATTTTGCTATATTTTAAAAGAGGTTATGCTGACCATTTCCTGTTGTGTGAATTATGTCTGTAAAGCACCCCCACACTCTAAGCCAATAATTCATTTAGTAAGGAGTCTGTACTATTGGACCTTGAACCCTTTTTCTAGGACAGTGGTGAACCTATGGCATGAGTGCTGCACTGGGCAAGCAGAGCCCTCTCTGTTGTGAGGGCTAAGTCACCCCAGCTGCCAAGCATCAGATAAAGAGTTTTTCCCTAAACCAAACGTCAGTGTTCAAGTTTAATTGCAGTGTTGGCATTGTTGTGATAAGGAAGTGAATTCTGGGTCTGTCTCTAAAAGATTGGACACCACTGATTTAGGAGGTGTGTAAATAAAAAGTTCTTGAAATGGTGTTTTTTTTTTTTTTTTTTTTTTTGCAAGACCCTGTCTCAAAAAGACAAAACAAAACAAAAACCAAAAAACCCAAAACAAGGGGCTGGGGATTTAGCTCAGCGGCGTAAGCACCTGCCTTGCAAGCAGGCAGTTGTGAGTTCGATCCCTGGTACCGATAAAAACGAAAAAGACAAAAATCCAAAACAAAATCCCAATAAAAACAAAAACAAATCAGTGTGGCACATGCCTGTAATCCCAGCCCCCTGGGAAGCTAAAGCTGAAGGTTGGAAGGTTCAAGTCCAGCCTGAGCAATTTAGCAGTTTAGTGAAACCTGGAGATGTAGGGGTGAAGGGCAGAGAGAGAAAGGGGAAATAAAGAGAATTAAGATGTGTTATACACATGTATCAACTCCACAATGAAGGTAGACACTCTGTACTGCAAATATGTGCTAATGAAAATTTAAATTTGGGGCCAGGGATTTAGTTCAGTGGCATAAGCGGATGCCTGGCGAGCACGAGATGGAGAGTTTTGATTCCTGAAAAAAAAAAAAAAAAAAGAGAGCTAGAGAATATTAAAATGCTTTACTTGGGAAAGATGCTTGGGAGGCTGAGGCAGGAGGACCAACATGAGTTCAAGACCAGCCTAAGCTAGGTAGTTAGACCCTGTCTCAAACCCTCCTCCCCCCAGCAAAAAAATTTGAGGCTGTAGTTCATTGGGAATGCTTTGTGTTCAGTCAGTGCCCAGCACTGCCAAAATCTTCAGTTTGGACAATAAGGTAAGAAAAGGAAAACTCACCATCTATTATTCTATTCCAAATTAGTTGTTAACAATAGTGATTGTAGGGCTTCTTTAAACTTTTTTTTCCCCTTTGGACTTTTTGAGACAAGGGCTCACTTTGTAGTTGAGGCTGGCTTGAACTCATTGTGTCGTGTAGGCTGGTCTCAAATTTGCAGCATTTCTCGTCCTCAACTTCCTAAATGCTGGATGTGAGCTACCACACCCAGCTTTATATTTTTTTAAGCTAATTTTTTTATATTGTGGTCTAGGGAATGGAGAGTACTTTTAAAAGCTTTTAATATGTTGCTATTTGAATGAGTACAGTATATACAATTTCCTGTCTTCATCTACATTGCAGATTGTGTACAGTTTTATTCAGTTGATCAAACTCAATGACCTCACACCTGCCAGCAGGTACTTATGCCACTATGCTAAATCCCAGGCTTCTGTTGTTTAGTTGTCACTGTTAATGCTTTCTGGCATTAGAGAGTTGTTGGTGCTCAGCACTGAAAAAGTACTGTAGTTTCTCATATTAAGCCAACCTGCACTAGTTTGGTTTCAGTCTATTGTACTCCATAGTGTAAAATATTTTTATTTTTTTGAGACAGTTCAGGCTGGCCTTGGAAGCACTTTGTAGCCCAAGGTAGTGCTAGGATTATAGGGATATGCCACCACTCACTCCCTTAACCACTTTTATTTTTGCACTGTTGAAAATGAAATGTTTTAATGTTCTCTTTATATGTTCAGTTTCTCAAGATAGTTTTGAGACTGACTGCTGCAGTAAAATATTGACATTTTGTCCCATTTTGAGTGCTTTTGAGGAGTGGGAAGGGGATTGCAAATGAGCATTTAACAGTTAAGTGGGGGACTGGCTCTACTGTAATGGTTTACACATCAGTTTGTCCTGTTTTCTAGGTGAGTGAATACATTTGGTTCTTTTTTTTTTTTTTTGGTTCTTTTTTTTGGTCTTTTTGAGATAGTTTTAATATGCCATTGAGGCTGGCTTTGATTTGTAGTCCAGGCTAGCCTCAAACTCAGTGATCCGTAAACCTCAGTCTCCTGAATGCTGGAATTACAGGTGTGTGCCACCTTGCCCAGCTGTTTCATTTTTTTGTTTTATTTTTGATACCAGGAATCAAACTTAGGACCTCATTCTTGACAGGCAGGCAGACTTGCTTGCTTATTTATTCATTTAGGTTTGGTTCTTTATTTTGCTGAGAGGGTTTCTTAAAGATGATTTTGGGCTAAGGTTACAGTTTATCAACAGCCTAACCTTATATTCAGCCCCATAACAAACGATAGAATTGGTGTGAATTTAATTGCCTTTCTCTGGTAGGAAGTTAAATGAACAGGAAAAACACCAAAAGATACAGCAGGAATGGAAAGGAAGACCTGCAGTGTCTAGAAGGCCAGTTTAGTCACAAACTAGATAATCTGAGTCTACATGATGTCAATTTTGTCTCCAAACTTAACTTGGTGGGTATTGTGAGTCTAGGTCAATTTACAGTGGGGTAGTAATAAAGGTTTATTTACCTGTCTAATAAACTTGTGGCCTACAGGCAAGGGAAAAGGAGTCTGATTTGACTAGCAAACAAACAGGCTTAACCTACTTAGAATTCTAGACCAGGCTTGGTTGTCTGTATCTATAATTACTCTGGGAGGCTGAAACAGGAGACTGGCTAGTTCCTTCTCTAGCCTGGGCATTTTAGCAAAACCCTACTTCAAAATAAAAAAAAATAAAGGATTGTTGATGCAAAGACCTTAGGAAAGGAAAAAAGAAGAAAAAAGAAACCCACCAAAAACAGCAACAAAAAACCACAAACAGAAAACTAAGAGCAAACATACTAAATTTTTTTTTTCTTTTGAGATAGAGTTTCTTTTTTTTTTTTTTGTCTTTTTCGTTTTTATATCGGTACTGGGGATCGAACTCACCACTACCTGCTTGCAAGGGAGGTGCTTATCCGCTGAGCTAAATCCCCAGCCCCGGTTTTTTTTTTTTTTTTTTTTTTTAAAACAAGCACACATGGGACAAACTTAAAAGGCATTAAGGTTATACAATAGAAAGTAAGCCACTCTTCCTCTGCTGTCTTAGCTAATTTACCTTCTCTGCTTACAGGCAACCATTGTTAGTGTAGTGTGTAAGCATCTGGTTTTGGGGAGCAGAGAAGAAGTCAAACATAGTTTCATGTGTGATGACCCTCTTTCCTTAGCCTCGAGTTCTGGGATCACAGATCTGTGCTACTACTATGCCCTGTCTTAAAATTTTGAGACAAGGTCTTACTGAATTGGGTAGACTAACCTGAAACCTTCTGATTCTGTCTCAGCCTTTCTAGTAGCTGTGCTTACAGGTGTGTGCTACCATACTTGTCTTTTCTCTTATAGATTTGAAAGTTTTAGTTTTTAAATTTAGATGCAAGATTCATTTGAATTATTATTTTGTCTTTTTGAGGCAAAGTCTCACTATGCAGTTCAGGCTGGTCTTGAGCTCACTTTGTAGCCCAGGCTGGTTTTAAACTTGAAATGATCCTCCTGCCTCAGCCTCCTGAGTGCTGGGATTATAGGTGTGCACCACTGTGCAACTTTTGAATTAATTTTTGTATGTGATGTGAGGTAAAGATTAATGTTCATTGGGCCAGCTGCATAAGGGCCTGCCTTGCAAGCACGTGGTTGGGAGTTTGATCTCTAGTAAAAAAAAGATTAATGTTCATAATTTAGTGTAGGACTATCAACAGTTTCCAGTACTATTGGTTGAAAATTCCAGAGCCAGGGATGGTAGAATGTGTAATCCCAGCAATCAGAAGACTTGAGGCAGGAGGATTCCAAGTTTGGTGCTAGTATGGGCAGTTTACCCAAGACCCTGCCAGCCCAGAAATTTCAAAAGGCCTGGGATGTAGCTAAGTGTGGTGGAGTGCTTGTTTTGGATGAGTTGAGACTCTGGCTTCCATCTGAGGTACTGCCAGCAACAACAAAATGAATGAGAGAGGGACGGGAGAATTTAATGAGCAAAGTATGAACTTGGCCATTTATTGAAAATTTGTTGACTGTGTACATGTGCATTTTATTTTGAATAGTCTTTCATTCCATATAGATGTCCACATCTGTGTAAACATCTGTATATCTCTGTCTTTACCTCATAGATTATTGAAATTTTGAAAGCAGGAAGAGCATATCATTTTTCTTTTTCTTTGGTGTTTTGAGTCAAGGACTTGTTATATATTTCAGACTGGCCTCCAATTCACTATGTAGCCCATGCTGGCCTTGAACTCATGATGAACCTTCTGCCCCAGTCTCCCCAGTATTGGGATTATAAACCATGCCTGGTTTTGCTTGTCTATCTGTCTTTGTTTGTCTGTCTGTTTTTTGTTTTTTGTGTTTTTTTTTTTGGTCTTTTTGTCTTTCTGTGATAGTAGGGTTTCCCTATGTAGTTCAGGCTGGCCTTGAACTCATTATGTAGCCCAGGCTGGCCTCAAACTCACGTGCTCTTCCTGCCTTATCCTCCTGAGTGCTGATATTATAGGCGTGTGTTTGCAGTATAACCATGTATGTGAGGCATTTGAATTTTTTTGTTTGTATTTTGATACAGGGTCTTGCTATGTCCTTCAGGCAATCCTTTTTTTTTTTTTTTTTTAAATCGGTACCAGAGTTCACTGCGTGCTTGCAAGGCAGGCGCTTAGGCTGCTGAGCTAAATCCCCAGTCCCAATCCTTTTTTTTTTTTGGCCTTAGTTTCCCAAATGCTGGGATTACAGGCATGTACCTTTTTGCCTGGCTTCATATATATATTTTGAGTACTAATCAAGCCTTTTACAGCTTGATAAGTCATGCAAACATACTATAGACACATTCTGTGAGCCATGTAAATGGAAAGAAAAGCCAGAATTGTTAATCTAGAACATATCTGTATTGTTTAAACTTTTGTTTTGGAGACAGTTCTTGCCAAGTAGTCTAGAATGGCCTGGTGGTTTTGATATCCTGCCTCAGCCTCTGGAGTGCTGGTATTATAGGTCTGTACCACCATAGCAACTTGGAACATGTCAGTTCTTTTTTTTTTTTTTTTTTAATTTATTGGTACTGGGGATCGAACTCACGACTGCTTGCTTGCAAGACAGGTGCTTATGTTGCTGAGCTAAATCCCCAGCCCTAAAATGTCAGTTCTTAAACATTGTAAATTGTTTTCAACTGTATTTGACTTTATTATTATTGTTACTGTTATTAGGTAGCGCCCCCTCCCCCTTGTGGTACTGGGAAGTGCTAAACTGCACGTGTGGCCCTCTTCTATTTTGAGACAAGGTTTTCCTAGGTTACCCAGACTGGGCTTATAATTTGTGACCGTAAGATAGATGAGAAATGGCCTAATCTTTTCCTATTCCAATTGACAACTAGAAAGGTGTGTGCTCTGGTATGTATTGCGGTTGTCCTTCACAACCCTGACTGCTCCATAAGATGTCCACCTTGAACTTGGACACATCAGGATGACTCACCGGGTGCTCTCCAGATGAGTGGCATGGCAAAGTGCGAAACCTCAGTCACTCCCATTTGACTGTACCCTGTGCTCAGTCCCTGATGACTACCCCATAAGGCTTGAAATTCTGACCAGGCCAGGACAACTCTACCCCTCTTCTGCTATGCATGAATAGTATCCCTTCATTGTGTTAATCTGCTAGGGCTGCACCTGGTTTGTTATTGACATCCCCTAACCTGCAGCACAGGTCCAAATTACTGGTGGTCCTGTGAGTCCCATGATTCATTTCTCAGAGTGAGTTTGGAAAGTTCTTTAAAATCTCCATGAGATTCTTGAATAGTGTGGGCAAGGTAGGTCACATTAAATACAGCTATAAACAGCTGAATGTGGTGGTACACTCCCTTGAGGTGGTACACTCCTTTGGAGGCTGAGGAAGGAGGATCACTAAGAGCAAAAGTTCAGGGCTAGCTTTAACTACTTGTCTCAAAACAAAAAACAAAACAAAAAACAACCCAAACAACAGATACTTAGCAGAGGCTGTTAGTGTGAAGGCTTCAAGACCAGTGGCAGAGGCGAACAGTAGCTGACCAGATGTTAGTGTTAAAAGTTTAGTGATTGTGACTGGTGGTAGTAGCCAGTGGAGTTGTGGCCTATAGATTGGGACAGGCAGTGTGGGATGGTGCAGGACAGTGGTGGTTGGTGGAGACACCTTTTGTTAGGAGAGCTGCAGAAAGCTGTTAAGGAAGTTAGGAGCTTTGGCTCCTAAGGGAGCAGCTGATGGGACAGCTAAAACCATAACACTAAGGCTTTACATAGCACTACAGGCTGAGAATCACTGCCAGTCAGAGCCCCGAGGTGTTCTTTTCCAATCCAAATTGAAAAAAGAGCCCTCAACTGAATGGCACCAATCCTCTTTCTTCACCCTCTTGAATAACTAGGATCACAGACATGTGTCACTATGTCTAGCAAGGGCCATTTGCCATTTTAAATGACCATTAGGTTAATCTGTTGTTGTTGGTTTTTTTTTTTTTTGGTACCTGGACTAGAACTCAGGACCCTTGCTTGCCAGGCAGGTGTTGTTTGGCTGAGCTGTATCCCTAGCCCAGTATTTCTTTAATGAAAATGGATCAAGTCCTTGTCTGTTCTACTCATTTATTATAAATTAGAATGCAAAACATCAAATACATGGGTCTGGTATATCTATTGAAAGGTTCTGACCACCTGTGTTAAAAGTGCAGTGTCGGGGCTGGGGATTTAGCTCAGCGGCATAAGCACTTGCTTTGCAAGCAGGCAGTCATGAGTTCGATCCCCGTACCGATAAAAAGGACCCCCCCCAAAAAAAAGTGCAGTGTCTAGGCGTATATAGGAGCACTTGTCTATCATGTATGAAACCCTGAGTTCAGTACCTAGCATTGCAGAACAGTAAAAACACTCTGTCTTGAACTTCTGTCATTGTGTTCCCTCTTTAACCAACACCACAAAACTTAGTCCATTGATTGATTGCTGTGTTAGGGATTAAAACTAAGTCTTTGATCAGAGATTTAGCTCAGCAGTATAAGTGCCTGTGTGGCAAGCGCCAGATTGTGAGTGTGATTCCTGGCCCAAAAAAAAAAAAAAAAAAAAAAGGCAGCACAAAAACTAAGGCTTTGTACGTGCCAGTTACTCTATTACTGAGACACATACTTAAGCACTGGGCCAGTTGTTTTTAAAAATTTTTATTTTTTTAAAAACAGAATCTTGGAATGTAGTTCTGCAGGATGGCCTTGACTTCACTATTTTTATTTTATTTGGTTTTTTGAGGTAGGGTCTCACTATGTTATTTCAAGTTTGCCTTCACTTACTGTGTGTTTTCTCTTTCTCTTTTTGCTTTTTGAGACAGGCTCTTGCTCTGTAGATCAGGCTGACTTTGGGCTTACTATGTAGTCCAGGCTGCCCTTGAACTCAAGGTGGTCCTCCTGCCTCAGCCTCCCAAGTGCGGGGATTATAGGCATGTGCCGTGATGCCTACCTGAAAAGTCAGTCTTTCTGATTTACTTATTTCTGTTAGTACAGAAAGTGTTCATTTCATATCAAAATGTGTAATACTGTCTTCTTTTTTGGATGATAGGTTGCTGTATTGCCCTGGCTGGTTTTGAAGTTGTGGCTCAAGTGGTTTTCCTGTCTCAGCTTGTTGAGATAGCCAAGCTTGTGCTAACTACTATGTCTGGTGTATGCAATCTCTATTTTTCTGGTACTGGGGATTGAACTCACAACCTAGCACTTGCCAGGTAGGTGCTTATACAGCTGAGGTAGATCCCTAGCCCTGCAATCTCTTCTTGTTATTGCTCTTGTGCTCAGCTGTTCTGTAGACTTGTATTAGCTTTTGAATGCCTATATGATAAGCTAACAAGAAAGTAGCTGCATAACAACATGCGATTTGTCACACTTATTGTCACACTATTGTAACCTTACTTTTCCTTTCTCCCTCAGCTAGTCTTTATAAATATAATCCCAGTACTCTGTTAAGATCACAAGTTTGAGCCCATCCCAAGGAATTTAATGACTCTGCCTCAAAATTTAAAAAGAAGGGGAGGGGAGGTATATCTCAGTGTGACGACCTTAGGTTTAATTATTTCAGTATCATCCCTTCAAAAGAAAACAAATCTGTCTGTCTTCCAGAATGCTTTAGATTTTTTTACGCAGGTTGACTTATACCTCAGTTTTACTTCCAGGTCCCTTCACACTAATTTGAGGACATATTGTAATTTGTTTTTATATGAAATAATTATGCTAGAAGTTATAGTGGATATTTCCACCTTAGAATTAGACTACTGGTCTGAAACTATTTTGCAGGAAAAATATGAAAAAAACCCCACAGACATTCCGGATGGCCGCTTGTGAAGTTTTTCCAGTATTTCCCACAATAACATGCCGGCGGGTGTACAGTGCTGGCTTCATTTGCAGCTGTATTTGCTGAGTGGAATTTGACACTCCTGTTATCAGTGATAAAATAGCACCCTTGCTGCTTTTAGTGAAAGTGCATAAATTCACGCATCCAAGGTACTGTATGTTTTTGTCTCTGCCTGAGTAGTGTAGCCAGAAGCACTGAACTTGCAAAATTATTTTTAAAAAATCTGGCTCCAAAATTCCTAATTGTTTTAAATGATTTTGATTTTTATTTCAGTATGTTTATCATACATCTGAAAATATATAAAATCGTTATTTTAAAAATTTTTTTTGTAATGGGGATTGAATTCATTTTTTAAAATTTTTTGTCTTTTTCATTTTTATCGGTACCTGGGATCGAACTCATGACTGCCTGCTTGCAAAGTAGGCGCTTATGCCACTGAGCTAAATCTCCAGCCCCAAGGGATTGAATTCATGATCTTGTCCTTGTCAGGCGGGCACTTATCCTGCTGAACCCTAAAATTGCTATTCGGTCCTACTTATAAATAAACTGTCCAGGATTTTATACTGTAAAATGTTCAAAAAAGTAAGTTTCGTAAAGATTTGCCTAAGATCACTGATAATTTGGTGTGTTTCAGGCAGTGTTTAGTTAGCATTTTAATATTTCAGGTTTCTGTTTTGTCTTTCAAAAGATGAGTAGACTTTAATTATTGTGCTTTTGGTTGGACTCCTTCAGTGTTTTATTTCACTTTTGTGGTACTGGGGACTGAACCTAGGGCCTCACACATGTTAGTCAAATTCTCTGCTACTGAGTCTATATCCCCAGCCCTTAGTTTTTAGATTTAAAGGGAGATAGTATTGTCCTGTTTTTTCAATGATGGAAAAAACAGTACAGGTAGCCTTCGTTCTATTAACTGGCAGAACAGAATCTTAGAGTGGGCAGTTGCCTTATTTCATCGTTCATGTGGCAGATACCCTAACAGAGGTATTAAAGAGGTATTAAGGAATGAGAGTATTTCAGGTTTTATTAATCTTTTATTTTAACAATTAATTAGTATTGGGAGTTGAACCTAGGTCCTTCAGTGAGCTACATCTCTGGCCATGTTTTTAGCATTTTAAAAAAATATTACTTGGGGATTGACTTCAGGATCTCAGTATGTCCTCAGCCCATTTACATTTTTTTTTGGTCTTTTTCATTTTTATTGGTACCAGGGATCGAACTCACAACTTCCTGCTTGCAAGGCAGGCGCTTATGCCGCTGAGCTAAACCCCTAGCCCCCCATTTACATTTTTAAGTTTGAGATAGGATCTTGCTAAATTGCCCAGGCTGGCCTAGAGCTTGAAATTCTTCTGCCCGCTACAGTGCTTCGATAATAGGGCTGCACCACTATGCTGGGGTTTTAGTTTTATTTTGAAAGAAGGTCTTGTGAAATTGCCCAGGTTAACTAGGCATGATGGTGTGTGCCTATAATCCCAGCACTTGGGAGACTGAGGCAGGATTGCTTGTTGTGAGTTGGAGGCCAGCCTGGGTTACATACGCAAATGAGTTTAGGCCAAGTTGAACTACATAAGACACTAAGAAAAAAAAAAAAAAAAAAAAAAAAAGCCCAGGTTGACCTCCAGCTTGTGATCCTTTTGCCTCAGCCTCTTGAGTGTCTGTGATTGGTGGCGTGGGCCCACATGATCCTCCTGCTTCAGCCACCGATCCTGCTTGTGTTATTTTTGAGACAGCCCAGGTTGCCTTTGCATAATATTTGAGGTTCACGTGACCCTCCTGTGTCAGCCTCCCAAATGATTGGCTGACACTGTTAGGGTATACCAACATTTCTGGCTTTGAATGAACTTTAAAACTTAAAAAAAAATATATTTTTTTATACCCAGTCTTCAGTGTGGCCCAGCTGGGCCTTAAATTCATGATGATTTTCCCATCTCAACCTTCTGAGGCTAAAATACTGCCACGTCTAGCTCTAATTAAGTTTTCATTTTTTATTAATTTTTTGTCTTTGAGTCAGCGCCTGAATATGTAGTTTTGGCTGGTCTTGAACTCATTATGTAGCTCAGGCTAGTCTTAAACTTGGCAGGGATTCTGCTTCAGCCTCCTGAGTGCCAGGATTACAGGGCATGTGCCACCACATCTGGCTGGAAGAAACTTTTTAAACTTCTGTGCATTTTTGTAGTAAGGAATTTCAAGATTAAAAGTGATACATCACACACCACCTATATATTTGAATATGTGTATCTGGGTGTGTTTTAACATTTTGTGTTGCTTGTATTTTTGGAAATAAAGCTGTATATTCATTTATTTGGGCTGTTAGGTCTTGGATTTGAATAAGAACAGTTTGCTATGTAACATTGGCCTCCACCCCATTTAATTATTTTTTCTTTCTTATGCAATCTCATTCTTCCTCAGGATCTTTCTGTTACCTGTAAGTTCTCTTGACCTTCTTCTTGTACATCCCTTTCAGCCCCTCATTCTAAGTCCTACTGTTCATCCCTTTCCTCTTAGCCTGAATTTCCTCCTGGCCTGTGCCCCCACCCCCAGCCTCCAGCCTTTGAATTTCTCATGTTTTGGCTGCTGTTGGCCACGTTTCTTCTTTACCATTAGAAGGCTTACAAATCTTCATTCCTCCTTGGCAGATTGATTTTTTTTTAAACCTTGACCTCTCAGATACACATGTCTTCTCACTGTCAAATCTCACCTTTGCCTGTGTTTTATTGTATACTACAGAGATTTATTGAGTTCTAACCTTGTGTTGACTATGATAGATGTTTAGGATATGACTAGAGACCTGACCAGAATTGCTGTGATGAAAAAATAAAGCCGTGTGTGTGTGTGTGTGTGTGTGTGTGTGTGTGTGTGTGTGTATGTGTGTGTATGTGTGTGTGTGTGTCTGGGCAGTTATGTTTTAGAGGGATAGTCATGTACATTTTGTTGAGAAAGTAATAGTTGACAAAGAATCAAAAAAGTAAGACTGTGATTCTGGGGAAGTAGATTGGGCATAGGAAGCATTTCATGTAGTCTAGAGAGACAACCAGTGTAGATGCTCCTTGGTGAGCCCATTCTTTGTGTATTTGAGGAACACCAAGAGGACAGGTGTGCTAGAGCATGGTGGACAGAGGGCTAAGTAGCAAGGAATTGGAGAGAAACAGAAGGGCCCTGTGGGTACTTCAGGGCCTCAGTTTTTACCTCAAATAAAATGGGAAACTGATGCAGGACTTGTTTTTTCCTTTTCAGTCAGGGTCCCACTAATCCACTGTGCAGTCAGAGCTAGCCTGGAACTCTGTGTTCATTGCTCAGGTAGCCTCAACCTTGTGACCTTGTGACCTTTCTGCCTCAACCTCATGGGTGCTGGAATTACAGGCATGTGCCACTATGCTCAGCTCTTGGTTCGTTTTTTTTTGAGACAGGATCTCACTAATGTACCCTCAGGCTGGTCTGGAACTTGAGGCAGTTAGCCTTTGAGAAACTTGAGTCTCAGCCTCCAGACTCCTGGGATTGTAGACATATGCTACCACAGCCTACCATTTTTTGGTTCCACCCGTAATAGGGATATAACCCATGACCTCCGGCGTCCTAGGCAGTCATTTTTTTGGGATTGAACTCACGACTGCCTGCTTGTAAGGCAGGTGCTTGTGCCGCTGAGCTAAATCCCCAGCCCCTAGGCAGTCATTTTACCATTGAGCTACATTCTCAGCCCTACCATGAATTTTTTCTTTTTTTTTTTTTTTAATTTTTTCCTGTTGTATCAAAATTGTACTTCTGTGGCATATAAATATTGCTTGTAGTTTTACATTAAGCAGCACAGTTTTTCATACACTGTTGTGCAGGCATCCTGTCTGTCTGTCTGTCTTTCTGGAGTGGGGACAGGAATCAAACTCAGGCCCTTGCACTTGCTAGGCAGGCACTTGTGCTGCTGTGCTATACCCTCAGCTCTTCTTTTTTTGAGATAAGAGTCTTGCTTTGTAGTCCAGGCTGGCCTTGAACTTGTGATCCTCCCCATCAGCCTTCTGAGTGGTGGGCTTACAGGCCTGTGCCACTATGTCTGATCCACTATTTCTAAAATATTTTCATCATCCCTGATACGTTTTTATGTAACAGTTTTAATTTGTGACTCAGTAATTTCCTGAAGAAGGATGTACGAAATCTTCTCTGTCCAGGCTTGCAAAAACTCTATGCTTATTTGAAGGGTGTGTTTTGAGAAAAGGATATAGTTTATTCTGTACTCTGAGGATTCTCTTCAAATACTCATCTTCAATTTACGTTATCATTCTCTTTATTTTTTAACAGTACTTTTTTTCTTCAGCTTCATGGTACAGAAAGCTTCACCAGTTTACTAATTAATGGCTAACCTTGTTTTAACAAATTAGTAGCTTTATTTTGAAGTTAAAGAAGGTAAAAGAAGTTAAAGATAATTTCTTGAAGTAGCTATAAAAAATAAGGACTGGTTTAAGAAAAGCATAATCTCAATACTGTTATATCTGGAAGAATGAAATCAGTTCCTCAGTGGCCTCAATACAAGGTCCCTATTCAGTTTTCATATTCTCTGTCTTATGTATTTATTTTGGGTCAGATCAAAATGACATTTATGCATTGTGGTTTGGTTATTAGGCCTTTTTAAGTCTCTGTTAGTATAGGTTTCGTGTTCTATATGTGTCTATATCTCTCTGCCTGTCCCTCTGTGTCTCCCCCTTCCTTCTTGGAAAAGGCTTCACTATGTAATCCAGGCTGGCTTTGAACTCACTGTATAGCTCAGATTGGCCTGAGCTCAGGGCAGTCTTCCTGCTTCAACATCCTTAGTGCTGGGAACATGGGTATGCCACAACACCTGACCCTTTGTTTTCTGCCAGTGTTGAGCTGCTTCATCTTAGTGTTCCTTTCTTCTGTACTAGGATTGAGCCCAGGACCTTTGCACTGGGTTACATCTCCAGCTCATGTTGTGTTATGTTATGTTATGTTATACAGAATCTCATTAAGTTGGCCAGTGGGGTTTGAACTTGTGATCTTTTGCCTAGGCTCTTGGAGTTACAGGGTTAAAGGTGTATGTTATAATACCTGCTTTCATTTTTCCCCCCCCTCTTACTGAGCTTTTCTTTCCAGGTTTTTATTTTTTTATTTTAATACATATATTGGATTTTCTTTACATGGTGCTTATGTGAGATAAACTCAGTTATTTTCTCATTTGTCTGTATCACTATGCTTTCAGCCTTTCCATTTGGATTTTGAATTCAACATGTCAAACTTCTGATTTCTTTCTGGTTTTTAGTTAAGAAACCTCTTTTTCATCTTTTGATATCTCCATTCTTTTAGGTTTTCAGGCATAAAAATCTTGATTTTGATTTCTCTTTGTCTTATTTCCATAACTATCTAGAAACCTGCTGTGCTTTAACTAAAACTTGTATAAATTCTCCTAGAACTTCAACAGAGCATTTCCTTTTTACCTTGGCTCTGTAGAGTCTGTCAGTAATATAAGAAGAGCTGGAGGGTTCTTTCAGAATCCTAAACCAGTTTCCTCTCCTTAAGATTCCAGAAGGTTCCCCATTTCACTTACTGGAAACAAAAGCCCTTACTATAAGTCTCTGAGGTACACTGCATGACTTATCAGTGATATCTCTAATCTCTCTAACCTGTTTTTCATTGCATGCACATTTTTGACTTTGGGTGCGTCCTCTGTGGCGTGTTCCTTCCATCATACCTCTAATTTCATCTCTTTAATCACTTACTAGTCTAGTTATTTAAATATAAGATGACCAAAAATTGGGGTATTTTTCATTAACTTTTAAAAAAGATAACAGGAAATACAAAAATGACAATTTAAAACTGTAAGTGGTACACGGGGGATTCAGCTCATTGGTGTAAGCGTCTGCCTGGAAAGTGTGGGATTGTGAGTTTGATCCCTGGTACCCAAAAACAAACAAAAACACCAGCACATCACACCTGATGATGTGGTATATATCTGCAATCCCAACACTTGAGAGGCTGAGGCAAGAGGATCATTGCAAGTTTGAGGGGACAGCCTGGGCTACAAAGTAAGCTCAAGGTCAGCCTGAGGTGCATGGTGAGACCCTGTTTCAAAAAGACCAAAAACAAAACAAAACAAAACAAATGAAATTTATTCAATGCAAGAATCAACAGCTGAACAGAGTGTGGTGGTTTGTAATCCCAGCCTTTAGAAGGCTGAAGTAGGAGGATTGCTGCAGGTTCAAGGTTAGCCTGTTCTACATAGTTCAAGTCCTGCCTGCACTACATAGCAAGACCTTGGCTCAAAACAAACAAGCAAAAAGGAATGCACTAGTTTGTTTGTTTATTTATTTATTTATTTATTTATTTTTTGGGTCTTTTTCCTTTTTATGGGTACCAGGGATTGAACTCAGGACTGCCTGATTGCAAGGCAGGCACTTATGCCGCTGAGCTAAATCCCCAGCCCCGGAATGCACTAGTTTAAATGACACCTGCCTTGAATAAAGCTTGGGGTAGGTAGTACAAAACAAATATGCTGATCAGTAATGGTCATGGTAAACTATTGAGTGATTAAAATCTTGTATTTTACCTTTTAGCAAAGCTTGTCCTCCATTTTATTCACTACTAGAATCCTCCCTCATATGAATATACTAACAATTTACTTATTTATTGTGTCTAGTAGCTATTTTATCTTCTGATTATATAGTCTCCACAAGGAGGGAAAATCATGAAATGATATTCACCATTCATTTGTTGAGTGAATAAATTTCTTCTGCAGGTTGATGGTTCTTCTTACTCTTGTCAGTGGTGTTGAGGTATTTATTTTTCAGAGTTAGAGTATAGCTTGCATTTTTTTCATCTTTTAAAACTAAAGCATTTATTTTGAGTAATTGTTGAAATTCTCAAGAGAAACTGGATGCTGCAACAGCTGTTCTCTAGGGTTTAGTGTTGTTCCTTCATGGAATCAATGCCTCAATCTGTGATACACACTTTTTGGGTGCCTCATTTGCCCAGTTATGGTATTTCGCCTTTTAGCCTTTGCACTCTAGTATACTTTCTCTTGTGCTTGGCAGGGTAGCCACATTTGCCACAAGCCAACTTCTGAAGGTGGTAGGCCTTAGAGCCACAGTGGTGGCACAGTGTATATGTCTTATTATGACACTTTCCAAAGGATGACATGCCCTTTGCCATCCCGCTTGTGCCACTGAGACCAAAGAGCTAGCTTGCACTTTCAAACATAGTGAGAATGTGGTGGTCTGTTTTGCTGTGTTTCTTTTGAGACAGAGTTTTGCTGTGCAACTAAGGCTTGCCTTGAACTCATTATATAGTCTAGGCTAGCCTTGAACTCACAGTGATCCTGCTGTGTCAGCTTCTCTAGTGCTGGGATTACAGACATGCAGACTCCATGCCCAACTTGTGAGGATGTTTTAAGGCAGTTAGGCTTTGATCTTTTTTGATTTTATTTTAGCTTCTTGTCTTTTGGCTGGTGCCCTTCCTACAAATTCAGGTAAGATTGAAGTCTATTCTGAAATTGGTTTAAAGAAGAGAAGTCTCTGAGGTACACTGCATGACTTATCAATGAAATCTCTAATCTCTCTAACCTGTTTTTCATTGCATGCACATTTTTGACTTTGGGTGTGTCCTCTGTGGCATGTTCCTTCCATCGTACCTCTAATTTCATCAGTTTAATACTCAATTATGAGTGTTAAACTGCTCACAATTTTCTTGTCTTGGTAAGTTGCTTAATTGTCCAGGCTGGGCTGGAATTTTTGATCATCCTGCTTTAGTTTCCCAGAGTTTTGGGTGGCTTGCATCATTACATCTGACAATTATTTCAGTTTATGTACCCTTTTGGTGCAGAGATGCAATGATCAATAAAATACTTCCAAGCATGAAATGGTATTACGGTTTGATTCTGTGAGTGAAGAGAAACAGGAAAGTTGCATTCCAGGAGAAAGGAACTGTGGTTGTAAATTTACTGACTTAGTGATATATTGTAAGAGTCTGATTTGTTTGAATACATAAAAATGATGAATAAGAGTGATGTGTCAGTTTTTAAAAGATGCACATACTGAAAATATTTGGGAATTATTCCTCATATCTAGTTAATTGTTGAAAAATTTAAGTGTCAAGTTACAAATGTTCTGGAGAGTCAATCAAGGTTCTTTGAACAGGTACATGAAAGTCTGAAGTTGTTTGATTGTACCTATTGGGCGTTACTGTTAGTGCTGCTGGTGGTGGTGGTGGTGATACAGTACCATATTCGTAGTTTTCACATAGTAGTCTGCTGCTTGATGTCTGAAGCAAACAGGTATGCTTTTATGAAGATATTTAGTGTGTGTAAATAGAATTACATATTTTATGTTTGGAATTTGTCTTGCTTTTTCTCTTTCATTGTTGAGACAAAATACCTGACACCCAAAATTAGAGAAGGAAAGTTTTATTTATGTTATATATAGTTCTGGAGGTTTCAGTCTATATTCAGCTGGTTCCAAGGCCAAGGTGGTGTGGCTGAGGGGCAGCTATTCAAGGCACCCAGAAATAGCAAGAGCAAAAATGCTAAAGAGAGCAAGCAGACCTCCTTCCCTCCCTTAAAATGCTGACTCCACCCCTGGGTGAGTGCTGTACTCACATCACCAATCCCGGCTCTAGACAACAAACCAACCACAAATGCTAGATTCACTCACCTTCATGACTGCATGAGGTGTGGAGGACCATCTAGACCTAAACCATAACAGAATTGTAAGTCGACTTTTTTTTTTTTGGAGATAAAAGTTTCACTATGAAAGCCAACCTGGTCTTGAACTCACTTTGTAGCCCAGGTTAACCTTGATGTTACAGGGATTTTCTTGCCTAACAAGTGTTGGGATTACAGATATGGCCCCTCATCCAATCTTTCTCATGTTTTTTTTTTTCTTCTTTTGGAGTAGTGGAGATTAAACCCAGAGCCTCTAGGACGCTAGGAAAGCCCTCTACCACAGAGATATCCCCCTCCTTTTTCGTTTTGTCTTGTCTTTTTTTTCTTTCTTTGAGACAGCGTCTTTCTAATGTAGTCCAGGCTGGCCTGGAATTTACAATTCTTTCTCTGCCCTCTAAGTGCTAGAATTACAGGTGTGTGCTATTGTCCCCAGTTCTCATCTTTCTGTTACTGTTTTGTTTTTGACTTAGTATGTTGGTTTTTTGGTTTCATTTTGGTATGTTCATTTTTTCTATTTTAAAGGGAAAAATTTCAAAACAAGATAATAGAGGGCAGTGGTTAATGCTGTCATCTTTACATTGTCAAAGTACAAGATATTGGCATTTAATTGTCCAGTGTTAGCACAAACCTTTCTTTTCAATGAACTAAAAGAAATTAGTGTAACTATCTCTGTATACACACACTTTCTGCTTCTCTTACTAACAATACTTACAATAGAGCATTTACACATAAGGTCTGATTCATTTCACTGAATATGATCTAGTTGTATCCATTTACCTACAGAAACCTTCAGTTTATCTTTTATGATTGAGTAGCACTCCAGTGTGTAAAATACCACATCTTTTTAAAAATCTATTCTTTGGTTGATGGCCATTTGGGTTGTTTCTAAAATCTAATTTTTACAAACTAAGCTGCTATAAATGTGGCTGCATGATGGTTTTAATACTTCTGGGAAGATACCCAGCAGGGGAATAGCTGAGTCAATTCGGTCCTCCACTCCTAGTTTTTTTTTTTTTTTTGGGGGGGGGGTGGTCTTTTGAGACAGGATCTTGAACTCATTTTTGTAGCCCAGCTGATCTCAAATTTGCAACAATCCTCCTGCCTCAGCCTCCTGAGTGCTGGGATTATATGCATGTGCCACCACCCCATGCCAATCTCTAGTTTTTAAAGTGATCTTCACACTGATTTCTACCATGGTTGTACAAGTCTACACTCCCACACTTGTCTCACAGTGGAGAAGGGTTCCTTTTCCCGCACAGTCCCTCCAGCATTTGTTATTGGTTGATTTCTTGATAATAGCCATTCTTTCTGGGGTGAAATGGAGTCTCAGTGTTATTCTAATTTGCATCTCTCGAATGACCAGTAATGTTGAGTATTTTTCACATATTTATTTACTATTTTTGTATATCTTTAAGAACTATATTACTCACTTCTGATGCCCATTTGTGGATTGGACCCTTAAATTGGGCAGTCTGGTTTTTTTTTTTTTTAAGTTCTTTGTATGTTTTCCATATAATCTTTTCTCTGAGAAACAGCAGGCAAACATTTTCCCCCACATTGTGGGTTGTCTCTTAACTCTGTTGGTTGTTCATCTTGCTTTTCAAAAGCTTTTTAATAAGATGAGATCCCAGTTGTTGATTCTTTGTGATAGAGGTTTTATTCATAAAATCTTTGCCTATACCAGTGTCTTCAAGAATTTTAACCTTTCCTGTCTTCCAGCAGATTTCTGTTTAATCTTTGATCAATTTCTTGTTTTTTTTTTTGGTCTTTTTCGTTTTTATCGGTACCAGGGATCGAACTCACGACTGCCTGCTTGCAAGGCAGGCGCTTATGCCGCTGAGCTAAATCCCCAGCCCCTCTTTGATCAATTTCTAATTTTGTTTAGTATATGGTGAGACATAGGTCTTTTTTTTTTTTTTTTTTTTTTTGGGCCTTTGAGACAGTTCAGGTTGACCTTGCTCACTGTAATGGTGGCTATTGTCCAACTCAAAGATCCTCCTGCTTCAGAAGCCTTCCTCATGCAGGGATTACTGGTGTGTGCCACCACCCCCAGTTTATGGGTCCAGTTTTAATCCTCTGCATATGCAGATCTTATTTCTTTTTAAACATTTTGATGGTGCACACCTGTAATCTCAGCACTCCTGAGAATGAGACAAGGATTGCTGTGAGTTGAAGCCCAGCGAGGGCTTCATAGTTCAAAGTCAATCTGAGTTACAGAGCAAATCCCTGCTTCAAAGACAAACAAATGGGCTGGGGATTTAGCTTAGCGGCTCAAAGCACTTGCCTGGTAAACACAAGGTCTTGAGTTCGCTCCCCAATACCAAAAACATTTTGAAACAGATTCCTGTGAAATTGCCTAGTTTACCTTGAGCTTTTTTTTTTTTTTTCTATTTTAATTTTTGAAGTACTATGCATTTAGTGTTTAGCTCAGGGCCTTTACAGTGAACTATATTCCTACCACTTTTTTTGGTACTGGGAGTTGGAATCATGACCTTGTGCTTGCCAGGCAGGTGTTTGTGCAATTGAACCAAGTCCCCGTCTCTCCTGGTAGTTTTTGAGTTTTTAATTTTTAGACTGGGTAGGTTGCCTGGGCTGGGCTTGAACTTGGGACCTGGTCAGCTTTCCAAGTAATTAGAGTTGTTGGCATGTCTCACCATCTCTGGGTCACATTTTCTTTACCAAGTGCTGCCTGCAAAGTGAATGTTTTGTTATGGTAAATGGTTATTTCTTCTTGGCTGTGATAATATAATATTTATCTTGAAAACTTTATTTATGTATTTGGTACCGGGGATCAAACTCACAACTTCACTCTTGCCAGGCAGGCACGAGTACTACTGAGCTAAATCTCCAGTTCCAAAAGATACTTTTTAAAAAATGAAATGACTGACTTTAAAAAATGAAATGACTGACCATACCTAATAATTTATTTTGCCCATGTAAAAAACAACGAAAAAACTTTTTGGTAACCTAATATTTCATCATTAAGATAACTTAGTGGATATGTTCCCTCCATTAAGAATAAACAGGAATGAGCGGGACATGGTGGTGCATGCCTATAATCCCAGCACTCAGGAGGCTGAGGCAGGATTGTTGTGAGTTTGAGACTAGCCTGGGGTACAAAAGTGAGCTCAAGGCCAGCCTGAACTGCATGTCGAAACCCCACCTCAAAAAGACAGAAAAGAAAAGAAAAGAAAAAAAAAAAAGAATAAATGGGAACATTAAAATAGAAATGTTAGTAAACATTTTTTACAGCTTTTTTTCCCCCATCCTTTTTTTTTTGTTTGTTTGTTTGTTTTTGGACTTGAAGAAAGCACTGTTTTTCTGCTTTGTGTAAATTGCATTGTATCGGGTTGGTCCTTTCACTGAGGAGGAGGCACTTTTGCAGTATTGTTGCCATGGTGACTGTCTTCCAAGTGCTGTCTCAAGGTTACTCATCACTCATTTCACTGAATGCATACTTACATTTTGTGAAAGAAAAATATCAACACTCACTCATTGGGTAAAATGAATTGTTATTTTGTGTATGACTCAGACAATTCTAGAAAAATTAGAAATAGTACTTTAACAATATTGATAAACTATATTTTCTTTGTTCATTGAATTTTAACCTACCAGAATAAAACTTTAATAGTAAGCCTGAAATTAGCTATAGCTATGTATGTATTGTGATACTTTGTTGTATTCAGTTTGTGACTTAATAAATTAATAGCAACTTAATTTTATTGTGCTTTTACATTTGAGAATGTTTTAACTTCTTTCATACTTGCTTCTTAATGAGTTGACAGCAAAGATTTTCATTTATTTTTTTGGTAAACTTAGTTTGAAGCTGCCACTTGCTGTGTTCTTAGAACAGAATGATTGTTACCCCCAACTAGATTTCAGAGATCTATTATTTGGTTCTATTTCATATATTTTTTCTTTTATACTGGGGTCCTTGTCCTTATTTTTGTCTTTACATATAGATGTTATAACCAAAACTCCATTCAAGTTTTTAATACTGTTATTACACTGGTTTATAGTTAAGAAAAATGTAAAAACAGATACCTCTTGCAGAAGCGTTTATTATGGGTATTGTTCTAGGTAGAGAAGAATCAGAGCTATGTGCTTCCATTAGGCTTGAAGGTGACTTTGAAGTCAGAAATGAGAAGTACTGTTGTAAAAAGGACAGTGCTACCAGAACAAAAATGCTGTACAAATAGATCTGGCTAGGAAATTTGATCTTTTAGTTAATTAGATTCTAACTAGTTGCTATGCTTTCAGGAGAATGAGATATTAAATTGATTCTCATAAAACATTTTCACTAAACATGCCAAAATGTTAATTCTGGTCCTTTCTAGATAGGAGTATAGATTTATTTTGGTATTTTTAAAAGGCTTTTCTACATAATGTAAATGTTTCCCAATGTTTTGTATTAATTTCTCAGTTTTTTTTTCAATGTTAAAGAGAATGAAACAAAACAATGGGAACCATAGTAGATTTCAAAAACAAGATTAGGAAATCAACAACAGTTACTGTAATGCACATTGTTATCCTAGGTATAGGCTGCCAGGCACAGGCATGTAAAGTCAATTCAAACAGAAAAGCACTAGGTTCTTTCTTTACTTCATTTGGCACCATCTGAGGAATTTCAGGTGTGTGACTTCTCATTTCCTTTATGACTGTGTCTTCTGGACTTGGTCTGGGTGAGATAGGCATGCAAAATTAATTAAACCATGTAAGCAGTAAGTTGTCTTATTTCAGGTGCTGTCATTTCAGAAATTTCAGGTGTGTGACTTCTAGTTTGTTTTGTGTGCTGTCTTCTGGACCTGTTTTGGGTGGACTGCAGGCCTGAGATTGTACCCTTCACCTTCATCTTTCTTGTTTTCCTGTGCTTGAATCAGGAGGTTGGTGAGTCCCAAGTGTTTCCTCTGTTGGCTGCCTGTGCTGTGGTGCAGGGAATTGGGCTAGGCACCTGGGTTCTTTGATCTGAGGTTCCCTGGGTGGTGAAGTTCGAGGCTGCAGCTCATTGATGTTCCTCTTTGGCTGCCAAATCCCAGACCTCTTCTCCAGGCCCACCTTGAGCAGTGACTGGCTCAAGGGGAAAAGGGGTGTGGGGGAGGGAGGGAAGGGAGTTGTTTGTATCTGATGAATTGACTGTTTTACATTTTAAAGTTTAAAATGGCCAACAGACCATAGAAAGATACCACTTTAGGCTCCTGCTTGAAACCAGCAGCTTTAGAAAACTGCTGGCCTTGATTTAGGGTCATTCCATATGAATTTTAAAACGAGAAAATGTTAGAATACATCTGTTAAGACCAGGCAGTATGGTGCATGCCTGTAATCCCAGCACTTGGGAGGCTGAGACAGAAGGGTTGCTGCTAGTTTAAGGCCATCATGAGTTTATATTGTGAAATCACAGTCATCCTCCTGCCCTCAGATTCCTGCAACCTGGGATGTTTTCTTTAATTGTAGCCCAGGAAATCATTAGATCCAAAGGATGGTGTGCATGTGTTCATTTTTGTTAAAAATGAGTTTTTCTTCTTTCTTGCTTTATTTTTTTCTCTTTGACACAAGGTCTCATTTTGTAGTTTAGGCTGGTCTTGAACTCATCATATTACCTTCAAACTTGGGCTAACCTCTTGCCTCAGCCTCCTGAGTTCTGGGATTACCAGCGTGAACCACCACGTCCAACTGCAAATAAACCCTTAAACATCCATTTCCGTGCGTGTGTGTGTGTGTGTGTGTGTGTGTGTGTGTGTGTGTGTGAGAGAGAGAGAGAGAGAGAGAGAGAGAGTGCGCGTGCGCGTGTTACTAGGGATTGAATTCAGCCTTGTGCATGGTAGGCAGGTACTCACCCACTGAGCTACATCCCAAGTCCTTCTACATTTGTCTTTATCGGTACCAGGGATCGAACTCACCACTGCCTGCTTGCAAGGCAGGTGCTTATGCTGTTGAGCTAAATCCCCAGTCCCGCCCCTCTGCATTTGTAATCCTATTCTCCTTACTATGTTGGATCCTATTCGTAGTATATCATTGATCCTTTATATTGCTACTTTTAAAATAATGGCAGATATGGATCTTGTATAGTCTAAAAACTAGCAGTGTGTTAGTTGACTGTTAAAAAAAAAGTGCTGTACAGAACATACTTTCTCTGCCATCTTTACCTATCTGTGTTAATTAATTTCCATAGAACAGATTTCTTGAAATTAAATTTCTGAGTGTAGGGATGTCTGAGGGATATCCTCCATGTTGGGATATATATGTCAAAATTGTCTTCCAGGAAGTCTTAAGTTTACTGTTTTATGAGTAACTACCTTTTCATTGTACATTTTGTGTGAGTGATCTTATCATAGCTAACATTTATTGAGCACCCATCATGTATTAGGAAGTGTGCCAGGTACTTACCATGGCTGTTTTTGACAGTCCATACAATGTTGGACTGTTGTATGTTGTATGTTGTATGTTTTTGACAGGCTGTTATTGACAGTCCATACAATGTTGTTGTAACCTCCAGTTACAGTTGAGAAATTTGAGGGTCAGAAAGGTAAAATAACTTGCTTAAAGCTACCTAAGTAGTAAATGGCAATACTGGAGCTTAAACCTGTAAATGTCTGCTTCCAGAGTCTTTCTTCTGTGCAAAAGTAATAACTGTAATTTTGCTAGGGAGAAGGAACCATCTTTAATAGGTTTCTGTATAAATTGAGAATTCTTTTGAAATACAGCCATGTAATAGAGTGTTCATATCAGTCATAGCCCAAATAGATGAGATAATGTGGTTTTTGTTGTTTACTGAAGTATTCATTTTGAGATAAGGTCTCACTGTGTAGCACAGGTTGGCCATAAACTCACAACCTTCATTTATCAGTCTGTTAGCAATACTGGGGATTAAACAAGAAGACTCTGCTACTGTCCTATAGTCCCAGCTCTTTATTTTTTTATTTTGAGACAGGGTCTTGCTAAGTTGCTCAGATGAGACAAACTTGCTACACTCCTGCTGTAGCTTCAAAGTGCTGGGATTACAGGCCTGTGCCAATCTGCCTAGTTTATGTGTCTTGCCTTTTTATATGTGTGTAATTCTAAGTGGTATTGGAATTACTTTGAAGATGGACTGCTATTAAATGCCATCTAGTTTTAGGAAGAATAGGCTATATTAGTGTGTTAGGTCTGGGACTTAAATAGCAATTTTTTCCCTCACAGTTTCTGGAGCTATAATTCTAAAATCAAAGTGTTGTCAGGGTCCCTGTTTTCTGAGGCCTCTTTCCTTGGTTTATAGATGGACTGGCGTCTCTGTCTTCACTTTGTCTTTTTCTATACATATGTGTGGCCAGATTTGCTCCTCTTGTGAGGATGTATTAGCCATATTGGATCAGAGTTTACCTTAATAATCTTCTCATTGTATTGTAATAACTTCCTTAAAGGTCCTGACTCCAAATGCCGGTTTCATTCTAAGTACATACAAAGTGAGTGTATTGACATTGATGTAGGTAATTTGAGGGCTTGAACTATTGCTCATTGGCACAGCACCTTGCCTGCAAAGGTAAGGTCCTGAGTTTGACTCCTGGCTCAAAAAAGAAAAAACAAACAAACTTGCAGCTGGAAGTGGTGGCACATGCCTATAATCCTAGCACCACCACCGCCAGCCTGGGTTGCACAGTGAGTTCAAGGTCAGCCTGAACAACATAGTGAAATCCTGTGTTGGAAAAGAATAAAAAAGGAAATTTGATTTGGGAACACACTATATTACCTTTTGTCTTTATGTTTAAAATTTTTTTTTCTTTTTTTTTTTTTTTTTGAGACAGGCCTTGATATGCAGTTGAGGCTGCCCTTTAACCATGTGTTGTAGGCTGGGTTTGAATTCTTGCTCTCAGCCTCTTAAAGAGCTGCTGGGAGTGCAGGTATGTGCCACCACATCTGGTGTGTCTTCTATATTTTAAGGATTTCAGATGCTTTATGTTCATAATATTGAATTTGTGGGTTTTTTAAAAAGTGCACTGTATACATTTGAAATGACTTGTTATCAGAATTTGAACTGGGGGCCTTGCACTTGGTTGGCAGGCAGTTCCTGTGCTGCTGAGCTATATCCCTGGTCCTCATTTTTTTAAAGAAATTTTTTTTATTTTGAAGATAGTAAAATACAACAGAACAAAGCCAGTTGAGACAATGGAGTGAAATTGGTATAGAACATCACAGCAGGTTACCAGGATAACAGCATTAGGTACCATAGTATATCTCACTATCTTTGCAGTAGTTGTCCTTTCAATCAGATATAGCAAAATCAAACCAAATACAGAACATTATAGCATTTATCAAAACAAAATATTGAATAGAGCAGTACAATTAATCAGAACAAAGAAAACGGTGATAACAATGTTTGCCTTCAAAGAGATGGTAGAAGGAAATTCCCCTTATTTGCTATGTTGCATATGGTCAACCTCCTAAGAGATGCTCAGACCTCTGGTTCCCATTTGCGAAGGGGGCGGGGAGAAGGGATATTTGATTCTTCGCCCTCACAGCCCATAGACTCAAGGCTGCTTACCAAGGAGGCAAACAGATTGCTTTAATTCCCAGCACCCTAAATTCCAATGTGGCTTGCATCTCAGGAGATGCTGGCTGGTTATCTCCCTGGGGTAGCCACCGCTTGCCTGAGCCATGGCTCCCCTGATTTAATATTATGAAAGTATTAGCACATTTTTTGCTCCACCACATACAAGTTTAAGGTATAGTCAATAATTTTAATACTATGTTTTGTCTGCGTGCGCACATGTGTGTGAGAGACTGAGAATTTAGGCCTTGCACATGCCAGGCATACTTCCACTGAATTATAACCCTAGCTAAACTAATTTTTTTTGGGACAGGAGTGTCCACAGAATTTGATAGTACAGTTAAGGCTGATCTTGAACTCACTTTTGTAGGCCAGGCTGGCCTTGAACTCCCGGGATCCTCCTGCCTCAACCTCTTAAGTGTTCCGGAGTACAGGCATGTGTCATCACGCCTGGCATTGGCATCTTTTAACTGTATTATCCTCTTGTGCCTAAGATTTATACCAATATCTGGAATTCCTTGATGGCCAACTTATTCTTTTTTTTTTTTTTTTAAATCGGTACTGAGGATTGAACTCCTGACCGCCTGCTTGCAAGGCAGGTGCTTATGCCGCTGAGCTAAATCCCCAGCTCCAGAGAGAAAGTTTTTACATGTCTGTTTGAAAAGCTCTTGAGAGAGCATACTTTGAGAGCATATTTTGAGATAGTCTCACTATGTTCCCAGGCTGGTTTTGGTATTAGGGATTAAGTGAGCCTTCTGCCTTAACCTCCTGAGTAGTTGGAGCTACTTATGTTGTCTTTTCTGCTTGCCTGAGATAAGCCAAAGCTAACCTGACAACCAAAGTTAAAGAGAAAAGGTTTATTGTAGCCCACAGTTTGCAGAGCTTTCAGTCCATGGTCACCTGGACCCAAGGAAGGCATGGTGGTATGGCAGAGGGACCTCACATGAGAAACAGTTCATAGTGTCTCAGCGCAGGCAAAAGGTAGCAAAGCAGTGAAACCACCAGCAGCAGCAGTCTGCCTCTTTCCTTTTTATCATTTCCAGGGTACCTGCTTTCTGAATGATGCCACTGAAACCCACAGTGGGTTTTCCTTAATCCGAGCACCACATACTTAATCTCAGTATCACACTTCCTAGATCCAGTCACCTTTAAAAATCCCCAGATGTGACTGCAATGAGCCTTTGGTGGGGAAATCTAAATACAATCCGTAATATGTTTATGAGTATGAAACACCATATCTGGCTAAAGTTACTTCCTCATATTTACCTTTACCTTTAAGGTCACTTTGTGCATGGCAGACTGAGACAATCTAGGCCTGCCAATTCAGTTTTCTTTGTGATGTCTTACAGGATATTTTTTATTGTGGCTTCACACCATACATATTTAGTTGAACTGTATTAAATTTTTTCACAGCCCTTTTGAAAACTTTTTGTAGTATTTTGCTATATAGTGAAATGCATCTTAAGTCTTAATGCTTTGATAAAAAAATAGGGATTAGCTGAGTGGTTTAAGCTCTTGCCTAGTAAATGCAAGGTCATGAGTTTGAACCCCCCCCCCCGTCCCCCATCCCCCCACCTCCCCGTCCCCTAAAATAAGAGACCTCTTTCAAAGTTAAATAGTGGAGCCAGGTACTGTATGTACGCAGAGTCCCACCCAGGTTGGTGGGAAATCCTCAGCTAGGCAGTGAAGTGTGAGGCCTTGTCTCAGAAAACAAAACAGGAAGGAAGGGAGGAAAAAAAGAGTAATGGGACAGATTGAGAATCTTAATGAACAAGCAGTAAGGATAAATGGTTGGAGTGTTTCTTAAGGTTGGAATATTTTAATAATATGTGAGATCTGTTTGAAGATTTGCACTAGTAGCTTGGTGCTCAACAATGTGTTCTGTTTTTGTTATCTGGGTGATGTTTCTGTAGTATTCCAGGCCTGCTTTTTTTTGGAGACAGGTTCTTGCTGTGCAGTTTGGGCCAGACTTGAACTCATTGTTGTAGTAATGATCCTCCTGCCAAAGCATCCTAAATGCTGGGATTATAGGTGTGTGCCATGACTCCCTGGGCAGGCCTGCTGATTTGTGATCTCTTAAATCTGGAGTCCAGGTATTAATAGCTTAGTGATCTCCAGGTGATTCTCTGTTCCCTGAGGTTTGAGAAGCAGTATTGTATACCAAAGGAAGAAAGGAATACTATACTGATGTCCTCATTTTAGGAGCATGGTTAATCTTATTGCATAGCTTATTTGCCTTTTTTTTTGGTTTGGTCTTTTTGAGACAGGGTTCTTTCTATGCAGTTCAGGCTGGCTGTGAGCTCACTTTGTAGCCCATGCTGGTCTCAAACTAGCAATGATCCTCCTGCCTCAGCCTCCCGAGTGCTGGGATTACAGGTATGAGCCACCACATCCGGCTAGTTTATTTGCTTTTTGCAGTGCTGAGTGTCAAAGTCAGGGCCTTACATGTGCTAGGCAGCTGCTTTATAAACTGATGTACACTTCCAGACCTAACCCAGATGCTTACAAGCCTGTTAGGGTTAGGGTTAGTGTTTAAATGTCCCCTCAAATTCTCCTGCAGTAGTGGAGATGGCTGAGTCTAGCATGTGTTATTGGTTCATTGTTTAGCACTGGGATTGAAGGTGTGAGTGCTGCCCCGCTCAGGGGCAAGTACCAGCATACAATATAAGGGAGGGGAAGGAGGTATACTTTTTCCCCTTTACCCTATTTGCTCTTGTACCCGGTGGCCTCCATGAACCATAGCCCCTTAGCAATGCTATCCTCCTGCCTTGGAGCCAGCTGAGTACATAATGAAACCTCCAGAAACTGTAAGCCGAGTAAACCTTTCCTTCCTTCATTTTTTTGGGTGTCAAGGATTTTGTCTTAGCAAGGAGAGAAAAGTGACCAAGTAAGAGCCTGTCCTTAGCATAATGTGGAAAAAAAGAAAAAAAAAAAGGCATTTTTTGTGCTCAGGATTGAACTCAGGGCCTCATGATCATAGGTGAGCATTCTACCACTGAGCTACATCTCCAGCTCTGTCAGGTTTTCCTCTACAGCAGTAACTTTTAAACTGTAAGGTTACCAGAATTACCTAGACCACTTGTAGCATTGGTGATTCTGGGATGGGATTCAAGAATTTGCATTACTTGGATCCTAGGTGGAGGTAGTGCAGATGCTGTTGGTCTGATGACCACAATTGGACAGCTGCTTCTCTGTGACAAGTGGCATGGTGAGGAAGTTTCACTGAGCAAAGAGTAAGGAAAAGGGGTTCTGATTGTGGAAAAATCTTGTCACCACAAGCTAATAATTTTCTACAGCCAGAGTTACAGATTGGAAAAACAAGAGATGGGCTAAACTCTTTTAAGAATATCGCTTGGTTATATATTTGAAAAGCTTAATTTTTAGGTCATTGTTGGGTGGTTGGGCACCTGTGTTTGCCTATGTTCTCCTCTCCAGTATTGCAAAAATAGTTGCTGCTGGGTCATTTTAGAATTGAAATTATGCAATCACAGTGATTAGTGTTCAATTATAAATATACAGAATATGTAATTCCATACTGTAGCAGGAGGATTGTGAGTTCAAGGCCACCCTGGGTTGCATAGTGAGACCCAGTTTCAGAGAGTCCTTCTAGACAGAAGGCAGTACAAAAAGCACAAACTTAAAATTCAGGTCATTCTGAGTTCTAATTAACCTCTACTGTATGAATTGAGAGCCTTCAAGCAAGATATTCTAATATAGCTGAATGTTAGTCTCAACTATGGATAGTTAATGCTGTATGCTTTAGGAATTTAATGCTCTTTTTTATTCTCTTTATGGTTGATCTAATTTAAACAGTTTATAGGTTTGAAGTACTAAGTGGAAGGTCTAGGAAAGTCAGTCAGTGGTTCAGCGAGTCCTTGTGTATGCAAAGCCCTGGATTTGAGCCCTAGCACCACCTACTACAGGAAAAGTGAATGAAAAAACTTGGAGTGACAAAAGGAGCAGATGTTATTTCAGATTTTTAAAATAAAACTAAATATCATTTAATAAAAAGTCATTTAATGTGTCAGGCATGATGACACACACATTACAGTGGTAAATGTTTAATTATAATTATAAAAAATATATAATTCCAGCATTTGGGAGGCTGAGTCAGAGGCTTGCCGTGAGTTCAAGGCCAGCCTGAACTACATAGACCCTGTCTCAAAAGCAAAACAAACAAAAAATTTATCTAATATGGTGCTCATCATGCAAGTTGTATTTAAAAAAAAATTTTTTTTTTTTGTTTCTGGCCTCAAAATCACAGCAATCCTCTTGACTCTCTTGACCCTGTCTCCTGAGTCCTGGGATTATAGGAGTGCACCACCATGCCTGGCTATGCAAATGTTGTTAATTTAGATTTTAGTCTAAGGCATTTTATTTTATTTTAAATTTTATTGTAAAGAGAAAAACAGACAACAATGAAAACTAGTTGCAAAACAGAGTAGTTGGATAGTTACAATAATTGACAATTGCCTATTGGTCTCTTGTAGTTATTCAGAGGACAGGACATAAGCATGATATCTTGTCTAAACAATATTAGCACAAAACATTCTTTTCAAGGAACTAACAGAAGCTAGGTGTATAACTATTTTTGCTATCATGTGTGTACATAATTTTTTCCTTTATCCATTTTTCCTTTCCCCTGTCACAGTTTCTTTTCTTTTGAACAATTATTCCCAATTCACAATATCTGTTGTACATCTTTTAAAGAAAGAAAACAAAAATCAAGATGCAAATGAACCCCTCACAAAAAAGCAAGATGACAACAAAAGCAACAACAAAAAACTAGCTATATACATATTCAAAACAAGATGAAGGGGATTTAACAACAGTTATACTGCATATTGTTATCTTCAAAATTGTTGCTCAAGTTACAGGGTACAGGAATAGAACAAAGCCATAAAATGGATCAGAATAGTGGATTTCAAAAACAAGACAGAAGGAAATCTCCCACAGTTGCCACAGTGTACACTGCCACCATCCAAACAGATGCCCAAACCACCAGCCCTCGGCCTGCAAACTCAAACAACATAAGCATTCCTTTCACCTCATTGCTATCATCTCACCTTTAGTTTTCAGAATCAACCAGTTGCCCAGGGTGTGGAGGAAGAGAGGATATATGCTCTTCTCCTTTCCCAGCCTGAGCACCTGCTAGCTCAGGGGAAGGCGTGCTTTGTCTTGTTTCTGAGTCTCCTGATCTCCATAGCGGAGCTTGGTTCATGGGAAGGCCAGTCTAGAGCATTTTAGGCAAATGTATATATCTGTGATATATCTGTGTCTATATATGTAATTAATAGAAGCAAGTTAACAAAATAATTCTAGTTGAATAAATGGTGGCATCTGCCTGTAATTCCAGCTGCTTGGGAGGCTGAGACCAGAAGATTGTAAGGTTAAGGCCAATCTGGCAAATTTAACAAGACTGCCTCAAAATAAAAAATGAAAAGAGCTTGATACTGTGCCACATTCCTGTAATGCCAGCACTTAGAAGGCTGAGACAGAACAGTTTTTGTGAGTTCCAGGCCAGTCTGAGGTCTCTACTGGGTTCAGGACCAACCCGAACTGCATAGTGAAGACCTTTCTCAAAGAAATACCACCAAAGGGAGTTGTTCAGATTTAATACTTTGAGAACTGACATAATTTGGATTGATGACCAAGATTGTGTTAAGTCATTTGAACTTCCATGTTATTTTTCCTTTTGATGCCTATGGATAGCTTTAGGCAAAAATAAATGTATGGTATAGAAATTCTGCATCTGTTTACTTGTTTTTGTTTTTTGAGATAGGGACTCACTATATAGCCCAGGCTGGCCTCAAACTTGTGGGGCTCCTCCTGGCTTGGCCTTTCGAGTGCTGGGATTGCAGGCATGTGCCACTCACATGGCTTGAACTTGATTGCCCTCGTTCCTCCTTCCCTTCTCTCTTCTGCCTTTCTTTGTCTTTCTGTATCCTTCCCTCCATCTCGGCTTTCCTCAGGCTGGTGCTGGGATTACAGATCTGTTTCTATGGGGTTTTGAGTCTGTGATTATAGAAATTATTGTGTTATCTCCTTATACTTTTTCCTGCTTGGTTTAGTTTTCTTTGGTGTTTTTTCATTCCTGAATCAATTGTGATTTTTACCAAATGCCAAAGTTCTAGTACCAATGTTCCTTTTATGTTTGTGGTTTTTTTTTTTTTTGTATTTTTGTATTTTTACCGGTACCAGGTCCTTTTATGTTTGTTAGTTGACTTTCTACAGTAAGAGATTCTTTGTGTTCTACTTTTGTAGATGTATCTTCATACTTGTGAATTTATGAGTTTTTATTTTATTCCATAGAGGATAGTCATTTATTATCTTGATGCTTAAGTTGTACCGTATTTGACCAGTACATTTTTTTTTTTAATGAAAGGTATGTATCCTTGGGAGACATGTTGTTACCTTGAGGCCAGTTGATGTTTATCTTTGGTTATGGTGTGGAGTTTTTGGTGTGTAAAATTGTTCAAGCCAGACATGGTGTTGTGTGCCTGTAATCCCAGCAGTTTGGAGGGTGAGGCAGGAGGATCCTTTGGAATTGGGCAGCCTGGCTGCATATTGAGTTTAAGGCCAGACTGAGTTATTCAATGAGACCCTGACTCAAAAAACAAAACAAAATAAAATCACACATAGTATCTCTTTAGACTTTTTAAGTCATTCCCTTTAAGCTTTTAGATTTGAAATCATACTCCCGGAAAGCTCTTTTTCAAAAAAAAAAAAAAAAATATATATATATATATATATATCGGTGCTTATGCTGCAGAGCTAAATCCCCAGCTCTTTTTTGCCTTAATGTGATTATCCATTGTTGGCCACCTAAATCCCTTTGTTTTGTGATTTTTACTGCCTGACCTTTCACCAGTCCTTATCTCACCACATTGGGAAGTGGCTGGTTATATAGAATATAGATACAGTATAGAGATGTCTGTAGTAATACTGATTGATTTGATTTACTACTCTCCTCTTTTCAATTTTAATTGGGGGTGGAACCCAGGGTTTATCAGCAGACAAGCTAGGCAAGTGCCTATCAGTCATAGCTCATTGGTCTCTTCCTCCTGATTGGTTATGAGTTGGGAAACCAAATACATGTAATTCGGACAATCTGAGTATTGTGTCTTATACATAGGTGTTTGCCCCCCCAATGCTTGATGTGCACATAGATATGCAATTTTTTGGGGGGTACTGGGGATTGAACTCATGACTTTGTGTTTGCCAAGCAGGCACTTACTTTGCTGAGTTAAACCCTTGACCCTTAGACATGTAGTTTTGGAGGTGATTAAATTTAAAAGTGTGGCTAAGGATTTAGCTCAATGGAATAAGTGCCTTCCTTGCAAGTGTGCGGTTGTGATATCAGTACCCATAAAGGAAAGGGGAAAAAAAGTGTGATACTGGGATTAAGGGAATGAGTAAGGAAAGGAACACTTTGGGTATAGTTTGCATCACCCAAAAGGATGGTAGCCTGGATGGTATAAAGGGGAGAGGCAGGCTTGTTGGCTTTTGCTTTGCTACCTGCTGATTGCTGCCTTTCTGCCTGCCCCACCATGAACTGTGATGTTCTTTTAGTATGCCAACTTGTCTTGGAGCCAGCTAAGTGTGGACTGAAACCTTTACAGAGTGAAACAAACCTTTCTTCCTTTAACTTTGGGTGTCAGGTTTTTTTTTTTTTTTCTCTCAGCAGTGAGAAGGATAACTAAGACACTGGGTTTAACTAAGATAAACCCTCAAGTTTGATGTTCTGAGAGTCTGTTACTAAGTGGATGTGTTATATGTTTTTCTGTACCCACAGAGAAGGCTTTCCCTACTCTGAAGACAGTATTGACAGCAATGAGGGTCTCATTTAGACCTCATAAGAACCTTTTGAAATAGGCCAAGAGATGTTATTCTTTTTTTTTTTTTTTTAAAGAGAAACTGAGGAGGGAGGGAATGGCAGGGCAGGGTAGGGCAGGGCAGTTTAGCATAGCAGGGAAACTAGGAGAGCTGCAATTTGATCTTTTTCCTTCAAATCCATTGGAAAAGCATTGTTTTTGGTAATGCTGTCATGAATATTCACTAGCTTGTTTTAATACTTAAAGTTGTATCTGTGCTAGCTATAAGTTATGGTCCTTCTGGTGATTTTGTATGTTAATTTTTAAAATGAAGCACAACAGCTATGTGTGGTAGCACAAAGTTGTAATCCCAGCAGTCTGAGTCAGGAACATTACTGTGAATTGAGGTTAGCCTGGGCTGCATGGTGGAGATCAAGGCCAGTCTGAACTGCATAGTGAGACCTTGTGTCACCTCACCTTCCAAAAAAGAAATACATTTACCTTTTTTTTTTTTTAAACCGGTACCGGGAATCGAACTCACAACCGCCTTGCTTACAAGGCAGGTGCTTATGCCGCTGAGCTAAATCCCCAGCCCTGGCTATTAAACTTAATGACAATAAAAGGTAATTGATTAATACTAATAGATTGTAAAATCAACTATTAATTGCAGTGCTGTCTGTTTGGAATGTTGCCCCTGCCCATTACTGGGTATCAAACTCAGATGTTTTACCACAAAGTTGCAGTCCCAGGCCTTTTAATTTTTTTACATTTTGTGACAGGGTATCTTTAAGATGTGTTGGTAGGACTTAAACTTTCATTGCTTATTTTTTTTTTTTTTTTTTGTCTTTTTCCTTTTTATTGGTACCAGGGATCGAACTCACAACTGTCTGCTTGCAAGGCAGGTGCTTATGCCGCTGAGCTAAATCCTCAGCCCCTAGGACTTAAACTTTTGATCATACTACCTCAGCATACTTGGTTCTTCACAGCTCTGACCTGTAGTTACTACTTCTTTCCTGTCTCCCTATATCATAACACATCTTTTAGCTTTTCCCACTTCGTTTGGAAATATCTTATTTTTGCCTTATTATTATTCAATATCCTTTTTCCATCTTTAGGATTTATCACATCTCAGTTATATATGATTAGATCATTTTGAACTCATATATCACAGTACCTAGATTCATGACCTTAATTTTTATTCCATGAGTCTGGAAAAGATGGCTACATGCCTATTCATCATGGAAAGGTGGCTGTGGTTGTGTTTTTCACTGGATGCAACTGGATGCAAAGTTTACAAACAAGAAGAAAATTTTGCTAAATGCTTCTGTTAACAAACTAAGCTGTTCACAAAGTATTTGTGAACCAAAGTATTATTGTAATAGGCACTGCTGGGCCCAGGGATTAGGCTTTCTGAATTCTGAGACTTCTATGAGGGTCTTGTGTTTGGTCCAGCATCTATAGAACCTAGACTAGCAGTACTATAGGATCTTGGTATACTTTCAGTAAACCTTTGCATAATGAATGGATAGCTGTATAAAATATTAGCATTTTTACTTGACAGATATTGCTAAAGTTTATAGCCTAATAGATTTTATAATTTTTTTTTTTTTTAAAGACAAGGTCTTTTTGAGACAGGGTCTCACTATGCAGTTCAGGCTGGTCTTGCTCATTTTGTAGCCTAGGCTGGTCTCAAACTCGCAATGATCCTCCTGCCTCAGGGTCTCCTCCCCCCCCCCCCCCATTACAAGTACGAGCCACCACGCTTGCCTCTTGGGTCTTATTGTATAGTTTTAGGCTGACCTTGAACTCACTGTGTTATCCTGGCAGGTCTGAAACTCACAGTGATCCTACTGCCTTGCCTCCCAGGTGCTTGGAATTACAGATGTGGGCCACCACATCCAGCTAATGTGATTTGCTGTTGTTTTGGGAGAGTATTTTTACTGGGTATTGAAGCCATGGACTTGTGCATGCTAGGCAAGTGCTCCACCACTGAGCTTACTCTTGGAGACCTTTTATTTTGAACAGAGCCATGTCACCTGGTCTGGCTTCCAGTTTTCCGTCCTACTTTGATCTCCCAAATAGCTGGAATTATAGGTGTATATCACTGCACTTGGCTTTCTAATGTGACCTTTTTTTAAAAAAATTTTTTTATTTTTTGTCTTTTTCCTTTTTATCGGTACCCAGGATCGAACTCAAGACTGCCTGCTTGCAAGGCAGGCGCTTATGCCGCTGAGCTAAATCCCCAACCCCTCTAATGTGACTTTTAAAAGAGTATACTGTGATGATGTACTTACATTAAACTGAGTAGTAATAGTATGCATGGTATAGTACTTTGTATTATTTAAATAGTTTTTCATTAGTTGGGTGCCTTAGAAAATACTTGAATTTTTTTTTTAAACACTGGCAGATGAAGAGTAAGACATGTGGGCTTCTATTTGTTTGCTATTGTTTTATAGTCAGTATTTATTTTCAGGTACTATATTTGGCTCAGAAGTTGGATTAATTCATTAAGACCAAGCAATAATCCAAGGTGGGCCCAGATTAGTTTGTATTTGGTACAAAATGTGGAATGCACTGAGTACTTGGATAAAACCCAGGGAGAAGTGAAATTTAGTGGGAGATTTGAGGGAATTACTACTCCTAGGCTCTGACAAGATGCTAGATTACTAGTGTTGAGCTCTATGCTTTATTCTGTATTATCTTTGAAATAATTTACATATTGGAAAAAATAGGAGCCAGGAGGTATTGAGGGCAAATTCACCTCCCTTTTTTGTCTATAAGGTGTCTTGGGGAGGAAGATTATACAATTTACCTTTTTATTTTTATTTTTAAATTTTTTGTTTGTGGTTTGAAGCAGCGTCTTAATTTCTTTCTTTCTTTTTTTTTAAATTGGTACCAGGGATGGAACTGATGACTGTGCATTTGCAAGGCAGGCGCTTATGCAGCTGAGCTAAATCCCCAGCCCTAAAGCAGGGTCTTGCTTTGAAGTGCAGGCTGGCCTTGAACTCGCAGCAGTCCTCTTCCCTCAGCCTGTCTTGGTAGTGATAGGATTATAGGTTTGTCCCAGTTCAGAATATTAGCTTTCTGTTCATATCACAATTACCTGAGACAATCAGTTGGTAAAGAGAAAGGTGTATTTAGTGTAAAGTTTTAGAGGTTTCAGTCTGTGATTAGTTGGGCCCTCTTGCTTTACGGAAGCAACTCATCATTGTCTGTGTGTGTGCTGCAGCAAAACGCGCTTTATGAGTGCCGGATTTAGCTCAGCGGCATAAGCACCTGCCTGGCAAACATGAGATCATGAGTTCAATCCCTGGTACCAAAAACAAACAGCAACAACAAAAACCAAAAAAGATAGCTTTATGATTGAGAAGTGAAAAAAGACAGTGGGAAAGAAGAACAAGTTTCCACAGTTCCCTAAGGGGCATATCCTCAGTGACCTGAAGATCCTCCCTCTAGGGACCTAGGGACCTATCATTTTCATCAGCTCCCAATAGTATAGTACCAGTGACCAAACAGTTACCATGTAGACCTTTGGGGGATACTCAGGATGCAAACTGTAGCAGTGTGTGTTAAGATCTTGTTGAACTTTTCCTAATACGTTTTTGGGCCACTTTCAGGGACTAGATTCTTTCAATTAGGGGACTTCTCACAGTATGTTTTTACTTAGTTGCCTTCCTTTTCTTTCTAACATTTGAAAAGCCCTTTGTTGAAGTTACTGAACCAAGTTTCAGTCAGAAAATGGATGAGGGACACGAAGAAAATAGGAAGGGCATTGAATATGACAGTGTTTTAAAGTGATGATTGGCTTTGTGTTTATTTATACAGCCATTGCAAACAAGCTTATTGCTAATTATCTCTGGGATATCATGATTTGAGGATAATTCTCATTTGATAGGAAAAATGAGACAAAATCAGTTTATCTATTAGAAAAGTTAGATATATAAAATTACGGGGAGGGCATAGGTTTCTTACACTGTGACTAATATTTTATCTGTTTTGAAATGTGTGAAGGATTTGAAAAATACAGGAAAGTACACAGTGTAGTTTCCTAGCTGTGCATAGTAACTGCTCAATAAAAGTCTTGTTATTAATTGTTCAAAGAGGTTTTTCTCTAGTTGCTGATATTTTTTAATGTCTTTTTTAAGCACTGAGGCACAATAACATTTGCATTAATGCTGGTAAGATAGTTGATTGAATTTCAGCACAATTTTATCAGACATTTTCCAGTAAAGTTTGAGGTTTTTACTTTCATGACTTAAGCAATGCTTGTTTTTAGGTAAACAAAATTTGAATCTGATTCTGGTTTTTCAGGACTTGTTTCCTTTTTTTGGTAGGTGCTTTGCAGAGCAAATGCAGATTGCCTTGTGTAGAATGCCTGTCTACTTCAGTGTCCAGTATTAAATGATTTACTGGGTATAGCATGCTTTCACACTTTGTAGCAGTGAGGATTTTTGTGTGACTTGGATATATGAACATCATACTGAATTAAGTTTGTTTTTAGATATTAAAGGATGGAAATAATAATACTACAAAGCTTGGAGTATTCCCTACTACCGCCTTCTCTCAGCAGTATAGCTGTTCTTGGAGATTGAATCCTTTCTGAGTGTTAATAAATGCCATCACCCATTCCCTTCCCCCAATCTTACACTAGGCCCTAGTTTGCCTGCAGCTGCATGGTAGGCATCTTTCAGGAAGTGACCTTGGCTTGTATTAATCAAATTCAGAACACACAGAAAAGCTTCTTGCTAACATGCTGACTTGATGTAGAATTTTATCGCATCCATTTTCTCTCAAAATGAAGCCATCTTGTAAGAAGATACATAAAGACACAATACACATTAAAAAAAACTAGATCTATTTTAAAACCACTGCTAAATATGCATACATTTAAATAATGGGGTTTGGGGGTTCTTATTAGAAAATTGTTTTAATGCTGAAATAAGAAAAAACAATATATTGGCATTGGTTTTATTTACTGCCTGAATAACTAATAACTGACATTAAATTGCTACCCATGTGCAGATTATACATCATGAAATCTATATGAGGCCGTTCAGCAGTTTGGGGGTTTTTCAGAAGTAACTGTGGTATCTGTTGGTTTTTTTTGGGTTATTGTTGTTGACACGGGGTCTCTCCATGTAGTTCAGAGTGACTTTGTAGAACTAGCAGTGATCCTCCTGGCTGCTGAAAGTAGTTACAGAGAAAGGAAGAGTATAGGAAAAGGGAAGTTAAATCAGGAGTTCTAACTTCATTTCTGTGAATAAGGTAACATATTAAATGCTTGTACTGCTGATCTGGGGGAAGGGTGAGATCTGTACAGATTAAAAAATTGGGAGTGTAAATATTTTAAACATCTTTTATTTGGGCCTATTTTAACATTCAGAAAGGGGCCATAATTTATATGTCTCACTGCTGGTGGCTGTGAACCTCCAGTGAGTGGTAACTTCACAACTGTCCTGTTGGGTTCCATGATAAAGTCACATTGGGTATCATAGTCACACATGTATCCATCATCTGGTAGTTCAGGCCCCCAGGAACGTGTTAAAGTATTGACTGGAAATACATTATTTTTATCAGAAGTTACTGGAATTGCAGCTTCTTGGAAGTTAAATGTCCCCTTAATCTGCTTAAATTGATTGTCTTGTTACTAGCATAAATGATTGGTTTGTTAGATACTGACAGGATAAGGAGATTGATTTCAAGGAGAAAAAGGATAATTACTTGATTATTTCGCCTCTCAAACACCTGTTTATAATTGTCACCTTGAACTTAAGATATTCTTTGCCTTCTCCACTCCTCCTTGCCCTTTAAAAAAAAAAGGAAAGAAAAAGCCGTAGGATAAAAGAAATACAAGAGATCTTGGTAGCCAATGAGTTAATGTTCATTTGCAGCCTAAGGGGGTCAGCATGCAGTTTTTGCTTGCTGATTGGCTGCTAAAAGGTGAAATTGAAACCACTGTCAACTTTTGACCCTGTAAGCAATTCTTGTGGAACAGCCTTCCTCTGGTGGAAGGCAGAGCTTTGCTCACCTCCCCACCCAGTCCTCTGGTTCTCTTTCCTGTATTTATATTGTGAGATATGCGTCCAGGTTTTCCAAGAGATGAGGAAAGAGGCAGACTGTGCACCAGTAAACTGTTTGCTGGCTGCCTGTTCAGCAACTGCGTTATAACTAAGTTAACTCAGAGACATGGGGCCTTTTAATAAACTGGTCTGCCAACTGGATGTTTTAGTTTTCTCCTTAATCAAGGTAATTTTAAAAAAATGAATTGTTTAATGTTGTTTTAATACTGGGTAATGGTGTCATCATGAAAGTAAAATGTGTGGCATAATTTCCCAGATATGCTGAGTAAAGTTTTCTCTTTCATCTACCCCCTTTGTTTTGTATATCCTGTGTATTTTTTATGGAAGTGGCCAGCCTTTTTACAACATTTCCCTACCTCCTTTTTATCATGAACTCAAATGGCATTTTGGTTTTGTTAACTCTGGGGATAACTGGAAGAATTGTACATTCTGATTTTGTTAATTTTAAATTTTTTCATTTTCATTGAGATAAGTGGTTTTGGATTTAACTTGCTTTCTATGAAAAAGGTTAGGTTTTTTTTTTTTTTTTTAATTTTCTATGATATGGTAGTGTCATAAGACCCTGTCTTTCACCTTTTATTCTCGGGACATTGTTCAATGTCACATACTGATTTTCAGCAAATGCTTACTCTGTAAACATCATTTTCAGGAACATAAGGGACTGTTTATATCTGTTTTTCTTTCCTAGTTAATGGCAGGAATTGTAAGTTGCCTTCTATTTTGTGCGAGTGCAGTGCTTGGCATCTAGTAATACTAAGCACAGCAAGCATTCAGTTGAAATAAATGAGTTGTATAGGGTTGCCTGCAGAAGCTCAACTTTATAAAACCTTGGGTTTCTTCTGATCATGATAATCCCAGCACCCAGGAAGCTGAGGGAGGAGGCTTACCATGAGTTTGAGATATTTTCACCCCAGGATTTCTGTTTTCATTGCATCATTTAAATTTTCAGGTCGATTCCGTTGAAGTAAGCATGTATTTATTAAATGATGTAAGTCAGCGTGATTGTAGTATATAGTATAGGATAAGTAGTATCAGTTTTTAAAAAAATGTTATTGGGAATGCTTATGTTGTAATAATTCTTTATCTCCTATCAAAATTATTTTTCATTTTTATTTTTATTTTTTGTACTGAAGATCGAACTCATGACCTGGCACTTGCCAGGCAGGCTCTTATGTAGCTGAGCTAAATCCCCGGCTATTAATAGTGCCTTTAAAAAAAAGTTCGTAGAACTGGGAGTTGATGACATAATTCTGTACAATTAGGCTGAGGCGGGAGGATTAGAAGTTAAGAGGCCAACCTAGATTAGATATCAGTTTTAAGGCTGGCCTAGACTACAGAGCAAGAACCTGACTCAGAAACCAAGCAGAAAGGTTTGTAATCAATGTCTTGCCTTGTTATCCTGGGTAGCAACTACATTTTAAAATATTTGAACATATATGTTAGTGGACTAATAAAGTTTTTACAGGGTTTTAGTGCATATACCTCAAAGAGTGGTATCTTGTAGAAGTTTAAATTTTCTTATGCAAAATTCATACCATGTTCATTCTTTCTCTTTCAGTAAGTTACAGATTGGTTGCATTTTATTATTATCGCTAATGAAATCATTGTGATTTCAACAAAGGATAATGTTTACCACTTGATAAATAATGTCAACTGTAAAAGAACAGTGTATTTAATACTTGTTATGCAGTTTTTAAGCTGAACATTATTTTGTGAACCAGTTTATTCTGCAATCCTTTTGTTTTTGTTTGCCTTTGGAGGAGGGTTTTTCTGTGCAGTTCAGGCTGATCTGGAAGTCCCTGTGTAGCCCACATAGTCTCAAATATGCAGTGCTCCTCTTTTCTCAGCCTCCCAAGTGCTGGGATTACAGGTATGTGCCACCACACCTCACTTCTAAATAGTGCTTTGAAGGTTGGTGGGTAGTAGCTGGCTTCCCCAAGAACAGTGGCACCTCCTCTCTATGGATACTAGGAAATGAGGAGAGACTGAACAATGCCATCAGCTACATAGCAAGAACAGGGTTTAGTATGAGTAGTGGAGAACTTGCCCTGATCTGCCTTCAGTACGGAAAGAAAATATTCATAATAATACTTTGTAGCCTTTTGGGGGTTCCTGTTTGCATTTCCAAAAATCAGTGTTTTACAGTTTGGCTCTTCCTCTGTGAGTTTCTCTCCCACTGTTTGAATCTTAGTTTAGTGCTCAGGGCACATCTCAGAGTAACTATTACACAGGTGAACTTGCCCTGCCCCCATTAACTCTGCTGATGCAGGCTTTGACCATAAGATCTACTCAGTCACCATCAGTACAAGGTTTTCCCTATACCCTCTAAGTGCCTAATATTTTAGAAAGTGCTATATTCCAGTTTTTATGTCAGTTTTTTTTTTTTTTTTTTTTTTGGAGAAAAGGTCTCACTGTATAGCCTGGCCTAGGGCTCACTTTGTAGCCCAGGATAGTTTGGAACTTGGAAAGATCCTCATGGTCAACCTCCTGAATACTGGGTACAGATGTGTACCATCATGCCTGGCTGTAATTTGGTTCTTATGTATGAGCGACTAAAATTTAATTAATAGGTGTAAGACCTTTTTTTTGGGTTAAAGGTAAAAAAATACATCCTAAGAAATCTACTGGGATTATTGGCTTTGTAGAATCTTGGTTCCAGACAAATTTAACTCACCAGCAGTTTTTATAACACTTGCATGTTTTATAGGATCCTGCTACATTTTTTTTTTAAAACCGTGTCTTGCTATGTAGTTGAGGCTGGCCTCAAACTCACTATGTAGCCCAGGCTTGCTATCCTCCTGCCTCAGCCCAAGCAGTAGCTGGTACATAGTAGTTCTTAATTTGTCCACCCCTTCCAGGTTCCTTACAGACAAATATGTAATCATTGAGGTGTGAGTATGTAGGACTTTCTGTAGTTTAGGTATATACCTACTGGGAAGGGAGAATTTTATACAGATGCTAGGTCTTTGGTTTGGGAATTTAGGTATTTGTTTGAAATCTTAGTTCAGTCCTCAGGGTACATCTCAGAGTAACTATCACACAGGTGAACTTGCCTGCAACATATTTTAATATGTTGACCCTGCCAATCTGAATTCAAGAGAATTCAGAATTGAGTCTGAATTATAAGAGAAAAATGGCATATTTCAAGAAAAATATGAAACCAGCCATAAGATACTAAGAGTATAAGTTAAGGTGCTTTCTCACTAACCTTCGACAATAGATAGTAGTATTGGGTGAGTTGTTATGGTCTTGGGTACTCTCTGGCTTAATTCTTTTCTTTATCTCATTAACTTGTTCCTTAGGTGCTATTGGCTGTACAGCCCTTTATTCTGCCCCCTATAAATGGAATAACAACAAAGAACCATTTTTGACATGAAACTTGGTTTCTAACAGAGCCATTCATTTGCGCGAGGTGGTACATGGCTGTTAATCCTAGCACTTAGGAGACTGAGGCAGAAGGATGGTTTGAACTTGGGCTAGTTTGGGATAAACAGTTTAAAGCCAGCCTAAACTGTGTCTGAAAAACAAAGCAGCCTTAGAAGCTCCTTCCAGAAGTTTTTTTTGAGCCCCTTCCATTTTCTTCTTCTTCTAATTAATTTGTATACCTAAGAAATCCAATTGCAAAAGGTTTAAAACTCATTTAAAAACAACTGATTTTTTTCAGTTTTAAAATTTTGTTTGAGTATGCTTGGATATTCATATGTCAGATAGCCCCCCTCCCCCTTTTTTGCTTTTTTCTTTTTTTTAAATCGGTACTAGGGATTGAACTCACGACTTCCTGCTTGCAAGGCAGGCGCTTATGCTGCTGAGCTAAATCCCCAGCCCCTCAGATAGCCTTTTGATTAATTGATAATGGCTTATTTTATGCACTAATTAAGTAATTTGTCTGTTTTCACTTAAACCTTACAAGAGTCTTATGAGATTTTATACTTTTGTGTTCCCTCCTCCATTAAAAAAATTACAGTGTAGACTTCATAAGTTGACCAAGGTTGCCCAACTAGCTGGAAGTTAAAGTCTTGACCTGGCTGACTTCAAAGGCTGTGCTCTTGAACTAGTTTTATTGTACGTTGGAACATGCATTCCAAGTTCTAAGTACAACCAGGTTACTTTTGTCAGCTATAAATTCTGGATTGTTATGATCATAAACAGTCTGCTACCTGGAGTTTTCTTTTTTCTCTTTTAGTTGCATATGTTGTGTTGTGCTCTTTATGTTTTTTCCTCTGTTTATTTTGGGCCTCAAAAGTGCAACAACCATTCATACCATGTATCTAGATTGTAGTCGGCAATCCCTTGTGTACTCCTGTCGGATTGAACACAGTATATTATTTTTGTTACTTGGAATTTAAGAATGTCATTTTTTCTGTTCCCTGTCCCAACAGACTTGTCAGTTCTAGCTTGAATGCTTATTAACTCTAGGCTATGTGGTGATGGTGGTTGTGTTTGATATAGTTAGGACTACAAAATGGCATTCAAGTTACTGGCTTTATATTTTTGTATTTGGGAATTATAAGGAGAACTAAGGTTTATTTGGATGGCTTTGTCACAACTGGATACTACAACGCTTGTCTTTGCATCCAAAAACCTGCCGTTTTTTTGTTCACATATTCTATATTTTGAACAATTGTTCCTAATTTCACCATTACTATATTTCATTTTGATGGCGAGATACTTCCTCTTAGATACTAGAAGAAAACAGTTCAGAGTGCTTGTCTGTCTTGATTATTTTTCATAACTTGGAGGAGTGTTCAATCTCCCAATTTGGGATTTTCCAGGTCTATACGCTGTGTATTTATTGTGTATGCCTTGCTTGAGTTTTTTTTTTTTTTTTTGTAAGCAGCAGTTTTGAGGAATGACAAAATATTAATAGAGGTACTGTAATTAATTTGTGTTGACTGATACTAATGCTTTTGTGACCCAAGGATAATGACATTCAACACCCATTCTCTTTCTTTCTTTCTTTCTTTCTTTCTTTCTTTCTTTCTTTCTTTCTTTCTTTCTTTTTTTGTCTTCAGGATCAAAATACTTGTTAAACAGTGGACTCAGAGACCATTAAAAACAAACTCCAACATCATTTTACTGATTAACCAGGTAATTCAGTTACTTTGACTTGATTCTTTCTAATTTTTTTGACTTAAGCCTTCTGAAAATACTGCCTGCTTCTTTATGATTGATTTAAACTTGTTTGGTGCTTTTTGTTTTTTCTCTTCAGTGAATATAAATTGAGTGAATGTAATTGGGATATTTGGGCAAAGACAAGTGTATATTTGTACATCTGTATGTAGATTCATAAACAATTTTTTGGATGGAGAGAGGAAAATCTCCCTTGTATGGTTATTTGAAGGGCATTTAGTCAACATTGTAAGCAAGTGTTTACTGTTTGACCTGTGAAGACTAATTTCCCCATATTACTTTTGATATTAAAAGTGGTATTTCATCTAACCCCTTTCTTAGTTTTTAATATTGCATCAGGATAGGAAAAATAAGATTAGAAATGTCTGATATATAAGATAAATTTTTTTGGAGGGAAGGGTCTTTTTGAGATAGGGTCTTGCTATGAATTTCAGGCTCGTTTCAAACTTAGAAAGATCTTTCTGCTTCACCTTGTGGAGTACTGGGATTACAGGGGCATGCCACCATGCCTGGTTTGAGATAATAGTTTTGCTTTGCCTAGCTAGTTAAATTTCTTTTTGTTATTAATGCCATCATTTTATAATTAGCTAGTTAGGAAATCTGGTGTCTTCTTTGCATTCCACCCCCTTTTGATGATGTATTTAGTAAACAGGCATTATCTGGTTTGCAATTTTCCTGTCTTCTGCATTTGTTCCATTTTCTGTTTCTAATTTTACCTTCTTCAAGGCCCAGACCACATAATTCATACATGTATTTGTCCATGTTCCTTTACTGCTTTCTTATCTACAGTTTTCTACCCACTTCAGATTTTTACTAGAAGATTTTTTTTGGGGGTCTTTTTGAGACAGGGTCTCACTATGCAATTCAGGCTGGCCTTGAGTTCACTTTGTAGCCCAGGTTGGTCTCGAGAACTCAATGATCCTCCTGCTTTAGCCTCCATGTGTTGCGATTACAGGTGTGCATCATCATCTCATCTGGCTAGAAGATTTTCTTAAATGTATCCTTTCCCTTGACTCACAAAACAAAATGAAGCAGAACGCTTATTGGCAGAGTGCTTCTTACGCATACACCATGTCCTGGTTTTGAATCCCCAGGACAGGATGGGTGATTAGGGTTGTGGAGGTAAGTTACAAAATTTTTCTGACATTTGAAGTGGTTTGTTATTTTTTATATTGTTTTATTGGTACCGGGGATCGAACTCACGACCACCTGCTTGCAAGGCAGATGCTCATGCCGCTGAACTAAATCCCCAGCCCCCTGAAGTGGTTCTTTATTTGGAAATCTATCTTCTTCTATCCCTTTCTCTTCGCACGCTCATTACATACTTCATTGTTTTTGTAGGGGGTACTAGGAATTCAACTCAGGACCTTGGTACTGAGCTACATCCCCAGTCCTCTGGATTATTGTTTGATAAGTTGGGCTTCAATGTGATCTATTGTTTCCTTCTTCTAAAAGTGTTGGAATTATAGATAGGCCTGCACTGCCAACCCAGCTATATACACTTTCCTGAACAGTTTGAAAGTAAGCTATACACACTGTGCTTCTTTCCCTCTAGAACTTCTGCTGTATTTTTTAAAGAACAAAGTGTTAGACATTTTGGTGCTTATTTGCTGTTTCAGTTTCTCACATTAGTGAGACAAATATAATGTTTATACAGGTGAGTCAGATTTATTTCACTCAAGAGTACGGTCTCACGTTGCATCCATTTATTTTAGAAATGTCCCATTTATCCTTCTTTATGGCCTAGTAGTACTCAATTATATATTAAAAACACATTGTTACCCTTGGTTTATGGTCATTTGAGTTGTTTCTGTGATTTAGTTATTAAAATCTGTGCTGCTATAAATTTGAGTGCACATATTGCTGTGGTATGATGCATTTAATTCTTCCAGGAAGATACCCAAAAGGGGAATAGCTGGATCAAACGTGATCTCTAATCCTAGTTTTTTGAGGACTCTCCAGCAGTGTAGAAGGGTTCTTTTCCCCTGCAACTCCTCCAGTATTTGTTAGTGATTGTTTTCTTGATGATAGCCATTCTTTCTGTAGTGAGATTGAACCTCAGCATTGTTTTTTTTGGTTGTTGTTGTTCTCGTTTTTTTGTACTGGGAAGTGAACTCAGGACCTCATGCTTGCCAGCCAGGCAGGTACTGTGCAACTGAGCTGAATCCTCTGTCCTACGTGTTTTTTTGGGGGGGTCTTTTTGAGAGTTTTAATTTGTACCTCTCATTCAACATCAATCATTGATGTTGAACATTTTTCCATGTATTTTTTTGCCATTTATTTTTCTTTATCTGAGAAGTGTGTATTCATGTAAATAAGGACCAAATTGTACAATACATATTGTGAAAAGGGAAGGAAAAAAGTGGGGTGAAGGAGAGAGAATGGAAGAGAAAAGGGAAAAAATGATTAAAAAGCAATGAAAACAAAGCTTTGTGAAGAGGATGGAGAAAGATGGGTTAAAGAGAGGTGAGAGGATGGGGAAGAATAGAGTAATGAAAACATACATGTACAAATTACCATTGGTGACTATGATTATGTACATCTTAAATGTATCAATAAATGTATATTAAAAGCAGAATTAAAATGTTTTACATACATGTATCTGCTTTCCATAGAAATATAATTATTATCTACTGGAAACATGAACAATTATATTATAAAATTAACCTTTTATAACCTGTAAGTTTAAGAATTTTATCATTGACAAATACCTATTGCCCACATTCCTACCTTATTGCTTGACCTGATAAATTTCATACAGAGTGTCATGTACGTACTACCTGTATGGAATTCCAATCTGAGATAGGTACCACATTTAGTTATCTGTCGTTTACTGGAATAGTCTACCACCCTCCTTGTTTACTTGTTTCCTGTTTGTGTATGTGTGTGTGTATGCGTGTTAAGGTTTCACTACGCAGTTCAGGATGGCCTTCTGCTCATTTTGAAGCCCAGGCTAGCCCAGTGATCTTCCTACCTCAGCCTTCCAGTACTGGATTTACAGTAAGGTGCCACCATGCCTGGCGGTTTTTCTCTTTCGTTGAGACAGCTTTTCACTATATAGTCCTGGCTGGCCTCAACTCGCAGCGCAGGCATGTTCCACCATGCTGGGATTCACCTTTCTTTTTGAGACAGGATCTTACTTCGTAGTTCAGGCTGACCTCGAACTCTTCTGGATCTTTCTGCTTCAGCCAGTAGGTGTCAACACTTCTGGCCTCCAACATTAAATCTTGACCCTTCCCACCCAAAGGTACCTAGGGGCCTCTTGCATGCTCCAAGGCAAGCGCTGTACCACTGAGCTATATATATTCCCCCTCCTCCATCCTGGTATAATGTTTCCTACAATGAGATACGGAGATGATGTACTTATAGCTGCTTAGATAGATGACTTTATCCAGAGAACAACAAAGAGGTTTTGCAAGTGCATGATGTCTACTGGATCCTCTCTGTAATGTTAATTTCAACTTCGTGGCCACCACACTCATTGTCAGATTTCTCTAGTATTGCACTCCCTTGCTATGTGGGGAGATAACAGAGATATTATTAAGATCTTCATCAAAATGGATTCAGTGATGTTTCTTGACTGCAACCTCCGCCTTTTGCTGTAATAGTTACAAAAAGGTCAGTGCCCTCATTGATCCCCTCATCTTGACCCTGTTGTTAGTTCAGTGTTGTTTTTGTTTGATGTTGGGGATTGAATCCAGGGTCTCATACAAGCCAAGGGAATACAGTTCTACTACTTTGTTACATAGTCAACCCTCATCCCATCATCTTGACCCTTCAAGTAGATAAAGCTGGAAAATAAACCTGTGTGCATTTGTATATGCATGTGTGTGTAAGGATGTACATATTTTACAAACAATAAATTTATGTTATGTCTATAGAGTTTGTATCTAAATTTCATTTTCACGGCTCTTTTAAAGAGAATGAAACAAAACAGGAATATTGAACCTCAGAAAAAAGGACAGTAGGAAATCAACCGTAGTATAATGCACGTTGTTATCTTCCAATTAGTTTCTCAGACTACAAGATATAGGAATACAAAGTTAAGTTGTCTTTTTACTTCTGCTGCTATCATTTCAGAAATTTCAGGTATGTGAATTACAATTTCTTTTGTGTTTGTGTCTCCTGGACTTGTTCTGCATGGGCTGGAGGTCACAGTTTGTACCTTGCTCCTTAGTCCTGATATTTTTCTGTGTTCCTCCAGTTCAGCTGGTTGGTGAATCCTTATTTCCTGTGCTGACTGCCCTCAAGCCAGTGGTGGATTTGCTGTGGGGTTGTGGTTGGCCCTTTGATGGCAGCAGGGCCTTGGGAGAAAGAGTCTCTTTGTCTGCTGCTTATGGCCCTTCTTATGCTTTGAGAATTTTGGTCTTTAAAATTGTCAGTGTTTACTCACTCCTGTAATACATCTAAAGGAATTTTAGAATTGAGATGTCCATTTTACTATAGTAAAGAAACTTTAAACGAGTGGATAATTTGTTTAATTGCCCAGTTCTGCCCATGATGAGAGAGAACATTTAAAATTTTACTCTTAAATTACTTTGTTTGCAGATGGGCATGGAGGTGCATACCTGCAATCCCAGCACTCGGTAGGCTCAGGCAGGAGGATTGCTGGGAGTTCGAGGCCAGTCTGGACTACAAAGTGGGTTGAAGGCTATCCTTAACTGCACAGCAAGACCCTGTCTCAAAAAGAAACCTATGGCCTTTTATATGCTAGAGAGTGAGTATTATAGAACTGAGCTACATATCTAGCCCTTTTAAAAGTATTATTTTTAGACTAAGTTTTGCTGAGCTCCAGACTGGCTACCAACTTGAAATCCTCTTGCCAAGCTGGCTTGATGGCATACACCTGTAATCTCAGTTTTTGAGAAGGTGAGGTAGGAGGATTACCATGAGTTTGAGGCCAGTCTGGGTATATTGTTATTTCAAGGTCAGGTTGAACTATGTAGTAAGATCCTCCCCTGTCTAAAAAAAAAAATTGAGCTACCATGCCTGGCTGTTTGTTTTGCTTGCTTTTCAAAGCTTTATGTTCCTTCTGATTTTGAATGATTTTAATTTTGAAACATGTATACTATTAGTATGGTTTCAAAAGTCAAAATCATGGATAAGGTTGCAGCTCAGTGGTAGAGTGCTTGCCTATCATGTTCAAGGCCCTGGGTTCATTCCTAGCCTTATAAAAACCAAAGCAAAAGTCAGAGCCAGTACAGAGTATATATTCCCTCCTATCCATACCACTTTCTCTCATTTGTCATAAATAATTTTTCTGGCTTGTTTCTTTTTCGATAAGTAGATTTATGAACATGTTATTTATTTTTTGTTTACACAAAAGATAGCGTACTATACTCCTGTATCTCCTCTTGGGTATCTTGGGAATAATGTCACTTAATGTGAAATCTTTCCCATTTTGTTTTATTTCTATGGCATTAAATACATTCACAAGATTGTGGAGTCATCAACATCTGTCTCAAGATCAATTTATGTTTCCCAGCTGAAATACTGTACCTTATTAAATACCTCATTTTCTCATTTCCTTAATCTACCTCATATTAGTTTGTATTATCTCCGAGTCTCCATTGTTTACATATATTATATACAATATTATAGTTTATTCAGGCAACTTTTTTTGGCTGCATAGTATCTAGATTGTTTCTAGGGTTTTATAATTAAAATACTGTAATCAGTAACTTTGTGAATGTTCATTTTGCATATTGTTATGTGGTATAACTTCACAGATTTCTAAAAGTGGTTTGAAAAAAATGTAACTTTAGTATTTGTTTGAGGCTTTTATTTTACTTTATACAGATTGTGTGATTTTGGACTTTGATCAGCAGTGTCTTCCCTTAATCAACCTGTGTATATTTGAAAAAGATTCATAGATATTGTATAATTTTTTGTTTTTTATTTTTGAATAATATTCCATTGTGTGTATGATGTAACTTTTTTCCTTTAGTATTTGGCATTGTCTTTTTTTTTTTTTTTTTTGGTCTTTTGTCTTTTTCCCTTTTTATCGGTACCGGGGATTGAACTCACGACCGCCTGCTTGCAAGCAGGTACTTATGCCTTTGAGCTAAATCCCCAGCCCCCATTTATCTTTGTTTTGCTGTTTAATTTGAAATTGAATACTGAAAGTTGAAAGGTAGCTTTTGAACTATAAGCTTGGTTTTAATGCCTGCTAATTGAAATATGAACCATGTTCTAAAAGATCTTGTAAACCGAAATGTGGTTAAAAATCAAAAAATTCAGAAGTGCTTTGTTTTGTGTGTGTGTAAGGAAAAAAATGTCAGTTTTGTCCATGACTTGCCCAGGTATAACAATCTCAAAGAGTTTTTAGTATGAAAACTAAAAGAATAGTAACCCTTTTTGCCACTGGGGATTGAATGCAAGACTTGCTTTTCACCAGGCGAGTGTTTTAGTTCCTGAGCTAGATCCCTGGCCCAAGAGTAGTAGTTTCACCCTGTCATTGATTTTTCTGTTTACCAGTTCACACATTTTACCAAACAGTTCAGAATATTGCCAACTTTAAATTTCTTGGTTGGCAGATTGAGTTTTTTATTACAGAAGCGTTTAGGTGCCTGCTGATGAGTTTCCTCTTTTATGTTTTTAGGCACATACATGTTATGTATATGCTGATCAATTTCCTCTTTTTCAAAAACACATATGTATATATACACATGTTTTTTTAAAAAAAACACACATATTGTGTGTGTGTTTCTTTTCTTTTTTTTTTTTTTAAACCTCGCGTTTGCCAGGCAGGTGCCTTGCAGCTGAGCTATACCCCTGCCCACTCCGTTTGTTCCTGGGAAATGAACTCAGGCCTGCCAGGCAGGCTCTGTGCAGCTGAGCTATATCCCTGGCAATTTCTGCTTTCTCTGATTATAATTGCATGTCTGTTAGTAAGACTAAGAGATGAAAGTCTTTGTAAGATGCAGTCCTTTCGGGAGTTTTTCAAAAAAGGGAATATTTAATTAGAATAGATCATGTTGGTGATGACCTGCTAACATCTGTAATTTTTGTTTATTTTAGGCTGGTGGGATTGAATTTCTAATTGATGTATTTAGAAAAGCGAAATTTTAGTTAGGCCAATTATAATTCACTGATGCTAGAGTAGCTTTAAGTGGTATAATTGTATTGAAATTCCATGAGAAAAATAATAAAATATTTGATGCCCTATCAACATTTAAGTTTTTGTTTATTTAAAAAACTGATTAAATTTTGACATTATTTAAAATTTTGTCCTTGGATTAAAATGATTTGGATTTAGTTTCTAGCTGTTCAACTTACTAGACTATGTTTCTTGGTTTTCTCAAGTGAAATGGTACATGGGAACTCTTTTCTCCTAGTGCACTGTTGTGAATATGATAGGATTTGTAGTGTTAATTGGTGAGAATAATCAATGGGATGCCTCTTTTCCAGGATTTATATCAAATGTCAGACTGTTCACATAGGTATTTTAAAACTTCAGCTATGCATATGTATGCAATAAAATTTAGCAATCTTTGTTTATTTTAAATAGTCTTTTTTTTTTTTTTTTTCATTTTGATTTTTTGAGATAGGTTCTGGATGCACTTGTGTAACCTAAGCTGTTACCCAGCTTGCCAAGACCCTCTGCCTTTGGCACCTTAATGCTGGTATTATAGCCATGCCCCACAAATGGCCAACTCCTTTCTGTATTTGTGCATTTAGCCCTTTTACTGGTCCTTGGTGGCCGTAGGAAATCTCTTCTTCTTAGCGTTGTGTACTATAGTCTTGGCCTTTTCAGAATTTAAGTTATTATTAAATAGTATTATCTTTATGGGGCTGTCATACCTTCTGTAATTGTAACAAAATTCTTGGATATTATGTTTTATTTCAGTTTTTTTTCTATTTCAGTTTTGGAGGTTTGTAATGATACATCATCAAGCTCATTGACTTCTCTCTCCCCACTTCAGTTATTCCAGTTTCCTGTTGTACCCATCATTTTATTTCTGTTATACTCTATTAGATTCCAAATAATTACTTTTGATTTTTTTTTTTTTTTTGTCTCTTCATTTTTATTGGTACCGGGGATCGAACTCAAGACCGTCTGCTTGCAAGGCAGGTGCTTATGCAGCTGAGCTAAACCTCCAGCCCCTCCTTTTGATTTTTTGTTAAGTTTCTACTTCTTTTTTATGGGGGCGGGTACCAGGGATTGAAACTCATGACCTCGCACCTGCAAGGCAGCCACTTATGTAGTAGCCATTTATGATACCTGTCTATTTTGTATGTTGTCCAGTTTCCCAATTTAAACCCTCAGTGTGTTAATTCTGGTTATCACAGTATTGTTTTCTAGTATTTTCAAAATGTATTTCTGAAGAGCCTGTTTTCTTTGTTTATTAGCAAACTTGGTAGGCCTTTTTGCAAGTATTATCATATTCCGTGGCATATGCCTATAAGCCCAGCTACTTGAGAGGCTGAGGGAGGAATATCAACAGTTGAGGCCAGTTTGGGCAGTTTAGTGGTATGCCATCTCTACAAGAAGGCCAGGGATGTAGCCTTTTTGGTAGAACACTCTTGAATTTTCAACCTATAATACTACACAAAACAACTCCTCCAATCTATTTTGTTTGTGTTAGTGCTGGTATCTTATTTAAGAGCCCTCTTGACATCAATGTATTTTTTTCCTTAGTTCCCTGATATCTCCTTGAAGAGTACACAATTTTTTTTTCTTTAACAAACTTTATAGGTATTCATAATAGCCACAAGCAGTCTCCCAAGCTGGAGCAGGATTATTATAACCTAATAATGTTGTCACTTAACAAGCCCATCTCCCAAAAAAAAAAAAAAAAAAAAAAAGCCTTTCATGAATAGCTAAGTGAATTGTGTAGTATATTCATAAAATGATGTGAAATTACTCAGAAATGAAATATTGTCAATATATAGTATAATGTAGATGAAATTGAGAACATGCAAGTCAAAGAATCCAGTAAAAATCATTTTCATGATACCATTTATTTTGACTGTTCTTTAGTAGGTAAATTCCAGAGACAAAAAGCAAATTGGTGGTTGCCAAGGGCAGCAGGAAGTGGGTAAAGAGTACTGTATGAGGTTCAGAGGGTGGAAAACAGGAGTGTTTTGGGAATAGCAGCTAAGGTGTGTTGGGTTTTTTTTTTGGGATATAAAAGTGTTCTAAAAGTGCTTTTACTGTTATTTGCACAACTCTGAATATAATAAAAACCAGTTGTGTATTTTAAGTATGATATGTGAATTACATCTCAAAAAACTGTTAAAAACTATCTGGTGTACTAAAGATTATTAAGAACACCATGGGTAGATGGAGTGGTGCAAGCCTGTACTTCAGCTACTTGGGAGACTGAGGCAGGACGATAAGGAGTACAGTCCCAGCCTGAGTGACAGTCCCTTAGCTATGTAGTGTCTCAAAAAATAAATCTGGGGAATCTGTAGCTCTTCTTGAAGGCTTTATGGAATAGTAATACACATTTCTTACGCTACTGACCTCAAAGCTGTTTTTTCTCAAATATTACTAGGTTTCAGAAGTAATTTGTTGGACTGGAGTGGAACCTTGTGCCAGAACACAGGCCTTCGATTAGATGCTTAGCCTCCCATTCCCCCAAAGGTTAACCCGATATTTCATTTTTCTTTTGCTGGGTTTCAAACCCCAGAGGTCTTAAGGTATGCCAGACAATTCCTCTAGTGTTTAATTCTTCCTGTACAACTCTTACCCCACCCAGTTTTATAAGACTTCCGACTTCGTTTTAGGAATTAACCTATTATAGGGTTAGGGTTCATATGAACTCTCTAACTAATCATTCCTGTGCTTTAAGGAAGTTAAGATTGAAAAGATTGTATTCCTAAAAGAAGGGATATTTTCATACCCAGATCTATCTGTGCCTTCCTAATTACCCACGAACTGTTTGTGATATACTTGTAGTTGTTGTATAATACCTCTAGAAATCAGTTCTTTTAGTCAAGCTATTGTAGATACAGTTAAAAACATTCACCATAATTTTGTTGAGTCTGCTACTTAAATCTGATTAAGTTCTGTGGATACAATTGGCATAGCATAAATATTTCATTTAAGGTGATCTATTTATTTCCTTACCTCTTTCATTTTTATTTTAAATATCTTGTCTTAACTGTTCTGGCTTTTCTCCTAAGAGCCTGCCTGTTTGTTGTATGGTACACCTTTTTTTGAGACAAGGTCTCACTGTGTCCTGTGGGCTGGCCTTGAACTGAGTTATATAGGCCTGGTTGGCCTCAAACTCATGGTGATGTAACTGCCTTAGCCTCCAGAGTGCTGGGATTTAGGGATGTGCTATTGTCCCTGGCTGTAGGGTATACTCTTTCTTGCTTTTTCTTCTCTTAATCAGCGCAAACTTACTCTGAAGAGCCAGTTTCTCCTGCACTACTTTTTAAAATAAAGCTTGCAACCTTAAAACAAAAAAACTTTATATGGAAGGAAGTCTTAGGAAATATGAATGTTTGAAATGTGATTAGTGGCGTGTATGGTATGTATGAGACTATTAATACATTTATAATTATAAAGTCTAAAATATTTCAAAGGTAATGTGGATCATAGCAATTTATTTTGAAAGTGGGCTGTGTGTGTTTGCTTTTAATTTTTTCGAGACACAATCAGGTTGTGTAGTTAGGGTTAGGGTTAGGGCCTTGATGATCCTCTTGCCTCAGCTTTCTGAGATTTGGCATTCTAGGCATGTGCCAGCATGCCTGGCTTTGAAACTTTCTAAAAGTAATTTTTAAAAAGCATGAGTTGTATATCATACAGGGGATGCATTCAAAAGAAAATTTCCACAGATAAATTTATTTTATTAAAGGCAGTGAGTAAGGTTAAAGTAGTTTATTTTAATTGGGTGTGGTGCATACCCATAATTTCTGTATTCAAGGCTGAGGCAGGAGCAGCACTAAGTTTGAGGGTTAGTGAGGTGAAGCCTAAACTGCTTACTGAGATTGCCTTTCAAAAACAACCTCTTGCTTATTTTAACAATGAGGCATTCATAATATGTAATGAAGGTTGTCAAAGTTGTAAGATTTATATGTAATTTGAACAGCAAACTACTGTACTAGATTGATCCAGTTACCACTTTTCTCTTTTCGGTGGAAACAGATGGAGACGGTTCAAGTAGACAGAGACATACCCAAACCACTAATAATATAGCTCTTGTCCTTAAGATTAGAATTTAAGGGTTGGGGATTTAGCTCAGCAGCATAAGCACTTGCCTTGCAAGCAGGCAGTCATGAGTTCGATCCCCGGTACTGATTAAAAAAAAAAATTAGAATTTAAGAAATACAATTATCCTGAATAACACCCCGAAATGCTATGTAATACAGTTTGTATTACCGTTAAAAAAAAAAATGGCCCTCTTACGAGCCCGTTTTGAGTATTTATGATTCTGTATTTGTTTCTAAAAACTGTTTTAATAGGAATGTTTTTTTTTTTTTTTTTTTTGCAGAATTTCTTGGCATATGCCTGAGTTCCAGTACTTTGGAAGGATGGGGCAGGAGGGTTGCAAATTGAAGTCTTACCAGGATTTTTTTAGTAATACTGTCTTAAAAAGGTTGATATTTCTTAAGTAGTTCTTAACTAGTTTCATCTGAAATAAGAGCCTGAGTGCCTGTTTTCCTTTTGGCTGTTGAAAAGGAAGTCCTTTAAAGAATGATGTATAGGGCCAAGGATTTAGCTCAGCTGCATAAGCCACCTGCCTTTCAAGTATGGTTGTGAGTTTGATCCCTACTACAAACAAACCAAAAAACAATGATGTATAGTGAGAGAAATTTTAAATTTAGGCAAGTTAAATTGTCAGGGCCTTTTAAAAAATTGTAGTATGCAACTGATCTAAGGGAAAATCAACTCTTTATACCTGCTATATGTCTGAGTTCATGTTTCCTAAAATCTAGTAATGAATTCCAGGAACAGCAAAGGTTAAGAAGAGAATATAGTTATGGGGGGGGGGGGAGGGAGAAAGCTTCTAATAGAGAAAGACACACACACAGTGTTGCGGGAAAATTCCCAAGCCACGCCAAACCAAACCTTACTAAAAGGAAGACTCTTTGCACTACGGAGATAAGAAGGCAGCATTTAATCTTTACATCAGCAGACTGTTGGATCTTCATGCTAGTGGACTGTTGCAGGAATAATTCCTCAAAGGCACCCGAGCTAAATTTATGAAAAGTTTAGTTGGTGTAGGATATAGAAGTGGGAGGTACAAAGCAAGTGACAAGTCATTACATACATTGAATCATATATTGACAGGCAGGCTAGTCTTGAAACAGAAACACTCCAGGAAGAAGGAGAGGAGATGGACCCTTACTGGATAAAAGGACATTTCTGTGATAAGGAGACCCCTTTAAGGATCATACCATAATAAAGGGACATTCTGAGAAGGGGCTCTTGAATTAGCCCAGGGCACCCTAAGGTATACTCTGACTCATCAGAGGTGTGCACCTGGGCTATAGACACCATCAAGGTCAATTGAATTTAGCAGAAACAGTAGAGCCGTAAACCTCTGATTGTGAAATATCTATAAGTTTGCCATCTGTGTGTTTCTACATTATAAATATGTCCTAAGAGCAAAAGGTTGCCAAGGCCCTCCCTTTTCAAGGGCAAAAACCGGGAGGTGAGGCTGGTCTAAGGTCTAAACACTGTAATTAATAAGATTAAAACTATAGTCACTTAGATAACATTCATTCAATGGGAAATCACCGTTGGATATGAGGTAGAACAAAACTATGAACCAATAATATTATACCTGCTTAGGTAATATTGATTAGGGATCAAATGGGGAAGCAAGAGCAAGCTTACAGGAACTATGATGGATAGGAGCTTTTACTGCAGGGGTTAGGTCGGTAACTCTTCTTACCTTCCCACCCAAAGTGATTGATAACTATTTAGAATACCAATCACTACTATTTATTCCTGGGGGAAATATGTGGGCAGGGTCGTTTTGTCTTACTGGAATTCTATTGAGTTAATTTCTTTTCTTTCTCTCTTTTTTAAAAATTTTTGTGTTTGAAACGGGGTCTCACTATGCATTTCAGACTGGCCTTGGGCTCAGTTTGTAGTCCAGGGCCCCCATAATCCTGTGGCTCAGCCTTTCGAGTGCTGGGATTACAGGTGTGAGCCGCCACGCCCAGATAGTGAGTTAATTTCAATCTACCACTTCCAGTGCAGACCAAGGTGAGAATGAAGTCCTAAATCCAGCCAAGATTGCGGCTCACTAGAACAAAGGCCTTCTCCATGAAGGGAGTGGCTTGGGGATGACAGAGTGTGGGGGAAATATGTGACTGCCTTGAATATGGTGAGCTGGGCTAGGTTTGAGGTTTGAGATAACCTTTGCAATAAGCAGAGGGCAAGAAATGCGGGGGGGGGGGGGAGAGGGAGCAAGCAAGCAGCAGTTTGCATAACACATCTGAGGCAGTGTGTAATCAGTTGAGGGTCAACACTTCAGTTCTGTTGTGCAGTCCTTTTTGTTCTGGCAAGTCATAGCCTCTGTCCCAGCTGGCTAGGTGAGGCAGGGCTTTACATCCAGCCTGGCTTGGCCATGGATATGGGGAGTCATTGGGTGGGGGTAGCACTGACCTGTTTGTTTGCTTCAGAGATTACATATCAGCTCCTCAGACAACCCAATTTACATTGCTTAAAGCCAGTTGAAGGGACAAAGAAATAGCCTAGCCAGCTCTGTACATAGCAATACATGGAAATTGGGCCAAGTTTATCCAAAATGGAAAGTCAAGGAGAGTCCTCTGAGTAATTCCCCAGAGTCTATACACCCACCATCAGTGGAGAAAGGTTCCATTTTCCCCATAGCCCTGCCAGCATTTGTTAATGGTTGATTTCTTGATAATAGCCATTCTTTTTGGAGTGAAATGGAATCTCAGTGTTTGTAATTTGCATCTCTGTCAGATGACTATTTTTCCCATGTACTTGCTGTATCTACTTAATCTGAGAAGTGTTGATTGATTTTATATGCCCGTTTTTGAGTTGGGCACTTAAAAATTTGGAGAGGTTTCTCCTTTTTTTTGAGTTCTTAATGTATTTCAGATGGCATTTCAGATAGTTGTCACAGGAAGAGCTGGGGAGGGGGGAATCCCCCACACCCTGAACACCATGGATTGTCTCTTTACTCTGTTGGTGGTTTCTTTTGTAAGATGAATCCCTGATGTTTATTCTTGGTGATATTTACATGCAATTGTTTTGTTCATAAAGTCTTTGCCTACAGTATCTTTGAGAATTCTACCTATTTTTATCTTTCAGCAGACTTAGTATTTCTGTTTTAATATTTAGATCTTGGATCCATTTGGTTTTAGTTCAGTGTACAATGAAAGATATAGGTCACCTTCTGCATGTGGAAAGCCTGTTTTTTCCAGCACCAGTTATTAAAGAGGCTGTTTTCCAGTGAAGGCTTTTGGGTCTTTTTTTCCCCAAAGATAAGGTGGCCGAGTATGTTTGGAGTTGTTTCTGCATCTTTTGATCTTTTCCATTGGTCCTTGGGTATCTCCCCTCCCCACCAGCAAAAGTAGCTTTGTGGTATAATTTCAAATCAGGGATTCTGTTGCCTCTTGTCTTGTATTTGTTGCCCGGAGTTGCTTTTGCTGTGCTGGCTTTTACTATTCTCTTTGGGTTCTAAGTGAATTTTAGGATTGATAGATTTCTTCAATTCTGTGAGATGTGCTATTGATATTTTGACCAGGATTGCATTAAATCTGCGTAACAATATTGTAGGCCTGGTGATTGTCACCAAATTGTTTCTCCTGCTTAAGAACAACAGATATATTTCTGTGTCTATGTGCAACCTCCCCTCCCCCCCCAATCAGTCTGGCCTTGAGTTCAAACAATCCTCCTGTCCTCCTTTCTCAGCCTCCCCAGCATTGAAGTTGTTAATTTAGGTGCCATACCTTGTAACCTTTCTTTCTGTCTTCACTGTCCAAAAAGTGTATGATGTGTTAAACGAGCACGTTGTTTTGGGCTGCTTGGTATATATGCTCTCTGTCTTTGTTTGTATAGTTATAAAGTTAAACTGATACATGAAAACATAAAAATTATGAATATTAGTGGGGTAAGTGGAGTTTCAGAGTAAAAACCTTAAAAAATCCTCTTCAGATTTTTAAAACACAGCAGTGCATTATTTTTGGTCATGAATGCTTATTTGAAAAGGTTAATTATCTTACTAGGCAGGTAACTTTTATGAGTATGGAAATATTAATAAAAATAGTTACTTTTGATTTTTGAGTTATTTTTAATTAAGGTTGGAATTATAATCATCGAAGAGTAAGCACTAAGTTGTGAGGTCAAGGAAAAAAAGAAAAAGACTGAAAACTGCATAGTCTGAGTCACAGACAGACCAATCAGTAGTAAAGATAATGACCCTTTCAGGAAATCTTGTGAGTCAGACTTGCCATGTTGTGTTGCTAGAGTTAGAGGCCTTTAGCTTTAATTTCTTTACTTTATGGAGAAATGAATCTAGCTAAGATCTAGTTTTCCATGGTGTATTTTATTTCCATTAAAATTTTGGCATTTGTTTTTGTAATTCAGCACCACAGGTAAAACCACTGTGTGTGCGCGCTCACTTGCATGTGCACATGTATATGTAGAGGGTTATACTGGGGATTGAACCCGGAACCTAATACATTGAGCCTCTTCCTCACTCCTCTTATTTTGAGATGAGTATCTCATTGCACTGCTCAGGCAGCGTTCTTTAGTTATTGAAAGAGTTTTGCCTAAAACAAATTTCAGGATATTACAGCGGTGGAAGGCCAAATCGAGGATGTTTACCCTAGGACACACCCCCCCCCCATTCTTTTTTTTCCCTCTCAGTGAGCATGAAGAAAATTCGAATCAGCTCCTCATGCTTTATCAATGCCTACCCTAAAAAGCACCACCTCTGGTCAAAAGGTTACATATACCCCCATATCCAGACAGAGGACAAAGCCAGACTGCTGTCAGTTGTGGGCTCCTCCTCCATATCCTTGGAACAAAGGCTGCTTTTACTTTTTCTTATATTTCTGCTCCTTTATTGTGCCAAAAATCTCTTAACAGTGCTCTTTAGCCCTTAGCCTCCCAAAGTGCTTAAATTATAGATGTGTACTTATGTGCCTTTGTTCTTTTGATATTGCTGGACAGGGTTGATTTTAGGGTAAGTGTGTTATGCCACAGGCCCTGATTTGCTTTTTACCAGTTTATCATGGCTAGCCCTCTCCTTTCACTGCTTACTTTGTGCCATTGTCTGTACCAGACTTGCTATACAATCTGTTAAGTTATGAAGTGGTCAGGGGCAGCTCTTCAGTTTGGATATTTCTTCTTGATGTAGTCTTCTGTAAGGCGGATGAATTAGGAGAAGATGTTACACATACTGTGATCTTTGGCTTTTACATCATTCTTCTCCCCTCCTCCCTCCCTTGAGTGGGAGGCAGATAAAACTCGGATACTTTGACACTGATCTCTAGCTCCCTCTACTTTTTTCCTGGGGGTAAAACCCAAGGCCTTGTAAAATGCTAGGCAGTTGTGCTGCTGAACCCCAAGTTTCCAACCCTTTAAAAAAGAGATGCATTCTCTGTAAAAGCCACTGAGTTACTCAGGGTCTACTCAATTTACAGTCCTCCTGTCTCAGCCTTTAAGAGAGTGGCTGGCATTACAGACATGCACCAGCATGCCTGTCTCTACATCTTCACTTATAATTAATTAAATTTACATAATTATATTGATTGATTGTCTTTTTGAGACAGGGTTTCACTATGCAGTTTAGGGCTCGGGCTCACTTTGTAGCCCAGGCTGATCTCAAATTAGCAGTGATTCTCCTGACTCAGCTCCCAGAGTGCCAGGATTACAGGAGTGGACCACCATGCCCCGCTCATTTATTTCTACAGTGTGCTCATTAAGCCCTTTACCATTTATCTTAATGGATATAAAGTCTTTTTCTCTTTCTTCTCTTTTTGCTGGTTATATTTTATTATGGGGCAAAATTGGGAATTTAACCTAGCAGTTGCTGAACCACTGAGGTATATATATCTTTTTTGGGATAATATTCCCTTCTGATCCTTGAGCTGAACTTGAACTTGGGATCTAAGTTGGGGATTAGTGACTAAATTGGGAATTTAACGCAGGAGTTGCTGTACCACTGAGATATGTATCTTAAGCCCTTTTCTATATTGAGCCAAGATCAACCTCTTGTTCCCCAAGCTGCACTTGAATTTGTGGTCTTCCTGCCTTAGCTTTCCATACTGCTAAGATGGCAAGGTGTATGCACTTTGTTTTTTAGGGGTCCCCCCCATCTCACTATGTAGGTCAGGCTGGCCTTAGAATTGCTTATGTAGCCCAGACTGGCTTTGCACTCACAGTGCTCCTGCCTCATCTTCCTTCAGAGAGCTGAGTTTATTAAACGAGTGCCAGCATTCCCACTATAAGTAATATTTTGGTGTAGAGATGTTTGTTCGCCAAAGAAAAGTTAAGGTGCATATAGTGGTACATTTTTGTAACCCTAGCATTCTGGGAGGTTGAATCAAGAGGATGGCAAGTTGGAGCCCATGCTAAGTAATTTACTGAGGGCTCTGTGCCAAAAAATAAAAAAGGGCTGGGGATGTAGTTCACTAGTAGAGCTTTATGAGCTCATACTCCCAGCACTGTATATTATACATGATACTTTTGAACATACTTGGGCATTCTGTCCAGAATCTATATGGGCCTATTCAATTCTGTAGTAGCACCTGTGTATTTTAGGATGGGCATGCACCGACTCCCTCATCCCTCGACTCCCTCATCCCCCAATCTTCCCAAATTCTCTAGTTTGCGCTTATGCCGATGGTTTTCCACCTCAACCTCAGTTCTGGAATCACTGGCATGTTCCACCTTGTCCAGCAGTACAGTATTTTGATCCAGCATTGTTATTGTCAGTATTTTTGTGGTTCTGATGTTTGAACCCCAGCGTTTTGTGCTTACTCTACAAGAACTCTGCCATAGTGTTTTCTCTTGAGACAAGTTCTGTCAAAATTGCTTTGGCTGAATTGGAAGTTGTGGTCTTCCTACTTTGGCTTCTTGAGTAGCTGAAATTGCAGGTGTGTAACACCACTCCTAACTGAAAGATTTTTCTTTTCTTTGTTTTACATTGTTTTCATGGTTGTTGACTATTACCTATCATTCTACACACTAGTGTTTCGATTCTAGGTAGCTATCCATAAGTTGAAGATATCTTCATGTAGTTTTCATTTTGTTTGAAACTTTTTAATTGATTGTGATGTTTGTAGCCTTTTCAAAATTATTTTTTAATTTATTATTGTTAACATTTTTATTATTAGTCTTTTTGAGACATGGTGTCACTATGCAGTTTAGGCTGTCCTTGAGCTCACTTTGTAACCCAGGCATGGGTCCTTCTGCCTCAGCCTCCCAAGTGCTGGAATTACAGGTTACCCTCCATGCCTGTCTGTTCAGCCATTTTTTACACGAGAACAAAACCAGTGTTGCTGAATATGAATCTTTGTTCTTGATACTGTGAGAAATCACTGTCATTCCGTATACTATTTACTTGCTGCTATATGTTGCTTTTTAGTCTTGCAATGCATGAATAACTCCATTCCTTCCATAAATTCTTTTATTTCAGAATAGAAAATAGCTGTTCAGAAGTACAGCTGATGGGGAGAGAAGTGGAGAACTGGAGCTGTGAAAAACAGTGAGGGGAATAGAGGCAGTTATGAGATCCTTTGCCCATCCTGGTTGAGGTTCAGGAAGTTTAATTTTGTAATCCATGGAAATGTTCTTGGAATTCTAGTAAGTTATCACTTCCAGTGGAATCAATGGCCAAAATAAAGACAATGAGACATTGATAATGGGGGTGGGGGGAGGACAAGGGGACCTGAGACTGGTCAAGATGAAGGTGTATCGAAACAAAGGGCTCAACTCAAGGACTAACCCAATTTTTTAAAATTCATGAATAAGGCAGTGACTTAAGGGTAAATAACTGAGAAAGCACCTCTATAGTGTGTAGAGAGAAGGATATGGAGAAAGAACAATTTGCCTAACACAACTGAGGTAGCATTTAATGTTTGGTGCTTCAGCTTGGATGTGTAGTTTTTCTGCTCAGGGATGTCATAGCCCTGGAGGCTCTATGTTCCACCTGCCTGAACCTTGGTTTGATGGGAGTTGCTGGCAGGGAAATACTTACTGGCTGCAAAGATTACACATCAGTGTCTCAACTAGCCCTGTTTACTTTGCTGAGAGCCAATTGAAGGGAAAAGGAAATGGCTTAGCCAGCTCTGTACATAACAGCACATGAAATCAGGGCCAGGGTTAGCCAAAATGGAGATAATTACTCTGTGTTCAAAGGGAGTCACCTAGATGGTCCTCCACAGTCAGTATGAAGAGTTTTATAAAGTAGCATTATACACATTTTTATAGTGGGCTAGAGCTTACAACAGAGAAAGTAGAAACATAAAAATAAGTGTAACACATGGAATAGAAGTATAAGTGCCTTGGAATAAAGAATGGAAAATGTCTGATTAGGAGATTGGGAAGGGACTGGGGATTTAGCTCAGTGGCATAAGCACTTGCATTGCAAGCACGTGGTCGTGAGTTCGATTCCCAGTACTGATTTAAAAAAACAAAAAACAAAAAACAAAAAAAACAAAAAAACAAAAAAACCCACGAGATCAGGGACATGCTTTTGCCGTAGATGATAGTTGGACTTGATTTTGAAGAATAAGTATATTCTAGATTAAAGAGGATTGAAAGAGAGATTTAGGAAAAATGAAAGACAAGTTAGGCTAATGTATGACTGTTTATGATGATGGTAATGAGAAAGTACACTGACAAGATTCCCCCCCCCCCCCCTTTTGAGACAGGGTCTCACTATGCAGTTCAGGCTGGCCTTGAGCTCATTTTGTAGCTCAGGCTGGTCTGAACTCTATACAGTCCTCCTGCCTCAGCCTCCTGTGTGCTGGGATTACAGGTGTGAGCCACCACACCCGATTCCACTGACAAGATTTTGAAAGTGAAGTTTATGAATTCAAGTTTATGAAGTTTTGAATTCAAGTTTATGAAGCTCAGAATTAGGGAAATAGAGTGTATTAAATTGTGGGAGTCAGTGTATACTGCTAGTTAGTTTGCTATCCAGAGAAAGTAATTTGATTTAGATGGAATTAGCTTGTTAACTCCCTCTGTACAGTGGCTCTGAACTTCAGCTTCTGGCTGATGTGGTGCTTCAGTAGTCTCTTGACAACAAGCTTCTAGTTGTAGCTAACACCTGGTCTAGCTGATTGGTCTGCCCAGGCCTGTTGTGAGAGCTTTCAGGGTGTTGGTGTTTAGATTAAACTTCTGTTAGGTTTAAACCAGAGCAAAAATGTTAAGAACTTTAGAGTCAGTCTGTGGTTTAAGAAGAAAGGGAAGGGATGACAATAGGGAAGAGTGCCACTTTCTGAATAGTTTACCTTCAGTTGCTTCATATTTCAATTTATGTCAAGATTAATGTTTTACCTTAATCCAACTTGCTACCACCCCCTTTCTGAACTTAATGGCAGTATGAAGATGGAGAAGAGAATACCAGGGCTGACAGTTTTTACATTTCTTTGTATTTTCCCAACGAAGTAGTGTTTTTGTTTTGTTTTTAAGACAGTGTGTGTGTGTGTGTGTGTGTGTGTGTGTGTGTGTGTGTTGCGTGTGTTGCAATTTTTTTGTTGATTGTGTTCCTGTAGTGTCTTCATTTTAACACTTGGCAAAATTGCAGTAGTTTCCTCTGTTGCTAGCTTGAGAGCTCCAGCAGTTCATGGTGTCATTTTTCTTATTTCCTGGATCTAAAATGTTCCTGGTCTTGCAAACATTTGAGCTGAGATAGAAATAAATTGAAAAATCAATTCAATTAGATGGTTTATATTTGATTTCACCAAACTTGTATAGGTTAGCCGCAGTAGAACAAAAGGATATTGGCAGATTGTTATCTAAAACTTTTTTTCTTTTCTTGATTTTTCTTTTACTATAGGGTTGTAAGAGGCATCCATTTGAGGGTACATTCATAGTGGCTCCTGGTTGATGGGATTTAGTACACTCTGTTCCTTCTCCTTTGCCCCTTGCCACATACAGGTTATTTCTCTTCAATTCAGCCAGGATACCAGTTCTCTTAGAGCTGTACTTGTGCATTAGTAGTAGTGTGGACCACAGATTGAATTCTTCCTTTCTTTCCTTTTTTTTTTTTTTTTTTTTTTTGAGGCAGGCTTTCACTATGCAGTTCAGACTGGACTGATGCTCACTTTTTAACCCAGGCTGGTTTCAAATCTGCATTGATCCTTCTACCTCAGCCTCCAAAGTGCTGGGATTACAGATGTGCACCACCATACCTGGCAACCACAGATTTTGTTTTTGAAAAAAACCTTTAATGTGATTTTGGAAAAAAAAATTATGCAAATATAAAATTTTAAATTAGCTGGTAGTGACTGTATTAAATTTTTTGAGTAGGAGTATCAATTTGGACCTTGAACTTTGGATTGAGGCCCCTCCCCCTCTTTTCCTCTTAAAGGCAGACTTTTGCCATATACTTCAGTCTGGTCTTGAATTTACTGTGTAGTCCATGCTGTGCTTCAGGTCTCAGTGTTCCTCCTCTCTCAGCCTCTTGATTGCTGGGATTGCATAGAGCCTTTATACTTAATGAACGTCTCATATTTTCTTCCCTAGAGCTCTATTTTTCTTTTTGAATTTTTCTGACTGGCCTTGAGCATCTCAGCTTTTGCATAAAGTAGTTAAAGCAGTTTTCAATAAATTAATTCCAACACACAGCTGTTGTCTTAAAAAATTTTAATTTACTGTAATTCTGCAGAGGTACCCAGAAACTTCTCCATAATTAGTGTTTTCAATCATACCTTATAAAAGTCAAGCACACAAGCTTGACAAATCATTGCTGCTTGATGGTCCAAGTTTTTAGTTCCAGCATTTAATCTTAGCAAACTCAAGAATTAAAATACTTGACAGGCTATTTTATTTTAGGGTATGGGCTTGTGTTTCTCATCTCAGAGTTGATATATATATATGTGTGTGTGTGTGTGTGTGTGTGTGTGTGTGTGTGTGTGTGTGTATGTGTGTGTGTGTGTGGTAGATTTTCGTCCTTCTATGTGAGTCACTGACTACTTAATGAAAATGGAAAATTAGGGTTATCAGCAATATTAGAACTTTACAGAATGTGGTTTATCCCATGACTTGGAAAGTACTATGATGCTTAGGTTAGGGATTAGAACCTGCTGAGCTCGAGCACCTCCTTGCTTGTGATCCTAATACAGGATGCCCCTCACTTGTGGCTGTTACAGCTGTTCATTGTGCTTATTGATGACCTAAAAAATTTAATCAAGAAATGTCTGTGACTCATTGTTATAAACAGCTTCTTCTCTTGGTGGTAGGGAATAAAATGCCAAAGAAACATTTGGTGTAAGTGTGTATCATTACTGGGTATGGTGGTATGTGCTTGTAACTGCAGCACTTGGGAGGCTGAGGCAGGTGGATCACTGAGTTTGAGGCCATAAAGTGAGTTCAAGGTCAGCCAGGACTACATAGCGACACTCTGTCTTCCTCTCCCCTCAATATATGTCTCATGTTATAAAGTTTAAGAAAATATAGTCTCAGTCTGCCATCGTGTATGTGATTGGAATGGAAAATGGGACTGGTAAGAGTATATGCCTTAGAAGGTCATTGTGAACAATCATTTAGTGTGTCTGACAGTGTACTGCCACAAACTACTCCCACCCCAGCCCCAATTTAGGATAAGTAAAATAGTCTCTTTGCCAATTTACATTTACTAGGTAACCTATTTCTTCCCATTGTGGCACAGAATGGCTTTTCGTAGGTTCCCAAAATAACTTCTTGCTTAGACTGAACACGGGTTTTGTTTGGTATCTTTTCCTTGTAGACAAGGAATATTTCCTGTATGCTTGTCCAGCTGTCAATTTGTCATATAGTCAAACTGTTTCTCTTTCTTTGGGGGTAGTGGTGCTGGTTTGAGACCTAGTCTTGCCATTTAGTTTAAATTGGCATTGAACTTGCTATGTTGCCCCACCTGCAATTGAACTTGATATGCGCTGACACTCATCACCACAGACCAAAGATAAAAACTTGTTATCTTTATTTTAGGTAATCAAAAGAAAAGCTGGCTGGTACTGTGTCGATGTCGCTCCCGGCCGGCAGGAAGGACACACGACAAAGTCTGGCAGTGGACAACCTTTTCTTTTATTTTCCTTCTCCGTACAGCCTGCCCTGGGATCGCTCCCAGCCGAAGCCTCCTTTGGTCCGCTCCCCGCGGCTCCTTTTGGGCTTCTACTTCCGGGCTTCTTCTTCCCCCCCAGGGGTGGCACCAGTATATATACGGATACAGTGTCCAATCATGTTAAAGTAAGCAAGGCAAGCTGATTGGCTAACATCATCAGTTGCCAGGCAGACTATATTGTTGAGCGGGTTGCTTACGCGGTAAGCAGGAAACTAACGTGCTCGATGGGAGGGGTAATCTACCTCAGGCTTTACTCTTTACTACAGGCCTCACGTCCGCCAAGTAAGGCGACCGGGCTCGGGGCTGCGGCTCCCAACATCTCCCCCTTTTTTATTTTTTATGAATGTGCGCATCGTAGCCCTTCCTGGACTGGGTGCAGAGGCTTATGCCCTATGTGTAGGCCCACCGTAGGTCCTTGGCTTAGACCCTGGTCGGCCGTCCCATGGTCCGCCAAGGCCCTGAGGCCCTCGTCCTTTTTCTAGGGCCAGGCACAAACTGGACGGAACCTGGATGCACACAAGCTTGCACTCATTTTCTCTCCGTAAAGAAATCCCCTCGGAGAGAAATTTAGACCTGGGCAGCATCTAACAGTCCAGCGGCTTACGTGCAGGATGGGGTAGGGCCTGGCTTAGGTTGAGTCGCACCGGGGGAGTACGCTCTTACCCGTCATTGACTCTCCTACCCAGCTATGTCATAATTTTTTAGAGGAGGAGTGTGGGAAGCTCACCACCCCTAGACTCGGTCGTAGGCTAGGCGAGCAAGCCATGCATATGCCTGAGGATCTTCTTGTCCATTTCGGGCTACCGCTATTTCTATTCATCTTGTTGGTTGGTCTGTGATGGATCTCCGGTAGGGCAGGTCTGATCTTCAGTCGAGGGCTTTGTCGCCCGTGTCAGTCTCTCCGGTACCCACAGTGGTTCTCGTCCCGATTCCTGTGGGAAAACACAAACCGCGCCTCGGTTCCAGCTGACCACTGGATCCGGGCCCATCCATTGTCCTGTCAGGACATCTTTCCACTTCACCCACCCTTTATGGTTGGGGGAAGGGTTGCAGTGCTCCACGGCTGGGGAGCAATTATCATTATTTAAATTAAAAAAATTGTGTGTGAATAGTGCCATGGATAATCGTGCCTTTGGGGCCAGGCCTTGGCCTACTCCCCCTTTTTGTTTTTGTAAAATTTCTTTGAGGCTTCTATGAGCCCTCTCAATGATTCCTTGACCTTGGGGATTGTATGGGATACCATGTTTTAATTGAACCTCCATCATTTTGCAGAACTCATTGAAGGCTTTGCCTATATAGGCTGGTCCATTATCAGTTTTTAATATTTTTGGTTTGCCCCATGCGGCCCAAGCCGCCAGGCAATGATTGATCACATTAGACACTTTTTCACCTGTTTCTGCTGTTGCGAATATGACGTGAGAACAGGTGTCTGTGGAAACATGAACATATTTAAGAGTCCCAAACTCCTGTATATGTGTGATGTCCATCTGCCAAACATCACCAGGGATCAAACCTCGAGGGTTTACTCCCATCGGTATGGCAGGTTTGTATGTGGCACAGGAGTCACATAGTCGCACGATATCTCGTGCATCTGCTCTGGAAATATGGAAATGGTTTGCTAGTGTCCTGGCATTGACATGAAACTTATCATGGAAGGCATGGGCTCGCTCGATTGGTGTTAGTAAGGTAAAAATCCATAACGGGCGAGTGGCAGTATCAGCAGCCGCATTCCCCTGTGCCATGGGCCCCGGCAGGGATGTATGTGCTCTTATGTGGGTGGTGAAGACCTTATGGTGTCTGTTCTGAAGCAATGTCTGGATAGACAGGAACAGCCCAGCCACTGTGGAAGTGGATCTAATTAAACCGGCAGTCTCAAGCACTTGCATAGCATTGACCACATACCTAGAATCGGAGACAATATTAATGGCTTCTGAGAACCGTTCAAGAATCATTTTAACGATCTGCAGTTCCACCACCTGAGGCTGATCAGGTTCAAATTGTATGGTAACCGGGGGGCTTGCCTAGGATCACATAGGCGCCTATCCCCGTCTTGGAGCCATCTGTGTATATTGTAGTTGCTGGGACTAATGGCTCAGAGGCAGTAACCTTTGGAAAAATTATAGGGTGCTGAGTGACAAATGACAAGATAGGGTCTTTAGGGTATTGATTGTTTATATCCCCATGGAAAACACATCTCAGAATGGCCCACGTATCTATGCAGGCAGCCAGGGTCTTGATCTGGCTGGCGGTATAGGGTACTCGGATGGCTTGTGGTCCTGAGCCAAAATGTTGGACAGCTCTATCATGCGCTTCAAGGGCCAATGAAGCGACTGCCTCCGGGTAATGCTCTATGACTTTTGCAGGTGAGACCTTAGGGTGTATCCACAGTAATGGTCCTTTCTGCCAAATCACCGCTGTGGGCTGTAGACTAGTCTGTAGCAAACAGACATCAAAGGGTCGCCCTGGTTCAATTCTGTGTAAGGTAGCCCCACCTAAGGCTTTTTCCACTCTCTGTAAGGCAGCTCTTGCCTCAGGAGTGAGCCTCCTGTGGGAGGCTATATCTGGGTCTCCCTTCAGAAGGTCGAACAGGGGTTTGAGATCTGAATTTGGTATATGTAAATATGGCCTAATCCAATTAATGTCTCCCAATAGCTTTTGCATGTCATTTAGGGTCTTAACGCCATCCGTCCTAATGGTGACCTTCTGTGGAGAGACTAGCATAGGGGAGATTTTCGCGCCTAAGTAGGTCACCATTTCTCCTCCCTGAATCTTGTCGGGGGCAACATGCAGATTAGCTTGTCTCAGGGCCTCGACCAACTGGCCGAGCATATTATTTAGCATGTCTGGGTCCCTGCCTCTGAGTAAAAGGTCGTCCATGTAATGCACACATCTTATCTTGGGAAAGGATTTCCGTAGGGGGGCCAGTAGGGAATCAAGGTAAATCTGACACATAGTGGGACTGTTGGCCATACCTTGGGGCAGTGTTATCCACTCGTATCTGAGATCAGGGCTTTCTTGGTTACTGGTGGGTAAAGTAAAGGCGAACCTATGAGTGTCCTCTGGATGCAGGGGGATTGAGAAGAAACAGTCTCTAAGATCTATAACATAAACTGGCCAGGACTGAGGGATGGCTGAGAGAGCTGGCAGCCCCCTCTGGACCGCCCCCAGGGACTCCATCTGCGCGTTGACCGCCCTTAGATCATGGAGCAGCCTCCACTTGCCAGACTTTTTCTTAATTATAAAAATGGGGGTGTTCCATGGGGAGGTTGACGGCTTAATGTGTCCTAATCTAAGTTGTGTACTGACTATTTCTGACAAGGCTAATAGCTTCTCCTTAGGCAGGGGCCACTGAGGTACCCAAACCGGATCATTTGACCTCCAGGTGATTTTGATCGAAGTGGGTAGGAGAGCTTCTTCAGCGGCCCCTAAGAAAAACCCAGCCCTTGCCTACCTTTTTTGTTCTCTACTGGTATTGGGGATGTCCGACCCTGTAGGGCATTGCCCAAGCCTTTGCCGGGGGTATATCCCTGGTTCCTGAGTATATCCTTAGCCTGGGGGGAGCAGTTTGACGTAAGCGTGACATCCATCTGAGTGAGGATGTCCCTTCCCCATAGAGACACTGGCAACTGCAACACAAATGGTTGGAAATGGCCCTGATGACCCTCCTCATCACACCAGAGCAGGGTTGAAGCACTAACCTGAGGAGCTGACACCATCCCCAGGCCCTGCAGCGTGTTATCTGCAGTGTTGGTGGGCCAGTTGGAGGGCCAATCCTTTCTAGAGATAATGGAACGGTCAGCTCCTGTGTCTAGGAGCCCTGTAATATTCTTGCCACTGACCTTAAGTGAGAGCATGGGCCTTTTATCAAGTATTATATGGAGTCCCTCGAAGACTTCCCCTGAGGAACCGAAACCTTGACTTTCTCTAATTTTCTGCTTTGAGGGGAATCTCTTGTGGAGACTGGGGAGCAGCAAGAGCTGCGCTATCTTGTCTCCTTTATTGATTACCATAGTACCCACAAGAGATTGAACCATAATTTTAATGTGTCCTGTGTAGTCTGAGTCTATGACCCCCGGGACTACTATGAGACCCCGAAGGGCCGTGGAGGATCTCCCGATCACCAGACCCACGGAATTTTCGGGTAACGGTCCCTTAAAGGTGGTTTCAACCACTTGAACACCCATATCAGGCACTAATATAAGTCTGGAGGCGACACTGAGGTCCACACCTGCTGACCCAGGGGTGGCCCTTGTTGAAGGCTGCCATCCTGAGCTGTCCTGTCTCTGGGGCGGGGGCCCGCCTGTGAAGGGGGCCCCCTCTGGCCGTTTTTTGGCCCTCTAGCATCTCGTCCACAAATACGGTTGCCCTGAGCGTCAAAGACCGACCTACACTCCTCAGCTTTGTGTGATCCCCTCTTGCATCGCCCACAAACATATGGTTCTTCATTCCTAGGGCGAGGCCTAGCATCTGCATTGTTTGGGCAATGACGTTTAATGTGTCCTGGCTCCCCGCAGGCAAAACACCCTTTAGCCTTACATTCCCCTTCTAACCCGCGAGGTCCCCTCTGCTGTACAGCCGCGGCCAGGAGAGCAGCCACTCCCGAGTTGGAGAGCGGCCCCCCTATCTCTCTGCATATCCTAATCCAGGCGTTGAGGTCCTTGTTCTTATGAGGAGCTATCGCTGCCTTGCACTCCTTTGTACATTGCTCAAAAATCAGCTGCCTTACCAGCGGTCGAGCCACTCCCGGATCAGAAAATATCTTATCGGCAGCATCTTGCATTCGGGCCACAAAGTCAACAAATGGCTCTGTGGTACCCTGAATTATTTTTGAAAGACACAAGGAGGCTGTTCCGGCACCACTTACCTGCTTCCAGGCGCGGAGCCCTATGGCATTGATTTGTTCATAGACAGCGCCGGGGAACTGAGTCTGATCATCAGCGTGCCGACCTTCTCCCATAAGCATTTCCTTGTTCCACCCCCGGTTTCCCCGACTGGCGTTTCTCTCAGCCTGCTCTGCAGAGAACTCTGCGTATCAGGCTCGCCAATCCAGGTAACTACCCGAGGGCAGACACGCCTTTGCCAGCTGAATCCAGTCCGCGGGGGTGAGGGGCCCAGAAGACAGGTTCTCCAGCATGGCAATGGTGTAAGGCGCAGTCGGCCCAAAGGTTGTAACTGCATTTTTAAGTTCTCTAATCTGCTTTATCTCAAAAGGCTCCCATGCATTACGTCCCTGGCCCATAGCTACTTGTACAGGAAATATCCCGTAGGGGCCACTATCTATCCCAGGTGGTGGATGTACCTCATGAGACAAACGTCCCCCCTGCCATAGCCGCCTGTAAAAATACCGACCCGCCGGCGGCGGAGCATAAGACGGCGGCCATGATTGGGCGGAAAATGGGGGCCCGTGCATCACTTCCTGTTCTGGTGAAGGGGAAGGGAGCTCCCGGGCGGCCGCCTCGCGGTGAGGGATCGCCTCCGGGAACAGCCCCCAAGGTGGGGCGGAAGGCTTCGCCTCCCTCTCGCGCCGGGGAGCGCTTAGGAGCTCTCTACTCCTCCGCAGACCAGGTTGAGCGGAGCGCAATTCGCGGCGCAACGCTGGGAAAGAACCCTGCGACTCCTTATCGAGCGACTTAGGCTCCTGACAGCTGGTCTCTTTGGCCTCCTTGCCATTCAACTTTCCCTCGTCCTCGGAGTCAGACGACTCCGAGGCTAGAGCCCCGTCCTTCTCCTTAGCATCTTTGTTCCCCTTGACGGGCCCCTCTCGGGAGCTCCCTGACTGGGCCTGCTCAGATACCCTGCGTACTTTTGTAAGCTCTTGAGAGCTTTCTCCACAACCACCCTCGCTCTTAGTGTTGCTACCTAGCATGTTTCCCATCTTTTAATATGTTACTCACCGCGTGAGGCCCAAGGAATCCGCCACTTACGCGTGAGCCTGAGAGGAGTCTAAAAGCCCTGTAGGTGCGCGCCACCCAGAGCCCAGGCTTATCCCCAACTCACCTGTCTCGCAGCTCTGTACTGGAGCGTTGTCCGCTGTCACGTCTCGGGGGTGATCAGTCCCCGTACGGGCCACCAAATGTCGATGTCGCTCCCGGCCGGCAGGAAGGACACACGACAAAGTCTGGCAGTGGACAACCTTTTCTTTTATTTTCCTTCTCCGTACAGCCTGCCCTGGGATCGCTCCCAGCCGAAGCCTCCTTTGGTCCGCTCCCCGCGGCTCCTTCTGGGCTTCTACTTCCGGGCTTCTTCTTCCCCCCCAGGGGTGGCACCAGTATATATACGGATACAGTGTCCAATCATGTTAAAGTAAGCAAGGCAAGCTGATTGGCTAACATCATCAGTTGCCAGGCAGACTATATTGTTGAGCGGGTTGCTTACGCGGTAAGCAGGAAACTAACGTGCTCGATGGGAGGGGTAATCTACCTCAGGCTTTACTCTTTACTACAGGCCTCACGTCCGCCAAGTAAGGCGACCGGGCTCGGGGCTACGGCTCCCAACAGTACTGCCAAGTCATATACAAAAATTTGAATTTTTTTTGAGCCAGCAAATATAAGTCTTTGTTGCTTCTTAGTTTCTGTTAGTATTATTCCATTAAGGTTCATTTTTTAGCAGTTTATTCATTGAATGTTTAAGCTGCCAACATGTTCTTTTAGCTTCTATGTATAGAAGGTGTAATGAAACATTCAAAACACTTTTTCCCCTACACACTTCGTTTAAATTTAATTTTAAATTTTGTCATGGATTAAGGTGGCCTTGGTGGTACACATGCATTTTCACACACACACACACACACACACACACACACACACACACACACACACACACACAGACAGACAAAGTGTACCTACGTCCGTAATCCCAGCATTCTAGGAAGCTGACTCAGTGATTTTCAGGCCAGCCTGGGCTACATATAGTGAGTTAAAGGCCAGCCTGAACTTTGTGATAAGATTCCTTTTACAAAACAAAGCACGATAAGACAAGACTTCCGTATGGTTGAATAATACATATATAGCATCATATCCTGGTAACATTGAAGATAGCTTAAATTGCTATTGTATATTTGTGGTACTTGTATAGAGTATGTTACTTAAATGTAATCCTATTTAAAGTACAATATTATATCAATGCCTTTAAGTAGTAAAGTGTAGGACTCTTCTACTAGGAACATTTCAGACAATGAAGATAATTGGAAAAGTGCCTTCAGGATCTGGAATTCACATCTGAAGGTTGAATTTGTTTCGAGCCTTTGATTCTGATCCAGTGATAGTTCTTTACTTCAGTATTTTTCTGTACTATACATTATAAGACTTAAAGCCTTCTGTGGTCTCCCTGTACGTATACTAAAGGCAAACTCACATTAATTAGTTTGTTTGTTTATACTGGAAATTGATGAATTTGCACTTCAATAGATTCTTAAACTCTTCACTGGCAACTTCAACGTAATATTTTGTGTGACATTATTAGGTTTATGACATTACATCATGTGCACAGGTTACTAGGTGGGGGTGCAAATATTTATTGTAGCCCTAACTTTTGTATTCAGGGTGTAGGTGATTATATATAGAGAACCCTTTCCTCTCCTTTTTGGGGTTCAGGAAGATTTATAATTATAATCTCAAGGAGAACTTACTGGAATTCTAGTCAGTTAATTCCAATGTGCCACTTCTACTGCAACCCAAGGTAAGAATAAAATCACTGAGGATATATACAGTTATGGGCAACCAAGGTGTCCAGGTCTAGCCAAGATGGTGGCTCACCAAAACAAAGGGTTGGCTTCATCCCAGAGCCATTACCAGGTCTTAGTAATTCTCTGTGAGGGGAGTGGCTTGGGATGAGTGACAGTGAGCATGGTGGGAAACTCGTGTCTACCATGATTACTGTGAACTGGGCTAGGAAGGAGGTCTGAAATCAAGAAATGCAGAGAGAGAGAGAGAGAGAGAGAGAGAGAGAGAGACAGACAGACAGACAGACAGACAGACAGACAGACAGAGAGCCAGGGGTAAGAACTGTAGCAAATCATTAATACATTTGTTTGTCTACCTTTATACTTAACTATGAAAATTATAAAATGAACCTGTTTTATCTATAGAGATGATGCAGTAATCCAGAATTCCTGACTAGTCATGATTTTCATTGCTTTAAGTTTGATCAGCATATTGCAATGTTTCACATTTTGTTTCACTGTCGTCTCTTGTGGTACTGTTCTGCCATCTAGTGGAAACATATGTCCTTCAGAATATACTTTTCCAGATTAGCTACCATGCCTTGAGTATTTTAACATTAGAAATAACAGTTTAGAACTTTTCAGCTTTGTTGGTTGATATGCCATTCCTTAGAACAACATTTGTCCTAACGAAGAAATTTGTACACATAAAATTTGTGATAAATGAAGGCCTTATAGATATCTTTACATATGATTTACTGAGCATTAAAATCTGCTGCTTTTCTGCAACAAGAAATACTATCTTCGTTACTGAGACTTTAACCACAGCGTAGTATTTTATCATCATTTAATATTAGAGTAATTTTTTAGCCAAGCGTAATGACACACGACTGTAATTCTAGCACTTATTCATTCCAGCACTTAGAAGGCTGAGGTAGGAGGGTCTGTGCAAGTTTCAGATCAGGCTGGGCCAGAAAGTAAGCTCAAGGCCACCTTATACTGCATAATGAGACCCTGTCAAAAACAAAAAACAAAACAAAACAAGGCAACTGCAAAAAGGGTACTTACGGCCCAGTGCCAACCCTTCCACCTCAAATTCTATTCTTTTATATCCACCTTATAAGACATCAGTTATTTGGTGTAACACAACCAGTACACATGCATTAGATGATGAATGTTAATGAAATGGTCAAATGGAAAAGGGTCTTCTATAAAAAAGGTCACTAATTTACACATTTCATTTGAAGACTTATTTGTGGTTCACTTAGATATAACTGAAATTCAGAAAGTTATCAATAATGGAATCTCTTGTCATTCTTATTGAGCAACAGAGATTGTGCCTTACTCTTCGTGGGATTCAGTATGCATAAGTTTAGTAGAAAACATTTCTGTGTTGAAGTTGGGCATTGACTTGAACTGTGCGATTGTTTTCAGTATGCTAATTTATGATACAGAATGCTCAGAAAGATTTTTTGGGAGGTATTTTTGAGACATGGTTTAATTATGTTTTTTAGGCTGATCTTGAACTCTTATTGCCTCCACCTTCCAAGTCCTGGGATTACAGCCATGTGCCAGCACGCTGGGCTCCAGAAAGTATTTCTGAATTATTAGAGGATGCAAATCATTCTATTGTTTAGCACCTTCACTGAGATATGCATGTTTTGTAATATTTTCATTATTCTTTTTCTTAGTTGCTGATGTATATTTAAGATGAGTGGATTAGGAGAAAACTCTTTGGATCCACTGGCCCCTGATTCACGAAAACGCAAGTTGCCATGTGATACTCCAGGACAGGGGTAGGTGACTCACATGGGATGCTTTACCACAGCTCCTTTATCCTATCTTTGAGATTTTTCTTTTTTAATTAAAAAATAATTTTTAAATTACATTTCAACTTCCTTTATTCATGATATTACTTTGTTAGATTTAGGTTTTTATTTTTCTCCTTTCTTGTAGCAGTATTGAGGATGGCACTCAGAGCCTTGAACATGTTAGACAAATGTTTCGCCTTTGAGCTTCATTTTAGCCTCTCTTCCCTCTCCCATTCCTACTCCCCTCAGTAAGCTGGGATCTCAGTAAATTGCACAGACTGGCTTAGAATTTGTTATCCTCTTGCCTCAACCTCCTTACTAGCCTTTATGTGTTATTCCACCATGCCTAACTAAAAAGTAAAAAAATTTTTCTTAAATAATGTGATTTTCCTATGTATAGCGTATACAGTGGTACCTTAGTTCACAAACTTAATTACACTGTTGTGGAGAAGATGCAGAGTTAATGAAACTTTCCCAAATGCTTGTTTATGAACTAAATTATTTGCAAACAAAATGTTTATTGATTGAAATTCCAGTGTACAGCATTCTGATGAGTTTTGTATCTTTTTAAATGTAAAAGAAGCTTTATTGCTGATTCAATTAAAGGGATATTTAATAGTCCGGTATTTCAAGAGTGAAAGGTGCAGAAGTTAGGGAAACAGATCAGTGTTGTTGCAAATAGTGTTTGATATTTATAAGTGTATAAATTTATATTTTGAGCATTTTTGAGGGTTCATCATTTTTCCCCTGAATGATATTACAAGTTTAAGAATGAGAAATGAAATACCATAATCTGTGCAGCGATTCTATGTAGCTTTAAAAGTATTTGCCAAGGTCAGTGCCAAAGAACTTTATTATGGCACTTTAGGGGTAGAAAACATTCCATACTTAATATTAAATTTTCACTAATAGTAAGTACCTGGTTGTTTTTAAACCTTTATAAAGTAAAGAAAAGATTATTATTCTTTTTTTTCCGGATGAGTGAATTGAGTCTAACTTCCCAGGGCCTCTTGGCAGAATCAAATTTAAATTGGCATGAATTTTTTTCTACAGTGGACTACTACTTTATTGTAATATTTAGGTAGTTTTCTAGATTGGTTCACACATAAAAGTAATGTTAGAATCGGGATCTACTCACCACTCCCTCCCCGCCTCCAACCTCCCCTCTGCACCACTCCTTTTTGAGAGAAGCCTATCATCGAATTCATGATGGAGCCCAGGCTGGCCTGGAAGCTGTGTTTCAAGTGTTAGGCCTGCTGGCCTTGGCATCTTAGCTAGCCTGCTCACAGCTTCTCTGTGATAGGTATATCATGGGTTTTCTGTCCTTTTAGTCTTACCTGCAGTGGTGAAAAGTGGAGAAGAGAGCAGGAGAGTAAATATATTGAAGAATTGGCTGAACTGATATCTGCAAATCTCAGTGATATTGACAATTTCAACGTCAAACCTGATAAATGTGCAATTTTAAAGGAAACAGTAAGACAGATACGTCAAATAAAAGAGCAAGGTAATACAAAGTTCCTACTGTGGGGTCCTTCTCTTCTCCTTTCTTTCTTCCCTTTCCTGTAACTGGGGATCAAACCGAAAGCCTCACAGGTGGTGAGCAAGTGCTCTACCACTGATCCGCAGCCGTAACCCTTACATTTGCCTTTTGGGCTACCTCATTTATGTAAGAGCTACAGGTGATTCAGGGTAGGGATTACAGGATTGGCTAAGTGAGGAAACAGTGAGCAGAGAAATGGAAGTCAGTCAGTGTTGCTCATCTTGTCAGATTTAGCTTCCTTTTTAGAAGCCACAGGTTAGTACCAGTAAAAGACAATTTAGAGTATCTTTTACCTTCCTGCCTAACTATAAAGTTTAGTATTTTAAAATGAGGGCATGTACGTCTTTGTGCTTGTGTACCTGTGTGTGTGAACTGTTTTAACTTAAAACAGCTAAATGTACTACTATTCATAGTATTGCCTTTGGTTGTTCTCACCTCAGGAAAAGCTGTTTCCAATGATGATGATGTTCAGAAAGCTGATGTATCTTCTACAGGACAAGGAGTTATTGATAAAGACTCTTTAGGACCACTTTTACTTCAGGTAAATAAAAAAGGTTTGAGCTGTCCAAAGTGTTGTACTTTGAATATAGTCTAAAGTGATGAAATAGTCAGAAGTCCTGGTTAGGAAGTGAGTACAGCAGCAACCAAAAAGACTTTGCTGTGAGACATAACTCAGTATTTATTTTGAAGACAAGGATGGTAAAGTGTTCTTATATTTACTGTATCTGTATATATCTGCAGCGATTCTTTTCTTCTTTTGTACTGGGGATCAAATTCATGACCATATGCTTGCCAAGCAGGCATGTAAGCCACAGAGCTAAATACCAGGCTTCTGTCTATCAATCAAATAATGGAACGGTCCTGCCCCCACTAAAAATACAAATGCACATTGAGAAAGCACACATACAAATAAACATACAAAACTAAGGAAGTTGAGGAAAGGTCACACATTTCATAAAAGTGACCCAGTATTTTACAGAGGTAGAAATTTTATGTATTTTAGCTCTGAACTTTTTTGTGTATTTTTGTATGAATGTATGGGCATACTTCAGGTTTTTTTTCTTTTTATTTTTGTTCTTTGGGAAGCTCAGGAGATTGAACCCACTCTCTCCTACATGCTATGCAAATTCTGATATGCTCTGCTAATTTTTGTGCTGCTAGAAATCAGACCCAGAGCTTATGTATGGTAGGCAAGGACTTTATAACACCCTTCTTTTATTGTATATTCCTTTTTTGCCGTTTTGTTCTGTATTGTCGAACTTTTTAAACTTGGTTTTATAATTAGTTGTGTTACATAGATTGTGTTAACCTGTAGCACTCACAGTGTATTAACAAGTCTAAAGCCCTTCATAATAAGTTTATCTGTCAAATTGTTTTTGTTTTAATTTGTTTCTTCTGCCTTTTACTTGTATTGCTTTTGTTTGTTTGTTTGTTTATAATGGAGAATGGAAATCTGGGCATTACACCTAACCAGGTAGGCACTGTGCTGCCGAGCTACATCCCTGGCCTTACTTAATTAAATTTTAAGTTCCTATTTGTAAATTCTGATTTATAAATAGCATAATATTTCTGTAACCTGACTTTGGTATCAAATGAGAAGAACTAAGTATGATTTTCTAGAGCCCCCCCCCCCCCCCCCATATGAACCCAGAGTTTGCCGAGCACTGCTGTGCTACATCTCCAATCCTTTTCACCCCTCTTCATCTTTTTGAGACAGACTGTCATTTAGGCTGGCCTTGAACCCAACATTGTAGTCCAGGCTGTCTTGGACTTGCAGTGATCCTTTCTTTGGCCTCCCCAAGTACTAGGATTACAGGTGTGCCACCTCGCCCAGCCAATCGTTTTTATTTTAATTACTCTGTGGCCCAGGCCGACCTCCGTTCATGATTCTCTTGCCTTATTTATTATTTTTTGTGGTGATTCACGGGAGTAATCTAGGGGTGCTCACTGAACTACATTCCCGGAACTTATTTAGCAGCTTTTCACTAATTTGCCAGGTAGTACTTAATACTCAATCTTGTGATCCTCTTGCTTCAGTTTCCCTCATTGTTGTAATTATAGGCATGTGGTGTCACACTTGATAGCTACCCTTACCTATTTTTCGTATTTTAACTTTGTCCAAGTTTCATAAGTCATTAAGTTGCCCAGAGTGTGCCTCTCCCTCAGCCTGTTAAGGGTGTTAGGATTTTGCAATAACAGTATTTTTTTAGTCTGTTTTGTTTTTGTGTTTTGTGTTTTGTTTAATTTCAACATACGTGAAAGTATGGACACCTAATTTGAAGAGAATGAGAGACACTATGACAGCTATTTATTTATGTCTGGTCTTGAAGACCTAAAACAACTTCATCATCGTGTTTGGATCAGTTTTATACTATGTTGTTTTGTATGAATTCAATGTATGGGAACATATGGACAATTATTTGGAAGAAAACAAGAGACTATGATAGTGAAGGTCTCTGGTTGTCTTGCTTTGAAATCTGTGTCTCTTACATTGCTTTCTTATGTTCTGTTTTGTTGTGTTTAATTTTATCCTCTTTTACAAAAAAAAAAAAAAAAAAAAAAAAGTACTAGGATTTTAAGAGTGAGTCCACTATGCCTGGCTTATAGTAACAATTAAATAGTGTACCCTCCCTCCAAGGGCATTATTACTAAGTCTGTCTTCTTACTCTGCTAAGGCTACCAAAAGAGAATGCCACAGACTAGGTGTCTTAAACAAAAGAAACTGTATTGTAGCTTTGGAAGCTTAAAGTACAAGACATAGCTCTGATTGGTTTCTCTTCAGTCATCTTTCCTTGGTTTGTCACTCTATACTCAATGTGTCATTCATTTTTTGGTGCATGCATCCATGATGCCTTTCTTTCTTTTTTTAAAATCTCTTTCTTCTAAGGACAGCTGTCATACTAGGTTAGGATCCTGACCATATGACTTCTTTTATCCTTAATTACTTCCATCTCCAAATATTCTCACATTGAGGGAAAGAGCTTCAACATAGGAATTTTGAGGAGGGGAATACTGTTAAATGTGTAACAACCTATAGTAACATATACCGTTTTAATGTCTCCTTGTAGGCGTTGGATGGTTTCTTGTTTGTGGTGAATCGAGATGGAAACATTGTATTTGTGTCAGAAAATGTCACACAATACTTGCAATATAAGCAGGAGGACCTGGTTAACACAAGTGTCTACAGTATCTTGCATGAAGAAGACAGAAAAGATTTTCTTAAAAACTTACCAAAATCTACAGGTAGACTCTTAGTATTTTCCTTCATTATTTGTTAGAAAATTGCATATTTTTTTTTGAAGGAAACCAGATTATTAACCTTGTGTAGCAAGGTAAATGGTTATTAGAAAAATTTTCAAATATGGCCTCCATAAACTTAATATATAGAATATACATTGTTTTATGGCACATATAGCAAGATTTCCGTTGAAGTTGAAATTCATATGTTTTGTATATATTAGTGCTGTTTTGAAATGTTAGTGTAGATCATACCATGCAAACAAATGTAATGAGAAAATAGGCTTTTTTTTTTTTTTTTTTTTCCCTTGAGACTTGATCTTGCTATGAATGCCTGACTATTCAACTCTCGGGTTTAAACGATCTTTTGCCTCAGCCAGCTGAGTAGCTGTGACTACAGGCATGCAGTATCATACTTGGCTTATAGCTCCAGTTTTTGATTACACTGTAGACTGAGATACCAGATTTTTAAAAAGTCATTTCAATTTGTTTTCCAAAGTTAATGGAGTTTCCTGGACAAATGAGACCCAGAGACAAAAGAGCCATACATTTAATTGTCGTATGTTGATAAAAACAACACATGATGTACTGGAAGACATGAACACGAGTCAGGAAATGCGCCACAGATATGAAACAATGCAGTGCTTTGCCTTGTCTCAGCCACGAGCTATGATGGAGGAAGGAGAAGGTAAGAGAAGTCATATTTATGTTACCAAACACATACCTCCACTAGTTCCATTGTTCTAACTGTTATTTATTTCCTTGTCTTCGATCATAGAATGAATATACATTTTAAGAAACAATTATATAATCTTTATTTGGTTAAATTTTTTATTGTAGATTTGCAATCCTGTATGATCTGTGTCGCACGCCGTATTACTACAGGTGAAAGAGCATTTCCATCAAATCCTGAGAGCTTTATTACTAGACATGATCTTTCAGGTAAAAACTGTGTTCAAGTCTATGCTTCCATCTTGCATCTGTGAGCATATATGCATATCTTCAGTTTGAAAATTGCTATAATAGGGGCTGGGGCTTTAGCTCAGCGGCATAAGCACCTGCCTTGCAAGCAGGCGGCCCAATAAAAATGAAGAAGACCCCCCCCCCCCAAAAAAAATATTGCTACAATAAAGCTGAGGATGTTGCTCAGTGGCGCAGTGCCTGCCTGGCTAGCGTGAGGTGGTGAGTTTGATTCCTGCCCCCCCTCCACCCCCAAAAAAGACAAAAGAGGAATTTGTTATAATAATTAACTATCTCTACAGTCTTCCTGATCATTAAAATGCTTATACCCACTAAGATTTACTATATATGTTCATTATATTCTTATTTCTTATAGAATCCTAAGTGAATTTTACCGCCATTCATAGCATATAATATATTTGGCACTTGAAAAATTAAACAACAAATATGGAGGCACAGTTTACTCCAAGTATCATTTTGCATCAGAATTTAGTATCATTTTTCTCTCTATTAATGCCCGTTCATTCGTTTTTCTTTTGTGGAATCAGGATTTGAACTCAGGACCTTTTAGTAGTTGTCAGTCGGGCCCTTACAAAAGCCCATTTATTCTAAAGAAATGCTTTCATGTCTGGGATAAACCTCAGTGGTACAGTGCCTTCCTGGCAAGTACACGGTCCTCAGTTTGATTCTCAGTAGCCAGCAGAAGAAAAAAAAGCTTTGAAAAATACAGATAATGAAAATTACAATAATTCTTAAATGTCAACAGCATAGAACTCATATGCCCTTTAGAGTTATTGTAATTTTTATTATCTTCATTTTTAAAAACAGTTTTAAGATTTATTTTTACACCCCACAGCGGAATGTATGAACATAAGAGCATTGGCAGGACTTTCTTCAAAAAGATAGCAAGAATTTGGAGTAGAGAAGGCAGAATAAAGATTTAATAAGCCAATTGGTTGGCAGCACTAAATACTGTTGGGAGGCTTTTATTTTAAATTTTTATTTTGTGTTACAGGAAAGGTCGTCAATATAGATACAAATTCACTAAGATCCTCCATGAGACCTGGCTTTGAAGATATAATCCGAAGGTGTATTCAGAGATTTTTTAGTCTTAATGATGGGCAGTCATGGTCGCAGAAACGTCACTATCAAGAAGGTAAAGACATTTGGATTGATTTTTGATCTAGATTGTTCAGTATGTTATAATACACATGACTGTAGGTGTGGGGCGAGGAAAATAATTTATCTGTTTGCTTATTCATAATTGGGTATCATTCTATAATTTAGTCTATCTTGAACTCACTACATAGCCCAGGTTGGCATTGAACTTGCAGTGATCATCATGCCTCAGTCTCCCAAGTGCTATTATTCCTGAGCCTATGTATTTTGGTTGTAATTTTGATGCAACTCTAGTCTTTCACTGGATTTAGAAGAAATTTTCTTTTTTTTCCAAGATGGGTTCACCATGTAGTTGTGACTGGCCTTGGACACACTGTATAGGCCAGCCTGGTCTGACACTGGCAGAAATCCTTGTGCTTCAGCCTCCCGAGTGCAGGGATTACTTACAGGTGTGCATCACCACTCCTGGCAATGAATTTAAAAATACTTGTTCTTGAAATATAATTCATTCCTTTCATCTTTTGTATACAAGTATTTATTTTACTAATTGTATATAATAGTAATAACGTGTTTCCCTTAACAGCCTATATTCATGGCCATGCAGAAACCCCTGTTTATCGATTTTCCTTGGCTGATGGAACTATAGTGACTGCACAGACAAAAAGCAAACTCTTCCGAAATCCTGTAACAAATGATCGTCATGGTTTTGTCTCAACCCACTTTCTTCAGAGGTAGTAATAGATTACCGTGCATTTTTAAACATTAAATACAGTGTGTTTTTAAGTTCTTTATTAGTACAAAAGGAAAAGAATGAGAAAATGAAATTGCTGGATTGTAGAAGCTAGTTTACATTTCTAGATTTTTTTGTGTGTGTGTGGGATAACTCTTTGAGAACAGGGTATCACTATACAGTTCAGACTGTCCTTCAGCTTGCTTTGTAGCCCAGGCTGGCCTTGAACTCAATCCTTCTGCCTCAGTCTCCTAAGTTCTGAGATTACAGGTGTGCACTACTACATCTGACTTACTAGTATATTTTTATATAAAGTGATTATTTCACTTTATACTCCTGGGAAATCTAAGGGATGGAAGGTTTGGCTTATTAAATAGCATATAAAATCTGATTACCTGTATAATATTTAATTCTTTGGGGATAGACAAGAGTTTGGGTTTTTTGAGACACATTCTCATTCTGTCATACAGGCTGACCTTGAACTCTAGGTATCCCACCCACGCTGGCCTTAAATTTATGGCTTCCTGCCTCAATCTCCAGTTGCCTAGGATTATAGGTGTATACCACCATGCATGGCTTTTCATTTCTTAAAACGTAATACATTGCTTTTAGGGGATGAACTTAAAATTTCAAGGTACCTTGTAAGAATAAAGGATAGTAACTGCTGGTGTTATTGGTAATGGTAACTATAAACTGATGGACATTTTTTGATTATCTTGAGTAATTTACAGATATTTTCAGGCAACTCTACTTAGGCCTTGTTGAGATTCCTGCTAACATAACTGGTGATCCTTGACAGTACAGTGTGTGGTGTCACTCTAATTTAGTAGTGTGGTGGTATCACTCTAATTTAGATTTTGTGACTTCCCAAAAACATATATTGTCAAATTAGTCATCTTATCTAAATTGGGTATAAGATATTTTCTAGGGGGCTGGGGATTTAGCTCAGTGGCATAAGCGCCTGCCTTGCAAGCAGACAGTTGTGAGTTCGATGCCCGGTACCGATAAAAAAGAAAAAGACCAAAAAAAAAAAAAAAAATTTTTTTTTTTCCTGGCCTGTTCACTTTAACTTTATTGTTTCCCATCTTCTTTTTGTGTTGCTGTAACTATAATTCAGACATTTAATGCATTCCTGTGATTTTTTTTTTTTTTTTTTTTTTGAAGTTAAAGTTTGATGTTTTCTTTTTTTGCAGAGAACAAAACGGGTATAGACCAAACCCAGGTCCTATAGGTCAAGGCATTAGACCTTCTGCATCTGGATGCAGCAGTTCTGTAGGTAGCATGAGCTTGTCACCAAACCAAGGCTTACAAATGCTGAGCAGCAGGGCCTACAGCTTGGGAGACCCCAGCACCACAGGACAGCTGAGTGGAGCTAGATATGGTACTTCAAGTAACATTGCTTCATTGACGGCTGGGCCAGGCATACAGTCACCGTCCTCTTACCAAAACAATAACTATGGGCTCAACATGAGTAGCCCACCTCACGGAAGTCCTGGGCTTGGCTCTAATCAGCAGAATATTATGATCTCACCTCGGAATCGTGGCAGCCCAAAGATGGCCTCACATCAGTTTTCTCCTGTTCCAGGTATTTACCTTAAGTGTTTTTCTTTAGTTTTTTCTTCCCATACCTCTGTACTTCTTAGCCAACTAATTTATTTTGCAATAGGAAGTGATGTATTGTTTTAGTGTCTAATAGCCTAATTCTCTTCTAATTTTTCCTCTAAATCCAGGCGTACAGTCTCCCATGGGATCTTCTAGCAGTACAGGGAGCCACAGTTTTTCCAGTAGCTCTCTCAGTGCCCTGCAAGCCATTAGTGAAGGTGTAGGAACTTCTCTTTTATCTACTTTGTCTTCACCAGGACCCAGACTGGATAACTCTCCCAATGTGAATATAACCCAAGCAAGTAAAGTGATCAGTCAGGATGCTAAGAGTCCCTTAGGCTTGTACTGTGACCAGAATCCAGTGGAGAGTACAATGTCAAATAGCAGAGATCACCTCAATGACAAAGAAAGTAGGGACAGCACTGGTGAAGGGTTGGAGAATCAGAAGGGTCCTTTGGAAAGCAAAGGTCATAAAAAATTACTTCAGTTACTCACCTGTTCCTCTGATGACCGAGGCCATTCCTCCTTGACCAACTCCCCCTTGGATTCAAGTTGTAAAGACTCTTCTGTTAGTGTCACTAGCCCCTCTGGAGTCTCTTCCTCAACGTCTGGAGGTGTGTCCTCCACATCCAATATGCACGGGTCACTGTTGCAAGAGAAGCATCGGATTTTACACAAGTTGCTACAGAACGGAAATTCACCAGCTGAAGTAGCCAAGATTACTGCAGAAGCCACTGGAAAAGACACCAGCAGTGCTGTTGCTTGTAGTGAAGGAACCGTCAAGCAGGAACAGCTAAGTCCTAAGAAGAAAGAGAATAATGCACTTCTCAGATACTTGCTCGACAGGGACGATCCCAGTGATGCACTCTGTAAAGAATTACAGCCCCAAGTTGAAGGAACAGATAATAAAACAAATATGTGCAGTAGCTCCACTATTCCCTGCTCAACTCAAGAGAAGGAGCCTAAAATTAAGACTGAAACAAATGAAGAGGTAACTGATTTTCACTGTGTTGCAGATTAGTTATTGTATGTCATCTGTTTAGAAAGATACCATATACATAATACCTGTTGTCTCCTTTAAGGTTTATTTAAGGGAAGTTAGTTGTGAGTTTTCATTTCTTTGTAATTCTTTTGGGCATTTGTAAAACATGTGATGCAATTTGAAATGTCAACTATATATTTTATAAAATTTTGGATATAACTTAAGTAGGCAATTTAAAAATTTGGGGGGCTGTGTTGTTGGGTTGAGACAATTTTTGGGTCATTAGAGAACAAGCCATGTAAAAAACATTGAATTGATCCAGGTAATTCTGATGTTTATCTGATAACCAAGTTTTTATACTTACATGCTCACGCCCTATGAAAGCATTTCCCAATCACCTCTCAGTATAGGAATAAATGAAAAACTTCAAGAAATCTCACATTGTGGATTTAATTTTCAAGCTAGTGCTCATCACATTTGTTGGTTAAAGCTCTTTTTAGAGCGTCCATTTAAATATTGTTAGACATCAGCTAGCCACTTAAATTACTTACCATACTTATATGTGTAGGGCCTGAGATTTAGCTCAGCGGCATAAGCGCCTGCCTTGCAAGCAGGCAGTCGTGAGTTCGATCCCTGGTACCGATAAAAAGGAAAAAAACAAAACAAAACAAAAAAAAAAACCAAAAAAAAAAAAAAAAAAAAAAAAAAAAACCCCAAAAAAAAAGGTGTCAGAAAGTATGTGTAGATGGAAACGTCTGTTAGCTAAGATCAGTTTTTCTTCTAGTGATTGTTAGATGGAAAATATTCATTTAAATTTTTCACTTTTTTTGTGGTTTGAAACCTACATGTTTAATGTAAGGGGAAAAATGTGCTTTTAATTTCATTTTCATTTTTATTTTTATTTTTTGTGGTGTTTGTGGGATTCTTGTGCAAGCAAGGCAAGGACTCTACCACTGAGCCACTTCCCCACCCCAGAAATGCTTCTTTAAAAGTACCACGTTCAGTGGTTTATAAAATGTTCATAATCCTAAGGAGGTTGTTTGGGAATGGGAGTTCTAAGAAAATAGCGTTAAGTTGGGCATTATCATTTCAGGTAACTATTATACTTTGGTTTTTTTTTTTTTTCCATATATTCTGTTGATTATTTATAGGTGTATAATATATTACACAGGTTAATTTTTAAAATTCCATTTTCAGCCATCTGGAAACTTGGATAATCTAGATGCTATTCTTGGTGATCTGACTAGTTCTGACTTTTACAGTAATCCTATATCCACAAATGGCAGTCATCTGGGGAGCAAGCAACAAATGTTTCAAGGACCTAATTCTTTGGGTAAGGGCAAACCAGATTTGTTTTGCTTTAAACTTGTTCGTGTGCGCGTGCGCGCGCGCATGTGTGTGTGTGTGTGTGTATGTATGTATGTATGTATATTTTTTTTACCTTGGGCTTGCCAGGCAGGTACTATGCCACTGAGCTGTATCCCTAGCCCACTTGTAGTGTTCTTATACCAAGAAAAGGATATAGCTACCATTTTTAACTTAAAGAATTCCTATTCTGCCTTTCAAATTTTTTTATAGTCATTTATGGTTTTTAAAAGGTTTTTGGGAGGCTATTTTTCTTAAAAAAAAAATTCTGTTTGTAAACAATGTATCAGTAACCATGGTATTTGTAGGAAAATGTTAATACTTATCTGTATGTGTATATATATATATATATATTAGCTACAGAGAATTGAATTAACTCAGATGATAGGTTAAAACTTGTCTTTTGGTTCTTAGCTAAGTTCTCTTGTATTTCTTATGCATTTATTCATTGATCATTTAAGCATGGAAATATTTTGGGTATTATTTGGAAAAGAAGAATTTATAATTACCCAGAATGATGGTTATTGATGCTCAGTGGCACTGTTTTCGAAACAGAAGTGGGTAGCCAAATCAGTCACCTATTTTGGAGGAAGAAAAGTTGGAAAGAAATGTTTTAGAAGACAAAAACACAATTTCTTTCTTTGTTTTGTTTTTGTACCCAGAATTGAATTGCAGGCCTTGCACTGGCCAGCTAGGCCAGCTAGGCCATCTGCCGCAGAGCTTCATCCCTGGCCCTCTCTTTGGTCTTATAAGAGAAATTCCCACTGTGTAGTTTATGTTAGCCTAGAACTTTGTATATCCCAGACTGGCCTCAGACTCAGAGTTTCTCCTGCCTTAGCCTCTTGAGCTGAGGTTACCAGCATGTGCTACCACATACAGCAGGGATTTGTTTCTTGATTAGAAGGCAAATCACTTGTCCAAAATTATGCTCATTCCATGTTTAATAAGTACATGTACATAAGATCCAGAAGTTTGAAATTATTGGTCACCTTGTCTCACTTTCTCCCTTCTCCCACATCCTTCCCTTTTTTGTGGTGCTGAAGATTGAATCTGTGGCCTCATGGATGCTAAGCATGCGCTATACCACTGGGATACATCCTTAACCTAGTGAATTTTTTAGTAAGGCATGAATCTGAATATTAATGATTATACCAGGTTACGAAAGAATGCCCAAGACTTCAGTCAACACTGATTATTGTTTATACCTTATTTGGGATGCATTTTTTTTTAAAAACTTTTTTTTTTTTTAGGGAATAGTTGTTTTTGTGACATTCTCCTGGGAAATGGTGGTAGTGTTTATATATTTTACTTGATCTTTATGTGTTGTTGTTTTTCTATTTTTTACACAGGGTACTGATAATGTATTTAAGGCTATAATTAAGTTCACTACATAGCCCAGTGTGGCATCAAACTTGTGGTGATTCTTGTATCTCAGCCTGTCAAGTACTGTTTGGCAGGACATTTAATGTAGTATCCTTCTTTGTTTTTAGCAGGTTTGAGAAGTCCACAGTCTGTGCCATCCAGTCGTCCACCATATAGCCGAGCAGTTTCTTTAGATGGTCCTGTTACTGTTGGCTCCAGTCCTCCAATAAAGAATATCAGTTCTTTCTCTATGTTACCTAAGCAGCCCATGTTGGGTGGGACTCCAAGAGTGATGGATAGTCAGGAAAATTATAGCTCAAACATTGGTAGGTTATTACTAATATCTTAGTGACCTTAAGTAGAATTTCATTATGCTGTGGAAAAGACCTAATCATTTTTACCTGTTTTAGGTGTACCAAACAGAAATGTGACTGTGAGCCAGACTCCTAACTCTGGAGACTGGGGCTTACCAAATTCAAAGGCCAGCAGAATGGAACCTATGAGTTCAAACTCTATGGGAAGGCCTGGAGGAGATTACAGTGCTTCTCTACCCTGTTCTTTACCCAGACCTTCAATGGCCGGCGCTATGTCAACTTTTCCTCTTAGGTCAAATAACATTCCTGGTGCAAGGCCATTTTTGCAGCAGCAGCAGCAGCAACAACAACAGCAACAGCAACAACAGCAGCACCAGCAGCAGCAACAGCAGCTTCTCCAGATCAGTATGTGTCATTAAACAAAAAATTATTAGCTATTTTAGGGCAGTTTTTATTATTGGCTTATTTGAAAATTTAACACTGTTTCTTTTTGCTCCCCCAGAACCTGGTGAGATTCCAATGGGTATGGGTGTGAATCACTATGCCCAAGCAACACCACCTAATCAACCAGGTTCCTGGCCAGATGCCATGCTATCCATGGAACAAATCCCTCATGGCACTCAAAACAGGTAGGACCTTATTTTATTACTGTTCAAAATGTTAATAATGTAGGAAAGAGTTAGAATAGGAAAAAAGATTGAAAAAGAATTCTTTATGATTTTGTAGTTGAAGTACCTGCTTGTAATTCTGCTGAGGCAGTAGGTAGAGACAGAGCTGTACTGCTAGTTATCAGGGCCATGAACTGTTTAATCAGACATATGAAAAAAATCTCTCTGAGGTGGTGCTTTTTTTTTTTTTTTTTTGAAATAAAATGATAATCTAGTGAGGAAGGAGAGAAATAAATAGTAGTTTGCCAGTATATGTTTTCTCAGTGTTCTTTTAAATGATGTTGAGAGAGGAAGTTTCAGTTTTTTTTGCAAATTAATTTTTAAGGGTTGTATAGTGCCTTTTTTTTTTTTTTTAAGAAAGGATCTTGCCATGTAGTTCAGAGTGGCCTCAGATTCCCATGTGCTGGGAGAATGTTCACATACCACCATGTCTAGCTTAGATAGTTGTTCTTTTTTTTTTTTTTTTTTTTGTCTTTTTCATTTTATCGGTACCAGGGATCGAACTCATGACCGCCTGCTTGCAAGGCAGGTGCTTATGCCACTGAGCTAAATCCCCAGCCCCTAGATAGTTGTTCTTAAAATTACTTAAAGTATTTCAGTGATTGTGGTGAAAGTGGGCCATTTTACCTATTTATCTTTATGTGAGAAAGATTGTGGGTTTTATTTTTTTATTGAGAAATCTCCCTATATATACCCCAGACTGGCATGGTCCTGAAAGCTGGAATTACATGCATGGGCCACCAAACTTGGCTCATGTTTCATTTTCAGTTAATAACTGTCTTGGTTACTCTTTTCTTGTTGCCAGGACAAAATAGCCAGTACTCAAAATGAAGGAAGGAAAGATTTATTTAGTTCACTGTTAGTGGAGGTTTCAGTCCATAATCAGCTGGTTCCAAGGCAGTGGCATGGAACTGGGGCAACAATTCAAGATAGCAGTCTGTGAATAACGTGGGACAACAAGAATAAACCACTTCTCTCTTAATAATGTAAGCAAGCTGCAAATTTCCTCCTCCTTCTTGCATGGACTTGGATATTTACAAAGTAAGGATCCTGGCTTCCCACTGAGAGTCTCTTAGTTAAATTTCTCAACCTGTCAAGTTGCCACAATGAATAAACCATGTCAGTAACTTAGTGCAAGATGCCTCTGTCAGGTGTCCTCTCTTGACTTCAGTTTTGCTGTAAACTAAGGGAAGGAAAAAAAAAAAAAAAAAACATTGATTGAATAAGGAGTGATTTCTGTGACTTTATGAACTTAAATGTTTCTTTACCTAGTGGAGATCAAATAGTTTCAAGTTCATAGATACATTCTGGTCTGGATTGAACCCAGCTAATGTAAAGCTACATTGTCACCTGTTTTTTAAAACTTTATTTTGAGACTGGTTCTCTCTAAGTTGCCTAGCTTGATGTTAAATTTGTAATGCTTCAGTCATTCTCCCAGAAAGTTGTAATTACAAGTGTACATACCACACCTACATTTACAGAAGTACAGAAGTGTTTTTTTTTTTTTTTTTAATAAGAACTGATTTAGTAGTGGAAGATGTTCTTTAACTCATAGTTTTAAACTGAGGCAATCCTCTTGCCTCAGCCTACTGAGTTCTGGGATTTCGAGAATTTGCTACCACACCTAGCTCACAGGTTTTTTTTTCTTAAACAGGAATTTTTCAAGGCGTGATAAATATCTCACTTTGTACTCTTTCACGTTTAGTGAACTATTGTAGCTTGTGTGTGGAGTTTGAATTATACATGTTAATTTAAACTTTTTGGACAAGTATAACAGAAAGTTATTTTGGCATTTTTTTCCAGCTGCAAATCATTGATACTTCAACATTTTTATCCTTTCTTTGATTCTTTGGCTTATTTCCTTGATTTTCAGATATTAGAATTATTATACCTCAGTTCTTGTTTACAAAACGTTACGATCTTTCCCTCTTTCCTTCATCATTTACTATCCCTCATTTAGGATTAGTCAATTCATTTTGGTAGTGGGGTTGAAGGGGTAAACTTTATGTGTTGGGCCTAAGATGGCCTGGTGAAATTTTCAGATGCAATTGATGTTATGTGCTATTTTTTATTGTATAGTTGCTTAGTTTGTTGGTTGATTTCTTTTATTTGTTTGTATTGGAAAGCATACTCAGGACCTCATACTAACCAGGCAGGCACTGTTCCACTGAGCTTTATCCCTGGCCCTCTGGTTTATTATTTTACTTGTATTATGTGAGTTACTATGTATTTTAAGTTAAAAATAGGATCCATGCTTATGACATTGTCTCATATATGTGTCATATATGTCATATATATGTCTCATATGTGTGTAACTAGAGATAAAACATAGGAACACCTAAGAAAGGGTCTTGCTACTTTGTGCAGAATAGTCTTGAACTTTCCATTTTCTTGCTTTGACTTCCTGAGCAACTGTAATTACAAGCATGTACAATACATAGCTCACCAAGATCTATGATCGTGGTGCATAAGATCTATGATCTTATGCACACTAGGCAAGCACTCTACCACTGAAATCACATATGCAGCCCTTTTATGGTTTTATTTGAGATACGGTTTTATTAAATTCACCAGGAGACCTTGAACTTTCAGCCCAACCTCTTGCCTCAGCTTCTCAAGTAGATGAGATTACAGGACGACAGCCATATCCCACCAGGTCTAGTTCTGTCGCTGAGCTACATTCTAGGCATTGAAACTCAGGTGAGCTAGTGCTAGGAAAGCAATCTACAACAAGTGAGCTGTGTCTTATGACCAAATGCTATTATTAAAACTGATTGCAAATGTCTTTCTAGACCAATTCTTAGGAATTCCCTGGATGATCTCCTTGGGTCACCTTCTAACTTGGAAGGCCAGAGTGATGAAAGAGCTCTGTTGGACCAGCTGCACACACTCTTGAGCAACACAGATGCAACAGGCCTGGAGGAAATTGACCGAGCTTTGGGCATCCCAGAACTTGTGAATCAGGTAAGTTCCTTCAGCATGGACCTAGAAGAATGTGTTTCTCCATGATCACTTGTGTACGTTGTGCACATTAATGAGGTCAGGTGCAGGATGCTTGTGTGTCTTCTATTCCTTGCATTATTTATGGATACCAGCAGTAAATCTTCAAAGTATGCTTCATGATCATGATTGTATTCCCACAACCTAGCATTTTATACAAATGTCATCATATTCTGGGAAAGTATAGAACAATGATTCATTGACATTAATTTTTTTTTTCCCCCTCCTCTTTGGAGACAGGATTTCATTATTCAGTTCAAGCTGCCCCTCAACTCACTTTGTAACTGAGGTTGGCCTCATACTCACAGCACTCCTCCTGCTGCAGCACTATAAGTTTTTTAAATGTAGTATTACTTGCAGGAATTTTTTTTTCTTTTAAATCATTTTTGTTAGTACATGTTACAATATATACTGATTACATTCATTTTAAGGAGCTGGTATATATGCATACCACATCTTAATTCTTTTTCCTTGTTTCCCCTCATCTTCCTTCTATTCCTATCACTACTTCTTTCTTCACTGCCTAGCTGGTTATTGTGTACTTTGAGGAGGCAAGATGCAAGCTAGTTGAAGTCAGTTTAAACCTAACAATTTTACAATGTGTAATTCTGAATATCACAACACCATCATCCTGTAGGCTTGGGTCACCACACCCTGTGGCATAATGTTCTCTTAAGATACTGGGCCACAATATTATAAATAATTTGCTTTCTTTTCCGTTAGCTTAATTTTAGCTTTGTTATTTAATTTTAAAAGGTTTGTGTTGTGAAGTCCAGGATGGTGAGGTAAAGAGTAACTGAAAAGATATCTGATAATTGTACACGCTGGAGCAGTACTCTGCTACAGAGGAGGGAGAATGTGAGTCATCTGTGGGGAACTGGATGCACCTTAATGTCAAGTGAGATGAATGAGATACCCAAACTCAAATACTGCAGTGAGAAACCAGAGTGTAACTGAAGTGCAAAATGCAAGAAAATAGAAAATAGGGAAGATAAAATCTTTTGTAAAAGCATGTTAGATTAAGAGCTTTTAGTTTGAAATTCTAGATGAAAAATTATGGATGTTTATCTTCCCCCCACCCCCCACCATGCACACTCATACATACATAGGAGCATATGCTGTCTGTGTACCTCCAATATAATAATACTATCTTTTGTTAAATGGCCAGTGTTTACATTTTGGCACATTGATGAGTAAGTATACCATTATTAACTTTTTTAGTTAATAATTGCCTTCTCTGCTAGGCATGCTGGCATACTCTTGTAATCCCAGCATTTGGAATGCGGAAGCAGGAGAATCACATTGAGTATGATGCCAACCTGGACTACATACGTGAGATCCTGCTCCCTCTCCCCCACTACAAATTGCCTTCTGTTTGTTTGTTTGTGCATACAGGTTGTTTTACAAGATACTCTTGTGAAAATATTAGAAGCTGTTTTAATTTTCAGACATAAGCTTTACTTCCCACTGAGGCAGGTATATCAAACATCACTGTTCTCTAATATTGTGTCTTGGTTTCCTCAATTGCAAAAGCCTATTTATTTCCGGTTTTACTCCTTTCTTTTGCAGAAACACTGGTTGTGACTTCTGTCCCACCTACATGAGATCTATTTTGGGTCCTCTATATCTAAGTCCTTTATTGCATTCTTTTGCACAGCTCACTGTATATTGAATTCTAGATTCAAAATAATTTTCTAATATTTTGAAAAATTTCTCTCCTCTTTGAAAGTCCAGGTTTCCTCCAGGATTGCCATTCAGTCTTTGGTTCCATCCAATCTGGTACCCTTGTTTATATTTGTTCCTTTTATATTATTTCTTTTGGCAATGAGAAAAATGTGCCTTTTGAAATCTGATTGTGCTCTATTTTGGTATAGGTTTGTTTAATTCTGTTGTGTACTAGGTACACAAATACCTATTTTAGGATTGGGAGCATTTTATTTTATGATTTTTTCTTTAATAATGTTATTTCCTCTCACTTGTGCTCTCTCTCCTCCTTTCCCTGCCCCTTCCCTTCCCCTTCTCCCCCTTCAGTACTAGGGATTGAACTCCGCTGCTTTTGCATTGATCTGCATCCGCAGCCTCATTTAATACTAATTTTGAAACAGTATCTAGGTTGCCTAGGCTAACCCTATCCCTAACCCTACAGGTAAGTTACCATGCCTGGGTCACTTCTGTCACATACACACAGAATGATTCCTTTGTATGATGATAGGCCCTTTCAGGAGCCTGTATTATTTGTGTAGATTATATGTGGTCCAGTTCCACTGCCAATTTGCTCATCAAATTTTGAGTTTGTTTGATTTGGAAAGGATAAATTTCTTCTAATTTAAAACATAATACTTAGGATATGATTCATAATATAGGAAAATGAGGGAGGAAAATTAAGTGGATGTATACGTAATAAATTACATATATAATGAATGTATGAATTTATGTGATTTTTTTTTTTTTTTTTTTTTTTTTTTTTTTTTTTTTTTTTTTTTTTAACCTTTGAGTATTTTCATGTTGGAAGCTTTTATCAAGTACTTAACTTACTTACCTGGTGATCCTTGATGGTGTTGTGAGGTTTTAGAATGACACATTAAAAAGGTGATTTGAGCCAAATGTTGGTGGTTTACTTGTTTTTTTTTTAAAATTTTATTTAATGAGAAAAAAAGAACAAATAAACAGATAAAGGGTACAAGTTATACAGAATTTCAGAAAAACAGTAGGAAATCACTAGTTAATTATATATTGTCATCTTAGAAATAGTTGTTGAAGTTACAAAATTAAAGCGTATAGAGGGGACTTGCAAACAGTGAGAGTGCAAACAGTTTTGTTCAATGATCCAACAAAACTCAGTAATATGGTTATCTATCTTATACACTTAAATATATATGCAGTTATATCTTTTAGAGAACTTTCTTTTCCTTTCTTTTGTACAATGACAATTACACATTTTGGTTTTATTACTCCCACGGTTGTTATTACTTTTTTTTTTTTTGAAGAAAGTAAAACCAAATGTGACATACCAGGACAGAGTCAGTCAAATCAAAAGGATGGACATAATACATAATGTAAAAACACAATACAAGGTGATCAACAATGGTTACCATAATGCCTCTTGTTATCTTAAAAAGAATTGCCTATATCATAAGTTATAATAAAATTGAACAAAATAGTAAAGAATAAGACCAATAAAACCAAAACATTGGAGAATTAGCGGTAATAATCAACCAGAATGGGTGTCACAATGAATCTTATTGTCTTCATAGTTGTTGCCTATACTTTCAAACTTGGTGCTATCAAGCATAAGAGAATAGAGGAAAATCAGTCAAAACAAGATGGTAAGGGCAGTACAGGATTTCAAATCAAGTTAATAGGAAATCACAATGGGTCACTATAATATAACCTGTTAGTTTTTATTTTTCCCTTAATTTAAAGGATAAAAATGAAAAAGTAGATAATAAAAAGGAGATTGAGATAAAAAAGAGGGCATAACAACAAAACATTGCAGGTCAAAACATAGCTATTTAAGCAAAATAGGGTTTCACCACAAGATAATCTCGACATAATAGTTACCATAGTGTCTCTTTCCTTAAAATCTTTGTGTATGACTTCGTATACTGTAGCATCAAACATATCAAGACAATGTAAAACCATTCAAGAGAATGACAGTATTACAGGGTATTTAGAATCAACTAACAGAAAATGAACAATGGTTTCTGTATAATTTCCTTGTCTATAAAAGTTTTTGTTTATATTATCACATATAATAAAATGCAATAAGATACAACAGGTTAAAACCAATGGAGACAGAAGAACAAAAGCTTGATGGGACTTCAAAACAAGAGGATATTAAATCAGCACTACTTATTATGATGTCTTGTTTTCTCCAAAATGGCTGTTCCTACCATCCAACCTTCTCTGCCTCATTTCTGTTGAGCTTTTTTTCTGTCATTAGTTGTCAGTTTGTCCTCTTCATTTCGCTTTCTGCTCCATTCATTGTGGCCGCTCTGCCACTGTTTCTGGTATTTTTCATTTTTAGAATATCTTGCAGTAATCTCTGTAGAATTGAATTGGTGGTTGCAAATTCCCCTAGTTCTTCTTTATCCTAGAAGCACCTTGTTTTTCCATCAATTTCTAGGGACAGTTGTGCAGGATATATCAATCTTGGCTGGAGGTTATTATCTTTCAAAGCTTGAATTATTTCCCCCTACGCTCTTAGTGATTTGATGGTTTGTGCTGAGAAGTCTGCTGTAATTCTGATGGGTGTTCCCTAGTAAGTGATCTGTTTCTTGTCTCTGACGGCTTTTAATATTCTGTTCTCATATTGGATTTCTGGAATTTTGATTATCATATGCCTGGGTGTAGCTCTGTTTGGGTTGTAGGTGGCTGGTGTCCTGTATGCCTCATACATTTGAGTATCTTTACCTTTTGTTAAATTAGGGAAATTCTCTGGATTATTTCTGTGAATAGCTTTTGTAGTTCATTTATTTGAGTCTCTACTTCTTTTATGTTCTTAATTCTTAAGTTATAGATCCTCTTATCATCTTCTAGTCTTTGTATTATTGTTTTTTGTTTTCTTGTTATTTTTAAGAAGTTTTTCATTTCATGCTCCTACTTTACAAATCTGTCCTCCAATTCTGATAATCTATCCTTAGTTTCTTTCAAGCTGTTAAGCCAGCTTTCAATAAAGTTTTTTAGTTTCCTGGTAGTCTCTTTGAACCTGCTTCACACATTCTATGTTTTCTCCATCAAACAATTCTCCCCTTTTTTTCCTGTCATTCCATTCCACCATCTGTTTTTTCTTGGGTGATGCTTAGCATTTCTCTAACTATTCTACTTATTTCTTGCTTTATTTCATTAAATACTTCATTTTTGAACTCGTCTATGAGGCTCCGGAGATACTGCTTTATGTCTATAGGTGCTGTGTCTGATATTGCATGTTTTTTGTCTTTATTCTCTTTTGCATTTACCTTTCCTGGATCAGTGTTCTCAGGATTGGGGACTGAGGACCCTTTCTTGTTGCTCCCTTTTCCCATACTTTTTGTTCCTTCCATTACAAGCCTATGTAGGAGGCCCCCCCCCCCCCTTTTTTTTTTCTCTTTGTCTGTTACAGTTTGTTTGAATCTTCTGACTAGGTGTTCCCGCCCACTGGGCAGCCTCTGCTGGGCCCGCCCCTCCAGGTCAATGTACTGAATGCTTCACTGCTAGGGTGCATCCCCAGGCACAGGGACCTGGTTTGGGCTAGCCTACTGGATCTTAGTCCCTGGCGTCACCAGGCCAAGCGCTCTCCACCACTCACTCTAGAGAGGGGAATATGTGACTAAAGTCATTGCAGGGCCTTGTTCTGGCTAGTCTGCTTGTTCCCACAATGTCCTCTGTTGGAGCCTCCTAGTCTATGAAAGGGTCCCCATTTCTCTCATTCAATTCAGGGCTCCCTGCCAGTCCCGCTCTCGCCCTTCGGTTCTCCGATTCCTGCTCTCAGAGCTTTCGCGTGTCTCTTTCCCTGTGGTGCAGATTGGGAAGCAGTATCGCAGCAGGAAATTTAAATCGCGGCTTCCAATGGCGTGGGATCCAGCTTCTGCACTGAGATTTTATCTGTTCCTGTTGTGGCATCAGGATTGCATTTCCAGTTGGTTTCTCTCAGCTTAGTTCGTTCCTGGGTCGGCATGGTACATCTCCCCTCGCGTAGGATTCCTCACACAGCACCGCTCCTGGATTCTTTTTTTTTTTGGTCTTTTTTCGTCTTTATCGGTACCTGGGTTCGAACTCAGGACTGCCTGGTCGCAAGGCTGGCCCTTATGCCGTTGAACTAAATCCCCAGGCCCTCCTCGCTCCTGGATTCTAAACTGGTAATCTCAGAGAGCCTCTGTGTCTGCTGTTATTTGTCCGCCATGTTCTCCTGGAAGTCCCGTTTGTGGTTTACTTGTAATCCCAACACTTGGGAAACCATGGTAGGGAGATCATGCTTTTGAGGGTAGTGTGGGCCACATAGTGACAACCTAACAAAACAAAATGGCTCATTGCTCTCCAAGTGTGAGCAGATTTCATTGTTTCTGTGGATAATGATTAAGTGTGGAACTGGCCTCATTATTTCAAGACTCCCTAAATTTCAACTGATTCATCACATTCATTTATTCTCCACTGTTTTTTTCTCTTGGGACTGTGCATGTTTTTGGTGATGTGGCTTTTCATTTCTTGCCTTGAAATTTTCTGTGGAAACTGAACTGTGGATAATCTCATAGGATATAAAGTTACAAAATAAAACACAATTTTATTAGAATATATAGATGTGTAAATTACTTAGAATTTTAGCTTCTTCCTATCTCTTGCTCTCTACTCTGCCATAATTCCCTATGTAGTTCTGTGGAGGGTAGGTAGATGGTATAGAGGTAGTTACCAGATGAGCAGGTAGGAGGTAGTTTGGTTTCTGCTCTGTAATCAGTCTAATACCCAACTGCTGTTGTAGCACTGTGCCAACCAGGGATTTTCCTGCATTCTGTGGTCCACATTTTGTCTCTAATGTATTTTTCATTCATATCCACATAGTTCTCAGTTTCTATTGAGTGATTTCTAGTCCTCCACTTTATGTATTTCAAATACCTATCAATGGAGGCCAAGGGTTTCGCTAATTGAGCTAAGGACCTGCTTGGCAAAAGCGAGGTTGTAACTTTGGTCTCTGCCACAAAACAAACCCCCAGAAAACCAAAAGACCCCAAAAAACTATGAGAATATTGATCTTGTTTTCGTGCTACTGGTTTTATTTATAAATACAATTTTTTAACTACTTTACAGTTGTCAGGCATGGTGTCATATGTCAGTAATCCTGGCATTTGGGAAGCTGAGGCAGTAGAATCACTGAAGAGTTCAAGGCCATTCTGGGCTGCATAGTGATACCCTCTCTCAAATCCTGCCCCCCAATCTTTACTTGCATTTTTAGTAGTGTGGGAAAGAGAAAAAACATGCCACTGTTGATCTTCTACACTATGACTACCTTTAAAAAAAATTCTTGGATGTCCCTTTGAAGAAAGGAGTTGGCACGATGGGACAAAGTTGAAGCAAAGATGCAAACTATTGTACCACAAGAATCTTGTAAAGGCTGTATTGTTGTACAAAGAAGGGAACAATACACAATATACTGTCGGACAAACTGACAAAATTTAGTGGGCAGTGTATGAGTTTGTGCATGTGTTCCAGTACTTGGAAAGAACCCTGAAGAATCAAGGTTGTGGCCTTTGCGTTCTAGCATAGTGAGTGGTTAATGCGATACATTGTGGCATGGGGAAGAGTTAAAGGAAAACATTTGTTTTAGGTGAAGGACTACATATGAGTTTGGTCTTCTACATATTAAGGGTCAGATGCCTAGATAATCCAGATAAGATATTAAGTATGTATCTGTATAAATAAAAAAATTTGGAGTTGGAGATCAGATTTGATGTCATCAGTGGTAGGAAAGCACTAGGTACGACATGAAGAGAAAAGAGAATCTGTATTGAAGCATTTAAGTGAGAAAAGTCTAGAGGTGGGAAAAGAATATAGGTATGGTGAGGTGAACTTCCCTTTGTGAGAAGTCTGGTGACAGCCGTTGACTGCACATTCATGAAGGTAATGGCACATTGTCTCCTAATTTAGCAGGGGAAGTACTGTTTTCTTTTTAGAAAGTTTTCTGACACCTACTGGATGTTATCTTGTGCCTCCAATCTGTATATCTTCAGAGTGTACCGAAAATGATTAATGGGACATTATATTTTTAAGTCAGCGTCTCACTACATTTCTGGTTTGCCTTGAATTCTCTATATGGCCCAGGTTGGCCAAGAACTCAAGGCGATCCTCCTGCCTCAGCCACCCAAGTGCTAGGACTATAGGCATGTGCTATTATGACTTACTAATAAATGTTTGTTGAATGAATGGATCCCCCCAGTAAGGCAAAGTGGATTATTGCTTTTACTTTTAGATTTTTAAGGACTGGCTTGGTCATTGTACTCTAAGGGATGTGAACAATTTTTAATTTACCTGTAGTTTCCAAGATCCTTCTTGAATCCTTAACAAAAGGTCTTCTACAGATTGCACAAGAATTTATTTTATTTCATTTATTTTTTAAGAATTAGATTTTGGGCTGGAGATTTCACTTAGTGGTTCAAATGCTTGCCTGTTAAGGGCAAGATTGTGAGTTTGATCCCTGCTAACCCACTGCTCCCAAAATCTTTTTTTCAGTATATTTTAGATCTGCATAATGATCAAATTACACAAGAATTTATTCATTATTGATCTTTTATGATGATTTTTATAGAATTCTTGGCTTGGGAAGCTCATGTTTTTTTAGTCTAGAAATCTTGGCTGGAACACATTGTATCCCTTCATATATTTAATACATTTGAATATTTGAATTTCTATCTATACGATTATTTGATATAAGACACATTTCTGAGCAGAGATATTGTTAACTCATAGACAATAAACTTGATTTTGCCTCTGACATTCTGAACCATTGTTTATTCTTTTCACATAGTGACTTTATTTTTCTTCTCCTTCAGAACACTTGATTTTGGTTGCTTTTACACATGTATGTCAATATATTATTATTATTATTTTTAATCTTTAAGGGACAAACTTTGGAGCCCAAACAAGATCCTTTTCAAGGCCAAGAAACAGCAGTGATGATGGATCAGAAGGCAGCATTATATGGACAGACATACTCAACACAGGGTCCTCCAATACAAGGAGGCTTTAATCTTCAGGGACAGTCACCGTCTTTTAACTCTATGATGAATCAGATTAGCCAGCAAAGCAGTTTTCCTCTCCAGGGGATGCATCCTAGGGCCAGCATCATGAGACCTCGTACAAATACCCCAAAGCAACTTAGAATGCAGCTTCAGCAGAGACTTCAGGGCCAACAGGTAATCAGTTCCTGATGTGTTTGGCTATGGCTTAATTGTCTTTCACTTTGGTCTCAGCTTAGTTTTTAGGCTTCTTCCTTAGAGGTTTTACCACTTTTACATCTCATGCCATCTAAAAAAATTATTTTTGTTTTTACTGATGTGTTAAGATTTTATTTGTAGGGGCTGGGGATTTGGCTCAGGGGCATAAGCGCCTGCCTTGCAAGCAGGCAGTCGTGAGTCCGATCCCTGGTACCGATAAAAAGGAAAAGGACAAAAACCAAAAAAATTTATTTGTACAGTTGGCTTCTTGTTAAGAAGTGGTTGGTTACTTTCATATGTCCCGTTGTATATGTTAAAAAATAACAATGTCAGCAATGATTGCTTTTTTGGGGGGGGAAACAGTGACTTGAGGATTTTGTTTTTGAAGTATTTGATACTATAACCAAGTAATCCTTCTTGATGTGAGTAGTTTTAAGGTGTTTTATAAAATTAGAGCTCTCTTAATATTCGTAGAACGTATGTCTGTTTCTCCCATTGTGTCCTTAATCTCCAGCTAGTGTTTTAAAATATAATTATTTCTATGATTTATGTTTTAATTGGGGTAAGTTACTTTATGTGGCAGTACTGAACCACGAAGTGACTGAGTTAGGAATACCCAGCCAGAGACTTTGAAGTGCCTAAATATTGTTAATAGCTTCAGAGCTTGGCAAAGCTGTGTTCCTGGTATTACTGTACTTTGCATCATTTTTTTCTACTAAAAGTCACTAAGGGAAAAGTACCATAAGGTTTTTCATTCTATTGTTGAGTTCCTGAAACACAGATTTTGTTTAGGGGAGGGGTGCTAGTTTTTTTGAGTCAGGCCTTCACTGTGCAGTTCAGGCTGGCCTGTAACTCAACGTTAGAACTCAGCCTCCTGAGTCCTGGCATTATAGGTGTGCTCCACCATGTCTGGTATTGAAAGATAGTTACTGAACTTTATTTTTGCTTTTATTTTTCTGTAGTGCCAAACAGTAAATCTTTATATGCTGGGCAAGAATATTTTAGCAGTTACTTTAAAAATTTAATTTTTTTTTTGCACTGTTAAAATGTACCAGCTCTGTTTAGATGGGACTTACTTACCAGGTTGATGAATGGGAATGTTGAGATACTCTAACATTACCAGATTGGGGCATGTTACCATTGCTGCACTTGGATCCTAACAAACCTGTGTCTCTTTAGTTCTTGAATCAGAGCCGGCAGGCACTTGAAATGAAGATTGAAAACCCTGCTGGTGGTGGTGCTGCAGCGATGAGGCCCATGATGCAGCCCCAGGTGAGCTCCCAGGTGAGGAGGACCCTCCACATTTGCTGTCACACCCCAGCACTGTGCTTGGTTCATGGTGGCTTTGTGAGTGTAGGTTGAACAGATCAGTATAATTCTCAGTTTTTTGTGTAAAAATCTGTTCCATGTACACATTGAACTTACTATCTATGGTGATGGGAGCAATAAGATGAAGTTTTATTTCATTAAGACGACCAATGAATATTTCTAACGTTATTTCCATTTATAATCATTTGATGTGTTATAATATAAACTATTACTTAATGTAAATTTTAAATTGAGGATTTAAAATAGTAACTTTGTAAATGTCTGTTCCTAGATTATGGCACCACATGCTCACTAGGTGAGATATGCTGTATTTCCTGTATTGAGAGGGCATGTGACAACTCTTTTGTCTCCTCTAGCAGCAGTGTAGACAGTGATCAGGTGCTTTTTAGGCCTGGGATATAGTTTAGTGTGTGAAGGCTCTGGTTTCAGTCTCCATCAACCCTCACTCCCCACTCCGTTCTGGTTTAATGTTCAGGACTCAGGTGACAACATGACAGTTCTGTCTACTATGAATGTAAACTCTTCCTAATTGTGTAAAGAAAAACTGAAACCTTCATTTTTTTGCTATTTAAGGCCTGCACTGAATGAAGTAGTTATGCTTCATAGTCAACATCTTCTGTAAGCTGAGCTAAGATACCTTCCAAATAGATGATAAAAAATTTTTGTATCCAGGTCTGGTTGCGCAGTCCTGTAATCCAATACTTGGGAGACTGAGGAAGGAGAATTGTTTGCAAGTTTGAGACCAGCCTGGGCTATAACGTGAGCCCAAGGCCAGCCTGAACTGCATAGTGGGACCCTGTCTCAAAAAGACAGAAACCAAACAAACAAGAGGTTAATCTTGAGTTCATAGAGCCCAAATCAGTGTTGTTTTAAAGTCGTACCCTTTTTTATTTTTTTTAGAAGTTTTTATTTACTTTGGTATTAGGCATTGAACCAAGGTTCTTTACAATGTGCTACATCCTCAGTCCTTTTTAACAGCCTAAATTACCTAGGCTTTTCTGAATTTATGATCCTTTTGTGTTAGCCTCCCAGAGTGCTGGGATTACAGATGTGAGCTCTCATACTTGGTTGTTTAATCTTTGATCATGCTACCACCTTGACTTCCAAACAGCTTTCTTATCTTCATCTCCTTTCAGATTGGCAAGACTATAAGACCTCTAAGGTTCCTGCTTATCTCAGTAAAACCTCACCCTTTATATCTTGTCTTTTTGGAAGGCCTGTCCTTTCATTCTCTAATAGTCATTTTTGGGATTGTCTCTCCTGCCCTTCACACCTTTCTCTTGTTTCAAGAACTGAGCTACATCCCCAGTTGTTTTTTTGAGATAGGGTTTTCCTATGCAGTTTATGCTGGCCTTGAACTCACTCTATAGCCCAGGCTGGTCTCAAACTCACAGCTGTTCTCCTGCCTAAACCTCCCAGTTGTGTTTTTTCTGTGTGTTCGTGTATGTGTGTGGCTGGGGGTGGGGGGTGTTACTTAGTCATTTTGAGACAGGGTCTTGTTAAGTGACTTAAGTTTCCTAGGCTGCACTTGGATGCAGCCTCCCACAGTGCTTGGATTAGGTACTTACCACTCTGCCTTACCCTTCCAAAAGATGGGGTTTCTTTATTCTGCATAGGCTTGCCTCAGCTTCCTGTGCTTTTAAACAGAGACTCCTGCTTTTACTTCCTCTGAGTGCTGGAATAACAGGTATGCTGTGCCAGTGTGCCAGGCTCTGAAAGTTTTTAACATAGTGAATTTTACGTTTTTTTCCCTTCAATTTTGAAGAAAGGCACTGGATAATTTTCTCTCTTTGATACCAAATGTATTATGGGGGAACCATATATGTGATATGGGTTAGCTTTTGTTACTAGTAATTGCATTCTCTTTTGGTATTAGCAGGGTTTTCTAAATGCTCAGATGGTTGCCCAGCGTAGCAGAGAACTGCTAAGTCATCACTTCAGACAGCAGAGGATGGCAATGATGATGCAGCAGCAGCAACAGCAACAGCAGCAGCCTCTGCCGCCGCCGCCGCAGCAGAGCCAGGCCTTCAGCCCTCCTCCAAATGTGACCGCCTCCCCCAGTATGGATGGCGTTTTGGCAGGGCCTGCAATGCCACAGGCTCAGCCACAGCAGTTTCCATATCCACCAAATTATGGTAAATGAGACAGAGACTATCCCATCCCCAAAGTAGCATTTCTTAATTATTAGCTAGATTTGTTGCACATGGAAAACAAATACTATTTGCTAAGTTGTTATTTCACAGAAAAGTAAAATTATTTTAAAACAATGGAAAACAAAGTTTGCTGTAGGTATTTCAGTCACATATATTCTGTTATGGTAAAGTTTTTTTAAAGGTCTTTGTTTTTAAGCTCGAAAAACGTGTCACACTATTTTGGAATTGTGATCCTTCAATAAGTCAGCGAGAAAGGTGATACTGTTTAGTATGTAAGTCACTGAGAAGGATGTACTGTGTGGGCTTTAGACATTCCCCCCCCCCCCCCCATTTTGGTAACCAGGATGTAACTTGTGACCTCATGCTTACCAGGCAGATGCTTATGCCGCTGAGCTAAATCTCTGGCCTAGGAATGTTTGTTTTTGAGACAGGGTCATGCTATGCAGTTCAGGCTGGTCTTGAACTTGCATCATTTCTCCTGCCTCACCCTCCCCAGTGCTGTGATTACAGGCATGTACCACCATGCTCAGCTTAAAGCTCTTTTTTGTGGTTCCTTCAACTTTAATAGTAATGGTAATGATGCAGATAGCACTTCAGTTCAGTCTTTACAAGATGCTTATTGGGGAGGCCTCTCATTTCAGGGTGCAGCTCTGCTCTCTGGGGGATGGTTGTTTTTCTGCCTTCTGAAGAGGGATGAACAGTATGATTTCTGTAGCATGTTAAGAATTCCCTTTCATAATGAGAAGCCTTTGAAGCAGCTGTCCTTCACTTGGACTAGGTGGTAGGACTTTTGGTAGTAAGTCCATGACTGTAGTAGTTACAGTGAGAAGCAAGAGTATCTGGGAGGTAGCTTCTTGTAGCACTTCACATCTTACCACCATTTCCCATCCCCTTCCAAAAAAGAAAAGAATAGCTCTTGAGGATCATCATTTCTTACTTCTTTTTCTCTTTTTGAGGACTCGGACAGCAACCAGATCCAGCCTTTGGTCGAGTGCCTAGTCCTCCTAATCCAATGATGTCATCTAGAATGGGTCCATCCCAGAACCCCATGATGCAACACCCACAGACGGCACCCATGTATCAGTCCTCAGAAATGAAGGGCTGGCCTTCAGGAAACTTGGCTAGGAACAGGTAAACAGTAACAAGTTCAAAAGCAATTCACATCCTAGTGTTGGAAACTCAGAAAATTAATTTCTCTGTATTTTTCAGGTATAGTTGTTTTGATAAAGAAATCAAAAGGCCTAGTTGTCTCAGAAAATGTTACATGGCTTGTCCCTTTTGAGCATCCTTTGTACATGTATATAGAGTACAGATAGTGAAAAATGGAAGGCCGGAAGTACAGGGACAATTGATAAAATTGATAAGACTCTGTGCTAAATTTTTAAATGGCTCAAAGTAATATGTACTTTACAGCTCCTTTCCCCAGCAGCAGTTTGCCCACCAGGGAAATCCTGCAGCATATAGTATGGTGCACATGAATGGAAGCAGTGGTCACTTGGGACAGATGAACATGAACTCCATGTCCATGTCGGGCATGCCCATGGGTCCTGATCAGGTATGTGGATCTATTTCTTACTTGTTCAAAACATTTTTTTTTTTTTTTTTTTTTGTTTTCTTGAGAGAATTGAAGCCTCAACTGTAATTGTAAAGGTCTAGGTAGATTTTAACTTGTATATGTAATTGAAAATTACAATAATTGTATGGGTGCTATGGTATATATGCCTGTAATCTTAGAACTGTGGGAGACTGACATACAGATGGAGCAATTTATTTAGCAAGATCCTGTCTCAAAAGGGCTGAAGATTTGAAGCCTCTGGGATCAATCTCCAAGCCTCTATTCCCCCAAGGAGGGGAAAAAAACAAAAAGAAAAAAAGGAAAAAACAATTTGGTTTAAAGTCCCTGGACCATTAGATACTTTTGATACTGTGGGCTCTTAAGGAGTCTGAATTGATCAGCCAAAGCTAAATATCATTCTGTGTGCAGATAAAGGTTTTTTTTGGGGGCTGGGGATTCAGCTCAGCGGCATAAGTGCCTGCCTTGCAAGCAGGCAGTCGTGAGTTCGATCCCTGGTACCGATAAAAAGGAAAAAAGGTGTTTTTTGGTGGTGGTTTTATTCTCTTGAGCAGCACATGTTTTAATATTATTTTCTTCTGATTGCTAACAGAAATACTGCTGACATCCCTATACTTCGACCTCTAAAGAAATCAGTGTACAAATGCTACTGCCATAGGATTACTGGGAGTCAAAGAATCATTGTTCAGGCATCCATTTGTGAAGTGAGGACCAGCTTTGATCTCCATCAGGGGTATTCCAAGTTACATCATTTTGCAGGACTTAAAACTGAAGCGCAATATCTTTTGTTTTGGTGTTTCCTCTACTTTTGTATATCATGTGTTCAAAACAGTTTTTTTGATACTCTGCTTTCTAGGAATTTGATTCTGCAGAAGTGGAATGAATGCCAATACTTGGTTCTTCTGTATCACTTCCTTCTGCCTTGTTAGCCAATGTCTCTCAGCTGAATGTAGGTGGGCCAGAGAGCAGTGAAGAGATCAAAACTAGTTTCTGTAATTGGTTGTATTTAACAGAGAGCTTAGTCTCAGTATTGAAGTGTTGTGTTAAAGTTAATTTTATACTGCCTGTTATGCAGTGGAATTGGCATTTCTGAGTCTTTGTTTTTTCCTGAGCATTGTTCTAGGCCTTCTCCTCATGAACATTTCATACTCCATACTCAGCATTTGTCATTGATGTCCAGTAGCTTTGCAGAAGGGAAAATAAGATGACAGTATTTAATTTGCAACGGTGGCAGTTTTTCATATGCTAACGTGCAGCTGAGTGCACTTTATTTAAATAAGTAATGGATAAATGCAATATTCTTGATCTTGAGGAATGGTGAAATACATTCCTTGTTTTTGTCTCCACTAATCTGTTGGACAATAAGTGTGACTTTTTTTCTTTTAAAGTGCTGGTGTCACCCTTTGCCTATATGGTAGAGCAATAATGCTTTTTGAAAATAAACTTCTGAAACTTTAAGGCAAGTACTGCGCTCTGAATCAGAAGTTTGCAGTGTTTCTGTGAATAGATTTTTTTCCTGTAAATATGGCCTATTAAGATATTGCATTATGTAAAATATGTATATACCTTTTTTTGTAAGTCATAACTCATTTTTACAGTTTGTGAAGCTGAATATTTAACACTTGTTGATTTTAGTAAGCTCTGTATGGTGAAGATCCCTGAGTCACCTGGTCCTTGGGGTGGAGGGGATTACAAAGGTCTACAGTTTTTTCTCTTCCCCAGTGTTAGAAGCCTCACTCTTTCCATTCTTTCAGTCTAAATGCTTTTAAAAGAGATCATTTGTTTAGATGTAAGCATCTGAATTTTTAAAAAATTCCTTTCCAGTTTAACTCTAAGCACTTTGTTAATTTGGGGGGAATGACTAGATACAGAGGAAGAAAAATCAGGATTTTGAAGAAAAACAATTTGATTTTAAAAATCTTTTGGATTTTAAGCAGTCCATAAATTATCTTTCCCTTTGTAAAATTTAAATTAAAGTACCCTCTTGTCTTTTCAATCATTTTAGGAGTGAATCCCATACTGAGATTGCAAGGGTAGAATCCTTGGTGTGTGGTTTCTGGTGTCTGCTCAGCTGTTCTTATAGAGTCTTCTGCATCCCTGTGAATTAGAATAGTGTCCCTTTTATTGCTTAAAGAAGTACCACCCAGAATAGACTGCGCTGTAGAACACCTTTGCTTGTTCCCCTCTTTCCCCCTGCCACTTTGTGCTGTTGCTGTTCCTTGACACCTCTGTCTGGACTTAGGGAAAATCAAGTTGATTCCCTTTACTGGGTTATTCTATTACGTTCAAAAATTAGAATGAGATTTGTGTTTTTATAATATCTGTAAATTTCAAATGACTTTTTGAGCCTTTCTAGCAAAACCTGAGAACAGTTTATTTTTTGAATTTCATACATTTAGCAAAACTTTCTAGATGTCTCTGAAGTGGAAAGATAACTTAATTTCTTTGACATGCTTACGAATGAGTGAAGCTCCATATTTGCAGAACCACAACTAGAGTGCATTTTATTTTTCAAACATTGTGCTTATTAATCATGAGTTTGCCATGCTTTCCCCTTTCCACAGGTGTTCAGATTTTAAACATTATCTTCCATTGTACAGCTTGTGCTTGTCAGCTGACACTTCAAGTGCTCTCTTTCAGTCCAGGAAGGTTGTGTGTGTCTGAGCCTTCCACAAAACAAACTCTGCATGTCAGGACAGAATAGTGCTCCTGCCTTTCTTAAGAGTTACTCAAAACAAAACGTTGTGTGACTCTTTTCTCATTCCTGACTCCAGGCTACATGGAAGGCAGCGGCATCCCATTTTTTTGTATGGGAAAAATAAGTTTTAAGTTTTTATGGTTTCTACCTGTTGATTTTATTGGTGAAAATTCAGTATTTTGATTTTCTTATAACAGATGCAGTCTTTGAAATTTGCTATTTTTATCTTTATTGTCCTTTAATCTCTTTTGGATAATTCTTTGTACTCCTGCTGTCTACCTCTCCTCATTCTCAGCCCCCCATTCCTTTTTTTAAACATAGGTATTTCTTGGGTAAATCGTGTAAGTCTTTCCATCCGCTTTTAGAATGTGGGATATTTCCAGTACCTACTTTTTTGCTGAATCCAAAGATATATAAATAAAATATATATTTTATGAAGATCAAAATGATATAAAAGGACATACATGTTTCTTTAAAAAAGTACAAGTTTCATTGTTAATGTTCATAATTGTCCATCTGTATTGAAAGGTGTAAATATCTGTAAACAGTCCTACTTAGTTTATCAATATTGAATATATAAGGTGAGTTGGGGTTGGGTACTACAGAAGATCATTGGCTTGATGTCCTAGAAGTACTTTTTTCCAGAGGTAGATGCAGCTGGAAAGTAAACCAAATGGAATCCCATTTGCCCATATGCAGGATCAGGTCCCTTTTATTTTCAGAATGCCTGCGTTTTGTTCACAAGTGTGGAAATGCACATTTATCTTCTAGGATACATATTTATCTTCTAGGATACATGAAGATTTACCCCTGCAGCAGAGTAATAAGTTGTTTGCAACTCCAGGGCAAACCATTTCAAATGAGCAATGTGTTTTTTTATTCTTCCCTCCTATTTCTCTTTGCAATATATGGAATTTTGAAGATGGAACTGTCATTCTGAGAGCAATATTTAAATTCTCAGGAATTGACTTACAGTATTAATAATCAATTTGCTTTCAATCAAGTTTACATGGTTGATTCTAAAAAACTGAAATTGTTCTTTTACACTGAAGAGAATTTAAACTACATGGGATCACTCATGAAATGGGGTGGTGAAGTATTACTTCTTTGCTAACCATTTTGAAAGTCCTTGTAAATAAAGGTTTCTATTTAAAATTGGTGATTATGAGCATGATTCCTCCCCTTTCCCCATCGATTGGATTAAGGGCAAAAGAAAAAAAAAAAGGGCTATTTCAAATAGCAGCCCCAGTTTTGGTAAAAACGGTGTTTTTGCGCTACGGAGCCTGTGCCTATTTGTAGTATTGGAAAGTGGAACTCTTTATGGAATCACCTATCACATGAGAAATGGTGGAGTGTTCATGGTGAGGTTTCTTTTACTTCTAGGACTCTTCCAGGTTTTGCTGTACCTGGAGAAATCTGGTAAGATGAACTGCTTTGCTCTTAATCCTTTTAAAAGCTTGTGCAGTGTGAAACTTAGTACCAGTGAGGGCCCTTATGGTAAATTTTAGACATTCATTTAAAACCATTTGTTCCAGTTTAAAAAAAGAAATCTTCTGAATTAAGTTATGTGCTTACAAAAAGGCATTGACTGGTAGTATCTTGAGTGCTCTTAAAATTGAGATGAGGAGGGCCTGTCCCAGGATGCTGTTTAACAAAATGTCAGATTTCTTCATATCAATTGCTTGTCACTCGTTAGGGTTTTGAACATTGTATGACTAATTACAAAGTATCTTTATAAATACAGACTTAGGACATATATCACCTTCATTTCTTTTCAGTACCATAAAAACAGCTGTTCTGGAATGGATAACAAAGGAATAAATACTGGGCAAAATTGTATTTGGGCAGCAACAGAAATGTCCACAACTGGATTAGATTTTCTTTTACACTGGCCACAGAGCGTTTATTGACACCACCACGCTTGAAAAATTGGGATTATTCCCCTAAAAGTTCCCACGTTGGTTACATGTAAATAGTCACATTATATATACAGGGAAGGCAGTTTCTTAAGAGGCAACCAGGGTTATAGTGCTAAATAAATGTCACTTTTTGTGCTATTGATTCTTTGTTAAACTGTGCAGTTTTCAGCATCTGCAAGTTGCCCATCCTGCTTTGTGATGAATTAAAAGAATAAGAGGATTTAAACCAGTATTGTTGTTTTTCTATGATTTTTAAAAAAACTCCAGCAACTTTCACCTCTCACCTGTGTGCAAGTTTCCATGAAAATCTGTGTTTCTCCCTCGAGATTCTCAAAGAAGATTACTGGTGACTTTTTGATATGAAAATGCATTTTGTGCAGCTAGTGAGGCATAATCCAAAGCAAAGCAGGGGTGAAATGGGACGTCCTGAAGTTGTCCGCTTCTGATGGTTGTCCTCCAGAATATGCCAGTGTTGACTGAAAGCAGTTGTCTCTCTCTCAGACCTCCTGGCCTGTATTGCAGGTCAGTCAGGAATCTGATGTGGCTCATTCTTTATGGCCTGGTAAGTCAGGGAAGCCTCTGGTTTCGGAGGTCCGTCCCTGTTGCTTGTTAACCTTCCCAACCTTCCCACAGTTGTTCCCTGTAGGACAAAACAAACTCCTCTCAGCCTTTGACTGTCATCTTGTTTTGGACATTTTAATAGGTCCTACAGCTGACTGTGTAACCATTGCTTCAAGGTTGTGGCTGCTGAAAATGAGTTATTCTATGTCACTCCTAGCGCCCCGCCCCATTATATTCTTTTTTATTTGCTGACTTACACATGCAGTGGCTGGTAAAGATGGCATTTAAGGATTTGGGTAGAGTGGCCAATAAGAATGTGAGATGCAGACTAAAGAAATACTTCTTTCTTCAGCAATAAGTAATGTGTCACTAAACATGTAGAATGTGACTGCAAATGGCAGGTCATTAAGGGAGTTGGTTTCCTCACATGTTAACTTAGTGTCAAATTAGTTGCCACTGTCAGAACTGAATTATAACACACATAATCTGCAGTTTGGGCTTAAGGTCTTGAAACTGTTTGCTCCTGTCTTGAAGAGAACAAACTAGCCACTCTTAATAATCGTGGTAAACTTTCCAGCTTACCACAGACTCCAAACAGCGCCTTCCAGCCTCTCATCCCTGGAATGACACATGATAGGTTGGACATTTTGGAAGTGACTTAATAAAGTGACCCTGCTACTGATGGCAGGATCACCTACCATTTAGTGCTTTGGCAGCCACAGCCTTAAAGATGTCTGGCGGTTGTAAGTCACACCTCAAGTTCACTAAGCACAGAGTATCACAGAGTGAACAGCTATTAATCTAACATTACTGTTTCCCTTTTCATCACAGGAACAGTGAAACTAATAGGAAATGCATGCAAATAGAATAACCTTGGCAAAAGGAAGCAAGTCAGAACCAGATCTCTATTTGTAAACTGGTTCCTCAACTCACAGTGATTTGGAAGATGGTCTCTTCATTTCTGGCCATTTTCGACGCTGAAACTGCCTAAGTTTTCAAGTGTCAAAAGGAGAATGAATGTTAACCATCACCAAGAAAGAAGGTCATTCCCAAAGAACTGTACAAAGGACATTTATCACTGTTCGTGATTCAGGCCCCAGGCAGACTGAGAAACAGCAGTTTCTCTGTCTATTAGGTTAAGCTTCACAGACAAGAGACTAAAGGTCAAGTTAAGACATGGGAACTTTCTTCAAGCAGTAGTAACAAAAGCGAATACCTGTATTGCTCATAGCTTCCTCCATCTTTAAGTCCTAAAGGAGGGAGAAATGAACAAATTGCAACAGACATTTTAGGGCAAAAACAGCACAATGAATGGCAGACTTCTAGAAAACCACCTTAAGCTATGTAGATGCCAGTAGTGTTTCCTAGTCAGATGGAGTGGACCAAATCATGAGGTGAACTTTGCTTAGGTGTCCTATGTAGTCCTGTAAGTTGTTTCCTATCTATCCAGGTATCACAGTGTCTGTTTTAGGATGCTGATGCCTTCATTCAGCACTGTCCTTAGCCATGGTGGGAGTTAGACCTGGGCATGAATGCTTGTTCTATGGTGTACTGACACCAAAGGTCCCAGGAAATGTATCTTGAGGATTCGGCAATGTATTAGGTGTGTGGCCTTGGGAGTCAGCCTCCAGGTTCACGTAACTCACGCATAAAATTAGAATAAGATTCATGCTAGCAGGTGGTTTCAGAATTAACTGTGAATGTTTATCAAACGCTTGGCCCAGTGCCTGGCATATAATGACCAATAAGTGATTGTTTTCTGCTTGGTAGAGCAGGCAGTGTCAATACTACACCTCTGTAAACTCTTGCTCTACCCTTTCATAACCAATCCTGACTGTACCAACTGGATGCTTCCTTTGCAGCTGCTTAGCCCCTTTTCTGTCAAACTCTAGGCATCATACATGATGCAGGTTAGCCTTTTATGTACCACAGGGTTATAGTTTAGGTTAATCTGTGTTTGTTGCAACTAATAAGTGCATGGATTCCATCTCTCAGGGGTTTGCTTTGTTAAGGGAGTTAGTCTTGCAATTACTATGTAACCAAGTCCAGCCTCAAACTTGGGATGATCGTATTTCTTTTCAAAGTATTTAATCCCCATGTTGAACTTAAAACTGCAGTTTCCTCTCTTGTCCCCCACAAAATCCAGAAACAAAAGCGATGTATAATATACTATAAATTTGCTTTCTTTGATTATGTTCTTGTGAGCTTTACCACCTGAATCTCCAGTTTATCATTTTCCCTGGATAACTGTGTTGTTACTATTTAACCTATACAGTTTGATCCTCCACTTAATACGGGCTGTTTGACTGCTCAGGGATTAATTCGTTTCCTAAAGCATCTAGAATAAAATCTAAATTTCCTACTGTGGCCTACACTAAGCCCCTTAGAGGGTGGTTTTGTGCCCTGTCACACTCTTAGCACTTTCCTTTACCTTGGCTCTGGAAGGCAGAGCAGCCCTCCATGGTTTTGTCTAATAGTGGATTATTCCTTACTCTCTGGGCTCCGCTCAAAGATCACTTCTTAGAGTGGCCATGCCTGACCTAGGCTCTGTGTAAGGGAAATTCTTTTGTGGTTACATTGCATGATAATCCTATTTTGTCTCCAATCAAACTAGAGGCTTGCCCTGTGAGATCAGTGTATGGTCATCTTTTTAAATTTCCAGTAACCAATACAGTCCCAGGTGTGATTTCTCAGTACATGTAGTAGATGTTTGATGGATGATTGAACAAACAGAGAAAAATAAAATGATAAGTAATTTTGTGTTTTCTGTTTAAGTGGCTTAGGTCACTGATTGTTAACCTTTGAGCTTTCAACGACAATGGTCTGTTGCGGTGCATGTGCTGTGGTTGTGCTACTACTTAATGGTTTTTTTTTTTTTTGTGTGTGTGTGTGTCTTTTTATCTCTTTGAGTCTTGGTTTTTCCCTGTGTAGCTCAGGCTGGTCTCAAACTCCCGAACATCCTTTTGCCTCAGCCTCCCAAGTGCTGGGATTACAGGTGTGCCATCATGCCTTGCTACGAAGCATAGTTTATCAAAAGCCAGCTGCCTGCTTGCTATGGGCAAGTGGCCTCTGTAAGTTTCCAGATGGCTTGAATTGTATTACCCCAACTACTGGGGACTCTCGGGCATACTCTTCAGGTAGATCAGACCTCAGAAGTAAGTTCCTTCCTACCTTTTTCCCTGTATGCTTTGCTGGGGCACTACTCACCAAGGTCCATGTTCCGTGTCCGGGGGTTGCATTGCTTGTAGCCTTTGCAGCTTCTCAGCTCCATGAGCTGCACATGTAACTGATTTAGCACGTCCCTGTCCAGTGTGTTCACTGCATTCATCAGCTAGTTGAGAAAAAGTTGGGTTGTCAACAAGGTGAATTCAGGAACTCTCGCCCCCCCTCGCTGGTTCTGCAAACCCCAGAAACTGTTTCAGGCTGGCCAGTAGCAGTAGCTCCTGAGAAGAAAGCTGTCAGATGGGTCACTCTGTCTTCTATAAGAGCTAAGGTTCTGAAGAGTTGGGTGATGCTTTAGTTTTTAATTCCCACCAGGTCCTCTTCATGAGAGTGGTAACTCATGAGAATAAAAAACATGTTGTTCTATGCACTTACTGTTGAACTTCTGGAGTCAGGAAACTTAAAAGGGTTGGGAGCCTTTTCAAGACTTTGGAGATTGTTTCTAGCCTTCACTCACAGTGCCTCAATTTCTTTTGATTGAAAAGGGCCCATTTTGTGAAGGGTCGGCTAATTTACTGGACCCTTGCCTAGTCTGGGAGTCAGTGGTCGTCACTTAGATCCTCTTATAACTTACAGGGTGACCTGTCTGAGGAAGACCGACTGGTAGCCTGCATTGGAATCTGCTGACATAAAACAACAGAACTGCTTAGATTTAGGAATGGAAATTAACATAAGAGATTAAGACTTTTCTTAAAAGGTTGATGGTTGGGCAACACCAAGGTCACACTCCTGTAGCTCTGGTGCTGAAGCTCAGTAGTGACTGTCCCATACAAGGGCTCATATGTTTTACACTGCTCATTTTTGTGTTACTTGTGACTCTGATTTAAGCAATAAGCACAAAGCATGGCACATGTGCATGCTGGGTGCCTGTCTTCATGTTGCCTTAGTTACATGTTCCTTGTAGACCATGGCTTCAGTGTGAGAGCTGATTTGAGGAAGCCTCCCTGAAGTTAACTTGGCACCCTAAGGTACACAACGGGTATGACGGTAGGGCGCACTCCTTGGACATAAGCCCCTAGATTTTTAGTCGGTTTAGTACACAGTCCTCCTGTCTTTGGGACTTACTGGGACTTGGAAACTTGTCTTCGCCTCTTCTAGGGGTGAGCGACCTAAAAGCAATATCTGTATAACTCCTAGCCCTTTTTCTCCAGCTGGTTATTATCGATACCTGGTACGGGTCTGTGTTAAGGTCAAAATACTCCAGGAAGCCAGTTGCAAATTCACAGAAGAGAAAGTTATGGGTCTCGTTGATTGTCCTCATGCACCAGTATGTATTATTGTTGGCACTTGTGCAGGCACAGAAAGGTCCCACTGCCAAGGGAAGAGAAAAATGCCTTGAAATGTGTCTGAAGAAAGAAGCTCAGTCTGGCAGCTGATTCCTGTCAAGGGACAGCCCTTGAGTCAGTTCCTCAGATGCCAAGTGACAGTCTGCAGCATGTGTTTCTAAGAGACCTATAAGACAGTGAGGCCTCACTAGCCAGGAGCAAGGAATTCACCATGCAAAATGGGCCCTAGCCTCCCATCCCTGTCCTGTGTCTGCTCCTAGCCTGCTCACATGTCCAGAGAGGCGCTGTTTGCCAGTGCTGGTTGTCGTGGGTGAAGCATGTGAGGCCCGGCATGCTGCATGTGTCATTATTCTGGAGACGCTTGAGCAGCTTGCGCAGTTTCTTCTTGCGCTTCTGTTCCCTTAGCAGCCACACTTTGTCCTTCTCTTGCAGACCCTTCCTAGAGACAAAACAACCACACAAAGGTGCCGGTGTGGTGACACACACCTGTAATCCTAGCACTTGGATGAAGCAGGAGTATTTTTGAAATTTCAGGGCCAGAACCTACCTAGAGAGATCCTGTCTCAAAACATAAATCCAAAAGAACCATACAGCATTGGGATCGTGTGGGATCAGTGACCCAAAACTACTGCCCTTCCTGTCCATGCTCTGGTTCAACTGTGTCTTTTCCAACAGAGGACCCCAAGTTTCCCCATGGGGGCTAGGTAGAGTTGGGGCCAGATTCTGGGGCTTCTTTTTTCATGTTGCCTTCAGTGGCTCCCAAGATAAAAGCTGGGTGATCACTGGGGCTCCTGTTTACACCATCTTCCCTCTTGGGGTTCCAGGTATACCCCATCTAGCCAACAACTGCATCTGACTACTTGCTCATTTTGGCTTAGGAGTTGGGGCTAAGGACAGCCACACACTTCCAGGGAAAGCCAGGACTTCTTGTTTATTGTTCTTAGGGGAGGGCATCCTCTCTGCTTATCTTCTCTGGAGCTCTTACCTGAAAGGGTGCAGGCTGGAGCCTTTGTGCTTGAGGCGGCCTTTGTGTTGGGTTTGGTAGCTGGAACAGATCCCAGTGTCAGAGGCATGCAGGGTAACCCTGGTGCAGACTATTGTTCCTGGGACTCCCTTAGTCACTGTTGCCCCGCCCTGTGGTGGTGGTAGGAATGGTACTGTACTGTCCCTAGGGTGCCAGCCTCTCATTGGCTTTTTCTTCCAGGTGTGAACTGCAAGCTCCTACCTAAAGGCCTTGGGCCAGACTTTTTTTTTTTTTTTTTTTTAAAGGAAAGACTAGGAGCTGAGCCTGGCTTTAGCCAGGCATCACCCCTCGGCTACTGAGTTTGGTCCTCACCCTCCCTTTTACTTTATACTTTGCCAAGCCAGCACTGGAAATCTGTTGTTCCCTTCCTGGGAAGCTGGCAGAGGTGGTGCAGGTGTACTGTCCCGTTGAGGTGCTACTGGCTACATGTGGCTATTTTAGCTTACTAGGTAAAATGGAAAATGCTGTGGTCTCTGGCTACTGTTTTCGCAGTTCAGATAGAGGTCATTTCCATTGTGGGAAACTGTTTTGGACAAGGCTGCTCTGTACTTCAGTTGTTTGTGCCAGCGGACCTTCTGTCATGATGTAGACCTTGAGCCATGTGGATGATTTCCAAAGGACATGCTTTTAAAAAGGAGCTTTTCCTGCCTGGAGCCAGTGCTGGATGGGAGAGCCTGCCCCATGTGAGCAGTGCAGGGATTGGGTCCCTGAGATGTGCATGTACTACGCACCGAGCTGGCTCACAATTGGAGATAACAATTACTGATTTTTTTTTAATTTTTTTTATTGGTACTGGGGATTGAACTTAAGACCGCCTGCTTACAAGGCAGGTGCTTATGCAGCTGAGCTAAATCCCCAGCCCTGATTTTTTTTTTTTTTTTAACCCTGAGGCTAAGGTTAAGAATGGAACGGGTCAATAGTAATGAGGTGACACTGTCTTCAGGAATGGTCCTCAGGAGGGGATGGGGCAGTTTGGTAGCTCCTCACCTAATTTTGTGGCAGTCACATTCTTCTGGGCGCTTTTTCTTTAGGTGACCTCGAACTTCCCTGAGGTTCTTAATTTTGTTCTGAAGAGTTTCAATCTGAGGAGGAAGCAAGAGGGGAGGCCTTAAAGGGAACAGCCTGGTGACTGCCCCAACCCTGCTGCTTTTGAGCCCAGGGACTCATAGATGTGTCCGCATTTGGGGGTGCTGAGAAGGTACTTCCATTGGATAAAGCGAGTCCTCCTTCCCTCAAACTAAGCTATTACGAGGAGATGTAAGCCATTCTGTGATGGCCTGAAAACAGGCTGAGCCCACTGAGACCTGAACTGTGTTTTCCAGGCAAGCTCAGATGCCTAAGTGTGGTAGAGACGGTTTGGAAGTCAAGGGTATAATGTCGCTAAGTTGTCTTCCCATAGACAGCTTGCTGTAGGAAGGGTGCTAGTCTGATGCTCCTGTGCCCAGGTTGTGGATTCTGTAGGACATCTCCTGTTTTTCCCTGGCGCGGCCTCCCAGAGGGTGGTGAGTTGCTGAGAGCCTGGCTGCGTGCTCCTTGTCCTTTTATGCTTACCTCATGGTCGATGTGTAGTTTGTGGTCTTTCCAGGCCTGCAGGGACTTGTATAGGTCCAGGTCACACTGGACTGTGTCATTTTCTAGGATGTAGCACCTGATCAAGAGTAAGTGTCACACGTGTGACCTTGAGGCATCAAAGGGGCCCATCTAGCTCCACCCCCAATCTCTGCCTAGCTTCTCACCTATGGGTTACTTTAATGGGGTTGGGGGCTGAGTAGTCTGGAAGGCCTCCAGTGCCACTGAAGCCCCCACCTTCCTTGTCATCTGGGTCCTCATGGCCTCCCTGCCAGTGCCGCTTGGTAATGTTGCGGGTCTGGGGTGCTTCATTCAGGCCTAGGTGGTACACTTCGCCGTCTACCTCAATGGCCACGGAGCGGATGGAACGGTTACGCCCATAGCTGGCCTTGTACTCTGTGGGCATCAGAGGGTGGCTGGGTTAGCAAGGCTTGGAAAGGCTGTCCAGCAGACCCTTAATGATGGTAAAGCTGAGAGCATGAGGGTTAGTGTTCTATAGGACTTGTGGACCTAGGAACTTTGTCTACTTGCAAGCATGTCCTGGGCCCCAGGGAGGGACTTCAGGGTAATTACATTAGGGAGACTGAAGGCCTTGAGCTAAGAAATAACTGGCCTGAGAGAATTTCAGTGGAGCTATGCATAAACAAATTATGGCACATCCAAACCAACAACATTCAGCTGCAAAAAGAAGTCCTGATTCATGCCATAGCCTAAATCAATTCTGATGAATCTTTTAGATAGAGGTTTCAATCATAACAACAGTCCAGTGTGGCATGCATGCCATAGGTTCACCACCAGGGGCTCCATAAAATGTTAGAAGCATTATGCTATGACACAGAAAATCACATACTGGTATCACTCCGCATATGTGAAATATACAGAACATGGTCATTCTGTGGAGGCAGAAGGTGTACTAGTGGTTGTCAGGGCTGGAGGATGCTATACAGTCACTTCTCACGGGTGGTGAGAAATTTTGGAACTAGCAATGATACAATACTGGATGTCTTAAAAATGCTTCAGTGAAAGACTGAAATGAGCACACTATGTGAACTTCAGTAAACAAAGGACAAAATAACGGATATAAAAATAGGGGTTGGGAAAAATGATCTATACAGCAATCTGGACAGAAAAGGGGGTAGTCAGGGAGTCACCAGCCTCTGTCTTCCTCATTAGGATGTTTTTTGCTGTGGGGTGCCTGCCTGTCTGTGGAAAATAGGACATGCAGGTTCATGCAGTTAGCCCCAGGGCATCATGATCTTTTGTTCTAGTGGAAAGTTCAATTAACTTGATAACTTTGGGGGAAAAAGAGTTGGTGAGGTGGGGGTTTAGCTTGGTGTAAGGGCCTAAGTAAGCTAAGTGGCAAGCATGAGGTTGTGAGTTTGATCCGTGGTACCCCACCTTCCCCCCCCCGTGTTGGTGATCAGATGTGTAATTGAGTACTTAATTCTAAACGGTCAGCAAGAGTAAGAATCTACAGCATTACGTTTACAGACCTTTCCAGGCCTCTCGGTTTTAAAACTCTGCCCTTTTTGGTCTTTTTCATTTTTATGGGTACCCGGTATCGAACTCACGACCGCCTGCTTGCAAGGCAGGTGTTTATGCCGCTGAGCTAAATCCCCAGCCCCTAAAACTCTGCCGTTTCACTTGAAACTTCAATTCCTGAGTGGCTCAACCTGCAGTGAAATATCTGAAGCCTCTCCAAAATGTAGTTTCCTGAGATGCAGATGGAGCAGGTTACTAGCCTAGACCATTACATGGCAACCAAGGAAAACCAGGTGGGGGCTGTAGACAATGGCACCTAAGCTGCTGCAGCCTCTCTTTCCCTGTAGCTCTAGGATCCTGTTTTAGTTTCGTATCTTTCAGTTCTCATATTCCTTGTATCTGAATCCCAGGCCAATCGATCTTCAGGGCTGCTAGAGAGGCTAACCCTTGTTGGCAAAACTTTGAGACTGTTGGGCCATTTTTATCTCCCTGCACGGAGCACTGAGGAATTTTCCCTGTGCCATCAGGTCATGCCCTTTCCACATTGGTCATGAAACAGACTTCAGCTCCTTTGGTCTCACCTGGCATGGGAGTTAGCTGCTTTGCATCTTTGCACTCTCTGTCTCCTAGCTAGAAGGTTAGAGTTCCCCAAACCTGTAGGTCCTGAACTAGCCATAGCCCACTAGAACAGAATTGAGTAACTGAGACAGAGAGTATAGACCCCATAAAACATGAGTTGTCACCTTTTGCTGAAGTTAAACAGCCCTGTATTGACTATTCCTGCACTGCAGCTACACCTTCACCTTTCAGTATCACTGAGTTTACACCACCTCAGAGGTAACTTCCTGCCACACAAACAGGGTAGCACCAGCTCTTCATAACCTGGTGGCCGAGATCTTGGTCATGCTCAGGTATAAATCCTGGTTACATGCATAACCATGGTGGCTCAGTTTACTTCTGAGCAGTGATGGTATCATGATGTCCATATTACAGAGCTCTTTGGAGAATGACCTGAAACAAAACTGGTAAATTTATCAGTACTTGGTGAGCTGGCATTGATTCACTACTCCAGGGCCTTGGCACTGCAGTTGTGACATCATCTCACCAGTCGAGCTGCTCCCCACATTCAGGCCAATACTGGCTGTTTTTATGTGGCTGGGACGCATCAAGTTCTCTGACCAGCACTTGCTCTCTGGCAGGTCACAAAAGCTTGCTCTTTAGCTCTGATCTCATTTATATGCCACTGATCACCCATCTGTCCTTGGATACCTATCTACCTGGTCACCATCTTTGCATTTTCTTTATGCCTTTTCATCATGGGAAGTGGCTTGTTATTCTGGCTTTTACATCTTGATTCATCCATGGTTCAAGCCAGGTCTCTCTCCATTCAACTCTAAGCTCAGCATCTAGTATAGAATAGAGTTTATAGATTTGCTGAGAGAATAACAAACACTGGTCACCTGGGGCCATCTTGGAATACTCCTCACCCTCATCTGTTCCTGGATGTTATTCTGTGTTGGCTGGCTGCTTGGCTTCTGCACACCACAGCCATAATTTCAGTGGGTTGAGGTGGGCCAAGGCCTGAGCTGTGCAGGACCAGTGCTTCTCAGCCTTGGCACTGTTAACTGGTTTATGGAGGCATCCTGTGTGTTGTAGGGTGGTAGCAGCATCCCTGGCCTCTGCTTACTACATGCCAGTAGCACCCTATCCCTTCAAATTGTGACAGCCAAAAAAATGTCTAGATGTGGACAAATGCCATGGGGAACAAGATGCCAGGCTTTGCCAGAAAGGCAGGATGGAGAGTGTCCTCTTGGTAACAGATGGGACTGGAGTCCCCTGATAGCCATGTGACTTTTTCCCACATTCATCATAAGAAGTGGTCACTCTGGCGTGCTCACAGGGCTGTTGCGAAGCCCTGTAAGCCAGTTTGGATGTTACGCTACCTTTACTTAAATTGTACCTTTGAACTGGGACTGACTGAAATGTCCTCTTTCTTGCATTTTTCCTTTCCTCTAACCATTAATGGAATAAAGAGTGGAGGGAGCTTAATTTAGCCTCAGGTTCTTCTGTTATTTAAAGATTATCTGTGCCACATATTGAAGCCAAGAGATGATGTATAATTCAACCTGGAAAAACTGATTGTTGACTTCAGCTAAAAATGTCAGCTCCGTAGTTACTAATCAACTCGGGAGGAAAAGGAACAGGACCTCAACCAGGAAGCCTTGTTTGAGATAGGAGTTGGTCATTTCAGAGAGTTTATCCCCATGACAAAGGTGTCTATTGCCTGACAGTCTATGGAGCCTACAAGGAGACAGTGTACCTACATCTCTAATTAGACTGCAATGAGCTATCACACAGCCTCAAAAAGGGAGAGAGTTCTGCCACATGGACGACTCAACCTATGTTACACAGAGCGAGAAAAGGCGTTCACACACAGACAGTGCCTTGGGGTAGAGACAGTAGGAGGATGGGCTCGGGGACTGTTTGATGGGGACAGAATTAAACGAAGTTCTGGCAACTGGTTGTACAACAGTGTGAATTAATTCAGCATCACTGAAATGGAAACAAATGGCTAAGGTAGTATATATTAAAGCTTTTTATAAGTAATAACCAGATCTGTAGGCTTTGGCTATCAGGAAGCCAGAGAAATGGCAACAGAGGAGACCTCTCTGGAGAGGACACGGCTGGCCAGTTTGTCAGCATCCAGGAGCGCTCCTGGCAGTTTCAAAGCAATTTCGTTCCCACTTACAAAGAATGGTCCCTGTCTGCCTTCCATTTTGTGGGAAAGACCTGAGCCACAAGAGATGATGTATAATTCAACCTGGAAAAACTGATTGGTGCACATAATCAAGGATGATGGCCCAGCCTCCTAGCCAGGGCCAGAGGAATCCTTGGCTTTCAAGTCACTCTGCTCCTGGCCCCTCCAGGGGTATGGCAGCTGCTTCAGGGACTGGAGCTCTCTTGTCCCAGGTATAATCTCTTTTCCTTACTTTCAGTACTTGTTCATGCCCTATAAAGTTATTCAGACAAACTTAGTAAAGACTGAACAAGTGCTCCTAGTGGAAATCAGGATTAGGCTCCTCTGGTCACAGCACTTCGATCACCTCACCAACACTGAGCCTTGTAAGTGTGCTTCTCTAAAGACACATTGCTGGCCCATTATCCTTAAACATAAGGCCAGCAGCACAGCAGCAGCATAACTGCCTGAAGGAAGCTCACTTAAGCGGTGCATTTTCTCCATAAGACATTGTGGACTTCTTGTGCCTAGCCAGCACCTTAGCACTACACTTGGGGACATTTAAACAATGAAATTGCCCAACAAGCGGAAAAGCATGGTCGTGAGGCACTAGACTGTGAAAAGGACCCTTTCGTAGTGTGGGACCTGAAATGAGGAAGGTTGTTCTTAGCAAGGAGCATATTAATCAACTCAAAACATGTCCCTTCAAAAGTGACACAAACATTGATTTGAGGGCCACAAATCAATTTTGGGATAAGGTGAGTTTGCAAATTTGGAACCTGTCAAGAAAAAACATTGACTGTAGCAGCATGGCCTGATGGCTGTCTACTCAGTGATCCCCCCCCCCTTTTTTGTCTTTTTCTTTTTTATGAGTACCAGGGATCGAACTCATGACTGCCTGCTTGCAAGGCAGACGCTTATGCCTCTGAGCTAAATCCCCAGCCCCTCATTTCCTCTTGATGCCACAGTCCTGCCTACACCACCTGGCTTCTGGGTCAGTCAGGTCTCTGAGCCAGGCTGGTAATAGACTTCTGCTTCTGTTATCCCCTGTAGCTCATTGAAAGGCCGCTCGAGGGGCCTTTGAAATCACATCTGACCTTGGCCCTCCCTCTGCCCCACTTTTTTGTAGCACTACTTGGATGTAGGTTCACTGCTGTTTCCACTGGACTGAGTGGTTTAAGAGGAGTCTGGCACTGTCTTTGGTTCCTACAATGACACCTGGTCAAAGAGGCAAATACCTTGGGAATTGTTTGAACAAACGGGACCTCCAAGCACGTCGCCTCCTGCCCAGTTCTGCTCAAGCTATGACACTTACTCTTCTTGAAGAGCTTCTTCCGGCGTCCAGCCAGGCCCAGCTTGTAGTCGCTACGCTCACAGGTGCAGGCTTTGCTCCCCTGCCCGTAGTATTTGGGCACGAGGTTGGAAAAGGGTTTGTCACTGCTGCTGCCAAGCCGAACAGGGCCCTTGCACTTGTGAAGTTTCAGCTTTCCCGAGGCATCCTCCACACACTGCCACTTCTGCAAATGCACACAAGGTCTCAGACTCGAGTGCCTTGGTCCCCAAACCTAAGGACTACCCTCTCTCTGTCCATGTGCAGCGGTTGTCAGCCCTGCCCACCCCTATGGCCTTCATGTGCCTGCTCATCTCCACTGTTGCCGCTTGTACCTTATGGAAGCTACTATGAGGCCAACTGCTTCCTCCATACCCGCGTTTAGCTGCTTCTTTCTGTTGAAGTCTATGCTCACAGGACAGCTAGAGGAGTCTAAAAAGGGCAAGATCATAGCTTTCCTAGTTAAAACCTGCCAAGGGCGCCTGTCTTCAGGAGGAGACCCAAACCCAAGTACCTAGGTCTGATCTTCAATATCCTGCACAATCTGCCCTCTGCCCTCCTTCAGGGCATTTTATCCTGTTTTATCCCTGAACTCTCCTGATGCCCTAATATGCTGTCACAGAGCCTTTGCACTTGCTGTTCTTGTGGTCTAGAATGATTTTCTCCAGTTCTGCATGAAGTTGGAGGCTTTTCATCCCTCTGCTTCTGTCGTCTCTTTTGAAAACCTTTCCTAATCATCTCATTTAAAATCCTTTCCCCTCTCCAAAGGAGTCATTCACATAGAGTCAAATTATACAGGTACATGTCTGACTCCGAGGATTTGGTCAAAAGGTAACTAAACACAGTGACTCCTAAGTCTGTCTCCTATTGATTTTCCATCTCGCTGCTGGACTCCCTACTGGGTCCTACAGCAGAATTCTCTCCCCTGCTGTTTTTTTTTGCTTGCTTTGACCCTCTGACTGCTTATTTAGGGCCTGTTCTATGCTCATGCGTGTATCCCAGGACATGAATTGGATCTGTTTCCCGTGGTTATTGAGCACCTGTCCCTTACCAAGCACTGGCTGGTGGGCACTGACTTGTTAGATTCAACCCTGCCAGGCAGCTGCTGTCCTCATGCTCCTTTTTAGATGAGGCACAGAGACAGTGACTCGCCCTGGACACAGAGTTAGGAGAGGAGCTGGGGCTGTGATAGAATTGTCTTCTGCTCCTCAAGGCCCTGCCTCTCGTGCCCACCTCACCAGTCTGTCCTCACCTGGTGGCCGGTGTCAGGTTCATGGCTTTCTGTCCCTCACATCCACTCACTGTGAAGCAAGTGTACTCTCCTGCCTGCCCCAGCCTGCTGCCAGGCCCTCCTCTGCTCCCCTGCCCCTCAGTGGGTGTAACTTTATAGTCTTCACCCCATTTCCTTCTCGAACCCACCTTAACCTTCCAGATCTGGGAAAAGATGACACGTCCTGCCATCTCTGAATGCTATCTTAATAGTTCTGTTACAGCAATTTGCTTTTTAAAAACCATTTTCTCCAACTCCCATAAAAGGAAGACTAGCTACAAAGAAGAAACCATCAAAGTGAAGTTGCTGAAACTAAAGTTTACATCTGTGGCTACTGCTAGCGCCCTTGTGCAAGGGTCAGGAATCTGTGAGGAGCCCAAGTCACACCCAGGCCTCAGGACATTGTCTCTGACCTGGACAGGGCCCAGAAATGGTGAGGAAGGGGACTGTCCACTGTGAGCTTCAAATATGCACACTGGAGTCACATGTAGGACCTGAGGGAAGGAGAGAGGGATGATGGCAGGGAAACAGGGTGGTCACGGGCTCCTTACCTGCCCCAGCTGCTCACATGCTGTCTGGTACTCGGCACGCTGACACAGGTCCTTCACGCGCTGGAACTTGGGCAGGAAGTTCTCCTCCTGGGCATCTACCTTGCTGCTGTCCCTCTTATGGAGCAGTTTGCTGTGGGGGTGGGGCAGGCTTGAGCTCTGGAGGAGCCCTGGGGCAGTGGCTTGCCCTTACTTTGGAGCATGAAGGGCCAGCTGACCAGGGATGCTGAGTTTTAAAAGACTTATAAATCAGAATTTTATAGGAAACTTGAAAGGCTTCAGTTGCCAATAAATGAACAAACAACAAAGATACCCAGGCTGGATAAGACATGTCCAAGGGTACGTGTGTCCTCCAGGTGCAAACTGGGCCATCAACCACAGGGCACTGTGTCCTGGGCTTTGGACACAGCCTCCAGGTCATCAGACCCTCTCCCAACTTCCTCAGTGAGGTCTTTAAATGCCTCAGGACTTACCCTCTCTCCACCAAGAAGGAGTCCCGCCAGACCCTCATTTTCTTTTTCAAGTGAAACCTGGAAAACAGGCGAGCTCCAGCTTCTTATCTGGGGTCCCTCCCCAACATCCTCCTCTTCTTGGGGAGGGTTGTTCCCAGAGCCAGCCTGGCCCACAGTCAGGGTCTGAAGCTCCAGCTGTGCGTGTGTATCCTGTGCAGGGAGGGATGCTGAGGTGCTCTGAACTTCCAATTAATTACGTTCCAGGCTTTTCCTTGACTTTATTACAGTTGGAACTGTGGTCCTGGAGTGCGTACTTCTTGGCATGTTACGCTGCCTTTTCCATTTCCTAAATGGGCACACTGAGGCTAAGATGATGTTACCACATGGACCCTGACTCTTGGGATCTTGGCCTCTGAGCCAGTTTGCCTCCCCATGAATATCTATTTACTTCTTATAGCTCACCTGGCCTCTAATTGGAAGGAGTGGCTCACTGAGCTAATTAGCACCCTTCAGGGCTGGACTCTGGGGAAAGGGGAAGGAAGCAACAGTGCAAGCCCAAGGCTGAAATAAAGCCTGGGGTCAGTGGCCTGGTGGGCCGTCTCAGCACTGGCCATGAGATGTCACTCCTCCTCCTCACCTATGTTTTGGTCAGCACTCCAGTTCCCTTCTGCCTCACAGGACACCTAGGAACAGATTCCCATCATACCACCCATCATTAAAGCTTGGAGCATAGCAACAATCTAAATTCCTGGAGCTGCATGCAGACTTGTTGCCAAGTCACTTGGCCTCTTAGGGATTCAAATTCCCAGATGGCAGGTGGAGGTAATACGAGTGCTCGCCGAGTTATTGCGAGAACGGAAATGATGGCATTCCCTGCAAAGCACTTAGCACAGGACGTGGCACATACTACGGCATCAGCACAAACTCCATGGTTATGCCACTGCTATTATCTCCTGCTTTGCATAAGCTTAGCTTTGACCCGGTCCTCAAGTCCAGGTGGAAGCCCCAGTCTTGCAAAGGGTCCCTTTTTCCCCCCTCCCATGGCAGGTCGACCCCCACCTCGTGACCCTTGGGAGACCCCCAGACCCACATAGCCCTAAGTGTCTATAGGTTGGGGAGCCCTGTATCCCTCCCCTGGATCTGCTGTGCCCCTCACCGATTCACTGGCCGCTCCATGTCCAACAGCTTGAGGATAGATTTCCCATCCATGTCTGCAGGGATGTCCAGGCCGGCAATGTCCAGGATGGTAGGGGCCAAATCGATGTTGAGGACGATGTGGGGATTCCTGAGGAGACAGGGAGAGCAGGGACTTGGCCACCTGGCCTCACTTGGGAGAGAGGAAGCCAGAGGCAGAGAGGTCGCCAGGGACTGTTGCTTGCAGGTGAGGACTTCTGGATCGTGTTACCTCAACTCTCAACAGTTCTCCTGTGTTCCCGATTCAGTCAGCCCTCACCTGTGTTCACTCCCTTGCCTTCTAAGCCTCCCTACACAGCACAGCGCTGGGCTGACTGCCACCACCAGGGAGCTCTGCACCTTCAGTGCTACACAGACCCTGGGCCTTGCTGGATCCTCCATCTTCTAGGCACATCCTGCCCCTTGCTGCTCCTTTAGAGCTGGGCATAGTCTGGTCTCAGAGTCTCCATCCTTGCTGTGCCCTCTTCCTTGAATGTTCTTCCTGCAGAGATCACTATGACAGAAACTTCACCCTCAGTTCTTTCCTCAACTATTACCAAGGAGTTAGCTGGGAATAGAGGTGCACATAATCCCAGAACCCTGGGAGGTTGAGGCAGGTGGGTCCCAAGTTTTAGTGCAGCCTGGGCAATTTAATGACTTGCAAGACCCTGTCTCAAAATGGGAAAAAAAAAAAAAAAGGCTGGAGATGTAGCTCAGCGAATCCCCAGTATGCACCCCTCCACACACACACACACACACACACACAAAGTGAGTAGTATGTGGACAGCCAAGCGTCTTGGGGGCTTTGGGAGACTTGGGGTGAAGCTGCATGGTGCTAGAGCTCTGTGGCCTGCACAGCAGCTTCAGTTGGCAGGTGAGAGCTGCAGAAGGCTGGAGCAAGAGGCCTGACCTTGCATGTCGGCAGCCAGCTACTGATGCCAAGATCCTACCTGACCAAGGTGGGCAGGCCGGCGATGGCTTTCCCTAGCCAGAGTGAGACAGCAGCTTTCAACTCTGTGTCTAACTTGGCTGTTTAGGTTCAACTGCCTGATGTCCCTGGTCGGGTCCTCCCAGATTTTCTATCACCTCTGGCTATAGTGAGGGACGCTAACCCTAACCAGACAGTAAGAGACCTTTTCTGCCAACCAATTTTGGTTCCCTAAGCTGCACAGCCAAAGGTTAGAAGATGCTGACCCTAAAGCCTGCTAGAGAGTGAAGCCAACTTGGAGGAAACAGGGTTGAGAGATGCAAAATGAGCTTTTTGATGGCACTGTAATCAGCTGGAGCCAGCCACACCTGAAAGCCACTTATCCTAGCACGTGCTTTCACCTCTGCACACTGGAGAGGTGAGAGCACATGGCGGGGGAGCCGCCTCTTCAAACTCCCTCTACTGCTCTGGCCCCGACCCACAGAAGCTGCAGCTGGAGTCTAGCCTATCCCAGACGGAGCCCTTCTACTGTGGGCCATGTCTGTGCAAAGGGTAGGCCAAGGGGACTGGCTGGCTGAGGGCAGCAGCTGGTGTGGAAGGGACACAGTCAGCTGCTCCCAGGATAACTGGCTGCCTGACTGAAGTTTGCGGCTCTTCTCCAACAGCCACCAGAAACAAAGCCCCTTCCCACTTGCCGGAAGGACCCTTCCCCAGGGTGTCCTGGCACACTGCCCCACCAGAGTCATTGTTTCCCAGGTGCTAACTGCTCCTGGCTTCCTCCTCATCAGAAGGGTCAGAGTCTGCCCGGGTGACATAATGGTTTCCAATTGGCTCTGCTGAGATCCTGTGCTACCCAGGGGTGTGACTTGGTGTGGGACTGCAGTTTTTAGCCCTTAGGAGTCTGGGGAAGAGTGGGGGTGACACTTACAGAGAGCCGGCCTCCACGTTGGGGCCCCTCACATAGAAGGGGACTCGAATGTCAAACTCATACGGCATGGACTTCCCTTTCACCAGTCCAAACTGGCCGATGTGGTAGCCGTGGTCGGCAGTGTAGACGATGTAGGTGTTGTCCAGCTCGCCTGTTTCCACCAGCATGTTGTAAATCTGCAACCCAGGTCAGGAGCTGAGGTGTGGCAGGCCACGGGCCCTCTCCACCACTGACTGGAGTGAGTGACAAGGGGTTGGGTCCACCCCTGCTTTAGGTCACTTCCCAGCAGGACCCTGAGGTAACTCCCTGCCCCTCCAGGGTACTTTTCACCTTCTGTTTGTTACTTGTGGGATGCCTGTCACCTTGTTCCCTGACCACTGTGTCCCTTGTACACTGACCCTTACTTAATAAAGGTCAGTGAATGAAGAAAGAAGCTGGACATGGCCTGTGGCAGGTGTTTGTGAACTATGACAGTGCTGCCCAGCAGCAAAACTTTGTGACAGTGGCATCGTGAAAGACTGTGTTGCCCTGGGTGATGGCGCTAGCCCCTCGGCTGCTGGGTGCAGGAACTGTGGCCAGTGTGATGGAGGAGCCAGGTGTCATTACGATGGTATTTTTATGAATTTAAACTTAAGTAGCCAGGGGTAAAATGTGTCCCATACATCCACATGGTGGAATATGATCAGCAATAAAAGTGAATTGGAACACATACTATACCAAAAATCAACCTTGAAAAAACACTCTACTAAGTGAAAACAAAAACTCCAGTAGTAAAGGCTGTATAGTTTGTGACTTCATTTATGCAAAATGTTCAGAATACTAAATCCATGGAGGCTGAGCCCAGTGGTTGCAGGGGTAATGGTGTGTGTGTGATGTATGCATATGTGCATGTATGTGAGATTGGGGTTGGAGGGTCATGATGAAGTTGATGGGCTTTTTGAGGTGATGAAAATGTTCTCACATTAACTTGGAAGTGGCTCCACAACACTGTGAATATATTAAAACCATGGAGTTGTAGACTTTAGTTGGATGGCTTCAATATTCACTCAATAATGACTGTAATTACTGGTATATGAAGGAGATCCCAATAAAGCATGAAAGATGTAAATGACCGAAGGAAAGAGTAGCCACAAGTGGCTACTACAGGGTCAGCACAGATTGTGAATGGAAGTCTCATGAAGGTGGAGGTTGGCCTGGGTTGTTCTGAGCCACTTTCTTCTGTCTGGACAGCACCCTGGCATTTCCTCTTCCTGCCTCTGGCTGGAGGCCATCAGGCACAAGCAGGGAGGTCCTAGCCCTGGTGGCTGGGGTGTAGGCCACACCCAGGAGGGGGACCTACCGTCTCCATGGAGTCGTCCACAGACAGGAGGGTTTGGAGGCGCTTCCGCTGCAGCATGTTGGTGAACTCCATGTGGATGGGCTTCATGGGCCCCGTGTAGCGCATGATCCAGTGCTTGTCCGGGTTCGGTGCATAGTTGTAGCTCGGTGTGCTGGTGGAGACACACAGTGGTCAGGCCTACGTGCTTGGCCCGGATGCACCTCGGATGAGTGGCCAACACAGGTAGCTTGTTCTACTTGGGGATGAGGGACACTGTGTGTCAGGAGCCCTGCTAAACACATCTCAGCATGGCACAATATGTCAGAAGCCATTAGGAGGTAAAACACTGAATGACTTGGAACCACCATGTGAGAAAAGCTGTCCCTTTCCTGGTCTCTTACGCCAAAGCCTTAGCTTGGTGCTAGTCTTTCTGTGACACTCTCTGGGGTTTGCTCACCTCCCTTTTTAAAGAACACAAGGGGCCCAGTTCAGAGCCCCAGCAGGCCAGCTGGCTCTAATTTCCTAGAACAGCTGCTCTGCGAGTGGCCAGTGGTAGTCGCTGTGGGTAGGGGGTCTAGAGAATATCCTTCTGCAGTGGATTTTGGCTTAAAAGGGTAAGAGATGTATTTAAAGCTCAAATGCATTACAGTTATGCATATATGGCCCAAGTTCTGAGGCTAGCACCCAGATGCCCACATCAAGGATATGTCACTTTCCGTAACTGTCAAAAGTACTCTTCCAGTTGTTTAAGCCTCCCATTTACTAAAGAGCTGCTCAGAGGAGTTTGGGAGCAGCCTGGGGTCCACTGAGTGAGGAGCACAGCCCTGGGCTCTGGGCTTCTTGCCATGTGGCAGCTGTGATAATGAATGACATAGAACAAATACCTCGTGACCTCTACTGAGCGGCTGCTGGCACAGTCAAAGGGCTCAGCTTCTGTCATCTCATTTCACACAAGTCTGAGGAGCTGGCACTATTTTCACTCTCCCTGGCTGACTTGCCCCAGGCAGACACTGGGCTTGAACTCTGGCAGCTGGGATGGCCACCACCCCGTGCTAGCACCAAAGCCTGCTGACCCCAGGGCCAGTGGAGTCCTTCACATCACTGGTGCTGGGGCAAAATTGACTGAGAGGCTCCTGCTGGAGGACTAAGCAGCAGAAACACAAAGGCGGACTCAGCTACTGTCGGCATTCTGTGTGGTTCTGGTAACGCGTTTTCCATCCCGAAGCAAGAGCACCTTCTGTTGCCTCTGTTCATGCGGACCCGGGGATCTGAAGAACCGAAAACCTCACCAACATGCAGGGTCTCCGGGTGTGGTGCACCACTGCTGGGAAACAGTACTGCAACCGCGGAGAAGGTGGCCCCTCTCCTGGTGGCTCTGATGAAGCTGCAGCATCCCTGTCTCCCATGTGAAGACGAAGGGCTTTTCAGAATGGGTATCAAGGGGCAAGGGACTATGGGGGACGGGAGGTGGCTGGGCCTTGCCAGTGTGGGGGCAACTTTCCCCTTGCACCTAACACCTCAGCGCCACTGCAGATGTCAGATCGGTCTCAGGTAGACATGATGCTGCAGTGTTCAGCAGCCGACAGGAGACCGTTGCTATGTGAAGCGGGAGGAAGTCACAGCCTGGAGACTCCTTCTGGACTTTTCTGCAGATCTGTAGCCTCCTGCTGCTAAATCTTCGCTGGCCCATGCTTCCTTTGATTACAAGAGGGCTGCTCTCCCCTGCGGCCAGCTCAGGGCCTGACCTGTGTGTAGAACATTCCCGGGAACAAGGCCTCCTCCCCACTGAGGATCAGAAGGGAGGCTGCTGGGCGAGGTCGGCAGAGCCAGTGAGACTCATAGTTTGTCAAAGCTGTTCCCCAGGTTTAAAGGGGCTGGGCTCCTTTAGCAGTCATCCCTAATACCCTAGAAGACAGGATGGGGCTGCCTGCAGAGCAGGGCAGCTGTATCATCAGAAGTCACTGTGCAATGACTTTTGCAGTCTTTTCTGCAAAGGACCCCTTTGTGAGGCCAGAAGAATGAGCCATTTCGTGGGGGCCCATGCAGCTGGCTGGTTGCCTGCATCACAGGGCTCCCGCGTGGTCCCTCCACCTGCTGAGCAACCATGTGAAACTCTCATTGCCCTGGGCACTGGGGAGCAGCTCCTTCTTCCCTGAGCTGGCGGTGAGGAAGGGTGATGTGGCCCTCATGCTGTGTCTGCGAGGTGTGAATAACAGCCCCCAAACCCGCTAACCCCGGTTGCAACATAACTTGGGGGAGGAAAGAGGAGACCCTGAGCTCACTGGAAGGAAGCTCTGTGTGTTTATACATCTGAACGTTTGCCTGTGTGCATGTCTTTAACCTGTGTCTTTGTATCTGTGTGTTTGCATGCCTGTGCTTTTTGGTGTATATTTGCGTCTCTATGTGACTACATCTGTATTTGTCTTTGTGTACCTGTGGGTCTGTGTGTATCCCTTTGTGTGGATGCATTTGTATGTGCATGGTATATCTATGTGTCTGTACCCTGTGTATGCATGTGTACTATATATATGGCTTGCTGTTTCGGTGTCTGGCATGTATGTGGTTGTGTCTACACTTGAGTGTCTGCACAGGTGTGGCATGGGGAGGGGCAATGGGCTGACGGGTCAGGGCATGGTGGTGGTAGCAGCAGCAGCAGCAGTAGCATCTGTCAGCTGGGACAAGAGACAAGGCAGTCTTGCTGGGACAAGAGACATCTGATCAAACACTGCAACAGCTGTGCTGTACATGCGTGCTCTGTTCCCGTTCAGCCCTTCTTGACTGAATGAGATGTCATAATGAAATGTTCTAGCTGCTTTGTTTTTTGGTTTTTGTCTTGGATGTCATAATACCCCAGGGACAAAAGAGTCTTCCAAATTTGCCCCTAATGAGGCAAAGAGGATTCTCTGAGTATGCAAGAGTGGGTGGCTGCTCATTTTCAATTTCTGCAATTTTCATTTCAAAGGGACAATCAAGCAGGCACTGTCAAATGACCTCTTCACAAAACTCGGGGTTACCGGGGTGCAGCCACGCCCTCTTCTGTAGGAGCCGCAGCGGCGGTGGAGGGCCCTCCTTGCCTTTTGTCTCTGGGATGGGTGGCATGGACCATGGAAATCTTGGGTGGGAAAGGGAGGCTGGGGGATGCCTTCCTGGGGTGAGGGGAGCAGGAGCCAGGCAGTCTGCTGTGCAGAGGCGACACTGCCGGTGTGGGGCTGAAGGTGGCGCTGTGGCTCCAGGAAGGCGGTTGAGCATCCACTGTCAGCTTCCCTGCCCACCAGGGAGAGAAGGTAACACCCAAGCCTTATCCTCTCTGAGCCACTGTGGGTGCTGTTAGAAACCAATTACAGTGAGGGGAGCGAGGCAGACAATCTACCCTGATCTTGATGAAAATTAAACATTCTGAATATTCAGCAGATTCTAAATTGCCCTGTCCTTGTCATCCTGGAATAGCACAGCAAGGACTGCTGAGTATCATGGCTAAGTGGAGGTGGTTTGTGGTAGTGAAAAGCCAGAGTACTTTCCAGAAAGATATGTAGAGCCAACTGGATGGAGGTGGTCTAGAGGGGTGGGTAGAGATAGGACACACAGGTAGAGACTGGATTTGAATCCTACTCTGCCCATTCAGCAGCTGGGCGGCCCTTGGGTACCTGTTACCTCACTGCTCCATGCCTCAGTTTCCCCATCTGCAAAGTGGGAACACTATGTGTGACAGGCAGCCTTAAAGATGGCTCTTAATGATCCCCACTGCCTGGTCATCACAGCCCTACATGGACTGTGGTGTGAGCAATAGGATGTGGCAGTGTGATGGTGGTACTTTGACGTTAGGTTATAAAAGATGAAAGCTGCCACTTTGGCGTCTCTCTCTGGTTGTTTTCCCTGGAGCAAGCACTCCTAGGTTGTTCGGATACTCATGCGGCCTTGGAGAGGTCTAACATGGCACAAACCAGCCAGGAGGGCGAGCCCTGGGCAATGCACAGGCAGCAACAGTCCCGGCTGCCACCTCAACACAGCCTGAACCTCAGACCCTGAGCCAGGACTCAAGATGTGACTCCAAGGTTCCTGAATAACAGCCTGTTGCTTCATGCTGAACTTCTGATGACAGGGTCTGCGGCAATGGATGGCTGACAGACCAAGGCCCCCCGTGAGTACGATGGGACCTGATGCCATGTGATGAGGCATAGCATAGGGCCCGTCACAGCCAGCAGCTGGGGGAACTCGGGACCCCTTCTCTGAAGAATGTTCTTAAATGTCAGAACGAAAACTCACAGGCTCATAAGGGAAGCTTCCCACTGCTGTGCTTTCCATAGTTGTGGCAGGAGGACCTGGGTCCCAAGTTAAGAACTGTGCCTCCTGCTCTGCTCTGTACCCAGGCTGCCTGGATTTGGATCCCTGCATTGCCCCAGACAATGGTGCGTTCCTGGGGTCTCTACCCAGGAGGACTAGACAGGAGGCACAGGCACACCATCACTGTCCCACCTCAAGGTACCCAGTGGCTCTGCAGGCAGGCCTGAGCTTACATGTGCTGGGATGCATTGGGGAAGAGGCGTGAGTACTGCGGAGCCGAGTCCTCGGGCCCGTGGGGGGCAGCGTGGCTGATGACCATTAGGACCGGCCTGTGTGGGTACATCTTCTTGGACGTGCGGAAGAAGCTCACACTGTCGTTGGTGATGAGGTCTGTGAGGTAATCCTGGCGGGGAGAGAGGAGAACGGTGAGGAGCTGTGTATCCGGACTGAGTCCCCACATGAGGCAGGCATACAGCGGGGAACCAAACAAATCCTGTTCTGTGGAGCCGACAAGTCTAGGGGAGCAGGCAGGCAGTAAATCAGCAAGTGAAACATACAGGCTGGTGCGAAGCTCAGGAGGAGGCAGCAGAGCAGAGCTTAGGAGCACTGGGGAGGAACTGCCATTTGTCACTCCTTCATGAAAGACATTCAGAGGGTAACAGCTAACACCACTGAGTGCTTACGGTGCGCCAAGAACCACTCCGTTTGCTTGCATTAGCTCATCTAATGCACACACATCACAGAAAGTTGCTATGGTGACAGTTCTTATATTTCAAACAGGAAACAAAAGCACAGAGAAGTTTAGTGCATGGTCCAGTGTCACAAAGCTGGCATGCCCTGAGTGCCCTGCTGGGGACAGAAGCAGACAAACACGTGCATAAAGCACCAGGATTGTTACAAGGTGTGACAAATGAGGGGAAAGACAAGGAGATGTGACATCTGAGGTAACTGGGAGCTGGGGCGGGGAAGAGCCAGGGGGCCCGTTACAAGGAGGTGACAGCTGAGACTGAACGATGAGCAGGAGCTGGGTACAGGAAGAGCTGCGCCCCTGGACTTCACCACAGCCCCTGCTAGAGCCCTGGGGCTTCACTGATACCCAGGCCACGTGCTGTAGGTCTGTGGTGTGGCGCAGGGGACAGACTTTCTCAAAGCTCCCCAGCAGACTGCAGTGTGCAGCCAGGCTCGAGACACTGATCCTGAGGGAGCGTTCCTGGTGGAGGGAATTGCAAATGAAAGGCTGCATGGCAGACAGCCTAGGGCCAGAGAGCACAACAGGGTGGGGGCTGGCTCCTCACAGAGAGTAACAATGACAACAGGTAAAACAGGGACCTGAGAGGAGCAGCAGCGCACGCGTGCGCGCGCGCGCACACACACACACACACACACACACACACACACACGAAGGGGGGGGGCACACGGTAAGTTCCAGAAAACTGAGGAGCCAGCCTGTAGGAGCAGGAGGAAAAAGAGCTGGAGGAAAAGAGAACAGCCAGAAACTGAGGGCTTTAAAAGCTCAGCTAAGAGGCTGAGGTATGTATAAATGTTTTTAAGACTTAGTACCCCTTTAGCTGCTAATTCTTGCTGATGGTTTTGAGTTCTTGAAATTTATTCTGCTTCCTAAAAAGTACCTGCCCCGAAGTGTCACTTTTAAAAGTAGAAATTATTTTAGCAAGAAAAAAAAGGGAGGGGGGCATCAGCTTCCATCCTAAACTGGGAGACCACACGTACCCCCACTGTGATGGCTTCAGGCATGCAGCACACAGCTCAAGCACACAAGTCCTCTCTGCAAAGCACAGGGGTGACCATGAGTTGCTGCCTACAGTGCAGATGTACAGTGCATTGGCTAGCAGCAGAGGGGGACAGGTGACTGATAGGACTACTGTGTCACACCGTGCCACACAGAGCAGACTCTAACATGGACGTAAGTCTGTGACTACTGGCGTGAAAAGTTGTGCAAGATACCCTGTAAGTGAGGCCGAGTGACAGAGTAGAAGGCGGTAAGCAGATCAAAGAGAAGCCAAACTCCTGACCTTGAAGTTCTGAACATCAAGGAAAAACTTGGAAGGCTAGCAAGCAAGAACCAACTGAGCGCTGGGAAAAGGACTGGAAGGGCAGGATTCCACCTGCTACTTTATACACTTTTTCTTCAACTGTTTTTAATGGCACGCTCTTGAAAATGCTAAGAAAATGTTTTAGAAGAGGACTCTGTTAAATCTATCACAGAGAATACACTATATAAACTACAGAGTTGCTGCTCTAGTCACAGGCATAATCTAAAGGTTTTAGACTTTTTGTTTTTTTGAGACAGCTACATAGTTCAGACTGGTCGAACTCACTGTGTAGCCTAGATTGGCTTCAAATTCACAGTGATCCTTCTGCCTCAGCCTCCTGTGTTCTGAGATTATAGGGGTGCATCATCACACCCCGCTAGACATGTTCTTAAAGTGACAAAAGGGCCCACCAGCTGAAACCACTGCCTCTTGGTGGCATGGTGGGAGGAGGTCTGTTGCTCTTGGCCATCAAGCCACTTCACTGCTGGGCTTGAGAGCCAGGAAACTGTCAGCTGGGGGTTAGTTGCTTCCATGACTCCCCATTCCCAGGACAAAACATAACAATGGGCATGTACACAGTGACGGAGAATAAACCAGAGCCTCACAGATCAACATGGGACACACATGGCTTCATCTGACAATGGCTAATGTTCACAACATGGACAAGTCTTAAGCCATATTGGGTGAGACAGCATCACTTATACAATACAATATCTGGGATACCTGCCACTGACATAAAGCAATAAGCACCAAACTCAAACGGTCCTGGTCACGTCCAGGAGAAGCAGCGGGACAGCAGAGGAGAGGAGACCTGGGGAGGGAAGCTTAGGGCTCACCTGGGTTCTGACATTGTGGGTCCCACCTGCCTGCCTCTTAGGCAGGCTGAGAGGCTCAGGTGCTAATAGCCACTAAGCTCCTGCCACCACCCTGCACCGCTGCTCGTACACTCGTCCTTACAGTCCTGCCCAGAGGCCATCCTTTGCTTAGTCCCCCTTCATCTCCATCTGCCATGGCATCGGCATGTCCCTCGTTCCTCCCTCCATGTGGACTGGGTGGGGACCCTGGGAGGCCAACAAGAACTAGCCACTCCTCTGTCCTCATCGGGGACAGAGTGAAAGGCCAGGAGGTCTGGTGGTGGGGCCACTGCAGCCCTGACCAGAGGGATCAGCCCAAGCCGCTGGCTGGACTGAGGGGCAGTTAGGGTGGGCATGTAGCTCCCTGCCCCTGTTGGCATCTGGTTTGGTGCCTGGGGGAAGAGTACAGAATTGGGTCTAGGTGGCAGAAAGTGAGCAAGGATGGGGTAGTGTGTGTGTGTGTGTGTGTGTGTGTGTGTGTGTGTGCGCGCGCGTGTGTGTGTGCACGTGCATGCATGCACAGTTCCAATCTGGACAAGCTGGGCTTGGGGTGTGTGGGTGGGCCATGAGGGAAAATTTTGAGGTTCAATCAGGTGAGTAGGTGGGGAGCTTCGCTGGCCAGATTGCCCCTGGGGAGGTGCCCCCTGTCCATTCCCTGCTGGTGCCAGCCTCCCCCTCACATCCAGGGCAGGACACCCAGGGTGAGCAGGACCAGCTCTCGCACACCTCTGGCATGCCTGTGCAGGTGGGCTGCAATGCTAGGGCTTGGGACTGCTCCTGCCGGGGTTTGGAAGTGACAGCTGGAGAGAGCCAGGGTGGCTTGGGTACTGGCTCTGGGACCTTCCTAGGGGCACCCCCAATTGCCACTCACTGAACCAATGCTTCTGAGACTGCCACCCTCTGGCCCTAGGCTGATGGCTGCGTCTGCAGAGGGCTGGTGGGGCATGCAACTGTGGCAGGAGGTGCCATCATTCAAGGCTCAGCCCTCCCCATGGGGCCCTGTGTGGGTAAGTCCCTCACCACCCCCCAACTGTTTTATTTGCTAAAGACATGGCTGCTGCCCTCACTGAGCGAGATAAACGGTGCCCTCCAAGGCTGGATGTGGTGGTGGGTATGTCTATCTGCTGCTGCTGGGTGCTGTTTAGGCTGGGATGTCCTGGCTCCCTTAAGATCACCCCGGCTTCTGGAAAAGGTGAGCCCCGGTGGGGCCCTGCTCACGCCCTTGCCCCCCAGAAGCCTGAGGTCCTGCCTTGTTTGTATGTGGCTGAGACAAGGAATTCACCCCAAATCTCTCACACAGCATCTCCCCAAACTGGAGTCTCCTTGTTTCCAGGCCATTTTTTCTGCTTGGGAAGCCCCACGTGAGTCCCGGGGGTCACTGTAAGTCTGGGCCTGGACACCCAGGGCTGTGTGGGCCCGCCCTGGTGTGAGGGGTGCAGTGAGGTGGGGGGTGGCCTTATTTCAGCCATTTTTGCCCCCGCACGTCAGTCATTTAAGTCACTGGGAATAAAGGGTCTCCCTTTCCAGGGCTATTGGCTTCCAGAGGCTGGTCCACTGTTCACTGCAAATCACAGTGCCAACCCCCAGCCCCGGGCTTCCCAAGCAGTCTGTTTACCAAAAGATTTGCTTCCCTTTGAGGAGCAACCAGACTCCACATGGGTAGTTCTGGAGTCAGACAAATGGGGTTCATCTCAGCTTTACCACTTGTGGCTGGCGGGGGTGCCCCAGCCCCACGCTGTGAGACACTCAGAATCCGCACTTGGCAAAGTGTGCCTAGTGAACTATCCTGTCTTCAGATAGCGGGGTGAGTGCCGGGAACACAGTCTTCAGTAAAGCCGGCACCCCAAAGCCCATCCTGAAAAGAGCCCCACACTGTTATCATCCATGGAGTTGGCTGATCAGCCCACCAGCTTTGAGAAGTGGACATTGTACCCATCCTACAGATGGGGAAATGCAGGCTGCAGATTAAGCAGGGCACCCACAGCTAGTGCCCAAGCCTTGTGGGTGTCTCTTGTCCACCTTTTTACCCTCTAGCCCCAGAATTACTAGTGAGAGGTCACGTAAGGCAGTAGTTTTTAGCTGGCATCAGTCACACCTTCCTTTCAGTGTGGACAGGAAGGACAGAGGCACTGCAGGCTGTGAGGTCCCAGAGCCACACGGGCGGTGTGCACGGTTGAGTCTGTGCTCCAGGAAAGTTTTATGCAGACATTCAAGTTTTTTCCTTTCACGTGTTTTCATGTGTCATGAAAACTGTGATTAAAGAGAAGGCACAAAATCAACTCGCAACACAATTCTAAGCGTGGAACGCAGTCGCTAAGCACAGTGGAACCCACGCCTTGTGCATCCCTGGAACTTTACCCCTGTTAGCCAGTAACTGCCTTGCCCCTGCCCCCCCCCCCCTGGTGACCTTTTTCTTAAGCATTTCATGACTTTAGATTCCTCAGTTAAGAGGCAGCCGGTGTGGGGCATGCTCCTGTAACCCAGCACTACAGAGGATCGTCTCAACTTGGAGGCGAGCTTGTGCTGCATAGTTCAAAAGGCAGTCTGCACTACACGGGAGATCCTGTGTCAAAAAAACCCAAAGGAGTGGGGGAGAGGTGGCGCCTTTTTGTGTTTTTAGCACATTACTGCACTTAGCATGATGGCCTCAGTGTCCATCGGCATTTCTGCATGTGGTAGGACTGATTTTTTGTTAGTTTTTTGAGACAGGGTCTTTCTGTGTAATTCAGGATGCTTGTTGATCTCACTATGTAGCCCAGGCTGACCTCAAACTCACAGAGATCCTTCTGCCTCAGCCTCCTGAGTCCTGGGATTATTGGAATACCTGGAAGGCTGTTGGGGTTGACATGGCTCACTCTCCAGCTGACAGAACAGGAGATGGGGTGGGGTGTGTGTGTGTACACTGCAGGGAGGTGCTCTGAGGGTAACGCACGTTTACATCACTTTCTAGTGTGTAACACCATTAGGTGCTGGATTGTGAGCCCCACAAGGATGCTCAGTGGGTCTGCTTTTGTTGCCCTGAGTAGCTGGCACCCAAAGCAGTGGCTGGCACACAGAGGGCTCTCCATAAGTACTTGTGGGAGGAGTTGAATGAGTAATCACACTTGATCAGTGTGTTCACAGCTGTGAAGACAGGAAACGCTTCATATAAAACAGAACAGTGCCCAGCACGTAGTAGGTGTTCAACAAACAGAAATTCACTTTGTGAGGTGGGGTGTGCCCATCCCTCAGAGCCAAGCGGCCCTCAGGAGTGAGTGGTGTATGAAAGCGCCAGGGTGACACACAACACTGTCGGGGCTGGGGCTCCATGTGCGACACTCTGCCCAGTCCCTGAAGGTGGAGGTGGACAGACAGTGTGATTCATTAGAGACAGCAGCCCACAGGTCAGGCCTGGCTTGCTGTGCTGGATCCATGCAGGAGTTTACAAAGCACTGAATTTAGTTGCCAGGATTTGTGAATCTGCAGATTTCAGAGGTAAACAGTGTGAATCTGAGGTTTCTATTGAAAAATCGGAATGGCTGACTGTCCTGGGCCCACATTTCTACAGGGGCCTTGCCTGACGGCCCCCACTACTTCCTTTTGCTCCCCTGCTCCCACAAATGCCTGTCCTCGGGACTCTGGGGAACAATTCAGGAACTGCCACCATGGCCCTGATAATCCTGGGTCATCACAGTAGCCCAGGCCCGGGGCTGGTGGCAGTGAGGATGGGGAGCGGGTAGCAACGGCTCTGACAATGTGGACAGACTGTGTCAGCTATGTGCAAGCCACAGGGGCTCAGCATGTGTCCGGGCAGGGAGAGCGGACCATTGCACACGCTGTAGAAGTTCTGGACATGGGGAATACGGACGGCGGTCTCTCTCCCTTCTCATCACCACCACCATCATCTAAGCCAGGTCAGCAGGGCCTGCTGCTTGTTTCTGTAAACCCTGACACTGGCACACAGCTGCTGTGGCTGGATGTGTGATGTCCCCTGAAGGTCCCTGTATTGGTCCCCAGCCTGTGGCACTACTAGGAGGTGGTGGGAACTCTGAGGGGTGAGGCCTACAGGAAGGAAGTCGGATCACTGGGGACTCGTTCTTGAGGGGTCCTACACCCTGACCCTTCTGTTTTGCTCTGAGGTGGTAAAGAGGCCTCCTCCCATGATGTCCTGGGAAGCCCCAGGCCCAAATGACCATGGCAGGAAAGCTTGGAAACATGGGCCAAACGCCCTCCCCCTGTGCAAAGCTGATGACCTCAGGGGCTCCGTCAGCTACAGGGCATTGACACGGCCATGCCTGTTGCTGTTCATAGGATCACAGCTTCTCTGGTGGCGGAACTGGGAGGCTGCGAGACACTGCCTGATTGTAAAGCCTAAAATATTCACAGAATCTGTTCCTGCCCCAAGCGAAGCTACAATGCGCTGAGTGTTTACCATGTGCGAAGGGGCTCATCTCACGCTCTACACACACCTGGGCCTCAAACACCACAGTGACGAAACAAAACACAGCATCACTGCCTAACACAAGGTGGCTCTGATGACATCACCATGTGTGGATGAGGAATCTGGAGCCATGGGAACTCTGGGCGTTTTAGGGGGAAGCCTAAGCTGGCTCTGTTGCTGAAGGTATAGTGTGTCCCCACAAGTCCCATCAAGGAGGTCAGCGAGAGAAGCAGGTACAAATGTCACCTCAAGCCATGTACAAGGATATGCACGGAGGCTTAACTCTAGATGGATTCAAACGAGACAACTGAAAGCTCCTAAGGGTGTCAGAGGGACAAACCTCTTTTTTTTTTTGTCTTTTTGAGACAAGGTCTCACTATGCAGTTCAGGCTGGCCTTGAGCTCACTTGTAGCCCAGGCTGGTCTCCAACTCACAATGATCCTCCTGCCTCAGCCTCCTGAGTGCTGCATTATAGGTGTGGGCCATCATGCCTGGCAAAGAGGGACAAACTTCTTGTCTTCCATCTATGCAACAGAACACTACAGAGGTGCAGGGGACAGAGGAGGGCTAGGGGAATCTCACACCCATCCTGCTGAGCGGGAACAGCCAGGTGGGAAAGAGCATGGGTTCCAGAACAGGCAAAGACGACCTACACACTGGCGTCTGAGCAGAAGTTAGGATGGAGAGAGGCCTGGGGCGCCTCTTGGGGCTGGAGTGTTCCTGTCTCGAGCTAGGAAAGGCACGCAGACACAAAGGTTCATGGAGCTGCCCATGTAAGAGCCTCACACTTTACCATCTGTGAACTGAACTCAGAGGAACCGGAAACTACCGGAGAGGGGAGCGGCTTCAGCTGACATCCAGCAGCTCTGAACGGGCACCCACACTGCGCCCCGCAGCCCTGCTCCTGATATGTTACAGAGAGGGGCCCGGGCGTGGAGAGGTAGGCGGTACACTGTTCTGGCAGCTGTTCACAGCAGTCCTAAACTGGAAACACCACCACCCAGTGACCGTAAACCCAGCAGACAGCATGCTGCGGCGGAAGAGTGGACACACTGCCACGCAGGGCTCAGCCACACAGTGGATCCCAGCAGATGCCGCGCGGGAGGAGCCTGCACCGAGTTATCTGCAGCTGGGACGCTGGAGACCCCCTGAGGGATGGAGTGCGGGCAGCAGAGATGCGGGCGGCTCCGGGTCAGTGTCTCAGGGGTGCCACTCGAGGCGCAGAGCCCTGAGCCCGCTCCCTCCCTGCCCGCTGCGCCGCTTACCTTGGAGTAGTCAGAGCCGTGCTTCTCCTTCACCCCGTTCCGACACAGCGTGTAGTTGTAGAAGCGGGAGTTTTTCAGGAGTCCGACCCACTCCTTCCAGCCGGGCGGCACATACGAGCCGTTGTACTCGTTGAGGTACTTGCCGAAGAAAGCTGGGGAAGCAACATCAGAGGGCCCGTGAGAAGGCAGACAGCAGTTTCCCGCGGCTGCCGTGGGCCAGCACAGCCCAGGGACCCTTCAACCCCAGCACCAGGGGTTGAATCCAGGACCTTTTCACGAGCTACATCGCCAGCCTTTATTTTGAGACAGGGTCTCACTGAAGTTAGCAGACTGGGATCAAAGTTGCAATCCTCCTGCTTCAGCCTCCCACAGTGCTGGGATTCCAGGTGCACCACCACGCCTGGCCTGAGGGTAAACATGTTTGCAGTGTCTGGGACAACTGCAGTGATGGTTTTCCACGGGTGACAAAGTTACGGATTTTGCTGATACACTGATTTATGGCCTATGTTTACCCTGAAAGCAAAAGCTTAGTGTCAGTTGTAGGTTAATGCAAAATAAGAGAACTGCTCCCCATTCAGATTTAGGGAGACTGAACTGTACACACTACCGTGACCAGATGGCTAACAAAAACAGGTAACTACTGTCGTGTGGTAGTGGAGTCTCTCGTGCGCCGCTGCGGAGGTGCCAAGTGGTCCAACACGGTGGGACACTTTCAGGGTGTCCATTAAACTCGAACCCCTAACTTCTGATCTGGCCATGTGGAGAGAAAAGTTCCTGCTCGTTCACCCAAGGTAACACACAGAACAGGCTCCCAGGAGCACATTCGTAACAACCCAGAGCCAGAAACAACCCAGAAAACAACCCAGAGCCGCAAGCGGGGAAGGCAAGTCCTGCGTTCTTACAACATAGAAAGCTACGAAGACGTGAGAAATACCCAGTGCTGTCTTTGAGAGCACAGGCCCATCCTGACACCCCGATCCACACCCGGGGTGCAGGGCACCCTGCGTGATCCCCTTCAGAAACAGGCAAGAGAAACTCATGCACTGGCCGTGAAGACAGTGGTTATCCGGATACAGGGAGGAGGCGATGGGAGGGCAGGGGGCTTCCCTGGGTGGCCCTGGCCTGTTTCTTGGTCACACCAGTGGTTCTATTGGCAAAATCTCACTGGCCTGGATGTCTGGGGGTGCAGCACTTTCCCACACCCCTACTGTATATCACCAGGTAAGCTTGTGCAAAAAAAAAAAAAAAAAAAAATCCCTTTCTTTCAGGTAGTAAAATTTCTTTGGAAAAGCCCAGCCTGGTGGTGCGCGTCTGTAATCCTAGCACCCAGGAGGCTGAGGTAGGAGGACTGCCACGAGTTCAAGTCTAGCCTGAACTAAACAATGAGAGCCTGTCTAAAAAGCAGCCAACCAACCAACCAACCAACCAAACAAACAAACACATACAGAAGTCTCTTTGAGGATTAATAGGATCTTCTCAGTGACCTATCTTTGTATCTTCCTTCCATATGAGGGAGCAAACCCAGGGGCACCCCACCGTGAGCTCTCTCCGCAGCCCTCTGTACTCAGAGACAGCCTCCCTGAGTTGCAAGGTTGCCCAGGCTGGGCTCCACCTTGTGCTCCTCCTGCCTCAGCTTCCCAGAGTGCTGGGATTACAGCTGTGCGCCACTACACCCAGTTTAATAATCTTTTCTATTTCACTTACCCAGGAAGCATGTACATTTTTTAATAATTATGACTCACAAAGCCATTTTTAAGCAATGTGAGGGTTTGCCTGAGACTGAGGTCCTGGCCCAGCCTGTTCTCTCCCGACAGTGACGCTGCGTCCCTGAGACACTCGGAGATCACTGAGAGCGCAAGGCCATGAGCTTGGTGGCTGGAGGGATGCAAAGGGGTCTGTGCCCTGGGACCAGGGAGCACTCTGGGTGTCAACGCAGAACCTGAGATGGTGACAAGAGGCAGGGAGGCCCTCTAGGGCAGAGGGTGAGAGGGTGGGAGCTGGGCCTGAGGGCATCGCCCGGCATGCTGGAGCACACGGAGCCAGCACAGAGGCCGCGTGGCCTGAACGGGCTTCCTGGAGGCTTGCAGGTGGCTGGCACTGCCCAGGAGGGAGCCCAGGCAGTGGGCATGTGTGCCCCTGGGGTGCAGGAGGCCCCAAGGAAGCATTTCTGCGGAAGATCTGGGTGAGAGGGAGGTAAAAACAGGCAGGGAGGATCCCCAACAGCCGGCAGCCTGGGGGATGAGGAGCCTTTCCCGCGTGGGAGGGCAGAGCCAAAATAACCCAGAGAGCCTGGCACCGTCCTGGGAGGAGGTGGCGGGCACAGTGGCACCGTCTGAGTCCTGAGTTGTTTCCAGTATTTAAAGAGTGAGATGTAATTAGGTGGCAGGTGTCTCATTAAACAGCCACGAGTGTCCCTGGCTGGGTGTCAGGGAGGGAGTGACTGAGGTCCGGCCGGAGGCTGCGGCTGCGGGCCCGGGGGTGGGAGACAGCTGGCACTGTCTGGAGATCAGGGTCGCTGCCAACCCTCTGCCGATGCACAGGGCGATCTGATCACCTTGAAGATGACCCAGAACGCTGAAGTGGAGGAGCCCCGACGCCCAGCCCTCTGGTATTGACCTCTCGGTTCCTTGGGGTTGCATTGCGAGGGCCGAAGGGGCCCCTAGAGCGCAGATGTGGACCGGGGCCCTAAGAACCCTCATGACTTCGCTCCCCACCCTGACCTGGTCACCCCAGACTCCCGGCTCTCCACTCTTCCCTGCCCTGGGGACAGTGACACACGGGGTGGCCGGCAGGCCCTGGGAGGGGCCAGACGCCTCTGTGGCACCCACTCAGCCCTCCCAATGGGGTGAACAGAAGATAAACAAGTGGGGGGCTCTGAGCCCTAGCACAGGCAAAGGGCGGGTTTGGAGGGGCACACCACGCTTCCCTCCCTGTCCTTGTGGGAGGCAGCTGTTCACGGGAAATGGGGGTTCAGGAGCCTCTCGAGGTGGTGGGCTGCTCCCCGGACCTGAGCCTGGGGTCTGGTTAGGGTACCGGAGCGCTCAGGACAGGCTGGGCTGCCTGGCCTTGGTCAGATTCGCCAACCCCTGCCAAGGCGTCCTTGGGCCGCAGCCTCCTGGGTTTCCCTTTTCTGTTGGTTCAGCAAGGAAGGGGGTGAACTTTAACACCCGCTCCCTTGGCGCCCTGATGCTTCCTGTTTCTGCAATGACGCTTTGGTGATGATGGAGAAGTTTCCTTCAGAAACCACCGAAGTCAAGAGCCAAGCAAGAAAGATGTTACGTAAGTAACAGAATCGGTGGGTCCGGGGTGGGTGAAAAAATCACAGTGGCAGCCGAGGAGATGGGTGACTTGGGGCAACGTGGCCGGGGATTTACAGTTTCTCACGGCCTTCCGACAGCTGCAGCCAAGGGCGGGTGGCGCCGCGGTGTGTACACTACATGGCCTGTGCGGGCAGACTCTGCCGTGGAGGTTGGGTACACACACACCCTCTGTGATGTCCACACACCCAGCCACACACGTCTCAGCTCGTGTCCCGGTGTTATGGACACCTGTGCCGTGCAGAGGCTGCCACAGGCCGGGAAACACAGAGTGACGGAAGACAGTGCAGTGGTGGAACTGTGAGGGGGGAGAAGAAAGGAGAATGCGTGGGCAGAGTGGCACCCTGAGATGCTTCGAAGGGCACCTCTGGGCTGGGTACACAGAGGAGGCTTAAGGAATGATGAGAGGGAATCCATGGAGATAAGGGACAGGAGGGAAACTGTTCTGGGCATGGCAAACTTGGAGGTGCAAAGGTCCTGAGGTAGGAACAAGTGTGGGGGGTATCTGAGGAGCCTGAGGCAGACAGAGAGGGTGGGAGGTGGTGACCTCACTGGGATGAGGGCCCAGATCACACTGGGTCCTGGAGTCCACAATGAGGAGATACACATGTGTCCCGAGGCCTCTGTGCCAGGTTTTGTGTTTTATGTGTGTTTTCCCAGAAACACACCCACATTCAGAAAGGTACCCAGGACCACAAATCACTGGAGCTGCCTGGAAGTTTACAGCCTCCGTTGGCAGGAGCATGAGCTGGAGGGAAGGTCTGGGGCTCCTGCATGACCTCCTGAGCCCCTGCTCGTGACCCCCAGGTCCGGAGGCCTGGGCCTTCCTGGTGACCCTGGGGTTCCCTGCTCCCCCCATGGGGTCAGGTCCCCAGCTCTTCCTCCTCACAGAATCTCCGCCTGTCTCACCCCAATCCTTAGAAAACCCCGAGTTTATGATGCAGGCTCCACAAGGCTCCAGAAACAGGGCTTCAGTCAGAGGCTTTTAGTGCCAAATTAGGTTTTGCTCTCATTTGATTAGATTTCCCCAGGGCAGCTTTTAAAATGGTTACTGGGGCACCAGCAGAGGTGGGAGAAGCAAATGAGCTTGGGCCCCGGAGCTGGGGGCTCCAGCCAAGAGGAAGAGCTGCAAATAAAACCAAGATTAAGGCACAGCCTGAATCACGCTGGAGCTGGGAACCTGGGCTCGTGGAGCTGGCGGGCCGGGGGCTGCGAGGGGAGGGGAATGGGGTTGAGTTGGGGCAGAACAGCCCGGCAGCAGGAGAGGCTCACGGAGAGGCCACCGACACATGCTGGGGGCGCTGGCCCGAAGAAGCAGGCACCTGCAGAGGACAGGCATGGACAGTTTTACACTGCAGCCAAGACCTGTTTGGCTGACCTGGTCCTGACTGCGGTCGGTGGGTACAAGTTTCTTACTGAGTCAGGGGTGCAGAGGCTGAGCCTGACTCTAGAGATGGCCGGAGTCCTGTACTCGCATGTCAGAGTGCCACCTTTGTCTTCAACATTGCACGTGATTCAGGGACAGGCGTATGACCCAAGATGGGGCCAACTGGGGAGTGTCGGCCCTGGGATTTTAAGGAACCTGCTAGGAAAGAGAAGCTCTTAATCCTTGGGGCTAGAAGCTAGTGGGACAGAAGCCTGACACTGCTGGCAGCCGTTTTGTCACCAAGAGGGAGAGTCGGCTTGAGCATGAGGCAACCTAGAAAAAAGCAGAAGTGGGATGTGGAAGGTGGCCATGGAGAGGGACAGAGGATGCTGGTCTGAGCCCCTCTCATGGGAGCATTTTCAGTTATATTAGAGGTTTTCAGGCAAGGGCAGGAAACCGTCCCGGTCATCACAATGGAGGTCATCACAAGGAGGTGTCCTGGCTTTGAGTGAGTAGGGCCAGGACGTGGGTAAACACCCTACACAGAGAGGGGGGCCCACCAGAGACTCACCCCGCCCCAGGGGCTGCAGCGGCAAAGTGCAGAAATATGTTACATAAACTGACAAACCCGACCACTGGCTTTCTCGCCGCCCTCCTTGCTCAGTTCCGTTTGAATCTGGCACCTGGGATTAAAAGACCTGAGAAAAGCCACCAGACGCTCGGCGCACAGCCAGGTTCCAGCCGATTCTACACTGAAGTTTCAGTCAACCCCCTTTGTTTATGGGTCACCCTGCAATGGCAGAGATGAGCCGTGCAACACACGGTGGCTCAAGTCTAAAACATCCACAGTCTGGCCCTTTGCAGAAAAATTGCCAACCCTGGCTGCAGAGCGAAATTCCCTGAGACCGGACGCATCCATGTGGGATTTATTTATTTTTTACAGTACTGGGGATTGAAGCCAGCACCCTGCTTATGCTAAGCAAGCAGTAAACTACTGAGTGACACCCCCACCTCTTTTTATTACTGCTTGTTTGAGATGTTATTTTACTATGTTGCCCAGGCTGGCCTTGAATTTGAGACCCTCCTGCCTCAGCCTCTAGGAGTAGGGTTACACGTCCTGTGGATTTCAATCCAGAACATGGTAAGCTGGAAGAGGCGAGGCCAGTCGGTGGAGCATGTAGTTAGTGCAAAGGAGAAGATGACACGGGAGGATGCGGATGGGAGGCAGAGCCGGTGACCGCAGGAGCAGGGAGCTGCAGGCAGCACAGCTTCCCCTGTGCAGCGCTCGGTGCCGGAGACAGTCCCCTCCGCTGCAGTCTGTCACCAGGCGCACTACCTGTGAGTGATCAGGCCAGCTCCTCAGTGCAAGCATTGCCACAGGGGACGAGGTCCCTTCTGGGTGGCATTCAGCTCCTCATGGACAGCAACACAGGCAGCCGTGCCATCTACCAGCCACGTCACAGAGGTCGGGGAGGGAGCTGGACCTGGGGACGTCACCGTGCTGGGGCTCTGCAGCCAAAGGGCCTCAGGCGAAGGTGAACGCAAGCCACCTAAGGAGCAGCAGTCATGAGGAACAGGAAGACCATGTCCCACGGCAAGGGAGGCCGACAAGGAGCAGAACAGCCCTGCAAACCCCTTCTCCCAGGGGGCCGTGGGGACCTGAGTCCACAGGGCTGCCAGCCACGTGTCCCTGGTCACACTGTTCTCCTCCTCTGCCTCAGATCCTCCACCTGAAATATGGCGCTGATAGCAATACCCCCCTGGGGGGGCTGGCGGGACCAGTAAGACAAGCATCCCCTGGTGTCCATGGTGATGGGTTCCGGGGACCCCTGTGCATACTCAAGTCCACGGATGCTCACGAGTCTTACATAAAACCTCATGGAAGCCACGCAACCCTCCTGCACACTTTAACCCGCCCTGGATTACTGAGAACACCCAACACGCACACTGCTATGTAAGTAACTGTGCCGCAGTGCTCGGTGTACTTTCTGGGAATTCAGATCCTCAGCTAAATCCCCGGGTGTGGAACACGCAGATCCGGACGGCATTCCTATGCTTCTGGTCTAAGAGGGTCCCCGCAGAGCCCCACCTCAGAATCCACGCTCTCCCTCCTCCTGGAGCGGCCAGCCCTAACCCTCCGTGGCTGTTGGGAGCCGCGTCTGTGATAGTTCGCCTTACTTGGCGGACGTGCGGCCTGTAGTAAAGAGTGAAGCCTGAGGTAGATTACCCCTCCCATCGAATATGTTAGTTTCCTGCTTACCGCGTAAACAACCCGCTCAACAATATAGTCTGCCTGGCAACTGATGATGTTAGCCAATCAGCTTGCCTTGCTTACTTTAACATGATTGGACACTGTACCCGTATATATACCGGTGCCACCCCTGGGCGGAAGTAGAAGCCAGGTAGAAGCCCGGAAGTAGAAGCCCAAAAGGAGCCGCGGAGAGCGGACCGATAGAGGCTTCGGGGCAGACTGAAGCACAAAAGGAGCCGCGGGGAGCGGACCAAAGGAGGCTTCAGCTGGGAGAACCCAGGGCAGGCTGTACGGAGAAGAAAAATAAAAAGAAAAGGTTGTCCACTACCAGACTATGTCGTGTGTCCTTCCTGCCGGCCGGGAGCGGACATCGACATTTGGTGGCCCGTACGGGGACTGATCACCCCCGAGACGTGGAAGTGGACAACGCTCCAGTACAGAGCTGCGAGACAGGTGAGTTGGGGATAAGCCTGGGCTCTGGGTGGCGCGCACCTACAGGGCTTTTAGACTCCCCTCAGGCTCACGCGTAAGTGGCGGATTTTTGGGCCTCACGCGGTGAGTAACATATTAAAAAATGGGAAACATGCTAGGTAGCGGCACTAAGAGCGAGGGTGGTTGTGGAGAAAGCTCTCAAGAGCTTACAAAAGTATGCAGGGTATCTGAGCAGGCCCAGTCAGGGAGCTCCCGAGAGGGGTCCGTCAAGGGGAACAAGGATGCTAAGGAGGAGGACGGGGCTCTAGCCTCGGAGTCGTCTGACTCCGAGGACGAGGGAAAGTTGAATGGCAGGGAGGCCAAAGAGACTAGCTGTCAGGAGCCTAAGTCGCTCCATAAGGAGTCGGGTCTGCGGAAGAGTAGAGAGCTCCTGAGTGCGCCCCGGCGCGAGAGGGAGGCAGAGCCTTCCGCCCCACCTCGGGGGCCGTTTCCGGAGGCGATCCCTCGCCACGAGGCGGCCGCCTGGGAGCCCCCCCCCCTTTCGTCAGAACAGGAAGTGATGCACGGGCCCCCATTCTCCGACCAATCACGGCCACCGTCTTATGCTCCGCCGCCGGCGGATCGGTATTTTCACAGGTGGCTTTGGCAGGGGAGACGCTTGTTTCATGAGGTACATCCACCACCTGGGATGGATAGTGACCCCTACGAGATATTTCCTGTACAAGTAGCTATGGGTCAGGGACGCAATGTATGGGAGCCTTTTGAGATAAAGCAGATTAGAGAACTTAAAAATGCAGTTACAACTTTTGGGCCGACTGCGCCTTACACCATTGCCATGCTGGAGAATCTGTCTTCTGGGCCCCTCACCCCCGCGGACTGGATTCAGCTGGCGGGGGCGTGTCTGCCCTCGGGCAGTTACCTGGATTGGCGAGCCTGGTATGCAGAGTCCTCTGCAGAGCAGGCTGAGAGAAACGCCAATCGGGGAGACCGGGGGTGGAACAAGAGAATGCTTGTGGGAGAGGGTCGGCGCGCTGATGGTCAGACTCGGTTCCCCGGCGCTCTCTGGCGGGGAGGAGATAGAGAGCCATCCGCTCCGCCCTGGAGCTCTTTTCTAAAAGCGGCTCCCCGCCGAGAGGCCGCCACAGGAAACCCTCCCTTCCCTCAGCCGGCACAGGAAGTGACGCCCCGTTTCACTCTGTCGCGACCGCAGTCTTATGACGTCGCGCCGCTGGGCAGACGGTATTTTCATGGGCGGCTACTCTGCCGAGCAGGCTGAGAAAAACGCCGGTCGAGGAAAAAGGGGCTGGGGATTTAGCTCAGCGGCTTAAGCGCCTGCCTTGCAAGTGTGCAGTTGTTAGTTCGATCCCTGGTACCAATAAAAAAAAAAAAAAAAAAAAAAAAAAAAAAAAAAAAAAAAAAAACGAAAAAGATAAAAATAAAAAATAAAAAACAAAAAGGGGGAGTAAACCCTCGAGGTTTGATCCCTGGTGATGTTTGGCAGATGGACATCACACATATACAGGAGTTTGGGACTCTTAAATATGTTCATGTTTCCACAGACACCTGTTCTCACGTCATATTTGCAACAGCAGAAACAGGTGAAAAAGTGTCTAATGTGATCAATCATTGCCTGGCGGCTTGGGCCGCATGGGGCAAACCAAAAATATTAAAAACTGATAATGGACCAGCCTATATAGGCAAAGCTTTCAATGAGTTCTGCAAAATGATGGAGGTTCAATTAAAACATGGTATCCCATACAATCCCCAAGGTCAAGGAATCATTGAGAGGGCTCATAGAAGCCTCAAAGAAATTTTACAAAAACAAAAAGGGGGAGTAGGCCAAGGCCTGGCCCCAAAGGCACGATTATCCATGGCACTATTCACACACAATTTTTTAAATTTAAATAATGATAATCGCTCCCCAGCTGTGGAGCACTGCAACCCTTCCCCCAACCATAAAGGGTGGGTGAAGTGGAAAGATGTCCTGACAGGACAGTGGATGGGCCCGGATCCAGTGGTCAGCTGGAACCGAGGCGCGATTTGTGTTTTCCCACAGGAACCGGGACGAGAACCACTGTGGATACCGGAGAGACTGACACGGGCAACAAAGCCCTCGACTGAAGATCAGACCTGCCCTACCGGAGATCCATCACAGACCAACCAACAAGATGAATAGAAATAGCGGTAGCCCGAAATGGACAAAAAGATCCTCAGGCATATGCATGGCTTGCTCGATTGGCCCACGACCGAGTCTAGATATGGCGGGCATCCTTCATTCTCCTCCATAAGGTGACAATACACAGCAGGGTAGATGAGTCAATGACGGGTAAGAGCGTGCCTCCCCAGCACGACTCGACCTAAGCCAGGCCCTACCCCATCCTGCACGTAAGCCGCTGGACTGTTAGATGCTGCCCAGGTCTAAATTTCTCTCCAAGGGGATTTCTTTACGGAGAGGAAATGAGTGCAAGCTTGTGTGCATCCAGGTTCCGTCCAGTTTGTGCCTGGCCCTAGAAAAAGGACGAGGGCCTCAGGGCCTTGGCAGACCATGGCATGGCCAACCAGGGTCTAAGCCAAGGACCTACGGTGGGCCTACACATAGGGCATAAGCCTCTGCACCCAGTCCAGGAAGGGCTACGATGCGCACATTCATAAAAAATAAAATAGGGGGAGATGTTGGGAGCCGCGTCTGTGATAGTTCGCCTTACTTGGCGGACGTGCGGCCTGTAGTAAAGAGTGAAGCCTGAGGTAGATTACCCCTCCCATCGAATATGTTAGTTTCCTGCTTACCGCGTAAACAACCCGCTCAACAATATAGTCTGCCTGGCAACTGATGATGTTAGCCAATCAGCTTGCCTTGCTTACTTTAACATGATTGGACACTGTACCCGTATATATACCGGTGCCACCCCTGGGCGGAAGTAGAAGCCAGGTAGAAGCCCGGAAGTAGAAGCCCAAAAGGAGCCGCGGAGAGCGGACCGATAGAGGCTTCGGGGCAGACTGAAGCACAAAAGGAGCCGCGGGGAGCGGACCAAAGGAGGCTTCAGCTGGGAGAACCCAGGGCAGGCTGTACGGAGAAGAAAAATAAAAAGAAAAGGTTGTCCACTACCAGACTATGTCGTGTGTCCTTCCTGCCGGCCGGGAGCGGACATCGACACGTGGCCCCGCCTAGCAGGTCTCCTGCCTCCTGCTGGTCTGGGCTAAGTGCTGCCTGGAGCAGCTTGCTCTGATGGGAGACTCAGGCCTTCTCTTGTTTCTTCCAGCCCGGAATGAACTGCAGAGGCCTGGAAACAGTTGCATCTGTGGTCTGTAAAAGCTGTGTCTCGAGGCAACCAGGAATGGCGACCTGCTGGTGCAGGGCCTGGTACGGGAGGCCAGGGCTGCATCAGTGTGGACACCCAGGGAGCCCAGGGCGAGAGGGGAGCAGAGATCTGCATCATCTGCCAGTGCTGGGGGCCAGGATGGCCAGTGCGGGGGTCGCTGTGGCACCTCTGAGCACTCACAATTCAGGTGGTGAGAGAGGCCAAGCGTGTCTCTCTGCCACCTCCTGACGGTGAGCCCCGTGCAAACCATGTCCCTGACCTCTGTGTTTTGATGATGGCCTGGGGCTGAGTGGATGAACGGATGGAGATACGGCAGCCTATGAAGGGCGCCTCTTGGGGTGGCAGTGTCTTCTCCTTTAGAGAGGGCGCCTGTAACCTGGGCCAGCCCCTGTGGACTTTCTCTTCCATCACGAACTGGTGTCCCAACACCTAGGACTCTCCTGAACGCAAGGCCCAACATGCCATGTCCCCCTGGGGACTCACCCTTGCTAGGGTTCAGACCGCCCTGGGCCTCCTGCTTCTAAGCCCACCTCTAGGCTGCCCCAGGTCATTTGCATCTGCGCTTCCCTCTCCCTGGGCCCTTTCTCCCTCTGTCCTCTCACTGGGACATCTCAGGTCATTGGTCACCACTGACCGAGCTGTCCTTGAGTGCTCCTTCCCTCCACAGTCACCTGGCACCCTCTGCAATTACCCCCTGGCTGCATTTTCTTATGTACCTTCTCCCCTCCACCCAGGGTGTTGTCTGGGTGCCACAGCCCAGCACGGAACCTGCCAGGAGTGGGCATGCAGGGAGGACGCTGGGCTAGGACCTGGGTGAGGCGTCCAGTGCCACAGCCTCCTGGGAGCGCAGGCGAAAGCCGAGACAGTGTGACCGATCACCGTGGTTTTCCAGTTCACTGCTGGCAGGGGCGCTGACTGCACATATCGGATCAGCTAACGGGGAGGAAGCCCCCGGTGGAGCAGTCTGCCCGAGGTGTAAGCTGGGCCAACCACAGGTGACTTTGCCTCTCAGGGGACAGATCTGGTGGTCACAACTAGGGGCTCAGGAGCTGGAGTGAGCCACATGCACCAGGCACACGGAGCCATGTGGCCCACCAGGGCACAGGGCTCCAGTGCAGCCTCCTAAGTGGACATCGTTCCTATCGGCCTCAGTGACATTGCCCATGAAATGGGACCACGCTGGCTCAGGGCAGAATTCAGAGAACCTCGGGCCCCCAGACAGTGTCACCCTGCTCAGGGAGGGACCCTCCGCAAAGCCTATCCTGTCCGTCAGGAGTCCCACCGCGCCACACTTGAGGGCTCTGGGCAAACGGCGGGCTCTGGTCTTTCCATCTAGGTGGTGGCCCCTGCTGCTGGCTGTCCACTGTCCTTTTCATGTGACTTGGGACTTCATCTGAGCTGCAGCATATTAACACTTCCTGCCAAGTCTGTCCTTGAGGTGTCACACGGGTGTTTCAAAGGGGCCCTGCTGTGCCCCAGCCGGCTCCTCACCCTGCAGTCCACAGTCAATGCCAGCATTGTGAGGCCATCACATCGGAGCGGCTCTCCCTGGACTCTCCCCACCTCTGCCCGCTGCCCCAGCCTGGTCCTGGCCACCTGCTCCTTGCAGGGTCCCCTCCCCTGCCCTCATAGCTCCTTCACAGTAGACCAGGGTCCTGCTAAATCGAAAGTCCAATCAACCTGCCCAGGACTCCAAACGCTTCGATGCTGCACATCACACTTGAGCTAAAGCCCAGAGTCCCTGCCAGGCCCCCAAGGCTCTATGCAGCTGTTCATTGCCGGACCTCAGAGCCTCTCCTCCCCCAGGCACACTGTGCCTCGTCTCAGTGGTCTCCTCCTGTCCTCCCAGCTCCTTCCTGTCCCTGGACCTCCGGCGAAGGAATCATCTTCCTCGGACCCTGCACGACGCTTCCCCGTCTCTGCCAGGTGCTTGCCTCTATGTCACATGTCCCATCCCCAAGTACCCTGTCACCTCACCCTCTTCTTGATTTTGTTTCTAAACAAATTTGTTTTCAAATTTTTATCATCTGTTTGGGTTTTAGCCCACAGGGAGGGGGCTCTGTGGTCCCACTCCTGCCTGTGCACCTTTATTCAGAACCCAGCTCCGGGGCAGTGAGCCCTCGGGACGCACTCACGGACGGAGGCAGCTGGGCTGAACCAGGACGCCCAGGTCGGGGGAGGCCTGTGGGAACCCGGGCTGAGGGCGGGGTGCTGGCCCTGCGCACTGTGTCGATGTCTGCCGCTGTCTCTCCTTCATTCTGGGGGGTCCGGGGCTGGATCTAGCAGGGGCCAGGGCATGGAGAAGGGCTGCTCGCCAGGCGTCCAGGCGATCATAAGGTGGGCATCTGCAGACAGGTGACCGGGTTCAGGGGAACAGTGAGGGAGGAGGCAGAACCTGGGCGCACAGAGCATTTCAGTGGCGTTAGTGTGATGGAAGCGGATCAGAACATTTAAGGATGGCAGAGACGGTTCCGGCTTGGCTGGGAAAGGCGCGTGACTTATTTCCTTGGACCTCTAACTAGCATCGCTCAAGACAGTGGGCGAAGGAAACCACACAGTGAGAGTAAACCTGTGACTCCGTCACCAGTGAAAATTGGGAGGATTTTCCTAGCATCCTGTAGCCACGCGGACATCCTGAAAAGTCAGTGACCGCGGCATCGCTTTCCAGCCAGGGAAGTTAGCAATCCCCAGGAACAGACCCTTTCCAGTGCATCACTTTGTGTGGAGAGTGGCACACATAGCTCTGCTTGTAAAATACTCTGAAGATCGTATTGATCTAATTGGCTTCTTTCATAATTCTGTGTGTTGTCCCAGGGGCTGGAGTGCTGGCGGCTCCCTGTGACGCCCCTGCAGGGCTGGGTAGGCCGTCCCCACGCCTACTTCCTGCTGCCTGGATGTGGACAGGTGGGAGCTGCTGGGGACCATGGCTCTCCCCGTGTGCTAACAAACCCTGGGCACAGCTTGGGACACGAAGCCAGCAGGCTGGTGTCACGTAGGAAGGAGTTGAGAAACTTCTGCAATGGGCCAGACTGTAAATGTTTTCAGCCTTGCTGATAGCAACAGTGGCCACAGGCCATACCCAAAGGAGTGGGTGTGGCTGGGTTTCCATAAAACCCTTTATAACAAGGAGCGCAGCGGGTTCATCGCCAGCACCGGCAGGGGGGCATTGGCATCCTAATTATCATCATCATCATTTTTGTCTGTCTAAAGAGAAGCTTTGAATCTGGGTTTTGGGCACAATTTTCAGGTTTTAAGAAGCGTTTTGTAAGGAAACAGAACATATTTGAGGTTGAAAGTTAGACCCAGGCTGTCAGCTTCGGTTTTGCAAGATCCAAATTTGGCCCCCAACAGCTGCAAAGTGAGGCTGAGCCGGTCCAGGGTGAGTTTTGCTCTGCCCCTGCCCCTAGCAGAAGGGCCCTGAACTGGGCCGGGCTTCCTGGGGACTCCTGGTCCGAGCAGCAGGGAACAAACGATCCCACGACCCTGGGGGAGCTGGGTCTCCTGAGGAACAGTGGAGAGTGAGAGGGGAACCCTGCGAACTCCAGAGCACCGTAAATATTAGATGTGAGATGCCACAGGCCCGAACTCTTTGTTTTTTTTGGCAGACAAATTGGCTGAGGAGGCAGACTGAGGAGGGAGAAATGCCTCAGACCCGCCCGGAGCCCCACAGCTGCAGCTGGGCTCCTCCAGAGTCTGTAACCAGATCGGTTTCACTCTGGGCTGCTCACGAGGTTAGAGCCTGAGCTGCTCTCTGCTGCTCTGGAAAAGACACCAGATGCAAATCCGTGCGCACGGAGGCGATGAATCAATACTGCAGAGCCCTGGGTGCCGGAGGTGGGGTCACGTCGACCTGACAACGGAGAGCAAGCGAGCAGAGGAAGCCGGGGTGCAGGCTTCCTGGGAGAAACGTACCCCCCCCCCCCGCCTGGCCCCTGGGGAGGCGGCATCTGGGTCTCAGCAGCAGACCTCTGATTTATTTCACTGTCCAGCACCTGTGCTCCTGCCTGGACCTCTGCTTCTCTAGGAGAAATTCCCAGTATTGGGAATTGAATTCTGCCTTTGCCTTGAGCTTTTTTTTAAATGTTTAATTCCGACACAGGGTCTTGCTAAATTATTAAGATGGCTAGGCCAAACTCTAACTTGGCATCTTAGCTGGGTGAGGCAGCTCATTACATGCCTGTAATCCTAGCACTAGGAAAGCTGAGGCAAGAGGACAGTGTGAGTTCGAGGCCAGCCCAGGCTACCCAGTGAGTTTGGGGCCAGCCTGAACTCCTAGCAAGGCCTTGTCTCAAAAATGAAGCCCCCCCAGCTCCATAAATGCATAAATCCAACTTGGAATCATCCTGCCTCAGCCTCCCAGAGCACTGGATCATAGGCTCTTCTGTCTTTTTGCAGTTGTACCTTCTGTTAGCAAAAGAAGGAACCCATTTTTCCTGTCCCAGCCTTACTGTTCTGGTAGTTTTTTCCTGCTAGGAGCCTGATTACCCGGTCAATCAGGTAATCCCAGTGATTGGCTGGGGACAGACATAAGACCTTCACTGTACCAGTGACAGCCTCCCCAGGACTTTTGCATACTCCATGGGGAAGAGCCTCCCTCTCAGCTGAAAGCTGATAAGCTAGTATTGTGGGGTCACCTTCCACCACAGACAGGAATCTTCCCCAAAACAAAACCAGCCCCAAGGAAAGGAAATCCAAGAGGCAGAAAGCCAGGGTTCTTACACCAGGATTTGAGCACTGGGATCCAGCAAAGTTGGCCTGGACGGATTCCAGTTATGTTTTTGGATGCCAGACAAGGGAACCAGAAATCCAAACTCCAGTTTGTCCCTACTTCCCGCAGGCATAGCCATCCATTCAGACCTCGGAGGGAGGAACTGTTTCACAGAAGAATGGGGTGGGGAGAAGCTACACAAACACCTGAGATAATCAGGAGGGTGGCCACTGCTCAGGAGAAAAGCAGGGTGTTGTGGCAGACTGAGAGCGGCTGGGGAGGGCAAGCTGATGGACACAGCCAGGTCAGGGGAGAGGAGGACGGTCTGGGGAGTTCTTAAGGTGACAAGAAACTGTAAACAGGGAGTTAGATGGAGGCAACCGCAAGTGCAAAGGCCCTGGGGTAGGATGGGCCTTACAGTGTTTGGGGAACAGCATCAGGCCAGGCAGCCCAAGTGCTATCAGAAAGGCAGGTAAGAAGGCCAGGCAAGGAGTTGTGGGTTTATTTGAAAAGCAGTGGGCAGCCAGTGGAGGGTTTTAAACAGGAGTGACATAGTTCTATTTTCATTTTTTCAAAGCACCATCTGGCTGCTCGGTGGGGAGGAAGGATGGTTTGTTTCCGGGGAGAAGCAGAGGTGGACAGATAACCAGGGCAGGGGCTCAGGCCTGTCCCTTGTCGTGCCCTTTCTAAGCTCCACCTGCCTGCTCCTGGAGGGACTGTTGCTGTGCAGCCAGGCTGGGTGCAGACGACCTGAGGCCCCAGAGCCAGGCGGCAGCAAGCCCAGGCCGAGCATCTGCGAAGGTGGCACAGAGGGCAGCTGCCTGGCTGCTACCTGGGAGGGGCAGGCAGCTCCAGCCCAGGAGGACAGGGACGCTCACAAGCTGGGCAGGGAGGCTCCCATCCACAGGCTGTCACCATCCACCATCGGAATAAGATGGGTCAGAAAATTTTTTTTTTTTTTTTTTTTTTTTGCTGCCCCCTTTAAAGTGCTGCGGACAGAGGAGGGAGGGAAAATTCACAGGAGACCCTCAGAACAAGGTGGGAATGGCCGGAAGAGCTGGCCAATCGGTGGATATTTAATTATCACCACGGAGGAATCTGACACCAACCTGATCCTTCAAAGCGCTGTTCTCAGTGCCTTTAGATGGATGTCCCACTTCTGTGACAAAAGTCTTGTAAGGCTCCCTTATTTTCCTGAAGGGAAATTTAGGGGTAACAAAAGCTACCTCTGCACATCTTCACAAAAATATATATATATATCACTAACTGCAATCTACAAGAAAAAGAAAAGGAAAGCAATTTATAATGAAGGAAAATTTCAGTATGAAATTTCTCAAGCACATCCATCAAGGCAGACGCCTGTACCTAGACTCGAAGCCCGCAAGGGTGCAGTCACAGACGCGGAGGGTGGGCGAGGGAGCCGCATTTGCAATTCAAATCCTTCCCGTGTCACTGCCATCAGGGACGGGATTTTCAAAAAGAAGGAATAACTCCTGGAAAAGTTCTGCATGCAATTATAATATTCCGCCCATCTCCTTATCACGTTCATTCTGGGAAAGTCAGGGCATATTAAAACTGCAAGAAGCTGTCAGGATTTATGTCCAAAATAGGCTTAGGTGGGTATCAACACACAGGAAATAACCCCACCCAGGAATGGTCTAGTCTGAAATCCAGAAGCCACGCGGGAGACAAGGCATCTTGGAGCTCTGAGGGCTCTCTGGGCAGAGGAGGGCACCGGAGTCCGGGCCCTGTTCCCAGGAGCCCAGCTGTACCCAAGCCTGTACCACCACCAGCAATGCTTGCATAGATTTTTACCCAGTAGGGGGCACTGTGCTCCCTCCAGAGCCGCCAGTTAGAACAAAGCTTTCACCCAGTGACCTGGGGCCTAACCCACAGCCAGGTGGGCCTGTGTGGTGTTTTTAGACATTTATTTCTGAAAAGCACAGTTACCGGTCCACAGGTGAAGCCTAGGTCCCTCCCTACCTGGCCTGCCCATCCGAACTCAGCACCCCCAGGATGGACAGGCTGACGGCGAGGGCAGACACTAGGGGTGCTGACTCCCTCCCTGCCTTTGCAGAACCCCCTTGAACCTTCTCCTGAGCCCCTAGGTGGCTCACTGCCCATGCCAGGGTGGGACAGGATGGGTCAGTGCTGGAAAAGCATGGGGCTCCCTGACCCTGGGACCGCAGTGTGATGCAGGAGCAATCGGGAAGGTTGGGGAGGACAGACAGACGGACAGACAGAGGTGCTGGCTGTGGGGGGCACGCCCACCTCACAGGGCTGACCGAGGCCTGTGGAGGCCCTGGCACTGCTCTCGGATGGGCAGCAGCTCCGCAGTGACCACCGTTTTATCACTGTGGTCATTTACATGCCACCCACCTCCCGGCCACGATGGACACATCCTGCCTCTGCTCCGCCCACCCCTGGCCCATGCGTCTACTAAGCACTCCTAAGCTGGCTTGTGTGTCCTGAAAACTGAAATTTTAATTTAAGTTTAATTAATTTAAATGGCTCCCCGTGGTTCCTGGCAACCGTGCCGGCTGTCTGGCTCTAGCCTAACCCCTTCCAGAATGTTCCAGGAGTCCCAGCTGGCACCTCCTCACGGCTCAGCAGGAAGGACTAGATCCCTCATCTCAGCTGGCCTGTCCCCCACTTTTGTTTTGACTTTGTAGGCAGTTTCGGGGACTCCCAAAGGGACAGGAGGGCTGCAAAGGAGAATCTGCACGGAGCTGATCAGCTGGGTGGCCTCACTGATTGGCCCCGTATGGCTGGGGGCCGAGTTCCCACTGGACTGCAGGCCGCAGCCCTAGTCCAACACCGAGGCTCCACAACCTCTGTGCAGGGGACGGGCGGGAGAGTCCTGCTGTGCTGGGATGAGCTGTCCCCCTGTATCCATCCAGACCCGAAGACACACCAGCTGCCCACAAAGTGACCCGAGCTGAACGGTGGTCTCTGTGGTCAAGTTAGATGGGGCTGCACTTCCTCATGACAGGGGAAATACAGACTCGGACAGAAGGCCACATGGAGACAGACAGAGACTACAGACTTGTGGCAGGGCACAGCCCCTGGCTAGACAGGCTCGCCCTGGACACCATCAGACAGTGCAGTGCTAAAGGCATTTGGTTGGATTCCTGGCTTCCAGAACTGGGTGAGAATAAATGTTTTTTGCTATAAGTCACCCAGCTTATGGTAATTTGTCACCACAGGAAACCAAAACACAGGGGCCCAGATGGAGACGGGTTGGCTGAATGCAAACAGAAATGTCACCCCAGCGCTCTGCCAGGGGACCTCTCCTCCTGGGTGTGGGCCCTGGGGTGACTTGCACATGCGTGTCACAGCACTGCTGCACAGAGGGGCAGATTGAGGCTCAGAGTGGGTGAAGTCTGGGCCCCAGGATCACAGAAGAGCTTGAGGCAGAGCCTAATTTTGACTCCTCCCTGAGTGTCCCACTTGCTGGGAAAATGGCCTTGGAGGTGAGCGACCTCCGGAATCTCACCAGTTTGGCTGAAAGCCGAGTGTAGCAGATGTGTAAGTGGCCGTTGGGGGCCTCCCGAGGATGCCTGGGCCACCCCACGTCCTTCGAGGGGCTGTGGGACCCAGTGGAGGCCCAGACCTCCAGGATCCCTGCTGCTGGAGGAGCACGTACTCCAGGGCAGAAGGGGACACCGCGCTGTCACACCAACAGGCCGGAGGTGGCGGGTGCACGAGAGGCAGCTGGACTGGGGAAGAAGGGGGTTGTGTGTGCGAGGGTGCATGCGCACGTGTGAGCACTCGAGGGGAGAGGAAGCCCAGGGCGCGGGAGCAGGAGGAAAGCCAAGCAGAGAGAAGGCGGCCTTTGTGGAGGGAGGGACAGCTGCACCAGGGCCCAGAGTGGAATAACTCAGTCCTCTCTTCTCTGGGCGTGCAGAAAGGCCGAGAAGAAAGAGGGGGACAGGCAGAGACGGTGGAGGGGTGGCGAGGAGAAAGGGGAACAGAAGGCAGCAGGGGCTGCCTCCCGGAGGACAGCGCGCACATCCCCCCTCCCCACAAAGACCTACTGAGCCCTGGTTACCAGGCAGACACTGTCCTTGGCTCAGGGGCTCGGCAGGGGACAGAACACACAGTCCCTCCTTCCCTGGAGGTGGTGGCTTAGAAATGAGACAGTCATGCGATTCAGTGGGTGGGAGACACAGCTGGAGACAGAAAGGGCCAGGGAAGCCAGAGGGAGCAGGAACGGGGCGGGGAGATGTCACTTAGTGTGGGAGTGGACAGTAAACACGCAAGTGTGTGTCAGGCAGCGTCCAGGGCTCTGCAGGCCAGGAGAGCGAGTGAGGAGGTGAGGGGCCCTGCGGGGTGGCTTCCCCAGGGGGGACACTGTTGCGCACACCGGGGACGGGGCGTGAGCAGGCCGTGCAGATGATGCAGGCAGGTTCCAGAGACGGAAGAGTAAGCGTGGCAGCCCCCAGGTGGGTGGGAGGCACGCATCCCATGTGGTTACAGTAACAAGGAGCCACTGTGGCTGGAGTGACTGGGGGAGAACAACTTTTACATTCTGGGGACAGCAGCTCTCCTGCTCTCACTGAATATACACCAGGCAGCACAGAACCTGGAAGTGCCAGCCACCAGCCTGGGCCCTTGGGCCACCCCTGGACATTTACTCTCCCAAGGGTAACCTGAGGGACAGCAGGCACAGCCGGAGGTGCCTTGCCCCCTGTGCCATCGGAATCCGAATGGTCTCTCCTCGGGGGTGCGGAGCCCGAGTGGAGCCATGAGTGGAAGGGGGGCTCGCTTCCCGCTCTGCCAGAAATGAGCAAAGTGCCCTTGGCGGGGGGCGGGGGCCAACCTGCGACCCCGAGGACTGTGTGTGACTTCCGGTCCCCACATCCTCACCCACGCCTGGCGGGACGGGATGTGGTGGGAGGGGCTAAGAAGTGCCACCTGCTCTTGGTCCAGCTGCAGCTCACTGACCACTGAGGGGGCAGCTCGGGCCCCCACACTTTGCTCGACGCATGCAACTCACTGTGCTGTCACCTGAACCCCGGCCGGAGGCAGCTTGTGTGACTACTCGTGGAATCATCATTGTCGCTGCTGTGACACATTCATCTCCACAAAGCCCTGAGAGCCAAGTAACCGGTGACGGAGTTCAGTAAGCCGACCCCGGAGAGCAGAAGCACCCACTTTCTGACCCAGTTAAGCCCCTGCCGAGGGCAGGGAGCAGCCTCCTCCCCGCGCCCTGCGTGACTCTGCCTGTGGGTTCACCTGGTGCAGCTGGGGCGGCGGGGCCCTCACCTGCTGCTGAGATGGGCTGGGGCTGACTAAGGACATTTTAGAAAATCTGAGGATGCCATTTATCTCCCCAAGGTGTCCCTATCTGTGACACAAGTCCTTGAAATGATAGGAAGCCTGACCCAGAAATATCCATGAACAAATTACTGTTTATCCCGCTTAGACGCGGCACCTCCCGCTTCATCCTCTGCCACCTTCTGCTGCAAGCACGGGGAGCGCGAAGCAAGCCGATTGCAAAATGAACTTGCTAATCTTTTAAAAGATGCAGGGTTTTGTTAAATTAATTAAAGTGATGCTGGAGGACAGCTCGAAACACATGCAAATCTGCTGGTGAATAATAACCTGGTGTGGGAGGTAGGTGAGGCAGAGGCTGCTGCAGGGGAGCAGGAGGTAACCGAGCTCCTCACAGGGGAGCGCTGGACGTCAAGGAGCAGGGACGGCTGGGGGAGACGGATCAGTTCATCAAATGCGGGGCGAGGCTGCAGCACGTTTGCTGCGACCAAGCAGTGAGAGCGAGGGTGTCCCGCTGTGCTCTCGCTTAAGATTGCTGGACAAATCACACCCACCCAGGGGACACACGGTCAGTTCACTTCCTCCATCGACCCCTTAGCCACGTTAGGGTCAACCTGTGTGACGCATCAGTGCGACCTCACACGAAGCTGTTTGCAAGAGGTGCACAGTTCCGCTACCTGACTGATGCACGGTAAAAAGCAGTCTGCTGAGACAGCGGTCCACTTGAGTGGGATCTTCCCGGGGCAGTGTCCCTCCGTCCCAGTGACCACCTGTGTACTAAGGGTGCAAAAGCACAGGCGACTGAGATCAGTTACTGGGGTGGAGACCTTAATTTTGCTTCAGTCTCCATTTTCTTCTGATCGCAAAGTAAAATCGTATCGGCTGGGAAAATGACAGCCAGAATAATGACATTTCCCAGGCTTCTTTGCAGCCATACGTGGCCATGTGACTGGATTCTCACCAATGAGAAGAGAAATAAGAGTGAGGCTTGGACCAATTCACGGAGCAGGGCCCCCGAGGCAGCATGGGAGTTTAACAGAGAGGGACAAACAGCAGATATGGTGGGTCTCACACACAGCCCAACTTAACGCCAAGGTGATTGACTTCCACAGAGGCCCACATGGATACAGGTGAACTTTCGGCACCACAGCGGGCTGTTTGTAATCACTGAAGGCTCTACAAGGTTCGCCATCACCGATATAGGGTGTAATACAGCCTAAGACTCAGCAGGAACAAAGGACTTTCTGTCCTTGGGGGATTCGCAGTGTAACCTGACTGTGCCATACAGATCAATCTGAAAAGGACCCTGAATTCATGGTTTGGTTTCCTCATTTTCTCAGTCAGTAGATGCTGATCAGCATAGACATTTAATACGCAGTTACAATGTTTTCACTGTGAATAACAACTTAAGTGAAACTCAGATTGAGCTTCCTAGCTGCCAGGGTAACAGGGAAAGCATAAACGTTTATAATTCTTGTTACTTAATCATCAGGAGTGCATCAGTTCATTGCAGTAAACATTCTGAGTTCTAGAAACTCTAGAAAACCCCCACACTGAGCGACATTCTAAGTACAATGAATACAATTCTCAGCGGCAGCGTGACAGGAAATGTGCTGTAGCTGGCTGTGTACCTTTGGTACTGACTGGGCTCCTGTTTCTACTGCAGGTAGAATCAAGCCAAGTGGGTTACGAGCAGTTTGCAGCTTTTTGGTGATTTGTATCAATCCAAGAACAAAGTCTGGGAGACCAATTTTATTCTTGAGGTCCTTCCTTTTTTGTCTCACCTGTGTGGCTGTGAAACACCAGGCCCCCCAAAGTTCCCCCAAAGGTCACGAGAGGCCTGAGTCCTTGTTTCTGTTCTGATTGTGCCACAGGTACGGCCCAATCCCTTGAGGGGTGCGGGCTGCCCTGGCCAGCAAATGAGGGGCTGGTACAGATGCACACTTTTAGGGGCCTTCCTGCTCCACTGGCACCTAAAGCTGGAGGTTTTGGGGTGCGCCTTTCAGCCAGAGGTGGTAAAGGGGGTATGTGAGGCACTCGGGCCCCTGGCATATTTTCTCTGGCCCACAGCATGAGTTTAAAAAAACCCGGGTTCTGCCAACATTTAAAAAAGTTAGGATATTTCCACTAAGATTTTAAATGTAAACATAATGCAGAGGTTAGCAACCCCAAGCACAGGGCTGTCACTCTGGACCCGACTAGTACACGCCCCCTTCAGCAAGGGCTCGAGCCTCTGCTGTGTCCCTGCGTTCACCAGGGACACCCAGGCCCCTGCAGCCATTTGCCGGGGTGGCCCACAGTGAGCTGGCCACCCCTGGCTGTGCACAGGAACCCAGAGAGCAGCGGCACGCAGGTCGGACTCCCGGGACCTGTGTGAGGAGTGAGCCCTTCCTAGTTCCCGCAGCGGGGTCCACTTTGGAGGTGATTCCGGAAACCAGCAGCTCCAGCCCAGGTGGTGCCCTTCCTGAGGGCCCCGACAGCCCATGCCGGGGGTCCGACAGGACCCTGTGCAGCATCAGAGCCGCAGGCTCAGCTGAAGGAGGCACTGTCTTCCCTCACAGCCCTCCCACCCCAGTAACACCTTGGCACTTGGCCGTACCTTTCCAGGTTGCAACATTAGAGCATCAATATCTGGTTTTACAGCTGCCTGAGCTTCCTGCTCAAGGTGGGGAGTATTTATATATTTTTATTTAAGCTATTTGAAGGAACTGAATTGGAGGATTTTGCAATGGTGCCGGAGGAAGGGATTCTACAGTAATACGTGCGTCTCCATCTCAGCAGCCAGCCTGACAGAAGCCTTGGGAAGCCACCCTAGTAACCCTGCAGGGTGACAAGCAGGAAGGCCGGATGTAGCTGCACCCGGGTTGGCACGGACGAGAAAGAGGTTCCCTGCCACAGCGGCTTCTGCGCCACCCTGGTCACCCCACGCAGGCAGGCCAGTCCTCAACCTGCTCCTCTCCAACGACTACCTCAGTGTTCTGGAACCTTCTTCCTGCTGATGGTCTGAGCCAATAAAGCAGTCCCCTGGATTCAGTGAGTTCACAGAAAACACAAACTCCAGCGTGGCAACTGTGGCCGCCCTGTAACCTCATCTATATTTAAATCGACTCCCCTTTTTTGGAATGCAAATTTCTTTGAGAAGGTCACTGCAGACAAATCTCTTTTCTCATCTCCCCACACAAAAATAAAAAGGGCTGGAATTGCACTAGCTTACTGTGTGCAGCCCCAGCGAGCACCATAGAAAAAGGACAGGAGAGATGACCGTCCGCCTGGCCCTCGGGCCCTGCCGACTCACCCGTGCGGTAGCCCGTGCTGTTGAGGTACACGGCGAAGGTGCGGCTCTCGTGCTGCGCCTGCCAGGAGGGCGAGGAGCAGTTCTCGTTGTTGGTGTAGGTGTTGTGGTTGTGGACGTACTTGCCGGTGAGGATGGAGGAGCGCGAGGGGCAGCACATGGGCGTGGTCACGAAGGCGTTGACGAAGTGCGCCCCGCCCTGCTCCATGATGCGCCGCGTCTTGTTCATCACCTGCATGGAGCCTGCAACCAGCAACACAGGGCAGGTGAGGGGGTGGGGTTGGGGTGCGACCCCTCCATCCTCACCCCGCGCCCGCAGCAGGCGCATCTGGACAGCTGGACGGGGTAGTCGGGAGAGTCCTGCAGAGTCTGGGAACACTCTGGTCCCCTGTGCCACTGGACATTCCTGTCCGTGCAGGTAAAAAGCTGTTTTAAAATCATCTAAGCCTAGACTCAAACTGTTTTACAACATAAACAGCATGTGTTTTTTGCTGGGTGGACAGTGATATTTCTGGAAAGCCAGCACCATGTAAATGGAGGGAAGATTATACTTTGTTTTGTTTGAAACTTTCCCAAGAAGTGTCCCCACCTACTGACATCTGGTCACGGCACCCGGGGGTAGCCCTCTCCCAGTCTTAGCTGAAATGCTTGGCACCAGTTGCACTGTCTGCTTCACCCACTTGGAACCCGCTTCCATGTCCCCCCAAATCTAACCCCTAGTCAAGCTGCACCTCCGCAGGGAGCCCCTTGGGGTCACCCTGACTCCGGCTTCTCTTGGGGCGTCCATCTATGGGAGCACAAGTTATTATGACTTAATGGTCTACCCCAGGTAGCTGTCTCCTCCATGCCTGTGCAGGTGAGGCTTCACGGGAGGGAGGAGATGGAGGTGTGGGGAGCTGCTCTGTGTGCTGGCACCGCCCGTGTGCCTGCTGATTGCTGCAGGTGGCACTGCCAGTGTGTGTCACACAGGAGGCTCAACAGCGTGAAGAGGGGTGTACAGGAGGGTGCTGGGTTGGGTGCCCCTATAATGACTAAGTACAAACGCTGACATCCAGTGAAATGCGTCACAGAAATGCTTTTCCTCGCTTCTAGGGCCAGCCTGGTTCCCTCCTTCGCCTGGCTGTTTTTAGCGTTCTCCCCGTCATGGATATGACCAGTCCGGAGCCTGGCAGAGCAGGGAGGACCCGCCCCTGGGCTTCAGAGGGAGCACAACCTGCTGGCACCTCGACTGAGCAAATGTCTCTTTTAAGCCACCCGGTTTGCAGTAATTTGTTAGGACGCGGTAGGAAACCCATGCGGGGTCCACCAGCGTGCGAGGTTCTTGGCTGACAGCCGCCATCACCGTCCCATAGCAACTCCCTAGAGACAGGGAAACAAGGAACAAGCCCACCTCGGCCTGGCCCTCGGGGTGAAGAAAGGAAAGGAGATTTATGGGCTCCTTCACCCCATCTCTGCAGGGAAGACAGGGAAGGAAACAGCCTAGCTTCCCGGGCGGACAGATTGTATCTCTTCTAGCTCCTCCATGTGTGCAGGTGTCCAGCAGCGCTGGGGTAAGCCCGAGCTCCTTCCTCCGGCCTCACCGTGCTCACTGTTGGCCTAGACAGCCCTCCTGTGTCCCAAGCGCCCCAGGCTCAGCCCTGCCCGAGGGTCCTGGGCCTGCCTGGTCCTCTCCCTGAGACCTGCTGGCTGGCAGCTCTCACTCACGCCCGAGTCCCCTCCACGGACCTCCTGAGCTGGAGGCGCCCCATCGGCTCACTTCCGTCCCGCCCCGACCTCTGCTGCGATCACCTTGAGCGTGAGTGCGTGCCAGCTGGGCCTGGTTCCCTGCAGCGGGGCTGGCGGAGGGCTTCATGTCCCCATTACAGGCTGCTGCTGCTTGGCAGAAGCTGAAGGACAGCCCAAGGCTGGTGAGCCCCGCTGGGCCCCTTTGTGCCTAAGCTCGGTTGGCGCTGGCTGGCCAGGGGCCCCCCTGAAGCCCCCTCTCCCCTGCAGAGGGACCCTCACTTCTGGCAGGAGCCCTGGAGGTTTCTCAGGAGGACGTGTGGCCTTGATGACGGCTGTTTGTGCTGTGCAGTGACTTGTGGATTTCTGCCCAATTCATGACACAAAGCCGGTTCCCTCCAGGGGACCCCACTGGTGGCCTCGGCCAGGAGGCTCCGGGGCCACACGGGCTGCAGGTCCCTGGCGCAGCTCCGGCAGCTGGGAGCCGCCCACTTCCTTCACCAATACACGGCCAACCCAGCAGGCTGCCAGCACCCAGTGGGCCCTCAACAAACATCTGCCAACTTCACAAATACAAGACGGCCTCATCAACCTGGGTTTCCACATAACACAGAGCCCAAGCAGGTGCCACAGACAGGCACATGGGGGTTAGTGTCCTGCACAGGGGACTTCTAAAACTTGGCCACTGCAGTGATCAGATCGTGTGCTCTCTGCTTGGCCACGCTCCCCAGCACTCCCTGCAGCTCCATACCAACCCCAGAGGGCCGGTGCTACAACCTCCTGATGCGGCCAGGCATTGGGACAGCTCCGACTTATCCCCGGGGAGGAGGGCGGCATCACGTGTCAATCATGCTGTTTATTGCAGAGTATAAGACACATTGTCCTTAACTCTCCAGGGGAATATAGAAGAGAGACTAGAACTCAGGCTGTTGAGTCTCGGGTGGAGCTACATGCCAGGAGGGCAGTCTCCGAAGCTGGCTCGGCCCACGGAGGTGGTGGGCCCTGAGATCCATGCTCACAGGTGGTCCAGGTTCACCACGCAGGAGCAGTGACCACGTCCCATGGAACTGCGCAGAAGTCCCTGTGCTCCTGGTTGGGCTTCAGTGAGGCCCAGGAAGCGTGCTTGGTGACCCAGAGGTGACTGTAGCTGGGCACTCAGAGTCCCAGCGCTAAACACCCTGGTCAGCCGTGGTGTGAGAAGGATTCCCTGTCCCTCCACCTGATGACCTCGAGGGAGGGAAATGGCCAGCTGCAGCCTGAGCCCCAGGCAAGTGGCTGCCTCAGCTCAGATGTCACCGCTTGGCTTAATTTCCTCCTACTTAGGGCTCCTACTTTGTCCTTTAAAGAAGTAAAGAAAAAAAATTTTAAAGCAACAATTACACTGACTTAACAAAGCCAACCCAGTCTAGGTGGCCTGGTGAGGGGGAAGCAGGAGACAGTGGCCAGCCCCTGGCAGTCTACTCTGGATGTCCACTGCTATCTAAGGGCTCCGGAGTGCCACCCCCTCACAAGCCCCGGAGGCCACTGTGCCCTCTGCGCCTCTCGAAGCCTCTCCTCTGTCCTTCAGTTTTCTGGGCACTGACCGTGGCTACTCCTTGAGTTCCCATATGAACCCTGTCAGCTGAGCCCGGCACTGTCTCCGTACGGACACCGGCGATCAGACCTGGTCCCCTCCTCCCTGCAGGTGATCATCCCGTCTCCCAAATGAGGCTCTTCCACCCACGCTGCAGCCACAGGGTCTCTCTTCTGTCCAGGCCCCTGTGCCCTGCTGTCCCTCCTGCAGCAGCGCCTTTCCTGTGACCACGCAGCTGCCCACTGCCCTGGTCCCCACGCACAGGCTCTCCTGGTGGTGACAGCTCTCTTGACCACCAAGTGCAAAATTTTCCTCCCCACCCTCACTGACAGCCTCCTTCCTTGTGTCAGCTCGGTGCTCACTTCCAACACGCTGTTACACCTTCACGGATTTACCTTATTCGGTCTGCCCCTGCTCCCCAGAATGTCAGTGCTCTGCGGCCCAGGATTACGGACCCTGCCTGCTCCACTGCACTTGCCTCAGTGCCTGGAACAGTGCCAGGCACACAGTAGGTGCTCAATAAACATCTCTTGCATGCATGAATTCTGGGCACGCCAGGCAAAATGAACCCCTTTGCCTCCAGCTCCCGAGCCATGGGGGAAAGAAAGGAGCAAGTGACAGACAGCTGCTCAGCGTGCCACTGTCCCTAGATTGTAGCAAGGACACACACCAGCTCCTCACCCACCGGCCAGGCCTTCTCCAGAAATGCAGGCCACGCTACTACCTGGTGAAGAATGTTGGGGAGATGGCACCCCGAATGCTGTACAGATGAGAAGAGGCTGTGGAACTGCTGGGTTTTAGATACTCAGGATTGACCCAAGGACCTCACGTGTGCTAGGCAAGCATTCTGCCACCACGCTGCACCCTGCCCCTTTCGTTTTGAGACAGTCTGCTAAATTGCCTGAACTGGCTATTTTCCTGCCTCAGCCTCCTGAGTCGCTGGGGTGACAGCCTTGCATTTATTTTTTGGAGAATTGAACTCACAACCTCACACTTGCTGGGCAGGCGCTGTGCCACTGAGCTATATCCCCAGCCCTGCATTTTTTAAAAATGGGTTTAAAACCCGGGTCTTAAAGCACTTCGTCCTGCTTCTCCCCATGTGGGAAGCGCCTCACTGCCCTGGCTGGCAGCACCCCGAGTGTCTGCTTGGTGTACATGCCCTGCTCCGGTCAGCCAGCCGAGGATGGCTGTGTCACTCTGCCACACAAGTAGAGTTCTTCCAAGCCCAGTGACAGGGGCATCTGTGCACAGGCAGCATGATGTGCCGAGGCTACCCTCGGGGACAGTGACCAGGCACTGTAAATCCACACCCATAACGTGGGAACATATGACTTCATCTCCCGGCCAGCCCCTGCCCTTATGCGGATGCCAGCTCTGGTGGCAGGGAGGGCCTGGCAGATGCAGCCATGGAGAAATCAAAAAGCCACTTCTCAATATTTCAAACAAAGCCATGCCAGCCAAGCCAAACTTACTGTGTCCAACATAAATCTGGGGACATGCAGGCAAAAACAAGCCTGCTTTCTTTCTGTGACCAAACCTCCTCACCAGCCTGGGCCAGGGCTGAGGTCATCCTGACACCTCTTGGGCACTCTGCCAGGACCTTGCACGCTAGCAACTGAGCTGCACCCCCAGCCTGACTGGCTCTTCTAACGGCCCGAGTCAGAACCCCGGGCTCTGTGGGGACTCAGCAGGTGCTGGGGACTTTCAAGATTCAAAAAGTGACCCTGTCCGTGCCCTTCCCAGGGCACTTCCTGCACTAGGCCAGCTGCTGCCAGGAGCGGGTGCACACCGTGGCCCCACTTATGGCACAGGTGGCACTGCTCCTGGTCAGTACCTAGTCAGAGATGGTTTCTGTGTTTTCTGTAAATTTCAGGTCTGCAGTGGCAGGGCCTTTTTGGGAAGCAGCAGGCGGTTCGGGACAAGGCAGAAGCAGAAATGGAGCCAGCAAACACAAGGTCCTGACGGGAATCTACCTATCTGGACCTCTGCAGTCGCCTCGTAAGCGGTCTCCTGCCTCCATCTCTGTCTTGCCATGGTCTTGGCAGCCTGTGGCCTTTTTCCGCGCAGTATAAAAGCCACAGCCCTTCTTCTGGCCTAGAAGGCACTCAGGGATCAGGAAACTCACCCTCCCTGATGCAGCCCCACCCCTGTCCTGCACTCCCACATGTTCCTGTCAGCCATGCTCATCTCCTTCCTGCTGCAGGACCTTTGCACCTGCTGTGCCCAGCCCCTCACCCGTCAAGACTCTGCAGACAGCTCCTCCCCCAAGCTGTGCTGATTACAGTCGCTCTCTCCTCCCCCTTCTTGCTGTGCACCGCTTTTCTTGACATGTGTGAGTCAGTGATCAGAAAATGTTCCTAGGAGACTCACAGAGTGCAGATGGCACTTTCTGCAGTACCAGGGGTGGATGAGGAGGCCTGGGCTATCTTTGCTTTGAAGTGCTTGAAAATTTTCCGGTAGGGCTATTTGGCTAACAGTGAGTACTCCCGCAGCTCACGGCTTCCCACCTGCATCTTTTATCTGGGAACAGATAACCTGGCACGGAATGTTCTGGCGAGGCCTCTGGGCGAGGACCCTGGCTCTGCAGAGATTACAGAGTCTTTGAAGGCTACACAAGAGGTCACGATCTGAAGGCCACAGCCGGACCTGCCCACGTAGTGTGTATTCTCAGGACTGAGGAATGTAATTACTTCCTTGTACTCTGAAAAGTAGCACATTTATCTAGCGCCCCATCATGGCTGTAGGGGCCCTTGGTTATCTTTGCAGGCATGAGCACATTCCTCTGAAAAGCATTAAAAATGATGCTTCAGGGCTGTATACAAATGAATATATGAATATCCTGTCTGGCACATTTCTGCCCACCTTCAATTTGCTTTTTGTACTGGTTTTAAAAGGATTTAAGACATTTCTCACAGCACCATTCCAGTCGGGTATAAGGGGAAGAGAGCTCTGGGTTTTCCATTAAAAAAATCCTCTTTCTACAGTCTTTAAAATAAAAAACAAAACAACTGAGAAATCTTCCTGCACTGGGTGCGAATCAGCTCCTGGCATGATCAGCTGGTGCCAGGAAGCAGCCGCCCTTGAGGGAGCCGGGTCTCCCCGAGGCACCGTAGACCCTGCACGCACGCAAGCCACGGGCTTCCAGCTGGGGCCTCGGTCCTCCCGACCACGCAGGCTGCTGTGTCTCTGCCCACAGCAGTGAGGCGGCGGCGGAAGGCATCTCGGGTCCACAGCTCCGTTACAGTGTAGCGAAGAGGGCCCAGCATTCCTAGCAGTCGGGGTGCAGGAAGGGTCTGGGCCCTGGGGGCTCACAGGCTTGTGTTTGACACCCGGTACGAGGCAGGTGTGGGCCGCTGTGGCTGTCTATGATGACCACTCCCTGCGCGGGTGCACATCACCTGTCACTCTCTGCCTGCATCTGGCTAGGGGCTCCAAACTGTGCTTTTGGTCTTTCCTGGGGATGCAGGGCTGGATGTTCAGGACACCCCGGACACAGCAGGCAAGTAGAAAGGGCGCGTGACACTTCTGGCTCAGGCCCATCTTCTCTGCTTGCTCAGATCTGTGCACTGAAGGGGATCAGCTTCTGAACCCCGATGTGGGTAATGCACATGCGCGCGCGCACACACACACACATGCACACTTTAGATCTAGGTTAAACCACCTGTGGATTTTGGGTACCAAAGAATGAGGCATATGCTGCTTTTAACTACCTAGTTCACTCCTGCCTCAGTTTCCCGTTATAACAGCACACAGGGAGCTATGCATGAGGTTCTTTTGATTATGAAGTCTTGGGATGATTCTACAACACTGTCGCCATTCCCAGGCTCTGGAGGAGAGAGGCTGGAGTTTGAGCTCTGATCTTCCCACTCCCTGTTAAGCAGGTGTCTTGTTTAAATGATTTAACACCTGTTCTTGTTTCCTCATCTGCAAAGAAGGGAGAGGAACAGTGCCTCCTCCCTAGGTCTGCTCTAGATTTTAACTCAGAAAAATATGGAAAGTTTTTAGTTTAACACTTGGCACAGAGAAAGCGGTTAACCTACATTAGCTCTGAAACCTCTCAATGGCTGCAGTTTCCAAATCTAGTCTCACACAGACTTCGCACATGGAGCCCCCTGGCTGGAATCCTGTTTGCCCAAGAGTATCTTTAAAAACTGGAATTGCTAACTTTTTTCTTTTTTGAGAACATCATCCCACAAGGCACATGCAAATTATTTAGCCACATGATAAACAGAAAAACAGTGGTGTGGTTGGGCCCGCAGGTGGGCAGACCTGAGCACTGCGGCCCGGGTCAGAAGGGCCCCGCACACCCGCCTGCCCCTGCGCAGTCCCGGCCTGGCCGACCCAGAGCCCAGAGTGGTAGTCTGCGGCCCCTGGCTGATTCTTCTCTGGCTGAAGGAGCTGCTGACCCGGGTTGGGGAGGGACCATTTCTCCAGGGCAGGCACCATAGGTAGAGTAGCTGGAGGCAGTGGATTTGGGTCCAGGCCCCAAAGAGCCTTCACGGGCAGGGCAGGTGACAAAGGCCTGAGTGCTGGCTGTGGGCAGGCCCTGGGGACACTGCGGTGGCTCACCAGGCTGCCGCTCACCTGGCATCCCTCAGCTGTGCCTGGAACATCCACGAGGCAGTGCGAGCTGTGTGTGGCGGCCTCCTGCCCCCAGTGGCACCTGCTTTGGCCACCTCAGGGAATATGACCATCCCAGAATAGCTCTGTCCCCAGCAGGAAGCCAAGAGGAATGTCTGGAGGACAAACAGCAGCAATCAGAGGCCACACTGGGCAGAAGGACTCTGTGGTTGACGCCACGCTCACTGCTGTTGGTGACAATGATCGCCTGCCTGTCATGGTCCAGTAAACCGTGCTGGCTTCTCAGATGAGGCTCCCTCCTGACGGTGCAAAGGAAAATTGTTCCTGCCTCTTGGCTGTTGCAAAATAGTCTAACGCAATCCCAGCACTTGTTGAGGCTGAGGCAGGAGGAGTCCTGTGAGTTCGAGACCAGCCTGGGCTACAAAGTGAGCTCAAAGCCAGCCTGAACTGCATAATGAGCCTCTGTCTCAAAAAGAGAAAAAGTCTACCGCTACTGCTGAATTTAGATATGAAAAGGCAGGCTCAGATTTGGTTCCTGAGGCCGCCATCAGAGACAGCACGCTGTGATTTTCTCCTCCGCTGCTCTCTGCTGGCCCTGACTGCGGAGGCTTCTGGGAAGAAACTGACACTGTGGTTCTCAGGGGAGGCCCAGGGAGGCACAGTGGTCAGAGGGACTCAGCCATCACTGGTCTCCTCTTCCCGGAGAAAATCCGACCTGCACTGTGGGCCTTGGTGGTTATTCCACACGGTGGGGTTTCTGGGTGCTGTTCCACTTTTGAGGGCCTGGGCTCCAGCCCCTGGCCTGCGACGCAGCCTCATGCACAGCCGGCTCTGTCCCTCTTCCTATCCAGCCTCCACACACGGTACCACCTGCCCCCTGGACACTGCCCTCCGCCCTGCACTCCTGGACCATTGGCCTTGCTTGGGCGGTGCCACACTTGGGTCACCGCACCGGACACCGCCCTGTTTCTGCTCCTGCCTCCAGGCTGCCCCTCTCCACTGGCAGCCAGGGCAAGTTCCACGTACCTGACCTGCTTGGGTAACTTTCCACGTACTCTGTGTGAAGTTCAGGTCCACTCGTGTGTCTGCCCAGCTCGTGTGCTGAGGTGGGTGTTGGCCCCTCCATCAGTAACTAGTGTTGGGGGCGCCACACTATCCTCACACCCTAGCACAGCACAGTTAAGCCTTCCTGAGTAAACCGAATTCATATGTGCTCATGTTCTTTGCTAGGATCATGTGGCCAGCTAATTTCTGCTCATGTTGCACATGCCTTGTGGGATGATGTCCTCAAAGAGTGCCAACTTCACTTGAAGGTCTGTTCTTTTAGTGCCTCTGCTTCTTCTTTCTTGTTTGGAATGTGCTTGCAATTCCTGGAGCTGTAGCAGCCATTCTGAAGCACAGGGTGACCTTGAGGATGGAAGCTACGCAGATAATCTTGAAGTCATGGTGCCAATCCTGAGCCACCAACCTCCAGATAATTTTATGTGAGCAAGAAGCAACATTCTATCTTGCATAAACAACTGTTACTCTCTATCTTCCTTTAGGAGGAGCCAGACCTATTTCTGGTATAATACTTCCTTTTAGAACTCAAGTGACTCCCTGAGTGTTGCTGAAATAAGGTTTAGAAAAAAAAAACCTTGCAGGAATGCGCTTGGCAAGAATAGCACCAGGGTGGGTCCAAAGGAGGCTCTTCCTCCAGAGATAACCTGCTCACACATGTTTTTCTTTTTGAGTGAGCACAGAGCAGGAATGCTGGGAGGTGAGAGCTCGCGGGCTGAGCTGGAAGTCACCCGAGCCGGTGTCTGGAATCTGGGGCGCTGTCCTGGGCCGCCAGCCATCTGGCCCCCGTGGAGCACTGGGCCTGAAGTTTTGAATCCACCTCCTGGCTATTGCTCTTCAGGCTGGGGTGCGGTTTCCTAGTGTTTGCAGATGGGGAGAGGAAGACGGGGCTGCCCAGGAGCCTGTCAGGCCTGTCAGGCTGTTCTGAGCTGGGGCTGAGGCCTACAGGAGGCCTGCTGTGAATCCAGACCTCAGGCCCAGGAGACCACAAAGCATGCTCAGTTTGTGGCCTGCCTGTGCGTGGCCTCCGGACAAGGCCTCCCCTGAGCCGCTGCTGCTCCTGGGATAGAGCTCTGTGGCCCTGCACCAGCTCCTGCGACTCCTCAGGTCCAGGTCTCCACACCTCCGGGAGCAGAGGGGTCACCTGGGGAGCTCTCACACCACAGGCTGAGGTCATCCCCACCTCCTCAGGCCTGCTCTGCAGTGGACCCAGCAGCGTCTCACCAGCTCTCCCTCTGCAAAACGTGCTGCGCCCGCCGACTCTCCCCGCCTGGACCTCAGCGCAGGCTCCTCTGTGGACGCCTCTGAGCGTGGCCCTCAGTGTGGTCTCCGGGGAGCAGCCAGAAGGGACACCGTGAAAGCAGAATTGGACCACGTCCCTCCTCTGCCCAGCGTCCTCCACTCTACCCCGCCAGACACTGCCACACCGCTCTGACCTCTCCACCTGTCCCCGGCTCACCCTGCTCTGCCACTCGGCGGCAGTCTCTGGTGGCAAAGCTGCCCCAGGGCCTCAGGGCTGCTGGGAATGCTCAGGTGACCCATTCCCAGGGTGGCCACCCTGCACAAAGCTGCAGCTCCCCCTCCGCACCCTGTTCCTCGCTTGATCCCGCTTCTCTGCTCTCACCACTGTCCCCTCTAGCACGCACCGCGTCCTCTTGCATGTTTTGTGTATTCATTCCCGCACTGTCGCAGAAGCTCTAGAAAAGCAGAGATTTTTGTCTGTTTGTTGCGGAGCCCCATGGTACTCAGGTGGGGCTGGATAAACACTTGGCGAATGACTGAGTCCGGGTGTCCTGCCGCGGGGAGGCCATCCGAGAGAGGACAGATCCCGGATGTGACCAGACAGCGGTCCTTCCACCTGGCTTCAGCTTTGCTGCAGGGAACGATGTCCACCCCACACCCAGTCCTCAGGGTTCAAAGGGACTCCAGGGATGCGAAATGTGTTCTACCCTCTGAACACCTCGAGGTAGACCCGATGTTTCAGGGAACATCAGGCCCAGGAGTCACTCTGGGGACTTTTTTTGGCATCTGGGGAAGACAGCCTCTGTCTCTGCCCAGGCATGGTCCACGTGGCACCAATATAGGCCCGGTGATGCCAGCAGTGGTATACGGTGAGCTGGCCCACACAGGGAGCTTCAAAGTCGGCTGACATCACAAGGTGACATTCCTAGATCCAGCCACACCTGAAGCTCAAAACATACTGGGGCTTTTCATATCCTTGAGTTAAGTAGATTTCTTTTGTTGTCCTTGTTTGCTCAATCCTGCTTGAGTTTCAAGAGGTCACTGGTTTGTGACAGCAGAATCTCGGCTGGCAGAGAGGGTTGGGAGTTACGATTTTCTGTCTGCCCTGCAGCCCGGGCATCCTTTGCCACCCACGATGGCACAAGTCTGTTCCCCAGCCCGCACAACAATGGCAGAAGACCCGTAGCAGACTGGGCTGCCCAGGGCCACTCAAATAGGAGACGCCTGCACGCCAGGCTCGTGTTCCCCGCAGTGCTGCCCGCGTCTGACCAGCTCGCCCTAGTCCCCGGGAGGGGACTAGCGTGACCCTGCTCTTCAGGGCTACAAGACTCACAGGAAAAACTCACTCTTAAATGTAAGAGTATAGGGAAGCGGCCACACAGCGCAGGGCTGGTGGCACCACGGGTGGAAGGCTTGGGCGGGCAGAGTGCGATCAGACTGTCACCCATGGTGACACGCATCAGTACTCAAGGTGCCCAGGGAGAGCAGGGAGACACGTTGCCACCTTCAGTTGCCAATAAGTAAACAGAGGCACAGAGAGGTCAAGTAACTTTGCCACGGCCACGCAGCTAGTGGCAGAAAAAGGATGTGAGCCCAACAGAGCGGGTCCTCCGTGCTCACCCCCACGCTCACTGGGAGGACACATTTATACCTCCTGAGGGTGGTCTGAAAGGCAAAGAATTCCCTTCCCTGTACAAGGTTTTCTCCATGGTTCACCCAGTTTTGGGGAGCACAACTGAAGTCTGACCACCTAAAGGAGTCCCTGAAGGGCCCCTTCCTCCCTCCTCCCAGGCACAGGCTCCTGGGGGAGTGGGCAGTAGGGCAGCTCCCCAAATATTCTGGAGCCTGGGGTCCGGCCGTCACCCCAGCCCTGAGGCACAAGCCCACTGCTGCATGGCCCCCAGGCATGTGTGTCCCGGTGCAAAGGAGTACCCCGTGCTGGTGCTCTGTCACCACCCACCAAGGAGGAGTCTCGGGGAGCTGCTGCCCCTGACGGTGACAGAGACACTGGCTCGCGCTTGCTCAAATGCCGAAGACACCGCTCAGCTTCCAAGACACTCGGCTTGGCAGTGATCTCTGTCCTAAGCCAGTGGATCGTGGCTTTTTCTTCCCAGTCAGGATGCAGAGGCTCCTTTCATGGTAACGTTTAAGCTTTGCAGAGGAACCCAGGTGAAAGGGCATCTTGGGAACCAGAGCATTGCAGAGAGACCTTTGCTGCGGGTCCGAACCGTGCCCAGCCCTGCGGCTCACCAAAGGTCGGGTTAGATCAAATTAAAGCGGCAAACCTGGTGGAGTCTCCAGTGCCCGGCCTCCCTGACCAAAGGGCAACGTGACACAGAGCTTTGCTTTCGGGGCTTCTCCTCTCTCACCACACGGGGTGGAGAGGCAGCTACGGGCCGCTGATCTCCTGGCTTCTCCAAACTCAAGCATTTTCTCTGCACTATACTGTGCACCTAGCCGCTCATTAAGAGGCCACAGGAACCCCCGTGACATTTCCACACATGCTACAGCCCCGCCCCTACCCCGCAGGTAGGAAACAGGGCGCGCCCTCTTCCTGCTGGGTCCTGCGCCCAGCCTCTGGAGCAGACCTAATTAGGGTGGACGGCTGCCGTCGCGCTGGGCCTGCAAGAGGCCTGGACTGTCTCAGCAGAGAAGCCTCCGGCCCAGAGAACTGTCAGAACTGCCACACGGAAGAGCAGAAAATAGCAGATGATAAATTTTTTAGGACCACCCTCTGCTTGCCAGTTGTAGCAGACTGTGAGATAATGGACTGGGCTTTTTGGGAATATGCATTATTGATCTGGGTCTGTCTAGTGGTTTATACAAAGCCCAGCAGCCCCCCGACTGCCCCTTCCCGCCCCTCATCTCCTGAGGAAGCTCAGCTCGCTTCAAAAGCCAGGTCTGCGGAGGGAGGAGGACTGGCCCATCCTGGGGGGAGGACGGGCAGGCACTGATCTGGGCCGGTGAGTGCTCCTACGGGCGCTTACACGCCATTGAACAAGGGCCCTGATCCTACTTCCTGGAATTTAGCTTTCCCAAGTAGTCACTCGTGTGCAAAGATGCAGAGAAAACATACTCCCGGCAACGGGGTTTGTAACAGCCAAAAAATGAACAAACACGCTGGTGGTCTGGGAACAACTCAGTGCCCCTCCCAGGAAACTGGTTAAGCATAAAGGTAAAGACCGTGGGCGCTGGGTTCAAATTCTGTTTAACCACACGCCAGCGGTGCAACTTTGGACAAGTGACTTCACTTCTCTCTGCCTCAGTTTCGGTTTTTAAAACCCAGAGCAGGATTCTCTGTATTTTAAGTCAGCCGTGGTTTTGCCTGTCTTTTCCTCCAGCTTTGTCCCCGCCAGTGTCTGTTCTGTTGGTCTTACTGAGTCACAAATGTACAACAGCAGGCAGATTCAGCCACGAGGCGCAGGGCTCGCTCGGTACCTGGAGGTTTGGGCCCCAAATTCAGGAGCTGCCCGACCCTTCTCTTTTGCTTTGCCTCCAATCATCTGCTGGATGAGAGCGCCTGCAGGGCCTCGGCCCACCCGCTCCTCCCGGTCTGGGCTTCAAACCCGCTCAGTGACGCACCAGCCTCCCGCTGCCCGGTCTCTGCTCCTCCTACCGGCCACCCAGTCTCGGCGTAAAGGCCAGAGGGACCTGCTGAGGCCTGGAACGGCTTCGCTGCTCCTCCGAGGAAGGCCCTGCTTCTGTGTCCACTGCACTAAGCCCCTTGCTGTGGCACAGGCTCGGCACACCTGGGCCCAGGCGGCTCCCGGCTCCCTGGGATGGACCTTGGGGACTGACACTGTCCACTCCCAGCTCCCCACATGCTGTGCTACACCGAGACGCCTCGTAGATGGAGGGACACCGGCGCGTCTCGAATGCCCTAGCATCTCAACAAAACAGCTCTAGGAGCCACGCAAGGTGAGACCAAGGGGCTCCGAGGGCCAGGGCAGCCCACAAGGACTGAATGTGAGACTGTCAGACACAAAACTCACATTCCCATGGCCACAGGCTGCAGACTCCCCGTGGTTAGCAAATGCACCTCGTCCTGGCTGCCGCTGGGAGATGCACATCATATGTGTCACACTGTCAATAAAGGCTCTGGCTGCTTTCTGGCTGCAAATTCCTTTCACACTGATAAGCTTCCTGAGAAAAATCTATACTTGTGATCATTAATACAAATCATTGCAAGGAGTCACTGGGTTTTATATAAAGAGCATCTTTTTGGATAGCTAAAAAGACAGAATCAGATTGCCATCAATAATATTCTGTTGTCCCTGAGAGGGGAAGAGGGCAAAGGGCCTGCCCCTCACTTGATCAATGATCCGTGGTCCTTACCACAATCTCCCAGTGCCTCTGGGATCTCCTCCATCCTCTTGGTCCAGTCTCATGTTCTACCTTGCTTTCCCAAGCTCCAGTCACACTGGCCTTTTCAGTCCTGCCTCAGGACCTTTGCACATGTAGCACCCTCTGCCTGGAACACCTTCCCCCAGATTTTCATACCAAGGGGTAATACTGATGGTGAGAAGGCAACTCTAATTCAAAAGAGCAAGAAAATGCATACAGCGGAGCATCGTCCAGAGCAGCAGGGCCAGCCCAAGTGGCTACAGAGCACCTGCAAGGTGGCTGTGCCCTGAGACGTATCCCACGTGTGAAATACACAGCAGATGTCAAAAACTAAGAGATGCAAACTATTTCATAATTTTTATACTGATTACAAGTTAAGATTGATACTAATTTGGATATATTGGGTTATTAGAATTAATTTCACCAGTTTCTTTTTACTCTTAAGAAACATAGCTACTAGAAAATGCAAAATTATGCCGGTCATTTGTGTTCACGACTTGAGTTCCATCATTGTCCCTTGTTCTCCAGGAGGGACTGGTTTTGGGATGCCCCTTCCGAAACCAAACCCTGAAGATATGCAGCCCCTTACACAGGCTGGCACAGAATTTGCACAAAACCCTTCAGTCACTGCCATCTACGATTTTCGACCTCGAATCCCATGTTAACGCTGGGCAGACACTGCTACTCTGTCTTGTTTAAGGAATAATACCAATGACAAAGGTCTGCGCCCCTTCAGCACAGATGAGGCTCTCTCCCCGTGTTTTTGATCCAAAGTCTGCTGAACCCACGTGCAGAAATGGATCTGGTGGACACTGAAGTCTGGTGTATTTCTACAGGGTAGCAGTCATGCAGGCTTGCGGTGGAGAAACGGGACCCTTAGAATCAGAAAATTCAAGGGGGAGAAGACACAGGATAAAGAGAAAGAGTTTCAACCGGGAGAGGCCCCAGGGGTGAGTGAGAGACAAGTGGAGTGGACCCTGGGGCAGAAGGTCTGGCCGTGTGACTCCGGATGGCCTGGTCTCGCTGGCCCCAGGGGGTCTCCTCTGGGAGGAGACCCGCACTTGTGGGCCAACCCGAGTGGGTACCAGTTTCAAAGCACCCTGAAGGGAGCTCTCGGGTCTGCACAGCTGCCCTGCCCCAGGCGCCTCCTTGGAGCCCCGAGATGCCCTGCCGGGCGGGGTGCTCACCCAGCTCCACGTCCTGGTCGTCAGTCAGCACCAGGATGATGTTGGGCCGGATGTTCCTGCGGTCCCTCTGGAAGCGGCCCTTGAGGCGGTGGTGGGACAGGAAGGCCGAGCTCCCGCCCAGCAGGGAGAAGACGGAGGCGGACAGCAGGCAGAGCAGCAGGCCGGGGGGCGCCATCCTAGCTTTCGGCCGCTCCGTGGCTCCTCTTGGGATGTGGAGTCTGAAGCTGCGTCTTGGGGACCTTATTCTCTCCCCTCTTCCCTCCTGACGCACCGCCTAGGGGAGAAGGACAGGAACAGGGTCACGGTGCAAGCCCTGCTTGCTCTGCACGGTGGTCGCAGGCGGCTGGTGTAGACAATGAGAGGCACCAAGCACACACAGGACTTGGCTACGGTAATTACGTATCTGCAATTGGCACGGGACAGGGGCAGACTGGCAGCAGAGCCTCTGTGACCCCTCTGAACCCTCCCTAGGGACAGCTTAACGTGTGGGTGGCCAGACCCTGGTCAGTGACGGCCCAGCTTTGAATGCCACCCCAGCTCCACCCAACAGTCCCATCAAACAGCAGACAAGGAAAGGCACGGGCCAGGGACAACCCTGCCAGCTTGCTTCTGCATGGCCTGGGACAGTGGGTGGTCCCTGAGGTGTGGCCCCCAGGTCGGAAGGGGCACCTGTGAGCTTTGGGCTGCACCGCTGGCCCATTCCCATCCCAGGCCAGTTTCTCCTGGGCTCAGTCTGCCCACCAACAACCCAGGAAGGAGCCTCAGTTTCCCCATGAATAAGAAGGGGATGTAGCCATTATGAACTCAGGTGTATCAAAGCCCCTTGGCAAGAGATCCCAGAGCTGGACTAAGGTGTCTGTCGGTTTTAAGTCACAGAAGAAACAAAAGGACAAGACAAAGTGGAGGGCCCCACAGGGACAGGGAGAACTGCCACACGTGTCCACAGCCTCCGTCACCCCCTTGTCCCCAGGTCGGTCTGGGCCACAGGTCAGCGTGAGGGCGGGGAGGCAGCCAGGCAGGCCTCTGCTAAGGATCAGGGCGTCAGCATGCATCGCTGCGGCCGTGACCGTGAAGGGGTCTGGTCCCTGTGGTCCACAGTGGACCCTGGCCACCACCACAAAGGCTGGGCTCGGGGTGTTTTCGGCAGGTCCCGCAGGGCGCTGTGCCGCCTATGTCCTCTCCTGGGACAGCAACAGCGGCTGGGTTTCCCCCTGCTGCCCCTTCCCACTCTCCACTCTCCTGGGGCGGGGGGCACAGCTAGAGAGACCTCCCTCCACCGAGGGTCAGGTCACGGAGCAGGACGACAGCTACTCCTTCCCCAGCGCTGCCTTCGCCCTCCTGGCCCAGGCCCAGGTCCTGACGGTTCCCCTCTGCTGCTGGAGCCTGGGTGCTGCCTCTCCCCTCCTCTCTTTGATACCTGGTCTGCCTTACTTAGGGCCTCACCCTGGCTGGGATGCGGTGTGAGGCTGCCCAGGACGGACTAGTCCCCTCTGCCATCTCCTCCTCCCCGAACTGTGGCTCTCCACCCAAGGGACAGGGGACAGATCATCTCTGCAGAAAACAAGGTGACAGCCACAGCACAGGACAGCGGGTCACAGCCCACAGACACGGCTGATGGGTGAGGTGCCAGCCGCAAGGGAGGGCACAGTGGCCTCCTCCCCAGCTCCCTGCTCGCCGCCACCTGCACAGCTGCCGCGTAGGGGCCACCAGGTGGTGCTGGCTAACAGTGTGGACTCCGCAGTTCCTTCCGGAGTGATTTCAGGGAGGATCTTAACAGCTTCGTGCCTCAGTTTCCTCAGCTGCAAAGCGGATGTGAAAGATTTAAGGCGTCCACGCAGGACGTCGAGGCCGAGCATGGGCCCTGCAGCGTGGGGTGGTGGGCACTCTCCCGCGGGGTCTCCTTCAGGCCCCATGTCAACCCCTGGCCGCCACCATCACCTCCATCCCACAGCGGAGGAAACGAAGACTCAGCCCTGTCCCCTGAGCACCAGAGAGGCCCTGGGCGCTCCTCTTCTTGCAGCTGGCTTCTGCCCCTTGAGCGGTGCCCTGGCCTTCCGCTGCCCCCATGACTGCTTAACGCGCACATCCTTAAATGGTCTCGATTTCAAAATAAAACTACAAACACACGGTTTGGAAGAATACAATGTTCTGTCCACCCAAGCATGGATGGAAAATGGGTGTCCCCTCATGGGGAGCTAATCGCATAAACAGAGCCAAAGCTGGGCAGAGGCGCCCGCTCCCTCTCCACGTGGGCACTGTGCTCACGCACGCGCTCTTGTTAGTGCAGATTGGCAGGTGCGGAAAGGAATCAGCAAATTAGCACCATCCCAGACTTGGCGCTGCTGTGGGAAGGGGAGGTCGAGGGCTGACAGGAGAAAAGCCTGGGTCCCCCAGGGGTGTGGGGAACACCCCATGACTGACTGGCACCCCCTCTCCCCTCCCCGCCAACACACACTGTGGGGGTGCTTTACACTGGAAAGTGTGGATTCATGTTCCTCCAGCCGCACAGCCACCACGACAGGCTAACACCGCTAGGGAATCCCCAAGGGCTGCCAACTCTCCCACTAGAACCAAGCGCAAAAGCTTCCCGAGAGCTCTCGGTGCCCCAGCCACTGCTCTGAGCATTTTACAGGTGTCCATCTGTTGTTTACCCATCAAGACTGAACCCATTTAACAGAGGAGGAGGCCAAAGCCCAGTTACCTCACTTCCCAGTGAGATCACCCGGCCAAGAACGGTTCACACTCATCTGCCAGCTCAACAGATGCCCTGGAGGCAGATCTGAGGGCGAGTTCCTAGGATGCTGAGACAAAATACCTGGCACCCAATGTAGAAGGGGGAAAGGTTTATGCGGCTCTCAGTTTGTCCCTCATTGGCTGGTTCCAAGGCAGGGCACTGAGGCAGGCAGGCACTGCGGAGAGACAGTTCATGGAGTGCAGGAAGTGGCACAGCAGGCAAGCCACAGACCTCCTTCTGTGCCCCGTGTTGCATCCGGGCCACCGGCATCAGAGCAGAGCCAACCCAGAGGGCCGCTTAGTAATCATCCATTTTTAATCCTAGAAACCTTAATTTTAGCATTGCACCATGAATGAATCACACACCCTAGATTCAGCCACCACTGAAAAAGCCCCACCTATGACTGCATGAAGCTTTAGGGGGACATCTAGACCCAGCCACAACACACACCCTGGCTTCAGTGTCCTCCTTTGCCAAATAAGGCAGCAGGCGGCCAGGTGTTCTCTGAGGGTCTTTTTGGCCCCGAGGCTGTACTGTGTGGGTACAGGGGGGCCAGGAGACTCAGTGTCTTAGGAGCCCTCGGCCAGCAGGGATGGGCCGGAGTGCAATCAGCTGGGTTTCTGGGTTCCGGTCCTGTCTCCCTCCTCCGGCCGGCGGGTCTAACCTGCCAAGAGGACGCCCTTCCTTCCTGCGGATGGAGTCAGAGCTCCCGACCAGGGCGCAGGGTAACAGGAGCTAATTATTTCATCAGATCAAGTCATCAGTGGGTCGATTTTTGATGAATTCCCCTGGCTCAGACTCATCCTGGGCCCATGCCAGCCCTTCTCCGGATGCCGAAGGAATCAATTAAAAATGACACAAGGGATTCTGCATCCTTTTTTTTTCCTTGGTACAACATTCCAAGTGGCTGTGGCAGGAGTCTGTTGGATCGCTAACACCCGGCCTGCTAACACCCGATCCACTGCCGGTCCACTACCTGTCTAACCTGCTCTTTGAGGGTCTGTCCAGCACCTCCACTTCCTCCTATGCTTTTTCACAGGACTTAACGAAGGGCCCCAGACCAGTACGACATCTATGATATCCCGAGTGTTTAGAGACAGTGCTGCTGCTTGTGGGGCCATCTGCTGATCCGCAGACAGTCTTGGGGTAATCATCAACCTCCGTCCTGGCTACCACCCCTGGAGGGTGACTGGGAACTCACCTAGGCCTGCCTGGAAAGACCCAGCGGGCTGCTGTCACTGAGGATCCCCAAATCTGACAAAAGGCACAGACAGAACTTTGGATCAGGCAGCGAGGGTGTGGGAGAGGAAGTGGGTGGGGCAGAACAAGGCTGGGTCAGATGGGGCTCCTGATAGGAGGCAGAAGGAGTTGGGGGTGGGCAGAGGGGCCTGGAGCCAGCACCCTGCAACTCCCAGGCCCCCACGTGTCCCAGCGTGGTGGTGGCCGCCTGCCTAGCTCCTCCCCCTACTTACAGATAGCATAAGGGCCTGGAGTGTGTGAGGCAGGGTGATCCTTTCCACACGGGGCAACAGCCTCCTAACGGGCTTCTCTGCTTCCAGCCAGAAAGCAGCCAGAAAGATCCTGTTCCAACAAAAGTCAGACCCTGTATTTCTCTACTACAAGCCTCTGAGAACCTGCAAACTCTCTGAAGGGCCACCAAGACTGAGCAATCTGCCTCATTTCCTCTCTGACCTTATTCCTTTCTTCTCTCCCTCCTCACCTGGTCCCAGCCACGTGGCCTCTGCATTGCTCCTTGAACATGCCAAGTGGGCCCAACCCCAGGACCTTTGCACCTGCAAATGCCGCTGCCTGAAGCCTTCATCCAGACACAGTATCTTCATAGCCCTGTTCTCACCTCCTTCTGATCCACTTTTGCGCGTTGAAATGGAAGTCTCTGCCCTCCCTGGAGCACTTATCACCTCCGACAACTGGCTGCTTTACTTATTTCTGTGTCAGTTCTCTCTCTGTCCTTTACGGAGGGAATGTCACCTCCCTAAAGGCACAGGTATTTTTCAGCTTTGTGTCTGTATTGCAAACACCTAAAACACAGCTTGGGACATAGCACTCAAAATATCTGTGAATGTGATGAAGAATTTTCTCCTTCCCTGCTCCCGGGAAGGGTCCCTCACTGTGCTGACTGCCCACCGCTGCTTTCTTCCCCCCACTCCCCTAGCTGGACTGAGGGCAGGACCACATGACCCGGATGGAGCCAATCAGCACATCCCATCTCTCTAGCCCCAGCGATTGGCCCAGATACAGACACTTGACCTAGGCCTGGCCAATGAGAGGGCATCCAAGACCGTGGATGGGTTTCTATGGGCGCTGGGAGTGGGTAGATTCTGTGCTGGTGGCAACTGCCGACTAGATACCCAAGAGAGGTGGTCCTGGTTACATAGGCTGACACACTGTGCCCTGAAGGCAGTTAGGGTTAGGAGGGCTGGAGGAGAGGCTGGGCACTTCCAAGGCACCCTTCCTGGCAGGTTGCTGGGCGCTAACGACCACACCTCTCTCCAGGTGTCAGCAAACATTCCCGCCATCGCCCATCCATGGATGGATATCAGTTTCTTATATTCTGCTCATGCTGTTGCTGGAGGGCACCAAATGCTTCCTGCAGGGCCCCAAGCTGAAAAGACAGAGAAGCTGTGGTCCTGAATCAAGGCTGGCAGCTTCCTGATGCTGCTGGTTTCAAGCAGGAGCCTAAAGAGATGTTTTTCTATGGTTTTTTGGCCATTTCAGAACTTGGGCAATGAAATGGTCAATTCATTAGAAAGAAACAGCTTGAAGCAACCCTCTACCCCCACCCTGTGAGTGGCTGTGAGCGTGGCAGGCTGCGGTGGCCCGGGAGGGGAGCCACCAGCATTTACTGGGAGCCGTGCCATGCTGGGACCTGGAGCCCTGGGAAACCAAGCAACCCCTCTCCCCTGCCTGTTTTGTTTTGTTGAACTTCAATATACATGAAAGTATGGACAGCTATTTTGGAGAGACTCTATGACAGCCATTAGTGACTTCCCAATTGTCTGGTTTTGAAGACCTAAAACACCTTCCTCATTCTGTTGGGATCATTTTTATATTATGTTGCTTTGTATGAATTCTCTGTATGCAAAGACATGGACAACTATTTGGAAGAAAACAAGAGATAATATGATAGACAGTGAAGATCTCAGGTCATCTAGCTTTGAAATTTGTATCTCTTACATTGCTTCCTTATGTCCCATTTTGTCCTGTTTTGATGTGTTTAATATTACCCCCTATAAAATAAAATAAAATTAAACAAAAGACAGGGAAGCTGAGCTGACGTCCTCACCCCACGCCCACTCACTCTGCTTGCTTGGAAACCAAGGAATGAGAGGAAGCCTCAGGTGATGTGTGCCTCACAAACAAGAAGAAGAAGGGGGACTGCTCGCCTCTGGGCAGCCGGGAGGGCTACCTGTTACACAGTCCCGAAATCAGCCCTGGAAATCCCCAGCGGAGCCAAGTGCAGAGAACCCACAGGACGCACAGAAACCCGGAGGAAGAGGTGGAGGACGCGGTGCTGCAGGCGGGGAAGAACCTGAGCCAACGGCAGGCGGACGGGGTGGGAGATGCCGGGTGGGAGGGTGGGCACGCCAGGTCCTGAGCCTCCCCGCTGGGCGGTTTCCAGACACACAACACAGCACACACACGTGCACCTGCTAAACCTTCCACTCCCTGGCATCCCACCTCTCTGCAGCATGCTTTCTGCAGGCCTCCCCTCTCTAGGGCTGTCACACAGGTCAGGAGCACCAGCAACCCACAGCCACAGTCTCCCCCTGTCACCTCCCCAGGAGCAGATTACCCCTGGGGTCCTCTCTGGGCCAGTTTATGGAATTCCACCTGCAGGCAGAGGACCAAGCCAGCTCTCAAAACCAAGGACCAGGCACAAGAGAAGGCTCTCCAGGGGGGGGGGGTTGGGGGGTTGGGGTGGGGGGGTGGTAAAGGTCAAATTTCAAGACAGTCCTCAGGATTTGGACTAGAAGTTGGGCATCAAGGGAAGGGCACATAGTAGGCCAAAATTCAGGGCCTGGCAACCCAGCTGTGTATGCAACTATCAATGCAAACAGGACACCACAGGCTCCTGTGTGCCAGGCAGAGTTCTTGGCACTGTGGATATAATGTCAGGAAAACAAAGTCCCTGACCTCATGAAGCTGACGGTGTATATGGTCAACATAGCCAAAGCTGTGGGCGAAAGATCCCAGGGTAGCTGAGGGGTGAGAAACAGGAGCCGAAAGAAAGGCAAACTCTTGGAATGGAGTAAGGGTCACAGCCAGGGCTCAAGGCAAGTTTGGAAACAACGTCTTCTAGGGCTTAGGAAGCTGAGCATCAAAATGTTCTGCATACCTGGGAAGTAGACGGTCGAGAAGCCACAAATATTTCTGAGCACCAGCTTCATGCCTGGCACTGATTTATCATCAGTGAAAACACCAGATAAAAATCTATGCTGTTTTAGCACTAACAGAGTGGACAGATCTATGCATAAGCCAGGAAAACGCAGCGGGAACAGGAACAGGGCTGGCTGGGATCCGCACCTGGCCACCTGGGTTTGCTTCTCAGCAACGCCACCTACCAGGTGGGTGGGTGACTTGGCTTCTTATGGCCTGGGTGACCGCGCCTATAAACCACGTGATCAGGCCTGAACCAATAAGAACCTTCCATCTTCCCTGCATCAGTGATTGGCCAGAGTAATTCAGGTGCTGTATCCTGATTGGCCAGGAAGAGGTACTGCTTTCTCTAACCCGCCAACTTGTTCCCTATCATTCTGACTTGATGTTGTAGGGAGCCTGGTGCCATCTGCCTCACGTACAGTGACAAGGAAGCCGACACACACAGAGTGACTCTGCGAACTTAAAGGCACTTGGGTCCTGACATTTGAGAAGTGGACCCCATTAACCGCACAGGAGGAAAGGCCGCTTCTGAGTTGTTTCCAGCTCAGTGATTTCCTCTTTCCCGCTCAGACTGTGAGCTATAGTCTTTCTAGGACAGCTTCCTCCTTCTCTGACTGACGTGAGTCAGAGCCCTTCTTTTTCCTCTTAGTTCATTCCAAGTTGTTTCTCTGCCACTTACAACCAAATGGACTCACGAGGGAGAGCTGGTAGGAGGCAGATGGCTTCCAGGACAGCTCTGGGCTGGTGGGGCCAGTGGGATGGAGAGCAAGACCAGGGGCAGGAGCAGGTGCCTTCAGAGAACTTCCCTCAGCTGTCCGCTGACGAGGTGGTGAGGCAGAGGGGAAGCAAGCGGGGAGCCCTGAGTTCTGGTCCTCACCAGGTGGAGGTGGAGGGTGACATTCCCGGCCCGGGCCCAGCTCTGCCCTCTTAGAGCACATGGCAGCCCGCATTCGCTGCGTGTGGGTCCCACCCAGGGCTGTGCTGAGCCATCGTCCCGCTGCAGGGCCACAGGGCAGGGGCTGCGTCTTTCCCGTTTACTCCACAGCCCCCGCCTCTGGCACAGCGTAGCTGCCAATTCTTCCAGGCACTCGACAAACATTTCCCGAGCACTTACTACACACAGGCCGGATGCTAAATGCTGGGATCACCAAGTGAGCAATCATGGATCAGACACCAAAAGGAACCTTAGGCTGGAGGTGCTTTGGGGTGTGTGTGCATGCTACTTAAAACTTGGTCAAAGAAGGGTTCTGGACAGACGGGAAGACATTCATGCAGGGCTCTGAGGGAAGGGAAGGGAAGGAAATGTTTTGTGGATGTTTCAGGGAACAGAATCCTAGTCCCAGGGAAGAGCGACGGCAGATGTGCTGAGGTAGGAACACGTCCAGATGCCCGAGGGACAAAGGGAGGAATGCAGCTGGACGGGGCAGACAAGGCAGTGCTGCGGGGTTTGAGCCCCCTGGGTGCAGATCTTAACAGGGTTCTTCTGCTGTGTGCAGGAGCGGGGGTGGATACCAAGAGGTGACAAGATGATTGCCACCATCCAGGGCACAGGTGACAGGGCTGGGAACAGCACATCACCTGGAAGCAGCAAAGGGACAGGAGATTCTGGAGGCCAGGCGGGGAGCAAATGAACCAGCGTCTGAATGGCAGGGGCAGCGGCATTGGGCCAGTGCTCTGAGGGCTGACCCTGGAGGACAGCCCACCCTGAAACAGAATCAAATCCCTTTATGCTCGGAGACTCCTGATTGGAACTTGCAATGGGACACGGCATCTTGGCTGCTCTCCGCTTTATACCGTCAGTGCACAAGGCCAACAGACCTCAGGGGCTGGCGCAGGGTCATTTGGTGGCTGCTGCAGGCCACTGGTCCCCAGTGACCTGTCTGTGGCTTTTCAGTGGTGTGGTCTGGGTTTCCTCCTGGCAGGTGGCCTCAGGGTGACATCTGACTTCCTAGATGACAGCGGAGGGCTCCGAGAGTCAGGAGCTGCTGGTTTTCCCTGCTGTCCCTCAGGGTCCTCTTGCTGTGGGCCATACACAGTCAGACAGATCCAGGGTGGGGACTCAGATCCTGCTGCTCCATGGGGTGCCTGGGTCACACGCCAGCAAGCCTGCTCTGCAGCCATCGGGGAACACCCACCAGCCCCCCAGGAAGTGAGAGATCTGAGTCGGATCCTACCTGGGAGCTGATGCCACCCCTGCTCCAGAGTCCCTGATCCTCAGAGGTCAAGGGTGACCCTAGGGGACAGAGGGCAAGGAGGGCTGGTCCTGGGAGTGAGCTACCCCAGCAGCCTATGCTCTGCTTCTGAGAACCCATTTAACACATGCAGAAAACCACCTAGAAGTGGGGGGTATGATTTGGGAAGTGGTCCTAACTCCCCCAACCCTTCTCAGGGACCGAGGTGACTAAATTGAGGCTTCAGCCTGCAAGGCCCTCAGGCTCAGGGTTGCCGTCACCACAGCACTGTCCAGGAGTCCAGGGGTGCTGGGCTGAGGCGCCGGGGCCAGCCTGGGAAGGATGTGAACCCCGCAGCCTGGCAGGAGGCTGCACACACTTCTCACCCGAGACCGCGTGGCTTTTCCCCAGGGCCCAGACGCAAACGTGGCCTTGCAGGCCAGCTCCCAGAAAGCCTTTGGAGACAGCAGTTTCCCAAACAGCGCCTGAGGCATGAAACAGATGGCCCATTCTGTAAGAGGCGAGAGGAGACGGCCCTGTGCACTCCCGACTTTGGGTCTCGGCGTCCCTCTGGACGTGTGCTTGCTGGTCCCCTTCTGAGTCAGTCTGTTGCTTTGGGAAGAAGTCTCTCTTCTCCCAGGGGAGGGAGCCCCAGCTGTCCTGGGCCGGGTCTCTCAGCCTCCTGAGGCTCACACTGTACCCAAAACAGCACCCACCCTCAGGTGCAACAAGCTCTCTAGATGCTGCCAAATGTCCCCAAGGAGACGTAAGAGCCCCAACTGAGAACCACAAGCACTGATCACGACAGCACCCAAAATGGAACTCAGCTGCAAGGTGGGTCAGTTCCTGCTGGCCAGGGGCCTGGACCTCGCTCCAAGAGGTGTCTGGTCACCTTTGGAGAGAGATACCTGTCTGCAGTGGCCTTTGTCTAAAGCAGGGATGCAAACTCAGATGCTCTCAGGGACCAGGCAGGGACCTGGAGAACGAGGAGCCCGGGTCAGGGTGTGAGGGAGACCGGCGGCCGGACCGCACGGAGACACTGGAGAACATCCGCTCCGTTCTGACACTGACCACACCAAGCAAGGCCCTCGGAGCATGGCTGGGAAACCTTCCCCATTGTCTGCTCTTTCCTGAACACCTACTATGTGTCAGGTGCTGTGTAATGCTGGGAAAGGGCAGCGGACTCGAGGCAGGGCTCTGTCTTCAGATGCTGACCTTCTGGATCCTCAACAGATGAGGAATTCCAGCGTGTCCCAACAACTTTGGAGGAAGCTTCCAGAGGGACAGGATAGAGAGAAACTCAGGTCAGGCCTCTTGGAGGAGGGAACATTTGAGCCAAGACGAGAAGGGGGAAGGCAGGCTGATAATAAGCAAAATGCTGAGCAAAGACAAAAGCAATGCAAAGGGCCTGTGATGGGCACGGCCAGCATGAAGATCTGCATGGCGAAAGTGGGGAGTGTGATCCGTGCACTGGCGCTGCTCTCCCCAAGCCCACGCCTTGTGGGCCAAGCCACACCTGCTGTCCTTTTGGGGCGTTTAGGGGCAACGGGAATCAGAAATTTCCACCTCTGTTCTTTGTTCCTTTGTCTCGGTTGAGGACAAAAGCTTCCCTGGCAGTGAGTTAGAGTTATTTTTGCAAAAGGCCTTTGGCCAAAAGCAATAAAGTCGGACTTGAACAGAGTCATTATTCACGCCTAATTGTGGCCTGGCTCTCAGTAGGGCTGCCACAGGCCGCCTGGCCGGCTCGCACCGCCCCCAGCCCACGTTTGAACCGCGCGCGTTCCCAGCCCTGTTTACCCTCACAGAATGCATATTTTAGTGTCCAAAGAGTGTTGTTTCCTTCAGGAAGAACGTACAGGGATGAAAGGCTGAGCTGGTTGCTGGGTATTAATAATCCAATTATTTCTTCCCTTTCCACCTGATCTGCGGCCTCACCCGTCAGCCTCTGTGATTAGCTCACCTTGGAAACGGCCGGCGCTTACAATTATTCCAGCAGCTCGGACTGCAGGCGGGGGCAGGAGTCTGAAGCAACTTTTACGGAATAATCCGCCAGGGTGAGGGGTGCAAGGGGAGAACATCTGGAATGAGCCCTACTCCCACCCCGGACCTGCTGTGCAATCTAATTAGAGCTGGAAACAGACCAGCGGGAGGGGGTAGGGATCCGAGCCTTGGCGAGCGGGATCCGTGTCCCTGACCCGTGGCCTCACAGCTGCTAGGGGACTTGCTGGGTGTCACCAGGTGTGCTGACGCTGGGGCGGCAAGCGACAGCCAGCATCCATGGCGGGACACAGGTGCTCTGCCTGTCAGGGGCCACTGCTAATCACTCCCATTTTTCAGATGAGTGCACTGAGGCACGGCGGGGGTCTGCATGTCTGTGTGGCACCATGAAGAGGAAGGGGCTGCTGGGTGCAGTAGCACACACCTGTCATCCCAGCTACTCGGGAAGCTGAGGCAGGAGGATTGCAGGCTTGAGGCCAGCCTGAGCAACTCAGCAAGACCCTGTCTCAATGTTCCCCAGGTTCAGTTTCAGTGAGAGAGAAAGAGAGAGGAGGGGGGACGGGCGTCCAGATGCCCAGCAGCACCTGTTGGCCTTCTATTTATAGCTGTCTTAAGAAATACATTCCTCTATTCATTTTTAAACACTAAGTGCTCCTCCAAGGACAGGGCTGCCCAGCAGAGGCTGTAGATTTCTAACTTTTCTTGTCTGTCCACCTGTCCAGTATCTAGTCGCTTCTTTGGACAACAGCACCCCATTTTCCTAGTGATTGAACCCACGCTAGGCACAGCCTCTGGGCTGCAGCCAGGTCTGGTGAACTTTCTCTCCAGGACTCTCTGTAACCCAGAGGCCACCCTCTCGCAGCACGGCAATCATGTGACCAAGCTCGGCCTATCAGGCTCTCACTGTGTCTGCCTGTCACTGCTGAGGGAGTGGACCGACTACCATGGTCTTCTCACAGGAAGTGACCAGGATGGAGAGGGCCAGCGGGGAGCAAGTGTGCTGCTGGGGCCTCCGGGAGGTGGCCAAGGCTCTGGAATGCCCCTGTTCTTGTCTTTTCCTAAGCCTGCTCTGCAGTCTTTCCAGGACTCCCCAGCCTCCCGAGGTTCTGGTCAGCAGCGGCTCCCGCATCCATGTATTCATTCATTCAGTACCAGTGGGCACAAGGGGGACAGACTCGAGACTCTGGGCCTGGCGGGGCCTCCCCCCAACACTGCAGTCTCCCGTTAACAGCGCGGAGGTGAGGCAGGCACTGTTATCTGATGACTACACGTCTGGCAACAAGCACTCGACAGATGTTTTTTCTAATATTATTACAAACCTATTTGCAACGCGCCATCCCTGGAGGGTGACCGTTCGGCGTGAATGCTAGCAGCCAAACTTGAGGGCCTGTGTGGGTGGGCTGGGGACGTGTACAGGGGACGCTGGCCTGGTGTAGGAAACCCACCTCCCCGTCCAGATCTCCCCTCACCACTTGGGGTGGAGACCTAACGGCAGAGAACACAGCTCTGCGGTGAGCAAAACGGACCAGCAGGAGGATAACAGGAGATGGATGTGGTCACAGCCCCAGGCAACGGGGACTCAGGCAAAGCAGAGGACGCATGACCACTGTGCAACGACCTTCCTGTTTTCCAGGAGTGGAAATGTCTTTGAAGAAATGAAATCTCACAATCGCTAAAAACCTGACAACTATCTTCTGAAAGGCACGAAACAGACCATAGGTTAATAAAAGGAAGCAGAGAGCCTTCCTGTGAGCCCAGGGCGGCCCCTTCCTGCGGGCAGGGCAGGCGGGCAGAGCTGGTATTACACCCCTGGCCTCCGAGCCCCGCCTTCACTCCAGGGGGCCCCTGGGAGCCCACTGGCCCTGGGGTGGCACGAAGGAAACAGTCCTTCCTCCACAAGGGATGAGGACAAGGACAGTGAAGCCAGCCCTCTCCATTGCCACCTTTATGTTGTGCAAGTGAGGAACAGGTTGTGACTTCCTTGCCTTCAGCAGCCACTTTGAAGCAAAGAGGCCCAAACGCTCACTCTAGATCTGCCAGCAGGTCCCCAAGCCGCCTCCTTCCTCACAGCCTTTCCAGGACATACATTTACAGGGCACCCGCACAGGTTCTGGCTGAGACACACTGAGCCTGCCCCCCACCCCAGAGTGCTGGCTTCATTGACCTTGATTTCAGGAGCTCCTGTGTGAGGGGTGTCTGCCCTGCTCCCCAGCACCGACCCATGCATGTGGTGACAAATGCCACCTGGGGCTTGGGGGACAGGCTCCAGGCTCTGTCCACTGAGTCGGGCAGCGAGGTTTGCTCCACTCCAAGGGGGCAGGTAAGGGAAGGGAGCACACCATCCAGGGCACCCGTGACCGACAGTCACCTCTGTGCTGGACTTTCCTCATCTGCTGCCAGCAGACCGATGGCTTCCTCATGGGCAGAGAGCCCGGTGACCCAGGCGTTTGGCCGGGTGCCCAAAGCTAACACAGGCCCTCCAGATACGAGTGATAGTAATTGTCCGGGGTACACCCGCCCTGGGAAGTACTATCCTCACCCGGGCACTGACCCCCGTCCCACACCAGCTCAACGAGACGCTGCCCTGATGCCCCCAGAAGAGGCTCAGAGAGAAGCAGCGACTTGAGATGGGACCTGGACACTGGGGCCCGACTGTGACGACAGGGTGACCCCGGGGATGCCTCCGTGGCCCGGTCTCCCACTCTGTCCTGCTCCTGCCCGGGTGACTCTGCGTGGCCCAGACTGACCTTGTGACTTCTGTTGCAGGCTGGAGTAAGGGGTAGGGGGCTGGACCTGGGGTAACTCGAGGTGACCCCCGGCCCATCTTTCAGGGGCTCTGCCCTCATCAAGGGGTGCCCCGGAAGCTGGGAGGAGACTGGGGCAGCCTGGCCTGTGTCATTGTAACTCTGGGTGAGCCATGCGCTGTTCTAGAATATTCCTTTGTTTGCAGCTGCGCTGCTCACGGGATTAAAGCTGCCCATCTGTTGCATGCTGTCTTCAAATGTGGAGTCCGAGCTCACAGCCTGCAGTGCACGTGACCACAAATCATTTTCCTTTTTATTGTCTTTTTGACAATAAAAGCTTCCCTGGCACGCCCGTGCAGGTTTCACCGCACAGTTCAGGCTGGTCTTAGATTCACTTTGTAGCCCAGGCTGCCCCTGAGCTTGCGGGAACCCTTCTGCCTCAGCCTCCTGTGTGCTCATTCAGGCCCGGGCCACCATGGCCGGCAGGCTTTCCCTTTCATTACAGTCAGGGTATTTCACTGATGAAGATGTGGAGACAGGTATAGATCCATGAATGCATTTCAGGTAAACTTGAACAGTATCTGCTGTAAGAAGAGAGTATTTGATCTGGTAATTTGAGAACCACTGAGCTAACCCAAACAGCAGAATTCCATTGCTCCTTCCCTGGGTTTGGGTTAGACGGGAGTATGAAACCCTACTCTGATTGGATGAGACATAAAGCAAAGTCTGCAGTGTGGGTGTTCTTAGAAAGATTTTGTTCTTTGATTAAAAGTGAAACAGCCAATCCATCTACAGTACCGTTTTGCAAGGGGATGTGATGTATGAAGCTGTGGCAGCCACACTGAAACCATGAGGCAATCAAGTCAAAGCTACAGTACAGAGGAACACAAGATACAAAGATCCCGAGTTTCTCATGACATTGCTGTATTGACAACTAGGGACGCTTGTGCTTTGGGATTTTTATGAGAAGTAAAAGTTTCTATTTCACTCTGAGCTGAGAATTCTATTGCTCAAAGTGAATACAGGTTAATCCACATTCAAATAAGAATCCTGGAAAATGTCCCCGTTCCCTGAAATAGTCACATAAATGGGCATTCAGAAGTCTGTGGACAGTGAGTCTACAGCAGGTCAGAAATGCAGCCTTCCACCCCGCCACCCCTGGGAACTGATGGTCCCACCTCTCTGGCTACCGAGGCGGATCAAGTCCCTGCTGTGTTCCACACCACAAGCCAATTTAAGAAAAACTGTCAGCAACATTCTTCCCTACCACATCTGGCAGCCACCTGGCCAAACATCTCAGGGTACTGCGAGGGTCCCTGGGGCAGGCCCTGCCCACCAACGCCTCCCTGACTTGAGCTGGGCTTAGAATTTCCCGCAGTCTCCAGCGGGGCCCAGGTGCACCACGCAACGGACCAGGCCGTCTGCAGGCGAAGCTCCGGGTCAGAGGCCAGGGGCCCCGGGCAGCATGCACTTGGAGACCACATGAGGGGCGGTGGAGGGTTTCGGTCGTTCTGGCTACAAAGAATCCACGGGGTTGGGCTGGACTGGAGGAGCAGCTCTGACGGCTGCACCCCCAGGCGGTCTGCTACCTGCTGGCCAAGACCACCAAGACCCAGGTGCCATCCCATGGCTGTGGCACATCGAGCCCTGCTTCATTCTCTGTGCTGAGCGGGAGCGGGAGGAGGGCTCACGGCTCAGGGGCCGGGGTGGGAGGATGGGGGTTAAACATTCCTTGAATGCACCCACAACAGGCAGGGTGCACACCTTGCATGCAGGATTCTCTTCCTGGATCAGCACATCAGGCCCCACGGCCTGAAAAATCTGAGCGTGCAAGGGCTCCCAAGTTAAGGGTGACTGCTGATTCGGGGATCCGCCGCCCTAGGAGCTTCGGCTCACACAAAGGGCGCTGAGGTCCACATTACTCCTTCCCTGGGCCTATCCCAGCCTCACCAAGGGGTCTCCTTGTGCTGGGCCACCAGCTGCCCAGTGCCTTGACAATCTGGATGTGTGGCAGCAACTGCAGGGTTGACCATCAAAATGCCTCCCCTGCTGCCTGTCCCCCAGCACCTGACACCTGCTGCCCTTTCCCTCACTCTGAGCGGTCAGCGCACCAGGACATACCGAGGGCACCTTCCGCAAATAATGTCCAGGGCATATATGCACTGCAGCTCCATGATGCCACCCTCCAGGCCCCCTTGGCTCCCACCAGACTGCCCTTGACCCCCAGGTGCCATGCATACTTTACACTTTACAGCAGCCATCGAGACCTCTGAGACACCAATCATGCCATGCCCTACCTTAAAGCCACCAATGGTTCCCCAGGTCATTTCCAACAGTATCAGCATGTTACCTCTGGACTTCTATTTATGTCTGGAACAAGGGACTTGGATGGACCCCCTCTTTGCTGCCTTAGGGCCTTTGCACTAGCTATTCCCATACCTTTTCAGCTCGTCTCAAGGCCAGCTGCTTCCTGAAATGCAGGCCACAGCTCACAGGTCACCATCTCAGAGAGGCTTCTGCAGCCCACCTGCCTGAAGTCGCCCCCATCTCAACCCCTCAGGCAGCTTTTACCCATCCCTATTTTGTTCCCTTGAGATGCTTTTGGTTTTCAGAAACAGCCCTGCCGTGGGCTCATTTGCTTCGTCCATCCGTACCAGCCTCTTGGCCCCGGGAAGTGCAGGGTCCTCTATTGCTGGTTCCTGTTCTAACCCAGGGCCTGGCCCTTGGCAGACATCACAGAGCCCGAGTGTGCAGGCACGAGCTGGGGTGACCTTGTCAGCCAGGCGGGTCCTCAGCCTCAGGCTCCAGGGACTCCTCCCCCAGTCTGTGCCTCTGAAACCCACATGGATGCCCTCTCCCTGCCTGGGTCTGGATTTCATGGTGTAAATAAGCACTTCGAGTTGATTTTCATGGGCAATCGAGCCCCCAGAAAGTGCAGGACCTGGGCCAGGCTGCTTCTGTGAAGCTAAGTCCTGAGACACCTGCTGCCCTGGGCAAGAGGGTGGCCGTGATGTTCCCGAGGTCCTCAGCTCAGCTCCAGTGCAGACAGGTCCCTGTGACCACCACCGCTCACGTTAGCATGGCTACTTGCTTCCCAGTTCTCCCCGGCTTTTGGGTCCTAGTGGTCAGTGTCCCTGTCCACAGCAGGATTAGGGGTCCACTGTGAGTTGACTGTGTGCACTGAGAACAGAACACCCAGCTGGAGGGGATCCCAGGGCTCAGGTGGGCGTTCCCCCAAAGAAGCTTGTGCTTCTTCCCTGCAGACCGGAGGTGGCGGGTCTCCTGCCTCTGTTCCGATAACAGCCAGACGCGGTGCTCAGGCGGGACAGGTGCTAGGGTCACCACCGTTTGTCAGTGAGGACCGGGGGCACAGAGAGGTTGAGTCACAGCCCCCTCACCACCACTGGGCAGGTGGCCAGGTAGCTCGGCTGTCCTCGCCACTGTGCCCACGGCTGCCAGTGCCAGTGGCCTCAGAGCTGGGAAGAAAGCCAGAGCCATTGAGGCAGAGCAGAGGTGGCGGCGAATGGACCCTGGTGACCAGATCTGAGCCCCAAGTCCGTCTGCGCTTAATGCGAGAGCCGTGCTAAGCATGTCCGGTTATGGAGGCCGACAGGGACCCCTTCTGCTTAAGCTGGTTTGAGGGTTTTTCCCCCACTTCTGTGGGTTGCAAGAGAAAGGAAACTGATCACTCTACAGTCCTTCTAGGAAAAGGCTCCTAACCGATGTTCCATTTGCTACTCATACACGGCAGCTGCTCAGGGAGCCCAGCCCAGGCGGTGAGGCGCCTTGGCCTCCTGCCCGCTCCCGGCCGGGTCTGTAACCCTAACGCCAACTGTGGCCAGCTCAGTGCCTCTTCCCCTGTAAGCTCCAAGCGAGGCCCAGTTCCCTAGCAACCGCCCCAATTAGGCAATCACACCATTTATCAGGATGCCAATTAATTATAATGATCTTAATGATCTCCCAATTAGATAGCGCCTTGAATCCGGCTGGATGGGGCATCTGCAGATTCCTCCCAGGGTCTGTCACAAGGCTCCTTTGGGGAGGCAGGCCCCGGGGAGGGTGTCCTCACTGGGGCGCGGGTTGAGGGGTGGCATCATCCCCCCCAACCCACAGCCACCACCACACAGCCACACACAGCGCCCAGGGCTGACATCAAGTGTCCCACATCTCAGATGATGGCGGGACAACTCCACAACTGAGAGGGTCTCTCACTCTGGGAGAATGCCCAGCCTCTGACCATGGTTCTTTCAAAGGGCTAAAACCTCAGATGTCACATTTGCCAGTTCCCTTTGCACAGTGACTGGAGAGGGAGGGTGCAGACACAGACAGAAGGCAAAGGTATAGTTTCCTGCAGGCAGAAAACCCTAAAAGGCAAACTTAAGCTTCCCCAAATGGAGACGGTTTGGGAGAGGTGAAGAAATATTGACCGTTTTCTACTTTCCAATGTTGTTCTGGACGTGTTTTTCTTTAGGTACTGGGAATCAAACTCAGGACCTTGTGCTTGCCAGCAGGTGCTGTGCTGCTGAGCTAAATCCCCGCCTCTCTGTGTGTTCCTGGTTTAGCCTGTGTTCTTCCTCTATTTGGACAAAAGGCCAAGACTGAGAGGAGCCCAAGGGCTCTCCCATGGGCCACTGTTGACAAGTCACAAGTCCCTCTGTGCCTCAGTTTCCTCATTTTTAACATGACAACTGTTAGCCTGACTCGGGGTATTTGCGTGGATTCAAGGGTTATTATGTATAGTGGCTTTGTATGCTTTTGGGCCCTATGATAGTTCCTAAGTTACCTATTGGTTCTAGACTCAACCTTTTAACTCCAAGCTGCTCAGAAATGCTGATACACTTTGGCAACACAGGACTGCTGGGCTCAAGGGGCGAAGTCTAAAAACAATACTGACAAACTGGGCAACGCTCCTACCTGGCTGACCCAGGAGACCACAGGTCGTCCCACCCACGCACTCACCCTCCCAGGGGTGAGTAGGGACAGCCACCAAGGCAGGAGACAAGGAGGGACTCACAATCCCAAATCCAAAATGGGGCTTAAAACGTCGGGGCCAAGACCCATCCCCGGGTCTTTGGGGTGGCAGCTGACTGAGCTTTGGGGTGGGGTCACATGCACCCACAGACACATGCGCACACTCAGCCACACACAGCTAGGCTTCCTCCAAGCCCAGGATCCCTGCAGGCAGCTCACCCTTCAACCCTTCAGTTCAATAACTTAACATGTTATTAGGGTTTCACAAAAAGCCATAAATTCAAATAAAAAACCCAAGGAGTATACACAGAGTGTGAAGCCCAAAGCCACACTGACCCACAGCGGTGCCAGAGCCCTGCCCTGCACACAAACTGGGCTTCGAGGTCGGGCCTGCAGTGCAAGGGTCCACCGTGGATTGGTCAAGCCGGCACCATCAGCCCGAGCTGCCTCCTATTCCAACATTAAATCACACGGGGCAGCTGTCCTGAGCTTTCCTCTAGGACAGGGACAAACAAGGCTGGGGCGACCTTTCTCAAAGGGGACCGGTCTGCAGTGCATCACCCACCCCCTTTGATCTTTAATGAATGGCTTGATTTAATTACACCCCTCCCCCCTTGAGCAAGGGGGAGGTGGGGTCGCAGAAAGGCGTCCCCCTCACCATTAACTACACCACGCACAGACTCTGGGGCGTCCCTCTGGGAAAACGGTCTCACCTGCCTGGTCACCCCCAGAAATCTGGCTCCAGAGCAGGCTGGGGGAGCACCGTGGGAAAGAGGCAGGGGACAGATGGAGGGGGAAGGCGGGTGTCCCAACACGCACAGATGAGCACATACCCAGATTCAAACGTAAGCCGAATGTAATTACTTGGTTAATTAAATATTGACTTTTAACTCCAAAAGTGATTAAAACAAGCTGCAGGAAAGGCTGTCCAGAATCGGGGCGGATGAATCACAACTTCTAAGAAGGGGGGGGGGGGCTGCGCACCACGAAGGTCTGTGCTGCCCTTCCTACTGTGTGACTGCGTGCTGAGGCCTACTGTGTGCAGGGCAGGGGTCCTCAGGGGCCGGGAAGGGAGGCAATGTGGCCGGGGGCCACTCTGCAAAACCAGGCTTTCTCACTACTCTTCCACCCGAGACCTCTCTCCACCCAGCCACCCTCCAATGATCCAGCTCTTTGGACGCAGGGAGCCGACAAGGCTTCTCAGCGTTTTCCTGGAACTCAACGTGGAGGCGGCACGAGGGCGCTCCACAAATGCGGGTAGAACGAATGAATGAACTACTACGCGGCAGGCTTAAAGAAAAGAGAAAGTGCACCCCAGGAATCGCCGCAGCTTCACCGCCCGACTTCTCCAACCCCGAAGCCCGGGGAAGAGAGCATCTCCGCAGGGCGAAGAAGCTGCTTCTGACCTGGACAGGAAGGAAGTTTGCCTTTCCAATCCTATTTGTCCTTTCGCTCCCTCTTTGAGTTCTCACTCTGAGATCCGGTCCACAGCCTGCCCGCGTCCTGCCCGGACAAGCCCCACGTGGGCTGGCTCCTAGCTGATCCTCCAGGTCTGACCCCAGAGGGGTCACGCAGGCCGCGCCTCAGCGGCCGGCCGGCCGAGGGGGGCGCTCCCCCCAGGTCTGGGGCGCGGCGGGAAGTCCTCGCCCGCCAGCGGGGTCAAGCGGGTCACCCCCTGCTGCCAGCCGGCGCCGGCGCCTCCCGGCCCGTCCCACCTCCCCGCCCAGCTCCCGGGGCCGGGGCCGGAGCCGGAGCCGGAGCCGGGCGGTCGGGACCGGCGCGGGCTCACCTGGGCGGCCGAGCTCAAGCAGGTGAGGCTCGGGCTGCCGGCGCCCCGCGCCCCACCGCCGCGCCCCACTCACCGCGCGCACCCTGGCGGCCTCACCCGGCGCAGGGCGCCGCCGCCTCTGCTGCAGCCCGGCCGGGCCGCGGGGCGCAGGGGAGTCCGCGCCGCTGCAGCCGCCACCACCGCCACCGCCACGGCCGCATCCCGGGCGAGCGCCGCCGCCGCGCCTCCCTCCCGCTCTGCCCGCCCCCGACCCCCGCCCGCTCGCCCGCCCGGCGCGCCGCCCTCGCCAAGTCCGTCTCCGCGCCCCGCCCGGCGCTCCCCGGGCGCCCAGCCCCGCCGCCCTTGGCACCGCGCGCCCGGCTCCCGCCCGCTGCTCCGGCCCCGAGCGTCCACCGCCGGCCTCGGGCCGGGGGGCCTGGCCGGAGCGGCGGGGACCCGGGAGCTGCGGCGGCCTCCCGCGTTCCCGGCGAGCGAGCGCTGTACCTCGGCCGGCCCCGCGGGCTCGGCGCACTGCCTGGCCCCGAAGTCCGGCCCGGACGGGGCAGCGCGCGGTGAGCGGGGTCCCGCGCTGTGGCCTCCCTCCGCAGCCTCCGGCCCCGTGGGCTGCCTGGCCGCGCTCCCGCCGCCAAGCGCGCACCCTCGCCGGGACACAGACGCACACTCACCGACACACACTCGCTCCCGCTCGCCCTCGGCGAGAGTTGAAACAGATGTGGGATTCGCCCAGGAGCTGGAAACGAGGGAGGGACGCGAGCCAGAGCCGTGTGTGCGCGCGTGTGTGTGTCTGTGTGTGAGTGTGCGTGCGCGCCCCACACAGAGGAGGGGGGCATCCTTAATAAATCAAATATCGCAATAAAGTCGGGAGGACCATCGATCAGGTCCACTTGGCCGGGGACGAAAAAAATCCTGGCCTCCTTTTGGCTCTTTTCCTCCTGCCCTGGAGCTGGAAGGAGCCAAATGCTTCTTGGACGTGCGAGAGCCCCAGCCGGGCGCTCCCCTCGTAATGACACCTTAATAAATGTTTTCTTTTATCTGCTTTCACAGGGGCTCACCCTGGTCTGCGAACACCCGACTGCCTGCTCTGAACGCCCTGTGCTCTCCGGTATCTACACAGGTTTGTCTTTGGAGACGCCAGCACCTGGCCAGCCCCAAGCGAGACCGCGAGGAGAGCTGCCCACGCACCCGGGACCTTCCCACGAGCCTGGAAGCTCTCCCAGAAGTCAACTTGAGCTCAAGTGAGAACAGCGGCGTCGCTCAGAAATGGCCAGAGAACAGGAAAGAAAGCAGAAACCGGCTCCCTCCAAAAGGGGGAAATTGGACTCCAGGTGGTGCTGTCTGCCGTGGTTTCCACTGTGGCACCACAGCCGAGGCCCAGGGGGATGGAGCTGGAAGGGGTGGGCCCAGAGCCAGCAGATAACCAACCAGTGGCCGCAGGAAATGCAGCTAGCTGCTAAAGGTAGACAAGTCCTAATGGAGAAAAGCACTGGTGGGCAGTAGTAACACATCTCGGCATTGTGCCCATTATACAGATATGGAAACCAGGTCACAGAGTAGTTAAGTCACTGGCTGAAGGTCACACGGTGACTAGTGATGGATCTGGATTTGAACTCCGGAAGCCAAGCTATGTGCAATACTCAAACCTTAGCCAATGGTGGCAAATCTATGGCACGGGTGCTGCCGTGGGCTGTTCGTTACCACTGAAATTTCTAAAGGTTCCCTATTACTGGTCCTAGGTCCTTGTTACTCTTAATTGTGCCTAGAGTTGTCAGGTTAATAAAAATTCAAGATGTGTATGAGGATACGATTAGACTGAAAGTCTTTGTTTTTAAATCTGAAGTTCAAATTGAATGTCTTGACTAGGTGTGGGGTGCTTGAGGCCTTTTAGTCTTCCTTAGACATCCCAGATTAATCGAGAGTTTAAATAAACCGGAAAAATCCTCAAGCTCACTTGGGGCCCCATGGTGCTGGCTGATTCTGCAGTACAATGTCATGTTTGCTGTTTCTCCCACAAAATATTGGGGTTCCTGCCCTTTTGTGCTCTCAGAAGGGAGGTCAGACCCAGTGTGTTGCTTGCTGTACCATAGATGTACGCTGCAGGCCATGGGTCTAATTGATAACTGTCTAGCATTGGCCATTAGAAGGTAAAGAGGAACAGGTGGAATTGGTTTAATAACAGCCTAACCAACATACGCCAGGTGTCATCTCTGCAGAATATATTCAATATAAAAATTATTGGCACAATCTCTTAATCTTGACAGGTGGTGTGTATTTCTTCTTAAAATACCTCTCCATCTGGACCAGTTGCATGTGGCTTGGTTCTCGTACAGGACAGCCCAGCTGCAGCTGGTCCTGTGGGGCGAGGGGCAGTGCTTCTACCGGGTCATCTCATGCTCTTCTCTGAGCCATTTTTCAGGAAAATGGATTCTCCAAGGGCTAAAGATCTTCCCTGCAGGCAGAGATGGCACGTGGGCCTTCACCTCGCTGGAATTGGGGCCTGCTTGGGGGAGGTGGTCCCCCTGCAGCAGTACTGTTCTCATTGGTCCTCAGAGCCCTGTGGGCATTTGGGGTGGAAGGGAAGGAGGCCTAGGGGAGGTCTGCAGCCTGCTTTTTATGTTAGGTTCTGGAGAATGTTTCTGGGCTGGGAGGATTTCCACCTCTGAAAAGTTCAAACACCACTGTGTCGCCACATGTGGCTTTTCAGATCTCAAGAACAGGCTCTTCTTTCCCCAGCTGGGCCCTGCCCACAAGTTCCTCCCCTGTCCTTTGCTCTCCTCGGAAGGAGACCTCAGCAAGGGGGGGCTGTGTGCAGAGCTGAGATGGAGTCACTCGATTATCTTTTAGATGTGTATCCTCCTCTCCATCGCTGCTGTTGAAAGAACGAAGTGGTGATGGCTGTATTTTGCCCCTGATTCTCCCATAGGGAGAAGGGGACGGATCTGGCTTGTCGATGTCTGGGTATGTGCGTGTGTGTGTTCGCTGCAGGCCAGGGTTATGTGTGCCCTGTGTCCCACACGGGGACACGTGGGGTTGGAACATCTGCAAGGGGCACCCTGCCACTTCCTGTAACACCCAGCAAACCCCATGGTTCTCCAGTTCCCTTCACACAGGTGGGAGTCGCTGGCCCATTCAGGGCTCAGTGTCTGCCTGAGGTAGGCGGAGGTTCAGGGCCCAGTCCACCAGCCTAAGGAGTCACTCAGCAGGATCTCCGGAGCCTCGGAGTCCCCAGTCCCTGAGGCCTGTGTCCCTGCTGTCTGGGACAGGCTTTCTCTTCTTGTCTCCCTTGAGTCCCAGACGACATCTGTCCCTGCAATGGTCCTGGCTGGAGACTCCAATGGGGCCTTTCAAGCTCCTCGGGCAACCCCAATTGTCCCCCATTGTTGGTTTAACCTCGGGGGACCTTTCTCCTGAAACCTCCTTGCCTGTTTTTCTCTTCTGTGAGCTCCTCTGTGGCCGGCTGTGCAGGACACCTGCTGGTCCCACAGGCCGCGCTGAGCCGGAGTCGCCCTGGGATTTCCTTGGCTCACACACAACAATGAGAACCATCGTGCGTGCTGTGTGCTTCGGCTTTTCCTCCAGAGGGTGAAACTCAATCTGATTGTCCCCGGCCCTTCTGGCTGGGTCTAGGCTGGAGAAGATGGGGGTTTTACGATGGTTGTAAAAGCAACCTTTTAACATGTCTCAAACAAATTGGTGTGGAAAGGAGAAACATTCAAAGTAGGAACCTGGCCACAGAAGGGTCCAGGCAAGCAAGTGGCCGCGCTGGGGCACAGGTGGCTTTAATAATGCAAGCAAGTCTGGCTGCAACTCACTTGTCCGAGAACAGGGGAGCCTGCAGTCGGTCTCAGGGGGTTGGGATCAAACTTCTCAGCTCCTGAGTTGGAGACGATTTTGCATGGGTTTTAAAATACCAATTCCAGTTTCATCCATAACAATATAAATGCGTGGCTAATTCTGTGGAATTTTCAGTGGGACCCACCCTGTCTTGACAGTAGAAATGCATTGAAGAAAAACTGTTTACGTGTCTTACGATATTGTGATAATGAAAAACAGCTCCATAGGCCCCCATTAAATCAGAAGAACACTAATTGTATTTCATGCCGCCTTCCTGGGCCACCACACGCCACAGACATGCTGTACTTCAGCAAAACCTAGCTAATCTCGGTAGCGTGCTATTTTCCCCTTTAATTACACGTAATTGTATAGTCTAATTTATTCTAACGCCTGGCACCTAAAAGTGCACATTTATGAATCAGGGGTTAGCTGGGGAGGGAGAATTAGAAACGCCTGTAATTGCAGTCTCCTGGGGGCTGCTTATTCAAGATCTCAAAGAGCAATGATGTTGATTCTGAATTCCTCCCTGGAAAAGACAGTGGGCCCATCTCCAGTGAAGACACTGCTCAAAGACTCCAGCTAACAGTGGCAATTCGTGTGGTTGCTTAACGACATGCCAATAGTTCTCCTGGACAAACTACAAGAAGGCGTCAACATATGAACTCCAGGTCGTTGGGAAGGTAATAACATCACTGCACACAGCGGTGCCAGGGCACATGCGGTGGGACATCAGAGAGCCACGTGGCTCCTGGTGGCCGCGCTGCAGGTCTCTGTGGACAAAGCAGTGCTTATGGGTCTTTCTTTCATTAAAGGGAAAATCAGGATCCATTTGACCGCTGGTGCAGTTCAATTTAGGGTTCTCGCTGGCACAGGATGGCTAGTTTTATAATCACGTTGCAAAAACCTCTTAGCTCTGATTATAGTTCATCGGTTATGATTAGCAATGTCGGTGAGTTAGTAAACATGGGACGGTGACCCGGTGCTGGTCCAGTGCAGAGGCCTAACAGGGCTCTGTCAGTGCTGGTGGAGCCTCCTCAGCTGACCTCCCCCCGGCCTCAGTTTCCTCATTTAAGAGCGAGGATACGATCAGAGATGCTGCAGGTTGTCATGTGCGTTAGCGACATGAATGAAGGTGACATACACACGTGCCGAGAGCCTGGTGTGTGGAAAGTGCACAGTGAGTGTTCCTTAAATCACAGTGGGAAACCTGCTGTCCTGGGCCCCGAGAGACCCTGCCAGGGACTAGGAAAATTCAGAGCAGTTGGGCTGATGCCCTTAAAGCAAACCAGGTGATGCCACTTCCAGGCTTCCCATCCCCTCCTCTTAGATGGAAATCTGAATTCCTGAGCACAATCCTGAGATGACATGACCCTGCCCCTCCGGCCACATCACTCTCTTCCTGCTTTCTTGCTTCCCGTTTTATTATGAAAATTTCAAGTTGAAAAGTTGAAAGAGGAGTACAGTGGGGACGTGTCTCTGCACCCAAAAGGCACAGTTAATGCTTTGCCATGTGTGCATTGTATGTTGCTGAGCCATTTAAAAGAAGATTGCAGCCCTTGGCCTCAGTGGACATCTTCTTAGAACATGTTGGTCTCCCAGATGACCTGCCCATCAATATCACATCTGAGGACATTAATGGTAATTCCATAACCACTTCCAAGCTCACTCAGATTAAGAGTCACAGTGGTATCCTTCTCTTTGTTCCTCAAGTTCTTTCCTACCTCAGGGCCTTTGCACTTGCTGGATCCATTCCCTAAAATACTCTTTCTCCAGGTTTTCCTCCACCAGCTGTTTGTCATACTTTAGGTTTTAGCTCCACTATCATCTCCTGGAGTGTTCCCCCTGTGTGTTTTACTGAAAGATGTGTCCTAATCACTACTGTTCTTCCCTATTTTATATCTTCCTATAATATGTTACTCTTTGAGATTCTGTTTTTATTTTGTGTTTGCAGTCTCTATCTCCCCCTCTCTATATCCCACCAGGCACTAGCTGTAGGAGGGCAGAGGCTGTATCTGTCAGTGACTGGAACTTTGTCTAGCACACAGTCAGTACTCCATAGATATTTGTTAAATGAATGAATATCCTGTTTGTGACATCTAAACAGAAGAGGTGATACAACAGAGTAATTTGCACCCTGGTGTTTAGAGACAAATCCAGTTTTAGTCTGCTCACCAGCTGTATAGTACCACGGGCCCCTGTCCCTCAAACTCTCCTGCCAAATGGGGACAGTGACAATAGCCTCTCCCTCCTAGAGTTGTCATGAGTTACTAATGAGTTTATGTACAAAGCACTCAGGGGCCTCCCGGAGCCCTGTAATGAGGCTGGGCTCTGCTGGCCAGAGGCCTGTGGCTGCCAGCGCTGCTGTGCACACAGTGAACCAGTCTCCAAGCAGAGGCCTCTGGGAGAACTCCTTGGAAGTGCTGATGTGGCCGGACTGTTGGCCACACGCTGCTGTGTGAGGAGCCAGGCAGGGCAAGGTCTGGCCTGGGGCTGATGGATGAGGGCCTGTGGTTAGGTACAGTATTTTGATTCCCACCCTTGACATCAGCGCTGGGAGGCTCAGAGCTGAAGCATGGGAGCCTGTAGGGGAGGGACAAGCAGAAGCCCTGCCCAGTGGACTGCAGAGCCCCCAGGGATGCGGGCATTTCCTCTTCTCTCTGTTGTGTGTTTTCCCTTCTTACTAGCCTGTATAATTTTAAGCATAGGGTGTTTAAGCATAGGATGTCCATATGCAGGAACATGTAGGTAAATATGTTTTTCAGCTAAAGTTGCAATAAAAAATGAGTTAGGAAATCAAGAACAGTGTTGGAAACGTGTAGGTAAAAATTGCATTTTCCTAGAAATAAGGTAGTCTGTCCAGGAGAGTGTGCATGTGATGGAGATATTTGTATTTGGCAGGGGGTGGGGGTTGGAGAGGAGTGTTCCCAGCACCCATTTGCCCAGTTTTTATAGCAGCTCTCTACTTTTCTCCGGGGAAATGGTCTCTAACCTATTTTCAGTCCTGGAGCCCCTGTGCTCTAGCTTCTACGGCTTGCTCTAGATTTGAGCCAATCAGCGCATTCTGTGTTCTGACCAATGATTGGCTAGGCATAGGCACGTGATCCATTTGGGGCCAATAGGAGTCAAGCCTAGGATTTTCTCTGGAGCTTTCAGTGGGAGATTTCTTCGCTTGGATTTGAACGAGACGATAATCGAAAAGCCACCACCGAGACCACAGGACCTGGAATGGAAGTAGGAAATAGAGGTATGAGGTCGGCAAATGCATCCTATCATGGAAGGCAGATTCCAAGATGGCCCTGATTTCTGTTTGTCCTCCGCTAGAAGCCCCTCCCGGTCAGCGTGCAGCGTTGTGAGTGTAAACGATTTCACTCCCATGATGAGGTTGAGGTTAAGAGATTTTGCAGAACCCAATCAGCTAATCAGTTCATTTTAAGGCCCTACAACCAGTTAATTTTGAATTTTTCTTTTTTCTTTTTTTTAATCGGTACCAGGGATCGAACTCACGACTGCCTGCTTTCAAGGCAGGCGCTTATGCCGCTGAGCTAAACCCCCGGCCCCAATTTTGAATTTTTCTAAAGGGGGATTATTCATCACCCGGCAAAGGGCCCAAACAGGGCTAGGCTCTTCCTGGAATCAGATTTTCCAGCTGGCACACCGCCCCCTTGGGGAGATGGTCACACGGCAGCACATGGCCTTTGCTTGATAGCAAAAAAGGGCGCGATTTTAGGCTTGCAGCCACAAGGAACTAAATTTTTCTGATGGCTAGGGAGCTGGGAAAGGACTGAGTCTCAGTTGGAGGCACAGCCTTGACCACTTTTAACCAAGACTTTGATTTCAGCCTGCTGTGCTTTTAAGGAGAGGCCCAGCTATCCCATGGGCCGACCGCGGAGCCTGAGACCCCAGAGATGATAGATTCGTGCTGGTTTATGCTGTTAAGGTTGTGAGAACTTATTAAGCAGCACCAGAAAGTGAACCCATCTGTCAAGCTGTACCTGAAGCCAGTCAGGCAACACTAGCACGTTCAGTTGTGTGACGGACTAAATCTGCCCATCCTTTCTTTCTCCTCTTGTCTTTTAGCAGAAGTCCCAGGATTGCATCTCATTGGCTGGCTTGTTTCACGTGCCTGTCCCCCGACCATCTGCCGCGCTGGGGACATGTCGCATGGCGCTGGGACTGGCCTGAGCCGTGTGCCATGTGACTTTCCATCACTTCATGTCTTACACCCCTAACTCGGAGGATGCAAACTTGTGCCTGCAACCTTGGATTCCTCCTAGTGCCTTTCCTGTTGGCGGTTCGGGGTTACAGCCAGCACATGGGCTGCACAAAAGCAGCCCAGGGGGTGGATCTGGTTCATGGGTGGCAGATTGCTGAACCCTGGTGTCAGGCACAGACTGCAGGCAGACCTCAGTCACCTCCAGACCCTGGGCCGGTGCTTTACTTCTGTGAACTGCGGTTTCCTCATCTGGCAAATAGCATAGGAGGAGTCCATACCCAGGGGGTGATTGTGAGGTTACATAATTGACATATGATGCTGTCAGACAGTGTTTGGCCCTGGGCACGGCTGTGAGTTACTGATTTTAGGGGTGATTAAGTTTTCTTCCTTCATCTTGTAGACTGGGTAAGGGGCAGAGACAGTGATGGGGTCTGCTGGGGAGAAGATTGATCACACGGCAGTTTTTTCCTGGTGAGGCTGGACTGGATAACAGGACCTGAGCTTTGGGTGTCCCCTGGGGAGTCTCGGACGCTGAGAAACTGACATTCAGTGAGACAGTTAGCACAGGTGCTACCACCACTCACACCTGCACAGCCCCTGTCCCATAGTAGCGTCTGGACTTGGGGCTGGGGCAGAATGGAAGCAGGTGGTGAAGACGCCGGCCAGCTGAGGTGGCTGAACTGAGCCAGAAGGGTCTCCCCCACGTGAGAGTGCCCCCTCCTCCCAGTTCAGGAACTCAGGATGTGACCTGGTTTGAAAATAGAATCTATAGATGTAAAGATGTCAGGTGGCCCTAACCGGTGACTGGTATCCTTGTATGAAGGGAAGATGGGGACACAGACAGACCAGGAGAAGGCTGAGCTGGAGACTGGAATTGTGCAGCGGTCCCCAAGGATTCTGGCAGCTGGCAGAGGATGGGAAAGGCAGGAAGGGCCCTGCCTCGAGGCCTCTGTAGGGAGCACGGTGTTGTTGATGCCTTGAGTTGAGACTTCCGGCCTCTAGGATTGCAAGGGAGGTCACTTCTGTAGTTTAAGTCACCTAGATGGTGACCCTGGGAGATGAACACACCCACTGGTAGGGGTCACTTCTCTCCTTGGGGTGAGTGATAGTGGTGGGAAGAAACCTCCCTTTGGGGGCCCCCGAGCAAGGATCTCAGCCCAGGCCCCAAACCAGAGCTGTTGATTTATAGGTCCAGATGTGGGTATTTCGTACATCGATATAGTTTATATGCCATGAAATTCACCCACATGAAACGTACATTCAGGGCATTTTTATTGCTTTTGGGCTCGCTCGTGGCTTGGGCAGTGGGAGGGCTCTCAGGAGTGTCCCCCGGCGCTGCAGGGGCGACCAAGCTCACACAGGAGGGCCCAAGAAGTTTTCTGAAGAATGAGCTGAACAGTAACCTTGCTGACCCTGGGTCTGGAGATGACTTCACAGGGCTGTGGCTTGGCCTGGGTTGTGACAGTGGTGTGAGGACAGGGAGGGAGCCAGGCTCTGACCCAGATGGGTGTCGTCTGGCTGCAGGTGGTTCTGCAGGACAGGAGCCACCTTTCCTGCTGGCAAAGGGACACCCAGTCCACACGTCCTGTCTCCCAGAGGGGATCTAGGAGGGGAGTAGGAGAGGCAGAGAGTGTTGACAGGACCCAGCATGACCCCCTGCATGGCCTGGAGCCAGGCACAGAGGGGACACTTGCCAGAGTGTTAAAGTACTGTCCATGAGACAGCCAGGGAGGCAGACACAGGCAGAGCCAGGCATAGTGGCACTGGCCTATAATGCCAGCACCGAGGAAGGCTGAGGAAGGAAGATCATGAGTTCAAGCCAACCTGAGCAACTTAGCAAGACTCTAGCTCATAAACAGATAAGTAATTAAGTAAATACATAAATACAAAAAGTAGGGACGTAAGCTTGGTGTGAAGGCCCTGGGCTCAGTCTTCAAAAACAACAAGGAAACTGGAGAAGAGAAGCTCCCGTGGGCCTCTCTTTGTGCTTTATGGCTTCCTCTGCCCCAGGTGGACTGATGAGGCTGTAGCTGGTGTGGTCCAATTTAGTGTCTAGCATGGCCTGCGGGGTTCCCAGGGCCTGCCTTCTAGCAGGATCTTGACTTGCCTGTGTCTGGCCTGTAAATTTCCTCCTGTCAATCACAGGCTGATCCTTACTGTGATTGGTGGACTCCCTGTGGGCGTGACAGCCAGCCCTCACCCTTTGCTTACCATGGGTGACTCATTATCTGGTCTTATATCCAGTCCTCAGTGGCTGTGGTGGACACTGGTTCCCCCACAGGCTGGTTGCCAACCATGGCTGTCACGGAAGGCTCTGGGATGAACCGGGCTCAACCTCAGTTTTTTCCCTTCAGTTTGGAGCTGGTGGCTCAGCCCAACAGATACCATCTGTGGGACATGAACTGAAAACAACAGACCCACTGGCTGGTTGCAGTAGGACAAGAATTTGTTGAAAGAGGTTCCATGGTTCCCCCTCTGTGGGAGGTCAGGCTCCAGCTGTGCAGATGGGAAAGCCACATTGGGGGCTGCTTTGGCCATGCATCACCGCCACTGTGTCAACCCAAGAAGTTGGGCCTGGATGTTGAGGGTGGGGCCACTGTTGCCTGGAGGAACCAGAAGCCTTGGGCTTGGGGTTTCTCAGAAGCTGGGGTTTCTCTGGCACAGCTGCCACATTGCATAGGTCCATTTGACATCTGCTATGCGTGGACGGTCAGCCGGGGTCAGTGTTGCTCTCCTGCATGGGGGAGTCTGGTCATTCAAGTTTCTGCAACTGGCCTAGGAGGGTAGGATCCGTTCTGCAGTCAGAGGGCCCAAGGGGACAAACACCTGTGTACAAGTCCTCACGGTGCCCCTCCTCAGGCACTGTTCACATTTGGGAACTTAAGGGTGAGAGAGGGGAAGTGACTTGTCTAGGATTGCAGGGGCCCAAACTCCAGAATGTTCACCAGCCTTCAGGACAGGACAGCAAATGGCCCAGCCCTCCTCATTCTTGGATCCCTGGAGGCCCCAGTGCTGGCCTAGGCCCATTCCCGAATGGACCTGTCCCTTGTGACAAAGATGGTCACAGACAAGGCCCCAGTGTCCTTTCTCATTTCATCCTCAGACTGAAGCAGGAACATTCTGTTCCTTCACAATGCCTAGAACGTATGAAATTCATCCGTCAGAGGATCATGTAAAATTCACGCTCGGAGGATTTGGCTTCTGCTTCCAGCATCCAGTTGCATGACCTTGGCCCAGCTCACTCTCGTAGCCTCTGTTTCCTCATCTGTAAAACCACCCCGACTTTGTTCCCTCCAAGTTGTGCGTGTATAGAATAAAAGAATCAGTGATACACATGACAATTCTCTCTGTTCACTGTATGCCACACCAGCAATTTCCTAGCAAGGTCCCCCCGGGATACAGGACTAGGGAGTGTGTGTGGCGTGTTGTCAGCTGCTTCTGCTCAGATTCACAAAGCGGCACAAGCCGGGCTACAGGTGTTTTCAATTGGTGTTGTCGGTTTAGGCTCGAATTAGTGTTTGTTTCTTGGACTTCAGCAGGGGCCACACCCCTGTGGGCCATTAATAGACACTATTTGGGACCAGTGCCCACAGGCCGCCTGTCTCAGCCTGGCAGAGGCAGCAGGCGTTGTTCTGTTGTTCTGGGGTGACCCGCGGCTGAGTTCTGATGTTGCTTTGCTCCTTGAGGGCAGGAATCCAGGCCTCTGCTGTCCCTGAGCCCAGCAGAGCAGGAGCTGCTTTGTGCCTTGGAGGCCACATGCCTACGGGAGCCCTGGAAGGGACTTCGGTCAGTGTTCAAGGCGTGCAGCATATATTAAACACCAAGAGGGTGACATTCACGACCCCGCTTCAGGTCTTACAGTCTCTAGGAGATGAAAAAGAAGCAATGAGCTTGGTTAAGAGTTAAGGGCAGAAAATCTGGGTTCCTATACCCCTCTCCTCTCTGGTACCTTTGCTAACAGGGATCTGATTCTTTTTGAGTTTTAATGTACCCAGCACAAGATCATTTCTGTTTATAGTTCTCAAAATGTGGTCCTTGGGCCAGCAACACCAGCCCTGGCCAGGCTCCTGCCCAGCAGTCTTGGCTCTAACAGACCTCTAGGTACAGATCCTATATGTGACCACACGGAGGGTCTTGCCCTGAGGTGTGGGGAGATCTTTGGAGGAGTCATTTTCTTCCTGTTCAAAAGGGCAGGAGGCACATGGCCCCGGGTGCATCAGAGACAGTCAGTGTAAAGCTGGGAGGGGGATTGTCACCATCCCTAGTTAGCTGAACATGGCCCTGCAGAAAAGAGCCTGAATTACAAACCAGCTGTCAGACTTCTCATTAACAGAACAGTCAGGTTGTCACAAGCACATCCCCCGCAGATCTGGGTTGGTGAGGCTGGAACCGACCTAAGTAGTACCCGAACCCATCCCGTGCCTTTTACGCTGTCACATGCATGCTTTTATTGGTTTGTACCTTTTCAACATCTGTAGCTTAAAAACTTCTGAACCAGCACACACCCACTAGCATGGCTGCTATATTAAAAATAAACCAAAACCAAAAGCCCCTAAAGGTAGCAAATGTTGATGTGGATGTGGAGAGACTGGAACCCTTGTGCACTGTCAGTGAGAGTGTAAAATAGCACGTGGAAAGCAGTGCGGTGTTTCCTTGAAACAGGAGACACAGACATACGGGGCATGGCGCAGTGTTACGGTATCGGTCTAGAATTTCTGCATCAGCCTGTGTGTTCAGCGTGAGGCTTTCGGATTGTGGGGCCTCTGTGGCTGACTTGCTGTTAGGAGCGGGATCTGGGTGGGAGGCAGGCCTCTGGGGGTGCAGTGTGGGGCGTCTGGCTCCCTCCCTGGCTCCTCAGCTGGCTCCCTGTCTCTGCCTGCGCTGGCGGGAGCTGGTCTCCTTCCCCCACGCTGTTTCTGTGTTTGAGCCTCCCAACCCTGGACTGAAGCTGTGAGCCAAAGTGAACCTCTCCTCTCTTAAACCCAGGGATGAGAGTGTGACCGAGCCTTCTGGCAGCTCCACTTCTGGGCAGAGACCCCACAGGGACTGAAGTTGGAAAGCAAGCTCTCCTGGAGGCGGTGTGCACCCGGGTTGGTTAGCAGCGTTATTGATAGTAGCTGAAAGATGGAGACAGCTCAAGGGCCAAGATGGGCGCTGGAGATGATATATTTTATGCTGTGTGTGTTTATAACTACAAGTGACACACACACACACACACACACACACACACACATACATGTGCACCCCTCTTGGTCTGCAGGCCTGGTCCTCACACTGCAGGTTCCCCTGTCTCCTCTGAGACGGGTCCTGTACCCCACAGGCTGCCGCCGTCTCTGCCTGGTGCCCTAAGATCAGCTCAAGTTCCGTACCTGATTCTGAGCTGGTGACCTCTGTCTCCCCAACTCCTGCTCCTCCTGCTGTGTTTGTCTGGGTGTGACTGACACAGGTACCCACCACAACTCAGAAACGCTTCCTCTCTTGTTCCCTGGATGAGCTGTTACAAATTCCCGGTGATTGCTCTTCCCAAATTCCTACCGCAGGCAGTTGCTGTGCCGGTCTCCTGTGGCATCCTCCCTGACCACTGCTGTGCCTGGCGCAGCTCCCTGGGCACACCCTGGCACCACCCGAGTCCGTGCTCTGTGTGGGAGCCAGGGAAAATACCCGGCTGCAGATCTGATTGATTCTGTTCTAGTCTCACCCTAAGTAATCGATCCCATATGGAAATATTCCATGAAAGCATCCAGCTCCTTCCTGCATAAAAGGCAGAACAGGCTGCTTGGAAGTTGATTTCATATCGTTATAAGAGCCAAGCTGCTTCCTGGTCTTTTTGGGCTGAGTTTCTCACATTTGGGGTCTGGTGCTACAGGTGAGACAAATGTCACCGGTGGCTGGTTCCTTGTTTGGGGCTGTCCCAGGTGCAGAGCCAGACACCAGAATCAAGAGCAGGTGCTGATCTGGAGGTGACCTCAGGAAGCTCTGCCAGGGCATCAGAAAGTGAGGGGGAAGGCAGGATGCCAGTGAAGGGCATGGGTTCAGCCCACTGGGACAGAGGGCATCTGGAGAGAGCAGGGAGGCGGAGCCAGTCACATGACAGAGGGATCTCAGGGTGGAGGGAGACGGCACTGGCACCCCAGCTCCTGTGAGCCGTCCTCTGGGGGCCAGAGTGCTCAGCAGAGAGCAGGGATAACTGCCCCGGCTGGTTCTGCTGAGCTGCCAAGCGGGTCCAGCTGCCCCTCCATGGCTACATGCAGCTGTGGGGTTCGCTTTCTCCCCAATTCCAAGGTGGACCAGAGTCCAGCCTGCTCTGGTGCCAGTGCCTGGTGCCCATCACCAGGTGACAAAGCTGCCGGAGTCTCAGGGCTGGGAGAGGGGAATATTGGAGACCTGGCCAGGCTCAGTCCTGGTCTCTGGGAAGGGCACAGAGGTGAGGGGGATGGGGCAAGGGGACAGTTACCCAGCCCCTTGGTCTTCTTGGCAGGGGAGTGAGGACCAACGGGTTTCCCTGGCCAGATACCTGCGGTGCGGTGCAGGCCCTCTGCCCTGCCAGGAGGGAGGTGGGCACCTGGGACTCCAGGCCCTAGGGCTCCAGGTTTGGTTTGCACACGCATGAGTGTGTGTGTACATGTGTGCACGTGTGTGCATGTGTGTGCGGGCTGAGGCAGTGCAGATGGAAGCAGAAAGTGCACAGGTGAGGGCTGAGGAGGTGGACACATCCAGCCTGGAATGTTTGCCTGGAGGTTTTTGTTGTGAACTAGAGGAAGCAGGTGGGCTAGGACAGGTGCTGTGCTCTGGTCTGACTTTGTCAATTGAATGCAGTGGCCTGGGTTCCTGGAATGTACTAGGTGGGAGCACGTGCTTTTATTTGACAAACACACTGCTTGCTAAGCAGAGGTGCTGCATTGGTTAATTCACAAAACTAAACGACTAACATCCACAGAAAAACGCAGCCCCGCAGGCCTCCTCACCCCTCCCTGGCTGATGCTGGCTGAGGTCCCACCTGGGGAACGCAATGTCTGGCCCCAGAGCCGGGCCCCTCCCTTGTGGCTGATGCTCACCGTCATCATGCTCACAAAAAGGCCTGAGTCCGTTATGCCTGCCACCCACTTACAGATGGAAACACTAAGGTGCCCAGGGATTAGCAATCTGCACAGCTTGAAAGTGGCTGAGTGGGGACCGAGCCCAGGCTTTGAGCTGAAGTCATTTTGCTACAGACCCAGGGTAATGACCTCTTTGAAGAAAGGTACGTCTCTCTCCTGGGCCATGCCTCAGTTTCCTCACTTGCTAAGTGGGGCTGTTGTGGCCTGTGCTTGTTACTTTTCTCTAGGTGCTGATACTAAATACCAAACACCCCAAATTAAGGAAGGTTTCGTTCACAGTGTGTGGAGGTTTCAGTCCATCTCAGCTGGCTCCAAGGCAGGGTGGCCTGGCACAGGGGCAACGGTTCAAGGTGGCAGAGGACAGCAAAAGCGGCAAGAGCAAAATGGTGAGGGTGACGGCTAAGTATTTTTCCTCCCTTATGGTGTAAGCAGGCTCCCCGCACCCTGTGGGTGTAATACTCAGACCTTCTCCCTGCCCTCCTCTTGCACAGGCTGAGATGTTTGCAAAGTGAGGACCTTGGGCCCCTGCTGAGTCTTAAATTTCTAAATCTCTCAAGCTGGCACAGTGTAATGCTCCTGCCCTGCTGACTGGCAAGGAGTGGGGAGAGAATGGGATCAGGACCCAACCTCTGAAATCTCCACCTGGGGAGTGCCCTGGCCTGGCGGAGGCTGGCATGGCTGGCTCTGTCCCCAAGGCTGCCTCTCATGGCCCGCGGCTCACTCACTCGGGGCCAGGCTGCTCTGGGATGAGGTGCTCAGCCCATTAGGCTCTCATCCTGCCTGCCTGGCTTTGTCCCGCTGGACTGTGGAGCTGTGGCTGGGGACTGTCCAGGAGCTGCATCTCTGAGGACACAGACCTGGAAACCCAATACTCCTGGGCAAGGGCGGCACCCAGGTCCACTGGGCTCTACTGCTACTGAGGTTCTTGGGACAGCGAATCACAGAAGGGTCAGTGTGCTGCATAGACACAAGTACAAGGCCACCAGACTTGTAGCAACTGGTCCTCTAGGGACACAGGACCAGGAGCCCCCTTCTCAGGGAGACACTCTTGGGTGGGCCAGCTCTACCATGTTCCTAGTCCTCAGCAGAGTACCTCACTCATTCATTCATCAGCTCTTCAGAAGGAACTAAAGGCTCTTACATGTAAACATCTGGCTGAAAAATGTTCCAGACAAGGGGGTAACAACATGTGCAAAGGTCCTGTTGTAGTGGGGGTAACCAGGAAGTCCGTGCAGGGAGCCAGAAGAAGAGTAGCCAGGGTTGAGATTATATAGAAGGTTATAGACTACACACAGAAATATAGGCATATTCTGAGAGATGAGGTGGGCTTTATATGATTTTGATTTGATATTTTTAAAGAATTCCTCTGGTTGCTGGGCATGCTGAGGTACACCTATAATCCCAGCACCCAGGAGGCTGAGGCAGGAGGATCACTGTGAGTTTGAGGCCAGCCTGGGCTACATATGTGAGTTCAAGGACAGCCTGAATTACAGAGGGAGAAAAAACCAACAAACCAACAAACAAACAATAAAAGGAATTCCTTTGGCCGACAAAGGATGGACTGTCCAGGGAGGCCAGGGAGGAGGCAACTGCCACTGTCCAGCATGAGATGATGGATTCTTGAGTCACCATATGCACAGCAGAAGAGAGAGAGGCAACTGTGTTGTGGCCTTTATGTAGCAGCTGAGGGATAGATGTGGGGGAACAGGGTGAGGAGAAGCCTCAGGGCAGGTGCCGAGACCTGTGCTCCTCCCTGGGGTGCCCATGCTCCTCCCTGGGGTGCAGTGTCTTTTGCTATGGGACTGACAGGCTAGGCTGGGAGCCCTGGGGCACCAGTGACGTCCTGCACCCTGTGAGGCGACACATTCTTGGTGCCTGGGGCCTCTAACCATCTGGAGAAAGGTCTTGAAACCCTAACCTGTGATTTAAAACCCAAACACACATCCTTCCTGCTGCACCCCAGCTCTGCATTTGCCTGGGGCCGAGTGAGCTTTCTCTTAAAGACCCACCTGGATTTTATTCTGGGGCAAGGATGGGCGTCCCCCACCATTAAAGGATAAATGGATGTAGAGGGCCCCGGGCCCAGGAGCAGCTTGACGGGCTGCCACCTGTCCAGACGAGCCTGGCAGAGAGCCCCACGTCTGCTAAAGAGAGTCAGGAGGGAGATCAGTTGCAGGAAGGAAATTACTGAGTCTTCAAACCCTGTCAACTGGGAGAAAAAGGGACGGACTTTTATGGACACGTAGTTTGTCCCCAGGAGACAGAACATCTTCAAACCTGTCTTCACCAGCATCGAGGTACTGTGGTGTTGTCTAACAGAGCAGTTTATAGCTGAGTGATGAATCTCTTAAAAACAACAATAAAAACGAAACTGATTTTCACCTACCTCGCTCCACTTTCTAAAATAACTGCAAAGCAAACAAACAAACAACCCAACCACATTCATGATAACAAGGAAATTTGCAAAGCACCTCTCAGCACAGAGTCCTGGATTCGGGGACAGAGCAGCAAGTATGACCCTGTGGCTGCTGGGGACCTGCACGGGGCACCGGGCTGTAGCAGATCAGCGAGGAGAAAGCCCCGGACACAGAGAGTGCGGTTGCTGGTGCTGTGGGTTGAGGTCGGCTGGTGGGAGAGATTGTGTGTGGGGGTTTGCTGCTTTAGGCTGCTGGGACCTGGACACTCGTGAATCCGGGTCTAGGTGAAGCAGCGTGTGAGGGTCAGCAGCTCATCACCAGCCCTCCTGCTCTGCCGTCAGCTGTTAGGGTTTTATTTCCTCTTGGTCACAACGTGGCTGCCGCCAGTGACAGAAACCACACATCTCTTGGCCTTAAGAGACAAAATTCTTCTTTCTGTGATTTCTCTTTAACACAACGGGCCATCATTGGCCATTCGGCCACTCCTGGACCACTGAGAGCCCCAGGGGCTGTGGAGTGCTAATATTGTTGGCTCCCCAGGGTGACCCAGAGCTGAGGACCATGTTGCTGTCCCCTGGCCAAGGGGCAGTGTGGGCACAGGGAGAAGCCAGAATCAAGTTAGGGTGCTGTTGTGCAGCTGTTGGGGAGGGATGGAGCAGGCAGCCTCCCCCGCAGGGATTATCCATCCCTCTCTTGTCCTCTGAGAACAGCGGGGCTTGTGGGCCCCCAGCTTGGGGCCTCCACTCCTCCCTCCAGGGGCAGGGAGCATCTCATGTGCTGCAAGATGGTGGTTTTGTCCCTAACTTCTGCTCCAGATTGACTTGGTCTTACCATCAGAGAAATGGGGCAAATGGCCAACCAGGAATGGGTGCGTTCCCAGGACGGGGAGGGCCGCTTTGATAAAAATCAAATCAGATTGTGTGGGGGCAGCTGATCTCGAAGCTTAATGAGCCAGTGGGAAAATGCAGTTCAGCTGCAGCCAGACTGGTGGAAAGACCCGGGAAAGAACCACTGCGTCTAGACCAGCACAGGAGCCGCTGAAGGCTCAAAAAGCGGAGGGGTTGCCTGAAAAACTGAGTTTTAAATTTTGTTTAATTTCAATTAATGTAAGTGACTATTTCAGGTATGTGATTTTTTTTAGATATATGATTTAGTTATTAGAAAACAAATTTGCTTACAGTCAGCTATTGATGTGAATCTAGTTTTTCGACTGTCAATTTTCTGAAATCCAAGTACAGACCGAATATCTCTGATACACGTGGGGTTGCAGGTATAAAACTTCAAATCAAAATTTGAATACAGCATGAAAAAATGCGAACAATATTAACTTTTCTATTTATTGTATGTTGAAGCAACAGTTCAGGTATGTTTTGGGTTAAGTAAAACACATCATTAATCTTGCCTGTTTCTTTTTATTTTCTTTCCCCTCATGTTTCTCTGAAAAAAATGTAAGATCACATACGTGGATTGAATTTTCTCTGTTGGGCAGCGCTGGTCAAATCGATTCTGCATTCAGATTGCAAACATCTACACCTTCCCTTCCCTTTCAAGAAACCAAAACTTCCCATGATATGAAAGGAAGGTGGCAAAGACGGAGCCCCAAATCAGACCATGTGACAGAGACGACGTGCTGGCCTGACCCGACAGGACCAGACAATGGGCAGTTCTGTGTTTATGATTAAACTATATGAAGATGATTTGACAGTGTCTAGGCCCCAGCTGAGCCAATGCAGCCTGTGAAAGGCCCTGCTGGTCAGCTGTGCTGGGACAGGCCCAGCTCTGAGGGCAGGTGCACTGGTCAGGCAGGAGAGTCCACTCAGGACTCGCCCTGCGTCCGTGCTCACAGTGGCCTCTGGGGCAGGAAGGAGCTAATCTGTTCTCAGGTCTAGGAGAGAACTGTAGTGTTTCAGAGCCTGGGCAGCGAGGATCCAGCTGAAGGGCGTCTTCTCTCAGCGGGCACGGGGCATGCTTGGGATTGTCCCTGGAGCAGAAGTGGCCGGGGGTAGGGGGGCGGGTCTGGGTGTCCTGTCCTCTTTAGTGTTCTGGGCCTCAGTGGTTCTGGGTCTGAGCTGCTGGGCCTGTTTTGTCCCTTGCAGAGACCTGGCCAAGCCCGGAGCACAGGCCCCAGGGAGCCCAGCATCCTGCCCTGTGGCAGGACAATGCTGTGCTCTAACACAGCGCTCCGGCCCACCTTCCTGTCCTTCCCAATCCCCCTTCCCCATTCCTTTCCCCCGGCCAGTCCAGGAGCCAAACCTCGTCCCTGGACCGAACCTCAGGGTCTGCTTTGAGGTGTCTGACCCAACGCAGGTGCATGGGGCCTGTGGCAGTCCCCTGGCACCCTGAGCTCCCCTGCACGGTTCCCAAACACTGGGGTGCTGAGGATGCGCCCTGACTCCGGCCAGTGGGAAGTCTCAGGCCACCCTCTGACTGACGCCTTTGCGGGTGGACCCCGCTCAGCATTTCCTCTGCCTGGGGCGCTGCCAGCATGGTTTGTGTAATCCTGATGATGCCTGTCCCTGATGTCTCCCATGTCCTGCAGGAGGGGGGACATCCCAGTCCCCCTCTTCTGTGCTCCTCCAATCTGCAGGGGCCCTGGTGGAGAAGCATACATCAAGGGAGGAAGGCACTATGCTGTCTGGAGGTGGTGACCCTGGCAGGCGGGAGCCTCCTGGTCCCTGGGACGCCCTCTGGGAGGGAGGAGAGTCTTCTTCCAGGTGTCCCCCTCTCATGCTGGGTTGCTTGGGGGCAGCCTGGGTGTTTCTGAGCTCCACTCAGAACAACTGGGTTCCGACACCTTTCTTATGACCTTCAGCTGAAATTCTGAGATGTCTGGTTGCCCTGGACACTGAACAGCTCAGGACAGTGGCACCTTTTCCTGGAAAAAGGTGTCCGGAGCAGTGCGACAGTATATGACCACATGGGTCAGTGGTCAGTGGTGGGCCCTGATAACCCAGATTAAGCCAGTTCCAGTGTGCTCAGCACTGCAGACTCCAGAGCACGGCGAATGTGGGGTCACAGATGAATTCGAGCGAGGCAGGAGGCAGCCCAAGGGTCAAGGCTTGTAGCTTAAGAGGTGAGATTTAACCTGTAATTGGCAGCTTTGCTTCTGATCGCTGGGTTATAGAGAGACAAGCTGCCAAATGCAGATGATTCTTGGTCGAAGAGCAGAAAGAGATGCAGGAGAAAGGTGCCCGCCTACGGATTCCCCGCACAGCTGTGCGCTAATCTTGGGATGAAGCCCCGTCTTTTCTGAGTGCTTCCTCCTCTGGGCTTCCTCTCGGATCCGAGACCAGGAGGAAACATATGCTGGCGCTCAGCTATGGCGAATGCACCCCGCCCTGTGAAATCTCTCCTTGCCCTTCTCCGCCTCTTCCTGGCCATTTATTTTTTCCCTCTCAGGGCACTGGACGCTTCATTCCCCGAACGCTGGAAGGCAGGCTGTAAATTCTGCTGATTGCTGGTGACAATAAAGGCAGCTCCCTGCCCTGCACTTCTGCATCTCTGGGATGCAGGTGATCAGCTGCAGCCACACGGGGATCCGAGGGGACGGCAAGGGATCGTCCAGCTGGAGGTGGGCAGACAGAGCAGAGACGCAGGGGTAGAGGCAGGAGGCATCGCCAGGAGCCGGGCCTCCACATGCTGGCACGCAGGCCCCTCGCTGGCCAATTTATTCAGTGAACGTGATCGAGGACTCCGTCCTGGGCACCAGGCATGCTGGGAAGCCAGGTCCCTGGACACACGGAGCCCACATCCAGGAGCAGGGACAGGGAACGACGGGTAGGTGGTGAGTGTCAGCCCACCCTAAGTGGCGTGAGACGCAGTGTGCTGATGCGACAGCGCGGGCCCAGGGCTCAGCAGAGGACGCTCGGTCTGAGATGTGAAGGCAGAGAAGGAACCTACCAAGGAAAAGCTGGGGAAGAAACACTCCTACTCAGCACAGCATAGGGAGTCCCCGGCAGACCAATGGGAAAAGAGAAAAGGAAAGGCATCCGCACTGGAACGAGCAAGTGAACTAATCTTTATTCTCAGATGACACAATCCTATGCATAGAAAATTCTAAAGATTCTCCTTTAAAAAAATGAGAATTAATAAATGAATTTGGCAAAATTGCAAAATACAAAATCAACTTTCAAGAATCTAGCTGCATTTCTGTTACTAACAATGACAGTTTGAAATGGAAATTAAGAAACTAGTTCTATACTTTGAGAGGCTGAGACAGGAGGATCACACATTGGAACCCAGCCTGGGCGACCTAGCAGGGCTCCATCTTACAATACAAAATAGGGCTGGAGATGGTGACGTGGCTCAGTGCGGAGGTGCTGGGTTCAGTCCCCAGCACCAGGGCGGGGCAGAGGGTCCCACTGGCAGTCACTTGTGTTAGACAGCTTTTTCTCACTGTGACAAAATACCCACAGACCAGCATAGAGAAAGGGTGTATCTTGGCTCATGGCTCTAGAGGCTTCAGTTCATGATTTGCTGGCTCCATTTGAGACCAAGAGGAGGCAGAACATCACGGTAGCCAGGAATCCCAGACCCAGGCAGAGAGAAGAGTGGGGACACGGTGTAGTCTTCAAGAGCCACCCCACTGACCTGCCTTCTCCACCCCCAGAACTCCCACTGCCTCCCACAATGCCATCAGCTCTAACCCTCGAGTGCATAGCGTTAGGGGGTCATTTCATGTGCAAACCATAACAACACGAGAAAGAATAAAATACCGAGGCATTCGTGTAACCAAGGAGGAGAACGAGTTATACCCTGAAAACTAAAGATGTTGCTGAAAGAAATTAAACTCAAACACAAAGACAGGCTGTGGCTTTTTTCGTGAATCAGAGGACTTCATGTTGAGACATCTGTCCTAACCAAAAAGACCTGAGCATTCAGTGCAATTTCCATTAAAATCTCATCACTGTTTTTTGGTGCCAAAATAGAAAAATTTATCCTAAAGTTCATATGGAATTCAAGAAGCCCAAATAGTCAAAACTATTTTAAAAAAAGTTGCGGTCTCATGCTTCCTGATTTCAGACTTACTGTAAATCTACAGTAATGAAACTAATGTGTCGTCGCCCAAAGACAGATGGAAAGGGGACAGAATAGGGAAGCCAGAGTTACCCCCTTGTCAGCTGATTTTGGATAAAGATGACAAAACCACTTTATGAGAAGCGAGAGTCTAAACAGTGCTGGGGAACCTGGATATTCAATGCACAGGCATGACTTGAAATGGATTACAGTTCTAAACGTAAACCTAAGCTGTAAAACTCCTACAAGAAAACAAGGAAAAGCTTCTCCACATTGGACGTGCAATGATTTCTCAAATGTGACACAGCACAGGCCACAGGAGAAATCAATGCATTGGACTACATCAAAGTTATAAACTTCTGTGCATCAAAGATCACATAAAAAAGATCACAGTAAACAGTGGGAAGGTGAGCTACAGAAGGGGGAAATCCTGGAAATCAAGCATCTGATATGGCGTTAACATCCACAATATATAAAGAACTCCTACAATTCAATGACAAAATATCAGACACCAGATTGAACAGGCTTTTCTCTGAAGAAGATATAAAAGGGTCAGTAAACACAGGGAAAGTACGCCATCACTAATGGCCAGGGAAATGCCACAGGACCCCACCTCACATTCATTAGGGTCATAACTATCAAGAGAACCGAAAGTAACACATGTTGGCAAAAGGGATGCCCATGCACGGTTGCTGAGACAGTCAGGTACTATGGAAAATTGTAGGGCTGTCCCTAAAAATGAAGACCAGATTTACCACATGATCCAGCAATTCCACTTCTGGGTAGATACCTAAGATAATTCACATCAGGGTTTCCCAGAGATATCTCTACACTCATGATCATAGCGGCATTATGGACATTAGCTAAAATGTGTAAGAGACACAAGTGTCCACTGACTGATGGGTGGACAAACATGACGTGATGTGTACCCAGGGTGGAATACTACTCAGTCTTGAAAAGGATGGAAATCCTAGCACATCCCACAGCTTAAGATCACAAAAGGACACGTACTACGATTCCATTTACACAGGATACCTAGAATAGTCAAACTCATTTACAGAGGAAGTTGCATGGTGATTTCTGGGGATCAAGAGAAGAAGGATTTGAGAGTTCTTATTTAATAGGTATAGACTTTTAGTTTTGCAAGGTGAAAAGGTTTCTGTGGATACACAAGTGGTGATGGTGGCAGAACAGGGTGAAGGTACTCAGTATCACTAAACCGTGCCCTTAGGAATGGCTAAATGGGAAATTTAAATTGCATTCATTTTTATCATGGTTGAAAAGACTATCCAGGCTTAGGATAATTAGGCCAGACAAGTGCAAAGGTCCTGTGGTAGGGAAGCTGGGAGCCCCAGAAAGGGGCAGAAGTCTTTGTGAATTATGTCCTCTCATCTTTTGATACCTGTCCATTTGCAGAAGGCCCTGTCCTACTCAGAGCAGGGTGCTGTCCTCCACAGAGACAACCTGGCCAGGCCACAGGGATAAGTAGGCCCTGTTATATTGATTTGGGGCCTGAGGTCATCCATCACACCCTGACAGACATCCTATGAGGAACAGGGAAGGTGCTGTTGAACCATGGCAGGGGCCACTGGCTTCCTGCATTGTCCTCTGTCACATCTCATAGTGGCAGGGAAGCAAAGACTACATTTCCCAGGATTCCTTTGGCCATAAGTGGCTAATGGGGATTGGACACCAGATTTTTTCTGTTTTCTTTAGTTAACAGTGAATAGAGAAGGGGCATCTGGGAAGAAGGTGAAGGCATCAGCATAAAAAATCAGAATAGTTTCCTCATCTTTTCTTTTCCTTTTTTTTTTTTAAGCCAGGGTCTCCCCATGTAGCCCAGGTCATCCTCAAATTCACTGTGTAGCCCAGGCTGGCCTGGAGCTCATGGCAATTCTCCTGCCTCAGCCTCCTAAATGCTGGGGTTACAGTCATGCACCACCCTGCCTAGCTCCGGTTTCTATAGCTTTCGAATGTGCGCGTTCCTCGCAAAATTCAACGCCAGCTGGCTAAGACAACAGTAGAATTACTGGCTCAGGTACCTGGAAGAAAATGCTCGGAAAAGATGAACTCAGACACCACTGTTGATCCATGTCTGAGGACCAGTCCTCTTCCCTGTGGTCAGAAAGGACCTGCGTCTGAGGGCGTCCAAAGCCTCCTGCAGGAATGAGCCATCTCATCCCCTCCTCTCACCCTGTACTCTGACTTTGGGTTGCCTCTCCTTTTCCCCACAAGAGTCTGTCCGTCCATCCATCCATTCACCCATCCACAGTGCGGGCGCCTTCTCTTAGTTTTGCTTTCCTAGGTTCTGAATCCCAGGGCATCTGTAAAGGACAGGTCCCATTAGTGACTTTGGAGCATCACTGGTGATTCTCTTTTCTTTTTTGGTACTTGGGATCGAACTCATGACCTCGTGCTCGCCAGTCAGGTGCTTAAGCTGCTGAGCTACATCCCAGGCCCTATCATCACGGGTGATTCTATGGATACCTGGAGCCTGGGCCGGTTCTGCCAGCTCCAGCATCAGGACGGGTTGCTTAGCAACCCTTCTCCTTCTCCCTTCTCCCTCTGACCTGACCTCCACATCCCGCCTCAGGTCTGAGGAGCTGCTACTTTGTGGCCGTACTTCCATCCTGGGCCCACACTCTCCAAGCCTAAGTAGCTGTCAGGGTCATTTCCCTGGCTGTGAACGTCCTCTCCCCTGAGGCTCAGTCACCCCATTTGTCAGAGTGGATTTTCTCACCGTCTACACTGGTGATCACCCGTGTGGCCGCTTCCTGGCTGGATGCTCTGTGCGGGGCCTTGGGCCTGAGCCTTTCATGTGTGATCTCATCACGTCACACAGGGGCCTCAGCAGTGGGCCCCGATTTCCTCTCAGAGGCCACAGGCGAGGCCCAGTCAGGGGACTGGACTCAGGGAACAGGCAAGGAGCTGGGGTCTCTGGGTACTGTCACACCTGGGCCCGAGCTGCCAACCACAGTTGGGTTTACCAATTTAAATCATTCATCTGCTGCTGTGTGCTCCTTCCCCACATCCGCTTACTCCCTGGAAGATCCTTTGTTCAATGTTTTTCTTGAAATAAACTTATTTTTGTGGTCACTAAGCAACTTTTGTTCGTGAGGAAAACTGTACCACCCGAGTGAATGGGAGAGCAGTGTTTCTGCCGTGCCGAGGTAACCACAGCAATCAAAACAATTGTCCTCGGGAGAGGGGCTGGTTCCTTCTTTGTTCAAAAGGAAGATAAAAGTAAGCTGAGGGTGCAGAGGGCATCTCAGCGCTAATCCAGATGTTTCTTGGAGACAGTTTGGAGGATTGGAGAAGAATCGCTGTAGGGCTCAGGGTTCCATTTGCTCTGTGAAATCCTCTCCTCTGCCGTTTGGGATGCCTGGGGTTAGGAGGAGACGTTGGGATAAGAGACGAAATGTCCCGGGTAGGGGGGGAGGCATCACAGAGGCTCCAGGGGAGAGGGGGTTCCCGCCTCCAAAAAGCAGCAGAGAAGCCAGCACTGGGAGCATCAGGAGGCTGGGACTGGCAAGGGCTGGAGTTCGCATGGAGCTCTGCAGGGCTGGAAAACCAGGGCGTGAGAGGGCCCTGGGGAGAGACAAGGACAGGTGACATTCGGTTGAGCAGAACAGTGCCTCGCTCATGTGCCCCCGTGTGGCCTCCGTCCCTTCCTCCTGCAGGTACACACTGCCCTTCGAGGCCGAGGCCAAGCTTAGGGGGTAAGTGGAGACTCCCCATCTCTGCTGGCTGATCACAGGGGCTCATGCCCCGTCCCTGCGGGGACCGCTGGCCAGCTCAGGCCCAGGGATGTTGTGATGCGCGCTGTCCTGGATTGGATTTCTGAGGACCGCAGAGATGCCCTGGTCAAGGCTGTCTCCGCCCACCTCTGCTGGCTTGATGGAGTCCATCGACTCTCTGTCTATCAGCCCCTTCCCTGAGACAGGAAAGAGGTCGTGCTGGAACCGATTTGCTTATTTCGAGCCTCTGGGTCATGGCGTGGGAGACAACAGGCCGATTCTCAAATTTCCTGGAGTTATTCAGGCCCTCCGAAGAGCAATCTGAAACATCCTGCCCTGAACTGGCCAGTGCAGAGAGGAGGCTGCAGATGAGGGCACGTGCTCTAGATCACAGGTGCCCCACGCAGCTCCAGGGTCACAGAGGTGACCTTGACCGTGGGCCCTGACCTTCCAGGAGCTCGGGGTCTCCTGGAGGGGAGCTCTGGGGTGCAGTGGGAAGGCCTGTCTGACTGCAGCCTGATGAGGGCTGTCATGGGTGGATGGGCCCCCTCAGGGGTGCAGAGAGCAGGCTAGGAATGCACTCCAGAGAGAATATTAAATATTCTGAAAAAATATTTTAATGGAATTATTCCTTTTGATCATTTGAGTACAAAAAACACTTCAACAAAATTTATAAAAAACCTTTTACAGGCTATGTACTGATCATAATCAAATGACATTAAAATTATAAAATTGTAGCCACATTGGAAGTATTTGATGTCTGTCTCTCTCTTCTTTTCCTTTTTGTGGTAGTGGGGATTGAATCCACTGTATCTCAAATTCTTTTTCACATTTTTTTTTTCCCATTTTGAGAGAGGTTCTCACTAAGTCACTAAAGTATCTTGGCTGAGCTCAAATTTGTAATCCTCCTGCCTCACTCAGCCTTCCGGAGTGGTGGATTACAGGCCTGAGCCACCATGCCTGGCTGTTTTGTCTTGACTGGGGTCATTGCTTTATTGGGTGGAAACAGTTGTCAAAACTCATTGAGCTGGACACTTCTCCATTTTATTGGAAAGCTCTCTGCAAAGCATTATCCCAGCTGCCCACAGGGGAGGAGGTCCAGGACCCCCTCAAACACCAAACTCAGGGACGCTCTAGTACCTTGCACAGCGTTTGCATTTGACTTACACATGTCCTCGCCACGCTTCAGATTGCCTCTAGATTAACAATAATACCTGACACAACAGGAGTGCTGTGGAATAGCTGTTGTGCCACATTGTTCAGGGCACAAGGACAAGAAAAAAGCCTGTCCGCGTTCAGTGCAGATGCAAAAACATTTTTGTGAGTATTTTTGGTCTAAGGGTCAGGTGAATCTAAGGATGTGGAGCTCAAGGGTGCAAAGGCTGATTCTATGGCCTAGAAGTTGAAAGTAAAACAGTGATTTCACACCAAACACGGGGGACCTGGCTAATGCCAGACTCAGACATATTTATGGTCTTACGTTACCCCAGAGACTGACAAGAGCAATGGTTATTGTACTTAGTTCCCCAAAAACAGAAACAAAGATCAAAACAAACAAGATGAAACGGTGGTAGGGAATTAATAGAGATAAGGGTCCACACTGTGCACACCTGTAATCCCAGCACGTGGGAGGCTGAGGCAGGAGAATTGCTGTGAGCTGAAGATCGGCCTAGGCTATACAGCAAAAGCAGATCCCAAAAACAACAACAATAAAACCAAAACAAAACAAAGCAAAAAAAAAAAAAAAAAAAAAAAGCACAGGATTGGCATCTAGAAAGAGTGTCTGAGGGACAGGGTTGCGAGGGAGAACTGGCCTGAGGATGTTTCCATTGCAGAGCAGGAAGGCGTTTCTGCAGGTGAGGAGCTGGGGGGAGCGGGCTCTCCTGCAGGAGGGGGGCAGCCTGAGGTGAGAGGAGCCGAAGCCACAGGAGTGGACGGCAGTGTCTGCCTGGCCTCCCCCATCCACCCTGTCTGACTTTGGCATTTGAATCTGGGGCCACTGCACTGTGTTGTAACCTTCGCCCTTTTTATTTTAATTTTTGAGGCAGGGTCTCATTTTTTTTAAAAAATTTGAGACAGGGGCTCCCTTAATTAGTAACTTGCTCAGATAGGTTTGGACTCTCGATCCTCTTGTCTCAGCCTTCCAGAGAGCTGGGGTGACCCTCGTGTGGTTTAATCCTGCTCTCTTTTCCTTGTCTATGACAGATGGTCTGGATGTAGCTCTGTCTTGCCTCTGGGTTATGCAGAGCAGAAAGGAAACTTCTAGGGTACAGACTCATCTGTGTACCCTGAAATCTGGGAGGGGGGGTCTGGTGCAACTGCATGTTCCCTGGGGATGGAGGGTGGCAGGGTCAGGACAACTGTCTGGGAAGGCCATTTCTCAGGTCTCAGAGCAAACCTCAGTTAGGGCAGGGGAGGAGGGGACTCTGGGAGGGAGGGGCCAGCCCAGGCAGGGTCCTTGACCAGACAGGAAGGCAGGAGGCAGCCACAGTGGGCCCCTGAAGCAGAGGAGGACAGGGAAAATGCCCATGGGAAACAGCCAAGAGGGCGGTCAGAGTGACGGTGCCAATACCCAGGGGCTGGTGGCTCCCAAAAATCAAAATCCCCCTGGGAGTGAATACCAGAATGTAACATACTCCATGAAAGTGTGGTGAGTCCTACCAGGTACACAGACCAGCCCAGCCCTTCCAGGGACAGCAGTATCACTGGCCACCAGGCGCCCAAGTCCTCTCGGATGGATGCACCCGCCTCGATGACCGCAGGACATTGGACTCCAGAGCCCTGTGGGTCTGGCTGTTGCATCTGAACGCTCTGTGTGCCTTTTTATGTGCTAGACTTTTGAAATGGGATGCGGCTGTGTTTTTAGACTTTAATTTGATCCTGATGCGTTCCTGATGGGAACAAAAGCTTCAAATCACAGTGTGTGATACCAAAAAACTGGAAAAGATTGATTTTTTTTTTTTTTAACTACAAGAAGAAAATACTGCCAGGGTGTTGACCAACTGAGCTGTGAGCTAGAAGGACCAGGCCAACAGCAGTGGACGAAGGATTGCCAGACCCAGGAAGGACTGTGGCCTGGACAGCCTTGCTGGGGGCTGTAGAAGGGACCAGCAAGGGGACTGAAGGGGTAGGGCTCCCTGTAAAGTTTATCTACGTCACAGAATTCTCGCTCCCACCTCCAGATAAATAAAGCTGGCTTCCACCACCCGGCTCCTTCTTCCCCATCCCTCCTCTTCCTCTTTTTAAGAAAACTGTATTATGGGTTCTGAAAGCGACTGCTTCCTCTTTCTCCCCATTGAGCAGGCTACAAAGAATTGGTTTAGGTTTTTGCGATGTTGGGGCCTCTCAGTAGGTTAATTCCGTTTCTTTTTTTGGGTGCGATTACTAGGAATTGAAACAGCACCTTGCGCTTGCCAGGCAGGCACTCATGCCACTGAGCTCTATCCCTGGCCCCGCATTGTCTCTTACAAGCCCCGGTAAGGTGCTTCTGATCTCAGTCCTGACACCTCGGAAAGATGCCTCCTGGCTCTTGTTCTCCTAACTCTCTGGGCATTCTTAGGTGTCCTCAGGGCTGCCCACACTCAAACCTCGTTCACCCTCCTCCCCCAGAGCATCTCCTCTCCCTGCACCGCTCTCCTGAACCTCTGGTCCTGTCTTCCCTTCTTTGTTCTCATGTTTTCTTCTCCTCTGGAAACCCCCCGATACCCAGCTGTGCTGTTTTGATTTTTGTTTTTGTTCCGGGCACTGAACTCACGACCAGGCACTAAGGCAGGCACTTACGGCTGCTGGCTAAATCCCCTGCCCGCGGTTTTGGTTTTTTTAAACACTCCAGTAAGGTGATCATCACCATGTCCCCATCAACAGTCGGTGCTTGACAGCTGGGAGTTCTTTCAGTAGGTCAGGCTGCAAAGAGTGTGACATTTCCCTGGTGGAATCCACTGCAGTGATTGAAGAAAGGTCCTTGCCCAGGGCTCTGAGGAGGAAGGTGGGCGCGGTAAGCATTGTACCTGTGCCCTCAGGAGCCTGAGCCAACAGTAGTCTGTAATAAACTCCCCATGTGGGTTTGGTTGCATCAGAAATCTCTGCAGATTCCCAAGTACTTGTGTGTTGTGTTTCCAATGTATCTTGATCTGGAGGACCATCCACCAGCCCTGGGCTGGGAAGGCGAGCCTGTAAAGACCTGCAGTTAGGCTTTGGGAAGCCCCTTTTGCTGGCTGGTGCTTCTGCTAGGGGAGAAGATGGTGCCTCAGAAGGCTCAAGGAGGGAGGAGGGTGGGGTGGGGCTAGGGTGCTGGGTGCTCCCCTTGGCTCTGCGGGGTGCTTCCCACCTGTCAAAAAAAGTAGTGGCTTCAAACAGCAAACATTCATTACCTTGTAGTTTCAGGGGGACAGAGTTCTGGGAGCAGCTTTGCTGGGAGCATCCAGCTCAGGATCCATTGAGTGTGCTGCTGTGGGCTGGGGGGTTGGGCTCTGGGGTCCCTCATGCAGCTGCTGGGGGCGGATTTTGGTTGTATATCACATGTGCTGAATCTGCCATCAGCTCGGAGGGACAGTGGAATCCCAGGGAGGGGCATCACTGCAGGTCAGCAGCCACAGCCAGATCTCTGTCTATTTGGAAAGTGTTCATTGAACCCCTACCAGGAGCCCAGCAACACTCTGACTGCTTGAATCCAACAGGTGCTGCCCTGCCTCAGCCAGTGCCCAGCCTAGTGGAAGAGACAGAATACAAATACAAATAAAGGCCTGATACACTTAGCTCGTTGGTTCTACGGTGCAGATTGTTTTCATGTCTTTCGGAACTCCGAAAGTGTCATGTATCTGGAGTTGGTGTGTGTCACAGTAGATCTGATGGGCCTGCAGGGGTTGGGCAGGGAACAGCGAATGGGAACCAGCTGGGCTTCAGCCAGGGAGGGGCCCAATAGGAACTGTGGGTGTTAGCGATTTGGCTGCTGCAGCCCAGGGTGAAGGGGTATCAGACGACACCCCCCAGATGCCAGAGCTCCTGCGGGCTGACCCAACAGGCTGGAGGAGGGAGCCCCCAGACCCCCAGCCTCCTGGACACAGGAGGAGAAGGTAGAGAGTGGGATAGAGGAGCAAAGAAAAAGTCACCAGCCCGTGGGGTGAGGGACAAGAAGGCCACTCTGTAGGGTCACAGCTGAGCAGGTCATGGGTTAGGGCACGAGGGGAGAGTGGGTGTCTCAAGTGGCTGCCAGTATGGGGTGCAGGCGAGTCCCAGAGGGGCAGGGTTGGGGGCAGGGCTGGGCAGAGGGTGGTGGGGTGCCAGGCTGGGGACAAGGTCAGAGAGTCGGGGATTCTGGGTCACACGTAGGGTCTCATCACCAGGGCGAGGAGTTGGATCTGCCTCAAGTGTGCTGGGAGCCCGCGTCTGGGTTCGGGGTAGACGTTAGGATCTGAGCAGCTTTCAGTAGGAGCCCCGTGGGATGGCCTGTAGGGGGTGAGATGGAGACAGGAGGAGGCTCAGTGTCCAGAACCACAAGAGCTTTTTGGTAAGATCACTTGTGTTTCCGATGTTGGCTCATTTAACGAGACGAGTGGACCGGGGAGCCTGTGCACTGTTGAAATCCATTGCCCCGTATCCTGGAGTCTAGAGGCCCAGCCTCAAGGCGGCTGCAGACTTGGCTCTCTCTGAGGACCGTGAAGGAAGGACCTGGTCCGGGCCTCTGTCCTTGGCCCGATGGACACTTTCTCCCCATGTCTCTTTACTGTCACACCTCTATGCAGCTCCGCTCGCTTGTTTCTTTTTGATAAGGACATCAGTCGTATTTGATGAGGGTCCACCCTACTCACTTCATTTTAAGTTAAATACCTCTGAAAAGAGCCTATCACTCATAAGGCCACATTCTGACCTCTGAGGGGTAAGGACTTCGGCACATGCCTTGGAGGGTGGTGTGACTCTGCCCACTACGTGAGATCAACAGAAGGGGGCCCCAGTCATGCATGCTGGAATGTTCAGTGCTAAAGACCAGCCAACAAGAGGACAGTCTAGAAGGAAACAGAGCTCCCATGGGCCCAGGGACCTCTTGCCCCTAGATGATCCTGTATTCAAATCTTTCCGCACTGCCCTTAGACTTTCTGTGTGTGCACACGCGGTAGCCTGACATCAAGTGAAGCCTGTCTCTCACAGTTTCTGGCGCTCAGGTCTTAGATCCTTCACTCAATTAGGAGTGAAGGAAGAGTCATTCGTTCAACAAGCATTTCTTGGGCACTCACTGTGTGCCCAAGTACCAGTCAGATCCTGGCACTCAGCAGTGAATGAGTTAGCACTGGGCCTCCCCAGGCTGGCATCCAAGATGGGAGGCAAGCGAGCCAAGGGAAGAGTTGGTCAGATAGTGACACACATGCTGGGGTAGAGTGTGGGGACAAGGACTTTGTAGAAGTACTTGCAATCTGAAGTAGAGTGGTCAGGGGCGACCGCCATGCGGCATCTAAGGAAACATCAGAAGATGTGGAATGGATCCGTTTGGAGCTCTGGGGAACAGTAATCCACAGAGGGAACAGCAGGTGGGAACCCATGTGAGATACAGCCCAGCTCCTCCAAGGAATGGCAGGAGTCCAGAGTAGCTGTGAAGGGGCGACACAGAGGGGAGGGCAGAGGGTGACGGGGCCCAGATGGGAGGACTTGGCGGTCACTGTGGGACTTGGGCTTAACCAGGAGGCTGAAGAATGATTCAGAGGTGAGGGAGGCCTGGACAGACCATCGGTCCCGGGGTGGAGAGAACAGGCTATGTATGATCTGTGCATATTTTCAAGGCTGAGGTTTTGACCTTGTTCTGCCTTGAGGCTCAAGCAGTGCTCAGAGCCAGGCAGGGGGGTGGGCTGCTGGCTGCTCCTGACATGTGGAGGATATGGAGGAGCCTCGGCCTGTGGCTGGTCAGCAGCAAGGGCATGAAGGAAAGGAGGACCTGGGAGCTGGAGGAGGCTCTGGAAGATCACGGAGTCAGAGTCTTGCTCTAGCTGAGCGCATCTCTTCTCTTCTCTCCAGCTGGGTCTGTGCCCAGGCTTCTCGTTGGAGATAATGTGTCCTGCTTTGGTGTAGAATGCTTGCAGCTGTGACAGTACCTGTGAGCAGTGGGCTTCCACGTGGCCCCTCAGATCCTTAAAAACAGCTTCCAAGATGTCCCCATCCTAATCCCTGGGACTTGGGACCTTTGGTATCAAAAGTGACTTTGCAGATATGAGTCATGCATCTCTCAAGATGTAGAGATGATCCTGGGTCATCTAGGTGGGTCTGGTGTCATCCTCATAAAGATCCTTATAAGAAGGTGTCAGAGATGATGTCTTATCACTGGCTTTGAGGATGGGGGGCTCCGGGCTGAGGAATAGGAGCCGCCCCTAGAAATTGGGAAAGGCAAAGAGATGGATCCTTCCTAGTCCTTGGGAAGAATGCGGTCACAGGAACTTACTCTGGGCTTCAAACCTCTGCAGCTGAGGGCTGGGCATTTAGCTCAGCGGCATAAGCGCCTGCCTTGCAAGCAGGCAGTTGTGAGTTCGATCCCCGGTACCGATAAAAAGAAAAAAAAAAAAAAAAAAAAAAAAAAACCTCTGGAGCTGTAACAGAAGAAGTGCATGTTGCTTTGGGGTGCTGAGCTTATGGTAACCGGCACAGACCACCGTCTCCACCTTGCTGTGCCTCCTTCTCTGACCCTGAGATGTCACCTCACAGCCCTTTGCTCTCTGAATCTGGTTGTCTCTCCTGGGAGAGCTGGCAGGAGGTCCACGCAGGACTGTGGCAGCTGCCTGGACCCTGTGAGCTCACCGCCTGTGTCCTGATGTCCTTGCTCCTCTCACCGATGCCCTCATCATGTTACAAATGCCCTGGGGTCTTTGTAGAGGCCTCACTCGGTCTCAGCTTACTCAGTTGGAGCGTGGCTGGTTTCCTGCATGGATCCTGATCGATGTGTGTGCAGAGGCTGGGGGCTCTGGGACTGGAATGCAGTCCCGGAACTTGGAACCCTTGGAATGCACTCATGGCACAGGGTGAAGGGCAGCACTGTGGTGAAGGGAGCACATCCACCAGCATGCCAGGCACACCCGGGGCTCCTCTCCTCCAGTGAGTGCCTAAGTCAGCGACTACCTGGCTCCTAGAGGTGGCTGGTGAGGTAGGGGTGTTGCTGTGTGCAGCACCCTAGGGGCCTGGGGTTAGCCAGGCAGTGGGATCACAGAGTAGCCAGGCCATGGGTCACCCCGGAAGGAGGCAGGACTTTCCCACTTCCCTCTCAAACCTGCAGTGTGGATTCCTGTTTTCGCCTGTGGAAGATGGATGATTTCATTATTTGTGGCACTCGGCAATAAATCTCGGAGCCTCGGGAATGTGAGCTCCTTCCCCACGCTGTGCCTTCCGCTCCCGTGATTCATCACGTTTAATCTTTCGCTTACCTCGGATGCCGCGGGCAGCGGGAGGAGCAGCCGCTGTGGATGGGGCACGGCTGGAGGGGAAGGGACTTTGTGGAAGGGACAGGGCTGGCGTGGGAGGGTCACAGCTCAAGGGCGGCTGGTGCAGTGGCAGCCTCGGCGGGCAAGAGAAGCAGCAGTGCACGGAAGTGCCCAGCACAGCCCCGGGGGACCTGCAGGCCTGGCCCTGTTGGCAGGAAAATCTCCCAGGGAAGCGGGGGTGGAGACTGGACGCCAAACAGCAAAGAAACAGCCAGAGTTCTCTGCCAAGGGAGTGCTGAAGACTTTAATTCAGGATGAAATGTGTTCTTGTTTGTATACAATTAATTTTCCTCCCAAATGAAGGCTTTTGTCTCTCACTCAGTGTTTCAATAGCAGCCGTGTAATTAAAGGAGCATGTGGCTCTCTGGTTGCAAAGAGAGCTGTGCGGTGTTAACACATCGGGGAGCACACGTGGCTTGGACTGGTTCCTGGGGCTGCAAAGGGAGGAGAAACAACCCAAAGATTGGAAGCAAACACCTCTGAAGGCGACTGGGCTGGGGCGGGGATGAGGTCACTGGAAAGCGTGAACCGGGCCTCCCTGGGATTGAAGGGCTGGGGTTCCTGGTCCAAGGATGGGGAGTTGTGATGGGAGCCCTTAGGGTTCACTCCAGAGCTTCTGGAAGCTACAGTCACAAATTGAAACACCTATGGGGCCCAGGTGAAAGGTGGGTGTGAGCCAAACGGGTTGTGTGTGTTCTCCAACCCGAGTGCAAATTGTTCGTGTGGGAATCCGTGGATCCCCCTAAAGAGTGTGCATATTATTTTCCTTGAAACTTAGGAGTCTCATAATACAGCTTTTGTGTTTTTTTTCTCTTTTAATAAAGATCTAGTGCATTGCTGCATAGCCAATTGCCACACATTTAGCAGCTTAAAACAGCACCCATCTGTTACAATTTTGTAAATCAGAAGTCTCTGGGGTGGGAGGAGGGTGTTGCTCTGCTCGAAGCCTCACCAGGCTGAAAGCAAGGGGTCGGCTGGGGCTGGGGCTGGGGCAATGGTCTGTGACCACTGTCTCAATTCAGTGGCTGTGGTAGACCTTATTTCCTTCTGGGTTTCCCAAGTGCTCTCCATCTTTAAGGAGGGTGGCGTTGTCCTCCAGGGTCCAGCCTCTCTGCCCTCCTTCGAAGCTTTTAAGGGTCTGTGTGACTGGGTGTGGCCCACCTGGCTAGTCTGTGGTAATCTCCCTAGGTTAAGGTCAGTTGACAGACATCACTATAAAGTGTCTTTGTAAGAAGGGAAATCACGTCAGGTGGTGAAGGTGCTGGGGTCCAGCTCCACTTTGTGAGCGTGAGCTGGCTGGTTAGGAGAGGGCAGAGGGTCTGAAGGGACGTTTCATCAAAGGTATGTGTGGTGTGTAAGCACAGGGAAGGATGCTCAGGGTCTTTGCTGATGCCAGGTGTTGTGGGTTGCCCTAAATGTCCTCTCACGTGCTCAGAGGTGGGGCTGTGGAAGGTGACTGGACCACAGTGTGTTATTCTCATCAGTGGATTGGTCCACGATCACAGCTGAATGTGCTCTGAAGAGATGGGTCCTGGTTCCCAGAGGCGGGTTCCTGGGGATGCGACCTGGAAGGGTATTTTGTCCCTGGCACCTTTTTCTCTCTGTGGCTCTCTTTTCACTTCCAGCTGCCATGAGGGGAGCAATCTTCCTCCGCCGTGCCCATCTGCCATGCTTTGGTGCCAACAGACCATGGACGCGACCTCTGAAACTACGAGCCAAAATAAACCTTTACTCCTTTACGTTGTCAGGTGTTGGGTGTTTTGTTCCAGTGACAGAACACTGACTAATACGCCGTGTCAGATCACTGCACAGCCCTAGACTGGCAGAGGTGAGAAAGGTGAGTCCTGGTGCTGGAAATATACGGGGCATAGGGTGCCTTTCTGCTTCGCTGGTGGTGACTCGAGTGGAACTGCCTCCTTGAAAAAAAATTGTTTCATATACAGTTGAAACCCGGCAGAAATGAAAACATACACTTACAGGTAACAGCTCTGTTCTTAGTCGCCTAACTCAGAATCCATGTGTGCCTTGACTGATGAGTGGGTAAAGGAGCCAATGCAAAAACACACCATGGAAAACCCTCACTGGGGACAGCACCACAAGATCTGCTGATAACAGTCACACTCCTGTCTCAACAGTGTGTTCCAGCTGCCGGATTCCTTTTATACACAATTGTAGAAAATTCAAAAGGAGAGTCAGTGGGGGAACGGTTAGGGGTGGGGATGTTTTGTGAATGATACACTATCCTAGGATCTCCACTAGATTATGATTGTCCTGGTGGTTATGTGACTGCATCTACTTGTCAAAACCCACCAGAACGTTCCCTGAAAATTGCTGAGTTTATTGTATGCAAATTATAGCTGCCCAAAGCTTGTTGTTTTTAAAAGCAGCTTTATATCATTAACATTAATGGAAAAATCAGGGCTTCTTGCCATCACAGCAGGCAGCCGTGGAAAGAAATGCATATATTTAAAAAGTCTATGAAAAGAAAACAGCACTCCAGCTGTTGTGCGCGCCCCCTGCGTATACGGCCTGGCCTTCTAGGCACCGGGATTGCAGCTGTGGGTTAGAGCCGCAGAGCCCCCATTCCCGCAGAGGACCGGAGCGCTCAGAGTGTGAGCCACGGAAAGGAAGCCCCCTCCTACCCCCGCCCTTGCTCTGCAGGGGGAGGGCAGCAGGCAGGGCGTGTGCCTGGGGGGGCCACATCTTGGGGCTGTTTTGGAGATTCTGCAGGCCACACAAGCTCTCAGTGTGTTTGTATGTCAGATAAGACATCTGTCCTTCCCACACGCCTGCCTTTGTTCCAACTTTTTCCTTTGCCAGAAATTCTTTCCACCTTGCTGTCTTCTTTTGCTTGTCAGCGTGTCACCTCTCCTTTGAGACCTGGCTCAGGTTCCTTCTTGCCGTCCACTTTCTCACCGTCACAGGCAATCAGGTGCAGCCTCCTTGCCGCCTGAGGCCAGGTGACTTCTAGGCAGAGGGAGGCACACGTGTGCATTCGTGTGACGGGGTGGTGAGTACACTAGCGCCCTTCCCTTCGCATCTGCTGCTCTCTTTCTCTCCGTTCCCGTTCCTGCTCCCCCATGAGGTACCACCTGCCCTCCTGGTCTCCCTGCCTGCTCTGGCCTCTTCTGCACTCTGTCCTCCATGTGAGGCAGAGGCACTGTGCAGTGTCGCAGGTCAGCGGTGCCCGTGTGGCTTCCGCTGTCCACAGGATGCCTGGGTCTTGCATACCTCTAGGTCCTGATGTCCTTGTCCTCTGGATAACTCCTCACTGACTGTATCCTCGACCCCACAAGTGCTTCTCTGCAGGGCTGCTCTGATCCACTATGACCTGTTGCAGTGTCCCTTCCAGCCTGGGCCTCCTGCTCCCCACCCTGCCCACTGCATATGTTAAACGTTATGTGGGGCCTTGGATTGAATTCTTCCTGAAGCCAACCCAAGACCAGCGATGTGTTCAGTAGCTAATATAAAGTGGTCTCAGGAGGAAAAGTACCATCCTGGTGAGCTAAAGGCAGGTGGCCATACTGGCCCACTGGGGTGGGGGTCAGGGGTGTTGAGTCCGGGCTGAGGGCCACTTCCCAGAAGCCATGTCCTGGTCACACAGGTCCTGCAGCCAGAGAAGACCCCAAGTAAAGGGCCACAGGCTGAGTGAGACCCTACCACAGGACGAAGTGGTGACAACTGAGGGACTTGGACAGGTGTAACAGCATCTGCTACACTTGGGGCCTCAGCCCGTCTCTAGCTGTCCTCTGGGGATTGTACACCTATGGTGCTATTGCCTGCCCCCTGTGATGCACTGTGCGGGCATAGCATGTGTTACATGCTGTAACACACGAACAGAGGGTCTCGGTGGTCCATTTCCTGGGCTGCTGTGCTGGACACTGGGAACCTTAAAGAACTCAAATTCCAGACAGGGCTAGGTGGTCGGGCAGCTGCAGACCTCACCTGCCGTTGCTCTCTGGGTGGCTTTGGAGCCTGTGACAGCTGCGGCCGAGTCGGTTTTTCCGGCAGAAGCAGCGCTGGGGAGGTGCTTGGAGCCACTGCGGATTACAGCTCCCGTTTCACCTGCGCTTTGCTGAGGCTCCAAGGAGACGCCCTTTGATGTTGTCACCGCCATGAGTCCTGAGGCAGCCGTGATGGTGATGGTAATGGTCCCAATTACCCGGCCATCCAGCTCGATGGGACAATCAGGAGCCCAGAAATTGCTCCTGAGTGCAATCTCTAGCGATTTAACTTTTAACTGGCCTTCCTGGTTTTATCAGAAGAAAGCAATTGACATGTGTACTTTTGTTTCTTCCTTTAGTGGAGAAGGTGCTATCCATTTGGAAATTGTCCAAATACCTGAGACCCTAAGGCGAGGGACTCCTGAGCCCCATCTCCATCCCTGATGGCAAAGGCTCCATCTCTGCATCCCAGGACACACACAGGGCCTGGCACACAGAAGAGGTCTAGGCAAAGGGGGTCTGTTGACCGCTCCAGTGGGGTCAGATGAGAGCCAGACTCCTGGCCAGAGAGAGGCTACAGCCTTGACGCATCTTGTTGTTGCCCTGATTAGACTCTGGTTGAACATCGTTATGGGAACTGGTGCAGAGGGAGCCTCACAGTGTCCCCGCATCCCATCCCTGGGATGCTGGCTTCAAGTGCTAAGTTAGGGTGCTGTTCCTCAGGTCACTGGATTGCTAAGGACCCTTTTCTCCTTTGAAAGTGCCGAGTCCATCTTGGGACTGCATCCCCCATCCTGTCACCCAAAATCTTTCCTCCAGCAGTTTTGGCATACACTGGTGGTCCTTTCAAGAGTCCATCACTTCACCAACAGTTAGGAATAGTGGTTTTCTAACCTATTTCCACCAAGAGTAGTCTACTGCCCTGCTTGTGATTGTCAGTGTCATTATAGACACACAGATTCTTTTTTATCTTATACATTCAAATCCATTATTATAAATGTTTCAACCTCAAAGATTCCTAAGTTTAACCAGGGATAACCCTTTATTGCTTCCTAACTTGTTCCCACCACCACTGAGCACTTTCTAACTTTTTGATACATGATGGAATTGTAGAAAATATCAATACTGTTTCACAATGGTTATCTTGATAAAGGAGGGTTCATTGTTCTGGGAAATAAATCAGGACAATCAAAGGTCATGCATAATCAGTGATAGGATTGCAGAGGTAAGGAAAAAAGCTCTAAACCTGGACTATACACTAAACTATCTTTTTACATTCAACATTGTCTTGAGGATTACAATGGTTTGGAGGCTTTGTGGGAGATCGTTCTAGCAGGACACACCCGTTGATGTATTGAGGTGTGACACAGTCACAGATTGCATAACTACATTTTGAAGGATGACAAACCACATATAATGGTGATCTCAACGTGCAACAGAGCTGAAAATATTTCTACACCTGGTATTTTTGCTACATCATTTCATTATTTAGATATGCAAATACCATTGTGTTCTGGCTGCCTCCGGCAGGGCGATACGCTGAACCTCGAGGCCTCTGTCTGTAGCAGGTTGCACCATCTAGTTTGTGTAATTGTACTTTACAATGCTTGCACAACGATGGAATTATCTTTCTATGCGTTTCTTATAACATGTTTGTAGCGTACTTTCAAGTGGATTAGTAAAAAAAAAAAACCTGGCAGAAATCACACACAAATAACCCACACTGAAGCCACCATCGTGCGTGTTTTATCTGGTGACTGACAAGGATTGTGACTTTTCTATCTTTGACATTTTCCAAAATAAATTGGCGAAAATCAGATCAAACCAATCAGACAGGACACAGGTGAGCTTTTGATCTGGGACCGTCCTGTAAGTTTCTCGCACTGCTGTTGCCTCTGAGTGTCAGCCGGACTCAGACATTTTCTCCAACTAGTGAACAAATATGGATAGATCTGAAGAGCAGTTGTCTCTCCATTCTGCAGAAGGGTAGGGATAAAAGGGGAAAACAAGGATGAAAAGCAGGAAGGAGAGGGTGTAGGAATTCATGGCCAGCATGGCTGAGCCAGGCGCTGCGTTGGGTAATTTCTTCTTCATTTTCACCTACTTCCAGTAACGACCTTTAAAAGACAAGAAAACTGAGATTTAGAGACGACACCAACCCATCTGCTGGCCACAAAACCCCAGGTATTGATGCCCAGTAATGAGATGGGATTAAACAATTAAACAAAGAAGCGTGGTTTTAGAATCCCTACCAGGTTTAGCTGTTCACGGAAGGAAGCTTTGGAGAGGAAATTTGTATCTTTGGGCTGAGACATCTTGGGGGTGCCCTGGCCCCTACCTAAGCTGAGACTGGAATGCAGGGTTGGCCTCTTTGCTTGGTTCACAGCTCCTGGGATGCCACCACCCTTCTCCCTCAGGGAGCACCCTTGCTGCATATCGAGGACAGGGGACCCCTGGGGACAGCCATGCTGAGTGAGCCTGAGGGCAGGGCCTGGTGTGGGGACCACCTGACCCCTGGGGTGGGGGCAGGAGCAGCGGGGCTTCTTCCTCTGCCTGAAACTCCCCCGAGCAAGGATCCTCAATATTGCACTGTGGTCACATTGCAGTGGTCCTGGCTGCCGTGGGACGTTTAGGGTCTTAAACTTCATTTAGGGTGAATATATTCCCCTTCCTTACGCCCACCCAGCCAGGACACCTGCCTCCCAGGAAGGAAGGGACACTTCTGCCATCTGAATGGTGCTTGATGGGGACCCTTCCTGAGTGCACTGCCAGAGAGACAGAGGCAAGTAAGCCAGTGAGGGCAACACCACAAATGCTTCCACATCTTGAGGACTCAGTTCTCAGGTGGACAGAGTGGTCCAGGAAACAGCATTTCAGAAACAACCCACACCGGATGAATAAATTAAAACGAAAGCTATCTTGGCTGTTGAAATCACGCAAGGTGATTCTTTACAGCTGGGAATGTCGCAGCCGGAGCTGGACCTGAACATCCATGGGTCACTTAGGAAGAGGTCTGCTGGGGGCCCCGGGCGGGTCTGGCCTTCTGCAGGCCTGACACTGATGAGCTGGGAGCAGAGCCCAGGGGGTCGGTCCCAGTGCCAGCAGGACCAGCTCCACTGCCCTGTCCACACCTCCAGAGTCTGATCGCTCCTGAACTCAGGTGATAACAGGCCAGAAGGAACCAGGCGCCAACTGCCAAAGGAATCAGAGGAAAAGAGTCTCACCAGGCAGAAGTGTCGCCGGAGACAGAAGTCTCATGCAGCACTGGGCCTGCCGTGTTTTGGATGAGTGCTTGGGGATTGAGAGCGCCTCACAGAACACAGGCGGGACAGTGTGGAGGAGCAGAAGTGGCTTCAGCCAATGGTTTCAGCGTTCTGAATCCCCTTGTACAGCTGTAGGCTGAGGGGAGGGGGGAACAGGATAGTGGGGCTGCTGGGAAGGGTTCCACACTTGCTAAGTGTGTGCCCCAAAGTCAGGGCTATGGGTGGGTGTAACTGCGGGTGTACTGATAACTCAGCTTTTTGAAAACAAACCCAACACCCTGACGTATTACTCTTTGCCACTCTCCTTGGTGTAAATAGTCCCAGCAGCCAGATGTGTAACAGTCAGTGAAAACCCTGGTGTTGCTCAGCCGGCTCTCAGAGCTGACCTCTCACTCCACAGGGCGCTCTGGCATTGAGGGTGGCACCAGTGTCCCGGACACCACAGGAAAGGAGCTGGGGGGATGTGAGCCTTGGGCTTCACAAGAGGCCGAGAGGAGGGTGCTGATGAGCGCCCAGAGCCCGAGGGGCCCCTGGACCTTTGCAGACGGCCCCCCCTTCATCAGCTGCAGAGCGCAGGCCCGGAGGGAAGAAGGTAACAGCCGGCAGCTGCAGTTGTATCAGAAAAATTACAGGAAAATCAGTCTCTGAGCCACACCGAGGACCTGAGAGTAAGGCCCATTTACCACAGGGACGATGCTGCCAACAGGGGACACAAGCACACAGCCCGTCTCCCCGCGCTGTGCTAGCTCCGGCCTTTTGTCCCAGAGAGGCAGGGAGCACTGTGGTGCAGAGCGGGGACCCTGAGCAGACCCCTGGCAGCTGCTTCTCACGATGCCTGTGGCTGCCATGCACCCTCTCCGTGCCTGGGACCGGGAAGGGAAGGTGGCAGCAGCTGCGCGCTTGGGAGGAGAGAGCGATTTATTAGGGCAGAGCCTGAGAGCGTGGTGTTTGTAAATCGGATCACCTGAGCCCCTGCTGGGAAACCTCGGTGCCCATGTGATTTGGATTTCCCTCCAATGGCCTTTGTGCCCATGAACGGTGGTTCTCGGGTCACAGGACATTGTGTCATTACGGGAGGCGCGATTTGCTAGGATGGAAAGGTGCCAGGTATTATGGGAGGGGCTTGTGGGAACGTGACCAGGAGATGACCAGAGGCCAGAAGAGTCCCTCCATTGCAGGTTTGCTTTCACGGATTGAGGGAGGGGATCCGAAGCAAAGGTGGGAGGGTGCCAGCTTGTGGGATCTGCCAGCTGAAGGTCACTTTTATTGCTGCCCTCTGTCAGGAGAAGGGGGTTCTGGTGTGCTCTCCTGGCGCAGTGTCTCTGAAACTCCTGTGCTGGAAGCAGATGGCCTGCCTGGGACCCGAGCCCCCTGCAGCCCCTTAGGGCCCTACAAGCCTTGCTCTTCAGGAATCCCGGATCCTGTGCATCCTCAGCTTCCAGTGTGTGGCTTGGCAGGTGCTGACCCCAGCCACGGGACCCTGCCACCCCGGCCTCCAGGATGGGTCTGATGACCTCTGTGCATGTCCTGATCCCCCACCCTGTGCTCTTTAGAACTGCTGGTTGCTCTTCCTTTGCGAGGTAACAGTGCCACGGTCTCACTCTGCTCCTCAGGAGCTCTGTGACCTGGAACAAACCCCTCAACCTCCTCAACCATTTCATTTCAAGCACAGTTGGTTAAAGCCTTTAGTAAGTTGCCAGAAACCATGGTAACGTTTGACCATTGTCCATTTTCTGCACAGAGGAGGAATGAGGTTTATATTTCTCATAGCCCAGCGATTGAAGCACCTGAAGAAATGGTGCTTCTTTGTTTGGGAGGACAGACTGAGTGATTCTCAGAGCGCATTCAGGGCAGCGTCCCAGTGGGCCATCAGCTCACCTTCTTGGACACACACTGCAAGCAGGATCGACCCTTGTGCCCTGGTCCTGATATTGTCAGTGACCAGCGGCCCTCTGCCTCAGCATTGCTCAGAGAAGCCCTTGATGGGCCACAGCTCCAGGTTCAGCTGGGTACAAAATAGACATTTTTGGAGACTGTTTCTTCCTAAAATCTCCATTGCTTTTTTTTGTCAGACATAACACTGCATTCTTCAGGATTTTGAAATCATATTGAAAGGGATGTAAATTTTCCATGTTTACCAGAAGCCCAGGCTATTAACAGTGGTGGTGACCAGGTGGCCTTGGAAGAGAGGAGGTGACCTCAGCATCCCTCCCCCAGGGGCTGCGAAGGATCCTTTCTCAACTCCTCCAGGTGAATAAGAGCAAAGAAGCATAATCACACCTGCTCTGAGAGGCGTTGACAGCATCTAGAATCCATCAAGGCAGCCGTCAGTAACACTGTAAATGACTTCATCTCGAGCTAAAATTTCTGCATTGTCAAATCCGTCTTTTCTAAAGCAGGCAGGTGCTCCCAAGGCACATAATTGTGACCCTACATGGCAGAACCCAAACTCCCTGGGAGCCAGCTTTTCCTCCCAGGCACATAGAGACTCTGGGGGTGAGTCATCCCTTTAGCCTGGCTGGGAGGCGGACTCATCCTGTGAATCCTGCAGAGGGTGTGGACTTATGTCACCTTTCCCCAGAGGCCCCGTTCTCTCTTCTCTCGGGATCTCCTGGGTGAGGGGTTGCCCTTTCTGCTGTGAGGTCAAACTGTGAAGGGCTTCCTCCTCCCCTCCCTCCACACCCCCAGGGGACCCAGCACCAGGCTGACCTTTGGATCCAGGGGCTCAGCAGTGGGCTGAACTCCCTGCCCTGCTCGCGTTTCCTTCCACCCAGCTGCATCTCCCGAGGGATGATATAAGGGAACAGAAGATCAAGGTTTGGATCCGTGGGCACTGAAGCTGAAATCTGATGTCCCTGTGTTGTCTTTGTCCCAACATGAGCCGCCAAGGAGAAACAATCTCAAACACAGATGTCAGTGGGTTTCTGGGGTAAAGGGGGCTGACTGGGCCTTTGATCAAGAGTTTTGAACATTTGGTGCTTGCCATCGACCCTCTGCTCTGGGCTAGGGATTGGTATCTGCTACAGGAACCGGTGGTTTTGAATTATTTCTTTCCCATTTTAATAAAAAAATAAAACATATTCCTTACAGGCAGATGGACATATAAAAGGGCAGGGCTGTCTTTCTAAGGACACATCAACATTCAGCATGTGCAAAGGTACTGGGCAAAAAGTCCCCTAGCTCTGCCCTCGGCCTCCAGTTTGCTTCCTGGAGCACCCTGGGCAAAGAGGAGGGCATGTGGATGGTCTTCTAGGGTCCCAGAGGCCACTCAGTGTCCCTAGTCCCTTCCATCCCCGTGCTCGGACCCATATCCTGGAGTCCCCCAATAATATAACAGTCCCCAGAAAGGCCATTTCACCCTCTGCAGCTCTAACCCTTGCTCTGCCCACTCTTCTGGCCCATGGACATCACAGACCTGCCCTTCTTGGTAGGCTGTTTCCAGCTCCGCGGGGCCCAGTATGGACTGCTTCTCTGGAGGCAGACACCTGGCCTCTCTGTCCTCTGCCTCTGAGTGCTCCTCCTCCTCCCCCATGGTGTTCTCTTATGTTTGGCTCAGACAGAAGGATCCCACTGCACAGGCTCCAGGGCTCAGGCAAATCAGGGCTGCTGGTCATGCATGCACTGTCCAACTGGACCAGGAGTTTGTTCTGAAACCCATTTAGGGGTGTCCCCACTGGGGAGTGCACAGCTGCCCCTTCTAACCCAGAGAATGCTCCACCCTGGCCCGGCAAGATATAAAAACTGATGAGCTGTTATTGTATCCAAGCTGTGCTGTGTCCGTGCTGTCTGGTCACCCCTTCACTGGGACATATGTACTGCAGATGTGCTGCGATTATCCCAGGGCTGAGAGCATGAATGGCCTGGAGAGTGTCCTGGCTGCCCCCAGAGCTTTGAATGTCACACATTCAGCCCTGGGTATGGCAGGTCTGACTGTCCCCAGGGTTACAGGCAGATCCTCAAGGCTAGCCCCACTGATCAGGATTACCATAGGTGCCAGGAGAGATCTGGGCAGCAAGAAGAACAATCGACCCAAACGTCCCACTGTATAACCCCTCTCTCCCTTGGAGACGTGAAACTGCCCCTTCCAAGGTCTTCACATGATGACCGGTCCAGGGCGGAGCTGACCATGTGGTTGGCCTAGGGATTCTTCCTCCAAAACAACCTGGTGACAACCTTCTTCTGATTACAGAAACAGTGGGCTCATTGCCAGAGATTCAATGCAGCAGAAAAAATGAGTCAAGAGGAAAATAAGAATCATCCCCCATCCTGTCCCCCCAGGGGACTGCATCTTAAATGACTGCTCCTTGATGACATCCCATGGGAGAGTCTGAATTCATACCACAGAGCCTGTCTGCTGGCTCTTACTGGATGCTGGGTAATGATGAGAGGAGCTCCTGGGGTCAGCCCCTGAGTCAAAGTCCTCAGGGGGACTTGGGCACCAGTCACACTCACATGGTTAGTGGTACTCTTGTGTGAGCGGTGGCCTGGTCAATACGGTGGGTCTTCACTGTCCTACCTGTAGCTGGCTTGCGGACAACCTGAGCTGGGTGCAGCAGGGAGTGGCTTTGCTTTTCTCCAGCGGAGGAGTCTTGGCAGCTCCTGAGGGCCAGGCTGGGTTAGGGCAGGGCAGGTAGGGCCAGGCGAGCACATGCAAGGTTAGAGCCTGGCCTCGGTTCAACCTTGGTAATTTTGCCCACTAGGGAGTTTTTTTTTTTTTGCATTGATGTTGATTTTGAAAAATCCAGTGTTAGCATGTTATTAATCTTGATTACAATACATTTTAGGGCTCCCTTGAATTCATGCCTCACCCTAATCACAGATGAGTGCCTCTCTTGTTTCACTCCCATGCCAGCCTCAGCCCTGGTGTTTTGGCTCTGGTCCCTGCCTCCTGTTGGTATTTGGGGAAGATCCCTAGGATTTTGGTTACTTGTTTGCAAACATAGACTTGTTAACGATGCATGGAGTCATTCGAGCCTAGATGTTCCAAGCCCCAGGCTGGTCCAGAGTTCACTCTCATTCCCAATTCCCACTTTATCCCCTCCCCCAGTGCAAAGTTAACCCAAGACCAGGAGGCAAGGGCACCCTCTGCTCATGTGCCCACCTGACCTTCTTCTCTGCAGCCTCAGGTCCCCCTGAGTGGGGTGGGTCAGAGGAGGGACAAGCCAAAGGACTTCTGCTTGGTGACTGCTGATGAGTGACATCTAAATACTGGCTTTTTCTCATGGGCTATTTCATTTCCTCTTTCATTGATTGAAGCATTTATTTGGAGATGCCGTTCTGGGCAATGAAGATACGGTGGTACCCAGTGCAGGCCCTGCTGGTGCTAAGCATCTAGTTTAGGAAAGAAATGGGTAAACCAAGCCGATGTGTGCATGGACACTGGAGGACTGAGTGCTGTGTAGGAAACGGAGGCAGAGACAGTGTGGTGCAGGCTGTGGGTCAGGACAGGTGCCCCTGAGCCCGTGTCCTCTGATCGCCCCACCTTGCCCCTGGCTCCTGGACACAGGCTATGGACCTTTGGCTTGGGTTTTCCTGTGCATGTCTTGTTCCTACTAGTGGAGGGAGGAAGCTTGAGGCTTCTCTGTCCTCCATGGGGAAGAGCGCTGGCCTCAACCTATGGACACCTTCATCAAGTTCTCTCAGGGGTACTCCCAGTGGGGGTGGTTCCCATTTCTGTCACCACAGCCAGTATGGCTTCACGTAGGTGGCTGGGCTCAGGCCTCTGTAAGAGTGACACATTCACAGCTTTGCTGGGGTTTCAGGGTAATGAGTACAACCTGCCACCTGCCCAGGGTCACTAGATAGTAACACACATGACCCAAGAAGAAACCTCAGTGTCTGATGCCATGTTTCCTCTAATACCTGGCTTTTCCTCATGAGGTACGCGAGTCTCCGCGTCTCCAGCAAGGCTCTGGCAGGCAGAGCCAACATGGTCCCACTCTCAGTGTGGTGGCCTTGTTGCAGGCAGCTGGGTTAGTTAGGAATATTATAGGCAGTGAATAGGGCTAAGTCCTCAACCGAGCCAGTGCAAACAGCTGGCAGCTGCAGGGAGACAGACACCTCCTGCTGTGACAAAGGATCAAACAAATGCATCCGCATCCCAGAGACTGATATTCTAATTAGTTCCCTATCACCCTGGAGTCACTATCCCATCCTTCTAGGGGAAAGATCACAGCTCCAAGAATGCCCACTTCCTAGTGACTTGCTTTCCCATTTTTGTCTCTAACATAATCAATTTTACCTGAACTATTGATCTTATTGGCTAACTCTAGTTATGTTCCACCTTAGGGTTAGGGTGAGTTGTGAGTTCCCAGTCTTTCCCTGCCTTGAACCCATGGTTTTACTCTGTAAAAGTTCCTGGAAGAGACAGAGTCCTGGGCAACCCACTTGGGACCCCTTCTGTCTCTCTCTCTCAGACAGAACCTTTCTTTCTCTCAATAAATATATTCTGCTCTCACCTCTGTTGTTCCTAAAATTCATTCTTTGGTTTTAGAATTTGCGGACTTAGTAGGTTGGGCGTTTAGTCCTCTGTATCATTTGGAGGTCCCACCGAGATCACTGGACAGAGGTGAGAGTTTGCTTTTGCTTCATAGACTCTGGACTGGGACTCGTTTAGGTAACAAATTTTTATGCTTCAAATTTTGCTTTGTCTTTGCCAGTTGTTTATAACTATTTGTGACAATTGCTTGCTATTAGCCCATTATTTTTAGTTGCTTTGTCTCATATAGTTTTATTAAAATAATGTGAATCTAAGTTAAAACATGTGAAATTTATGACATTTCTTTAATAGTATGTTATTATTAGTTTGATCTTATACAAGTTAAATTTAAATTGGTTGCTAAAGTTACTGGTACTCCTTACTTCACTGTATTTAGACAATAGCACTGGAAAAAATATTACAACACCTCTGACAGGCTTTAATGTAAACATCTGTAAGATGGTTCTCTTAAATGGAAATCTAGCTCAGACTTGCCTACAAAAAACCGGGACTCCTTCCACCATTTAAGCAGCACTAGGCTGGTGGCTGGTCTTAAGACTTGGAGGACAGGTTTCATTGAGACAGATTGGTTCTGATCATCCTCTGTCTTCTAGAGGACATCTCAGGCCCGTTCTGCTTCAGGTTCCCACCTGTGACAAACTTCCCACTTTGTACTTTCCTCATTGAGGCATGTGAAGTCAGAAAGCACTCTAGACTAGGCCAACCTTTTCCTTCTTAGGTAAGCACATAGAAAATGATTTGCTAATGCTGAAGACAGGGAAGTCATCTTAGATAAAGGACACGTACCCCATCTCTGGGTCAGATGAGACATTGGTTGGAATTGTGCCCGTCCAGGAGAACACACATAAGAGCCATGTCCCGGCTCAGTGTTCTGGGCAAATCTCTTTTGGAGATTAAACTTGAGACAAGTGGGGGAGGACCGGCTTCCATGTGACGGTGGAAGAAGCTGTCCCCCACAATAGCACACACAGGATTCTACACACATTAGAATAAGGAGGCTCTCCAGTCTCTCAAGTTGTGGACTTTAAAACCTTTATTGTAAATTCATAGAGCAGTAGGTAATGATCTTGCTCAGGCTTTTAACTGTCCCTTATAGAATTTTGACAAACAGTGGTTACTCTGCTAGCTAATTAATTGCTCCTACAGCAGCTGCCACCCTCAAAAGCAGAGGACAGGTTCCCAGCACCTGTTTGGCGAATCCCATTGAAGCCAGTGGCCAATGGAGTGGATGGAACACTGACCAGACAGACAGCTGGATTCCTTTCTGGAGACTGACTTGTGGTTATCTGAGACAATAGAAACTGAGAACTGAAGGTTCCTGGCCAGGGCAGCTCTCTGGTAGACACCCAAAAGGTCCTTGATGAACATCTGCTCACTGAAAATCTGCACTGTCCTATCATCTCTATTTCTAAACCTCAGTGCAGTTTCAGATCACTTAGACTATCTTCCCCCAGCGTCAGCAATAAGCCTGAGGTAGCTTTCCACAGTTGTCCACGCTACCTGCTGTGTACTAAGAAGGATTTACATTTGTGCCTTACATATGTTAATTAAGAGTAAATAGCTTTTCTTTCTGTGTGCCTAGAAAATTGACCTGCTGTTTTCTAATGTAAACTATGGTTGCTAGATAATTTGTAAATTTAACCTGTGAGCTTCAAAGATAAATATTTAAATGAAGTAAAGCCTTATCCCGTTACTAGGAAAGGTTACCTAGGTAATTAAGTGGGAGACAAATGCCTGGAGACTCCTTTACCCGATGTCAATTGTTCTACCTATCTCCAGAGGAAAGAAAAAAAATCCTACTTCCAACTCTCCTTTTAACACGTGCTCTTTCCAATAAGCAAAGTAGTTTATTACAAAGTTATGCGTCCTTTAAGCATTCCTTATGGAGACAAAGTTCACGAACTATCTGGGGAGGCAGGATTGCATGTCTGGCCGAGGCTGGATCAGCTGGCTGAATTTATCTTCCATTCTCTCCAAAGGACCCTCCTGGCTCTGGAGCAGGGTCAACCCTGGGATGCCTGGGAATGTTTAGCAAATAGGAATAAAAAGGGACACCTTATTTAGTCTCCTTTATTTCATAATTAGATAGCTTAACTCATAGCTCAGTGAAAGGTCCTGGGTTCAATTCTCAGGTACGGGGCCTACCTACCCCCTAGAGTCAATGTGGAATATCGAGGGAAGTATTAATTATGATGTTCTTTTACAACTAAAATCATATTGTAAGAAAGAAAAAAATGGTTAGAACTGCAGTATGTTAAAATTGTCTTTGCACTAAAAGATAATTCTTATCTGTGCTCCAGGTATAATTACAATCCTTATGAGACCATTCCCATTCATAGGTCTCTTTCCTCAGTGACTTAAAGCAAATTAAGCTAGAACTAAAAATTTTTCAGATGACCCTGATAAGTACACATGGATGTCTTTAGAGGATTTACTCAGGTATATGAACTAGATTGGAAAGTTATAATGTTACTCTTAAATCAGACTTTGACTTCTTGTAAAAAAGAGGCAGCATTACAAGCTGCTGTTGCCTTTGGAGATGAATATTACATTGTTACTTTTAGAAGGCCAGAAGACAGACAGCCAGGGGAACTACCAGTTCCCACTGGGACACAAGCAGTTCCTACCCAAGACCCCTAGTGGCCTGCCAACAACACAGGACATTGGAACAGGAGACATTTCCAAGTGTGTATTCTCGAAGGTCTAAGAAGGACAAAAACCAAGCTTTCTAATTATTTTAAATTGTCAGCTATTTCTCAGGAAAAAGGTAAAAACCCCTCTGACTTCTTAGATCGTTAATCAGAGGCAATAATAAAACATATGTCTATAGATCCTGACTTGATAGAGGGACAGATTTTGCTTAAAAATATGTTTGTTAGTCAGTCAACTCCAGACATTAGAAAAAAGCTACAAAAGATAGCCTCTGCTCTAGATAGTTCACTTGATGCTTTAGTAAAAGTTGCCTCCTGAGTATTTGCCTCTTCAGAAAAAGCAGCTGCCTTAGGTGTAGCATTAAGATCCGACTCTAAGTCTGATCCTTGAAAAGGATCCAAGAAAAGGATCCAAGGCTCCAAGAAAAATTTTAAAGACAATGCAGATCTGCTATGGCTGCCATAAGCCAGGTCACCTTGACCGGGACTATACTCAGAAGCTCCCTGGGCCATGCCCCGACTGCAAAGGTGACCACTGAGGTCGGACTGCCCTCTGAGGCCAAGGCCCCAGGGTTCAGACCCATCATCAGCTGGTCCAGCAGGACTAATGAGCCCCAGGACACTTGCTGCCCTCTCCCTCTGGCCGGACTCTCCCTCTGCAGAGGAGCCGGGTAATCACGACTAAAGAAGAAAAAGAAACCAGCCTGGTGCTGGATACTGGTACAAGCCTCTCGGTCCTTCTTTTTGATCCTGGCCTTTCTTCTAGTGACCACACCTCAGGAAAGGAGACACTGACAAGGAGATAATTTGATGCTTTTCACAACACTTAGGCTGTAACTGGGATGGTTTTCTTTTTACACATTCATTTTGATTATGCCTGAAAGTCCAGTTTCCCTCTTAGGAAGAGATATTTTATCATGTTTAAATACCGTGATATATATGCCCCCAGGTCAGGTACACTGCCTTTCCCTTATGGAGACAAACATCCTAATGTATGAGCAGCTAAAGGTAAAATAGATGGGACAAGAAATCCACAGGACCAAGCATTCAATTCACACGGACTGTGCTCCCCCAAGGCTTCAGAGATAGTCCACATCTTTTTGGACCAGTGCTTTCCCATGACTTGGCATGTTTTGAGTTTTCCCAGGTCACAATCTTGCAATATGTAAATGACTACATGCCTACACAGCCATATAAAAAATTACCTAACAGACAGGCGGTCCTTCCAAATCGGATGGCATTAGATGTTCTAACAGCAGCACAGGGGCACTTGTGCAATTGTAAAAACTGAACGCTGTGGATACATTCCTGGTTCTTCTGCTAACATCTCAGTAGCTATTCAAGATATTAGATAACAAATCAATGACATGTCACATTCTAAAATTCCCTGGATTTTATCCTTATAGGAATTAATTCTAGTTTCTTTTGGTGGAAATCTTTGTTAACTATCCTCATAATTGTCCAACTGTTTCTTTGGCTTTGTCTCCTCCAGACTAAAAGCTGTGCGCCTACCCAAGATGAAAATGCCTGGTGTCTATTAAGGGCCTCTAGACAGGATCTCTGCAGAAGGACTTCTGACTGTTGTGCAGTAACTGCGACCCTGGTTCAGCTCAAAGAAGTTGGTGATTGGTTGTTGTCTATTACCCACTCACACCAGTTGAGGCTACTTCTTCAGAGGGGGGATTGCTGCAGGTAGCTGAGTTAGTTAGGAATATTATAGGCAGTGAATAGGGCTAAGTCCTCAACAGAGCCAGTGCAAACACCTGGGGGCTGCAGGGAGACAGACACCTCCTGCTGTGGGCCAGGCCTCAAGACAAAGGATCAAACAAATGCATCCACATCCCAGGGACTGATATCCTAATTAGTTCACCATCACCCTGGAGTCCCTATCCCATCCTTCTAGGGGAAAGGTCACAGCTCCAAGAATGCCCACTTCTTAGTGACTTGCTTTCCCATTTTTGTTTCAAATGTAATCAATTTTACCAGAACTATTGATCTTATTGGCTAACTATAGTTATGTTCCACCTTAGGATTAAGGTGAGTTGTGAGTTCCCAGTCTTCCCCTACCTTAAACCCATGGTTTTACTCTGTAAAAGTCCCTGGAAGAGACAGAGTCCTGGGCAACCTGCTCGGTACCCCTTCTGCCTCTCCCAGACAGAAGCTTTCTGTCTCTCAATAAATATATTCTGCTCTCACCTCCATTGTTCCTAAAATTCATTCTTTGATTTTAGAGAACACGAGCTGGTGGACATAGTATGTTGGGTGTTTCATTCCCCTGTATCAGCTTGAGCCCAGCCAGGCTGCAGATGCAGCAGGGCGTCAGCCTTGCTGTCTGTGATGTGGAGTTTCAAGCTGGTTTGTCAGTTTGTGTGCATCGTCACAGCACTGACCGACTAAGACACCAATGTGTCCGGACATCAGTCAGTCAGCAAACACTTGTCAATGAGTAGGTAATGTGCTGGGAAGGTAAGCAGACTTGAGTAGATCGGTCCCTGTCTGAGTCCTAGGGCAGTGAAGAGACACCAACTAGGACTCAGTAATCTAAACCAATGTAACTCCAAGCAACATAAGGCAGTGAGGTTCCAGTGGTGACCCCAGGAGCTTTTAGCAAAGCAAACCCAGGTGATGTTTCTGACAAAGTAGGCAGCATGCACCTGCATGTGGGAGCTGCCATGTGGTCCTGGGACTGAGGAATACCTGGCAGGCTGGAGCCACATGGGTTGACAGGAGGAGGCAGAGGGCCCGGGGTCAGGCCTGAGCCTGGATGCTTTGAGGGACTGGCGGGGTGCAGCTGGAGGGGAAAATTCTGTGAGGCCAGAGGCAGGGTGGGGGTGGGCTGGGGTGAAATGATTTTCTCGGGAATCTTGATAAAATATTTGGATGTTCATAACTCTTTTTGCGTGACCAGAAACAAATGGGACTGTTTCTACAGCTGGGTGATAAGATCATATAGAAAGAAAACTCACTACAAACTTTTAAAAGTCATTCCAAACAGTGGATTTCTATCTCACATTTGGACATAAGTAAATTGCAAGGTTGATGGAAAGAGAAAAGGTCCCCGACTTTCCTGAACAGAGATGAGGCATCACTTTGGAAGCAAAATACCTATTTGTGTACACCATCCACAGCGTTCTGTTGTGTCTCAAGAGCAGGGATTGTTTACAGAACATTGGCTGCTTTTCCCCAGATGATCTGTTTTGACATTAGAATTTTCATAGTGATTAAAAGTAGGACTTATTAAAATTACCTGCTTAATTAGCAAAGGGTATATTGAAGAATACTACCCAAGTACTGAACTTATAGCTGGTTATTGAATATCTAGCCACTTGAGGTTTTTCAAATAATTCAAATTTTGATTATAAAAGGCCTTTTAATTTTATAGCAAATTTGGAAATGTAAACTGTTAAAACCAGGGGTAATTCTGCTCTTCACAGGCTGTATCTAATGTACTTCTCTTGATACTATTTGCTTTGTATATAAAGGGAAGAGAGGGAGCAAGGGAAGGAGGGAGAGAGAGAGAGAGAGAGAGAGAGAGAGGAGAGAGAGGGAGAGAATGTGTGATGAGGTCATGGTGTCTCTCCCTTTTTAATTTTCAATTTGCATTTTATCATGACCATATGCTGCGATACAGAGTGATACTGTAGTTTTTAGATAGCCCTGTAACATTCCTTTGTCTGGCTAATCCATGATCTCTTTACTCATTTTTATTTTTGGACATTTGTAAGTGTTTCCAAGTTTTGCTGCAGTGAATAGCTATACATACACTCTCTGCGTGGAGTTATTATTTTAATATGAATTCCAACAGCCAGCATGATGATGTCAGGGAGTAGGAGCCTCTTAGACCCATGAGAACGAGTCCACCTAATTGCTTCCAGAGCCGGGGCCTGTGCACACCCCCTGTTCTCACTGGGTCTCCACCAGCGCGGGTTGCACACATGGGAAATTGGCTGGTTTGGTTAATCCGATTGGACGTGCTCTGCTGTCCTCTTAATTTGCAGGGAATTCATTGCTGGGTCCCATTCGTCCTTGATTCCACCTTCTCAGGAGCAGACAGGAAGCTGCCTGGAACTCGGGAGATGACCTATGTGATAGATAGCACCAAACTTCTAGATCTGTGGTCAGTGGTCAGCATGGACGGGGAGCTGCTAGTATCAGAACCAAAGTGTGTCCCTCTAGTTCTGGGGAGCTAGGCAATTGTTCTTTGGTTCTGGGGTGCTTCTGAGATGATGTCCCAGGTGGCACGTGAGGAATGCATGTGTCCTTGGCACCCAGACTGGCCCTGGCAGCCTCCTGAGTATGGGCACAGCTGCAGTTGAGACAGGGTCTCTCCAGCCCTGTGTCTGACACCTTGCAGGGCAGTCTGAGGCCCAAGCCCTGCAGCTGCTCCATTCTGCCTGGGGCTGGTTCACAGCCTATTTCACAGCCCTTTCAAAGGGAAGATTAGGAGCCTTTTCCATTTCCTGTGCGAAATGATTCAGTTCCCAAGGGACTCGGTCAGCACAGCCCCTCAGCACAGCCCAGGTCCCATATTGCTCGCGATTATGTTTGCAATTACAACCAGCCAAGCCCATCGGAGTCTGTTGCAGATGCGCCAGGACACTCGCATAGGCAGGGGGCCCTGGGCATGTCTGACTCATTTCAGGAGACTGATGCGTGCAGTGACACCACGGATGGTGGGGACGAGATCTCCCCTGGACGGGTCTTCCTACGGCAATGCATTGATGAATTTTAACCACGTGTAAGAGGCGCCATTATTCACCCGTGACAATTGTTAGTCCCTTGACCACACCTAGGTTGACAGGCAGGTCACCCTCATGTGCCATAGCTGCCTCTCCACAGGGGCAGCCTGGCCAGCCCTCGGGCCTGAGCAGGACAGGATGCTTAGATGTAGCAGATTTCAGAAGGTGGAACTTAAGCCGCCAACCCGGGTTTGAGGTGCTGAACAAGATGCCCCACTGAACCTGTTCCGCTTCCCTTTTTGTGTCCATGGGCTCCACCCCAAGGGTTCTCAGTGTTCTCAAGGGCAGGCAGTTAGGTGGCTCCTTGGTTCCTCATCATACATGGCATCTGAGAAGGAGCCTCCTGGGGGAAGACAGACACAGCCTGTCATGGGTAACAGGTGGACGGGTGTCCTTGGGTTCCGAGGATGCAGATGACAGAATTCATTTAAACCCTGAAGCAGGGGAACACAGGATGACCAGCAAGTTTGTGGAGCAGAAGCCTCAAACCTTGGAGGGCAGGAACAGGACACTGTGGGTCCCGGGTGGCCCGTGCCGGTAACAATTGCTTATACAGGCTATCAAGGGGGTCAGATGAATTCTGTCTGTGGAACAAAACTGGTGGGCCTCTGTCCTAGAAGGGGGCATGGCTGGACGGATTTCCACCCCAGGGGTCTGGCACAGCACTGTCTTCCTCCCAACCCTGCCAGAAACAACCTCTTTTCCTTCTTTATTTCAAGACAGTAGGAATTATCCACACACACACACACACTCACACACACTCTATGTCTAAATATCATTTTTTATTTGTCACTGGCTTGGCCTTGTAACTGCCTGTCTGTGTCTGGGTCTCTAAAATAAGCATAAAATCAACATTAAAGAAAGAGAGAGAAATGGGAGTTGGGAGCAGGGTTGGCAGCTTCAGTCTGTCCAATGGCCTTTTCCACATGGGAGGTGCCAGCAGATGGAGATAGATTAAGTCTGTCACCAAGTCAGTGACAGCCTAGGGGTGAAGAGCTTTGGAGTGACCTTTGCTCGGGAAATATCTCAGTAAAGATGCTGTTGCTCGCAGTGGAGGTGCAGAACGTGGTGTGAGCCGGGGCTCCCCAGAGGACAGAACCCGCAGGTGGTGTGTGTATATATAAAGAGTTGTTTTAAGGAACTGGCTCCTGTGCCTGTAGCGGCTGGCAAGTCTGACACCTGCAGGGTGGGCTGGCAGGCTGGGAGCCTGAGAAACAGCTGATGCTGCCGTTCAAGCCTGGCGCTTCTGCTGAGGAATGCTTCTTGCCTGTGGGAGATCAAGCTTCTGTTCACCTGATTGGATGAGGCCCATCCACATTACACAGTGCACTGTGCATGCCTCAAAGTCCACCAGTGTCCTCTTAATCTCTCCAAAAATGCTCTCATAGAAACTTCTAGAATATTTGACCACACCCTGGGCACTGTGGCCCAGTCAAGTTGATATAAAATGAACCATCACTTGTGGTTTGGGTTTTCAATCTTTTGGCTGCAGAATGCCAAGGAGGGTTAGTATTTTCCTTTTCCTGTCCCCTGATCTAGGCGTCATGTATTGTCCCACCTAGTCTGTGTCTCCTGAGTGTGGCATCTTAGGGACCTCCACACCTCCAAGGGGCGCCATATTCCATTCCTGGCCACTGTGATTGGTCCAGTGATGGTCATGTGACTCAAGCCAGCCAATGGCAAGCAGCCTGGGACCTGGGAGGGCCTTGTGGAGAATACCTTCTTTCTGCTACCACCACCAAGAAGGGAAGTGGTCAGCTGGTGGCTGGTGCCCTCTGTCCAGCTCAGGGACTGAGCCTCCCTGAGAAGGAAGCCACAGATGGGGAGACGGGAGCTGGAAGGGAGGAAGAAAGGGAATCATAGGGAGCCCATTTAAGGCCCCAGATCAAGCAGTGCCCGAGCAAAATCTGCATGTGAAGTTCTCAGGTGCATGAGACAATCGTTTTTCTTCTAAAGTTTGGATTTGGTTTCTGTCTCATGAGATAGAAAGACCCTGGGTAATGTGCCTAGGAACTGGAAAGTTTTAAAAAGCTAAATAAAGAAGGCCAATAATAATAATAATGTGAGTTAAACCATGCTTATCATGATTGATAGATAAAATTACATATGTAAATGCGAATACCTCTTTGATCTGATATTAAAATAAAATATGGAAAAATTGACCTGAGCAAAGCTAGAGCAAGCAGGTTCATGGAGGAGAAAGCAGGGATAGAGGTTAATCTGAGAATTACATTTGGAGGAGAAACAGACCTTAGTGTTCTCTCTTTGAGGCTGGGTACAGGTAACACCTTGCTCCTCGGTGGCTGAGCCCTGCGCACAGCCTGGAGGCACACGCTCGAGGACCTCATGGAGCCCCAGCTAATCCAGCCTCCAGTTCTCACTTGGTTTGGAGAGCTCTGTCCCTTAAGAGGACAAGAGTCGTTGGCCTCTTGATGTCCCTCTGCATTCTGGCTATCTAACGTATCTTATTTAGAGTTGTCTCACTAAATGTTGAAAGAAAAAAGCCTTTGCAAAATACACGTAGTGTATAAAGAATATTGATTTGTTCGCAGCAGGCATAAAGGACCCTGAAAAAATGGACTGTCCACTGTTCCCTGGGGGACTGTCCACTGTTCCCTGGGGCCTTGCGTCCCACCCCTTGCCCCATGGAGCATTTTCTGTGCTCTTTGTTGTTTCTGTTTCTCTCCTACTTGCACCTGGTGTGTGTTTTTCCCTGCATTTGAACTTTTGGAGCTTCCATAGTGAGGAATCTTGCTGTAGGAGCCCGTCCACGCTCACAGGGGGCCTTGCTAGGGGTCTTCTTTTGCCCTCTGTTCTCTTCTGCAGACCCGTCCACGATGCCTTGTAGCTTCAGTGGGTTCATTTTTTTCCTTCTCCATGGTCTCCCACCATACAAGAGGAACAGGAGGAACAGGAGGTGACCCTGCATTCCCCTGCTGATGTGGGTTTGGTTTATTTCCCCTCTGGAGATCCGAGTATTTCTGTACAGTTCTCCTGGACACAAGTGGCCATGCTGGGCTTGAACGTGTGATCCTGCTGCCTCAGCCACCCAGAGTGCTGGAATTACAGGCATGCAGCACCGTGGTCCAGCTTCAACACTTGAATTTATTGGCTTGGGAGATTTTTTTGCCAATCGGTAGGTACTACATGCTCTCTCCATGTGTGGAGTTGAGAATCTTCATATTTTTAATGGTTGTTCATTTCCAATTCTGTGCAGAGCTGGCCCAATTCTTTTGCTCAGTTTCTATGTGATCATCTGAGCTTTTGTCTTTTTCTTATTTGAGGGGATTCTTCCAATATTCTGGCTGTTCTGGTGAATGATTTGAATGCCCCAGAGTGAAGAGGAGAGAGCCAGGGCCAGAGGGAAGGGGAGTCAGAGCCGGGAGCAGGGCCAAGGCCAGAGGGATGAGGGACAGCTCTGAGTTAGGGGACTGGCAGGTGCTTTAAACCCTGTGTCAGCCATGGTTTGCTCAGGTCGGTTTATTTAATAAGACTGGGCCGCCCCAGAGTCCTGTGGCTGAGTTGTGTGCTGTGTTCCCTGAGAGGCCACTGACACAGCCACACCGGCACCTCTGTAGTAGCCCAGGTTCCTGCTCTGTCCAGCCTCTGTGCATAGCATTTGTCACATCCGTCCCCTCCTGGTGCTGGTGCTTTTCTGAGCCTCATTACACCGCGGCAGGGGGAGGGAGGCTCGGTAACCGGCTCCTGGAGCATCTTATTAAAGGCTAATGGCCACTGTCGAGGGGAGAAAGGGCCACCAAGCACGGACACTCTTGGATGGTGTGGATTTTTCAATTAAGTGAAAATACAGAGCGAGGCCTCTCTGCAGACGCCTGATCCGATTACCAAGAGGCCGAGGAGGCCTCGTGCCTTGGAAGCTGGAAACGTCACTCTGCGTGGCTGCCTTGGCTTTTGTCCAGGCTGCTCCTAGGAGAGGGGTGCGTAAGGGGACCCCAAGGCCTGCGTGCTGCTCAGCCTGGTGGGCTGTGTGTGGAGAAGCGGGTGTGGGGCCCCCACGGCTGATGAGCCCTGGCTCCAGGAAGCAGGGGGAGGTCTGTGCTGCCCACCTGCTCCAACTGAGTGCAGCTACAGCGGGCCCATGTAGTGCCCCAGGGACACTGCCCCACCTGTCTTGCACTGAGTTTCAGGAAAGTGTCAGTCAGGGTGAGCAGCAGCAGCTGCCGCCACAGCAACCTCTCCATGGAGGTCACCTGCAGGCTCGTTTCCTGATTGTGTCCATCCCACTGGCCATATGTCCTCCAAGCTGGCTCTGGGATCCAGGCTCCTTCAATCTGTGATGTTACCATCTTCCACTGTCCAGATGAGAGGCTTCTGCAGGAGGCCTTATGGGCCAACCTAGTATTGTCTTGTATTCTTACACCCTTGTTCTCCTTGACCAAAATGCAGGTATCTGGCCCCAGACTCACTGCCAGGAAAGCAGGAGATATCACCTTCCCGATGCCCAGGAGGAGCCTGGGCAGGGTGAGCTGGTGTGGCCTCTGCTGGGCTGGTAAGTGTGGCAGCAGTGTCAGCAGGACCAAGTGGTCACTCATCAGTGCACTATGCCTGTTGAGCAGACCGGGCCCAGGGACTGGCTCTGGGCCAGCCAGCCAGGGTTCTGGCTCATGCAATGTCCGTGTCTCTGTGAGTGACAGGAAACTGGTAACAGAATGAAGGTTCCCTGTGATGCCAGGCATCAGCGCAAGGGTGCCCAGTAAAGAGGGCAAGGGCTGCTGAGCACTGAGAAAGGCACCCTGACCTGGTGACACTAAGCAGGGACAGCAGGAAGTGAGGGGCAGATCTGCAAATCAGCAGGCAGAGGCAGCCGAAGTGCCAGGCCCCCGCGAGGACCTTGGGAGCCTGCTTCCACGAGTGTGGGTGGAGAGGGGTCTGGGAGGCAGGACGTCACCTGCTGAGTGGGGACAGGAAGCATTCAGGGCGCAGGGGCAAGGGCTTGAGCTCTGGAAGCCAGTGGGGCCTCCCCGGCTCCTAGCTCAGAAGAACCTGCGCTGTGAGCTCTGCTGAAACTTATCACTATGTCAAATCTTAGTTTTTGGGCAAGTTCATTGGCATAAGCTTTCTGGAGGGCAGTTTGGAAATTTTTAGTAACTGCCAAATAAAAATACATCACTTTTGGTCCAAAATTCCATTTATAGGAGTTTATCCTGAGGACAAAGAAAAATATGCAAAAACGAACCACGAAGGATTTTTTATAAGGAGAAGGAAGTAGAGAGTTTAATGCCCTCGCTGGTCCCAGGCCTGGGCTCGGCTGTGTGTTCACTCTCACCTTGGGGAAACAGTGGCTGTGTGACCGAGTTGGGACCTCTGGAGGTGATGAAAGTGTTGGGTGGCACTTTTGGAAGTCCCCTTCCTTAATGGTTTATTTCTGTCTTTCATCTCATTTCTCATTTGTCCCTCCCTTTGACCTGGAGCATACAGATGATACTTGGAGCTCTTCCTGCCATTCGGGATTATTTTGTGGCTTAGATTCACTGTTTGGAGATAATAGAGTATCCACTAAAGGAAACTAAAGTCCCTAATACCATCCTAGAACGGCAATCTCTAGTCTTGGCTCCTCTAAGAGATAAGTGTCTGATTAACTTAAGTTATATTATCCCTGATAGATGATACAACTTGACAAAAAGTAGGAAATCCATTCAGCACATTTCAGTACATCCATGCAGCCAATACTAAAAACGATGTGACTGGAAATACGGACAGGAAATATTGTTCATTGAAAACCAAGCGCTATTCCAGTTTAATAAAGCAAACAATGTGTGTGTTGTCTGTTAGGCGTATCTGTATTTGCACGCATAAGTTGAACACCAGGAATGCCACACAGCAAAATGTAATGCTGCTTATCTCTGACTGTTGCAATCAGTGGTGGTTGAGAGATTTCTTCTTGAAGTGTTTATTCCAAAAAAGTTTTAAAGTGTGACTTTAATTATTAGGAAAAACAATATTGCAATCATTGAGGGAAACCCCCACCTCTTGTTTAAACTACTAGAGCCAGGAGAAATGTGAGATTCTTTGGCAGGTGTCAACTCCCTCTCCCAGAAATGTGACCTTGCAGAAGGCTATCCAAGCCAGCTGAGCCTCCTGTTCCCTGTGTCTGTAACCTGCCACGGGGCCACACAGGTGCAGAGGTTGGGGTAGGGCAAACAGATGTCTCAGGGAGCTCAGAACTCGGGGGGACCGGAGCAGATGGGCCACCCCCCTTCTACTGGCCTCTCCTCTTAACAAGCAAGACACAGCTCCTGTGCAAGCTCTGTTGTGTCACTCGGGGACTTCTCCCTTTTTTATTCCAATGAGTCTATTTGGAAGCACAGAATGCAAAAGGAGTCTGGCTATTTAAAACCACATTGCACGAGTCGGCACAAGACTGGGAACATTAGACAAAGTCCGCAATCTTGATTAAGGGAGCACTCTTTAATAGTGATCCCCATCCTGGGCAGGGGGCAATTTACAAAAAAATCATGTGGAAGACATTTGGTTTGTTATAAAACAAACAGATGATTTCAGATCACGGGTAATAAAAACAATCTGGCACCCAACTCTTTTGATTCTGTGTTGCTTTGAAGTTGGAGAGAGTTTGCATTCCTGAGGGGGGACTGAGAGTGATAGAGGTTTTATGGCAGAACCCTGGCACTATGTGGTTGCCACGAGGGTTAAAGATGCAAGATCGGTTAGCTGGATGAGCAGGGAGCTGTGAGAATCTCTCCCGTGGACCCATCTGTGGTGACTGACGTGGCCAAGTTCATCCTGTGGGTCTGCACACAATGCCCCATCAGAGTGACCGGGAGGTCCCTTTTCTGCACGCAGCACAGTATGGGGAGGGTCAGAGAACACGGACTGATCACAGCTGGCTCCATTTTTGGGGTGCGAATTCCAGAAACATCACTCCTGTGTCTGTCCTGTGTGCAGTCCTAGGATTTATCAAGGTGCAGAGCAGATGTGTTCCAGCCCTCGTGGGGCTGTGGGAAGATGTGAACTGCAGCTGGACAAGCCACCAGCAGGCAGGGATCAGGGCCATGAAGGAATCAAGTATGTGCCGTGACTGTGGCTGTGTGTGTATGTGGGGCCACTAACATAGTAAATGATATCTTTCTGAGTGGGTCACATTTGAGCTAAGGCCTTGGATCAGAAGGAATGACCTATGCAGAGGACTGGGATTGAGCTCAACCTGAAGACTTTAAAAATGACTCAGTTGGAATTAGTTGTCAATATGTAAGCGTTCATTCTAAACCTGTGTATTTCCACCTTTCTAGCAGATCAGAGTATGTGGCCCCTTGGGCCTGATGCTGGAAATTTCAAACTCTGGTCAGAGGGACTGTTCACAGTTTGCTCCTCCAGCATCTGTCCAGGGCATAGAGGTGGGGCTGAGAGAATGGGCTGGGTGAGAGGACCCTGGTGGCTCAGGGCCCTGTCTATCCTCGAGTGACCAGGGGGGCCCAGCTCCCTACCGGCCCCCATGTACTCTCAGGGTGGGCTGTGTTATTTCACCAGCTGCCCTGAGCCCCAGGATCTCACCTCTCAGACTGGGAGGGACTTAGACTACCCTTGTAAGTGAAATCAGGTGAAATTAGGTTGGGACTCTGTCAGAAAACAAGAGACGTGTCACCATGCAACCAGAAGACTGTCACCAAGGCAGGGAAATGACAGGGGTAAGTGTGTCAGCATCAGCAAAGACGTGACCAGGGTGAGGGGATGTCATGAGCAAGGGAGAGGACAATTCCTCCCAACCATCCCTGCAGAGAAAGGACCTGCAGGAGGGACGAGTTCCCAGGGGACAGGGTGGTTCGGACTGGGATGTGGGTACACGGAGCTGTCTATGGTCCCGAGATGGCAGTGGGGTCTCATCTGCCCCTTCCAAAGGTGGCCAGAAGGGTGGGAAGCCAGACCACCCAGTGACAGACAGACCTAGGTAGTAGTCCCTCTTGCTAGTGGCTCTGAGCCTCAGTTTCCTAGTCTGTAAAATGGGGCTAAGAATAATTTATGTTGACTGCTTTCTACGTGCCCGGCTCTCCTATACATCAATGATTCCTCAGGGGCAGGAATTTTCTTAAGAAAACAGGCATGGAGGGGTTAAGTCACTTATTTGGGGTTACATAGCCTGTCTGTGGAGTTGAGACTCCAGACTCCTGAGGATCAAGTGGAGCATTTAGCCCTGTGCAAGGTGCATAGCAGGCACCCGGGGAGCGCTAGTGCTGCTTATTCTCCAACAGCATCGGCACCACTGTCTACACCATGTGAACGCAGAGCGAGGTGATGCATCACACATCCTGGTGGATAAAGTAAGAAGACTGATGTATCCACAGCGGGAATAAGACCTCCCAGGTGATGGCACCACGCACCCTGCCTGCTCCTCTGGGTCAGGCATTGGCTGCAAGCTCCGGAGAGCCCGGTCTCAGGCAAGGGCTAGGACATGGGTCTGGGGCCTTTGGCAGTGCAGCCACACCCAGCTCACAGCTATCGTGCCCACTGGGCTGACCCCATTCTGACTACTGCTGTGGACTCAGGAGACCCCAGGGCCGAGCAGCCTCAGGCCAAGATCCTGTGTGTCTCTGCTCTGGGAGTGACGTCCCCACCATCGGGAGGCTGGGTCTGTGCCGGCTATGACCAGCACACCCCGGGGCCCATGACGCTGAGGGTCTCAGGGCGCAGAGCCTGCTCCGCCTCTGGACAGGTGGAGACGGCTCACCTCACAGTAGGCAGATGGGACCCGACAGGGACGTTGGGACATGAGGGATGCTCTTCAGGGCTGAGTGGGTCACGGTGCAGGATGGACGCATTAGTGGGTCGTGAAGTCAACCTGGAGGGCGGAGCCAGCACTTAGAGTCTGCCGCAGACCAGAACAGACTCTCGAGGACATCGCAGAGTGCACTGTGTGGCGGGGGCAAGCCCTGGCTGGGAAACACGTGTCCGTGTAAACAGGGGTGCGCATGTGCGTGCGTGCGCGTGTGCTGGGCCACAGCGGGAAGTGGGTTGTAACCGTGGGCTGCATTAGATGTCTGGCAACCTCCGTCTCCCTGTCTGAGCTTCACACGTGAGGGCGTCACCCAGGACAGACACATGGGCTGGGGATCAGACTGCAAAGCTGTAAAGAAAAAAGCACAGCCAGAATGGCTGACGGGCCAGCGACTGTCCCTGGGGCTGGTCAGTTGTAGAGACCCCAGCCTCTCCCTGCGTTTCCCTCTCTGGGTCACCAGCTCCAGCCCCTCGTGGCCACTCACTCTTTATCTCGCCTCTCTGCTAGGTGTCACTATCTCCGCTGACCTTTGTGAAGCTCAGGTCCTCTGTCTGGCTGGTCAGTCCTGGCCCCACCTCTGGGTGCCAGCTCTTCTGCAGAAGCCCCCACAAAGAGACCTCTGTGGGCCACGCTGGTAACAGGTTTGAGGTAGGCATAGCTATTCCTTTCCAAGATCCTCAGGCTTGCTTTTGTCTGCTCTCTACTCAGACACTCATAATTTTAACACTTACACACGCACACTCATGTGCACACTCAGACACGCACTGTCACTCCACCACAGGAGTGAGGCGGGGCGAGCCAGGCACCGTTGCTGTGCCAGTCCACGCCTGTGCCTCCTTGCAGAGCCCCAAAGGACCTGCCCGGAGAGGGGCCTCCAGCTCTGGGGTGACCCTGGTGGCCCCCTCACTCATCTCCATGGCAACCAGCCCGACACCTGTTTGTCTGTCAGGTTAAAAGCCTCAGGGCGACGCTCTCATGTTAATCCATGCGGTTCAGACGATGGCTGCCCAGGGCTCCTGCTGTCCATGTGGCAGTGGCACCCAATCGGCATCTGTGTGAGTGTGAGTGTGAGCCTGTGTGTGTGTGTGTGTGTGTGTGTGTGTGTGTGTGTGCTGCACAGTCAGGATCCCGTGGGGTGAAGCAGAGTGATGGACCCCCCCCAGCGGGGACTGGCTTACCACCTGCTGCTTTCCAAGTACTGAACTTGGGGTCCGAGTCCCAGAGCCGCCTCACAGAGGGTGAACCCAGAGGGGCTCCTGGGATGCGAGGGAGGAGAAGGCACAGGTGGACGGGGGACCCAGGGCCAGGTGGGGGGTGCTTGAGAGAATCCAAACACACCCCGAGGGGCCTCCAGCCATGGTGCTGAGCAGGACAGAGAAACCCAGGCCCTGGGTGGCAGGGTCCTAGCTCTGCCTCCCCCCACTCTGCTGTGGAGCACGGTGTCCCTGTGAGAGGTGGAGGCGAGAAGGGCAGCGGAGGAGGGGTCAGGTGTGCGTCCTCCAGCTGCAGCAGGCAGGAGGTGAGGAGGGCTCGGCCAGCCAGGCACAGCCAGTACTTCATGAGTGACCATCACAGCCCGAGTGACCATCACAGCCTGACACCGTGGAACAGCTTCTGGATCCTCCTTGAGGGCCCCACCCCTGTGTGTTGGTCTTGGTACCGATTCTGTCCACAGCAGGGGAAGCAGCCCAGGCAGGAAAAGGGATTTGCCTTGGGAGGGACCTCGGGACAACACAGCACAGGTGTTTGGGTCACAGGTCCTGGGCCCCAGGGCAGCAGATCCTGCTCCCTGCTCTGGGAAGAGGTTGCCCAGGGCCCCGTGCTGAGACCTCAGTCAGTGAGCGCTCTCTCTTATGTGGGACATTGGGTCCAGTTTCCAGAAAACTCCTTGAGTCCACAGTGACCTCTGAGCTACTCCCAGAAGGAGACATTCACTCTAGGGTATAGTGAGTGACTGACAGGGGTTTGTTGGAATGGGCCAGGTGGACGGGGACAAATAAATGACAGGAGGATGCATCTGTCCAAGAATGCAGTGGACCAGACAGGGTCAGGTAACCTTCGGGGCTCAGGTTGCAGAGCTTAGAGGAGGCACCATGGTCCCCTCCCCCTGAGCAGCCTCGGCAGGCCAGGTGGGCGTGAGGTGGGACACAGCCCTGTCCTGAGAAGCTCACAGTTCCAGTGTGGACAGCGGTTGTCCATTTTTCCTGGGCTTGTGCTGAGATGACACTGGGCTGGCCTGCCCACCTGCGAGGCCACCAGGCAGAGATAGCCAGGTCCTATGGTCAAGGCGCTCCCCACCCCGGCCCTTCCAGATCCTCTGACTTCAGCGATGGAAGCCTTTGCGTCTCCCCCAGCCCCCATGCAAAGCCCCATGTCGGCAAGACAGTGACAGTTTCAGGACATCTTCCTCTTGCCCCCAAGTTGCCAGAACTGAGCGCTCCAGGAGCTGGACAGAGGCCCCATAGTGCCTGGCTGCCTTACAGTGCTTTCTTTCCTTAAAGGGTCACTTCCAAAGAGTGCCAGGTGGCAGGAGCCAGATCTTTGCATCTGATGCCCCCCGGGGACCAAAGCAATCATCTTTTGTGAGCTCTGATGGAGAACAACTGGCCGCTGTCCTTTCATTAGGCAGGGACATGCCCAGTCACGGCCTCCTGCGGGCTCCATAAACACCGTGAAATCGCCCGAGCTACAGGGAGCTCAGACTGTGTGGGGCTCCACCCCCTGTCTGGTTCCCTGACTTGTGAGCAAGCTTCCAAAAGAAATCGCCGAACAGCTCGGCTCTTGGCAGCAGCTCAATCTGGTGAATTATTTCTGCCGTGCAAAGTACTCCGCAGGCTGAGATCTGGTCCCGACTCTGTAAGTTACCGGGCGCTCCATGTGTGAGTGCGGGGGTGCGACCTGGGCACACCCGAAGGCGGCTGCTAGTGTGTTGGGGTGCTGTCAGAGCCCTCTCTTCCCCTTCTCCTGGCTGTAATAAAGGGTTAACTGTCAGGTGTCATCTCCTGCATCACATGAGACTTGGGTCTCCAGCATGGCACAAGCAGTTCTCTTGTGACATCAGGATGGGGACGTAGGCCCTGTCTCCACCTCAGGCACATTGTCTGAGGCTGCTCTGAGACACAGCCCGGGGGTGGGACAGGTCTGAGGGTGTCAGACAGCAGGGCAGGATGAGGCGGCCAGGGCAGAAGCCCACAGCGGGAGACAGCGCTCACTTGGGAAGCCCCACAGGGCAGGAGAGGCCAGGGAGACCTTCCAGGACTGGGCCAATGACTCGGAGTCCCACCCCAGGCAGGAAAGAGTGGACCTTGTCGTGACCATCTGAGAGAGCTAGGGTCGGACATGGCTTTCTGCCCCCCAGACCTCTGTCCCTTGAGATCCCATGAGGAGGAACCGTGGCTGGAGGATCTGCCATCTCTATGCCCTGATTTGTGTGCCTTTGTCTCTGCCCAGACAGTTGCGCTTGGCCCCACTGGGGAAAGGTCACTGTGCCTGTCCCTCGCTGCCCTCTCGCTGTCCCTGTTCCAGAAGCTCGCTCCCTGATCCTTGTTGGCAGTGTCTATGTGGCCCAGGCTCGCAGCCATGGCTGGTGTCCTCCCAGCGAGGTGTCCATCCCACCGCAGGCACTGACCCTGGACCTAGACAGAGATGGGCTAGCAACTGGAGACGGGGTGCAGATCCTCATCTCCTTCCTCGCATTCCTGTGGCTCTGAGTGTCCACCCTGAGCGCTGAAGCTCTGTATCCTGGGCTTCTGACCTCCCAGAGCTGTCTTTATCCGGGCCCTGAGGCCAGCACAGCCCCAACCATGGTCACTCACCCATCCTGGGTCTGATGGGAGCATGTGGCTTGTGAGAGAGGAGCCACGTGTGAGCCCCACACAGTGCCCCATCTGTTCTGTCCCTGTAGGACGCATACCTGGCATGCGGCTGGTGCATTTGGTCTCTATCACAGGCTGCATCTGTGCAGATGGGGCAGAGGGCAAACGTATTGAGAGCCCAGGAGGACCCAGGGCTGTGCTGGGGTGCATGGGGACCCCGAGGGCTGTGCTGTGCAGCAGGCATCTGTGAGACCCCTCAGGGGTGAGGTGGGCATGGAGCAGGTGGGTTCAGCAGAGGAGAGGGGCCACCAGGATCCCATTAAATCCATCATGGCACAGGGTGCCGCACAGTTGATGCTCCGCTGGCAACTGCTTATCCCGTAATCAGCTCCTCGAGAGTCTATGCTGACATCTTCATGCGCTGTCTTTGCATTTGGGGGATCCTCTGCAACTTCCTGGGCTTCCCCAAATACTGACAGCAGAAAACACATCTGTGTGCCAGGTGCTGCACTGAGGGCATTAATCCACTTAATCCTTGTCCTGTGAGATGAGCACTGTTATTGTCCCTGAGAGGAAGCAGACACAGAGAGCTAAGTTAACCAGTCCAGAGTCACCCCGCTAGAATGTGCCGGAGCTGGGACTGGAACCCAGGGATCCTGGCTCTGGAATCTATGCCCTTAACCACTCATGATTGAGGTGTCTTAAATGAACCCTCAACTTCAGTTCTACAGAGGGATGGGAATTGGAGGAAGTTTTCTCTTGGGTCCTATTGCACAACTGAGGGGTGCGGGGAAGGGGCAGCCATGACTCTGTCTTTTTGCTGCTGTCTCTGCTGGCAGGCCTGACCTGACCCCTCCAGGGATCTGCACCTCCTCTTCTGGACTCAGGTTAGATGTCTCTTCCCTGGCCCTCGAGTCCCTGTCCAAGCCCACCTCTGCTGTAATTCCACCACTGCAGGCTGGCTGGACTCTTCCCAGCATGTGACCCTCTCGGAGCTCCCCTGTGTTGAGTGTGGCTTTGATCTCTTGCTCATGGAGTGTTGGTCCCATGGGCGCAGGGATGGGGCCCCTCTGCATTCCCAGGAGTCATGTCTGGCACAGAGCAAGCACTCCTCACACAACACAGGTGGGCAGGAAGCATTGCCCTGAAGGATGCTGGGAGAGGCAATCCCTGGGGTGGCGCAGCATGACCCAGAACTGCCACCAACCCTGCAGCACTCTCACATGCCAGAGACATGTGCCATGTGGAGGCACATGACTGGGGGTGCTTGACTCAGGTTGACCTTCCAGCAAGAGCGAAGCTGTCTGTGCCCAAGACTGAACTCAGCCTCGGTGTGACCCAACCAATATGGGCACCACATCAGCACCCATGGCCTGAGCCCTCGGATGGATCTTAGGTGGAGGGGGCACTGGGAAGGCCCTGCCATGCACGTTCATGGGGCTTGGATGGCAGGGAAATGCACAGGTGGTGATGCCGTGTGGCAGGCAGGGACTCTTCCAGCATCACCTGCGAGAGCTCTCAGCCCTGCTGTTTCTCTGTCCTCATCTGTGACCTGGAGGGGGACAGTCCCCTCCTGCCGCCCCAGGGTGCTTGGGCTCCTCTACACCAGACAAGGACGTGGCAGCCTTGAGTGCAGTGTCCCCATGCCTACAAATTACTCCAAAAATCTGATGTCAGGATTCCAGTGCTCGCCGGCCTCATCCCTGTTGCTAGCGTGGTCATTACGAAGGTCATTTCTCCTACACGGGCACATTCCTGTGGGATCCCGGGGGATCAGCACCACACTTCCTTCAGATCTCTGGATTTACTGCAATGTCCTTTTTATGTCCTATGATCTTATTTAGGATACCACATTACCTATACAGCTATTTTCAAACTTGTTTTGATCACGACACAAAGTAAGAAATACAGTTTGCATCACATGCTTACCTATCTCAAATGAAATAGAACATTTAATTTTCCACCACAGTATACTTGGCGTTTTCTACTTGATCCTATTTTTTTCCATTCTATCCCCGATTTCCACTCACTTCCTCCCATCTCAGCCCATGCCTTCCCATGACAGAAATAGTTTCTGAGATATGCTAAGTACATGGACAGCACACGCGCGGATCAGTCAGTGCCTGCGATTCAGAACTCATCTCAGCAGACAGGAGCTTTTCTTTTGCCTTTGCCATGAGTGGGTGGGCGATCAGCCCACTTATCATCTCTTAGGCATTACTGGGCGCTCCTCGTGCCCACGGAGGGCATCTTTGTTCTTTCATAAATGCTCCATAAATGCCCACTGCCTGGTTGGCTGCTTGCATGAGAGCCCCCATCCTCACATTTTATCATAAACACCTATTTTGGCAGAGCTGAAAGATCAGGAAGTGGCATCCACTTTCTCTTTCTCTGGGCACGTGGCCGGTCAGCAACGCAGTTTGCAGGCCCCGGAGCTCCTGGTGTGGCCTCCTTGTAACAGCCTCACCCGGAAGCCATAGGATGGTGCCTCTGGGGGCGGGTGGGTACTCACCAGGTCCTAAACCGTGTTAGGAGTCACATTTGCATGCAGCTCTGTGTGATGGGAAAGAATGGGCGTGTTTGCAGTCAGCAATTGCCAGGGTGGAGACAAAGGTCCTGGTGCCTGGACAGTTCCCACAATGAAGAATCAATCACCCTGTGTGAAACCCATCATGCCTCCTGTTGATTTGCTTTGATCAAGACCATACTTTCTTAAAAAAACAGGAAGGGTGAGTGGAAAGTCGTTTAGTCCCTTCTGTTTCCTTCTTCCTGGCTGTCAGAGCCCACAGGTTAGAGGAGAGAGCTGACTCTGGGACAAGGGGTGGTAAAGTTATCAAACTGCCTGGTGACATCAAGACAGGCATCTCCAGGATGGAGGGTCAGGCAGACCCAGGTTCTCCAGGGCCTCATGGGCCAAATCACTGCAGGTTCTGATGACTGACCAGAGGGTCAAGCACCCCTGCCACACGGTCCTGATCACTTCCCAAACACAAGGAGCACCTCCCCTCCCTGCACCTGGGGCTCTGATCTCTCCAGAATGTTCTCTGGAATTGGGGAAATGGGGCACTGTCACCTTGTCACTCTCTTCCATCCCTGTAGAGGGGGAGAACCCTCCCTGCCTGGGCTTTGGCCTGAGTCCCCTGCTTTTCTCTGGCTCAACCCAGCATCCCATGCCGGTAGTCCCAGTGGATGCGCTTAGCCTCCCTGGGTCCCCTCTTCCCCAAGTTCAGTTCATTAGCAGCTTTCTGATGCATCTGCCTCTGAAAGGTCCCCGAATCCCTCCTCTTGCTACGTACACCTCCCTGCCTCTCCCAGCCTTGCCTCTGCTCCCTGCAGTCTCCCCCAGTCCCGAGGGCAGCCAGGGGCCTTGCAGGTCACAGGTTTCTCCACTGCTCCTGGGTCCCTCCCTGGCTTTGTGACCTGCGTCCCCTTGCACCCTGGGATCGGGACCCACTCAGAGCTTTGCACTTGCTGTGCTGACACCACCCCCGCCCCATCCTTGGTTCTGGGCATTTTGGCTCCTTCTATCCTTGAGTCTCAGCCAAAAAGCTGCTTCCTCCATGAGGTCATTCATGATTGTCACAGACACCTCTGCCTTCCCTCCCACAGTGTGTCACATCATCCATTTTATCCTCTTCATAGAGCAGATAATTCTCGTAATTGTTATAGCAATGTGTTTGTCTCCCCGAAAAGTATCACAGAGCAGGTGTCCAAGGAGTGCAAAGAGACAGGGACATCAGTACCAGGCTCGCTGCCAGTGGGCACTGCGTGCCATGGGGAGTGGGCAGCTGGTGTGGTGTGGCATTCAGAGGTGTGGGGTGTCCCCCATTTCAGCCTAACATGGCTGCCCAAGTAAACATCCATGACTCGGTATCTTAACCCCATTCTTTCTCTTTCCATTTTGGAGGTGGGAAGTCTGAGGGGTGTTGGCAGGGCCAGTCCCGCTGGGTGCTCTGAGGGGAGAATTGGATTCTGTCTTTTCAGATCCCAGATGTCAGCTGAAGTCCTTGGCTGCCCCTTCTTCATCTGCAGGGCACAGCATTAACCTCTGACTCTGGGATCCCAGTCTTCTCTGACGCTAGCCCTCCTGGCTCTCTCTGTTAAGGACCCTCATGATGATGCAGGGCACCTAGGTAACCAGGATGGTCTATCTCAAAGTCCTCCACTTGGTCACATCTGCAGAGCTCCTCTGCCATGTACCCATATACATATTCATGGGCTCCAGGGACCTGCATGTGGGTGTACATGGGAGGCTATGGCTCAGCCCACCATGGCGGTGGCTGGAAGTTTTAAACAAGATGGTCCAGTAATACTCATGGAGGAGTCATTATGTAACTGAAGACTGGAAGAGGCTGAGGCCCCAGACCATGGGACTCTGGCGCAGAGCCTTGCAGGTAAGGAGCTACATGTGCACGGTAGGTGACAACTGTGCTCCTGGTATGTTCTAGGACATGGGGGTGTCATGGGGGCAGGAGGCACTGAAGTCAGCGAGGCCCTGGGTGAATGTGCAGGGCTTTGTGACCACTGTAAGTCTTGAGTAGGTGAGAGCATGCAATGCTTTGAGCACGGGAAGGACAGGACCTGACCTAGGATTTCCCTGGCTTCCTTGGCTGCTGGGTGACAAAATAGACCTTTGGAGCAAGAGTAGAAGAAAAGAGACCTCACGACAAGCTTTGACAGTGGTCCAGGTGAAGGGGACTCATGGCTTGGACAAGGGTCACGAGGTGCTTCCTCAGTTGCCTCAGGATCAGGCACACATCCGTCACTGCCAGGAACCACAGCTGTGGAGGGGTCACAGCTGAGACCTCCCTAGGAAACCTCCTTGGCCCACAGGAGCGGTTTGCCTGATGTCTCCCTGGCTGGGAACTACCCATTTTCAAAGACTGCTAAATACAGGGTTGTGAACATTCAGCCCGCGGTCAGTTCATTGCGGCTCTGAAGCGCCCGTCTCTGCAGAGCCACATGGAAAGCTGACGCTGGGGCATGCAGAGCCCAGAGCCAGGGATTACATATCTACTTAAGTTTGCATGGCCTGTGTCTACATTAACAATCTGTTTATGGAGATAGTATTTCAACATTCCTGGGGCCGTGCGCGGCGCCGTGATCTGTCCTGGAAGGTACAGAGCATGGGCTAGAAAAGAGGCCCTGAGACAGTGTAGGGTCCCTCCAGAGCAGGTACCATCTCCTCCTGGCCAGGCCCACGTTATCCACAAGAAGCTTGAAACAGATCAAATGCAAAGCAGCACCTCCCTGTGTAGAAACCTTTGGGATTATCCTTCATTTAGGACTGTTCATTGATTTTACAAGTACTGATTGGGCGTCCAGTCACAGCTGCAATGCCAGCTGCCAGGATCCAGAGAGGACACGAGCCACCTATTCTCATGAAGTTCCAGCCTGTGAGGATCACAGTGTACAGACAAATGAGTTAGTGGGTGACTTCAGACAGTGAAAATGCCGTTAAGGGCAGCAAGTTGGGTGCTGAGAGAGTCACGGGGGTAGGGCTGCTGTCTCGCGGTGGGGACTCTGGACAGCAGAGTCCCAAAGGACAGAAGAGGCAGCCATGGGAGATCTGAGGGAGCAGTGTGCTGGGCAGAGGGAACAGCTCATGCAAAGGCCCAGACATGGGAAGAGGCCCAGAGAGGATTCCAGTGGGTTTAAGGAATAGGAAAGGTGGTGGGATGTGGGATCGTGAAACCCCTTACAAGCTGTCACACAGACAGAGAGGGAAGGGAATCAAGTCCACCTTATGACTGCAGTGATCTCTTTTTGTTTGTGTGTTTTTGAAGTCTCTCTCCCTTTGAGTGCAGCCCTGCCTGCGTGCAGGAGAGGGGCAGCCTGCCCACTGTCCCTGTGCAGAGCTCTGCTCTCCTCTCCGTCTCCGTGGCTGCTGCGAGCCTGGGGCTCTCTGGGCTGCAGCCTGCTCTGTGTATCTGAGGTGATCGCAGATGCTCAGAAATGAATCGCCCAGACCCGAGGAGCCTGAGAAGCTGCAGGGAGCTCTGAATCACTGGGGGGCGGCTGGTCTCCTTCCCCTGAGACATGCATTCTTTCTCTTTATTATGGAATTAAGGCACCAACCCAAAACTTTAATCTTTAAACACAGGTAAATACAACGTGATCTTTCTATGGAAACGGGCCCGGAGGGGAATCTGTGGTTAATAGCTCTGGTATTTTGGGCGATAATTTGCACATTCCCTTTGGTTTGTATAATACGTTATACTTTCCAGAAATCCTTTCTCATGTCCAAGTTCATTTATACTCGTCGACGGTGTGGAAGGTATTTACATGTTGTACATATTTATAATTCTTTCCCCAACCTAATAAAGAAAAAGAAGACAAAGAACATCCCCGTGAATGCTTCGCAGTACATATTTTCTGGCAAACAAGCGCTCTGCCCGTGCCTTCCTCCTTCATCTCCTTTTCATCCTTGTCTTTCTTGATGGTGTGTGTTCAGCCTGTAGCCGGGTTTGGGGTTTGCCTTCTGCCTCTTCATTCACAAAAGTGGTGGGGAGGGAGGGCGGCAGCTGCCGGAGCCCCATCCCGCTTTGTTTGGCCACACGGCCCTGATTTCATTCTAGGCAAATGGTCCTTCCTCAATCTAGCCCATCTGGGGACATGACCTCCCTAGCTCCATGCCTCGGAACTGGCCTCAGGACCCCAGGCCTGGACAATCAGTGTATTCTCCTCTCCACCCCCACCTCTGCCCCCAAGGTCAAAGCGATTCTTCGATGGCTAATGAAACTCAGTGCCCAGACTTGGTTTGATTTACTGGAAAGAAATCTCTCCTTTCAGGGGACTGTTTCTGTGAGAATACGAGCTAGCCATGGAGCAGATGTGTGAGGCCATGTGGGAGCCTATGTGGGAGGCTGATGCAAAGCAAAATGGGGTCTTGTAGACAAGGTCGAGCTACTGGATCCTGCCATGCCAGATCCCACGGACCCGAGAGCAGGTTTTCTCAGTCTTGTGACTGTTGCCACTTTGGGCTCATTAATTGTTTGTAGTTAGGACTGTCCTGAGCATCACTGGTTGTTAAATTAGATGCCAGCAGCATGCCATCCCCATTCTCCCATCATAGCTAAAACATCTATAGGTATTGCCAATGTCTCTGGGAGACAAAACTGCCTCTCTGAAGAACCGCTGCTCTGGATTGCTGGTAAGTTGTGTGGGTCAATAAATGTTGTTTGCTTGCTGGAGTTGAGTTTCTGTTCTTGTCTCCAGAGGGGCTTCCTGTCAAAAGGAGAGCTGTTCCCTTAAGATGGGGCCTTCCCAGGGAACTTGCTCTAATGAGGAGTACGTGTGCATGTGCGTGCGTGCGTGCGTGCGTGTGTGTGTGGCCTGCAGTCATAAATCAGGATGGATAGGGTGGGGTGCTGGCTGAGCAGGAGGACACTGGGCAGTTGGTTGTACTGGGGGACAGATGGAGCCCAAGTCTGTGCCAAGCTGAATAACTTAGCAGTTATAGTTTAAGTCAGTGCTTTCCAAATTTCCACAAGCCATCTCCTGCCCTCACCATGTGTGGTAGATAGGGTAATGGCCCCTGAGGGTGCCTGGGGATGGGGGTATGGGAGAGGGATCCTGGGTTCGGTGGCTAGGCTGGATGCAGGCAGGAGGAGCAGCAGTCTGAGGTGACGGTGGAGGCGGACAGCCCTGTGCTGGTGTCGAGGACGGGGAGGGAACATGAAGAACTTTCCAGCTACATCCCCAGTCCTACCTTTTCTCTCATCGTTGAGACAAAATACCTGACACCCAAAGTCAAAGGGGGAAAGGTTTGTTTAGCTTACAGTTTGTAGAGATTTTAGTCCATAATCAGCTAGCTCCAAGAAAGGGTGGCTTGGCAGAGGCGCATCAAAGAAGAGAAACAGTCCCTGGTGGCAGAAGACAGCAAAAACAAGCAAGGGAAGAAGGGACACAAGCCTTGTCCCGTCCCTTTTATTTTGTCCAGTCTGCCAGGACCGAGGTGGTGCTAATCCAGTCAGTGATCCAGCAGTCACCCACCCTTAATTCTACCCCTCGCGGTGACTCAATCACACACTCTAGGTTCAACCACTTCAGAAAAAGCCCATGACCGCATGAGGTTTTGGGGGGACATCTAGACATAAACCATAACAGTTGCCCAGGCTGGGCTTGAACTTGGAAATGCTCTATATCAGCTTCCCAGAGTGCTGGGATCACAGGCGTGTACCACCATGTTCAGTTTAAATTTGTGTTTTTTAAGCCACTAAGTTTTTGGAATTGGTTTCAACTGCCACAGATAACTGATATATATCGTGTTGCCCCATTTGCATGCTATTTGTATCTTAATTACTTGACATTTTGTTTGAGTTGATTCCATTTTCTTTATTCAACCTAAGACATCCACCTAGGCATTCATGTCTGTGAAAACAGGGATTGATGACTGTGTATGTATTTTCCCCCAATACACTAAAATAAACATGTGATTTTTAACAACTGTTTGTTCATGTTGCTTCTCAGCTCACTTTGTGTCCCTCTGGTGGTGTGGACACCGGGGTGGGCAGGAGGGGCAGGGCAGGCTCATAGCAGGAGCATGATGGCACCTGCACACTGGATGCATGGGCAGAAGGGACTGCGTTCAGGCTCAGCAGGGGGCTGCACCCATCAGCAAGAAGAGGTGAGGTCCAAGCCACAGTGGAGGATGGGGGGAGGGCAGAGAAAAGGATCCCACAGTGAAGACAGAAAGAATGCTCAGGACCCCAAACTGCAGGAGCAGGAGTAGGCTCAGGAGCAGCGGGGCTGACCTATGTGTCAAGATTTCCCCACTATGAGCAGCTGGTCTGGACCCTTGCCCCACACAAAGGAATTAATGGGCAGCTGCTAGGTAACTCAGAGAATTAAAAGACAGACAAGAAACCAAGTTTAGAAAAAGGACAGGAGCCAGAACCATCTGTGGTTGGATTTTGTTATCTTTTTTTAAAAAGAGCCATCTGGGGGTGAGGTGGGGTGGGGAGCTTCCCTTACCACGTCACTTCACGGTGTTGGGAGGACTGGGGTTTCCCAGTGAAGGCTCCTCCCAGTACGAGTAAAGTTAGGGCACCTCCATCTACCGTCTGTTTTGGCCACAACAGAGTGCTGGTGCCAAGTGCATGGCCAGCAATGACAGATTTGAACAATAGAGGACCAACTGCCCTAATGGGTTGTGTTCTAACTCACCTAGACGGTGAAAGCCTAAGTAGCCTGGGCCTTATGCAGGTGACATCTAAGTAAAGTGGCCTGATGAGAGCAGGGAAAGAGGGACACCTGTTGTGGGCCAAGCAGCTCCTAGAGGGCAGCCAAGCAGCTCTGTAATCAGCTGGGGCTGGGGAATGGATGGCACGAAAGCAAGTCTCACCTAATCCCAAAACGGCCTTCCGGGGACCGGGCCCCTTCTCACAAGCCTGCTATGTGCCTCTGTTCCAGAGGGATCATAAGGCTTTCTTTTGAAGCTCAGATGAACTGTGTTTACGCTCTGCCTGCACAGCCGCTGGGATGTGTGCAAGACCATGGGCACCTGGCTGGCGTTCCTATATCTAATTATGCAAGGGGATTTATTGGGTAAGCTCATAGGGTCAGGGGCTGGGTTGTCCACCATGGCTGGCTGTGTGCTGGTGAGCCAGAGGATCCAGAAGTGTTCAGTCCAAGAACCTAGCAGCCACAGAACCAGAGGAATCAAGGTCTGAGTCTATGCTGGAGAAGCTGGAGTCTGATGCCCATAGGCAATGGTGCTGGCGAAAGACCCATCTTCTCCAGCAGGATGGCGTTCTCCAACCACAGGAAGACTTCGCTTTCGCACTGTCACTCCCTCTGGGCTGCCGCCCACAGTCAGAGTGGGTCTTCCCCCCTCAGATTGCTGGCCTGCATGCCAGTCATCTCTGCAGACTCCCGGACACACCTAGAAGGGTGCTTCGGCAATCTTAATCAGCCAGGTTGGCAATTATGATTAACAGTCACAGGTGATTAAGAGAACATTTTGCTGCTGTAATCACCAATGCCAAATATCTCTAGGGCATTAATCATTTGGGAAAAATCAGGGCAGGGTACGGGGATTCCTATGTAGATGCAGCAGGTACGTAATAGTGGATTTCAGAGCAGAGGACAGTCTGCCCAGGATCCCAACTAGACCGGAAGTCTTTGTCTGCAAGCCCTCCCACCTACTCAGACCCCGTGGAAACCTTAACACCCACCCAAGACTGATAATGAAGTTCTGGCATGTTAAAGTTTCATTGGCGAGACCTTCATAGAAAGAAGTTTCTGGCATCCTTGTCTTAAAGTGGAACTTTTCTGCTGGTAGCTGGTCTCATCATAAGTCTGAGAGAGAACACAAAGAAAGGGATGGAGAGAGGCGGGGGTAAGATGGGCACTTGGTTGGAGACTGGTGACACTGTGATGGAAGCTCCCTGCAGTCTTAGTTCCGACGTTTAGTGGTGTGCCGGAGGGCTGAGGGCCTGGCCAGCTTCGGATTCTCGTATCTTCTAGGGCAGATCCAATTCACCCTCTGTGACGAGCGGAATGTCAAGAGTCTGGAAGCTCCTGTCCTCGGCTGGGGTCTCCTAAACTCACCACTCCACTGGGGCTCAGAGGAACCTGGTGAAACTCTGTCCTTGGGCGCAAAATTTGGAGGGAGGAGCCAAGACTCTTAGCATTCAAGAGAATATCATCTTAATGCCATAGTGTAAAAATGAAAGTTCATGGTAAAATATCCACAAAGAACAAAACACCAAATTTTAAAATAAATACAGGATCTGTTGTTTTCCCCAGAGTTAAACTTCCAAGCTAATGTGTCTGATTTCCTGGTTGCTAAGCCAATGTCATCTTTTGAAAGTACTACATGAAAACCACATTAAAGAAAAGCTCATTAAAGAAAACCCTAACACGCCAATTTGTGTCATACAAAGCCTATGATATTGTCCTAAAGCAACCGAACCAGACATTCACAATATTGTGTTATCTGAAGAGCTGTTATGTCTGAGTCACTGAAGGGAATGCCCGAGTTAGTTAACAACAGACATGATAAAGTCCTAATTCCCAGTCCAAACCCTTACAGGGTTTATAGACGCAGCCACCAGAATTCTCAAAAAATTGTTTCTTTGGGGTGATGCCAGGCATCCCGATAACATCACGGGTTTAGTCAGCTCTTTCCTCTGTCCCAAAGGACCCTCCAGGCGTCCTGCAGTACATTCCAGAACTGAAGAGCATTTCCCAGGTCTGCAGAAACCCAAAGAGAAAAACTCATTTTATGATGTGCATGGAGATGAAAAGCGTATCTTAGCAGGCATTTCAAATGCATTCTGTGCTCATCACAGAGGCATGGAAGGTACCGGCGTTATTAAGAAGACGGCACAGAGGGAATAATGAATGCAGAATATGTGAGTGATTCATTTTGATTTTAAAAAAATGCGGCCCAGCTGGAGAAGGCTTCACGTCGTCTAAAGGCAGAATAAAAGCCTTGCTATTTGCAAAGTCAAGACAGTAAAGAAACGATTAAAGAAAGCAAACCTGTGACTTCACCTGAACGGAATGGAGCATTTGAATTTTTTAAAAGGTGACAAAAATGTCATAAGGGGGTGTCTGCAGGCTAGAGAAACTGTTATTAAAATGGGAATTGTGCGCACGGAGCTGTTCACGGCTCGGCCCCTGGACTGTGAAATCAGTGAGCGAAGGCAGATCGCACAGCCCTGTACCTCGCGCGTTGGGGTGACAGTGGATTTGTGACGGGGTCGCTCCGCCAAGTCCTGCCCACTCGCAAGCTGCTGTGTCGTTCAAGCAAAGCACAGATCTCCCTGAGTGTCTGGAGCGTTTTGCATTTATATGGAGCACAACTCTCTCCTTCCGATGTGTGAGTCAGGTGCTGTGTGCAGGGAGAGCGCACGGGAGAAGCATCGCCCAGACCCGCCTTCTCACCAAACTCAAATTTTCTCTCCTAAGGAAAAAAAAATCCATCCATATGGATTACAGTTGGCAGAAGTGTTAGAAAGTATATTGAAAATAGGGACATGGTTTGCATGCTAAACTTTAAAATAGCTCCAAGGGCAACAAGGAATTCTCTGCTTCTGGGTTTCAGGTCTGAAAAAAAATGCATATCGCTTTGGAGAGCTGGTTTGGTGTAGCTTGACAGGAGAGAGAGAAAACTTGGGAAATGATGACATGGGAGGGTCTCATCCATGTAGTCAGTCAGCAGCCAAACAAGCATATTTTACTTCACACGCATTTGTCTCAGCATAGTTAGGCGGACAGAATTGTGCTCAGCCTTGGGGAAGGGATCTTTCTGTATAACTCAGAGAACAGCCCCCAGGAAGAGTCGCCCCAAAAGCCAGGAGCAAGAATGGGCTCCATTCCTTATCTTTCTTTTGACGATTGTATAAACTTACTTTTGGAACATTACGGTTTTCAAAACCTCACCCAGTCCCCAACAGGAGCTCATCACCTCCCTCCCAAGGGGGTGCTCTCCCCTCTGTGACCCTTTTGGGGATGCTCATGGGTTGGGCATACTCACCACCATGATTTGAGCTTTGAATGCTCCAGAGTATTCAGTAATTTGCTCTTTGACAAAAAGACTAAAAACACACACTGGAGGAAAGATAGCTTCTTTAATAAATGGTGTAGGGAAAATTGGCTCTTCACGTGCAGAAGATTGAATCTAGACCCACATCTCTTACCATGTTCTAAACTAAAATCAAGCTGTATCAGAGAACTAAATGTTAAAATAGAAACACTTAACCTGCTGGAAGACAAAAGAGGTAAATCTCTTGGAGTCCTAGGGGTAAGAAAGGACTTTCTGAACAGAATCAGGGCTCTGCAGAAAGAATAATGAAAACCAATAAGCGGGATCGTGTCAAATTAAAAAATTTTGCAGAAACAACAACCAAGTGAAAAGAGAACCAACAGAATGGAAAATAGTTGTGCCAGTTATTCCTCAAAGGACTGTGATCTAGAATAAATAAAGAACTCAAAAAATCCATTCCCCCAAATAAAAGATCCTGTAAAAAATGAGCAGGTGAAATGAATAGACATTTCACAGAACAAGTAATAAAGACCAATAAATACGTGAAGAAATGCTCAACAATCCTAGTCCTTAGAGGAATGCAAATAAAACCACAGTGGAATTCCATCTCACCCCATACAGAATGGCCATCATCAACAAATCAGCCAAGCTGCGGGGAGGAAGAACCTTCTACATTGTTTGTAGTACAACCACTACAGAAGTCAGCACGGAGATTCCTCAAACAACTAAAACTAGAAATTCCCCTTGATTGCTGTATTCCCCCTCTAGGTAATCCTCCTCCAAAAGTTAAAAACACCATATTACAGCGACACACGCGTAACCATGTTTATAGCAGCACAATTCTCAATGGCTACATCTTGGAAGCAGCCTATGTGTCCATCAGCAGATGGGTGGATAAAGACAATGTGGTGTTTACTGTTCTACCAGAAAGAGTAAGCCTGAGCCATTTGTAGGAAAATGAATGCACTTTGAAAAAGACGCTGTTAAGTGACATAAATCAGACACACAGCTTAAATATCACGTGGTTTCTTTTATATGAGAAATTCAAATTATGAATAAAGACCAAAATAAAAGATAGATACTAGGAAGTAGGGAGAGAGCTTTCTTAAATGGGGAGGGGGTCAAGGCAGAGGGGAAAGGAGGATGGGGGAATGAAGCAAGGAACTGGGAGGTGTCAGCTGCATGAACCAGCTCTGCACAAGGAGTGTAGATACTGGGTGCTGCAAATGTGTGCTAATAAAGAAAAAAAGAAAGAAAAATGTGAGCTACAACGAAAGTCAGCTTACAACTCTCCAAAGCACACTGTGAGGAAACCGAGTCAGGACACTGATATAGATATCAGAAGTTCTTACTGGAATCGGCTTGAACACTTATACAATATGCAGGCTGTTGTCAATCTAGGGGTGACGGCTCCAAGGACCCAGCCCCTTCCACTCTGCCCGGCCATCTGTGCTGGCTCCATTCCAAGGCTGGAGTTCCTTCTGAGTGCTGAGATCATGCTTGTCCAAGAGGAAAAGGCAGGTCACACTTGGGAGCTTTCTCAGAAAGCAAGCAGGAAATTTTCTGGAAATTACCGGCAAAGCTCTCGTTGAGGTGACTTGGATTCAGCTGCATCACATTTTTGTCCCATGACCAAATCATCTTTAAGGAGCATAAGTGGGGTTACCATGAGAGCAGCAGGGATGGGGTGGGGAGAATGTCCCTGATAAGTGGTCCCCTTTGGGACATAAGGGAACAGAGGATTTCTGCAGAGGCAAGGACCCCTCACCCTTCTGTGAGGATGGGGTCATAAAGGCTGGGTATGGGATTAGCAATATTCATTGACTGCGTAAATTCCAAAGGTATCGAGAGCTGGATTAGTGGAAATGCCAAATGGATTGACACTGGGTTGTATGAACCTGTCCTCCTCTTAGAGTATTTCAAAAAATCTAGAAGGACTAAGACTCTGACCAGCTCTGATAGATACCCACGGACAAGTGGGGAGCAAGGCTAAGTTTCTCCCCTTTTTTACTGCTAGATCTTCTGGCATCTCCTATTCACTGAAAAGCTCTGCTCTCACTTCACTGTCTGGCCTGTGATCTGAGCTAACACGGCCCAGAGAAGCTCCCTTTACCTGGGCTTTACGCTCCAGCACCTGCTACTTTCTGAGCACAGAACTGTCGCCATATGGCTGGACCGCTCCCTCATGTGGAGCTGGGGTTTAGAAGGCACCTGAACACTCCATCTTTCCTGTCCCGGCCCCTCTGCGGGGACTGTGGCTGGGGAGTGACATATGTAGATGTACATAAGTATTGCTGTATTATTGTACCATAGCTTATACAGCACACTTGTCATTTAGCAATGACTCAGTTTATGAATAAGTAAATGAGTTTATTGACCTCTACTGATCAGAACCAGAATGTTAACACCATCAGAGCAGCAGCTACATTTGTCAACATTGCAGCTCCTGTGCCTAACATGGTACCTGACAGCTAATACAGACGGTTAATGAGAGCTTGTGGAATAAATATTCTGCAGACAAAGCAGAAACCTCTCTTGAGACTGTCATATTCTCCTGCAATTTTGGATTATTTCTGAATATTGTTGACTGCCATTATAGAAATGCTGGATTCTGTTATATTCCTTCGTAGAGCATTGATCTGGTTTTAACATGTTCACGATGGGGCCGTCATTCATATGTGCCACTGCCAAGCAGCTCTGTTAAATAGCTACCCACTGGTGGTCATGCATGGACCATCCATGGTTCAAGCCGGAATGCAGGAATGTGCAGGCTGCTAAAGTGGCTGAACTCAGTTTGGCAGGGCACATACCTCCAGCAGAGGGAAGCAGCTCTGATTTCAGTTCAATATGGTTGCAACCTGAGCGATTTAGTCTGACTTCCACACATACGTGCTTCAGGGGCCAACTAGAGATCTGAAAAGTTTAGGGGCTCTCTCCTCTGTGATAGCCCTGCTTTTGGAATTTCCCTGCTCCACTTCAGAGCAGTGCTGGCCCAGAACCATGTCTTCATGTTCTTCAAGTCAGTAAGACTATTGATTTTTGCTTAGTTTTCTTTGTTCCTCATTTTGCAGATTGGATCCTGCCCTCAGGCTAAAAGCTGTGTGAGCATCAATTTCCCGCCCACCTGTGCCTGCTTTTACTCATTCTTTGGTACCTTCAGAGAATTGTTTCAGTGTCCTCCAGAGCTTACAGTTGTGACAGGTTTGGGTTAATGGAGTCTTACCTGACCATTTGAGAACAACTTCCTAGTTCCAAGATTGATTCCGATTGAACCAAATTAGGCCACGTGGCTAATGTTGGTCCAATCTCTGTATCAGGTAATGGTACTTACTGGTTAGTTTGGGTTTGGCTGATTTCCCTTTCCTAAGGCCCGGGTAGAGGTTATTGAGAAGATTAAATACTCACACGGGCTAATTTTGGAAGACTGAGAATAGATACCAGGCAAGAGAACACAAAGAGTTCAGGGTGCCATTTTTGCAGATGTCGACAATGTATCAGAGTTTCTCCAGTGCAGGAAGTAGGATCAGTACCTGGGAGCGCCTCTCAGAAGAGGCATCATTCGGGCAGCGCCTGTAAGCTCAGACCAGCAGCTGTTTGCCACGGGCGGTGACACAGCTGCCATCCAGGAGGATGCGTGACGTTTCCCACCTGAGCCTGTCTGATTCCTTTCACACGTGGCTTCACAGCTCACGCTCAATCTTCTTTTCTTGTTTTTACGTCACTTAAGACCGTGACATTTGAAAAGAAATAGAGAAGAATGGAATAAATAACCTCCCGGGACAGGACCAACTGGAAGGTTATCCTCGCTTCTCCTCCCAGCTCCCACGCTGGAAAGATAAAAACCAGCACTCTTTGGGTCTCCAGGGGCACAGGGGCCCCTACATCATGATGTGGTCTCTCCTGAATGATCTGTTATGATTCATGGTAAATTAACGTATCATCTGTAGGATCACCCGGCACAGGTAGCCACTGAGGGGGCTCGTGCTCCAAGTCACAGACTTTTAAATACACCCACGCACTCACGCTCATCTCTTCTCTCACAGGCAAAGGAGATGTGGGGGCACCAGTCCATTGAGCAGCCAGGCACCCCAATGTCTACTTCTTTGTTCCTCTGTCACATGTGGGTTCTAGTCCCAGAAATCACACGTTCCAGGTGTCTCTCGTATCTTCAGTGTGTGTCCGTGTACACACATGTGCTTGAGTTGTGTCTGATGAAACTGTGTCTCTTAATACGGGTCCTGGTCCGAAAATTGGGGTAAAAACCTGCTCTAGAGAATTTGAATTCTCATTTTTGCCCAGAGCCCATAAGACAGCAAAGGCTTCCTTCTGACTCTGCTGTCTCGGAAGCCCTGGCTCGGGCGCTCTTTCTGACTCAACGGGACGAGAAGAGGAGACTTTCTCCTTCTGTTAGGGCACTGGGGGCTTTGTGTGCTTTTAGAAGGCAGACGCTTCTGTAGGAACATTCCAGGCCAGGTCCCTCCCCTAGTTATACTGTATGAGGGTCCCAAAGTGCAACCCACAGTCCTATCCCCAGATTTCAGCGGCATCACTTCTTCTGCATATGTTTTATTCTTATTTATTGGTACCAAGAATCAAACTGTGACCCTTGCATTTGCCAGGCAGGCACCTGTACCCCTGCACCATTTCCCCAGCCCCTCCTTCTGCATTTGCAAGAAACACCTTAAAAATGTAGGAGAGGGACGAGACAGGCATGGCCTTGAGGAGTTTGGGGAATCGGGGCAAAGTTAGTAACTATGGTAGCAGGAAGGTCATGACATACACCACCCTGTGGTGTATTTCCCGGTGGAATGCAGGTTGCTGGCTATGCTGGCGTCTCTGTGAAGAGGGCGGCTTAGGAAGGGAGCCCTAAACTGAGGGAAGGGGGCAGGCCACAGGAGCAGGAGACACAGAGGCTGGACACGGTCCTGCATGGGCACAGCCCAGGGCAGCTAGGGCTACTGCAGTGGAAGCAGTCTGCAAGGGGTGAGGTGGAAGTAAGGTCCAGGCAGCATCAGGCAAGTCCACCCAGGTGAGCGGACTGGGCCCCGGGCTGAGGGAATGCTTCCGCTGATGCGACCCTCTTATCCCTGCAATGTCCAGGTTCCAGTGGTTGGTGAAGCCCGCAGGCTCTGGAGCCCGCAGGCCTACGTTAGAATCCGTGCTCTGCTGTGGGCTTCCCAGCTTTGGGACTCACCTTGCTGTGCCTCAGTTTTCCTAATTATAACATGGACATGACAACAGACCTGCTCTGGAGAGCGGTGGTGAGTCAGAGAGTGTCTGAGCTGGAGCAGGTGGTCAGAAGATAGCACAGCACCCACCGGGGTGGTGCTAGGGACTCACTGTGTTGATGGTTAAAGGCCTGGATCCTGGACAACTAGGAGTCAAGTTGCATTTCCCTACTTTTCTAGCTGTGAGGCCCAGGGGTGACCCCTCTGTGCCCCAATGTTATTATCTATAACATGGTGACAATATCCCTTCGTGGTGGAAGATAAGTCAGGTTGCCATGGGAACCAACATGCATGCCCATCATCATTACTATTACTTAGGGCAGGCTGTTACAAAAGTGAGCCAGTTTTTAGATTTCATTAAAAAAAAAAAAACAGATTCGGTAATAGTGTAGATATTACCCAGGAGAAGCGAGGAAACTGTCACTGTCCTAGGATGATCCTGAAGCACAAGACTGAGCAGAGGACAAGTTTGAAGTCCCAGCTGGTAGTTTATATCAAGGATGGAGCTGAAGCATTTGTTCATGGAGGTATAGCATCCCTGTTTTCTATAGCTGTGTAACAAACAGCCCCCAAACTCAATTGATCCAGGTAATAAGCACTGTGTTATTATTCTTGAGTCTGTGGGGTGACTGACCCAGCTGGGCAGCTCTTCTGGTTTGAGTATTATCAAATGGGGCTGGGTGCGGGGACAGGGGGAATGCAGCTGATCCAGAGTTACACCTGAGTAACCAGAAGAGCTGTCTTTCTCACGGCTAAAACTGAGCAGATTAGGAGAGAAGGTCAGTTTGGGCCATGAGGGAGAGTAGAAGTTTAGCTTGATCAAAATAACGTCTGCAGAGTCAGGGCGGTGGTTGGATGTGAATGTGTATTTCCAGGATGAGGCCAAGGTAGCATCTAAATCTTTGAGAGCTCACAGATACAGAATCCTTGAAGCCTTCGGTTGGCTGAGGTGGCCTGGGGAGTGTGAGAGCTGGGGATGATACAGATGAGGAACTGAAGGAAAAGGCTGAAAGACTGGCCCCTCACGAGCTCTTGAAGGGGGAGCCTACTCTGAGCCCAGAACCTGGGCTGTCCCCACATGTCAGGACCAGAGGCAGCTGGCCTGGGGCTGCAGGCTCTCTGGAAACTCTGTCTTCCTGAAGAACCTTCTAGATAAGATGCTAACCCAAGAGGACTTGTGTCTCTGTGTCCCAGGGAAGGGAGGACATGCTTTCCTCTAGTGTCTTATCTGATTTTCAAGCATAATTGTACTTTTCCTTAATTTTCATGGCAGGCGACTGGTGTACAGAGACAATTATGGCTGACAGAGGCTGGGAGGGTGCTAAGGGTCGGGAGGGTGAGTGGGTCCAGGGCAGTGGGGAGCACAAGGTCCCCATCAGAGTTCTGTGGCCCTCAAGTGAGGAAGTTCCCACCATTAGTCTTCATTTACTTGTTTGTGCTCTGAGCAAAATCAGTAAGAGCCTCATAAGTCTGATGGGAGGATTTTAACTGATGTATGGCATTCCCCAAGCACTGTCTGGTACATGGGAGGTATTTTATGGTATTTCACTAGCATTAGCTTAAAAGTGGGCAGCCCAAAGATGCTGTCCAAAGTTGGACACAAATGAGGATGTTCAGGTCCCTAAAATGACCGGGGTTACCCCCAAAACAGAATAAGTGATAACATTTATTGTGTGTTTACTATGTGTAAGACATTCTTTAAATTGGTGCTTTGGACATTATGGGATAGACACTACAATTATTCTACTTCGTGCATATGAAAGCATAGACACAAAGACATGCAATCACTTACTTGGTTTCCCACAGGGAGCAAGTGGCAGAGCTGAGCTTCAAGCCCGGCAGTTTCCCTGCGGTGATCCACATTTGGTACTTTACTTTTTTTGGACTGGAGAGTGAATCTAGGGGCCTTACAGTTGGGGGGCAAGTGCTGTACCACTTACACCCCTAGCCCCACTTTTCCCACTTTTCAAATGAGAGGTTACAATCCTGCTCTGGAGGGCGGAGGAGCCAAGTGCTAAATCTTTCATATATTTGGAAAGCAAGCCAGCAACAATTACTACGGCTGTCTGAGCTGGGAGGCAGAGGCACGGGAGTGCCGGTGCATTCGTGATGGGAATGTGAAATGCTATAACTACTTTGCAAAAATTTTTGGTAGTTCTAAAAAATTAAATGCACCATCTATCCTGTGATCCCAGAAGTTCCACTCCAAGGTATATACACAGAAAAAATGAAAGCATGTGTCCATAAAATTACAAAGGAAAATGTTCTTTGCAGCTGTATTCATAACATCCCCAAACTTGAAACAATTCAAAGATCTACCAACAGAATGAATGAACACAGGAGTGTATCTAGCCAATAAAGCACTGCTTAGCAAAGAAAAGTGACAGGCCACTGACAGACGTGCAGAGCCGTGGGTCAGGGTCAGTGTCCTCCAGGAGTTTTTGTTTCAGAGGCACCCGTGTTTGGAAACTGTCCAGAGAGGGTGACCTGCTGGGGGCTGAGGCAGGAGGCAGGGCCAGCAGCTCTGGCTGTTCTCCGCCTTTCTCTAGTTCTGGCTATTTGAGAAGCCCTGTGCTATGTAATTTAATGATCCTTACAGGGTCTGTCTCTGCTTTCTGCATCGACTCCCAGGCAAAGTCCAGGGAAGAAACCGGAAGCTCCACTCACACTCAAGTTCAGATTGAATATTTGGAGTCCAGGCTGGAAGAAATAAAAGCCAAATGCATAGAACTGTACAACTTGGTCCAAAGTGAATAAAATGAATCATTCAGGCGACAGGACTTGGTGCTTCTTATCCAAAGGCGACTTGGCGGAGGAACATTACCAAGGAGGGACAAGTTAGGGGCATCTCACATGCAAATGACCTTGAAGAGAAGCCCCCCACTTCCAAGGTCACCTGTGCCCTCTGAGGACGCTGCCATCAGTCTTGACAGCACCCAGCCAGGAGCTCAGCAGTGAACTCAGAAGACAGTAGAGGAAGAAGCTGTTTTACATAAATTAAGGGTTACAGGAGAAAAGGCTCTCTCAGGCTGACTGACACGGCAGTCTCTGGGGTATTCAAATTGCAAATGAAAACCTTTGCTGAACCCGGGGATCTCTGCTTCTGGAAAGCTCCAGATAGTGAACCCGGGACTTAAGAGTCAAGGCAGCTTAGGGACTGTTGGTCACACTACCCAAGTCCTCCCCATTTTTACAAAGCAACAGACCTTAGACTGTGATTTGCTTTACAGAATTTGAGTTAGACACTTCCCACAAACACACCCTTCTGTTGTAAGTTCGGTCTCCAGCAGTTAATCCACCCGCTGTCATCATCCTGTCTTTCACCCCTACCCCCTACTGTTACATATTCCTGGGGACCAAGATTATCCTTGGGTTGGTCAGGATTTCACCCCCACTGCACAGCACAAGGCCATATATTAGGAGCCCTGAAGTTTCTATGTGAAAAATATTTTTAAAAAAATACTCTGACACTTGTTGGGATGCTAAAGAAGAATTCATTTAGGACTATTGCAATAGGTTTTGTATCAGTCTGTTCTCAGTTACTATAACCAGATACCCCAGGCTGGGACACTTAAAGAGAACAGAGGTTGACTTATAGTTTTGGAAGCTAAAATTCCAAACATCATGGTGCTGACTCTGGGAGTTCTTCCTTAGCTGTGTCATGGTGACGGCAATGACATCTGAGATGGAGCACTGGGAACATGTGTGAGACAAGAAGACAGGAAGAGAAAAGGGTCTCTCGACACCCTCCCACCTCCTCTTAACACTGTCACCCTGGGGGCTGAGCTTCCAGCACATGGGCCCTGGAGGGGCTCACACACCAGCTGTCAAGGCTATCATTGTAGTGGGAGAGAGATCAGGCTCAACTCCAAACATAACACAAACGGGGGATTTGTAGCCCAGAAGCAGGGTGGAGGTGGTGAGTGTGTGCCAGAGGATTCCTTATGGGAAAAGATTGAGATTGGTATGAGATTTCTTTTGCATTCTCTCCTGACAATATAATGACCCCAGAAGCCTTGTCTAACGCTACATGGTCAGGTAGAGGCCTCAATTCTCCTAATCCCAGACTCATGATCTATGACAAAACTGGACCCATGCAGCGTAGCATACTTTATGGAAATTAGCTCTGCCTTTTCATGCTGGATGGCTGTAGACTGGGCATCTGCAGGTGATAAATGGAGAACAAGTCAAAGTAGTATTATAAGATCATAAGCATAAAAAATAAAAATATGTATCTATGATCCTTATATACTGTTGATAGGAAAGACAGAGTAGCAATAAAATATGTTCTGATGTACCAATTGTTATCGAACCCATTGTATCATACCTGAACTTCTTTCTAGGGGCTCCACAACAATAATCGTGAGCCCAGAGTTTGGCTTCCAGCCAGTCTAACACAGCCTTGGTATCAGTCACTTCCCTCTCGATAGGGATCTTAATTAAATTCAGCAATTGAGCCAAGAGGATGCTTGGATTGATTATTGCAGGGATTACTTCCTTAGCACTTTTGATGGCCAGCACAGCTATCGGCTCCACAGTGTTAGTCCATTCAGTACAAACTGCTCACTTTGTAGACAACTGGACAAGGACTGCTGAGAGCTGGAAAATTCAAAGAGAATTGATGTAAAGTTTCAAACTCAAGTGAGCATTCTAGAAACTTCCATTCTGTGAATGTGAGATCACATTGAAATTCTACAGTTACAACAAAGTTTAGAGTGTCACTATAATATGATTTGTTTTTGTATCACTCTATTACCATATAACAAAAGCCTGCACCCTTGGGGAATGATCAAAAAGCATGTACAAGGAGCAATCCATCAGAATATTACTATGAGGACCAGTGCTTGTATGTCACAACACAGCTACTTTTGATACCCACATTAAAGATTGGGTTAAGTTTGCTGGTGCTGTAGAACAATTGAATCCAATTGTATATCTCAAGGCTCACTTTTGGTTTTATGTCAGAATTAGTGTATTCATTCTCTTGTTTATAATTCTTCTTGTTAAAGTCTGTCATAGAGGATTCACAACCCAGAGATGACTAGGAGCCATGTAACCACAACTGACCCCGCTCCGGCTTTTTCAAGACAAGGAAGGAAGAGATGCAGATTTGTCTCAGCATTAAACCAAGTCCTGTCTCCATGTACTGATATGTATGGAGCTAGCTAAGCTAATTCCCTTCATTTGGCTCTAAGTAATGTGAAGTACTGATATGTAATCTTTGAAGCCAACCAGCAATTTCTGGTTGCCTTGTATTGTATCTCTCTATCAATAGTTGAGCACAGCGGGATGCAGAGCCACATAGCTTCAGAAACATCAGCTGTGTTCAAGCCTCAAGATGAGAGGCTATGACTTTCCAGGACACAAAAGTTTACATATCCGACACTGAAGTGAGAGCCTCCTAAACATTTAAATGCTACCCCAATTGAGTAATGCAGATTGGTCTTTCTGCATTCCTTTCTCTCTGCATATTGCAGAGATGCTTTCTAGCATGCTAGCTAAGCCTGGCTCACATGTAATTCCCAGCATTTTCACCACCAGCCATCCTCCAGCCACTCTCCACGAGTTAATAAATTCTGGATGAGGTGCTAGGGTGAAGCCTTTGTTTTGTGAATCCTCACCTGGGCCAGACCAGACTCAGGACCCCTTGGCTGCCTGCAGCCATAAATGTGTTTCAGTGTCTTTATTTTTGCCGTGGGTTGCTCTGGAGATGGTAGACTGGGATTAGTTTGCCAGGATTCCAATAATGTTTCAATGGGATTACAGAGGTAAACTTTTTGGACTCTGAAATGGACAGGAAAAGGGATTGTTATTTGCATTCCAGTATGGGTGGATGGTTACTAAGGCAAAATCAAACATGGAGGATTCTTTTTAGACTGACCAAACTGGCCAAAGTGAAGGTCTGGGTGAGAAGATGGCCTCAGGGACCTGAGTACGATTTGGTTAAGGAGATTGTCTTTGTCCAAGGATGAATGATAGGTTTCTTTGCTCCAACTAATTTTTTTTTTTGTTTTCCTGTGCATCTGTATTAATATGTTAGTAGACATTCCTATAAGACTTGGGTTCTTAAAAATAAGTGTTCTATTGTTCATTTTTTGTCTTGAGCTGTAGCTCTTTGTAAACAACAGAAACTGACTCAGGCTATAGAATAAACCAGTGTCAGGCGATTTTGAAGTTTTGGACACCCCACCTAACATGCAGCTTCCAGGAAGAGAGCCTAGATCATCCAGGCATGCAGTCATGTGAAGGACTGGCCATTTTGGTTGGCAGGTCCTCCTAATACTGTACAGCAGGGAAGGCTTTGCTTTCCTAAAGAGAATCAGGATACTGTTACTGGGGGGAGAAAAACACTCCATGGTGTATGGCATACGAATGTGACTCTCAACCTTCTGAGGCTAAGTCAACACCCTCGTTTATGACAATATTGTATGAAGCTTCCTTATACTCCTGAAACGAAATATGTACCTAACACTGCTCTCTTGACACAAAATTTGAGAAATTAGATTATTGCTCTTGGTGTAATATCAAAGAGAAATAAAAAAAACTGGCTTGTAGAATATTGCTTATAATAAAAATAATAGGGGCTGGGGATTTAGCTCAGCGGCATAAGCACCTGCCTTGCAAGCAGGCGGTCGTGAGTTCGATCCCTGGTACTGATAAAAAAAAAGTTAAAAAAATACTTTAATAAAAATAATAGAATTGTCCAATATTAACACATAATAAATGCGTGGTGGTGAACAACGGCACTGTAAGGTGTCAGGGACTGTGGAGTCGGTTCAAAAGCAGCGAGATGCTCTGAAGTCAGCTGAACAAAACACACAGCAGAAGGAATCTTAACCAGATTAAGACATAGTCCACGGGCATTAAGAGAAGCAGTGGGTGAACATTTTATGTTTTGAAGGAGTTAGAGTGGGTCTCACTAACCAGAGCTTTTATCTGCAGGAGGATCCAGGACCCTTGAAAGCCATGGGGAATACAGGGCAGTAATACATGGCATGGGGCCGCCTTGCATGTGGCAAGATTTATAGTGCCCTGGACTCTTCTCCAAACGCTGGGAGACTCCAGAAGGAAAAATAGGGAAGAGCTTGAAATGTAGTGGGTGTCTGGACAAGCTCCTGGACTCAGGTGGTCTTTGCCTTTTATGGTCTTCGACTCTGCTGTTTTAAATTTTGTGTAGGTGGATGTTGGTGTGCAGTAAAGTGATAGTAATGCCAACAATTCCTGTCCACCGAAACATGCCAACGATGCCAACGTCTAGCGGAGGCTCAGTGGACTCCTGTTTCTGCTCGTGGAAGAAGCCAGTTTTGCATTCATCGGTCACATCCCTGTCAGTGTTCCCGGGCTTTCAGTGTGTCTGCTCTTTGGGTTGTCCTTTGAATTGACTTTAATATAATTCTGGTTCATTCTGATTAGTTACTGAGTTAAATAATATCTTTGACACATTTCCACTTAAGTACTGTATGAAAGCAATGCTTTTAGCCTTAAAAGTTATTATTTAATAAATTCTAAAATTCCAAAATTCACTCCTGAACCAGAAATTCACTCTTCAACGTTTTGAAAGATGATCCCATACCTATTACAGTGTCCGTATAACTACTAAGTGTGCTCTCTGGTTTATAACAGAAGACATTAACCCGCTTCATTGTTATTAATTATTGATATATTTAATCTTCCAAATTTTGAGATGCACATTATGTCTTTTGTGTCCTTCTGTTTTATTTTCATTTTTTAGTGGTACTGGATGTCAAACCCAGGAGAGTTCTCCACTGAACTCTCCTTAGTCTGTTTTTACTTTTTACTCTGAGATGGGATCTCATTAAGCTGTCTAGGTGGGGCTTACACCTCTCATCCTCCTGCTGTCTCCACTGGGATGGCTTCACAGGCATGTACCATCCTGTCGGTATAGCTTGTTTTTCTTTATGTTGTAAGTGTAGTCTGTTCCCCTCTGCTGAATTCAAAGCTCTCTTCTTGGGGCTGGGGATTTAGCTCAGTGGTGTAAGTACCTGCCTGGCAAGTGTGAAGTCATGAGTTCGATCCCTAGTATCAAAACAAAACAAAAAAACCAAAACAGAGGTAACACAAAGTTTAAAGTAAAACATTTAAAAAAGCTCTCTTCTTTTTGATATGTTAAATGTATAATTTTTCTTTTTCCTACTTTAAGTATCTTAATTTGGCTGAACTTGGTTCAATGTGGAATTTGGACTATTTTTTAAAAATAAATTATTTTTCTCCAGACAAAAAACAAAACGATGATCCTGTACCCATGGTGCACACTGTACAGGAACACACACACACACACACCTAGAAATGATAAACCCAGGGCCTGACTTACTGTCTTTGATGTCCACCCATGGGCCTGATAGTTGACTGAATTCTGTTTGTTCCTGTCTTACAGATGTTGTGCTTTTAGGGGCTTTGAGGGCCTGAAATCACAATCTCAGGACCATCTCTTTGCGATCACACTTCATTCACAGCCTTTTCATTTAACCCCAAATCTCAGCTTTTTGGCTCTTGTATGTAGAAACTCACAGTTCCAGAGATGGCCCACCAGCCTTCTACATGAAAGGGAATTACATCTTGAGAATCCTAATCTTCTCAGCCATGGTTGTTTCTTTGGTGTCATTGGGGGTATTTTTTCACATCAAAAGGAAAAAGAAGGAGAAAATCCAGAGACCACCCCAAAGTCTGAAATCCTGCTAAACCTCACACAAAGCCAAACCCAACAGACCACAGCAGAATAAGCTCGTCCACAGGGCAGCCCAGGTCTCAGCCTCCAATCCCACAGGCTCCTTTGTAAGTTCCTTCCACTGGGACAGTGGGTGACGGGGAGGGACCCCTACTTTGCAGGTATTTGGGTCTGCAACTTGTAATGGAGGGGATGATTCTTTGATCTTGGGGTCTTGTGCACACTTGCATGGCTCTGGTCCTTTAATGAGGAGGGGGAGAAGACGTCAATTGTCTGCAGCAGGCCAGGCGAGGGACACCGTCATTTCTGTGCTCTGCTGTTTAAAACCAGCATCCTAACAATTTACGGTTTTTCCAATAGAACCAGGTGGGAAGGATGAGCCTCTCGCTAAAATTCTTAGGTTCTAATCAATCTGATCAATCCTCATGCTCTAATCTGATCAATTGGAAGGACATATTTCTAATACAGGAAAGAGTTTTATGATATCAAAATACTAATAATTGGTGTTAAATGCTCAAAAACACTAAAAACTATTGCAAAGTGCAGTTTGGCTCTGTGTGTGTGTGTGTGTGTGTGTGTGTGTGTGTGTGTGTGTGTCTGTGTGTGCACGTGCCCCTTTGGGGTCCCCTGCGTCCCTTTCTGGCCTGCTTCCCTCAGCCCTCCCGGGGCCTCTTACTCTTCTTCTAAGAGGCCAAGTGGATGCCTGTCTTGGGCTGTTTCTCCTCTGTTCCCGCTATGGAACACTCGTTCCCCAGGGAGACGGGTGACGGGTCTTCCCCTCTCTAAAGTGCCCTGTGGGGCTCTCCTCTGACGTCTCCTCTTTTGGGGGAACCTCCCTGACTTAAGGAAATGTCTCCCTCCCTAACCCAGCATTCCATTGCGCCTCCTCCATTGCTTTTCTGTGTATTATTTGTCACTGTCTTTCTGCCCATTAGAAGATCAAGGTGGAGAGGGCAGGGGCCGCCTCCTGCGTGAACCTTTGGGTGGCCCACCTATGCCAGCTCCCCTGCCCTGCTCTGCGTGCTGCCGGGGGGCCTTGGATACGAGAACCCCAGCATTAGGGCTAAGCCGGGAAGACAACAGAATCCCTGCCTCATGGGGCCAACGTCGCTTAGGGACAGAGGCCAGTAAACACGTTCTACTTCTCAGATGTCACCCTTCACCTTTCGGTTATTTTGATCATTTGCCTAAAGAGCAATTTCTGTACATTTGGGGGGCTTCCCATTTGACAACCCTGAGTGAGGTTCTGGGGGGCCTGTGCTCTCCGCAGTGGATAGAGAAGCTGTGGGCGGCAGAGGGACAGCTCCTGAGATACCAGGGTTGCTTCGCAGGAGAAGCCGCAGAAATACAAGAACAAATAGGATGTCACTGCCAGTGAGATGTGGAGGAACAGTGGCTGGGGAAGGGAACAGTTGACAGTCTAGCGACCACAGAGCTGCTTGCCACGAAGGAGTGGGTGTGTGGCTTGCTGTGATGCCCAAAAGGTGACCATTCTCTCTAAATGATGACTCAGCTTTTCATAGCTCAAAGCCATGCAGCGCAGCCCAGCCCAGCCCAGCCCAGCCCAGCGCATTAGGATTCAATCCCATCTGATTCAACCCTTTTTGAGGCAATCAGCCCAATCCCAGGGTATGTTCTGAGGGTGTTGGGTGTGGCAAGCGGCAGTGTGGACTCTGTGAGGAGGTGGGCAGGGCCGGTGGCCCAGAGCCCTGTGGGTCTTGGTGGGGACGTGGGTCTCTATCTGGGCATGGGATGGGCAGTGCTGGGCATTTTCTTCTCACTGCTGGGGCCTCCCACCTCTTCTCTAGCTGGAACCTTCTGGCACAAACAAAGCAGTGATGGTGACTAATTTCCCATCGACTGTGGCAGCCCTTGGAATTATGCTGCCCCCTCCCCAGGTTCTCTTCCTGACCCCAAGTCTCTGCCTTCTGTTGGCCTCTCCAGACTGACAGCCCGGCCCTCAACCCAAGTCCCTAAGCTGCTCAATTTCCTGTGCATTCTTAAAATTACCAAAGTACAAACCAGGTGCAGTTATCAGCCTTTTTGTGGATCTGCACAGAAAAGGATCCGGCAAAGGAAAGCAAATAATTGTGGAGCCTTGATTGTATCAGCCCACACAGTGAAACAAAGGCCAGGCGGTGACAGGTGACATTTCATTCGGTTCCTGGGACAATGAGTTACCAGAGCAACGATAACAGCCCTGGTGCTGGGGCTGGAGGGCTCGCAGGGTCAGTCTGTGCTGGGCGTCGGGGGAGCTGCATGGGTAACAGGTCCTCGTTCTGACAGCAGGCACTTATTGGGTACTCACCGTGAGCCCTGCATGGCTCTGCCGAAGGCCAGGCTGCTAACTCACTTCTCAGATAAGAAACTGAAGCCCAGAATGGGGCAGTGGCTCACAATTCATCACGGAGCTGTAAGAAATGGACCCTGGAGGTGCTCTGCAGGCTGTTGGTTACACAGCCTGTCCTGGTCAGTCCACACAGGTTTTGCAAAGCCCCGTATCATTCTGACTGAGCAGATCATCTTGATAAAAGCCAGGCTTCCATTGCCACCCTGATCCCTTCTTACATCTGCTTCTTACACCAGATGGCTGTACCTCGGACACTTGTGGTAGTTCGTGGAAGACAGCCTCACAGACAGCCTCACAGAGGACAGTTCTCTGGGTCTCCCGTGGGTGTGACGCCCTCTACTAAGTGTTGTTTATTTGCTGCTTCTCTAGAGTTGGTGGGTGCGTGCACTAGGGCATGTGTGTTTGTGTGCATGGATGCTATGCGTGTGTACGTGTATACACAGGGGTGCTGGGGTCAGATGACGAGATGACCCCAGTTCAGCCGCTCACTAACCCATATCCTCAGACCAGTGACTCCACCTCCCGCTGCCTGCTTGTCTTCCTCTGTCTCACGGTGACAGTCATTCTCCGCCCCCCACACCCCCCTTCAGAGGGCTCACGTGGAGATTAGAGGACTCAGACTGTGTGAGCTCCCAGGAGGGGGCCTAGCCCAGGGTGAGAGTGGGTAAATGTCACTGTCATCGCTGCCCATGCTCTCCAGTGTCTCTTGCACGCACGGCTGCCGTGGTGAGCGGAGGGGAGGAACATCTCAGCCCATGAATAGCTGGCTCCCTGGCCCAGGGTCAGGTACATTAGCTCCCTGTGCCTTGATTTACCTGGGAAAATAGTGACAGGAATCCCACTAACCTGGGAGGCCGTTGGGAGGGTTGAGTGAGTGGGAGGAGAGCAGCAGGCTGGAGAGCAGTTAGCCACCCTGCCCGGCTGGTCCCCACTCCGGCTCAGCCGCTCTAGCGGCAGTCTGTCCTCCAGTAGTCTGAGTGTGTTTCTGCCATGGAGGTCTTGCAGATCTTCCTTCTTGAAAGTCCTCTCTGCTGCTTCAGTGAGTGACTCTCCTCTGGCACGTGTGGCCTCCACTGTGGGGCTCCCTGACTGTACTGCGTGGCGCGGCTGTTTGTCTGACACTGGCTGCTCCAGCTGGGGGTCCAGCCCAGCCTGCTGCCTGCTTTTGTAAATCCAGTTGTAATGGAACACCAATGCTTTTCCATGCAGTCTGGCTACGAGGGCTCAGTGGAGTGACTGCAGCAGGACAATGTGGTGCCCAGAGCTCAGGGGATTTCCTTGCTGGTCTTTCCCTGGGAAAGGTTTAGCGGCCCCGTGCTATTCTGCTTTCCGCCTCGGCTCCCATGGCCCTGGGCTGGGTTCAGAGTCAGGCACAGGTGAGGATCAGCACAGGAGGGGAACCCGTGGGATGGGTGGGTTGTTGTCCAGTTGTCCTGTGGTTTTGTGCTGTGGTTGGCAGAGGGTGACAGGGGTGTTGGCTCCCAGCAGTGTTATAGGCCCAGAGAAGCCTCCAGGAGGAATCTGGGGCCTGCAGTCAGATGCCTGCCCGGTAAGGACTGCCCTTGTGTTGAGGGTATGTGGGCTGCACCGCTCCAAAGCCACCAGAGCAAAGCTTGCCTTCCTTGGGGAGGCACCATCTGGGTTGCTCGCCACGATTCCCTTCCTTGCTGGACTGGGGCTGCATCGCTGCAGACCTTCATGGAGGATGACACTGAGGCATGCTGGCTCAGGGCATCGGGCCTGGGTATCGCCTTGGGTCTCACTGTACCATGGGTGCCACCATTTCACTGTTCTTCTGCTCCTTTCTGAGGATGTGGCAGGCTTGCTTGGGGAACTGGAAGAAACGAGACAGCCCTGCGCCTGGGCTGCCCTTCTGGGGTTGTTAACTTTGGTCTTTAGAGTTGGAGGAGTCCCCACATAGGGCAGGGAACCGCTAGCTCTTCTGCTTCCCAGCCAAGGAACATGTGGTCTGGAAATACGATCTGTTTCATAACATGAGGGACCCAGGGATTCCACGTAGGGACAATTGGGGCCCTCTCTGGCCTCTAGGACTCAGCCCATGTCTCTGCCTGCAGCCTCAGTGTGTCAGGGAAGGCCCAGTGTGCTCCACGCTCAGGTGAAAGGAGGTCGTGTCACATCTCAGTACCCATCCCACCTCCCCTGTGAAGCCTGCTTGGTCCTGTCACACATCAAACACACCCATCACCCTGCTGACAGCATGCTCCCCCCTTCCCCTGCCCTCCAAATGGACCGGAGCTCCTAAATGCAGTGTCCACTGGGCTTGAGGCTCACAATGCGTAGCAGAGGCCCCAAATAGCAAACTATTTTAGAACAGAAAAAGCCCATGCGCGTCTGGACACAGGAGACCACTCAGAGAGGCAGCCAGGGGAGCCTGTAGGAGGCTGCATGTGCTGTGTGTGGCAGGGAGGATCCTGAGCAGGAGAACAAGGTGATTTTATAACATGAAAGAGGCATGTTGCTCTTGGTCTCCAGATTACATTTTTCGGGTGACTGATTAATACTTTTCCTCCTTAGCCCATACCTCAAATGAACCGTCCGTGACCATAGGAACTGTGTCTTTTTTCTGTGCTGCAGTGTAGTACGGTTTCATGTTGCTTAGCATATAGCTGCCATGTAATGAATACTGGTAAATGGACAGGGGAGGGACCTAATTGGCCTCTAGGACTCAGCCTCCGTCCACATGTCTCTCTGGCGGCAGCCACTGGGGCAGACTTGTCTTTCCCTGTGTGAGCCGGGAAGCCTCTGTGATCTTCAAGGTGGTGTTGACCCCTGAGGACCAGTATAAAGAATTCTTTCAGGCCCAGCCATGTTGATCTTGAGTTTGACTCTGTGCAGAGGCAGCATAAGTAATGACGGGAGCCACTTTGACAGCCATTCAAGCATCTCATCATTGCTTAAGGAAGAAAAAGGCTAAGAAGACGGAGGCCCCTGGGGATGTGGGGATGGTGCTATCACCGCAGAGGTGAGAGACAACTGGGGGATGATGGATGGCAGCCTTCTGCTGTGCGATGAGCCAGCGGCTCTGAGGGAAACTAGCTCTTCCATGGTCACTGCCTGAAGACGTTAGGGACGATTTGTCCTTCTTTTTAGCCATGTAAGAAACTCTCAGCACTTTTTTGTGTTCAGCCAACGTCACACTTTAGAAATGGCCTGAGTGTAGATTCCAACCGCCCAATTACCCAGAGTCCTTCACAGCTGGGTCGGGTCAGGTGACTTTGGTTGCCCTCATGATACACACCGTATGCACAGATTTTCAGCTGGAATCTTGTAACTATAAGAAGCAGGAACCTCACGAGATCAGTTCTGGGGCAGTTCTGTTAGGAGCAGGAACCACGCGGTCTCAGAAGGGCATTTGACAAGGGATCCATGTTGGACCTCAGTGTCGTGTGTTGGTGCTTTGGGCTTGGTAGTGACAGTGTCTTAGCCCAGAGGGTCCAGAGTTTCGGTCATTTGAACAAATGATGACTCTGTGGCTGAGTTCCTGGCCGCATAACCTTTAAGTCTGATTCCAGCCCTTCTGGGAAGTTGCCTAGCTGCCCACTGTGTTTTAGTGGATTCCTCTTTGTGTTCATATTTACGGAGTGAGTTCTATCATTGGAAACCAGTGGCCCTGACTCACCCATGTTGCAGGTGGAGTGGTCTACCAGGTACCAGCAAGGCAGATGGGCACAGAGAGAGTGCGTGCGCCTCTGCTCTGAACTGAGACCCTGCAGCCAGCCCGAACAGGCAAACAAGACAGGCTGTCCACAGCTGACCACACGTACTTCTATTTAGTCATTCATCAAATATCTGCTAAGGACTTACTGTACCAGACACTATGTAACTGGGGATTAGGTACTGAGCAAGATATGTAAGATCCCTGTCTTCAAGGAGCTTCCATTCTGGATGGAGATAACAAGAGGTCATAAGCAAATGAAGAAGTACAATATTTTCAGATGGTCTACAAAGGATGCTGTAATATTCTAGTGGTGGCCATGAAAGGCTAATTTATGCAGGGTGGTCAGGAAGGGCTCTGAGGAGGTGGCCTTTGCAATGAGCAGCAGCCCTGGGTAGAAGAGGCAGGCAGTGTGACAGCTCCAGGCAAGAAAGGTCTTTCATGTTAAAGGAACATGAAAGGACCTCTGATCTTGCAGGGCCTTGTGGGTCACAGTAAGGAATTTTAATTGTATTTAAAGACAATGAGAAGTCACCAGGGAGATAATGCAAGGGAGTGACATGGATCGATTGCTATTTATAGACCATAGATCATGAGCCTGGGGGTTCCCAGGGGCAAAGAGACTCAACATTTTGGAGTGTGATCTGCCAGGAAGCTTATCAGAGATTCAGGGCCCAAGTTTTTACGGGTGCTGGCTGCATAGATACCCTCTGTTTAACGCCAACCAGGAGGAAAGTTAGTACTCAGGACAAGCCACATTTCCAACTGCGAGGTGCTGGTGGCTGGAATAAAAGCAGGATGGCAGGGAAGAGAGACATGAACAGGCTCGGGATCTATTTTGCAGGCAGGATTGTCAGAAGTGCTGATGGATTGGGGGCGGGGTGGAGAAAAAAGGGAGGTGTCAGCCTTGACCAAATGAACATAGATCATCGTCACAGGGAGAACCCCACCCCCTTCGTTAGGCCTGACATTCGTTATGTGTGACATTCTGCCACGTGTGTTTCTCTCACTCAGTCACAGCCATGTCTCAGTGCAAAGGATTGTGTTGGGCTTGGAGCAGAAAGACATATTCTGACAGATGAGGCAGTGGGACCAGGGGCGGGAATTTTCTTAAGGCTGGGCAGTGGGTTAGTTATAGACACAAGGCTGAAATCTATGTTCTTAGAACTCTAAGTAATCTTTCCACGTGCTAGTTAGATGGGAGGGCCGGAAAGATTATAAGCAATAGGATGGAAATCTGGGAGTAGTTCTGGGCTGGTTTTTAAGTTACTGTTTCTCAGTACCAAACCTAACATCTACAGTATTCTATGGTGCTGGAGATGTAATTCTACCAAGTACTTTTCCTCTATCAGTTGGCTTCTTGCTAGGTTCTGCCAACTCAGACTGTGGCAGCAGGAGCCCCTTGCAGAGGCAGGGTTCAGTTCTTTGGGTAGAAGGTTGTTTGCTGATCTGGCTCAGGGTATGGCCCAGTGGAAAGGCAGCAGTGATGCTAGAAAATCACCAGCGTCTTCTCTCTGCCTCCCCTGGTACAGCTGGTCCAAGCCCTATCGTCTCTCAGCTGATGATTGCAGTGGTCTCACAAGCGGTCTTGTTTTCTGTCTGGACCCTGTACTAGGTCGGGTTCCTTAGAAACAGAGCCTATGCTGGAGATCTCTGCGCATATGACTTTTGGAGAAGCTCTTGCAGCGTGAAGGGAATGAGGGTATAGAATAGGGCAGAGGGAGAAAGGGCACTGGAGGGGAACCTCCTCTTCAGGTTCAGGTTCAGGATGGACAGGTCTTGTGCAAGTCTCAGGGGGCGGCAGCAGCAGCCCAGGATGTGACAAAAAGACAGGAAGGGGCCTGGAATCAGAACCCCACAGAGAGAGTCACTGGAGCACCAGTCCTGTGAAATTCCATCGGGGACCTGGGGTGAGTCTCTTCTCTCTCTGGGTTCATTTTGCTGTGTGAAAATGTACTGTGGCCAGCACAGCCTCCCAGGACATCGGAGCTGCCCAGCACCGTACAGCTGCTGGCAGTCGGCGCTCTTCGCCTGAGATGTCTGAGTTCGACATGTACAAGTTCATTTTCTTTAAAATTGAAGAATGAATTTTAGGAACAATGGAGGTTAAGAGCAGAATGTATTTACCGACAGAAAGAAAGCTTCTGTCTGAGAGACAGAAGGAGTCCTAAGTGGGTTACCAAAGACCCTATCTTTTCTAGGCACTTTTTTTTTTTTTTTTTTTTTGTCTTTTTCGTTTTTTATCGGTACCAGGGATCGAACTCACAACTGTCTGCTTGCAAAGCAGGCGCTTATGCTGCTGAGCTAAATCCCCAGCCCCTTCTAGGCACTTTTATAGAGTAAAATTGCAAAGTGAGATGCGTCCAGGGTGAGGAAAACCTGGACACTTGCAGGGTGGGCATAAGGCGGTACAGTACTGTGGTTAACCAATAAGATGAAATGCTCAGGTAGAGTTGATTATGTCAGGAACAAATGGGGAAGTGAGTCACAGTGACTCTTCCTGTAGGGGCTGGGATGCTGACTCCTGGCTTCCTCAGGGTGATAGAGAACTATTTGGACTGTTAATCTTTAGGATGTGGGTGTATTTGCTTTGCTTTTGTCTTGAGATCTGGCCCGCAGTGGGAGGTGTTTGTCTCTTTCAAGGCTGCAAGGTATCTGGACTTCTGCTCTGGCTCCTTTGAGGGCCCAGCCCTGATGGCCTATAATATTTCTAACTAACTCAGCTGCCTGTAAAAACACCAGAACAATTACATGCTGGGATATGTTTTATTATAAAGACATTTCTTTTCCTTTTAATATTATAGTTGAGATATTACACTGATGAAAAATACACATGTGGGAAGGTTATATTATCCATGATTTTAATTTTAATCAAATAACGGGGAAATTGTAAAGTATTTGTTTGAAAACCTAGGTATTGGCCCTGATAAAACCAAGAACAAGTCTAAGAAGGATCAGCAGCACTGCCTCTTTCTGCAGGGAACCCGCATTCTTACTTACCTGGACAGTCACAGGTCTTGGTTGGCTTGAGCTGACAACCGACGGGTCTTTTCTGCCCTTGTGTCTGGGCTCCCCTGTTAGGACCCACATTCTAAGGGGTTCAGTGTCACAGTGTATCCTCACCTTCCCCGGCCACACAAACGCTCCTGAAACTGTCCCCTCCAAGGGCAGTGTGGCTCTCTGGCTCTGGTTTGCCCAAGGAGCAGTCTTGGGCTTCTGCCAGACTGACTTGGTGAGCAAGTAATTTGCTCCTCCATAGGGGACAGAGCAACAATCAAGAAACAAACAAACACATTTTTTAAAAAGACATGAAAGCTTAGTCATGCAAATCAAGGCAGAGCAGAGAGGGAAAAGAAAAGACCTCATTCATATTCGGCAGGGGCCCTGGCCCTTCAGTCCACTGCTATGAAAACACTGGCCCAGGCGGCCACTGGCGCATTCATAACGGTTTGTCCCCAGCGGAGTAAACACCAGCGTTCCCAGGACACAGAGGCAGGGAACTAGCTGGAGGTTAACTGGATCATTAGCCGCCTTATAATGTGGGTCATTCCGATGCAATTCAGTCCAGGGAGGATGCTGAAATGCAGGGAGGGTTCTCACAGGGGGCCAGTGACTTTGCAGCCTGCTCAGGTCTCTTGGATACCAGGGGAGCTGTCATTGTGATTCATGGCACCTCTGACATCATGGGGCATTTTTATGATGCAAAGTCACACCTCTGAACACACACAAGGGGCCAGGGGATGGACGTGTGGTTGTTAGTGTGGGCACCCACCAAATGGGGCACTCAGGTTTGCATGGGGTACTGAGATTTGACTTCCTCTGGTCTGGTAAGACACACAGACACAGGAATGGCTGCTACAAAGGGAGAAGTTTATCAGGCTCCAGATTCACGCAGGACCACGCGGTGGGCTCTGGGGATGGGGAGGAGGAAGGAGGGCGAACGTGGGCAAGAGACTTTAATGTGGCGTGAGGAAAGGAACGGGTGAAGCAGAGCATGAAGGCTTAGGAGTGGCTGGCTGCCTCTCGTTGTTCCTGGTCCTGAGTAACTAGGACACATAGACATGACCTGCAGCGTGAGGGCTCAAGAAGGGGGAGCGGCTGGAGGAGGGTGAGCTCTGGGCTGGGGCGGTTTGGTTTATCATCCGGTTAATTCCTGGGCCTAGGAACTAGCCAACCGGGGGACAGCCAGGCCCTCTGGGATCAGCAAGGCCTCAAGGTGCCAAAGCATCATAATGCAGAAGAAGACCTGGCTAATACACAGCAGGCCCCAGACACTCTCTCTTTCTCTCTCTCTCTCTCTCTCTCTCTCTCTCTCTCTCTCTCTCTTTCTCTCTCTCTCTCTCATACACACACACACACACACACACACACACACACACTCGTGAGCCGCCAAGTTATAAATGCCCTCCATTCTTGTAAGTGTAGTCATATCACTTCTCCCCGACGTGCTTTCCTGTACAATAGTGTTCTCTAATTGCAAGAACACTTGAGAAACTGCCTTTAAACAACTCCAAGTGATACAATTATGCATTATGTGCATGTTTTGGCTTTGCATCTTATTTGGGAAGTGTAACAACCAAACAGAGGAAAGGAGGCTCAGGCAGCCAGCTTTGCAGACCCAGCAGGAAAGGAAAAGAGTCGGGAAGCCTCCTTGTCAGTGTTAACAGTCCCTCCTCTTGCAGAGGGAACCCAGATTGGGTTCTCAGGGACCCACCCCACCCTCCTGTGTGACAGCAAGGCCCTCCTGCTCAGAGCAGGGGTCCTCCTGGCCAGGAAAGATGCCTGAGGACTTGGCAGTGCTTCCAGACATGCAGGCCCTGGGGTGAGTGGCAGGCAGGTGGGAAACATCTTCATGTCATGTTCACCTGCAGAGGCCTCAGTCTCTTTGGGAAGCTGTCAAATGCACTTTGTAAATGGTGTAGTTTCTCTAAGAGAAATCCTCTGACTTAGTAGGAAGAAAGATGTGCCCAATAACAATTTTACCACACATGCAACATGATGCAGAGAATGTTCCAGATGACATTCTCTGTGGGAATGGAGTCCAGTTTCATGTCGCTTTACTCTGGCAGGGCCCTGGTTCCTACAGGAGCGACTTCCATAAACCAGGAGCTTCTGTTCCCCAGACTGCCATTTGCTCCCCATTGTCCACTTCTCTTCTCTTTCCAAGCTCACCCTTGAAACTTTTAACACAGACTAAGTCACCCAGAATGGAGCCGATTTTGCTGAGCCTCCCTTGCAGCTTGGTGTGGCCACGTGACTCCTTTCTTTCCAATGGAGAGGAAGAGAAGCGAGGTGCGTGATCCCCAGGTGAAGCCTCCAAGGGGGAAGAGACTTCTCTTCTGTTTCTCCTTTTGTCCCGTGTCCCTCTGGCTCTATGGAAGACTGTGACGATGGCAGCAACCTGCAGGGCTGGTGAATACAGAGTAGGAGGAGTCTGGATTTGGTGCCGAGGAGCTGCCATCCAGCTGCACTGGGCTGCTCCCTTGTGGATTATTCCACCAGGAAAAAGGGACTGCAGGTGGGTCATGTATTGGTCAGTGTTCTCTAGAATAGAATCAATAATTGTGCATGGGGATGTGTTAGACTGGCTGACAGGATCAAGTCAGGGCAGTCTACTTTGGTAGTCTGTACGCTGAAGAATCAGAGAAATCAAGTAATAGTTCAGTTCAAGGAGCTGGAAGCCATAGAACAAGGCCTGGAGGGTCGCTGGTGTGATGAGTCCAGCTCAGAAGGCTGAAGAGGCTGGAGTCTGATGTCCACAGGCGATGGCTGCAGCAAAAGACCTGCTTGCTCAAGCAGAATGGCTCTGGCAAGCGCTGGCTGCCGTCCTCCCCCCTCAGCTTTAGCTCCACCCAGACCGCAAGCCTAGTGGACGTGCCACCTGCAGTTGGAACGGGTCTTCCCCGCTCAGCTTGCCGGCCCACATGACAACTGTTTTGGGAAACAACCCACAGACGTTCCCAGATATACTTTGGGGTGTGCTTTACTGAGTGCTCAGGCATCTCTCAATCCAATCAGGTTGAAAATGGACACTGACCATTGCAGAACGGTATTTAACTGGTACAGATGGAAGCCTCCCACCCCAACCCTTTCATTTGAATACACAGTGCCTGTATACTAAGTTAATATTATTTCCCTAGTCTAGGAAAGATTCATTTTGGGGAGCAGGAAGAAAGGACCAGATGGCTTAAGTGAGGCTGTCTATATGTGTGTGATTCTGGTAGGGGCGAAGGAGACGGCCGTGTGGAAGGCAGTGCCATGGTTGCCATCTAGATGCCCTCCTAAAGCCCCATGTGATCATGGGCTGCACCTTTGGAAGGTGATTGGATTATAAGGGCATTATAGCTGGCTTCCAGCTAGGAGTTAGGGCCTGGCCCCAGAGTGACCTGCAGGGCCTATCTCCTTTCCTGGCTCCTCCCTGAATCTGCTCCCCCCTGCTCATTGTGCCATGAGCAGTTTTTCCCCCGCCATGCCCTCTGCCAAGCCGCCCTGCCTTGGAGCCAACTGACTATGGATGGAAATCCCTGCTGTGAGCCAAAATAAACCTTTCCTCCTCTAAGTTGCTGATGTTGGGTATTGTGTCCCAGGGAGACAGTGACTAAGACAGGCGGGGAGGACACACTTCAGGGGCTTAGGCGTGGTCTCTTTGTATCAGCCTCATCCATCAGGACCTGGGGCTCTTCTCTCCCTGCTCCCAGGAAAATTCCTGTCTGCCCCACCCTGTGAGTTTTCCTACCCCATCCTCTGAGCCTCCCGCAGACCCTGTTCCCCAAGAAGGACCCATAAGTCTTGTTGGGGGGGGTGGGAGTGGGGAGTCTCTCCTTGCTTCTTCCCTAGGCTTGTCTGTGGCTGCTGATCCTGGAGAGAAACTCTGGAAAGGATTCTCATTCTGATCTGCAGCTCCCCTACCCCAGCCTCCATGGCTCAGGCAGCAGATCAGTCACTGAGACTGCTGGCCAGGCCCTCTTACCTGGCCTGGGCACCAGGATGGAGTCTCACAGGACAGGGGAGCTTTTGTAAGGACTGATGCATACTACACGGTTCATAGGGGATACAACAGAGCTACAGAGGACTATCTACCGACCTGCATGGGGGCCAGGCGGGCTGTGGTGTGTGGAGAGTGACCTGGGGCTGGGGCTGCCGAGGAAGTTCAGGGCTTGGCTGCTCTCAGCCAGGCTCCTGGCTGATGGGTGTCCATGTGGACAGCTGCCCAGGGACACCCGAGACCCTGCAGCAGGCAGGGCTACTCTTGCCTTCTAGGAACAGGATGGGGTCACCTGTGACCATGAGAGGCAGAGTCATAGCTCAAGGATCTGTGACAGCCAGAGGTGCGGTTGTTGATGCCCACAGGAGAAATGGGCTTTAGCATAGCCCTTTGGAGGAGGCTCCAGGCGCCTTGGGGTGTCCCTGCATACAGCAAGGCTGTCTGGGAGAGGGGCCTGGGAACCATGGTTAGGGCTGAAACCTCTACCTGTGCCCTGAGGGCTTGTCTGGTATAAAGATCTGAGTGTCTTTTCAACACGAGAGGAAGGGCTTTTTTGTTTTTCCTAGTGCTGGCAATGGAAGGCCTCACACACGCAGGGCAAGAATTTCACCACTGTGCTACATTCCCCTGAGAAAGAACTTGAAGAAACTTTAATGAGAGACAGAACCACCTGGGTAAGAAGTGAGCTGACTATGATGGGGAGTAACCAAGAGGTGAGTGACACTGGCCAGGACGTTAGGGGGACTGAGTGGCAGGGAGGAGGGTTTGAAACTCTCTGGCTTGAGCTTATGAAACTTCCCATTCGTGTAGACACAACTTGGTGTAATAAATTTCACAAAATAGCTGCTTAGTAAAAGTTTTGGGAAGGACGGGGGGTTTTGCTGCCATCCCAGGCGCTCTCAGATGTCCCCTCTTTTTTTTTATTTAAGGAGAAAAAGAAACAAACAGAAAAAGGGTACAAGTAATACAAAATTTAAAAAATAAACAGTAAGAAATCACTAGTTAATAGATTACATATTCTCATCTTAGAAATAGTTGTTCCAGTTACAAAATTGAAGCATATAAAGTGGACTTTCAAACAGTGAGAGTGCAAACAGTTTTGTTCAATGATCCAAAAAAGCTCAGTAATATGGTTATCTATTTATACACTTAAATATATATGCAGTTATAACCTTTAGAGCACTTTCTTTTCTTTTCTTTTGTACAATGACAATTACACATTTTGGGTTTTATTACTCCCACAGTTCTTATTACTTTTTTTGAAGAGAGTAAAACCAAATGTGACATATCAGAACAGAGTCAGTCAAATCAAAAGGATGGACATAATAGATAATGTAAAAAAATACAAGGTGATCAACAATGGTTACCATACTGCCTCTTGCTATTTTAAGAAGAATTGCCAGTTATAATAAAATTGAACAAAACAGTAAAGAATAAAACCAAAGCACTGGATACATTTCAGGGCTTTAAAAGAAGATAATAGTCAATCAGAATGGGCGTCATAATGATTCTTATTGTCCTCACAGCTGTGCCTATACTTTCGAACTTGGTACTATCAAGCAAAGCAGAATAGGGGAAAATTGGTCAAAACAAGATGGTGAGGGCAATACAGGGTTTCAAATCAAGTTAATAGGAAATCAAAGTAGGTGACCATAATGTATCCTGCTATTTTTTATTTATTTTTCCCTTAATTAAAAAGATAAAAATAAAAAAGTAAATAATTAAAAAAAAGGGATTGAGATGAAAGAGGGCATAACAACAGAACAGCGCAGGTCAAATCATAACTTTTTAAGCAAAATAGTGTTTCACCACAAGATATCCTGACTTAAAAATAGTTACCATAGTGTCTCTTTCCTTGAAATCTTTGAGTATAACTTCATATACTATAGCACCAAACATATCAAGACACTATAAAATCATTCAAGAGAATGACATTATTACGGGGTATTTAGAACCAATTAACAGAAAATGCACAATGGTTTCTGTATAATCTCCTTATCTATAAAAGTTTTTACTTATATTATCACATATAATAAAATCCAATAAGATACAATCTTTTAAGACCGATGGAGACAGAAGAATACATGTTTGATGGGACTTCAAAACAAGATGATATTAAATCAGCACTAGCTATTATGATGTCTTGTTTTCTCCAAAATAGCTGTTCCTATCATCCAGTCTTCTCTGCCTCATTTCTGTTGAGCTCTTTTTCTGTCGTTTGTTGTCAGTTTGTCTTCTTCATTTTGCTTTCTGCTCCATTCATTGTGGCCTCTCTGCCACTATTTCTGGAATCTTGGTATTTTCCTTTTTTAGAGTATCCTGCAGTATTCTCTGTAGAGTTGAATTGGTGGTTGCAAATTCCCCCAGTTCCTCTTTATCCTGGAAGCACCTTGTTTTTCCATCAATTTCTAGGGACAGTTGTGCAGAATATATCAATCTTGGCTGGAGGTTATTATCTTTCAAAGCTTGAATTATTTCCCCCCACGCTCTTCGTGATTTGATGGTTTGTGCCGAGAAGTCTGCTGTAATTCTGATGGGTGTTCCCCTATAAGTGATCTGTTTCTTGTCTCTGACGGCTTTTAATATTCTGTTCTTATATTGGATTTCTGGAATTTTGATTATTATATGCCTGGGTGTAGCTCTGTTTGGGTTGTAGGTGGCTGGGGTGCTGTATGCCTCATACATCTGAGTATCTTTACCATTTGCTAAATTAGGGAAATTCTCCTGGATTATTTCTGTGAATAGCTTTTGTAGTCCATTTGTCTGTGTCCCTACTTCTTCTTTTATGTTCTTAATTCTTAAGTTATAGATCCTCTTATCATCTTCTAGCCTTTGTATTGTTGCTGTTTGTTTTTTTGTTATTTTTAAGAAGTTTTTCATTTCATTCTCGCATATTACAAATCTGCCCTCCAGTTTAGATAATCTATCCTTAGTTTCTTTCAAGCTGTCATGCCAGCTTTCAATAGAGTTTTTAGTTTTCTGGTAATGTCTTTGAACCTGCTTCACCTATTCTATGCTTTCTCTATTTTCTCCATCAAACAATTCTCCCCTCTTTTTCTGTTCCTCCATTCCACCATCTGTTTTTTCTTGGGTGGTGCTTAGCATTTCTCTAACTATTCTACTTATATCTTGCTTCAGGTCATTAATAACTTCATTGCTGGACTCGTCTATGAAGCTCTGTAGATAGTGCTTTATGTCTATTGGTGCCATGTCTGATATTGCATGTTTCTCAGGATTGGGGGCCAAGAACCCTTTCTTGTTGCTCTCTCTTCCCATATTTTTGTTCCTTTTATACAAGTGTATACAGGAGGCCCAGTTTCTTTGTCGTTTACAGTTTGTTTGAATTGCGCCGGCTAGGTGTTCCCGCCCACTGTAGTGTACTAGAGACAGAGACCTGGGCAGCCTATGCTGGGCCTGCCCCTCCAGGTCAACCTACCAAAGGCTTCACTGCTAGGATGCACCTCCACGTGCTGGGACCTGGGTTGGGCTAGCCTGCTGGGTATTAGTGGTGTCACACAGGCCAGGCACTCCTCACCAATCCCGCTTGGGAGGGGAATATGTGACTGAAGTCACTGCAGCATCCTGTCCCGGCCAGCCTGCCTGGTCCCAGTATGTCCTTTGCTGAAGCCTCCTACTCTATGGAAGGATCCCCAATCCACTCACTCACCGCAGGTCAATGCAAGGCTCCTGGCCAGTCCCACTCTCAACTCCATTCAATGCTTCCCACTCTCAGAGCTTTTGTGCCTCTCTCCTTGCTGCGCTGATTGGGACACAGCAGCAGCTGCAGGAAATTCAAATTGCGGCCTCCAGTAGCTCGGGGTCCAGCTTTCACACTGAGACCTTATCTGTTCCTGTTATATCACCGGGATTGCGTTCCAGTTGGTTTCTCTTAGTTTAGTTCATTCCTGGGTCGGCAAAGTATATTTCCCCTCGCTTAGGATTTCTTGCCTGGCACCATTCCTGGATTTTAAGTGCGATTTCTCAGAGAGCCTCCGAAGCTGCTGCTGTCTATCGGCCATGTTCTCCCGGAAGTCCAGATGCCCCCTCTTTATGGTGGTCTCTGGTAAAATGATGGGGCATGGAGTCTGGAGTCCCAGAGAGCAGACAGAACTGCGTCATGGACTCTCAGAAGACTGTACACATTTACACAGAGCATGCACTGCTTTCAGCATTTTAAAACATAAATGATAAAGGTACCATGCAAAAAATGATGCCAAGAATTCACCCACTTGCCCACAGCTGCCTGGTGTCTTTGGGGCTTTGGCCACAGGGGATTCTGCCCAGGGACAGCTGATATTTACAGTATCAGGGATGCTCATTCTCTCCTTCCACCACCCTGCAAACCTTGTGAGGACAGGGGCCACCCAGTCCTGTCACACCCCTCTTTCCAGCACCAGCACACTTGGGCTGGGCACGGCAGGCCGGGTAGCCACTCTGTGAGTATTTATCTGTGGGGTGGGAGTTGGGAGGAAGCGGTCTGGGGAGCTGGGATGCAGTATTAGGGCACCCAGGTAGAGTTACATAATTATGTCAACCATTATTATAACCTGCAAAATGAACTCCATGCAGCTTAATTTAATGTCAGGAGAGCCCAGAACACGGAGGTTAGTGGTAAATGCTGTGCTTTCCTCCTCTCACTCTTTCTGTTGGCTTTTGGTTTTGACATAAGTGAGCTGGGCTCCAAGAGCCCTTAGCATCTGACAGCCTTTCCCCCCACCAAGTGGCAAGCCAGCTTGTGAGTGCTTCACAGAAATGACTTTGGGATGAGACTGTCCTGCATAGCTTCACCCTAGGACAGGAGCTCGTGGTCCTGGCTGTCCATCCACTGCGCCATGTTGGGGGGGGGGAATTTGCAGACGGAAAGTGCTCTGAGAAGGTGGAGGGAGCCGGCAGAGGCAGGTTCTCTTTTCCAGGGGGAAGATGACAGTCAGGGGCTGGCAGGCCTCACAGGACAGGGTCCTGCAGCTGGTGTGGATTGCCACTGCTTCTGTGATGTGCATCAAGTCCCCAGGATACCTTAACTTCCTTTCTGAAGTGCCAGCTGTCACCCAGAGCTGATCTGGAGCAAGACTGGGGGTCAGGGTTTGAGGCTGCTGCCAGGCCAGTGCTGGTGCTCCTGGAGGGGCCCTGGGAGCCTGGGAAGGGGAGGAGCCTCTCCAGTGGGGCTGCAGGTCCTCCTTGTCTGGCTGGCAGCTGCTCCCTACTTAGTAGTGCTCACTTGCCTGGAAAAGCAAATTGTATCTGACATAGGACAGCATTTTCCTGATCACCAGTGGGCCTACTGGCCCACTCTCTGGTCTCTGGATGAAGACCGTCCATCCGTCTGGCATCCTCTGCCCCCTGGAGTGTCCATACCTGCTCTTTGCAGGCTGCTGTGAGGTTGTGCTATAAAACACAGTCACAGGCTCACCCCAAACTTTCCTTCCAGCTGTCCGCTAGCACCCAGGTCCCTTCTAAGTCTCAACTATTTTTGGAGCTTTGAGGGTCTTTTGTGGGGAAGTCGAGCCTGTGAGGAGAAACTTTATATTTTTTTGGATTCTTGGGACATCTTTGACTGAAGAGCACACTGGGTGAGCCTCAGATGCATTAGGCAAATTGAGACCTGGTCCAATTTCCACGAGCACCTGGAGCCGCCCTGATCCAAAGATGAATGACCTGCCTGCCCTCACAGGAGATTATGAACTCCCAGGCTGACAGTGGGGTAGAGAGGGGATCAGGCCAGGCCAAGGGCAGGCAGACAAGAGGATGAGATCAGAGACCTAGGCCAGAATGACACTGAGAGCGGAGGCCTGCATTGTCTTCCCCAAGAGCCACAGATTCGCTAAAATTTAAAACGTTAAGAAGAGCCAGTTCTTCAGCTATACTAGCCACATATCATGTGCTCAATAGTCCCGTGTGGCTACTGACTACCACAGTAGACAACACAAACAGAAACCATTTCTCCACGGACACTACTGGCCAGGCAGAGGTTTGAGTCCAGCAAAATACTAGATTGGAGAGGGACGCTGGGCAAGAAGGAAGCAAGCGATGATACACAGGGCTCTGGCCAAAATGTCCACTCACTGATCCACCCAGTCCTCCTGGTTCATCTGTTCTCTCCCCATTAATTGAGCTCCTTCTCAGCACTGACCATGGCTTAGGGCTCCAGGAAACTCAAGAGCTCATGGAATGCACATGTTATGGTTTGTGTCTGGGTGGCCCCCCAAGTCTCATGCTGTCATGGAGGCGGCTGAGTCTAGCATATGTGATTGGCCTGTTGTCTAGCGCTGGGATTGGTGGTGTGAGCCCAGGGGTGGGGAGCCAACATTAATATAAGGGAGGGAAGTAAGTGTGCTTTCCCCATTTTTTTTTGCCCTTTTTTCTCATGCTGTTTGCGGCCCCATGAATAGTTGTCCCTCGGCCACACCACCCTACCTTGGAGCCAGGTAGGTACGGACTGAAAGCTCCAAAAACTGTAAGCTAAATAAACATTTCTTTACTTCACTTTGGGTGTCAGGTATATTGTCTCAACAATAAGAGAAAATTAACCAAGACAGCACACACTGAGGTGAAAAAAGCCAGAACAATTTCAGAAAATACCAAAGCCAAAATCAATATCCAGCAAAGTAATGAAGTAGAACACAGCATCAGCAGGGGGCACATGTCATCTTGGGACAACCAAAGTTGCAGAGTTCAGAATAACTGCAGATGGTCAAGAGGAGAGGAATGGGGTCCTCCCCAGATCACTGGCTAGAAAGCTGGGGAGCACAGCAGGTCATTGAACTTCAGGGATTAGAAAGTAGACCCAGTCTCAGGACTGGGAAAGGACAGAGGCCTCCAGGAAGCAGAGAAGAGCAAATGCAGAAGTGGGCAAGGAGTCTATTCTGGGGCCAGAACACAGAGCAGCTGTTAGGAATGACTGTGCTGTGGGCTTTGCTGCGACGGTGCTCTGACACTCGCGATTCGTGAGGGTGACCCTGCGAGTCGCTGTCTTGAAGCATTTGGTACCTCTGCTGCTAGGCCTACAAGAAAGGGCTAGCTCTTGGGGCTCAGGACATTTTTATCCCTTTAGGGAGGAGCCTGGCCTTAGTTTAGCAGACAGGTGCTGACATAGCTGATCCCTGGAGCCTTCCTCCCTCAAACAAAGCTCACAGGAGGCCAGAGCCCTTGGCTAGGTGCAGTGGCACCAGCAGAGGTGAGAGAGACCCCAGGAGGGACAGCACCTCCAGCCTCACCATGGGACTCGGATCTGGGATACAGGAAACCAGCCTTAGGACAGCTGCAAGCAACACGCTTTGGCCTCCTGACCTGGTGGCTGGTTTATGTTCTTGGAACCAAAGCTTAGAAACAGAGATGCTAATTATTTATTCTGAAAATTGAAATTCTCATTTCTGCATAACACTGTAATGGTATAACAGTACCATGTAGGGGACAAGACAGACCAACATGTGCTCTGCTGACCTGAAGTGAGCCAAGCCACAGCCGCGGCTCCCCGACCGCCTCCTGAATCCCACAAAGGACAACGCTGTGCGTCTCTGAGTGTGGCCCAGCGAGGATGACCAGGATGGAACAACTGCTCAGGGGAAAGTGCCCTCTGGATTCTGGCAGGGTGGAGCTTTCAGCCCCAAAAGACTGGCAGATTCCCTCAGTGACAAATGACAGGTGGCTCAGCTGGGAGGGTGGGAGAGGCTGGAGCACCCGCACTGGGTCTTCACACAGAGCTGTGTCTGAGCACTCAGAAGTCCGCCCCGGGTGCTGCTGCCTTGCTGTGCCCAGCCCTGCTTGGTGGCTCCTCTATGGGGTCTTTGTAGGGTCCCATCCCAACTGTGAAGCTGTAGCCTCGCACCTTCAGGTTCAAACCCAGGGATGAAAACTGTTCCGGTAGAATCCCCCAGAGCCACTCACTCTGATGGGCCAGCCTAGGTTGTCCCTTCACGGAGCCCACTGCTGTGTAGGCTCAGGGGTGCTGACTTGTGTGCTGATGCCCAGGGCCTGGGGTTCAGTCTCAGCTCACTGCACGCCCATGGACTGAGGGGCAGATGAGTTCCCAGAGGAAATTCCTACAGGATGATCAGGTTCTGAGACAAGAGAAGGGCCTGACACTCCCAAGTGTTTCTAAATTTTTGTTTCCTCCCTCTGACAACTGTGGCTGCTCAGAAACTTTGCTTTGGCCATCGCAATCCCAGTCATGGGTCACCCTACATGACTCCAGACTTCTGACTCTCTAGATGACTCTGACTCTTTGCAGTCACTTCCAAAATCCCCACTCGGGGCCATGAAGAAGCCTTCTCTTCCTGGTGACTAAGCAGAAAGCCTGCCTCTGGCTAGCAGGGCAGGGTGCACCCATGGGAGCCTGGCTTTTTGTCTGTGTCAGCAGCTTTCCCCATACCCTTAATGGATCAGTCTGCATACTGCTCTAATACCTCAGGATAAGTCCTAGTAAAGCCTCTTTTGGATGGTCTTTATTTTGCCTACCCATGACTTCTGAGAGTAAAGCACACTGAGCTGGATACACTGAGCTGGTAACTCTAGAGGCTGCTTGCACCGAAGTGGCCAGCAGCCAAAGCCAGTAAAATGGAGGATGGCAGCAGGCAGAGAATGGCAGAGGGCAGCGGAGACCTGCTACAAATGACCGCTCTGTGTCTTGGCTACTATTTTGATGCTGGGACAAAATATCCAATACCCACAAGTTAAAGGACAAAAGGTTTATTTTAGCTCAGTTTGTAGAGGTTTCAGTCCATAACTGGCTGGCATCAAGACAAGAGTGTCACGGCAAAGGGACATTGCAGGGGAGGAACAGTCCCTGATATGGCAGGCCGGAACTATTGAGATTTCCTTCTCTTTTTATTCTATTCAGGCTACAACCCTATTGGTTGACGCTGCCCACACCTAGATGGGTCTTTCCTCTTCGGTAAGCCCAGTCTTCATATTCAGAACTATGTTAAACCAATTATCAGACTAATCTAGTATCACACACCCATCATCCAGTATCAGCCCCATAATCCAGTTACTCCCCAAGCCCCCACTCTGAGCACAGGAGGTTTGGGCAGGGGGAGAGGGAATCTAGATATAAGCCGTAACGTTCTGGCTGCTGGGAGAGTCTCAGAGCACTGTCAGTAGCTGTTATCTTCAGTTACTAGGGAGAGAAGGAGGGCCACTAAGAGCTGAGTCCTGGCAGTCAAATCTTAGTTATGATTTCTATCTGAATTGAGCCAAAGAACCCTCAACTGATTGGCGGTAGTTTTGTCTCATCTAAGGGAGAGATGATGCATGTTAGAGAAGGCAACAGATCCCCCATCCCCACAATCAAGGGGGCTTGTAAGATGACTCGGCTACATACAGTTCAAAAACCTTGAAGGAATCAGCTGGTTTTGGTGACGGTTTCATTCTGTCTACAACCTAGAACTAATGACTCTCGAGACCCCCGTTGCTGCAGGAGCTTCATTATGTGGTTTTGAGTACCTGGATTGTCCATGGCAGGATTTTTTCCCAGGCAGGATAACACTCATATGAGCCAAAGAAATCCAGGTGCCATAGCCTAACTTAATGGCCGTTTGCCTTATTCTGGCTTAATAGGTCTGGGGTAGGTGGTGCACATTGGGTGCCACGTCAGGTGCTAGGACCATGTGATTCTACACAGACCTGGCTCCTTCTGTCTCTGCTGCCACCCTGAGCTTCTCCTTCTACTTGTGGGAGTCTCCTGTGCTTGCTGCTGCTCCTCAGTGGCTTGTCTCCAGAAGGGGCAACAGGTAAAAGGAGGAATGAAAAGAGGAGGAGCAGGTTTATATAGGGTACCACACTTTCCCAGAATCCCTTTCCACAGTCTACTGTCTCATTGGCTAGAACTATGTCACATGAGCTCAGCCTCCAGGAGGCTGGATACTCCTAATCGGTGCATGAGACATATGTTCTCAGACAGAGTGCTCCTTTTGCATGGTGGAGACCAACAGGCTATAGGATTCTACTTGCAGATATCCAACCCAGACTGAGCCACTCCAAGTGATCATTATGTGGCTAAAATTCACCAGAACCCTCCCAAAACTGATACCCTTTCATAAGTACCCATAGTAGGTGCTTTTTGGGGCCCCATGCCAATCACCCCCAAAGCCTTAGTGGCCTCCTGTAGAGGAGCTGGAGTAATACTAGCTCCTCACCATCTTCCAGCAGCCTGGGTATGGTCCAGGACTTAAGTCATAGCTCTTTATAAGCTTCAGGGATCATTATTTTTTCTTGAAAATGCCCCTGAATCCTTGCTGGAGGCCTGGGTGACAGGCTCAGGCCATGCTCAGCCCTGCATGGTGAAATCACATCAGCAAGCGCCTTAAGCTAGTGGCTTCAGATAAAGCATACAAAAATCCCTTCTCTGCATGAAAGACTGAGGCAGAGGGGCCAGGGAGGCCTAGCTGCAGAAGCAGCAGTGGCTCTTATGGGTCCAGTGCAGTGGGGCAGGGGAAATGCCCTGTTCATAACAGTTGCAGTAGGATGAGCTGAAGGGACAGGACACTGACCCTGGGCTACACTGTGTACTATTCTGTGTCTCTTCCTCAAGTAAACTGCAAATTCTGCATAGTGAACCAAACAAAATTAAGCCTTTTTTACATGAATCTCAAGTAGGAGCATATGAACCACCATAGACAATTACCCAGTTCACCGGGATTTCTGCCTACTTATTTTAAAACAAATTCCAGACTCATGCAGGCATTTTCCAGCGTAGCTGCTGCATCCTTATGACCTCTAACCTTCAGATACCCCAAGGGCTGCACAAATGTCTTTTTCTGGTTGCTTTGCTAAGGTCCGATGAGGGTCGCTTGGTGTGTGGTGAAGTCTGTGACCCTCTTGGCGGGCAGAGACTCTCCCTCACCAGCTGTATTTTACTTTCCGGGTCACTGCTGGGGAATTCCCAGGAGCAGCTGCCCTGCAGGGCCCACGCTCCCGTGTCCTCCTGGCTCCCCTTTCATTCCCCCCACCTGGAAGGGCAGGTGGAGGCCACGGAGCTGCCTTGGGCAGGGCGGCAGCTTCCACTAGAGCAGCCTGGGCTGCTGGACGCCGGGCAGCCAGCTCCCTGCAGCTGCTTTAGCGGTAAAGCTGCGCCCCGGGATGTCCTGGATTGCGGCTGAGCGAGCCGTGCCAGCTTTGTCCAGTCCCGTTAGCTCCGTCCTGGGTCAGATCACTTCAATCAGCCGCTCAGCCTGTGGGGAGCTGTAAAGTAACCCCGCAGTCCCAGGGGCAGCACGTGTGGGGACCCTCACTGTCCAGACAGCGGGGATGAGGGGCTAGGGAGGTGTGGTTCCACCCAGCCCAGGGCCTGCTGATTTGGCCCCAGTTACCTCCTGGGCCATAGCTATCAGTCTGGGAAGTCAGGGTTGGTCACCTAGTTACAGAAAGACACTAACCACATCTTTCTCTCCCATACTTATTTAGCCCAGTTCTGCCACTGGGCCTTTGCATGGGCTGTGCCCTTCCCTGGGATTCTCTCGAGACAGCCTTGGCCTCGCTGGAGCCTTCTCAGTATTCAGGCTCTTGGTCCTCTTCACAGAGGCCACCCCTGCCCCGTCCAAAGCGGCCTCTCTTCCCTGCATTCTTTTACTTCCCGCTAATTTCCTGTGGAGCGGCTTCAGCCCTCTGTCACCCTTGGGCTTTCCCACTTCTCCCTTGCTTCTCCTCCCAGGCAAGGCCACCTCTGAGGTCAAGGACAGGCCCCCTTGCTCTCCACTCTGCCCTTTGTCACAGAGTAGTTGCACCCACTGTCAATAAAAGATGAGCTCAGAAAACAGTGTATAGAGAAATGGAGAAGTCTGGATAAATGAATAAAAACCAAAGAAATGCTGATCATCGTTCCCAAGAAATCACGTTTTTATGATTTCAACAAGTCTGCCCATGGGGAGCTGGATGTGACCCTGGACTTCCATTGCAAAATGAAGAATAAAAGATAAAAATAACAGGAGCAGCCAGCTGTGGGAGGCCCTTCCCTGTCCCCCTCCCTGCCATCTGGCTCATGAGTCTTTCTCGGGTTCACCATGAGGGGCTGCACCAATGACCGCTGGGCCTTTCCTTGAGCTCCAAGGCGTAGTCATGGACTCAAGGCTGGTTTTGAGGAGGTGAGTGTTGCCTTGGGGCAGTCACTTGCCATTCATGTTGTGCTACATGACAGCCACAATCAGATGGCTGTGGCTGCAGGGAGAGACTACAGACCAGCCTGGACAACAAGGGGACTGAGGGGCTTCAATGGTCCTGAGATAGAGGACGTCAGGAGTGGCTGGATCAGGCTGGGCTCAGTTTCCCTGATTCTCTTTTGCCTCCTCTCTGGCAATGCTGACTCCAATCTGCCTTCCCTCCCCGCTGCAGGAAGATATGGTGGCTCTGGGTGCTGCAGCCTGTCCACCTGTGCTGCGGGCACCTCAGGAGCCCAGGGAACATCCTAGGCCTCACTGGTGCCCATCTTGAACCAATCAGGTGGGAGGTGAGGAGAGCTGGCTAACTGGCTGGGGGTGGGCTCAGCCTAGGAGGCTGCTGGGCCAGGAGGGTGAAGGTCAGGTGGAGAAGGATGTGGTGGGTCGCTGCCTCCCACGATGCTCGGTGCCCAGGAAAGTTGCCCAGTTTTCAGCTCCAGCACGATGGGAGGAGTCACGGCCCTCTTCTTCTGACCCTGCAATACAGGTGTAAGGATCTGATGAGGTCATGGGAGGCAAAGCACTTTGGAATCAGCAAAGCTACACAGCTGTTAGCAAGAAAAGCAGAAGCTGGCATCTTGGTTATTACTGTTGCTGTTTTCATGCAGGCCAAAATTTGTTTGTGTGAAGTTATTTTTTTTTCAGAATGCCTAGGGTCAAATATCTCAATCAAGAAATTGAAAAATTCTGTTCTTTTAGTGCGAAATCGATATTGCATGAAATTGATATTATAATTAAAATTAATTTATATTATATGAGTGATACATAAGGGTATTCCCCTACTGGAAAACCAAAACATGACAAATCAGCTCATGTCTCCAGGTCCCACCGCCAGTGTCACAGTTTGTATCTAAATATTCTTCCAAAGACTCATGTGCTCATAGCTGGGGCTTTTTAGAAGTGACTGGGTCATGGGTGTGAAATATTGGACTAGCCCAGTGATTGGTCTGGCATTGTTTTGGGTTTGAATTATGGATTAATAAAAGAGGGAGGTCTCTCCCTGGGTGTGGGGGACACCAGCCAATAGGCTTGTAGCCTGGATGGAATAAAAAGGGGAAGGAGGAAAGCTTGCTGCTTCCTGCCTGCCATGGCTGTTTCTCCTCTGCCGTGTCACTGCCTCGGAACCAGATGACTAAGGCTCCAAACTTCTACAAACTGAGCTGAAATAAACCTCTCCTCTTTTAACTTGTGGGTGTTGGGTATTTTGTACCAGCAAGCAGAAAATTGCTAAGACGTCCAGGTAGCTGCCCACCCACCCAAGTCATTGCTGGCTGGCTGACTTTGAGCCCTCTCAGGGGCTTCTTTCTTGTCATCCTCTAAGCATTCCACATTACTATATACTTATTAATGCCCTCAACAAGTGCTTACTGAATACCCACTTGGTACCAAGCATGACCTCCAAGGAGCAGATGGTCTGCGGGTTGAGACACACAACTAGCAGTAATAAGAACTGGGTGAGGAATGGAGGAAACGGAGGGAGGCAGGTGGCGAGGGGAGGCTGCTGACTCTTGAGTAGAGTGCAGAGGTTAAACAGCAATCTGGAGGCCTGGTCCTGCAGGGGGCAGCAGGAGCAGAGGCTGACGAGGGTGTGCTATATTCCCAGGGCACAGGTGGTGGGTGGTGAGTGGTGGACAGGAACAGGGGCACAGGAGAGCCCGGAAGGCAGCAGGGCAGGGTGGAGCAGCTGCACAAGGCTTTGGGAGTCTATATGCTTTAGTGCATCTTAACCCCCGTCCTGTGCAATGCACTATCTCCGTGAGGTCTCTGCACACAGATGCGCATTGTCTATCACACAGGCCAGACCCTGGCTCTGTGTCTGTCACCAGGCTCTGTCTCATCCTCCTCAGGCCCAGGGTTCTCATGAGAGTCCTCTAGGGTAGGCGAGCCCCTTTCCTTACGGATGTGTGTTTTGGTGGGTTCCAAACAGAAGCAGCCCTTGGGGTCCGGGTCCCCTCATAGACACGAGTGGAGGAATCCTTTGGGACACAGCCTGGGAGGTGGCAGTGCTGGGCCCTGGATGGGCAATGGAATCTTCATGACACTGCCAAATTCTCCTCTGAAAGGGACATTTGACCTGTGTTTGACTCCTCTGAGGCACTCAATATTGGGGGTAGCAGATGCTCTGGGTGCCTGGGTTTTGTCTGGATTTGACCAGGCCAAGTTCACCTTGAGAATGACCCCGAGAGCCATGCTGAGTCAGGGACACTGAGGACCCAGGACAGCTGCAGAGTCTCTCCCTGGAGTCCCAGGTGGGAGCTGCAGGGAGGAGCTGGTGGGCAGGACGAGTCCTCTCTGCAGAGGGAGGGGTTGGGTGTACTCTAAATGCTCTCATCTCTTGGCTTATTGAACCCTCACACCTGCTCCCCAAGATGCTCCTGGTGCTGCAATAGGGAAACTGAGGCAGGGAAGTGAAGGTGTTGTGGCTGCCTCAACCCCCAGGCTGTCCGACCTGTCCGTGTTAAATCAAGCGGGAGGCATGGGTCCAAACGAGTGAGCGCTGTAGTGTCAGGAACAGTGCCGCACCCACACGTGAATACACACGCACGTGGTCTGCAAATCTGTGAGTGTCGCAGTGGTGCAGCTTCAGTCCCCGGAAGCTCCTGGACGTGCATCCGGGGGATTGAGCCAGTGGCCTTCTCGGCTCTTGCTAGCGCCCATTGCGATGCTAAGTCCTGGAAGCCAACAGGGACTGAGTTCCCCTTGCCCGAGGACAGTGGTCACTGGGACCCACTGGCTTTCTGAGGGGACACAGCCCGCAGCCCACCTCTCCTGAGTGCACTGTGGTGGGGGCAAGGCTGCATTCCAGTGCTGGCTCCATGTTTATCCGGAGTCAGAGCTGCCTCCGAAGTTCCCAGATGCCTTCTGCACAGTGTTCTAGGTGTCGCCTGCCACCAGGATTCTTGGAAGACTCAGAGCTTACTCACCAGGAGCTCGTATCTCTTCAGAGCCCGAGGTCTGCAGATGTGTGTCAGGAGGAGCTGTGACCTCTCCCCAGAGAAGGAGGATCTGGAACCAGAGTTTGATCCAGCGTTTGGCACTAACTGCTCTCTTTGGTCTGCAAAGCTCCCAACCCAGGGACACAGGAGCTCCGAACCAGGGCTGTTTCCCTCAGATGGCAGCAGTGACACCATCTCAAAATCATATGTTCTCCCTGGGGGAAGAGAGCACCCAGGAGGTCTGGCCCATCCTCAGGAGCTTACTGCTGGGGTGGGAGATCCCCCAGAGTGTCTGTTACTCAGGAGAGCCCCTATGAGCAGCCCACCCAGGGTCCTTGCTTCACCTTGCTTCCCCCTGGAGCCCTGTCCAGAGCAATCTCAGTAGGTGACAGAGGAGCCACCCATCCCCATGGCGGGACGTGGCCTCCAGAGCCTCACGGAGGAAGAGCAGAAATGAAAGGATTCCCGCCTGAAATGGTACATCTGCACACAAAGAGGAGACGGATGAGTTATAGAAAATCTTAGCTAAAATTAACTGTGCCAGGCCAGAGTGGAGCTCAGGGAAAGGTGGGGCCCAACCAGGGAGGCTCTTTTAGGCTGTGGTCAGTACCTGAGCCCAGAGTTAGGCCAGGACAGGGGTGGAGCCAGGCTGGGGATGTGTCCAGTGTGGAGGGGCCCCTTTGTGGGGGGTGCTGAGCTAGAGTGGGGGCCGCAGTGCAGGCCGGGCCGGTTTAGTGGATGGGTCCAGGTTGAGAGACGGGAAAGAGCCCAGTGAGGGGTGGGGACAAGCTAGGTATGCAGGTAGGACAGGCTGGGGCTGGGCCTGGGGCTGAGGTTAGGAGGTGTAGCCGGGCTGGGGTGGTGGGGGAAGCGCCACAATGGGGTGGCTGAGAGCTCTGCTCATCCACGGTTTCTCCAAGTTTCTCCTACTGTCACCTTTGGTTTGTGTCCCAGCTTCCCCACAGCATCTCCCAACACTTTTCAGTGTAGTCTTCACCATATCGGCCAATAAGATTTTTTAAAAAATCACTAAGAAAAAACACCGCCGTGGAGAATTTGCTCGGGCAGGTAGCCCTGCAGGGACGCGTCTGCCCTCCGCCCTGATGGGGACCTGTCCTCTGAGGCTCTGTCCTGTCCTATAGCTGTGGCCATGTGGCAGGAGCACATATGAAACAGGAGGTCACAGATGCCACGACAGCTCAAGAGCGTGGCTTGTGGAAGAAAACTGGCATAGCCTGGTATGTTTCAGGGCATGTCCCCTGCTTTCCAATACGTGGCCCACATTTTCACTTATGTAGACCTGCAAATCCTGCGGCTGCTTCTGCCTGTGGGACTGTAGTCACCCTTCTGTCGCTCACCCTTGTCTCTTCTGGCAGGTCCTTCACAGCCATCCGGACCCTTGGAGCGCGATCTCCCCTGGCGTCTCCTCCTTCCTCTCCTCGCCCACTGCCACCAAGAGACTGGCATCACCCCCAGCCTGCTCTGACAGGTGATCCTGCTCAAATGTAAGCCAGGTCCAGTCCAGTCTCTGCTCGGATATCTTCACAGGGTCCCCAGGCCAGCTCTCCGCGCAGTCCCCTGCCACTTCTCTGGTGCCATCTCTTCACAGCACCCTGGACTCTGGGCTGCACCTCGGTGGGCATCTTGCTGCACCTCCAGGTCGTCTCTGCTCTCTCCTCTCAGGACTGGACCCTGCAGTTCCCTCCCCCTGCGCCACTCTGCTCCCCCTCCTTCCTCTAAACCCCAAGCCACCAAGTGTTCCCGGGCCACCTGGTCAGCCAGGCACCCACGCTCGCCCCCTCTGCCTCCTGTCCTTTTGCTGTACCCTTTTCAGTAGCATCCATCCACTTGCACTGGGCAGGGAATGTATTTACCTTTTGATCTGTCACCTCTGTGAGAGTGTCAGACTTATGAGGCCAGATGGACCCATTCTGCTCACATCTGCCTCTCCAGTGCCCTGCTCCATGCTGACTGTGGTGGGCACCAGACATATATGCGCTGTGTATTTGCACAAAGGAACAAAAGCAGAGATGAGAACTTGCACTTCAAGAACACAAGGCTGCTCCCCAGGGGCAGCAGTTAGATGGGGGTTGGGGGTGAAGAGATACTGCTTGTTTTGTATAAAAATACAGATATAGGTACTGTGCAAAAATGTTTGCACAGTATTCCGTGTATTAACATTTCCCAGGGAGGGGTAAGTGCGAGGAATGTTCCTTAGGCAGCGCTAATGAAACAAAGGCTGAGAAGGACTGACTGGGGGAGGAAACGGGCAGCCTCTGGTCCCATGTATTGCTAAGACAGACGCTAAATCCAGACATGTAGACGTGTGTAAAACAGTCACAGTCATTTTTCGTGGTGGTGAAAGGAACAGAAGAAATGCCTCATGGCTTTGAGGAGACATTTTTTTATTCCTGCCAAGGGACAGACGTACAAAGGATGGTATTTACATTTGCCGAAGCCTCTAATTTTCTCATTTATCATTTGTCAGAGCCCGAGGCCCTTCCTCAGCACACAGCGTGTTTGCAAACATCTAATGATCCCTTTTCCCAAACATCACAGTCTCTTCCAGGGAATCTGTTAATGCTGCTAGTTAATGCATTAATGTCACACTGCGCCATCACACTGGGGGTCTCAGGACACCTGATGTCACCACGAGCTCTGCGGCTCTTTGTGCCTTTCCCCAGGTTCCCCCAAGCCACAGGAGCCATGGAAACCATCTGTCCATCAGTCAGCGAGGGGATGGCAGTGCTGGTGGTGGCGGTGGTGGGGCTGTGGCCTCAGGAGTCAGGGCTGGGGTTCCTAGAAGGCCACCCGCTGGAAGCCCTAACCCTAACCACACACTGGTGCCTTGAGGTAAATTCAGTGCCACCAGGACAGTGATTCCCTGCTTGGCCGACCCTGCCCAGGCTGTTTGAGGCCTGCCAGGACTGTCAGGCTCTTGCTGAGTACTTGCTTCTTGGGACAAGGGGACCCTGAGAGAAGCAAGGTCGCCTCTGGATCCCCCATCACAAACCCGCAGGGGCAGTGCTCACTGACGTGAGGAACAGAATCTGGGAAGCCAGGAACAGTCAGGAAGGGTGTGAGACACGTGTGAGTCCTGGCTCTCAGAGACTGCGGACAGCTCGAGGCTGGGAGCCCTGGAGGAGGGCTCAGGGACGGTTCCTTTGACAGCAGCATCTCTGACTGCACGGTGGGCTTCAGATGCTTCCTCTTCATGCACAGAGACAGCTGAGATGCGCAGCTCTGTAGGGACCAGAAGTAGGGTCACGGCTATCACAGCAGAGCTGTGAGAACACTCAGAGCAGGCCAGAGCTGAATCAGGCTGATTTCCAGCATTTTACCCAATCCTGCGTTTCCCCACCTCCTGGGGAGGCCTCCCTCTACCCTGTGGGCTCCGCCCTCAGGCTCATCCACAGCCTTTAGCCCCAGGGATGCTCAGGGATCAATCACCTCAGACGGCTTCACACAGTCCTTAGCCGGTCAGCCCTGGCCCTAGGCTGAGTGACCTGTGGTGGCAGAGAGAGGGCACACGAAGGTCTGGGCAACAGCAGTGACAGGCTCTGCCCTGTGGGGTTTCCATAACTGCCCCTGTTGCCCATTCCCCCCTCTGCTCAGCTCAGCATGACTTCTAGGAAGGAGCTCCTCTCCAGGGTGACCGCAGTGGCCTCATCAGGTCCCGCTATGGCTGTCCCGTGCCAATGGGCTTCTGTATCATCTCAGGGGCTTCGCCAAGTCACGCGGCTGGTAGAGTCACCATTCCCAACTTCAGAACCGGCCTGAGGGCTGGGACTAGAACACACTGGGCAGGAGGAAGAGGACGTTAGGTGTCAGCGAGAGCCAGTCAGTGCCTTTGGGACCGTTCCTGTCGTTCTCCAGAAAGTGTTTAGCCCACAGTGAAGCCTGGGTCGCTTAGACTTGGGGAGAGAGGACTGGCCTGGGTACAGAGGGGCTCTCTGCTCTTTCCCACTGTCGGAGATGCTGACGTCACCATGCTCCATCTGGTCCACTTCTGGTCTGTCTGATCCTGCTGGGCTGGGGTGTTTTGTGACATGCTGGGATCATAGGGGATCAGGATGCACAGAGCACCCCAGCCCGTTCCAGAGGGAGTGACCTCCAATCCGAGGCAGGCTGTGGGGGTGTGCAGAAACCAAAGACCAGGGCAGGTGCGGGTCAGACTCTGAGGGACAATCAAAGCTTTGTGCAGATGCCCGGGGCAGAAGCGGGAAGCCCAGGAACTTAATTATAGGGTCTGTGTGTGACACAGGTCACAGTGAGCAAATCCAGCGTGTGACCCTGGGAGGTCAACACACCGCCAGGCAGAGCGGGCACTGGGATAAGCTTCTACATGTGGAGGCCAGTGGCGTCGCTGCTGTGGGAGTACAGCGTGTCTTGGGGTCAGCTGACATCTGGGAGGACTTCCTGCTAGGTCCCCACATCAGGACAGGGACTCGGGAGGAGCACTGTCCTTGTTTTCTTGTACATTTCCTGAAGTTTTGCACCTTTCCTCAAGGGAAGTCTGGTGCCTCTGATCCGTCACCCCAGTTGCTTTGTCATGTTTAGACCCCTTAGGCGGTCACCTGTGCAGGTGGATGTGGGTGTGAACAGCTGGGCTCTGGCTTTCCATGGAGCCGTGGAGGCAGAGGGTCCTGTCGGCTCAGCCCCTCCCCAGCTTCTCTCATACAAGCACAGCGGAGCCCGTGCAATTGTGTAATTTCCTTCTGAACTAAGCCACGCACAGTTTTATTTATATAAATTCGTCTATTACAGTACCGCCTACTTTGACTTCTCTGTCACCTTTATGGATTCACAGACTTGATTTTTTCCTACTACACATTAAGTGCATAGATAACTAAGATAAAAACGTGCACCCTATATTTATTGGTGGTACTACAGTGTAAAATGACAGAGGCCTTTTCTCTCACGTGACAGTCTTTGCACAGAAGGCCTAGATTGGTTGGGTGGCTCCAGCCATTCATGTTCAATATCACGTAAATATTGCTCTCCACAGAGCCAAGTATTGTGATATGGTTGCGTTTTCTTTCCTATACATTTTGCATTTTCCTAGAGTGAGTAATTTCCTTGTTCCTTTTATTGGCAAAATTTACTGACAGATACTTAGTTATTTCCAAACCTTTCATCCTTAATCCACTCTAGTGATTTTCAAGTGGCTTTAACCACAACCTATCATAAGAGATATATTTTATAATGGAGCCCACCCTATGCACACACACCCACAAAAATACATATCAATCTTGAATTTCACAAACAATATTCCTCTTCACTATGAGTGACGCTTTCTGATGTTTTCTACTGAATGCTATCATTTAGTGCTGTAAGATGCTGCTTGCATGTGCTGAGATGGTTTAGTGTGAGAAGCTGGGCTTGTCCGGCAAGGCCCTGGTTCCCCGGGGTCCCCGCAGCCTCTGCCCACAGCCCTGGTCCATCTCACTGTGCCCGCCTGTGACTTCTCTCTGGAGGCTTCTCTCTGCCAAAAATGTCTGCTTGATCGATTTTTTGATGGATCTCATGTCTTTTGTCTTCATTAATTTTTGCTTTACATGAGTAACTTTCAAACTGCATCTTTTTTATTGAGGAAAACAAAATTTTCAGTGACTCTCCAGTGTTTTATTTTTCCTTTGTTTCTCCTGTGACAGAAATCGGAAGGTGGGAAGAAACGACAGGAGCGGGGAGCAGGAGGGCAGCTGCAGCCCTGGCTACGCACGGCTCTGGTTCTGCGTGAAGCCAGGGACACCCAGGTGGAGAGGGCGATGTCCAGCTGTGCACATCTGGGTGCTGTCCGGACAATGGACCGGAATGGCCCCTGTGGCTCTGGAGCAGAGCTTCTCTCCCTCAGCTCTGGTGACAGTTTGGGCACCATAAGTCTGTTTGGGGAACTGTCCTGTGTGTGGTAGGAGGTTTAAGCTGCATCCTTGACCTCAGGCCCCATGCCAGTGGCCCACACACCAGTGTTACCACAACCAAAACTGTCTGCAGACATTACCAAGTGTGCCCGGGAGCAACCCCCGTGGGCTCTCAAGGGTTGGCCCAGCCTGTGCCTGCAGTTCTGGGGGCCTCACAGCCGACTGAGCAGGCGTCAGATGAGCTTTATCTGGCCGACCGCACCCTCAAGCAGCCACTCTGGACTGTAACCATCTGACACCTGCGATTTCCCAGCCTGGTTACGTGAGCTAAGAAACCAGGACCAGGCGCAGCAGCAGGCTCAGGGCTGCTCCCGGTCAACCCTGCGCGCTCAGTGTCACTGCTGAGGGCCATCTTTGCCTCCTCTGAGTGACTAAAGACTTGCTGCCTCAAGGCTGGTTTGCAGCCACTGAACAGGCTCCCGGAACATTAGACTGAACACTCTGGGGCCTGTGAAGTTGTCACTCACTGGACCATTTGCTGCCAGTTGGGCCCAGGCTGGCGTTTGTCTTTTAGTGTTTCTCAGAGACATTGGCTTTGAAAACAACAATCATAGATGCTCTTGGGACAATTAATTGCCAAGATTTGCCACTAGCTTGAGACCCACGTCACAGTGAGAGCCTGAAATTCACTTAGGAATTCCCACAGATGCAGGAGAAATGGCCAGCAGTACCACGCCTGTTTGTTGGGGCTGGAGCAGGCTCTCCCTGCTCCGTGACTTGCTGTCAGGTACAGGACAAGCCCCACGGGGCACCTCCTTTCGTGTGCAGCCGGGAGCTCTGTCTGGGGAAAGCCAGGGCACTCACTGCAGTGCTAGAATTTGAACATCACAGAGGCAGTGCAGGGCTGAGCAGCGAGGCAGGGAAGATGATACAAGAAGGTCAAACTGGGTGGCAGGCCCTAAGCACACTGGCCTACTGGCTTCTCACGAAAACTCTGTCTTGGCTCTCTCTCCCATGGCCTTTGCATGCTTCTGCCATTTAGCCTGGAAATCATTTCCTCGGGGGCCACTGACCTCTCTGGATCCATCCCAGGACATTTCCATCTAGCTCTCCTGCCTGACAAGTCCGATGCTTCCTGCATTCGGAGGTAGGCCCTGAGCACAGTCCCCAGATGAGATGGGGAACAATCTGCGTGATCAACACCATTGGAGCTAGGGCACCTGCCTTTCCCCAGGCATGTCCACTGCAATGTGGTCTATGATGCCCACGACACAAGGATGCCCACTAAAGGCTGGCTTGTAATAAGCAAAGCCAAAAAATAAAAGAACAAAAAGAGAAGACAGAGTGTTTGTCCATCAGTGGAGGACGGTTGGAGCCGAGGGTTGTGTATCGAGGGAATAGAATATTTTGTAGCCAGAACACTGGCGTCAGCAGCCTGGGGCGGGAGGCAGCGCGTCTGTCCTGTGGAGCGGACATCAAGGAGGAACCGAAGAGCACAGCTGGGCTGAACCCTGTGTAAGAAACCACGGAGGCTTTGTATGTGTGCAGAGAATCCTGGACCCGCAGGTTATTTTCTCTGTTTGTAAGGAATATTTCTAAACTCCCTGTGACCTTTTAAACTCAGACAGTAAGTGAGCAAAATTGAAGTAAAGAGATCACAGAGGAAGCGAGGTCTGAGGTGGGAAGCCTGGCCGTCTTCTCAGCCTGGAAGACCTGAGCTCCTGGACTCTGCCTTCTTCCTCCTGACGCCCTCAGGGCAGGGACCCTGCGTCCTGGTGGCGCCAGGACACAGTCAGGGCTCAATCGATAAGTGATGACAACAAAGACCCCAAAAGGCATCTGTTCCCCTCAGGCATCAGTTCCCTCACTCAGCGGGGCAGTTGCTTAATGCGCGTTATTTGTTTTTAATTTTTTTTTCATTTTAAATGATAGCAATCAAAGCCACGTGAGAGCTTTCTTGCTGAGAGCCAGAGAAGACAAAACAAATGTGGCAGGAGCCCGCAGGGGCCTCTGGAGCAGGCCTGGTCACCTGCAGTGAAAGCATCTCCAAACTCAGGAAAGGCCAGCCAAGGTCTGAGGGAGCCCCTCTGCCCCTGTGTCCCTCGATGGTCAGGGCGGTCGGTGCTTGCTGAGGCTGCAGTGGGGAGCTGGTCCTCATGGGTCCCCCCAGCAGCAGCAGCAAGGCTGCGTGCGCCGGGTTAAAAATGCTGATTCTGCTTCAGATGATGACGGTACCCTGGGGCCCAGCTGTGAGCTCTCCCAAGCCCCCAGGGGATCCTGATGCCAAGGTATGAGAAATACAGGGGACCTTGAACCCTGGCTCTTGTGGTCTCTGAGGAGGCCCTCTGGTGGAAATGCAGGAGGGCCCGGGTCACCATCCAGGAGCATCTCACGAGGGGTGGCCATGGTGGGGACTGGCGTTGGTGTCTCCTCAAAGTGTTCCTGGAGGCTCCATCATGGGGTGGTGGCTTCTGGGTGGAGTGACCTGCAGATGCTGGTGACTTGGGGGAGAGGAGCAGCCTCAGCCAGGGAGGGGGGCATAAGCCCCAGTGGCCCCAGTCTTCGGGGTTGTCTGCTGTGTACCCATTCCACAGGCCTGAGCACTCGGGGACTGAACTGGGATGGGTGCCAGAGGAGGGAGAAGAGAGGATGTGAGAAAGGAGGCCCGGGGAGGCCAGCACCTCTGGGTCCTGGGCTGGAGTTTGCCTTTGGTGAAAGGGAAGGAGGGCAGGAGGAGGTGGAGAGGGAGGACGGGGAGCATGACTGCCCGGGAAGGCAGCCGTAGGGCCGTGTGGAGCGTGGGGCCGGGGAAGCCCAGAGACCTCAGGGTGGGGACACTTACCAGGGAGGAGGGTCCGTCCCTACTGCGGAGGTGGCCTTGAGGGCCCCTTGCCTGCCGCCCGGGGAAACCCTCTGGACACCGTGGGCTGCTGAGCCATGGACCAAAGGTGCCTGCTCAGGTTTTCCTCCTGTTAAGTGGCAGCCTGGCGCCTGTCAGGGACTCCAGCAAGGTTTAAAGTTCCGATGCCCACGCTGGGTCCCAGATCTCTCAAGTCAGAGCCCGGGGTGCAGTGCCCAGGCATCGGTGTCTTCAGTGCACCTCAGGGACCCAAAGTGCCCCCAGGATGGGGCGCACTGATTCCTGCTCATGAGAATTTCAGGACCATGGTGTGATAAACAGGCTGCAGAAAACCCGAGCAGCCCCAGCCCAGCTCAGCCTCTGTCCCTGCCCTCAGCTCTGCCTCGGCCTCCTCACCCACTCTCACCCAGGCTCAGGGCCCCGAAGCCTCCCTGCCCTGTGGAAGGAGGACAGCACCCCTCCCCTGGCTCCTCCCACAGGTGCAGAAGGCGCATCTGATTGGCAGGAAGCAGAGCCCTGGGCATGTCCCAGCCAGGTCAATATGCTAATGGTGATGAGAGCTGGGGTGCTGGGGAAGGCAGGGAAGAGAACATCCACTGAGAGTGGCCGGTCCCCCTGCACCCACAGAGACATCAGCTTGGAGAGTCCATCACAATGGGAAGCTCAGGTCCACCTCAGTTCTCGTGGTCATGACACCCCAGTGGCCCACGCACCACCATAGACTCAGGAGCACAGGTGCTGGGTGTGGAGGCCTTGATTCACACACCTGGAAAGGAGGCCAGAAAAGGCTGCTCCACTCTGACGCACTCAGTGGCTCAAGGACACCAGGCCTCTATCCCTGCGTCCCTGAGGAGTCTCCAGTCTTTCCCAGAGGCCTGGCAGCTCCCCCTTGGGTTCCCCTGGCTGGACCTGGATGATGTCCACTCTCGAACAGTCATAAGCAAAGGGTGACAGGATTACTGTGATTGTTCCTTGAGCCCCTGACCAGTCCTCTGTGTCTCCCAAGGCAGGGACAGGGTCCCCTTTGCTCAGCTCCTCTTTTCTATAAGAGAGAATAAAAGCAGACTTCTGCTCCAAGGATAAAGGAGGACAGCTGTCGTGGGTCCCTTGACCTGGCTGTGCTGTGTCCTGTTCCTGCTGTCTGTCTCACTGCCATCAGGGGAAGCTCTCTGCATCCCTGGGCAGTGGCCGTCTATCCTCTGGGGGACCTGGTCCTCCCCGCAGTGAGACCCCAAGCGCTGGGTGACAAGGGAGATGTGGAGGTGCACACCTCCACAGGAGGGGAGGCCCCAGCCTGCGCCTAGCGTGGCAGGGTGGAGGGCACCGGCAGGAAAGCCTGGGCTCCTCAGGAGCTTCGGCCTGTGCTGTGCTGGCCCCAAGCCCAGGGCTTTATGAGTCCAGGCAGCACTCTACATCTGAGCTGTGCCCCAGCCTCAAGACTGAGGTTTTGGGGACAGTCAGTAGAAGGACACCAATGAGCCCAGGACTCAGGGGATTGGAGGGGAAGAGCTGGGCAGCTCCTAGGGTCCCTGGGTCACCATTGAGGTGAGTCCACGTCCACCTTGGGGCATCTGTATCATTCTGTGATTTAGGTCTCAGGAGATCAGGGTTGGTGTTTGGGACTGCTTGTTGACCTAGACTGCGGGGAGCTGGGGTCCACATGGACAGGGAGGTGGACCTCATGGAAGCTTAAGTCTTGGCCTCAGGACAGGAGGACCCAGCAGAGTTCACAGCCTCCTCCTCATGCTGCTGTGCCTCCTGGGGCCTCTCCTCTCCTCTCCTCTCCTCTCCTCTCCTCTCCTCTCCTCTCCTCTCCTCTCCTCTCCTCTCGTCTCCTCTCCTCTCCTCTGTTCTGTTCTGTTCTCTTCTCCTCTTCTCTCCTTTCCTCTCCTCTCCTCTGTTCTCCTCTCCTCTCCTCTCCTCTCCTCTCCTCTCCTCTCCTCTCCTCTCCTCTCCTCTCGTCTCCTCTCCTCTCCTCTCCTCTCCTCTCCTACTTTCCTGTCCTTCAGGACCAGCCCTGCCCTCCCAGCATCAGCCATGGTCACCTCACTGTCCCCAGGTTTCTCTGCCACTGCACCACGATGCTGGAGCTGCTTGGTTATACACTTGGGTTCCTCTGGGCTCTGCAGGGTCTTTGCACCATCCCTGTTCTCTTCCTAGAGGACCCCAGTGACACTGTCACCCGGTCAGCACAGCCCACACTGGCTCTAGACGGAGATCGGTGGCCCTTGGTGCAGGGCCACTCCTCTTCTAAACCCGGTTCGCTAATATTTATTATAGCAAATTAGTTCCATTGTGATATTTGTTTAACTTTTCATGACCACTTATTGACCTCACAGATGACAGGGTGCAGCTAGGAGAGCAGCCACGCAGGGTCCTGTCACTGCATGGAGACAGCTGGGCACAGAGGGGCAGCCTCGCATCACACCTTCCAGTCTCCGCTGGCTCAGGCGGCTCACAGCTTGTCCTAGGTCTGGATGCAGAGCCAAGTCCCCCAGGCAGGACGGCCCTTATGTCCTGGTGAACTCAACACACCCTTGCTAGCTGTCACGAGGGTCAGAGTCCTCAGTGCATCCTGAGGAACTGAAGCGTCCTGTGCCCCTCCCCCAGCAGTGACAGCCACCTCCCCCTCACTTCTGGGGTCCTGAGGGCCCTGGCCTGGGTCTGTGTGGAGTCTCCCAGGTCACCCCCCCCTTCCCAGCTGTGGTCTCCAGGCAGGGTGAGCCCTGTGGGCGCCTAGGCATCACCCCGCCCCGCCCCTGCAGCACCCAGCGCTGACTGGTCTCCCACTTAGCCCGCAGCCTTTACTAAATCAGAGTTCGAATTAGTGGGTGCACCGCTTCCTGCAGTCACCCCAGATCAGACCTGCATCTCGCTTACTCCTGGTCCCTCAGAATCTGGCAGAGGCCTTGGCGCATGGCAGGGCCTTGTCATTATTTGCTCCATTTAATTAAATTGTGATACTTTGCTTAGTATAGCCCATTGCGCCGACCAGTGTTTTGCCGAGAGTAGTTGTTTAAAAATACTTTTCAAATAGCTTAATGTTTGATCAATCTGTAGGTTTTCAAACTGTACCCTTACAAATGAGTATCATAAATGATGGTAAAGTGCTTTCACGACTGTGTGCCAATTAACTGGACTGAGCGCTTCCTCAGAGAGGGCGATGATCCAGTTCTCCTGACTTTCAACGGATCATTTTTGTTATAACACATTCTGGTTGAAAACCCGTGAAATTTACAGTGTGATACCGGGAACCCATAATGCTGGTGGGTGATTTAAAATCTTCCTATGGAAATTTATATCCATTGCAAATGAGAGAAAGTTCTGGACAGAACTTTGTTTCAGGGAATTCATTTCATGGAGATGATGATAGCAGCAAGCCAAGAAGCCAGCTTGGAGTGACACCCTGGGGACAGCCCCGGGCTTGATGAATGGAACCTCGCTCAGGAAAGTGCCGCGTGCCCATCCCAGAGGGGCCGCCTATTTTCTGATAATTGGCAACTCTATCTGATGCTGCAAGTGTGCTGGGGACAGGAGAAAGGCGGCCTGCGGCCCTGGGGGGACAGCTGCACTGACTAGCTCATCTCTGACACTTCCTGTAAGAGCCATGGGGGCACCACAGGTGGGGTCCTGGGCTGTTTAACCACGTGACTTTGAGAGCTGTGACCCCAGTGTGCGGAAACAGCACTGAGGACCAAGAAAGGAATTTTACCCTGAGCTCATCTTCCAGAAAGGATCTGCAACACAGTTTTTGAAATACTGTAGTATATCGCCCCACATGACATTAAGACAGCCCTGGAGGGCTCTTCCAGAAGGGCAGCCAACACAGGAGTCCGTGGTAAGCATCTGCCCATGCCAACATGCCATCTTCCTCTGCCCAAGTGGCCACTGTGTCCAATCTCTTCTGCCGAGAGGCCCTGGCGGCCTGCCTGACTCCCCTGGGACCACTGCCCTGGGTGGGGCATCCTCCAGCTCTGGGACTTGTCAGCTGGCTGCGCAGGATGGATCATTGCTCTAGGGAAGAGGAGGAGGAAAACCTAAGGCGGTTCCGCATCCCAGGCATGCTCCAGCTTGCTGTGTGACTTCCAGCGTCAAGCTGGGAACCACTTAGTCCTGAGTGTTGCTTTTTACTTTTGTTTTCTTTCTTTTTTTTTTTTTTTTTTTTTTTTGCCAGTGTCACCTCCCTGCTGGGCCTGCAAATACATCTGTGTCACTTTCTGGGCAGCGAGGGAGAGGACTAATAGAATGGCATCTGCAAATCACTTCATGCCAGCAATGAGATTACAAAAACCTCTTGAAAGTGGCCTGAATAACACGCCGGGATTAGTGAGAAACCTCCTCCAGCACGCTCCTCTCTGCTCTGGAGAAATCAGCCAACATGATGACGCCCGTTAACTACTGTCTATTTCTGCACCAGGTGTTGGTCACCTTCTAAAGCCATCCTCCAGGTCCCATGCTGCTGGTTCGCCCGGGATGAGCTGAGCTGGGGTTCGAGAAACCCTGATTATGGGCTTGGTAATTTTCTTTGTGCCTGGTATTTTTGAGTTTAGAGATGAAGTGTAGGAACACACAGATCCAAAGCTTTAAAAGGTAGTATATTTTCAGCTCTGCCTCTGTTTACCCAGAGAGCACCCTCTCCAACAAAAAAACTGGTAGGGAAGTTGGAGAAGGAGGAGGACATTTTCCTCAGCCTCCCAGAGTGATGTCCTCCCTCATGGCTCACAGTCCTGATTGGCCTTGGAACCTGTCCCTGAAGACCCTTGTGAAATGTTGAGGTGGGGCCGTTAGAGTTGCCCGTCGCTGGTTGGGAAGTTGCAGGGGTGCGGTCGGGTCAGGAGCTGTGAGTGGTGCTCCTGGCCTGATGGCTCCCTTCCCCTGTCTGCCTGGGACCCTCCTGGGCATTTCCCTTCTTCTGAGCCCCTCCTGTGCCAAGAATTACTTTTATAGCTCTTGCTCACTGGGCATCATCTTAGCTTTTTGTTTTGGTTCAACTGTTTGAAAGTTAATCTTTCAAAAAAAATGCATTTGTTTTCAGAGGTGGTCTAATCCATACTTGAGGTCAACCAGAGGTGAAACCATGTATTACGGGCAGAAAGTAGAGTACAGGTCTCTGGGAAGCAGAGGATTATCCCCGCTTAGAGCCTTCCTTCCAGAGAAAAATATGGTGTCTGTATGTGTGTCTGTGTGTGTACGTGTGTGTGTATGTACATGCACCTGCATGCATGTGTTGTGGGGAGTGTGTGTGCATGCAGGAAAGGGCAGTATGCTGTGGATATGCTCACATGTGCACGTGTGTGCGCATAGGTCTGTGTGTGTGTGTGCACCTGTGTCTTGCCTCCTCTTACCATGCAGGTCCTGGAGTCCAGACCCCTGCTTCTATGTCCTTGTAAGTCCCATAGCTCACACCCTCAGGATTTAGAGACCACAAGTTAACCCAGAAGTGGAGAAAACGGAAGTTGGCAATAGTTACTTATTCAAGTCTGGAGCATCCACACTGGCCAAGAAAGAGTAAACATCTCATCCTGGAAACTTTCACTAACCTGGAGCTGCGTCCACAGCAGGATCACATCCCAGCCTGCTGTGGTTGGTTCTGGGACAGTCATATAACTTAGGGCCAAGCCAGTGAGCATACACAGTCTCCCCATCACCAGCATTGGTTTAGAGCAGGGGGTGCGGCCACATAGGTCCCGCCAGAGTGAAGATATCACTTGTGGATTGTTGGGAGTATTTTTGGTTAACACCAAAAGAAGCCGAAGGTACAGAGTTTTGTATGCATCCCTGCTCCTCACATCCTTTCCCAGCATCAGCGTCTGGTACTAGGATGGTTCATGTATCGTAACCGACGGACTCCTATTGACACGTCATCACCTGAAGTTCACAGTTTACATTAGGGTTCCCTCTTGCTGCAACACATTCTACGAGACCAAGCAGTTGTATAATAGCACGTGTCCAGCATTACAGCATCATCTGGAACAGTTTTGCCATCCTGAGACTCCTCTGGGCTCTGTCCTGGGCAGTGGACTAGGAGACAGGACCTCTGCTTGTGAGCATAAAGCAAGTGACTAACAGTGACATTGGATGCGTTCCTGAGTGTAGACAGCTGAGGACGCTGTGGGGCTGGGGTGGGGCGCCTGACCCAGAAGTGGCTCCAGGAGTGAGCTTAGCTGGACCTGATCACAGGTGAAGCCAGGGACAGGGAAAGGAGCAAGGGAAGCCTGCATGGTGGCACACACCTGTATTCCCAGCACTTGGGAGGCTGAGGCAGGAGGATCACTGTGAGTTTGAGACCAGCCTGGGCTACATAGAGAGGACTTGTCTCAAAAAAACAGAAACACACCATCACCAACAAAAAACCACCAACAGCATCAACCAACAAAAACAAAAACCCACTGAGAAAAGAGCCAGGGAGGGAGGCCAGGCCAGGCAGGGACAGTGGATGTAAAGGCAAAGGTTCTGGGCCAGTTCAGGAGAGGAGTGAAGTTCAGTGTGATTAAAGTGAAGTGTGGGCTGGAAATGCCGAGAAAGGAAGCACGGGGAAGGTGCTGGAGGGGCAGAGGACCGGGGTTAGCGGGCCTTGTCAGCCACGCTGGGGACTCAGAGCATCTTCGCAAGCTGTAGGAGGCCTCCACAAGGCTCAGGCAGGGGGCTGACACAACCTTGCTTGTGCTTCTGGAGGGTTACTTGGTGATGCGGGTGACAGGGAGAGGTGAGCTGTAGATGGATGGCTCAGGGTGGCCCTCTGGACCAGAAAGCTGACAGCAAGGGAGGAAGGGATGGACCAGAGGGGTTCAGAGACGGTCACATTAGGAGTGAGTGAGAGCCGTGAGGGGGAAGACGGAGTGGGAAGTGCCACCAGGGTTCCCACGTGGACCGGGACGGATGGCGTCCCAGGCACTGGGGCAGGAACACCTAGAGGGCTACTTGGGGTGAACTCATGGGGCTGAGATCCGGTGCCCATGGACACCTGTGAGCATCAGAGGGCTGAAGCCCAGGAGAGCAGCTGGGCTGGGCGTGGTTGTGGGGTTCCTGTGTGCCTATCACCCCCGAGGTCATCCCAGCAGGAGGAGCAGAGTGAAGTGAGGAGGTGGGTTTGGGGCTCTGAGGGACCCTGTCTTGGGAAGGACAAGATGACAAGAGAGGCTGAGGAGTCTGGCTGGTGGGGGAGCCGGGAGGGGGCCAGGCGGAGAGGGGAGCTGTGGCAGCCCCAGGGCTGAGGGCTATGGAAGGCAGGGTTTGTGGGGCCTGGGGGACCCTGCGGGGTGCAGGGAAGGGCTGCCCATGGCCGTGGCCGCCGTGTGCACAGGAGGGCGGTGTGGGGAAGAATCTTGCCCTCCTGCCCTTGACCGCCAGCAGAAGCTCTTCCGGCTGGAGCCACCTGGACAGCAGGGCCAGGAGCTGAGACGCTGCTCACGGCGTCCAGTTCCCAGGACAGAGAGGAGCAGGGAAGGGACCTGGGCTGAGGGGAGGGAAGACGGAGGGTGACCCCAGACAGCACCTGTGGCTTCTCCCGGACCTGTGCCAGAGATCAGGTCCCCCAGTGCCCAGCCCAGGCTTTGGGAGCACGGGGTAAGGGCATAGCCCGGGCAGGGGCAGGAGTGGGCTTCGGAGAGCTGCGAAGGAGGCAGAGGGGAGGGAGGAGGGTGACCCCGGGGGTCTGTGAGGCGAAGGGGAAAGAAATGCGCTGGCAGGGGCACGGAGTTGGTGCGGCACTCAGTGAGAACTAAACATGAGTTAATCTGTTTATTTTGTTCTTTTAGGGTGTCACCCCTCCACCCCCAGTGCACCCTCTCCGTTGTCAGGCTTACACAACAAGGAGAGAATGTGACCAGCTGCCTTGCTGAGAGGCCACCCCCAGAGGCCCCTCGAGGGCGGAGGTGTCTGCTCAGGTTGGTTTCTGAGGTGTGGTCTCCGCTTGGTGGGAGGCCAAGTAGGGAGATGTTTCCCATGTTCATAGGAGGCGGCCACTGACATTTTTCACGTCTGGAGATTATAAATCATTGGGAATCTTTAGAGACGGTACATTTGACAGAAGCTCTATCTGGCCAGATTAACATGGAATACTTAACACTCAAGTTCAAAGGAAAGTGTGGGCTTTGGAACACAGGCGATGCCCGAGACGAGAATTCTACGAAAGGAAGCTAGGTCTTGTGTCAGTTTCTGTGCCACGACACAGTGCAGCAGAGGCTGGAGGCATAGGTGACAGCGTTCGGGAGGCTGGAGGTGAAGCTCAGCCTGGATGGATTCTCCTGCAGCCTCTCTCTTGCAGAGGGCCATCTCTCCCTGTGTTTTCACCAGGCTTCCCCCACACAGGTCCGCATCTCTTCTTACGAGGCCACTGTCCATATCAGACAGAGTCACTCTGATCACTGCATGTGCCAGTCGCCACCTCCTTGAAGATCCTGTCTCCAAATACAGTCATATCCTGAACACTGGGAGTGCAGATTTCATTTAATTTAAGGAGGGGGCTATAGTCCAGCCCATAGCAGCTATTTTTCATGAAAACACGCCTTTCCCTTCTCTTTGAAGGATTCTAGCTCACACCGAAATCTATTATCTCGTGGCTCTCAGAGACATAGTCAAGCTGTCAGGAAGAATTTTCTGAGGGCTTCTTGTTCTCAGACTCAAGGAATAGCGGACAGTGCTCGGAGAGTTAAGAATCAGATGCTGCTTTCACAACACAGATGGCCTAGCTGGAGAGAGAAAAATACTTAACCTACAAGCACAGGCTGGTCCGCAGAGATGGTCCTGGCCGGCAGAGCGTCGAGTCAGGAATCTGCGGTGTTGCTAGGTTCCGGCTCTGGACTCCCCATTTGCCCACCTGTCACTGAGAATCAGGCCATTCCCGTTCCAGTGACTCAGCATGAAAGAAGCCATCAATTTCAGGTCTAAAATGAACTGCAGAATGCAGAAGAGACAATTCGGCACAGGGGGAGGGTAAGCAGCAAGCACATTCTGTAAACTTAAAAGGCATTTTGGAATGAAATCATCCTTGGAAAGTTGGAAACGGAGGGGAACTGCCAAATCTGTTGCAAAAAAAAATTTTTTTTTATGTATCTTGAAACTCTTTGTGGATATTTTATCAAAAGATCTGGTCCTGGTGATGTTATTTTGGGGAACCATCTGATACCAGCTGACAGGCTTCTATTTAGCATTTCACTGACTTTGAAAATCACAGCGCCCAAATTACAGTCGCTAACTACAGAAGGCAGTAGTCTGATTAATGTATCACTTCTGTACTCATCTCCTTCTTAGCTTATGTAATGTGTGAAAATGATGTGAGTTATTTTATTTGGGAGAAAAGGACAGAGCATAGGGACAGGGCAGCACCCAGGCCAGCTGGCCCGTCCTCTGCCTGTTCCTGCTGCTCATCCTCGTGGGAGTGGTCACTGCTCGCTGGCCTGACTCGAAGAGATGACCGTGGACTTGCCTTGTCTGCTTTGGAAGGATGCACAGCTGTTCAGTGGGTTCAGGGGTCCATTTCCTGGGGGTGGGGGGCAAACCCCCACCTGATGAGTTCACATCTGAAGTGACGGCTCCCCGAGGTGATTTCCACCAGTGCTTGAGACAGGGGAACTGCCCTTCCTGATGAGTCTTCAGACAAGCACTTCATTCCCCAAATAACTCAGTATTTTACCCAATTCAGGGCCCCAGTGAATCCCCTTGGGGCTGAGGCAATGGGCTCCCTGAGAAGCCTCCAGGGCAGCCACTTCCAAAACACCAGTCCAAGAGACCCGAATCAGTGACGTGACCCCCACTCTTGGGTTGGCAGGACTTTCTAGGTGCCGGTGTCTGTGTCTCCGTAAGGTTCTCCAATTGTGATTTTTGAGCTGTTACCTACAGATACCTCCGCGGTGTTAACAGTGTAACTAGATGCGCTTGGGAGCTAAGAAGGGGAGAATATGTTATACCTTTGCATAAACAGTTCAGAAGGGTATCCTGTCTTTGACCTGCTTTTCCAAAGGGTGGAAAATGCCAAAGGGATCATTATCACCACCCTCATCAGTGTCACTGTCACCTTCCCCATCACTGTGTCAGCCACAGTCTGAATCAACCATTGTCATTCTGAATTGGAAGATGCAGGAAAAATGATTTCGTACAGCAAATCTCTGATGAAAACAACAAAATCAACCAACCGTGCTGGCAATAAATCAACCAGTGAATTTCTTGAAAATAACTTCTAAATCAGTCAAGATTTCAAATACGCTAACTGCTCTTTATGGGGACACTGCTAGAGGCGACTTTTTGGGGAGGACAGGAGCCCAGGGCCTGACGTTGGCCCTGGTTCTGGTGGGTACTATATTTAACACAGTCTGCATTTCTGATGTTCAGAGTGGATGGGAAAGAAATGAATCACCCTCAGAGAAAACCAAACCCACATTCCCACAGGGTGTTGTCTCTAAGTGGGGCCACTCAGGTGTGCTGTAGTTTAAATCCACCCACATCTGCCGCGTTCTCAGGGCTCCGGGAGCCAAATGACAGGTGAGGGCCCTTTTACATCTGTTCGTACCCATGCGACACCATTCTGCCTTCTCTCCATCAGGTAGAGACTTTGAAGGTTGCTCTGAAGCTCGTCCAGGTATCACGCTGCCAATAAAACCAGGCAGCTGTAATGGAGGAAAAACGAAACGGAGGCCCCCGCGCAGGTGTGTGACGGAGAGCAAGGTGACAGTGTCCCAGCATCCGCCAGGGGGTTCCTCTGTACCCACTGTTCAGTTAACTGGGCTGGATGTAGGAGCCTCGTGTGTGCGAATGAAATCACGTCTTGTAAGTCCCACCTTGTCTGAGGCTCAGACTGTGCAGAGAGCTTTTGCTTGGGCCCCCAAAGACAGAGCCTGGGACCAGCACAGGGATCAGCTCTATCAGGGACAGGATCCCAGGACCTGAAAGGGGAAACGGGGACACCAAACAGGGAAAGAGCAGCTGAGCCCCGGGCGCATTTTGTGACGTTTCTCTGTGTTATTGAAACAGTTCTGACACTTCTGATCTAGAGGTAGCATCTCTACTCTCTGCTTTTGACTTCCAACTAGGGAAAGCTGTGCTGTGTGACCTCCTTAGCATCTACCACTTCCTGCATTTTCTGAAGAAAAAAAGACAAAGAAGTATGATATGCATGATTTTCAAAATTGGGTAGGAAAAGATAAATTAAATTAAAATTAAAGTTTTAATTTTGAGAGGAAGGTATGATTGAACTCTTGACCTTGTGCTAGCCAGGCAGGTGCTTGTGCCGCTGAGCTATGTCCCTGCTTCCTAAAGTCTTAACTTCTGAAAAATTTCAAATGACTATTGTTTGATTCAGGCTTTCTTTTTTTCTGTCCATACTTTTTCTTCTTATTGTGAAGTCAAAACATTCACGCCAGTGTAACTTTAATTCCCACTTGGCCCCAGTGTCTACTAAAAAAGACATAAAAATGTGGTACGCTCAGGGTTACCCACAATGTTTTGGATATTTTCTCAAAAATTGTTTTGGCTTTGGCAAGATTCGGAATCCATAAACATATTTTTATGCATTCTTTTAGTGTTTACATATTGCTTTAAAAAACAGCGATTTTCCTTCTGCTTCAGTTATGTTCATGGTTTTCCTTATTTGTCTCTTAGTTTGCTGACACACACACACACACACACACACACACACACACACGCACACACGTGCGCAAAGAAAGAACAAGTTATATGTGCGTATCCACCGGCTCCTAAATAAGTCTATTCCATCAGTAGATATTTCACTATCAGTGTACGAGATCTACTTTTGTCCAGAGGTGCATGAATGAATTTTGGCAGGACCTATGGCAACCCGTAAATCTTTGGGGAAAAAGATCTTCAAATAGTCGTTTTCCAAGGAGTGTTTTCCATAAGTCACGGAGCCTCCCTTTCCTCCTTCCCTTCCCTTCCTCCTATCTTCTCTTCCTTTCTTCCCTTTCTCTCTCTCCTTCCCCCCTTTCTTCCTCTTTTCCAAATTGCTCTTCCAAGATGTGCTATCTAATGAAGGCCAGTCGTCTGAGCAGAACTCCAGCTGGACTAATGAAAACTGTGTCCTTGATTAAGTACCTGAAATGTTGACATTTCTTGGTGGTTGAATTATTTCCAGTGTGCAGGCTGGTGTGTGTAGGAGATTGGGCTGAGTGATTTGTTTCTCTGCACATGGCAGCCTTGGAGGAATCTGTCAGGATGCCACCCCCCAAGGTCCTTTATCCCCTGGTACAGTGGATCAGCCAGGTCCTTCAGGTCCTTGCTGTCCTGTGCTCTACCTAGCAGCCTGGGATCAGTCCTCGGTGTCACTGGCCCCAGAGCCTTTGCACTTAATAGTCCTCCCTGGTAAGCTATTTCTACTGCTAGTCCTGTGACTTGCTTCCCCAAGCGCTTGTGTTCTCTACTCTAGTCCTCAGAGTCCTCTGCCTTCCGGGCTAAGGGAGCTCCTGTATGCATTTATCACATCCCTCTCCCTCCTTTGCTCAGTTCAAGTCTTTGCCTTGTCATTTGCACCCCAGAAACATAACACCCTTGTGACAGAAGGACCTTCACCTGCTTTGCACATGGAGGCAAAGCCAGGGCCTCCCATGCACTGGCAGGAGAGGTGCTCAGAGCCTTTTTGGGCATGGGGTGAGATGTGAGTGGGTGGGCAGGGGGCATCTACCATTGACACATTGCCCAGGAAAATGGGGAAAAGGCACAAATTCAGCAGAAGGCAGTGACTAAAGCAGCGCTGTCAGAGGAGGCAGAGCTGGTGTTGGGGGCCAGCAGAACATTCCTGTCGATGAGAGCAAGACTTGAGAGGGTTTGGGAGAGGCCGAGGCCCATCAGACGCTGCAGGCCAGATCAGTGCAGAGGCCAAACCCCTAAGATTTAACTCAGGACAGAAGCAGCAGTGATGGCTTTGCAGCTGGAGAGGCTCCACGGGATGTCAGGTCATTTGCTTTCCAGCCAGAACCTTCCTGAGACCTCTGTTCCATCCCTGGGTTGACCATAGCTATTATCCTGAACTGGGCAGCTGCACACAGAATTTCTTCTCTGAAGGCTCAGGAGGCCAGAGGTCCGAGGTCAAGGTGTGGGCAGGGCTGGCTCCCGCCCTGGCAGGGGAAGTGGTGGATTTGCTCCAGAGTTCCCTTCCAGCTTCTGGTGGTCATGGGCTTGCTGAGTGTTCCTGGCCTTGCAGATATGTTATTCCAGCCTCTGCTTCTGTGATCACATGCTGGTCTCCCCGCGAGTCTTGACCTGCCTTTTATTAGGACGTTAGTTATTGTATTTGGGACCCAGTACAGAGGCCATGGCCGGGGGCAGGCTGTGCTAGTGGTGGAGGAGCAGGAGGCTGGTGTGCCAGAAGGAGATGGACCAGGAGACTGGGACCTGAGGTCACAGAAGGGTTGGGAATAGATCTGTGTGTGAGCTTGCAGGTCACCAAGAGGATGCTGGCTTTCTCTGGCCAGGGATGTACTCTGATTTTTCTAGACAGAACGTTGGACTACATGTAGTCACAGATGGGGACCTAGGGCAGAAGTGCTTGAGCCTAGGGGGGAGTTGCTGCAGGATCTAGGAGAAAGCAAATGGCAGGGCCAGGAGGGGACCACGTGGGTTCCGAGATGCTTCAGGGTTTGTGTGTGAGGGTTGGGTTGATAGGATTTGCAAATGGATGGGCCAGAGGGAGCCTGAAGAAAGCATGAACAGAGCAAAGAGAACTCCAGGATCTGGCCTAAGCAGCTGGGAGAACCAAGATCTGTGACAGAGGGGACCTTTCCCTTCAGCGGCAAGGCTGCCCCCCGCGCTGTCACCCAGTGAGAGAAGCAGCCAACTGCTCTCTTCTCTGAGGGATAAAGGTCAATGTCACAGCAGCTCTGCTCTGATGCCGTCTTAGAGCGGAGACCTTGGTATTCAGGGAGAAATCCGCGCTGATGAAAGTTTCATTAAAGAAACGTTATCCCTTTCACTCTCCTTGTTAGTCTGTGGCTTTGATGATCAGGCTAATTTAAGTCTGATGACCCAGTGATCTGCAGATCGGAGCATTATTAAACATTTAGATGAGCAGGGATATGTCAGGGCTCCCTCTCCTCTCTCGGCCAGAGCACGGGGGGCTCTGCTAATGATCATAGCGAAGCCAAGGCTGATGCACCAATTAGAGAATTATCTGTAGATTGAGAGAGATTCGATCCTTCAGCCTGCAATGGAAACTGGCTCCTTGGCTCACAGGGCACATGACTTACTGAGGTCTGTGGGATGTTTTTCTCCTGTCTACCTCTGTCCCCAGCCCAGGGTTTCCCTGTCACTAGGGCTGAATGTCATTTGTCTTTGATCATTGGTTTCACCCTTTCTAGGAAGCTGGGATTGCTTGACTTAGCTGCCTGGTCCTGGAAAGCATTTCAACATACAGTTTGCAACCTTGGTATATGCCTAGTCTTTGTCTGTCATATTGCAAATTTTTGGTTTCATAAGGAACTAGCAACTGAAACAATTTTCCATGTATTTGGGTAGGAGATATACCGAGCTCGGATTTCAAAAGAATACCCAAGAAAGGTGAGGGGAAGAGAAAGGGAGAGATTGAAGGCCTCCAGTGTCAACGCTGGCTATCAAGACTGGGGTGGGGGGCGGAGTCCACTGTCCCTGAGAAAAGCACTTGCACTGAGCGGAGGCCAGCACATTCCTCCTCTTTTCCTTGAGCTGCTGGCCAATGTATAGGTGCGGCACTGCTGAGGAAGCAGAAAGCAGCAGCTCTCCACAGGTCTGGGGAGACCAACACTGACATTCTCAAGGCTAACAGGAAAGCCAGGTTGAGAGGGACGGAGACCGCACAGCCCACGCAATCTCCAGCAGCGAATCTGACTCCCGGCAGCATTTCCCCTTCAGAGGTCTTTGTTGATGCTGAAGCTGCACACAATGAGACACTCAGAATCTGAGCTGCGAAGCTAAGCAGCTGGGAATAGTTTCCACCAATATCGTGATGCGTGAATTCCAGGTTCAGCCAACAGGAGTTCTGGAAACACATGCAAAGTTCTCATCTGACACCTTGAAGGACTTGCCCTATGAGGGACAAATGGAAGTCAGCTCAGCCCCACCTAAGGACAGAAAATCAACCCAACTAAGTAATCTGTCCCTGCAATAGTGGCTTCCAGATTTTACTAAGAAAAGACGATGTGATGAAAAGTCACTAAATTTTTAAACAGAACATCCAGCACGCATAAGAAGGTTAATAGACATATGGTGGAAACGACCAGATGCTAAGTAGAGAGAAAACAGACAACAGGAAAAGACCCCCAGATGGTTAGTTACGGAAATGACCAGAGACAGATTTTGCAATAACTTAGCACCATGAATAAAAAGCAAAATGAAAAGATGGAGCCTTGTAGGAGTAATAAAACCTAAAATGTGTAGTTGTTATTATAAAAAAGAGGAAAAGAAAGTGCTCTAAATGCATAACTGCATGTATGTTTAAGTGTGTAAAACAGATAACCATACTACTAAGTTTTTGTTGGATCATTGAACAGAACTGTTTGCAGTCTCACTGTTTGAATATCTACTTTCTATGCTTTAATTTTGTAACTTGAACAGCAGCTTCTAAGATGACAATATGTAATCTATCAACTAGTGATTTCTTACTATCTTTTTTTGAAATTCTGTATTACTTCTACCCTTTTTTCTGTTTTGTTTTTTTTCTTTAAATAAAATCCTTTATAAAAAAAGATGGAGCCTTTCATCAGAGAAATGGAATTTATACAATAAGAATCAGAGAGTTTCATATTGAAAAATAACTAAAATGAAAATGTAAGAGAGTGATGTATCAGTCATTTAGAATAAATATAGCAGAAGGCATTTAAAAAAAAAAGTATCCAGGTTGAAATGTGGGAAAAAACCTTTGAAAAACAGCGAAGAACATTAGGAAATATGGAATCCTCTGAAAAGATCTAAAATATGTGCAATTGAAATTCTAAAGACAGGAAAGAAAACGTGTTGCAAAGCCACTATGTAAGGGATGTTGGCTGACGCCCCAAAGCTAGTTAAATAGATCAGGCCATGGTGAGAGAGCTCCTAGCATGAGAATAACATGAAGCTATACCTTTTTTCACATTGTAGTCTGATACCCACCAACTAAAGACAAAGACAATCCTAAATTCAGACACCTCCACCCTCCCAAAATAAAACCAAACAATGCATTTGCTTCAAGGGAGAAACAATCTACAATAAATTCTCGATAGGAATGATGAAGCCAGAAGCCATCAGAACCACACTGATGAGCTGAAAGAAAATGCCAGCCAATCTGCAATTTTATACCCACCGCAAATATGCTTTGAAAGTGAAGATGAATTAAAGGCAGTTTAAGGAAACAAGATTGAGAGAATTTACTGCCAGCAGATCTGTGCTAAAATAAATCGCAACAGCAGTTCTTCAGGCAGAGGGGAAGTTATTCTAAATGAACCTGCGGGAACAATGGGAGGCAAGCTCGTGGGTAAATCTGGTGAGGTCACAAAACGGCGAGAATCAGGCCCTGGGGCGTACAGCACGGGGAGAACTAAATTAATAGGCGACAACACACATATCCTCAGGTTGTCCAGGACGTGGTGACATTCTAATTCGGGCAAATCCTAACAAATGCAAGAAATGTTATACTCCTGGCAGATGCACTGCCGTGAAGAGACCCAAATGAATACTTCCACTGAATTTACAACTCAGAAAAAAGGAAACACTAGAACAACACAAGGCAGGAAAAGAGAAAGATGATACAAGCAGCAAACAAACAGTAAGAAAGTAGATTTAAATTCTGTGAATAATCACACTGAACATAAACAGAAGGGCAAATCTGATTTGTCCCCTGTGGAGAAAAATAAGGCTATTTGCAAGGTGTTTGCAAGGTGGACACGCTTATGAGTCTCCTGCAGGGCAGCGACAGTATTTGATTCCTGGGACCCAGTTTTGGTATTTCAGGAGTGGGACTTGAGACTCTGAATGTTTAATAGGCTTAGAGGACTTTGGGAGCAGTAATCGCTTGTATAGAATGGGTAGGACAGGGCCAAGGGATGAGCTGTTGGGGTGTTTGTGTAGTTGTTGGGAGATTGGAGTTTAGCAAAGGACAGATGCAAGTACAGATTAATGCGATGCAAGAAACTATAAAATAACTGCACAGAGGGACCTTTGCCCTCCTGCAGACAGCCTGGGTGGAGGCATCAGAGGTCTTCCCGCATCTACTTATGTGGATTTTGGCAGCCCGGGAGCAGGCCAGCTGGGCCCAGGGATCCCAAGCAGGGCAAGGATCCATGCACACACTTGTGTGTTTGTTTATTTTTGCTGCTCAGGCAAGGAGAGTTAAAAACAGGGCTGGAGCCCTGCGGGAGAAGGGCCCGTGGCTGCCCCTGGATCAGCAAGGCTCCAGCTCATCCAGGACGCCTGGGCCAAGGCTGCTGGACCCAGAACACAGAAGGCAGGCGGCTGCCCAGGGACAGCTGTGGCTCCAGAGGCTGACGCAGGGCTGGTGCCCTGGCTCCAGATCAGGCTGAAGCCTCCCTCCCTGTCCTGGGCAGTGGAAGGGAAAACACAATTGTTCCAAGGCAAGAGGGGGTCGGCCAGTCTGTGGGGGCCTGAAAGTTCCTGTGACAGCCCTGGGGTGCAGGGTGGGCTCTGTCTCTGGATCTCAGAGCGCGCCGTGGGGCCTGGAAGGGTGGGGAGCACAGGTCTGCCCTGCCTTAGCCATGCAGGTGACATCGTGGGGACTGGGTTTCTCCTGGGAATCTGGGGGATCTGGAGGAGCATTGAGGGAGCTCTCAGCACTGTGGGCCCAGGTCCCAGGTCTCAGGCCCCATCCAGGGAAGTGCAGATGGTAAGGAATCTGGCCACACTAACTTTGCTTAACTATGGGGGAAAAAAGTGGTAGGTTACAGGTGATTTTCTCCTTTTGCCATTTTTATAATTTTACAGCTAATTTTTATGACACAGCTAACAGAGCCTTCTCCTTAGAGTTCAGAAAAGAGAATTGCGAATGCCATGATGTATTCATAAGATCCAGATGCAAAGAGTTGATGTCAAATTGAGGAGACAGATCAAGAACACAACCCTGGAAGGGAGAAGGGGGCAGCACCCCAAACTCCATGGGAAATGCGTTCCTGGCACAGAATTCGGGTCACACTGGGTTACAGGGCCAGAGCAGGGCAAGGCCATTTCAGAGACATCACCTCGGTGCCCGGGATGTCACGAGAGGAGAAGGTGCTCCCCTAAGGAGAGATGGAGGGGGTGGTGCTATGGGAACCCAGACACAGGATGTGGGGAAGGAGGGCCCATGGGTTTCCCTCATCAGTGGGAAGCAAGCAGTTGGGGTAGCCTGCTCCATGTGCAAAAAACTGTTACTACTAAAAGTCTAATAATTCTGATAAGTCTAATAGGGAAGGTCAAAGAAGCCAGCCAGAGCCGTGACACAGTCACTGTTCTAGAATAACGAAGTGTTCACGTGAGGAAAATGGCGGCCCTTCCTCTTTCACTTGGTCTCTGCTGGAGGAGAAGGCCATGCCCTGAGCCTCAACTCTCCTGAGTCCGTGGGGCAGGGTCCTCTACGATCTGGTCAGCAGAATCTGTCTTTGGCTCCAGGACAGATGGGAGGCACCAGGCAAGTGAGAGCCCACAAGGCCTGGCTGGTCCTTGAGTTATCATAGGTGGCTCATCTGTTGGCAGGTCCTCAGGGCCTCTGTGGGGAGAAGACAGTCTGAGACCAGCCAGGGAGGGACGAGGAGACCAGCGAGGAGGTGCTTGTGGGAACTGGATGAGAAACAGTGGCGGCTAGGACCGCAGAGGCAACGGCAGACTGTTGCAAGTGAGCCCAACCTTCGAGTGGAAACCACAGGATTTGCTGCCCGACTGGGGGTGGGAGGGACACGAAAGACTCCAAGGGGTCACTGTCTCAGGACTGCTGGATGGATTCACCACGTCTAGGCTGAAGGCCAGCTCCTGGAGCATCTCTTCACATGTCTCTCTCTCAGCTCTGGTTCTGAGACAGGGGCACTGCCCTCTGCCACCGTGTAGCTTGTGTCACAGCCGTGCCCCCCAAAAAGTTAATCAGTCACTGTGTGTGGAAGAAATAAACAAAGATATAGAGAGGCTGAGCAGACATATGGTGGAGGCAATCAACCCTAAAATTCTTAGCAAAATATAACCCCGGGGGGAAAAAAACAAGAAAATCTGGCTTGAGTCAGATTTTTAAAAAACATGTGTTGTTGTTATCAGGTTGTTTTGGAAAAGACGTTGTAAACTCGACATTATCCATTAAAATTAAGCTGGGGGGTCTCTCTGATCTGACAATGGAAACACACAGGAATCTGACTTGGAAACACACAGACACACATAGCATGGTACAAATAGTCTCTTGGTAGCTTTGTCAATCAGGGAGAAGGCCTGGGAACCACCTAGGCATCTATTATTATGCAAATGAGGGGCAATTGTTACAGTGATATTACAAAGGAACACTGTAGTAAATAAAAGTTTGAAGCTCTATGTATCCCCAGGAATCTCGAAAGCATATCCCTGAGTGATGAAAGCGGCATGGCATGTTCTTATCTGTATATAAAATCGAACACTCATATAAATTCTTCTGTAATCTATCAAATCTCCTGTAGGACTGCAGGCTTACAGGGCTGTTAATGAAAAATTACACTCTCACCCCCACCCCATCACCGATTTCCGCTCTCCGGAAACTAACATTTTCAGCACTTGTAGCATTTTGCGTGAGTTTCAAACTATATTTCTAAGTAATATGATCATGTTGCCGCTTGTTCATTTTTCTAGTTCATTACCCACTGCCTTCCTGCTATGAAACAAAATTGTGGCAATATAGTCCTCAACCAGCACCTTTAATCGCACCTACATCCCCCCTCCCCGGCCCTGGGGGAGTCATGTCAAGATTTCATGGATGAGAGAGGGGCTTACATAAAAATAGAGACAGGATTCAAAGGCCAGGAACTTCCTGTGATGAATGAGTAAACACTGGAGACCAGTATGTAACACGGAGATGACAGTGAACATCAAAGCATTGCGTATTGGTAGTGAGGATCGTGTGCTTGGCATTGGCTGAGACAGGAGATCTGAAGTGTTTGTGCCACCAAAGAAAAATGTGTGGTGGTGGGGTTTGTTCATGGTCTTGACCATGATAATCACCCCTCATCGCGTGCATTACACTGCACACCTGCCATACGTGTGATTTTTATTTGTCAATTTTACCTCATAAAGCTGGGGCTAGGGAAGAATTATGCCATTTTATACTCATACGGGTAGAAAACGCCCACAGCTGAGCGTATGATGTAAAATTTAATTTGCCTTTTTCAAATGTGTCATTGTTTGGTTTTCTCTAAAATGAGTAATTATGTCGATCTCCTCCCCTGTCCTTCATCTCCTACGCAGCCATCACTAGCCAGCCCAAAGTCCTCTGCCCTGTCTGTGACCCACCGTTCACTGTGAGCACATCTTCGGGTTGGGATGGTTTTATGTCTTTCTTGGCGCTCCGGGGGAAGGGCTGCTCCCTGGCTCTGCTTCAGAGACGCAATCTGGACATTTCCCACGTGTTTCAGATCCTCCACATGCTGGAAACTCCCTTATTTTGGTCACCCTACAGGTGAAACAAGGGCAGAACTAGCCTGTAAAGACCAAGAGCCAACCAGATGCGCTGACAGGAGGCCGAGGGTGTCACCGGAAAAGCTCCTCTCCTAGCCTGCAGTCCCAGGGGCTTTCCTGGCGAGACCAGGTCCCACCTATGTAGGAGGGCTGGCTTCCAGGGCACCCGCGGGACCTCCAGACGGGCTGGCCAGGAGTGTGCACAGCTGGTTCTCAGGGGCAGCTGTGGAGATGAGAGGACAGAGAGAGCCATGCAGTAGAACTTTCCAGCTTGTGTGTAAAAGCATCTTTACACATCGGATCAATTTATTGTCTTTCAGTGTTCTATATTAGGACATTCAACATGCATTCTTATATACTATTTCCCATGTATGTAGCTCTATAATGGTGAGTATGCAAATATACATATGCATGCATATAAAGTTCTTTCCCGACTTTTAAAAACATGTGGATGCCTTGAATATAATTCTGTGTAAGTATACATTGGTGGACCTTACTTTTTTAAATGACCATGGAGAAGAACACAGAATATGGGCCATATTTGATTTAACCATTGTGCTGTAGATACCCATTTTCCATTTATTTGTATCCATTCATTCTCTTTTAAATGTCGTAAATATTATCATAAAGAACACCTTTGACATTTAAATGAAATATTTTTGCTCTGTAGAAGTTTTAAAATTTAAGGCAGTCAATTGCAAGAGAAATATCACTAGCATAAAAAAGGACAGGAGAAACATGTTATTGATGAGACTGAAAAGCTGAGGTAAGGCTTGAGGTGCTGGTGGATTCGGGAGATGGAATAGTGTCTCTGGGACCATTTATTCTGGCTGTGTTCTCCTCTTGACAGAGTCATCCTTGGGCTCTGTGGAGTGAAAAGATGGATTCCAGTAGCTGCAGACCATTCATATTTTAAGTCCACTTATGATTTGACTAGAACTGAAAAAACTCAGTCTAAGAAGTGGCTTACACACTCGTTCCCTCACCCGATCACACATGTGTAACAAGAAAGCTTGAGTTTTCAGGGGCAAACATGATCCGACAACTCTTCATGGAAGAGTCTGGGTGGCTCTGGTTTTTTGGCACAGCCCCCCGGTGGCTGCCAATTTCTCTAAGCATGTTACGGGCGTGCAGCAGCATCCAGCGAAGGTGGGAAAGGCGCCTTCTCGCCAGGTGCACCCCTCACTTTTACCAGGTGGGGCGAATCTTTCCCAGAGCTCCCAGTCACAGCTAATATCTGGTATATAGCTCCCCAAAGTCTCATGAGGTCAGAGGCGGGGGATGGAAGATGATTGGGTTTTGGGGGTGGTATAGCTGGCTTGATGTCAAGAGGGGGGTCACTGCGGGGGTGACCTGGAAGGCTCTACTCTTCCAGGCTCCTCCCTTCACTCTGCTTTCTGTCTGTCATGAGCCTCAGTCCACATGGAGGACCACCTGGATGACTCTCCCTGAATAAAGAGCAGTTATCTCTACTTTGGCTAAACCTGGCCCCACCTCCATGTCCTGATATGTACAGAGCTGGCCGGGCCATTTCTTTGTCCCTTCCGTTGGCTTTAAACTGTGTAAATAGAGCTGGCTGAGGAGCTGATGTGAAATCTTTGAAGCTAGGTCCTTCAGTTGCTGTTTCCCCACGTGACTCCCAAAAAACATGGTGGAGCCAGAGAACCACCCCTTGTCAACTAGAATTGAGCCTTGAGATAAGAGGCTGTGACTTCCCAGGGCAGAAAAGTTGACGCGTCAGAACTGAAGCACCAGCCCTAAAACCTTAGATGCTATCTCAGTTGTGTCCCTGTCTTTGTCACAGTCACACATCCTCAAGCCATTTCTTTCTTCACAAGTTAATAAAATTTGGGTTTGGCCCTGGGTCTTTGTTCCGGTGAGCCACCATCTTGGCTGGACTAAGGACCCCTTGGCTCCCCACAACTATAAACATGTCTTAGTGTCTTTACGCTCTTCGTGGATTGCACTGAAAGTGATCGATTGGAATTAATTTATTGGGATTGGCAATAACTTTTCCATGGGATTACAAATGTAAACTTCCCGGACAAGGACCAGGAAGGGCTTTCTATGGCCCAGGCCCTCCCACCGTGCTGCTGACCATGTAGGAAATGAAACTTCTAAAACTCAAGCCAAATTAAAGTGTATCATGTTTTAAAATGTGGTGCTGGTGACTGAACCCAGGATCTTACGCATGGAAAGAAAGAGCTCTACCACAGAGCCACATCCCTAGCCCTAAACCTCTCACCTTTTAAGTTGTGGGTGTCAGGTATCAGGGAAAGTGGCTAAGCCAGCCCCCAGGTTCTGCCTGCTGGGCTAGATCATGTGACTTGTGCAAAGGAGGATGGGAAAGCAGGAAACTGGACTTTGAGCTGCTGGACAGGGGGACTCAGGGAGCTGTTGGGTAGATGTCAAGCCCAGTCACTCCTGCTCCTGAGACAGGGTTCACCCTGCTGGGACAGCTCCTGTCACCTGCCGTTCCCGACCCACTGCAGAGACTAGGGGCTCACCCGATGATTGGCCAAACCAGGTTACGAGCTCTGCTTTAGCTCACCCTGACCCCATGAAGGAATGGGGTGAGGGGTTGCTTGTTTCTGTTACGGTTACCAGCAGCTGCAGAAGCAGGTGCCAGAAAGCTACACGAAGCAAGTTACAGCGGAGAAGCCACAGGATCACTTCATAGTCATTACTGGTGTCAGGGCGGTTTCTGAGAGCGCGTTGCTGGCAGATGCTGGACTTCAGCTAAATTTTCCTCCAGCCTGTATCCTCCCAGCAGTGAGTGGTATGCAGCATTGGTAATGAGGGTAATAAGCTCTCCTTTCCCTGGGCTGCTCTGTCCCCCCCCCAGCCCTCCTTTGGAGATGATTGTCTTTTAAGTGAGAGTTGAAGCAGCCTCAGCCCAGATCGGATCACTGCTGGCCAGGTGTGGGCCCAGCAAAGCCACAGATACCTTCAAAGGCCTCATTTCCAGCCTGGACCACTGCAGAGGTTGGTGTCCTTGTGAAGGTTAATGACATCCCCCAGCTTCTATGAGACGTTCTGTTTCCCTGTCTTCACGGGCAGCTGTCCAACCTCTCTTTCCTCTCCCCACGAAGCCATTAGCGGCTTAAGAGGAATCAGCTGCACAGAGGCCTGAAACCAGCGCGTTCCAGCGTGGGCTCAGTTCAGAAGCCACCCCAACACTCCCAGCTTCAAAATGGCTTGGCAGTCTGTCTATAAAATGTCCTGCGGCCTGAACGAGGGTGAGACATGCCCGCATATGTTAGCAGCCCATTGATTGTTTCTGGAGCAGGGTAACCTTTGTGTACTGCAGGGAAAGAACAGCAGAGTCCTGATCAATCAAACCAGCCATTAAGAATCCTGTCTGGTCCGCAGGCCTGCTCCATCGCAGGGTCCTGGGGAGAGAAATGAAAGAGGCACAGGCTTTAGGCATAAACTCAGAGACTGTCAGACAGACCTGGATGGGGGTGGCAAGGCTGATGACTGTTCCCTCTCCTGGAGTTGGTGACTTTCCCCAAATTCCTCCTGGGCTAAGTACAGGGAGTAAAATGCAAAGTGACATTGGGATCTGAGACCAGGGCACACCTGCAAGCCCACTTCCTGCACACACAGTAGAGGCTCCTTGTTCATAGCCACATTGGGGTGAGGGCCAATAACCACCGAGGGGAGGGGAAGTGGCAGGGGGCGCTGACTTTCTTCTCAGCAAGAGGTCTCTGGGTTTCTCACCCCAAGAAATGCAAAACTTACCACCCCCAGGCCAGCCACAAACTATGATTGTGACTAATTCCACAATAATACTGGGGGGCCATGGGTGGCAATTACCTGGAACTTTATATTAAATGGGGAGTAATGGATTATTAAGTAGGATTCTGTATTTAAACTCTGACATTTTGAATGAAATTTTCTTTAACAGAAAGTTCATTTTGACTCTTAGAAAACCACACAGATGGGTGCGGTGACACATGTCTGTCATCCTGGCGCTTTGGAAGACCAAGGCAGGAGGAATGCAAGTTTGAACCCAGCCTGGTCAGATTAGTGACTTAGCAAAGCCCTGTCTCAAAAATAAACACATTAATAAAAATATAAAAAGGGCTGAGGGTATGGCTCAGGACAAAGATCCTGGGTCAAACCCCAGGACTGCAAAAAAACCAAACCAAAACAAAGCAAAATCAAACCAAACCCCAATCAACCACCTAACAAAACACTCATTTATAAGATACATCTTTTATTTAAAATCTAACTCAAGAAACACCCAGCCATATCAAAGTGGAAAAGGATGCACACTACAGTGTAGTTATGGCAAGAATATCTTCCAATTTTTTTGGTAAAATAATCACACACTGAGTGTGTTAAAAAACATGTTATTCTCTCAATTCTGGAGTCTACAATGGGTGGACAGCACTGTGCTTAGGGAACATTTGTTTCCTGGCCTTTTCCAGCTTCCGGGAGCCGCCTGCAGTCTCTGGCTCATGTCCTCGTCCTCCACCTCCATCCTCCTCAAAGCCAGATGGGTGGCATTCTGGCGTCCGCTCTGTCTTGTACTGTCATCTTCCTCCCTCTGACAGGGATCCTTGAAGTGACATTGGTCCCATCTGAATAATCCAGGGTAAGCCTCCCATCTCAAAATCTTGAATTTAATCATACTGACAAATTCCTGTTTGTTCTATAAATCCACCAAGTCACGACTTCCGATGATGAGAAGGTGGGCAGGTTGGGGGGAGGGGCATATTCAGCCTACCTTAGAAAAATTTGTTCCCATCAGAACATGCTGGGTCACCTGCAGGAAGATGGGGTGTAAACAGCAAATGACCTTGGCTTCTGGCTCCCTCTGCAAATGGGCTTTGTTCCCCTCATCCCCACTGGGGACACTGACGGCCCAGGCAGGACCAAGGACTCCTGGCAAATCAGGTGCTTGAGCTTCTGCCAGAAGCGACTCTTGGAAAGCAGGGAGTGACTGTCCCCACCCCCAGTCCAGGGCTGTGACCTCCAAGAACCACTTCTCTGGAGCAGGTGAGCATATGCTGGGAGGAGCCTTGCTCTGGAAGGCGCCATGGCGCAGAAGCCTGCATCCCCCATCTCCTGTGAGTTAGGGACCCTCCATGGCGCCCAAGATAAAAGCACTTCTTATGGCAGCTGCTCCATGTTACAGTCCAGGGAGGCCCGGGAGCAGCCGGCCAGGCGCACAGCTGGAGAAGGGGCAGCTGGATGGCAGCCCAGCACGGCCCTCGGTTTACCCCTCCTCCTCCCCCGTCGCCCTCTAGAGAGTAGCAGCCTGGCATCTTGGACGCCCTCTGTTCTATTTTTCATCGTCTGCATCATAAACCGCTGGATGTCCATGTTAATTTTCTTTATTGCTGTTAGCTGTGCCTTCCAATTATGCAAATGTTCCGACAGAGCAGCTCCTCGTCACTCAGAGCCCGTCCCTGGGTGACACTCGGTGCTGCTCATCTCAGCAGTGACTGGCGAGGCCGCGGCTCCTCTCGCTGGCCTCCCTTCCCCAAAGGGCACAGGGCTCAGGCCCAGATGGGCATCTGGGGCCCAGGAGCTTCAGTGGCTGCTGAGCGGCGAGGAGACTCTGATTAAAACGATGCTCACTGAGGCTGGGGCTCTGCGTTTGATTAGTTTCTCTGAAAAGCGTGGAGACTGGGAGATGCCCAGGAAAGGTTTTTTTGGGCCTCTGTGGCTTTTGTTTTTGTTCCTGTGCACAGTTTCAAGTTCATGTGGGCCGTTTCATTCAACATTCAGGATGCTAACAAATACTGTTTTGCCCGATTTTCCAACCTTTACCTGAAAGTATGAAGCGAAAGAAAGAAAGAAAGAAAGAAAGAAAGAAAGAAAGAAAGAAAGAAAGGTTCTGAGGTGGTGAAGTTCATGTTCTGGCCGAGGCAATCAATAAAAGGACAGAATGTATCAAGTGTGTCCTTGCAAAGGGCTGGAGCTAAAAATGGAAGGTGTAAAGCTAGGGCTGGTAGGATCAAGCTCCTCAGAGGACACCGGCATGGGACAGAGATCTGAAGAACGTGAAAATGGGAAATAGGCTAATATGTACAGAAAATGCTCCAGACAGAGGAGTCAACAGGTGCAAAGGCCCTGAGGCAGGGACATGGTTGGCATGTTTGGGAGGAAGACATAAGCATAACCACAGCAGTGAAGGAAGGGGATGAGTGTACAGAGAGGTCTATAGAGGAAGGGAAGGACGTTGGATTCACTCAGGACCTTGTGCCACTCACTGTGGGGGTCTTGGTTTTATCTGAGTAGGAAGACCATGGAGGGTTTCCAGTAGAGGAATGTGGTAAGCTTTCTAATATTATGTGTATTTTTCCTTTTCCTGTTGTTGTGACAAAATATCTGACACTGTAGTTTAAAGGAGATTTTATTTTGGTTGTAACTTTTAGTGGTTCCAGTCTGAGTCAGCTGGGCTCAAGGTAGAAACAACATGGCAGAGGGGTGTGAAGGAAGAAACCTGTGGGCCCGTGACATCTGGGAAGCAGAGAATAAGGGAAGAGTGGAAGGAAAGAGCCAGGGACCAGATGTAGCCCAGGGCCATGCTCCCACGAGCCACCCACGGACAGAGGAGTGAAATTTACTAATCCCTGGTGACTCTCAATTCAATGACGATTAGCCATCACAAGCCCACTCTTCATCATCCAGACACTCAGATGCACCATGTTTCAAATGGAGGCCATAATTTCATCTATCGTGATGTCACTGTCCTGCGTACAACTGAAACTGCACCAATTCCTTCTCCAAAGTCTCAGCCCTTCCAGCATTGCTCAAAAGATCAAGTCAAGGTCCCCTCTAAGACTCATGGCAAACTCTTATCTGCGAACCCCTATAAAATTCCAAGAACCACTAACATATTTCCTAAGTAAAATGGCACATGGTGCGGATATTCCCATCCCAAAGGAAGAGCAGGGGATAGAAAGCCATCAGACCAAAGCAAGACCATAACCCAGCAGAGCAAATATTAGGTTCTGTAGCTGCATGTCCAGGATCTGGGGCACATGGCGGTGAGATGTGGGTTCCAGGCGGCTTGGCTAGCCTCACCCTTGTGGTCTTGCTGATTGTATCACATACAGCCTGGGGCTTGGGCTGGCTCTGCTCATGTTTCCTTGACAGAAGTTCCATGTTCCAGGCATCTCTAACTTCCTGGGGTTCCCGCTGTACCTTTGACTTCACTCCCATAGATTAATGCATTGTCCCCCAGGAGCTTGCAGCAGAGACTTTAACCCTGTTGCACACTGCTTGGCCTTCAGCTCTTCCTTTGAAATCTGGGTGGAAGCCTCCATGACCCCACAAGTGTTACATTCTACATGCCTGCAAACTCAGCACTGTGTGGATGATGCCACGGTCTGCTGACAGCTTGAGCAATACCTTATCCCCCTCGAAGCATGGCTGCAGCAGCCTCTGAGTGTCTGGATGAATGAACACAGCAAAAGGCTTCCTAGGGAGCTCCTGAGTGAGCATGGTGCCCTAGGGTCCTCTGCTCAACAAAGCCTTTCAAAGGAGTTCACACATTTACATTTGGGAGCCTGTGATGGGTGTGGTCTTGCTAAATTATGAGAAACTCTTAAATCATCTTTCCTATTTTCTCAGTGCAAAGCACTTGACTTTTTTTTTTTTTTAACAGTGCTGATCTTTTCAGCAACCACAGCTTGTTTGGCTTCAACCTCATATGTACTTCTTTTCTGACCAAACTAAGTTTTTAAAAAATTAATTTTATCGGTACACTTTTGACATATATAATGATTGCATTCATCATAGGGAGTTTTACTTGTACATAATATATTTTAATTTTTTGGTAAGTTTTCCAATTCTTCCAGCTGTGTTTTTTGCTCCCAATTCTCACTATAAATTGGCTAAAAATTGACCGTGTACCTATGCCACTGCTGGAATGTTGGGCTGCCATGAAATTTCTTCTGCCAGATCAGTATGTTACCTTTAAACTCAGAGTCATACAAAGTGTCAGGTTATGAAGAAAATGTGAAGTTCTTTCCCAGAATAAAACATGAATGTCATCTAGGTTGAGTCCCAATAGGTCTCTGTTCCTACCTGAAACCTCATGGGCACAATCTTTACTCTGATTTTTGAAGCTCACACCAGAATCACTTGTTGAGCTTTACTTCAGCTTCTGGGGCTTTCCTAATCTGCATCCCCAAGTTTTTCTAAACTCCTTCTGTAAACCAGTTTGAAAGATATAGTCACCACAAAATCCCTGCTCTTGATGAGATGGTATTGGTTACCCTTGTATTGCTGGGACAAAGGACCAGACACCTATACAATTTAAAGGAGAAGAGATTTGTTTTGGGTCCCACTTCCAGATGATTCGGGCTATGACTGGCTGGCTCCAGTGTGGAGACATCTTGTAAAAGGACCTGGTGGTAGAAGACAGGGTCAATCATGGCATCCAGGAAGCAGAGGGCAGAGATGAGCCAAAAGGAAGGAACCAGTGATCAGATATAGTCTTCAAGATCATGCTGCCATGTTCCACCCAGGCACACACAGAAATGTGCTTTATTGAGCCCTGGGGCAGCTCTCAAGCCAATCCAGTTGACAACCATCATATTGTATAATGAGTGATCACAAACCTAGTGGCTTCAACACATACATGTACCACACTAAAGTTCACGGCCAGTGTGTCTTAGCTGGGTCCTCCCTCAGGACCCTACAGAGCTGAAATGATGACACTGGCTGCCCCATCCTCATCCCATGGGCACAGGAGGGAAAGGCCCACTGCCACATTCATTCACATTGTTGGCAGAATTCTTTGCCTTGTGGCAGAGGGCTGAGGTCCCACTTACGGTCTTGCTTTTTGTCAACTGGTTGCGCCACTCCCAGATTCTTCCTGTTACTCTTAGGTCCTCGTCATGTGGCCTTCTTAGAATTCCTTAGACGATCTCATCCTTTCTAGGGCTCACCTGATTAGATCAGGCCCACCCAGTTGTCTCTCCTTTGAGGAACTCAAAATCAGCTGATTAGCAGCCTAATGGATGGAGTGACGGCCAGTGGCACTATTCTGTTGACCATACTCTAGGGGAGGAATATATTTCAGGGAGCAGAAACCTGGGCATCTCAGACTTTTGCCTATAACAAAATAAGTAATCTGACTTGTAACTAAAAGGATTGTTTTGACTGCTGTGTTAAAATTAGACCTGGAGGAGGAGCGGGGACCTTGGAGATGGGGAAAGTGGCTCTCGTGGAGGTAGTAGCTGTGGAGGTGACAAGAGGTGGAGCCACAGAGAAATGGTTGTGAAATGGGTTGAAAGGGAGGCCACTCCCACACACATCCGGCTTGGACAGCTCATTATTTGATCATCACACGTGCAGCCTAAGGCACTGCTCTGTTCAGGTGTCAAATTCAGTGATCATTGGGACATCTTAGAGATGGCATCACAATTACCCCAGAATCCGTTTTATCAACGTGATCAGCCAATGGATTAGGGTGATGCTAGTTTCCAGCAGTTTTCATAAAAGTGTGAAGTTAGCTCTGATTGGATCAGCTCAGGTCACGTGTCCACCGGGTAATGAATTCCTGTTGCCAGGCAACGCTGGTGCCATTTGTTTGGCCTGGACCACAGGAACCACAGGGACAATGAAACTGGGACAGGATCCCAGGGTGACTCCATGCTTGTTGGTCTGAGGACCTAGAACTTTGAGCCACAGGAATTTAACCAACAGTATTCAGCACTACAGATGTCCAAAGAATTAGCTTTATGTTTGTGGAGTTCACGGCAGACAGTCTCCTGCTTTGCGGCTTCTGTAGAAAATATAAAAAACCATCATAATATACTATTTCTGCAGAGGAGACTTGTCTCATTAGGATGCCGAAGTGTGATTTCCATCATTTAAGAGAATGCAACTATATCAGCATTTCTTAGAGACACTGGTTCCTGGGGGGCGGGACTTGTAACACAGAGAATCAGTGAGAATAATTTGTGGGAAGATCATAAATAGGTTAGGAATTGGCTGGCTTCACTGACTTTGACTTGAGTTAGATGTGAGACAGATGAGTGGAATAGGGCCGTTAGGCACGGGAAAGTGTTGTAGTGTCCACACGGAGCACTAAAGGTGCAAAACTGCGGGGAAACACATGTCCTTCAGAAACTTGCTGCTAGGTACGAAGCTGTCTCTTACTGGTGTTATCTGTGTGAAATCCAGGATTATCCCAGGAAGGGAAAGAGGGCCACTAACAGCTGGATGACAAGCTGTCGTATGCTTCATCGAGCCTGCTTGCTTATTTGGCAGGCAGACAGCCTGTGCCCTTGGGCAGATGAGGGGACTTGTAACTGCTCTTCCCCGGAGAGGGTTGGCACAGGCGCCAGCTGGACGTGCTGCCCACAGGTGAGCAGCCACTCAGTGAGGGCAGGGTCAGTGACAGAGTGTGCTTCTCCATGCACAAATGACTGATAGAGCCGTGAGCCCTGATGAACCTGAGCTTGGAGGGCTGGCTGCACACCGAGGGTGTGTCCTGCGAGGAGGCAGGTCAGACCGGCCAGGCTGCCTGTGCCACCTGACGTGTTCCTCGCCTCCTGGAAAATTATGCTTTGTTTTCCCTGAAGAATGGAAGGTGTTAGAAGGCACCTTGGTTGGCGCACATCAAGAGCCAGTCTCATCAAGAGCTGACACGTTCTGAGGCAGGAGGATCACAAGTTTGAGCCCAGCCTGGATAACTTAGTGACTCCGTGAGACTGTCTCAAAACAAAACAAAAAAATAAGACAGAGGATGGAGCTCAGTGCAAAGGCTCTGGGTTCAATCTTTATTATAGATACAGAAGTACTCCCTCCCTCCATAGCCTTTGGGAGAACGAGGGAGGGGAGGCAGAGCCTCTCTGTCTCCTTGACCCAAGATGAGGAGTTTCCATCTCTAAGGCCCTGGGGCAGAAATTCTAAAAGGAGAGAGAGGAAGTAGCCAGCATAGTGTGTGGTTGCCAGCCTGCTTGGGGCACTTACAGGCTGGGGCAGGGGCGGGTCCAGTCAGTTCTGGGCAGGAAGGAGGTCCAGTCCATTGCACTGCCTGACAGGTTTTAATAAAGAGCTCTGGAAAACAAGACTATTCAAAGGGCTTCTCAGTGGATGGCTATGCCTGTAGGTCCCCTAGGGTCTTGTGCTGCAGTTCTGGGCATGGGTATTTGTGTATTTTACCAAGATTCTGTTATTGGAGCATTTCCTGAGCCTGCTGATCCCCAAGCCCTCCGCCCTCATGCCAGCAAGGTAAGCCCTTGTCTCGTCTGAATGAGGTAGTCCCCAAGTGTGCCTGTTTGACTCCTTAATGTCCACAGCAGCCCCTCCACTTTCAACCCATCAGTCAACTGTACCCTGTCTGTCTTAAGCAGAGACCAACTGCTGTCAGGATAGTGAGTGACAATGTGCTGAGGTCATTCTTGTGCCATGGAAAGAATCAATCATGAGCTGGGGAACACACAGCTGGTTTGTCCATGATGGGCCTCACCTTGGAGGCCACTCCCACACACATCCGGCTTGGACAGCTCATTATTTGATCATCGCAGGTGCAGCCTAAGGCACTGCGTTCAGGTGTCAAATTCAGTGGTCACTGGGACATCTTAGAGGTGGCATCACAATTACCCCAGAATCCATTTTATCAGCGTGATCAGTCAATGGATTAGGGTGATGCTAGTTTCCAGCAGTTTTCATAAAAGTGTGAGGTTAACTCTGATTGGATCAGCTCAGGTCACGTGTCCACCGGGTAATGCATTCCTGTTGCCAGGCAACGCTGGTACCGTTTGTTTGGTCTGGACCACGGGAACCACTCCTGAGTCTTGGCTACCGTTTCCTCACAACACATTGCTAGTTAGGAGAAAATAGTTTTCAAAAATACAAATCATGTCATAAACTTGCTTAACTGTGGGCCTTTTCCAGGTGGCGATTTGTGTCCATTGTTGTATTTTGAGTATCTCGAACAGGGATCCTTAACAGAAGCTCCTTAAATGTCTTTTGAATGAATAAGTATGGAGAGGATCAATAACAATCAGTCTTTTGTATACAGTGTGACACAGTGCCAAGTGCTCATGAAGCAGCGGCAGAATAAAGGTCAACTGCACCAGCCTCTGCCAACAGCCTCAGAAAAACACACATGAAGTCACTGACCCGTGTGTCTCCCCCATGGCCCGTGTGTCTCCTAGGTTGGTGACATGAATTCTGTGCTGGGCTTGGTCAAGCCAAGTTCACAATGATCGTGTTGCCTATCCTACACAGAGGGTGCTGTGCTCCAGGGAAATCAAGGTTTAGACCCGACAGGGCCCAGAGCCAGGTCCCTCAGAAGCCTCCCAAGGGCAAAGTCAGTTCCCACGTACAATATACATGACAGGAGGGTGATCTCGCTAAGCTGCAGTCCATACTCCAGGTCCTCTGGAGAGCGTAGCTGTATCACCTACTAGATGCTCTTCAAGGATGGGATCATATCCTCTGCCCCAGTATAATGCCTGGCTCCCAGAAGGACCAGAGGAATGTGACGTTATGGATGACAGGCAAGTTCTCCGAGCTGGGACCTAACAGTCTCAAAAGAGCCAGGCCATGTCCCATCCCCAAGAAAAAGACTGTCTCTTGGATGGGGCAGCAGATGGAGTTCCTTGCCAACTGTGGGGGAGAAGGAACCTTCTCTTTTTCCTTTGCAGGTTTGATAACTGAGTCTGCTGACATTAACAGGCATTTAGACAGATCTGCAGAAAAAGGATTTGAGAGATGATATGTGCATGGCGGCATCACAGGAAAACCATTTCCTGGTGGCCTGGTGAGATGGGAGAGCTTATCTGCCCTCTTCATAGGGCAGAAGCAAGTGAGGGGATAGAGGCAATCTTAGTAGAACACCAAATGAATTTTAGGGGTGGTAATAGGCCCTAAGAATAGACAATAGCTTGGGGCAAAGTTCTTCGGGGTCTGGGTCTCTGTCTGGTGTCCACACTGTTCTTTCTTCCTGTGGCCTGCGTCACCTCGGATCTCCTGGTTAGTAACATATCTGGGGGAGGGATCCTTGACTGCGTATCTCATGGAGGCTCAGCCATTAGACAAGCACATTCTGTCCCACTTGGCTGCTCCCAGAGGCCCTCAGTTTGAAGACCTCACAGTGGTACTGTTCCCCCAGTCTTAGTACAGCGCTTCCCTCCTCGGTGCGTTCCTCAGGAGCTGTGGTTATCAGCCAGGGTCCTTTGGTTGTAAGCAACGGAAGCCAGCTTTGCCTGTTACCTCCGGTCCAGGTTCTCGAAGGGCAAGCTCTGGGTCTACTCTAGGGATCTCTTCAAGGCATGGGTTTGGGGAAACAGCCCAGCCATTCCTGTTTCATGAGCCACTCACCTAGATATAAAATTCCTCAAGAGAAGCCTGAACTTGGGACTTGAGCTACCCTCTGGAGGCAGTTAGAGTGGCAGTGGAATCTCCTGGGGAAGAAGAGCGGCCTAGGGTAGAAGAACAGGAAACAAGTCCAGCCCGGAAACTGCCCCAGAGGCCTCCAAGCCTGGTTCCACGCACCTGCCTATCTGGACTCTCCCAGCCTGGCACATGCCTGCACTTAGTCTTCAAGAAACTCTGAACCTGCCTAACTGACGTCCACCTCTGCTACGGTCTGTCTGTGTGCATCTGCAAAACTTCCTATGTTAGGAATGGAATCCTTAAATCCACATGCTGATGGGACGGAGAGGTGGGACCTTTGGGAAGGAATTACGGTGAGACAAAGCCATGAGCAGGGGTCCACGATGGCATCCGTGGCTTTATCAGACGAGACAGAGAGCCCAGCCAGATGCCGGTTTTGTCTCACCACATGATGGCATCGCCGGGTTAAGATGCAGCGACAAGGCCTCGCCAGATGCTCAGCAGATGCCAGCACCATGCTCTTCCAGCCTCAGACCTCAAGAGTTTGTATTTCACAACAGAAAGCGCAGTAGGACCAACCACTCATCCCCAAAGTGAAGGCAGAATCCTTCTTTCTCCCCTTGATTGGGTGAGGCTTTGTTACTGCTTCTAACATCCCAGTGGGCATCCCTGGTTAATTTCAGGTTTTTGTTTCTTCAGGTTGGATTAGGCCCCATTGATTTGGTTTCCTCCTCTTGTCTGAGTTCTTAACACAGACCAGAATTCCAGTCAAAGCCTTATTTAATAAGCAAATAATTCAAGACAGGTATTAAAGGTAAGAAAGTTGCAGTGAAACCATTGTAGTTATCTTCGAGGTTCAGAAAAAAAGTATTTGAAACTTGGAAACAAACTATAAAGGTGATTGAGAGGCCTGTTGGGATTGTGGCAGTCTGGCAAGTTCTTGGGAGGGCCGTAGAGACCCGGCATTCCTTATCTGAAACTTGAAATGCTTCACAAACACAAGTAGGTCCTGTTTAGACCCCAACAGGATACCACAAGCAAAAATTCCAAATGATGCAACTTTGTTTCATGCACAGAATTTTAAAAATTGTATAAAATTACCTTCAGTCTGTGTATGAAGTATATTTGAAAACATAAATAAGTTTTGTGTTTAGACTTGAGTCGCACCTGTGGGATATCTCGTGTACAAATGTTTCGAAATTAAAAAGAAAACTTGAAATCTAAAGGCTTCTAGACCACAGTATTTTGGATAAGGGATGCACAGCCTTTTTTTTTTTACCACTGACACTTTACAACTCTGGAAAAGTAAAAATTAACATGAAGAAAATGTAACAAGGTATTTCTTTTTTTTTTATTTAAGGAGAAAAAGAAAAAAAAAACAGAAAAAGGGAACAAGTAATACAAAATTTAAAAAATAAACAGTAAGAAACTACTAGTTATTAATAGATTACATACTCTCATTTTAGAAATAGTTGTTCAAGTTACAAAATTAAAGCATATAAAGTGGACTTTCAAACGGTGAGACTGCAAACAGTTCTGTTCAATGATCCAAAAACATTCAGTAATATGGTTATCTACCTTATACACTTAAACATATATGCAGTTATATCCTTTAGAGCACTTTCTTTTCCTCTTTTTTGTACAATAACAATTACACATTTTGGGTTTTATTACTCCTATAGTTCTTATTACTTTTTTTGAAGAGAGTAAAACCAAATGTGACATATCAGAACAAGTCAGTCAAATCAAAAGGATGGACATAATAGATAATGTAAAAACAAAATACAAGGTGATCAACAATGGTTACCATATGCCTCTTGCTATTTTAAGAAGAATTGCCAGTTATAATAAAATTGAACAAAACAGTAAAGAATAAAACCAAAGCATTAGAGACATTACAGGACTTTAAAAGAAGATAATAGTCAATCAGAATGGGCATCTTAATGAATCTTATTGTCTTCACAGTTATGCCTATACTTTCGAACTTGGTACTATCAAGCAAAGCAGAATAGGGGAAAATCAGTCAAAACAAGATGGTGAGGGCAATACAGGATTTCAAATCAAGTTAATAGGGAATCAAAGTAGGTTACTATAATGCATCCTGCTATTTTTTTATTTATTTTCCCCTTAATTAAAAAGATAAAAATAAAAAAGTAAATAATTTTAAAACGGGGGGATTGAGATAAAAGAGAGCATAACAACAGAACAGCATAGGTCAAAACATAACAATTTAAGCAAAATAGTGTTTCACCACAAGATATCCCAACATAAAAATAGTTACCATAGTGTCTCTTTCCTTGAAATCTTTGAGTATAACTTCGTATACTGTGGCACCAAACATATCAAGACACTATAAAACCATTCAAGAGAATGACATTATTACAGGGTATTTAGAACCAATTAACAGAAAATGCACAATGGTTTCTGTATAATCTCCTTGTCTATAAAAGTTTTTACTTATATTATCACATATAATAAAATCCAATAAGATACAACCTTTTAAGACTGATGGAGACAGAAGAATACATGTTTGATGGGACTTCAAAACAAGATGATACTAAATCAGCACTAGCTATTATGATGTCTTGTTTTCTCCAACATGGCTGTTCCTACCATCCGATCTTCTCTGCCTCATTTCTGTTGAGCTCTTTTTCTGTCGTTTGTTGTCAGTTTCTCTTCTTCATTTCACTTTCTGCTTCATTCATTGTGGCCTCTCTGCCACTATTTCTGAAATCTTGGTATTTTCCTTTTTTAGAGTATCCTGCAGTATTCTCTGTAGAGTTGAATTGGTGGTTGCAAATTCAGCCAGTTCCTCTTTATCCTGGAAGCACCTTGTTTTTCCATCAATTTCTAGGGACAGTTGTGCAGGATATATTAATCTTGGCTGGAGGTTATTATCTTTCAAAGCTTGAATTATTTCCCCCCACGTTCTTCGTGATTTGATGGTTTGTGCCAAGAAGTCTGCTGTAATTCTGATGGGTGTTCCCTTATAAGTGATCTGTTTCTTGTCTCTGACGGCTTTTAATATTCTGTTCTTATATTGGGTTTGTGGAATTTTGATTATTATATGCCTGGGTGTAGCTCTGTTTGGGTTGTAGGTGGCTGGAGTCCTGTATGCCTCATACATCTGAGTATCTTTACCATTTGCTAACTTAGGGAAATTCTCTTGGATTATTTCTGTGAATAGCTTTTGTAGTCCATTTGTTTGTGTCCCTACTTCTTCTTTTATGTTCTTAATTCTTAAGTTATAGATCCTGTTATCATCTTCTAGCCTTTGTATTGTTACTGTTTGTTTTTTTGTTATTTTTAAGAAGTTTTTCATTTCGTGCTCCCATATTACAAGTCTGCCCTCCAGTTCAGATAATCTATCCTTAGTTTCTTTCAAGCTGTTATGCCAGTTTTCGATAAGAGTTTTTAGTTTCCTGGTAATCTCTTTGAACCTGCTTCACGGTATTCAATGTTTTCTCTATTTTCTCCATCAAACAATTCTCCTCTTTTTTTCTGTTCTTCCATTCCACCATCTGTTTTTTCTTGGGCGGTGCTTAGCATTTCTCTAACTACTCTACTTATATCTTGCTTCAGGTCATTAATAACTTTATTCCTGAACTCGTCTATGAGGCTCTGGAGATAGCACTTTATGTCTTTTGGTGCCGTGTCTGCTACTGCATGTTTCTCAGGATTGGGGGTCGAGGACCCTTTCTTGTTGCTCCCTCTTCCTATATTTTTGTTCCTTTTATACAAGCATATACAGGAGGCCCAGTTTCTTTGTTGGTTACAGTTTGTTTGAATTCCACTGGCTAGGTGTTCCCGCCCACTGCCATGTACTAGGGAGACAGAGACTTGGGCAGCCTATACTGGGCCTGCCCCTCCAGGTCAACCTACCAAAGGCTTCACCTCCAGGTGCTGGGACCTGGGTTGGGCTAGCCTACTGGGTCTTAGTCAGCAGCATCACCCAAGCCAGGCACTCCCCACCAATCCCGCCTGGAAGTGGAATATGTGACTGAAGTCACTGCAGCATCCTGTTCTGGCTAGTCTGCCCAGTCCCAGTATGTCCTTTGCTGAAGCCTCCTACTCTATGGAGGGGTCCCTGATCCGCTCACTCACCGCAGGTCGATTCAGGGCTCCCGGCCAGTCCCGCTCTCAACTCCATTCAATGCTTCCCACTCTCAGAGCTTTTGTGCCTCTCTCCTTGCGGTGCCGATTGGGACGCAGCAGCAGCTGCAGGAAATTCAGATCACAGCTTCCAGTGTCGCGGGATCCAGCTTCCATGCTGAGACCTTATCTGTTCCTGTTATATCACCAGGATTGCGTTTCCAGTTGGTTTCTCTTAATTTAGTTCGTTCCTGGGTCGGAAGTATATCTCCACTTGCTTAGGACTTCTCACCCAGCACCATTCCTGGATTTTAAGTGCGGTTTCTCAGAGAGCCTCCGAAGCTGCTGCTATCTGTCCGCCATGTTCTCTCGGAAGTCCAAGGTATTTCTTTTTCTAACAGGCACTACACACATAGTGCCTTGCTTTTGTTTTATTTGTGCTTTTTAAGACAGGGTTTTACTCTGCATTTCACTCTGCATTGAACTTACTTTGTAGCCCAGATTGGCCTCAGCTTTGGAGCAGTCCTCCTGCCTCAGCCTCCCGAGTGTTACAGGCATGTGCCACCACCCCCAGCTTATAGTTTTATTGTCTGTAACATATTGTAGTGGTTGTATCTAATTTAATCATTGAACTGTAGCATTCCTTTTTTCAATAACCACATAAAATTCTTGTTGTCATGTTCTGTTTTAAATCAATTTCACTAGCCTATTTGTTTAGCATTAAATTTTGATAAAACTATGTTTTTTTTTTAACATTTTGAGAATTATACCTTAATAAACACACATATTTGGGAAATTAAAACTTTATCTTCTAAGTCAAATGGCTCCCATTACATTACAATAGCAGTTACATGCCCCAAACACCTTTTCCTGAGGTGCCATCTGGGATTTATACTGATTAGTCCACGTGTGTCGGGGTCGCTCCCGGCCGGCAGGAAAGACACACGACAAAGTCTGGCGGTGTGCAACCTTGCCTTTATTTGTCTCCGCGTGGGCCCCGCGAGGCCTCCTCTCTGCCACCAGTCCTTTTTCGCCGGTGGACTTTCTCTATCTCTCTCTGTGCTTTTTCTCGTGGCGGGAGAGGCATTCACTTTTATAGGGCAACAGTAGCCAATCAGTTCAAAGCGCGCGATGCGGGCTGACTGGCTAACATCAGCTGTTGCTAGGCAGACTATCTTACAGAGCGGGTTGTTTAAGTCGCCAGCGCAATCAGGGGGCAGGAAGCAGGCGCCAACTTGACTCACTCGATGGGAGGGGCAATCTAGCTCAGGCTCCGCTCCCACCCACAGGCCCTATGTCCGCCAAGTAAGGCGACCGGTGTCGGCCGCGGCTCCCAACACACACGTTTGGCTCCTTCCTTTAGCCAGGGAGTTGGAAATTTAACATTACTGGGACTTCTTTTCCAATTTTTGAGGCGAAAATAGAGTAAACAGTCATGACAAGGAGAAGTTAGGATCCTCTTGACAGGGAGAGAACTAGTGAGCAATGACGGATGTGGGGATTTGTCGCTTAGGAGCTTTTGGAACCCCTTCTAAAGCAGAAGAATTTTTGCCTTCCTGTGTCTGCACATCCTCAATGGAGAAGACGGAAAGCCACACTCTCATCTTCTTCATGGTTAGAGAGCAGATGAATTGCGTAGATTGCAGAGGTCAGATAAAATCCACCAGTTCATCAGTGCTTTAACTGAGGAGAGAGAGGGGTGTCAAAAGCAGGTAGCACTCAAAGTTCACTGGGGAGAGGGCCCTAAAAGGAGCTTTCAAAAAATGCTTGAGGAGATGCACAGGAAGTTCTTCCTCTCACTAAAATAGCTATCATTTTTCATAAAATTGAGCAGTGCCATCAGGGCGCCCTGAGATTGCTTTGCTAACAACTCTTATAAACATTCACCCTACTACACAAGCGATATCTCAACACTAATTACTCTTGAAATTTCATCCAGCTCTTTGATTTCCTGTTCTACGAGGCCTCTTAGCAAACACATGCAATTGAAGGTTGTCTGAGGATTGATTTGCATCCACCTTGGAAGAAGCAGTGAGACCTCCAGGGGTAGCACACCCACCAACTGGCATGCCAGGAGTGGCAGGAAATTAAAATATATACTCACAAATTTGATGATCAGGAAATTACCCTCGGGATGAGAGTTCTTATTATTGACTTCAAAGAAGGATTTGTTGGCACTGTGAAATGAAAATAATATATTCTAATTCGATGTTTTTCATGAAAATGGAAAAGTAGCACAAGTATGTCATCTCAGATCATGGAAGGGCCCACCTGGCAAGAGGAGAGATCCGCACACCGTCATAGCTGGTTTGTAACGGGTGGTTGAAAGGCATAAAATTTCCTGAGACTTGTTTTGGCTAAAGTTACATTCTCTATACAACTCAGAGGGTTCATTTTCCCTCATGTAAAAATTAATGTGCAGGTAAGAATTTCAGATATATTTTCATAATGCTACCAAGGACCCAGATGCTTTTGAATTCCCATTCTTCTCTTTCCCGTGGGGTCTGTTTTCATGCTCTCAATAAGGCTGCCACTGCTCCAGCCAACAGGATAGGCGTGGCAAATGGCTCTACCTGCTGAGTCAGCTAAAGAGTTTTCCTGGAAGTCCCACTCAGTGCCTTATGCTTAGCAACCACTGCCTGGGTCTATGTCTCATGAAGAGAGCCTGCTTTCTGGGGGGCTAGGATTATATCCACTATAAATGACAGCAGGGTTCAGTTAAGAAGGAAAGAGCAGCGGTGAGGATACTGACCCTTCTCCAACAACAGCGTCCCTTTATGCAGTTTTCTCTCTACAGGACCAGCAGTTTTTCTCCCTCCCCCTCCTGTGAGTGCTCCTTCCATGCCTGTCCCATTGCATTTCAGATCCCGTCAATGTTTATATTAAATAGGATCTGAGTTCAGAGAGTCTCCCACCTCTTATCTATCACATCTCAGGACTGGAAACTTTGGAGCTCCTGATAAAAGGTGAGCCTTATGAATCAAGCACCTTCATTTTCCAAAAATCGCACTTCCATGTTTAGGTGTGAGTCTTTTATTTATATAATGACATAAAACATTTTTGATCACCTGAATTGAACCAAAGATGCAAATGAACTCAGCTAATTGGTGCCAATACTAACGAAAATCAACACTTAATATTAAATTTTACTTTAAAAAAACACCTCAAAAGGAGTCAGCTCTGTCAAGAATTGACTATGTATATTTCTTCAAAGATTCAACTTTAATTAAAAAAGAGCATCCAATTAATTTTCAAAGAACTTTTGATCCAGAAGATCAATTTAGAGTCCAAAGGCACAATCTGAACCATGAAAAGTTTAAAAATGTTATTTTTATATGATCATGCAGTAAAAAGGACCCTTCATGAAGGCACAAGCCTGTGGATTGCAACACCCATGTAGCCTCCAGTTCCTCAGGTAAATCAGGACACAAACGCATGCCACTGTCCCCACCAAATGTCACTGGGTGTGGTCAGCCTCTCTTCTCTCCCCTCATGCAACTGTTAGCAACCATGGAACCGGCTCTAATGTTTTCAGTTCAAGAATGTTACCCGAATGGAATCAAATAGTATGTGGCTTTTTAAGCCTGGATCTCCCCCTGCTTAGAATAATGCTTGTGTGATTCATCCAGGTTAGGGTGTGTATGGATCCAGTAGTTTGTTCATTTGTGCTGTTCGATGTTATTCCATTGTTATGGAGACACCAGAGTTTGCCTTTTTGGTGTGTGCTTGTTTTTTAAATTCCTTCAGCAGTTGCTGGCTATTTGGGTTGTTTCTACTTCTCGACTATTATGAATCCTGCTGCTGTGAACATTATTATATGCATATTTGTGAGGACATATGTTTTCATTTCTCTTGGCTTGTAACTGCGGGACAGGGGGTGGTCTCCGGGAAATACACGGGAATATTTTGTTACTACAAATAGTATGAGTGGCAGGTGGTGAGAGGAATCAACACATGTGTACTATACTGAGCTAAGATTTATTCTTTTAATAAAATGAAGTTAATTTTGATAGTTTAGGCTTCAGCTTGGCCAATTTCCTCACATCTCTCCACAACTCTCTCTTTATGGAACAAAAGAAAGTGGAGCTATTTTGATTTCAGTAGCTGTGGCTGAGACATCAGGCCTCTTGAGTAAAAGCATATTCGTCCCACTCCTTAATAGACATAAGCTGCTGACAACGTGGATGACAACAATTATTTAGCTCAAAGAATCTCAGATGGCACCAAGTACCCAAGTCCCGCAGGCTCATTCCTGTCAACAGATTGCTTCTATTTCTAAATTTAAATCTCCATTAATATAGCCATTAAACTGGCCATCTCTGATGTCAGCACTTGCAAGGTTCCTGCCCCTTTTATCAGATTGCATGTTGGGGCCATAGCTGAAGTCAGCATCTGTCTTCTCCAACAGTCCTGAGTCTTTTTTTTTTTTTTTTTTTTTTTTTTTTTTTTTTTTTTTGCGGGTGTCAGAGGAGGCTGAAGAAAGCTGGCAACCAATAATCTTAGGGGTACAAGTGTAGAGGAAGCCATGGGCTTTTAATACATCTATTTATTGGATTTCGTGGCAGGAGATGTTGGGTATAGTAAACACAGTGGGCAACGCTGTGTTGCTGTAACAAAACTCAGATTGCTATGGTGTAGCACAACCAAAGTTTTTACACTTTACACTTATTGTCTAATAAGAGCTGTCTATTCATCGGTCATTCAGCGGCCACATCTGCTGCAGGCTGTACCTTTCAACAGGTGTTCCTGACAATGATAGGGCAAGGAAACCGAGTGCGCAGAATCACAGTGGCGTTCTTTAACGTCACTTCCGTTCCAATTTCATTGGCTGAGGGTAGTCACGTGTCCACGGATGCGGCAGTCTGAGCCACCCGAACTCAGAAGTGGAGAGCTTGGTCTGTTGGCAAGTTCTAGGCCTGTCTACCAAGAGGACGCGATGTGGAGAGGAAATCATTGATTTAATAAACAGCTTGACTTACTTGATGGTTGTGTCTTGGAGCTCAAATTGTTATTATTATTACGTGTTCATGTTGACAGATTAGGTGGGACGCTTTGTTGAACCCAACCTGTGATCTTATTTTCGTCGGTAGGAAGCCATCAGCCTCCATCTCCTAGGCGCTGAGCCAGGTGAGTCATTTTTCTTGCCTGTTGCCCCATCTCCATGGTGCCTGGTCAGAGCCAGAACGACACAGCGGTCCCAGCAGGATCTGGGCTGAGGAGAGAAAGCCAGGTTCCCCTTGACAGCAACCCCCAAGCAAGTGCCACCAGCAGGACCAGGCGCCAGGCTGATGCCTCTTGGAATCTGATAAGTAACATTTGGAGCTGTGCCCGAATTAACTTGTCATCACCCTGGAAAAAGGATGGCTTGGGACATTTTCAGTCTCCACCAACGCCTCAGGCAGCGCTTGTTATTGCTGGGTGGGGCCGTTATAGCTGTCTTCAGGAAGGAGCCCCGCCCACCGGAGGCCTGCCAACAGCAGAGGGCAAACAGCAGAACCACACCTCGTGCTTCCTATGCAGGCTGCCGAGGTGTCAGCTCTAGCTGAATTTTATTTTTCCCATTTTAAAGGAACAACAACAAAAAAAAGCGTAACCCAGATTCTCCCACTGTCTGTTAACACACCCTAAGTGAATGAATCAGAAGGGGAAAAAACAAAAATAAAAAGAGACAACTTGATCCCTTGCCAGTGTGACTTTGAAATGTTTAGTTTTTTTTATGACTTTGAGGCCAGCACACGTAGGAGTTTCCAAGATCTGTCTTTGGTGTGCAGGGGGCCTGAAATCTTGGAAATAGAAGTTCCCCCAAAAGCAGAAGAAAACAGTCTGTCAACTCTCTACGACTTATTTTATCAAGTATCAAAAACTCCCATCAGACATATTTGCTCAGAAGCTATACTGGCTGATTATTCTCACTGAAAAAGACAGTTTTGAATTCTGTTCACTCTGCTGACTGTATTCTCAAGTACTTCACGTGTAAACATGTTCTTCAAAGGAAACCTTTTATAAAAACTCAATTTGCCCAACAGACCAGAAAGGGAAAAAAGTGACAAAGTGAGGATGAGACCCAGTCATCTGACACTCTCCTCTCCCACCGCCTTTGACAGCCACCTCTCTGCCCAGGAACGTTGGCCCCTGAGCCTTGTGGAGGAAGTCCATGTACTTAGGGGTCCTTGCTTTAGCCTGCGAACAATCCTGCTCATTAGGAAACATTTGGAAGTGTCTAGGAGAGTTTGCATTGTCACAAGAACTGATGGTGGCTTAATTTCCAGCATGTTAGTGTGTGGGACTCACGATGCCACTGTGAGACTTGCAGTGCTGAGACAGTGACACCTTGTCTTCTAAAGGGTTAGATCCAACTGGACAAAGGCTTGACTTCCTTTCAATGGCGAGAGCTAAGGGTCACTGACCTGGCAGTCTGCCCTAGCCCTTTCTGTCTTGCATACAGTTGTTTCTGCTACAGAGCCCAAACTTGCCCCAAACTCCTCCTGCAGTCAGAATCAGCCACTGGACCCGAGTTTAACCAATGTAATAGTATAAATATTCTGGGATGGAGAAAGTGTTCTGGGAAAGGGTTTCTTCCCTAATAAAATGATACCCTAGAAGGAACTCTACTTTCTGGCTCTGAAAATGGTTGAGGACAACGGGTTGGAATTAAAGCAGCTATTATGTGAACATGAGGAGACACGCTTAAAAACCAAGCCAACGTGCTGAGAAAGGCAGAGCAGAAAGATGAGTGGTGGTTAAGCGGAATTATTCATCCTCCTGTTACAGGGGACGTAGATGTGACGCCTCAAGTTTGTGAATCAGGTGTTGGTTCCTGGCATCCACTTGTTTGCAGACAGACTCTGCCGAGGGAGTATTCCACGCACATGTTTCCACTTTGATTTTCAGTGTGGCTTTTCTTGTTGACTCAGAGGCTGTATAAATCCTTCCCCTCTTCCTTGATTTGCTTGTGCCCGAGGAGCTCTGCCTCTTTTCTCTAAATAGTGCAAGAGCCTCTGACTGCTTATTAATGGCATTCTATACTTAAATTCTTTAGAATCATTTCTCTGATGGCCTAGTCCAAGAATACTGGACGAGAGGAGGTGATGTTACACACTGATTTTGAGGTAAAGCCCTCTTCCTGCCTCCCAGCAGTGGGGTGTAAGCCCCCAGGCTGGCAGGGAGCTGGCATGTCCTGCAGGACCTATCTTCTTCCTCCGAGCTCCTGGTTCTGTCCCTTCTCTGAGCTCTTTCCTGCCCCCAGAAACAAACCTCAGTCTTCTAGAAGCTCTGGCTGCAGTGTGGTCACACACAGCTCAGTCAGCCACCCTGCTCCAGAGTGCTGCATTTAAAGAGAAAGGGGAAAACCAAAAAGCCAGGTGTCTGAGATGTCACACTCCAGACCCAGACCGGCTGGCTGGGGGGCAGGCAGCCTGATCTCTGGACCCCAGTGAGCCTCTGTGTCCAGCCCAGGCTGTGGTTCTACTCAGATCCCTGTGCAGAATCGTACCTGACCACTGTTCTGGCTCAGGGCAGCTGGAACTTGTCTCTGGGCACAGCTGAATCCACCTGTTCCACATCTCCCAGGATCCCAGGCAAAGCTGTGGGGAATTTTCTGGGTTTCAGGTCCCCACGGATGTGCTTGTTTTTCTGTCTCAGATACTTACTGGGGAAGCAGGGTGCTCGCTTTTCCAGGTTACCCCTGGGCAAGTCCAGGGATGGTGTTGAGGATCGGTGGGCTCTGGGAGCACAGGTGGGCAATGGTGCCTGTGGGCAATTTGATTTTGGGGAGCCTTTGCCGACTACCCCTCTTCTGATAAAGTCCCTGGCTTTTCTTTTGGTGAATTTCCTTTCTCCAGCTTTCCCATTGCTGAGACCAAATATCCACTACCACAGTTTGAAGACTTTGACTCCTGGTTTTAGCTGCTCTTGAGTCAGTCAAGTAGACAATCGAACTTAACTGCCATTGGGTGCATCTTCCGTGTGACCGTCTGATAGAGATGGCTTGCCTGTCCTCACATGGAATGAGTTAGGTGGCCTGGTCCGGAGTCTGAGTTGGTCACTCTTTCTCCAGGAGATCTGGATCTGGGGGTGGAGTGGAACATCCTCAGGATAACAGGACTCCACAATGGTATCCTGCCTTTGTTTCTTTTTGAGGAACCTCTGTGGTGACTCAGTTCAATGCTTCTAAAATTGGTCTTTTATCTCCCTATCATTTGCTGAGCTAATCTACAGCTCTTCAGGAGATTGTGACTCCTAAGTAGGAAAATTCATTCCAGACCACAATTCACATGTATCTAGCATTGGTGTGAAGCTGCACATTGTGTTGATGGAGCAGATCTATCCTGGGCCCTTTGCAGTGGTTTTGATAAAAGCTTGAACTGAGTTTTCATGAGGGACTGTAGTTCATCAAAATAAGCGTGATGAGAAAGTGCCCTGTGTGTGTCCCTTACACAGGAGAGAAATTTCAGCTGTGGCCATTGTCTCCATACCTTGCCCTGCAGCAGCTTTCTAGAGATATAATAGCCTCTGTTGTAAGGCAGATGACATAGTTCACAGATACATGACTTGACCATGCCAACCCGAGAGCAAACCAGCAGTGACTTGAGCGTTCATACACTCAGTGACTCAAGAGACCCCATAAACCACCGGTCGATCGTTTCAAATTCATTTTCCAAACACAAATAGATGAGCCTGAAAATCACAGATGGCATTTTGGAAGAGGTCACTGCGGGTTACAGCACATTTTGAGTTTGTTTCCAGTGTAATATAAGCAGAAAGTGAATTTATCTCACAAATAAGACGGGATGTTGACAACAGTTGTTCTTTAACCCCTGCATCTCTATCACTTTTCATTAGTAACAGAACAAGACCAACTTCCTTTCTTATTTGGGAACTTCCCCCTTCAATACATATGGTGTGAGGGCAGCAAAGTAGCTAGCCAGGGTTAAGCCAATCAGCAAGGGGCATTTCCAGGGCTAAGCCAATCAGCATGGGAGAAACACGTGACCTGTGTTGGCCCAATCAGAACATGCCTCAACTCTTCCAGGGAAATCATGGCTCTTCTCTCTGTGGGCTCAAACTTGGAAGATGGGGCTGCATTTGCCTCGTCCACCTTGGCACTTGGAGCCTGCTGACCAGGTGTATAGTACCAAAGCCTCAGAGAAACTAAGTCATATTGAATTATATCCAGAATTTAGCTATGGAGAATACTTAGATGTTATGCTTTGGGAGATACAGTCTTTGCTGAAACAATTTCCTTTTTTGCCTTTGGCTACTGAAAGAAAGTACCAGCACATACTCTGGATGGACCCAGCTGTCAAGATATGGAGGCCTTAGGATCCCCGCCTCTCATGAGAAGACAGCTGATCTGACAAGTTTCAGCATTCTGTCGGCAACTCAGTCCTGCTGCTTGGGTTCTGGGTGATTCTTCAAGCTGTCTGAGCATGTGAATGTAGGACCAGAGGGCTAGGTTCAAATCTCTGTATCACTAGAGGCAGCTTTGGGCAGTTTACTCAATTTACTCACAGTCTCACTAGTCTTATGTGTAAAGTGGACTAGAGGACATGGCAACCTTCATAAGCCCTTTGGGAGGAGTGAAGTTGTGTGCAGGTTACGATAGTGCCTGGCAGAGTGTCAGTGGCAGCTCTCATGGTCATCACCAGGTCATCACCAGGGTATTTAGATTGATGATCCCTGTCCAGAACCTCTCTCCATCCTGCTGGTTGCATCCCTTCCCCAGGGCCCATCTGTCTTGCTGTAGTATTCTCCAGTCTTCTGCTTTGTGACCCAATGCTGTGATGATTTCTCTCTAATGTCATGGATACTTGATCGGAGAAGTCACTACAGGCCATTGGTTAATGAGGTTTCACCTTCAGAGAGGAGGCTCATGAGACTGTGCCTCTGTGCATCACCCCTCAATAGAGTTATGTCTTTATGCATGTGATTATTGCAGTGTACACTTGGTGGCTACTCAGAGTCCATCACACCACCTTTGAGCAATCAAATCCCAGTTTCCCCTGGAAATCATTCTGCTGCTCTCTTCCAGTAGTTGGGCCAACCCTGATTATTAGAGGATCTAAGACAATGGGGACTTGTCGGCCACTCTGATTGGTTTAGGGATGAGCATGTGACCCACTCAAGGCCAATGAGGTGCAAGGAGATTTTCACTGTGACTTCTGAGAGAGGCAGAGACTCTTGTCTTCTGGGCTGAGCTGCTGTCCTGTAGCCAGAACAGGAGATGCTCTCAAGGAATGTCTCTGAGAGGAAAAAGGAGATAGAGATCAAGAGACCAGTCAGCCATGATGAATCATTGTGGCCTGTGGATCCAGCTGTACCTGAAACCAACAAACTATTCCAGCATGTTTCAGTTATCTATGTTTTCAGTTCCCTTAATTGAAAGCTAGTTAACTCAGGTTTTCTGTTGCATGTAACCAAGAGTCCTGACAGATAAAATCTTTCAGTTATCTGAGATCTCCTACTTCACAAGGCTGTACAGTGATTCAGCCTGAAAGAAGTTGTAATGATGGGTTTGAGGCACACGACAGCTCAGGAAGAAGGCAGGAGCATGGGGAAAGTCTGAAATCACACTGGGAGGTGGTCACTAACCAGTCTCCAGGTTAGCTAATTCCCTGAGAAGGGTCATCGTGTTTTCAAGTTCTTGCCTTTATTTCTTTTGAAACTGACCTCCTGCACTTTTAGACAGCACCCATATAGCTTTGGATGGTTTTAATCAGGGGTGCAGGGGAGAAACTGAGACTGTTAAATGCGGTGAAGTCTGATTTGAAGATTATGCACGTGGGGCGTGGGTGATGCATGGAGTCCTCTCCCCTGCCACTTTGGGGGTCTGAACTGGGAAGACCCCCCCCCCAAAGATAAGGAAACTCTTTTGGGCCCCAGGTAAGAACTACCTATTCTACCACCATTGATAGAAAGTATCAGTGTGAAAATGGAGGGCTTTTCTCTTTCATGTGTAAATGAACTGCATATTTAGAGCAGCAAGGGTTCCCCCATTCCCCTTGAGAGCTGCCTACTGGTGCAGAGAGCTGATCCACACAGGTTGATGTACTTCAGTGGGACAACAGGGAAGGCTGTTGGAAATGGCTCATCCATTTTCCTGACTTTCCCGGGCAATTCTTCACTTTGTCTGGTTTCTCTTAACAGCACATGGGTTTCTGTTCTTCTTGCTTATGATTACTTGATAGGAATTTTTGATGGACACCACTTATGGGTGAAAGCCTCTGACCCTAACCCAGGGTCAGAACAGAAATGGGATTTTGGAGAAAGGTCACAAGGGTCATGAAAGGCAGGACTCTGGGAGAGTCAGAGACTTAATATTCAAAGGTCCTTGGGAAGTAGCAAAAACTTCTCTGAAACCTAATCAGAGGAGAGAATGCAAATTTGTGAGTTTGAGGAATTTATTCCAAAAAGACAGATGCAAAAATCTGACTTGACACAGGAGTGTAGGTTTTGTAAATGAAAAAGAAATGGTTATACAGACAAGCTGAATAAAGAATAGCTTTGCACTTTACAGATTTAAATGTCTGAAGTTTCAGCTACAGATGGGCTCTGACTTACAAGGGCTCAACTTGTGAATTTTCGAGTTTAGGGTATTGCAAGAGTGATACACATTTAGTAAACACGATGCTATGGTGATGGCGTTTCGGTCTTCTCCTGTCTAGCATGCTGTTGGATAGGCACTCTCATGTGATGCTGAGCATGAACAGTAAGCTGAGGTCCCAGGAAGTCCTGGGATTGCAAGGTGAGCCACTGATTCGCTACTGCGTGCCCTGCTGAGGAGCTAGGATGGGTTAGCGGGTTAGCTGTGTTACACGCTTTCTGGATGTAAGATATTTCCAATCCACGATGGGCTCATTTCAGTGGAACTGCACTATAGGTCAGGGAACAACTGCGCTGCTACTCAGGATGGACGAGGTTCCACTGCAGTAACAGATAAAGCCAGAAATCTCAGCCGTGTAAGCTAAAAAGGCTGCTTTTCCACCGCAGGCTCCACTGCAAATTCTGTGCATTGGGACCCAGACTCAGAGTAGTGCCACCTTAGCGTGTCCTTCTACAATCACTGAGGAAGATAAGATGGCCCAATGGTGATTGACTTTTACATTATTTGCCCAAGAAAGACACTGCGAGTTCCTCCCATGTGTCATGGGCAAAGTCAGAGGGTAAGGAAGAGCCTGAAAGGGATCTGGAGCTATTTGGGGAACAGCGATCATGATGGATGACCAGACCCTGTGCCATGAAGCAACACCTGGCAGGGCTGGTGCAGGGACCCAGCCCCTGCTTGGAATCTGGATGCCAGGAATGCCTGGCCTCCCCGTCCTCTCTGAGTGCCTCTCCTCAGTGAATATAGATGCAGGCTCCTTGTGGAAAATTAGTCCTGAAGGCGGCATTGCTAGTCATAGAAGCAACGAACAAGGGGGTGACAGCTGAAAGAGTTGGATTCTGAGATAGAAAATGGACCTTCGTAAGAAATCAGAGCACCAAATGCAAAGAACAAAAGTGACAACCATTGTGTAAGGACAGAGTGGTGTGAATATTGATACTTTGCAATGAAGCTATTGCATTACCCTTCTAAGTGTGTCCATCGGAAGCCAAGCCTCATAGCTACTGAATGTCCACTATTGTTTTATGTAATAACAGGTTTTCCTTAAGAATAGAATTATCATTTCCTTTTCTCTATGAGTGATCTCTTCTTTTCAGTGGTGGTATTGGGGATTGAACCCAGGGATGCCCTACCACTGAACTGTACACTCATTCCTTTTTAATTTTATTTTGAGGTTGAGTCTTGATAAGTCACCCAGGTTGCACTAATATAAGTGATCTTCCTGCCTCGGCTTCCTGAATAGCTGGAATTATAGGCAAGTGCCACCATGGCAAGCCATCATACTTTTTCATATTTTGTCCTACTATTTTTTAAAATTTTGTTCACTGGGTTTAGAATTTCATCTGGACCATCATTTGTTACACTCAAGTGATCAAAACAGCATGAAATGTAGAAAATTTTGATAACTGTGAGACACCGAAGCATATTGTACTGGAAACGCACCTCTTGGGAAGGTGCATGGAGTGGGTTGTGGCATCTTAAATTCTGGTCCTGGGCCTATTTGCAGCTGCTTCCTGCTGACTGTGTGGGAGGGAGGTCAGTGGACCTGGCAGGAGCGCCATGGGAAGGCTCTGGGGCAGCGAAGATTTTTCTTTGGTTGTGAAAGGGGAAGACAGGAAGGCAGAGCAGCACGGGCAGAGGGCGTGATGACACGATGGCATGCAGACTCCGTATCCCTGAGCTGTGCCTCAGTGTCCCAGGGGGCTGCGCAGCCTCGGTGGAAACACCTTCCCCTCCCTCCACTTCCTAGGCCAGCATCGAGTCCCCAGTGGGCCCTGGTGGAACCAGGGCTGTGCAACCTTTGCAGAGTTGCTTATCGCCTGTGCTGCTGTCCCCAGCGATGCTGCTGCCACGCTGCCAAGGACAAGACCAAGTGTACTTGGTCCTGGGGCTGCAGCTTCTCGCCTTCAGCTGCTCCTTGCTGGACTCCCGCTTCACCCGGCTTTATTCTCCCGGCCCTCCCCCACTTTCCTCTCCTTGAAATCATTATCCTGGAACTAAGCCTTCAATATTATTTGCATAAAACCATTACAAAGGAAGCAAGAGTGACGTTTCTTTAAGGGCCTGGCCAATCTTTGACAGATGGAGCTGCTGTCAGGGAGAACAAACTGCTCCTGGTATATTAAAATTTCACGGCAGGCAGTTAGGTATTTGCACCGGGCCACCAAATATATTAGGTCAACGCAGATGAATTCTCTTCCCAAACCAGTAAAATGCAAAGACAGCTGCAAATTAGGTTTGAAATGGACATCGCTGTCCTTGGAGATTTCATAATGACAAATGAATTAGTCCCCCAAGTGCAACGCAAGCCTATTTTGTTTTCAGAGAAGCAGACTACTGAAGGCAGTGTCTCCCTGTAGCCCCAAACTGCAGGCCCCGAACTCTGGGCTGTTTAATAGCCCAGAGCTTCTTTCCTGAGCTTCTTAATTAAGGTGTAATAAGAACTGGCCCTTGGAAACTCTTAAGCACCCGAGTCCTTGGGTTTATTAATATTAATTTTCTTTCACTTAAAATTAAATGTCTTTAATTCTTATATAATTTTCTAATTAACAGTAGCCTCAAACTAGTGATCCTGCCTCCTCAACCTCCTGATTTTAAGTTCTTCTGCAAAGTGGACTGTGGGTCCAGGTGTCCCTTGAGAATGGTGTACCCTAGATGGACTTAGCCATCACCTCTTCTGGTACCAATGAAAGAAACCAGACCTGGCCTACTCTTACACAGGCAAAACTCGGGGAGGGGTCACTTAGCTGCAAAGAGAGTCAGCATTGGTCAAGAGAGGGACACCACGCTGCTCTCAGAACAAAGATAGCAGCATATTTTTACTGATCTGCTCAGGGTGACTAAAGTCTGATATTTTCCATGGTCAGGGACACAGTTGCAGACAATGTTTCTTCTTGTGAGACTAGGACCAAGTGGTCACTGTCATTTGTCCTAAAGGATTCTGAATTTTTGTATAGGTGGTAGCATCACCCTATACAAATCATCTCAGCCTTGTGGGTCTGGGCCCCGCAATGGTGTGGAAACACTTTAGCTGTTTGGACTTCAGTGGTTTCCAAAGAAGCACAGAGCTAGGAGCAGAAAAGAAAGGAGAAAGCAAACAAAACATAAGTCAGCTCCAATGGGCAGTGCACCAAATTAACCCCCTAGTATTGTCTTGGACAAATATTTAAAAATGATCATCATAGCTACATGCAGAGCCAAGTAGCATCTGATCTAAGGGTTAAGATAGATACAATACTAAGACAGAGATACCAAACTTATATCCCATTTTAATCACCCATCAAGCATCTGCAGGCCAAGTGAAGAGTTGGCTTTTCAGTGAAAGTATCCTTTAGGTCCCTGAGAAGTAGCCTAGGCAACTGTAAGCATAACCCAGGTGGGCCAGGGGTGTTATCCACAGCAAGACTAGATCAAAGCCGATAAAGAATGGCCCAGCTGTGTCATCTGCAAAATGAGTCATTTTAAAGTTGGTTAAAAGCAAGCGAAGCCAGAGGGCTTATTTAGGTTTCTCCTGGATAACAATTTCTTATTTCATGAAAACACTGTGCTCTGTGGTTTTTCCAGAGCATCACCATGGGTCTGTTAAAAAGAGCTCCAGGCTAGAGAAGCTGTGGGCTGTGCTACAAAGGGCAGTAGTTTACTGCGCCCAGGGCTGAGCTTGTCATTCAGCCTCTGATCGCTGTGGCGCTCCCTGCCTATCTCGTGATCTCACAGGACCAGAGTCCACTGTGGAGCACAGGGCAGAGCCCTGTAACACAGGGTGCTTCCAGCTGAAGGGGCCAGGATGCTGCTTCCTGCCACACTGATTATCTAGGACATGCCCCACGGTCGCACCTAACACGGAGGAGGAGCACTGGCATCCTCCTATCACTCCAGCCATGCAGGAGTGGTCCAAATTTCTATCATTCCTCTTTCCAAAAGTAGCGCCACATCTGAGACCTCCCTGTAAAAAAGATTCTGGATCACTAATGCTTTCACAGTATGGACCAAACATTTTCCAAAAAGAAATAAATAATTATTTTTCTTCTGTTTTACATAACACAGTGCCAATACTCTCTCACCTGGGACAGAGAGTAGCCATTGTAAATATTCACTTAGCAAACTACTGAGTCAGTGAGGGATGGGGACCCTTGCATCAGTGCCCCTCTTGGGACACTGACTGTGCTTTGCCCTGGGAGGAGAGGGACCCAGGGTCAGGAGCTGACTCCGCAGCCAGCTCCGTCAGCCTGAATGAGACACAGAGCGCTGTGGACAGGGTCCCTTCAGAGCATGCATGTCATGGAGACATGGGCCCCAGAACTGCTGTGGCCATCATGAGAGAAGCCATGTGTGGATTTGGGGAGGGCAGGACAGCAGCCTGAAATTATCTGGGGTTCAGAACTCAGAATAGGACTGAACTTCCTGTTGGGCAGTCAGAAAGGAGGACGAGTCGGGCTTGATGTCTGTTGGGACATGTAGATTACACAAATAAGATGAAGGAGTTGCTTTGCTCGACTGTGTCCCCCCATATTCAGTGGGACTGAAGGGCGTGGCCTGGTGGGAAGTGTTTAGGTTGTAAACGCAGAGCCATGGTGGTTTGTGCTATTATAAAAGGGACACAAGAGAGTGGACTCACCCTCTTCTGCTTTTTTTCTGCCTTCCTGCCAAATGAAGACTGGCATTTTGTTTCTTTTTTAGGTGGTGGAAAAGAGACCTCTCGAATGCTTTATTACTGTTAATGCTTTAACTTATTAACCCAAATCTTGGTTTGAAGCAATGAGATTATCTGCTCAAATGCTTGTCCATGCTGGGAAGTGGGGACTCAGCCTACGGGACCCGCTGGCATGGAGGACCCGAAAGGGAGGCCAGGGAAGGTAATGCTGCGTCTTACAGGTGCCAACCCCAAAGTGACACATATGCATTGTCTCACATAGCGATTCAAAGTGACAGTCACGCAGCCACCCCAGCCGTCCCTGGGAGGAAGAAGTTCGCTACCTACACCATGCCTGTCCCTCCCTGCCCGCTCTTGGCATGACTGTGGGAAAGTCATTCACTTCCCAGTGCCTCAGTTTCCTTGTTTGTTAAATGAAAACTGAAATACAGTAACCCTGTGCCCAGAGGGTTGTTCTGAGAATCAAATGGGAGATAAACAACAGTGTTGGCTACCATGATTTCATCCACCCTTAGAAAATGTGATTTTGTACATATGTGTTTAACAGCTGTAACTTACCGTGTGTACAGTGCTCCTGGGAATTCATGATCTGCCTGAAACAATCATACACACCGACATAGATAAGTCACCTTTCATCCCCTCTCTGTGAAGAGTCTATGCCAGTTTTATTTCTTTTGGCTTAAGGCCACTTAACAATTAAAGGAAGCATGGTGGGTTCCTGTTTGTTGTTTCTTCATGCGAGCCAGAGAGAACTGGCTGGTCTCTTGGCACTCTTGTCCTGTGTCCACTGGCCCTTGGCCATGTGATGTCAGTGATCACACATGAATCAGGGGCTCAGGTGCAGGCGCAGTGACCGAAAAGGCAGAGTCCAGACATCAGGAGAGAGTAGAGCGAGGTAGGGTGGAAAGAGGCAGTTGGGGTGTTCTGGGGAGTCGGAGCTGAAGAGGGCACAAAGGAGGATGTGACAGGAGCCATGTGCTGGATAGAGGGATTTGGGGAAGATACTGCAGTCACAAGGGAAGGCAGAGAAAGGTCAGGAAAAGTGAGACCCAGTCCCAAAGGCCGCCCTAGGACTTTAGGCCGACTCTGTAGGATGACCAGCTAGAAGGATGCAGGACACCCAGAACAGCTGTCTCTGTGCCGTCCAGTGCTCACCCCGCCCCAGGGGATAGGACTCTCCACTTGCTCTGGAAACCACACCTCTCCTGGTCTCTGTGGAGCACCAGGGTGATCATGTGACTTAGGACTGGTCAATCAGGCACCGTATGCCTCTGGCCCCATGACTGGCTCAGGATTGGCACCTGACCCAGGCAGAGCCAGTCACCAGCAACCCTGAGCCTGTGCTAGAAGGGCAGGAAGACGATGTCTGCAGAGGGACCTGGGATGGAAGATGGAAGCTTCTGGAGCCACCATGGGGCTCCAGCACTGTTGTGAAGAAGAAAAACTTTACTAAGATGAAAAGGAAAAGAGAATCTAGTTCCTGGATTATATGCACTCAGAAACAGCTCAGCATCCCTGACTGTTCCTTGACACGAGCCAACCCAGTTGACCTAGGTTTTCTTCACAGCCAGGGTCTCCTAAAAGATGCATCTCTGAAGGTTCGGCATTCTTTTTCCGTATAGTGACAAGCTGCACAGTCACTCTGTACAGACCTCATGGATATTTATGTCCTAACTAGAATCAATTCTGTTGAATGCTCCAAAATCACATTTTAATTCAATTTCCCCCAAGAAACCCCATGTTAATTTACCCCCGAAGAGCATACATCTCTGAGCAGCCTCCCCAGTGTGTCCCATAGCAATTTTTCCCTTCGGCCACTGGTCTCTGATTTATTAATGTCACATACAGCTCCAAGACTTTCCAGTACAAACAGCCACATCCATGTTCGATTTTGATGACAGAAATTACTAATTGAAACCCTAAAATTTGTTTACTCTGAATGCATTAAAGTGGTAGTTATCAAATGGGAACTGTATTACTCCTTAAATTACCTTAGAAACAAAATCAATAGTTTATTTCTCTCAGTCGAGAAAAGATAAAGACGGGGAAAACAGTGCTCTGAGGAATACATTACAAGTTTTCCTCGGAATGGCACAATGTTGATAAGTGAAGAATACACCAGTTAAAGGGTGACCCAGAGGGGCAACCCAGTGCAGTCTGGTTCATTTCTTAACTTCTTCCCATGTTATTTTTAAATTAAATATTTGAGATTGTTAATATACTGATTCCAATTCAGGCTCCAGGAGCAAAATTTGAGCTAATTCAGATTTCTCTCGATCTCTCTGAGAGCTCACATGTGAACAGCTCCTCCTGGCCTGGCCTGAACTGCTGGCGGAACGGTACAGCAACCACCCAAGTGTCTGATGTGCTGCTAAGTCCCTTCCTGCTCACCTCCCAGTAACAGCTGACTGACTTTGCTGCATAGAAAATACTTCACATTTGTTTCAAAAGAGGAGGACTGGATTGTACATCCATGCAAGGTCCCATCTGTGAATATGCTCTCGCGACTCTGAAACATCACAAGGCAGGGGAGAGTGAGTCCCTGGGAAATGCTCAGTATTGATCTTAGCGATCCCAGTGATAGGATTCTCCTGGCTGGTGGAGTGAAGGGCTGCACTATAAGCCCTGCGAGAAGTGGGAGTGAGGTGGGGAAGAGGGAAGGTCGAGCCAAGGTAGAAAGGGTGTGCCCAGAATGCAGTGGCAGACTGTGGTGGCTCTTCCTCCGTGTTTTTGTTCTCTTCTGTCGTATTAGAGACTTCCCTTGTCGTGAGCCTTGTAGCATGAAAACTACATTTCCCCTCAGGTGTGCTGGTATATGTGGCTACTAACATCCTAGTTGGTGGAGCATAAACCTGAGTGCACTGTTCAAATTCTGAACAATGTCATGTGGAGAGGGTGTCTTCCCTTCCCCATCACTGTCCCCCTCCTGCTGGCTGCAGCAGGCACCTGGAGCACAGTGACAAGCCTGATGCTAAGCAACCAGCTAAGGGGCCAGTCCTTGTGCTCAGGGCAGCTCCTCTACTAGCCATGGACTGTCCATGTTTATATGACACAGAAATACATTTTTACCTTGTTTGGGGGAAACTCATACAGAACAAAACTCCAGGGACTGCAGGCTGGGGTGTGGTGCAGGCGGGCAGAAGAATCTGGTTTTGAGAAAGGTGCTGCGGGTGAGCTGCATGCTGTGCTATGATGTCACCAGATCTCTGGGGCTTTTCAGCTCTACTATGGCCTTATGATTATGGTAAAAGCATGTACGCAGTGTGTCATTGACCTAAATATCATCATGGCATGCGTGACTTTCTGTGTAGAGTACTTGGCACATGTCAATGTGCAACGGGTATTTGCAGAGTGTCAGAAAGAAATGATCACAGTGAGAATGTCACCAGAGAAGCAGAGAAGCCAGGAATGGGCACTGGAGCTAGAACCTCTGTATCTAGATGTCCCAAATCCACGTCTAAAAATAAATTCAGTGGCCAGGAACTGGCCTGGTGTCATCTTTGCTGTGGTTGTAATGGCTAAATATATTTATATGAAATAATGGATATAATTTTGGCACATTATAAATATCTATATTTTAGGAGAGAACAATAAAATGTCACAAGTATGTATAACTGAGCTCAATACCATTGTAATTTGATTCTTACCATAATTGATTTATTAAAAATTACACACAAGAGCTTTGCTTTGTTAGGAGTTTTGCATTATTCTTTTTTTTTTCTCTTTGAATTTCTCTTGCCCGGGCGGAATTTGCTTTTAATGCACCATCTTTTTTATTCTTGGAAGGCTTTTATTGATCACTCTATCACCTATCACTGTCTGCAACAAAAATGCACTCATAAATTAAAACTGCAAATTGAAAAAATGTCTGTGGCCATAGTCTTTAAATTTTAAAATAAGTTATTTTTAATTGAATTCTCATTATGGTCATTGGTAGAACACAATTGGTTAAAGCCACATGCATATGTCAAAAATTATATAAAGAATTCTTAATCCTAAGAAAGTAAAATTCTGTGATACATTCTGTGCCAGGGGCCTTTTTTCACTGAATAGTCATGAATGAGTACTGAATTCCTATTTTAAGGAGACAGGTTTCATCACCACTGTGAGTTCTACTCACAGTCCTGTTTTATTGGTGTGAACACTGTCTTCATATAAGCAGATGGGAACGGAAGGGCTTATGTCCCTCGGTTGTTTGGACCCCTTCCAAGTTATATCACAAAAATCTCATAGCAACTTATCATAAGATGTGTTTGACAATCCACGAGCTGAAGTCTAGATGAAGTTCTTCTGCGCTCTCAGTGAAAGTGAGGAATTGAAAACTAACCCATAAAGCATGTGGATTTCCATTATAGACTCAGATATGGCACCCATATAGCAAAGACATTTCTGTTCTCAAAACTGAGGCCAATATCTCAAAATGTGCCTTTGCTTTATGTCTTGAGGGCTTTTCCCAGCAGGGAAGACACTTCTGGAAGGTTGAGGAGGACCAGTGACACCCTCCACCCTCTTCCTGCCTGGGTGGACACCAGTGGATTTTTATCCCTATGGCTTCCAGTTGGCTTGGGCCAGTGTAGTGGACTAAATGGTCAGCTTGTAACACACAGCTGAACTGAATCAGGCTGGTGCTGGGTGTGGAAGGCCCACCTGAGGACTGCTGCCAACAGCAGGAAAAGAGAACTGGGGGCTGGGGAAGATGGTGTGCTGTTGATTCTCCTGGAGAAGCTTGTCATGCTGGTTTTCCGGATATAAACTCAACTGTTATCTGAGGAGCTCGGGTTCTCACTGTTGCTGAGGATGCTGAGGTTCTTTTGGGGGAAGCTCTGGTCCTTACTTTAGCATTGCTTCCTGGCTCCAGGGCAGATCTCAGCCTGGTGAAACAGATCCACTGGGCTGCAAACTTTCTGCCTTCCAATACTGACCTTTGGGCTTTCCGAGTGTAGATACTTGACAGACTTGCATGCATGAGACATTGTCATGGGCTGAAGTCTTCAGCTGGACTTATGCAGGACATTGCCGTGGGAGCCAGGCTCTCAGCTGGATTCTTTGGGTCTCTATTGCATGATGGATCTCCTGCATTTTCTGCATTTGACTCTTTGGGTGACTTTCTACATTTGACTTGGGTGACAGGATTATTATAAAATAATCCTGTAAATTATGTGTCCTGTATTAAGTCCATTCCCTTTGCAAACCCTGACTACAACAGCCAATGAGGGGTCCCTGCAGTGGGAGGCAGTGAGGAGACAACAGTAAGCTTGGGCATGTATTGTCAGGGCTCCATCCGTGACCTCGGTGACTGCCTTTCTCTTACGAAGGTCACACCTCCTTCACATTCTATACAGCCTCCCCAGCTCCAAACTCTAGGAACTTCTTCCTCCCCAGCCTACACTGAACCCCGAGCTCCAGGTGCTCAGTGTCCTTCCATTATTGCGTTCACACTTGTATCAATCTCTCTTCTATTGGGAAGCACCCAGTCAGAATTCAGCTTGTGTTCTGTTACTGTCCTGGATGCTGAACCTATTTTCTGCCTGGTGGAAGCGAGTGTTTGTGCATGAGGAAGGGGCAATGAGATGCATGTTAGTTAACGGGCTGCAATGGCTTTTTGAAAATTTGTAGCTGTTTGTGAACCCTTAACCACCTTGCCCGCAGGACCCGAGTACCGTAATTCGGTGGTGGTCAATCTAAACCTGATCCCCCATCCCTGTCCCCTCTTTGTGTAACAGTAAAGTTACAGTGGGAAACCCCATCAGCATGAATGCTGGTGAGTTTTGATCACGAATGTGTGTGACATGGTGTGCCCGGTCACTGCTGTCCTTCTCAGCTGCCAGGCCTGTCCACTCCACCCTCATCTGTAGGGGGTCACTTGTCTCTCTGGAGCTGTCCTATGCAAAAGGGACTGATCTGAAGATGCCAGGCCCCATGGTGACCTACCTGAGTCCAGCACCCAATCACCCTGAAGCGCAGCCTGTTAAATTTCTTTATCCACCCGTTCTCCAGTGTGCTGGTCTAGAGATTCCAGACAACCCAGTGAGAGCTGTTTATTGCAGCAGCGGGCAACCAATTTCAATAATATGTAAAAAGACAGGGGGTCCCCCGGCAAGGACAGCGGCTGCAGTGTGAAGTTGAAATTGGAGCTAAAATGTGCACTGGATCCACTTGCTAGAGGCCAGCGATGATCTCACATGGCATCCCTGAATCGGCCAGAAGCCCCCCAGGTCAATTGCTCAGAGTTCTGAATACCAATGGGACTTGGAGTTCCCAGCTTTGGAGTTTGAATTAGCTGCCATTGTGGCTTCTCCCTGAGGGTATATCAGGGTCCAACATTTATTTCAATTAGTTAATTTTAAAACAATAAAAAGAATCTCAGAGCCTCTTAGATCATGACCTGACCCTCGGCTGCGACACTGGGGCCATGGTTTGTGTGGTGTTTGGATTACTGCCCTGCTAATAGCTGCTTGGTCCTTCATCCTGGGGATGGAAAGCACTTTCCAGCGCATCCCATGCTGTTGATGTGAGTCTGACTCAGCAGTTTGCTTTGACCAGGAGACATCAGTGAACGTGACATAAGAGCAAAGGCGTGAATTGTGCACCTGTGGGTTGGCTGCACTTGCTTTTGTGGCCAGGCATTGAGGACAGTATCTGCTGTCTCTTGCACACACAAGGTAGACCTGAGCCCACTCGGCTGCAGCTGTGCCCTACAAGGTTCCCTGGGGATCAGCCGAGCCACAGCTGACCTGTGTATGGATCAGTGTTTACCACGGACTGTGGAGCTGGCCTGGCAACAGCTGACAGATGACTACATTTTCAAGCTCCGCTCCGCAGAGCCCCTGGGGGAGTCATTTTCAAGCCATGTCTGCACTCAGAACCAGGCTGCATTTGTTCATGCATCTGTTAATTGTTTATTCTCCAAACACTTTCTGATCAGCCTCAGCACCAAGGTCGCTCTAGAGAGACTCATCTTTCTCTGTCTGGGCTCTCTCGATCCTCACAAGAGAAATGAGCATATCTCATGCTCATTCTTAACCCATTCGGGAAGGCAGGAGGCCAACCCAGCCTGTTTCTCGGCTCCTGTGCCTTGCTCTGCTCTCTGCATAACCTAATCTGAGGCCAGTGAGGGGTTGGGATAAGTGGGGAGGAATCCAGGACATCCTTAGACAACCTGACCTCTGCCTCCTGCCCCTAATCAGGGACTGTGGGAGAAAGGAAGGGACATGGGGACTCAGCAGTGCCCCCTATGGGACAGGTGCTTACACACCTGGCCTGGATTCTGGGCTCAGGTTCTTGGTTGCCAGCTGTGTTCCAGTAAAAGAAACTGAGGATCTGATGGGTGAAATAATTCACCCAATTGTTGGCCCAGGATAGGACAGGGTTTGTGCCAGGATCTCTTTTAATCCTAAACACTTGCCCCTCCCTTCTGTCCCAAATGCCATTTCCTAGGGGAGAGGGGACTTAAATCCCAAATCCCTGACCCAGTTATCCTCAAACAGGAGGCGCTGGTACAAGCATCATTTCCCATTCCTTCCTGCTCACCTACCCTCGATTTGTGGAGCTTTAGGTGAAAAGGGCCAGGAGTACATTACTGAAAACATGAATTTCCTGTTCTCAGGGACTTGTGGAAGGACAGATCTGGAACAATACACGCACCATCATTTGGCAGTGGGGACTATGGGAAACAGTAGTGTAATCACGGACCCTTTGCTATACGATGACTTAGAAAGATTCCTTTGAGGAGGTGACAGCTAAGCATAGACCTGAAGCAGATGAAAGACCAAGCTTATAACTGCATTAAAAAATACTTGAACATGGTGATGCTACTTGTAATCCCAGCACTCTGGGAGGCTGAGGTAGGAGGATTGCAAATTCAAACTGGGGATTCTCAGCAGCTTAGTGAAACCCTGTCTTAAAAGAGGGATTGTTATAGATCAGTGCAAAGGCTCTGGTTTCAATCCTCAGGATCACAAAAAAAAAAAAAAAAGAAAGCACTAGGCAGAGGACACAGTACGTGCAAAGACTTTAAAGCAAGACTCGTGCCTGTCTGACCTGTTATGGACACAGTGTTTCCTTCCCTTCCCTGCGGCATTGCCAGTGGCAGCCTTCATAGCCTTCCCGTTGGGTTGGCTCTGCTCACTGCATGCAGCTTTTGTCAGACTTTCTACCTTCCTGGCGTCTCCAAATTCTTGGGATCTCCATAGCACTTTGGTTTTGCTCTTACAGTTTCTCACTGCCTGGCTTCTGAACGATGGACAGAGCGTCCATGTTTCCCTAACTCTTCATTCTGCATGCCTGTAAAACCAGTACCATGGGGATGACACCAAGGTCTGCTGCCAGCTCAAGCAGTGGTGGGGACCCCTTGGACTATGGCTGCAGAGAGCGCCAAGTGTCTAGATGGCTGAGCACTGAGAAGTGAAATCCAGGAAACCAAAGTGTTTCATTTTTGCACTCTTGAGCCTACAAAGTATGGGCTTTTGCTGATCCCCGAGATGACCTTTAGGGCAGGACTCTAATACAAAGTACTTGGCTTCTTTTTTATGCTAATCTTTTCAGCACCTGAACTCTCCTGGACTCCAACTTTACAAGTTCCAGCTTTGCAGACATGTCCTTTCTGATTCTTACTGGCAGAAAGTAACCAGAATGCCCTTGTCATAGCCTGTACATTGGGCTGACTTGAAAGTTCCTCTGCCAGATTAGTCAGTCTGCTACTCTTAATCCCAATCTCATGCAAATCTTGCAACATGAATCAAACATAGACAAATTTTCTCCAGCTGTCAGGGAAGTCCTTGTTTCCAACTGAAGCCTTCTAAGCCTGGGGCCTTTACCATCTGTGTTTCTTTCAGCATTCTGGTCTTCTGAGTTCTGACCAGACTTGGCCATCAAGCTCAGCTTATCACATTCTAAGGCTTATCTAGCTAACATTTCCAAATTTTTCAAAACTCTTCCCATGTACCATTTCTAAAAGCTTCTAATCCACATGGTCAAGTATCATCCTGGCAACAATTCCACTCTCGGTACCCAAATCTGCCTCAGTCACTTTCTCGCTGCTGAGTTAGCTCATGTATTTCAGAGGTTTCTGCCCTTTTTTGGCTGGCTCCCAGACAGAAATGGCATGGTAGAAGTCCCGGAAGGAGGCAAGCTCCTCACTTCATGGCAGCCAGGAAGCAGAGGGAGAAGGGAATTGCTGGGGAGGAGAAAACACCGTTTCACATCTCCCTCTCCACGCTGTGATTCACCTCCTGACAGCATATCAGCCACTGATCTACTACTCCCACAAGAGAGTTTGGGGGACACCCCAGTCTAAACCAGAGCAGTCAGTGACACCCACTCACAGCCTCAGGGAGGAAGACACTGTGCCATGCAGGGCCACACAGGCATTGCCCCGGGAGCAGAGTGAGCTGTCAGAGGTGGGCTTTGTAGCACCGTGAGGCTGGGCTGCTTCCTAGCTCCCGTGGGAGGATGCAGTTGCTTCAGTGATTCTGTGGGTTGGAGTGGTGGTGATGTCATTAGTTGGAGAACTGGATGGGGAGCTGGTCAGGCGATGAGACAGTGGCAGGGAGGCAGATTTCCCACCAGCTGGGGTCATGTCTGCAAGAGCAGGACTCATACTCACGCCTGAGGGGCTCTGTGTAGTGCTAGGGTGTCAAGGCAAGACATGCGATTTCAGGTCTAACGCTGCAGCACCGAGAAGGAGCAGCTCCTGCACATGCAGCAGCCTGGCTTCAAATCGAGCTCCCCGCAGCTCCTTGAGGGGAAGTTTGCAGACAGAGCCATCGGCTGCGTCACATACAAGGGTGGGACGTCAGGTACACAGAATCTCCCTGTGCCTCTGTGTGTTAGACAGAAGCTGGGAGCAGTCAGCGAGTCCCTCCACACACAGCTTCAGTACAGAGACTGGCGCCGATCCACAGTGATGGCGGTGACCGCCTTTGTCATCCTGATCACCTTCCCCACGGCATGCGCTGTCCAAATCCCAGCTTCGCCACGGACTACCGGGATGACTTGCATCAAATGACCTGGCCTCTCCTTGCCTCAGTTTCCTCATTATTGGTGGAGATAGTGATAATCACCCTCTTCATGTCCTTGCTGTGAGCCTTAGACAAACTCCCACCAGGAAAGTGCTCACTAGCATTCCTTGAATGTTTGTGTATGTGTTAACTATTCAGTTCTACTCAGTGACTAGGGAAATGGGAAGACTGGACATTATAGACTGGACTTGTGGACATGACACAGACGAGCTACTGCTGCATGCCTGCCTGCCTGTGCACCTTGCAGGGGTTACCCTCCCTGGGGTTGGAGGATGGGTACCACCACCCTCCCCATGGCAGTGACTTACTCTTTACTCAGAACAGAATAGTTTATGCAGATCTCTGCCTTCCTTCTGGGGGCTGGAATTGTGGTGTGATTCTGGTATAAACCCTGGTGCTTAGTCTCTGAGAGGCTTTCTTGCTAAGTTGCACAGGTTGGGCTCACATTTGGGATCTTCCTGCCTCAGCCTCCCAGAAGGTTAAAATCACAGATGTGCACTGCTACACTTTGGAGCCCATGGTCACCCAGAGCACTGCCCCTGACTTTTAGGATAATCTTACTGATCTTTAAGACACTGTTCACACCTCACTTTGACCAAGAGATTTGAAGGTTTTTACCCTTCCTGGAATTCTACTGCATTTAATATAAAAATTCCCCCTGACATGCTGTGTGTCTTAAAGGATCCTCATTCCCTTCCTAAGAACTGTCCATGTTTTGAGTTTTGTGACATGTGTCAGTTTGTGACAGCCCTTACTCAGCCTGGGAGCCAAGATAAGACGATGTGAAAGGGATGTTTTGACATTGGCTTGCCTTGTCCTGACTGTTCTGCGTTCACTGGAAAGACTTCTGAGGATAAAGTTTTGAAAGCTATCAAATTACCAAACTTCAAAATATTTTGACAGTTCTTCCTAGATGCAGCTACAGCAAAATACACCTCTCAGTCACAGTGCTTACAACTAGAATTAGCCCTAGAACTGTGCATCCTAATTTTAAGTGTGATTAGAATTTAAATCTTCCTAATAACCTGATGGTTATAACTCAGTGTTGTCATCAAAAATGGCTCAAGTGGCTACGAAGTTCCCTAAACTGAATATTGTGGAAATTCAGAATGAAGGATGTCTCTGCTCTGGAAATGCTTGGGTTCTATATAGTACTTGGTAGTGTGGGCAGATTCTTTTCATACCTGCCTAGTATCTAAATGTTCATTGTGTCTTCTTTACGATACTCTCTGGGGATGGGTACCCTTCCCTCACATAGCTCAAGTCCCTGAGGGAAGCTAACCCCAAACCTAAGTAGAGTCGTGGGTCCTGATTGGCCTAAACTCACTAAAGTAATTGCATACCTGTTGCCACATGATTGGTTCAGTGACACAGTCTAAGCCAATCAGCAATCTTCTAGGCAGAGTGGTTCAACCAGTGAAAAACTCCTATTGTCCTTGAAAATTTCTAGGTGTGGAAGAATTAGCGATTTGTATTGCAAAATGAGTCATCTTGAAAAGTCAGGTTGAAAAAGAAGAGAGGCTATATCACAATAAAAAGAAAATGGAGAAGGATCTTGATTAAGTTGCAATGTGCATGTCTATGGATTTATAGTATACTTGAAAAGTAAATTTCAACTAATTTAGCCAGGATTAGTTAGTGCTTTTGGTGTTTACATTGAAAATTAAAGCAAATGATTTATTCTACAGTATCCATCTGTTTCTCTATTTAGTCACTGTTTGATTTTCCTCTGGAGAGATGCCCCTCTTGCTTCTCTGACATGTGCCTTGGGCTACTGTGCTCAGCTTTACAGATATATTAGCTTTAACCAATCCGTGTGGTCCATCATTCTGGCTTTGATGTTTGGTTTCGAGATAGTAAAGTAGAAACAATTTCAGGACTTAGCAGTTGATACTATGCGATTTCCATTTTTGTCCTGATTTGAGCAGTGACCATCTGAAGTCTAGAACTACAGAGCCACTTTACTGCCACAGGAGATGGACTGAAGAGGAAGTTGACATTACAGAAAACAGGGATAAACAGTGCAAATTAAATAGGATGCTGGATTAGACCTGTCATGAAGCCAGTCACCTCTGCACTTCTCTGTTATGGTAGAAAAAAAGTTTAAATTAGTGTGTGCTGGAGTTCCTGAACTTTGTGTTATTTCAACAGTTAGGTGCAGTTCCAAGCTCTGTCCCGGGGCTGATCTCACAATGAGTGGAGGAAACCAGGCAGTTGGGATGGTGACACTCAGACCTCCGTGGTAGAGGGGGCGGCGTGCATGGGACGGTGACCCAGGGAATTGTGACAACCATGCTGAAGGAAAGGAGGGAGCCTTTAGCAAGCTGGTGTCAGGAGGCGCTGGTTCAAGGTATCCTGCCCTGCATCTCTCCCGAGGGCAGGACTAAGGGACCAGGGAAGATGGCCCGCAGTGGGGACCGAGGACTCCAAAGAGCCACTCAGTTATAGCAGGTTACAGGAGGGGCAGGTTTGAAGCAACACCAAAACTGGGGTGGGGGGAGGTGCCAGTTTGCTCTCATGCAACCTAATCCTCAAACCCAGAAGTGGGCGCCAAGGTGAAGACAGAGAAAACTCTGGGAAACCCCAGAGGAGCCTTCCCGTCTGGGTCAGGACCCCAGCTCTGAAATAGGGAGCCTCTAGCAGTCCGGGAGGGAGCCCTGACTTTCTTTTCCTGGTTCCTCACACCCACACTCTGAAACAACCCTGTGGTCCTGGTGGGCAAGGCCGACACTCTGAGTCTCATAGTAGATAAAATATCCAGGGTAAGGTACAAAATGCCTTGATAGATACCAGGCCAGGAAACTCCCAAAATCACAGCAAAAAAAGTGAGCAGACACCAACCCAGAAATAACACAGACCTGGCAATTTGCTGACATTGACTTTAAAGCAGTTCTTATTAAAAAAAAAAAAAAAAGATCCTGTAATAAGCAATTATGTACACTCATGGAGAAAACAGTCTAAGCAAACAATAGGAAAAACATTTATGATCTGTGGTTAGGAAAAAGGTTTTCAGACATAATGCAAATCCGAACACAACCTATAAATTGATATGGAAAAAAATTGACTTCATAAAATTAAAAATTTTCATAGTGTAAAAAATGGCACTGGCAAAAACACTAAAAAAATAAAAACTCCAGCTTTTCTACTGGCAGAAAATATTTAAGAATCACATCTCTGATAGAGGATTCATAGTCAGAATATCTAAAGAATCCTTGAACCTGAACAGCAGGAAAGCAAACCGCCCAATTAAAGAATTGGCAAAAGCTGGGCACTGACTCTTTGCCAGGCTATGCAGGTGGAAATTTTTGCACAGGATAAAATTTTCTATATCATTAGCCATTAAGGAAATGCAGATTAAAGCTACCGTGAGACATCACTTCCCACCTCTTTGAATAGCTGTAATGAAAAACCCAATGAAGCCAAGGGCTGAGAGGTCATGGGGTGATGGAGCTCACGCGTTTGCTTTGAGGAATAGATGGTGCGTTCAGTCCAGAAAGCAGTTTTTCAGTTAAGCATACACTGACCAGCTGACCCAAGATCCCCACTCCTGGGCGTCTGCCCCAGTGAGAAGAAAACCTACGCTCACACAGAAACCTGAACACAACTGACTACAGCGGCCCTCTTGGTACAGAATGGCTACAATGCGGAGATGACTTGCTGTCCGAGCAGGGTTCAGCCATCAGCGCTTCCTTCCAGGACCCTGAAATTCCCAGCCACACAAAAACAGAGACCGCACATAAACCTAGCTACTGCTCTGAACTAGAGGCAGGGGGCCAAATGAAAGCAAACAGCCTCAAAGATTGCACACTATACATTCCCACTGATAGGACTTTCTTGAAAGAAAAAGATCCCATGGTAACAGGACAGCACAGGGATCTGGGGAGTTATGTGTGCACATGGGGTGGTATGACTTTTAAGGGTGTTTTTGCGGGGAGAGCCCCAGATAGAACTGTTCTGTGCCTATTTTGATGCGTGGAGTCTTTATACAAAGTTATACATACATTAAAACTCAGCTGTGGACACAAAGGTCAGTTTCACGGTATGTAACAAATAATTCCTTACGATGACATTAAAGTCACAGGTGAAACTGGCATCTCTGAAAATATGAACTGGATTTCCCTTAAACAAGAAAAGAAGAAATGATGGGGGGGGGGGAACTGCCCCTCGGCCTTGCTCTTGTCTGCCTGTGTGCAGGCTTTCCAGTCAAATCTCTGCAGAGGGACGGGGCTGGGCCCCCATTGGAACTGGCGTCTGACTGCGGAGCCTGCCTGTAAAAACTCAGGACAGCTGCAATCCTGACCTTAGTGCAGTTTGTCTTTCTTATGCAGGCTTTGATACAGATACGGGGCATATGCAAATAATGTTAGAAATGAAAACTTCCAGTATGAATGGGAACTTTATTTCCGGCAATGTTTTTATTTTTTTCCCTTAGATTGAAATCCTCATTCATATCCAAATAAGTTATGGATGCTGTTGATAAGAGGCCCCGTCTCTGAGGGCTTCCCAAAGCTCTGCTTTCAGCAAAGCTGCCCTTCCCGGCTGCTTCTCCCTGGGAGGGTGGGAGGGAGGGCGTGGTGGTGTGCGTGGCTTCAGAATTCACTGTGCTTTGTGTTTGCTTTTCCTTTAGGTGCGTTCCCAAAGCAGTCTAGATAGCAGCCACCCCACGTCCAAGGTGGGAATGAAAGATAGGCTCCCACAGACAATCGCCTTTCACAGCGTGTGCAAAGACGCGGTTCTTTGGGGAGGCCTCCAAAGCACCCCCGCCTTTGTTGGTGTTTTCTAAGCCAGAGACTGGGAAATATCAGTCATAAGACACAAGATACCTGTTCATGGTTCGCTTCGTTTTCAGGTGTCCAGGGACTCTTTAAAGTGCAGGCGAGTGAGGCTGAGATATGGTATTTCATGGCAGGGCACTGGCGGGGGCGGTTAAGGAGATACAGCTTAGAAGTTTTTTTTTTAACTTTTCCATTTCCTCTCCAGTTTGTTTTGTTGTTGATTTTTTAAAAAAATCTTTTATTTTTTACTTTATTGGCACATTTAGACACACATAGTGATAACATTCACATAGGGAATTTCTATTTGTGCATGGTATATCTTGCTTCTTTTTCCCCCTATTACCCTCTCTTCAGTGCCTTACAAAAGTTTTGTTCCCATTTTGTTCTTCTATTTTTTTCTTAACAGCACATATGGTTACTTGTTAAGTAGGCATTTACTATAAGTGGCAGGGATTCAAATAAACTGAGTTAGAAGGGGAGAATCTTCTTGTTGAAAGGTTCAAGAGAGGATTGCAGGTGTGGATGGATCCAGGAGTTTCCAAGCCATTATGAATCTTAAACAGTAGAAACCACCTTCCTTGTTTAAGTGTAGAAGGGCATGTTACAGGCTAACTTCTCATGGGGGGAAGCACGAGCTCATAAGATAGAAATACCCTATGCATGGCTAATTTAAATGGGACCAACAATGAAGTAACAGTGTATAGCTAATACATTTCAATAATGTACTTGGGAATGTTCCAAGTGCTTGTGCCAATTAATTTAACCCTTACAGCACCATCCCTTTGGAGCTGGGTATACCTCAGATGAGTGAAGAACCAGAGATAAAGAGATGTAAAGTGCTGTGCTGATGTGTAGGGTGACCATTCATCCTGGATTGCACGGAACAGTCCAAAATAAATACTGCCCAGAAACACCGATGATCAGCTTTGTGCTGATCTCACCCGGGGCTGGACATGGTCAGTGAGTTCTAGGTCACTCCGCCATGCAGCTAGCAGGGAGAGATGCTTGATGACAAAGAGATGCTAAGAGAATCCAGGGACATCGCCAGACCCAGTCCCCTTCTTGCTCCCTCTCGGCTCAGCCTTGCGTCTGGGTTCACTCCTGGGGGGCCCTAATTCCGGGGACCCTGGGACTTCAGGCTGAGCTCGCTTCACTTTAGACAATTCGCAGCCTCCTTTTGCACCTTTTGGCACAGAGCACCTAGAGGGAGAGAAATGTACGTGAGGGCAGTGCGTGCCCACGGAGAAAGTGCAGTCCCACGTCTGCCCCTCGGGTTCAGCCAAGCAGAGAGGTTCCCCTGCGTGCTAAGAATGCCTTGTCATCCTGCCGGCTTTCCAAACTCCTAAACTAATTAGGGGCCATGTCAGGATGTCAAGATGGAACCCCAAGTCCCTGACTGCACAGCCAGAGGACCCCTTGCACACCGTGCACATCTACTTAGCGGATGTGATCAGCCCCAAGGACAGTGCTAGTTCTGTTGATGAGACATAGAATACATGGGTTTTGGAGGGCACAATGCAGGAAGCTCCCATCCCAGAGGTGGGCTATGCCAAAATGCCAGCCCCAGGAGACCGGGGGAAGGGTCAGATCCTTAGGAAGAGCCTGGGCGGTGGCCATGGGAGGAGTGCTGGCTTCAGTTCCTTTCTCTTGTTTTTACTAGGGAGTGTGTTTTTTCTTTGTGGTACTGAGGATTTGACTCAGGACATTCACAATGAGCTACAAGGCCAGCCTTTTCAAACTTTTAAATTTTCAGACAGGGTCTCACTAAATGGGCCAGCCTGGGCTCAAAGCTGTGCTCCTTCTGCCTCAGCCTCCCACAGTGCTGTGAGTACAGGTGTGCACCACCACACCTGGCTGGGGATGCAGTTTTCCGCTCTGGCCAGATGTTTGTACGTTTCTGGATGTTTCTACTCAGTAGAACAGTGCACTGAGGGGGCCTTTATGTGTCCCATCCCAGGTGCAGAGCCAGGTGCTGCTGCCTGAACCCTGCAAGCCTCCTGTGGCTGCAGCCCGGGCTCAGGTCACCATCCGTCACACACTGGTGATGAGCCTGATGCCTCTGCACCCACGCTAATAGAGCTCGTCTGTATGGGCTGCTTGGCACAGGGGCACAGGCCTGAGGAGACCCTCCTGGAGGAAGGGCCAGGCTGGCAGCTGCCCATGTTTTCCCTCTTGACTCCAGTTTTTCCTTCCAAGAGCAGTAGACTATATGGAATGTGCTCTCCAGAGCCCTGGGGACACGGGCAGCCTCTGAGGCCTGTCTCCTAGCTGGCTGTGTGGCAAAGAGCCCAAGAAAAGCTGGAGAAGAAGGTGGACATTAATCCAGGTCCTGTTCAGCACCTAAGGACGTGAGGTGGCTTCTTGCCTGGCTGCTATTAAGAGACCCTCCCACTCTCTTGGGAGAAGCTTCCAGAAGTAGACAGTCACCTGCTTTTTAGTAGCTCAAGGTCAGTGTGCAACTGTCCACATCCTCACTGTGCATCTGTCTTCCTTGTAAAGAGCTGACCTCTCTATTGCCAGCCTCAAACATGTATCTTGTTTCGTGGAACATTCCTGATAAATGTACCAGACAAAGGGCTCGCCCTGGAAAGGCAGCTTCCCCACAGAGGTTCTCATGCCATGGCAGGGCTCACAGTGGAGGCTTGGTGAATGTCTGAAAATGTTTCTCCTCTTTCAGGGAAAAAGCCAAAGAAGGAATGGAAATCCTTTCCAAGTCCGCACAGACATGGTGGCTTTGGTTGCCAGACTCGCCAATTACTGAAATTCACACAAGAGGGAAGAAGACCAGGAGCCAAGATGGCGGCTAGTGGAGGCAGGAGAGGACGAGCAGGAGGAAAGTGTGTGGGGTTGAGTTGGGAGGTGAGGCAAGGGACTGACTGATGCTCAACCTCTGCTGAACCGGGAAATTATTTTGTTTTCTCACAAAATCCCTTGGTGGCAAGAATTACGTTATACATATAAGGAATGGCAGTTCCACAGAGGTGAGGGCTTTTTCTTTGGTTTGGTTGGTTGGTTTTGTCTTCACCATAGTTGTATCTGTAACACATGGATCACTGCCTGACTTACAGTCAATGCCAAAGAAATACTCAATGGAAGAATAAACCAAAGGATGAGTGAAATGAACGAAGAAGACTCTAAGTCTCAACAGACATTTCTCCAATGAAGATGGGCAAGTGGTCTACAAACCCACCAGAAGATAACTCAGTATCACTAATCATCAGGAAAATGGAAATCAAGGCTGTGATCAAAAACAAAAGCCAAAGAAAACCAGCAAATAATAGGTGTTGGCGAGGAAGTAGAAAACTCAGAACTCTGTTTGCTGCTGGGGGATGTAAAGTGGTGAACTGACGTGAAAAACAGTATGGTGGGTCCTTTAAAAAGTGAGTGTAGTATTTGCCTAGCATGCATAAGGCTTTGGGTTCCATTCCCAGTATTACAAAAAAGGTAGGAGGAAGTAAAAATAAAATTATCCTGCAATCCAGCAATGCCACATGTGGAATATACCCCGAGGAATTGACTTCAGGATCTTGAAAGATAATTATATGGTGATATGCGGAAGATGTCAACACCGCGTAGCATGGATGGGTGGAGAAACATGCTATGTGCATATAATGGACCGTATTGTTCCAAAAAAAGGAAGGAAATTCAGACACGCACTACAACATGGGTGAAGCTTTAAGGCATGAAATAAAGGAAATAAAGCAGGCACGGGAAGGAACAGCTCTGTTGGCTCCACTCACGTGAGGTTCTCAGGCAGGCGAGATTGCAGAGACAGAGTTGAAGGGTGGTTGCCAGGGGCTAGAGAAGGCGGGACGGGGGAGTTACTGTGGAATGGGACAGAATTTCAGTTTGTAAGATGAAGAGTCTGTGATGTGAAGGTCGCACAATGAAGTGAATGTGCTTAATGCCATAGAACTGTCATTTAGAGATGGTTAAAATGATATTTTTGTTGTATGTTCTATCATAATTAATAAAATAAATATATTAGCTTGAGAGGGAGGGAGAGAAAATGTAGCGCCCTGATGCCAACCCCAGCCTTATCCTTTGGCTGTGGAATCATTTCAGGGTTGGCTCATGGGCTTTGAGCCTCGAGGAGACACAGGAGGGGAACAGGGAGGAAAGAACAAGGCACAGAAGAGCCACTACAGTAGGAGTGGAACCAGGGCGGGGTGTGATGGGGGTTGCGGGAGCAGGGGAGGCGTGAGGACCCGGGCCTGGCAGGACGAACCCAGGCCTGGCAGGAGACGGCACAGTGACCCCATCCCTGCTCCTGCTGGGGGAAGGACTTGGCCCTTGCCCCCGAGGGCTTCTCTGTGGCTCCAGGAGGAAGAGCCTTAGCTAGCAGAAATCTTCAGGGCTGAGAGACAGAATCCTGTCTCAAACAGGGAGGTACGAGCCAGAAAGGAACCCACTGGCTCAGGTGCCCAAAACGTCCCAGGATGATGTTTGGACAGTTGTTCTCAGAGTTCTTTCATCCGTTCAGGCTCAGTGTGTAGGTAGGATTCTCCATGTGAAGGTGGACATGGCCACATCTTACAGCTCAGCAGCTCCACAACAGCGCTCTCATTGCTAAGAGCTCTGGGCAACCTCTCAGAGCAAACCTTTATTGGCCTGGCATGGCCACATGACCATCTTCCATTCAACCCTGTGCCCAGGAGAATGCGACTCTCCTATTGGCCAGCCCAGGACAGGTGTTCACCTTTGGAGCCTAGGATGGAGTTGGGGAAGAGAGCTGGGGAATGTGAGTGGGTTTTCCAAAGGAAAAGCTAACTTATGTTACTAGAAATGAGCCATCCATGCTGGGTAGGCCCAGCTAGGAACTCATTCCATGGTTAAGACTCACCAGACCAAACAGCAGGCACAAGGTGCAAGAATGAGCCTCGGCGTAAAAATGAGACAGAAGCTAGCAGAGAACAGGAAACATATTGTGTGTGTCAAGGAAGGAGGGGACAGGCATCTTTGGGCAGAGCCCTCTCTAGACCCATCACTGCCCTGAGAATGTGTCCTCTGGTACCCATGTGCCCACTAATGAGCAGTCTGCCCAAAGCCCCGAGGTTACTGAGAGGTAGCAATGTGTTCTTCGGCCAAGGAGCTGACATTTGGCAGAGCTGTCAGCATGGGCAGCTGGGAGCTGCAGTGTTGGTGCCGAGTGCCCTGCCCAGGAGGAAGGAGTGAGCTTGGCTCTGTGTCCATCTGGCTTAGCGAGAGCTGGCCCTTTGGCCAGTGCACTGGGATGAGACCCAGGGCCAGGCATCTAGGGCTGGGGTACACAGGGCCTTGGCAGCTGGGAGAGGACATTACTTTCCTCTACTCTGGCCCCATCAGCAGGAAAACTCAGATTCAGTCCCCAGGAAGGCCTGGAAGGGGCAAGGACAAGAAGGGGCAGGAGAGAGGAATGAAGGGCAACTGTGACCCCCCAAATGGCAACAGATTCTAACCCCCAGTCTCAGGGAGCCTCTGCTTAGCCCATTCTCTGCTCCTCTCATAAGTGCCTGATTTTACACGGGGCAAGTGCAGGAGGTGTGAGGGTGGCTGGAGACCACAGCTTCTCCCTTACGTCTTCTTTAGCATAGCAATATCATCCTGATGTCCAGTTGCCTGCATAGCTGCCACACAGCTGCATCATGAAGACTACATTTCCCAGCTTCCTGAGGCAAGCATGGCCACGTGACCAGGCTCTGCCAATCAGAGTGAGTACAAGTTACATATGCCACTTCCTGCTTGAGCCTGCAAAGGAAAAGGATGACAGCCCTGACTTTGACTTGTTTTTTTTGGGTTGAGGGTGTTAGAGATCAAACCCAGGGCCTTCACCGTGCAAGGCAAGAACTCTACTACTGAGCCACACTCCCAGCCCATGTCCTTTTGATTTGGTCAGAAGACAGGAATGACAGTGAGCCATCTTGAGCCACAGGGATGCGGGAGGGGTGGATGGGGAAACCTGAGGCGGAGGAACCAGGGCCTGCTCCCTCTGCAGTGAGCTTCCGCTGGGCGAAGATTGCTTTGAGGTCCGAAAATGGCTACAAAACTCACAGATCAGCTGAGACAGGAAGGTGAAGAAAGAATCCAGAGAACTTCCCTTCAAACCCGTTAGTGCCGCTCAGGAGCCCAATGTCAAGGCAAGGGGCAGAGCCTGGAAAAGGGGACAGGGGAGAGTGGAGCCCAAGTACCGTTCCCAGGCCATGGAGGCCAGGAAACACCATCAAGGCCCACACCCGACTCCCTGACATTTCTAGCGTGGAAGATGGACAGTGCAAAAGAAAGGAAAAAAGGGTTTTCTGAAAGTGATGAATGTTGCAATGTGAGGCCTTGGTGGCGGAGGATGAATGATTGATTACTCAGAGACAAGATGTAGTTCAGTCACCTCAGCCAACACCGCCCGGAATCAGGGCGGCTCCCGGGGGAAGCTTCGAAGCCAAGCACTCTCTGGCTTTTATTTAGAATATCAGTGTAAGTGGAAAGGAAGAAGAAAACCAGTCTAGGAAAGGAGCTGTCTCAAGGCCAGGTAGTCTTCTTGAGGAGAGGAGGAGGACAATGGCCAGACCAGCGTGCCTCACTAATTGGGTCCTCTTTGCTTAGCCCCATCCACTCCGCACGAAACCTGTGTGCTTTGGCCTGCGGCTCAGCCATTGGCTTCTGCCCCCAGTTGAACAGTTCGCTCACTCTTTGGCCAGGTCCCCCGCAGGTAAGTCCTCCCCCGAAATGAAATGGGCACTCTAGTGCCAAAGGCTGATTTTAACAGGTCAGGGGTGACAGTGGTGACAGGGGAGGTGACGTGGATGCACTGAGAAGGAGCTGCAAGGAAAGGGTTTCCAGGTGGGGGAACCTAGCGGGGATGGGGTCCCAGAGGTGGGTAAATGTGGCATGATTCGATAAGAAGCCATCATGAGAGTTAACTCCGGCGTGTTAGTCCTCCTAACGGATCTCTGTGTCCACTCATTAAACACTAGGCCTGGAGGCAGAGCCCACTGTATCTGTTTTGCGAAGCAGAAAGCTGAGACCCAGAGACTGTAACCTGGCCTGTCCAGTGTCCCTCTCTGGGAAACGACAGAGCCAAGCTTTGAACTCTTTCTTTCCCTCCCCTCTGCATTCCTGTTCTACTGCCAAAACCTGACAGAGGACAGGCCTGTCCTCTGTCCTCTACCCAACCCCAATCCTTGGGATGGCTCACTGGAGTCGGGCAATACACACCGCTGAGTGGACATGTGGAATGCTGATGGTTCTCTCTAGACACCCTTGTCTGAAAGGAGGGCAGAACTGCAGCCCTTTCTTATTTCTCTGCTGGAAGCGGCCTCCTTGAAGTTAGCCGACATGGTCATCCCATAGACAGTGACCACTGAGTGTCCTCAGGGGTCAGCTCTATGTTAATAACCCGGAATTAAGAGCAGAACAATCTGCAGGCCTCAGCTCCCCGCAGATAAGGGCATTCACCTCTGCCAACCCCTTGGGCCTCCTCTTCCTTAAAAAGCGCTCTCCAAGCTGCAGGACTATAAAAGCTGGCTTTGGAGCCCAGGCCTGCTGCAGGGGAGTCAAGAAGACCCATTTCCTGTGAATAAGGCTAGCACACTCCATCCCTTGGGCTCCCCCAGAGCCAGCGCCCTGCTGGTGAGTGTACTATGCACAGTATCTGTGCCCTTAGCACAGACAGGACTCCAGTAGTCTCCAGTGTGGGTGATCCCTTGGTTCCAATGTGTACCCCGATTCTTCCAAATCATTCTCAGGCTTTGGCGATTTTACCTTCCAGCTCTTCTGGGTCCTCCTTCCTCTCTGTGTATCTGCTACCGTTGTCCTCATTCAGGTCCCTGATGTCTCTTGCTTTTTCACCTACCGGGCAGCCTGCTCTCCAGTCTTACCCTTCCAAGGTACCAATTCCACTGGAGAGATCCAACATGCAGATTGCACTATGCTAGGGACATGTGGGGGATCTGGAGGCTGCCCAACAGCTCATGAATGCCCACCCTGCTGAGTTTCTCATAGTGCAATTCCTGCCTCACAAAAAGAGAAGCCAGAAGGTGTTTTCCCAGCCTCCCTCGCCGTGGGGGCAGTCATGTGACTTTGACTTCTCCAATCACATCCTCTCATTGGGGACTATGATCTGGAAGAGAACATAAAGGAACCAATGGAGTTGAGGCTTTGTTAAGTGAGAAGAGGAGGCATCTGGTAAACCTTCTGGGGTAGCAGGTGGACTTTCTGGCGCCCAGTGCCTGTGGTCAGGGGCAGTCCTGGTCGTGAATTTCCTGTTCCAGTTTTTCTAGACAAGATTCCTCTGCTGCCTGCCATGCTTTAAGTGTCTTTAGTTTTACTTAAACCAGAATGGATCCTTTTGTTTGTGGTGAGAGAGGCCTGATCGAAGCAGGCCACATCTCTGCTTCCTGGCCTGCTTGCTCACCCCTGGCACCATCTCCAGGCACGTGCCAACTCCACTCTGCCCGCTCCCCAGTGTTATTCTGGGCACTAAGATTTTCATCTCACTACAGACTACCTTCCAGAAGAGAAGGCTGAATCTCAGTGACACAGCCAACTGTTTACTACAGAGCCAGGATCAGAATTTAGATCTCCTGCTGTAGATCAGATTTCTGTTGCTGTAACGAAATATTTGACTTTTTTTTTTGTACTGGGGATTGAACTCATGACCTCATGCTTGCCAGGCAGGTGTTGTGCCACTGAGCTATATCTCAAAATATTTGAGATAATTAACTTTAAAGAGGAAAATTTTGTTTGGGGATCACAGTTTTGGATTCTGGTCTGTGCTTGGTTGGATTTGTTGCTTTAGTGCCTGGGCAGGGAGCCCATCATGGCAGAAGAGTGTGGTGGAGGAGGAAGCTGCTCACCTCTTGGCTGGAGGGAGGGAGGGAGGGAAGGAGAGAGAAAGAGAGAGAGAAAGACACACACACACACACACACCCAGGCCAAAGTCCCACAATCCTCTTTGAGATTATGATGCCAATGACCTGACTTCCTCTAACAGGGCCACACCTTTTAAAGGCCCCACCACTTCCCAAGAGCACCATGGCTAAGGGCTAGGCCTCCAACATGCGGTCCCCTGGAAATACTTACGATCCTATCCACAGTGCCTGTTCTTCCACTGAATACATGAGCTTGCCTCAGGGAAGCGGTCAGTGTCACTCTGTGTTTGGGTTGAGTTTCCTCTCCCACACTGTGCCAGAGCCTCCTTCCCTGCTCAGGCTCAGGCTTAGGGCCCCTCCTTTGCCTGGGGAGCTTCCTCCTGCAAACCTTCCCCATCCCTTTTGATCTAACAAGGAGATTGCAGACTCTGAAACCAGACTCCCTGGGCTCGGGTTCTGGCTGGCTGTCCATCTGTGTAAGGTCAGATACATCACTAGGTCTCTCTCTGCCTCAGTTGCCTTGTCTGTGAGATTGGGAGGGGATGACTGAGGAAACAGAGACTGAAGCACTGTGTGAGCACGCAGCCAGTGTCGCCTGCTGTGAGTTTTGTCCTTCTCATACCTGGCAAAGCCCACCTCCTCTGTGGATATGCAGGGCTGTTGCTGTGACAGCCCCTCTGTGAGAGAGATCAACTCACAGGACGCTGTGGCTCAGTCCATGCTCCTCTTCCAAGTGCTGCAGGAGGCAGATGCTGTTTCAGAGGCTAGACTTGAACCAGGCAGCCCAGGTTCACATCCCGGCTCAAGCCACTTGCTAACTGTGTGACCTTGGGCAAGCATCCTAACCTGTCTGTGTGCAACGGTTAGAATAGGTGTGTACACCAAAGGTGTTTATACTTAAAACAGGGTCTCAGTGCTGACAACACCAGCGCTTATTAGCTGTTTACGCTCTGCGCTCTACACTGGAAGCATCTTTGAGGCATGAACCTGGCTTTATTTATCTTTCTGTTCTTGGCACCTCATGCAGCACCTGGACCTGGCAGGTGCCACTTGGGTGCCTGATGCTTACGTCTGGTTTCACATTAGTTGCTTCTCTCATATCTTCCACCCAAAGGACACTGCTCCAGCCTGAAAGCAAATGAGTGCGCCCAACCAAGCTTGACCCCTCCTTGCCCTGCTACCCCAGGGAGCCTTGGAAGAGCTGGCATGCAGGGTACCTCCCTTTGGCGGGGTGCACTTAGGATCTCATTTGGAGGCATTTCAAGGGATGCTTCATGCAGAGGGCACAGCATATGCTGTCTCTGGGCTGTGCCAGATGGCAGGGATTTGGCTGGGCCCCCGCTCTATCTGCGAGCCTACTGACCCATTCAGAGGCCGCAGAATGCAAAAGAGAAATGATAATGGTGCCTGGAAATGTCTGGAGCTGGGAAGGCATAGGAACCTGGCAAAGAAGGAACCCATCATGATCGTACTTAACTGTACTCACACCAGCAAAGCAAGGTGAAGTCCGACCACTTAATGACTACCCTGGCTAGTTGTTGGTTCATGCATTGGGGCCACCAGGAAAGGACTTCAAGGTCAGACCCCGATTAAGAGAACTGGCCCTGAAGCCCCACTGTTTGGGCTCAGATCCAGGCTCTTCCATTGCGTAAATCTCTTGCCAGTAACTTTGGCTCTCTGTTCCTCAGTTCCTTATCTGTAAGTCAGTAAGGTTTCGGTGTAGCAGGAAGACATGCTAGGTTGACAACGCAGTTTGCCATGTCAGTGTGACAAGTCCTGTCACAGCACATTTGGCAGGACAGACTGACTTTTATGTGCGATTGCCTCATTTAGACCTTAGAGCCACCCCTTGGGGAAGGTTCCTGCAGCTTGGTTGATCTCGAGGCTCAAGGCTATCACAAAGGAACCAGATCTTTCTCACTTTCTGTCCTTTGATCTTGGGTCATCAGTTTCATCCCCAGGCCAAGTCCCTTCTGGACACTCCTCCTAGGTGTGAAAATTGTATGGGAAGGAGGAGAAAAGAGGGTTGTCTTTTCTTGATTATTTTAAAGGTCAGAATATATAGTCTAGAACCTTCCAGGAGATGTCTCCTCAGGTCTTACTGCCCACAAGTGGGGATCACACTACCTTCCTAGGCCAGTCACTGGTGGGAGAGGGGTGAGATAGCCATGGCCACCTCGGGTTGACTGGAGTTGGATGGCTGCAGCCTGCTCTGTTACGTTCATCCCCAGTGGGAATGCCTGACCCTTCCTTGTCACCATCATGGGAAACCATGGGTATCATTAGGGATCCTTTTGTTTGCAAGTAAGAGGAAATCCAGATGGGGGTGGTTTAAATGCAGCCCTGGGCCAGTGTGGGGTCAGTCATGGCCGTGTCGGGCACAAGGTCTTTCTCTTTCCACTCTGCAGTCTCAGCATTCTAGTTTCCATCCACAGGTTTCTCACATCTGCCTCTAAATGGCAGCTTTGCCTTCAGGCACAGAGGAGCAGGAAAGAGGCGGCGGTTAAAAGCTTTCTCAGAAGCCCCTGCAGATAACCACTTGCATTTCATTGGCTAGAACCAGGTCATGTGACCACTACTACCTGCAAGGAAGGCTGGGAAAGTGAGCACCTTGTCTGGCATTTTGCCACCTGGGACAAAGCTGGGACCTGATGGTAAGGAGGGGGAAGATGATATCAGGTGACCAAGAGGGTGCCCCACATGCGCTGCCACCCCCACGTGCCCCTTTATATTTTTAAGGAATGGGCTCCCCTTCTCCTGAGAAATTTAAGTGAAAAAGGGGGAGGAGACATGAAGCTAACAAAGCATACTTTATCTTTGCCATCTCAATCATCCCTCAAACCCCGCCAAGGGGTTGCTGGCAGCACTTCTTGGTAGGTCATGGAAACTGAGGCTCGGGGGTAGTAAAGTTTGCTCAATGTTGTAGATAAGCATCTCAGGCTATGATCACCCCGAGAGTTCCATGAGATGGAGTCCTCTTGTTTAACACTCATCTTTCCGAGTACACTGCCCTTCCTGAGGTCAGGACTGGTGCCCATGTTCCCACCTCAAGGTCAAGAGCCCTGTAAGGGTCTCCACCAATACTTACCTCCTGGCTGAGGACAGGGGCGCCGTGCAGGTTGCATTTGACATCAGCAGGACTCACAAACTTCCCGGGACACTAGGAACAGAGGACATCAATCTGACTATGGTCAAAATGTCAAGCTTCTAGGTGAGCACCTTGCTCTGACAGAAGCTGTTGCAGGCATGGAACATTTCTCTCTTTCCTTCCCCTCCCTCGAGTTCTGCTGGCTGCCAGTTCCTGGGAAATTGGTTAATTGGAGCTGTCCCTGCCGCCTCTGTGAGAAATGGGACATGAACGCCATGTCCCCTGGAGAAAGCCTCCCATCTGTTCAGTGCGTAAAGCTGATGATGTGTATGAACGGCCACTTCCTCCCACCAACCCAGGCTGGGGAGAGGGCGTGTTCATGATGAAGGTCCCCGAGTGACCTTTCTGATGAGAAACTACTACTGTATCAGCTCCTGAGCCAGCTGTCTGCCCCGGGCAGGAGCTCAGTTTTGATTTCCTATTCTAGGGGTGGAAAACGGACATTTGTTTTGAAATACGTTCATGGAGGCAAGGACATGGTCCACAGGCAAGCACTTGTGGAGGACCCCAGCCCTGAAGCATGTGATGTAACAAGGTGGGACTCCTTCTAACCGGAAAAGCCCTGACCTGGCAACAGACACTGAACATATGAATGAATACAAGAAATGATATCTTACAGGAAGTTTGTAGCATCAAGAAATAAATACACTTGATGGAAGAAAAATTTTTAACTTTTATTTTATATTCAGTGAATTTTTCCCCAGTGCTTTCAACATTTGTGCTGGCCACCCCTTCAGTACTATGTAAACATTCATTTATGTTTTTCCTCCAGGATCTTGATTTCCAGTTGATTTACCAACACATCTGGAGTTTACTTTGATATACATAATGAGATACAGATTGGATTTAACCTTATCCAGATCATCGACATCTTCAGAGTGGTGTGAATATTCTTTATTGATAATCTAGCTTCTTCTAAACAATGGAAGCACAACCTTTATAACATTTTAATGCCTTCAATCTTAGCAGATCTCTTCCTGAACTTAGAGTTCTGTTGCTCTGTTCCCAATGCATCCTGAACTGCAGTTATTATAATTCAGTATGTGAGAATACCTGGAAGAGATAGAGTTATAATTTATTTTCTTTTTCAAAACATATTTCTATGACTTAATTTTGTAGATTCACTTTAGAGCATGTGATGGTTGCTCACTGTGTCAAGTTGAGTAAGAAACTCCCAACTGATTCATTTAGCGTAGTTCTGGGTGTGGCTGGAAGGATTCATTGAAGATGGAAGGTGCATCCTGGGTGTGAGCAACACCAGCCAATAGGCTCGTAGCCTGAATGGAATAAAAAGGGGAAGGAAGGCAGGCGAGCGTCTGTTTCTCTGGAGGAGCTCCAGTCTTCACTTCCGCCTTGGATGTCCATCTCCTGGCTTCGATCTGCCCTTCAGCCTTCCATCATGCATTCTTCAGCTTCCTGATATGCACTTTTATAGGACTCCCCAGTGAGCTCCAGGCCTTCAGCTTCTCACTGGAGCCTTCAGATCTCCAGGGTGAAGACAGCCCATTGACTCTTTCACACCTGACTCTGCAGGCTGCCTTGTAAATCCATATATGTGATACAGACCCTTATTGGAACTTCATATTTTATAGCTTGAAAAGGAAGAAATAGATACTTGGTCATCGATACCATTATCTTATCAAGAAATACATTTCTCTCATTTTTTGCCTTTTCCTTTTCATAGTTTTATTTTATGAATCCCAAAGACTTGCTCTAACACTGTCTAAATGCTGCACATAGCTATTTAAATAAAGTTGGTTTTCTCTTTGGGGTTTAACCATTTAATATGTAGGACACACTGCTTTGTGCATCTGAAATGTTGCATTTCATCCATCCGAGGATCAACACATTTGGTGGAGCCAGTTCCTCCTAAGCGTCTTTTCCTAGCTTCCGGTTTTCCTCACCTGTTCTCCCCCGATGTGGTGCGATGACTGACTGACCCAGTTCCGTAAATGCGTGCTGACTGTGTAGCTCATTGGGCTTCCAGACACATTTACGAGTCCTGGGAGTTCCAGTTGCTTCTTTTGGGTTTTCTGAGGTCGTAGATGATCTTCTAAGCTCTGTTTGTACCGCTGTACACTTCCTGTCTGCCCTTGCAGGTTCCCACCTCCATCCTGAATGTCGCTCGGTGTCTCTTTCTGTGCACCGGGCTGCACGCTGTCTTGGCTCAGCACACTGCTGGGAAGGTCCACACTCCAGCTGCCTCATCAGTCAATAAATCTTAGCTTCATTTGATGAAAGATACAAAAGGAAAGGAAGGATCATGGGTGGATCTGGGCCTCCATTCATGTTTCACTCAGACTCACTGGATCCTCAGAATGAGCTGGTGGGATGGGCAACAGTTGTTTCAGAGGAAGTTCTAAACACAGAGAGGTTGTCATTTGTCCAAGGAGCTACAGATAGAAAATGGCAGAGCCAGACTTGTGGCTGAAGGCGTGTGACCCAGATTTCATGTCCCTGACCACCACACCTGCGTCCCCCAGAGGGCCACCTGGGTAGGTGCTCATTTATATCAATCTCATCAGCACTGTCTGCTGGGCAACCTCGTGACTTTGCTTTTCACTGACAGCTGCTTGCAGTTCAACCCAATAAACCTTTTCAGTCTGTTCTAGTCCCTACATCATTTTCTCCTTCCATGAACAGCCTGCCTGGCTGGGATCAAAGCTTTTCCCCACTTTTTAAGGTTCTATTTTAAAGGCATCAGCTGGAGATACTGTTTCATTGGGACAGCAGCTTAGCCCAAGCCCTGCGAGCATGAGTCACCGTAACGATTGCCTCTGCAACAGGGCTCTGGGGCAAAGAACAACCCCAGTCTCCCACGGTGGCCAGGGGAGGCGCAGCAGAAGGGCCCCAGATGTATCAGCAGTACTGGTTTTCGCTGCTGATGGAACAATCAGTAGCAGACAGGTTCCTAGTGATGTGAGGTGGTTGGCTCCACTGTGCTTCCCAGCTGAGAGTCCTAACCATTGGCTTGGCCAATGGTCCCAATTTCCTGTTATAAAAACCCAGAGATAATCAAAGGGCAGGGCTATTGAGGCTTCCAGATTGGTGTCTTGAAGAGCAGGGGATGCTTCAAGTCTCACTCCAGGTACACCAGAATTCTGTGTCCCCTGATGACACATGTACATCCAGGTCTTCACCCTAGTGGGGATCAGTGCTTGTGTGGGGGCTGCACCCTCTTTCTCAGCCTGCAACAATCCGTTCTGAAGATCTTCCATTGTAGATTTCAGAGCAGAACAGGAATTTGGAGATCAACTGCTTCAATCCACATTTTTATGGACAAGCAAAATGCTCTAGAGTCTAGGGACTTGCCTAGAATCACATAGTGACCCCAAGTCTGAAAATTAGCCTTCTTTCCTTGGGAGATCTTCACCAAGTGGGAGCTTTAAACATCTTCCAAGAAGTTACCGACTCTCACTTTTACATCTCTGGCCTAAAAGTCCTTTGAACTCATCCATTCAACTGCCCAGGCAGCAAAACTTAGTCCATCCAAACTAAAACCACTGTTCCTCTGCTATAACCTGGATGTTTGTGCCCTTTGACCTCCATGCAAAGTTGAAATCCTGACCCCACAGTAATGGTATTAGCAAGCGGGACCTTTGGAGGTCATGAGGGTGAAGCCCTTGTGAATGAAATTAGTGCCCTAGTAAAAGAGGCCCAAGGGAGCTTTCTTGCCTGCTCCTCTCATGTGAAGATACATGGATGTCTTTGTTACTTTTCTCTCCTTGCTGAGACAAAATACCTGATGCCCAAAATTAGGGAAGGAATGATTTCTTTCTTACAGTTCTTGGAGGTTTTAGTCCATACTCAGCTGGTTACCAGAGAAGGTGGAATGGCTGGGGCGCAGTTGTTCATGGCCACAGCAAACAGCAAGGCACGAACTGTCAAGACAGAAACCACCTTCCTACCATTGCATTGTATGCTGGGCGGGTCAGCATTCACATCACCAATCTGAGCACTAGACAACAAACCAATCACAAACACTAGATTTGGCCACATCCATGATTGCATGAGGCTTGTGGGGGCCACTGACATAAACCATGACAATGGGCAAGCTCCATCTCTGAGCCCGAAAGGGCCCTCTCCAGACACTAAACCTGCCAGTACCTGGATCTTGCACTTCCCAGCTTCCGAAACTGGGAGAAGTAAATTCCTGGTGCACATAAGCTGTTGAGCCTATGGTATCTTGTTGAAACAGCCCAAGTATTGTAAGACAGCCCCCTCTAAGTCTGTGGCTCCGCTACCATCTCCGTCTCAGTCGATGGCAAGTTTATCCTTGCACCTCTGTCTCCCTCCTGACAGCCCATCGGAAACTGTGCAGACCCCATCTTCAGATGTGAGAGTCTGGCCACATCCCTGCTCCTCTAGCACTCCCACCTGCCTGGGCTGCCACCATCCCTCCCCTGGGTTTTGAAACAACCTGCTCATTGGTCTCTCACCTTCTACCCTCCAGCCCTGCACTCCATCCTGACACACATGACCTGGGGGACACACTTAAACACAGCACAGGCTCCGGTTCCTCTGCGCAGAGCACTCTGCCAATCCTTATCTCATTCTGGATGGAAAGGGAGGAGGAACGTGATGAACCAGGAACCCAGAGAGCTGGCTCACACCAGCCTCAGCCCTGACCAGGAAAACAGGAAATGTTCTCTGTGACCAGTCTCTCCTCATCTACGTGCCTGTATTTCTGTTTTCATTGACTAAATATGGATATTTTGAGAGGAGTCTGCAGCCTCACAGACTCAAGCCTGCCTCACACAGTCTCCTGCTGATCCCTCCTGACCATGCTATGAGGCCCTGGTGCCTGCTCTCTTACCCAATCCTCTCTTGCCTCAGTGGACCTGTCATTCCTGATGTACAGGCTCCAGGGACGGTGGCAATAGCTGCATTTGAAGCATAAACAAACAAAAACAAAAACAATCCTGTTTTTCACAAAGGGGACACAGGCACAGAAGAGTGGAAAGCTGTCCTCTGAGAAGTGTTTGGTGACCATGTTGGTACAAAGGATGTGAGTTTATTTTCTGGGCAGGCTCTGGAAGTGCAGAAACAGGCCAGGCTATGAGCTTGTGGCATCCTCGCTGTGTGGAGGGATTAAAGTCTGTGTTTACCCAGGGTCCCCTGAAAGGTAAAGTGGACCCTTCAGCCATCACAGACTGTCCCTCTCCATAGCATCACGGGTCAGCTTCTGGCCAATGGTTCCCACTTGCTGTTCCTAAGGGCCAGTCTCTGTCTGGAGCTCCAGAGTCACCATTTATTGTCAGTGAGCACCTGGAGGACACAAACGTTATAGGTTCCCATATTCACTCCCAAGCCAGCTCTTCCTCCAAATCTCATTTCTCTTCAAATTCCAGGCTCAAACAGTCCAAGTCTCTCTGGCGACCCCTGCTGTTGCTTAGACGGGCTCGAGTGACACGGAACAGCGCCCCTAACAGTCAGCGGTTGGGAAAGGGCCTGCATTGCATAGTCCAGCTTTGCCCCGAACAAAGAAAAGGGAATAGTGCTGGGCACTCTTTCTATCCATCCTTCCTACATGGAATGGAAACCTTCCCTCAAGGACCTTATCACGGCCCTCTCAGGTCTTGCTGGCCGGGGCAAGGTCACTGGCTGCCCCTCATGCAAGGGAAGACATGGACTTAATCTGGCCAAAGTGACCAGGAGAGCCAAAACCAGTTTTGGTTGCTCGTGGTTCATTTCCATTTTGCAAGACAAAGCGAAACTGCCAACACGTGTGGTGCAGGTGGCTGGGGGAGAGCGAACTTTGGTGTTTCCTGTATTTGTTTTTTCTAATATCAACATCCTTCCCAGGATCCAGTCTTGTCATTTCCCCCTCATGCCCCTGGTTCTGTGATTATCTCAGCTTACCCCCTGCTTCAGATCACTTCCCACACCCCAGAGAAAAATCCCTGACCTCTCAGGTCCAACTTCAATCTCACACTCTACCACCCAGATTAACTTTGGCAATTCTTTTCTACCTGATTAGATACGAATCTCCTCATACTGAAAGTAAAAAAAAATCAGTAAAACAGTCCTGTTTGCATTAGACCATGAGGGGAAACCAAGAAAGGAAAATGACCTCGTTAAAGCTGGTAGCTAAGCCCATAGTCTCCCTAGATCAGTAGGAACAAAGCTCACAGAGTAAACACATATGTAGACGACACCGTGCGGTGACCGTGTTTGGAACTCAGCGGACTTCACAGCCACAGAGTGGACTGAACCCGCCCCTTTCTAACATGAGTGATGGCTGTGTTCACCAATCACAACTCTAACTTTCCTTCATGCTTCCCACCTTTGCAAGAAAAGTATTTAAGATGTCCACTCACCAAACTACCCCCACTTCTTTACCTGCCTTCCCCCCTTCTTGAAACCCATTTAACCAAGCCAAGAGCCTCTAAAAAACACTGCTCCCTCCCCCTTTGGAGATGAGGCACTCCTGGGGAGCCATATGGTCTCTCTTACTGCATGCAGTGAGCTAAATAAACTAAATTGGGTTGTAGGTGAGTGTCTGGTTGTCTAAGTCTATGGCCTAACTTCCCAGCTTTATTTCTGTCAATCCTCAATAACTTCTTTATAACTCAGAGTGCTTTTCCATATCATGTGTAATTTTGAACAAGTCTCTATTCAGCTGCTCTATTGCAAGAAATACAGAGGGCAGAGAGAAGAATGTGTTAGCCCGCACCATAAATACGGAGTTAGCAAAACCCAGACTGTGAGAAACCCCTGTAAGTCCCAAAGCCCACACTATAATGGAGATGTTCCCAGTATGAGGCAGACGTTAACTTGAGACCACCAGTATCTACAGCAAGCGGGCAACGTGGCCTGCAGTGCAAGCATGAGCTCGGGGGTGAATCCACCGTTGGAGCTAGGATTGGGACGCAGCTATGGGGCATGCTAGGGAGGTACAAACTCTTGACTTGATCTTGGCTATAAGAAAGCTTTTTAAAAAATAGTATTTCACTGTTATTCCTGTGTGTGGTTTTACCTGTTTCAATTAACTTTTCATCACTGTAATGAACACCTGACATAATCAGGTTAGAAAAAATTCTGGCTCACAGTTCTGGTGATTCGAGTCTGTGATCATTGGCTCTGTTGCTTTGGGTCTGGGCTGAGGCAGTGCATCATGGCAGGAGCACGTGGTAGAACCAGCCGTGCACCTCATGGCAGCCAGGAAGTAGAGATCACGGGGAGGAGACTAGGGTTCTATGGTCTCCTTCAAGGATGTAACCCCAAAGGCCTGTCATTATCCCTCCCCCATAGATTTCCTCACCTTTTAATAGCATCATTCTGGGGACTAATCTTTTAACACATGCATATTTGGGGAATATAACAAATCTAAATCATAGCAATACTTGCATTCAATTTAGAAATGTCAGAAGGTAAGATCTGAGCAGGTCTGTTTCTGCAGACAGCAGAAGCAAGGAGCCAGCCTGAGGCATTTCCAGCCTGTACGAGAGAAATCATGGGGCTTCACCAAAGTCAACAGCAGTGGTGTCCAGGAGGGGAGGTCAGATTCCAGGTGCTGGAAGGAAGAACCAACAGAGATATGGCCACACTGAATTGAACATGAGAGAAAGACCGGACAAAGTCCTGTTATTTACGTTATTTAGGGTTCTCTAGGGGAACAGAATTTACAGAAAATACATGTGTAATATTCAGGGATTTATAAGGTAGGCTCACAGGATGAGGGGAAGGAAAGTCCACAATGGACGTCTGCACACCAGAGAGCCAGCAGCTGCTCAGCGCAAGAAGGTAGAGGTTGAGAACAGTAGGGATCAAGGGAACAGCGCAGTCTGAGGAGGAAGGTCTGGAAGCCCCTGAGAGTTTCAGGCATGAGTCTGCATTGGAAGGATGAAGAAACTGGAGAGCGATGTCCAGAGGCAACAGCAGCAAAGGACACACCTGCTCCAGAGGACAGGAGCTCTTCAAAAATGAGCAAGCATCCTTCTCTTCCTCTACAAGCTTATTGGTTGGTGCCCCATGTAACTGGGGTGGGTCTTCCACACTCATTTGCTGGCCTAAATGTCAGTCATCCAGAGACACACCCAGAACTCTGCTTTCCTAATCTATATCTTTCTTGCTCCAGTGAGGTTGATATATCACGATTAACTCTCACACTGTGGCCCATCGTTCCTATATATCCAATGAATGGCGTGGCCAAGCAAAGACACCTGCATGGAGGACATGAAGGTCTCATTAGATCCTCAGGAGGCAGATGCCACTAGAGTCAAGAGGGAAGCGAGTGCCTGGGGGTGGATGGGACAAGGATATCACACCTGTCCCCGTAGCTGCTGGTAGGCTTTTCATGACCTCAGGGAGTTTGAGGAAGGCTGAGATTGTCCACTTAAAATCCTGGGCCCACCCTGGAAACTGCAGCATCAAGACCCCCCACCCGCAACCCCACCCCAACACTCTCATCTACGCCTCTCACCTCTGCAAGTCAAATCAAGCTGTCCTTTTTGCTGGCTTACGTGCAGAGTTCAACATTCCATCTCATTTCCTTAAAAACATCAAGGTCAGAAGATAAGGGAACCAAGACAAATATTTTACAAGAAAAGACTCACTAGAAAATGCATCAGTTTAGTGGATGCCACAGCCAGATTGGTGAAAACACAATGTAAGGGCTTGTGTCTTACAGAAATCTGCTTTGTGGCAATTAAAATCCTACTTTTCCATTGACTTCTGTTCTCTTTCTGCCATTTGTAGCTTACTTTCTGGTCTCCCCTGAGCTGTAGGGGGTCGAGGCCTAGCCCTGCCCCCCATAGGTAATGTAAAGTTTAAGCCAATAATGGTTAAGCCTGGCCAGGGCAGTTGGAATCCAGACTCCTCCTCCAAGGATCCCGCCCTCTGCTGTGCATGTAGACACAGCTTTTGGGGCAGGCGTCCCTGGCCGCCTGCAGCTATAATTGGGTTCCTCACCCCCGTGTTTTGGGAAGTCTGCGGCTGGCTGCACTGGGAATGAGCCCTGATGTAAGATTCCAGGATCCTAATGAACTCCAGAGCCCAGAGTACCTTTACTCTCCCTCCCCCAAGTCACAGTTGTAGTTGATTAATGAATGGAGGAAGAGAAAAACCTGTGGCTTTGGGGAAAGAGGCAAAGGGAAATAGCTTTGCTTTGAGAATCCACTGTAACCCCCAATTATTTTATTTCGTGGGAAGAAGGGATTTGATTTTCCATGCATTTTCCTCCTCTAAATCTATATTCAGAGCCAAGGGAGGGAAAAGGAATCACAGATTTGAATCAGTACCTCTTTCTCCCACTTTATCTCAAGACAGAGAACCCAGGCCCTTGCATGGCCACTGTCCTAGCAGTCCGAGGGCTGTTTAAAACCTCATCTAGTTTCTACGAAATGAACTTGCAACTCTGTCCCAGAAGGCATTGCCTCCTGGCTGCAAAGCCATAGAACCGAGAGAGAATTGCAGTCGAGAACTGCCTGGCTGGACCCCGTGGGGGCCCTGTCCCGGGGCAGGCAGGCCAGGAGGAAGTGACCCACACATTCGCTCACGAAGGCTGCCGAGGCTAATTAAAAGCCCTGCTTCTAGGGAGCAACGTCTACTGCCCCTAACCCATTTTTAAGAATTGGGTTATTAGGTTGTTGGTATTCGGTCGTAGAAGTTTCTTACAGATCTTCAACATTAACCCCTTGTCAGATACACAGTGTGCAAGGATTTCTCCCACGCTCTAGGATAATCGCAGGCTACTGCTTGTGTCTGTTCATTTGCTGTGCAGAGGTTTTAATCTGACGCCGCCTTCCCGTCTGCTTTTGCCTTTGTTACCTGTGCTTTTGGTGCCATATCCCCGAAGTCATTGTCGAGTTTACTACCTCATGTCTGAGCCATAAAAAAAAAAAACACAAAAGACTTTCCTCTCCCGTGTCTTCTAGGAATGTTACGGATTTAGGTCTTCCATTTATGTCTTTAATTCATTGTGAATTGATTTTGTATGTGGTATAAGGGCCTGAGGTCTTTGTTTTGTATGTGAGTATCCAGTTTTTCCAACACTGTTGAAAAATCTATTCTTCCCCTGTTGTGTATACTTAGTGCTTGTGTCAAAATTCAGTTGCATGTGTACGTATGCAGTTATTTCCAGGCTTTTGAGTCTTTCATTTATGCATATGTCTGTCTCTATATCAGTATGATGTTATTTTAATTTGCTGTATCTTTGTATTGAGTAAATACAAAACCTCCGCTTTTGTTCTTAATATATATTATGCAATATATATATTCTTGAGGGAATTCAATGTCTTATGTTTCCATTTGAATTTTAAAGTAGTTTCTTTCTTTCTTTCTTTTTTTTTTTTTTTTTTTTGTGTACCTGTACCACTGAGCTAAATCCCCAGCTTGTTTCTATTTCTGTTTTAAAAAAAATGTCCCTATGATTTTGCTAGGAATCACATTGAGCTTACAGATCTCTAGCATAGATGAGCTTTTAAACAGGATTAAATCTTCTAGTCCATAAACACAGGGTGACTTTTTCCCTTATGCCTCCTTTAACTCCTTTCATCAGTATTTGGTGGTTTTTCAAGGTAGGGGCATTTTTTTCTTCTTTAGTTTATTCCTAATTTTCTTTCTGATATTATTGTAAATGGGATTTTCCTAAATCTTTAATATGACTTTATAGAAATGCAACAGATTTTTTATGTTATATCCCGAAACTTTACCAAATTAGTTCTAGTACATTTTTATTTTTGTGAAGTCATCAAAATTTTTTGTATACACGGCTCATGTCATATGCAAAAAGGGTCATTTTTGCTTCTTTGGAGATACGTATATATTGGTCTAGTCAGTCTGGCTGGAATTTCTACCACAATTCTCAACTGATACAGTCAGCATAGGCATCCTGTCTTGTTCCTGGTTTATTTACTTATTTATTAGACAGGGTCTCTCTATGCAGTTCAGGCTGGCCTTAAGCTCACTTTGTAGCCCAGGCTGGTCTTGAGCTTGCAAGGATCCTCCTTTCTCAGCCTCTGTGCTGGGATTACAGGCATGAGCCACCACGTCCAGCCTTGTTCCTGGTTTTAGAAAGAAAGCTTTCAACTTCTACCACTGAGTTTATTTCTAATTTGAAGTTTGTTGAATTTAGCAAGAATCTTTCTATCAGTTGAGATGGTATGATTTTTAATCACTCATTTTGCTAATGCTGTGCACCACTTGTAACTATTCTAAGGCATTTAGTATTCCTAATCATCAGGGAAATGAAAATCACAATGAGATGCCTCGTCACACCTGTTAAGAGGTCTATTAACAAAAAAACCAAAAGGTAACATGTGCCAGTGAGGATGTGGGGAAATTGGAAGCCTCGTGCACTGCTGGTGAGAATGCAAAATGGTACAGCTACTATGGAAACTGGTACAGAGTCTCCTCAAAAACTGGAAATAGAAGAATCACGTGAACCAGCGATCCCACCTCTGGCCATTGAAAGAATGTACGTCAGGATCTTGAAAAGGTACCAACACTTTCATGTTCGTTGTAACATTACTCATAGCAATCAAGATGTACAAACAGCCTGATTTTACAAATCATGGCGTCGTATGCAGCCTTAAAGAAAGAAACAAATCCTGCAGTGAATGGCAACATAGTATGGACGCCAAGAAACATAAGCCAGTCCCAGAATGAGTGCTTTGTGGTGCCAGATTTGTAAAATGACCACACCTATAGAGGCTGGGAGGAGGGGTCGTCGATGGCTGGGGCGGGAAGTGGGGACTCATCAGCTGGTATAAAAGCCCAGCTCTGCACGATGGAGCAGCTCTCCAGGTGAGCTCTGTGCGCTGTGCCACAGAGGACAGGGCTTTACTGCCGCTGAGGAGGCAGTCTCCCAGGGAGTGTTCTTCTATAGAAGCCTGGAATATTTTCTAAACATAACCCACTGTCTAATTCTGAAGTTCAGTTCCCATTTGTATCGAGGAGAAAAATTTCCCTTTGGTTTTCCTAGTAATAAATATACTCTTTCCATATTTCCCCAAAATTTCATAAAGATGTTCAGTCATAAAGGATTGTCCTGAAAAAAGCCACACAGAGCATGACTTTAATTAGGATCCACATCAGGCTGGGCGGCAAGACTTCCAAAGAAACCACCAAGAACTGAGTCTTGAGAAGGAGGGGATGGGGAAGGAGCAGATGGTTTATTTATAAACTCTCGCCACACACACTGCAGAGGTTGGCAGACATGGGTCCCATGTTCCCAGAGAAACAGGGACCGAAGGAGCCCAGTGCAGCCTGGTCGGCTGAAACTTTCAAATGCCGATTTTCTAGAATGTTCTAGAATCTCTCTCTTCACCCTTGCGATTCAATCTGTAGACTCAGGCCACGCCTGGGACCGGTGATGTGCCAGCAGCTGGACTGGTGTGCTCAGCCAGGCACAGGCATGTGCTGAGTCAATCTGAAGACATTCCTCCATCTGTCCATCTCTCGAGTTGTGTCCTTCCTAGCCGGAGTGAACCACAGGGCGGTCTCCCCGAATCCAAAGGGGTGGGTGGTGAGGCTGAGTTTTCAGGCCTGTGCCACGACCTTGGAATCACAGCACTCTGGCTCAGGAGATGGTCTCCACGAGACAGCAGATTGTGTCACATATAGAGACAGAGGCTTTGTTTCTTTTCTAACAGTCTGCAAGTGACAGGTGGGGTCTAGTGGATAATCAGCTACACAAATACAGCCACAGAAATCCAAGACATGGATTGACTCTGTCTTTATTTCAGGTCACAGTCATTTAAACTGTTGGTGACAGAAATCTGAGATTAAGTAATGGCCAAATAACAACGGCTGCATGCGTCTTACACAAAAAGAATCCCGACAGTCAGGTCTAGGGCAGCGGGAAGACGATGGCTCCTCCTATTCCTCAGCATATTTTCCTGCAGGTGCCTCATGGACCCAAGGTGGCTGCTGCTGTGCACTGCAGCTGAATCTATCCCTTGCTCCTACCAACACTGATTATGTTGCTTTGCTCTCCTGTTCAGGCTTTGGAGACAAGCGGGCCTTTTACAAACATGCTGCTTAGGACTTAATGCCATAGATTCAGCTGAAAGAGTTAAAAGCAGTTGCTTTAGAGTACTAGAAACGGACTTCTCTGTAATAAACCATGGCGAAACATTGTTGTATTTAATCTGCGTGCACTTCTTGATTGAATAGGAAAGAAGTTAAGATTGGGACCGCATAGGAAGTGGCTCTGTCTCCTGGGGGAAGGGCAGTTACTCTGGACCAGTCCCTTCTCCCCCTGCCTCTTTCTCCCCGCCTCCTAATACATCCTCTGGCTGCTGCTTCTCAGCTGGAGCACAAAGCAAAGAAAAGAAGTGATTTCGCTTAATCGCCTGGGTCATTTTCTCAAAAATCGCTTTTCTTTATTCCTTTCTTCATGAGGAACAAAACGGGACATGACAGGCAGCCACACTGCGGATGGAGGGGTCGGGGGAGGGCAGATGCCTCTGGAGCGGGCTTCAATGGCCACTGCCACTCTGGGGGAGGCCACAGAGTTGGAAAGGCTTTTTGACACAAGCCAGAGAAACAGCAGCACTTGCCCAGGTGAGAGACGCAGAGCGACTTCTTTTAACTCCCATGGCTCAGACTATGAGTATTTTCAAACTCCGAATGCCACGAAGCCAGAGGTCGACTCCAGTTCTGAGGACTGGACTGGGAGTCCAGCTTGGGTTTAACCAGCTGTGCAGTCCCCCAAAGTCATTTAATGTCTGTGGGCTTCGTTCCTGCATCTGTGGAAGGAGACACAATGATTTCTGCTCAGGATGGCCAAAGGGGCATTAGGAAAAGAAAATGAAATCATAGTAATCCCTGCCAAACTGCGAATTCTTTTCTGGAATACTTAAAACATTTGTGAGTTTTTGTCACAGGCAGACACTGTTTCTCTTAGTCCTGCAGACAGAGCCAAGGTGCTGCAATCAGTACCTGGGCATGGCCGGTGTTTGCACACGTAAGGCCGAGGGTGTGGGTGCGGGAGAGTTCACGATGGTGCTGGTCCACCTCTCCAGCGGAGGAGAGGAGCCGGGCACACGGGGCTTCAACCGCATTGCATGCCCAGCAGGTAGAGGCAGGAACGTGCACTCTAATATTTTTTATGTTTCAGTGCTGGGGATGGAAGCCAGGGCCTCATGCATGCTAGGCAAACCCTGCTGATCTCCACCCTCTGGTTCCAAGATGGTGATCTTATTAAATGCCTTTTGTACATCTAGACTAGGCCTTGCAACCTCAGCATCACAGACACTGGGGCTGACATTCTGCGTGCAGTGGGGGGCGTTTAGCAGAGTCCTGGCCTGCACCCTCCTGGATGCCGCTAGCACCTTCTCTAAGATGTGACCTCAACATCACGTCCGCAGGTGTCACTCCTGGGATTAACACCTTCCCCAGCCGGCTGAGAAGCACTGTCTAGGAAGCATGAACTTGCAGCATGGAAATGTCAGCTGACTCCCAAAGCCACAGAGCCAGCAGGTGGCTCCTTGTCCCCATGGTGCACGGTGGAAATGCCCAGGTGCGCCCAGGCTGGGGTGGCTGTCAGCACCACACTGGAGTTGCCTCAGATGCACAGACAGCTGAATGAATGCCAGGAGATGAACCTCAGGGAGCATCTTTAGCTTTATGACAAACGCAGGAGGAAGTGTTTGCTAATAGTTAGACACTGAAGATGTCAATGCATGTAACTAGTCCAGCAGTCCACGCCTCTACATGTGTCACTGTTGTCGTGATTGTTCTCACACCTGCCTCCCAGGGCTGAGGCGGGCTAATTAACCGGGTAGGTAGGACACTTGGCACGCTGCTGCGAGCCCGATAGACCCTCACCATGGCTCTCTCCACTGTTAATTTTCACTGCACTGCATGACATAGAACCCACTGCAAAAGGAACACGTAGGATTATCCTCAACTTTCAGAAAGTCGAGTCAGAACATTCTTGGAAAAAACTCTAAAAATGTTCATTAGCAAAGTGTACACAAAGACATTGCATTGAGTGACTATTACCCGGAAAAAACAGTGACACTGTGGGCAGAGATCAATCCAGGACGCCTTCCCGGAGGAGGGGGAAGAGATTGTTTATCTCTAAGGAGATCTGAGTGGGACTGGAGAAAAGCTGCACCAAGGACGCCTAAGGAAGAGAAAGGATCGTGGCCAGGTCAGCGAGCTGTAATGGGCAAATCACACGCCCAGGCCACCACTGAGAGAGGCACTGGCTCCTGGAGACGGACTGCGCTCAGCACCCCGCAATGTTCTCTGGAGCCCGCAGACCAGAGATGGACTAGGCCTCTCAGGTGCACTCAGCAGAGGACACATTCCGATCATGTCAGTGCCAGGCGTCTGCCTACGTGTTACAAATGTTTATGAATATTAATAACCATTTGTTCCCAAAGGACCACAAATCAGTTAATTAGGGCCCTGTCAACCTGTTTATATTATCTATAAATGAAAACCCATCAGCAGCCAAACATGAAATTAACCGAGCCGTGTGTGGGCTGCTGCGGCTCAGAATAAACGGTGCTGCCAGCCCCGGCCCCGCCCGGGCGACCAGGAGTGGGCTCTGCTCACCGCCCTCATTTTAATCAAGTCGGTGGTTACCAGGAGGCCCGTGATAGATGGTGCCTCGCGTTCCCTAGCTGTGTGCGGAGGATGATTTAAGACTGTCAGGAAATTAGCTGCAGTCCCGATCCGGAGGAGAGAAGAACTGCCTATAAATCAACACTCCCGGGGCAGGTAATCAGACCCCCATTCTGAGCGCTGATTACCCGGCCTGGGTTCCATCCGTCTCATCTTCCTGGTGTAGTGGGGCCGGAGTGAGGGCACCGAGTCCCCTTGGGTCGCACTGGCACTCGGATACCAAAGCTTGCCCTGGCCTGCTGGCTCCTGTCGGGTGAAACTGATTTCAAGAGCTCTGGAGTCTTCGGCAGAGGAGAGTGAGGCAGAAACAGTGATTCACTCAACAAGCAGCTGTGTTGGGCCTGGTGAAACGGCGGCCGAGGGGTGGGACTGACAAGGGGTGCAGGTGCAGTGGGAAGTGGGGAGATGCAGAGCCGGGCACCCGCCAGCCCATCCAGGGGAGGGACCGCACTGCCCCACTTTACACAGGTGGCTCCAGAATTGTCCTGGAGGATTAAAGAAATAGCTGGGTGCGAAGCAGAGCAGAGAGCCTCTCCCGGCAACTGCTTGATGTACAGCAGGTGACATTGTCTGGGGGCCACTGTCTGTTTACAGCACAAACCAGCTGTGCAAACCTGAGAGGTCGCATAGCCTCTCTGTTCCACCAGTGTTTTGGGGAGAAAAAGAGGACCTCAAAAGCCAGGGGGACCACAAGGACCTGTTGGTCTTCGTGTGGGTTTGCTGACCTGGTTCCTGCTTCTCCTCCATGGGAAGGGAACCTCAGGTGTGGGGTGCCACTTAGGCAGGCCCGCAGTGTCCAGGGTTCAAGATCTATTGTAGCCATCTTAAAACTCTAGTTAATTTTTTAACAAAGGGTTCCAAGTCCATCTGCATCAGGCTCTGAATATTAAAGAGCTGGTCTTGCCTACACATAGGTACAGGGTATAATTCTGGGGGCAAAACTAGGCTGAGGCAGGAGGCTCTTTCATCCCTTCCCAAGTGAGGGCTCGGTTGCTTGGAGCATTCCATCAGGGCAGTGACATCCCTGTCCCTGGAGCTCCTGGGAAAGGCCCTCACTCCCTCCTGGTGACTGGGGGTGAGGCATTCATTCATTTCCAAGTATTTCAGAGCCACCCAGACAGCCCTGTCCTAAGCACCCGACGCTGAGTGGGTCTGGGTGTGAGAAATGGTGTCCAGTGCCCTCCGGTCTCCACTGGATTTCTGGGCTGCTGTCACAAATCACCACAAACCGGGAGGCTTGCAATCATGGAAATTTATTCTGCCACAGCTCCAGAGCCCAAAATCTGAAATCAAGGTGTCAGCGGGGCTGTGCTCCCTCCAGAGCCTTCCAGAGAGTTCTATCACATCACTCGACGGTGCCTGAAACACTGTGCTGTCTGCCTCTGTCATCTCACAGGTTCCCCTCTGTGTTCGTGTCCCCCGCCTTCCTGCCTCCGTTCCTTTGGAGGCACAGGGGATTGAACCCAGGGACATCCCAGCCCTTTTTATTTGAGACCGGGCCTTGCTGTCTCAGCCTCCTAAGCGGCTGGGACAACAGCATGCACTACCATCCCCATCTCTGCCCTTCACAGGCACTTGTGCTGGCTCCAGGGCCCCTGGGTAGCCCAGGGCAAGCTCGCCTTGAGCTCCTTCCCTCCACATCTGCAAAGACCCCTTTTCCATATGAGGGCCTGTTCACAGTTCTGGGAGAACTTGGATATTTCTTCTTGGAGGACACAGTTCAACCCACAGCACGATGCTGGCGAGGAGGAGGAGGATATGAAGGTCGCAGGAACCCGGGTTGGTGGTTGCTTACCTACTGCATCACCATGAACTCCTTCATGCTTCCTGACCACTGGTGCCCGCAAATGCCCCTTAAGGAATGAGGCAACCAAGACACGCATGCACACCCACATACCTGGCGTGGTAGCTGGTGAGAGCACAAGCTAGCTGACCACAGCGTCTGTCCGGCTTCAGAACCTGAGCTCCTGCCTTGGGTTCTTGAGGCCCCCAGGTCCTGGACACATGTAAGAGAGGCCAGGCAGAGACACAGAATAAAGAGGCCTCCAGGGTTTGGCAGGGGCAGGGACTGGAGAAGTTGGGTGGCTGCTACTCCTCGTGCCAGCCATATGCAGGAATTTCTTAAAAACTTTCCTAGTTTTCAAGAAGAGTGTCAAATCTGAACTTTCATGTAGATGCTCCTAGTGAGCAGATATGGTGACTTTTTAAATGAACCAAATAGAAACACAGAAGTAGTCTATAAATCAGCAGCTGGCTGCTAGCTCAGGGACCAGGAGGTAGCTGTGGATTCTGACTCCCGGGACTCAGGGAAGGGACCCTGTGGAGGCCTGGCCTTCAGTGATTTAGGGGATTAGCGGCTGCTTCCCTGGCATGGTCTCATGCTGGTGGTGCCCTCAGGCCTTGCCACTTTCCACGAGCACTGACTCTTAAGTCTCGCTCTCATCTGGCCCTAAAGGAGCCATCATTGGGAGGTGACAGCCACCATAACTCTGTGTTTATGATGGCAGAGCGATGCTCATTTCTGGCTGAGTGTCGCTGAGTGACGGGTGGTGATTTAGGGGCTGACGGAGGATTAGGGAGGAGAAGCTAAATTTGCTTTCCCTCCAGGTCTGTACTGGCTACAAACAAGTTTCTATGGAGGGTGCTGATAAAAAGCAAATTATTTTATTCTGGGCACAGTCAATTCCAACTCTAGACTGTATGGTCCCCTAAGAAATAAGGTATTAACACTTATCGCACAGAGTGGAATTCTTTGAGGAATAGTAATCCTAAACAGACAGAGGAGACACTGTTTTAAGCCATTATCCAGCGGTGTGTACTGGCTCATCCTTCTTCCTAACAAGCCACACGCTGTCTGGATGCATTCGGCATGAGAAATGAGTCCAAACCATTTCCCACTGCCAGGGAGAGCGCTGTCCCTGGGGTGCTTCTCCTGGGAGTGGGGGTTTCTGCAGTGAGGTACTGCGCTGTGGTTATCGGAACCAGCCCTCTCCCACGCTTATCCACCTCTGTGTGGGTCTGGTTGTAGGAAATGTCTTCAGCACTTTCTCATTGCTGAGACAAAATACTTTAGAAGAGAAAAAGTTTATTTTAGCTCACAGTGCTGGCTTCAGTCTGTAGTTGCTGGCTTCAAGGTGGGGGTAGCATGGCAGAGGGGCGTCACAGAGGATGAACAGTCCACGGCAGGGCAGGCAGGAAGCAGCGAGCCTTCCTTCTTCCCTTTTTGTTCTGTCCAGGTTACGAGCCTATTGATTTGTGCCATCCACACCCAGAGGGGGTCCTGCTCTCTTTAGTAAGTCCACCACCCACACCCAGAACTATGCTAAACCAACCCGTGAACTGATCCAGCATCTTACACCCATGATCCATCATCGCAAAGCTGCGCCTATGAGTGTAAGGGCTTTAGGGCGACATCTAGCTATACGCCATAACAGTGTGTGACCCAGCCTTGGCTCTCTGCTGTCTAGCCTCAGTCACCAGTGCGGGTTACTTTTGTATAACCTGAATTGGTCCAATCAGAGCCCATGCTAGGGTTGTTGCTGCATACTGGAATGAGAGTTGCCTGGAGGGCAGGATGGGGACTGACCTTTCCGGCTAGCCTCTCTTCCATCATTGCCACCTGAGAACCTGGAGGAAAGCAGAGATGAGAGATGGGGACAAATTGACACATTCCCAGAATCCTAAATCCTGTCACTTAGACTCCAGATCTAGCCACACCAGAAGCCATGAATCCCTCAAGCTTTCATTCACATAATACGTACCTTGTTCTCTGTAGTCAGTTTGGTTTGGGTTTCTGTTACATGCAACAGAAGAGTCCTGATAGAGCTCTCCTTGTGAGGCTCTGCCTTAGATCACCCGCCCCCAGAACCAGTCTGTCACCGATCTCCTTAACTTCAGCTTGGATGACATTTTGGGTGCTATGATTTTGGGGTTTCTTGAACAATGTGGGATATTTAGCAGCATCTCTGGCTTCCGCTCTTAGTACAGGTTGTGTTCTCCCAACAGTCACATGTTAGAGTCTTTATCCCTAACGCCTCAGAGTGGGACTGCATATGGAAAGAGGGTCACCCTGCAGTGATGAGCTAAGATGAGCTCATTCTGGACAAAATCCCCTGGTCTGTGGAACTTTGTTACCACTGCCCTAGCCAATGATCTCAGCCCACTGAATGCTGGAAGCATCTTCACCCTCAAGTCCTGGCAACCCAAAGCTTCTCTGGACCTCATCATGTGTTCCTGCCCAGAATCGTCCTGAGGATCCAGTTCTGATGCATTCTGGGTGTCATCTGTGATGGTGAATCTTGATTGCAACTTGATTGACCTAAAAAATGCCTAGCAGACTAGTAAAACACACTTGGACATGTCTGGGTAGGTCATGGGGTGACCTTGAGAACGATATCAGTTCCTTGGTCCCTTTTCTCTGACTCTGCTTTCTGGCCACCATAAGGTGGGCAGTTTCTTTCTCTGCCTTGGGACTTCCTTCTGCCTTGAGACAGCGGACCATGAAAACTCTGAAGCCATGAACCAGAACAAATCTTTTCTCCTTTAAGTTCTGTGTGCAAGGTACTTTGTCCCAGTGACAGAAAGCTGCCTGAAACATGGCTTTCCAACTTCCGACACACACAGGTCCTTGAGGACGGGCCTTTGGTGTTACTCTCAGCTCAGCTTCTTGCAGTCCCTGGGTCAGGGACGATGCCCATGGATCTGTGTTTATAGGTTGGTGAATCAAGGGATGAATGAAACGTCTTTGCAATCTCAGGACTGGATGGTTTCTGAAGACATGCTATGATCCCCTGTTTTTAACTCCTATGCCATCCTAACAAAAATTGAAAGCTGTACCTTTTAGTCCCTATGACTCCCTGAGACTGCCCATTCATCATCCTGTTTTCTGCCAGAGTAACACACACTGTCACTTATGTCTAGATGGTGAGCATCCCTCCCCGCTCCCTGAGCTGATTTTGTTCTGAGGTGGTGACCTGCAGAAGGCGGGTGCTCGGAATGCAGAACATTACACAAGATGGAAAAGTTCTAAGCCTCGGGTCGTCGCTTTCCTCATCTATCAAGTGAGAATCATCCCAGAGCTTCCTTCACAGGACTGTGTGTGTTAACAAATGGCCTTGGCAAACACCATGAGCCTTTCTCATCTAGGACTCTGCCTAGAGAGAGGACCTGGAAGACAGACGACCCTCCTGGAGTGTGGCCAGGGCTTGCAGGTCTGGTTCCAAGCCTTCTACCGATAGCTGGTAGCAGATCAGACACTCCAAGGGCATGCAGAGAACGTAGGGTGTGCTTTGGGGGGACATCTCCTCCTTCTGGCTCCCCATTCCCACGGGCATCCATTTCTTGGATGACCTTCCAAGACTGTCTTCATACATGGCATCAGTACAAAACAGAAAAAAGAGAAGGAGGAAAGGAAATGAAAAAAATCTACAGATGCTGCACATGGACGGGACCTTGCGTGCTTTTACCCTGCTGAGCCCTGGGGGTCAGCGCTGACTCCTGGCAGCTGGCCGGATCAGTGTGTGCACACGGCCCCACTCTGGCTGCTGAGCCCGGCTGGTGCACTGTCCTGCAGCTCGCTTCCCTCGCTTCATTTTGCATGGAGATCTTTGCCCTCCACGAATCTCTCACTGCCTCATTGTTTTGATGGTGGATCAGAGCTCACCATATGGCAAATGGCAGTCTCCGAGTCCTTCCTTCTCATGGAATTGTAAAAGTAGTTTGGTCCCAAGATGTCATTGCAATTAGCGCGGCAGCATACAGCTGCGTGCAGATGTTTTTGCGTACCTGGGAACAGGTGTGCATTTTGGCTTTGTCTCTCAAAGACAGTGTGTCCTTTTTGTTCTAGGCTCTCGCGCCTCCTTCCGTGCTGTACTTGCCTGTAAGAACCGGAAGACTGCAGGTGACCCAGACCTCGGTGTATGCTGCTCTTCTTCGAGGAAGAGCCCTGGCACTGCACGGGCTGCTAGGTGACAGCAAGGACACGGGCTTCACAGGCTGCCTCTCAAAACCCTCTGCAGCCTCAGATGAGAATCTTGGAAAGGCCAGCTCTGCAAACCTTCTGGAATGGGAACAAAGTCTTCCCCCCTTTGTAAGGTGATCTGTACACCTCTCGTATAGACTCGTTGTCACCTGTGAGATCTCTGGCCACAGCAGCTGCAGGAATATTGTTGCATACACAGACACACAGGCACACACATAGGGGAAGTCAGGGAAATTCACCCTCTGTTCAGAGTCCAAGGCCAGATCAGCATTCTCCTTCTGCACCCTGCCTGGGTGGATTGCGTGGGATTTGGTGGGTCAGTCTGACCAATTAGAATGGATCCTGGCCTTGGCTCTGGCATGGGTCCTAAAGATATAACCCTTCCCCCTGGCACCTGGAGGATCCAGCATTCTTCGTTTGCTTGCTGGAGCATGAATAGGCCAAGGGTCAGGGGTCACGGGTCAGGGGCCCGAGTGGTTAGGCAGAGCAGTCGTCCTGGGACTCCAGACATGCCCATCAAGTTGGCCCTGTACTCAACTTGCATTCAGGCCACAGCTCCAGCATCCCCACGCATTCTATGGAGAATCTAGCACAACTCCTTGACTGACAGTTGAGGAAACTGAGGTCAGATCCTCTCCTAGGGAAGAGATTAGCCCAAGCTTGAGTGCAGAGGGTTCAGGCTAGTCAATGTAAGGCCAAACCCAGTTTAAAAAGGTAAGACCATCAGCATTCACAAATTCAGATGGAAATCCGATTTCCAGCTTCTCTAGAAAAATCTGAGTATTTGGCCATGTGCCTGCCCCCAGTGGTGACCAGTGGAGCTGTGTGGTGGCCCCCATCAGCCTGGGCCATTCCCTCTGCTCCTTCATGTTGCTGGCCACACCCTGGAGGTGTAGAGCTCCTGCTCCTGATTTGGTTTGCAAAGAACATTCATAAATCTTCAGATCAGTTCCTTCCCACAGCCTGTGATCTGGACCACAGTGATCAGATACAATTTTCTTAACCACATACATTGGCAGCTGCTCATGTGGGGTCGTACTGCTGAACCCTGGCCCCAGACCCATGGGATCCTACGTGCTGTCCATGTGGGACTGCTTGGGACTTTGTCTTCTCTTGGGGCCACTCTGCATCTAGCTATTTCTCTGCCCTGGCTCCCAGATGGTCTCCTCCTGCACAGAACAGACACCCCCTCCACTCTGTCCTGCTGTGGGCAGAGGGGACCCCACCTGGGCTCACCCAGAGAAGGCTCTGGGCCCAGCACCGTGGATTCAGAACAGACTCCTTCCCTGGAAAGTGAGAGGGACAGATGTGCTTCCAAGGTCTCCATGGAAACCTGCAAGCCAGGCAACCTCCAGGGGCAGCTGGGCCTCTGAGCTTTTGTTTCCACCAGGTAAATGCAGACACTATTAGCAGATCTGCCAGGTGTCCAGAGCGACTGGGGCTTTCCTCCCTGGTGGCTTCTTGGTGTGTGACTGATGGGACACCCCAAAGCCAGGGCAGTGTTCTGTGGTTACCTAACACTCCACCACCACCATGAAACACATTGACGCCAGCTCTGGCTACCATGTGACCCCCACAGGTCAGCCCTGAAGGAAAGAAAAACATGAAACAAAAAACATGTTAGGAGGGTGTTACGTGCCCCTTTGATCTTTCATTCGGCAGAAATCGGAGCCTCCGTGAGGCCGGGCAATGAGGATCACACATGGCCCCTCCTAGGGGAGCTGGATCCTCAACACACTGACAATACACAAGATACTGAGGACAGCAGCAAGGACACAAGCCCAGATCATGGTTCCCAAGCAGGTGACACAAGACTGACCTGAATGAGGGGACAGGGCAAGGAGGGGACAACCAGCAAGGAGGCTTGGTGACAACAGACTCTTTCCACACATGCAAGAGGTTTCATGAGGATAAGGCCAGCTGCTGCCCCAGGCAGAACTCAGGGGGAGCACCTCCCTTTCCCAGGGCCACTGAGGGGTGCAGAGCTCCATAGGGCCCTCTTCAAGTTTCCTTGTCCTGCAGTATGAGGACCAGGACCTGCACACCGTAAAGCCGCTGCAGCCAGCGGGCTCCTCTGAGGTCACCGTTTACCTGCCCCTGCTCTAACCTGACCTTATTACTTGTCTCATCAAACTAACTTTACAGTAACTTTCTCACAAGCAAATCTTTTCCTTGGGAATAATCATCATGATCTCTTTGCTAGGTTTTGTCTTTTCTCATACTCAAATAAGTGTGTGTCCTGCTGTCACTTGAAGCCTGTGGAGGCCTCTTGGGAAAATCTTGCCATGGCTCGCCTGGAGTTGATGTGAAACCGAAGCCCAGAGCCAGGAAAAGATGTACACAAAACCACTGCCGGGCAGCTCCTCACCCCCGACTTCCCTTCTGTCCTTGAGGCTGCATCCTTCCCAGGCGACACTTAGGACACAACCCCAGGTCATTTCAGAGGATGCCATCTTCATTCTTCAATCTCTGCGGTCCAAGCTATTTCCTTCCCCCTGCCTCTCCCCCTCCATCCTTCCCTCCTTCTGTCTCTCTTTCCCTTCTTCCTTTCTTCTCCCTCCTCCTTCGTAGATCCAAAATCATCAGGCAGGTTTTGAAACCTCAGATCTCCCTAACTTGGTTATCCCAAGCCACTTTTTCCAAGGAAAAATGACTAATTTCACCCTCTGCTTAGAAAGGGGCACGTTATGGCTTGTGTCTGGATGTCCCCCCAAAGCCTCATGCAGTCACAAGGGGGACTTTTTTAGAGGTGACTGGATCTAGAGCATGTGACGCTGGGATTAAGGGTGTGATTACTAAGTCAGTCCCTGATAGGTTTGGCGCCAATCTGGTAGGATTAAGGGATGATAACACAGAAGGGACAGGAAGAGGCCAGCGCCGTTCTTCCTGCCTGTTGCTTGCTTGCTCTTCTGCCTGCTCTGCTTTGTCACGGGCTGCTTCTCCTCCGCAATGCCTCCCCCTGCCTTGGGCCTAGTCAACTGTGAACTGAAACTTCTACAAACCAAGCTGAATAAACCTTTCCTCCCTTATCTTGTGGGTGTGGGGTATTTTGTCTCAGCAATGAGAAAAGTAAGGCAGGGCAAAAAGATCCTAACTCCTTGTGAACATTTCAAAACAATTCATCATGCGAATGCTGGCCAAAGCTCCTCCAGCAGAGTCCTTTGGGGAGGACGGCGTCATGTCAGTGTGTACTGACTCCAGTTATTTATTAAGAGCTTAGATGTCTGTCAGACCCCATGCAAGTCAGCCTAGACAAAGCGGTGGGCGAAACAAACTCCTCCCCAGAACAGCTTTCATGCCACTTGGGGAGACATAATCTGTGAAAAGTAAATAAACGTATTTAAAGCAAAACATGAATGAATGAATGGCTGGTCTTCACAGCTTTCCAGAGGCAGATTCCTTTTCATTCCTCAACCCTTGACTGTTCTCCGCTCTCTCCTGGCAGCTCTGCTCAGCTCCCACCCACCTGCCACTCTGTCCTCTGACACAGCTGACAGCAGCCCAGATGTTTGGTGACTGAAAACAGACGGGTGGCAGGTGGCACCACTCCGGAAGTGTACCTGGGGATGTGTTCGGGTTTCACCAGATGACAAGTGTGTTTGTGGGGCGGTGTCTGTGGGGGAGGCTATGCTTGGGGGCTTGCACTGTGCTTTGTGGGCGGGAAGGATGCTGTCAGTGATGTCCTGGGTCACAGTGTGTGTTTAATATGTGTATCTGGATAAACAATGAGATGTGGGAAAGTGTGCATATGTGTGTGAGGGAGTGTTATCTGTGTGCCTTTGCAGTATATACATGAATGTGTGTAAGTGTGAGGCCAAGCACTTGTATGTGCACACGCCTGGTAGGCACATTATCTCAGTCCCTGCCTGGGTGGCACACTTGCTCACTAGTAACCTGGAAAGGCCCTGGAAATGGTGGATTTTTGCCTAGGAATAAGGAAAAGAAGGGCAGAGGGTCCTGTGTGCCCTGCCTCCTGGGGTCCTAGGGGCCATTGTGAAGGGCAGCCCCAGGTGGGCCTAAGCACACCCACCTGTGTAAGCCAAAGACACATCTGAAGATGCCAGGTTGGTGTGAGCCATGTTCCCTCCAAACCTCTCCCTGGGAGGCCCCGTAGATGTGGTGCATCTGCCTGGCAGGGCCACTCCTGCCCGGGAGGAGCTGACCTCCTCCATCTTGGGCAACCCCAGCCCTGAAAGTTCTGGTCCTGGACTTCCGGGTCCACCTGGTTCCCTCACCATGAGCTGCACCTTGTGGGGCGCACTGCTTGGCTTCCCAGCTCCCTCTTCCTCATCCCCTTCAGAAAGCAGATGACTGACTGGCTAGGGGCTGTGAGGCAAGCCAAAGAGGCTGGTTCCCACCATGAACATGCCGAGCAAACTCTGCTTCCAGGGATGTTGGTGGTCCCCATCATGGCGCAAAGCTCCCACATTCATCCCAGGCCTGGGCCTCCAAAAACATCCCTGTCCCCACCTGCCTGCCAATGGGCTGCCCTGGGGGCTCCCCAATCTTCTGTTCCCCAGCACTTTCTTTGCACCCCCCGCTGACTTTACCTGGCACCTTGAAGGCCATTTCAGACCAGAAATCATTTCTTTAGCCATCAACCCGGACACCCCAGCCTGGACATGGCCCCCCAAATTGGACTTTTCCCTTGACCCTTCTTGCTTCCTTCCATAGAAGGGAAGCCCGCACGCTGTCTTTTGGACTGTCCCACCCTGACATGTCCCTGTGTTCCTGCCCTTCCTCCTTCCCTCCAAGAAGTGAGCAAGTTACCCATGGCCACCAAGGAAAGCCCCAGAGGCTGCTGGGTTGGCTCCTCTCCCTGCTCCCGGAAGGGCAGCTGTGTGATGTGCTCCTCTGGGCACCATGCTCTGAGGCCCCAAAGCTACTGCTGCTGCTGGGGCCAAACTCAGGTTTGGGCACGTGATCTCCCTAACCAGCTCCACCCAGGTCATGGCCAGCTGCACAGAGGCTCTGCCTCCTGCACTCAGACATGTGTAGGAGGGGCTGGGCTCAGCAGGTGACTCCAGCTGCAGGGCCCCCATGCTCAAGACCAGATGCCACCAGGAAGTCATAGGCCGCAGCCCCCTGCCAGTGCTCTGGGGAACTAGAGCCACAGGAAAAGCCCAACCCAATGGCGGCAAGACAGTCCTGAGTACCACAAACCCGGCCCTGTGTACCCCTTGCTGACAGACCCACCACCACACCCTCATGGCTACAGAGGTACCTATGCAGGCACCAGACTACTCAAGCTCTGGTTTCATGCAAAAATCCAGGTCTCTGGCTTCTTTGTCAGATCATTGACCTGGCAACATCTGACTGGCATCCTGCTGGGTCACCACTCTTCCCTGGCAGCACTTTTTTCAGGGAGGGCAGACTTCTCCAGTGCCATGGTGCTCAGCTGGGGCCACCTGCCTGGCCTCTGCAGGAGCTGGTGGTAGCATCAATTGCTATTAAGGGGAGAAACCAAGCAACCCAAAACAAAGTCTCCAGGCCTGGCATTGGAGGCCACAGCTTCCTCAGCCAGTGGCTGTTGGTGTCTGTGCCTAGATCCCCAACCCCCCAAAAGGGTGCACAGTGAAGGCCCAAAGGAGTGAGACAAGCTGTGTGATCCTTAGGGCTGCAGGAGGACTGAAATCCTCAGCAGAGCTCGTAACTCTGCTAGCTGGCTGGCGGACTGACCCTGGGCAGCCCATATTTAATCAGAACAAGCAAGGAGCTGAGTGGACAATGGAAGAAACCTGAGCGGGATCTTGGGCGGGGCTCATGGACCCCCTCAGAGCGACAGATGATATTATTTAAGGAAAACTATCCAGCAAGTCTCCAGGTGACCTCAGCTGCGGCTTATCTTGCCCCCTAAGGTGTCTCCTCCTTCTCAGTTCAATCATGCCTGGACCACGCCACAGGCCTGCACGTGTGCTCAGCTTCAATGCTCTCCAACAAACGGCAAGGCGTCCAGCCTCGGTCTCATCTTCCCATCTTGTGCCTGGAAAACCTTCCCTGCGGCTTCCATTTCTCAAGTCCAACAACAAATGTTTCAAGAACAAGCTTCCAGCCACCTCCTCCGTGAGGCCCTCTCCAATCCCACCCACTGCGGCACAGGCGCAGATGCCCAGTGGGCTGAGTCCACAGTGGACAGTGTAAAAGGCTTGTGATTTCTAAGGTCTGTCTAGGCAGAAACTTCTGTCCCTTTATGAAATAGAGGGAAAAAGGTCTCCAGGACCCCCAGGGCCTAGGCGGGCCCTTTGAGGGGCTCCACTCCCTCACCCCCATTTCTGTCTGCCCTCCTCCTCCAGAGCCCCAGCCCAAGCCACCCCAAGTCACCTGTGACGACTCAGGCACAGAGCCACAGAACAGGAGCCCTGGAAGGGTCTGACAGCCTGTGGCAGCGGGGATCACAATCACCAGAGGAAGAGCCAAGGTCAGCTAATGGCCTGCAAAGGCAGCTGTCAGCCGAGCCGATGGCCGCTTCTGCCAGGACCATGACAGCGGTAAACCACACTCGGTGGTTTTATGACCCAATAATCGGTTAGGAATCGGAGCCCTGCTCAGCTGCCATGAAGCCACCTGGAGCAGAGTTGGCTGTGCAAGAGCACAGGCCGCACCTCGAGGCTGGCCAGGGTCCCACCCACAGGCCACCCTGGGACACACCAAAGGCTGTGGCAGGGACCTCCCCAGACTCGTGGGAACTTCAAAAAGTGACCCTCAGTTTCTTCTCCCCTCTGGCTCTGTCCCCTCCTGGCTGTATGTCTAGAATTTGTCACCAGTCCCCTGTCTACCTGGATGCAGAAGAGCAGAGCTCCCAGGACCCAGGAGTCCACGCGTCCTCAGATTTCCCTGCCTTGATGTCCTGTGAGTGCCTGGGCAGCACCTGCCCCTCTTCCAACGTCAGGGCCACTGCCCCTCGAGCTGGCACACTGGCCTGGCATCTTCTGTGCACCTCCCTCCTTCAGCTCCACCCTAAGAAATGCACCGCTGACCGCTGTCACCACCCCACTCTGCTGCCCTGGCCACGTCTCCATCACGAGACAGCAGGCTTCTCCATTTCTCCAATTTTCCACCTGACCCCGTGTAAAAATCAGAGCCCCACAAGGACCTCAAGAACTACTCCTTCATAGCACCTGCCTTGCTTCGTAGAGCCCCACCTGACCAGCGCACCCTGCTGTTTTGCTAACACCTGGGCCTCAGGACCTTTGCACTTGCTGTTTTTCTTTTCCTGAAAAGCTTTTCCTCCAGATGTCTCCAGGGCTTCCTCCTCACTCAGGTCCATGACCAAATATCACCCTCTCATCAAAGGCCCTTCCTGACTCACTGATTTGAAATTGCAAGTCATGGCAGCCCATGGGTTCCCACCCCAGTCTCTTGGCATTCTCTGCATATTTGCTTCCTCATTTTACATGTGGTCAGTTGTCCTGAATGTCATTTGAATATTTTGAGAGCAGGGAAAGTGCTTCCTGTGTACTCGCAGCCTAGCACCATGCCTGACACAGCAGGAGCTCCATGAATACTTATTAAATATATGACAGCATTTGTCACAATGCTTTGTGGTTTTTCTCCAGTGTGTGTGATTAATAACTTACTTCACCCCTCAGCTATTTTTCTTCTTTTTCACTGCCTCTGTGGACTCCTAGATGTAAAATAAAAACACAAGATGACCTTTTGTCTTTGTGGGAAGCAAACTAGGTTTTTATACCCCGAGTTCTGAGTGCATTTGTGTGTGGGATCAAGGCTGAGTCCTTGGGCATGGGGAACAGTAGACTTATGGGGCGGCCCTCAGAGTGGGGTTTGGAGCTGGCATGGGGTTGGCAGAGACCAGTGGATTTTTTTTCTCCATTTTGAGGCAGGCTATGTAGTGCAGCCTGGCCCAGGTTGGCCTGGAACTCATGGGCAGCCTCCTGCCTCAGCCTCCCAAGTGCTGGGGTTACAGGTATGTACCACCATGACTGGCAACCAGTGGATTCTCAAAACTGGGCAGAAAGGGTGGGATCCAAGACCTGAGGTCGATGGGGGGGTGGGGGACAAAGCTTATAAAGATGACGTCTCTCCAGAGGGGTGGAAGAAAGCAGTCATTAACAGCAAAGCCCTGACAACTCTAAATGTCAAGAATTCAAATCCCACATCTGCCAGTACCTTGCATTGTCACCTGGAGCAGGTTGCTGAACCTCTGTGCCTCAGTGGCCTCTAGAAAATGGGCATGAAAGCCATGGCGCCTTCTGCAGAGGGGAGCACAGGAATTAGTGGGGTTCGTGTGACCACTGAGGTAGCACTGGGCACCTCCCAGGCAACCTAACAAGCCCAGCAATGGTTTTTTTTTTTTTTTTTTTTTTTTTTTTTTTGTCTTTTTCCTTTTTATTGGTACCAGGGATTGAACCCAGGACTGCTTGCTTGCAAGGCAGGTGCTTATGCCAGCAATGGTTTTATCTGTTTGCTTCGGGCCTTAATCCTATCCCAGCCAGTGCTGGGGAGAAGCAGGTGTGACCAAACGAAAGAATGTGGCTGCCACCCAGAACAGAAACGTTCCCCCAGAGCAGCCCTGACCACCTGCGGTACTCTGCAGGGCCAGGGCCCAGGTTCTGTTCCAACAGGCCAACCACCCAGGGCACATGCAAGCCACAGGACCAAAGATGGTCTCAACCTCAGACCAGAGAGACGAGCAAATGCCTAAGCAAACAAAATAAACCCGAGTGCTGGGAGTACAAACAGCGCTTTCCTCTGTGTGGCGAGACCTGGGCTTGTTGGGCACCGAGGAGAAAACTATTCTGTCTCTATCCCGAGGTGAAAGAGAAAAGTCTCAGAGTGGGTTTTGCTGGTGGCTGCAGGACCCAGGGCAGGTTTCCCCAGTCTTGGACCGTATTTAGAAAGTAGACCGTCCAGGCATGGTGGTGCACAGCGTAATCGCAGCTCCCGGGGACACTGAGACAGGAGGATCGCAAGTCTGAGGCCAACCTGGAAAACTCAGACCCTGCCTCAACATATATAAAAAGGGCTGGGGGGTTGTGACTTGGTGGTAGAGCCCCCATGGGTTCCATCCCTCAAAAAAACTGAGGCTGGAACACCAACTTACAGTGAGGGGGAAGATGGGTGAACAAATGCCAGCACCCCTGTCCCCATCGACCCTCTCCAGAAGGAAGGTGGAAGCCATCCCCTTTTTCAATCAGTGCGACAGAAGCAAGTTTGTGGCTATAGAAAGTTGTCCAGAGCACTAGGTTTAGCCTAACATGGAGTTTAAGGGCAGGTGTTGGAAGGACATTAGAGATCCCACCAGGTAGAGGAGGGAGGCCACCACTGTGGGGATGGAAAATTATTTTTTAAAAATTTGAAACAAAACACACAGTATACACTGATGATTATTAGCAGGCAACACGAGGCGGCCACCTCAGCCCTCCTAGCACCAGCCAGCGGGATGCAGATGCCTCTGGAGGCTTCCCGTTCCTGGCCTGAACAGCCCCTCCTGTCTTGAGTCATTGCTCTTTGGAGCAGGACGTAGCTTCCCTGTGTCCCTGTCTTCATGCTGCCCGAGCCTGCTTGCTGGGCAAACACTGCAATTTAGTGTCGCCCGATTTCCGACTTCTGTAAGGGGGCCTCTTTGCTGTGTGTTCCTTCCCATCTGGCTTCTCTGTGCCACAGTGAGCCGGAGCACACTGAGGCTGTGTCCTGTCTACTGCAGAAGCTGCTTAAATCAGTTCCAGAGTGCAGGGGCTCCTCCCTATGCCACCACAGTGGACGTCCAAGGTGGATGGCCAAGCCAAGGGCACTTCTGCTTGGGCCCCAGCTCCCCACATCTCCAACCGTTCTAGACAAGTTGTTGTCCACACAGCCGGCCCAGCACCCACAGACCCCAGCAGCTGCAAGAGTTCTGGTGGCTCTGCATCCTTGCTGACACTTGTCATTCAGGGGAAGCTTCCTGTTCCCTGGTTCCCGCTCTTGACCAGAGGTCGGTCCTTATCAGAGGCCAGCACGTGGCATGAGCCTTCAGGGTAGAAGTTGGGACCACCCACGTGTGGACCTGACTCCTACCTGGCAGGGGGACTCAGAGTGGCTGAGGAAAGTCACAGGCTGGCTGTGCCTCTTGCCAAACTGTCATCCCAGGCACTGTGAGCAGGCTCCGTGTCCCCGGTGTGTAGCACAGGTAATGATGTGCACCCACTGGGCTGTCCTGACCATTAATGAGTTAGTAATGCTGCAAAGCATTCGGGATGTGCAGGCCCGCAGTGGGTGCTCTGGGGCTATTAGCACAAGTGGAGCCATCTTGGGTCCAGCCCCAGTCCAGGGCACAGTGAGGACCTGTGGGCTAGGGATCCTACAGGAAGACAAAAACACCCCGAGTCCCATTTGCCTGTAGGGTTCAGCCTGTCTGGATGCACTCATGTCCCTCTGACTCTGCACGGGACATCTTTTTTATAAAGAATAAAACAAAGTAAAATAAAATGAAATAGAATGGGAATGATTTCAGATCTCAAAAGCAAGGCAGAGGGAAATGAACAGTAGTTTCTATATGGTACAGGGCTATCTGAATAGCTGCTCGGGCTACCAGATGTAGGCACGCAAAGTTAAACAGCATAAGCCCCGAGTTGTTTCTTTACTTCCGTTGCTTTCATTTCAGAAATTTCAGGTGTGTGACTTCCAATTTATTTTGTGTCTGTGTCCCCTGGGCTTTTTCTGGGTGGGCTGAGGTCGAGATTGCACCCTGCTCCTCCGTCTTGCCATTCTTCTGTGTTCCTCCAAATCAGCGGGTGGCTGAGCCCTGGCTGCTTCCTGCACTGGCTGCCTGTCCTGTGGTGCAGGGAATTGGGTGGGCACCTGGGCACCTTAGATCTGAGGTTCCTGGGATGGTGGAGAGGTGCAGAACGGCAGCTCACCAGTGCTCCCCTGACAGGATCACCCTTGGTAGCCAATCTAAATGTAGAACACAGTGGAGCCAAATCTGTCTTCAGACCCTATAAGCTGCTGAGAGCCAGGCGCATGGCTCTGTGTATTTCCCCTGTGTAGTGTATGTACACTGCCCACCAGGCACAGTGTGCTCAATCTGTAACAAGGTGTGTATGTGCTAAGGGCACTGTGGGGGTAGTGTGATTTAACCCCCACACCATTAAACCTACCCTTTTAAAACAGCCCTCTCTCCTACCTAGGGGTGTAAGCCCTGTGGCCAACTGGAGAGCTGTCAGCTGTGCAGCCATCACCACTGTCTGACCCCAGAACATCGTAATCATCCCCCAATATGCCCACACTTCCTGGGAGTCCCTTCTGCAGTCCCCTTCCTTCTAGCCCTGAATGATCACGGATCTGTGGTTCATTTATGCTAGCCGTTACCTAGAACTGGGATCATACCAAATGTGGTCCATGTGTCTGAAATGTTTTCATGGATACTTTTAAGGTTTGTACCCTTGAAGCATGGGTCAGTACTTTATTCTTTTTTGCTGTGTTCAGCTGTTCATCTCATGATGGTAGATTTGAAGGAGGTAAAGACAGAGTCGTAGAGAGAGGGACAGAGACAGAGCCAAAGACCAAGATGAGATCTCTGGTCTCTGCACAACCATTTTCCTCAGGACTTGTCCTTCCTCTCCATCTCCTGGCCAGGAATCCAACAGAGCCCCGTGTCAGGGCCTGATGCCCCGGCCCTGCGGACAGGAAGTGGGGGGAGCCATGCTGACCCTCAAGGCCGAAGGGCGATTAAATCACATCCCCTCATGCTGCATTTGCCTCTTGGGCCATATGCACAAAAATAAGATTCGTAAATATTTTGTACCCAAGGAAACCATCTGTTAGAGCCTAATACTGATGAGCTTGGTACAGTTTGTGACATAAGGTGTTTGCTGAATATGTGTTAATTACACTTGTATCAAAACAAATCTTGTTCTTTGAAAAAGGGGTGTGAGGTGGGGGAGGGAAGACAAGTCCCTCCTTATGTATCGTTTCCCTTTCTGTAGCCTCAGTTATAATCGATTGCAGTCCAAAACTGTGACATGGAAATTTCCAGAAATAAATGATTTATAATTTTTAATAGCACTAAGTAATGAAATCTCTTGCAGTCCACTCCATCCTGCCTGGGACGTGAATCACCCACCGTGTTCACTGTATCCATGTTGTATGCACTACCCACCTGTAATCACCTGGTGACCCATCTTGGTTATAGACAGACTCAGTATTGAACCCTTATATTCAGGTAAGCTTTATGTTTTTAAATAATGTCCACAGGCACAAGAGTCATGATGCTGGCAATTTTATTACACCAGGAATTATTGTTATAAGAAGTGTTCTCTTTTACTATTAGCTCTTGCTGATCTCTATCAGGCTGACCCAGCATGAGTACTGTGCAGTCCAGAATGAGAAGTTGCCAAGAATGTGCCCCAGAAATAAAGGATGGATGCAAAACCCAGGAAAGAATGAGAACGGGAAAGAGGGAGGGGACAAGAGGAGGGTGAGGACTAAAGAGATCGGGGAGACTGTGGGATGGAGAGAGGGTGCCTATGCGTGCAAGCCCTGCCCCCCATCCTCGCCTTTCCCCTGCAGGTGGGCACAGGGCAGCAGGACCCACAGGTGCCATCCCCTAACAGAGTATCTCTACCCATAATGTGATGCTGAGAGTGTCACAGAGCCTCTGACCTCTGGTACCAACAGACCAGCCTTGCAAGTTCTCTGTCCAGGCACTCTGAGCAAAGGCTTGGTGTCCCTGGTTCCCTGTGGAAGGACATGGACAGGTGACTGATACCTGGAGCACCAAGTGTTCTAATCTGGATCCTTTGGGAGGCACCTTCCAGCCCACACTGGTGTTTCTCTTTTGGAACAAGGGGGTAGATAAGTCCTGGCAGGATACCACGTGTGCCAGGGAGTACTCTGTGGAAACTGGCACCTCTGGGAGTTGCCGCCTCCTTACTCTGGGTGTGTCCCTTTATTTCTTCCGGGAAAGGAGCCCTGAGGAGGAGAGGCCACAGGACCTGAGCCGACAGGGCCTGGGGAAAGGGAGGGATCAGTCTCACTGCCAGACACCCAGGCTCCTTTCCTGTCTGCAGATTTGCTCAACTGTGGAAAGCTCCCGGGTGCCATACAGACCTGCTTCTTGCATTTCTTTCTGCCCACTGACTGCTTCCTGGGTGAGCACAGTTCGGTCCAAACCCTGTGGAGATGCTGTAGGATTCAACCTGGAGGTGCTGGGTTTTCCCCTGGTCAGTTCAAGGGCAGATCCTGCCAGACAACGAAGCAAGCATAGAGGGAACCTAAAACACTGTTCAAGCAGGATCTGGCTGTGCCTGAAGCCGCTTCCTCTTGAGTCTTTTTGTCATTACAGGAGTCAGTGGGTCCCCATCTGTAGCCAAAGTCACTTTGGATTGTGATGCTGTCTTTCCCACTTACACTTGACCGTACCTTTGCTGCTTTGTTCTATACATTGAGAACCCTCTCCTAGAAAGGCCCATCATTTAAGTTGCCTGGTACGATGGTCACTGGTCACTGTGTTTGTCCTCAGATCCACTGCCTTCCCTTCCTCTCTGCTGTGTCACAAGGAGCCTGGTCCCAACTCCCATCGTGGGGCACTGGGCCAGGCCTAGCCTATTGAAGGCACTTTCTGAGGGCTGGAAGAGAAGCCAGGGCATTTCTCACTGTCTCTCTCTCTCTGTGCCAAGGGCCAGTGCTGGGCCTTTTTTGTGGCTCTGGCTGCCACTGGGGCCTCTTAGGCCAAGCTGGCCTGTTCCACCAGCCAACTAGGATGAATCGCTTTCTTCTCTGGGAAAGCGAGTGTGCAGGTTAACTGTCCCCTCCTTGCAGCCAGCTGCAGTGTGGTCAGGAGAAAACAGTTAACTCATTTAAGAGCAAATATTTTGAAGCTGAACTTTCTGGAGATGGGGCCAAGCAGGTTTCCATCCCATAAAAGCAAACAGAGTTCAGTACTGTCCCCACAGACCTGCCATTTAGCCACTAAATGGAAAAGTATCTGTTAATGACATTGGCATTCTGGTTTCTGGAAGAAGGCCTGTTCCAAGGAATTTCCAGGACAAAGTTTCTAGTATTTTTGGTTTATATGCATGTGATGGATCTGTTACAATGACCTGCACGTGGGCTGGGGTATAAGCAAGTGTGTGAGAGATGGCCAGTTCTTAAGTCTAGAAAAGATTAATGACTCCAGCCAGAATCGCTCACACATCTGTGTCCTTGCGTACCCTTCCCTGCCATTCTCAGATTTGAAAAAGAAAGGGTACAAAAAAAAAGGAGGTCAGAAGCACACTTTTTATTCCACACCAACCCTCTGATCATGAATCCCAATACTGATTCCGATAAAATGGATGGGAAATTACTGTTGCTTCTTTTTGCCTAAGACACCACCAGCGTAAGGAATGGGAAAGGACAGAGGAGGGGTAAGCAGGAATCCCGAAGCCTGGCCCAGACCTGAGACAAGGTACCAGCTTGGGAGTGGCTCTGGGCTTCAGGAAGAATCTGTCACCCACCGCTAGCACCTGTGTCCCTAGAAGGCAGTCGTCTAGCCATCTGGAGCAGGCTGAGCAAGGATGGGGGTCATGCAGGTTCCCCAGCTATTGCTTCCCCCAATCCTGATGAGGGGTGTGATTTTCCATCCCTGCGTCACCTGTAATTAGCTAAGTAGCACCAGGAGAGCTGGGAACCAGTGACCAGCGGGAGCGCTTACATGAGCCATGAGGAGTGGCCCTGCAAGGTGGAGTGGGCAGACAGACACCTGGGCAGAGGCATGGACAGACAGACAAGTGGACAGGTGGAGGAGTGGAAAAATAGACAGATAAATAGGCAGATACCATGCCACTGTTTGCAGTTTTTACTCTCCACCTGAGCCTTTCCACTCCAAAGACCCACTTGAGTGATCTGAGAACAGGATTCACTTCCAAGTCCTGACTTGACGTCACTCTTTCTGAGGAGGCTGCAGCCCTCGCGCGGTGCCGACACTAAACACCTGGAGTTCTACCTTGTCACACAATCAGGGCACATTCCCCATGAGACTCCCGGCTTCATCCCCAGCTGCGGGTCTGGAGCTCCCTCAGCCACTCACACTTCTGACCAATTCCCCACCAATTCAGGCGCTCTCACGATCCACTCAGGTTCCACAGCTCACCAGAACCACTCAGGGGAGTCGGGAAAGTACTCTGGTGTTTGTCTCCCTTTGCCGGCTCCTTTGCTCTCTGTGCTTTGCATGCCTGAATAGTTCAAAAATATTAAATTGAAAATTCCAGAAACATAATCCTTAAGTATTGAGTTTCATGTTCTTCTTAAAAATTATCCCTTTGTCTGGTGTATCCAAACTGTATACCCTACCCACCCATTAGTCATCTAGTACTTATCATGGTTATCAGATTACCAGGGTCACTGTGACCCCTGCATGGCATCTTAACACTGTGTGGCGGTGCCTGCATCACTTCCCTTACTTCACCTTATTACATCACAAGAAGGGTAAATAGACAAGGTATTCTGATAAGGTATTCTAAGAAACCCCATAACTTTCAATATATGCATTCTATTATCCATGCACCAGACACCAGGTATCTTGGAGTGCATCCCACATAGATGAATCAGACTGATTCTAGGCTTATTACAAAGGGGGACAGATCAGTGCTATCCAAATGAAGAGACGCAAGGAGTGGCCTGGGAGGGTCTCTGCATAGAATCCCCACGTCCTCACCTTGTGGGATCAGGATATACCATCTCTTCACGTGTGACATGTTCCCAATCTGCAGGCTCCCTTCCAGGGACCAGACGAAGACCAGCCACATTCATTAAAAGGAAAAATGAGACAGTTCTTAGAATCCATTTCCTTTCCTCGCATACCATGTTGGGGTCTCTTTGCAGGTTAAGGGCCAAAACTCAGAAGCAGGAAAAGCCAAGCTAAAACTAATTTTGGTGGACAGAAGTACTTTGCCTGTATTTTATTAATCTCTCCTTTTAAGGACCAAGTTTGTGTTTTTCTTGGGGAATGACATTTCTTTTACTGTTAACCCACTGAGGTGTCCTGGGCTGATAGGTGTGAGCAGATGACCCATGTCTCACAGGCGAGAGCCCTGAGCATGTCCACTGTTACTAAGAGTGTTTTAGATGTTTTGATGCTGGCTCTTCTATTGTCATAATATAAGCTGAGCTATTCTTGGAAACACCATATGGAAGTATTTTGCCTACGTGAAGTCACATGATAGACAACACAGAGATAAGAGAGAGGCCAGGTCCTGATGAAATCATTTCAGCCAGTGCATCTAAGCTGCAACTTACATCCATCTGTTCTCCTCTGGACATTTCAATCACGCATCCAAACAAACTTTCTTTTCCTTTAAAGTCTAATACTTTTACTTGAGCTTGATGTTGGTCATTATTGGTCACTATTTTCAGGATGCAACATGTTCTTTAAAATAAATTTCGAGTCTTTTTAACTTTAGAAAAAAATCATAATTTTAGCTTTGAGTCTTGGTACGTATTTTTCCGTCAGCGATTTCTTTCACCTATCAGTTGGTCCTCCCTTTCTTATCCAAAATATTTTTACCTTCCCTCTTAGCTTTTGCCTCGTCTGACTCTCCTCTCCCTGCCCATGAACAGCTCTGAAGCAGCGATTTGAACACCTCCCCCCGCCCCGTTCCCACCCCTGCATCTTCGAATGACTCTCAGCAGGGCTATTGAAGGCCACCACGAGTATTCTCAGATGCATGGTTCCAGGCAAGGCCAAGGTCCAATCCTCCCATGGGGATCAGGTATGTTTTTTCCTAATTTACACTTATGTCTTGCTTGCCTCTCTCTCGCTGTGTATTTATTCCACCCATCAACTCCCTGCCCCTCATCTGGAAACACCTCACTCCCCATTCTGCATTCAGCAGAGACTTAACTCTCAGCACGGTCCACTCGCGTTTTCTCTCTCTGTCTCTCTCTCTCTCTCTGTCTCTCTCTGTCTCTCTTCACTCTGGGTGTTCACATCCATCAGGGTTCAAATCTTGGCTCCATCACCCTGGTCACAGTGATGCATCTTTGGGGCCTCAGCTTCCTCTTTGTAAGACAGGACTGACAGTGGTCCTAATCTAGGTGCTGCAGAGTCTCCCTCGGATAAAAACACTGGGAGCAGCTCTGGGCACTAAGTGTTGGCAGTTACTGGCTTTATTGCCATTCTTGCTCTTACCTGGCATGCAGGAAGAGTGTAAGGAGGCTCCCAGCCACAAAGCTGGTTTTTGTAAAACTGGGTTAACTTTTGGTGTCCAAGAATGCAACATCCCAGAGATACGAACTTAAGATGCATTCAAAAGAAAGTGATAAACTTTAACCCAGGTAGGAGGGCTCATTCGTGGATTTTATTAGCAGACTTTACTGTTCCCCGTTACTGACCAAAGCAGCTCACCCCCAGTCTGTGATGAAAAGCAGCAAGTCAGGACAGTGGGGAGGGAGCTGGAACGTTTCCTGTCAGGCTCAGCAGTCACCTTTTCACCTCCACGGGTGTGCCAGTGTCCTCCAAGGGTGCGCATCCCTGGCCACCTCCTTCCCCAAGCTCTGTGCACTCCTCTGTGCTGCCACAGTGACCTCCACCCTCTCTGTACCTTCCCCACAAGCATCCTCTGTCTCTGGAGCTCGCATCCTCACACAAGCCATCTTCTGAGAACTCCCATCTTTCCCCTGGGGCGATCTGCCACCAGTTAATTGAGTGATGGGAGTGGCCTCTTCACTAACCAAGAGAGGACTCATAGGGCTCCATTCAAAAGCCCATGAAAAGCAACCTTTATTTTCCCCAAATAACATAAAAACTGTCATTAATCATCCATGTCCTGAGTGACCTCCTTGCTCATTTTCTTTCTACCTTTAATATAAATCACGGGGCTTGGGGTGCATATGTGGGATAGAGGGTCAGTGACGCCCAGATTTTTACCCATCCTTTTAATGAGATACCATACAGCGTGGTCTCAAATTCTTTCCATTTTTAATTTCATGCAACTGGGCAGGGGTCTTTCCAACTCAAAAGTCCCTTCCTTTGGGAACCAGCACGATAGAATTCCCATTGCACTCCCCAGCTCTACTACCAAATTCTAAACTGAACTCCCTGGGGTGGAGAATTTGCCACTGTCCAGAGGACAGCACCCATGTCTAGGAAAACAATCTCCATAATTGCAGGCCCATCAGAAAACAGACTCAAATTATATGTTGAAGCACAGTGGAAATTTCCTCCTGCATGTTTTATGTAAACAAGTTCATTTGTTCATTCAATGAATCCACAGTTCTTCAAAGGCCCTGTTTATAGTAAAAGAAAGAAGCAGAAAAATTTGGGTTGGCTGGCAGCCAGCTCTACACCTACAGAACTGTCAAGCTGTTAGAGCAACACTCTGGTCCTCAGATGTTTATGTTGAGATGGGCTCTTGGGCCAAAAATAAAATATTGTTTTTGGATGTGACAGCCAGATATGTGAGCAGCGGACACACATCTTCAGAGACAAAAAGGCCAGTATATTGCAAAAGGGCAGAACCGAGCTGGTGACAGACCTCAGACTGGTGCCGGCCTGAGGACTCCCAGAGTTCTCATGTCTATGGGGCTGACCAGAGGCTTTTACATTCAACATTCCAGCAGCAGAGAAGAGAAAGTGCCTGTGGTCAGGACTCAACACAGAATCTCTGGCCTTCTTTCCTAGGACCCCAAGGAAAAATATCCACGCACCCCAAACCTAAAAGTTGGGTCCTCTCCAAGTCCAATGCTTTGTGTTACCATTTGCAGGAGCACTTAGGAATCATTTGGTAGCTTCAAGGGAGCGTTCGCAAGAAAGAGGGCCTTGTACCCATCATGATTCTTTGGTCAGGAGCGGCAGAACATCCCATTCATGCTGGAACGAGCCAACCAAGGATTTTAAGGGGTGACAAATTTGAAGCAGGGTGGGGATTTTTGCTTTAGGTGTGGCTGGACCCCCGAGCCCAAAGGATGCTTTGGAGAATCACTATGTGATTCTCTTTCTGCGTCTTATCTTCTGTATCCACTGGCTTGACTGTAACTTAGGGCAGATGCTCAGCTATAGTAAGATAACCGCGCTGCTTCTTCTGCTGTGAGCTCCAGGAGAGGAAAGCTCCAGGAAGGCTCCTCCAGTGACTCCAGCCAGTAGCTGAGAAGAGGACTTTGCTAACTCTCACGGGGTCACACACCCACATCTTTGCCAGTCTCTGTGGTCATGGGATCAAAACTTTTGATTGACAAGACCCAGGTCACATGCTCGGCGTTAGGCCCAGCCAAGGGTATAAACAGTAGGACAGGGGTGACTCACTGAGGAAAACAGGATTAATTACAGGGGAAAAGGGAAGCGGACTAGAGGCAGGGAGAGCCTGGTCTGGAAAACACATCATAACAGAAAAATAGAAGAAAATGGGCATATTTAGTTCAAGAACCGTCACCCTTACAATGAGTCAGAAATCTGACATTAGAGGCATCTCCCAGATCCAGGGGAACAGTTTGCAAACTTTTTAAAGCAACAGGCCTCTTTTGTCAAATGAAAACTCAATGTCTACAGGGTATCAAAGATGAAACTTGATCAACACTGAGCTGTTTGGTTCATGGAGGAGAGGCAGAGAGAGAGGGAGAGAAACTGAGGTTTCAGACTTTCCTTCCCCCTCTAAGAGCCATAAATAGGTGCGATCTGACAGCCACACACATGCATACACAGGCACACACCACTCTTCTGCTCCTGACATGTGCCGCTTCCCTTCTGAGGAGGAGCCAGGAAAATGTACTTGTCAGGGCAAAGACTGGGAGGGCTTGGCACCCACTGATGATCTCCTCAAATCCCTGAACTCTAAAAGTTTGTAACCAGTGTGACCAGCCCTCCTAAAGACTCTGCAAAAGCAATGGTAGTGATGGTTTCAGTCCAGCCGTTTTAAGACACAGAAGCTGTCAGTCAAGCTGCCCCTTCTTCAGAAATCCTGCTGCACCGTCAACCATGTCCCAGATGCCCGGCTGCTCCGAGATGTCCACATAGGCTGCAGTAAGCTTGAGACCAACCCCCTGGAGGACTCCTTGTTGTGGCCACTCCTGATGACTCTGCCCTCTCTGATTACTTGGGAAGTTCTTGAGCAGGTCCTCAGACATATGCAAAGCTGTGTAGGCACACAGGCTGCCGCAGTCTCCGTCAGCCTTGGATCAGGTGAAGAAGGCACCTCCTCCTTGTGCTGCTACACACATCCTAATAAAGCTTCGCTCGTGTGATCTTACAAGTCTACTTGAGACTCTTAGCTGGTGTGGACAGAGCAGGGCACATTAAGAACTGGTAACACTCGGGGTTGCTAGCTCCGAAGAGTTTGAGAAATCAGTACCAGACACCAACAGCAATTAATGGAGATCCATGACAATCAGCAATGGACCTGCAGAGATTGGCAGAGATCAGAACTTGACAGAGACTTGGGGAGAATCCCAAAGAGATGGTGGAAGCATCTGGAAAATCTCTGGGAAGCTGCCAGAGGGCACGGGAGCTTGGGCTCCTGATGGAGCTGATAGGAGTAGTTAGGAACTGCTGGACACTGAGCATTAATAGCCCAGGGCCACTGGCACTCAGGACCCAGAGCTGCTGATGGAGCTGCTTTTCCGATTGGCGGTTTCCAGCTAAATTGAGCAAAGGAATTCTCAGCTGATGGTTGCAAGAGGGGGAAACTCCAATGTCCTGCCCTTTTAGGTCACCCAAACTCCAGCATTACACCCTTGGCTCCTCCTGGGAAGTTGACCGGAGACATTCAAAAACTGTTGGGTACTAATGCAGTCAAAGATAGCTTGGGGGCTCTGAGTGAACATCACATCAGATTTGAAAAATAAGGCTCATTTCTTCAGGGCCAAAGCATTCTGCAAGTGACCATCTTAGTGTAGAATGTTGGGCTACGAATGTTTTGTTTTCATTGGTTCTGTTTTTACTCTTGAAGCAAACACCTTGATAGCCCCTCTATGCCTCTCGTGACTGAATGATGTCTTGTCTCTGAGCAATCATTCATCCTCTTATGTACTATGCTTGTGTAGCGGGGCATCCTGCACCCCTCCAGCCAGTGTACTTTGGTTTGTTAGTTGCCTAGGTAATAGTTCCTGTTTCGCTTCGGTTTGTTTCTGTCGTCTCTTAGACATGGTGGTCACAGTGATGCACTGCTGATCACTATGATGCATACCGTAAGGACCAATCCCCAACTGCCAAAGCCATTCAACCAGAGGTCAAAGTGCATTGATGTAAATAAACTTGCCTTCAAATCCTGGACGTCATGCAGGCGTTTCGGCTCGCCCTAGCAGCTGCACACTGTGCCACAGGTCCAAAGGAATCTGTGACACAGAAGTGATCTGCTCTGAGCCCCATGCCTGTCTTCTGCCCCCGCCAGGGAACACCCTTTCCACTGCCGCTCAGGTTGATTGGCAAAGCTGAATTCAACCCATGACCCAGGGCTGACCAATCAGAGCACTTCGTTGCCCACACTAACACAGGATTGGCTCAAGGGGGAGCCTGTGTAAAAACCACACACCCAACCCTATCTACCGTTTGCCATAGGCACCGCCCTGCTGGATTCATACCCTTCTGTTAATCAGTGATGTTGCCTCTCTGTACGCCCTGCCCCCCTAACACACACTGGGGCCTGAATTTAGGGCCTTCACAGTGAGCTATGTCTCACCAGCCTATTTTTATATATGGCGCTAGGTAAGGTATAATATGTATGTATATATATATATATATATATGTATGCATGTTTTTATTTTGAGGCAGAGTCTTGGGGTAAATTGTTCTGTTGTCCACACTGGGCTTGAACTTTCGATCTTCCTGCCTCAGCCTCCCTGAGTGCTGGGATTATAGGCCATGTGCCACAACTGGCTGGCATTTTTATTTGGAAAACATGGTTGTGTCCAAAAATCAGGACTCTGCCATGGTTTCCAGCTGCAGATGCCATCAAGCTCGGTGTGCATGCCAACCACCAGTCTAACTGTGTGACCGCTATTCTCAGACTCTTCAGACAACCCTGGGTGGTGCAGCCTACGAGTTTTATTTCTAAGTGAAGAAATGCAGCACAGAAAGGCAGAGCAGCCTCCCCAAGGCTGTGCCAGTGAGTACCTGAGCAGGGATTTGAACTCGGCAGCCTGGGTACAACTGTGCCAGGTACCACCCACAGCCTGGTCCCGAGGGCTGCTTCTAACGTGAACCCTTGCCTTCTCTGGGGCTGGCACTGCACAGAGCTTTCTCTCTCAGAATTAACTTTTGCTGTTATCAGATGCTAAGCAAGTTCTCTCAAACAGAATGTCTTTGATATTAATTTTTTTCCTGGAAGCCTCTGAGGGACTTGGAGACCTCATCCACCGGTCCAGGGCCTGCTCTAGGTAACGTGACCTCCAGCATCTCAGCTCTTTGCTCCTCTGTCCTGTTATCTGGCTCACAGAGCAGTTTAAAAGCCCCCAGGATAGTCTACCTTCCATGGAAATTAGGAGGAAAAAAATCAGCCTTGTGAAATTGAACATTCCAGCCAAGGGAACTCTGAGACCAGAGATGGGGAAGCACGGGTCCCAGAGTTCAGCTGGGCCTTCGAGCCGGCATTACCTCTGCCTGCAAATGCAGAGCCATCTGGGACTGGAGTATTGTCTCTTAATCTTCACTGAACGAGCGGTTACCAACACCGCACTACTGTGTGAGTCATAAACTTGGCCTGTGAAGAGCTCAGGTGTGCCCTAACACCGGGGATCCTGGGAGAAAACTGTACCCCACAGCTGCCTCCTCTCTCAATCCCTGTCTTGTGGGCACTTTCCTGATCTACCTAGCATCAGAGCTAAGGAAAGGGGCCTCAGCCCCTGAAATTGCAGGGTATAGTGCGAGGGAGGACGGGGGAGGGGGGTAGAGGATGAAGCCCGTGTGGAAAGGCCTTAGGCACAGAGGCGCTGGGGTAAGGAGGGTGCAAGGGCAGCCAGAAAACCCTGTCTCTTTGTAGTAAGAACTCTAAAGTCACGGGGCTCGCTGGAGATTGCAGGAATCAGATGTTTTATTCAGTCACAAGTGGTCCTCAATAAACAGAGATAGAAAGTCATGGTGAGTTAGCCAGCCACAGATGGGTTGTTTCAGGACATTGCTGAGCGTTGGTGCTAATTTTCCTTTAAAGATCTTGGGAGAGAGAAAAATCTGGGGTGTAGCAGCAACTGCTTATTGCCCAACCCATCTGGTGTCTTTTTCCTTGGAAAGAGTCCCTAGTTTAAACGGTCACATGGCTAATCAGAAGTTTTGAGAGTCAACATATTTTACAGCTTGCATTTTAAGTCCTTTGTGATCAATGATCAGCCTTATGACCAAATGCCACGGCCCAGCTGACCACAAGCTTTCCTTCAGGTTCTAGCCTTCTTGTCACTTGGTGTGCTCTTGGCTGTCTGTCCCACCTCCTGACCCTTGTCCTGGGCCTTGCCTGGGTTCACCTCACCACCTCCTTTTCTGAATTTTATACTTTTCTGTTTCATCTTCTTCCTTGGTCCTTTCTCTAATATTCCTTGCAGGGATGTCCTGTTAGCACCGAGTCCTGACTCCTTAATGGGTCTAAATAAGCAAGCATGCCTGCCGCAGGACATCGAGGCCCTTCAGGCAATTTCTGGGTGCTCTCTGCTTTCCTCTGGGCAGCGCAGGCTTTGATTAGAGAAGTTTTCCCTAAGTGTTTGCTGATGCTACTGTTCCGGAGGGCTCTGCTTCAGTGACCCTGGCTGGGTCCTGCCACCAGATTGTGCTGCCAGTGAGTGCAGGACATAACCAAATCCACCTCAGTGAATGCAAGTGGGGGATTCCCTTGGAGAGTTTAATGTGACACAGAAGACACTTTGCACACTCTCTTCCATGGCCCAGCATGCCTGTCTGCCTCCCCAGCCAGGCTCTAGTCCTCAGAGTCCACAAAGTGCTGCATGGTCAGCCCTGGCAGCCTTCAGCTTCTTCCACCTCTGCCAAACTGGCCTGCCTGATGCTTGCTGAACAGTCACCACAGGTGTGCCTTTGCCTGGCTGACCCGTCTGTGTGGAAGGACATTTCCAAGGCTCAGGAAAGTGTCATCTCCTCAGAGGCCAGCTGAAATCCCTGTCCCTTTGCACACAGATGGTCCCTCTACCGTATTTCATTTCCTTGTCATGCATATCACAGCCTGAAGTCATCATCTGGCCTTCTAGAACATCATCTCTGCAGTCAAAAACAGGCTGAGTATTAAACCCCCATTAAGCTAAATCGCTGAACTTCTCAGGCTGGCCCAGCTGCCTTGAGCAGCTCAGAACACTTCCGTGAGCTAGAGTCCAGCAAAAGCATCTAACACGAAGCTTATTTTAAAAAGAAATGTTGAAGCCTTCATGTAATTTATCGAATATTGTACTGAAGTGAGAAACGGAGTGGCTGAAAGGGAATGCTTTCCCACCATCGACAAGTCAGAAACTCCTAAATCGAATCTGCATGAATCAGGGAGCATCTGGACACATCTACCGAGAGGAAGGGAGAATGGATGCTCAGGTCAGTGAGCAGACCAAGTGCACGAATCTGCCCCTTTCAAACTGGGACTTCAAACAAGTCAGTGCACCTGGCTTGCACTCTCTTCACCTGCAAAGTGGTGTGAATCACAGGAAATGTCGGAGCACTTTTCTCCCAAGCTGTGCAAAGAGAAGCTCCCCCCAGCCATGTACTGGGGTTACTTATACCAAGTAAATTGGGGTTGTTTGCACAGCTTGCCTGGGGTCTTTGCCCAGATCATAGGCACTGGCTTGGCCTGGCTGGGTCCTGAGCTCCTTCCTGGTTACACTGATGCACGGGCCACTATTCATGCACAGGTGTTGACTCAGCACCTGTTAGGTACGTGACACTGGCATAGATGCTGAGGTTGTAGCCACAGGGATAAGCCAGACCACCCTTTGGCTGCAGGGTTCTAACTAGTGGAGGAACAGGAGCTGGACCAGCGTGAGGAACAGCACTATCTGAAGAAACAGTCGTGGGAAATGGGCTAGGTGGTGGCCTGTCAGAGGGTTTCTGGAAGGCGTCCCCGGGGAGGCAACGTCTGGCTGGACCTGAGAGTGGACAGGGTCAGCGAGCGAACCAGAGGCGAGGCACGCTGGGCTGAGGGAGTAGCACACACGGAGACCTGAGCCTAGGGAGCAGGCTAAAGGAAGGGCAGTGGGGGCTGGATGGGCTTTGGGTAGACGGGATGATGCTTCTGGCTTCAAAGATCAACTCCGGCCACCAAGGGGACCATGGGCGGGGCAGAGTGGTGCCAATCCACAAGGAGGCCCCTGAAAGGGCTCAGTGTGAGTAGAAATTTTTAATAGCTTTATTGAGCCATAGTTTGCATTCGAAAATGTTCACCCTTAGCGTTTATAATTTTTGATTGTACTGATGGAGTTGTACAAGCATCACAACCAATTGCGTTAAATTTCATTATTTTAGGTCAGGGGTATAGTTCAGTGTTAAAACATTTACCCAGCATGAACAAGCCTCTAGGTTCTAGTCCCAGCATGTAAATAAAAATCCCCGAAGAAGCCTGTGCCCATTAGCTTCACACTGCCCACCTGTCTCCTGTCTATACTCTGGCTTATTCTGCCACGCCATGTAAGCAGAATCATACAAGATGTGATCTTTTAGGGCCTGCCTCCTTCACTTAGTATATTTCCTTTCCAGTGTTCATTATTCACATTGTAGGATTGATCAGTATTTCATTCCTTTTCACGGTAGAACAACTTCCCACTGAGGGCAGATAGCACTTTTTGTTCCGGTGCTGGGGATGCAGCGGAGCCTCACACCTGCTAGGCAGACACCTCCTCACCGAGGGACACGTCCGGCCCCGAACTTTCTCCCGCTCACCGACTCCTCCACCGATGGACAGCTGTGTTGCTTCCCGTTCTGGCTGTTACGAGTGACGCTGCTACGGACATTTGCCTACTAGTGTTAGTACAGGTGGATGTGGCCCTCCTCTTGGAGACAGAGCTGGGAGTGGCATTGTGGATGCGGTAGACCGTGTTCAGACTGTTTTCCAGAGTGGCCGTGCCAGTGTCTGCTCCCCCCAGCAGTGTGCGGGCTTCTGGTTTCTTATTCCTTCCCAGCACTTGCTGCTGCCTGCCTTTTAATCCTGATCACACCAATCCAGTGGTGTGATTTCTCCTGTGGTCTTGATTCCTATTCCCTGGCGGCTGGGACGGCTGAGCCTTTGCCCAGGTGCTCGGGTATCTTCCCCGTATCTGTCCGTCTGTCCTCTCCAGCGGCCGCTGGGTGCCTCTTTTCACAGCTGGTCTCACTGAACAAGTTTGGTTTTCGAGGCTCTCTCAGCACTGGGGGGAGGGAGGTTGGGTTAGGCCAAGTGAAAGCAAGCTTGTTGTTCCCAAGATTAGGCCATTTTCCCCTATAAATACTCTGCTGGGGGCTCCAGTTTATACCTGGAGGCTCTGGAAAAGATTTTGACAGCTGTTTTGTTTTTGTCACAAAACAATGTTTTGCACACTGGTCTGTTTGATGCAGGGATGGATTTTCTGAGGCCTTCACTCCGCCATTCTGGACTAAATCACCAGGAGTTAATATCTATTGAGAGGCTAACATGCATTAGGTTCTTAGAGGACTGTTTTTCATATTTAATGGCCCCGAGCCAAGGAAACAAGTTATTTTGATTTTGGAGATGTAGACACTAAGGCATTAATCAACTAAGGGACAAGTGACATTAAATGTCCCCCAGCTGGTGAGTGGCAGAGAGGTGGAGATGGGGGTCTCTGACTCCAGAGCCTGTGCTTTGCACATCTGTCACCTCTGGTTGAGCCAGGAGCACTTGGGGCCTAGGGGCGCTCGTCCCCAGGGAGCTTTCTCAGCCAGAAGAGCCCAGCAGGAGGCTCCCACTGGCACCTTGGTCCCTCTGCTGTGCTGGGTCACGAAAACCCTCAAGACTGCCCTGACCTTTTAGAGTAGAGAAGAGAAGGTGAGGCGGGGTGTGCAGGGGCTGACAGAGGGGCCTGTGAGCGGCAGGCAGGTTGGCCTCTGTGCTGGGGACCCAGGCTCCCTTCCACACCCCTAGTCTGCTGCAGCAAACCAGTCCACTGCGTAGCTGCTGGAGCCCTGGGAGCTCCCAGGGCAGCGCTGGAGCCGAGGGAATCTTGGTCTGAGCTAGCAAAGGTTAGGCCTGGGAGGAGTCTAATCAAACTTGAGTTTTCAGATGTATTTTTTAATACTAAAAGTCACCAACCTGGCTAGAGATAACTAGTTCTCACCAGTCTCACAGACCCGTGCTGACTGCCTTACTATCCTAGAACACTCCAAGCCCTGGATGAATGACTGTGCAGAGGGCAGGAAGGAGGGAATAGATGGGTAGATTGATGAATGGATGGACAGATGAACGGACGTACGGAATGATGACTGGCTCGCTGGTTAGTACCACAATATCCTCTTCTTAGTCATCTGAATGAGTTTCACACTCCTCTTGAGAGTAAGTTTTGTGAGCAGGGCTCCAAGGCATCTTGCACACATCTAGCACCAGGGCTAGAGAAGGGGATCTGTAACCTCAAGCATTGTCACCAGCTGGGCTTCCCCAGGAACAGTGGCAGCCAAGCCCACAGAAAAATCCTGCCCCAGGAACAAGTCCTCTAGAGTGGTTCCCAGAAAAGTGACAAGGGCACCCCCAGAGCTCCATGGAATTAAAAGCCCAAGCATTGCAGCATCAGACAAGTTGCCGACCTCCTGGGCCTCAGTTTCTGCTTGCCAAAGAGCACTCACAGCAGTCGCTCGCCCCGCATGAACCTAGATGAGACGGGAGAGATAGCCCAGTGTGGGGATGAGGATGTGGCCTCAGATCCAGCTCCCAGGTTCGAATCTCGGCTCTGCAGCCGGGAGAAGGTGCCTCCCCACTGACCAGAGCACATGGCTCTCACCCCTGAGTGACGTGAAGCATGGAAAGACTCAGTTGCAGAGTCTGGAAGTCCCTTGTAAACATTAGCTCTCATCGGCAGTGCATGCAACACAGACCAGTGTGCAGCCTGCCAAAGTTTCTTGAATGAATGAATTGAAAAAATGGCCCCAGGCCATGAGTTAAGTACACCCATCATAGCCATTTTCCATGTGGTAAACTGAGGCCCAGACATCAGGGGTTTGTCTTTCCAATGAGACATGGGGATCCAAAGTCCAAGTCCCTGCAGCCTGTTCAGGGTGAGCCTCCTGCTCCACCTCTAATTCAGGCCGGGTCAGAAACCAAGATTTCTGGGCTCAGGGCTTGGCACATCAGCTTCCTTTAAATGCCTCTGTAAACACCCTTTCTTTAAAGCCCCCAGGTCTTTGCAGGGGCAGAGAGGTGACTCAAGCAGATGGTCCCAGGCTAGTAGGCGTCTCTGAGTAGCTGCTGCCCCAGCCTTGGGCCCCTCTGGTTCTTCACCATCTGGTCCCAAACAGAGCCAGCACCGCCTCTTCCCTCTGGTCTGGGACAGATTTATGGCTCCCTGGCCTCATGGACATGTTTGTGCGGCTGCTCCCCGCCCCATCCCTCCCTCCTGCTGCCTGATGGTTCCCAGAAGGCCGTTTAGCCCATGTCCATATTAATGGCTCTCGGCCTTAGTGACCAACTCTGATTTACTATCAAACGGCCTTGAATTGAGCCCCAAGGACAACTCGAGGGGAACGCGGGCAGTCAGGGAATTATACACAGAGCCTGCAGCCTACACCTCCCGCCCACCTCCTGGAGGCTGGGGCTCCCAGGCGGCCTGCCTTCTTGCCCTCCTCACCCCGGACCCAGCCTCCTGCACAGCCCCTGCCCAGAGCTGAGCCCCACCTCAGGGCCTTTGCCCAGCTGTCCCCCTCAGCTCCTGGGAGGCTGCCTGAGCGCCTTGTGGAGCACAGCTCCTGGTCACCGCCCACCACCCGGTCTTGTCCTTAGAGCCCTCTCCCTGCTTGGCATTTTCTCATCTGTTCGCTTGCTGTCTGAGTCTCAATGTCCCACCTCATAGGAGTCAAATCACTGCAAGGACAAGAGAGGCATCCATGGTAAAGGCCCTTGCTGCTAACTCTTTATACCTCTTTGGTAGCTGAGCCAGGTGGTCCCACTTGATCTCGTGCTGGAAGAATGGCGTCAGGTGTGAAGCCCTGCATGTTTGTGTCCAAAGATTTGGTAGCAGGCGTGGGGCTTGGTTTGATCTCGGGACTGCTACTCTGCACCCATGGTCAGCGCATCTCTCCTTCAACTGACAGAGTTGAACAGCGCTGCTCCAGCCACACTGCCGTGCCCGCCCCCTGCTTGGGTCCTCCTCCCTGATGTCCCAGAACCTTAACCTATCCTGCACACAATGCTTCTCCTCCAATTTGAGGGGTGAGTGGGGGGAGTCCTTCTCTAAGAGCCAGGTCACGCAGGTGCTCAGTGCCAACAATTGTATCTTAACAGGGGAAGAAATGATAATCAACTGCAACAGCTGTGTGGCAGGTGTGGTTTCTATGGTTACACATGTTGTCTCATTTAACCCTCCAGCGAGGTGACGGCTATGTATTAATAGGTCCGTTTCACATGTGATCCCTGCATGTGTACTCTGAATGTTTGTGGAAGGAGCTGGATCTTGTTTCCATAACAAGAGTGCAAGAGTCCCTCTGTGGTTCTGTTTTGTAAGTTCTACCCGGAGCAATAGGTGCCCTGAAGGGGCCTCCCCCGGAAGAAGTGGACCCTGCTCTGTCTACCTGGTCCCACCACTTCCGGTCTGCCACCCACTACTGTCTGAGGACCTCAGACGCAGGAGAGTTGTCACTGCTAAAGGTTCATAATCCTTTAAAACACACAGCGCCTACCATGCATTGTGTTATGTGCTTTGGATGTCAAGTCCCAAACCTGGGGCAGTAGGTGCTATTGTTACCCTTCATTCTCCACATGCAGAGACACAGAGCAGCTGAATACAAGATGACACAGCAGAACCTGGTTTCCCTGAGGGAAATGACGCCTCCCAGGAGAAGGGAAGCAGAGACAATGGTGGGGCTGGAGACGCTCCAGGTTTTCTCTAGGACCCATTTGGTTATGAGGGCTGGAAGCCATGGGCAACGAGGTCCAGCTGAGAGCACAGCTGGGCCCCTTGGCTGTGGGACTAGGATCCAGTCTCTTTTTTAGTTCAATTCTGACACCTTTTGTGTCAGCCATGGTCATGAGGTCTGTCAGTCAGAAAAATGGATGCCTGTAGCTTCAGATCCACAGCAACCCCAGATTTAACCAGCAGGAAGGAGAGAGCTAATCAATCCCTGCATTGGAAATTTTAGAATTACCTCTCTTTGAATCTGATTGGTAGCCTTGAGTCAGGTGTCCACTCATTAACCAACTGTAACAGCGAGGAGATGATGCAATTCTCTGATTGGATGATGCAGGCATTATGTCAATGCCCTTGGATAGGTGGGGATCAGTCAGTTCCAGATGAGGCCCATAGTGGACAGTGTTCCTGGACAACATTCCTGTTCCAGCAGAACCAGGATCAGGGCAGTAAGGGCCAGGTGGAGAATTTACAGTGTTCATGGTACAGGAATGGCCCTTTATCGTGAGTGTGTGTGTGTTTATGTGTGTAGCAGGTGCTTTTCATTTGTGTTTTATGACAGCTATAGAGTCAGAATGACATATGCTTATATTTTTCTCTCTTCTCCACAGCTGTCTCTCTAAAGAGCTACCAAGTAGCCTTCGCAGTCTGTCTGGAAGGGGAGTGACTAATGGGAGAATTTCAGGCACTGTGACGGGCTAGGGGGAGGATTCTGCAGTAAGGCTGAGTTCACAAGTGTGTGACAACATCAGGCTGGGTCAGGGTGGATTTGGGCTCTCTTAGCAAACAGGAACAATCTAGTTCAGGCTGACCAAAATCTCAAGCTGTGCCAGGTACCACGCTAAGCTCTCCTCACATATTCTCATTTAAACTTTCCAAAACTCTCAAGGGCAATACCCCCAATTTCCTGAACAAACAACCCCAAGCAATGCAGGTTACATCCTGGGACCTCATACTGGTGAGTGCTCAGTAGACCCCTGGTCCTTCCCCTCAGACCTTCTTCCTGCTGGATAGCACCCCAGTGCAGGGTCCACCTCCGTCTTGATTCCAGCCCAGGATGTAACACAGGCTCTAAGCCAGTTGTGGTGACTGATGGATATCATCCCTTTTCTGACCAATCAGATACAAAGGTTATTTGCTGGGGATTCTGGGAAAATCTTTTCTCTCTGAGGAGCACGTGCCATGCCCTCTTCAGGTCGTGTTGGCTCCCGCTCTGCACACTGATCTGGTCCCAGGTGTGACCCTCCACACCACTGCAGCTGTCCCCACTCAAGCCAGCATCTTCCTTTGCCTGGACTGTCATAGCCCCTTGCTGTCCTCTTCCCTCAGCCTGGACACAGAGCCAGAGGGCTTCCTGAGAATGCCAGCCAGCCCTGGGCCTCCTTGGCTCAGAAGTCCCCAGGGCCTTCCCTCTCCCCTTTCTGGCTTCTGTTCCCCAGTCCCCATCTCGGAGAGGGTGGGAAGTGAGCTCTCGACCTCCAGGATTGGTTTCTCCTCTGTGCCCTGCAAGGACCCTGCGATTTGGAAGCTGCACCTCTCCCCTTTAAGGCTCAGTTTCCCTCCCCGCTTCTCATCAGGCCGGGGCAGGGCAGGGACTGAATCAGTAAGTAAATGGACGAGAGGCAGGGACAGCTCGGGCCACCAGGAGCTGACAGGGCAGGAAGAGCTGGGGGGGTGGTGATGAGCAGGGCCACAGCCCAGGCCTCCAGCCCCCTCCTCCAGGCAGCTCCCTTATCCCAGCTGAAATCCCTCTCCCAGGTAGGCATTTGGGCCAGGTCCTCTGGCTCCAGACTCTGTACCCAGGGTTCCACCTCGATGTGGCCTGGGGACAGCTCTTTGGGTACTCAGGGAAAGGATGGCTCGGCAGGTGGACTCTCCTGCCTTTCACCCAGACTCCCCAGGGCCTCAGCGGAGGGGTTCTGTCCCCATGTCCATTGACTCCAATGTAGACCCCAGCCAGCCTCTGCCCAGCTTGTGGTAGGGGACACTGCCATGTCCCCCTACTCCCCTGAGTGAGTTCCAGGATTTTCCAGGCCCAGCAGGCCCAAGTCCCAAGCATAGGGCTGCTCCACTGTTCCCGCCATGTGGCTTGGCTCTGCTGCCCTGGTTCAGCGCCCAGGACCTCCCTGCCTGCTGCCCCACTCTCCACTAGAGTCAACCCAGCACCGGCCCCTTTGTCCCTGCTCCCTGTGGAAGGCCACCGCCATTGTCACTGCCGTGGGACAGTGGGCACAGGGAAACGCCACCCAGGTACCTTGCTGAACTTTATCAGCTCCCTCCGAGGGCTATGGGTTAAACTTGGTGGGTGAACAGGCTGAGGGGTCCATCCTGGGCTGTATACACTTGACTCTCTCTTCTCTGGCTCTTGGTCCACACAGCTTTTCTGGAGGACAGTGCAGGAGCAGTCCTAGCTGTGGGGACTGTTCCATGGTGCAGCACTGACCCTGGAGGGTAGAAGGGGTGGCACAGGATGAGGAGATCATCACTGGCACAGAGCTACAGCAAGCCCTGGGGCTGGGGTGACACCGAGGAGCTGCCACATCTGTCCTGGTAACAAGCTGACCTGTGTCCTGTTTGCAGACATGTAGGAACCATGGCCCCTGGCATGTATCCCCACCTGTGTTCCAGGTGGGTCATTCCACATGGCAAAGGCTCAGAGTGTCAGAGCTAGAAGTGGCACAAGGGGACTCCCTCCTCCTCCCAGTGAAAGATGCGGCAGATGTGGGGGCCTGTGAGACTCAAAAGACAGCAGGTGTGATGGTAACCAAACCCCTACTACGTTACGTGAAGGTCTCCACATCCATGCACTGTATGTCTCACCTCAGTGATGGCTCACAACAGCCCAAAGCGTACCCAGGAACTACCGTCCTCTCTCTTACAGAGCAAGGCGGTGAGGGGTGCAGGCTTGGCCAGAGCCTCGGAGCACTGGACCTGTGGTCCCCTCTTCACTTCAACCTCTGGGCTCCCTGGCTGGGAGAGTGAGGGTCACAGGGCAAATGCGTTCGCTTTGCCCTTGGGAGCTCCTGGAGTATTAATGAAGAAACGTCAGAGCAGAGCCAGGAAGCCAAGGGGGCTGCCGTGTGTGTGGGGGACACCGCATTCAGCAGAGAAGTACTGAGGTAGAGGAGAAGAAATAAAACCTGGGGAGGAAAGGGACGAGGACCCTGGACTTAAAAGCTGTATTTTAAAGGCAGACTGCAGCCTCAAGGGAAGCCTTTTCCCTCTCCCAGGAAACTCAGTGAAACAAAAGTCCTAAAGGCCTGTCACTATACGCCTGCAAATCCCACCACCAGACCGTCCGTGTCACTGGAGTTGCGCATCCTCCACCCTCAGGAGGTGGCGACACGGGCCGGCAGCTGATCTCAACTTCAGACACATGTAGGTGGCTTTTGGCTTGTGACCTGGCAAACACGAGGACTCTTCTAGAAGACACCCCTGAAATGCACCCCATTCTGGCTGGCAGCATCTCATTCCCTATTACCAAGTGAAAGGGTTTTGGCCCAGACAGGACACTGTAGCCAGTACAGCCTTGGAGGCGGAACCAAAGAGCTCCATCTTCCCCACCCCTAGGAATTTGTCCCTGGCGTGAAATGAATACCAATGAGATACCTGTGCATCACTAATGCCCCTCAGGCACCACCCTCAACCTAAGCTACATGTACGCCCCCGACTCCACATGTCCAATGGAGAGATTCCCAGACCCTGGGGAGATGCCGCACCCCAGGGGATCAGGGGGTCTCTCCTTGCATTCTTAAAATAAAGGTCATTTATATTTCATACTTATGTTTTCAGCCACACCACAATTCTATCATATGGTTCCCTGACCGGAACGGCAGACGAGAGACTCCTGGGACCCTTCCAGTCTGAGTCCCCTGCCGTTGCAGACCACACTGCATACTGGATTAATTCCTCACTTCTCAACACGGAAGCTGTTAAACTTGTCGATGCTGATTTGCAAACAACACCAGCCCAATTTATCACAGGTGAGCAAACTCCGGAGAATTCTTTGGCGCTGGGCGAGGCCTCATGTGGGTTTTCTCCCCCTTCCGTGGATTTGCGTGACGCTCTCACATCCTTAGCCCAAGGCAGAGTTTTTCTGGGCCAAGTCCCACAATGAAAAACTCTCACATCCTTCAGAGCATTAAGCTCTCACAGGTAGAGCCGTTACTAAAATCCACAGAAAAATCCACTCGTATATATTGGTGAGGTGTGATCATGAGCTTTGGAACCAAAATACCTATTGGCCTATAAAGTACAAGTGACAACTTAAACTTAGTAGACCACAGTCCATTGCCTCACTTGGCTGTGACTCCGTGGGCCAGGCCCCACACAGATTTTATCTTGGGGACCACTTCCTGTCCCCCCAGAAAACCATACTATTTATAGCTTATCACACTAACAACAAGTTTACAAAACTCTCTATCTTTAAGCCTTTGTTTTGAAAATGTGCTCTTTCCTTTCTTTCCTCCCATTCCCCACCAAGATGGGGGAGGTGCACCCAAACAGTGTTGGGAGGTACATGAGCAGGCTGCTCTAAGCCCTCATGCCCAGCTCCACGCCAGTCCCAGCGCCCCACCGCCACACGTCTCAAGCAGTCCAAGCTTCACGCTGTGAACCCATTTCCACACTCCACCCCCCACCCTGCCTGTCTTCACAGTGGTTCTGGCTTCCTCCATGCCATCGCCATGCACCTGCTGCCCAGTGCCCTCTGTTTACACGGCCCCCACCCTGCGCGCGTTTCCGGGGCAGTTCCCGCCCTGCCCCACGCGCTGCATCAGGGCGCACATTCCGCCTTCACTCTGCGTGCCCCACCCCACCCTGAGCGCGCCCAGCCCACTATCCAAGTTCCATCCCACCTTAGGCACTGCGTGTCTCCCAAACAGTCCCAGTACCTACCCCCCAAGCTCAAGCGCCACTCTGAGCACAAACACAGATGACCAGCAGCTCGCCAGCTCAGACATGCTATTTCCTGGTCCACACCAGCTTTTTTTTTTACATTCTCAAACTGTTTAATCAAGGTTTATTTAGGTTAAATGAACCGGCCGTAGACAAGACTTGGACTGATAAATGGGGAAGTGGCCACCTGGTAATTTTACCAGCCTTGTTTATCAATTAAAGCCTTCAGTAATCTCCATAGCCTTATATGAGATACCTCAACTAAAGTTCATATGACTAAGACAGTGCATTGTTGCTGATCTGATTTTGTATTCGTGCTTTCAACTATAAAATTTGGATTGTTCCAGCGATGACAAATGTTTTCTTTTAGATCCAGATATACACTTAGAGATGTTTCACAAATTACTTCGGCGTTCAAATGTTAAAATTCTCATGGTTAATAGCCATTTAATGTTTTATATTAAGCTTACTGCCTATATTGTACTGTACAGTTGCCAATCTCCTAGATGTTTAACAACTAAAATTAAGAGGTAATTATAAATTCCTTTTGCTGTAAACCACTAGTAATGTTCTATGTTAAGCTTACTGCCTACATTAGACTGTACTGTTACCAATCTCCTAAATGTTTAACAACCAAATTAAGAGATAATTATAAATTCCTTTTGCTGGGAACCACTAGCTCTTTTCCAAAGCAAGGGTTATATGATACATGCAAAACAACAAAACCAACACTGTGGCAGAAGTCAAACTTAAACCTCTCCCAGCCTGTCTGCCTGTCCTGGCTCAGCCCTCCACCGAGCCATAATTAACTATATTCGACTGATATTAAATGACACCGTAGCTGATCTCTCTCCTAAATAAAAAGGTAAAAATTAATGAAACAGGCCATCCTCCAAAAATCAGATGCATTAGACATTTTAGTAACATAAAGAGATACTTATATATAACATAAATGACATGTCAGTTCCTAAAATTCTCTGGACCTTGTCCTCCTTATGGGAAACCATTACTAAAGTCATAAATACCCTGTTGATTATATTTGACTCCTGCATACTTACTTAATTCTACAGATACCTTCTACTGTAGACCAAATCCCAAACAAAATGCAAAACTTGACCTTCAAACCCCATAGAGACTTTAATATGGCTTTTCGTGCTTTCAACAGAGATAACAGTGACACTTGGAGTTCTGAGACAGGTAAACCGACGTAAGGTGGAGCTGGGCCCCCCCATGGACCATGCCTCAAATGCAGCAGAACATTGGGCAAGAGAGTGCCCCATCCTGGCGTTCCTTTGGGATCTTACCCCAGGGCTACTGGACTGTCCTAGCCACCAGAGTGTGGGTAAGCCATCCTAACTTCCAGCCCTCACAGGAAATGCCAACACTGCCAGATTCATCGCTGCAGATGTGCTTAAACTTGCTGCTGAAGACTGACGGGGCTCAGGGCCAACAACAGCCCCCTTTATGGTGTCCGTTTCAGAGTCCCAAGTCCCTCTAAAAGTCTCAGGTAAGACATTCTCTATACTAGTGGACATAGAGGCCATATATAGAGTTCTTCCTGAGTTTTCAGGCTGCTATATTAGGTCCTCAGCCTCTAGGGGATATTGATTGTCAACCTATGTCATTTACAAACAGGGCCTATTTCGTGCAGGTTCCAGACTGCTTCTTCCCAATCCACCCAGTGGTGCCAAATCTTCCCTCCACCACTCACTCTACATTCCTAAATCTTAAAAATGCTTTTTATTCCCTTGTGTTTATACAGACTGACCCAGATATTGAGGCCTCAACAGCTTACACCTGTTATCACTAGTAAACTTCTCCTCAGTGATATAGACCACCCTCATCCTTTCCTATTCACCAGTTTCTCAGACACAACCCTGGTCAAGACTGACAGATAAATTTTGTCTTCTCTCCTTTGTTTATATTTTTTCAGGATGCATAAAAGCCTTTCACACAACCAAGGAGACTGCTGATATACTTACTAAAGTCCTGTTACAGCAAATCATTCCAAAGACTGCAACCCAGTTAAAGCGGCCCATACCTGGTCTTCTTGGCAACCCCAACAGCGGTTAAAGTTGCTAGATTGCCATCCTGGTTTCATATCACTCAGGCTAAGTGGTGCCCTTCCAGCCCTAGATCTCACCATCCTTTTGCCTACTCATCTCCATCTCACCAAGGCCTCACAGCCACAATTCTCAGGCTGTCATGTTTTGTTATCCAATTTGGTTTCTAATTTCTTGTTCTTTTTACAGCAGGACTCTTGACAGTCTTTCCTAAAAACTCCCACATCATGCATAAGATCATCTTCATACTGTTCTATGTGATGACTGTCTTAGTTCTTTCTACCCTCAGCTGTTTGGTTAAACGTGACATCCCTGAAGGCCTCAGCTCTTACCTTCCCTAAACTGGTACATCCACGGCCTTCCCCACTCTCCCTATTTTTTTCCAGTTCAACTCCTGGACCAGAGACAAGCCTTACCTACCTACCCTCTTAACTTTTATCCTTTCAGATGGGGGAGGAATCACCTCTCATAACTTCACTCCTCCTAACCCCACATTTATTTTTCAGAATTCTGCCTTACCATGGAAATGTTTCTATCTCAACATGGTCCTGATATAATGACATGTCTAAATCAAAGGCACCTTTCCTTCTACCTCACCTGGGTCCTTAAACATGATAGTACCATGCCTCCTCATAATACCTTGTCTTTTTTGTTTTTTCCAATGATAAAGTTGTCCTGACTAAAATACCTGGCACCAGCTTCTACTGGGCATTAACCATCGTCCTGTGAACTCCCCTAAACCCCAGTACAGTGCTCCTTTCCAGCAGGAAGCAGTAAAGGAAAAAAATCTCCGCCCTTTTTCCTAATAATAATAATAATCATAAGACAGGAATAAAAGAGTTTAGGCCCAGACCGGACACTGTAGCCAGTAAAGCCTTGGAGGCAGAACCAAGGAGCTCCATCTTCGCCACCCCTAGGAATTTGCTCTGGCATGAAATGAATACCAATGAGATACCTGTGCATCACTAATGCTCCTCAGGCACCACCCTCAACCTAAGCTACATGTATGCCCCCGATTCCACGTGTCCAATGTTGTACTCTAGAAAAAAGAGCTTCATTATACTTTTATTATACCAAAATACCTGTAACCTGGCCTTACTGTATATGTGTTTTCTTTTCCCCTCTGGGTGATCTAATTGATATGTTAATCAATGCTCTCCTCTATAAAGAATTGTAAAATCTTACCTAATTGGTATGTTAACCATTGTTGCCCTCTACAAATAACAGAAGTGGTGCTAAAGTAAGCTAACAGGGGTGGTTAATTACTGCTAGACTGCTCTTCTCTGCTAAGGAAAACAAAGGTCTTCCTCATTAGCAGATTTCCTGACCCATGCCTACGACCCCCTTACTTTGTAAATTGTGACATGTACTTAAAGGTGGCAAGTGTAGAGGAGCAACACACAGATACACAGCTTTTGCTGTCTCCAACTGCCCTGTGTTGCTGGGCCCAGGATAAAATAAATCAGCGCTGCTTTTTAAAATATATTTTTGCCTCATTTTTTAAACTCGAGCTTGGGGGCTCCTTTGTGGATTACAAGATTTAGGGGCTCGTCCGGGATGACAGAGAGATTCCCAGACCCTGAGGAGGATGCCAGACCCCAGAGGGTTGGGGTGTCTCTCCCCGCATTCTTAAAATAAAGGTCATTTATATTTCATACTTCTTATCTTTTTAGCCACGGCAGAATTCTATCGCTGAGTGCATACTGCGCCTCTGTCCCTAACAAACTCTTCTCAGCTCTTCTTACAGATGTCTCCTGAAAATTTTTTTTCTACCCCAGAAGTCAGGGAACTTCCAGCCTCTTTTCAAAGGGTGAGTTAGGCTCTTTGTTCAGTCTTGGAACCTAACAGACCCGCTCCTATGTCCCTGGCTTTCAGAAAATCTGGGGATCCCATGTGAGCTCCTTCATGAGGACAGGGAGGGTGTATGGAGACCCCCAGAGGACTGGGCCTGCCTGGACATTAAACACAGGAGCTTTTTGACTCGATTTCTTGGATTAGGAAGTCACTTGATCTCTGTATGCCTCAGTTTCCCATCTGTAGCATGGGCTCATAGCTGTGCTCTCCTCATAGGGAATGTGAGGGAAGGTGAAGCCTCTGTCTGCTGCTGGGCTCTGGCTGCTGCCCAGGGGCTGCAGGCACTGGTCCTGTCTGCACAGCATGAGCTCCTTCTGGTCTAAACTCAGCTTCACTTGGGATAACTGGAAAGTCCAACCCCAGGCCTGCCAGGTCAGGACAGAGGCCACTCTGACAGGCGGGGGCCCTGGGGCAAACCACATCTATTTGCCTTACAAAGCAGTGTGTGTGTATCAGCGTTTCCCACCTCTGTGTCCTAGGGAGACACTGACCAGGACTCTCTGAGGAGCTGATTAGGCAGATTCAGGGAAGTTCCTCCAAACAAGTACAGATCGCGGCCATGAGAAAAGAGCCCTGGGCTGAGTGCAAGGTGGAGACCTCTGCCCTGGGGTCCCCTCACCTCAGTGGCAGGGCCTGCTGGGTCACAGCATGGCAGGTTTGAGGCTCTGACAACAGCAATCCTTGGGCGACACCAGAATGCACAGCCCCAAGCATCCACGCCCTGCAGACAGCCACATCCCTCAGCATTGTCCCCAGCAGTGCCCCTGGTGACTCAGGTGGCCCCTGCTCAGATTCCAGTTCTGCCATGGCTGGCTGTGGTCTCAGGCGTTGGTGACTCTGCATCCAGTTTTCTTATCTGTAAAATGGGTACCGCTGAGGACGTTTCCTGCCCAGGATCACTGTGGGGCCCAAAGGAGCCGCTGTGTCAATGGGCTCAGCAGTGCCACCTGTCACTGCTCTAACTTCCTCCTTGACTGCATGGAGAGTGACTGGGAACGCACACAGATACAGCATGTGTGTTACACGCGTCCCCTCCTGGCGGTGGGGCAGCTCACACTCCACACCAGTGCTGCCAGAGGGCTGCAAGTTGCTGCCACCACAGCACCGCATCTGCAAGGCTCCTCTTCGTGAAGTTCCCTCTCCTGCTCCGTCCTCGGGGCTGGCTGCAGCTCTGCTCAGTGTCTCCTCTTCAACAACCTGAGGTGAGGAGCAGTCACCCTCTCATGGGCCACCTCTGCCTCAGCAGGAAGGGAAAGAGCCTTGAGGAGCCGCAGGTCTTGCAATGCAGCTGAGTGCCCGGTGGCAGTAGGGACGTCTGGCCTCCCTGTGCTCACAGCTCCTGCAGACCTGGTCCCCTCTCCTCCAGGGGACCTCGGGAGCTGACCATGCTGAACCTGGGCAGCTGCCCAAGATGGTCACAGTGGGCAGACGCTGTTCCTGTCCCCGGCACACGTGGCGTGAAGCAAGGAAGAGAGCATGGGCTTGGCTTTGTTCTAATACGTGTATCGGGTTAAGCAGGGGACACCTCCAAGGAGGACAGCATGGCTCCTCGCTAGATCTCACTCAGATCTTCTCCCCTGGATGAGTTCCTGGTCAGCACAGCTCTGAACTGAAGAGGCGGGAGTCGTGTGCTCTGGCCGCAGTTGTGCTTCTGTTTACATTTTGTCTCCGGAGGGGACGTTCACTGCAGAAAGGGTCCTATTTTATGACAGCAGTGAAGCAGCACTGACCCCTCCTGCAGACATGTGTGCATTTGTGTATTTGTTAGCTTATGGGTGTGTTTGTGTTTGATGTGTGTATAATACAAGTGTGGCTTTCACACACATCTCTATGGCCATGATGAAACAGGTCTGCATCCACCTAGGACAGTCATTCTCCTGAAGTCCTGGTATGTGATATCCTTTTTCCTGATGGCCTGGGCAGTGACCTCCTGAGTGTCTGTTCTGCATCCTAGGAAATGGCAGCCTGACATGGACAATTCCAGTGCCCATGATATATGACCTCCAGATGATGTAGGATAAACAGTAGAATTCCCAGCCTGTTAGGGTTTGTGTCTGGATGTCCCCCAAAGCCTCATGCAGTCATGGGGGCAGGCTTCTAGAGTTTGTGAGTGATTCCTGGCTATGATTCCAGTGCTGTGACGATGAGTGTCAGTGCTGCACACCAGTGAGTGTGGCCTACGTACAATGTAAGGGACAGAGTCTTCGCTCCATGCGCTCCTCCCTCTTTGGTCCTGTTGCATTTGCTTGAACGGTTGTCCCTGGGCTGTGCCACGTTGCCTTGGAGCCAGCTGAAATCTCCACAAATTGTGAGCTAAATAAACCTTTCCTTTCTTAAGTTTGGGTGTCAGGTGTTTTGTCTCAACAACAAGATAAAGCAGCCAGGACAATGTCAGATACACCAAGTTCATGTTCCCCAAAATTGAAGAATGAATTCTAAGGAACAAGAGAGGTTAAGAGTAGGAAATATATCTTGAGGGCAAGAGATATAGCTGCTGAGACAGGCAGGGGCCCGAGTGGGTTACCAAGGAGCCCACTTCTCAGAGAAGTTTGTAGAGCAAAACCACGAGGTGGATACAAGGTGGGTCACATACTGATCCAGTGGGAAAGCAAGTCATGCAGTAACTGTTCATGGAAAGAACAAAGAACTTTTCAGGAAGGGATGAGTCTGGGGGTCTTGGTCACCTACTGAGGTGACAAATGCCTATCTAGACCTTATTAGATCAGGTAAGTCTTATCCCTGGAGGGATCATGTAGGCCTGGTCATTTCATCTTTATCTTAAGGCCTGGCCTTTAACAGATGTGTCTCCTCTCAAGGGTCCAGCCCTGTCTGACTGTAACATTTCTACCTAATTCAGCTGTCTGTAATGCATACATCATCTTGACCAGTTCTAGTTTCCTGGGTTTTTTCCCCTGCTCTGTTGTGAGCCCCAGATGTCCACACCTCCACAGCAGTGTAGACCAGGGCTTTTCCTCTGTCCTCTGGTTTTACCCTTTTCATCCTGCTTCCTTTCAAGGTCTCATCGATCACTCCTTCTTCCTACCAGGCTCCCGGGCACAGGGGTGCCACAGAGGCCACCATGTGGCAGGAGAGGCTGTTCCCATTAGCTGAGGCATCTTTGCCCTGATGTCCGCACACAAGATGACCTGTCCATCACAGCTCCCGTGAGCCACCCAAGCTGCTCCACAGCCCACACGGGCAGCACATAGGACTGCTCTGTCCCCTTGCTGAGCTGACACCATGAACCATGGAGCCCTCCCTGCTCAAGCTCTCTGATGCAGGGTTACAATGTGCCCTGTGGACTTCCACCTGCATTCTGGGCCCGAGGATGGTCCCCAGCACCATGGAAAGCTGCTGTGCCTTTCTGACATTCTAAAGATGCCACAGATGCATCACCCACCACAGCAGCATTGATCAGTGACCTTCAGTAACTGGTGAGAAAATGCCCCAGGTCCCTTAGTCTCTGGCACATCACTCTGAGTTGTGTGCTTCCCATTGACTCCCACAGTCCCCCAGCAGGGTTGCACCCCAGTTACCCTCAGCAGTTACTCACTTGGTGACACCCAGTTTGGCTGCCTTCTCCCCACTCACTTCCCCTTACTGAGGTTGTCTGGATCGTCTTCCCAACAAAAAGTTGCACCTCAATCTTGGCCTGGAGTCTCTGGGAACCCAAGTGCGGTGGATTAACTCATGGTCAACTTGTAACACCCAGCTGCACTGAACCAGCGTGGCGCTGGGGGTGGAGGGCCCACCTGAGGATTGCTGCCAACAGCATAAGCAGAAGTGGTGGGGAGGATGGAGCTGTTGCTTCTCCTGGAGAAGCTTATTATGCTGGCTTTCCTGATATGAACTTGGCTATTGTCATCACCAGAGGAGCTCGGGGCCTTGTCGCTGAGGATGGCTGAAATTCCCTTTGGAGGAGCTCCTTACCTTGAGCATCACTTCCAGGCTCCAGTGCAGACCCCTCAGCTGCTGGCACAGATCCTTCATCCCACTGGTGCAGACTTTCTAGCTTCCACCGCTGACCTTCGGGCCTTCCTGGTGCAGATCCTTGATACAGACTTGCACGACATTGTCATGAGCTCTAGATCTTCAGCTGGACTCATGCAGGACATTGCTGTGGGATTCAGGCCCTCAGCTGGATTTTTTGAGTCTCTGGTGTATGGACAGATCTCCCACACTGTTTTAACTCTTTGGTGACTATTATAAAACAATCCTATAAATTATGTGTCCTGTATTAAATCTTTCCCTCTATAAACTCTAAGCTTGGATGTTCTTTCCCTCTCTGCCATATTTCCTTGTGTTATTACCATGAAAGCCGCTATCAAATCTCTTACATGCTCATATGACCACTGTCTTTGGTCTGCTCACTAGAAGTCCAGCTTCAGAGAGCAGGGGCCATGGCTGGCCCACTGCAGTGAGTCCAGAACATAGCAAATGTCCAACACTGAATGCACAGTCAACACGCATCGAAAGAATGCATGAGGGAACAGATGAAAGCTCCCCCTGGCATCATGATTTGACTGCATCCCACACTCCTGTGTCCCATTTCTCCTCCATCCTTCACCTGAGAACTAACCTGGACAAGTGATTTATGTCCAAGGACAGGTGCTCTTCCTCTCCAGGTGAGGCATGCAAAGTCAACAAGGAACGTTTATGATGCTGTTCTTTAACTCCAGAAAGAAGAAGGATAAATGATGGTGACAGGCTCAGTTACCCTAAAAAGGCACTGACACCGCAGAACTGCAAAGGCCTCTTGGATACATCAGGGGCAGGTGGCGCTGCCCAGGGCCAGGCGAGTGCCTGCTCAGCCACAGCTGGTGGGTCCAACACTGGGCAAGTTGGTGCCCTTATTACATGGTCTCAGTGCTCCTCCGTGTCAGTGGGGGTCTTAGCCACACCTTGCAGAGATTCAGATGGTACAGCGTCCTGGGGCTGACAGATTATAGAGTTCTTAGTCACCAAATGGACGGGCACAGCCAGGTGGGTGCTGAGGTTCCGAGTGACAGAAAACCCAGCTATAAGTAGGTTGTAAGGAAAAGTTAATGGCCACATGGCCTGTGCCATCTGAGCTCACCCAGGCCTCAGAGCTGCTCTCTGGTCTGTCCCCTCAGAGTTCTCTGGGAGTGGGAACTGGGCTTTTTTTTTTTCCTCCATTGTTTTCCAGAGAACAAGCCAGGACCTGGCACAGAGAAGGTGCCCGAAAAGGACCTCGTGGGACCCATCTAACCCTGATAATGGAAGGTCTGTAACCTGAGGTCAGTGACTTACTTGATGTTGCAAAGCCAGAAGAGACAGAGTCAGCTGTGCGTCCACCAGGCTCACACCACACCCCGGACAGCCTGCCGCCCTGCTTGTCTTCCGTGCTTTTGTCCACCCTCTGGGCCTGAGTGCGGGGGCCTGGCCGCCCCACCCCAGACAGCACAGACTCTGCCCAGGAAGAAGTCCACCATCCTCCTCATCTTGATAATTGCGGCGAGGACATAAATTCAGGAACATGTGCTTGGTCAGCTGCCTCGTTTTTCTCCTAAGTCACAAATTTATGGGACACACATGCACGTGGGTGATTATTTCCTGATAGTTTATAGAACCAAGGCTCTTTTATTTCTCCCCAATAAATCTAGTTTCCATGAGTCGGCAGATCAAACAGGGCATTTCCTGGCATCAGAAGGCTGTGAAATCACTCACCGTGACTTGGGAAACTTGGGGAGACTACGGTTTTGCATAATGCAAATCGGGATGGAAACATATTTGATCTGACTTTCTGCAGATGCAATTAGGGCAATGAACGCCAGAAGAAACTCTTCCTCCTGAGACAGAGGAAGGTCTGCTTGGCATGCAAAAGAGCACAGTTATTTGTGACACGGGGAGCGCGGAACGTGGTTAGCAAAGCACCCGGTTTGATTTGCAGTTTTGAGGCATTCAGAGATGAATAAAACATTGAATTAATTGCCCAAGAACTGTCACCAGCCTGCTCAAGATCTAAGCACCTTGGAAAACACATGCACACACACACATGCACACACACACATGCACACACACAAAAGCAAGAGGGGGCCTGGAGGAGACCACATTTGGTTTGAGTGCTTGGTCCTGTCTGGAATCTCTGCCTCTGTAGATCTTGTCTCACCCAGTTAGATTGTCTCAGCTCTTCACCCTCAGAAAGCCCTCTCTGCCACCCCTGGGAAAGCTTCTTTGTCTTGCCCCAGATTCCTGACCCACTGAGGAAATATTTACTGAGCACCCGCTAAGCACCAGGGGCCCGCTGTTTCAGGTACTGGGGAGACAGCTGGGAATAGCCAGACCAGCAGCTCTGGAGCCGCCTGCCTGCCATGAGTGAGACGATCAGGAAGCAGGGAAATCCATCTGGAAAAGGACGCTAAGTGAAGCATCCCTGGGGAGATCAGCATGGCACAGGGGGCAGGCGCCATGGCCGAAACACCCCTGGGTGCTATGGGAACTGCAGCTACAGCTGAGGTGGCCAGACAAAGTGAGACAGAAGAGGGCCGCGAGTCCTAGTAAGCAGTGTCCAAGCCGTGGCAAGCCTGTTCCTCCACTTGTGAGACCTGGAATCCAACCATAGATAAGCGGACAAGGCCCCTGCTCCTACGGGGTCACGCTCTGCTGGGAAAATGGAGAATAAACAAACCAGTAAGGTGATTTCCAAGAGGATGAGAAGGCAAGAGCGGGACATGGAGGAGCAGAAGGAGGACCCAGGTGTGCCTGCCTGGCTAGGGATCAGACAGGAATGTCACCACTGCCTCTGTCCAATGAGTGCACCCAGGCAGGAAGCGTGGGCTGAAGCCCACGGTGCTCCCAGAGCCCCGGGGACAGGAGGGGACACGGGAGGCCTGAAAGTGCTGGGGGCAGCCCTCCCTTCAGTTTCTTCTTGCTGTGCTGCCCCATGGCACAGGGTGTCCCTTTCAAACGTGGGGGCCCTGCTGGCTGCCCCCTCGTGTGGCCGTGGAAGGAAGGGAGGGGAAACCAGATGTGATTTTACCCCATGGGGCGCCAGGGCTGGGAGGCACCGAGTGAGGGCCCAGCAGAGCCTTTGTCCTGGGTGCTCCAGCCACCTGGTGCAGACGTGTCCAGGCCAGCAGGTTGGACGTCTGTCTGGCCGTCTCCCCGTTTTCATGTGAGAGGCAATCAGGATGTGGCTGGGCTGGGGCCACCATCTGCTCTGGGCTGCACTGTGCTGAGAGCCCTGCGTCCACCCACTGGGGGAGGGGCGGCTCCGGGCAGAGGTCACGGGACCAGGAAGCCGAGAAGGGGCCCTGGGCTGGTCCCGCAGATGGTGACTCCGGGCAGAGCTGCGCTGGGCAGCTGTCACCATCTGTGCCCACCCCTTCCGAGGCCCTTCTGGGCTCAGCTCACCCCAGGGGAGCCCCCTCCTCAGGCAGGGCCAGGGCAGCGCCCTTCTCAGCTGGCAGCCAGGTCCCGGCTGCTCTGGGTCTGGGGTGTCCTGGGCTGCGTCTGCCCCAGAGCTCTCGGGCCTGGGATGACTGCCTTGGAAGGGACCCCGGGCTTCCTCCTGGCTCCTCTGCCCCCACCCCCTCCCGATTTCCTGGTGAGCAGGGTGAAAAGGTCCTGTAAGACACAGCTAGAGTTCGTTTCGATATTAATTCCAAAACCTCATTTAAGCAGATAATTAAATCACTCTTCAGTGACAAGCAGAATCTCTGCACCAGGATGTGAACCAGCACCTCAGGCTCCAAGGTCTGTGCCCTCTAGGACACCCTGCCCCAAGCACTTGGTGGCCAGAGAGCCAGGGATTGTTACTAGCCCACAATGAACAGGGCCTAGAGGCAGCACCCTGGGAGCTCCCTCTGGCCTCTCCTTGGGCTGGACAGCCTGGACACCCAGCAAGCGGTGACTGCCAGAGCAGGAGGGGCTCTAAGGAGCGGCAGGGAGACAGGCCACTGTGCCCCACACAGTCATCGCAGTGTCAGAGGGGAGGAGACTGTGGTCCACGGTGTCTCTCTGCAGCCACTTTGTGCTGGGTGGCTCGGAGGGTCAAGGAGCCTGGGGCCAGGACCCTGCTCCTTACCACAGACCCTGCTGTGGCCTCACCCCAGGTTAATGGCCACTCCTGTCCAGTGCTGGCCCCAGAGTAAATCCCTGTTCTTGATTTAGTGGGAACTTGGTCCCTTTCTTTTTCTAGCGGGGAGGGAGCCATCACAAGGGAACATCTGTCCACAGGGAGCACAGCTCGCAGGGACATCTGCAGGGCCTGTCTGGTGACAGGCAGGTGGTGACCTGGACACAGGCTCACGGTCTGCAGGCGTGACGCAGGAGGGGCCAGGGTGGTGACAGCCTGTACTGGGGCCCAGGTGGTGCCACACAGCTCCTTCCTGGCTCTGCCCCACATTTACCCGAGCCCAGTCCCAGCGAGGCACAGACACTATGCCTGTCACCGAAGAGTAATTTAATTATCTGCTGAAAATGAGCTTCAGAATTAACATTGAAATGAACTCTAGTGGTGTAAATCGGGAGGCTGTGGGGAGAGGAGGAGCCCAGAGGAAGCCTGGGGTCCCTCCCTGGGCAGCCGTCCAGGCCCAAGAGCTCTGATGGCGACACAGCCCGGGTCATGGTGCCCTATGGGAGCTGCTGACAAGATCTGAGGTCCTACTGCAGGACTTGGCTCTGCCTTGGCGTCCCCTGTAAAGTCCCAGCCCAGTCCTGGCCACTTCCTCTGCTGCTCAGCTCTCGGTTCTTGTCCAGAACTCATTATCAGAAACAGTAGGACTTTTAGATTGTGGCTACTGTCTAGAGATGGCTGTGACATTCATAGTCCTGGATCACAGAGTCTGGCCATCTTCGGAGGAGTTAAATATGTGTCCCTAGTTTCCAGCTGTGAGCCCAAAGTGCCTGAAGTGTGGCATTTGCAAGCAGGAGCCCAGGAGGAAAACACTCAGGGGCCTGGTGTATGATGAGGCTGGACCAGGCGGCCTGGGAGTGGGCAGGAAGAGGGCCCAGAGCAGGGGGAGAGTGAGGGTGCTGTTCTGGGTTCCTGTGCTCTGTTCTCCTTATTAGGCTTCTCTGCCCGACCATCTTCCCTCTCCCTTTCCTGTCCTCCTCCTCCAACACCTTGGACCTTTTCTGTCCAAGACTCACCCTTTCTGCCTACTGGTCAATCATAGGCAAGGGGCAGAGCCCCTTGGGAATGCTGCCCTGGAGCAGGACACATGGCTTCAGACAGGTCTAGGGCTTTAGGCGACAGGGTTGGAGGGATCCTCTTCATGGGATCACAGCCTTAGCATGGTGAGATCCAGAGCTCGGAAGGCACTAATCCTGGGCCTGTGTGTTCCTAAAGTGTGGACAGTGCTTCGGCATGGCTGGGAAGATGAAATGGGCACTGTGAGCAGGTAGCTCAGGGCAGGTGCAGTCACCATCACCAAGGCCGCTGGGGCACCAGCAAGCAAGGGAAGCTGGGGGTGAAGCCAGAGCCACACAGGGTACATTCTGCAGGGCCCTGGGCACCAGTAAATCCCTGAAAGCAAACTGCACTCCTGTTAATACCTGCAAAGACTGAAAAGCAAGAAGCCAGGTTTTTGGGCCTAGACAGTGGCAGAGAACAACCTGGGGTCCTATGCCCAGAGTCATGCCTCCTGCAGAGGCCCTGGGGTGCTCTTTTGGTCTTGGGAGCACAGGCCCCTGGGCCTGAGGGACAAGCGGTCTCACAGAGAGCTCAACTTCCCTGGGATTTCCCTGCAGGGGCTCTCAGAACACGGCCTGTAAAAGCAGGGGCAGCTAGAACCTGGCTTCCTAGGTGTCCTGCCTGGAGGGTGGACACAGGCCTCGGGAAGTGGCTCAGACAGGAGCTTCAGGTCACAGTAACACCAAGGCCTGCATGTCCAGGATGACTGGTGGTTAGGGCTGGCCTCCTTCCAGGGTCTATAAGACACACAGGAACCTCAGGGAGACCAACCCAAGCCCCCTCTGCCTCATGCCCAACGGAGGAGGCCAGAGTCCCTAAAGGCGGTGGGACTCAGAGCTCAGGGGTGCCCAGCAGAGCCCCGAAGGGGCAGGAAGGGCCGTAAGGACACCCCAAGGAGGACACGCTCAGACCTGCAGCATTTTATGTTTAGCCACATGGTGCCTTTTAAATGTGCTTTTGCCTACATTTGAAAGCCAGATTACATATTAAGAAAACAAAACAAAACCCCAGCGTCTTTCAGAAGCGCAGAATTGAGCCCCTTAGGTGCAGCCTTGATCCTTCGCATAGCTATCGGCCGAACAGCAGCAGCCACCCCTTACACAGCGCGGCCTTCTAGCGCCACCTGGGCCTCTTACCCTGTGGGTCCCTTGCCTGGCCCCGCACACGTGCAGCCCTGGGCAGGGCTGAAAGGGAGGCCGAGTGTTTGCTCTGCACGGCGCAGGAGCTGGCAGTGATTTCCATGTGGGCAGAAGTGGCAGAGAACAGCTGGGCTGGGACAGAGGGCCACGGGACAGACACAAGGAGCATCTCCATGGCAACCACTTGAGCTGATCCCCGCCATCTCTGCTGAAGAATGGATGATGAGCAAGTGGCAGCTCAAAGGAGATGCCGCCGGAGGACCTCCATCTCTGCTGTCACTTACATCAGATAAAGCTCAGACAAGCAGAACTTCAGCCCCGGATTGTGGGAGGTCAAGTTTCTACTGGTGTGCAGAATAGGGACTCAAAAAAAAATAGTTAATACCGTTAAAATGTTTCTAATCTCTCAGTCCCAGTAAGATTCTATTATTCTCTTTTTGGGGATGAGGAAATGGAAGCACAGCATATTCAAGTAAAGCGGGCCATGCCATACTGCAGGAAGGAGGCGGACGCCAGGCAGGCTTGCAGTCCAGACTCTGGGCTCTAAGCAGCTTCTCGGTGCGAATGGGATGAGGTTCAGAGGAGCACTGGTTGCTTTTGTGCCCCAGTCCAGCCGTGAGCTGGGTCTCTTCTGTCCACACCGGCGGCCTTCCCTGCACTCTCAGCCACAGGCTGCCCTGAGGGACAAACAAGTTTGCATGGGGGTGAGGGGGCTCCAACCTCACCTTCCTGGGGGGAACAGTTAATTGGTGTCCAGGCCTAGGGTCACTTGGAGGAGCCCCTGGGATGCATGGAGCGATCAATCTGTGCAGGAAGTCCCAGCGGGCCGGAGGGACAGCAGCCCAGCTACAGCTCAGGGTCACTGAGGAGCCACAGGGCTGGAGGGAGACGTGTTCAAGACCCCGCCTGCAGACCTACATGGTCAGCATCCAGTAGCAGCTCCTGCCCCAGCAGGCTGCGAAAGGGAGGTGCTTGTTAGCATCTCCAGCGCTGACGAGAAATGACACACATAAAGTGCCACCTTGCTGCACGTCCCGTTACAGAGGTCGGCAAGGGCCTAACTGTGATAGGGAGCAGAAGCATGCGCTCCCTTGAGACATCTCCAGGACCCTGTAAAGTGTTTTCTGCATGTAAATCTTGGGGATCAGCAGAAGGGATGAAGCCCTCAGTGTTCTCACAGAAGTGCAGGAGGGCCGTGGACGTGGGGTGACGACAACTGGGTTGTGGTGAGCAGAAGCAAGGTGCCCCAGTCCCCACCCATGGTCCCTCGGGGCACCCGGTTTTTATAATGACCCGAATGTCTTTACCCTCCTCAAAACCCACAAGGGGTCAGGACCACTGGTGTTGAGAATTCCTGCACCAGACCCTCCGAGCTAGCACTTCAACACCCATGACCTGGTCACCTGTGACCGTGGTCACCTGTGAGCCTGCGGCCCCAGTGGAGCCCACATGGCTTGCCCCTGTCCCCGACCCCACGTCCAGCAATCCTGCTCTCCTGCACCCTCTTTGTCCCCCATCTGTGCCCGGATGTCACGCCTAGGTGCCTTGCTCCAAGTGGGTGGAGCCCAGCTCGGAGGTCACAAACCCCGGCCCACAGGCTGTTTCCCCAGAAGTGGTGCCTCCGTTTACAAACTTAATTCTTTCCATGATTCTGGTTGCAAATCGAACTGCATGAAGACGAATCCAATTTCCCCGTAAGTTCAGCACTGGCTTGGATTTCCCGTGGTGCCCACTCCTGTCTGCCACCACCCACCTGGCCCGCTGTGAGTGTTGGAGGCCGGACTCCCTGGTGAGACCCGGGTCACTCTGCTCTCTGAGCTTGGGTGTCCTGGTCCCTGAAGTGGGAAAGATGGAGCCATCGTACAACAAAATGAGACAGTGGGTGTAAGAGCCTGAAACAAACACCCAGGTCACTTCGGGCAGTCTTACTGTTTTAGCCATACCGCAGGGACGATCTGGTGGGGGTCACACGGGCGCAGTGGGCTCTGAAGTTCGGCTGCTTGGGTTCAAATCCCCAATTTCTCTGTTTACTGCTGTGTGACCTCAGGCGGGTGGGTGGCACCTCCTGGCACTCAGGCTCCTCACAAGTCACCTGGATGATGAAATCACACTGATCATCCGGTCCCCTGGACAGTCACAGAAGGTCACCAGGGCCCTGGGGAAGGGAATGAGAGGGGCTGAAGAGACTGGAATGGAGCCCAGACCCCAGAACCCAGACCCCGAGGGGAGGAAGCCTCTCCAAGGTGCCACCGACCTCACCATTGCTGAGCTGATGACATCACTGGCTTGGGGGTCCTCTGCCTCTGAGCCCCACCTGCCTCCCAGTCCCAGCCCACCTGGCTCCTCCTCAGATCCCCGCTCTCTGGACTCCGGGTCACAGCAAAGGTCTCCAAGCCCTCAGTGGCCCTGCCCATGCACTGCTTGGGCACTGATTTCTACTAAAAATGTCCCGTCCCTGGACACCGCCTCATGAGGTCAGAACACTGCGCATGTCCCCTGAAGCCCGCGGCTGTCCATAGGGGTTTTCTCCCCTGTAAGGACACTGATAGGTCACAGATAGGACCACTCTGTGCCATAAAAGCAGAGGTACAACTTTAAACCACTGCAGATATTTAACAGTATGAAATTATGCTCCAGGTCTTATAAAACATTCATTGTATCAAGGGCCTTGGCTTCGTGAAAGTATACTCATATACATTAAAAATACAACTCTCCAGAACCACAAAAATGACACAAAATTAATGGCTGAGCGAAGACAGATGTTACAACTTTTATTCACACTGCTTCACTTGCCTTTTCAGAGTGTTTGTTTTGGAATAATTTATCTGGCCCAAGACTGTGATAAAAGCTGATAAAAGACGGGGCTTTGGATTCGGCCAGGCACATCTGGGTCAGGTCCAGGGTTGATCTTCCGAGCCGTGCAATCTGAAGGAAAACTCAGGCCCTTTGCTTTTCATCTGCAAAATGGAATTCGTTCAAGGTTCTGCTAAACAGTGCTGTCTGAGGGCAACGTGAGGCTGACCCAGGACCTGCTGGACAAATCAGAGCCTTCGTTGTCACTTGGCTGTACCGGGGTTCCTCCAGGGGGCACCCCCAAACCCCAGGCTCTGCTGAACTTCCAGAAAGAGAGTTACCTTGGCAGATCTTCCTAAACAGTTAAAATAATAAAAATATACCCATAGGTCCACTTCAAACAAAGAGCGCCCTGGTCACTCCACGGGACTCAATGGCACAAGAGGTTACCTAGATTAAAACTGCAACGCTCTCTGGCCCTACCCTTGGCCAGAAACCTGCACTCCATCCCAGTGCTGGAGCTCACGAATTCTTATTAGCCAGGCCCCTTTGAATGTAGACCAAGGTCTGCAGACCCCCGTCCCCTTCTGTCTGTTCTCTGCAGGTGTGTCCATTTCCCCTGCTTCCGTCTATGTCTCTGGGATTTACGATTCACCCCTCAGTCCTGTGAGGTGCTCCCCAGCTGCTCAGGACCCGAGGGGGACACACCCACTTCCTGCATGCTCACTTTACCTGGCAAGGTCTGGGGCACTTGGGGGTGAGACACAGAAATGAGTCTGCAGATAAAAAGTCACTGCCGTTATGGACCTGACAACCCAAGCAGGTGACTAAAGACAAGAATAGAGCTCGGCGGAAGGCAGTGAGGGTGGAAACACCCTGGTACCAAGGCCTTGCTCCCATGGCGCCCTGCTGGGCTAAGGTCCTCACAGTGGTCCCCCAGCGCTGTTTGTGTCTGTTTGATTGGTGTGGAAACCAAGCCCCAGTTCAACCTGGATTCAGGGCCTCTCCAATCTGGAATGAATAAGTGAGTGAATGAGTGTGCAGATGTGTGCCACAGTGACACCCAGGCACGCTGTGTTTCAGGAGGACTTTTCAAAGCCAAGGGAAGAGAGGACTTCCCAGTACCCCTCCTCCCTGCTCTCTAGGGCTTATTCAAGGTCCAGATCAGGAAGCAGATGCCCGGACCCCAAACCGTCTGGCCCATGGTCATGGGAGCTGCTGGCCACTCTGCCCATTCCCGCCACACTGCCCCCCCTCACACCCAGGGGGCCGCTGGAAACCACACCGGACTCTGTGCCCACAGCACCACAGAAGCTGCAGTGCCCAGGCTGGTCACACTTGCCTGGCGCCCCATCCCTTCTGCTCAACCCCCGGGATCTGTGACAGGGCCCAGCGCTGCTTCCTCTGATTTCCGAACATTGCTTCTCTGTTCACCCACATGTCATCTGCAGACCCTTTGAATAAACGAGTCCTCAGAAGCCTGCAGTTCACTAAGGCCACGCCTGAGTCTACCACTTGTCTACTCCCCAGATCGCCATGGATGTGCTAGGATTAGTGTGTTTTGTTTTTCCTTCCTACTCATTTCTGCATTGTCAGCAAACACAACAGTGATTGGTACACAGTAGGGACTAGATGTTTAGGTTTGGAAAGGCGGTACACAGCAGCTGAGGAGAGTGACTAGTCTGGATGGGAGAGTTGAGTTTAAACTGAGATGTGAAGGATGGGAAAGAGCAGCCAGAAAAAGATATAAGGAAACAGCAAGTGCAAAGGGCCTGGGGTAGAAATGAATAAGGCAAGCTGGAGACATAGTGTGGTCAGTGTGCCTATAGTGGAGAGAGCTGGGAGACTGGAGGAAGAAGAGTCTAAGAAGTCATGAGGGACTTGGTCATGCAAGGCTTCAGAAGCCATAAGGAAGACCTTGGGTTTTATTCTAGGAGCATAGGGAATCACTGAAGTTTCCAGACAAGAGGATAACATGATTTGGTTTGTATTTTAAATCTCCTGCTATCGGGCAGGAGTAGGCATGGACTAAAAGAGGCCTGGATGAGCACAGGTCAGGGAGGAAGCTGTTGTAATTATCCAGTGGGCCATGGTGGATATTGGGCTCAAGTCAGTGGGCACACAGGTGGCTTGGGTACACTTGGAGGTGGACTAGGTGGGGGGCGGTTCTGGCTTGGCTGTAGGGGTCAAAGCTCTGGCAACCAGTGAGATCTGAAGGTGTCTGGAAATTCTCTTGGTCACTTGAGGACCAGAAGGAGAAGTGGCCAGACCCCCAATGAGAATGCCACCCCCACACAACCACCAAGAGTCCCACACCCCGTACCCCCATTCTCACACCAGTGATTGCCCCTGGGCTTCCACGGAAGGCCTCCCTCCTGCAGGGAAGCCTCCACGCAGAGTTGAAAGCTCCTGTTTGCTTTGCTAATTGATATAAATGACTTTCCCTTCACAGCGACGCGTGCGGTGCTGAGCACGTCCACATTAACGGGGCCGGAGGAGGAAAATTAAGTGCTTCAATTTGCCATTTCTCAAGATGAAAAATGAGAAAGGCACGCTGCTGAAAGAGAGCTGTGAGTAGCTGGAAGCCCGCTGGGAGGGACAGAGCTGTCCTGGACAGGGCTCCAGGGGACAGCAGGAGGAGGACAAGATGAGGCCAGAGCCCACACCCCCCTCCTTCTCCCTGTGCACTTGAGGTTCAGACTTTCCCAGGCAGGCCCAGCCAGTGCACATGGCTGCCTGTGGGGTTCCACTGCCCCGACCCCTGGGTCAGGTGAGGCCTAAAGTTACAGAGGCAGGAAACCCAGCCCCAACTGACTAGAACAAAAAGGGAATGCATAGACTCAGAGAAGTGAAAGGTATCCAGGGTGGATGGAGCCTCAGGCATGGCTGGATCCAGGCGCTCAAGTCAGTTTCTCCCAGCCCAGCAGTGCTGTGCTGGCTCCCTCCCTCCCTAAGGGGGAGATGCCACCTTCCAGGGCAGCAACCCCTGAGGGAAGACAGTTCCTTCCAGGTGTGGCTGTGGAGGTCTCAGGAGTCACCAGACTGGACCCACCGGGCTATCTCCTCTACCTCTTGAACCAAACAAGGTGCCCTGCAGCCAGGGGCAGGGAGCTGAGCTCATGAAGGATGTGGTCCCCTCTCTTGTGATACCAGGACTTTGGAGCTTTCTCAGTTTTCTTTGGATTCACAGTTTCGTGGAACATTGGTGCTCACAGGAACCTTTTTAGATGATTAGGTCTCTGGTTGTAAAGAGGAGACAGAAGCCCAGGTAGGACACCTGCTTATCCACAGACATGGCTGGAAGTAGAGCCTAGTCCAGGAGCAGTGGCCAGGACTCACCTGGTGGCCACTGGGCGGGGACCCCAGCCGGGCTGCTGTGAAACCTCATAGACTGTTGGCAAGAGGAACTGGCAGGTGGAGAGACTGAGACCCAGAGTGGCACAGGGAGCCTCACCCACCCCTCTGAACCTCGCCCACATCCTTCCATGCAGAGCCTTCCCAGGCCCTGCTCCCTGGCTGGTGGTCACCAGGAGTGAGAGCCCTGGGGAAGCTTCAAACTCAGGCCCAGGAGGCTGCATGAGGCCGAGACTCTCTGAGCAGAGGCTCCCCAGGGTGGAGGCCGGGTGCTGGTGCACACACAGGGGCGAGTATAGACACAGAACGGCCAGGGTGTGTGCACAGGGGCCATGCGAGGCTTCTGATCCTAGATGTGCTGTGGTGGCTCCGTGCACACTGTTCCTTGGGGCACTGACCTTCCAGCCCTGCAGGGTGGCCCAGGAACCCACCTCTTGGGGACTTGCTCACCATGGGGGTCAACTCCACAGCCCCAACCTCACCAGAAAAGAGCATGGCCCGGAGTCTCCTATCCCCACTGCGCTGAGCAGAAGATGAGGCCTCCTCCTCTGAATTTACTTTGATGGTGATGATGATGGTGGTGGTGATGGTGGTGACAATGATGACAAAGCAGCTGCCCAGGAGACAGAGCGGGGGCCACCAGATCCTCTCAGAGCAGGTGCTTTGTGCTATGTGCTCTGCAGAGGGGTTAAAGCCTGGATGTCAAACTGTGACTTCCAAGAGGCCAGCACCGGGACTGTCTCCTGGAAGCCTAGTGGTGGCCTGGCCCCTGCCCCCAGTGACACCGTGCTGCTGTCCCTCATGGCACAGGAGTCCGTGCGGAAAGACTGAAGGACGTGAGTTCTCAGGGTGGCACGTGGGGACATGCGTCACCTGTGTCTCACTCCATGTCCCAGGTGGAGATGCTGACAGAGGGCATCAGCTACGCACAGCGACATCCAGGTTCGGCTGATTGAGCCAGGTGTGTAACGGGAAGAAAGACCCAGCGGAATGGGTCACTGTCGTTGCGTTTATTATTACCAGTTACTGACCCAGATGTGACCATCCCTAAGGACACCCTGGTATTCGCCTGTCGCCCTGGGAGTCTCCACGCATTAGGGAGGAAGAGGACAGGTCCCCAGGTCCCCGGCACTCTCCCCAGCCGCTCATGGACTGGACCATGGGCATCCTCAGGTGAGACCCTGTCGGTGTCGCTCCCGGCCTGCAGGAAGAACACGCGACAGATTCTGACGGTGTGCAATCTTGCCTTTATTTGTCTCCGCGTGGGCCCCGCGAGGCCTCTGCTCTGCCACCAGCCCTTTCTCGCCGGTGGACTTTCTCTATCTCTCTCTGTGCTTCTTCTCTCGTGGCGGGAGAGGCATTCACTTTTATAGGGCAACAGTAGCCAATCAGTTCAAAGCGCGCGATGCGGGCTGACTGGCTAACATCAGCTGTTGCTAGGCAGACTATCTTACAGAGCGGGTTGTTTAAGTCGCCAGCGCAATCAGGGGGCAGGAAGCAGGCGCCAACTTGGCTCACTCGATGGGAGGGGCAATCTAGCTCAGGCTCCGCTCCCACCCACAGGCCCTACGTCCGCCAAGTAAGGCGACCGGTGTCGGCCGCGGCTCCCAACAAGACCCGGACGTGGTGCCACAGAAGTGACCCCAGTACACAGCCTGGAAGAGACAGAAGGGAAAGGAAAAGACGCCTTCCGGCACTTCCTCCTGTTGGGACCTCAGCCCCAGCTACTGTGCTCTCCCTGTCACTTTTCTTTAAAGCAATGATGTTGTCTTGGGGCCGGTCCTTTGGGCAGCTGAATGCCCTCTTTCACCCAGTGGCCACAGCTGGACTCGAGGTCACAGGGGCTGCTAAGAGCCTGACACCTGTGCAGGGTTGTAGCTGTCTCGGGAAGATGACCGGGCCCCAAGGCTTTCAGTGAGCAGCTCTGTAACCCACACTGGCCACCAGTTCAGCCCTGAAAGGCCAGCTCCGTCCCCTCTTCCAAGACTTCCCAGAAAAAGAGTGCTGCTCCCTCCCTGCCGGCTGGACCCAGGCTGGACTTCACATCTCCAGCCCACTGCTCTGTTCTCTGGGCCCCTGGCTGACCAGGTGGCTTTAACTGACTGCTGAGGGTGTGTGGGCACCCCCTTACCAGCCAGCTGGTCCCTAGCATCTTGGCAAAGGCCCCTCTCTCCCCTCAGCAGACACTCGCCCAGAATGGGAGACCCTGAGGCCTTCCCCAGGGGGCTGGTTGTCCTGCAGCTGCTGGAGACAGGGAGAACGCTGGTCCTGTGGGTATGTGGTCCCAAGGGTTGCTACTAATATTGCTCTTCTGTGAAGCTTCCCCGGAGCTCCAGGGGTGTCCCCCGTCCCTATTTCCTCTGCCCTATCTGTGGTGCTAAGTGCACAGGTTGTCAGGCACACTAACAAACTGCCATGTGATACCGTTAGCAATTTCCATCCAGGAGTATCCTTTCCTCTGGGGGAGGCAGGCACCTGAAAGCAGTCCCCACCATCAGGGTTAGCACAACTAATTACATTTTTCTGACAGGGAAACAGGTTCCTGAGGCCTCTGCAGACTTGGAATTTCTGACATGGATTCTAGAAAGGTTCCCTGATAGGCTGGGCTGGGTGCCCTGGGAAGCCCTGGAGACCAGTAAGGTCCCTACCTTCCCATGTAACAGAAGGGAAGCCCAAGGTTCAGAGAAGGGCTGACTGCTCTCATTTTATAGATCAGAAAAATGAGGCACAGAGTGATGATGATGATGGTCAGCTCGGGGCTGGGGACTAGAAGCCGGTCCACCTCTCTCCCCAGCCAGGCCTTTCAGGACTTACCTTGCCTCTTCTCTGCCGCTATAGGGACTGGACTCTGTGTGGCAGGTGGTGCTGGGGGTGACCCCTGCTCCCCACCCACCCTGGGTGTCCTTCAGGGGACCACCTGCCCCAGGACTCTTTCAGGAGCTCACAGTCTGCCCTCCTGGTCCTCTCACTTCCCATTGCCCAGTCTTCTTGGCCAGCAAGAGATTCGGTTGGGGCCCCAGGAGCCTACGCTGGACGGGTGTCCACGCCTGGTCTCTCTGTGTTCTACCACTAGGCGTGGTGACCGCTCAGACTCAGGCGTGGGCCCAAGCTGGTCCTCATCAGCACATGATGCTCTTGCCCCAGCTCTGCACTCCTCTCATTTCCCTGTCAGCTTTGCTCCCAACTGGCTGTTTTCCTGGAGTGGCAGGGAAGGCTTTGCATAACAGCAGCAGGAGGGCACATCTTTCCCAACACTCCCACTAAATCCTGGCTCTTGATTAATATGGATTTTATGTGCAACCCTGAGCCAATCACTGTAGTCAGGAGATTGGGATGCTCTGATTGGTCATATCTTGATCATGTGATAACTGGGGCTGCCAATGACTCTGCCTTCCCTTCTGCTCCCATGATTCACTGAGAACAAGGAGGTTGCTTAGCAACAATCTCTGGGTTCCTCTTGGGTGCCCAGAATTAGGAAAGCCATGCCAGGTCCCTGTACTATAGAAAGAGTCTCAGTACATGGATTTTAGCCAGCTGTGGCTCCTTGGAGGAGAGGAAAACAGAGTGACCTTGAGTCAAACCTGGGAATGACGGCCACTCACTGAGACCTGGGGCAAATAACTCATGTTGATTCCCTCCCTATGCAAACTGGAGATAATAACAGTACCATGTCAGAGGCTTGACTGAGAATCAAATCATGAGATTTATGAAGGGGATTTGGAAGAATGCCTCACCGGTAGTGGGGGTCAGCGAAGCTGGTGTTCATTAGCAGGAACGAAGTGAGCGACACCACATCAGGTTAGGACCGTCTCTCTGCTCTGCCTCTCATCTCCAGCTGTCACCTCCTCCATCTCTCTCCATCTCTTCCTGTTCCAGGGAGCAGGAGAGAGCAGATTTCTATGTGAGCATCAGCCTGTATCACTTCCTCCTAAAAACCCCTGAATAACGTCCAGCCTTCAATACTGTCAGGCTCAAGAACCCTGTTCTCCAAGGCTGTGCAGGAGCCAGGCCGTGACCGTCCAGCTCTAGTCGTGGGAGGCCTCTCACCTGTCCAAAACACCAGGCTCATTCCTGTCTTAGGGCTCTGCCCGGGACTGTTTCCGATGTCATCACTATACGTGGCTCCCTCTGTGAATATGGGTCTCTTCTCAAATGTGGCTCCACGGAGAAGACTTCCCTGAGTATCTGGTCCAAGGACGACCACGCCCTGCCCCATTCTCTGTGTCCCTGGCAGCCTGTTACTAGTTTATTCATGTCATTTATGATCAGAGACGGTCTGATGACGGCAGAGAAGGAGTGTTCAGGGCTTGGAGGGTATAGGCCAAACAGCACAAGTCCAGAAAGGAAAAAGCCATGCTTGGGGCAGAGTGGGGTCCTTCTAACTGGCTGCTGTTGAACAGAAAGCTTTGCTGGGCTCTGATGAGCCAGCCGGTGGGGTTCCTAGACACCTGAACCAGTTGCTGCCTGCCTGCTGGAGAGTTTGCTAGGTAGTCACAGATGCCGGGTGCTGTTTCTAGTACTTTCTGGTCTGCTCCAGGCTTTGGAGAGGGAATGGTACTAACCGAGAGACAGCCTCAGTAAACATTTTGAGACAGATCAGAAATGGTGGGACTCTTTCCCTCCAACAGCCAAAAGGGCACGTACTGCAACTGGTAGCTGCCATGTCTCTCTCCCTTGCCTCCCGGCAGCTGTCTACACACCCTGCAGCAGCTCCAGGAGTTACCTGCCCTGGCCACAAAAGACTGGAATTTGGACCAATTAGCAGAGTCAAATTTGAACCAATGAGCAGGTTCAAATTCTGGCCAATCATCAGGCTTGAACTTGCCCAATCCCATACAACACCATGGCAGGTTTGAAATGAGGACCAATCACAGGCCTGCTGCTGTTCTATATAAACAGTGTTCCCCTACACCCTTTAGCTTAGTCTAGGAGGATTCCCTGGTGTACTGACCCTCAGTGCGCGGCACAGACTGAGTCCAAATAAAGCCTCTGTTTGGTGGTCCTGTAAATCTGCTCGTAATTCACTTCTCAGGCAGTGTTACTCACACAGCCCTATTCTACTCCAAATAGTGTGGGCAGAGCTGTTAGCCCTGGAGAGTTAAGAGATGGTCAGCAGAGACCAGCAGCAGGGCCAGTCAGTGGGAGCCGGAGACTTCTGGTCGAGAGCTGAGCGCTCCCCAGAGCTGCTGTAGGTTAGTGTAGTTGCATAGGAACATGGAGGGGTAGCTGAGAGCTCAAAGGACAGCGCTAAGGGTGGACGCCCCTGGAGCTCAGAGCCCCTAGCAGAGCAGCATTTTATGATTAGTGGTCTCCATCAAATTCAACGACATAACACTCTTCTGACTGGTAAAACCTTGCAAGAGAGGGTGTCTCACTGGTGCTAAGTACATGGGCTTTGGAGTCAGACCTGGGTTCAAATCTCAACTCTACTGCCAAAGGCACTGTTTGTTGAGAGCTTATACGGACCAGCCTCTTGCTGCATGCCCGTGTGGACCCTGTGACGTGTGCACATGGCTCAGGCTAACATGTGTGCATGCTGACCCCGTAACGACGTCATGTCTGAGCAGACCATTTGAGAGTGCAGGACAGTGGTATCCATGCCTGTAACTGCTAGGGAATCCTGCCGCCACTTGAAGCTGGCTCTCAGGGCTCCCGGGAACCTGCTCAGGCCACCCTTGAGGCCCCCATCTGCTCACTCAACAACATTTACATAGGCTGGGCCGGGGCACATGGGTGGACAGAGCTAGGCCCAGCAGGACCTTGGAAACTCAGGTCAAGGGCACATCCTCCTCCGCTAATAGGACGTTTCCTTCCCTGTGCCTCCCTCCTCCTCTCAAAGATGCAGTTCCTGGACGCTGCCCCTTCCTGCCGACCTCTGTTTCCGGCCTCGGGAGCTGCCCTGTTCTGATTACCTGTTCCAGATGTCACATCTGTGGACTGTTTGTCACATTCTCCTGTGTCTAGTGTCTCTGCTCAGCTCACTGCTTCTGAGATCGAGCCATGCACTTGTGCAGCTGTAATGTGCGGCTTCTCGTGGCTGAGTAGTCAGCACCCTCCCTATCTCCCCAGGATCTAGAGCTCTGCCTCACTGCTGGGGTTTGACTGATGGTGTCCCCTCCATAATTCATGACACCCAGTCCCCAGAGTATTCAGGGGTGTGATAAGTCGTGACTGGGATTAGCACCTGCGGAGAAGGACTGGGCGATGGAGGGGACACTGGCTTCCCTTCTTCCACCCCAAGACAGCAACAAGGCGCTGCCTCGGAAGCAGGGAGCTGCCCTCGGTGGATGCCATTTCTGATCTCCATCAGGCCACCTTGTTCTTGGGCTTCTCAGCCCGTAAAACCATGAGGCATGAATTTTTATTGTCTATAAAGAACGCTGCCTGTGCCATTCTGTTAAGGCAGTGTAAACAGACTAGGGCACTCGTGCATGGTCACTGCTCAGTAAGTGCTTGCTGGAGTGGTGAATCCAGGGTACAGCAAGGGGGATCTCTCCTTGGCACTGTTCATAACAAGGAGGAAGGACCGAAGAGAAGCAACGAGAACTCAGCCTTGTTCCTTGTCCAAAAAGCTCTTCTTAGCAGCTAAAAGGAGAAAAGCTTGCTCCTACCCTGTTCCCTGGAGACGGGGGAGGCCACCAGGGGCGAATAACTCACCTGCTGCAGTCTGCAGCCTCAAACGCTGTAGTGACAGAGATTCAAACCATGTCATGTTTAATCTGCTAACACCAGGGTCCTTGAGCAGCCACATTTCCGTACTACTAGTGGAGGCAGGTAGCTTTGGGCATCCTCCTCCACCTGCCCAGTCCTGTGGGCTGCTCGTTCCAGACGCTCATGGCTACCTAATGAAAGCCCTGCGTTCCCAGTCCTTGAGGTTCAGGAAGTCCGTGTTTGTGATCCCGTGGAAAAGTTATTGGAATTCTAGTGAATTAACTCCAATCTACCACAACCAGTGCAACACATAGTGAGCATAAAGGCACTGACGTCTATTTGTAGTTGTGGGGAGCCCGGGGGGTCCTAAGTGGAGCCCCTAACCAGGACAGCCCAGGTTTTATTAATTTGTGAAGAGGGGCGTGGCTGGAGGGAGAGTGACTCTGTGAGTCGGGCTAGGTAGGAGGCCTGGCATCACCTCTGCAGTATGGAGAGAGAGAGAGAGACAGACAGACAGACAGACAGACAGACAGGAAGAGAAATCTGCATAACACAATCTGAAGCAGAATGTGATGTTTTGAGGTTGGTGCTTCAGATGTGGTGCTTCTGCCCTGGGAAGTCACAGCCTCTTATCCCAGGTGACAGCATGGAGCATGGCTCTCCTGCCCACGCCTGGCCCTCACATGCTTCTTGGGAGCTATGGGGTGGGGCAACAGTTCCACCTTAGCACTTCGGCTAGGCCCATGTGCATTGCTTAAAGCTAACGGAGGGGGCAAAGACCAACTTAGCCAGCTGTGCACGTATCCTGTGGCTACAGAGAAGCAGGGCCAGGTTTAGCCACAATGGAGATAACGGCCCTTCTTTCAAGAAGAGTCCTCCGGGTGGTCCTCCTCACCTCCCAGTGTGCGGTGGGGAGAGCTTGGTCAATCAGCTTCTAAACTGCCATCCTTAATGAACTTCTGTGCGACGGGGCCCTTTGTGCATAAAGAGCGCATGGCGAGCCACCCTGTGGAACACTAACCTGACTTATTAAAAACGCTGTAACTACCAGTGTATAGATGAACATCTCTAATCTCCACCTCCAGCCCCAACCCCGATGCAGCCGGACAGCTTGGGTGGGAGGTGAGAACCCGGCAGACGCCTCGCAAAGGGCCAGAGGAGCTAGATTGAAATATTTTAAGAGAGGCCAGGCCCGCCAACCCAAACTTGTTTTCTTCAACATCAGCCCGGGGACGTGTGGAGAAAAACAGACCCAATTTCTTCTTTCCCTGACTCAAACTTCCCACCTGGCTGGCCATGAGTGAGGTCACCCTGACACCTCTCTCTATGGTGCTAATGACACTTAAATGCTGGGGCCCAAACCACCCCGTGTGGCCTCTGCCTCTCACCCCCAGCCCGTGACTGCTGCTTTGGGTCATCCCGGGATACCCCAGTGCAGTTACCTAGCTAATTGTGTCTTAAAGCTGACCATCTTTCAAATTTTAGCCTCAAACTCAGCAATACTGTCTCTGAAACCACAGGGGTTTTTTGGTCCGTTATATATGTTTTCCTTTAAAACGTAAAGGCTTTGCAGCATAGGTAATTCTTAATTCTTGTGTACTACTGGTGTGATGTACACAGCTGGGAATGCTGGATGGACCCCATATTCCAAAGTTGTGGACAAATGATGTTTCCTGGGACTTAGATGGTGTCTGGTTCTTAGAAGATTCAGAGACAAAGACTTAAATACTCCAGGCCAGAAATTTCAGTCCAACAGGCCTTGGCCTCCCTGAAGCCGGGGCATACAGCGCCCCCTTCAGGCAAACTCCTGCGGCGGCCGCCTTCCATGAGGAGGCAGAAGCAGGGCTGAGGCCATGGGACGTGGTGTGAGTGAAAACCATTAGACGCTGTGACATCAGAGGTCTGTGGGAAGGTGAGGGACAGAGTGGAGTCAGTATTCCCCGGGCTCCAGTTAAATCTGTATCTAATCGCTGTCCTCTCCCCCCAGGCCATTGCACAGGTCTCCTTACTGGACTTCCGGTGTCCACCCTCGGCCCCTATCCTGTGTTCTCTCCATCAGGCAACCAGAGAGCACCTTTAAACATGTGAAAGATCCTCCCTGAAAGTCCATTCGTTACTCCAAGCCCTCAGGTGACTCTCTCTTATAGATGGAAAATTCAGAGTCCTCTCAATGGCCAGAAGAACCCTGGACCATCCGACCCCTCCTCTCTGTAGCCCCGTCTCCCCGTCTCATCTCACTCACTTCTTGTGCTCTCCACAGACATCTCGAAAATGCTCCTGCCACAGGGCCTTTGCATTTGCTGGTCCCTCTGCTAGGGCTGTTCTTCCCCAGATGTCTGCCTGCCTCATTCCCTGCAGGTGTCCCTCTGTGGTCTGAGAGGCCTCACTGGTCCTCTCGCTGGTTCTCCAAGAGAGAGCCCTGTGGCTGTGACCCAGCTCAGCTTCTCATGTGCTCCCCATGCTTACCCAGCTCACATGTGCATATCCGAGAGGAAATGGACACATTCTCAGATAACGCGCTTCAAACAAAGGCGATTTTGGCCTCTGAGGTGAATGTTTAACTTGATTTAAATATTTAAAGGACAGTTGTAGGACCTTTACTGGACGGTACTGTGGGGAGAGGCAGAGGAGGGGAGTCTGGAGACACGTAGAGCTGGGTGAGCACCAAGATGAAAGGGGCCCCACCTGCCATGTCTCACACCCAGGACAGCTCGCAGCTCTCACAGGCCAGGGAAGCCTTGTTTCGGTCTCTGTAGGGCTTTGAAAACGAGGAGAGTCACGTAAACATCTAGAGCCACAGCCACAGAGCAGCAGCCATGCCTTTGGGAGGGCCTGGGCTCCCCCGTTCCCCACGGTCCTCACCTGGCCCCACTGGCACCTCAGCCGGAGGCGGAGCCGAGCTTAGCACCCACCGTGTGGTTTGCACTGCGCTTCCTGTAGAGTCCGAGGGAGGGCGGGTATTGTACACGTACTCATCAAGAATGGGAAAGAAAAATACAAAGAGGCTGCGATGTCACACAAAAATGCAGGACTACACGTCTTCTATGCCTGGGCTGGCGGTGAGCTCTGCCCATCCAGGCCTGGGACTCTGCCAGCCCTTGGTCAGCCCGCCTCAGCGCTGATGGGCAAAGCAGCAAAAGCTGAGTCTCCAGTGGGGGCCCAGAAACGCAATAAATGTTCCGTTTGGGCCCCAAATCACCAGCTACATTTTGCCTTGGTCTGCTGACCTTTGCTAGAATATCCTCCCGCCCAGAGGCCCTGAGGTGAATTCCTTCTTCTACCCCTGATGAAGGGGGAATGGCAGGGGCAGCCTGGCCGGCACAGCCGAGCAGGAAGGAGCAAAGCAGCTCCAGGCCCAGCAGCTTTCATGCCCAGGCTCTGTCCTCCCTCCCTCCCTGGTGCCGAGGATGGAACCTAGCGGCCAGTGCATGTCAGGCCAATGCTCTGCCCCTGAGCCTCGTGCCCAGCCCTGTGTTCTTATCACGGTGGCTGCTGTCAGTTTCTCTCTTGCTTTCTCACTGCTGCTCTAGCTCTGTTTCTACCTTTGCCTCTAATTCTGTCCCTACCTCAGCTGCTGCTTGCCATGTACAAAGAGCTCTGGGCCTGTGGGCTTGAAATCTGACTCGCCACTCTGTGCAAGGATCTTGTGCAAAGGATTTAGCCTCCCTATGCCTCAGTTTCCTCGCCTGTAATACGAGGAGAAAATAATGTCACCCCCTGTGAGGTTGTTCTGAGCATTACTGTAGGAGAGACGTTGTGTTTGGCCAATTCAGAGAGAATTAAATTGGCGTGAGACACATGGACAGGAGGAAACCGTACACATTGGCTTAATACAAGATTTGCATGGACAGGAGCCTTTCAAAGAAAACAGAAGCCAAAGCCACAGTTCAACACTTAGGTGCTGAGCTGGACAAAAAGTAACTGGTGAGGACAGAGCAGGTCCACCCTGTAGAGAGAGAAAGAAGACGCTTCCCATGGTCAACGCAGAGAACACAGCTTTCCCTGGCTTCAGAGGTGTCCTTCCCCAGGGACCAGCTCCTACTCCCGGGAGCCACCCCAAAATCGGGGGTGAGGGACACATTATACCTGCTGTTTTTCAAGCACCTCTGACTCAATATAGCCCATGTGCCAGACCAGCGCATGGGAGGTGTCAATATCAGTTTGGAAAACGCAATTCATAGTGCCTGTGCATGAGGTTTAATGCTGGTGCACAGGATGCGGTCAGCCCATGTGGGCTTCTTAGCATAGTAAACGATACTTGGGACGGACAGCCTGACACACACGCCTGCCTGCCTGCAGCTACAGTGAGCGCGGTCTGGGTCCCTCCCCACAGTGTGAAGGTGCTGGTTTGAATAAGCTGTCACCTTTGTTTTCATGGAGAGATTTTGCTTCTGGCTCTGCTTGAAACTCTAGGGGACTAGGGGCTGGGGATTTAGCTCAGCGGCATAAGTGCCTGCCTTGCAAGCAGGCAGTCATGAGTTCAATCCCTGGTACTGATAAAAAGGAAAAAGACAAAAAAAAAAAAAAAAAAAAAAAAAAAAGAAACTCTAGGGGACTGCTCATGCTGTTCCCCTGTCTACACGGGGACGGTCAAGGGAGAGGAGTGCAGTGAAGGATGCTCTTTATGTTGACCTCATCCTCCCCTGTCCACCGTGGCCTCCACTCTGCCCAAAGGTCCCACTCACATTCCCGTCTTCCCAGCTGCCAGCAGGCAGAGGCGGAGCTGGAGGCCATGGGTCCCGCTCTCCCAACCAGATAGAGAAACCTATAGCAGGTCACCCTGGCATGGCATGGAAGCAAGGCCCAGGCGAGCCCAGAGGTGTCCAAGCAAGGAAAGGGGCAGCACCCCTGGCGCTGTGAGGGGTGGTTCTGGTAGAGCCAGGAATGGGGCCCGGAACTGGACAGGAAAGCAACACAGGACCCTAAGCTCAGGCCAAGGGCAGCGAGGCAGCTGTGTCCTAACTGTCCTGGGGGCTCTGGTGCCACCTGCCCGGCTGGAATTTACTCAGCAGCCTTCATCCGGCCCTCTGCTGTCCCTGGGATGTCTGGGATGCCCTGAGATCAGCTTGTGGGCCGCCTACCCATGGTGGCATTTGTGTAATGGCCACCTCGGGGATGTGAGTGTCTCAGAACAGCTCTGTCTCCTTCAGGCCCAAGGGGAATGCCTGGGGACAGACAGCAGCAATCAGAGGCCACACTGGGCAGAGGAGATCTGTGGTTACATTGTCTCCTTGTGGCTGCTGGTGCAATGATAGCTGAGCGTGTCACGGTCCAGAAAAGCCTGCTCCTCAGATGAGGCTTCCTCCCGATGGTGCCAAGGGAACCCACTGCGACTCCTGGCTGTTGTAAAATGAAGTCAAGTGCTACTGCTGGTTTCAGCTATAAAAAGCCAAGGCTCAGGTCTGATTCCTCAACTCAAGACCAGTTCAGCAGGTGTTGGGAGGCAGCACTGAGCTTCGTGAATGAACACGGGATTGAAAAATTAGAAGAAATCATGCTGCAAATTTCTTCTCCTTCCTCTTCTGCTGGCTCTTGTTGCAGGGAGTTCTGGGAGGAAAATCTGATACCATCATTGTCAACATAGGGGAGGTGATCACAGCTCCCGTGGGAAAGGACAGGGGCATGGCATGATGGCTGGGACTCTGCGATCCCTGGCCATTTGTTCTCTGAGCAGCTCCATCCAGACACTGTCCCTTCCTGACTATTTTCCTTGTGCTTCTGTGGCACACTGTCCTCAGCAGCAGGATTCCTGTGCAGCAAGACATCAGCTGTAGGTGTGTTTCCAAGTTTCTGGAGCCCGTAGCCTGCCACAGACCACGGCTGCAAAGGCACCGAGCGTCCATCTTCCCCCAGCTCCCCCTGCCCGTCCCTCCTCCTGCAATCTTCCCATCTGAGCATTGTACCACCATCGGCCCAGCTGCTCAGTCGGAACCCAGGAGCCACCTCTGACCCCTGTGCTCCCCTCCCCCACTGGTCATCCACAGGTACCACCAACCCACAGGGCCGGACTGGACCATCCACTCTGCCCCGCTCCACATCGCCAGCATCTTCCATCTGGGCCACCTCGATGCATGACTGGTCTCCTTATTACTGCTCCTGGCCTCAGACTGCAGCCCTTAAAAACATGACGCAGATGTTATTTACCCCTCAGAACACGTCAGTGGGTTCATGCTGTTCTTAGAATCAAACCCAAGCCCTGTGCAGGCCTCCCGGGGCCTGCGCCACCATGAAGCACCCATGACTCACCCTTGAGAATGTTCTTTCCTCTTCCACTCTCCATCCCAATGGTTCTCAAGAATGTGCCGGGGGTGGGGGTTCAACATCAGCACCCCCTTCCGCTCACACAAAAGCCAGGGTGCATCCGCCAATGTGGCAGGCGGCCACGCGCCGACATTAATAACCATCTTCTCTGGACTTTGGCAATGACCTTCGATTTGTGTCAGTGAATGCTGGTTTTCTATTCACAGTCCAAAATTATTTAAGGATGAAAATACAAGGTCCAGTTCAGAAAAAATCTCAAGTCATAGTGGAGAAGGTAATGGAATATTGCAGAAATGGTTTGGCTATAGGAGGAGGTGTGATTTTAAAATATGGTGATTTAAAAAAAATTTTTTTAAATTGATTACAGTAAAGACATGTTGCTATTAATTCCCCTCAGACCCCTCCCCCTCACTTTGCCACCATTATCCTACAGTGCTTGTCACTTTCTGAAGCAGTTATGGGAGTCCCCTTCCCTGGGCATCCTCAGTTGTGGCTGTCTGATGTCCTGAATCAATATAAAACATTTCTCTTTCGTGGTCATTTTGACTCTGGGGAGAGCCGGACATCGCACAGTGCCAGCTCCGGTGACTAAGGTAGATGGGGACTCAGTGTCATGTTTTCACGATCCTTCCCGTGGGATGGCTCTGGGCAGCCTTGCTCACCATATCTCTGATCACACCTTGTAAAGACACGCGTGTGTGCATGGCTGATATTGGGAACTTCTGTGTTTCATCGGCAAAGACCAGGACCACTTCTGGGTGCCCCTGGGGCCTAACCAAACCCTGCTCCTGGCCCAGAAAGACGCTGACCAAAGACTTATTCAGTCTGAATATAGCAGCAATACCTGTTCAGAGTATGCCACGAAAATCCCCCGTGTCGTGGGCTCCCCAGCCAAGGAACATGATGCAGGCAAGGTCTCCATGTGCACGTGTCTCCCTCCTGCAGAGCCAGGCAGGCTCTCTAGAGGGTGCCCCACCCCTCCTCACGTCAGGAATCTCGGAGAGCCCCTCTTTCCCCTGTATCCCACACCAGTCCTCCCAGCCAGGGTCAGGTGAGCAGCTCTTCTCTGCCCCGGGGCTGGAAGGAAGCCAGGGCTGAGCTCAGAGGAGAACTCTCCAGCCCTGAGAACTGTCAGAGCTGCTTATGGATGAGCAGAAAATAGCAGCGATAAATTTCTTCCAGACCTCTCCCTCTGCATGCCAGCTGCAATCAGCTGTGAGAAAGTGCGGAAGGTTTTGGGGCATGCGTATCGCTGACCTGGATTGAACCATAGAGCTTCACAAGGCCCGTTCCCCTTCCTATTCTTCGTCTCTGGGAAGGGCCTGGCCGCTTCCAAAGGCCAGCTCAGTGATAGGAGGAATCTTGGGATTCTGCAGAAAGTACTCTCGTCCTTATCCAAGAGTAGAGGGCTGCCAAGGGATGTGGCAGATGCCACAGGGAGCCTGAGAGCTCCTTGGTGGCTCCCTGAAATTCAGGGTGTCAAGATGCATACATAAAGATGGCCCTGGCAACATTATAAGTAAAAATAAACTTTCAAACTGGGACAATATAACCCAAAGAGTGGTTAAGCAGCTCAATGTTAAGGCCATGGGTTCTGGGTTCAGCTCTTTAGTTCTTCACTTATAATACGTGCATATGGTATGCACACACAAATGTATGTATACATACACCTAAAGTGTGTGCAGGCGTGCACACGTGCATCTGTGGATACATGCGCTTATGCACAGGAACCCGTGGTTTTTCGTGCTCTGTCAGCCCCGTGTCCCCATCGCAGTGGTAGCTTGCTTTCTTATGCAAGCATGTTCTGTTGGTTTTCACCAGGAGTCACTAATGCAAATGATAATCCAAGCCTAATAGTTGCTTATTTCAAAGACAGATTCTAAGTAGATATTTATGGATCCCAGGAGAGAAGTAAGTGTTCAGTCACCAACCTGGTGGCTCAGGTAAAATTCTAGAAGCCTCCTTCCTGCCTCCCTTGACCTCAGTCTCCCCAGACACACCGCACCCCCTCTTCCCTCCTCTGCTTCCAGGGCCCCCATCATGGCTAAACTCTGTCACCTCTAACCCGATTGTTGTAACAGCTTCCTCTGTGGGTTTCCTGACCCTGAGCCCTACAATTGTCCTCCAACAAGAAACCAGAAAGGCCGTGCGTCTCCTGTGTTTAGCGCCCCCTACCGCCATGTCCTTAGAATAACATCCACCTCCTGGCAGCCTGTGAGGTCCACAGGACATGGCCCCTCCCAACCTCTCAAGCTCCAGACCATTCTGCAGAATTCTGCCTAGAAACAAGCCTCCCGGAATAGTACCCATGGCTACAAGTGCCCATCAGTGCCCCCTGCAGCCCCTTCTAAATACTACCATGTTCTCAGGTGCCAAATTGTCAGTGCAAGTCTGGAGCTCTGATTACTTCCCAGCTGCAAATTCCTTTTGATAACTGCCTGAAAACCATCCATATGCATGATCCTAAGTACATCTTCTAATGTGAGGAAGGAGCTGGCTTGGTACAAATCATCTATTCTTGGTGGCTAAAAGACTACAGGCTTGCAATGCAGGGCATCGCCAGCATAAGAGTTGAATGCAAAGTCCTACCTAGTAAAGAGCTTTATATTTCTGCCCACCAACAATATTCCAAACGTTGTTGTCCTCTGATGGTGGACAATGTTGGCTAGAGGCCAACACTTTCCTGATCAGTGATCAGTACCTCTCACAGGCCACTTCCCAGGCCCTGAGGCCCATTCCTCTTTGCAGCCCCACACCTGCCCCGGGTTCACTGCCCCAGTCACGCTTGCCGTCTTGCATCTGCCCAAGGCCTGTGCACATGCAAAACTGGTCTGTCTAATGCTTGCCTTTTAGGGGAGGGTGACAAATATGCCCCATTTCCACCTCGCAGAAAGGAGACAGCTATAGAGACCGAGTCCAGTGAGAGGCTGGAGGAAGCATGCTTTAGGGGACTTGGTGCTTCTTTGGAGGTGCAGGTGATGTGTTTCCTTGTTTTAGCTCTTTTTCCATTGCCTCTGTGTTGTCCCAAAGGAAAAGACTCAGGTGTGTGTTTACACAGGAGCAGAGCCAGTGCCGACACTCAGATGGGGATTTGTACAACGTCCTCTGGCTTCAAGCAGAGTTTCTTGGAAGGGTTGAAACCATCACAGAGAAAAACTTAACTCTGCTCAAGCCAAAAGAAAAATATTTGTACTTGGCTCAGTTGACAGCTGGCAGCAAAGCCCCTTACTCCTTCTGTGCATGGACTTTCCCCTGGGCCAGCTGGACATGGCGGCAGGCAGTGCAGACCTGGGTCAGACGAGCAGCCTGGCCCTGAACAAGGTGCCCATTCAATAGATCCTGCTGAGAGAAAGGAGCAGCGGCGGCCTTTCGGAGCAGACAGGCTGGCCAGCTTGTGTGTTCCTGGCCTGGGTGGTGAGTGGACACTCTACGGTGCCTGGATGATGCCTGGGCAAGAGGGACACCTAAGGGACATAGGCTGTGCATCCTGTGGACCATCATCCCAGAAATGCCTGGAATCCACATCCATGGAAGCAAGCCTGGGAGGAGCCTCAGGTCCCCCATGAATCAAAGGGATAATGTGGCCAGTTTAAGGACTCAACCCAAGCTGGGTATGTTAGTGCACACCTGTAATCCCAGCACTAGAGGCTGAGGCAGGAGGGCAGCGCTGAGTGCAAAATAAGCCCAGGCTGTATAGTGAGTTCAAGATCAACCAGAACTACACAGTGAGACCCTGTCTCAAAAAAACCAAACCCAAAAACTTATCCTGATGGGGAGCTATGTAGAAGGTCCTTATCAACAGACCCCATAACAACCTTATTCTTGTTAGCTTTAAGTTCCAAAGTAAACAAAATAAACACAATGCCTTTTTTTTTTTTTAATGAAGGAGGATTGAAGGACTAGGCGGCTCCGAGGAAGCTGTGAACCACTCCACCTTACTGACCCACAGGAAAGGGTGGGAGGAGAGGCGGGCTGCAGGGCTCGGCGGGCAGCTCACTGGTCACTTGTGCACTCCGTGGTCATTTTCCTCCTGCCTGGGGAAGCAAGCTTTCAAGTTCCGTCCACACATAGACTTTTAAACAGGAGAGAGAGGTGCTGGGAGAAACCAAGTGCCGGAGTCCAGCTGCGTGGCCTTGACCTTGAGGGAGTCTGGTTCCTGTTGTCCACACAATAGAGCCACCCCTCCAAGCCCAGGAGCAGGGTGCTCAGCAGGCTCCAGGTCCCTCAGGGGGCTCCCCCTTGAATTCAGGGGTCTCCTTGCCATCTCATTCTCCTGCCCCAGGGTGGCCGAGGGATCTTCCTGAAGGAGAAATTGGTCAGATCCCTGAGCAGGATGAGAACAGTGGGGCCTGAAATCCAAGGGGCACTTGCTCCCCAGCTGTGCAAGTTCAAGGCCATTGTCTTTTATTTATGATTCATACTGAGCCACTCAAACCTCGTGAGCTTCTTCATGCTTGTAGAACAACCTCAGACTCCCTGCTTGGATCCCATGTGTCCTGCCCCTGCCTATCTGTGCAGCCCAGCTGGCTTCTTTCTGTTACTGGCTCATTCCTGCCTCAGGACCTTTGTGCTTGTTCTATTTTATGACTCTTAGTATTTCTTCAGGGTTTGTATGATGTCTCGTCCTCCACTGCCAATCTAGGCGCTCATGTGCCCTCCTCTGACAGGCCTGGCCTGTTCACCTATCTAAGGAGGTGCCCTAGCCCTGGCCCTCTCCATATTTTATCAGCTGTAGTTATTTACTACAACCTGAAATTATCTACGACTTGTAACCCCTACTGGAGGGTCAGCTCCACTAAGTTCTTTCCTAGTGACAAGGTTTGTGTTGTACACAGCTTGGTTGCCAGCAACTTTTCAGCACATGGCACGTGAGAAGTGCCAAATAAAAACGTAGGAGGACGCGCCGACGGCAGGAGCATCTTCTGAGGGACCAAGCGAGGGCCTGGGACAGAGGTGGGCGTGAGGACCGTCCTGTCTCCTGCTTCATCTCCTCTCCTCCTCTGCTCTGTGCCTTGGGAGATTTGCACCTCCACGGTCACCCAGGCTTCCTGCCTGTGCCTGCAGGCTGCACTATTGGCCAGCAGGGGAGAGCAGGGCCAGGGCCAGCACAGCAGACCCCCTGCCTCCCTCCCTGGGTCCTGGTGTGGCCCCCAGGACGCCCTCTCCTGGAGCTGCCCTCTCACTGCAGTCTAGATGCCCGGGCGGAGGCCCCTGGAGTTGCACCTCTGCTGCTCCCTGGGGGCTGAGATGTGACCTAATCCCTCCAGGCCACAGGATCCTCAAGAGCATAACAATGGAGATATGATGCCGGATGCAGGGGGTGGGGGTGGGTGGGGGTGTACTGTATTGGATAAACAAGTTTTAATGTGTGAGAAGTAGAGATAATGCCCCTTCTATAAATTGGCCATTGTTGCCATTATTCTATTAAAATCATAGTGTAATCATACTGTTCTCCTTGTGGACTTCTGACTACCGTTTCCTGTGGTAAGCTCTGCACCTGTAGGCTCTCACTGGCCGCCCTGGGGAAGGTGCTCTCACCACTCTGATTCCACACTTGCGGGAAGGGCAGCTCAAGCCGGCTCAGCGCTCCCCTCTGGGAACACTTAGAAGATGGCAAAGGTGGGGCCTGAGCAGGATCTCACTGCTCGACTCAGCTCCTGACCTCGAAGACAGGGGTCTCCATCTCTATCTGTCCAAAGCGCATCCCTGGTGAGGTGGGGACCTTGTGGGCTGCAAGACGCAGCAGCATCTCTGGTCTCTACCCTCTGCATACGGCCCCCATCACACAGGCCAAGCGTCAGGAGCAACCAGCTTGAGAGGCCCTGGTACAGGAGCCCGCAGACACAAGCCAGTGTCCACCCCGCACTTGGACTGGTGGGGTGAGATGTTAGGAGACAGCTGTGTGTGTGCCTCGCCCAGCCTCAAAGCGCTGGGCTCAGAGGTGGACGGCAAAGCACCACAGACAGATGCAGCCACACACAACCCTAAAGACTGCTCAGGGAACCCACCGGGAGGTCAGAAACAAACAAAAGAACCCCTCCTTTCATTCAGAAAGAACAAGCAAACACAAATACAAAACCTTGAACTCTAATCCTACTATTTCAATTACATGATGCTCAAGGCATGAAAACCAGCGCTTGAGGTGACTATTTTAGACCCTGCAAGAGTCTGGCCTAGTATAAGGTCTCAAAACTTCCCTCAGAGCGTTAGAGCCCTGATCGCCACGTGCTGCGGTCACCATCGTAAGGCCTAAGCAGCCACAGAGACCAGTGTATAAACTCTAGAACATTTTAAATAAGTCAAAATGAAATTCTACAGCCATTCAACAACCCACCAGAAAGCAAGAAAAAAAAAAAAAAAAAAACAGAGGGAAAAATTGGAAAATAAATAATAAAGTGGCAGTCTTTATCCCTAACACATCAAAATTTACTTCAAATGTCAGTGCCCTAACTGTAGCAATCAACAGAGAAAATATAAACCAATTATGTGCTGTGTAAAAGAAATGCACATCAAGCGTAATAATATAGGTAGGCTCAACATGAAAGAATGGATAAAGTTGTGTCTTGCAAGCTTTAATTTAATAAAAAACAGGAATGCTTGGAGTGCAATCATATTAGGTAGACGTTAGAGCAAAGAAAATTACAGGGGTCACTAAGAGACATCACACAATGACCACGATAGAGTTTGAAGGAGAAACAGATAAATACATAATTTAAATTAGAGACTTTGACACAATAGATTTGAGTATTTGACACTTTCTATCAGTAATTAACCTATCCAGTAAACAGATCTACCAGGCAAAAATCAGTAGGGCATAGTTAGGCTACACAGCCTCCTAAGTCAACAGGATCGTGTTGACGTTTATGGGCTACTCCATTCAACAACGACAGAGTGCTCATTTTCCTAAGATCACTTAGGAAAGTATTCCTGGCTCGTAAAGAAAACCTTCACAAATTTGAAAAATTGAAATCACAAAGAGACTGTTCTTTTGCTATAATGAGACAAACTAGAAATCTGCAACAGAATCACAACAGGAAAATCTTGGACCATATGACGGTTGAATAGAACAGTTCCATAAAAGCCAAGAGTCAAAGAGGAAGTCACCAAGCAGATTTTAAAATACATACATTGAGTGAAAATGAAAACACAACCACAAGAAAAAAAAAATAGAGAAGAAACAAATTACAGATATCAAGAATAAAACAGATGGTATCACTAACATGTTATATCATCACATAAAGGAGGGTGACAAACTTTACAAAAATTCATCTGTTCCATACCTTAGAAGACATGAGTTGCTTCTAAAAACTACCTAACTCAACTGAGGATAAATAAACTGAACGGCCCTACAAGCACCTGAAAAAGAAAACTCCAGACCCGGATGGTTTTACTGCAGAAATTTATTTATCACAAAAAGACATTAACACTAACTTTATGCAACCTCTTTCAGGAAATAGAAGAGGGAACATTTTCCAGCTCATTTTATGGGACCATTGTTTGCCTGACACCAAAATCAGACAAAATTAGAAAATTATAGGCCAATATCTCTCCTTAATTTAGACACAGAAATCTTCAAATATATTAGAAAATTAAATCCAGTAATGTATAAGATGACCGAGTAGGATTTAATCTAGGTAGGCAAGGCTGGCTTAATATTCAAAAAGTCAATCAGTGCAGTGCAGTGTATCAACAGGCTAAAGAAGAATCATTTTAATCGATGCAGAAAAAACACCTGTGTATGATTTTTTCTATCTGTAATTTTTTAAAAATGCTCAGCAAACTAGATTTAGAAGGTACCTTCTTCTGTCTCCTAAATAGCATCAAGCTCTATAGCTAGCATCACCCTTAATAATGAAGGACTGAATGTTTTGTGTCTGTCACCAGAAAAAGTCACCAATGTCCTTTTTTATCCTTTTAGGAAACACAAATTATAGACAGCACAGCAAGGCATGAAAAAGAAATGAAAGTCAGAAGACAGGACTACATTATTTGAAAATGACACAGTTGCCTGCAGAGAAATGCCCAGAGAAGCGACCAAAAACCAACCAAAACAAAAACCCAACACCTCTTGAACTAATTAGTGAGTTCAACAATGTCGTGGGACACAAGATCAATACATAAAACCCCATGGCATTTCTGCATGCTAGCAATGAATAAGTGAAAGAAATGTAAAATGTAATTTTTACCTTTATAATTATAATCACACTTATGATTTCTTTAAAGAAAATGATCACTAAGTATAAATTTAGCAAAATACATACTGAAAACTACAGTATCTTGATAAAATGAAAGAACTAAATAATTGAAAGGACTATTTGTGGACTGGAAGACTCAATATAGTAGAAACGTCCATTCTCTCTTAATTGATCTATATTTAATGCAATTTCTATTAAAAACCTAGGAGGTGTTTTGCAGACATAGAAAAGTCAATGGGTCTGTCTGTGTATGTCTAAGTGTCTCTGTCTCTGTCTCTGTCTCTGTCTCTGTCTCTCTCTCTCTCACTGCTGGTGCCATTGGGAGAGGGATATAAACCAACAACCCAAAGTTGGCTATTTCTGGTACTTTCCAACTTAAGACCATTGCATGATAAAAAAAAAATTATTTGATAGTCTTCAAAAATTTCCCTGCACTTGACCGTGAAATCAGCAGGTAGGTTCCAGGAAGTGAGGGTTGTTGGGGTTGGCTTTGCCACTGCAAATTCTTCAGGTGCTCAGAACAGTGGCTGATTGTGAGTTGGATCTAAGGCAGACAGACACATGGATGTATACACATAAGAACACACACACAGGACACACGGACACTTTGTTCTCCTCTAAGCCAGGCCAGTCACAGTCAAATCATTGCAGCCAATACATTTGGAAAGATGTTATTAGGATGCAGGAAAAGTTCTAAATTCAAATAAAATGTATGTGAATACACGCTTACCTAACGTACCTCTCCCATGGCAGCGATGCCAGCGCCCCGCCCTTTTTCACACAAACCCAGCTGCAAAATCAAAGCCTGAAGTGCAAATGTCCACCATCAGCTGAGCCTGTGCCATCAACCCCGAGCTGCCTGTTCCAACACTAAATCACACGGGATGGCTGTCCTGAGCTAGGAGAGGGGTGAGCAAGGCTTGGGGGGCGCCTCTTGGTGGGGAGTAGGACATCATACGGTATGATGTCCTGCTCCCCCTGATCTTTAATGAATGGCCTGATTTAATTACACCCCAAGGGGAGGTGGGGCCACAGGAAGGAGTCTCCTTCACTATTAACTACTTGATACACAACTCTGGCGAGAGAGCAGATTTCCTCCCAGGAAAGCCCATCTCTCCTGCCTGGTCACCCCCAGAAACTTGGCCCCAGAGCAGGCTGGGGGAGCACCGTGGGAAAGAGGTGGGGGACAGATGGAAGGGGAGGGCGGGTGTCCCAACACGCACAGATGAGCACATACCCAGATTCAAACATAAGCCGAATGTAATTGCTTGGTTAATTAAATATTGACTTTTAACTCCAAAAGTGATTAAAACAAGCTGCAGGAAAGGCTGTCTGGAATCAAGGTGGATGAATGAAAGTCTGTGCTGCACTTCCTATTGTGTGCTGGGGCCTACTGTGTGCAGGGCAGGGGTCCTCAGGGGCCAGGAAGGCAGGCAATTGTGGCCAGGGGCCACTCTGCAAAGCCAGGCTTTCTCAGTACTCTTCCATCCGAGACCTCTCTCCACCCAGCCACCCTCCAATGATCCTGCCGCTTTGGGCACAAGAAGCCAATTCAGCTCACCCCATTTTCCAGCGACCTGATAGAGCTGACAGAGGTGTTCTATAAATGCTGACATTAGACAAATGAATGAACACAAGCAACAGCAAGATGCATGCCCATCTGTGCGCCTGTGTGTGTGTGTGTGTGTGTGTGTACGCAGGCTCACTACAGGACTGTGTGTGCATGAAGTGTTCCACATGGGGACACACTCACTTCTGACTGTAGGGTCAGCAGGCCTGCAAGGCACTTCCCACAACTCCCAGCAACTCCCAGGGTCCTCCAGGGCCAGTGATTAGGTCTGCTGCCTAGATCCCTTCCAGGCAGGTGGGGATGCTCGGCCTACTTGGGGCTCAGTGTTGCCTGGAGATGAGAGTGTTCCCTAGCCTCAGGGGTCACTCAGCCATGGCTCTACCAGGGCCTGAGGGAGGCTCCCAGAATCCTCAGGGTCCTCACAGCCTCCTGACTCTGTCATCCTTGATGCCTGACACCCACAACTCCACCTTCTAGGATAGCTTTTCTCCCTTCCTGTCCATAGGACCCCTGATGATAACTGTCTCTGTCGTCACCCTGGCTGGACACTCTGACTGGACCCTTCAAGCTCCTATGAAAGTCCGGATCTCAGTTCTAACAGATCATCTGTGAAGGGCAAATGTCCAGGGTCAGGCAGCCCTGCAAGACTGTGCTGGAGCTCAGGGTCATCGCGGAGTTTGGCAGAAACCTGCCTTTCAAGAGCAAAAGACTCTGATACAGCAAGGAACCTTGATGCCACTTCTCAGCTCCTGTGCTCAGGCAGTTGTGTCCCAGAGCTGTCTACAAGGCTGGAACGGTGGCTGATTCTGTTTGGGTTTTCATTGAAACCCTGGGTCATCTTGTAGCAGAGATGCAAGTGCATTAGAGAAGAAATCTGTCCGTATTTGCTTTGAGAAGCTGAGAAATTATGACAATGCAAAGCTGACGCAAAAGCCACCACCATTAAGGCAGAAGAAAGATGACAGCCTTTCACGCTGCCTCCCCCACCAGCTGGCTGAGCAGAGATGGATTTACTTCGGCAAAACGGGGCTCATCAGGACAGCACGGTATTCACTTCCCTGTAATTGCACGTAACTGTGGAGTCTAATTTATACTAAAGTCTGATTCCAAGCAGAGCGGCTGCACAAGGGAGGGTGAGTCTGGGCATGGATGACTGGGAGAAGCCGGCTTCTCTGCAGTCATCCATGAGGTCACCACGGAGAACCACGATGTCCACTTGAAAGTTCCACTGGTGGAAGACATCGGGCCGGGGCCTCTCATGCCTTGCTTGAAAGCACAGACAAAGGTGAACGCTTGCTTTCTTCCCCACCGCCATTCCTCCTGGAAAGACACTGAGCAGATCAAGCTGGCAGATGGGGGCAGCAGGCAGAGTGAATCCACATATGGAGCTTGAGGCTCTTTGGTGGTACAAGTTTTCTCGAAGAGAAAAGCAGGATGCATTCGACCGCACATGCAAGTCGACTTGGGGTGCCATGGGCCAGCGCACCTGTTGTACAGGCCCCAGAGGATTCCTAGGGAAGCTGATTAAAGGTGACCTAGTACCAGTACAGCAGAGTGGCCCTCACCTGTGCTCTCCCCTCACCTCCCGGGGCCTCAGAGCTTGCTTTCTGGATGCTCTTCTCTCCGAGGCTCATGGCTGCATTTCACCCCCACTTTGTTCAAATCTCTCATCTTCGGAGAGGAGAAGAGTTCACCCAAGATTGTGCGGTGTTTAGCAAAAAATGGGCGCTTAAATAATTATTTGTTGAGGGGTTCAATGAATAAAACAACGCCCCGATTCTTGAACTTTCAGCAAACTCACTGTGGCTGCCAATTCAAATAAAAAAAGTTATTGGGAGATCTGATGGTGCCAAGACTGGTGCCAGCCATCTGGGTCTAGCCTTCCTGGACCAACAAATTTCAAACATGCCCTCAACTTTAGTCTCAGACTATTCGTAAAATGGACAAAGAAGCCACCCACTCAGCCTTGCAGTCATTTGGCAATTTAATGAGCAGCTACTATACACCACACAGTGTGGGTGATAATACAGTAGGAAATGAAGCCATTTCTGCTGCACCCGATGACCGCACATTCACTGACTCTCCACCATGGCCTCATGTTGGGTCTCAGTTCTGCAGGCTGTTAGTGCAAAACAGTGAGGCTGCGTTTTCTGCAGCGTCTGGTTGGTGCTGGCAGCACTCTCCAGGCTCCTTGTCCAAGCCCACTGGACTTGGTTCACTTCCTCCTGACCCTTTGCATGTGTCACTCTGGTCCTATCATCTTCAGGCCAGAGAAGATATGTTGGATCCTAGTGCTCTGGGTCTCTCTGACACCAGCCTTCCTCTCTGCCTTTAAAGGCTCGTGCGGGGCCACTTGACTCATCTCAATGAGTCTTATTATATTCCCAGGGGCCAGGACATCTTAGGGGTCCGGTACACTGCATATTTGCAGAAGGATGCACATGGAGAGTGTTCCAGACACGGGAGGAGCAGAGGCAGGAGCCATGAGACCCAGATGGGCTTGAGTTGTTCAATGAGCTGAAGAGCCCAACCCTGTGCCCAGGGCACAGGGACAGGGGATGAAGTCAAGGGACCGTGGTTTCCAGGTCAGTAAGAGCCGGTGGACAGCAGGAACATGCTTGAGGTCTGTTCCAAGCAGAAAATCACTGGAGTGTTTTAAGCCAGGGCATAAAACTATCTAATTCGTGTTTTTAAAGAAGATGCCCTGGGTTTCTGTATGGGAGGAAGCAAGGTCGGATGCAGGGAGAACAATCTGAAGGTCAGGGCCACCAAGTTAACAATGCCTTAGACAGGATGGTGGGCGGGGACGGAGCATGTGAGAAGCACGTGGGCTTGGGACTCTTTAAATAGAAAAAATCTTTGAGAAAAATGGCAGGAGATTCTGTTGGGGCTAAAGGTTCTCAGCTCCCATCTGGCCACCCACAGAAGGGAGGTTGTGGAGAGCATCCCTCTGCCCCTCTGGACTTCCCCAAACCCTTGGCCTGGGACACACGTTCACACCAAGCTGAATCCACCCATGTGCACACTTGCAGCCTCAAGCCTGGCCTCCTCGGCTCCCCACCAGGCATCATCCCCAAGAGAGACCTGGATGCTGACAGATGAAAACTGGATTTTATAAAACATCAACAGGTGGGGCAAAGGAGGACACACAGGAATGTCAAAACTTTGCGCCAGGATGTGAAGTAAGAAAGAGACACCGTGGTTACCGTCCTCAGCACAAAGTGTGAACCTGCGCTTGAAGGTGGAGACTGGAGGATTCAGGGCAGCACACAGGGGTGGACAGGCCTTCCCAGTTCACACACCAGCCGCAGCAACCTCCTCCTCCTCCTCCTGCTCGTCCTCGTCCTCCTCCTCATCCCGAGATCAAACCAGGCGGCCGCCAGTGCTGCCTTTGATTAGCTATGCATGAAACTCACCCAATAGGGATGAATGGAAAATGAGGCTCATAATTACTTTCCAAAGACGCGCAGTCTGGCCTGAGCTGGTGAAGAGTTACAGGCGCTGGAACAGCCTGGGCTTCGTGGGCACACTCAGCCCCGTGGGGCCTCCATTTAGAAGAGCACGCATTTGGTGTAATGCTCTGCTCTCTTGCAATTCCTAGCAAGTTGTGCCCAGGAGATGCCACATTTTCATTCTCTGCCTGGCCCTGCTTGGAAACTGCCTAGAAATCCTCCTCCTCATTTCCATGTGAATTGTTCCAACCGCTTTCTCAAACCTTTCAGAGGAAAGGGTGAACTGGAAACCCTCTGGGATCAGGATAGGGCTGAGGACTGGGCTGCTGGTTTCATAAGCGGAGCCTCTGCTGAGGGAGACTTCAGCACGAGGCCTCCTGGACTGTCCATCTTCCAAGGAGAGGGACACTTTATCCAAATGCAGACACTGCCTGGGCCCCCAAATCTATCAGTAGAACAGCCAGGGCTCAATTATACCCTGATCAAACTCATCCTGAAACATGAGGGGCAGGGCCAAGAAGTGGGAGAGGAAGGAGTAGCCAGGAGCCTCTTAACCAGGGCTTCACGTTGTCCACTGCCCTGCAACCTGATTTTCAGAGTATGAGCAGAGTCTTGTGTTGCCAAGAAAACTTCAGGGTGCTAAGAAATCCCCATGGGTGTGGCTCTTAGAGGGACACACAAATGAGCCCCCCACTGCTCAGACACTTAAGGGGCCTCCTTTTTTTTGGACCAGGGATCAAGCTCACAACCTTGCTGTGCCGCTGAGCTGTATCTGAGGCCATTAAGGGCTCCTCTTGAAGACAGAGTCATCTTTGATCCGGAACCTTGCTTCTCAATACTAGAAGAGGACAACTCCTCCTCCGTGGTATACTGCAGATCCAGCTCTGTGACTTTTGGGGCCCAGGGCAAAACAAAAGTACAAGATCCTTGCTCGAGCAATTCTTAAGAATGTTAACAGAGCTGTGAGCCAAATACAGACCTGTGGGAGCACAGGGCCCCGTGCAGCTGTGCGGGTCACCTGCCTGCCTGCCTGGCCCTGGAGGGGAGCTTGGCAGCAGAAGCCTCTCGAGGTGATTCAGTTCAAGGTCAAAGGGGGCAAACATGCTCTAGCTCAGGGTGCCTGCAGAGGCCCAAGCGAGCGGGGATATGAAATGAGGAGGCCACGGTCACTTTGACAACTGCGTTGCTGGACTGAAATTCCTCCTGGGGTCCCTCTGTGGTGACCAAAACCGACTGGATGCATGTAGTGTGTTGTTTGGTTTGTTCAAAGGCTCGGCCTTTGGGTTCACAGCTTCCTGAGGCCTGGTGGAATGTCAGGGGCCACCCCTGAGGCCAGAATAAAAGACGCAGGGAAGTATGAATGTTGGGAGGGGTGCATGCTGACCTGGGGACAGTGTGCCTCGGTTTCCCCACTTGGAAAGGGGCATGATGATAGTACCTGACTCCCATACTGCTATGCAGGTAACAAGTTGGTAAATGGATGCCAAGGGCTGGCTTACAAGCAAAACTGTTGCTACTTTTGCTGTCTGATCCTCACTCCTTTGGGATGGAGGAAGACAGTCTCTGAGAGTGAGCTGGACCCTGTGTGCATGTGACTCTGTCTCCTGCATGCCCTGTGGCCTTCCAGGACCTGGGTTTCCTACAGCCTCTGCACAGAGCAGTCTTCAGAAGAATCCCAACACTCGAACTTGGTGTTAAAAATAACTTTGAGGTCACCCAGTTCTGAGCCCTAGCTCACAATGAAGTTCTGAGGACAGAGCGTCCAGAGCAGTGTCATGCAGCCTGAAGTGGGTGCAGACAGACCCAAGTGGGTGGCGGTTCTGATCACAGTCATGTCAGGCCCGTGGGCACTGGACAGGAGGAGGTGGAGTTTTCTCCGGGACAGAGACCAGGGCAGGGTCTTCCCTGTTTGCCAGCCATCTGGGACCTTAGATCAGGGCACATCCTAAGAAAGCAGTGATATCTATGTACATCTTTATAAAGTCCCTCTGAAAGGGGCCACAGCATGGCGATGGCCCTCAAGGACTCTGGTTCCCTACTCTTGTCCCATCTGTCCTGTGGAGTCCCAGCAGGCAGCCCCGTCCAGGTCCAGCATTTTGCTGTCAAGCTGTCCTTCCCCACAGAAGTCTTCATTTGTGTCTGGTCACATGGTAGCTCTCAGAATACACAGGGCTTTTTTTATATTTGTTTCTCCTCCAAGAAAAGCTGGCTTCTCTAACATATGTCAAGTCTTGGGAACCCTGTAGGGGACAGGACAGTCACAGGCCAGCCCTCCCGGGTTTTCCAGTCTAATGGCAATCGTGTTCCAGGAATGCAGTGGAGATGACATCTCCCTGGTGGGAAGGAGAACTTATCACTGATTTTTTAGACCATGTATGAGTGGTTTTGAACTTTGTACACTCAACGCATCCCTTACTGCTTATATGCAGGGAAGGCTGTTTCCTCCAACCCTCGTTTATGACACCCCAAAACAAAAGATTCCACAAATGACGCATGCTATTCCTTCAACATGGAGACAGCCTTGCCTTTGCACCTGCTGTGTCCATGGCCTGGAGCTCACTCTCCTCCTCCAGGAGTAGGGCTTGCTCCTCCGCTCCTCCAGGTCTATAACCCCAGTTCTCTGGGAGGCTGAGGCAAGAGGGTCACAAGTTTGAGCCCAGCCTGGCCACCTAGTGACTTAGCAAGACCCTGTCGCAAAACAAGAAAAAAGGGTTTGGGGACGTAGCTAAGTGTGAATCACCAACACTACACACACACACACACACACACACACACACACACACACAGCACCATTCCAAGGCCACCCCTTGCTCTGTTTGCTTTGCCCTCCAGCTCTGATAAGGCCTGATGGCGGTCAGTGCTCCTTGTCCATCCTCCTCATCACAGCCCCCTGGGACAGGACTTTGTTGATCTCATTCATCGCTGTACCTCAAGTGTCTGCCCCTCCAAAGATGCTCAACAAACATTGACAGGATAAACAGATGGAAGAATGTTCTTGTGTGTGCATCTTGATACTGTCCTGTGCCAGGGTTGGAATTACAGCCCTCTCTGAGCCTCAGTTTCTTTATCTGAAAACAAAAACAAAGCCAATCACAAAGGGGCTGAGTCAACAAACCCAGCCAATCGCTAGAAACCCCTGCCCTCTAGGGGGCGCCGATGAGCACCACGTCCCCTCCTTTCTCCCTGATTTTATCACAGCAGGGAAATGGGGCCATTAGAGCTTGGGTAGCAGCAGCAGGGTTCCTGTTCCCAAACCCCAACCCCGGCTGGCCTCAGGGTCACCCAGCAAGCAGAGCAGAAGAAACAAGCTGGGAACTTGGCTGGGTTTATCTCCTGCCTTCCCCACAGGAAGCCCAGGGCATGCACATCTGTAGCCTCATTGTGGTGAGAGCAGAAATGGCCTGGAGAGAAATAGGACCCATCCCCACCCCAGCAAGGCACACTGACGGCCCTGGCGGAATACAGAGGATAGGAAGAAGGTGAAAGAAGGGGGGAAAGGAGAGACAGAGGGAAAAAAAAAAAACCTGAAAGACACTTTGCTGTTCAGACAGGGTCTCACTATGGAGCCCAGGATGGCCTCGAACTCACGGTGATCCTCCTGCCTCAGCTTCTGAGTGCTGGCATTACAAGTGTGTGCCAGCATGCCTGGCTTAAAAGACACATTTTAAACTAGAACCAGACATATATATTTTGTTAAATGACTGAATGTGAACCAAATCAGAGCTTTCCATGGGACTCTAACCAAATTGCCACTTCAGTCCAACCCAGAGAGTGAGTGAAGCCAGGCAGTCTGTCTGCCTCTCTCCAGTAACCCTTCAGCAGACAACCATTTCAGAAGGTTCTTCTGCAAAGCTCAACCTGCTCACACACTGCAGATGTGTGTTAGTGGGGTGATTCACCACCTCAGTGCTGAAATCCAGAACATCGCTAGTAAACAAGGGCAAGCTGGTCACTCTAGATCCGGTGTAGTGGGTTGAATCGTGGTCCTAAAGATATCCCAAATCCCCAGAACATGTGTGTGTGTGTGTGTGTGTGTGTGTGTGCGCGACCTTCTTTTTAAAAGACTTTGCAAAGAAATAAATAAAAAGAGTTTTTGTCAGTGTAATTAAGCTGAGGCTTTCGAGGTGAGGTCATTGTTAGCCATTTTATGTTGCTGTGACAAAGTTTCTGAGATAAACAACTGTTATAGGCAGGCTTTACAAGGGGAAAGATTCAACGCAGGACACATAATTTATAGGATTACTTAATAATAGTTATGCAAAGGTCAAATGCAAAGAGTGCGGGAAATCTGTCCACACGCTAGTGACCCAAAGAATCCAGCAGACAGCCTGGATCCCTCAGCAAGCTCCTTCACGAGTTCAGTTGGAGGCCTCGCGCCCACTATCAAGGATCTGCACTGGGAAGGCCCAAAGGTCAGTGGTGGAAGCTAGAAAGTCTGCCCCAGCGGGGTGAAGGAGCTGGGCCAGCGGCTGAGGGATCTGCACTGGAGCCAGGAAGTGACGCTCAAGGCAAGGAGCAGAGCTCCCCTAAAAGGAACCACAGCCCTCCTCAGCGACACCGAGGAGCCAAGCTGATGATGAGAACAGCTGAGTTCACATAAATAAACCAGCACAGTAAGCTTCTCCAGGAGATCACCAGCACACCATCTTTCCCTCAGGGTCTCCTGTTATGCTGCTGGCCACAATCCTCAGGCGGGCCCTCCACACCACGCACCACGCTGATTCAGTTCAGCTGGGTGTTTCAGGTTGCCCATTATTTAATTCACCACAACAACCTAAAAGGAGAGAAGGTTTATTTATTTATTTAACTTTGTTTTGTTTTGTGGTACCTGGGATTGAACTCACAATCCCGCGCTTGCCAGGCAGGTGCTTATACTGCTGAGCTAAATCCCCAGCCCATGGGAAGGTTCGTTTTGGCTCGAAGGGTACAGGTCTGAGTCCAAGGTTGCTTGGCCTTCTTGCTTTGAGCCTGTGGGAAGCGGAGCACTGTGGTGGGCACATGCAGAGGAGCCACGCTGCTCACCTCATCCAGGAAATGGAGAAAGAGGGAAGGAGGGAGAGAGAGACAGAAAGAGAAAGAGGAAGGGGCCTGGGTCCCAGTGTGGCCCCTTCAAGGGACACACACCCAGTGACCTCGCTTCCATCTGCAAAGCCCTGCTTCTTAACGTTTCCATCGTCTCCCAAAAGTTCCATGGTGTGGGGCCCAAACCTTGAATTCAGGAGGCTTTGGGGTGGACTCCAGATCCAAACCATAACAGGCACCCTGGCTTATCCAAGTGCGACCTACGTCCAGTGGCAGATGACCTTACTAGAGACAGCAGAACGGAAGACGTGGGCGTTCAGGAGAGAGGCTGCAGAAGACAGAGACAGAGGCTGGAGCGATGGGACACCGGGAGGGAACCACACCAAGAGCTGGGAAAGGCAAGCAGGGCCCTCCCCAAAGCCACAGCCGGAGCACAGCCTGCCAGTGCAATGACCGGCCTTCTGGTCGCCAGAACTGTGAGAGAGTAAGTTTCTGCTGTTCAAAGCCACCAAGTTTGTGGCAGTTTGTTACACCAGGCGAAGGAAACCGATATAGAAAGTGTAGAAATAGAAGGCAAGCCAGTTACCAGGGACGCTCAGGATGCTTTTCAACTTGCTCTATCTTTAATAACATTACTGAACTACATTTCTGGAGGAGATGTGGTGTGTATAGATTTCTAAAAATACGAATATCATCCCCAAGTTTTGCATCTATTTAGCTTGTGTAGAGCAGGTAGTGTGTGTCCCTGCTGTCCCCACTCACCGGAAGGCTGCCGGACAGTGCCCCGTCTCAGTCTGCGGCTCCCGGCTCTGCGGGGAGACGGCGCCGAGCCGGGCACAGACCGCGCAGTCACCCTGGGATGGTTCCTGTGGTGTGCGAGCTAGAAGTGGCCAGGCATCAGTGTGCCGGGGACTGAACCAGGTCCCCTTTTCTGAGCCTGTTCCCCAAATTTCAGTCTGGGTTTCGGCTAGATATGCATTCAAACTTTTTATTTTATGTCATTCCATTTCGTTCATTTATGTGACCTGGTACATTCTCTTCCAGCAGAACGTTAGCTGAGGCTCCTTAGGAATCAACTCGGACAGAACCCCTGTGGGTGGGCTGAGTCTCCTTATGTCCCCAAGACAGAGATCTGCAGAGCAGACCTCCCCCAAGAGGGTGGCCCCTTGCTCCCTAGTACAGAATCACAGTCATAGTGGGTCATTATTTTTAATGAGTGTGCTTCTTAAAAATACAGTTATTTCATGTACCTGCTTAAACCCTTCCCTGTTGACCGTGTGATCCTAGGATCAGATCCAACCCTGTTCTGTTTTAAATCTATGTCCTCCCAAAGCCTCGTGGATTGAGAGGGGGGGTTTTGGAAGGTGATTGGGTCATGGGGTACCATGCTCATCAGTGAATTAAACCTCAGCAGAGGTCAGAGCTGCCTGCGCTGTTAGTTGGTGGGGCCTGATCTGAAGAGCGGGTCCCTGGGGATGGGACCTGAAGGGGCTGGCTCCCCGGCTCTTCCCTTTGCTTCCTGGGTGCCATCGCCCCCTGCTGCACTGTTTCTGCCTTGGAGTCAGCTAACCAGGGACTGGAACCATGAGCCACAATAAACCTCCATGTACAGGTAATGGGTACTTTTTTCCAGAGATGAAAAGTGACCCAGATAACCCATTCCCAGGATCCGTGAGTCCTGCTTCGGTGAAGGGCAGCCATGAGAAGACCCCTCTCTTCCTGCCCCACTTCCCTCCTTTCTGTTCTGGACTTAAGCAAGCCCTGCCCTGTCGCAGGACCTTTGCACTTGCTGCCCCTACTTCCTGAAATGCTCTGAGGGCAGTTCCTTGGGCTGTCTCTACCGTTGGTCTCAGTTTAACTGTTCTTTCCTCAGAGAGGACCCTTGACCTCCACTCTGAAGTGGCCACTCCTCCCTTGCCTCTAATTCACTGTCTTGTCTCGTCTCCAACGCATATCAAAGCTGCCTGCCTGTTCTGCTGCATATTCATTTGCTTGTCTGATGACAGCCTTTCCAACCAGAATGACTCCATCACACAGGCAGGGAGCACAGCTGCCCCATTAAATTCCAGATTCCAGGACTTAGAATAGCACCAAACATCTGAGGGCTCAGAAAGCATGACTTAAATAAGCGCAGTAATAAATACATGAATGAATGCACTCTGGATTTAGGAAGAGGAATTTTTTTAAAAAAGCAAAAAACCTCTTGTGTTTCACAGAGCACAGCTGGAAAGCTCAGAAAATTGTTAATGGTTGGCAGTAAGCACTGATCCTCACACAGTCCCTGGGTCAGCGGTGGCTCAGCTGACCCAGGCTGGGGGCGGCGGAGTGTGGCTGCAGGTCTGGGTGGGCTCAGGACCACCCTGTGCGCGCAGTGCAGGAAGACGGCGGGTCTCCTCTGGGCAGATCCCTGGGAAGAGGCGCAAGCTGGCCTGAGGAGCACATTTCCTGCCTTTGCCTCGTGTGCTCTGCCGACGTCCGACTAGGTGAAGCCAGTCCAGGGGAGACACACACTGACTAACAGGGCAGGGACAAGGTAGGGACAGGAGGTCTCTGTTTCTGCTGAGCAATAATTCAGACTATTGCAAAACTCACAACTGTAAGCAGTGATTCCACAAAGCAAAGTTTAATGCAGGATGCGTATTAACTACCTGAACACGGAGGGGACAAAGACGGAGACCGAGATGCTCGTATCTGTACTGCCCTGGAGGAGTAACCCTACTGGCGGCAGGTGGGTCTGGTGCACATTCTAGCTTCAATTTCAACTTCACCCTGCAGCTGCTGCCCTGGAAGGGAGCCCCTATCTTTTCACATGTTATTGTAGGTCGGGTGCCCGCTGCTGCAATCAAGAACTCTCACTGGGTTGTCTGGAATTTCTAGATCAGCCTGGCAGAGAAAGGAACGAGACAGGCTGTGCTTGGGCAGGGGAGGTGGGGCACCAGGCTCAAACACAGCTGTGGGGCTCGGTGTCCCCCAAGCAGCCCCTTCCCAAACCTCAGGTCCGGGCAGGGATGCGGGGATCCACTTCCTCTGACGGGGTGCTGTGGGGTCACCTACCACCGCTCCCCCAGCATGGTGAGACGCTCCCTGCCTCTCTCTAATCATTTTTGGTTCCCAGTGTTGCTTTGCAGTAAGGGGGTGCTGGAGAGAAGTCCACGGTCAGATGTCAGGTTGGCGGTTACCAAATCTTAGCAGCCCCTGGGGACGCAGGACAGTCCAGAGGCATGAGCAGTTTCAAAAGAATCAGTTTTCAGGTCCTCACAGGACACGTGGGCTCTGTGGGCGCTGCTCTCCCACATCCTCTTTCGGTGACGCTCTCCTTCCTCCCTGGGAATGCACGGAGCCAAGGTCAGGCAGGCAGGGCTGCGGCGGGCAGATGGCACGGGCTCCTAGGCTAATTTGAAGGTGGTTTCATGAAGGCGCTATTTAAAACCTGTGGGCAGGATGAAGGGAAATTAACAAAGCAAAGTGCAGGGCCGGGGAGGGGGTTCTGGAAGCTGGGGACAAACGCAGGTCCCAACAAGGAGCTGCGGCCTGCCGGAGGGAGGGACACAGGCGGGCTGAGCTGCCCCGCAGCACTGACCCCGCGGGAGGAAGCCCACGTTTCACTCGCCCTCCACCTGGCCCCCTGTCGATGTCCGCTCCCGGCCGGCAGGAAGGACACACGACAAAGTCTGGCAGTGGACAACCTTTTCTTTTATTTTCCTTCTCCGTACAGCCTGCCCTGGGATCGCTCCCAGCCGAAGCCTCCTTTGGTCCGCTCCCCGCGGCTCCTTCTGGGCTTCTACTTCCGGGCTTCTTCTTCTCCCCCAGGGGTGGCACCAGTATATATACGGATACAGTGTCCAATCATGTTAAAGTAAGCAAGGCAGGCTGATTGGCTAACATCATCAGTTGCCAGGCAGACTATATTGTTGAGCGGGTTGCTTACGCGGTAAGCAGGAAACTAACGTGCTCGATGGGAGGGGTAATCTACCTCAGGCTTTGTTCTTTACTACAGGCCTCACGTCCGCCAAGTGAGGCGACCGGGCTCGGGGCTGTGGCTCCCAACAGCCCCCCTCGCCTGCTGGTCCCCCCCAGCCCTGGAGCCCAGGGAGCTCAAGGGGTGCGGGCGGGCGTTCAGGGAAGGCAGACACAGGCAGCTCCCCGCTCGGGCTGTTTGTTCTTTATCACACGACAGTGTTCATCCAGGCCTACAAGAATTAACTGTAAAAATAGCTCCATTGTTTGAATGTCCACTTTGTGTGCTTTAATTTTGTAACTTGAACAGCTATTTCTAAGAGTATGTAATTTGTCAACTAGTGATTTCTTAAGTGTTTATTTCATCTTATTTTTTTTTGAATTTTGTATTATTACTTCCTTTTTTTTCTGCTTTGCTTTTTTTTCTTTTTAAATAAAAAAATTTTTTTAAAAATAGCTCCATGACGGTTATACCAGTCACCACTGCAATAACTAAATTTCAAACCTTTCTGGTTCACAGACATTAATGTTCATTTATACATATTTTGGTTGCAGTGATGATCACTAAAATATTCCTATTCTAAAGATAAACACATAATACACTCCCATCAAAATCTACCAGGGAAGCGCACTTTTAAAGAAGAAATGGAGTAATGTGAATTTCCAGTGTTAGAGCTGAGTTCTTGTGTTTTTTTTTAAGTTGGTGATAGTAGATATTGATCCTTATGTTATTGAGTTTCCACTGGACACACTGTGGAAGTGATGCGAATTTTCTTTTCAGAATATGAAGAAAATAAAAATGCTGTGGTGATTTAAACTGATGATAAAGAATTCAGTGTTAAACAAACACACGATGGGGTACCTGGGATTTTAAAGGAGGGTGATGCGCGCTGTCATTTGGGGTTTGAATGCCTCCCAGATGCCCGTGTGTTGAAGGCTTGGTTCCCAAAGTTGGCACTCTCAGGAGGTCCCCAAAGTTGAACATCCGGAAGGTGGGGTACAGTGGGAAGTCCTTAAGGACAGAGAACATCCCCTCTAAGCCACCGCAGAGCCCCAGCTCCTCCCCGTGACATTTGGCTTCCTGCCCTGAGGTGCATGATTTTGTTCCACTGCACACTCCTGCCACAATCGCCGCCTTGCTCCAGGCCCAAAGCAAGAGGGCCGCTGGGTCATGCACTAGCACCTCCAACAGCGTGGGCCAAAGCAAACCTTTGCTGTTTATAAGTTAGTTACCTTGGGTCATTAGTTACCTGATGGCCGGAATGCGTCAACAGTGATTCCGCAGGACTCGGCAGGGCCGGGTGTTTATGTAGGCTTCACTGTCTGTGGCTGAGAAAGCAGGAGACAAAATAAGATGAGAATCTAGGTGTTGTCCGGGTCCTTAACATGCTGTCACGGGAGGAAAATGTGGCTGGGTGGGCCCAGAAGCTCTTCTACGGGGGAACAGAGACTCATCCAGGGCTGGGGGTGGGATCTGCACATATGAGGAAAAGGCCACCGGAAATTTGGGAAGTGGAAAGTCGTGAAGTCCTGAGAGCCCCTGGTATGTGACCAACGACAATCTGTTATGCTATTGACCCTGCTGTTTTCCAGGGTCCGGGGCCAGCACTAAGTTCCGGTTCTGATCCATACCCACATCTCCCTTTGCCTGTGTCAGTGCTCCCGCTCTCTCACTGAGAGGCAAGGTCATCACCACCACCAGCTTACAGAGGAGGCGAGGAGGTGGGGTACATACCACGCCCAGATTCCACGCAAGCTGCTGGAAGTCAGGCTTTTGAAGCCCAGCCCTCCCATCCCTTAGCCAGTGCGCTGAGACACTCACCTCACTTTTGTTTGTTTGTTGATCACTCAGTCATTCAGTGTTTCATCATGAGGCCAGTGAGCCAAGGAGCTCTGGCCGGGTGCTGGGCAAGGTGGGCGATCGCTCTGTGCATCTCAGCCATGGGAGAGCCGGGGCTTATTCCCTGGTGGAAACTGTGTGTAGGCCAAGTCTCCCCTTCTGACGTGGGCAAGATGGGCAACTCCTCTTTCAGAAACTTAGAAGGTCAGCCTTGTTCTCGCCGCTTTTGTCTCCCTGATTCTTCCGTCTCGGGGCCCAGCTCCTCTGTCCAGCCTGCCCCTGCCAGTCCCTGGGTGTCCATCCTCATTCCAAGCCTTCCAACTCTGGCCTCTGCCCACACTACCCCCTCGCTGGCCCATGGAGACCACAAACCCACCTGCTCAGACCTGGGTTCCTCTGCTCCAGGGTTTATCTCAGTGCTGAGCAGAATGGTCTCTGTGTTTACTAAAGTTCATTTTACTGTGACTTTCCAAAAACCAAGGCGACAGTCCCTTACACAAGCTGAAGATGTGTTTCTGTGTTACGTCAACATCAACAGTCCAAGGCTACTACAGACAATGAGGATGAAGTCCTCTCTGTGTTATCACTGTGCCATGCTCAGCACTGGGGCCGCTGGGTCGGCTCCCCACAGCGCCAAGTGACCGCAGCAGGCAGGACACGGAGCCTGTTCCAGTCTGCAGGAGGCCAGTGTGATGGGAGAGGTAACCCACTCTCTCTGCAAGGTGCCTCTCAGAATTAGAACACAGAACTTGGGCTTATCTTCCATGAACTAGGCTGTCATGGCCACAAATGCCTTCAGGAGTAACCAGAATGTGTTCTGATTGGCTGGACAGAGATCTAGAGCTTCATGACAGCAGGAGGAGGAGGAGCTTATGGCTACTGGGGCGGGCCAGTGCATGGAGTCTGCCAGTGGCCGGGACCTTCAGGTCACTCTGCCCTGACTTTCCTCCTGCCCCAAGCCCTACACTGTGGTCCTGCTTCTCCTGGGATTTAAGGACCAGGGCACAGGGTCTCCTGCCTCTATGAGCAGCGCTTCTCCCCATGGCCAGGAACATCTTGTCTCTGTACTTACTGATGTTGATATTGAATGGTTTCCAGGGACTTCCCGTCCTCCAACTTGCAACATTTAGACTTGGTGAGAACATGTTCACAGATGGGCCCGCCATTGACTCACTATCCAATTTTCATATTCTGAAGCAAAAATAACTGTTTCCTGCTCAGTCTGTCAGAGCTGAGGTGAGAAGAGAAGGCTCTTCCTCCGTCAGACACTGGGTGGTGGCTCGGCAGGGCCACAGCCTTCAGACTCGAGGAGCCACGTGGCCTGTCTCTGGGGCCCACCCCAGCTATCTAAGAGGGACAGGAAGTGAGCAGTGGTGTTGGGAGCTCACAGACTCTCCTGGAGAGATGGGAAATCAGGCTTCTTGGGGTTGGTCGAGCTGGGAGTCAAGGTCTGGAGTCCACTGTGGAGCCCACCCGAGGACATGTCACAGCCAGCGGTATGGACCCTGAGCTCTGGGCTCCATCACTTCAGTCATGGCTGCCACCAGAAACCAGAAGTCAGTGTGCTCCAGACAGACACCTCGCACAGCCCTCTGCACCTCAGAAACTCCTTAAACTGAGTTTCCTTCCACCTAGGGGCCCACTGGCCCAGTGCAGATTACACGTTGCTCTATCTGAAGGGAAGTCAAGGGAGCACATTTCCGGCCTCCCTGTTAGAAGGGGATGATGGCTTCTCATCTGAGACAGTCCCTCACACACAGGAAGTGCGATTAGACAGTAAGGCAGCCGAAGCCACACCAGGAGCTCTGAGCAGGCAGGCCTTAGCCCGTCCCCGTCTCACTCACCCGAGATTCTGGGTGATTCCATTTCAGGGTCTTCTGGGGATCTCCTATTAAAAAGAACTGTTGATTACTTCTCAAGCACTCTCTGTTCTCGTGTCTCCTGGGCTCGTTGGTTTACAATCGGGGAGAAAATGACTCCGTTTAAGTCCCTAAAAAGAGCCTGATTAGAGAGATCTGTGTCAGGTCTCAGTGAAGCAAACTGACGAACTGGGTCTTAGGAATAACAAATATGGCGGGAGCTGCAGGCCTCAGGACGACAGCAGGGCCTAACGGCAGCCTCTCTGCACGCTCTGTGGTACGGTTTTTGGTACTATCTGTTTTGTGGCACTTATCATTACCTAAACTGTTTTCGTTTATGGGTTTTCTGGCCCTCTCCCTCCACGTCCCTCCACCCTGACTGGGCAGGGACTGAGTTGCTCCCTTCACTGCTGTAAGCTCAGAGCCCAGGTCAAGGCCACAGACAGGACCAGACTCCCAGGGTGGAATTCAGCGAACATGAGCTGAACACCAGCATCTCTAACTCTCTTCCAACCATGGATGCCCAAGACCAGTGTGTAGAGCCCGGGAATGGACGGATCTGGGAGCTGGTGAGGTAACTGGGGTCTCCTGCTTCCTCTTGTGCTCAGGCTTATGCCCATCCGTCCTTGTCGAAGAATTTGTCTCCTGCTTACAATCAGACATTTCTCAAGTGCCAGCAGAAGATTAGTTGATGGGGAGTCTCAGGTCTTTGGGAATATTGGGCACATTAATCACTCCACAGGGACCTGTCATTTCCTCTCAGCATCAAAGAGCTATAACCCGAGGAAGAAAACCCTGAAAAATCATAAATTTAAAACATACAGGGAGCTAAAGGGGTGGCATATGAACTAGAACAAATTTTGCCCCTGGAGTCCAAATTGGAGGCATTGATGGCTACCCAGTTTTCGAACAATATCAAATACTCAGTTAAAGAAATAGTACAAATATCCACATTAAATGCAACTGCCGTTGCTACTAAGAATGTCATGAGATTGTTTATTCCTATTGTATGCTCAGAAAACAGCCCACGCCCTACAAAAGCCTGTCGAGCTATTTGTAAGAAGGTGCACAGAAATATTAAATTAGGTGCCTGTTTATTCCTTCAAGCTCCCCACACGCCCTGCTTTGCATAGAAATTCTTCTCTAAGTTTTCCCACAATGTTTTCTTCCAAGTCAAACTTATTACACAGAGTCCTCGGGGCATTTCGTTTTCCTTTTTCTTTTTGTTTTCTTGACTCTGGTTAAATAAACTATTGATTTGTCTTCAAGGTAATTTAAGGGGGTGACACAGTTGTGATTTGATAAGTGCAGCTGTAATGCATTCAGAGTAAACACACTTTAGGGGTTCAATTAGGACTTCTTATTTTGTTAAAGAATCAAATCGACCAAACAATGACTGGCCACCGTGGGAATTTCTAGGCAGGCTGGATGGGCGATGACATTGCATGTGACATTAATAATGCATGACAAATTAGCAAAAGAAAACTGATATTAAGAGGCCAGGAAGGCTCTTCCAGGCACATGCCCTTCCAGACGACATTCACTTGGGTCTGAAGAAAGAATTGAGAGGCCAACAGACCTTGCTCAGAATGGGCTAAGAAAGCCTGTCCCTGTGTGTGCAGGGTGGTCAGTGCCCCATCTGCTCTGGGACAATGTGCTTCAGTCTTCAGAGAGGCCTATTCTATCCATCAGGAGATAGATGTTTGCAAGTGACAACTGCAAACTGACAAGATAAAAAAGTATATCGGCTCATGCCAAGGGGAAGGCAGTAGAGCTGGCCCGGGCATATCCAATTCCAGAAGCTAAAACTTCATCATCGGGGTTCTGACTCTCCCTTTCTGTCTATCTGGAAGCAATTGATTGGATTTGCTGCACATGAGATCCGTCCTTTCCCCAGGATGGCTCCAGGGGCCTCTATCTTGCATCCTCTAGTCCAAGTCCCTCTCCAGAGTGCCTCTCCCCAGTCCTGTAGCAAAGCCCAAGGTTGGCTGTGACCGGCTCTGACTGGGCCATGCACCAATCCCGAGCCAGTCATACAGCCAAGGACCTGCAGTGCCTGATTGGCCAAGCCTGAGTCACATGATCACCCTGGTGCTGGACTGAGTCACATGATCAGCCTGGGGCTGGACTGAGGCCAGCAAAGCAGCAACTCTGAAGTATGAAATTAGGAGTCCTGGCCCACGAAGTAGGGTGAGCAGTGGGGCAGGCACCAAGACAGCTGTGTGTCCTGGACCCTTCCAGCTACACTGTCCTCCAGAATCAGCCTGAAGCCCTGTAAGCCCCTTTCTCTGCTAGCCTTTCTCTGGTGTTCACTTCTCCGGACCTCTGCCCTGGTCTGTGACCGCTGGCTCTTTCCCACCCCGTTTCCAGAGCGTGGCTCTGTCACAGCCCTCCCTCCCTCTACCCTTCTGCTCCAGCTTCCCAGGACGCCCTTGTGCCTCTTCTGATCCCACCTCACTCTGCTTTCTCCCCCATATCGAGATGTGGGCTTCCAGCCTTCACTGTTCAAGTGTCAGGGTCCTGATTCATGATGCCACCTGCCAAGGCCTAGTGGGCACACAGGCAGGAGCTACACAGACCGTGGCCCTTCTCTCCCACGGGAGGAAATGATAGACAGGAGCCCGCATCTGCTCTGTAAATTCTGCTGCAGTCTCCAATCAAAATCAGCAAATTTGTGACTCATTTTCATGGAAACAGAAGGGATGTGTATTTTATCATGTTACATTACACTTATATATGTGTGTGGACATAGATCCATATAGACACACAGACACACACACGCACACCCTAAAATTATAGAATGCAACGGGAGCTCATTCTACTATTACTGAAAACTGAGCCACTAGGATATCACTTGCAAACATACAAAATACTTTATGAAGGTAAAACTTCATCATTATCATCATAGTTAACATTTACAAAGCACCTTTCTTTTTTTACCTGAAGTTTTTTATTAGTCACTTTATTGGTAATTTTTAGATACACAAAATGACCACATTGATCATATGGAATCTGTGCCTGTACACAATAGACCTTGGTTCTTCTTGTTATCCCATGTCCCTCTCCTCCCTTCAAAGCCCCTTCCCTTCATTATTTGCAAAAGCTTTCTTTCCATTTTTCTTCTCTTTTTCTTTTCCCTTCCTTTCTCTCCCCCAGCCTTGTTTCTCTTTCCATTTGAACATTTTCTTCCTAGATTTAATAACCAAATTCAGTGGAGTAGCTGTATACGAAGCCAACACTCAACCATCAATGTTCCTGTACACAAATAACAAAGTCACTGAGACAGAAATTAGGGAAGCCACCCTTTCACAACAGCACTGACAAAAATGAAATACTTCAGAATCAATCCAACAAAGGTAGTAAAAGACCTTACATTGAAAACTGCAATACTCTGAGAAAGGAGATTGAAGAGGATATCAGAAGATGAAAAGATATCTCTTGCTCTTGGGTAGGAAGAACCAATATAGTGAACAGGCCACTCTTCCAAAATTGTTATACAGATTTAATGCAATCCTGATCAAAATGCCAATAGCGTGTTTCACAGAGATAGAAAAAATAATCCTAAAAATCATTTGGAGCCAGAAGAGACCTAGGATAGCAAAAGCAATTCTGACCAACAATGGCAAGGCAGGGGACATCACAATCCCTGACTTGAAATTATACTACAGATCTACTGGGATAAAAACAGTATGGTACTGACAAAAAAAAAAAAAAAAACTAGACCATTGGAATAGATTAGAAGATGCAGAAACAACTCTAAACACACTCAGCTACCTTATCTTTGACAAAGGGGCCAAACACCTTCACTGGAAGAAATATAGCTTCTTTAATAAATGTTACTGGAAAAATTGACTTTGTACATGCCAAAGTCTAAAATTAGTCCCATGTCTCTCACCATGCACTAAACTAAAATTGAAATGGATCAAAGATCTAAATGTTAAAACAGAAACATTAAATATGCTGGAAGATAGAACAGGTAGAACTCTTGAAGACACAGGAGTAGGCAAAGACTTTATGAAAAAAAAAACCCAATCACAAGGGAAATATCACAAAGAATCAACAACTGGGATCTCATCTTATTTAAAAGCATTTGCACATCAACAGAAATCACCAAGAGTGAAGAGACAATCCAGTCCACAGAGGGGGGAAATTGTTTCAGCTGTTCTTCAGACAAAGGACTAATATCTAGAATATATAGAGAACAACATCAAAAACATTGATTCCCCAAATTTAAAGAACCGGTCCAAAACTGGACACCTGAAATGAATCCATACTTCTCAGATGCAGAAACACAAACGGCAAACAAATACACAGCAGTGTTGTGTTTACATCCCTAAAGGCCATTTCCTTCTCTTAGGAATCTTCTGAAATATGTATTATATTTCTGTTCTCATTTTACAAATGGGGAAACTGAGGCACAGGTAAACTTGATGGTTTCTCACGATGGCCCAGATGATAAGCAGTCAAGAATGCAGCAGGACTGGCGTGCTCTGGGCTGCGAAGGTGGGGTGGTCCTGTGAGTGGGATGGCAGGAGGTGGGTGCCAGGGTGCTGGGAGGGCACCTTTCCAGCCCAGTCTGTGTGCTGCTTTCTCACCTTGTGACACATTCTAGGTAGCAGAGGACCTCCCGTTGCAGGACTGTGTGTGGGAGCATTCTGGAGCAGACATCTCCCTGCCCTGAAATGGACAGAATTGTGAACAATAAATCAGCTGTTTTACATTAAGCTACCAAGCACTGGCTTCTCCTTTTACATTAGAGCAGAAGGACACCAGATGTCCCAGCAGACTTTAGCCTCATGCTAATGCTTTCATTATTAATAAGGAAAATGTATCCTGTATCACTTGTGTGATTAAAATGACACTTCATAAAGAGAAACCTAAGGTCTTACGATGGCAATAGAGCTAATCCTTACCCTGTGACCACAATAAATTATGACTCTTCAGATATCTACATATTCTCAATGGTTAATGATTAATAATTAAAACCTCATTTTATACTTAATTTTGGTTGTAAATCTTCAAAAGGGTAATATTGATGTCTATTGCTCTGTTATTTTAATTCTTCTAGTATCTTAAGGTAAGATTTTCTGCCATGTAACTACATTTTCTTAAAGTGTAATTCAACTTCTCAGTTGTTGGCATCAGATAAAATGATCTTATAATAGCAAAAACTTCTATAGAAAATATCCTGCGCCAGGCACATGATACATATTAGCTCTTTTAAACCTGACAAGAGCTCTCTGAGTCAGGTATTGTTATTAATGAACTATCCAATAGTAGATAAGGGAACCGAGATTTGGTGCAAGGGAGTCTGATCCAGGATGTGACGACATCATTCAGTCTTTCTAGACCCCAGAACCTCTAATGGACTTGTTCCATGACATGAATTGTAGCCACCACTGAGAGGTTGATACCTCCACACTGAAGTCTTCCATGTGGCTGAGTCCACGTAGGGTGCACTGCCCACAGGACCCCTGGGACTCTTCAAAGAAAAAAGCAGGGCCTGGGGATTAGCTCAGCGGCATAAGTACCTGCCTTGCAAGCAGGCGGTCATGAGTTTGATCCCCGGTATCGATTAAAAAAAAAAAAAGCATAGAGTGCATACTTAAGACGTGAGCACACTGGGCTGTGATTACCACTGGCTGCGGGCTGATTCCCGCCATGACATAGCCCCGGATGGATGTGTTCACTGAGAGCCATGATGGTGGCTGTAGGACCCTTGACACCCAGCTGCCGAGGCAGAGTGCTGAGTTTCTACTCGGAGTGTGCATTTCAGATAAATAAAAATGCAACCACTAAGTGATGTTGACTTTACTTTTACTTTACATGGTTTTTTGGGTGGGACACTCACGTAGGTTTGGAGAGAAGCTGCTGAACTGGCCACGGCAAGCCACTTCCTGGCACCGTCACGGGGAAGGATACTGAGCCAAAAACTCAGGTGTTTGGGGATTTCTTAAGGGCCACTTCTTATTGCAACTTAATTAAGAAGCTCAGCAGAGAAGCACGCGCTATTAAACAGGGGGTGATGGGCCCCGTGCAATTTGGGGCTGCAGAGATGCTGCCTTTATGAGTCTTCTTCGTTTCTATGAAAGCAAAGTAGGTTTGCATTCCACTTGGGGACTAATCCATTTGTCACTGCAAAATCTCTGAGGACAGGCAGGTCCATTTCAAACCTAATTTGCAGTTGGCTTTTCATTTTACTGGCTTTGGAATGGAATTCATCTCCTAAACCCCAGAGTGTTTGGTTACCTCATGCAAATATCTAATACCCACAGCGAAATTTCAATATAACACTAACAATTTGTTTTCCTTGCCAACAGCCTCATTCGTCAAAGCTATTGACCCAGGCCCATAAAGAAATGTCACTCTTGCCCCCTTTGTAATGGTTTTATGCAAATAGCTTGCAAGGCTTAATTCCGTGGAAATGTTTAGGGAGAAAGAAGATAGTGAGACAAAGAGGCTGGACCAGAACAGGAGATGAACAGAACAGAAGAAGGGAGAAGAGGGGAGGTGGATTCCTGGGAGAAGGCACACAGCAAGACCTGGACACAGAGGGCGTCTGGAGAACCTCACTCTTTCCCTGCAGTGGGAAGGGGCTGGCTGCTCAGGGGAGGACGAGATCAATTCCTGTCCTGTGTTCCTGGCATCAGTGCCAAGAGGAGACAGATAAGACAAGGGCCCCTGACACATGCAACTCGTATCATTTGGACACTTACTGTTTGAGGACGGAGACGGAGAGGGAGAAAAGGAGGAGGAGGAGAAGGGAGCTGAGGAGAGAGAGAGAGAGAGAGAGAGAGAGAGAGAGAGAGAGAGAGAGAGAGAGAATCTGGAACACAGACGTAATGACCAGAACACAGATTTAATGACTGGAGCAAAGATGGCCAGGTAGAGGATGTAATTCCTGGAGCTCACACACCTGCCCAGAGCTACTGGGCAGGGCACAGAGGGCTCATAATGTCCACTCCTGCATCCCCTAAATGGACCTGCCCCCCTGAGGGCATGCTGGTGGTATGATCAGCACACCTATTTTCTTCTCCCCTTTTATTCCCAATTCTCCTTCTTCCATTTTGCCAAAGAAGGGCACGCGGTTCCCTCCTTTCCAAAGCCCGTGCACAGCACGCTGTTTTTCTCTGCACACTTCCTGAGCATCAGACTCAGAGGCGACTCAGAGCGCTCAGGCCCCCTGGGTCAGGATTCCACAGTGATCTCCATTTAGCTCTTGGAGAGATGCACTTCCAATATAAATGCTCTTCTCATTGAAAAAGCACCACGTGTCTGTCACTTTTTATATTGTTTTCATCAATTGGGCACCCCTGATAATCCGATGATAATCCAAAATAATAAAATTGTAAGCCCTAAGAGAGCTACACTCACAGTAAATCTATAAAGGACAAGGTTCCAAGAGCACAGGGGCGGGGCACCCGCTGGATGAGCCCGTCCCTGCTGCCCCAGAGCCGGGCTGCTGCTTGTGCTCAGCGTCTTTCACCCACTGTTGGACCCCCACCTCCAGGGGCTGGGAAGCTCCCCTACTGGCAAAGAGCTCCTCGGTCTAAATGATGTCCCCCGTAAAATGCAGCTATTTTATAAACTGCCTTTCCATTGAAACAGCGTCACATAATTTCTGAAGCTTTCACTCAGCATTGAACATGGTCGCCTGCATTTCACTAATCCCAGTCTCACGTGTGTTTCATTATTTCATTTTTTTTCCAAATAAGGCATTTTCTGGCTAAAACCATTTATTCATTGATTGTTATTGCTGCTAGACTTCTTCACTAGTTTTTCTCATTACTGGGAATTGAATCCAGCGTCTGTGCACTGAGCATTAGTCTCAGCCCTTTTTCATTTCTTATTTTGAGACAAGGTCTTGATAAGTCTCTAAGTTGCCTGACTGGGCTCGAACTTACAATCCTCTTGCTTCAGCCTTCCGGAGTACTGGGATGACATCTGTGTGTCACCGTGCCTAGCTGACTTCCGTTCTTCTAATTCTAGATGCTCTGCTCTGAGATCACTGTTCCTCTAGAATTTTAATTTTAATTACTTATCTGAACATAACACGCATGAGAGTCTCAGCCTTTCCTGGGCTCTGAAATCCTTAGTGATGGGGACAGCTGCATTCACCAGCTAACAATTCTGACTGCACCCCCAGTTCTGCTTCCCGAGTGTCAGATTATCGGGAGCAGAGCTGCACACGAACAGGGAAGGGGCCGTCCAGCCATCTGTGCCGTTTACTAAACACGCAAGTGTTCCCCTTCCTAGATTTGGAAGGGCTGCCCTTACCATGCTTGAAGTTGGTACAGCCTGTGAAGTGTCAGCCAGTGTTTATTAAACCACATTAGCATCTGCCTGACTCAGAGATTTTCTAGAAACAAGTGTCAAGATGAACCTAGGTCCTCTTGTGCTGTGCTGTGCAGAAAGCCTGGTGTACTGGAGGGGGATAGGCACAATCTGTGATAATTAACTGGTTCTTTTTATAAGCTGCTGTGTTTGGGGAATCATTATTACTGCATCTTAAACTAACCCATCCTGACTGACACAGGGTCATTTGCACCTTCAGCTGCCAGGTCTGGTTGAGAAGTACTACCATCTGGGCTGTCTTCAGGAACCGTCCTTTCTCACCTGTGTCCTTTGCTGGACCTGAATTTCACCCCTTCCTTTGGTTCCTTATCATCTGCTACACTGGTGCTCTCTGCTTGGAGTGTGACTTTCCGTGGGTACCAGCATTCCCTTCCACAGTGTTTTTGCGGCCTGTCATCACCCTTTGAGCAATCTGTCTGCTCACAATGGCATTTTCCAGAAATCTCACTTTCTCCTGTGACCCAGGTCAGAAACAGGTCATAAGCCAGGCTGGTGTCCATCAAAAATTACTTGAAATGAGTGTAAACAGAAAGTTCTTAATGAGAGAAATACCAAGCGCAGCTCATGAAGACCAGAGAAAGACAATCATTAGCATGAGAAAACCAGAGAAACTGATTGACAGCACCGAAGGACCTGGCCTGAAATCCAGCTCCCCTGTGAGACTCACCGGCCACCCGCCTGTGTGTCTCTTCACCCTGTGGCTCATGGACCTGAGGCCGGTGAGAACCTTCAGTCCTTCAGGTCAACACCACCAACAGCAACACCAAAAATCCTACTTAGGCAATGATCTGAGCAATTAAGTCTCCCTGACAAGAAAGATATTCTTTCTCCATGTGTGTCATCATCTCCATTTGCTCAAGGCGTCAGCGGATCAGGGATCCGGCATCATTACAGTGAGGGGAACCAGAGCACTGGATCCAGCCGGCATCCTGAGCAAGTCCTGGAAAATCCTTCAGAGCACGCATCACCGCACTGCATTCCAGGGGTTCTGGCTTCCACTTCGCCATCAGTTTCCAAAGCTGTAGGTCTAATGGAAACCACCTGGTTATGTGGGTGCTTGGTCTTAAAGATACAGGAGTTCACTTTCAAGAGATGAGAAGGCAGAGACCTGACAACATCTCAGAGAACCAGGGGGACCAAGAAACTGGTGAGTGACCAGGCCTCCGGTGTGACTTCAGAGACCTTCCCTGGGCCACTGCCTCTCTCTTGGGCTGTCATGTGCCTGCAATCCTGTCGTTACCCACTGCTTTCAGGAGGAGACACCAAACACACCTTCCAAAGCAAAACCGTGTTCAGTCTCGGGACAGCCTATGTTTGGGCCAACAGTGGATCTCATATGTGATGGTCCTGTGGGATTATATATCATCTAGCAATGCCAGTGCCATTTTACTCTGGGTAAGCACACTCTATGTTGGTCATACAAGGCCAAAATTGCCTAAGGACACTTTCTCAGTACTTGTATTAAGCGTCATGAAGCCATTTATGATTTAAATTGATAGGCTTTATCAGGAGTCTATATTACATGCAATAGCAGGCCTGACTTAAACAGCTTTAAATTAGGAAATCTGTGACATCCGAGAACTACAATGTGTTGCAGTAGCTTGTTGGTTTCAGGCAAAGCTAGATCAGAGGCTCCCATGATTCAGCGGGCCCTGCCCCCGCTGAGTCTTCTGGTCTCTGAATTTTCCTCTTCCTGGTGTTCCGGCTGCAGGTTGGCAGCTCAGCCCGTCTTAAACTTCAACTTGCCTCAGCTCTTGCATTTTGTTTGTTGGAAGCCACTGTCCACACCCAGCCTGCCCTAAAGCGAAGGTGATCACAGGTGGACAGGATACCAGGAGGTGCGGGTTCCTGAGAGCCCTTTTAGAAGCTGCCCACCACGCTGTTTCTGCCTGTTTTGGAGAGCTCTTAGACTAAATTATGAAGAATTGACAGACTAAATGTTCTTCTATCTCCCTATTTTAGCAAGCATCTTTCTCCCCAAGACAGTTCTTATTCACACCGTAGTTGTGAGTTACTCTGCTGGCCTCAAACTCATAAAAAAGTGTGGCATTTCAGGCAGAGCACCCCACACTTTTGAATGGAATTGTGCCTTTTCTTTTTTCCCTCACTAGTGATTGTGCAGAGTGTTGAGGAGGAGAGGAGCTCGGAAGTTGGGTTTTCTCCTTCTTCCCACTCCGTTTGGAGACAGAGCTTGGCTGGACTGGGCACCTCCTGATCACCAGGAAGCATCTGACGACATCCTCGGCCCTGTGTCCCTCTGGTCTTGGCTCAGCCGGAGGTGAGCTGGGCTTCTTCCCAAGGGGGTTCAGTCTCCCTTGCCTCACCCCACAATAACAGCAGCCTGCCCGTGGGCGTCCTTCCCTTTTCTGCAGTGAGGACAAGATACTCGTCAGATCCCAAGTGGCTCCAGCCCACAGGTGCCGGCTTGCTGGGGGTGGCTCCGGATCTCCTCAACCCAGATCCTGGCTAGGACCGCTGTTTGGCTGTGGCCCAGGCTGGGCATCATGGAGACCGAGTAACAGGCGAGGAGAATGACTCACCTGGCTCAGAGCCTAGAGGATGAACGCCGATGCCTTCCTGTCGACGAAAATAAGATCACACATTGGGTGCAAAAAAGTGTCCCGCTGTAAATGATAATTCTCCTTAATCCATCCACACAGAAACCTAATCATTTGCTGAGATGCAAGTGTGAGAGAGAATCATCCCATTTATGAAGCTGGTTTTTCAAGTCAGTTCCCTCCTTTTCATAACAAATCCTCACCAGGATAGACGTCACCGCTCACCAGCACTCCAGCTCCCCTCCCCACCCCCTCGGCGGGGACATCCTGCCCTTTGCAATTGTCTGCAGCTGTATGATCTCGCTTGGCCAGGGAAGTCAGAGAGGACAAGACATGCGGTGCATCCAGGAAGAATAGTTACAGAGCTGGTATAAGATGTGAGCACGCACATAAGTGCCCACGTTCAAATATGCAAGGCCTCTGTCTACCCCCAGGGATGAAATGAATGAAGTTTGCTAACATCCCACGGTAGATGCCCAGAATGCAGGGGGCTGTGGAGGCTTCTGTTGTTGCAATGGAACCTTCCCTGTCCCGACACGTAAGCCCACCGTCCAGCAGCCCTGCCTGCTATCTGCAGACACACTGAAAGCCCATGCCTGCCTTCAAACTCGCAGGAAGGATGGCTCGCAAGCCCTCTGACAAAAACACAGAATTGTGACTGACCTGACAGCAGCTCACTGCAGCAAACAGGCATGAAGGCCCCAAACTTGCATATCGTGAAGGAGAAGAGAGCACTGCAATGCTGTGACAGTAGGGACGGACACTTTAATGGTTCTGTCAATGGAGATTTAAACGTGAAAATGGCCAAGTGTACACTTTTCAAGGTCTGTCTTTCAAGAGAAATGACAGGAAGAACGACCTGTGAAACTGAGGTGCCCGGTACCACTGGGAATTCCGAGAGCTAAATAACTGCTGTCATACGCAGCGTGATGTATGTTTTATTTCACTCTTTTTAACAAATAGGAAAGAGAAGGTAAGAAAAATGGGTTCTGCGCTGCAGCCAGGACAAAGGGTCACTGACCACAGCCTCGGGAATCAAAGGAGTCCTGATGGCTTTTGTTCCCATAATAAGTGAGTCATTAAGTGAAGGGAAAATGTTACAAAATTATAGGCACAGGGCATCAAATTACCCAGTTGTCCTGATATTATAAAACAAAAGCATACACTTGGTGTAGCTGGTAAGTATCACTTCAATGTGCATTTACGTGATTTTTGAATCAAATTATGTCCCTTTTTATAGTCCTGGGGCTCCATCCCAGCCCACACTCAAAAGCATGGTTTCAGCCCTCAGCTCCAGTGTGAGCCTATTTCTCTCTGCCCAGCCTCTATGACGGGTCCCGAGAGGGACATGTAGCCAACGCAACTCTGTAACAGCCCCAGAATTCCAGGAGGTTTTAGAAAACAAATATGGCCGGGCATGGTAGCAAATACCTGTAAGCTACTTAGGAGATTGAGGCAGAGGGTTCCAAGTTCAAGGACAGCCTTGGCAATTTAACAAGACTTGTCTCAAAATAAAAAGAGCTGGGTATGTGGCTCAGTGGTAGAATATCCCTAGGTTGAATTCCCAAATGGCTCCTCACCTTTCCAAAAATGCATTTTTCTCTCAAGCGAGGCTACAGGTCAACCATATGTTTCTGCTTCAAAACTCAGGTTGGACTCAGCTCCACAGGCCTCCAGCTTGGGCTCAGGGGATGCTCAAAACTAGCCCCTCTCATGGCCATGCCACAAGGGTGAGAACCAGACATGACCACTGTGTCCACAATCTCTTCCTCTGTCACAGCCTCCCATACTACAGGAGTCCACGGAAGTCCCAGGGCCACGACTGCAGTCATTTGTGGAGGAATGTTACTCTCAGAGGAGCTATGAGACAGAGAAGGGAAAGAGACCAACCATCAAGGGACCCACCTGCTGCCCTGTGTGGCTCTGAGCCACTCTGTTACCTGAGCCAGCACCTTCCTCTAGTACTTCTTTGAGTTTCTTTGCAATCTGGGCGCTGGCTGGGCAGCTCGGTGGGCTCACAGCTCCTGGACATCCAGCACATATTTTCACTTCTCTGTGCAAAGCACCTCAGAAACCCTCTAAGTGGAGCGGAAAGTTGGCCAGTGATCAATGGCAGGTGGCAACCGAAGTGAGGATAAAATTCCAGGGCTCAGCCTCTTCTAAAGAGGTATGTGGGCACTGGCTTTCACCTCAGAGCAGCAACATGAGAAAAATTCCAGCTGGGGCCAAGGCCACCCTGAATTAAGGAAGCCACTGAACCAAAGATGTACAAAATGAAATGAGCCTCTATGCCTTTGAGGCATTCATGGTCACCAACACACAGTCCTCTTGTCCTCTTGTGGGCACTGTTAATTAATTAACATATGGCTTTAAATCAGACAGCTGAGCCATGCCTGCAGGGAGGAAGGACTCCCTAGCTATTAATTCTCCTCTCCTCCCATCCTTCAAAACATCTTCCATTTAAATGGAATGATTCAGTAGAGGACCCTCAGCCAAGCTCCCTCGGGGCCAGGTCCTCTGCAGCCCAGGGTGTGGGGCCCCCTGCAGAGCTGGTTGGCTACATCAGACTCCAGGTCCTTCTCATGCAGGCTGTGAGCTCCTGGGCAAATGTCTTTACCTCTCTGAGCTGGAACAAGTTTTCAGAAACTTTGTGCCTAGTTTTCAATCATCCATCCCAGCCACCTCCTGATGGGACACTCTGTTACCTCTCCTCTTTCCAGGTGGGCTCCTTTTAGGACTAGGGTGACAGATATTTATGATACTTTTCCACTTGTATGAAAAATGTCAATTATAATGTATCACTTTCATTTCACTGCACTAACAAATCCTCCCTTGAAGTTAGTAACTAGAAAGCTCATTCCAGAAGTAATTTCCTGATCATCAAATTTTTTAAAATAAATATATTTGTATTTGCTTCCCCTGCTGGGGAACCTATCAGTATACATACTAACCCCCAAAGATTTCATTATTTTTCTAAGATTGAAACAAGTCAGACTCCAGAAAACTTTCAAGTGTTATGCATTTGTTAAAAGGTCATGAAATCAAGAGATGGAAGGAACTTTTAGATTTATCAGAATTGAGATTGCTTATGCAGTAGAGGGAAACATAAAGAAGTTACCAGGAACCAAGACCCAACAGGGACCGGTTCTGTCCTAGGACAAAAACAAAAACCCATACTCATTCCAGAGACTTGGGGGAAGGAGTCGGACTTCCTGGCTGTCTACCCAAATCCCTCTGACCCAGGTGTCTCCGAGGTTCTGCTTCCCAATTGATCCAGCTTGGGCCAGGCTTGGGTCTAACAAAATGTAATCCAGACAGAATCAGTCACCAGTCTTGTGTGGGAGCCCCTGGAAACTAAGGCCCTTTTCCCTTTGAGAATCTCAGTGGCTGCCCCATGGCACTGGGCTTGTTCCCTGAGAGTGAAGCCACTAGCAAGATATCTTGATGGTCTCATCCGTGCACCGGCTGCAGCTGGATCTGACACCTCATTTAACTCACTAGATGCTTGCTAAAATAAATGACAGTGCAGTCATAATTACCACAATGAATAATTAGCTGGCATAAGTCTGGTTGTCCAAGGCAAACTCCTGACTGGCTTCTCTCCGATGGACAAGAGATCCCTTTCTCAATAAAGCTTCTGACAAAGTATTCCTGCAATGCAGTTCTGCTTCTGTTAGATGGAGAGTGAGTCTGTGACTTATGGACAGCTGGACAAAACAGCTTGCTGTTCAAACTTGGCCTCTTTGGAGGTGGGAAGGGGACGCTTCTCATCATTAGAAAGGCAAGGGCTGGGGCACTTGCCTACCATGTGTGAGCCCTGAGTTCTGACCCCAACACTGAAAAGAAAAATAATAATTAGGGGAGTAAGCATTCAGGAACCTCCTGGTTTAGGTCAAGTGCGTGTTTTCCCTGCACTCTGAGGGACTCCTGGCGCCAGGGTGAAGGACTTAGAAACACATGGGCACGGGGTGTACCCCAATAGCAACATCCTAAACCCACAACTGCAGCTCTTATAGGATGCCAAGACCCACAGATGAACCCCCTGCTCAGCAGCCCTTTGACTCGTGTCCCCATCTTCAGAGTGATGGACTAGACTCTCTCCCCGCACAGCACCCACAGGACCCCCCACTCCGACTGAAAGTGCCGCGGACACACTGCCGCTCCATAAGTCAACCATTTCCGGTCTCTCCTAGAATTTCAGCCCCAGAGGCTTTGAGATGGAAACCCCACACCTCTCCTCAAGAGGAGAGTGAAGGGCTGGCCACAGAGAACGCTCCGCCTCCCTCTCCACCCTTCCATCCTATCCACCCTATCACAAATCTCCTCTTGGTGTAGGGAAAGTCACCCTGGCTGCACCTCAGCAATTCTCCTTCCGAAATTGAAATGTGGCCATGAATTTCCTCCCCAGGGCCTCTAACAAAGTGTGACAGGAACTATTATCTGGACAGACAATCCTGCATGACACCAGGGCTGTCTGTGGGCTGGTCAGTGGGTCAGCGGTGGCCATCAGGGGGGCTTATGATGGTCATATTGTCAGGTACCTCCTGGTTTATGAACGCACAAGGGCTTCCCTGGTTCTGCCCTCTACTGACCCCTGCTCTGTCTATGGGCCTAACACTGATCTTGACTCCAAAACAGAAAACAATGCCCATTTATAAGCTATCTGCCTAAATTTTTTGCCAGGCAATACATTCAGATGGCTTAAAAATCAAGATAATATAAATGGGCTCCTCCCTCTCTGAGCAGCCACGCCCTGCTTCTTAGGTAACCACTTCATGAATCTCCAATATATCTTTCATTGATTCTTTATGCAAATGTAAGCAATATAAATATGCATTACCTTACACGCCTCCCCATCACTCACAAAAGCACCCTCCCACCTAACCTGCTATGTACTTTACTGTAAATCACATAGCAGACTTGCATACATGCACCCATAATTACTCCGTGAATCTCTATCTGTATTTCCTTAGTTCAGTGTTTTTCAGTATTCCTTAATTTTCCTTTGGTTTGTGTTTTATTTTTAACTGGTCTCCTACAGAGGGATGATTGGATTATTTCCAATCTTTGGTTCCCACAATGTTGTGATATATTACCTCGATCATAAATATTTGTACACAAATGCCTGCAACATAAATCCACAGGAGAGGGAGCGCTGGCTCAAAGCCTGGCTGCGTTCTTCCTGTTGTAGGGACCGCCTGAGTGTCCTTCACAGTGGCAGCATGCTGCACCCTGCCAGCGACGTGCGGGAATACCCGCTTCCCACCACCTCAGCAGCTCCGAACACTGCCAAGTATCTGAATTTTCCCTACAAGGTAAATGAAAGTGATCCATCAATATAATCAAAGCCACCTATATTAAAAAGACAACCAGAACTCATAAATTAAGTGGCCCCACCAGGTGTCTCCAGTCACATTCAGGGAGGAGAGAACACGCCAGCCCCACCAAACGTGCCAGAAAAGATAAAATGCCTCACGTGGGACCCTCCCCACTGCCAGGCCATCTGGCTGATGGAAGTTCTGGAATTAGCACAGTTTTCCTGGGATTTATTAGTTGGTGACTATTTTGGAAAGACACCAGACATCGAGCTGACGACTTGCCCCTAGCTGAATGACTTGCCCACTGAGCCAGCCCAAAGATGCCACTTCCGGGACCTCGCCAACCCAGGACTTCGGAGGAACAATTTCCCTGCGTCTTCCTGAGCAGCTCAAGCTATGTCAAGCTACCCCGAGGACTTGATGAAGTGGTGAACACCTTGCCATCTGACAGTTAGTGGCCTTGTTTCCCTTCCCGGGATAATATTGGATTTCATAACGAGAGCATCAACAGGAGACAGGCTCGTAGCAACAGCTCATATCTGCAGAACATGTGTTTCTGCTCGGGTCCTGCCCTTTTATGGCTCCACTGATGCTACAATTCTTTCTGCTGCACACCAGCCTGATTCAACTCATCTGTCTTACATCTAATTCAAGTTGAAGTCTATTAGACCGAGCAATTCCTGGCCTATTTGTGTGCTTTTCCACAAACTGTTATAGCCAATTCTCTTATACTACAACCCCACCCCCACCCCCACCGCCGAAACAAAGAGCTGAAAAGATTAGGATGATGTTAAAGAAAATTTCATTTTCTTTTTCATGTCGTGTTAAATGGAAGATGACAATTTGGAATCCTTATAGAACAACAAATCCATCGGACATAAATAATGCACCGTAATTTTTTTTTTAAAAAAGAAACCATAAAGCAGGAGACAGTGTCTATTTTTGCATCCTTGAACACAAAATTTATTCTTTAGAAATCTTAATATTTCTTGATAAAAGTCCTGCCAGGCTCTCATAGCTCAAAATTTAAGGATGCTCGGACCAGCATCTTTGGCACCCTTGTGAGACCTGTGTTATTTTGTGGAACACGTATAACAGGTCCAGTGTATTTTAGAAAATGTGGGTGCTATCTCAGAAATACACCCAGCTTCACCCACTTCCCCACCCCAGTGTTACCATGGCGGTCCCATCCTAACCAGCCTTCTGGGACCTGTACCAGTCCCTACCCTCACGCCATCTTCTAGTCTATTCTTAACAAAATGATCAGAGAAGTCTTTTTAATTAAGTATAAATCATATCACAGCATTCCTCTGCTGCAAGCCCCCACAGCCTTCCTGCCTCACACAGATAAATCAAATCCTCACAGCTGTCCACGAGGCTCCACATGGCCTGGTCTCTTACCTCTCTGGCCTTATCTGGACTTTTCTCTCCCTGCTTTACTCTGCTGTGGTCTCCTGCTGTTCTTCAAACATGTTCTGGCCACCGGGCCTTTGCATTTGCTGTCTCCTTCAGCAGTTTACCGCAGATATCAACCAGCCTCCTACCCTCAGGTCCTTCAGGTCTCAGTTCCATGGCAATGTCCTCTAAAGAACCCCCTGGGGCTCCACCCCCTGTACCCTAGCTACTTCCTGCTTTGCACCAGCCACTTTCTGGTACGTAACAGATACATTTTCTCTGTTTTCTGATTGTCCCTGAGCAAAATGCAAACTCTATGTATCAGGTCCTTCGTTGCTGATCCTCTGCGGTAGACATCAAGCCTAGGAAAGAACCTGGAACAAAACAGACACTCAGTACTTTCTTGAATAAATGAGGGGTTAGTTGGGAAACCAAGCAGAAGCGGTCATGCCTTGGAATCTCAAATGCCAACTGAAATGCAAGCCTTGAACCTCAGTGGGTCCAGACAGAGCAAAAGCCCAAACCACAGAGGCCCAAAAAACCTTTCCTGGGCATCTCCCAGTCTCCACGTTTTTCAGAGAAACTAATCAAACGCAGAGCCCCAGCCTCAGTGAGCATCGTTTTCATCAGAGTCTCCTCGCCTGCTCAGCAGCCACTGCAGCTCCTGGGCCCCAGATGCCCATCTGGTCCTGAGCCCCGTGCCCTGTGCCCTTTGGAGAAGGGAGGCCAGCGAGAGGAGCCGCGGCCTCGCCAGTCACTGCTGAGATGAGCAGCACCGAGTGTCACCCAGGGACGGGCTCTGAGTGACGAGGAGCTGCTCTGTCGGAACATTTGCATAATTGGAAGGCACAGCTAATAGCAATAAAGAAAATTAACACGGACATCCAGCGGTTTATGATGCAGACGATGAAAAATAGAACAGAGGGCGCCCAAGATGCCAGGCTGCCACTCTCTAGAGGGTGACGGGGGAGGGGGAGGGGTAAACCGAGGGCCGTGCTGGGCTGCCATCCAGCTGCCCCTTCTCCAGCTGTGCGCCTGGCCGGCTGCTCCCGGGCCTCCCTGGACTGTAACATGGAGCAGAAGTATTTTTATCTTGGGCGCCATGGAGGGTCCCTAACTCACAGGAGATGGGGGATGCAGGCCTCTGCGCCATGGCGCCTTCCAGAGCAAGGCTCCTCCCAGCATATGCTCACCTGCTCCAGGGAAGTGTTCTTGGAGGTCACAGCCCTGGTCTGGGGGTGGGGACAGTCACTCCCTGCTTTCCAAGAGTCGCTTCTGGGTAGAAGCTCAAGAGCCTGATTTGCCAGGTGTCGAGAGCACATTTCCTGCTAAACAGTACTGCACTGGAAACTTCTGAAGTGCCTGGGTTTAAATACTTATTTAACCCTCCATTCTCCCATTTAATAGAAAGCTCCAGGTAACTGAAATCCATCATCCCATTCTATACTTTTATTGAATTAGGCAGAACCACAGTGTGTGGCTGGCCTAGGATCGCTGGGCTTCACGTTTGTCAGCCTGAAAGCACCCGGAGAACCTTTGCTGAGACAGAACTCCAGGTCCTCTGCCTCCCCCATGTGTATATGTGCCTCAGTGTGAGCGTGTCTATTGTGTGTACTGCTGGGGCTATGGGGGGTGGCGGGTTCTCATCCCAGAACCCCGATGTCACTTTGCACCTTGTTCCCTTGTATTCCTCCCAGGAAGGGGAAACCACAAACAATAAGAATGATCAGTTTTCAGTCTTTCTAACTGTCATCCAAGCCTGTCTGAAAGTTCCCTGCTTTTATTCCTAAAACGTCTTCACCGTGTAATATTGTCTCCCCGGGAGCCCCGAGAAAGCAAGAAGGCACAGGCCTGGGGATGAGGGTTCTTAACAGCTGGTTTGATTGTTCAGGTCTGAGCTGGTCTCAGTAAGGCACAGGGGTTCACCGGGCTCAGCAGCGGATCAATTAATCAGTAACAAATGTGGGCAAGTTCTCAGCCCCTTTCGGGCCATGAGACATGTTATAGACAAACTGCCAAGTTGCTTTAAAGCTGCAAACACTCTGAGCTGAGTCTATTCTAAAAGGCAGCAATTTTGAACCTTCGGGGAGCTCTGATTCTTCCTGAGCTGGTAATGGGCATGTGGGGAGCAGGAGCCAAGGTTAGGTGGCCTCTGGTTAGGACAGCAGAAATGAACATTTGGACAGGAATAGAGGAATCACCGTTGACCTTCGCAATGACCCCTGCACCTCCAGAGGTGGGAAGCAAGATCTTTAAAATGCCTGTGGTGTTTATTAGGCATTCAGCTTGGCCGGGGTGACACCAATCAGGCAAAGGTCCCCTGAATTCCCCCTTAAATGGCCATCATTTCAAAGTGGGCAATTACAGGCATGGCTGGGTGTGAGGAGGCACGGGCAGTGCAGAAAGAAAGAAAAATAGCTCATTTACAAGTGCCTTTTATGGTTCACTGACAGGAGGGATGAGAGAATGGTCAGAAAGATAGCATTTGCCCAGCATTAGCTAGAAATTCGCTCTCAGAAACTGACGTGACACCAATAATGATTGCTACCCATTTGTGTGGCTTCTCCAGTGTAACTTCCTCACACGGCCGTCTGGAGCCTGCTCTGCAGCTTCTGGTGACCATAACCGAGAGACAGGCAATGGCTCTCCCTGTCCATTCCTGGGGTCAGAGCGAGCTCTGCCTCTGGGCCTAAGGTGGAGCATGTGACCTGGTAAATCCTCAGACTCAGAGGCAGACTGGCAACAGCAGGTAACGCCAGTTGATCCCAGAAGGAGGAAGGCTGTCTCTAGAGCCATGATCCTGGGGCAGGAGCTGCTGGGCATGCATCCAACCAATCCCTGAGTCCTGCAGTCTGGAGGCTGACAACCATTCCCTGCTTTCCCATCCTCCTTTACAAAATGGCCAAGTCACATGACCCAGCCCCAGACCCTGGAGCCTTAAGGAGCGTCTGCTGGGGTCAGAGACATCCCATTTGACGAAAGAAGAGGTGCTTGACCAAAAGACAGCTTTCCAACTTCCCTGGCTCCATGAGGGGCTACTCGTAGCTGTCATTTTTCACAAACAAGAAAAGAAAGAAAAATACTCAGAGCTCTGGCACCTAGGGGTACTGAGCCACTCTCAGAGCTAACCACCTTTAGGAGCTTTGTATGAAAAAAAGGGTTTTCGTTATAACTAAGCTACTTTTAGGCAAGATCTTGTTGACTATATTCAACCTTACAAAGCGAGGTACTGGGAGCAGGGTTACAAAACTGAGCCACAGAACGATGCCATCCTAAGGAAGAGCAGAGCCAAATCACTGCCCCGTGACACTGTGTGACTCCTGACTCCGCCTCACCCCTGAAGCCTTAGCTCTGGCCTGTTCAGTCACACAATCCAGTGCATTTTGTTTTGCTGATTCTCTTAGAGTTAGTTTTCTCTCAAAATTGAATATATCAAAATTTATTCCTTCTGCCCAACAAAGGGCGGCATAAACAAAAGCAGGGAAGAGCTGCCTGGCTCACACACAGCACAGATTAAATTAACACGCTATGTGCAAAAAGAAAAATACAAATAACTTGATGGGAAGAAGGATAAAGGATATGAGTGGGTAATTTGCAGAAGAGAGATGCAAACAACCAATAAACATATGAAAAGAGAGGATTCAGTGTATAATCAGACAAATGCAAATGGCTATTAAACTCCCTTATCAGATTAGCAGATCAAAGCTTGGGAGTCCTCCGTAAACAGACACCTTTGTGGGTCTCACTAAATAGGTGCAAGCCTTTGACGGGCGGCTTGGCAATAGCTATCAAATTAAAACAAGAATGTTCAGACCTCTGTGTAAATCAGGCTGCAGGCAGGAGGACAGAAACCATTCTAATCTTTAAAAAGCAGCACAAATCAACTCCATGGGTGATAGAAGAGATGGGGACCGGTGCAGATGAATGCAAGAAGACCACTGCCGTCTGTGGAGGAGGAGAAGATGAAGTGGTTCCTGGACCCGAGGCTGAGTCACCCAGGCAGAGGCGCTGGGCACCGTCCTTCAGAGCTGAAGCCTCAGCAGAGGCCCTGTCCTAGGTGAGGAAAAGAAGGACCAAATGGTATCTGACTTTACTTCTGGAAAGACAGCGTGGACCACTTTTCCCTGATCATCATGCTAAATACAGCTAAACTTTCCAGAAATTAGTTATGAGACAAACATAAGCCTCTGGCAGGGGGAAAGAAGGGAGACAGCAGGGGCCTCGGGGTAGAAGCGATGGCTTGGTAGTGAGTTCCCTGGCTTTTCTCTTTGCCTTATGTAGTCTGGGCTGGGAGCTGCGGAAGCCAGGGGCCTGCAAATGCTAACAGGTCCAGACTAAAGAGAGCTCAGCGAAAAGCCTGCTTCTTTAACCAAACAGCCAGAAACAGGTGGTCTAGCCATGCAGAAAACTTTTAGACAATAGCCACTGTATTCCAGACAGACACACAGAAAATCCTCAGCACCATCCCACCCACACCACACTCTTCCAGCTCTGCCCAGGGGTAGGGGCACCCAAATCTCCCCTGAGGTGGTGACAGAGAAGGCTGAGGGAGGTCCCCCACTTCCTCTCTTCCCCGATGCAGCGAGGACCCTGCTCTCCAACCCCGTGGTGTCTTCAGTGAGGCCAGACAAAAGCCTGTGAAACACCGGTGTCTCCAACCCATAGCGCCCTCAGCAGAGGCTTAGTGCAAAGCTGAACCCCCAGCCCTGCCCAGCAGTATAGAGGGGCACTCTCGCCCTCAGTGGAGCCAAACAGGGAACCAAGATTTATACCTCAGTGTAGCAGTGACCAGGATTGTCACCCCAGCCACCAGCATGACATGAAAGAAAGTACATTAACCCAAAGATTTAGATATAATCCATCTCCTCACAAATACTTAACATGTGTCAAGGTTTCCTTTAAAAACTGCCTATCTTCCCAAGAGCCAGGAAACTTTTAACTAGTGTTAGCAGAGACAACCTACAGCTGCCAGTACCCGGTAACACAGATGCAGGCCTTCTCACCAACACAGCAACGTGCAATTCCCAACACACTGGAAAAGAACGGAAATACACAAAGTCTCGGGGAGGGAATGGAAAGTTTCAGCAAAGAAATAGAAAATGTAATGAAGAACTGAATGCAAAGGCCAGAACTCCAAAAACAACAACAACCATCGAAATGGAGAAATACTAAACAGTTGAGCTCAACAGAAGACTGGAAGAGACAAGGGAAGCCAGCTAATATTTATTTCATCTACTGGAAGAACAAACTGGAAATGACCCGCTCTAACCAGAGAGAAAGCACTTTACTACATTTGACTATTTCTGTTATCTGTGTGTTTCTGAATAACATGTTTGTGTTGCTACTAGTTTAGTCTATATTTTAAGCCTTACCTATCACCTGCCTTCCATACAGTGATGACCACCCAATTCTTTGGCCCTGCCTCTTGTTCAGTGTCCCAGCCACCGTCCAGGTCATGTGCTTCAGACTTCATGCCGCATTCACACGGCCAGGCAGAGAGCATCCGCTGTTGACTCGTGTGGTGTAGACTGTGACTGCCTTGACTTGACGGCTCTATTATTTTCTCTAGAAATACCTGATCCTCCCCCCCAGCTTCCTTCATCTCCTTTGTAGCCATCACTAGCCACCCCGAAATCCTCTGCCCTGCCTATAACCCGCTGTGATCACATCTTCAGGTTGGAGATGGTTTTACGTCTTTCTCAGCAGCACCCACTTCAGAGACGCAATCTGGACATTTCCCACATGTTCCAGATCCTCCTGGGGACCTCCTTCCCCACATCCTGTGTCTGGGTTCCCATAGCACCACACTCACTCCGTCTCTCATTGGGGGGCACCTCCTCCCCCCGTGACATCCTGAGAAGGGCACCGGGGCCATGTCTCTGGGATCCTGCAGGTCTGAAACGGACTTGCTCTGCTCTTGCCCTAAACCCAATGTGACCCACATTCTGTGTCCCCTAGATTCCCAGGAGAAACTCCAGCCCCCACGATGTCACCTACACAGCTAAGGCAGGGCAGACCTGTGCTCTCCACCCTTCCAGGCCCCATGGCGCAGCTCCAGCTCCAAGATCCAGAGCTGTCACAGGACTGTCACAGGGCTGTCACAGGAACTTTCAGGCCCCCCCAGACTGGCCGACCCCCTCTTGCCTTGGAACAATCCCTGTTTTCCCTTCCACTGCCCAGGACAGGGAGGGAGGCTTCAGCCTGATCTGGAGCCAGGGCACCGGCCCTGCGTCAGCCTCTGGAGCCACAGCTGTCCCTGGGCAGCCGCCTGCCTTCTGTGTTCTGGGTCCAGCAGCCTTGGCCCAGGCGTCCTGGATGAGCTGGAGCCTTGCTGATCCAGGGGCAGCCACGGGCCCTTCTCCCGCAGGGCTCCAGCCCTGTTTTTAACTCTCCTTGCCTGAGCAGCAGAAATAAACAAACACACAAGTGTGTGCATGGATCCCTGCCCTGCTTGGGATCCCTGGGCCCAGCTGGCCTGCTCCCGGGCTGCCAAAATCCACATAAGTAGATGCGGGAAGACCTCTGCTGCCTCCACACGGCAGTTTGCAGAACAGCAAAAGAATTTCAGGTCCACAGTTATTTTGTAACTTCTTTTGTTGCACTTTCTATGTCCTTGTGTCTGTTCTCTACTCAGCTCTGAGTTCCACATGAACTAAACAATATGCTTTTGATTTTTGGCTCAGTCCCACAATTCTGTACAATGGGTTATCGTCTCTCAAAGGCAGGTCTCAAGTTTATTAAAAAGACAAATTCTGACTTCACTGCCAAACTATAGAAGTTGAGCCCAGGGAAGCAAACATCTTTTCTAGCTCTTCAGATGATTCATAAATATATTTCTCTTTGAAATACTTGGCAGTGAAAGATAAATGGACCTATCTGATGAAACATAAGACTGGCTCTCTCTTGTGGAATTTAATCAGTTTATATTTAATGGAATTATTTCTTTAATTTAAACTTACCTTCTTATAATTGCTTCTATATTTGCATTATTTTTTCTCCCTTTCCTGCTTTATATGTATTAATCAAGTGTTTAAAAAATTATCCTGTATTATAATTTTCCATTAGAGTATTTGTTTTAATTCTATTATTCTTTAGCTTATATCCTATGGATGACATTTATCTATGACTTATTAGAATTTATCTAAATTATAACTGTATTACTTTAACAATGGATGGGAGTTTCAACTCTTAAACATCTTTTAACCTCCTCCTGGCTATTGTACTAATTTTACCAAAGAATTTAAATCTATATATATTACCAACTTCCAAATAACTATGATTGCTACTCAAGATTAACCTAAATTTCCCCGTATTTACCCCATCTATTGCCCTTCCCTTTTCCTGCATTTTTCCATTTAGAATCACTTTTTGTTCTGCCTGAAAAACTCTCTGTAGTATTTATTTTAATACAGATCTACCAACCATGAATGACTTGTTTATATGGAAGCATTTCTTATTTGCTTTCGAGGGGCATTCTTAACAGAATGACATTGTAGATCAGCAGGTGTGTTCTTGCAGGATAAATATATTATTCCACTTTCTCCTGCTTCCATTGCTCTCACTGAAAAGTTCACTGTCTTTCTTATTGATTCTGCTTTAAAGATAACATCTTCGGTTTTCAGTAGTGTTTACACAGATGAATGGACGCACGTGTCTTTCTGTTTTTCTCATTTGGAGTTCTCAGTTCTGATTCTGATTTAATGCCTCTCTCAACCTTGAAGAATGAATATAACACTTCCAACCAGCTGACCTTTCCTCTCTTTTGGGGTTTGTTATATGTATGTTAGGCCTGCTTGTCTAATGTGTGTAGATACAATAGTTTTTGCTCCCGGTGATTCAATCTGGCTATTTTTAAATAAAACTTACCTTCTGCTTTACCTAATCTGCTGTTAAATCTATTGTATTTTCAATTACAATTATTGTACTTCTCAGTTATCAAGTATTTATGGAGCTCTTTTTTAGATATTCTATTTCACTAAAAACATTACTTATCTTTTTGTCTTTTATTGAAAATGTTAATAGATATTTTAAAGCCTATTCCTGACAACCTCATTAAAGAATATTCGGTGGATTCTCATTTTCAGTCTTTTGTTCTATCTTCTTATTACTTAGTCTTTCTGATATGTCTCATAACATATTTTGGGAATGCTATTTCTTTCCCAAATACTGTACTGTATTTCTGGATGACACTACCTTTCCACAGAAAAAATACATTTTTTTCCACTGACAGCTCTATAGTGAGGATGGATTATTATAGTGATGATTTAAGGCTGGTTTTTATCTCTCCAAGGTCTGCTTTATGTTAGATTGTTGTTCCATCCCTAGATCAAGCTTTCGGGGAACTCGGCAGGAACAACTGTGGATTTTCCATAGCTCCCCTTGCTCAGTGACTAAGCTCTGCTCCCCAAGTGTTGCTGTTTGGGCCTCGTGACTTTGGAGGAAATGTGGCTGAGTCTTCAGCTTCCCAGAAACATACTTTGTGCATAGCATCAGAGACCGTGCAGCTTAGGAACCAGAGAATCCTTCAAAACAGAATCTGCTGCAGAAACTCAGACTCACTTTGAGGAGTTCTGTTTTCTCCTAAATCTTGGGCCCTCAAACCTTGACTTCTTTGGTAGCCCTAAACTTCAAGTTCCCCAGATCTGTGAATCTGATGAAAGGTCCTCATTTCTTGTGAGTCTTGGTCTGTCTCAACTTACAGATCAGCAACCTTCTGGAAGGCACAAGTAAAGAATGCGGTTTATTTCAACATGCTTCCCGCTCTGCTGATCTTGGACCCTCAAGCCCTGGCGCTGTAGGTGTCTCTTTGATGCTTTCAAGTAGGTCTCCGCTGAGCATATTGATAATCATTCTGTTGGTCTTTTTGAAAGATAGAAGTCTTTTTTTTAGAAGATTCCATCTCTAACAGTTAAGTGATAAATTGTGTCAGTTATTAAGGACTCATGAACTACAAAATAGAAATCAGATCTTCCAGAGATGGCAGGCCCTGAGGCAGCAGCCAAACAGAGCTTCCTATTTTTTAACATGCAAATTCTGTTTTTGCAGAAAAATACAGTTTTACATTCTGGTGCCTAATTACCATGGGAATGCTACTTAAAAGCAATTCAATAATACAGATTTGAGGAATTGTAGCATGGATGTTAAGTGCAGATTCTAAATCAGACCAGCTGGGTTCAAATCCTGCTTTTCCCCTCAGCTGGCAGAATATCCATAACTTACATAACCTTTCAGAATTTCTCAATATTCAGAATGCAAGTGATAAGAGTACCTATCTTATGGAGTACTTAGGGGAATTAGGTAAGTGATTAGCTGTAAAACAACTAAATCATAAATCACGAATACTAGCAAAGTGTTCATTAAACACAAACATGTTCCATAAATATGAGCCATTTGTTTTTTATGTATCAGTTAAGAAATAAATTATTAAAAAGCCCAAAGAAGCCAGTTTTCAGATGAGTCCCTTCCAGCTGCCTCTGTCCACAGGCACCACATTCAACGCCCACCTGGCCCAGTCCTGCCACGCTGTGCTGGACTAGGGGGACACTCAGGCACGGACAGCTTGTTAGTTGTAACATGGAGTCGAGAACTAGAATAATTTTTTGATGCATTTATCAATTAAGTCATGTGCCCTGTGAGCCCAGCAGTTAATTTCCATTGCAGGCAGAGGGTGCAGAGCTCCCTCAATCTATAGATAATTCTCTAATGGGTGCATCGGCCTTGGCTTCTCTGTGATCATTAGCAGAGCCCCCCGTGCTCTGGCCGAGAGAGGAGAGGGAGCCCTGACATATCCCTGCTCATCTAAATGTTTAATAATGCTCCGATCTGCAGATCACTGGGTCATCAGACTTAAATTAGCCTGATCATCAAAGCCACAGACTAACAAGAGGAGTGAAAGGGATAACGTTTCTTTAATGAAAATTTCATCAGCGCGGATTTCCCCCTGAATACCAAGGTCTCCGCTCGAAGACAGCATCAGAGCAGAGCTGCTGTGACATTGACCTTTATCCCTCAGAGAAGAGAGCAGTCGGCTGCTTCTCTCACTCGGTGACAGCGCGGGGGGCAGCCTTGCCGCTGAAGGGAAAGGAGGTCCTGCCTCTTCTCAGCAGCCGTGGGGCTTCGTCAGATGGTGAGTCTTCCTGGAAATGCAATAAAGAGAAAAAGAGGAGGGAGAAGAGGAGGGAACGGATGTGAGACAAGCTGCAGACAGGGAACAAAAAAACACAAGGAGGGCCAAGCAGGAAGCTTCCATCCCATCTTCAGACGGCCCCTGACTGGACTCTAAGAACTCAGCCTGTTTTGTTCACTTACAGTTTTGAAATGGTGATGCCTCTTAGCGTTGGGTGCTGTTTACAAACCCTCCTAAGAGCAGAGCCTTGGTCCGTATTCCTCAAAGTGGCTTCGGTCACTTTCTTGACTTCCCTCACCCACCCACATTGGCCCAACAATCACCCAAGTTACAGTCATTCGCTGTAGTAACAGTGGCAGACATGGCACCTCTCCTTTGCCATCTGAAGTGCTTGGCTCCGTACCCCAGCTAGGTCCTGGGCCCTCTGCAGGCCAACACCTCAGCCTGCAGCCCCAGGAAAGGACCGGGCAGTGAGGGGACTTTTCAATCAGAGAAGGAATCTGCTGGGCACACTGGCCCAGCACCTCCTCTCTGAGACTCTTCCCTAACGACAGACAGCTCAGGAGAGTCACATGTACCAGCCAGATGGCAATTGTTCCGAGGACCTGTGCTGGACGTTATTAGTGAGTCCACCCAGGGTTAGCGCTGGCTTCCTTGTAAGTTCCACATCTGAATGGAGCCAGAGCAGGACATTGCAAAGTAAAGCTCAGCATCACTCTGGAGGGGAGGCACTGCCTGCCCACACCTCCCATGGGCAGAGAGAGGCACAGACCATGCTGTCCCTTGCATGGCAGTCACATCCCTACGCTGCTTCCTGATGGCATGTGGGAAAGAGAATCAGCCTGTGGTGGAAAAACCCAGGCTCCTTGCCATGGGGTAATTGTACATTTTCCTGGTTGAAATAATTAAAAGTGCATTACACTTTGATCCCATGAAGCTTATTGTATTATTACATAGATGCAATTCCACAGAGCAGCAAATCATCAGTGCTCACTGTAAGCAAAGTCCCAGCTTCAATAAAGAAGTCATCCCCTTCCTTTTCTAAGTCCCCGCATTAGGGTATCTCTCCGTGGGAAGGCTGGCACACACACTTGGGGCTCCTGATAGCCCTGAATGGAAAGATTTTAATGCCTGTTGGCCTTTCCCTTTCCTATGAAAGACACATTGCAATACATGTGTGCAAGGTCCACTCTACTCACTCAAGAAAGAAGAGATTTCATCAATTAATAGTTGATTTGTCATTTATGCATTTAGAGCTATCGGGAAAGGAGACTTGAATTACCCTTTCGTTTTCAACAGATTTTGTTTTCTGGTAGCAAATCATGAGGCGAACAAGAAAGGGCATATACATAACTATAAAGCAGAAGGAAAACTACTGATTTATAAGAAAACATGTAAACAGTAAGGGAATGCATAACAGAATGTGTTTCTAGACTCTGAGTCTTGCCAAAACTAAAACAGTCTTCAAGGAAAAGTTTCAAACATCGTTGTAAACCCCGATGCATCGTGCTCAAATGTGTTAGCAGACCAGGGGAACTAAAGTCGATCTTTTGGAAGGAATAAAAAACTAAGTCAGAGTTAAGTTTGGATCTTGTAACAGATGAAGAGAGAGTCTTAGGGGCGCAAACACAATATCCATTGTGAAGTTTCAGACAGATTATAGCATTTATTTTGTGTATCTTTCTGCCAAACAAAAAAGTATGCATGCTACATTTCTTTTACTTTGACTTCACTGTCTAATTAATTACAAGAGTGGTTCAGCCTGTGAAGTCTTTGCAGTCACAGGAAGTCATTACCAGATGGCTATTCATGGCATCAGGGGTCAACCAACCCACAGCCTGCAAAGTAAGTACAACAGGAAATGAAAGACTGTATCAACCCAATTAGAAGGCACTATTTTGGTTTTTGTGGGTCCCATTGTTGAAGTCTCTAACCAATAACTTAGTGCGTATCCACACATATCCCTATCAGATTTCCCTGTGTTGGTCTTTGTTTTAGTCAAACTGTCCTGATTGCAACTGACAGAATCTAAATATTATGTCTTAAAAAGCAGAGAAAGAGTTGTCCATGAGCTTTTTAATGAACTCATGTTACCAAAAAACTAAAGGGTAACAATTTCAGGCACAGCTGGATCCAGGTGCTTAAATAATGACATCAGAAGGTGATGTCCTTCTGTCCCCTGGTCCTGTCTTGCTCCCTGTGGCTCCCATGCTTGGGTAAGATCTCCTCTCCTAGCTCCTATTCACACACTCAGGAGCTCCAGTAGAAAGATGCTTTTCTGTCCTATAGCTTCAGCACAAGTCCCAGACTAGAGTTTCCCATGTTGGCCCTTGATCCAATCTCTGCAACTGAAAGCATGGACTTCTCTGTGTTCTGGGACTCACAGCTGTTGCAAAGAAAGTTGTCCAACTCAAACTTTTGAAACATGTTCCCACATGACATTTTATGACCTAGCCTTGTTGGTGACACAGAAGAACAATCACTAACTCAAGGAAAGGGGCTTGGACCCCCTTCTCACAGGAGGAGTGTTTAAAACCACCCAGCCATCTGTTGAAACCACCACACCAGCTAGTCAGCCCAAAAATGCGCTGGATTGCCCCTTCTGCTCCCCCCTTCATTCCTTCCCATCCTCCAAACACAGGTGCGGGGATCACCTCCTCCAGATAATTCACCTGCCTGGAAGCCCTTGGCTCTAAAATGCCTCCAGAAGTGTTCAGTAGGGATCTTTCAGAAAGTAACTGAATCATAATGATGGGTCTATCAGTAGATTAATCTGTTGATCAGATCATAATTTTTATTTTTGGTACCAGGGACCGAACTCACTACCTTGCACTTGCCAGGCAGGTGCTTATGCTGCTGAGCTAAATCCCCAGCCTGATCAGATCATAATTTGATAGCATTATTGGGGGGTAATAGAAGCTTAGGAGATGAGGTCTGTTCGGATGGAGGGACTCACATGGGCATGGCCTGTCTTTTTCCTGCTTTCTCTGCTTTCTGATTGCCATTACATAAGCAGCTCTGCTCCACTGTACCCTCCCCCCGTGATGTTTCTGCCTTCCCTCAAGCCCACAGTAATGGAGCTGACTGGCCATGGACTAAAGCCTCGGAAATCGTGAGCCAAAATAAAACTTACCTCTTTAAATTGATTGTGACACAGCAACAAAAAACTAATGCACTCCGTTTTTATGCCAAGTAAAAACTGTCCAGAGCTTCAACCTCAAGCCACTTAGGGCCCTCCAGGTTTATGAGAGATAGTTGGTTTAGATGAAAACACATTATACATTGAGCCTGCTTCATTCAAAATTTGTGATTATCCTTAGGAGCAAAGGGGAAACTCACCCAGGGGTAAATTCCAACATAAACACATTTTTTTATGTTCTCTTGGAAGACAACTTTATCTTCCACTGTTTAGCTCTCTCCCATTAGTGGCCGCCTGCATTCTCTGAGTCTTGCATTATTTGGAAAAGCTTTTTAATTGTCTTTTAATCTCTCAATTTTCTGATGCATCAGCATGCATAAAAGAGAGATGAAATATTGCTCCCTCTTTTTTGTTTGGCTTCATAATCCTTACGTTGCAATGTGGCCAGGTCTGGTTTGATTCAAACCGTACCACATCTGAGTAGCCCCATTAAAAACAAATCCTCTGGGAGCCTGGTTTGCTTTCTTTGCTGGTGAGTCACTTTATCCCTGTCTGCTCCAAGCATGTACGGTTCAGAATCAGAGGTCAAACACAATGCTGGTTTATTTCTAAGTCTTTGCCAATTACGTGGGTCATTTTTAAACCCTGATTTTTCTCTATTTTTTTTCCCCTAAAGAAGCAATCTGTAACTTTTCTGCCATTAAGAGTGGTGGGCATGTTTAAAATCTTCACTGATTTATAAGTTATTTCAAAGACACCCTCTGGCTGATTTACTTTATCTAACTTAGGGGAAACCATTTTTAAAATTAAAGCTATTTTTCATAAGTCAATGATAGTGTCAGGGCACCTCCGGTCATGAAGACCCCCAGAATTTCCCAAATTTTCAAGTGCAGCACGAACAGGCTGCAGCCAGGCTCCCTGGATTCTCCTGCAGCCACCAAGTGATACTGCAGGAAGAGAAGATGTGACCAGGTCTCCGCATCAGGAAACCGGAACTGTGTCCACCGCACCAAGCTGAGCACTTACTCTGAGCCAAGAGGCTCTTTTAAAGGCAGACTGGGCCTCAGTCTCTCCTTTCGGTTCTCCCAGCCCCCTCTGAAAAGATCCTCTTCCCTCTACCTCAGACATCGACAGGAGAAACTGAGGTCTGGAGACCTAACCTACGTGGCCGGTAAGTGGTGTAGCCTTATCTTGAACACAGAGCCTCACTTTGAGAGCTCAGTCTAATCAACATCCAGCACCTGTGTGGACACTTTTAGGGGGTCCATTAGGTGACCAGGACCAGCCAAAAAAGCAGAAGACACCTCCTCAGTTAGTCAACATGTATTGAACTGTCACCTGGTCTGAAGTCTTATATTCTGTTAGCAAGAAAAAAGGGTGATATTTGTTGGGTGGGGACAGACGTGGCTGAATCTCTGGGCAGAGAACATGGTTCAGCACATGGGCATCCAGAGAGGACCAATACAACAGAATAAGCAAGTCCAGTGTCTGAGATGGCCACCATGAGGCCTTGAAGAGGATGACGCACAGGGCTCAGAAGATGGAGGAAATCGTTTGACACGGCTATTTCTGAGAAGATGATCACCACCTACTGTCATCAGTCATCAATATTACATTTGGTTAGAGTTCAGGTAAGTGTTTCAAAAACTGCCTCAAATTTTTGCATTATTTATACCTCAGGTATCTATAATTTACCTTTTTCTTTAATTTTACTCACTTTTTTTTACATAAAGGCATTCAAACACAATCAGCTGTAGAGCAAAAGCCACTATATCACAGCAGATGGCTAACAGCCACTAGAAAACATAGTTCAAACTAACAAAATACCCACTAGCCATATAAATTGATACTAAATGATTTAAAATATTCACTTCACACTTAAATTTGGCTTCTTAGGGAACTTAGTTATAATTTTAACTCTGTTGAGTTATTGTTAAGTAGTCACTTAAAATTTTAAAGGAATTTAACCAGCCAAAAGTGATTGAATCCAAATGATCCCTGACAAACCAAAATGGTGCTCATATTTGGGTTGGGTTCTCTGTATGGGGTGGTTTCCAAAGAATGTCTAGGAAAACTGATGGCTTCAAATAAAAGAAAATCCTCTAAGATAGCGCCAGTGAAGTGGATCCATTATGAAGTTACTTTAGGGAAGTTCTTTGTTGAAGACAAACGATGGGGAGGTGATGTTTCTGTATTACATCTGTGGCTCATTGATACTAATCATGTGTGCTTGCAATAGGGCTTACACTGACACTTATTGCATATACTTCTGCAAGGCATCCCATAGGACAGGGTAAACATCTTGTCCCACTCGTTTTGAGACTGACCATGTAATTGATTTTGATCAGTGAGAGGGAAGGAGTTCGCGCTGACCACACCTAAGCCGAGGACCTACACAAGTGACCTCTTGTACTCTGGCTGCTACACATCCCCAGCAGCTACACTGCTTAGGCAAGGGTCACATAACAGACACATAAAGTCAACCCGAGACCATTCTATATCTGTAGGTGAGCCCAGCTGGTCAGCAGCCTGAACCACAGCTGACCAAACAAAGCCAGGCAGGACCAGGTATACATCACACTACACCACAGCCTCTTGAGTGTGAAAATCATTGCTTGTGGTTGTAGGTATTAAAGGTTGTAGGGTGTTATGGTTTGAGAACTGGTGATCAACTTAATGCCAGCTGGATTACATCAGCATGCATTGAGAGAAGATGCTCCACCTGAGGAGGGTTGCCAGGATAAATAGGTGGAGAAGAAGGGAGGTGTTAGAGGGATTGAGGCAATAAGGAGGCATTGTGGGTTCTCCTGGAGAAGCTTTGGTCTTCACATCGAGCATTGCTTCCTGGCTCCAGAGGGGAAGACATGTGCTGCCTGGTCTCCAGGATGAACTCGTCACGCTGCTTCCTGGCACGTACCCGACTGTGCTTGTCGTCAGAGGAGCTCGGGGCCTCATCGCTGAGGACAGCTGTGCTGCCTTTCAGGATAGCTCTGCTCTTTGTTGTGAGTGTGATTTCTCGGCTCCAGTGTAGAGCCCTCATCCCACTAGCACAGCTCCTTCATCCTGCTGGCATAGACTTTCTGGCTTCCACCACTGACCCTTGGGGTCTTCCCAGCATGGATCCGTAAAAGAGACTGGCGTGAGTCGTTCTTGTGGGCTCTGGACTTCCAGTTGGACTCGTGGAGGTGTTGTCCTGAGCTCTGGGTTTTTATCTGGACTCATGTGGGACATTGCCGTGGGATTTAGGCCCTTGACTAAATAATCTATGTCTTTGGTGTTGCGGATCGATTTCCTGCATTCTCCGGTGATTATTATAAAAATATTATAAACTCCATGTCCTGATCCTAGTTGTTCTCTGTGTACAATCCCTGACTACAACATAGGGGCTGGTGTGCTACACATTATCACTGGGGCAACAAGTCATCTATCTCCCTCCTTTCTCGTTTGTCCTTACTGAAGGCCAGCTTCCAAGAGGGAAAGGCCCCTCCCGCTGTGCATGGACAGAAGCACTGAGTCGGAGAAAATGCCAAGGAGGGCTTTCTCTCACCAGCACAAACAAAAGCACAGATTTCTGATTTTTCTCAGTCCTCCGCCTACATCAAAGCATGTCATGCAAGCTCTCCCAGCACTTCCCTGGAACCAGGCAGTGTCCAGTACCCTAGGTGGACAACCCAGAAAGACAAAGATTAAAAAGAAAGAGCATGCCCCCTGGTCCGCTCCCTCCATCTTCCGGCTCTTTGATTTCAAAATAAATAACTCATGAACATTTTCATCTCCATCACCCAATGGAGACAGAACTGACAACAGAGGAAACGTATTGATTAGGTGCCGTTCACAAACCTGTTCCCTCTTTTGTAAAAAACTGTAATTCAAGTGCTACGATTTTCAAGTCAGAGAAATACTAAATGGAGGTGTATTAGTCAGTATAAAAGACAGCCCCAAAATAACATCGCAGGGGTGGGATCATTTGGTGATCTACTCCTAAGGAGTTTTACGCATTTTCGGCCCCCAAGTTGGCAGGCTTTGCCTCCAGCTTCCAGATTTCGACTCCAGAATGTTTTTTAGGTTACAAAATGTGCTTGCGCTTACCTTTCCCCTGTGCTGAACTGTCTCTTTTGCATTTGGTGGTGCAGTTTTAAACCCAAAATTGATGACTTTTTAAAGTGCTGAGTCACTAGGATTGGAATGGCCTGAATTTTAGCTGTATCTGGACAGAGACAGGTGACCTGTGACTAGCACAAAAGCAATGTTCAGCATGTCTCTTAATGGGCTAAAAACAACAACCCCACCTGCCAGATGGCTCTCTAGGGGTGCGGAACGGTCCTTCCTTAGCTGCTTTTCCTGGTAACAGAAAAAAAGAGACTTCTGGGCCACCTGTCAAGATCCAGACAAGCCAAGAGACATTTAATACATGTCATGGAAACATTTCTTTCTCTTTCATAAATGAAACATTTTTGTTTCATTTATGAAAGAAAAAGATCATTCATTTCAGTGAACACATAAGACTTAAAAAGCATCCAAGAAGGATGCGTGTGTGACATTTTTGGGCCACATTAACATGATCACCATTAAGATCTCCTCAGTCCCAATCTCCAGAAAAGACATTCCCTCATAAATTTGGAGTTTTAATGAAGTGTTTCTTTTTTCCCAGCTAGACTATAGGCCATGAATTAGCATCATCTATCACCCTCTAGAGCCAGAGACTGAAAAATCCTCAGCCAATTCTTGTGGTAGCTTTGTGACTCCAGGGAGTCCAGGACAGATGAGTTACAAAGAAGCAAACGTCTTTCCTCAGGATGGTGATGTCCCCAAGCATGGGAGCTACATTTTCTTAGGTGGGAGGTACATCTTATGTCAATTATCAGAGTGACCCAAATGTCTGCCTGAGCTTGTGCCTGGCCAGAAGGGGCAGCTGGGAAATGCTCTTCCCCTAGGAATCTGTAATAACTTGTGCTCCCCAACAGAGGGGAGGGTGCAGGGATCTTTCGGTGTTAATATTTGGGTGCCCCTACACACATATACACGTATACCTATACATACATTCTCATATACCCACACGCCATACTCACACACAGAGGGTCTTAGATGCAGCTGCACACTGAATACATTTGTGTGGGAATTGCACAGCTCAAAGCAAAGCATTCAAGTCAGAACTGCTATTGGGCGATGGACACAAATGAACCAGGCAGTTAAGACCACACAGGCCAGCAGCGAGAAGATGTAAAGTTGTCCCAGAACAATTTATTTAAAACATTAGAATAATAATTTGTGTTTAGTTCTCACCAAGTATGGTACAGCACCAACTCCGTGCCCCTGCCAGTGCATTTCTTTCCACTTCCACCTCACAGACCCCTGGGGTCACCCTCCTCCCTCCCCTCTGCCTCCTTCACAGCTCTCCGAAGCCCACTCCTGCCCCTGCCCGGGCTGTGCCCTTACCCCGTGCTCCCAAAGCCTGGGCTGGGCACTGGGGGACCTGGTTTCTGGCACAGGTCCGGGAGAAGCCACAGGTGCTGTCTGGGGTCACCCTCCGTCTTCCCTCCCCTCAGCCCAGGTCCCTTCCCTGCTCTTCTCTGTCCTGGGAACTGGACCCCACGAGCAGCATCTCAGCTCCTGGCCCTGCTGTCCAGGTGGCTCCAGCCAGAAGAGTTTCTGCTGGAGGTCAAGGGCAGGAGGGTGACGTTCTTCCCCACACCGCCCTCCTATGCACACGGTGGCCACGGCCGTGGGCAGCCCTTCCCTGCACCCCGCAGGGTCCCCCAGGCCCCACAAACCCTGCCTTCCACAGCCCTCAGCCCTGAGGCTGCCGCAGCTTCCCTCTCCGCCTGGCCCCCTCCCGGCTCCCCCACCAGCCAGACTCCTCAGCCTCTCTTGTCATCTTGTCCTTCCCAAGACAGGGTCCCCCAGAGCCCCCAAACCCACCTCCTCACCTCACTCTGCTCCTCCTGCTGTGATGACCTCGGGGGTGACAGGCACACGAGGACTCCACAACCACACCCAGCCCAGCTGCTCTCCTGGGCTTCAGCCCTGTGATGCTCACGGGTGTCCATGGGCACCGGATCTCAGCCCCATGAATTCACCCCAAAGTATCCCTCTAGGTGTCCCTGCCTCAGTGCCTGGGACGCCATCCATCCAGGTTCACATGGGAACCCTGGTGGCACTTCCTGCCCCATCTTCCCCCTCATGGCTCTCACTCACTCCCATCGAGGCGGCCTCTGAACCCCTCTGGATGCTGGTTCACATCTTCCTCCTCTGTAGTTCAGAGGCCCACCTTGAGCTCACCCACATGATGCCTCCTCCACCTCCCAAGTCACCTGACCCTGGTCATCCCAGCCTGTGAACAGAGTGATCTTCCCCAAAGCAACATCGCGTCACATTCCTACTTAAGCCTCCTGGAGGCTTCTGAGGACACTCCTGGGTCCCTAACCTGCTGGTAACACCCTGGGACACATGTGGCAGCTGCAAGCAAGATTCCACAAAGTGGAGGCGCTCTAAAATCCAAAGGAGGAGCAGCAGCGAACCCACCATCCAGGCTGGGCTCTTGGCCCCTGTGGTTGCCATGGTGACGACCAACATGATGCAGGCAACAGGGCCTCGCTGTGGTCCTGGGGATGTGATGACAGTAATAAACTGAACACTGCGCCTTAATGGTCAAGGCTAATGGAGATGCTAAAGAACATGCTCTAATTCCTCTGTCCCTTGGTCAGCTGTTTCTCTGGCCAGCAGGTAGCCAGGCGCCTCCTCGTAGACCACTGGAACCCACCTTGCAGCAAGAAGCAAGCATCTCCCCTAGAAATCCGTGCACCCTGGAGCACCTTTGGCTCACACAGTCCTGTGCTGCTCTTGTCACCAACGTGGCAGGTGTTTGAAACCCAACACTGACATTCCTCCTATTTCTTGAAGGGAATCTCCTCCATATTTCCCCACATGTAATATTCCTGTTAAATATGCGGGTATATATGGTGACAGTGACTTTTCTGTGAGTACCAAAAGGGCTGGGTTGTGTAGGAAACGTACACAGACATCCTGATGTAGGCCACCCACACGCTGCAGAGCCCAAGTGACTGTCACATCACTGAGTTGGAGGAGCTCTTACCGAGCTGGTAGCTGGTCTTCTACCCATGGTGGGCATCACTTTGCAGCATCTCAGGCACCTGCTCAGGTTCCCTGTCCTGGAACACTTCAGGGGGAAGACTGCATAACTTAGCATGCTTCAGGTTGCAAATAGCAACACGAAATTCAAAATGGATTAAACATTGGAGCTATATATTGGCTTCTGCACTGGGAAATTATGGGTACTTAGACAAGTTCTGCCAGCTTTGGATGGTGGCCCAGGAAAATAAGTCCGTTGGCTTTCACCTGATCGTCCTCAATCAGTCACAGTGGAGATAAATATGACCCTGCCGTGGATCCATCTCTAGATGACTAAATTCTTTCAAGATAGAATACTTCTTCTGTATCAGTCAGTTTGGAAGCTTCAGAAAGCACCAATTCCTCAAGGTGGTGAACAGGACTTATGGGGATCCACATGCAGAGGCTTGGGTTCCAGGGCCTTCATGGTGAACAGGGAAACAAAATGCACACGCACAAACAGACGTACATATTCACATAGGCATGCACACACGGCATCAGCACATGTACAAGGATACCCAGGCCAGCATGACACACACGTCCCCACATACCAGCACACATTACACTCACGTAATACACATGCACTGGTGTGCACACGCATGTGCACACACAGAGTTAACACATGACTGTGTGCACACATTCCCCAGCTCACATGCAAAGTGTGTTGCAGATCCTTTCTGGAGCAAGAGCTCAGGTAAAATCCTTTCCCCGACCCTCAGCGCTGTTTCCCCACGCTGGGGTCGCAGCTCTAAAAGTCACACAACTAAACAGCTCAGGACCCCGTCTCGGATGCTCCTGAGGGGCTTCCTAGAGGCAGGGCAGAGCGAGAGCCAAGAGAACCACTGCGCTGTCCTCCAGGGGCTGCGGGCCACCTTCCTCCTGTCCCCAGCAACAGATAGAGTTGCCAATTATCAGAAAATAGGCGGCCCCTCTGGGACGGGCACGAAGCACTTTCCTGAGCGCGGCTCCATTCACCAAGCCCGGGGCTGTCCCAGGGGTGTCACTCCAAACTGGCTCTTGGCTTGCAGCCTCTTCATCATCTCCCTGAAATGAATTCCCTGAAACAGAGTTCTGGGTCCCTGTCCAGAACTTTCCTTTGCTTCTAATGGATATAAATTTCCCTAGAAGGATTCTAAGTCGCCCGCCGGCATTTTGGCTTCACAGCATCTGCATTACACATTTCAGAGCTCCCAACCTGTGTGTGTCAGGACTGAGAAGACTGGAGCTTCAGATCAGAAGAACTGGATCACCGCGCTCTGTGAAGCTTAAAGACGCATTTAATTGGGGCAATCCACATTCACTTGTAAGGACAATGAAACTGCTCAGCTGAAAAGTGATTCACTGGTCGGTCACAGAGTCATTCAGCAAGTATTTTCTGAGCTTCTACTCTGGGCAGCACACTGTTGGGTGTGACGGGCTGTACTAAGAAAAGTACCACAATTCAATTAAATGGAGCAAATAATGAGGAGTCCCTGCCATGCGCCAAGGACTCTGCCAGGCTCTGAGGGAAGGAGCCAGCCAGCTGCAGGTCTGAGCACTAAATTCAAACTCTGATGGCTAAGGGGGAGACCAGTCAGCACCGGGTGCTGTAGGGGCAGGTGATGCCTACGGGCCTGCAGGGCTCACCCTGCCTGGAGCCCACAGCTGGGAAGCGGGGGTGGCCTGGGAGGCTTGCACACCGACCCAGGCCAGGGCCCTCAGAACACAGCCAGCCCCGCCCCACTCAGGACCCCGGAAGTGAGGGGGAGGTGGCTGTCACTGCTGGGGGAGGGGCACAGGACGCTTCAGTCCCTCAGGATGCACTGAGGACTGTGGCCCTCATGGCATCCAGGGGGAGCACCTGGAGTTCACCAGGACATGAGGACTGCCCTGCCCCAGGAACATGACTGGACCAAGCTGTGAGCCACCTGAGCCAGCAGAGACCAGAAGGTGTGATGCGCGGCTGCCCCTCTGTGCCCAGCTGTCCCCATGCAGTGAGAGAGGACTCTGCGTGGCTACTCTCCTAGCTGCACCCTGTCATCTGTGAGGTCAATAAGTGGTCATGAAAAGTTAAATATCACAATGGAACTAATTTGCTATAATAAATATTAGCGATCCAGGTTTAGAAGAGGAGTGGCCCTCCACTAAGGGCCACCGATCTCCGTCTAGAGCCAGTGTGGGCTGGGCTGACCGGGTGACAGTGTCACTGGGGTCCTCTAGGAAGAGAACAGGGATGGTGCAAAGACCCTGAAGAGCCCAGAGGACCCCAAGTGTAACCAAGCAGCTCCAGCATCGTGGTGCAGTGGCAGAGAAACCTGGGGACAGTGAGGTGACCAGGGCTGATGCTGGGAGGGCAGGGCTGGTCCTGAAGGACAGGAAAGTAGGAGAGGAGAGGAGAGGAGAGGAGAGGAGAGGAGAGGAGAGGAGAGGAGAGGAGAGGAGAACAGAGGAGAGGAGAGGAAAGGAGAGGAGAGGAGAAGAGAACAGAACAGAACAGAGGAGAGGAGAGGAGAGGAGAGGAGAGGAGAGGAGAGGAGAGGAGAGGAGAGGCCCCAGGAGGCACAGCAGCATGAGGAGAGGCTGTGAACTCTGCTGGGTCCTCCTGTCCTGAGGCCAAGACTTAAGCTTCCATGAGGTCCCCACCTCCCTGTCCACATGGACCCCAGCTCCCCCCAGTCTAGGTCAACAAGCAGCTCCAACCACCAATCTTGTTCTCCTAAAACCTGAATCACAGAATGACACAGGCAGCCCAAAGCTGGCGTGGACTCACTTTGATGGTGACCCAGGGACCCTAGGAGCTGCCCAGCTCTTCCCCTCCAATCCCCCAAGTCCTGGGCTCACTGGTGTCCTTCTAGTGACTGTCCCCAAAACCTCAGTCTTGAGGCTGGGGCCAGCTCAGATGTAGAGTGCTGCCTGGACTCACAAAGCCCTGGGCTTGGGGCCAGCACAGCACAGGCCGAAGCTCCCGAGGAGCCCAGGCTTTCCTGCCGGTGCCCTCCACCCTGCCACGCTAGGCACAGGCTGGGGCCTCCCCTCCCTCCCTTGTCGTCCAGCGCTCGGGGTCTCACTGCGGGTAGGGCCGGGTCCCCCAGAGGATAGACAGCCACTGCCCAGGGATGCATCGAGCTTCCCCTGATGGCAGTGAGACAGACAGCAGGAACAGGACACAGCACAGCCAGGTCAAGGGACACACGGCAGCTGTCCTTTATCCTTGGAGTAGAAGTCTGCTTTTGTTCTCTCTTATAGAAAAGAGGAGCTGAGCAAAGGGGACCCTGTCCCTGCCTTGGGGGACACAGAGGACTGGTCAGGGGCTCGAGGAACAACCACAGTAATCCTGTCACCCTTTGCTTATGACTGTTCGAGAGTGGACATCATCCAGGTCCAGCCAGGGGAACCCAAGGGGGAGCTGCCAGGCCTCTGGGAAAGACTGGAGAGTCTCAGGGACGCAGGGATAGAGGCCTGGTGTCCTGGAGCCACTGAGTGCGTCAGAATGGAACGGCCTTTTCCGGCCTCCTTGCGAGGTGTGCAAATCAAGGCCTCCACACCCAGCACCTGTGCTCCTGAGTCTATGGTGGTGCGTGGGCCATCTGGGGTGTCATGACCGCTGAGAACTGAGGTGGACGTGAGCTTCCCATTTGTGATGGACTCTCCAAGCTGATGTCTCTGTGGGTGCAGGGGGACCGGCCACTCTCAGTGGATGTTCTCTTCCCTGCCTTCCCCAGCACCCCAGCTCTCATCACCATTAGCATATTGACCTGGCTGGGACATGCCCAGGGCTCTGCTTCCTGCCAATCAGATGCGCCTTCTGCACCTGTGGGAGGAGCCAGGGGAGGGGTGCTGTCCTCCTTCCACAGGGCAGGGAGGCTTCGGGGCCCTGAGCCTGGGTGAGAGTGGGTGAGGAGGCCGAGGCAGAGCTGAGGGCAGGGACAGAGGCTGAGCTGGGCTGGGGCTGCTCGGGTTTTCTGCAGCCTGTTTATCACACCATGGTCCTGAAATTCTCATGAGCAGGAATCAGTGCGCCCCATCCTGGGGGCACTTTGGGTCCCTGAGGTGCACTGAAGACACCGATGCCTGGGCGCTGCACCCCGGGCTCTGACTTGAGAGATCTGGGACCCAGCGTGGGCATCGGAACTTTAAACCTTGCTGGAGTCCCTGACAGGCGCCAGGCTGCCACTTAACAGGAGGAAAACCTGAGCAGGCACCCACGGTGTCCAGAGGGTTTCCCCGGGCAGCAGGCAAGGGGCCCTCACGGTCACCTCTGCAGTATGAACGGACCCTCCTCCCTGGTAAGTGTCCCCACCCTGAGGTCTCTGGGCTTCCCCGGCCTCACGCTCCACCCGGCCCTACGGCTGCCTTCCCGGGCAGTCATGCTTCCCGTCCTCCCTCTCCACCTCCTCCTGCCCTCCTTCCCTTTCACCAAAGGCAAACTCCAGCCCAGGACCCAGAGGTGCTGACCTCCCCTGGCCTCCTTTCTCACCTCCTCTCCTCTCCCTCCTCTGGCACCCATCCCAGTTCAGTCCCCGAGCGCCCAGGCCTGTGGAATGGGTACACAGCAGACAACTCCGAAGACTGGGGCCACTGGGGCTTATGCCTCTCTCTCCAGCTGAGGCTGCTCCTCTCCCCCAAGTCACCAGCATCTGCAGGTCACCCCACTCAGAAGCCACTTCTCCACGATGGAGCCTCCAGGAACACTTTGAGGAGATGCCAACGCCAGTCCCCACCATGGCCACCCACTCACATGGCTCCTGGGATGGTGACCCGGCCCCTCCTACATTTCTACCAGAGCTCCTCCAGCCTCCTCAGAGACCACAAGAGTGGTCAGCTCCGCTGTGTTTCTCACACCCTGGCATCAGGATCCCCTGGGGGCTTGGGAGAGCTCACAGCTGGGCCCCAGGGTACCGTCATCATCTGAAGCAGAATCAGAGCCAAGAATCAGCATTTTTAACCCGGCCGAGGCAGCGTTGCTGCTGCTGCTGGGCTGGTCCCATGAGGACCAGCTCTGCACCGCAGCCCGCCCTCCTGAGGACAGGACCCCAAGTCCTGTGTTTCCTCACTACCTCCCCCTGCTGGCTGAAGAGCCTTGCAGTGTCCGGGGGCCAGGAGGGCCACTGTTTTGTGGCCTCTCTTTTTACTTGCCCCTTGTTCACCATCTCCAGCCTCACTGAGGATCACCTAGATCTGCCCCCAGGGCCTTTGCATGGCTGTCCTTGACACACTCTTCCTCCGGGGTGGCCCTTCCTGAACCCCTGCCTGGCCTTGCCCTTCACCCTTATTGTCCTTTATAGTGACCATCACCGCCACGGCCTCCTGCAATCGCTGATCTGATGCCTACAGCTTGTCCTCCAGGGGAAAGTGAGAGCAGGGACATCAGTTCCCTCCTGTCCTGGCTCCCAGAGCCTGCTGTGGCCAGTCCTCAGAGAGCACCACCTTGGCCAGCGAAGGACACAGGGGCAGGGGCAGCTCCCTCTGACCAGGCCCAGGCTCCGGAGGTGCCTCATCCACTTGTTTTCTCTTCTCTGGCTCTCAGCAAGTGATAGCTCTCCCGTGGTTTGTTTGATTGTCAACATTTAAAAATGAGAAAACTTTAAAAAACCAATACAATGCATTAAGCAACTGCCCCAAAGCCTGAGGGGAACAGATGCCTTTGGGGGTCTTTGTTGTCATCAGTTATCGATTGAGCCCTGACTGTGTCCTGGCGCCACCAGGACGCAGGGTCCCTGCCCTGGGGGTGTCAGGAGGAAGAAGGCAGAGTCCAGGGGCTCAGAAGGCTGAGAAGACGGCCAGGCTTCCCACCTCAGACCTCGCTTCCTCTGTGATCTCTTTACTTCAATTTTGCTCACTTATTGTCTGAGTTTAAAAGGTCACAGGGAGTTTAGAAATATTCCTTACAAACAGAAAATAACCTGCGGCTCCAGGATTCTCTGCACACATACAAAGCCTCGGTGGTTTCTTACACAGGGTTCAGCCCAGCCGTGCTCTTCGGTTTCTCCTTGATGTCTGCTCCCGAGGACAGACACACTGCCTCCCGCCCCAGGCTGCTGACGCCAGTGTTCCTGGCTACAAAATATTCTACTCCCTCGATATACAACCATCGGCTTCAACCGTCCTCCACTGATGGACAAACACCCTGTCTTCTCTTTTTGCTATAATGCTAAGCAAGTCTGTTCTGGGGCAGGACTGTGAAGCTCTGGGCTTCCAAGAGGTCCAGTTCCACTGGTTCTCCAGCTCCACCAATTGGCCAGGGTGGTGATGGGGATCCCTGGTGGTTGTCGGTGGAGAGCAGACCTGCTGGCCATGTTTCTGTCTGCCATTTCTTTGTACCAGACAGACAGAAGATTGCTGGGTAATATTTTAGGACTAACATGTCACGCAGCTCCTTGGTTTAAGCACCCAGCTGGCATGGTCCTAAGCTCATTCTTACGTGATACTAAGGCTCCGTGTTTCTGCTAATGCTTCATCCTGAGCTGCCCCGTACAGCGTATCCCCAATGGATGACTTTTCTTTCACAAGCGCCTGTACTATTTGGAAGGAGCTGCTCTGCCCTGAATGGGCATTTAAGAGGCCAAGTACACTGTGGTCACCATAGTGTCTCCTTCTGGAAGGATGAGTCCACATAGCTTTAAAGCCTGTAGACACTCATCATGGGTTGATAAGACATTCCTACTGAACAGGACCCTGATTCACTGTTTTCACATATAATTGTGCTGATTTCTTGTGGGTTAGTTTGTTTCTAAGTTGGTCTTGGAGTCCCTCTCTGGATGGTGGCTGCAAATGCTATCCCTGCTCTGATGGACTCCGGAGTTGGGGCCACAGAGGGTCACAGTGTGCCTTTCGTGGACACACCTTGTGGCTTATCTGAGCAGACAATGCAAAGCCTGAGTGTCCAATCCTGACCCAGCATTCCTCTCACCTGAAGTTTGTTCACATTGCCAAGGTCCTCATGGCTCTTATCTGACCAAGGCAGCTCTCTGTATCCTTCCTCCATCCTGTAGTCAGCTTGTGCAGGCCCAGCCCCCACAGGCACCATGTTCAGCTCAGGATAGGGTGCACTTCTGCCTGGAAAGGCCTGAACCTCAGAGGTACTGAACCCGGGGTCTCCCATCCTCCCTAAGGGCTGACGCTCAGCCTGCATGTGCTGGGTATTTAAGGTGGCTCCGATCTAGGGGCTGTGGCCCCAGCTATGAGCAGCCTCTTCCTGTTCTTGTTCTGCCTCTGGGGCCAGACCACGGGCCTGCCCTGAATGACATCGTCCCGTAGACCCTCACCAGGAGCTGTGGCAGCCCCTTACAGGCTGTCCTGGAAGCCCCTCCTGCCTCTAGCTCAGCCTCACCCAAACATTGTTCACACGAAGCCCTTCAGATCCAGACCCCAGGATCCCACATGTGAAAAGAATCCACAGTTAATCAATGGATCATAAGCTGGTCATAAACATAACTCTCCAGCAGAAGACCTAGTGTGACCAGTTTAAACTGTCGGAGGTAGGTGAGGGGTTTCAGGGGATGATGATCCACAGGACTCTCCTAGTCCTGGGTCAGAACCCAGAAAGCAGATGAGACTCATGCTAGGACAAGAAGGTGCCCGCCACTGTGTTCCTTGTGGGCAGGTGGACAAAGCATGACCATGGCATGCACAGGCTCCTCCGATGTGACCTCCGTGACACAGTAGCGTTAACACTGATGATGACAACACAGATAATCCCTCGTTCTTTCTGGGTGCTGGGTTCACTTCTATGCATCCAGATGCAGGAAGAGTCAGGGAGAAGAGCTGGATCAACAGGCCCAGCGTGGATGCAGCCAGGCCAGTGGTCCTGGGGGCACTGGTTTCCAGAATGAACAGGAGATGCATGGGAGGCCTAGTGGAGGAGCTGACACACTGTTTTCGGGGGGCTAAACAGGCCAATTTGCTCTGGTCAGGCTGATGAGCTTGGAGGCCTTCCCAGGTCCTACTCACTGATTCCACTGGTCAGCCCTGCACTGGCTCTGTGATGTCCAAATCCTGTCACTACAGTGAGTACACTGACCTTCCTGGTCAGTGTTCCCCTAGGCAGAGTCTACAGCTCTTTGTGAAAGCAGGTGGATACATGGGGCTTGCTCTGTGACCCAAGCACATCACAGGCAAGGAGAGCCCTGTTCTAGACATGACAGGCAGGTGCCACCTGTGGGACACATTCCTAAGTGAATTTCAGGCTCTCACTATGACGTGGGTCTCAAGGCAGTAGCAAATATTGGCAATTAATTGTCCCAAGAGCATCTATGATTGTTGTTTTCAAAGCCAATGTCTCTGAGAAACACTAAAAGACAAACGCCAGCCTGGGCCCAACTGGCAGCAAATGGTCCAGTGAGTGACAACTTCACAGGCCCCAGAGTGTTCAGTCTAATGTTCTGGGAGCCTGTTCAGTGGCTGCAAACCAGCCCTGAGGCAGCAAGTCTTTAGTCACTCAGAGGAGGCAAAGATGGCCCTCAGCAGTGACACTGAGCATGCAGGGTTGACCTGGAGCAGCCCTGAGCCTGCTGCTGCGCCTGGTCCTGGTTTCTTAGCTCACGTAACCAGGCTGGGAAATCGCAGGTGTCAGATGGTTACAGTCCAGAGTGGCTGCTTGAGGATGCGGTTAGCCAGATAAAGCTCATCTGACGCCTGCTCAGTCAGCTGTGAGGCCCCCAGAACTGCAGGCACAGGCTGGGCCAACCCTTGAGAGCCCACGGGGGTTGCTCCCCAGGGCACACTTGGTAATGTCTGCAGACAGTTTTGGTCGTGGTAACGCTGGGGTGTGGGCCACTGGCATGGGGCCTGAGGTCAAGGATGCAGCTTAAACCTCCTACCACGCACAGGACAGTTCCCCAAACAGATTTATGGTGCCCAAACTGTCACCAGAGCTGAGGGAGAGAAGCTCTGCTCCGGAGCCACAGTGGCCATTCCGGTCCATTTTCTGGACAGAGCCCAGATGTGCACAGCTGGACGTCGCCCTCTCCATCTGGGTGTCCCTGGCTTCACGCAGAACCAGAGCCGTGCGTAGCCAGGGCTGCAGCTGCCCTCCTGCTCCCCGCTCCTGTCGTTTCTTCCCACCTTCCGATTTCTGTCACAGGAGAAACAACGGAAAAATAAAACACTGGAGAGTCACTGAAAATTTTGTTTTCCTCAATAAAAAAAGATGCAATTTGAAAGTGACTCATGTAAAGCAAAAATTAATGAAGACAGAAGACATGAGATCCATCAAGAAATCGATCAAGCAGACATTTTTGGCAGAGAGAAGCCTCCAGCTGAGAGCTGGTGGGTCACAGGCGGGCGCAGTGAGACGGACCAGGGCTGTGGGCAGAGGCTGCGGGGACCGCGGGGAGCCAGGGCCTTGCCGGACAAGCCCAGCTTCTCACACTAAACCACCTCAGCGCATGCAAGCAGTATCTTACAGCACTAAATGATAGCATTCAGCAGAAAACATCAGAAAGCGTCACTCATAGTGAAGAGGAATATTGTTTGTGAAATTGGAAATTAATATATATTTATTGTGGGTGTGTGTGCTTATGCTGGGCTCCAGTGTAAAATATATTTCTTACAGTTGAAGCTCCTTGAAAAGCATTCGAGTGGATTTAATGATGAAAGGTTTGGAAATAACTAAGTATCTGTCGGTAAATTTTGCCAATAAAAGGAACAAGGAAATTACTCACTCTAGGAGAATGCAAAGATGTAAAGGAAAGAAAATGCAACCATATCACAATACTTGGCTCTGGGGAGAGCAGTGTCTCCCTGGCTACATGACATAAACACTGCTAATGATGCAATTAAAAACAGTGGTGTCCTCTTGCAAGTGATGGGAGGCGGAGGAGCATGGGAGATAACCTGTCTTAGTTACTTTTCTTGCTGCTGAGACAAAATACCCAACACAAGGTTAAAGGCGGAAAGGTTTATTTAGTTCACAGTTTGTAGAGGTTTCAGTCCATAATTGGCTGGCTCTCAGGCAGGGTGACATGGCAGAGGGGCAACAGTTCCTGGCAGTGGAAGATACCAAGAGCAATGAGAGGAGAGGAGGGCAACCCTCTTTCCTTCCCTTACACTGTATGCAGGACAGCCACCCAGGGCACATGTGGCACTCATGCCCATAATCCCAGCATGGGACCGTGAATCAATCACAAACTCTAGACTCAGGCACCTCTAAAAAGCCCACCCCCCATAACCACGTAGGCTTTGGGGGACATCCAGACACAAACCATAATATAACCCTCACCCAGCTTGGTGAACATTAGATAAGAACCTACGGTAAAAACTCTGACTTGTTTCTTCTAAGATTTCAAAGAAATTTGCAAAAACAACTAAAGGATGAACTGTGGCTATCTCTAGGAAGAGGTGGCCCGAAACAGATTCTGTGGCACTTGATTTGGTGGCTGATATATTGCCTTAACTTAGAAAGAGAAATCAAGTCCAAAAACCTCTGGCTAGTGAGGGCCCAGTAGAGTTTGCAAGAAAGAGCCTTGGGGCAAGGTGGTCTTGGCTCACTTACAACTGTGTATCTTGAGCCTCCCCAGCTTTTGCAACCAGTTTATACATCTCAGAAACAGGGTGGGCCACATTATTTTTACCTGTCCTACTGTGCATGAGTCTCACAGTGCAATAAATTGGGGTTCTAGGCCACAGCCACCTCATCTCAACGTCAAATATTATCCCCAAATTAGTATAAGAAAGAAAATACAATATATTATACTTTAATATGTGTACAACCATGTACACATATAACTACGCACAGAGAAGGTATCAGGATGCACATACAGGTTTGAAACCATGTTGAAGAAAAGCTACAGGCATTTCTGAACCCCACAGCGAATGGGGTATTACAGCTGTGTGTTACAGAACTGCTTATTCCAACACCCACCCTCCCAGATTAGTGCCAGAAAGGACAGTTTTCCAATAGTGACTTCCACAAAACGTGGGAGGCCAGGTAGGATCCCCGGGAGGAAAGGGGAGGCCTTTCAGGAGCTACTGAGAGGACAAAGGCAGCTTGTCGCCTCATAGGTATCAAGTCCTTCAACAGCAGAAGTGCTGACCTCTGCTGATTAGACGGGGGCACACCAAAAGGAGCCTCCTGTCTTGTCCCAAGCTCTCATATACCCTCCAGTGTGCCGGTACAGGGACACTGTGTTCCCAAACCCTGTCCTCCCTCCATGCCTCCTGTTGAATGGGAGGTGACTCGTACCCTTGAGCCACATGAACCAGGAAAACCTGAGGTAGCAGAGTACAGGACCAAAGGCTAAGTCACGCCACCCAGGGCCACCCCACCACCTCGGACCATCTGTGCTGAGACTGTCACATGGGAGCAAAGCATCCTTTGTCCCACTATCTCATAGATATTGTGGGTCTCTGCACAATCTGGTGAATTTATACTCTAATAACTATGAGTACATTTATTACTTTAGGACACATTGGGAAGAAAAAGCCCAGCTGTGCAGAAAACCTGGACAACTCTCCTCCCTGTTGTCCCCAGCCTCACACAGAAGGCAGCAGAGGCTCTTGCAGACACCAGCTGACCCCAGGACACACTCTGCTCCCATAGCAACCACGCCATTGGGCTCCATATCCAGATGCTTATCCCAGTGCCCGCTCTGCCTGGCGGTGAGTTGACCTCCCAGGGTCACACCCTGGATTTGCTCACTGTGACCTGTGTCACACACGAACCCTGTAATTAAGTTCCTGGGCTTCCCGCTTCTGCCCCAGGCATCTGCACAAAGCTTTGATTGTCCCTCAGAGTCTGACCCTCACCTGCCCTGGTCTTTGGTTTCTGCACACGCCCACAGCCTGCCTCGGATTGGAGGTCACTCCCTCTGGAACGGGCTGGGGTGCTCTGTGCATCCTGATCCCCTATGATCCCAGCATGTCACAAAACACCCCAGCCCAGCAGGATCAGACAGACCAGAAGTGGACCAGATGGAGCATGGTGACGTCAGCATCTCTGACAGTGGGAAAGATTAGAGAGCCCCTCTGTACCCAGGCCAGTCCTCTCTCCCCAAGTCTAAGCGACCCAGGCTTCACTATGGGCTGAACACTTCCTGGAGAGCAATGGGAACGATCCCAAAGGCACTGACTGGCTCTCGCTGACACCTAACGTCCTCTTCCTCCTGCCCAGTGTGTTCTAGTCCTAGCCCTCAGGCCGGTTCTGAAGTTGGGAATGGTGACTCTACCAGCCCCATGACTTGTCAGAAGCCCCTGAGATGATACAGAAGCCCACTGGCATGGGACAGCCATAGCGGGACCTGATGAGGCCACTGCGGTCACCCTGGAGAGGAGTTTGTTCCTAGAAGTCATGCTGAGCTGAGCAGAGGGGGGGAATGGGCAACAGGGGCAGTTATGGAAACCCCACAGGGCAGAGCCTGTCGCTGCTGTTGCCCAGACCTTCGTGTGCCCTCTCTCTGCCACCACAGGTCACTCAGCCTAGGGCCAGGGCTGACCGGCTAAGGACTGTGTGAAGCCGGCTGGGGTGATTGATCCCAGAGCATCCCTGAGGCTAAAGGCTGTGGATGAGCCTGAGGGCGGAGCCCACAGGGTAGAGGGAGGCCTCCCCAGGAGGTGGGGAAACGCAGGATTGGGTAAAATGCTGGAAATCAGCCTGATTCAGCTCTGGCCTGCTCTGAGTGTTCTCACAGCTCTGCTGTGACAGCCGTCACCCTACTTCTGGTCCCTACAGAGCTGCCATCTCAGCTGTCTCTGTGCATGAAGAGGAAAGCGTCTGAAGCCCACCGTGCAGTCAGAGATGCTGCTGTCAATGGAACCATCCCTGAGCCCTCTTCCAGGGCTCCCAGCCTCGAGCTGTCCGCAGTCTCTGAGAGCCAGGACTCACACGTGTCTCACACCCTTCCTGACTGTTCCTGGCTTCCGAGATTCTGTTCCTCACGTGAGTGAGCACTGCCCCTGCAGGTTTGTGATGGGGGATCCAGAGGGGACCTTGCTTCTCTCAGGGTCCCCTTGTCCCAAGAAGCAAGTACTCGGCAGGAGCCTGACAGTCATGGCAGGCCTCGAACAGCCTGGGCAGGGTCAGCCAAGCAGGGAATCACTGTCCTGGTGGCACTGAATTTACCTCAAGGCACCAGTGTGTGGTTAGGGTTAGGGCTTCCAGCGGGTGGCCTTCTAGGAACCCCAGCCCTGGCTCCTGAGGCCACAGCCCCACCACCGCCACCACCAGCACTGCCATCCCCTCGCTGACTGATGGACAGATGGTTTCCATGGCTCCTGTGGCTTGGGGGAACCTGGGGAAACACACAAAGAGCTGCAGAGCTTGTGGTGACATAAGGTGTCCTGAGACCCCCAGTGTTATGGCACAGTGTGACATTAATGCATTAACTAGCAGCATTAACAAATTCCCTGGTAGAGACTGTGATGTTTGGGAAAAGGGATCATTAGATATTTGCAAACACTCTGTGTGCTGAGGAAGGGCCTCGGGCTCTGACAAATGATAAATGAGAAAATTAGAGGCTTCAGGCAAATGTAAATACCATCCTTTGTACGTCTGTCCCTTGGCAGGAATAAAAAAATGTTTCCTCAAAGCCATGAGGCATTTCTTCTGTTCCTTTCACCACCATGAAAAATGACTGGGACTGTTTTACACACGTCTACATGTCTGGGTAGGGCGTCCCCATTCCTAGCAAGGCCTTGGCAATCTGTGCAGTAGACTGCAGCTTCAAGTCCCCATTGCTCAGCCTTTCTTTCAGTATCACCCTGGAAAGACTGGCCAGACTCCACCCAGTGTTATGGTTTATGCCTAGATGAACCCCACAGCCTCAGTGCTCATGGGTGGAGCACTGTGGAGCTGATTGAATCATGGGGTCATGATGCTTCTCAGTGGATTAGTCACTGACGAGTTTATAGCTAAACATGATGCTGGAGATGCAGCCTGGTGAGAGGAAGTGGGTCACTGGGGTTTTACCTGGCGGGATCTAACTGCCTCTCCTTTGTCTTTGGTCTTTCTGCTGCTGTACCAGGAGCTCTTTTTCTTCTGCTCCTCTGCCCTGCCCTAGTCCGACTATGGACTGAAACCTCTACAAACTATGTGTCAAAATAAATCTTTCCTTATGCATTCCTTAATTATTTGTGTATTGGGTATTGTGTTGCAGGATAAGCAGGTAACTAACATGCCAAGCTGCACAGTTGTAGCTAAGACAGAGCTGGGCAAACAGTTCTCCCAGGATTTATACAGGAAAAGATTTAATAAAGGACTTATAATTCATAGGATTATTTCATAATAGTCACCCAAAAAGTCAAATGCAAAAGAGTACGGGAGATCTGTCCATACACTAGAGACCCAAAGAATCCAGCTGAGGGCTGGAATCCCTCTGCAATGAACGTCCTGTACAAGTCCAGCTGGAGGCTGAGAGCCCACAACATCTCATGCAAGTCTGTATCAAGGATCTGTACCAGGAAGGCCCAAAGGGTGGTGGTGGAAGCTAGAAAGTCTGCACCAGCAGGGTGAAGGATCTATGCCAGCAGCTGAGGGATCTGCACTGAATCCAGAAAGCAATGCTCCAGGTAAGGACCAGAGCTCCCCCGCAAAGAACTGCAAGGATCCAAGCTCCTCCAACAACGAGAACACCCAAGCTCGTATCAGGAAAGCCAACACAACAAGCTTCTCTGGGAGAATCAGCAGCACCATCTTCCCCTCCATTTCTCCTTGTATGCTGCTGGCCACAATCCTCAGCTGGGCCTTCCACACCCAGCGCCATGCTGACTCAGTTCAGCTGGGTGTGACAAGCTGGCCACTAGTTAATCCACCACAGGCAGCAAGGTTTCTTTGTCACCCAACAGATACCACGGTCTCTTCAGCCACATTGCCAATGCTCGGTTCCCACCTGGGCCCCTAATCAAGTGCTCCCACCACCCTGCCCGGTTCCCCACTCTAGCACCAGGAGCATCTTGGAAGTCGGGGTGAAGGTTAAATAAGCCAAGAGATGAGAGCACGTGAAATAGTGTCCGGCCGCTCCCACCCTGCAGAGAGAACTCGGCCTGCCCCACCAGCACCTCCTCCCCGCAGCTCCCACCTGGGACTCCAGAGAGAGACTCTGCAGCTATCCTGGAACCTCAGTGTCCCTGACTCGGCATGGCTCTCGGGGTCATTCTCAAGGTGAACTTAGCCTGGTCAAATGCCAACAAAATCTGGGCACCGAGATGGTGTTACCTCCACTGTTGAGTATCTCAGAGGAGTCAAACACAGGTCAAATGTGCCTTTCAGAGGAGAACTGGGCAGCGTCTGGAAGATTCCACGGCCCATCCAGGGCCAGCACTGCCAGGCTGTGCCCTGCAGGATCCTCCACTCGTGTCTGTGAGGGAACCCGGACTCCAAGGGCTGCTTCTGTTTGGAACCCATCAAAACACCAACAAGTGGGAGGAAGCCATTGGCTGCAGGATTCAATCACTGTCACATGCATCCTGGTTTTGGTGTCCTGGTAAGAGCTCCCATGATGCCCCGCCTCCTTCCAGAGTGACCCTGATCATCCCACTGCTCAGCTCAGTGTTCCCAGCCCAGAGTTCCTGGAGGAAATTTCTCCTATAACTGATTTTTCTTAATCTTATAACCAAATTTTAATTAGTGAGAAAATAATGAAAACCAGTTTATGGGAAATTTTTAGACTATCACTCACATAGAATTATAGCCAATGCGTCAGTTAACAACTGAGCTTTGGAATCGGCAAGATTGGTGTTCAAATCCTGGCTCCACAGTGTCATTTACCAAAGAGGTCACTCACCTGAGAGGTCCCTCCCTTCTTTGGACTCAGTTTGAGGACCGCAATGAAGACTCAGGAATGACACACAGCATCACTTGAGGAGGGTCTGCAGACCAGCAGGGGCCTCAGCACTGAGACCTTTGCTAAAAAGGAGGGTTCAGGACTCATGTGAGTGCTACTGGGTGGGACTCAGAGTCCAGTAAGGCGTTTCAGAAGGTCACAGCATGTACCGGTGCTGGGCAACCAGGCTCCCCACAGCCTGTGATTACATCGTTCTCACTAATAACAAGTTTTACCTGGTTTGCAGGGGGTTATGCTAACATCGGCCCAGCTGTCCCCTGAGTAGCCACACTCGCCTTGTCCTCCACCTTGACTGGGCCCAGCACATTGATACTGGGAAAGAGCATGTTAGGGAGTCACCCTCCCCAGAGCTCCCAGGGGATGGAGGAGTTAGGGAGCTGGAAAGAGAAAGAATAGAGGCCAATGTGAGCACACCTGTAACCCCAGCCCTCAGGGAGGCTGATGGAGGAGGAGCAACAAGTCTGAGCCAGCCTGGACAACTTAGCAAGAATCTGTCTCAAAAACAAAAAACACCTGGTGAAGTTTAGTGCAGAGGCCCTCGGTTTAATTCCCAGTGACTCAAAAAGGAAGAAAGGGAAAGAAAGAGAGAGAAGAAACTGAATGAGGGGGCTTCTGTGGAGAAGAAAAGAAAGCAAAGGCCTGGAGAGGGTGCGTGTTAGAGGCAACATTCCTCACTCTTCCAGCTTGGAGAGACGTTTACTCTGGCTTAGAGTTTTAGTGGGTTCAGTGCATGGTTGGCTGCCATGCAGAGACGGCCTGGTGAGAGGGCCTGGCAGAGGAAATCTGCTCACATCATGGAAGCCAGAAAGCAGAGAGAGAAAAACAGAGCCAGGACAAGAATCCACCCTTCCGGGTCACATCCCCAGTGACCCACCTCCACCCAGTCCCCCTTCCCAACATTCAGCATGAGCTCTTCAATGGCTCAGTCCACAGACCCACTCTCCAGAAGGCCGTCTCTGATTACATGGACGATTTGGGGAACATTTTCAATCTAAACCATCCGACGGAGGGATAAGGAAAGCAGGAAGGGGATCGTCATTGAGGACAGGGGAAAGGCAAGGAGGCAGAGGGACAGGTGAGTCCTCGCCGGTCAAAGGGCTGCTGAGGATTAGAATCGGGAGAGGAGCCAGGCCTGGCTCCTTTCATGGACCAAAACCACCAGGAACGAAGGGGAAAGAGACCTGCCTGCTGGCTCCTCAGAGGAGACACAACTGTGAAGTGGATGAAACCCAGAGGTGACAAAGGGCTGAAGCCACTCCACAGGAAATCAGCTGGGAAAGAAAAGAACGCAGGGAAGAGGGGCCACTTTGAACAGGGTCAAGGGTGGCCTCTGTGAAGATGGACTATGAGACTGGACTGAGCACTGAGAAAGTTCCAGCCTGGAAAAGGCTGTCAGAGAGCACCAGGGAGGGGCAGAGCCCGGTGCAAAGGTCTGGAGGCAGAAGTGGCCTGGATAAGCTCAGGGGAGAGAAAGGCAGAGGAGGGCTGGGTGTGGAATCCAGGGAGGCGGACAGGGCCTCCAGGGCCAGGGTGAGATTCTAGGGGTTCACATAAAAGCAGCAGAAAGTCACAGAGGGATGATTGTGGCTGATGTGCAGGTCAGAATAGTCGCTCACTGACTGATGGGTGGGAACAGGCATTGCACGCGGAGTGGGAGCCATGAATCCAGGCTAATCCCAGATCTGCAACACATGAGATCTTGAGCAAATTTATCTTTCCAGAGCCTCCGTGTCCCCAGCTGTTTTGGCTTATATCTAAATGTCCCCCTGAAGTCTCATTCACTCAAAGCTGGGTCTTGTGGAAGATGATTGAAGCTAATGCTGGAGCTAAATGTGATGTTAGTTGGCGGGGCCTGGCCAGCAGAGGCAGGCCTCTGGGTATGGCCCACAAGTAGCTGGCTCCCACAAGTGGTTAGGTGCCTCCTTTGCTCTGTGCTTCCTGGCTGCCCTGACATGAGCTGCTTTCCTCCAAAGCTGGGCCTGCTGCTGTGCTGTTCCGCCCTGGAGCCAGCTAACTACAGAATGCAACTTCTAACAACTGTGAGCCCGAATAATAGCTCTTCCTTTAAGTTGTTGGTGTTGGGTAATGAGTCCCTGCAAGGAGAGTGTCCAAGGCATCATCTGTGAAAGAGTGAATCACAAACCAGCTTAAGGTTGTTCTGAGGATTAAGTCACAGGAATCCACAGCAGAGCCGAGGACACAGGGTCAGTGTCTTTCTGTGACTAGATAACCGACCTTGACCTTCGCAGACTGACACCCATGACACAGGAGGTAACTGGGGCCAAATCAGCAGGCCCTGGGCTGGGTGGGACCACACCGCCCCGGCCCCTCATCCCCGCTCTCTGGACGGTGAGGGTCCCCACACGTGCTGCCCCTGGGACTGCGGGGTTACTTTACAGCTCCCCACAGGCTGAGCGACTGATTGAAGTGATCTGACCCAGGATGGAGCTAACGGGACTGGACAAAGCTGGCACGGCTCGCTCAGCCGCAATCTGGGACATCCCGGGGCGCAGCTTTACCGCTAAAGCAGCTGCAGCGAGCTGGCTGCCCGGCGTCCAGCAGCCCAGGCTGCTCTAGTGGAAGCTGCCGCCCTGCCCAAGGCAGCTCCGTGGCCTCCACCTGCCCTTCCAGGTGGGGGGAATGAAAGGGGAGCCAGGAGGAGACGGGAGCGTGGGCCCTGCAGGGCAGCTGCTCCCGGGAATTCCCCAGCAGTGACCCAGAAAGTAAAATACAGCTGGTGAGGGAGTCTCTGCCCACCAAGAGGGTCAGATGCGTCGCTTAAAACAGCTCAGGGTCTGGGTGGCACATTAGCGAGCGGAATTCTGTGTCATTGCGGCCTCAGTCACACACAAGCAGAGCCCCGCTTGAGAAGATGTGCACCATGCACCTTAAAGGTCCCTTAAAGACCTTAAGGACACAGTAGGCCTGTAAATTGGGCTCCAGGTCCCTCACTTTTCTCCTTCCCACAGACCTCCGTCCTCAGGGAAGCAGCTAAATTAGTGGGCGGCAGATTTCCGCTCAAAACACGTCAGTGATCTTCATTCTAACACCAGATGGGTGACGTTATAGACACTCTACATCACCCATCTTGAGGACACCCCAAGACCACGTCGTAAATGTTCCCATCAGTGTTCTCCTTGAGGGCCCACACTCTAACCCCTTTCGGAGTATAGTTTTAAACTCTGCCTACTGAACCTCTTCACACCTAGATGTTTGTGGCACAGAAGGAAACTCAGAGTCCAGGAGGAGAGGGGGCTGAACCCACCGACTACACTTCTGGAAGCATCCCCAAATTTTTAGGCACCTTTCCAGGCCACAGAGGCCCTGCTTGAGCAGGAGAGGACGGGTGTGGGAGGCAAGTCCCTCTTGTCCTATTTGGAACCCAGGCTGGTTAAGCCAGGCCTCCGCCAAGGCTCCTTCACCAAGCCTCTGCCAGCTGATTGCGGCATCTCTAAATGAGGAGCAAGGAACCGGAAGAGGGATGTCACAGAGGCTCATCTGCTGACAACTGCCTAACCCAGGGAGCAGCCTGAGCCGGCCTCCCTCTCCCTTCGGTTCCCCGCTGGATCCGCCTACAGAAGACCAGGCTGGCTGCATGAGCTTCCTTTTCTGTATTTGATTTTCTTACTCTCCAGATAAAAGAGGAAAAGTCAAAACATATGCATAGTGCATAATTAGAACACTTGGGTTGGTTTAAGCTCTATTCATGCAGTCTCCCAGACAGATATTTGTGTAGGAAAGGCACACAATCATAGAATTAGATTCTCTTCCAGAAAAATATAAGACTGCAGCTTGCAGGAACTGAAGGCATCTTACCCAGCTAGTTCCAACTTTGTCTTGGGTACTTGTGTCGCCGCATGTCCCATTCTGCAGCCCTCAGAACCACACATACATCCCTAGAGCCCGGTGATGTCAGAGGTGCCATGAATCACAATGACAGCTCCCCTGGTATCCAAGAGACCTGAGCAGGCTGCAAAGTCACCGGTGGGCCCCCTGTGAGAACCCTCCCTGCATTTCAGCATCCAGCAGAAGGGACTGAATTGCATCGGAATGACCCACATTATAAGGCGGCTAATGACCCAGTTAACCTCCAGCTAGTTCCCTGCCTCTGTGTCCTGGGAACGCTGGTGTTTACTCCGCTGGGGACAAACCGTTATGAATGTGCCAGTGGCCGCCTGGGCCAGTGTTTTCATAGCAGTGGGCTGAGGGGCCAGGGCCCCTGCCGAATATGAATGAGGTCTTTTCTTTTCCCTCTCTGCTCTGCCTTGATTTGCATGACTAAGCTTTCTGCTCTTTTTTCTTTAATGTGTTTGTTTGTTGATTACTGATCTGTTTCCTATGGAGGAACAAACTCTTTGCCCACCAGGCAGTGGCCTAAATCTGGCAACAGCCCCAACTGTGTGTGAAGCAAACTCAAGTCAGACAGCCGCACTTACACTTGCAGGGACAATTCCAGGGGACTCTAGACAGCCCAAGTAAGGCAGGATCAAAATGACACTGGTCTCCAGCAGAGTTTTAAGAGGAGTCTTGGCAAAGGAGGCCTCGACCATGAGAAGGGAAGGGGAGATCCTCTTGGGGGTAAAAATCCCGGCGTGGTTTAAGAAAAGGCTCAAAAGCTTCTTTAAATGAGGCTGCAGGTTCCCTGGGGAAAGGCTGTACCCAAGTGTCACAAGTGTGCCTCCCAACTCCATTAGACCAGTGGCACCTTTTTAAAGTAGTATGTTCTCATTTCCACGTTAGCTGAAATTTGAAATGAAATGAAGCTCGTAGACAATATAACCTTCCTACATGTCTTTTTAAAAAAATTCAATTTAGTGCCCTAACTATAATACGAAGGGAAATGTAAGGAAAGTGATGCCTGTGAAGTAATTTTCAGTAAGAAATTGCTAAGCATGCTGTACCAAAGACCTCATTTAGCGCTACAAGCAGCATGCGGGAGGTTCAAATGTCCCGAGGCACAGTGCTGCTGGCGCTGTCACCACTGGTAAAGTTTTGAAGAAAACCAACACAATTGATTTGCTCCGTGCTTGCCACCCCAGGAAACTGAGGAGCCCACCTAAACAGGACAAAATATACCATCGATTCCATGCCAAATGGATTTTTCACTTGGAGCTCTAATTATTACAAATACGGTTTTCTGATAGGACCGTCCAGAAGGACCTTTGGCATTCATGCAAAATGGAAAGGGATTCTGCACGGGGTGGAGCTCTCCTGAGCTCTGTGGCCCATCAGCTGCCACTCACTGACCAGCGATTGTCGCCAGACCAGTCCAAGCGTCCCTGGCCACTCAGATCTGTGCTCACCACAGACCAACACAAAGGTGCCCACTCATGTTGGTGAAAAGGAAGAGCTCTTTAGTCAAGCTGCTTCCAAGGAGGTGCCACAGTCTCATGTTTTCCAGTCCAGGTGGGCAAAGGCCATTTACAGTAAGGAAGAGAGGGAGGGGAGACAGGGGGACACTAGACAACGCCAGGCTCGCTGCTTCTCTCCTGAGACTTACCCTTGGGGCCAACGTCTGTGTGTTATCCAGACCAGGGATGGCGAAACTTTTAGAGACGAGTACCCAACTGCAGCCCTAAACCCACTTCTTTATTGCAAGGTGCCACCTGCAATTAAACCTGACAGCTCAGCTGCTGGGCGCTGCTGGTACCATAGACAGCTAAGTTAGGTCGAAATGTTATAGGCAGGTGGACAGGGCTGGGCCCTCAAAAGTCAACCCAGAGATTAAAACTCATTACAACTGTGACTGGCATCTATTAGAGGCCAGATCTCAAATAAGGACAGAATGACCAGGCCTTACACAGTCTCCTAAGGGATAAGGGGTAACACCTGGTCCAGTAAAGTCTAGGTAGACATCAGTCACCGCGGTGGGTGACCAAGACCCCTGGACCACTTCTTCCTAAACAGTTCTATTTCTTTCCATGAACACCCGCTATGTGACTTGCTTCCTTACTGGGTCAGTATTACCTTAAGAGGCTGTATTTATCATCTTAGTGATTGATCATAGCTTTAACCACATTGTGTCCACCTGACTGTATTCTATAAAACTTTCCCTGAAAAGTAGGGTCCTCGGTAACCCACTCAGGTCCCCTGCTGGCTCTCTCAGGAGCTGTATTCCCCCCTCTCTGTATTTCCACTGTTTATCTCCATTGTTGGCCCAAATTTATTCTTCAGTTTTGGGGAAAATGAACTCCAGGTATCAGACCTCTGGGAGGTTGGGAGTTACACTGGTTTCCCTTTTCATTTGGAGGCCCCACACCAGCCCCGTGAGATTATCTCACCTAGTGATGCTGTGGTGTAAATACATTCTGCATAATGACAAAATTGCAAAATGACAGTGCAGTCCTCAGAATTTTTTCAGATTCTATAATCAACTATGATCAACTGTCATCTGCACTAGAATAAATATCCCTGAGTACTTATTATTCAAAGAGTATATAATATTTTTGGAGCTGTGGTTTCTATGGGACACACGCCTACACTGAGATGTACTGATGGGAAGGGAGGCATGCATTTCCATTAGAGGGGAGGGCGATGAATTCTGCCCAGGGCAGGACCAGACAAAATTCTTGGTGGGGGACTCGAGGCTTTTTTTGAAGGCTAAGAAGAAAGTGTGGGCTGGGAGGGTGATCCTAGGCATGGGCCCAAGGGCAGGTTTGGAGGCTCCCCAGAAGAGGCAGCCTAGCTGCCAGGAGGATGTGGGAGGGGAGCTTCAAGGGCAAAAGCCCCGAGGTAGGATTGAGGTTAGCATGTTAGCCAATAACCTTCAGAATTAAAGTGGGAAAAAAGAAATAGAGGAAGGAGGAAATGGGACAAGGAAAGTCATAATTTTAAAATTGCACTTTTAAGGAAAACAGCTTCAGGATGCAATCAAAGTTACTCAAGGTTATAAAGCCTTTTTCCCTTCCAGAAAAAAAAAAAAATATATATATATATATATATATAGCGCTGAACACAACAAACCTGTAAATTGCTTTTCATCTATAGATTGAGCCTGAGGTTGCTTCCCGCCACAGCCCTCCATCCTCAAGGAAGCAGCACTAATGAGTAAGCAGCGGGCCAGTAAACTCCAGAGAGTGCGCAAATGGTTTGCAACCCAGCCCCTGCGTGTGACCTGACAGGCAGAAGGACACGCATCCGACATGTCTCTCAGTCAGCCCAAGACCACATAACAACCCCCAGCCCCAGACCATACTGTGCCCCATGAGCACCCACACCCCATTCTCTCTGAGTGTGGATTTCTGTGATTCTGTCTGATCGACCTTTCTATGCCTCCTGCAATTCTTTTCTGTGTTGTAAGCCAGAAAACCTACATCCTGCCCATAAGTAGGATGAACTGACCTGCCCTTTAGGGGACTCCTTGGACTCTGTCAAGTGACAGTGTCTAAACAGACAACATTAGCAATTGTAACCAGGGCAGCACTGACTGTGGTCTCCACCATGTCCTAAGTAAGCTTTTTAGGAAAAGCTTTCCCTTAACCTCAGAGGAGAAGTAGAAATATTGTCCCCATTCTCCAGAGAAAACCAAGCCACACAGAAATCATGCACCTCTTTACAGTCCCCTGGGGAGTCAGCCATGGGCCGGGATGCTTCTCCCCTGTGACCATAGCGGCAGCTGTGGAGGGGAAGGGCTCACCCAGCAGTCACCCCAGTACACAGCTGGGTCTTCGAGAGCCTGGCCACCTATGTGCAGAAAGACAGGGATGCTTGTTCAGCACCCGCCTAAGCCAGGCCCCTCCTGAGACCTCCACTTTGGCCAGTTAACTTCATCGTACATGATCCTCTAAAGTGGCTGGGGGTCTCTGACTGACACCTTGGGACAGAGCGGGGCACAGAGTCACTAGGCCATGGTGGTGGGTTAGTGGCTAGCTGGCCCAGGGTGAAAATCTGGCCATCTGACTCCAGAGCCCTGCTCTTCTATAACACACATATGTGTGTGTTTGTATACAGTATTGTCACAGACCTACATGCCATGTGTTCCCACATATGTGTGCCAATATGTGTGCTGTTTGTGCAGGTATGTGTACACCAACATGCATGTGCATACGCACATGAGCACACGTGTGCAGGCACACACAGAACGGGATTTTAGTCCGAGGAAGGTTTTGTTACTGGTCACACAGTTTGTGAGACACCAAGTAGTCTCAGGTTATTGTGGGCCTCCCTCATTGCAGCCGACTAAGGCAGAAAATCAAGTGCTGAAATTATAAAAACCAGGTTCCCAGTCTCTCCAGTTACTGTTTGATTGAGCCCATCAATCAAAGAGCTGAAATCCAGGTTCTCACAATCAGTGAAAAGCACCTTGTGGGGCTTCCTGCTCACGCTTTGCATGGCCCGAGGCAGCGTGTTCCGTGCAGGGTGTCTGCTCCGGGCAGCTTCCTCCGTGTGCAGGGAGCAATAGAGTGACCCTCGGCAGGGCCATCACGAGGACTGGTGAGATGACACCCGTGAGGTGCCCAGAGCCATGCTGGCTCACAGTAAGTGCCCAATAAACGCCTGCTGCTAGAACAGTGCCGGTGCCCACGCACCTCCCGGCACAGACCCTGCGAGCCCTCCAGCCCCAGCACCAGGGTTGTTACTGTTGCCCTGGAAACTCACTGTCCCACACACGGAATGAAATGTCACCTGTCAGCCAGGAAACCGCCTGGCCTTTGCTTCACTGTGTGGGCTGATACAATCAAGGCACCACAATTGTTTGCTTTGCTTTGCTGGATCCTTTTCTGTGCAGATCCACAAAAAGGCTGATAACTGCACCTGGTCTGTGCTTTGGTAATTTTAAGAATGCACAGGAAATTGAGCGGCTGAGTTGAGGGCCGGGCTGTCAGTCTGGACAGGCCAACAGAAGGCAGAGACTTGGGTTCAAGAAGAGAACCTGGGGAGGGGTCAGCATAATTCCAAGGGCTGCCACAGTCGATGGGAAATTAGTCACCATCACTGCTTTGTTTGTGCCAGAAGGTTCCAGCTAGAGAAGAGGTGGGAGGCCCCAGCAGTAAGAATAAAATGCCCAGCGCTGCCCATCCCATGCCCAGATAGAGACCCAGGTCCCCACCAAGACCACAGGGCTCTGAGCCACCGGCCCTGCCCACCTCTCCACCTGAGTCCACACTGCCCCTCGCCACACCCAGCTCTGGCCTTGCCACGCCCAAACACCCTAAACCTTCCCTGGGGATAGGAGTCAGCCCTTGGCAAGGGCCAATCCTTCTCCATCACTGTAGTTTTGTCTTTCTGAGGATCACATATAAATGGGATCATGAGGGCACGACGCCTTGAGGACCCCTTCCTCGGTACAACTGAGCAGCTTTCCACGGGGCCATGAATAGTTTGTCCATCTGTTCCCTCGCTGGAGGACTGGCGGGGCTGTTCACAGCTTCCTGGTTTGAGGAGGTTCATGTCTTCGGACTATTTTTGAGAATTTTACATCAGTTTTACTCCGGACACTGTAAAACCCTTACGGAACGTGCTGCACCCCAAAGCCCCCTGCTGACAGCTCCTTAGCTGTCAGGACTGCGTTCAACAGGAGAAAACCAAGCTCCCGATGTTCCCCAGCCCTATGGCAAGCCCTCCTGCACCCTTAGGTGACCTTTTCTGTCTCTTCCTTTCAGAAGGGCCAGAGCTTTCTTTTAAAGAATCTGAAATAAGTATAAAATCCAAAGATCCTTTCCTGGTGGCTTGGTGAGATCTGGAAACCACTGTGCCCCTGAGCCCGCGGGGCCTTGGTTCTGCAGGCTGCAGCTCCCTTCCTCGCAGGAGCCATGGAGGACTCGATCCCTCCAAGAGCGCACGCCGGATGCCTGGCATCACACAGGGACTGTCAGCATCTACTCAGTAGGAGTCCGTGGTTGGCACTACAACAGCTCGTGAGCCTAGGAACCAATTCCATGGTGCAAAGTTTCCAAGTCAATGCTGGCTGGGCCTTTTTATGCACATCACACTTAAAGCTTTGGGGTCTGTGCCACCTGCACCCTATTCCTGTCCCGCTCTTGGTAGCTGCCTGTGCAGGGCTGGCTTCTCTGTGGTCCAGGTTTGCTCACTGAGGGAGGGAACACGTCTGGCCGCCCCTGCAAGCCATGCAGCTTAGCCCCGCCCAGTCATCTCTGTATTTGTAAGTGTGAGTCCTCTCATCTGCTCTCTTTATTGTGAGTGTCATTTTATAACGAGCCTGCATCCTTTTCTCTCCTTCCCCCAGGCGGAGCAGCATCTTGGTTTGTCTGTTATCCTACACTGAGGCAGATCTGTTATTTGTGAGCTTCACCTCAGGACAGTAAGGAGTCACCATACAGGAGGACTACTGGGCAGCGCAAAACCTGCTGTCCCCTGGACCCCTGCCCCTCATTGGACTTTTCTCCTTTTTCAGGCTTAGGGGAATACAAGGATCCTCATCCTTAAGAAACGGCGGTGAGGCGATGCTGTATCTCAGATTTACGGTGGGTGAATCCAGTCTGGGCGCAGGGGCTGAGGCTGGGTGACAGGTAGGTGAGGATGATCCTCTCTTTACTTTTGTGGATGCTTGAAATTGCTGGGATATAAAATAGAATTGGTAAAAGACTACAAAAACTATCTACAAATCCCAAGTGAGCCCCACAGACAGTGCATATGATCAACGTGGTACACAGTGGTTAGGAAGGTGGACTCCTGGGCAGTCCACCAGGTCCAGATCCTGGCCCGGCCGTGAACTGCGACTCGGGTAAAGTGCTCACCCTCGCCTCCTCCTGCCAGGATCGGTGAACATGGTGCCTTTGTAATGCGACATCGGTTCCCTGTGGCTGCTGTAAGAGGTGGCAACACACTCAGTGGCTTAAAGCAACACACACTCCTTACCCTACAGTTCTGGAGTCCAGTCAGCTGGCTCTGCGTGGTACTTTTGAAGGCTCATGGGACAATCTGTTTTCCGACCTTTTCCAGCTTCTGGAGCGGGTGGGCTTCTCTGGCTCTTGGTTCTTCCTCCACGTTCAGAGCCAGCAGCACGGAGTCTCCTGCCCCTCTTCTGAGGACCGTGTGGGTCACACTGTGTCCTCACCTAGATAGTCCAGGATAATCTCCCAGTTAGGGATGCTCAATTAAGCACAGTGCTTCTTTAGCCAGTCATAAATTTAAGGGATTAGGACACAGTGGTGCATGCCTATCATCTCAGTACTCAAGAGGCCAAAGCAGGAGGAACACAGCTCAAGGCCAACCTGGGGCACATAGTGAGTTCAAGACCAGCCTAAACTCCCTGGTGAGATCCTGTCTCAAAACAAATAAAAAAGAGGTCATTATGAGGATTAGGTACATCGAACATTTATAATTGTAGCTGGCACACAGATAATTAATTAAATATTATAATTATGTTATAATTATTATAACTACTAGTGTTCATAAATCAATTTTTAAAATACTAAATACCAATTGTTACAATGAAGCATACTTCGTAACTGGAGTACATATGGAATCTCTCTTAGATTACTCTTTTGTTCCCATTTGATTTCATCTGAAATCCTCTTCCCTGCAGACTGGACAGTGGGTAAAATGGCTGGAGCGAGGACTACTATTTTGTACCATGAGGTATCCAGGACACAGAGGCCTTTCATGGCAGAGGAACAAAAGTGAAGAAACGCAACTCCTAGCACAGAGCACAGCCCCATACTCGGCCTTAGACTGCCCACGCCTAGCCTGCACGGGAGACAAACATCAATCTGCACTGTGCATAAGCTTCAGTTATCTGTGCCTGGGCCACTCGCAGCAGAATGTAATTCTGCCAGTCCTTTCATTTTAATCTATTTCTCATTTTTATCAGTACCGGGGATCGAACTCACGACCGCCTGCTTGCAAGGCAGGTGCTTATGCCGCTGAGCTAAACCCCCAGCCCCTTAATCTATTTCTCAAAAGCCATGAGAGATGTCAAATACACGGGAGGCCACAGAGTGAAATAAGGAAATAGCCTGCGTCTAAGACCAGAAGGCCCTGGCTGCCCCTCCTCCTCCACACTGTGGAGTGAGAGGGCCCGGCCGTCTCTCCTGCTTGTCCCCACTGGGCTTCACACTTCTTTTTAATCATCTTCTAAAGCAAAATCGATGTGAAAAGAAGATTAAACTGTGTCTCTGAAGCCACGTGGGCAGGAAGTGACATGGTCAGGTCGGACCTCTGACCCACGCGGCTGCCTCCCATCCCCCCCCCCTGCTCCGCCCACCCGCAGGTCCTCTGCCTGCCCCTCCCTGCATCAATCACCCTGTCTGCAAACCTGTCATGCGGATGCCTTTGCCTCCTTGCTCAGTGGCTTCCGGCCCCACCCTAAGTCAATACCTTTAATCCAGGTCCCCCAGAATCACCCCTGAGATGAGGATTTCAGAACAGCTGGTCTGCTAGAGAGTGAGACACAGGGAAGCATCAGGAGGAGGGGGAGGAGGAGGAAGAGGAGGAGGAGGGGGAAGAGGGGGAGGGGGGAGGAGAGGGAGGAGGGGGAGGAGAGGGAGGAGGAGAAGGAGGAAGAGGAGGAGGAAGAGGAGGGGGAGGAGGGGGAGGAGGGGGAGGGGGATGGGGAGGAGAGAACCGCACCATGAGCCCTGGACTCCTAAGAGCTGGGCCGTCTGCCCCCCAACTCCTGTCCCTTGCTGGCTGTGAAAAGTCCCCGCCCCCCAGAGGCGGAGCCCACGGCAGCCAGAGGGAGGACTGGGCAGTCACCCTGGCCCCATGGCTGGTTCCCTCACCCTGCGTGGCTGTGTCGTCACCTCTCCGTCCCCAGCATGTCTGCTGCCTGCATGGACGACTCCTCGCCTCGTGGCTGATCCCCCACAAGTGGCAGACATCTGAGTTGCCAGGTGTTAAGGATCTGCGGAGACACCAAGTTAAAGTGGTGACATGAATGAGTCTCCAGCACTTTTTTGAGAAATCATAGGTTTACAGAAAAATGCAGCAGGAACTGGAGGACTGCCGATTCCCCAGAGGAGAAAATGGTTTTACTTAGCAAAAGCTTTATAAGTCTCTGGAAGTCCCGAAGATTTCTTTCAAATTCCTGCCTTTGTGTTTCTCATCACAAATCAGAACAGGAAGGCTCTCTCCCGTCCAGCCTGGGCTGGCTGCTGACGGGAATGTCCAGCAGAGACTGTCCAGCAGAAGGGGACCCCGGGGAGGGCCTGGCCTCCACAGAGCCTTTCACAGGGAGCACGAGATGTCCACTGGGTGCTCCCCCTGTCGGACGGTGTGGTGGCCAGCAGACCCCTCCAGGCTGCTGTCCTGTCCAAAGGGTTGGACAGGGCAGTTGATGGACGTGAAAGTTTAACATTTACTTGGTTAAAGAAAAAGAAAAAGAAGTGATGGAGAAGGTGAGGTGCTCTGAGAGAAGAAGAGAAGGAGAGGGTGGTGGCGGTGAGGCCAGCGGCTGCCATCCATTGTCAGACCCAGAGCAGCCTGTTCAAACCCACTTGTTTTGAATCAAAAGACTCGAAGGCCGCATTCAGAGCTGGGAAGCCGTTCTTTGCATGTGTCCTGAATCTCTGTGACGGACAGATCGATCTCCACGGTTGACAGGTCACATCCCACTGCCCAGCCATTGGCCATACCCTAGTCTCCCGTCTCGCTCCCCTTCAAAGTAAACCCCATGGACCCAATAAGCACCCAGCCCTGCCCCCCAACCAGGAGAGGAGGGACAGTAAACACCATTTGAGCGCAGGACAAGCTCTTTCCAGTGGGTGGCATTGGGAGTGTCTTTAATCCAACCCAAATTCCTCATCCGGCACATACTGTGAGCACCTCCTCTGTGATGTGTGGGAAACCTAAGCACCCTCGAAGCTGTAGCCTCATGAAACAAATGCCGTGGACAACACCGTGCAGAGCTCCCACGCCCACCCAGGTGCTGCTGCGAATTCCAGCTGGTTTCATGCCTTGTGCGCCCAGGAACTCTGTAAATTCACACGAATCCTCATAGCCCAGCTCAGCACACCCCCATGTGCTCACACTGCCATCCAAGGTGGGCTCGACGGTGGGTGTGGGGAATTGTTGGTGCCCACCCACATCCCCAGCTCGCCCTCATCCCCCAGTCCTGAGCTTGCCTGCATCCCGTGAGCAGCAGGGCCCCATCTGGCTACGGAGCTGCAATGAGATCACCCACCGCTGGACAGCGACCAGCCAAGTGCCGGCAGGGGACCCACCGGAGCCCAAGGACACTGCAGAGGCCTTCGCTGGGCATTCACGAGCACTGCCCTGCATGCTTTCTGGGAGATTCCGGAAGTGACCCTGTGTCCCCTGCTGGACAGGAACAAAGAGGCTAAACAGGACGGAAAGGCACAGGAAGAACTTGGGCCCTCGACCAGCAGAGTCTGCGGCCCACCCGCTTTCCGACACCAGTTATATGGAGTCAGCCGGGAAGCCCCTAGGAAAGGTCTGGGCAGAATTAGCAGAGTTAAAATTATCCTCATTCCTAGTTCATCATCCAGGGAGTGTGGCAGAGAACTGTGAGCCGAGAAGTTTGTTTGTTTGTTTTAATGTGATTATCCTTGATTTCTAACTCTTTGCTTTGAACAAGAGAATTAGGCCATGTCAGAAGGTATCTAATACCTTTGTGTCACGTGGATGTCACATAAGAAAGAATACTCTTTTCAAAAGAGGGGATTAATTAGTGCTCCTAAAAGAGTTGGATTTTGATACATGGCTATCAAAAATTAATGACTAGGAACTGGGGTTGTGGCTCCAAGGTAGAGCATTTGCTAGGAGTGTGTGCCAAACTCTGGGTTCAAATTCTGGTGCTAAAAGTGTGTGTGTATGTGTGTGTATGTATGTGTGTGTGTATACATATGACTAAAAATATCACAGGTGCAAAGCCAAGTAAGGTGGATTGCAGGTAAGTCCAGAGCTCTTCTGTGGGGAACTAGTTAACTTCAAAGTATCTCTTACTCCTGAGACCTTTTTTATTTTCAAATTAACTAAAAGATTTCACTGGGGCGGGGCAGTTGTAACTTTAAAGGAACAGAAGCAGAAGGTGCAGCATTCCCACACACCCTGGCCTCTCCTCCGGGAGGACACTGACCAGGTTTCTTCTCTCCTGAGACCTTGCCGTCCTCAGCACGTGCCTCCCCGGGGCCCAGAGGACCGGGTCCGGCTCCAGTGTTCATTGAGTCTGCATGCAGCTCCGTGCAGGGCCGGTCCCCTCCCTTGGGGACATCTCCAGGGCCGCCCCCTCCTCTGGGGCAGCTCTGCAGGGGCGGCACCTCCACGTCCTTACCCTTGCTGGGCCAGTACGGATCCATTGTTAGCAAGTAAAGTCTAAGGTTCGCCGTGTTGTGACCACTGGATTGTGACATACATCCACCATTAAGAATATTAGTCCGTGGCTGCACATGACAGGTATGCACGGGGCATCCAGAGAGACAGAGGCACCTCCCATCGCATCACCTCGCACCTCAGACCTGCTCTCGGGTACCAGGATGTGCCTGCATCTCTTGTGTTGGTCCTGTGACCTCAGACGAGACAGCGCTTGGGAGGATTTTACTGTGTGACCTTTTAAATGGATTCCATTCCCTTAGATTTCCCAGTGTCATTCCCAATGTAGTCCATATGGAGCTTTTTGTTTTGTTTTAAAGGGAATATACGAGTTTGGTGAGAAGGCGGGTCTGGGCGATGCTTCTCCCGTGCGCTCTCCCTGCACACAGCACCTGACTCGCGCATTGGAAGGAGAGAGTTGTGCTCCATATAAATGCAAAACGCTCCAGACACTCAGGGGGATCTGTGCTTTGCTTGAACGATGCAGCAGCTTGCGAGTGGGCAGGACTTGGTGGAGTGGCCCCGTCGCAAATCCACTGTCACTCCAATACTCGAGGTGCAGGACTATGCAATCTGCCTTCGCTCACTAATTTCACAGTCCAGGGGCCGAGCCGTGAACGGCTCAGTGTGCATAATTCCCATTTTAATAACAATTTCCCTAATCTGCAGACACCCCCTGATGACATTTTTGTCACCTTTTAAAAAATTCAAATGCCCTATTCTTACAGGGTTAAAATTCAGCTTTGCTTTTGTTTAAACATCTGTTTAATTTCATGACTTTACCAATGGAGTGTGTGTGTGTAAGTATCTTGCAAAGCTTTTTCTGGCTGGTTTGCATTTTTTAAACCCAAATGAATTGCTCACATATTCTGCATTCATAATTCTTCTGCACAGCTCTTAGTAAGGTCGGAACCCTCCGTGCCTCTGTGATGAGCATGGAATGCATTTGAAACGCCTGTGTCTCCCCACTCATCGAAAGACAAGTTTTCTTCTCTGGGTTTCTGCAGACCTGAAACATTCTCTTCTATTCTGTAATGAGCTGCAGGACGCCGGGAGGGTCATTTAGGACCATAGCGGGGATGAGTCTGAGGTCACTGAATCAATGAAATTGCCAGGCAGGCTGGCACGTTGCAAAGAGGGAAATCTGGGGAAATTCTGATGGCCCGATTTCTGAGCCCCGGACGGTCTGTGCAGGGGATGAGTTTGCTTGCGCCCGTCACCAGGCCATTCAGCTGTGCTCCCACCAAGGACTCCGCCCAGAAGAGACAGCCATGCAGGTCAGACGCTGCGATGAGAGTGTAGTTCCGGACACAGAAAAGGCTGACTCTGTTTGTTTTCCCTCTTAAACTGGGTCCCTAGAACCCAGGGTTCTCATTGCCAGACATTTTTAAATGAGAGTTGATAACTAGAAATCAATACTGCTCACCCCGAGTTTTCATTTGTGGTACGATTCCTTTCAGGCCTCTGAGACTCCAGGTGAAGACTGTCGCTGGCTTCGTCCAGCTCCTCGGGGCTGCTGTCCTTCTTCTGCTTGTGTCTGTGTCCCTCTGGTCCCCGCCGGCCTGGGCACAGCTGCTTCTCCACAGCAGTGGGAGCTCTGATGTCCCCCGGCTGTGTAGGCCTAGGAGAACCTGCTCTCTCCACTGCGTCATCCTAGAAGCTAACGGCCCCTGTCAGGCCGTGTGAGTGTTAGTCACAGGTGCTGGGGGTCAGGGGGGACAGATGCTTGGGGAAGGGGGTTCTGTTCAGCTCATGGAGAGTCCTTGACCTCCACCTTGCTGAACAGAGTGTGGATGGGTTTCCCTGCAGAGCGGGCTGATCCAGGGTTGTGCGACCCATTTTCTATTTGCTGCCACAGCAGATGGCCTCACGTTTGACAGTCTCGTGGCTTGTCTTCTCCACATGCATCTCGAATAGCTTCGGCTCTTTTACTCATCTCTCTGGTGCTGATCCGTGGTTGTGTCACGCCTCTGCTGATGTCCATGGGACGTAACTCCAGCCCACCACAGCCTGGACCCCTGTCCCAGCCCCTCATCATGCACGAAACAGCAGTGTCCCCAGCTCATCCCCTCCTCCACCCGGCACCTTCCCATGCCCCCCAGACCCCAGCAGCAAGGCCCCACCAAACCCCCAAGAACAGACAAAATGGTCTCAGGTGACAGTCTCTTTAAAGGCTGACATTTATTTTCATGAAATCCAGCAGCAAATGCAGTTGGAAAAGAAAACTCACAGCTTCACAAGTATTTATGTTTAGGGTGCAGGTGTAGGTTAGGTATTGAGAAAGGGAATCCCTCCAGGGCAATACGATTAAATTATATACAAACATTGCAGGGAGGGGAAAGTCGTGGCAGTAAACAGATCACTGAAGTTTACAAGACCCCGATCCGTAAGAAAAAGTTCAAATTTGTCATAAAACACGTCAACTTTCAGCACTCGGTCCTTCTCCTGGCCAGCGGCTGCCTCTGCATGCCCTGAGCTCCTCGTGCGCATCTCCCCTCATGTCCTGCCCCTGTCACTCCTCCGAGAGCCAGCTCGCAGCTCACCTCCTCCAGGAAGCCTGCTGCAGCAGTGACGGACGGCCAGGGGCCTGGGCCTCTCCTGGCTGCCCGGAGGGCCTGCTCCCGGAATGGCCCTCTGCCTCCCTCCACAGCCTATCAGAATCCCCACCCCCACCGACCTGCAAAATGCAGGGGTTGGTCTCTTGTCATAGACAGCTCAGAGATGGCCTCTTTAGCTTGGATTGTAATTGCAAAGATATTTGGAATGACCCACCCGCCCTAAATGAAAAGCCCTTTCGGAATAATAGGCAACTGAATTCCAACCCAAAAAGCATAGGCAAAAAAAAGAAAAACTAGATACATGAGTCACATGATAATACTTGGAGGTAAGGCAGCTGCAAGCCGGACTGGATAGGACAGCTCAGAGCAGGTCTTCAAGAATCTGTTTCTTGATATTGAGTTCTGTGTTCTCTGCTCATATACAGGCAAGTCCTTCTCTGCTTGGTGGTGCGGTTTCTGTTTTTGTTTTGTGACACTGGGGATTGAATTCGGGGCCTTGGCCCTGAGCCGCCTCCCAGCTCTCCTCTTTTATTTTTGATTTTCGGACAAGATCTTGCAAAGTTCATACACTGACCGGGCTGACCTCAAACTTGTGGCCCTCCCCGCTCACCTCCCAGGTGCTGAGGTCACGGGCACGCGCCCCCATGCCTGCGTGGCGCCTGGTTTAGATCCTGACAGCGGCAGGCCCTGGCTCTCCTCCCCACTGCTTTTCACTAAGTAGTTTGGATCACGTGACTGTCGGTGACCGATGTGGCCAGGGAGAGTGGGGAATACACGGATCAGCTGGAGCGGGAGCCTGCATTTAGGGTTAGAAAGAATTAGGGGCCCAGTTTCCCTCCGAGAGAACAAGAAGGGGAGAGGTCGGCAGAAATAAAACCAGGCCGGGGCTCCAGGAGAACAGGGAGTTAATGCTGGCAGACAAAACCAACAGCTGCCTGTAACACATTTGGGGGGACCCAGGTACCACATTCAAGTCACCATGGCACCCGAGGGATGAGAAGGGAGCAGGACTGGGTAGCTGTGGACGTCCTGCCGTTGTTGTTCAGTCGAGAGAACTGTATACGTATACAGGTGGAGCATGTAAATATTTTGAACTGAAGGAAAATATTTTGTAAAGCGTGAGGTGCTGTGCAAACCAGCAGTCATGTGGGAATTATCACCAAGCACCGAAGTTGATGGATCCTTATCCCCCTGGTTTCTATAGCAAGAGAAACTTTTACTTCCCTGTTTTTAAATAGCAAACTTTCCATTTGGTGGCTTAGTCCTTTATCCGAGAAAGAACCTGCATTTCTCTGCAGAGTGCGGCTCAGAAGCGCTGGATCTAGAGCTAGCGCTCCCGAAATCTTGCATCTGATGTGGGATCTGCCGCTGCATCTGTCCTCAGCCTCTGGTAAACCAAGAGCCTTTCAGGCAGGAACCGGCTGAGGAAGACGGGCTTCCATGCTGGCCGGAAGTTGGGAGGGAAGACTGGGGTGCGGGTGGGGAAACTCTCCCACCCCCTGAAAAAGGAGAGGACGTGCGAGGATGCAAAACCCCACTTAGCTGCAGGAAGAAATAGCTCTCTCCCTTCTCTTTCTGTGACTTACATTTTCTTCGACAGTGGAGCAGGGTCCCTGAGTCCCATCTCCCCCATTCTCTCTACGCCCTGTATTTCAGACACAATCTCTGGTCTTTCAAATTTTTAGGCCTATTACATTCTCTGAGCCTCTGTAATTGCTGTTCCCTCTGTTTAGCACACTGTTCCCTCTATCCCTCCTTGGGCTCATTCTCATCCTTTAAGATTCAGCCCCACCTCACCTCCTCAGAGAGGCCCTCCCAGATCACCTAATCTGTGACCACAACTCCCTGGGGTCTCTCGTCTAAGCATCCTACTACCATTCACACTCTGCCTTCATGACCCAATCACATCCCAGGGCCTCATCTCCTAACACCATCCCACTGGGGATGTGGCTTCAGGATGGAACTTTGGGGGACACAGACACTCAGACCACAAACCTAGCTGGGAGCCCCTGGGAAACAGGCACTGAAATGTTTGTTGACTGAATTCACTCCTCCATGAATGGGGGAATGGAGGTGAGGGAAGGTGTTGCTTTGCCCTTGAGTTGGCCCTTGTCTTTTGGAACATGGAACAAACACGCAGAGTCCTTACAGCCAGAAACATGTTGAGTGCTGTGATGGTTATTGTCTGCTGGGGTGAGCTGAGGTACCATAGTGAGTACCAGGCGAGAGCCCTGTTCCTCCAGTGGGATGGGAAGTGCTCTCTGGCCTCACATTCTCGAGGGTGTCAGGCACGGTGTCCCACTCACGGCACCTTTGTCAATACCTCAGCCACTCATCCAGTGCTCAGGGAGCCCCAAAAGATATGGGCTCCTGTTCTAGGGAGCAAAGATCTAAACATGATCCAGCCCTGACTCAAGAGCTCTCATCTAAAGTGCCAGGCGCTGGCATGGAGGTCATGAAGGTTGGCAAGGTTGGCGTCCGGGGCCAGGTGGTTGTACTGGGCGCTGCAGAGTGCCCCCAAGTTGCTCCCTGGCCCCTGGCCCATTCATTCCTCCAGTGGCTGGGAGTGACCCCAGCAGCTCCTTACTGCGAAGGAAGCGGCCACGCCCCCAGGTACCACCCCTCCCCAGGAGCACCCAACATCCCGAAGCGGATTGGCTCTGAATCCAAAAGCTCAGCTCCCCATCCTCACCGGGGTGCCCGAGGCCTGGTGGACCAGGGCGTGTGTTGTGCATGAGGCACAGGGCTGCCTCTTCCTCCGGCCTCCACGCCCTCTTCCCCCCATCACAGATACCTTGGTGGTCACACCTTGGCCTCCAGAGTCTGCACTCCATCTACACTGGGTGGGTAAGGGTGGACTGCGCTGTAGACACCCACGGAGGAGCTGACCTGCTGCTCAAAGCTCAGCCTGTGGCAAGAGTGACCCTTTGCATGTGTCACCCTATTCCTGGACTCACGTGTGTGGGGAGGAGAGGTGCTCCTCATGATTGGGAAGCACTTAGGACAGCGTGCCAGGGTGATTAGAACCAACTTACCCCAAAGCAGGCTGGAGTCACTCCCTGGTAATCAGAGCCCGCAGTGGCTCCACTGACCCAGCCCTGAAGAGCTTGAGTCCGACACCCGCTTCCTGGTCTAATCAGGCTGGCGCCTCAGGGGCAGGCAGCTCTGCAAAACCTGCCACCAGCTGTCCCAGCCTCTCTGGATGTAAACCTGATATTTGCAAGGAAAGAAAATGGGTGTGGGAGGAGATGAAATGAGCTCCCCTCTGACCTTTGCTGTTCCAGACGTAACTTAGATGAGTGTCTCTGTAATGGGCGACATTGGCATTTTGTGCAGATTTTATTGTGTGGAGCTGTCTGAGCTCTTGCAAGACTTTTATTGTGCTAGGCTCCTGCCCAACAGAAGGCAGTTCCTCACCTCTTTCCTTGGCATCATGGCGAGCAGAAGCCCTCGCATTCACACTCACACAGGTTTGCGTGCAACTCCAACACTCAACATGCGTTTAAAACCGCGCGTGGGTGTGGGGACTCCAGCGGCACTGCTGCCTCTGAGGCTCTCCAGAGGTGCCAAGCTGTTCCGTTCTGACTCTCATCCGCCTCTCAGAGAATCCCACTAAACCTTCACCATTTCTGCGAAGAAACTGCAGAAAGAACTTGCTGAGTGTTCTGGAACCTAAAATTAGAGAAATATAATAAAATGTGAGAGGAGGAGAGAGTCACTGCAGGCAGCCAAGAAGTGTTCCTGGGCCTCTCACTCTGAGCCGGGCTTGGAGCTCTCTCTGTGCATGGAGCTCGTGTACACATCAATGGAGGGAGGAAAGATGCTAACCTGGACTCGGGGATGCCAGGCCGGTCAGTCAAGAAAAAGCACTCAGTGCAGGACAAGTCAGGAGAGCACCCTGAGATGAGGCAGCGCTGTGGAACCTGCAGACAGCATCTCCGCACGGGTCCTGAAGTCCGTGTAGGACATTGTGTGCAGCATTTCAAAACTGGGATGAATGGAATGGCGAGGGATCAATGGACAGGTGCATGTTGGGAAGGGAAGGGATGGCACAAATGGGATGAAGTGACATAGTGTGATCGTTTAGACTGAGGATACCCCAAAGTTCCCATATACTCCCAGTCAAGGCTTTTGGGGGATGGCTGACTCGTGGGGTGACACAGTCCACTTGCTGCTAGGAGGAGGCCTGGTCAGGAGAGACAGAAGTGGGTGTGACCCCAAACCCTACAGCTTCCGTCCCAGCCCTCCCTGCTGCTCTGTGCTTTCCGCTGTGACGTCAGCCGCTTTCCTGTGCCAGACCCTCTGCTCTGCTATTTCTGCTGAAGCCAGCCAGCTATGGACCGAGGCTCTAAGCTGTGAGCCAAAAAATAAAAATAAAATACATCTCCTTCTTTAAATTGTGGGTGCTGGGTATTGTGTCCCTGTGACAAGGAGGAGACTAAAACAGATGGGAAGGGATGAGATGGGGTGGAGGGGCAGGAGTATTATCAGATGGTAAAAGCAAGTCGAGTTCCTATTTTAGCTTTGGATATATAAATAAAGCGTAGCCCGACTTGCAGTGTGGCTCAAAGCACAGTATAAGGCTCCAGCAGAAGAGGCTGCTTTCACAACAACTGACCTTACAACAGGCACGAAACTGAGTCATGAGTCAAAACCTTGGCATCATATTTTTGGGGTAATTTGCACGCATGCAGCCCTTGCATCCCTGGCCGCTGTGTCTTTGTCAGTTTTGAGGACCCCCAGCACCCAGGGGCGGCAGGATGCAACTGTCCTCCTCAGGACGGAGGTGAGGACAGCAGAAGCCGCAGGGCTGAGCACTCTCGCAGGTGATGCTGAGAGGCATCCCAGCCCCGCCTGCCACACGGCATCACCACTGTGCATCTCCAGGTGCCCCTGCCACCCCAGCCCAGGCACTAACAGGGTCCAGTGTATTGAAAAGAAGCTCCCCAGCCAGGCTCCATGGGCACCAACGTCCTAGCTTCTCTCCGGACCAAACCCCTGCTGCGGCCACCCACGTGGTTTTCAGTGCTGTCACCCTTCCCAGTGGCACTGTAGGACCCACGGGAAATCTTTTCCCATCCCTGCCCCATAGAGGACCCAGCAGGTGCAGCTGCGACTCATTTCGGAGCTACATGGGGTGGCCACAGCGGGCTCCCGGTGGTCACGGAAGAACAGCTGAATAAGCCAAAATAAGCCTCCTCCAGACTCACCCTGGCACCTGGCGTACTGGGCTGGGCTTGGTGTCTGGATGTCCAGCACTGGATGGCCTCAGAGAGCAGGGCAGGCACTTTAAAACCAGCCCACAACTAACCCGACCCTTGGGGCATCTTTAATGATGAAATGGTCCCTTTTAGAATGAGTGGCAAACTTCTGTGTTCTGTCCTGACAACAGATGGTCTTGCAGGAAGCCAGAGCTTCCTCTGTCCATCAGCCAGTGGTCAGCAAATGCCAGGTTTGACCTCGTTCAAACCCCTGAGTAACATGGGGTTCAGGTGAGATGTTACCGAACTTGGGGGATGGGCCAATGAGTCACAGACTCTGGATGGGGAGGAGCAGGAGGCTGTTGTCATGGTTACACACCAGGACTCTGAAGCCATTCCCCCTGATTTCAAATTCCAACCCCACCATTTACCATCTGTGTGACCGTGAGCACATCTCAAAACCTGTTGGAGCCTGAGTTCCCTCACCTGCAGAAAATATGCATAAGGCACTTGTAAGGAGCCACTTTCCCAAGTCCATATGTCCACTGGCATATTCACAAGACATCATCACATGAATGTCACTTGTCATTTACGTTACTGTCATCACCCCGAAAAGGACAGGCGGAAATCCCTGATGCTGGTGAGGTTTGTAGATGGGAACTCCGAGGGGCCGCACAGAGCCCACCCCACTAGTCACAGCGCTGAGGGGCACAGCGAGGAGCCGCTGGGCCACAGGCCCTTCACAGCCCCGAAATGAGAGGGAGGCTATGCTTTTGCACAGGACACTTGGGTGGCCAGGACCTCCCACCTTGTGACTTGCAGAGACTGCCACCAGCCAGGCTTCTGAATCATCAACCTGGGAACCGGTGCGCTCTCTCAGATGCCTCACTCCAAGACCCGCAGGGTGAGAACCTCTGCAAAGCTGTGGGCCAAGAGCTGCCGCCTATGTCCCTCAGATAGCACCCAGCTCTCACCATCACACTCTGGCTGGCCAGAAATCCCGCAGGGCTGGCCTGCTGCATTCTGGTCCCACCCACAGCCCAGCAGATGGAGAAAAGCCCACAGACTGCAAAGGACACTGCTGCCAAGCACCATCGCCTGTGATTAAGCAAGACGTCCAAATCAATATGCAGCTGGAGTCATTAAAGACGAGCACAGTTGGCGTCGGGGCATCACTGCTAATTGAGTTGGTGTCGACTCTTTTACATGCGACAAGGAAATTAATGAGTGTGAGAGCCTTCAAGAAGACGTCGGTACCCTGCTGCCCGTCCCCTCTCTGAGCTGAACTCACCTTCTCCACCCCACCCCAGCCACCCTGCAAGGTGCCTGCTGAACACCCCAGCCCTTGGGGCTCACAGCACACCCCGGATACTCCCGGGCTCTGAATACGTTTGCCCTCTGACCCGTCGGCACAGATGCAGCCTGTGATAGAGACCAAATGCACCAGCTGCATGCCAGGTGTGTGTCCTATGGGGACAGAACAGAGATGGGGCACTGTGTGGGATTCACATGTGGCTCCCCTCTCCAAGCCACGTGTTCCCATGAGACACGGGAGGGAAGGGTGAGCATGGACGGGGCTGTGCTGGCCTCAGGGCCTGGGCTGAAGATGGGGCTGGGAGGTCACCCGGGGCTTCTCACCTGGGACACAGAGCTTCTTTAGAGCTTGGGGTGGAGCCTCAGAGCCATACAAACACAGTGAAGGTGACATGAGGATCTGAATCCCCTCTCCAGCCACCCTCTGCCAGTCCAGGGCCAGTGCCCATGGCGGGGTGGGCATCCCGCTGGGAGGACACCAGCCGTGGCTGTGAGCCTGGGCTGTCCCTGCCACACGGACACTGCCAACCAAGAATGGGGAGCAAGGTCATGGGGCAGACACAGTGACCTTTCCCCAGTGGACCGAGAGCAACTGTCTTGGCAGAGACCAAGGCAGAGACGAAGGCTGGCCCGGCCCTCCGCACTCACCTGCCGCTGGCAGGGCCTTCTGGGCAGAGGGCTGACTGACATCCCTGCCGCAGCTGGAGGACGCACACCTGACCCCTCCTCCGCTGCCCTTCTCGCCTCCACCTCTCACAGGGACACCGTGCTCCACAGCAGAGTGGGGGGAGGCAGAGCTAGGACCCTGCCACCCAGGGCCTGGGTTTCTCTGTCCTGCTCAGCGCCATAGCTGGAGGCCCCTCGGGGTGTGTTTGGATTCTCTCAAGCACCCCCCACCTGGCCCTGGGTCCCCCGTCCACCTGTGCCTTCTCCTCCCCCGCATCCCAGGAGCCCCTCTGGGTTTACCCGCTGTGAGGCGGCTCTGGGACTCAGACCCCAAGTTCAGTACTTGGAAAGCAGCAGGCGGTAAGCCAGTCCCCGCTGGGGGGGTCCATCACTCTGCTTCACCCCACGGGATCCTGACTGTGCAGCACACACACACACACACACACAGGCTCACACTCACACTCACACAGATGCCGATTGGGTGCCACTGCCACATGGACAGCAGGGGCCCTGGGCAGCCAGCATCTGAACCGCATGGATTAACATGAGAGAGCCTCACCCTGAAGCTTTTAACCTGACAGACAAACAGGTGTCAGGCTGGTTGCCATGGAGATGAGTGAGGGGGCCACCAGGGTCACCCCAGAGCTGGAGGCTCCTCTCCGGGCGGTCCTTCGGGGCTCTGCGAGGAGGCACAGGTGTGGACTGGCACGGCAACGGTGCCTGGCTCGCCCCGCCTCATTCCCATGAGTGGAGTGAGTGTATATGAGTGTGCACATGTGAGTGTGCATGTGTGAGCTTGCACACACACATCCAGGCCACTCCATGCACACAGAACGTGCCCGACCTGTCCCAGCCACACCTTTATTCCGGCAGTGCCCTGTGGCTCGGGTTCCCACACAGATGGGCGCTGCCTTTGTGCCTGGCAGCTCCCAGCTCAGCAATAATGCAGGGAAGCTGCCGGGTCGGGCCTGCCTGTGCCCCCTCCCACTGCCCCCCGTCACCCAGCCCCATGCCCCTCTCCTCTCCGTGGCCTCCCTGAGTCACTCTGCCCCTCATCCTCCCCATCTATGACCTCTGTCCTGCAGGTCACTTCCCCCCAGCCCCTCCTACACACAGAGAGTTCAGAAGCCCAGTCCTGCAGTCCTGCGGGGGAAAACTCGGGCAGTGGCTCGTGCCCCTCTTTATTAGCTTTGCAAATAAGTCTCGGGTCAGAAAAAACATATGATTGGGGGGACAATTAAATGCATAAAAACATAAATTGATCAAATCCAGCCAAGATTCTTTAGCCTTCACTTTGGTTCCCCTAAAAGAAGAATCAGAGACCATGACTCTGCTGCCAGCAGCAGACCCTGAAGATGATGCCTGGAACCCCACAGGGCGGAAGTGAGACAGGAGGGGTGAAGGCCAGCCAAGCACCGACTGCCAAGCAGATTCCCAAAGGGAGCTGCCCCACTGAGGCCATGCTGCACAGAACCAGCACCACGGCCGGGGGCTGGGCACTGATGCCCAACTTATCAGACATTGCTGAGGCTGCCCTGGCCCCTGCCCTCTCACCACAGTCCCCCAGCAGAGAAACCTTTGGGGGAGAGCCAGGGGCCTTGGGGATGTGCAACAGCTTCCCCCGGCTCGGAGTCCCCGGTGAGGCCGGCCAGGCAGCCCCAGGCTCCACACCTAGACTGCAGATTCCCCCACCGCCTGCCAGGAGCTCGACCTTCACAAACAACGGCTGGGCCACCTCCCGGGTGAGTCGGGGGACCTCAGCTCTGACTGTGTCACACTGTGCTTGCTCTGGAGACCCCAGCAGGGATAAAGAGATGAGGCTCCTGCCCTCGGAAGGGGACGTCCAAGTAGGGCAGGCGGACCAGACACAGAGGACCTGAGCCTCACGGAGGTCGCTTTAGAAGGTGACACGCAATGGAGATAAAGAGCGAGTGACCACGAGGGGCTGGAGCTGGTGACCCAGAGAGGGAAACGGAGGGAGAGGCTGGGGTCTCTACAACTGACCAGCCCCAGGGACCGTCGCTGGCCCCTGTCGGCCATTCTGGCTGTGCTTTTTTCTTTACAGCTTTGCAGTCTGATCCCCAGCCCATGTGTCTGTCCTGGGTGACGCCCTCATGTGTGAAGCTCAGACGGGGAGACGGAGGTTGCCAGACATCTAATGCAGCCCACGGTTACAACCCACTTCCCGCTGTGGCCCAGCGCACATGCACGCACGCACATGCGCACCCCTGTTTACACGGACACGTGTTTCCCGGCCAGGGCTCGCCCCCGCCACACAGTGCACTCTGCGATGTCCTCGAGAGTCTGTTCTGGTCTGTGGCAGACACTAAGTGCCGGCTCCGCCCTCCAGGTTGACTTCACGACCTGCTAATGCGTCCATCCTGCACCGTGACCCACTCAGCCCTGAGGAGCATCTCTCATGTTCCGACGTCCCTGTCTGGTCCCATCTGCCTACTGCGAGGTGAGCCGTCTCCACCTGTCCAGAGGCGGAGCAGGCTCTGCGCCCTTGAGACCCTCAACGTCATGGGCCCCGGGGTGTGCTGGTCATAGCCGGCACAGACCCAGCCTCCCGATGGTGGGGACGTCACTCCCAGAGCAGAGACACACAGGACCTTGGCCTGAGGCTGCTCGGCCCTGTGGCCTCCTGAGTCCACAGCAGCATCCCCAGGATGGCCATAGGGGACAGCAGAGCAGGGACAGCACAGTGAGCACAACGGGCTGGGAGCTGAGCGCATCTGTGGCTGCCCAGGAGCCGCAGACCCGGTCCTGCCCCACATTCAACATCAGGTTCTCAGGAGCTCACAGCCAGCGCCTGGCCCAAAGTGACGTCGCCTGGGACTTCTCATCCCAGCAGTGGTCAGCACCATTGCACTTACCGTGTCACACCCCGGAGGCTGGCCGTCTCCTCACTGCACACTCACGTGATGTAGCTGACCGCACCAGGTGGAGGGCAGCCGGCCAGCCCCTGTCCCCGGCCTCCTTCCATTCCCCTCCCGCCACCACCTTCACCCTGACTGTCCCCTCCCCCTTGAGGGTTTCCCTCCCGGGCCCCCAGCCACAGCCCGCTGCCACCTGGACCTGCACTTTCACAGGCCCCCGCATGTCGCAGGTCAGTGTCTGGCTCTGTGTGCACCCCGGGGAGCAGGGGCCCTCAGTCTCCCCACCGTCCCAGAGGCCTCTGTGTCCTGCTCTTCCTCGGACACTCCTGCTGGGCAGCGGTCACTGTGCCCTGGACCAGTGCTGAGGCCTCTGCCTATAATGGGATGTTTGTCTTCGGGCTCCTGACCAACGCCAGAGAACATTTCATGATCAGGGCGCCCGCTCGGTAGAGGCTCCATCGCTGCCTCCCTCTCAAGCAGGCATCGAGGCGCCCACCTGGGAATGAGGGCCGGCACTTCCAGGGTGCGATGAGAATTCGGGGAAACAGCCCTGCTGCCTGCATCCCGTCTCCTGCCTGGTGCCTGGAAGCCTCGTTCTGACTAATTGGCTGTCCAGGGCTCCTCTGTAGCCTCCTGATCAAGGAAGGCCCAGTCTTCTCTTTCTGGGAGAATACATTATTCCCCCAGGGAGACAGGTGGCCTGTGTCACATTTTGTCATTTTTCAGAACTCTGCCCATTCATTTCCCTGAGCGCTCTCCCTCCTGAGCACGCCGCCCCTCCCTCCCATTCCGGTTCCTCCCACTGCGGCGTGAGGATTTGGTTGGCAATGACCGATGGCCACAGGTCCAACCCTGTTTCCTTACTTCTAGCTTAACTGCTGGTAGTTACTCAACACATACCTAACGAGCCCCTGGTGTGTGTCAGGCGGCAGAATGCAATAGGGGACAGACACAGTCCTGTTTTTGTGGAACCACAGTGGAAGAGAGGTAACCAAAAAAATAAATACACGAGTTTTCTGACTGAGATGCCTACTGTGAAGGAAATTCAAGTAGGATGGTTGGTGAAAAGTGATAGCTTAGGTGACTCCTTGAGCCAGTAAGGAAGATTCAAAAATAATGTCTGAGATTGGAGGGTAAAAGGAAGCAACTTTGTAAAAAGATGGAAAAAGGATATTTTAAAGAAAAGCAGTAGGTGCAAAGGCCCTGAGGCAGGACAGTGGAGGCCTGGGGAAACAGAAAGGAAGCCTGAGAGACTGGAAAGGAGACCAGGGCCTGGAAAGTCCCTGGAGTTGTACTGATTGGCTAGGCTCAGGTCATGTGTCTACCCGTGAGCCAATCACCATGGCAAGGGCTTGCAGGGCTCTTGTTGGCTTTTTCCTGGACTTGTGCTCCTCTTTGTGAATGTGGGTATTTTCCTCTCCCCTTCCCACAAACCCAAGGGGGAGAAAGGGACAGGGTGGGGTCACATTTGGAGAAGGATGATCTGTAGTGAGAAGAGGCAAGAGAGAGCTACCAAAGTGACACTTAGATGACTCTATTTGGTCCTGGGGAGAGGAGGGGATCCGGTTTGCCCTGGTGGTCGCAGGTGTCCAGGACAGTGAACCAGCTGGTGCAGTCCCAGGGGCCCGTGCAGAGCTTATCTTCCAGAGGAGGTGCCAGACAGATAATCAGGTGCATGCGGCAGCATCACTTAGCATCTGGGTGGGCAGAGAACAGAGCCCACCCACCCCAGGGCTGGAAAGGCAGAGGAGGAGCTAACTAGGTGGGGTGGTCACAGACAGCTGCTGAGGGTGGGTGGGCAGAATGTGCAGAGCTGAGTGCCCTCTGCAGTTAACCACAGCATTTCTGGAGGGAAAGGGTACAGCCAGCAAAAAGAGCAAGTGCAAAGGCCCTGTGGTGAGAATGTTTGGTGTGGCCAGAGTGGAATGACACAGAGGGAGGCAAGAGAGGAGATCTGACAGCTATGCAAGGCCTAGATCTTGGGCTCAGGTTGTGTCTCAGCCTTGGCAAGGAGTCTGGATTTCCTTGAGAGGGAGAAGTACCCAGAGAAGCACTCGGAGCAGGAGAGTGCCGTGATCTGATTTGCATTTATGAAGAGCACCCCTATGCCTCCAGAGTGCTTTTTTTAAATAGATAACCCCACCCACGGTCCGGCCTCATCAATATGTATCTTAAATCAGCTAATTTTACTGAAGTGACATTTTTAAAGGGAATCTGATGGTCCACCTCTGCAAATCAAAAATCATTATTTGAAGGAAACCCATACAAATAAAGGAAGAAACATTATCTTTTCTCCCAGGGACTCGTAGCGATGCTGAAGTTGAAGCCCAGAGCCCCTTCTGTCCGATGGAAAGTTAGCAAGCACCCAAGAACCCCAAAGTCAACTGGCACCCACCTGAGATTTCCCAGCCCATCGCTGGAGCATTTGAAAGACATTTGGTACAGAAGCCATCGCCCACCATGGGATGCCACAGTGCTCCACTCTGGTCCCGGGCGTCCCCAGATCATCTCACATGGCTTTCATGGGCACCCCTTTCTTTGGGGAGCATCATCTGGGAAAATGTTTTCAACTTCATGTTTAAGGTATTATGGGGTCAAAATCAAAAGGCTTCTGTCCTTTGCATCTGAGACCAGCTGTAAATGTTTTGAGAACATCTGTCGTCAGGTTTGGTTTGGGCTGGCTTTGACTTTTCCTCTTTGCATATTTATTCCAGAGAAGGGAGACTGGAGCCTTGATGCACCTCGGCTCCCCGAGGAGCCTGACAGCTGTCATGTGTCACCCCTGCACCACCCGGTACCCCAGGCCAACAGGCCCTGTCTGGTGGTTACTGACAGCACGGTCCTTGTAAGGAGGTGGGGCCAGAGTAAAGCAGGAGACAGGCCGAGCCTCCTCCAGGGCTCATCTGAATGTGTGTGAGTTCTCAGGGGTTGCCCACTGCGCCTGGTAACAATTTACCCCTTTCCCTATAGGGATTTGCGAGGGGTACATCAGAGTCCCAGGCATCTGTCTCCTGAAGTCTTCTAAGATGATTTGGACACTTGTATCATTTCAACAGTGGGGAAACTGAGGCCCAGAGAAGAAGGAACCTGCCTGTGCGCTCAGGACAAGGAAAGTTTCCTGGAATATTCTCTTGGAAAGTGACTAGTTTGCTTCTTACGTCTGCTCAGAAAGGTTTTCACCCACATACCCCTCTGTGTACCCCTCTCTACGAGGCCACACGTTCAGAGGAGCCTCTGTGTGCTGGGCAGGGAAGAGCCCTTCATAATCAACCCTCCCACACCCGACAGGGCGGCTGCAGCTCATGAGGATGGAGAGAAAGCGCCGTGGGGAACTTCCTGCCTGGTAAGATGCCCCTCCTTCCCTGCCTGGGACTCTGCTCAGGGCTCCTGCGATCCGAGCTCTGTCCGGAATCTGGAGCCCCACACCCGCCTCTCCACACACAGCCCACCAGGCTGAGCAGCACGCAGGCCTCGGGGTCCCCCTTACGCACCCCTCTCCTAGGAGCAGCCTGGACAAAAGCCAAGGCAGCCACGCAGAGTGACGTTTCCAGCTTCCAAGGCATGAGGCCTCCTCGGCCTCCTGGTAGTTGGATCAGGCGTCTGCAGAGAGGCCTCGCCCTGTATTTTCACTTAATTGAAAAATCCACACCATCCAAGAGTGTCCGTGCTTGGTGGCCCTTTCTCCCCTCGACAGTGGCCATTAGCCTTCAATAAGATGCTCCAGGAGCCGGTTAGCGAGCCTCCCTCCCCCTGCCGCCGTGTAATGAGGCTCAGAAAAGCACCAGCACCAGGAGAGGACGGATGTGACAAATGCCATGCACAGAGGCTGGGCAGAGCAGGAACCTGGGCCGCCACCGAGGTGCCATCAAGGCTGTGTCCTTGGGAACCCAGGCCTCAGCACAGCCTCTAGGCTGGCCCAGTTAAAGAAATGAGTTGAGAAGAGCCAACTGTGAGAGAATTGCGTAAGTCAGATCCTGTTTATCCTCGGACCGGAACCCTGTGCTGCCCCCTCAGACTCAGAGTACAGGCCACGGCCTCTGCCCGATTCTTCCTCTCCTCACTGATCTGGTTCCCCTGTCACTCTACCCCTTCTCTCTCCCCTCCCGCCATTCTGACATCCTCACTCTACCTCAAGCACCCCAGGGCCTTTGCACAGCTGTTCTATCTTCCAGGAAAGCTTCTCCTCAAGATAGTATCAGATCCTGCCTCGGGGAGCTCTCCCCATCCCCTTAAAAACAACACCTCTACACTCCCACAATCCCTGTCACCCTTTTTCCCAACCAGGACCTGACAGCGGATTCGGCAGGCATCTTTCTCCGCTTGACCTGTCAGCATTTGCCAGTCTGCAGTCGGGTGTGCCCTGACCAGGGGCAAGTGTCCCTCTGTTCAGTCTGTTTTGCTCACAGCTGTGTCCCTAGCGCAGGGCACAGTGCCAGACACGGGGCAGGCCCTCCATAAATATTTGAAGCCCGCGTGAGTGAGCAAGCAAGTGAACAAATGGATGGAGTCACATTTGAAGGACAAGCCCTGGGACTTGGAAGAATTTGTTGATTACAGGGGTGGAGTGCTGGCACCTGGAACCTTATTTTTGCTGAAGGGAAAGAGTTCGAAATACAGATTGTCACCCCGGATGGCTGGGTGTCTCATACCTAGGAGAGCAGCAGGATGGCTGCCATAGCAACAGCCGCCTTCCACCGTGGAGGGGACAGAGATGTGAGCAGGAGAGGAGACCATCGAGAAGCTGCTGTTTATCACAAGTGATGACTGTGACTTTAGGGGTTCGTGGGGCCTCTTGCTGGCCCTCGGCACTGCTGGAGCCCGCTGCCCGGGTCTTCCCATCACCCAGCCGCAGCTCACATGCCTCCTGCTCAGGCAGGGCCCTCCCCCATCCCTCTCCTTAATCACGCACTGTGGTTCCTCTTTATCAGTGCCCTCTTCCCTCTCTGGAGTGCTCTGGGTCACTCATATCTTTACAGGGCCATTTATTATCCATAAACCCTCAACCAGCACGTCAATGTTACAAAAGAGACTGTGCCTGTCTGTGCATAGCTCAAGGCTTGGCACACAGTAGGTACTCGGTAAATGTTTGTGAAATAAATGGTTTTGCGGTGGTATGTGTACTTTGGGGACATCTTATAAAGTAGGATTTAAATTTTCCAGGCTTTAGAAGCTTGCAAGTAGCAGGTCCCATCTTCCCTGAGCGATTAGTCCCTGACCTGAATCAGGAGCATGGTTTGTTTGATTTCCTCAAATCCCATATGTCAACAAGAATGTTCCATCGCTGTCTGTTTAATATGTGTTCATTGATGCACTCTGTTAAATTGAGTGCAGTGATCTCCGCCCCTCCCCCCACTGTACATCTTAACAAATCCTTCCCATTTCTGCAGGAATGGGCACACAGCTGCTGATGGATCCTGCATGTGACCCAGCTGAGCCAATCAGCACCCTGGGCCACAGTGATTGGTCCAGGCAGGATAGTCACGTGACCAGGATGGTCCACTACTGCTCAGCCCTAGCCTACGGCCACCAGCACCTCCTCAGAGGGAGACTCGGTGTGGTTTGAAAGGCACCAGTTTGGGAGACCTGGCCCTGCTGTCAGCTCTACCACTGACTGGACACTTACCTTGGGCAAGCTCAGTAACCTCTGCCTCTCTGGGCCTAGCTGTGAAAGGAAAGTAAAAATATCCACCACCCTGGGTTTCCCCATGGGGCACATGTGTGAAGCACCCGGCACAGATGCAGGCTCACGGGGAGAAGTCGGTCCCCAAGTGCACACCAGGCCACCCCGGACAGACTTTGTCCAGGCTCTTTCTTTCCTAGATGCCTTAGTGTGTTCTGCTTGTGTGTGCAGGAACCAGTGTCTAACACACACAGGGGTACCCCTGCATTATCCTCCTCCCTCGCTGCTCCCTTCTCCAGCTGTGCTGTCCTTCTCGGGGAGGCTCAGGCCCTGAGCTCGTCAGGCAGCACCAGCAGCCCCCAGATGACAGCCCCCTGCTCAGTGGCAACTGCAGAAAGACAGGCGCCCTCCACAGCTTCTCCAGAGCCCCAGGTTGCTCGCCATTGGCTGCTGTGAGTCATGTGCCCATTACTGGACCAATCATAGTGGCCAGAAATGGAATGTGGGGTCATCATGGCCCAGACGCAGAGGTTTGGGGGCGCCTAAGATGCCAGTCTCAGGAGGCATGGGCTGGCAAAACAGCAGATGAGCCCTGTACTGGGGACCAGTGCAAAGGAATCACTAATGCTCTTTGACATTCTGAAATCAAAAATTTGAAAGTCCAAACTCACAAGAGATGGTTCATTTTATGTCAACCTGTCAGGGTCATAGTGCCTAGAGATGCAGTCAGAAACTATTTAAAGGTTTCTGAGGGCATTTTTGGATGAGATTAACATTTAAATCAGTGGGCTTTAAGGAAAGCAGATTGCCCTCCATTATGTGGGTGGGCCACATACAATCAGGTGAAAGCCCGCATGGGAGAAAGTGCTGACCTCTTGGAAGCAAAAGGAATTCTGCAGCAGATGCCTCAGACTTAGCAGCATCAGCTCCGTCCAGAGTCTCCGCCTGGTGCCCACCTTGCAGGACCCGCCAACCCCTGTAGCCACATGGGCCAATTGCTGAAGACAAACTTCTCTCCGTATATGAAATGTAGGTGACGGAAGACTCTACCTCTGCCTTTTGAGGGGTTCAACAATCAGGTCTATGAAATAAACTGACAGTGGGAAGAACCATAGGAAAGTCCTGTCAGCCCTGTACTGTCCGGGGCATCACAGGAAGGAGCGACTCCTGCCGGCCCAGGGGACCTGCAGGCATGCACACCTGCTGCACTGGGGAGGGACGGAAAAGGCAAACTGGCCAGCAGGTGCCAGCCTGGGGCAAAGTATCTGGGCGCAGAGTGACCTTGGGTACACATGCTGTGAGAGGAATCCAGCTGACTCTGACTGACCTGGTCCTGGTCTCGAGTAGCAGATTGTGGCAACTGGGTCCCTTTGCAGGGTCCATCTCTAGGCAGGTAAGGAAGCTCAGCCAAGCCCTCTCTGTGCCTGCTGTCCTCCCTCTAAAGTACTCTACACACCCACGGGCAGGCTTTTAGGTGACAACTTCTGAAGTTTTCAGTGTATGTTTTGCTGGCTGTGTGTTCTAGGAGCCCTGATTCACACCACATCCTGCACTTGAATAAAGGTCACTTCCAAAGCCCCTCACCTCTGGGCTGTAACCAGCTCAGGGACAGACTCAGTCCATCCCCGTCCATGGCACTTGCCAGGTGGAAAAGGCCACGGGATCAAAGCTACTGCCCCCTCCTCTCATTTCTCTCTTTTTCTTTAATGTTGATTTTATGCTCCTTTTAAAGACTCAGACAGAGACACAAGCAGATACAAGACCACAAAGAAAAAGGGGAGTTTGTTTTTGTGTTTTTGTGTTGCACGCATGCGTGATTAGTAGTGTCCCTTGAAGGAAGGAAGGAGAAGCTTAGTTCCTGACAGGGTTGGGAGGAGGAGGGTGCTGGGAACAGACTCCTGCAGTGGACCTTGGCCTGGCCTGTCTTCTAGCACGCGGCCCTCCAGTTTCCCTCTAGGGAATGAATTCACCTGACCCCACTGATGGCCCACTATGAGTTCTTCTAGCTGACATCTGCTGCCCAGGGCCCAGGACACCCCGTTCCTGCCTCCAAGGCCATCTGTTCCCCAGACTGCCTGGTAATTCTGCACAGGATCTGTCCCCTGAGGCCTTAGAACCCCAAGGCAGCCCAAGGTACCTCCTCTTACCCAGGACACATGCTGTAAGTCTGCTGGGTCTTTGCCCCAGAAGTCTCCTCCAGGGCATGTGGGATAACAGAGCATCTCCAAGGAGCACAAGGTGGAGTGGCCCTGGAGCATCAAGAGCTTCAGGAGAGGACGACACCACGGATGCCAGGGATGGAGCCTGGCAGGGACATGGGACAGATGGGGCCAGACCATTGCTCAGGTTCGGCACCTTGACCCCAGGTTGTTGGCTTAGGTTCTACTCCCTAAAATTTCCCGGTCATAACCAGGCCATCGTGTCCTGCTCAGGCCCGAGGGCTGGCCAGGCTGCCCCTGTGGAGAGGCAGCTATGGCACATGAGGGTGACCTGCCTGTCAACCTAGGTGTGGTCAAGGGACTAACAATTGTCACGGGTGAATAATGGCGCCTCTTACACGTGGTTAAAATTCATCAATGCATTGCCGTAGGAAGACCCGTCCAGGGGAGATCTCGTCCCCACCATCCGTGGTGTCACTGCACGCATCAGTCTCCTGAAATGAGTCAGACATGCCCAGGGCCCCCTGCCTATGCGAGTGTCCTGGCGCATCTGCAACAGACTCCGATGGGCTTGGCTGGTTGTAATTGCAAACATAATCGCGAGCAATATGGGACCTGGGCTGTGCTGAGGGGCTGTGCTGACCGAGTCCCTTGGGAACTGAATCATTTCGCACAGGAAATGGAAAAGGCTCCTAATCTTCCCTTTGAAAGGGCTGTGAAATAGGCTGTGAACCAGCCCCAGGCAGAGTGGAGCAGCTGCAGGGCTTGGGCCTCAGACTGCCCTGCAAGGTGTCAGAAGTGGGGTACCCACAGGACACAGGGCCAGGAGGATCTAGTCACAGCATATAGTAGTCACAGCCACGTCCACAGCATCCCACACTCGGGAGCCTGCTGGGGCCAGGCTGGCTGCCAGGCACACATGTTCTTCATGTGCTTGGATGGTTGTCATTGCAAACATAATTGGGAGCACCCCAGAACCAAGGAACAATTGCCTAGCTCCCCAGAAATAGAGGGATACATTTTGGTTCTGGCACTAGCAGCTCCCCATCGGCACTGACCACTGACCACAGATCTAGAAGCTCAGTGCTGCCTGTCGCACAGGTCACCTTGTGGGCTCCTGGAAGCTTCCTGTCTATTCCTGAGAAGTTAGAACCAAGAGTAAGGGGACAGGGCACGTCCAGGCAGATTTGCCCAAATCCTTTCAACACACACACCACCTGTCTCTCGGGTTCCAATGCCTCAGACACAGAATGCCCACCAGTGGGGACCACCAGACCCAATGCCTTCTGAAATTATATGGTGGGCGGAGAAGACACTCGCTCCCTGATGTGGTCTTTGTATATGCAGATGTTATCCCAGGGCAATATTCAGAAACGCAGAGCAAGATCATGTGACAGTGTGTTTGTTGCAACATAAACTGGACACAACACAAATGTCCAACGACGGAGGAATGGGAGGAGGAGGTGGGGTCCAGACAAGGGAATCTCCTCATGCACGTAGGTGAGGTGTTCAGTAGCACGGAAAATGCTCCTGGTCTATAACAGGATATAACACGGTGTGTATGAGGCTGTCATCACAAGGACACCACGATTAGAGAAAATACTTGGGTAAGAAATGAATCAAAATATCAATAATGGTAACACAAGCGGTAGCATTATAAGTGGTTTTCATTTTTCCCTTTTAGTAATCAGTGTATTTTCAAATTCTCTAGAATGAACTGGTCTTTAAAATCACAATGAACAACAGTTGTTTAAAGTTGCCATGGCTACCAAGTGCAAAGTGCAATCTTCTGTAGCAAATTCTGCAAACTCTTAGACTCTTCATAAAATATCACTTAATAATGATATTTTGTTTTCAGTGAAAAAGCTGCTGTTAATGCTTGTAAAATAATTGGGGGAAAAATATTCAAAGTGTTCATTGTCATCCCCCATGTTAGGGGAAGAGGAATGGCAGTGAAATTACTTTGGAAAATGTAAAAGTCACTGGTGACTTGGTTTTAAGTCAAGATCTTTCATGTCTTTATGTCACTCAGTAAGATTTTCCGCTCTCTGTCAAGCTTAAAATGCATAAATATCACAAATTTGAGATATATATCATTTTGAATAACCTTTTAAAAAGCAGCATTGGGCATTTTTATATGACTTTATCACACTGTGGTAGAAGCCTCATCTGTCTCTATGCATGCAAATGTCTGACTAGCATTCAGACAGTGAGTTTCCCAAGTATGCATGATCCCCACATCCATTCCAAGCCCGATGCCCAAGCCCTGTCTCCTGGCACCAGGAAAACATTCTCAGAATCAAACTCGCCTTTCCAACATTTTGCACACTTCCAGCTATTGAAGGGTCGTTTTTATTTATCCTTGAAATGTCCATTTCCTTTCTGCACAGGAATCTCCGTGGGGGCAGAACAGGAATCCTCATGTGAGCCCTGGTATTTTGCCTGCAAGCCAACGCTAGCAGACGGGACAGTGGCTCTGCACCCCGAGAGGAATCATCCAGTGAGACCTGATTCACTCCTTCACCTGAGCAGACTCTGTCATGATGTCTGCAGTTTTTACTAAAGGACAGTCTGTGGGAAGAGAGGGGAGATACAAGCTCACTGGCTGTCTGGGAGGGATGGGACCAGACTTGTCCACCTGCTCCCCAGCCACCATCAATGGCTTCTTCAGTGCTGCGACCTCTGCCTAGTGGAGGGGATCCCAGGGCTCAGTGAGACCTGAGTGGGGAGAGGGGCGGAGGCCCCAGTTAGAGGTAAGCTTAAGATTCAGATTCAGACATGTCCTTTGGTACTTGCGGGAGAGATGCTATGATTGGTGAGCTTCTCCAGGTAAAAGGGAACACACACCTGGGAAATCATCTCCAAATATCACCAGGAAGCAGAGACCAGAGACCTAACACCAGAGCAGGGACGGGGGTGAGTTGGACAAGGATTACTCGCTGGATTAGAGTGAGGCACAAAATTCAAAGGGCACCAAAATATTCTGTAAAAATGATGAATGCTATTTTAATGCAGGATTGGTTCAAAATCAACATCACAGCAAAAATTCCCTAATGAGCAAGTTCAACCCATTCTTTCCTCCATGTGCATTCTGGTCATCAGCTGCCACCCAGCCCAGCCTGCAGGAGCCATGGGGTTGGGGGTGGGGTGGCAGGAGAGAAACAAAGCCACTCCTGATGCATCGGCTAACAGTGAACAGTGAAAACCTGCTGTGCCAACCAGGGCCACCCGCTAACGCCAGCATCACAGTAACCTTATCAGGGTGGCTGGTCCCTAACTGTGACTTGGAGACTGGCATTAGGGGCTTCTCAGTGTCACTGACACCAGCATTCAGTAAGAGTCAGCAGAGAAGATTCGGCATTAGGCAAAATACCGCGGCAAACTCAGTCACAGGAACTCAGACGTCCCCCGGGATGCAATCAAGGAACTTGGTTACTTAAAACACAGCCCCTTGTGGAGGGTGGAATGGGTAATGATTCTTATTTTTGTCTTTATGCAGTTTCTCTGCTGTGTGGAGACTCTGGCAATGAGCCTGTCGTTTCTGTAATCGGAAGACAGCCGTAGCCAGGAGACAAAGTACAAGCTCCTGTCCATATGGTCAGGTTTTCCCTGGATCAGCCCATGGGACCAGGAACTGACCCCTAAGCAGGGCAGGCTGTGCTGCCCATGAATCAGGAGGGTGAAGGTGCCCCAAGGTGGGTGGTTAGAATCACAGAAAAACAAAATGGCCAGTGTCACACCTTGATTGTCTTTTCCTAGGGGATGGTCATCTCACTGGGTTCTCCAGGTTACAGATCTAAGCTAGTGATTGTGGAGCACAGGGCTGGGGTGGGGTGGGGTGGGGACACTAGTGGCTTCCTGGTTCCTCCATACACCACTGACAGGCCCCACACTGGCTGCTCCAGTGAGCACACCAGAAATTGAGGGCTGAGCTCAGGGACTCATCACTAGCTGATGTGGACTCGTGGCCACATGTACGATGGAAATCAGATATCGGCTGATTCTTGAACCTGCTGACCCACAACCATCAGTATTATCTGCCCTCTTTGGAAAGGGACCCTACACACGCTTGCAAGACATTACCAACAGGTTGAGGGTTCTCAATCAACTCATAGAGAAATCATCAATTGGGAAAATGTAACAAATTTCATGTTAACACCAGCCCTAGGCTTTGAAGGCCAGCAGCTATCAGCTCTTAGTATTGGGGACCTCCCCGCCGCTCAGAGGCAGCAGCAAGGACATTCCTCAAGAACTCTTGCAGCCACTGGAAACAGCAGTTCCCAGGAATTTATTTCTCTTTGGCTGCCAGCTGTCTTTAGTGTTCCAGCCCCTGCCACTGGCCACACAGCACCACCAGCCCTTGGTGTCACCAGCCCCACGCAGCCTCTTTGAGGAGGAAATCCTGAACAGCCAGGAGTGCGCCACCCAGCGGAGACTTTGTGAGATCTTACTCAGCAGCACTGCGGCATTGGGGAAACAAGGCACAGTATGGTAAATGGGTTTAAAAGGGAAAAGACTTACTATAGGGCATATAATTTATGGGATTATTTTAAAATAGTCACCCAAAGGGTCAAATGCAAAAGAGTGAAGAAGATCTGTCCACATAGGAGACCCAAAGAATGTAGTAGCTGAGGGCCTGGATCCCACAGCAACGTCCTGCATGAATCCAGCTGGAGGCCTAGAGCTCATGCAAGTCTGTACAAGGATCTGCGCTGGGAAGACTCAAAGGTCAGTGGTGCAAGCTAGAAAGTCTGCACCAGCTGGGTGAAGGACCCATGCCAGTACTCGAGGCAGGAAGCGATGCTCAAGATGAGGACCAGAACCCTCTCAGAAAGAACCACAGCTATCCTCAGCCATAGAGAGGTCTCAAGCTCCTCCGACAGTGAGAACAGCTGAGTTCACATCAGGAAAGCCAGCACGACACACTTCTCCAGGAGGATCAACATCGCACCATCTTCCCAGGCCCCAGTTCTCCTTTATGCTGCTGGCCACAATCCTCAGGTGGGCCTTCCACACCCAGCGCCACGCTGACTCAGTTCAGCTGGGCGTTACAGGCTGACCATGAGTTAGTTCACCACATATGGACTGGTCCAGACATACCCAAGGGGGTTGCTTATACGAGAGACCTTCACAGGCCAGGATGGGGAGGGCTGTGGTGAGGAGCTGCCTGTGACAAGTCCATGACAAAAGCCTCCTGCAGCCAAAGCACAGGAGCTGACAGGAGCTGACACAGCTGCAGCCTAGCTGCAAGGTACCGGGGCAGCTACAGAATAAAAGTCCCTTTGTGGGGAACATTAGGCCCCTCTCCCCTGTCTCCTTTCCACCCAGGACCTTTGCACCTGTTTCATGTTGATGTATCCTTTAAAAATAGCCCTGTTTACCCCCACCAATGCTCGGGGGACTCTTAGGACCACACGTCTTCCTTCCCGCCCCCCGTGAAGGGAGCCTTGTCCAGTCCCGGGTGGAGGTGCTGGGATCTACCACCCTTGCTGGGTTACACCCTAAGTGTGCGGTCTCTTTCTCTAAGATCCTGGCTCCAGCCCATCAGGAGAACCCACACTGTGGTGCTGTGCTCCTCCTGGGTCCTCTTGCCCCAAGGCCATGAGCTTCAACTCCAAGGAACTGGGCGATGGGTAAGATGAAGAGGCCCAGGCAGCTCGGGCATTTGAGAATATTTCTGCAGATCTAGCAGCACAGGAGGCTGGAGAGACATGAAATACCTGGATAATCTTTCTTTTCTCCTGATGCTGGCAATTTGGGGACAGCTCAAGTGGAGGTGGAGGTGACACAGAGTTCTCAGCACTTTTTTTAGAGGTGCTGAGAACTCTGTGTCAGAGGCTTCTGAACTCTGAAATGTATCTGAATCTGATTTTTATCAGGGGACATGAAGCTCAGACACTGTCAGTGACCTGTCAGTGACCTGACAGTGGCAGGGGACATCTGATGGGCGCCACAAGGTGTTGACCCAGGCAGGCGTCATCTCATCCCCATCTCCTGGCGTACTTGGAGGTTGGTGTGATGTCCAGATCTGTGCTGCAAGTGAAGAAACTGAGTCACAAATTAGGCGATGTGGCTATGGGTTCATGAATCTCTAAGGCCCAAATATAGTCTCCAGCTTTTCCCCAAGCCCATGGTCTCAATCCAGGAGCTCCGGTGATGGACACTGAGTCCTCCAGAACAGAGAGGGGCGACAGGGACCAAAAAGCCATGGAGAATAGACGGACTAGGGACACACAAATTTGCCCACTGGGTGTCTGCCATCCCTGTGTCCTGACCTTTTTGGCAAAGCCACCCCAGCTCTGCATCCACAGGAGCGGGTGGGCGTGGTTCTGCATGCTCCTCAGTCCAGCCCTGTCCACAGCCAAGGCCATTGCTGCATGGAGGACCTCGTGAGACTCCATTCAGATGAGCTCACCCAAGGTTGGTTCTGGTCCAGAAGGAAAGTCCGGCTCCCTGCCCACTGGGATAAGAAGCTGGGGGCAGGAACACTGGGCTTCTGGTGGGCTGCCACCCACTGTAAGCAAAGAGCCAGCTTGCGAAAGGTCTAAGGAAATGGGACTGGAAAGATGCAGAAGCCCCGTCCGGGGGCTGAGTACCAGCTCACAGCCCTGCCTGAAAGCCACTTGCCTCTGAACTTTTCAGTGACATGACTCCTTATCTTCTTCCTTGTTCCTATAAGTCAATTTAAACTGAGTTTCTTCCTCTAACCACCAGACTTCTGACAAAAACAAAGTCTCAGAAATCGTGGGCCAGCATGGTTTGGAACAACGGGGCTCATTCATGCTATTTCTGTATAAATATGAAATTTTATCACGGAACCCTTCCCCAGAAACTTTTTATGGGCTCTGCAATTCACTGAGAGGAAGGACAAAGACAGACGGGGGAATAAAATTATTTTTAATTCATACATTATGCAAAGTTGGCCTGAGCTCAGCTTTTGCAAACTCTTGCTTACTCTGAATATAATATGACAGGCTTTGAGGAGTGGCCTGGTGCTGCTGGTCCTGCAGAAGTGAAGGTGATGGGCTCTGATGAGTTCTGGGAATTGATTCTTATATGAAAACAGAAAGTTCACTGTGACAGTGGACGCGTGTGCCTCAGTCCCCGGGGAGAAGGGGGCCACTCGTGAGATAATGAACTGTTCTGACTGAGGATGCCACATTGTCCAGGAGTGTGTGCCGGTGAGAGTGGACACACGGCTCTCGTGTCTTCCAGAAGGAGGAGTATGTGGTATCAAGGGCATCCTCACCTAGACAGAGAGGTGGGCCATGGGTGGGCTCTGTGCCGCAGAGAACATGCAGGTGGCCGAGCAGAAAGGCTTTATTAGTGGGGTCTGAATCCTCCAAGTGGACAATAAGTGGGAACCACAAAGCTCATGCAGCCAGGATGCAGCGTCTCCTATCAGGACCCGGAGGGTCAGGACACTGCCTGGGCACAGGCTGCTGCCTTTCCCCTGGCTGAAACTCAGAGGTCCAGAAAAAAGCAAATCTGTCTGACCTCTTTGGAAAAAGTGTAAGGAGCAGAAGCCTGGAGAGAGAGAGAGAGAGAGAGAGAAAGAGAGAGAGAGAGAGAGAGAGAGAGAGAGAGAGAGAGAGAGAGGCTGACCAGGGATGCACCCCACAGAATGGGATGCGCCACTGTAGAGCGTTTTGTAAACTGCGGAGGCCTCTGAGAAGCCCGTCCCAGACTCACTGTGCTCTGGTGGAGTTTATATTATAATCCCTTGTAAGTTATTACCTGAATTAAGTTATTATTGGATAAAGTTATTATCAGAATTCCAATAAGTTCATTCCAGTGTACCATTTTCAACGCAACCCATGGTGAGAATACACTAAGGCATATTTGTAGTTGGGGGGAGCCAAGGGGGTCCCAGGTCCAGTCTGAACAATGGCTAAGCAGAACAAAGGCCTCGACCGAGCGCGGAACCTGGGTTTTATTAATTCATGAAGAGGGGAGTAGCTCATGGATGAGTGACAGAGAGAAAGTGGGAAGCACCTGAGTGCTGTGATCTGGGCCAGGTGGGAGGCCTGAAATCACCTCTGCAGTTTGCAGAGACAGTTGCAGACAGTAATCTGCATGTCACAGATTGGGGTGGTACCTAGTGTTTTGGGGCCAGTGCTTCAGCTCTGATGTGTAATCCTCATGCCCTGAGAGGTCACTGCCTCCTTCTGAAAGCCCAGTCTCAGCTGACAGTGTGGTGTTACTCAGCCTAACTCACGCATACAACTTGGGGGCTACAGGTAAGACATCACCCTGTCCCTTTGCGTTAAAGACCACACATCAGCACCTCGCCTGGACCCATTTGCATTGCTTAAAGCCAATTAAGGGATTAAAGAAATATCCTGGCCAGTCTGTACATATCCATACATGGACATAGGGCCAAATGCTCTTCTTTCAAGGACAGCCATCCTGTGGTCCTCCCAGAGGCCTGTCAACCTCAGGCTGTCCCTCATGACCTTCATAGTAGCTGGTCAACAGCAAGTGGTCCTGCATGTCACACATCTCAGACAAAATTGATCGCATGATGCATTATTGCTTCCTGCACCACTAAGAACAAAAAGCCTGGTAATCAATGGTGATGCTGCTCAGGCTCCATCGATTATGTGGCAGATGCAGCGCAGAGAGATATTAACCTGTGAAAAAAGTGCACCTCGAACTTGGTGAAATTCAGTGTCCCTTCCATTTTACAGACTCAGCAATGGAAGCCCCAAGGGGTTCTAGTTTGTTTAAATACATCGGGCCAAGGGTTGAGCCTGGAGCCTATCTCCAGTCCCTGAGGGGCGGGGAGATGCACTGAACTAGTCCCCCTCAAGGAGGCACTTGCTGCCTGGCTACTACGGTTCAGTTCTATAATGTCCCCCAGAGTCGCCTGTTTGGAAGGTGACTGGATCATGGGGGCACCGCTGAGTTAATAGCTTGCGTATTTATAGGTGTGGCGTGGTCAGAAGTGACAGGTAACTGAAGGCCTGCTGAAGGGCGTGTTCTTGGCCCCTGCTGCTCCTTTCTCTCTCTGCTTCCTGGCGGTGATGGGGTGAACGACTGTCATACCCCAGGCCCTTCTTCCATGCTCTTTCTGCTTTGGAACCAACCAACCATGGGCTGAGCCAAATAAAACAGTGGCCCAAATAAACCTCTCCCCCTTAAGGTGTGGTGCTGAGTATTGTTTCTCAGCAACTGGAAAGCCTCTAGTACACAGCCTTGGGGTGTGTGGTTAGCAGACCATCTCACTTCTTTAACGTGACCCCAAAGCCCCCTAGAGGACAGTCGGTGCATTGCATATGCAACAAGCAATGGGAGACCGTGCATCATGTCTTCCTCCATGTCTTCCTCCGCACACTACCAGGATGGACGGGAGAGGCAGGGTGTGCTAACCAATCAGCCCCAGAGCAGTGATCATGAAAGTCTGTCCACAAGACAAGGGGAGGGGCCCAAGGTGAGGGTGGACAAGACAAGGTGAGGGAAAAAGATGGTCCCATCCTCCTGTCACTCTACCTCGTCCTGGGTGATGAGCGTGTGGAAAGTGGGGGAAACTATAATGTGTGGAAGACCCCAAGCTTCTGCCTGCATGTGGCCTCCCCAGGGAGGTGATGGGGGAACACAGCGCTGGCACCTCCTCCACAGGCGAATGCCATGCAACTGCTTATGTCACCTGACTGGGCTGAAGGATGCCCAGTGAGCTGGTACCACAGTTTTTGGTGGTGGTGGTGGCCGGGGTTGCATGCTTCTAGCGTGGTGTGGTGGTGCACACCTGGAACCCCAGCATTTGGGAGACTGAGGCAGGAAGAATGCCATGAATCTGAGGCCAGTCTGGGCTATATGGTGAGTTCAAGATCAGTCTGACCTTGTCTCAAAAAAAAAAGGTGGGAGGGAGAAAAGTGTTTCTGTCAGATTCAACTCGGGCGTGACTTTCCCAGCACCCAACCTGTTTTTCAGCACCCACATTGATCTCAGCAAAAAGAAAGAAAGAAAGAAGAAAACCCTACAGCCTGCCCCAGGTGCTACCTTTAGCAAGCACAGGACAGGATGTCGTAAAGAAGACATCAGGCAGAGTCTGGACTCTCCCCAGAGCCTGGACATCTGATGACATCCAGACACTTGCACCAGATGCTCTGAGAACTTGGACCACCGCCGTTTGCTCAGACCTGCTCACACAATGTCCCTTGCCAGACCCCCGTCCTTTTCCAAGTCCTATAAAAAGCCCCACTTTTTTGTTCCCCAAGCCGGTCTTTCCGCCCTCCATCTGCCTGCACCAGGCATATTAAATCTTGTGCCTTGTTACCTTCACAGAAGTCTGTCTTTGACTCACATCATTCATTTCCAGAAGAGATGGGAGAGCCTTCGACTCTGCAGACAGGAAAGAGGACTGAGCTCACCAGTGTGAGCAGGACCATCCCTGAGACTGCTGATCAAACAGTGGAGTGAAAAGGCAGAGTGGCCTGCTCACTCTGCAGGAGCTGCAGCCTGCATCTTCCGCCTGTCGGCATGAGCCCCTGCCTCTCAGACCTGGAGACTTGCACTGAATTAACTCCCTGGCCTTCCTGGGTCTCCAGCTTGCAGGTGGCTTCTCACCCTCCCTGATCATGTGAGCCAGTTCCTAGAATAAATAAAATCATTAAATAAATAAATCCTGGTGGCTCTGTTTCTCTGGAGAATTTGACTAATACAGAAGAATCACATCGTTAGACTTTCCCAATCAAGGTTTTTTGTAAATGTCATAACTTGTTCCATAGATGTCTCTTGGAGTCCTACTTTAGTACATGCAGAAATCCCACAAGTGTTTGAGATTCAGATATAGATAGATAGATCCCCAAACTCCTGACTTCAAGAAGTATTTTTTTCTAGTGAGGAAAGTTGGCAAACTCATAACCTCAAAATGGAGGGACATGCACCAGACCTGTGTGATGGCCCCAGCTGGAGTTCCCTGCCTCTCACTGCAATGAGCTCAGCCCAGCCCCTGGGATTCCACTGTGGTCCCCAAGCCTCCCGTGGGCTCCATTATTGGAGGAAAGAGCCTTCACCCTGGTGGTGTGAGATGAACAAATGCCTAACACTGGATATTTCACTGAGGCGAGGAACAATAGTTTGCAGGAAGACTATTATCCAAACGTTTACATTTATGGCAATTTCTGTCAAATAAAAACTTTACAATGTGTGTCTCGGTTACTTTTCTCATGACTAGGACAAAATACCCGACAAGTTAAAGGAAGAAAAGTTTATTTGGGCTTTGTAGAACTTTCAGTCCACAGTCTGCCAGCTCCAAGGCTAGGCAGCATGGCAGAGAGATGTGATAGAGGAGAAACAGTCCTTGGTAGGCAGGCAGGAGGCAGTGAGCAGTAAACCTCGCTTCATGCAGGCCACAAGCCTGTTGCTCAGTGCCAGGCTGGGTCTTTCGTCTTCAGTAAATCCATTCAGCCACACTCAGAACCCACTAACCCCATCAGCGTGCTAATCCAGTTATCACACCCATCATCCATAGCCACACATACTAGATCTAGGCGCCTCCAAAAGCCCCACATGTGAGCACACAAGGATTTGGGGGAACATCCCAAAACAAGCCATAGGTGTGTCTTCACACTTATTTACTGAATCTGGCATTCTCCAACTCTGGTTCTTCTCCAAAGTCAAAATGACCATGAAAAGTAAACATTTTTAACAAATTCAGGACCTTGAGGCAGCCACAAGAACACAACTAAAGACACTTATAAAAGAGGAGTGCCAGAAAGGGCTCAGAAAGGGCAAGGATGGTGGGATAAGGGAGTTCAAACTCAGGGCGCATTTTGAGAGATATTAATGGCACGTGTGCCTGTTTCTGAGGGAGGCGTGTGAGCTTGTGTTGACCAGTCCCACGCCCGGCAGAGAAGGAGAAGCTGTTATATAGAGGACCAGAAGAGAACAGCAGGTGGGGATACTGCCCCACCCGAGGTGCATCATCTGCTGACTGCAGGGAGCTAATTGTCAGCCTTTGTGCTCTATGAAGCTTTAAGACTAAGCTGTACCTAACCCAGGGCTCTGGCTTCAGGCTGTGTACAAACACGGGCTGAAAACAATGCCCCAAAGTTCTGGATCCTCCCACCAAATCTGCTCTCAGGTAAGGTGCCACCAATGACATATACAAAAGAGAGAGTTTGTCCTATATATCTGTGTAAACAAAAGAGCCCCCTGAGGCACTCACCAAATCTCCCCAATTAGTCTCACTGATGGGACATGACCCATCTGCCTATCAACCAATCACCAAAAGCTCAGTGAAGAGACCAGGAAGAAACTCCACCAATCGTAATCTGTCCCTGGCACTGGAGCACACCCTTCTTACAATATCTAAGCAAACCTGGATTCAGGGCGGGGTACATGAGTCTGCTTTCCCATCACCAGACCCAATAGCCATGACTCACAGGAGGAGAGGTTTATTTAGGCTCACAGTTTTAGTGCATTCAGTCCATGGTCAGCTGGGTCAAAAACGCATGGCAGATGGGAAGCGGCTCGTCTCTATGGCAGCCAGAAAGCAGAGAAAAAAAGGAGCTAGGTACAAGAATATGCCCTTCTGGGTCAGGGTGTTCGGGTCCAGCCTCCCAGAGCGTCAGTGGGTTATTCAAGTATAGCAGTGCCGTTCAGTCACTCCCCAGACACAAGAGACCTAGGGGACACATCTTAGATCCAAGACTTAAGAGAGGAAGGAAGATGTTTGACTGTTGGGGTTCACACCAGACTCAGCTTGGTGACACTTGTTGGAGCCCTGAGGTCAGGATCTTCTTCTAGGAACACAGACAGAAGCACTTCATCTCTCGGTCCCCTTTTTCTTACTTTAGGTGACACGCAGAAATGGCATAAGGACAGTTTATCACCAGGGTACCTGAGCCCGGGAGAGAGGAGCTGGTATGCTGCTCTCCGGACTGGGCTGGCTGGGCAGGAACCAGGGCACATGCTCACGGACTTTCAGTGACACATCCCTGCGTCCACGCGGGCTGGCATGACCTGAGGCTCATTCACTGGAGGCCGTGATGGATGGACTGTGGCAGAAGCCACAGGCTGCACCTGGATGACCTTGAACTTCAGACAAAATTCTTTGTGACCCGAATTGTTAGAGACACTCCCTCCCCCAGCTTCCTGTCCAGTGGCTTCCCATGAACACGAGGGCAGGTGTCCAAGCCTCCATTGGTTTTTTTCTACCAGAGGAAAGGTGACCAGGGACCTTCACCAGCCTGGCTCTGACTCCATGACGGTGACCTGAGGTCGTGGGATGGCTGCTTCACCAGCACAAAGGCCCCGCTTGACGTGTGGGTGACTCAGTGTCGCATGGCAGGGGGTGGAGGGCGGCTGCCTGGTTTCCCAGCACCCCTTCCCTGGCCTCTTCGCATTGATACAGATCAGGGCCCACAGGCCGCGCCAAGGAGCTCATGAACTACCCGCCCCTCACCACCACCACCAAGGTCTTGCTTTCTGGATGGGTGGTTGATGGTAATCAGATCTGTGGGTTTGACATTGCTGTTTACCTGCCAGGGACCTTGAATTTGAGGCTGTCCTCACCTCACAGTGGTCCAGGTGGTACTTGTGGTGTCAGGAACATGAATTTGAGCAACAAGAAAAAGGTGGACAGGAGGAGAGGCGTGCTGCTGATCAGAGTATCACCACCAGACTTCCAAGAAGTGAGGGACACAGTGAAGCCCCAGAAGGCACAGAAAAGTGACTGCCTTCAAGCCAGAGGCCATTACTCCAGGCCATCACGGGCTGCCCGACTGTGCAGCCAGGTGCCAGCCTGACACGCAGCAAATTTCGAAGGGTGCTCTGATTATTCCACAAGTTCCAGGTGATGCCCTCGGGGCCCTTTGAGGAGGACAACTGGCCGCTGGCAGGGAACTTGCCCATGTCCTCCTTGCCATGGTGAGGCAGGGCAGTGAGGTGAGGCTCCATCTCCTCCACGCAGAATGCAGCATTTTCCGAGAAAGCATTGCAAAGTTTGTAACAATGGAGCCCGAGGAAATACAAACACCTCTGTCTCCTCAACAAATAAGATTTAATTAAGGGGCCCTGCGTGCTGGGAAGCAGGTCTTGTGTGACAGGCTGAGGAATGAGCCTCCTTGAAACGCAGCCACGCATGGGACCCTTAATGATTCACAGTCATCTTGTCACTGAATTCCACCGCTTCAGGCATCTTTGGTTAATTCTTTAGTTTTGAGACTAAAAATCCTTATGTTGTGAGTCCCGCTCCGCCAGGTCCCCCGTCTGGTGGCCTGTGTTAGACTCACACCATTCTCCCGTGTTCCGAGTGGAGATCCGCTGCCCCCACACTGCTGCTCCCCTGAGGACTGAGGTACAGGCTCATGGTCCTAGGGAGGAGCCTCTGAGCCGGTACCCCCGAGTCAGGTACAGAAATAGTTGCCCCACAGCATGGACCAGTGAAGCAGGGAAGCTCTTTTGGCCTCTTAAGGAACTTCAGCAATTCCACCCGTTACGGGCATCACAAGTGGACATGAAGTCCCTTGCAGAGAAACACGTGGGTCCCCTGCTCCCCACACGACCCGCAGCCCTGGCAGAAGGTGAAGTTCCCGTTGGTCACTGGCACCAGCCCACACACTGGGGTCAGGCTCTTTCATTTTACCCCTTGACTGCTCCTTGCACTGCTCTTTTATCCCCAGACACATCTTGAAGCTTCTCCTCCACACCCTGTAACTGCTGTAGTCTCAAGGACAAGACCCACGTCAGTCACTGGCCACTGTGTTTATTCAGTCATGGCTACTCTGAACTCCTCTCCATACTTGTCCATGCCAACACCCCCAGCACCTCAGGACCTTTGCACATGCTGCTCATTTCCTGGAAAGTTTCTCTGCCCCGACCCTGGGCCTTCACCCACTTATGTCCAGTGGCCTGGTCACTTGTCAGGTCTGGGATGAAGTGTTACTTCTTTGGTGACTCTTCTGGTCTTTTGGCCACCTCCTAGTCCCCAAAAGTCCCTCCCATAATATCTGGTACCTTTCTGTCCCAACAATCAGCCCTCCCTTAATGACACAATGTCCTGTGACCTAAGGACCATCATTCGTGAGGACAAAGGCCATTGGAGGGAAATCCAAGTCACATGGGCACCGAGGTTTCCCAGAAGAGGCTCTGTGATTCACTTTACAAACACCAACATGGCCCAATGCTCTCAGGCTCTGCCCTAATAAACCGCTCTCCTCCCAAGCACACAGCTGCTGCCACCTTCCCTTCCCAGTCCCAGGCACAGAGAAGGTGCATGGCGGCCGCGGGCATTATGAGAAGCAGCTGCCAAGGGTCTGCTCAGGGTCCCCGCTCTGCACCACAGTGCTCCCTGACTCTCTGGGACAAAAGGCCAGAGCTAGCACAGCGCGGGGAGACGGGCTGTGTGCTTGTGTCCCCTGTTGGCAGCATCGTCCCTGTGGTAAATGGGCCTTACTCTCAGGTCCTCGGTGTGGCTCAGAGACTGATTTTCCTGTAATTTTTCTGATACAATTGCAGCTGCCGGCTGTTACCTTCTTCCCTCCGGGCCTGCGCTCTGCAGCTGATGAAGGGGGGGCCGTCTGCAAAGGTCCAGGGGCTCCTCGGGCTCCGGGCTCCCCCTCATCCCCCGCCCCTCCCTGATTGTGCCCATCTTCCTTGAACCCCGCAGGAAGCTGCTGGTTGGGTTCTGTGAGTGAGCCCAGCCTCCCGCTGTGTGTGGCAGGGGTGCTGACCACCACCTCTGCTGGGAGACACGCCCGGCCCGGTCTCTCACAGCAGCTGGGTGCTGAGCCCTTTGTAAAAGAGGCAGGAAAGGGGCTGGGGATTTAGCTCAGCGGCATAAGCGTCTGCCTGCCTGCCTTCCAAGCAAGCAGTCGTGAGTTTGATTCCCGGTACCAATAAAAAGAAAAAAGACCAAGGAAAAAAAAAAAAAAAAAGAGGCAGGAAAGTAGGGGTTGTCAAGTCTGGAAATCAACTGTGAATAAATTCCCACCACAGAAACCAGTGATTGCTACAAATCATGATGTTTTTCTCTTTTTTTTATCCCTTAAACCCCAGTTTACCAACTCGTAGCCACATCTGATGCATAGCCTTGAATTTTGGTGAAAACCACTGTATCTGATTTGGGGGTACCCACTCAGAGACACCACGGGCCAGTGCCAGGGGCTCTGGGCTCCGGATTTTCACCTGCAAATCCTCCCCGCACAGCCCCGCGTCCTCTGGGGAGCAGCATGTGGGGACATCGGATCTCCATCAGAACACGGGAGAACGGTCTGCGTCTAACACAGCCCACCAGATGGGGGACCTGGCGAAGTGGCGCTCACAGCTTCATCACCCAAGACCACACAAATACATTTCACTCTTGGAATACCCACACTTCCTTTGGAATGTGTACTTTTTCTGCTAAATAAATCTTTTACTGACACATCCCGAGAACCCATTTTCTGTTCTTTAGTAGAGTGAGCTGACGATCTCTGTCTCCTTTTGAGGGACCCTTCTTGGACCTGTTCAGTAACATCCTGCTGGTCAGTCACTCCTGCCCAGTCTGGGACAGCCACAGGGTGGGGGACAGCAGGCCCCAGAACGATTTCCTCTCAGGAAAAAGCATCTGAAACACCGTCGGCCCTGCCGCCCTGGGAGAACACTGTCACCTGCAGACCTGCTCATGTCCTGTCTCCTGTGTCAAACAAGGTGCAGCTCCTTCTGGCCTGCTGTGACCTGACCTCAGGAAATGCTGACCCAAGAAGTGTGCACAGAGGGAGCAGAGCTGTCTCTGCTGACACATGGATACCTGCTGACACCTCCTTGGTCCTGCTCCCAATATCTCACTGTCAGACCTGTGCTGGGCCTGACCTGTCCCGGGCCCCAGGCGAACTCCTTCCCAGGTGAGCCCAGGACTTCATGTCTGGGGTAAGCTGCGTGACATTTCCGGCTGTGGAGTAAGAGCCATCCCAAATGCTCCCAGCAACCAAGACATCTTTCCTTTGAATGTGTGCATCAAATGTGGCTTTTTCTTTCTGAGATGTTGATTTGGTTTCTATTTTGGACTCTGTCCACATGGGACTTGAGTCTCAACTCCCTGGGATGTGGAATGCAGTTGGTGTGCAGCCTTAATTGGTTCATTTGCCTCTGTCTCTCCTGCTGTGCAATCAGGAAGAGCCCTCATCGATGCCCTTCAGACGGCAGAGATGTCCCTTCCTCCCCATGGCAGGTGTCCTGGCTGGGTGGGGCTGGGGAAGAAGATATATTCACCCTAAATGAAGTACAGGACCCTGCCAAGGCACCTGCCATGAGACCCTCCCTCGGGAGAGATTCGGGCTGAGAATGAAGCCCCCCCAGGGGCCTGCTGTTCTGTCCAGGCTGTGCCACAAGAGTGGTTCCCTGAGGAGAAAGGGCCAGTGAACCCAGCAAAAGGATCATCCCTGTACTCACTCCAAAACCTGTCCTCTGGGCTCAGATCTCAGCCTACGTAGGGGTCAGGGCATCCCCGGGGTATCTCAGCCTAAGGACACAACTTCCCTCTGCAAAGCCTCCTTCCAGGACTGGCACACCCTGCCTGGAATTTGAAGATCTCTTGGCCCCAGTAACCTTTGACCGCTCTCTCCTGTGGCTCATTGGTTTAATCCTGGCACTTTACTGGGAATCTGCAGCTGCCCGCTGAGCAGCACAGCGCTTCCTACAGTGTGTGATCTTGCTCAGCCTGCTTTCCTGTTCTTCTAAAGTCCCGTGATGGATTATCTGATAGCTTGTAAGGCCCGACTGAACTGAGTCAGCAAGGTGCTGGGTGTGCGCTGGGTGTGCAGGGCCCGCCTGAGGGTGGTTGCCAAGAGCATGAAAGGAGAAGTGGAGGGGAAGATGGTGCTGGTGATGCTCCGGGAGAAGCTTGTCGAGCTGGCTTTCCTATATGAACTCAACTGTGTTCATCAGCGGAGGGGCTCGGGGCCTCACTGTCGCTGAGGATGGCTGTCTTTGGAGGGAGCTCCGGCCCTTACCTTAAGCATTGCTTCCTGGCTCCAGTGCAGATCCCTCAGCCTGCTGGCACAGATCCTAGATTTTCTAGCTTCCAACACTGACCTGTGGGCCTTCCCGGTGCAGGCTCGTGGAGGACATGGCCCTGGGTTCTAGGCCTCCAGCTGGGCTCGTGGAGGACAGTGCTGTGGGATCCAGGTCCTCGGCCAGATTCTTTGGGTCTCTAACGCATGGACAGATCTTCCACACGCTTGCATTTGGCTCTTTGGAGGAATATTATAAAATAATCCTGTGAATTGTGTGTCTTATGTTAGATCTTTTTCCCTTGTAAACCCTGACTACATCAGGGTCCTCGCTGGACTTTAAGCAGTGATGTTGGAGGAGGTGCTGGCCATAGCCCTGGCTCACATTTCCTGACCGCCTCGGGCCCTTGGCCACCCCACCACCCTGCCTTAGAACACCTTCCCCTGGCGTGAGACAGAATCTGTTATTCTTCAGCTCTGTCTAGATTTTACTCTTTAGAGCTTTAAAAAAAAAAAAAAAACAAGATAGAAAAACACTCCTTGTCATGGTGTTAGCAACATTGAGACACGTTTCAGCGAGGCAGGCTGAAATCCTGGCTGTCCCCAGTCCTAACTAGGAAGCCGTCCTGTCTGGTTTTATAATTTTTTTCATTTTTTTCCCCATGTTCAGAGTCCTACAACGAACATCACATGTCTGGTGTGGGTCACCAGTTGGGCATCGTATACCATGTGAGGTCCTCTGTCTCCAGGGGAGTGACCGTGCAGTGTGTGTGTGTGTGTGTGTGCGCACGCTCGTGTGTGGGCACATGTGTTTCCTATTCTGGAAGCCATCTAAGTATGTGTAGAGACCGTGCTGTTTCACCTCTCAAACATTCAGTGCTTTTCCTAAAGGACATTCTTATATAATCTCAAGATTATTTTCACACCCAAATCAGATGCTGAAGACACAGTCATATAGCCCAGGGGCCAAATTTAGAACTTTTGCTTTCAATTCAGGATTCAATCAAGGGTCACACAGATGTAGAGATGGAACCTTTGCCATCAGGAATCTGTGTCCTTGGGGTCTTAATCATTTGGACAATTTCTAAAACGATGTCACCTTCTCCAGTAAAGGAAGAAACAAAAATACAAAATCCTTGTCACTAGAGATTGCGCTCAGGAGCAATTTCTGGGCTCCTGATTGTCCCATCGAGCTGGATGGCCGGGTAATTGGGACCATTACCATCACCATCACGGCTGCCTCAGGACTCATGGCGGTGACAACATCAAAGGGCGTCTCCTTGGAGCCTCAGCAAAGCGCAGGTGAAACGGGAGCTGTAATCCGCAGTGGCTCCAAGCCCCTCCCCAGCGCTGCTTCTGCCGGAAAAACCGACTCGGCCGCAGCTGTCACAGGCTCCAAAGCCACCCAGAGAGCAACGGCAGGTGAGGTCTGCAGCTGCCCGGCCACCTAGCCCTGTCTGGAATTTGAGTTCTTTAAGGTTCCCAGTGTCCAGCACAGCAGCCCAGGAGATGGACCGCAGAGACTCTCAGCACGTAATCAGAAGGGTCAAGCGGGCCCGCACAGTGATCACAGAGCTGGGGAGGAACAAAAGGTACCAAAAGGGAGAAGCCCAGGCCACAGGGAGCGTACAGTCCCCAGGAGAAGTGACAAGCAAGTGACAACCGGAGACAGTAAGTAAAGCAAGCCCACCAGGCCCTCAGTTGTCCTGCAGAGGCTTCTCACTGCCCACGTGGACCTTTACCTGAGGTCTCCCCGGGCAGGACCGTGTGGAGGTCCCTCAGAGACCTGCCACGGTCACCCACCTGTCGTCTCACCAAGATGGCACCTTTTCCTTCTATCTCACTTCCTGCCCCCCAAGAGTCTCCTGGGACCACCTCAAACGACTGAACTCACACCCAGCCTCAGCTTGGCTTGCAGCCCCCATGTAAAGTTTGCAAGAGGTCGGACGCAGGAAGGACTCCAGGAAAGGACAGAGCTGAGTGCTGGGCCGCTGGGGGCACTGGGACAGCTCACACAAAGTCAGAGCAGCCTCCCTGGAGGCAGGTGATATAGCAAGTGCCCAGCTGGGGAGAGGGCAGAGCAGGTGTGGAGACCAAGGGACAGAGACACCTAACCCATCCTGGCGGAGCAGAGGCCACGTGACTGGGGCAGAGGAGTCATTCTGCAGGCACCGGACAGAGCAGGAAAGAAGCAGGCGGCAGATTGCTAGGCGGAAGAGGCCCGATCCTGGCAGTGGCTTCTGCACTCGTGTGAGATTTCAGGACTCAGGCACATGGCTGACCTGGTGCCATATAAAAGCTGGCCCTGTCCCAATGGAGGACAGGGCAGGGACACCAGGAGAACTGTCTCTTAACACCCCCAGAGGCAGTGGGCCCGGACCTCCGGTGAGGTGGAGAGAAGCAGGGCTCAGACGGCAGGACTGAGCGGAGGAAAGGAGTCAGCAGACGCAGGCTGAGCCCTAAGAAGGGGCCCTCCATTGCTGAGAGCCTGCAGTGAGGAGGGGCAGGGGAACCCCTGTGCCCACAGACACCGAGAGGTGCAGACCACAGCCAAACAGGCCAACCTGCACATCAGAGAAGAGGTCTAGATGTGACATGGAGATACTCTGTTTTTTTGAGACAGGGTCTCACAGGCTAGCCTTGAACTGACTGCAATCCTCCTGCCTCAGCCTCCTGAGTACTGGGATTACAGACATGAAAACAAACATTTAATAATAAAAATAAAAGATGATTCCTCATGTCTCAGGTAAATCAGATGAGAATCCCTAAAATGACACTTTCTGTCAATCTTGAGACTCTCAACTTGAGGGGCTTCATGATGAAAATACACAGCGGCCAGCAGACCGAGCCAGACGTGTGGATTCCTGCCATCTCCTCCACACCAACCGACTTCTTGTGCCTCAGGCTGGCAGCTCCAGGGGCAGAGCTCAAGGTGCTCTTAGGAATCCATGCCCGTGAAAGGAAGTGGCGGGAGCTCGTGGAAAAGCTGGCCCACAGGCAGGCCCCTCACACAGCTGTGTTACACTACGGCTCTGTTAGAGTATTGTGTTGCAACAGAGAAGCCAAAGTACAAAATGAACAGTTGTATTGAGATGAGGACTGGAAAGGAGCACACAAACCATGGCGGCTGGGCTGTCTCCTGTCTCCTTCAACTAGATATAGACAGGCAGAGGGTTGTGTGACCTCTGATTGAAGTGGCGCATGGGGCGGACATTGATGACGTGTGAGGAACCGAGTAGAATTCTCGGTGCGTGCAAACAGGAAGGGGGTTGCAATTAGGGCTGAAGGAGACGCAGGAGTGGTAGGCGGTCCTGCTTTGGCCTTCTGTCACGTTAGACCTCCGCCATAACTGTGCAGTAATTTATACTCAGGCAAGAACCTTTCAAGCTCCACTCACTTGGGCCCAGGGCCCTGTCGTCAGTCCCCAGGGGCTGCCTGTCCTGGGAAGAGCCTGACCACAGACAGAGGGCTCCCTGCAGCTTTCTGCCTCACTTTTGAAAAAAAAAAATCAAGAATCATACAATTATAGTCTAGAGAGGTTGGGCAAACTTTACAAACCAAGACTCGAAAGCTTGAAAGGACTAAAAAAGGCACAAGCACTGACACTACTGTTTTGATAATCTGTGATGATTACATGAATGAAACTTTCATGCTCTGGGAGGCTGAAGCAAGAGGATCACAAGTCCAAGCCTGGCACGGGCAACTTAGTGACTTAGAAAAAAACCTGTGTCAAAATAAAAGTTAAAAGAAGGGCAGGGATGTAGCTCAATGCAAGGGCACTGGGTTCAATTCTCAGTACCACCACACACACACACACTGAATCTTTATGCAAATTTGTAAAAATATTTGTAAGCTGTTATTAGGTGGTAATAGAGTTAATTTTTGTAATACACAAACACTTCTTTCAAGTTGACGAGAAGAAAAGGCGGTGATGGCTGTAAATATACAATTCTTAGAAGAGCCTGTCAGCTCTCAACTGCTGAAAGGCCATCCCCAGACAGAAAAGTACCCAGAACTTGTACTAATATGCACAAAAGCTGTAGCTTTAGTCCTAGTGGCTCAGGATTGGAGATAAAACAAATTCCTATGACTAAAAGAATGAGAAATTTACAAGTATATTTACCCCAAGATATTTGCACAGCTATTGTAAAGAACCGCTTTAATTTAGAGTGATGTAAGATAGCTTAAAGGTGTCCCTACAAAAAACTGAGTCATAAAATCAAGATGTAAGAGTGCCGCTTACAGGTTTATCAACTCTGCTTTAAAGAACTGATTTTAGCTTTAGTTTGTTTTGTTTTGTTTCGTTTTAGTCCTGGGGATTGAATCCAGGGTCTTCACACTGAGCTACATTCCCAGACCTTTTCTGGAAACAAGGTGTCCTAAATTGGGTGTCACTAAATCACTGAATGACTCACTGAGTTCTAACTTTTGATCCTCCTGCCTCAGCCTCCCAAGTACTGGAATTACACGTATATAGTGCCACATCTGACTTAGCTTTAATTTGGTCTGCTGACCTCTGTTTACTATGTTACTGTTTTCACTTCTTCTCTTTATCCCTCTTGATTCTATTTATACTTGGGTTTTATTTCAATCCCTTTTTAAGCTGGTACCTTAAAGTGGGATCTTAGGTCATGGTTTTTCTGTCTTTCTTGTTTTAAAATATATACTCACAGATGCCTACAACTTTCCCTGTCTGCACTGCTTTAGGTGCATCTCCCAAATTTTCATGTTGTGTTTTTGCTTTCACTCAGCAAAATTTCCATTTATTATAAAAAGTTTACTTAGAAAAAATACTGACCCTATATTTAATGACTTATAAAACAAATTATAGGCTAACCCAGGCATGGTGGCACACACCTATAATCCCAGCACTCAGGAAGCTGAGACAGTTTGAGGCCAGCCTGATTTACATAGCGAGTCAAAGGCCAGTTTGAACTATGAGGCTAGACCCTGTGTCCAAAAAAAATTGCTAATTAGTAGGCAAATGTGGCAAAAGGGATGAAGGAAAATATAGCAGTTACCAAGGTTTGGAATGCAATATTGTGACAGTAATTTGAAAATCTTTTTGCTTTAAATCTGGTTAGCGAGTCAGGAGTAAAGCTGAATCTCGTGGAGAGTCCCGGGGCGATGTTGGAATTGTGTTTGTGCGTTTGACTCTGAACTGTCCTCCTCCTCTGCTTCACTGACTGTGCCCCCAGTGCCCTCCTCCTCTAGTAGAGCCTCTGTTATTTGGCAGCCAGGACACTGTGACCCAGAATAAGGACCCTGGTCTTCACCCTCCCTGACAGAGCCGAGGGGCCAGGTGCAGAAGAAGTCCCCGTGGACGCTGAGGCCGGATAAGGCTGTCGCCCACCCCTGCCTGCCCGGTGACCTACTCCTCTCTTCTTTCCTCGGCTCTCACCAAAATGCAGTCGGCAGTGGGGCCTCCAGACCAAGAGGAAGATTCCCTGGGCCAAGGGAATGTGGAGCAGAAAGCTAGAGGGAGACCGAGCCCCTCAGAACTTCATGAACCCCAACTGCCACACCAGCCCAGCCATTTCCATGGGTAAAAAAATAACCTTGATCTTGGCTAAGCCATCATCTCTGTCATAGCCACCAAGGCTAATTCCTAACTAATTCAGGGTCCAAAGACCCCAGAGGAGCCCAGCAGGGTGTTAGGGTGCAGGCCTGGGTCTCTGGTTAATCTCTCCAACTGCCAAGCTCAGTGAGGAGCCAGAAGTAGATTTTAGAGCCTTTGAACCTAAATTGCAGCAGAAATAGAAGGAGCTTATTTTAGAAACAGAAAAACTCATGTACCTAACAGATGGAATGAATCACAGACCAAAATTAGAAGCACATTTTGCTACGAAGGTGTGCAGACAACTGTTCTGTCCCAAGCCATGGACCCCAGGCCACAGCCAGCCAGGCGACATGGGACCAGACAACAGCACGCTGGCCTAGTTGGGTTTTTTGACATTAAAAGTGAGATTTCATATTAAAGATCTAAAATCCCATCTTCCTCTGAAAAAGAAGTCATAGAAAATCGGATGGACCTTCCAACGGTGAAGTCACGGCTTACCTCGCTGGCCTGGGCAGTGGGCTCCCCGCCCCCACCACTCTCTGGGTCCCCCTCATCGAGGCTGCTCAGAGAGCCCTGTCCTTGTACCCTAAAACCAAACCTCTCCGGCATCTCTCTACTGCAAACAGCCAAACAAAACCCTAATCATGAGACATGAGCTTCTAGGAACACGGGGGCACATATTTCTTTGTGAAAGTGAATGTCCTAAGCACGAATAAATACCCTCTTCCAGCTTCCCTCTCGCATACCTGCCTCCTGGCCCCTGGATGCCTGAGGGATGACCCTGGTCCCTCTGTCCTCTCCCTCACACCCCCATCACTCAGCTGCGCCCCTGTGGTTTCACTCCCAGGGGTCCCAGGTTCACGCTTTCCAGTGACCTCATCCCCGCCCCAGCCCAGTCGCCTTCAGAGGTGGTTGCTTCCAAGCCCCAGGAACCAGTCCAAGCCACGTTTGCTCCCCGATGTGTTAACACCGCGCAGCTCTCTTTGCAACCAGAGAGCCACATGCTCCTTTAATTACACGGCTGCTATTGAAACACTGAGTGAGAGACAAAAGCCTTCATTTGGGAGGAAAATTAATTGTATACAAACAAGAACACATTTCATCCTGAATTAAAGTCTTCAGCACTCCCTTGGCAGAGAACTCTGGCTGTTTCTTTGCTGTTTGGCGTCCAGTCTCCACCCCCACTTCCCTGGGAGATTTTCCTGCAAACAGGGCCAGGCCTGCAGGTCCCCCAGGGCTGTGCTGGGCACTTCCGTGCACTGCTTCTTCTCTTGCCCGCCGAGGCTGCCACTGCACCAGCCGCCCTTGAGCTGTGACCCTCCCACGCCAGCCCTGTCCCTTCCACAAAGACCCCTCCCCTCCAGCCGTGCCCCATCCACAGCGGCTGCTCCTCCCGATGCCCACGGCAGGCATCCGAGGTAAGCGAAAGATTAAACGTGATGAATCACGGGAGCGGAAGGCACAGCGTGGGGAAGGAGCTCACATTCCCGAGGCTCCGAGATTTATTGCCGAGTGCCACAAATAATGAAATCATCCGTCTTCCGAGGGCGAAAACAGGAGTCTACACTGCAGGTTTGAGAGGGAAGTGGGAAAGTCCTGCCTCATTCTGCGGTGATCCTTTGATCCCTGTGGCCTGGCTAATGCACCCCCTCACTGCACAGCGCGGTCACCCGCTGCCCCCTGAGATCTGCCCTGAAGAGAGAAGAACCGTTAGCAACACCCTGACCTGCCCCCGGGAGGGACTGGCTGGTCACTGACTGCAGTCAGCTTAGCAGTTACACCCTGTCAGCTCCTGCCCCTGTCAGCCCCTGCCCATCTGGAATCCTGGCATCTGAGGTGGAGAGCATTTCAAGGCTGCTAGAACCTTCCTAACCACCCCTAACATGCCTCAGCCAGAGTCCGAGCAGCAGCAGCAGCAACAAAAAGTCCCCATTCATTGCCACCATCCTGAAGGGCTACAAAAGGGTTTGCCCTGAGGTCCCGGTAGCATGAAGGTGCCCGCCATCCACAGTGCTCCCCACAGGGCTCCCTTGCGGGTGTCCGGGTTGGAGCGACAGCTGCTACCGTTCCAACCACACACAGCACCAACACCTCCAATCAGATCCTTTTCAGCCTTGGCACCTGCTGTGGTCTGAGGGTCTGTGTCCTCCCAAACGCGTTCTGTGGGAGCCCAAGCCCCAGGACGATGGCATTGAGAGGCCGGCCTTAGGGAACTGGGTAGGTCAGGAGTGCTCTGCCTGTGCAGATGAGATCAGGGCCTTTCTAAGATAGCTTGAAAGGACCCATCTTGTCCCTTCTGCTTCTCCCCTGTGAGAGTACACAGAGACAAGATGCCATCTGTGAGGAACAGGCCCTCAGCAGACACCGGATCTGCGGATACTTTGAACCTAGAATTGCAGGCCCCAGAACTGGTGGGAAAGAATTGCTATTGTTTATAAATTATCCAGCCTGAGGTATTTTGTTACAGCAGCCCTGATAGTCTACGAGTAGATGCAGGAAGGAACACAGGCAGACCCCCCTCTGCCTCCTGTGTCAGCAGAGCCCAGGAGCTCCCGTATATTAGTTTCACAAATTAGAGCTCAGAATACAATCTCTGCAGGGAAGAGTGCTAGAGATGAACCCAGGAGTGCCCAACCACTGAGCGCATCCCCAACCTTACTGTGTGTCCCAGGCTAGCCTCAGAATAGATCCTCCTGTCTCAGCCCCCCAAGTAGCTGAGATTGCAGCTACATTGCATTTGATGAATAAGATTCTCTTCAATAGCCAGAGGCCAGGCCTAAAAGAGTTTAATAACCAGCAACCACTTTTCTCATCTAAAAGTTCCTTTATTACAAGGTTTTTTGAAATTATAGTATGGTCCCCACGGAGGTGGTTTGGCTCTTATTAACTGACCATTGTCTGTTTTAATTGTCTGAGACCATCTGAAGTGTTTCAGAAAGCAAGTGCATGATTTCGCTGACATTATTGCCTACCCTGAATAGAAAGGGTTGCTTGGTTTGTTTTTCTTTGTTTTGAGGCAGGGTCTCACTATGCAGTTCAGGCTGGCCTTGAATTCATTACATAGCGCAGGCTGGCTTCAAACTTACAGCAATCCTCCTGATCAGTCTCCAAAATGCTAGGATTATAGACATTCACCACCATGCCTGTCTCTAGAAAGATTTTTTTGAAGTAAATTTATTTAAAAGAAAAACTAATATTCTAGACCATCTATACAAATCCTGAAAGGCAGAAGGTCACTCGGGTCTGTCAGTTTGGGAAGCTCAGTTGCAGTGAGGCCTGGTCCTTGGGCACACAGCCTCCCTGTGCCACGCTGGCCATGTAACATCGCACAGTTGAATAAGCTCCTTGAACTGCAGCTCCCCAAGTGTCACACTGTGAGGTCACAGTGGCTCTGTGGGTCCTTTTCCTTCAGGCACGAAGACTGGTTGGCTTGTGGACTCTAAAGATGGCACCAGCACTGATGTGTCTGGAAATTCCTGCTGCCGAGATTCCTGGGGTGGCAGTGGATGTATCCCCTACACTCCTAGCACCCCGCTTTCCCTGTGCCTGAAAACACCCCAGGAGCCATCCAGCATGTCTCTGTTTGGGTGGAGTTAGGTGTCTTCCTCAGGCAGCCAGAGGACCCCAGTGCTTGTAAATGGCCCATATTCCTGGAACTTGTCTCAGATCGAGTCCCTGTGGCCTTGCTGGCCATCCCGTGCACGTCCTGCCCTCCCTTCCTGGGACCCTCTTCCTCACCCCCTCACTCTCCATGCCCAGCACTGACCACATGTCATCTGCTCTCAGGACATCTCCTGACTTCCCTTCTCTGGCCACATGGCATCTGCTCAGCTGGGCAGGTGACACCTGCCATGGACCAACTCCCCCATAAACTGACCAACTACCCCACTGGCCTGGGGGCCATCACTGTGCCTAGCCTAGGGCTATTCAGACAAGACTTCCCTTCCTCTATTGGCACTGCCCTAGAAAACATGTTCTGGTTCTTTCCCTTTACACACCACACTTCTGTATGAACTTCCTATTTCCCGGACATCAAAAATCTATAGATTTGTAAAAATAGTTTGATTGCTTCCCAGGACATAAACAGCCACAGAATATAATGGGATATTAAAACGCACATTCTGTGGATAGAGGCAGGACCATCAGATGAGTGTGGTCACATACTGAGCTTCCGCTCTCCATTAGAGCATCCTAAAGAATGCCCTGAAGCCTGCAGCGGTCAGCACGCTCTGAACTGCAGCTGTGAGGGGCAGGCAATACGTTCTCCGCTGGGAGCAGGTAGTGACTTTAGAGCTGCTCTTGAACCCTTTCCCCTTCACATTATTTTCAACTGATGAGCAAATCTGCTGACTCTGCTTTCAAAACAGATCCTGAACTCAACCATGACCCCCTTCCCCAGCTGCCCCACTCCCATCCAGAAGTCATCCTCTGCATCAGTCTGCTGCTTCCTAGCTGCTCCTTGTCCATCTCGCCCCCTACAGGCCATTTTCCACCTGGCAGCCAGGGGGCTCCTCTTAAAAGCTGCTCAGATTCTGTGCTTCTCTGCCCCAAACCCCGCAACGGCCCCCAGCACACTGGAGTCAGATCCAACTCCTCACCCTGGTGACGAGACCCTACATGTGGTCTAGAATCTTCCTGACCCTCTGACATTGTCCCCAACCTTGCATCCCACCGTTCACTCTGCCCAGGGTGAGCTCCTCCGACTCCCCTGCACCCCACTCTGGCACTCGCTCAGGGCCTGCCCTCACTGGGACTCTCTTCCCTGATACCCCAATGGCCTGAGTCATAGCTCAGCTGTGATTTCTCAGGATGGCCTCTCCTGATGTCCCCTCTCCCTGTCTGGGACTCTCTGCCTCATCCCCCCACTTTCAAGCTCAGCATTGATTATGCACCAGCTCTTCTCGGGAGACCTCCCTGACTTCCCTGAGACGCACCCCACTTGCCCACGATACACTCCTCGACACAGCAGCCCTCGGTCCTGCACAGAGCAGACCATGTGGCTGTCCTTCAAGCTGGTCACTGTTTGCCCTACAGATCCACAGTCCACCCAATCTGTGCCCTGAGGCCCATCCGCAGAGGTGGCGTCCAGGCTCCCTGGCCTCCACCGGGAATGTGACCAAGGGGAAGAACATGGTGCGGTTCAGGTGAGGGCAAGATGCCACCTTCCTGTTCTGCTGGCCCGCAGCTCCCGCATTGGCTACATCATGGAACACCCTCAGCTCCCAGTGGCTCCCAGTGGCTCCCGGTCCCCCCACCCACAGTCCCTAGGATTTGATAAAGCAGTATCCTTGTGACTTAACTGCATGAAAGTTTTCATGAAGTTTCTTCCAGCTTTACATAACCAGCCTGCTGAGGGCTGTGTAATTCTTGTCTCCCTTTACACTTAATCAAGTGTGGGGCCAAGGGGACAATGCCCCTTTCTCCCCCATCCATCTTGGGGGATTAAATGGCTCTGTCCCACTTCCCCAACTGCACCGAAGCCACCGTCCCTCCCTGTTCCTCACATCCCACCTAAAGCTTCAAACAGTCGCTTTCGATAGGGCCATAATGATCGTCGTCTTCTTTCTGTTTAAAAAGGTAACACTGGGCACAAGAAGGGTTTTAATAGAACTGGAAAACATAGGAATGTCAGTGGACAAAGACGTAAAGACAAGGCATGTCTATGATTCCAGCTACTCAGGAAGCCGAGGCAGGAGGATCACAAGTTCAAGCCAGCAGGGCAACAGCCAAAAAAGCCCCAAGTGTTTCAGAAGGATCAGGTAACAGCTCAGGGATCCCTGAGTCCAGTCCCCAGTAATACCCCCACAAAAGTGTAAAGGAAACAGGGGCACTCTGGGTAGACAAGGATAAGGATGGGCTGAGTTTTGGGGAGCAGGCAACAATAAGAAAACCTAACGTTGCCAACAGAAATAAACTTGCCTGAGCCAGAAGGCGCATGAGGGATGTTTCGAGAAGTGGGAGATCTTTAAACCGAATTACCAGGCTTCTAAGAGAGGGCGGGAGTGATTTAATGAGAAGCCCGGCTCTGCAAAAAATCCAAATTAATTCTTCTCCTGGCTGTTCCCAGGGGAAGATGAAAAAGAAGTTACCAAAATAAAGCTAACCAAAATATTTTTTTAGCAGAAGCAGAATGCATGTGTGTGTGTGTGTGTGTGTGTGTGTGTGTGTGTGTGTACGTGTGCATGTGTAAATACAGAGATGGCGTGAGCAAGAGACAGAGGAAGGAATGGGGGAACCACAATGAAGGGGAGCTGAAGTGAGCCGCTTCTGGACGCTTTGTGCAGCTTCTCTGACACGAACACACTGAAAGCCAGCCCTGACCTGTCCTCGACGCCATAGCTGATACCTGCCTGCAGTCCAGGGTGCAGGCGGCCCCCAGAGCTCTCAGGGAGCACCACCAAGGTCCTGCGCACTGTGCTGCGTCCTGTGGGCCCCACACCACCCTGCCCACGAGGGCACCCGTTTCCCTGCCCCAGGATGGGCACGATGCTTCCCCCACCTCCCTGCGCCTGGTCCTGCTCGCAGCCTCCCGAGTGCCAGCGCGGACCTCAGCTCGCACCCGCGCCCTCCGCACTTTCCATCCTGCACTGATTCCTTTCGGTTCTTCCAGGTACCTCAGAGAAAGCACCTTGATTTGGTGCGAACGTGCTCTCAGCTCCTGCCTCAACCTAGTCATCATCTTTTTGAGCAAAGAAAGAACTGGCCAGGCTCCGTGCGGACGCAGCCCCTCTGTTTAGGATGATTGTCCTTACTTACGGGTTCCCTTCCCTCCCAGCAAGAGATGCGGGAGGCCCATTTACTCCAAGTACAGAGCTCTCCTTTCAAATAAAAATTGCTTAGTGACAACAAAAGTGGGCTTTTTAAAAAGAACACTATTGAGTAGATCGGGGATCAGCAAACTCCAGCCTGCAGACCAACTGCCTGTTTCTGTAAATCGTGTTTTACTGGGCCACCGGGCTCCACGCTGTTTATTTACTGTTTCTGGCTACGCCCGTCCCCACACACCACAGCACGGGAATGGCTGCAGCAGAGACCAGGAGCCCAGAGAAGCCTAAAGTGTCTGCTCTCTGGCCCTTTAAAGAAAATGTTTGTCCACCCCTGGAGTGAAGGATCGGCCAGGGGGGCCCCAGCTACCCCACTGATCCCCGAGTCCGGTCCCCTGACTGGGCCTCGCCTGTGGCCTCTGAGAGGAAAACAGGCCCCACTGCTGAGGCCCCTGTGTGACGTGATGAGATCACACATGAAAGGCTCAGGCCCAAGGCCCCGCACAGAGCACCCAGCCAGGAAGCGGCCACCGGGGTGACCACCGGTGTAGACAGTGAGAAAATCCACTCTGACAACTGGGTGACTGAGCCTCAGGGGAGAGGACGTTCACAGCCAGGGAAATGACCCTGACAGCTACTTAGGCTTGGAGAGTGTGGGCCCAGGACGGAAGTACGGCCACAAAGTAGCAGCTCCTCAGACCTGAGGCGGGATGTGGAGGTCAGGGAGGAGGGAGGAGGGAGAAGGGGAAGGGTTGCTAAGCAACCCGTCCTGATGCTGGAGTTGGCAGAAATGGCTCAGGTGCCAGGCATCCATAAAGTCACCCGTGATATTCCAAAGTCATCGATGGGATGTGTCCTTCACGGCTGCCCTGGGGAGGCCCACACCTTATATGGATGGATGGACTCCTGCAGGGGCACAAGAGGCAACAGAAAGTCAGGGTACAGAATGAGAGGAGGAGGGCAGGGCTGCTGGGGGAAGATGGTTCTGTGGGCAGCACCAACCTGCAGGACACCCTCAGACACAAGCTATGAGCAGCTGAGTCCCAGTGAGACCCTTTCCAGTGGATACGCTGGGTGCTTCCTGCTTTCTGTAGGTTTGCAAGCCAGAGCTCTAACACAGCTGTTCATCTTCCCACCATGTTGCTTTTTCCTTGAGTTTTACAAAGTTGAGTATCTTTTTGTCAGTGTCTCCATCACTGGCTGGACATGCCACAATAGCAAGAGACTATTATTTGGGGTGCTGGGGATTTAGCTCAGCGGCATAAGCGCCTGCCTTGCAAGCAGGCGGTCGTGAGTTCGATCCCTGGTACTGATAAAAACCAAAAAAGACCAAAAAAAAAAAAAAAGAGAGAGACTATTATTTGGAATCCCAGTATAGAATAGATGTGTATCTTGCTTTAAAAATGAAATGAACAACAATAAAAACCTCTTCCCTTTTTGGTCCCTACTTCATAGTGGGTTATTTCTGAAGTGATTCCTTTCTGGAATCTTCCTGAGCCAATAAATTTTTTGCCTGTGAGTTTGGGTTTCCATCATTTGACAAAAGAAAGATTCCTAATTTCTCAAAAGCAGAGAAGGTAAGTACAATTAACCTCCCAACAGTACAGATAAGGAAGCTGAGGGTCCTTTTTTCTATCTCAGTCTCCTGCCATTCCAAAAAAGAGGAAAAAATTGTATTCTTACCCCACTGGTAACAAAGAATTCTGGGAAATGTAGTCTTTATTCTAATAAGCCATGTTCCTTGCCATTGGAGTTTGATGTGAGACACTAAAGGAACACAGCAGTCCCTGGCCTGTCCTCCATGGGGCAGCCATTAGTGTGGAACAGATGAACTCTAGCCCTGCACCAATATGTCAGGCCATGTTTATCACTCTGGCCTAGCTAGGTTGTCCCTGTGGAGGGCAGCGCTTGGCCTGGTAAGTTCAAGCCTTCTGCAAATTAACAGACCAGCTGGGCATAGTGCTGCATGCCTGTGATCCCAGCACTCAGGCCAGCACATGGGCCAGCTGGGCTACATAGTGAGTTCAAGGTCACCCCGCACTATGTAGGGAGAGTCTATTAAAAACAAAACAAAGCAAAGCAAAACAGCCCAAAAGGAGATGATGAGGGACTCCCAGGGCACCTGGGTCTTCCCCAGGGCTGTCGGCCTCACCTGCCTCAGGCCCCTGAGACAGCTGCTGAGGGAGGGGACCATGGCTGTCCTGCCCTGTGCCTCGCTGAGGCTCCAGTGTTTGAAGGAAGTGCTAATCCAGGCTCCCGGAGTGCAGTCTGCCACCTGCTCAAATTCTGTCTCTCTCCAGCTCCAAAGGTGCAGCCCAGTGGGGAAATCTGCAGTCATTAGCACTGGCACAAGCAGGGGGTGACTGACTCCCCCTCAGCACCCTGTCTGTCGGCACAGGAACTGGTCTCCAAGAGTGCCACCGAGGGCCCATCAAAAGAGGCGTCCCAGCCCACTGGGATGAGGGACTGGAGCTGAGGGTGGAGGATGCACTTCCTGGAGCAGGACAGAGCTGTCTAGAGGCAGCCTCAGCTCCGGATGAGAGACATTCATCACCCCAGCTGTTAAAGCAGGGAGGATTGCACTGGGGGCCAGTTCCACCCACAAAGACCAGAAAATGGGGAATCAGGGAGGTGAGGAGGAGGAGAGAGTCTCAAAAACAGCAGAGGAGGTGAGGGAGAGATTCATTCATACATTCGTACATTCTACAAATATTTATTGAGTCCTGCCACATGCCAGGCACTGCTCAGAGCTAGACTGAAAGAGATAGATACAGTTGTAGTCCTCAGCCATTGGTCAGTTGAATGTTGCAGCAAACGTTCTGAACCAGGTATTTCCCTAGACACAACACTGAACAAACCCTCCCTCCCAGAGCAGAGATTATAATAAAGAAAGGATCTGATGCCTCCTCCCCAAGAGCATTTACAGTGGACCCTAAGTTACGAACTCAATTCGTTTGCAAGGGCTGGCTGTGACTCAAGTTGGTGGTAAGTTAAGATTATTTTTTCCATAAAGAATAATAAAAATACCCATCATGCATTCCAAACCTCCCAAAGCACCCCTTAACTACCTTTTCATAATAAAAATTGTCGTATGTGTGTAATTAACCAGAAATAATTGTCCTAGTGTATTCACCATGGCTAGTTTATCAGAACAAGTTTATGCCATTCTCACCATCCAAGCTGACATCTTTGGCTTGCAGGAAAAGAGGATGAAGTATAAAGTGTTACAGTGTTGTGTGGAAGGAAGAAATTGGGAATCCAGCTCCTTTCTTTCCTGGGGAGAGTCTGTAGCCCTCCAGAACCTGCTTCTTGGTCATTAAGTCTCAACCTTTTCAGAACTCCCAACTGGCCTAAGGTCATCTGCATCGTCTTTTCTGTAACATCGTTCTGTAGTGTGGCGTGACACTGTCGTTAGGTGAATGCAATGGTTGGCTTTTTCTCTGTCTGGGGGGTCTTCTCTATCCATGTTTGCAGCTCTGTCCATTTCCCCAGGATTTCCTTTATTTTAGAAGAACTTTGCTGCACTGATTATTGGTACTCTCCCTCCTCTTCAGAAAGCCCCTCCGCCATTCACTGACTGTGGGGAGAGAGAACAAGGCCACACCAGGAAGCAAGCCCCATCTGGGAACCAGCATCATGCCCAGGCTGCCACCAGGATGGGGACAGCCAGACCCCAGCTCCTTCTGGCATACGGACTGGCAAACAAGAAGTATTCCTCCACCCCATAAGTGAGCAGCTGATCCAGAGAAACACAAGCTGTGATGATAGCCATTGAGGTGAGATGCAGTTGGATGCCTGTGGTGCTTTGGAGTTTCACTAATATTGCAGGTCTGAGGCCAGTGGTCTGATCATAGGTTCAGAGGACAGTGGTACACAGTGTGACATCTAGGGTGTTGTAGTCAGGGGTTGTGCAGAGAACAATTAGGATCAGGACATGGAGTTTATAATATTATTTTTATAATGATCACTGGGAGTTAACACAAGAAAATGCAGGAAATCTATCCACAACACCAAAGACATAGATTATTTAGTCAAGAGCCTAAATCCCACAGCAATGTCCCACATAAGTCCAGATAAAAACCCAGAGCTCAGGACAATGCCTCCCAGGAGTCCAACTGGAGGTCCAGAGCCCACAAGAAGGACTCACACCAGTCTCTTCTACGGATCCGTGCTGGGAAGGCCCAAGGGTCAGCGGTGGAAGCCAGAAAGTCTATGCCAGCAGGATGAAGGGACTGTGCTGGTGGGATGAGTGTTCTACACTGGAGCCAAGAAGTCACACTCACAACAAAGACCAGGGCTGTCCTGAAAGGCACCACAGCCATCCTCAGTGACACGAAGGCCCCGAGCTCCTCCGATGACAAGCACAGTCGGGTATATGTCAGGAAGCAGCATGACGAGTTCATCCTGGAGACCAAGAGGCACATCTCTTCCCCTCCAGAGCCAGGAAGCAATGCTCTACGTGAGGACCAAAGCTTCTTCAGGAGAACTTAATGGCTCAGACAGCAACTCATAGAAGAACCCACAATGCCTCCTTAACGCCTCAACCCTCCACACCTCCCTTCTTCTCCACCTATTTATGCTGGCAACTTTCCTCAGATGGAGCATCTTCACTCAATGCCACGTTGTAATCCAGCTGGCGTTAAATTGACCACCAGTTCTTAATCCATAACATAGGGAGAATCTCCTTCTGAGGGTTGTAGCCATTGTTGATTCCCTATGGTCTTGTTTTGAAGTCCTGTATCATTTTCATTGTTTTGTTGGTTGGGTTTTATTCTCTTTTGTTTTGTTTATGTTAAATCCAATGGCATGAGCAGCTATTTCAAAGATAACAAGACATATTATGGTAGCCATTTTGGATTTACTATGGGCTTGTTTTGAAGTCCTTTATTGCATTGTTTTGTTCTTATTATTTCTATTCTGTTACGTTATATTTGATTTTTACTATGTCCGAAAGTATCTGCAGCTATTTTGAAGGCAACAAAAAGGCTTTATGCTAACTATTCTTGATTTCATTATGTTTGAAGTTCTGTATCACTTACACTGTTTTTTTATTGGTTTTATTCTGTTTTATTATCCTTGGCTTTATCCTCTTTAAAATTAAAAAATGGAAACCTTCAGACTGCCTCTCTCTGTGGCTCAGCCAGCAGCTGCTGGGGCTCCTCTGTAGACAGTTCCTCTGAGTGTCCCACAAGTTACTCCACATCACCACTTCTACCTGCAAGCCTGTGGACTCTGCTATAGTGACCAGATCGTCCACCACAACGTCACTTGAAGGCTCAGGCTCCCCTGTACAGCCTTCCACATCTCTTCTGTATAATTTCGGGCCCCACTTCCTTCCAGGCAGACCCCAGTGTCCTTAGAGAGACACTGGCCCAGGATTTCTCAGTTAATCCCACACCGGAAAGGATATTGTAATATTTCTCTAAGGTTAAATCTGTGTCTGAGACCATCTGCAAGCACTCCAGGAACAGTTCCTTGGAGTGCAGCTTCTTACAGTTAGCTATGACCGCGGGTCCACAGGCTGCAGTAGAGGAATTGTGTTAGGTGGGAGAAGCTCGCCTGCTAGCCCTGCGGATCCTCAGCCAGTCTTTCCTCCAGAGCTCTTGTGTGAGCGGGAGCATTGTCCATGATGGGGAGAGGGGTAAACCTTTGTCCTCTAGGTATTTTTTAACAGTAGGACAGGAAGCATCCCTGATCCATTCAAGGAAAAGGACTCGTGTTACCTGGACTTTGCATTAGATCTCCACATGACCCTTAGCCTATTCTTTATGACTTTGTTTTCTGAACACTCTAGGAGTCTCAGGGTGATGGATCAAGTGAGGATTTATCTTGAGGCCACCACTCACAGTGGCACGTAGCAGGAAGGCTAGTCTGTGTTTCATAGGTTCGTGGCCTGGCATTTTCTTCTCTGCCTGAGTTATTTACATCCTTCTGGGCATTGCCTTCCAGAAAAGGGTGGTTTCATCACTGTTGAAAACTTGATGAGTGCAAAAGCCGTTTCTCTGTGTCACCATTTCTAAGTGCTCTGGCTGCTTCACTGTGCCTACATACACTCCGAACCCCAGTTCTCACAAACATTGTGAAACCCACCTTCTACTGCCACAAAACGTTTCACCATTTTCTCTAGCTGATAGATTATCCTTTATGAGAGTTGCATGGCTTCTTCACAAATTACAGACTCAAAGAGGCTACACCTTGCCATCCGCCCTTCATTCATCCACACTCTCGGTAGCCTTTCTGCCCAATTTAACCCTGTTGATTGCGACTTACTAATTTGAGTAACACCTTTAGCAACACTAACTTCCTTCTACAAACCTTTTCTTTGTAAGATTGCTGAGATGGTGACTTTTGACACACTGTGCATGTTAGCGAGATCAGTTACGTGAATGCCACTCTCACATTTTCCCACAACTTTCTTCTCTTTTGGACTGTGATGGCTTTACTTTGCCTTCCTTAGTTTCTTCTCTAGGTTTTTTGGGGGGCATTTTGATAGCAGTAATTGAAGCAGTTACATAAAGCCATGACCAAAATCACATGCACACACACGCACATCTGGGCTCAGACTGACGCTTACATACACTTTTGTGGCATCGCTGCTGTACGCTAGCAAAAAAGAGCTTTGTTATGTTTGAGTTATGCCTAAGTTACATGACCAAAGTACCTGTAACACCGCCTTACTGTTCTGTATGCGTCTTTTTTTTTCTGGGTGACCTAATTGATATGTTCATCAATGCTGCCCTCTACAAATAACAGATGTTATATAAAATTGAGTGCTAAAATAAGTTGACAAAGGATTGTTAATTCCTGCTAGACATCTCTGTCCTCTGCAAAGGGAAACAAAGGTCTTCCTTAGCAGATTTCCTGATCCATGCCCATAACTCCTTACTTTGTAAACTGGGCTTTCTACAAAAAGTCTGGAAAGTTTTGAGGGAGACACACAGCTTTTGCAAACTCCAACTGCACTGTGTCGCTGGGCCCAGAATAAAATAAACCAGTGCTGCTTTAAAAAAAAAAAAAAAGCATGTCTTGCCCCATTTTTGGACTCGAGACTGGGGGCTCTGGGGGGCTCATTTGTGGATTACAAGAATTGCAAGTCTGTTTACAACCACACAAGCAGCCGGTATTCAGGTCATGAATCAAGACTTTGGTCATAAACTTAAAATTCAGTCCTAACCCAAATTGCTCATATGTGAGGCTGGTTGTAACTCAAGAATCCCCTGTAACAAAAAAATCATAATAGGAGACTCCAAGAGTCTGTTCTAGGCCTAGGTCTCCAGATCTACCTGCCTGGGCCCAAATCGGGGCCAGTTTTTCCACCTGGCAGCATCTTCTGCATCTATTCACCTCTTGTGTCCTTGCAAGATTCCCACACTATCAACCCTGTGTCTCCTCACTCTGGGGTCACCCTGGAAGGGTCCAGGTGACCCAGACACCAGGGACCTCTGCCTCACTTTCACCATGGGGTCCAGATGAGAGACCTGGGTTGGCACAGCTCTGTGCATGCCCAGAGCCCAAGCTGCAGGAGACTGGTTAGTGCCATTTCTCACACCCAGATCCCACTGAGGAAGGTGCAGACACCAGACACCAGTGAGGCCTGCCCTTCGTGACCTTCCCAACAGCAAGATCACCTCCCACATGTCCCTGCAATGTGCCCTGATAAGCCTGTGCAAAGGACAGTGTGCCTCCTGAGGGAGACCGGAGCCTACCTTCCCTAAGAAATGAGAGGGGAGACCTGCTTTCCTTTCCCCGGGAACCCCAGGCTGGCTGCTGTCTGGCAGCTCAGAGCTCAGCCACCCTCATGTCCACACCAGGCTCTCCCAGCACCCAGGGAGATGCCCCAGAGCATGAGCACAGCCACCAGCCCTGTCCTGTGTACTACCAGCCCAGGGAACATCTCATGTGACTGAGTCCAGCAGGGAGGCTCAGCCCAGCCTCAGCTCCTGAAGACTCCACCCTAGAACTTAGGACCCTGCGAATGCAATGGGGACACAGTCACACATCCCTCCATCCTGAAGAAGGACCGGCCCCCTGCAGGCTGCTGCTGGGCTCTGCTGGTCCCAGGTCCCCATCCATCGTGTCCCTGACATCCGGTAGGTGCACTCCTGGCTATGTCGCTTGAAATATGTGTTTAGAGTGCATGATTGCAGTAACAAATACACCTGGAACAAGCTTGTCTGGGGACATTCCAGAGAGAAGATGGGTATCCCAACCTGTGGACTTTCCCTTCCCCCTACCCTGCCCATCACAAGTGAGAGGCTGTGTATCGCCGTGGCCGGGAGCTGAGGCCGGTGCAGTGTGCACTTCCTGTGATAGACAATCCTAATGACCTCACCCGTGTCTACAGCTCGCTTCACAGACTGTGAGTAGTCAAGCATTGCCCGCCCCCGAAAGAGAAAGATAAACACAAATCAAAACATTTAGCCAGATAATGAAGGGAGAGGAAAAGGGTTGTAAGTGAGCGAGAAGTGCGTTTGCCAGCACTGAGCGCAAACATATGTTTCCTCCTGGTCTCGGATCCGAGAGGAAGCCCAGAGGAGGAAACGCTCAGAAAAGACGGGGCTTCATCCCAAGATTAGCGCACAGCCATGCCGGGAATCTGTAGGCATGGAGCCTTTGGGCAAGCGTCTAGAAATCAAGAAGCACTGATTGTTCCTCCTGCCTGGGGTGGCTGTATCGCAGGTCATCCAGGGACACTGGCCCTCTGATCGCTGGTTTAAGGATAATCACTGGATTGTCTCTCGGGAACAATTAGAAAGGCAGCTGCAGACTACCCACCAAACCCCTCAGTGCTGCTGCAGGAATCCCACTTCCTAAGCCCCAAGCCCTGGATCCAGGGCCACTGATTGACACCATTTATCTGCAGCTCTGCCTGGCACCGGCAGATGACAGTGGGGTGGCACATGCTGGGAACCACAGGACTGATTGTCCTGGGCACACTGATTTGCTTAGTCCTCATCTGGATACAGGCAGGCAGCCCACCGGTCCCCAGCTCCCCTGTGAGCAGAGTTGGGCTGGACATGGTCAGCGCTTCCTGGAGCCCAGGCTGCCAGCCTGTACTGCAGCAGAACCAGGCCCCTACCACTGACCACTGACCACTGACCACTGACTACGCTCCTGCGCTCACGAAGTGGAAGAGGAGCTTGTCTCTCCTAATGTAATGTCTCGGTTCATCCATGCTGTAAATGACAGGATTTGCTTATTTTTAGAGGCTGAATAGCACCCCACTTCCTTCATCCATGCATCCACAGAGAGACACTTAGGTTGATTCCCCTCAGGGATTGTGACCCTGCAGTGAACAAGGGTGTGCGGACGTACTGATTTTCTGCCTTCGGACGGTACCCAGTGAGTGGGACTGCTAGATCTCCAAGCTCACTTTCAACTTTTTTTTTATTCTATGCTCCCAAATAGTACAACTTATTTTTCATGAAAGCAATGGTTTTCTGTACTATTTAGTTTATAATAATGTGTTTATATTAATAATTGAAATAATAAATACAATTGCAAAAGTATGGTAGGGAATAAACCCCATGGATTTAGGTTAATGAGTAGCTCCAGGACTCTCTCCCCAAATTCTTCTTTCCTAAGAGAACCTCAGTGTTGTCAAGGGCCCCCCTTGCCCTCCCCCCAGGCACCCTCTGGCCCTAGGAAAGCAGACTCTATGCTCACTGTCAGGGTGCTCCTGTCTGGCTTGCTCTTATTTGCATTTATTTGCCTGGGGTTGGGAAGGTCCCTTAAAAGAAGCTGAAAGGACTTACAGACCATATTATCCCAGTGGACTGCACTTGATGATGTGAGGTCCACAGCAGCCATGTTGTGAGTAGGAGGGAAACCAGACTTAGATCAAAGCCCAGAGGAAGCAGCCAAGCAGAGAGGCTACATCCCCATCACCAGTCACCTCGAGTCCCTGTAGAGCTGCCCATCAACCCACCCCATCCTTTTGTCTTGGAGATCACAATCCCTGTGCCATGCTGAGAGATTCATGGTGGGGGTCATTTACTTGCAATCAAAAGCTAAGTACTTAACACACCATCCCTCCCCAAAAGCTTCTCTGACCCCAGCAACTGGAAGCCTCCCTTCTCCGAACCCCACAACCTTCTCACTGTGCTATCCCACTGTACCCTGTGTACCCGTTACAGCTACACATCTCCTCCACCAGCCACAGGCTCAGTGAGAACTCGGTTTCATTCTCTGCTGTCCTCTTCAGCTAAGTCCCTACACTGAGTAGAGACTTTGTAGATTTCATGTCAGAAGTGAATTCATAACTTAGAAGCCTGATAGCTCTGTGTTCGTTTTTGTCTTAGAAGCTGAGCAGAAATGGTCCTTTCTTTTTTCTTTTTTCTTTTTTTTTTTTTTCTCTCTTTTGAGACAGGTCTTACTGCATAGCCTAGCGCAGTCTCAAATGAAAGGGTTTTGGCCCAGATAGGACACTGTAGCCAAGAAAGCCTTAACGGGAAGCAGGAAGCCCCTATCTCCCCTGCCCCTAGGAAGTTACCTGTGACACCATCTTCCCGCCCCTGGAAATTTACATATGGCACCAAACCTGGGACCAATGAGCTACCTGTGCATCCCTAATGCCCTCCCTAGGTTCCACCCAAAAGCAAGGCTATTTACGTGCCCCCATGCCACGTGTCCGCCGAAGAGATCACCGGACGCCAGCAGTGGGGGTGCCGGTCATCTCTCTCCGTGTTCTCAGAATAAAGGCCGCTTTTTATTTTATACTTCTCATCTTTTGGAAATATTTTTCATCTTTTGGAAATAATCCTAGCATTTGGTGCCATGACTCCATCGGCAGGTGATTGACTCCTGGGACACACCCAGTTGAGTCCCCTAGCTGATAACCAGATAACATCCTGGATTAATCTTGAGCTTTTTCCTCTCCCAAGATGTCCCTGTCACCAGCCACCTGCACTCAGCATCAGCCAGATTGATTTCAGGTGAGCACTCCCCGGGGAACTTTTGGCACTGGGCAGCCCCAGTCGACTGTTCTCCCCGTTCGCCCAGGGCAGGGTTCTTTCTGGGCAAACCTGTGTCCACAAAATCTCTCACGTTCTTTGGGTTCGGATAGCCCAAAGCAGAGATTTTTGGGACCGCCCACACTGAAAGAATGCCTCACTTCCCTTAAAGCCTTGCGCTTTCACGGGCAAAACTGTTACTGACCCCACGTGGGCTCCACTCGTAAATCTCTCAGTGACGACTGGAATATACGAGTTTTTGGAACCGTAGCCACCGCATGGTGCCACAGATGAGTGACAGCTTGTTCTGGACCACGGCTTTTTTCTTGCCTGAATCAGTCACGGGGAACGTATTTTCTAACTCCCAAAAGACGCCTTTACAATGCCTAATTTCCAATTTACGTACTCTAAAAATTAAAAGTACCATAAAAACTAAACAACTAACTTTTTACTGCCAGAAAGTCTGGCCAACCTACCCACTTATCGGCAAGCCTTGGCCCAAACAAGGAACATTTGACCCCTGCATTCTCAGAAACTTGTATGATTTTTGTCAAGCTGGCAACAAGTTATTAGAACTCCCTTATATTCAGGCCTTTCTTATTCTGAGAACACGTCCATCTCTCATTAAGTCTTGTGCTCCCACTCAGATACTTTTAGCTAACACTACTGCGCTGCAAACTTTTCTGTCCTGCCCTCTGGTGTTTTCCCGGCCGCCGCCTGCCTACCACCAAACTCATTCCCTGCCATTACCTCCCGCCGGACTGCTCTCCCCTCCCCCTATGCCTGATTCTCTCAGCAGCTCTAATCCCTCTCCGTCGCAGATACCTCCCGCTGTGCGATCGTCTCCCTCTCCACCTTCCAGGACCCACAACTCTCTCAGCAGCTCTAATCCCTCTCTGTCGAAGTTATCTCCTGATGTGCAATCCTCTTCCCCTCTGTCTCCCAGGACCCATAACTCTCCCAGCAGCTCTAATCCCTCTGTTAGCGCTTCCTCACAGTCTCCGACTTCTTCTCCTGAGAATTCTCTATCCCCTACAGCATTCTCATCGCCCGCCCACCATACTAGGTCTTGGTCGCTATGTCCTTCCAGCAGGCCGTGTGATTGTTCCAGCTTGCGCCAGGAACAGTCGCCATGTTGCAAACCTCTGCCACGTGGCCGGGTGCTGCCATGTTCAGGAGGGCCACATGGCGACAGGGCGCCGCCATGTTTTGGGTCACGTGACAAGGCGCCGCTATGTTCCCAGGACCCTCACTGTCAACGGGTGCCGGCGTGCTGCGAAACAGCAGCTCAGCGGCTCCGCTCAGGCATGCTTTTTTTGCAATTTGGCTCCGCTCAAGAGATGCTATTTTTTTTATCACAATTCTCAAACCATTTAATCAAGGTTATTGGCCACCTGATAATTTTACCAGCCTTGTTTATCAATCAAAGCCTTCACCAATCTCCTGTTTAACAACTAAGGTTATAAATTCCTTTTTGCTGGGAACCACTAGCTCTATTTCAAGACAAGGGTTTTCTTCAAAGTTTTATTTTATTTGTCTTGGTTCATACTACTGCAAATAACAACTTTAAAAAGTAAATGTGTTCAAAATTTGACAGTATTAGATCAGTTTTGATAGATTTATTCATAATATTGCTAAACCTTTACTGCAAAATGTTTCCATTAAAGTCTTTTTAGACAGACTAAAGCCTTTTTTGTTAATTCTATGTGTCACCCTATAAAAAAGCGATATGCCATCCAGATAAAGCCTGTTCTCTGATCTAAAATGCCAATATTAAATTCCTACATACTTACTTAATTCTACTATAGTCCAAATCCCAAACAAAAAGGCAAAACTTGACCTTCAAACCTTATAGAGATCTTAATATGGTTTTTCATATTTTTAACACTTGTGACACTTGGAGTTCTGAGGCAGGTAAACCTACACAAGGTGGAGCTGCCTGGCCCCTCCATGGACCACGCTCAAATGCAGCAGAAGACATTGGACAAGAAAATGCCCCATCCTGGCGTTCTTTGAGACCTTACTCCAGGGCTGCTGGACTGTCCTAGCCACGAAAGAGTGAGTAAGCCATCCTAACTTCTAGCCCTCACAGGAAATGTCGACACTGCCAGATTCATCACCGACAGAAAATTGCTGCTGAAGACTGAGGGGGTTCAGGGCAACAACAGCCCCCTTTAAGGTGTCTGTCCCAGATTCCAAGTCGCACTAAAGTCTCAGGTAAGACATTCTCTATATTTGTGGACATAGAGGCCATATATACAGAGTTCTTCCTGAGTTTTCAGGCTGCTATATCAAGTCCTCAATCTCTATGACGGGGTATTGATGGTCAACCTATGCCATTTGCAAACAGGGCCTATTTTGTGTAGGTCCCAGTCCTAAATCTTAAAATTCCTTTTATACAGGCTGACTTAGACACACTGAGGCCTCAACAGCTTACACCTGTTGTCGCTGGTGTACCTCTCCTCAGTGCTATAAGACCATCCCCTTCCTTTCTTGTTCACCAATTTGTCAGACAGCCCTGGTCAAGACTGATAGATACATTTTTGTCTTGTCACTTTGTTTATACTTTTTCAGGATACATAAAAGCCTTTCCCACAACCAGGTAAACTGCTAATACAAATGGGTTACAGTGACCCATGCCTAAATCAAAGTTGCTAGACTGCCATTCTGGTTTCACATCACTCAGGCTAAGAGGTGCCCTTCCAGCCCTAAATCTGATCATTCTGAGTGGTCATCTCATTTTCTGTCGCCTACCCGTCTCCATCTCACAAAGGCCTCGCAGCCACAGTTAACAGGCTAAGTCATGTTTTGTTATCCACTTTGGTTCCTAATTTCTTTAGTTCTATTAATGATCATTTTTACAGCAGGACTCTTGACAGTCTTTCCTAAAGACTCCCACATTATGCGTAAGATCATCTTCATAATGTTTTATATGATAACAGCTGCAGTTCTTTCTATTCTCAGCTGTCTGGTTAAACATGACATCTCTGAAAGCCTAAGCCCTTACCTTCCCTATACTGGTACAGCCACTGCCTTCCCTGCTCCCCCTATTTTTTCCAGTTCAACTCCTAGACCAGAGACAAGTTTTATACACCTACCCTCTTAACTTCTATGCTTTCAGATGGGGGAGTAAGCACCTCTCATAACTCCACTCCTCCTAACCCCACGTTTAATTTTCAGAATTATGCCTTACCGTGGAACATTCTAAATCAAAGGCACCTTTCCCTCTACCTCACCTAGGTCCTTAAATATGACAGTGCCATATCTCCTCATAACATCTTGTCTCTTTGTTTTTCCAGTCTAACATACATGCATTCACCAGTGAAGTTGTCCTGGCCAAAACACCTGGCACCAGCGTCTACCTGGGCATCAACCTTCATCCCGTCAACTCCCCTAGGCTCCAGTACAGCGCCCCCTGCCAGCAGGAAGTAGTTAAAGAGAGAAATCTTCGCCCATTTTCATAATAATAATCATAAGACGGGATATCAACGGGTTTTGGCCCAGATAGGACACTGTAGCCAGGAAAGCCTCAACCAGAAGCAGGAAGCCCCTATCTCCCCTGCCCCTAGGAAGTTACCTGTGACGCCATCTTCCCGACCCTGGAAATTTACATATGGTGCCAAACCTAGGACCAATGGGCTACCTGTGCATCCCTAATGCCCTCCCTAGGTTCCACCCAAAAGCAAGGCTATTTACATGCCCCCACGCCACATGTCTGCCAGAGAGATTGCCGGACGCCAGCGGTGGGGGTGCCGGTCATCTCTCCCTGTGTTCTCAGAATAAAGGCCGCTTTTTATTTTATACTTCTCATCTTTTGGAAATATTTTTCATCTTTTGGAAATAATCCTAGCATCAAATCCTCCTGCCTCAGCCTCCCAAGTAGTTGGGATTACAGATGTTCATCATTATGCCTGGCTTCTTTTTTAATTTGAAAGAAACGCATCTATATTCTATAAACTGGTTTTTCATATGAAACAGTAATATGTTGATGTCAGTAGAAATGGATATTAAGGTGTTCTGTTGTAACAAACTGCATGTCCTCGAAAGCTCTTTCCCTCTATTTCCCAATTGCATTTATTTGAAGACTGAGTAACTCCCTTCCAGCAAATGATATTCCTCTTTAGAGTTATTCTTTAACAGATGTAGTGCTTCCCAACGAGCACATCTGGACAGGTGTCTGTCAAGATAAATCTTCATAATGGGCCCATAATGGGACTTGGGGCCACCAATGAGACTTTCCACAATTCATCCCCTTGTTAACTGCAAGGGCTGCCTGTTCCATCAGGAATAAACCTCAAACTGGAGGATGAAATGTTCTTGCCCTAGAATAAATTACTGTCCAGTTGATAGGATTTTCAGTGTGAGGAAAGAGAAAAAAGAATATAAAGAAACAGTAGCCTTTATTTAAGGATGAGGAGAAGCACCCCACAACCAAGGACAGCCGGGCTTCTTCTGAGCCAGCCATTGGGAATGGGGACATATATATAACCTCTGACCCGGGTTTGCACTTAGGGCAGGCATTGGTGATGCTCGATCAGCTCATTGGGACTTTTTTCGCGCCACTGGTAGAAGGAAAAGGAAGTTCTCATAGGAGAAGGAGGAAGTGACCTCAAGGTAAACATCGCTTTGTCCCGCCTTCCACTGCTGTAATATCCTATCTAGGGCAAAGTCTTTTCACCGTTTATGGCGATAGTCTGACGTGGTGGAAGGCCAAAGTGGGAACACCTCCCACTTCCTGCTTCTTCCTCAGCCTTCATTGCAATTCTCCTTCCTGTTTGCACATGAGGAAACCTCCAATCAGCTCCTTGAGTCATCAATGCCCACCCTAAATGCCACCCGGGTCAGAGGTCATGTGTATATCCCATGCCCCACATCCAAGCCAGAGGGACCCAGACCATCATCCATGGTCATGGACTCCTCTCCATGGCCTTGGAATAAAGGTTATTTTTTACTTTATATTCTGTCTTTTATCGCACCGAAAACTCTTTTATAATGGTGCTGTGCAGAGTGCGTTAGCTCCTGGGAGTCCCTCCCAGTTGGGGCTCCCCTGCCTAAGAACCACCTTTTTCTTCCTCCTGGACTGTTTATCCGCATGCAACAGCGACCTTCCTCACTGATCACAAGTGAGCTACCATCTGGGGTTTTCTGTTTTGATTCCTAATTTGCAAGCTTGCAACAGAAAACCCATCCTGCCCGTCCCTGGATAGAGATAGTTCCTGGATAGAGATAGCAGTTTTCACGCTCCTTAGGCCACACAGCCTGGGGCAAAAGCGTTATTTTTGTTCCCTGGAACCCTACTCCACACTCACTGGTGATGGGTCTAGGAGAATGGGTGTTGGGACTTTCCCTGTCACACATTCAAAACTGGTGACGATCTCTTTTGTGAAGTGTGACCCAGGACAGCCTCCCCATTCCTTGGGAGAGAGCTAAAGCTCTTACTTCTGGAGGCAAAGGTGTTTTCTCAGCTAACTTGTAATTCGGTCATGGGGACCATATCCTTTCCCCCAAAAACCACACCTCTGGGGTGCCTGGTTCATAATCTTGGTGCTCTTGGCCTCTAAAAGGCTATAAAAACCAAAAAACCTGATCTCTTATTTATGTTTTTGTCACAATGGTGTCAAGTTGGCAGAAACCCCCATCTTTCAGCCTTTTTCTCTTTAAGGACGTGTCCCCCTCTCACTCTGTCTTCTGTGATGGCCCAAATACTTCTGGTTTGCTCTGCTCCACCAGGAATTCTCCCTCCGTCCCCACCGGACCCCTTAGATGATGGCTCCTGACTTTACATCTCCTCCCTTGTATCTCCAAGATCAAATCCCACAGACTGTTCAGCCAGAGGTTTCTTTGTCCCCTGCACCATCCTCTCCGCCTCCCTCACCCACAGCAGCCTCTAATCCTTCCCTTCGCATCTCTCCCCAGTCTCCAACTTCTCAATCCCCCCACCCGAGCCATCTGTTCCATTGGAGGGTTCTTTGTCCCCTTCCCCTGCATGGCCATTTTCTCCACCAGGTCACATGGTTCTCCTGTAGGCCACATGGTTGTCAGCAGCCATCTTGCTGCAGCTCCTGTGGAGGACAGCTGCCATCTTGTGGCCCTCCACCACGTGACAGGGCACCCCCATCTTGCAATGGGTCTCAGGGTCAATGGCTATTATCTTGCAACCCCTCATGTGATCAGCAGCAGCCATCCTGCTGTGGGTCACATGATGACCAGTCGCCATCATGCTGTCCCTCACTGTGTTACTGGCAATAGCCAGGAACCCACCAACAGCCTGTGTTTCCTTGTTGAATGGTGACGAGCAGCTGTTTTATAGCCAATCATCAGGTAATTGTCCACACATGCCTGCTGGATGGTTGGCCACGCAGTGGCCACAGCCTTATCAGCCTCAATCTCTACTCCTGCTTCAAGAACAGGCTGGCCCTGAGGGATTAGTTAATATCCACGTTCCTTTTTTCCTCTCTGACCTATGTCAGATTAGCCATAAATTAGTTTCCTTTTCTGGTATTCTTACTTCAAGAGATCTCTATTAACTGATCTACAAAAAGGTTCACACTAGTCTTATCTATTATAGTTCAAACTGGCCAAATATATTGGAGTGCACTCTGATTTTATAAGATGATTGTCAGTCTATATATCTGTTGTCTTTCCATTTGCCTGCTCTGTAAACAGCTGTTTCTTTTTATTTGAGATCAACAATTTTTCCTCCTCTTTTACATTTTCAGATCATTTAATCACAGTTTTTTTGGGTTATGGATTTAAAAAACATGCTTCCACCTAGGTTTCCAGCTGGTCAAAATGGTGCTAAAATTGGTTAAGCAAAATCCTTTGGGGTGAGGAGACATTGGACAGGACTTCAATTGATGAATAAGAAAGTGGCCACCTGGTAACTTTAACCAGCTCTTGTTCATTAATCAGAGGCCCCAATAATCTCCATAGCCTTATGGGAGACACTCCAACTAAGACAGTTGCTGATCTGATGGTATATTATGCCTTCAAATATAAAATTGGGATGACAAGTGTTTTCTTTCAGATCTAGACATCTGCCTTTTTCTTGTGCTCCAGCCAGGAGATTTAGGTCAGACCAACGTGAGGTTACCAGTCAAATGATAATTTTTAAACAAAATTTATGTAATGTATATGTTATATTTAAAGATGCTTAAATAGTGGGCAGTCCAAACAATGTCACAAATTTCTTCAGTGCTCAAATGTTAAAACATCTATTAACAGAAAATAATAGTTCCATTTAATGTTCTTTGTTAAGCTTACTGCCTCAACTACACTGTACTGTTATCAATCTTTTCTTCTGGATGTTCAATAACTAAAACTAAGAGATAATTATAAATTCCTTTTGGATTTCTTTTGCTGGGATCCACCAGATCTTTTCTTTAAAAAGGTTATATGATGCATATTGGGGCCATAATTAACTATACTCAGCTGGTGTTAAATAAGACTACATCTGATCTCTCTCCTAAATAAAAAGGTAAAATTAATAAAACAGACTATCCTCCAAAAATCAATGGCATTAGACATTCCAACAACACAGGAGGTACTTATACAACTGTAAAACCTAAATGTGTGAATGACAAAATGAATGACATGTCAGTTTCTAAAATTCCCTGGACCTTATCCTCACCCTCCTTATGGGAAGGCATTACTAAAATTACACTCATAAATACCCTGGTGATTCTATTATTTGAGTCCTGCATACTTAACTGATTCCTTGCCTTTGTCTCCTTTAGACTTAAAGCTGTACACCTCCCCAAGATAAAAACCAGATGTCTTGTGACTGTGGAAGAGACAGATACCTTCTACTGTGGGCCAGATCCCAAGACAAAAGGCTAAACTTGGCCCTCATACCCACAGGAAGACCTTCTTAATATGGCTTTTTGTGTTTTCAACAGCAGAGATAAAAATCAAAAGGAAAAATAACAATCTGATCTTTTAGCAGTGACACTTGGAGCTCTGATACAGGTAAACTGAGACAAGGTGGAGCTGCCCAAGCCCCTCCCAGACCATGCTTCAAGTGCAACAAAGGAGGACATTGGGCAAGAGAGTGCCCCAACCCTGGTGTTCCTCTGGGGCCATGTCCCTATTGCAATCTCAAGGGCCATTGGAAGAGCGACTGTCCTAGCCACCAGAGAGCAGCTCTTTTTGCCTTCACAGAAGATCTCATCACCACCAGCTCATTGCTGACTGATATGCTGCTGAAGACTGATGGGGCTTGGGGCCCACAGCTCCCATTAAGGTATCCTCAGAGCCCCAAGTTCCACTGGAGGTCTCAGGTAGGACATTCTCAGTACTTGTGGACATAGAGGCCACGTATAGTGTTCTTCCTGAGTTTTCAGGCCCTTGTATTAAGCCCTCAGTTTCTATAGTGGGTGTTGACGGCCAACCTATTCAGTCTTTGCAGACAGGGCCTATTCCATGCATGTTCCAGACTCTCTTCATTACCCATAGCTTCCTAGCAATTCCAACATGCCCCACACCCCTTTTAGGTAGAGATCTTCTTCAAAAGCTTAACTTCTTCACTTTCTCCCTGCCCCACAACTCTCTGTCCTCCAGCCACCCTCACAGTGTACCACAAAGCCATCCCCTCCTCTCCCTTCTTCTCTGGTTGATCCCGTAGTTTGGGATACCTCCAATCCCACCTGCACTACCCATGCCATGCCTATTTTAATTCATCTCAGGGATCCTTCAATTTTTCCTTGCATCCCCCAATATCCCATAGCTCCCAAACATTTACAGGGACTTAAACTTATAATTAAGCGCCTTTTAGACAATAGTTCTCTTAAACCTACCCATTCACCCTATAATACTCCCATTCCCCTGGTACTCAAGCCTGATGGGTCTTACCACCTAGTGCAGGACCTTGGGGTAATCAATAGTGCTGTTACCCCAACCCCCCAAGTGGTGCCAAACCCTTATACCATGCTCTCTCTTATCCCTCCCTCCACCACTCACTTTGCAGTCATAGATCTTTAAAATGCCTTTTTTTTATTCCTTTGTGTTTATGTAGACTAACCCAGACACTCTGAGGTCCCAACAACTTACACCTGTCATCTCTATAGTAAAACCTCTCCTCCGGGGCACATAGCACCCCCTTCCTTTCCTGTTCATCAATTTCATGGACACACCCCTGGTCAAGACTGGCAGGTAGATTTTACACACATGCCCTGCCACAGATCTCTCAAATATCTTCTCACCTTTGTTTGTACTTTTTCAGGATAGATAAAAGCCTTTCCCACAATCAGGGAGACTGCTGATATGCTTACTAAAGTCCTGTTACAGGAAATCATCCCAAGGACTACAACCAAGGTGGAACGACCCCCACCTGCTCTTCTTGGCAACCCCAACAGTGGTTAAAGTTGCTGGACTGCCATCTTGGTTCCACATCACTCAAGCTAAGCAGTGCCCTCCCAGCCCTAAATCTAACCATCCTGAGTGGTCATCTCACCTTCTGACTCCCACCCATCTCCATCTCACCAAGGCCTCATAGCCACAACTCTCAGCCTAAGTCATGTTTTGTTATCCACTGTGGTTCCTAATTCCTTATAGTCTATTAATTAATTATCTTTTTTACAGCAGGACCTTAACAGTCTTTCCTAAAGACTCCCACATCATGCATAAGATCATCTTCATACTGTTCTACTTGACAACTGTCTTAGTTCTCTCTACCCTCAGCTGTAGAGTCAAATGTGAGATCCCTGTGGGCCTAGGCTCTTACCTTCCTTACAGTGAGTGACACAGCCACGGCCATCCTCTCCTCTACTCTGTAATTTCCCAAATATGATTCAATCGGGCCTTATATTTCTCATGCCTCTTATCCTTTCCAGCTTAACTCCTCATCCAGAGACAAGTCCTACCCTCCTACACCTTTAACTTTTACCCTTTAAGAGTGGGGATAATCGCCTCCCATAACGTCACTCCTCCTAACCCCTCACTTATTTTTCAGGATTCTATCTTACCGTGGTCCTGATGGAATGTCATATTTAAATCAAAGGCATCTTTCCTTCTACCTCACCTGGGTCCTTAAATATGATAGTGGCCTGCCTCCTCATAGCATCTTGTCTCTTTGTTTTTCCAGTCTAAGATGCAGACATTCACCAATGATAAAGTTGTCCTGGCTGAAACACCTGGTACTAGCTTCTACAGGGTCATCAACCATCATCCTGTCAACCTTCCTGAACCCCAATACAGCATCCCCTTTCAGCAGTAAGAGAGAGACTTCGCCCTTTTCCTAACAATACAAAGACAGGAATGAAAGGTTCTTGCCCTAGTATAAATTATTGTACGGTTATGGCGGTGGTCTAACGTGGCGGAAGGCCAAAGTGGGAACACTTACCACTTCCTGCTTCTTCCTCAGCCTAATTGCAACTTCCTTTCTTGTTCGTGCATGAAGAAAACTCCAATCAGTTCCTCGAGTTATCAGTTCCCACCCTAAGCACCAACCCTGATCAGAGGTCATATGTATATCCCATACCCCACATTCCAGTACAAGTAGCTAGACCACCTATGGTCATGGACTCCTCTCCCTGTCCTTGGAATAAAGGCTATTTTTTACTTTATATTCTCTCTGTTACTGCACTGAAAACTTTCTCAGGACACAATGAAGCCTGGGCTGTTGCAAAAGGAAATACAGGCTCCTCTGTGCAGGTTCAGATTTCAAGAAGGAGAGTGAAAGTCATGTTATAAAGCTGCAGTGGATGTGCCAGGACCTCCTGTGAAGATGGGCAGAGGCATCCCAGGGCAGGGCTCCCCAGTGTTCTGACTGGCGTCCTCTACTAGTCAGCTTTCAGTTTCTGAACACAATAAGCAGCACCTACAAATTAGGGGAAGAGAAGCTCCATTTGGCTTATACTTTAAAGGAAGTCAGTCCATAGTCAGCTGCCTGCAAGGTAAGCATCATGGTGCCAGGATGCTGCAGAGCAAATCTTAGTTCAGGGCATCTGAGAAGCAGAGCACAATTGTGGCAGTGAGGATGGGGTCAGGGGCCAACACAGACCCCAGTGCCACACCTTCCTGACTCACCCAGATGCATCCAGAAGTGCACTGTGCGAACCTCCTAGGCTAATTCCAAAAATAATCAACTTGATACTCTGTTGTAAAACTTCATAAAACTAAAAACCAAGTTACATCATCCCAAGGTACCATGGCACAAGGTAAACATTCCCAATCCAAAAGGCATAAAAAGGGGGATTTGAAAAAAAAAAAAAAGAATAGGACCAAAGCAAGACCAAAACACTGCAGGGCAGTGTTATATCCTGTAGCTCTGTGCCTAGCATTTGGGGTCCTGGTGGTGATGGCTTAGTGGGCAGCCCCCTCCCAATGGCCTTCCTGAATGCAGTCCACACAGCCTCTCTCGTGAGCTGACTCTGCTCACACCATAAATCTTTCCTCAGCAGATGTTCTATGTTCTGGCCTCTCTGACTTTCAGGGGTCTCCACTGTACTTTTCATCCCCACATCATACCCCACCCTCTCAGGAGCTTCTTGCGTAGCCTCCCAGGCCTTCCTTTGAACTCTGGGTGGAAGGTTTCCTGATCCCACAACATGCATTCTGCATGCTGAAAAAGGGGTACCCTGTGAATGATGTCAAAAATCTGTTGTAGCTGGGTCCCAAGGACCACCCCTGTTTTGCTAAGCACTTCCCTACGTGATCCTCAGTGATCAGGGAACCCTGAAGCTCTTTTCTCAAAGTGAAATATTTCAAAGGAGTTCAGCCTTTTGCCTCATGGAGCCTGAAAAGTGTGGGGTCTCAGTGATTCTAAGATGACCTCAAAGTATCTTTCTTCTTATCTCTGTATAAAGTACTGGGTTTTGTTTTAACGGCACTAACATCAGTGACCAAACCTCTTTTGACCTCAAGTTTACATGTGGTTCCTTCTGGATCAAAGTTCAAGTTTTTCCAATTTTTCTGCTTTGCCTTTTGCCACCAATTTTCATACTACAAATCTGGCTAAAAGCAGCTAGAAGACCCCCATGCTGCCTTGAAATCTTCTCCATCAGATTAATTAATTCACCAACCTCAATCTCAGTCTCTTACAAATAAGTCTCAGGACATGGACAGAATATAGATAGATTTTCTGTATATGCAATCTATATAGCCTCACTTTGCCAGTGGAGTTCTTATCTAACCTCCCGAGCCTGGCCTTTCCTGTCCAAATTCCTATCAGTATTTTGGTCTTTTGAGCTCTGACCAGACTCTCCCATCACGTTAGCTTACAATGTAGTGGGGCTTTTCTAACTAGCATCTCCAAATCTTTCTAAATTCTTCACACAATACAGTTCCAAATGCTTCTAAACCACAAGGTCAGACATAGCCACAGCAACCACCCCACTTCTCTGGTACCGATTTTCCCTATTGGCACCCTGTTGCTAAGACACAATACCCAACCCTGACGATTAAAGGAGGAGAGGTTTAACTTGGCTCAGAATCTCAGCCCATGGTAACTGCATCCAAGGCAGGAACATCACGGCGGCTGGGTGTCACAAGCAAAGCTGCGTAGTTCACGGTGTCTGAGATGTAAAGCAGGAGAATAGTGCCCATGAGGAAGGGGCGAGGGACTAGACACAGACCCTAAAACACACCCCTATGACCCACCCAGACACACCACTAACCCCCTGGGTGAATCCCAAGGTCAATTAAGTCAATACTGCATCCTAACTGCCATATCACCCCTGTAGTTTCTGAGGTCTCTGTCTCCCCCTGAAGCTGGATCCTCCACTGTCCTGGATCCTGGGTGGGATCCCCTCCTACCTGGATCCCGGGTGTCTTTTGGACAGGCAGCTGCCTCCTCACTGGACCTCCGATTCCACTCTCTCTGCATAGCTTATCTTTTACACATAGCCAGAAAGACTCATCAAATCCTCTGTGAAAACCCTCCCCTCTCATTCCCTCTCATCAGAATAGGATCCAAATTTCTATATCATGTATAATGAACAACTTGTCCAGACTTACAGAACTCTCCAGGAAAACCTCATGGTCTAGGCAAACCAAGATGCTCATCAACACCAGTATCTATAGAACTAAAAGTCCAATGGAACTTGGATTACTCTTGCATTGCTCATGTGATTGTGGTAGCCACACTTGTGCCCTCCTCGAACCAGTGCTGTTTGTGTCACCTCCCTTAATGAATGGCACCTCACCCACATGCTAATAATCTGCATTGTCTTGGAGATTATTCCTTTTTTTTTTTGCCATCAGGGCTGGCCTTGCACATGCCAGGCATGTCCTGTACCACTGAGCCACAGCCACAACCCTTCCTCATTCTTAAAATGAGGAAGCTGAGGCCCCAGGGGGTGAGCTAAGGTCTCCAGCCAGTGGGAACAGAGCCCCGTGAGAACCTTGGTCTGAAGGCTGCTCTGCCCTGCTTTTATCAAATCACCATGCATCAGCTACTCTGGGGTTTTCTGGAAGGGACTATAAAGATGGGAGAGCTGTCCCACAGAGCCCTGAATGACTGCACTTACGGTCAATGCATCGCGCTCTTCTCCTTGAAGAACCTCTCATCCACCAAAGAGCCACGAGGTCGCCCTGTCCGCAGCTGCACACCCAGGGTACCTCTCATCTCCACACTTGGTCAAAGCATACTCTTCACACTTGCTTCTGGGTGACTGGCCCTGGAGGGGACCATGTGCTCAATCTCCTTGCCATTTATCCAAAAGAGGATGAGAGGCGGGTGGCCGAGTGACTAGAGAAATTGCCAGCGACATCTGTTCTTAACCAGAAGCAGCCTCGCACCCTCACTGATGAACTCTCACAGCTCTCCAAGGTCACCAGCAAGCGGCACCCCCAGAGGACAACCCTACCTGTTTATAATCTCCCTGGCCCCCTGACCAGCCCTTTAATTCTGAACATGCACTCCCAGGCACCAGACATTAGTATAAATTACACTAATTATTTGTAATTAAGGGAGAAAATGTGTACTGTGCTACAAAGATTAGCTGTATTCTGCTAAAGTAAATCATGTCCACGCCAGCATGCTGGCCTGGGGAAGCAACATGAAACACGATTAACTTCTACCTTAATGGAGCTTATGTTGCTGTTTTTCATAATCATAATATTTCAAGACATGCAATTTTTCCCTAATGTAATTGCAACTTACCAACAAGACAGCCTGGGTTTAAATGAAAACGCAGGCAGGGTGTTTATAGGGACGACACTGGAGTCCTGTTATAAAACCCATATACAACTGTCCCCACGCAGGAGCTGAGACGTTGATCCCAAGTCCACAAGGGTGACTGCAGCATTGTCTGCCGCTGGGCCCTTCCACTTCCCTTTAGCTTATCATCTTATCTTATTTTTGGCAGTACTAGAAATTGAACCCCGGGACTTTCCCACTAAGCTACATCCCCCGTCCCTTTTGTAAACGTTGAGACCGGATTTCTCTAAGCCATTCAGTTACCCATTCTGAGCTCCAACTTGCAAATCTCCCCCCTCCAAAGTGCCGGGATCATGGTATGTGTTATCACACCCAGCTTCCCTACTTTTAATCTCTCTCCTTTCTACACTGATTTGCGGGAGAGAAATTATGAGTGTGACTTTTATAAAACTCATAAAGTTCCATCTGCTCGATGTTCCACTCCAAACCCAGCCAGAAAGCCCTCAAGCGGAAGCCAGTTGGCCCATGTTTCAGCCTCTTGATTTAGAGACACAGGAAGTGATAGCAGTTCATTTTGCCACTGCTCGTAAGTCAAGATTCTCCCCGAAACACTGCTGAGAGAGGCAGAAGCAGGAACATGGTCCCTATGGGGCAAGAGATGAGGTCCCCACAAGGAGAAGAGGGGAGGAATCGAGGCAGTAGGGGTCAGGGGTGTCACAGTGAGATGTCCGGGCCCGGAGAGGAGAAAGCTGTCCACACAGTGGGGATGCAGGCGTCAGGGACTGGAGACCCCGAGGTCCTGAGTTTCTGCAGAGCCTCCCGCGGCCCTGGCTGAGCCGTGGCTGAGTGACTCCTAGGCTGGGGGACACCTGACCCCTGAGCCCCTGTCTGTGTCCAGCCAGGCGCTGACGCCTGAGTGGGATCAGTGACCCCACCTGTCTGAAGGGGACCTGGCCAGCGGTCTGAGGCCCCAGCCCTGGAGAACCATGGGCTTTGCTGGGAGTTCTGGGAAGACACGGGGCAGGTGGCGCTGTGGCCGTTCCAGCCCCACGGTTGTCTGTGCTGGTGAGCAGGTCCCCACGTGGAACACGCCATGCACACACGACCCTGGCTATCAAGCCCACCCCCACCCCGTCCTTTCCTCCCTAAGGAAAGATGAGGGGACAGCAGATGCCACCTCGGGAGACCTTTCAAGAACAAAGACAAAAATAACACCAAGGTTCAGGGTGACACTGCCCCACCCAGCCCAAGCCACTCTTCCCGAGTGAGTACAACTCCCGAGCCACCAGGACTGATCGCGTTTCCTTAGAGGGAACAGAGAATCATGGAAAGCGGGGAGCCTCGGGGAGGAAGACCTCATAAAGCTGAAGCCTAGGGGCTGGGGATTTAGCTCAGCGGCATAAGCACCTGCCTTGAAAGCAGGCAGTCGTGAGTTTGATCCCTGGTACCGGTAAAAATGAAAAAGCCAAAAAAAAAAAAAAATTAAAAAAAAAAAAAAAAGCTGAAGCCTCTAGTGATACGGTGGTTTTCAAAACGATTTTTGCCACTAAACATACACCTATCAGGTCTGCCAAGTTAACACACAAACAAGAAATTTGTTTCTCAGTTGAACAAGGAATAAATTTTTTTGTATAAATGTACCAAATATTACATGGGACATAGTTATACTAAAATATTACTTTGTTATTTATATGAAGTTCAAATTTCCCTGGGAATTCTGTTTTTCATTTGTTTTTGGCAGCTCCCCAATCCTTCCCTTTCCTCCCTTCCCCAAAACTTTTCTCCTGAGGAGAAATCTCATCTAGGAACCCCCCCACCCCGCACCCCTTTACTCTTCCAAAAAAAATCAACCCAGAGGCCTGAACCACCTACAGGCTTCTGAGGGCCACCATGTGTGCAGGACCGCCACCCTCTCCCGCCATCTGTCCCCTTCTCTTTCCCGCAGTGCCTGGCTGCTCTGGAGCCAAGTCTCTGGGGGTGACAGCTTTTTCCCTGGAGGGCACCCCTAGGCCTGCTCTCTCCCCAGAATTGTTCATGTTGTAGTAAACAGAGAGACCCCTTCCCGCCTCCCCTGGCACAGTGTGAGGAGCAGTTAAAGCCATTTATTCAGGTTGAAAGGAGAAATCCCCAGGCTAAGAAAATGATTCGCCTTCTTTCCTCACAAGCAGCTTGAGGGTGGTGCCGGCCAGTCTGTCTGATGACAGGTGTCACATTTGTACTCCTGGCTCCTGTCCCCACCAGCTGAGGAAGTAAGCCTGAGGTTTGGGTTTTGGGCTTATTTTGCTGTTTTGTTTTGGTCTTTTTAAAAAAGGTATGACTTTGCCTAAAACGTTAATAACCTGTCGTGTCAATCAGTGCTTCCTAGAGAAACAGATTTAATGCACAATATACAAATATCTAAGAACTTGCAAGATTGGCTTTACAGTGGTCACCCAGAGTCCAGATGGAAGAGGGCAGAGGGTCTGCCCATGAGCTGGACACAGAAGGATCCAGTCAAAGGCCTGGAGCTCGTTTAGAATCCTGTGCGAGATGGGATCAGGAGGCCCAAAGATCTTTGCGGGGAGACTCAAGGATCTGTGCCGGAAGCCAGGAGCTGACTTCCAAGGTGCGGGTGAAGACTCAGCTCCTCCAAAGAAGCAGAAGCCAGCCTCCCTTCGTGTTCCTTTTATACTGTGCTTCCTGAGGGGTCTTCCACACCCAGAACTACGCTGGCCCAATTTCGTTGGGTGATTCTGACTCGAGTTGAGGCAATCAGCCCCTTCTCACATGTACTAAGTTTTCTGGCATCAATGAGCGATGAGTGGACTGCAGAGAGCACGGGTTGGACCACGAGCCTGCGTGCGTGTGTCTGCCCACAGGTGGCCTGACAGACGCGGTTTGTGTCTTTGCAGAGCAAACAGTGTGGAGGAAGCCTGCTGAGGCTCCGCGTCCACAGGCCTTTGATTTGGGGTGACCCTTCTCTCCTCGGGGAACTTGGCAGCCTCCTGTCCAGGTGATACAGGGGAATAAAACTCCCAACCTACAATGTCCGCGAGTTCGTGTTCTCTAAAACCAAAGAATGAATTTTAGGAACAATAGAGGTGAGAGTAGAATATATTTATTTAGAGAAAGAAAGCTTCTGTCTGGGAGAGACAGAAGGGGTCCTGAGCAGGTTGCCCAGGACTCTGTCTTTCCAAGGATTTTTATAGAGTAACACCATGGGTTCAAGGCGGGGGGAAGGCACATGGGCAGAAGGTGGGACATAACTATAGTTAGCCAGTAAGATCAACAGTTCAGGTAAAATTGATTGCATTAGGGACAAATGGGAAGCAAGTCATATAGGAAGCAGACATTCTTGGAGCTATGACCTTTTTCCCCTAGGGGGATGGGATAGTGACTCCAGGGTGATGGGGAATTAATTAGAATATCAGCCCTTAGGATGGGGATGCATTTGTGTTTGATCCTGTCTTGAGGCCTGGCCCACAGCAGGAGGTGTCTCTCTCCCCAACAGTTGCAAGGTATCTGGGCTTCTGCACTGGCTCCTTTGAGGACCCAGCCCTGTCTCACTGCCTATAATGTTTCTAATTAACTCAGCTGCCTGCAACTCGAGGATGACCTTCATTGCCCGTTCTTCGACCGCACCATTCCAGAAGCAGGAAATTCCACCTTGGAGACCACTCGCCTCAGATTCCACTGATCTTTCGTTGTTGCTGTTGTTGGTTTTCATTTTGGTTTTGTTTGCATTGTGGTATTGATAATCGAAGCCAGGGCCCTTGCACTAAGCTACATCCTCAGATCTTTTTTGAGACAGGATCTCAGTAGGTCACAAAATTGCCCAGGCTGGGCTCAAACTTGTGATGCTTTTGCCTCAGCCTCCCAGAGAGCTGGTATTAGAGATGTATGCCACACCCATCTTCTCAATTTTTTGATGTAGAACCCCCTGCACCCTGACCTCTGAACCACAGCTTCAGCAGGCCTGGCCCACAGCTCGGCTCACCCTCGTCACATTCTGTCCCAACTCCCATGTTACCCGAGCAGTTCACACATGTCCAAACTGGAGACAGGGCTATCCCCGGGAGCCAGGAGCCATATCCAGGAGCTGTGCGGTCAGATGGACCATGGAGGTGTCTTGGGAAAAAGGTATCAACAGCCTTTTTTGCTGTCTCCCACTCTGGGCCCCAGGGCTGAGTTAAGTGACCCCAGAGTCCAGAGGAGAGACAGGAGAGGACTCTTGGCTGAAAGGTTGACCAAATTATCACCACTCTAAATTCAAGATGGGCCTGTGCTCTGGTAAAAACCAGAAGGCTTCAGAGGACCTGCTCCAGGGATGGATAGCTCACCCCAGGACACAGCTCCACTGGCTGGTGGGGACACAGGTCTCTGGAGTGTTAACCACTGTGATCCAGGTTTGCCTAGACGTGAGGAGTAAACTAATCCACAGTGGCTGAGTCAACTAGTTCTGGACAACAGCTGTATTAGGCTCCAGGTACAGCCACACTGCTGCCCAGGGGGCCCCTGTGAGGAGCAAGGAGCTAGACATTGTGATCACCAGGGAAGCTCTTCAGAACCACCCATGCCTCAGTCCCATCACCAGGGATTCTGATTTAATTCGCATGGAGTGTGGCCTAGCTATTGGCTTATTTAAAATCTCCCCAAATTCTCATCATGTGCAGCCCATGCTGAGAACCACTGGCCTGAGCAATAAACGTTTAATTATCTCACATAACAAGAAGTCCAGAGGAGGGTACCCCTGTTTCAGTGGCACTGCAATGATGGGTCTCTGACCTTCTTCACTGTGTCCCCGAATTTTATGTCTCATGGCCTCAAGATGGCTGCACAGTTGCAGGCAGCACTTCATCACATAGGCAGAAAGACAGCAGGATGCTTGGCCTGCTCTCTCTTAAGCAAGCAACAAAGTCCTTCATGAATGTTAGTCATAATTCCTTCTGTGCCCCCCACAGTAGCAATATGTCCTTTTGGCCTGTCAGAGTTTACAGGGGAAAATTTTTAATACATAATATGTAACTTATAGGATTATTTTATAATATTCACTCAGAGTCAAATACAAAAGAGTGTGGGAGACTAGACTCAATCCAGATGAAGACCTGGATCCCACAGCAATGTCCTGCATGAGTCCAGCTGGAGGCATAGAGCCCACGACAATGTCTCATGCAAGTCTGTACCAAGGATCTGCACCGGGAAGGCCCAAAGCTCAGCGGTGGAAGCTAGAAAGTCTGCACCGGTGGGATGAAGGATCTGTGCCAGCAGCTGAGGGATCTGCCCTGGACCCAGGAAGTGATGCTCAAGGTAAGGACCAGAGCTCTCCCAAAAAGAACCACAGCCATCCTCAGGGACAGCGAGGACTTGAGCTCCTCTAAGGAAAACAGCTGAAAAGCCAGCTAGACAAGCTTCTCCAAGAGGATCAACAGCGCACCCCCAGTTCTCTTTTTAAGCTGATGGCAACAATCCTCAGCTGGGCTCTAGTCATGGTTTGTGTCTGTGGCCCCCAGGCCTCATGCATTTGCATTGTGCTTTTGTGATTGGTTCCTTGTCTAGCACTTGGATTGGTGGTGTGAGCGCTACACCCGCCTAGGGGTGGAGCCAGGATATTATGTAACGGCAGGAAGAAGGTGTGTCTCGCTCTCTTGCAGGTTTCTGCCTTGCTGTTTGCAGCCGCCATGAACTGCAGCCCCGCCATGCCATCCTGCCTTGGAGGCAACTGAGTATGGATTGAAACCTCCAAAATCTGTAAGAAATAAACCTTTCCTTTCCCAACTTTGGGCATTAGGTGTTTTGTCTCAGCGATTTAGTAAAAAGTAATTAAGGCAGCCCTCCACACCCAGCACCACCCTGATTCTATTCAGCTGGGTGTTACAAGCTGACCATTAGTTAATCAGTCACAGGAGGGTTACATACAAGGTTCTCACATTAACAGTAAACATGCAGACCATCCCAAATTTAAATTGGGAGATGGTGATGCTAAACTAGTATTCCACAAATATCTGAAGTTCAAATTTAACTGGGTAACCTGTGTTTCATCTGGCCCTGGTTATACATTCATAAACAATCTTTGACAAAAGGAAACACAGACATCACACTTGGCTCAGCATCCAGTTCTGCCCTCTAACCCATTCTTTACCCCTTTCTGAGCCTGAATCTCTCTTCTCTCATTGGCCAGATGTGAGTCACATGTTTGTCTCAGAACCAGTCACTGAGCAGGAGCAGCAGAATGCATGATGGGAGGGACCCTGGTGCTCAGATGTCTCCTAGCCTTCAAAAGTTACTGGACCATGACTCGGCCCAGGTCTCAGGGTGACTGCAGAACCCCAAGACTTTGGCAGCTTCCAACTGTTTTTTAACTGCAAACAGCTCATTTAAAGAAAAGCAATCAAAAGCTGTGCAGGTGGTGGACCAAGACAGCCCAGAACAGCAAGCTTAGGGACACTGGGAGAACACTTGGTTCCTAGCAGGCTGGGTGGTCTTAAAGTCCAGTCAGTCGGGGGCTGGGGATTTAGCTCAGCGGCATAAGCACCTGCCTTGCAAGCAGGCAGTCATGAGTTCCATCCCCGGTACTGATTAAAAAAAAAAAAAAGGCCAGTCAGGCGCAGGGCAGGGTCCTCCCCGGCCCATCGGAGTCAGAGTGACCTCCCCCAGCCCTTGTGATGGAAAGATTGAGTCTCTGAAAGAACTTGAGTCTGCAACTTTTCTCCTCAACTCCCCCAGCTGATGCTGGAGGAAAGTTTGGCCTGGCTCCCGGCTTTGCTTAAAATATTTAAACCTGGCTTCTTTCTCCCTTCAGGCCCATGCCTTCCGGTTCTCACCTCCCACTTGAGGTGTCTGTCTGCACAGGGCAGGCGGCAGAAGGAGTTCAGCTCCTGTTTTCATGTAAAAGATGCTGATTTCCAACCTTCTTTATTAGGGCTGCTTTAACGAAGCAGGTTACCGCCCCATGGGAACTTTAGCATGTAGTGCTGCGTATACATTGACGCTGCTGTCACTTAAAAGGAATGTTAAATTCGCTCTTTAGTAGCAGGCTGACCTAAATCTGCGTCTGGCTTGTTTGGGCAGTGAAGGAAAGCCGGGTGGGGGGCGCAAGGGTGCTTTGCAGGTGTGAGGGACACAGAGCACTCCAGGCCCTGGTCTCCTGCCCAGGAAAGTAAGAACAGTCCGCAGCCTGCGTGGTTTTTGCCAACGCAGCATTTGGGGATGCTGACTGCAGACAGTAAATTATTCACCAGGTCGTGTGGCCTCCCCTCCTTCAGGAGGAGAGTCTGACAGATGGGGCAGCCCTGCAGCTTTAGCTCGAGTCCCCGGAGACCCAGAGGAGATGAGTTCTCATTACTAACCGCTCTATCACAGCTGGGGCTGGGCAGGCAAAGGGCCGATGCTGCCTGATCGTGCTGGATTCAGATGCTGTAGAGAGACTCATAGAGTTCCAGAATGTGCCCTGGGCAATAGCACACACGCACTCCACCATCTTGTCATGGTTAACACCCAGATACAGAGCCACGCGCCCAGTAGTGAGGACCTTGCAGGGCTCTCCCAGCCTCGGACGGTGGCATGGAGGCAGGTTGCCAAGCAACATACTCATGGTCCAAGAGTGATCCCTGATCCACAGCTAGTACGGGGTCAAGGTCTGACCAATCAGAGTACACCATTCCCCAACCCTGGTGGTCGGCTTAGAGGTGTGCATGTGACCCAAGTCCCTGCTGGCCTAGCTGGACCCAGACAGGACCCAGACACATTGGAAAGAGGTGGCCATCTTCTGCGGAGGTGGCCAGGCTGGGAGGACGTAAGTCAAGAGCTGCTGAGGGTCCTCCCTCTGCCCCAGAGCAGGCTGGCCTTTGGGTAAAGACACCTGAAGGTCACAGAGAGTCCAGACAGCACTGCCCCTTTCCACCTCACAGTCCTCAGGACATCTGTGGTCTGAGGAAACTGAGGCTCAGAGCTTCAACTCTCAGTGGCCATCTTGGTCACCCCATGGGGATAACCTGTGTGTGCAAAGCCATCATGGGGGAGAGCAGAGGCAGCGATGGAGACGAGTCACCTTTCAGCTATTAGAGTCCCTGGATCCAGCTGGGACACAAGCCTGGGTCACCTTGAATTACCTGCCTGGGAAACTTTCGCTTTTCACTGAGGTCCCTCGGAGCTGAATTTCTGTCAGTTGTGACCAGAAGCCCAGAGTCGGCCCTTGATGATCTGAATAGTGGCCCTGACCCACCCACAGGAGGGCACCTGCTTCACAAAGGCTGTGTCCCCTGAAGGTGGACAGCAGGGACTGCTGGGTGGCTTTCCCGGGAGTCCCACCCCCTCCCAGCTGGCCCCAAGGCCCAGGGCAGCACCCTCTCCCAGTCCCTGTCTGTGGAATTGGCCCAGCAACCCGCACAGACCCTGGAGAGGGGCGTGCTGAGGGGCCTTCGGGAGGGAGGCTGCTTGGAAAGCAGAATTCGTGTCGTCTGTCCAGAAGGCTCTGCCCACCATGGAAGCTCCCTGAAGGCAGAGGCCAGTGCCCATCCGTTCACCATCTACAGGGACACAGCTCTTGCTGCGCACTCACATCCTGTCCCTGCCCAGCTCCCAACTAGCCCCGAACAGTGACCCACGAGCCCTAATCCACCGGCTCACCCCGTCCTGGGCAAACTGCTGCCTGTGCACCTCAAACTCCACCCACAAACAGCTCCACACTGGCCTCCGGGTCTACTGCCTGTGCCAGCGGAGCCTTCCCCGGCCACCACGGGTTACTGGCCGTCCTGCTTCTTGTCCTGCCTCCTTGTGTGCCTCGGCACTGTTGTCAGGGTCCTTACAGAACCTGAGAGTCATGGAGGTTTTGTTTATTTTCTGAACTAAGCCCTAAGCTCCATGAGGACAGCTTCTGCATCCACTGCCTTCCCTGCACACCGTGAGCATTTTCTGAAGACGAGACAGCTGCGTAGGCTCCCTGTGGACACCAGCACTGACTGTCCTTTAGGGAGCCTCTGCCCTCTACTCCTAGATCATCTGCCAGTCCCATGAAAGGTGCACAACCCAGGGCTGGCCACAGCATATGCGGGACCCCCAGGCACACCTGGGAAGGTTGTGCCCCACGGAAGGGGCTGAAACCCTGCCTGACCCTGGCATGGGCTTGCTTCTCCCAAAGGAATGGGTACCCTTTCATTCCAAGCACCTCAAGGGGTAACCCTGGCCATGGCAAAGCCCACCTTGACTCCAGTGCTTAGATTAGCACTGGGCACACAGCCAAGGGAGCCTAATCTGTTGAATCCTGAAACATCAAAGGTACCCTGGGAAGGACAGGTCTTCCCTTGGGATTTGCTTTATCAGCAGGTGGCCTCTCCCCAGGAGGGGATGGGAGGGGTCCCTGGATCCAGCCCTACCTGAAGCTGCATCCACTCTCAGCACTTTTCGGTTCTGTGAGTGCATGCATTCCCCTTTTTACTTAAGTGAGCTGGGATTGGGTTTACCATTACTAACAACCACTGGATGCCTGCTGGACTCCAAAAGTAAAGTGGTGACCCCCCAGTGGGGGACCTGGTCATTAAATTACACCCTGCCTTGAAGAACCCCGGGTCACTCTTAAACACTGTGTTTAAGAGTGCAGCTGGGGGTGTGGACTCTGACTTCACCATTCTCCCTCTGTCCAGGGCTGTCCCGGAGAATCCCAACCCCTCTGCAGGGCGCCCTCTGTCCCACTCCCAGGGGGTTCTGGCTGTCACAGCACCTCTCTCTCAGTAGAATGCTTTCCTCCTTCCCCATTTTGTCATTTTGAAAGATGGCGAATTGAAGCGCTTAATTTTCCTCCTCCAGCCCAATTAATACGAACACGCTCCGTGCAGATATGCAGCTGTGAGAGGCGAGGCATTTATATCAATTAGCAAAGCTAAGCTCCGTGCAGATTCACAGCGACGATGACCTCAGTGCCCAAAGCCCAGCAGGGCAGCCTGGGATTGACCCCCCAGGGCCTCTGGTAAGAAGCAAGGACCAGGGGTCTGAGAGGGCTGCACCGCACCCCTCTGTCCCACTGGGCCCCAGGAAGGATTCATCCAGGGACAAGCAACTCCCAGACAAAGCTGCACCCCTCTGTTCCCAGTGCCAACAGACTCCATGGCATGGCCAAGCCCCACTGGCCATGGTGCTGTCCTTGGGTCATCGTCAGAGCCTCCTCCCTGGTGTCCTGGCTCCCCCTCTAGCCCCCTTCAGTCCACACCCACACTGCAGTCAGCTGGAGCTTTGAAAAGGTAAGTCAAATCTGATTTACCCAGTGGCTCCCTAAGGCTGTTAGAATAAAATCTAATAAAATCTAAACAACTCCATCACGTTCTCTGAGGCCCTGCCCAATCTGGCTGCCACTGATCTCTCAAACTCTTCTCCCCAAGCCTCCCTTCCGTATTCAACTGCGGCCACACTTGCCTGCTTCCTCCTTCTCTAGGTGAGCACATTGGTTCCTGCCTCAGGCCCTTTGCACTTGCTGTGTCCCCACACTTTTCCCTGGTAGCTCTTTTCCATCTCTCACGTCTTGGCTCAGATGTGATTCCCATCAAGGAGAGCTAAGCTTGTACTCTTCAGCTGCCATTCCTGCCTTTCATATCTGTTCAGTGCACAAACATCTGCTGAGCGGGTGTCCAGGAGAGGGCATCCCAGGCAGAGGGAGCAGTGGGTGCAGAGGCTCAGTGACCAGCTCCCCCGTCCCGTCTGAGAAGCAGCAAGAAGGCCACAGTAGCTGAGAAGTTCCCCAAATTGCGATCCTGGCACCTGGGAGGGTGGTTCTGCCATCTTGGGAGGGATAAAGCTTTACTTGACCACCGAAGCAGGGGGCGCTGAGGCCAAGCCAGGGTGGTGGGCTTTGGGGTTCGAGTCCCAGAGGCGGGGTCACCAGGTAGAGTGACCTGGACCCCCTGAGTCTCGGGTTCCCCACCCGTAAAATGGGCGCAGTAATTGGCCTCTTTTCTGGGTTGTTGAGGAGATTCAGTGAGATATTCGTGTGCTACCCAAGTGTCCAGCGTGCAGTCCCTCATCAGGAAGGCCTGGACCTTAGATGTGAGAAGTCTAGGAATAAAATTTGCCGGTAATCCTGGGTCCAGAAATGCGAGGATCCTGCGGTGTGAGCAAAGGGGCGTCTTCCCAGTGGACGGGCAGAGAGAACCGCGTGTCCACCTCGCTGGGCTCCTTTGTCATGTTGGCCTAGTCCCAAGGCCACCCCTAGGTAGCCCCTGCTTTGAGGCCCTGCTGCAGCTTTGTCACCTGCCCAGCCCTGTCCCTCCAGCCCCTCTGACCATCTGAGCACCCTTCCTCTACCCCGGAAACCCCCAATTGCTGGAAACCAAATGTCCCAAGTGGTCACTGCACCCCAGCGTAGCCCATGTGATTTGGGTAGCGGAGGATGAGCCCCCACACCTGCAGCAGGTGGGTTTGTGAACCAAGCCAGGCCAGTCGGAGCAGCCAGCGATGCAAGGCTCCCTTAGCCCCGGGAGAGTCAGCTTCCAACACTGCTGGATCTCTCATAAGGGAGAAGGAATCTTTCCTCCTGATTTGCTGAGCTGGGGCAGGGAGATCACTTTCTTCTAAGAGAAGAAGCTTCTAGGGAATCAGGCCAATGTCAAGGTCTCAAAACTGAGAGATACAGACAGATACTTTACAGTAATATCTGAACTCCTGGATCCAGCCCCTCTTGAAACCCCTGAACCTGTCCCGCTGCTGGACTCATAACTTCCCATTTTGGTTTAAAGTGACCTTACATTGTTTTTAATTTTTTTAAAAAGCTTTGGTTTAATATAAAGATTACAGCAGTAGAAACAATTGACTTCCGGGAGAACATGGCAGATAGATAGCAGCACTTTCAGAGGCTCTCTGAGAAACCACACTTGAAATCCAGGAATGGTGCCGGCAGGAAGTTCTAGGCAAGGGGGGATATTCTTTGCTGACCCAGGAATGAACTAAATTAAGAGAAACCAACTGGAAATGCAATCCCGGTGATATAACGGGAACAGATAAGATCTCAGCGCAGAAGCTGGACCCCGCGCCACTGGAAACCGCGATTTGAATTTCCTGCAGCCACTGCTGCTTCCCAGTCAGCACGGCAGGGAGAGAGGCGTGAAGGCTCTAAGAGTGGGAAGCATTGAATAGAATTGGGAGCAGGACAGGCCGGGTGCCCTGCATCGACCTGCGGTGAGTGAGTGGATCGAGGACCCTTCCATAGAGAAGGAGGCTTCAGCAAAGGACATAGTCGGACTGGGCAGACTACCCGGAATGAGATGCTGCAGTGACTTCAGTCACATATTCCCCTCCCCAGCGGGATTGGTGGGGAGTGTCTGGCCTGCGTGACGCCACTGGCTGAGACCCAGTAGGCTAGCCCAACCCAGGTCCCAGCAGCCTGGAGGTTTGCCCTATCGGTGAAGCCTTTGGTAGGTTGACCTGGAGGGGCAGACCCAGCATAGGCTGCCTGGTCTGTATCTCCCTGGTGTGCTGTGGTGGGCAGGAACACCCAGCCGGTGCAATTCAAACAGACTGTGGCCGACAGAGAAGGAAGCTGGGCCTCCTATATACGCTTGTATATAAGGAACAAAGAATATGGGACGAGGGAGCAACAAGAAAGGGTCCTCGGCCCCCAATCCTGGGAAACATGCAATAGCAGACGCAGCACCAATAGACATAAAGTGCTGTCTCCAGAGCCTCATAGACGAGTTCAGGAATGAAGTTATTGATGACCTGAAGCAAGACATAAGCAGAATAGTTAGAGAAATGCTAAGCACCGCCCAAGAAAAAACAGATGGTGGAATGGAAGAACAGAAAAAAAGGGGAGAATTGTTTGATGGAGAAAATAGAGAAAACATAGAATACGTGAAGCAGGTTCAAAGAGATTACCAGGAAACTAAAAACTCTATCAAAAACTGGCATAACAGCTTGAAAGAAACTAAAGATAGATTATCTGAACTGGAGGGCAGATTTGTAATATGGAGCATGAAATGAAAAACTTCTTAAAAATAACAAAAAAACAAACAGCAACAATACAAAGGATAGAAGATGATAAGAGGATCTATAACTTAAGAATCAAGAACATAAAAGAAGAAGTAGGGACACAAACAAATGAACTACAAAAGCTTTTCACAGAAATAATCCAAGAGAATTTCCGTAAGTTAGCAAATGGTAAAGATACTCAGATGTATGAGACATACAGGACTCCAGTCACCTACAACCCAAACAGAGCTACACCCAGGCATATAGTAATCAAAATTCTAGAAATCCAATATAAGAACAGAATATTAAAAACCATCAGAGACAAGAAACAGATCACTTATAAGGGAACCCCCATCAGAATTACAGCAGACTTCTCAGCAAAAACCATCAAATCACGAAGAGCGTGGGGGGAAATAATTCAAGCTTTGAAAGATAATAACCTCCAGCCAAGATTGATATATCCTGCACAACTGTGCCTAGAAATTGATGGAAAAACAAGGTGCTTCCAGGATAAAGAGGAACTAGGGGAATTTGCAACCACCAATTCAACTCTACAGAGATTACTGCAGGATAGTCTAAAAAAGGAAAATACCAAGATTTCAGAAATAGTGGCAGAGAGGCCACAATGAGTGGAGCAGAAAGCAAAATGAAGAAAACAAACTGAAAACAAACGACAGAAAAAGAGCTCAACAGAAATGAGGCAGAGAAGATTGGATGGTAGGAACAGCTATTTTGGAGAAAACAAGACATCATAATAGCTAGTGCTGATTTAGTATCATCTTGTTTTGAAGTCCCATCAAACGTGTATTCTTCTGTCTCCATTGGTCTTAAAAGGTTGTATCTTATTGGATTTTATTATATGTGATAATATAAGCAAAAAATTTTATAGACAAGGAGATTATACAGAAACCATTGTTCATTTTCTGTTAGCTGGTTCTGAATACCCCGTAATAATATCATTCTCTTGAATGGTTTTATAGTGTCTTGATATGTTTGGTGCTACAGTATACGAAGTTATACTCAAAGATTTCAAGGAAAGAGACACTATGGTAACTATTCTTATGTCGGGATTATCTTGTGGTGAAACACTATTTTGCTTAAATGGTTATGTTTTGAACTGCACTGTTCTGTTGTTATGCCCTCTTTTATTTCAATCCCCTTTTTTTTAATTATTTACTTTTTTCTCTTTATCTTTTTAATTAAGGGAAAAATAAAAAATAGCAGGATACATTATAGTAACCTACTTTGATTTCCTATTAACTTGATTTGAAATCCTGTATTGCCCTCACCATCTTGTTTTGACTGATTTTCCTCTATTCTGCTTTGCTTGATAGTACCAAGTTCGAAAGTATAGGCAACAACTGTGAAGACAATAAGATTCATTATGATGTCTATTCGGTTGACTATTATTTTCTTTAAAGTCCTGTAATGTCTCCAATGCTTTGGTTTTATTCTTTACTGTTTTGTTCAATTTTATTATAACTGGCAATTCTTAAAATAGCAAGAGGCAGTATGGTAACCATTGTTGATCACCTTGTATTTTGTTTTTACATTATCTATTATGTCCATCCTTTTGATTTGACTGACTCTGTTCTGATATGTCGCATTTGGTTTTACTCTCTTCAAAAAAAGTAATAAGAACTGTAGGAGTAATAAAATCCAAAATGTGTAATTGTCATTGTACAAAAGAAAAGAAAAGAAAGTGCTCTAAAGGTTATAACTGCATATATGTTTAAGTGTATAAGATAGATAACCATATTACTGAGGTTTTTTTTGATCATTGAACAAACTGTTTGTACTCTCACTGTTTGAAAGTCCACTTTATATGCTTCAATTTTGTAACTTGAACAACTATTTCTAAGATGAGAATATGTAACCTATTAACTAGTGATTTCTTACTGTTTATTTTTTAAATTTTGTATTCCTCGTACCCTTTTTCTGTTTTTTTCTTTTTCTCCTTAAATAAAAAAAAAAGATCACAACAGTAAAACAAATAACAATTTCTACATTTATTCATGGGCAAATGGCTTTACAGACAATGATAAAGCTAAACATCACCACATGACCCATCTGCTGTCCCCCACAGGGACTTGGGTGAGCTCCTTGGCCAGCGGACACTAAAGGGGAGTCCCAGACTGTTCTCCAAGGTCAGCAGTGGGAACCCCAGATGCCTCTGCCTGCTAAACTTGCAACCTCCACATTGCAGCTCTGCATCTGGTCTTGGGCCACCCAAATTATTCCGAAACAGAATAATTGTTATATTCTAAGAAGACGAAGACAGAGCTAATGAAATGTTTAATGTCTGTTACAGCTCATATGTTAGTTTTATATCAAATTTATGGGCCTAGAGCAGTACAGTTATAATACACAATGCATACTTTTTATTACATTGGAGGACCCACATATAATCAATGTGGACTGCGGATTTATAGCCCCCTTTATAAGTCCCGGAGCATAATTTGATTACTGTTAATATCTGCAGCAGTTTAAAGTTGCGTCTCAGCACAGCCTGGTACAACGCAGTCGGTAGTGGTGGATTAAAAACCGGTGGTCAGCTGAGCACCGACTGACCTGAATCGGCGTGGTGCCGAGGCTGGAGGGCCCACTGAGGAAGGCGGGAGAGGAGAGCCTTGCTGTGGGTTCTCCTCGGTGGTGTCTGGAGCTGTCACGCTGGCTTCCTGACAGGTACTCAGCTGTGCTCGTTGTCAGAGGCGCTCGGGACTTCACTGTCGCCGAGGATGGCTGTGGTACTTTTCAAGGGAGCCTTGCTTGTTATTTTCAGTGACATTTCTTGGCGCCAGTGCAGAACCCTCAGTCTCCTAGTGCTGATCCTTCACCCCGCTGGCACGGACTTTCTAGTGTCCACCACTGACATTTGGGCCATCCCGTCACAGATCCATGAAACAGACTTGCACAAGTCATTTTCATGAGCTTTGGGTCTTCAGCTGGACTCGTGCAGGGCATTGCCATGAGATCTAGGCCCTCGACTGGATTTTCTAGGCCTTTAGTGTATGGACAGATTTCCTGCATTGTTAAAAATATTTGACTCCTCTGGTGACTATTATAAAAATACTATAAATTATGTGTCTTGGCCTGTTCTCCTTGCAATCCCCAAACGACAAAGTGGTCCTATCTGTGACTCGTCTGATGCTAAGTCCTCGTGGGGGAGAAAACCCCAAGGACAGCTGCAGGCCTGCAGTGTTAACATGAGCAGTGTTCTGATGCCAGGAGGTGGCATCTGAGCGTGGGACATCTGAATAGAAGTAATGCCAGGGCTGCTCAGACTGCTGTGACCCGAAGTCCAGGGTTGGGGCATCTGGGGAGGAGCCAGTGGGCTGGGCCTGGGAGGGAGGGGTGCATAGCAGGCAGAGGACCAGGCCCCCAAGCCAGTGACATCATCAGCTCAATGGTGAGAACCATGGCTCCTGGGAGAGGCTTCCTCCCCTCCAGAGATGCTGAGGTTGAGGACCCCTCAGCTTCTGCCTGTTGTGTCTCACGTAGATCTTCCACAGCCGCCCCTGCGGCAGAGATGGGGAGGTGGACGTGGAAGCCCACGGAGGCCACGGGTGCTGAGCAGAGGTGCTGAGTGAGGGGGGTAACTCGCTTGTTCTGCCTGCGCCGTGAGCACCAGCTAAGTGTCAGGCGTGGAATGGGAATGGGTCTTCCCAGAGGTTACCAGACTCAGGCAAACTGACTAGAAGCTGGGTATCAGTCAGTAACAAGTGCCTCAGGCATGACACAAGACTATTCCCCTCTTTAGAATCAAAGCCCAGAAGTAAGCATCTGGGGCTAATGGGGTAGCTTCACCGCCATCAAGGAGTCGGGGTCTCTCTAACATTCTGAAAACACCACCACGGCTTCTACCTGATACTCCAACAAGGCTGCTTGAGCTCCAGCGATCACACTCACATCTCAATTAGCAGTGGCAAGAAAGGTACAAAAGAACTTGTTCTTCCTTGAGGACATCGTCCAATAATCATACACAGTACTTGTGGTCCCTTGTGACAATGACCTTACACAACCATATCCCTGCAAGGAACTAAGAAATGTAGTCATTATTGTGGGGCCCTTCATGTCCCCTGAATTCATTCACTCTAAGGGGAGAACGGCAAAGCGTATTGCAGAATGGTTTAGTCGCTGCCCGCTGTTGGTTATTAAGCTCCCACTGGACGGGCACTGCTGAGCCGGGAATGAATGAACGCAGGAGGGATGGGTGAGTGACGTGGGTTGTGCACGTGGCCCACCTTACCCCACGATCTGTGTGCATGTGGAGAAATGGTGCACACATGAGCTCATTTGGTCTACAACCCCTTAGTCCACTGATAACCAGTGAGGTCACCTTGTGATGACACCGTGTGATGCTTCAGGGAGCCCTGGGCAGAGAGCTGGGGAGGCTGTCCCTGAGCCGACAGCACTGAGGAAAACATGGCCCGCCATGCCCTCAGACACCGCCTCCTGCCCAGACCCCTGCTCAGAGCGCCAGGTAGCTCCTGTTCCCCATCCCAGGTGTCCTCAACTCTGTGCGGCTCACTGAAACACGGGAGGAGCCAGGGGAGGAGCCAAGTGCAAAGGTCCTTGGACAAGAAAGGCCAGGGCAGAGGCAGGCCAAAAGGAAGGACCCAAATGAATCTGCACCTCAACAACTCCACCCGACTGCCCGCTGGGGCTCCCTGCTAGGTCAACAAACCCAAAAAACGGAAAGGAGTATCAGCCCCAAGGGTCACAGAGCAGGGCAGGAGGGGAAAGTGGCTCAAAGCAGCCATGGAAGACACGGGGCTCCTAAGTTTGCTTTGCACAACCAAGTGACAGGTCTGTGGCCTGAACAATGGCCTGAACCCCTAGGTAGACAAAAGTTCTCAGACTTGCAAGATGCTGGAAGGTGGAATAGGACCATGAGCAGGGGCCTCTCCAGCCCTGGCCACCAGAGCCACCAGAGGATGACAGAGTCCCAGGCAGCCAGGCCAGGACCCTGCAGCTCTCCCACCTCCTCCCCATCCATTAAGGATAAATGTGCTGGGCTGGGCGAGAGCAACTTTCCACTAAAGATCAAGGAGCCCCTGGGACTCGATCCACAGCTCTAAAGGGAACCCCCTAAGGCCTGAGCTCTTCCTAAAAACCAGAGGCTCTGCCCAGCTCCTCTGCACAGACACAGGAATGGATTTGTGGAGTCCGGAGCTCTGAGCCTCTGTGAGGAACAGGAGGCACAGGAGTCTAACTGTGGGCACAGATGCCACAGACCGTACCCGTCATCAGGGCCACTGTGGAAGCCCCTCCCTCCCCAGTCATGTGCTTTGACAACGTCCTCTGCTCTGCGTGGGGCCATCATGCAACTTCTGTTGAGAGATATGATTCTATGGATGTCACCCCCTGGGCTCTCACACCATAAGAGGAGACAGCAGATAAGCACATTGCCATCCCCACCAACCTTCCAGAGCAAAGGTTGCAGCTGCAGATGCCTGAAGGGCTGGGCAGGCGACCCCCAGCACCGGGGCAGGGGGGCTGCAGGACAGAGGGGGCAGTGACCAAGGGGCCACCCCGCAGCTCCAGCAGCCCCCTTTACAGGTGCTGTGTGAGGGAAGCAGGCCCTGCACGGTTTATTTTTCTGTCATTCAAAGAAACCAGGGTTTTTATGTGAGCCTGTATTTTTAAGAGCAAAAACTACAATTTCTAAAAAGCACCATCAGAAGCCAAGAAAAGCAAAGACCAAGGCACACAGAAAAGCCGGCTGAAGGAGCCCGGCTGAAACACTTCCGCCCTTCCCTCACGGACTTCAGGCTTCCTTTCCCAGAATAGCAGCCCCGGGCTGACGGGCCCGGAGACCACAGAAATTGCCACCAGCACCTGCGTTCCCCGAGGGGACCCTGCACCCTTGTAAGCAGGCGGGATCCCCTTCACGCCTGCTGTGACAGCTCTGTCACTGCAGCAGTTTGCTTTGCTCTGAGAGAACCCCACAGACTGGAAGAAACTTGCCTTCCTGGTCGCTGCACCCAGATAAGTCCCCTCCTGAGCCTCTAATAAGACGTGTCCTCAGCTAGGGAGCTTCCTTTATTCCTTTTGCCTAACACCAGCTATGTTTCTAAATTATAGTAATGTCTTATTAGAAAAATATCAAAGACCCCTGGCTCCTGCAAAGGAAATCGTAATCCAACAAATCTGAACAGGATTTGTGTAGTATAAATTATAAAACCCTGACGAAAGACATCAAGACCTCAATTAATGGAAAGACATACCATCTTCATGGACGGGAAGACTTTTTTGTATCTTTATTGAAGTCTGATTGATTGGTTGACCATGGTACTGGGGATTGAACCCAGGGCCTCAGGAATGCCAGGCAAGCACTCTACCACTGAGCCACACACCCAGCCTGGAAGACTACTTAAAATAGTAAATTTTACCTGATTTCTCTTGTATGAAAACCCAAATTATAATAAAAAAGCAAAATAAATAGAGATAATGGGAATTACAGATATAGATCTTTCTCAAGTGGGAAGGAAATCAAGAGACGGGGGAAGGAGGGCAGGGAAAGAAATGAAAGAAGAAATTAAGCTGTGACAGGTACGTGTTGTGACTTCCCCCAAGGGACGCAAACATTCTGTACTGCAAACATGTACTTTAAAAAGTATAAACAAAAAAAAATTGGTAAAGATGTGAATTCTCGCCTAGCTGATCTACAGATTTAATATGATAGTAATAAAAAGTTCCAGCACTATTTTTTATACAAATACCTGAGCTAACAGAGGTGTTGGTTCAGGTCACCCTCAGCGTCATGTCCCCAGGACAGTGTCCCTCTTTTCCAGGGACACCTTTCTGTGTTCCTCCTCAGGTGCCTTTGGGTGCCACAGTGGAAAACAGGGGACACATCCTTAACACCTCCCAAAGAGACCAGACCTGCACGGCAGGACTTAGGCATCACAGCTGTCTCCAGACAGTGGCCACAAAGTCCAGCACCCGCTCTTCCTGATGGAAAGCACAGGGCAAAGACTGGGCGCTGAGCAGCAGGGGAAGTGGCCAGGACTGGGCTGGGACTTTACGTGGGGGCAGCAAGGCAGAGCCAAGACCTAAAGCAGGGTCAAGTCTTGTCACAGTCCCCCCTAGGCCACCATGACCGCATGTGGCTCCTCTAGGAGCTCGGAGGGCTTTGCTACCTTCCTGGGGCCCCATGGGTGCTGAACCCAATTTCTGGCTCCTGACCTGGGTCCCCTGGCTCGGGTCCCAGGGAGCTCTTGCTCTGGGGTGACCTGGGCTGTGTCGCCATCAGAGCTCTCGGGCCTGGACGGCTGCCCAGGGAGGGACCCCAGGCTTCCTCAGGGCTCCTCCTCTCCCCACAGCCTCCTGATTTCTAATGAGCAGGGTGACAGGACGCTGCACAACACCGCTAGAGTTCATTTCAATGTTAATTCTGAAGCTCATTTTTAGCAGATAATTAAATTACTCTTCGGTGACAGGCACAGTGTCTGTGCCTCCCTGGGACTAGGCTCAGGTGGATGTGGGCAGAGCCAGGAAGGAGCTGTGTGGCACCACCTGGGCCCCAGTACAGGCTGTCACCACCCTGGCCCCTCCTGCGTCTCGCCTGCAGACCGAGAGCCTGTGTCCAGGTCACCCACCTGCCTGTCACCAGACAGGCCCTGCAGATGTCCCTGCGAGCTATGCTCCCTGTGGACAGATGTTCCCTTGTGATGGCTCCCTCCCTGCTAGAAAAAGAAAGGGACCAAGTTCCCACTAAATCAAAAACAGGGATTCACTTTGGGGCCAGCACTGGACAGGAGTGGCCATGAACCTGGGGTGAGGTCACAGGGGGGTCTGTGGTAAGGAGCAGGGTCCTGGCCCCAGGCTCCTTGACCCTCCGAGCCACCCAGCACAAAGTGGCTGCAGAGAGACACCGGGGACCACAGTTTCCTCCCCTCTGACACTGTGATGACTGTGTGGGGCACAGTGGCCTGTCTCCCTGCCACTCCTTAGAGCCCCTCCTGCTCTGGCAGTCACCGCTCACTGGGTGTCCAGGCTGTCCAGCCCAAGGAGAGGCCAGAGGGAGCTCCCAGGGTGCCGCCTCCAGGCCTTGTTCATTGTGGCCTAGTAACAGTCCCTGGCTCTCTGGCTACCAAGTGCTTGGGACAGAGTGTCCTAGCGGGCACAGACTTTGGAGCCCGAGGTGCTGGTTCAGATCCTGGTGCAGAGATTCTGCTTGTCACTGAAGAGCGATTTAATTATCAGCCGAAATGAGGTTCCGGAATTAATATCGAAAAGAACTCTAGCTGTGTCTTACACCCTGCTCACCAGGAAATTGGGAGGGGGTGGGGGCAGAGGAGCCAGGAGGAAGCCCGGGGTCCCTTCCAAGGCAGTCATCCCAGGCCTGAGAGCTCTGGGGCAGACGCAGCCCAGGACACCCCAGACCCAGAGCAGCCGGGACCTGGCTGCCAGCTGAGAAGGGCGCTGCCCTGGCCCTGCCTGAGCAGGAGGCTCCCCTGGGGTGAGCTGAGGCCAGAAGGAGTGGGCACAGATGGTGACAGCTGCCCAGCGCAGCTCTGCCCCGAGTCACCATCTGTGGGACCAGCCCAGGGCCCCTTCTCGGCTTCCTGGTCCCGTGACCTTTGCCCGGAGCTGCCCCTCCCCCAGAGGGTGGACGTGGGGCTCTCAGCACAGTGCAGCCCAGAGCAGATGGTGGCCCCAGCCCAGCCGCATCCCGCTTGCCTCTCACATGAAAACGGGGAGACGGCCAGACAGACGTCCAACCTGCTGGCCTGGCCAGCCAGCCAGACCTGAGGCCACGTCTGCACCAGGCGGCTGGAGCACCCACGACAAAGGCTCTGCTGGGCCCTCACTCTGTGCCTCCCAGCCCTGGCGCCCCATGGGGTAAAATCACATCTGGTTTCCCCTCCCTCCCTTCCCCGGCCACAGGAGGGGGCAGCCAGCAGGGCCCCCACGTTTGAAAGGGACACCCCGTGCCATGGGGCAGCACAGCAAGAAGAAACTGAAGGGAGGGCTGCCCCCAGCACTTTCAGGCCTCCCGTGTCCCCTCCTGTCCCCGGGGCTCTGGGAGCACCACGGTGACATCCCCGGGAGACACCAGCACAGCCTGGCTCAGGAGCGCAGTCACCAGTGTCTTCTCAGCCCTGGGCTCACTGGATGCCGTGGGAGCCATGAAGGGTTCTGAGTGGGGCGATCAGCTCAGATCTGGGGCCTAAAAAGCTCCCTGTGGCTCCCAGAGCAGAGGCAGCCAGAGCAGATGTCCACGAGGCCCAGCAGATGAGAGCCACTGTCCCCAACCTGGTATTGGCCTGAAGTCAGAGCCAGGGTGGCAGAGCCCAGAATCAGCCCTGCCAGCCTCTATTCCGAAGCCAGGCTCCAGGCTCCCTGCTGTGGTTCAAATCAGGCAGGTCCCCAACTCACCCAGAGCTGTCACAGTCCTGTGCTGTGGCAGAGCCTCCTCCAGCCCATTGGAGCCTGGAGAGGAGGCCCAGTGGCGTGTTCAAGCCCTCTACCCACAGTGGCTGCAGCGGGTAGGAGAGGAGCCCGCGCCCAGCCGGGGATTCGCATCCTGAATCCAGCTGCTCCTCCCTGTGTGTCCAGCACTGGGTCAGAGCCCTCCAGGCAGGAGAGGCCGTAGTGTGCCGTGTGTCTAAGAGCCTCCCACAGGCTCGTGTGGGCCCATGAGAAGAAGAGAGTTAATGCCCCTCTCTATCACTCCAGACTCTGCAGAGGGAGGCAGAAAGTAGCGACTGCAGTCCCTGCCCCTAAGGAGCTGAATTTCCTCACTTGCTAACGGGCTTAGGAGAAGTAACAGTCACAAGATGCCCCAGCACCCCAGCCTGGCGTTGGTGGGGAGCGCATTTCCCGGCCACCCACATTCTTGACCATGTCAGGCTCTCACACCTCCCTGTCACTCTCTGAAATTACCTTTGTGGTTTATTTATTTTCTATTTTTCCAGCACTATATGATCCCACAGGAGCAGGATTCCCTGATCTACAACTGCAAATCCTGGCTCACAAACGGGCTGGGAAGTATTTGTTCAATGAAAGGGGAAAGGCTGAACAGGGCTCATGCGACCTTGGTGCTGCCCACGGGGACTCCTGGCCCTCTCCTCCCCTTCTCTCCCCCACCACCCCAGTTATTCCTCCCAAACCCTAGCAGCCGCTCCTCTAGGCCTGTGACAGACTCCTACCGCCATCTCAGGCCCTCCCTGACCTCCCAGGCCAGCACTGCAAGCCATCCCTGCCTCCTGGCCTTCCTGTCCTCTCCACAAACTGCCTCACCCCTTGGCTCTCTTTGCTCTGTGGCATCCAGTACCTTCTACACACCCACAATGCCTCTCTTTCATTCCCTTGCTCTGCTCACTAGAAGGCCGGCTCCTAGAAGGACACCCTTGGCTGTTTCACTGACTGCTGTGTCCCACATGCCTAGCGCCACCAGTGCCTGACACACGGTGGATGGTCAGTCAGTGTTTACTGAATGAACGAGTGAACTTCAATCAGACAAAGGAGGTGGGGGAAAGGCTGAGGTGAGCATGGAGGCTTCCTGGAAGAGGGGACTTCAGCTGGGCCTGATGGGTTGGGAGTAAGAGGATTCCAGGTCACACAAAAGATTCAAGATCCAAGCCCCGAGCCCAACGCAGGAGCAGCCTGAATCTCCATCCTCATGATACACATAGATCTTACATCGCTTGACAGCAGTCCTTTGAAAATTAATTCAATGTTTTATTCATCCTTAAATTCTTTAAAGCTGTAAGTCAAACAGTCACGGGGTGCTCCGCTAACCAAGTTCTGGGCTCTTGGGTTGCAAACAACTGTGCTGTCATGCATTCCAAGCAGACCTTTCTCTGTCCCAGGAAAATGAATTTCTTCGGTGCACAATGTGCTAATTGCATCCACAGTGAAGCAGCGCAAACATCTCCTCCTGATTTGCATTATGCAAAACCTTAATCTCCCCAAGTTTCCTAAAGCCTTGTGAATGATTCACAGCCTTCCGGTGCCAGGAAATGCAGCGCCTGATCTCCCCATCCATATAAATTAGATTTACCGGGGGAGGAGGGTTAAGGAGCCTCGATACCATAAACTACCGGGAAATGATGACCCCTGAGTGTGGATTTCCCATCAATTTGCCTCTTACGAGGAAAAATGATGGGGCTGTGATCACACACAGATTGCTGGGTTTATTTCCTTTGTGCAATTATCGAAATGAAGAGGATTGTGGGTTTCTGTCTGGAGCAACTCCTGCGCTGTCCAGGGTGGGGCCTGCTGTCCCTGAACCAGCGTAAACTGGCATAAACAGCGAGCCCTGGAAAGGGATGCAGGAAGCAGAGGGCTCAGCGTTGTAGCAAGAGCATATTAGGAGAGATCCAGCTTTCAAACCCACTATGTGCATTCACCGCTTTGTGACACTGGGCAGGTGACCTAACCCTTCCGGGCCTCTGCTTCCTTACTTGCTGTTGAAGATAACACAGCTGACCAAAAGAGGAGTTAAGGGGGGAATGTCATCCTGGATTGAATCTTTGTTGGCCACGTGCTGAATGCCAGGCCCTGGCCTGGGCTCTGTGGACCGGTGGAGACCAGGACACACCGGGCCCCTGACCGCAGGATGCTTAGAGAAAACAGGCCAAAGAGAAAGCTATGGCCTGCTGAGTTGGGACAATGTTAAGGTCTGCACCAGTGCCCAGGGAGAGGGACCATGACAGCCAAATAACACACGTGGACCCATTAGTGTGGATTTCCCATTTCCAAGTGGGTGTGGTGCACACACCAGTCAGGGGAAGACCCCGTTAGAGCCACAAATCCATGTGGACCTGGCAACCAGCAGCACCAGCCATGTACATGCTGGGTTCTGGTGTTGGATGTCAGCACTGAACAGCTGAATACATTTACAACAGATGCATGATTATTGTTACCAGTATTTCATGGCCATTTTACAGACGTAGAAACTAAGTCCCTATCATGAAAGCTACATCTGCAAGGCATTCCTGGTGGATATGCACACTGTCTTCCGTTCTGTCTCCTCTGCCTGGAGCTGAGAGGAAGGGAATGCCTGTATCCTGTCATTGGTTTCTAAGGTAATGTGTCTCAGCTGAAACCCCAGCCACCCCACACTCCCAGCACCCCTGGCGCTATGGTAAAGGGCGATGACTCTGCAACCACGTTGAGCTCCATGGGAACTTCCCATGGGGATCAACAACAGGGGGCACCAGAGAAACCCAGAGCACCTGAGGAGGAAGAGAGTCCTTGCCATTTCTTGTCTTCTTCCTGTCCTGGTTTTGCTTCTTCCTATTTTTAATACATCCCTGCCAGTGTCACCATGGTGCCCTCAGACACACCAGGATCCTCAGCCAGCCAGGTGAGTTGCATCCCCAGTGTTTCAGTTCTGCAAGTCTCAGTCGCTATCTCTGTGGCCCCTTAGCACGGGGCTCAGTACGTATTTCCCTAAAGGGCACGCAGTAAATATGTGGGCTTGCATGTCTCGTGATCTCTGTTGTAACAATTCACCCCATCCTTGTGCAACTGCAGCCACAAGCAATAGCTAAACAAAAGGTCACGGCTGTGCATCCAAAGAACTTTATTTGTAGAAACAGCCAGTCCACCCACGAACGGTAATTTACACCCCTGCCTTAGTGTTCTCTCTTTGTATTTTGGTTTTTCAACACTAGTTAACAAATTTTATTATATGTAAGAGACATACATGTGAGAGACAACTCTAGTAACTCCCTTTGGATCCAAAACAGTTGCTGTGACTTTGATTACTTGGGGACTCATTTCCTTATACTGACATGTAAAAGGCTGGCCAGGGTATTTCCTTCTCTCTTCACTGGCTCTGAGCACTGCAAATCAGGCCAGCCGAGGTGCTAATGTGCAAAGTCTAAAGCCATTAGACAGTCCTGTTTCCTCGCATGGTGCTCTCCACATACAGGATTGAGATGTTAGAGCAAACAGCTCCGGGAATGTCAACTGGGCAGAGCCTCAAGATAAGAGGCTGTGACTCCCCAGGGCACAGGAGTTTGCATATCACAAAGCAAAGCGATAGCTGCCCAAAACAATTCCACTGTTACCTTAATCAGGTTATGTAAATGGACCCTTCTGCATATCTTTATCTCTGCAAATTATAGAGATGCCATCCTTGCCCCTGGCCAGCCAGCTCAAGTTACTCAGTAATCTCGGACATCCTCACTATCACTCATCCCTGAGCCACCCCCCAAGCTTCATAACATAATAAATGCTGGGAAGAGGCCTAGGACGGAGGCCTTTGTCTGCATGTCCTCACAGGAATTGGACTTAGGACTCCTTGGCTGCCCTTAACTTGGAACATGTCTTGGTGTCTTTACTCTCGCCGTGGGTTGGATTGGTGGTGGTAGATTAGGATTAACTTGCTCGGGAGTCCAATAATGGGATTACAAATATAACTTTTTGGATTGTGAGAAAAACTAGAAAGAAGATTACAATACTTGTATGACTGGACTCGATATTTGGGTTTATAATACATACATATATTATAATGACTCACACACACAGATGCACACACATATACATAGCACACACATACAGGCTATTTTTGCTGTTAAAATAACCGACCTCCCGGTCTGTTGCTGATACAGAAGTTGGGACTGTGGCTAGCAATCCCATTTGCCTTACTAAAGAAGGCATTGAATGTCCATGCCCTTTTGGGTCATCAGGTCTGAGCAGCAAAGGAGCATGAACACAGAGGACCCGTGAGCCCTTTCCCACCGCAGAGTGAGGACCAAGAATCCCTGAGGACCTGGAGGATGTGCGAGTTGTTTTATCTGAATCCGTTTCTAAGGACCAGTAGAGGGGTTGCGCCTCCCTGCCAGGGCCGCAGTGCCAGGACCGCAGTGCCCACTCACGTTGTCCTGGCCCGAGGCTGCGCTCAGCCCCCTGCCTCGGCCTTCCCTAGTAAAGCATTTTGCTCCACGAACTGTTCCAGTTGCCAAAAAACTATTAGGATGGATCTGCAGGCCTTGTGGGTCTGCTGTGATTTGTGGATGTGCCAAAATTTCATTGATTCTCTAACTTCTGTGAAGAGGCTCAGCACGAGGCCATGACTGTCTGTGGTTTCTGGCCACGGGATCCAGAGTTTTCTATTACGCAGATCAAGCAGCGCTTTGGACCGCTGCCCACCTACCTCGTTTCTAAGGGTACCGTGATGATGGGGAAAGGTCCCCTCAGGGTCAGACACTCTAATTACTACTTCTGTCCTGGTGGAAAACAGTGAGCACCCCCTTCTTCTTTAGGGGTGACTTCTGTCACTTGTCCTCACCCCCATTGACACCTCCCTTCCAGGGTCCCCATCACACCAGCCCCCTGGGAGTAACCCACTTTGAGGACAAAGGTGCTCCATGGGTGAGTGTCCCTGCCTTGGTGAATCAAGGGTGGGCCAGGCCTTTGGGCAGGGGGTAGACGGGTGGGGGGACTGTGTGTGTCCCTGACCGCGTTTCTGTCTTCCTGTGCCCTGGGGTGTCTCCCCGTACACTGTGCAGGGAACGTCCTGTTAACCCCCTGAGGGCCACTGCGGAGACCAGGCTGACCTGAGCCCTGGTCACAGGCTGTGCTCCTCTCAGTGACACTCTCACCAACTGCACACAGCATTCCCAGGGCTCTGCCATCTGGACACTGGAAACACTTTGCTGCTATTCCGGTCAGTGCCTGTGCTCTGTCCTCCTCGTCACACTATGCTCGTCCCCTGGACATGCTGCTGGGTGACTCTAGTTCAGTGGCCAAGGGTGGTGCGGACCTGGAGAAGATGAGGCAGCATCCTAAGAAGAAACCTTGTGATAAACTTACACAGAGATGCGGGAAGGCTGCTTCTCCAGGGTTCTTATAACTTTCTGCTTTTCTTCATTTTTGTGTTTGTGTGATTTCTGGGGCCCACTGTGAGGACAGGCACTTAATAGATGCACAATAAATATTCCATGGGTGAATAGATTAAAACAGTTTAAGGATAAGCATTTAAAGTGCTATTTTATTTCTTTATTCAAAATAAAGCAACAATCAAAATACAGCCTTCTTCTCCAGTTTGGCCTCATTTGGACAGAACATTGTCCAGGTCCTCATAAGTGACCCCTGGCCAAACAGGAAGACCCTGGAAACAGGCTCAGGGCTGCCACACCTGGCACATGACCTCTGGCACCCCTCACGTGCTCAGTAAGTGTGGGCTGAAAGGCTACATAGACACTGGTGGAGGTGGCCTCCAGCAGCCTCTTCAGAACCGCCCATCGGCTGGGCACTGGTCACAGCTCATCCTCCTCCTTCGTCTCTGGGTTGTTCTCAGAGATAAACCCATCTTTCATTTCCACCAGCAAATTCTGACCTGGTCACAAATCAGTGGACTTCTAGTGACCAAGAGCCAGCTCCCAGCACCGTCTTGGGACTGAGTGCAGGCCCAGCATCCCCCACCAGCTGGCTTGGTGTTTCTGCACCCAGCTCCTTCCCAGCACCCACCGAGGCCCTGTGCAGTACAGTCACTGACAGGGCTCTGCCTGGGTGTCGCCGTCCACATACATGGTTCCAACCCAGTAGCCAGCCTGGCCTTCAACCCACCTCCACCCCAGTGTAGCCCGGAGCCCAGACTGCCCCTTCCCCAGCCCAGGACATGGGTCTCCACCCCATTGGACCCCATGACCTCGCAAAGAAAGAATGTTCTTAATGATCTCTTTACTGCCCTGAAATACGAGTCATAAATAATTAACCTAGAGCATCACACACCTACTTAAAAACTCATTACGGTGCCCTAAGTGGGTTATAAAAAAGAGATAAAAGAACAATAATTTGTGATGAAATAAATCATATTTAAATATGCAAATGAGCAACTCAGGATCCTTAGGGCCCCAAAGAGATCTGGAAAACACCCTCGGAGGAGAGAGAAATCCCGAGTGGCCCACCAGAAGGGGAAGGGAACCAGAGGTGACAATGCCTGTTAATAGGACATCAGATACGTGTTAAAATCCTGCAGGAAGATTAGTCTCCATCTAAAGCCGCTGTCAGCCCTGGCTGAGACAGTGACACAGCTCCCAGAGCGGCTGTGAGATGGGGGTGTGAACCACAGCAGTCTGCTTGGGTGGACCATCCCGCGCATGGAGGACATGAACTGCCTGAATTCCGCAGAACTCTGTGGGCAAAGCCCACGGTTATCCTTATTATGTATTAGCTGCTCATTTTGGACTTTTCTAGTTCTCCATGCCAGAAATAGGGGCCACTTGTACCATTTCCATAACCTCATTTGTTTGCTGAGCAAAGACTTGTAATTTACAAAGTGCCTGAACCCTGATGTCATCTCATCTAAGCCGGGCACCCCGTGAGGTCAGGACTCCCACTTATAGATGGAGGTGGGGGGAGGGGCTTCCCCACCGTCAGGCCGGCCCGGGGGTACTAACGGGCACTTGCCGCTGGTTCTGTGCTGACCCCAGGGGCAGTGCATCCACCGCACTGGGTCCCAGAGTCTGTGATCCGACGCCTGGTCGGAGCCTCTGGACCCTAAATAGCCAGGCACGGCCAGCACCTTGCATTCTCAATATCAGGGTGATGTCCCTGGATTAAAAAATTGCATCTCTAGACATCCCTTATTAAAATACTCACATTTTATCAATTAGCACAGGAGAGGATTCGAACTGCCTAAGGGAGCTGCCTGGAGGCCTGGGCTGTGGCTCCGCCCATCACCGCCCCACCCTCTCCCAACTCTTCCTGCCCTGTCAGCTCCTGGTGGCCCGAGCTGTCCCTGCCCCTTGTCCATTTACTTACTTATTCAGTCCCTGCCCTGCCCTGGCCTGATGAGAAGTGGGGAAGGAGACTGAGCCTTACAGGGGAGAGGGGCAGCTTCCAGATCGCAGGGTCCTTGCAGGGCACAGAGGAGAAACCAACCCAGGAGGGCTCTTCATAGGAAGGCCCTTCATGGAAAGGCCTTGAGATGGTCACCTGGAGAGCTCATGGCCAGGGACAGGCCAGGGTGGCCTGGCCAGAGGGAGAAGGGAGGGTGGAGGCAGGGAAGGCAGGAGCCCCATGCCCACGCGGGGAGAAGGCCCAGGGAGTGGTCAGGAAGCTCAGAGTTCCTTGTTAGCTGGGGTCAGGACCCATCCCTTGTGCAGCCTGTGGGTGTCACACAGCTACGACTCTCTGGGGCTCCACAGAACTCTTCTCCCCCCTCATCACCCCACCAGTCCTGCGCCTGAAGTGGCCCCTCTGTCCTCCCCTTATCCCCTGGCTCCCCGGAGGCCCTGCCTGGGAGTTCACCAGGGAGGCTGTGCGGAGAATTTGGCTGGGCAGGGCCTGCAGTTTATCCTCACAAACCCACAAGGGGCAGGACTGGTGGGCGGCAGGGACAGCTGCTCTGTTTTCAGATGAGAAATCTGTGTGTTCTTTGCTCATAGTAGCGAGTGGCTCTGAACAGACTCCCATGTGCAGCAGTCACCTGTCTGTCTGAGCCCCCACCCCCTCAGGGTCACCCCCTCTGCCCTCACTGCTCCCACTATGTGAGCTCTTCACTCCTGCACTCCAGGAATGCTCTCACCTCAGGGCCTTTGCACATGTCATGTCATGTCTTCTGTTTGGAAACAGATGACTCCATGGACCTCTTTCTTAGGTTTCTATTCAAGGGTCTGCCACCAACCTGGTATGCACAGCTAGACCCCGTCTCAGAACAATAAAGAAGGCAGGAGAGAGGTTGCTTGATGCACAGGGCAGATGGGCTTGCGCTGACAGGTCCTGAGGTGGCACGCGGCATTGTGTCTATGCTCACGTATCTATGTGCAAGCCATTTGCTCTGTCTCCACTCTTGTAAAGCCACCAGGATTTGATCATGATTTTTGCTAATCCAATCCCCCTCCGAAGCCCCCACCCTTAAACATTGTGGTTCGATTAAGTTTCTGCCCTCATGTTGCCATCAGTTTATGACACTGGAGATTAATGTCCTTCAGGAGTTCAGGAACAAACCCCAGCAGGGTCCCCTCAGTGCCAGTGGCTGTGCACGGCACCCCACTTCCAGAGCATTCTGGGGGCACCCAGCCCTGCCCCGCCTCTTGCCAGGCATCGGGTCCTGGTGAGGCTGTGGCTCAGCTCAGCGTTCCGGGGAGGGAACAGAGCAGAAGGGCCAGGAGGAGGGGACAGGGGCAGCGTCCTCGCCAGGGAAGCAGAAGACACACATCAGGGCTTCAGAAGAAAAGTAAAGGGCTGGGGACGCAGCTCAGTGCAAAGGCCTTGGCTCATACCCAGGACCCCACCCCACAGAAAGTCCTCAATATGGACCGAGGAATTTCAGGACATGACAAGTCACTGATCTGCGAACTCCACAGGCAGGACTACAGAGGGTGGCGTCCCTTCCCTGCGGGCACCTCCGGGTGCAGGTGGAGTCTGCTCTCCTGCCACCTGGGCAACAGGTGCACCATTCCAGACATGTGGGGGCAGCCTAGGACCCAGGTGGCTCTCACCATGGACGTCACCAGTGCCCCTCTAGCACCTTGGACTCCATGTCCACAGGGGACACTAGCGAGGACCAGGAGACAGCTTGGTCCCTAGAAGCCCTGTTCCATGTGACTAAGAGTGACAGACCAGAGTCCCTGCTCTTGAGGAGCCCAGCATGCAGGCAGGTGGAAGACAGCGGACAAACAGGCCAATGTCAGACCTCGCCCCATAGTGGGAAACGTTCTGCAGAAAAGTTACATGGGGAGAGGGAGTAGAGGGGGAGATCTAGAGGGAAAAGTGAGACAGAGAACAAAGGAAGAGATGGGAAGAGCACGCCAGGCCTTCAGAACACGTGCAAAGGCCCTGTGGTAGTATTTACAACACAAGGGCCACAAAGCACCTCCTGTGTTCCCTGACGGCCTCCGGTCCTGTCCTGGGGAAAGCAACCTCTTCAACCCTTCCCCGCTACTGTCCTCCTTCCTGCCAGGTTCTAGGACCAAAGTCCCATTCTCTGCAATGCACCTGGACAGAGGCCCAGCCGTGCAGTGGCAGCTGTGTTCCCCACCTGCCAAGTGCAATGCTGGAACCTCGTCTGGGGCTGGTATGTGCTCAGTCTGACAGCTGTGACCTCCAGCCATTTCCTCTTCCATGGAGCAGGGCCTTGAAGAGCTGGTGACAGGGTCATAGGACACGGTGTCTGAAGCCACCCAGCAACGTCTCTGGTAGGGAGGAGGCGCTCCAAACATGGGACAGATTCAATCAGAGGTCACTACTGACCCCTTAGAGAAGCTTGAGGCGCTGGGCTGGGCGTCCTTTCTTCACACGCAGGTAAATGAGGTGCGGAGGGGACAGGAGCCCCACTTCTAGTGCCAGGAACCTACCGGGAGCCTCGGCCTGGCCCACAGCGCCGCCTGCTGGCCAGAGCGTCCTCGAGGTGCCCGGAGGGAGGCAGCGGGCGGCACTGGGGGTGCAGCTCAGGCTCTGAGCACCCTTCCCCTAGATCCACCGGAAGGAGGGGCAGGCCGAGGAGAGATGGGGAAGCACGAGAGGAAAAGCAAAGAAGAACGCACCGAGCTTGTGGACATACATTATGAGACAAAGAAAAAGCTAAGAAAGAAAATGGAGGGAAAGACGCAAAAATTAAGAAACAATGAAAAAAGAGCAAAAAGCCTCCCCCCCCCCGAAAAGAGCCTGGAGTCCGATCCAGGACAGGCCGGGGCCCACTGTACACACAGCCCCTGCCCAGGGTGGGTACCCGGAACCGGCTCCAGGGCTGAAGCCCAGTGGGCGGACCCCGAAGCGGTTGAGCGCGGGTGACCGCAACCTCGGCTCGCTGCGCGGTCCGTGGCGCCACCCGCTGGACAGGCCGGGCACTACATGGCTGCCGGAAAGGCCAGGAGCCAAGAGTCCGCTTCCACCGCTTCAAGAAGGAAACTGAGGCTCTGAGAGATGACGACACCCCAGAGATGGAAGCTCAGTAAACACAGAAGGCTGCCAGGTCCGGGGACAGGCAAAGGCGTCTGGCATCAAACTAGGCCGACCCCTCCAGCCCTCCCAATCCTGCCTGCCACAGACCAAGCCAGGCAGCAGAAGTGCATGGCTGCAGGTGTGCACTCCAGCCTTGGGCAGGTGTGACTTGTGTTCCATGCTCTAGTGGTGGTGACTCGTTGTTTTGTTTTTGGTACTGGAGAATGAACCCAGGAAGCACTGAGCTACACATCCAGCCTTTCTTGTTTTTGAGACAGGGTTGCCCAAGCCAGGCTTGGATTTGCGGTCCTCCTGCCTCAGCCTCCAACATGGCTGGGATAGGTGTGTGTGTGTGCCATGGCTAATACTGGAGATAGGTATGGTTCCTCTGCTCAGGGTGATCTGGGGAGACTGGTAAATACATACATAGTTAAGTTTTGATGGAATAAAGTAGCCAGCACACCCTGTCCACCTGCGGCTTCCTGAGTGGCCCCGCAGTCCTCGTGTCTGTGTCAAGGAAAGGGAGGCCCCTTATTGTTGCCCTGGAGAAGCAGAGAGCCAGAATTTCTGAGCGCCACAGCTCAGGGCTGCATCTGCCACTTGCCTGGACTTTGACTGACCTACTGATCCCTGTCACCAGGTCCCCCCTGAGCTGATGTCGACGTGGCCACTCCAGAGCTGTGGATCTGGAGGGTCAAGAGCCCAGCATGCCCTCAGTGAGCCACATGGGGTGCAGGGCACTGCAGAGCTGCATCCTGCCGGAAGGTGGCGGCCAGTACCTGGTAACTGGGTTGGACTGTGGGCTATCTGACCAGAACTTCTGATTTTTTGAGACACTAAAAGTCTCAATTCAAAATGAAACCCACCAGTTTTTAAGTCTAAATTATGGTTGCACTCTTAGGAAGGAGGCAAAACCTCACCTCTATGCCTGAGTTTCTGCCAGGGCCACCACTCTTGAGTCCTCCTGTCCCCTGGCTCTGAGAAGTCCTTCCTGTCCCATTCACCTGAGAAAACTCAGCCCAGGCCTCCCTCCCGCCTGGCCCATGCGCCCTGAGTCTGGGAGAGACCCCAGTTCTCATCTCTGAACCAAAGCTGTCCCAGCTGTCGCTTCTGGGGAAGCCGCTTTTCTCTCCGAAGACGCCCAGGGCAGAAGACAGTGTCCTCTGAAAGTGTCTGACTGTGGGAATATCAAATCCACCCTGCTGACCCCAGACACAGGCAGAGGTGACAGTTCTTCACTTAAGAGTGATTTCACCTGGATCTAGATGCCAGCTTTGGATAATTCCAAGTCATCAGCCCACTATGCACCCCAAATCCCACCAGGATCCTCCAGAGTGTGTTTTGGAACAGTGGGAACCAGCCAAAAGACAAAGGCCTCTTGGGGAGGAACCCAGTCAGCATCTCCGAGAACTGAACCTGGCAGGTTCCCTGGAGAAGGAGGATGGGGTGAAGGGCCATGGTGTGAGCTGGCAGGGCCGGGCCGGGGAGGGCAGCGTGGCTCAGGGGGCCCCACGGTGGCTGTGCCTTTCAAAAAGAAACTTCCATAGACTTCAGTGTTCTAATAAAGGAAGGGAAAGGGAAGGGCAGGAGGGAGGCACAGGGCTGGTGAAGCCAAACTGATGTGCGGGTCAGTCTCAACCCAGGGACTGAGATTTCTCTGATCATAACAATGGCTGGACCCAGGCAGGCAAGTGAGGGTGGCAGTCACGATCCACACAGGCTGTGCTGATTGGTCTGTTGCACATCTGTTTTGATTGGCCCAGTTCCACCAGCCTGGATTCTGATTGGCTGGAACCATGACCCCTTCTTGAGTATTTCTAACTCCTCTCATTTCTGTCCAATGGGCCTTAAAGGCTGGGGCACACACACAGGGCAACTCAGTGGCGTCCCTTAGGCCCACCCTGACCCCTTGGCACACTTAGGACACCCAAAAGGGGCAGGGAACTGATGGGAAAATAGCAACCGTGTTTTTCTATCATCAAGTGAAACAGCTCAGCATCCAAAGTAAAGTCGAGTCAGTCTATAGCTGGCAGTCACAGCCCTGTCTTGTGATTTCAGGGACCCTCACCCAGCCCCTGCAAAGGAAAAGCAAACTGAGGCACAGAGTGGTGACATTACAGGTTTAGGGGCCCTGGCTCCAGGACCCAGACAGCAGAGCCCCCGCCCACTGGAACCACCAAGACCACCCACCCACGCCACGCACCGCAGACTAAGCAGATCTCAGCCTCCTGCTTTGTATTATAAACTGGCTTTAATAATAATAAAAAATCTATCATGTATTTAACGAGAAGAATCTGTACACTTTAAAGTAAACCAGTGCACGGCACCCTGGCCCTCGGGGCCCTTCTGCGTGTCCCCTGGCAGGGCCAAGGTGGGCCCTTGGTTTCCTGTAAGATACAGCGCCAAAGCCGCCTCTTGCAATCCTGTGCACGGTGGCAACAGGGGTGGTCCCTGGGGGCTGAGCAGACCAAGATGCCTCCATGAGAGCCCCACACCCACGTCCCCAGCCAGCCAGAGTGACCAGACATCCCTTCCTTTCCTCCTTCCCTGGAGATACAGAGGGTATGGGCACTCTGCCCAGGAGGGCAGGATCACTTCCTGTCTCTCTGCCTGGCTGAGGAGTCCCAGATGCTTTGCTCCGTGAAGGTACATAAAAAATAATAAATTACAAAGTCTGCCGCCGCTGGGTGTCCCCACCTTGGCCAGGCCACCTCTCAGATCCTTCCAGACACTGTCCAGAGCAAAGTCCCCAAACCGAGCAAATGCTGGAGAACTGAGGGTGGGCAGGGCAGGAACCAGTCAATACCTGTGAGTGACACTTTCTGACCTTAATATTAAAAAAGAAGAAAGACTGACATTTTAAAATTTTTCAATAATTTAGTTCAATTCATTTTCTTTCATTTTTTTTCTTTTTTTCTTTTTTTTTAGTAGAACTGGGTAAAGTTGTCAATACTATGTTATGTTGGTCCTGTTAGACAATATACCTCTCTCTGAAATTTAAAATGTCAAATATATAATCATACAACCTTAGAAAAAAATCTCGACAACGATAACAATAACAACAAAAAAATCCCAAAGTAGAAACCGCAGAGATGTCACGCCATATAAATAAAGTCAGAGCGAATCTCCTGCCCGGGGCTGGCGGCGGGCGATGCCGGGGCTGGCTGGGCACGGGCACTGCGCCCTCCCTCTGTCTTTCCTGCCAGGCCCCAGCGTCCCACGTCTGCCGAGCAGGTCAGTGCGGGGCTGCTGCGTTTGGCAGCTAAGGACAGGGGAGACGTGCGTGGCCTCCAGGAATGTGGACCCGAGGGGTTCAAAAGTGCAGGCTGCCCCATCCTGGGGAGCTGGGGCTACGGCCTTCCAGCTGTGGCACCCGTGACCTTCTCCTGTGCCCTCCGGGATCTGCAGGGCCGAAGTCCAGGCCCTCACTGCACCCGTGAGCTCTGTGGGTCCCCAGACCCCTCGGGCTTCTGGCAGGGGGATGGAGGTCGTGCCCCTGGGCAGAGGAGAGTCCTGGGAGCGCAGGGTCGCAGACTCGTCCTCGGAGGAGGAGGCAGTGGAGGAGGCCAGGCAGACCTGGGCCGGAGCGGCCAGGGCGGAAGCTGCAGGGGGCTCTGCCGGAGAGCACAGCCCCCGCCGTGTCCATGCCCCACACACAGTCCACCCAGCGTGTCCGTCTGCCGTCAGAGGTCCCCGTCCACAGGAGGCTGGCAGAGGCGGTAAAGCCTAGAGGTGAGGCAGAGGATGAACGTGTTAAAAGGAGTCCCAGGAGAGTGAGTACCCTCGAGATCCTCCTGAGAGTCAGGGCCGCAGGCGTCTGCCTCCACGCTGGGCCCATCCAGGAGAACTGCTCACAAGTCGGATTTATTCATAGGCCGACAAGGTGAGTGTCACAGAGTACAGCAACCTGAGTGCGCTTGGAACTTACTGTATTATTTTTGCAACTTCCTGTGAGTTAAAGTATTTCAAAACAAAAAAGTTCTTTAAAATGTGTAGGTAGGGGCTGGGGATCTAGCTCAGTGGCATAACTGCCTGCCGGGCAAGGGTGGGGTCGTGAGTTCGATCCCCCGTACAAAAATAAAGCCTTTTGTTAGATGCTGAGGGCAAACTCGGTGGGAAAAAGGGGACCAGTGGGAAGGAGTTAAGGTCCCCACAGGAGTGGCAAGGGCAGGCAGCGATGGCAGGACAGAGGTAACCCTCCAAGCAGCCACCAATGGCCTCCAGTGGAGCTGCTGCCCGGTCCTCCCAGCCGTGAAGGCTCCTAGGGCAGGGTGGGTAATGACAGAGCCACATTTGTGTATTTGTGGTTCCCCAAAGCAGAGCCGCCATAAATCAGTCACAGGGTCCCCTCACGGAACCAGGGGACACTGGAGCGAGACCTGGACTCCAATGCTCAACCCAGTTCCGGTCCTGGCTTCCTGGAGGGAAGGGACACGGCAGCCACTCACCGAGGTGCACCCTGGGGCATCTGATCCTTCACTCGGAGGTTTTTGGCCAGAATCTCCACCCTGGGGCCCTGGAAAGGAAAAGCCGTTGGACCTGGGGCCTCCAGGATGTCAGGGGACTTGAGATGGGGATGGGGCCTCCAGGATGCCCGCGCCTCCCCGGCACCCGCCCTCAGCCACGGGGCTGCCCGCCTCACCTGTTTCCGCATGATGTCCGTGGCCTGCATGATGCACTTGGGCAGCAACCCGTGGCTCCGCGCCAGGATGGCCGCCTGCTCCAGGGAGACACTCAGGGTGCTCCTGTGGGGTGAGGCACAAGGGACAGGATGGAGTGGTGTGGGGTGGGGCCTGTCCTGCCGGGCCATGCCTTCACCTCCTCCCATCGTCTCTGGGAGGAGCCACCCTGGCTCCCCAGGCCCTCCTCATCCCCACCCACTCTCTCCTCCTGGCAGCCATCAGGCCCACCACAGCCAAGCCGTCCACACCATGTGAGGCTGCACACAGGCAGGGGCTTCGTGGTCGGAGGCTTCCTGGATGTCACCCAGCCCTCCACTAACCACTGTGTGATCCTGGATGCATAAGTCCGGCTTTTTGTGCCTCAGTTTCCCTCATTATGAAATAGGGACCACACTAGTGCAGGGTCGACACTGTGAGCAGACAGAGACCACTGTCCTGTGCTCTGCAGGACACCGAGCAGCAGCCCTGGCCCCCTGGCCCTGGTGTGACAACTGGGCACCCCTCCAGACAGGGGCCCATGGCCCCTGAGATCACAGTCACCCCTGGCTGAGAACCCTGGCACAGGCGCTGCTCCCCTCAAGGACACAGACCCAGGGAGTCCCCGCGCCCACGAGGATGAGGACACCACTTGCTGAAATGACTTCACGGCACATGTTTACCGGGCCCTGCCCCGTGCCGGGCACCATGCTAGGTGCTGGCCAGCACTGGGGACAAAGGGACTCCTGCCTCAGGGGTGGCAGAGAACACACAGGTCCCCAGATGAGTGTGTTGTAGTTGCATGGCAAGGACCCCCGGGGAGACAGCAGCGGAGAGGGCTGCTTTAGACAGGGAGGGCCTTGTGGGAAAGGCAGCCTCATTCTCCCTGGGCCAAGAAGCAAGGCAGAGAAGGGAGCTAGGAGGGGGCCAGGTCGCCAGCTCTGCACCATGGAACTGACCCCTCTTATCACCAATGTATCCAAAGGGGCCACACAACACAGCTCCATCACAGTGACCACAGCCGTCCTAGGCTATCACTGCTCACCCATTTCACAGACAGACAAAGCGAGGTCTGGAGGGCCAAGGCCTTGTCTAGGTCCAGCAGATAGCGGCAGAACCAGGATTTAAACGCAGCCTTCCTGCCTCCTTGCCCTGTGTCCCCCAAACTCCCTAGAAGCTGGCTCAGCCCCTCCCACACCCCGTGCACCAAGCCCTGGCTTACCTCTGCATGCCGGTGCCACACATGGTGATCTGGCAGGCCCCCAGGCGGTAGCAGAGCTCCGAGGAGACAGGGATGAGGCCGGCACCCAGGCTCCCAGCAGCACCAGGTTTGGGGTGAATGAAGGATTTCATGAGGCGGCACAGCTCGTCCAGGGCGTTGATGGGGCGTATCAGCTGCAAAGTGTGCAGCCAAAACCCGATGGTCAGGGAGCCCCACACCCCTGAGGACCCCCAACCTTCCTCCCTTCATCCTTCTCACTCAGCTCTGCCCCAACCTGGCCTCCCAGCTCCCCTCTCCCAACTGACTGCTACGACCTCTGCTCCGGAACCATCTGTGGCTCCCCACTGCCCTACCAGCGGTGTTCAGCATCCACCACCTGCTTTAGGTCCAACCTTCTGATTTACCTGTTCACCCACCAAAGCCTGAACAGGGCCCTCTCACCTCTCCAAACCCAGACCTGTCAGATCAGCTCAAGCAGCCCTTCCCCAGCATCGGCCTTCTTCCTTTAGGTCCCCAACGTTCCCTGACCACCACGTGTGAGAGGCGGCTCACTGACCACAGTGACGTTCTGCCAGGCAGACTACAATGTCCTGAAGGACTAAGGCCACCACCTCTCCCAGAGCGCCAGCCTCCAAGCCCTAAGGCTGGCAAACAAAACCAGTGCCCCAGTTGGGTGCCATCTGAGCCTGGGAAAGCAGGAATCCCAGGGTCACGTAGTGTGGGGACCCCAAAGGGCAGAGGGGACTTCTTGGGAGAGGCAGCCGTGAGGCCCCCAGAGCCCCATCTCTCCACGTTGCAAGGAAAACTGAACCTCCCGTTTAGGTGGGAACCTGGGATTTCTCAGTGTCGGTAGGCAGCACATCTGCAGCCAACGTAGAGAACATGGTGTGGACCCAGCTGGCACAGGGTTTGTGCCACTGCCCCGAGAAGCCCTGGCACGGTCAAGGGTTCAGGAGAGGGGCCCCGGCGAGAGAAGCGAACACGTCATGTAATGAGACATTCACTCCGGGCAGGGCGGCCGACTGGCGGGGACGTACCTGGTCTATCTTCACCGCGGTGGTGCTGGCGTCCGTGGGCAGGTTAGACCGCTCCAGGTAAAACGCCCTGAGGGGGACAGGCGGGCTGAGCGGGTCACCCCGCCGCTCCGTCCCTACCCCTACCCGTGTCCAGCTTTTGCAGCCACAGCCCTGCGCCCTCAGAAGGAACCATGGAGAGTGCCAGCTGCCACTGCACGGGGCCAACAGCGCGTCCTGGAGGCCCGAGGAACTCTCAGAGCCTGTGCCCCGCTGCACTCAGCCAGGTGGTGCCCCTGAACGTGCCTGCGTGCTAATAAAACTGTATTTACAAGACATCGTGGCCAGATAAAGAACAGGACTGGTTTTGCTGCCTGCTGATTCCCACGCAAGCTTGCATCCAGCCACCGTGGCCACAGGAGACCCCGTGGACAGAGGCAAATGAAGGGGGGCAGGAATGGTCATTTGAGCAAATGGCACAGAGCAGATCCACATGCTGGTCAAACCCCTGCCAGTTTTAAGTCGCATGGTCGGATGTTCTTGCCCGCACCTGGACTTTAGCTCTTCATCCCCTTTCCAAACGGCAAGGTGGGCCGGGCAGGACGGTGCCCTCTCCACCCAATCCATCTGCTAATCTCCGGCCTTCCTGGGTCCCAGGGTTCACGAGGCAGACGCATGGGGCTGTGGCAGGAGCTGCCCCCCAAACCTGTGCTCCCTGGCCTCTCCACTCCTCCCTGTGGCCAAGGCCCCCGCACCCACCCAGCTCTGACCACCACTTCAATTTTGAGAAGCAGCCAGGCTCAGCAGAGAGCACCAGCTCTGAAGGCAAGCGGACTGGGAGCTTTGGGTCAGCTGCTTCAGGCTGTGTGGCTCGGGCAGGCTAGGATGCTCTCTGGGAAAGGGTTTCCCGCCTGTAAATGGGTTAGCACGGCCTACCGTGCATGCTACTGTGAGACTCTACAAGCCAAAGGCCTGGCACACAGTGGGTGCTCAGAAAACGGTCACCACCACTACCCTGTGGTGGCGCCTTGGTTCCTGACCCCTGCGCCCGCCGCGGCCCGGGCAGGCACCTGAGCTTGCGGTAGTACTGCTGGACCTTCTCCAGGGACTGCGTGTTGATCTCCTGCTGCAACTCTTCCGCCGCCTGGCTGCCGGGAAGGGGCGGCCCCTCCACACTCTCCAGAGCTGAGGGAAGAGGAGTGAGAGCAGGTGGCTAGGTCCCCAAGTGCCCTGTGGTCTTGGCCAGGCCCCCGGGGATCCCCCAGCCGCCCGCAGCTCACCTTTCGTGAAGAGCACAGTGTGCAGCCGGAGACTGGCCCCGCTCTCCAGGCGGGATGGCAGCTTGGAGAAGTGATAGCTGTCCAGGTAGAAGACCACCTTCAGGGCCTGCCGGCTGCCCTCGATGTGGTAGAAGACGTTGGTGTCTGTGGGGGACCGGGGGACCGTGCTTAGCACAGCAGCCAAGGGGTGCCCTCCTTCCAGTGGCATCCCGGGCCCTCCGTGCCACTGCACTCAGCAAGGCGGCCTGTCACCCCATCTTCCCAGGCTCAAGGCTTACCCTGGGACTCCCATGCCACGCATCCTGGGGTCTCCTGTTCCCCTGCCCCAGGAGGCGGCCTCAGACAGGGCCACACCCTGAAGAGCAGCCTCTGTCCTCCCTCAGGTCCTGTTTCCAGCCTGCAGCCCGTGTCTGCAGAGTCCCCCGCGTCTTTCCCTCGGGCCCCACCTGACAGGAGCCACCTTCAGGGGCCTCATCCTATCTACCCAGAAGGATGGGCTCTGGCAGGGCCAGGAACGCAGCACCCAGACCTCAATCTGGACCCTGCCAGACATCAGCCATTCTTCTCCCCGGCCCAGAGCAGCCCACGCTGGGCAGCTGCTGCCTTCAGCTCCAACACGGGCCTGAAAGGAAACCCGCCTCCCGCTAGGCTGCAGTCCGCACACTCTCACCAGGGTGACAGTGCCCTGAGGAGGTGAGAGGAGGTTCTTGAGGGAGAGGGCAGGAAAAAACCACTCTTTCTACATAGAAAGCACAGGTGCAAGATACATAAACAGAATACGTTGGGAGCATTAAAATTCCCAGGCAATGTAGGAAACTGGGAAACAATGGTGTTGGGGCTTGTGTGTGTGCACACGTTTCAGTGGCACTGGGGATGGAGGCCAGGGCCTTGATCTTCATTCTGAGAGAGTCTTGCTAAATTACAGTACTCACAGCCCCCCCGCCTTGGCCTCCCAGAGTGCTAGATTTCTGGGTGCATCGCCCTACCCAGCTTCTAAAAGGGCTTTGGCAAAGTGAAATGAAGCTGGCTGTTCTGAGCAGTGGCCCTAAAGCCTGAGCTTCGGGGTCCCCTGAGGGGCTCTGCCCTGGAGTTTCTGACCCCCGGAGGTCTGGGTGAGGTCTGAGACACAACCTTCCCAGCCAGGTCCCAGGTGGTGCTAATCCAGAGGCCACACCTGGAGCAACACTGCTTAGGAAGCAGCCCGGGTTCTTGTCCACTGATGGCCCAGGGCCCAGGCTCACCTCCCACTGACTCAGCTGGGTCAGGGGCTCAGCGTTCTTTAACACCAGCTCCCCTGGTGATTCTAGGGTGTAACCAGGGTGAGACCCACTGGGCCAGACTGGAGTTCCTGGAGGGAAGAGCCCCTGGGGCCGGAAAATAAAACTCTGCTGGTCGCAAACCCCGTGTTCCCTGTTCTAGACGCATAGGTACACAGCGGGTCAGATGGACATGTGGATGGGTGGATGGATGGGTGGGTGGGTGAGTAGGTAAGGGGTAGGAGGACATGTAGGGGGAGGAAAGGACTAAAGAACCATAGCTAATTATTGTACAAATTCTTTTTTTTCTTTTTGTACCAGGAATTGTACCAGGACCTTGCACTTGCCAGGGAGGCACTTATGCCACTGAGCTGGATCTCTGGCCCTAGGGTATAAGTTCTTAAAAGTCCAAACAAGTCTTCACCCTAAAGAAGGACAGCTCCTGGGCAGAAGGTCAGTGAGAATGGGCTGACGCCAAAGGTCAGCTTTGAGACTCCTGTTGGGTACTGGTTCTGGACACCACTGGGCCTGGAGGCCTGGCAGGGACAGGCAGCCCCTGTCCCCTGAGGCCCCAAATGCAGGGGTGAGAGGCAGCACTCACTGGCCACGTAGTTCTCATCCAGCTGCTTGAAGGAGAAGGTGACATTGTCCAGCTCTGACAGGGTCACCCAGATGTCCTCCAGCATGGTCCGTTCCTCCTTCTACAGGAAGAAGACACAGTGCTTGAGTGCTAGTCCTGCCCCAGGGCTTCGCTTCGACTTGTGGGACCCAGCTCTGGACCTGGATGTGGGTCCCGAGGTGCCAGGCCCGGAGGGTGGCACTGCACGTGCGATCATGACTGGCTTCCTGTGCCTCCCAACGGCCCAAACCCAGCTCGCTGCTCATTTGCTGAGTGTCCCCCGTAAAGCCACTTCCTACCGTGCTGGGACCACCACAGCTGGCTACTAAGGCATCCACTTCTAGCCCAACCCAGCCAGATACCAATCTCCACTTCTCCCTCACCGTGCTCCTTCCGTGCCAGCCCTCTCCCTGCTCAAAACTTCAAGGGCTTTTCCGTTTCTCTTTCCCTTACCCTGTGCAGGAGCCCTGACCTGTGTAACAGGTGGGCCCCAGGATGTTCTCCGGCCCCACACATGCGCCTCCAACTCCCAGCCAGCGCCCAGATCCAGAGTTCCCACCAGGGCCACACCGGAGCCCCCAGTCCCTGCCATCCTTCTTCCCAGACCTGCCCCAGCTTTGAAAAACTCAGCCCAAGTCACATTACCAGCCCACCTCAGGCCTCTGAGCCCTTCTCTGGCACAGCCCTGGCCCCCCTGACGTCACCTCCCACCCCTTGCCTGAGCCTCTGCCCGAGCACCCTGCCCCGGACCATCCACCTGGCTAGCTGAGGTGTGGGCTGAGAAGTGGCAGAAAGGACTCCGGCAGAAAGGCCTTTCTCAGCCCAGTCTTGCCCTCCAGGGGGAGCAGATCTCTGCCAGGCACTCACTTGTCACAGGGTGGCCAGCAGAGGGCGCTGTGAGGCCACGCTTCCCTCCAGTTCCCACCTAGGCCTCCAGAGCCACCGGCAACCACAGGCCCTGGTACTGCGGGCCCTGATGGGACGTGCGGGGGCCTCCCTGGCCTCTACACACTCCCTGTGCTTCCCTGGAAACACCTCCAGAGTCTGCCCGAGGTCCCTGGAGGGTAGAGCTGCCCTTGCCCGTGAGTCACCCACCTACTACCTGTTCAGGTTCCCCTAGGACCAAGTCCTGGACGTGAGACCCTGTCCTTCCACCCAGGAGCCCCTCTGCTTTTCGTTTCCAACAGCCCCAAGTTTACTAACAGCAGTACAGGGCGCTCAGCAAACGGCTGCCACACGGAAGATGAGGCCAGTGGCGCTTCAGCAGGAGCACCCTCTGCCTGCGGGGACGGGAGGTGACCCGTGGGCCTGGGCCACTCACTCACCGCGGTGGCTGGCGAGAGCAGGGACTGGCAGTGCAGCAGGACCCCCGTGGCCGCCACCTGCTCCAGCCACTTGCGGCTGGCGTCGCGGCTGCTCTCCTCGTACTCCCCGTTGTTGTTGTAGCGGTAGCTGAGGGCGGCCAGCAGCTGCTCCGAGAAGGTGCACACGGCGGCCACCAGGGCCTGGCAGAAGATGGCATCCCGACGCGGCTGCAGCTCGGCATCTGGGGGCGCGGAAAGGCTCGGGTGGCGGTGCTCCTCGGCATCAGCAGGACACACCCCACACCCAGGCCCACAACTCCACCACCTCCGCAAAGGGCCCCCAATTCATTCTGAGTGGACAGCCCGACTACCAAGACAATTCTTCAAAAACCAGCACTCCACCAGCAAGCCAGTGTGCCCCAAACCATGCCTCTCACTGGCACAACCAGCTGCTGCCCCAGGAGACAACAGCCTTCCCCGAGGCCGCCCTGAACCCTGGACCACTGGACACCAGCAGAGCCAACTCTCCACTGGGGCACTACGTGCTCCCCACCCAGCCTCGAACCCGCCCCGTCCCGGACTTGGACTAAAGAACTGGCCACTTTGGGCAACTCATTGGAGTCCTGGGCTTCAGGAAGGATTACTCTCAACAAGACAATGGCTCCTGGCCAACTGGTTTCCAGTGACCTACTGTCCTACTGTGGCTCCCTTGGCTGGGGATTTCGGGGGAGGAGGGACAGAGGATGCTCCACGACCTCCAGCCCCTTGCAGTCCTGTCCTCTGTTGCCCACCAGGGCCAGAGCTTTGTGACAATGAGCCTCCTCGTCCTCAGTCCCCCATGCCATGTCCTTGTCCCTTGGGCACCAGAGGAAGGCATGTGCTGCTCTCCCCAACCACAGCCAGCTCAAGGGGCTTCCCTGGCAGGGGTCCCAGATGGCCACCGCCAGGGCCTCTGCTGGGCACGCCTGGGTATGTGTGACACATGTGGCTGCATTCACCCTTCGGAGTCTCACCTGTGCACTTGAGCAGGGCCAGGAGCAGCTGGTTCTTCCCATCTGGAAGGAGGAGGGTGGAGAGGGGCGGTTGTCACGGGCAGTGACAGGCTGACGCCCGGCCCTGCACGCTGCCCACCAGACACCCAGGCTAAGCTAAGGCTGGACTCTCCCAGGGAGCTTTTACTGAGCCTGGGTGAATTCCAGGGGTCCCCGGACATGCGGGGAGCAGAGTCCTACCTGTCAGCATTACCTGTCCCCACATGCCCACTGCAGAGATCAAAGGCAATCCTGTTACCTGCAGTGCGTGTGTTCACACAGACACAGACACAGCCACTCACCCACCAGCTGACCACGGCTCACACACCTGTGCACACACCCTGGAGCGTCACGGCCCTGCCCCAGCACTGACTTCCTCCTCAGAGAGGCCAAACCCAGCCTCCTTCGTCAGAGTGCTCAGGCCCAGAGAGGCCTTGCAAGAAGGTTCTGAAGGGCCTTTGGACGTAGCCCCTCCCTTGAGGTCCTTTCTAGAAGCCATGGAAAAGGCACCTCAGGCTGGGCTGGCGACAGCAAAGAGCGGGTGCCAGAGGCCCACTCACTGAGGACGAGCCGGCGGCAGGCAGGGTCCTGGGGGCTCACTTTGTACTGATGTATTTACCCAGAGGGGTCAAGGAACACGCCAGGGGGGCACAGCCAGCACTGGGGAAGCTGGGACCCAAGTCCTGGCTATCTGGCCAGGAGTCCACACCCTTAAACCAATTTCACCAGGTCCACACAGACTTCTAGCTCAGAGGCAAGACCCGCAGCTGAGGATGGCACTGGCTGCTCCTGCCCACCTCTGGCCACAAACAAATGGGACCCCAGATGGGTCCAGCCTGGTCTGTCACGGTCCACATCCACAGCCTCAAACCCCACATGACATCTCCTTCTGCCCACTGACCTTCCACGTATCGATGGATGTTGTCCACAAGGGTCTTGATGGAGTTGGGGAGGTTCCAAGGGTCCTCCTGGATGCTGATCTGGATCAAGCTCCGGCCACGAATGGTACACTCTTCTTTCTGCTTGAACTCTGGGGCAGGAAAGTGGCATGAGGGCCAGGGAAGGGACAGAAGTGGCTTCGGAGAACAGAGCCACAATGGCCTATACCCTGTCATCAGATCCCAAAGCTTGTAACCATAGATGAAGGGAGCTAGCAGCACTCTGGGTTATTATCTGGTCCACAGAGGGCGGAGTGTGTGACTGACTCAGAGTACTGCACCCATAGCAGACATCACTAATTGATCTCAGGACTCCTTTTTGGTAGTTTGAGGCTACAGTATTGTCCCAACAGCTACAACCAATCCAGTGCAAACCCTGCAAATTAGTCACAGCATCCTTTTCTTCTAGTCCTGAAGGCCATAGCCACAGAAGGCTTAACAGCTGCTAACTCCTTATTGCCACAGCCAGCTGAGCCGGCACTAGTCTAATACCTTCTTTACACACTGGGGCCTCTGCTGGGCACGCCTGGGTATGTGTGACACATATGGCTGCATTCACCCTTAGAGTCTCACCTGTGCACTTTCCCACTCTGTGGGAAAGTGACTTGCCTAAGGTCACACAGCCGGGCAATGCATCTGGCCCCGCGAGAACCATTCAAAGGCCAGGCAGACACAGGCCCTTGTTCCTCTGACCCCTGTGCAGGTTCCTGAGACACCTATGGGTGGTTTCTGCCTGCTGTTTTGGGTTTCTGAGGCTCATCCCTGGGGAGATGCATAGACGGGGTAGGTGGTGAGCAGAGCGGGCGTGGAGGGAAATGGGTACACTGGACAAGGTGGGCAGGAAAGGATGAGAAATTCCAACTTCTTCCTCCCGCTCACTTCACGGGGAAAGAGTGCGGTGCTGCCGTGGCCTTGCGAACCCCTCCCGAATCGGATCAGAGGCCTTGGCAGACAGCAGTGCCTAACCGCAGTGAGATGGTGTCATTTCCACTACGTTTATCACGGGCTTATTGTTAATTTATGGCATGGCATGCTAGCTGCGCATCCAAGGAGTTTAATCAGGTGTTTTCAAAATCAAGTTTCTAAAAGAAACAAAACTATGTCAGATGAGAGTGGTTAAATGTAAAGATGTAAGTAGGTCTGTGGCCCGGGCAATAGATGGCCGACACCTGAGGTCAGGAGACATGCTCCAGGCCGTCCACTCATGTCACCGGCAGGCTGGCCAGGAGGTCGGGGACCTGCCCAGGGCCACAGGCAGCCTCGGGGAGTAACCGTGTTGGGCTCTGCTGGGCCCGGGCTCTCCAACACACTTTCTTCCTTGTTGTTCATTTCCTTTTTTTTGCAATTCTTCAAAAATGAAATAATCATTCTTGGCCCAGACAGAAAAACAGGCATGGGCTGGATGTGGTTCTCGGGCCAGAATCCACTGACTGTGGATTAGTTCGGAGACACCCTGCAGGCCAGGAGTGTGACCAGCGCCCCGTGCTGTCCCCTCACCTTGCAAGCTGTGCTCCATGGGGAAATGTTTGGTCTCTTCAAACGCCCGGCTCATGACAGGCCCCTTGAGCAGCGCGTTGATGGAGTCCACCTGTGCGGCAAGGAACACCAGGCTGAGCACGGTCCCCCAGGGGGGCCTCTGACAGCTGGGACCTGTGGCCCACAGCCCTCGCCCCAGTCCCGGTGTCCCAGCTCTTCCGGGGGTGACAGCAGGAACCCAGAGCTGCGCCAGGGTGGGAGAGAGGGCCCACCTGGTTAAAGAGATGCTCCAGACAGCCGTGAAGCTTGTCCTGCTTGTCTGAAGGGATGCGCATGTCACAGGGCAGCTCGTCCCCTGGCAGAAGAGCAGGACAGCAACCATCAGCCATGGCTACCCCACCTCGCAGCTTCCCAGCCCCTTTCTCCAGGATGCAGCACGGCTACAGAGCCCCAGACCTAGAGGGGATGGGCAGCCTGACAGACCGGGTCACTGAGTGAACCCGACCTCCCTGAGCCTCAGTTGCTCCTCTGCAAAGTTGGCAAAAGGCACTGAAGTGTCACTAGACGGTGAGGCACCACTGTTACTCCCCCCTGCAAATGAGACCGAGGAGCAGAGAGCGGGACCTGGAGCCAGGTGTCCGGACTCACAGCCAGCAGCTCGGGTCAATCAGAGGCAGCACGGAAGCACCTGCCAGAGCCCCCGGGACAGTTTCTCAGCCGCCTGCCTCAGGGAGGAATATTTATCTACGCTCAGCAGCGTCCTCCATTTCCTTGTGCTTTTTTTCCTCTTCTGTTAAACTGATGTATAATTAAAATTAAATTTTTATGCACAGATTTCTCTGGAAGGACACGAGATGGGCGACAGGGACCGGAGAGGCAGCCTGAGAGACACAGAAGGCCGGGAACTGAGGCTGGACGGGCACTTGTCACCCAGCACCTTCTCGTGCCTTCTGAGCAGTGAACCACGTAGATGTGGGTCGTGTCACAATAGGGAGACTTTAAAAGCCTGAAGTAAACAAGACTAAAATAAGTAAACAGACATCAGGCTTTCGGCAAAAGCTGCAAGTGCAGTCTGACCTAATGTATACAATATTTATTTCTGTCCGTCCATCCAACCATCCATCGGTCTGCAAGTCTGCCCGTATAAATGTGTACTCTTAATGACCTCCACACATTAGCAATGGCTACTTCCGGGGGAGAGGATGAGATTCTGGTTTCTTGTTATGCACTATTTTGAACCTTCCTGTGTTGCTTGGGCTTTTGGTTTGAGCTGGTGTGGTTGTCACAGGAGCCCTCAGGTCACATGGTCTGAATGACATCCCAGCACTCCTCACACCCACATCACACATGATCACATACAACCTAGTAATCCCGCCGTGCATGTTTCTATTTGTTATGTAGCTGCAACACTCATGAAGACCGGCATCTTTATTCCAACCACTACTGAGTACCCAGCACCCAGCACGTAACAGGTGCTCAATACAGAGCTGCCAAATCCGGGGTAGATGGAAATAACAGGGCAATTCGATGCAGTGCAGTCCGGAACGACGCAATGAGCCCCTCTCCGCACTCACCAGACCCCATCTCGTCACTGCCCAGGTAGGAGCTGTTGCTTCGCACGCTGGTGTAGGACAGGACTGAGTCGCGGTTGCTGTTACACTCACTGCAGTGGGACAGACAGGCACGTCACCCTACAGCGCACACCCTGTGTCTCGCCCCCCCCCCGGGGGGGCTCCAGGCAGGCATGGAGCCGGCTGGCCTGGGCGGTTCCTGTGTCTCAGGGTGAGGGAGGCCCCTGCACAAACCCACAGACGCAGGAGGAAGATGGCAGCATTATGTTCAGGACATGAGGACAGTAACGGTAACATCTGGGTGTCACTACTGTCCAGTGTCCCCAGGGCTTCCCTGCACCTCACTCCTCACGGGACAGCCTTGCCAGGACAGGTCTGCCCACACCATGCTGGAGCAAAAGGGATTCAGAAGGCCCAGGGAACCAGAACCCACAACCCCAAGATTCTTTCCCTCAGCTTTTTGACAATTAAAGGAAAACTCAAGAGGACCCGAAAAGGCAGGAAAGAAAACTCAAAGACACAGAAAAATCTTGGATGGGCACAAGGCTCCAAGACGTCCACTGTGCAGACGCCAGGAGAGCTGGACACAGGACCAGCAGGACAGGCGCCAGGAGGGCCAGGCCAAGTCTTCTCAGCAAAGCCTATCGGGGCTCAGTTCCGTCCTGCTCAGAACCCATCTCGCCACAGACTGCGTGCTGGGCACCACGGTGCACGTACTCGTGGTGAGGGAGGAATCCTGCTCATCACAGGAGGCTGAGATTAGCCCATTCAGCTCGAGGAGAGCCCACTGACCTCGCTATGCTTAACTGAACCAGCAGAAATACCATTCGGGTCCTCTCAGCTAGGAGAACAATCTTATTCCCTGGGCCAAGGAAAAGTTAGCACTGGCACCAGAAACCTGTCCTGAACTGAGTTTGAAATCACACCTCAGAGCCCTGGCTTTTCCTCGGCCACCCCGTCGGCATGTGGAGTAACAGACAATGAAGGGTCCCGGGGCCAGGCCCTGAGGCGCTGGCCGTGGAGCTGGGGAGTCTGAGCCACGTTTGGGAATGTGCTCCGAGGGGAGCTGGGTTAACCCTGGAACACATGGCTGACACCGGCGCCCGCAGCCTGGAGGTGGCCCACAGTCCTGACTTCCCCAGAGCTCAGTGACCCCAAAGGTTCCACCGGCCACCACGTGAGGCCACCAATGCCTCCCACAGCCCATCTACCTGTAGGAGTCACGATAGCTCATGGTGTCGTGGCCCGAGTCCTCCTGGTCCTCTTCAGATACCTTGAAGCACACTTTCTTGATGCCCCCGTGGTCAGCCCTGTCCATTTCGCTCTCCTCGCTAACCAGCGGGGGGGAGGAGGCCTCCTCGGGCAAGGGCGGGTCACAGGGTCCAGCGGAGGTGGGCTCAGTGATGGTGGACAGCAGCCTACAGGGGACAAAGGCCTTGAAGGTGAGAACACGGACCTATAACACAGGTGGGCCCTGACCCACAGACCCACACAGAGCGGGCCACCAGCACCTCTATCAAGAGTGAGACGTCCTCATTTGCTGGCTAAGCTATCAGCATTCTTCACGGCACAGGGCTGGGACCCTTTGTGAAGGGCAGGGGGCAAACGGGATCAGTCCACTTAGCCCCAACCACTCACCTCCGCCACTGTAGCAGGGAAACACCATGGAGAGGATGTAGGCAAATGGTCGTGGCCGTGTTTCAATAAAACTTTATTAATAAAACCAAAGCAGGCAGTAACCTGAATTTGGCCCATGGGCCACAGCCAGAGTATCACAGTGAAGAATAGAGGTGAAATCAGAACCCACACTTACACCTTGCTATGCTTTTCCTAACTTAGCAGCAAAAGCTAAATTATTTAATTTCTCTAAGACTCAGTTTCCTCATTGTAAAATGAGATAGTATCAATACATCCATCCTAGACTGCCGTGAAGGTTGAGGTTAAAGAAGGGAGGGTTTAGAACAGTGCCTGGTGTCATGTAAGCAACCATAAGCCCTGGCCAAACCCAACCCTAACCCATGCCAGTGGTGCAGCCATTATGGTGACTGCTCCCACTTTACAGATGAGGAAACAAAGGCTCATACATTGTGTCAGTGTGAGAGGTCCAGAAGCTCAACTAAGTAACACAGCAGTTCTACATCCTAGGGTGTAGAGGACAGCCCTTGGCACGCTAGGATGCCCTTCATTGTGTCAACTGGAGAAGTTTAGAAGTTTAACTGAGGCTCAACAGGGGGCCAGGCACCTCACTTGTTTACAAAACATCCTCAGCCGTGCAAGAGGAGGGCAGGGAGATGGTGTGAGTGCCACACCAGCAGAGGGTGGGTAGCCAGCTTGTTGCTTTTGCTGTGTTCCACCACCATGAACCGCTGCCCCTCACCAGGACACCCTGCTTTGGAGCCAGCCGATTATGGACTGAAACCTCCATGTTCTGTGAGCTAAATAAACCCTTCCTTCCTTCATTTTGGGCATCAGGGAATCCGTCTCAGCCACCACAGCAGAGAGGTTAAGTGACTTGCCCAACACTGCACAGCTAAGTGATCCAGGACGGAAACATGAGCCTCCTGGCTCCACAACATGCATTCTTTTCTCTGCAATCATGGAACGTTTCCACCATACACAAAAGAGAAAGAGCATGGTGAACTTCAGGCACCCAGCAGTCAGCTTCAGCAGCGGAACACAGGGGCCACCTGATCTCCTCCTTCTTCTCCTTCATTTTCAAGTCAGGTCTAAGAACATCATTTCCCCAGTAAACACTTCCATTTGTATGAGCTATAAATATAGATGTGAGACGTATACTTTTAAGCCAATTCCCTTCCACCAGGGGCAAATGTGGCCCTGGACGGAGTCCAGATCGTCATCATTGGGAGTGGGGATGCTAGGTATGAAGGGGTGGAGGCCGGGATGCAACTGTCCAGCCTGCAATGCCCAGGGCTGCCCCACAACCCAGCACAATCCCCCCGAAACATCACTAGGATGAAGGTGGAAACACGATCTTAAATGCGATCACCCCGCTGTCACTGTGCCAGAAAACATTAGCAATCTCTTAGCGCCATCTGGTCCCCAGTCTGTGTTCAAATGGCCCTGCTGTCTGCAAGTGTCTCCTCCAGGTGGCCCGTTAGAGGCAGGTCCCCGAGACACACACGGCTTCTGACTGGCATCTCTCAAGTCTATGGCGTCTAACAGTTCCTCCTCTTTCTCCTCCTCCTCCTCCTCCTCCCCACTCTGCTTCTCTGCCATTTACTGTGAAAGAAATGGGGTCATTTGTCCTGCAGATTCGGGGCTGGAGATTTAGCTCAGCAGCATAAGTGCCTGCCCTGCAAGCAGGCAGTCGTGAGTTCGATCCCTGGCACTGATAAAAAAGGAAAAAGACAAAAAAAAAAGAATGTCCTGCAGATTCACCCACCCTCTGGATGTGGCCACATGTGTCCCCAAGGTGTCACCTAACCATCCCCTCTCCCCAGACTGTGGCCAAGCAGCGCCACCCAGAGCTGCCACAGGCGTGAGCTCTGATCCCTTTCTCATTGCCCAAGTCTGAGGGTGGGGGACACAGGAGATTAAAGGGACCCAGGCGCTGAGTGCCCCTGAATCAGCTCCCCACGACAGACAGACGCATCGCACATCACAGACATGTGCTAACACAAATATTTTAACAGATACTGGCTCAGTGCTGCTGGCAAGCAGCGGCACACAATAGGGCTGCATGTGTGTCCTGCTGCGTCTCGTGGCGAAGGGGACACAGGCCCAGCTCTCTCCGCTGAGATGACTAAGTTATAAAAGCCCACACAGCCTTTCCCCAGCTAGCTGTCACCTCGCTAAGATCGCTGCCCATATTCACTGTTCTGTTAGGGCAGCTTCTCAGCGGGGGCGGTTCGTCCCCCACCAGGGTACATGTGACACAGTCAAGGGACATTTTCAGTGGTCAGGGATGGGGAAAAGCTACAGAGATCTAGCAGGTGGAGGCCAGGACAGCCCCGCACAGCCAACGCCTGACGACAGGAGAGCCCTGGGGTGCACCTGCTGGTCCCCGGCCCGCAGCGCTGGCCTCACCTATTAATCTGAGTGACATACTGCTTCATCTCCTTCAGGGCCACATCCAGCTTGGTGAACAGCTGCAGGTAGGCATCCTGGATCTCTCGGTCCTCCTGCTTGAGCAGGAAGCTCAGGCCGCGGTCTTCTGGGCTGAAGGCCCCACTGGCCGGTCCCGAGCTGCTGCTGCTGACAGCCTGGCCTTGGGGGTCGCTGTCTACAGGCAGACACCTCCAGGAGGGAGCAGCCATGGTGGTGATGCAGTGCTGGGTATAGGACATGGGGCTCAGGTGGCCTACAGGGAAGGAGGCAGAGCTCACTCAGAAACACGCCCAGTGCCCTTTGTGGACGACAGTCCAAACACACTCCAGGAATTCCAATGAATGAAAAATTTCCCCTTTTCAATATACTTAATCTACTACATAACTACAAGAAGAAAATTTCTGCTTTGATGCTAACATGATTTTAACCATGGGAGTCTTTCTTCTTGCCTGGAATGTAGAAATGATGGCTAGTACTTTAGCAATTTTGTTCTACTATGCAGCATTCTGAAAGTTAGAAGCCCCATCTAGAGACGATGGTGCAGGAGGACAGGAGCAGCCTGGATCCCTAATGACTAGGAGCCATTGCAGCCTGGACTGAGGGTCTTCAGACAGCTGTCAGTTTTAGTGGCTGTAGAGCACGATCTAGATGGGACGCCTGACAGACACACTCAGGTACCTTGCTCCGGGTCGAGGCCGATGAGGGAGGGCTTGCGGCCGAAGCGGATGCTGAAGGACCTGCCGATGGAGGGCGTGGTCTTGGGGTAGGACACTTCCATGAGGTTGACGTGGCAGTTGGTGGGGCAGAAGTCCAGGCTGCACAGCGGGTGGGGCTCCAGGGCGGCCTGCTTGAAGGCTGGGCTGACCCTGCCCCTCAGCTGGGCTGCAAACTGACACATGAGGGCAGGAGGTCAGGGGATTCTGGGCCCCCGGGGCCCACACTCTGGTCTCAGTGAGACATCCCCAACTGGACAGAGCAGCAGCAGCTCCAGCGGAGAAGTGGGCTGTCCTGAAGGCGCTGCCCCAACCCCATGCCTGGCTCAGGGATGGCCTGGTGTGGCCTCCTCAGCTGCTGAGCTAAGGCTGGGCAGCCCACCCCTCGGGGACCACACAGGGCCGGGCAAGTGGCCAGGCAACCGGCAAGGGCCCTCCCTGAGCTCCAGGTAGCCTGCCTCCTGGACCACGCAGAAGGGCCCGGCTGATCACAAGACAGCATGGGGAGGCGATGGAGAGACAGACAGGCCACAGTGGGCCCTCACTGCCCCTGTTATCATGGGCTGAGAGAGACGGTGTGCCCAGGAGCCCCTGGAAGACACCCCGTGGGGCGCAGGCACCTGGCGGTAGTGGTCAATCCTCTGCCTGATGCTTTCCAGCTTGGTGTCGCAGGTGGCGCAGAATTCGAAGTGCCACATGGTCGTCATGTCTCCGCTCATGGCCATGAGCCGCGCACAGTTCTGCACAAAGGTGCTGTCGTCCGCAGCAAAGGCCTCAAGGATCTGTGGCAACATCAACCACTGCTGAGCTCTGCTCCCACCCCTGGGCCAGGGCATTATCCCAGGTCACCTCGGGCACTGCTCTGGGCCTCACAATACCCGGAGAGGCCAGGCCTGTTGTGGGTCCATTTTGTGGATGAGTAAACTGAGGCAAATAAGTCACTTCACAGTTCCATAGCTACTCATGGGGGACAAGAATGACATTTCAGAATGTCATTCTGAAATGGCTGACTCTAGGGAAATGGGAAACAGTTGTCCCCACCCTGGGCAGGGCAGGGCAGAGCCTGGAGACCTTGGCAGTGAGGCCGAAGCAGCCTCGGGGCTCCACAATCTTCTCTAGCACGTGGCACCGGACCCCCGCCGTGCTGGCATACTCGTACACCACACCATGCTCCAGGTACACGTTGTCCACCGTGAGGCTGACCATGGGGCTGTCCTCACGCAGGCTCAGCTGGGGCCCCAGGGACAGCAGCGGCAAGGCTAGGAGGAAAAGGGGAGGATACTGAGGCGGGCACCACGTGGCCAGCCGACCTGGAAGGCTCCGCTCAGGTCAGTCCTGGGCCCCATGCTGCCCCTGACGCCGGAGTCCACATGGCCACGAGACCGGCAGGCCTGGGCCTTCTGCTGGTCTGCAGGGGGAGGACCCTTCCTTCCCCACAGACTCCACACAGCCAGCCAGAGCCACCACGCAAGAGGGCAGCCGGCACAGAGGCTGGACCTGGGGAGCGGAGGGGACCCCTCAGGGCACCACGAGGCCCGGACGGAGCCTGCCCGACTTCCTCGTTTGTTGAGCCTAAGTTTCTAGGTGTGCTGACAGGGGCAGAGGTGGTCAGACTCGGGGTGCAGCAGGAAAGCGGGGTCCAGGAGGTGGGCTGCTGCGACCAAGGTGTCAGTGGGAGAAGGAGAGATTCAAGGAGAACCCTGAGACCGAAGGAGGAGGAGAGAGGCTGCGGGGAGCAGCGGGGGAGGCTGAGCGCGTGGGCCAGGCGGTGAGGAGCTAACGACAGAGAGGAGCAGCGGGCTCAGGGCTGCGGCTGGGCGCAGGGTGATCGAGGTAGCCATGCTGGGCAGAACACTGGCCCGGAACCCAAAACCTGGAGGCCCAGGAGGACCCAGGAGACAGAGGACAGAGAGGTTATTAGGCAGGCGGCTCTCGGACCCCCAGAAGAGCCAGGGTGATCCCAGTACAAGCAGCTTCACCCGACCTCTTTAAGTGAGGAAGGTGGAGGCAGACAAGTGCAAGTCTGAAGGACGGCAGCGACCCTGAGGAGGGTGTCAGTGCAGGGTGCGGGGCCACAAGCCAAGGGATGCCAGAAGCCTCAGAAGCTGAGACAGATAGGAAATGGATTCTCATAGAGCCCCCGAAAGGAACTCAGTCCTCAGACTCCTTAACAGCAGCCTCAGCAAGATGACGATGAAGCTCCTGGGTTCAGAGGGCTTTATCAGAGCCATCCGAGGAGCACTGCAGACAGCTGGCACGGGGCTGGCTGGCACAGGACCTCTCTGTGCCTCTGGGCTCAGCAGCTCCATGGCACCACCACCTTCTCTTTACCTGAATCTGGCGGATCCTCCTCCTGGGCCCCGTCACCGCTGGGGTCCTCGCCGGGCGCTTCCTGGCTGGCTCGTGCCTGCTGGGCATCCTCGTGGGAGTGGTAGACCCACTGGTACAGGCCCTGGAGGAAGCCAGCGTGAGAGGCAAACCCCACCACACCAGCGAAGAGGCAGGGTCGGTGCCAACTGAGCCCTGAACCCGAAGTTCAGGCTTTGAGCCTGTTAGTGACACCAGTTAGAGGCCTCCCAGATCTCACTCTGGAACGTTCCTGAGAACCCCATCACCCTCGGCCTTCTGCATAGTCTATGCTCTACCCAGAAGCCCAGGATGGGGAGCCTTTGAAAACATTAGAGCTCTCTCTTGTCTCCTACATCCCCAGGGCCTACACATAGTAAGTGCTCAATAAACACTAAGCAGAAATAGTGACTGGGTATGTGGATGGCTATCGCACTCCCGGGCCCTAGCCCAGTGGTAACAATTTTTACCAGCAACATGGCTGTTGACACAGCCTGTCCATGTAGTACATGCCCATTTCACAGTAGTGAAAACTGAGGCCATGAAGGCTCATAGTCCAGCTCCTCCAGTTTGGGAAAACACCAGGCAGAGGCCCAGCGCACACAGTCCCCCATGACCAGAGTGCCCCGAGTTCCTCCTAAGGAGGGGGAGCCCTCACCCTGCTGTCCCCATTGTGGGAGCCTCCCTACACCCTGGGGGCTCACCAGGGCCTCCTCTCGGCGGCTCCGAAAGGCCTGCAAGTGCTCCAGCACCTCGAGGGCCCCATCATTCATCACATTGCTGCCGTTGACCTTGAGGATGCACTGGCCGGCACACAGCCCCGCAGCCATGGCGTCTGAGCCTGCGGGCAGAGAGCTGGGGGTGGGCGCCGGGCAGAGCTGGGGCCGCAGCAGGCGGGGCAGGGAGCCAGGTGAACAGTGCCACCTGAGCTCCTTGGACACCCCTGCCAGGACGCCCCTGAGCCGCCACACAGCACAGAGAGCTGCACCGAGCCAGGCACACTGTGTCCAAGTCCTGCACAAGTTTGTAGGCCTGGACCAGGTGAGCCCCGTGTGGCAGAGAGAGAAACACAGGCCTAGAGAGGCAAAGTGACCATCGAGATCACGCGGCTAGCAGAAGCCAGGGTTCCAACAAGGGCTCCCAGGCTCCAAGGGCACTCGATTCCCAGACCACACATCCTGGACCCACGATTCTGTGTCGTTAACATGGAAGGTTTAGAAATGCAAACAAATGCCAAGCTTCCCTGCATACGAGAGCAAATCAAGCCCACTCATGCGATGGTGACAAGGACAGGCCCTGCACCTCAAGGACCTGGGCTTCAAACCCTGACACCACAACCATCACCACATTACTTAACCTCTCTGGGCCTCAACTTCCTCTTCTATGAAATGGGGACACCAATAAAATGAACCGGTAGGGTTCCAGACATTTAGTACCAAGCCTGGCACCAGTAAGTCCCAGGAAACACTGACCGTTCTGACACTGGCCAAGTGGACGACTCCTAGTTTGGATCTAGGTGTCTCTCCCAAAGGCCCACATGTTAATGGCTTGGTCTTGGGAGGTGGTGGAGCTTTAAGAGGTGGAGTCTAGTGGGAGGTGTTCAGTAGCTGGTGGTGCTCCCCTGAAGGGGAACGTGGGACCCCAGCACTTCCGTCCTCTGCTTCTGCCTCCCAGCCATGCAGGGAACAGCCTTGACCCACTCTGTGCTCTCACCATGATGAGCAGCCCTGCCACAGGCCCAAAGCAACAGGGCCGAAGACCATGGACTGAAACCTTTCAAACCGGAGCCAAAATTCATAAACCTTTCCTCTTTATGGGTTGCTAGTCTCAGATATGTTGTTACAGCAACAGAAAGCTAACTGATGCAGCTATGACCACCTACGATGACTGGTCACCAACATCTCTGCACCCGCTTCAAGGCAGCTCCTCGCCCAGGCACCACCAACACCTGGGCTGCAAAAAGAGCACTGCTGCTCCTTGGGGTCCAGGGGTCGTTGGGGTGTCCTGGGCACTACAGGCTGTAGCAGCATCCTGCCCTGGCCTGGATGTCCATGGCCACTCCCCAGTGTGACAACCAGAAACATCTCCAGACACTGCCAGATGTCCTCTGGTGAGGGGGGAAGATGACCCCAGGTTAAGACCCCTGTTTCAAGGATACTCACAAAATGCAAACCTACTTTAAATGATCAAATTCTCACCTTATTATGAGAGATATTGAGAGGTATTTCCTAATCAACAAATATTAAAGGTACAACTCAAATCACAAAAGCGGCCAATTCCTATCCAGAAGGGAGCTCTGGGTGCTGCAAGCTTGGGGTCCCTAGCACTGCAGACTGTACTGGTTTCACTCTGGAGACCTAGATGACACCTCACCCAGCACACGGGGAAAAGACATGCAGACACCAGAGGCTCCAGTCACCGGCCCGCAGCTCGACCTGGCCACAGGACTGTGCTGGGCAACCTCTGAATGCACATTTCTGGCAGGAGTGCACCCACATTCCCGCCAGGCAGCATGAAGGGCAGCCCACCCTGGCGGAGCGGACGCTGCAGGCCTCACCTCCACCCACGCTCCTCCACTCTGCTCACCCAACCCATCTGTAACTTGCTTTCACAAATCCTGGCTCAGAAACAAGTGACAAAGAAAACAAGTGACAATGGGTGCTAGCAGGCAGAGGCAGGTAGCAAGGTTTGGTGGCTCTGAACTCCAACCACAGGGACAGCCCTGTCCCCCAAGGCTGATGTCGTCTTTGAGGCTGGCACTCACCTCTCCCTACGGCATAGACAAAGGGCGGGGCAGCTCCACGGATCTGGAAGCTCAGGGCCTCTGGGTGGTCGGGGACTTTGATTGTCCTGCAGCGGGCAGACACAGCAGGGAAAGGCATAAGGAATGGCACTGTGGCTCTTAGTAACCCAGGCCACTGGGGAGACCCTGCCTCGGAGACTTCTGGGAAATCCAGTCCAAAACAGGAGTTGCACCCAGCTTCCAGCTCTCCAATGCAAGCAGAAATGAATGCCAAGAACCAGAGCCCGCACTACGGGATCCTGGGTTATCAGAGTGTGTGCAAGACCTTCCTGTCTTCCCCTGACCCGAGGGCCTGTGGCCACCCGTCCACTCTGCTGGTCATTATTTTACTCAATGATCACAGATGCAAGGATGAGAATTGGCCCAGCTCGGCTCTGTGCCGACCCTAGAATCATACACCCAGCTGTGCCCAGCTGCCCAGCCAGGGTCTCAGCCACTCTGCAGGCCACTTCCCACCATGGCACTAGAGGCAGCGCTGTGCAGGGGCGGGAGTCCCCTACCTGGGCCTCCAACACAGCTGTCCACCCCCTGCCTAGGGCGCGTTCCCACCCCGTGCTGAACCAGCGTCCTCCTTCTCCACCGCCACACAGCACTCCTGGGGGCCTGAGCTCACGCTTAAGATGTTTGCAGAACTTCCACCCTGGGCACTTCCACTGCAGACACCAGACTGAGTTCATCCTGTTTTCCCTGTCAGCCCGCTTCCTTCTTGGCCTCTGCCTGCAGCCAGAGGGGTCAGCTGTCCACGGTCCTTCCCATGGGCTCAGGGTCACACAGGGCCAGGCCCTGCTGCCTGCTGACTGTACCCCACACACTCTGCTGTAGCCCCTCATCCTCGCTGCTCCTCAGCTGTGCCCAAGCAGCCCACCTCAGGGCCTCTGTGCTGGCTGCTGCTTCTGCCTGGAACCCTCTTCGTCCTACATCACCGGCGGGAGGTCATCACCCCAGCCTCGGCACCATCTCCCTGACCCCCTTTTCTCAGCACACCCGGCTCCCCCCAGCTCCATGAGAGACCTGCACCCCACACACCACCCCTGCTCAGTATGGACCTCACATCTTTACCTGCTTTTCTGTCCCCTGCTCCATCCCTCACCTGAAACTGAGGGCCAGGAGAGGAGTGGCTGTCCCACCGCACCTGGCCACATTCCCAGAGCCTGAGACCCCCTGGATGTGGTGGGCACTCAAGGAGCATCCGCTGAATGAACAGAGGTGCCAGCTTCATGTCATGGCCTCCAGCAACAGACCTGTCCACAGGGAGCCTGGACAGGTGGTGCACACACCCAGCTCCAGCACTAACACCTCCTAGGCTGGGAGGAGGGTCAGTGGCACTGCCCGCCCTGGGAACACTCACTCTTTGGCCTTGGTGGCCACCAGGAGGCGCAGCGGGCGGCGGGAGCAGAAGGACTGGTTGAGGATGGACTCCACCTCGGAGAAGGGCCGCAGGAACACCAGGTCCTCGTTGATGGAGTAGATCTTCCTGCCCACCTGCAGGCCGGCCATCTAGGGGACCGCAGAGGCACCGTGCATGGGTTACATCTCTGTCCTCCTCTTAAAGGGACCCTGAGTGCCTTCTGAGGCTCAGTGCCTGCCCCAGAGATCAAACAGGACACAGAAAGCCCTTGGGGCACCCTAAGAAACTAAAGGGTCTGGCCCAAGGGAGATGCTGCTGGCAGAGACGCTTTCCCTGGGGAGAAAGGGCACAGCCCACCCCACTGGGTAAGGGCACACAGTGTCAAACAGCAGCCCCCCACAACTGTGAGGACTCGGCCAGCAGAGCTGAAGGTACAGAGACCTGACACAAGATCCAGCCCCTCCTCCCAAACCCTCATGTTGCGGGGAGAACCCTCACCTTCAGTCACACGAAGCCAGGTTTCCCGCAGGCCACGGCAGGCATGGCCTGGCCCTGGTCCCCACACCCCAGGAGAAGCTGAGACCCACATGATTGACTCCTCGGCCTGCCATGGTCTTGCCCTCCAGCTCTACCCTCCTCCCTGCTCCTCCCTCTCCTCTTCCTCCTCCTGCTCCTCCTCCTCAGGACTCTGTGTCTATGCTAAGAGATTACGCTCCTCCTACTCAAGATATCAGAATCTGGGTTTCCTGTCATCACAGATGAGAACTCCAATTCAAAAACCTGATCCCCCAAGCCTGCTTTTCATGCAGCTCCCAGCAGAGCCCAGCAGGGGGTGCTGGTGAGACACAGCAAGGACGTGCTCCTGAGCCTGAGTCCATCACAGCTCTGCCAGAAACTGCAGATGAAGGAGCTCTGGACTCAGTTTCCCCACACAGGTCACGACAGTGAAGCAACCTGCTGATGTCCTAGCATCAACTCAGCTGTCCGGCCTCCAGGGACGTGGACAGAGGCCCTGCTCTCCCACCTGCCCACAATCCCTGCCATGGCAGCAGCCCCGAGCCTCACCTCAGCCAGCGAGCCCCGCTGCACGGACTTCACCACCACGGCCTTGTTCTTCTCCTCGATGTCAAAGCCGTAGTCCTCCTCCTGGGGCAGGATCTGAGGGCCCAGGCAGAGGGGACCCAGTGAGACCTGGAGCAGCGCCACTCGGACCCCCACAGGACTGGGACACCACCGGCTCCTCTTGTCCAGGTCTACCAGGGGTGCAGCCAAATCCAGGAGGGCAGCACAAGCCCCACCTGGCCCTCAGCGGGTGCTCACCACGCCCCCCTCGGCTGCCTCCCCGCCCAGGACAGTCTCCCCGCTGTCCATCTCTGTCCACTGGTCTACAGCAGGTGCTACATTAATACGTGCCAGCCTAATCCAGATAGGCCCCTGAGGTGCCCAGCGGCCAAGAACTGGGAGATTAGGGGCAGGCAGCTGGACGAAGGTTGGGGAAACGGGGCAATGTGCACATCCACAGCATGTCAGCAAGTATGTACTGAGCTCTGCCCACTGTGTGCATGAGGGGTCCCACTGCCAGCCTCCTCCCTGAGCTGCTACGGAGGAGACAGACTGTAAACAGAGTCTGTGCGGACACTGAATTAAAACAAAGCTCTTAACAGGAAGGGCATGGCGCAGGGAGGGTTACAGGAGGTGAAACCAGAGCTGAGACCTGAGGGAAGTGACAAACAGAACTCACAAAGTGGGAGTAAGTGCTCCAGGCTGGGCACAGACTGTGCAAAGGCCTCAAGGCAGGCCCCACAGTGCTGGGGGGGAGGGAGGAAGGGGAGGACACGGAAGATGAAGCTGGAGACCAGAAGAGCCTCCCAGACCATGAGAAGTCTGCACTCTGTCCTAAGTGTGGTGGGGAATGTGGGAGGCTTCTAGCATGAGAGACATGGGCTCCATAGAGAGGGGCCCTCTTTCCGTTCAGGCTTCAGCTCCAACCCAGCAGAGGCAAGCAACTTCTCCGAGCAGCACTCGAGGGCCCACTGTGGGCACATCGGGAAAGGCGGGCAGACAAAATCTAGGGGAGGGCTGGCAACGTTTCCACCCAGGCTCTAGACACTCCCCTGAACCCAAGGCTGTGGACAGCAGGCCACCAGTCCAAAAGACCTAAGGCCACAGGGGACAGGGCGGGTGCCCTCAGGGACATCCCCAGCTGTAGGTCAGGGAGGACAAGAGGAGTTGGAGAGACCAGGAAGGGCGCCCAGCCGCCTTGACCTCCTTAAAGAGTGCAGTCTCTGCTGGTCCAGTCACCCGGCCTCCTGGCCACCTGGAATCCCCCAGACCCAGGCTCAAGGCTGAGCACCCTGCTCTGGCCACTGTCTCGGGGTCGCCCGGCTCCCAGACCTCCAGAAGAGTCTGAGAAGGGAGGGGCAGCAGCTCAGCTCTGCACCTACCAGCAGCCGCTTGGCCAGAATGTTCTCCACCAGCTTGAAGTCGTTACGAAGCTGTTTGTTCTTACTGCCGGTCCCCTCCATCTCCTCGTCGGCGTGGAAACGGAAGTACTGGGATTCATCCTTGAACTCGCTCTTCTCCAGCACTGCAAACCCAAACACGCAAGCACATGGTCAGACTCACCCAGCAGCGTCTGGGCAGCGTTTGCCAACTGGCTGCCCCCGGCTGGAACTGGCCCCCACACAAGTTTGGTTTGGCCGACACGGTATTTTATTAAAAGGGAACCATGTGCCAACACTAACATATTAGGGTATCTCACGTACCGATCCAAATTTCTGACTTCTCTTGAAAAAGCTAAACTTGCTCCACCTGCTATAAAGATATATTACAAAACCACAGTGACAAAAACAGTGTAAAAGTGGGGCAAAAGAGAGAAACAGCCAATGACAGAGAACAGGAATCACCAGAGAGGACTAGATATGTACGGGAATTTAGCAGATGACAGACAACCGAGGATCCGTGGGACAGTCTGAAGGATGCTGGGGAACTGACTTGCTTGAGGGAAAAAAGAGATTCAGATCCCTGCCTCACACCGTATATGACGATAAACTCCTGGTACTTTAAAGACCTCAATATGAAGAGTGAAACTGAAGCTAGCCAGGAAAAATGTAGAACATCTTGTTCCAGGGTAGAAGAGCATTTTGTGTATTAAGACCACCAAAAACAAACCGCTGGGAGGTCCACTATTTTAGAAAGTAAAATTTCACTAGCAGCAGCCGCATCCACTAAGCAGTATTGTCCGTGGTTGCTCCAAGCCACAATGTCAAAGTTGGTTAACTGACAGCGACTAGATGGTCCACAAAGCTAATCTTCTGTGACCTGGCCCTTTTAGAGAAAAAGTGGGCTAAGACCTATTCTAGAATGACCCAGAAAAATGAACAAAAATCACCAGATGGAACCTGATCCCTGAGCTTACCGGTAACTAAGCACCTATACGGCGGCGTGGCACTTAGCTTTTTGCTCCTCAAACAAGGACGGGTTTGCGCTGCCCTCTTTACAGGTGAGAAAATGAGGCCCAGAGGGGCTAAATAAACTCCCCAAGTCACAGGACCCGCAGGGCCCTGCTTTCCCCACACTGCCCAGCCAGGCCTGTTGGAGGAGCAGGGTGAACAGAAGCAGAAATCAGGCTAGGTCAGACAAAGGGAGCTAAGGTCACCGGGCCAAGCAACAAGGAAAATCGCCACCTTAGCTGGGAGGCGGAGTCCTGATCTGGTGGCTAAATGCAAGCCAGCAGGAGGTGATTCTCCCCCACTCCCCGCTGGTGTCCAGGCCATTTCCGGGGACTCTACCTGTTTGTGAGTATCTTTGTTGTCTTTCTCAGGCCACCCCAATTACCTCTTTGGAGAAAACAGACACATAAATTGCTACTTTCCCCAGAGCTGAGGAGCCAGGCTCCAGGGGGCCGGCTGGCTCCCCCTTCACTATAAACATTAAGTTAGAGAACTCGGGATTGCAGTGTTGTGCCTGGGCTGAAATGTCTGGGGAAACCGTGCAGAATCCTTCAGGTCCAAGAGCTCGCCAGGTGAGGGCTGGATTCTGTCCCTCCCAGGCAGAGCCTCCAGGAGGGCTGGGAAGATGAGCACAGACCTGGCTTCCAGCCCTCGCACAGCCCCTTGCTAATGTCAAGCCCCACAATATCTCCGAGCCTTAGAGAGCACCAATTTCCTGGGGTGGTGGGATGAAATGGCAGCCTCGGTTTCCCTGTATCTGCCTAACAGAAAGCTGGGCCACCAGCCCCGCAGGTCCCTCCCTGGGGGGACCCAGGTCCCAACAGGCTCAGCTCCAGTGCTCTGGGATGGACCACGGAAGGTGCCACCGTGGCCCCACCCCGCCCCCTCTCTGCCCCCTACCCTGTACTCAGTCACAGCCCAGCCCAAGCCTTGGGTCCTTTTCTATTTTAGTCCCAGCCTGGAGTTCGTGGCAGGGAACAGGGCCACGCCCTGCAATTTCTCTCCCTGAGAGCTCAAGATTGTCTGAGAGTCACCCCCCACGGAATGTCCTCCACCAGCAGCCTTCCCGGAATAGCCACTGGGACGGGGACCCCTAATTACCCTCACCCACAAATGAGAGGCTCTGGCCAGCTGGCTGGCGGGAGGGCCCCTCGGGGACCAGAGCGGCTTCTGGGAACGAGGGAGCTGGGTGAGTGGACCAGACGGGTGGACACGCAGGCAGCGGGGAGGGGTCCTCACCCCACAGAACCCCAGTGTGCTGGGCTCAGAGGGGGACAGCCAGGCTTCCAGGGGGAGCTGGGGAAACCGAAGCCAGAAGAGGAGGCAGTCCTGGCTTGTGGAGTGCTGGCTTCGCCTGCTGTCCAAGGCAAACTGACCTTGGGTCAGGACTTGGCGGCCCATGGCCTATTTTTCTAAATAAAGTTTTATTGGCACGCAGCCACGCCCACCTGTTTCCTGCCTGTCTGCAGCTACTTCTGCATTACAAACTCAGACACAACAGCCGTGACAGAGGCAATCACCAGCACAGCCTACAGCGCTTCCTGTCTGGCCCTGGTGGAGGAGGAGGAGCAGAAGCCCCTCCTGCGGCGTGGATTGGACACCGACCCCCTCTCGCGCCTCCACACCACCAGCCAGGGCCAAGCCGCCTCGCGTTGCGCCCCCTGGACTGTCACGGTCACCTCATGGCCACTGCTTCCTCCCACCCCGACTGCTCACCCACCGGGGCAAAGGGAAGCCAAGCAGGGAGCGGTGACCGTTCTGGCTGGGGTGCAGGGGCCTCACCAAAGCGCCCCCCAGCAGAAGCCTGAGTGACAGCGGGGTGCAGGAGGGGCAGCGAGGGCGTGGGCAGGGCAGGGCTTACCGTGGTGCAGGAAGCCGTTGTTGCACAGACACACGCCGAGCGCCACCGCCTCCTCCCGCGTCTGGCAGTCTCCCTGCAGGGGAAAGCGACGGCGTTGAGGCGGCCAGCATCCCCAATACCCCGCACAACACGGGACCTGGGTCTCCTGTTTCCCGTGTGCCTCCATCAGCGGCTCTCCTCAGTGAGCTCCAAAGGAGAACACCACTGCTCGGAGCAGCCACAAATACCACAGGGGAAAAGTGGAGGCGCTGAGTAGCAGACACCGGGGTACCAGCAACCGCCCTTTCCAGATCCTTCCCTAGTAATGAAACTCTCTCCCGTTTCACAGCGTCCCTGGCAGCTGTCGGCGGCCACTGAGGTACAAACAACCCCAGCAGTGTACTCCAGCTAAACCGCCTTTGTCCATGACCCATGCTTTCTCTTCCCCCTGCAAGAATAAAAATGTGACGGCCGGAGCTCCTGCAATCATCCTGTACCACAGTGGCCTTAAGGATGGCACACACTAGGGATGGCAGAATAGAAAGACGTAGAGTGTGGGTCTCCCAAGTGACTGTAAGACTTCCCTAGTGGCTCGGGAACATCATCCTCTGGCTACTGTCATGCAAGAGAAACCCTGATTTGTTGTGGCCTCTGTAACTATGTCACTGACACCAGAAATCAGGTTCTACTGCTCACCCAGGGTCCCAGGGAAGTTGGGGAGAGGGGGCAGGAGGGATACTTCCCTCCCCAAGGAAAGCAATCAGTGCTGCCCCTCCCTGTGGGGGACCAACCATGCAGGGAGGTTAGTGACCAAGGGTGGCAGAGGTGCAGACACCCGAGGTGCTGAGCAGGGCCAAGTGAGGGGGAAAGTCCTGGGGGCCGTGTGACACCACTGAGCCCACAGCCAGCCACTGCCACACTGGTATCCCTGGAACCCTCACAGGTTGCCTGAATGCAACGTCACACCCACATCTCAGGCCAGCATGGCCAGCATGTTGGGCGTCTCCCTGGTGGCCTGATGTCCCAGCGGGCTGGGAAGGCTGCCTACCCAGGAACGGCCCGGACACCCAAGTGGAGGAGCCCAAGGACAGGAGCAGCTGCGTGGATTCTCCCAGGCACCAGCTGCCCGGTTCCCTGGCACTATGCTCGGTGCAGGAGGGCTCCAGGTCTCCCCACCCCCTCCCAGCATGTCCCCGTCTTCTTCTCCACCTTAAATTCACCAATCTCTTTCCTTGTACAATCCCAGCACGGCCAGGGTAAGCGCATGCGTGGCACAGGGTGACAGCCAGACACGATCAAAGGCCCAGGCTGGGAGAAACTCGGGTGCAGGTGAAACCCAAGGCACAGGCTGGCAGGGAGCTGATGAACAGGGCCAGGAGCCCAGGCTGATCCCTGGTCAGACCTCGGTGGTGACAACGGGTCTGGCATACAGTTGGTGCTCGGTGCTCACTGACTGAATATAGGAGCCACAGGCAGGGACAGAGCTCTGGCCACTAACACGCCATAGTGTACAGTGCCAAGAGCCCTCCAGACACAGCGCTGAGGCCCTGGTGTCCCTCCCCACCCACAGCCAGGGTGGCAGAAGGTATTTCCCAGCCCAGGGAAGGGACACAATTGCTTTTCCAGAGGCTGCAGTCACCAAGCGCCGGCCGGACCATGTAGAAAGAAGCAGGCTCTGGGCTCTGGTTCACGCCCAGGCTGACAGAATGAAGACAAACGGCTCCGTGGGGACCCTGAGCCGGCGGCTGGAGGGCCAGGGCTCCAGCAGGGCGAGAGGAGAGGCCACATCCGAAGCAGCCACCCAGGGCTGTGCGGCCAGTGGGGAGGGACGGCGGGGCCCAGGTGGCAGCAGGGCCAGCTCTGCAGCCAGGAGGCTCTGGCCAGCATCTGGAGCCCACTTGGCTTCTGAGCCACTCACAAGCTGGGCTCCCAGCCCATCGAACCCTCAGAAAGGAGCCTGGGGCAGCTGGGGTGGGGTGACCCTAGGATCGGCAGTGTGGGCTCAGGGAACAGCAACAGGCTGGGACACAGCCCCTGAGGAGCAAGCCCAAGTCCAAAACAGTGGCACTGTCACCTCCCCAGGAAAAAGCAAGGGCTCACAGAGCACATGCAACCCCAAGGCTCTGCTGTGCCTCATCACCCCCAATCCACTCCTGCTCTCCATACTCTGAGACAGCTCACTGGTCCCTGCCGCTCCTTCTGCAGCCCCAGGGTCTTTGCACCTGCTCTGTCCCTCTACCCGGAAGGCCCTGACCTGGGCTTTGCAAGTCTCAGCACCCAGGTCCTGGACTCAGTACCATCCAGCAGCCTCCCAGGCCCTCCACCACAGCTCCTCCTCCGGTCACACCTGCTCACTGTGGAGCTCTGACAGCCAGAAATGAACGCACCCACTCACTCGTATCTGCAGGGCCTGCCACTCACCGGGCGTCAGCTCCACAGGGGCAGTGTGGCATCGGCCAGGGTCACCCATATCTCCCCACAGGAGGCCTCAATAGTAGCACTTCATGGGGTACAAAACATGGCAGTGGAGGGGTGGCTGAGAGGGGCGTCCACACACCCACAGCACAGGCCCGAGGCACCGAGGAGCGGTGAAGGCCGCAGACTCTGCAGCTGGCCCCGGGTTCAGGCTGGCTCTGCCTAGCGGTGGCCCTGGGCGAGCAGCCTGCAGCACCTCTCTGAACTCGGATCCTCGCAGGGGCTCGGTTTTATGCTCAGCATCTCTGCTGCGCACCCCCAAGTGCTCCTGCTGTGACTCTGCACCCGGCTGTCTGTGGTCCAGGGCACCACTGTCACTATCAGGGAGCATCTGAGAGTGAGCAGCCCACAACTGCAGCCCCTGAGGAAAGGTACGGGCCCTGAGCCTCAGTTTCCCTGTCTGCTAAGCGAGGGTAATAACTCCTTTCCCTGGGTTGTTCTGATTTAAATGACGGAATGCACACAGCAGAGCAGAGCTGAGACAGAGCGTGACTTATCCAAGGGCTAACGCAAAGCTGTCCTCAGAGTTAGAAGAAGTGAATCACCCAGGTGGTGACAGCAAGCCCTTCTCTCAGCATCTAGTGATGAGCCCTAAAGTCACCCTCAGCTACCCCGTTTTCTCCCCAGAGACAGTCTAGAGGAACATGTGTAACTCACCAGGGCCAGTGAGAACAAGCACACTGGACAGAAGGAAGGCTACAGAAATTTCTTCCTCTAATACATGAAATTAAAAAGATACTCCCACTTTTCTGCGGTGCAGATGTGATACCTGGAGCTGTAGTAGCCATCTTGTGACTGTGAGGCAGCAGGAGCAAGGTGAGAGCAAAACGAAAGGGCAGAAGGTGGCTAGAGGCAGGCAGCGTTATTCAGCTCTAGGACCGTGAGCTCTAACACTTAGCTGCATGACAGAAAAACGTCTTTACTGTCTAAACCAGATTTCCTGCTATGTGAAGCCGGACGTACAACATCGAAAGGGGAAAGGGCCCTCCTGAACTACGTGGTCTCTGCCATCCCGGCTGGGTCCAAGGAAGGGACGACCCTTGGAATCAAGGCTCCTCTAACCAGTCTTTATGGTCACATCCTTGTCAACCAATCATTTCGCCACCTCTCAGACCCACCCTGCCCCAGCTCACGCCTGAGTGTCACCCCTGGAAGCAAGGTCAGCTTTCTGCCGTGAAGCTCACGGGACACACAGGGCCACAGGAAGGCCACGAGGGCGGAGACGCAGCACCTCCAGGCCTGGAAAGCAGATGCATCTGGGCCGAGACACCTGAACCCCAAAGCAGGGCCCACGGGTCCTCACCTGCTCACCTCGCACCTGCAAGGCAGGACTCTGCAGACTGCCCCGCCCCATCTTGTTCCCGAACCCACAAATCCCGCCTGGATTTCTCTGCTTTAACTTTCTGTGCTGCTCCATAACCACGCACCTCCTTGCATGCTCAGCAAAAGAGACGGAGAACACCGATGGTGCCGGACCACGCCAAGCACCTTTCTATGCACGTCCCATGATTAACCTGCCGAATCCTCAAAGCAATCTAAAAAGGAAAGTATCCTTACATGCTTTGAGTCACAGATGGGGAAACCGAGGTACAAAGAAAGTAAACAACTTGTTAAGGTCACCCAGCAAGGGAGTAGCAGAGCCAGGAGCTCTGAGCAACTCGATTCAAATCTAGAGGCTTCGAGACCACTTGGGTCTTGGGGCCTCCCATCATGGCAAATAAGAAAATGCACACAGCATCTCACGTTCAAAACTGAATTTCTTTTCCAGGGTTTTTCTAAACCTACTTATTTGGCACCCAGAAATACCTACTTTCTAGATTGGCTGTGACTTCCCAGTGTTCTGGGAGGCTGAGGCAGGAGGACTGCAAGTCTGAGCCCAGCCAGGCAACTTAGTGCCTCAGTAAGGCCCTGGCTCAAAGTTAAAATTCTTAAAAAAGGGCTGGAGATGTAACTTAACGCAAAGGCCCTGGGTCCAAGTGTAAGTACTGGTGAGAAAACAAAGTAAGAAAACTTCCGGGGGGACCTCATGAGGGTAAGTGTCCTGGGAAGAGGAGCCATAGCGGGCAGAGAGGGACAAGGACCTCAGGAGAGCAGACACCTTTGGAAGCTACAGCAAATGGACAGAAAGACGTTCCAGAAGCTCCAATCAGCATCATGACAAAACCGATGTGCCCCAGTGTGTCCCAGTTTTAAAACCGGAAGCCCTCACGTGTGCCCATCAGAGGGGTAACCATGAGGGCTGCGCACACTGCCTTGGGCTGGATGCTTGTGTCCCCCCACCCCAAACTCACACTGAAATCCAGACCCTGAGGTGACAGAATCAAGAGATGTGCCTCTCCAGGAGGTGACGGAGTCCTGACAGCTCTGCCCTCCTGAATGGGATCAGACACCATCAGAAACAAGCCCGACGGAAGGGGGCGCCCACCCACCCTTTCTCCACACGAGGTCAGTGTCCCTCCCTCCACGGGGCACAGCCAAGGGTGCCACTGTGGAAGCGGAGAGCCACCGGGCTTCAGCGGACACCAAGCGTGTTGGCACCTGAACTTCAGCTCTGGAATCACAAGAAATAAGCTTCTGTCCTGTACAAACGACTCAGCTCCACACAGGAACACCTCGGTTCACAAACACATCTGTTTTCGAACAATTTAGGTTTTGAACAGAAGTGTTCAGCAAAGTTTTGCTTCCATTCACGAACTCCAATCAGGCGATAAACACAAGTGTGAAGTGGTCCCGATAAGGTGGGATCCCCCTTTGGCAAGGTCCCTGGAGGGCTCAGGGAAATAGTAAGTGGCCGGGGGAGCCTGGTTGGCCGGGGGGGCTGCTCTTGGTCAGCCGAGTTCCAGTTCTGCAGGGTAGTGACAGCCACACACTCTGAATGTGCACAAGGCTGCTGGAACTGTGTCCTGACCAATGGTTAAGAGCAACCTTCATGTAGAGTTTGCCACAATTTAAGAGTAACAGAAAATGTTTAAGAGCCCACAAAGCCCCACTCCACAGGAAGTCCCTCACCTGGGCCAGCAGCCAGTCCACCAGCTTGCTCCCGGGCAGCACAGACTTGTAGGTCTTCAGGTGGTGGTCTCGGTCCCTGTGGGAGGGCAGTAGCTGAGTGGGCAGTGGGGGACAAACCATGAGGCTGCCCCTGACCCCCATTTGCTGGGCCTAGGAGTCCAGCATGCCGGGCTCTCTGGCTGTGGTGGGCAGGGGACAGGGGCTTGAGTCCCAGTCCAACCCCTCTCCTAGGTCGCAGAGTGGTCAAGGTAAGACCAGAGGAGCGGGAGGAGGCAGCTCTGGGCCTCTTCCTGTTGCTCTAGCCTAAGAGACTCCTACTGGAGGCAGCTGTGGCCTGCAAGGGACCCTCGGCTCTCGGGACCTGTGTGGTGCTGCTGGTGTCTCCTGATGGAGGCCAGCGTGCTGCCCAACAGCCTGCAGGGCCAGGGACAGCCTACACAAGGCTGTTCAGGGGTCACAGTGTCAACACGGTCGCATGTTACCAAGTCCCCAGCTGTGCTCTGGGGGCAGCCCCTCCAGTCCTTGGCAGGCCACAAGGGCTGAGCCTGAGCCCAGGGGTACACATGGCCAGTGTGGAGAGGTCAACAAAGAAGCCCGGCTGGAGAAGGCACACAGACTGCAGTGGCTGGGGAGCCCAAAGGCCACAGGACAGATGGGGACACTTTCTCCTCTGGGGCTGGCACACAGGTGACATCAGAGCAGCCCAGATTGAGGGCATGACAAGGCTGGTGATGAAGGGATCCAGGGCCCGACCCCAAGAGCCAGCAAGTGAGGTCAAGGTCTTCCCCTGCCTTCCTCTGGGGGCAGTGAGAGCTATCAGGACAGGGGCAGCTGGGGTAAGGAGCAAGTCACCCTTTGTCCCTTCATCCACAACTGTAAGCTTTGCAGGAAAAAGAACCACCAGCCTATAGCATTCACCATGCCAGGGCCCCTCGAGTACATTTAATCTTTCCATGCATTAAATCTCCTGGCAACCCAGGAGGTATGAGCTATTCTTATGCTCATTTAACAGGCAAAAGAGATTAACTACATTTATTCAGAACTACTCTACCCTCGGCCTGCCCTTGTCCACGTATGGTCATTTTAGTTTACATTAATTAATAAAAATCAAATTAAAATAATATTATATCAAGTTAAACCTGTACTCCTCTGTCTCGAGAGTTCGCAAGTTGCCTGCAGTAGTGGCCACTGGATGGAACAACACAGATACAGAGCCCGCTAGCTCAGAGAGCTTGACCAAGCTGCACCAGAGCACAGCGAGGTGATGGGGGGCAGAGAGCACTGGGCGGTGCCCCAGAGGCAAATTGAGGGAGGAAATATGAAGACCTGCAGGAAAAAGCTGAGGCACGGGGCGGCTGGGTGACCGCGCTCGGGGCTACATAGCTGGTAACAGCCCGCAGGTCCAAACACCTGCCGTGCTCTCAAACTGACGCCTGCAGCACTGCAGGACTTCAATGAACTCCATTTGAAGGCAGAACTACAACCTGACGGGAAAGGAGGCTGAGGAAAGAGGCTGGGCTGCAGCCAAGGGCACGCAGCTGGGAGCCGCAGACAGGAGACGGACAGTGAGCGGGACTCACTTGATGACCGGGGTGTACAGGCTGTGGAGACGGCAATAAAGCCTCACGCCCTGAAAGACAAGAGGGAGAGTCTGAGATGGGGCCGTGGCCTGCCAGGGCTGACGGCTGCACACAGACGGCTCTGGAAACACAGCAGGGGCCCCGGGGTGCACAGGGCCCTGGAGGAAGAGAAGAGCTGCTGGGCACGGGCTTGGTCTGCAACAGCTTCCGGCTGGGGCCAAGTCGTGGGGTCGGGGCTCGGGTCCCCCCGTTAGATATGGTGTCAGGTCGCGGGCTCACGCGGGTCTCCACCTTGGACATGATGTCCTCCAGCTCGCTCCGGGCCTTGTAGGTGCCATCGTCATAGCGGAAGCGGTACATCACCTGCTCGTTCTTGAACTGGTGCTTGTCAGACACTGCCAGGAGGGAGTGCGGAGATTACACGAGGCCCAGCCCCCGACCTGTCCTGCCCTGCACTGTGACCACCTGGCTGCCCAGCTTTCTGCCTTTCAGATACAGACGCCTGGGGCTCCTGTTGTGCACAGGGTCCTGCCGACACCCACAGTGGACCAGGCACCCACAGAGCTGAGAGGCCCAGAAACACCTCTAACCTGGCTCGGCCTCTCCTTGGGACATGTGGGGACCAAGCTGGCGACTGAGACCACACTGCTGGGGCCTCTGTCACCCTTGGTGTTTCAGGTCCACCAGCAAATCCTACAAAGGCCTGCCCTTCAAATTACCAAGAATCGGCTCGAACACTGGCTCCCTGCTCAGAGCCACCCTCTTCTCTACAGGGACTGTCGGGGTAGCTCCCCACCAGCCCTGGCTCCCACCTCACAGTGACAGCAAGCTCTGCACACAGCTGCCGAGGGCATGGATGAGACATCTACCCCCGGGAGCTTGCACAGCTTCACACCTCACACTGAGTAGCGGCCAACATGCTGCAGCCCCCAGCAGAGCCTGGACCTCATCTCCTGCATCCTCTCAAGCTCAAACACTCGGACTCTTGCCCAGGGGCTTGGCACTGGCTGCCCCCCTGCCTGGAGCTACAATGTCCACTTGGCTCCAGCTCACCTCTCAGGCTCCGAGGGGCCTTCTCCACTCCCACTCAGAGCTGACCCTGACCCTTGATTCTCCTCCCTGGCCCCATATTCTTGAGGAATCCCTGCTTTGTTTGTGCCCTAGGCAAATGCCAAGTTTTCCAGCCCAGGAAGGAATTTTATGAGGACATCCGAGGTCCCAGGCCATGATGCACCAGGCACAGGACAGCTGCCCAGAAGCGTGGGCAGGCCTCTGGGTCAGGAGAGTGCAGCCCTGCTGGGGTCTGAGCTGTCCCCACAGGCCTGCCAGGCTCGCCCCACTCACCATGGTGGATAATGCCATTCTCCAGCAGCGCCTGGCCCAGGTTGACCCCTTCCTCCGTCTTGCTGATTTCGCCAATTTCCAGGAGCCAGGCCACAAACTCACTGCCAGAGACAAAAAGCTCAGTTGAGATGATTTTCCCAATGCTGTGGCCAGAACTAAGGTGGCCTCTGACATCCACCCCGGGGAGCAGCAGACCAAATGTCCCATGGGAAAGTGAAGTTAGGACCCTACAGCGTCTCCTTATACATGGCACAGAGGTGGGTCCACCATACCCAGGCCTCAGATCACAGGAGGAAGGAGGGAGGGAGGGGCAGGTGACTGCAGCAGGCGGGTGGGGGGAAGAGCAGATGGGTGGAGTGTGCGTGGACAGACAGGTGGATGCATGGATGGACAGGTGGATGCATGACTGGGTGGACAGATGGGTGGGTCAGTGGCTGGCAGGCTGGATTAAGGCCAGATAAGAAATGGGCAAGTGAATGGATGGGTGAGAGATACACGAGGGGTGGGTGGAGGTGGCGAAGGGTAGCGATACCTGGCTGGATGACCAGGTGGAGGGTGAGGGATGCACCATGATGGCCAAATGGGTGGGTGGATGGGTGGATGGACAGAGGAATGAATAAGGCAACAAGAGGAGGTAGCACAGAGCCCAGAAAGATGACAGGGGAATCATCAGGTCTCAGTACAAACTCAGTCACCCGCTCGGAGAAGCATTCCCTGACTACCCCATCCAAAGCAGTCCCCAGCCCACCAGATGCCACCTCCCTGAGCAGGAAGTGAGCTCCTCTCACTGCCGGCTCTGTCTCCAGCTCCAGAGGGGTCTGAGCCCAGCAGGACTCACCGTCATTCACTGAGCCATGAAGACATGAACAAATCATGGAACACAAAGGAAAGTTCTGGGTTCAGGGGAAAGGTTTTGGAGAGATAGCTGTGCTAGAAGGCCAGAGGAAGACAGGTAGCTTTCCTGACTCCAGGCTGACCCAGGGTAGAGGTTCAGCCCGCCAAGTGCCCAGTCCTATGAGCCCCCCTCAGGCTCAGGGCAGAGCTCAGCCTCCTCACGGGCCACGGGAAAGGGAGAGCCTGGGCGCAGCAGAGGCAGAGGCGGTGGCAGCAGGCCAGCAGCCCAGCTGTCCTTATCGGAACCAGCTGTCCCGCCTCCATTTCCACGGGGTGAGGGAGGCTATCTTTAGCTGCAGTGTTTGGCAGAGCAAAGACCTGCCTTACGTGGAAGCAGCAGTGTGCACTGAGAAAGGCCCACGGGACACGAGGAGCGGGCAAAGCAATGGACCTGTGTTGTGGAGCATGAGCCCCGCGTAGGAGAGACTGTTCTTGATCCTGTCCACCCCCAGTCCCATTCTTCAAGTCCCAGAACTCGGGGACGTGGAGAGAGCTGCCAGAGCTGCAGGAGGCCAACAGATGTTGGTGTCCCATTCTCAGAAGCCGGGAGCCACCTCTGGCATTGACCAGCAGTCCTGTGGTCAGGGGTTGGGGACAGAAGACAGCCAGAGGACAGCAACAGATATGTGACTGCCCAAACTGGGTCTTGCCACCTTCTTAGGGTTCAGTGAGGACCCACAGCTTGCTGGGTAAATTTGGGCATGTGATTGTCCCTCTCTGGGCCTTTGCAGGGTCAAGCTGGCAAGTGGTTCAATAAAAGGCCCTCTGGATTTAGTGGAAAACTTTAATCATATGAAATATTAAACCGGGATCCCAGTACACAGAGCCTGATAAAATTCATCTCTATGGAGGACCTCAAACGCTCATGAACAGGTCGCCCAGGCCAGGTAAAGACGGTCCCAACCCAGCCAGAGTCTGGCAAAGCCAGCAGCCACTCGGCCCCTGAAGAAGACTAAACCATGGCACAACTCTCCAAAGGAAGTGGAAATCTGCTGTTTCCGGTGAAATCTCCCAATCGCTCAATGCTGATATCCAGCAACATTTTTGGAACTCTCCATGTGGACCAAGGAAAACACATTTCCCAAATGCCCTGGGTCAGCTGGACACTGTCACCACTGGGGTCAGGGAAGGGTGTCTCAGGCAGAAATCAGTGTGCAGAGGCCTTGCCCAAGAAGCCAGGTTAGAAAGCCAGTGACGGGCCAGCCAACAGAGTGGGGGTGCAAAGGCAGCCAAGTCAGGGCTCCCGGAAAGACACAGTCCAGCACACAGTCTGCAGAGACGCAGGAGAGGTCTGGCCTTGCGTAATGGGGAGCCTGAGGGACGGGCCAGCAGCTTCCTCCCTCCTTCCTTCCTGCCTCAGGAAATCTTGGCTCCACCCACCGAGGTCAAGGCCAAGGCTGGGCACAGGGAGGCAGCGGCTTCTCTGCATCTTTCCTAGAGAGCAGATGCCCTGTGCACCCCCTTCCACCCAGCACAGCACCCCGTTCTCCAGCCTGTCTCCTGCATAGGCCTGAGCTCCAGAGGGAACAGACAGGGCCTGATGGCATCCTGTAACACCATGCTCAAAGGAGCTGTTACTGGTCATCCACAACACAAACGCCCAGCATGTGTGCCCGAAGCAGGCCAAGACAGCAAGGCCCTTCCAACTTGAACCATCGATGACCCTGGTCAAGGGTGAGCCCAAAAGCTTTTCCTTCCAGGAAGCCCACCCTGGTTGTCCCTGTAAGGCACACCTTCCCCTCGATCCCCTGAGTTTTGCCAGCTCCCACAGTGCCCTTGTTCTGGGCCTGTGTGCTGAGCTGCACCCTCACCTGCTGAGCCTCCACAGGTCCTCCTGCCTGACCTGGCCCCTGCCAACTCTTGGCACCTCGTCTCCACCCCCCCCCCAGCCACTCATGACCCCTCCCACACTGGCCCCCTCACTGTTCTACTCTTCACAGCTCACTACAACCCCTGGACCTTTGCACTTGCTATCTCTTGGCCAGGAAGACTGTTTCCTAGATCTTCTCATGGCTGGCTTTCATCCCTCAGATCCAGTTAAATGTCACCTTCCCTGGCTGAACCAGCCCCTATTCCCCCCACCCCCTGCCTTGTGTCACCCTACTGTTTCCCTACTGCAATTCTCCTCTTCACCTTGTTTGTCGCCCTGCCCACTGTCTGACACCTCAATGGACAGTCTCCCAAAGACAGGGCCTTCACCTGCCTTCCTCCCTGTGGGGACACAGCAGGGCTGAGCAAACACTGAATGAATGAATGGAGGAAACTATCCCCCACCTACTAATCCCAGGATGCCAGAAGGCACTTTTCTCCCTTGACATCCTCCATCATGAAACACCGATTTTATTGCCTGTTTGTCTTCAGCTGTTTGTTTTTTCTGAGTAGTTAGAAACAGACACCACCACTCAAGATGTGCAACACAGAAAAGTACCTATCTCCATCACCCAGCCAGCACCACCGCACGCCATGTGTGCTACGCCACTGTGCCCTCCAACCACCCTGAGGGTACACACCGGTCTCTCATTCACTCATCATCCACCGAGATTCAGAGGGGCTGGCAGACTTCCCCCGACTCACACAGCTAGGAAGTGTGGGAGCCAAGGCTTGACCCCGAATCTGCTCAAAGCCCAACCCCTGAAGGTGACAAAGCCAAACCAGATGCCTTCTGGAGTCTCAGAGCTCCACATCAGTAGCAGAGACAGAAGCAGAGAGTCATTATCAAGGGGACACGAAACATGCTGATAGAAATTAAAATGCAGAAAGACAGCAGAAGGCGGTAAAGAAAGCACAGGCCTGGGTTCAAGTCCTCCCCCCTCCCTGCCACTCCTGTGGCTGTGTGACCTTGTGCATAACTCTTCACCCTCTGTGCCTCAGTTTCCCTGCTCTTAAAGTGGGAATACGGGCAGAGACCTGCCTCACATTGTTGTAAGAGATTAAAAGATGTGGCCAAATGCCAGTGCCGTGGAACAGAGAAAGGAAGGGATCAATAAACCTGTCCCTGTGGCCACCAACTCCTTCCACCCAAGGGGAGCATGGACTCTTGGAGAAGGACACTTGGGAGCTGAGCACTGGCAGGGAAGAGGCACCAGGACCCTGCGCTGCGCGGCACAGAGCTGGGGCAGGCGGCAGCATTTCTTAGGTCCTTCAGCCCCTGGAGTCACAAAACAAGCTGCGATCCTGGCCTGAGTTCAAGTAGGCAGGGAAGAAATCTCCCCAATCCTTCCTGAGGACACAGAAAACCCGTCCAGAGCTCTAATCACAGACAGGTTATCCCATCCGGCTGGACTAAGCAGTTTGGCGGGAGGAGGCAGGAAGGCTCTTGGTCCCGGGGCCCGGAAGTGGGTCCCTCTGGAGAGCTTCTCTCTGCCAAGATTAGGAATTAGCTGCTGGGGACCAGCCAGGTTCCCTCCCCGGCACCCAGGACTCCTGAGGCCACAGTCCTCCCCCTCCAGGGAACACAGAACAGAGTGGCTGACCGCCAAGGACACTGGGCCACCGAATACTTCCAGCCACAGTCCAGACCCCACGTCACAGGCCTGACGCTGACCCCTCCAACCACACTTGCATCAATGGTCACCCACCACCCACACTGCTCCCGGAACACCCTGCAGGCATTTCGACCCCAACACACCCTGAACCAGTCCCCGGCTCTGCTCCAAACCTGCTCCCCACTTTCACCCCCCTTTCTTCCTGGCTTCTGGGACACCACCCTCTCCCAGTGTCCCCCATCTCTCTGGTGCTCCCTCAATTCCTCAGCTCCTTCCTCTTTCACACGTTTCCTCCCAGACCCCTGCAGCCTCACAGCTTTAGAAGCAGCTCAGTACCGTCTCCCTCACTCGGCTTCCACCCCAGACTTTTCTCAGAAGTCAAGATTTTATATCCAGCTGGGCGTGGTGGTGCACTCCTGTAATCCTGGCACTCAGGAGGCTGAGGCAGGAGGATTGTTGCAAATTCGAGACCATCCTGGGCTACAAAGTCAGCCCAAGGCCAGTCTGAATCACATAGTAAGACCTTGACTCAAAAAAACAAAATAAAAAAAGGCCAACATCCTCAATCCATGGACCTTGGACACAGCCAAGCTGGGTTTTCCATCTCAGGTTTCCCAACTAGAAATGGTGGATCCCAGATTGAGGTCCAGGCTGTTTGGTTCCAGCTAATCACACAGGAGCCTGCTCCTCACCTACTCCTCTCCTTACCGTCAGCCCCAGACCCCTACAGCCCTAGCTAGAGCAGGACAGAGCAGAAGCTGAGGTCCACAGTAAGTTGCAAAACACCAGGTTCAATCACATGTGACACAAGGTGTTCCTGAGCTCAGTCAGGTAGCGCAGCTCAGCAGGGGGCTGGGTCGGACCCTGGAGGACCCGCTCCGGGACCCCACTAGCCTTTATAACCTCTCACAGCCATTGCACAAGGACTCTGGGCCGTTTGGTGGCTCTGGACAGGAAGAGATGTGTGGAGACGGGTAGTGTGAAAGGTCTGCCCTCCCCTGATTCCAGCCAGGGCCAGGTCCAGGGCCCAGGGCGGCCACTCACTTGCCGAGGAAGCACTTGGGCACCGTGCTCAGCTTTCTCCGGCGGTCCTTGATCAGATTCACCTTCTTGCTCATCATCAGGTGGTAGAGCTTCTCTCCCTTCTCCGCAATCATGACGTAAGCATCGCGCTCCATACCCAGCTTCAGACCTGTGCGGGGCAGACAGGCTTAGTCAGCACTAGGGACAGCGACAGAGAGCCCAGCCTGCCTCCCACTACCCCTGCCACGCTGGCATGGCCTCAGAGACCTCCCATCTGCCAGTCCCTGCTCTGAGCACCTGCCACAGGCTCCTCAGAAGAGCCCCTTTGCAGGTGGGAAGGGGGAGACCAGAGGGTTAACCTGGAGGTCCTGTCTCCCACCCTGGAGCCAAGCTTAGAGCTCCATCCTAATCACTTCCCTCCCAACCTGAGGGTGTATGTCGAGATACAGAGGTGCTCCCAGAACCTGCTGGCACCTCCACTCCAGCCAGGGTTGCTTGTCTGGAAGCTCCTGCATCCAGTCCACACAGGACCCCAACCCTGATCTGCACCCACATTCTTCTCCACGGGCCCCAGCTCATCCTGACAGCAGCAGCAAATACCACGTGCTGCTCACAAGACACCTGTGATAACAGGGTACCAATTTCACCAATTAAGAAACTGAGGCCCAGAGAAGTTAATTTGCTGTCCAAAACTTCCCAGCTAGAAGTGGTGGAACCCAGATTTAGATCCAGGATGTTTGGTACCAGAGCTGGGCTCTTGACCACACAGCTTGCACCAATCCTGCCCATCCAGCCTCGAGATAAGGATTTGGACAACGTCCAGTTCTTACAACACAGCCCCTCGGGCCACACCCTAGTCAGGATCACACAGGCCGAGTGCTGACCACAACTCCCAGTTCTAACCACAGACACACTGATGGGTCCCACCCTGCCAGGCCAGGCCCCTGAGCTCCACCCAGGCCTGACCGCAGATGCAGCCCTGATGACCAACTTTTCAGGTCACAACTCTACCCCCTTGAGGAAGTGTATCTGGTCTAACAGCATTTCGATGCATTTTGATGGATCTTTTAACATAAGCAAATACCACACAGAGCTCCAGAAAGCATCCACAGAGGCAGCCACACCTGGCCTGTGCTTCCAAGAGGTGACAGCGCTCTGCACTTTGGTGGGAGGAAGAGGAGAGAAACTAAGGCCCAGTTTCCTCCTCAGCACAGCTGGGAGGTAGAGAGGGCTTTTCAGGACACGTGTCAGACTTCCAAGTATGGCCAAACGCCAGGCCTCATGCAGCAGCATCACAAACCTCAGAGCAGAACCTCCCGTCTCATTCATCAGCTGAAATCCCTGCAGCTAGGATGCTGCCCTAACTCAGCCCCAGGACACCAGGCCCCCTCTCCTCCCAGCCTGCGGTCTCTGCGCAGTTCAAGGCTTCAACACAGTTCAGCGCCCAACTCCAACCCTGCACCGATCACAGGCAGTGCTGTGCTCCCCTCTGGGACTGCCTCAGGGGTCCCTGTGCCCAGGAGGATCCCGAGGACCCTTTTCCCAGACCTCGACTTAGAGGGTATTAAAGAAAGAGAAGCTGGGGAGGCACCACCACGGGCCTCAGGGCACCAGCAAGTCCCAGCACAACCCCACCAAATCCCTGCTTCTTTGGGCTCCCACCCTTCTAGAAAGGCCTCACCCTGCAAAAGCTGCACACAGCCCAGGGACCCCAAAGAGCAGCCCCCAGGCCTGCCACCCTCCAGGGAGTCTAGGGAGGGCCCCAGCACTCACTCTCACGCTGCTCCCGCTCGCGGATGATGGCATCCAGCCACTTCTGCTTCTCCTCGGCTGTCTTGGCCATGCAGACGAACCACTTATTCTTCGCCGTGTTGTGGATCTTCCAGCCGTTGGTGACAGTGTAGCCATTGCTGTGGTAATCGGCTGGCAAGGGCGGGAGGCAAAGGTGGGTGAGCACGGGCTCGGCCGCATGAGCCCCGGTGGCCCAGGATGCTCAGGTGGGACAGCCAGGACCAGCTCTTCCCACAGGGGCAGGACAGAGCATTCAACTGGCAGTCTCCTTCTAGCTGGTCTCCTGCGGGCAACAAAGACCTTCTACAAAGCTCTTCACCACTACTCGGTGACAGGAACTTGGAGACCTTTCACGGGCCGAGAATATGGGAGTGACACAGGGAGAAACCTGCTTGGAGCCCACGAAGGGCTCACAGTCTTTTTCTTGTCCTATCGGGGCACCAGGGCCACATAAGCCCTCACACAGCCTGGCAATGCAAGTCAAGTTCGAGGCACTTACGCCCTGCGGACTGGGACCAGAGACAGGAAGTTCTCTGGGAACACGAGGTACCATCTAGGTCCAAGGGAGGCAGCCACACCCCGAATCTGAGGAGGCATCTGCAGGTATCACAGGACTGCAAACTGCTGTGTGGCTCAAGACCAGGAACCCCTCCCGAACAAGCCCCAGGCCACAGGCTCTGAGCAATGCAACAGGAATAGCCCAATGTCACTGTTCCCAATAACGCCCGGTGAAAACGCCCCGAATGTCCATCACTCACAGGACAGCTAACTGTGAGAGGTTCACGTGCTGGATACCACCCAGCAACGGACCACCATATGCAAAGAACCACTGTGGATGTGAGGAGGAACCACTACAGTGTGGATGGAAGGCGCAAGACGCAAAAGAATATAGACAGTATTTTACGCTAACTACATATATGTGAAAAGCTATCTATTAACACCACATCCCTAAACATGTAATCATATAACCACCTGTGTGAGGTCCCATCCCAACCAGCGAAGCTTTAATTCAAGTGCTTAGCAAGGAGCACTCAGCTCAGAAGGCAAAAATATTTTTAAAAAGCAAAAATATGATAATTACAAAATTCAGACAGAGGTCACTTCTGCGGGAAAGCAGGCAGTGCATGGAAAGGACCGAGGTACTGCTTTATTTCTCCTCTCCAACACCAAGGACCCAGGAGCTGACTTCATGTACCTGTGTTCTAAGCACTTTTCTGTTAAACAGTTAAACACTAAGAACAGAGTGTCAGAGCAGGCAGGGCTGGGCTCAGGCAGGACGGGGCAGGGCAGGGCTCACCTGTCCCATCCTCCACATTCTCCACCTCCATGACTTCAGTGTTGATTCGGCCCCTGAAGATGTAGAGGGAGCCGTTGATAGATTTGGTCCTCTTGGTGGATTTCTTGCTCCCAGTGACCCTGAAAGACAACAGGAAGTCAGCGTCCCTTACAAGGGCTGGAAACACAGAGAGACACCCAGGGACAGAGAGGAACACCGGGCTGGGCTCAGGAAGCAGGATGCCAGCTGAATGGCGGGTGACTCCAACAAGTCACTTCTCTCCCAGGCAAGGTTCCTCGCTTGGAAAACAGGCTAGTGCCCTGGCTGACCTCCTGAGCTCACAGGAGACCATGAGAAACCCACTGATCAAGACAGGAGGAGAGTTTGGCGTAGACAATCAATCACCCACTCACCCATCCACCTACTAATCCATCTACCCACCTGCCAATCCATTCATCCATCTACCTACTCTTCCACTCACCCATCCATCCATTCACTAATCCATCTACTCACCCACCCATCCACCCATCCATCCATCCACCCATCTATTCATCATGCGCCCTTCCATTCATCCTCCAAACCATTCACTCAGGCAGGTGAATGGGACTGCCCACCTGTTCAGTCCCTGCCACAGTCTGAATATTAGTGCCCCTCTAGATTCACATCCTGAATCCTAAACCTCAGTATTGGGAAGTGAGGCCATTGAGAGGTGGAGCTTAGGTCACAGGACAGAGCCCTCATGAACAGGATTAGTGTCACGATAAAAAGGGCCTCAGAGGGCTGTCTTATCCCTTTTATCATGAGAGGACATAAGTGACACCAAAAACAGCAGAAAGCAAGCCCTTGCCACACACTGAGCCTACTGGTGCCTCCATTTGGGACTTTTAGGATCCAGAGCTGTGGCTGTCCGTAAGATGTCCAGCTAATGTTATTTTGTCATCAGCCCAAATGAATTAAGATAGTTGTTCAACAAACATCTGATCAGCACTCCCTATAGAGAAAATACCCAGTTAGGGACCACAGGGCGTCACTGAGCAGTACCCAGTATCTGAGGACACATGCTGTGTGTCAGGCACACCCTGAGGTGCTGGGCTGTGACTTGAATACCACCACATGTCTGAGATCACACTTCTACTCCAAAGGTCAGGGGCTCATAGACGGACACCTGGTAAAGTGCAGAGACCAGGTGGCCAGTGACCAGGTAAGAGCTGACATGGTTTGCACACATGCACAGAAACACAGGTACATACACACAAGCATATATACAACATCTGCAAATTTTGCATGCCACACAGAAAATGTTGAAAGCAGTACATGGCTCGATTGACTTCCACAAAGTAAACACACTCGTGTCCGTGCTTTCCGCCCCCAGAAGCCCGAGCTGCCACCCCGCAGAAGGACGAGCACTACTCTGATGTCCAGTCCAATAACTTTGCTTGTGTCTGAGATTCACATAAACGGAATCACAGTGCGTACCTATATATGCTTGTGTGTATACGTACATGTGTTTCTGTGCATGTGTACAAACTATTGTCAGCTGTGCGTACCTGGCTTTCTTCACACCGGACTGCAAGTCTACATTGCTAGGCGTAGCGACAGCTACTAATATTTTGCCCATTTTTACATACTACTATGCACACGTCTCAGGAGAAATGTGTGTGCACGTCTTTGGGCTGGATTCCCAGGAGCTGGTTTCCCGAGTAGTAAGGAGTGTGTGTGTGTGTGCGTGTGTGTGTGTGTGTGTGTGTGTGTGGTCAGCTTTAGTGGACACTTCTGGATTGCCTTCCTCAACAGCAGACCAGTGTCCCCAGGCCCACTGGAACAGGAACATTCTAGATACTCTACAGTTGCTTCCATGAGTATTTTATTTTAGCCATTCTGGTGGGGATACAGTGGCAGCTCACTGAATGTTTATTTTATGTTCCCCAGATGAGTAATAAGGTCCAGCATCTCTGGATTTATTGGCCTTTCAATGCATTCTTTGGGGAAACACTTGTCCTTTGCCCAAAGCTGAGTTTTCTTTTCTTAATTGCCTATTTTAAAAAACAGGGCAAACACAGAATTTTCAGTTTTCCAGGTCATACAGTCACTGTTATAATGATTCATTCCTGTCTTTGGGACACCAAAGCAGCCACAGAATATACACAAATGAATGGAAGTGTCTGTGCTCCAATAAAACTTTATTTATAAAAGTAAGCCAAGGGCCAAAATTTCCTGACAGGACAGCTTCTGACACTCTGCATATGTGTTCTCGGGCCGTTCTAGGTATTACAGAGGTCTTCCCAACCCGTGGCTTTCTTCTCACTCTCTTCATGGTATCTTTTGGTGAAAAACCATTCACTTAAATATAATTGAATGATATTATACTGGAATGTTTTCTTACCCTCAGTTGTGAAGATGGTCTCCCACGCTTTCTTCTAGAGGCTTTACTGTTTTGCCTTCTCTATTTAAATCTGCAGTCTACCTAAAGTTGATTTTTGTGTATAGCAGGAGGTAGGGATCGAGAATCACCCCACCAGAGAAACAGGAAGGAAGGTGCACAGCTCCCCACCCTGCCCTGTGCACCAGGGGCAGCCCTGCCCTGGGTCCCAACCGTCAGCTGGGTACAGGCTGGAGAGAGGAACCTGCCCCCGCCCTGTAAGCAACTGGCTGACTGGAAGGAACACGGGCCTAAGATCCTAACAACTTAATGCTTGTATTGTTTGACTTTGCAAGCCTAAAGCCAGTAGTAGTCTGAGCAACTATTTGGAGGAAATCGATATGCAACTTAGTAACTGCTGTGGATTTCTACTGTTTTATTTCCTTAAAAAAAAAAAAAAAATCAACCCACCATCAAACACACACACACTCTGGATATCAAACTGATCAGGCACCATTATGGTACTGCACTGGCACTTTTGCCTAAATTCACATGATTAATCATGTGCGGGTCTGTTCTGGACTCGCGGTTCCGTCCCACTCATCTGCATTCTGTTCTGACACCAGTGCCGCCTTGTCACTGCAGCTTTACGGTGGACCTGGGATCTGACAAGATCTTTCACCGTTGACCTTCATAGCTGACTTGGCCATTTCCGTCTCTGTATTTCTGTATAAATTTCACAATCAGCTAATCATTCCCACACACACAGAAACAATGTCTTCCTACAGCCTTGACTGGGCAAAATTTGAAGGCAAAATAATACGGACATGCTGGTCAGGGAGGCAGGCGGCTGCTCCAAGTCAGAGACAGCTCAGGCTCTCCTGGAGCTGGGGGTAAGCGTGCTTACCTGTCTCCGCACTCAAGCGGACATGTCAGGGCCTCTGGGTCACCAGCTGCCTCTTTTAGGGCTGGAACTGCACATAGGCTGTGCCTGGTCCTGTGTGCTGGCTACAGATCTGGTGGTTGGCAGCCTCCATAATCCTGCGAGCCAATTCCTTAAACACCCTCTATACATCTGTGCATGTGTACACAGATCTGTACACACGCATGCACACACACACACACACACACACACACCCTGTCTCTGTCCCCGTCCAGTCTCTCCAGAACCCTAATGCAGGTTTTGGGGACACTAAGAATGAGGAAAACCAGAGAAGTTTGGGACAGGAGCTGGGATGAAAAAGAAGAGTCCTAGTTTAGACCTAACCTGTGCGAGGTATGTGTGAGAACCCTACGGGCAGACACGTATTTATATTTCCGCCCCTTACACTCACGTTCCAGGCCTTATTCTAACCTCCTTACGTCTCCAACCTCCCCATAATCTTACTCATTTTACAAAACTGATCCCCCTGAAATGAGAGCCACTTTTACCCCATACCACAGATAGGAAGACAGAGGCACGAGGAGCTGACGTAACTTGCCCAAGGTCACGAGGCTGGCGAGCAGCAGCAATGCCTCGGTGCTCATGGCTTCTAAGACACTGAGTGAGCAGCTCAGATACAGGAGACTCAGCGGTTCTGGCCTCAGCTTCTCCCTCTGTAGCTTGGAGGGCAGACGAGCAAAACATTCCCATCCGTTTTTGGCATCCAAGGAGCCCTGCTTTTGAATTAGCCCAGAGCACTCCATGCCATGACCCTGACCCATGTCCTAGAGGGCAATGCCCTCCCTGCATGGCACGGGCAGAGACCTAGAGAGTCAGCAGACCCCCAGCCACTCGGCACTGTGTGAGCTCACAACCAGGCAGGAATTCCTCTACCACTGCCCAGGCCCCAGGCCTCTCAGGGCTCAACACTCTGGCTTTGGACCCAGAGGCAGAGGCAGGAAGATTGGCCACATGTGGCCTTTTCTTGCGAGACTGGTGTGCTCTTTCCTTCCAGCCAGCAGCTCCTTTACAAAATCAAGGCAGGGACTGGCCTTAAAAGAGCTCACCACAGCAGCAGCAAGGGGGACCGGACAGGACCCACGTATAGAACCAGGCACAACTGGGTCAGCAGCCACCTCCAGGACAGATGAGCCTGCCTTGGGAGGAGGCCCCTGCACTGGGGAGCCAAAGGCTCAGCAAACTCAGCAGAGCTGGGAGCAGGTCACAGAGGTCCCTGAAAGCACCTGCTTCTAGGAGCCCCAGGCCAGGTGCCAGGGAAGGGCTGGTCAGCATGGCTGTGGCTTCACAGTGGCCAAAGGAAGACACAGGTGACACTGTGAGACCAGGAGAGGCGGGAAGGGAAGAGAAGCTGGGGGAGTGGGGGATATGAGACAGCAGCACAGAGCCCCTAATACTGGACGGGAGGAAAGGACAAGTGAGGAAGAGACATTGCACGGGGATGAGAGAGACACCAAGGCCCCAGTAGAAGGGCCCAGCCCGGGGACAGAGAAGGAAGGCCAGGGCAGGGGCCTGAATGCATGGTGACATGAACTAGAACCCAAGGACCATGCAGGGTCACTTGCAGCAGCACAGCAGCCAGCCCCTGCTCTGTGCACGCACCAAGCACTGTGTGCTTCCTCTGCACCGGGCACCTAGGGCATTCGTCTCTGCAGCAGCCTGGCCAGGTACATGGGACAGGCACCAGTCTGCAAATGAAGAAATGGAAGCACAACACAGGAGAAGCAACTGGACAGGATGCACTGTGAGGAGCCCTGCTCTGTGAGAAGGGGTGCACTGTCCCGGTTACAGGAGCGAAAACTGAGGCTCAGGGGGCCACTGGAGGAGGACACCACACAGCACCCATCATCTGCCCATCATCTGCTGGTGACCAGGGTTCTCATCACAGCCTGAGGAGGCCGATACAATCACACAAGGAAACCGAGGCTCAGAGACAGCAGGTGGCAAGGCTGGGACCACCTGCAAGATGGCAGTGGTGTCGCAAACGGGGCCCAGAGTCTAACTGCAGCCCACAGCTCCCACTCTGCTAGATGAAGAACTTAAGAAGCCTCCGGAAAGTCGCCATTTCATTTCCTCTCTAAGACAGAACAGCAGGGAAGGACTTGAAAGAGGCTACACTAGTCATTGAGACCATTCTCAGCCTGCTGACCAAGAAGATGAAAGCTGGGAATCTCTGCCCCAAATCCTCCAGCTACCCCCCCACCCCCAACTTTCCCTCTTCCAGTTCATATCTGTGTGTCCACACAGCCGTCCACTCATGCCATCAGAGCCCAGCCACCCTGGCCACCATCAGCCAAGCCCTGGCCATTGCATGCCCTATCTCACCTGCTTCCAAGCCTTCATCACCCACACACATTCCCCTCCCCACCCACGTGCCCACGCACCAAAATACCATGCACTAAGCCCCGTGCACCACACATCTAAATGCACCCCTGGAGACCATGGTAATAAGGTACGGAGGGAGGGGCTTGGAGCCCAGTCAGGTGCCACCCATCACGGAGCCTGGGAAGAGGGCACAGCGATTCATGCCTCTAGGCCCATATGAGAAAGGAGAATGAGATGGGGTGGACGTCCAGGGAGACCAAGTGACCAGGCCTCTGGGTGAATCAAGACCAAGAGCCAACTGCACCCACCATAATGAAACATGGGGAGGAGATGAGGGAACCAGAGAGACCAGGGGCCAGAGAGATGGAGGACACACAGGGACTTTCACAAAGACGAAGAAGAGGTGAGGGTCAGACCAGCGGGGCCAGGAGGACCACGAGAACTAGACAGGGAGGCACTGGGCCTGCTGTCTGTGTCATAAGACAGGAGCCCCTGCTTGCCTATAATGTGCACGTGCAAATGGCCTTGACATAGGACAGACTGCCTTTTAAAAATCAGAGATGGGAGCAGCCATGGTGGCACGTGCCTGTAATGCCAGCTGCTCAGGATGCTCAGCAGAAGGACTGAAAGTTTGAGGCCAGCCAAGGCAACTTAGCAAGATCTTGTTTCAAAATCAGATTCTCAAAGGAGGTCCGGGGATGTGGAGCACTTGCCTACCATGCACAAGATCCTGGGTTCAGTCCCCATTACAAAAAAAATGGGAAAAGACTTTCTCTGCATGTACGTACAGCTTCCAGTGAGATCATAATTACTTGAAATGCAAAGAAGCTGGGGTTGTGGTTCAACAGTACAGCGCTTACCTAGCATTCATGAGGCCTTGGGTTCAATCCCCAGGTATGCAACAAACACAACAAAGAAGGCCAGAGAAAGACAGACCAAAGTTACTAGTTCAACAATAATTCAAACTTTCACACAGTGCCAGGTACGCTTCATGGCTTCAGAACAATCCACAAAGTCAGGCTGGGACCCCGTGAGAAATCTGGGCTGAGGAAGCTTCCGGACCATGTACATGGAGGAAAGTTACTGTCTTTCAAGGAATTAGGAAAAGGCAAAGACAGGGCTGATGTACGTTCCCATGTAGACGGCCTCTGCCAGTTTTCCTATCTACAGTATCCAACGCTCCGACACACACATTCCCCAACTCCCCTCCACCCCGCCCACACAACCACTCCCTATGGGTTCCATCCAGCCACACATCCATTCAGCACCCCCCACGTGTGCCTTCCTCCCCACCTGCCTATATCTTTCCTCCATCCACCTCCCAAGCCTCCAGCCACCTTCCTCTCTCCCCTCCCTTTTGCCCACCCAGCTCCCAAACTTCCAGTCAGGAACTCACTGCGTCCATCTGCCTGCTCATTACCACCCTCAAAGCTCAGCAGGGAAGCAGCAGCCCTCCCGTCAAACCTCCACCCCTGGATCTGGGAATCCCAGGTGCTGGCGTCACACCAAAGGTCTCAGCTCCCAAGACCACTTAGAAGTACAGAGCACAATACGATGCACACAAGCCCCGTGTGGCTGCTAAGCACCTACAATGCGTCCTGGATGAACTGTGCTGTGGCAGGAACACACTCCCAGACTTTGCAGGCTTAGTGTGAGAGCACAAGCGTGTAAAATATAATTACAATATAATAATGTGTATGGATACGTTAATGTAAATGAAATACACCATTTAAATTCATTTCACCCTTTTTCCCCACCACTTTTAAATGTGGCTCCCTAGGAAACTTAAAAATAGCATACGTGGTTCTTATCATATTCTGATTTGGAACAAATCCCACAGCTCACAAAAGAGAAAAGGGAGCCCAGACACAGCTGTCACCTGAAGAGAGCAGGCGGCTGGCCCCAACCCCTGCCTCCAGGCACCTGGGGACCCTCGACCCACCCCAGCATGTCACCTGGACTTTCGCTTGCAGTAGACAAGGAGGTTGTCGAACAGGAAGAAGGCTCGCTCCTGGATGTTGCCCGCTGAGATTTTCAGCAAGGTCCCTTGCAGGAGGAGCTGGGTGCAGATGTCCGTGAGGTTGGAGCCCTGGAGACCAAGGAAGGGGTGGTGAATGCACCAGCCAGGTTAGGAGGACACTGGGAATATACCAGTCCTGTCCCATGGACAGAACTGACCACTGCCCAACACCCCCAAAAGGCTAATGCCCATCTACTGGCAAGTCTGTCAGCAGACAGAAGAGCCACACATATGACCAATGGCTTCCATCTGCTGAGCGCACCAGCACAACCCCAGGGACAGTGCAGCAATGTGAGCCAAGGGAAGTGTGGGGGCCAGAGGCCGTAGTGATTCGCCATCTCGCACAGCTAAGAACAGCGCCCAGTCGGCACCTGGCTGTGTTCCTGTTGTTTGGGCTAGTTTTCTGTTGCCCGTAATTCCTCCTTATTTATTTGTATCTTGACTTGCTCTATGTCCCCCCAAGAATGCCATTTTTGTAATGATAAAGCCATTATCAAGCATATGCCACTTTGGTCCTAAACATACAACACACCCTGGTACAGGGCAGGTGCTCACTCCATCAGGCAGGACGGATGTGTGATCTGGAGCTTCTCCAGCTACAGATCGCATATCAGTGGGAACCATTCCAGTGCGCTTCCCAGTCCTCTCTGGGGCGCCACAGAGGCTAAAATTTGTGAGTCTGCTGACCATTGCCAAGACACAGGTAGAGTGGTGCCAAGCCACTCAGCGTGACTGAGAAAGGCACCAGGCTGCAGTGAGCTGGGCCTGGAGAACAGCTGCTAAGACAGAGGCTGAACGCAAGGATGGGGAAGGTCCCGGACGGGCAGGGTCCACAGAGCCAGGGAGCACAGGGGTCAGTCTGCAGGTCTGCGGGACAAGGCTGGGGCACATCCCAGGGCACTAAGAGAGAAGAGACCGGAAAGGGCGGGCGCCAATGCCCACTGAGGCAGCCCCAAGCCCAGGCTTCCATCGTTTTGGGGAACGGGGCTTTGGTGGCCTTCACCTACCTGGTTACAGACACCATTCTGCAGCCTCCCTTGCAGCAGGCATGGTCACGTGACCAGGGTACTGCCAAGGTGGCACTGCCACACGGCTGCTTCCCTCTGCTTCCTGCCTTTTCCTTCTGCACAGGCAGAAAGACAAAGACAGCCATCATAGCGGGGGCCTATGCTGCCACAGATGGCAGAAAAGGAGCTGCAAGGATCCGGGTTCAGAGGGAGCAGAGCACCCACCCCAGGGAGATGGAGGAAGCCTCAGACACTCAGGCCCAGGAACACCATGCACAAGCACTTATCAGGGAGATTCACAGGACAGACCTGCAGCTCACACTGAAGGGAGAAGCAGAGAGACAGGATGCTGTCCCTGCCCAGAAATGAATTTGGGGAAGGAAGAGAAAAGGAGAATTATGAGAAAGTCCCTGACCCCCAAACACTGACCACCCAGAATAACACGAAGCTTATACCCCAGCAAGATGTGCTGACACAGTCACTCTGACAGCCAGGAAGGGGAACTGGCGTGGACAGCTCCAACATCAGGCTGTTTGCTAACTGCCCACTGGGGTCCCTTCGCTGCTGCTGCAGCTGCAGCTGGGTACAGCAACCCCTTTGCCCAGTGGTTCCACAGCCCCTGGGGGATCCTGTGGATCCTCAAGCCTCCTGTGATCCAGAGCTGTGCACCTGGGACAGCAATTCCAGCACACGTGGGCCAGAGGAGCACAAGGGGACAGGCACACAGGCACACTGCAGGCTGTTCTCTGATTCTGCAGCGCAGCCACCAGTGAGGGACCCCAGGGTCTTCGTGAACAGTGAGCCCCTGGGAGATGAGGCTCCATCAGTGGCCTGCAGGCAGCTCAGGAGACAGTGCCACCCCTCCTTGGTCTATGTCCCGTCTACCACCCTGCCAGGCTACACAGGGTTTTGGCTGTTTGTCCAAGGAGCTTCTAGATCACCTACCATTGGCCTCGCCCTGTGGCCAAGGCCACCTCAGGACTGGGAGGGGAGTGTGTCAGGGCCAGAAGCTGCCTCCAGGCCCTGACCAGGGACTACCCAGCAGAATGTGCCTGGACTCCGAGCACACTGCTGGGGCAGGAGGGAGGACTTTCGCGGCTTGTGGAGAAGCCCATGACACCTCAGCCTCGCTGGGGCTGAGGTCAGAGGGGTGCAAAGGACCAGATGCATGGGGCAGAAGCTGGGCACTGGGGCAGGACGTGGAGGGTGGAGGCCTCCATCCCAATGCAGCCATGACCAAGCGGAAGTCGTCATGCTCGGAACTGAGGAAAGCGTAAATAACATTAAAGGCCAGTTCAAAGGCTGGCGTGTGGCTCCGTGGTAGAGCCCTTGCCTGGCACGCATGAAGCCCTGGGTTCAAACCCAAGCACTACAAAAACAATAAAATAAGATCACAGCCCAGTGTGTGCATAGGACTCACCAAACTGGTTTAAGTATCTTATATGAACTCAGTTAATCATCGCCAAGTAGGCTTATTAGACAGATAAGGAAACTGAGGCACAGGGTGGTAACATGACTTGCCAGCTGCACAAGGAGCAAGCCGGGACCTGACCACTCCCTGCCCACCACTGTCCTCCAAGGAAGCCTCTAGAGGAGGACGTGTGATGACTGAGAAGTCATTAGTCTGGAGCAAGGGCCTCCGAGCAGAGACTACATTCTGCAGAGCCAGCGGGTGTGGTGGCACAAACTGGGCACACATGGCACATGCCTGTAATCCCAGCGCTTGGGAGGCTGAGGCAGGAGGATTTCTCAGAAAGAAAAAAAAAACACTCTGTGGAGGCCACAGCTTCCCAGGGTGGGTGGGAGGAAAACACACCAATTTATATTCCAACTCCTGTTCCTTCTATTGACTTTCCATTCTTCCTTCCCTCTGGCTCGCCTCCTCACCCTTGAAGGTGAGCAAGCAATCGGGGTCCATCCAGCATCTGGAAACCCAAGGGTTCCAGCCAGCAAGGGGAGCCACCTGTTCCCCTCTCAGTGAAAACCCACATATGTGGTCCTGCTACCACCCTGCACTCCAGGAAGACGCTCCGTGGCCCTGCACCCAGAGGTCCTGCTGCAGGCGGGCTGGCCAGAGCAAAGCCCAAGGAACCTCTGCACCCAGGAGGAGCCGGAAGGAGCCCCAGCCTCGCCCGTGGCTCCCAGACACACGCCAACAGGGGTGCTGTCCCGAGCACTCTGCAGGCGCCAGCTCCCCAAGGCACCCAGAAGGCGAGTCTGCCGCTCTCCGGACTTTTCAGAGGAGGAAACGAGGCAAAGGAGTTCGTCTCCCCACGCGCCTGGCTGGTTCTCACTTCCAGGTCTGGCAATAGCTGCCATTTCCTGTGCTCAGTGAGACGGATTTAGGGCTTAGGGTATCTGGTTTTAACTAAACCAGTCTCACGACAAAGTAAAGGGAGCAGTGGCTTATGACAGATCAGGCAAAACCACAAGCACAGGGACAGGAGATTAAACTAATGACAAAAGCAAAGGGCAAGAAGGGAGTCAAGAAGACCCCACCCACCCTGTCAGCCAGGTGGGGAGACAGGTGACGCCACAAGACAGGAAATCACCCAGAGTGTCTGCAACAGGACTCGCCACTCGCAGGGAGCGACAGCCTAAGCCAGATGTCCCAGCAGACTCGGGCAGCCTGGGCCAGGCAGGCAGCGTCCCCCTCCACGTTACTCTCTCTGGGTAACAAATGTTTTTCCCCCCACGATTCTGATTTAAAATCAAACTGATTTTAAAACCTTTCTACTACGTGGAAAACTGTTCCATGTTTTCCCAAGAAGGCTCATGTTCCACTCCTCGCTTCACACCATGAAATGACCCGAGGAGAGAACTTCAGCCGGACCGAGGCCCAGAGAGAGTCCCGCTCGCCCGAGGCTCAGCCATCTGTGAGGTGCACGGCTGGGCCTCCACGCCACGTCCTCACACCTCGGTTTCCTCATCTGCAGAGCACCGGCAATCACGGCACCTCTCTGCTGTGTGGGCAGCATGCGGCAGGTGCTCAGTCACTTGGGAAACACTCCCTGTGGGTTATTCACTATTTCCTAAGCTGCACTCAGAATCAGGGCCATGCAAGTTCCAAATTACAGATTCTCGGGGGCAGAAAGTATCCTATAGATCCATCATTCCTATTCCTCCTGATCCGTACCAGACAGAGGCCTCTGGAAGCCACTTCTGCTCTGGCTGCCAAAGAGCTTGCTCAATACTCTTCCCCAGAGGCATCATGTGAGAAATTTGTTTGCCAGCTGAGTGCCAGGAAATTTAGTCTTCCAGAAAGACTATTTCATTCTCCCTCTTTTTTTTGATGATGAGAGTTAGGTAATTTATCTGAGCTGTTCTTTTTAACTTGGCTGTCAGGAAGCTCAAAACCCAACCAGACAGATGCTTAAATGAATCGACTTGATTTGTCCTTGAAAGTGGCCATGTTATAGCCCACTTCTGGCCAATGAGATGTATGCAGAAGTTTCTGGGGCTTCCAGAAAATACTTTCCTCCAATGGAGAGGAGCCCGCCCTCTTGCTATGTCTGTCTCTCCTCAGTTTTGAACAGTAATGTCTTTATGGAATCACACAGGGAAGGTCAAGATCAAGAGGCACCAAATCCCAGATGTGGCATCAAAAGGCTGAGATGAAGTCCTCAAAGAATGCAACCCAACCATCAAATATGAGTATTGGGCAACTTTCGGTTGCAGTAAACAAACCAGGTCATCATTTTAAGAAGGCAGGAATGAGAGGCTTAATCATGGAATGCTCTATAGGAGCCAGAGTCTGGACCAGGCTTCCCAGAACACTAGAGACACTGCAGTACCGGCCCTGTAGGGAGCCGCTGTCCTGCCCTGATGTAAGGGAGAAGCGGACCTGGCCGGCCCGAGCTCACACTCCTGGACACTGCCCAGCTGCTCCCTCAGCTGCCAGCTGCAAAGCCACCCTGCTGGGGGATGCACATCACCCCAGCACCCAGGGGTGCCCTGTGCTTACCCTCCACACCCAGGAAGCCAGGGCCTGGGCCCTCCGCTAATGCTGCCGCCACCGAAGCCAGACACAGCCATGGCCATGCTTTCCTCACAAACAGCAGAAGGGCGGCCTGGTCCCACCTTCCATGTCTCAAGCAGTCAGCTCTGACCTTGGCCAGAGCTGCACTCGTATTTCAAACCCAAGCTGCAAGGGAATCTGGGAAACACGGTCCTTCCTCCTCTAGCTCAGCCGGGGCACAAGCTCAGCAGAAAGAGGGCACAGCACACGTCAAGTGCCAACACAAAATCCCTCTTCCTGTGCACCGGCCCTTCCCATCTGCAGCCAAAACTCAGTCTCACGCAACAGAGCAGGACAGCGAGGATCCCCAGCGCCAGGAAAAGAACGCTAAATCCCTAACCCAGCGAGGGCCACCAGGAAAACCCAGAGGGCTCGAGCAAATGACTCAGGCAGCAATCTCGACGACGGAGAGCCTCTCATCTTGGGCCTAACCTCCAGCTCCAGCTGTGTTGACTCTGCGGCTGACTTATTTACTCCTATTTTCCCATTCCCTTCTGCAGGCTCATAGGAAGCTTCTAATCACCCAACGAGGACTGGGAGGTTAAACAAATAAATTACAGACAATGTGAGAAGAATCCCATTCCCCAGTACTCATGATGAGCAGCACCTGCCCTCTCCTGAGTCCCTTCTACATGGCAGGTGCAGACGGGACCTAAAACATGTGCCGGACGTCACCCGCCAAGCGGGTATTAAGCCAGAAGTCTGTCCTGGGGCGGACACTTGAATGCCGCCCGTGACCTTGGCCTCAGAAGCTCTACGGCCTTTATATCCAGGCAGAGTGAGCCATGAGGAAGAACACAGGGAGAGGAGCGGGGAGCAGAGGAGCCTGAAGAAACACTGAGACTCCTGGCTGTGGCCTCTAACAGGGGCCCACACTAACAATTATTCAAGAGAATCTAAACCTGGACTTCAATATGGATTCAATTGGAAAATAGCCAAGCAACTTGTTTCAAATACTCTGGAGACCAAACAATATACACTGCAGACCAAGCCCAGCACCAGGCCGCAGTCTGTCCTGCTGGCTGGACGCGGGCCCTCCACAGCCCGGGGCCTCCCACCCCGCTGTGCTCACCTCCCAGCCCTCGATGTGAGACTGCAGCTGCTCCAGGGCCTCCAGCTTCTCCATCTGCCGCTTGGTCTCGTTGATGTTGGAGCAAACCGTCTTCATGGCCTGCAGCGCGCTCTGGACCGCAGGGTGGTCTGGGTGCTTCCCGGGCGTCCGCTTGGCCAGCTCCTGGGGCGGAGGAGGGGCAGAGGACAGACATCAATCCAGAGGGCGCCCAGCCCAGAGTCAGCTCCTACCAACAAGTGGGGAGCCCCACTCATTCACTGATGCCTGCGGAATCATTCTGTAAGTGTCACCTGGTCACCTCCACCATCTAGCATCAAGTCGTGATAAATGCCAAGAAGACAGGTTAGAAGAGACCAGGGGTGCTATTTCAAACACAGAGGTCAAGTGAAGTCCCCTGCAGTGTTATCCGAGCAAGGACCCTGGCTGAAGTAAGAGAGGGAGCTCAGCCACAGTCTAAGGGACGAGTGTCCCTGGCAGGGGGAGCAGTAAGTACAAAGGGCCTGGGGTAGGAACACATGTGGTACTTAAGAAAATCCCGGAGGTAATGCACGTCAAGTAGAGCAGAGAGACAGAGGCAGGCAGGTCACCAGGTGACCACAGATGCAGCCCCTGCCCTCACCTCCTTAGGAGAGTAAATATTTAAAAACACATCTTAGGGCTGCAGCTGTACCCAGTGTGCAGCACTTGCCCAGCACACACGAGGTCCTGGGTTCAGTCCCTAGTGGGGACAGGGTGGCACAGGGGGTCACCTTCGCAGGACCTGGGTCACACAGAATGTGGCCAGGAGCTCTCCCTCCATGGCCCACTCCACTGCCCCTTCTCCCTCTGCTCCCGGAGAGTCAGAGACCTCCCTGCCCCTGCAGACACGACGCTCTCCGGTGCCGAGGAGGGCCGGTTCCCTCCCTGAGCCCAGTCCCACACCCCGCAGACCGTGAGGATGAGGAGGAAGATGACGGCAACAGGGCAGTGAGCGCCTCACCGCCAAGCCGGCGTCCTGGCTCATGTGGCGGATTCATTACTCCAGGTGGCAGATGGAGAGACTGAGGGCCAAGGCCTCGAAGAAGCAGGAGGAGGGACCAGGACACGAACCCATCTGTGCATGCTTTTTATACGACGGGGTCAATCAGACATCATGGGGAAAGTGCTCAGTGTTAACAGCAAGTGCTCAGTGTAGGCCCCTGCAGCATTCTGGGTGTTACTGCGAGCTGACTCTGCCCGAGAGCGGGGTTCTGAGGCTCTGGTGGAGGCGCAGAGGGCAGATGTGGCCCCATGCAGTGAAAACCCCACCTGGAACCAGAGACTGGATGGGAACGTGGCCCAGGAAGGCCCTGAAGGGAGCAGGGAGGCGGCAGATGCCAGGCCACAGCTGTGGGCAGGTGCGCCTCCCTCTGTGCCCCCCAGCACAGCTGCCTGAGCAGCTGCGTGCACCTTCGTCCCCGTGGCCCGCAGAGAACAAGGCCCTGGGCAAGGAGAGCCAACAGTAAGGGATCAACAGCAGCGTTTGTGACAGCCGCTAATCGCAGCCCCATTCTATGGCACAGAAACTGTTGTAGCCGCCCTGACAGATACAGAGAGGTGAGACCATCTGCCCAAGGTCACCCAGCAGATGCAAGCCCAGCCAGGCGGCTCCAGACTGTGTTCTCTGAATCCTCGGTACTGGTTACCGCCTTCCAGACTGGTGCCAGAATACTTTCTGCTCAGATACCTACACCATGGTAATTCTTGATGGGTGTCAGATGAACAAAAGCAGATGGAGGGACAGAGAGTGAGGAGATGCAAGGACTCCCCGAGGACACAGGCTTGTGCGTGGAGCCTGAATAAAAAGAAGGAACGGCTCATAAACATCCAGTGGGACAGCACTCAGGATTAAGAGTACAGGCAAAGGCCCTGGGGCAGCGAGAGACAGCAAGGAGACCAGCAAAGGGAGTGACTGAGGGACTGGCCACGGGGCTGGAGAAGCACAGAGACCAGACCACAGGCACAGGGGCTGCTGGGTTCTGCCCCAAGAGCAGGCGCAGTGCTGGGGTTAGGAGCCCAGGCCTGGCACCACCTGATTTTCCCTGTGAGGGTCCCCGCTCATGCGTCTGGAAGGAGGCTGTGCAGAGGAGCTGCAGCCTGGACAGAAAAGCGAGAGAGCCACTCAGTGGCAACTGCAGGCGTCCAGGAGAGAGACGACGGTGGCCTGGACCAGGGAGGGAGCCAGGGGCCACCTCATCTGCTCATGGACTCACTGTTACGGTGTGGCCCCTGTGGAGCTGGCCCCATGCAGGGCTCTCTGTTCGGGACACAGGTGACGGATGCAGCCTGCAGCCTCTCGCTGACACTTGCTCACAGGCACAGCCCACGTAAACCACAGTCCCGTCCTGTTCACTCAGTCCTCTGCCCTGCGCAAGTGGCCAGTGAGACTGGCCAGCGGGAGACACTGTCACCCAACCGGCTCGTCCCCGAGCCCTGGAGCTAGGGGCAGTGACACTGCTCTGACAGTTCCCCGTGAGGCCACCACACCCAGGAGTTAGTAAAACAGAAAGAGGTCAGTTCTCTTTTCTGCCTGGCTGCCTCCACCTCTATTCCTGTATCTGACCAGCATGAAGGTGGGGAGCAGAAACCAAGTGAGACCCGGCCAGGCTCAGAGCTGGGCCCCAACACCAGGCAAGCACTGCCTTTAGTGTCTCTGTGCTTAGAGCAGTGCTGGCTCCATTTCACCCAGCACCAAAACCTGGGAACCTGTTCCTGCCCCTGGGCCTTTGCACTTGCTCTTTCCTCTACCAGATGCTCTGTTTTCAAGCTTTTGTAAGGCAATATAGTACTGCATGAGGACATGCGTAGAGATTCAGGTTGTCCAGAAAGAAATCCTTATAACCAAAGTTCAACAAGGATGCCAAGGACATTTAACAAGGAAAGAACAGTCTTTCTTTTTAACATGTGGTTCTGGGACAACCAGACATCCATGTGCAAGAGATGCCCTCACCCTGCCTGTAACTCAAAAAGGATGAGGACCCTAAACGGAAGAGCCAAACCTATAAAACTGTATCTGAATGACCCTAAGTTAGGTGAAAAATTCTCAGACATGACACCAAAATGTATAAGCAACTAAAAAATACAGAAAAATCAGATTTCCTCAGAATTAAAAACTTCTAAGACACTATCAAGGAAAGTAGCATGTACGAAAATGGTGCAAATTATTTATGCAGTGAGGAACTTGTGTCCAGAATACACAGAAAACTTTAATGATGGAACAAAAGTGACAAATAATCCAACTTAAAAATACGTAAGTAGTTTGAACAAACATTTCTCCAAAGAAACTCCTCAAATGGCCAATAAGCAGATGAAAAGATATTTAACATCATTCATCGTTGGGAAAATGCAAAACAAAACCAAAAAGAAATATATAATTTTACCCCTACAAGAATGGCTATAATCAAAAGACAAACAATAACAAGTGCTGGTGAAGATGTAGAAGAACTCTCAAACAGTGCTGGTGGGACCACACAATAGCTTAGCAGTATGGAAAATAGTCTGCGATTCCCTTGTGACACATTCACCCAGCCATATCTGAAATTGTATATCCATGTACTTTTCATTATGTAGACCTATATATCTTTATAGGTAGGTATTTTACATACCTGTTGTAATATCTACACTGCTTGAGTTAGTTTTTCCATCTGTTTTATTTGAAACATTCTTCAATGCTTCACAACCTCAGAGTTAGAATCCCCACTCAGTTTCAGCCAAGCCTAAAATATGGGTGTCTTCAATGCTGATGGGAGCTTGAGCTCTGCCCACAAAGATCAAACACGGAAAAACAGGGAGGTGAGGCAGCTCCTGCCCAGTTCAGAACTAAACACTGAATAACTGAGGACAGAGTCCACTTCTACATAGACTGTGGTGCTGAAAATCCTGGAACCCGATCCACACTGGAACAGCCACAAGAACCTGAAGGGCCTGGTCCAAGGAGGGGGCTTTGGAAGGAATGCAAGAGCTGCTTGCTGAGCCTCTGGGGAGTCCACAGGATGAAAAAGGCCCCTGTGTCCACAAGACTGCAGAGCCCATGGGATCCACGCAGGAGGCAGCTGCGGGCTGGAGCTCATTCATCCTCACACTTGTGGGAGGTGGTGAGCTCCCCACCCTTGCAGGTATTAATAATAGACTTGGGCCCACCTGGGTCTGATTCCAGCTCCAACAGCACATGAGAGCCTGAGACTGGAAAGCCTTAGGTCAGGAGAGGAGCTGCGGGGACAGGGAAGTGCGGGATGAACCTCCACATGGGCTGAAGCTCTGCCGCGTGACCTTGCACAAGCGATCTCGCCCTTCTGAGGCTGAGTTTGCTCACCTGTGAAGTGGACTAAGTCCCCTCCTGAGGGTCCGCCAAGTGCAATGGTGGATGCAGGCAGTAAGAGTGGGTGGTAAGAGCACAGAGCCGGTCAGCTCCACCACCACCTCCGCAGAAGTAACAGCTCGCCGTCTGCTCATTTCCATCCGGCAAGAATAACGCAGAGCAAAACCGCCGCAGTAGTCACAACGGGCAGCTTTTACTGAGCGCTGGCCGCGCACAGAGCACTGCTCCAACTTGAAACTTACCAACATGCTCCATCCCCAAGTCTCCCCAGCGAGGGACTATTATTTTCCCACCCTGTGCCCGAGGAAACTGGGACACAGAGCGGCAAATCCGCCACAGAGGCAGGCGGCCTTGCTGGGAGCCGAGCACGTCTATAGCTCTCTGGAGAAATGATGACAGCTGGGGACAAACACCCCACAATCTGGCTCTTAAAGCACACATGTCTGAACAGAGGGCCACCCTGCAGATCCCTTAAAGAAACTGAGGCCAAGCCATGTAATCTCAGCTGTCCTGGAGGCTGAGGCAGGAGAAGCGTAAGTCCAAGCCCAGCCTGGGCAACTCAGCAAGACTGTGTCTTAAGACAAAAATGAATGGATTCATAAAAAGGTCTGTGGCAGTGGCTCAGAGGTAGAGTGCTCGAGCAGGGCTTGAGGCAGCGGCGGTGAACACGTGGCACATGTGCTACAGCGCGCTGTTGGTCACTGAAAGCTCTAGACGGTTTTCCAGCATGCCTAGGCTCAATCCCCAGGGCTGCCAGAGAAAGAAAGAAATGAAAGGGAGGGAGGGTAGGGGAGAGGTGGGAAGGGAAATGAAGGAAGGAAGGAGAAGAAAGAAAACGTATGACAAGACGGGGGTGGAGCCCTCCAGCCACAGGCTGGTGACCTCCGGGCACTGCTCGCAGGCCGTGTGGTTTTGACAGCCGGCCCAGGCGAGGGCTTCCTGGAAGGGAGGATGTCGAGGCAGAGCAGCCCACATTTCCGCCAGCAGCCTCCCCTCCCTGCACCCTCCGGCTGCAGGTACGGCACTGAGCAGCCCCACTGTGCCCTAAAAGGTGAGGTCCCCGTCACAGCATGGCTGTGTGCGCACAGGCTGGGACCAGGGCCTCCCCTTCCAGGCCAGAGGGGCAAACATTCACGACCGTGGCCACAGTCAGCTCCTCCTGCCGGTCAGCCTTGCTGGAGGCCCAGGGAAGGACTGTGGGAAGCGCAAGGGCAGACAGGACAGGGCATACGGCAAGGCCTAGGCACCGCTTGCTGTTCTCCTGGCTGTGGGGTCTGCAGAGGTGAATTCCTGACCAAAGCTGGGAACAACCTTCCGTCCTCTTGCCTCAGTAAGGAGCGTGTGGGGCCCGCTGAGCCAGGGGACCTCAGACTGTGGCTCAGGTGAGAAGGTTGAGAAAGACACGCTCTCCTTTCCCCAGGAGACACAGGCTGAAGGCTGGCAGGGATCAGGAAGGCACCATGAGACAGCAGCCTCGGGAACAGAAAGCCACCGCAGGAGAAAGCGGAGTCCAGAGAGACACCGACGCACCTGGACAACCTCCTCATCACAGGAGCTGGGTGCAGCTGCACCTGAAGCCACACTCGCTCAGGCTCTTTTCTGTTGTCCTTTGTCTTTTTGAAAAAGTAAGTATAAACTGAATTTTCAAAGTTTTTTTTTAAATCATAAAAATAATAAATTGGGTTTCTGTTACTGGCAAGCAAAAGCTTGATGCATCAAGTCACAGTGTAAAGGCCAAGTTGGATTTGTCAGTGCAAGACACAACAGTACCCCTTATTCCCTGGGATCTGAGACTGGTGGAGGCTCGAGGAGAGATATGGGGGTTCAAAGCACGCTGTCCTCACCACAAAGAGAAACGGCAGCCCGAGGGGTGGGAGGATCACCAACAGGGTCTGGATGGAAAAAGCAGCACAGCTTCTGGGGACGCACGGCCAGCGCCAGGCAGGGCTGTCACTGCTCTGCACGCACAGCTCTGTCTGAGGCTCCCGCACCTGAACTCGGGAAGCAGGAGCCTCTCCAAAACTCACAGTCCTGGGTGGCGCCGGCCACCCCAGGGTGACGCAGTATACAAATGAAGAGGAGCCGAGGAGACCCGCTGCCCCTGGAAGGGGAAACAGGGAAAGAAAACAAGAAGCGAAACACACGTGGAAGTCCAAGAAAACCCAGAGCTAAAAAGCTGCCCAGCGCAGCGAAGGAAACCTCCCTGTATGCAAATCACACGCAGTTTCATACAAAAAGACCGCTGACTCCGACGCTTCGGCCCCTGCGATGTGTCAAGGAAAAGAGCGCCTCCGGGGTTGGCGATGAACGGGGAGGAGTGCATGCTTGGGGTCTCCGACACCCATCCACTTGCAGAGGCCAGGGACAGCGGGAGGAGGGCATCACGGGCTGCATCCTGGCATCAGTGAGCCTGAGCCACACAACCCGGCCCTTGCTCAGCTCAGCATCCTGGCAGTGTGCTGTGTGCAAGGCACCTGTCTATGCCGAATGCTGTCCTGCTCCCCTCCCCGTGCAGCAGAGCGGGGGCTCTGGTCACCCTGGGCTGCGTCTCCACCTGACAGGGGCAACCGCCAGTGCAGAAGTAGCTGTCCCAGGGATGGGACAGGTGCTCCCCAGGCTGTCACACACCACACAAGCTGCAGGAGGCTCATTTACCCCCCACCTCCCTGCAGGCTCCCATGTGCATGACCCTGGGTTAGAAGGTCTGTGCTGACCCCTGGATCCAACCTTCCTATAAGCACAGCTCACCCCAGAAGTCTCTTTACACCGCACGCAGGATGATGGTGCGTGGTGGTGGTGATGGGGGCTATGAGTTACAATGGAGTGGTGGCAGAAAGGAGACAAAGACACAGACAGACATACAGACACAGAGACAAAGATGGAGCAAACAGCTAGACAGCCCCAAAACTTAATACTATCCAAAACAAACACTTCCCACTTCCCAATAAATGTGCAAGATAGTGTCATATCTGATTTTAAAACAGGAACTTTATAGTGTTTATAAAAGAAGCTCCTAAAATCTAAGGATACAGAAAAGCAAAAGGATAAAAAGACATATGAAGAAAATATTGGTCAAAAAAAGAAACCCTAATGTAATTTTGTTGATAATGAATAAAACAGACTGAGACGATAAAAATAGCTCGCACTTATTAAGCTTAAGTGTTTCACAAGTATTTCCTGCTTTCTCCATAATAACCCATAACAAAGGGACTACTGGCAGAGGAGAAACTGAGGCACAAATAAAAGCCAAGACCACACCGGCATCCCTGACATTCACCACGTGTGGCCACCTGTCCAGGAGCATGCAGAGCTCTTCTCAGGCTCATCTGATCTCCATGGCAAGCCTGCCACAGATAGGGAAATGGAGACCCAGCCAGGTGCAGTGCTTGCCGCTGGTCACACAGCTAGAGGCAGCAGGACTGGATTTGCATATTCAGACCCAGTGTGGTACAGGGCGGGATGCAGCCAGGCAATCAGGAGGGCTCTGGGATGGCACACGGCTTCGAAAGAAAGGGGGAGGGAAGGCCTGCCTGCCGCACAGGAAGGAGCTCGAGCAGAGGCAGGCGCAAGGTGGGTACTGTGGGCGAGGTGTCAGGGCTCAGCCGGAGAGGCAGGATGGGGTGTGCACTGTGGTCAGGGAGGACAGAGCCAGGGCAGAAGGGGCCACCGAGAAGAGACCTATCACTTCCGGTGCCTTCTCAGCAAGCAGGTGACGCTGCCAATCCCCAGAAGACAGGAGCTCCTTCCATAACATCAGAACAGAGGAAGAAAACCCAATCCTGGAAGTGGATTTCAAGATGGGCCAGCAAGAACGCCTCCAAGGGACTCACCTCCAGCCCTGACCTCACACACCCCCGTCTGGCTCCCTGCTGCCACCCCAGCACCAGCCTGCTCCCCACGCACAGCCGAGGCCAGCCCTGTGCTGCACTGTTCTCACTTCCCACTGCTCCCACGGCCCTCACAGAGATGATGAGGACCCCACCTTGGCCTGGGAGCCTGCACTATCTGGCCCTGACCTCCCTGACCCACTTTCCCGCTCTCTGCCTCGATGTCCCTCGGAGCACCCTGCCCCAGAGCCTGTGCACCACTGCTCCTTCTTCCTGGCCTCCTTTGGGGCTCTGCTCCAACTACCCAAGCTACAAGTCACCCCGGGAGCCCCCTGACCTTCCCAGCCTGATACATCTTTCCCCACAGGCCTGCAGCACTGCAGTGAGGCAGCAGGGGGACCAGGACTCGGGGCGCAGCACTGTCAATAGCAGGGTGTGGGGTGTGTCCCCTCCTCCCCACTCCACCACCTCAAGGGCTGCAAGGGATGTACACTGCATGCTCTGGTCCCCTCCACCAGGAACTGGGGCCACCCTGTCCCAACTACAGGCCCACCTCATCCTCCCAGAGGCACTGACCCCAGAGGAGCCACACCCCTGCTGGCTGCACAGCAAGGTCCTTGTGCTGAGGTCGGGTGACACAGAAACCAGAGTGCACAGAGGGCCCAAAGCACCCTGCATGGCCATTCTGCAAAAGGTGCCCCTGCCACAATCCCCTCAGGCCACTGTGCAGGTGGACAGCTCCCAGGACGTGCCCTGTCTGCCCCCCAGTACCTGTGTCTCTAGCTGACATCCAGTCTCAGCAGTGTTAACATCTGGTTTCAGAAGCTGTGGGGCACACTGGCACAGCACTTCACAGTGAGTTACTTAGGGGACTGAATACCACGGCACATGCCCATAACCTCAACTACTCAGGAGGCTGAGGCAGGAGGGTCACAAGTTCAAGGGCAAGCTGGTCAACTTAAGTGACTCAATGTGACCCTAACTCAAATAAAAAAGTAAAAGGCCAGGTGTAGCTCAGGGCTCAAGTGCTTGTCCAGAATGTGCAAGGCCCTGGGCTCCATCCTCAGCCCAAGGGGTGGGGGTGGGAGACAGAAGCCACAGTGGACAAAGCCATGGCACTAAGTCTAAATAGGGAAAAGATCCAGGGAAGGAGCCACAGACACCTGCACTCAGGTCTCGGAGATGAGGAACCAGCAAAGGAGACCACAAACAAGTGGCCAAGTGGCAGAGACAGGGATCAGAGCTGTCCCTCCAGAGAGATTTTGGTGTCCAGGCAGCCTGGGGACCCCTCATTCCACCCACCTCCCGGTGTCCCCACCTGTGACCAGCGCCCTGAAAACGGGAACCAGGTGAGCCCCAAGCTACACTAGCAGCTGACCTGAGGCAGGGCCTTGGCGAGATCCGGTCAACAGGAAGCAGCGCTAAGGGTCAGGACACAGCGTGGTACACAGCTGGAACATGGCCGGGAACCCCTCAGGGGCCGCCAGCTGTGCACAGAGCATCACCCCAAGCCCAAATCGGTTTCCTGGACACACTGATGGAAAACTCAACAAAGCCCCAAAATGCCAACTCTGTCTCCAGCCTGGGATGAGGAGCCAAAATAGAACGCCCCAGCTATTCTTAGGCAACTCAAGTTCAGCCTTTTGGGTCTGTTCCCAAAGTGGCTTTCAAACTTGCCTCTTCCCACCCCAGCGCCTCAGTCCTGGGTGCTGCACCCTCCAGGGTTCTGCTGGGACGCAGAGTACACGGGGTTTGGGGACACGGGGGCAGGCTGGGGTCTGATCTCAGCTGCCCGGGCTCACGGGATCATCTTTGTAAAAACCCTGGAAAGTTTGACAGAAAGGACGAACTCAGCGTGGGCGGTGTGAAGAGTCCTCTCAGTCCTGGCTGGTGGCTGATGCAAACGTTCCAGCTGCAGAGCCAAAGGTCAGGACATTCTGAGCACTTCCGTCAGGGCAAGTGTGGCTGGCCCCCCAGGAATCTGAAGGCCAGCTGGCTGGTCCCCAACACTCTTTAACTCCCCTCCATAAACACAGCTGGAGACAGGAGAGGGACCCTGCCCTCTGGGAGGCTGAGGCAGGAGGATCACAAGTTTGAGCTCAGCCTGGACAATTTAGTGGCTTAGAATTAAAAAGCTAGGGTTGTAGCTTAGTGTGAAGGCCCTGAGTTCAATCTCCAGCACCACAAAACACAGGGAGAGAAAGACAGAGACAGAGTCAGAGACAGAGAGTGAGAACCCTCAGCCCTCTAGCCCTCAGCTGTAATCCACTGGGCTCCTTCCTTCCTTCCACCTCACACCCATAGACGCTGTCCCTATGGACTCTGTCCTCCTGGGAACCCCGAGCTGAAGAGCCCTGCTACACTCCAGCCCCCAGGGAGAGTCCAGCCTCGGGAAGGTCTGAGCCTTGCATCGGGCTCCAGGCCCACCTGTATGCACAAGTCCTGCCTGTGGCTGTTAAAAACTGTACAAAATGTGCTGCTCCAAGAGCCCAATGGGAGCCCAGACTCTGCCAAGGTCAGAAAGCCAAGAGTTAACACACCAGCCGCTCGGGGGCTGCAAATGTTGGGTCTTTTCTGAGTCAGATGCTCAAGTTCTGAAGCCAGGAAAGCAGACCAGGCACCGGCCCCAAAACTCAGGGCCATCAATCAGTCTTCTAACCCCTGACTTAGGGACCTGTGAAGGTCCTCATCCCTGATACCAAGCACATAGACAACCCGGAAATGCTTCTCAACAGATGTGCAACTGTGCGGTTTCAGTAATCCCTGATGCTGCCCTGCTGGGCCGCACTGGACAGGCTACTTCCCTTCTTTGTGCCTCATCTGTCCCATCTCCAGAACGGGAGTGCCCAGCCCACAGCCCTGATGTAAGCACATGTGTCCACACATGGCACAGCCCAGGAGGGCTGTTAACACAAACCCTGGACCACAGAAGGTAAACTGAGGCATGGGACAGGAAGTGACTAGATCCAAGTCACACAGCTAGAAACAGGCAGAGTTAAACCCAAACCCAGGATGCCCCTGGCAGCCGAGTTCATTCAGCTTTAATCCAGCAAATGATCAGCAAATCATTTCTGTAAAGGGCCAATAATAGATATGTGGTTTCTCTGGCCACATTTGGTTTCTGCCACACATTCTTCTCTGTATTGTGTTGTGTTGTGTTCTGTTCTGTTCTGTTTTGTTCTGCTCTGCTCTGGTCTTTGCTCTGCTCTGTTTACAAAGCTTTTAAAAAATGCAACCCGAGTATGATGGCCCACATCTATAACCCAGCACTCAGGAGGCTGAGACAGGAGGACTGCTGTGAGTCAAAGGCCAGCCTGGGCTACACAGTGAGTTCAAGGTCAGCCTGAACTACACAGAGAGACCCTGTCTCAAAAAGCAACAAACAAAATGCAAACCCCATTCTTAGCCCAGAGGCCACACGTGGGTCACAGTTCTACCAATGCATCCTCTAAACCCCTACCGTGTTCCGCCTGCTCAACACTGGACTAACAGGGGTCAGGAAGAGATGCCAACGGATCCAGTAACAACCCACAGACTACCAAGATGCAGTTCCACAGGATGGAAGCTTTCTGAGCCACAGCGCTCCCACCACCTGCCTGGGCACCGGGACGGTAGCACAGCACCAGCAGGGCCTCCTTCTGTGCAATATGAAAAGACAAACAGCTCAGCCAGAGAAGGTGCGGGGAGAACCACATCCCCAACCAAGGGCCACATGTCAGCAGCCTGTGCCACCAACACGGGGATGGCACCAGAGTTTTGTCCAGCTTAGAGGCTCAAGCAGAAAGCGAAGTTCGGGCTTTTCTTTGTACCTTCCCCTCCTCTCTCACAGCTCATGCAGCAAAGATACACATGGCCCCCACAAAAGGTACACGAATGAGGCACCAGCAGCCAAATCAAACCCCAGCAGTCAGCCCAAGGAACAGCTGTCAGACACAAGGCCTTCGGGGCAGAGCCAGCTTAGGCTCCAGCCAACAGCACCACTTGCAAAGGCAGAAGACCCTGGCTGCTAGCAGCAGATGGTGGCAGTGTCTCCATTCGGCTTGGGATCTGCCCAGCGGCTGACTCTGGAGCTCAGGATCAAGCTTTCTTAGGGCCACACATAAGCAGCAACTCTGCCTCAGCTGGTCTGACCAAGACTGGACCAAAGCAGCAGGGCAAAAGATGAAACGGCAGGCATCTGAATGTGTGCAGTTTGCAAACCCAACACCTACGCCTCCCCACTCCTTGCTTTCCAAAAATCTCCCAGATATTCCTGGGACTGTGGCCTGCGGGCTTCAGGAATTGGTTTAAGGTGCAGCACACGACTCAAGTCTGAGCTCACAGTGAGTAACTGGTTCAGGAGCAGAGCACCTGACTCAGATCTCAGCCAATCAGAACAGAACACTCCCCTGCTCATAGTCATTGGATCAGAGTAGAGTACAGGATCACGTCTCAGCCAATCAGAACCCAACACTGTCCAACTGGTAATGATTGGTTCAGAGATAAAGCAGACAGGAAGATGATAAATGGCCCAAGCAAAGGCTCTGTGTAATTGCTTCAAGTCAAAGCACATGACCCAGGTCCAAAGCATTGGGAATGTGATGTCCCACTGGCCACAGATGGTTACAGCCTGAGTGGATCTTAAAACTTTCATCACAACTACCAGAAGACAGGTTTGCTCTTCCTGCTGACTTTAAACATGAGACAGTGTGAGGCCACAGTGACTACAGCCATCTGCTACCATGTTGGAAATCAAGCTGAGTAGTGCAAGGCAGGAGGACAGGAGAAAAAGGGGCAGGGGCTTGGTTTAGATCCAGCCCGGCCCAAAGCCAGAAAAGCTGCTAGACTTCTCAACTGCCCGAACAAACACATTTCCTCTTTGGCTGATTCCAGTCAGAGCCAACTTTTCCCTGCGTCCACTGTGCGGCTGGGAGCTGGGTGTGCGTCTCACCTTAAGGAGGAGCGGGTACTTGCAGATCCTCTGGATGGGAGACAGCAGGTAGCCCTCCAGCGGGATGTCTGTGGTCTTCCGGCCTCCCAGGAGCATGCAGCTCTGCAAAGGGAAAGGAGACCATTGTTGAAACTCAACCAGGACAGCACAGGGACGTGGCCACCGTCACAGCATCACAGGAAACACTCCAACACAGCTACAGATGGCGCTCAGGACACTCTAGCAAGCCTGAGGGTGCACAAGCTTTGCAGACAGGCCTGTACACTAAATCCCACTTCCTGTTCTGGTCAAATCTTACTGGGCAGAACCACACCCATGACATACTGTCTCTCGGGCTATCATGGGGCGCTGAATAATTGCAGCAGAAACCATGGAGTTGCAAAACCTAAAACATCTGCTATCTAGCTTCTCACAGAGAAGTTGGCCAACCTCTGGTCTCCTGAAACTTTCCCAGACCCACACTAGGAAACAGGAATACGAACAGTCAAAACGGTCTTGTTTAGAGCTGCAAGGATGGAGAAGCAACCTAAATAGCCATTAGGTGGAGAATGGAAAAATAAGTATTTTTAAGTCTGTAGCAGATTTATACCACGGTGAACAAAACAGCAGAGAAAATAGGAGACCCAGAGCTACGTATCAGGGGTGGACCCTCAAAACACACTAGATTAAAAAAGAAAAGAAACTTCTGTATGGTACAAAACCATTTATATAATTTTTTTAAAGTACTGGGGACTGAACTCAAGGTTTTGCTAAATTGCCCGGGCTGGCTTCAAACTTGTTATCCTCCTGCCTCAGCCTTCAGAGTAGCTGGGGTACAAGCGTGCACCCCCACACCTGGCTATACAAATCTTTTAGAGACATGAAAACAAAGCCAGGTATTGTTTATGGCCAGCATGCATGGGGAGACAAGGGCTATCACTGTGGAAGGAGGAGCACACAATCTGGAAAATGAGCTCGGAAGCTTCAAATGAAACCGAAAACCGTTTTTTCCCTTTACCTGGGGAAATGAGTATGTGGGCACTTGTTGCATGCCTGCTATACTCAGGCTTGCTGGGTTAAGAGTCATAGCACTCTGGGGAATCCAATGCAGCTATCAGAACCGCCGCGCCCGCCCCAGCTCCCCTCACATCAGTCACCTCCACTGCTTTCCTATCCGAGCTTCCTCCAGGCCGGGACCCTTGGCCCTGGGCCTTCTCTGCCCCTTTCCCAGAATGTTCTCTTCTCTCCATAATAATAAAAAAAAGTAACGTCACTGCCATCATCCCGCACTGTGCCCAACCAGGGGCACCGACTCTAATTCTGACCTACAGACTAAAACTGACGATTCTCCCCATGTCCCAGCTCAGACCATGAGAGTCTAGAAGGGCTCATCTCTCACCCCCAGGTCAGCCCAGGACAAATGAGCCAGGGAGGTGGGACCTAGAGCGAGGCAGGCTCTGAGGACCCTGGGCTTGGAATCCACTCCTTGCTCGGTTCCCAGGAGTCCTTCCTCCCAGGGCCTCCAGGACGGTGTTTGTTTCATGTGGCTGCAAATCATGCTGCAGGTTCTACCCTCTCCTTTGGACAGGGTCCAACTAAAGAATCCCTTTGCTGGATGGCAGGAGCCGTAAGTCACAAGTCCACAGCCCTAGCCCAGTGAGGTGGCACATGCCTGAAATCCCAGCACTCGGGAGGCTGAGGAAGAAGGACACCACAAATTCAAGGCCAGCCTGGACTACACAGTGAGATCAGGGCCAGCTTGAACTACACAGTAAGCCCCTGACTCAGCAAAACAAAACACCAAGTCTATGGCCCAAGGTCCTTGGCCTCTAGGGCCCACGAGTGCCCAGAGCGGGCACAGGAGATGAATTAACAAACTAACGAATTAACAAATCAGTGATGAAGGTGGGGGTAGTTGCTCAGTTTTTCTCCTCCACGCCGCCCTGGCCGACTAGAATGAATCAGGACTCTTGGGAAAGGGGATTTCCACCCTATCATTCATCCAAACACACTGTGTGCTTACCTCAGGCTGGGCACAATTCCAAGTACGGGGGACCACCCAGCAAAGCTGATTCTCCGCTTACACTCAGGTGGGACAGACCAGAGAACACTGCATGTGGGGCACCCTACGCGGAGCCCTGAGTCTTGCACCTCATGTGTATGAAGCACCCGCGCTCACAGCCTCAGGAATAAGCAGGTGGCACTGTTTCCCACCAGCCACGGACGGGAAACTGACACACAGAGACCTGGGCCAAGCTCACACACAGACTCCACCGCCCTGCAGAGACTGGAACAGGCTTTTCCTCCAAGAAGCGGAATCCCAGTGACCCCAAGTCCCTGCGAGAGGCTCCCACCCCATGCGTGCCCCAGCACAGATGGGCTATCCAGGCTGTGGCAGCTGGGAGATGCCAGGCTCCATGCTGCTCACACTCAGGCCTTTGTCCTCCAAGCCAGTACACATCACAAGCTGCCCTGGGTGATGTCAGCTCCGGGCAGAGAGCAGAGCTGGGGCTGAGCGGTGATTTCTAGAAGTTCCGGGGCCTGGTGGGAGCAAGGCCGGCCTCTGTGTAGGGTCAAGGCATCTTCACAGGACTGTCCCAGCGACAGGACTGTCCCAGACACTGGCCACACTCCCCTACACCCGCGACTCCCTAGATCGTTGTTTCACTCTGTTTTCATTTAAAGGGCACAAAAAGCAAACACAGAGCGGCCATTCATGACTCTCCTGTTACCCTCCGGGCCCCGGGGAAGAAGTTTTGAGAACGATCTCCTTCATCCTCTTACCTCACAGGAGAGATTCAGGTGGGGCGGCAACCTGAGGCCTTGCCCGCGTCCCGATGGCATCCTGCCCTGGCTGTCCTGTCTCCTGGCTCCCTCCTCCCGTGGACGTCACCCTGACAGACACCACCTTGACCCAGAGCTTCAAACACCATCTTTATGCTGACGGCGCTCATTTATTTCCCTTTCCAAACTTGAATCCCCCCACCAGCCCTGCACCCCCAATGGCTGTCACCCAAGCACCTTAACCCGCACACACTCCAAGTGGAATTTTTTATTTTCCCCTCATTCTGCCTGGGGAAAACGTCCATTTTTCTCGTCGTTTGAGCTCCAAATAGACTGCCCTCTTGCTTAGTTCCCGGAAGCTGATATCAGTGAAGCTGTGTGAGCTCCGTACTCCAGGGGGCTCCAGTATCTGCTGCCACCCAGTTCTCAGTGCCCGGGCCTCCTGCTTGGACCCATGCACTAACCTGTAGTCGGCTGCAAGGTGGTCCCCAAAACGCCTCACCCATCCAGGCCTCCGAATGTGACTTTATTTGAAAAATAGGATTTTTCCAAATATAATTAGCTAAGGTGAGGCCACATTAGAAGAGGGGCGCCCTAAATCCACTGCCTGGTGTCCTTATGAGAGGAAGAGAGGACACAGAAAAAGGACGTGAGAACGCAGGCCAGACAGGGCAGCGATGCCCTCACAGCCAGGGAACATCTGAGGCCACCCCACGCCTCGGAGGGAGGGGCCACAGCCCTGCCGCCCCTCGGCTTTGGGTCTCTGGCCTCTAAACCCTGACAGCGTAGGTTGTGCTGCTTAGGCCACCAGCAATCGGGAAGGATCTGAGCCTCTCCTCTCCCCACCTCTCCCCTCACACGCCAGGGGAGTCTTTCCAAACGCAAATCAGCTCCGTGGCTTCCCACCCCATGCGGAATGACACGGACTGTTCCCCAGCAGCACCGCACGGCCCCTGCATGCGAAGCCCACACACACTGCGTGGCCCGAAGGATCCTGTCGGAATCCATCCACACGGGTTCCAGGAGAGGCAGCCAAGCCTTGGTCAGAAAACCACCCGCATCCCCCTGGAGGCAGAGGGCACGGCTGGGAGGCAGCGGGAGGGGACCTTCCGGAGCCACGGAAGTGTTCTGACTCCATCTCCACGGGAGCGTGGCAAATGTAAACAGGCGTCATTCTGCAGGTGCGCTAGGCACGAATGCTGCACTTCCATTTACAGTCCTGTGAAGCTCCGGACGCTCCTCAAGGACTAACCACTCCCACATCACCGTCCTCTTTCAATGCCTGATCTCATGGCTCCTCTTCCTCTCCAGTCTTCATGCTTGTCCTTCCAGCTGCCCCTCAAACATTTCTACCTCAGGGCCTTCGCACTGCAGTTACTCTATCTGTAATGCTTTCCCTCCAGACTCTCCCTGCCTCCCCTCCACTTTACCTACTCCTCTGTTTAAGTGTCATCTAAGACACAGCTTCCCCAAAGACCATTCTAAAACTGCAGCCACACCCCAGCTCCCTTAAAACATCCTGCCATCCTCTATTCCTTTATTTCCTTAATGCCGCACAATGTACCAAGTCTCCCCTTCTAGAATGGCCACTCCATGAGGACAGTGACTTTCTTGCCCTGTCCACTGTCGGAGCCGCAGGACCTAAAATGATGTCTACCAGACAACAGGTGCTCGATCAGAAGCTGCTGAATGAAGAAATGACTAAATCTCCCCCATTTAACAGACAAGAAAATGGAGGCACAGGAAAAAACTCAAGTCCCTGGCCCATCGCTCAGCTGGTGCACAGCACAGCATGAATGAAGGCCAGACTCTGTTCCCAACGCCTTCACGTCCCGTAACAGACTCACAACAGCTCTTTCGCAGGTGGCCAAGAGCTGGGAGATGCCAACAAGGAGGGAGACAGATGGTAAGTGTGCTGGCACCGCACGCATCCTCCGCTGCCCTCCAGGCCCCGCCCAGCTGCTGCTGGGGAAACGCAGTTTGCCGGCCAGGGAGACGGCACAGAGAGCGGCAGGAAGGGGATGCCGGGCTCTTCCATTCCCATGGCCCTGCGCTCACCTTCCTGGCAGCTTCCTGCTTCCCAGGACCCAGCTGAGGCCAAGGGACACCCTCCAAGTGGGGAAGGGGGACCCTGGGCAGTGAGGACCATGGCAGGATGGTGCTGCCTAAAGAAGGCACAAATGTGGCCATCTCCATCCTCATGTGGCCTGGCACTAATGTGCCATTATCTTTGCATTCTGCCCACAGGATTTTGTGAGCGAGGTGCACAAAGGTTAATGTGAAGGTTCAGACTGCAGCGGTAAAAAGGCTCAGTCAACTCAGCTTGGTACATTGGAGGCAAAAACGAGACCAGTCAGCCAATGCACCTTCCTCAGATGGCCAGGAGAACAAGGCTGAACAGCAGGAACTCAGAGGGAAAATGTATGTATGACGTTGTGAATCAGAATCACAGAAATGCTGTGCTATAGACTGGGTACTAAAGAGAAATAGGACTGGGAATTTCGTGGTATCGTCTAGCTGTCTGGAAAGCTGCCACCACTCCTTATGCCGTGTCATTTAACTGGCTTTGTGTGCTGAATTCCATATGGGTTGATGGAAAAACAAACCATAGTACGGGCATGACAAGAGGAGAGATTTTGAGGTGAAAGACTAGGCCGGGGACTGGGATGAACTTACTACTTTTCAGGTGTGGAACCACCAAAATCAGCTTCAGCAAAGCCTGTGAGGCCCCATCCCCAGTATTCATCTTTCCCAGCAATACAACTTTTAACTGGACGCTGCACTGACCAGAGTAAAGCCTGTATTTCCCAGCCTCCCTTGCAGCTAAATGTGGCCACATGATTATAGTCTGGCCAATGAGACGTGAGCAGAAGAGATGCACACAGCTTCCTGTTGTGCCCTTAAAAAGACACAGTGTGCTGTCCTCACCTGTCCTGCAGCCCACGACCTGAAATTAGATCAGGGTGGGTTGTCATTTTAGCCCTCAGCAGTGAGGGCCACACCCTAAGGCCTGGACTCCTGACCACCCCAGCTATCTACAACCACACTGTCAACATAAGGGGGAAATAAATGTCCATCTTGATTAAAATAATCAACCAGTTCATTGGGATGTCTGCAAAGCCCACTCATACACACAGACAGTGGTCTGGAACACCCAAAGGAGGAACCAAATGAGAACCTGGTTTACCTGGAAGAGAAGTTCTCTGCAAGTGTGGGAACGCCATCAAGAATGTCTGCTTTTTTGCCTGACCAATCTCCATTCCCACCTCTTTCTCGAATTCTCATACATACAAACAACTCTCCTTTTGGGATCCATGCCACCCTCAAACTCCACCCTCCACCTCCGGAAGTGACCAATCAGAACATCACTCAACCAAAGCAACTGGTTGAGGGATTATGTTTTTGAGCTAAACTTAACCAATGAGCATCAGGCTCTGCTCTGCACTGCTATTATGGGAACAGAGAAGCTCTGTTTATCCCAAAGTTGCTCTAATTGGAGAGGTAAAAGTGGGGAGATTCTGAAGGCCGTGTTGCTACTACTTGAGAAGATCCTGCCAGGAATGGAGCCAAGAATGAAAAAGGCAGAGCTAGAGACACATTCTGGACGTGACTTAAACACCGAGACTCTGCTGTGCCTGAAGCCCATTAAGGTCTTAACCTTACCAGAAAAGTGAACCAGTACATTTGTTTTACTGTTGCTGTTTTGTTTAGCCAAGTTTAACTGGATTTTCTTTTGCTTATTAGATAATCCTAACAATACTATAATCTTAGTAATAATGGTAGTAACAATAATTACCACTACCGCTATCACTTCCACTAGTACTATTACTCCGATGCAGCATTGGCACGGTTGACCTTAATCCAGCCCTCTGCCTGTATTTGCCAATAAAGTTTTATTGAAACACAAGCAAGCTTGTTCCTTTACATGTTATTCTGGCCGCTAATATTTACGGCTATAACAGGACAAGAGGAGCTGTTGGCCTGTACTGTCCAGGAAGTAAAAAATGTCCATTCGCCGGCCCCTGAAGGAGAAGCTGGCGATAACTACAGCCAGGGAAGAAGAGGTGAGGCAGCGCAGGCCGGCTGAACGCCCAAGGCTGAAGCCAAGGGACGGGCGGCAGGGATGCGGACACTCACCAGCAGGAAGGCGCGCACCGTGGGGATCTTGTTGAGCTCCACCAGCAGCCTCAGGGCCTTCTCGTGGTTGCTGCAGTATTCCTCGTACACGCAGAACTTGTCCTTCTGCAAGACAAGGATAGAGTGCATGGGTACAGCACAGCAGGAAGGCAGGCGCCCTGCGAGGACGAGACGTTTAGGACCCTGCGGAAGAGGCCACGGCAGGAAGGGTAGCCCCGGCTCACTCCGGGACCCTCAGCTTCCATTTCTCCGGTTCTGCACCTGGCAGCTTACGGAACCTCTGGGGAAGCAGCACAGACCAGGCCACGCTGCCTGGCTTCAGCCTGGCTCTGCATTTCCCAGCTATGAACTCGGGCAGGTCACCTGCTCTCCCTGTGCCTCAGTGTTCCCAATAGTAAGGTGGCATCATGGAGTTTTTATGCCCCTGAACCCAGAGCTGGGTTCCAGCCCAAAGGTGACTTGAGGGTCACCAGGTCCATGCTCATCAGTCATGGTTTCCTGGACAGGATGGGACAGCAGCTTCCTTAGAAGGAAGTTCTCAGCCAAGTGTTCCTGGTTCCGAAAGCCTTACGGTCTGGCCAAAGCCCAAACAAGGATGTCCTGGGGGAGCCCCCAGGGAGGAAAGCTGCAGGGCCTGGACCTGGGCTGGGGTGGGCAACAGACCCTAAGGAAGGAAAGGGTGGGTCTGCAGAGCCAGCAGCTCCTGAAGGAGCCCCCAGCTGGCTTCTGATGGGCAGCTGCAGGAAGGAAGCAACCAGAGAGGAGGAGCGAGATGGCACCAAAATAAGTAAGCGCACAGGGCCACCAGCACCCCAGCCAGGGTGGACGGCCACACAGAGACTGCACTGGCACCCAGCGCTGCCCACGCTCTGCTGCCGAGAATGGATGCATGCATTTGTACCTCACCTCAGCTGCCCATGGTCATCACTGCAGTAGACCCACTGACACAGGGACAGACCAAGAACAAGTCACGCTTCTTAGCCTCCACATGATGCCCAGCTCGGGGTCATGGCATGCATCAGGGAGGGAAGTAGGAGGCGAATGCCCAGGGTAAAATCTTAAGTCACAAACCCCCAGGCTGAGCACCAAAGGGCACTTGGCAGAATGGTGAAGCAAATCCAGCTCCACACACCTAAGGAGCAGGTGAGTGGGGCAAGTTGCCTCCCCATTCTGCCTCAGCTTCTTCATCTATAAAATGGACATAAGAACAGATTCAATACATGGGCTGCTAGAGGATGAAATATTAGAACAGTCCTGGCCACAGTAAGCACAAAGGATATTTCAAAATACTATAAACATGGGGCTGGGGATTTAGCTCAGTGGCATAAGCGCCTGCCTTGCAAGCAGGCAGTCATGAGTTCGATCCCTGGTACTGATAAAAAGGAAAAAGACAAAAAAAAAATACTATGAACACGACTGGCAAGTATGAATCATTAAGGGAAAATGCCAAAACAAACAGCATCACAGTAACACAAAACATAGCTAGGTGCGATGGCACACATCTGTAATTCTTGCACTCTGGGAGGCTGAGGCACCAGGATGGCATGTTTGAACCAAGCCCAGACAACTTGGTGACTCAGTGAGATTCTCTCAAAAAGAGACAGAAGGGTCCCTGGAGATGTAACTCAATGCAATAGCACTGGGCTCAGTCCCCAGTGCCACAAAAAAATAACCTGAAATGGTTGCACACACACACACACACACACACACCCCACAGGACTGACAGACTCCATGCCCACTCAACCTTCTGAAGCGTCAATGCATACAAGCTACATGCTCCAAACACCACCAGGCATGCAAAAACATACAAATCTCAACATTCTACTCCCTCCCCCAACCTGTGCAGCCCACCCAGGGGCTGGGATGTAAAAACAACAACAGGCAAGTTAAACAGTAGACCCTCGGCACCCCAACAAGGTCCAAGCAGATCTTTTCCATTTTGGGGCATCCCAAGTAAGCTTTGGCTCATGGACTATGACCAAAAGAGAGAGGCGAAGGGACATCAGGACCACAGGGGCTCAGCAGTCACACCTAAAACCACAGGAGGGACATGCACATTTGGCTCTGGGGCCTGAGCTGCAATGGGTGGGAGGGACCTGGTGGGAGGGACAGGAAGTGGCTGCCCCCAGAGCTGCTCAGCAGAGGATCCCTGAAGCCTGAAGTGAGCCAGGCTCAGGAGATGGAGAGAGACACAAAATCTGTGGCCCATGGCCTGAGTGGCCCCAGGACCAACAAAGCCCACTGTTAGTGCTGCTCTGAGGTGAGACACCAAAAGCCCCCGTGACCACCCTCAGCACCCACCATCAGCAGGTTCAGTGCCGAGCACATGTTCTGCGGCCACCCATGTACCTAACCTGACGCCCCCAGTTCCCAGCTCTGTGACCTCAGACAAAGCAAGTTTCTGAGCCTTTGCATTTTCATCTACAGGTCATGGACAGTGACGGCATCCTCTTCATAGAGCTGATGAGAGCACTAACAGATGAATTTATCTTAAGTGTCTAAAAGTGCATTATAGAAACCAACTGGTATCATTACTGCATGATCATGCTGTTGTCACCATCATCACCATTGTCATTATTTCAAAAAAATCCACCATCTCATGGATGAGCAGATCTGTGACAGGGCAGAGCATGGGATGGGTAGGTTTCCAAGGCAAAAAATGGGACAGAGCAGGAGGGACGCAGCTGGGGAGATATGGGGGTCTGGGGAGGCAGCTGTGATGCGGATCTCAGTCCTACACTTTCCATCTTCCCCACGTCCCAAGGTGGGACCTCCATGGGTGAGACCTGCCTCTAAAGCCACTATTGCGGAGCCTGGCAGGGACGAGACATCGTGACTATTTGACAAATGAAAGAAAGCAGGAACAAAGTAAAAGGAGCCAGGAAAACCCAGCTCCATGCTCTTCCAGACTGACCCAGCGCCCCCGCAGCACCACAGATGAACAAGTGACCCCAGCCTAACCAATCAGGCCAATAGCAGCCATGTGGCCCACACTCACTGGTGAGCCCTTGTCTTCTGCAAGATTCCAACAGGAGGGCTCTCTCTGTTTGCAGAAGACAGGCTCTCTCTGAATTGCTGCTGAGCTGAGCGTGTCAGCCCAGGGCTGCTGAGAGCTACCTTAGGCACACGGGTGCCACGTGTCCTATACAGCACCACCATCCTCTAAGACCAAAGCCCACCTACAGGAAAACGGAGCCCAGGTCCTGCAAACACCGTATGGGCTCTTGGATCCAGCTATGCCTGAAGCCAGCCCATCTCTCCAAACATTTCATTTATATTCACCCCCAGAGTCCTTTGTTTAAGCCTGGGCTGGTGTTTTCATTATTTACAATGAAAACATCTTGCTAGAGGCATATTCTGAAAAATGGAAGAAGATGAGAAGCACAATCCAAGCTGACCACAGTGGGGCGGGGCGGGGCGGGGCGGGACTGGGCGGGGCTGGGAAGCAGAAACAGGCTAACCCACCTGAGATACCACCGGGAGCCCAGGGACACAAGGCTGTGACCAATTAGTGGTGTGTGCCTCAGACACGTGAGAAGAGAGTAAGTGACAAGATGCCTCATCCCCGGAGATCCTTCCCTGAAGTGGTCTGCAATCTCATCCTCTCCTCCAGCTCCAGGAAAGGGGTGGGCCCTACATTGGAGGCCTGGAGATGTTAAGTCCAACAAATGGCCACCTCCCCACCTCGAAAGCCAGGCAGTCACACCACGGCCTTCCACGGAGCCGCCGCAGCTGCACCTCAGGCCCGAGACCCTCAAGTCTGCAAAGGCTGCTTAGACAGCGATGGATCCAAATGTTCCATGTCCTCCCCAGGCCTTGTGGTGTGTAACTGTCATAGGGAGAATCCAATACACGCTTGTGCACACACCGATGTGGGGTGTGGGAACCATGTGGCTGCAGGCTTGGGGTATAAAGAAGAAATGGACAGCTGCCAGGAGGGGACAGCTAGGAGGGAACCCAGCCCCCCGGGGGAGGGGGGCAACATGAGAATTGTCACAGGTAGTAGCAGCTATTCACAGTGCCTGGGTGGTGACAATGACTGAGGGGACCACCTCCTCCAACCCACTCATTTCACAGCCAGAAAGCCTGAGACCAGGCAGGAAGGAGCTGGGAATGTGGGCACCCCCTCCAGCAGGGCGGGGACAAGAGACAGGTGTCCGTACTGCGAGGTTTCCCCTACTTGTCACTGATTCATCCACCCAGCACAGGGAGGGGGTGAGACCCAGTCAGCCACCCCACAGCTTCCTGTGACTCTCAAAACAAAGCCTATACTCCTGGTGTCCGCCACAAAGCCCTCCTGGACCTGGCCGTGACACCCCTGCCTGCTCCCTCTGCCCTCTGATGTGCCAGGCTTGCTTCTGGCTCAGCCTGGACCACCTCCAGAGGTCATCCCACTTCACCCCCTGGGGCAGGCCGTCCCTGTCTGGAGCTGCCACACAAAACACAGGACACACAGCTGAATGCTGAGCTCAGATGCACAACTGAAAACCATTGATGTACGTCACGACTACTGCGTGAGATGTACTGAGATTTAAAAAAAGACATCTCTGTGTGCTGTTTACCTGGAACTATAATTTACTTGCACGTCGTGTTTTCCTTTGAGAAGGACTGCAGCCCTGACTTTCTGATTTGAAGCAGCAGCCTCAGTCACAGTCAGTCTTGAGGTCCCCTTCATTTCATGTTTGTCACGATCCACACGGCCACCTGAAATGCCCTTGTCTGCTAATGTGCCCTCCATCTCTCAGCCTGTGAGTGTCCCAGCAGTAAGTCTGTTCTGCTTCGTGCCGGGTCCTTAGGACCTAATACAGTGCCCGCTGCTTAGCAGATGCTTAACGTGTATTACAGGAGACTTTACAATGTAAGATGTCCCAGCCACAATGTCCAGCCTCCCTCCCACTCTGGCACTTACTAGCTATGCAAACGTGTGCTACAATTGCATCTATCTGGCCTCCGTGGACAGCCTGTCTGCGCAGTCTGTTCCCAGTTACCTCCTCCCCGGCCGCCCTAGCTGCCACCTCTTTGGCCCGTGGGAAAGCATATCCAGCAGGTAGCTAATCTTGGGAAAGAGACTGGATACGGGGCCTTGTTCCTTTGGGGTTATTCCATCATCGGGGGGCAGAGACGGCCTTCCTCCGGGCACTGGAGCCTCCAGCCTTCAGCAGCCTCCACAAGGGACCCACTGCCGAGGCTCTCCACCTATTTCAGGGGAGGGCCACACCCCGACCTGCGAAACACAGGTGCCCACGCTCGAATGGCTGCTGAGAGAGGACACCTTCGTGCTCACCTCCAGCCTCCAGCAACTCGGCCAGCCGCAGGGGCTGCTGCTCAAACCCCTGAGACAGGATGACTCAGTGACACCCTCAGAGAGCATGGAGGCAGAGGGGATGATTTTAAACTGGAAATTAAAAATGTGATTTGAAATTACAAACACTGACTCACACCGAGAAAGCTGGGTCCTCTGGTGACTGTCACAATTAGCTCAAGGAAGGACTCAGGAGGTGTGACGTGGCAGCTTCATGGCAGCCTAACGCCGTGGAGCTTGAGGAACTCGAGGGCGGGCCTGGCACTCAGACGCCCAGACGCGGGTGGGCAAGAGTTTGGGACAGAACGTGGTGACACAATTTGGAATCTATGCATTTGTTCTTAGGAAGCCTATTTATAGCAAGTATCATTTTTCCATTTCCATTTTCTATTTCCAATGATGATGAAAATTTCCCCTTTTCAAGTTTGTTGAAGGTTTCTAAGTGAGTCAACCTTTAAAGGACTAAACAAATAACACAAGGGGTACAGAGAGAGCAGAAACCACACACGCAGCACCTGAGTCAACGTGACCTTTGGCTCTGCCTCCAGGAAGGTTCAAAGCCCAGCTCTGCCTTCCTCCCTTCCTTGGCCGAGGCTCTGCTTCTGAGGCAGGGACAGGACAGTGCACACGACCAAGTCCCTGCCCCTGGCTGCTAACATTCCAGAAGGAGACACGAAAAACACAGGAGCAAAATATGTGTTAAGTCAGAGGGAGCGAAGACCACCATCTCGGGGGCAGGAAGGTGGGCCCGCCAGCTTCAAACAGGTGGATGTGAGAGGACTCACAGAGAAGGGTGCTTGGAAAAGATGCTGAGGCAGAGGGAGCGCACAGGGACTGGAAGGATCCACCACTCAAAGCCTCTGGGGACAGGCTCGGCGCATTCCAGAAGACGGGTGTGGGCAGCCTGGAACTGAGGTCCCATGTGTGGAGCAGACCGGCCAGCAGGAGAGAGTGGATTATTCCAGCATGGGTGCCTTTGAAGGGGTCTCAGAGGAGGCGTGAAGAAGCCAGGATTAGATCCCCGGCAGGTCTCTCTGGCAGCTCGAGGAGACGCCATCTCCAAAACACTTCATTCCTGTCACCACCTTGGACACTGGGCCTCACAGCAGGTAGGAAGGACAGGCTGGGCAGGGATCTTGGGCAGCTCATTACAGATCCCCAAGAGCCTAGCACGTGGTCCAGTGAGCCCAGTCCAAGGGACCGTGCACACAATTATGGCCTAGAGGACCAGGCAGTGCCAGAGAGCACTGAATCCCATAAACAAACACACATGCAACTGAGCAAACATTAACAGAGCACTTATGATGTGCCCACCACTATTACCTTGACTGATTCTCTCAAGCACCCTTGAAGGGACATTGTACCATCTCTGTTTTACAGATGAGGTAATTGCACATAGTAAGTTTTATCCATTTTACAGATGAGAACACTGAGGCACACTGTTATGGCTTGTGTCTAGATGTCCCTCCAAAGACTCAAGCAGTCATAGGTGAGGCTTTTTCAGAGGTGGCTGGATCTAGAGTGTGGGACACTGGGATTGATTCATGATGCCATGCTGGGGTCAAAAGCACTGACATCAAGGGTGTGAGTGCGACCTGCCCTGAATAGTCTGGAGAAGACAACAGGGACATAAAGATACCTTTCTAACAAGGCCCCTTATCACCTGGTGACCTTCTGCCTGCCATGAACTGGTCTTCTCTGTGAAGTCACCTTGCCCTACAGCTGGCCTATGATGACTGAAACCTCTACAAACTGCAAGCTAAACAAACCTCGTCTTCTTTAACTTTGGGCGCAGGGTATCTTGTCTCAGCAACAAGAGAAAAGTAACTAAGACACACACTAGCACAGCCTGTGAGAACAGCACGGCGAACGAGCCGCTCAGCAGCCTGGCCAGGAGCAGGCCCCCTGCCTGTCACCACTTCTGAGCTGCTGCTCCCTGGGCACAGGCCACCCACGCCCCAGCACCCTGGGCTGTGGCCATCAAGAGGCGACCTGGAGGAGTGAGGTGGTAGTGAGGCTAGGTTGGCTCTCTCCCTTGAAGGAGGTCCCATCAGTGCAGCACCAGAAGGTAAGGAAAGCTGTGGCCATGGGTGGCCTAAGCCCCGCCATTCCCAGGGACCTAGGGCCCCCAAGAGAGGAGACACCTTAGGGTGACAAGCCCCGAGACGGGACCAAGCATCACACACCTCACTGGACAGAGGGTGGCCAAGCCCAACTAAGCCCAGGTCCTTCTGATGCCAAAGCCACCCCCTTCTCCACTGGCTGTCTCTGTTGGTCATTCTGTGGCACAGGGTTCCCCCAAGACAGCCAGTCCGCAAGAGTCACGCTTCACAACAAATCGAGCGGAAGGATAATCTGCTAAAATCTCCTGTGCTCTGCAGGTCTGACCCGCTTCCTTTTCCCGGGGTGCAAGGCTGGGCTGCTGCCCACCTGGTTGCCCCCGACAGCCAGGAGTCCCCTAGGGGCTGGAGCGTTATACTCACAAATTTCAAGAAAACATTCCCGAGTTCATGCTGAGACTGAGGCTCCGGGTGTAGACAGTATTCCAGGGCAGCCAGGAAATCCTTATGAACTTCCAGGATGTCTTCAATGTTTGAGAACAGGATCTGTGGGCACAGGGGAAGCCAAGGATAGCGTTAATCACAGCGCAAACCACACACGGCTGGGATGTAGTTCAGGCGTATGGCGCTTGCCTGACACCAGAGGACCCAGGCTCAGCTCTGCAAGGGGACGACGATGACGACGATGATGATGATGATAAGGGGCAGGGCGAGGAAATAAGAGCACTTAGAGCCAAACAGGCATTCTCAAACACGGTAGCCAATTTACCATTCACAAAAATAATCATGGCAGAAATATGACCACCATTTATTTACTAATCAGGATTAACGACTGATCCCATGATAAGAGCATTACATTCAGTTATGGCATTTAATCCTCACAAATCCTCCATGATGTAGAAACTATTCTGACCCCCAGTTTATCAGTTAGGAACTGGGGCTCAGAGAAAAGCAGTAACATACATTCCCAGAGCCACCTGCCCAGCACGCAACAGAGAGAGAAGACTTAGTACACAGACATCCGCCACACCCCGAGCCCACGGTGTCCAACCATCAGGCTGATCTGTGACGGTGAGTGCCTCACACACACGGCCAGAACAGTGACGTGGTACAGGCAATACACGGCAAGGATCTGAACTGTGCTACTCAAACTGTCATAGGGCATGCGAGATCGTCTGCTGCCTTGTATTCAGTCTAAATGTCTTAAATGCAAAGATCATTTGATCCAGCAACATTAAATTTTATTTGCTTGGCTTTTGGTTTTGTTTTTCTGTTGCTGCTGTTTTGAGACAGTGTCTCACTATGTTGCTCAGGCTGGCCCTGAACTCACGATGATCCTCCTGCCTCAGTCTCCCGAGTGCTGGGATGGCAGGTGTCTGCCAGCTCTGTCTCTTAGCATTTAAACCTTCAGATCAGTCATTTCCAAGCAGGGGGACTTTTGCCCCAGCAAATGTGCAGTGTTTGGTTGTCACGAATCAGGAGTGAGAGAGGACAGTGCCACGGTGTTTCACACAGGCTGAGCGCACCCTGAGGTCCCCACAGTGGCAGGGAAGAGGTAAATTATAGCTAAATGAATTCCACATGCAGGAATGCTATGCAGGATGAAAAATGAATCTGTAGGTCTATATTCATGGGTACAGAATCCTACAGTGATCCTCAGTGGGTACTGTTAGGTGGGAGGGAAAAAAGAAATCAAGGTTCTGGACAGGGTTCCATTATGGGTTTATTTGTGTAAAAGAACACCAGAAAATGCCAGTTCTACGGATGCTAGGACAGAGACTTCTTGGATGATAACTTAGCAACTGTAGGACTTGGGGGGGTCTAGGAGACATTTTCTTTTTATTTAAGGTGACTTTAAACTGAATAAACTCCAGTTTCCTTTTATTTAGTAAGTATATTTGACATTTAAATTTTGAAGTGATCACATAGTTCAAAAATCAAACACAGTGAATAAATGCAGGGAGAAGAAGCTGCTCACCCCGTCACCTACTGTGAGCACCTACGATGTACCAGGCTCAGGGAGAGGCCGGGGCTCTGCCTCCACAGCAGGGACATTCTAGTGGAAGAACACGGCCAACAGGAAGTTAGATAAGAGTTTTTGGGGTGGTGAGAAAGGGAGAAGAAAAGAATAAAACCAGGGCTCTCGGGACAGGACACCTGCAAATCTAAATAATGGTGGCTGCCAGGGACAGTCACTCTGAGAAGGCGACAGGTGAATCAGGACCTCAGGAAGGAAGCTCAACCCTGAGGGTCCTTCAGACGCACCAGAAAGCCTGCAGATGGGGACGATCTGAGGGTGGCGGGCAGAGGCCAGGAGCTGGAATCCTCTCCCTGCTCTGGTCTGAAGGAGCCAAAGTATCTTCCTCCTTGACCTTGAGGGGGACTGGGGGGACCCATCGTTGAAGTGGGCCCAAGGTATCTACGCTGTTACTTTTCCCTTTCCCCCCGCCAAGCTCACGGGACTGAGTCTGCTTAGGTTAAAGCCGTATCTTACATGCTACTGTTACACTTATTTCAAGGAATGGCTACAAGTTTTCAAAATATAGTAATTTTCAATAAGACAATTGCATTATCTGGTGACACAACCAAAAGAAATGAGAAATGCCCTCCCAAAAAACATATGCAAAAGTGGACACAACAGCCAGAAACTAAAAGAAACAAGGACAAGCATCCATCTACCACAGAATGGCTATGTAAACCATGCATCATTCACACTATGGAGTACTACAGAGCAATGAAAAAGCATGAGCTCAGGCCACATACGACAACATGGGACAATGTGGGACAGGAAACCCACCTGCCCTCACCTGGCCCATGTCATGTGTGACCACCACACACCCACAACTAGAATGATTGCCCCTTGGCCCTGGAATTTAGCTCTGCAGTGTAAGTGTCTGCCTGGCAAGCGCAAGGTTGTGAGTTCAATGTCCGGTGAAAGAAGGAAGGAAGGAAGGAAGGAAGGAAAGAAAGAAAGACCGACAGACAGACAGACAGAAAGAGAAAGAAAGAAAGAAAGAAAGAAAGAAAGAAAGAAAGAGAGAGAGAGAGAGAGAGAAAGAAAGAAAGAAAGAAAGAAAGAAAGAAAAAGAAAGAAATTAATTCTAGCACCTGTGCTCCTTACTCTGTGGGAATCATCCCTCATGAAAAACATAATACATTGCAATTCAAAAGTAAAATAAAGGCCAAGCACAGCAGCACATGTCTGTAATCCCAGCACATCAGGAGGCTGAGACAGGAGGATCATTTAGAGGTCAAGGCCAGCCTGGCCTACCTAGTGAGTTCAAGGCCAGCCTGAACTGCACAGTGGAACCCCGTCTCTAAATAAATAAATAAAAGTGTAATAAGGAACTTTAAATTAGAATGGCATGGAGTAAATATAACACACAGTAGGTGCTTAGTAAATGCTTGCTGAATAAATCAGTGAGTGCATGAATACATAAAGAGCTTCGAGCCTCAGTGCGCCTGTGCCCACACACGGGCGCCAGCACACACACACACACACACACACACACGCATCACCCTGTCTCCCAGGACCAGCCGTGCAATGACACTGTGACAGCTCTCACCTCACCTTTCCTATACAAAAAAGTGGGCTTGGAATTACCAAGGGGCAGGTAAGATAACCTGGGACGTGTGTGCATGTGCATGTGTGTGTGTGTGTGTGTGTGTGTGTGTGTGTGTGTGTGTGTCCTTGACCACGTGTGCTGCCAACTGCTGGGCATCTGGATGCCCTTAGCCCTCATTTTCCATTCCTCCAAGGACCAGGACCTTTGGAGGACCGAGGCTGGAAACGCAGCTTCCCAGGGAACAAGGTCACTCTGACAGCCGGGCCGGGGCGGCACACAGAGGCTCATTGATGCTCTCCTGACTCCCCAGAGCCCCGGCCAAGAGAAGCCAGGGCCGATTACTCACCAGCCTGCCTGACACAGTGCAGGGCAGGGAGTGCAGCTGGGGGTGCCAGGCTCCCCTGCCCAGGCACATGAGAAGGGATTTTCCACTGGCTCTAAGCCAGGGGGCCGGACCCGAGGAGGTGGGAGTGAAGGCAGCCGTGGTCCTGCGAGGTCCTGCGCAGGAGCAAGTCCCGGGGTCCACAGCCCTGCAGGGCCCCAGCTCCAGCACAGAGGCCCAGGGGCTGGGAAGGGGTGTCGGAGGAAGCAGAGCCAGTGGCCAGGATGACACACCTCGCCATCCCCCACAGCCCTCGGCCTGGCACCCCACCCCCTGGCAGGGACCCCCGGGAAGGGCTCGGCCCAAGGGCCCACCTTGACGTTCTCCTCCGTGAGGCCCTTCTCCACCGAGTCTGCCACATTCTGCCGGATGCGGTGCAGGAACGCCTAGGAGAGAGGAGGGAGAGGTGAGCATTCGACACTCACAGGAGAGACGTGGCTTCGATGCCCACCAGGCCCCGGGAGGCACCAGCAGGACTCGGGCAGGGGCCAAGGGGATGAGTCCAGTCTTCGGCCATCCCTCCAGCAGGGAGCACGGCCTGGGCCCACAGGTGCTCGCACCCCATGCCCCCCCACCCCAGCCCCTCCAGGCCACAGCTGATCTTCCCGTTTTAATTTCTCCTTTTTCTGCAAAATTTAACTTCCCAAGTGAAACATTCACATGGCTCAAAAGTCAAAAACACACGTGTCAACAACATGCAAAGTCTCCTCCCACACCTGGCCTGGGCCGCCGAGTCGCTCCCCACAGCCGTGCGAACCACAGCTGCTTCCTTCAGTTTCTGGCCAGAGGACCTTTTATGCAAAATAGACGTGCACCGGGGTGTTGTGCACCGGGGTGTCACTGCATGCACACACACACACACACACACACACACACACACACACACTCGCCTCTTCTCATTCTTTCTTTCCTTCTGTTTTCAGGGACTCGGTCACTAAGTTGCCGAGGCTGGGCTCGAACTTGCCATTCTCCTGCCTCAGCCTCCCAGTGTACAAGGATGACAGGTGTGGGCCACCACGCCCAGCTTCATTTTTCCCTCTTTTTGTACAACAAAAAAAGACAGCGTGCGCAGATGCCCTGTTCCTGCTGCGCCGGTTCACACGGTGCAGGGCCCCATCCTGTCCCTCCAGCAGCCATGGGCAGCCCCCAGGACCACTGTACGGATGGCTCCGGGGCCTCCAGCCACCGCCTCCTCTGCGAGACGTGCAGTGTGGCAGAAAATGGACAGAATGGTGGGATCATCGAGGAGCAGCCACCAAATGGAAAGGCACCAGCCAAGTATCACCTGCTGCTCTGATTTGGGGAGGCAGGGCAGAAATCAGGATATTTTTCTGCAGTCTCAGAGTTTTAAGCACTGGTGAAAGAGTTTGGTTATGGGGGGGACCGATTACGACATTAAGTATAACCGGGTACAGGGTACCAAAGGGAGACAGCCAGGAGTATGAGACAGGCCTGGAGTATGGTGTGGGTAGGACAGGCTGGCTCAGGGGATAAAATGAAAGGTGGGGCGGGCAGCTGGCATCTAAGGGAAACTGAGGCCAGCACCCACAGCAACCTCTGCCTGGGTTACGTCAGCATACAGGTCCTGGCCCAGGCTGGCCTAGCAATAGTGGCCCCAAGACTCCTGGGAAAAGGAGTCCCTGGCTCTGTCACAGCCTCGGGGACACATGAGCATCGATGGGCTGCCAGCCACCAGCCCTGCCAGGGCTGGTTAAGCCAGGGGCCTGGCAGGAGGCCACGCCGGTAAGCACATGGTCTCCCTGTCACAGAGCCCGGCCGCAGGCCAACTGGGAGCGCATTGTGTTCCGCCTCGCTTGTCTGAAGAGATCTCTGCGTGCTGGGAAGGTGGCAAGGGGTCAGGGCAAGGCAGGTGGCAGAGGAGGCTCAGCCCTTACAGTCAGCTGTCAGACCCTTTCCTGTCACCCAGAGTGACACACATGGGGCCACCACAGACCCAGCCACGGCTCAAGCTCAGCCTGCTAGGACAGGAGCAGTGGCACGCCAGGGGCAGGTCACAGAGCCAGCTGGGACACAGGAAGGCAGTCCTGTCGCTGCCTGCTCTCAGCACAGGCAACCTCAGTCCCCTTGCACTTGCTGACGACCCACCCGGCCCCCATTTACACCCCGACCTGGGCTCCTCCACTGGAACCCAGGCTCATCTCCAGCTGCTGCCTCCACATCCCCCTGGAGGCTCAAGGGATGCCCCAAACTTGACACAGCCGAAACCTAATTCCAGATCCCCCCTCAAACCCACACTGCCCCAATCCTCTCCACCTGGTTAGGGACACCTCTGCCTTCTAGGGCCTCCAATCCAAGGCCCCCAGCCGCTCCCAGTCCCTATCTTGGTCCACTCATGCTACCCTATGTGCCAGGCACCGCCACTGTCCCTGAGAACGGAAGACCTGTCCTGCACTGCCTATCCATCGGCAAATTCAATCTGCTTTACCCGAAAAACGTGATCATTTCTCCTAACCTGCAGGCCAACATCCAACAGCTATTCCCGCCTGGAATAACACAGTTACCTCTTTCCTGACTCCCCACACCCTCCTGAAAGTTTATTCTATGCACACACAGCCAAAGGGGTCCTTTTAAATACACAAATTAGAGCCTGTCTATCCACCGCTGAAAACTCTCTATGGCTTCCCAGCATACTTTAGAAAAAATAAATCAAAATCCTTTCATGAGCCATAAAGTCTCCATGAGCTTCTCCTTGCTAAGCTCCCTGGTCTCACTTCCCAAAGCTCCATCCACACATCAGCAACCTTCAGCCAGTCTACTGCCAGCCCAGGATTCTTGCACATGCCATTCCTGCCAGCAGGGCATTCTCCACCAATCCACCCTTACCCATCTTCCTTCTTATCTATCAAGCCTCGGTTCAGGCCCTCATTCCCTTCTTGAATTACGAGCCCATCTGACAAAAATGAAAACTAAATTTATGTAATAAATTAAGTATAAATAAATAAATTTATGTAATAAATTGTCTCATGGATAGGCCAAGATAAGAAGGGAGCCCGGCTGGGATGAAGCTGAATTCCTATCCAACCATTGGAGGTGATTACAGGGGAACTAACATGTAACTCCTCCCAGCCTCTCCCAACCTGCTGGATGTCAGGCAGATAAGCCATCCTCACGTTCTTCAAAACCAAGGAGTGAATTGTAAGGAACAGTGAAGGTTAAGAGTAGGGAATATCCATTGAGAAAGCAAGCCCCTGAGAGATGGGGGAGCCCAAAGTCAGCTGCCAAAGAACTGTTTTCTCAAAGGAAGTTTCATGGAGGGAATCACCAGGAGGGTACAACATGGGTCAAAACTATGATCCACCAATAAGATTGCAAGTATAGCCACGTAGGTAACACTGATCCACGGGGAAGCAGGCCACGTGGCAGGTGTACACGGAAGGAACAGGGACCTTTTTCAGGAAAAGGTTAATCAGGAAGTGTTGGTCACCCACCTGGGTGACTGATGGCTATCTAAGACTTTACTGGACCACGTGATAACAAGTACCGTACATCGCTTATCTCTTGGGAATGTATGTGGGCCTGGTTATTCCATCTGTCTCCTGCGGCCCAGCCTCCAGCCACAGCTGGAACGTGTTTTCGTCCTTTGCAGTGACTCGAGGGTCCAGCCCTGACTGTCCATAGTTTCTACCTAACTTAGCTGTCTATAAGCCAGGTAACTCTGAAACTCGCGGATTTAAGTTTAAATTTAAGTTTAAAGCACAGATTTTCTTCCTACCTGCTGTGTGACCTCAGAAAGGTGTACCAACTTCCCTAAATCGTACACTACCCTTCCCGGCATGGGGACCGTAGTAATACCATGCCTGCTTTCCCATGTGCTAGGATAAAGGGGATGAAAAGCAGCGGCCATGCTCTCCTGTTCACGACTCGGTCCTCAGGGTTGGCGGCAGTGTCTGGCACTCGAAAGGCAGAAAGTGTGGGATGCACCTGGTCCAGGACCTGACACACGGCAGAAGTCTGCCGATCTGGCTTTTGAAAGGATGGCGGGGAGGGGACAGAGGCCAGGAGTTCTTTAAGGATGTCTTAGCAAGGCTTAAGGGTACTGACAGGAAGTCCAGTCTCTGCCCCCGCCCCACAGGAGAGAGACAAAGGCAGCCTCACCCCACAGAGGGGAGGGCAGGAAGCCTCACTCCGCTGGCCTAGATGAGGCTTCCTGTCCCAGTTTCTCCACAGGAGCTTGGCCACCACTATTGTGCAGGGACAATGGGAGGCTCAGGCCACCCACAGAGGAACTGCAAACAAGCCAGCAAGATGGCACAGCAAGCAGCTCTGACCTGCAGAGAATGGGCCGGCAGGGGCTCTGGGCCCGGCCCTTGAACCAAACACCCAAGGCACACAGCAGACACAACTGGCTTTTTCCAGGCAGCCAGGGCGTTGAAAGACCCCGGAGGGTGTCTGTGCAAACCTGACAGCTCTGGAAAGCTGCTCTCATAGAAAGTGACCCAGACCTGAAACCATCCTTGGGATTTCCACGGCTCCCTAGAAGCTAGAGCCAGCCGTGGACACTGGGTCCAGGCCTGGACCACCCACCCCCACCTGCCCTGCTTTCTCTTTGATGATGATGATGATGACTATGATGAAGAAATGCATCCAGGACCCAGAAGAAGAAAGAAATAACAACCAGTACAAATTCATCGCTATCAGGTTTGGCGAACCCCAATGTGATGCCAAGTTTTCTTGAAACCACTGTCGAAAGGAAATCCCTCAAGCCCAGAGACAGGAAGGTGTAGCCCAGAGAGAGGACACTGATGTGGCTATCTCCTGGTCAGAGCTGTGTGACACAGGTGACTGTGACGCAGGCACCCGAGAGCAGCTGCTTTACCCACATTACGACGACGTGAATGTCAAACCCCAGCACAGAAAAGGGAGAGAGGCGGTACCACCAAGCCAGTGCCACCATGTGACTTCGCCCTGCCGGCTGGCTCCCCAGCTCTGTGGCCGGATCCTCGTGCACACCTTCCCCGCTTACCACACCACTTGTATCTACAAGCAACACAAGAACACAGCTCTGCATCTTCACGAGATTGCTGTAAACGACGTGCTGTTAGCAACTTGCTTTTCTCACCCAACATCCCGCACAGTATCCACAGTATCCACACAGCCTCAGCCCAGGCATACTATGTCCAGCTGCCAGCAGTGTCTCCCGGCTGGAGTCCCCTCTCCCATGCACAGGACAGTCCTGGGCCACGACCGGCAGGAGCCGCACACAGACAGGAACATTCCAGACCTCCTGGGACTGCCGAGAGCTACTCTCTGGCCCTGAGGATCCGCTGTGATTACTGAGGTGCGGCGAGGTCCTGGCCTTGCGGGGCTTCCCACCCACCTGACCCTGACAGCACTGCTGTGACTCCCAGATTTGGGAGCCCTAAGTAAGATGCCATTTCCCCACGTGTGCTCACAGTGTGTGGCACCAGTGACCCACGGGGCAGCAGTTTATAGCACACTGCCAGCTTCAGCGGTACACGCCTATAATCCTCGCATTTGGGAGGCTGAGGCAGGAGGATCATCATGAGTTCAAGGCCAGCCTGAACTACATAGTGAGACTCTGTCTCAAAAAAACCCTAAAGTCAGCCTTTTTTTTTTGGTGCTGGGGATCAAACTCACAACCTCATGTTTGCCAAGCAGGCTAAAGTCAGCCTTTTGACAGCCCACCTGCCATAGCTGCCTTCTCCTCCCTGCCTCATACCCCAAGGACGATTCCCAGGGTGATCCCCAAGCAAACAACTTCCTCTGGTATCAATCCCAGAACCTTTCCTGGGAAGCCCATGCTCAGACGGACCTTGAGTTGCCCACTTCTTGCTTAGTTAAAATTAGTACAAGGTAACCAAGATCACACTGCAACCCTTCAGGGTGCTTCTGATGCCCTCACTGCCAGCAGTGCTACGATAAACAGGTGCCCTGGGGCGCAGGTACCACGGCCGCTGCAGGTGTCCACCTGCCTCTCCTGGGTGCCGTGATGCAGTCTGCTGGCTTCCAGGCCTCCGGGGCACACATAGGTCTTCAGGCTCACGTGTGCACACTCCTCTGCCTTACAGATTAGGGACACACTCAGCCTGCTCATTAGTGTCACCTGGCTCAGACGTGACATCCCAAGCCACGTGCTAAACAGCACCACGCCCGCCCCAGGACAAGGTACACAGGTGTCATTCATTCACACGACAGACATTTTGCTGACAGCCACAAGATGCCATCATTAGTTCTTTCAACCTGCACCCCCAGATTTCAGAGGAGGCACTCAGAGCTTGAGTAACCAGACTGAGGTCACCCAATCAGACACTGACAGAGCAGAACTGGAACCCAGAACTGTCTGGCTCCTGATGGCTCCCGGCAGGAGGAGACCAGAGAAGCCGCTCACTGGGCTCCTGACCCAAGTGTCTGGATTGATTAGTGATGCCTGCTGAGGCATTGGAGGGGAGGGGGGAGGGAAGTGTGGGGCAGGCAGCTATAGGACTGTCAGTCTGCCACCTCTGACCAGCTGGGACCTGATGCCGTGAGCTGCTGGTCAGAAGCCAAACAGCTACTTGGTGGCAGGACACTCCAGGGGCTGGGGATTTAGCTCAGCGGCATAAGCACCTGCCTTGCAAGCAGGCAGTGAATTCAACCCCCGGTATGGATAAAAAGGAGAAAGACAAAAAAAAAAACATGTCTCCGACTGCCAGGTCTGTCTCACCCTGCCCTGCCCCAGCCCAGCACAGCAGTTCCCGACCTGAGGGGTTCTTTGCCACCCAGCAGGCTTTTGGCTCCTGGCATCTGATGGGGAGGGACAGGGCTGCTGCTCCTATGCATTCTCCGGGACACGCTGGTCACACAGAGGCTCAGAAGGGGAAGCCTAGCTGAGACCCAGGGAGAAGTCAGGCCCTTCCCAGAGGGCCCAGTGATGACCCTCCTCCGCCCTCCGCTCCTCGAGGCCCCAGCCTGATGGCCGCCTTTTCATACCTGAACCTTGGGCCTGACTCCAAGCCACCCCACCCTTCACTCAGGCCTTACAACCTGCTGCTCCCTGTGGAAAGCCCCGGCCCCAGACGTTCCGTTTGCAGGGAGACCTCTCCTCCAAGAGGCCTCTCCTTGGGCCCCAGCAAAGGAAGGTCTCAACACCCCCTACACAGCAGGAGCCAGTACCTTTCTCAGGGTTCTCACTAGGGACATCACACTCACCTGTGATCTTACACACCATCACTCTGTCTAGGGGACCCTTCGCGGGCTGACCTGGAGCCTGTGACCCTCCTGCTTCAGTCTCCTGAACAGCCGAGATTACACGTGGCCACCCCTGGCTTCAGTGTATTTTTTATTACTGGTCACTTTACCTAATATTTTTGGGCTTTCATCATGTGTTAGGTGGGTCTCTAAGACGTTTGTTGGGTTTGGTTTTGAGATAAGGTCTTGCTATGTTGACCAGTCTGCCCTCGAACTCCTGGGCTCAAGGAATCATCCCATCTCAGGCTCCTGAGCACGGGGACTACAGGCATCAAGATGGTGCTCATCCATTCTCCCCTGCTCTAATCCTCAAACAGTCCTGGGGGTGGGGGGTCCCCATCTTACAAGGCAAGGAGCCAAGGGCTACGCAGGAAAGAGCTCCCTCCAAGCCATTCCGCTGGTGAGAGCAGAACCAGACCTTGGCCTGGCAATAGGGCCCCGCCCCCAGCGCACACCAGTGACTCACTGTGGGTCACAGACACCATGGAGTATCAAAACAGGTAGCAGCTGCCCTGTGGGATGCCCCGGGGAGCCGCCATCTGTCCGGATCCTGTGGCTATGGCCCTGGGGGGTAAATATCTCCCTGGAGGGAAAAAGGGCAAAGAGCTCCTGCAGTCTCTCTGAGACCAACACCGGCAACTTGATCTTCTGGGGTTGGGGCGGGGTGCCCCTAAGGACCCCTGCCTCAGCTGGGGTGACCTCACTAAGCATATGGTGAAACCTGAGAGGGCATGTTGGGGGGGAAGGGGGATGGGACCCCAGACCACTGCAGGGACACGGGGAGGGCAGTGTCCTGAGGACTCATCCCCGAGGTGTCCAGCGGCCAGGGGTCCAGAAAAGGGCCATGCAGTGGCAGGAACCTTGTCCTCCAGGGACAGCAGAACAGCCACAGTGACACAGAGGGGGCTTGCACAGCCTGCCCTGCCCTGTGAGGTCCCTCACAGCCCAGAGTCGGGGAGACTCAGGTGCCAAACGCTACCTCTGCCCTTCCGAGTTTCTGGCATTTACCCTGCGGAGAAAGTGAATCTCGCCGTGGTATGCAGATTTAATTCTGTATGTCTCACACCTCCATCGCTGGGGGTTCATTAAATAAATTGTCATCCATGTCGACAAAGGGCGGTCACGCCAAGATGGCTTGCAGGAGCTCACTGAGTGACACAGGTAAAGGCCACTGATGTGTCCCTAACTAGGAAGAAAACCGAGTTATGGAGAGTACGTAAAGTATAATAGCATTTTTGGTTCAATAAATTACCTCTTCATAAGGTGGGAAACAGAGACTGAAGGCGACACCCTACACCGTGTATGGGGGTGACCAGGACAGGCTGCCACCCTGTTCTCTGTTCTCTCCTTTCCTTCTAGTCACAAACCTCCAAAATGAGGCTAAAAAACGTCTCTCCCAGCCTGCCTTGCAGCAAACTGAGCACGTGACCAGGCTCAGTCCAATCAAGGCCGGGTAGACATAATCAATGTGACACCTGAGCAGTGTCTCAGCAGGTGCGGCAGGGGCTTCCGTCCCTCACGACAGTGAAGCTCACGCGTCTGCCTGGGCTCCCTGTAATTATAAAAGAAGGAAATGAACTTCTGCCTCATTTAAGGCACCGGTATTTGGGTTTGACCCGAAGCCATGGAACCTAACTGACAGTGCAGAATTACAAATTTCAAATTACAAATTACAAATTTCAGTTTTCTTATCCTTTTTTCCCCTTCTTTTCATATTTCCGTGGTGAACACGCTGCAGCTGAAACGTAGTGTTTATTGTTGCTGGAGGGGAGGGCTTGCTAAACATACCAGGCTTCCTCTCCCGCCCCATGACCACCACGTCTGCATCCAAAAGGCCGTCCACCTCCTCCTGCTGGGTGCACGTCCCTGTTCGGGGATGTCAGCGCCACCAAAGGGGACCAGGACAGGGCCAGGCCATATCGACCCAGAGGCTTCCTTCTGCGGTGACTGAGCAGACCTCTCCTCCCTCACACTATTGACTCTGGTGACCACAAAGCCATCAGGAAAGTGTCCATGCCGGTGGCCCCCCACGAGCCAGCGGGGCACTTCCCCAGCCCGGCAGGACTTGAGAACATCGCTGCCCGCAGTTCCCACGGCCACCGGGGCTGAGTGGGACCTGCTCCTCTCTGTTCTGAGCACACAGCCGCCCCACGGGCCTGGCCCCGGGCCACAAACGCAGAGCCACTGGCCTGGAACAGCTTCCCCAAAGGCCCAAATTTCAGATGGGAGACCTCATCTCTAGGACGGTGACCGACGCATCCCTACCCTGAAAGGACCAAGAGAAAAGTGACATCCATTCCACAGCCTCTAACGTCCTCCTCTCTCCCCGACAGCCCATCAGGAAGCACATGTACACAGTCTGTCATCACACAGCACAGATATGTCAGCTCATGTGGCACCTGTTCTTTGCTTTTTTGCAGTTGAGGCCAGGGCCTTCGTACGGAGCTTTATCCCCAGCCCCACCCCTCTGCAAAATTTACTGACCATATGTTTATTTGGAGACAGGTCTTGCTAAGGTGCCCGGGCGGGACCTGAACTTGCCTGCCTCAGCTTTCCAGACTGGGGTTACAGGTGCGTACCACCACCATCCGCAGCTTGTGTGGCACCTGTGACTTCTTCCTGTCAGCACGTTCAAATAAGTGCCTCCTTCTTATTCGGGAACAACCACACAAGCAATCTCCCTCAGGGCCTTTGCACTTGCTGTTCGGCTACCTGGAACTCTATCTGCAGGACCCCTCCTCCTGTCTCTTCTAAGAAGCTGGCTGCATCTCCCTCCCCAGTTTAGTACAAGCCCATCTTCCCCACCCCCACCCCAGCATCCTCTACCTCACCCCTCTGTGCCTCCTCCGACTGCATTCCCTGAAGCCACGCCTATCTGCTGTTTCTGAGCCAGCTTCAGGAGCACAGTGGCTTGTGTGTGCAGCATCCTCCAGAGCCTGGACCAGAGCCTGCACAGAGTAGATGCTCAGTACAAGGATGCAGTTTGCCTTCCTTCAGGATAGCGTACTAACCATGTGCACCCATTGCCTGATCATGAGGAGGAAGTCACCATGACAGCTCTGGATGGGACAGTTGTGAAGGGCAGCTGCTGACCTGAGGACTGAATTGCACAGCCCCAGCATCTCTGGGAAGCCCTGTGCCCCACACTGGGAGCCCCTCTGTCCCTGGGACGTGAGGAGCCTGGTATGGTGCCCATTCTGTCTTCAGGAAGTAGCCACTATAGGATGGACACTGCTAAGAGTGACTCCCTCCCCTGGACATGTAAGGCCCTGCCCCCTGGACCTTGGACAGAAGCACCAGAGGCTTCACAAATACATGCAACGGATCTCGGCTTCACCATCTGCAAAGCACACCTGATGTCAGCACATCTAACACTAACCAGGGCCAGAGGGCAGGGGCAGCCAATGGGGTCCCCAGGGTGGAGGCTGGGAAGGCCCCTGAAAGCTGCCCCTGACCAGAAACGTGGCACCTAGTAAGGTGGGAAGGGAGGGAATAGAGGCCGTGGAGAGAGGTGCCATGGGGCCAGGCAGGCAGGGCCCCGAGACAGGGAGGGACGAGCCCCAGGGCTCTGGGCGAGGAGGGGGCCGGGACCTATGCAGGGTCCTGACAGCAGGCGTCCCTTTGGGGCTGATCCCTGGCACCCTCGGTCTTCCCTGTGCACAACACAGCAGCTATGCCAGCCAGACAAAGACAACGGGCAAAGGGGCAAGGTGCTGGCATTGGGAAGGACTGAAGTGCTGCAGTGCCCGGCAGGGGCTGCAGCGTCAGAATGCAGCCTTGAAAGAGAGAAGGTCCAGGGCCAGCCGGCAGGAAGTGGCCCAGCAGGGCGCACAGGCAGGCCAAGGCCACCAGCTCCACCATACCGGTGTGAAAACACTTCTAAGCTGTCAGGGAAGCCTCGAGAGCGCAAAGCCTGGGGTCAGAGCAGGTGGTGATGGCCGTGGACCGGCACTGGGCACTTCACCCTGAGGCCACGTCTGCAGGGATCCCACACCACTCGGTGTGACTCAGACAAGTGACCCGATGACCTCCCTGCGCCTGGGCCCTGGCATGGACGGGAAGACAGGGTGAGTGAGGTCACAGGCCCCGGAGAGACGCTGGTGAGAGGCCCGGCCCCAGCTCCACCAGCAGCCCTCTGTCGGCCTGGTCCTCCTGCTCCACACACCAGGACAAACGGGCATGCAGCATCACAACAGGACTCACAAAGGCCAGCACGCACGGCAGGCACCTTCGGGGTGCTGTACACAGTAAGGGCTCAGTGTGGCACTGGCTGTCACCCCCTCACAGAGTCCACGGAGCCCTGGTGTGGATGGACAGCCTCGGTGTGTCCCGAGGAGGCCTCCCGCAGCAGGGTGGCCCCAGTCACTTGCAGCGTCCCTGTGCACCCTGGAGTTCTGTCACCTGCTCCACCCTCCCTGCCAACCAGTGGCCACATGACCTCGGGAAGGTACCAGCTTCTCTGAGTCTATCTCCCCACCCAAAAGAGGAGAGCAGTTGTTGAGATTTAGCAAGATGATGCAGGTGGATACTCTGGCACAAAGGTTTCCTAGAAGGGGCAGAGGCAGGATGACTGGAGGAGACAGGAAGTTGCTTACGATCTTGTTCAGGAGGAATCATCTCTAAGGTATAAGGCAGGGAGCTACTTCAGAGATATTCAGGGGAAGCTTGTCTGAGATGCAGGCATTTGTGCATATTGCAAACTGCAGGTGTCTGAGGAAACATCATTCTAGGCAGAAGGAACTGCCAGTGCAAAGGCCGTGGGGCCATCACTCCTTTTAAGACAATTCTAAGACCTCGGTCCCTGACCCACTCTTTATCATCCACAGCCATGCAATGGACACTTCCTCACGAGGGACACTTTGTTTGCTCGTGTATCAGTCTACTGTCCATCCAGCCCACCAGAATGTCATCTCTGGGAGGATAATGTTTATCTGTCTAGATCACAGTGGTGTACCAGAACCTAGCATAAAGCCCTTGGTAGCTGTGTTTAAACAACCGATCGACTGTCTGGCATGGACTACCTCACCCCTCCCAGCTCCCCAGCCCTGGTAACAGGCCTCCCCTCTCTCACCACAGAGGAAGCTGAAGCAAAACCCCAAGTTGCGACAGCCTGTTGTGAAGAGGCCTGATGCAATAGTGAGTCCGCGAGGAGACAGGGAAGTGGATACTTCCTCACACGGCCCGACTACACTCACCAACAACCCGCCATCCTCAGCCAAGACCCAGGCCCAGCCACCTCCTCCACCAGTGAGGTCCGGCCCACACAGGGCTCTGAGAAAAAGCCCCACCTACACGTGAGTATCAGACTTCCCGTTAACATCTGTCTCCAAAGACCTACGGTCCTCAGATGCCCACAAGGCTTCTTCTAAGGGGCTGAGGCAGAGAAGCAGCCACCACCTTCACTCAGAATGAGTGATCTTGTTTTCCAACCCACACACTGCCCAGTCAGTGGACATCTGAGCTGAGCGCTCTGTCACAGACACACAGACACCGTGGTGGCAAACAGGAATCCTGCCCGTTCTCCCCACACCCTCACCAGGGCAGACATCACTAATGGAGCACAGATCTCCGTCCTGCCAGGTCCTTCCTAGTCAAACCCCAGTTCCTCCCTCCTCCTTGGGCCCCTCAGCGCTTTTGTTTCTTGAGGAACAGGTTCATCAAAGTGGGATTATGACGGGGATTCTCAGCTCCAGCACCTTGACGTTTGAGTCTATAATTCTCTGGTTCGAGGCCCAGAGCAGCTTCTCCAGCTTCTACCCACAGGATGCCAGGAGCAACCAGTGCCTTAGACACAGTGCAGGTTGTTTTTGGTCTTTTGTTTTCTAATTTCAGTGGGGGAGACCACTGTGTCAGGACATAGAAAAGAGGATCCAGAGCCAAGGCTTTGGGGTTTGACCCCTCGGCAGCCTGGAAAGCGAGAAGATAAAATGCCACTGCTGCTAAGGAAGTTACCCGAGTTTCTCCTAGCGGGCAAAAAGTGTCCCCAAGTTGGGTGGCAGTGACAAAGGCACAACTCCATGAATACAGTCTAAAAGCCGCTGAATCAGTGAATCACGTGGTGGTGTGCAAATTACATCCCGATTCGCTGTCCCACCAAAAGCAAAACAAAAAATCCCTCTGCGGGGCAGCCTGGTACAGAGGGTCAGGATGACCAGCGCCGGGAGCCTTGTCCTGTTATCAGCCCCACTGCCATGGCTGGGAGAGGCCTGAAGTGACCAGCGGTGGCGGTGGGAACGGGCTCCTCTCTGGGTGGTATTTCCCCAGGAACACAGGGACAAAGCATCACAGGGCCCCAGGATGCAGGGCGGGGCGGCCGGGGTCCCTGTGCCGTCTGCACAGGACAATGGCTGGAATGCGGTCGCTCTCTACGGGGCTGACACTTGACATCTGAAGACAATGACTTTTAAGGAGTTTTGTTTTTTTCCTCAGTCCAGTTTTTTTTTTCCATCTCCCCAAACAATCGCGACTGGGCAGGCGGCTGAGCGGCGCCCCACCCCCACCCCCAGCTCGCACAGGATTGTGTTTGCCGAGTCAGAAAACAATGCACAAAAGTGAGAGAATGTAAAAATAGTGGCATTCGGGACGGGATGGCCAGGGTGGGGCACGTCATGGAGGCCCTCTGGTTTCTTTTTCCCAGCACCTGCTAGGATCCCAGGGAGGGCAGGCTCTCAGGGCACAGAAGGTGGCTGCTCAGCTGTGGTCTGGGGTCCTTGGCTGAGGATGTGGGGATGTTCCCCTGGCTCCCCACCCACTGCCTGGTCCTAGAGGCTCTCACTCCCAGGCACAGAAGAGGAGGCAGGGGTTCCCAGAGGCTGAAGCAGCAGCCCCAGCGTGTGCAGACAAGTGGACAGGGCTGGGGCCTGACCACTAGGCCAGCACAGTGCTGGCGCTGGCTTTCCACCATGCCACTCAGGCCCAGTCCTGTGCTCTCGATAACCTGGCTCCTGCCCACTTTACCAGGACATGAAACTGCCCACCACCCCAAGCTCCTCAGGGGCAGTTACCTTTACCCCCAGGTCCAGCACTGGGCAGGAGACTTGTGGGACAGAAGCGACCTACAGCCTATGGATATCTGGGGTTCTTAAAGAGGTCTCACACCCTAATCCAGGAAACCTGCAAACAGGGTGCCTTCCATGACAAAGAGACTTGCAGATGTGATTAAAGTAATGGTCCTGGGGCTGGGGGTTTAGCTCAGCGGCATAAGTGCCTGCCTTGCAAGAAAACAGTCGTGAGTTCGATCCCTGGTACAGATTTAAAAAAAGAAGCAAAAAAAAGGTAATAGCCTTGAAATGGGGAGCTCCTCCTGCATTATCAGAGGTGCACCATGCAGGCCCTTAGAAACAAGAGTGAGGATGAAGAGAAAGTCACAGACGGCAAGCTGCTGGCCTGAGGACAGAGGGGCCACCAAGCCAAGGAACTGGAGCAGCCTAGAAGCCAGAAAGGCACCCTTCCCCGGAGCTTCCAGAGGAAACCCAGCCCTGCCGATGACTTGACTCCAGCCCCATAAAACCCACTTGAGAGTCTGACCTCCAGAAATGGAAGATAATAAAAACATTTTGTGATACTGGGGGTTGAACCCAAGGTCTTCCCACTGAGCTACCTCCCCAGCCCTTCCTTGATTTTTGAGAGTGTCTTATTAAATAAATTGCCCAGGCTTGTCTTGAACTTGTGATCCTCCTGCCTCAGCCTCCCAGATTCTCCTGTAGTCCTGGGATTAAAGGATTGCCATGCCTGGCAAATGTGTTTAACCATCAAGTTTGTGGCAATGCCACAATCACCTGGCCTGAAACGTGTGCCTCACATCTCCACGAACCACAGATGAACACAACTACCCTTTGTGGCCCAGATCTGTCCAGTTCCTACTCTGAAAAGCCCTTGGGAAAAGGGATGAGGGACCCTCAGGACACCAAGTCCCGAGGGTGGACGCTGCACGATGCTGGCGTGGTCAGTGGAGGAAGGACGCAGACCTGGCCTTGGCACCAGCAAGCTCTTACTCTATGCCAGTGTCGGGCATCGGGAAGGTGCCCGCCACGTCCCTGTTTCTCAGACAAGGAACAGCCTGGGAGAGCTTAGGGGCCTCTGCCCAAGGCCAGCTTTGCAGGGAGGAGGATGGAGCCTGCATCCTGGGTCCCCAGAGCCAAGACCCCTCCATCAGACTGCATGTGCCCGGGTGCCACACAAAATGCAAACCTAGTCGCCACCTTCCCGCTGCTCTGAAGTAACCAAAATGATCCGAGGGGCGGGCCTGACCTCTGCCTCCACCCGCTGCTTAGCTTCTCCCTCAGCCAGACACCACGGCCCCCCAGCTCTGGGTGAGAGAGCCGGGCCCACACACCCTACCAACCCCGCCACAGGCTGTGACAGGCAGCAGGGCTGGAGGGGGCTCAACCAGGGACCCCAAGCGGAGAGAGCAAAAGCACCAGAGGGGTACCAAAGACTCCCCAGAGAAGCACCCTCAAGTGGGGACACCAAGAGCTGGGGGAGGGGACTGTGGTGACAGACAAGCTGCTCGGGTCCCCACCAACCAGCTGGGGAAGGTGCATGAGGCTCTGGACCCCAGCTTCCCCTTCTGTAAAACGGAGTCAAGCACCAGCTTCAGAAAGTGAAACTGCTAATAAGGCTTCACTTCAGTGTCACCCGTGCCACAGGGTAAATGCCAGTGCTTGTGTTACCGTCACTGACAGCATTTTTTATCTGTCAGAGGAGCAGTGTGATAAAAGATCCTCTCCCCTGCCCAACACAGACCACATGGTGCTTGCCCGACATCTCCCTGAAACTGTGCACCAGCTGGTCTGCCTGTCCTAGGATGCCCCACTCTTGCTCCACCTCAGGGCCTTTGCACGTGCTGTCTGCATTACCACAGGAAAGCTCAGGTGTCACCTCTTCAGACAGCTCACCCTGACAACCCTGGCTGTGATGGGCTCCTCAGCTACTTCCCACTCCCTCCTTCCCATGCCACCTGTCTTAATTCCCTGTGAAGCAGGAGTCACAATCTAAGTGTCAGCTTCTGATTCTTCCTAGTTTTGTATCCTCTCCCTGGAGCGTTGGCTCCACAGCAGGCAGAGATCTGTATCTGTGCGGTTTGCTGTACCATCTACCTCATTTAGAAGGGACGAGGCAGATACGACACTGGATCAGTGCCTGTTAAAATCAGGGAGCAGGCATCTGCCTAAGCCTCGAGTGACCGCTTACACATCTGGAACAGGATAAATACGCGCCTCTATCTCTTAGGGCTTTTTGAGGACGAAAGGAAACTTCACCAGGAACATTAAGTGCTTTGCACAACGAAAAGAATGGGATTAAAAACTCCAATTCAGGAAGCCACAAATACAGGCTTTGCAGCACAAGCCTGTGGTCCCAGCCTCAGGAGACTGAGGCAGGAGGCTTGCCGAAAGTTCAAGGCCAGCCTGAGCTACTACTGAGTGAGTTCAAGGTCACCCTGAGCTGTATGGCGAGTCCGTCTCAAACATGTACACACGCACAGACACCCATCACCAGGAGAACGGACGGAGACACCGTGCAGCCTGCTGACTGTGAACCAGCAGCCCTGCGATCCTAGAGGTTCGGGGCTCCTTTGGACGGCAGAGGCTGGGGCTGCGCTGTCTGGTGGGGAATGCGGGGGAGGAGAGGTTTGCGTTTTCGTCTGTGGTGACGCACGGATGCCCAGGCACGGAGCTGCACGCTCACCATGTGCTTTCTGGGACGTAACCGCATCTCAAGAAGTCTGCACAGACTTCTCCAGCATTCACGGCTTCGGAGGAGGACTGTTCACATCCTCCACTGCAGGCACCCCAAGCCCCTGCCCTTCCCTCCACACCCCAGATCCCCCTCTCCCCACACCCACACCCGTGAGGCTGTTCCTGTCAGGCCTGCTGCCAAGAGACGAGCACCTGCCACACACGCACACACGTGCCCTCTGAGGCGATGTGGGCACAGGAAGCCCGTGTCTGCTCTCAGGCTCTCAGGCAAACAGGAAATGGGCAGCAGGCAAAGCCGGGGAGGCAGAGGCAGAGGGCTCCCTCGCTGAAAGGGATGAGCCCTGGATACTGCAGGGGATCCTCGGCGTGTTTGGCAGTGTCCCCCACTCACCCGAGGACACAGGGACAACTCACTTCACAGTTGTTTTGTTTTGTTTTTGTTTTTGTTTTTCTATACATTTTCTTGAGTGATACTTCACAGCTGTTGATGGGCATCACCATGAGCCCAAACACAGACAAAGCACGGGCCATGTGGCACAGATCAAAGCCAAAGCCACTGCATGTCACTTCCCTGCATCCCTCCAACAGTAGCTGCCACTGTCAGAACAAAATCACACTTTTGCTCCCACAGCCTTCCAAGCCCTCCATGACCTCTTTGCTTCCTACCCTCTCTGAGCTCCCTCTCCCTCACTTCCTCCCACACTGGCTCCCTTGATGGTCCAGGACAGAGCTAACAGGTTCTTGCCTCAGGGCCTTTGCACTGGCTGTCCTCTTTGCCCAATTGCAGGCATCCACATAACCCAATCAATCAGGTTGTGCTCAGACATCAGCTCCTCAGTGAGGCCCACCTCCCACATCTTCCCAGCACTGCGCCCCTTATCTTGTCCTTTTTAATGTGGCATTATCACCTGCCAACACTATACATATTTTTCTCAATATGTATCATTCCCTGTCTTCACTGCCTCTCCCTCAAACATGAAGAAGAAATGGGCTTTTGTCTCCCTGTGCTGCGCTGGACACCTGCAGTATTAAGTCACTCAGAGGTACAGGGCGGTAAATCCCAGCTTTATTACCAGGCTGCCATTCCTTTTCTGCATCATTCCAAATTTCTGCCAAGAGCATGTGTCCTCTGCATAATTTAAGAAGCACAACAACAGATCTGGTTCTACGAGGAGGTGGGGCCATCCCAAGGTCAACGGGTCTGATGTGCTGGGGCGGACACATGGCCCAGCAAGGAGTGTTTGAAAACACTGGATACATCCCGACCTGACTCAGGAGAGCTGGGGAAGGTATGGAACCCACTGCTCCTCCAGTGATCGCGAGGGGCTGGAGGGAGCACGGGGAACTCAATCAGGCAGATGGCCAGGGAGGGCCGCCCGGAGGAGGAGGACCCCAAGGGAGACCCTGACAGGCAGGCAAGGTCTGGCTAAGCAGCCATTGGGAAGAAGGGAAGCAAGAGACCCAGACTGCAAACCTCAAGTCTCAAAGCAACCTGGGGCTTCCAGGAGAACATGGCGGACAGATAACAGCAACTACCGGAGGCTCTCTGAAAGACTTGGCTCAGAAGTCAGGAATGGTGTGGACTAAGGAGACATAAGCAGGTAGAGATATGCTCTGCTGACTCAGGAACGAACTGGGCTGAGAGAAACCAACTTGGAATGCAGTCCTGGTGCTAAAACAGGAACAGAAAAGCCTCGGTGTGGAGGCTGGACCCCGCGCCATTGTAAGCCGTGATTTGGGTTTCCCGCCGCGCGGCGGCTAGCTGCCTCTACAGCGGCTCGGCAAGGGGAGAGACACGCAGAAGCTCTGAGAACGGCAATCTGCGAACGGCAGGGAGGCGTGCACTGACTTGTGGTGAGGTGAGTGAGAGAAACTGACTTTCTACCACAGTTCGACTCCAGCAGAGGACTTTCTGGGCCCGAGCAGTCCTGCGGGAGCAGGGTGCGGTGGCGACTCCAGCCACACATCCCCCTCTCGGGTGGGATTGGTGAAAAGTGCCTGGCCTGCGTGACGCTGCCGGCAGACCTGGTAGGCTGTCCCAACCCAGATCCCAGAGCCTGACGGTGGCCGGGAGGGGAGACGCGTAGGCTGCCTGGTCTGTAACTCCCTGGTGCACAGCGGTGAGCGGGAACACCTAACTGGTGCAATTCGATCAGGCTGTGGCTGACTAGGAGAGAAGCTGGGCCTCATATAAGTTTGCATATATAAGGAACAGAGAAGAAGAGGCAGCATGGGAAGAGGCAGCAACAAGAAAGGCTCCTCGGCCCCCAATTCTGAGAAACAGGCAATAGCAGACACCGCACCAATACACATAAGGCGCCATATAGAGAGCCTCATAGACCAATTCAGGAATGAAGTTATCAACGACCTGAAGCTAGAAGTATGCAGAATAGTTAGAGAAATGCTAAGTACCACCCAAGAAAAAACAGGTGGTAGAATGGAAGAACAGAAAAAAAGGGGAGAATTGTTTGATGGAGAAAACAGAGAAACAATAGAATACGTGAAGCAGGTTCAAAGGGACTACCAAGAAACTAAGAAGTCTATCGAAGACTGGCATAACAGCTTGAAAGAAACTAAGGACAGACTATCTGAACTGGAGGGCAGACTTGTAATATGGGACAATGAAATGAAAAACTTCTTAAAAATAACAAAGAAACAAACAGCAATAATACAAAGACAAGAAGATGATAAGAGGAGCCATAACTTAAGGATTAAGAACATAAAAGAAGAAGTAGGGACACAAACAAGTGAACTACAAAAGCTACTCACAGAAATAATCCAGGAGAATTTTCCTAATTTAGCAAAAGGTAAAGATACTCAGATGTATGAGGCATACAGGACCCCAGCTACCTACAACCCAAACAGAGCAACACCCAGGCATATAATAATAAAAATTCCAGAAATTCAATACAAGAACAGAATATTAAAAGCTGTCAGAGACAAGAAACAGACCACTTACAAGGGAACACCCATCAGAATTACAGCAGATTTCTCTGCACAAACCATCAAATCACGAAGAGCGTGGGGGGAAATAATTCAAGCTTTGAAAGATAATAATCTCCAGCCAAGATTGAGATATCCTGCACAACTGTCCCTGGAAATTGATGGAAAAACAAGGTGCTTCCAGGATAAAGAGGAACTGGGGGAATTTGCAACCACCAATTCAACTCTACAGAGAGTATTGCAGGATATTCTAAAAAAAGAAAAATACAAAGAATCCAGAAATAATGGCAGAGAGGCCACAACGAATGGAGCAGAGAACAAAATGAAGAAGACAAACTGACAGTTACTGACAGAAAAAGAGCTCAACAGAAATGAGACAGAGAAGATTGGATGATAGGAACAGCTATTTTGGAGAAAATGACATCTTAATAGGTAATACTGATTTAGTATCATCTTGTTTTGAAGTCTCATCTAGCTTTTGTTCTTCCGTCTCCAATGGTCTAAACAGGTTGTATCTTATTGGATTTTATTATGTACGATAGTATAAGCAAAAACCTTTTAAAGACAAGGAGATTATACAGAAACCATTGTTCATTTTCTGTTAGTTGATTCTAAATACTCTATAATGCTGTCATTCTCTTAAATGGTTTTACATTGTTTTGATATACTTAATGCTACAGTATACGAAGATGTACTCAAGGACTTCAAGGAAAGAGTCAATATGGTAACTACTTTTGGGTCGGAAATATCTGGTGGTGAAACACTATTCTGCTTAAATGGTTATGTTTTGATCTGCCCTGTTTCGCTGTTATGCCCTCTTTTTTCTCAATCTCCACTCCATTATTTACTTTTTTATTTTTATCCATTTAATTAAAGGGAAAAAAATAGCAGGATATAATATAGTAACCCACTTTGACTTTCTATTATCTCGATTTGAAGCCCTGTATTACTCTCACCATCTTGTTTTTGACTGAGGTTCCTCTATTCTGTTTTGCTGGATAGTATCAGGTTCGAAAGTTTAGGCATAAGCTGAGAAGATAATGAGATTCATTATAACTCCCATTCTCGTTGACTTTTATCTACTTTTGAAGACCTACAATGTCTCCAATGTTTTGGTTTTGTCGGTTTTGTTCTTTACTGTTTTGTTCAACTGTATTACAACTAATGATATAGGCAATTCTATTAGAGATAGCGGGAGGCATTATGGTAACCATTGTTGATCACCTTGTATTATGTTTTTACATTATCTATTATGTCCACTCTTTTGACTTGACCGATTCTGTTCTGTTATGTCACATTTGGCTCTACTCTCTTCCAAAAAAGTAATAAGAACCGTGGGAGCAATGAAACCCAAAATGTGTAATAGTCATTGTACAAAAGAGAGGAAAAGAAAGTGCTCCAAACTATATAACTGCATGTGTATTTAAGTGTATAAGATAGAAAATGATATCACAGAGTTTAATTGGATCAATGAACAGAACTGTTTGCAGTATCATTGATGGAATGTCCACTTTACAAGCTTTAATTTTTTGACTTGAACAATTATTTCTAAGATGACAATATGTAATCTATTAACTAGTGATTTCCTACTGTTCATTTTTTTCTGTAAATCTGTATAACTTGTACCCTTTCCCTGCTTTTTTTTCTTTTCTCCTTAAATAAAATTAAAAAAAAAAGAAAGAAAAAAAAAAAAAAAACAAAGCAACCTGGGGGTGTCCTGACCCGTGACCTCGCAGCCACGGCAGCAGGATCGCTGAGTGCTCGGGGGAAATGCCGGTTCCTGGGCCCGGACCCTCACTGGCTCTAACACAGGGGGACAGAGAGGGCAGTGCACTTCCACGTGCTGAGTTGGGCAGACACTAGAGAGCGCCGGGGGAGTCTGATCTTGTGACCTGAGTACACAGAGTTGCCTTCATCACAAAAAGTAGAAAGGCCACGACGAGACAGCTGAAGTCCTGCACTAACAGCAGCACCGGGAACATTTTGGGGTGTCCCCTCAGCTGCTTCCCCTGTGCAGCGCTGGGGCACCACAGTCATCACAGGCTGAACACCCCCCGGAACGTCACCTTCCACGGCCCACAGAGGTAGACACAGACATGACCCACAGGCCACATTCCCCTGTTCAGGACCTGCAGGTGGCTCCCACGGAAGGTCATTTCTTTAGTGTTTTTAAGCAATGCACCCTCAGAACATCTTAGCACCTAAAAGTATCGAGGGTTTTCCCCCCAGGCTTAGGATTTTCTCTTAGATTCCATTTTCAAAAGTGGGACCCCAGGCATTCCGGATGGGTTTCCCCAAAGGGTTGCAGCAATTTGCCGCCCTAACTTGATGCTGAAGGCAGCAAATCCAAGTCTTGTCGTTGGTGTAGCCCACCCTGGCACAGAGGAGCCTGGCACAGAAGCAAAACCGTTCGTGGATGACGTTTGCTGAGGATTCAGGGCAGGGCAGTGTTCAAAGTGCTTTAGCCACAAACACACATAATCCTCACAACCCCTGGGAGCAGGTGCCACACACCGGCACACGGTGAGCTCTCAGCAAGTGACCATAAGTACTACCTGCATTCAATTCTTCTGACAAAACAACTTGTCCAACTACACCGCTGGATAAAACTGGTCCAGAAAGCTGGACCAAGGTTCTTGGGTGGCATGGGTTGGTCCAGGGGAACAGCATGCCCCCCATCGGGTGAGAGGAGTCATCAGCGCTCCATGGCAGGGCTCTTCCTGGAGGTGGGACCGGCCCTCGGCGGTGTGACTCTGGATGACAGCTAATGTGGTCAGCTGGATGGACACTGCCTACAGGAGCTGTGGCGCAGCCGGGGCCCAGAGCCTGCAGCTGAGATCTTGGAAACGTGGCCGAGAACTAACGGCTGGATGAAGAGAGGCTCTGTAGACGCATCTGTGGAGAGGCTGCCGGAGGAGGACAGGCCCCAAAGATCACCCCAGCCACCAGCCATGGGACCAGACTGGCTCAAAACAAATGTCCTGGTTCCTTTTTTCTCTTCCGGAACTTCCCACCGCACCATGCTGCAACGGAAGTCAGCAAGCCAGAGGGAAGATGTGACAGCAACACAAACCATGTCAAGTCTGCTAGGGAAAGAGGAAGAGGCCGCTCGGGCTGGGTCAGAGGTCTCTTGCCCACCGCCATCCAGGCAGGACGCCACCTGGCAGAGAGCTGAAGCATGTGGAGACGTCTACCAGAGAACCCAAATCTACTCAGTGACCCCCGTCCACCCCTGGATTTGGTTTACTCATCAGCAAAATGGGCAAAATACTACCTGCCTAGGGCTACTCTGAAGATTGAAATTAGATCTAGAAGGTTCTCCTAGCACAGGGTCCAACACACAGGGTCAGGCTTTTCAGCCTGGCCTGAGGGCCTGCGGGGTCCTCTGGTGGGCTGGGGCCCAGGTCACCCGCTTCTAGGGCTCCTCATGTCCCCTTTCCTGATCACCACTAACCAGCTCCGTGTCACACAGAGGTGCAAGTAACTTTCCTGGGACAGAACCTTTACACATTCACTTAAGTCATTCCACACGTATCTAATGAGGAGGTAACGCAGGAGCTGAGACCTAAACCAAGCAGGGGAATCAGCCATGCAGGCGTCTCGGGGGATTGTTCCAGACAGAGGGAACAGCATGTGCAAAGATACAGAAACAGGAACAAACCAACTGGGCTCCGAGGATAGCAAACAGCCAGCGAGCCCGAATCACAGGAGGCCAGGAGAGAGAGACAGAGGAGCACGTGGGGCCGGAGACGTAGCAGGAGCCCAGCATGCAGCACCTGGGCACCTGCGGCAGGCATTTGCCGCTGTCTGGGCTCGGAGGGTTCCGAGCAGGGGAGGGGCGGGCGGAGCTGACGTGCATCAAATGCACCGCACCGTGTGGCTCTGCGTGCGGGACGGACTGCAGCGGGGCCCAGGCATGGCAGTGGACACGGTTGGGCTGTGGTAATATTAAGAAGTGGTCAGATTCTAAGGCGTTTTGAAGGCAGCATCTGTGGGATTTGCTGATACGATGTGGGGAAGGAGAGAAAGAGAAGCCAAGGCCGAGCTGATTTCTGTTCTGCAGCACTGTTAGGACGGAAGTGACTTCTCCTGACACAGGGCAGACTGTGGCTGGGGTGGGACGGCGGGTAGAGTGAGAACGTCTGAGGCCTCAGTCCTCTTCAGGCGGGTCTGGCGAGGGAAACAGACCATCCGGCAGCAAAGCCTGGCACCAGAGCCTCCACTGCAGTCAGGAGAGGCACTAGGAGGAACCGGGAACCAGGGCCGGGGCACTCAGGGCAGACTGCCTGGCAGAGGCAGGGAGCGGGGGCCAGGAAGCAGTGAGAGCTGCGGCTGCCATGTGCTGCCCACCTTGCACCCAGTGGGGACAAGTCCGAGCAGAGGCCTTGTGGCTCCCGAGATCAGAACTCTGGAACTGGCCTCAGCCAGGTTCAAGGCCCAGCCCGCTGTCTTCTTGTCGGGTGGCAGATTCATCTCTACATGCCTCAGTTTCCTCATCCATAACAGAGGATGTCTGTGCCTACTTGGCCGGGGAACCGAGAGCAATGCTGTCTCCCTCCCCAGCCCCAGAGAGAAGCTGCTTTGTCCAGAACGGGGAGGGTGAGGGGACCGGAGCAGCTGGTCCCGCGGGGATAAAGCTGCAGGCCTCACAGCCCTGGCTGGGGATTTTCCACCCATCCAAAAGAGAAACTCAGGGAAACGCCAGCCTCAGGGCTGCCACCAGGCCAGGGTATCTTTCCACGGCCAGGCCAGACTGCTCACAGCAACAGAAGCCGCTTTTCTCCACAGTCCCTAGTGGCCAGGAGCCCCGGCCTGCTCTCCTCCAGGCCTGGCCGCCTAGACTCTGTGGTCAGTGTCACCGAGGGCCCTGTGAATTCACCCTTCACTCACCAGACGAAGCGTGTGTTCACCAGCTACTTAAGGGCACAGCTCAGAGCTGTGCTCTAGAGGGCAAGGGATGCGGGGACACCAAAACAGACAAAACTACAGTGGACAAACAATATGGAGAAAATCGAGCAGGGAAGGAGTGATGAAGTGGGGAGCTGGGTGCTAATTTAAATGCAGTGGCCAGGAAGGACCTTTCCCGATAAGAGGACATCCAGCAGAGACCCAGATGAAGCAAACACCTGAGTCACTGGATTCTAGGAGACAGCCCAGTCAGTGCAAAGGCCCTGTGGCAGGAGGGGACTGAGGACTGCTTGATTTATATAAGGACTGCCATGACTGAAACAGAGCAAAGAGGCACAAAGCCCTGGAAAGGATGGCACGGGGTGACGGGGTAGGGGTGAGAGTGGAAGGGAATGCAGAGGCCAGAGCATTCTAGAGGGAGATGGGATTCTGCTCTGAGCACGGTGGGAACCCACTGAAGAACTCTGCATCCCCCTACAGCGTGAAGATCTGAGTACCAAGTCCTCCCCCGTTCCCAAGGGCAGCACACAGCACTGCAAGGCTGCACCCGAGCCCTCCTTCCTTCCCTCCCTAAGCCTTACTTGGCCCATCTGCCGGATGGCGATGTGAGTCCTACCCAGCCTGGAGCAGGGGTGTCTAGGGAGGAACAGAGCAGTGACAGCAAAGTTGGGTGCTGGGTCACCCTGAACCCCAACCTCAGGGTTGCTCGGACCTCTGGGATCAACGCCCGCTGTAACAGAAGCACACAGCCCCCAGGGACTGAGCCCGCCTCCCACCCAAAACAGGCACTCAGGGAGCCAAGGTGTCCAAGGAGGTGGTGCCTGGCAACCAGACGCCTGCCTAGCAACGGTGTGACGGGATGGCAACTGGCCTCCATGGCAACCAGCAACTGGGGCCCAAGGCCGGGTACTGCTTTTGGGAGTGGGGGGCTTGTTCCCAGGCTCCTTTCTAAAGCAGCGATGACTCATGGGCCTCAGAAGCCCAGCGGGTTCCGGATTCCAGAGCTCGGCCTGCAGGACTGGAGGCCTGGGCTCCACTCCATACCTAGAAACTGCCAAGCGCTGGGCCCCTGGGCGCTCATTTGGCTTCTCTGATCAGCTCAGCCCTCTCTCCGGGAGGGAGATCGGTGCCTACTGTGCAGGGACATGTGAGGGGGCCGCGCTGACGCATGAAATAATAAGGCCAGCGAGCATCAAGGAGCGTTCCAGTCACACGGGGCCCTGTACCCCGAGTTCCGGAAGACATTATCTCACTTAATTCTTGACTTCCTAAGGCAGGCAGTGTTCCTGTTAGTAATCCCGCTGTACAGGTGAGGACACAGGGGCGGTGCGAGGCAAAACCTCACACACACAGTCGGCAGAGGACGAGCCAGAGACCGAGCTCCTCTCCAGGGCTCAGGACTACACACAGCCCATGTGAGATGTACAGAAGGCACAGAGATGCTTCTCACGCTCCTGGGGCCCTCAGCAGGTATTTCCACTGTGTCAATAACGGACGATCACGACCACTGCTAACATCTACGAGGTGTGTTCTATGGATGGGGTGCATCCTACCTGACTTCATCCCACTGACTTCATCCTCGCAACCGTGAGGTCGACACTACAAACAGCCCATTGCACAGAGGGGTATGCTGAGGCACCAGGAAGGAAGTCACTTGCCTACCCAGGAAACGGTGAACCTGCAGCTCAGACGCCAACTTTCTGATGCCAAAACCCACCACAACACACCAGGTACTTGTTGACGTTTTCACAACATGAGCTGGTCTGATATGGCATGGCCTCCACATCCCCAACTCTCAACTCTCCGGCCTCCAGCCTGAGGCCCAGTGCACGCTGGCCCATCCACTCTCTCCTGAGGGTGAGATGCCTGTTGCTGGAATCACCCCTGGCCAGGAGCACAGAAGGCTGATAGCGCAGGGTCCCTCGAGCTGACCCCTGAAACACTGTACCGTGGACATTCACCCAGCTCCTGCTCAGAAGCATCTACAGGCAGGTTCTACAGGGCAAAAACTGCCCCTTAATGTCCTACAGCAAACATCTGAGGGCAGGGCCTGCGAGCCAGCACCCAGAGCAGGTGACAAGTGAGAACCTGAGACGTCATCTGCTCTCCAGGGTTAACAGGCTCAGGAAACCTGAGCCACACGCACACACAGAGTGGATTGCACAGAAAGACCCCGCGCATGAGGGGCACAGCGAGCCAGCCCAGGGGACCGGGAGCCAGCAGCACTGCACCTCCGAGACTCAGCTTCCACACTGGGCATGATGGGCATGATGACCGCAGGAGACCCCGCCCCAGGGGCTGAAAACAACGCCCAAAACAGCTCCGACCGGAACTTCACCACCAGTATTTCAGGTCCCACAGGCAGAGGTGCCCAAGAAGTCTACGCCAGGGGCCGCAGTCACCCAGGCCTAGCGGAGCCCAACCAGGAGGGGAGTAAGGAAAGCCGGCCAGGGGAAGGGGGACGTCAGCAACCAGAGAGCAGGGGCCCAGCTAAAGTGGCAGCCGCTCCTCTGCTCCAGTGGACTGTCACCAGGCAGGACAGTCAGACCTCTCGGTTTCATGGAACCACCAGAAATGCAGATTGTTGATGACTCTCTGACGTTTAAAATCCTATGTTAGCTAATTCTAAAATGTACAAGGAGGGGCTGGGGATTTAGCTCAGTGACATAAGCGCCTGCCTGGCAAGCATGAGGTCATGAGTTTGATTCCTGGTACGGGGGGCGGGGGGATGTTAAAACGTGCAAGGAAAGGCAAAGGTTTTCGGGGCGGGGGTTGTTTTGATTTTTTGAGACAGGGTCTCATTACATAATTCAGGCCAGCCTTGAGCTCACAGCAGCCTTCCTGCCTCAGCCTCCTGAGTGCTGCGATCACAGGCACCCACCACCACGCCCAGCAGAAAGGCAAAGGAATTAACATAACCACAACAAATTTGAAAACCAACGTGTTGGACGACATACCCTACTCAGTTCTGAGAGTTACTATGGCACTGCAGTAACTCTGATCATACGGTGCTGGCAAAAGGGCAGACAGAGAGAGCAATGAAATGGAACCAAGAATCCGAAACGGAGCCACAGGGGCCAGGGACACAGCTCAGCGGCACAGCGCCGGCCTGCCAAGTGCCTGGTCATGAGTTCAATCCCCAGGACCAAAAAAACAACAACCAAAACAAAAACAAGACGGAGCCACAGAGACATGGCGATTTGCTGACAAAATGCAGAAGAAAATCAACAGGGAAAGGGCAGCCTACTCAACAAAAGCTAAGAGGACAGACAGATCCGATGTGCAAACCAATGAGCCTCAAGCTAAGCAGCCTAAACTATACACTTTATGCAAAAGTTAACTCAGTATGGATCACAAACCTAAACGTGAACCATAAAACTATGAAACAGGTAAGAGAAAGTTTTTATGACCTGAGCTGAAGCAAAGAATTCTTACAGGTCACATTAACAGTAAGATTCATAAAAGAAAAGTGACAAATTAGAACAAAACTCAAAATTTTGCCCCTGACAAAGAAAAAAAATACTTTAAGTAAACAAGAAAAGTAAACTAGAAAATACGTATGAATGACAGACCTCACTGATGACTTATATCCTGAGTACAACCCCACATTCCACATAGAAAAACAACCCCAAACTTGAGCATCTATGTTATAAACTCAGACATGAAAAGATATTCAAAGCCTTTAGGGAAATTAAATTAAAAGCATAGTGAGCTCCCGACACATCTATCAGAGCGGCTTAAAAGAAAACTGACAATCCTCAGAGCAGACAAGCACATGGAACCAGAGAGAAAGTAACGTGACACGGCCCCTGCAGAAAACAGTCTGATGCTGTGGCATGAAGCTAAACATCCCTGTCCGTGTGGCCGACAAGCCCCTCCCTGGTGTCTGCCCTAAAGAAGTGAAAAATTTGTCATCACCCAAAACTGGAGACAGTCACTACGTCCTCCCATGGGTAGCAGAGAAAAGACAGCACGTGGAACAGAAAAAAGCTGCCCAGCACAGAAGAGACAACTGTCCACTCACAACACAGGTGAGTCCCAAAGGTCTTAATGTCGACCTGCAAAGGCTGCATCTCTACAGTTCCACTTATGCGGAGTGTACACTGTCCCTGGGGACAGAAAGCACAGGAGTCTGCTGGGGCATCTCACCGGGAGCTTGTGTCTATGGAATGGCAAAAGTGGTTTTTGGGGGTAAGGGAACTGCCCCACATCCAGAGTATGATGCCCCACATCATACAGCCCTAAAACGCCCCAATTCATCTTTACTGTATGTAAATTTTAAAATTAAAACCTTTAAAATCTCTCAGTGGGCGTCAATATGGATACTGGGTTTTTAAAATAAATACACAGGTAAAAAGCTACAGAAGTTAACACAGACATAAATCCATGCACAATTTAGTGTAGACGGACAGACTGCCAGCGCACCCAGTAGTGGGGAGCACATCTGACATCCGGGTCTTGGTTCCCAACCCCACCCTTCCACAGGAAGCCCAGGCCCCCTTAGAGACTGAGTTACTCCAAGGCTGGGGCAGGAAAACCTGAGTCTGGAATATCTTGTGGTGCCAGCAAGTAAAGAAGTGCTCAGCAGAAAAAGAATGAAAAAAGACAATAGCGGCAGGTCAAACACTCACTGGGGTCAGCCGGAGTCCTAGAGGACAAAGTTAGCACAACGTGGACAACGAAATAAGTGAGACAGGCTGGGTACAGCTGCGCGGTAATCAGAGAAAACGGGATCTCTGGGACAGGCGGGAGAGAGAACGTGATGCAGGCTCACAGACAGCACTGTGAATACCGCTGTCAGGGGAGGTCGCGGGCCGGGGGCTTGCAAGGCAGAACAGCGGGCTTTGCCACCAGACGTGGGGGACGCGGGGGAGACAGAGCAAAAGTGATTCCAATTTTGGACCTGAGCAAGTAGGTAGATGGGGCTGCCATTGGCTGATACGGGAAAGAGGGGAGTGGGGCTGTTCCAGGGACACGATGAGGAGCTGGGTTTGGAGCTGCTCTGTCGTGAGACATCATTAGACAGCATTACGACAGTGCTAGGCACGGTGACACACATGCTAGAATTCCCACCTACTAGGAAGCTGAGGCAGGAAGATCCTAAGTTTGAGGCCAGCCTGGACCAATTAGCAAAACCCTGTCTCGAAATTTTAAAATGGAGTAAAAATAGGCTAAGAATGTCGGTCAGCGGTAGACCACTAACGTGTGGGGCTCTGGTTCCATCCTCAGCACTACAAAAAGAAAAAAAGGTATCAGGTGGTGATGGCAATCAGGCAGTGCCACATAAATGTGAAGTCTCAGAAGGAGGATGGTGCTAGAGACACACACAGGGTCACTCGGAAGGAGAGAGGTCCCCAGGCTGAGCCTGGCACACCCCACACAGTCAGAGGTGGCGGGGAATCGGCAAGGGACTGACCGAGGGGCTGGAGAAGGAAGAAAGCCAGCCAGGTCCCCCCGTGTCCAGGCACCAGGTCTAACGGTCTGTTTACTGCCAGCTGATTCCTCTACGACTTCCTCCAGAGCAGACACATCCCACTGTGCTCCCCCAGTGTCCGCCCCACTCCCCTTATCTAAGTTCCCCCGAGTAAGAAAAGACTTCATCTTCGAAACACCCCAATCAAGACGGCCTCAACCCGCTCACCCCCTCAGCCTCCCTCCCATCTGCGCCACTCACCACCCAGAAAGGCCCCATCCCAAACGCCAGCATCTCAAATGCTCAAATCTTAAAGGATCAAAATCCTGAAAGACGAAAACACTGAGTGCTGAATCCTAAAAGCCGAAAACTCAAAATCCAGAATGGAAGAGAGGTAGAAAGTCCAGCTCTAGGGAGGGGTGCAGTGGGTATCTGCATGTAGGCAGGACAGCTGTCACGTGACTAGGTCCGCTACACCCTCACCACTGTCACCTCAAAAGTGTCCTTCCTCAGAAAAAAAGAAGGATCTGACAACCTTGTGAACCAAAGGCACTTTGCTGACACACGGGTTCCACGTTCGTGGCAACCTCCTTAGTCAAGAGCTTGACCATGAGAAGACAGATTTTGCGCATTCATCACTAAATCTGCTACAGAGGAACCAGCACACACACTTCAGCTTTGTCTACTGGGTCGCCCCTTGAAAAGCATCCACAAATATAAGCAATGTGTGGCCCTGTCAAGTTCGAAAGTTCTAGAACTTATCAGCTCTTCTAGGGATTAATCACTAAAGAAAGAGAACAGTGCTTATTTGAAAATCTGGCGGGTTTTGCAAAAGAAAACCGATTTCAACTGAATCTTCAAACCATCATGGCAGATTTGGAATTAGGCGCCATCCAGGCTTCTAGAGGTAAATTCCAAGGCCTTATGAAAACAAAATTTCCCACGTAGTCAGTGCGTCTGATGAGAAATTTAGAATGATATTGAAAACTCCAGTTTAAAAACATTGTCTGCTTGGCATTCCTGCCAGCTGCTGAAACTGCAGGAGCTTTTAACGAATCAAAACCACATCTGCATAGGGGCTGGGGATTTAGCTCAGCGGCATAAGCGCCTGCCTTGCAAGCAGGCAGTCGTGAGTTCGATCCCTGGTACCGATAAAAACGAAAAAGACAAAAAAAAAAACTACACCTGCCTGAAGAAGCTACTGACGGAGTCGGAAATGATTCCGTGCAGTTGGGTAAGAAGACCCTTCCCGGTGGGGTGCACTGCTGCTCAGCCCCTGAGGCTGTCTCCGCCATGTGTGACCCGTGCACCAGTGGCCATGGGTGATACACGCAGAAAACGCGTGGTCTGTGCGTGAGCACACACAGAATGCGGCAGTGGCGGAAGAATACATGGTGAAGTACTGTGTACTGTGGCCACTACCCTGGTACAGCCAAAGGCACGTGACTCCCTCTCTAGCACTGGCCCTCTGCCCTTCTAATGGTGGTTTCCCCAAAGGGGGTTTGAGTTTTTAAGATTTCAACATTCAGGATTTTAATCTGTCTGGATCTGATTTCCAAGTTTTTTGCTCTTCAGGAAGTCTGAACTTTTGGAATTTGGACATGGGGACCACAGTGTTTAGAACAGTTTGTCAGGAAAAGGGCTCAAACCTCCACGTCTGCGTCTTTACAGTTCCAGTTTTCCTAAACATGGCACAGTCCTAACACAGGGCAAACTGCAAGCAAATCAGGGACAAAGTCACACCGCAGATCCTGCAAAAGATGCGGCTTTTGATGCTGGAAAAGAACAGCTGGGGGCCAGCAAGGCCCTGAGCAAAGGAAGAGCCCGAGTCAGGCCGAGTCAGGCCGGTTCACAGCGAAAGAGAAAACAGCCAGGGAAGAAACGAGACAGGAAGTCCCCCAGGAGGAGACCTCGGCATCAAAGAGCAGCAGGTGGAGGGCTGAAGTGGGGCTCTTGGGGCGCACACAATGACGCTTGATCATCACACCGCAAAGGGTAACTCTGTATGAATCACACCACATCACACAGTCATTTAATTGTACCAGAAAAAAAAAAAAAAAAAACTCTGCAAAAAAGTCAACACTTGAGCTCCTCTCGGTTGGTTCCAGGAATTCACACCACATTGCTACTACACGGTAATGAAAGGATGAAGTGCACCCTGGTTGTAGGATGTGAGCTTTCTTCATGGCAAAGGCTGCATGAGCTCCCCTCAACGCCAGTACTGCTGTGGGGCCGAGGTTCAGAGGATACTCCCAGCAGGCCTCTTCTGGCTCCAGTTACTCAGTGATGGGAGGATCTTTCCACCTCTGAAAATTGCTCGGCCCCACCTCACAGTACCCTCGAGACCCCCCTCTCTTACCTGGAGAAACCTTTCACTGAGGCAAGGAGCTGGTTTGCCCGCAGGAACCAGGACCCACAGACAGAGCGTCCAGTGAGTGCACCAGTGGGCAGGACACCTCGGGTGAGAAGTGCCCAGGGTCCTCTCTCGGCTCCCCCCGACCCCATAGCAGCCCCTTCCCATCCCACTCCTGGGGGAGCAGCTGTCCTGCACCCATGGGAGTGGCCTTGGCCCCCAGACAACCACAAGCACTGGCCCCAATTGGCTGGGCTCACAGGCTTGCGTCACCAACCTTCCAGACCTGCCTCTCCCCCAGGGCCCCTCTTCTTTCTCTCATGCTGCAGGCCCAGAGTCTGCAAGGCAAAGTCTCAACAGGTTGGTGTGCACATGTCCCCACGTTTCTCCCACAGGCACTGATGAGGTCCCCTGCCATGGGCCAGCAACGGAAATGCAGGGAACGGGAAGGCTCGGCCTTCCCTGGAGTAGAGGCTTCCATGTTGCAAACCAGCAGATTCTGACACCCAGCAGGAGGGGCCAGGGCCACGGAGCAGAGGGACAGAGGGGACTGAAAAGAGCCTGTGAGGACCTGAAGTGGGGAGCAGCTGAGGCTGGACTGTACAGGGGCCAGGGCAGGGGCAGGGCAGCTCCAGATACAGGACAGGGGGGGACCCAGAAATGAAGACTTGTACATACACACATACCCCGAGCAAGGGGCCTGGGGCCACCCTGGAGGTGGCAGGGCAAATGCCTGGCCCCTTCTGGAGAATAAATTAGCTAAATGACTCCCCAAATCTAAAAAGCCAGGTGCCCTGAAAGCAAACCAGTCCCCACTTCTGATCTGCCCTACAGAGACCCCCAGGGATCTGTCACACCCTAAATGTAACAAATAAGGGGAGGCCATAGGAGAAAGAGAGAGGAGAGGAGGGAGAAGAGAGGGAGGGGAGGACAGGAAATAGGACAGAGTGGAAGGTGGGGGAGAGGGAGGGGAGGGGAAGGGCAAAAGGTCACCAGGAGGGGCAGAGCCTCTCTGGCCAGTGACCCCTGACCCTTTCTGCCCCCTCGCCCCAACACACTCCAAGCAACTCTCAGGAGCCCCGTAGGCACGGGATGCTGGTGACACTCTGGGGCCCTATTCCTGGGCCTCTCGGGTAGCCAGACATGGTCAAGCAGAGGCTGCTGAGGAGCTGGGGGCCACTCCTGGCCCCTCCTCCCTCACCATGGTGACAGGTGACGGACATGCGGCATCCCCAGCCCCGCCCTCCCTGCAGAGGGGTGAGAGCTTCCTTCTGGCCCTTTCATCCTGGAACCCAGGCTGCCATCGGCTTCCCGGGGCCCAGGCACACATCACTTGGTACTGTATCAGCCTCATGCAGTAAGAACTGTTCTAACCGTCCAGGAGTTCTGTTCAAAGCCACCAAAATGTTCTTTTATTTACAAAGCATTTTTGAAGGGCTGATTCCAAAACATCACACATTACAAGTATTTGAAAGAACAATCATGCCAGTGAGCAGCAAATAGTGCCTGGCCTGCAAGTCCACAAGAGAATCAGCCAGAGGGCAGTGAGCATCTCTACCCCATCCCCTCTTTCCGAGACTCTCCACGTGAGAGGGGGCCTCCTGCACACACAAACAGTCCGTATAGATATGCAGATCTGGAAGACAGGAGAGGGACTACGGAAACCCCTTAAGAAATCCTGTTGCAAAATGTTTTAAGAAAGGAAAAAATAAATTTAACACAGGAATACACGATGGTACATTTTTAAAGTCTAATTCTGAAAAATGATCAAAACACTTTCCCCCAAACATCACAAATGACAAGTGGTCACCAGATGTTGGGGTCAGAGGAAATATGGCTGTGGTTTGTTTTCTTTTCTTTGTTTTCAAGAAACCTACAAATTAGAGATGTCACAAATGCCCAAGCAAAGAAGGAATAGGAAAACTGCTATGTGGTGACTAAACCTAAATTGCAAACCGCTGAAGACTTTGAGATGAACGTACCCCAAAACCAAGCATTGTATGCCAGCTCAGGGCCCACAGGGGAATGCGCGCAAACCCAGACTGAGCTTGTAATTCGCTTGGGGCGTTTAAAAGGCCCGTGGGAAGCTTTCTATAAGCCGAGAACATGTTATGGTCAGGACCGATCCACCACCCCAAGAACAGGCGGGCAGCATCCCCAGAGCCTTCTTGGGACGCAGCATGAAATGTCTGGGGTATGATGTCACCCGGGCAAAGTGAATCCATCCGAGTGAGTCACGAAAGAGCCCTCAAATGTCCTTCAGAAGCCTCAGCTGCAGAGCAGAGAACTCAGACCCAACGGTCCGCCTGCCCTCGTCACACAGGAGGTCCCCTCCCTCAGGAGCCCTGGCCCTGGCAGTGACAGCAGGCACCTCGCCTTTTGCCAAAGCTTTTATTCTCCTTTTGTGGTCAAGCATCCTAGTGCTGGCACTTGAGTCACCCGGGGATTGACTGGGCCAGTCCCGCACCCACTGAGCTCCCCACCAAAGAGCCCCCAAAGCTGGTGTTTCAGCTCCATGGCTTAATCGCCCATCATCTAAAGTAAACCCTGACTGCAGGAACTCACCCTGTCCAGGTATATCCATCTCATCCCCAATTCAGAAGGGCACAAGTCCTGCCAGGGCCCGGATGGTGGCACATGGCAGGCACATGGCTTCTCCCTGCCTCACGGCATGGCCCGGCACCCGCTCCACCGTTGTCTCACTACGGGACAGCCTGGGGAGTCACGGACCCTGACTCTGCCCTGGCCATGAACTTTCCTAGACGGGACAGTGACGGTGGTGGTGGGGATGGGATGGGGATGAGGCCAAGAAGCAGAGATGCCTGGGAGCTCAGGCTGCCTCCTGGGACCACTCACTGAACGCAACGCCTTCGGAGCTGGGGATCTGATGCTATTATCCTCACGCCACAGACAAGGAAGCCCAGCACAAGGAGTAAGTCAGCTGCTCAGGACACAGTCTGTGGGGGAGGCCAGGACATCACCTAGACCCCCAAAGCCATCTCCAAAGCTGGCTGATCTATTGTCACTGGCCAGATTCACTCTTTTCTAAACCTCTCTGGTTCAGCCCCTCCATCCCTTTGTGGCTCAGGGCTCTTTTCAAAGTGTCCTCATCAGTTGCTTCAGTGCTGTCTAATTAAGCTCAGGCTTAGCCTCCCTATATTGTGATTCAGATCAAGTTCCTCCATTGTTCCAACTGCTCCAATGGCTTCCAACCCACTGAAAGCAGAGCCCAATGTCCCCATCATGGCTCAGAAGGCCACCCCTAACCTCATCTCCGTACATCAGTGATCTCCACACTGTGCCTCAACCACACCAGCATGAGCCCCCTGCCCCAGTGCCTTTGCACTTGCTGTTCTCTCCAGCCAGAGTGCTTTGGTCCATAGACACTACTAGCTCCCTCCTCAACCTGTCCCTAAACTTCTTATGGATCTCTGTTCAAACATGACTTTTTCTCTGAAGCCATTCCCCCTCGACCTAAAAAGAGGTAATCACTGCCTCCTGCTTGCCTGTTCCCAGTCCTTCCCTATTTTTCTCCCTAATGTTTATCACCAACTGGCACTCTGTCTTGTTCACTGTCTGTCTTCCCACCCAAATGCCAGCTCCACGAGGGGAGGGACTCTTGGTCTTGTTCACTGACATAGTACCCAGAGGCCCAGCACCTGTAGGCAGTGCCCAAAACCTGCCCACAGCTGGATGACTGAATGAATAAACACAGAACTCTGTAGTCTCAGTCCAGTCCGGGCTACCCTAAATTTGGCCTCTGTCTTGCATGGGAAGTCCCAGTATAGCAACTCTTGTCTATGACAGCAGAAAAAAAGCTGGAAGATTGCAAAAAGAGCCGGAAGATGAGTCTGCTGACCTGGGCAGGAGGCGGCCACACCGTGACACAGGAAGCAGTCTGCTGCCTCCTGGCCAGAGCACCATCCTCTCGCACCTGGGCCTCCACGGCGCCTCCTCCCTGCGCCAATGGTCCAGACCTCTTGTCCTGATCCAGGCAGCTCCAGAGGGATCTTTTAAAAACAAAGCCCCTCGCATGCCTCCTGCTGCCCCTGCCACTGACTGGCTTCCCACGTGCCAGAAGAAAGTCACAGCTTCTCGGTCACTGCTCATCCCACAGGATGTGTGGCCCGTCGCACCCCTGTCCCCCTGCTCCCCACACCCGCCCCACACCCTTGCACGTGTCCCTTTTGCCCAAACACGTCTCTATAAAAACTGCAGTGCTGCCTTTCTGGAGCCCTTCCCCGAGCCAACTGGCTCACATCGACCATCCAGATGCACGGCTGTGCCGTCAGCCACGCTCCCCGCTTCATCCGTTCCGAGCCCTGGCCACTGTCTGAAATGACCTGTGTCCATCTGTCAGGGCTGTAAACCTCATACTCACCTAAAGACAGGAGGGTCCAGGTCTGCCCCACAACACTGGGGGAGGCCACCCGGGGCAGTGCTTGGTGTATCTTTATTTTGGTATTAATAAGGCTATTATATCACATGGAGGAGCTCACAAATGCCATTAAGTTGAGACTGTGACTTTACAAAGGGAGGTTCAGGCAGGTTCAGCAAAAACATACAAATACTGCTGGCAGCTAGGATCTGAATATGATAAAAAAAAAAATCACAGAACCAATCAGAATGAGCATAGTTTAAAAAAACAGTGATAGGGTGGGCAGATGGATGAGAACGAAGAGAGGAAAGGAAGGAAGGAAGGAAGGAAGGAAGGAAGGAAGGAAGGAAGGAAACAAACTGGCCTAGCACACAGTAGGTGCTCAGGAGTACACTGAATGAGTTTTCAGCACCAGGGGTACGGTGGTGGGGTGCTGCACGCAAACCCAGAACCAGACTGCCCGTTCTGAGGGACCCTGGTCATGTGACACAAACTCTGTGCTCGGTCTCCTGGTCTGTAAAATGGGACGTCAGAAGACGACCCTTGAGGCTATGGGAGGGAACCAGCGAGCTGTGAGTGCAGAGGGCTCAGGACACAGCTCCACAAAGCTGACTGCACTGGGCAGCGGTCGCTGATAACTGATGAGACAGGGCTGAGTCCACCCTGGACGTGGACCAGAAAGATACCCCAGCCCCCCGCCCCTTTCAGAAGTGGCCTGAAGCTGCACGGGCCTGCCCAGGAAGTCCTGCAGGAGGTGAAGAGAGAAGAGAGGAAAGCAGAAGATGTGCGCACACGCACACACATGCACACACACATGCACACACGCGCACACACACACACACACACACACACACGGGTTCACCAAGAAAAGCAGGGCAGCGGGCTTTGAAGTAACTGTAAGGCATTTCACAACAAAGCCTGCTCTTTGGCAGGAATAAAGGGGAAAAGAAGGTAACTCAGGCGCTGGCTGCCTCTCCAGACTGCTCAGTTCTGTTGTGCTAATTCTATACCCTTCAGCTTTTCTCAGACTGGAGGCGATTCTGGCTGAATCAGTGCCCGCGACACACTGAGCAGAGGAGAAGAAGGTGAGAGGTGGCAGAGGGAGGCCCAGGCTGGGCTCCCCGCAGAGGAAGCTGGGAACTGACCATGCTGCCCAGCACCAAACACTCCGACGGGGAACCCTGTGCCTCTCCCACAGCGGTGGGAGTCGCAGCCACCCCCTGCACTACCTCCCCGTGCCAGGGCATCCCGCCCACCACAGCCCCACCTGCCCAGCACACCTCTGGCTTCTCCTCAGGCACCAGCTCTGACCCCTCCCCGGCAGCCCCAGCTCCCCACCATCCATCACACACCTGCTGCTGACCCTAATGTGCATTTATGGCTGCGAATGTGTGAGAAAGCGTGAACGTGGGTGGGAGTGAGCGTTGTGCATGAATAATGTACACTATTTAAGTGGGGAGAGGTGCACGTGCAGAAAATAGCACCCAGCTCTCAGGCTCGGATATGTGCACATTCAGGTACGCGCGCACACTTGCCTGCTAAAACCGCAGCTTGCAGGAGCACAGAGGGAATGCGCGGAAATAACCACCTTCGCACTGCCGGTGCCGAGCGGCAGAGCCTTGAGAATCCTGGTATAATGGTGCTGCACCTGTGTGTAATAGTAACAGTGACTGACACCGCTGAGCCGTTCCATGTGCTAGGTGCTGTCTGTTGCCCTACTTGGCAAATGGGGATACTGAGGCAGAGGCCAAGTCACTTGCCTCCTGGTTGAGAGCCAGTAAGGGCTGTACTGCAAGCATCCATGATTTTGGGACCCCGGCAGGTCACAGGGAGGGATCCCAAAGTGACCTGTATCACCAAGCCCATGACAAGCCCACTTCTGTGAGGGGTGAGATTTGAACACAACCAACACATACACAAGCCGAAACTTCCTGGGGAAAGTGGGTGCCCAGGGCTCTAAAATGCTATGAAATCAAGGTCCCTGCCAGCAGAGTCCCTCCCCAGCAAGTCGCCTTAGGGGCACAGTGTGCAAACTGGCAGCCCACAGTTTGGCCCACAGACGTGTTTTGTTTGGCCCATGAATTGTTTGTTAAAAATGTGAGTAGGGTGCCAACTTTTAAAAATTGAGTGATTTCATACCCCAAACCCCACATTTCCGGCTGTTGGAAAACAGCTTCTAGAAGTCAGGAGATTTGGCAACCCTGGCCAGTGTTGCCCCCAGGAACCAGCACCTGGGCAAAGACGCAGCTTTTACAGGGACCGCTGCGGGAGAGGCCAGGTCACAGCTACCAAGCCAGACTACCAGACCCGAGTGGGTCTGAGCTCTGGCCTCCTCCCAGATGACCTTGGGCGTATTGCCCCATCAGTTTACCCATCTGTAAAACAGGCCACCCCACTGGACTGGTGACTGGTGCTCAGTAGCTGTTTATAATGGTTGCTACATTGTGTCAGCTGGAAAAGTCCAGAAGCTTAGTTAACTCAGCAGTTCTACATCCCAGGGTAGAGACGCCCTAACCCTTTACCTCTAAGATGTTGTTCATTGTGTCAACTTGATAAGTTTAGTTTAACTAAGGGACTCAGCAGGGGCCCAGGGGCTAGCAGAGGCCTCACTCTGTAAATATCCTACAAGACGAGGGCAGAGAGAAGGTGTGAGTGCTGCACCAGCCACCAGCGTAGGGCCGCTGGCCTGCAGACAGTGTAAAGGGGGGAAAGGGGCTTGTTCTCCCTCTTCTGCTCTTGTGGCTTTTGCTTCTTCTGCTGCCTTGAGCTGTTGCCCCTGTGCTGTGCCATCCTGCCTTGGAGCCGGCTGATTACGGAGTAAAACCTCCACAGGCTGTGAGCAAAATAAACCTTTCCTTCCTTAATTTTGGGCATCGGGTATTTTGTCCCAGCAACAAGAGAAAAGTAACGAAAAGCCAGCACTCAACAGATGATAAAGAACATTGCTGCCTCCCAATATCAAGGTCCCGCTCTGTAATGACAGGGATAACACTCATCCAGAGCCCACTCCAGTACAGTCAAGAGCTGGGCTCTCCCAACTCAGTCACTGTTCCCAAGAAAACCCCAAGACCACATCAAGGTATGAAACCAAGAAAAATGACAGCCTAACTTACCTCTGTGCAAAACGACACATGTGTGACTGCTCACAGCAACATTATTCAAACCAGCGGAAACCCAAATGCCACCAGCTGACACATGGAGCACCGAAATGTGGACATCCCTACCCTAGAATACGATTTGGCCGCCAAAAGGGAATTCTGACACATGCTACACCACAGCTGAACCTTGAAAACATCACGGCCAGAGAAAGAAGCCAGACGCAGAAAATTCTGCTCACATGAAACATCCAAAGCCATAGAGATAGAAAGTAGATCTGTGCTCAGGGATGGGGCTAGCTTTGACCTGCTAGTGGGTGCAGGGTTTATTTCTGGGGGGTTGAAAGGTTCCGGAATTAGAAAGTAGTGACTGTTGCACAATCCTGCGAACACAAAACATGAAAAGCCATGGACAAGGACCTGCTCACAGCGTGAATGCCACAGCACGTGAATTACATCTCAATAAAACAATAGAGAGAAACACCTGAGAGAAGTATTCTTGTGAGTCCCATTTTAGAGACAAGAAAACCAAGGCACAGAGAGACTGAGCGAGGAGGGATATTTCTCTGGATCCGCACTGTAGTGGACAGCGGACAGCACTGGACAGCGGACAGCACTGGGAGCTTCCTTACACCTGGCTGCTTTATCTGTCAGAGCAGGGGCATCTGGGTTCATAGTCCTGACCCACACAAATCGTTTCCCCCTCGGTCCCCAGTCAAAGGCCAGACTGCGATGACTCAACCTAGATGTTTCTGTGCTCCCCAAGGACCCCTCAAGTCTGGAGCATTATAGGAAGCATTACTTATTCATTTCTACGGGACCACTGTGGTATTAATAAATGATGACCTTAACCACCCATAGTGGGACCTGGCTCTCCCCAGGTGGATGAGGAGAAAACCCGGCTTTTCTGAGTCAAGTGCTGCACACGGCTGCTCAGATGTCAGTCCTGCTGGGGTCTTGGCCGGCAGCACTGTCCTGGGAGGCTGGAGGAGCCGCTTCTTAGCAGGACCACCTCCACCACACAGGACGCCTCACTCTTCAAGAGGAGCTGCTATGGGACAGGGGACCCCGGTCCACACCCTCCCGTCAGGGCCAGCAGGAGCTGAGCTGAGGGGTCTATGAACAAGCTCCTCTAAAGCCCGGTCCTCTCTGAGCATGGAGGGGACCTCAAGGGCACCTTGCAGCTGGGCGGATGAGGCTACCACTCTCCGGCGCAGCAGCCTGAGAATGAACCAAGATGCAGGAGCACAGGAGTGAGAGGGACCAGGCAGAAGAGATGGGGAAAAGGGAGCTGGAGGGCACGGGGAAGCCGTGGGCTCACAGAGAGCCCAGCAGGGCTGGAGGAAAAGCCCGGGAGACAGATAACCTGGGGGTGAGAACCAGAGCCTGGCAGCCAGGACGGGCTGGGAGGCAGGAGCTGCGGCAGGGAGGCCTTCCCTCGAGGTCCTTCCCACACCGCAGGGAGCCCCTGCCCGCCCAGGAGCCCCCATCAGTGGGCGGTGGGGGGCTTCCCAGCCAGACCGGAGCCTGCCAGGAGGAGGAGGAAGGGCTTGGAAGTGCCAAGCGGCCAGCCAGGTTGCCATGGCTACAGGGACAAAGCAAGGGGCCAATGAGAGGCCCAAGAGTGGAGTTTCCAAAAGAGGTCCCAGCTGCCTGTGGTCCCTGGGGAAGCCCCACCTCCCCCTAGCACCTAGGAACCTAGGGACACCAGGCTGTTGGCCAATGGGCACTTTCACAGGAAGGCCTGTAGGTCAGGGCTTATCCAGGTGCCTGGTAGAAAGGGCCAGTGAAAATCATGGCCCAGGAGGAGCTAGCATCAAGAATGCCCCATGAGCCCTAAGTTGCTGACCTGCCCAGGCCTCAATTTCTCCATCTGTTAAGTGGGAAGACCTCGCTGCTTGTCCCAGCTCCCAGCAGAAGGAGTTCACGTGACTGCACACTTCTTATGGCCCAGCTCTGCTCCAGGCCCATTTCCTGCCCTCTCCCCATCTTTTTCTTGGTGCCAGGGACCAAACACAGGGCCTCACTGATGCTAAGCTCACACTCCATCACTGAGCTGCACGCTCAGCCCCCACACTCCCCATCTTAACTCAGGCCTCCTCCTCCTGTCTGTAGGGAAGAACGTTTTTCTTTATTTCCAATCCATTTGAGACCAATGCTTCTGTAACATGCAATAAAAGCAAATTACCAGGAAAGAAAAGCAAAAAGACAGACTACAAGTCTAATTTCTTAAGAACTGGATTCAATCGGCATAGCTGCTGTGCCAAATGAAGTTTAAACATTTGCTCTCGGTTTCGGACTATACCTTGCCACCCATTACACTGGGGGCAGCCAATATGCCAGTACGCGGGGCAGGGGGACAGCATCACAGGGGCCAGGAACTCCAGCAGCCTGGGGTCTATTAGTCCTGCCACACCTTAGCAAAGGGCTTAACAGCCCCGTGCCTCAGTTTCCCCACCTGCAATCCAAGAATAACATCAATAGTACTGCATCTTATGGGGTTGGAGATGGGGATTCTAGGAGTGAACCCTGGGTAAGTCTTAGTGAATTTCTCCCCGTCAGCTATTACTGGACAGTGTCATCAATCATCAGGTACCAGTATCACTGTGATGCTCTTCTGTCCTTACCCTCGCCCACTAGCCACTGCCTGACATGTCACATATGCATCAGTGTCTGGCTTACAGTCTAGATACTAGAGTGTTAGGTCCATGAGGATGGGGGACGCTATCTGTCCTCTTACCTGCTGAGCACACAGCCCTGCCTAGAACCAGACCTGGTGCTTGATGGTGCCCAACAAATGGAAAGAAGCATTAGCTGGGATCCTGATTCTGCCTCATATTTGCTGTGTGACCTCAAGCAAATGACTCAACCTCTCTGAATCTCTGTTTCCTTATATTGTAGCACAAGAATAATGACAGCCTGGCTGATGTGTATAAGGAGGTCCACAGAGGGTGCTCCCTATAGCATGCTCAGTGTAAACCAATGACTTATACTGAGTTTATACATCTAGGGGCAACTATGCCCCAGGGGATATGTGGAGACATTCTTGGTTATCGAAATTGGGCAGGAGGTGCCATCCTAGGAAACAGCAGGGCTTCAAAGGAGCGGCTGGGACTGTGTAAAACAATCCACAGAGGTGGGCCAGCCAGGCACATCCCACCAACAGAGCCGGCTGCAGAACACCAGGGGATCACTGCAGCTCACCCGGAGACAGGGGAGCCAAACCTCAGAAGCCAAACCTCCTCCAAGGGAGGACCCGGAAGGGGAGCGCAGGACCAGCAACAGAGCCTGGGGCTGCAGCCACGAGACTGTGAAGGGGACGACAGAGCGACCTCATGGGCCTCAGTTCAAGTCCCTACTAAGAGAACGCTCCCAGACCCGCCGGGTTGTCAAAGGTTAACAAAAATGACAAATGCATGCACAGAGATCCACTTCTGGAAGTTTACAGACCTATGAGTCCGGGGGCTGTGTCTGCTGCCTCATGGCTTTTAAAGGCTAATAAGACGGATACAACCAATAAGGGACAGTTTAAACACACACACATACACACACACATACACACACACATGCACATGCAACACTTCCATCCATTCCATCCACCGGAATTCCACACTGCTGCTGCTGCTGCTGTATTTTATGTGAGGCGATCCTCTGCACCATTATGGAACATGATGCTGGGAGAGGCAGAGGGCAAACATGCGTGCCTGTGTGTCACCACCGATGATGGAGACCAACTTCATTCCGCATCACTGCGATTTTTTTCAATTTAAACCTGGGGGTGACTGTGCAGTTTATATGAATGTAACACACATAATATACAAGCACATGTATAACACTGTTAGCTGTGTATATAATACACATATTAGTAGAGATATACATGATATGGCACACACAGTATGTAGAGGTGATATATAATGTGTACATCCATGAACATACACATGCATATATATAAAATATATACTGCATATCCACATGTAATTATATTTTTAACTTCAAAGACACAAAAATTGGGGCCAGGGATTTAGCGTAGTGGCATAAGCACCTGCCTGGCAAGTGCAAGGTTGCGAGTTCGATCCCTGGTACCAAAAAAAAAAAAAGGCAATGATCAAAGACACAAAAATCATATACTGTAGGATTCCAGTTTATATAAAGTCCAAATACACGCAAAGCTCATTTCTGATAACAGAGATCAGAACCCTGGTCGCTTGGGGGAGCCCTGCCTGGGAGGGACCACCTGCTGGACGCTGGCAATGTTCACTTTCTGACCTACACGAGAGAGGTGTATCATGGCAGAAATTCACCACGCCACACGCTTAACGGTGTACATTCTGCACACTGGATATATGTAAACAAATTAAAATTTACTTTTATGAGGAAAAAAGGACCAATCGTGACAGGGAGCAGTTCCAGAGAGCCCCCAAATTCTATCATCCCCTCCCCCATTCCAGAGAGAGCTCTGTGCACAGGGGCCTGGGAGGGGGTGAGCTGGGGTTTTACTCCCCCAGAAAGAAGCCGAACAGGAATCAAGCCGGCCTTTGTGGTTGGCCCAGCAGAACAGGACAAAGGGCCAAATGCCAGCCCTGCTCCCCAGCCCCCCCAGGACACTGAAGCCCATTCATGTTGGAGGCTGGCCATTTCCCCAGGGCCCAGCCGCCCTCCTCTCCGGGCTGGGAACAATATTCCCTTTTTCCACCCTCTTGTCTCCCACTTCCGCATTTAATTGCAAGTTCATGGGTATTAAGTGGCCCATACAGCTGACCTAGCTCCTCCCCCACCCCAGCCCTCAAACCCTAGGCCGACAGCGCGGCTCTGTTCAGGGCCCCTCTCTGTGCCTGCTTCCTCAGGGATCTTCCCAGAGAGGAGAGCAGGGGCCTCCATCCCCAGTCACCTTCCCAAGGGACTGTTCTCACCCAGAGGACCCTGGCTTCAGGCCCAGCGGTGGCCTCTGCTATGACATCCAGGCCACCACAGGCTCTCTCCATACCTCTAACCCATCAGTGCCTGGGGAAACTGAGGCCCGCTGTCCAGCCACACCCGGTGCTGAGAGGACTTTCGGTCCTCAGCTAGCTGTGTCCTTGCCTCCACTTACAGCAGGTGACCACGGCCTTTGACCCATAATCTCTCCTCGAGCTCAGAAACTCCAAGCACACTCTGAGCTCATCCAGGGACCTGGAAGGGTTGGGGAGAGGTCACCTAAGCCAATCTCCTGTCTTTCTTACAAACTCACTTCTCTCTTCTGGGGCTCCCTACTGCCCAAAAGTCCCCAAGTCTGTTGCATCTGCCCTGAAAGTCTCTGCCTCCACTAGGGAGTCCCGCTCCGCTGCCCACCATGGTCCTCCACAACAGGTCCAGTCTGACACCCAGCTCCATCTCCAGCCTCCGTTTGTCTCCTTCTGTCTGGTCACCGGACACTGAAGTAGCCACCAGCCCAGCCTCCTCAGTGCACCTGACAGGTGACTCATAAAGCACATCGCTCTGCTTAGAAGTCCTCATGGCATCTGGAACCTCACGGGAAGTCCCTGCTCCTCCCCTGCGGCTGGCAGGCCCTGCGTCACTGCGCTGACCCGACCCTCCTTAACTCACCCCCTCCCCACCCCATGGCAGCACCCCAGGCTCTCCATTGCCAGTTCTCACACTCACACGCGGCCAAGTTCTTTCCACCTCCTGGCCTTTGCAGGGACCCACTGAAATGCGCCCGAGAGTCACTTGCAGGCTCATGAAAAGCAGATCACGAGCTGGGACGTGGTGGTGGTTGCCCGTAATTCCAGCACTCTTGGAGGCTAAGGCATGAGCTCACCCTGGGCAACTGAGTGACTTGGCAAGAGGCTGTCTCAAAATAAGAAAGAACAGGGGATGCAGCTCAGTGCAAATGCCCTGGGCCCACAAGCGCAAGGTCATGAGTTTGATCCCCGGTACCAAAAAAAAACAAACAAACAAACAAAGACCCTGGGCTCAACCCTGGTACCACACCCACACACACAAGCAGATACTGACACAGTGGGTCTGGGGGTGAGGCCAGACCCTCACTCGCAGTGATGCTCTCAGTCCCCAGAGCACACCTGAAGGAGGGACAGGTTCTAAAGGGCATTGATCCATAGCAGGTGCTCGATAAAATTTATCTCCCATTTCTATCCTCTGCTAAATCAGACTACAGGAAACAGTGCGCATCTAATCCTTCTAGTGGGACACAAACTGAATCTCTTTACTTAAATTGGTAAACATAAGTAAAACTGAAATTTTAAAAACTAGCAGCTATCATTTCTTGAGCACCCACATATTTTCTTCCATGTACCTCAAGTCCCCCCTGCACACTGGGTTGGGAGACCCCAAATCATCAAGGCAGAGGCCCCGCCTATGGGGACAGAGGTGTGATGGAAAAGCAAAGGACCCCCCAGACCCGCAGCCCCATCTGCAGCGTCTGAGGAATGAACATGCAGCACCTCTGCTCTGCCCCGTAGCCGGCACTATTTCCCCACCTGAGAGCCCAGTTTTGTACAGCCAGGAGGCGCAAAGAGCCCAACATCGTGCGCATCCCCTAGGGGAGGCTTCTCCAGCCCCGCTGCACAGAGGCAGGCGTGAAAGGGTCCGCTAAGTGGTGAGCTTTTGCCATCCTGGGTCCTGAGCAGGGTGGGGCGGCCGCTGGAGCCCTGCCCTGCTTATCAGTGGCTGCCATGGCCTCTCACCTGATAGGATCTCCCTCTAATCTGGCTCTGCACCAGGGGCTGAGGACTGGGCCATAAAGGGGGCCTGGGGAGCTTTGATGTGGTGGAGGATGGAGCCAGCCTGACTCAGGGCCCAGCCCATGCTGGGGGAGGGGAGCACCCGAGAGGCCCAGGCCTGGGCCCCAAACCAGGCTCTATTCCTCCCTTCTGACCCTGGACAATTTGAATAAAACTATGTCACCCAGCTCTTGATATTCATCGACTCATTTAAACCTCATGGCAACCCTTGAACACCTGCATTATCGCCCTTCCCCATTTTACAGGTGGAGAAACTGAGGCACAGAGAGTCCTAGTTGTACAGCCAGGAAGTGGCAGAGCTGGACCCAAATCCAGGCTCCAATGACACCAGGGCCTGAATTCACTTATGAGTGCTTTTTCAATAGGATACCAACTATTTCTATTCACTGCTTCCTGGAAGATGGGACTTGGGCTTAACCTAGGACAGTCCCAAGCAAAGCTGCGCAGGTGGTCACTCTACTTACCACTCCACTCATCTGCAAGGACAAAGCTAACTGTGACCATAACAGTTACACCACAACACGTGTCCGAGCACGCAGGCTCAGACAGCAGAAGGAGCCCTTCCTGTGCAATGAGGTGGGTGGGGCTCCCATTTCACAGAAGAGGAAACTGAGGCTCCAAGTGGCTGCCGAAGCTCCCAGGTGAGGTCAGCCCTAAGTGGGACAGCCTCTCAGGTGGCAAAGTAGGTCAGCTCTCTACATGCCAACAGCCTAGGAACTACAGTGCATGTCAAACACAGACCTCTGTGACAGCAAATCTTAATGTGCTGACATGTGACCAGACTCTTAAGGATGTCTAAAACTGCAGGATATCTAAATGTGTTAGTTTAAAACTGGCCACTTAGTAGCCAGGTGGCCTTGAGGTGAGCCTCTGCACGTGTCTGGCCCTCATTTTCCTTAGCTATAAAATGGGCACAGCAAAATGACCTCCCCCTTGGGTTCTAACAAGCATCCTCTGGGCTCACACAGCTGAAGGACATGGTCCAGCTTGTATGAAGGACCCTCCTGCTGGACTCACCCAGTAGTAGGCACAGCCCCCTGCTTCCCATGGCTGGCTTCTGGATACCCAGGTCCCAGCTCATCAGTCTGCGCCTCCCCTGGCCACCAAACCCAAACCAGCCCCCAGCTGGCTTCAGCTTACATCCGCGTGCTGATGCCTCCTAGCTCTTGGCACCAGCAGGACCGTCCTGTGTGTCACTTGTCCTCTTTCCATCTCCCCCACCAAAATGTCAGGTCTGTGAGTGTAGGGACTTTGGTCCAGCGCTGTGTGACAGTGCTCCCGTGCAGAGCAGGACCTTAATCAGTATCCGCGGACAGAATCAAGACAGCAGAAGCCAAAATTTCTGGAGCTTACAGCACATCGGATGCAGGGTGGGACTCGGCTGTTCCCTCCGGAACAAGGGTTCCAAGAGACACTGTCACGGGGACGTGCCTGATCCGGCTGGTGACAGCGAGGATGATGCAGGGGCTTCCCTGAGAGATGCTTGCCCCAGGCCCTTGCCACTCAGCGTGTCCCTGAGCAGCAGCATCTCAGCTCTGCTGCTGGGGTTTGTTGGAAATGCAGAGGCTCAGGCCCCATCCAGACCTGCTGCTAACGGCTCCCCAGGTGGCTGCTGTGGACAGTAAAAGGGAGGGCGTCCTGCTTTAAACCCAGGATTGTCAGCATACAGGGGTATCCCTGGGAACTGAAGGCAAGCACTGCGGCCACACTCAGACAGAGCGGCTTCCCAGCACCACTGGACAGAAAGGAGCATCCAGGGAGCCCGGGTATCCTTCCTCCCTCAGGCCCGAAATAGGATCCCAGATGCCCAGCGCCGGCAGATGCAGGTGGGGGAGGGAGAGCGGGAATATGAACCCAACAGATTTGCATGGCAGACGCCCTGAGAGCCGCACCATCTGGACCCCCTTTGTGATACGAAGACGGAAAATCGCAAGAGGCGGGAACAGCCAGCAGACAGGCTGAGGGGTCAGCGGAGGTGTGTGTTGGGACAGGCAGAGCCGCCTGTCACCACCAGAACCTCCACACCCCCATCCCCCTCCCAACTGCCTACAACAGAGCCACACAGCCCAAAATGGCCCAGACAAACCCCTTCTGCAGCTCCCGGAGACTGGGTGAGACTGGGTCTCCTGGAAGTCAGGCTTTAATCCTGTAAATGGTGCATTTGGTCATGCAGGAGCCCACACCTTTCCAGCTACAATGATGCACACGTGATCCAGCCCAGCCAATCAGAGCTCAGGCCCCCAGCCCGGGGCAGCAGTGCTTGGCTCCTGTGCAGTTCATGGGTCACACAAAGGAGCACCTAGTTCCAGCTATGCCTAAGGCCCTTGCTCCTCAGTCAAGTGAACCCATAAAAGTTTTGGGGTTTGCTTTGCTCTGATTTGTTTTGTTTGCTTAAGACCTTGCTGAGTTGGAATTTCTGCACATACAAGACAAACAATCCCAAATGATCTATTCATGAAAGCACCTACCACTCACCACAGTGCTAGAACTCTGTATGTTCCTTCTTTCCTCTAGCTTGGAGCTCTCTGGGGACACACATACCATAGTTTGACTCATCTGTGTCCCTGACACCTAAAATGCAATACAGTCTCAGGAGACACGTGACAATGACTGCATGGTTCTTCCATCATCCCACAGACACCTACTGATCACCCACTGCATGGTTCTAGGTGCAAGGGTACAGTAGAGAACAGAAAAGACAAAAACTCTTGCTCTCTACAATCTTAAATTCTACTGAGGAAAGGAACAGATAACAACCAAATGAATAAAAGAGTGATAGAGAAGAGGGAAGGGACAGTACTAGACAGGAGGTCAGGGAAGGTTGCACTGAGAAAACAAGATACCTGAGCAGAAATCTGAAGAAGTAATGAGCAAATGGACACTTTGGAAGTATTCTGGACCAACAGGACAGCAAGTGCAAAGGCCCTGAGGCAGGATATGTTTGGTAAGGAGATCGAGGAAGGAGAGAATGAAACTGGTACTGCTGGGCTTGGGGGCTTTATCCGCCCTATAGCATTTACTCCAAGTGAAGTGGAAGCCACAGGAGGGTTCTGGGCAGAGGAACATGGTCTGACTTATATAAGGTGTGTGGAGAACTAACTGCCAGGGCTAGGGGTGGAAGCAGGGGCCAAGGAGGGGGCAGCTACAACAGTCCTAGTGGGAGACAATGGTGGCTAAGAGGGGTGTGAGGGGAAGATGTGGCCAGATTCCAGGTATGGAGTCACTGGAGCCAACAGGATTTCTTGATGGGCGGAAGGCAGGACAGAGAGCAAGAGCAGGGCAGAGAGAGCGCCGAATGCAGGCTGCAAGCTAAGAGGCTCGGGGTCTGCAGTGCCCACTGGACACCCAAGATGAGACGCCCAGTCGTCACCCGAACACGACGCTTGGAGGTCAGGCAGGGAGTGCACACTGGGAAATGTCAGCAGAGGGACGGCTTCTAAAGTGACTGAATGTGAGCTGGGGGCCAAGGTCTCACGCACCATCTCCATCCCACTCCCCACCCCACCAGTGCCCGGGCAGGAAACTGAGGCTCAGAGAAAGAGAGGCGATGCACAGTGACCACGGGGCAGCCCACAGAGCTGGGACGCCATGTGCTGTCCATCCAGGGCAGCTTTTCCCAAGCAGCAGGGACCTCCTCCCACCCTCTCGGAGGCTGCCAAAGACCTGCCAGGGGGAGAGGGAGCTGAGAACGTGTCTTGGCCCAAGGCGGAATGGTGACTGGCGAGACAAGTGCTGGCACCACGCGGGGCGGCCGGGCCAGGCAGCCAGCAGCGACAGCAGGACAGGGGCTTCTGTGTCCTCTCAGCCTCAGGGTTTCCCTCCTCCTCAACTCCAGGCCAGCCCAAGCCCTGAGCACCACTGGCCTCCCTGCTGGTGCCCTGTGACAGCCTGCTCTGCAGAGTGCTCCTCTCAGCCATGCCTCAGGGCTCAACCTGTGGAGACCAAGCCCGGTTCCAAACCCTTGCTCCAGCAGTGCCCAACATCAAGGCTTTGGCTGAGTTGCGGCACCTCTTCAGGCCTCAGCTTGCTCCTCTGCAAAATGGGTGGCAAACAGAAACATGCTGGTCACCGCTAGCATCACAGCTAATGCTTGCTGAGCTCTTTTACTCTGTGCCAGGCACTGGACTAGCCACAGTTTCTCACACTGCATGGCTGATGTTCAGGGCCAGACAACCCATGTGGGGTGTCCTGGGCACTTTGCGGGGTTCAGCAGCTATCCTGGCCTCTACTTATAGATCCCAGTGGCATCTTCCTCCCTGGCTAAGCCAACTAAAAATGACCCCAGACACTGCCATTATGTCCCCTATGGGGCTACACTGCCCTTCAAGAACCACTGTCCCATGCCCACCAGAATGTCCACTGCAATGCCATGAGGGCAAAGAGCTTGTCCGTGTGTCACATCTGAGGCTCAGATTTGACCTAAGTGATCTGGCTCAGCTACCCCACTGTCCTGCTTCTCAAAGGACCAGGGGAGGCTTCTGTGACCCAAAAATATCATCTACAGGTCTGGCACCTTGTTAGGGCTTATATCTAGATGTCGCCCCCACCACCAAGGCCTCAAGCGCTCATAAGTGGGGCTTTTCGGAGCTGGCTGGATCTAGGATGCACGATACTGGGATTAGGGATGTGTGGCACTGGATTAGCTCACTCTCTGCAGTTAGCAAAGTTCTGAGTGTGGGTCATGGAAGCCCTACCTGGGTGCAGGAGGCACCAATCCAAAAGTTTATCATCTGAAAGCAACAGAAAGGGGGAGAGGGAAGCCAGGCTTGCTGCCTGCCACACCATGAACTGTTTCTCTGCCGTGACCCTCGGCTACGCCACCCTGCCGTAGAGCCCCCCAACAACAGACAGAACCCTCTGCAGGCTATGAGCTGAAACAAATCTCTCCTCCGTCAACTTTGGGTACTGAGTATTCTGTCTCGGCAATGAGAAAAGTAACTAAGATACAATCACAGGTGTTCTCCAAAGGGTTATTTTTGTACGTTCTAAACTCCAGACTTGGTTCATTATTACTGATGGCACCTAGCATCAATTAAGCATTAATTATCTGCAGAGCACCACACTAAACATCTTTTGTATATCATGGCTCATTTCAGATGTACAAGGAGCCCAGGAAGCTCCATATTATTAATCCCACTTTACTGAAGACAATGACTTTCCTTGGGTCACACAGATGGCTAAAAAGGAGGAGCTGGGGCTGGCAGACCACGTGCCAAGGACTCAAACTTCAGGTCTTCAGACTCTGAAGTTCCTCCATGAGGGAGCAGCAAGCATGCACTGAGCACCTACTCTGTGCTACCAGTGGACTCAGCATCAGGCACCCACATCAAGGTGAACCCAAGGAGCACTAAGCACCTGCTCTGGGCCAACAGTGACCCAGGATCAGGGACACCGTGCTCAGGTGACCAAAGCACCTCCAACGCCAGGCAGAAAGTGATGAGGGCCCAGGACTGACGAGAAGGCCAGGGAGGACGAGGGTCACGGAGCTTAGAGGGGCAGGAATGGCTTCTCAGAGGACATATGGGAAGTAAGGGGACGGCTCAAAGTAACCCAACGTCCACGCTTTATGGGACCGTCAGGAAAGCAGACAGCGACATCTGAACAGAGTGTGGCTGAAGACAGAGCCAAGCCACACCGATCTCTGAGCCACTGCGAGGGCCCGGAGGCAGGGCTGTGCCCGGTACAGAGAGGGAAAGGCACTCAGCAGAGATGACCACAGGACCTTAGGGCCTGAGCGGTGTCTGCCTCGGCACACAGCAGATCATACTGAATTCTCTTTCAGGCTTCTGACCCAGCAAGCCTGGGAGCTCACAGGAGCCCGAGCAGGGTCCTGCACATGCCACCATCACCACCCTAAGCACAGAGGTGCACACATTGGTTGAGCAGGAAACCCAGCATTTCCTCCCTCAGCCCTCACCATTTCAAAGGAAAAAAAGGCCATCATCTGTCTTGCTCTATTATTAGTCAATATTAACTTTAAAATATTTTTAGTTATAATTAGTGCACAGTGCAAAAAAAGTACACGACAGTACAGTAAGAAAGATTCTTCTCTAGCCTCCTCCCTATTCTCAGCCCGAGGCCACCAGTGCACAGCCTGGTGTACATCCTGCAGTACCTTTCTCCACCCTGATGCGGACCATCATGCTACAGTTCTTAAATGTCCCACAAGAGCTCACGTATCAAAGACTTGGTCGCCAGCCCATGTGGATATTGGGAGGTGGTGGAGCCTTCAGGAGGAGTTAAGTCACCGGGCCATCCCCCTGACGGGACTATGGAGACCCAGCCCCTTCCTGTCTCTCTGAGCTTCCTGGCCACCGTGATGCAAACAGCCTCTCGCACTAAACATTTCATCCCCACAATGTGCTGCCGCATCACCAGTCCAACAGTATCGGGGCCAACCATGGACTCAGACTCTGAAGCCATCAGCCAAAATCAGCTGAGCCCAAATACCCTCCTTAAAGCTGATTTTCTCAGATATTCTATCAGCGTAACGGACAGCTGACTAGTACACATACCACCAGGACAGCCCTTTCTGTGCTATTTTTTTTTTTTCCTAAAAAGTAGGATCACACTCCATAACTGACTGCCACCCAGCCTTTCTTACTGGACCGTCCAGCTCGGGGCAGCCTTCATGCCCATCAACAGAGAGGAAGCGCATTCTTTTACATACCAATCCTAGACTTTTATGGACCAATGACCACGACTGTGCTTGTCAATTTTTGCATCATGAACACAACCGGAATAGACATCTTTATAATTTACAGCTTTTTCTCTTGTTTCTAGATGACAGAGACCCAAGGAAACTTATCCAAAGAGTATTGTGAGTTTTTACTTTCAAAGATGCTGCCGAACTGTTTTTCCCCAAAGACACCAGGGCTTACCATTGGCCCGGGGGCTGTTTCTGGACAACCTGCCAGCCCTGAGCTCCTGAGCAGGTGGGAGGAAACTGAGGGATGGGAGGACACAGTGACCGGCGGCCGCTCAGCAGATGTGGGGCCGTGTGCAGCCTCCTTCCTAACATACAGCCACGTCAAGAGCACCAGGCTCACCTGGGGACAGAGGGTTTGGGGACTCAGGCCATCTACCCACAGCCCCAGGCTGGACGAGGGCCTTCCTCTCAGCCCTCCCCCGCCCCTGGCTGACTTCTGGGCAGGCACCCCGCTTCTGTGATGGATTTCACACCCCGTGAAACAAAGATGCCTTTGTCACTTGGAAAGAGGAGCGGGTGCTGCCAGAACATTCTGGGTTCTGTTCATTCAACCTCCGTGTGTGGGAGGTGGAAGGCAGAGGGGGAAGAACAGGATGCTCCCCATTGGGCTGACCTCGGGGGTGGCCACGCTGGCAAGACAGAGCTGCCCCAGATGGCCAGTCACTCACTCACAAGTTCATGCCCCGTCACCCGCCGAGAGCTTACACTGTGCCCGGGTCACAGCACACACTAGAGAATGACGCCACCAACACCTTGGGAAAGCCAAGGCCAGCAACACTAATTCACACAGCCACTAACACGGGAGCACAAGGCAGGACAAGCACCTCACCTGCAGATCACCCGGCTCCAGCGGCCTCCTCAGGTTCCAGGGTGCCCTCTGCATGCGCTCCGTTCTCTTACTCTTCCTGTTACCCCTGACTTTTTCTCCTGGCTCACTTGGCAACAGCCACCCTGGCCTTCTTGTTCTCCTTGAAACGTGTCTGCCTCTGGCCCTTTGCACATCCTGTTTCCCCACGCCTGGTACACTCTCCCCCCAGAGACAGACTAAGTGGTTTTTCCTGAAGTGACTCACCTAGAAGGCCTGATTCAACCTCACACTGGGTGTCTTTAGGGAAAACCAAACACACAGCTGAATCTCCAGCAAGAAAGGACACTGCATGACACTGAACCTCCCTGGCTTCTCCTCAGTGAAACAGCATGCACCCCAGGAGGTTCCTGGGAAGCTATAGAGCTGGGAGAGGGTCCACTGAGCTCAACCCCTCAGCCAGGGGGACAGTGATGTTATCAGTGCTGCGCTAAGAGGCAGGCAGTCAGGGAAGACCTGAGGAGGCAGGACTCCAGCAAGCCCAAGGGGCACAGCATGCAGGCCAGGTGACAAGAGCTCCTTGGGACCCACAGCTGAGGGCTGGCAAAGGCTACCATGCTGGGTGGAGTCCCAGCAACGTGAAGCGGGAGCACCCTGCTTCCCTCTCTGGTCAACACCCTGGGGTCCTCCTTCTTGGACACTCAGAGGGTTCTCACCAAGACCAGGCCTGAGTCTCAGGGATGGGTCAGGGATGGGTGTGGCCAAGGCAGCCAATCAGTGCCCGAGCCCCGCACAGGGGGTGGAGCCTTCACTAACAAAGCCGCACGATGGGCTCCTGCAACTGCCCTTCTTGCTAAAGCCAGCTGTGATGGGCTTTCTGTCACATGCAACCAGTGAATCCTGATGACCAGCCAGGCCAGACAGTGTCAGGGTCCTGTAGGCCAACAGGAGGCTCTGGACAGTCCCTGACGGCCCTCCGCTACCCACAGGGAAACCCACTGCTTCCTCAGAGAGGTCTGCACTCAGGTCTCCCAGAGGAGCGGAGCACAAGAGCAGGAAGTGTGACAAACGGATGTGGGAACGCTCTGTGTAACAGCTGATGTTGCAAAAAGAAAGGAAGAAAAGAGAGTGATTGCCCACAGGCCACAGGAAATGGAAGCTGGGTAACAGCATCAGCCCCCTAAGAGAGCACCCTGTCTCCTCCATTCGGTGCACCAGAGAGACCACCCACAACTGGAAGGCGTTTCACACTCAGCGCCAGCCAGGCCAGGCAGGCACAGGAAGGCGGGCAGCTGGGTCTCCCCGAACAGCCAAGCGCCTCTCTGTCCCTTACACACAGCACCGTTCTCGTCTTCCTCAGGGAAACCTGTCACCTCCTGCTTTTCTCCAAACACACGGCCCTCTGGGTCTGGCTTTAGTTATTTTACTTTATAGAAATAATGTTTAGAAGAAACGGTCCTTTGTCCTCTTAACTATACAATTAAAAGCCAGCAGGGCCACTGTGGTGACCATAGGAGCCAGCACTAGTCTCGGTGTCAAGGACACGCTACGGAGGGGTGGCCACTGTGGCAAACTGAAGACCACAGGCCCTGTGCCCCGCAGAGCTGCGGCTGCCATTCAGCTCCAGCCAAGCACTGCCTGCTGGACTGTGAGTTCATCTCCTGATTATTTCAGAAGTCAGACAGCAGATTTTTACATGAGATTTCTACATTTTTCAATATTGGTGGCTTGTTAAAAAGATTCTTTTTCAGCACTATGCAGGGTTGTCAAAACCCGCTCAGGGGTCTGATCCAGCCTGAGGACTCCCCAGTTTGGAACCAAAGTTTTGACCTTGCATCACAGTGGTTCATTCTGTTCTACTTAGTCACATTTCCCTTGGTGGCCACCACAAGACCTGGCCCACACAAGAGGCCAAGACATGACATTTGACAAACTCAAGCACACACACACACACACACACACACACACACACACACATGCACGCACACACGCACACGCACGCATGCACACTTATGGTCACTGAAATCAAAAAGTCTGAGACAGGGACCGAGCCCAGGCATGTAGGATCCCTCCAACTTAGTTGGATGCAACCTAAAACTCGCTCTGGGCTCCCCAGGTAGTCTTAGCGCTGGATGAAAGCATTCTATCAGGGGTGGAGTGAAGACCTGGGTTTGAGTTGCATCCCAGCCCCACACTCACTCTGTATTTCAAGCCTCTGAATAGTTTTGTCCTCAGTTTCCCTTTGTAGAAAAATGAGATCAATGGAGGAAACACTGTCTCAATCCCTTCCCGCTCTGACTGCCTGATCCTAGGCTTCCAGTGCCAATGGCTGGCTGCCCTAATAAAAGCCAAAGGTCCCAAGACCAGATTTCCTCAGCCCCCTACCCTGCACTATATTGAGAAAAGAACTGACAGCACTTGAACAAAGATACACACAGTCTGCGATTTAAAAAAAAAAAGAACAGTACCTCAGCGCCAATGGGAACGGACTGGTCAGATAGTAAGGATTTTACTAGTAATGCTATTATATTACACATTAGCAGGGTTACTATTAAATTAGCATGGTATGTATTATTACTTATTGACACGATTGTTACAATGCTAGCTAATACATACGGAGTGCTTACTATGTTCCAGGCCTTGTCCTGAAAGCGTCAGGGGGCCTAATCCTCTACCTCCCTCATCAGTCTGCCAGGCGGGCACTCCTGCTGAAGACGAGGAAGAAGGTAAAGAAACATAGCTCAGCACTGGGCTACTTTCTCCCCAGTCCTGCTCCACGGGGCCAAATCCTGCCTATCCTGAACGCTGCTGCAGCCAAGCATCTAAAACAGGGCCAGGCACACAGTAAATGCTCAATAAAATGTGTGGCGTGCCTGAGGGGTAGGAACAGAGATGCCCCATTTTACAACTGAGGAAACTGAGGCCCAAGGCTCAACTCTCCAGGGTCCTGATTAGTGGTGGCACTGGGCAATCATAAACAGATCTGCTCTCTTAGTGGAGAACTTGCATGAACAACAGTCAAAACCATCAAAGAGACCGGGAGGGTGGCTCAGGCGTAGAGCACCTGCATAGCATGCATGAGACCCTGGGCTCCACTCCCTGCACTGCAAAAAATAAAACACCAAAGCAAGGGGCGAACAAGCACAGTGCTCTGGTGGGGATGGAGGAAGAATCCGTATGGAGGACATCTGAGGGGAAATCCGCGTGTTAGCTGTGAACCGAATATTCAGCATCAATATGAAGCTCCTGGCTTTGTTCCCTGCACTGTGGTTACCTAAGAGATATCCGTGTGCTCAGAAGAACCCTGAGGAATCGGGGGCCTCCGGACTCTCAGACGGACCAAATCAGTACGTGTGCACACTTGTGAGGGCATGAAAGTTTCCAAAGGGTCACCTGTGAAAAAGTGCGACCTTGCCCATAAACACGTGCTCGGTTCTGTGTCCAGACCCGGCAGGCACGTAGAAAGGAATACACGAACACTATTTTACCACACCTGGTTCCCAACTGATCAGTCACGGGGTGTGATTTTCACACACACGCGTTCGGATGTACTACCTTCAAATCAAGGAAAATAAATCTTAAGAACCATCCAGTCGGCCGGGGGTTTAGCTCAGCAGTGTAAGTGCCTGCTTGGCAAACACAAGGTCGTGAATTTGATCGCCAGCACCAAAAAAAAAATTTAAAAAAAGAACCATCCAGTCAACAGCCCAACTAGGGATAGCTGGTGGCTGAGACCACCAGGGCTCCCTAATGGGGCAAATGAGACACTGCAAGCCCCTCCCCCAGGAGTCCAGTCCGTGGCTGCCTGCCCCACTCGGTTCACACTCCCCAGATAAAGTCTCGGCCAGGCAGAGTGTCACACTGTGCGCCCATTTAACCCTCTTCCCGCACGCATTCATTCGTTACTGAACACTAACAGGGGACCTACCATGTGCTAGGCACCAGGACAGGTCCATGGACAGGGCACACAGGCTCTGGCCTCTGGTGACTTATTCTCCTGGACGACACAGATACTAAGGAAGGAAGCAGACACGGTAACTCAGGCAGTGACCAGTACCCAGAAGAAAACCGATGCAGAGAAGGGGACCAAAAGGCTGTCTGAGGACATGGCCTTGAGCTACAGCTCCAGAGGAGGGGCCTGCAGCTTGGAGGCAGGGACCGGTGGTACACAGTTCCAGAACAGGAAGGAATCGGTGAGGCAGGACAAAGGGAGTGAGGAGGGATGGGAAGGCAGGCACAGTAAGCCCAGCACCTGTGACAACACCTTCCTGCGTTGTGTTGTGTTGTGTTTTCTGTGGTGCTAGAGATCCACCCCTGATCTATATCCTAGGACTTTTCTTACTTTTTTATTTTGAGGATCTCAGTAAATTCCCCAGGCTGGGCTCAAGCTTGTGGTTCTTCTGCCTCGGTCTTTCAGAGTAGGGATTATAGACAGAGGCCTCCATGCCCAGCTCTGGGTGACAGTAACTTCTAAGCTTTCTCCTCACCGAACCTCCAGTACATTGGGAATCTGAGAGAATCAGATCCTTGTGACTGTTATTGTTCCCATCAAACAAACCAAAATGAATTATTGACAAGACGCTAAACCTAAACCCAATCCTGTCACTAACTACATTAAATGTACATGAGCTAAACTGTCTAACTAGAAGGCATAGACTGCTGATAAGAATTTTTTAAAATCCTTTTTTGTAAGAGATGTACTTGAAATACAAAAACACAGAGGCTGCATGAAAGGAAGACACCAAAAGACAAAACAGACCCAGTACACATGGCACAATCCAAGGAGAAGAGGAGTATTTCATAGCAAAAGGGTCCTCTCGCCACCAGGAAGACAGAATCATAAATGTGCATCTCATCAAATTTTACTTATTTTTGTTTTTTTCTTTGGATGTGCATGCCAAATTCTACACTCCCACACAGAATTTTAAAATATACAACACTAAAATACACAGAGTAAAAACTAGCAACACCCAAGGGAAAAACAGGCAATGCTCCACCCATAAGTAGAGGCTACATCAAAACCCAAGGTTACAGGGAGCCTTAGTCCACCAGCAATAATCACCTAGCTCTAGAGGACATTTGTAGGTCCTCTTACCCATCAAAGGCACACGTTTTTCTCAAATGCTCAAGGATCAACTGGTCAATCAGTTGGACCATATGCAATAGGTCATAAACCAAGACTCAGTCAACTTCAAAGCCATGGAAACCATGAGACACATTCTCTAAGCACAAAAGATTTCAGTTAGAGATAACTGGACAATAAGTTATCTGGAAAAGTCCCTGTGTTACAAAATCAATGCAGCCAGAAAACCTTCTGCTCCCAGAAGTAAGAGCAAAGAGCACCTGACACAACTACCCAGGAAAGGGACAGTCCAGCAGCTGCCCAGCTCCCCAGAGAGGAGGTACCAACAGGGACAGAGGCCGTAGGCTCATCCTCAACCGGCAAATCATTTGAAGAAGTGCTGGGGGGGGTCTGCAGAATACATTAGAGAGAGCCAGTCCTGCCAGAGGGGAAATTGTACCCCACTATACACCCCACATTCCCACCACACTCAAAACAAAGCTGAATGACCCCAACAGCTCCCCTCAGGGGACATTCTGGGCAAAGTCAGAGAGGGAGTCAATTAAGACACAGTGGTTAGAACTGGGTTTCTGACATCAGGCAGTCCTGAGTTCAAATCTACCACTAAGCATAGTCCTGAGAAGATCTACAAGATTCCTGACCTCCATTAGGACCCCCCCCCTGCCCTGCTTCATGTCAGTGGGACTGCAAATGTGAGCTGGGGCAGGCTGAGCTTATGTCACTCACAGATGAGGACATATATACAAGTGTAAGGACTCTGCAGCTATCATGAAGGTCCCAAATCCGTTGACTCTAGGTGGGCCTGACTTAATCAGGAGAAGCTTCAAAAGTGAACAGATGGGGGGCTGGGGATTTAGCTCAGCAGCATAAGCACCTGCCTTGCAAGCAGGCAGTCATGAGTTCGATCCCCGGTACCGATAAAAATGGAAAAAAAGACCAAAAAAAAAAAAATTTTAAAAAAGTGAACAGATGAGGATAAGGCCTAGATTGGGAGTGGGACTGAGTCCTTCTAAAAGGGAAAGGTTTGAAACCAGAGATTCACCTGCTAACTGTGAAGCAGTAGCCACACCATGAAAGGACCACATGACAAGACTTGAGCAGGTGGCAATGATCACCAGCCAATATCCCACAAGTAAAGGTAAACCTCAGTCCTACAACCACGAGGAACTGAATTCTGCCCAGAATCTAATGCACAAGCCTCCCTCCACCAGCCTCAGATGGGGTCACAGGCCCAGCCAACGCCCTGACCACCACCTCCTGAGACCATAGCAGAGCCTAGTCACACAGTACCGACCTCTGACCCACACATACCTCCAGAAAATGAACGGGTGCTGTTTTAACCACTAAGCTTGTGGTCATCTCCTTGGCAGCATCAGGTAACCAGTGCACCACCTCTGCACCACCTCTGCGCTCAGGCGAGAGCCCTCAGCTGCCTGGACCTCAGGGGCCCCTCATCTGCAGCACCACAAGGGTGCAAATGAAGCAGGGTGCGCGACTGCCTTGCCCAGCAGGTAGAAGGAGCTTGTTCTGGATCCTGCAGCCTCATGGAGGAATTCCATGGTACAGGATGGGAGCAGCCTCCTTGTGTTTCTAGGCAGCTTTCTGTCCATCTTTGGGAGGGTTCCTCAGAGAGGATGCACAGTGTCTCTCAGCCCCAGGGACAGTCATTCCCAAGAGAGCCCTGCTCCCAAAGCATGCAGAGACCAGGGTCCGGGACAAAGGCCACTTGATCAAGCCAAGTTTGGCGGTTTATCTCAAGCTCCAAAAAAGAAGCTGAGACAGTCTGATCCAGATGATATGCTGTAACTGTCTTTGTGCAAAAGGCAGGCAAAGCTCAAGAACTTAAAACATCTAAAAACAGACCACTGCCTGCAGCCAAGGCCTGACCATGTGCCAGGCACCGAGCCAAATGTCCCAACCCATTTTACAGACAAATAATCCAAGGCCCAGCTCTTTCCCCAGGGTCCTCCAGCCAATGAGGGTCACAGACAAGCAGCAGATTCTGAAGGTCTGGGCCAGACCCTGGACACTTGAGGAAGATGCAAAAATTCTCAGATGCCAAATCCTCTCCACCACCACCCACCCACTTTATCTTTGGTTACAGAAGAGAAACATCACACAATCTTAGTCCCCATCCCCAAAAATCTGCACAAAAAATACTTAAGTTACGTAATTCAAAACAACCATATTATGTAATAAAACTTGAGCACACATACAGAGAAAAAGTATTTTCCCACTCAACAAATATTGAGTGAGCATCTACTATCTGTCAGGCATTGTTCCTGAGGCTAGAGAGTTAAAGTACATGAAAATGATAAAAATCCCCATTGTCATGAACTTGACATTCCGGTGAAGGAGACAGACAATGCACAAGAAATAAGAAAACTATTGCCTGGCATGGTGGTGCACACCTGGAATCCCAGAACTATGAAGGCTGAGGCAGGCGAGCACTATGAGTTTGAGGCTAGCTTAGGTAACACAGTGAGCCCAGACCAGCCTGAACTGCATTAGTGAGACCGTCTCAAAAGAGAGAGAGAGAGACCAGGCTCGGTAGTGCACACCCGTAATCCCAGCACTCAGGAGGCTGAGGCAAGAGGATTATTGCAAGTTTGACACCAGCCTGGGCTACAAAGTGAGCTCAAGGCCAGCCTGAACTTCATTGCAAAACTCTATCTCAAAAAGAAAAAAAAAGTTGAGTGTGGCCAGGCATCACAATGCATGCCCAGCATTCCAGCTACTTAGGTGGGTGAGGCAGGTGGTTGCAAGTTTGACTGGCCTGGGCAGCACAGCAAGGTCCTGTCTCAAAGTAAAATTTTCAAAAGGGCTAGCGATATAGTTCAGTGTTTCCTGTGCTCAATAGTCCCCCCTCCAAAAAATAAAATCCATTATGTTATCTAGTGGGAAAATATACAGGAAGTGATGTGCTGCTACCGAAGCAACAGAGAAGACCTAGAGAGCTAGCCGAGAAGCAAACGGAGCAGGTGAAAAGGCCCTGAGGCCATGCACACTCGGTACCACTGCAAGGGCAAATGTGGCAGCAGGGGAGTGAATGAAGGTTTATGTCACATGGCTCATACCTCAATTTTTAAAAAACTATATGAGAAAAAGAAAGCAGTAAGAAAAAAGATGGGAAAGCCCACAGCAGCAGAGGCCACCTGGCCCAAGGATCCAGCTTGCGCCCTGAGCAGGACATAACTGACTTGGAGCCCAATGGGATCACCCTGGTTGTAAGTGGAGAAGAGAATGTAGGTCCAGGGAGAGCAGGGCGACTGGACAGCTCTGGCCGGCTCCGGCCCACCTCCAGGCCCCAGCGTTCCTCCCTGGGAAGTGGGTGTGAAGGAGCCCTCTCCAGGGCAGAGGCAGTGCTGTTTGCTGGCTACGGACGGAGTCTAAACTCCCGTGAACAGTTTTTAATCAGGCTTTCATGAGCTTAATCATGAGCTTCCTGAACAGAAAACAAGAGTACCTCCCTCTGTCACAGGAAGCAGGCCCCATCTCATAGCAACGGCCCTGCTACTCAGGGTGGCTTCTCACATCTTGCCCTCACCCTGGCCACAAACAGGGGCCCAGACTCCTCCCTGGGCGTGGCAGGGGCTCAGCTGGCCTCCCCCAGGGACTCTGCCTTGATCACCTGGTGCCACACACCCACAGGGACAGGGGACAGACCAGCCCCGGGTCACAGCAGGCAGGCATGTGGGACGAGGGCAGGTTCCTCCCTCCTCCATGCTGTCCCCCAGGCAGGAGGCCGAGACCCTGGGAAGAGGCTGCACACACCTGGCTTTCAGATCATCAGCTGGACCCTGCCACACCCATGCTGCTAAGCCCCGGGCTCCTCACACCTCGAGGAAAAAACCCACACTGTTCACCTGCCCTTGCCAACCACAGCAGTCTCATCTCCCCGCCTGATCTCATCACAGCAAGCCTGGCCTGTATTTTGCTTTGTTTTGTTTTGTTTTGTTTTGTTTTGTTTTGTTTTGTTTTGTTTTGCTTTGCTTTGCTGCTTTGCTTGTTGCTGTATCATGGAGCAACCCAGGGGCTCATGCAGGCTAGGCAAATGCTCTACCGCTGAGCTACATCCCCAGCCCCTTTTCTGTACTTTGAGATAGGTTCTATCTCAAAGTACAGAAGATTTGTAATCTTCCTGCCTCAGCCTCCCGGAGTGCTAGGATTATAGGCATGCACCACCATGCCTGACCCTAACCCAGCCTCTTACTGTTCCCCCAACAATCCAAGGACAACCCCTGCCTCAGGGCCTTTGCATCTGTATCTCCCTCTGCCAGGAGCAAACTTCTTTCCACAGCCACCTCCTCCCCCTGGAGGTCTCAGGTTGGGCACAGTCCCTCACCACCCCATCTAAAGGAGAGCTCACCATCCCTACCACCAGCATATCCCCGCCCCGCATTTGATTTCCTTCTAAGTGTGTGCACTCCCCAGCTGTAGGGTTTTGAGCAGTTTGCAACTTCTCTGGGCCTTGGTTTCCCCAGCAGGGAAACAGGTGTAATATAATAACTCCTCCAAAGGGCTGTTGCAAGGAAGCAGAGACGCTCCACGCAAAGCACTGGGCAGAGTAACAGCACACAGCAGGGCCTCGGCAAAGGTCATAACAATATTATGACAACTCTTGTCATCCTCAAGTGGTCTCTTTCGTTGCCTGAAGATTCCATGAGAGTAGGAACCATGCCCGTCCTCTTCCAGTCTGACACACAGTAGGGCCTGGCACATAGTAGGTGCTTAATATCCATTTAGGGAATGGAGAGGTGGATTAATGAGTGACAGCATCCACTGCCTGTGACCGCTGGCCTCGCTCCTCTTTACAGAAGCTCCTCGCAGTGGTGGACACAAGTGCCCAGGTCCTGGTGACAGCTACCTGCTTGCACCAGCCTTCCATGGCTCCAGTCCTGCCTGCTTGAAATAGCCTGGCCTCCCCTGGCCCAGAATCAAGGGATCAGCTGTCAGTTCTACCCTGGGGAAGGAACCAGGCCGTAAACACAGATTGAGTGTCGGACTACAAGACAAAAGAGGAGCAGGCGGACAGATTCCCTTCTGCTCCTGAAGGAGCCAAGAAAATAAACTTCCAAGTTCATCCAGCACCTCAGGTCTGAAGGGCCCCTTCCTCCCTGGCCTTCCCCTGGAGGACAAGCAAGCCTGTAAGTCCCTGCAGCTCCCAGGAGAACAGCGATCATCCCCACTTCGAAGACAGGGAACGTGGGGCTCTGAGTGGCTCTGGGTTACATCTCACATCATACAGGGGTGCAGCTGGGATCTGAACTCAGTGACAGCCAAACCCTACCCCTGGATGAACCTAACCACACACATCCACATGGATGGCACAGATTGCCCACACGCCCATAAATGCCCTGATTGGTCTGAAAGCAGAGCTGGTGAGTAAAGGAGGGTTTGACCCAGTGGCTCTCAGCTGGGAGCTATTCTGCACCGGGCACAGGGATATATGGCAGTCTCCACAGACATTTATGATGGTCCCTGAAGGAAAGTGCTAGCATCCAGCAGGTGGAGGCCAGAGATGCTGCTCAACACCCTACAGTGCAGAGAACGAGGCAGCCCCAAATCCCCATAGCCCCTAACTTTGGGAGCGGGACAGGATTTGTCCCCTATCCACTGCTAGAGCCAGAAATGACCTCAGAAAAACTTTCTGGCTAAAACATACAGCCCCAGAGAAGCATGCGGGCCACGCCAGCCTTCTCCCTGGGGCTCAGAGATAGAACCCCAAGACAAGCTGTGGGGCGGCTGCCCTTTACCAGGCCAGGCTCCCCTCCCCTCTGCGGTCCACAACTTGTGTCCCTTGCAAAGGAGGAAGTTAGAACAACTCCAAGCTACCCCCAAACTCTCTGTCCCCCACACTCTGGGCCACAGGCATCTCTGGCCTCGCCCTGTGTCTGAGGATTGGGCTGGGGACAGGCAGCCCATCCTTTCGTCCCCTCGAACCAGGACAACAGCCCAGACAGCGTTGTCTGTTGGAAAAAGAAAAGAAATCACACAAATCTGAGAGGTCAAGTTCTCCTGCAGCCAGGCAGGTCTGCTACAAAGACTTAACTTGCAGGGCGAGGCAGCTGCTAAGCAGAGGATGTGGGTTTCTCGAAGGAGGGAGGAGCCCTGGGCCCAGCAGGCCATCGGCTCACTGGCCTGATAAAGGGGGCACTCTCTAGACAGGGGTGCCCTGAGGTCTCACAAGCAAGGAACACCAACGCCATCCATCTCTTCTGAAAGTGACAGATAAAGGCTAGCAAGGCGCCCACCAGGATAATGGTGAATGGGCCTCCAGTGTGCCCGTGTGAAGAACCCGCTCATTCACATGCAGGAGCTCGCGTCTCCCCTGGGCATCCTTCTTGGAAGGACAGGGACCGCATGTGCCCAGCCCAGCACACTGCCCGGAAGGCACAGTAGCTGCCCCAGCACTACCTGCACACTGAGCAGAGCAATGTAACGTCTTCATGGCTTTTCCTGTCCACAGCTCTAGTTGTCATAAACAAAACGGAGGTGCTGGGGAGGGAGGCATCTAACCCCACTGACACTTAGGTTTTTATCATCACAAGGTTTTCACCAACTTCCTGACCCTACCAACAAGACAACTTGGACCTTTTGGTTAAATTCTCGCCTGCCTCAGCAGCCAGACAGTCTCACAAGCTGCAGGTTGCTGCAGTTCAGGGTCGTGTGTATAAAGCACGCTGGCCACACACGTGGCCAGGAGTTCTAAGGCCAGCTCTCTCAGCGGTGTCGCCTTGAGAAACTGACCGAACTGCTCTGTGTCTTTGCTTCAGTTGTAAAATGGGAAGCATAAGAACACCTGAAACTTCTGGGTTGGGACATAGAAAGGGGGTGAGGGAGAGCTACCAATATGTGATAGCAATGCAGAGGCACAGTGACCCACTACTGTCATCCCAGCACTATGAGAGGCTGAGGCAGGACAATCTCGAGTTTGAGTGCAATTCAGGTAACACAGAGATTTAGGGAGACCCTGTCTCAAAATAACAAATGAAAGGGCTGGGAGGGAAGCTCAGTCCGAAGGCCTGGATTCTAATCCCCAGTAGAGAAAAAAAAAGTGTTACCAAGCTATTATTACTATGATTGTTACACTAATCTAAAAACCATGCTGAAAATAACATTTCTTCTTGTTGATGTTTTCTTGAATATATTTCCATATTCATAATTTTACATGAAAAAGGCAAGGAGCATTTCTTGGCATATTTTCCCTTTTTTATCTTTCTGCTTGCCTTTCTTCACAAGATATACATACTTCCCTCTTTTTCTTCAAAATCCTATAGCTTACATACAAATAAATACACAGTATTACAATTATCGTTTATTTTCTGAAAGAGAACTATGTGACACACATTTGTTAGCATCTTACCACGTGAAGGTCCCCCAAATCAGCAGGGAAATCATTCTGTCTCAGTGATCCTGGAATCAAAACCACACTCCCTAACCTCACTATCCTAGATTTTCTCCCTCGTATGAGCCTAAAAGCATAGAATCTTTAAAAAATAATAATAATAATACAAACACAAAATAGTGACAACGCAAAACCACAATGTCTTGTTTTGGCAAGAAGAGCACCAATGAGAAGAAAACCTTTGGTCTCCTCCCCCCAAAAAGCAGAACCACAGAATGCATTGTGGGAGCTCTCTGCCCACAGTGGCTGCTCCCCAGGGCCCCCAGCTCAGCCAATTCCGGGCAGACCCTCTGGGAGCCTGAGGGTGACAGAACCCTGTGCCTAGCCAAAGCAGGCCCTCCAGGGGGCCGCCGCTGTCCCCCACCCGGGGTCTCTGCCCACCCATGCCCTCCCTCTCATCCCACCTAATGTGCCCATCTTGGGAGCCAGCAGCACCTGCCCAAGGCCCGTCCCCCCCACACACAGGCACGGCCACAAGACGGATCCAGCCGAGAGGCAGGAGGCCCAAGACTCACACCTTTTCCTCAAAAGAGGAGGCTCTGAGGCCAAGAGACAACCTCGCCTGCCCCTCTCTCATAGCTGCAGGTCCCCAAAACACCACCCCAGCATTCAGCGGCACTGTTCGGGGACCTTCAGCACATTCCTGCCAGCCAAAACCACCAGTGGTGCATGTAGGGCTGCGCCATGGGGCGGCTTGTGCCCCAGGTGGGATGAACAGGTCTAATCACTTTTCTCAGTCTTTTTATTAATAAAATTTTCTAAAAGCCACCCAATGGGACAGCCATTCATATGAATTACGGCCCATGCAGAACATGTTAACCTCAGGCTCATCTAAGCTTCATGATGTCCCTGTCACACAGATGTTGTATTATACCCTGTACAGATGGGGAAACTGAGCCACGGAGTAGGTTGGCAATCACCCAAGATCACCTACAGCTGTGTAGGGGAAACCAGCATTGAACACGAGTGGCTTCGTTCTCTGGTCCCACACTCAGCTCGTACCACGGACTGACCCCGAGTGCAGAGGAAGATGTAGACCAGTTGTGCCTACTCTGCAGAAGACAGACCAGATGTCACAGAGGGCATGTGGCTAGAGGGAAAGGGTCACATGACAAATCACATCCATGAGGGGCTGGGATTGAGCTCAGTGGCATAAGTGCCTGCTTGGCAAGTGTGAGGTTGTGAGTTCAATCCCTGGTACCAAAAAAAAAAAAGATAAGCAGATGCAGTCCACAAAGTATCTAGGAACTGAGTTCTAGGGTCAGGCAACCTGGGCTTAAACCTTAAGGATGCTGTCCGTATGACACTTTGCCTCAGTTTCTTCGTCTGTCAACGCAGATAATAAGGGCACTCCTTAGAGAAGCTTAATGCCAAGTGCCCAGGTGGTAAATGACAAGCATCAGCTCCTACGCAGTGACCACTGTCATGTCACTATCCTGATTATCTCAGCCACAGAGCACACAAGGAGCACCCCTGTGGCCAGGCGGGGTTTCAGAAGCTGGGATTCGAATTTGGAGTCAGGTCCTCAGACGTCGTCCCCCAAAACCTCTGAGGTGCAGCCTCTGGTCTTTTCATGACTGCCAAATAAACACATGCAAAGCTCGGAAGTGGGGACAGGGTACAGTCCGGTGCCAGAAGGGGATGAGGAAAGATGGGGAGATTTTGGAGGAACCACAAAGCCCTAGACCCGGAACAGACCAAAACCACTGATTCTTGTGGCCAGAGTTTAGCGGGTCAAAAGGAGACTTGGACTAAGCCCTACCCTCCTTTCAAAGCTGACTCAGACCTGGCTCCCTCCAGGCAGCCCTCCTTGATCATCGCTGCGCTCTGGATGCTCAAAGCCTACCCTAATCATCTGTGCTACTAGCTTCATTATCCTGCAGCAATAGTAACTACTGTGCATGTATACCGCACAACTGCCAAAATCTACCCCCAGTGCTTTAACATATGACTTACTATCCTCCTCAAAAACCTATAAGGCAGGCTCTATTATCACCACCCATTTTACAGATGAGAAAAGTGAGCCTCAAACAGGTTAAGCAGTTTGCCCAAGGTCACAAGACCAAAGACTTGGCCCAAGCAGCCCGGCCCTGGAGCTCGGCCTTGGACTTGGATTTCTTAGACACTCATTTTATCTCCATGCGCTGGAAGACAGGAGCCTGACCTGGCTTCTCAGCATCTCCTGCAGTAACCAGCCTGCACCGAGGCTTCATGTCCTCTGGTTACCAGGACTTTCCAACTAGGAACACCAGCGGGCCGGGCAGACCTGTAAGTCCTCCTGCCTATGCCACACGGAACTGAGGGCAGACAGGGAGTTCCACACTCTCTTCCCAGGCAGCAGGGAGGCGGAATCCCTGAGCTACCATAAAGGCTGAGAAGGGTCACAACTGGGAGAGAAAGCCCTGGCCATGAAAAGGGCCTACAGCAGCAGGTTCCCAAAACTGAAAGGCTTTGGGTTCCACGGTCCATTCCCTACAGGCAGCATGCTGGAGGGCTCCTGTGGCTCACAAACCAGGTCTGGCTGCTCAGGTTACACAATCAGTCCGCTTCTGGCACCAGCTTGGGGACACACAAAGGGACAAGACAGAAAAGAAGCCTGGAATTCCCTCCCTGCATTGTACAGATGTGGAAACTGAGGTCAGCCAGGTGGCACAACTGGTCCAAGACATTCATCAAAGTCAGAACCAGCCAGTTTTTCTCACAAACAGACACGTCAACGCCAACAACAGAAATGGGATGATGTGGAAGGTGAGAAAGCTCTTTTTTTCCCCTCTCAGTTTCTTTAATAATAAGAATGTTGACTCCCATCAATTCCATTATTCCAGCTTCCTCAGACTCTACACAGGGATGATGTAAAACCACAGTGACCCAAAGCGATCTGGATCTGTTGCAAAAGGAATCGCACTATCTCAGGCAAGGGAATGGGAGGGAGCGGTGTATTTTCCTTCCCATTAAAGCAAAAACTGGTTTACATTTTCTGTTTGTCTTCCAGAGTGAGGAGCAGGGAGTGGCTTCAAAGGAGAAGTGAGGACTTTCCTAAAATCTGACATTGCTCAGAGATGCCAGGGCTGTGTACATCTTTAATTCAGAAACTGCCAGCTTCAAACACAGCAGATTCTTGGAGAGGGTGGGGGGACCTTTGAGTGAGAAAGAAAGAAATGGGAAAGATGGCCCACCCTGACTTATTCGCACAGCCTTTGGAGAAGGGTCCTTTGACCAAATGGCTTTCAATGCCTCTGCACACCCCTCTCCCCTCACCCCTTCTTTCCCTGGGAAAGACAGCAGGCTCCCCACCTCCCCGAGTGGAAACTGAGGCCTCACAGAGAGCCTCCCCCACCCCCAGACGCGCACCTCCGAGACAGCAGAGCCTCGGGAAGCCTGAGTCTCCCTCTTTCACCTGGGGTGGCTCCAGGGTCTCTGAAACAGCCACCACCACCACCACCACCCCCCCACGCCAGCCCTTCCCGAGCCAGGATTAAGACTTCCTCGAGCAGAGAAGGGAGTAAATGAGGGCCCAGCAGGAGGCTTGGAGATTAAAGGCCCTGGAGTCGCTAACTTCCATCCCGGTCTCTGCCCTGTCCCGGGCCCACCCCCTCCTCCACCAGCGCTTTTCTCACTTCCTAGGAGAGTAGGGAAGTGGCCCCTTCCTCCCTTTCACAGATGAAAACAGAAAGGGAAGCAACTGCAGCTTAGAACAGGAGTTTAAAGCCCCGGCTGGGACTACTCGGGTTCAAAGCCCAGACTGTCTCCCCACTTAAGCAGCTGGGTGATCCTCCGCAAGTTACTCAACCTCTCTGGAGCCAAACTCTCCCGATCTTAAAAACGGGAACTATGTGTCCCTATTTTATGAGCCACTTGCGAAGGTTAAACTTGCTAACCACAGATGTAAGATGCCTGGCACACCACACCGCGCGCGCTCGGTTGTTATTTTACAAAGACTGAGCCCGTGGCTTTGCAATGGGGGCGGCAGGGAGGGCACTTAGGGAGCCTGCACTTCCGAATACTGAGCGACTGACCCGCTCTCCTGACCCCTGAAGGGGTCTGCCGGGTGTCCCTCCGCGTCCTTTCTCCGGGCTCAGTTCTTTATCCTGCAGCGCGGGGGACGCCGGGCTCCAGGATTTTCAGAGTGTGCCCACAGGCGGAGTGGCCGGTGCACCAGCCGGCGAAGTTGTTCCCGGGAAAAAGCAGCAGCCGCCAGGAGAGCTCCCGGCGCCTGGTCCCGGAGCCCCCGGCCTCGCGGATGCAACTAATTTTAAAACTATTTCAAAGGCGAGGTGGGCGGGGGGGGGGGGGAACAAAAGGGCAGCGCGACGGGGGAAACCGAGCAGCGAGACCCCGAGTCGAGCCGGGCCGGCCGGGGGGTCCCCGCTTCTCGTGCGCCCTCCGCCGCGGCGACTCTCGAGTCCCCCGGGGGCCGCGGCCACAGGTTGTGGGGAGCGCGCAGGGCTCACGCCAGCGCCCCGCAGAGGCTGCCCCTGCACCCGGGCGACACTCACCGACTGCAAGAAGCGCAAGGTGCCCACGTAGTCCCTCTCGGTGCCCAGGATCTCGTTGAGGACGCAGAGCCGGAGGCGCAGCTGGCGCTCGGACTCCCGAGCGGCAGCGCCGGGGCCGGGACCTGCGCCGGGCGCAGCGGCGCCGGGGACCCGGGGGTCGGGGTGGGCGCCGTCCGCAGCCCCCTCGCCGCTGGGGTCGCCGCTGGGGTCGCCGCCGGCTCCCTCCATCCTAGCGCGGCCGCGCGGCTCCGCTCCGTCCCCGCGCGAGGCGACTCAGGCGTCCAGGCGCGCCATCCCGGACGGGGCGCGCCGGCGGCCGGTCAGCTGCGGGCCCCGCTGGAGCGGCGGGCGGGCTGGGGGCGGGCGCTGCGAGGGCGGGAGGGGGCGGCCTGGGACTCGCCGGCTACCGGGCCACCGCGGCCGCCGCCGCCGCCGCCGCCCCCGCCGCCAGGGAGCGTCTGCCAAGTGCCACGCCGCGAGCCCGCCGCAAGGCGCTCCCGCGCACACGGGCCTGGAGACGAGACGCGCCGCGCGCTCGGCGCCGACGTCGGAAGCTCCGCGGGCGCGGGCGGGAAGCTCCGGAAAGGCCCGCCGAGCCGGGAGGCCCGAGCAGCGCGCGCCGCGGCGAGCGCACCAACTCGGCGCCAGGACGCGTGGCGTCCCCGCCCGCGGGCTACGCCACTCCCACCCGACACGCGCGACACCCGCCCGGCGCAGGCACAGCACGCAGGTCTGGGCCGCGGCTGCCGCCGCTAGGCGGAGGGAACCCCGGGCTCGAGGAGCGCGAGAGCAAGCCCGCCCGCACGCGCGCCCCCGCCGCCCGCCCGGGGAAGAAAGGGGCGGCCGCTGCCCGGTCGGTGACGCCCCTGCTCGACACCGGCGCCCCGGGTGCCCTCGGGCCTGCTTCGACCTTGGAAAGGAACACGCAAGCCCGTGCTGACTGGCTGTTTTCTCCCTCCCGTATTCTTTTCTTCCTTCTTTCTTTTTCCTCTTTCTCCCTGAACTTCTCGGCCCACAACCCCGCTTGTCCTGCCTTCCAGGGAAGTTTTATTTCAACCGCCCTGCCCTCATCCCCTCCCATGCACCTGGGAAACCCAGGTTCTGGGCCGCCTGCTTTGTGACCTTGGTGAGCAGGGAGCTCCTTGGCCAAGCCCTTCACCTGTTTTAGAGGAGACACAGAGAGTGAAGCGTAGGATCCAGAGTCAGCTGCTCACGTTCAGCCCGGCTCCCTCACTTGCTATTTGGGTGACCTTGGCCATAGGATCGTCCGGGTTTTCTTCACTGCAACAGGAATAACAGAGCCCTGTGCTATCCCATGAGACCTACTTGGTGCAGCTCCCTGCACTTAGAAAGTCATCTGCCAGTGTCACTTCTAAATTGGCTTGGCGCTGGATGTGTGAACTGTCCCCTTGGCCTGGCCCCTCTCTCTAAACTGGCCTAACAGTCCTTACCCTCCTCCAGCTGTCTCTGCAGGGAGTTAGCTCATTCACATTATGGTCCTCTCTGACACTACAATCATCCTTGGGACAGGGACATACTGCTTGTTTATCTCTATGCCACATGCCTACGGTTGTCTTTCAAATACCTCAAGGACCTAGGAACACAGCGTGGGGTGGCTCCTGCCTCCCTGGAGCTCTGTTTCTTTAAGATCTTGGGCAGGGTGGCATTTGATCTGGGCCTTGAGTGAGTGAAGGTATCTCCAAGCATAGAGTTGAGGATGACAGGCAGGCACTGAGCCATCGGGTGTGGCTGGTGGAGTCAGTGGTGTCCAAACGGTGTCTAGACTTTTGTCCTCAAGTCTCCCAAAATACTGAAAGTCTCTGAAAGAGTTCTGCTGTGTGACCTTAGACTTGTCACAACACCTGTTTGAGCTTCAGGTGCCTCTTTTTGAAATTAATCTTGCCGCCCGCCACAGGAGCACCAGGAGCACGCCGACGCTGCACCCGAAGGAAGCAGGCTTACATTTGCCTCCCAGCGCTGACTCCTAATTGGCTGGATGGCCTTGGCCAAGACACTGCCCCTCTGTGTGCCTCAGTGGTCTAATTTTAAAATAGAAGTCAGGGAAAGCAAACAGAGCTTCTCATCCTCAGGACTGTTAATATTTGGGACCAATTAATGCTTTGCTTGCAAGGGTGTGGTCCTGCACTTGGGCATTTAGCAGCTCACTGCACCCACTAGATGCCAATATGAGAGCTCCAGACATTGCCAGGTGTCCCCAAGGTAATGAATCACCCTCCTTTGAAGATCACTGGTGATGTACACAAAATAGGTTATAGATAGAATCCATCCTGGCCTAGCCTCAGGGCCCAGGTGTTGCCCATCCTTGCGCTGTCTCACAGCCTTTTGTCTGTGCCCTCGCCTTGCCCATCCCTGGTGACAATGGCACCATTAGATGATAAGTTGCTGTGGCACTCAGGCCTCCTTTCCCTCTCCTCCGAACTGAACCTTGGTCACAGGGTTGTTGCAGGATTCCTGTGCGTGCCCTGGACGGAGCTCAGAGACTCCCTGAGCGCTCAGAATGTGAAAGCTTTCATTGACTCCACTCATGCACTGAGTGCCAGATCCATTAGGATGCATTTGCCTACCAGGAGGAGGAGAATTGCTGATGGCTCAGAATATAAAGACACTGTTTAGCAAGAGGTCCAGAGGAAGTTCCCAAGGCTGGTTCAGAACGTGTTGATGTCATCAAGGCACCTCTGACCCTGCAATTCCCATCATGGTGGCTTTCTGGTCCAAAGTTTGGGACCTCAGGGTCACACAGTGGCTGCTGAAAGGGCACCATCACCTCCTCACACAGCAACTCTGGTTGGAGAGCAAAGAACAAAGGGGATTATCCTCTGCCTCCCTTTTATGGGGGGGGGAGTACTTAAACCCAGAGCAGGTCAGGACACGATTATGTGGACACTCTTAAAGCCTGACCAAAAGCAAAGATTGCTACCATCGAATTAGGACAGTTCTGCTTCTGGCATGTGGCTGCCTGAACAACGTGACATCAGCATGGGACACCTAGCAGTGTCTGCCACAGCACCTACTATGCTCTGGGCCTCCAGGAAAGTGCTGAGACTGCAGCAGTGACCAGCCAACAAAGTTCAGGCCATTGTGGAAGAGCCAGCAGGTGAAGATGAGTTAGACAGACAGCAGGGTCCTTCTGTCTTTCAGCAAACATGTGATGAGAGCCTACTATGCGCCAGCTGGGCCATAGCCCTGAGCACAGGAGATAAGCTCCCTGCCTCTGGCACATTCAATTTGGAGCCAGGGAAGAAAGAAAATAACCAAACGACAAATAAACAAGATCCTTTCAGCTTCACTAGGCCTTGATGAGATGATCGCGGGAAGCCAGAGCTGGTGGGTGGCACCTTCGGCTTCTGCAGCAGCAGCCCACTGCCTAGCCCGGGCTCGTGACTCAGACAGGGGCACCCACCTTCGGCAGGATCAATGGGGACTCCCTGAGTTCAGAGCCTGGCTGCCTCCCAGCTAATCTGGCACAGAGGACTCAACTCATTGAGTCAAGCATGACTAAGCAATCAGTGCCAAGCTGGGGAGATTTCTCCCTCTCCCCAGTTCAGTCAGCTCAACCCCTCCTCCCACCTTCCCATCCCCGCACCCATTTCTTCTGGCGTCTCTAGTGGGAAGTCCCAGGTCCCATGCATCTCTCTCAGGGCTGGGCCTGAAAAAGGCTAACGCTAGCAAACCATCACCCAAAGAACAGGGAAGAAGAAGAGGAAAGAAAAAAAATTCAACTTTCAGTTCAGGGGGAGAAAAAAAGTGATGACAACAGCAGGGAAATTCTCTTCTGCAGGGACATCTTAGTCTCCGTTGCCATGTCCTTCTCCGAGGCTGGGAAATACCACTGTGCTGGTTGCTACGGTGGTGGGGGCGAACACTGCTCTGTGGAAATGTCACAAAGATAGTTCCTTATTCCCAAACGAGAGGCCCTGTCAGGTTGGGCTGGCTCAGGTTCTGCACGCCCTCTCCCTAAGCTCTGTTTAAGAGAAAAATTCATTAGCTAAAGCAAGGAGAAGGTTGGCAGAAGGTTCCCTCCGCCCATTGCCAAGTCAAATGAGTGAGGTACAAAGTCAGTTACTGCTGGCCAAGGAGCCCCAGATGCAAATGAGTTCTCAGCAAGTCAGGCTTTCCCCACTGCGGCTGAGAGGAGCTTTCTGAACACAGGAGAGAGGCTCCTGCACCCTTGGACCTGGGCAGGACAGCTAGACAGTCGGACCCAATGCTGGACACCCAGCCCACCCTTCATTGCTTCCAACCTAGAATTCGCTTCCATGGAGTCTTAGCTGAGCTACTGCTCCTAAGGAAGCCCTGATATTGGAAGCAGATCTCTCCAGAGGGCTCTGGTTCAAGATCTGATTGGAGCATAATAGATATCAGATTAATTCAGGGCTCCAGAGCTTTGCCAAATGCTGACGGTGCCAGAAAGTGCTGGAAGCACAGCTTGGAGAAAGTAAAGAGGGAACTGCCTCAGACCCGCTGTTCAAATCCCACTCTGCCACTGACATTCATGCCTTCTTTTCTAGCCTTTGGACATTCTGTGGCTCTAAAGACCAGCGGCCTGGGTTCAAATCCCAGACCAACCACTTCCTAATTGTGTGACTTTAAGCAAATGACTTCACTTCTCTGAAGCCAATAAAGTTCCTGACTCACATGGTTGCTGTGCAGATTCAGACACCTCAGAGATCCAAAGTGTTCAGAATGTTGCCTGACCCTGATCAGACTGTAAACTGTTCTGAGTGAGGCAGGCCATGATGTCTGGAAGGATGGTAGCCATTCTGAGCCCTTGAAGAAGGCCATTGCTGACCAACTGAAGATGCAAATGGCAGATGGAAAGAATCTTAGCTCCTGGATTAGCCAACCACAGAACTGGAGATCCCCCTTATTATAAAATATAAAATTTCCTTGTTATTTAATTGCTTATTTTTTCCTTATTTTTTAACAATAAAGCATTAAAAAAGATGTGCCTCCCTTGCCCCGGGGCCACTCCCTACTTTGATGAACTGATTCCTTTATTGGTGCAATAATCACACACCCAACGTGCATGAGACAACTCCAGGTGATGCCTCTTGTCTCAGCATAATTAGTAACAACATCCCAAGCTTGGACCATATATATGCTCCCCTTAGCCTTGCAAATAAGCATAGCTGTTTTGCTATTTCTCTTTTAAAATGCAGATGTCCCCAAAAGGTGCTGATCTCTATCATATCATTTTCCCAATGAAGCACAGCCCTAAGACTCATGAAGATTGAGTCAGGGTAAAATTAAGAAAACAGTTGAGAGGGGCTGGGGATTTAGCTCAGCAGCATAAACATCTGCCTTACAAGCAGGCAGTCGTGAGTTCGATCTCTGGTACCGGTAAAAAGGAAAAAGACAAAAAAAAGAAAAAGAAAACAGTTGATGAAGAGATCAGTGCATGGAAGGTAAATTCTGCAACTTCATCAAGGCCAGCGACTGACCTGGATGGGGTATCTTGAAATTCTGCAGCCAGGAATGCCAGATGGTTTCCGCAGACATACTGGACACACATTTATATGTCTGGGTTTTTTACTTTTTTCCAGTTTGTTTCCTGGACCAAAAGCTCAAAAATAGAGCTGCCCAGTCCAATCCAGACACCTGGCAATGCCAGTGGTGACTTCCACTGAGTGCCAATGGTCTCCTCTTCAGCCAGCAGAAGCACAAACAGCCACACCCTGTGCAAAGCCACCTCTGCTGCAGCTGCCTTCCAAATTTCCAAGGTGAACCCACAACCTGGAGCCTTTGTCTGGGGTGGGGTGGGGTGTTTGACAAGAATCATCCCCATCCTCAGCGAGCTGGCTATGCAGTGGACACCCTGAGATGTGACACCAAAGCTCACCACTGCCCTGCAGGGTAGTTCTTACTGTGCTCCTGTGTTACAGATGGGACAGCAGGATCAGAAAGGAATCTGAGCTCTAAGGTGTGAGGTTTGAGCCCAGCCTGGGCAGTTTAGCAACTCAGCAAGATCCTGGGTCAAATAATCATAATCATAATCAAGGCTGGGAACGTAATACACTGCAAAGGCACTGCGTTCAATCCACAGTACCATAAAAAAAAGAAAGGGAAGGAAGGGAAGAGAAGGGAAGGGAAGAAAAGGGAAGGAAAAAGAAAAAGCAACACAAAAATTCGCTGTATTGACTAGGCTGTAGGTTATCCAGGGCATCGAGTAACAAATAGCAATAGATTCTTTGATCAGAAGCTTCTGTCATGCCGTGTCCAGGCATAAACAACCTAACATAGGTATTGGGTCCCCAACGTGTGGAAACCCTGGCTGCCTCCAGCCTGCAGCTCCACCTCCTTCACTATGGATTCCAAGATGGTGGCTTGAATGCCACAGACCAACCAGCAGAAGGAGAAAAGGGGAAGGGGAGAGGATGCTGATCCTTTAGAGGACTGAGACAGGAAACTTCAGGCATCACTTCCGTTCCCACCTCCCTGGCCCAAACTCTGCCACCCTGGACTATCTGATCCTAAATGCATGCCAGACCACTTCTCAACTCTTGGGTGCTGCAGGTGGACTGTGGGAATCTCATTTTGCTGTGGGGAAAACGAGGACTTTGGTTCTGGCCCTGTAAGAGGCGAATTTAAATATCCAAGTACAGCTGTGCAGTGAGAAGTAAACATAATCCTGAGGTTACAGGAAAATATAAATAAAGATCTTATAAAGACACAGAGATGGTGAAAGCCTGAGTTGGATGCGATCGGGGCTGGGTGTTGATGGAGCAGAGAACAAGGGTGAAGCCCTGGACCACAGCAGTGCTCAGAGCCAGGCAGCAGTGAGCGATGCCAGACAGGTATGAGAGCCAGTTTCCAAAGTTCACCGAGTCTCCCTGGCTCCTTGAAGAAGACAGGACGGAGTGACGGACCGTCTTCGACCTGGTTTCCCCTTGTGCAGTGGGCAGAAGGCAAAGCTCCCAGTCCTGGCTTCATTGCTTCAGTCTGAACCCACAGCTTCCTTCTCTGTTAAATAGCAACACTAAGCACTCTGCTTTCAGCCAGGCAGGGGTAGGTGAATGCCTGTAATCTCAGCTACTCAGGAGGCCGAGGCAGGAGGATTACAAGTTCCGGACCTGCCAGGGAAACTTAGCAAGAACCTGTCTCGAAAATATATGAAGGGCAGGGGGTGACTCAGTGATATAGTACCGCTGGATTTGCTCCTCGGTTCCAGGAAAAAAAGGGAAAAAGATAAAGAACTCCCTGCTGGGTTTCCAAAGGAGAGTAAAGATACCACAATGTCGTACAGGTCTCAAAATGCTTGAAAAAGAGGAAAAGGAGTGGCCTTCCCTGACGCATAACCTCAGGTTCTCCAAAATGTGAAACTGATGCAGACAGAAAGTCAGATGTAACTCAGAGAAAACAAAGAGAAGCCACAGCTGGGACAGAAGCTCTATGAGATGGAGATGAGTTTTGAAACATCAAGGTGAGCTGAAGGAGCCGGACACAGAAAGGCACATTATATGCGACTCCACTCGAGGGGCTCAGGGCAGGCAATAGGAAATTGTCGTGCCTGAGGTGCACACTTTGGGGTCAAAGCCATCTAGGAACGAGTGGAGCTGTAGCTGCACAAGCCAAGCCGAGGCACTGGTTTCCTCCTGGAGTGGGAGGAGCCTGGGACTCCGATGGACTTAGGCCTGCTTATGTTCCACCTCTAAACCCACATGGTGGTGCGCAGGGCTTTACTCTATAATAACTCTCCAGGTTTTCCATTTTTATCTTTGCCATTTTTCTCTGTTCTCTGTTTCCCAATTTAAACATGCATGGAAGGCTTTAAAATAATTATGACCCACCTCTCCTTCATACCCTTTGACCAAGTTATTTTCACCATGGTACTCTAAACCGCAAAAATAATCACATACTCAGGCAACTCTGAGGCGTGAAGATGTTTGTCTGGAGCGTCATTTATAAAAGCCCCTGGTTCAGCCAGATGTGGTGGCACACGCCTGCTCTGTGATCCCAGCACTTGAGAGGCTGAAGCAGGCAAGTCGCTGCAAGGTCGAGACCAGCCTGGGCTACATAGTGAGTTCAAGTCCAGCCTGAACTACATACAGAGACCCTGACTCCAAAAACAAAAAAACAAAAGCCCTGTGGTTGAAAGAGGCTATCCACTCACCAATAACAAATAGTTAAATACTTTGCAGTATAGCTACCATGTGGAAAGTTATTTAGCCATTGGAAAGTCTGCTCAAAGAATATTCGGTGGAATAGGAAAAATGCTCATGCGTGACAAATGGAAAAGCAGGGAGGGAAAAAGCAGACCATAAATATGTACTGCATTATTAAATATGTTATTCTAATACATAGATTATGTGTTGGCTGTGGCCCCAGTATTGTCAATGTATGTTATATAGTCATGCAAAAAAAAAAAAAAGACAGCAAAGAAATACAGACAAGCAGGGACAGTAGTTATATTTGGGAGTCAGATTGTGAGTACTTGTTTTCTTCCTTATGCATCTTTTAAATATTCCTAATTGTCTGCACTGGACGCGGAGGACGCTTGTTCTTTGCTAGGGGGCGAGAGGAACCGAGAGGGGGCCGAGACGCAGCGTCAGCAGCTCCCGCGATGCCGGGGACACACCATCAACCATCACAGCTCGAGACCGTGGCCCTGGTTTTGTTTTCTTTTCTTATTTTTGCCTTCATCACCCATCGCCAGGGCTCTGACTTCCTCTCGCCCACAGACACCCACTCGGGTATATTTAAAGGATGTTCTTTCTATCCATCTGCCATACATTTATTTGGTTATATGTGTATCCAAATACACATAGTAAAAAAAAAATACATGAGGAGATAAAGTCAGTGTTGTTTTATGTGTTTTTCAGTTTTTATCTACAAGGTACAGAGTCGTGCGTACCGTGCTAGCTTACTTTTTTCTCCCAAAAGCTCGATTTTGAGAACATGCCTCGTTGCTCTTTGTAGCTGTGCCTCCACGCTTGCTGTTCCATATGTGTATGAACCACCTGGTACAGACTGCCGGCTGTTCCCCTAATGCAGCCTCGGTCTCTGCTGGAGGACTACATTTCCCAGCCGCCCTTGCAGGTGGGTGGAGCCACACAACTGTGGGGGTTAGCTCTTGAATGCTCACAGAGGGCCTGATCCTCTGAACCTAGGGGTTGAAACTTCTCCCATGTTTTCCTTCTCCTCCTTGCTCTTTCCTTTCTGGTTAATTAGGACGGATAATTGTGGTTAATTTCAAGCCTGACCTTGGAAGCCGTGGTTCAAAGGTGGCCGAGCCACCCTCTGCCTAGGTTTGAACATCTGCGTGGAAGGTAGCTAGACGCAGACCAGTACGATGTCCACTCACCACCCACCATGGACTAGTATGCGAGCAATGAAGCTTTCAGTGAGTTTCAGCCTCTCCTGGCTTTACGCCATTCTTACAATGGCTACTATTAACTTTAACCAAAATAACATATTCTATCCCTTCCATTCCAAAGTGTAGACACTGCTGTCCCGAGCTCCCGGAAGGAAGGTCGCCTCAACTCAGCTGTCAGCAAGGTGCTCCAATCGTCTCCTGGAAATGGAATGGTGAGGCCACAGGGTGCGTATGTATCATGTTCACCTGACCAAAGCAACGCAGACACGTCGCCCCTTGGGAAAAATGAGGGCGCAGGCTGTGGTGTTCAGTTACCCCCAGTCAGCATTTCCGGTGGTCGTGTGTCTGCGCTGGGGGGCTTCGGAGGAGTCAGGGCCAGAGCAGTCCCACGCAGGGTTCCGTCAGGGATCTTGGTGGCACAGCCTCTAAGTCTGGCTTCCTGGGCATCTTTGAGATTCTGTGAGCTCCCTACACCCATTAATAAAAATACCAAAATGAGCTCCGTTGTTCGCAGTTGCAAACCTTTTTTTATAGGGCAAATCAGGGAACAACACATTGCTTCTACAAAGGCCCAGATGGTAAATAATTCTGATGCATATAGTTTGAATTCTGCTGTACAGGTGCTAACACAGCCAAAGACAATATATAAATGAACGAGTGTGGCTACGTTCCAATATAACTTTATAAAAACAATGGCCCATAGGTGGAGTTTGCTAATCCCTGAGCTGGAAAACAAAGGGGAAGAGGGAAGAAAATAGATATGAATGAATCTCCTTTATTTAAAACTCTGTGTAGACACTTATTTATTATGTATTTATTTATAGACGGAGCCTCACTATGTAGCCCTGGCTGGCCTGGAACTTGAGGTGGTTTTCCTGCCTCAGCCTCCCCAGTTCTGGGATTACATACATGCATGAGACCATGTCCAGTCTCTATGTATACATTTATGCTGCATTTCCTGTCTTAGCTCCTTGGTAGTGCCTCGTTCCTGTCCACACAGAGTGGAGCCACACAGCACCTAACACGTTCCCTTGCCTGCCACAGAGTGACTGAATGAATGAGTGAATCCATGAATGGGTTTCACGTAGAGGTGGTTCCAGGGAACAACCCGGGTAAAGACCAATGAGAAGAGGAGCCAGCAGTAGGCAACCTGTGCAACAGCATCACTTGCACCAGGAAGCCCAGTCCTGGCCAGCGAATCACCCTTCGCCTGCACCTGCTTCACTGAGACCGTGCTGTCTCCCTCTCGCCAGCCACTGAATTGGGAATTTAAGGGTTTGGTTTCCCAATTCCAAAGCTAATGAAGAGCAAGGGCGACCGCAGGGGGCTTGGTTCTCCAAAGCAAACTGTTCCAGTGACTAATCCATCTTTCGCCCTGGGTATTTTTATTTGTCCCAGCAGAAATGTGTATGAGTCACAGCTCTTGGAGGATTTTTTTAAATGCATCATTGTGTGTATATCTCGGGCCTGCAGACCTGCAAGGTCTGGGTGCTCTTGGCAGGGGGTAATGATTCCAGCAGCAACAACAGATGCTGTCAAGTCACGCCAACCAGGACTCCTTCCTTTGTCCCCATCAGCAGCCAGCAAATAAAAGAGCAGAGGAACAAAAGAGTTACTCTCTGTTGGTGGAGGTAGCACACACAGTGCCTAGGCTTGGCGCCCCCAGACTTACATACTGTCCTGCCCGTATCTTCCTCCTGTGAGAACCTACCACAAGCAGCTTCCTCTCAGGAAGCCCTCTTGGTTAATATGATCAAAAAGACCACCTGTGCAGCCACCATCATCTGTGACTCTAATCTCCCCTGCTGCAAATCACGTTTCTGTTTCTGTCTTGCACTTTGTTCCTGCAGCCTTTATGTAGAAAATTTCTATTCAGATCCTTGCAGTTCACTTGGAGCTGTCTTTGACGTGTGAAGTCATTTCCACATGGGTGTGCTCTCTCTCCAGCCCTGTGTGGTGGACAAGGCCCACTTGGAAATTAGGAAGGGATGAAGTCAGAGCTCCCTTGGCCTCTCCCCGGCTGAGTGACCTCACCTCTCAAGACCTCTGTTTCCGTGCCTATAAACGGGATGACGGTAATCATAATAACAGAACAAACGTAGATCAGATTTCCGGAGCCGCATACAGGCTAGGGGTTTTACTTTGCTGCTTGCTGTGTTCCCAGGTCATAGAACACAGCCTGCCACCGCGGCTGTCCTTGCTATGGTTTGAACGCAGCCCCCAAATTCATGGGTTGGAAAGCTCAATCTCCAAAGCAACCGTGCTGGGAGGTAGAGGGGAAGAGGGGAATTATTAATGAGGGTTCTGTGCTTATGAATGGAGTCATCTCATTAACACGGTGGGTGGGTTAGTTATCAAGAACAAATTTGTCATCAAAGCAAGTTCAGCCCTCTCTTCCCTGACTGCCTCTGACACAGTGTGCAGTGGGAAGACTCTCACTGGGTGCTGGCACCATGCTTTTGGATTTCTAGTGTTTAAAAACCACATAAATCCTTGTTCTCTATAAATTACACAGTCTAAGGTGCTCTATTACAGCAACAGAAAATGGACAAAGACAGTGCTCAACAAACATCTGCTGAGTAGGAGTAAATGGTTGTTTTTCATGCTTACCTAATCTGAAGAAGCCCCACCACCTTTCCAGTCACCCCTGAGGTCAGTTCTGACCCTCTCATTATCCACATCCAGAGCTCTCACCTCTCAGATGGCTTCGTTTCCATGTTATTCAAGGATGCTGACAATGCAACAGCAGGAACCCAACACAAATTCAGGCAAGACAGAGAACATACTGGTCTAAGTAAAAGCATCCAGGTTCAAGCATAGCTGGGTCCAGGTTCCCAAAGGAACGGGCCCTTTTCCAGTCCTGTTGGATGACGTGGGTCTTGTGTAATCACTGTAACTCTAGAAGGCAAGCCTGGGTCATGTCTCTCACACTAGAGGGAAGCAGGTGGGTCTCCCACAGACTCTGGACCAAGAGTGCAGTGGGACAGTTTCCCGAGGCTAACCAGGACCTAGCACTAGCAGAAGGGAACAGATCCCAGAAAGGTTCAAACAAAAGCACTCCAGACTCACCAGCCTCCATGCCAACCTGTACACTGTCGGGTAACCCCTAAAAGAGCAGCTCTGCTCAGGTTCCTCCCTTGCTCCAGAACCTTGAGTGGCTCCCTATCCCTCACTGATGGACCTATAATCTTCAGTGGGATGCCCAGTCTTCTCTGGCCGGAGGGGTCAACGAGGAAGTTGTTCTAAGGATCCAGATGAACCAGGGAGATACGGTGGTGGGCAGCTAGAGTGGAGGGGAGTTACGGATTCCAGGGAAATCATAGCATACTGAGCCTGCTTCACTGAGCTCGACAGTGAGGATCTCTGATCCAAGCCACAGGGCTGCCTTGCCACCTTATACCTACTCAGCCTAGTGACGCCATCTCTCTCCTTAAAGTCTGCTTCCTGCAGCAATGCAGGGGTGCCCTAATCTCCATCTCCTGGCACGACCCCTTTCACTGGCCTTACCTGGCAGCCGAGTGTGCTTGGTCTTTGTCCTCTACACCCGCTGGAGACCCCTTTGGTTACAAAACCAACAGCAATTCCACTTCCCTATCAAGAGCCCAGTTTTGGCCACAATATGCTTCTGGGTCTTCCACCCTCAACAGACCATTCATGTCTCCGCCAATCATGGGAAGCAGGCCAGCGACACGTTTCTAAGTGTTCCATCTACTGGTGGAAGAGCTAGAGACTCCAGAGAAAGGTTTCTTCCATTTTAAAACAGGATACAGGAAAGGAAATTGGCTTCTGTTCTGATCTGTGGGAGTTGCCCTGTAGCACAATGCCCAGAGCTATGGCAGCCATCTTGGACTCACAAGGGAACACCATGCCAACATGGTGGGTGGAATGATGGGAGAAACCTGGATCCTCAGTACCACCGTTCAGCGTGAATTAACCAACTCTGGGACTGCCCCCCCCCCGTAAGACCCACTACTTACACCACAACTGAGTTTGGACATCACTTACTAGGAAGAAAAATCATATGATGGGTATATCTTGTAGATGGTAAACTTTCAGAAACATGACTCCTTCTAGAACCTTCCAGTCACTTCCAGACCTATGAGAGATGAGAGATGTCTGAGATGTGCCTACTTAGAGAACAGCTTCCCAGGCAGGTCTAGAAGCACTTCAAAACCATGTCCCAGCTTGAACCGATTATCTGTGTTTCCCCCAAAGACCTCCCTCAACTTGCCCCATGACAGGGACAGTGTCTCATCCATGGAGGAGCCTCCAGCCTTTCTTCAACCCTCACTCCTTTAAGGGAGGGAGCTCCGAGTTCCTGAGCACGTCCTCCGTGCTGGGGGCCTTGGTTAGATGCAGGAGAATAAACTCAGAGCAGTTCCTTCCTTTGTGAAGATTATGTTCTGGCCAGCAGCTGAGAAGTAAACAGGTTGTTTCTTAGAGAAACAGAGACACGATGCCGGGAGAGGGCGGGCGCCAAGGTGGGCGCGGAGAGGTAGCAGTTGTAACGCTGAGACCTGAATGCAGAGCGATGCACTGAGGTCTGAGAATGGCTTTTTAGCCAGAGGAAATGGCAATCGCCAAGGCCCTGAGGCCGCACCGAGTGTGCCATATGCCAGGAAGGGCAGGGCCAGTGAGATGCACGGCCAGGAAGTCTGGAGGCTCAGACGCTGAGCTTCACTAGGTGCAGCGCTCTGGGGGAGCGTTAAACCGCTGAGACACAGGTCTGACTCCGGTTGGGTGGAAATGGGAATAATATTACACACGAGCACGCCAGCTGTGTTGGAGTCTATACCACAGAGGCCAGGCACTCTTCTACACACTTCTCACACTCAACCCTGCCCGCGAGGTCGGCAGCGTCATGATTCCCATTTCACAGACGAAGAAAGTGAGGCACAGAGAGGTGAAGTAACTTGCTGGGGTCACACAACGAGTGGACCAGAGCCAGGAGTGCAGGGAAAGGGTAACTGGCAGAGGTTGTGGGGTGGATCCAGTTGGGGGACCAAGGAGGGGAGGGGGGACACGAGAAGCACGAGGGCCTGGAAGGAACGAATGTGCAGGTGGCAGGTGGGCAGTGTCCAGTCCCTCTGACTCTTGGGCTTTCAGCAGGGCTCGTGGCTCCGTGGTGTGGCCTCCGGCAGCGTGGCACCAAGTCCCTCCCACGAGGCCCCGCCCCGGCCCTGCCCTCCGCGCCTCCGCCCGAGTCCGGAGACGAAAACCCGCCAAAGCCGGCAGGAGAGCACTTTGCAGACGCTCCCTGGGCCGCGGCAAACTTCTATTGTGCAGCTCCAGCCTGCAAACAATGCGCGTGGCGCGGCGCTCTGTCCCGGCCAGAGGCTGCGCCGTGCGCCCACCCGGTCGCCGAGCCGAGCGAGCGGGGTGCTGGGAGGCGGGGCCGGAGGGCGCAGGGGCCCCGACCTTTCCAGGGCGCAGGGCTTTCTGCGGAGCGTCGGGAACCCCCGCATCATCCCCGCACCCGGCCGGGACGGCGAGGGCGCCTCTCGGTTCCTCTTCAGCCGGCGGGCGCTGGGGGTGACTGCGTGGGGGGCGAAGGTGTGACAAGCCGGGACCCACCCCCCACCTGGGCCTGCTGGGGGCTTTCTGCAAAGGCCAGCTCTTGGAGCTCAAGAGCAGGCGGCTTGAGCCAGCCGCGCGCAGTTCCAAGCTCTCAGGGAAAAGCCAAGCGCGTCCTGCAGTCCAGGGGCTGAGCTAGGCTGAGGGCAGTGCAGGAGAGGAATCCCGGAAGGCTTCCTGGAGGAGGCAGGCTTTTCCAGCAGCTCAAAAGCGCTGAGAGGATTGATCCCTTTTTATTTTTTAAACACTGCCCTCTCTCCCTCTCTCTTCCTTTCCTTCTTAAAAAAAAATTGCCTCAAAGGCCAACAAACTTTTAAAATGCACCACAGAGGTACGTGTCCTTTTCCCATAAATGTATAGTGCACGTGACTTTTTAAACCTTTTCTCTAAAGGAATGTGTGTGTGCTGCGGAATAGTTGGAAACCCAGAGGAACACAGAGAAAATGAAAATCACCTGTATGCCCGTGAGATTCGGGGTCATCACGTGTTAGAAGTTAGAATTTCCTGGCTGGGGTGGGGGCGGGGCTCGTGCTGTTGTGGTCAGGAAGGTAGAAGTTACTTACAGTGAAATGCAGAGATCTGAAGAGCACGATTTGATGAATTCTGACAAATGTCTACCCCAAGTGTACCCCTCCAGCCAAGATCTAGAATGTTTCCCCATGGCCCCCAAAGCTCCCTCGGGGCCCCTCCAGCCGGCCCAGCCTCGCAGACAGCCATCCTGACGTCTGTCGCCATAAATGAGGTTTGCCTGTCATGTAATTGGAATCATATGGCCCCTGTGTGTTCTCCTGGGTCTGGTTTCTTTCACTCAACACACATAATGTTTTCAGATTCCTCCTCCTCCCTGGCTTGCTCCTTTTTGTTGCTGAATAGTGCTCCATTGTGTAAATACACCGCCACTGTCCGCCATTCACGTGGGATAAGCTGCTGGGTCAGCTATGTAGGAACACTGGTGCACAAGTTTGAACGCCAAGTTTTCTTTCTGATTTTGTTTTTTACTTTGTTTTGTGGGGTTGAATCCGGGAAGCACCAAGCACTACATTCCCACCCCTTTTTATTTTATTTTGCAATAGGATTCCAATAAATTGCCTACACTGGCCTTGAACTAGGGATTTTCCTGCTTCAGCCTCCTGAGCAGCTGGTATTTCAGGCATTCAGGCAATGTGCAATCAGCCTAGAAAAAATGTCTTCATTTTTCTTGAGCAAATACTTAGGATTAACTTCTATATCTATGTACATTTTTTTGAGGCAAGTGCCCAGGTTGAGTTTCAACACATAATCCTCCTGCCTCAGCCTCCCCAGTACCTGATATTACAAATGAGTGCCACCATGCCTAGTTTCCATGATTAACTTTTGTAAGAAATTACCAACTGCTTTGCAAAGTGCTTGTCTTAATTACTTTTTCTTGTTGCTGAGACAAAATTAAAGAAAAGTTTATTTAGCTCATAGTATATAGAGGTTTCAGTCCATAATCGGCTGGCTCCACAGTGGTGGCAGGAGAGAAGCAGTTCATGGTGGACAGACAATAGCAAAACAAGCAAGGACATTAACTGCATCTTTCTGACCCTTATATTTTATCCAGGTTACTTGGAGCAAATAGCACAGACACCCTTAATCCTAATGCCCTTGAGCCTAACATTGCACCATGAATCAAACCCAACGTCACACACTCTAGACCCAGCCACCTCTGAAGAAGCCCATCGATGAGTGCATCAGTCTTCAGGGAACCATAAAATTCTGCATCTGGCCCCCCAAAGACTTATGTACATTGTTTTATAAAGAAAAGCATTTAGTTCATCTCCAAAAGTTGCCAAAGTCATAACAGTTTCAGCATTGCTGAAAAATTCAAGTCCAAAGTGTCCTCTGAGAATTAAGGAAAATTCTTAGCTGCAAGACACTATACTGTATGAAAAAAATTTTCAACACTTTCAACATTCAACAGCACAAGATAGACATTTCCATTCCAAAAGTTACAAATGGGGATACAAAGGAATGAGAAAAACAAATCCAAAATCCAGCATGGCAAACATTAACTCCCACGTTTCACTTCCAGCATCCCCAGAAATCTGTGGCAAACGGTGAACTCAAAAGGGTTTGAGTGGCTCCGCTCCCGTGGCACTGCTGGTGGTTTAGATTCCGTGGCTTCTAGCCTGGGTGGGCTCTGCTTCCTCTCTCCTCAGACCATCCAGGAGCCACGTTCCTGGCACCTCCGCTTCACAGTCTCACACACTGCCTGGCCTCCCAGGAGTTTTTCTGAAATCTGGGTGAAAACCTTCCTGAGCCCACAACTCTTGAATTCTGCATGCTCCTAAAACCCATGCAGTGTAGATGACACCGAGATTGCGTCTCTCTTGGCTGTAGGAGTCCAGTGTGTATGAACCAGTTCCCAAAGCACAACATCCCTAGGTCACCAACATTCTGAAACGTGATACTCCGGGACTTCCTTCTCAAAGCAGTCTTTCACTTTTGCAATTTTGAGGCTGCAAAGAGTGGTGCCCCGCTGCTTCTTAGGATGCCCTCAGGCCATCTTTTCTATTTTCCTGTTTCTTCTCAGCAATCAAAATCTCCTCTGCTCTCTCTTTGCTGTCCACAGCTTAGTGGAGCTTCCTTTCTGGCCAAACTCACAATGTTTTAAATCATTCCGCTGGACTCTTTGATCTTCATTTTCAACATACATCTAGCTAAAAGCCCCCAACAGTAACCATGCTGCTGCTTCAACATGAGACAGCCTTGAAATTTCTTCTGTCAGATAATTAGTGTGCCACCCTTAACCTCAGCCTCAGGCAGGCTCTGGACACAGCAAAATGCAGACAAAGTTTCGGCCAAACCATACTATTATAGGCAGCTAAACTGAGTAGAAACATTGTAGGCAGTCAGAGACCCTCAAGGGAGTCAATGCAGAAGATAAGAACGCATGAGAACTGGCTGGAGGCGCACCTGAAGGTTAGAATCATAATGGCCAGATTTACATACTTCCCTAAGGGATAAAAGGGAGTTTGAGATTAGTGTACCACTCTTTTGAGGTTTAAATAATGTTATGGTTTGAGAACTGGTGGTCAACTTAACGCCAGCTGGTTACATCAGCATGTATTGAGAGAAGATGCTCCACCTGAGGAGGGTTGCCAGGATAAATAGGTGGAGAAGAAGGGAGGTGTTGAGGGTTGAGGCGTTAAGGAAGCATTGTGGGTTCTCCTATGAGTTGCTGTCTGAGCTGTTGGTTCTCCTGGAGAAGCTTTGGTCCTCACATCGAGCATTGCTTCCTGGCTCCCGAGAGGAAGACATGTGCTGCCTGGTCTCCAGGATGAACTCGTCACGCTGCTTCCTGGAAGTACCCGACTGTGCTTGTCGTCGGAGGAGCTCGGGGCCTCCTTATCGCTGAGGACAGCTGTGGTGCCTTTCAGGATAGCCCTGCTCTTTGTTGTGTGTGTGACTTCTCGGCTCCAGCGTAGAACCCTCATCCCACTAGCACAGCTCCTTCATCCTGCTGGCATAGACTTTCTGGCTTCCACCGCTGACCCTTGGTCCTTCCAGGCACGGATCCGTAGAAGGGCCTGACATGAGTCCTTCTTGTGGGCTCTGGACCTCCAGTTGGACTCGTGGAGTCATTGTCCTGAGCTCTGGGTTTTTATCTGGACTCATGTGGGACATTGCCGTTGAATTTAGGCTCTTGACTAAATAATCTATGTCTTTGGTATTGCAGAGAGATTTCCTGCATTTTCCTGTGTTAACTTCTGGTGACCATTATAAAAATATTATAAACTCCATGTCCTAATCCTAGTTGTTCTCTGTGTACAACCCCTGACTACAACAAATAAATAAAGCCTTATCTCATTAAGGGTGGGCCATCCTCTCCCACCCACTAAAGCTAAAACTAAGACTACAGATAATAGACTAAGGTTAATTGGTGTCATCACATGCCCTATTGCTGCTATTAGATTAATATTACCTAACTGGCTTTATTTGTATCCTTTTGGTTGATCATAATTTCGTACCCACCTCTTAAGTTTGCTCTATAAAGCCTCCCCTGTAAGTGAATCAAAGGCAACCCATTTTCTGGATCCCTTTCTGTGTCTCTCACGAGATGTTCTCCAACAGTAATTTCCTACTCTTAAGCTCTGTCATTTATCAGAATTCATTCTTCAGTTTCAAGGAACATGAACTCAGTGCATCAAGCAGGTTGAGAGTTATAATATTCCTTCATTTGGAGGGCTCGTTGCTGTAACACACATCATCTGGAATCCAACAGCCAGTGCAGTCTTTTTTCCCACAGAAACGTCCCGAGCCATGTCTTTACTGGCCTCATTTCGGAAGTCCTCTGACCAGAACTCCCACCAAGCACAGCCCAAAGCGCTCCAGTGCTGCTTTCCCAGTGGGCAGCTCTGACTCTTCTGAACGCTTCTTACAAGCCAGCTCCGAAGGCTCCTGAACGACATGGCCAGCAACAACCTCACTTCCGTGATACCAAGTTTTGTCTTAGTTACTTTCTCATTGCTGAGACAAAACACTCAAAACTCAAAGTTAAAGGAGGAAAGGTTTCCTTGGCTCGCAGTTTGTGGAGATTTCAGTTCATAATTGGCCAGCTCCAAGGCAGAGCGGTGTGGGGAAACTTGCAAACAGGCGTCACAGAGGAGAACACTCTGTGGTGGGAAGAAGACAGCAAAACAATCTGGGAACTTAACAGCATCTTTCTGACTCTTTTATCTTCTCTAGACTACTCAGGGCAGGTGGCACTCACACCTTTAATCCTAGTGCTTCTGAGCCTAGCACTGCATCATGAACCAATCCTAGCATACACACTCGAGATCCAGCCACCTCTAAAGAAGCCCTCTGACCACATGAGGCTTTAGGGGGCCGTCTAGACACAAGCCATAACAGTGCTTGTACCATTTTATATGAGGGTTCCAGGGGCTGACTTGTCTTAATCTGTAAATGAAATTGGGACATAGGCAGATGATCCTTCTGGGCTAAGGGAACTTGACACCCCCCATCTCCTCTGCAGAACCATTGGGGTGCTTCCTTGCAGGTTTGTAGAGGATGTAGATATAGATGTATCTTACAGTATTTGTTTCTAGTGATTCTGTTTTTTAAAAAAAATGGGAAACTGGGACTGGAGATCAGATGTAAATCAGTGGTAGAACTTTTTCCTAATGTTAATAAGGGCTGTGTTTCATCCCTGGTACCTCCCTCCCAAGTCTAACAGTATATATTTCTTAACACAAAACATACACACTCTCTCTTTTCTTTCTTTCTTTTTTCTTTATTTATTTGATACTAGGCATCAGTCACTGAAGTTGCTTAAGGGGGACTCAAACTTGCAATCCTCCTGCCTCAGCCTCCTTCAGTGCTGGGATTACAGATATGCACCACCACACCAGGCACATTGTACGTTTAGTAAAACCAGCCCCGAAGTTAGGATTTCTACCACCAGATATTACAAGGAGCCTACCACACACTGTGTGCCTGAGATGTACAGGGGAAGAGAATACTGGTAAATGGTAGAATCTCCATCATTTGGCAAGTGGGGTGGTAAGAAGGTGGCATCACACTGTCCAAAATAAAAGAAACTAGTGAAGATGGGCAAATGAAATGAAGAGATACTTCTTAGAAGAGGTAGATGGCCAATACATACATGAGAAGATGTTCAGCATCACTGCTCATTTAGAAATACAAACTAAAATAACTCTAAGGTAGCATCTTACTCCAGAAATAATGACTATCATCGAGAAATCAAACACAGTAGTAACTAGTGTTGCTGAGGCTGGGTAGGGTCGGGGGAAGGTTCCAGGCTGCTGCTGGGAATGTAAACCAGCACAACCACCATGGAGACGCCTCAAAACACTGAGACTAGAAACTCCATTTGACTCAGCGATTCCGCTTCTAGGTACGCTCCTGAAAGAGAGACAGTCATCGTGTTACAGTAATACGTACGTGCACACCCAGGCTGACGGCGGCACAGGTCATCGTCGCTAACTCTTGGACACAGTCTGTCTGCCCATCAACAGATGGATGGATAAAGGAAATGTACACGCAGTGGAGAAAGATAAACCTGTGGCATTTGTAGATGACCTTGAGGCCATAATCTTAAGGGAAGTAAATGAGCCCCACAAGCTTAAACATTGCGTGGTTTCTCTATTATATGACAAACTCAAAATATAAATAAAGAGAAAAATAAAAGATATAATAGAAAGTAGGAAGATCTTTTTCAAGTAGGAAGAGGAACAACAATTAGAGGGAACAAAGGAGGACAGGAAGAGACGGGGACAAAAGAGAATTAAGATGTGTTCTGTACATGTGCCAACTCTGCATGATAAATGTAATCATTGCATACCGTAAACATGTACTAGTAAAAACCACAGCCAGGTGTGGTGGCACATGACTGTATGCATTGCTCAGAACAGAGCAGGTGGCTTGAGCCTGCCGAGCACAATTCCAAGCTCTCAAGGAAAAGCAAAGCGTGTCCTCCAGGCAAGGGGTTGAGCTAGGCAGAGGGCAAGTGCAAGTGAGGAATCCAGGAAGACTTCCTGGAGGAGGCAGGCTTTTCTAGCGATCTAAAAGCACTGAGAGGATTGATCCCTTTTTTTTTTTTTTTTTTTTTTTTTTGGCACACCTCCTAGCAGTCAAGAGGCTGAGGCAGGAGGATTGTTGCAAGTCTGAGGCCAGCCTGGGTTACATAGTAAGACCCTGTCTCAACTCCCTCAAAAATAAATTACAAATAAACACACACACACACACACACACACACACACAGAGTTTGCACAAGGAGGTTATTATGCACACTGTGGAGCCCAGAGCCCTGGATTCAAATCAAGACTGTCACTGTCAAGCTCTATGTCTCAGTTAAGCTACACAACTTTGTGTTCCTGTTCTCCACCTGACAAAAACAAAAACAAGCCAGAAAGGATAACAACAACAACCAAAAAAACCCAGGTATAATAATAGTAGGCACCCCAGGCATTGTGAGGAAAATTGAACTTATCTGTAAAGTATTTAGAGCACTTATCAGGTGTTCTCAGTGTCATCTATTGTTATAATACAACAAAAGTGTCTGCGCCTGATGAGAGTTTTGGGCACACTGTGGTCACCTTCCTTACCTCGCTGGTCCTGTGGGCACTGGCTTTGTGTCTGCCTGCTTCAAGCCCTCCTTGGAGTGGCTGGATCGGAGAACGACAACCCGGAGGCACTGAGGTCGGTGGGGAGGGAAGGCCGGGGGCGAGGTGTTACTGGAATCCAGACAGAGAAGCATTTCCAGAGGCCGGACTGGTAAACAGCTCCAAAACCCAGCAGCAATGCGGACCCTGAAGATCCTGCTGTGTGTAGCTCGGAGGTCAGTCACCAGTGATTTGGGGAGGGACACTGGGGCAGGAGGCAGCCTCAGAGGGACAGGGCCAGGGCCTTGGGGGCAGTCATTTGGCAGCTGTCAACTGTTCTTCTGAGAACCCTGGCCTGTGTTTTTTTAAATGGTTGGGGGGGTTAGTTTTCTTTTTTTTTTCTTCCTTTCTTAAAGATAGTTTCTCATTAAATTGCCCAGTCTGGGCTCAACGTTGTGATTCTCCTGCCTCAGCCTCCCAGAATGCTGGGCTTATAGGCATGCACCTCCGTGCCCAGCTAGATGTTTTGTTTTTTAAAGACAAAAATCTCTGTGCAGATTTAAAGGGGAAACATACTTTTAAGTACTACACGTCCACAGGGTCTGAGAGGTGCAGAGCTGGTGCAGAACACAGCCCAGAGCTGCTGGTCCCAATTTCTTTTTTTTTTTTTTTTTTTGTCTTTTTCCTTTTTATCGGTACCGGGGATCGAACTCACGACCGCCTGCTTGCAAGGCAGGTGCTTATGCCGCTGAGCTAAATCCCCAGCCCCCTGGTCCCAATTTCTGTGTTGAAGCTTCTCTTCCCTGCCACTTGTGGCTCCCGCAGCTGCCAGCTGTCCAGTCCAGCGCTCCCGTCCTCTCCGCCTGGCTCCCTCCCCATCATCTCTGAGTCAATCCTGCCCCACCGCCTATCTCTGTCCAGCTTGTAAGCTAAATGGTTTCTAAAGTTTTAAATGATGGGGGTGAGGTGGACAGAAATCAAAAGACTATTTTAGGGCCCAGGATGTAGCTCAGTGGCACGGAACCTGCCTGGCAAGTGCAAGACCCTGAGTTTGATTCTCAGTACAAAAAAAAAAACAAAAAAAAAACAAAAAACATTTGTGACACATGAATAGTATACAAAATTCAGATTCCAGCATCTGTAAATGAAGTTTCACTGGCACACATCTCCTGGTTCACTTGTAGCCTGGCGCTTTGTGGGCAAGCCCAGCAGTTACATCCGAGCATGGCCTGAAATGTTTACTATCTGGCCTTTTACAGGAAACCTTTGCAGACTCCTGGACTAAGTTCCTGCTTAAGATAAACCAAAACCAAAGCCCAAACCAATGGCTTCCTCAACCTTCTCCCCGCTGTGACTTTCCTAGCACCAGAAGTCATCTCACAGGTTCTAGGAAAGACAGAAAGACAGACAGAGACAGAGAGGAAGAGGGAGAGAGAGAGAGAGAGAGAGAGAGAGAGAGAGAGAGAGAGAGAGATTGTAAATATTTAAACCTGGAAGGCCACTCATTCTATAAAGTGTGTGCCACAGTCCTTAAGATTTGGGACACTGGGTGGAGGAAAGACCTCTAAGTCCTCACCAGCCAGTGTGGGATTATTGGCCAAAACTCAGGATATTTTGATAACATTCGTAGTTGATCACAGACCCTTGGACCATGTGAACAATCTCGGCCCAAAGATGTCTTTTGCTGGGTTTGCAGCTGGTCTAACTTCTTTTGGACTCCAAGGTCAGCACACACCTGACCCAGCCCTCGTCGGCTGCACGCAGTGTCCACCTAGCCCGTGGGCACTTGAGTTGGCCACACTTGGATGAACAAAGAATGTTACAGCCGTGAAACCCGGGAGCCTCAAGGAGCCAGAGAGAGTAGAGTACCAGAATCCCCGAGTAGGGAAAGAAATATAAATTCCCGCAGCTCACAGCCTGCCCGGGCAGACAGGACTTTTTAAAAATATCCTCTCCATTGCTTATGGTGGGAGCATGTATTGAATTAGCCTCTGAGGTGCCAATTTAGCTGCGCCCATCAATATTATAAATGCGCCTCATTTGAGCCTAGCAGTCTCCAGGAACCTGGCTTCCAGAGCAGTGCTTCTTAAACTTTAATGTGGTCATTGTTTTTAAAATGCAGATCCCACAGATCTAGAGCAGAGCCCTAACGCTGATTCTCACAAGGTCACCCTTGGGTTTCCCGCTGGTCCTGGAACATTTCGAGCCTCACAGCTCTAGATGTCCCACACCCACACACCCACGACGCATGCACGAGACGATTCACTGCACCTTGGTCTGCAGATGCAAGAATGGGAAATAACCTAAGAGCCCATTGGTGAGGATGACTCAAATACATCGTGATGCACCCCTCGAAGGGAGAGCACCACGTGACCTCGAAGGGCATCAAGGGAGCTCTGATGACATGGCATGGAGTGACCCCCAGGATGCATTATGAAGTGGAAAAAGCAGGGAACAGAGCAGTTGGGGGGGGGTTGTGAACAGTCACCTTGACTTATAGCAGCACAGAACTGCCAAGCAGAAAAAACTGAAAACTGGGCACCTAGAAACAGGGGGACAGAGTGACCGGTGACAGGGGAGGGGAGGCAAGGTTTTACTACCACCGTTTGAACTTTGAACTACGTGGACATCATCCCTGTTCAAAAGTAAATGCAACATGTACTTCATAATAATACACAAACAAAAAAGACTCAGCACATACATCTAGAGTTCTGACATAAATTTTGACCATCACAAGAGCTGAGCTGCACCCAAGGGTGGGTTGCCTCCTCCCTCCACACACCAGGCACAACCACACGCTTGCTGCAGCTCAGAGGAGAGGTGGGGCAGGTTGATCAGCAGGCTGGGCTTAAACTCTGCAGCTTCCCCTGCGAAGTGACCTCAAGCAGCCTCAAGGAGCCTCTTCACATAGAGTGGTCAAAATAACAGTGGCTGCCTTGCAGACCTGGTAGGAAACGCTTCTTACACTGTCTAACAGGCACACCAGAAGATTCGTTATAACCTGAGCCCTGAAGGTGAGCAGGGACAGGGCAGCCCCTACTCTGGCCTCTGTGGGGTCCCTGGGTGCCTCCCAGGACAAGGGAACCAGGTGGAAACTCAATACCTTGACCTTTGCAGTCAGGCAACTGCTCTGAGCAACCCCGGCAGCGCTAATCTGCATCCCTCCTCCCGCCATCTGGTCCAGCTGCCAGGCTGAGTCACACCCAGGCTGAGGGCCAGCACATGACCTGGGCATGGTGCTGATGGGAGGGTGGGGGCTGGCGGGGGGTGTAAAAGCCGCAGGAGATGGTCACTCTCGGAAACTTCCTGCCGGGGGAGGAGTCTAAGCTTGACCCTGGGTCTGGGCCACAGACCAAGGATGGTGGTGGCCTTCTGACCATGCTCTTCCCCAAGGAAGCCCCAGGACGTAAGCATGCATGTTCGTGAGGGAGAAACACAGAGAGACCGTGTATGCAAAAGGATGATCCTGAAAACACCTAGTGTGTGTAAGCACTTTCTATGTGCCAGCCTCTATTTCAGGCACTGAGATTAAATTTGATGAATCTCCATTGCTACCAGTTCTATCGTGACCTCTATCATCCCCACTTTCCAGATGGGGAGGCTGAGGCACACAGCAGCTGGATTCAGAGCCCGGCAGTCTGGCCCAAGGGTCCCTAATCCTGATCTCCAGCCCCAGGCCCTGCATTGTTGACGGGCTCTCAGGGATCACCTGGCCCTGTCCCATGAGCGGTGATGATGGGACGCTGTCGCTTAGGTTTGCCCTTGGCTGTGTGACCCTGAGGCCCTCCCTGTGATCTGCTATTACAGCATCCATCGCCTCCCCTGTGAAACTGGACTCACGATGACAACGCCGTCCTTCAGGGCTGGGCCGAGGCTTTGAAGGCTGGCGCTAGGGGAGAGTCCTCCCAGAGACTCATTAATACAATCATAGCAGCCTGTGAGAGCCAGGACTATGGAACGAGGCATTAAAAAGCAGCTAGAAAACACCTCGTCCTGAGCCCGGAGAAATCAAAATCTCTCTTTAGCAATTTGTTCATAACATTCACTGCAATACATGACTTCAGTCTCTCGTCTTTTCTCCCCTGTTCTGTCCATACTTCTAAGAGAGCTGGGGCTGGAAAAGCCCAGGCACAGAGCTTGGTCAAAGTGACAACCCCTCTGTTCTAATCCTCAGAGTCTTGGTTTCTGCTGAGAGGTTGTTACAGAAGACAGAGCCCCCTGAGCACCACGTCCAGCCCATGGCAGAGGGATAAATAAAACCTTTTAAGGTCATTTCCAACTCTGCATCCTGAGAGACTAATTGGATTCAACAATTATTCAGAGAGGGGACACTGTTCCAGACACCTGGTAGGGACCAGAGACACAGCACTAAACAAGAAAGACAAAAATCTTCACCTTATGGAGCTGACATTCCAGGGAGGAAACAGACAATAAAATGCCAAGGTGTTATCTGATGTCAACTTTCAATAAATGCCAGCGGGTAAAAAACAAACTAGTGCACGAGAATGGATGACAATCAGAGGAAGGCTCATGGAGATGTTTGAGAAGACAGCCACCGAAATGAGGATATGTGGGAAAAGAGTATTCCTAGTTGCATGAGTGCCAAGTGCAAAGGCCCTGAGGCAGGCTCAAGGGAGAGAATGGTAGGGGATGAGTTTGGAGAGGCAGGCAAGGCCTTACCTCTCTCGTCCTTCCTTCTCAGCTAAATGGGTGAGGGCAGAGGCCAGCTGTCCCACCTTCATCCCAAAGCCACAGGAAGATAATGGACAGGAAAGTGCTTTGGGAGAATGAGCAGGGACTGGTAGTGTTTTAATGGATGCCCTGGATGGGGCCCAGGCCAGGGGCACTTTAGGACAGTGTGGTTCTGCCTGCCTCCTGGTGAGTCCATGTTATCCTAAACACTACGTAGAGAAAGCCCACCGTCTCATTTGAGGGATGCAAACAGCAGGGCCCTGAGAGGGGAGGACAAGTGCCCAAGGCCGTGTGGCAACTTCTGCCAGAGCCCCAGCTTTCAGGATCCGGCTGGAGACCCTGACCAACCCGGAACCCTTCCCTTCCCAGGTGGAAATTCCCTTCCCACTCTGTCCTAAATAAAGCCTGAATTCTCCCCTCCTAAAGAAGTTGTGACCTGTCCCAGGCAAGAAGGGATGAGACCGTTTGCTAAAGGGCTGAGGGAGTTCAAAGAGTTACATGAGCGGCTCCTCCCCTAGACGGGCCTGGGTGCTCCCCCAGCCAGCAACTTCTCAGTTCTGTGCTTTTCAAAACATTCCTCTAGTTTTCTTGGGTCCTCTCCACCCATGGTAACCAAGAATCAGAGAAGAAGCTGAACTCTTCGCCCCTTCTACAAATGAGGAAACTGAGGCCAAGAGTAGCAGAATGACTACTCTGAGGCCTGTGGGCCCCACCACACAGGGTTGACATTTTCTCTGAAACTGATCGTGAATAAATTAAGATAATGTAAAGAGCAATGCAATTGTAGAGGGTACAAAGAACTACGGGTGGACAAAGCAGAGGGATTGGCAGAACTAATTTAGTGGTGGTCGGAGAAGGGTCTTGGGGGAGGTGACATAGGAGCAGGGCTGTCACTGGACAAGCAATCAGCCATGCCAGAGGCAGCCAGAAAAGGTTTCCAGACCTAGCGATGGCAAGTACAAAGGTCCTGTGGCTAGAGTGAGGTTGCTGTTGGAGGAACAGAAAGGCAAGGTTAGTGGGCCTGGGGCAGAGTAGATTGGAGGAGAGAGGGAGGTGATGGGATCAGAGAGGTGGGGCAGGGCCAGTTTTGCCTGGTCTTTCAGGCCACCATGAGTTGGGTGGCTTGATCGCCACCACAAAGACCCCTTTGAGGCTCCGTGATCTGTGGCAGAGCAAGGCGTTAAAACCCAGGGCTCCTTCAGAGCTGATGCTTGCACTGCGGCAGCTCCCTCTGACCTTTCCGTCAGTTTGTGGTTCCCGGCACGCGTGTGACTGTGCCTGGCCTCTCTGGGCTGTCAGGCGACTCCGCAGGCCTGGGCTCCCACAGCCTCCCTCAGGGCCAACGCTGCCATGCTCTCGTGGGCTACTCTCCACCCCGCCCCCCGGAAACTCCATCTGGGATCATTCGGCAGCAACCAGATAGATTGTTATCTCCCTCCCACACCCAGGGCTGCAGAAATTGAGATGAGAGCAAGACAGACAGATGACAGACAGACAGACAGAGAAACAGAGATGGAGAGACGGAGACGGAGACAGAGACAAGGTGGGTGACTCTATCTGCAGCCTGGATAGCAAGGCCTAGGGGACTTGGGCCAGAGCTGGCGTGCGGAGCTGATTGGCCGAGTCCTGGAGCACTGGCACCCGGGCCTCTCTCCCGGTGTCCAGAGGAGGCAAAGAGGATTCCAGAGAGGGGCTGGCTGAGCCTGTGGGGGGCCCTCGGGGGTCCGGATGCCCCATCATTGCCCTCGAACCTCTGCTGCACCCCACCTTGATGTCACCGGTCTTTGATGCTGGCGGCTGAGGTTCTCCTAATAGTGATGACAACAGCTCAGGTTTGTTGGGCATTCAGGTGCTGTGCACCGTCCTAAATATACAACATTTTAAACTCACATTTCTATGTCCAGTGGGGATAAAAGGATTCTTAAAAAACTTGGTGGTTTTTATGAATCATCACAGACAATGAAGTTGCTACCAATAACAAAAACAAAAGCAAAACTAGTGAGCCTGTCCTGCCAAAGACGCTTTCGTGCAACAAATCTGGCCGCTCACCCGCAAACCATGCAGTGCCACCCGGAAGGTCCTCCCTTGTGACCACCCTGCGCCACCCTGGGGAAGAGCTTTCAGAGACGCAGAGATGGTCCTGCCTCCCTCCCACCCGTAAGGACAACTGCAAGTGTTGGTGGGAAACGAGAGCGCCTGGAGCCCTTGTTGTCCTGGTGGGAACGCGAAATCGTGCAGCTGCTGTGGAGAGCTGCATGGCAGTTCCTCAAAACAGTAAAAATAGAACCATATGATCTAGCAATTCCACTTCTGGGTATGGCTCAAAGAAATGAAAACAGGGGCTTGAACAGATTTTTGGACACCGTGTTCATAGCAGGATTCATCATGATAGCTGCAAGGAGAGATCTACCAGGGGCCATCAGCAGGTGGACGGCTAAGCCAAACGTGGTCCTACACATACAGCGGAACATTACCCTTAAAGACGCAGAGGACCCGGCCACACGCTGCAGTGTGGACGAACCCACATTTGCTAAGTGAAACAAACCAGTCTGAAATAGGCAAATGCTACGAGATTCCACTTACACGTAGCTCCTAGGCTCATTAAATTCATAGGTACAGATGGCCGCATAGTAGTTGGTTGAGACTGGGTGAGGGGAAGTGGACTTACTGCCTAACACATTCAGAGAGCCAGTTTTGCACAATAGAAACTGTCTTAGTTACTTTTCTGGTTGCTGAAGCAAAATACCCGACACTCAAAGTTAAAAGGGGAAAGGTTTATTTCAGCTCACAGTTTGCAGAGGTCTCAGTCTATAACCAGTTGGCTGCAAGGCAGGCTGGCTTTGCAGAGAACAGTTCATGGCAGGCAGATGTAGCAAAAGAAGCAAGTGACCTCAACAGCATCTTTCTGCCTCCTCTAACTTTTTCCAGACCACTCACAGCGGGTAGCACTCAAGCCCCTAGTCCCAGTGCCCTGGACCCCAGCATTGCACCATGAATTAATCCCAGCATCCCCCATTCTAGATCCAACCACTTGAAAAAGCCCCACCAGGGCTGGGGATTTAGCTCAGTGGCATAAGGGCCTGCCTTGCAAGTGTGCGGTCATGAGTTCGATCCCTGGTACCAATGAAAAAGACAAAAAAAAAAAAAACCCCACCTATGACTCCATGAGGCTTTGGGGGAACATCTAGACATAAGCTATAACAGAACCCATTCTGAGGTGGATGTGGGGACAACTGCACAACGGTGTCACTACATTTAATGCCCCTGAACTGGGCACTCCAAAATGGTAAAGATGTCAAACTTTACGTTTATGTGTATTCTACCATAATTTTAAAGTATTTCATTCTATATTTATTGATTGATTTTTTTGTGACAGAGTCTCACTATGTAGTGAGGCTGGTTTTGAGCTTACTATGTAGTACAGGCTGTCCTTGAACTCACAGCGATCCTCCTGCCTCAGCCTCCCAAGTCCTGGGATTATAGGCATCTGCCACTATGTCTAGAAAAAAATAAGTATTTTAAAACAGAAAGGAAAAAAATGATGCCCCTGCCTCTCTGTTGGGGCCAGGAAGCCAGTCTCATACTCTGAAGGAAAGGACAGCAAAGGCCTCACTCTGGCACCCTGGTAGCCATACCCAGCTCCCCTGCAGACATCAGAGACCAAAAAACAGCCTCTGTAATCCTACAAGAAGCCAGGTCAGACTTGCAGCACAGCTCTGCGACCCTAGAACACAGCCCAGGGAAACAGAGCTCTCACACGGGTCTTGGATAATTCGATCCACTTCCTGGACCTGTTTCTCCATCTTTCCAAGCAAGTTGAACTTTAGAAGTTGTCTAGTTTGGCCATCATTAGATTTAAAAATTGGGTGATACCCTAGAAGGCTCAGACACCCAGATGCTCCGTTCCTGAGGCCACTGTCATCTGGAATCACAACCGTTGGAGAAGCCACCTGGAAGGGGCCGGCACTCCCCGTCCCCCGTCCCTGAAATTCCCTCAGCCTTCCCTGCCAGGCCCCTGTAGGTGGCTGAGTTTGCAAAGCCGACCTAAAATGACAGCAGAGGGCCCTGTGACTTCCAGGACAGCTTGGTTACTGTCCCATGGGTATCAGGTTCTTCTAAAACATGGCTCTGGGGTTTTTGATCATGGGACTCACCATTTCTGGCCCTCTCAGTCCCCTCCCTCGGATTTCACAGGCTAATTTCCCAACTAAGGTGCTACTAGGAAGGTCTCAAAATTCCCACCGCCACCCCACAACTTGACTTCCTGCCTCAGTTTGCTGGAATTCCCAGGGGGAAAAGAAGAAACTCTACGGTGGACCCCCATGGCTGGCTTGAGGGACTTTCCTACAATATCCCCATCTCAAAGCATATAGAAAATAAAAACACAAAAACCAAAGAGAGTTCTTAGTAAAATCTCATAATTCGTCCTGACCACTCATGCAGGAGAGACCAGATCTGGCATCCCTCCTCCCCGTCCTCTTCCTCCTCCTCACAATAATTTGACATTAACTTAGGTAACTTTTACTATGCACCAGCCCTTCTTCTAAGCACTTTGCACATTATACTGTATAATCCACCAACAATTCAAGGAGATGGATGCTATGAGAGGCCCATTTTACAGAGGAGGAAACTGAGGTAGAACCTGCACAGTGACTGTCAGAAGCTTGGGGTAACCTCAGCTCTCTCCCCTCTTATTATGTGGCCTTGGGAAAATCACTTTCTCTCTCCAGGCCTTACTTTTCTGTGAAATCTCCAAGTTGCACAAGGCAGTCATTATGATCGAGTTTATTATTCCTTGAATACATTCCCTAAAAATTGAGATACACGTGCACACCTAAAAAAGAAGAAAAACTGCACTGTGTGTGTGTGTTTTTAAAGCCTATTAGTGAAGCTTTTAAATACCTACTGCAGAGTCCGCTGTTCCCTGTCCCCTTCCTTCCTGGCGTTTCCTCCCTCACTGACACATGCAATCTTGTGGCCCATTTGTTGCAACTGAGGGACCAGTTTTGATACATTGTTAGTAACGGCAGCCCACAGTTTACCTCAGAGTTATCTCTGGGTGTCAGTCATTCTGTGGGTTTTGACAAATGGGTGACACCATGTGTCCACCAGAGTGGCACCAAGCAGAGTAGATCCGCTACTCCCCAAATCCTTGGGCTTCACCTACTCGCCCTGCCTTCCCTCCTCTCAAAGCCCTGGCAAAGGATTTATTCACCAGTGATACAGTTTTGGGTTTTCCAGAACCCACATAGTTGGAGCCTTTACACACGGTTCCTTTCACTTAGCAATCCACAGTGACGTTCCTCAACTTAGCAATCCACGCTCCCTGTTTGCATAGCTTGGTGGCTGGGCTTTTTTTAAAAAACTGCATGTTTCTTTTCTTTTATTTTTATTTATTTATTTTTGGTCTTTTTCATTTTTATCGGTACCAGGGATCGAACTCACGACCATCTGCTTGCAAGGCAGGCGCTTGTGCCTGAGCTAAATCCCCAGCCCCAGCTTACACTTTCTTTTATAATTTTTTTCTTCCAGTGGCAAAGAAACAACAACATCAGATCACTGTAAATTAGGACAACAGGAACAAGCCCAGAGAACAAAATTGAAGTCTCCCTTCTTGCAAAAGAAAATGGAGGCTCAGGGAGGGGAAATGACACAATCCCTCCCTTCCAGCCTCCCTTCCATCCATCCTCCCTTCCTTCTCTTTTCTGGTGGGTGCTTATAGAAGACCCATGATTTTCGGGCTCTAGAAATAGGAAGGGGAAGGCTTTCCTGTCCCAGAGCTGATATTCTAAAGGGACAATAAATGGCAAATAAATGAATGCTATGAATATTGAAATAGCAGCCAATCTTTGTTGTGCACTTTCTTTGAGCCCAGCGTGTCTCCACAATTTTGAGTACACGAAGGCACCAATTCTCACAAGTACACCAAGAAATAATCCTACCATTATCCGTGTCTTGCAGATGAGAAACAGGTTCAGAGAAGTGAATTCACTAACCTATGGCCACATTGCTCATAAGAGGAGGAAGCAAGATTTGAACCAAGGTCACAGGGCTCCTGAGTCCGTGTGTTCAATGAGGGATAAATTTGGACCAAGAGTGGGGGTAGAGCCCAGGGGATGCGGATTTCAGCTTCTTCTCTCCTTTGTGTTGGGCACTTTGCCTTTCCGGGTTCCGAGCAGCCCGGCTTCTTCCCCATTTCTCTGCCGTGGTCCCGGGGTGGGGACAGGGCCCGGATCTTGTGTTCATGACTGTTCATGACTCCGACATGCAATTGGATCCCCTTTATTTTTAAGCCGTTAAATCTCTGATGACAAGTGCTGCTCTTTGGAGGAACAGGCTGGCCTGCCCAAGAGAACAGAGAGGCTGGCCGGGAGAGCCACGCCTCAAGTGATGTCTTTGGCAGTCAGGCGGGGAAGGCCAGTCCTGCGCAATTCTGCTTACAGCGGAGCGGCAGGGGTGTAGCTCAGTGGTAAGGTGCTTGCCTGGCATGCACAACGGCCTGCATTCAATCCCCAGTACTCAGAGCAGAGAAAGCCTCATTCACAAGCCAGCATCAGCGAGGCTCAGGGAGGGCAGGTACTCCGTGCACTTCCAGACACAGAAAGCTGCTGTCACTTTCTTGGAAAACAGCTGATGTCACCTGCCCCACTTTAAGAGAATCCATCAATTCCAGGGTAGGGGTTCAACTCACACATGTGACAATGGCTACGCATTTTAGCTGTTTGCAGTGAAATGACTCCCTCTTTTCCTTGTCATCCATAGAGATGCCCAATTACAGGAACCAAGTCCTGCCTGGTACTGTGGTGCAAACCTGTAATCCTGGAGACTCAGGAGGCTGAGGCAGGAGGATCATTTGAGGCCAGGGGTTTGAAACCAGACTAAACAATATAGTGGGACTTGATCTTGAAAAAAAAGGGTAGCTATGTAATAATTATTATTACCATTCTGCACAAAGTCTCTCAGCAGGAAAATACAGGAACACAGGAAGTGGGTCATAGGCTATGACCTCTGGGCGCTGGAAGGGCAGGGAGCTAGCACCAGGGGCACGCACACACTTTGAGAAGTTTTTCTTCTGTGATTGTCCTGTTGTTGCAGTGCGGGAAACTGATTCCAGCACTTAGGCAAGCGCTAGCACCTGGATCTTTATTGTTTAAAAACCTTGTAACCTTGTGCATCCATCCCAGGTTTAAAGGACATTACTTAAAATAGGGAAGCAGGGCCAGATGAAAATGGGAAGGGGCCGCTGAGTGGTTTTTCGGGTGATTTTTGAGCTGGGTTTGCTGAGTTAATTGTGAACCGGGCCTGAGGCCCAAAGTCCGGTGCCCTCTGGTAGTCCCAGAGATGGTGAGAAATGCGGCGGGGCACTGAACTGGGTCAGGATTAGAGGGAGGCCCGGTGAGCTGCAGGCGGGTGCAAGCTGGAGGGCTGCAGCCCTAGCACCCGCCCAAGGCCAAAAGACTAGCGCTTTGCCTCTCCAGTGGATGCAGTGAGTGGCCCGCCCGCGGCATGGTGCGGGGAAAAGACAAGAGCAAGAGTTAAGAATGCCTTGCTTGGGGCTGGGGATTTAGCTCAGCGGCATAAGTGCCTGCCTAGCAAGCAGGCAGTCGTGAGTTTGATCCCCGGTACCCATAAAAAGGAAAAAGACAAAAAAAAAAAAAAAAAAAAAAGAATGGCTTGCTCTTTCCCCACAAGAGTGCAGCATGTGTGTGAGACCCACGACATGTGGCTTTTAGCAGCTCCCCGCTTCAGGTTTAAAATAACTTTCTGGTTAGAAAAAAAGGAAAAGGAAAGTAAGGAAGAAAGAAAAGAGAACCTCCTACCAGAGCCCACAGAGCCCAACAAGAAAGGAGGTCCCCTGCTCCACACGCCCGTCCGCCCACTTGAGCTCCCTTTGGAGGCAGGGAGGGGAGAGCTGCCCCAGGACCAATGAACCGGGCGGGGGCTTTGCAAGCTGCAGGACTTGGAGAGGACCCAGTTCAAGCTTCTCACTTACCAGCTGGGGAAACAGAGCCCAGAGAGGAGAAGGCTCTGTCCAAGGCCCATCCCAAAAGTTAGGGGCAGAAGCCTTTCAGGAAAGGTAGTGGCAGGAGAGACTTGGGCACTGCCCACTCCAGGGTTTCACACCTGAGGAGCCACACAGGGAATGCCTGAGGGAGAGGCAGATCCCCAGCCACCATCCTCTTGGGTCCTCTCAGGTCACAGTCGAGGCACGGGGCCATGAGAATCATTGAGAAGCCCAGGCAGACCTCTGTGTCCACCTACAGGTGTAGAACTTTACACTTAAAAAAACCATCAAGGTAAAAGGCACACAACTTCGCTGGGCATGGTGGTACACACCTGGAACCTCAGCATTCTGGGAGACTGAGGCAAGAGGATCACAAGTTTGAGCCCAGCCTGGCAACTCAGCAACTTAGCAAAAAAGGGAAAAAATAAGAAAGGGTTGGGGATGTCGCTCAGGTACTGCAAAAGATTAGAAAAAAGAATACAACCAAGATTAACCCCTGTGGCCACGCTGACACCTGCCACTGGTGGCAGTGAGCACATTTGCACTGTCCTGCTGCGACGCCGCCTTGGTCAGGACACACACCTGGAAATGTATTTTGCTCTTAGGTCGACTTCTCTCCTGGTGTAACGAAAATGACAAGGAGCAAACTGATAAACGGGAGTGGACACTGGGTCTGGGGGCAGGGAGGGGGCAGGGAGAGCTGGGGACGGCAGCAAATTGGAGAAAGAGCTGACCCCTACCCCAGAAGGACCGAGACTGCGTCCTGCCAGCCTCCCCATGCCACCTCCACCACAGGGCTTATTCAGTGCCGTGAGATCATACACAGTATGTCCCACCTCTGCTCATGACGCTGTTTGACCCTGTGACCGGCCTTTTGGGTCTTAATGGCACAAATGAGGAATCTGGGGATATCTTATCTGGGATCACCCGCTTCTTCAGCAGCTGAATCAGGATTCAAACTCAGGACTTTTCAAATTTTCTTTCAACTACAAGGAGTCCGCCTTTATAAAAGAGGCATTGTACTACTGGACCTGTTGTCAGGTTGTCAGGACCACGAGGAGGGTGCATGCGTGTGTGTGTGTGTGTGTGTGTGTGTGTGCGCGCGAAAGTGGGGGTCGCCTGTGCTTTGGGAGAAAAAGGGTGTAGAGCGCTGAGCCAGACTTGTGCTCGGGCTTTGGGAGGTGCCCTAGAGGAGAAAAGAGCCTCGCACTCTGGTCACTGCCGGAGCCAAGGAAGCAGGAGCCTCCTGAGTCTGGTTTCAGCATTGGGCACAGCAGGGTGTTTCACAGTGGGTCCGCCTAGGAGAGCTCGGCTGGGGGCTGCTGTCCTCCTGGCTTTGGGGAGGACACAGACCTCAGTCACCTCCTTAGAGAATGGGTGGGCCTGGAGAAGAGGGTGGCAGTGCAGCGTGAGACTGTGACGGGGTTCGGGTTACCTGGGTCTGGGGGGGGGGGGTCTTCCAGCGAGGGACAGTCCAGTGGGCACTCAGCAGTGTGGGAAGAAGGTGAAGAACAGGGTCCAGAGACTGTGGATGGGCAGGGATTTAGCTCAGTGGCATAAGGGCTTACCTGGCAAGTGAAAGGTCCTGAGTCTGATCCTCAGTTCCAAAAAAAAAAAAAAAGAAATACAAAGAGACACGCAGCCCAGGGAGCAGCATGTGAGAGGGTGTCCAGCCTGGGGAGGGCTGGGCCTCAGGGAGAAAGGGCCCTGGGGTGCTGAGGAGGAGCAAGGAGAGAACGTGGGAAGGCTGGGGAGGCCCAGAGGAGGGACAGGTGGGGACAAGACCTCAGCTGGGGTCCAGGACAATGGCACCTTTAGATGACCATGTGCAAAGGTCTTCCTGAACGCATAAGAAGGCAAGGTCAACCTGTGTGCAGGGACCTATGTCTGCATGCCCCACCCACTCAGGAGCAGAGGCAGGAGAATCTCAAGTTCAAGGTCAGCCTGGCAATTTAGCAAGACCTTATCTCAACATAATTATAAGCAAATACATAGAACAGCTGCAGATGCAGCTCGTTGGTAGAGCAGCCCTGGGTCCCCTGCGCAGCAACAGGAGTAGGAGAAGATGAAGCCAGGGAAGTCAGTGTGTGGCTCCAGCAGGCCACGATGTAAACACAGGAATGTGGCCAAACCCGGTGAGGTCTGGAGCTAAGAATTCAAGGTGTCCGAAGGATGCCTCGACCAACAGAACTTGAGAAGCATGTTCTGCGGAGCTGGGAGGTTTGGGTACGGGGAGGGGAGACCGTGTGCCAGGTGAGCCAGGGCTTTAGCAGTGAAGGTGACTTCCTGGGCAAGGACCCCAGGATGGGCCCGGCACAGGGAGGGAGCAGGTTGAGGAGGATGAGAACTGGGCCCCAGAGGAGAGGGGCAAGGGTGATGGGCGGTGTCGGCGCTCTGATGCCAGATAAAGGATGGGGCCAGTCAGATGAGTGTAATAAAGCTCAGCGGCATAAGTGCCTGCCTTGCAAGCAGGCAGTCGTGAGTTCGATCCCTGGTACCGATAAAAAAGGAAAAAGACAAAAAAAAAAAAAAAAAAAAAAAAGATGGAGTTACCTCCTGGGCCCTCGCCCCAGGGACAGGGTGAGCCATGGGGGGCCCTCCCCACTCTCCTCCACACAGAGACACACTTCAGGGGAGGGGGTGGCAGGCGGGCGACTGATCTGTATCTCCTGCAGTGCTCAGGAAGCCCCTTTCCCTGGGCTGCAGCCCGCTGCTGAAGCTGTTTTTCTCATCTACCTGGCCGCAGGTGGGCAGGATGGAAGCCAACCAGAGTCCCCAGGAGACCTCCTGGCTGTGGGGTCGGACCTTCAGAGGACAGAGTGAAACCCAAAGCCACATAAAAGATGGCAGGAGGTGGCCAAGAGCTTATCTTATCAGGGGACTCCTTAGGATCAAAGGAAGGGAATCCGGCAGCAGAAAGGTAAAAGGCTGTCTTCACTACAAAAGCCCACAGTCAGAGGGGCAGGGAAATGGGCACACAGTGTATTGTATTTATTTACACCAGTTCTTTATCTGCCTCACTCAACTGTAAACATCCTGGGAGCCAAAACCTGACCTGAACCATCCTGACATCTGATTCTGGAACTGGGGACAAAATAGGGCTTGGCACATGTGTCCTCACCCAGGGTTCATTCCACTGCAAGCATCCAAGACCCTGACTGGCTCAGTTCAAACATGAAGAATGTTGACCAACAGAACTGAGAAATGCAGAGCTAGAATGACTTCAGGCAGGGCTGGATCTAGGAGCCAAGCAAGGCTATTAAGGGCCATCTTCCTCCTCCCCATCACTGTCTGCTCTTCGTGTTGGCCTCATGCCCGGGTAGATCCTTACTCAGTGGTGGTGATTTACCTCAGCAACATCAGGGAAAGAACTTTTGTTCTCTCAAGAGTTTCAGCAGAGGGACTTGGACTGGCTCTTGCAGGACTGATATGGGTCACATACCAATCCCAGAAAGGAAAGGGTTAGGGTCAGGTCTGGGGCCCTGTCCATTCCAAGAGACGTTAGAGACAGCAACACATTTTACATTTGACCAAGAGAGAAGCTAGAGGTAGGCATGGTGATGCATACCTGTAATCCCAGCATTCCAGAGGCTGAGGCAGGAGGATCACTGTGAGTTTCAGGCCAGCCTGCGCTCAGTAGTGGGTTCAAGGCCAGTCTGGACTATATAGCTAGACCCTGTATAAAAAAAAAGAAAGGAGAGGAAAGGAAAGGAAAAGAATACCTAGATTGCTCTTTTTTTAAAAACCCACATTAAATCATTTCACTTGCTGTTCTGGAACTTCCCTCTCACTCGGAGCACTAAGTTCTTTCCATGGCCTACCCCAGCCTGGATTCCTCACTGACTATATCTCTTATTAGTCTTTCCCTCACTCATTCTGTTCCAGCCAGACTGTTCTTATGAATCCACAGATAATTCTGTTCCAATGTTATCTTCGAGCCCCTGGATTCAGCCATACCTGAACCCCCTGGACTTCTCAGTTATATCTCTTAGTCAGGCCTTTTCTGTACCCAAGCCGATATGAGTTAGGCTCAGTCAGTTGTAACCAAAAGATCACCTTAAAGGGTTACATGAAACGATGAATTTTAAAGTGTTTGGCAATAAGTGCTCCTCAAAAACTGGGGTCATTAATATTAACCTTTTATGATTCTTTCTTTCACATACATATTTAAATCTGCTCCCACTTTAAAATGTTTAACTTAAGAAGAAATGCTTAGACTCATGATAATTGGGACTGTGAGTTACTTGGTAAGAGCATAGCCACACAGGTTGTTGAAATACTGAAATCCTCCGACAATGGTTGGTAAATAGCAGAGTTCTAAATCTCCCACGTGCCTCTGCCTTTCCAGGATGCAGCCAACTCCTGTCATGGAAACTTTCAGCCCATCCCATAATCTTGCACCTAAAGGGTTAACGCTAGGCCCAGCAGGGAGCTCCTGTGCCCCATTTATGACTAGGCCTTGTCCAGCTACAGCCTCGGGGTCCATCTATCAACTCGTCAATACGCATGCTTTACATGGAAGCACTAAATTATCTACAGCTCTACAAGCTGCAGCCCCTGCAATCACCAGTCACTGTTAACAGCGCAGCCTCCGCTGATCCTAAGAACACAGCTGTGACCAAGCAGGTGTGGCCCCAGGCGGAGCCTAGCTTCTCCCTGCCCACTCCCCGCGGGAGCCCCCACTTCCCCTACCCACCCCACGGGAGGTAGGTGTCCTTTCTAGTGGCAATCTGAAAGTCCTTTGTCTTAACGCACCGTGGCTGGCCTACCCTTCCTCCACGGCGGGACATATGGTCCGTTTTTGTTCAGCTTTTCAAATTTTGAAAACTTGCTGTGCTGGAAATTGAATTTCCATGTGGTACCCATCTTTCGGGTAATAAGCAACGGATTTCCTTCCTGATTCGAACTTCAGTTTTGTGCATCACGAGACACGGTTTAACTTTGTGTCTGCAAGTGTTTTTTGCTGTTGCTTTTTGAAATAAGAACCCATGTGCTGCTCAGTTGCATAATACTATCGTTTAATAAATTATTTAACTTTAAGTCCATAAAGGGTTTTAAGTCGTTCATAAAAACATATACGAGAAGAAATCAGATGTGCAAGGGAACTGGGGGAAAATAAAAAGGAAGGCATAGTAGAGGTGAAAGGTATTATGTTCAGCTGCGGCTAAGACGGACCAGACGTAACACAGGCCTAAACGCCATAAATGTTTATTTTTCCCTCGCATAAATGAAATCTGGGTACAGGAAGTCTTGCAGCACCACAAAATCCAGGATATAGGTTCTTTCTAGCATTCTGCTTTGTTAAACTCGGAACCTAACTTCCATCCTTAAGGCCAGTTCACGCCTGAAGAAGCCTGCAGATGATCCAGCTATTGGAACCATGTTTCAGGAAACCCTGTAATCTTGGCTTTCGTTCAGGAGCCTTTAGAAAACTCCAACCCAAAACTTCAATTTGTATTCACTGCGCACAGTGTGGGCCTAGCTGCAAAGGAGGCTGAGAAATGAAACCTATGAGTTGTTCGCAAACCCACTCCAAATTATAAGGGCTTGGTTAGCAGGAAGGATCCGAGAACAGTTAATGAGCCCACTGTAAGCTCTGACATGGGTAAGAAAGTGCAGAGAAAAAACAAAACAAAACAAAACATGGGAGCTGGTGCGCAGCATGGCTCGCTTTGAGGACCTGTAAGGTGTCTGACTGACAGCTGTTCTCTGGACATCATAGTGGCAGTAACAGAAACGGCATCCGTGCCCCAGTGCAAAGTGTTTCATTTAAGCAAAGAAAACTAATCCATTGCTCAAGGGGAAAAAAAATTGTTTCCCCAGACAGAGATTAAAAAGAGCATCCACTCACAAATCTATAAGAGGGAGGCGTGGGACACGGTGGACAGCAGCCTCATAACATCTCTCCAACGATAAAACGATGTGACTCTGGAATTTGCTTCAAAAATTCTGTGTGGGGGAGTGGGTGGGAGCATAGCTGGAACCAGATGGCTGCGAGCTGGTCGTTGTTGTCGGGCTGGGTAGTAGAGACACGGGGTTTTGTTTTATTATGTTTCCCTTTACTTTGGTGTATATTTAACATTTTTCTGTAATAAAAAAAGAATTTAAACTGCAGCAATTCTTTCCTCCAATTGCTTTTTTAAATGTTCCTTTTCATAAACTTGCTTCCAAGTTCCATCGACAGGCAGTTTGTATCATAATTACTCCTTCGATTTTTTTTTTTGGCCTTTCTTAAAATCTGTTTTCCTTATTTGTTAACGTATTTTTACCATTTTTATTGAGATAAAATTCACATGCCATATAATTCACTCTTTTTAAGTGTAGCGTTCAAGGGTTTCTCATAGAGTTGTGCAAGCACTGCCACAACTAATTTTAGAATACTTTCATCACCTCGCAAAGAAACCTCATACCGATTAGAGTCACTCTCGGTCCCCTTTCCCCACGCCCACCCTTGGCTCTAGATGATCATAAATTTCCTTCCTGTCTTTAGGCATTTTCTGTACTGTGTGTTTCACAAGCTAGATCCATACAATATGTTTTTATGAGTATCTTCCTTACCTTAACATCATGTCTTCAAGGTTAATCTGGATTACAGCATGTATAAGTTCTTTATACGTTTTACAACAAAAATTCCATTTTACTGGTACGGTTTTTGTGTAGCCAACCATCAATGGGTAAACATTCAGGTTGTTTACAATTTGGGCTAGTCCTGTTAGCCCTGTTATGAACCTTCATGTAGAAGTTTCTGTGTGGATAGGTGACCTCATTTCTCTTGAAGAGACATATTGTGTGTGTGTAATTTCTGGTTGGTGACACTATGTTTAATATCTTGAAGAATGGCCAAATGGTTTGTCAGCAAAAGTGGTGGCATCATTTTACTTTCCTACCAGCAAAGGAAAGAGTCACATAAGGGTTCTGACTCCTCCATGCTTCACCAGCACTTATTATGATCTGCCTTCTATTTTATTTTATTTTATTTTTGTCTTTTTTGAGGCAGGGTCTCGCCGTGCAGTTCAGGCTGGCCTTGTGCTCACTTTGCAGCCCAGGCTGGTCTCGAACTCGCAACAATCCTCCTGCCTCAGCCTCCCGAGTGCTGGGATTACACGAGTGAGCCACCACGCCCGGCTTGCCTTCTAGGTTAGCCACACCAGTGTGTGAAGTGCTGACTCACGGTGGTCTTAATTTACATTTCCCCAATGATCATGACATTGATTATCTTTTAATGTGCTTCTTAGCCACTCATCAGCTCTTCTGGAGAAATGTATTCAAAACCTTTTTCCATTCCGTGATTGATTTGTCTTTTTATTGTGACTGTCAGTGTTCTTCATGCATTCTGCATGTAGGTTTCTTATCACTATATGATTTGCAATTTGCACTATTTTTCCATTCGACAACTGACTTTTTTGTTTTTTTTTTTTTTTTTTTTTTTTTTCAGTTGAACCCAGGGTCCCATGTAGGCTATGCAAGAGCCACTGAGCTACAGTGCCAGTCCTTTTAAATTTCATTTTGAGGTAAGGTCTTGCTAAATTACCCAGGGTGGCCCAGGGTGGCCTTGTACGTGTGAGTAATGGGATTATGGTCATATGTCACCACACCCAGCTCCTTGTCTTTTAACTTTCTTGATGTCTGGTAACTTTCTTGATGTCTTGATGTGCAGCTGGTAAGTGCGCAGTCATGAGTTCGATCCCCGGTACAAAAAACAAAACAAAAACAAACAAACAAAAAAAAAGAAGTACATCATAGAAGAATACAAATGGCCAATGAATACATGATAAAATGTTCAACATCTCTGGCCATTAGAGAAATACAAATTAAAACCACACTGAGGGGACTCAGCAGGAAGACAAAGCACACCTTCCTGTGAGCCAGGCTCCACCATGGAGATTGGGAGGAGACTCAGCAAGAAGACATAGACACCTTCCCAAGAACCAGCTGATGTGTAGGCTGGGAAACCAGAAGCGACCCCCCCCCCCGCCCCTAAGCAAATGGCTAACTCAGAGGACTGGGGTGAGCTCACAGCAGCAGGGGTGAAGGAGCAGCTTGGTACCTCTGTTGTTTGATTGACTTTGCTGGCCTGGGGTGGTTAGCTGGCATCTATTTGGAGGATGACAGTGTGCACTGTGGCAACTGTGGGGAATTTCCTTCTATCTTGTTTCTGAAATTCAGTGGTTTGTTCTGTTTTTACTGTTTTATTTTATTCCTATATCTGGGTAACTATTTTGAAGATAAGAAAATGCAATATAATAGCCATTGTTAAATACCTATCGTCCTGTTTTGAAAATCTATATAACTATTGTTGTTGGGTTTTTTGCTGATATCATTTTGCTTTTGTTGTTGTTTTTAGGTTTGTTTGCATCTTGATTTTTCTGTTTTTTTTTTTTCCTTTTTCTCTTTAAAGTAAAAAAAGTACAATAGATATTTTAAATTGGGAAGAACTGTCACACCCCCCCAAAAAGAAAACAATGTGTGATAGAGGAAAGGAAGAATTTAGTAAAAGGAAAAAACATATGTATATACAAGATAGTTAAGGTAGTTCTACAGCTAGATTCTGTTAGTTCCTTGAAAAGAATGCTTCATGCTAATATTGTTTAGACAAGAAATCATGTTTATGTCCTGTACTCTGAATAACTACTGCAAGACACCAACAGGCAATGTGTCAGTGTGTGTAACTGTCATACCCTGTTCTGAAACTCGTTTTCAGTTTGCATATCTGTTTTTGTCTTTAAAATAAAACTTTTTTAAAAACCACACTGAGATTCCATCTTACCCCAGAGAAAATGGCCATCATCAGGAAAACAAATAAAACCAAATGATGACAAAGCTCCAGCTAAAAAGGAAGCCTTCTGCCTTGCTGGTGGGAATGTAAACCAGCACAACCACTGTAGAAATCAGTACAGAGATGCATCAAGAACAATGAAACTAGAAATCCACTTAAGCCAGCTATTCCCCTGCTAGTGTCTTCCTGAAAGTGTTACAGACCTCGTATTGCAGTGATCCACATGCACCCATGTTTTTAGCAGCGTGAGTCATATTAGCTAAATCTTGGAAGCAGCCTACGTGTCCGTCAACAAATGAATGGATTAAAAATGGTGTTTACACACAACAGAGTACTCTTCTGCTATAAAGAAGAATAAACTTGAATGATGTGTAGGACCCTGGATGAACCTTGAGATTGTACTGTTAAATGAGATTGTACTGTTAAATGATTGTACTGTTAAATATTGCATAACTTCTCTTATATGAGAAACCCAACATATAACTAAAGAGCAGTATAAAAGGTGGGGAAATAGGGATTAGGGAGACAGATCTTTCTGAAACGAGAAGGGGATCAAGAGATGAAGGCACAGAGAGGGGAGGAATTAAGATGTGTTACATAGGGGCTGGGGATTTAGCTCAGCAGCATAAGCGCCTGCCTTGCAAGTGTTCAGTCGTGAGTTCGATCCCCGGTACCGATTAAAAAAAAAAAAAAGATGTGTTGCATACATATACCAACTCTGCAAAAGGAATGTAAACAGTATTGCAACAAACATAAGGATATGATAAGGAAAATGATCTGAAGTAAAAAGCTAATTTAAAAAGCTGGAGATGCAGCCTAGTAGTAGAGTACCCTTGCGCTTAATTTCAGTGCCATAGAAAAGAAACACGTGAGATGATGGTATAATTTGTCACACAAACCAGGATACCTCTGCAACTGATGGAAGTGGCTGTTAACAATAAGGATGGAACAACATATGCAAAACCCAGCTACCCTGGGTTTTAAATTTGAACAACTGGCCATAGTTTAAAAATCCAGACACCTGTGTTGGATTCTTAGGCCCATTATTTCTAGCTCTTGTGCAAATAACTCTTTCTGCGTTGGTCTTTTTCAGAATATATATATGCATCAATATATCTTAAATAAATAAGTATACATGTATTTTGAATGAATGAAAGAGTGAAAAAAGTACAGTGCAGTGGGGCTTAAGTTTAAAAGCAGAAGATGCCTGGCAGGTGGTGCACGCCTGTAATTCCGTCACTCCGGAGGCTGAGGCAAAAGGATAGCTACAAGCTCAAGGCCAGCCTGGGCTACAAAATGAGTTCAGGGCCAGCCTGAACTGCATAGTGAAACTCTGTCTAAAACAAATAAGTCTAAAAAAAGAGTAGGAGATGATGGTACCAAATGCTGGTGAGGATGGGGAGCCCCGGGAGCTGTCAGTTGTTGGTGGGAATGCAGAGTGGTCAGCTGCCATGGAGGACAGTTTGATAGCTTCCGACAAAAGTAAACACACTCACTGTGGAGTCCAGCAGTCAAGCTCTTCACCATTGAAAACCTACACACAGTCATTATTTTATAGCAGCTTCATTCATAATTGCCAAAAAAGTGGGAGCAACCAACATGTCCTTTAGGTGGAGAACACATAAATCAATTATGGTCCATCCAGACAATGGAATACTTTTCAGCACTAAAATAGCAACAACCAAAAGCAAACCAAAGCCATGAATAGACGTGGAGGAAACATAAATGCATGTCATTAAATGAAAGAAGGCTTTCAGTCTGAAAAGCTGTCTACTGTGGGATTCCAATAGTGTGATGCTCTGAAAAATATCAAAACTGTGGAAAAATGGGGTCAAAATCAGTATCTGTCAGAGGCAAGGGAAGATAAATCAATGCAGCACAGAGGATTTTTAATGAAATTATTCTGATACTATCACTGTGATTACAAGTTACTATACATTTGTCAAAACTCAGAATGTACAACACCAAGAGCGAACCTGAATATCAACTGCAGACTCTGAGTGGCAATTGTGTGTCAGTGCAGGTTCGGCCACTGTGACCATGGACCGCTCTGACCCCCAATGTCCGTGGTGGCATTGCTGTGCATATTCAGGGACAGAAGTCTCTGGAACTTTCTGTACTGCTTAAGTCTGCTGTAAACCTAAAACTGCTCTTAAAAATAAGCTCATAAACTGGATGCAGTGGTGCACACCTGTAATCTCAGCTGCTCAGAACAGTGAGGCAAGGGGATCAAAAGGTCAGCCTGGGCAATTTTTTTTTCTTTGTCTTTTTCTTTTTTATTAGTACCAGGGATCAAACTCACAACCGCACACTTGCAAGGCAGGTGCTTATGCCGCTGAGCTAAATCCCCAGCCCGTAGCCTGGGCAATTTATGAGCCCTTGCCTCAAAATAAAATGGAAAAAAGCTGGGGATGTATCTCAGGGGCATAGGGTGTGCCTAGCAATCATGAGGGCCCTGTGTTTAATTCCCAGTACTGCAAAAGAGAGAGACACACATAGACACAGAGACCAAGAAGGGTAATTCATTATTTAGTATATATTTATTGGACGAAATTTTGGATGTCTCCATGCGTTGACCAGTTGTGTGGCAGTCCACTGCTGGGCCTCAGATAATGGTCTTCTCAAGCCAGGGCCTCTCTCTTCTGCCTGGAAATAGACCACTTGCACATCCTGAGGGAAGAACAGCATCCCGGTCCACTTCTGCACCAGCCCAGGCTGCATCACTGACCATGCGTGAGCCAAATGCCTGGCTTACTACTCAGCTAGACCTTGCCACCAGCAGCACTTGTGCCACTCTGACTCTGTGACCGCAAGTCTTATGTCTCCAGGTCTTGTGGACTCAGAAGATGGACTCAGACAAAACCAGTTCTCCAAGGGACCGAGGGACATTTGGCCAGGATTACGTGGCAGGCAGAGGCACAGAGATAGGCCCTCCCTCCAGCTGCCTTGCCCAGGCTTAGCTCGGCCTCACAATTACTAGCGAGGATAGAAGGAATTAAAAGTGAGGCATAGGAGCACACACTGAGGCCTCCTCACTCACCACATGCCTGGCGTTCTTCAGAGTTTTAACAAACATAAATCCATTTCACTCTGACTACTCTCTGGTGAAGGAGGTGTTATTGTCACTCTCTGCATCTTATAGAGAAGGAAACCTGGGTGCATAGAGAATCTCTGTCAGTAGCCAGAGAGGTTTTCAACCAATAGACAGAGGCTGGCTTGCAAACCCCAGCAAGCTGGCTCCAAGCCATGCTCTTGGTCATTAAGTCCTCCTGCCTCCCAAGTGCTCAGTACCATCCAGTGTGTAAGCACCTGAAGCATATAGTATCTCACTTACGCTGCACACCAAGCATCGGAGGGAGACCGGGCAGGTATCCCTATCCTGATGCAGAATGGAAAGTCAAACCACAAAGCCAAAGCCCAGAGAGGGAGGCGATTTTCCCAAAGCCACATGACAATCAGCGTAACTCTGCAGGCAGATGGCTCTGGGTTTAAGCCCCAGCTCTGATTGATTCGCTCCATGACTTTAGACAGTTAATTCTTCTGTATCTCAGGATTTCCATCGTGGAGTTTGCAGGAAAATTAAGCAAGTCAATACAAGGAAAGCAATTAAAAGTCTTTATTTAAATGGTTGATGCTTTGTTCACTATGAATTTTTTGGTGTTGATTTCGATTTCTTTATAGAAATTGCACTAGGAAGATTATTTATCTTGGAGCTTTTGGGTGCCCTTTTAACTTTTGCTGTGCTTGCCTGGTCCAGCCCTGTTTTCCACAGAGGAAACACTCAACATCTATTGTGATTGCCACTGTTTGTTCTGTGCTGAGGACATGCCAGGAATTGTTTAGAGTTTTATAAATAGGAATGGGGCTGTGGCTCAATGGCAGAGCACTTAACTAATATTATAAAGCCCTGGGTTCAACCCCCAGAACTCCCCCCCTACAAAAAAAAGTTTTGCTGAACAATAGCAGGAAGAAACTACACTGAGAAACAAGTGACAGGATGGGAAAAAATATTTGTAAGCTTATACAAGCAAAAGATTAGTGCCCAAAGTATATATACTTTTTTATCAGTACTGGGGATCAAACTCACAACCACGTACTTACAAGGCAGGCACTTATGTCACTGAGCTAAATCCCCAACCCCTGCCCAAGGTATATTAAAGAAGTTCAGGGGCTGGGGATTTAGCTCAGCGGCATAAGCGCCTGCCTTGTAGGCAGGCAGTCGTGAGTTTGATCCCTGGTACCGATAAAAAGGAAAAAGACAAAAAAAAAAAAAAAAAAAAAGAAAATTAAAGAAGTTCTACAGTGTGTTTGTTCATTTGTTTGTTGAGACAGGGTCTTGCTATGTAGTTCAGACTGGCCTTGTACTTGCTTAATTAGCCCACACTGGCCTCAAACTCACAGCAATCCTCCTGACTCAGCCTCCCGAGTGCTGGGATTATAAGCATGCGCCACCATGCCCTGTACAGATTCATTTTTTACAAGACAAACTCCTCAATACAACAGTATGCAGAGGAGAGAAACAGGCAGTTCACCAAAGAGGATGAACAGATGGTGAGCTAGTGTATAAAGAATCTTCAGCCTTGCTGGTTATGAAATGTACATTTTGAAGTTTGATGTTATCATGCATTGGCAAAGGTGTGGGGAAACAGGATTATAAAGTGATTATAAACTATACTGCCTTTTTAGAGGGAAACTCAGTGTCTCTGTAATTAAAATTGCACTCACCCTGGGCTCAGCTCTTTTACTCCTTGTCTCCCCAGGGAAGCCTGTGCATGAGAATCATAGTGACTTTGCTTATGAAGGTGATACGTTGGAGACACTGAAAACACCCTTCAAGCAAGGAATTAATAAATAAGTCATGGTGTAGCCAAGCTATGAACTGCAAGCACCAGGTGTATATGTGTGTACCTGTGTGTGTGTTCACGTGTGTGTGCGTGTATGCACGGTGTGTGTGTTAAGGTCTATACTATTCATGTGAGCAGGAGGAGGGGAAGGCAAGTTGTAGAGCATTACATAAATATGTTGTACTGGCAAAAATAGCAAAGGAAATGAAACAGTATTGAAGAAGTCCCTGTGGGCTGACTATCCAATAACCGTTGCTCTGTTCTTTGCTGACAATTCCCAGAGTTACTCTGGATGGCTGCACCCGATGCCAAAGAAGGAGCCACACTGGGTCTCTACCAACCATGGCCCCATTCCCATGGTGGAACCCCGATCCATAGCAGCTCTCCTGGCACCAGCCCTGGTCTACGGAGGCCAGTTCCCCACCCCTGAAACTGTCACCCATGCATCTCTTTGCAGTGGTGGATGCAGTGATGTTTGGGCTCTTTGGCAGGAAGAACTTGCCAGACAACTTTCTGCTCCCTTCCCTGGACATTGCCACCACTCTTGGGCGGAGCCAGTGCTTTCCTAAGCTGCCTTCCTAGGAGCATGCAAGCATGCAAGCATCACCTCCTGGGGAAATGCCAAGTTGTTGGATCCTGTATGCTGGGTACAGCGCTCCCAAATGGTAAACTCTTATCTAATACCATGCTTCCTCCCCACACCCACCCTCTGATCCAGACCCCTGGACCCAGCTCCTCCACACCTTCCCCAATTCCCCTGGGTATGTATGAAACTGATTTGCAGCCCCTTTGGCATTGAGTACCTTTTTCCCTGAGCTGCCTTGAGCATCTCCAGTTGAGATGTGCTGGATTTGATTCTTGTCATTGTCAGCAGACAGATGAGACAGGTCCTGTTTGCTGCTCCTGCATCTTGTGGCAGAGTCCAGATTTTGGAAGGGTCCCTGGAACCCCACAGGGACTCCAGCCCTGGCTTCAGATCCCTGCTCACGTGCTTCGTACCTGTGTGACTGTGGGAATCTACTTAGCCTATCTGAGCTTCCATCTCGACGTCTGCAAATCCTTGCAGTGTTGCAAGGATTAAATGAGTATGTACTTTTAAAACTCCCAGCAGAGGGTCTGGCTGGCTGAGCTGAGCCACTTAGAGACCCTTCCAAAACTGAGATTCTATAAATAGGAAGAAATGCTTCCCAGACACCAGTGGGGAACTGAAAGTAATATATGGAATTGGGTGATAGGAAGAAGGGACTTTGGGGGTGGGCTGGGGAGCTGTTTTCAACTGCAACTGTAGAAATGTGTGAGGTTCTCTCCAGAGGGCACCCGCCAGCAGGAACCAAATGTTTCCACGGAAATCAACACGCTAATGCAAGCAGGAGTGAAGGATCCTGGGAAGAGCATGACCTGTGACACAGATGTATTGTGGTTGGTTTGAACCCCTTGTGATCCTTGGGTTGGGGCAGGTCTCATCTCCAAAGCACAGCTGCTCAACCACATCACTGTTGACCTTAGACCCAGGAAAGTCTGTCTTAGGGAGTGTCCTGGGTACTGGACAGCGTTTTGCAACACCCTGATCTCTAACCACCAGATGCCAGCAGTACCCCTTCCTGTGTTTCAACAACCAAAAATGTCTCTAGGTGTCACCAAGTGTGCCCGAGGGGCAAAATCACCCCCAGTTGAGAGCGAAAGTGCTAATCTAATTAAGCCTGCCCAGTCAAACTGGAATAAGGATAGAATAAATGTTCTGGGTGGCTGTGAGGACTGCCGTTCTTTATGAGAATTTACTGTGGGCAACTGGCTGTGGCTGTGTTGTCACGCACTATCCCATCTTGTCCCACCGCCCATCCTGTATGACACTGCCATCTTTATCCTCATGATGCAGATGAGAGGCTGGGAATGGTCCCCTGTCCCTCAATTCAAATTCAGCCAGCACCTCCTGAGGGCCCATTTATGCCAGGACTTGGGGAGGGATGGCATCTATATTAACTCTCTGCTTTCTGGGCCAGGAGGTGCCACTAGCAGGAGACAGAGGAGGGGAGAGCCCTCCTGTTGCTGAGCCTCCGACAGCACCTGGATCTGGTCTGTGTCTCCAGATGCCATGTGCAGCCCTCTTGGGATTCTGACTCCAGTCCCAGATTCTGCCAGGTGGCCCCAGCTTTGCAGCTTGGCAACATCAATTCTTCTTATAGGTGGCAGCATCTTCCCCCTCTGGTTAATCGCTAGGTTGTCTAATGTGCCGGTTGGCGTCTCACTTGCATCAGCCTGTAATAGTCCCCTGTGTTGAATTCCTTCAGTGCGAATACCCAGAGGGGTCGCCGCCTCTGTTTGGAGTCTGCTGTACTCAGCCATGGTTAGATACAAAAATGAGCTTTGGCAATACATGGAATTTATCTCTAAAAGAAGAAAGTGTATATGTTCCATAGCTATATTAGCCAGGACTCTCTTGATTATAAATAACAGAAAACCCAACCCTCAATGGCTTATACAGCAAGGAAGGAATCTACTGAGGTAAATCCAGGGATGTGCTGGCTTCAGGTACTGTCTGAGACAGGGACTGACTGCTATTGTCAGGATTTCTGCATGTCTAACTCTTTATTCTGTATGATCTTAACTCTTAGGTTCGGTTCTCCCAAGGTGGTGGCAGCATCAGGCCTGTACCCTTGAGGTTATCAGCCTCAGCAGAAAGAGCATTCTCGGTGTTTCCAGCCGAAGTCCCAAGCAGGATTCTTGTTGATCCCGCTTGGATCCCACACCCATTTGAGAGACAACTACTGTGACTAGCAAGATAAGATCATTTTCCCCTTTAAAAAAATTGTGATCAGTTTGCTGAGCAAGGTGGCACACACCAGTAATCCCATCACTCTGGGAGGCTGAGGCAAGAGGATCATAGGTTTAAGACCAGCCTAGGCCATTTAGTGACTCAGTGAGACCCTGACTCAAAATCTTAAAAAAGGCACAGTACCCCCAATGCAAGCAAATGGGCCCACCAACTCCAAGCTGGCTCTACAACATTTTAAAATTTTTTTTAATTGGTACATTTTAGATATTTATAATGTTAACATTCATCCTAGGGAATTTGTACCTGTACATTATATATCTTGTTTCTTCTTTTTTTCCCATTGCCCATCTCCTCTCTTCAGCTCTCTTCTCCTCCTTATTTATAAAAGCTTTGTTTCCATTTTTTCCTCTTTTCTCCTTTTTTCTGGTCCCTTCCTTCCTTTCTCCCTGCCCTGCCCTTCGTTCCCCTTCTCATCTGAACATTTTCTTCCCATTTCCCAATATCTATTATACATTTTGGTCCTTATGTACACTTTCAGTTTCTCACATCAGAGAAACAATGCAGTATTTAAACATGTGTGTCTGATTTATTTCACTTAAGAGTATGGTTTCAAGGTGCATTCATTTATCTAGAGTGTCCTGAGTGTACCCTTCTTTATGGCAGAATAGAACTCCATTGTATAAAAAAGCACATCCTCTTTATCTATTGGTCAGCTGATGGGCATCTGGGCTGTTTCTAAGATTTAGCTATTACAAATAGTGCGGCTATAAACATGAGTATGCATATGTCACTGTGGTATGAGGTTTTTAACTCTTTCAGGAAGATATCTAGAAGAATAGTTGGGTCAAAAGGAACCTCTAGTTTTAGTTTTTTGAGGAATCTCCACATTCATTTCCACAGTGGTTGCACCAGTCCACACTCCCACCAACAGTGGAAAAGGATTCCCTTTCCCCCCACCAATTCTGCAGCTTTTGTTAGTGGCAGAATTCTTGATAACCAGCTATTCATCTTGTCTCCGCTTGGCAAGGGGCAGCAGAGGCAAGGACGAACCAATCGACCTGACCCTGGATGAGGACAATGCCTGGGGTAGAAGGTAAGCTCAGAAAGCCAGCGACCCAGAGAGAAAGTACCGATGGGGCCGGCAACTTCAGAGACTCCATGAAGTCTCTAAATGGACAATTAGGGAAGACCCTCAGAGACAGGGAGCAGCCAGACACTGACCCCATCGATCCCTGTGGGAAGTGTAAGTTCAGGCTGGGAAAATACTGTCATTAAGTCCGACAGTCCACGTGAACCCCTACCCCATAGCCTACATCCAGCAGCAACCAGAGGATGGATTGTGATTCCCAGCTACCAGCAGAAGCAAGGATACATCCTGGCTGGAATGGCAATCACAGTCTGGGGTGAATGATCAGCAGGGCCTCCACTGAAGGGAGGGCACCTCAAAAAACCATAGGCCCTAAAGCTAGGCAGAGAAAATCATAACTAGCTGGATCCCAAGAATTCAGGTCAGGGAGAAGTTTGTCTGACAGTGCAGGCCACAGCAGCTTGACTGACGCGGAGGGGAGGCAGCGCAAAGAAATACAGTGTACCTTACAGCAACTTGACTGATTCCCGCGCCGCTGCACTCCAGCTGCCGCTGGTGAGAACTATTGCTGCGGCCGGGAGTGACTGGGCGCCCACCAGCTGGCCCTGACCCTGACCCTGCCATGGCCGCCCCACCGGAAGAGATGCTATGCAAAGTGTGCCACCACTGCCACCGCTATGCTCCAGCCACCGCAACCCAGAGGGGAGGTGATGCAAAGTAATACAGTGCAGGCCATGGCGCTTGACTGATCTGCAGGGGAGGGGCCAGCACGCACTGTCCCTGTCTGCAACTCACTAGCACACGGCAGTATGAAGGGTCATCTAGCCAGCGCACTTCAGAAGAATTGTAACCAACAAAGAAAGAAACTGGGGCCTCCTGGAAGAAGGAAAAAAGATGGGAAGAGGAAACAACAAGAAAAAGTCCCCAGGTCCCAACCCTGAGAACATTGACCCAGGACAGGTAAATACAAAGGAGAAGGAGAACAGCAAACATGCAATATCAGACACGGCACCAGTCAACATAAAGAGATATTCGGGACCTCAAAGACGGGTTCAAAAGTGAAATATTTAGCTAAATAAAGCAAGATATAAGAACATTAATTAAAGAGGTACTAAGCACCCCTCAAGCAGACACAGATGGAAGAAGGGAGTAACTCAAAGGAAAGAACCATTTGATGAAGAATATAAAAAAATATAGAATACATAAAGCAGATTCAAAGAGATCACCAGAAAATTAAAAACTCTATGGAAAGATGGCAAATAGCTTGAAAGAAACTAAGGACAGATTTTCCAAACTGGAGGACAGTTTTGCAATGTGGGAGTATGAAAGGGAAAACTTTTTAAAAATAACAAGGAAACAAGCAACAACAATACAAAGGCTAGAAGACAACAAAAGGATCTATAACTTGAGAATAAAGAATGTGAATAAAGAAGCTGAGGTACGAACAAAGGAACTACAAGGGTTATTCACAGAAATAATTAAGGAAAACTTCCCAAACATAGGAAAAGGAAATGATATTCTGATCTATGAGGCATACAGAATTCCAGCCACCTACAACCAAAACAGAGCTACACCCAGGCATATAATAATCAAGATCCCAGAAATTCAATATAAGAATAGAATATTAAAAGCTGTTAGAGACAATAAACAGATAACATATAGAGGAAGGCCCATCAGAATAATGGCAGACTTCTCAATACAAACCATCAAGTCAAGAAGAGCCTGGAGCAAAATATTCCAAGCCCTGAAAGAAAATAACCCCCAGCCCAGATTGATATGCCCTGCTAAAATGTCTCTAGAAATTAATGGAGAAACAAGATGCTTCCAACACAAAGAGGAACTTGGGAAATCTGCAACCACCAATCCAAGTCTACAGAGAATACTGCAGGGCATTCTAGAGAGAGAGAAAATACTAGGATTCCAGGAATAGTGGCAGAGAGGCCTCAATGACGGGAGCAGAAAACAGAATGAAGAAGATAAGCAGACAACTGATGGCAAAAAAAAAAAAGCACAACAGAAATGAGGCAGAGAAGATTTTATTCAAAACTGATATGATTGATAGTATCAAGTCTGAGAGTAAAGGCAACTACACTGAAGATGACAAGACTCTACAATACACATTCTTGTTTGATAACTGCCAGTTTTTGAAGTTCTATACTATATACAAAGTTGTGTTTTTATTAATACTATTATGTACTGATATATTCAATTATACTGTGTCTGATGATATAGCCAATTCTATTGAAGATAACAAGAGACAACACAGGAACAATGGTATAACTCTTTGTACAACAGTCTTACATGTTTTTTAAATTTCATGTGTTTATAGGAATATGTTTTGTTTTGTCTTGCTTTGTTTTGTTTCTCCCTCTAATACAGAAAGGATAGAAATACATGTTAAGACTCATGCATGTGTAGAATCTGTAAACAGTTTATGAGAACTGATCTTATGACACATGATGAAATGAACAGATACTTTAAAGAAAAAGAGACACTAAAATACCCAGTGCTGATCCTGGAGTGTCATAATGTGAAACCCAGCAATAGTATTATTCTTTGTTCAGAGTGATATTATAGCCCGCTTGGGTTTATTCAATGGCAACATAATTGAAGATATGGATAACTGCATGTATGTTTAAGTGTATAGGACTGATAACCATATTTTTAAGTTTTTGTTGGATAGTTGAACAGAACTGTTCGCAGTCTCACTGTTTGAATCCCCACTTTATATATTCCAGTCTCGTACCTTGAACATCTATTTGTAAAACGACAATAGGTAAACATCAACTAGTGATTTCTTACTGTTTATTTTTTTCTCTGAACGTATGTATTATTTCTACCTATTTTCTGTTTTGCTTAGTCTTTCTTTAAATAAAATTTAAAATAAAATAAAGAATTCAGGTCAGGGAAAGAAACCACTCATTCAAAAATACAGATGAACTTCTTCTTTAGCTCAGTTTTTAAATGTATTTTTTCGTTTTCTCTTTCCTTCATTAGCTTTTTGAGAAGGGTTAGAAAGAAGTTCTTTCTTTGTTTGTTTTTTTACTTTTTTCTATTTTAGCTTCCTTTCTTCTCTTCTCCCATCAACTCCTTTCCTTCCTTATCTTTCTTTTATTTCTTTTTCTTTTCCTTGTTCATTCTCTTCTGCAACTATTTTCTAACCCTATTCCTTTCCTTTTACCCTTAACTCCTCCTATCTTTTCTCTCCTACCTTTCATATCTTGTTAACTTTTCAAATTTTACTTTTTTCATTTTCATTCTTCAGTTTTCCGCCCCTCTATATTTACTAGTACACCTAGTAAGCTTTATGAATCTCTAGGTAGCTGGCTAACTTTATGCTACTGCTGTTGAATACTGTCCTATTGCTAGCAGAGGTAGTTGTTCCATTAGTATAATTCACTGTTGGTCAATACTTGGTTTGTCTTAGTGTTTATGCTATAATTATAGATCTCTTTTTCTATGGTTAAGTGTGGTACATTATTTGTCCTTAGGGTCTGTCAATATTTAGTTTGTCCTTGATGCTATAATTGATATCAGTTTTATTACTATATCTAAGGTGACACAGTCATTGGTATCAATTTGTTTTCTTCTGATGCCAACATCTGGATTACCTTGGGCTCATTAACAATATTAGAGCATATTCCTGGAGATCTGGGTACCAGGCCAAAAATGCTGCAACCTCCCATCTCAAATAAATGTAAATGATTGCATTCCAGGGGCAGAGGCAAAGGCCAATAGCCATGCCCAGAGGACACCACTGAAAAGCAGACATTAACTAAGGAAGTTTCCATACTAGAAACAAAACTTCCCACTATAATCAACCTTCAAGCCTCAACACCAAAATAAAACAAACAAAAAATAGAAATAAGAGAAAACAAGGGAACAAAATATCTCCCTTAAAAATAAAAAGATGGGACAATCCATTCAGGGCCCTTACTGTCTCTCAGGAGCTTTTCTGATTCCACAATAAATTTTTCTACTCTTAAAAAATACCCCCAAAGCTAATCTATAGGTTATCAAAGGGAAGGAAACCAAAGCCATACAATCAAATTGTTCAAACTTATGTCAGAGGAGATAATAAAACATATAAATCAAGTATTTGGCATGCTCATAGAAGATATAAACAAATAATAGGCCAAATAAACAAAATAATCTGTCAGTCTAAAGAAATCACTAATAAAAAGCTAGCAAAGCTAAATAAAAATTATGCAAAACGTTAATGACCAGTATAGAAAAGAATTAGAATCCAAAAAAGGCTCCAAATAGAAATTCAAAAGATTAAAAGTTCTATCAAAACTATGGGCAGCAGAAGTGACCTATGCAGTGACAGACTGTTAGAAGCGAAAGACAGGGCTGTTGTTGGGGACCATTTAATGGAAAATACCTTAAAAACAACAAAAGAACATTAAAAATGGAGCCAGTAACTTCTCTATATCACAAAGAAGACTAGTCTAAGATTAATTAGAGATTAATGAAAAATCCGAAGAAAGTACAAATGGCATAAACACATATGTTTACTGAAATAATAGTAGAAAACAATTCAAATAAGGGGAAAAAATTTAACATACAAAAAATGAAGCTACACAGAACCACAATAGCCATGGTAAAAAAAAAAAAATCTTCTCCCCAACACATCATAGTCAAAATCCTAGGAGTCCAACAAAAGAATACAATCTTAAAATAGTTGGAGAAAAGCAAAAAAATCACTTATAAATCTAAAGCCATTACAATTACAAGACTTATCAGCATAGATCTTAAAAGTTAGGAGAGCTTAGAGTGAACTATTTCAAGCCCTAAAAGAAAACAGCTTCCACCTCAGGCTGAAATATCTTGCAAAACTATCTTTCAAAATTGGTAGACAAACAAGATGTTTTCATGATAAAGAACACCCAAAGAAATTCGTGATGACCAACCCACTCCTGCAAAAATTATCAAGGATATCCTCTAAAGACACAATGAAGTTAACCATGATAAAAGGTCTTAGAATGCGTACACCAGGTGGGGTGAACTGCTAAAAAGAAAGGAAAGATAGGAACTCAGCAACAGGAAAACAGGGCAATGACAGGAACAAATCAATACCTTTCAGTAAGAACTCTTGATGGAAACAGTTTCAATTCCCCAATCAAAAGACACAGATTGACAGAAGGGGTCAAGAACCAAAATCCAGTATCATGCTGTATACAAGACACACACTTAACTCAGAAACTCAAAGACTAAGTATCAAAGGATGGAAAGCAATATTCCATGCAACAAGAACCTGAAAAAAAGCAGTATATCTATCCTATATTCAGATGAAGTGGACTTCAAGCCAAAACTGATTAAAAGAGGTATACTGGTTAAGGAGACAATTCAACAGGAGATAACAATTATTAACATATGTGCACCAAACAACAGTGCAGCCAATTTCATAAAACAAGTACTACTAGATATAGACCAGATTTTAAAAAAAAAAAAAAGACCAGATAAACATAAGCACAATTATAGTGGAGCCCTCAGTACCCTAATATCACAAATAGGTAGATCAACTAGATGAAAAATCAACAAAGAAATATCAAAGTTGAACAAAATCTTTAAACAAATGGATTTAATAAATATCTCCAGAGTATTCCATCGTACAAAACAATACACATTCTTCTCAGCAACACATGAAGCTTTCTTCAAAATAACATTCTAGTCAATGACACAAACTTAGTAAGTGTAAAAGAATTGAAATTAGGGCTGGGGATTTAGCTCAGCGGCATAAGCGCCTGCCTTGGAAGCAGGCAGTCATGAGTTCGATCCCCGGTATCGATAAAAAGACAAAAAAAAAAAAAAAAGAATTGAAATTACACCATGCATAGTATCAGATTGTAGTGCAATAAACTAGAAATCAACCACAAAAGAAAACACAGAAATTACTCAAGTGCATGGAAATTAAACAATATGCTCTTAAATAAACAATGTGTTACAGAAAGACTCAAGGAAGAAATGAGATGCTAGTACTACATACCAGGACACATGGAGCACAATGAAAACACTCCTGAGACAGAACTTTATAGCTCTGAATGCCAACATCATAGAAACAGAAAACCCAAATAAATAATGATGCACCACAAGGTCCTAGAAAAACAAAAATAATCCAAGTCCAAAGCTAGTACAAGGAAAGAAATTATAAAGATCAAAGCAGAAATCAATGAAACTGAGACCAAAATTACAATACAGAGAATCACGGAATCAAATATTTGACCCTTTGGAAAAATAAGTCAAATAGAAAACCTTAGCCAGTCTAAGCAAACAGGAGACAATAGACCCAAATCCGTGAAATTAGAAATGAAAAGGGGGAAATGACCACAGACACTGCTGAAATCAGAAAGACTGTGAACAGCTGCTTCACAAACCTGTACACCAATACATCAGAGGATTCAGAAGTGAGTAGACTTCTAGACACGTATATATTATCAAAACTTAACCAAGAAGATTTTAAAACCCCTACTAATACAATAACAGGCAATGAAATTGGAGATGTACCAACTAAGAAAAGCCCACGTCTGGATGGATTCACAACTGAATTCTACAAAATCATCAGAGAAGATCTAACGCCAATGTGCCTCAAGCTCTTTATTTATTTTTTTTTAATTTTTTTTTTTTTTTTTTTTTTGCCTTTTTCCTTTTTATCGGTACCGGGGATCGAACTCACAACTGCCTGCTTGCAAGGCAGGTGCTTATGCCACTGAGCTAAATCCCCAGCCCCGTCTCAAGCTCTTTAATAAAACCGAAAGGAGAGGAATACTCTCAAAGTCACTCCTGGAAACTACCATTACCCTGATTTAAAAATTAGTCAAGGATTCAACCAAAACAGACCAATCTCTTTAATGAACAAAATCCTCAAGAAGATACTAGGAAACAGAATGCAACAAATCATCAAAAAACATCATACATCATGACCAAGTAGGTTTCTTTCCAGGATGTAAGAATGGCTCAACATATGCAAATCAAAAAAATATAATACATCTAATAAACAGAAGCAAAGACAAAACCCATAACCATCTCAATAGCTGCAGAAAAAGCTTTGACAAAATCCGACATTTACTCATGATAAAATCACTGAAGAAAGTAGGTATAGAAGAATAAAATTTAAAAAAGAAAATAAATAAATTTGTATACCTAATAAAAAAAAGAAAAGAAAATAGGTAGAGAAGGACCTCATCTCAATCTGATAAAAGCCACTGGAGCAAACCTACCATTAACATACTCTTTAATGGGGAAAAAACAGAAAGTTTCCCCTCTAAAATCTACAACAAGACAAGGATTCCACTAGCACCACTCTTGTTCAACATATCAGTCATAATATTAGCAAGACCAATTGGGCAAGAAAAAGAAATAAAAGGGATATGTACAGGAAAGAAATAATTCAAATTACCATTATCTGCAGATGACATGATCTTCTGCATAGAAGACCCAAAAAATCCACCAAAAGACTCCTAGTAATCACATTCAGCATGTTGTAGGCTACAAAATCAGCACACAAAAATCAGTAGCATTCCTGTACACCAATAATGAACCCACTGAAAAAGAAATTAGAAAAAAATGGCATTTGGAAACACTCAGAAAAAGGAGTTCACAAAGAGGACATCAAAAAATGAAAAGATATCCCTGTTCCTGGGTACTCAGAACCAATAATGTTAAAATGGCCATGCTTCTAAAACTAATATATAGATTTAATGCAATCCCAATCAAAACACCAACAGCATTTTTCACAGAGCTAGCAAAAATAATCCTAAAATTTATATGGAACCATGAGAGATTCAAAATAGCAAAAATAATCCTTCATACCAAGAGCAAAGCAGAAGGCATCACAATCCCAGACTTGAAGTTATATTACAAAGTAACAGTGATAAAAACTTCGTGGTACTGGCCCTAAAAGAGAATAGAGATACAGAAGCAACCCCAAGCACATTCCACTATTTGATCATTGACAAAGGGGAAAAATATAGTAAGTGGGCAAACTGGCTATCCACAAGCGGAAGATTGAATCTAGGCCCATATCTTTCTCCACATACTAAACTAAATTCAAAAATGGATCAAAGAGCTAAGTATTAAAACTGAAACAACCTGTTGGACGTAAAATACATAAAACTTTTGGCTTCCTAGGCATAGGCAAGGACTTTCTGAACAGAACCCTGTTATGCAGGAAATTGTGCCAAGAATCAAATGGGATCACATGAAATTAATAAATCCTCTGCACAGCAAAAGAAACAACCAAGTGTGAGCATAGGGGAAAAATTTTGACAGCTGTTCTTCAGACAGAGGATTAATATGTAGAATATATAAAGAGCTCAAAAACATTAGATCCCCTCAAAAAAACCCAATCAAAAAATGGGCAAGTGAAAGAGACATTTCACAGAAAAAAATAAAATGATCAATAAGTATGTGAAATATTCAACAGCACTGGCCATTAAAGAAACACAAGTTGAAATAACACTGAGATTCCATCTTACCTCGAAGAGAAGGGCCAACATCAAGAAATCAAATAATGATTTGATTATTTGTAACTAGTAAACTAGTAAAATCACTATGGAAATCAGTATGGAGATTCTTCAAACAACCGCAGCTAGAAATTCCACTTGACCCAGTGATTCAGGATTACTAGAATCTGCCCACAGCAACTCTTTTTGTTTTTAAACTGAGATACAATTTACATCTTTTATAATTTGCCCTTTAAAAGTATACAGGTCAAGGGGAGGGAGGGAGCTCAGTGAGAGAGCACTTGCCTAGCATGGTGAAAGCCGTGGATTCAGTCCCCAGTACTGCAAAAAGTCGGTGGTTTCTAGATTTGTAATTGTGAAACCATCACAACAATCAACTTTGAAACATTTTCCTCACCCTCAAAAGAAAACTACCCAGGAGCAACTACCAACTCCCCTGGATTTCCAGCCCCTGGCAACCACCATCTGCTTTTTGTCTCTGAAGATTTGTCTGCTCTTACATTTTTTAATTTGTATTTTATATCAATGAAATCATGCAATGTATGGTCTTTTGTGCCTGGATTCTTGCATTCAGCAGAATGGATTGAAGGTTACGCCTCACAGGTTGTGTCCAGTTTCATTCCTTTTTTATGATTAAATAATATTCCATTGGATGGGTGGGTCACATTTCATTCATCCACTTGTCTCATGAAGGGCATTTGAGGTGTTTACACTGTTTGATTAAGAGCTCTATGAAACTCACATGTGACGTTTTCTGTACCTTCCTTTCAGGTCTCTTGGGCGTAAAACTGGAAGTGAAACTGCTATATGGCCCTCATAGTAGGTCAGGGATTTCTGATGTCTGCTTTGCTTTGGGGACAGGGATGGATGAGGTGGGACAATCAGGCTCCCAGACCTTCAGGTTTCTCACATTTTAGATTTCTTATGTTTCCAAGTAAATATGAAGGTAAAAAATTTTAAAAATACTTTTTGGCTGGTACTGAGGACTGCACCCAGGGTCTCTGAACAGAGCCACAATTTTTATTTTGAGACAAGATCTTGTTAAGCTGCCCAGGCTGGACTCAAACTTGCCCTCTTTCTGTCTCACTCCCTTAGAGCAGTCTGATTACAGGCATGCACCACCAGATCCCGCCAGGATAAAATAAAAGAAATACTTTCACTGTTACTTCACAAAGAATGTTTTCACTAACACCCAGGTCACTACCCTCTCAATGGAATGTTAAAATATTAGAATAAACACCAGGTGCTTACATTATTAACATTTAGCTACTTTGCTCTGTTTTCCCAAAGCACCATATATTGGTAAAACAAACAAATAAAAACTATCTTTTCCCAGTGTCCCATCTAGCAAGGTTTTGTGTACAACATAATGTGATTTTAAAAACCCACAGTGAATCATTACATTAAAATATATTACAGTAGAAGGTACTGCCATTAATACCCATCCTGAACACACCTGCCCCACCGTTCTGCTCTCTCCCTAAGCAGTTCTGGAAGTTCTGTCTCAAGAGTGTCTTGAGTTGAGCCGTCACAGCTGCCTCCATGCCCTGAACTGATTCAAAGTCTTTAGCCTTCACGGTCATTTTGACTTTAGGGGAGAGCTAGAGAGCACACAGAGCCCCGTCCCGTGAATAAGCGATGCAGATACACACTACTGTCCTGACAAGCCCACCTTTCTGTGGACGACACCCAGAAGCAGCACTCTGTATTTTTGATCTCAGAAACACTCATGAAAGAGGACTTTCACAAGTGCTTCACAAAGTGTCAAAGACAGTGGGATGAGTGTGCTCAAAGTGAGGGGGAGTATTGTGAGGGACGTTAACCGCGTGAGTCTTTTACTCTAATGTGTGTGTGCTGTGTCTCATTGGTTGGGTTTTTTTTGAGACACGGTTGTAATTTAGACTAGCCTTGAACTCACTATGTAGCCCAGAATGGCCTCAAACTTTCAGCCACCTTCCTGACTCAGCATCCCGAGTGCTGGGACTATAGGTGTGTACTGAGCTTTTCCTGGCATGTTCTTAAATTCCAACATTCACTGTGCATTATGATCCCACCACGCGTGCATGTTCCCATACGTGCAAGGAGGTGGGTGGGTACCCAGGCCTACGGAATTCAGGATGTATAAAAAGTGCTTCTTGCCCAAAGGAGCTTTTCTGGTTCTGAAAAGAACAGAAAGAAAGAAAGAAAGAAAGAAAGAAAGAAAGAAAGAAAGAAAGAAAGAAAGAAAGAAAGAAAAGGAAGAGAAAATAAAGAGAGAGAAAAGCAAAAACTGCTTTAATCAAGGCACAAGTCATGAGAGAAGCCAGAGACCCAAATTAGTTTTGACCATGGGAAAACCAGGTGGGCAGCAAAGATCTGAGCAGACTGAGATGAATTTGACGCGCCTACAAGTCTGGGAAATAATTTTTACCAGATCAGAGAAAATCTGCCATCCCTAGAGCCTTGGTACCCTCAGGAATGGGGAGATTCCACTGCCACTTAATCTCTTCCAGTTGAGGCACCCATGGAGGCTGCCAGAGGTTCCCTCCCCACTTCCCCTGAGACCCAGACTCTGAGGGCTTCGGCCTGGAGTCAACCTTCACATGTGGCCGGGTCCTAGAGTCACCACGAAGGGACAAAGGAGACCATACTGGAGCAGGAGACACCCTTAGTGAGACACCTCCTCCACGTTCTGAATCCCCTCGGAGGATGCCGGGCGGGGCAGGCAGTGCAGGCTGGAATCCTGATGGGCTGGAATCACCAATTTGCTTTCCAGAGAGACAATGGAGTAGCAAGTTCCCACGGCAAAATCCCCAGGCATGAGCAGCGAGGGAAGGGCAGAGGGTGGCCACACATTACAGAACTATCCTGAGGAAATAAGGCAGAGCGAATCAGGACCAGACTTTGGAGGGCGCGGTGGCACATGACTGTGATCCCAGTACACTGGGAGGCTGAGGCAAGAGGATCATAAATTCAAGCCCAGCCTGGAAAATGTAATTTAGTGGGACCCTGTCTCAAAATAAAAAGGGACTGAGGCCGTGGCTCAGTGCAAGGGCATTAGCTTCATTTCTCAGTGCAGGAAAAAAAAAATCAGACTTGGCGGTTTGTCATCCAGTGTTGGCAATTCCAAGTACACAAGAAAAAGTCCCCTGGAGTTTAGGAGATGGGCTCAGCACACATGGAAAATTGTGATGAAGATTTTTTCTGATCAGCAGCAAGGGATTGAAGAAGCTAATACCTTTCGCATACGTGACGGAATGATCAGGTTTCATCCTGGTGCCAGGGATGCTCATGAGAAGGAGTCTGAGGCAAGAGAACAGAGTCTAACTCAGCCCCACCCCTTCTTTCAGAGTAAGGCAGGACCAGGTGGTGAGGCTTTGGGGACTGCTGGAACACTGGCGCTCTCTGGTGGCCACGATAGTTGTGGCACGAAGATAGAGGGGTTGGTGGGCAGCGCCTGACTTGCCCTGACTTGAGAAGCTGGGAGGTCCTGAGGGTCGCTGGAGAGGCTCGCTGGAAGGTGTAATGATGTCCTCCTGAAACCAGCTTTTCTTGTGTCCCTTATCTTGGTAAATGGCCCTACCACCCATCTGGTTTCCCGAGTAAGAAACTCGGGGTCACCCTAAGCAGACTTCCCTTCCCCGTCCTCACAGGTAGGCATTCCCTGAGGCCTGTTAATTTATCCTTCTGAATTTCTCTTCAATCTGCCTGCCTTCCCCCACCTTTCCTGGGGCAGCCTTGGCCCAAGCCCCTGTCCCAGCCCAGCTCAGCCATGTGGAAGTTTCCATCGGAGACGCCCTGCTCTCATTAGCTTCCCTCTCAGATCCACCCAGCAGGGTGGGCCTTTTTTGTTGTTGTTTAACTTAATTTAATTAATTTTTTCAGTAGTGGGCTTTGAACCCAGGACCTCACACATAGCAAGCGCTCTACCACGGAGACAGATGAGAAGTTCTGGACTCAGCCTTCTCCTGTGCCAGCAGGATGGGGTGTGGTTTGGCCAGTGGCTGTGGCACCCCTCCCCTTTGGTGTCCTTTGCTCCCCTAGATCCCCACCTCACCCAAAAGTGGATTTGACAGTTGCCTCTTGCCTCAGTGTCCTCCCCGCTGCATGTGAGGTCGCTCTGCTGCCCTCTCCCAGCTGCGCAGCCACCCAGCTGCCGGCCCGGTGACCGGTTCTTGTGCCCACCACTCCAGATGCTGCGTCCACATCTTTGCAGCGGGAGATCACCTTGACGTGACTAAGATCAGGGAAGGATGGCCCTGGTTCAAACCTCCCCGAGCTCCAGTGGGTTGTAATGAACACAGCTAGACCTTCTGAGGAGCTCCAGGTTTCAGTCCCATCCATTTTCCACGGAGACATGACAGCTGTCAGTCAAACAACTCAAGGCTCTACCCTCTCATCAAATGGCCAATTCAGCTGCTGGTGTCCTGGAGCCCTGTATCCGATTGAACCAAACTCAAGCCCAAATCTGAACCAATCGCAGGCCCACAGCTGCTGGATAAGCAGTGCTCCCCCCACCCGTCTTGGGTAGTCTAGGAAGGCTCCTTTTGGTGTACTGATACCTCTGTGATGCCACATATGTCCTGTTAAAATGAGGTCTTGGGCTGGGGGTTTAGCTCAGCGGCATAAGCGCACTGCCTGGCAGTGAGTTCGATCCCTGGTACCAAAAAAATAAATAAATAAAGAGCATTGTGGGCATTGTGGGTTCAGGGGCTCCTGTAAATCTACTCAGGATGCTGAGTAGTGTGGACAGAGAAGTTGCTTTGAAAGAAAGAGCAGTAAATATTAGAGACCATTGGCCCCAAAGAGCTCCAGAGTCCAAAACCCCATAGCATCCAGCACAGGGGCGGGCTGAATGGTGGTGGCAGCAGTGGCAGAGACCAGCAGCCAGCAGTGCCAACCACTGTCATCCAGCATTGGCCAGTGGCATCAGGCTGTTAGCCGTTAATGATTCCTATCTGAATCAAGCAAAAGAACCCTCAGTGCTACTAAGCTGCATCCCAAGCTCTTTTGAAATTGGTTTTGCCACTTTGCTAAACTGCCCAGGCTGACATGGGCCAACTCCTCGCCCTGGCCTGGAATCACCTGGAGACAGGTCTACACTGGCCCGAGGCTGCCTAGAGGCACAGAGCCCCAGTTGCCCTGGGGATAACTGGCTAGGCACCGCACCCCATCCTGGCTGCCTCCCTTCCCTGCCCCCAACACACCTCCCTGTGAAACTCCGTCCTTCCCTCAGGGTCGTCTGGGGCAGGATAGGGACCAAGACGTGGAACAAAAACACAAATGAGCAGAGTATACCTGAGACTGACAGACGGAAGGATGGACAGATAGATGGATGGATGACTAGATAGGGGTAGCTTCATCTTCCCTCTGAGAAAACCTTGAAGTTCTTCCTTAATGAGACCCCACCAAGTGGTGCTTCTGGCTCCCACCCTGCCTGAGGACCAGGCAGTTACATCTGAGTTTTGCTTTAAGTACACATGGGAAACATGCGTGTGGCCAGGAGCTTAAAGAGGGTCTGTGTGTGGTGGACAAAAACCGGACTGGCAGCTGGCCAGGCTGACAGGCACATGTGGCCCTGTGGAGACATTATTCAGAGGAGAACAGGGAATCGGGGCAGACACAGCCCAGGGGCCAGCTTTTACTTAGGACTGAGTTCAGTGTGCGGGATAGAAAACCAAAAATAAAAGGTTATTTATATCTGTCTCAGGTAAAATCGATATGTAAGTACCCCAGAGTTGTCACTCTCCAGAGTATCAGAGCCCCAGGTACGGCCTGCTCTCTCATGTTTGAGGACAGTCACTTCCTTTCTAACGATTGCCTCATGGTCCAACATGGCTGCCACCTCATGGTCCAACATGGCTGCCGCCTCATGGTCCAACATGGCTGCTGGGCATTCGAAGGGTCAGGATGTAGCATTACAGGTAAACAGAGAATTTTTTTTTCTTTTTGGTATAATTATGTCCCTGTTATTGCATAGTGACATACTTATACTAACAAAAAGCATTTGTGGTTGATCCAAAACTCAAATTTAACTGGTATCCTATGTTTATTTTGTCAATCTGGCCACCATAGCTGGAGGACAAAGAGAGAGAGAGGACTACAGGGGCAGAAACACAAAATGAGGAAACAGAGAGAGAGAGGAGAGGGGCAGGGAGAGGGAGATTATGAGGAAGAGATGAACAAATAGGTAGGGCCACAAGCTGCATCATCCAGGAGGCACAGATAAGAGGCAGAATGTGGAGAGCTGCACCTTGGCCTGGGACAGAGTCAAGAAAAGTTGGAAGGGGGAGCGGCCCAGCCAGAGCTCCTCCCCAGGCTGGGTGAGGACACCCCGTGGGGCAAAAGGCCATTGCCCACGCACAGGCCAAAGTTCACCCAGCTAGAGGAATGACCTCTTCCCCTGCTGTGGGCTGGGCTGAATCTCTCACTTCCAGCACACTCCTGTGCATCACGTGAAAACTGTTTTGTCAGAAACTTTATCAAACATTGTTCACCCCTGCAAGACCACGTGACCAACATTTGACGCTACCATGCTGAGTCGCCAAGACACTACCCTCAGTCTGTGTGCCAGGGGAGCCTCTTTGGAAGCGAGGTCAGTTGGTCAGCCAGGCTGTCCATCTGTCTGTCGCTCTGTGACCGCTGACTATGGGTGAGTGAGCTGCCACAGCTCAAACACATGCAAGCAGCTGCACGCATGGCGGAGGCCCTGGGACCTCCGGAAGCCCATCTTCGGGCCCAGGGCAGGAGCCTGCAGGTGACCACAGCCCCAGCTGACACTTGTCACAGTTTCCCAAGACTTCACACGGATCCCACCCCATGCAAACTGTGGTAACAAGTGCTTGGCTTTAAATCCTGAAGTGTTCATTGCATAGCAGTAGGTAGCAAATGCACAGATGAATGCACATCACCCTTTCAAATTAAGTTCAGTGCAGGTAAGAGGATGTGGAAGGGGGGGGTAAGATGTGAGATCGGAGGGTGGTGCGGACCTCTGTGGGGCCGCAGCTGAGAACGCAGTGTTGGGGGACCGGTGGCCAGTGTCCAGCACTGGCAGGAGCTACGCAGGCCAGTGCTGACTATTCTGTTCCTTTTTAAGTTTTTTATGGGTACATATTTGCCACACATGGTACTCACAAGCATAGGGAATTTGTACCTATACTTGTCCCTCCCTGATCTTCAACTCCTTTCCCTCCCCATTTACAGAAGTTTATTTCCATTTTTCTCCTATTCTTTGTTTCCCAATCCTTTTCCCTTTCTTCCCTTTTCTCTCTCCGTCCTTTGTGCCCTTTCCTATTTGAACATGTTCTTCCTACTTCCCAGTATCTATCCTCCACTTTGTTTGGTAGGGGTTCTCACACAAGAGAAATAATGTGAAAAGAGAAAGAAATAATGTGATATTCAAACTTGTGTGTCTTGGCTATTTCACTTAAAACTACAGTCTTGAATTGTATCCATTTACCCACAAATAACTCAAGCTCATCCTTATTTATGGCAGAGTAGTACTCCACTGCTTCTAAATTCCACATCTCTTTTATCCACTCATCTGTCGATGGCTATGTGGGCTGTTTCCAAGATTTAGCCACTATAAATTGTGCTGCTATAAAATGGGCGTGCATATATCACTGTGGTATGCTTTTAACTCTTTCAGGCCTAGAAGGGGAAGAGCTGAACCAAATGGAACCTCTAGCTTTAGTTTTTTTGAAAAGTCTCCACACTGATTTCCACAGTGGCTGTACCAGTCTGCACTCCCACCAACAGTGGAGCAGGGTTCCTTTTTCTCCACAGCCCCACCAGCATTTGTTATTGGTTGATTTCTTGGTGATAGCCATTCTTTCTGGAGTGAGATGGGAATCTCTGTTTTTTTTTTTTTTTTTTTAATTTGCATCTCTCAAGTGACCAGTGACGTTGAACTTTTTTTTCCACATATTTATTTCCTGTTTGTTCATCTTCATCTAAGAAATGTCTACTCGTTTCAAATGCCCATTTTTAGATTGGGTCTTTAAATATAAGCGGTCTGATTTGTTTTTGTGTGTTTGTTTTTGTTCTTCATGTATGGTAGATGTTAGCACGTTGAGGAATAACTGCTAATTTTTTCTCACTGTGTGGGCTGTCTCTTCATTCTGTTGGTTATTTCTTTTGTGGTGGAAAAGCTTTTTAATCTGATGTGACCCCAGTTACTGCTTCTTTGTCATATTTTCTGTGGGATCAGTGTTTTGTTCACGGAGTCTCTGGTTACGATGTCTCCCAGAGTTTTATCTATTCTGTCTTCTAGGTTAAAGGCACAGAGGGGAGCGAGATCACCTGAGATAGCTCTGTATAAGAAACCATGGCTGTTTATTCCCTCCCTGTGGGAGTGGGCTGAGTTAGGTGGGTAGAATCAACAGGAAGCCCGGGGAGAGCAAAGGATTTAAGGGGAGGGGAGGAATTCACAGGTAGATAGTGTGACTGACTGTGAGTCTCTGAACAGATAGGGCACATAGGAGTGTGGTCAGCTTGGACATGGCTTTGCTGTTCTATGGCTTCCTGCCATGCCTGTGCGTGATGGCCTCACCTGTCAGGTGTGACACCTTCCAATAGATTTAGATTTTGTTTTCATATTTAGATCTTTGATCTATTTTGATTTTAGTTTAGTGTGTGTTGAGAGGTATGGGTCTAGGTTTAATAGTGTGTGGAAAGCCAATTTTTCCAGCACCCTTTATTAAAGAGGTGTTCTTTCTTCCAGTGAAGGTGCTTGGCTCCTTTGTCAAAGAGAAGGTAGCTGAGAGTGCCTGGAGTTGTGTCTACATCTTTTATTCTGTTCCACTGATTCTACAGTGAAATTCACAGATAAAAAAATCTTCTACACATATAGTTTTAATAAAAGATAATGATTTTAAAAATAAAACAAAAGGGGCTGGGGATTTAGCTCAGCGGCATAAGCACCTGCCTTGCAAGCAGGCAGTCATGAGGTTGATCCCTGGTACCGATAAAAAAAGAAAAAGACACAAAAAAAAATAAAAAGAAGGCAATGTATAATTCACTAATTTGACTTCCATTGCTAAATGCTCAGGCAGAATTACACTAGAAGATAGAATGAAGTAGTCAGGTGATAGAATCTAAAAGCAGAGTCCCTTGGACTTTGACAGCTACAAATGCAGACTGACCGGGGTTGGTATTGGAGCCTATCAGACATCATGGTTGGGTCATGGGGTTTTCAAATGGCAAATGATACTTAGTAAAGTTTCTGACAAAAAATATATATTTTTTCCTTCAAATTACAATGATAAGGGGTTGGGGATTTAGCTCAGTGGTGTAAGCGCCTGCCTTGCAAGCGGGTGGCCATGAGTTCGATCCCTGGTACTGATTAAAAAAAATTTTTTTGAAAAAAAAATTACAATGATAGTTGCATTTCTGGACAACTTAGTAACACTAAAACTGAACTATAAATGCTTTGTACTCTATGCAAAGTGGACTTAGGTTCTAGGCTCAGGTCATTATCAACAGGCTATTTACCTCCAGAAACATCCAACCACCTGTCACTGGTATCGCTCTATGTTTGCGTTCATTACCTTTCTGTTTCTAGGGCAAAATACCTGACATCTGCAGCTTGAAGGAGAAAAAGTTTGTTTTGGCTCACAGCTTCAGAAGTTTCAGTTCAGCTGGCTTCAACACAGAAGAGATAGGAGGGAAGAGTGTGGCGGAGGAAGCTGCTCAAACCAGGAAGCAGAGAGCGCACAGAGGAGCCAGAGAAAAACTGTAACCTGACAGGCAACCCCTAGGATCTCCTCCCTCCCTCCCTCCTAACAGCTTAATCACCTGGGAACTCATTAACAGATTCTAACTCATTAACAGATAACAGACATTAACAGTCCTATCCATTAATGAAGTCAGAGTTCCCAACATCCAGTCCCCTCTGTAGGTCTCATCTGTGAACACTGCAGCATTGGGGATCAAGCCCTTAACTTCATATTCAAGTCATAACAGTGGGATTCACCAGCTCCATGCAAGAAGTTGTCTAACATCACAGCTCTTCCTGTTGTGGAAAAAAATATTGTTAGCCCAGTGTGGTGGCTCACACCCGTAAGCCCAGTACTCTTAAAGACAGGAGGATCACCATGAGTTCCAAGCCAGCTTGGGCTACATAGTGAGCTCAAGGCCAGCTTGAACTACATAGCAAAACCCCATCTCAAAAAACAAAACAACAACAACAAAAATTGTCAAATACCCTTTGGGGTGGTATAGCCTTTGTTGAGAACTGCCAGCTTAGACAAAAGCACGTGAGTCAAATCACTGATAGGGCAAAATGGAATTTGGAGAGGCCTGGGAGTCCTGAGGAGGAAGAGGGTGATGAGGTTAGACAAGTGGGAAGACTTGTATCAAAGCCACAGGGGGAAACTGAGACTCAATTCCAAGGGTGATGGGGAACCACTGTTGGCTTTTCAGGGCAGTGACACGGTCTGATTCTAAACTTGTCACTCAGCTAGGTATGGTGGCATGCTCTGGGGGGTTAAGGCAGGAGGAGCCTACTTTGGGCAACTAAGCAACTTGGTGAGACCCTTCTCAAAATAAACAGAGGCTGAGGAGATAGCTCAGTACAAAGGGCCTGGATTCGACTCCAAGTAAAACCTGTGTCACTCAGCAGATTGCCCTGAGATTTTCTGAGAATTTCACACATTCATTCACTTTCATTCATTCAACACATGAGCAGTAAGCAGCATCTCAGTGACCTATTGCTGTGAAACAAGCTACCCCAAAATATAGGGCTTAAAATAACAAAGTGTTACTTTCCGTATTCTGTGGGTTGTTTGAGCAGTTCTGCTGCTGTTCTCACCAAGGTCTCTCATGCTGCTGTATCCAACGGTATGGTGACTGGGGCCTGGGCTCTCTCCATGTGCTCTTTCCTCCAGCACTGTTTCTGAGCATCACATTATAAGAGCAAAAAAGGAAAGAGTGGGCCAGGCCTCTCACAGGGGGCCCTGGTATGCAAACAGCCTCATCTTTGCCACATCCTGTTGGTTAAGGCAAGTCACAGGCCAGTCTAGGTTTCAAGGGGATGGAGAAACAGATTATATCTCGAGTGTGTGTATGTGTATGTGTGTGTAGTTCTACATCTCCAGCTCTTTTATTCTTTACATTTAAAAAAAAAGTTTGTTTGTTTGTTTTTTTAAATTTTGAGACAAAGTCTTTCTAAATTGCCCAGGCTGGCCTCAGATTTGCAATCCTCCTCTCTCAGCTTCCCAAATAGCTGGAATTACAGGTGTGTGCCACCATTCCCAGCCAGACTTTACCTCTTGCTGGAATTCTGGAGCTGCAAAGTCACATTACTGCATAAGCAATGGAACGTATGGGACTTATGTCCATGAAATGGTCTACCTGGCTCTGGACCAGGCCCTGGGGACACAGCCTGTTCCTCTGCAGGCCTCTCTCTAGTGAGACCACAAATGAGTTGACTAGTGTAAAAGGTCAACAGATGCTGTGGAAAACCTCAGCTGGGTAGGGTGGTCTGGGAAGGCCAGGGAAATGTCTGAATTGAGATGTGTTGGTATGCGTGTGAGTGTTGCAGTACTAACTGAAGAGTAAGTTCATGGCCTTTATTTTATTTTAAATTTTGAGACAGGATCTTTCTAAAACAGTTTTCCAGGCTGGGCTCCAATTTATGATCCTCCTGCTTCAACCTCCAACAGTTCTAGAAATATGAGAGAGTGACATGGTCTGATTGGGTGTAGTGGCTCACACCTGTAATCCCAGCACTCTGGAAAGTTGGGGTGGAAGTTCAGAAAGTTGAGCCCAGCCTGGACAATTTAGTGACTGAAACACTGCACCACCGTGCCCAGGCCAGCCCTTATACCTGCATGGGAAGTTCCCTAGGCTGCCAAGTGAGCTGCAGCACTAAAGCTGTGCTTGGGAGAGCATCACTTAGAGAAAGTCCAGTGACATTAATTATGACTGCTGTGATATCATCACTATTGTAGGACGGAGTAGAAGCAGGCTTAGAAGGATGTGTGCCAGGGCTCCCCCAGGCCAGCTGGAGACTGAACCTAGGGCCTTGCATGATTAGCAAGCACTCTGATACTGAGCTACTGCCCTAACCTCCATCTTCTTCACTCATTAGCAGACTGTCACACTGGCCATCTTGGTCAAGTGCTTCCCCTGTCAAATGCCCCAAAGCACTGTGTTTTGCCCCCACACCGTGTGGAACACAGGTTTATGAAAATAAACCACAAACTCCAGAAGGAGGCAAGTGCTTCCGGGCAGCAAGGTGCAGACACAGCACTCAGTGAACAGAGGCTCACAGGCTGGCTGGCCAGGAGCCAGCCCCACTGCCAGAGAGGAGGGGTGCGTGGATGCTGTGCGGCCCCAGCCCCGCGGAGGAAAGCGTCCCTGAGCACACCTTCCCCTCCTCTCTGTCCTCCCTGGAGTCCCTGCCGCCTCGCCCCTTTGCTTTCCTCCTCTCTCCATCCCTAGCTTGTTCTTTCCAAATTCCCTCCTCTCCTCCCCGCCACACTTTCATTTCACTCCCTTTCCTCTTCTCACTTCCTCTTCCCATCTTGTCTACTATCCCCTCCCTCTCCCCGCACTCATCTCCCTCTGGTTCCCTTTCCTCCACCTCCTCTTTCCGTTCACTCTCTCCTATCCCCCTCCTCCCGTGTCTCCTTGCTCCATAGCTCCCCTCACCTCCCACTCCTTCGGATCACCTCCTTCATTCACGTTACCGACTGTCTTCCAAACTTTTCCCCACTTCCTCCTTCCAGGCTCTTTCCTCGCCTGACTCCCACATTTTCCTCCTCTCACCTCTACCGCCGCCTCTCCGCCCTCTTACTTTCCTCATTCCGCGGGTCCCTTTCTCTCCACCCACTCGCGCTCACATCCCCGAGTTTTCTCCCTCCCTCCTCCAGCCCGCTGCTCATCCCATCAGGCCACGCCCCCCGGACAGGCCCCGCCCCTTCGGGTCACGGGGTTGACGGACGCTCGGCGGCCGCCACGGCCCCACTAATCACGTGATCACGTGACGCGCTCCAACATGGCGGCGCCGTGGGGCCGGGGCGTCTCTTCCTGACTGGGCGGCGCGCACGGGGGTGGCCGGTGCCGGCCAGGAGGCCGGGCCCACAGTCCCTGTCGCCGGCTCGCTCGCGCCGCCAGCCCGCGGGGCTGCTAGCCTCCGCCGGGCCGGGGCCATGCAGGAAAGCCAGACCAAGAGCATGTTCGTGTCCCGGGCCCTGGAGAAGATTCTAGCCGACAAGGAGGTGAAGCGGCCCCAGCACTCCCAGCTGCGCAGGGCCTGCCAGGTGGCGCTCGGTGGGTGAGCCGCCCCGGCCCGGCCCCGCGCCGGCATCCCACTCTGGCCGTTACCCCGCCTAGCCTCCTGGCTTCCGCTTCTCCCTGTCCCCGAATACCCGACCCGACCCGACCGCTTCCTCTCTGTATCCCTGGGGACCTGATTGATTCCCAGGTGCTCGGGACTGGCCCAAGGTCACCTAGCAAGTTGGTGACAGTCATGGTTGGTTCTCCAGCCTCCCTTCCCTGGGCTCTTGCCATTACTCTTTGTCCAGTTTCCTGGTACCGCTCCCAACCACCTCCAGGTCTTCTGAAGCAATTGCTTAGTTTTTTCTTTACCTGGGTTCAGCTAGTTGAGGTTGCCCCATGTGAGTCGAACAGGCCGAAAGAGCTGCCCAGCCCGTGCTGGGAAACCCCTGAGGCTTGCTTTTGAAAGTACTCAATTGGTGAATGAATGTTTTCTGTCATTTGAGAATTTCCTTTAGTTCTTTCCCTCAGAGAGAGCACATAGAGGATGATCTATATGTTCCAGGCCTGTCACTTGCAAGACATGTACTTATTCCAGGAGATTCCCTGAATTATAGTGTCTGTAGAGCAGAGGTTCTCTCATTGCAGCTGCTACGATACCTGACATACAATAGGTGATCAGTAAATATTTATTGCCTGAATGGACCTGGAGATTAAGGAAAGAGGGAGAGAAGTCTAACTCATACCGTAGCCAGTATGGTCATTAAGGCCAAAGTCAGCCTTTTTAAAGTTATGTATCAAATGACCACAGTGTACCATGCATTACAACAGGGACACAGTAGGGGACAAGACAGACAAGGTTCTGCCCCTCTGTGAATTATACAGTAACAGAGCAGACGAAATAAAATTACCGAGACATTTTGGAATAGTAATAAATACTGTTGTCAAAGTAAAAGACTAAGAAGTGATAAGAGGGCCTTAGGACTGCTTTGCATAGGATGGTTAGAGAAGTAATCTCTATGGATGAGACCTTTGAGCCTAGTACTGAAAGACAAGCTTTAATATCCACCAGGTGGAGTTTTTGAAGAAAAAGTTCTGGGCGGGGAGGATCTATGTGTTTGACCAGAGCTGTCTTCAAGTTAATTACTACCCTGATCAGTGCCTTTAGTTTGGAATCTGTGAAAAGGTCTGGTTTTCCTAACAAATTGTAAATGAAACAGTTGATTTTCTGTCCAAGATTGCCATCAGCTTTCTCCTTTCATTTTGTGCACAGTGTAGAGCAGAGTTCTTCTGGGACTAGGAATCTGTTGTGTGAACTTTGCATTTTCCAGTGAAAAAGGTCCATAGGTTTTATCGTAAGGATCTGAGACTACTTCAGGACTCAAACACTTTTATCTAGAGATGGTTGTTGGCTGGATAATCTGGAAATTTGCTAGTCTTGTGAAATTCAGGATCAGTGGAAGGAATTTACTGAGACTTAGATTTTAAAGCTTTTCTGTTCTGATACCCAGGGGTAACTATTGGATATTGTTTTATCAGGAATGTAGGATAAACATTAATTACACAGCAGTTTGTTAGGCAGAAAACTGATACACACTGAAATGTACCTGGACTCTATCCTCTCAATAACAATGTAACAGTCTTCTGGAAGTCTCAAAGTAGTTATTTGGCAGAAGAGTTTCTCATTTCTTCTTTGTTTCTTTGTTTCTTTTTCTTTTTCTTTTGTGTGTGTGTGTGTGTGTGTGTGTGTGTGTGTGTGTGTGTCTTTTTGAGACAGGGTCTTCTTGTGCAGTTTGGACTGGCCTTGAACTCACTTTGTAGCCCAGGTTGGTCTTGAACTCATAATGATCCTCCTGCCTCAGCCTCCCTAGTGCTGGGATTACAGGCATGCACCACCATGCCCAGAGCTCATTTCTTCAAAAAAATTTCTTAACATAAAAATTTCACCTATTAGCCAAGCATGGTGGCACATGCCCATAATCCTAGCATTCCCAAGGCTGAGGTAAGAGGATTGCTGCAAGTTTGAGGCCAGCCTGGGCTATATAGTGAGTTCAAGGCCACACTGAACTACATAGTGAGACCCTATCTCAAAAAACCAAAAAGAAAGGGCCAGGTATATAACTCAGTAGCACAGAGCCTGGTGAGGCATGAGGTCCTGAGTTCAATTGCTGGTACCAAAACAAAAACAAACAAAAATATTCATCAAATTGTGTGTTGCATTGTTAGAACCTCCTGAAAGCTTTTAAATTATTATGTGAGCTGTAAAGGACCATAACATTGAGAGTTTATTAGATGTTTTTACATCACCTTTGTTCACATGTTCAAATTTTCCAACCCTAATTTTAGAGCACAAGTTTTAACTTCAACCGTAAGAAATGGCCTGGGTAGAAATAATTTGGCTACAGGTTAGGGGAATAGCAATAGGAGTGGTGGCTCATCATTAAAGATACAGAATGGGAGCTACTAGTGGCAGAATAGGAACTACCATAGGGAACTCATACAGCATTGATTTTGAAAACTTTTTGTTTAAGTTATTTTTTAACAGCATTGGTTTAAAGTGTCCATCTTTTAAAAGAATAATTGCTGTTAAATAGAAATGACCACTTATGAACATAAGAAAACATTGCACAGTACCTAGTGACATTTCACTTTGTATCGCAAGTCTCAGTCTTGTGTCCAGTGGTCCTATTTGAGAAGAGAAATTTGGGGAAACAGCTGAAACAACCCCTTGTATAAGAAGCATTGTAATGGTGGTACTTTAGAGATTACTATGTGTAGATTGTGGTTATTGATAAGAGGAACTGTAAGTGACTCAAAGTTGAAATGCTTTGATGATAGCGTATGTTTCTATCATCAAAAAACACCCTACAAATGTTGCTGCTCTTTACCTTGTTAATGAAGTTTTGATACTGTTTATTACAGTAAACAGCTTCTGTGATGGGGTCCCACCAGTTGTAGTGTATTAGGGGAAGGGGTCAGTGCTGCAAGGGCTGTATGCTGTGTCTGTTTCAAGCTCAGAGTGTAACCTGTGAGACTCAAGACTTGGGTCAGCTGGGCGTGGTGGTGCACACTTGTAATCCCAGCACTCAGGAGGCTGAAGCAGCAAGATTGCCAGAAGTTTGAAATCAGCCTAGACTAAGTAGAGTTTAAGACGAGCCTAAATTACAGAGCAAGGCCCTGTCTCAAAGGAAAAAAGGCTCCCTGGGTTCAGATGCCCTGTCTTCTAACTTACTATACAGTATTTGTGATCTTAGGCAGGTCACTTAATCTAATGTGTTCCTCATAAGATTACTATAAAGATTAAGTTAGTTGGGCTGAGTATAGTTCAGTGGCGTAAGTCCCTGCCTGGCAAGTGCAGGGTCCTGAGTTTGATTCCTGGTACTCAACAAAAAAGTTTGTTAGTTGATGGATGCAAAGAATTTGGTACTCAATATATACTTGTGCTGTGATTATTGTTTTGAGTTTTAAATACCACAAGAACTATATGCTCAAATTTGATGTTCTTAATTTTGGGTGATTTTTGTTTGTTTTGTTCAAGAATGTCTACCTGTTCTGTTTGGTCTGTAGATGGAATAAATAAGAATGTAATTACATGACGGAAAAGCTGTTTATTGTTGTATTAACTTGTAAAAGCAGTGATAATCAAGATGGAACAGGTTTGGGGCAATCTCAACGATCCATCTGCTCCAAATACCAATTGACTGTCCATGTTGTGATATTACCCTGCTAACCATCACCTGGAGAAATCATGAGAGTAGTCATCACCCTACGAGTGTTGCTGCTCTTTACCTTGTTAATGAGTTTTGATATGTATTAATACTCTTCAGCCTTTTAGCCCTGTTGTGAAATGCAGTTATACTCTTAAAATCTTTTATAATTATCTTTTTTTAAGTCCTGTCTTTTCCCATGAAGTCTCTTAACGCCATATTGTTTCCCTTAAATTATATTGTTTGTAAGCTTGACAAAAAAATGTGTTTTAAATTGAATAATGAAAAATTTGTCTATAATGTAACTGAGTTGGGGCAGGGACTTAGCTCAGTGGCATAAAGCGCCTGCCTGGCAAGCACAAGGTCATGAGTTTGATCCTGGTACCAAAAAAAAAAAAAAAAAAAAAGGAGAGAGAGAGAGAACTGAATTGTAGATATGAACTCTTTTCATTTATAGATATGAAAAAGATGCAATATTTAATATGCACAAAGTACTAAGTAAGGGCAGAATACTCTTGCTACTTGTCATTAGTCTCAGCTACTATCATGAAAATATAAAATGAGAAGTAAACATGTATGTATTTTTCATATGAAATGGAATGACTTTTTGTAATTGCATGTTCTGTAATATTTATATGATGTCCACCCTGTATTAACTATTTGTAAGAGCCAGGTGTTGTGTCATGTGCTTTACTTCTTACTGGTTTTATCTACCCTAAAGCCTAGAGAAATTAAGTTAGTTGGCCAGGGTAATTCAGCCGGTAAGCGATAGAACTGCAGTACGAACACAGGTACCTGCCTCTAGAGTCAAAGACGTCTACCCTTTCTAACATGTTTGATTGCACCTACATGAAAGTTCATAAGGAAACAGTGAAGTCTTTGAAAACAGTCATTTCAGTAGAGAGACCATATTTTCTATAGCTGCATTTTGAGATGTATTTGAAAGCCTCTAGTCAAAAATGTAACAGGTTTTTTCTGCCGCTTTTTACTACATGTCTTTGGGAGTTAGAAACTTGAAGAAAGAATGAATATGCAAAGTTGGTCTCACGTAAGAGTCATTGGAGTTAAATGTTTCTGATTTATGGTATCTCGGCAACAGCAGCAGTAAGCTCCCACTTACTACTTCTGCATTCCTGTCTGTTTGGGGGAGTGTCAACCAGTGGGCAACCACGGCTCAGTGAGCAGCCCACTCACATGCGCACAGCCAGGTGGAGAAACTCAGCTACAGAGAGGGACTGTCCTATCTGGAGCACTAAGTCGATTCTTAGATTTGGTGCTCTGTTTAATATACAGGATTTATAGACACTCAAGCCATTGGTGAGCATTGTGTCGAGCTGTTTTGGTGGCACAGTGCAGGTGGAAGCAGCGAAGAATGGGCTGAGACAGGAGGAGGAAAAGAAATAGCACAGACAGACAGACACCTCTGGCCTCCGCTTTGGATACTGCAAAGAAGAGGGGAATGTGGCTCAGGGGAAGTATGTGTTTGTTTAAAGGTGGAAGAGACTTAGCCTGTTTAAATATCACTGGGGAGAGAGCCAGTTAGTCATAAATCTTAGTTTATTAATATGCATAAAGCATTTGGTATTTAGCACTGGAGGTTTAACTCAGTGGTTACAGTGTATGTTTAGCGTACATGAATCCCTGAGTTCAATCCTTAGCACCAAAAAAACTCCCTAAACCCAAAAATACTATCCTTAACCATGAGGAAGAACAAATCTGTAAATTTCTGTTTCAAATAAAATAAAGCTTTAAATTGAAATACTGTCCAAAATAAAGCCTTTAACATTAGCAAATTCTGGGGTTTTGATTAAACATTTTGTCTATAGGTGCCATGTTTCATGAATGTTTTGAGAAATTGGCCTCATGACCCTGGCAGACTGCTTTTTGTTGAAAAGCTTTATGATGCTTCTAGAGGAGGAGATCATCTGTTTAGAAGCAGCAGCTAAAAATTGGATTGCAGGGAATGGAAAAAAATTAAGATGTTGTGTACATGTACCAACTCCCTGCAATTGGTGTAAACATTATGTACTGTAAGCGTACTACGTTAAAAAAATTTAAAAACCAAAACATTGGATTGCTATTGATAATCGAAAGTTCATTTATTGGCTGGTGGAAATTTTATCTAGAGCTGAGTTTGAAACTTTGCTTATTGATAGTTCTGTGAACTTGGGCTAATAATTCAGCTTCTTTGAGCCTCAGTTTCCTGAATTGATAAATTTGGAGCTACCTGTGTCACGCTTCTGTCAAGGTTAAGTGAGCTAATGCAGTGAGTGACACAGACCTGGTACCCAGCAGTGACCTTGTAGAATAAGAGGCTTTGCATTCCTGTATTTAAAAGAAAGAGAAGTGAACACGTGCCCTTCTCTGCCTCCTCTCTTAGTTGATTTGTGGACCTTTTTGGGAGTCTTAGACATTTCCATAGGGATGAAGCAAGAGGTTGGATGAATGGATTAGAGCTCTGTCCTGCGCTTGTAGATCTCAGGGGAGACTCTGAAAGCAGTGCTGGGGAAAGCAGCAAGCCTGTTCTTTATGGAAAAGAGTGAACTTGTGAAAATGTGTACTTAATCAGCAAGAACATGGAGTCTTCTATATAAATAGCACAGAGCTGTGTTTAGTTGTCAGTATTTTCTCTAGGTTTAGGGGGCTGGCCAGGAAGTTACTTGACTTTCTTTCCAGAAAAGTTATTTTAAAAATTACATTTGCTGATTCATTACTGGAATCTTTCTGTAAGACGTTTGGTTTGGTTTATGGCATAGGTTGTAAATAAGCTTTTTAGCTTGGTGTTTTATTAGGTTTTATATTTTTGTGGGGAAAACAGCCTTCTCATGCTAGGTTGTAAACTTTTAAAAATTACCTTCAATCTTAAGGAGTGGTTGGTCAGTGTGTATTCGTTGTCCTGAATATAGTAGTCCTTTTGTCTGTTGACTGACCCAAGTCCAGAAGATATTTACTTGAGTGCCACATCCGATGTCATGTTGTAAGGGGGAAAAAAAACCCAACACAACTTGTTTTGATAGACTGTGCAGTCCAAGGGGGAGATAGGTGTCGTTCAGATGATCACGCTTTCTGGATCAGCCTAAGCTCTCCTGAGGACGGGAGCCAAGTCCTAATGGGCAGAGAAGGAGTGAGGGAGGTTTGAATTTGAGCAAGGTCCTAGTGTGATGGTGCGTGCCTGCAGACAGCGCTTTGGAAGGCCGAGGCAGGAAGATTGCAAGTGTGAGCTAGGCGACTTAAGTGACTTAGTGAGACTGTCTTTAAAAAAAAAATTTTTTTTAAAGAGCTGGGGATGTAGCTAAATGCAGAGCCCTACATTCAATCCTCAGTAGCATAAGAAAAGATAAAAATAAAAAAGTAAAGATTTTTTTGCAGAGAAAACAGCCTTTGAGAGGAGACTGAAAGAGGCCACTGTGAGAGAACATGGCGAGTGAAGGGTAGATGTATTTAGGGATGAGGTGACCGGGATGGCCCAGCGCCACCATGCAGAGCCCTGGAGATCATGGTGAGGACTGATATTTTAGTTGAGAATAAGTGGGATGACAGGGAAGAGTTTTGAACAGGGAGGAAGCTATTAAGTTGACCACGTTTGTGTTTCGAAAGATCTCTTGGGCCACCGTGATGCCAACATCCGGGAGACCCAGGATTTCTGGGGAGCAGTGAGGGTGCAGGTGAGAGTTGTTGGTGCCCTAGCACAGAATCAGAGCAAAGTGAATGGACTCCGATCTGGTTAGGAAGCGATGCTAAGAAAACCTGGTAAAGGTGCAGAAACAGCCCAAGAAAGGGAGGTGCTGCTGCTCTGTAAGATAATAGGCAGCGCCTGGATGTATACACCCGGTGCTCCTAGCAATGGCAGGGAGAGACTGGGACTCTAGCGCCATCAGGCTGGGTGGGGACTGAGGACCTGGCGAGAAAGAATGCCGGGAGCAAGAGGCAGTTGGGGGGCCCTGCGCCCGAGGACCTGCAGCCCTTCCCAGCTGAGCAGAGAAGGCCAAGTCTGCAGAAGAAGGCGGGGAGAGAGCGAGCTCTGAGGAATGGACAGAAGAACTGCGTGTTTATGAAGCCAGTAGAGAAAGTTCCAAGGAGCGCAAGGTCAGAAGGTGAAGTGCTGGAGGGAAGTCAAGTCAGGTGAAGACTGGAAAGATGCCCGTTGGACTTGGAAACATGCAGGCCACTGCCGGCTCTCACTTCAGCCGTTCTCGTGGCTCCGGGAGAGGTGGGAGAGGGAGCTGAGGAAATCCGCAGTGAACACAGCCGCCTCTTACCCCAGCTTTGGCTGGGCTGCGGGGGAGAGGAAGGAGATGTGGCTCAGGGAACAGTTTTGTTCTGTTTTGTTTGGTTTTAGAGGTAGAAAAGACTTGAACTTGTTTAAATGTCACTGGGAAGGGAACCAAATGCGAGAGAAGTTAAATAATGTAGGAAAGAGAAAACATAATTTATTCATTCATTGAACAGATTTTGAGGGCCTGTTTCCCTGTGCTGAGGAGTTGTGGGGGTTTAGGAGTACAGCAGTAAGCCTAGCAGAGACTTGTGTTGTCACAGAATTGATATTCTCTTGCTGGAGACAACAAGTACATGAGCTAATAATACATAGTATGTCTAGGGTGATAGGTACTATGGAGAAAACTAGAAATGTAAGGGTATAATGAAGAAGTAAAGGTGTTGAAGAGCTACAAGGTGACAAGAAGGTCAGGGTGGCTGTTTTCAGTGGTGACGGAGGTCTCTCTAGGCCAGCAGGCGAGACTTGAGCCCTAAACTGAAGGGAGAGCCTGGGCATCCTGGGGGAGGGAGGGCAGTAGATGGTCAGACCACAGGGAGGCAGGCAGTGGCACAGAGGCTTGGCGGCCACTGTCAGGCTTCACAGTTTACCCTGAATGAGCCTGGAAGACATTGGGAGTTTTGAGCCAATTTGGTCTTTTCCTCAGGCCTGTGCTTTGAGGGAATCCCTCCGGCTGCAGTGTGAGGAAAAGCTGTGGGGTGGGTGGGAGGGGAGGGCTGACAAGTGGGACGTGAAGAGGCTGCTGGGGTGTGGCAGTGGTGTCCGTGGTCGGATTCTGTGTAGTGTGGAGAGAGTGAGAGGAGCAGGCAGGGATAGGGGCCCAGGGTTGGCCCGGGCGGCTGGAGACTTCTCAGCAGGCCCAGGGAGAGGGTGGGTACAAAGTAGGTCAGTTTGAAGATTTGCTCGAGGAAGTCAGGGGTGTCTCCCTGTGGCAGCTTGTAATTGCCGAGTGATATAGGAGGCAGCTTCCAGCGGTTGTGTTGTACATGCGTAAAGAGGAAAGTGACATAATGGTGCCAATTAGGAGAGAAGAGATGGGCTATTAGAGGAGAGTGCTGCCCAGCATTCATTGTGGAGAACGTGGGATTGACTGGCAGCATTTAGGCTCCTTCTGAGGTTGGTGGTTACAGCTTCAGAGGCTCCCCAGGATGGTAGTGGATGTTAGGTTGGGATTTTGCCACAAATTAAGACCAAAGGTCAGAGGGACTTGGGGCTATTGATCAGCCGTCAGTCATTCTTTTAGCAGGCCGGCTGATGAGATTCCTCCCGGGAAATGGCAAAGAGGAAAGCTGTTAGCTGTGGTGATGTCTGACGGGCCAACATGAGGTCCTCCTGGGAGCTCTTGAGTGGGTCAGTTGGGAGGAGAGGAGGGTGTGGACAGAGAACACGAAAGAGCTAGAAATGCTTCACTTCCACGTGCAGGAAAGCTTCAGAGTGTGACAGTCACCCAGGCTAGCTTGGAGTGGAGAGGGTGATCAGAAGAATTGAAGTGGTGTGGGTGGTAGGGAGGCCTATGACTACCAGGTGTTGGAGAGATGCGTGGAATATGGGCACACTGACCATGGATAGGATTATTGGGCAGAGTTGGGCGTGCGGGTGTTGGATTCACCTTAGGAGTGGGAGAAGATGAAGTGCCAGTACCAGAACTGCTGATGAATGGGATGTGTGACCCATTCATACAGGTGTGGCAATCCCCAAAAACGATTTCCTGGGGAAACTGTGGCTTTCCACATGCCTCAGCCCCACCCCATGCCACTGGTCTCTCTCCCTTCCAGCCTGCTCACCCGGTGCCGCTGATTGCTTCATTGGCAGATGGAGGGCAGCCCCTCTGGGATGTGGCGCAGTGGGGAGCAGTAAGTGTGCCCCACCAGATGCTCCTCTCCTCCTCAAGGGAGTGGGGAGTGTGGCCCAGGAACAGACAGCCTCCCTGCAGAGAGCCCCCCGTGGCGGGGGATGGGAGTAGCTTAGCCTCTGTCTTCTCGGTCTCCTCACCTGTGCACTGGTTGTGGATGACACGAGTGATTACTAGGCTCTCATCACCTCCAGCTGCAGCGAGGATAGAATGAGACCTGCTGCTGGTGGTCAAGCCCTGAAGTCCACAGTGGTGGACACTGTTGTTTCACTCACTTTCTTTTTCCCTTGGCTTGGCTCTATGGATGGCACTGGAGTGTTTGCACTTCTGCTGACTCTTGTTTTAAGATAAGACCAAGAGAACTGACACATATTGGCCACCTGTTGTGTGCCAGCCACTGCCCTAGTCGATAATCTGTCAGGACATCTTGGGATTGTTAATTGAGTATCTTTAGTCAAGCTCCCCCTTACAGTCTGTGGAGCGTATGGGCTGCTGTTTTTGTTTTGTTTTTTAATGGGCCGCTTCTTGTCATCCACAGTTTTAGAGTAGAAGTCAAGATTCAGAAAGGTTTAATAACCCATCATTCAGCCACTAGATGTCCATACTGAGTCTGAATCCATCTTTGAATCTTGTACCTATTTCTTTTCTTAACCCACCAGCCTGTGCCAGGCTGTGGGTCCCCCTGCCTAACATTTTTCTTTGGTTCTTTTTTCTCCCCCTTTTTAGTGGGGAAAACAGTTGTGTCACCCAATATACTCAGAACCCAACTGTTAGGTGGGACCATATGACACTTGCACTACTCTTTGAATATTTCCAGCTTATAGAAATGCCTCTGTAATCAGCTTCAAACTGATGCTTCTCTCTGCCCCTGGCCATTATCACTGGGTTACTGGCAGACATCTCCTGATTGGTTTCCCTGTTTCTGTCCTGGCCACTCTTTTCTTCGCACAGCAACGCCTAGAATGAAAAACACACAAGTAGTTGGAACAGGCTACCCCTTCCTGGCTACTTGTTAGGCTTCCTCCCTCCCCTATAAAAAGGCGCTGTACCCTCTGGATCCCTGCTGTGCCCAGTGGAGAGGATTTTCAGAATATTTCTTTATTCAACAAAAGGTCGTTTAGAAAGTGCAGCAAGTCCTAATTATTGGGACTTTAAGGATAAATTTTAAAATCTAGAGAAAAATTTGTGATCATGGAATTTAGAAGCTTGGCTTTCTGGCAGTGGTTCACAGAGAAGACTCTCTCCTCTGCAGTTGCAGGGTCCTGCTGCCACTGCGAGTCACAGCAGCCCTGACTCCCATTCAAAACCTAAGGTGTGTTTTGGTGGACATGTTGCAGCAGGTCAGAAAAGGCAGACTTCAGACCTGAGGTGTGAACTATCTTTCCCAGCTGGAGGGAGGTCACGGTGGGGAAAATACCACTGTTTTGAACTATGCATACCTGTAACACTTTTTTATCAGTGTTAGCAAAGCCACACATATTTATGCTGTTCTGCATTGATAGTTTACAGATTAATTCTTTGACCTTATTTGAAAGTCAAGAACACAAGTGGTTAGGAGCACAGGTTCTGAAGTCTGATTTTCTGGGTGCAAGTCTCAGGTCTACTTGGTAACTACTCTGGATCTTGTTTCTTCATTTGGCCTCTAACTCTGGTTCTCTGGCTCCTTGGTTGTTCTTTGCTTTTTGGCTGTTTTAGCTTCTACAAAGTTTGGTATTTTGTCCTTGTAGTGTTGGTTATAATCTTTAAAAGCCACTTTATCTCCTGCAGTTACTTTATTGCAATAAGTGAAGCACTTTCTCCTGGGCTCTTCCCTGATCCTTGAAACAGAAATTGGAGAACTAGAAACTAGAGAACCAGGGCAGCCTGCAAATCAATCTTACTTGAACCAGAATGTTTTTCAGAAATTAAAGTTGTGGGCTGGGAATGTAGCTCAGCAGCACGGCGCCTACCGGGCAAGCATGAAGTTGTAAGTTCAGTTCCCATTACCCCTCCCCTCCCCCCAAAAATTGAAGTTGCTTTGAATTGCAGTCTGAGCTGTCATATAACGTCTACATTTTGACTTCTGGAAAAAATCAGGAAAATGGACTCCTCTGGTGTCAGGGTCTATAGAGGGAATAGTACCGTTTGGTTTTGCTACTCTGGATACTTCCTGGGTACTTTAAGGAGCCATCATGGCGCTTGGCTCATTCACTAATGGTTGGCACCAGTGGCATTCCAAAACAGAAACTGTTCTAGAGCTCAGAAGCCAGCGTGGATGCTGAGGATGGACTGGGTGCTTCAGATGCCATTGAATACATGAGCTGATTCTGATTAGGTAACCGTGACTAGAGACTAGAAGCTAAACCTTATGTATGAACTAAGGTAGCAGTGCCCCTTCTGTGTCACAGAGTGGCAGATGATCTTGTCACCCAAGCAGAGCCTTGGCATTATTGGCCTAGGTTGCTGAAAGCTGAAAGCTTGGCCACCAGCTTTGTGGGGTGAATGTCCTGGGCCCTCTCACAGCCTTGAGAACCTCTACTAGGGGAAGTCAGAGCTCCTTCCTTAGACAATTCTTGTCCATGAGGGGAAGAATCCATGCCGCACAGCTCTCTGTAACGTGTGTTACAAGTCTTACAGTCCCATGAGCATAGTGCTTGGTATTAGTCACCTGAGCATTTTGTTTTGTTTTGTTTTTAATACGTATAGTAAAAAGGCATTGAAAATCAGCTAGAAGGTTAAGATACTATTTAGCATTCCATCAAGGATAGCATTGTCCAAAAAGGGGAAACTAAACCATGTGTGGTGATGCAGATCTGTAATCCTGGCATTTGGGAGGCTGAGGCAGGAGGATCACTGTGAGTTTGAGACCAGCCTTGACTACATAGTGAGGCCCTGTCAAAAAAAAAAAAAAAAAAAAGAGGAAGCTAGTAACCTCCAGGACCCTGTCCTGTTCTGTCCTCAGTACTGTGTAAGAGACTGGCCTTCCAGAGATTGACTGAACACTAAGCATTTAGAGCTGATTTGATAAAATATGGAGCCTGGGGGGCCTAACAAGAAATATCTTCTGCTGAGTGGATGTGGGGAGGTTCTGTGTATTCAGACAGGATGTTGTGTTGTTTCAGTAGCATAAAACTTTGTTCTGCTGGAAGACTGTCATCTCTGAGATTGTGATTTCGGAATAATGATACTATTTCCATAACTTAACTGTGTGGGAATTGTAACGTCTGTGATAAGTAAAAATTGTAAAATTTCTTTCAACTCTCCAGAACAGATAGTTTAGCATAACACTGTGAATTATTTAATGCCACTGACTTATATACTTAAAAATGGTTAAAGTAATGCACTTTAGAGGCCAGAGATATATAGCTCAGTGACACAGCGCTTGCCTGGCAAGCACAAGGTCATGAGTTCAGTTCCTGGTACTGAAAAAATAAATGGTACACTTTAAGTTACTTTAGGTTACCACAGTTGTTTTTTAAAAAAGAGTTTATTAAATAAAGTATATACTTATGATAGAAAGTGGGAAAAAGAAGAAAAAAACCACACCATCCTACTACTATCAATATTTTGTTATATTTGCTTCAATATTTTCTTGAATTTGTATCCAATCTTCCATGCATATTTTTGCAGTTGAAATGTTGCTTCCTTGCCAGGATATTGTGCTAACCACTGCCGACACGCTTTCTGCTGAGTGGGGAAGTAGGTAGAAAGGAGATGGACTGCAGACCCACTGGCTGCATTCAAATTTTGGTTTCTCAGTCCTTGATGTAGACATAGCAAGCAAGTTGCTTACTCTTACTGCCTTGGTTTCCTTATCAAAATCACTGGTTCTCATGGGAGGGAGTTTGGCCCAGCGGACACTTGGCAGTGTCCAGAGATGTGTTTGGTAATGAGACTGCAGGCAGCAGGGAGGGTGGCGGTCAGTGATGTTTCTAAACCTACAGTGCACAGGCCAACCTCATAATAAAGATTTATCTTTCCCTAGGTATCAGTAGGGCCTAGTTTGAAAAACTGCTAAACAAGATAGAAGTCATAGTAGTACCCATGTCAGAAGATTGCTGTGAGCATGAAATGAATTAAACCATGACTAGAGTATGCTTAGGGCATAGTAACTACAGTACTGTCTAAGTGCTAGCTGTTTTTACTGCTGTTCTAATTGTTTCACTTAAAATCAAAATTTTAGTAAATATCTCATAAACATTCTTTTAGTGGTTTTCAAATGCCTTGTAATAAAGTTTTATTTTCCATAAATTTTGTATCCTCCTAATAAGCTTTTACTTCTTCTCCCAACAGATGAAATTAAAGCTGAAATAGAAAAGCAGAGGTAAGCAATAGAACTTTGTCGCTGCTGAAATACAGCATGAGAGGGGCAGGTAGCAGCCATTCCCCCACCACTTTTTTTTTTTCAGTGTTGAGAATTAACTTGAGTACCCTATCATTGACCTACATCCCCAAACACACACCCTCTTTTCATTAATTTTGAGACAAGGTCTTGATAAGTTGCCCAGACTAGGTTCAAACGTACAATCTTTCCTGCCTCAGCCTCCCAAGTAGCTCATGTTATATTTGTGTGCTACTGCACCTGGTGTGGCCCTTTCTGTATATTCTGTATATTTTCTCTTGTTTCTAATCCTCAGGTATGGTACGCACTCCCCAGCACTGTGTTAGCACACAACAGAACATGACTGGTGCGTCTGAACTAACGCTGGGTTAATAGGTTACTGCCTCAGGCTTGCATCCTCCGAGGAGAGGTTACAGAGGGGCAAGTTAATGCTCCTGTATCCTTTCTTGAGAGAAGAGGCTGCGCCCTTGTCTTTTGGTTAGCATACTTACTGAAGACAGCAGGCAGTGCAAGTGGCTGCTGCTGATCTTCAGGGTATCGAATCCAGTTAATGACATTTTTGAGCTATAGCTGTAGCACAGCTGCTCCTAGGATACTGATGACTCAGGTCACTAATCAGACAGGCCTTGCTCTCTGTATGTGTTCCTTTGAGTTTCCTAAAGTTACATGTGTTCAACTTTTAATTGACTAACCCCAAGACATAATTTGTAGGCACTTTTAATTAAGTGGTTGCCAATGTAATGGGAAGTTAGGGGTAAGGCGTAGGGAAAGCAAGCTTAAAAAGTAAAACAAAACAAAAAACCTCTTCTCTGCCCTCTGTTGCTTTCCCTGCTAGGCTGGGCGCTGCAGCACCACCAAAGGCAAACTTCATTGAAGCTGACAAGTACTTTCTTCCATTCGAGCTAGCTTGCCAGTCCAAGTCCCCCCGAGTGGTCAGCACATCCCTCGACTGCTTGCAGGTACCATGTTTAGACTTGATGAGATAGAGGAGTTCCTGTCAGGTGACAGATGCTCCTTACATAGAGCCATGCTGGACATGGCCCTGGGCACTCCGCCTGCCATTGGAGGTGGAGAAAGGAGCAGTTACTCTTTGTGGAGATCTCATGGAAGAGGGGGAAGAGGGATCTGAGCTTCTTAGCTAAAATGGGAATTTGTTCCCTAGAAATACTTTGTTGCACTCTTTGATGTTACGTTTTTCTAGCATTATTTAAATTATTTGATACACACAAGCATATAAAGTACTTTTTATAGAGCCTCTTTTTTGGTGGTATTGTCATAATATGAAGTGTAGGAATATAGTCACATCCATTATTTATAGTAGTTATGTTCTATAATAAAGTCACTGTAAACATGAATTAGTGAATGTTGAAATACATATCGGGTTGGATTCCTGTGACTCTAGTCACAACATGTCCATTGGCTGATGTGTATATAACTTTATATCCTGTGATTCTTTTTTTTGTCTTTTTCCTTTTTATCAGTACCGGGGATCAAACTCATGACCGCCTGCTTGCAAGGCAGGCGCTTATGCTGCTGAGCTAAATCCCCAGCCCCTCTGTGATTCTTTTTAAAGGTGCCGTATTTAATAGGTATTGTTAATTCATTAACACTGAACTCCTGGCAGCAGCACCATGACACATCTGGGAAGACAGCTTATTTGAATACATGTAGTTTCTCCAGAGGCATATCATTGCCTTCTTGTTCTTAAACACTGGAATGCAATTCAGCACATGCCTAAGGGCCGTTGTGAAAAGCAAAATAGGACAAAAATGTGAAAAACATGGCACTAAATGTACTGCAGCTGAAGACACTTGTTGGCTCTGGAAAACTGAAACAAGGCAGAGTGTTCACGAGCTAGGACACAGGCATCACAGGATGCACATCTTACACTGCTCAGCAGATGTCCACAAGTGGCTGCAAAAGTTGCATACGTATTGATTTCGGGCTTTCAAATACATTTTAGTGAGTAGCTGCATTTGAAGTGGAGAGTCTGAAAGTGATGTAGATGGACTCGGTAGAGCTGCAGCAACTTCATTACCAGTGCTTTTTACTGATGAAGAAACAAGAATAGAAAAGTTAGGGTGACTTACCAACCAGTAGTGAAAGAACTGCTTCATCCTCCTGAGTAGCAGAGATTAAATACATGTGCTATTATACCTAGCTGCTGCTTGCTTTCATTAATAGTTTTATTCCTGTGTTTTCTCAAGGCATACTCCTAAAGCTTCTGATGAAATCTAAGGACTTTTTTTTCTTTTGGTACCTCGGTGGGCAAGTACCAGAACTACATCAATGAGAAAGTTGAATATTCAGTTTAAATATAATGAGGAGACACAGTTTGCCATTACTTTCTAGAACACAAAGCGTTGTGTTGAAAAGATATGTAAATCCTCATGCAAGTTTCTTGGGGGAAAAGTGCCGTCATCAATTGGTTATGTCTGTCAGGGCACAGGATTGCAAAGTGGCAGTGGGCATGCCACATTTTGGGCATCCTGAGTCTAATATTTACTCTGTTAATTTCTTTTCTTTGATATACTTGAGAAGTGATGAGTTTTTTCACAGAAGCAGCTTTTCCAAATGAAAAGCCATTTTTCTCATTCAAGATCACTTGTACAGATCGTTTTATGTGAAACATTCAATGAGCCAAGAATCTTTAAATGGCAGGCAAAGTCCTACTTCTGTCCTAAAATATATGATACTAGGAATGATTTCTGAAGAAATTTGAACTGAGTTTATTTTTAGTTGTTTTCTCTCCATGAGATGATTAGTTTGTGAGCTGGTGCTAGTGGTTATCTTACTGAGAGGAACTTGCATTGGCTCTCAACCTGTGTGGGCCTAAAGGCTTTGCCCACATTACCATGTTTAATCTTCTCAGTAACCCTCAGACATTGCTTCCGTCCTCATTTTAGAATCGAGGAACCTGAAGCTTAGAGAACAAAGTAAAGTGAACAGTCCATTCTGAGGTTTCCTGGCCAGGAATTGATGCAATTAGGGGTAGATATCTAGGACTTTCTGACCCCACACTTACATTCTTAACTGAGAGTTACTAGTTATGGCTTGTGAGCCAAATCTGACCTGCTGACTGGTTTTTTTGGGTTTTTGTATGGAGAATTGAACCCAGGGGTGCTGCACCATTAAGCTACATCCCCAGCTCTTGTTCCTATTTTGAAACAGAGTTTTGCTAAGTTGTACAGACTGGGCTGAAACTTCCAATCCTCCTGCTTCATCCTCCTGAGTAGCAGGGAATAAATAAATGTGGTACCATACCTAGCTGCTGCTTGCTTTCATAAATAAAGTTTTATCAAAGCATTCACATCTCAAGTTGGTATTTTGTAGCAAAACACTGTATATTAGTATGGCTTAAATATCACATATTTATTTCTCAAAGGTTCCGGAGGCTGGGTAGTCCAAAACCAGGTCTTGATTATTTGCTTCCTAATGAAGACCCTCTTTCTGGCTTACAGCCTGCTAAGCTAGCTAAATCTCTTATTAAGTACTTACCTCATCATGAGGACTCCCTCCCTCATGATCTTTCAAAGCCAAATTATCTTCCAAAAACTCAAGTTCCTAATATCATCACATTGGAGATGAGAACTTCAAGTTAGGGGTTTGGAGAGGAAGAAAACACACTTTGAGTGCATAGCAACGTTCACATCCATTCATCTATGTGCCCATGTTTGCTTTTCTCCTCCTGTGACTGAGGTGCATGGTTGCAATGGAGATGACAGGACCCACACAGCCTAAATATTTAGTACATGATGTTTTACAGAAAAAAATTGTGAACCCTTGCTCTTTACTATTACTTGTGGTTCTGGCCTCTTTAATAACGGAAATAATCTGTATCTAGAACTCCATATATATATGTATGTCATTTGTTCTGCTTTATTTCACCCCACTGAGAATATTGGGCTTAAGGTGTATGGTCATCTTTCTTTTTAGAATGGAGTTCTCTGGAATTTAATAGGTAAATTAGGGTTTCTTTGCTTAGTATACGGTTGTAAAATGTGTCATCCCTTTTATGACATTAGAAAGTGGCTGGGCGTTCCCTGGGTTACTGAATGAAGAGCTGTACTTCCCCTTCCCCTTTGTTGGCTATCTTGCTAACCCTGTTTGATTGCAATTTCTCAGAGTTGAGTGAGGGAATTCTGTCTTGGAAAGGAAGGCCAGGGTATAGGGATAAAGTCTGGTTTGGGCAGAATCTAAGCTAGCTGCAAGAGAAGTCCATACTGTGGTTGTTACTCATTTAGCTTGGAGTGATGATAGGAGCAAAGATGGTCCGGGTTTTGGTTTGCCCTGAGCCCATTTAGCTCAGATTCCCTCTCCCCACTGGGAAAAGGGTGGAAACCTCCCTCTGCTGACTTGTCGAACAGTAAGGAGTCCCCTGTGTTCCTTTCATTCAGATCTTGGTCCATTACATGCTTTGCCAGTACCAAGGTTCAGGTAAACGGGACTGGGGTCAGTCTTTCCTACCTAAAGTTTTGCTGGTCACATATTGATAATAAGAATTTTTTCATTATCCTAATATATTCATATTTCTTAAATTTAAAATTTTATATGTAAGCCCAGGTGTGGTGGCACATGCCTGTAATACCAGCACTTGGAAGGCTTAGGCAAGAGGATTGTTCCAAGTTGGAGACCAGCCTGGGCTACAAGCTCAAGGCCAGCCTGAAACGCATAGTGAGATCCTGTCTCAAAAAAGAAAAAAATTCTTATTAAAGTTTATACACTTATTAACGTTTATACAGTATAAGCATACAAATATAAAAGTTTTTTTCTTTTTGGCACTGGGGATTGAACCCAGGGCCTTGTGCATATTAGGCAAGTGCTTTACCACTGAGCTAAATCCCCAGATCTTTTTATTTTTATTTTTATTTTTATTTTTGAGATAGAATCTCATTAACTTGCCCAGGCTTTCCTCAAACTTGTAATCCTCCAGCTTTAGTCTCCCCAGTACTGGGATTACAGACATACATTACCACAAAAATAGAATTTTTAGAAGCACAAGATAAAAATTAATTCTCTTTATACTTCTCAAAGAAATTTGTAGGAAATCATTGGTATGAGCTGTTCTAAAATCACAAGTATTATCTATTGCACTTATTTCCAGAAAACTTTGTGTACATTTAAAACTGAACTTAAATGGTTTATATTTTGTTTTCTTTTAAAAAGTATTTAAAACTTTACATGTAAGATTGAAATCCCTTGAGCCACCATAAAACCAGTTGCCTATTTAGGTTTATAATTCTCATTCTTCTGTTTCTGTAAAACCAGTTGCCTATTTAGGTTTATAATTCTCATTCTTCTGTTTCTGTAAAACCAGTTGCCTATTTAGGTTTATAATTCTCATTCTTCTGTTTCTATTTTACCTTTTTCTATAGATATCACCTGTACAAATGTTTCTGCAGCTTACTTTTTATATTGAACGGTGTTCCCTGTACAGTGGGTCCAATGAAGGCCTGCTACAGTGTTTTATATTTTCTCATCTTTACTTCTGTGCCAAGACTTGCTTGTGCCAGCCCCCTTCACCACGTGCATCAGGGGCCAGCTAGCCAAAGGCCTGCTCCTCTGTGCTTCTTCTCGGGTACAGGCAAGAACGAGGCAAGAACTCACCAGGGTGGCCAAAGGGAAGGAGGAGTCGGGGATGTAGTATCTACAAATCACACAGAGCCTTAAAGGTCCCATTCAGCTTTGGCTTTGATTCACCCACTCCTGAAAATATAAACTATGAGAAATAAAGTCACATCTGTTATACTTGCAGTGCCTGTGGCACAGGAGGATGAGAAAGTGAGATTAGAGAGACCCACAGGATGTAGGAGCTCTGCTTGTTCTTTATTCCTGTCTCACTGCACAGACAGGAGGTAAAATCATACTGAAAACCCCTTTCAGGTTAAAGTGTATTGTGTCCGCTTAAGGAATCCAGTGTCTGCTTGCAGCCTCAGTATTATGGTAACTCCTGTCTGTCTGTCTGTCTGTCTGTCTGTCTCTCTCTGTGTGTGTGTGTGTGTGTGTGTGTGTGCTGAGACTCAAACCTTGGGCCTTGTGCATGCTGACCTTGTGCTCTGCTACTGAACCACCTGCCAGGCACCTACATTCCAGCATTCTCATTTAGAAGTTGCTGTCCCATTCACATTGCAGTGCCCACCACAGATTTGAGCTTATCGGGAGTAGGAGTAACAGTGTCAAAACCACTGCTTGCCTACCAGGCAGCAGCCCTGCCCTGTAGGAGACTGTGCATTAGCAGCAGGGCGGGTGCTGAGGTGACAGGCTCTGGACTTGACCCCCACATTCCACACCCTTGCCTGGGGGTCTTGATGGGGGGCCTTGGGCAGCACAAGGGCACAATCCTCACTCCACTCCTGCTCCTTTAGTCACTTGAGCCAGCAGAGTCCTATTTCTGCTCTCAGCCTCTCTCTTCATTTGTTTTTCAGTTTGTTTTTTTGAGTGGTGGCGCTTTGTAGCTAATGATGGGGGAAAGTTACTGAGAACTGGGGTCAGGACTGCAGAATGGCCTGTCTTTCTTCCACGGTGGTGGCAATACTGTGGGTAAACACAGGAGTGCTCATCTGCTTTGTGCAGGCGGAGGTGAGGATATGACCAATTAGAAGCCCAAAAGGATAAAGAATGGAATAGTATTTTTGAGAATTTTCACCAGCTTACTAAAAGCAGAGAGTATTTCAAGATCCAGCACCCTTTATCTGGTCAGCCATCAAAATAATCCTGATAGTTTGGAGAATAATACTGATTCGCAGGCTCTGCCGCCCCCCCCCCCCCGATTTCTGGTTCAGAAGGTCTGGGTTAATGTTCTGGAATTTGTATTTTTAACAAGCTCCTTCAGATGATCCTGGTCTCAGCCAGGTTTAGAGATCATCCTGACCTCTGAGGTTCCCTGGCCTTTAGGTTTTCCATGCTGAAGTCAAAGTCATGAGTGAGGTATCCAAACTGACCTGTAACCAGACAGAGAGGGCATGGCCAAGCAGCCACATCGGTCCAGTTACAGGTAGCACACATTATTTGATAATGCAGATGTGGAATGCAGTCACCGCCTTTATTTTAACTTTTGGAATAGAAAATACACAGATATAACTCAGCATTCCGTAAGAATGGAAAGTAGAAAGTGCCTTAGTTTTATCCTTGCTGTGACTGCTTAGTTCTCTTCCTCTTTGGTAGAACATGTTACCTTTAATGTGCCACCCTCTCACTGTGCTCCAAAGAACCTCTCATCATCTTTGTCTTTAGTATGGTTATTAGTGCCCTAGAAATTGTGTGTTGGGAGTGTTCTGTGCCTTGCTATTGCCATCGGACACTGTGTCACCACTGCTGGGATTTTCAATTGCCGGGAGATAGGAGGTAGCAGCATACAGAGTGGTTATGCCTGCCTGGCTCCTGAGAGAGAAGCATCTCTAGAAACTGCCTGCCTGACTTTTGCCATCGTGGGCAGCTTTGATACTGGCCAGGCCGAAACTTCTGATCTGTCTTTTTTCTGTGTTTAGAAACTCATAGCATATGGACACATCACAGGCAATGCCCCCGACAGCGGAGCCCCAGGGAAGCGACTGATCGACAGGATTGTGGAAACCATTTGCAATTGTTTTCAGGGCCCGCAGACAGATGAAGGGGTTCAGTTACAAATTATTAAGGTATTTCTGTTTGTTTGCCTGATCTGGGTTTAAAATTTAAAAAGCTGGTCCCCTTTGGGAATATGAGGTATAAAGTTAATCATGCGTTAGTTGTCTCAGGTGGCACTGTGCTGGAACAGAAACATTTAAACATTACTTGGATCTTTTATTAAGTGTCAGAATGTGTTAGCATATCCTGAGACCAGAAGAGCAGAACCAAGTGTATTTTCACAGTAAACAGTTCCACTGATAATATTGTAAGTCAACTGTGAGTTAAACTGACTCAAACCCCCCTGATCTTTCCCCTTGAAAAATCCAAATTGCCAGCCTGCCATTTCTCAGCAGGTCTTCAGTACTGATAGCACCAGCTTGCCCTGTGCCTGTGTCCTGCGGTCTGCTTCCTCGTGCCACATCAGCTGCCAGGGATGGATTGGCATGAGATGGGACCATCTGCTTGTCAGGGAACAGGAGCAAGATGGACATGGCCAATCCTCTGAATCTTTGCTTCTACATACTTTAGTTATGTGAGGACAGCCACACCTCCCTCGAAGTCCCCTGAAACACACCAGTGTTGCCCTTTGAAACATGAGTGTTTTTTGGTTTGCGTAGGTAAGATCAAGTGGAAGCATTTTTTTCATCCTGAGAGAAGTGCCTGTAATTTTCATTCTAGATTTTTCAGTCAACATTAACACAAGTTTGGCTTTTTAAAAAGTGAGTCAGTAAAAACCTACTTTGATACAGCATAATTACTTCAAGTAATTTGTGTATTTGGAAGTTAGTAATTGCTTTTAAATGCAGAAGTTGGTACTTAGTACTGATCCATCCAGTTTAGTTTGCAGAGCCATCTTTGAATTTATAAAGAATAGCAATAAAGCCCACTCCTAGGAAAGTTTAGCCAGGGAGGACCAGGAAGAAGGTAAGTGTTCGTGAAGGTGACAGTTTCTGATCTGTTTTAGGCTCTTCTGACTGCAGTGACTTCCCCACACATTGAAATTCATGAGGGCACCATCCTGCAGACAGTGAGGACATGTTACAATATCTACTTGGCCAGCAAAAACCTCATCAATCAGACTACTGCCAAGGCCACCCTCACTCAGATGCTGAATGTCATCTTTACCCGCATGGAATACCAAGTGGTGAGTGGCACCCCTCCCACCAGTGGGGCAGGCAGATGTCATTGTTGCCTTTGAACTGTTTCATACGGGCCTCAGTGTGTGTGCAGGATCGCTAGCACTTCAGAGTTTTACTTTTTTCTCTCTTAAATTCTCTGTGCTGTGGTGGTTTTTTTTGTTTGTTTGTTTTGTTTTGTTTTCTCACTTTAAAATTGGAGAGAGAATCCTGTGTGGGGGTTTTGAAGTTTGTGTTTAAATTGGCTTGGAGTTTGTCACATTAAAAGTTTCCTTGAATTTCCTTTTGAAATTTTTGTCTTGCTGGTTGGAAAATTTTTAAGCAATAGGCTAGCATAATTTTTATTCTATACCAAGATAGTAAGTCCAAATCACATTTAAGTCATATGTTTCTCTGTTGCCTTTTAGTTGCAGGAGGCCAGGGAATTAGAAAAACCAATCCAGTCAAAACCCCAGTCCCCTGTGATTCAAGCTGCAGCAGTGTCTCCAAAGTTCAGTCATTTGAAACAGAGCCAGGCACAGAGCAAACCAACAACGCCGGAAAAAGCAGATCTACCCAATGGTGAACATGCGAGGAACGACCCTGGGAAAGCGAGCTCGGAAAATGGAGATATATGCAGAGAAAGGGGCCCCTCGTTCTCAGGTATGGCAGAGCTTTCAAGGGTGAGCCGCATCCTCTCATCACTAAGGGGCACATAAAGGCGGTGTCTGGTAACATCTGAAGGCACCAGGTGACTCAGGAAGAAATGAGATGAATTACAGACAGGACAGATATTCCGTGTAGAACAGCCAGCCTGACTGAAGAATTATTTAACAGAATTATCTGGGCAGCTGCTCTGTTTCTGGGTCTTGTCCTGGACCTCCGCCTTGCTTTTCTCTTCTGGAACAGCCAGCGAAGCGTGATGCGTGATGTCCATTGCCAGCTGTACAGTCTTCTCAGAACAGTTCCTGGAATGGATCTCACTGCCACCTCTTTACATGAGTCCAGTGCTGAGGCTCAGTTTGGGCACTTACCTCTGTGGCAAATTAATTGGGTGATTAGCTATCCATTTCCTGTCTTCTCTGTCCAGAAGAGAGTGAAGGCCTCATTTTTCCTATACACACTGGATCCCTGGATCCCTGGATCCCTGGATCCCTGGATCCCTGGATCCCTGTGCCTCGCTTAGGGCCTGACAGTTAGAAGCCACTCATAGGCCTCACTGGAGGAATCAGAATGCTGGATGGGAGGATCGACAGAGCTCACCAAGGCTATCAGCAAGGCTTTGTTTGATTTTTTAAACAAAACAATATTCAGTATTCTAGTTAAAGTAAATGAATCTAAAGCATGAAATCTTAGAAAAGAGGGTTACCTGAGCCTACTTTTAAACGTTTGCATCTCCTTCTGGATATAGTATATACACCAGATTCAGACATTTTCTTTCCAGCTGGGCACAGTGGCGCACATCTGTAATCTCAGCACACAGAGGCCAAGCAGGAGGATCACCATGAGTTCAGGGCTAGCTAGGACTACATAGTGAGTTTAAGCTTGAATTACAGAGAGTGACCCTGTCTCAGAAAGTAAAAATAAAAAGTAAATTTCAGGAATCTGCCTTTCCCAGATAATTCTGTTAAATAGTTCTTCACTCAGGCTGGTTGTTCTACACAGAATATCTGCCTTGTCTATAATTCATCTCATTCCTTCTTTGGTCACACAACTGGTGATAATTTTTGTTGACAGTATCTTCCCTTCCAAAGTGCATATATTTGAGCAGCTTTTTATTCCTTTATGATTTGCCAGAGTGCTTGTCATGCAGTGGCATGGAAAAGGAGTAAGTGTTGCTGGAATGGTCTGTGTCTGTTTACTCAGGGAAAGCACAGAAGAAGAAGTTACCACTGAGAATTGCATGTGTTTCAGGGCAAGCAGAGTAATCTGCTCACTCTTCCTGCTGTGTGTCTTAAGGAAGGTCTCAGAAATTTTCTGCTCACCTACTGTGTGTTGTTGCCTTTGCCTTTCTGACCCTTAGGGCAAGGGTTTTTCACTATAACCCTTATCAAGCTGTGATCAATCAGTAAATATTAATATTTAAACATTATAGTAAGTATAGCTATGCAGATAGAAAGCACTTCTGTCTGAGCTTCATGAAAAGTACTTCCTCTGTGACCCATTTTCTCTATAGAAGCCAAAGTGATCTCTTAAAAGCATGATGATATGACCCTGCCCTGCTCAAACCCTTTTGGTAATTGCTGCACCCTACCCCTTCCAGAGTGCAATTCATGCCTGCCTTGCTCCTGTGCTTTGCAAAGCTCTGTGTGGCTGGGCCCTGCCCGCCTTTTGTGATTCTGTTTGCTGCACAGTGCCAGAAGCAATGCTTGTCCTGCCTCTGTGTCTTTATACTTAACATCCATTCTTCATTTCTACTCTTTGCTTATCTTGGTTCTCTTTTGTTCAGAATGAGACCCACTTCCCTGGTGATCCATAATGCCTGTCTTGCCGTCTTTTCTTATTTTCTTCATAGAATGAATAAATGTCTGAAATTACTGAAGTATTTGTGTTTACTTGTTCTCACCTGGAATCTAGGCTATTATGTTCATGTCTGTATTCCCAACACTGGAACAGGGTCTGGCGCCAATAGCAAAATCTCAGTAAATACATCTTTGAATGAAATGGGAAGAACATGACTTCTAGAATTTAGTTTTAAGGTGTTGCTATAGATTTGGTTGTACACTATGAGGCTTTGGCCAGGATCATGGGACTCAGGTTGCCTATGAGAATTGAGACCAAAACCCTGCAAATCATGGATCAGAACAGAGGTGTGTGCTGTTTTTAAAAACAACAAATAGCTTTCAGTTCTCAAGATTTAATTTTGCTTCCAGGAATGAACACTAGTGAAGGCTTTAACTAATTGCAGCTACTTTCAATATTGTTGGTTGGAAATTTTTAGCATGTACTTCATCTCCAGGGCTAGGCAGGTGACAGAAATAAACAATCTGCCATCATGAGGGATTGTGAATGTCCTCACACAAACACACTCTGCAGTTGTTGATACATAAAGTGCCTAGGCTCATGAAAGTCAACATGGGAATTTTCCTTTTCTTTTCAGAGACCATTTGAAATACTGTGTATTTTGTCTTATTTCTCACCTGACTCTTGCTTACTAGCAGGGGAATTGACACTTAGGAGGTTGAGTCACTTCCCACACCTGGTTGTGGCTGAACAGAGACCTAAACTAGGAGACCTGCCGGCTCCAGGGCACTGAGTCTTAATCAGCATGTTGAATTCACTTCACAAGGGACCATTTTCTCTGATGCTCTTTCATTTTTCCCACTCCTGGCAGGCATGTTACTTTGTTACCATATCGTAACCCCAGTCCAAGTATGATGGCAACTGGCACTGGGCTCCATGGAAAGGACAGTGCAGGGTGGGTAAGGATGAACCACAGGATCTGCAGAGCTTAGGTCCTGGCCTAAGAGGACAACTGTCCTGGCCCCAGCCAGCTATAGCCCAGTGTTGCCACACTGTCAAGTTTTTAAGTAGAAGCCAGAACTGTTTTGGGTTTTTATGTTTGCTTGTTTTTTTGGAGGGGGACGGGGAATCAAACTCAGGACCTTGCACTTGCCAAACAGGTGCTGTGCCACTGAGCTGTTTCTCTGGCCTCAGATATGGTTTTCTTACTAACTAGTTTCTCAGTTTATAAATGTTGGCAGCTATTTTAAACATTTTGAAAAGTAATATGTACGCTGAAGGGCACATACTTGTAAGCCAGTTATGTCTATCTGCTAAATAACTTACAGAGTCTCTGATAAAGTGAGTGGGTGTTTTGGGTGTTGAATATGAACAAAGTACTTTGTAGCAGACTGCACACATTAGAGGTTGCCCCCATAATTTTATTAAATAATCATGTCAGAGAGTGCTGAAACTTAGAAACATGTGCCACATCACGGTGTAAGTGAGATGATTTTAGATAGTTCACAAGTGTGCAGTTATTTTAATAGTTACACATTTATATTAACATGCACTTAGAAAATATAAGTAGTACATCAAAACTTAACTTTCTGAATTTCATTACCTAAGATGAGTTAATAAAAAATTTTAAAAGGACTAGGAATGTAAAGATCAGGCCCCAATAGCCCCTCCCCACACATACACGTGAGTTAATTTGAAGTGTAATGTTAGACAGAAGGCAGAATTAAGTTACTTTGCTTTTGTTTAAGGTGGTGGCCTTTTTGGTTAGAGTGGTGTTTTATAAGTCCGTAATAGTTATTATTACTAAAAATCTATAGTCAAATGCTGCTTACTTCATAAACTGCTTTCCCGGTCTCATTTTCTTAAAAAAAAGGGGGGGGGGTGTTGCTGAACCTCTTCCACTTAAATAGTTACCATTTTGCAGAATAATTCTGTTTAAAGGTTAGTGAATCCTAAACTGTCACATTAGAAATCCTTTGCTAAATCCTAGGTTGGCAGTGAGGGAGAATGGAGCAGCAGGCTCTGCAGTGAGGGTCTCAAGGCAAAGACACAAGAGAAAGCTGCTGCTTTTGTTTTGCCAGGAACTGTGGCTGGATGAAGTCTAGCTGCCACCCCCAAGTTGGTGTGGAGAGGTGCCAGGCTGAGCAGCAGGGACTCAGGCAGGAAGAGAATAAGGTGGAGGTGTTAGTTCCATGAAGCAGAACTCAGAGCACGTGCTGCCTTAAAGGTTTCTGAATTTCAACACACAGTGAAATTTGACCTGGGGAAGAACTTACTTGGACCCTTTGCCTTTTGAAGTGTGATTGTAGAAGAACATGGTTGTAATCTTCTTCCCCTTCTTTCTTTTCCCTGGGAATGCCGCATGTGTGTTTGGGTGTATGTAGGGTCTGATGATGGAGCCCAGGCAGTGGTGAAGGACATTTTAGAAGATGTGGTCACATCTGCTGTCAAAGGTAAGAATCAAGGACAACGTGGCTTTCATGGGGCCTCATTCCTCCAAAATGTCCTTGGGCCAGTCACTTAGAAGTGGGGTTTCCTCTTCCCAGTCTAATAAAGTAAGTGACAGAGCTCACGGGAACTGAATCTGCTACTGCCTGCCTTTCTTTCACATGGGTCTCAAAAGTGGCCTGGCCTTAGGGGTAGTTTTGTTCATGGAGCATAGTCTGACCGAGGTAGGGTTGGGGTTGCCTCCTGGAGACATGGAGGCCACTCTGCATCCCTTCTGTTGGAGGCTGCCAGGTTTCTCTAAATAAACTGTAGCCTGAGATCCGTGTTCATCCCTGCTGAATTTTCACAGCTGTTGAGATGCCAAGAGGATATTCCACATGTCTACAGGTCTCAGGTATATTGTTCAACTTCATACAGAGCTCCCCTCAGTTTCTTGGTTACACTTGTATAGTCTATAATGACTGTTGGTGATTCTTTTCTTCGTTTTTGCTCCAAATCTCAAGTCAGTGGCTTTGTGTTGAATCCATGATTCCACTGCCAGTAGTGGTTTACAGTCACTATATTTTTTTTAAACACTAAGGAAAAAAATGAACCTGGTGTAGTGGTGTATACATACGTGTAATCCCAGCACTTGAGTGGCTGAGGCAAGAGGATCACCCTGAGTTCAAAACCAGCCTCGGCTACATAATAAGTTCAAGGCCAGCCTGAACTACATTGTGAAACCCTGTCTCAACAGCAACAACAAAAAGAAACAATAAAATGAAATAGAATACAAATGATCTATGTCACAGATAGTGATGTTAAGAGTTTTTTCATGTGGGCGTGCTGGCATCCACCTGAAACTCCAGGACTAAGAGAAGGAGGCAGCAGAAACATTGCAAGTTCCTGTCCTGCCTGGGCAATTTAGCAAGGCACTGTCTCAAGATAGAGTCAAAAGGACGGGGGATAGAGCTCAGTGGTAGAGCATTTCTGAGCTCATTCATCATTACCATACTTTATATATATCATAAAGCATGTTTCTGTATTGGAACATGATTTTCAATATTAATTTCTTACTAAAGTCATGATCTTTTTTTTCCCCCAGTGTCAGATGGAATGCAGAGCCAGGGATTTAGCTCAGCAGTGTAAGTGCCTCCCTGGCAAGCACAAGGTCATAAGTTCGATCCCTGATACCAAAACGAAAAACGAAAACCAGAAACCAACAATAGGTGGAATGCAGTTTACCCATGCTAACCAAATACTTTATCACTGAGCTACAGCCCTAGCCTTGGGTCATAATTTGAAAGCCATTTTTCAAAACCCTATCTTTTTTGCCAAATTAGGCTACCACAAAGCTGTAAGTTACATTATTTAACTCCTTGTAGAAATGTCATTAAAAGAACATACTTGGGAGGCTAAGGCAGGAGCATCATCACGAGTTTGAGGGCAACTGGGCTACAGAATGAGTTTAAGGCCAGCCTAAATTATACAGTGAGACTTTGTCTGAAAATACCAAAAAAAAAAAAATTTTTTTGCATAATCTTATTTTGTGTGATTAGATATGTCTCTGGAGTCTAAATTTATCACAGAATTGGTGCTTGTGTGCCTTGTTCATTGCTATATCCTCCAACCTGTGCCACACCCAGTCACATAGCAGGCACTTGATAAATACTTGTTGAATGAGTGTCTACTTTTTTGGATTGTTTAGTATCCTTTAATGGATGTAAATAGCCACATGATAAATTCCTCTTAGAGTTTCATTGTTCTGCTAATCAGATATTCTTTCTTTCATTAAATGATGAAATTTAAAAAATTCTTTCTTTTTTCACATGCTGCCAGGAAGCTCAGGTCTGTTTTTCTCTGTAATTAAGGTTTTCTGTCCTAATGGCTGTCCTCTAATTCCTGTGTCTGTGATGGTGAACCTCTTAGAGACGAAATCTCCAAACTGCAAACCAGAATCCACTTATTTATTTCAAAGTGCCAACTCTGCAACAAAACCTGAATATTGGGCTGGGTGAGGTGGCACATACCTGTAATCTGAACACTTGGGAGACTGAGGCAAGAGGATTGCTGTGAGTTCAAGGCCAATTTGGGCTACATAGTGAGTTCAGGACCAGTCTGAACCACATATGCATGGTGAGAACCTGTCTCCAAAAAACAAAAAGAAATCTGAAGTTTTAGTTTAGAAAAATAATTTATACATTAACATCTTTTGTCTTAAAAGAAAAACAAATAACATGTACCATCAGTTCACCACCACTGACTTACATTAATAGTCCTTTAAATAAAAGTCTTTGCTTTTTAGATTTAGCTGCTTGCAATCTTTTTAGAAGTGGATGGGGCGGGGGCTGGGGATTTAGCTCAAACGGCATAAGCATCTGCCTTGCAAGCAGGCGGTCATAAGTTCGATCCCCGGTACCGGTAAAAAGGAAAAAGAAAAAAAAAAGAAGTGGATGGGGCAGGTGGGCCGCTGCATTAAGCAATTCTGGAGGTACCATTGACATACTTTCAGTTTGCCTGAACCCCCCGAAGGACTCGTGCATTGCCAGGTACAGTTTAAGCACCACCTTGGCCCAGCCTTATGTTCCTGAGATAGTGGGAGAGAAAGGGGAAGGAAGATCAGTAGTGAGGGCTATGTGAGTAACTTCTTTCTGGTGTCAGGCAGCCTTTGGGGACACATACTGATTTGGGGATGACCTTTGTACTTGTGTTTTCAGAAGCAACAGAAAAGCATGGTTTGGTGGAACCCAACAGGCTCCTAGGTGGACTAGACTGCCAGGAATGTGCCGTTCCCCCAGGAATTGATGAAAACTCACAGACCAATGGCATAGCAGATGACAGGCAATCCTTGTCCTCTGCAGATAATCTGGTATGTTGGCAATCACCCTACTTAGAGGCATTTCCATTTTTCCTTTTTTAGAATATACAGAATTAAATCTCTAACAAATGAAGTGAGTACCTGGGTGTGTTAAGGTATGCCTTTAATCCCATCTGCTTGGGAGGCTGAGGTAGGAGGATCATGAGACTATCCTGGGCAGTTTAGTTAAGACCCTGACTCCAACTAAAAATGTTTTGCGGTTATAGCAAATATTTGAACATCTCTAGGTTTAATCCCAGTATCTATATTTCTCTGTCTGTCTCTGTCTCTCTCACATAGATACACATACACACAAAGAAAAATGTGTAGGGGCTGGGGATTTAGCTCAGTGGCATAAGCACCTGCCTTGCAAGCAAGCGGTTGTGAGTTCGATCCCTGGTACCGGTAAAAATGAAAAAGACAAAAAAAAAAAAAAAAAGAAAAATGAGTAAAATAAGCAAGCCTTTTTGGTTATTATTCACATGATCATGGTCTAATATTCTTTGTATTTTTCTGTTAGGAGATTTAGTTCTTGGAGCATGCTAATGTCAGTTGTATATAACACTTACTAAAACTTTTTGTCGGAACCTTTAAAAATTTAAATTTCCTGGGGCTGGGGATTTAGTTCAGTGGCATAAGCACCTGCCTTGCAAGCAGGCGGACGTGAGTTCGATCCCCGGTACCGATAAAAATGAAAAAGACAAAAAAAAAAAAAAATTTAAATTTCCTGCCATTTCTTTTCTCTCTCAAAATAATATGAAATTATTATATAGCCAGGCATGGTGGCACACACCTGTAGTCCCAGCACTTGGGAGGCTGAGGTGGGAGGATCACTGTGAGCTCAAGACTAGCCTGGGTTATAATGTGAGCTCAAGGCCAGCCTGAACTGCGTAGCAAGACCTTGTCTCAAAAAAGGCAAAAAAAAAAAAAAAAAAGAAAGAAAAAGAAAAGAAAAGAAAGAAAGGAAGAAAAAAGACATTATTATATAAAAATTTAAAAATATAGAGGAGAAAAAATAGTTTCTTTACATTGGAAAGTCAGTAGTAAGTCATCGTTTTGTTTATGTCCTTATAGACTTTCCCTCTTTGTGATTTTTCCTACCTAAGTAGTATCATACAATATATATGCTATGGTATATAACCTACTTTTTTTTTTTTGGTGCTGGAGTTTGAGTCTGGACTTCACTGATGTCAAGAATGGGATCATCCAGTATGCTCCCAACCTATAGAAATGATGGTATAAACCTATAATTCCAGCACTTGGGAAGGATTGCAAGTTCAAACCCAGATGTGCAATTTAATGATTTAGACTGTCTCAAAATAAAAAAGGACTTGGGATGTAACTCGGTGTGAAAGCCCCTGAGTTCACATTAGTGAAATAAATAAGACCTGAGTAAAGATGATATTGACTCATTAACATAAGAAACTGAAAGAAACAACATATGTATGTATATGTATATAAAAAATAGTTGGGGGCTGGGGATTTAGCTCAGCGGCATAAGCAAGCAGGCAGTTGTGAGTTCGATCTCCGGTACCGATAAAAAGGAAAAAGACCAAAAAAAAAATAGTTAAGATAGTTATACAAAAAAAAAAAAGAAAAGAAAACCCCTAAATTCAATTCCCCAGCACTGAAAAGCAAAGTCAAAGATTAAAAAAACTCCACATATGTTATTAATGTCCTTTCAGGCCCATAGATGGGTCTGCTACATTTTTTTAAATAATAGCTTTATTATTCCTTTGAAAATTGTTACATATATCCAAAGTAAGAAATAATAAACATGAACATTCCTCCAAATCCCAATTTGTACATCTCTAGTGTTTTTCAACCATTTTCATTATCACATGCTTCCCACCCCCAGTGATCTGTTTTAGACCTTTTATTCTCCTAAACCCCATCCCTTCCATGAAGTCTCAAGGCAGCTGATAAACTGAGTATCTGTGTACTGTATATGTATCTATGCATAAGATTTTAGTACCAGGGATCAAACTGACAACCTCACACTTGCCCTCACACTTGCTACTGAGCTAAATCCCCAGCCCTATGCATAAGATTTTTTCACTCTCCAAGAACCAGTTTTTGTCCCCTTGGGGTTTTATTATCCCCACAAATGTACCTAAAGGGCATACTTCAATCCTTTTCAAGGAACTTAAATCTGATATTCTGGGCTGTGGCTTGCTTTGTTCATGTAAAACTGTATCATGAATTCTTTCTCTGTCCATGCAAACAGATCTAACTAATATTTTTCTCCAAAAGGCTGAGAAGCAAGGAATCTAACTAAACTTTTTAATGTTAATGTGAAATTTTATATTGTTTGTGGCCAATTAATTCCCTATTAAGTTTTAGATAATTTACCATAGGACAATTTAAAATGAACATCCTTTAGGTAAATCTTGCACACAATTAATTCTTTTTTAAGGATAGATTTCTGTAAGTGGTAATCACTGGAGATCAAGGTTTGGAAACCTGGGGGTTGAAGTGTAGCTAAGTGGTGGAATACTTGAATAGCTTGCACAGTGCCTTAGGTCTGATCCCCACCTCCCACCCCCCAAAAAAGAGTTGAAAACTTCAATACTTTTGATCCTAACCACCAAATTGATCTTCTGGGAAAGGATTGTTCAAATCCCTGCTCACCCTTAGGTTGCCAGGTGAATTACTTCATTCATGTGTTTTGCTTGTTTTTCATTTGGGAGAAGGGTTTCTGTATTTCCTATGAACTCTAAGAACTTATATATGTAAAAGCTATTAATTCTTATTATACTTCATAAATATTTACTTATTTTTAATGTAGTTTACTTTCTTAAAGAAGCTTATTTTAAAATGTCTTATTTTTTCTCCTGTATCCTGCAATAGTATTCTTAGAAATACATTTCCGACACAAGTTAATTGCTTATCGTTTCTTTTTAATATTTAACTTTTGATCATCTGTCATTTTAAATCATCTATCACCTGTTGAAGAATAAGCACCATGGTTTAGAATTTTGCTTTAATGTCTCCAGAGTAGCAACTCTTTTGCCAGTCTCCCCTTTGGTACATTCTTTCTACCTACTGAATAAATATAAGAATTTAAATTTCCGTGAGATAATTACATTTTTTTTATTTTTGAAAAGAATTATCTTTCTGTTTTGCCCATTTGGTGTTTCTTTTGTTTCTAATCGTAGGACTCTGATGCACAAGGACAGCAAGTGGCTGCTAGATTCTCCCATATTCTACAGAAGGATGCCTTCCTGGTGTTTCGCTCCCTGTGCAAGCTGTCCATGAAGCCCCTTGGGGAAGGCCCTCCAGATCCAAAGTAAGGACAAAGCTGTTCTTGGTCGTCTACAACTTAGTGACGCAGGAGCACAAAATTCTGTGTCGATCTTCCACTAGTTCGCCCAAGTCCCAGTGCTAGAACCCCATGTGGACCTGGGATGGTTTTGCCACTTTCCAGACTCACGCATTCTCCACTGCCCCTTCTTACTGAATTATCTATATCCACTGCTGGTTTCATTGTTTTATATGTTAAAAATAATTAGCATACTGAACATGTACTTTTTGTGTACTGGTTAATGGATTTACTTTCCTAATGGAGGGTGGAGGATATGGAAGGACCGCAGTCTTCTCCTGAGACTGCCTACAGTCTCAGTTCTCAGCCCTGCTTGGAATCCTCAGCTTTATGGTGAGATTTATGCCAGGGAAGGCAAACATTTCTCTGTAGTGAACAAACCAGCCCAAGGGTGTCAGGACTATGGGGCGTGGGAAACAGAGGCTTTGGATCCAGGAGAACTTTATTCAGATCCTCGCTTCTGGAGAGCAGCTCTATGGCTATACAAGTGATTGAACCTCAGCTAAAAAATGCAAACATGGAAAATCACTCTACAGTATTGATTAAATGAAATGAGACAATGAAATGTGGTCCTGACCACAGGGCCATGCACTTTATAAACAGTCAGTATTATTAGTCACTAACAATCTTCAACTAGTGAGGCCATCCTTGTGGTGATGAAGTAGGACAAAGATCTCTGCCTCACACAGATGACGGGAGGTATATGTCCATGTCAGTTCAGCCTCAGAGCTGGCTCTTCAGACCCAATTGATATTCGCTTTACCCTCTGCATTCATTTGTTTGTTTATTTGCTTGTTTTTTAAGACAAGTTCTCTCTGTATAGTTCAGCCTGGACTCGAACTCATGGTGATCCACCTGTCTTTGCCTCCTGAGTGAGTGGTGGGATGACAGACAAGTGCCACCACTCCCAGCCTTGTCTGCATTCTTTGTGTGGGAAGAGGCAAGAGCACAGGACTTGGCTTGTTCTCAGAGAGCCTGCCTCATTCTCCCAGCACTCGGGTTCTGTTGGAAAATCTTAACTCACTGGCCGCAGAAAAATCGACTCACAGTAGAGGAGCTAGGCCTTCTTAAACGTACTGTGAGCCAGGTATAGCAGTGCATGCCTATAACCCTAGCATTCTGGGAGGCTGAGGCAAGAGGATCATACATTTGAGCCCAGCTTGAGCGTTTAGTGACTTAGTAAAACCCTCTCAAGAATTAACAAGGGCTGGGAATGTGGCTCAGTTAGAAAGCCTGAGTTTAATCCCCAGTACCACAAAAAAGAAAAGAAATACACTGTTGTACATTTTCTCTTCTAGCACTGTCATTTCTCATTTCCTTGCCAGATCCCACGAGCTGCGTTCCAAGGTGGTCTCCCTGCAGTTGCTCCTCTCCGTGTTGCAGAATGCTGGCCCAGTCTTCAGGACTCATGAGATGTTCATCAATGCAATCAAGCAATATCTCTGTGTGGCCTTGTCCAAAAATGGCGTCTCTTCAGTGCCTGATGTCTTTGAGCTCTCTCTTGCTATTTTCCTTACTCTTCTTTCAAACTTTAAAATGCACTTGAAAATGCAGATAGAGGTATGCACTCTCGAGTTTTTGTTTTCTTTTGTTTTGTATTTATTTAATGATGTTCCTACCAAATTAGAAACCTCTAATAGTGTAGTCACCAGAGCTGCAGTCACATTGCCTGCTTACTGGCACCCCAGAGAGGAACCCTTATGTGGGTGAAGAAACACTATCTGATAATGTTCTGCCTGTGAGTCTGCTACGCCTTGCATTTTGATGAAGGGCTTAAAATGCATGCTCTACATGCTGAGCTCAGCCTTCAGTCAGGTCTGTCTGGTCCATGAATTGTTTGAAATAATTTGAATTAGTTGCCAGATGGAGAAATTACATTTTATATGAAAATCTAGATTTCTGGTTTCTCAAAAAAGATCATGAGGCATGAGTCCTGCTTTTGGCGCCTGGCGGCCCTGCTGACTATCCCCACCAGGCCAGTGCTCTTTAGCAGCGAGTATGCATTACTTTCTTCTACCCAGGCTGCTTCCCTTAATTGTAGGATCTGCTTGGCCACTAATGACTCAGGTGTTCTGAGTCTTAAATGAAACTGCTAATTGATGACTTCCTTTGTCTTCATGTCATATAGGTCTTTTTCAAAGAGATTTTCCTGAACATTTTAGAAACATCCACAAGTTCTTTTGAGCACAGGTGGATGGTCATTCAGACGCTGACAAGGATCTGTGCAGGTATGTTCACCTGAGGGCGCTCATCTGCCTGGCTTACTCCACGTTTTCATCTCCCAAAGCCAGACGGAAACTTGAGCTCCTTTTTGTAGTGTTAATGAAATGTTGGGGAAATTGTTCCCTGAAAGGCTTGTTTTGGCGTTCACTTCAGCAGCACGTACACTAAAAGGCTTGCTCTAACTTGGTGAGAAATCCCATCTTGCCTCTCCTCTTTTAGAAGATGACTAGCAGAGACCACTTTGCCTGGGACCTTTCTAGCGTTAGCACTAACAGCCTCACAACCCAGAAACCCCTTAATCTTGGCAAACTAGGACAGTTTGCTACCCTGTCTGCAAACTGAGCACTGCTGGTTAATCACGGGATCTAAGACACTGGTGCCACCAATCCTTGATTGAGTGGTAAGGTAAATTGGACTTGACTTTACACCATATAATTGTATTCCTTCAAACTAGACATCCCATTTGTCTGTCATCAAACATAACATCTTAAGAGTGGCACAGTTTTAGGAGGTGAATTAGTGCCTTCTCACTCCCATTTGTTTATTTTTTGTGATGCTGGAATTAAACATAGGGCCTGTGCATGCTTGGCAGGCATTCTGCTACCAAGCTGTATCCCTAGTGCTGTTACACCATTTTTTGATGAGAAAATTGAACCTTGAGGGGACAAAATGAACTGTCTGAGATTTTAGCTAGTGTAGAGGCAGGCCTCACACAGCATGCACACACACACACACACACACACACACACACACACACACACACCTACCTGCCAATACCTTGACATGCATTCATGCATTTCCTGAGTAAGGCATGGCCACTTGAATTAGAAGTTAAATGGGACATTTTTGGCACAGAAATTTTATTAAGAAAACTAGGGCTGGGGATTTAGCTCAGCAGCATAAGCACTTGCCTAGCAAGCACAAGGTCGTGAGTTCGATCCCTGGTACCAAAAAATAGAAAACTGCTATTTGTCTTTGATTTGAATGTCTAATGTATATGTGTTATATTCCCAGATGCCCAGTGTGTTGTGGATATTTATGTCAATTATGACTGTGATTTAAATGCTGCTAACATTTTCGAGCGCCTAGTAAATGATTTATCCAAAATCGCTCAGGGAAGAAGTGGACATGAGCTGGGAATGACACCCCTGCAGGTAAAAATGAAACTATGTTTAAAGCTCACTCATTTACTAAGTTCCACCCATGTACCAAGTGCTGCCCTCAGTATTGGACATGCAGCAGTGAACAAAACACAAATACGCAGTTAGGCCCACAGCCCTGCCATGATGAAATGACAGTAAAGAAGTAAATTTGTTGGGTGCTAATAAGTGCTGGGGTGACAGAGACAGATTGGAGGTGGGAGTGTTATAATCCTTGATGAGGTCATCATGGTGGTGTCCCTAAGAAGCAGAGATACATAGGAAATGAATTGATTTTCAGCACCTTCCACAGTAGGAAAAAGGACTGCAGATTCTAGGGTAGGCAGAGGAGTTTGCCCATCAGTATGTTACCTTGTTGTCACAGTGCCTGCAAGGACAGGAGAATCTGAAAGTCCCTGAGTGAAGAGGGCAGAGGCTGTAAGCCTCCTGGAATTATGTGTAGTTTTGGCTTATGAGCAGTTTTCCTAGAAGCAGGTCATACTTGTCATTAGATTCACAGAGGGACGTGTGCTCCCCAAAATATTTGAAAATAAGAACTATTTACATTTTATAAGATTATTTACAACTTGTATTCATTTTTTATTTTTAAAAATGTTGTTTTTAAGCTAGGTATGGTGGCATATGCTTGTAATCTCAGCACTTGGGAAGCTGAGGCAGGAGGGTAGCTGCAAGTTTGTGACCAGCCTGGGCTACAAAGTGAGCTCAAGGCCATCTGAATGGCACAGTGAGACCCTGTCTCAAAAAGCCAAAAAAAAAAAAAAAAATCAAGAAACCAAAAATAAATAAGAAAATCCATTAAAAAGTTATTTTTAAAAGCAGTATTTTTACCTACAGGGTGAACCTCAAAATGGAATGCATTTGTGGGTGTTTAGGGAATAATTTCAGTCTAGAGCCACCAACTCATCACATTCTAGGTCATAGTTTAAGACCAGATATTTAAAGTTGCAGGGATTTTTGTTTCATTTTAATGAAAATTTTCATGTAAAAACCTACATAATAGTGTTGATTTTAGGAAAGCACATATGTTGCATTTTTTTCAGCTGGGATATTTAATAAAGACCTTTAGAGATGTCCAATGTGGTTTTGTGGGGGTTTTTTTGGTGTCAGGGAACAAACTCATGACCTCGAGTTTGCCAAGCAGGCACTTATGCTACTTAGCTAAACCCCCGGCCTGTCTAGAGTTTTTGACGTGTCCTTAGGCTACCTGTTCCTTGAGTTTCATCCTTCATAGTGTTGAATTTCAGAGATTATCTGATACCCTTGCAGGCTCCCTAAATACCACATACCTGCCTGTTCTTTTTTTTTTTTTTTTTTTTTTGGTCTTTTTTATCGGTACCGAGGATCAAACTCACGACCACACACTTGCAAGGCAAGGCGCTTACGCCGCTGAACTAAATCCCCAGCCCCCTACCTGCCTGTTCTTAATTCATCTGTGAAGTCTCTGTGCTGTCACTTTTGTCCTTTAGGAGCTCAGTCTAAGGAAGAAAGGCCTGGAGTGCCTCGTGTCCATTCTCAAGTGCATGGTGGAATGGAGCAAGGACCTGTATGTGAATCCGAACCACCAGACCAGCCTCGGTGAGAGGGCGCTGTTGCCACTCCTCCTCTCCTCAGAGTGGGCCACTCACCAAGTCAGGGAAAATTGTCTTGCAATTGAGTAGAACATTTTAGTTTGCTAAATACCATGTCTTTTTGATTTGTTTGTTTTTCTTTTTTGAGACAGGGTCTCATTATGTAGTTCAGGCTGGCCTTGGACTCACTATGTAGCCCAGGCTGACCTCAAACTCATACCAATCCTCCTGCCTCAACCTGCAAAGTGCTGGGATTACAGGTGTGCACCATCACATCCAGCCAATACCATTATTTTAAAGGTTCCACTGTTTAATCCATCTGGAATGTTGGGGAAAACAGTGTGAAGCTATTGTTGCATTTTTAGTAACCTCTCCCTTTCTCACTGATTGAATTTATGATACACTAAATTCTTCTATGCATGTAAGTTTGTTGCTGAATTTTTCCATTCTGTTCTATTGACTTGGCTGTTCTTACATAAATACCACACATATTGGATTATTAGGGTCATTTGGGTATTGAGTAGGGTAAGTCCTTAAGTCTTGACTGCACTTTTAACTCTTTCATGTGAATTTTAGAAACTGATCATCAAGTTTCATGGAAAAATAAGTTTCTAAGTGATGCTAAAGCTTCATGCTTTTGATTGTTACCATCCAAACTTCTTGCCTTTATAGGTCTAAGGAAGGGAAGTATGAGGTCAGAGTGCATATGTCCATGTCTGTGTCCCCTCTGCTTATTTGGTTCCCACTGCAGGTCAGGAGAGGCTCACAGATCAGGAAATGGGGGATGGGAAAGGCCTTGACCTGGCACGACGGAGCAGTGTGACATCCATGGAATCAACAGTGTCTTCGGGGACCCAGACAGCCATTCAGGATGATCCAGAGCAGTTTGAGGTCATCAAACAACAAAAGGAAATCATTGAGCACGGCATTGAGCTGTGAGTGTAGCTGCCATTCTGATGGACTCTTGTGGGGTCTCATTCAGAGCCACATCGTCTCTGAGCACCTGGGACCAACTTCTACAGGGGACGCTGTTACAAAAGGCTGATTCCAGGCAGAGAGGAAGTGTATGATCATGCATGTGAGGAAGCAAAAACCTTAATACCTTTGTGTGATTCATAGAGCCTTTTTTATTCTTTTCTAATGGCAAAAATTAAGCCAATTTAGAAAATACTAAAAATTAAAAAGCAGATGTATAAAAATCACTCATAAAATTGCTACCTTGATGAAATTGCAACTAGTGACATTTTTACCATCTATTATGAAATATTTCTTTTTTTTTTTTTAATTTTTTTTACCGGTACCAGGGATTGAACTCACAACCGCCTGCTTACAAGGCAGGTGCTTATGCAGTTGAGCTAAATCCCCAGCCCCCTATTATGAAATATTTCAACATACAGAAAAATTAACTTGTACCATGTTCATTTTTATCTAGATATTTTTCTAAACCATTTGTAATTTTTTTTTGGTACTGAGAATCGAACTCAGGACCTTGCACTTGTCAGGCAGGCTCTGCATGGCTGAGCAATATCCCAGCCCAACAATTTGTAATTTGTAACCACAGTATTTTAGCCCACATCTTTAAAACATAAAGGGATTTGAATGTGTAGCCACAGCATCATTGTCATAATTAGTAGTGGTTTTTGTGTTTCTTTCCAGTCTCTCACACACTTCACACACACGCAATCTCCTAACATCTCTAGTTTTAAATGATTAATTAGTAAATTGTTTACTTTAAAAGCTGAAGTTACAGTACTTGCTTATTAGTTGAAATGTTGGTCTTGTTTCTACTCTTACCACCTCCACCTCTCCACAGTGTACTCTTTTTTCTCTACAGCAGCTAAAGTAACCTTTTAAAAACATAAACATGGATCAAGCCTTATCCCTCCCCTGCCTAAAGTCATTCCAGGTGTCCTGCTGTGTACCATGACCTGAGCCAGCCTCTGTCCTCCCTTGCCAACTTCGTCTCCTCCAGTATCCCTAAGCCACACCACCCATTTTTAGATCCCAAAATACCTCCAAATCTTCACAATGATGCCCTTTCCTTGAAATAATCCTGGCTCTTTTTCATCCCTCAGACTGGATAAATTGTCATTTTGAAGAGGTTTTCTGTACTACACCATCTAAACAAGCCTGACATTAACTTGTGTGCTTGCCTCTGTTTGTGTCTTTCATGGCCCTTACCAGTATGTGTGTCTACATGACCGTCACTCCCCAGTGCAGGGCCTATTAAAAAAATTGTGTAGTGTATATGTTAGTTAGCTTGCCTTCCATTAACAGGCCATGTAAAATAACAGTACTCACACTGTGAGTAAAGAAATCCAAAAGTGGACGTGCTGAGCCCGTTAGGGAGGATCCTTGAGGTCCCAGCCTCCTTTTATCTGTCTGCTGCATCACCCTAAGGCTGTAATTTTCATCTGCAGGGTTTCCTGCTGATTTAGGATGACTGTTGTCTAGTGATCACACATGTATTCTAGAAAAAAAGCAAAAAATGAAAATGAGTGTACCTCTTCTCCAAGTCAGCTTTGTTTAAGGATACCTCCTAGAAATGCCCTTACCACTTTTGCTCACATCTCACTGGCTGCAACTTTATCACATGGCTGTATGTTATTTAAACTCAAGGAAATGTAGTTTTTATTCCAGTTGGTAGTGTGTGCCCAACTAACACCTAGGCTTCTATCAGTGTAGAAGAAGGGGAGAGTATAAATGAATAACAAAAGTCAAGGTCTGCCATAGGTGGATCAGAAATTGAATTTTCAAAAAAGAAAGAAAGAAGTTGAATGGGAAAAGCTACCAGGACCTTGCTAGCTTACATGCAATGGTTTGTTCATGGTGTGGCTTCGTGGCTCGCCTCAAATACCAGCTTTTTCTATGCTCCGGATTTTGAAATAAGCAACCTGTATGTCCTCTCTTCTTGAAATAGCTTCAATAAGAAACCCAAGCGGGGGATCCAATTTCTTCAAGAGCAAGGCATGCTGGGAACATCAGTTGAAGACATTGCACAGTTCCTGCACCAGGAGGAGCGCCTCGATTCTGTAAGCACTTGCACATGAGCTGTGTCAAGTGGCTCCAAGCACTCATGAGCTTGCATCTCAAGATTGACTGACCCTAAGTTCAGAGCAGCTCCTGCCCCTGGTTACAGAGCTGTGTGTATCTGCTGGCTGGTATTGCAAAGCATTCTTTAATGGAGGTAAACCAGGGCTGCATATAGGACAACACAGTGTCAGTCAGAGTTGGCAGTGTCCCATCCTTGACTGGTGGAAACTGTTCTGACTGACCCAGCAACTAGCCTCCCTCCAGAGTACGCCCCTTTGCCCCCTCAACTTTGAGCCTCTTGTGCTCCTCTTTGTTCTCCTCTGGCAGGACAGCCTGAGTCTGGAATGGGTGCAGGTGGCAACTCAGGGCTCTGCCTGGCTTTCCTAGCAGCCCAGCTGGTATGGGCATATAGAGCCAGGAGTTCCAACACCCTCTTCCCCCGGGTGTTTTTCACTGTGGGTTCACATGGGACAGTTTCTAGATGTGAGTGAGTGTGTATGTTTTAGACCCAGGTGGGTGATTTTCTGGGAGACAGCACCAGGTTCAACAAGGAAGTGATGTATGCCTATGTGGACCAACTGGACTTCTGTGAAAAGGAATTTGTCTCCGCCCTGCGAGCATTCCTGGAAGGTTTCCGACTCCCTGGGGAAGCCCAGAAGATTGATCGGTTAATGGAGAAGTTTGCTGCAAGATACATAGAGTGCAACCAAGGGTGAGCACTGTGCTTACCTTCTTCATCTTGTTGCCTGCTTTAGACCACTAATTGTGATTTGGTTATGGTTTGAGTTTAATCTTCTGAATCTACGCCATGCAGCTACAATTAGTATTCACTATGCACCAGGACCTGGGCTAAAAGATTATTTCGCATAAGGCTACACATGTTTGTTTGTGTTCCCATTTCGTAGAAAAGGAGATTGACCACCAGAGAACTTAAAGTAACTTGCCCCAGATTGCACGGCTAAAACCTATGCTAGTAAGTGCTCTCAGAGTAGTCGTATGAATTGAGAGGAGGCAATTGAGTGCCTCTTCCCTAATCAGGAACAGCTCCCTGATGTAATATACAGAGTAGATCTCAAGGAGCTTGCTTTCTCTTTGATTACATACTGACGAGAGGTTATAGAAATGCATAAGCAACTTAATAATAACACCGAAGTACATAGCTTTTATCTTGGCTTCTTTTTCATTGGCTGGCTTGTGTTTTTGTAAGAGTTGAAAATAGGAAATGAGCTAACTGGTATGTGTTAGCCATGACATGAATTCGACTTTCATTTCATTTAATCAGTGATGAGCTGGGCAGTGATTCCCTGCTTTCCCTATGAGAAGACTGAGGTTCTGGAAGCCTGAGCAGCCCATATCCAGAATCAGTCAGCTGGTACGCAGCAGTGCCAGGATTGAACATGGACTTATCTAACACAGAAGCTTGGATGTGAAATTATAAGTATCTGAATATTCAGTCCACATGATTGGAAATTGTTCAGTGGAAATATTTTCATAAATTTCACCTCTCAAGTCATTCCCATGTTTGTATTAATTGGTCCAGAGTGTGTGGCCAGTGGTCCCTCAGACAGAGTGTAGTTGGCCAAGGCAGTAGCTGTTCATTTTAACCAAATGGGCATTGGGCTCCACTGTGAAGACCTAATTAGATGTTGTGCCTTTAAACATACCCTGTGCAGGCCAGGAGGCCTGGGTCAATCTTCCATAGCAAATATGTGCCCTAAACTACCTATTAGAATGTAGACCTTTCATTGTGTTACTCAAGATTTTTTTCTTTTATTTTAGGACATTTTGGACAGAGCAGTTTTTGAAGCTTCAGCTTCACATGCTGAGGCTGGGCAATTGGGTATTTGAAAAATGGTTTCTACTTTTTAAAATTTTAGGTAAAAAATAAAATGACAAAAGAGCTGCATGCTTTTTACTTTCTCTTCTTGCTTAAGGCCAAAAGCACAAAATTAGACTTTACCAGTGTATTGTTTAGAACAATCTAAACATTTTCCCTTGTATTTCTGCTGTTAAGTACAGTGAACAGCGTGTGCTGTAAATAGCTAAGAACTAAATAGCAGTTGCAGGCAGCTTTGTCTGCAGCCAGCACAGCGCCTGGCTCAGAGCAGATACTCTCAGTTGGAACCACATGAGACTCATCCAAGTGGGAGGAGGCCTCATGCCTAGAGCCTACACAGAACTATGTGTGTCCAGGAGTGAAGATCTCTGATATCTTTATGTTCAGTTGCTTCACCTAGTCTTGACTTAAGATGTTCTTCAAGGATCTTTTAACTAAAATTAACTTGAAGCTGCTTTATTCAAAAAAGCTAGAATCTGACTGGACATGGTGGCATATACCTATAATCTCACTGCTCTGGAGGCTGAGGCAAGAGGATCACTGAGTTCATGGCCAACCTGAACTGCAGAATGAAACCATCTCAAAAAAGATCCCCCATCCCCCCACAAAAAATATCAAGCTAGAATCTGACATTTTTAATGATCTTTTTCTGTATCCTGGGTTATTAGTTATTGCTCAGCTATGAAAGCATGAAACCCATGACTAATTTGGCATCACTTGGAGCAGTTGGCCGACTTTTAATGAAGTAGATTGCTCTCAGCATCATGTCTTCTGGAACTCTCCTCACCATGCATACTTCTCTGTCTGCAATCTTTTCTTCCAGGCAAACCCTGTTTGCTAGTGCTGACACTGCGTATGTCCTGGCATATTCCATCATTATGCTCACTACAGATTTGCACAGTCCTCAGGTAAAATATTTCAGTGATTCATAGATTGTGCAGTGGCTTTATCTGGGCAATTGGGTATTTGAAAAATGGTTTCTACTTTTTAAAATTTTAGGTAAAAAATAAAATGACAAAAGAGCAGTATATTAAAATGAATCGAGGAATCAATGATAGTAAAGATCTCCCAGAGGAATATCTCTCTAGCATCTATGAAGAAATAGAAGGCAAGAAAATTGCAATGAAAGAAACAAAAGAACATACGATTGCCACCAAATCTACTAAGCAGAGTAAGGTCTAATGGCAGATTATCTTAACTTTTTTAAAATTCTGACTTTGAACTGTATTAGAATGCATGATTAAGTATGCTGGGGATAAATTTAGTTTGCTTTCTCAATATATGAATGTGAAATGTGATTAACTAAATTATTATGATTATGTTGGTGCTTTCATAATATCACTGTCTTGCTAGATTTGACCAGGAACAAGAGGCTAATTAAAATAAATCATTTGAGAGCTAAATTACCTCACCTAAAAAATGTTCCTTAAAACCTTGCTTTAATTTCAGTGGTGATTGTGCCAACCTTGATTAGAAGTCTACTAATTAGGGCCCCTGTGGAGCCAAAGTTTCTTCTTCCTGAGGCAGTGAGATGCAGAGGGTTAGAGCCCAGGCTGTAGAGCTACACTGCTCTAGATCAAGTCCCAGCTCTGCTGCTTATTAGCTGTGTGACCCTGAGCAAGTCACATAACCTCTCTGCCTCATTTTCCCCATCTTAAAATGATGCTATTTGTAACAGGCTCATGAGATTGTTGGGGAGATCTGTTTTAACCCTTAGGAGCCTTCGGAAGCAGTTCCTAGTGTGTAGTGGTCTCTTGGTGAGTGCTGCCTGCTATTCATGCTCCTGCTTCTTTGTAGATGTAGCTAATGAAAAGCAGCGGCGGCTGCTGTACAATTTGGAGATGGAACAGATGGCTAAAACAGCCAAGGCTCTGATGGAGGCTGTGAGCCACGCCAAAGCCCCGTTTACAAGTGCGACTCACTTGGACCATGTCCGGCCAATGTTCAAAGTGAGTAGCCTGCGCAGTCTACATGTGACGAGGCCTGATTCTGGAGCTGGCTGATCGGGGTGACTGGAGAGGTCCGTCCCATGGGAAAGAGATTGGGGAGAGGCCAGCGCCGGGTGCTTCTGTCTGAAGAGTGACTAGAGCAAGTCCGTCCCTCATGTTCTTTGGTGGTGCTGGGAAGCTCCAGTCTATGGCTGTGGTCAGGTTATTCACACTGTCTGTCTATCTTTAATCTGTAAAATGAGGACAAATAGAAAGTTGCTGTGAGGGTTGCAGAGTGGGAGAAGAGGGACTGAAATCAAGCAAAAGATAAAAGAGTAGTTTGTTGGGATGTTTCACCTCAGTGGCCTCAGGGTGTCTATCATTGAAATTAGGTAGAAAAAGAGTTGCCTGAAGACTATTTTTAAAATGTCTTTTACAGTGTCTAGAAAAGATACATGTTCTCAGTCAGGTGTGGTGGCACATGTCTATAATCCTAGTACATAAGACGCTGAGGCAGGAAGATTGCACCTGCAAGTCCAAGGCCAGCCTGAACCACATAGTGAGACCCTCTCTCAAAAACCAAAAGAGATACGTGTTCTCTACACATAGCACAGTATTTTTCTCTAAGTTTTTTGTTTTGGTTTGTTTGTTGTTGGTTTTTTTTTTTTTTTTTTTTTTTTTTTTTTTTTGTCTTTTTGAGACAGAGTCTCTTTCTGCAGTTCAGGCTGTCCCTGTGCTCACTTTTTTAGTGTAGGCTGTTTTCAAATTTGCAGTGACCCTCCTACCTCAGCCTCCCGAGTGCTGGGATTACAGGCATAAGCCACCACACCTGGCTCTTTTTTTTTTTTTTTTTTTTTTTTTTGCTCTAAGATGTTTTTGTAGTTTGTAGTAACTGTTAGTATCTTAGTAGGTAGTTAATTCTAGACTTTCATGACTTATTATTTCATAAGGAACTCAAAAAGTTGGAAGAAAAGGCTAGATGATTTGAATTAGCTTTTTGATAAACTGAATTTGTAGATTATAAGCCACTTACAGGTTTTATATTGCATGCTGACTTTTGATTGGTAATGGCTGACTGGTATGCTGTATGAAAAGGGATTCTCAAGCCCCGTAAACATTCAGCAGGGAAGGGGGTCATCTTTGATTGGTTAGTGATGTCTGCCATGAACACAGGTGTGTGGAGGAGTGGTGCACCAGCCATGATTGCCCATTCTTCCTTTTGAGCTACCTAATAAATAGCACATCTGTAGTGATAACTTTTTGTTCTTTGAGAATTTGACAACTTCAAATTTAGTTACTTCACATCTTCATTTATATATCCTCTTCCCCTCCTCCCTCCCTGTGTTAGCTTTAGTCATAATTTTAGAGGAAAATAAATTTGTGTTTTGTAAGTAAAATAAATTGAAAGGAAAACAGCAGTGTCCTTGGCATCCTGACATTTTCCCCTAACTCACAATGTGTCCTCTGAGTGCTCTTTTCATGTTGAAATTCTGGATGTTACTGAAACCTGACTTCTTTGGTAGTTGGTGTGGACACCGCTGCTGGCAGCCTATAGTATCGGTCTACAGAACTGTGATGACACTGAAGTAGCGTCCCTGTGTTTGGAAGGCATCCGCTGTGCTATCCGAATTGCCTGCATCTTTGGAATGCAGGTGAGTGTATGTGAGCAGGAATCCTGAGGTCTTAATGGGATGTATGCTCTTAGGTTTTGCAAAATTTAGAAACCAAGAGAGGCAAATTTGTTAACCTAGAGTGTCAGCAAACAGTTTCCTTATTTCCTCTGGGAAAAAATGCACAGCTATAAGATACCCATATCCATTTTTATTATAACTTCTTTTATTTCTCATTCTGTTGGAAAACACATAGTTGAATGCAAAGTTAACTTAGCTTTAAAGAGTTTTTTAATCTTAAAAAATTCAATAAGTAAATGAAGTATAATTCTCAAACTATTCTTAGTCAGAAGGTTGTTGTCCATTCTGTGAATCACTTTTTAAATCAGTAAGAATTTTTACTCATTTATTTTGAAAACCCCATTCTTCATTCCTGTTTCCCATGTAGTTTGACATTTTCTTTTGTTTAAGAGCCATAGGTTTCGAAGTCAAATAATTATGGTTTCAAACCCAGCTCTAGTGCTTTTCCAGTCATATCACATTGACCCAGCTAAGTTCCCTCTAAGACAGTGTTTATCTCCTCATTTATAAACTTGAGAAAATAGGCCCTCTTATAGGATTGTTGCAGATATTAAAATTTATATGACAGTCTTGGCACTCAACATAGTTTGGAACACAGGATCAGTAAGAGTGATAGAGGTCAGTTATAAGGAGAGATCTAGTTCTCAAATGTGTGGTGCTCCAGTAGCTGGAGGACCTCAGCGTGGAATAACTGGCATGCGGATGTGCAGAAAGCCTGCTGTGTACATGTAAAAATACCAGATAAACCAGGCACAGTGGCACATGACGGTAATCCCAGCTGCTTGGGAGGCTGAGAAAAGAGGATTGGAAATTTGAGGCCAGTTCAAGCAACTTAGTGAAACCCATCTCAAAATAAAAAGAGCTTGGCTCGGTGGTCCAGTGGCCATAGGTTCAGTTCCTGATACTGTGCAAAACAAAACCAAAAAGCAAAGGAGCCCAAGTATATCAGCCCTGCAGATGTGAGTATGACCATGGGGCTGGAATCTTAGTATTCTCTTTGGGTTTCTGTTTTAGCTGGAACGAGATGCCTATGTTCAGGCCCTTGCTCGCTTCTCCCTGCTGACAGCCAGCTCCAGTATCACAGAAATGAAGCAGAAAAACATTGACACCATAAAGACACTTATTACTGTGGCTCACACCGACGGCAACTATCTTGGGAACTCCTGGCATGAGGTGTGCATCTTTGCATTTTTTTCATTTACGATGACTCCCTGGCCTTTTATTTGGGGTTGCATTCTTGATCGGTTCTGTTTTTTTTTAATGTGAAGCCCGTCGTTACCTTATGAATCTGTAAGTTGGGCATGTGGACAGAGTTCACGCCCTCTTAACATTTAAGGTAGAGTACAAACCAATACATGTATAATATAAGGCCCCAAAATGAATAACTGCTAAGGAAAAATATGTGACTAGAAGGTAGCACTGGGAACAGTGGTCAGAGTCACAGGAGCTCTTTCAGGGGAACACATGTGCCTGATCTGGGAATTGAAGGAGTGAGCTGGGGAAACAGCTTTCCAGGCACAGGGAACAACAGCAAGGGCTGAAGCCCCCGGGTGGAACCAGATGTGGCAAGGTAAAGCCACCGTGGAAGCCAGTGAAGCTGGTGTGTTGTGTCTGCAGGGAAAGTGGACAAAAAAGTGGGGGAGAGGGTAGATCCGACTGCACAGATGGAACAGCATGGCAGGTGGAATGCAACCAAATAGTTGTTCTGTCTTACAGATGAGCGCCTACTAAGTCTGTATAAATATCTGTATAGTGTAACACTGCACTCTGCCAACTTTCCTTTTGCTTATTGCTATTTCCTTTTTAATAATTATAAAAAGGAAACTGAGGCTAGGGATTTAGCTCAGTAGTGTAAGCGCCTGCCTGACAGGCATGAGGTTGTAAGTTTGATCCCTGGTCCAAAAATAAAACCCAGAAAACAGTATTCAGTATTGTATCTTTAAGACTCACACTTGGCAGGTTGCGCAGCCAGGACTCTTCTGTTGGTTAACCAGTAAGTCTGTCCTCTAGGGAAGCCATGGTAAAGACCATCATATTTTATTCTCCCTGAAGGCTCATGTTTTAAAGAGGACTTACTTCAGGTTGTAAGAACCCTTTTCCAGCTGTAAAATGAGAATTCATTTCTTTTTTTTTTAATTAAAAAAAATTCTAAAAAAAGAAGGAGATTAAGATAAAAGAGGACATAACAACATAATAACACAGGTCAGAACAGAACAATTTAAGTGTTTCACCACAAGATAACCCGACATAACAGTAGCTACCATAGTGTCTTTTTCCTTGAAATATTTGAGTATAACTTCATATATTATGGCACCAAACACAACATGACAGTGTAAAACCATTCAAGAGAATAAAAGTATTACAGGGTATTTAGAACCAACTAACAGAAAACGAACAATGGTTTCTATCTCATCTCCTTATCTATAAAAAATTTTGTTTATACTATCACATATAATAAAATCCAGTAAAATGAAACATGATAAGCTGATGGAGACAGAAAAACAAAAGCTTGGTGGGAGAGAATTCATTTCTTCATGCGTTTTTTTCCTTAGATCTTGAAATGCATCAGCCAGCTGGAGCTTGCTCAGCTGATAGGAACTGGGGTGAAGACGCGCTACCTGTCTGGGTCTGGCCGTGAAAGGGAAGGCAGCCTGAAGGGCTACACGCTGGCAGGAGAAGAGTTCATGGGCCTGGGCCTCAGTAAGACACCAAGCCCCCTCCCTAGCCATCATTACTTCATCTGTTCCCTAGGATGAAACCATCTTACCCTCTCAGGACGTCCCATAAATCATCTCTTCGTTGAGTGTCAGTTGACAGGGTGTTTATGAATGCAAGTGAATGTGCTGCTTTGGCTTTGTAATGTGATTAAATTGTTGAGCAAAGCATCTGTTGTATAAAAACCAGCAGAATGACTACCATGCCTTTCTCCTGTAACCTGGGGCAGGGGAGATTGTTTGCTTTAAAACTCTAGTTTCTGGCACAAGTGTCTGTGTGTCTTTGGATCTTGAAGGGTAGATTCCATGTCTTTTCATTGGGGACTTTTATTAAATAGTTGGTATTTCTGGCTGTGCAGAGGGTGAAAAATTCTTGTCAGTGATGTACGGGATAATTTCAGGAGATGAAAGCACATGTGTCAGGCTACCTGCTAAGCACTCAGTCCATGTGTTTTAACTCATTTAGTTGTCATAATGATCCAATGTATAGGGCAATGGTGGAGATCTATGGTATGCATGACACAGAAGGCTGTTTGAATCATTGAAAGCTCTAAAGGCTTCGCCATCACTGGTATGGAGACTATTTTCCAGCCCACTCCACCCCCGTTTTGTAGTTGAGAAAACTGAAGCACAGGGTGCAGTGACTTGAGCAGGTTCACATAGCAAAAGATTGAAGCTCAGGGCTATCGACACGCAGGACAGAGGCTGCTAGAGCCCGGCCCAATGGTTGGAATAGCACCGTGCTGTAGTTAAAAGCCTGGGCAATGGGGAAATGGGTTGTGGCAGTGCCCATTTCTTCAGCTGCCTATGAAGGTGACTGGCATGAACTCCTGGAAGGCAGTGGAGCATCCAGCACACATGAGCAACGTGTGTTTAGGCGCTCTTGTATTAGTGTCAATTGGCTCTGATTTGTTTTTCTAAATAGAATCCTTTAATACTATAAAAATGTAAATAAGACTATAGAATGGGTTGGTGCAAGCAGGAGAGCTTGTAATACAGATATATTTTGAATGCCAAAATGTAAGTTTAAATCTTATCATCAGTGAAGTTTGTTTGTTTGCTTTTGCCTGAGGAACCTTCTCATTTGTGTTCCATGTCTCTGCATATTGATGCCAAAGATACTTTGTTCCCAATGCTGGGCTGCGTTTAAAGTCAACTGCTTCTCTGCATCGTGTTCCAGGTAATTTGGTGAGTGGTGGAGTGGATAAAAGGCAGATGGCCAGCTTCCAGGAGTCAGTGGGTGAGACCAGTTCCCAGAGTGTGGTTGTTGCTGTGGACAGGTAATGCTTTCCTTCTCTGGTGAGGCTGGGTAACCCTGTGTTTTAGTGTCCTCTGCAGAGATATTGTGGCTCTTAAGGTTTATTCTAATTGAAATTTGTTTAGCTAAAAAAAGAAATTTGTAGCCGGGTGTGGTGGCTCACGCCTGTAATCCCAGCACTCGGGAGGCTGAAGTGGGAAATCGTTTCGAGTTCGAGACCAGCCTGGGCTACAAAGTGAGCTCAAGGCCAGCCTGAACTGCATAGTGAGACTCAGTCTCAAAAAAAGAAATTTGTTTACTTTTTTAGATGTGTAAATTGTTGTTTTTCATCAAATATGGTCACTGTTCAGCCATTAGTTCTTTGGTGCCCCACAGATCCCTGAGGCTGGCTCCCAGACCCAGAACTAGGGATCAGACCCAGGGTGCTAGGCCACATAGTTACATCATAGCTCTTTTTTATTTCTTTTTTTTCTTTTTGTCTTTTTTGTTTTTTTTTTATCGGTACCAGGGATCGAATTCACGACTTCTTTTTTATTTCTTGAGACCCTATCTCACTAAGTTACTTGGGCTGAGTTGGGCTAAAAACTTGTAGTCCATATGGACTGAAACCTCCAAAAACTGTAAGAAATAAACCTTTCCTTTCCCCCGCTCAAAAAACTTATAGTCCTTTGCCTTATTCTCCTAAATAGCTGAAATTACAGGTATGTGCCACCATATTGAACAGTTTTTCATGTTTTGAATTATTGTTTATTTCTATTCATCATATTAGACAACAGCATTTGACTGCTCTTACTGTCGTGCTTTCTTTTGCCAGCTCAAAACTGTAATTGAGCCCCTACAGTGAACTTTTATTTCAGCTCTATACTCTTCAATTTCAGAATTTCTATCATTGTTTCTGTCTATTAATATTATATTTTTAGTGAGACATTTTGGTTGCTAGGCTTCCTATGGAGATGGGAAGAGAGTAATGGAAATATACCAAGTTGAAATTTTTTTTAGAGGGTTAGAAATAATTTCCTTTAGTTCTTTGGACATAGTGAAAGTAATTAACTTAGCTGGGCATGGATGCATATGCATATTATCGTAGCACTCGGGAGGCTGAGGCAGGAGGATCGCTGCAAGTTCAAGGACAGCCTGAACTGTATAGTGAAACCCTGTCTCAAAAAGACAAAGACAATTAACTTAAAAAAACTTTGTCTAGAATATTCAACATTGAGGCTTCCTTAGGTATAGTTTCTTTTAACTGGTTCTTTTCCTATAAATAAACCATACAATTTTGTTTCTTGGGTGACAAAATTATTATAAAGTAGATAGTGATGATGATTGCATAGCTCTGAGTATACTAACACTGTTTTACATTTTTATTATAAATTATGTATTGTGATTAGAAATACATTTTTAATTTTTGTCAAAAACCAAATAAATATTACTTAAAATAATATATAGCAGCTTCAGCTATCAGTCATCCTTGCTACTTGTTTGTTTAGTGACTTTCCTAAACTAATTGTGTATGTTACATATTCTTTCTCATGTGACTTCTGCTGAATCTCTGCTGGGCAGCTTTAGAGGTCAGAGATTTCCTTGGATGTTTTGAATCTTTGTCCAGTTTCCAGCGTTTGCCTACTGAGGGCTTGCATGACCCTGTAGGCATGCTGCAAAACTCAGCCAGCACTTTGCAGCTCTCTTTGCCTTTGCTTGTTCATGTGAGCCTCAAAGTCAACCAGAGGTGAGACTTTTCTGGTTTTATGCACAAAGCCTTACACGTGTACTGGCAGTCAAGAGTCCCAGCGATATTTTGGAACTTTTCAAAGCCTCCTGTGGACATCTTATCCCAGCTTTTCCTTCTAAGTTTTTGGCACACTGCTTGCTTTTGTTGCCTCCTGCGCTGTGGTGTTAAACAGTACTACTGATTGCTTTTGATAAGAGCTCCACAGGAAGACTGGTTTCCCTGGGACCAGAATTAGGTCAGGTAATGTCAGCTTCTTGAGGATAGTGTTTTCAGAGAACATTGTGGCTATTCTGCCCCCTCTAGTGGTGGTTTGGATCTGGCTTCAAACTTAACATTTTGGTGCTTCCAAACAATTTATCAAGGTGCTCTTGAATCTACACGAAAAATGACTTAATTGGCAGAAAGTCAAGCCTCTGTTTTTTACTTTATGAAAAATAAAATTTCATAACAAAATGATGAGAGAGTAACAATAGATATCTTCAAAGTAGTTATCAGAGTACAAGACGTAGACCAGGGCACCCTATCTTTGGTGTATGATTTTTAGGCTTTCTGTGGAGCTGGGGAGAGGGCAGTGGAACTAGGCCAAGTTGCAGTGCCACAAGCATTAGCTGTTCAGATTCAGCAGTGCTTCTTGATAAGTACATACCTTAGGGTTTTGTTAGCGTTTGTTAGGGTTTCAAATATGCAACTTTGAAAAAGTTAATTTTGGTAATTTTTTGCCAGTGTTCTCATTACTGTTACAGAGGAGCAGCTTTTCGGAGGTTCTGACTCCACCAGTCTCCGCTGATGTCACATCACCTGCTGTTTTTCCATTTCTTCTCTCAGTGTAGACTTTTCTGCCGTCAGCCCACTGGCCAGTTTCATACTTTTGATGCCTTATCATTTATTTTGGTGAAAGTGCCAGACCTGAAGCATTTCTTTTCTTCCTGTTCTGTTTGAGAAACATCTTCCAAATCTAATTTTTATTTAAGTATGTCTGTAATTGTCTTCCTAGGATTTTTACTGGCTCTACCAGACTGGATGGAAATGCAATAGGTATGTATTTGACTTGCCTGTGACAACCAAAGAAGCTTCATGTTGTCACTGCCTGTTACTAACAAGGCTGCACGTGTGTCATTGGGTCTGGCCTATAGTTGACTTTGTCCGCTGGCTATGTGCTGTTTCCATGGACGAACTGGCTTCTCCGCACCATCCTCGCATGTTCAGCCTGCAGAAGATTGTGGAAATATCATACTACAACATGAACCGAATCCGACTACAGTGGTCCCGAATATGGCATGTGATTGGAGATCACTTCAATAAGGTAAATTTTCAGGTTCAAAGAATACTTCATCAGGGCTGGGGATTTAGCTCAGCAGTGTAAGCGCCTGCCTGGCAGCCGCGAGGTCATGAGTTTAGTCTCTGGGACCAAGAAAAAAAAAACTTCAGTATAAAAAGTATACAGCTGAATTCAACAAGTATTGACCCTTTTTGTTTATACCACTAGTTATCTTAGTTTGTTAGAAACTTTTGTCGTCTTATCTGCTTGTTTCTTCTTTGTAAGAATCTTGCTCAATGTGCTGACATACACCTATCGTAGCTCTCAGGAGGCTGAGGCAGGAAGATTGCTGTGAGCTCAAGGCCATTGTGGGCTATATAATGAACTACATAGTGAGACCCTGTCTCAGGGGAAAAAAATCTTTTTGGTCTTCTTCTTGTACTCTCAGTAACTACTTTGAAAATAAAGATATAAGGGGTGGGGATTTAGCTCAGCGGCATAAGTGCCTGCCTTACAAGCAGGCAGTCGTGAGTTTGATCCCTGGTACTGATAAAAACGAAAAAGACAAAAAAAGAAAATAAAGATATACAGTATACTAGTTATTGTTATTCTCGTTATTATGAAATTTTGTTTTATTTTTTATAAAATAAAAAACAGAAGCTTGACTCTGGTTTTTAGGTGCCATTAAAGTCATTTTTTGTGTAGAAATCAATGGTACCTTGATAGAAGTAATATGCTTAAGTTTTAAGAGAATCCATGTAGAATGAATAAGAAATCCAGTAATATCCCATATTCAGATATAAGCTAACAACAACAAAAAAATCAGTATTATTAGTGGACAAACATGTTCTTGCTTGGAGACATTCTGAAATTGTATGACCCAAGATGAAGTAATGTTACTTACAGTTTGGATATTAAATGTCACCACTTCTTATATTCTGCATTCTGTTGTTACTACTCTTCTGAAAGCTTTGCTAGAAATTAACATTTGGTTTTGGTGTTGTTGTTTTGGGGTTGGTTTTTTTTTTTTTTCTTTTCTTTCTTTTTTTTTTTTTTTTTTTTTTTTTTTTAAGATGAGTTCTTACTCTCTAGTTCAGGCTGGTTTGACCCCAGGCTGGCCTCAAACTCAAGGCAGCCTACCTGCCTCAGCTTCCAGAGTGCTGGGATTGCAAGTGTGTACCACTCCTTTTTTTGTTTGTTTGTTTTTTTGTGCCAGGGATCTAACTCATGGCCTCTCACTTGCCAGGTAAGCATTTATGCTGCTGAGCTAAATGCCTGGCCCAATATTAGTTTTGGGGTTTTTTTTTTTTTTTTGGTGCCGGGGATCAAACTCACAACTTTGTATTTGCCAAGCAGGTGCTTAGGCCACTGAGCTCAACCCTGGTCCCACAATATTAGTTTTTAAATCAGAAATAGGGCCAGGAATATTGCTCAGTGGTAGAGCACCTACCTGCAAGCATAAGGTCCCAAGTTTGATCCCTGTATCAAAAAAAAAAAAAAAATCAGAAACAAACCAAAAACACTTTGTCTGCTGAAGCCGATAACTGCTAGGAATAAGTCATACTGAACAATTCTGTCTGCTGCAGTTTTCATTTTATATATATACAGGAATAAAAACTCAGGTACACATTTTACTATAGTAAAACTGGAAGGAAAAGCAATCAGAAAGATGTTTGTGTGATGTGATTTGCTTCCTTAAAAAAATACAAGCTTGGCAATACTATCTTCTTGCCAAAATACATTTTATGACCCTAAGAAGATTTTCTCAGACCTAGAGATAAAGATGAATACAAATAGTGTTAGTAAAAGAATGACTGCATTGAATGGATGAAAATTGTAAAAAATAATCTCCCGTTGGGAGATAGAATAATCGATGGGATGCTGGCAAATGATACTTATCATTTACCTATGATACTGATGCTGTACTATGACTAATTCATTACTCTGTGAGGCAGTGTAATGTCACTCATAGTGAGGTAGGGAAGAATTTAGCACAATCAGTTCACACAGGCAGGAGGTGGCCTGCTCCAGCACTCCACTGGAATGAGTATAGTCAGCTGAGTGTGGTGTCCTGGCTGTAATCCCCACATTTTGGGAGGCTGAGGCAAAAGCATCACACGTTTGAGCCTAGTCTGGACAATTTAGCAAAATCCTATTTCAAAATTAAAATTAAAAAGAGCTTGGAATATAGTGAGTCAGTACAAAGGCTCTGGGTTCAGTCCCCAGTACTGGATCGGGGGAGGCATTGTCAAGGATAGCCTGCTTGATACAGCAGTTAACAGAAGTTCTTTGTTTTCTTACAAACTCAAATTAAGGTCTCTTCTTCTGTTTAGCACAGTATCCGTGAGCCTTGGGGCGGAGGGCGAAGGGACAAATGATGCCCCTGTGTGATACATTAACTGATGGGGAAGGGTCAGATAGTACCATACAGTTGTTGAGACGACATGGTCAGAGCAGGACTCTCTAGAGGTAGCCTTGCGGTTGAGTCAGGACAGATCTACAGGATAAGGGTTTTAGCTAAAGTAACCATCTCTAGTAACTGACTCAGCACCATCTTCCTACTGTTCTGGGTAAATAAATTCTTAGTAGATCAGCTAAAGAAATTGATGTGAACTTACTTGAGAAAGAAAATGTGACTCATTACCATGACTATGCCTTGTATTGTCCAAAACTGTGATAGCTAAGCTGGAACTAACACTGCTCATTTACTTCACAAGACGTTTAGGCTAACAGCTGGGGCATCCTTTGTTCTCTCAGAAATGACTATCCAGAAGTGTTTCAGTAAACATTCCCAGCTCTTCAGAGTCTGCATTTCATGTTCAGAGGAAACATAATTTTATACAAGTTAACTTTTCCTACCTGAAATTCTGCTGTCAACAGTCTTTATGGGACACTTCTCAGTTTCTGTGGGACACTTATGGGCAGGATTAGAATAGACTGGCAGGTACTCATTAGACTTTGCATGGTTGTCAGCTTTACAAATGCCTGTTCTATCTAATCAGTGCTGTTCAACACCCAATCATGGGAAACTCAGGCGCTCACTGTGGACTCTTAGTTCTTTCCACCACCTTGAAAAGATGTCCATCTCCCCCTTGTGAGCTGGTGCACAGGAGAATCTTGTGGGTTAAAGAAGTGATGGTTGTGGGGCTGGGGATTTAGCTCAGCAGCATAAGCACCTGCCTTGCAAGCAGGTGATCGTGAGTTCGACCCCTGGTACCGATAAAAAAGAAAAAGAAAAAAAAAAAAGAAGTGATGGATGCGTGCAGCTTTAACTTAGCTCTCAGAATAGCTGTAACCTAGTAAAGTTGTATGAACAGACACTTAGGTGCTAGTAGGATGCAGGTTCTGTGGTCTGGGTTGAGCAGACCGAACAGTAAGTACTGTGTGTATGCCCAAAGCATCTGTTTTGGCCAGATTTTTAGGAGAAAAATATTCTTTTGCTAAAAATAGAAAATGTTTTCAAGGGGTGGGGATATTCTGCAGTGGTAGAGTTCTTGCCCAGCCGGGTGAGGCCTTGGGCTTGATCCTCGAGACTACAAAAACAGAAATCAAACAAAAGACAACTTTTCAAATCATACTACATACCTATAAAATTTCTCACAGAGCAGGTTGCTGCAAGATGCCCCAGATCTCTTTTCAGCAGGGCTGGAAGGAACATTGTGCTTTTGGGAATTCTTCTTGGGTAGAAAGTCTGAAAAGCACCAACAAAATGTGTACGTGTAACTCCAGCCCTTCAAAATAGGCAGACCATAAGCAAGGGTAATTTTCAATGATACTGAAAAGCCTCAGTATTTCTGCATAGTTTCTCAAGGCTGGTAATATTCACTTGCCTTCTTTCTTTCTTTCTGTTTTTGTTTTTTGGTACCAGGGATTGGACTCATGACCTCACGCTTGCCAGACAAGCTAAGCTGCTGAGCTAAATCCCCAGCCCATCACTTTCATAATCACTTACTAAGTAACAGATATTAGGAAAGTATAAAAAAGCATTCTATATAATCTTTGGATACCTCAAATATATTTGAATATAAATCGAATAATATTTGAATATAATTGAATAATACCTGGGGAGTTATTGTAAAATGGGTACAGAGTTTCAGTTTTGTAGGTTGAAAAGAATTCTGGAGATTGTAGATTTAGTAATGTGACTGTATTGTTGAACTTTACACTTCATATGGCTAAGATGAGCCAGGCATGTTAGTGCACACTTGTAATTCCAGCATTCTGGAAGGCTGAGGCAGGAGGATTAAAGTCTGAGGCTGGTCTGGGCAGTTTAGTGACCTGAGTGAGAAAGCAGTCTGGTCTCAAACTGAAATACAAAGTGCAAAGGCCCTAGGTTCAATCCCCAGTATCCCCCCCTTCCCAAGTTAAGAAGGGGACTTGAGTGTAGGTCAATGATGCCTTGAGTTTGAACCTTAGCACCCTTCCTCCAAAAAGGTGGAATGATAAATTTTCTATTATGTGTACTATAAAACTTGTAAAAACAACTAGCACATTTTGAAAACCTTTTAATTAAATGTACAATACAAAAGATGATTTTTCATCTTTACACTTAAATAAAATTGAACGGGTCAATCCAAGAAACAGCATTTTCTTGGCTTGGGTATGTTCTGCAGTCAGCCACCGCCTCCGGAGCCCCACACCCATAAACGCTAACTGCACCTATTCGTTCCTCCTCCCTTCCTGTTTCTGCTCAGGTTGGCTGCAACCCCAATGAAGATGTGGCTATCTTTGCTGTTGACTCGCTAAGACAGCTCTCCATGAAGTTTCTGGAGAAGGGTGAATTAGCCAATTTCCGCTTCCAGAAAGATTTCCTGAGGCCTTTTGAGCATATTATGAAGAAAAACAGGTACTGTACATTGCCATGGAAAACCTTAGGTCAGATTAAACTCCCTCCTGGCACTGACTACATGGTTGATTTTATTGCCCTTGTTGGTGGAAGCAATGGCATGCAGAGATTATGATTTACACTCCTTGTACTGAGGTAAATCACACCAAGATCCATGTACTGCCCTCCCAGGACAGATGCTTTCACAGCAGCTGATAAAGGTGTCACACTCCACACTGGGCAGTGCAGAGCAGTGTGGAGAAGCAGCCACTGCTGAAGCAATCTCAGATCAGGGCAAGAACTATGTGATCCAGCATTTTTGCCCCCAGAGCTGACAAAGGAGGTCAGGACACTGGTCCCTCTGCGGTAATTGTTCACTTGGCCTGTGTTTATCAAGGCTTGCCATCTGCTAGGTAATACTATTAAGTGCAGAGAATGCAACAGTTTTTAAAAATTCATACAATTCTAGTTTTTGTTGAGTCTTGAATTAATTGTAGTTGCAGCTGAGTCATGGGTACATAAAAACTAATTCCCTGTTTCCAGTGGAGTAGATAGATAAATGAACAGCAAGTCAGTGCTCTAAAACCTGTTATATGAGGTAAGGAGACAGGAATAGAAGCTCTCCTTTATCCACGACAACCAGTGAAGCTGTGTTTGACAAGGTGATCCTTAGACAAGATCTGCAGGAAATGAGGAGCAAGGCAGGAATGGGGGACCAGGCTACCCATGATAGCCCACTATGCTTCCCAGATGCAGCGTGTACTTTTATCTTTGTTCTTACCTTCTCGTTGTCTTCACTCAGCCCAAGCTCACTCTCCAGAGCCAGTTTCTCTCTCATTCTTCACCTTTACTTTCTCTAATAAACTTTGCCAGTGCTTTTTGCTCATTTTGCCCAACTCTTTATTCAAGACAAGAAGAACCTGGAATCTAATTCCAGAAGGAGAGGTGAGCAATCGGAACATTTAGTAAGTGACCCACTTTTTAGAAGCAAGCTACCTGATAACAGTACAACTTCAGAATTTTATCCAAAAGCATTTTCACAACAGTAGAAATTTACTGAATTAATGTTCTGGAGGTTGGGAAGTCCAAGATCATAGTCCCAGAAGGTTGTGTGTCTGACGAGGACTGTCTTCTTGCTACTTTCATGGTGGAAAGAGTGACTTTGGGACCACATTACCAGATAGAGAATGCCGACCTGACCATACACATGTGACAGGAGCAGGTTTTACTTGTGTTACTGCCTTGATGGCCCAGCTCACTTATGCAGGTGATGATAGATCAGACAAGTTTATAACATCATTTAACTATAAGAAAGAAGAGTTTTGTGTGTTGTTTACAGCATGAAGCTTTGCAAGCAAGTTTCAAAGTTTATATGAAAACACAGGTGTGCAAAAGTAAGACAGTTTGAAAAAATCCATGATACTCAGTATCTCATTAGTTCTGGAAGCTTTGAAGTCCAACAGTGGTGCCAACGTCTACTCAGCATCCACTCAGCATCTGTTCAGCTGTTCATTTGGCAAAGGACATCTCATGGCAAGGCAGAGGAGATAGTTGTGTGTATTTAAAGTCTCTGATATCAGACTGACTGTGACATACTTACCTTTATATTCCTCAACTTTTTTTCACAGCATATGGCTCATTGTAACATTTGTTTTTCTTTAAATTAGAAATTGATGTCTTTCGAAAAGCAATGAAAGACTGAAAGGGACTGGGGATGTAGCTTAGTGGCACATCGACTGCCTGGCAAGTGCAAGGTCCTGGGTTTGATTTCTGGTACCCAAAAAAAAAAAAAAAAAAAAAGCTCTGAAAGTCTTTTTTTTTTTTTTTTTTTCCTTTTCCCAGCCTATCATACCACTCCTAATAAAAAACTCAACACTAAGAAAAAAAAAACAAAACTAGGAAACCAGTCGTTGCAAAACCCCTTTGGCAGGAGGGTCTGGGTGTACCTCAGGAGCCCAGGGAGGCCAATATCCCTGGGATAGTGTGAACAAGGCACAAAGTCAGACACTTGGGCTCATTCTGTGTGAGAGGTAGAAGGTGTGGGAGGATTTTCAAAAGCATTTTGGCAGTATTCATCAAGAACCTTAATAGTGCCGGGGATTTATTCAGCACCATGTCATGAGCTCAATCCCTGGTACCAAAAAAAAAAAAAAGGAACCTTAATATTTTTGTGCCTTTTGACTTTAGTTATTCCATACTTCTTTTTTTTTTTTTTTTGGTACTGGATTTGGGATTGAACTCAGGACCTCACACTTGCCAGTTAGGTGCTTATGCTGCTGAGCTAAATCCCCAGCCCAGTAATTCCATACTTCTGTAACTCCAAAACAGTTAATTTGAAATATACTAAAAGCTGGATTTCATGGTACACAGCTGTTACCTCTGCATTCTAGGAGACTGAGGCAGAAGGATGCAACTTTCAGCCAGGCTGGGCAATTTAGCAACATAATAAGATCCTGTCTTGGGGGCTGAGGATTTAGCTCAACAGCATAAGCACCTGCCTTGCAAGCAGGCGGTTGTGAGTTCAATCCCTAGTACCGATAAAAAAAGTTAAAAAAAAAAAATCCTGTCTCAAAAAAAAAAAAAAAAGTGAAAAGGGTTGGATATGTAGCTTAGTGTGAATGCCCTAGGGTGTAGCCCAAGTACCGTATTTTAAAAAAAGGAGAACTGGAGGAAGGAAAGGAGAAAGGGAAAGAGTGAGAAAAAGAGAAATATAAAACATTGTGAGATACAGAACACTTTTTAAAAAAAAAACCACTTAACTATACAGGTGCTAAAGTAAGCGTGAGTACATAACAACATACAAATATTACCTGGCTTGCTCGGTGTGGTGTTGCCCTTTTATAACTTAAGCATTCAGGAGGCTGAGGCAGGAGGATCACCACAAGTTCGAGGCCAGCCTGGGCTATGTAGCCGAAGACCATCCTGAACTATATATCAAGACTGTGTCATTAAAAAACCAAAAATATTGTTTGTCTTCTAAAAATGTTCTATAGTTTACAATGTGATAAATGTTTACTATTTATTATACTTTTTCTACATTCTCCAAAATGTACTATCATTGCATATTACCTTTAACAGTTGAGCAAAATTGCTTTAGTAAACAGCTATAGGTTAAGGGCTAGGGATGTAGATCAGTAATAGAGCACGTGTATAACATATGCGGGGCCTTGAGTTCAGTCCTTGTACCACAAAAAAAGGATATAAATAATCTTTGCCATAAGTTGTGCCTTTCTTCGCAGAGAGACTGCCGCACACTCACTTTTACCTGTCCTGAGGTTCCCCAGGTGGATGGGCCTCCAGGGCGTACAGTGGCATATTTACCTCCGGCCTTCCGCTCTTTCTCTTTTGTCTTTCTCTTTACCTTCTCTGCGTGGCTTGCCCTGTGATCAGTTAGCTTGGGCCCAGCATGCAGATGTGAAGCTGTTATTCCTCGAAGTAAAGTCTACAATCCAAAGTCCTTTCTAGTAACTTTCACAGCTAGTGACAGAGAATCAACAGGTCTGTGTGGTATAGCTTCCTGCTACTTATGAAAGAATAGTATTTCCAATAACTGTGTATCTTAGTAGGTTTCAAGACATACATGCTAATCTGTTGAAGACACTCAGTCATTACCATGTTCAGTCTTGCTGCTCTTTCAGAAAAGGAGCCATTTCTCTTATCTTCAGTTATTACTTGGTAATAGTTAAATTTAAAATATTGTCTGTCTGCCTGTCTCTCTCTCCTGGTTGATATTAGTGCCTCTATCATGTATGTATATCCCTGCCCAGAAATCCAGCAGTGGCTTCACTCACATGCTATACATTGTTTGCTTAAAACAAGTCAGGGCTCAGTGGCACAAGCCACCTGCGTGGCAAGCACAGTGTCCTGAGGTTGATTCCTGGTACCAAAAATAAAGAGTCAGAGACTGGCAGTCCCAGTCTTCTTTCCATCACCCACATTGCCATTGTGGACCTTGGCATCTTTTGGGTGCTTTTGTGGACCTTTCCATCCTTTTGTTCTGCCGGCCATGGAGTTGGCTTTTCATCCTTGAGTCTGTTGTTTTGTGGCTGTAGGATAGCCAGTCTGATGGTAGATACCACAGTGAGTTTAGAATGAAAAACAAGGGATGGAGCCTGAGTGAATATAGGCCACTGTGTGCCTAAAACATGGAGTGCTACTTCTGAAGAATGAGCTGTGTTCATTTCTCTTTCCCCTTCCCAAAGTATAAATGACATGGCTGTCCTATTCCTTCATCAGGTCTCCAACCATCCGGGACATGGTGATCCGCTGCATTGCCCAGATGGTGAATTCCCAGGCAGCCAACATCCGCTCAGGCTGGAAGAACATCTTTGCTGTGTTCCACCAGGCAGCTTCTGATCATGATGGGAATATTGTAGAACTGGCCTTCCAGACCACAGGCCACATCGTCAGTAAGTGCCTGTGTCCCTTCCTGCAAATGACCACTTATTTATTGTCTGTTTTACTACCTATAGGCTCGTTCTTGTCCTATTTCTGCTGAGATGTGATGTGACAGGCAGTGTTCTAAGTACTAGGCATATATTTTTCCACCATACACTGTGTAGAATGTGCAGTCAGTCAGTCCTCTTTACTAGCAGATTCCATGTTTCTGAGTCCACCACGTCACTGTGGGTTCAGTGTAAATGTACGGACAGTGTAAATGCGTTATCCATTACATAAGGTGCCTTTGAAAAGCAGCACACCTTCAACAAGGTTGTACACTGATCCGTCAATGAAAATGTGACCAGAGGCTGATGGGAACTTCATAATTTTCTCTAAGAGCGCAGGTTTGGTGTTCTCTAATTCGGTGTTCACAGCAACGGTAAAGAACATAACTACTAAAAAACAAACCCCATAATTTGTAACAAGAACAACCTGTACCAAAGCCAGGCATAGTGGCTCACACCTGTAATCCCAGCACTCAAGAGGCTGAGGCAAGAGGATCGTTGTGAGTTCGAGACCAGCCCAGACTACACAGTGAGCTCAAGACCAGCCTGAACTGCATAGTGAGACCCTGTCTCAAAAAGACAAAAAACAAAAAGAACAACCCATACCATTGCTGTTGTTTCAACCATTGTACCAGAGAGGAAATTGATGTACAGAAAAAAACAACTCGCCCTAGACCACACAGCTGTAAAGTAAGGAGTCGAGATTTGTATCCAGGCCATTGCAGCCCAGAGTACATGCAGTATCCTCCACCATAGACTGACCAAGAGCCCCAGGTCGTGCCTTTGGTCATGTGATAGGATACTCACTTGGTCTAGGAAAATTGTGTCACCTCTGCCCATGGTGGGCTCTTAAGAAATGTTGAGTGACAGGGTAAATTTGGGCCTTTATGTCACTACTTGAGTTTACCAGATCAGTTTAGCCTAAGGTGTCTCACTGCTTTCATTCCTGAATAATTTAATAAGAAAAACTGTCTTCAAAATTATTAACATTATGGTGGACACCTGTGATCCTAGAATTTGGGAGGCTGAGGCAGGAGGATTGCTGCGAGTTTGAAGCCTGCCTGGGCTACATTGTAAAACCCTATAATAATAATAATAATTTGATATGCTTGTCTTAGGTTTCCACAAAGTAATCATGTATGTCTGTCTCTGTGTCTGTGTCTGTCTGTCTGTCTTTTAATCTCCTTTTCTACATCCTTCCTTTATAAAAAATGTGCCTTGTGTTTTCCCAGCAAGTATCTTCCAGCACCATTTCCCTGCAGCCATCGATTCCTTTCAGGATGCTGTGAGGTGCTTATCAGAGTTTGCCTGCAATGCTGCTTTCCCTGATACCAGCATGGAGGCCATCCGGCTCATCCGCTTCTGTGGGAAATACGTCTCTGAGAGGCCTCGGGTGCGTTTGCCCCCTTGCTTGTGGGTTTGGAGGGGAAAGGTCATGGTGGAAAAACCTTTGCTCCCAGCAAAGGGCTTTCTAGCCCATCTTCTAGAAATGTATCTTTCTCCTACACTAGATGTTTATTTCAAATGCTTCCATTTCAGGATTATGCCTTTTTGTTATTTTGTGTATATGAAATTATTTTATTCACACTGAACTTTTATATAGCATTCTAAAGTTTTTTCTTATAGAAGAATAGTATTTTAGCAGAGCTTAAGGAACTAGGCTTTTCTTTTGAAAGAAAACATACCTACCTTTTAGAAAATGGCATTATGGCTTTGTGACATGCCAAAGAAGCACATTTAAAAATCACCTTTGTAGATTGAGTATTATAGCTCAGTAGTAAAGAATTTGCTTAACATGTACAAGATTTTGGTTCCATCCCCAGAAGCCACAGCCACCAATATCTCCGTTTTCTCCTGAAAAATGAAGTTTTTAAGCTGGACATGGTGGCATACTCCTATAATCACAGTACTTGAGAGGCTAAGCCAGGAGAGTCATTTGCAAGTTCAAGACCAGGCAGAGCCACAAAGTGAGCCCAAGGCCAGCCTGAACGGCTAAACTGTAGCAAGACCCTGTCTCAAAAGGAAAAAAAAAAAAAAAAACAAGATTTCCTATTTGTCTCATCTTTCTAAACTGCTTAGCTTAAGTGACAGTTCCAAAACCCTGAAATTGGGCAAAAACAAGTATGCCTAAACTATGATGATTTGTACATACTTCGTCAGCATTCTTTTTTTTGGGACCGCCTGCTTGCAAGGCAGATGCTTATGCCGCTGAGCTAAATCCCCAGCCCCTTCTTCAACATTCTTTACAGAGAATCCTCTCTGGTGCTTTATCTGTCTGGTTCCTACAAAAGTTCATTAAGCCTAGCGTGGTGGCTCATGTCTGTAATCCCAGCAACTCAGGAGGCTGAGGGAGGAGGATCGTTGTGAGTTCAAGACCAGTCTGGGCTACAAAGTGAGCTCAAGGCCAGCCTGAACTGCATAGCGAGACCCTGTCTCAAAAAGACAAAAAAAAAGCTCATTAAAATGTGATGACCATGAGAACCAACACCAATTGAGCACTTAATCCTTGTCAGACACCATTCTAGATATTTCCTGTGTGTTGTTGATTCATTTAATCCCATGGCTAACCTGTGAGATGAGTAGTTATATCCCATCCAAGGGAAGTCACCTGAAGGACAGAGAGCAATGTTAGATAACCAGAGTTGGTAAAGACATTCCAGTTCCATTTCAAGAGAAGTTACAGAGCAGAGAGGTCGTATTCAGAGGGAAGGCAGGATAGGATTTCATCTCCAGAATGGGAAAGTCTGCCAGATCTGACTGCATGACCTTGGACAGTTTATTTAAGCTCTTATGGAGCCAGATAGCTCATTTGTAAAATGGGACCATCTCTCTCCCTTCCTCTTGGGATTGTTAGGATTATTAATCCATATAAAGCACTTTTACAGTTCCTGGCCCGTCACAAGGAGGAGGTATAGTAGTTGCTCAGAAAATTTGTTATTGAGTCACCCTGGGTATTTTACTAACCTCAAGTGACTTCCTCCAGATAACACCTCCCACACCCAGGATTCTTGTGATCTGCCCCATTCAGTGTACTCTTATAGAACTTACAAAAGTGTGTGGGTTCATGGCGAAGCTGCATCAGGGCCTTGTGCACAGTGATTGTCTCTCACTGTCTCTGTGGGATTTCCTGGTGTGCCTTGAATGGTGAATTGAGAACAGGTGAGGCCTCAGTCTTTGCGTAGCTCCTTTGCAGTTTTCTCCTCTGAGCTGTGACTTTTATCATAGGTGCTACAAGAATACACCAGTGATGATATGAATGTAGCTCCCGGCGACAGAGTCTGGGTCCGAGGCTGGTTCCCCATCTTATTTGAGCTCTCTCGCATCATTAACAGATGCAAATTAGATGTGCGGACAAGGTAAGTAGGTCTCCAGTACGGTGGCCTCTTAATATCACTAAAATAACTCTTGGCTCTTACTCCCTGACTCCATTCCCTCCCCAACCCATTCTCTCTTCTGTGCCTCAATTGTTTCTTTCAGAGGTCTCACGGTCATGTTTGAGATCATGAAGAGCTACGGCCACACCTTTGAAAAGCACTGGTGGCAGGACCTGTTCAGAATCGTGTTTCGGATTTTTGACAATATGAAGCTTCCTGAACAACAGTCAGAGGTACGTGATAATTATAGCACTGCCTCAACAAGGATGTGAAAAGACCAAAGGCTGTCTGCCCGCTATGGGATTGCACTACCATCTACCCAGAGGTCTGAGGTACAGGCTATTGAAGGTGTTTTAAAAATGCAGACATTCTTCCTATGCTAGTGTTACCCAGTTCAGAAACTTCACATCTGCCAAAGAGGGAAAGAAAGTAAGCTGTATAGTGTGCCCACTTGGTCCTCTGACTACTTGCTAGCTCAGCAAGATCCTGGCTGGCGATCTCAGCTGTCGCTGTTAGAGATGTCTGGATTATCAGTAGAGAGTGGAAGTCTCTGGTCCCTCACAGGCTGGACTAAAGTTAGAGCTAGAGATGGCTATTGTGGGTCGGGGGACGAGGGTAGGTGTTTAATCCTTAAAGGTGTTTTGGTTTTCTGTCTCCTAGAGGTAAAAGATGAGGAGAGAATATTCAGTTTTAAGATTTTTAGCTTGGAGAGTAACTTTTTTTTTTTGTCTTTTTCTTTTTTATCGGTACCAGGGATTAAACTCACGACCACACACTTGGCAAGGCAGGCGCTTATGCCACTAAGCTAAGAGTAACTTCTTTACCATGCTTGGGGCTGGAGATTTAGCTCAGTGGCATAAGCGCCTGCCTTGTAAGCAGGCAGTCGTGAGTTCGATCCCCGGTACCGATAAAAAGGAAAAAGACCAAAAAAAGAAAAAAAAATTTTTTTTTTACCATGCTTTTAGAAACACCCCAATATACACAGAAAAATTCTGCTATCTAAAGATTAGTTAATATTTTCACAAATTTCTGACTTATACATGATATAAATATGGTTGCAATTATAATACAGAATTTTCTGTTCTTAAAATAGTTTTTCACTGGACATGGTGGTGCACATCTGTAATCATAGCACATTGGTTGGGAGGCTGAGACAGGAGATCACAAGTTTGTGCCTAGCCTGTGCAACTTTATTGAGACACTGTCTCAAAAAATGGACTAAGGATGTAACCCATACAAAGGTCTTGGATGCAGTGTCCAGTGTGGCATTAAATGAGTTTTTTCCCTATAAATGAATATATATTCATTTCAGAAAAATCAGAAAACGTACAAAAGCAAAGGAAAATTTCAAACACCCACAGCCCCATCTTCCATAAGGCAAACACTCTTTAACTCCTGTAGAGGGGGTAACAGATTTTCCCTTTTTAGAAACTGGACTCACAGCATACTTGTGTGGTTTTTAAATAACACAAGTGGTTTTCGCACAACAAACTTTCTTCTTCTGCAATTTTTAATGACTACAAAATATTCCTGATTGTGGATGTTCCAGAGTCCACAGACATTTGGGTGGCTCCAGTTTTTTTGTTCTTGAGGCAGCTATGAAGCTGTGCTCTCCTTGGGTCCTTCACTCCTTTTGCTATAGAGCAGGTAGCCCTGACTGTCATGTTGGGATTGCCTGTTTCTGAAAATCTTTACACAGGCTTCTGAGTTGCCTTGCAGATAAATCCAGTTCATTGTACTTCTGTCAGCAAAAGTTAAGAATTTTTGCTTCTCCACACCAACTCCAGCTCTTTGTATATTTTAATTTCTAAAGTCACTGTTGACTTTACAGGCCAAAAGCATGGTGCTAAAGGATTTTCTTGGTTGCTAGTAAAGTTGCAAACTCTTCTTCATTAATCATTTGTGTTGCTTCTCTGAATGAATTGTGTGTTACCACCAAGACTGTCTTCATGAACAATAATGTCCTTTATTCTAGTGCTGTATATTACCATTGTTTCCTTTACTCACAAGAACTCTGCAAGATCCGTTTCATTTTTCTACTTTAAAGATGAGATAAGTTCAATCCTGAGAAATGCATTAATTTTCCAGAAGATATCCAGCCAGAATCCAGTGAACCTTGACTTTAAGTCATGTTTGTATCACCTTAAGTTCAATGTATTTTTATTACCATCTCCAGGTGCCTGTATTGTCTCTAAAATGTGATCTTCTAGGAGAAACTAATTTCTTACTGAAAGTCACTTACTATGTATTATCTTGACTTAATTTCACTTATTGGAAGGTCTTTCTTGGTACTATATAATCTTCCAGTTTTAAAATTCATCAAAATATTTTCAAAACATATAGGTGTTACGCTTTTCAAGTTTATGGTATAATTGCTTTTCTCACTTTGATCCAGAATTTTAAAAATCAGATTAAATGGGATCTCATCACACTTACCTGGCTATTATTTGTGAAAACTGTAGACATTAGCATCTACACACAAAAAGTTTGGAGAATATGTAATTATTTAATTTGTGTCTGTGATATTTGAAAGTTAAGAGAATAGATGTCTTTACCTTAAGAAAAAAATGTAGGGAAAGAAAATTAAAATTATCTTAGGCATTGAAATTGGGAATTTGTTGATTATATAATTTGACTTCTCTGTTGCATTGTGCTTTTAGCTTTTAATCTATATTTATCTTAAACATTATTATTGGTATGCCTCTATGGCTCCTCAGAATCATTGATGCACTGTTCAAGTATTGTAAATGAATTCTTAAATTTCTACACGTGTTTTCATTTTCTAGTCATATAAAACAGCTCTAATTTAAGTAAGACATAACCAAAAAAAAAAAAAAATGAATTGTGTGTCACATTCTTGCCCGTCTATTAGGTTATTCACCTTCTGTTGATTTATTTTTAAATTTATGAATACCATTCATACATAAGTTACAGTTGATTCTTCCTCGTTATTTTTATTTCTTTTTAAATTTGGAAATATTTTAGCTTCTGAGTAATCAAATCTACCAGTTTTTTCCTTTCTAGTTTACACATTTAGAATCATGCTTAGTAACCCTTCTGATTTCCATGACTTCATAAATAACTTTGTATATTTCTCTGGTAATTTCATGGCATTTTTAATATTTAAATTTTTGAAGTGGCTGTTTAGCATAATTTCATACTAATTTTGAATGACTAATATTTTATCACACAATATATACTTCATTTAATGCCTGTATTGTTAGATGTTACATTGTCTGTTCTCACTGTACAGATGTGATTGTGGTAAACATCTTCTTCATAAACTTTTGCCCACAAGTCTTTGTAGCTGTAGGATGATTCCTGATAGTGGTGCTACTGCATCAGCGGATGTGGACTATTGATACTTGGTGCGAAGTTGTGTTTCTATTGGCAGGCAGTTTTGCCAATAGTGTACAGAGAAAGTGGTTTTTAAGAATTATTGTTTTGTTTTTCCAGAAGTCTGAGTGGATGACAACAACCTGCAATCATGCACTTTATGCCATTTGTGATGTGTTTACCCAGTTTTATGAAGCTTTGAATGAAGTGCTGCTTTCTGATGTATTTGCACAGTTGCAGTGGTGTGTTAAGCAAGGTATTCTTTAGGTCTTTAAGTATCATTTTTCTTACCTAGTCTTAACAAGAGTTTAATTTTTTCTATAAAACTGTAGATGTAAAATTAAAGAGTACATTATGCAGTTTAAATGGTAAAAATGTATATTTTTAAATTTCATATGGAAAAACCAAAAAACAAAAAAGCCCAATGTGGTAGTACAGACCTTTAATACTATCATTTGAGAGGCTGAGGCAGGAAGATTGCCATGAGTTTAAAACCAGTCTGGACTACATAGCAAACTCTTATCTCAAAAAACAAACAAAAAAAGTATAGGTGTGGTGACACACACCTATAATCCCAGCACTCAGGTTGAGGCAAGAGGATTACTGTGAGTTCAAGGCCAGCCTGGGCTATATAGTGAGTTCAAGGACAGCCTTAATTATATACGAAGACGCTGTCTCTGTAACCTTTAATCCTCTAATCGCAGCAATTGGGAGACTGAAGCAGGAGAATCATTGGGAGTTCTAGACCAGCCTGGGCTACAAAGTGAGCTCAAAAGCCAGCCTGAAATGCATAGTGAAATCTTGTCTCAAAAAGACCAAAGAAAAAAGTAACATTAAAAACACCACTTTTCAGTTTATAAAGTACTTTAAAACAGAATGTGTTTATATTTTAAAAGATGTATCCTTGTGCATTATACTCTCTACTTTTATGTTTGAAATTTTGTATAGAAAAATTTTTTAAAGTGTGCGTTTGGAGTCAAGCAATGGGCACTTTTTGCTGGAGTAGTTCTGTGTTTATTTTGGGTGAGGAATAGATAGGTAGGGGAGCAGATCTGGATTCCATGGAATTCTGACTTAGCGCTAGGCTGAATTCAGTTGTTTTTAAAGGAGTGACTCAAATTTAAATAAATGATATAACAGATAATGATAGATGGCAAAAATTGGAAATGCGTGTGAATAAATTTTTAGAAATACTGGTCCAACATTTTTCTATCTTCTTTTTACTTTTTCTCATTTATGAGCCAGTTGATTAAAGTAACAAAATATTGACCTTCTTATATCCTTAGCAATAAAACTATGATAAATCATTTTACCTTTTAGTTATATTCTTAATCCATGACACTCCTATTGCTGTCTGTAGCCTTGCCTCCTAATTAACAGCCTATAAGTCCTTCGGCTGCAGTTTCCACCCTACGGTAAAAAGCATCTGGGCCCTGGTTGGTATCCAAACAGGAGTTCAGGTTTAATGACAAATACTCTTGTATTAATTTGCAGATAATGAACAGTTGGCTCGATCAGGTACAAATTGCTTAGAAAACTTAGTAATATCCAATGGAGAGAAATTCAGTCCCGATGTCTGGGGTGAAACGTGCAACTGTATGTTGGATATTTTCAAAACCACCATCCCGCATGTGTAAGTGCTGATGCTGTAACTCATGTGCTGAGTAGATGTCTTAAAGCGTCTTGTCACTTTTCACGTTAATTGTTATCCTCTTCTGTTCCCTTAAGTTTGCTGACATGGAGACCTGCAGGAATGGAGGAAGATTCATCAGAAAAACATTTGGTAGGGATTTTGTTTGTTTGAGCTTTTTAGGGGGAGGGGTGTGTTTTTTTTTTATTGTAATAGAAGTTCAGTAACCCTTTACACCCCAGCTTTGCTTTTTTGATGGGAGTCAATAAAAAATGTTATAAGATCTAAGGAAGTCTTTTTGGCCAATAAAAAGCACTTGGCAATTCTAGCTCTTTCTTTGTGTGTCTGTGCATACCTGATAGAGCCCATACAATTGAAATGAGGAACCACATGGCATATAACATATTAAGATTGTGAATATTTTTCTGTATTCTTAATATTCTTTGTAAAAAGCCTTTTCAATGGCTGCACAGTTATAATTTCTTTTACTCTCCCTAGGATGGAGTGTTAGGCCAGTTCTAGTATTGCAGTGTTATAAATAGCCCCTCACTGCCAGCTGTCCTTTCTGCTGCTCACCTAGCTTAACAGTGCTCTCCGTACCACCAGAAATGGTTCTTATTTTTTGTATAAGAACCACATAAAGCAGCTTTAAATTCAAACCCCACTTTAAAGAAAACCACATAAAGAAGCCCTAAATTCAAATCCCACCTCCCTCCCCTGGGTAGCAGGGGCTGAATTATGAACTTGTATTCCCAAAAAACTCTTAAGACTGGTAGATTATACAAGACATTAGGGATATAATAACTTAACAATTTAAGTTATTAAGCACTTTATTTAAGCATTTTCTGTTTTTTAACTCTGTCAAAAACACTAGCTACTATATTCCTTTTTTTTTTTTTTTTAACTAGCAGTTGAACCCAGGATACTGTGCCCCTGGACTACATCTCCAGCCTTTTTAAATTTTATTTTTAAGTGGGGTCTCATTAAGTTGCCCAAACTGAACTCAAATTTTTCCATCTTTCTGCCTCAGCCTCCTGGGTAACTAGAATTACAAGTATGTGACACCAGGCCTAGCACTCCTGATTTGATTTTGAATTTTTTTTTTTCTTTTTGAGACAGTCTTGCTATGCAGTTCCGGCTGGCCTTGAGCTCACTTTGTAGCTGAGCTGGTTTTGAATTTGCAGCCATCCTCCTGCCTTAGTCTCAAGAATACTGAGATTACAGAAATGTGCCACTACACCCAGCTCTTGCTTTTGATTTTAATCCTGTAAAAAACATTTGTTACATGCCAGGCATAGTGGCTCATGCCTGTAATCCCAGCACTCAGGAGGCTGAGGCAAGAGGATCCTTAGGAGTTCAAGACCAGCCTGAGCAGCAATGTGAGCTACAAAATGAGCTCAAGGCCAATCTGAACTATGTAGCAAGATCGTGTCTGAAAAAGAAAAATAAATAAATTTGTTACACTCATGGTTACATTATAATGTGTAGAGAAATACCCTGAGTTTTTATAGGAAAATGTGAAATTTTAATGAGGGAAGAGCATAATTGAAATCATCCCCCCGTATACACCTTGTGTATGTAGCCTTTGAGAAGTCCATTTTACTTAGCTGAACAAGGCATTGAAGTTCAGGCTGAGCCAGCATTGTTGAGAGTCACACCCCCCGCCCAAGTGCCCAGTGATGGATGAAGAGAAGTGAGCTGCGCGTTTTTCTCTGGTTTATACTTAGGATGTGGACCTGGACCGCCAGTCTCTAAGCAGCATAGATAAAAATGCCTCAGAGAGGGGCCAGAGCCAGCTCTCTAACCCGACTGACGACAGTTGGAAGGGTAGACCATATGCAAGTAAGGCAACTTTTATTTTCAATTTGTTTTTATTTGTTACCTCAAATAGCAGATTCAGATGTTCCGAAGGCACCAAAGGGTGAACAGGGTGAGTCTTCTTTCTCCACTATGCCTCATTCTGCCCATGCCTTTCCTTTGCCAGCAGTGTTACTGGTTTCTTGTGTATCTTTCTGGAGTCATCCATGTGCCAGCAAATACATACATGTGTACAGTTTCACTTATATATCAACTTTCTACCATTGCAACAGTACTGCTTTGCATAACAACACATATGTCCTTGGTTAGTTTACTTAGGAAACTCTTAGAAATCAAACGTTAGGGTCAGCGAGAAGGAGTATTTGCCTTATGACAAATATCCCCAGATTCCTAACTATTAATGATTGTACCTATTTACATGATCTTTGGCAACCCCTAAATGAAACATGGTGTCTCTGAAGTAATTTTAATTTGCGGATTTTTTGTTTGTTTTTGTTTTTGAGACAAGGTCTCACTGTGTAGTTCAGGCTGGCCTTGAACTCACTATGTAGCCACCAGCTGGCCTCAAACTCATGGCCATCTTCCTTGAGCACTGGGATTATAGGCATGCACCATCACACCTGGCTAATATGCAGGTTTCTAATTATGATTGACATTCTGTTTAAGAATGCTTTTATTGGGCTGGAGAATAAGCTCAGTGGTATATAAGGCCTGGCTGGCAAGTGCAAGGTCATGAGTTCGAGCTCAGGTGCCAAAAAGAATGCTTTTATTTTCTGTGAACTCTATTGCTAATTTTTTGCTCATTCATAGTGATTATTGATCCTTTTCTTGCTGGTTTAGAGGAACCCCTTATATATTAGAAGTCCTTTTTCTAGATACAAGTAGATTTCAGATTACTTTTTTTGTTGTTGGTTTGCTTTGTTTTTTTGAGAGAGACTGTGTAGCTCAGGCTGGCCTTGGACTCACTATGGAATCCAGCCTAGCTTCCAACTTGTGGTAATCATCCTGTCTCAGCCTCCAAATGCTAGGAGTAAGGTGTGTACCACCATGCCCAGCTCAAATTACAGCTTATCTCAGTGCTGCTGGTGGTGTGTTTCACCTTTTTTTGGGGGGAGGGAGTTTCTAGGGATTGAACCCAATGGTTTAATGCAAGGCAAGCTCATTCTACTGCTGAGCTATACCCTTAGTCCTGTTGTCTCTCATTTAAAAAAAAAAAAAAAACATGGGGCTGGGGATTTAACTCAGCAGTACAAGCACCTGCCTTGCAAGCATGCAGTCATGACTTTGATCCCTGGTACTAAGAAAAAAATAAAAATAAAAAATAAATAGGCTTCATGTGCCTGGCACTATAGTGTATTTCATGTGTAAGATCTCACTTCATGCTTATGGCAGCCTTTAAGAGATTTCAGTTTTACATTTGCATACACAGAGCCTAGACATGATACAATGTGCCAGTGTGTAAGAGTTGGGATCCAGAGACACCTGTGGCAGAGGGAGGAGTCAGAACTTCTGAAGTGTTACTCTGCACTTTTTAAAGCTGCATGCCCCAGTTGTTTGTCTGCACAGCAATCCCACGTCATCTCAACAACCAGGTTGTAATCATTAGCAAAGGATTGCCTTGGATTCAAGGCCAGCCTGAACCACAGAATGAGACCTTGTCTCAAAACACAAAACAAAGAAGTATAGAGTGCAGAAAGCAATTTCTAATTGTGGATTAAACAAAAAGTGGTTGATCAGTGATCCAAAAATGAAGAATTTAAAAGAGCTATCCCTGCATCCATGCAAAACACAGATCCTAGCCTGTTCAGGAAGGAACTAAACAACTCTGTGGTTATGGCAGTCCAGAACTGGCCCACAAGAGAGAACTGGTCCATGAAGTGACAGAGAAACTTGCTGGAGGACACAAGGCCTGCAGAGCTAATTCTCTGTAGGCCAATTCCTTTGGGCCGTTGCTCTGATACCAAATCTTTAGAAACACATTTAACTTGCAACTCACCCTTACACTTGCTGTCTCTGTCTTACATCATCATCATTTGGCATACAGTGCCTCACACTTTAAATCTTTCCTGCTGTTGGCTAACTCATGGGAGCAGGGCGGGGGGTGTTGTTCAGCCTATTCATTGCTATGCTATCACATCAAGGGTCACGCCAGGCACATGAGGGGAGCTCAGTGAACATTTACCCAGCATTGGCTGAATCATTATTAGGGTTATCTTTATCATTTAATATAGATCAGAAACTGTTTGCCAGCCTCCTCATCAAGTGTGTGGTCCAGCTGGAATTGATTCAGACCATTGACAACATTGTATTCTACCCTGCAACCAGCAAAAAAGAGGATGCAGAACACATGGTCGCTGCCCAGGTAACAACCACTGGTGTGGGGTGCGGGGAAGGGAGACCATCTTTGTCCATGGGGATGTGGCCAGGAGGCTCCATCTGGCTGCCAGGAGCTCATCATGCTCTTCTCTTTGCAGCCCCACACTCAAGATTACATTGCTCACTTGAAATTGGCCACAACAGAACCTTTTAATTCCCAGAAACTGACTTAGCAGCATCCCCCTACCTAGGTGCTTAGATTCCACCCATCCCCTACCTAGGCACTGGAGAGAAGGTGTCATCACAGGAACTTGTTTTGTATGTGTGATAGTCTGTATACACGAATTCTTAAAATATACAGGATTGAGCATCTGGAAGTTGGGCAGTAACCTTACACTGTAGGTTGAAAATTTAACTACCTCCAGGGCTAAGAGACCCTGTGAGTGAGGCAGGTAGTCTGTGTGGGGATTGCAGTCAGCTGCCTCCCAGATCCAGCACCATGTTGCCATCTAGGGGGTAATCACTGCTGAAAAGCTACATCTGTGCTCCTTGGCCGCTGTTTTTAAGTTTGAAGTTCTGTAGCTTCAGTGTATTTACAAAGTACAAGCATTGCTACTGTCTGATTGGACAATAATTCCCAGTACTGTAAAAAGGAAATTCTGTGATCACCCTTACACTCTTCTAGGCCCTGAAAACCACTAACCTTCCTGTTCCTGTGGATTTAACCTGTTCTGTATGTTTCATTTAAACAGAATTGGGCAGTATGTGAACTTTAGTATGTGCCTTCTTTAACTTAGCATAATGTTTTCTGGGTTCATTCCTATATCACGTATCAGAACTTCATTCTTAGTTCGATCCCTGGTACCGATAAAAAGGAAAAAGACAAAAAAAAAAAAAAAAAAAAAAGAACTTCATTCTTGGGCTGGGAGTTTAGCTCAGTGGCGTTAAGTGCCTGCTTGGCAAACGTGAGGTCATGAGTTCGATCCCCAACACCAAAAAACAAAAAAAAGAACTTCATTCTTTTCATGTCTGACTGAGTAACACTCCACTGTGTATAATATTACATTGTGTTTATCCACTCATCAGCTGGGTTTTTTCCTCTTTTTGACTGTTTCAAATAATGCTGTTAGTAAAATTTACTTATTTGTGTACAGATTTTCTTATGGACATTTGCATATATCCTGAGAGTGGACTTGCTTGGTCATGTGGTAACTGTTTGCTTTTTTGAGTAATTGCCAAAGTATGAAAAATGTCACCTTCCAAAGTGGCTGCACTATTTTGCATTCCCATCAATAGCACACAGAGGCCCCAGTTTCTGCACATTGTCACTCGTGGTTTTTATTACCCTTCATATTGTAATTCCTACTGTGCCATCCTAGTGGATATGAAATGAGTATCTCATTGTGGCTTTGATTTGTGTTTCCTGATGACTAACATAGAGCATCTTTCATGTTTATTGGTCATTATTTTTGTGCTTGTTTTTGTTACATCACGGATTAAATCCAGATCCTTCACACTGAGCTATATTCCCAGCACTTTTTAAAAAACTTTTATTTTAGAGAGAATAAAACTTAGCAAAATAAAACAGTAAAGCCAATGAAAACAAGATAGTGTGATACAGGATTTCAAAACAAGATAAATGTAAATCAACAGTGGCTACCATCCATAATGTCTCTTGTTGTCTTCAAAATAGCTGCTGCCCATACTGTCAGACATAGTAAAATCAAACAAAACAGAAACAGAATAGAACAAATAAAAACAAAACAATGCAATACAGGACTTAAAAACAAGATAGTATAAATCCAAAATGGCTACCATAATATATCTTACTATTTTTGAAACAGCTGCTATGCCATTAGATACAACAAAATCAAACAAGATAAAACAGAATAAAACCCAACCAAACAAAACAATGAGGGTGGGATTTTGAAGCAAGATAATAGAGAATTAACTCCTTCAGAAGGAGATCCCATATAGGCTACATTGTGTAATATTCTCCTCTGAATAGATGGTCAGACTACTGGCTTTAGGCCTGCAAAGTCAGTGAAACCCTAAACACTATAAGCATTAAATTGTATTTTGCCTCATTAGCTATCATCACAGCCTGTGTTTCTCCAGATCAGCCTGTCTCTTACGGGGAGGAGGGGCACATTGGCTCTTCTTGTTTCCTGCCTGCATGCTGGAAGAGGCTAGTGTCTAGCTGTCCCCCAGTCACTCACAGGAGTGGTTTCTTGTTGACTTCTTGTTCTCCTCTCCCTCAGTCCGTGGATGGCACCAACCTACAGGAGAGAGCTGGTGTCTGGCTTTCTCCCAGTCAGCCCATGCATGACCCATTCGCAGACCTTTTATTTTTTATTTTGAGAAAGGGTCTGGTGAGTCACTCAGTTGTCCCGATGGGGCTCAAACTTGGAATCCTTGTTGGGTATAGTAGTGCACACCTGCAATCTCAGCCCTTGGGAGGTTGAGGCAGGAGGATCTCTGCAAGTTTGAGGCCAGCCTACACTACATAGTAAATTCAAAGCCAGCCTGGACTACATAATGAGTCCTTGACTCAAGAAAACAAAACAAAAACCAAAACATTTGCAATCTTCCTGTCTCAGTTTGCTAGAGTACTGAATTACAAAACTGCAGGAATACGCCACTGTGTTAGGCTGGTCATTTCTATATCTTTGAAGATGTCTATTCAAATATCTGTCCCATTTTTGAGCTGCCATTCATTTCTTTATTCTTGAATTATGAGTTTTTTATATGTGCTACATACCATCAGATACATGATTTAGAACCATTTTCTCCCAATCTTTTCAGTTTCTTGATGTTCTTTGAAATACAAAATAAAAAAAAATTAGTGTTATCTATTTTTCTTTAATCCCTTGTGCTTCTGGTGTCAAATCTAAGAAAGCATTACTTAATTCAAAGTCATAAAGACTTAGGCTTATGTTTTAAGAGTGTTATAATTGGGTCTGCTGTACCTTTCGGTGCATTTTTGGTTTATGATGAGAGGTAGGGATCCATCATCTTTCTTTTACATGTGATACCTTTCTGTCCCAAACCTTTGCTTCAAATTCTATTCTTTCCCTGGAGAATTTTCCTGGCACTTTTGTTAGAAATCACTGGGCCATAAACACAAGGGGTGACTTTCCATTTTATCACACTGATACATGTTTGGCTCGGTGCCAGAGCAATATTCTGATTATTACAGTTTTTAGTTAAGCTTTGGGAATCAGGTGTGAGCCCTCCACCCTTGGCCTTCTCTTTTCAGGATGGCTTTGGCAGTACTATAGTGCTTCCATTTCCAGATGAACGTTAAATCAGCTTGTCAGTGTCTGCAATGAAAGGTTTTGATATAGATTGCATTGAACACAGGTCAATTTGGAAACCAGTATGGTCTTACCATCTGTGACCTCTAGTTTATAAGGTTAGCTCTAGTCTTAGAAATCTCCAGAAATATAAAATCCCTAATCATGTCTCAGATTTTAGGCAACATGTTCAATAAAATTTTCAGTCATTTCACACTTTTTTTTAAGAGTGTTTAGAGGGAGAAATCTTGTGATTGAAGCTCAAGAAGCCACTTGGACTCTGCTCACAAATTTCATATTTTCAGTTACTGTATTTATGCCGTCTGTCATATTTACTTCATGTGCTTGCTTTTCAATTTGGGTGTGGTGGTGCACACTTGTAATCCCAGCACGTGAGAGGCTGAGGCAGGAAGATCACTGTGAGTTTGAGGCCAGCCTGGTCTATGTAGTTCAAGGTCAGCCTGGGCTACATAGTAAGACTCTGCCTCAATAAATAAATTTAATTAATTAACTACAAAAGATTCAGTTCTGGGGAGCTGGGGATTTAGCTCAGCGGCATAAGTGCCTGCCTTGCAAGCAGGCAGTCGTGAGTTCGATCCCTGGTACCGATAAAAAGGAAAAAGACCAAAAAAAAAAAAAAAAAATTCAGTTCTGTAGTGAAAGATTTGGAGACACGCATTGGTTACACAATGAAGGCAGCAGTAAGAAAACTGAAACTTTGGCCAGCCTGAGTCGCTGTCACACAGCAGCTCAGTATGTGTCTTCACCAGCAATGCAGAGTCTATGTGGAAATGAGTCAGGGCACTGGAGGGTGTTTCACAGAGAGAACAACCTTTTGGAGAGTCAGAATTACCTGTGGCTATATCTTATGCCCAAAATCACTCCCTAACCTTCTCTTAGCACTCCTATCTGTTTTCTGTCCTGCAGCAAGACACACTGGATGCAGATATCCACATCGAGACGGAGGACCAGGGCATGTATAAGTACATGTCTTCCCAGCACCTCTTTAAGCTGCTGGACTGCTTGCAGGAATCTCATTCATTTTCAAAGGCCTTCAACTCCAATTATGAGCAGCGGACTGTCCTGTGGCGGGCAGGTAAGGCCACAGAGCAGTATGGTTCACTGGCCACACTGGTTACCATCCTAAACATTAAGGTTTTTAGGAAGTTCCTAGTATTTCAAATGTAGTTGAAATAATTTCCTAGATTTTTGATTTTTGACTTTTTGGACCAGGGATCAAACTCATGACCATGTGCTTGCTAGGCAGGTGCCTATGCTGCTGAGCTAAATCCCTGGCCTCTCCCTAGGTATTTTTATGCTTATTGCCAGATTTCATCCCAATGCCAGGATGCTTCATATATAACAGAATCTCAAAAAGTATTTGATGAAAAGAAAAAATGAAAATTGGAAAACTGAATTGATCTTGCAAGTCATGAAATTTGACATTAAATGTTAAATATGCTGATACAAGCAGGCTGTGGTGGTGAACACCTATAATCCCAGCATTTGTGAGATAAAAGTAGTTGGATCTTCAAGAGTTCGAGGCCAGCATGGGCTCTACATCTCAAGGCCAGCCTGGTCTACATCTTGAGACTCTATCTGAAAAGAACAAAACAACAACAAAAAAATGGTGATACAAAAAGTGTGGTAGTCTTAAGAAACAGAAGCATTCATACATTTTTCTGAGGGTTTACAAGTTCTCTGCCATTCCTGCCTCCAAAAATAAATGCATAATTCCTGGAGTAAATACATGTATTTTTTTCCAAATGTGGTGATGAGATTCTTATTATTTTGGGTTTTTTTTTTAAGTTTTATTCAAAGAGAAAAAGAAAAAAAAATAGAAAAAGGGTACAAGTAATACAGAATTTCAAAAAAATAAACAGTAAGAAATCACTAGTTAATAGATTACATATTGGCATCTTAGAAATAGTTGTTCAAGTTACAAAATTAAAGCATACAAAGTGGACATTCAAACAGTGAGACTGCAAAGAGTTCTTTCAATGATCCAACAAAGGTTATCTATCTTATACACCTAAATATACATACAGTTATATCCTTTAGAGCACTTTCTTTTTCTCTTTTTTACAATAACAGTTACGCATTTTGGGTTTTATTACTCCCACAGTTCTTAATACTTTTTTTGAAGAGAATAAAACCAAATGTGACAAAACAAAACAGAGTCAGTCAAATCAAAAGGATGGACATAGTACATGATGTAAAAACAGAATACAAGGTGATCAACAATGGTTACCATAATGCCTCTTGCTATCTTTTTTTTTTTTTTTTTTTTTTTCTCCCAGTACCAGGGATCGAACTCACGACTGCCTGCTTGCAAGGCAGGCGCTTATGCCGCTGAGCTAAATCCCCAGCCCCTATTATAATTATTTTAATCTTCTCCCCAAAATACCTGTTTATTCTCTAATGAAAGATTGTCATTTTCCTGTGACTTTATTTTTTTTATTTTTATTTTTTTTGTCTTTTTTCTTTTTACCGGTACCAGGGATTGAACTCACGACTGCCTGCTTACAAGGCAGGCGCTTATGCCACTGAGCTAAATCCCCAGCCCCCTTTCCTGTGACTTTAAAGTACATAGATGTTTTATGTCTTTGCCTATGACAAAATTTTGCTTGTGAGGGCAGTTTGCACATTATCTGGCTAATGAGAACTGTTTGGTTTTAAAAACTGTATTTTATATGTACTGTTTGGAAAAAAATTTTATAACTTAGAAAAATGCTAAAATCTTGCGAGCTATTACATTTGAGAAGATGCAACTAATGGCTTTCCTGGTCAACAAGCAGATCTGGCTGGCAGTCAGGACATCAGTACAGAGAGTGACATCCAGAGTTGAGACTGTCTCCGTGTAGTGTCACAGTTGAGCTTGTTAGAGCGGTGAGAGGGTTCAGTGCTTCCTGAGCTAGATAACTAATTACCTTACCATTTCTCAGCATCTTCCTGACCATGTGCTCTACTTAATGACTTTCTGACCTCCAGGTTTTAAGGGCAAGTCTAAACCTAATCTTCTCAAACAAGAAACCAGCAGCTTGGCCTGTTGTTTGAGGATCCTGTTTCGAATGTATGTTGATGAGAATCGCAAGGATTCGTGGGATGAAATACAGCAGCGACTTTTAACGTAAGATTGGCTTCCCATTGAGTTTTCTAGCTGTCATATGCAAAACATATCACAACAGTACTGTGAACTGAAAAGAGTAGGAAAAAATTACCTCCACATGGACACCTCCACAGGTATCTTCCTTTCACTGTTTTTGTTCTGCGGTGCTAGGGGTTGGATGCAAGGCCTTTGCACTGAGCTACGTCTTCCTTCCCCCAGCTCTCACCCTTTTCTTTTGAGACTTGAGTTTCACTAAGTTGTCAAGGCTAGCCTCAAACTTGTGACCCGCCTGCCTCAGGTTCCTGAACACTACTATTACAGGAGGTGCCACCACATCTGGCCATTTCACTTTTATCTCAGGAGAGAATGTAGGGCCTTGCTCAGGTCACATCTGAGTTCCACAGGCATAGAAACCTGGGTAGTAAAAAGTACTCTGACCCGAGAGTCTCAGGCTGGAGTGAGGTACGCAACCCTGTAGCCCAGAATAGGTCTCCATCCCCTTTGGGACCAGGTCCTTTTTAAAATTGCTGTTTCCGGGGGCTGGAGATTTAGCTCAGCGGCATAAGCACCTGCCTTGCAAGCAGGCAGTCGTGAGTTCAATCCCCGGTACCAATAAAAAGGAAAAAGACAAAAAAAAATTGCTGTTTCCTCTGATGCCCCATCATTCCTTTTAAGAATGAATTGGAATCACATGGATTTCAGAGTATATCAGAGTCAGGTATTCAGAGATGTATCCATGGGGAGACGTTGAGACACATGCAAGAAAGTCTCGGAATGAAAAGTAGACCTCTGCCATCCACCTCATAGGCAGCAGAAAAATGGTGATGTCTGCCTATATTTCCAGTTAACTTGGGAGACTGAGGCCCAGCCTGGGCAACTTACTGACTTAGTGCGACCATCTCTCTCAAAAAAAAAGCACTGGAGATACAGCTTAGTGTGAAGTTATATGTACTTTTAATCTCTAGTTACACACACACGAAAATACTGATGACAGTGTCTAAGCCTTTATTTTTTTAGTTTGATGAACCTAAGTCTTGCACATGCTAACCATACAGTGTATCAGTAAGCTACAATGCTAGCCACCTCCTTTTGCCTCCTTTTATTTCTTCAAGATTTAAAACAGTAGGGGCTGGGGACTTAGCTCAGTGGCGTAAGTGCCTGCCTGGCAAGCATGAGGTCGTGAGTTTGATCTCTGGTACCCAAAAAAAAAAAAAGATTTACAATATTGGCACCCGTGTAGTAAGGCCCACAGTTCTCCTACTTGGCTGGTGGGGGTGTACAGTGACATGATCTTTCTAGAAAGCAAGTAAAATTATATACCAGGAGCCCTAGTGAAATGTTCATTCTCCTTGACTCAGTAATTCCAATGTTAAGAAAACTAAAGAAAATATTTTAGAAATATGAACTAGGATTCCATACAGAATACTCATTGCAGATTTAATTTATAAAAAGAAAAAAGCCAGGCATGGTGGCACATGCCAGTAATCCCATCACTTGGAGGCTGAGGCAGGAGGATCATTGAGAGTTCAAGACCAGTGGGAGCCGGGGATTTAGCTCAGCAGCATAAGCACCTACCTAGCAAGCACAAGGTCATAAATTCAATCCCCAATACAAAAAAAAGACCAGTCTAGACTACAGAATGAGCTCAAGGCCAGCTGCATAGCAAAACCTGTCTCAAAAAGGAAAAAAAAAATTTTGAAGTTTAACTGTAGCTTGGATAACTGTGGAATATCCATTAAAAAAGAACTTTTGTTGCAAGACATAATGGGGTATATTTGTAATCTCAGCACTTGGAAGGCTGATGCAAGAGGACTCCAGGGTTCAGGCCCAGCCTGAGCTATGTAAGAAGACTGTCTGTCAAAATAGGAGAAAAAAAAAAAAAGCCATTGTATATGATAGGAAAGAATTATATAATTAACTATGAATAATAAGTTTTTGATATTTATTGTGCTGCAAATTGAGTCTAGATTTAGCCATTGAGCTAAGCTATATTTATTTCATTGATCCTCACAGCAGCTCTAAGTTTGGCAGTTCTTTATCTGCATACAGCTGAAGAAACTAGGGCTCAGTGATTTGTCAAGACAGCACAACCAGGCATGATGCTCAGTATATAATCATTGCAAGAATCAGCAGTACCTAAACTAGGCATGATGTCACACACCTGTAATCTCATACTCAGGAAGACTGAGTCAGGAGGATCGCAAGTTCAGTGCCACTCAAGGCTACATAGTGAGTCTGCGGTTATGATGGTATGCCCTTGTAATCTCAGTGCCTGAGAGCCTAAGGGAAGGGGATTGCTGTGAGTTTGAAACCAGCCTAAGATACAAAGCTGAGACCTTGTCTCAAAAAACAAAAAATAGGCCAGGGATATAGCTCAGCAACACAGCGCCTGCCTGGCAAGTGCAAAGCCCTGAGTTCGATTTCCAGTACCAACACAAACAAAACTGTAGTGACTTCAAAGCCAACCTGAGCTACTTTGCAAGACCCTGTCTCAAAAAGGAAAAAATCATCAGTTCCCCCTCTGAAGATGAAATGCTAATCCATGTGGTGTACCCCCCTCTCTTGATTGCAGTGTGTGCAGTGAAGCTCTTGCCTACTTCATCACAGTGAACTCTGAAAGCCATCGGGAGGCCTGGACAAGTCTCCTTTTGTTACTTCTAACCAAAACTCTCAAAATAAATGATGAAAAGGTATGAACAAATAACCCGTGCTGTCTCTTCTAGGACATGAAGTTTGAGTATCAGTCACTCAATGTTTGAAGCAACTGTTTTTGGATTTTCCCAAGGATGGTCACATAACATATTCTAGATGCATTGGAGAGAAGTTAATTCATTACAAACAGATGCCTGTGGGTAGTAGGTGCACCAGCGAAGGCTGAAGTAGAAGACACATGTGTGGCCGTTGGGAACAGCACAGTGTTTTTCATTGTGGGAAGAGAGGGTTGAGATTATGAAGTGCTGGTTTAGACCTAGAACTTGCTTTACAAAATGAAAAGACTATTGACTTGGAAACAAGACTATATTAATATAATTTAAAAGAAATTAAATGTAATTGAAATAGGTTTTAATGTGGACATTTTTTGGTAACAAGTTTCTAAAAGTAAGAAAAGGTACCAATATTAAAAGAAAAAAGAAAAGGTACCAGTTATATGAAAAGTTTCAGAGTAAGATGAATACTTTTGAAAACTGGTAAAAAAAAAAAAACAGTTTCATGTCTAATTCGATCTTTCTATTTCTCTCCTACTTTAAGTTCAAAGCACATGCTTCAATGTACTACCCCTACTTGTGTGAAATTATGCAGTTTGACCTGATTCCTGAGCTCCGAGCAGTTCTGCGGAAGTTCTTCTTACGGATAGGTGTTGTGTATAAGATATGGATTCCAGAAGAGCCAGCGCAGGTACCAGCAACATTGTCACCAGTGTAGTAGCCCTGAAGGCCACTGCTGCAGCTCTGCAGAACACTCATCATGCCATTTCTGACTGCCCTGTCTTGTGAAGGTCACACAGAAGCAAGGAGCTGCCATCTTGGATCTTAGAATGTCCTAGATAAGGTCAGCCTCTGTGCTGGCCCCATCAAAGTTCCCAACGACTAAGGCTTGTGGTATTTCATTAAACTGTTGCATACCCAGTTAATATAATAGGTGGAGAATCTGTTCCACTCATCATTCCATTTTATTGATTAAACTGTTCACTCTGTCATTGCAAATGCCATTATTTCCAAGGAGAGTCTCTTGATTGGCTGTGAATGTTTTGTCAGAGGAAGTCATTCTCCTTGAAAATACTGAACATAGCTGTATAGCTTCATGATTATTAGACAGTATGTTAATAAAATTTCTTGTAATGGCTGCCACCTAAAATATGCCGGGTATTTGTTGTTGTTTGAGTGTGTTGAAGATATTTGAGTGTTTTTGTCAGTTATGAATCAGCCATAATTATATTAGTCTGGGAAAAGGTAGGAAAAAGATTGTCTTTATGTTTTGTTGTATTAATGTGAGTGATTTTTAAAAAGTATTTTACAAAAAGACACTGAAGATTTAATTGAAGGCAGCATTTAGTAATTGTTAGAATTAAGAGCTTGCAAGGTTTAAAAAAAATTGTGCCTCACAGCACTTCTTGTTTTAGTAACTTGGGAAGAAAAGGCTATAGGAAAAAGTAAACAAGTTCATGAAACAAGTTCATGACTAGCCTTCCTTGAAGTAAGTATTTGTGGATGGGTGTTCAATTAAAATTTCCAGAATACATTATCCATCTCGCACTCTGAAATCTAATATAGGAAGTAGTAATGAAAATGAAGTAGTAACTGCCCAGAGTTCATTCGCCTTTGAGTAAACCATTTTATTTACCTCAGAAGAATGAGTGTACGGATAGTATCGCTGCTTTGCACAGTCCCCATTAAAGGGACCTCCAGAGGGAGGGACAGTAACTTCATGAGAAGTGTTGCTCCTGAGGTCACCTCACCAAGGATCATGGTAGAACCAGAGCTGCCGTGGGGCCAGCACAGCTGAACTGTGACAGCGGCAGGAGATGCTTAGCACTCCTGTTATTTCGGAACCGAGGAGCTCAGTTCTTTGTCCAGATTAGATCCTGGGATCCTTACGATGTTTCCGATGGTGCAATACTCGGAATTACACTAGAGGCATTCTCATGCAGCTCATGTCTGAATGGGCAGTGTAGGAGTACGGCAGTATACTTGGAAGCTTAATTTATTCTGAGTCCACAAAAAAGAAAACACGCTTTATTCTTGGCCCTCATCCACTGCTCAGGCAGAGCAGACCAAGTGTTAAAAAGTGTCACACAGAGTGATGAAAACATTCAAACTTCTGCTACAGTCTAGTTCTGAAAATTGGGTTGTATTGATGTCAACTCTGGTGCCTTAGAAGTCAGTAGTTTGGGAATCTATCTGTAAAATCAGATATTTTTTCTTTCTGCAGAAGGATTTCTGGTGCTTTTGCTTATTACTAAGAGACTGATTTCTTAAGTTTTTTGTTGTAATTAACAGCCTTGAAAAGTGTTTGGTTTTGCCCAGCAGTACTCTTACCTACTTTTTTTCTTGCCCAAAAAGTGTTTTAATTTCTCTACCAAAGAAGAAAATCAGGTTTAGGTTTTTATTTTATTTACAAACATTAGATAGATAAGAGGACCTATGTAATGTAGCAGGAACGGACCCAGGGAGAATGTTTTACCATGAGTGGAGTGTAAGAACATTTGACTCACTTGTCCTGAATCCATCACATCTTTATGCTGCACCCTGACACCTGCACCTAAGAACTGCCCTGGTATTGTCTTCTGTCACTGCCCAGCAAGCCCATTGTCTTCACTGCAAGCTTTTTGTCAAAGGTTTAGGTGGAGAGCAGGCATGTGGGTTCATTGAGTGCGTCTTGCATACAGCTACCCCCTGGGTTGGTGATTTTTCCTTTCTTTCTAAGGTTCTCATGTAGCATTTGCTCATCACAACTTTCCAGTGTCGTCCTAGCTTCTAATTTTTGCCTGTTGCAGGACAGGAAATGTGTCAGTATGTTTTTATTACTTGCTGAAATAGTCAAGCTTAAATTTCTTTTTAATTTTGTCTTTTAAAAAATTAAGTTTTTGAGTGAGGCATTTTAATTGCAAAGCAATGAATCTTTAAAAAACGAATGAACATTTGAGTGGCAGAGGCAGGAGGATCACTAGGAGTTTGAGGCCAGCCCGGGATACATAGTTCAAGGCAGCTTGAACTACATAGTGAAACCTTGTCTCAAAAAGGGGATTGCAAAGAGGCTTAGCTCAGCAGCACAAGCACCTGCCTGGCAAGTGTGAGGTCATGAGTTTGATGCCCAGGACAAAAAAAAAACTTGGATGTAAAAGCATTCAAGCTAATTTTTCTTGTCGGTGGACAGTAGGAAACAGAGGAAATTCCTGACCTCCAGTAATAAGCCATTCAGGCTAAATCCTTTTTTGCGAATCTGTTTCTCATGGTAAATGCGGCCTAAGCCACTGGAACACTAGTGAAAAGGGTGTGTGCAGCTCTGCGGCATTGGGCCGAGACACTGTCTCACAAGTGACAGAGGCAGCAGCGCGAAGCCTTTTCCAGGCCTTGTTTCTGTCTTGAAATGCTTTCAGTGTTGACTGTGTTCGCTGGGTCTCTAGAGAAGTTTTTGTTATGATACTGCTGCTTTGAACAACTTTATGTTTCTTCGTTGTCTGTGAGGGAAATCACCAGCTTTGGCATCTTAACAACAAACATGGGAAGTTTCATTTCTAAAGTGCACCCTCAGAGTCAAATACACTTTTTCCTTGTGCTCCTTATGTACAACCAAAGAACATACATTATAAAGATCGTATAATATCTGAAAACAACATTTTCTCTAACAGGTGACTTTTGTACAAAATACAAAATTAAACCACCTTTTTTTGTTCTTTTGTGACTATGACTATTAATAATCTTTGCAGTTATTAACAGGACCTGCTGACAAGTGCAGATGTGACCATCTCATTCACATGTTTGTTGCTAGGATACAGGTGGATATTGGTTTCAGTAGAAGCTGGATCCTCAATAAATTCTGTTGTAATATTTGTGTTAAGGTAGGCACAGCTTGAACTCACATGAAATCCTAGAGTTTTGCTACCAGCAGCTTTGCAGTTTGGGAAACAAAGAAACCAAAGCTGAATATTTTAAAGAATGACTGTATCTGGAAAAGACACTCATCAAAGATGTAGTCTCTCTCAGTGTTCTAATTTTAAATTTTTTATCTGCATATTTGCATCAAATACTTCTTTATGTGCAAAATGTATGTTTTACCTCCTTAAAATGCCTAAAAATTAGTTACTAGCTACTTTGATTTAATCTATACATAATGATTAAGTGCATTTAATATTGGTAATTTAATGAAAAGCATTCCTTGCCCAGTGGATGTATACATTTTTGAAAGAATAAAGCAGAATTATATAATATGAAATGCTATGTAAAGTTTTCTATGTAAAAATAATATGTATAATACTGTTAAAATATCCCATGCTTTGATCAAGGTGGTAAATTAATAAAGTTTTAAAAAGTAAAGCTGTTTCTAATATAGTAGTAATTGTGCTCATCAAGCCAGTTTTCAGTTAGCTGAAGTTTGTTCTCAGGGCAAATATAAGCTTATAATTTTCAAATAGTGGCAAAATTTGGCATCTATATTTAACAAAAGTAATTATTCATAGAATATTGTTCATATGTCTTTAATTTTTCATAAGAAATGTTCCTTTTCCCAAAGCTGAAATGGGAAAATCCAGTCATCATCAGATTGTCTTTTGGAGGGGATGGGGGTACTGAGAATTGAACTAGGGACATTGTGCTTGTGAGGCAGGCATTTACACTGCTGAGCTGTATCCCCAGCAATCACATCCCTTGAATCCACTTTACATTACCTAATTAATCTGACCAGTGATGAGCTCCTAAAAGCAGAAACCTACTGCTGCTGGTACCTTGAGGGCGGATCCTGCTGGGCTCTGAGTGACCCAAGGTGATTGTAGGCTCACATACTGTAAAGCACTGTGACATCATTGAGTGGCTTGTCTTCCCTCTCTTTCTGAAATACCCTGTTAAAGTTATGAATCGTTTGCTATAAAGTATTCCATGTTTAAAACTAATGATGTTGTCATCATCATTACTTCCCAGAAGCCAAATCTCTTATCTCTGTGAGACTAAATGTCAGGGACTTCCCATGAGGAAGAAAAATTGTGGGCCCCACCTGGAAAGCTCATTGGAGTCGGCCAGCATGTGGGCCAGGTCCAGTCAGTGTTCTTCAACCACTGCCGACTAGTGGTTTGAAATTTTTCAAGGGGCACAGATGCAACACTTGGCAATATTTGGGAACGTTCCCGGTTGCCACAGCTGAGGCACGGGTAGCTATTGCTTTCTGGAGGATAGAGGTCAGAGGTGCTGGCACACAGCCCCTGTAGCACTGCATTCCCAGGCCCATGTGTCAGCTGTGCTGAGTCTGAGAAATTCAGCACCAGGCTACAGTGACTTCCTGCCTCTAGGGAGGCCTCTCCAGGCTGGGGAGAAGTGCCCTAAAATCTGTGGCAGACACTTCTGGCTCGCTTTAACCTTCCTATTCAAAACAGAAAAGAGCACTTTTAGCCAGGTGTGGTGGTGCATACTTGTAATCTAGCACTCAGGTTGCAGCAAAAGGATTGTCATGAGTTTGAGGCCAGTGTGGGCCATATATCGAGCAAGACCAGTCTGAACTACATATTGAGACCCCGCCTCAAACTGCCTCCCTCCCAAAAAAGAACAACAAATACCTGTACTTACCCATTTTATGAAGGGGAATATGCTGCTGGATTTACTGGTTCAGCAAGGGGAGCTCAATCTTGCTTAGGAGTCACTTATTTAAGCATTTTCAAAGGTAATGTCAAAATTATACTACATTCATACTCTGCAGACAGACTGAATATATTTGAGGCAAAAGCACTTTCTAGTTGGGCATGGTGGTGCATATCAGTAATCCCAGCATTCGGGAAGCTGAGGCAGGAGATTCAACGCAAGCTTGAGGCCACCGTTAACTACATGGGAGACCCTGTCTCCAAAACACAAACATTTTCTTTTGAGGATGGAGTGGTTCCCTTGAATTTTTTTTTTTTTTTTTTTTTTTTTTTTTTTGGTCTTTTTGAGACAGGGTCTCACTGTGCCATTCAGGCTGGCCTTGGGCTCACTTTGTAGCCCAGGCTGGTCTCAAAACTGCAGTGATCTGCCTGCCTCAGCCTCCTAAGTGCTGGGATTACAGGAGTAATCGCCACTTCACCCGGCTGGTTCCCTTGAATTTTTACAGACCTATGTAATCTGTTTTCTGCTTTCAGGAACCTGTTAGAAACTCAGGGGTAGAGTGCTTAGTGTGCCTGAGGCTAAGCTCCATACTCTCTCCCTCAAGAAAAAGCAATCTAAATTTTTTCTTGGAATGCCCACAGCAAGAGGAAGAGGGGTGGGATGTGCAGAATTCTGACAAAAACAAATTTTAGTGTTTTGTTTGGCATGGTTTAGTTTGATTTGTTTTGGGGTTTTTTCTACTCCCACAGTTTAGTTTTTAAAGCCTATTTCTAGGCAGAGGCCAACTGTAACTTAGTTTTCAACTGAATATTGAGCCACCGAGAATAGTTCATGTAACAGTTTCTTTTTGTTTTTTGCTGTGCTGAGGATGGAACTCAGGGCATCATACCTGCTAGGCAAAGGCTGTACCACTGAGCACCACTTTTTTTTTTTTTTTTTTTTTTTTTTTGTCTTTTTCCTTTTTATCGGTACCAGGGATTGAACTTACGACTGCCTGCTTGCAAGGCAGGCGCTTATGCTGCTGAGCTAAATCCCCAGGCCCTGAGCACCACTTTTTAAGATGTAACATTCACTGATGGTTTACTATACTCCTGGAACCGCATTATAAATGCTTGCACACAGTGAGTCCTTTAAACCTTACCACAAGCACACAAAGTAGACAGTAGAATTATATCCCAAGTTAGTTTTCATTTTTGAAATAGGGTTTCCCTGTAGTTTAGGCTGGCCTTGAACTCACAATTTGTAGCCTAGGCTGACCTCTGACTCACAGCAATCCTCCTGCCTCAGGCTCCGAAGTGCTGGGGTTACAGGTGTGTGCCACCACATCCAACCAACACCCTGAGTTTTCAGACAAGGAAACTGATCCCAGTATGCCCACTGGTGCTGTGTCTATGGACAGCACACACGGCTGCAAAATTTTTGTAGTTTTCTCTTTCTAAATCTCACCTCTCCTGCCAATTCATAAACTGACTTCCTTTTTTGTCCACTTTGTTAACATACCTCAAAATTGACTACTTTTGATGACTTTTGAATTCCATACTTGCTTCTGCCCAGGACCACATGTTCTTTATCTGCATGTCTCCACAGCAAGTTCCTTCTCTATTCAACTCAAATGTTCATTCCTCCAGGAATGTCCTTGACCACAGTTACCTTCTTTGTGACCTCAAAGCTCATTGAAATCTGCAGTGATCTGTTATCTTCCTTCAACTACAACACAAACTGGAGAGGCCAGGGACCATTCTAGTCTCCCTGGGGCCAGGGGTTTAGCTCAGCAGCATAAGTGCCTGCCTGGTAATTGTGAGATTTTGAATTTGCTCCCTGGTACCAAAAAATAAATAAATAAGAAAGTCTCCCCATGATGCCTGACGCGTAGCACCCAATAATAGTTGGTGGGGGAAAAAAAGGAATTTTTTTTCTTCCCCCAATACTAGGAATGTAACCAAGGGCCTTGTGTTCATGCTAGGGAAGCCCTCTACCACTGAGCTACACCCTTGGCCCTTTTAAAATTTTTATTTGTTAATTTATTTATTTTATTTATTTTTTGTCTTTTGGAGTCAGGGTCTCACTATGCAGTTCAGGCTGGACTTGAGCTCTGGCTGGTCTCAAACTCACAATGATCTTCCTGCTTCAGCCTCCCAAATACTGGGATTACAGGTGTGCACTACCATGCCTGGCTTTCCTAGCCCTTTATAAAATTTTATTTTGGTAACCAGGCCTGGCAGCACACACCTATAATACCAGCATTTGGGAGGCCTACGCAAAAGGATTACTAGGAGTTGAAGGCCATTTTGGGCTACACAGTGAGTCCAGGGTCAGCCTGAACTACCTAGAAAGAATGAGTCTCAAAACTCCAAAATAAATAAATAAGTAAAGAGATAAATTTTATTTTGAGGCAGAGTCTAGCTAAGTTTCTGTCCCAGGATTCCTGCTGAAGCCTCACTTCTCCCTCCCACCAAAGGCCCAAAGGAGAAAAGAAAGCACTTCATGTCTCCCTCCTGGAAGACATTCCTGATTGTCTCCTGCCCTGCTCATGCCCAGGACGGGAGCCAGGGTCTTGCTCATGCTTAAGAAAGCACTTTACTGGTTAGCTACATCACTTGCCCCTTGATGCTCTCTTATACTCTCCACTTCAACTGTTCTTTAACTTCCAATTCTCATGACAATCCTATGAAGTTGGAACTATGACCTTCACCGTTCTGCATTTATTTATTTACTTATTTATATTTTTTGAGACAGTCTCACTATGCAGTTCAGGCTGGCCTTAAATTTACTATGGAGCCTAGGCTGTCCTTCAACTCACTGTGGCCTCAGGCATCCAAATTTTGGGATTAGCAATGTGCACACCACACCTAGCTTCATCCCTGCCTTTTATACCAGGTACCTGGGTTTAGATGGCCTGCGGTCACTTAGCTGGATGGAAGCTACAATGTCTGGCTCTTGAGCCCCGCTTGTTTTTTTTTTTTTTGTCTTTTTCATTTTTATTGGTACCAGGGATTGAACTCACGACTGCCTGCTTACAAAGCAGGCGCTCATGCCGCTGAGCTAAATCCCCAGCCCTTGAGCCCCGCTTGTAAACTCAGCCCAACACTATTTCCATTTCCGGTTCCCCAACCCTCTCTTTCACTGCAATCTTGGTGCCCCTATTGGTCAGTCTCACCCAATGGAGGAGTTTCACACAAGGGGAGGGATGGGCTGCTTTGAGGTGCTAGGGAGCAGACAAATGAGGTTAAATGGGGCACTGTCCCTGTGGACAAAGAACACATGCAGCATAGTACTAACGTGCAAGCTCTGGGACAGAAATATGAATGTAGGCTCACATGCAAATGTTAAGTTCTATGTCAGGCTAATAATTATTTAATAAAATATACTCTCTTCCTTTAGGAATAACCCAGAAGACCAAGATCAAAGACCCGGTTCAGCTCCTCACCAGAACATGGCAGCATGGAGTGAAATAGCCTCACTTATGCCCATGGATGGGACGTTTCAGGATTCTTTGCAACCACAACATGGTCTGAAAAGCACCATATAGGTGCTACATGCGCACACACATTTGGTCCATGTGCTCCTGGCCTGTGGAGAGGAGCAGCTGGAGCAGGAGAAAAGCCCTCTCAAGTAGGGCCCCTGGCAAGGATCTGATTCCCAAGCCTAAGGCAGCTCCACTTGGGAGACTGGAGTACTGTGACAAAGCAAGGTGTCAGAAACACAAATGGTGGGTGTTACGGTTTGAATCTGGATGTACCCCAAATTCTTATGCACTGCAGTAAGGGAGGTGGGCTTCTAGAGTTTGTGAATGACTGACTCATGGTCCAGTGCTGTGATTATGGGAATGAGCGCAATACTCAAGTAGGTGTGGCCTACATACACTTTAAGAGACAGAAGCAGTCTTCTCTCCCTACTCCTCCCCTTTTGCCTTTTCACACTTGATGCTTGCAGCCACCATGATCAGTTGCCCCTTAGCCATGCCACCCTGCCTTGGAGCCAGCTGAGTATGGACTGAAACCTCCTAGAACTGTAAGCTAAATAAACTTTTCCTTCATTTTTGGCATCAAGTATTTTGTCTTAACAATGAGAGAAAAGTGGGGCTGAGGTGTAGGTCAGTAGTAAAGCAGGTGTTCAGCAGGCATGAGCCCCTGGATTTGATCCTGGCACGAAAAACTACCTTAAATAAAAGAAAGCTAGACTCCATAGTTCTGTCCTGGAGTGCTAGCTACTCTACAGACTGAGGTGGCAGGATTGGAACTAAGACCCGAGTGGGCAATTTGTGAGACTCCATCTCAAAAAAAAAGAGAGGGAACAAGAAGCCAGGTGCAGCCTGTAAATGAAGAGGAGGAAACAGTAGAATCATAAGTTCAAGCCTGCCTTTGGGCAACTTAATAACTTATGAAGAAAAAAATATTTAAGAAAACCTCCATCTCAAAATAAAAAGGTCTTGAGGTATAGCTCCATGCAAAGGCCTAAGGCTCAACTGTTGTACTCCCCCCCAAAAAGGTCCCTCAAGATGAAAAATGGGGCAAGATGATGTCTTTTTAAAAGAAGCGCTTTAATTTTAGCTGGTCCAGCAACACAGTGCAGATGGAATTTGCAAAGCTGTGCCACTGAGTCAGAATTTTGACTGATTTTTACAGTTCATTTCTGATTAGTTCATTGATCATTAAGCACATAGGGATGGGAAACAGAAACAAGGTGGGCCTTTGTTCCCCTTTGCTTGAGGACAGAGGCATTTCACAGTGGGTGGTTAGCCAATTCATAGCCCTTGGTCTGCCAATTCCAGGAACATTTGTGTCCCATAAAGGGAACAATGGTTGCACAGCATCATTTGTCCCTTACAAGGGGAGTAAAAGTTGACACAGCAAACAGGTTACTGGGGTGGGGTTGGGACAACACATACAGAACAGCATGATGATGCCGTCAGTTAATTTATAACTAATTTATAACAATGTGGTCGGTGCTCTAGGTACATGGTTACTAGGGCGATAAGCATAGAGCATAACATCAACCTCAAATACTGCAAACAAAAAAGATGAGGGGGAGCACCAATATAACTCTGGGCTCTACTTATTTTATCCAATAATGACCATATGCTTCGGAGCAGCAAACCCTCAGTTCCATCTGTGGGCTGTGCTCTGAGTGGAAGTAGATAGGTCTGTGAGGGAAGCGACAATTTGGCCAAAACCGAGAGGTGGGTTTTCCTCTTTCCCGCACAGGGTATGTAGATCACGGGATCCTAGGGGCTCTATCTCTAAAACCCACCCTCATTGGCCTCCCTGCTTGAAGCCTTTCCCGCGAAGATGGTTCACTCCCACACACCAATGAGTGACCCTTGAAAAGCATAAATTTGAGGGGTCGAGGATTTAGCTCAGCGGTGTAAGTGGCTGCCTGGTAGGCGTGAGGTCATGAGTCTGATCCCTGGTACAAAAAAATGCATAAACTTGGTGATTATCTTGGGATGAATGTACTCAAGACGTGATTTACCCACTGGATTATAAAGGTCTACATCACTTGGTCCCTGCAGGCTGCTCTAACTCCACTTCATTAAGCCCAGTCTAGGTAAGTCTTTATGCCTCAGACCACGCTTTTACACAGCTGTTTTCTTATTGAAAGGTAAATTTGCTCTCTAGGGAACTTTTTAAGTCACTGCCTGTCATATTATCCTGTTTTTATTTTATTCTCATGGCACTACACCAAGGTCTGAAATTCTTGTTGGGAGAGTTCCTTCTGTGTGAGACGCTATGCCCTAGAATCTGGTTTGTTCAACAGTTAAAGAGATACTGCGTACCAAGCCCTTTCATCAAATTGGGCCACAATCCAACAACTTGTCACAGAACCTGAGTTGTTTCGGAAAGACAGGGTTTGTGTGTAAGTCCATCAGAACAGAGCTGGAGTACACTGTCGCTTGTGACGTCACGCAAACAGCGTGGTTCCTATTGGCCCTCGGAGCCTGGGCGGGGCCAGAGCATTTCTGGCCCTGCCCCACGCCGCGGCCCCGCTCGCACATGCGCTCTGGCTGCAGTCTCGCTGCCGCGCCATTTTGCCTGGGTTTGAATGTGAGGCGGAGCAGCGGTAGGAGAGGGTACTGCTTGCTACAGTGTGCGGCCAGGATTCCCTCTTCCGTTCCTGTATCCCCACAAGGTGAGGCGAGGGACGTGCAGGGCTTAGCAGGGTGGCTCTTGGGTCCCGGCTGAAGAATGGATGAAGCACTCCCGCCACTTCCGAGCGTAAGGAAGCAAAGACTGTTCCTCTAGGTTAGGGCAAGAATGTAGGCTTTGGCCACGGACGGCGCGCACCAGCCAGGGCTTCGCCTCCCTAGAAAAGACCTGCCGCATTCCCTTGCGTCTAGGCTCGGGCCCACACTCAGCAGCTCCGGGGCCTGAGAGAAGCGAGGGCGGCTGAGGCGCAGCCTAACGTGAGCCGCCCGACCGCCCGCCCCTTCCCCTGCAGCGCTGCTCTGGTTGGCTGCAGGGGCGCCTCTTCGTCTTGACAGCTGTCTCTCATTGGCTGGGTCCGCGCGTCACTTCTCGGCGCGCCAGGCCCCGCAGCGTGAGCGGGATGTGAGGCGACTGGGCCTGTCGGATTCTGGGGTCCGTGGGAGCGGGGGTCGGCCGTCGTTCTTCGGTGGAGCTCTGGGCGGCTCAAACTCGCCTTTCATATCGTCTCTGCTTCCGTTTTCCGGACTGTGCAGTGGGCGTTGCCGTCTCATTTTGCTGAGTTGTGAGGAATAATTTCTGGTCCACGCACCGGGGCTTAAATGGTCCTTGATATGGGGCTCGACCTGATGGAGAGTTCGGGCTTTGGAATTACTTGATTTGGGCTCCACAGTAGGCCTGTTCCTAGGCGTGTAGGTCAGGGCTAGACCCTTCATCTCTGTGAAGCTTCTTTTTTCTCTGCAGAATGTTAGTTGATTTAAGATCCACCGAGTTGTTTATTGTGATTTGATTTATGAAAGTCTTTGCCTGAGCTGACCATTGACTACCATTCCCACTTTTTCATCCCTTTATGAGCTATGCTGACTTGGCCTTTGTTCTTTTTTTTTTTTTTTTTTTTTTTTGAGTTTTTTTTTTGAGTTTTTTGAGACAATATCAACCTACAGACCAGGATGGTGGTTTTTTTTTTTTTTTTTTTTTTTTTTTGTCTTTTTCCTTTTTATCGGTACGGGAATCGAACTCACGACTGCCTGCTTGCAAGGCAGGCGCTTATGCCGCTGAGCTAAACCTCCAGCCCCCAGAATGGTCTTAAACTCACTGTGTAGACAAGTCTGGTCTCGAACTCGTGGCAGACTTTCTGCTTCAGTCTCCTGAGTGCTGGGATTACAGGGGCGCACCATCACACCTGACCACCCTAGTTTTATTTACTCTGTAGCATTCACCTCATCCCACAATCGTTTGTCTCTTGTCCTTGTAGACTGCTGGGATGTAAGCATTTTATGTCTTGTTTATGGCTATATCTCACATGTGCCTGCTACCCTGCACTATTATGTATTCACAGAGGCACAGAAGAGAACCCTTTATGTATAAATTCCACCTTTGCTTTTTTTCTCCCCACCTTGAGTTTCCATAGTCGTTTCTTCGGCCTGTGTGTCTCCATTTTTATGTAATTCCTAAGGTTCTTCTTATACCTGGTTTTTCCCTTTCTACCCTTTATCATTCCATCTTCCTGGTTCCTCTGATTTTTACAAATTAGAGTCTGGGACAGAGGAAAATCATAATTCTCGTGTGTGGAAGAGCAGTGCTCTAGTTTTGGAATTGGTTTCATTTATTTATTGGTTGATCTTTTTCTTTTCTGGTACCAGGAATCGAACTGTTAGGGCTTCTGGCATGCCAGGCAGACACTGCGTCACCGAGCTTCATCCCTGTCTGGCGTTCATTTTCATTTAATAACTTTAGTGATCACCTGTTTAATCTTTGGGAATACAATGAAGAAACCAAGATGAACAAGACTTCTTACCTTGGGAAACATGTTTTCTAGTGGGTGAGGGGGGAAAAAACCAAGAAAACAGATGAGTGAATTAAATTATTTCAGATAGTGACAACTGACAGAATGATGTGACAGGTAAGAAGGCTTCTCTGAGGAGGTGATATTTCACAAGATTAAGAGAACAGAAAATTCCAAGCAGAGGAAATGGTTTTCTAGGAAAAAAAATGTGAAGACTCAAGGGCAGAGTGAGGCTTTGGAGTATTGGAATCTTTGAAGATCGTTCAGGTTGCTAGAGTGCTGTGTAAAGAAGTGTCCCCAGGGCCCAGATTCCTAAAGGGCTTTGTAGGTAAGGTAAGGACTTAGGATTTGATTCTAAAGTGGTAGATTCCCATGGTTTAGAAAGCAGAGGGTAGGTCGATGTGTTTGGGGTTTGTTATTGATATGTGTCTGTTCCACATAGATTTCATTTATTGGATCACTTCCCTCAGGAATGGTTGTGTAATGGGAAAGACATATCTAAGGAAAAGGCATGGATCTTGGATCTGGCCTGTGTCACAGATTTTATGAAATGTCTGTGCAAAACAAAGCTTTAATCTATAACTGATGGCTTGTAGTAAGTGGCTAGATACAAGTTCAGACATTCAATCAACAAGAATTTGAAATTTAGATAAATCTATCATTGATTTATCATGGTTTTTAAAATTATTTTTGTTTGTTGACAGAGATTTCCAAAAATCAATGGAAAAAATATTGCGTGCTCATTTAAGGGTGATAAAATAAGGCAAGTGCAGTGACATTTGTAGTCCCAGGTGGGCTGAGGGGGAGAGGATTGTGAGTTTAAAAACAGCATGGATTATATATGGTGAGACTCTGACCCCTGCCCCAAAAGAAAAAGATAGTAGAGTAAAACTTTCCATCTGTAATGACTTAAAATTTATTTGCAGTGCTATGGATTGAACCTAGGGCTTTGTTCATAGGCAGATGCTGTACTGCTGAACTACATCCCAACCCTGTTGGTTTGTTTGTGTTTGTGGTTAGTAAAGTTGAGCCCAGGGCCCTTGCACTGAGCTACATCTACAGCCTTTTTAAACATTTTTTAAAATGTTTACCAGTTTATTATAAAGAGATACTACTGAGAAACAGCCAGCTGAGAGTTCCACAGGGAAAAGAGTGGCAAGAGGTCTTGTATGCCCTCCCACACCCCCTTCCTCAGTGCCTACACAAGTTGACTGCTCTGTACATGCCAGTCTTTCTTTTAGTTTTTATTTTGAGACAGTGTCTCATGATAAATTTCCCAGGCTGGGCTCAAACTTGGGATCTTCCTACCTCAGCCCCCCAGAGTGCTGGGATTACAGACATATACCACCACTCCTGGGGTTTTTGGTTGTCTGTTTTTGTTGTTGTTCTTGAAGCACTTTTCATTAATCCTGGCAAATGAGTTAGTTGTTTCTTCATCTGACAGGTGTAACTTTAGTGTCTGTGTTTTGTTAAGCTTGACTTTCAAAGGTACACCTCAAATCTTGTATGAAAACTCCTGTTTTAGCTGGGTGTCTTGACACCTTGACTCATCCATTAGTTCTGCAAATCCGCTGGAGATGTCTGCTATGTTCTAGGCAATATTAAAGGTCCTGGGTATAAGAGTCAACAAAGAAGTCCAAGATAATTTCAAGTGAGGATAATTACTGTTAAGGCAGTAAGGAGTTGACAGAGCTAAACAGCATCCACTCAAATTAGAGGAAAACTTATTTATTTAGCCTTAGTAGAAATTGACCCAGGGCCTTTGCACTGAGCAACGTCCTTAGCCTCTTTTTCATTTTTTTTTCTTTGTTTATTTTTTGGTTTAAAAATGTCTTGCTACATAGTTCAGGCAGACCTTGAGTTTGCAGGGGTCCTCCTGCCTCTGCCTCTAAAGTGCTGGAATTACAGCTGTATACTACCATGCCTGCCTCCTTTTTCATACTTTTATTTTCAGATAGGGTCTCAGTAAGTTGCCCAGGCTTGGTTTGAATTTGTGACCCTCGTGCATCAGCCTCCCAGAGTGCTGGACTTGCAAGCATGCACTGCTGTGCCTTGCTGAAGAAGAGCATAATTGCACATTATTACATTCAGGGAGAACTATTGGGCTGGTTTGAAAAACAAAGGCTTTGTTGCTGGAAAACCACAAGACCCAGGAGGAAGAGAGGAAATAAGGTCAACTGGTGCCAGACCATGTAGATACTGCCATGTTGTGGTGTTTGGATTTTTAATAGAGGTAATTATGAGGCTTCTAATAAATTTTGGTTGAGAAGTATATAGGTACTTCAGTAACGTAAGAAAGAGAGATGCAGATGTGCTGAGGAGTGTGTTTTAAAAAGCAGCAAAATAGATCTTATTAAGCCCTCTACCCCACCAACCTGTTGGTAACATGCTGCCTTGCCTGAATCCCCAAGATAGAATGAATTTGTGTGTGGCAAAGAAAGGCACTAAAAAAAAAAAAAAAAAAACCGCTTGAGATATACTGATATAAATGATTTTTCTTGGCAACAGCAAACTTTGATGATTTCATAACATTCAATATTTCAACCCGGAAATAAGAAATGGGAAAATGGATTAAATCATTGCTTTATTTCTCTCTCTCCTTTTTTTTTTTTTTTTTTTTTTTTGCTTTTTGAGACAGGATCTCACTATGTAGTTTACGCTGGTGTTGAACTCACTGTTAACCCAGGCTGACTGCAAACTCAGTGATCCTCCTGTCTCAGCCTCCCCAGTGCTGGGATTATAGCAGTGTGTCACCATGTCTAGCTAAATCACTGCGTTTTGTTGCTGGTTTTTTTTTTTTTTTTTTTTTGTCTTTTTCCTCGGTACCAGGGATCAAACTCACTACCGCCTGCTTGCAAGGCAGGCGCTTATGCTGCTGAGCTAAATCCCCAACCCCAGTTGCTTTTTTTTTTGAGACAGGGTCTCTAAGTGGTATTGGCTAGACCTGAACTCAATATGTAGCCTAGTTATCAGGAAAACTGGATTAAACCATGTAAACTGGTAATATTTGAGTGAGTTCTTAAAGTCCTTAAACTACTTTGAATTGTGAATCTCCAAAGAAGTGCAGGGTATAATGTGTAATATTTTCCATGCTTTTGATAGAAAAAAACAGAAAAAGTAACTTCTCAGGGATTTGATGCTTACATCTATAGAGCAGATCTGCTCCTGGCCAACAGGAATGAACAAGTGGATGATGGACTCTATTAAATCACTTCCGTTGTGATAAAAACATTTTTTAATGGGGAGACCATAGATAAATTTCAGTAGAGCCCAGAAAGTCATTATTTCTGGATCTTGGACATCCTGCCTGTGCAGGCTTGTGAGCTCATTTGTGTGTGTGTGTGTGTGTGTGTGTGTGTGTTGTGTGTATCGCTGTATAAGATGTAGGCTTGTGAGGGGCTGGGGGTTTAGCTTAGCGGCATAAGCACCTGCCTTGCAAGCAGGCGGTCGTGAGTTCGATCCCCGGTACCGATAAAAATGAAAAAGAAAAAGACAAAAAAAAAAAAAAGATGTAGGCTTGTGGGTTTTTTCATTTTTTGGAACAGTACTGTTCCAAATCTGAATCATCTGACTTTCTTTCCCGAGTTGTTCTCTCTTTCATGTGAGCCTTTTAACTGTGTTCTTGGTGTTCTACTCTAGTTCAGTTCCCCTCTGTCATTTCTGGTTTTTTTTTTTTTGAGATGCGGTCTCACTATGCAGTTCAGGCTGGCCTTGAGCTCACTTTGTACCCCAGGCTGGTCTCGAACTTGCAACGATCCTCCCACCTCAGCCTCCCGAGTGCTGGGATTACAGGCGTGAGCCACCATGCCCGGCTCTCCCCTCTGTCATTTCCATGTAAGAAACAGCCTTTGGTAGCAGAAAGAGAGTAGACACTTGGAGTCTGACTGACTTGAGTCTAATCGTTAGTAACTGTGTGTACATTGAAGCAAGTAAGTTAACCTCTCTGAATGTTCTCCATGTTTGTAAAATGATTGTATAAAACAAATGAAATTCATATAATATTTAGTACTGTGTACCTGGTTCATATATAGGACCCCTTTCCATTGAAGAAAAAGTGTACAGTTCTGTTCACCTCCAATGCCATCTGCAAGTTCCTGTACTCCTTTAAATTTTTAACCTTTTCATTAAATTGTACATTAAATCCTGAAATACCTACCAAGAATAGGTATTGGTAAATATCTACCAAGAATAGGTATTAAGGAAACTATGTGACCTGATCTTAGTTTCCTAGTTCTATTCCTTTCTTTCTGCTTCTTATTTGTTTGAGACAAGGTCTCACTACACAGTTCAGGCTGACCTTAACCTCACTGTATATAGCCGAGGTTGGCCTTGAATTTAGGGCAAAGCTCCTGCCTCAGCCTCCTAAGAACTGGATTTACAGATGTGTACCATTATGCCTTCACATTTCTTGTTACTTCACTCACACCATTTGCTTTGGAAATGGATTTTCATTGTATTTTGCTTAAATACAAGCATATATAAACATATGTCTTCATCACAGTCCCTGGACACCTTTAATGACTCTTAACATTTTAGCACTTAAGGTGTTGCCTAGGATTTGCTGTTTCTGCTCCAGGGGATAAATACGTTTCAAAACTTCGATTTTCTTTTTGATGTATATATTGTGAATTATAGTATCCTCAGTGAGGCCTGGGGTTTTAACACCTTTTAGTCGGACACATTAAAATTTTAGGTTTTGCTGCCAAATGAGTTTGTCACGTACTTGTTTTTTAAAAAACATTATTTTTTCAGCTGGGCACATTGGTGTGTCCTGAAATCCCAGAATTTTATTTACTTCTTTTTAAGGGTTTTTTTTTTAGAGGCTTTTTTTTTTTTTGGTCTTTTGTGTGTGTGTGTGGTAACCAGGAATCAGACTCCAACTCAGGACCTCACACTTGTCAGGCAGGTGCTGTGCCACTGAGCTATATCCTTGGCCAGGTCTTTCTTTTTTTTTGGTACTGGAGATTGAACTCACGACCTCAAGTTTGCCAAGCAGGTACTTACACCACTGAGCTAAATCCCTGGCCCTTTTTTTATTATTTTCTTCTTTGGTACCAGGAACTGAACTCAGGGCGTCATGCTTCCCAGGCAGGCACTCTGCTGCTGAGCTACATCCCTGGCCCCTATTTACTTCTTTTGTCCAATGTCCAATGATTACCTATATGTATTAATCTTTACAATCAGAAATTTAAAATTTTATGTTTTTGAAAAGACTATGACAAAAAGTAATCAAGTTTCTACACTTACCCTTTAGTACTGGTTCAGAACACCAGGCACAGTAGATGACAAATACAGATCCTTAATCCCTTTCTGTAATTTTTACATCCAAAAATTAGTAAATTTGTGGACACAGTATTGTGCGCCTGTAATCCCAGTGCCTTGAAGGCTGAGATAGAACACTTGCTGAGAGTTCAATGCCAGCCTGAACTTCATAGCAAGACCATCAAAAAAATTCAAGTAAATTTTAAGGGCCTCTTCTCCCAGTACTGGGGATGGAATGTGGGGCCTTTTGCATGCTAGCCGCGTGGTTGAGAGTACACATTGCTGGTCCATTGGAATGAGCAGCCAACCGTTATCCTAAACTTAGCTCCCGTAAGAAATTACAGTGAAGTGTAAAAAGGGAAGACACTTATTTGTAAGGAGGAAAAACAGAAAGTTGCCCAAAGTTGGGGCAGGGGATCCAGGAGAAAAATGAATTCCTGCAGGTCCTTTGTCTCTGGCCTCAGTTTTCAGGTTTTTGGGGACTCTTCTCCTCTGGAACTTTTCATAGCCTGATTGGTTTTCTGGTCTATTTTAAGCCATGGGACCCTAACCCAGGCACCATTGTGTATATGCACATTATTCAGTGAGCTTTGTTGGATTCACTTTTCTGCTTGTGCTTGTTAGAGCCTTATTTCTGGGGTTTATAAGTTGGTTGGGAGGCGTCTTACATCCAAGGTCGTTAGTGATTAAGTAAGGGGATGCATGTATATCTAGTGCAATAATTTAGTGACCCCAGAGTGAGAGTACATATGTTACTGTTTTTAGGTAATGTACCCACCTACCCCTTTGGTCACCTTGTGTTTTACTGGAGGAAAGGAGTGTAGCTAACTTGGTTAGGGCACTTGGCTTCCTTGTTGTGCTCAGTTTGTCAGCTCTCCTGCTTTTGCCTTACTGTTCTGCAAAGTAAAGTTTTAACTATTCGGGATATCTCAGGTCTAATGAGGCCCTCGTTCTGTTCTTTCCTCACCTACAGGATCCCTTTTCCCTACATTAGGCAGGCACTGTACAACTGAGCTATATCTCCAGCCCTTTTTATTTTGAGACTTGGTCTCCCTAAGTTCGCAGGTCGGCCTTGAATACAGTCTTTCTGCTTCAATTTTCTTAATAACTGCACTGCTATGCCTCGCAACATATTTCTCTTTTTTAAATAAGATTATTTCATATTTTGAAATGTGTATACACTGTAGAATGCCTAAATCAAGCTAATGAAAAATGCATTGCCTTGCACTTTTTTTTTTTTTTTTTTTTGATGTTGGGAATTGAATCCAGGACCCTGTGTGTGCTGGGGAAATGCTGTGTTTAGCCCTAACTGTGTGTGTGTGTGTGTGTGTGTGTGTGTGTGTGAGAGAGAGAGAGAGAGAGAGAGAGAGAGAGAGAGAGAGAGAAAGAAGTATGAAAAACCTACTCAGTGATTTTCTAATATATAGCACTGTATATTGTTATTAATATAGACATACTTTGTAATAAATTTCTTGAGCTGTTTGGGTATTTCTTAACCTATTTTATATAGGCCATTTAACTTAAAATTTGTAATGTTAGATGTGAATTTTTTTGGTCATAGTGTAATTTCTGATTTAGTGCAGTATAAGCTTTATGGGGTTTTTTTTGTTGTTGTTTGCTTTCTGTTTTTGTACTGGAATTGAACTCATGACCTTGCGCTTGTTTTGTTGTTAATTGTGTTTTGCAGTACTGCAGATTAAATCCAGGGCATTTAAATTGAACTACATACTCAACCATTTTATTTGTTATTTTGAGACAGGAACTTACTAATTTACTGAGTTGTGCAGGCTGGGTTTGAATTAGTCATCTCTCCTGACTCAGCTTCCCAAAATGCTGAAATTACAGGCATGTATTTCCGAAATGCCTTGCTGAAAAATATTTTCTAAATGATAATCATATGTCATTTTCTGAACTCTAGAATTATTTCGTTAAATGAAATTCCCAGCACGTAGTTAGTTTATAAGGAGTATGTATTTATTTTTTTAGTACCAGGGATTGAGCTCACAACTTTGCACTTGCCAGGCAGGCTCTTAATGTCACTGAGCTAAATTCCCGGCAAGGAGTATTTATTACTGCATGTTGTATACAAAAGAATTTATTCTTCTCAGAACTTTTTATTTTTTAATTGCAGTGCTAGGGATTGAACCTAGGGCCTTGCACATGCTGGCCAAGTGCTCTACCACTGAACTGTACCCCCAGCTCTATGGCCTCTCCCTCTTTTGTTCTTTTCTTTTCTTTCTTTTTTTTTTTTTTGTCTTTTTCATTTTTATCGGTACCAGGGATCGAACTCAAGACCGCCTGCTTGCAAGGCAGGCGCTAATGCCGCTGAGCTAAATCCCCAGCCCCCTCTTTTTTTCTTTTTGAGACAGGATCTCACTGTACTTTAAACTGGCCTTGAGCTCACTTTGTAGTGCCCAGGCTGATCTCTAGAACTTGCAGTGATCCTCCCTGCCTCAGCCTCCCAAGTGCTGGGATTACAGGCATGTGCCACCATGCCTGGCTTATGCATGTTTTTTTTTTCATGTATAAAATTATAATTTCTCAGCTGGGTGTGGTGGCATGGATCTATAGTCCCAGCTGCTAGAGGGGGTTGAGACAGGAAGATTACTTGAGCTGAAGTGTTAAAGGCTAGCTTGTGCAATGAAGTGAGACATCTAAAACAAAACCAAAAAATTTTAATTTCTTGCTTTGAGTTTTAAAAGTTCCTCTTAGTTAATTTTTTCTCCCTTCATTAATCTACCTTTTTATAGCATTAAATCATAAGTTTACTGGTGATTTTAATCAGTGCTGCAACTGTATTTTTAATGCCTATCTTACTGAAATTATGAGAATAGTGTCTCTTATTTCAGAATTTTGTTGTCATAGCAGAGGTGGTACTGGGGGACTGAATTCAGGGCCTTCACATGGAGCTAATCTCCAGTCCTTTTTTTTTTTTTTTTTTTTTTTTATGAAGCAAAGTCTTTTTTTTTTTTTTGGTCTTTTTCCTTTTTATCGGTACCGGGGACTGCGCTTATGCCACTGAGCTAAATCCCCAGGCCCCGATGAAGCAAAGTCTTGCTGAGTCGCTAAATTGCCCAGATTAGGCTATGATCTTCCTGCCTCAGCCTTGTGGAGTGCTGGAATTAGAGGCATCTGCCACTATTCCTGGCCCTTAGCTCATAATTTTATTATGGTTTGGTTTGGTATGCTGTGATATATAGTCTCAGCTGGTCTTGAATTTGCTCTGTATCCCAGGCTGATCTCAAATTCAAAATCCTCCTACCCTAGTCTCCCAAGTGCTGAGATTACAAGATGTATATTCAGGGAGTTTTTGTTGTTTTTCAGCACTAATATTGGAACTCAGGATACTTGCCCACTAAGATACATCTCTTGCCCTTTTTTTACATTTTGGTTTTTTGTTTGTTTGCTTTTGTTTTGTTTTTTGAGACTGAGTCCCACTTTGCAGTTCAGGCTGGCCTTTAACTCACAAAGATCCTTCTGCCTCAGCCTCCCTAGTGCTGGGATATAGGCATGTGTCATCTGTGCCTGGTACCTTTTTTTCTCTTACCCTGCTAGGTATAACCCTGGGTCCAATGGATCCATTCCTTACTTTTCTTCTCTTTATTTTGTGTGTGAGGGTACTGGGGATTGAACTCATGACCACATGCTTGCAAGGCAGGCACTTATGCCATTGAGCTAAATCCCCAGCCAGTCCCTTACTTTTCTACTGCAAATTTGTACTTTAACCCAGCTGTTATTTCATCCAGTACTACCTTTCCCGAGGGACAGAGGAAGCAATCTGTGTGGTTATCTACTTGGTGTAATGAAGAGCATGCATGTGTGTGTCAAAATGAGATGGACTCACCTTTATGCTCCAGCTAACTGGTTTTGTGTACGTTTACCTGAGCATCACAGAGGGTTCAGTAGATCCACACCACTCCATATTTGTTTAAAAAAAGTTAGCGTTTGATTTTTCTGGTAGAAGTAGCTCAGTTCAGTACAATGGCACAAGTTTTGGAGTTTTGCAAGTTTTGAAGGAGGTCAAAAGTGAATCATCAGATTATTGATGCATGGGTGATGAAGATGATCCATTATGATAAAATACGTGCTTTTGTAACAGAAGAGTGGTGTAGGTGTATGATGATAATGGTGACGATGACAGTGACAATTTTGACATTGGTCGTGTGAGCCAGAGTTCCTGTGATGGTGAAGTGAAGCAACTGATTTGGGCACAGGGAATGCAGATCTCCTTGATTCAAATGTTGAAGAAAACAGCAAAGTGAATATATATTTTACATGTTGAAATGGTCATGCAACCAAATGGAAGTATCCAGTGTTAGAACTACGTTCAAAAACATAATGAAGCTTTTGAAAATATAGTGAAGCTTTTGGCAGGGGTGAAACATATTGACCAGCAATGCCATTCAGTGTTGGAAATTGTAACAGTTGAAATGCTAGAAGATGCTGTGAAATATGCAAAGGCTGAAATGCAAGCAAAAGTTCTAAAACAGGGTCTTGCTGTCGGGCAGGCTGGCCACAACTTGATTATGTAACCCAGGCTGGCCCTAAATGTACTGCAATCCTCCTGCCTCAGCCTCTGAAGTGCTAGGATTACAGGCATGTGCCACCATGCCTGGCAAGTAAAACATTCTGTATGCACTAAAAGCCATATTCAAAACTGTATTTATTATGACACCTTACTAGCTGATCTGAAAACATTCCCAAGTCTGCTGTACTTGGTGCAGATTTCTCATGGTGATCACAGGAATGTAGAACATGCAACAGCAATGGATCAAAATACAGGATAAAAATCTATGCCATTGAAGGTATATTAGAAGACATTTTTTAAAATTTATACATTTATACTGGGACTCAGCCATTAGCTCCTTGTTTGTATAGTAATAAACCAAATAATGTTGAACAGACTTGCTGCTCCCATTTCCCAAACTAATCTGAATGTGACATCTGACATTTGGTTTACCGGTTTCCAGTGGATGTTACATTTGCTAACAGAGCACAAATTGATCAGCACAGGAACTGTACACAGAGACAGCAGAAATTTCAAACGAAAGGTTGCAGTTTCAAAACAGAGAATTGTACAGTTTTTGAATGTCAGAAAGATAAAACCTTGGGCTTGTATATGGCAGAGAGAAGCAAACTGGTACTTCTGATGTCAACATTTTACCATAATGGAAATATTGATAGGGAAATAGAAGCCTGAGATGGAAACTTTCAGCAACAAAACCAAAAGTGGAGTAGATGTTGTTGATAAGTTATACAGTAGCTATGATGTCACTTGAAACAAAAAGCATTGGCCAGTTGTTGTGTTTTACTCAATTCTAAACGTGTGGCATAAATAATTAGATAGTTTATAAAAAATAAGAAATGCAAAATATCAGAGAAATTTTCTTAGATTGGGACTAGAGCTCATAGGACATTACAACAGAGGAAAAATAAAAATTTCCTGCTCATGGGACTGTGTAAAAAAATTGTACAGTACACTGGTGAGCTGACAGGTGAACAGGCAGGTGCAGCACTACAAAGACCTACTGTCGGGGCTGGGGATTTAGCTCAGCGGCATAAGCACCTGCCTTGCAAGCAAGCAGTCGAGATTCGATCCCCGGTACCGAAAAAAATACCTACTGTGACAACAGGAAAACAAAAAAAGATATCAACTGTGCCTTATAAGAAAGTACAGGAAAATAAACAGCTGGTTTGAAAATGTTGATGTCACCGAGCATGGTGGTGCAGCCTGTAATCCCAGCACCTGGGAGATTGAGGCCAGGAGTATCACCATGAGTTTGAGGTCAGACCGAACTACATAGTAAACTCAAGGCCAGCCTGAACTATACAAGACCCTGTCTGAAAAGAAAGGAAAAGAAAAGGTTGATGTCTATTCTAAGCAGTCATTACATACTTGATACTGTATTTTATTGATATTTCCCTGCTAAGTGCATGTTGTACAATATGTAGGAAGCTCCTCATCCCGCCCCCCAAAAAAAGAGAGAAAGAGAGAGAGAGAAGTGACTAGATTGCCATATAGGAAAGGAAAGCTAAACATACATGTTGGCAGTTTAAGCAAGACATGTACATAGAACATGCAGGTGTCATGTGTGAAGATTGCCTTCTTCACACATGTGAAGTTGACAGTTGGTGTGACAGTTGAAGCAAAGCTTATTTTTATGGTGGAGTTGTATTGGTATTTTTCATTGTAGTTCATATAGGAATTTATTTCTGATATGTTTTTAAGTCTTGTAAGGAAATGCACAGCTGATGTGAAAATGTTGATGTCTCTTCTGAATGCACAATTCATACTAAGAATTTAGTAATTTGTTATTGATATTTTATGTTCCTGTTAACTACACACTGTATAATATAGTAAGGTCCTCCTGACAAAACAGCTAGACCACTGAGACATCAAGTATGTCCTAAAAAAGGCCAGGAAAGTGGAAGACTTGTGCTGTCAGTGTAAGCAGTGCTTGTGTATGGAACATGCTATTGTTGTGTGTGCAGACTGCCTTGGGTGTGGTAACTGAAGTAAATTTTTTTTTTGTAGAGTGCTATTGGTATTTTCATATGGTACTTTATTTCTGATGTTCTTTTTTAGACTTTGTATACCAAAAACCAGTTGATGTTGAAAATTTTGATGCTTTTTTTATATATTCAATAAATATTAAAAAATATTTTTGTGATGTTTTTCCTGTTAAGTACTCATTATCTAATGTAATAAAACTTATAAGATTAAAATTAATAGTTGGGCTGGGGATTTAGCTCAGTGGAATAAGCACCTGCCTTGCAAGCAGGCAGTCGTGAGTTCGATCCCTGGTACTGATAAAAAGGACAAAGACAATAAATAAAGAAAGAAAGTAAAATTAAATTAATAGTCATCTGGGTCCAGGGATTTAGCTCAGTGGCTCAAGCACTTGCTTGGTGAGTGCAAGGTCATGAGTTTAATCCCTGGTACCAAAAAAAAAAAAAAAAAAAAAAAAGAATGGCTAAAAAAAATTAATAGTCATCAGTAGAAATATTCTAAAGAATAAACATGGGTCTGACAGACCCACATTTATTCACTTTGATGACAAAATTAGTCTTAAGCTCCAAAGGTTATGCTTATCTTCTGGGCCTTTACCTCAGCTAAGAGTTAGACTTGTATATTATATCAAAAACGTAATAAATACTTGACCTTTAAGGAGAGGAAAACCCATAATGTAAGAGTGTTCTTATTTATTTAAATCACTGTGTTCCCAAGTCACCACTTACCCAAATTTCTTTCTTTTGTTCTCTTAGGAGTTTATAGCAATGGAGCTTAGTGATGCAAATTTGCAAACACTAACAGAATATTTGAAAAAAACCCTTGATCCTGATCCTGCCATCAGACGTCCAGGTAAAGAAAAATGCTTTTTGGTTGATTCATTCTTTGAGCACTGGAGAGAGAAATCTCTGTAGTCTACTTGGTTATAAATTCAAAAGAAAAAAATATTTACACTTGGATCTCAGGTATAGCTTACAGTGTGTGATTGCCTGCTTATAACTGCTATATGTGATGTATTCTTTGTTTTTTAACAAAAGAACTTTTATTTGTTATCATCTGCCATAAAAAATACAGCTTAGATTTTAAAATCATTCTGTTTAGAATGTTTTTCCCTTGATCTTTCTGAGAAACTTGAGTTAAAACTTGCTATGTCACAAAAAAGAAAACAAAACGTCCCCACTTTAGAGTTAAATATTTAAAGGTAAAGAGATGATGAGAGTAACTGCCTAAAAAATGATTAAATGAGTGAACCAAGTAATCTCATACTGGTCTCTTTTATCTTCCTGTTAGTACTGATTTAGTTCATATCTTTTAAAACTAGAGTTTCTTTTTCCTCTCCTGAGTTGATCAGTTTCCATTAGAAACTTCTAATGTGAACTTAGAATTTCAACCTCAAATGTGAAGATAAATGGCACCTGGTAACACATGTGAATACATGCCATGGGTGAGGGACAAATATAATTTGGAACCAGCTAGCTTTGGGAATCCAAGCCTGTTTGGCAAGATTATATTTCCAACTTTGCTTGAAAAATAAGAATATTTATATGGAGCCTTGCTTTTAAGTGATAGCAACTTTTTCCTATTAGTGCTTAAATAATTAATGTGTTCCTGGATAAGGGGAAGTAGTTAATGCCTCTAATCTTCTTAGAATTTCCAAGAAATTTTGCCAACATCATATTTAAAATTATTTGCAGAGACTACAAGTAGTTCATATAAACGAGAGGAATGATTTTGATTTTAACTCTTCTAACATGAAAATTCTTTTACAGCTGAAAAATTTCTTGAATCTGTAGAAGGAAATCAGAATTATCCACTGTTACTTTTAACATTACTAGAGAAGTCCCAGGATAATGTCATCAAAGTGTGTGCTTCAGTAACATTCAAGAACTATATTAAAAGAAACTGGAGAATTGTAAGTATTTAGTGAATACACTGTATCTGTAAATTCATAAGATTTATATAAACAGCACTCTCAAAAGGTGTAGGTATAGATGAAAGATAAAATTAAACAAGGTCCTTTTCCAAAGCTGTTAATTGATTTGAATTCATGCAAATTCTTTTACTTTCATAATTGGTTATTAGAGATTGTATGGCTTGGCTTTACTTTCCTTTATACTTATAGTTAAAATTTAATTCTAGGTCACTTCTTAGGAGACAGTCTAAATGAATTAACTGAAGTAATTTCTGTTGTGGATGAGAAAATTAAAGCTTTAAAAAAATAGCATAGGAGCCAGGGATTTGGATCAGTGGAATACGCACCTGCTTGAGGAGCACGAGGTTGTGAGTTCAATCCCTGGTACTCCCCAAAAAATTTCACAGAAATAAAAAAATAGCATATTAAAAATTTAAGGCTGGCATAGTGGCACATGTCTGTGATCCTACTTACTCGCCAGGATCACGTAGGATGGTTACAAGTTTGTAGCTGGTCTGAACAACATATGAGACCCCATCTCAAAAAATAAATTGTAGAATGTAGAATAATTTGGGGGATTGTTTTGGTTTATCTTTGTAGTACTGAAGATTAAACTGAGGGACTTCACACTGAGCTTCATCCCCAGCCCTTTTTATGTTTTATTTTGAAACAGGATCTCACTAAGTTGGGCAGATTGACTTGAACTTGGGATCTGCCTTAGCCTTCTAGCATGCTGGGATCGTAGGCATGCACCACTATGCTTGGCTGAATGCAAAATAATTTAGGTTTAAAATTCATTGTTTTAGCCAGGTGTGGTGGCAAATGCCTGTAATTCTAGCACTCAGGAGGATGAGGTAGGAGAATCACTGTGAGTCTGAGATCAGCCTGGGCTACATAGCAAGACCCAGTCTCACACACATACACATAAACTAAAATTTGTTGTTTTGTTTGTTTGTTTTTTGAGGCAGGATCTCACTTTGTAGTCTACTGGCCTTATTCAAAATGTAATCCTGCGCCAGGCATGGTGGCACACACCTGTAATCCTTGCATCTGGGAGGCTGAGGCAGGAGGATTGTAGCAAGTTTGAGACCAACCTGGGCTGTAGTGTGAGCTCAAGGCCAGCCTGAGCTGCATAGTGAGACCCTGTCTCAAAAAGACAAACAAAACAAAGCAAAGCTCCAATTTTGAGGTGAGCCTCCTGGCTAAGTCTCCTGAGTGCTAGGATTTAGACATGTGCCATCATGCCTGGTTTAGATCTGAAATTTTCAAGAAAAGACCTTGCTCGCCCTTTATCTTATGGAATATGGAAGTGCTGTATATTCTAGTTATATATATAAGTTTAATGACTGGTATAAAATTATAAATTGAGGGCTGGGGTTTTAGCTCAGCGGCGTAAGAGCCTGCCTCGCAAACACGAGGTCGTGAGTTCAATCCCCAGTACCAAAAAAAAAAAAAAAAATATATATATATATATATATATATATATATATATATATATATATATATTGAGAAATAGGTATTTTCCCTATCTTAGGAGAGTAAGGCTGGTTTTTGCCCAGCAAGGGGACATTTGGCGTATTTACTAACATTATAGCTGGGACGAGTGCCAGTGGCATCGAGTGTAGTAGGAGAGACCTGATGCTGTGGTCCATTGTACAGAGAACCAAGATGGCTTTTCACAACAAAGAATATTATTTGCTCCAGGATATCAGCAATGCTTAGGTTAAAAAACGTTGACTTTTTTCCTTTGAGACAGGGTCTCACTGTGTAGCCCACACTGGCCTTGAACTTACTATGTAGCCCAGACTGGCCTGGAACGCATGGTGATCCTGCTGCCTTAACCCCCTAAATTCTTGTGTTACAAGTGTGTCACACCATGCCTGGCCAAGAAATCATGGTTTATGATAAAAGAAAACAGGGAAGTATTTCATAATGATAATAATACTATAGAAAGTATTAAGATTGACAACATTGATCAATTTTTCTTAGAATCTTTTAGCTGGGCATGGTGGCACTTGGGAGGCTAAGGCAGGTGGATCACCATGAGTTAAGAGGCTGCTCTGAACCACAAAGTGAGACCCTGTTCCCACAAAAGAATCTTGTCGTGATTGTATAAGAGTTTGCAAAGCAGCACCAGGAATATAGCTTAGTGGCACAGCACCTGCCTGGCAAGCACAAGGTCCTGAGTTCAATTCCCAGCACCGCCCCCCCAAATTTACAAAGCAATAAATACTGTTTTTTAAAACTTGTATAGTTCATCAAGTGTTGCCACATGTGTTGAAGGAGTGATTTGGTAAATATTAGAAAGGCTGCTTTAAAAGTCCATCCCTCTGCTTCCTCTTAGACTGCTTAAAAGTCCATCTCTTCTATTAGCCTTCCTCTTGATTTATAAAACTAGAAAGACTTACAGAACATCTTTGAGTGATGTAGTCCAGAATATATTCTAATTAGTAAAGATGAAAATGTTTTCATAGGAATAATCTTTGCTTTTAGGTGACAGTTAAAAGCTTTGGATTGGTTATGGATTAAGGTAGCATGTCTACGTGATTTTTTTATTTCTATTTCTTTATTTATTTGTTTGTTTGTTTGTTTGTTTGTTTTTTGGGTACCAGGGATTGAACTCATGATCTCACACTTGCCAGGCAGGTGCTTTATGCTGCTGAGCTACATCCCTGGCCCTGTAAATGATTTTTAGCCACATGTTTTGATTAGCTTACATTGTGCCACTGAGCAACCCACTCAGTCCAGAACTCAAATTCTTATTAGCAACTGGAAGTTGATTATTTACATGTGGGAAGAAATGTGTATTATTTTGGGGAATGGGTTTATACTTACATCAGATTATTAATGAAGTCAGTGGCCCGTTCATGTAGAGAAAAATTGGAATGCCCATCTTCTGGTTTTTCTTAGAAAACTTAGAAATTGAAAAATACTTTTATTTGTATACTCACATGGATACGAGTACGAATTTTATGGTGCTTACTGTTATTTTGCTTTTAGATTGAAGATGAACCCAACAAAATTTGTGAAGCTGATCGAGTAGCCATTAAAGCCAACATAGTGCATTTGATGCTTAGTAGCCCAGAGCAAATTCAGAAGCAGGTAATACATCCTTGCTTTCTAGGTAGACTCCTTTGTAAATTTCTTGTCTAATTAAGTTTTTCTTGTCTAGTTAAGTGATGCTATTAGCATTATTGGCAGAGAAGATTTCCCTCAGAAATGGCCTGACTTACTGACAGAAATGGTGAATCGCTTTCAGAGTGGAGATTTCCATGTTATTAATGGAGTCCTTCGTACAGCACATTCATTATTTAAAAGGTACTGATGTACAAATTCATTCCTTTAATGTATTGTTTTTCTGTTATATTTGCTTATGTGGATAGTTATATTTGTGACCATTGTTACTACTGTGAATATGATCAGTTTAGATTAAAAACATAAGCTGCTCAGTTCTTTGTGTTTAAGTAGAATGTTTATCGCATTACCCTATTACCTATTAAGTCTTGATTTATTTGTGAAGAAAACCAAGAATTCTCTTTGAATTTCAGAAATCTCTGATCAGAGATATCTAGTCATAGATGTTAAATTTGCGTCTATCCTTGAATACATAGTAGTAAAACTTCTAAACTTGCCTACTTTACATTAATTTTCTAGATACCGTCATGAATTTAAGTCAAATGAGTTATGGACTGAAATTAAACTTGTCCTGGATGCCTTTGCTTTGCCTTTGACGAATCTATTTAAGGTATGCAATAATATCTGGATGATATTAAAATTGTTTAGCAGGATTTGATGGCACATAGCTGTCATCTTGGGAGGCTGAGGGAGGAGGATTGCTGTGAGTTGGAAGCCAGCCTGGACCACAAAGTAAGTTTAACATACCAGCCTGAACTCCTTAGTGAGACCCAGTCTTGAAAAGATTAAAAAAAAAGCATTTTAAATTGTTTAAATAAACTTTCAGACCTAAACAGAAATAAACAGGGTGGTATAAGGAACTCTATTCTACAAATTAATAATTATCAACATGTTATTTTTTTAATTGGTTCCCTACTTTTGTTGGACTATTTAAAAGTAACTCATAGGTACTATTTTATTTCACTTGCACTATGTGTTTCTGAAGAAAGTCACTTTTTTTTTTTAATCGGTACTGGGGTTTGAACTCATGACCGCCTGCTTGGAAGGCAGGTGCTTATGCCATTGAGCTAAATCCCCAGCCCCAAGAAAGTCACTTTTTAAAAAGAACTTTTACATTTTGATTTGACTGTGTGTGAAATTTAATTTGCATCATTTTGTATTGCAAGGGCTACTTTTCCAGGCATGTTCTTGGTCTTTGCAAGAATTCTGTAAGATTGAAATAAAACCCTTTCTTTTCCAAATAAGAAAAAAGAGGTTCAGGATCATAAAGCTAAAAAAAGAAAAAGTTGGAGCCAAACATGATGCTACACACCTGTGCTTCCAGCTTTTCAGATGATGAGACAAGATGATTGCAGAATTTCAACGCCAGCTTGGGCAACTTAGTGAGACATTGTTATACAATAAATAAAAAGAATTGAGAGTATAATTCACTGAGAGTGCCCCTAACTTCAGTCCCACAATATTCAGTAATAAAGAATGGGTACAAAGCTTTTCATATGTTATTGATAGTGTGTATGTACATATGTATATTCGTATTTATTTGTGGTACCAGTAATTGATTAAACCCAGCATCTTTTACTGTATTATATTCTCATTTCTTTTATTTTTTTATTTCAAGATAGTCCTCACAGTATTGCTAAAGTTGCCCAGGCTGAGCCTGCATTTGTGCTCTTCCTGCCTAGTCTCTCAGAATGCTGAGACATGGGCAGGTGCTACCATATCCAGCTTACATTTTTCTTTTAAAAAATAAAATTACTGGCTGGGAATTTAACTCAACACCACCGTGCCTGTCTGACAAGCATGAGGTCTTGGGTTTGATTCCTGCTACCAAAAAAAAAAAAACAGAGGTCACTTTTTCACCTATTGAATTGGCAGAAACAAAAAAAATTTTTTTTTTTTTTGTGATCAGTACCAGGGATCGAACTCATGACTGCCTGCTTGCAAGGCAGGCGTTTATGTCGCTGAGCTAAATCCCCAGCCCCAAACAAAAAATTTTTTAATGATAAAAGTCTTAGCCAGAGTATTTTAAATACTCTGATCCAATCCATTGGGTTACAAATGGTACTACTGTTGTAGACTGTAATGTTTACTTGATAAAACCTTTATTTATATGTTCTAACTCTTAATGTATAGAAAATAACATTTGTTTTACACAAGTGTGAACAAAATAGCTTTTTTGGTACATGCTATATTTTCTCACTTAACTCATACTCTGCATTATAATATAGGCATTCTCATAATGAGATTGGGGTTTAGTAAAATTAACTTGCTTATTTGATGTAATATTCCACATGAATAACAGCTTATGAGGAACAGAATGTGGATTATGTAGTATTACTGGTTTCCAAAATCATGCTGGGCGTGATGGTACAGTTCCAGCCCTTGGAAGCCTGAGGCAGGAGGATTGCTGTGAGTTTGAGGCCAGCCTGCACAGAGCAAGACTCTGTCTCAAAAAAAAGGGAAAGAAGTCTTCTAACACCTAAGCTCATAGCATACTGTACTGCTTTAGTGTAATACATTTCTAGAGTATCAAACTGCAAAAATTATAGGTATGTACAAAATTTTATAGTTAAACTTGTTCTCTGTTAGAATAATGAACAGAAATAACATACATGTCACATGGCAGAGGAACTATTTAATGAGAGCATATTAAAAGTTCTGTGTAATGTGCATGTGTATAGATAGTTGGACAGAGGTAGTTCAGAATACTGACATTGAATTTTCCAGTAGTTCTTTTATGGAAAAATAAAAAATATATCCTTTACCCTATTTTTCATACTCTTAAGTGATTATATACTGCTTATATACAATTATATACATTTTGGAGGAGAAATATGAGTAGCCTCAACTAGTGCAAGACTTTTTCATTAAGATCAGTATGCTGAAGAAAAAAAACAATCAACATCCTGAGTTTGTGACCCACTAAAACCTCCTTCCTGAATTTTTTTCCAAGGCCACTATTGAACTGTGTAGTACCCATGCAAATGATGCTTCTGCCCTGAGGATTCTTTTTTCTTCCTTGATTCTTATCTCAAAATTGTTCTACAGTTTAAACTTTCAGGTAAGTTTTATTTCTTGATTTTTATTCTTTTTTATGCTAATTTATAGTCTTCTTGAATAAGTACTACTTTGACAGCATTGTTTTTCTGGGGGAAAAAAAGGCTTTTCTGATTCTGCTTACTTACTTATCTTACATATTGTCCCTGAACTCCTGGATTTAAGTGATCCTTTTACCTTATTCTTTCAAATATCTGGGGCTATAGGTATGCACCACCATGCCCAACTCCCCCTATTCTTTATGTACCTCATTCATAGTGTTCTGTTTTCTAGTATTCCTAGAAATACTAAGAGATGTTTCATGAGGATAAGTAGCATTCTCTTGTGACATCCTAACTTACCCTTTTGGAGAGTCACCTTGTGTACAGCCTTATTCAATAAAATTGAAAGCACAGAGAAAACAGATTTCTGAGACCTTTCTTATTGGTCCATTTATATGGATATTAATATTGAGGGAACCAGATTTGGTTAGGGATTCTTGATTAGCTTGTAAACAAGTGTTTTTATTGGAAGGTATGAGAGAGAGAGAGGCTGAAGTACTAAGCTTTGAAGGCAGTAAACATTGAAGGCATTTTACAGGAAACATGACCACAGGGTTATTGCAGAAAATGCCTGGTCATCTTGTTAGTATTGATGTGCTGGCTTCCAATCCATCCATCTGCCTGTCTTTCTGTTTTAATTTTTCAAGGCAGGATCTGGTAAATAGTTCAAGATGGCCTTGAATTCATTATGTATGTAGCCCAAACTGGCTTTGAACTACCATCTCAGCCTACAAAGTGTTGAGATTACAGGCATGTACTATCATGCTTGGCATTCTTTCTATTCTTGAATCATTGATTTAAGATTGCAGGACCATGAAAGGGACAGGTTATATATCAAGATAAAAGAAGGATTTGGTCAGGCTCAGTGATGCTAGCCTATAATCTCAGCTGTTAAAGAGGCTGAAACAGGAAGATTGCAAGTTCTGGCCAGCCTGGGCAATTTAGCAAAACCCTGTGGGTTTTTGTTGTTGTTTGTTTGGTTTTTATTTTGAAGGTAATAAAATACAACAGAACAAGACAGAACAAAGCCAATTGAGACAGTGTAGTGAAATTGGTACAGAACTTCATAGCCGGTTATCAGGATAACAGTAATAGGTATCACAGTGTATCTCATTATCTTCATAATCTTTCAATCATGTATAGCGAAATAGAATGAAATACAGCACATTATAGAACTTAATCAAAACAGAATATTGAATAGAGCTGTACCATTAATCAGAATAAAGCAAAACAATAGTAAGCAGGTAGGCAGGCTGGTTGCTTGGTTTACCAGAACCCTAGGTTCCAACATGGCGCAGATCTCAGGAGACGCTGGTGGTTCTCCCCCTGGAGGGGCTGCAGCCTGCCACACACCACAGCCACTTACCAGGGAGGCGGGTTGGTTGCTGGGGTTTCCCAGCATCCTAAGTTCCAACATGGCACGGATCTCAGGAGACACTGGTGGTTCTCCCCATGGAGGGGCCACAGCCTGCCACACCACAGCCGCTTAGCAGGGAGGTGAGCTGGTTGCTTCACAAAATGCTGTTTTAAAATTTTAAAAAAGCTGAACATAGTTAGGTGTCATCCTGCACACCTATAATCCCAGTACAGTAGGAGACCAAGGCAGGAAGAAGGTTAAGTTCAAGCCTACTCTGGGCGACTCCCCAAGACTGTATCAAAATTTTATTTCATTTTATTTTATTTTATGTATTTATTTTTTTGTACCAGGAATGGAACTCATGACCCTGCACTTGCCAGGCAGGTGTTTATGCCACTGACTAAATCCCTGGCCCTGTATCAAAATTTTAAAAAATAAAAAGTCTGGGAATATAGCTCAGTGCAGAGGCCCTGGGTTGGAATCCTAATACTACAGAAAAGGGAAGGGGATTGGCTGGGAGTATAGATCAATGGTAGGGATGCTTGCTGAGCATGTGTGAGGCCCTGGGTTCAGTTCCCACATTGTGATAATAAAAGGACTTGGCATTTTTATTGTTCATAGCAGTACTGAACTTAGTCTCACAATGACTGAACCCAACAGTGGTAGAGCAAGTATTCCCCAAAAGAGAATTGAATTCTCTTGGGTAAAATAAAAGGTGAACAGCCCAAACATCAGTACACACATCCGTATTCAGCTGGACAACACACTGAGGAATTTATATGTAAATGAAGACCCCTGTTTTTGCTTACACTTCATTTTGAATTCTACTTCTGAGAAGGCAGGAAAATTAAGTTCTTGATAATTTGACAAAGAACCAAGAGGCATAATCTTCACTGTTAATCAAAAAGAATGATTTGTCCCATACTTCCAAGAAGGCAGGACTGTACTATGCCATAGGAAATTGACCGCTGTATAAGACAGTAAATTTGACTCTTGTCTTGTTGCTGGTACAAAATATCTGATACCCACAATTTAAAGGTGGAGAGGTTTATTTTGGCTCACAGTTTTAGTGGGTTCAATCCATGTTGCACCAGCTCCAAGTTAGGAAATGCATGGTGGAGGAAAACTGTTCATGTTACGGTGGCTAGGAAGCAAAGGCAGAAGCAGTCTGGGACAAGGTCACAGTCTTACAAGTCACACCCCCAGTGGGCCTCTAATTCTGACTAGGCTGTACCTGTGAATGTGATACTTTTGGGAGTACATTTTGGATTGATATCAAAACATTACACCTCTGAGCCTCAGAAAGCTCATATTCATCTCCATACACAAAATGCATTAATCCATCTCTAAGATTTGCCAGAGCCTTCACTCTTCTTGAATTGCTGAAAAGTCCACCTCCAAAGTCTCCTGTGAGACTGACGGCAGACTCTTAGCTTTGAGCCCCATAAAATAAAAAAGAAAGTTAAACATTCCAAAATACAGTGGCAGAGAGTAAACACTCTCATCCCAAAGGAAGGGAATAGAAATAGGCACAAAGCAGGCCAAAAACCATCAGGGCAAACTGAATCCTATAACTGCATATATAGCAGGAAGCTGTGATGAAATGTAAGCTCCAAGGATACCATGTGAGCATGGTGTCCTTGGAACATGTTCCATGTTCCTGGTATATTCTGTCAGCCTTTCTTTGAAATCTGAGTGGAAGCCTCTACAATTCTTGCACTTTCCATAACTGAAAAACTAGCACATGAATGATACCAAGTTCTGCTGCCCACAAAGGCAAGAGGCTGGCCCTCTTAGATCATGTCTTACAAAGGACTCTTGGGGCAGGGAGCCCAAGGGGAATCTTCGCAGTGTTTACACCCTAGAGCCCCTAATGGTGAGTGGGGTCTTGCTGATTTTTGAGATGTCCTAAAGGTACCATCTTATGCCTGTACAAAGTGCTTGGTTTCTTTTTAATGCTAATGTCCTCAACAGCCATGCTGTCCTTTATCCTCTTTGAGAGATGCTTCTTTCTTGAAAACTGAAAACTTTTCAGATAGCTCTGCTATTTGCTTCTGGTACTCACTGTAGGTTTGGCTAAAACCAGCCAACCGTACCCGTGCCACAGCCTGAAAGTTGAATTGCCTTGAAATATTCTCTGCCAGATTATCTCCTTCCCTTAGTCGCCTCAACGTCTCAGGACATGAGTGAAAAGTAGACAGATTTTCTGCCAGAGTGTACCTAGTCCAACTGCAAGTGTAGTCCTTGTTCCCATCTGAAACCACCTAAGCCTGGCATTTACTGTCTGCATTTGTAGTCTGGGCTCTGATCAATATTATACATCAAGATCTGTTTATTATATTCTAGGACTTGTCTAGTAGGTGGCCCCAAACTCCTGCCACAAACCAATCACTACAACAACCTTGTCCACTGGCCCAAATTTCTGTATTTAATAGGAAGACAAGCTTCTACTGGCTCACTTTTCAGTGGGTTAAGTCAATTCATTGGCAAAATTGCATGGTCCGGGGGAGCCATCCACATCTCAGGAAGCAAGGAGAGGAAAAGCTGGAGATGAGAATATACCCTTCTGAGTCATAAACACCCCGCCACACACAAGACCTCTTCTGAAGGGCCCCCTCTTTAGAACATGAAACTTTTAGGGAACATTACAGACATCAACCCATCAACCATAGGCGTCTAAATTGATGGTCATCTTACAGTAAGTGCAACAATGTAGAAAGGAAAGTGGGCAGAAGCATTGAACTTGGTAAGGAAAAGCTTCCTGCAGTCTTCGCTGGACTTCAAAGAAGTAACTAGTGAAAACATAAACTGGAGACAGAATTCAGGGTTTTATTCAGCTGCTACAAACCTAGGTGGAGCAGGAAATCTTATCACAAAAGGCAATGCTTCAGACTGAGGAGGTGGGAGTTGACCCTTAGTTGTGTACAGAATATTAGGCATGCTTGGGATGGGTGTGGTGGTGCACACCTGTAATCCCAGCACCAGAGAGGCTGAAAAGAGGATTACTGTAAATCGAGGCTAGCCTAGACTACACACTGAGACCCTGTCTCCAGATCACCCCCCATAAATAATTAAAGACATAGTGTGGAACTTCATTAAAGTACTGTATTTATTTTAATCGTGGTCTAAAGTCAGTAATTCTGTTTTAGGATCTCCCTGAGTTTTTTGAAGATAATATGGAAACTTGGATGAACAATTTTCATACCCTCTTGACACTGGATAATAAGCTTCTACAAACTGATGTAAGTATTTTAAGTGCTACTGGATTAGCTTTTCTTTTGTTTCTTTTTTTTTTTTTTTTTTTTTTTTTTGGTACCAGGGATCGAACCCACGACCTCGAGTTTGCCAAACAGGCACTTATACCACTAAGCTAAACGCCCAGCCTTTTCTTTTTTTTTTTTTTCTTTTTTTCTCTGGCTGACTGGCTTGTTTCTCTCTCTCTCTCTCTCTTTCTTTCTTCCTTCATTTCTTTGTTTCTTTCCTTTCATCCGTCTGTCTGTCTGGCTGGCTTTCTTTCTTTCGTTTGTCTTTTTGAGACATCTGTCTTTGCAGTCCAGGCTGGCCTTGAGCTCACTTGTAGCCCAGGCTGACCTCGAACTTGCTGGGATTGTAAGTGTGCACCACCAAGCCTGGCTAGTCTTTTTTTCTTTGAGTAAAAATTTTTTGGTGTACTATAAAAACCTGCTTATGCTTGAATTGCTAATGCATAAAATTTCACCAAGTTCAAGTAATATTTGATTCTGTTGGGTGTTGTCTTCTGGTTATGTGTGGTATGTTTTAAAAAAAAATTGGGGGCTGGAGATATAGCTCAGTAGCACAGCATCTACCTGGCAAGTACAAGATCCTGAGTTTGATTCCTAGTAGCAAAAAAAGTTAGAGCGAGCATCTCCTAAGTAAAAATTTACAAATAAGGATATTTCATTGCATTATTAAAATCAAGACTTTAACCACATTGTGAACGTTTAAGAAATAAAGTAATTGCTTGTCACTGAAAACATTAAGAAAACCTTAAACTTGCTGGGCGAGGTGGCTAAGCCAGGCGTGGTGGCTCACGCCTGTAATCCCAGCACTTGGGAGGCTGAGACAGGAGGATTGTTTTGAGTTTGAGACCAGCCTGGGCTACAAAGTGAGTTCAAGGCCAGCCTGAACTGCAAAAGCAAGACCCTGTCTCAAAAAGACAAAAAATAAATTAAAAAAAAAGAAAACTTTAAACTCCTGTAATGACAGCCCTCTCCCCAAAAAAATCACAGCTTGTGAAATTTAAAAATATGTAAAAGTTTCTGATCTGGGATTTATAAGGCATATTTTTCAACATACAGCCCTTACCCTGTGCTATGTATTTGTTTACTTATTAATATATTTAATATCATTCCTAAGAAACCATAAAATATTCAACACCTTATGAAATGTTATTAGACATGATAATTGAAATTGTGTTTTTAAAGTGGGATATAGAAGTGGGCATAGTGGCATCCACCTGTATAATCCCAGCACTCAGGAGTTTCAGGCAGGAGGATTGCCTGAGTTTGAGGCCAGCCTGAACTGCATAATGAGACCTATCTCAGAAAAAAAGAAAAAGTAAATAGAAGATATAGAAAGGGAATAGTTATCATTGTTGTGAAATACATTTTTTTTCTGAGTGACAAAAAAAAAGAACAAAAAGATTTCTTTACATAAAATATTTTTAGTTCAGTAGGAAAATGGCTTACCCTTGAAGCTCTCTGTATGCTTAAGTGTAAATTACTTCTAAAGACTTAAAGGAGCTCTTAGCCTAGTTAAGCACATCTCTATACTAAATTGCAGCATCCCTATGCTAAATTGGAGGACTTTGGTATCACTGTCATGGTGTAGACAGGGGTTGGCAAATTTTTCTATAACAGTCCAAATAGTTTTATTTTCAGTTTTATAGGGCTGTATGATCTATGTGCTACAACTGCTCAACTGGTATAATATGAAAGCAGCTTTAGACAGTACTATAAATTGTATGAATGAGCAACAAATGAGCATGTCTTTGTTTAATAAAATACTTACAAAAATGGGAACAAAAGTTGGAATTTGCCTGCAGACAAGTTTGCTGGCCCCTGGCTTGGATTATTAATATACATATTATAGATAGATACTATAGATGTATAGATAGATAATTACATATATGGGTGAGAGGGATAGTTCTGGGGTTCAAACCCAGAGCCTTTTTTGCATGCTAAACAAATGCTGTGGGCTACCTCCCTAGTCCCATTTAATATTTTATAACCAGGTTATTATTTATGAGGATCCAATGTATTAGCTTTTTTAAGGCTGGGACACCTACATGTTAGTATATTTGAATGATGACCACAAATGACACAGAAAGTGTGATACGGTTTTTTTAGAGGGGAAGATACTTTTTTGTATAAATATTTTCAATCCAATATGGAAATATTTTGTAAGTTAACCAGAAGAAAAAATTCCATTCAGCTTGAACTTGAGAGCCACTCTCAATAATTAATAAATAGAAAACCCCTGATTATTAAAATACTTGAATAAATGGATGATGACACAAATATAGTTTACAGTAATAGATTATTTGGGTTTAAATTCTAAAAGGTCTCATTCAGGGGGGTGATAACTGCTTCTTTACTTATGATAGCCTTAAAAATAATGGTTGAATTTTTTCTTTTCTTATGTGAGGATGAAGAGGAAGCTGGCCTATTGGAGCTCTTAAAATCTCAGATTTGTGATAATGCTGCACTCTATGCTCAAAAGTATGATGAAGAGTTTCAGCGGTACCTGCCTCGCTTTGTCACAGCCATCTGGAATCTGTTAGTTACAACAGGTCAAGAGGTTAAATATGATTTGGTAAGGTGATGGTAAAGAAAAAGAAAAGAATCACTCCCTGTGTCTTTCAAGAAGGAAACACTGACTGTGCTCTTTACAATATTCCTATTTATGTTTTATTTCAGTTGGTAAGTAATGCAATTCAGTTTCTGGCTTCAGTTTGTGAGAGGCCTCACTATAAGAATCTGTTTGAGGACCAGAGCACGCTGACAAGTATCTGTGAAAAGGTTATTGTGCCTAACATGGAATTCAGAGGTAATCACGGCAAAGTGAAGGCTTTTCCGGGGAATTAAAGCTGTTTTTAAGAAAATGTTTTAATGTAAACTTAATAAATCACCTGGTTCTTATACTCTAAATTTTTAAATTACAAAAAAGTACTTAGAGTTATTTCGTGTTTACACTAAACCAGTACAGAACATGTGGCAGCACACTTTGTATTTCTGTAATGAGCTTTGTTATAATCTTAGAGGTTTTTTGTTGTTGTTTTGTTTTCATAAAAATACTGGATAAGACTATATATATCCTTCTACATTGTGGAAAAATACAGGCTCTTACTCAACTTCAGCAATTAGTGGTTTTCAAATAATTAACTTGAGAATGGAAGTGATAATTATATACGAGTTGAGGCTCACTGGGGTTGTAAGGTTAAATAGCCCTAAGAGCCTGTACTTCTCTCTGTCTTTGCCATTGTGAAGACATAGTAGAGGAGATGCGCTTCATATCATAGTAGTTACAAAACTATTAGTCTGGAGTAGATTGAGTAAATTAAGGATAAAATATAGTGGGAGGTTTTATTTTTTGTGTGTGTTTTCTTAAAATTAAGGACACATCTTTATTCTGGTACTGTCTGCCCTGTTCTTTTGTCATTGAAATGACTTTTGTCAGTTAAATATTATAGTTGATATCCTCATATGACCAGATAAAAAGTTAGCATTCTTGAATTAATCCCCAACACTTAGATTTTTTTGTTTTTGGTGCCAGGGGTCAAACTCAAAACCTTGCATTTGCCAAGCAGGCACTTAGGCCGCTCAGCTAAACCCCTGGCCTAATACTTAGTTTTTAAAAGTTCGAAGTAAAAGTCTATTCTGGGGATACTTTCACATCTCATAGCTGTCTGCATTATTTAAAACAAGTTTCTTAGGGCAATGCTTACTCCTTTAGCAATGGTATAACAGAACAGGAAATATCGCTTGATGGGAAAGATGCTTGGCTGTGTGTAATAAGGCAGCTCTGCATGGCTCGTCTGCATAGTCAGCTGTAGACTACAATGCCTCATCACATCTTGGAGGGTTACTTCAAGTATATATTGTCTTTGTAGCTGCTGATGAAGAGGCATTTGAAGATAATTCTGAGGAGTACATAAGAAGAGATTTGGAAGGATCAGGTATCTATTTTGGTTTTTAAGCTATTAGCAAGCCAGTTTTGGCTTTCATTGAACTGTTTTCTGTCTTTAGCTTGTCATAGAGCTCTTACGACCTGCATAAAAGAATCACAAATTGAACCATATCTCTTTCTTGTCCTGTATTCTCAGTAATGTTGAGAATTTTATGACACCTTCAGTTTTCTTTGTATATTTCTTCTGGGGAGAAGAAATTTTCTTTTCATTCTATTGCTGGCAGCCAACAGATGGTATTTTTTTTCTTTAAACTAGATTAGTTGATTGGTGGTTCGTTCTCTCAATACATGTTTTCTTTGGGGTTTATAGATATTGATACAAGACGCAGGGCTGCTTGTGATCTGGTACGAGGATTGTGCAAGTTTTTTGAGGGACCCGTGACAGGAATCTTCTCTGGTTATGTTAACTCTATGCTTCAAGAATATGCAAAAAATCCATCTGTCAACTGGAAACATAAAGATGCAGCCATTTACCTAGTGACATCTTTGGCATCAAAGGCCCAAACACAGAAGGTAAATATTCTCAGTGTTTTGTTTCTAAAACAGAGAAATCAGAAACAACAGGATTTTTTAAAAACAATCTCTGAAAATTGGCCTGTTCCACCCTGTTACTTGATAGTTCTGATTAGAATTTAAGAGTCTCCAAAGACATTCATGTTGAAGTGTTCATCTCCTTTTCTTGTCCTTTTTTGGGGGATGTGGGGGGTGCTGGATATTGAACCCAGAGTCTTGTGTATGTTAGACAAATGATCTCCTGCTAAGCTATATTCCTGGCTGATCATCTCCATTTTTATTTTCCACAACTGCTTACATTTTTGATGTTGTTATACATAGAAATATGTTGTGTCATTCTGCCCTGCTAAAAACTTGCTTTTCAGCATGGAATTACACAAGCTAATGAACTTGTAAACCTGACGGAGTTCTTTGTGAATCACATCCTTCCTGATTTAAAATCACCTAATGGTGAGTTTTGTGGAATTTTTCTTCTATACAGCTTGCAACAGTGTCCTTGTAGTTTACATTTGTATCATTATGCTGAGCAATGAGTGATAGATAAAAACTGGTTGCTGTCTATGTTCAGGTTAGTATGTATTGAACTGGAGTCTTCCTGATTCATGTGTTACCTAGGCTGGGTTTGAACTGGTTAGTCTCCTGCCTCAGTTTACCACTCAACATTCCAGTAGTATATCACCATGCTCTGAAGTTACTCCTTATATTGAACAAAATGCCAAATGGTTCCACAGCCCTTGTTCATGTAAAATTAACTTTTGATGAAAAATACACAATGTGGTTAGAAAGGTGATAGGGTAAGCGAGACTTAACTGTAATGTGGCTTTGTTACTCTTATGTATGCATAGGAACTATACTTTGGTTTCCTTTCCCTTTTGAAAGATAAATTCTTAAAAACTGAAGTACTGGGGCTGGGGATTTAGCTCAGCAGCATAAGCGCCTGCTTTACAAGCAGGCAGTCGTGAGTTTGATCCCCAGTACCGATAAAAAGGAAAAAGACAAAAAAACTGAAGTACTGTTGAGCACAGCAGCACATTCCAGTGATCTTTGCTATTTGGAGGCTGAGAGGGGAGGAAGAAAAGTTGAAATGCAGGCTGGGCAATTTAGCAAAAACTTGTCTTTTTTTAAAAAAAAAAAAAAAGGACCAGAAACATAGCTCAGTGGTCCATGGATTTAGTCCTTAGTACTGTGCACGCCACACACACACACACTCACAATGGTTTCCTGTGTTTATAAGAATGTGATACAAGATCTAGGGCTGGAGATACAGCTCAGCAGCACAGTGCCTGCCTGGCAAATATGAGGTTGTGAGTTCAATTTCCTCTACCAAAAAGAAGAAGAAGAAAAAAAGAATATATTGATTGACGTTGAGCTAATTCTGTTTTTCAAAAATACTCCATTTAAAAAATTTTCACACAACCAGATTGACTGAGTATAGTAGTGAGCTTCTGTGTGGCCATCATTAGCTTCAAGGGTTAGCAACAGTTGGCTGTTTTGTCAGTTGATTGATTGACTGTTGGTTCTGAAAATTGAACCAAATGCCCCATACATTTTAAGCAAGCTCTCTACCATTGAGCTGCATTTCCAGCCTGTTTTATCCCTTTCACTAATTTTTCTACTACTAGAGTTAGATAAATCCCAGCTAGAGAAAATTATCTTAAATCAAATTTTTATTGTTCAGTTATATAACTGATACATTTTCATTTATCATGAAACTTCAAGGAAAGGGAAAAGGAAAAAAAAAATTGGTCCTTTTTTTTTGACACAGTGTCTCTGTGCAGTTCAGGCTGGCCTTGAGCTCAGTTTGTAGGCCAGAGTGGTCTCAAACTCACAACGGGCCTTCTGCCTCAGCCTCCCGAATGCTGGGATTACAAGCATGAGCCCCACCACACCTGGCTAGTAGAAAAAATTATTTATAATCTTACCCAAATTAGTAACTGCATAGTAGATCATTATATAATTAGTTGTGCTTTAGTTATTTGATGTTTTGGTTACCATTTTTTTTGTGGTACCAGGGATCAAACTCACAACCCTGTGCTTACCAGGCAGGCGCTTATGCCGCTGAGCTTATGCCCCCAGCCCCTAGGTTACTAGTTTTTCAAACTTGCAGTGTTGTCACTGATTTTTGAGTAGTAGTCCTTACCACTTAAGTAACTATGACTTCTTATTATTTTAATAGTGAATGAATTTCCTGTCCTTAAAGCTGATGGCATCAAATATATTATGATTTTTAGGAATCAAGTAAGTAGATTTTTGTCATACACTGTTGAAGAATTTTATTACAAATCAGGTGGTTCTCTAATCTGCTGTGTGATCATATTTGACATTCATATCCATCAGAATATCTTTAGTGACATTTTAGAGAATGTTTAATTTTCATTAAGTATCTTGTCTTTTTATAATTTCATTAAAAATTGGGTCCTAGACAATGTCCATACCTTGCTTATGACTGATTATATCTTAAGTCTTTTAATTACAACAGACTTCTACACCCCGTTTCTGTACCTTTGTTCAGAGGCAAGTATTTTATGCTGGGGAGTTTCTCACACTCTCCTTGCAGCTGATTGCATCTTCTTGGTATAGTTTTTCTTGTTTCTCTGGTCCCTTTCTTCCTATACTGGAAGAGCTAGAAGCTTGCTTACAGTTGGATTTGCGGTGGGGGTTGAATGCATTGTCAGTATACTTTTTCAGGACATACATATTTACTGCTTCATTAAGATGAATCTTCTGTCATAAACAATTTTTAATAGCACTTTAAAATTGAAAAATGCAAAAAAAAAAAAAAAAAAACCCCTACGCTTTCCATTATATGTAAGTCATTGTTTTAAAGTGTATTCTTTGTGATTTTTAGTATAGATTAATTTTGTTGTATACCTACACTGTCTTACACATAGATAATATAATTACCAAAATATGTGGAAAACAGGTTAAATGTAGGTTTTCTCCCCTTTAACATGAGTTAATGCCTAAGCAATTTCAAAAAGTGTCAAATGAGGGGGTTTTTTTTGATGCTATGGTGGTTCATTTTGGCCAGTGGTCCCCTTTATGTAGTTTTCTGTGTTTTCTCTCTCCCTTATCAATTAAGTACTTACAGTTCTTCTAAACTGTTCTTATGATTGGTGAACTCTCAAGTTGCTTCTCCATAATAAATACTCTGTGTTGTGCTCACTTGTCTGCAAGATAATAGTTTTGTGCTCAGAAAAAAAGAATTGGAAACTGAATGGGAATTGAACACTAGGTGTAGGTAGATGTTTTGATTTCTTAACAGTATCATTTCTCATCGTAACAGCTGGAATAGTTTTTAAAATCAGCAAAGCTTTCTCTTCCAGTTGTCTTTTAGTCAATTGTAGCACCACTGGATTCATAGCATGTAAAATTACTATATTTTTCAGGTACCAAAAGAGCATCTTTTGGTCTCTGTTCCTCTCTTGATTAATCATCTTCAAGCTGAAAGTATCGTCGTTCATACTTACGCAGCACATGCTATTGAACGGTTGTTTACTATGAGGGGGCCTAACAACGCTACTCTGTAAGTATCTGATTCTAGATTATGCGTTTCCAGCTGAAGATGAGGGTCAAAGATAATATGACTCTGAATGTCCTACTAATTTCATTAGTGGTCAGAAAAACTAATGTGTACTTTTTATTCATTTATACTTTCATTCCAGAAGAATTTGAGGCAGTTTACCAGAATAGCTTCTGAAAATAAAGTTAAATAAATTGCAGCAAAGGGAAATAATAGTAGTAAGTTAGTCAACAGAAATGTGTTTAGAGGCTCCTGTGTTATAAAGATGCTCTTAATTTTATTTGGAGTACCTTGAAGCTGAAGTGAATGGGGAGTTAAAATATGTACAGTGTTCACGAGCTTAATAAGGTCAAAACAGCTACCAGCATCTCAGAAGTGAGTCTTCGTTAAGAGAACTGTGCTGTGGCAGTGTTCTCAGGAGCGTCATAGAACAGCTCTTCTCACGTGCCTCTTTCATGCTCTCACTTAGTCCTGAGATGCAATAGAGCCCAAGGAGAAGTTCTCTAGGGGCCAAGAAAGTAGCTGTCCTGGCCTGGCCGAGGGTAGGATGTTTTAGTGGAGTGGATAGTGCTGTTGGCCGTTCTTCACAGTGTTATCCTTCAAACCGAGCTCTGGGCAAGAGACGGAAAGTAGTTCTAGGCTTTTTTTCACCAAGAACTTGCAGAACACATGATCTTAGCCATTGAGGGAACACCCTTGGAATGAGTCAAGCCAGTACCAGTCTTCACGTCAGAACTCATAGAGAAGACAGCTTCCTCTGTCGTCTCCACAGGAAGAATAGACAGATGAGATCCCTAAGCTTCGGAGTGCTGTTCTCAGTGGTGATACCTGTGACCCATGGGTGGCCTTGGCAGTTTGAGATGATGTTGACTTCACCTGTGTTTTTGATTTGTTCAACTGTATTTGGTCTCGAGTGTGTATAAGTAGGAACTTAACATGAGCACATGTAAATGGTTATTTTTCAAAACCATCTGCCAACTAGGAGATGGCTCACTTTATGCCAAGAAGTGTGATTTAGTAGTTGCCAAGGGTGTTCCACAGTGACAATCTCAAGAGTTGGTAGTGACTGAAAGCTGTTTTTTCATCCATAGTTTTACAGCTGCAGAAATCGCACCGTTTGTTGAGATTCTGCTAACAAACCTTTTCAAAGCTCTCACACTTCCTGGCTCTTCAGAAAATGAATATATTATGAAAGGTAGGCCGTTTCCCTGGTGTACAGATCATAACTAAGCATCCAACCTCACATGGGTAAACACTCTTGAACCATAAAACTGTTTGCTAAAAAATGGATAGGTTTAGATATTTTAAAATGGAAAGTAGTGGTTTACTGATAATTGCTTCAGAAACTTTTTGCCTTAGTTTGATATAGAACCCTTTACTACAGATCATACTGCAAGCTCCATTTTTCCTTCCCCAGACTGAATTTCTGAGGGTATAGATCAGATTGTACAATAACCTCTGTTGCTGCATTCTCTGCTGGGACTTAGTAAAGGTGTGTGCGTGTGGTGGCCTCCATACAATACCTGTGTCAGTGTGTTCTGTGCCAGCTCTGACTTCAGAGACCATCATAATCCCCGTCTTTTCACTGTGGTATCACAAAAGCTTAGCAAAGTACCTTGATTCTGTGAAGTACTCTCTGCAAGTAAAACTAGCCAGATCCAGCTTGGTCAGGATCCTGGGGTGTGTGTGGCATCAAGGTGTATGTTTGCGTGGGCTTCTAGCACCAGGACAGTAACTGGTCTGTGATCTTGGTCATTGTTCCTAGAGTGTTCAAGAGAGCATGATGTATGTGATACCTTCTTAATAAATTCTGTTGTGTGAGTAAATGAAAGGGTTCTGTGCTAGTTCAGGTGAGGGGCATTAAGCCATCCTCTGACCCCCTAACCAAGGTTAGGGAAAGCCTTGTACAGAGCGATGTCCGAGCAGAGGTATGAGGCAGAGATCAGTGTGTTGAAAGGTGGGTCTTTAGCTTAGGTAGAGGAAATAGCCCGTGTGTGTTGAGGAGGCCAGAGAGGATCGCCCTCTGCTCCTTAGGCCTGGCACAGCGTAGGCACGGCGACTCTGGGAATGGTACTGGGGAGGGGGCAGTCTCACACTTAGCTTGCAGAATATGCCGAACGTTTTGGGGCATCTGTTACGAGCAGTATTTGCAAAATGGACGCTGTGGCTTTGTATGTATTTTCATATTTTGTCTTAGGGTCCTCATCTCCTTGAGGGAGATCTACTGTTAGTTTTCTTTTTCAGTTTCTTGTAGTCTGCTAACCATGTTCAAGGTTACAACTAGCCTTTTTAACCAGTGATTTCTAAACAAATAACCCAAGATAGTTGCTCTCTCACTCTACTACTTAGCCCATGTCAGGCCATTGTTCTTTCCTCCACTTTGTCTGCTTCTTTTGTCCTTTAGTTATTCTTAGTCTCCCCTTTGATTTTTTACATCTGGAGCCTTCTGAAAGTAGTAAAAATTTCCCAGCTATGTTTTATTGCCAATTCCTATCTTAATTTTAAAAGGGACATTTTTCAATGAGAGAGCTGTCTGGGGTTGTTTAGGCATCTTAAAATTCTATCTGATAAATTAGTGGGCATACCCTCCCATTATTGTTTTATTCTAAAATTGTAACTATTTGTTATGTTGTTTTTATGTTTTACAGCTATCATGAGAAGTTTCTCCCTCCTACAAGAAGCTATCATCCCCTATATCCCTACTCTCATCACGCAGCTTACACAGAAGCTGTTGGCTGTTAGTAAGGTAACCGAGCCAACTGTGAAAAGGAGGTTGCTTTGGCACTGGGGGAGGACTCCTTGGCACTGGGGGGAGGGGTGTTTTCTTCCTGACTAGCCTTTGAGTGCTTTTGTAAAAAGAGTGGGGATGCTGACAGTGTGGAGATACAACAGCAGCTGCTGTTAAGTATGAGCTCAGAAACTTGAATGTGATTTTGTTCTCACATCAAAAGTAACATGTTTAAGAAAATCCGATAATCCAAAAATTGTTTTTTAGATACTGAGATGCATGAAGCACACATAAAAGAGGCTATTTAGACTTATATAAAATGGCAGTTCTTGTATCTTCTGTCTTGTTTTTATTTTTTTCAAAATGTTCATTCCATGTCTCAACATCATATAGATATTTAGATTCTTAGGTACTAATACTAAATTTTAAAAATGAGAAATGACAGCACTTGGGAGGCTGAGGCAAAGAGAATTGTTGGGAGTTCACTGTCTCAAAAAAACGGGAAAATGAGTCTGAGGTTCACAAAGTGCCATTTAGGTGCTTAATCCTATTTATGCTGTGAATGTGAAATAAATTCACAGGACATGTATCAGAGGGAGTTGATAGTAGAGTGACTAGATGTCAGCCGACTTCTGGATAAGGGTCATGAGCTACTTTGGGCCTTGGGAGATGAAGGGAAACAGAACCCTGTGCTCCCCTCAGTGAGCATGCATTCCCTCATTCTTACCGAACACATTCCCACCAGCTCAATTCATCCCTGTGTGACTATCTCATTGGGCAGCTTATGCCACTGCTGGCACAAACCCATCTAAACCCTTTTTCCCATCTTTTTACTAATAAGTTAAATCAGAGCTGCCTGGCATTAAGTCTTAAGAATTAATTTGAGCTGCCTAGCAGTGAGACATACAAATCTTATAGTCTTGTCATGAATGTGTTTAAATCAGTTTTATACACTGTTACTCCAAGAAAGATTTTATTTGAGAAAAATAAGGTTTCATGGTTTAAAAAGACAATTTGAGTCCCATATGGGGGCTATAATCTCAGCATGGGAAGCTGAGGCAAGAGGATTGCTGCAAGTTTACGGCCAGCCTGAACTACGTAGTGAGACCCTATCTCAAAAAACAAACCACAGAAGTTCAAGTGAGGCTCAGTGGTAGAGCTCTTGACTTAGCATATACAAGACTGGGTCCATTCCCTAGTACAGAAAAATCCATGTTGGGTGTTATCTCTCAGCAGCAAGGAAACTAATGTGCTTGTCAGAAATTTTAAAAAATACTTTGAAATTCTAAACAAAAACCAGTTTAATGATCGTTGATGTTTGTAATGGTATTTTGTTGTGTTGTGTTGTGTTGTGGTTTTTTTTTTTTTTTTTTTTTTTTTTTTTTTGTCTTTTTGAGACAGGGTCTCTGTGCAGTTCAGGCTGGCCTTGAGCTCACTTTGTAGCCCAGGCTGGTCTCAAACTTGCAACGATCCTCCTGCCTCAGCCTCCTGAGTGCTGGGATTACAGGCGTGAGGCACCACGCCCAGCTCTTAATGCCAGTGTTTTTAAAGAAGAAAAGATGGCATCTAATTGACATGTTTTAGAAAAGATAATGTTTTATGTTTGATGATACTTAATAGTCACTTAGATTATAACAGTAATTTTTCCCCCTAATTTCAGAACCCAAGCAAACCTCACTTCAATCACTACATGTTTGAAGCAATATGCTTATCCATAAGAATAACTTGCAAAGCTAACCCTGCTGCTGTGGTAAACTTTGAGGAGGCTTTGTTTCTGGTGTTTACTGAAATCTTACAAAATGATGTACAAGGTAAGTTTGTAGGAAGTTATTTTCTTTGTAATGGCGTAAAGCTGGCTATAAAATGCAGCCTTCCTAAAAGTTGTGTGCCTTCTCTGCTAGAACTATTCGTTCTGAAGCGGACTGTTTTTACTTTTATCAACAGAGTTTATTCCATACGTCTTTCAAGTGATGTCTTTGCTTCTGGAAACACACAAAAATGATATCCCGTCGTCTTACATGGCCTTATTTCCTCATCTCCTCCAGCCAGTGCTTTGGGAAAGGACAGGAAATATCCCTGCTTTAGTGAGGCTGCTTCAAGCATTCTTAGAACGCGGTTCTAACACAATAGCAAGCGCTGCAGCTGACAAAATTGTGAGTCAGACTTCTGTCCAAGTAACTATAATTTTCTAAGGTACTTTGGAGAAACTAAGAATGGCAGGCTTTAACATGTTTATTTATTTATTTTGTCTTTTTATCGGTACCGGTGATCGAACTCACCACTGCCTGCTTGCAAGGCAGGCGCTAATGCCACTGAGCTAAATCCCCAGCCCCTAACATGTTTATTTAAAATAAAGTGAGAATGACTAGAAAGTGGTATTGAGTGTTTTGCTACAATTAGGTATCATTTCATTGTTATGCACTTTAAATCCATGAGGGAAGATGGTTCTTTCCAGGAACTGCAGTAGCTTATTGTCACAGGACCCCACCCCACGTTTCAGAAAAATTTGGCAGCAGACTAATCAATTATTCAATGTTGAATCCTTTTTCAAAATATCTATCACTTAAGTTTTGAAATTCTAATCCATGTCTCCTTTTTTAACAGTTTATTATTTGATCTGATTTGTTGTAGCCTGGTTTACTGGGTGTCTTCCAGAAGCTAATTGCATCCAAAGCAAATGACCACCAAGGCTTTTATCTTCTGAACAGTATAATAGAACACATGCCTCCGTGAGTACGACTGAGCTGTACATTTCACCAAAGGTTTTGTTAGGTACTCAGAAAAATGCTAAAAATTTATATTGTTGCTTTTATTCAATTCTTTAGTGAATCAGTTGACCAGTACAGAAAGCAAATTTTCCTTCTACTATTCCAAAGACTTCAGAATTCCAAAACTACAAAGTTTATCAAGAGTAAGTAAATCTTTGGGTGTTTTACAGAAATAAAGAAGTAAGTCTCTTAGATTTTTATGGCTATAAACTTTGCATGTAAAATATCTTAAAATGATGTTCTCCAAACACACTACTCGGTTTTGTGTGTATTGTGTTCTAAGGTTAGTTTGTTTTAACATCAAAACACCTTTTTAGTAAAATTTCAGTTGTAAAGGATATTCTCTGTTAAATTATATCGGAAGGCAAGTATTGATGTCAGTTGGTTACAGGGTTTTAGTGGTATTTATCAGTGTTTCTTTTTTTATTTTATTTTTGTCTTTTTGAGAACAGGGTCTCGCTATGCAGTTCAGGCTGGCCTTGAGCTCAGTTTGTAGCCCAGGCTGGTAGCAAACTTGAAACAATCCTCCTGCCGCAGGCTCCCGAGTGCTGGGATTACAGGCATTTGCCACCACGCCCGCCTTCATCAATAAGTTTCATATGGCAGATTATAGTCAATTAATAGTTTAGTGTGGCAAGTCCTATACTGATACTCTCTTTTTTCAACAGGTTTCTTAGTCTTTATTAATTTGTATTGCATAAAGTATGGAGCCCTAGCATTACAAGAAATATTTGATGGTATACAACCCAAGTAAGTTTGTTTTTCATTGTTATATTTTTAAAAGCAAAAAAAAAACCTCTTTCAATGTAAATCACTATCTCTGTCTTACTGATGGGTTTAGGTTTGGGGGCAGTATCTTTGTGATTGTTAAACTATTCTTAAGTGTTGGGTTGTAAAGAAGAATATCATGTAATCATTTTCCTTATTCTCCAGTGATCTGTCTTTCTACTGTCTTCTTTTTTTTTTTTTTTTTTTTTTTTTTTGTACCTACTTCAGACCATTTGTTAAAATATGAAGTATAATTTTGCATCATTTATAATTGTGAAAAACTTTACTCCTGGAATGTTTGCAATAACATAACAGTGATTGGCCAAATCATGTCTTAAATGTAACATAAGTGTGTAAGCAAAGAAGACTGGGAAGTTTATAATCTAGAAATGTTTCAAAATTGGTTACCACTGGATGATAAATGGATTGTTTTCTGTTATCAGTTCTAAGTTTTCAGAGATTTATGTAATTTTTTGAAGAATATATAAAATATATATTCAAATATATATATATGAATACATAAGATAAAAAGTTTAAAGATTTGACTTAGCACAGGCTTATAACAATATGAGGATGTTTATTCACAAAAGGTAACTACTTAATTGGGCACAGGATGGTAGGGGTTTAACAGGGAATTTTTTTAGTTTTGTCATCTCTAGTTCTCTTTAGCTGACCATGAACAACAGCCCATTTAGTAGGCTTCTTAGAGTCACTGAGTAAAAAATATCTAAGTATTTTCCTATTTTAATTATAGTGGTTATCTAATTTAATACTAAGATTTATCTTTGCTTTGATGAATAGAATGTTTGGAATGGTTTTGGAAAAAATCATTATTCCTGAAATTCAGAAAGTATCTGGAAATGTGGAGAAAAAGATTTGTGCAGTTGGCATAACAAAGTTACTCACAGAATGTCCGCCGATGATGGACACTGAATACACCAAGCTGTGGTAAGTACTCCTTACTGAGGGAGGTTAGCACCATCCTACTGTCTCACTGCAGAAGCAAGCTGATTCTCTTAGGGGCCAAAAGAATTGAGATCTAGTTCAGCTTCTCTGCTAGCAGTCATAGTATCCAGGACATGACTGTGGATCTTTCTAGCTTTGATGTCAAAAGGTCTTGCTTTTAAGGTCAGGGAGGTGGGCAGATTTGTGCAAGCCTTGTTTAGATAATGTGTAAGACTGCTTTTTTACAGTCCTGAGCTAAGCTGCGTTGCTTTTTGTCTTTAAGGAGAACAGCTACATAGGTTAGATCGTCCGTGTCCATCCTTGATGTCTCAAGGCCTTCCTTGTCATGGTCTCGCCTCTCTCTTCCTCCTCTTGGGGTTGCCCTGGGCAGCTGTTCCACAGACCTGGCAGCTGGAAACCCATCTCCTCTAACAACTCTCATTAAAGACCTTGGTTAAGATGGTCATCATTGTGAAAAACAAATTAGGATGTTGTAGCCACAGGAATAGAACAGTTTCTGGAAGGGCATAAGCACTGATGGCCATCTTAATTTCCAATAGTACTCTGGAGACTATAGGTCTGTAACTTTGTTTTTGAGGAATTTTGTTTAAATTTGTGAAGTACTTTCCTCAGGCTTTTTGTCTGTGCTTTCTCTCAATCTAGGACTCCTTTATTACAGTCTCTGATTGGCCTTTTTGAGTTACCTGAAGATGACACCATTCCAGATGAAGAGCATTTTATTGACATAGAAGATACACCGGGGTATCAGACAGCATTCTCACAGCTGGCATTTGCTGGCAAAAAGGAGCATGACCCCGTAGGTCAAATGGTGAACAACCCCAAAATTCATCTGGCACAGTCACTTCACAAATTGTCTACTGCCTGTCCAGGAAGGGTGAGTGGCTGCTGTCACAGAGCTGTGTGACTGGTGGGGAGACTTTGCTAAGAGGGAAGAGGGCAGGTGTGGGTACCGTGTCTGTTTTCATTGGTCGGCATTATCATACCTAATTCCCTGGAGTTTAGGGAAAGCGCATTTTTAATTTAAATGATGAGCATTTTTTTCCCTAGTGTCAGATATATTTAAAGTAAAGGTTTTAGAAGTAAAGGTAAAGAGAGAAAACTCCTTTAAATACAATTGTGTTTCTCAGTTTTAAATAACAATTAAGATTTGGCATTTAGGGGACTGGGGATTTAGCTCAGCGGCATAAGCGCCTGCCTTGCAAGCAGGCAGTCGTGAGTTTGATCCCTGGTACCAATAAAAATGAAAAAAAAAAAAAAAAAAAGATTTGGCATTTAGTGGCTATATAATTTTATTTAGCATTCATCTTTTACAGTCTTACTACCTCATCAAGTATATTTTTCACTCTTTGTTCATGGGGAAACTTCAGACATTTTATCAATTTTTTTTTTTGTTGTTGTTGAGAAAGAACAAGTTTTAGACATTAATATTTTGCCCAGAAGTATTTCATTATGCATCATTAGTAAGGATATTTTTAAAATCTAATCAGAGTGTAGTATTATACTAATGCTTCTGATTACTTTTGAGGCCTGTCCATCTTTTTTGAGACCGTGTCTTGATAAGTCACCAAGCTGTCCAGGTGAGGCTCAGACTTGCAGTCCTCCTGCCTGGAGTGCTGGGATTGCTCCTGTGTGTGCACCACAGTGCCTGACTAGGCCTCTCCATCTCTGAAGGTGTAGAAACAGCTTAAAACTCCTTTGCACAGGGATCAGAGCGTGGCTGCCCTGTGTGAGCGTGGAGCTCCCGAGGAGCTGGCTATGTAGTGCGTCAGCACCTGCAGCAGCCAGCAGTGGCCTCTGTCTTTCACAGGTTCCCTCCATGGTGAGCACAAGTCTCAATGCAGAAGCGCTGCAGTATCTCCAGGGATACCTTCAGGCAGCCAGTGTGACGCTGCTCTGACCTGCGATTCCTGACTGGCTAAACCCACTGCGGGAGAAGAGTCTCTATAGACTTGTGAGCACAGCTGCATTCAAAAAAGCAAGTTTTCCTTTTGAACTTGTCCTTATAATATCTTATAAAGGATATTAAATGTTGCTTTAAGCTGAACCTTGAGCAAACTAGATGGTTTGTGTGGTCATAAATATGTGGATGACTTCTGTTTGCAGCTTCAGGGGGCAAATATCAATAGTTGAGTGTACAACCTTGATTTGAGTCGAGCATTTGCACGGTTTGTATCATTTTAAAATTTTGACAGACACTGTGGAAACTTACGTTACTAAATCCTTTTGTTTTGAAACTACTGGCCATTCGTATTCTTGTCCTTTGTATTTAAGCTCTTAATGGAAAAGTAAATAAGGATCACTTGTGTAACTTGCCAAGCAGTGCACAATTCATCTTTTTAAGCCTGTAATTAGCAATAAAGAAAACCCTAAAATATGTATCTAAGAACATCTTAAGGACAGGTTTCTGGTGCTCCCTGACACTTTTACAAAAAAGAATTTTAAGTTTCTCCTTTCTCTTCTAGATTCCATAAAACCCTAATTTTGAAATCATTTAATCTTTTTTGTTTTTTTAAAGAGGAAGGAAACATTAACATAGGTCTGGAGCTTACCTACGGCAGCTGCATGGAGCAGCTCAGGGTGGCTGCACGGGGGTCAGGGCGGAAGGTCCCCAAGGGAGAAACACCGCTGGCTTCTATGGAGAGCATGTGACAGCAGGGGCGTACAGGCGTCTTCCCATCAGTCCGTCCCCTTCCCTGCAGGTCAGAGGGCATGTGGGACTTTGCACACCACAAACATTTTAGGGCCTTGAGGGCCAGGAGCAGCCTCGGGAATGTGCAACCACCAAGGGCCACCTGCCTCCGCCTTACCCGCAGCTTCCACAGCAGTTGTTTTCAAGGCAGGAAGAATCCGAATGTCTGAGTGTTGGGAACACAGCTTACGCTGGAATTGTTAATTGTCCACTTGATTTCTTATATAGGCACCTAATCTGAATGTTTTCCTACACGTTGTTTTTATGCTGTTGCTTAATTTCAAGCTACCTAAGGGTCTTTCTACTTTCTAATCTTTTTGTTGTGTTGATATTTGTTGGCTTTTACAAGGAAACAGGTTTTACAGTACTATTTTGGCTTGAGTGGTCATTGGTGAAAGATACAAAATATTATTGAAATGACTTTTAAAGTCATTTGTCCAGCAAACTGGGAGGGCACATAGGGAATTGTTAGTACAACAGTTCCTGCATTGCTGGTTCCCAGGCTACTTTTTAATATATGGCTCTGCTCTTGCTGAGGCTGTGGCTACTAAACAGTTAGAGATGGGCCACTGCAGGCACTCTTGAGGACGCTGGGTTCATTTAGTATCTTAAACCCAATGTGTCCCTTCATCTGCCCAAAAGGAAATAGGTGCTTGTCTTGAAGGGTACCTAGGGCTTTTCCTTTCTTTCCTTTGGCCCAGTTAATTTGTTACCATTCAGCTAGTTTTTAAAGATGCTTCCTGTAGAGGACTCTTATTTTGTGTACATTCTTCAAAGTTTTTAAAGACCTGGGCTGTCCTTGCCCTGGACTGCTCTGCTGTGTCACCCATTAGGATACACCTACCACTTTGTTGTTCCAGAAGTTCTTTACTAGTGGCTTTTCCTTCCCATCTTCCCTTGTCCTTAGCTGTGGAGTGCTTCCGGTAGACATACAGACAGCTTGGTGTCTGTATGTCTGCTCGACAGCCTAACTGTATGGGCCAAGAATGAGTCAGGTCTCATCTCACACAAAGGAGTGACACTTCAGTGGAACCTCTCGCCCAGACAAAATACGTTAAAAGTGTGTTTAAACATTTGGCACTGTGTGGTGTTTGTTTTTGAGAAAGTTTGTAGCCATTGCTCCAAAGAAGTTAGTGAACCAGCAGTAAAGCACAGAAAGGAGAACTGAGAACCATGGTGGGGTTAAAGAAATGAATCAATGTAAAAAAATGAATTAAGTAGTTTCTAGGCCTCATGAACAACTGCTTGGGTTTCCCTTATTTCCTATGAAAAGCCATGTCCAGTTCTTTAACAATTTTGTGTTCAAATACAAATTCAGAACCAACTGACTTTGACAGTGGAGGTATCACTGTATATGTGCTTGGCCTTTCTGCGAAGAGCATCAGACAGTTTGTGGTGTCCTCGTTCTGCTTTTGCCTGTTGGCCTGGTTTATACTTTTGTGGTTAATGAGTCCACATCCTGATTTCCTAAGGTGCACGTCACACAGTTGGACAGAGCTGGATCGAAGCCCAGGCAGCTTGCCTTAACACTGCATCATGGCTCGGCACAGGTCTTTAGAAAGCCAGTCAATTAGAAAGGATGTGGGCCTGAGGCGCTCTGTTCTCTGGTGCTGTGACCACCCTGCTGTGCCCAGGAGCCCTCCCCATGCCCAGGCACAGTCCCATAGCCAGCCTGAGGGCTGTGAGCATTTACTGGTTCTATTTATGAAAGCCCAGTGCTTGCTCTGCAACACAGTTCCTGCCCTGCTTGTTCCTTAAGAAATAATGGAGACCTGGCCCTGTGACTGGAAGGCAGCACCCATCCCTACGGTCTCCCCTGGGGATTTGTAATGGCTGAAATTGCTCTTGAGTACAGCAAAGATACTCCACAGAACCTCTGGACATAACTTAGAAGTATTTTCCAGTGGCTTCTCCAATGAGAAGGAATGTGGCTCCCAGACACGGGCCAGCTTTCCCTCTGTTCTCCAGGGTGCTGCCACACAGCAAGGGGAAGGCAGCCACAGCTAGACGAACAAATTTACCTGTGTAGGTTTATTCCCTTACAAACCGTGATGTGAGAGGATCTGGGCAACAGGCAAGCGCCGTCTGTGTGAAGACCCTGCCAGAAGAGCGGCGGAAGGGTCCTTGAGCTGGATGGGCATGGCAGTTGGGAAACTGCAGATGGGGTTTGGCCCAGGAAGAAGGCTCGTCTGGGTTTCTGCAGCAAATGGCAGCTGATACAGTACAACCCGATCCTCGCAGTGAGTCCCTCAAGTTCTGCCATTCCCAGTGGAACATCTGTGCTTGGCGTCCCCCTCAGCAAGCTGGAGCCAACTACACATAGGAGCAAGAAAAGTCCCTTCTACTTTCTTTCCTTGACTCTGGTCCATGGGCCTTGGCCAGATGGCTCTCAAAGGGGGCACCCTAGGGGGCAGACATAAAGCCCACTGCCGCGCACCCTGCATTCCCCCACGTCTCCAGCCAGCTAAGCATCTGATATTATCTGTGCCTCTAACCCTTAGTCCTCTCCACTGTCCCAACACAGTGCTTAGAAAGCCAAAGGACAGACTGGCTGTGGATTCAACCAGGTGCTCCAGAGCCAGCTGAGGTACAGTATCTGTAATCCAGTTTGCCAAACGACAGGTGCCGCCACCCAAAGGAATCTTGGTCATTGTTACCATTTACATCTAAAGTGCCCCCCAGAGTCTCATGTGCTAGGATGGTGATTGGATTGTGAATTCTGGTAACAGGTAGCAGTGTGGTCAGGAGAGGTAGGTCAGCACGGCATGACCTGCTTTGCGGTGAGCTTTTCCTTCCATCCTGCTGAACATGCAAGGCCTGAGGCTACAGAAACGTAAGCCAGTGCAGACCTCTCTTAGCTGTAGCCTTCAACCATGTTTACAGTGTTTTTGTCCATAAATCCAACAAGCCATAAAAGTAACTTCAGCCTACCAGGAGAGTATATACTAAGCATATGGTACAGACACCAGCCAAGGGAAAAGCCTAAGCCATCTCTAAACTGCAGCCCCAGGCCATCGATCTCAAGGGTCCTCAGGCATATGTCCCTGGCTGCCCACACAGGAAGCAGATACTATAGAACGGTCCAAGGGGACGCAGAGGTCGTGACAGACTTTTGGTGCACACGCAGCCCAGTGACACCAAAGGTATGCTGTCTCTGCTGCTTCTGTAGTCTGAGGAATGCAAGACACTGGCCATGAGCTCCCCGGGTCCACATGGGAGGGAAGAGCGTCCTGTTATCTTGCCTGCGCCTCACCAGGCTCTGGGACAAGAAGGTTAGAGTCCATGCCCCAGCTCCCTACCGCCATTGGGGCCAGCGATGCAAATGCGGTTGTCCCAGCAGGGAGGTAAGCAGGTGAGCACACTAAGACTGATGTTGGAATCCAGCCTCCCGGTGCCTCCCACATGGTTTCACTGTAGCTGCAGGCCTAGGTTTGTGTCAGGCAGCTTCTGATGAATGTGAAGGAATGTACAAAGGGAGTTATTTCCAAAATATGAAACGGGTCATTTTGTTAACAGAAATTACAATAATGATTACAAAGCCAATGTGCTATCTTAAAGATTGTTTTAATTTATGCTAAACACATCAGTGCAGGTACACAGGAGCAAGCAAAGTCCCAGAAGATGGCTGTGCTGCTTCACTAACTGAAACTCTTACCCCATCTTTTTAAGAAAGCTGAGCTAGGCGGGGTGGTGTACTCTGTGATCCCAGCTCTTGGGAGGCTGAAGCAAGAGGATCTTTGCAAGTCCAAGCCAGCCTGAAAGGCACAGTGAGACCTTGTCTCTCTTACACACACACACAGACTAACTTCTCCACCAGCCTATCAATGCTTATGTGCTCAGCAAATCCACAGTTTGTGTTTGGAAATTTTTCTCATTTAGTCCCTCAGATCAGATGGCTGCATTCACTTCTCAGGCAGGTTATGTTTACACGCAAGTTAAAGCCTCACGTGAGGTCTCCAGCCTGGCTGACTTTCCTGGCACCGTTCTGGTATGCTGGGTTCCTCTTGGTACTACGTGGCAAGCAGCAGCAGCTCTCAGCAAGTTCAAGCACCAGGTCAGCCCGACAGACCAGGGGACCCGGACTGAGCGCCTCCACTTAAGAGTTCTCCCAGGTGCCAGCTCATCTTCAGGAACTACAAAGTAAAATGGTAGCCCCCGGGAAGGAGAAAATGGGACCCACTGTGTAAAGGGTGTAGTTTCACGTTTGTAAGAAAAAGTGATATGGAGATGATGGTAGTGACAGTCACAAAATGCAAGACAGGTGCACTAAACACTAAAATAGTTCAACTGAGGTGGTGAAGGCCTGCACACTCATTGTCAAGCCTGCAAGACTGACCAAGACAGCAGGAGGTGACCAGAGGCTTCGAGCAGGCCACTGGACCAAGAAAGGGCAAGCCAGCACAAGACAGCTCTCGGATCTGCCCAGGACCTGGGTTTGGAGTGGCAGCGTTGGTTTCTTGATCGGGACTGTCAAGGACAGAAGGGATGGAGCGGGAAGAGTGAGAGTGTGCGCGGTATCAGTGAAAGCACACTTTTGCAATTTCAAAGTAATTCTTAAAAGTAATGGGTCCGCAGATGAAAATACCAACACAAAGGCTGTTACGGCATTCAAACTATCATCTTTCCACTCTACTTGTCCAAAACTGATGTAAACTACCCAAGTCAGCCTGGGCCATCTACAAAGTCATACACACAAAGAAGACACCAGCTGTGTGGCACGTACCTATACTCTCGGCATTTGGGAGGCTGAGGCAGTCAGGGGGGCTGCCTGCCCCAAGTACAAGGCCAATCTGAACTACAGAGACCCTGTCTCCAGTACCCGCCTCGCCATACTCCGCTGAATGCGTCAAAGTTAGGGCCCGACTGCCTGCAGGAACACTTCAAGCCATGAGACGGTGTGTTCTGAAAGCTGTAAAATGTCTTTTTCCTTTCACTGTTTTCAAAATGTTGCATTGCCTCTCCCTTGGCATCTTGCATGCCTTCTGCATTTCTGTAAGTCTGGCAGTCCCTGGGTTGGCTTTAGAGAAAATGCCTTTATAATCACCTATCTGCTTGAGATAGGGCCTCACTATGTAATGCAGGCTGGCTCTCAACTTGCAGCAGTCCTCCTGCCTCACCAAATGCTGCCATTACAGGTGTGTGCCACCCCACCCCCCCAGCTTCTGTCCGGTGCCTTCAAAATTGAAAAACAACAGAAAACCCGGGAAGCCTACAGCCAGGTCAGGATACATGGCCAGGGGCACCTCGCTCTGCCCTGTGCCACGCAGCCCTCGTGGGCTAGGGTGAAGCTAGCTCCCCAAGATGGCCCTGCCGCACACCGCATTCCCTCACATCTTTCTTTTAGTTACTGCTCACCAGGACCAAGAACTTCTTTAGTAGCAGTTTATTGATCAATGCTTTGATATAAAGTTACTTTAAATCTTCAGACTTTTGCCCAGATGGAAACACAAGTGTTACAAATTTTTTTCTTAATAAAAACGGGGAGGGTGAGATGGAAGGGGACCAACCTAGCAGTAGTGGTACTTGACAATAAATTAACAAAAATGTTTAGTATTACCATTTATTGGTGACAAACACTTTTTACTTACATTCCATGGGGAGAAAATGTTCCAGCGTAAACAGTGAGTGGAAGCGGTACTTAACTTGCAAGGCGACCGTGCCTGTCACCTGGACCAGATCAGACCTCCATGCACACACCTCTGTGTGCACTCGCACATCAAAAGTGACACAGCTGCATATAAAAACAGTCGTTCTTCCAGCCCTGCATGGAGATGTCATTAACAGCATCAAGCACTCAAGGAAAATCAACCTGCAGGCTTGGATGCACTACATGGAGCTCTCGTCCTGTAGGGTAGTAGTGAACGCTACATCCTCACAAGCCGTATGTATAGACACAATTTTAATTTTTTAATAATCTTTAAGACAAGGATCAAAGTTCATTTAAGTCCTGTTGCATTAACAAAAATAAAAATAAAATAGAAAAGGACCAAATAATCATCTAAAGTTTAAAATTCCTAAATTGTCCGATTTATACAACTGTGGGAGACCTTGCCAAAGCTGGCGAGAAGTCCAGGACTGTTTAGCTATACCAGAGGGCACGCAATTGCATCATTGAAATGGTCCTGGGTTAGTCCAATAAAATAAAAATGTATAACCACATACACATGGATATGATCTCTGCCGGTTAGATTATTGATAAAGTCAGTCTCAGACAAGTTTCTAAACTGTGCTATATAACTAGATACAATTGAGAAACCCTCAAATGAAAATTTTATAGTGTCATCAATCAAAAGAAAATAATGAAACTTAGAATATGCATCACTGTTGGAAGAGAAAGCAGTGCTTACGGTGTGGGCACTACAGGAGGTGGTCAGGCCAGAGCACGCGAGAAAGATCAGGTTACACTGAGTAGGAAGCATTTGATTCTCTGGTGCTTTCAGTTCTGGGGCCAATCTAAGGCCTCTTTCCGGTGTGGCTGTCCAGAGTTGTCCCAAAGGGTATGAGTGAGCCAGGATGCTTTCCGTTTCTTCACTCGGGAGGGGGAAACACTGCCAAAGCACTGGGGTGCCCTGGGCACAGCGCTGCCGATTGCCCGATGAGCCAGGCTGCTGGGCAGGCCCCTCCTCCCCATGCCGGCTGCTTCTGTGTGGGGATCACACTCACAGGGGAGTGTGGCCACGGTGCCAGGTGTGTCCATGTCTTCATAACAGCTGCCCACACTCTTACCCACTGTGTCTCTCGGCCCACTGGAGGTATCAGAAATTCCCAAATTTTCAAAGCAGTTTCAGTATTTTCAGTATATATGTTGGATTTTATAATGGTTCATGGCCAGAAAAGGTTCAGCACCTCCCACACCTTTAAAGAAAAAACAAAAATGACACCAGTTTCAAAATGAAAAGAAACTAAGCTAATATTCAAATAAGATTGGCAAACACTGGGAAGTCTGATCCTACAGGCCTTGGTTAATAACGGGAGTTTTTCCAGGATACAGTGTTCAGTAAAAAGTGTGGCAACTGTCATCTCGGGAAAAACAGTAAGTTAATTTTATGTTGATATTTTGCATGAAGAAATACGTAGGAACCAAAAGTGTGATCCCTGGGGGGAGAGCTCCCGGGGAAGAGGGGAGGACGCAGACAGCAAGGGTCGACATGTTCCACCCTGAAGTCAGCTGTGAACTGTGGAAGGTGCTGCTTACTTAAAATTAAACCCCGAGCACGCATGCATGCCCTGCTAGAGCACACACCCTGCTCTCCGGGGACCGGCCCGGCCCGACAGCACCTGGGCAGCACTTCCCTGGGGCAGGGGAACAGAAGGGAGGGGGCCGCTCGGGGCTCACTCACACAGACACTGGGCCGTTTCCTGTTCTCGGCGTCTCTGTGCTTTGTTGGTCCAACTCTGACAGCAATTTTAAAATATTCAGTGCAGCCTAGAAGGAATGGAAAGAAAAGTAAAACCAAGCCAGTGTTTGGGGCTACAGCAAAACGTACAGCAGCGTGAATGTCCAGTCATCAAGGAAATGGGCAACTCCTTTAAAGAGCTAAAGGGTAACTTTAACTGGGTAACTCTTTTAAAGAGTTACCCAGTTATTTCTTGGAATAAAGCCTGTTAATTTTATCACGCGCCTCCTTTAGTACTTTTAACCTTACAGAACCAGACTGCAAGTTCCCTATCCTGCTATCACGTGTTTCCTTGTCACTGTGCTCTCTTCAGAGACACAACCAGGTGAATGGATTACAGTCCATCACAGGACTATGTGACAGCAAGGTCTGTGGCCCTAATGTCTTATCTCAGTTTTAGTGTTTCTTGTAACAACTTTGCTTGAACAGAAACCAACATGAGGGGCTTTCTCAGCTGCTTGACATGGACCTGCGCGCCTCCCTGGCCCCTTTGGTCAGGATGGGCCCGGGCCCAGTACACCCTCATGTCATTACAGGAAGGGCGGCCCAGGCGAGCTCCAAACCGGGTCAGCTGAGCCCTCAGTCCATCTGCAGGAGAACCCTTTCCTGTCTTTCTGAGGCCAGTGACAAGCTGACCCAGGGAGCGCCCCACGGAACCATCCAGCTGACCCGGCCAGCCCCCCAGGGAGCCTGACCTACCATATCATGGCAGGACTCCACATCCTTGCCAATACCGTGGCTGATCAGAGGTGGCTGAGAGGAGCAATTTATAAGAGATACAAATTCGTTCTTGTTGTTTTTGGGGAAGTCTTTGTATTCAACCTAAAGAGGAAAAAAAGAACTGAGGCCAGGATGGTGAGCAGGAGGGGCAGGGCAGGTCCACCTGATTGTGGCCCCACACCTGCCATGCCACTCGGGACAACCCTGAGCCTGCAGGTTCCCTGGGCGCAAAGAGTCATGTCCTTCCCTAAAGGTCAACCGTCAGCCCAAGTTCACTCAGGACGCATACCGGGTTACCAGTTGGCAGAGGCCGTCTTTAGGGTTGCTTGGGTTTGGAAATGTTACCACCAAGGACAAGGACTTCCTCCACCATCCCTTTCCCATAGAACTTGATTTTGCTCCTTTGTTTTGCCCTCCATCATGCTGGATATTGACCCCAAGGCTTCACATGGGCCAGGCAAGCGCCCACCCACTTAGCCACACCCCCAGCTACAATCTGGTATTGAAAATAAGATGCACAGCTCATTTTCTGAGAAGAGCCCAGAGATGGCCACACGGAGCCAAGAGCTTTCCAGTTCCAGGCCAACCGTTACCTGGAATCCCTGGACTGTGGAAAGGTAGTCCAGCTGCTCAGAAGGTCTGGTGAGAGGTCCATGGGGTACGTGGCCTGAAGAGATGTTGTTCTTTAAAACGGTCTCGGCTGTGGGCGAAGTGCCCCCGTACAACAATTCCCGGGCTATCATGGCAGTTACCGTAGCCTTCGCAGGATTTGGAGCCACTCTGGAGAAATCTTTGGTATGATGTCCTTGACTGACTCCTACAGCCTGGGCAACCTCAGGCACCATGGGAAGAATTCCAGCAGGCAGCTGCTGATGACTCAGATAAGGCATCCGAAATTCGTCTTCTTTATGACCTAGGGAGTGACACACACAGATGAACAAAAAACCCCACATTTGCTGCCTGCAAAGAAGCCACAGTGCTGTGCACCCCACGCTGCCCACCCTCCACACCCCACGGCCAGCAGCTCCAGGAAGCATAGTTACTAGCACTTCGTGAAGCCACAGTCACTCAGGATCACGATGGCATTAAGCACACTTACTGGTTCCATTTTCATCCCCAGAACCAGGTTCAAAAAAGGTTACTTTTCTTCCATCCCCTGGTTTCTTTACTGGTGTCTTAAAAACAAAAGAAGAAAAAGGCCATGAGCATGAATTAAACTGCCGAGCTCTGTGTTGCTGCGGCCTAACCACAAACTCCAACCAACCTGAGGAGGCCTGGGCAGCCAGGCCCACCCACACCCCGGGACCTGTGGCCCAGGCCCTGTGTGTGGCTGGTGCTACACTCACAGACGACAGAAGCATGAACCACAAGGTGCTGCTGGGCTGGCAGAGCCACCGAGTTGAGAAAGGAGCTCTAGCTGGATGCCACTCAAATGGCCAGGAAGATTCCAACCAGAAAATCAGAAGACATTTCCAAGGAGAAGGCACAGGTGGGGGAGGAAGGGGGCGGCTCTAAGGACCCACCTCGCCTGGGGAGTCGTGGTTATTAAAAGGTGGTCCTGGTGGTGCCTTTCTCCCTGTCCATACTCTAGCAGCCCTGAGGGCATCAGCAAGAACATCCAAGACTGAGTCTTTGTCATTCCTGGCCCAGTAATTTTTCAGTGTGGGATTATTTTCATCTAATGTTCAATTTACCTAAGAAAAAGAATGCCTAATGGGAACTGTACATCTGGCCTAATTCTAAGGCCGCACCACCTCATTACCCCACACTTAACAAAAGCATTCAAGGTATCCTAAGCTTCATTTTGCAAGCACAAGTGACCGAATTGCTCATGAATTTCAAGCCACGTTACCCACCATCCGACACATGCAGAGGAGCAAGGTGCCCTCCAGCAAAGCATCCTCAGCCCACAAAGATACTGAACAATAAGGGCTCAACCCAGAGCCTGGCTCGGGGCTCTAAGCACGCACATCCCCTCCTGAGCCCCCACAGTTGCTGTGACAGTGGCTTTATGCTAGGACGCGGAGGCCCAGGGTAAGGCGGGGAGAGCACCTGCAAAGACAGCCCTGCACTCACCTTCTCCTCGGACTTAAGTGCTGGCTTGGTGGGCTGAGCCTGGGGAACTTTGAAGCCCAGGATCTCCAGCATGTTTTCTGCAGCGTTGCGCTTGGCCACCTTCTTGTTGGTGCCCGTTCCTTCCGCAGTGTGGTTGCCAACCTTCACCTGCACACAATAATCAAAACACAGGCTGGGCAGTAAAGACCAGGCAACAATGGGTGTGTGTCAAAGGAGCCCAGTGAAGATCAGAAGCTGGGTGGCTTCACAGGAACACACAGTGACTATGAGTTCAGTGGCTGCCTGTTCAGCAGTTCAGAGCTGGCTATTAAACAAGGCCACTGGAACACGTAATGGTGCAACTGCTCTAACACAGAGCTCGACAGCACTCGCATCCATCCCTCCTAACAAATCCATTTAACAGTCACCTCTGCTCTTGAGGGTCAGCCCATCTAGCGTATCTGTATGACAGACATTTTATAAGGATGGTGGCCCTGAAATGTCTATTCCCAACTTTGAGACCAGAGGTGTCACTCTGACTGTCTGTAATCAGCCACAGTGAGAGGATCGCTATCAGAGACCTGCAAATACTCCTAGCACAGTATTTGTTATATGCTGTCTAAAGCGTTGGGAGAAAAGGGCTGTGCAGATTTAGCTTAAAAGCAAGGAAAGCCCAGTCATCCCACTGTAACCAGGACACAAAACCGAACATCTGCAAGTCTCCAAAGACTTCCTGTCCAGCGCAGCAGAGAAAACACCCACACTATTTACAAGTAAGTCAGGTCTTCAATAGTTAACTTTCACTTAATAAAACCATCAACTAGTGTTGATGCTGGAACTCAAACCTCAGTTCTAAACTATGGTTTTGTCAAAGACAGCGGCATTTAGACATTTGCCTAAAATGGACAGCGGCAGAGCACTATGTGCTGTCTGATTCTTTATCAGTACCAGGAATCGAACTCAGGACCACGTGCTTGCAAGGTAGGCACTTCTGCCGCTGAGCTAAATCCCCAGCCCTGTGCTGATTCTGAAACACTCCTGTCGGTGACCACACTGAAGTCACAGGTGCACCTTTACAGTAAGTAGGATCACACAGAAGCAGCTGTGTGCTACACGCCCTCTGCATCGGTAAATTTGTATTAACACGTATGGTACGTGTGTGTATGTGTCTACTCACACGTGTATAGTCTACCTGCCGGGACATTGCCCTCATGGGCCTTTAGGAGCTGGGCTGGTTTGTTCTGCAGTGCTTGGACTGGATACATGGCTCTTGTACTCAGGGACATCTCAATCTCCTCTCACTTCCTTTTTCTGGAGACAGGGTCACACTAAATTGCCCAGGCTGGCCTCAAACTTGCAATGCTCCTGCCTCGGCCTCCCAGAATGCTGGAATTATTGGCATGTGCCATCTACAAACATGTTTAGCTCTGCTCGTTCAGCAGCACACATATAACCTCCTTCCAAAGCTGGTCCTGATCACAGGGACCTGGCTGCTGAAACTAAAATCCTGTGTCACAAGCCCTTCCCTGGCCTGCAAAGAACTGGTCTCAGCCTGCTTCCAACATGGCTGTCTACCAACCACCTTACCTCAGGCAAAACACAGTTTTCCTCACCAGGCTACCACTTCTTAAAGAATGGAAGGATCACTCCTTTCCGTAACTTCTGACCAAGTAAAAGAAATATCCTAGGTTAAGGGACAGTTCTTCACATACTGCACACCTGCAATCGCCCTATCTGCAGGGGTTCTTTCCAAGAATCCCAGTGGAGCCCTGAAACTGTAGAGCACCAAGCCCTGTACTTTACATGAGAACACAAGCACTGTACCACCCCGACGGGCAGGGGGATGCCAAGAGAGCCACTGAGTGACTAACAGGTGGTGTGTGTAACAGCAAGGTGTGCAGAACCCAAGGGTGCATCACACTCCTGTGGGACACAGCTGGAGGGCTCAGGACTTCATCAGCTACTCAAACGGTGCTCGATTTAAAACTTAAGGGAAAAAAAAAAAGCTTAGAAAATATTGATTTCTGGAATTTTCCCTTTAGTATCTTCAGACTTAGGCTGACCATGGGTAACTGAAACTCCAGAAAAACAAAACCACCTAAAAGAAGAGACTACTGTAGTCTTTTATTCATTTAACACAGACACACACGGACAAGTTAGTACAGTGCACATTTGCGATGTCAACTATTTAGGAGGCCAAGGCAAGAGAATCACAATTTATGGATCTGTGGCCAACCTGGGTGACTTCACAAGATGCTATCTCAATATAAAAAGAAAAGAGGCCTGTGATGCAGCTCAGGGGTCCAGCACTCGCCTAGCTACATATACAAGGCACTGGATTTCATCCCGACCCCAAAATTAAATTCAGATCACACTTAAGCTAAGCTATGACTGCTGATAAACCGAGTACCAGGAGAAACACGCCATACTAATCTTAAGGGTCACCCTTAAGATTAAACCCCACACGCCAAATCCTATACAAAGATCAGGAAAGACAGTACAGAGCCTGACAGTACCTGTAACATTCACCATTAGAACAATTCATGGCCTCGGGGAGCTGTAATGACTCACCCATAACCCAGCACGCCTGCAGCGTGTGTCTACTCCTACCTACTGACACGGGCTGTGCTGTGCTGTGCTGTGCTGTGCTGAGCTGAGCTGACCAGACCAGACCAGACCAGACCAGACCAGACCAGACCAGACCAGACGGGTGCACAGGGTAAAGTCCTCACATTACCACAAGCAAAGTGATCCTACGAGCAGTGTTTGATGGCACAACGGGGACCCCACAGTGCTGGGGAGAGTGCAGTCCTTCAAGCTGGGCCCACTGTGGTCAGAGAAGAGCTAGCCACGGCCAAGCCAACCTACCTGCATCACGAACTCCCTGCGGCGGGGGAGGCCTCGCTCGGTGAGGAGAAGATACTCCGGTTCCTTCTCCTTTTTGGCCTGCTGGATCTGGGCCAGTCTGCTAATCGGATTCATCCCCTGGCCATATTCGGGGCTTGTCTGTAACTGAGGAAAAATAATGTAGAGATTACTCCCAGAACAGGCCTGGTCACCTCAGGGCAGCATATGCCAGGAGGTGAGGTTTTACATTTATGTAACTAGTTAAATCTTTTTTAACCTTCCTGAAATATAAGCAATGCTCTATAGCTTTCTGTGATTATTCTAAGGTGATCTGAAGGCTTCAGGATATCAGTATTTCACTATCAATAGCAAGCACCAATGCAGGCTTTTTTGTAAGGGTCTCTTGCTGTGTTTCCCAGACTGACCTTAAACTCCAAGTTGCTGGAACAGCCCGCTTATACCACCAGCGTGCTGGCTCAATGCCTGTTTTTTAAGTAACTTTCAACATAAGACAGCACACAACCTGTGAACATCCTCCTGAACACTTCCATCATCTCTAGATTACTTATAACATGTAACACAGTATAAATGCCATGTGAAGAGGTGTCATACTGCATTATTTAGGGAGGTATGACAAGAACAAAAAGGCTCTACATGGTGAGTACAGACACAGTTTTCCCCCCCTAAATATTTTCAACCCAAGATCAGATGAATGCCCTAGTGACGAACCCATAGATACAGACAGCCAAGTGTACTGTGATGGGTACCTTTCTTAACAATGACTTAAAATCCAAAAACCATTAAAAGTTTAAAAGCCTCAAGTTGATGCTCCATGGAAAGAGAACCCTAAGAGCACCAGCGGCACCCTCCGTGGAGGATGCTGCCGGTGGACACTAGAGAGTATGGAAGAAAAATAGGGATCCTGGTACACACATCAAACTATTAAAAAATCACAACGGAATGTCCCCAGATGGCATCCTGTCCCTCTCCTGGTGGTGAGCAAGGAATCCCTAGGCTACTCTGCTAAGTCTGTTAGTGTGGCTCCAAGCTGCCCTGGGCGCCTCCTGCACCTCAGGACCTCGTTCCTGGTGACTGCCACGTGCCCACTGGACTGAGGCTGTGCCTCGTCTTTACCTCACTGTGGTTCTTGGGTGGCACCAGCCAAGGGTCTCCCAGGCCTGGCATGTGGCCTTGGCTCCACCCCTGGGCCGCGGGCACAGCAGCCTGCCTCTAACCTCGGCCACCGGCCACCGCCCACGGCGACGGCTTCTCACCTTGCCTGCAGGTTTGGTTTTCTTTTTTATTCTCGGCTTCACTCGCTCCACTGCAGGCAAAGGTGGCAGCTTCTTCAGCTCCTCGAGAACCGCGATGGCGGCGTTCTTCTTGGAAATCTTCTTGCTCTTCCCTTCCCCTTCCCCTACAAACTCCCCAACTGAAACCCTGGTCACAAAGTTCTTCATGTGGGGTGGGCCGCTCTCCCGGGCCACCTGTGTCAGAGGGAAAGACTGAGTGAAAGCGTGACAGACACTTGTTAAAAGCTGTGGGGCACACTGGTTGGCACACTTTCCTCTCATGAAATTCAGCACAGGGGGAGGGGCACGGAGGGCAGGACACACTAAACCGAGGCGCACGAACGTGAGCCCTCCGCGTGCTGCTCCTTCCCTTGCTTTGTACTGTTCAAACTGCTTTGTGTTCCTGAGTCTATAGGAGTCCAAAAGTTTAGCCTGAAATAGAGGCTTTTGCACACGCGTCCCCTATCAAGTGGTTCTCGTGACGGTGGGCTCACAGCTGTCCTGACAGAAAAGAAGCTGGCCCAGCAAAGCCAGAAGTCCCTGCAGCACAAAGAATTCAAGTGTGTCTGCTCTGACCCTCCATCAAGACTGTGCTATTAAACACTGGCTGCTCTGCAACTGTTAGGAGGGATGAGAAAAGTCTCCAAGCCCCATAAAGAGTAAATGCCAGCAGCTATCAAGTAAAAATAATCTAAGTACAAGAGTTAACTCTAGTTAAGCATAATGGCACATGCTTATAATCCCAGCACTCTTGAAGCAGAGGTTGAGGCAGGAGGGTCACTAATTCAAGGCTACGTAGCTAATTCAAAGTCAGCCTGGGCTACATAGAGAGAAACAAACAAACAAACAAAAACAAAGAAAAGAAAAAACAAACAGCCAGGCAGGATACCGAACACCTGTGATCCCAGCACTCAAGAGGCTGAGGCAGGAAGGTCACTGTGAGTTTGAGGTCAGCCTGCACTACACAGTGAGAGCCCTCCTCACACTACCACCACCACCACCGTTAACCCTAATTTAAAAACAAAGATTTTACAGCTATCATCCAATATAGAAATATAAATAAATATATGTGTGATATGCTTGTTTAGGCAAAAATGAACACAGGAAAGATAAAAAAGAAATCAATGCAATTATTCAGCACAAGGGGAGGGGCATGGAGGGCAGGACACACTAAACGAAGGCGCATGAACGTGAGCCCTCCGCAGAAGACAGAAGGGACAGGACGGGACACTTCAGGATAGCTTTTATTTTCAGAACACTGGGATTTGGCACGTTTAAAAAAACTGAACTGACAGGATAGAAATCTAAAATTTAATATAAACAAATATAGGGCTGGGGATTTAGCTCAGCGGCATAAGCACCTGCCTTGCAAGCAGGCAGTCATGAGTTCGATCCCTGGTACCGACAAAAAGTTAAAAAGAAAAAAAAAGGACAAATATAAACAAATATAGCTTTATATTAAAAGTGATCACATTATCTTGGGTGAAAAATAAGAGTCCAAACTACATTACCCAAGACACATTTATTAAAAAAAAAAAAAAGAAAGAAAAATCTGTGAGAAGATTTTTACTACTAGATTTCAAGAAGTTTTTACAAAGTTATAGCAGCTTTATTATCATATTTAAAAAATCAATGAAACAAACCACAGGAACAGATTCACAGATATCTAGTCACTTGATTTCTAGCAGATGTACCAAAGCAAATGAAAAATATTTTTGAAACAGCACTAGAAGCAGCCAGTCATCCGCCTGGGGGACTATGGGACCCAAATCCTAACCTCTAATTCATGTCATGAATTAAAACTGATCTCGCCCTAACCCTAAATATGAATGTCCAAAGTCTTTACATTCATGACCCTAAGGTCAGAAAAAGAGTCAAAACTGAACGACACTAACCATAATGAAAAAACAATCAGAATTTCTCAAAAATTAAAAATCCCGCATCAAAAGAAGACAACATTCAAAAAGTGAAAGAATCATCAGACTTGGTGGATTCACAACTTTAAGCTCAGCTTAAGCAAAGTAACTTAGTGATTCAATGAGATTCTATCAAAAAACACACGGAAGAAAAAAAAAAAACTGTGCACCCTCGAATTCCACCTTGAGGAGATGGAGGAAGAAGTAATGATTGTGTGTGTCCAACGACTTCTGCCCAGAATAAACAACCTTTTTTTTTTGGTCTTTCGGAGACGGGGTGCTATGCAGTTCACTTGCCTTGAGCTCTCTTTGTAGCCCAAACTGGTCTCGAACTCCCAACAATCCTCCTGCCTCAGCCTCCCTAGTACGGGGATAACAGCTGTGAGCCACCATACCCATGTATTATTTAAACAACTCTTACAAATCAGTAATAAAAAGACAAACTGCAACTAAAACAAAACAACCAAACAAAAAAACCCGTGCAAATAATACTTGAAAAATACTTTACAAAATTAAATCCTTAAATGGTCAATAAGCACATGAAAATGTGCTCTGGGTATTAGTCATCAGCAAAATTAAAATTAACATTACTAGAAACTACTAACACTAACACACACACAGAATGATGAAAACATTTACAGCAGCGTGGCTGAGTGATGACATGTGCAGCAACCGACAATGTCACAAGTATCAGCAGAGGTCACTGTGGAAAACGAGTGACTTCTGTTAAACACCCACCCTCCTATCCAGTAATTCTGAGCACATGCAAACACAAGACCGATGTAAGGGTTTCACGGCAGTTACTTACTCATACCAGCTGTGTGAGCTCAGAGTGCCCATCACTGGGTAACGCCTAAGTTAAATGTTTCACATTCACCCAGTGAGATACAGCACAGCTCAGGAATAAACCATGCTTACGATAGTATCACATATAAAAAGTGTCACACAAGGACTCATGTAAAATCTAAATCTACAAAGAAAACTAATCCATGGTGACAGAATTCAGAAAGCAGTTTCTTTTGAGTAGAAACTAACAGGAGGCCAGTGGGAGTTTCCATAACTGTATCTTGAACTTGACTGTGAGTCATGGCTTTGTATGTACTGTATGTCAAAATGTATTGAACTATGCACTCAAAAGATACGTATCTGACTCTAGAAAGCACATTTCAGTGCACGGTTAACATCGGAAAGAATGAACTGAAGAAATGAACACAGCACCTCGACCATACCTCTGTACCACAAAGAAAAAAAAGATACTGCAAAGGTGTCTTTTTTTTTTCTTTTACACTTACAAAGAAAAGAGGTCCCCAGTACCAGAAGAGAATAAAGAGAACTTGCATTCAGAATACATAAAGAACCTTCAAAATTCTGTAATAAAAAGATACTCAAAGAAATGACAAATAAGATACTCACATATTTGAAACTGATCTTATCAAAATCAGCAGGAAATTAAATTTTAAACTCAAAGTTAAAAAAAAAAATACTCTGTAAGTAGCCAGGTGTTGTGGCGAGTGCCTGTAATCCCAGCACCGTGAAGCTGAGGCCCACTGAAGCTGTGAGTTCCAGGCCAGCTTGGGTTGGACAGTGAGAGTCTCTCAACCCCACCCTAAAGTTGTAATATTCTTAAAAGGCTAAATTAATGCAAACAAAATTCAGATTAGTGGTTGCTAGAGGCTGAGGACAGAAGGAAGCAACTGACTGTAAAGGACACAGGGAACCTTACGGGGTGCAAGTCTGTATCTTGACATCAGTGAGGAACAGACGTCTTCCAGTTACCATTATATGTCAAACTGCAAGAAAGGCAACTGTCACTGTATGTAAATCACACCTCAAGAAACCTGATGCCCCGCTATTCGTGAGGGTATGCTAAGGTTGTGGAGCCAGCTTGAAGAGCAATCTGGACATTAAATGGTGACTAGAACAGAGTGCTACTCTGCGTAGAGGAAAAAGCAACACCTCACACTGAAACAGATCAATATAAGAAGGGGTGGGGAAAGCTGTTCTGTACAGCAGAATGCTGGCCTGCAAACGCGGCAAATCAGCACTGTGACACCGCCTACGGAGACGGGCAGCACTGGCCAGAATCATCACTGACCGCAGGAACCACTTAAGAACCCAGCAGGTCACAGCCCTCCAGGGTCTCCCCAGAGCTTACAGATCATCACAAAGGGAAAAGGTCTCCCTCGAGGAGCACAGAAACTAATGGACGAAAGTAATGTGAGCCACACAGGAACAGACAGATACCACATGATAAGAGTATGACAGTACCAATCACTCTAGTGGTGACCCTCAAAAATGCACAACCAGGCTGGGGCATGGCGGCACACACCTGTAATCACAGCACTTGGAGGCCGGGGCAGAAGGATCACCACAAGTCCAAGGTCAGCCTGGCTACACAGTGACTTCCAGGCCAGCCTGAACATACACACAGTGAGACTTTGTCTCAAAAAAGAACAACAAAGGGCCCCACATAACCCACACCTAATCATGAATAAAGAGCCAGGCACATCCCAAATGAGGGCCGTTTTACAAAGTCCATGATCTTTAAACATGTCAGTGTTATAAAACAAAAAGAAAGGCCACTAACAGACTGAAGGGCATCACAGTTTGAGACCGCACTTATTAGGGCACTAAGTCAGGCACACGTGTGGAAACACTGTATCATCTCACTGGTGTGAGAAGCTGAAAGAAACAACACATGTACGTGTAAATATATGTGTGTGTAAAAATAGTTCAGACAGTTACACTACTGGTTTCTTGAGTTCATCGAAGAGAAAGGTTTGTGCTAGTCTATTCCAACAACCGAATGCAGATGTCTTATGCTTTGGGTGAATGATCTGGGGATGACAACCCACAATATCTGTACCATTGTTGATCCTTGAGGTGTTTTGAAATTGTACTTATTTTTCTCTTTAAAAATGAATTTTAAAAGAAGATTAAAGGGCATCAAAAAGACAGGCCAACTTCATATAAGATATGATCCTGTATTGAAGACCACAGCAGGCAAAAAAAAAAATTCTACAAAGGACATTACTGAGACGCCTGATAAGCACTGAACATAGGATGTATAGTAGATCACAGTATTACAGCAACGCTAAACCTTGGTTACGAGTTTGTAGTCACCTGAGAACACCTTACTCTAAAGATAAACGCATTAAAATATTTTTTTTTCTTTTTTTTGTCTTTTTTCTTTTTATCGGTACGGGGGATCGAACTCCCGACTGCCTGCTTGCAAGGCAGGCGCTTATGCCACTGAGCTAAATCCCCAGCCCCTACGCATTGAAATATTAAGAGTCAAAGGTGATCATATCTGCTACTTACTCCAAAATGATTCAGCAAGAGTTAAAAATAGACATTAAGATGATAGGCACACTTAGAAAAAGAAATTAAAGGACATCCTGTCCTATTCTTGCAACTTTTCCACAGGTTTGAGAACAAGAAGTTGAAACTGGGTCAGGAAACAGAAGTGAGTCCAAGAAACAGCTACCAAGGGCTGAGGAGTGAGGCGGCCACAGGCCACGCTGGGCCACAGGCAGTTACAGAGCACTCCCAGGCCTCACGGCGAAAGCCTTGCCACCCAGAGCAGGGCTTCCCGTCCGCTGGTCAGGCTCAAGTGCACAGCGTGGCCAAGGTGATGGCTCACTCCACTTCGCGGCCCCACTGGCCCCTCAGCAACATGCATGCCTTCTACTCCCATCAGGACTACACCAGGCTAACCCTGGGTGGCCAAGGACTACATGGCGTGACCGTCTCATAACTGCCTCTGGAGGACTGCACTGCCAGCACCATCGTGTCTGCTAATTAAAGTCGTACGGTTCATCAAAAGTCAAGCCATATACATTTTTTTAAAAATACACAAATGGCTATTTTCTTCTCATATTTTCTTCCTATGTGAAGGTACTACCAAAGCTTTAGTAAAAAAACTTAAGATCCTATTCACATATTCAATTACTGCAGAGCGTCTGACACATGCCAGGGAATCTACATGCAGCAAAAAAAGAGAGCCCCTGCTCAATCTAGGAACCAATGTGAACTGTATATAATTACTTACATTAACAAACCATGCCACCCGTGCCTGAAAACTGTTTCAAATGACTACTTTAAAAGATGTGAACCACCAGAGGGCGCTCCTACAATTTCTCTTTGAGGAACACTCTCCAATTCCGGGTTTCATGTTACAGATTCCTAAAAAAAGGGATCAAAGTCAAACCCTGAAATCTAAACAAATGCGGAGGTGGGAAGGAAGCAATCTGGCCTGCAGACTCCACTGAGCAAAAACATAAAATGATGATCTCTAATTAAGGTCCAAGAAAGCGCTATGACTCTGACAAGGCAGCAACTAGTGAGAACGGATGTGAAGCCCTGTCCCCAGCAGTGACCTCTAGCTGTGAGGGGATTTGAGAAGCCAGGAATCTTTCCAGCTCCCTTCCTCCATCTTTACAAAAACTCCTCCTCAGGCCATACTCATCCAAGCAGGGGAGAAAAGGGACACTTCTTCCCGTACTGCAACAGGTGCCCTGTCATTCTGTCTGTCCTGTCTTCTCCCCTCTCCTTCCCAACCATGTCCCTACCTTCTCTAGGGGTGAGAGGCAATACAAGGAGCCTCTGATTCCAAAAGGGAAACAATTTTTATAAAGCAGCTCTTGACTGCTGGGGGCAGGGTGGGCAGGAGTGGACTCGCACGGGGCTACGGGGCATGAGCCAGGCCTCTGCAGATAGGCCACCCTGTGGGCCAAGTGCAACGCCCCATCTCCATCAGGATGTGGGTCACAAATCATCACCACTCGCTGCAGGCAGAAGGCTGGGCCACACACTAGCACATCATGGATTAGACAAATTTAACAACAGGCATGAAATTTGTGGGGAGGGCTCCTGTAACTACAAAAGCAAGTATTTTACGAGATAGTATGCTTCAGATAGACTTTTTAAAAAATTTCCATAATCAAGCAAAAAATTATAGATTCTGCCATATATAAGGCCATAAAAAACATTTTTTAAAAATCCTTGTTTGGGGCTGGGGATTAGCTCAGCGGTATAAGCACCTGCCTTGCAAGCACCCGGTCGTGAGTTTGATCCCTGGTACAGACTTTAAAAAAAAAAGGTATTATGAAAGGGCTGGATATTTAGCTCAGCGGCAAAAGCGCTTGCCTAGCAAGTGTAAAGTCATGAGTTCAATCCCTGGTACAAAAAAAAAAAAAAAAAAACTATAGATGGGTCTGTAACTTCATGCAAAACTGTGGGTTCCATACCCAATACTAGAAAAAATCCCTTCCCTTCTTAGCATATCTGGACTATGTTGTCTTTGGAAGAAACATACAGTGAAAGTACTTTATCTTCCATTCTGAACAAGTAACACATAACTGTGATATCACGAAATTCCCAATAGCAAATGAAGCATAATGACAAAAACAGTGTTCTTTTTAAAAATTATCTGACAAGATTTTGGGCACCACTAAGTATTCTGGAAGTAAAGATGAAAGAAGCAGGGCCTCTCTCAAGAAGAAAACATGTATGAACAATATTCTGCAATCCATTTCAGGAAGTGCAGAGATCAACTGAGGCCACATTGGCCCGGCTAGACTCATTCATATCCTTAAGATAAGGGCTTGTGTCAGAAGAGAGTGAACACTGTACTGCTTTGCTAAACGCAACACTGTACAGCACAAAGGCTGAATCTTAAATTTAGAGGTTCATGTCATGTCAACTGCTATGTGTGTAGGGGGATCACTCCTATGATGAACCCTAACAGAGTTTATGTGTAAAATAAGCTTACCTCGAAATTCACAGGCAAGTTCCGCTTAAGTGCAATCTCAAATACTTGACTTATTTCAGATTTATTGAGATTTTCTTCTTCAGATTCTCTTCCATTCATCTAAAAGAAGAATTAATTGTCTAGTGGTTAACATTTAGTGAGACCATCAACATTCTAATTATAACCCTTAAAAGCACTGAATCTTAGGTCCACAGATTTAACAAGAAACTAGTGATCACGGTTACTCTGTGTGGGAAGCGTTACCACATCCATGTATCAGTGAGTTTTAAAGGTTAAACATATCCTATCACCAGGGACAGAGTATGTTTCACAGACACACCCTACACAATCCACACGCAACACTCCTTCGGGTATAAACCAGCCCAGCTGCGGTACAGCAGCACTGCCCGGCCAAGTGAATTCCAAGCACTTCTCGAATTCTGTTTAAGCTATAGTTTGAAAAAGCCAAACACAGACTGATCTATGTGGAACAGGGCAGGCTCAGATACAAGTGTCTCCACCTTAAGTACACAAGAAGTTTCTTATTTTGTGGTAGGTCTCTGGAAACCACTTTTGAAAAGAATGAAGTGAAACAAATTACAAAACTTCCACATATCTCATACTTAGCACAGCTGCTAAAAATCCAAAGTGCAAACTAATAAAGTCTCTTGAACAAGTGAGGAGATTTTATCTTTGTAACAAGGCTCACTTATAGTTCTCTAGCTAGGGAGGTCAGCCAGCAGGGGTCTCCTCCCACACACTGGGGGTAAGGCAGGAGAAAGCAGCTGAGAGCCACAGTGGGAAAGAAAGTCAGACGCCGCAGGGAGCTGCTTCTCTTCATAGGACTGCTGTGCAGCTGTCAGGGAATTTGTAAAGCCCTATTTCCAAGGTTAGAGCTGTCTCACGGGAAGCTGTATATGAAACTGGGAAGCTGTATGTGAAACTAGGCGAAAGCCAGAACTGGCCAAGATGTTACAGGTGTACATGTCCTTAAGTTTATCAGGTGGACCCATCCACTGGACTAGTATGAGAAAGCTGTTAATTAAACGGAAAAAAAAAAAGTCTAGGTTAGAAAATTAATAAAATCTAGGGTATAATTCTGAACAAATAAATTTATTACAGACGTCATTTACAATTCTTCTTTCCTTCTAAGATACTGTTTCCCTCCTAATCTTCTCAATTTCCATCTCAACCTAGACAGCACTATTTGCAGATCATTCTTGGAGTTTCACTCACCTTAACGGTAGGTGAGAAAAACACCTGCCTGATGGCTTTGTTTTGGCACTGCCCTGCCGTGGTCTCCTCACACTGAGTGGGTAGCTTCAGAGTTCCTGCCTCTGCCTTCTGAGCCTGCTACTACTACAGGCTCAGGCCACTATGCCCGGCTCAAGGGTCTGCTTTTTTTTTTTTTTAATGGATTTAGCTTCCTTCAAGATTTAGCTCAGGGGCTGGGGATTTAGCTCAGTAGCATAAGCGTCTCTCTTATAAGGTCATAAGTTTGATTCCTGGTACCAAAAAAGGTAAGTCTACACAAAAAGTGCTTTATAAACCATTTCCTTAAAATATATTTGAAATTTATATTTAAATAGATTTTTTTAAAATTTTATGTTCAGGGTTAGGGATTTAGTTCAGTGGCATAAGTGCCTACCTTGTAAGTGCTCGGTCATGAGTTCAATCCCCAGTACCGATTTTAAAAAAAAAAAAAAATTTGTGTTCAACAAATGGGACTGGAAAAAAGATGAAGACATGCAAGGTAAAGGAGGACTCTTAGTTTTTTGTTTGTTTGTTTTGTGCTGGTGATCAAACTCACAACTGTGCACTTGCCAGGCAGGTGCTTATGCCACTGAGCTAAGTCCTCAGCCCCTTTAGCTTGTATCTTAATAATTATTTCAAAATGGATTACAAACAAATGTAAAAAGCCAGAACTATGAAACTCTTAGAAGAAAATTTTCATGACATAACACCAAAGGCCCAAGCAACAAGAGAAAAATAAACTATACTTCATTGAAATCAAAAACTTTTGTGCATCAAAGGACATATCACCACAAAAATTGAGATCTTTAAATCAACCTTCTGAGATGGGATTGATATCCAGAACATACAAGGAACTACAACTCAACAATTAAAAAAAAAAAGCCTCCAAAAAATTAGAATTTCTCCGAAGACACACAAATGGCTAATAAGTACATAAAAAGACGCTCAGCATCATTAGTCATCAGAAAAACCGAGAAATGAAAGCACAATTAGATAGCACTTCATGCCCATTAGGGCGGCTGTTATCAAGAGAACAGAAGACAACAGGTGTTGGCCAGGGTGCAAAGACACCCGCCAGCCTCCGTACTGCCTGTCTGTGTATGCCAGATGGCACAGTTGCTGTGGACAGCAGCTTGGTAAAGTGCTTTGTGGAAAAGGTAACAAAGAATCACAATATGGTCCACCAATTTCACTCTTAGATACACACGGAAGAGTGGAAAGCAGAGACTTGAACAGAAAATTTGCACCTACACTACTACTACAATCATCCCAGGATTGTTCACAGCAAACAAAAGGTAAAAACCACCCAAATGTGTATCAGTGGATGAACAGATAAAATGTAAAATTAAACCCTTAAAAAGGAATGAAATTCTGAGACATGTTATAGAATGGATGAACCTTAAAGACATTATAAGGAGACTAACAAGCCAGACACAACAGAATAGCCCTCCACTCATGTTTAAGGTCCCTATACCAAGTGAACAAACGTGCTGAGACCAACAGAGATTACCCGGGCCTGGGAGGAAGGGAAGACTTACTATGTAATGAGCACAGAATTTCTATTTGAGATGATGACAAAAATCCTGAAAAACGGTACCTGTGAAAGTTGTGTAACCCTAAGAATCTAACGCCACTACACTTAAAAAAACGATTAATACTTTTATACAAGCCAGATCAGTATGGTGGTGAGCACTCTGTAAGAGGCTGATGCAGAAGGGTCACAAATTCCAGCTCCGCCTGGGCAATTTAGTGACTTAGCAAGACCGCATCTAAAGAAAAAACACAAAAGGCCCGGGCAGACAGATCAGTGTGCAGGCTCTGGGCTCCAACCCCACTATCACCAAAACAGCATGGAGGTGTGTGTGTATTTCACCTCAATTCCGCCACAACCAGCAAAAAGACATGCTTCACACCAAAGATCAATGCACTAACTTGTGCCAACATGTGAACTCATTTTTGTGCATAGCAAAATAAAGTTTCTTGATAACTTTATTTGAAGAGTATCCAAATTTGTTTAAATAGATGAGTTGTTAAAAAAAAAGACACTGTCTACTCTCAAAATAAGTAACTGTGTCTGTAAGAATGCTCTCCCCTAGGGGCTGGGGATTTAGCTCAGTGGCATAAGCACCTGCCTTGCAAGCAGGCGGTCATGAGTTCAATCCCTGGTACCGGTTAAAAAAACAAGAATGCTCTCCCCATGTGCCACCAGAAGGAAATTTGGAAATAAAATGGAGGCTATGGCTGATAGAAGACTTCAAAGCCATGCGCTCATTCTCACTTTCCAATGTTTTGTTTATCCTACACGCTCAACTAGTTTTAAATAATGCCAATGTCAACATGAAGTACTGCTGACATCAGATTTTTATTTAAAGGAAATCAATCAAAATAAAACAATGAAACCCTTTCACTTCCCTTCCCATGGCAGTTAACCACTGGAAAATGTATCTTAACCAGTCTTTTTCTCTTAATGGATGAAAACAATATGTAGTATCATACTATGCTCTGACAATTCAGCATAAACCATTCTCATTCAGTAGCGTCACTGGATACAAAGTCAATACACAAAAATCAACAGCCTTACTGCACATGAATAACAAACTGAGAAATTAAGGAAACAACGGCTTTGACAATACCATCCTACCAATGAAATACCTAGGAATCAATTTAATGAAACTGACGGAAAAGACTGTTATGTTGAAAACTCCGGAACCCTGAAAATGGAGACTGAAGAGGGTACCAGAAAATGCAAAGATATCCCTTGTTCTTGGGTAGGAAGAACCAATACAGTGAAAATGGCCATGCTTCCAAGAATGTAACCCTGATCAAAATTCCAAAAACATTGTATCTCACAGAATTAGAGAAAACAATCCAAAAATTCATCTGGAACCAGAAGAGACCTAGAATAGCAAAGGCAATTCTGAGCAACAAAGACAAGGTGGAGTGTGCATCACAATCCCTGACTTCAAATTATGCTACAAAGCTACTGTGATAACTGTAATAATTCCTATTTTGAAACTTTATTATGTTTATCTTTTTTTCTCTTTTTTACTTCTTTAAAAAGAAAAAAGAAAAAAAAAACCCAAGCATGATACTGGCCAAAAAAACAAAAAAACAAAAAAACACCAGACACAAAGGATCAATAGGATAGATTAGAGGATGAAGAAACAATTCCATACATATTTAGCCACCTTATCTTTGACAAAGATGACAAAGACATTCACTGGAAGAAAGACAACCTCTTTAATAAATGGTGCTGGAAAATCTGGCTCTGCACATGCCAAAGATTAAAACTAGATCCCTATCTCTCACCATGCACTAAGCTAAAATCAAAATGGATCAAAGATCTACATACTAAAACAGAAACACTAAGTTAGCTGGAAGACAGAATAGGAAGCACCCCTGAAGACAGTGGCACAGGCAAAGACTACAAACAAAATCTGAGTCACACAGGAATATCACAAAGAATTAACAAGTGCGATCTCATCTTATTAACAAGGTTTTAATCTTTTATTTTTTTTTTAAATCAATCAGGGATTGAACTCGCAACCTCATACTTGCAAGGCAGGTGCTTATGCCTGCTGAGCTAAATCCCCAGCTCCAATTAACAAGCTTTTACAGAGCAAGAGAAACCACCAACAGTGTGAAGAGACAACCCAGTGTGGGAAAAATATCTGCCAGCTATTCTTCAAAGGATACCACATATAAAGAACTAAAAAAACAAAAAAACAAAAAAACAAAACTCAAAAAAAAGATCCCTCCCCCGCAATTTAAAGATCAACCCAAAAATGGGCATCTGAAATGAAAAGACTTCTCAGATGAAGTGGAAGCAAATATATATATATATATGAAAAAATGTTCAACCTCATTGGTTATTCAAGAAACGCAAATTAAAACAACACTGAGACGGGGCTGGGGATTTAGCTCAGTGGCCAGTCTGCAAGTGCAAGGTCATGAGTTCAATCTCTGGTACCAAAAAAAAAAATTAACCTGAAAAACAACAGAGATTCCATCTCACCCTAGAAAGAATGGCTACTATGAAGTAATCAACCAATATCAAATGCTGGCAGGGCTGTGGGGAAAAAGGAACCTTTCTCCGCTTTTGGTGGGAGGATAAACTGGTGCAACCTCTGTGGCAATTTCTCAAAAAATGAGGGCTAGAGATTCTATTCAACCCAGCTATCTGGTATCCTCCTGAAAGAATTAAAAGCATTAAGCCAGGCGTGGTGGCGAACACCTGTAATCCCAGCACTTGGGAGGCCGAGGAAGGAGGACCAGCCTGGGCTACAGAGAGCTCAAGCCAGAACTACACAGTGAGACCCTGTCTCAAAAAGATACCACCCCCCAAAAAAAGCATCATACCAGTGACACACGCACACCCATGTTTACAGCTGCATAGTTGGTAATAGTCAAATCTTGGAAACAGCCTATATGCCTATCAACTGGTGAACAGGTAGAGGTGATGGGGGTTTATCTTATATAATGGAGTATATTCTGCCATCGAGGAGGGTAAGCTTGAGACATGTCTAGGTAAATGGATGCACCATGAGACCATACTTTTAAGTGAAGTAAATTGGACACACATGTGTAAATACATCTTTTCTCTGGTGTGAGAACCTGAAAGTGTAAATAAGGACCAAAATAGAACATAGAACATAGATACTGTAAAACAGGAAGAAAATGATCAAATGGGAAGGAGAACTAGGGATGAGGGAGGAGAAGAAGGAAAAGGAAAAAGAAAAAAAATGATTAAAAAAAGGAAAAAATGGAAAACAAAGCTTCTGTAAAAAAGGAGAGGAAGGGCACTGAAAGGAGGATTGAAAATTGGTAAAAAAAAAAAAAAAAGGAACCAAACTGTCATGTACAAGTACAAATTCCCTATGATGAATGTGATCTAAGAATGTACCAGTAAGTACAACTAATGTAAAAAACTCATTCTCAGAACTCGTTATCAATATTATAATCTCAAAACTTTTAGGTTTACACTAATAAATGCTACTCTTCTATTTTAACATATTGAGGTTCCATGCAAAGCCGCCAGGAAACCCTGGGCCGAGCACCGCGCTCTGACCTCTCCTCTCCAGGCCCAGGCTCAGCCTCAGCAGCACCAGAACCACTCAGGAGCTTCAGGAGGAGCCGCTGGTCTCCACTTCACAGAGATGAACTCAACCTCGTGGGGACGGCCTGGATGTCCATTTCAGTATTTACTTACTCCTTTACACAAAAATAAGTCTTGAGGTGACTTTACTAGCAACTAGAGTTGACTGACTGCTCTAAATCACTACTTCCAAAGGAATTTCAATAGGAAAAAAGCAGCCAGTAAAGTAAAAATGCAAAATAGGAAACAAAGGTATACACATTTAGAAGGGCTGTTAATGTTGCTGCTTTGCATAAGTAATTCCATGTGTCTGCTCTGGACAAAACATTGCAAATGGGGAACAGCAGCGACTCACAACAAATCCACAAATACCATTCCCAGTAAGATGAGGAAAGGCTGTTGGCAGTCTAACGGTTGCTGGGGCTTACCATCACATAAGTAGAATTACTCTTTACATCAATCTCATAGTATGTGGCTCATCAATAAAATCTAGGCAACATTAGTAAAAAAGGAAAAATTTTTTTAAAAAACACTCAACCTGCTCAACCTTCCATTTGCCAGGAAAATTGGTCATCACCATTTACTACCTGGATCCAATAGACAGACAGACAAGTCAGGCTGGCTGGCTGGTCAGTTGTACGTTTATTTAAGAAAGTCCAAAGTGGCCCTGAATTCATTATGTAGTTGAGCTCACTACGTAGCCAAGGCTGCCCCAGAAATCATGGCAATCCTCCCCTTCGGCCTACTGAGTACTAGAGTCACAGGTATGTTTTTTGTTTTTTTTTTTTTTTTTTTTTTTTAGATTTAAAGTCACTTTACAAATAATTTAAAGAATAAAAGGTCAAAAGCTATCCCATTCAACATTTTACTAAGGCTTTATAGCAAACCCCAACTGTTTTTGTTTCTGGTTTAGAAGGTATATATTTCTGCTACGGGCAAAATCCTCTAGCACATTCAGCTAACTGCTCATTACCTGCCATGTCTGAGGCTAGGGCACAATCCATTATGGGATGTCACAGTTCAAACATCTCAATAAACTCATTTATCAGGACTTGATTCTTCTTGTGCTGGCACTATCAAAACACCCTACTTTTGAAACAGATTCAAATGAATCTGTTTTGTTGAAAACACAACAGCCACTTTCTTTGCACCATAACTGCAAAATGCTTTCATTTTTCGCTTTACAAACAGATCAAGTCAGTCATTTTTGTATTTTTGTATTACCTACTTCCTTCCAGTTACCTTTGTATGCATACTTGCTTTTGCATTTTTCCACTTACTTTGTGGATAAGAAGTTTTAAATAAATGTTGATAGTCAAAACATTATAAAAGATGCAAGAGCGGGATAGTATATGCCTATAATCCCAGCACCTGGGAGGCTAAAGCAGGAGGATTACTGTGAATTGGAGCCAACCTGAACTGCAATGTGAGACTTTGTCTCCAAACACAAATAAATGAATAAACCAAGCAAGCATGTTGTTACATACGCTTATGTTTTTTAAATGCAAACAAGATGGCCCAGGTTCTCGTCAAACTAAGGCTCAAGGAAATCTTTTCAGCTGAATGGCTGACTAGAGGAGAATTCTCATCGCCTCAGAAATACACTGCTCATTTGTCAACTCTTGAGCTTGGGAAAACTCATCTAAACTGTCAACCAAAGAAACTTCAGTCTGGACAGCGCCTGGGGGTAACAGGGCCTTCACACTTACTACAGTCCTTTTATATTTCGAGACAGGCTTTCACTAAGTCACTAAATTGCCAGGTTGGGCTTGAATTTAATGATCCAGCCACCCAGACTACCATGTCCATCTCTCCAGTCCTCTTTTGTTTCTTCCAATACAGCAGGCAAGGTTGCAAGAAGTTTAAGAGTGAAGTAATAATGACCATTATTTCACTGGTGCTATCCTCTATACAGGGATTTCATGAACCATCTTCTGGGGATTTTTACCCTTTTTTAACCTACTTGGAAATAGATGGTGTATAGTGTTGAAATATATATTATAACTGTTTGATGTATACATGACACAAAATATTTCAAAATAGGAAAATTAAAGTCTCTATGATAGATGCATAAAAAATCCAAAGACCCCATGCAATAATGTTAAGACAGAATTTCACTCTATTTTTAAAATCTTGTGGCCACAAAGCAAGTTTGACGTCAGTCTGAACTGCATAGGAAACCCTGTTTCAAAAAAACACAACTTGTAGGTTTTGCTGGGCATGGTAGCACATGCCTATAATTCCAGTACTGAGGAGGCTGAAGAAAAAGGCCTGCCATGCATTCAAGGCTAGCCTGGGCTGTCTAAGCAAGTTCAAGGCCAGCCTACACTACACATAGCAAGATCCTGTCTCAAAAAAAAGAAAAAGAAACATCTTATATGCTTTCTCTCAGTTCTTTGTAATAATCTGTAAGAGGATAAAAGTCAATCAACATTATTCCTTAAAGGACTTGAAAAGAAAGCTCTCAGGAGGCTGAGGCAGGAGCATCACTGCAAGTTCGAGAGCAACCTGGGCTTCATAGTGAACAACAGTCTGAACTGTTTAGCGAGACCCTGAAAGAAAGAAAGAAACAAACAAACAAACAAACAAAGGAAGGAGAGAGAGAGAGAGAAAGAAAGAGAGAAAGAAAAAGAAAGAAAGAAAGAAAGCGAGAGAGAGAGAGAAAGAAAGAACGAAAGAAAGAAAGCCCGCCCAAAAGTGCAAAATGAAATGTGCATGGTACACATCTGTAATCCCAGCTCTGAGAGGTCAAGGCAGAAGAATCACAAATTCAAGCCCAGCCTAGACAATCTAACAGGCTTTTTTTTTTTTTGGGGGGGGGTCCTTTTTGAGACAGGGTCTCACTGTGCAGTTCAGGCTGTCTTGAACTTGCAAAGATTCTCCTGCCTCAGCCTCCTGAGTGCTAGGGATTACCAGGAGTATGCCACCAGGGCCAGTTCAATTTAGCAATATCTTGTCTCAAAATGAAGAAGAGGTCAGGGATATAGTTCTGTATGAACAGCCTGGGTTTGATTCCTAGTACCACAAGGAAAAAAGAGAGGGAAGGAGGGGAAAAAAAAAGAAAACTACCTTTCCTGGACACTGACAGAATGAAGGTTAAGCCCTTCAACTATACTTAAATTGCATCCCTGTCTCAAGTGAAGATAAGGGCTCAAGACCAGGAAGAGCTGCATTTTGGTTTTTTTTTTGTTTTTTTTTTTTTGGGGGGGGGGGTAATTTTGTTTTCATTTGTTTTTGGTACCAGGGATCAAACTCATGACCTCAAGCTTACCAGTCAGGCGCTTAAGCCACTGAGCTAAATTCCCGGCTGCATTTTGTTTTTATAAATTACCAAAAAAAATATCACAAGTGTAGTAAAAACAAAGTCTGCTCTAATACCAGGAGAAAACTACATTTATAGTTTGAGGCCAACCTTCAAAATGTACACTATGTACATCCACTCACACATATGCACACATACACCGAGTTGGCTCCTTGTGTTTACTTGAACACAGCAAGATCACACTGTACATATAACACCCTACACCTATCACCCCACCCCCTTTCAAGCTCATGTGCACATATCTCCATCTACCACTCTGGTACTTGCTGAGCTCAATGTACCCACTGATTTAACCCTTCCCCTAGCCTAGCAGTGGACATAGAAGCTAGTTCCTGTGTTTTCCTAATTTCAGGTACTGCATCTCAGGTACTACCATCTCACGCCTTAACAGCTCTGATACTAAATAAAAATAATCCTTTATGAGAACAAACCTTAGCTTGGAACAAAACCACATCTACTTTCCTATCACAGGGCCTTTGCTCCATGACTTCCTCTCTGGGAATGTGTTTCAGAATACAACTGCTATCCCAAAGATCTTTTCAGAACACACTGCCATGACTGCAATCTGGACACTGCGATCCTCCTAATCCCTGCTGGTCTCCTCTCCCAGCATTCACTGCATTTGTCCAGGTTACTCATGTTACTGCTTGTCAGCTCCACTGCCTAAGTGCCACAGGGAAGGGGTGGTGCTGGTCTCTGCACCACATGGCCTAGCACAATGCCTCTTAAGGAAGGACCAGACCACATCTACCCTGGAAAGAGAAAATGCAGGATTTATTGGCTGTTTTTAGAAAAGATAAATTGACCTACTATACAATCACAGGCTCTACAAGTTTTCCACAGAAAAATGATCATGTTTTACATGATCATTTCCAATGCTGGAAAGCTGTGGGGAGACAGACTATGTACACCCTGTTGGCTGGGGTCTAAAATGGTACCACCTGGGGCTGGGGATTTAGCTCAGCGGCATAAGTGCCTGCCTTGTAAGCAGGCAGTCGTGAGTTCGATCCCTGGTACCGATAAAAACGAAAAACACACACACAAAAAAAATGGTACCACCTTTTTGGTGGGGAACATGGCCAAGTACATCACCATGCTTATTTATCTTCTGGTTGAACAATGCTATTTCTGGGATTGTGGCTCACAGAAAAGACTGCGGATACAACCAAGATTTTATGTTTTTTACCAACTATTTTGTAAGAGAGAAAACTGCAAAAACAACACAAACAAAAAAACCCCCAAGCTTTTTGCTCAAGTCCTTGCTGAAAAAATGAACTAGTTATAGGGGCTGGAGGTTTAGCTCAGCGGCATAAACACCTGCCTTGGAAGCAGGCAGTCGTGAGTTCAATCCCCGGTACCGATAAAAACGAAAAAGACAAAAAAAAAAAAAAAAAAAATGAACTAGTTAGGTTCATACAATAGAATACTGTGCAACCATTAAGATGCTCTTAGATATATGATCAGTTTAACTCTCCCAAGGAATTGTAATTAAATGACACACATTCATGATAACAATTTAGTGAAAAATATATAACTGGACTTTGATCCCATTTTTGGTAAGACAGGTACATATGTATTTACCTGCAAAGCCACTGACATCAACCACATGCTTATAGGATCATCTCCAAGTGATAAATTTATATATCACCTACTTTTCTTCTTCAAATTTAAAAGCTATTATAATTCATATGAACTACTTTTAAGAAAAATTAGCTAGACATGGTGGTTTGCACCTGTAATTTCAGCCTGTTGAGTGCAGAGACAGGAGGATCACAAATGTGAGGCCAACTCAGCAGCTCAGCAAGACTGAAAAGTTAAAAAATGGGACTGTAGCTAAGTTCAGTGGCAGTGTTCCTGGGTTCAATTCTCATACTGAGAGCAAAGAAAGGGAGGGAGGGAGAATGAACCCCACCACCTAAAGAAGTGGTCAAAGCATTAGCTAAAGTCAGTCTTCTATCCTTCTGAAAGGCGCTGTCTTTAGCACAAACCACACAGAGCTGGAAACAGTCAAAAAAGAGAGAACCCCAGAGGAACTCCTGTAAAATTCCTTATAGAATTCAGCCAGGAAAATGTGCCCTCAAGACCTTACCTTAGACTCACAAACACAAATAGGATCTTCCCCTTGATAGCAACGTGTGATTCCTCCCAGCAGGACCTAAAGGTGGACTGGGAAGTATGGCTCATCCCAAGGAGCAATGATTTTCGGCCCCTGCCTAAGCTTCAGTCACCCCAGGAGCACATGAACAATAAAAAAGCAAGGCCAGAGAGCTGTGTTTCACCTTAGCCCTACTGCATTACAATCACATGGGTTGGCCATATTTTTTTCCCTGTACTTTCCAAGCATTCTAATGCAGACGACCCACACATCAGTGTTAGGCAATCATCTATCAATTACTGGCCTAAGGAAATGAGAATTAACTACTCCATGTGAATCCAATTACATTAACACCAAAGACAAGTACAAAAATGAAAGGCTGGGCTTCTCATCTTCTAACAAATTTCACTGAGATTTGTTCAAAACCACTGAGAAACACATTCTTTAACATCAGTAAACCCTTCTAAGTTACCGCCCACTTCTCTTCTCTTTGGGCTTCAGTGGACCTAGATCACCTCTAGCAGGATGGATGATTATGACAGAAAATGGAAAGCACAGTAAAACAAAAAGAAATTCTGTGCAGCCAGTCACAAAGCCCCAGGGTACCCTCCTGTGCCAGAACGTCTGGATGGCGAATGGACACAATGGGCCTCAGTGAGGCCCTGCATATGGCCGGCGGGGTCCCCACCTTTCAGCATACTCTTAGCTCAATGTTCTGTGCAACATTACCTTGCTCTTTGTGAACCTGTTACGTGGGGAGGGAAAGTCAAGTGCTACTCATGGATATTTTCAGGAGAAACTATTGTGATTAAACAGAACCATGAAATCTCCATATTCTCTGCTCACCTCATTTCTTTCTGGACCTCTGGTGACTGGATTTGTAATAAAATTCTACTTTACCAGCAGTAATCCCTAATGTGTTGGTCTCTCAGTAGCATTGAGCAATTGATTTCCTAAAAATTATATCCCTATTTAATTACAAAAAGTGAGAATCTTTGTGGTTTTAGAACATGACCTCAAATGCCCTGACATTCTTCTCTAGAAGTGAATTTCCTAAAAGCCGTGGAATTATACATTTCAGATAGTCAAAACGATCGATTTATGGAATTATTTTTACCTATAGGCAAACAAGATATACAGTGAGGCTATCTGCTTGCTTGCATCTGGGCTCTGCACCTGCTTAAACCTATAGAATATGGCAGAAGTTACGTCGTGATTTCTGGGCCCAGCCCTCAAAACACTGGCAGCTTCTTCTGTTTCCTATCTTTCTTAGAGTCTTGCCACTAAGACATGAGACAACGTAATCAGTCCTTGCGTAGGTCAGCTCAGAGAGGAGTGAGGTCCCGTGCCAATGAACCAGCTCAGCTCTACCCAGCCATGTGAACGAGCACCTGAAGAGCAGACTCTCAAGGCCTTGTGAGCAACCACTGCCAAAATCCTGCAAAGCGAAGACGAGGTACCCCACCAAACCCTGCAGATCTGTGAGCAAAGTAAGTGTCTCCAGATGTTTAAATCCTCGCTCAGTTCTGTGAGAGCCTGTCGTGTAGCAATGGGCAACAAGCATGTCTACATAGTAAAGATCGGCTGGTGAAACAGGTCAAACCTCTAACCTGGTACCACAGATTAGTAGGACCCAGCAAGCACACTCATCACACTGAGTGCACGGGGTCCTAACAACTCAGCAGTCTTCTAATGTGTTGCAGAGAGTAAACAAAGAAGGCATGTGATGATTTTGCTAGAGATCTAAAAAGGAAAAGGAAGGGCAGACTACAGGGCGCAAGACCTTGTGGCCTACCAAATAATAAAATTATGGGCAGCTGCCCACATCCCTTCTCAGGAAAGTGGCCTGAGGCCACGCCTTCCCAGGCCCCCCCCCCCCCCCGCCCGCCTTACCTCCAGCCTCTCAGGCGGGGGCTCATTCTGCAGGATCCTCAGAGCCTTAGCAGCAGCGTCATGTTTCGCAGCCTGTCTCGTCTTTCCCTTCCCATTAAATTGTTGTCCTCCCACAGAAAGTTCAACTTGATAAAGTAAAGGTGGCACTGGGAATGGATAAAAATACCTAAAAATAAAAGGAATTTGGGAGAATTACAGTCTCAGGTGGATAAGACTCTGGCAAATTCCAAATATTTCCTTCAGCACAGCCTAATTATAGTAGTGCTTGCTTGCTAAAAATGACTCTTCATCAATATATCCAGAGATTCTGTGGAAGGTTAAACTAGATTAGAACTGCTACACAGTATATAGAATACCACTTGTATACAGAATACCTGCGTACTTCATACTGTGTAGCAATCCACAATTATGCCCATAAAATAAAATACAGTATGTTACAAATTACATGAGTTTAATATAGAATGCCAGCCTGTACTGAAAAAAATTTAAACTCAGTTTTGGCTAAGACAGAAATTAACTTGTTTTACTTTCTCCAACTTTAGATTTGTACTTGCATGTCTCATAGAAGGCTTTGAATTTTAAAGCTAACATGCTTCAGAAAGGATGAGGGGCAGGGATTTAGCTCAGCAGCTCAAGTACTTGCCTGGAAAGGTGAGGTCATGAGTTCAATCCCCGGTACAAAAAAATAAAAAGAAAAGGGGATAGCTCTCAGCGATAGAGTTGGTAGAGCTATGGAGCATGCTCAAGGCTGCACCCCAAAAAATACAAACAAGAGGAATTCTAGAAACAACAGCCCATAGCTCAGTTCCTGGTGTCTTACATTCCAGAAGTTCATACTTCCATGTATGTGTTATGTATGCATTTGGTGCGTGGAGGACAATATTAAGGACTAAACAAAAACACGAGGCCTTCACACTAAACTACAACTCCAGTCATTATTGATCAGCTGTCTGAGACAATCTCATTGTTACCTAAACTTAGAAGTCTCCTGCCTCAGTCAGCCAGAATGCTGAGATTACAAGTGTATGCCACAACACCCAGCTCAAAATTTACATTTCTTTAAAAAAAAATTTTTTTTTTTTATATTTCTAAAATGTCTTTGCCCACTCCCTTCCCAAGGATGACAGGATAATGAAGAGTTCTACTCTGATCATCAATTTATTACACATTATTACTACCAACAAAAGATTTAACACATGGCACTTTCAAATTTCCATTAGTACATAATAGCCCGAGGCTATTTCCAAATTCAGAATTCAAAAATCCTCCAATAATCAAGGGCCAGGGGTGGTGGTGCATGCCTGTAAATCCAGCATAAGTGAGGCTGAGGCAGAAGGATCATCATGAGCTCCAGGCCAGCCTGGGCTACATAGCAAGACCCAGTCTCAAAAACAACCACCAGGAAATCTATGCATGCTGAGAATCATGATGTTGGAGGAATCACATTCAAATATGACTCAGTTACACACAACAACTGCAACGGTGCTCTTCAGCCAGACTGCTGGGAGCCCAAGACACTGCTCATGAGGAATACGCTCAGGCCTTTTTCAAAGACAGAAAGTAAAAGAGCACCAAGATATTTCCAAAGGGCAACACAATCAAAGCTTACTTCTCTTTTTGGCAGACTCAAAGATGACCAAATGATTATTCGCTTTATAATTTATAGACACTAAGTCAGTGATGATGAACCTTTCAAGACGAGTGCCCAAAATGTAACCCAAAACCATGCTTATTTATCACAAAGTGTAAACACTGCAGTTAAACCTGAATACTGAGGTTTAAGTTTAGGAAAAAATACTAAAATCTTTTGTCTTAAAAGAAAAATGTGAGTGTCATATATTCATCACCACTGGTCTAAGTAAAAGATGTATTTTCAACTATATTTTACAAACCACTTGACACACACATACCTTGGGGGGTAAGCACCTCCTCTCATGTTGTAATTATAGGTGGACTGCATCCGAGAGTAGGGATCAACAGGCTTATACATTGGTTTTTTTCCAAGTTTCACGCACAGTGCATTTAGCTCAATGGTAGGAGTTGTGTTTTCTGTAAAACAGAATCAAAATAAGAAACAGTTTTTTTCTGACATGGGGATAATCACAAAATTTTAAAAAAAACAGTATGCTTTCTTTTTCGTTTTTATTGGTACCAGGGATCGAACTCACAACTGCCTGCTTGCAAGGCAGGCGCTTATGCCGCTGAGCTAAATCCCCAGCCCCAACAGTATGCTTTCTATACACTCATGAAGTACTACATAAAGGGACCTGAGTACTTCAGAGCTAAGCTTTAGATTAGGAAATCCAAGACTCTATTATGATTTCCTGGTAGAAAGGAACATCAAAGAGAACAATGTAGCCCAGGATGTTAACCCAAGTACACAGCTGGGTACACAGTTGTGAAAAATAAATTCTAATACAGGTCAAATTTCTTGCTTAAAAATTCCATGTGATCATTCAAATTATTTTATTGTTTGAGAATACTTAACCATATCACACTGATCATCCTGATTCCCTCTACTATTGACTTATACTTAAAGCTATGTTTGTACACATCATTTATTTGAATGAAACACTTATTAAAAGATCAACCAGATAGAAAGTACTACACTGTGCTAATCTTGAGGGACACAATTCTTGACCTGAAGGAGAGTTCAAAAAACACAGTTAAAGAACTACAATACAACACAGTGGAACATGTGCCACGGGGAAGGGATAAAATGACTGAGAAGGGGGCAAGTAAATTCTACTTGAAGAAGATAAGGTCCAGAAAATGAATATTCAAGACATCTCCACTTTGGGTAACAGGGTTTGATCTGTGGTCATATTTGTTAGGAAAATTAGTTCCATTTTTAAACACAATAGGAGCAAGTCATTACCTCAGAATTATCAACTTTACAAAATACACAGTATTCATTTTCTGATTTGTTCTCTCAGTTCATCCAATCCATAAGTCCTTAAAAATTTTTTAAAAAGTCAGCCTGGGAAGATTAGTGTCAGTGCACAATCACACTTAAAAACAACACTTTCATATCAAACGCAACAACGACAGTGATGGCAAAACTCAATTTAAATGTACACAAAATTTAAGAATGTTGAAGCCAGGTGTGGTGGTGCATAAAGCTATAATCGCAGTCCTCAGGAGGATGAATTGTTGCAAATTTGAGACCAGCCTCAGTTACAAAGTCAGCTCAAGACCAGTCTAAACTGCACAGGAGACCCTGTCTCAAAGACATAAAAAAAAAAAAAAAAAAAAAGCCAAGAAAAATTTAAAATGATTTGATGTTATCAAAAATAATTGGCTCAACTAAATTTAGTTCATGAATCAAATTTACAGGAATATCTTTGGAGTTTGCACAAAGGATCATGTAAGTAATCAGCCTTTTTTTCTCACGCTAGAATTTTTTACATAATTTGTACAGCTTCATTTTAAGTATACCCTTAATCATTTTAAGAGGAACTCTAACCAAACAGAATTCATCTGCAATAGAGAAATAATTTGAAGAAAACACCACAGAGAAATCAAAAACAGGAAAGGTCTCACTGGGACCTTCTAGATTCACTTCTGCCCACCAAGGCCTGGAATGACACCTGAAAGAGCTCTGTCAACCACGGCTTCAGGAAAGTGGTTCCTGAATATCCAGTGAACACACCTCTGGACATTACTGTTTCTCTGTGCTTGAGGTCTTTGTAGGAGAACCATGTCCTGCTAGTTTGTATGCCAGTGGTAAACATTTAAGTTACTCTAAACTTTTTAGTTTTTATTTATTTTTCCCATCTTTTTAGTTATCAGGAGATATATATACTGGCAATTAGCACTTCTAATCAACAGATTACATCAACATTACTACACTGACTTAGATATGCCTCTACCTAAAACCTACATGGTGTGATCAAAAAATAGGCTGTTTAAGCATTTTTAAAGTTACAGTAAAAGATACCTTGCCATTAGTTCCCGTTTCAAAATATTCTCACTTCCAACACACACCACATTCTTGCACTTTCTGAAGCCGTTCTGAAAGTTCTCTTTTGTGTCTTTAGTTGTGTTGTCAGGCTGCCTCAATGTCTTGAATCGCTTCAAAATGTTTATCTTTCATGGTCGTTTTGAAGGGCCAAAAGTTGCACTGTGCCAGATCCAGTGTAAAGCAGATAAGGACAGGATAAGGACATGCCATGACATACTCATGAGTCTGCCTTCTGCTGGATGCTACTCAGCAACAGAATTCACCATACTTTTGATCATGCCTCATAAAGACACTCAAGAAACAAGATTCCCAGAACCGCTTCACAAAGTGGCAAGAAAAACTGAGATAAGAGTGTTTGACGTGAGGAGGAGTATTCTGAAGGAGGCTAATGGTAACCTGTCTTTTATTGTAACAAATTTTTAAAATTTAAACGTATTATATATTTTAGTCAAACAATGCTTGCTCTGGGAAGTTTGTAAAACCTTCTCAAGAGAAAATGCTTTTCGGAAATTTTTAAGAATTATTTAGGGACAGCTCCTTTCCCTACCCTTTGTAGCTCACCAGGAATCAAGGAACTGTGGGATAGGAACGCACTGTTTTATAGAGTTCAGGTTAAGGACTCCAAATAGATGGTATATAATCTGTGTGTGCATGCTTGCTTGCTTGCTTGCTTGCTTTTGTCTTTTTGAGACAGGGTCTCACTATGCAGCTCAGGCTGGCCTTGAACTCGCAACAATCCTCCTGCCTCAGCCTCCTGAGTGCTGGGCTTACAGGCATGAGCCACGATATCCAGCTATGATCTGTGCTTTTAAAAACGATGTTAGTGGGGCTGGGGATTTAGCTCAGCGGCATAAGTGCCTGCCTTGCAAGCAGGCAGTCGTGAGTTCGATCCCTGGTACCGATAAAAATGAAAAAGACAAAAAAACCAAAAAAAAAAAACGATGTTAGTTAAGAAACCATTCATACTCATACTAATTGAGTACCTCCAGACAGACTTTTGAAAGGAACCTGACAGGTTATCCCACAATAATACCTGATTCTTTCCTTCCTATGAAAAGGGAACACTGGGTTTAGGAAATTGTCCTTCCAAAGCTTTGGCACCAGTTGTATGTTAGGCTTTTAAATACTACTTCCTTCAGCTTCTCAGTGCTTATCTCCAAATGTTAGCTGAACTATAAACACCTACAAATGGAAAAGTGTGAACTTTCAATTCAATAAGCTGTCCTTTATTATGACTTAGACCTTGGACACATTTTATGGTCATGATTTTAAAAGTCTGGTCACAGCCAGGCGTGGTGGTGCATGCCTGTAATCTTAGCACTCCGGAAGCTGAGCAGGAGGACTGCCATGAGCCTAAGGCCAGTCTGGCTACATAAGCAAGTTTAAGGCCAGCCTATACTACATAGAGACCCTATATCAAAAAAAAAAAATCTAAATAAATAGACCTGGGCACTATCTTAGTATTTTATTCCTTCAAACCTTTTTCCTTTTATGTCTTTCTAGGTATAAAAACCTTCTTCTAGTATCCACTTGTTAGCATTCAATAGCACTCCATGAAAAATTAACTCTGAAATATGGGGCAAGTACATATGTCATCACATGTTAAAATAATAACTCTCTCTTGGAATATATCTAAATAGAAACTGTCTTCCAATTACTCCTCACAGAAGAGATTTCACAAAGTTGATTTAGAAACATTGTAGTGTTGCATGCAAGTTAAAGACAGGGTATATGAGAACTCTCATCTGGAAACATAATCCCATTAGACAAAATTTGAGAAAATCTCACAATGTCAGTTAGGTTTTCAAATGTTGACTTCCATTCTCAGACTACATACTATTTAGACACTACCTAATTTTGTCTTCAACACAAGCTGATGAAGGCAAGACTTTCTTCCTTTACAAATAAAGGTAACCCAAAAATTCTTAAAAGTTCTATGACATTAAAATTCCATTACTACTAAGCTAATAATTCTGTAAAAACCTGATGACCTACCACTGTACCATGATTCTTACAGTCCGGCTGCATCTGAAGAAACAGTTGGGAAGCTTAAGAAAGCACCAATGCCCAAATGTGACTAAATAGTACAAGGGGCATCCAGGTCTGTGTATATTTAGTAAGCTCTAAAGTGATTCTAATACACTCTTAAGTTTAGAAATCATTACTTCAGGACTTAGCAAAATCAACTGTAGCTTTTTTTAATCATTAGATATCACTTTATCTCATTTATAAAATATGAGAATGGGGAAACACTGGCTTAGGTATGTCTAGACCATTTAAATTTGATGCCTAACGAGACTGGAGGAGGGCACTGTCTTGATAGCTGGTTTTTCCCATAGGTCTTAACTTCAAGATTTCCTAAGTACACAACTTCCACTAACAGGGAAAACTGAACAAATCCTTCATTCCCCATGAAACATTAGGGATCTGCTGTATACATTCTGTTGTTTATGAGAGTACACATTTAAGTACCAAATAACAGGAAGTTAAAGCCCACAGGTTGGCCTGAGAGGTCAAAAGGCAGGCACCTGCAATGACCCTAGGTCATTCTGGTGATTTGACAGAATCACCAGAGGGGGGGAAACTATAAAAACCAAAAGGACTTAATCTCACTAACTCCCTTGCCTTTCTCTAGGACCTTCGCCAATCTGCACACTGTCATTTTGCATGCATCCTACCTAGAAGGTTGGTAGCAACGTTATAATCTTGATTTTGATAGAATTCAAGGTACATCAAACCTCTAATTTTTTAAAAATATGCCAACAGTCACACAGAAGAAAAGAATTTTCTCTTTGAACAACTTGTGGGTGTGAAAAAAAAAATGTAGTCACAGATGAACACACAAAATCTACCAAAAGTGTTAAGTAATTTGTACCTATGTCAGAGACTACTAAAACAATTTTAGTAAAGAGAATCCCAAAGTAAAGGTCTGGTTAGGGGGAAAAAAAAAAACAAAAAACGGTAGAAAAAACACAAATTACAAAAAAATTACTAAATGCACTCCACATACAAAGAAACAGTTCAATTATAATTTTGTAGGCTGGGGATACAGCTCAGTGATGCAGCGCTTTGCAATTGCAAGGTTCTGAATTCGATTCCTGGTACCCAGATACACAAAAAATTTTTTTAAAAAAATCAGTAATTTTGCTTTAGAATAACATTTTTGAACTAACCCCATGTGGATGAGAAACATTTTTCTTAAATACATAATTGCTTAATAATAATGGCTATTATTTCTCGAGCACGGATGAAGTACCAGGCATTGTACTTCACACTTTCACATATATTTTCTAATTCTCACAACAGGCTAATTTTGCAGATACTATCCCCACTTTACAGATGAAGAAAGCAACTTTCAAAAAAAAGTGCTTAATTGCTGTAGGTCACAAAACTAGAAAGATGCCAGGATTCAAACTCAGATCTGACTGATTGAAAAAGTGATTTACCCCACATGCAAGGAAACAGTCCCTATTTATGACAGCGACTGATGTCATATTTAATCAAATGAAAAGAGAAATATGACTGCATTTAAAGTTTGGGGCCTTCCATGTGAAAAAAAAATGAGACATAATGAAATAGCTCATCCTTAATATACTATCTGCGCTGCAAGGCTAGGATCAGAAATAGACGGCCCAATTCCTTATCTCTCTTACTGTGTCATCCTGTATCACTGCCTAAAAGACAAAGCTGAGTATGCAAAAATTAAGATCCAAGGTGTAAATCAGCAGATACCAAACCAGTTTAGAAGACTGAACTCAGTGACAATCAGCAAAAATTCTAATTATAGTCTATACATTATTCTCCAAGATAAGAAGAACAACAAAAATAACTGAAATCAAAGACAAATCAGTCTCACTTTAAGATGAATTTCTTTCCTGCATCATTAAACCCTTTACCTGGAATGCTAATAAATAGTAAATCTACTTCCTGTTACCTCCTCCCCCTGCCCCGTCCACAACCAAACAGGTAGCAAAGGCCAAAGAAAGGCTACAAAAAAGCTCAGAGCCTGGGAAAAAGTCATGGAATATCAACCACTGCACTTGGGAATTGTCTCTATTCGAAATCCTAAATAACCATACACTGATGCAGCCTTAGAAGCCAAACATCAATGAAAAGCATGTATTTTCTTTGATCTATTTTGTAAGGATGAAAAAAGAGGCAGCTGTTCATAAACCTGTACGTTTGAATTTCCTGGCCTTAGCAATCTGAAAATATGTATTTTGAATCACATCATTATTTTCAACATTATTAACCAACAAACAGAAAAATCAGAAAGCCAGGAGACAGATGTATGCCTCCAGTCCCAGTTACTTGGTGAGGCAGGCAAAGCCTAAGTTTGAGACCAGCATGAGCAAAACTTGCATGAGCAAGACCTCATTTCCATAAATAAAGACCAAACAAAACAAAAAATAAATCACAAAACTTTCTTGATGAGATAGAAATACACAAACAGGACAGCAATATTTACCTTATACTGAACTGAACCTTTCTCATACAAAAAGTTCATACTTGGGTAAAATCTTGGTGAAACAGATTAATTCATTCACAAAACACACTGGCTTATTTAGGGGGTGAGGGTGTCACCTTAGAAGGAACTGAAAATAAGGCAGACTACTGAAATATACTAGCAGTATGTAAGACTGCTATTCTCCCAAGATTATAAAAATAGAGGAAGAAAAATCTGAAGGTCTAAACTTCAGCAGCAATAATACAAAACTGCAAAGCATGCTGTGAGCACATGCCCAGAGAAAGACACAACGAGGATTTATGCTTCTAGATCAGCTAAAGCTGGGTAACTAAGAGAGAGTGTCTTCCAAAGAATGAAAATAGAAGTCAAGAATAACTGAAGATGTACACCTTTAATCTCAGCATTCTGAGAGACTGAAGCAGGAGGATTTCAAGTTTGAGTCTAGCCTGAGCAACTTACCAAAATAAAAATGGGTTGTGGATGTACCTCAGTATGAAAGCCCTGGGTTTAATTCCCATTACGGGAGGTTGTGGGGGTGGGAACAGGGATAGACCCAGACCAACACAGACACAACACTAACCCCCAGCAAATAAGCAAGATTTGAATTCCAAGGAAGTGCTGCTATTGTATCCAACCAAGAGATCAACAAGGAACTCTCCTGAGACAAACTGGTTATTATGACAGTTGTTAGCGACATTCAACAGTATCTCTAACATGACTGCCTATTATTTTCCACAAGGCTAACTTCTTATTCCTAGAGCATCCCTACCCTTTCTCCAGAGGACAGCATCCTGAGACCTCTGCTATTTCTGAATTACATGAGTCAAATGGCTAGGATATCAAGTCAGTAAGATGTAGATGTAAGAGGATATTAGAAGAAAAGGCAATAAATCCAAGGAGAGAGATAGATTCTATGTATCTTTCTTTTGAGATGGTCACATACGGCAAATCTAGAGAAAATGGAGTCTCTGGGGGATGACAAGCCAAGAATACTATCCAGCGAGGCAGCCACTGACATTCAGGACACAGAAGAGATCATGAAGCTGAGAGAAAAAGGAGCAACAGTCTAAGGACAGATTTATAAAATACAGAAAATGAAATGCCAAAGGAGGAACTGCTAGGCAAGTTGTCAGGCATAAGGCAGGACTTGCAAAAATTTGTTAGATGCTAACTCTGGTATGGAGACACCCAGACTGACACTTCATTTTATTTACTTGGCCTTGACATGGGGGGGGGGGGGAGGAGACACCACACAGAATATCACTTTTAGTCCCCGTCAAGAGTTTCAACTCTTTTCTAGTCAATACCTTTAGTTCATTTTCAATTTCCTAATAATCAAATCAGAACACATCTAAATTTATTTCATTTTTTAAATATCTCTTTTCTTTTTTCATTTATTTGATTTGGTATTTTGTTTTTTTGAGACAGGGTCTCACTTTGTAGTGCAAGCCAGCCTTGAACTCAGTGACCCTCCTAGCGCCTCAGCCAACTGTTGGGATTACAGCCAAATGTTGGGATTACACTGCACCTGATTTTTATTAAATTTCTAATTGTTCCTCTTTAGGGTTTTTGAGCTGCCTCTAGAACTTCTCAACCTTACACTTACTTGTTCAAAATAAAAATTAATTAATGCCAATGTACTCTTTTATATTCCAGTAACTAACTCAGTCACCTTGTTTAGGATAAAAATCTTAAATACATCAAAAGGGAACCTGCACATACAAGAGTTATCAGTTGTGAGAAGTAATTTTAAAAGGAGACTTTTTCCGTTAAACAATGACTATCCAAAACAGAACTCACTGTTTAATTCATGGGTCAACTACTACTCTATAACAGACTAGATTTTATCAACAGTTTTCAATTCCATTCCTTATAATTTAAAGCTGTCAATTGAGGCTTCCATCAAACCCGGACATATCCAGTGCTCTATCTCTGGGATGAAGAACTGCAAGTGGTTTAATAGTTTCTTCTGCCTCTTGAAGATAAATGATAGCTCCCTATATCTCCAACTTACTTATCAGATCAGAAAACAAGCTGGGAAAACATTTGAAACAGAAGACACTTGGATTTAGAAGCTTACCTGCAGCTGCATTGGTGGATGTAATAGATGCAGAGGGTAAAGCAGAGTTTTGAATAGGTCTACCTGCATTTTCAGAGGGCAGAGAGCTAGCAGGAGAAGGAATACTCATCAAAGGCTGTGAGAGAAGAGATTGGTTCTTGTTCAGTATTTGGCTCCCTGAGAGAGCAGCAGATGGGTTCTGAACTTGAACTTGAGACATGATCACTTTCAACAAAAGTGAACAACTGCAGGTAAACAGCTTTCAGTGCAGGTTAATTCAGTGCTATGAAGTCTAAAGTTCTACCTAAAAGTTGTAAGGGAAAGAAAATAAAAAGGTAAATTATAGAGGAGATATGTAATTGCCAATATTCAGTCAAAACTGGTGTTACCTACTCGGTTATGCAAAGAACACCATTTAGCATGTAGCTATGTTCACTTATTAGAAATATGTTTTTCCATGATGTACAGAAAGTTTCCTGGCCTTGTGACTTTCCTATTTTTAGAAAGACTAGCAATACCCACATGTTCTGTGTCTTCATTTTACACTGAGAATCCATGGGGTATATTTATTAGTGAATTTTAAGAATTTCAATCTACTGCTTACATTCAAAAGTACAAATTGTAAAGAACAGGATTTCTATAGTATATGGATATGGCAAAGGTTTCAAAATTCTGAGAAACCAAAAGTAAAATGGGTTAATAATACTATTAACTGGTGAACAGAAACAGTGCTTCCCTTTAAGGGCTACAAGCTCAAGTTTTAAAGGTTTTTTTTTTTTTTTCTTCTCACTTGGGTGAAGAGAGGAAATTCTCACATTTGCTATTTCTTTTTCCTTATGATAAAACACATGCGTTTTCTTACAGAGATTTCAGGTAATTATAGGCCCTAAATCAGAACACTGCTGCACTCCCATCAAAGTTCATGACCCTAAAGAATTTTGTGGAAAAGCAACGGCCATTTTACAGCCTTAAACCTAGGACTACTCCAAGTAAGGTAGACAGGAGAAGGAAGAGAGGAACAGACTGCAAACTGGCATGTCACTGGTGTGCCTGGGGGTAGGAACACGCAGGGGTTGTTTACTTCATTTTGTAAATCAGAACTACAAAGGCACTCTTTCTAAATACATTTCGATTTCTTCAATCAAAACTAGGAATGATTTTGCTCACTTTTATAGCTATCCTTCAAAAAGCTAAAAATGTTTTCAAAAAGTAAAATATACTCAAAAATATGCAGCAGCAACAAAAACTAGAAATGAAGTGTCTCTCAAGAACTAGCCAAAGAAGCAGAATCCAGCATACCAACTGATTAGAAGTTCTGTTGCATAGTAATTGTTGCTTTAACTTTTTCAAAAGTCTCAAAATGATTTTTTAAAGTCAGACCCAGAGCAAGTTACTCATTTGAGGAGTCATATTCTCTCTTGCTGAAAAGCAAAGACAACTGCAAAACCCAAAAGAAACAGCTTACAATATGACTTGGGACAGCAGAGGAATAGACATTACCTCAATTCATCAAAATCCCCAACAGTGCTGTGGTTCCTTGTTTACTTCTGGAATCAGAACAAAGTAACAGAGACAGCCCATTGAAGATCTAGATAATGGTCTTAGAAGACAAGTTGCCAGTGTCAAGAAAACAAGTCCAGAACCATTTGGAAATCAGCTATGACCTTGTTTCATTTTTTTCCTTCAGCTACCAAAAAGAGATAAATCTTTGCTTTCTGACTTCTCCCATTTCCACTCTTTCTAAATTCTAACTCAAGACATATTTATTAACAAAAATGAAATCACTTATAATGTACATATAACTTTGTAACACCAATCTCAGGTCACAAAACTCAGAAAATAAGCCAAAACAAAAATATCTGTGCCAGGGCCTACCACCATCCAAGAAGCAGCAGCCCAACACTGCCCTTGGTGGCTCTAAGACTCTGAATGAGTACTTAAAATTAGAAAGGGTGGGGCCCAAAAGGATCCTTTTTGAGTAAAGCTCTTCAAAGCAGGCTCACAGCCAGCATTTCCAGTTAGTCATAAATACATGAATTTTCTAGCAGCTGAAAAAGCTTTTCATTAAGATTGCTCCAAAATGTTAACCACAAGTACACAAGAAAGAGTTGTCTATTAACTGCTTAAAACAAGCAGTTAAAAACTGCGAATTTTTAAAAAATGTATAAAACTTCTAAGTAAAACTGCATTTTGTAAACTTTAAATGAACTAGGAACAATACTAAAATTTACCAAGCAGTGGAGTAGGGGTATAACTCAGTGTAAGAATGCTTAAACAGCATACTTGAGGCCTTGGATTCAACTCCTAATCTAGAAGGAAAAAAAAGTTTTTTAAGACTCAAAAGGAGTACGCATTTGCCAATAAATTTTTAGTCACTTGCTAGTTTAATGCTTCATGTGTCTTGTTTAAGTCTGAAATGGCCACAAAGAGCAGTGGTTTCAAGAGAGACAACAATGAGGGTGGGAAAAAACCTGCTAATGTCTGAAGGTATTTTCTGGTTGTCACCTGCGAGGGTGGGAAGGGCCCTACTGATTGATATCCAGGGCAGACACCATAGTTGTAAATGGAGAACAGACTGTTTACTCACGTACAGAATTCAAAAAACAAAGCTTTCACTACTTCACTACAGCAGTGCCTGTAATCCTAGCACTCTGGGAAACTGAGGGAGGTTGGCAAATTCCAGCTCAGCATGTGCAATTTAAGCAAGATACTGTCTCAAAAAGTTTTTAAAAAGCGGGGCTGGGGATTTAACTGAGCGGCATAAGCGCCTGCCTTGCAAGCAGAGAGTCGTGAGTTCGATCCCTGGTACCGACAAAAAGGAAAAAGACAAAAAAAAAAAAAAAAGTTTAAAAAAAGAAAGAGGAAGGAAGGAAGGAAACAAACAAACAAACTGGAAATATAGTTCAGTGTAAAAGGCAGTAAAGGGGGCAGAGGGCTTTCACTACTGATGTAAAGTTCACAGCTGCCTTCAGCCAGATCATGAAACCTGGACTACTCCTCACCAAATTAAAAATCTGGTACACAACAGTTCTTTCCCTTTATATCCTGAAGAACTGTTTTCCATCAGGTAATTAGGGACTAATGTGAGAGATCAACATACTTTGCTACAGTCTTCTTGGAGAAGAACAGTATTTTACACATAGTAAAATGAGGCTGAGAAGTTGGAAATCCAAAGATCCTTCAGTTCCTGCTGGAAACACCTTTGCTTCTGAAGTCTGTGCTATGCTGTAATCTCCCTGCCTCCCAGCAAACACTCCTGTTTGAAGGACTGAAGACAGCAGTGCAGGAAAATAAGCTCCTCTCCCTCTAAAAATCAACATTTATAATGTACACATAAGCACCCTAACACTAAAAGAAGTGAAATGAAGGATTTGTAGGTACTTCTTTTAAAAGACTCTTTAATTCCAATTCCCCTGGTTCCAAACATTGGCTTGTTAACACAACGTTTTCATAAAAACAAAGTTCTTTTAAGTTTCTCTCTGAAAGACCAAATGTGGTGATGTACCTCTGTAATCTCAGCCATTTGGGAAGTTGAGGTAAAGATTACAAATTTCAAACCCAATCTGGGCAATTTATTGAGATCTTGCCCTAAATTTTTTTTAAAAACTCAGGGCTGGGCCACGCAGTGTGGTGCACTCCTGTAATCCCAGCACTTAGGAGGCTGAGGCAGGAGGATTGTTGCAAGAGACCAACCTGGGCTACAAAGTGAGCCCAAGGCCAGCCTGAACTGCATAGTGAGATCCTGTCTCAAAAAGCCAAAAAAATAAAAAATAAAATAATCTCAGGACTAGAAATTATCTCAGTGGTTGAACACTCTGGTTCCATCCTCAGTACCTCAAAAGCAAAACAAAACAAAAAAACAACAGTTTCATCTTAGTTGGCAGCTACCATTTTACAAGCGCTAAATATTATGGGTTGTGGGAAAGTGAAACACGGGCACACAAACTCTACAAAAACTTTAACCACACATGTGCTAAAAGTAGTAAAGCAAAATGTGTGTTTATCACTCAACCATAAATCCAACATGATTAGACCATTTTGAGCACAAAGACTGATTTAATAGGCAAGAAGGTGGATTCCTCTAGAAATAGTTTACAAAACTGTCTGCAATAACGCTGTAGTCATAATCACTTTCTGCTTTTGTTTGTTTTTTAAGCCAGAGCCTTGCTCTATAACTTAGGTTGGCCTTAAATTCACAGTGATCCTCCTGCTCAGCCCCCTAAACACTGGTATCACATGCGTGCACCACTAAGCCTACCTTGTATTTACTTTTGACTAACAGCCTACGAAATCCTTTACAGCATAAAATAACTACTCAAGTTTTTGTGCTGGTGGGGATTGAACCCAAGGCTTCACACTTATTAGGAAGGCTCTCCGACACTGAGATATATACCCATCTTTTTCATTTTTTTCTCATTTTTAATTTCTGAGTCAGTCTTATTGAGCTTCAAAGCTGCAATCCCCCTGCTTTAGCCTCCTGGCCAACTGCGATTACGGACATGCACCACCATGCCCGCCTGTTAAGTGCTTCTTAATAACCAATGTTTTAACCGATTTATAAGCAGCACTTATACTTCTATGAGATCAGTATATCATTCTCCTTTGCAAAAAATGGTATTTCTAAACAAAATTTATTTCAGAGACAAAGAAAGGAAGGAAGAAAGAAAGAGCAAGCAGGCAGGCAGGCAGGCAGGCAAACAAAAGAAAAGAGTGGTCTCAGCCAGGCGTGGTGTCTCATGCCTGCAATCCCAGCACTTGGGAGGCTGAGGCAGGACTGGTTGCGAGTTAGAGACCAGCTCAGGCTACAAAGTGAGCTCAAGGCCGGCCTGAACTGCATAGTGAGACCCTGTCTCAAAAAAGACAAAGAAAGAAAAAAGAAAATAGTGGTCTCAATTCTGGACAAACTTCCTTTTCAGATCACAACAAATTTCACTAAATATCTCCCCATGCAAATCCTCCAGTAAATCTCATGTAACAAAAGACACAGATACAAAGGAACACTCTAGTTTCCTACCATGATAAAACATTATTAGCAATATGAGCTGCAATTTTACAATATACTCATTCAATATTCAACAATAATTTATTAAGCATCTACAATATGTGACCATAAATGGCAAAATGTACATCCTCAAATTTGGTAAAGAATCTATTTGTTCAACAAAGAAATGTTTTCTTTTTTTTTTTTTTTGGGGGGGGGAGCTGGGGATCGAACTCATGACCTCACACTAAGAAAAGCTTTCTTAATACAAACACAAAAATACACAACACTTCACAAGCTTGTCAACACTTCACAAGCTTGTGAAGTGCACGGACTGTGCTACATCTTTGTAGGACTCCTATTTTAGCATATGTGTTGCAAAAGCGAGCACTACTTGTTAAACTTTCCATCAAAAAGAAGAGGGAAAAAATGAGAGCTTTAGGCTGGGGATTTAGCTCAGCGGCATAAGCGCATGTTCGAATTCGATCCCCAGTACCAAAAAAAAAAAAAGAGCTTTAAACAACCAACTGTAAATCTACCAATTTGTTCCTTTTGGTTTCTGAGAGGCTCCAATCCCACAGAAATGTGGTCACTTTTCCTACAAAATGCTCTTACAGGGCCTGGGGATTTAGTTCAGCGGCATAAGCGCCTGCCTTGCAAGCAGGCAGTCGTGAGTTCGATCCCCGGTACCGATAAAAAGGAAAGAGACCCCCCCCCCAAAAAAAAAAAATGCTCTTGCAGCTGGGTATGGTGGTGCATGCCCATAATCCAGCATTCAGGAGGCTGACACAGGAGAACTGCTGTGAGTTCGCGGCCAGCCTGAACTACATGGTGAGATCCTGTCTCAAAAAAAGACCAAAAAAAAAAAAAAAAAAAAAAAAGTTCTTTTAAAATAAACTTGAAATACCCACAGTATTCCTTATACTCAAAATAGTTATTTTAGACCCTTATTTAAGAAAGACACATCTTTCTTGCCCTCACCAAACAGGCACTTTGTCACTGAGCTAAATCCCCAGCCTGTTCTGACACGTCTTTGTAGGTACAGTGTGATTTATGTTTTTGTAAGCAAACTCATACCCCATCATTATTCCCCTCTCCATCTCGTGCCTCAAAAAAAAAACAGTTCACTGACTCCAAACATTACCCAAACACCTGTAGCCAGGGTAGGGCAAAAATAAAAGTACATCAATCATGATCAGCCTACAAAATGAATGCTTTAAGATCAATATCGAGTAGATAAGGTTCAACAGCAGAGCCTTATATTAATTAAAGCACACAATAAGAAAATGTTCTTTTAAAAAAAATAACCAAACTTAAAAAAATATGCTATGTCCTTAGTGCACAAGATAAAGACACAGCAGAATTAGCCCTAAAGAGGAACCAATAAAATCAGTCAAAAATAATACCTGGAAACAATGCAGGCTGTTGAAGACTTTTGCATCTAGGCACAATGACCGAATGTGGTCCCTGTCTCACACTGGGCCCAATGCCAAGTAGGCTACCAAGGATTTTCTTTCCACACAAATATGACCACTGGGTGGTCTGTTTAAAGAAACACTTCCTAAAGAACATTCAATATTAACTGGTCACCCTAGAAAAACCATTACCCCCCCCCAACACAAACCATTACCCCATATTAAAGTAAAACAAAATTTACCTCTATAGCCCCACAAGTCTTAAACCTTATTTTTGTCCTAGCCCTAATACCTCTTCAAGCTCCCCCTCCCCTTCCCTAGGAGCTATTCTTAAAAACTACTAAATTCAAATACATATTTTTAAATATGGTTTTTAAAATCTAAACTTATAAAAACAGAGAAAAATGTTTTAAACTAACCAAAATAAACTATTCATAAACTGTGGAGATTTTTAAGAGTTGTAATGTGTGACATTCTTGACTAAGCAGGACTTGGTTCAATGTAATAGTTAACTGACTTTTCCTTTTAGAAGAGTTGTCTACAACCATGTGCCATCTACCTAGATACACAACTGCCCTTAACATCACTGTCATTATGCAAACAGACCAAAGCCAAGACTTAGTTTCTTAGAAACCAGCCTAGCCGCTAAACAGCAACCAACAATGTTAAATCACAACAAATTTCTAAGCTGTGGCGTTCAATTCCACTCCCAACTTAGTATTACACATTCAAATCCTGGTAATCTACTTCCCCATGCCTCAGTTTCTCCAAAGCACTTTATAAGATACTTGACAAAGCTTCCATTTTAGCAGAGAGCTAACATACAGAAGGAATCTTGAGGCTTAGTAATACAATTCTTGGGAAAGAAAGCATTATAAAATGATTCCAATGTTTACATTATAAGTCTATTCACTGAGCTCTATACAATTTCTGTAATTGCGTTGTTTTGATTGCCTCATTCCAGCCCCCCGCCCCAAAAAGTAAGCTAATTTATCTACTAGATACTATCTCAGAGACATGGTACAGTGATGGGTTTTCAGGGTTTTTAATGTCAGGGCCTCACTATGTAGCATAGGCTAGTCTTGAACTGGCAATCCTCACATATTTGCCTCCTGAGTGCTGAGTGCTGACTCAGTTCTTAGAGGCAGTGTGAGCAAACACAAAGCAATGTTAATGTATGTAGTATATTTTGCAGCCCTGACAAAAAGACTATAAAATCTTTTGTTTGTTTTGTTTTTGTCTTTTTGAGACAAGGTTTCACTATGCAGAGTTCAAATTGCCCTTGAACTCACTCTGTAGTCCAGGGTAGCCTTGAGCTTGTCTCAGGCTCCCAATGCTGGGATTACAGGCAAAGACTATAAAATCTTACACATTCTTTTTTTTTTCTTACTTTCCTTTTTGTTGTTGCTGTTAACTTTAGTTTATTAGTGTATGTGTGTAGCGCATGTTTACACTCCTTGTGAGAATGTGGTAGAGGCCCCTAACACATCCTAAGCCTTTTTTCATCCCTTTCCTGTGCCTCCCTGCCCTCTCCCCACCCATCTCTTGACCCTTTTCCTTTTTAGCCATGTTTGCAGTGCATGATGTTTACATTCTTTGTGTGGAGTTGGTACATGTACTCCTCCCAATTCCTTTTTTCATCCCTTATCCCTTCTCTCCCTCCATCTCTTGATCTCCTTCTCCTCTGCAAATGCTCTCTACTTCCTGTTATCTTTTATTTTGCTCTTTATTTTTATCCTGCATTTCTCATAACAAGAACTATATGGAATTTAATCAAATCCTGAATATTCTTATGATTAATTTTTTAATCTGGGTGATCACAAGCTGCAGTAGTAAATGGAGCTTGATTCCTTTTTTCAGGTTTCACGCTATATGTATTCATTTTTTACTACGTATTTTATTAGTACATGTTTGCAATACCTAATGATTACATTCCTTTGGGGAATCTGCACATGTATGTAATAGATCTTAATTCTTTTTGTCCCCTTTCCCTCCCATCCCTTTCTGCTCCCTCTTAACTCTTAATCTCTTTCCCATTTGAAAAAGCTATTTCCATTTTTCCTTTGATTCTTTTTTAAAATCCTTTTCCCCTTTCTTCCCTCTCCATCTGCACTTCTTGTCCCTCCCTTTCTTTCTGAGAAAGACTGAAGCCTGATTTATATTCCTATTTCACAACAGAAAACAATGTTGAATTAGTTCCACAAATTTGAAAACTAAATTCAACAAACAAGCCAGAAATTAAAGGCTGTTTTTTTTTAAAGCATACTACAAAGGCTTCTATAACAAAGATACTTATTGAGTGAGTTGTTTAATGATAAGTTCTCTGCTCAGTTTTCACACTGTACACAAAATATATGGTGGTAGTGGTTAAAGGGTTTAGGTTTCTTACCTACAATTTTTCCCACATTTGCTTAAGATCAAGAGTAAAAAGAAATTCAAGCTGCATCAAAACTTGTTTCTCTAATAAGTAAAATTTTTTTCCATACAAAGGTTCAAAAATAGCACTGGTAACAGACAAACCTGAAATAATAAAATCAATGTGTACCTTAAAGAGAAGGTGTTCCAGAAACAATGTTGTTTTCACTTAGTTCTGAGAGATTTTGTGGTTAGGAAACTCCTGGAAAATAAGAGAATAATTTATTAGGTTAGAGGGTTTTTTTGCTTTTGTTTCTGGGTGTTTTTTTTTCCCCTGAAAATGAAAACACGTATTGCTCAAATTTAGGAGAAAGCTAAGATTTACAAGTAAAGAGGTTTGTGAAAGTGTGATGTCATCGCTTAAAGTAGGACGCTGTAGAGTTGACAAAAGATAAATGCTTGGACACTGAGTAAAGAAGATTGTGCAGTACGTGACACAGGAGGACTTTCTTTTTCAGTCTCAACTATTTCAGAATGAGTTGTGAATACTTTTATTTTTTCAAGAAACTGGACATCCCACTGTCAATCACACAAGCCTGATTTTCAAGTTTGTGAGGTTCCCCCCAATAGCACCTGAACATTTTATTCATAAATGTAGTTTCCATATGCTTGATGCAAATGCCAACACAAGGAAAATTACCAAAAAGCATTCTATACTTAAAACTGTTATATGAAATTGGAAAAGAAAAGAGAAGGTACACCATGTCTAGTAAATAAAACCCATACAGTCACCTTTTACAACTGGAATTAGATGACAGAACTTGAGTTAAATTCTCAAACTCTCAGGTTTGACTTAGAGGCTCCTCTTCCTTTTAAACGGCAGTAGTCAATGACAAGTAAAATTTCTTACCTGGAGATGCTTTCTGCATTTTTACTACATAACATGTTTTTGCCTGTTTCACTTCTCACTGCTATTATGACTTAACAGACAAGAAAAAAAAGCAGCTGTTCTAAATGATTTCAGAAATAAAATCATGAGCTTTCATTAACTCTCCAGTATTTGAATGGCCTGGATTTTTTCTTTCATAAATAGTACACTGCACACACAGGCTGAGCATTCCCAAGTCCAATTATCTAAAATGTCCTCAAGAAGTTTCAGATTTCAGAGCATTTCAGATTTCAGAATTAGAGACGATCAATCTGTAAATCTATGAAAATATTCCAAAATCTTTAAAAAGAGCTAGGGACATATCTCAGTGTGGAGTGCTTGCTTAATAATGTGCAAGGTCCCGGGTTTGATCATCATGAAAGAAGATAACAAAATGATGAAGAAGATGGGGAGGGATGAAATCTCTAAAATCAGAGATATTTCTTGTTTCAAGTATATCATACCAGACAATAAATAATCTGTACTAAACAAATTTCCCAATTCAGAACCCAGTTGTGTTCCATAACCTGGCATGAATAGGAACTGATAAAGTACTCTGAGCAACCCAAAGAGATGTGCAAGACCATGTGACACAGCTTACGCCTACCTTTTTACCAACGGGGCTTCCTTCAGTCCAAGCACCTCTATGCTGAACTACTTGGATATCTAGTTTTATACCTCACAATACAAGTAAAATATTAGAATGGAAAATGGAGCTGACAGTCACACATAATGAGAATAATAAACTGACACCAACAGCAGAAGAAAAATATAGATTTGCAATCATTTGGATCTAGAACTTCTTTATACAAGTGATCATAGAGATTCATATATATACTCACACATCCAAAAGCAAATTCATTTTTTGAATCTTCCAATTAACATCAAAAAATTATTATTTCCTACATTGTATAGCACTTAGTCTGAGCAATGGCAAGGATACGAAAGGATGGGATAAGCCTAATTGTTTTCTCCAACTCATGAAGACACACTAGAATGCCAAAAAATGAACTAAATTCATTGTTTTAATAACTTCAGCAACTACTGTTTATACGCACTTTTCAATGGTATACACTATTCCAGGCAAGAGAGAGAGGTACACGCATACAAAAGAAAAAAAACTACAGTCCCTGTTCTTATCGAACTGGTATGGAAATAACCTTGAACCCAATACAAATTTTTAAAATAAGTAATTCTCAGGGGCAATCACTTATAACACATATCACCTTGTAAGTAAGAAAAACACCTGATGTAGAAGAAAGACTAAAACAGCTGACACACAGCCATTGGGCTACGGTGTAAAACTCCTCACTAGGAATCTGGGTTTGGGTCCTACCTCCAAGATGCAATTGAATCAGCTGAGCAAATCAGTTTTGCAGGATTCAGCCTTTTAATATATAAACTATGGTGACCACCACACATTTCATGCATTTAATAAAATAATAAAACAATAACCATGTTTCCTCAGTGGATTAACTGATAATGTTGGATAACTGGGTTGGAGACATTCATCCTTTATAAAGTATAACATCATTTTTGTTAGGGCATACCGTAACTGATAATACAAAAATGTTACTAATAAAGTACACTCAGAGTATACTAAGAAAAAAAAGCCAAAAAAAAAGCTTTTACAAGCCGGGCATGGTGGCTCACACCTATAATCCCAGCACTTGGGAAGCTGAGGCAGGAGGATCCTTGCGAGTTCAAGACCAGCCTCGGCTACAAAGTGAGCTCAAGGCCAGCCTGAACTGCATAGCGAGACCTTGTCTCAAAAAGATAAAAAACAAAACAAAAGGTTTTACAAAAGCTATTGTTTTATACAAAAAAAAAAAACCTGTTTTACAAAAACGATATTGTTTTATTTTTCTGAATATTTACTGCTAAAATAAATTTTCAAGAAATTACTATTGAAAAGCAGTCATTACGACCTTAAAGTAGTCATTAAATATAAAGGTTTACTGTAAACCAAAAGAAAACTTATTTACCTAGTTTTATTTGACTTGCCTAGGTAAGGGGTATGGACCTTCAATGAGCAGGTTGGTTAAACTGTGCATCAAAAAACATAAGCTTCGGGGGCTCAGCGGCATAAACGCCTGCCTGGCCAGCAGCATGGTTATGAGTTCAATCCCAGTACCAAAAAAAAAAAAAAAAAAAAAGTAAGCTTCTAAGCATAATCAGACTTATTGCATATAAATTATCCCCCTTCATAAAGAGGGCTGGATAACATCCTGCATAAAATTACAATGGCATCACCAGACAATAGTCTATTTATATCAGACAAAAGTAAAATTTCATGCCTCAGCTATTTAATCTATGGAAAGCACGAACTTCAAAAAAGCAAAGGTGTGAAAGAATCAGGTAAGATCTGATGAGACCATAAAGCTCAGCCCTAGGGAAGTCAATATACTAACAATTTAAGCAGCGGCATCTGTTCACTTCATCCTCAGAAAAGACACATTTCTAACAGCTTTTCATCATTAATGAGACACATTTATATCATTACAGACTACATAGCTACCTCAACTGTGGTTAAACACAGAATGGAATTTCACACATCATCTTACTAAAAGCACAAATCCAAAGGCAGGTTTAATTTCACTGATCTAGTCTTTTAAGACTAGCCATACAGGACAGTTCTCTTAGTGGAGGACCAGAGGCTTCTGGCTCAGATCAATTCAAAGAAAGTAAAAGAGAAATTGTGCAGGAATCCTAAATACTAAATAGAAATTTGCATTATGCTCAACACCACTGGCTGGAAACTGAACCTTAAAAACAGCTGGGAAGGAAAGAACACTGCACACCTACTCTCTTTTCCAATAAAGCGGAGCATGGTAATTCAAAAGTAACTCATTTTCCTAGTAACAGCCTTGACTATAGTTAGTAAGTCATTTCCAACAAACTTTAATGACAGATTACAGGAATAATTTAAGAAACTGCTAGAGTCCTTCAGCAAAGGCTAATAAACCACCTCCTCATTCACTTCTAAGACCTTCTCCACACACAAACTTGTGAATCAGTTTAAAGTTTTAGCTTAATTTGACACATCAAAGGAATCATTTTAAGGGCTAAATATTGTGGCTGGGGCAAACAGTTGGTAGACTGTTTGCCTAGAATGCCAGCGAGTGGGGCCCTGGGTTTTTGCCCCAGCAACAAAACAAAACAAAAACACTAAGTATTACTTAAACAGAATTTCTTGCAAACTGACCTACTGAACAAATCTTTTCCTAGAGGGGAAATTTTTATGCTATCAAGAGTGGGTGGAAAGCTAGAGGAACACCAGTGACAAGCAAAATCAATTATCCTGAACAGAAGGCCCCTAAGCATGATCTGAGAGGAAGCATGGTTCCACGGAAAGGACACATGAAGTCTGACCAGCCTATTCTCGGTCTAATAGTGTACCTGGACCAGCCCAATTAGTTGGCCTCTCAAAGCCACAGTATCCTCAGCCATTACTCTGTAAAAATGGTTTTAAATATTAGAAATGCAACATACAGCCAGGCATAGTGGTACATGCCTGTAATTCCAACATTTAAGAGGTTGAAATAAAATATCTCCAGAAAAAGGCCAGCCTGAATTATACAGTGACTAAGACTTGTCTCAGAAAACCAAAGAGAGAGACTACATAAAGAATTTATGTATCAATCCTTGGTACCAAGAGTTCAATGAAATGCAGCTTTTATATTATTAGATAAATTCAACTTAGCCTGATTCCTTTTCTGCATCAAATAACTTACCCTGTAATTCTAACCTGGTACATGGTAAGAGCTCAATAAATGGCAATAAATACTACTAACCACCAAATTTACTAATCCTGTTCTCACTTGCCTAAAAACATCTAGAAACATAAACTTTTAGCTACATACCGCTTGTTAAAAACGTTGAAGGGGAACAAAGAACATGCTAAAACCAGCCCTTTCTGTAGGGGAGAACCTTACAAGTAGGGGCAACACATGGGTGAAGTTCACTCTTGAGTGGTGGTGCTCAAAGAGAAGGATGGTGACCCGACACTGTGAAGCTGCCATAGTCTGGCAGACATCACAAAAAACTCCTAGAAGTAAGATGGCCAGTTTTGATTCTATTAGTGTTGTAAATCGCACTTCTTTCTCAAATTAGATCACTGATCAACAGAAGACAGGTAAATTATAGATTTAATACTTGGCTAATTTTTTATTCAAAAATAAACACTTTCTTGAATAATTTTTTTTTGTTTTCAGGTAATACACTTTGAAGAGGATCCGTAAATATGTATCTTTAACAATAAATGAACAAATTGGGCCTGGTGGCACACACTTGTAATTCCAGTACTTGGGAGGCTGAGGCAGGAGGATTGTTTGAAGTTCAAGACCAGCCTGGGCTACCAAATGAGCTCAAAACCGACCTGAACTGCACAGTGAGACCCTGCCTCAAAAAGACAAACATAAAATAAAATAACATGTGTAATCCCAGAAAAACACAAATAACATGATATTTAGTTTCTGCCTCCACTTATGTGGTGACATATCACTTTACTCTTGTTTGCCAGTATGAGAATATATTTTAAAAAACGTTTTACTTGCAGCAATTTTCCATTTTGTTTTTAAAAATAATAGGGCTGGGGATTTAGCTCACTGGCATAAGCACCTGCCTGGTAAGCCTGAGGTTGTGAGTTCGAACCCCAGTACCAAAAAATAAAAAAATAAAAGATTTCTTTGCAGTAAGATTTTTACTTCAGAGCATTAAATTGTTAACAAGATAAGCATGGAAGCATCTGTGGGGGAATTTGACAAGATACTATCACTTTAATAGGTGAGAACAAGAATTTGGTCAGCATGGTTTTAAGTTTCACAATTGTTGATTTATAAATGAGCATCCTGATGAAAAAGTTCAAAAAACAATTTGTTTTAAAAGCAGAGTTCTGGAATCAAAGCAAAACTGCAAATAAAAAAAAATCAAAGCTCTTAGCTTTTAAAGATCTCAGAATAACTTACAGCACTAACTCAACTTAAAATTAACTGTAATAGCTGAAGCAGCTCGGTGGCAGAGAGCTTGCCTAGCACCCAGTACCTCAAAATAAGTAACTGTAATAAATATGCATCCTGAAGTATTCAGTGGTGATGTTGCATTTACTTTGAAATATATCGAAAAAGATTAATGAATTAAGAGATAGATGGAATAAATGTGATAGCACAGTATAGCAAAATGTTGTAGAAAGTTGTACTGCACACTAAAATTTCAAAAACTATCATTCGTCTGACATGAAAAATGTTAAGAGAAAATACAGCAACTAACATGTCTTCTCATTGTTCAATCTTGAATGTGCAATTTATATTTTTAGAACAGCATAAATGATACAGCTTTGATCTTGATGAAATTTTTATATAAAAAAATTCCCAAAGAAAATTACACCAGCATCTCAACCACAGAAGTTTCCACCAGAAGTTAATTTAAAACAATCAGATATAAGTCTAGTGCAACAAGGTCGTGAGTTCAACCCCTGGTACCAAAAAAGTCTACTGTGAAATATATGTCATAAAATTTTCCAAATATTTTTGAAGTCTCTAAAATCCCAGCCTAGTGAAAAAGAAAATAGCTCTTATCTGAGGGGGAATAATTTATGTGTCTCCAAACTAAGCAATTCTGTGCCACTAAGTATGACATAAAATGACCAGTGTAAAAGGTTCTTAAAAATAAAGCCTCTGAAAGTGACTATGACATCACCCAAAGATACCTTTTTCCTCTAAGTTTCATATTTACACTTTCATGCTGGTGAATTTCACTCTTGCTCCACCCAATACAAGTTCTCAAAAGAAAGTTGCCTAGAATTGGATTCAAGTTGTACCTCTTGTATTAAAAATCTGCATTTTCTTACTGGAGTTAAGAAACACTGGATCAAAGAAGCAGTTTACATGATTACACTAGGATTAACACTGATAGTTTGGGCTTCAGAACTGAGGGAAATTCCATGAGTCATGCTGATTTCTAAAATTAAAGTAATTTGTATATAAAAGGGCTTTCTGACTGAATCTTAAAAGAGCAATTTATTCTAAAGAGACTATTTATGGTAACAATTTTAAACACTTGAAAGTTTTACTAGAATTAAGATCTGTAGATGCACCAACTCTACAATAAATGTAATTGCACCATATACAGTAAACATGTATTAATAAGTAAGCTTAGTGGGAAGCACTCACCATTTTAAAAATATATTTTATTTCCTATGTATTAAATTGGAGTTCTGCCCAAATTAAATTTTAAAAGGAATAGCCCCCCTTTCCCACCTTCCAGGTTTTAGTAACTAAAAGATAATGGTGTAACATCTTTCCTGCACTTGATCAAGCTCAGAAGTAAACCTGCAGCCCTGAAATAACAATGTAACAGGTCTGAAAGTTGGAAGCTATTCAGGAACAAAAATGCGAAGATTAAGAAACAACGCCAAACATTTATAATATTCCTGTCAACTTCCATTCTGGGAAGTTCTCCTCAGTCTGTCTGTCTCTATCTCTTGCCAGCCATCAATTCAAGGGCCCTGGAAATACTAGGCAGACACTTTCAGGGAGCTACATCATCACCTCTTTTTAGACAATAAAAATATGAACACCTATGCTGTAATTTCATAGTTTCTAAATAAAGCAAATAGAGATCTTTAGAAAATTCTAGGGCTGGTGACTTAGCTCAGCGGTGTAAGTGCCTGCCTGGCAAGCGCAAGGTCCTGAGTTCCATCCCAGGTACCAAATGAAAACAAAAACGAAATAGCCAAAAAAAAAAAAAAAAAAAAAGGGAAAAAAGAAAACAATTCTAGAACAAAGGATTTTTAAATCAGATATCCTTCACTTTAATACTTAACCTGGGGGCTGGAGATTTAGCTCAGCGGCATAAGTGCCTGCCTTGTAAGCAGGCAGTCGTGAGTTTGATCCCCGGTACCAGTAAAAACGAAAAAGACAATATATATATATATATATATATATATATATATATACTTAACCTAAGGTGATTACAATATATTTACATAACTACTGCAAAGAAACTTTTGAAAGTTTTCATTATGAATTATTAACTGTAGTTTAACTTTGACACAAAGCTAATCTCTTTTAAAAGTGGCTTAACAGGTAGGTCTCCACCAAGCCAGGGTTAAGGAAATCTGTATTTATTGTTTCTCAATTACAGTCATTGATAACTCAAGAACTGTTACTTCTGTGAACAAAGGCGGCTAAATTTTGGGTTTGCCTTTTGAGAGTAGAAATCACGGTACCAATTCTGTTGCTGACTTTTATCCTGTTGTATAGTAATCATGTATAAACAGAAATGAAAAGCTCAACAAAAAACAACAAAACTAAAAACTAAAATCAAAGTAAATTTTGAGACAGGTTAACAGCCGGGGCAATACTGTGATGGTTTAGGATGTGTTTCAAAATAATCCAGCCTGGGGGAGGGAATACAACATGAAACAAGACTGACCTTGGGCACGAGTTAATAATTGTCAAAAGTTGAGTGACCAATACATAGGGTCCTCTTATTCTATTTGACTTTTGGTATATTTTCCATAATAAATTTTTAAAAATAAGCTATCAGCTGCAATATTTATCAATGCCCTAGCACTACTATAATTTGTGATGTGACAGGAAGTAGGTTTTCATTGTGGAATTATTTTTGTTTTCTAGCAGGGCTGTTTTGCAGTACTTGGGCTTGAACCCAGGACTTTTACACTGGGCTATATCCCCAGGCCTTTTTTAAAGCAGAGTCTCGCTAAGCTGCCATAGAGTTATTTAAGTATTATCAAAAAGCCAAAGAGATATTTTAAACTAGCAGTAAGTTTAAACTAAAGATTTTAAACCAGAAACTATTTCCTGACTGTTGGAAATTCTATAAAATGTCAAAAACAGGCAACACTGCACTACCGAGACAAGACATGCTCCCTTCACTAAGGAAATGCACTTGTGAATAAAATTTAAAATACAAGATACAATTTTAAATACAAGAAGTCATTCAGCAAACACACACTACTCTTCACACCACTGAGGTGCATTTCCTATGCAACTGTGTAGAGTTCAACTCAGTATCTTTGAAAATCCCACCTGTCACAAAGATAACCAAAACTGCTCCCCCTACACGCCAACTGTATTTTTAGTTTTTACTTCAACAAGTAGCAATGTAACTTACATTCGATAAGCACAAATTCCTGACAGGCTACGATCAACCAAAAACTGGTCTAAGTCTCTTTTCACCACCTTCTCAACAACTAAAGCTCCAAGCAGAAGGGAAAAGTGACCTTAAAAAGCTTCCCACAACAGTAGCAGAAGAGACTGAAGCACATCTTTGCCAAACAGAAGAGAACTTCCACACAAGCAAACTGCAACAGGGAGGAGAGGTAAGGCAAGGGCTTAAAAGGAAAGTCGGCCGTCGGAGACCGGAGGAAATAAAAGCAAAGCGGCCGTGGAATTTAAAGAAAGAAAAAAAAAAAAAAAAAAAAAGCGAGAAGTTGAAAAGGTACGCATAAAAGGACACAGATTTTCACACTTTCGTGCATTTCTGCTCCACAGCCCTGACCCACAGCGAGTGCTCCAGAAAGTTCTGTTGAACTTAGGGGACGCTTCAGCCACCAACTTTCCCAGAAATGGAATGACAACAAATTGAATGATGCCAGAAAACAGACAGGTTGCCCAAACCGCAAGACCTGGTAACACCCGGCAGCTGGCTAAACAGGAAAAATGCAAAAAAAGTTTTCACCGTTTACAGGGTGTCCCAATTAGGCGCTCGTCTCTTAACCCAAAACAATGCCCGGGCGCCGGCAGTGGGCACGCCGGACACTTCTGCCCCTAAGGAAACCACAGGCGTAGGTAGGTCAACTTCTGTCCACTCGGCCCATTAAATTATACCTTCATATCACGCTAATAAATTATGCAAGCGGTTTATTGGGACACGCTGTGGGTCTGGCACTGCGATAAGCGCTTTACATGCCCCGTTTCACTGAACCTGAACAGGGGCGGCTTTAGTCCGTTTTCAACCGAGCCACGAGTTTAAGCGACTTTGCTGAGGGGACAGAGCCCGGATTTGCATCCCCGGCGGAGCCCTGGGCAGTGCTCTGGACCAGCAAGCTACACACTCGGACTAGGGAGTTTTGGGGACTCCGAATCCCGGAGACTTGAGGCGGGGACCCCCACACACACTTCTGCCCCGGGAATAACTTCGGCATCCCGGGCGCGACGCGAAAGGAAGGAAAGCGGCCGTGGCACCTGTTTCTGGCCCCGCCAGGGGCAGAGGGCTTGGCGCGCCCGAGGCGGGGGCGCAGGAGGACCCGCCTCCTCCGGGAAGGCCTCGCCGGCCGAGACAGGCCCGGGAAGGAGGCCGGCGCGCGGCCCCGAGGCCTAGTCCGCCGCCGCCGCCGCCGCCGCCCACCTCCCCGCCGCCGCGGCGCCCGCGCGGACCCCGCCATGCCCGGCCCGGCCGCCTCACCTGACTGCTGCCCCGAGCTCGTCCCCCGGCCGGCGGTCCTGGGCGGCGGCGGCGACGACGACGAGGACGGGGAGGAGGAAGGAAGAAGGGAGAGGAGGAAGGGACGGAGGGAGGGAAGAGGCGGAGTGGCCGCGGAGGAGGCGGGCGCCGCCGGGCCGGCTGGTCAAAGGGAGGGAGAGCCGAGAAAGACGCGGCAGCCGCCGGCGCAAACGCTAAAGAGCGGCTCCGCAGGAAGTGACGAGGGAGGGGCCGGCGCACGCCCCCAGCCCCCGCCCGCCTCCATGCCCGGCCCCACCCTCACCGTCACCCGAGACCCGGACCACAAGTCCCGCCGGGCGCTGCGCGGACCCGCGCTCGCAAGGCACGCCGGAAGCTTGGGGGCGGGGCCTAGTCGCGCCCAAGCCCCAGCGCGGGGCGCGCGTTGTAGATTGCTAGGAGTTGCTTTCGGCTCCCTGTACCGGAAGCCGGGCTGGCTAGGGTGCCTGCGTTCTCTCTCACCCGCTTCCTCCTTCCGTGCTCTCCGTCCTCTTTTCCCACGTCTGTCATTCCTTTCTTTTCCCTTCAGTCTCTTTTTCCTCCTATCAGTTCTTATTAAATGCCCACCATGTTCAAGGCACCGCTTCGAGCACAGAATTGAGGCAAAAGACAGAAATGCCTGTCCTCAAGAACATACTCTGCGGTGGTGGAAAACATTAAAATGGGTACCTGCTACAATAAAGGTTTTAGATTCGCTAAATGATGCGGTTTGGGGGGCGAAGGCTGTTTTTCTGTTTTTGTTTTGGTAGCAGAAATCGAACTCATGACCTAGCCCTTGCCAAAGCTGGAATTTGTGCCGCTGAACTAAACTCCCAGTCTGCTTTTATTTTTGAGGCAGGGTCTTTCTATGTAGTTCAGCTAGTTTTGAACTATGTAATCCAAACTGCCCTTGAGCTCGTGGCGATGTCTGCCTCAGCCTTTGATTGCTGAAATTATAGGCGTGCGCCAGCCTGCTAGCTAAATGGTTTTTAACCGCCCTGTCAAGAAAAGGGTCAGGGGGAGGGGGGGAGGCTGGTGATTTAGCTCAGCGGCATAAGCGCCTGCCTTGCAAGTGGGCAGTCGTGAGTTCGATCCCCGGTACCAAATAAAAAAGGAAAAAGACCAAAAAAAAGAGATCTGGGGAACTGCCGCTCACACCTCCCCTGTGCACCTGGGACTGTTTCCTCATTAGGGGGTCTTTTCTTTGTGTTTGTTTTTCCAAACCAGGTCTCACTGTGTTGTTCAGACTCACCTTGAACGTGAACACCTCCAACCTCAGCCTCTGGAATTGAAGGCAACCACTTTTCTCCAAGTCTTTGAGGACTCCTTTCCCTAATTCAGGCTTCTTAATTTTCTTTTTATAAAATGCGCTGAATTCCTGGGCACCAAAAGCAGTAAGAAGTCTCACAGTCCCTTTAACGCCCATCCAACAAAGTGCAAAGCAAGATTTGACAGTTAGTTCTTGCTGAAAGCGAGGGGATTTTTTTGTTTGGTTGGTTGGTTGGTTTTGGTTTTTTTGCCTAACCCGTGAACCATGGAAACCTACAGCTCACTTGGATAGAAGCAGATACAGAGGAGTTTCCCTAAACCAAAGCTCACCGTGGCCTGGGCACAATCAATCTTTTCAAAGGTGATTCCATAAATTCAGAGAATTCCTCTATTTTTTTTTAACATACATTAAATAGAAGGGTAATTTTTAATAAAAATAAACTTCCCTTAGGCTTAGGGACTTTACGTGTTCCCATTCCTTATTTCAAACGTATCTATCTTGTTAGAAAAAAACGCACAATTCAATGTAGTGTATCAAGTAGTCAGTTTCTTATTTCCATTTTATTCCAAAGAAAAATAAAAATTCCTTGGCAAGAGTCAAGAGGCTTATCTATTCTTGAAAGAAACCAGGGGTGGTGGCATGTAATCTCAGCACTCAGGAGGCTGAGGCAGGAGGATCTTTTCGAGTTCAAAATCAGCCTGGTCTACAAAGTGCGGCTGAAGGCCAGCCTAAACTGCATAGTGTGATCCTGTCTTTAAAAGACCAAAAAGAAATGAGAGACAGAGAGAGAGAACTTGACTGACAGTTGCTAAGTACAAATAAAAACAAACTTAAGTGGTCCATGCCTCAACCCCAGGCAACGTTATGATTAACAATTTCCTGATCTTACAAAGTGAAACTTGAGAGTAGTTCTCAAAACTGAAAGTGTTAAGTCTTCAGTTAGGTTTCTTTGTTTTGGGCCCCCTTTTTGCTTTCTCTTTTGGTTATAAGTCTTAATTAGTTGCTTCTATTCTGGAGTTTTTTTGTTTGTTTTTTCAGACAGGGGGCTCTCACTGTGTAGCCCAAGCTGGCCTGAACTCAGCAATCCTCCTGCCTCAGCCTCATAAATGCTGGGATTACAGGCATGTGCCACCACCCCTGGCTAAAATTGCTATTCTAACACCTCATAATTTGGTTTAGTATTATCACTCTAAGAATGAGGTGGATTTGGCTGTATAAAGCCTGACAGGAGGCAGGTGCCCTGTATAGGCGAGGGAGGTTCCTCTCATTTCACAATTCCTCTCGTGCCCATGTTTCACCCATATGCTGGCCAGGGTGACATCTGAGTCTGTAATGTGTGCCCCACTGTGTAGATGCATGAACCCAGTGCGGGTGTCTGGAGCTGATGGCTCACTGGCCCCATCAAATCATCTGCACATGGAATGTAGCGTTATGAAATCTTAGCTTCAGGGTTTAGCAGAGCAACACCCTGAAGCACTGTGGCGTCAGCAAGGCTCGGAAGCAGCGTAGGTGGTGAGCAGGAAGGGTACAGTGAGTGTTCCAGGCAGGGAGAAACATGTAAAAAGCCCCGCTGAAGGACAGCATACAGCCCAGGCTCCAGTTAAATTGCTACAGCACAAATCACTCTCGAGCTTCAGGTCTAAGAGGAGCAGCAATCATATTTTGTCGTCTTTGGGTCTGTAGGCCAGGAATTTGGGGAAGGCTTGACTTGTAGGTTCTAATGTGGGGCATGAAATGTGGCTGCAGTCATATGGTGTCCAGAGCTGGGTATTGGGTGCTGGCTGGGCATCTCTTTCTTGGTAGCCTGAAGGCCTGCTGCGGCCCAAATATGATTTTCTGCTTTTTTTTTTCTCTTTTTTTTTTTTTTTTTTTGTTTGTTTGCTCAGGCTGGCCTTGAGTCATAATCTTCCTGCCTCAGTTTCCCAAGTGCTAGGATTGCAGGTGTGCACCACCATGCCCAGTTTGGTCTGTTCCCTCAGAAACTCTTGCCAAAATGGGATGTCAATAGGACAGTGCTGGGAGATGGGTGTGGTGGGAGGTGTTTGGGTTGTGGAGGTGGAGCCCTCGTGAATGAATTACTGCTTTTATTCTGTGGGTGAGTTTTTGTTCTTGAGGGACGGGATCAGCTGCTGCGACCTCAGTTGTTAGAAAGCAAATCCTTCACTCATGTTCGTCTCATCAAACACCTATGCTCCTAGTTTGAGGAAGAGCAGCACGAAGTCCTCTCCAGAAACTGAACAGACGCTGGCACCATGCTATTGGGTTTCCCAGGTTGTAAGTGAAAACAGACTTGTTTTCTTTACAAATTTCCCAGTCTCAGGTGTTCTGTTATAGTAATAAAAAACTAACACAGAGCCTGTGTGGCCTCTACGCAGGGTAATTGGAGTTTCCTCATAGTATGGTGTCCTCTGAGCTTTCAGAGTCTTTACATGGCTGCTGAATGGTTCCAGAGTAAGTATTCAAGCAGCAAGGCATGGCTGCGTTACCTTGAGTGACCTAGCCTTGGACATCACGAAACACCACATCCACTGAACTCTCTTGGCTGCACATGAGACATAGGCCCATCTAGGCTCAAAGGTAGAAATATTATCCTCTGACTCCTGATGGAGCAATGGCAAATATGAAGAATATCCCACCTGGGTGTGGTGGCTCACACCTGTGAGCCTATATATATATATATCCTGTATATATATATCCTGTAATCCAGGCATAGTGACATAGGTTTATGTTCCCAGCTCATATTTGTGTATCCAAGGCAGGCAGATCACTGATAGCATTTTGTTTGCTTTGGTTTTTTGAGACAGGGTCTCACTATGTAGTTCAGTCTGACCTTGAACTCTATATGTAATCCAGGCTGGTCTTGAACTTGTGCCAATCCTCTTGTGATTACAGGCATGTGCTACCATGTCCAGCAAACCCAGGGAATTTGAGGGCATCCTAGGTGACATAAAATGAAATTTTGTTGTAAAAAAAAAAAGGGGAGCAGGCACCATGGCACACACCTGAAATCCCACCTAAACGGAGGCTGAGACAGAAGGATGGCAACGTTAAGGCCAGCTTGGGCAATTTAGTGCAATCCCTGTTTTAAAATAAAAACTGAAATGGTTGGGTGGTGTGGTTCAGCACTCCCTGGGTTCGATCCCTAGTGCCAAAGAAAAGCACATGGGATAGGAGCTAGCACTGAGGACTATTGGAAACTACAATCACCACGGCCCACTTCATAGAATGGAAAAGACCAGGGTGGCTGCCTCGAAGAGTAGGTGATGGGAACATTAGGTGAGAGACCTGCAAAGGCCACGCATTGCCTTCCTTGCAGACCTGGCTGAGATGGTTTGTCTCCATGAGAGCAATGAGAAGCAATGGAGAGTTTTCAAAGGAAGAGAGATGACCAGATTTTTTTTTCTTTTTCCTTTTTATCGGTACCGGGGATCAAACTCACGACCGCCTGCTTACAAGGCAGGTGCTTAGGCCGCTAAGCTAAATCCCCAGCCCGAGATTTGAGCTTTAACAAAGATCCTCTGGCAAGCCAGGGGCGTGAGGACTACAGGAAGGTCCCAGTGAGGCTCAACGAAGTGGCTGCTAAAGTTGTCCAGGGGAGAGAAGACAATGCCCTGCATTTGGGTGAGGACGGATGTGGGAGGAATGGATGGATGCGAGAGTTACCTAGCAGAATGTGGGGGACATGGGTACAGCGGGGAGAGAAGAGTAAAGAGAAGCATCAGGAATGACTGCTAATCTCAGGAGGTTCTTTTTCCTTTCTCTTTGACCACAATAAACCCTTCATTAGTAATTTCTAGAATTGGATAATTAAAAATGAAAGTTGAAGGAACCGTTACATGGAAAGACAATTCACAGATATAAGAAGTATTCTTTGGGTATATTATAGACATACCTTAAACCATTTGATTTATGCTCCAAAGTAACTATAACAATGTTGGTAGTAAATTACAATGAATGACTTTTACTGTATGATAAAAGTCATTTTATCATACATTTTAGGCTCACATGCTTAAATCTGGATATCAGAATTTAGGCAATTCTTATAGTTTTTTAATACAGTATGTACCAGGCATCAAACTCATGACCTTGGCTTGCTAGACAGGCACTTGTGCCAACTGAGCCCTTGGAGGCATGGAAGGGTCTTTTGAGACAGGGTCTCATTATGCATTTCAGGCTGGCTCTGAGCTCACATTGTAGCCCAGGCTGGTCTCAAATTTGCAACCATCCTCTTGCCTCAGCCTCCTGAGTGATAGGGTTAAAGGTATGCACCACCACACTCGCTTTCCCTCTAACATACTGATTACAAACCAGGTGGGCTATGCACACCTGTAATCCCAGGACTCGGCAGGAGGATGCCATGAGAAAACAAAACAAAACAAGAACAAAAATATTGATTACAAGGCTTTCAAAAAATAAAAAAGAAATTGGGTGTTTGAGAGAAGCCTGAGCTACAAAATGAGCTCAAGGCCAGCCTAAACTGCATAACGAAATGTGGCCTGAAAATAAATATAAAAAAGATCTTGGGGGCTGGGGATTTAGCTCAGCGGCATAAGTGCCTGCCTTGAAGCAGGCAGTCGTGAGTTCGATCCCCGGTACCGATAAAAAGGAAGAAGACAAAAAAAAAAAAAAAAAAAAAAAAAAAAAGATCTCTAGCTTTCTGGAAGGTAAGAATTTCCTTATCCCAGACACTTGGAGTTTGACATACCTTGTAGACGACAGGCAAGTGGCAATGAAACTCAGAAGAAAGTCAGAGCTAGTGGCACAAATATGTGAGTCAGCCCCATCTGGGAGGTAATTGAAGCCTTGGGTGTAGATGTTAGTGCATGGTAGCACCTGACAAATTATCTCTGCTCTCTCATAATCTCTTAAAAGAACTTTATCACCTTATAATTATTCAGTTATTTGCTGAGTGTCACTGGTCAGAACTAGGCAGTCAACTTCCATGAGAGTAGGGACCCAGGCTGTCTTGGTCACCATGGCATCCCTGGTCTATAACACAGCTGAGTACAGGGTAGGTGCACAATACATTTCCACCAACTAATAAAAAACAACAGCTTAACTGATCTGTGTTGGCCTCCCTAAGAAGCAGGGAACACCTGTAGGATTGTTGAATGCTGCATGTGAGAAATCAGGTTGACAACTTTTTAAAAAATTTTTTTAATTGGTACCAGGGATTGAACTCACAGCTGCCTGCTTGCAAGGCAGGCACTTATGCCACTGAGCTAAATCCCCAGCCCAGGTTGACAACTATTTCCTGGCCTATGTAAATAAATCTCTAGCTTATTTGTGATAGATCGTGTCCCTAGAACTACCTCAGATTCTTAGGAAAATGGTTAGAAAATATAATGGAAAATCTATTTAGAAATAAAAAAGAGGGAAGTTTCCTAGGAATAAACTCCATAGAAATGTACACAATTCATATGGGGAAAATCTAAAATTCTGCCTAACGACATAAAATTAGATTTGAACAAAGAAATATAAGCTATCTTCTTGGATAAATAGGCTCTGAATTTTTTTTTAAAACAAAAGCATGAAGGGCCAGGAATGCAGCTCAATATCCCAGTATCTGCCTGACAAGCAGGAGGTCCTGAATTCAATTCCCAGTACCAAAAGAATAAAATAAAAAATAAAACAAAAGCATGAAAAATACTCCATTTTATTTATTCTTACGATGTTTTTTAAACAATAGATTTGCTGCAACCTGCTCTGGCTCAAATAATAATTGAATTTAAATATCTAACACATTTCAAAAATACCCTCTAATGAGGCTTAGGGCTACGATACACGATGATTGCCCATAACCATAAGGTAGGAGCTCACCGTCCGCAGGATATTTATTGGCAAAGGGGAAAGAAAACCTACAGCATGGGGGGGAGTTGCAGGAGATTTAGAATACAAGGAATTTATGCTGATTGATCGCTAAACGAGGGAACAGAGGCTTTGAGTTATTTTTATTTTTTTTTTATTTTTATTTTTTTGTCTTTTTCCTTTTTATCGGTACCGGGGATCGAACTCACAGCTGCCTGCTTGCAAGGCAGGCGCTTATGCTGCTGAGCTAAATCCCCAGCCCCAAGGCTTTGAATTATTAAGATAACAGTTAATTGAAACATGTAAGGAGATTCCAATAAAAATACAAACCACTTATTAACTACATAAGCCATGTCTAAACATCCTGATACAAAAATTAATGAGAAACCATAATAACGAACTTTCTGAAAATGCCTAACCAAATAGCAAACATACATAATATAATTAGTAGGCCCTGATTACTTCCACAATCAGTGGAAGAGAAATACCCAGCCAGACCCTCACATGTGAATTTAACATTCAATAAAAGTGGTATTTCAAGGGGCTGGGGATTTAGCTCAGCGGCATAAGCGCCAGTCGTGAGTTCGATCCCTGGTACCGATAAAAAGGAAAAAGACCAAAAAAAAAAAAAAAAAAGTGGTATTTCAGAGCCAGGGGTGGTAGTTCACGCCTGTAATTCCAGCATTTGAGAGGCTGAGGCAGGAGGATCGTTGCCAGTTTGAGGCCAGCCTGGGCTACAAAGTGAGTTCAAGGCCAGCCTGAACTGCATGGTGAGACCCTGTCTCAGAAAGACAAAAAAAGGTGATATTTCAAATTGGTGAGAAAATAAACGTTCAAATGGGAAGAAGAGCAAGGGTGGGGAAAGGAGAAGGAAAGGAAGGGAAAAAGAAAAACAAGAATAAATGGGAAAAAATGAAAACAAAGTTTTCATAAATAAGGCGGGGAAAAAGGGCTGAAGGGAAAGGAGGAGAATGGAAAGAGAAGACGCAAGATATACCATGTAGAGTGTCAAAGTCCCTGTGATGAATGTGAGTTTTCTATGTATCAAAAGTGTGCCAATAAAATTGATTTAAAAAACCAAATTGGTAAGGAAAAGATGGATATTAATAAATAGCTTGTGGGAAAAAACCATAGAGAAAAAAGTCACATCCATACTTTATTTTCTATACCAAGAATGATGCTAGATACAAAAAGGATTTAAATGGAAAGCACCAGAAAAATCCTGGAAGAGCTATTGTCTATCTTTACAGTGAAGCCAGGTGTGGTGACAGCTTGATCTGAGCACTCTGGGAGGCTGAGGGAGCAGGATCAAAAGTTTGAGGCCAGCCTGGGCAATTTAGGAAGGCTTTGTCTCACAATTAAAAATTAAAACACACACACACACACACACACACACACACACACACACACACACACGGCAGGGGATGTAGCTCAGTGTGAAAGCCCTGGATTCAATCTGCAGTACTGCAACAAATGAATAAATAATAAAATGGAGAAGACCCTTTAACCATAATACAAAGTTAAAATCCAGAAAAAGTTAAAATTACAGGAAAAGATCGATGCATCTGACTTCACAAAGTAAAAGATACAGCAGTAAAAAGGCAAATGACAGGAGCTGGGGATTTAGCTCAGCGGCATAAGCGCCTGCCTTGCAAGCAGGCAGTCGTGAGTTCGATCCCTGGTACCGATAAAAAGGAAAACGACCAAAAAAAAAAAAAAAAAAAAAAAAAAAGCAAATGACAATTGGAAAAAATTTCCATTTCAGCCACAGAAAAGCCACATTTTGTAACACATAAACAGCTTCTATGAATAACAAAAAGATCAACCACTGAATAGAAAAGTGGACAAAACATAGGACCAGATGGTTGGTAGGGAAAGGAAGAGCAAGTTTCTTAGAAATGACAACGTGACCGGGCTGGGGATGCAGCTCAGGGGTAGAGCACATTCTTAGCAGGTGAAGGCTCTGGCTTGTATCTCCAGCACCTCCCCATCACACGCAATATAATGAAAGCACAATTTATCATGGCAAAAGTATGGAAACTGTTTCAGTGGCCATTTACCCAAGATTGGCTAAATAAATTATGACCTCAAGGCCTGCCTGCACTATATAATGAGACCCGGTCTCAAAAAGACAAAAAAAAAAAAAAAAAAAAAAAGCAAAAAGAAAGAAAGAAAAAAGATGCTATGAATAAGATGAAAAAGAAAATCATTGGTTGCAGAGAATATTTCCAAAGCACATAGCTGATGAAGAATGTATCTGAGTCAGGGATTTAGCTCAGCAGCATAAGCACCTGCCTGACAAGCACAAGGTCGTGAGTTCCAAAAAAACAGTACTTTCTGGCACTCTGGATAAATGATTTGGGGATGACAATGCTCAATGATGTACCACTGTTGTCCCCTGATTGACATGTTTTGAAATGTTTTCTTTTTTCTCTTTGAAATAAAATGGATTTGGAAAAAAAAAAAAAGAACTTGTATCTAGAACATATTAAAAACTCCCTTAAAACTTAACAATGGGAGGGCCGGGGATTTGGCTCAGGGCACAGGCACCTGTTTGGCAAACTTGAGGATGTGACTTTGATCCCTGGTGCCAAAACAAACAAACAAAAAACTTAACAACTGGAGAACAATGCAAGAAAGTGGGAAAAGGGCAAAAGATCTGAACTGAGATACCACTAAAGAAGTTTATGGGGCTATAGATGGTTGGCAAACAAGTATATGACAAGATGCTGTTGCGGAAATGTAAAGCCACACACACACACACACACACACACACCCCATCCTATTACATAGCTGCTAGGATAACTCACAACAAATGGTGAGCAGGGTGTAGAGGCATAGATCTGTAATGCCTTAGAAGGCTGAGGCAAGGGGATTACTCCCAAGTACCAGGCCAGCCTGGAAGACATAGTGAGTCCAAAACCAGCCTGAACTAGCGAGACTCTTGTCTCAAAAAAAAAAAAAAAAAAAAAGGTATGGTGGCACATATCAGTAATCCCAGCATTTGGAAGGCTGAGACAAAAGGATCCCTGCAAATTCGAGGCCAGCCTGGGCTACCTAGTGAGTTCAAACCCACCCTGAATTAGAGTGAGACCTCTTCTCAAAAACAAAAAAAAAATCTAAACCAAATGTGGTGGTGCACACCTGTAATCCCAGCACTCAGAGGCTGAGGCAAGAGGATCTTACAATTTTGAGACCAGCCTCAGCCACAAAATGAGTTCAAAAACAACCTGAACTGAATAGCAAGACCCTGTCTTAAAAAAGACAAAAACCAAACAAACGAACCAAAAAAACTAAAAAAGAAACCAGAGCAAAAGGAACTTTTATATACTGCTGGTCAGAATGTAAAATGGTACAACCATCTGGAAAGAGAGTTGGGTGACATTTTAGGGGAAAATTTTTTAATTTTTGAGGTAGGTTCTTACTATGTAGTTCAGATGGCCTTGAACTGCCAGCAATCCTCCTGTCTCAGCCTAAGTGCAGGGATTACAGGCATGTGCACCACACTCAGCTATAAAGTTAAACATACCTTTACCCGACCACCCAACAATTGTATTCTTTGGAATTACACAAGTAAATTAAAATGTGTTTTCATAAGAAAACCTTATACTAATGTTTTTGATAATATTGTTTATAACAGCCAAAACCTAAAACAAGCAAAATGTCCTTCAGCAGGTGAGCAGATAAACCAACTGGTTCCTCCAGACAACAGATGGCTTCTCAGCAATAATAAGGGACAGGAGCTATGCTCACGGAACATCAGGGACAAACCTGAACTGTCTGTCTCTAGGTGATAAAACTGGACCCCAAAGACTGCACAGTATTGCTTCCATTTGTATGACCTTTGCAAAAAAGCAAAATTATATGGACAGAAAACAGTTCAGCAGTTGGGGACAGGAGAGGTGGACTTCAGCAAGACTACGCAGAAGAAAGTTTAGGTATTTATAGAACATTAAAATGTTCCATATGCGATCGAAGTGGGAGGTATGTTACTCTGCCCATTTTAGAGTCCTTAGGGAGTAAACTTTCTGGTATGTGAATGTTTAAAAATCAACAAGGCCAGGCACAGTGGCACATGCCTGTAATCCCAGCATTCAGGAGGCTGAGGCAGGAGGATCACTGTTTTGAGTTTGAGGTCAGCCTGGACTACACAGTGAGTTCAAGGCCAGCCTGGACTGCATAGCCAGACCCTATCTCCAAGTAAGCAAATAAATAAAATGTTAAAATAAAATAAAAATTAAAGTTAACAAGAAGTTACAAGGACTCCAGGATGGAAAGAAATACTGTATAACAAATGAATTCCCTGATGGGTATGGGGAAAAAAAGAGGGCTTTAACTTTTTTTGAGACAGGATCTCACTATACAATTCAGGCTAGCCTTGAGCTCACTTTGGAGCCTAGGCTGGCCTCGAACTTGCGAGGATCCTCCTGCCTCAGCCTCCCGAGTGTTGGGCTTACAGGCATGTGCCTACATTAATTTTTATTTTATTTTATTCTATTTATTTTTTTATTTTTTTGGATACCGTAGATCAAATTCATGACTTTGTACTTGCCAGTCCTCATTTATTTTAGAAAATGGTGTTTACGCTGAGTACAGTAAAGATACAGACAAAAAGAAATATATAAACATTATACTCCAATCAGTACAATTTTTCTCAGAGTTGACAAAATTAAAAGTATTGTGAACTAAATTAAAATGAAATTCTGACATATCAAAAATTTGGGGATGCAACTAAAGCAATACTTTGAGGGGAAATTATAGCATTAAATATTTATGTTAGAAACAAGTCTCAAATCAGTAATTTAACTGTCTTAAGAAATTTGAAGAGAGGTTGGGGATTTAGTTTAGCGACATAGTACTTGCCTAGCAGATGTGACCCCTAGGTTGGGCCTCAGTACAAAAATTAAAAAACAGAAACTAGAAGAAGATTAGATTAAATCCAAAGCAAACAGGAAGAAAGGAATAACAAAGATAAGAGTAGGTATTAAGAGCAATAAAACAGCTGACAAAGTGTCCAGTCCTGGGGCTGGGGATTTAGCTCAGCAGTGTAAGCGCCTACTTGGCAAGCGCAAGGTCGTGAGTTCAATTCCTGACTCTGCCAAAAAAAAAAAAAATACAAAGTGTCTAGTCTCTGTAGTTGTGGTTACTTAGGAGGCTGAGGCAGGAGAATCTCTTGACCCCAAGAGTTCACGGGAAGCCTGGGCAATAAAGGCACTCTGTCACAAAACAAACAATAAGATAGTAGAGAAAATCCAGAAAGCAGTGTTCTTTTGGCGGAAGGGGAGTTCAATAAAATGATAAGCCTCTAAGCAGACGGACAAAGGGGAAAAACAAACAAACAAAAAAATGTGTAACAGGTAAAGAACCCATTTGCTTTGTTTTGTTTTGTTCTTTTGGTACCAGGGATCAAACTCATGACTGCACGCTTGCAAGGCAGGCGCTTATGCCACTGCCCGGCCCAAGAACCCATTTGTTAATGAACAGAGTAAACTAAATCCCACAAGTTGGGGACAGGACCAAAAAGAGTGATATTAATATGTGTCTCTGGAGATCAGCAGCTGATCGCTGGAGATTGCATGCCTGTGCGTGTGTTGCTGGGAATCAAATCTAGGGTCTCACGTAGGGCAGGCCAGGGATCCGCTACAGAGCTAGGTCTCATGCGCAGGAACAGAAACTGAGAGACTGTATTAGTCTGTTTTTTTTGTTTTGTTTTGATTGTTTTTTTTTTTTTTTTTTTTTTTTTGTCTTTTTCCTTTTTATCGGTACTGGGGATCGAACTCACAACTGCCTGCTTGCAAGGCAGACACTTATGCCGCTGAGCTAAATCCCCAGCCCCTGTATTAGTCTGTTTCCTGTTCCATTTTTTAAAAAAAATGCCTGAGGCATGCTAACCTTAGAAAGAAAAGAGGTCCTCTGCCCCTCCCCTTTCTCTACCTAAATTCAATTTCTTTTTTTTTTTTTTGGTCTTTTTCGTTTTTATCGGTACCAGGGATCGAACTGAGACTGCCTGCTTGCAAGGCAGGCGCTTATGCCGCTGAGCTAAATCTCCAGCCCCTAAATTCAATTTCTTAATCAAAGTATTGTGTGTTCATTTTTAAAGAGTCGAGTAGTTTTTGTTTTTCTTTTTAAGTATCATGAAAAAAAATATGCACCCCTCACTCTGAGCTCTTCCCTCCGGGCGGTTTCCTTTACATGTCTCAAAGGATGCATTCGTGTTAGATCTTCTCTCTGATTGCCTCCCATGCCCTGGACGGTTTCATTCTAGTAATCTTCTTCTCATCCTCTCAGGCACATACATTTCCTCCCAGCTGCCAAGTGCAAAGGAAGCCCAAGTGCTGGCAGCTGCTCTGTGGGTGGCACAGAGAAAGGGCAGGGGGAGTTCAAGGCGAAGCCAGTGTCCTGAGGCCAGCTTCGCCCTGCTGGAGAAACAGCCGGATTGCTAAGGGGTTTGCGAGAGCAGTTAGAGAACATAAACTAGGGGGCAGGAGGGAGATTGAGGGAGGACTGACAGGTCCAGTGAAGACACTAAGAAGGCTCCACTGAGCCACCCACCTGGGAGCAGGATGGCCGGGGTGGAGCTGTCTCCATCTGGAGACTTCACCAACCTTACCGAGGTCAAAAGCGCCTGCCTCCTCTTTTCCTTGCGCCTCTGCAGCTGCTTCTTTCCTAACTTTCTGCTTCTCCTTGTGAGTGGAAGGGGTGGTGATGGCCCCAGGCAAACAGGAAACCCTGCCTCTTCTCAGGTGGACAGCCCAGAGCAGGCCTGAGTGGTGGAAAGATGGCTTAACTTGAAGCAACTTTGGAAGCTTTGACACTTACTACAGAAAATCAAATGAAACTGCCAATAGTCAACCACTTAGGACTCACGAAAATGGCAATTGCAGCAGCCATAGTGATGCATACCTGTGAGTCCAGCATTCTGGGAGCCTGAGGCAGGAGGATCACAAGTTCAAGCCCTGTCTGGGCAACTTAGTAAGCCCTTGTCTCAAAAAATAAAATGAATGGGGGCTGGAGGTTTGGCTCAGCGGCATAAGCACCTGCCTTGCAAGCAGGCAGTCGTGAGTTCGAACCCCAGTACCGATTAAAAAGGAAAAAGCCAAAAAAAAAAAAAAAAAAAAAAAGGAAGGTGGGATAGATAGGGAAGCTCTTGTGTTCAATGCCCAGTATCACCAAGAAATAAAAACAAAAAGAGAAATTTCATAAAGTCTAGCTTAATGCCCAAAAGGGGATTTTTTAATTGCTAAGTTAAGAATGTTTGATAGTTTTAAGTGACAGAATTTCATTACCTGAGAGTGATCTAGAATCCATGAAACTTGCCCCAGGCTTCAAAAATGTGGGGAAAAACGGACTTGATGAAGATAAATTGAACATGCGAAGAACAAAGAATAAACTTTGCATCCAAGAATAAACTTGTTTTCTGCCTACACCCCACGGGCCCATCTGTTCCACAAATTGGCTTCACTTAGTTGTCTATGTGCTTATCACCAGTGGATCCAAAAATCTCTGAAAAATGGAAATAATCTCTCATCATTTTTTGTTGTTGTTGTTGGGAATCAAGCTCATGACCTTGCACTTGCCAGGCAGGCGCTATGTCACTGAGCTATATCCCTGGCCCGGAAATCTCTCAATAGACTAAAAAACCAGGTAACCTATACATTTCTTTTTCTTTTCCCCTTGGGGACATCCTCAACCCTGTCATTCTATTTGCCTACTGGCTCCAGTCTGGGTCCCCCTGAGGTGTGAGCCTCTCTACCTGATGGTTTTGCTTCTTTCCTTGGCTGGACTTCTGTTCTCCTAGATTCTGTGTGTCTTTCTATATGGTTTTCTTTCCCATGTTCCACTCACTTCCTGAGCACGGGGCATACAGGAGAAATTTTGGATACCTTCCTCATCTGGGAATGTTTTTATTCCGTTCTCACGCTTGAGAGATATTTTTGCTGGGGCTAGAATGCTGGGTTAGAAATCACTGACCTGAACCAGATACAGTGGTGCATATTTGTAATCCCAGCATGGGGAGGAGGCAGGAGGAACTCCTCAAATCTGAGGCCAGCCCAGACTACAAAGTGAGATGCTGTCGAAAGAAAGAAAGAAAGAAAGAAAGAAAGAAAGAAAGAAAGAAAGAAAGAAAAGAAAAGAAAAGAAAAGAAAAGAGAAATCGTTGACCTTCAGAAAGAGTTCCTTCTCATACCAAGGGAATAATTTCTTAGCTACTTAGATGGAAAACCATATTCTCTCTCTCTCCTCTTTCTCCTCTCTCTCTCCCTCTTCACTCCTACCTTTCCTTCTCTCCTCCTCTTCCTTATTATTCTTGATGGTGAGGGGAAAATTCTACATCATTAGCTATTGAAACCCTGGAGCTGTCAAGAAGCACGCAGCTAGGGCTGGGGATTTAGCTCAATGGTGTAAATGCCTTCTGGCAAGCTCAAGGTTGTGAGTTCAATATGGATACCACCAAAACAAAACAAAACAAAACAAAACAAAAAAAAACAGACAACTGCTCTCCTACCAGAGACTTTACTGAGCAAAAAAACCATCTGGCATTTCGACTTTGTGTTGGGTTTGAATTACTAACAATAAGAACACACATATCATCATGTATTGTTTTTCTTAGTCAATTTGTTTATTTGATTTTTTCACGTATGTTACTTTGTTTTGTTTTTGTTTTTGCAGTGCTGCGATTGGACCTAGGCCCTCACACATGTGCTAATCAAGTGCTCCACTCCTGAGCGACACACTCAGACCTGACCCCACCCCCAGCCTTTCTATCCCCCTCCCCCCCTCCCACCCCCACCTTGCAACCCGTTATCCAGGCTGGCCTTGAACTCCTGAGCTCCCCTTTCCTCAGACTCCTGAGAAACTGGGAATATGGCCATGTGCCACCACACACAGTTTAAGAACAGTGGGGTTTTTTCGGTACTCCTCAGTACTTCCTTTGTACTAAGCTGTGTCCCCAGGCTTTTTTCAATTTATATTTTATTTTTAAATTTTATTTATTTTATTTTTATATTATGTCATTCTATTTTGCAGCACAAGATGTTGAGCATAAGGCATTTGCATTAGTTTTTGATTTTGAGATAAAGTTGTGCTAAATTGCCCAGACTGGGCTTAAACTTGCAATCTTTCTGCCTCAGCCACCAGTCTTGGAATTACAGGCATGGACCACTAGGCTTGGCTGTTAAAATGACTTCTGGATTAGCAGGCGTGGTGGCTCATGCCTGTAATCCCAGCACTCAGGAGGCTGCAGCAGGAGGATCTTTGTGAGTTTGAGACCAGCCTGGGCTACAAAGTGAGCTCAAAGCCAGCCTGAACTGCACAGCGAGACCCTGTCTCAAAAAGACCAAAAAAAAAAAAAAAAAAAAAAAAAGACTTCTGGATCATCCTCTATACTGCAACTCTCCCCCTTAATTTTTTTTCCTTTTGTACTGGAAATCAAACTCAGAACCTTGTGCTTGCCAGGCAGGCCCTGTCCTGCTTAGCTATACCCTTGGCCTCCCCCTCTTAAGTCTTTTGCTTTGTTTTTTGCTACCAAGGACTGAACTCATGACCTCGCACTTACCAGGCAGGCACTCACTCCACTGAGCTAAATCGCCTGCCCCCCCGCACTAAATTTTTAAAGGAAATGTACTCCCCATTCAGCAATGACTCCTCACTCTTCCTCTCCCCCAAGCTTCTGGTACCCACCAATCTTCTTTCTGTTACTATGGACTTACATATTCTGGATAGTTAATGTAAATAAAATCATACATTTGATCTTTCATGCATGGCTTTCTCTACTTTAGCATAAACCTTTTTGAGATCCATTAACATTGTACCACATTGTAGTACTTCATTTCTTTTGAAGACCAAAATATAGCATTGGTTACATATACCAGAACTCCATTCATTCATCTGCTGGTGGACATTTGAGGTTTCGCCCCTCTTACCTTTTGCGACCATCCATAGACAAGGGTTTTGTTGAATGCCTCGTTTTCAATGTTTCTGGTGGGACTTCCGGGAAGATGGCGGGACTTCCGGGAAGATGGCGGAGCGTTGCGCAGCCGAGAGAGCAGCCTTGCTGAGGGTCGCAGTCCAGACCCTGGGACACAGCATCCTGAGGAGGATGAGAAGGCAGGCAGTGGGTCCCCTGGCCCCAGGAGAATCTGAAGTGTGACTTGAAGCCCACAGAGAGAGGACAAAGGAAAACTTAAACGAGGAGGAAGGCCGCCAGAGCTGGCAGCGCTTGGCCCGGAGCCGGACTCGCTGTGCGGGCAGAGCTGTTGATGGATCTCAGAAAAGTATCTTTACGAATTGACGGAGAGATAAGATACTTCCGAGATAAAGAACGTCTGAGGAAATTTATGACCTCCAAACCAGCACTCCAAAATGCTCTGAAGAACTTTCTAGAAAGAGAGAATATGGACTACAGCTCCATGAACCCTAACAGAAGGAATCCACAAGGAGAGGCAAACAACTAGAGGGAAGGAAAAAAATAAAAAGAGGAGCCAAACAACAGGAAAATAACATGACAAAGATAAGTCAGTGCTATTGTAGCTTGGCATAACTGACGCCATCTTGAGCCCTGCATTGATTATAGTGCCCTGTATTAGACCCAGGAAAATGGAAAAATTACTCAGGGTACAAGTCCCATGAGAAAAGCAGAATGAGCTGTACCCATAGGAGAAAAATTAACCTGCTCAACAAAAGAAGCAGGATACAGATGTCAACCAAAAATTAGTGTAAGATTCTAGCTAAATTGTTTCCAACAGGATGTCTTTTTGTGGTTCTCTGTTTAAAAGCTTTGTACTCCAGTTCATGGCCACTCAGTGAGACTCTGAAATGGGTCCATGCGAGTGGTCACTGAGCTCAGCTAATTAAATTCCAAATTTATCAATTTGGCTGCTTGAATTCCTATATTGTTTAGGAACCCATTTCAAATGCATATCAGTTTTAACCAACAATGTTAATGGTCTTAATTCACCAGTCAAAAAGCATAGACTGGGGCTGGGGATTTAGCTCAGCGGCGTAAGCACCTGCCTTGCAAGCAGGCAGTCGTGAGTTCGATCCCCAGTACCGATAAAAAAAAAAAAAAAAGTGAAATTCATAGACTGAAAGTCAAAGGATGGAAAACAATACTCCATGCAACAGGAATCCAGAAAAAAAGCAAGGGTAGCTATTCTATTTGCAGACAATGTGAATTTCTAGCTAGGGCTGATTAAGAGAGATAAAGAAGGTCACTATATCCTTATAAAGGGAACAATCCTAGAGGAAGAGATTAAAAATCATAAATATGTATGCAGAGTTGGAGATTTAGCTCAGCTGATTAAGTGCTTACCTGATAAGCGTGAGTTTGATCCCCAGAAGCAATAAATAAATAAATAAATAAATATGCAATAAATAGCAGTGCACTCAGGTATATAAAACAATTATTAATGGACATGAAAAATCATGTAAGCCCTAATACAATTGTATTGGAAGACCACAATACCCTATGGAAATTAAATAGCACCCTACTGAATAACCAGAGGGTCACAGATGAAATTAAAAAAGAAATTAGACAGTTTTACTATTGAATGATGACAACACAACACACCAGAACTTGTGAGACACAATCAAAGCAGTCTTAAAAAGGAAATTTATAGTAATAAACATCTATATCAGGAAAACTAAGCAAGCACATATAAATAACTTAATGTTAACCTCAAACTTCTAGAAAAAAAAGAGCAGGCTAAACCAAAAGCTCATAAAAGGGAGGAAATTATAATGATCAGAACAGAAATTAACACACTGGAGACTAAAAAAAACAATGCACAGAATTAATGAATTGAAGAGCTGGTTCTTTGAAAGATTAGATACAATTGACAAACCCTTAGCCAACCTATCAAAAACATAAAGAAAAGACTCCAGTCCATGCAGTTAGGAATGAAAAGAGTGAAATCAATTTTTCTGCCTGCACACCTAGGAGCATAAGTGCTAGATCATATGGTAATTCTACTTCTATGTTTTTGAGAAACTACCAAACTGTTTCCACAGCGGCTACACCATTTAACATGCCCACTAACAACATACACAGAACTCAAGTTTTCTATGTGTCTGTCAACAATTGTTATTTTCTATGGTTTGTATGACTTTGTATTATGGTTTTGATGTACAATTCACTAGTGACTATGATGTGGAGCATATTTTCCATACTTTTTGACCCTATGTATATCTTTTCTGGAGAAATTTTGGTGTTTTGTTTTTGTTTTTGGTCTCCCAGCTTTATTGAGAGGTGACTGACAAATAGAAATTTGGTACATTTAAGGTACACAGCATGATGAGTGGATGCACATACACACTGTAACAAATTAATACATCATTGCCACGGTTATCTTTTTTTTGAGAAATGTTTACTCAAAAAAAAAAAGAGAAATGTTTACTCAAGTCCTTTCCTCAGTTTCTCCCCTGGGTTGGTGGTGTTTTTATTGTTGAATTATAAGAGTTCTTTATATTTTTGGGATATCTCCCTTAATTTTTGAAGCTTCTAGATTTTTCTACTCTTCAATATCTAGTAGTATAAATATTACATTAAGTAGAGCAGTTTGTTTCCTATCTATTTCTTGATTTTTAAATAATTAGAATCCCTACTTTATTCTGGGGGAGAATTCTGCCCCTGAGAATCAAGCTACATTTCCAAGCCCCTCTTCCCAGCTAGGCCACGTTGCTGAGTTAAAGATGTCTATCAGACATCTGTGTGGAGGTCCTGTCGCCCAGGTGGTCACAGGAGAGACCTCATTTAGTCACCTCTTATATTAGTCAGCACTGGCTTGCTGTTAGCAAATATCCAAGCCAAACCACTGAAAGGAGGGAAGGTGTGCAGAGGATGCAGTTGATGATCAGTTGGTCTCATTGTTTCTGGGTTGCTGAGGAGGCAGAGAATCGTGGCCAAGAAAAGCTGCTCATCTTGTAGTGACCAGGAAGCAAAGTGAGAAAGGGAAGAGCCAGAGAGGGACATTACAGAACCCAGAGGTAGCCCGAGGCAATGGTCCCTGAGCCACTCCCTTCAACCAAGCCCAGCCCATTTCATTCACTTCTTAGGATATCCACAACACATTAATCCACGGATGAAATTAGCCCCCCATGGTCCAATCCGATGGCAACCAAGCCTTGAACACAATGAGCTTTAGGGGGATACTTTTTTGGGGGACTTTTTTTAGTTTTTGGTGCTGGGGATCGAACTCACATTTGCAAAGCAGGCACTTATGCTGCTGAGCTAAACCCCCAGCCCGTCTTTTTTGAAGGGGAGGTTTTAGATGGTGTCACTTTGTGGGGCAGGCTGGCCTTGAACTCACTATGTAGCCCAGGCTGACCTCAATCTCTCTTTTTTTTGTTTTGTTTTGTTTTGCTGACCTCAATCTCGTAGCAATCCTCCTGTCTCAGCCTCTAGAGAGGTAGGATAACAGGCCTGTGCCACCACACCCAGTCTGGGAAACACTTTTTAAATAACTAACAGCTATTACAGTCCCCACTGCTCCTTCTTCACTGCGGTCATGCGTTGCACTGGGGAGTCTGGCTCACATAATCCCTCCCATTCACCACTCTGGTGTCCGCAGCCTTCACACAGCCAGCCCAAGACCTGGCCATTCAGGGCCTTCTCAGTTCCTGAGCTTTGCCTTCTGCTCTCCCTCAGTCACTCTGCTGATGGCCACACCCTGGGTCTCGCCATCAGAGGTAAACATCCAAGGCCAGGTACGATGGTGCACACCTGCAATCCCAACACGTAGGAGGCTGAATTGCATCGAGTTTGATGCCAGCCTGAACTGCATAGTGAAATTGTCTCAAACAGATTAAATCAAGAGGGCTGGGGATTTAGCTCAGGGGATTTAGCTCAGCAGTATCAGCACCTGCCTTGCAAGCAGGTAGTGGTGGTTCAATTCCTGGTACTGATAAAAAAAAAAAAAAGACAGATTAAATTAATAAATAAAAAGTGAATATATCCAAACCACCATTCTACACTCCAAACACAACCATTCCAGTTCAATATTTAGTAATGCACTGAAACCCCTCTTCTAGATTAGGATTTTGTTCACTTTTTTAGTTTCTCCATCCTTTGTTCAGTCCTCCCATAGTCAGTAAAACTGTACAGTCCATTGTTTCAAGAAAATTCTTCTCTGGGCTGAGAATATAGCTTACAAACACACTGCCTGCCTAGCAAGCATGAGGTTGTGAGTTTGGTTCCTGATACCAAAACAAAACAAAACAAAACAAAACAAAACCTCCCATGACCACTTGTATTTTGAGTCTACTTGTCTATAAACCACCACTATGGGCTGGGAGTGTAGCTCAGGATTAAAGTGTTTGCCTCACATGTGTGAGGCTCTGAGCTGGATTCTACAGCAGCCCAAAAAAACAAAACCCACTATTTACTTTGTTGATGTTCATACTTATTCATTATCCCAAAACAAAACAATAGGGCCGGGGATTTAGCTCAATGGCACAAGGCCTGCCTGGAAAGCATGAGGTCATGAATTTGATCCTTGGTACCAAAAACAAAACAAAACAAAACAAAAAATACTGGATAAAACAATTCCTCTACCCCCATCTGACTTGATCTTGCTGATACCATGGAAATAGGTGGTGTCTCTCCTACCCAAACCAAGCCTGTTTACACTACCAGTGAGTCAGTGTCTTCTTTGAGTAGCTAAGCATCAGCTCTCAAAGGGATCCTTACCATCTTTGTTCAAGCCTGCTAGGCTTTGTTATTTAACAAACCAAACAAAATAATAAAAACGCTTAGTCCGTTCATCCCATTTTTCTGCTGTCCTTTACAGCCAAATTTATTGTTTGTTTGAGACCAGAATTAGAATTAAATATTGCTATTTAATTCAGGCTGGCCTCCAGTTTGCTATGGAGTCCAGGCCGGCCTCAAACTCAGAGCAATCCTCCTGTCTCAGCTCCTGCGTGCTGGGATTACAGGTGTGCACCACCACGCCCAGCAGGGAGCAGGCAGACTTCCTGAAGGTTTTACTATACTTTACAAAAGCCGGTCACTGAATCCAATGGGCAGCTCATATCCCTTGCTGCCTGATCCTTAAGTAGGATTTGATTCAGTCCGACACACTCTGCTAGAAATATTCTGGACTTCTAGCCTCTACTTTCTATTCTAGTTTTCAACTACCTTCTCTGGCCACTGTTTCCCTGTGTGTTCTGTTCCTTCCCTTCCTTCTTGTTCTTCTTTGTTCTTCTTTTCTTCCCCTCCCTCTCCCCCTTCCCCTACCCTTATCTCTCCCTCTCCCTCTCCCCCTTCTTCAGTGGTGTTGGGGACCATAAATTCACAATGGCTAATTATGCATACTTCCCTAAGGGGTAAAATGGAGGCTTGGGATTATCCATATCTCCCATTTGAGATTTCCCACTGACTCTTTTTTTACATAAGATCATCTACACTCTCTTGAGTCATCCCAGGATTATATTCCGAGGCAAGATCCTTCTTAGCATATGCTCGTCTGTACCATGTTGGGTCTGAGTCGTCTGTTGAATTGTGATCTTTCACAATTCAACAGCCCCACCTATCACTGTACATGCCTATAAAATAGTGGCTATGTGTGCCTAATAAACAGCGTGAGAGAGGACCCACGGGGAAACACTGATGTCCGGCCATTCGTGTATTACTAAGCTTGGCTCTGTGCAATATTTTTCTCCCACAACCTAACACAGACAATGGAGACTCTTCGCAGGGTCTCTGATGAGAAGGAGGCTGCGGATTGAATTCAGGGGCCACACAGGCCAAGCACATGCTCTTCCGCTGAGCTCTGGGTCTCCCTCCTCTGTCCTCTTCTTTTCTTCCTCTTGTTCTTGCAAGGCAAGGCAGACAAACAGGTAGGATTGGTGAGTCTGACTAATTGCAGAAGGCAGTGGGTTATGGCGGAGTATGTGGTTTCCTGGTACCTGGTCCCGGGATGGTTTGGGGAAGGGAAAATATTGGCTTGGAGTGGGAGAATTAGATAAAGGGGTGAGTAGGGTTATAAACTTGGAATCAGTTGATTGGTATATGCAAATTTTGCTGCTGGGTGTGGTAGTGCACACTCGTAGTCCCAGCCCTTGGGAGGCGGAGGCCGGAGGATCATTGTGAATTCAGGGTCAGTGTGGACTACAAAGTGAGTTCAAGGCCAGCCCAAACTGTCTAGTTAGACCCTGTCTCAAAAAGACAAAAGAAAGAAAGAAACAAAGAAAGTCATGCTTCCACTGACTGCTTTGCTATCTGTAAGAATTAGCTAATGGATGGGGGAGTAGTATCTCCCAGGCCAACAAGATTTGTTTTTTGGCTCTCCTGTGATAGAGACTGGAACTGTATTACCCAGACTGATATCATAATCAGGATCCTCCTGCCTCAGCCTTCTGAGAATCTAGGGTTACAGATGCACCCTACCAGCAAGCTTTTTAAAATGTCAAAACCTAAAATTCAGAAACTGCTAGGCATGGTGGCAAATGCCTGTAATCCTGGCACTCAGGAGGCTGAGATAGGATCACCATTTCTGGGTTCATGGCCATTCTAGGTGACATACTAAATTCCAGAACAGTCTGGAATATATAGTGAGACCCTGTCTCAAAAAAAAATCAGAACCAAAAATGATAGACACATTTATTAGAGGATTACATTCTCTGAGATACTGATCTATATTTTCTTCCCTAATATATATATTTTTTGTCTTTTTCCTTTTTATTGGTACCGGGGATCGAACTCACGACTGCCTGCTTGCAAGGCAGGCGCTTATGCCACTGAGCTAAATCCCCAGCCCCCTCTATTTTTTTTTTTAAAGAAGGTACTCAGGAGGCTGAGGCAGGAAAAGTTATGGCAAGTTTAAGACCAGCATGGGCCACCAAGTGAGCTCAAGGACAGCCTGAACTGCATTACAAAACCCTGTCTTAAAAAGATCTAAATAATTAAATAAGTAAAAATAAAAAATAAAAACAAGGTCATGATTGTGTTCTACCACTAGGCTACATCTCAGTCCCTTAACCCAATATTTTCCCTCGAGGCTCTGCAGAAGAAAGGCTGGCGCTTACAGACAAGCCAGACAGAAGCTGCATGAGAACATTACATCACAGCTTCAGCTGCTGCATGCCAAGGCCAGACTAGGGACAGCATTGCTTAGATCAAATGTCCTCCGCACTTTAAGTCTAACATTGCCCAAAGAAAACAGCAAACCAGTGAAGAAGCAGTTTCCGGAGGGTGTCGACTTGGACTGAGCTTCTGAAAGGGACCAACTGGCTTGACAAGTTTTTGTTTACAAGTGCTAGGAAGAAACAACAGGAAGTCACTGCGGAGAGGCTGGGAAGGGACAGCATTTGGTTTTCATCAGCACTCAGGAGACAAGGAGGCATTGTCTCAGCTTGCTATGATGATCCTCCTGCCTCAGCCTCCCCAGTGCTGGGAAGATAGGTGTGCGTCATCAGCCCAGCTACACCTATGACTTCAAAACTTTTATCTATTTTATCTTCCAGCAGTTTAAGTTATAATATTTAGATTTTTCATCCATTTTTTTTTCTTTTTTTTTTTTGTCTTTTTCCTTTTTTTATTGGTACCAGGGATCGAACTCACGACTGCCTGCTTGCAAGGCAGGCGCTTATGCCGCTGGGCTAAATCCCCAGCCCCTCATCCATTTTTATTTTAGTTTAGTACATAATGAGATATATGGGCTAGACTCACTCTCCTGCATGTGGATATCCAATTTTCACTGCACAGTTTATTAAAGAGGTTGCCTTTCCCCCTTTTTTTGGCCCCTTCATTGAAGACAAAATACCATAGTTGAATGTGCTTAGGGTTGGTTCTAAACGTTCTGTTTTGTTCTCATGTCTGTTTTAGGGTCAGTGCCATGCTGTAACTGTAGCTTTGTAATATAGCTTCAAATGTGGGATTGGGATACCTCTGCTTTCCTCTTATTATGCAGGATTATTTTTGCTCCTCAAGGTCTCTTCTGGTTTCTGTGTACATTTTAGGATTGTTTTCACCAGTTCTGTGAAGAATGCTGTTAGTATTTTGAATGGGATTGCCTTAAATCTGTGATCAGTTTCAGTAGTACAGCCGTTCTGACTACACCGCTTCTGTCTATTCAGGAACAGGGGATATCCTTCCATTTTGTCTTTCTTTTCTTTCTTTCTTTCTTTCTTTCTTTCTTTCTTTCTTTCTTTCTTTCGTTCTTTCTTTCTTGCGACAAGGTCTCACTATGTAGTTCAGGTTGACCTTGAACTCACTGTGTACCCCAGGCTGGCCTCAAACTTGTGACAATCCTGCCTCAGCCTTCTAAGTGCTGAGATTACAGGCGTGTCTCCATGCCTGGCCTCCGTTTTCTGATGTCTTTTTTAATCTCCTTTTCCAGAGTGATAGGATTATTTCCAAAAGATGAAAAATATTTCCAAAAGATGAGAAGTATAAAACAAAAAGAGGCCTTTATTCTGAGAACGTGGAGAGAGATGACCAGCACACCCCACCGCTGGTGTCCAACGATCTCTCCGGCAGACACGCGGGTGGGGGGTATGTAAGTGGCCTTGGTTTAGGGTGGAACCTAAGGCAGGCATTAGGGATGCACAGGTAGCCCCATTGGTCCTAGGTTTTGTGCCATAGGCAAATTCCCAGGAGCGGGAAGATGGCGTCATAGGTAAATTCCTAGGTGCGGGGCAGATAGGGGCTTCCTGGTTCTGGTTGAGGTTTTCCTGGCTACAGTGTCCTGTCTGGGCCAAAACCCTTTCATATCCCATCTTATGATTATTATTATGAAAATAATAAGATTTCTCTCTTATGAAAATAGAAGATTTCTCTCTTTAACTACTTCCTGCTGGCAGAGGGTGCTGTACTGGAGCCTAGGGGAGTCAACAGGATGAAGGTTGATGCCCAGGTAGACGCTGGTGCCAGGTGTTTTAGCCAGGACAACTTCACTGGTGAATGCACGTATGTCAGACTGGAAAAACAAAGAGACAAGATGTTATGAGGAGACATGGCACTGTCATATTTAAGGACCCAGGTGAGTAGAGGGAAAGGTGCCTTTGATTTAGACATGTTCCATGGTAAGGCAGAATTCTGAAAATTAAATGTGGGGTTAGGAGGAGTGAAGTTATGAGAGGTGCTTACTCCCCCATCTGAAAGTATAAGAGGGTAGGTGTCTCCAGTCTAGGAGTTGAACTGGAAAAAATAGGGGGAGGAGCAATGAAACCCAAAATGTGTAATAGTCATGGTACAAAAGAGAGGAAAAGAAAGTGCTCCAAACTATATAACTGCATGTATATTTAAGTGTATAAGATAGAAAATGATATCACAGAGTTTTATTGGATCAATGAACAGAACTGTTTGCAGTATCATTGTTGGAATGTCCACTTTACAAGCTTTAATTTTGTGACTTGAACAATTATTTCTAAGATGACAATATGTAATCCATTAACTAGTGATTTCCTACTGTTCATTTTTTTTCTGTAAATCTGTATAACTTGTACCCTTTCCCTGCTTTTTTTTTCTTTTCTCCTTAAATAAAATTAAAAAAAAAAGCCATTCCATACAAGGGCATGTGTGTGCACATATGTAGACTAATAGTACTCTTTATTTTTATTGATTGATTGATTTGCAGTATTGGAGACTGAACCCAGGAAACAATGAGCTACATCCACCGCCCTTTTTGTTTTATTTTTGAGACAGGCTCTTGCTAATTTACTGAAGCTAGACCCAAGCTTGTGATATTTTAGCCTCAGCCTCTGAGGAGCTGGAATTACAGGTATGTTGCACCAGGCCTGGCACATTCTACTTTTGAAATAAATATCTAAAGATATGTCTAAATATCTTTGAAATAAATGTCTAAAAAATGTCAAAAAAAAAAAAAGAAAAAAAGAAAAAATAGGGGGATCAGGGAAGGCGGTGGCTGTACCAGTATAGGGAAAGTAAGGGCCTAGGCTTTCAGGGATGTCACGTTTAATCAGACAACTGAGGGTAGAAAGAACTGTGACTGCTATCATATAGAACATTATGAGGATTATCTTACGCATGATGTGGGAGTCTTTAGGAAAGACTGTCAAGAGTCCTGCTGTAAAAATGATCATTAATAGAATGTAAGGAAGTAGGAACCAAAGTGGATAACAAAACATGACAACCTGTGAGTTGTGGCTGCGAGGCCTTGGTAAGGCAGAGATGAGCAGGAAATGGATGGTCAGATCTAGGGCCTGAGTGATGCGAAACCAGAATGGCAGTCTAGCAAATTTGATTGCTGTATCAGATATGGGTCGCTGTAACTTGGTTGTAGTCCTTGGAATGATTTGCTGCAACAGAACTTTAGCAAGTATATCAGCAGTTTCCCTGGTTGTGAGAAAGGCTTTTATGTATCCTGAAAAAGTATTAACAAAGTGAGAAGACAAAATGTATCTGTCAGTCTTGACTAGGGTTACCTGAGAATTTGGTGAATAAGAAAGGAAGGAGGTGGTCTTATGTCACTGAGGAGAGGTTTACTAGTGATAACAGGTAGAAGCTGCCGAGGCCTCAGTGTGTCTAAGTGAGCCTGCATAAACACAAGGGAGTGAAAGCATTTTAAGATTTAGTACTGGGATCTGCATGAAATAGGCCCTGTTTGTAAATGGCATAGGTTGACCATCAATACCCCGTCATAGAGATTGAGGACTTGATATAGCAGCCTGAAAACTCAGGAAGACCTCTGTATATATGGCCTCTATGTCCACAAATATAGAGAATGTCTTACCTGAGACTTTAGTGCGACTTGGACTCTGAGACGGACACCCCAAAGGGGGCTGTTGTTGCCCTGAACCCCCTCAGTCTTCAGCAGCAATTTTTTCAGCGATGAATCTGGCAGTGTCGACATTTCCTGTGAGGGCTAGAAGTTAGGATGGCTTTACTCACTCTCTGGTGGCTAGGACAGTCCAGCAGCCCTGGTCTCAAAGAATGCCAGGATGGGGTATTTTCTTGTCCAATGTCTTCTGCTGCATTTGAGCGTGGTCCATGGGGGGGGGCAGGCAGCTCCACCTTGTGTAGGTTTACCTGTCTCAGAACTCCAAGTGTCACAAGTGTTAAAAATGTGAAAAACCAATTTAAGATCTCTCTAAGGTTTGAAGGTCAAGTTTTGCCTTTTGTTTGGGATTTTGGATTACAGTAGAATTAAGTAAGTATACAGGAGTTTAAGAGTACGTAAATTGGAAATTAGGCAATGTAAAGGCGTGTTTTGGAAGTTAGAAAATACGTTTCCCATAACTGATTCAGGCAAGAAATAAGCCATGGTCCAGAACAAGCCGTCACTTGTTTGTGGCACCACATGGCGGCTAAGGTTCCAAAAACTCGTATATTCCAGTCGTCACTGACAGATTTACGAGTGGAGCCCATGTGACGTCAGTAACAGTTTTGCCCTTGAAAACGTGAAGCTTTAAGTGAAGTGAGGGCGTTTCAGTGTGGGCGGTCCAAGAATCTCTGCTTTGGGCTATCCGAATCCAAAGAACATGAGAGATTTTAGAGTGTGGACACAGGTTTGCCCAGAAAGAACCTTGCCCTGGGCTGTCCTAAGGACGTGAAAATGCACAGACCCATATGAACAGGGGGAACAGTCGACTGGGGGTGCCCAGTGCCAAGAGTTTCCTGGAGAGTGCTCACCTGAAATCAATCTGGCCGATGGTGAGTGCAGGCAGCTGGCGAGAAGGACGTCTTGGGAGTGGAAAAAGCACGGAATTAATCCAGGATGTTATTGGCTGGGGACTGAACTGGGTGTGTCTCAGGAGTCAAATTGCCTGCCAATCGAGTCACGGCACCAAATGATAGGATTATTTCCAAAAGATGAAAAATATTTCCAAAAGATGAGAAGTATAAAATAAAAAGCGGCCTTTATTCTGAGAACACGGAGAGAGATGACCAGCACCCCCCACCGCTGGCGTCCAGCAATGTCTCCAGCGGACCCGTGGCATGGGGGTATGTAAGTAGCCTTGGTTTGGGGTGGAACCTAAGGCGGGCATTAGGAATGCATGGGTAGCCCATTGGTCCTAGGTTTGGCACCATAGGTAAATTTCCAGGGGCGTGAAGATGGCGTCACAGGTAACTTCCTAGGGGCGGGGGAGATTGGGGCTTCCTGGTTCCGGTTGAGGCTTTCCTGGCTACAGTGTCCTGTCTGGGCCAAAACCCTTTCACAGAGTACTGTAGATTTTGTTGTAGAGGTTTTTTACTTCCTTGCTTGGGTTGATTCCTATGTGATTTCTCTTGGTGTTATTTATTTTTGGTGCTGGGGATCAAAGTTACAATTTCATGCTTGCAGGGCAGGCGCTGTGCCACTGAGCTAAATCCCCAGCTCTCTTGATGTTATTTTAAATAATATTTTTCCTATCTCTTTCTCTTTTTTTTTATTTTTTTTGTCTTTTTCATTTTTATCGGTACCGGGGATTGAACTCGGACCGCCTGCTAGCAAGGCAGGTGCTTATGCTGCTGAGCTAAATCCCCAGCCCCTCCTATCTCTTTCTCAATGAGTTCATTACTGATATACAGGAATGCTTTTTTGTGTTGATTTTTTATGCAGCTACACTGCTCAATTTGTCTACTTCTAGCTTTCTTTTGGTGGAATTTTTTGAGTCTTCTGCGTCATCTGGAAATAATAACTTGACTTCCTTTCCCATACATATCCCTTTCTTTCTTTTTCTTTTCTTTCTGGTTTTTTTTTTTTTTTTTTATGCAGTTCAGGTTGGCCTTGAGCTCACGTTGTAGCCCGGGTTGGTCTCAAACCCACAATGAACCTCCTGCCTCAGTCTCCTGAGTTCTGGGATTATAGGCACCCTTTCTTTTCTTTTCTTTTCTTTTTTTTTTTTTTTTTTGTATACTTGTTCTGACTAATCTTTCCAGGGCCGTGTTGAACAGGAGTGGCGACAGTGGACATCTGGTTTTAGAGGGAAAGCCTTCAGTTTTTCCCCACTTGATGTGATGTTGGCAGGAAGTTTGTCATAAACAGTTTTTAAACATTGCGATGAGGCCCCTCCACATGTACTTTCCCCAGCGTTTTGGTCATGAATGGGTGTTGGATCTTGTCAAAGGTGTTTCCTGCACCTACTGAGATGACCATGTGGTTTTGGCCCTGGCTGCTGTTTATATGATGCACCATACTTGTTGATTTGTGGGTGTTGAGCCTTCCTTGTGTCCTGGGATGAAACCTACTTGATCATGTGATGTGTGATCTTTTTGATGATTTGTTGAGGGTTTTTGCATGCAGGCTCATTAAAGAGATTGGCTGAAAGTTTTCAATGGTTGGATCCTTCTCTGGCTTTAGAATAAAGATAATGCTAGCTTCTAGGGATGACTGCAGTACTTCTCATTCAATTTCTTTGAAGACTTTGAGGAGTATGGTGTTAGATCTTCCCTGAAGCTCTATGTAATTCAATAGTGAATCCATCTGGACTTGGACTTTTATTTTTTGGCCTGGATTTTTTAAATTCATAGGTTTTATTTCTTTAATGTCATTGCATGCTATTGGATTATTCAGAGTTTTTCTTTTCTTTTTTTTTTTTTTTGTCTTTTTCATTTTTATCGGTACCGGGGATCAAACTCATGACCGCCTGCTTGCAAGGCAGGTGCTTATGTCGCTGAGCTAAATCCCCAGCCCCTTCAGAGTTTTTCTTTAATATCTTCTTTTTTTTTTTTTTTTTTTTTTTTGTCTTTTTGAGACCAGGTCTCTCTGTGTAGTTCAGGCTGGCCTTGTGCTGGTCTCGAACACCAAATGATCCTCCTGCCTCAGATCCTGAGTGCTGGGATTATAGGCATGAGCCACCATGCCGGCTTTAAATATCTTTTTGGTTTAGGTTTGGTAATTTATGGCAATTTTTTTTTTTTGTCTTTTTCCTTTGTATCGGTACCAGGGATTGAACTCACGACTGCCTGCTTGCAAGACAGGCGCTTATGCTGCTGAGCTAAATCCCCAGCAGGTTTGGTAATTTATATGTATCCAGAAATCTATCCATTTCTTGGGAATTCTCCAGTCAATTGACATACACGTTAGCAAAACATATACTAGTAATCTTCTGGATTTTGGCAGTGTCTGTTGCGATTACATCTTAATTTCAAATTGCATTTTGGCTATTATGAATTACAGTGCTATGAACATTCATGTATAAGGTTTTGTGTGGACAGATGTTTTTAATTTCCTTGGGTATGTACCTAGACACGGAATTGCTGGGCCACATAATAACTCTACATTTGACTTTTTTGAAGAACTGCCAATCTATTTCCCAAAAGGGCTGTGCCATTTTACACTGACAGATTGATTTACAAGGGTATCAATTTCTCCACACTCTTGCCAACATTACTGTTTCATTATTTCTTAAAAATTATAGTGGATGTGAAGTGAGTTCTTTGTGGTTTTATTTATACTTCCCTAACAATTTGTGATATGGAGCATATTTTCATGAAATTAGGGAGTTTGAAGCTTGGTGTAATCCCAGCACTCGAGGCTGAGGCAGGAGGATCCTTTGCAAATTCGAGACCAGCATGGGCTACAAAGTGAGCTCAAAGCCAGCCTATAGGGAGACCCTGTCTCAAAAAGGCAAAAAATAAAAATGAAATTAGGGAGTGTGAGATTTCCAACGTTTCTCTCTCTCTCTCTTTATCTCTCTCCCCCACCAGGTTTTTTTTTGTTTTGCTTTGTTTTGTTTTGTTTTGAGAAAAGGTCTTGCTAAACTGCCCAAGTTGTACTCAGACTTGCAATCTTTCTGCCTTAGCTTACTCTCCCAGAGTGCTGGGATTCCAGTCATGCACCACCCTGTCCAGCTCGTTTTGAGACATTTTAAGTTAATTTTTATTTGTGGTATAAGCAAGGGCCCAACTGCTTTTCTTTCATGTCTTACCCTGCTCCTCCTTTGCATGTATTCCGTTTTCCTAACACCATGTGTTGAAAAGATAACTCTTTCCCTGTTGAACAGTCTTATCCTTGTCAAAATCAACTTGCACTGTATGGGATGGTACAACCCTACAATCCCAGCATTCAAAAGGCTGAGACAGGAAGATGGCAAATTTGAGGTCAGCCTGGGCTCCATCTGATGATTTTTTTTTCAAAAACAACACAAAACAAAACAAACAAAACAGTTTTCACTATATGGAAGGCTTTATGTCTAGATCCTCTGTTTCATTCTTCTGGGTCTATGTATCTGTCTTTATTCCAGTACCATGTTATTTTGATAATTGTAGCTTTGCAGTAAGTTGTGAAATTAGGGAGATAGGATCTTGCTGTGTAGCCCAGGCTGGACTTGAATTTGTGGTGATCCTCCTGCCTCAGCTTCCTGAATGCTGTGATTACAGGCAGATGCCACACCATGTCTGGCTTTTGTGTCTGTTTTTCAATATAATTTCCAATTGGAATGCCTTTTATTTCTTTCTTTTTTCTTTTCTTTTCTTTTTTCTTTTTTTTTTTTGTCTTTTTTGAGACAGGGTCTCGCTATGCAGTTCAGGCTGGCCTTGAGCTCACTTTGTAGCCCAGGCTGGTCTTGAGCTCGCAACGATCCTCCTGTCTCAGCCTCCCAAGTGCTGGGAATACAGGTGTGAGCCACTATGCCTGGCATTTATTTTTCTTGCCTAATTTTCTCTATTTAGGATTTTAGTACCATGTGGGAAATGGTGGTGTTTCTTAGTGTTTGCTTATTTGCACGTTATAAATATCACCACCATGGCTTATTCAGGTGGCGGCCCTGAGCATGACACTGCGGGAGACGCCCATGTTACTGCTTCTGAGTCAGTTTGATTTGGCTCCAGCACACCACTGAATGTACGTCCCCCACACACGCTCCAACTGCTAATTCTACAAGTATTAACAACCACAAGGCCAGAGCCAGGGAGTTAGTTTAGTGGCATAACAGCCTGCCTGAGTCATGAGTTCAAATCCCATGCTAATATATATACTCATGAGTCCCTTTTCACATCTGTAAGCCTCTTCTCTGACAGTGACAAGGTTTCTGTTATCCTTAGAATATATCCACGTGATTCTCCACATGAAACCAGTCTCCCCTTGCCTGGCTGCCCTTCCGGCCTGCACAGAGGCCTCCTCACCCGCCTGCAGGCCCCACTAGCTTGGTCACCCCAGCACGTGGATGTCCTGCCTTTCTCACCCTTTGGCCCCCAACACCACTTGCCAGACACCCTCCAACTTCCTTGTGGACGTCTTGGTCTCCCCGTTAATGCTCCAACACCTGTGTGCGTGTCCTTGTCCCCAGATCAGTCTCTCATGTCCACGGCACAGCCCCTTCCCCGTGGGACTGGACGGCCTCTCCAGCGCCCTGCTTGCTGGGCTCCAGGTTCCGGCCTGCACCGTCGCGGGGTCCGCCCCATCACCCCTTGCTGCTCCACCTAGCGTCGTAGAGGCGGTACTGCAGGAAGGGAAACTGCAGGACAAGGACAGGCGAGAGGCAAGGGAAAGGAAATGAGTCAGATTTCTTTATTTTGTTTGGGTTTGCTTTTACTTTTTAAAAACAGGGTCTCACTATGCAGTGCAGGCTGGCCTTGAGCTCTCTCTGTAGCCCAGGCTGGTCTCGAACTCACAATGACCCTCCTGCCTCAGCCTCCCGAGTGCTGGGATGACAGGCGTGAGCCACCACATCCAGCTGGTTATATCATTTATAGGTACAAATTTTCTATGATGAATGTGATCATTTTGTGTATTTAAAATGTATCAATAAGATCTGAATAAAAAAAGAAAAGAAAAAACTTTCCTTAAAAAAAAAACAAACCTCCTGTGCCAGGTACAAAAATGTAGAAAATATGCACAAATATAAAAAGGGAAGTAAAATTTCTTTTTATTTAAAAACTTTTATTACAAAGTAGTGCATGTTTATTAGAACAAAGCTGGAAAGTACAGAGTAGCTCCAAGAAAAAAAAATAATTACCTTTAATGCCACACCAGAGATAAGTTCTGCCCGCATTGGGTGGCATGGCTCTCATGTGACTACTTTATCACTGGGAAGGTGGCACTGATGCCACCTTCTATAACTACACATGAGGCAAACATATTTGCAAGTCAGTAAATAACGCTTTTACAACCCCTCTTGCTTGGCAGCCAAAGATGTGTATTTATTATAGCCAGGTTTCTCCCACTGGATGGTTCATTTGTTTTTAATTTGTGGTCATTATAACCAATGCTGCAAATAACTCTTGTCTTTTAAAAGTTGTTTAGTTATTGGGGCTGGGGATTTAGCTCAGCGGCATAAACGCCTGCCTTGCAAGCGCGTGGTTGTGAGTTCGTGAGTTCGATCCCTGGTACCGGTAAAAAACAAAAACAAAATTTGTTTAGTTATCCAGTTAATTAATTCCTATTAGAAAAATTTCAGGATAGTTAAGATAAAGCACAATTCAAGTTCAAAAATCAGGTAAAAGGGCTGGGGATTTAGCTCAGTGGTGTAAGTGGCTGCCTGGCAAGCACAAGAGTATGAGTTCAATCCCAGTACCACAAAAACAAAAACAAAAACCAGGTAAAGGAGTCTGAGGAAATCTAGGTTCACCTATAACATCACATGTAATCTTCCCAATAACCATACAAAATAGATAAAAAAGACCACTTCTATTTTTTTTTTTTTTTTTTTTTGTACCAAGGATCAAAGTCACAACCTCATGCTTGCCAGGTAGGCGTTGTGCCGCTGAACTAAATCCCTGGCCCCAACTTCTGTCTATTTCAAACTTTGTTAACAGGTGACATAAACGCCCCAATACTTGGGAGCCTGAGGCAGGAGAATTACTGTAAGTTTGAGGCCAGTCTGGGGTACAAAGTGAGTTCATGGTCAGCCTGAACTACATTGCAAGACCTTGTCTAAAGAAAAAAAAGAGGTGATATAAAATATCAAATTTTTTTTTGGTGTCAGGGATTGAACTCATGACCTCACATTTGCCAAGCAGGCATTTATGCCACTGAGCTAAATCCCCCAAAATTATCAACAGATGAGGCCAGGCAGGGAGCACAGCCGCAATCTAACTGACTCACAAAGTGGAGGATGGCGAGTTGAAGAGGTCTACCTGGATGATTTAGTAAGATTCTGTATCAAAACAAAATTTTAAAGAAGGGCCAGGGTCAGTACTCCCTGGGTTCAGTCCCCCATACTGCCAAAAGGGGTGGAGGGATAGAAACCTAAAAACCAGGATGGAATTAAACCTGCCCAAGAAACACAGAAAACATCTTATTGATAACGAGTTGTCATACAGTTGAATCAATTGTGTCATGTAGGGGACACAATTACTGGAGTTGGACACCTAGAGTCCAATGTCAGCTACCCCCATTACGGGCCTCACCTGTGAAGTGGGGGTAACTCATGGAGCTCTGGGAGTTAGTAAAATCATGTTCACGGTGTCCCGAAGGTGCACATTCTTTTTCACTGAACCTTTGGTTAACCCAAAGCCTTTTTTTTTTTAATTGACAGAAGAGTTGTTCATATTTGTGGGTATGACATTTCAGCGTGCATACACGGTGTCTAGTGATCAGATCAGGGTGACTGGATCATCCATCACCTCAAACAGCTGTCATGCTCAGGTGCTGGAGGTAGATGCAAAATCCTCCCACCAGCCTTACTTTGGTGCTAAGAGCTGAACTCAGGGCCTCGTGCATGGGAAGCAAGCATTCTGCCACCCAGCTACATCCCGGCCTCTACCAGCTACTTGGAAATACACAGTGATTATTGTTAAACCATACTCACCTGCCCCTACCCCTTAACCACCTTTTCTCCAGGCCCCTCCTATACCCTGTCTTCCTTGCTGAACTTTTGGTTGGCTGCAAAGCTTTTTGTTTTTACATACATCCTCATCTTTCTAGGCAATCACACTAATGAACTTTGCTAAAGAGATAAAAATCAGGTTGTCCTCCCACTCTTGTTCACACTTCAAGTCTATCCAGATTTGAATACATTTATGAGGCGGCCCTAAGCGTTTTAACCGCTGCCGCATCTCTTTTCTACCACGTCCGTAAGGCTCCGACCCTGTTGGAGGATGAAGCCTCTGTATCATCCTGACCTACTAAGAATTACCCTATTTACTTCACAGCCCGGGATGACACTGCTTTTGAAACTGACAGAATGAGAAATGAGTTTGACAGTTTGGCAGTTCGACAACCGATTGAATTGCTCAGTATGAAATAGTATGAGCTTCGGGTCAGGAAAATGACATTATTGTGTGGCAGGAATGTGTGACAGTTCTGTGGCTCCATTAGAGCATTGAATTGAGAACCTGATAATCTGAAATCAATGTCACCATGCGGATGTAACGCCTGGAAAGTATACCATGAAAATCTAGTTCATATGATTGAATCTGCGCAGAAAGAGCTTCGGAAGTGAAGGAAGCATATTTGAGCTTTAAACTGGTAGCGGAAAAACATGGAACTCACAGCCGGATTGAAACCGAGGGAATGGAGCCTAACGGGGTGTCCCTGGTCAGCCAGAACTGGGAGATTGAGAAGGCCACTGTGTAACTAGAAAATGAAATCCATCAAATTAAGCAGCAGCAGGGAGACAGAGGCAGACAGAAAACATCCCAGAGGGGCTGGGGATTTAGCTCAGCGGCATAAGCTCCTGCCTTGCAAGCAGGCAGTCGTGAGTTCGATCCCTGGTACCGATAAAAATGAAAAAGACCAAAAAAAAAAAAAAAAAAAAAAAAAAAAGAAAACATCCCAGAAGACTTCTGAAAAGAAAGAAAAAATTAGGCTTTACAAACCTCAGCCACCTAAGCTTTCCCTAAACCACGAAGGACAGCAGCCTAGCACCAAAACCCACTAGTGGGTAAATGTTTAGAAACCAAGAGATAAAGATTCTTATATTAATGGCATCTGTGTATCTTTGTGAAATAAAGAATATCGAGTTGGTGGGAAAAAAAAAGAAAAGCAACAATTTGAGCGGAATAAAGGTTGCTTGAGAAACAGAATGCTGCCTGGGGTGGTGGCACAGGCCTGTGATCCCAGCACTGGGAGGCCGAGACAATTAGACACATAAATGATATAAATGTGTATTGGCCGCTGGGGTGTAGCAGGGGGTGGAGTGCTTGCCTGGCATGCACAAGGCCCTGGGTTTCATCTCCAGCCCTGCAAGAAAAAAATAAGGGACTTATCCTATACTCCCCATTGTTATAGGTAAGAATGAGTGAAATTCTAGCTCATGTGAAAACGTTGCACCACGTGAAGGAAGCCAGCCACAGACTGCGCAAAGGCACTTACGTGCTTTGTCCAGAATTGGCAAACGCATGAAGACAAACAGTAGATTGGTGGTTGCTTACGGCTGGGTGCATTGGGAGGGTTAGAGGTGGTAACTAAAGAGTGTGGAGGCGTTTTTTAGGTTTTTATTTAATGAATATGTTCTAAAATTGATTTTGGTGATGTGATATTGCTGTCAATGGGTGCTTTATGTGTTATGTGAATTATACAAAGATAAATAAAACTTTTTGCTTTTTTCTTTAAAAATAAATTAATTAATTAAGCTTTTGGGGCTGGGGATTTAGCTCAGCGGCATAAGCACCTACCTTGCAAGCAGGTGGTTGTGAGTTCGATCCCCGGTACCGATAAAAACCATAAATAAACAAATTAAGCTTTTATCATTAGGGTATTGAAAGTACTCCATAAGGCTATTATGAGAAATGAATGAGTTACTATGTGTAGATTATAAAATAAGGTCTGGTAACGTGCTCAATAAAGTCTATATTATTATTTCCATGAGACAACTGATTCTTTCTTTTTTTTTTTTTTTTCTCGGTACCAGGGATTGAACTCACGACCACATGCTCACAAGGCAGGGGCTTATGCCGCTGAGCTAAAGCTCCTCAAACATTTATTTCTTACAGTTCAGGAGGCTGAAAGGTTCCAGACAGAGATGTCGGATGTCTGCAGAGTCCTGTCTGAAGGAGCTCATTCCCGGCTCATGGAGGACCATCTTCTTGCTGAGACTCTGAAGGCACCAGGCAGGAGAGCTCTGCAGGCCTCTTTTGTGAGCACCGCTTCCGGTCACAAAGGCCCTGCCTTCTGGCCTGCCTACCTCCCTCTTTGAGGCTCTGCCTCTTAACATATTGTGTGGGGCCTGAGATAAAACTGCAAAGAATTTAGGCAAACTCATTCAGTCCCTCATAGAAGGGACAATAGGCAATTAAGATTAGATTCAGTGGCATATGATAAAACCTTCATGGCTATAACAACAAAGAAATAATTTGGCTTCACATAAATGAGGTCTGAGGACAGCAGCCCAAGGCTTACATGGCTCCCAAAGCGCTTCACTGCAGCTTCCTCCGAGCCCTCTTACCATCCTTATCTTCCTGGCCCAAGATGGCAGCCAGAGCACCAGCCATTCCATCCAGGTTTATTTCCTGGTTAGAACTTCCCAAGATACCATCTGGTGCCTCTCAGTCTCCGGTTGTGGAATGCGGTTGGTCACCTGCTCAGAAGGGGCTGCCCTGACCACAGGCTCCTGTCTCTTCTTGTCAACCTGCTTTCATTTCCTTTTCTCATCTGTTCTGTCTGCCCTGGTCTGTGGCCTTCCTGGCCTTGAGCAAGTTTCTGAACCTCCCTCTTCCTCAGTTTCTTCTCGGGTCCTGTAGGGCTCCTATAGCGCCCACAGGAAGCTTACACTCCCAACTCCTGGGAACAGCTGGCTCCGGGGAGGAGGGAGGAAGGGCAGGAAGGAGACGGCGTTATCACAGTGCCCAGAGCAACGTTCAGAACAGTGTGGGATCTCAGCAAGTGTTTGTGGGATGAATGAAAATATTATGGAACTAAGTCGATCTAGAGCTGGTGCCGCTGCTGTGATAGTAGGTACCACTCGGCATTAATCACTGAGTAACATCCATTTGAGAATTAAATCAGCTGGAAACTCGCTGCCCTGAATGGGAGGATGCAGACTCACATCTAAATGCAGCTCAATTTTAGCCCACCAAAAGGAAAAAAAATCCAACCATCTGCCTTTCCCAGTCAGTCTGTTGGAGCTCTGGTTTGGCAGGGAGATAAACAGAATCAGGTGTGACTGGAAAGGAAGCTGCTGGTGCCCAAAGCTGATGTGGATTTTATAGGCAGGTGAAACTTCCAATAACTTCGGCCTCCAAGGATCTCAGGGCCTTGCTGATTCTCAGGAAAGACGTTTAAGATTTTCACATGCACTCAGATCTTAAGAATGTGCAGGTCCTGAGTTTGGCCCCATCTATTAAATATGTAATGAATGCTCCAAGCGAGGGGCCCCGGGTGATGCAGGGAGACGCTGGAGCTCCCGGCCCGGCCTGCAGGACCCATGGCTGAGTCCATGTAAGGGCTGCCTCCTACAGGACGGGCACAGGCAGGTCAGACGTGGCAGTTCCCGGAGCAGGAAGTGCTTACCCGTAGGCAGAGAGAGTCTGGACAGGATTGCTAAAGCAGCCAGGCACTCTGGGGACTTTACTGCCTAGAAGTTGCAGGAGCATTTCTTTAGAATCCCCCTTAGCTCCTGGTATCTCCATTTTTTTAAACCTTGTCTTTTACTCATTTTGTGTTTTCTCCTCCATTTAGAGTGACAATGCTTTTGTAGTGTGAAGAATTATTAATCAGATCAAGTGGCATTTGTCTTTTTTCTGTTTTATTGGTACCGGGGATCGAACTCACGACTGCCTGCTTGCAAGGCAGGCGCTTATGCCACTGAGCTAAATCCCCAGCCCCTGTTTGTCTTTTCTGTTGTACTGGAGATTGGACCCAGGACCTTTGCACTAGCTACATGCCCAGACCTTGAAATTAAAATTATATATATATATATATATATATATATATATATATTTTTTTTTTTTTTAAACTTTTTATCCGTACCAGGGATCGAACTTACTACTGCTGGCTTGCAAGGCAGATGCTTATGCTGCTGAGCTAAATCCCCAGCTCCCTTTTTTTTTTAAACTTTTTTTTAATATATGTTTTTTAGTTCATATTCACAGCACATAATGTCTACATTCACTGCCGGGAGCTGCTGTATGTACATTTAACACATTTTAATTCTTCCTGTCACCCCTTCCTCTCCCTCCCCTCCATCCATCTCTTGGTCTGTTTCCCATTTGCTATAGATCTATTTCTCTGTTTTCTATGGCCTATCTTTTAGTTTGCTCCGAGTTATTATACTTTGGGTTTCTCATTAAAAACCATGCAATATCTAAGCTTGGGTGTCTGTTTCATTCACTTAACATCACAGTTTTAAAGCGCATTCATTTTCCTACAAACGACCACACTTGTCCTTCTGCAAAGCAGAGTAGGCACCACCGCACGCACGTATCCCTTCTGTTTGTCCAGTTACCTGCTGACGGACACAGAGGCTGCAGCCGAGATTTAGCCATTCTGAGTTGTGCTGCTAGAAACAAGGTAGGCCTATATCACTGCGATATGTTCCTCTTCCAGGAAGATACCTGCAGGGAGGATTGATTCTTTTCTCTTTTTTCAGGAACCACCATACTGATTCCCACAGCGGCTGTGCCTGTTCACATTCCCACCAGTAATGCGGAAGGCTTCCTCCCCCCCCAGCTCCTACAGCTCTACCATTTTATCTGATTTATCCATATTATCTGATTTCTTGATGAAGGCCAATCTTTATGGAGTCAGATGGAATCTTAGCATTTTTTCAGTTTGCATTTCTCTAATAGCTGGAGATACTGAACATTTTTCCATGTATTTGTGGTCATTTGTACTTCTTCTGAGAAGGGTCTCTTCATTTCAATTGCCGATTTTTAATTGGGTCTTTTATTTTAGGGTCTAATTATGTGAGGTCTTTACATATTCTAGACATTAGTCTTCTGTCTGAGGAGCAGCTGGCTCAGACAAATGATCCTCCTGCCTCTGCCTCAGATTGCTGGGATTATAGGCACACACCGCCACATCTAGGTGGCCATTCTGGATTTCTGCATAACAAATTGCCTCAAGCCTGATGACTTAAAATACACATTGATTATTTCCCAGTTGCTGTGGGTGAGGAATTCAGAAGGGAAGAGCTACAGGCCTCTGCAAGGGGTGCTCTGCAGCTGGGGGTCCTCAGGGCTGCGTCCCCTGAAGTTTCACAGAGGTAGGGAAACCTCTTTCTCTTTCTTTCTTTCTTTCTTTCTTTCTTTCTTTCTTTCTTTCTTTCCTTCCTTCCTTCCTTCCTTCCTTCCTTCCTTCTTTGTTTTTCTGAGACAAGGTCTTTCTAAGTAGTTCAGGCTGACCTTGAATTCACTATGTAACCCAGGCTGACCTCAAACTCACAGTGATCCTCCTGCCTCAGCCTCCCAAGTGCTGGGATTACAGGCATGTGCCACCATGCCCAGCCCAGGGGATCACTCTCAAGACAGGTCATTCACAAGGTTGTTACCAGGAGCCTCTATTTCTCAATGGCTGTTGGCAGGGCCCAATTCCTCATGTTTTACATACCCATATTTCTATAAATTCACAACTTCCATACTTCACCCTTCCATACCTGTGGGGAGCTCAACTGTCCTTAGGAAGCAGAGCTCACTTCTCCCAGGGTGTGCTATTCCAAGAAGAAATCATGTTAAAGACAGTTTTTTATGATGAAGCCTCAGAATTCAAAATCCATTATATTGAGTTAGGTGTGGTGGTGCATGTCTGTAATCCCAGCACTTGGGAGGATGAGGCAGGAGGATCTTGCGGATTCAAGACCAGCCGGGGCTACAAAAGTGAGCTCAAGGCTAGCCTGAACTGAATAGTGAGACCTCGTCTAAAAAAAAAAAAAAAAAGAAGAAAGAAAGAAAGAAAGAAAAGACAAGACAAGAAGACCAAAAAAAAAAAAAAAATCCCAAGTCCATTACATTGTGTACAGCGTGGGTATGGAGGGAAGTGAAAGGGTTTTGGCCCACACAGGACACTGTAGCCAGGAAAACCTCAACTGGAACACTGTAGCCAGGAAAACCTCAACTGGAACAAGGAAGTCCTTATCTCCCCCGCCCCTGGGAATTTACCTATGGTGCAAAACCTAGGACCAATGGGCTACCCATGCATCCCTGATGCCACCTTAGGTTACACCCCAAACTGAGGCTACTTACATACCCCCCCATGCCACGTGTCTGCTGGACAGATCGCTGGACGCCAGCGGTGGGGGGTGCTGGTCATCTCTCTCTGTGTTCTCAGAATTAAGGCCACTTTTTGTTTTATACTTCTCATCTTTTGGAAATATTTTTCATCTTTTGGAAATAATCCTATCATTTGGTTCCATGACTCCATTGGCAGGCGATTGACTCCTGGGACACACCCAGTTGAGTCCCCAGTCATTTCACAAACCAGATAACATCCTGGATTAATTCCGTGCTTTTTCCTCTCCCGAGAGGTCCTTGTTATCAGCTGCCTGCACTCAGCATCGGCCAGATTGATTTCAGGTGAGCACTCTCTGGAGAACTCTTAGCACTGGGCAGCACCAGTCAACTGTTTCCCCCGTTCATGTGGGTCTGTGCATTTTCACGTCCTTAAGACAGCCCAGGGCAAGGTTCTTTCTGGGCAAACCTGTGTCCACACTCTAAAATCTCTCACGTTCTTTGGGTTCGGATAGCCCAAAGCAGAGATTTTTGGACCGCCCACACTGAAAGACCCTCACTTCCCTTAAAGCCTCGCGCTTTCACAGGCAAAACTGTTACTGACCCACGTGGGCTCCACTCGTAAATCTGTCAGTGACGACTGGAATATACGAGTTTTTGGAACCTTAGCCACCATGTGGTGCCACAAACGAGTGATGGCTTATTCTGGACCACGGCTTATTTCTTGCCTGAATCAGTCATGGGAAACGTATTTTCTAACTCCCAAAGACGCCTTTACATTGCCTAATTTCCAATTTACGTACTCTTAAAATTAAAAGTATCATAAAACTAAACAATTAACTTTTTACTGCCGGGAGGCCTGGCCAACCTACCCGCTATCGGCAAGCCTTGGCCCAAGGAAGGAACATTTTACCCCTACATTCTCAGGAATTTGTATGATTTCTGTCAGGCCGGCAACAAGTTATTAGAACTCCCTTATATTCAGGCCTTTCTTATTCTGAGAACACACCCGTCTCTCATTAAGCCTTGTACTCCCACTCAGATACTTTTAGCTAACTCTACCGTGCAACAAACTTTTCTGTCCTGCCCTCCTTTGTTTTCCTGGCCGCCGCCTCCCTACCCCCAAAATGGTTCCTCGCTGTTATCTCCTGCTGTACGATCCTCTTCTCCTCCGTCTCCCGGGACCCATAACTCTCCCAGCGGCTCTGATCCCTCTGTTAGTGCTTCCTCACAGTCTCCGACTTCTTATTCTCCTGAGAATTCTCTATCCCCTACAGCATTCTCACTGCCCTCCCACCATACTAGGTCTCGGTCACTATGTCCTTCCAGCAGGCCACGTGATTGTTCCAGCTTGCGCCCAATGGTTACCATGTTACAACCCTCCCCCATATGGCCCAGCACCGCCACGTTCGCGGTCTGGCAACGGGTGCCCCCTTGTGGCTCCTCTTGTGAACAGCAACAGCCGCCCTGTTGCGTTCCACATGATGGTTGCCGACAGCAATTCTCTCGATGCAAGGCACATAGTGAGATGCCATCTGCCTGTGTTTCCTAGGGTGACCTTCAGCAGCTCTGTGGCCACTCTACAGATGATTGCTCACACGCGTCTTCCAGACAGATGGCTGCCCAGTGGCCCTCTGCTCCGGATCTTCTCCTCAGGCTCTGCTACCACTTCGGGAGCAAGCTGGCCCCGAGGGACTTGTTAACATCCATGTGCCTTTTTCCCTTTCTGATCTATCTCAGATTACCCATCAATTAGGTAGCTTTTCTGTTGACCCACAGAATTATATCAGGTAATTTGAATTTATTACTAATTGTTATGATTTACATTTTAAGGATGTTTATGTGATTCTAAATACCACCCTCAGCTTACAAGAGCGAAATCAGCTGTGGCAAGCAGCTCAAGAAGAAGCTGATCACAGACATAAGGTAAACACTGCTGATAATGACCCTGGGCCTATAGCTGTGCCAGAGCAGGACAAGCATACTAACCTATAACAAACTTTTAAAATAGGTCCAGGAGGCTAATAAAAACCCAGCTGTGTTCCTAAATTGGCTTTCTAATCCTTGCACCCTGTGAGCAGTTCCAGCTTCATGAACTGCGTCGGGCCGCCTCTCAGCCCCTCCCCCATGCGCCGTCCCAGGCCCTCCCTCCCCCGTGCACCATCATCGCCGCTGCCTTACCTGTTTCTGGGGGCAGTCCCAGCTCGCCCCTGCGTGCTACGTCCTGACGCTCACCCCACCCTCACCTTGGGCGTGCTCTGCTGGCGCACCACGAAACAGCAGCTCAGCGGCTCCGCTCAGACATGCTTTTTTTACAATTTGCTCCGCTTAAGAGATGCTATTTTTTTAATCACAATTCTTAAACCATTTAATCAAGGTTACTGGCCACTTGATAATTTTACCAGCCTTGTTTATCAGTCAAAGCCTTTTCTGTTAAATATGTAATTCCACACAACACCCTAAAAGTGATACGCCATCCAGATAAAGCCTGCTCTCTGATCTAAAATGCCAATATTAAATTCCTGCATACTTACTTAATTCTACTGTAGTCGAAATCCCAAACAAAAGGGCAAAACTTGACCTTCAAACCTTAGAGAGATCTTAATATGGTTTTTCATATTTTTAACACTTGTGATACTTGGAGTTCTGAGGCAGGTAAACCTACGCAAGGTGGAGCTGCCTGGCCCCCCCATGGACCACACTCAAATGCAGCAGAAGACATTGAGCAAGAAAATGCCCCATCCTGGCATTCTTTGAGACCTTACTCCAGGGCTGCTGGACTGTCCTAGCCACCAGAGAGTGAGTAAAGCCATCCTAACTTCTAGTCCTCACAGGAAATGTCGACACTGCCAGATTCCTTGCGGACAGAAAATTGCTGCCGAAGACCAAGGGGGTTCAGGGCAACAACAGCCCCCTTTACAGTGTCAGTCTCAGAGTCCACTAAGTCTCAGGTAAGACAATTTTCTATATTTGTGGACATAGAGGCCATATATACAGAGGTCTTCCTGAGTTGTCAGGCTGCTACATTAAGTCCTCAATCTCTATGATGGGGTATTGATGGTCAACCTTTGCCATTCATAAACAGGGACTATTTCATGTAGGTCCTAGTCCTAAATCTTAAAATGCTTTCACTCGCTTGTGTTTATGCAGGCTCACTTAGACACACTGAGACCGCGGCAGCTTCCACCTGTTGTCGCTGGTGGACCTCTCCTCAGTGCTATAAGACTATCCCCTTCCTTTCTTATTCACCAATTTGTCAGACAACCCTGGTCAAGACTGACCAATACATTTTGTCTTCTCACTTTGTTTATACTTTTTGAGGATACACAAAAGCCTTTCCCACAATCAGGTAAACTGCTGATACAACCAGCTTACAGTGACCCATGCCTAAATCAAAGTTGCTAGACTGCCATTCTGGTTTCGCATCACTCAAGCCCTAGATCTAACCATCCTTTTGCTACTCATCTCTGCCTTACCAAGGCCTCGCAGCCACAGTTAACAGACTAAGTCATGTTTTGTTATCCACTTTGGTTCTTAATTCCTTACATTCTACTAATGATCATTTTTATAGCAGGACTCTTTAACAGTATTGCCTACAGACTCCAACATCATGCATACCAGAGACAAGCCTCACACACCTACCCTTTTTAACTTTCATGCTTTCAGATGGGGGAGTAAGCACCTCTCATAACTTCACTCCTCCTAACCCCACATTTAATTTTCAGAATTCTGCCTTACCATGGAACATGTCTAAATCAAAGGCACCTTTCCCTCTACTCACCTGGGTCATTAAATATGACAGTGCCATGTTTCCTCATAACATCTTGTCTGTTTTTCCAGTCTGACATATGTGCATTCATCAGTGAAGTTGTCCTGGCCAAAACACCTGGCACCAGCTTCTACCTGGGCCTCAACCTTCATCCCGTCGACTCCCCTAGGCTCCAGTACAGCGCCCCCTGCCTGCAGGAAGTAGTTAAAGAGAGAAATCTTTCAAAAAAAAAATTAAAAAAAAAAAAAAAAAAAAAAAAAGAGAGAAATCTTTGCCCTTTTCATAATAATAATCATGAGATGGGATATGAAAGGGCTTTGGCCCAGACAGGACATTGTAGCCAGGAAAGCCTCAACCGGAACCAGGAAGCCCCTATCTCCCCTGCCCCTAGGAATTTACCTGTGATGCTGTCTTCCCCACCCTTGGGAATTTACCTATGGTGCAAAACCTAGGACCAATGGGCTACCCATGCATCCCTGATGCCACCTTAGGTTCCACCCCAAACTGAGGATACTTATATAACCCCATGCCACGTGTCTGTCAGAGAGATCGCCGGACACCAGCGGTGTAGGGTGCCAGTCATCTCTCTCCGTGTTCTCAGAATAAAGGCCTCTTTTTGTTTTATACTTCTCATCTTTTGGAAATATTTTTCATCTTTTGGAAATAATCCTATCAGGAAGTAAGCTCCCACTTCTTAATTTTTTTTTTATTTCTTTGGTCTCAAGACTCAAACTCATGACCTTGAACTTGCCAGGCAGGCACTTATGTCATTGAGCTAACTCCCCAGCCCAAGCTTTCACTTTTGAAAGGAGGACATGAAAGAATCTTTGGGCATCCATGAAAACCACTACACTGTACTACGTGCTGTGCATTTAAAAGGCTAAAAGGAACACAGGTATTTGGAGTTAGCACCTGTGTCACATGTGCAGTTAGTGTTACGGACGGGACAGGCTGCCGTCACTAAAACTCAGGAGTCATAGACGTGGGAGCTGGGAGAGTGGCTCAGAGGACAGCATGTGCCTGGCATGAAGGAGGCCCTGGGCTCAGTCCCTACCCCCGAAAAAGGATCCAGAAGAATGTGATGTAGCTGAGACCTGCAAGGAGGCCCCACTTGCTTGGCTCCTACGTCTCTGAGCCCAGAGGAGCTTCCCATGGGCCAGCACCCAAGGCGCTCGGGCAAGTGAGGCAGAACAAGGAGCGGGTCCCTCCCTCCCTCTCCGGTCTCCAGCCTCTCACACGCACACCTGCGGCAGGTGCCCAGCCCGGGGGCCACAGATGGCGCAGCTGCTTTGAAGTTGTGAGAAGCTTAATAAGTGGCATGCTTTATTTATTTATTTGCTTACTTATTTATGGAATGCTGGGGATCAAACCCAGGGCCTCACAAATGCTAAGCAAACACTCTACCGCTGAGCCACAGCCGCCAGCCCCTGGCATATCTTATTAATTTTAAAATTATTAGATGATCTGCTCAAAGGATCAAAAGATAAAAATGTATGCCAGTTCCCGAATACTATTTTCTATCCTCCCTGTCCAGAGCCTACGTCTCTGATTAATAGGCTGTTGTGTCTCCTTTCTGACAGTGTCCTGATTTTACAAATGATAAAGTGACACCAAGGGGCTGGGGATTTAGCTCAGCGGCATAAGCACCTGCCTTGCAAGCAGCTGGTCATGAGTTCGATCCTTGGTACTGATAAAAAGTTAAAAACAACAACAACAACAAAAAAAACACAAAACATGACATCAAGAAGCTAGGAAGCTACCCAATGCCATAGGATGAGGGACAGACGCACTGTAAGGCTGCACAGTCCCAAAACCTGTGCTCACTGCATGTGGTGGGGCGCACTTGGGATCCCAGCATCCGGAGGCTGAGGCAGGAGGAGTGCCCCAAATTCCAGGCCAGACTGGACTACATATCAAGACTCTACCGCAAAACACCACCAAAAACTGTGCTTCTGACCAGTATGCACCATGCCTCCATCTGTGATTCATAGTTTATGTTTTACACACCCATCTTTCTATAACTTCTTTTTTATTCACAATCAAATTTTTTTGAGATCCTCTCATGTCGATACCTATAGCTGTACTTTTATCATTTAAACCATTATTAACATCCTGATTTGGACTTACCACATCTTCGTTACTAATTAAGTCCTGCATCTGTCCCCCATCCTATGCTGTTACTACTTACTATTCTCTTATTACGGACTAACTAGGTTTATTTATTTATTTATTTTTATCGGCACCGGGGATCAAACTCATGACTGCCTGCTTGCAAGGCAGGTGCTTATGCTGCTGAGCTAAATCCCCAGCCCCAGGTTTATTATTTCACAAGGATTTTTTTTATAGTTCTTATAATGTCCCAGGAAGTGTTCTAAATGTGTGGTAATTTTTCATTGTTTCAAATAGTGTTGCGGTATGTTCACAGTGGTCCAGTGTGATAATTTCTCTAGAAATAAAAATTTTAAATTCCATATGAATTTTTTTTCTCTGGTTCTGGGGATTGAACCTAGAGCCCTTTTTTTTTTTGTCTTTCTCATTTTTATCGGTACCAGGGATCGAACTCACGACCGCCTGCTTGTAAGGCAGGTGCTTATGCCGCTGAGCTAAATCCCCAGCCCCAGAACCTAGGGCCTTTTTAACACACCTACTTCCCAACTTTTTAAACTTTTAAGACAAGGTCTTGCTAAGTTCCTAAGTTGCTCAGGCTGGGCTTGAATTTATGACCCTCCTGCCTCAGCCTCTAAGAGTACTGTGATTATAGGCATGCATCACCACCCTGGCTCCCTTTCCATTTTTTATTTTGAGCCAGGGTCTTGTTAAACAGCCTGGGCTGGGCTTGAACTTGCAATTCTTTAACCTCAGTGGCTTAAGCGCCTGCCTGGCAAGTGTGAGGTCTTAAGTTCGATTCCTGGAAAAAAAAAAATTCTTCCAAGTAATAGAGTAAAGCCAAACTCACCTTTCCCGGGGCCAGCAGGCAGCCTAAGTGTGTGTTCAGCACGTGGCAGTCCTCGGGTGTGGAGAACCTAGGGTGGCTGGAGCGAGCAGGCCCCACTCGAAGCAGCAGGTTGTGGACCGGGGGCGATATCAGGACATTTTTGGTTGTCACAGCGGGTGAGGAGGACGGCACTGACGTGTAGTGGGTACAGGCGGGGATGCTGCCAAACATCCTGCAGTACACAGGAGGGTTCCCAGCAGCCCAAACGCCAGTAGTGCCAACACTGAGAAATGCTTGACCTGGAGGAATTAGATACATGTACCAACTCCCCTCCCAAGAATGTCTTCATCACCTACTGCAAGCATGTAGTAATGAAAACACTTTTTAAAAAAGGAATTATTTAGCCACAACAGTTTTTTAAATTTAAATTTAAATTTTTTTTGGGGGGGGGATCGAATTCACAACCTTGCGCTTGCCAGGCAGGTACTTAGGCTACTGAGTTAAATCCCCGACCTAATTTTTATTTTTTATTAGTACATGTGTGCAGTATATAATGATTGCATTCTTCATGGGGCTTAGTTCTTTCTCCATTCCCACCCCATCTGCTCCCTCCTCTTCCCTTCATCTCTTGTTACAGCATGGATGAATCTTGAAAGCACTGTGCTAGACTCTAAGCCAGGCACAAAAGGACGGTGACTGTATATTGTCATTTTGCAGGAACCATTTAGAACTGACTGAATCATAGATGAAGACAGTACATTAGAGGTTACCATGGTCTGGGGGGGAGTACAGTGGCATAGTCATTGCTTAATGGTTACAGTGTTTCTATTTAGGGTGAGGAAACTGTTTTGGAAACAGTGATCATAGCTGTACAATATCATGAGTCAATTAGTACCATGAAATTCTACACTCAAAAATGGGAAAAATTGCAATGAAAAGCCACTGTAACCTAGTTTTGTGAGGCAGCTATGACTCTGTTGTAGGTAGAACATGCTGATTTGGAAGGGAGACTAGATGCTTGTATTTGGAAGGGGGGACCTCATACAGGAGGAAAGTTACATACAGGAGCAATCATGAGCTGACTTTTAAGATTTCACAAGTGGATGAGAGAAGGGCCAAGATGATAGTGTGGCCCTGTAATTCCAGCACTCAGGAGGCCGAGGCAGAAAGATTCCTGTGAGTGCAAGGCCAGTGTGGGCTACACAGTGAGTTCAACACCACATGGAGGAAATCTCATCACAAACAAAACCAGTGGATAAAAGGAAAAATTGCTAGTAAACTCTGAGTCCTTTCCTTCTAGGGATCCTGATGCTACTGTTGGGCTAATAATCCTGGCTCTGTTAGTAATTGGCTGTGTGACCTTGCAGCGTCTTTGAGCCTCAGTCTCCTCATCTGTAAAATGGCAACAGTAATAGGTACCAGCAGGCTGTGGTTGTCATAAGGTTTCAGTTAGTGAGTATGTGTAAAAGTACTTGGCTCAGTTCTAGCATTTAGTAAACATTATGTTTGCAATTCTTACGTTTTGTTTTGTTTTGAGATAGGATCTCTCCATGTAGTCCAGGATGGCCTTTCAAATCGCTTATACAGCCCAGGCTGGCCTCGAGTCTACAGCCATCCTCCTGCCTCAGCTTCTCCAGAGCTGGAATTACAGGCATACACCACCATGTCGTTTTACATTCAAAGCGAATACTGTAGGCAAAAAAATGTAAGAAAAAAATCCACTTATCTAAAGGTGCTAACCGTTTATTGTATTTCTGCCACGAATGTTTTGTTTATGAATATAGAGCTATAGAGCTCAGCAAAGGAGCTCTTTAGGGTTTCTCCGTCCAGGCCGCTGGCACACTCGTCAGATTTCTGAGCCTGGTCCTACACAATGGAATTTTAAACCAGAGCCCGCCCCTGGATTTCACCGCAGAAGCCACGCCCCACGCAGACGCATGCGCACTCTGGGTGTCCCGCAGGAGCGAGAGTTGGGGGAGGGTCTTCCCGAACGGAAGTGACGCAGATGGCGACCACAAGGAAGTCGCGGGAGAGGGCGGGACTGGCCGCGCGAGGAGCTCACTTCCGGGAGTGGCTTCTGCTTCAGCATGCTGGCTGAGCTCGGTTTAATCGGGACGATAGGCGAAGATGACGAGGTGCCGGTGGAGCCCGAGTCTGACTCCGGGGACGAGGAGGAAGAGGTGTGAGCCTGGCGGTGGTTATGAATGCGGGCGGAGTCCCTTCCCCGTGGGTCTCAGGGCCTTGTCCTTGAATCGTCAGCCACCCCCGGGACGGGCTCCCCGGGATCCCGAGATCTGCCCCGGTTGGCCCACGCCAGCTTTCACACACCTCTGCTCTGCTGGCGGTGCTGTTGCGTGTCGCCTTGCTGGACACAGTATCCGTCTACTGACCTGCTGGTTAGTCTAGACTCTGCCGCAGTGCTGTCCAGAGGTGCAGTCCGTCTTGGTTCCTGCGCAGAGAACCGTGTTATGCATCCACCCATTCGAGGCAGGGTTTCCTAACGATGCTAGACATGGTGTTAGCTGTTGGGACTTTGCAGTGAGCAGCGTGAGTGGCGCTCTCCCGAGGCTCACGTTGGAGAGGGAGGTCACAGACAGTACCTTGTGGTTTGGAAGAGGCGCTTGCTGGTCAGGGACTCCGCCCAGGTGTTCTCTCTCTGCGCTTGTCCTTGGCCTCTCCAAATCACTCCTGGTCTCCCTCACCTCCCCGTCTTCCCATCTCAAGCCTTGGAGTGATTCTTGGCAGCTGCTTCCTTCTCTTCCCATTTTCCCGACCCCCCTGCCCGCAGCAGCCTCCTGTCTACTCTGTGTTTCTGAGTTGGACTATTTAGATTCTACGTAGATTCTGTAAGGGTGGGAGTTGTGTTCATCGGAATGAAGCTTGTGAATTGCGTCCCTCAGCTTTTGTACCCACTTGCTCATTTTTGGCTTGCTTGATCTGTCAGTTACGAGAGAGAGGTGTGTTAAACATCTCTCACCTTTGTAAATCGATCGTTCTGTCCCTGGGACCTGCTTTGCCTGGTGTAATTCTGTCCTCTTCCAGCCACCTTCCCTTTGTCCTTTCCATCCTGCCCTGCAGTCACCCTGTTTCTTCTCTTCCTAGGGGCCCATTGTGCTGGGCCGAAAGCAGAAGGCGCTGCAAAAGACCCGCAGTGTTGATTTCAACCCTGACTTCGTGTTCTCTGAGAAGGAGGCGCTGTACGATGACAGCTGGGCCCTGGCTGATGTCATGAGCCAGCTCAAGAAGAAGGTAAGACAGTGCTGATTAGTTCCGGAAGGTGGGCTGTGAAGGTCATCATTCAGTGGATTCTGAAACCCTTTGAAAACGTGGTACAGTTTTGAAGGAGATCACAACCCACATTCTTGATTAACATCAAGGTATAAAATGTCCCAAAATGGATTTAATGCAAACTACAGTTACGGTCATATTCACCTGTCTACAGCTGACATGTGGAAGTATTTCCTGATGACAGCTTTCCCTGGTGGTGAGGTGGAGAGCTCTGATTTACTTAAGTGTGTGTATTAAGGCGGACCTTGATTTTGTAGTGCATGCGTTTCGTAGCAGCCACTCAGTGGTTTAAGTCCAGCTTAGGCCACATGAGATTTCCTTTCTTAAAAAGAAAAAAAAAAAGATTTTAGAGGATATTTGCAGATGGCCCAATGATTGAGTTAAGAAAACATATGTGGCTGTGTTAAAGAGTTGTCATGTTTAGATGTTCACCCCTTATTTTGAGTGTTAGAAAGGTACTTGGATCAGGCAACCTTCATTCTTTTTCTCCTGTTTCTTTTTTCTCTCTCTCTCTTCCTTCCTTCCTTTCCTCCTTCCTTTCTTAGATAGGGTCTTCTGTAGTCCAGGCTGGCATTGAACTTGTAGCAGTCCTCTTCTCTCAGGCTCCCCAGTGCTGCGATTATAGGCCTGTGCTACCACGCCTGGCTGCTTACCCTTTTTGAATTTGTTGCTTATCTGCATTACCTGAATTTGCTCAGCATTAGTAGACTGTGCACTGTGCAGTGTGCTGCGCACTGGTAATTCCAGCACCTGAGAGATTGAGTCAGGAGAAGTTCCACAAGTCTGAGGCTGGCCTAGGCTTCCAGTGAGTTCCAGGCCAGCTTGGACCATGTATACCAAGACCCTGTCTCAACAAAACAAACACTGTGGACCCTTGATGCTATAAACTCAGTTCACCCCTGAGGGCTGCTTTCACTCAGGCCCAGGCTCCTCAGAGTCCCTCTCCTGGTCGGGCAGATCTCAGGGGCCTTGGAGAGACCCGGCCCAGGATTTCTCAGTTAACCCCGTGGAGGAAAGATGTTGCAGTGTTCCTTTCAGAACTCTTTAAGGGTTAAATCTCCATCTCAGACCATCAGGAAGCACAAGTGGCTGGCATTAGGGTCATAACTCGCGACTGGTCATGAGTTAAAATTCCAGTCATAACTCAGGTTGTTCATATATCAGGCCAGTTGTAACTTGAGGATTCACTGTAAATAAATTAAAGGAGTGGGTTGTAGCTCATTGGCAGAGTTCCTCTGGGTTCAGTCCCCGGTTACACAAACAAAACAAAACACACACCAAAAGAGCAAAACTTCAAACAAAAGGAAGCCGGCTGCATGTTTGTGTTGCTATTAGTCTACAGTTTTACTTTTTACAAATGTACTATTTATCTAATGCATTTTTCTCCCTTTGGACTGTGGGGAATCTACAGACTGATTAATTTGTCCAATGCCAGAGAGGCCCTTTCTGTATTACTGGGACCTGACGTTCCAAAAAGCCTTGCTGAGTCTCAATATTTTGTTTTCTTTACTTTTCTCTGCAGAGGGCAGCCACTACCTTAGATGAGAAGATTGAGAAAGTACGAAAGAAGAGGAAAACCGAGGTGAGTAAGAGAGGGAGCCACCTCTTGCTGTTGTGCCGGGAACTGTACCCTCAGCACCTCCTCGTCCTCCTTTCTCCCTGAACCTGAGCTGGGCGCAGCTTACACAGGTCGCCTGCCCTGTGCTTGTCACCCTATTCACTGAGAAGCATGCAGCATCACATCCAGGCTGCAGAACTCAAGGCTGCTCCCTTTAGGTTCTGAATTTCCTGAGGTTTGCAGTTCCTTCGATTCCTTTTGAATTTTGTTCCTAGGATAAAGAAGCCAAATCAGGGAAGCGGGAGGATAAGGCAGCTCAGTCAGGCTCTGACCTAGAGGAGCAGGAGGGCCTTGAAGGGAAAGAGGAAGCAGCAGGCTCTGCAGATGAGGAATCAGAGACCGACTACTCGTCTGCTGAGGAGAACATCCTCACCAAAGCAGGTAAACGTGGTGGGGGAGTGGGACGTGGGACTGGAACGGGCATAGCGGTGCATGTCTATAATCCAGGCACTATGGCAATTTTGAGCCAGGCCCGGGGAGAGTTAGCAGCCTAGTGAGACCCTATCTCAAAATTTAAAAAAATTTAAAAAGGGCTAGAGATAAAGTTCAGTCTGAAGATCCTTGGCTCAATCCCACCAAAAAAAATGGGACTGAAACTTGGGAATTCTCTGCCTCCAGTTGGAGAATTCCTGTCCTTTTTATAAAGCACTTATTATGTTCAAGGTTTTCTCTTCCTTTGGGATTTTGTTCAGGTCTTTGTACTTTGCAGGCAGTGTCCTCTTTCCCCATTCCAGCCCCACACGGCTGCCAGATGGCTGTGTGGCTAAAACTTACTGCAAGTGACCTACATCTGGGGTCTCCCCCATGTAGCACGGAAATGGGCACAGAGCTCCGTAATGTAGCCTGTTGGGAGCCTGGGTTTGGGACTGCACTTGGCAGCTTTCTTCCTGTCTGGCCTTAGGCAGGTCACTGAGCCTCGCTGCCCACCCAGTGTCCTAATCTGGGAAGCGAGGCGGGTATGTGGGCTCAGAGGAGGCTCTCAGTGCTGCGGGTGAGCCGTGGCGTCACATGGGTTTTACTCCCTAGATACACTCAAAGTAAAGGAGCAGAAGAAGAAGAAGAAGAAAGGACAGGTGAGCGTGGGAAACAGGGCAGCTCATTTGGGGCAACCTGAAAGGACTTTGAGGTTTTCGTGGTCTTGAGGCTTGTGCTGAATCCTCATCCGGTCTTCTGGGCGGCCGTAGGAAGCAGGCGGATTCTTCGAAGATGCGTCCCAGTACGACGAGAGTCTCTCCTTCCAGGACATGAACCTCTCCCGGCCTCTTCTGAAGGTAAGGCTTCCTTTGGAACTGGAGTCGATTCTTAACGGTGTCCCCTTACTGGGCTCCCGGTTCTCTCAACTGTGTTGTCCACACCGCTGCTAGAGGGGCCGCTGAAGCGGTGAAGTCCATCCTGGCCTCCTCTCTGAGCTCTTTATGGTTCCCATTCACTTGGGGTGCAAGTTAGGTTCCGGGACGCTCTGCTCCTTCTGGTGCCTTCTGATAACCTCTCTTTGTGCTCCCTGTGCCCTGGCCACGTGGCCTTGCTGGCCATCTGCTAGGCCAGGCATCTTCTTCCTCAGCACCTTTGCACTGATGTCCCTCTGCTTGGAAGACTCTTCTTCCAGGAGTTTTGGTGCTGTCACCGCTCAGGGTCCCCTGCACAGCCTTCCCTCCCAGGCCCCTGATTTGCTCATTCTGTGTGAGGCGTGTTATCTGCATGTGACGTGTTTGTCTCTCGGGCTCTCCCTTTCTGCCGGATTGTGAGCTCCGAGGCAGGCCTTTTGTTTTGTGTTTTGTTGGTTGTATTTATTGCTGTGTTCTTAGTGTATAGCATGGCACCTCACATGGGGCAGGCTCTCGGTCTGTGTGTGGGCTGAATGTCTGAGGGGACTCACAGAGACACCTTGTCTGTTCACTCCCTGCTGAGACTCTGCCCCGCCCTCCTGCCCCTCTGGCCCTGTCTGTTCTCTTCAGGCCATTACAGCTATGGGCTTCAAGCAGCCCACGCCAATCCAGAAGGCATGCATCCCTGTGGGTCTGCTTGGGAAGGACATCTGTGCCTGTGCAGCCACTGGGACAGGTGAGGGGAAGGGGCCATGGGTGGGAGCAGGGTCCCTCACCCAGGACAAGGCTCCAGCTTGACTTGACAAAAGGCTGGCTTATGAACCATGCTTGGGTTTTTGGGCCATATAAAACGTTTACTGCAATACATACTTGGTAGTTTCAATGGCTTTTGAAGCTGTAGTGGAATTCCGAGGTGACCAGTTTCTATTTTGTCTTCACAGCAGTGTTTTGAAGCACATAGGTGCTGTTTCTTATGCACCTTGCTACCCCATTCCAAAGTTTAGCTGGATAAAACTTGGGGAGACAGGAAAGGTCCTCTGTTGTGGGGGAGACCAATAAGTGAGCCAGAAGTGAGCCAGAAGTGAGGATTGCCAGGCCCTGCCAGAGCAGGGACAGGAACTTGGGCAGGAGACAAGGTCTTGCCACTTTGGCCCCAGCAGGTCACCTCTCTGACCTAGCTCCCTGCAGCTGCTGGGGCAGAGAGACACTGAACAGTCTAGTCCTTAAAATGCTGTGCTAAAGACAAAATATTCACCTCGTCAGCTGTACCCACACAGCTCAAAGGAGCAGGCCAGTTGGGCCAGTTGGTTTGTAGAGCCTGGAAATGAGCTTCATATGAACCTGAATGGAATGGGCTGACGGTCCTAAGCCTCTCCCTTCAGGTTACGAGTGACGTGTGACAGCGGTGTGTGTGGTCATCACTTCCTGTGTCACTCTTGTCCTGTGTCCTCCTTGTCAGTGCTGGATCCCTTCCAAATCAAGTGATGGGGTCTGGAGGGTGTCTCGGCGGCCTTTTTTGTAAAAGATGGAGAATTGCCACCTTTAGCTTGTTCACACGTTCCTTTTGGAGCACTTTGCCGATCCATTGAGCACTTTATTAATTGTTCAGTTACTGTGCTAAAGAAATAAAGGTGGCAGTAAATAGGCTTTTCAGAGGTTGACAAGGCCTGGCTCATTCAAAAATAAATACATTAGAAAAAATACGGTAAAAGCACCCCCAGCTCTCCAGTTTACCCCCTCGTCCCCCAGCCCACTTTTGTGTTAGGATCACTGGATACTCCAGTGTTTATAGATACATATGCAGTTGAAATATATTTGAAGTCAAATGCAAATGCATGGATGGACCCTCCCTTTTTTATTTTGAAATAGAGCAGAGGGAAGTAATAAAATAGTGAACAGAGTCCCTTTGATCCTTACTTGGTGTTAACATACCACGTAACCATGGGAGTGTAATGTTTATCTATCTCAGGGCGGGGGGTGTTGTTCAGTGGCAGAGAGCTTGTTTAGTATGTGTGAGGCTCTGGGTTCCATCCCTCGCACTGCACAACAAAATTTTATGTCCAATTGGCTGCCTCCTGGATGACTTTTATTACCTTCATGGTTCTTTGCATTGCTCAGATATTTTTACTTTGACTATATAGTTTGAAAGCAGCAGCAAGTTCTGTATGTTTTTCTTGGGTGTGGTGGTGCACACCTGTAATGCCAGCATCTGGGAGGCTGAGGCAGGAGGATTGGGGCAAGTTCGAGGCCAGCCTGGGCTACATAGTGAGACCTGGTCTTAGAAAAAGCAAAGAGAGGGAGAGAAGTAAGTTTTTCATGTGTGGACCAGACAGGCTTGGTGTGCTCCATGAACGCCGAAAGCCAGGCGGAACTGAACCTTCGCTTGTTTCCCTGCCACCTTGCCAGGGAAAACCGCAGCGTTTGCTCTGCCGGTCCTGGAGCGTCTGATCTACAAGCCCCGCCAGGCCCCAGTCACCCGTGTGCTGGTGCTGGTCCCCACCCGAGAGCTGGGGATCCAAGTGCACTCCGTCACCAAGCAGCTGGCGCAGTTCTGCAGCATCACCACCTGCCTGGCTGTAGGTGAGTTCCTGGGCTGAGCGCAGCTGGCCGCCAGCAGGCCGTGTGGGGCGGGGAGGGCAGAGTGGGTGGACAGACGGGCTCTGTTCTGCCAGCCTGGGGCTGCTGGAAAAGGCTTCAGGGTGAATGCACTTAGACCTTACCTGACAAAGGCGGGTGTGGGGTCCCATGTCTGTCGGGGATTGCACCTAGGAGGCTGAAGCTGGAGGACTGCTGCAAGTTCAAGGCCAGCTGGAACTGCATAGTAAAATCCCGTCTCAAAAAGGCCAAAACAAAGCAGCAGCAACCACAAAACAGAGCCAGGGAGGATGGGAAATCTGGAGAGCTGGGTGGATTAGTTTTGACTGAAGAAATGATTGATGTCTGGCAATTAAAACAAAAATAAATTTAACAACCACTTCCTTCATTTAGGCAGAATGTACTCTGCTGAGTAAATTATTTCCTACTGAAAAAAAAACCCAAAAGAAATTGTGTTTTCACGTTTTCATCATAGATAATAGGAGGAGGAATGGACACTCTCTAACCTTGAAAAATGAAACTTCAAAATTATGAAGATTTTTTTTCCTGGTACTGAACAAAATTGAGGATGTAACGTGTGTATCTTTAGTCTAGTGTAAATGATGAGTCAGAGTATGTGGGGCAAACCTTACTTGCGTGTAGTTAAATGATAATGTTATCTAGCCTGCATTTTGCCCTCTTTAAGTAATTAGAATTAAAAAGTGGTTTTTGGGTGCTGGGGATTTAGCTCAGCGGCATAAGCGCCTGCCTTGCAAGCAGGCAGTCGTAAGTTCGATCCCTGGTACTGATAAAAACGAAAAAGACAAAAAAAAAAAAAAAAAAAATGGTTTTTGTGCTCATACAGATTCGTGGTCAGTGCTCACAGATGCTTCTCTCAGTCCTTGGAGGTTTTAATCATTCTATTCTGAAGTGTTTTAGGGTTGTTACTTTTTTATTTTTGCACCTTGTCCAATTAGAATTGGACTGTGTCTCCCAGTGCATTGCAGAGTTCACAGAGGCGAGGCCTCTGTCGGTCTTGCTCTTAGGGGTTTGCTGTGCATCTGGTTGAGGCCAAGCCAGGTGGCAGGTGTTCAGTGTCCACTGATGAATGACCTGCTGACCCGGCTACTTGCTGGGGCTCTCCTCTTCACAGGTGGCCTAGATGTGAAGTCACAGGAAGCAGCTCTTCGGGCGGCCCCTGACATCCTCATCGCCACCCCGGGTCGGCTCATTGATCATCTGCACAACTGCCCTTCTTTCCACCTGAGCAGCATTGAGGTGCTCATCCTGGATGAGGCCGACAGGTACGCCTGTCTGTGGGCCACAGGGGTCCAGCGACTCTGAGGTCCCGAACGGGGCTGGAACCCTGGACGTGGCTGCTGGCACCCTGGGCTTTGCTGCGGAGCTGTCAGCTGTGGGTGTGAGATACTCTGTAGCTGCCCACACTGGGCCTCTGTCCAGGTTGAGCCTGGCGTTTCCTGCTTGCTTTCTCTCTAGTAAGATGGTGAAGAGGTAAGGTAGGGTAGATGTGGGCTCTGCCACATCCTAGCTGAGCTGTGGATGTTAGTAAAATTCTCAGAACAAAACTTGTCCTTGCCGTACATGGGGACAGGAATAGTACCCCGCCCACAGTGGGGGGCACCAGGTGGTAACACAGGGGCAGTATTGTGCACAGTGAGGCTGCCACATACTGTGGAACTGTGCTGGGGACACCCTCTCTTGTCCCGTCTCCCGTCCCACTTCTGTCTCGCTTCCTTTTCCTCATACGTGTCCCATGTACTCACCTCTTTGCTTCAGCTGAGCCAGGTGACCCGAACTGGTGATAGAGTTTGGGCAGGGAAGTCACAGGTAAGTCAGAGCATGTGAAGGTTGACTCGCAGATCGAGGCACGTCAGAACTAAACAGGTTCTCGCGCCAGCTCCTACCCCGTGTGGCTGGCCGGCTCTTTTCCTGGCATGGCCAGCAGCAGCTCCCCTCTTTCTATTACTGTTGTCCTTTCCCTTCTCACTGGTGAGTCCTGTCGGGGTGCCCTCCCCGCCTGCTCTGCAGTGCTGTCCCTGCACCTTGAAATGACCTCCTGATCTCCCTCGCCTCCTTCAAGTTTCCATCTGAGCAGAGTGAAGGGTGCAACATTGCCCAGGATTCTCCCAGCAGTGGTTTTTCTGGATCCAGGCACTAGGAGACAGCTAGACAAACCCAGAGCGTGAACAGGCTGAGGGAACTTTCGAGGTGAGGGGAGGCTAAAGAGACAAGAAATACCGCCATTCGCACTACAGGAACTTTGGTGCTTGGACTCAAATAGAAACAGCTATAAAATCACATTCTGAGGCCAGTTGAAGAAATTTGAATATAACTAGTAGTTTAGATTCTTTAAACACTTCAGTGTTGGGGGGTAATTATGATGCTGTGGTTAGGCGAAAGGTAATTTTTCTTAGGAGATTTGTGCTGCAGTAGTTGGTGATAAGATGTGACATCTGTGACTTGTGAAAGAAAAAGAAAATAATTCTTGGTGGACCTTGGAGAAAGGGTAAAATAACAGTTACATAAAATAAAATAGATGAGCTCCAAATACAGCTAGCGACAGCAGAACTGTGGTCTGTGTGGTGTTCTCTGTCCCCTGATGAGTGCCACCCCAGCGCACCCCAGTACAGCGTGTGGTGTCTTTCCTCCCCTCCGCCTCTGCAGGATGCTGGATGAGTACTTTGAGGAGCAGATGAAGGAGATCATCCGAATGTGCTCCCACCACCGCCAGACCATGCTCTTCTCGGCCACCATGACCGAGGAGGTGAGCGGTGCAGAGGACCCCAGCTGGGCTTGAGGGAGCTGCCTGTGTGAGCCGTTCACCTCGAGAAGAGAGAGCTGAGTGTCCCTGGCTTTGTGCTTGGCAGGTGAAAGATCTGGCCTCAGTGTCTCTGAAGAATCCTGTGCGGATATTTGTGAATAGCAACACAGACGTGGCTCCTTTCTTGCGGCAGGAGTTCATACGGATCCGGCCCAATCGCGAAGGGGACCGGGAAGCTATTGTCGCAGGTGAATCCAGCGCGGGAGAGGGATCGTGGGGGTTTGCACTGAAGCCGTGGCTTCTGCCCGCTTCCTCTGTCTTCTCTAGCTCCGTGCGCCACACTGCTGTCCATTCACTCCAGCTTCTTCTGTGCGAGTCCCTGCTGTCCTCGCCTTGCCTCCCTCCTGCCGTCCAGTCCCTGGGCCCTCCCACATACCTGCCCAGTGCCTGGATTATTGCAGCAGCTTCTGCTGGTTTTTCCTGGTTCCACGGGCCCTTGGTAATTCATCCTTCACATTGCACATCAGGTCTTCACAAAACATTTGCCCTCGGTACTTCGTTATTTAACACCCTTTGGTGGTTTCACACAGAAATCCAGACTCTTAGAGTGCATGTCAGGACCCTCCAGGACCTGCCCGCGAGCAGCGCCCCTGGGGAGGCCTGTTGGTGGCTCCTGCCACATTGCCTGCTTGAGCCTTCTCATCCCACCGTGCTCGTTCTTTACTCTCTGACGTTATCACTCCCTGCAGGGCAGGGTTTGGGCCTGTCTGCCCCAGTGCCGGGCACAGCAGCTGCCCGTCTGGTGAGGAGGGGTGGTGTGTTGTGTAGGAATCAGAGACAGCTGCTGGCTCACTCTTCTCCCCTGCCAGCTCTGTTAACGAGAAGCTTCACCGACCACGTGATGCTGTTCACTCAGACCAAGAAGCAGGCCCACCGCATGCACATCCTCCTGGGGCTCTTGGGGCTGCAGGTGGGTGAGCTCCATGGCAACTTGTCACAGACCCAGCGGCTGGAGGCCCTCCGGTAATGTTCTGGGCAAGGGATGGCACTCCCCAGTCCTCCTTGGGCATCTCAGAGGGCGTCACCCCATTCAGCAAGAACGTGGGACCCAGAAGGTTGTCTTAGATCGGTAGTAGATATAGCAGGATGCCATGCTTTGAAGATTTTTATCTAAGCTAGGGTGGTGGCTGGGGCTTCTAGGCTAGGGCAGGAGGTTCCCTTGGGCCCAGGACTTTGAGGGCATCCTGGAAAACAGCAAGACCTCATTTAAAAAGAAATATTTATTTATTTATTTTATTTATTCATTATACAGTTCAGGCTGGCCTCGATCTCACTTTGTAGCTCAGGCTGGTCTCAAACTCGCAAAGAACCTCCTGCCTCAGCCTCCTGAGTGCTGGGATTATAGGCATGAGCTGCCACGCCCAACTATTTACTTATTTCTGAATCTGAGCACAGTTCTAGATGCATTTAGAACTCTGCCTCTGTCCTTGTGGGTAATAACCCTCTTGGCCAGGATCTTATTCTGGGTGGGAGCTGTTACGTGGTGCTACTGCAGGAAACTGGGAAAATTAGCACATGGTCCATTTCTGCAGTTTTCCCAGAGCAGGGACTTCCTTGGGTCCAGTTGAACAGAATTTAGACTCAAAGTCAGCAGCATCTGCTTTCCACGCACCATAATTTTGTGTGATTTTTCATTTAATTCTCACAGAACCCGTCTGCATCCTGTTCATCAGAGCTGCTCAGAGGTGTTTGTTAAAGCAAGGCAAATTTGAACATTGAGACATTTGCCCTGTCCTTCCCTGAGGTCCAGCTCAGTGTGTCTGAGTCTGTTTTGTACTCACTGCCTGAGATTGTGCATACGGAACCACCTTTGCCCTACTGAACGGGGCAAGGTTGGGTGTGTGAGTGGTGGATGGGCTAACATTTTGATTCTGTCCTGGCTGTGGTGCTCTGCGCCCTGCTCATTGACTCAAGAGGATTGGCAGTGACTCTAGTGTCCTCTTCTGTTCTCTGTAGCTCAGGCCCTGGGGGAGCATTGTTGGGGTAGGGTGTCTTAGTAAGTGTCTCTGTGGCTCTTTATTTCTAGGCGCTTTAAGGATGAACAGATTGATATCCTTGTGGCCACAGATGTGGCAGCCCGTGGACTTGACATTGAAGGAGTCAAAACGGTGAGCAGGTCCCAGCTTCCTTGTACTTGGTGGGATCTCTGCCACCTCCCACACTCTTTTCCCCCATCTGACTGATGCTCGATTCTGGCTTTCCAGGTCATCAACTTCACCATGCCTAACACAATCAAGCACTACGTGCATCGGGTGGGGCGAACTGCGCGCGCTGGCAGGGCTGGGCGCTCTGTGTCTCTGGTAGGGGAAGAGGAGCGAAAGATGCTCAAGGAGATTGTGAAGGCTGCCAAGGCGCCCGTGAAGGCCCGGATTCTTCCCCAAGGTGAGGAGGCCCAGCTGTCATCAGTACCACGTGTCTGCTGTGGGGCAGGGGCACAGGATGGCAGCTGAGAGCAGCACTGCCATCAGCACCAGCTTGAGTCCCAGCTTTGCTGTCTCCCTGCCGTGTCCCCTGGCAGGTCCCCTCATTTCTGTGGGCTTCAGGCTTCCCTGAGTGCAAGGGTTGATGATAGAAACCCAAATGAAGAGTCTGCCTGAGAGTGCTTTCCCACGAGGGGCACAGTTCCCAGTCACTTTCCCCTTTGTGCTGGTGTGGAAGAGAGCGGGGAGGAAACTGCACCCGTAATTTTTTTTGGAGCTTTCATCGTTTTTGTTCCTTTGCTCTGTAGAGGTCGGGTCAAACACAAACGTCTTTTAAATTACTTTTTCTGTGTGTGTTACTGAGGATTGAATCCAGGGGCTTTGTAATGAGCTATATCCTCAACTCATTTTTAAAATTTTTAAATTTTGAGACAGAGTCAGAGTCCTCCCTGTCTCAGCTTTTCTTGAATATGCTGTGATTTACAGGTGTACACTACCACTCCTGGCTACTTTCTTTTAATGTTACAAAAAACAATGTTTGTTACATATTAATATATGGAAAATAATAAAAGTATAATTCTGTATCAAAGAGCTCACCTGTTTTAGCACTTGGGTTTGTACTCTTTCAGACACTTTGAGACAGGGTCTCACTGTGTAGTTCAGGCTGGTCTTGAACTTGCTATGTAGCCCAGATAGCCTCGGGCAACCCTCCTGCCTCAGCCTCCAGAGTGCTAGGATCACAAGCGTGTGCCACCACGTCTGGCTCGCAGGTGTGTTTTTGTCTCATTTTTATTGCATTCTTCCCATCAGTGAGTAGTTGCAGGCCCTGTTTCAGTCTTGTCCAGGAGATGGGGCTAGAGCAGGGAGCAGGGCAGCTAATGTTCTGTGAGGGAGAGATGGTAAGTACGCTCATGGTCCATGCGACTGAGAGGAGGAGGAGGAGGAGGAGGAGGAGGAGGAGGAGGAGGACGGGGAGGGGGAGGGCCTGCTTAGAGAAACTGTTCAGCAGAGGCCTCAGCAGCTGGCGTGAAACTGGGTACCGGGTGGTAAGAATGAGGCTGCCCTGAGCAGCAGAGTGCGCTCTCTGAGAGAGCTCGGGCGGAGGCTCTGCGGTGAGAAGGAGCTTGTGTGTGAATAAAAGAAGGTGTGTTCGGGCCCAGGGCAAGGGGGGCTAGGGAACAGAAACCTAGAGGTAGACAGGGGTACTCTCAGGGGCTCAGGATTGAAATGAGAGCAGCGGGAAGCCTTCTGGGGCAGTGGGGGAGAGGAGGGGATTTGTTGTTATTGTTTTGGCAGGGGGAGGGAGTGATGTTGCCCAGGCTGACCCAGGACTCCTGGGCTCAAGCTACCTTCCTGCCTCAGCCTCCCTAGAAGCTGAAATTATAGGCCTCATTCCAGCGCTTAGTGGGAGACGTTAGGCTGAGAAGTCACACGTTAAGAACCATGTTTATCTATGTCAGTAAATATTTACATTATTTTCATTAGCCATATCTTTTTGCCCTCAGTAATGTCCTTTTTATTCTCTTAGATGTTATCCTCAAATTCCGGGACAAGATTGAGAAGATGGAGAAGGACGTGTATGCGGTGCTGCAGCTGGAGGCAGAGGAAAGAGAGATGCAGCACTCGGAAGCCCAGGTGAGGCTGTGAAGGGGGCTTGTCGTGCTGCCCAGGGACCCGCCACAGGGGCTCCCTGTGGTCCCCTCTGTGGAAGGCTGACCAGCCGTCAGAGCCCTCGGCATTTGCAGCCAGTGGCTATCTGACGAGCAGGTGCGGCCTTCACTGTCCCCTCAGATCAATGCAGCCCAGCGGCTCTTGGAGAAGGGGAAGGAGGCCCCAGACAAAGAACCTGAAAGGAGCTGGTTCCAGACCAAAGAGGAGCGGAAGAAGGAAAAAAGTAAGTCGGGGCTGGGGATTTAGCTCAGCCGCATAAGCACCTGCCTTGTAAGCAGGCGGTCGTGAGTTCTATCCCCGCTACCCATAAAAGTGAAAAAGACAAAAAAAAAAGTCACGGAGAGATTCCTCAGAACGATGAACCTAGAGTTACCGCAGCACCCAGCCATCGGGTGGCTCTGACAGGAGCTTTCCAGTAGTCACCTGTGTGCCAGTGTCCTTTGGAGCACTAGTCAGAGGGGCCAAAAGGTGGAAACAGGTATCCGTCCATCAAAAGTTGAGGGGTAAACAAAGTGACGTGTGTGTGTTTCATGCATGCTCACTTGAACGTTGTTCATCTATAATGAAGTTCTGAAAAATGCCACAGGTGAGCCTTGAAACACGTACCCTTTTTCAGTTAGGCAAGTGTATTGGGCGGGCAGGATAAATTCCTAACATCGGATTGTAGGTCAGAGAGTATGAGTGTTACTAGTTTTGTAGAGATTGCAAAATCACTTTTTTGTGTATGTCAGGCGAGCAATTTCAGGATATACTGCCTTTATTTGATGGGATGATGCCTTTATTTGATGTGTTAAATTTTCATGTCAAAACTACAGGTATAACTAACTACGTTGGTAGGAAGGCGTAGGCTACCGTAAGTCAGATCTTCATTTTCCATGGCAGGGTATCAGTAGATAATGCCTTAAATGGGTTAATGGAGCCCAGTCCGACTTAGTGAGTGGAAGGTGCTCACTAGCTAGAGGGATTGCTACTTTTTAAGTTGTTATGTACCAGTTTAAAATAGTTGTCCTTCTGGTTGTAAATTTAAGAAAAGATTTAAAGTGTTCCCTGAACGCTCATGCTGTCTTCTCATCCCAGTTGCTAAGGCTCTGCAGGAGTTTGACTTAGCCTTAAGAGGAAAAAAGAAAAGGAAGAAGTTTTTGAAGGATGCCAAGAAAAAGGGAGAGATGACGGTGAGTGGCCGGACGCCTCTTGGAGTTGGAGCACACTGCATGGGTAGGGCAGAGCCGATTGTCACCCTCACTTTTTCCCCAGGCAGAGGAAAGGTCCCAGTTTGAAATCCTCAAGGCACAGATGTTTGCTGAGAGGCTGGCCAAGAGGAATCGCAGAGCAAAGCGGGCCAGGGCAATGCCTGAGGAGGAACCAGCCAAAGGTCCTGGTAGGTGGCTGGGGAGCCCTACCTGAAGCCAGCCTTATAGTCGGAGAGAAAGTTCAAGCGATAGTGAAATAAGCCACGTTTTTTGGGTAATTGGCATACACAAGTGTGTACAGCTTCAAGGAGTGGGGTGACCCCGCCATTGTTGGGAAGAGCTTGCAGTGAACTCTGACCTTTCTGACCCTGGAGCCCAACTATTTCTTGGCTATGACTTAGAGGAGCCTGTGAGGGTAAAGGAAGGGAATAGTTTCTGGGTGTCAGTGTCCACTGAACTTGGACTCATTCCCTAGGGCTTTACCTGGTTTAGGAGCTTGTGTCAAAGAGGATCACAGCATTCTCTGTTCACAGCCAAGAAGCAAAACCAGAGGAAGAAATCTGTGTTTGATGAAGAACTCACCAACACGAGCAAGAAGGCCCTGAAACAGTATCGAGCTGGGTAGGGCTTTCGGAACACCACAGTGAGCCCCCTGTCCACCATATGGCAACCCTTAAACAATTCCTTCAGAGCAAGCTAGTGGTACTTTTCCAAGGCGGGGGGGGGGGGGGGGGGCAGAGATCAGGAATCGAACTCAGGACCTCATGCTTGCCAGGCAGGCACTGTGCCACTGAGCTGTGTACCCAGCAAGCTGGGTAGGGTTTTCAGTGGTCATGGAGCCTGTGGTGTTTCTATGGAAACTGTAAATCTTTTACTTCTATTTCTACTTCTCAAGTACTGAAGCTTTATCATACATAAACTCAAGGATGCCTGTCTGTTCTTCATACTTGCTGAAGGTCATCTGTGGGTCCCAGAGTAGAAACAGAACGGGGAGGGGTTAAGGTACCCCTGCTCTGCCGTTTGCCAGCCCTCCAGCCCTGGAGGTGAGATGGCAGAAGCAGAGCTTTCTCGAAGGAGAGGAGTAACAACTGTTACCTCGGGATCAGATCTAAACATTCCCAAAGAATCCCGGCTTGCCCTGGGAATATGCCTCCCTGCTACATCCTTCTGTCATGAGGCTAACATGGGGACACACACAGTGCCTCCCACATGATCTTACATGCATGCACAGGTAAACGAATGGCTTCCTCCAACTTTGTTTCAAAGGTGGGGCCTGATTTCCAGAAATGCACATTGTCAGGCAGAAACACGTGACTTGGGACCCATACCCTGATCGCCAAGTGTGCGGCGGTGCTGCTCTTCCCTTGGGGCTGGGGCTGGGGCTGGGGCATGGGTGACATAGCCTTCGTGTTCAGTGTGTGGCCTGTTTGCTCTTCTCTTACGCAGCCCTTCATTTGAAGAAAGGAAACAGTTGGGTTTGGCCCACCAGAGAAAAGGAGGAAACTTCAAATCCAAGTCCAGGTGCTGTTGTTAGGGAAGGCAGGAGGTTATGGCTGTGGGGTTGAAGAAAATTTTCCTTCCTCTTTCTTGTCTTACTCCTGATTTTTTTTTTTTTTTTTTTTTTTGGTAACAGATACAAGAGGAGGAAGTAGCTGTAATGGCCTGAAGAAATTCGTGAAAAGTCTTAAATCCCTTCCCTGTGGGAAGTCATCCTGTTTTGGCTTATATAATAAACATTTGTTTTAAAAAAATTGTTTATAAAGCCTGTGATTTGTGCATTTAAAAAGTAAGAATTTGGGGCAGTGGTGTACAGCTGCTTCCTAAGCGTCATTAGCCAAGACTCCTGCCTCGGTTGGCTTTCAGAGACAGACACACCAAGCCGGAGAAAGCTAGTTGGGTGGCGGGGAGTAAGTCGAAGTTTCTTGCTTTAGTGGTAGAGTCCACCCCACTCTGTCATGGACACTTGGAATGCAGTTTGTGCTTGGACAGGGATTGGGTGTAGGGTGAGATTTCTGCTAGGGAAACGCTCTTCTGTTGATAGTGCAGAACTAAAAGTATCGCGTAACAGCACTAGCCTCATGCCGTGCTGTCCGATTCCATTCACTGTGTGACTTTAGACAGGAAGTTACTCTTGTTGCCAGTGAACAAACCGGAGCTTGGAAAGACTGGTTCCCCAGGATTGCACAGTGGTGATTCAGGTTTTTGAAATCAGTGTACCCGAACTTGTACTCTAACCCTTACCACTTGCTGTGAGTGCTGCGCTGCTGAGATGGAAGCTGAAAGGGGGCAGAAAGAACTCTGACCCCGTAAATGAGCTCCTCGTAGAAACCAGCTTTTACACTGTGGGATGATGATTGTCCTTTTTTGAATCATAGGCCTGTAAGAACTACAAGAAAGCTGTGGGGCATCCTTTAGGATAACTGGTTCATGTTCCGTGTAATTTTAGGGCATGTGTTGGCCCCCCATCTGCACACTGTAACCCCAGCACCTGGGGCTGAGGCAGGATAGCAAGTTTGAGGCCATCCTGGACTACATAAGATGCTGTCTCAAAAAACCAAAAAAAGCCCTGTAGCAGTTACCAACATGGTCCAATTCAGAACGTGATGACACACTTATGAAGGGATATGGTTCAGACTCATCTGTATGTGCTTCACAGATCATGCTAAAAAAGCCACATGCAGGCGAGCACACTGCTACATGCCTCTAATCTTAGCATTCAGGAGGTTGAGGCAGGAGACTGCTGAATTTGAAGTCATCTTGAACTACATAGCAAGATCCTGTCCAACTGAAAAAAATAAGTGCAGAACCCTTTTTAAAAAAGGGAAAAACTGCTTATGCATCGATCTCTGGAGGGTTCATGAAGGGTACACAGGGGTACCGCTGGAGAAGAAAATATGTTTACCACGAGTAGAAAGGTCTCATCCCCTAATACAAGAACCCAAAACCAGAAAAGCATTGCAGGTATCACCCACCCTGTCCCTTGTCTCAGGCCACTTCTAAAGGAGACATAGACCACTCATTTTTTTCAATCTGCTTTTATTAACTGGCTTTATAGGCTAAAGTGCATAGTAAAGACAAAAAAAGAAATGCTTACGTACAAAGGACCAGCATTAGAAAGGACCTGAGATGCCTAAGTGTCTGTTCTAAGGGACACTGGATAGAAGGAATGCGGATGCAAGGTGTAGGCCTAGGGCTGGCTTCTGGCCTGGGGCTGAGGCCTGCAGAAGCTGTGGGCATGCTAACCCTGCCTAGGCAAACAAAAGCTGTGAGAGGATGCTGGGATAAAAGCTCACACCTGGGAGAGATGCTGTTGGCACTGAATGGGCATTTAACTCCATTTAAGGCCAAGGGAACCAGCCCTGCTACCCAACCTCTCCCAGGGCAAGGAAAGAAAAACCCTGTCGGAGTGCAAGTCACAGAAAGGCTATGCGGTCACTCCTTACCTGGGCCTGCTGCATAAGCCCTTAATTGGGGGAGGAGGATACTTTCCAATTCTCAGTGACTGAAGCTGGGCCAGGGTGAGTGGCAAAGTCTTGTCTATCACATGCCTCCATCTCCTGGAGGCTGGTGCCTGAGGGGCAGGGCAGTAGGAATTGTGCTCCTTGAAGGGGTAAGCAATTCATGAACTCTGGGCCTCAGTTTATTAGAAAGTTAGCCTGCAAGTTAGGGCCTAGAAGTTAAGAGCCTCACTGATTCATAATTTCAGCGTTGGAAACACTGCAGAAGAAACATCTGACCATGTCAGGACCTGGAGTTACTACTGTGTAGCTCTGGGTAGATACCCTAGATACACTCAAGGGAATCTGTCCCCTAACTTGCAGAAAAGGAAAAGAAATGAGATCTGTTAATTCTGGTTTCAGTTCTGGAAGTAAAGTGCTTATTCTAGCGCAGGAGTAAATCTAAAATCAAATGTGGGTAAGCCCTAAAAGTGGGTTCTTAAATAGATGGTAAGACTACAGGACAGTAATAAAAAAGGTTCCTTCACAAGGAAGCCAATCCCTGCTGGTGGCCAGGGCAAAAGGCAGCAGTGTGCCATCTACATCATCCTTCGGATCTCCTCAAAGTTCATCATGTTGTTGGCTGTGTCAGACCAGGCAGCATGCTGGGCTCCGTCCATCTCAGAAGCCAGTTGGTTGCTCCTTTCCAGAGTATGATTCTCACCACCAATTATCTCCTGACACTCAGGACAGGTGCCTCTCTGCATGGCTCCCCCACATTCACTAATCAAGTAGATGTGACCATTGGGGCACTTGAACCAGTGGCCACGAGGAAAACCCATGGCCTTGACGATCTGTACTCGCTCTTCCTCTGAGATGCCCAGGCCAGAGCAGGGAAGGGTGGCTTTCAGAGCATCCATCTTTTTCTGCACAAGCTGTTCATCCTCCTGGGTGAACTTACATGTTCTCTCAAGAATGTTCCGAATACTGGAGACCTCCTCTGCTACGCTACCTTTCAGCCTCCCCTCTGCCATCTTGCAGCGGGTCAGGAGGTTTACCAGGTACGTAAGCCTCTGGATTTCACTTTGGAGGTCACTTAGTTCCTGGCTGGTAAAGCTCAAGCGTTTCTTAGCCAGCCAGTCATGGACCTGGTCTAGTCGAGTCCTCACTCTATTTTGTTCTAAGACATGTACTTTTTTCAAGGAATTATGCAGACTGGCCATGTGGTCATAGAAGCTGATGTAATTTTCAACAAGGCTGAGCTCCTTCACTGACAGATGTTGCTGGGCCAGTTTTTCCTTCAGCATTCTAGAGTCTTCAGGAAGCAGCTGGTGGAGGAGGCTCTTAGTCTCCAGTAGGGCCGTAAGGCGTTCCTGGTTGATGGCAATTTCCCCTGTTGAGCCCTGGATCTTTAACTTGACAATTTCAATCTCTTCTAGCCGCTGTTTAATGCTGGTTCCGTATCTCAGATTTTTGCGGATAGGTACCTGGCAGATAGGGCAGACCTTCAACCTGATGGCAATTTCATCATCTTTCTGTTCATTCATGTAGCGGTCTAGGGCTTGTACCTCAAAGAAGTGGCTGCAGTCTTCTAGCTGTACAAAACGGGCATCATGCTCATCCTCAAAGCCAAAGAAGATTTGGGTGACCTCATCCTGGTGGCAAACACGGCACTTTTTGGGGCATGGCTCTCCACACAAACCAATGCAGGGGTGGCCACAAGCCAGCAGCTTAGTACAAGGCACATAGCATGGGGGTCGGTCACAGGGTTCAGAGCAGAGCTTAGTGCACTGGTAGTGCTGGCAACGCCAGACACAGGGTTCCACGCAAGGGCTGCATAGCTCCCCACACTTCTTCTTGCACTGGCTGTGGACACAACGGTTCTGACATGTCCGCTGGCAGGGTGGGCATTCACCAATACAAGGCTCCTGGCACTTGTGTGAGCAGATGAGCAGGCGTTTGCAGGGCTGCTGACAGCGTACGTGGAAGCGCCCTTCAAAGCAGCTGTGGCAAGAGCCGGGGCATGGATGCCCACAGTCCAAGACGGTACCACATTTGGTTGTACATTCGACTGGCATGTCATACTTGAGGTCTTCTACATTGCCACATTTTACCTGTTGGTTGTGCCCACATTTGAGTTTTACAGAGACCATTTCTGGACATAACTGCACACAGCCCTCACCACAGGGGTGGCTGCATCTGTGGCCACATTTCAGGACCTTGGGACAAGGCTCCTGACAGCAGAAATCTGACTCAGGCATTGAACAAGGAACCATCTGCTTGTGGCCACACTGAGGAATGGTTTTGGGTACCTTCACTTGACACGGCTCACACTCCTGGAAGCAAACAAGGGGACACCGGTGTCCATCTGGGCAGATGACCTTCTGACATGGCTTCATGCACTGGAACTCTATATGTGAGGAGTCATAGGGGTGGCAGGCACGAGTGCAGACATGCCCACAGCCCAGGCGGAACTCACAGGGCAGACTACAGCCTCCTTCGGGCACCCTTTGGAAGTCTGAAGCTTTGGATACTAATGTATAGGTTTCAGGGTGGTTCTGGCAGCAAAGCTGGAGGGTCTGGCCTATTTGATTGTTCTCTCGAAGGGTATGGATGATCCTGCTCCACAAGGGTACCTTGGCCAACATCTGCATGTTTCCAATGCAATACATGCCCTTCTTGGCTCGGGACAAGGCCACACAGATACGGTTGGATATCTGAAGAAAACCCACCTTGCCTTCCTGGTTGCTCCGCACAAGTGAAAGGAGGATGATGTCATTCTCCTCCCCTTGGTATTTGTCCACAACATGGACCTTGACACCAGCAAACGTCTTGGCTGGCATGAGTTTCCGAAGGCAGAAGAGCTGTCCAGTGTAGGTAGTGAGGATGGTGATCTGGGAGGGCAGATACTCCTGGCACAGGAAGTACTTGCATAGCTCCACCACAAAATGAGCCTCATGCTGGTTCTGATGGCTTTTGCCTTCTTGGATCTCCTGTTCAGGAAAGTTATGTTCTACAAAGAAAAGGTTGGAAGAGACTCCCTGAGAAGGAAAAGGGATATATTAGAAGGCTTACTCATGACACTTGGTTTTGCTCCCTATCTTCACATGCTCTGGTCATTGACCTTGCTCCGAAAGACAATTTTGCACATAATCTTTAATTATGACGTTACTTTATACTTAGTTTTGAGGCCATAGCAAATCATGAGCTGGACATAGACGTTGTGTCTACTTTACTTTTCAAGATACTCATTTGGTATTAATGTTTAAAACAGCTATCCCCAATCCAACTGCAAACCAACAGAACAAGCAGCAGCTCTGATGAGTACAGGGTACTCCATTGCAGTGACTGCTTTACAGATTATCACCTGTACAGCAGAAAGCAGAGGCAGGAGCCATCAATCCCACTGTACAGAGGACCTGCTGCTCAGAACAGCAATTTGCTTAAGGTCACACAACTAAGTGGCAGAGCTGGTATTCAAAAACTCAGGTCTGTATTCTCAGTTACCATACTATTCTTTCTCCCCAAACCAAGCTTTTGTTTTGTTTTGCTTTGTTTTAAAAGCTGGTTTGTCATGCTTTTTTCTTTTTTGGCATGAAAGCTTTTTTCCTGCTGAGGAAAGTAACCTCCTTGGTTGCTGATACCATCAAAAATCGGGTATCTTAATATTCTTACCTTAACATTCTCATACTTGAGAACTGAAGGATGATTCTCTAAATCCTGATAAATGTGAGGAGTCAAAAGGCGAGCAATTTCAGGGCGCATCCGATGCTGAAAAAGACATGTATGTCATTAGAAACCTAAACAGAAGAAAAAGGAAAAATTTCTATAAAGTCTAGATTGCTAAGACAAGTAACATCTACACTGGTGGGAAGAAGATAACATAAACAGCTCCTTTATCAACAAAACTCAATACAGTGTGATCTTGTGTTTTAAAACAGAAAACAAAACAAGTTTGATATCTTTTCATTACTAAATTTAATCTATTTTTATGAGACCTTTCTTGTTGGTAGCTGGCAGGCTCCCCAGTCTTTTCTACAGTATAAGAGAGGCTCAGCTTCTCACCTGGTAATTCAGACGCACAAAGGGAATGTTTACTTTCACTAGTCGTTCAAAAAGGGACACCTCAAGATTGAAGTTCTTGGCCAGATCATACACATTAGCACTGGGGCGCAGCTGAAAAGAAAACCATGGTTAAGAATTCTCTGTTGTTTTCAACCCACCCACCTACCCAGGTATCCAGCCACCCCACCAGTCAGCCAGTTGCATCAAGTACTTCCACGGACCTGGCATACACTAGGTGTTGACAGGTTATGCATATGTCACAGTGAGTGACAAGAGCTGTGAAGACAAGAACTCAGGGATGGGATGATGTTTTGTAGGCCTCTCTGACACCAGCATAGAGCACCAGCATTTATTAATTTGGAAAGCAAGCCACCAGAGCAGAAGGACACGTGGTAGGAACATATCTTCATGAAAAGATGAGATGAAAACAGAAACAGGCTGAAACCTGAACTTACTGGCCTTAAAAAAAGTTTAAAAAATTATTTTAATGATTCTTCTAGGTTTTGTAAGACATTTAAGAAGGTTTTTTTTTTTTTTTTTTTTTTTTAAGCTTGGTTTTTACTATTAAGTACAATGGGAAACCACTGGAGGTTTTTAAGCTGGTCTGAGTCATATAATTTTAGAGCGTAGCAAAAATGAAAGCATTGGGACTGCTGTCATAGTTAATTTAAGAGATGGATGGAGGGGCAGGGACAAGACAACATTTTTAAAAAGGAATTAAGATGTATTGTGTACATGTAACCAGCTTCCCACAAGAAATACAAACATGTACTGATTGTTTTTTTAATGTGAGGGGAAAAAAAAGATAAGACTTTTATCTTATGGCTCACACCTGAATTCTATCTAGTCAAAGGCGGAGACAGAAGCACTGTGAGTTTGAGTCCAGCCTGTGCAACACAGGAAGATCCCATCTTAATGTAAAAAGGGCTGGGAGTGTAGCTTGGTGTCCCCTCGGTACAGCACTCAGTACCACAGAACCAAAAAGGAGCAAACAACCCCTACGAAGACCACAGTGGACTAAAAGAGGAGCAGAGAAAATGGATGAAGTGAGTGATGCTATCTCAAAGCTACACTGAACTGAGTGTGGGGTTTGAGGATCTAGCTTAGTGACTGAGTAGCTGCTTAGCAGGTGTAAGGCCCTGGGTTCCATTCTTAGCACCAGAAAAAGATAATGCTGATTGTGCGAGATGAGGAATCACAAAAGCATGTGTCCAAAAAGCCAGGGTCTTCCTGTTTTGATCCCTAACCCTCCCACCTCCATGACAGAAAGGGTTTTTGCTTTACCTGTTGATGGTCCCCAATCAGAATGAGATGCTGGCAAGCTTTGCTCAATGTAGCAATGGTATGAGCCTCAAGAACTTCGGCAGCCTCTTCCACGATGACAATCCGAGGCTCTACCTTTTGTAGGATCTGGCGATATTTAGCAGCACCTCAAGTCAGGAAAGAGAAAGGCTGCTCTGAACCAAAGTATAGGATCCACAGGGCCACTGTGCCTCTAGGAATCTTCTTTTTCACCTTCCTTGAACCTGAGTTGGTCCAACTAAGCCCTCATGCTTATCCAGTGCTGTGGTGACCACTGATTGAGAGAATAAAGGCTAGGCAGTCTCCCCACGTTGGTGGGGTTTCAAAGTCAGTGGAATCAAATGGGAAAATTGTACTAAGAGTTCCCAAATTATGGGCTTCTTTTAATAGCTCTTTATAGCATTTCTTCTCTAGCCTGTTGAAGAAGCTCTCCTTACCAGTCCTAGATAATCTGACAGGATTTCGGGGACAAGAGTAAATTTGGCCTTAATAGATAAAGTCCCCCGTACTTTCTTACCGGTAGTAGTCATTCCCACAACCTGGGCATCTTTAAGGATGTGCAGGTCTTCCTGCAGCCTCAGCTCTGCCATTCTCTCTGCTGATGTGCGGTACTGGCATTCATAGCTCAGGATCCTCCGGCGAGTGTCAGCCTGGTACCTCTGCAGCCACAGCCTGGAGAATGGCAGAACCATGAAGGAAGACGTGCTCTTTGAGAAGATGGAGGAGTGTGCTAGTATGTGAGGTGAACCCTAAACCCTAGAGGAGTTTACAGGTGACAGAGAGACAGGCAGGCAGACAGACAGACAACTCCAAATGTACAGAACCCAAGAGTCCAAGATTGCCAACAAAAAGATGTGCAAGGAGATTAGGAGCTAAGCAAAGGAACCAGATAAAGAAAAAAGAGAATACGACACATCAAAGGTTTCAGGAAGAATTTCTCATGAATTTTCTCTACCCCATTCCTCTTGCTCCTTTCCTAATTCTTCACAGGGTACTTGTTTTACAGGTAAAACAGATCACTATTTTTTGTTTTTTTGTTTTTTTTTTTTTTTGGTACTGGGGATCAAACTCACAACCTTGTGCTTGCCAGGCAGGTGCTTATGCCACTGAGCTAAGTCCCTGGCCCCGACATCACTACTTTGTTATAAAACCTCCAACTGGCTTTTCTGCTACCTTCAGATACAATTCCCACTCCTTGGTGAGCTGTGTGAGGACTTGCCCACCCAGCCCTTGCTTTGTCACACAGCTGTATTGGTCATGTGCTTTCCATTTTTCAAACAGCTGTGTTCCCGCCTGTCTCAGGGAGTTCACCTATGTGGTCCCCTTAATCTCACATTCTCCCCCTTGGCCAATGACCTTGATCACACCCATTCATCCTTCAGAGTTCACCTCCAAGGTCATTTCCTTGGATACTTCAGACCAGCCCAACTCCACGGAACAGTTTTCTACTTTTGGTATTCTCAGTCCCCTCTGTTCTGTTCTTAGTATTCATGTCAGTTACATTTTTTTTTTTTTTGAGACGGTCTCATTCTGTAGTCCAGGGTGTTCTTGAATTTGAGATCCTACTGCTTCAGCCTTCCTCTTCTTAGCGCTAGTATTACAGGTATGTGCCATCATGCCTGGCCACTTATATTTTCTTTTCGTAGTTATATGAAAAACTGTCTTTCTAGGTAGATTGTAAATGCCATGAAGTGGCACACACCTGCAACCCCAACACTTGGGAGGCTGATGCAGGAGAACTGTTTGCAAGTTTGAGACTAGCCTGTGCTATAAAATGAACTCAAGGCCAGCCTGAACTGCACAGTAAGACCCTGTCTCAAAAAGGCATAAATAAATAAATAAATAAATAAATAAATAAATAAATCAAATACCATGAAGACAGAGCAGTTTCTGTTCTATCTCACGGCTGCAACCCCATCATTCTTCAGCTAACTGGTACACTCATTAATCCTTAATTACAGAGCTAGGAGAGTTCTGAGATAAGGAGTCTCCTGAGGAGATGACAAGCTGGTCAGAGGTGAGCACTGTACCTGTAAAGCTGCCATCGAGAATTCATGTCTAGCTGCCAGACATCCTGGATCTCCCTGGCCTCTGCTTCAGTCATAGTGTTCAGTTTGCGAAGTTCAACCTTCACTCTCTTCTTCATTTTCTTTTTTTGGCTATGCTGGATCTGTAGACATCAATACCAGACAGGCACCATTTGAGCAGGGATTCTAAACCCAAGGTCGACGCCTCTCATATATAAGAAGTGGGCTGATACCTCTGATGAACTTCAAGTGTCTCACACTCTCAACGGCCATCCTACTGTGGCATGTCTTTGGAGCTGAGGGACCTGGGCTCAAGCCCACTCTATCTCTACTTAAGCTGTGGGCTCTATGACAAGTTACTTAACTTTATATCACAGCTACTCCTGTTATAAACTGGTAGAAATCACAGTACCTCTTCAGGGGTTGGTAACTTGAAAAAAGTAAATACATGCGAAACATTGTAAAAGTACTGGCCCTACTGACCACTGAACTTTTCTGACCATAGCTTGTTTCTTTTCCTGAAAAAGTAGGAGTCATGAAAGCAGTGGGAGTAGGGCTCTGTTCTTGAATGCCACACTATTAATGCCTTACAGCTGGTGCTGAGCAAGGGTTGGCTCAGGGGCTGTTAAAATGGTTTTCATGCCATCAGAGAACCTTTAACAAGTGGATGAAAGGCACTGTTTTGACAGGCTCCCTGTTTGTTTCTGTCACTGAATAAAGCTATGGGTCTTTACAACTGACATGTGAAATACATGTCACCACATGTCATAAGGCAGAGATGCTCAGTCTATACTTCCAAAACCTGTAATCATGGCCTGGGAAGTGCGGAGTAGTGAATTTCATTCCTGGTACCAAAAAGAAAAAAAAATTGGGAACATGATTTCACCCACCATATATTGTGATGCTTAGGTGAACTAGAAGATAGGATGGAAAGTCAACAATCAGGTGAAAACTGCATCTAAAAGTTCCCTTAAAAGATCTTTAAGTCATCACAAGAATTACAAATGGGTCATAATAGTAACGCAGAGTCAATTTCAAGGATCACTGGATTTGACCAAAGGAGGGAAACTCTATACAGCGAGGACTGGTCATTCACAACATTCTGGCTCTGAGAGAATTATCACACTTCAGGGATGTGAAGGATGAGGACTTCACTCACCGGAGGGGGGTGGTGGTGGTGGTGGTGGTGGTGGGGCTTGCTTCATCGTTTAGTGTTCTAAAAATGTAATGAGTGTTCACAGACCTTAAGCTGAGAAGTAACCTAAAGGCCTGAAGCACTGAGACTGGGTGTGATCTGATGCACACCTGCTTCTCTCTTCTAAGTCTGAGAGAAGCATTTGGCTACTTCCTTCTTGTCTAAGTTTGTCCTTGTCAAGGTACCTTTGAGAAGTGATAATTTTTTATCATTAGAATCTGGATCAATATTATAAATACAATGGCTACATTGCAAAATGGGCACATCAGCTAACTGTGAGAATGAAGTGATTACAGTAAGAGTAACAAAGACAGGTAACACTCAACATTGCAGCAGAGTTTAACATATATCCACCTGCTAGTAAAAACTAAACTCCTGTTTCCCACTATGTTGGGGTTTTCAGAAAGGGAAGTGACTTTACCTCCCACTCTCCTGTAGCTTGTTCTTGTCCCGCTGTGGTCCCAGGGCCATAGTGATCAAGTCTCATGGCCAAAAGCATTTTAGCCAATTCCTGGTCTGCTCCATTCTCTTCCTTCTTCCGGCGCCGGGGCCTCACCACCTCCTCCTCCTCAATCACCCTGTCTGCTTGAATCAAGTCAGCCTCCTCTGCAATCTCTATCAGTGAACCTTCCTCCTCTCCTTCTTCCTCTTCTTCCCCTTCTGCCTGGGCTAAGACAGAGAAGCAGGTATGATAGGGATGCAGACTCTAAGCCAAGGAATGGATGCAAGAAGACATCTTTAAGAACTCAAAAGCATGAAGACATTCTCAAGGGGTTTAAGCATAACCTCTAGGGAAACTGGGAGGAATGACAGGGCAGTGAGACTTAGATTTCTTTACATGTATTTTTGGTTACATTTTAAAGGCTGGTCTCGATCTTGCAATGACCCTCCAGCCTTAGCCTCCCGAGTGTTGGAATTATGGGGTGCACCACCAAGCCCAGCCCCTTTTTATTATTTTGAAATTGGGACTTAATAGTTGCCCAGGCAGGACTCAAACTTATAATCCTCCTGCTTTAGCCTCGAGGAGCTGAGATTACAGGTGTCTAACATGCCTGGCAAATATATGTATGCTTTTTTGGTTGTCTAAGACAGTCTTACTACGTAAGCCCAAATAATGGGCTATAAACATGCTTCATTTTTTTTTTTTTTTTTGATATCAGCAATCAAATTCACAACCTCGTGCTTGCCAGGCAGGCACTTATATTGCTGAGCTAAATCCCCGGCCCCAATATACCTTTTTAAGAAATGTTTCACTTGTATCAAATACATGAAAGAAGGTAAATACAAATACAGCATAAGTCTGCAATTTAAAGGGTAATAAAAATAAGTAAAAATGAAGGTAATTTCCATTCATTTTAAGCAAGAAACTATCACATTTTTTGAAGATTCCTTTGGGCCCTTCGAATCTAAATTTTACAGGACGGTATCAGGGATTGAAATCACAACCCCACATGTGCCAGACAGGCACTTATGCCACTGAGCTAAATCTCTGCACCCCAAATCTAAATTTTTACCCATTCTCTTCTTTAAGGAAAAAAAAAAAAAAAAGACCATGCTGGGCATGGTGGCATATGCCTGTAATCCCAACACTTGGGAGGCTGAGTCAAGAGGATCACTGTGACCATGAGGCCAGGCTGGGGTACAGAGTGAGTCTAGGTCAGCCTGAACTACACAGTGAGACCCTGTATCAAAAAAAAAAAAAAAAAGATTAGAAAGGAACCACGCCTTCCTGTGAGCCAGGTTCCACCTTGGGGAGTGGCAAGAGCCTCAGCAAGAAGACAAACCATGCCTTCCCGAGAGCCAGCTGGTGCACAGGCTGAGAAACATGAAAAACATATCTGTCTGCCCCACTAGGAGGCAACTGGCTGACTAGGACTCAGGGTGAGATGACAGCAACTGAGGTGAAAGGAACAGCCTGATGCTTGTGTTATTTGATTGACTACAGGCCGGGAGCCGGTGGTCTCGGTGTCTGTTTGGAGGGTGGCAGATTTTCTCCTGTCTTGGTTTTGAAACCCAAAGTTTGTTTGTTTTTTTTTTTTTTGGTACTGGGGATTAAACTCACGACCTCGCTCTTGCCAGGCAGGCACGTATGCGGCTAAGCTAAATCCCCGGCCCCAAAGTTTTTTTTTATTTTTCATTTTTATTGGTACCGGGGATCGAACTCACGACTGCCTGCTTGCAAGGCAGGCGCTTATGCCGCTAAGCTAAATCTCCAGCCCCTAAACTTTTTTTTTAAATTCACATTTTATTTACACATATAGTAAAACAAATTCATAGTGGTGTTCTTAGTTGTTGATAAAGTATTGAATTATCTTACATTTTTAAATGAGTTATAGTAGAAGTTTTTCCTTAATACATGGAATCACATGCGTATTTTTTATAGTTGAGGTAATGCTGGTTAAGCCGTGGTGTAACACATGCATCAGAATTTCTTAATGTTTTGTCAGAGGTAATGTATGATGTAGGACACAAATGCAAAACTCATTTTACATTTGAAATCCAAAGTTTTGTTCCATTTTACTGTTTTATTTTATTCTTGTATCTGCTAACCCAAGCAACTACTTTAAAGATAACAATATGCAGTATAACAACCATTTTTAAATTCCTATCATCTGGTTTTGAAAATAGCTATTGTTTTTTAAAACAAGACCAACTGGACATGGTGGTGTGCACCTGTAATCCCAGCACTTCAGAGGCTGAGGCAGGAGGATCACTATGGGTTCAAGGCCAGTCTATGCTACCTAGAGAACTCAAGGCCATTCTGAACTACACAGAGAGACTTTGTCTCAAACAAAACAGAATGAAAAAAGAAAACCTACAAGTTTATCACACATCTGTTTTATCATTTTCTAAATGCCACACTCTCTGTTTTATGACTTCTCTGTGACTTGCCTTTTCCATTCATCACATTTTTGAGACTCGTCTATGCTGTATGCACTACAGTTTCTTTCTTTTCACTGTTGCACAGTATTTCATTACCTGAGTAACCTGTGATGGCTTTATCCATTGTACAAATGTTGGACATTTGATTTGTTTTCTTGCTGTCACAAAGTGGTGGTGTCGTTTTTGTTCCTAATAGCAGTGTGCAAGAGTTCCAGTGTATCACATTCACATTGAGGAGCCACATGAAACTTAAATTTTTACCAAGTTGGGGGTGTGTAATAGTGATCTCACTGTGGTTTTAAGTCCTTTATCTTCTAGTACTTTTCATGTATACTGACCTACAGAATTTCCTACTTTATAATGTATCTGCTTAAAGTCTTTTATTTATTTTTCCATTAAGCTATTTATTGGTTGATTCACAGCTCTATGTTTATTTTGGGGATTCCTTTTAAATCCTGCTGTTTTGGTATGTACTACAATCAATTTAAGATGTGATTATGGGCAGACACTCAGACTGCTTACCTGAATTCTCAGTTCCTGCTGGGGCAACATTCTGACCGAAAGAGCCAACAACTAGACCTAGCCATTCGAGCATCATGGAATGCTTCCTGTGCTGGAAGTACATCCACTCACTATCCTGAGGAAGGAAAAGTTACCAGTTAGAATTGTCTGTCAACCATTATGACAGCAGGGTTTCTGCAAAGGATCAAGAAAATAACTTCCCAGGGGATTAGGAGTATCTCGAATCACTAATAAAATTCAGATGCTACAAACTGGCAACTTCTGGGCAATTGAAACATTTACTATGACTTACAAATATTCTGAAAAACAATTCCCCAGTCTTGAAAAAATTTGAAACTGTGGGAACAACTAGTCTTTAGTACTAAACAGAAACATGAGCCTCGAGCTGAGATGCTGTCATTCCTTTCCCACAGCTCCTCTCTGCTTCCTAAAGTTCCATATTCTCATTACTTTATTTACATAACCTCATTAATTGCTTCAAGAGGTTACAGCCCTGAAAATCACCAACTAAGTGATAATAGAACATACTTTTCACTGGGTTCCTGGCCCGCCACTTTACAGAGATCATCTCAGTTATTTCTTAGAACACTGCGAAGGCAGGCACTATTATTGCCCCACTCTGACTACTGAAAACCACACTGGCCCACATCAGTGTGCATGACCCAGTACTGTCAACTCCTAAAGTTCTCTAGACATGCTAGGGACCTGGGGACATAGTTCAGTGGTATAGCACTGGCCTAGGACGCACAAGGTCCAGGGGCTCAATCCATAGCACTACCAAATAATTTTTTAAACTCCAGATGTGCTAAGCTGCCTTTGCTTATGATTTTATTTCATTTAACATTTAGTATACTAAGTTCAGAGGTTTACAAATACTAACTTATTTATCCAAATAATAACCTTCTGAATGAATCTGTAAGCTGGTAAGAATAGATACTGTACTTGATCTTAGCCAAAAGGCCAAGGGGTGATGAAGTAATCTATAAACAAACAGCCATTTTTACAAGCCAAATCTACAAATCCTGGCAATTTCATATGGTTCAATTTTTTTTTTTTTTTTTTGTACTGGCAATCAAACTCATGACCTTGTGCTTACCAGGCAGGCACTAGTAATGCGGAGCTAAACCCCTGACCCAATATGGTTTAACTTAATGCTTGTATTATCCCCACTTTGTAACAGGGCAAAGGGAGAGAAAAAAAAGCAAGTAATTCTCCTGAAGAAAGCCAGAATTCAAACTGAGCAGGCTGGTTCCTGAGTCTTGTTCCTGACCATTATACTCAACTGCTTTCAATCATGAAACTGAACTCTTCACCTAGGGCAGCATCAGATTACCAAACAACTAAAGCTCTGGATGGATTGCTACTTCTGCTGGAGGCTGCCTTCAAGTGCTCAGGCAGAGACTGGGGCAGGGATTCAGAGACTGCTCGTGTCACACACACACACACACACACACATATATATACACACGCACAATACTGGAGGCCAAACCCAGGGCCCCACTGGTAACTGCTTTTCAACTGAGCTGCACCCCTAACCCTATTTTTGTTATCTAGAATGAATCTACCTGCATAGGTCCGCTCATCAGGCTTTCCCAATGTTTGGAGGAGATGTACTTCTCTAGGTGCTGCTCTCGAAGGACACCACGCATAGTGCATTCCAGAGTCTGAGCCCCTTCATGGAGCTCTTGCTCTGACTCCTTCATCTCTGTCACAATCTGCCAAGAACAGAAGAAAAGAAGTGATGAAGAAACATCATCTTCTCCCTAATTCAGTCATTGCCCTGAGGAAAAACAAAGCTAAGGAAGGAAATACAGGAAAGGAAAATAAAGAGATCAGTCAACAAACTGGTTTCCAAGGAATATTACTACATTCTTGAAATCAAAGGTTTAGCATTAACAAGCACACTTCACAATTAAGAAGACAAGGAAACAAGTAATGCAACAATAAAATAGGTCAAGGATTTTGTGTAGATTTCAAGCCTCACAGTGTATGTTCTTCCTTAAATAAGAACTCACTTTTTTTTTTTGGTACTGGGATCAAACTCGCGACCTTGCACTTACCAGGCAAGTGGTGGAGCCACTGAACTAAATCCCCAGCCAGAACTCACTTTTTAACTTTTTTTATTTTTTAACATTTTTAAGTGACAAGGGTCTTACTCTGTTGTCTAAGCTGGCCTCAAAACCCAAGTGATCCTCCTATCTCAGCCCTTCTAAGTAGCTGAGGCTGTGGACATGTGCCATCATGTCTGCCTCAGCCTCAGCTTTTTGACTGGGTTCACTGTTGCTGAGCTAAGAGATGATGTTTCCTTTTGTCAGTGGACATGGAATATGTAAAAATGCTGTGATGGTTTTGGAAAAAGTAGCCTTAATGCTCTGGTGGAAAAGGGTAGGGGCGGTGTGCCTTTTTTTGTATCTACCTTGGATTATAAAGGCAAAGGTTACACTGAGAGAGATTAGCAGAATGAAATGTTGGAAAGAACTTTTCTCCCTGTGAGGGGCCCCCATATCTATCTACCTGAGGCTGCCTATTCAGAAAGTCAGTGTTATTTTGTGTCCGTCCCTCTGAGCTACCTCATATACTCTAGAGCCGAGACTTACACTCATGTAAGCTCTCCGGAGATGCATGGGAAGGTTGCGGCGGAATTCCCGCTTGTTTCTCAGCTCCCTCAGGGTGAACTGTTTCAGGATTTCACTGTTGCTCCTTCCACCCACCCGCACGATGCTGGTCTTTTGACACTTGTAGATGCCTATAGAGGAAAGTGGAGAATCACAGGGTTAAGAAAGAACAATGCTAAGCTTTCTGGGATGCGAGTTGTGTGGGATCTTATCTCAACTGATTCCTCCAGAAACAAACTTCTGATTAGAGGAAAATTTACTCCATTAAAGAGCAAGAATGTCCCAGAGAAGATGTGAGCTTCAGGACAGTAACACAGTGCTTAAGAGCACAGGCTCTAGAATCAGATAAGAGGGGACACAAATCTTGGCTCCAATGCTTAGCTGCTGTAAAATTTGGACAAGTTATTTGTATTTAGTTTCTTTATCTGTGATTTGGAGAAGTAAAAACTTCTTATGGGACAGTCTACACAAATGAAAGAATTTTAAATCTCTACGTACGGCAACACAAAGCAAGCACTATTATCTATTATGGAGATTTAATGACTGCTTATGTGTTCCAGATATTTGCCATATTCTGAAAATACAGTGACCAAAGTACAAACTAAGTTATCGATCTGTTCTCCTGTCTCCTATTGTAGCAGAGAACATACTTATTAAACAAGTTATTATAATGGCAAGAAACATAAATACTATAAGTACATGATGCTGCAAGTGGATAGTAGAACATTTCCTCTGATCTAGGTGAGGTGGATTGAAGATCTAATATTTAAAATTGAGATTTTAAGAATCAAGATGATTGGGCTGGGGATTTAGCTCAGTGGCATAAGCGCCTGCCTGGCAAGCGTGAGGTCTTCAGTTCAATCCCCAGCACTGAAAAAAAAAAAAAAAAAAAAAAAAGAATCAAGATGATTTATCTAGGTGAAAGGAAGATACAGAAGAATGAAAAATCTAAGCAAAAGGAAAAACATGCACTTAGTTTATTCATTAATGCAATCAGTATTTTCTGAGTGTGTGATATGTGCCAGAATGAGTAAATACAGTAGGAAACTTGACCAGTATCTAAGAAGAGTTTATGATCTAGGAAAGAAACACATAAAACAGATTATAAAGGGAAAGAATATAAAAAGAGACCTAACTGTCTGGAGGTGATGAGTAAAATCCATCTGAAAGATTTAAGGTAAGAGCTGAAGAATTAGTTGGAACCAGTCCGAGTGGCTAGGTTCAATTTGGAGAGCGCAAAGGAAAGAAGTACATTCTGGGCAGGAGAACAGCAGATTCAAGGAACTGAAAGTAGTTAGTATTACTGGAGTTCTACAGAGTTAGACTACGACAGATCCATTACAGCCTTGCGGGTCTAGGTAAGAACTTCATATTCAAAGAATAATAGAAAGCTTCTAAAGTTGCTAATGAGTCATTTATAAGAATGATTTTGCCTATAAACGATACCTTCCAGAAACTGGTCCAAAGCATGATTAGTATAACATACAACCAAGATGGGGAACTTCTGGGCACTAATTTGCCAAACACACTCGTTGGTCAGAAGGGCTTGAACAATTTTTAGACCCACGTAGGTTTTGCCTAGAAAAAACAAACAAACAAAAAAAACAACTTATAAATATGGAGACTTTCTAAAAGAATAATTATTTAGAGCAATTCTGTTTGTTTATTTGGAGATAATGCCCGGTCTGGTCTTGAAGGAACTCCTGAGCTCAAGCTACCCCTCAGCACCTCCATGAACTGGGAGTATAATATATATATATATATAAATTTTTTTTTTTTTTTTAAACCGGTACCAGGGATCGAACTCACAACCATGCACTTGCAAGGCAGGCACTTATACCGCTGAGCTAAATCTCCAGCCCCAGGGAGTATAATGTATACATCACTATTCCTGACTGTCTTTTTTGTTCTAATTTCGAGGTAACACACTAAGATGGTTTAAAACCTAAGAAGCACAAATGAGTATACTGTCAAGTCTCCATGCCACATGGTTTATTTCAGTGGAAGCAACCAATTTTACCAGTTTCTTGTGAAACTTCCCAGAAATACTTTCTATGCATATACAAAAAAAAAAATGAGTATTTATTGTTTTCCTAGCCTTCCACTTTTTAAAAAAGATACAAATAGTAGCAGATTCTTTGTACTGTTCTACATCTGGCTTTTTTCATGTGATATATCTTGGAGGCTGTTCTCTATCAAGACATAATCCATACCCTTCTTTAAAGGCCAGTTCTCTAATGATGGCAATATATATTGTTTCCAATTTCACATAATTAATTCTTCAGAAATGCTCTTTATATTCTGAACAAAAAAAACTTACCGAAAAACTACAACCAAATCAGATCTCACTGTTTAAAGTATCTTTTTTTCCTCGTCCTGTCTTTTCCCACTTTCCAGTATACTCAAGAAAATGAAAAAATTGTAATGGATCACTATAAAATATTTTACTTTCTAAAAGTCTTTTTGGCCTATTGTAATATGCAGGACCCCTCTCATTTGATCAGTCAGATAGGTAATTACGTGAGTATAGGTTGAAAAAGTTATGTAAAAAGAAATTATAATAAAAGGGATACTTTGCTTTTTAAAAAAAGAAAAGAAATGCTTTTTATACAATATAGTAAACTTGCCTTTGTGACAATGAAAAATCACAAAAATCAGCATTATTCAAATCAGAGTTATAGACTCATTAGTAAATTACCTTTAATTAATTAAACCTATAAACCACTAAATTTTTCCACTGTATCAGACTAAGGTAGCCACCATTCTCAAAAATATAAAGTACAAAGAATGATGTAAGAAAATCAAATATTTCAATATAGCATAATAGGGGCTGGGGATTTAGCTCAGCGGCATAAGCACCTGCCTTGCAAGCAGTTAGTTGTGAGTTTGATCCCCGGTACCAAAAAAGAAAAAAAAAAAAAAAAAAAAAAAATATATATATATATATATATTTATATATATATCACAATAAAACACTTCTTCCTTTTCTTCTTCTTTTTTTTTAAGACAGATTCTCATTAAGTAGTCCAACCAAGCCTTGATATCACTCTGTAGCCCAGGTTGCCCTCAAACTTGCAATAATCCTGCCTCAGCCTCCTGAGTGCTGGGATAACAGGCATGCACTACCATGCTCAGCCATTAAATTTCATTCTTGAGGATAAAAATTGGCTACTGTGCCATACACTGGCAGAGATTAATCTGACAATACTTTATCTATTAAAATTACAAATGCACATTTTTCTTGATCCAGTTAGGAATTTTTCTTAGAGATATATTCTGTTTGTGTGTAAAGTGATACACAAACAAGCTTATTCAACATACAATTGTATCAGTGAATTTTTTCATAGTGAACTGGTTATAATTATGATCCACCTATACAATGGAATATGTACAACAGAGTATTATATAGTCACAAACAATACTTTTTAATATGTACTAATATGAAAAATTCTCCAATATATAAAGAGCCAAGTAACTGGAGAATCATGTTTATAGCACAGTGGGTTTAAATAAAGTAACAGGAATACATACAAGTATGTATTTATTTTAATATTTACAGTGTGTCCTATCTCTGGAATGATAAAAAAGGAAATTAATATTGTTTGGTTTAAGAAAACAAATACAATCTTGTTTTGAAGTCTCATCTAGCTTTTGTCCTTCTGTCTCCAATGATCTAAATAGGCTGTATCTTATTGGATTTTATTATGTATGATAGTATAAGCAAAAACCTGTTAAAGACAAGGAGATTATACAGAAACCATTGTTCATTTTGTTAGTCGATTCTAAATACTCTGTAATGCTGTCATTCTCTCGAATGGTTTTACATTGTTTTGATATACTTAATGCTACAGTATACGAAGTTGTACTCAAGGATTTCAAAGAAAGAAACAATATGGTAACTACTTTTAGGTTAGGATTATCTGGTGGTGAAACACTATTCTGCTTAAATGGTTATGTTTTGATCTGCGCTGTTTCGTTGTTATGCCCTCTTTTATCTCAATCTCCACTCCATTATTTACTTTTTTATCTTTATCCTTTTAATTAAAGGAAAAAAAATAGCAGGATATATTATAGTAACCCACTTTGACTTTTCATTACCTTGATTTAAAGCCCTGTATTTCTCTCACCATCTGGTTTTTAACTGATGTTCCCCTATTCTGTTTTGCTGGATAGTATCAGGTTCGAAAGTTTAGGCATCAGCTGTGAAGATAATGAGATTCATTATGACGCCCATTCTTGTTGACTTTTATCTACTTTTGAAGACCTACAATGTCTCCAATGTTTTGGTTTTGTCGGTTTTATTCTTTACTGTTTTGTTCAATTGTATTTTAACTAATGATACAGGCAATTCTATTAGAGATAGCGGGAGGCATTATGGTAACCATTGTTGATCACCTTGTATTATGTTTTTACATTATCTATTATGTCCACCCTTTTGACTTGACCGATTCTGTTCTGTTATGTCACATTTGGTTTTACTCTCTTCCAAAAAAGTAATAAGAACCGTGGGAGCAATGAAACCCAAAATGTGTAATAGTCATGGTACAAAAGAGAGGAAAAGAAAGTGCTCCAAACTATATAACTGCAGGTATATTTAAGTGTATAAGATAGAAAATGATATCACAGAGTTTTATTGGATCAATGAACAGAACTGTTTGCAGTATCATTGATGGAATGTCCACTTTACAAGCTTTAATTTTGTGACTTGAACAATTATTTCTAAGATGACAATATGTAATCCATTAACTAGTGATTTCCTACTGTTCATTTTTTTCTGTAAATCTGTATAACTTCTACCCTTTCCCTGCTTTTTTTTTCTTTTCTCCTTAAATAAAATTTAAAAAAAAAAAAAAAAAAAAAAAAAAAAAAGAAAACAAATACATTGAGATGGTGAGGGGAAAGAGAAATTTTTAAAATGCGAGCCATTATTTGTTAAAATATAATATAAAAATTAATAATGAGCCAGGTATGGTGATGCACACATATAACCTCAGCTATTGGAGAGTCTGAGACAAAAGTGTCAAGTCTGAGGCCAGTCTTAGCAACTTAGCAACACCCAAGATCAAAACAGAAAAAGAGCTGGAGGTCTAGCTCAGTACAAAGGTGTCAGGTTCAATCTTCAGTACTGTTTAGAAAAAAAAAAAGTCCAAAATTTTAACCTCTCAGATGAGCAAAAACTAGAAAGACTAATAACATACAACAATGCTGTAAAGGATATTAGGAAATGGGAATGTTAATTCACTGTTGGTGGACTATAAACTGGTATATTTTCTCCTCCCATTTTAAAAAGGCCCTCTTAATATCACCTTAAATTATGTATGTTAGTAGGCATGGTAGCACATGCTTGAAATCTCAGCACTTAGGAGTCTGAGGCAGGAGGATCACTGCGAGTTTGAAGCCAGCCTGGGCTACAAAGTGAGTTCAAGGCCAGCTGGAATTGCATAGTGAAACCCTGCCTCAACAAAGACCGCACCCTCAACCTGTATATTTCTATTTAATAGGTATTTCCCATCAGAAAGAATTTTCCATTGTTACATGTCTTAAAAAATCTTATTATTAAAAAAACTTTTTTTTTTGTACCAGGGATCGAACTCACAACCTCATGCTTGCCAGGTAGGCACTTACAATGTTGAGCTAAATCCCTGGCAAAAAAACCAAAAAAACAAAAAACTTTTCAGTGTTTTATTTTTGTTCTTTTCTCGACACAGGATATTGCCATGTAGCCCAGGTTGGTCTTTCCTTCTGACTCAGACTTCCAAGTCCTGGGATTACAGGTATGCACCACCAGGCCTGGCTTTTTTCAGTGTTTTTTTTTTAAAAAAATTCTCCCTGTTTCAGTTTTATTGTTTCATATATCCTCTTGGGAGGGCACTTTAGCATTCTTATTACAACTACTGTGATAACAATCTTGACCAGATTGAGAAATGCCTAAGAAACAAGTAAAGTACACTTTTGGGTGTGCTTGGGGTTTTCCAGAGATGATCAGATCACAGGGACTTGAATTTCAACAGTAGGTTAGTCCATTCATGAGTTCATAATGTGGTAGCACATTAGGAGGTGATGGAAACAGAAAGTGGGGACTCCTGATCCTGGGAACTAGTTCCTGGCCCCTTTCTCTTTGACTCACTGTTCTCTACTTCTAGAGGACCATAAGGTGAACAGCTTTGCTTTACCATGCACTACCATCATGATGTTCTCACCTGAGGGCCACAGGAATGGAACTAGTCAACCAAAGACTGAAACTTTTGAGACTAAGAGCCAAATTATAAACCTTTCTTCAAGTTTTTCCCCCAAGGTATTTTTCCCCCCAGATATTTTGTCACAGTGATGGAAAACTGACCAATGCAACTATTAACTTGAAGTTTATGATGTGTTCTTACATATAAAAAACTATAAACCAATTTCTACAAATATGATCCCTTTTTGTTGATAAAAGGACAAATACTACTACATATCTAAACACATAAAAACACACAGAAGAACACCTGAAAAGATACACATTAAAGTGCTAACCACAGCTAACACCCTAGAGTAGGATTAACAGACTGATGCATTGGAGAAGGAGGTATAGGGAGGTATGCTTCCACAAGAAGCAAGTTTAGTGTGGAAGATTCATAGTAGCCAGGATTCTATAGTCATACTGCAGAGTTCAAGTCCTCGGTCTGGCACTTAACCACATGTATGAGCTGAAACACACAACTAATACCTCTTAAGTAAAGGGTTCATCTTTTTTGCCTTAGTTTTCAGTGTAAAAAGGTTTTGACAATGGTTTCTGCCTCAGTGTTTTTGTGAGGACAGAATGAGTTAACATACATGAAGCATATAGAATACTTCATACATAGTGCTAAAATGTTATATTTGATACTATTTAAAATAATACAAAAGAGGCAGGGATATAGCTCACTGGTAGAATGCTTGCCTAGCATGTCTATGAGTTCTACCCTCAGCACTAGAAAAAAAAAAAACAAACCAAAACAAAAGAAAATGAGAGGCTGGGTTCAGCGACATAAGCGCCTGCCTGGCATATGCAGGATCTTGAGTTCGATACCTGGTACCAAAAAACAAAACAAAAAACCCACAATAAAAAAGTGAAAACAAATTAATATGTCTTTAGTTGAAACAGAGATAATAATGGGTAATATATCACCTGAATGTAACCTCTAGCAGTATTTTTTTTTTTTTTTTGGGACCGGGAATTGAAATAGGATTTTGCGCTTGCCAGGCAGGCACTTATGCTGCTGAGCTAAATCCCTAGCCCAGCAGTCTTTCCTGATCTTGTGATTTTGATCTGTTATCATGTATGCCCAGAGTCCTCACTGAGAAATTATTATGTGTGGTACTTTATAAACAACTTTTATGCCTATTTCAGAGAAATGTTTCTAAACTAGTTGTTGTAAAGCCTCTTATCTTATAAGACACATGTTACACACTCTGAAAAACTCTGTCTTACCCGTGCCAGGAGGTCCTTGAATAATAGCTAGTTCCCTTGTGAGAGCAAACTGCAAGGCTTCCATCTGTGAGTCATCCAGCTTCAGGGCTTCTTTTGAAGGCCACTGACTAAGGTCTAAGACATTAACTTTAGGACGTCTCAAGCCCTCAAGAATCCTCCAAGATTCCCCAATAGTGGAGGGATTCTCTATTAAAGGGGTGAAATCATATCTGCCTCCCATTAGCAAGTATCTTGGTTCTTTCACATGAGAGTCACACTCCACAATATTCCTCTGGAATGGAACATCTTCCTCCTGGACTTCCTGGAGTCCTTCCAGGACATGCCTGTATGCCTCAAAGTATGCTGTTGTTTCCACCATGAGGAAAGAATCTGAGGGCTGTACTTCTGCTAGCAGCTGTTGGCTCTGCTCATTGAAGCAGAGCTGAACAATTCCTCGGCAGAGATCTTCTTGTTCCCGGTTAGAAACTGTGGCAAAAAGAAATGTCTCAAAGTTGTCCTTGGACATGCATACCAAGGACCCATACAGCAATCGCTTAGAATTCTGCCAGCGTACAAACTTCAGTGGTTTTGTGTCAAACTGCACCTTGTAGACAATGCCTGATGATGAACACATGGGAGTGATAATCCTGGTATCAAAGTAGATTCGGATGTCATCAAACTTTCTCTTTCTCAGGCATTGGTCTTCAAAGCTTTGGAGAAGTTCCAAAATGCCTTCCCGTAGGGGTCTGACAAAATCTTCTCGCAAGAGTCGGAAGTGGGTATCCAGATAGACAGCAGTGCTATCATACTTTCCAGAAATGATGTTGGGGCGAAGAAAGGGCCTCTCATCCAAGTGTACTTCATTGTAGGTTGGGTATATGGGCATGGTTCGGTAGCTCTCAACATGGCCTTCTGCCTCAGGCTGCACTAGAGTGTAGGTGTCCGCTCTCAAAGTGCCCTCTCGTCTCTTTTCCTGTAGATGTTTAATGATGGTCTGCACCTTTTCTAAGTTCTTCTCTATTTCCTCTTCTATGTCAACACCAGAGGCTCTCAAGGCATTAAGAGAAGCTGGCAAGAGAGAAATGAGCATGGAAGTTTCCTGTACAGAGCTGGCAGGAAAGACACTTACAAGGTCCTGGAGAAGAGAGATGATATTGCTTATGTGTTCTGGATATTGGTTTCGAATGTCAGCAATGGGTTCAGTAATCATCCTTACTACATAAGTAGGCAGGCAGACCTTGAGGAATTTGGAGTTCTTCAATATGCCTAGTACATGAAGAATGCTCTTACGGTCCATTTTAGAGCTGCAAGCTTTCCGAAGAACCTGGCAGATGAGCTCAAGGAAGTTGGGTTTCATGGAAGAATGAGACAGAAGTTCCTTCAGTCCTAAACTTGTGGCAAGTGTGATGACCACCTCAGAGGGGTCTTTCTGCAGAAGGCTTTCTAGGAACTTAAAGCCCAGTTTCTTTACCTGCTGTGGTTGTTCTGCAGGCTTCTGGTGGGAGGTTCTCCACTGCTGGAAATTTTCATTGGACCATGGTGGTCTGTGGTTCCTTCCTTCTTGGTTGTCATTTCTCCGCCTGGCATCATTCTCTTGACCATGTCTTTGGCCTCTAGCTTCATCACCAGTATGCTCTTCTTGGTTCCTTCTTCCCTGATGTGGGTTCCTGCCCATGGCCCTAAATCTTTCTTCCCTCTGCCGGTAAGGAACAGGATGAATGTTGCCTCTTGGATGCCTTCCAAGATGACAGGCTTCTCCTCTGAGAGCATTAGCTGGTGGATTATTGGCCTGATTTCTAGTTCTCGGTGGTAATTCTCCATCCACAGGCCCTAAACACAATGAAATATTAGGTAAGAACAAATTCAAGGGGCAAGCAAACCTAATAGTACAATGATGATTTCATTTTCCAAAACAACTAAGAAGTTCAATTTTTACTTGGAAGAGCAAAAAGGTTTCCTTCAGGCTCAGTGGTAGAATACATACCTAGTATGTGTGAAGCTCTGGATTTAATACTTAACCCTTCAAAATAAAAAATGTATTACTGCTGTATAGATTATGAAAATATTATTTCACAAAAGAGGCAAAAGAAATAAAACATTTGTTCCATGCCTAATACATACCAGAGAATATACATATGTAGTATCGCATTTAATTCTCACAAGCTGGAACTTAAAACTTTCAGAAGGTACAAAGATTAGATAAGCTCACTGTTTTTAGTTTCTGGCCAATATCAAACAATAGTCAGAACATGAATTGTGTAGCCAAAAATATTTGGTTCTAGTCTTGGCTTAGCCACTTCCTCAATGTGCAACATCTGAATCTCAGTATCTGGCTTGGTACAAATTAAACATTTATATAAAACATACAGAATATACCTGACACATCTCATAAATTTTAGTTATTACTAGGAGCAGCAGCAATAACTTTTTATTGGGGATCCCCTATTAATTCCTGTAGGTGCTGGTTCTGCCAAACAATTATTATAGGTGAGGAGGGCCTTAAGTGGAATAAAACTATGAAGGAAAGTTTGTCCAGCAGCATCAAATATAGTCTGAAAGGGGAAAACAGCTTTCACTACCAAGATACTTTTTCAGTCAATTAACAGGCAGTGAAGGAAACTGAAACACAGATATCAAGTTTTGCTTTAGAAAACTGAAATATTAAACTGAACCTCTGATTCACAAAACTGAAAAACAAAGGTGAACTTTTCCTCTTTCTGTGTCACAAGTTCACCTACATGGCAGTTTTGATTAACAACACTCATACAGGAAGCTAGAGGAAGTGAGATGGTGAGAACACAGTCAGTACATGCAGGAATGCTAATATTGCTTTGAGTGAATCCAAACTCTTCCTCTTCGTTCTGTCACACATTTCATAAGAAACTTTGTCCAACATACTCAAAGATCAATTTTTTTCACTTCTCTGTCCTTTAAAACTGATTCTTAAGCTGACTTGACTTAGCGGAATAATGCTGAGATTTGACAAACAAGACTTGTATACAATGATTTGATAATTTACTGTTATGAAGGTTATAAAAATAGGTGCTTCAGATAATCATATTATTTCATGACATCAGATGCTGAATCCATTTATGTGCAGCTGGGCCAGGGATATAGCCCAGCAGTACAGCACTAGGTCCTGAGTTCAATATCCAGTGCCAAGAAAAAAAAAAAAAAAAAAAAAAGGAAAAGTATACTTCATTTATATGCAATTGTTTTTTTATTTTTTAATTTTTGTCTTTTTCCTTTTTATCGGTACCAGGGATTGAACTCACGACTGCCTGCTTGCAAGGCAGGTGCTTATGCCGCTGAGCTAAATCCCCAGCCCTTGTTTTTTTATTTTGTGGAGAGAATTTTGACAACAGAAAATATTTGGCAAGATATAAACAATGTACAACTAGGTTGCAATGTTTTTGTATTTGTTATTTTAATATTTACTATTCAGGGCTGAGGATTTAAGGATTTAGCTCAGTTGCATAAGTGCCTGACTAGCAAATGTGAGGTCATGAGTTTGATTTCTGGTACCAAAAAAAAAAAAAAAAAAAAAAAAAAGTGCTTGTCAAACTCCCAAAATTAAAAAAAAACAAAACCTATTTCCTATTATATTTTGATCTGCTTAATGACTGTAACTTGAAAGAAAACTATCATTTCTCATTCTTTAAACATTCACATAGCCTATGAGATAAAATCCCTGTTTCTTATCTCTTGTTCTGTAGTTAAAACTTGAAAGCCATGTTGTAAACTTAAGAAAAAACAAGACAACAATGATACAGTGTATTAACTATTGCTGTTCTCTTATTTTGTGGAGAAATTCTTAATGTTTCATAAAATAAATAATTAAATGAATGAAAGAAATACAGGAACACAACAGTTGTTTCACAGTAAAAGTCCTAAGCACACAGAATACTTCCATTAACAGAGTAATGCTCTTGGAACTAAATCTGACTTGATAACTAGTTGTCTATACTTACTCTCTATTTAATACATAGCCACTTAGCACTTATGGCTAATATTTAAAAATTTGAAGGGAAAGAAAAATATTAAAATTATTAATGTCCTGATACAAAATATACTCAATTACAATGTAATTATAGTATTTTGGATATATTAAGATATTAGATCATGAAGTTTTATTAATATTACAATTTTTAATTTTAAAAATGATGCTACTAAAAAATTAAAAATTATATTTTTGGCTTGTATTATGCTCCTCCTAGATAGCAATGTTCCAAACCAAGATTTCTACTTCTGATACAGCATCACTGTTTTTGTTCAAGCGAACTACACCCATTCATCATCTCTCAGGCAAAGGAGAGGGAAGAGCGTTTTTCAGTCATTCATGCCATAGCTAAGGAAACTTCCTACCATGCTAGAGGTTTGAACCCTGGGATGCTCTACGACTGAGCTAGATTTCCAGCCCTTTCTTTAAACTTTCGTTTTGTTTGGTTGAGATAAAATGAGATGGCCTTGGGCCTTGAACTCACAGTGATCCTCCTACCTCCGTCTCCTAAATGCTGGGATTACAGGTGTGCACCACTATGCCCAGCTTAATTTCTTGAAACAGGGTCTTACTATGTTAACCAGGCTGGCCTTGAATTTGCAATCCACCTGCATCAAACTCCTGAGAAGCTGTAATTACCGATGTGTGCCACCACACTTGGTAAGTAAGGCATTCCTTACTTCAAAGTTATTTAATCAGGTGGGCCTGTTCACCCTGAAATCCAATTTCAATGATTTCTTAGAATTTCTTTTTCACTAAGTGGGAAACTTTACTTACCTCTGTAGTTAATATGAGGATTCCTGGCTCTGGCCTCCAAATGAGGTCTTCTGTCCTCCATGTCTAAGTCACTCAAATTCTTCTACATTCACGTTACTTTCTTTACCTTAACTGCAAAGGTTAGGAATTATCAGTGCCCTTGAAACAACATCTAGCAGGAAAAATCCAAAGGCCATCAAACCAGTCCTTCTGCCTATGCATTTTAATGACTTATTAACCAAGAGTTAAATGTAGATTTTAATCATAAGCACAAGTTCTCAATTCTGTTAACACCTACTTATGATACCAAACATTAAATTTACAATTTAGGTGATTTTAAAGGATCAAATTCTCCTGTTCCTTTATTGTTGCACTTTCTTCGGGTATAGGGAAGTCATTAATTCACATCCCAAACAGCACTGGTTTATGCCTTTGCCGAGTTACTTAATCAGTTGTTAGGTTTCATTTTCCTTTTCTCCAAGGCAGACAAATACTGTTCCCAAGGTAAAAGGAATACATTTCTATTAATTCAAAATTGTATTTATCACCCCATTTGACATTTACATTTATAGTACTCTACAGCTTACAATCCCCTATAGTTTGAAAATTATTGAACAGTTATTGCTTTTCCTAGTCTTTGGAACACAGCCAAATGATTAAACCTTCTGCTGTTCTGAATCCAGAGAAATTTATTTCAGTAACTAGGAGGGTACAGGGTGCTGTTTCCTTGGGACTGGCTAGAAATCTGCAGTCTTTTCTTTTTCTGTCATCTTGATGACTTTTTAAACACAGTTTCTATAAGAGGAAGCCCCCTTAAGGAAGCTTCTCAATCTAACGCATGCATATCACATGGGCTAGGGCTGGGAAGAAGTAGGTGACTCAGAGCCCTCAGCAAAGGGATTTTTGAGACAGTCCTTTCGGAGTTTTAAAATATTCATAATTAGAAATTGTGAATAGATTTGACATTACATGAGAGGTAGCTTTTATCTTCATTGGAAAAAGGAGTCCCTTTTACCCCCTCTGGTGATATTTTTGGTGAGTCTCTTCTCTCCATTTATTAAACCCTGTTTTCATGGTGCAGGTCCAATATTTACAGTTGTTTTATTTTGTCTTTTTAAATTACCTGAGAGGAAATCCTTTGTTATTCTGTTTGAAAAATATTAAACTAGAAACCCAGAAAGGGAAGAAAAGGAAAGGAAGGTAACAGTGTGTATGAATAAGAAATGCAATGAAAAACAGAGGACAGAAGTGGATTTCTTGGGAAACCAAGGCAGAAATGGTAGGAAGAAGAAAACCAGTGATGGTCAAGTGGGTTTAGGGAAGGGAATTAGAGGGAAACGGTAGTTACCAGAGAGAGATGAAAGGGGCTGAGGCTGGATGCAGCACCTAGATTGCTGGGGGAAATCACCAGTCTTGAGAGGGATCTGAGCACATACGAAACACTGGCTCTTGCAGGAAATACTATAGGTTCAGGGACAGCCAAGGCTGGGTGGCAGCTTTGTGAGGAAAAAGACCCATCGCCAGGGATTCCAAAAGAGGATGTGGCCGAGTTCAGGTGGGGAGTGCTTGCTGAACTGACAGGGAACTTCAGCAGGGTTGAGTACATTCAAGATGGGGGATGAATGAGGCCACAGGGAGACGAGGTGGGTGGATGTGAGAGGGACAGAGATGGTGTTGGTGAGGCCAGAGGTGAGCGACAGCTGGTGGCACAAGTGAGGGCACAGATGTGCGATGGAGGCGCTGGCACTGAGAAGGAGAGCAAAGCATTGTGAAGAGCCAGCGAGAAGCTGAGGGGGTGACAGGGACACTAAGGAGGGCGACTGGGGTGTTAGGCAATGAGGTGACAGAGGCGCTGAGGAGACAAGGACTCTGGGGAGGGATGATGGGGATCAAGGTGACGGCGTGCTGAGGAGGGTGATGGGGTGCTGAAGGCTGACTAGGTGACAGGGCGCTAAGGACAGGAAACAGGAACTCAGGGTAACACTGGGGGCTCAGGGGGGTGCCAAGGGGAGCTGAGGACACAGGGACAGGGACTCTGAGGTGACAGAATTGAGGTGAAAGGAGACGAGGACTCTGAGGGTGGTGATGGGGTCGAGGGGGCGACGGGGGCATGGAGGGAAGGGGCGAGGGATTAAGGGTGATGAAGGGAGCTGAGGGGCTAAGAAGACCCTAGGGCTCAGGGTGGCGATGGGAATGGAGGGGCGACAGGGGCGCTGTGAATACGGGGAGCAGGGACTCTGAGGGAGGGAATGGGGGCTAAGAAGGCGTCAGGGTCGCTGAGGGTGATGCTGGAAGTTGAGGGGTGACGGGCGTTGGGGAGACAAGAGACAGGCTGGTGACTGGGGCTGAAGGGGTGACGGGGCGCTAGGAGGAACAGACAGGGATTCTCGGGGTGGTGGTGGGGCGACCGGGTCGCCGGGGCAGGTGTGGGGACGGGAGGGGACCACTCACCGGGGTGCGGCGCGTCTTTCCGCCCCGTCGCCGCCGGTCAGTGTTCCGCTCCGGCCCAAGCAGGTTGGCGGCCCCGCCCGCCGCCGCGCACTTTCGGTTTCCTTCCCCGCAGACCCTGGGCGGAGGGAGGAGCCGGGCGGGCAGCCCGGAGGAGGAGGAAGTGGAGGAGGAGGAGGCAGCGGGGACTGGGGCGTGAGGGGCCGGGCTCCAGCACCGCGGCCCGCGTCCCCGCCCTCGGGGAGAGCAAAAGAGATAGCGTCGCTTCAGCTCCCCCGCGTGGCCGGGCCGGCGGGCTCGGGCGGGCTCGGTTGAGGGGAGGGGACTGCGGGGGGCGGACGAGCAGCGCCCAAGGCCGTCGCAGGCCTCAGCCAGCCCCAGAGGCGGGGGCACGCGGTAAGCGGCTTGGTGCGTGTGAAGCGCGACATGGCGGCGAGACTGAGGAGACCGAGTTGCTCAGTGTATACGGGGAAGAGGGCGGGGCCAGGCTCCGCTCCGACAACCATTGGAGCGCCTCGTGCTGGGCGGGCCTAAAACTACATTTCCCAAGGATCACAGCAGGCACTAACCGGAAGGGGCGGCCTCAAATCCATTGCGCACGCGCACCAGGAGTCTGTCCTTATATAAGAGAGGTTCAGGCCTGTAGTCGGCCTTTCCCATCTGCTGCGCTCTGAGGCTGAGGTCACCTCTGTTGTGCTTCAGAGATTGTGGTTCCCGCCTCGTGAACCCACGTTGTGTGTACGGTAAGTGGAGGCCCTTCAGTTTTCCCTTCGCGAGCTCTAGTCCTCTTTTGCACTTTTCGTTCCGTAACGTCTCCGTAGGTGACGCCAAAATTGTCCTGAGGCTGCAGGAAACGTGAGCTACGTGGAAAAATCTGCGCTTTCTGCGTGGGTCCGAAAGGCCTTTTGCTGGTGTAAATGATGACTCACTTTTTTCCCCATCATATCGACAATGCTGATCTTTTAGAATATTTGCCAGTTAACTCCTGATACGCCAGCTTTAAAAGACCTAGTCATGCTCCTTTAGCCGTGAGGAGATGGCCATTCATGACTTTTCTTTGTAGGTTGTCGAAGTCAGGGAGTATAGCATGGATGTGAGAGAACGGAGTCACCTCTGGGCCTATGAGAGATTCCGATTTAGATCTCTCCAACCTTGGATCTCTTGACCTACGCGGTAAGGATTTGTCTACGGACTGTTCTAGGGTACATACTCTTTAGGAAAGCGTCTTAGTTGGCTGTGGAAACTTGTAGAAATAAGGCTTAATGTTGGTGAATGTTCGGAGAAGAATGGGACTCGTGGCCTCCTTTACTCTTGTGCTGTAATGATGGGTTAGAGTCTCACAGCTATTACAGAGAAATTCTGTTGATTACCTGTTAGAACATGAGTTCCCGGTGGAAAATACAGGTTTAGGAGAAATGACCCAAAGTGAATGACGTTTGACGTCATTTTTTTTTCCCATTGTCTTACCGGTACCGGGGATGTACCAGGGATCGCACTCACGACTGCGTGCTTGCAAGGCAGCTGCTTATGCAGCTGAGCTAAATCCCCAACCCCATCCCATTGTCTTTTGAGTTACGATCTCCATATGCAGTTGACCAACTCAGCAGTCCTGCCTCAGCCTCTGAATTGCTGGCACTACATTTGTGTGCCCCTATGCCCAGCTTGATATTATTCTAGTGCCACTTTTTGAAAGCGTTTTTATGCTATTTTTGAGTATGTAGGCATGTAACAAGGTAGATGAATAAGGGGTTAGCCTTTTTCTCAAGCCAGATATGTTCAATTGACCTCAGAAAACCCAGCCAGAAGTTTTTGCTTGACCTTGACTAGAAATGTGGCTGGGCCAAACCCTGCAAGCTTACACAAACGAATCTATATGTGGGACTTCCTTGAGGGAAATACTAGTTGAGAAGAGGACTGAGCTGCATGCATCACCAACGAACGACAGGTTTTCTACTGCCACTACATAAATAAGATAGAGGTCCTGAAAGGCCTTGGTATTTGACATTGCTACAGTGGGACAGGAGACACATGTTGATTGTACTTAAAACTTATGTGACAGCATACCAGGAACCCTTTAAGGGAGCTCACAAGAGTTACCTGCTGGCATATATGATGACTTGAACTTTTTTCCCCAACAGATCGACCATGTTGATCTCATTTCTTTAAGCCAGTTTTTGTCTGATATGCCAGCTTGAGCAGTAACTGTCTAGTTGGCCCCATCTAGCTTGCTGGTGAACATTCATTTTCCTGTGTTTTCACCTCAGGTTTGCTAAGGCATAAACCAGCCTTTGAATGGAGCAGGATGAATTCTGAGCATGGGAAAGGATTGGTAAGTTGTGTTCACATGTCTCTCTCAGACCCAGGACCTCCGCAGGGAGAGGCAGCTGTCTTCTCATGCCCAATACTTGATTCAAATTCTGCCGATGCAACTGATGACATAACTTTTTTCCCCATCAGATCGACCCTGTTGATCTACATAACCATCAGCCAGTTTGGTCTGATGCATGGGCCCCAAGTTCACTTGTTCTTGCCCCCTCTCACATTGAGATTATTCATTTTGGCCCCATCTATTAACTTCACAGGTCTCAAGCTCTTAAGGCTGCAGTTTGTTGTCAGCTTGATCTTTGGGGTGGTTCTCTGTCCTGTAAGAGGTAAGGTTTCAGTTCTCAAACTCATTTGCCTATAAAGACCCAGATCAAAGTTGGGTTTGAAACAGGGGAGTTACTATTTATTACTATTATGAGGCTGTTCACCCTTGTAACTATAGCTCAGACTGTATCTTCGTTGTGCGTAGAAGTTAGGTTTTTAAATTTTGAGTATCAACATAAATTCATCTACACTTTTTAAAGACAAGCATGTGATCCTCTGTTTATCTTCTTTGCCATGTTCTATTTGCAAAAGATTATTTCTAGATGGAGGTTAGCTTTTTTTTTTTGCTGCATGCGTCAGTCTTATAAGTGTCTGAGGTATGCAAGAGACATTTCGTCTCTGGAATTCTCCCAGCTTCTTGCTGGTATATCAGCGTAGTGCAGTGATGGTGAACATTTTGGACACTAAACTACAACCCAAAGCCACTTACATAAAACAAACTCACATTAATGTTTTTTAATTTTGGCCACCATTGACCTCTAGTGGGTGGAGCAAAATGTGGAGTAGCCCACATTTTCACTAGATACTCCTGTTCCTGTATCCTCAATAGATGCTTTTTCAGACCACTGATGTAATCTTTGTTTTCTATTTAGAAGTCTCCTGAGCTGTGGATGCAGTGGGAGTACAAGGCCTCTTGAATATCAGTGGTGTTCCTGAGCCACAAGGCTTTTGAGTATTTGGCTTTCCAGAGTGCTGTGCCTGTTTCTTTGAAGATTCAAAGAATTTCTAATTTTGTAACAACTTGCCTACTTTGGAAAAATAAAATTCTTGAAATCAGTGCACTTGTATTGGATTGACTATTGGTATTAAACATTGAGCAGATAATAAGTAACAGCCAAGTATGTCATTAAGTTTGATTTGAGTTAAGACATTGGGCCTAGATTTATGGGAGTGGGAGAATCTGTTGGGTGAGGGCAGTTTTCTGGACTGTGCTAGTGATTAGGTTCTGTATTAAAAGTCCTAAGAATTAGGAACAGGACCTCTAATAGTTACCAATAGATGGTTTGCAATTGCAAAACCCTGGCTTAATTAGAATTTGATCTTTGAGAAAGATGAATTTGATACGTAAAATGTCTCTTGGTATTTATTCCCTTATCCCTTCCTCTTGGGGTTTAGAAATTAATAAGGTTCTGATAAACTGATTGGCTCACTGAAGAGGCAAGTCAAGCTATTTTATCTGCATCGACCCTTCTAGATTATTTTTTAACTTTTTTTTTTTTAATTTATTTTTTTTGTCTTTTTCGTTTTTATCGGTACCAGGGATCGAACTCACGACTGCCTGCTTGCAAGGCAGGCGCTTATGCCGCTGAGCTAAATCCCCAGCCCCTAGATTATTAAATACTTGGAGGCCTAATACAATGTAAATTGTATTAATTTACTAATGAGGGGACTAATGAGAAGAGGAAGTGAGATAGACTGGCTTGTAACTGTGGTAAGACACTTCCCCTGTTAAAAGCATGCCACTGTAGTATCTTTTGCCAGGACTACAAACAGCCCCCAAAGTACAAAACATCTTTATGTTGTCAGATGCAATTCAGAATATCCTTGCTGAGCGTGCTAACGTGTGATCCAAGCCCTGGGAGGCCGAGGCAGCAGTTTACCACAAAGATTCTGTTTCTCATGAATCTGGCTGGCTCAAGTTGGTAGTCACAGAGTACCCCTAGTAGGCAGGTCAGGTGCTTTTCAGTTGAGTTAATGGGTCTGCAGTCTGCACACTCAAGTCCCTTCCCTTCTGTGGTGCTGTGGTAGGACAGAAGATGTGCTAGGTAAGTGTACTATTACTGAGGTGCTTTCTAGTTTCTAATGTAACTTTGTAGTAAAAACACAAGGGTTAAATGTTTGGCATTTGGTGGGAGGGTACTGGGAATCAAAACTCAGGACTTTGTGCTCACCAGGCAGGTGTTTATGCCACTGAGCTATATCCTGGGCAGTGTCTAAAGGACCTTCGTTGCATGTTCTTTGATATAATATACTATTTTTTTTCCTATTCCAATAACCCTGTAGCAGTAGTATTAGGTTCATATTTGAGTTGAAGGAACAGACAGTAAAAAGCAAAATAACGGGGCTGGAGGTTTAGCTCAGCAGCATAAGTGCCTGCCTTGCAAGCAGACAGTCATGAGTTTGATCCCCAGTACCAATAAAAAGGTTGAGGTCACACAGCGTGGAAATCATATTCTTGAGTTGGAATCCTGGCTCTGCCACTTGTCAGCCATCTGACTTTGTAATTCATGGCTGTCTGGGTCTCATTTCTTTATCCGAAAAGTAGGGTTTGGTGAGACTCACTTCACAAATGAGGCTCAGAACATTTGAAAGGTTCGCCTTTGTTGCAGCATATGTTAGAACTTCAGGAGGCTGAATATTATCTTGTGTGTATGTACCATATTTTGTTTATCCTTTTTTTTGGAACCAGGGCTCGAACTCATGACCTTGTGTATGTCAGGCAGATGCTGTGCCACTGAGCTATATCCTTGGCCCAGTTTACCCATCTGTTGGTGGACATTCAGTTATTCAGTTGGTTCCACCATTTGGCTGTTATCAGTAATGCTGCAGTGAATATTGTCATTACCATGTCACTGCATTGCAAGGCTCTGAGTCCCTGTTTTCAATACTTTGGGTACTATAATGTACCACCTTATGGAGACAGTTTAACAACTAAATGATGAAAAGGAACACCAGCAAACAAATCCAAAAGACAAAAAACAAAATAACTTGCCTAAGGTTCAGAGCCAGAATGTGGTAGAGCAGAGCCAGCTCTCTGACCCTTAGTGTAATTGCAATATACTGCTTAAATGACCTCTAATGGGCACAGGAAGTCAGTTCCTAGCTTTTCAAAGTTTTTTTAATCTTTGTGTGTGCATATGTACTGGGGCTCGAACCCAGGATCTTCACACTGAGCAACATCTCCAGTCCCTTATCTATTTTGAAATGGTCTTGCTAAATTGTTAAATGTTACCCAAGCCAGGTTCAAACTTGGGACCCTGCCTCAGTTTCCCAGAGTTCTGGGTTTACAAGTGAGTAGCCACATACCTAGCTGGGATATAAACTTTGCTGGACTTACAGCAGAGGTGACCCATACTTGCCAGCCAGGAGCAGCAGAAACCCTGTTGGAGAGCTCCCAGCCACCACAGTTCCCCTGACCGCCAAGTTGGTTTCCTTGAGCTCTGAGGATGAGGCCCAGATCTCATACCCTTTGCATGCTGTCTCCTCTGGATGCTGTGGGCCCATTCTCTTAGCTGAGGGATCTTGGGCAAATTCCTGCACCTCCCTAGCCTGGGTTTCCTTGCTGTCAAACGGTTCATAATGATGCCTACATTGGTGTGAGATTCAATAAAATCAAGTCTGAAGTGCTTAGCCTAGGACCAGGTGTGTAGTAGGGACACAACTCATCTAGCTAAACACAGCTTCCCACCACAGTCAGATGGGGAAGTCTGTTGAAACAGAAAAAGGGTAACTACTCATTGAGTGCCATGTGCTGATACTCTGTTATACTGTTACCACAATGAATGCACCCTCAACTTTTATCAAGGTTTCAGGGGTGGGGGGCTCAGGGGGGACACTGTGCCACTGAGTGACATCCCACCCCTTTTAAAATTTTAAAATTCTGAGTAAAGTTGCCCAAGTTGAGCTAGAACTTGCAACCTTCTTGCATCAGCTTCCTAGAGTGCTGAGATTACAGGTGTGTGCCACTATCCTAAGCTAAGCTGTGTGACCAGTGACCTACTTCCTCCAGCTGGGCTCTTACCTTCTGAGTTTCCAGTGTCTTCCAATAATGCTGTCCAGCTACGACCTCATCTGTGCACTAATCCACTCAGGAAGGGAGAGCCCGCGATCCAACCACTTTCCAAAAGGTCCATCTTTTAACAGTTGCATTGGAGACTGAGCCTCTAATACTGTACTTGAGCCTTACGGGGGACATTTTAGATCCAAACCCTAACTCTGTTAATTATCGTTAAAGTTTATACTGCTGCTCAGGGAAGTCTAGGCACTTTGTTGAGGTCACACAGCGTGGAAATAATATTCTTGAGTTGGAATCCTGGCTCTGCCACTTGTCAGCCGTCTGACTTTGTAATTCATGGCTGTCTGGGTCTCATTTCTTTATCTGAAAAGTAGGGTTTGGTGAGACTCACTTCACAAATGAGGCTCAGGACATTTGAACCTGTGTTGCAGCATATGTTAGAACTTCAGGAGGCTGAATATTATCTTGTGTGTATGTACCATATTTTGTTTATCCTTTTTTTTGGAACCAGGGCTTGAACTCATGACCTTGTGTATGTCAGGCAGATGCTGTGCCACTGAGCTATATCCTTGGCCCAGTTTACCCATCTGTTGGTGGACATTCAGTTATTCAGTTGGTTCCACCATTTGGCTGTTATCAGTAATGCTGCAGTGAATATTGTCATTACCATTCACTGCATTGCAAGGCTCTGTTTGAGTCCCTGTTTTCAATACTTTTGGGTACTATAATGTACCACCTTAAGGGGACAGTTTAAGAACTAAATGATGAAAAGGAACACCAGCAAACAAATCCAGTCTGGGAACCAGGGCTGTGCTTGGGCTGCTGCTGGACTGGGAAAAGCCAGACCTGAGCCCCTTCCAGCACCTCAGAAGTACCAAACGCCTTCCCTGTCCATAAGCGACCGGCTTATCCAGAGAAACGCAGGCTGTGATGATAGCCATCGAGGTGAGATGCGTTGGATGCCTATGGTGCTTTGGTGTTTCACTGACATTGCAGGTCTGGGGCCAGTGGTCTGACCATAGGTTCAGAGGACATCTAAGAGGGATCTCCTGAGGGCTGCAGCCATTGTTGATTCCCTATGGTCTTGTTTTGAAGTCCTGTATTGTTTCCATTGTTTTTTTTTGGGTTGGGTTTTTGTTTCTGTTATTTTGTGTATGTTAAATCTGATGGCAGGAGCAGCTATATAAAGACAGCATGACATATTATGGTAGCCATTTTGGATTCACTCTTGGCTTGTTTTGAAGTCCTTTAACTGCATTCATTGTTTTGTGTTTATTGTTCCTGTTCTGTTCTGTTTGACTTTTACTGTGTCTGAAGTTACCTGCAGCTATTTTAAAGACATTATGGTAACTATTATTGATTTCACAATGTTTTGAAGTCCTGTGTCTCTTACACTGGTTTGTTTTGGTTGGTTTTATTCTGTTTTATCTTCTTTAAAATAAAAATTTGAAGAAGCGAGCTAAATGAACCCTTAGAACTCTGCCTGGAAAACTGTTCCAATGTTTGCTATTTTCAGTTTCTTTCAACCTTTTTCTCCTACATTTGCCTGCTTGTCTCCTAGTTGTGTGCCAGGAAAGATGGAGCAGGGTCTCTTCCCAAGCCTGCAGCTCCAGCCTCTGTCTGCAGGGAGCACTGTGGATACACATTTCTCCAGCATGTGACAAGAAGCTGTCGTTCTGGCCCTGAAAAGGGGGGAATCCCTTCTTGCAAGCACCGGTAGACAGATAAGTTTTCACTCTGCAGCCAGGATGGATCGCAACAGTGAAGCCTAGGGTGGGGTGGTGAGCAGTGGGATAAGAGTGAGAGTGTCTCAGGGCCTGAGGCATGGGCTGCTGACTGAGCAAACTCTAGACTCCCCATGCAGCCAACAAGTTTCAAATAAATTTACCCACAGTACCTCTGTCCTAACAAATCAGTACCCAGTATTCACCCAGTTTTCTTTTGTCCCATTATGTTCTTATTACAGGGAAGCTACTGCCAGCACGGCTAAAGCTTCTCACATGTGAAGGAAGCCAGGAATCCCCAAAATGTTGCCCACTGACTCCACTTTATAAAGAATGAAACCTCAGGGCTGGGAAGCCACCACTTTGGGACTGCTGACTTGAGCTGTGTTCCTTTCACCTCTGTCCTTGTCCTTGAACTGATGCCAGATAAAAGGGATGCACAGTGAAATGTGAATGTCAGATAAACCACAAAGACTTTTTTTTTTTTTTTGCCTTTTTAAAATTTTTATCGGTACCAGGGATCGAACTCACGACTGCCTGCTTGCAAGGCAGGCGCTTATGCCGCTGAGCTAAATCCTCAGCCCCTTTTTTTTGCCTTTTTGAGACAGGGTCTCGCTATGCAGTTCAGGCTGGGCTTGAGCTCACTTGTAGCCCAGGCTGGTCTTGAACTCATAATGACCCTCCTGCCTCAGCCTCCTGAGTACTGGGACTACAGGTGTGTGCCACCATGCTCAGCTCACAAAGAATCATTTAGTGTAAGTATGTCCAATTCAATATTGGGGACATGATAAAAAATTATTTGTTATTTATGTGACTTTCTAATTTAGCTACTGTGAATTTTTACTTGCTAAATCTGGTAGCTGCAGTCCTGGGGCACCTGGCTTGAAACAGTGACATCTGTTCTTTAAGATGCAGCCTCCACAGAGCTTATATCTTCTAAGTAACTTTTCTTTGTAGATTTGTCCTCAAAGATTGTCTGGGGGACAAGGGGGTTGGGGTTTGTGGAACCTTGCAATAGCTATTGTCCAAACTGCATAGGTGGAACTGGCAGTTCTGTGGCCAACCTGGCTGGTCATCTGATCACTTTCCCAGAGGTCCTGATGTTAATGGATCACAAGTCTATTTAGAAGGTGTCTTACCCCATTTGATGTTGCTATGACAAAAATCCATGGGGCTGAATAACTTATGAAGAAAAAGTTTCTTTTGCTCCTAGTTTTAGAGGCCAGGAGGGCTGAGTGGGCCCTGGCAAGGTCCTTGTGCTGCTTCAATTAAAAGCAGAAAATAGAAGGGCAGAAAGATTCATGCATTAGAGACGTAATATGAGGGGACAGCTTCCCAGGACAATAACCTGCTCTGTAACTATCCAGCTTGGTGAGAATTAATGCTCAATTCCTCTTAATACCCTTGTTACCTCTTATGGGACCCAGCTCCCTGCACCCCACCATGGCAATCAGATTTCAACATGAATTTTGGAAGGGACCAATGATATTCAAACCATGACAGAAGGCTACTGTTTTTTTATCAGCCATGGCAGAAACAGACCATCTTGGGTCTATTTTTATCTCTGGCTTTTTTAAAACAGAAAAAGAAGATTCTGGATCCTTTCACTTGGCAGGCTCCTTTAAACAAATGGTCTTTTGCTAAAATAAACCAGCACCATGGTTTGTTGATGGGAAGGGTTGGAATCTGGGTAGGCCAAGTGGGCAAGATATTTAAAAAAATTTTTACACAGATGTTCAAATGGCTGGGTGTGTAGTCTGGGACTTTGGAGTTACTTTGGCTCTGCTTGGGTAGACTTGACTTTCTTTTCTTTTGTTTATGGTGCTGGAAATTGAACCCAAGGCCTTGCACATTGGAGGTAATCAGCTCTGGCCTGGCACTCTTACCATATGCAGAGGAGGGACCTGTAAAGTGGGGTGGCCAGGAGTGAGCCAGGCTGCCTCAAACACCTCTGACCGCCGTCTGTTCTGTCAACTGTACCTCACTAAGCTCAGTGTCTCCCCTCTGATCGTAACAATAACAATAACCACCGCTACACCGCCTTTTAAACATTTTTCTGCAGGGCTCCACGCTAGCTACTTTATGTATTTTACACAGTTTGTTCTTCCCCTCAACTCTCAGCAGAAGGTCGCGTTAACTATCACAATGTTAGTGTGGATATTTGTTTTTGTGAGACAAAGTCTTGCTGTGGAGTTCAGGCTGACCTTGATCTCAGGATGATCCTTCAGCCTCAGCCTCCAAAATACTAGGATTATAGTACTAGGGTTACAAATGGGTGGGAAAGGGAAAGGGGAGAGATTCAGTCAGACGCATAATAAACAGCTCTGTGAACCTCTTCTTTGGCCCCTTCGGCCCTTCTTCGCTCTGTTTACTCTGCCTGGTGTTTCCAGAATGGCTGTTTACTTGTGGGTGACCAGTGGGATTTTTGACAGGAGGTTGAGGTGGGGTTAAGAGATGCGATCCCTCACTCCTGTAATCCCAGCACTCGGAGGCTGAGGCAGGAGGATCATTGCAAGTTTGAGACCAGCCTGGGCTACAAAGTGAGCTCAAGGCCAGCCTGAAATGCATAGTGAAACCTGTCTCAAAGAGACAAAAAAAAAAAAAAGAGAGAGATGCAATCCCCAGGATGCACCCCATGGAGCAACTCGGGCTGGCTTTGGAGGCCACAGGCCCTCTGTAGACCTCCTCCACCTGCCTCTCCTTCAGAGCTGCGGTCAGTGTTCCTCCCTGACCCCTTCAGGGAGAGGAGGACCCCTCTGTTTTAGCTCCAGGGTCTGTACTAGTCCCTTTTGTCTTTCTCTGATTAGATTGTTGGATCTCTTCTGTGTCCAGTGGGCCTTGACTGGAAGCCAGGCACAGCTAGGACTTGGGCCCCCCCAGAGCCGTTTGCTGGTCGCTCCTGCCAGGCATGACATCTCCATCCTGGCTTTCCGTCACTGTTTCACAACAATTGTAGCAAATTCCCCGTGCCTGCCAGGCCACTGACCCTATTACCACAAAATTGGTGTTGAGTTTTACATCACTTGGCCCTAGAACGAGTTCCTAGGTGTCCCACCTGACCCAGAGTGCTTGATTAGAACTATTTTAAGAAGGCTTTCCTGAACATCCCATGCAGGCTACAGCACTGAGCTGACCCAAAGAAACAACAAGATGACAATTACTCCCTGGCCTGTGCTCTAAAGTAGTTCAAAGCCATGTCACCAACTACCTGCTTATTATTATTATTATTATTTTTTTGTCTTTTTGAGACAAGATCCTGCTATGCAGTTCAGGTTGGCCTTGAACTCACTTTGTAGCCTGGGCTGGTCTTGAATTTGCAACAATTCTCCTCCTTCAGCCTCTTGAGTGCTGGGATTGTAGGATTGCACCATACCCACCCTGATTAATTTTTCAGGCTGGAATTTCATGGGAAATTTGACCAAAATTATCTACCTGTGGCTCCTAAACTCACGTTATTTTGGGGTTTGTTTTGGAGATTGAAGGCAGGGCCTTGAGGATGGTAAGAGCCCATATTCTTCCACCGCGCTCCACACCCTGGGGCCTGAATTCAACTTTATTGAGGGGTAATGCATAGAAACACACACAGTTCATTCAGCGCAGTGAATTTCCACGGTGAACATCTCCATGCAGACAACTACGCGGACTGTGTCCGTGCCCAGAACCGCAGAACCTTTCCCCCAGGCCTCCTCAGGGCACAGCCAACCCTTCTCCTCCAGGCTAACCATGACCATGACTCTTCTTGCCATAGACTGTAATTATCTTTGCTTTGGTTCTTCCTTTGATAGCTTACACGATAGAACAAAGGACTGTAGAATATAATTATCTTTCTTTGGTGCTTAAATGACCACAATTTGAGGAGTTGAAAGGAGGTTAAGGGGGGGGTGGGGAAAAAAGAATCAATTGATATCATGTACAGGTACAAATTCTCTATGGTGAATGTGATCATTATGCATATCTAAAAGTGTACCAATAAATCTGATTTTAGGGGGGAAATTGCCACGATTTTATCCAAAGGAGACCCTTGCTAGCTGGCTCCTCTTCCCTTGTGATGCCATTGATTTTTTAAAGCACCAGTTTCCTAGTGCACTTAGTCATAAAAGACAAACATTGTATAGTTCCATGGAATAATCAAACTCTGGCAAACAGGGATTGGGAGTTATTTCATGGGTATAGAGTTTCAGGTCTTTTGTTTGTTTGTCTGTCTGATTTTTTGTTGAGACAGGGTCTTGCTGTGTTGTTCAGGCTGGCCTTGAACTCTATGTAGCTTAGGCAGGCCTTAAACTCATGGTAATCCTCCTGCCTCAGCCTTCCAGTGTTGTGATCAGAGGCGTGTACCATCATGCCCAGCAAAAGGTAACTTTCTGCTATACACGTAGGTCTCAGAGTTTTACTCAGATAGTTCATCTGAGAGCTGATTGTCTCTGAATTTTATTTTATATTTTATTTATTTGGGTTGAGTTTTTTTGAGACAGGTCCTTGTTAAGTAGTTCAGGCTGGCTTTGAACTCGCAATGATCCTTGTGCCTCAGCATCCTGAGTGCTGAGATTATAGGCATGCATCACCATACAGGGCTCTGTTTTTGGATTTTAAGTTCCATTAGTTTAAGGTTCTTAAATCAGGAAAAAAAGTTTGCATCACCTGCTTTATCGCTAAGACACATTTGGTAATTCAATGTCATCAAATGTCAGAATTGCAAGAAGTGTTGGAAACTAAGTGATAAATCAACCCTGGGTCAATTTACAGATGTGCAAACTTGGGGCTAGAGAGGCTGACAAGTTAAAGACGCACAGTGACTTCTCCTGACATCTGATTCAGGGGCCTTTCTTACTGAGGAAGACTAAGGAACGCATGCCAGGAATAGACACACCGTTAGAATATGTCATGGAATAGTTCAGTACTAGAGTCTGCTTGGCATATGTGAGGTCCTAGTTCAATAGGGGGAGAGAGGGAGAGAGGGAGGGAAGAGAGAGAGAGAGAGAGAGAGAGAGAGAGAGAGAGAGAGAGAGAGAGAGAGAGAGAAGAACAAGAAAAAGAAAAAGAAAAAGAAAAAAAGAAAGAGAAAGAAACCAGCCAGGTGCTCTGCCTCTGAGCTACATGTCTGCCAGGAGCCTTTTCTGTACATGAATTCTGTTAGGATAAACTTTTTTGTATTATATTTCTTTTTTGTTTTCAGTTACTTTTTTGTGTGTGATGCTTTTTTTTTTTTTTTTTTTTTTTTTTGTCTTTTTGAGACAGGGTCTTACTATGCAGTTCAGGCTGACCTTGAGCTCACTTTGTAACCCAGGCTGGTCTTGAATTCGAAACAATCCTTCTGCCTCAGCCTCCCGAGTGCTGATGCTCCCAGGACTTGGCCCATATTAGCAAGTGCTCTACCCTGAGCTGCACCGCTAGGCCCAGGTTCTTTCAGCCTAAATATTTTCAGGATAGTAAAAAATAATAAGAGAGAGTGTTCTTGTCTTATTTACAGTGCTAATAGAAACAGGTCTGGATTTCCTAATAGTTTTCTAATGTATTATTTTTTGATTTATAGATGCAGGCCAGGCATAGTGGCACACGCCTGTAATCCTGCATTCAGGAGACTGAGGCAAAAGGCTCACTGTGAGTTCTAGGCCAGCCTAGACTACCTAGTGAGTTCAAGGCTAGTCTGGGCCACATAACGAGACTCTGTCTCAAAAAAAAAAAAAAAAAAACAATCATGGAAAATTTGAGAGATATAAATAAATTTTTCATACCATCTCTAAGAAAAGCTGGATGATTCTCATGTTCAATCAAGAAGGCATAAAAAGGCATAAATTTTTAAAAATAAATTTTTAAAAATTAGCGGGGCTGGGGGTTTAGCTCAGCGGCATAAGCAACTGCCTTGCAAGCAGGAGGTCTTGAGTTCGATCCCTGGTACTGATAAAAATGAAAAAGACAAAAAAAAAAAAGGCATAAAAATATTAAATGCTTCAGAATATAAAAATAATATAGGTCCACTACAAAAATGTAATGTTTAGAAGAAAAAATAGCAGGCTGGGGGTTTATCTTAGCAGTATAAACACCTTCCTGGCAAACACAAGGTCACAAGTTTGAGCCCTGGTACCACAAAAAAAAAAAAAAAAAATTGTACTAATATTAAAATATAAAACAACTCTCTATTCAGATTTCACAGCCAGGAATATTTTAAAAATAAAAACAAAATAAAATGTTTACTTTTCAGCTAGGAAAAGCCACAGGCGATCCCATGGCTTCCATGGAAACCAGAGTGTAGCTATGTAGAGAAAAAAATAACGCACATGTATGCACGTTAGAGTCACCCTAGCTCTCATCCCACGAAATCACATGTCAGTCGACACCCTGGAATGTATCACTTTACACCTGTGCGATCTCTGAAAATTATGTAATCTCGCCACAGCTCAGTTTCCTCGCCTGAGAAATGAGACTCATATTGACTGAGTTACTGCAAAAATTAAGTATGAACAATGTCTGGTAGGAGTGCCCAGTAAAGATGACCAATTAAAAAAAACCATCAAATGGGAAAAAAATTTAGAGGGCATGCTGAGGCCCAAACCCAAGGCCTTCATACTGACTTAGTCTCTAGTCCCTTTTTATTTTTTGTTTTGAGACAGGGTGTCACTAAATTGCTAAGTTGCCTTAAACTTGTGATCCTCCTGCTTTAGTGCTTGAGATTGCAGCTGTTTTCGAGGCATGCCTGCCTTTCAAATGGACAAATTCTTAAAGCACATGGGAAGTATTAGCAAAATAAGAGGATGAGCAGAGCCGGCAACTTCAGGGTGGACTGATTTCATGAATTGTGGGCTGCTGCCCCCAGGGAATGGCTTTGCAATCCGGAAAAAGTGGAAGAGTTCTCGTGATTTCTCTCTTTTAGAACCACTTAAAACGCTTAGGGTTTTTCTTCTTCCCCCCTCTCTCCCTGCAGTCATCTTCTTCCATAAACTGAGTCCCCAGTTACACAAATGGTTGAGAAGATGTCCCTAGAGGAAATCTCCTAATGGGCCGATGATTACTGGAAAAGCTGGCAGCCGGTGCACTTCAGATGAGATAAGAGTATCCATCTGACTCTATTTTCCAAGCAAACCATTTTATCTGATGTCACATTCCCTGTAGTGCTAATTTTTTTTTTTTTTTGGTCTTTTTTGTTTTTATCGGTACCAGGGATCGAACTCATAACCGCACACTTGCAAAGAAGGCGCTTATGCCGCTGAGCTAAATCCCCAGCCCCCAACCCCCAGCCCTGCTAATTTTTAAAAATTTATTTATTTATTCTCTTTTTGAGACAAGGGCTCACTCACTATGCAGTTCAGGCTGGCCTTGAGCTCACTTTGTAGCCCAGGCTGATGTTGAACTTGCAAGGATCCTCCTGTCCCAGTGCCCCATGCTGGCATTACAGGCCTGTGCCCTAGTAGTACTAATATGTTAAAATTTTTTTTTTTTTTTTTTGCGAGAGAGGATTTCATTATGTGGACCAGGCTAGCCTCAAACTCACAATCCTCTTGTCTCAGCCTTCTGAGTGTTGGGTTAAAAGTCTCTGTCTCTGTCTTCCTCTCTCCCTCTCTCCTTCTGTGTGTACTGGAGATTGAACCTAAGACCATTACACTGAGCTACATTCCCAGAGCCTTTAAAAACACTTTGTTTTGTGACAAAGTCTTGCTAAATTGTCCAGGTTGGGCTTGAACTTGCAATCCTTCTGCCTCAGTCTCAGAGTGTTGGAGTCATAGGCATGAACCACCACGGTTGGCATGAAAGCTTTCTGGATGTTTAAGAAAACAGACCCAGAGTGAAACGGCCTTAGTTACCTTCTCATCACTGAGATATGATTCCTGACCAACACACACAATTTCAAGGAGGAGAGCTTTATTTTGACTCAAGTTTCATTCCATGGCCAGCTGGTTCCCCAGAAGAAATAGCATGGCAGAGGGACCGGGGGAGGAGAGCTGCCCCTGGCTGTCTGAAACCCTCCGGGCCATGCCCCTGGTGACCCTCCTCTATGCACCAGGCTCCTCCTCCTAACAGCAATTCAGCTGCGCGGCCCCTGGGATTCAGTCACCTTCCAAAGTCCTACCAGTAAACAGGAGGCTTTGGGGAGATATGAACCATAACATGCCCTTAGGCCAAAAAAGATGCTAGACCAAAGTACCCCCTCCAGCGGCCCTGGCTTGTTAAAATGATATTTGTCATATTTGAAATAGAGCCATATGGTGATCAGAGCAGAACAGAGCTGCTGGGTATGGGAAGTCAGGGATGGCTGTGAATCTCTAGAAGGAGGATTGGTAAGTGCCACAAAATCATCCCTGTCATTTTTAGTTCTAATCTTTAATTTTCTTATGGTAAAAATGTAACTTAGGGTCTCTAACTCAGTGTTATTGTGAGGATAAAGGAAATTGGCTTACGATGTTGAAGTTTTGTGCAAATGCTAGTGTTCTTGACTTTGCCATTTACTAGCTGATTGCATCTGTGAAAGTGAATTAACCTCTCTGTCTGTTTTCTCGGTCTGAGGAGGCTGGGTATGGTGGTGCATGCCTGTAATCCCAGCACTTGGGAGGCTGAGTCAAGAGGATCATTGCAAGTGTGGGTCCAGCTTGGGCTACAGAGTGAGGCCTTGTCTTAAAAAGCAAGCAAGCAAGCAAACAAACAAACAAACAAAAAATAAATAAATAAAAATAAAAGTAAGCACACACACACACGTGTATGTGCACACTTACACACACACTCATAAATTCCTCCCAGCCCCAACATGGTCTAACAATAGTGGCCTCTCTCTTCCAGGGCTGTGGTGATGAGTGTAGGCCTTGTGCTTGAATATGTGCCTACAATGATCAGGAGCAGAATTTGGTGCCACCGCCTTGACTCAAGCTAAGAAGCCAGCAGTGGTACCCATTTTTGCTTTTGTACCATTGGTACAAATGTTACGATAGGGAGCAAGGTAAATAACATCCTACTGTCACTCTGAAAATTCTTTCGAACCAGGGGCTGGGGATTTAGCTCAGCGGCATAAGCACCTGCCTTTGAGTTCGATCCCTGGTACCGATAAAAACGAAACAAGACCAAAAAAAAAAAAAAAAAAAAAAAGAAAATTCTTTCGAACCAGCAGACTCTCTTAAGGGGTCTTAAACACTACACTTGAAGAACCACTGATCTACCAGGTATGATGGTTTACACCTGTAATCCCAGCACTCAAGAGGTTGAGGCAGGAGGATCCAGAGTTCGAGGTCACCCTGGGCCACACAGTAGGCTACGGAGCTAGAGTGTGTCTCAGAAAAAAAATACTGTAGAATGTTTCTCCATTTAGGTTTCATGAGGGTTTATGTTTCCTCACAAATGAATTTCATTTTTGCATTTTGGGGCAAGACTACAGAGAAGCGCTGAGAGGTATGTGATCTCACCATCTCCCAATCACATTGAGGCTAACAGAACCACTTGTACTTTATTCTAGGCCTAGAATGAGTCATTTCTCCAGGGAGCCCTGGTTTCTTTTATTGGAGAGACCAACATCTGTAGCGTCAGCCCTGGCTGCACGTTGGTTATCCAGGGAACTCTTAAGGTTTTGTTTGTCTTGTTTTGTTAGTGGTGCTGGAAATTTAACTCAGGGTGTTGTACACATTATGCAAGTGCTCTGCCACTGAGCCACACTCCCAACCTAGGACTCTTAAAACCACAAAGAGATGGCAGAGTTAGTAACCTCTGCAGTACCCTAAAATATAGAGCAACTTATCCTGGCCTACCTGGGACCTTCTTGGTACTGAAAGTCCTCTGTCCCAGGAAATCGCCACAGTGCTGGGTAAATCGGGTTGTCATCTTACCTTGATGGGGGAAGAGAGAACTTTCTAGAGTTTGGAAATGTTCAACACCATTATCTGGGCGATGGTTATCCGGGAGTGTACACAAAAAATTGTGAAATTATCTACTTGCAATAGTGCACTGTACATGTTCTACTAAATGTGTGTTGCACCTTAAAAAGTACTCTGACGTTGACGTGTTCCAGATGGATTAAAACATCCGTGGTGGGGGAATCTGAGGCATCGGTATCATGGAAAACTTCTCCAGAGGTTTCTCATGCTCGGCTAGGTTTGGGAATGGACACAGTCAAATTTCCAGGGATGTCGTTAAAGTGAGGCTTCAGCAGGGCTGGGCCTGAGATCCTGCATTTCTCATAGCTCCCAGGGCTGCTGCTACTGGGCAGTGCCCCTACAGCAAGGCCAGGCCTGCTCTAGGTTTACCTTGGGGCTAGAGAGGGACTGATCTGTAACTTCTTGGTGCTATGAGTGAGAAAGGACAAAAGTGGGAAGTAGGGGCCCCAGGGTACTACCGGGGAGGCAACATTCAAGGAAGATTTAGGGTGAGGTTAGAAAAACAAACAAGCAAACAAACCAACCAACCAGCAGTGGGCTCATGGGCAATCACATAATGAGAGGTTGAGCCCACCTCTCTGCCGTGCTAGGCTGGCCTGACCTTGGATGTCCTTCTCAGCCTCTCAGGATCGAGGACCCCAGCCTAGGTCAGCTGCTGATCTCGTCACCCTGGAGCCCTATGTCTGGGGCAGCCTAGTGTGGCGTCCAGAGGCCTGGCTTCTCTGCCCAGACACCGTGGAGACTGATACGAAGCTCCCGGCTGGTTTAATTACCCAGATGGGAAGCTGGCAGCGGGAGCCCTGCCCGGACAGAGATTAATGACTCCATTCTCTTCCCAGGCAATCGTCCTCTGCGGCCCAGCCGGGAATGTAGATATAAGGTGTGAATAAAGTCCCTCTTCTGAGTGAGCACATTTTTCATCATCTCCAGATGGGATTTTGCTCCCAGAGTCTCTTGGTTCACAGCCAGCAGTTGTCTTTGTTTGGCACAATGACCTGGTTGGTGACAGAGCATGTGACGGCCCCCTGGGCACAGGGCAGAGACCTGGGGGCAAAACTGTATCACTTAACAAAAAACTCGTGACTAATACAGGCTTGTTGTGAACAACTTAACTAGGAAGCCACACATAAGGCAACAAGTGACAGTTTCTGTTCTCCTTTCCTTCTCTCTGAAGCTAACCATTGTTGTGTTAGGTGCATGCTTTGGTGTTTTCCTGTTTTGCTTCCCTTTTTTCTCAGTGCTGAGGATGGAACTCAGGGCCTCATGCGTCCTGTACTAGGCAAGCGCTCTACCACTGAGCCACACCTCCACCTCTGCTGCTTCCCCCTTCTGAGTCAGCTTCCCCCCAGCTTTGTTGAAGTATCTTTGAAATAGCAAAGGGCATGGGTTTTAAGAAGGTATGTAATTTGATTACTTTCAGCATATACACACCCACAAAATGTCATCACACAAGCTGTATGGAGAATGTCATCTAAATTCACCCACCCCAGCTTCCTGAGTCCCTTTGAATCCCCCTCCCCTACCTCCTGTGCCACTGAACCATTTCTGTCACTATACATTTATTTCTGTATCTAGATTTCATGTGAAGATGTGCAATATATATTTATTTTATTTTATTTTTTGTCTTTTTCCTTTTTATCGGTACCAGGGATCGAACTCACGACTGCCTGCTTGCAAGGCAGGTGCTTATGCCGCTGAGCTAAATCCCCAGACCTATTTATTTTATTTTATTATCTATCTATCTATTAATTTTTGGCCTGGTATCTTTCACCCACCACAATGGTTTTGAGTTTCATTCATGTTGTGGAATGGTTATATGTCTTTTGTATTGCTGAGTAGTATCTTTTTTTTTTGGCTTTTTCTTTTTTATCGGTACCAGGGATTGAACTCATAGACTGCCTGCTTGCAAGGCAGGCGCTTACGCCACTGAGCTAAATCCCCAGCCCCGCTGAGTAGTATCTTATGACAATGTGATAATTGAGAATTTATCTATTCATTCGCCTGTTGGTAGATTTTTAGAGTTCTAGATTTTGATGATCACAAATCTTTCTTTGGCCGGGGATATAGCTTAGTGACATAGCATGAGGCCCTGAGTTCTATTCCTGGTATTCAAAACAACAACAACAACAACAACAACAACAAAAAATCCAAACCAAACCAAACAAAAAAAGAATACATGTAGTAGATCTTTATTTGAAGATTTCTATAGAAATCTTTTGTATACACATGCTTTAGTTTCTCTCAGGCAAATGCCTAAAAGTGGAATAGTTGGGTTGTAAGGTAAGTATATATTTAACATTTTTGTTTGTTAGTATGAGATACAGTCTTGCTACTGAGCCCAGGCTGGCCTCAAATTTGTGATCCTCCTGCCTTAGCCTTTCCTGTGCTAGTATTACAGGCATGCATCACCATGCCTGGGCATATTTAACTTAGCCTTTTCCCCAAAATGGTTTCCTACTTTTTATATTCCCACCAGCAGTGAGAGTCCCCTGCCCTCTCCATCCTGGCCAGCAGGGTTAGGGTTCATCTAAACGTAACCTTCCAGCCTTGCCAATTTAATGAGAGCGTGTCTCAAAAAAATTAAAAGGGATGGGGCTAAAACTCCATAGTGGAGCACTTGCCTCGCCTTTGCAAAGGCCTAGATTTGATCCCTGGTACCAAAAGCAAAAACAAAAACCAGAAAGGGACATTCTCTTTCCAAGACATTCCCAACTCTGACTTTCTGGCCGGCTCCAGCAGAGTTCTGTTTAGCCAATACACAGAAAGCATTGAAGATGCGATGCACTTCTTACCCACCATGGCTCAGGGCCCATCTCATTTTTTCTACTAGCTTCTAGAACATTCAGCGTGCTACTCTGGATGCTCCTGACATCCCTGTGTGCTCACAGGGATGTCACAGCAGAGACAGTGGCATTTAGGGAGGGATGGGCTGAGTCTTGCTGCTGTCTGTGGGGCGTGCCCATTACTCAGATGCCCTTCCTTTGGAAGAAAAAGATGTCCAACCAGCCCCGGGCTGCACCAGCCATCATGGCTGAAGCGCCAGGCATATGAATGAAAAAGTCATTTCTGACAGCCTTTCAGGCCTTGCCATGCCTTAGCTGCATTTATCTCTGACTACAGCTGAGTGAAAGACCTCAAGCAAGGACCACCCAGCTGACCCCTGTGAACTCTGGAGCATGAGAGATACTAGTCAGTTCTTGCTTCAGGCCCAGGGTGGCTCCTTATCCAACAGTAGACCCAGAGGCAGAAGTGAACAGGCAAAGAGACTGACCAGCCTCCCCCACCGAGCCCAGCACCGCTCAGCCCAGGGGTCTCCACCTCACCCAGACAGCTGGCCACACTGGATGGGACAGGAGAACACATTTCTCTTTGTGCCTTGAGAAGTGGCATCTGCCACGTACCCCCCAGCCTTTCGAAAGGACAGCACAGCAGGTTTTCTGGGAACTGGGTCACTTTGGATACTTTGATCCTGGCAAAGGGGAGAAGAATCAGGTAAAGAACTCCAGGAACTTTACAGGAAGCCACTGGTCCTCATCATGGGGACACACCATGCTAGAAAGGGCTGGCTGCCCTTCTTTGACACACTTAGGTCATTGGGGCCACCTCTCCCTGCTGCACAGATTTTAAAATCTGTCTCCATGGATAACTGACTAAAAATTACACACTAATATGACACAGGTACACACACATATCCACAGTCCCTCCCTTTCCACTCTCAGAGGCCATGACTAACATTTTCCACTTTTATTTGAATAAGAAGTGCAAAGCATGTGGCAAAAATATCAGAAAGCACAAAAAGGTCAAGAGATAAAAGCAATTTCCCCCTTCTTCCCCACCTCACAGCTGTTCTCCCCAAAGGCAACCACTGGTGCCAATTTGTTACATCCCCTTCCAGAGCTATGCTGTGCTAGGGCAGCATATAATACAAATAGTCATAAAAATGAAACAAATGGTAATGTGTTACAAACATTGCTGCACCTTGTTTAGTCCCGGAACGATGTGTCCCAGGGGTCTCCATCTGCAGATAATCGACTGCTTTCTTGTGGGGAGGGACCCTCACTCACTTAACCAGCCCCTACCAGAGGACATCAAAGTTGATGCAGCTATGAAGCAGACAATAATCTCAGACTCACATTTTCTCACACACCCATCCCTCGATCTGTAAAGATTCCCGAGTCAAAGGCGCAAAATTTGTGATTTTGACAGGAGCTGTGTGCTTCAGAGTCCTCACTGAGGCACTTGGTGGGCAGCTCTGTGCTCAAGCTCCCGCTTTGCTGTAGCCTTCTCAATGCTATGCAAATGAAAGTCAGCCTTTTTGGTATGGAATCCTGTACTATGTATCTGTGTATTTTACACTGGAAATGTTTTATTAGGAAATTGTATATCTTTGTATGCTTAGTTGTCATGGCAACCACTTCTGGCCTTTTTGTAGCTATTTCTTAGAGCTTCAGGGTATGTTTATGGCCATTCATTCATTTATCAGATTTAGCTATTATCTGTTGATTTTTGCTTCAAAACATGAGGATCTAGCTCACACATTTACTTTATGTCTTATCTGTCTATCTTTCTGTCCTTTTCCTTTTTTTTTTTTTTTTTTTTTTTCCTTTTTATCGGTACCAGGGATCGAACTCACAACTGCCTGCTTGCAAGGCAGGAGCTTATGCTGCTGAGCTAAATCCCCAGCCCCATGTCCTTTTCCTTTTGCTTATGAAAAATGTTTATGGGCTTTCCATCTGTAACAGTGATACCATTTTTCTTTTCTTTTCCTTTAAAAACATTTTTTTTTCTGAGTGTAGTGGCACACGTCTATAATGCAAGCACTTGGGAAGCGGAGCCAGGAGGATCCCTGCAAATTTGAGGCCAGCCTGAACTACATAGTGAGTTCAAGGCCAGCCTGTACTACATGGTGGAACCCTGTCTCAAAAAACAAGAAGCACATAAATAAACAACAAAAAAGCAGCTTTAATGTCACAACAAAAACTGAGCAGAAAGAATGGAAAGTCCCCATATATCGTGTGCCCCTGAGCCCCCTGACCAACCTCCCTTGCCAGAGTGAATGAACCTATACTGACACAGTATGATCACTCTGAGTCCATAGTTTGGTCTTGGGGTTGTACAGTGCATGAGATTTGACAGTGTACAATGGCGGGTTTTATGTTTTCCTTTTCTGGTACAGGAATTTGAACCCAGGGCCTTCACTCCCAGCCCCTTATCCCCCTTCTGAGGCAGGGTCTCATTAAGTAGCTAACCTGCCCAGGCTGGACTCCAACTTTGAATCCTCCTGCCTTGGCCTTCCATAGTGTTCGGGATGCAGGCCTGATAGGTCTCTACCATTATAGTCTCAAGCAGAATCACTTCTCTGCCCTGAAAATCCTCTCGGCTTCACCTGTTTATCTCCCCTTCCCAACACCTGGCAAACACTGATCTTTTTAGTATCACTTTGGTTTTGCTTTTTCCGAGAATGTTATTCAGTGGCAATCACATCAGCTTGGATTCTTACACTTAGTAACACACCCTGGTTTCCTCTGTGTGTTTCCATGGTTTGATGGCTCATTTCCTTTTAGTGCTAAATAACGTCCCATTGCTTGGATGTACTGCCGTGTATTTATTCATTCACTGACTGAAGAAAAACCCTGATTGCGCCCACAGTTTGGCAATCATGAAGAGAGCAGCTATAAACCTCTGCGTGCAAGTTTTTGTGTGGACGTGTTTTCAGCTCCTTTGGGTAAATACCAAGGAACACATATGCTGGGTTGTACAATCAGAGTGTTTCAGTTTTATAAGAAGCTGCCACACTGTCTTCCTCGGGGCAGTAGCATTTGCATCCCTACCAGGGATGAGTGACGGGTCTTGCTGCTCTGGTGTCCTGAGTGTTTTTGGATGTTAACTGCTGTAATACACTGTGTAGTGGCATCTTGTTTTAATTTGCTAGCTTCTAGTGATGCATGATGTGAAGCATGCTTATTTGCTGCTGTATATATATCCTTTTATAGATGAGATGTCTGTTTGGTTCTTTTGCTCTTTTTTATAAACAAACAAACAATTTTGCAGTGCTGAAGATTGAACCCAGGGCCTCATGTACGTTAGCCAATACTGTGCCACTGAGCTATATCCCCAGTTTTGCATATTTTAAAATTGGGTGTTTGTTTTCATGCTGAGTTCTAAGTGGTTTTTTTTTTTTTTTTTTTTTTTTTTTTTTTTTTTTTGAGACAGTCTTGCCATGTACTTCACACTGGCCTTGAACTCACTATGTTGCCCAGGCTGGCTTCGATTTCACAGTCATCCTCCTGCCTCTGCCTCCTTCAGTGATATGCAGGACTGGATAGCAGTTTTTTATCAGATATATTTTTGCAAACATTTTCTCCCCATCTGTGGTTTATTTTCTCATTCGCAAGTGATACGGAAAAAACAAAAACAACCCCCCCCAAAAAAACCCCGATATTATTTTAAGTGTGAAAGGAAAATATCTAGGAAATAAGGGTCGAGACGGTAGGAATATGGCAAAAACCAGAGGTGACTCAGCTATGAACAGCACTCACGACCCTGGAACCTGGTACGCAACCTGGCTCTTTCCCTGGCATTCACCTCGGCTTTCATTACCACTTTGATAATGAGGGCAGTGCTTGGTGCTGCTGCTGTTACTGTTACAGCAACCTGGCTGGAAGGTTACTGCGCGCCGTTGTTACCATGTAACGCAGGCTTTGCTGCTGGCTCCGGCTCCCTCATTCTGGGGAGGCTGGCAGCAGCGGGGAGCGCAGGGAGCTGCCCGGGTTTTATACCATCGCGTTGGTATTTCACCGCCACAAAGAGCAGCGCAGGGTCTGGGAGGAAGAGCAGGGGCGCCCTTCAGTCTCCTGGTGGGAGGAGGAGGCGGATCCCGGGAGGGGTCGGCTCAGCTCTCCGTCCCGCTCAGGGCGCACGCTGGATCGGTCCCGAGGCGCCGAGCGTGGCAGCGGTCCCGCGGGGCGCTGGCGCTGGCCGCGGCTGGCCGGGCCGAGACCCGACGGGTGTCGCCCGAGGCCAGGTCTCTGCTCCTGCGAGGCGGCGTGCGGCGCCCGGCTCTGGGGAGCGGACTGCGCGCGACCCCCTGGTGCGGCCTGGGGGTGCCCTGGCGGGCTGGAAGAGGTGCGGGGAGCTCCGGGTGCTCAGGAGCGGGACGGGGAGGGCGGGCAGCTGTGCGCGGGTGCAGGACGCGGGGCTGAAGGGCCGAGGAAGGACCCTTGGGGCGTGGAGGGGCGAGCGTGGGGCAGGAGCCGGGAGCCCATTGCAGCAGGGGTCCTGCGTGTAGAATAAATGTAGCGCAAAAGTGTTGCAGAGGTCACGCCTATACATTATTGTCTGGGCGCTGTGGCGCACTCTTGCAATCTGAGCTATTCGGGAGGCTCAACAGGCTGGAGCTCCGAAGTTCGAGGCCACCCTGGGCAGCGGAGGTGGCCCGTCTCTTGGCTTGCGAGGGAGGAGGAGGGCGCTGCCGTGTTGCAAGCCCAACGGAGGTGGTGGTCACAGGGCGAGAAAGAGGGTGGTGAGAAGGAAAGGAAGGGCTGGGCCCGAGGAGGGAGGGTGCGGTGTGGAGGGTTTGGAGGGTGTGAAGTGGGTGTGAAGTGGGAGGAGTGAGGCCTGGGGAGGGAAAGAGGGGCAGGGGCGCAGTTAAAAGGTTAAAATGTAGGCAGATGGAGAGGCCTCAGTAAAGTCCTTCTGTGGCCCTGGTGGCTGCTGGAATGTGGCCGGTGTGTGTGTGTGTGTGTGTGTGTGTGTGTGTGTGTGTGTGGACTCCCCGGCTTCCGAAATTACCAGTAGCTTGGTCCAGTCACTAGTGGGGAGGAGGACTGGGCCCTTTTTATTCCCAGAAGTAAAATTTTCACCTCTCTAAATTCCATCCCCTTGTAAAGTCACTTTCTGGAGTCTGAGGAAAGTGATCTTGGGGCCCTGCCTCCCTCAGCTGGGTGTCACTGTCACAGCCTCTGGGGGGTGGGGAGGCAGGCTTGGCCACAAAGGTGATCAGCGGTGGGGGGCGAGGTCTCACCCTCTGGCCTCTAGGCCCTTGCTCTTCCATGAGTTTGGGTGGCAAATGGGAATTCAGGAAGCAGAGAAGGAAGAAGTGATTTGGGTATGGGGCTCCCTAAATCACAGAGGACTGACTGTTGTTTCGTTTTGTTTTTTGTCCTGGGAATGGAACTCCTGACTTTGCTCTTGCCAGGCAGGTGCTGCGTCCCTGAGCCACATCCCCGGCCTGCAGAGGGCTGTCTTGGGAGCCCTTTTGCCCACTTTCCTGGTGTGAGTATGGTGGGAGCGTTGCAGGGGGTGTGAGCAGAAGTCCCCTCCTCACCGGGAGTGGGGCCCAGGGGGGACCCCGCAGCCTGACCCGTGATTCTGTCTCACGGGGGCTGCTCTGCAGGGTCACACGGTGCTAACTGCAGTACCTTTGTTTTGTCCCTTTGGAACCTGCCTTCTTGTCTGGGTCGAGTTAAACCAAGGGGTCGTGTGAACAGACCCCAGGGAAAAGTTCATTTTCTAAGTCCCGGGGAGCAGGCAAGAGGAGGTATGGGGACCAACTAGGAGGCCAGAGATGGGGTGAGCGACCTGCTTTTTCATGACTCACCCTTGTAGACTGATTAAGTAATTGACCATGGTAGAGGGAGATGTTAAGGGTGACTTAAACCAAATAACCTTTACTGAGCACTTATTAAGTTTTGGAAAGGTACTATTTTAAGTGCTTTAAAGTAAATTGCCTCAAAAAAAAAAAAAGTAAATCGCCTCTTTTAAGTCTTCTAACAACTCCATGGAGTGAATAGACAGTGTTATCATGGCCATTTTACTTTATTGTTTTTTGAGATAGGGTCTTTCTGTGTGGTTCAGGCTGACCTTGAGCTCACATGTAGCCCAGGTTGGCCTCAAACTCATGGCAGTCCTCCTGTCTCAGCCTCCTGAGCTCTGGGATTACAGATGTGCCCCACCCTGGCGGAATGACCTGCTTTGGGTTACATGGCTTGCACAGCTACTTGGACCCAGCCATCTGGCACCAGGACTCAGTGTGCACAGGAGAGAACCAGGGTGGTAGGAGGGAGGGGCTTGAGCCCCGGGCTGAAAAGGAACACGACGTCTGCCACATTTAGTTGGACTCCAGGTGGTGGTCACTTGCTCTGTGCCCACCTCCGTCCGCTAAGAGCTGGAAACAGGGTGAGGTTCTAGTCCTCCACAAGCTTGCAACCTTTGCGGGGAGTAAGGTAGTTGTGAAAGAAACGCTTTTAGTCTGAGCAGGACAGAGCTTGGAAATGACTGGCGAGGATGGGGTAGAGGGGTGGAGAGGCCACAGAGACTGGCACAGCCCGGGATGGGCAGCAGGCCAGCATTCCAGCTCTTCCACGCATTTTTTTTTTTTTTTGTCTTTTTCGTTTTTATTGGTACCAGGGATCGAACTCATGACTGCCTGCTTCGAAGGCAGGAGCTTTTACCGCTGACCTAAATCCCCAGCCCTCTTCCACGCATTTTACACCCTTGAATTTTCACCTCAGGCAGACACAGTGGTGCTGTGCTCAGGGAAGCTGGGGGTAAACGGGAGGTGGAGTGGAGAGAAATGAGCACAGATGAATTTTGGGTAAATCTGGATTTTTAGCCAATAGGCTTAGACTCAATCTCTAGTCTGCCATTAAAAAAAAAAAAAAAGACCTCTTGTGAACGCCGCAGTGGATGGGCACCACTATAGGGGATGGCTGACAGGTTGCAATGCGTTCTAGAAAAGTCATCTGGGCAGAGGAGCGGGAGGGCGGCCATCTGCTCACGCAGGGAAGGTCAGGGAAGGGTGGGGTTGGGCCCATCGCGGGGGTGGGGGGGTTGGGGAGGTTAGGAGTTGGGGTGGGCAGTGAGATTGTAAGGATCCTGGGGGAAGTTCAGTTTGCTGGCATGATGTTACCTGGGGCTGCAAGTCCCCTGAACCCCTTTAACACAGCCCTCACCCTCTGAAAGCTGACATTTCTCCCCATTTACTTAAAATGGGTCTGGCTTGGTTTCGGGAAACACTGCCATCTGGTGGTATATCTTTGCCATGTCAACCTGTGGTTATACTTCCTCTGTTAATAAGGCAAGATTTGCTTGTAATTAATTCATCGATTCATCACTTACTGAGTCCTTGTGTGCCAGGAAAGGCGCTGGGCGATGGGGGCAGGAGAGACGGGACCCTGCCTATGGGGAGCTGACGTCCTAGTGGAGGAGCTGGGGTGGTGTGGGTAATCACGCAAGGTGTTAGTTTTAGTGTAATGCCCTGAAAACTCAGGAAGAACACTACATATGGCTTCCATGTCCACAAGTACAGAGACTTGGGGCTCTGAGGACACCTTAATGGGGGGCTGTGGTCCCCGAGCCCCATCAGTCTTCAGCAGCAAGTCCAAGTAGATCAGTCAGCAATGAATCCAGTGGTGATGAGATCTCCTGTGAGGGCAAGGAGTTAGAGGATGGCTTACTCGTTCTCTGGTGAGGAGGTCTGTCGCTCTTCCCGTGGCCCTTAGAGACTGCAGAAGGGTCACACTCTTGCCCAGCGTCCTTTATGTTGCACTTGAAACATGGTCCGGGAGGCGCTCAGGCAGCTCCACCTTGTCTCAGTTTACCTGTCTCAGAGCTCTGAGTGTCACTGCTAAAAGATCAGATTGTTGGGGCTGGGGATTTAGCTCAGCGACGTAAGCGCCTGCCTTGCAAGCAGGCAGTTGTGAGTTCAATCCTCAGTACTGGTAAAAAGGAAAAAGACAAGAAAAAAACAAAACAAAAAAGATCAGGTTGTTGTTTTTTTCCTTTTGATTTTTATCTCTGTTGTTGAAAACATGAAAAGCCATATTAAGGTCTCCCTGTGGGATGTGAGGGCCAAGTTTAGCCTTTTGCCTTGGAATCTGGCCCACAGCAGGAGGTACCTGTTTCCTCTACCATCACAAGACATCTGGTCCTCTGTGCTGGCTCCTTGGAGGCCCTAGCCCTGTCTGACTGCCTATAATATTTTTAACTGACTCGGCTGCCTGTAGCATTTTCCCTGTGAAGAATTAACCGAAACCGCCATGAGGGATAATGGGCAGAGACCAATCTGGCTTCTTCAGGCTGAAGGGGGTTGAAGTTGTTGAACAGCAGTCAGGGACACTCTGCAGAGCTTTTAACTAGTGGCCCTCAGTAGACAGCAGGCATTTTCATCTTGGATAGGTGTACAGCTGTAAGTCTAAAGGAGACAAAGGCAAAGAATCAATTAAGTATGCAGGAGCCAAATAATAGAATCACCAGGGTATTTATGAGTATAATTTTAGTAATGGTTTCCCATAAGGAGGATAAGGATAAGGTCCAGGGAATTTTAGAAACTGACATGTCATTCATTTGTCATTCACACATTTAGGTTTTACAATTGTATAAGTACCTCCTGTGCTGTTAGAATGTCTATGGTCCTTGATTTTGGAGGATGGCCTGTTTTATTAATTTTACCTTTTTTTAATTTAGGAGAGAGATCAGCAATAGTATCATTTAAGGCCAGCTGAGTATAGTTAATGATGGCCCCAATATGTATCATATAACCTTTCTCTGGAAAAGAGCTGGTGGATCTCAGTAAAAGGAATCTAAAAGGAATTTATAATTATCTCTTATTTTTAGTTGTTGAACATCCAGAAGATTGATAACAGTACAGTGTAGTAGAGGCAGTAAGTTTAACACAGCACATTAAATGGAACTATTATTTTTTATTAATCATGGGTGTTTTAACATTTGAGCACTGAAGAAATTTGTGGCATTGTTTGAATTGCTCAATATTTAAGCATCTCTAAGTACAACATATACATTACATAAATTTTTTGTTTAAAAATTATCATTTGACTAACCTAATGTTGGTCTGACCTGAATCTCCAGGCTGGAACACAAGAAAAAGGCAGATGTCTGGATCTGAAAGAAAATATTTATCATCATAAACAATCCCAATTTTATATTTGAAGGCATGAATGTACCATCAGATCAGCAACTGTCTTAGTCATATGAATTTTAGTTGGGGTGTCTCCCATAAGGATATGGAGATTTTTGGGGCCTCTGATTAATGAACAAGAGCTGGTTAAGTTACCAGGTGGCCACTTTCTTATTCATCAGTTGAAGTCCTGTGCAATGTCTCCTCACCCCAAGGGATTTTGTTTAACCAATTTTAGCATCATTTTGACCAGCTGGCAACCTAAGTGGAAGCATGCTTTTTAAATCTATAACCCACATAAACCTTGATTAAATGTTCTGAAAATGAAAAGGAAAAAAAATTGTTGAGCTAAAAAGGAACAGCTGTCTACAGAGAAGACAAATGGACACACATGGACAGAAGACCTGTACAATATAAACAAACTGGGCAAACAGACAACAGATATATAAACATCTTTTAAAAATTTTGTTATTTAAAGAGAAAAAAGCAAAACAGAAAAAGGGTAGAAATAATACAGAATTTAAAAAAATAGTAAGAAATCACTAGTTGATAAATTACATATTGTCCTCTTAGAAGTCGCTGTTCAAGTTACAAAATTAAAGCATATAAAGGGAACATTCAAACAGTGAGACTGCAAACAGTTCTGTTCAACAATCCAACAAAAATTTAGTAATATAGTTATCAATCCTACACACTTAAACATACATGCAGTTATATCTTTTAGAGCACTTTCTTTTCCTCTTTTTTTTTTTACAATAGCAATTACATATTTTTTTTTGTCTGTACCAGGGATTGAACTCACAACCACGTACTTACAAGGCAAGGTGCTTATGCCACTGAGTTACACCCCCAGCCCCTCATATTTTGGGTTTTATTATTCCTACAGTTCTTATTACTTTTTACACTAGAGACACAATGTGATACTTATAAACATGATTCTTATTTATTTCACTTATGAGGATAGTCTCAACTTGTCTCCATTTACCTATGAAGGCCTCAATATCATGATTTTTTATAGCTGAGTAATATTCCATTGTATAAAAATACCACGTCTTTTTCATCCACTCTGCTGTTGATGGGCATCTTGGTTGTTTCCAAGATTTAGCTATTACAAATTGTGCTGCTATGAACATGGGTGCACATATACCTCTGTGATACGACCTTTTCGGTTTTTCTTGGAAAATACCCAGGAGGGGAATAGCTGGATTGAATGGAACTTCCAACCATAGTCTTCTGAGAAATCTCCATACTGATTTCCATAGTGGCTGCACCAGTCTACACTCCCACCAACAGTGGAGCAGTGTTCCTTTTCCCCTGCAGCCTCACCGACATTTGTTATCAGTTGATTGCTTGATGGCAGCTATTTTTTCTGGGGTGAGATGAAATCTCAGTGCTGTTTTAATTTGCATTTCTCGAATGGCCAGTGGTGATGAACATTTCATGTATTTATTTGCCATTTGTATATCTTCATCTGAGACATGTGTGTTTATCTCAAATGCCCATTTTTGGAGAGGGTCTTTGAATTTGGGGAGCTTGATATTTTTCAGTTCTTTATATGTTCTGGGTAATAAGTTCCTTGTCTGAGGGGTTGATGGTTAAAATTCTTTTCCATTCTGTGGGTTTCCTTTTCACTTTATTGGTGATTTCTTTTAAAGTGAAAAAATCTTTTAATAACATGAGATCTCAGTTGTTGATTCTTTGAAATGTTTCCTGTGCAGTTTGCATTTTGTTCATGAGTTCTCTGTCTACCCCTATGTCTCCAAGACTTCTACCTACCTTGTCTTCCAGTCAATTTAGTGTTTCTGTTTTAATATTTAGGTCTTTGGTCCATTTAAGACTTTAGTTTTATGCATGGTGATAGGCATGGGTCTAGTTTCAGTATTCGGCATGTAGAGAGGCAATTTTTCCAACACCATTTATTAATGAGGCTATCCTTCTTCCAGTGAACATGTTTAGCCCCTTTGTCAAATAGCAGGTGGCTGAGTGTTTTTGTACTTGTGTTTGCATCTTCTAATCTGTTCCATTGTGCCTCAGATCTATTTCTTTTCCAGTACCATGCTGATTTTATTACTGTGGCTTTGTAGTATAGTTTCAAGAAAGGAATTGAGATGGCTCCTGCCTTGCCTTTGTTGCCAAGAATTGCCTTGCTATTCTAGGTTTCTTCTGTTTCCAAATGAATTTTAGGAGTGTTTTCTCTAGATCTGTGAGGTATATTAATGGTATTTTGATTGGAATTGCATTAAATCTGTATAACAGTTTTTGGAGTATGGCCATTTTCACAATGTTTGTTCTTCCTAATCAAGAGCAAGGAATATCCTTTCATTTTCTAGTATCCTCTTTAATCTCCTTTATTAGTGTAGCATAATTTTCAGCATATAGGTCTTTTATATTCTTAGTAAGGTTGATTCCTAAGTATTTCATTTTTTTTAGAAGCTATGGTATCCATAATCTCTCTCTTGGTGAGTTTTTTGTTTGTGTACAGGAATGCTATTGATTTTTGAGTGTTGACTTTGTATCCAGCTACACTGCTGAATTTATTACCTCTAGTAGTCTTTTAATGGAGTTTTTTTGGGTCTTCTATATAGAATATCATGTCATCTTCAAATAGTGATAATTTAACTTCTTCCTTTCCTATCTTTATTCCTTGTATTTCTCTCTCTTGTCTGATTGACCTGGCTAGTATTTCCAGAACTATATTGAATAGAAGTGGTGATAGTGGACATCGTTGTCTTGTTCCTGATTTTAAAGTGAAAGCTTTCAGTTTTTGTTCATTTAGTACAATTTTGGCTGTTGGTTTGTGATAGATGGCCTTTATGAGATTGAGATAGACACTGTATATTCAGAGTTTCTGGAAGGTTTTATCATGAACATGTGTTGGACTTTATCAAAAGCTTTTTCTGCATCTATTGAGATGACCATGTGGCTTTTGTTTTTGGCTCTCTTGATGTAGTGTATTACATTCATTGATCTGTGCATGTTAAACCATTCCTGCATTCCTGGAATGAATCCCACTTGGTCATGATGAATAATCATCTTGATGATTTGCTACATTCTATTTGCCAGTATTTTATTGAGAATCTTTGCATCAATGTTCATTAGTGAGATTGGCCTGTAGTTCTCCTTTTTGGTTTGGGTCTTTCTCTGGTTTTGGTATCAGAGTAATACTTGCCTCCAGGAATGATTTAGGGAGGATTGCTTCCTTTTCAATTTTATTAAAGAGTTTAGAGAGTATTGGCATCAACTCTTCTCTAAATTTCTTGTAGAATTCAGCTGTGAATCCATCAGGACCTGGGCTTTTCTTTGTTGGTAAGTTTTTAATTATGTTTTCAATTTCAGTAGCTGATACTGTGTTATTCAAAATTGCTAGATCTTCTTGGTTGAGCTTTGTTAGTTCATATGTTTCTAGAAATCTGTCCATTTCCTCTATATTTTCCACTCTGTGTAAGTAGAGATTTTCAAAGTAGGTATTCATGATCTTTTGAATTTCCATGGACTCTGTAGCAATTTCCCTCTTTTCAGCCCTTATTGCATAAATTTGGGTTTTTTCTTTCTTTTTCTTGATAAAGTTAGCTAGAAGCTTGTCAATTTTGTTTATTCTCTCAGAAAAAAACACACAGTTTTTTGATGCATTAATTCTTTTTTTTTTAGTTTCAGTTGCATTGATTTCTGCTCTAATCTTTACAATTTCCTCTCTTTTATGAGCTTTGGGTTTAACTTGCTTTTCTTTTTCTAGAAATTTGAGATGAGGCATTAGGTTGTTTATTTGTGCTCATTCTGTTTTCTTGATATGACAATTTATTGCTATATATTTCCCTCTTAAGACCACTTTCATTGCATCCCACAAATTGTGGTATGTTGTTTCTGCATTTTCACTGAATTGTAGGTATTGCTTTATTTCTTGTTTAATTTCACCTGTAGCCCACTGGTTGTTCAGAAGGTTGCTATTTAATTTCCATGTATTTGTTCAGGTTTTGCAATTTCTTTTGCCATTAATTTCCAATTTCAGTGTGTTATGGTCAGATATGCATGGGATAATTTCTTTTTTATGGGATAATTTCAATACCTTTGCATTCACTTAAGAATGTTTTATAGGATAATATATGGTCTATTTTGGAGAATGTCCCACGCACAACTGAAAAGAATATATATTTTGACGTGGTTGGGTGAAACACTCTGTAAACATCTACTAAGTCCAATTGCTCAGTTCTATTATTTCTTTGCTGAATTTTTGTCTACTGATCTATCTCTTTGTGACAGTGGGGTGTTAAGGTCTCCTGTCATAACTGTGTTCTTGTCTCTTTGGTTTTTCCTGTCCATTAGTATTTGTCTTATATAGCTGGGTGTGCCTGCATTTGGCGCATATATATTGATAATTGTTAGTTCTTCCTCTTGAATTTTTCCACTAATGAGTATGTAGTGACCTTCTTTGCCTCTTTTAATCATTTTAGGCTTGAAGTTCATGTTGTCTGTAAATAGAATAGTTACCCCTGCTTTTTTCTGTGTTCCTGTTGCATGGAATACTGTCTTCCATCCTTTGACTTTTAATCTATGAGTTTCCTTTTGGGTCAGATGTGTTTCTTGTATACAGCATATTGTGGGATCATGTTTCTTGATCCATTTGGGCAACCTATTTCTTTTGACAGGTGAATTGGGCCATTTACATTTATGGATATCACTGATATGTACTGGCTCAACTTTGCCATGTTATGTTTCCAGTTGTTTGCTTTCTGCTTTTTCCCCTCTTTAACTGCTTGTTCTACCTGGTGGTTTCTTTCTGTTTTGTTCTGGAGATTGTGGTCTTTTTCATCTCTATCTAGTATCTCTTTTGGTACTCTTTCTAGGGTTGGTTTGGTGGACATGAATTTCTTCAGTTGTTCTTTGTCATGGAAGTATCTTGTTTCTCCTTAAATTTAAATGAAAGTTTTGGTGGGTACATCAGTCTGAGTTGAAAGTTGTTTTCTCTCAGGGCTTGAAATAACCTCACTCCAAGCTTGTCTTGACTTGAGAGTTTGTGCTGAAAAGTCCATTGTGATTCTAATGTGCTTTCCTTGATGGATGAGTTGTGTCTTTTCTCTAACAGCTTTTAGTATTCTATTTTTATGTTGTATGTCTGGGAGTCTAATTATACATCTGGGTATAGATTTATGTTGGTTGTGACTGTTTGGCATTCTATATGCCTCGCTTATTTTTTCCCTATGTTTGGGGAATTTTCTTCTCTTACTTCTCTGAATAGTTTACCTATGTCTTTTGCGTTGACCCCTGCATCTTCATTGATGCCTATTAATCTTATATTATTTTTCTTGGCATCATCCTGAAGCTGCTATATTGTCATTTCATGTTGATTTGTTGTTTTTAAAAGTCCTACTCTTTCATGGTCACTGACTGATCCTGACCTCAAGGTCTGAAATTCTATCCTCAGCTTCATTTAAATGGTTTTGCCAGCTTTCAATAGAAGTTTTTGTTTCTCGGATATCTTTTGGAATGTTTCATAGATTCTGCTTGTTTTCTACATTGTTCATTCAAGGTTTCAATCAATTTCTCATGTTCCTGTATTTTTTTTTTTTTTTTATGTATTTCTTCCCTGGCTAGGCTGAACAGCTCCTTTACTAAGGTTGTTATTTCTGTCTTTACATGAGAAACTATTTCTAATTTGATTTCATCTATAGCATCATAAATTTGTTTCTTTATTTCACTTGCTATCTTTTTGGAGATTTCTGGGATATGACTTTTAAAGTCCTCTAGTTCAATGTCACCTGTACCTGCTCCTGATGAGCTAGATATTTGAGATTGCATTTTGTTTTGTCATTTTCACCCTTTGGGCAATTATTTGGCCTTCCAATCCCAACAGTCTCAACTGTTGATAGTGTGGATCTTAGGGCTCTACTGTGTGGTTAATGTTTGTCTGATTGCTGAGTACCACAGTGAAGAGGAGGGCCAGTAGCCTGAATTCCTCCTGCAGGGCCTGTTCAGTGAGTTCTATATTCTTCCTGGGCTGACTAGCCTAGGAGTGTTGATGTAGGTCAACTTTTAGTTCCTGCTGTTATCTTCAGGTTATTGCAGGTCACCAAATCTCCCTGTCTATAGTGTTTGTGTTGGCGGAGGCCCTACTGTGTCCCTATTGTGTGCCTGTGTGTCTCATAAGCCCTTTTGATTTTCTCCAAGTTGGCGGAGTCCTTATTGGCACACTCCTCACCCTGCCTGATGTTCTCTGTGTGCAGTGAGGAGTCACCCACACTCTTGCCAGACTCACCAAGGTCTTACAGTTAGTTGGAGGGAGCTTTACTACTGGCCCTATTTACCCACTGTACACCTCTATTTTAGGGGCATACTCACCACACTGACTGGAGCCTGCTGAGATCCTCTGTTTGGATGAGGCAGTTACTGAATCTCCCATCAAGCTAGCATGGCTAATCCACTGTAGTCCAAGGTTCTAGGAGGAAGGGTGGGAGCTGAAGATCAGCAGCAGTACTAGGTCCAAGAGGTAGGGAGTGTCCCCAAGGGGCCAGCAGGTGTCCTGAGTCTAGGCGTCCGTGGGGTGCACAGGAAGCGCAGTATGGCGGCATACATAGTCCTGGGCTGAGGGGTGGGCCAGTGGTGTTGGTCTGGGCATCCTTGGGATGCCTGGGGAAGCACGGTGCTGTGGTGTTAACTGACAAACATCTTACAAAATCAGAGTGCACTCAAATATATTTGGCCAATTTGAACTATAATAAACAGATTAGTGAAAATCTTTTTGTATGTTAATTAATAGAGATCTCTTGAAATAAGAATAGCAGAAAAGGGGCTGGGGATTTAGCTCAACGGCATAAGCACCTGTCTTGTAAGCAGGCAGTCATGAGTTTAATCCCTGGTACTGATAAAAAGGAAAAAGACAAAAAAAAAAAAAAAAAGAATAGCAGAAAAGGAACCTGGTTTATGGTTACTCTGAGACAAGTTGGTGAGGGAAAAAATAACATGAATATGAATAGTCCATTGGAACCAGCCTATTCCCAAAGGGGGAATAGGGACTGAGGCTGAGAAGGCTGTGGAGTGGGAGGTAAAGATGGCCACCAACCTGCCAACCACCCAGCAGGCATCTGTGGGCAATTACTGGGTGGTTGACCACAAAATGGCCACTCATCACCATGCAACAGGGAAACACAAGATGGTGACTGATTACCATGAGACCTACAGTAAGGTGGCTGCTGCCGGTGACATGGTGAGGGAGCACAAGATGATGACTGGTCATCATGTGATCTGCAACAAGATGGCTACTGCTGATCCCACGATGAGGGACCTCAACATGGCAGCCATTTACTCTGTGACCTGTTACAAGATGGTGGCACACTATCACATGGCAGAGGACTACAAGATGGTGGCTGTCTTCCATGTGAGCTGCAGCAATATGGCTGCTGAAGACCTTGTGGTATGGGATTGCAAGATGGCAGTCAAATACCATGTGGCCTGCTAGGTGGCTGAAATGCACAAGACCAGGTATGGTGAGCTGGCAGGGAAAATAGCGACCCAGGAGTAGGGGACAAAGAAGAAGAGCTGTCCGATGGAATTAGATGGAGGGGATGGAGAAATCTAAGACTGGGGAGAGAAACTAAGGGAAGGATTAGAGGACACTGGGGGTGAGGAAGGGGGAGAAGATGACACAGGAGGCACAGAAATCTCTGGCTAAGAAATCTGTGGGGTTTGGTCTGGGAGATACAGAGGAGGAGCCATAAAGACAGGAGATGCATCACCTAAGGGTCTGGTGGGGAGGAAGGGAGAGTTCCTAGTGCAGCAGAGGGAGCCAGAAGTATGTGGGCCATGATACAAGACAGAATGAGAGAAGGACATGTCTTTTAAATATAAAGCCTAAAAATGAGGGGTTTCGGCCAATTTGCCGCCATTGTGACAAAAGTATAAAAGATCAGCTTTTCGGTTATTACAGCCTTCTTGAGGCCAAGATCACCAAGGTTATGAACCAGGCACTTCAGAGGTGTGTTTTTCGGGGCACAGGAAGTGGCCCCCATGACCAAATTATAAGTGAGCTGAGAGAACAACTTCACCTTGGCACATAAGAGCTTTAGCTCTCCCCCAAGGAATGTGGAAGCTGTTCTGGATCACACCTATCAAAAAAAGTCATCACCTGTTTTGAAAGTGACATAGAAGATCCCAACACCTGCTCTCATCAGCCATCAATGAGAGTGAGGCAGGGTCCCAGAGAACAAGAGAGTACAGTTTTGCCTTGAGATGTCCTGCCCAAGGAACATGAAAACTGCTATCTCTGTCCAGGGACAGCAATGAGGCGAGCTTGCAAATTTTAGGAACAGAAACAGAAAACCCCAGATGGTAGCTCACCTGTGATGAGTGAGGAGGGTCAGTGTTGTATGTGGATTAGTGGCCATAAATAAACAGGTCCCAGAGGAAGGGAAGGTGATTCCTAGGCAGGGGAGCTCGAACTGGGAGTGACTCCAGGAGTTAGCACTCTGTCATCCAAGTCTCAAGCACCAAAATGTTAAGCGTTTTCTGGTGCACTAAAGGAGCAGAATATAAGAAAAAGTAAGAGTGGCCCTTTCATTTAAAGGATGTGAAGAGGAGCCCACAACCAGCAAGGGTTTAGCCTTCTCCTCTGCCCGGATATGGGGGTGTGGGTATATGTGACCTCTGACTGCATGTGGTGCTGGGGGCAGGCATTGATCACACGTGAGGAGCTGAGTGGAATTTTCTTTGCATGCACTGGGAAAGGAAGGAGGAAGTTGTGATGGGGGAAGAAGGAGGGAGTGGCCGTCAGGGTAAGCATCCCTGATTTGGCCTTCCACCACGTTGAACTACCACCATAATGGCCTGTGATTTATTTTAGGGCAAAACTCTTTCACGTGGGCTGGTCATGTGTGCACATGCTTTGTGACACAGGTACCATTTTTGGTACCTTTGTGACAGCCACCTATTTTTCTGCAAATTGTCTCACCTGCCTGGTAGGCAGTACAGGGCATTATCTGTGATATCCACAGGTCCAGCTCCCTGCAGTGTCCTTGCTAGGCTTTCTGGTCACCCTGTGGAACAAAATGTGCTGCTTGTCTACTGTCCATAATTCTTTCTCATGTGACTATTTCTTTTCTGCCACAGACATGCTTCTGACACCTTAGAAGTGATTAGGTCACCCTGCTCAAAACCCAGCAAGAGCTTCTCCTCTTAGAATAAAGTCCAAACTCCCTATGGTCATCACCAAACCCCTCTGAACTCGCAGGTCCTTCCCCCTCTGATGTCACCTCCTGCTGCTTTCTCTGTGGTTTGTTCTGCTCCAGCTACAGCAGGGGCCTCTTCACTGCCTCTCTGACACCTTACCTTGAGCCTGCCTCAGAGCCTTTGCACTGCCACTTTCCTCTCTGGAAACCCCTCCCCCCAGGTACCTACACAGACCCCTGTGCCATCTCCTAGGGGCCTGCTTGGATGTCCTCTGTCACGGGTGCCTTCCTGACTCCTTCATTTAAAACAATTTCTTGTCATCCCTTACTTGTCTCTCTTGTCCTGCTGTGTTTTGTCCTTAAGCACAGATCCTATGAGTTAGATAAAAATATTATAGGCAGTCAGACAGGGCCTCAAAGGAGCCATTGCAGCAGGCCAATCTTGCAACCCTGGAGGAGACAGACACCTCCCACTGTGGGTCAGACCTCAAGACAAAAGATCAAATAAGTATGCCCACATTCTAAGGATTGATAGTCTAAATAAGTCTCTATCACCCAGGAAGCCAGGAGTCACCATCCTAACCCCCACAGGAAGAGTTGGTGCTCTTTAAGCTGCCTGCGTGCTGTGCGACTGGCTTCCCCACTTATTCCTGATTTAACCGATTTTACCTGAGCGGTTAATCTTGTTGGTTGACTGTAGTTTTGTCCCACCTCATGCCTGCTGCCTGCCTGGCTCCTTGGACCCATCTTACTTCATGGTTTTGCTCTATGAAAGTCCCTAGAAAAGACAGAGTCTTTGGCAACCTGGGGACCCCTTCTTTCTCTCTCTCAGACAGATGCTTTTTTTCTCTCAATAAATATATTCTGCTCTTAACCTCTGTTGTTCCTAAAATTCATTCTTTGATTTTAGAGAACACAGCTCATACTGGACATATAGCAGGTTGGGAGTTTCATCTCTCTGTATCATTTGGAGGTCCCACCAAGATCATTGACGGAGGTGAGTTTGCTTTTGTTTCATAGACTCTGGACTAGGACTCGTTTAGGTATCAAATTTTTATGCTTCAAATTTTGCTTTTTCCTTTGCCCATTGCTTATAATTGCTTGTGATTTGTCTTTGCCTATTGTTTATAACTGCTTCATTTCTTGTATAGTTTTGTTAAAATAATGATAAGTCTAAGTTAAAACATGGGATGTTTAGAAGGTTTTGCTCTTGTACATGTTATATTTAAATTAGTTACTAAGTTTACTGGTACTCCTTGCTTGATTTTTTTTTTTGTCTTTTTTGTTTTTATCGGTACCAGGGATTGAACTCACAACTGCCTGCTTGCAAGGCAGGCGCTTATGCCGCTGAGCTAAATCCCCAGCCCCTTTGTTTGACTTTATTTAGACAACAGTGCTAGAGAGAATAATGTTAGAACACCTCTGGTAGACATTTAATATAAACTTCTGTGAAATGGGTTTTAAATAAAACCCAGGTCAGATTAAGAAATTATACATACCTATAGTATAACATGGGACTCATTCCGCCATTTAAACACCACTAGGCTGGTGGCCATTCTTAACTCTTGGAGGACAGGTTTCACTGAGATAGACTGGCTCTGAGCCTCCTCTACACTCTGGAGGAAATGTCAAGCCTATTCTGCTTTATTTTCTTTTCTTTGGCTTTATTTCTAATCATTTCCTCCAGTTTTTACTTTCTTTTTTAGAGGCATGTAAAATTAGAAAGAACTCTGGACTGTTGCAACCTTTTTCTCCTACTGTTAAGTCCTTAGCAAATGAGCATTTGCCAGTGCTGAAGACAGGGAAGCCATCTTAGATGAGGGATGCATACCCTGTCTCTGGGTCAGATGAGACATCGGAATTGTGCCTGTCCAGGAGAACACACATAAAAGCCATGTCCCGGCTCAGTGTTCTGGGTAAGTCTCCCTTGGGAGACTAAAGCTGAGACACAGTGGAAAGAACTGACTTCTGGGTGAAACCTGAAGGAGCTATTTCCAAAAGCAGCACACTTATGGAACCAAAACACATTTACACTAAGGAAAGACTCTCCAACCTTTCAAGCTGTGGGTTTAAAATGTTTAGTGTAAACTTATGAAGTGCTAGGTAATGATTTTTCTCAGGCTTTTAAATGTCCCTGAGAGAACTTTGACAGTGGTTAACCTGCCAGCTAATTAATCACTCCCAAAACAGCTGCCACTCTTAAAAGCAGAAGGCAGGTTTCCCCAGCATCTCTTTGGTGAATCCCCACTGAAGCCAGTAGCCAGTAGAATGTTGATCAGACAGACAGCTGGATTCTTTTTTGGAGACTGATCTCTGCTTATCTGGGCCAATAGAAACTGAGAACAACCAAGGATTCTTGACCTCAGCTGGGTGTCCTCACCCTCTAGTGGACACCCAAAGACTCTTCAGTGGATACTCGCTCATGACCACAGAAAATCTCTGCTTACTATCCACTTATGTCTCTCTGCTAGTAAACTAAAAGACGTTCCCTGAACTTTTCAGGCAGTTAGACTACCTCTCTCAGAAATTAGGCTGAGGCAGCCTGCAACAGCTGTTTATATTTCAAAGAAACTAGTAGGGAATGATTTGCAGGTGTGTCTTACATATGTTAACTAAGAGAAAAAGAGATTTCCATCAACCTTTGCTGTGTGCATAAAAGACTGATGTGCCTTTACTAAAAGGTAAAATGTAACTGATAGATGATAAATATGTTTAACCTATGAGCTTTAAATAAAGGATAGCCATGTCCCATTGCTGGGAAAGAGTGCCTAGGTAATTAGAGGGCACAAAAGGCCTTGGAGGCTTTGTCCGGGGGCCCAGGGTTTATTTGTTATCCTTATCTACTTCTGGGGCAATCTCCTTCATAGAGCAGCCAGAGAAGAGCTCTAACGCATGTTTTTGTAATAAAAAGCAATTGTTTATTAAAAAGTTATGCTTCCTTCTTTAAGCATTTCTGTCACAGGTGGGCTTATGGAAACAAACTTCATGAACTAACTCGGAAGATAAGATTGTATCAGTCTGCAGGTGGATAGGCTGGTTGAATTTATCTTTTACTCTCTTCTGATGGCATCCACCTGCTCTGGAGTGGAGTCAACGAGGGACACCTTGAGGACATTATCAACTAGGAATAAGAAAGGGATGCCTAATTATTTCCTTTTTGCATAGATAGATAGCTCATTGTCAAAATTTCATGCATGAGAGGGCTAAAGTCATAGCTCAGTGAATGTCCTGAGTTTGATTCCTGGTACTGAAAAAAAGTTTCACACCCTTTCAAGTTGCTTTTTACATTACAGACATGGGCAACTCAATGCCGAAGCCCCTTAGTCCTTCGGAAGGCATTCTTAAGCACTGGAAGATGTTTGACTCTTCCATGTTAAAAAAAAAAAAAGCCGTTTGATATTTTTCTGCACATGTGCATAGCTTACCCACCTCCAGAGCCAAAATGAAATGCAGAGGGAGGTATTAATTATGATGTTCTTTTACATACTGTAAGAAAGACGAAAAATGGTCAGAATCGCTTTATGTTCAGACTTTCTTTATATTGAGATAATTCTTATTTATGCTCAAGGTATAATTATAATTCTTATGAGACTATCCCAATTCATAGGTCTCTTTCTCTCAGTGGCTTAAAACAAATTAAGCTAGAACTAGGAAAACTTTCAGATGACCCTGATAAGTACATGGATGTCTTTAGAGGATTTACTTGGACCTACAAGCTAGGCTGCAAAGATGGAATGTTAATCTTAAATCAAACATTGACTTCTAATGAGAGACAGGCAGCATTCCAAGCTGCTATTGCATTTATAGATGGATATCATTGTTAATTTTATTGTTTTGGTACTAGGGATTGAACTCATGACCTTGTGCTTACCAGGGGACACTTGAACCACTGAGCTAAATCCCCAGCCCCATCTATTGTTAATTTTAAAAAGTCAGAAGATCAATAGCCAGGGGAACTACCAATTCCCACCCAAGACTTCAACTGGCCTGACAAGGCAGGAGATTGGAGCAAGAGACATTTTCAAGTGTACATTCTTGAAGGTCTAAGAAGGACTAAAACCAGGCCTTCTAGTGATTTTAAATTGTCAGCTATTTTTCAGGAGAAAGATGAAAACCTCTCTGACTTCTTAGCTCGTTTATAAGAGGCATTAATAAAACATAGTTCCTTAGATCCTGATTCAATAGAGGGACAGACTATCCTTAAAGACAAGTTTATTACCCAGTGAGCCTCGGATATTAGAAAAAAGCTACTAAAGATGGCTTTTGCTCCAGATAGTTCACTTGATACTTTTTGGTAAAAATGACCTCCGCAGTACTTTATAACCATGATGAAGAAGAGGCAAAGAGAGAAAATGAAGAGACCAGGAAACAGCAGCTGCCTTGCTGCAGCATCAAGAGAAACAGACCCCAAGTCTGACTCCCGGGGCCCCAAGAAGAACTCAAAGGCTACCCCGACCTGCTATTGCTGCCCAAGCCGGGCTACCTCAAGAGGGACTGCCCCCAAATTTCCCCTTATGTTGGAAACAGAAGAATCACTCATTCTCACTGGCCTAACTCCACTAAATACTTGGGGTGGACACCACCCCGCAAGCAGTGTCTACACACAGTTACTTTACAGGCTGATGACTGGTTGGCAACCGACTGGTTTAATTGCCCTGGCATTACATGGGGAGGCTTCAGGGGCACTCACTGGTTTTGTGGGACCAACCTGTGACCCTGGCTGCCCCCTGGATGGATAGGAAGATGCACATTAGGGTTCACATGGTTACAAGGCAGGAGTGTCAAAAATATCGACAAACTTGAGAATTTACCCCACCTACAACCCTGGTGGTCCAGAGTGTGTCCCCGCGGTATGATCACGTAGGCCCTCTTTATCCCTTCCCTAGGGTGAGAAGATGTCATGAAACATATTGAGGCCTTAACTAACTATACTCAGCAGGCCTTAAATGATACTGCAGCTTTTCTCTTAAATGAAGAAGTAAAATTAATGAGGCAGGCTGTCCTCCGTAATCAGATGGCTTTAGATATCCTAACAGCAGCGCAGGGGTGTATTTGTGCAGCTGTAAAAACTGAATGTTGTGTGTACATTCTCCATCCTTTGCTAATAGCTCAGTAGCTGTTCAAGATGTTAGACGGCAAATCAGTGATGTGTCAGACTCTAAAACTCCCTAGACATTACCCTTATTCTCCCTATGGGAAGCCATTACTAGCTCCTCATGGTAAAAATCTTTGTTAACTGTACTCGTAATTATCCTATTTTATTATTTGGCCCATGCATACTTAATTGTTTGCTTGCCTGGTCTCCTCCAGACTTAAAGCTATATGCATACCCAAGATAAAAATGCCTGGTATTATCAAGGGCCTTTAGATAGACCCTCTGCAGAGTATCCCTGGTGCCAACCAACACATACGACCCCCTTCAGCCTGCAGAAGCCAGATTGGTCATCGCCCATTACTCCCTCCTGGCAGTTTGGGTTACTTCTTCAGAGGGGGGATTGTTATAGGCAGCTGAGTTAGATAAAAATATTGTACACAGGCCCTCAAGAAAGCCAGCATAGAGGACCAGATATCTTGTAACCTTGGAGGAGACAGACACGTCTTGCTGTGGGCCAGGTTTCAAAACAAAAGATAAACATCAGGGATTGATGTTCTGAATAGGTATGGATCACCTTGAGGAAGTCAGGAGCCACCATCCCAGGCCCCTCCAGGAAGAGTCACTGTTCTTTAAGCTGCCTGCTTCCTATGCGGCTCACTTCCCCATTACTTCCCAAGTGAAGCACTTTTACCAGAGCGATTAATCTTACTGGTTGACCATAGTTCTGTCCCATCTGGTGCCCACCTGCCTGTGTTCCCCACCTTAGACCTGCTTCACTTTGGGTTTTGCTCTATAAAAGTCCCTAGAAAAGACGAGAGTCTTTGGCAACCCACTCAGGACCCCTTCTGTCCCTCTTGGACAGAAGCTTTTTTTCCCTCTCAATAAATATATTTTGTTCTTAACTTCCATTGTTCCTAAAATTCATTCGCCGATTTTAGAGAAGGTGAACTCATACCAGATACAGAGCAGGTTGGAGTTTCGTTCTCCTATATCCCAGGGTCTCCAGCCCCCTGGATGGCGTCCAGGCTGGCAGCGGGTAGTTAGTTAACATTTGTGAGCTGAGTGAATGAATTCTGGCCGTGACATGTGTGCATGCCTGAGATATGTGCTGATACTTGTGGGTATCATCCATACACACTCTCTCTGGGGAGCCCATAGATTCTGAGGTTCTGCTAGCTGGCTGTTGCCTGTCTGGGCCCCTCAGTCCTGATAGAAAGGCCCCAGGGGCCACATCATCTGGAAGTCCCCACAGTGAAAGGCACACAGAACAGTTCAAGAAACTGGCTCCCCAAAGTCTTCCCTTTTTTCTGAGGAATTTTTCTTTCGGCATGTGCTGACGTAGACAGAATGATACCACAAACCGTCACAAGATGTGCAGAAACAAACTATGACAAATATCACTGAACTGTCTGTTTTGCTTCCATGGTCCCGTCTTGTTCCTTTTTTTAGGAGTTGCTACTCTGCTGAATTGGCATTTGTGATGCCCAAGCATATGATTTATTTGCATATGTAAATGTAAACTGCAGTACATTCCGTGACTCACTGGTGTTCCATAAAATTGAAACATTAAATGAATAAATTCAGAACCTCTGTTCCCAGGAAAAATACATACGCACCTGTGTCTTATCTCAATAATAATCCCCAAAACGATTCATTCTGGTAGATTCTATTTTTTTTATTTTACAGAAGAGTGTTAACAGATGTCTCCAGGCATGGTGGCAGATGTCTATCATCCCAGCACTCAGGAGGCTGAGGCAGAAGGATTTCCATGATAAGGGCTGGGCTCCACGGAAAGACCTGTCTCAAAAAAAAGAGGTGTGAAGTGACTTAGTTGAGGCCACCTCCTTACCGGGACCAGAGGTGCCTCTCCAACCCTCTGTGTGCCTCTCTGTCTCCATTCCCTGGTCCACTTTGAATGAAGTTGGAAGACAAATACGAGGCCGGGCTGGGCCTTGTCTGACTGCACCTGGATATGGGCATCTTGTCCAACTCTGAGTTTCACCACTCTGTGCTGGCCTCTGAACACGTGTGGAAGCTCTGCAAGAGTTGATTTGGGTTTACAAATAATTTTAGTAAATAGAATTAATTAGCAAATGCAGAATCTACAAAGGGTGAGGACTGATTATGTAAATAACTTTGCATTTCCTGTACAGTGAATTCCTATACCATTTGTCAGGTTTTTGAAACTATTTAGAGACAGTGTAGCATTGGCTATATGAATCCTTTTGTGAGTAGCTTCCTGCTGCTCCTCATAATTGGCAGTGCAGATGTGGGTCATTTTCATTACTGTAGAGCATTAGCTAGAGTTTACTGTGCACTTGTGTGTTAGACACAAAGGCTTTATATGTCACATCTAATTGAAGGCTTGAGGCCACCCAGTCAGAGGACACTGTGCGCTCCTCCTCCTCCTTCTCATCCCCTCCTCTTCCTTTTTCTTCTGGGGCTGGCTAGGCGAACGCTTTACCATTAAGCTACACCCCTAACCTGGGGGTACTACTGTTATTCCATTCGACAGGAAGAAACTGAGGCATGGAACAGTGAAATGCATTGCCTTAAGTCCTTATGGAATGGTTAGTGAAGGGATGAGTGATGGAATCAACCTAAACTATCGTCAACTGAATGGTAGGGAAAACGAGGCACTTAATTCTCACTTTGGATGGATCTATGAACAGTTGTAGGGAAACTTTCAGGGAGGGGCAGGCTCGGGTCTTCAAGGGAGCCCCCGCCCCGTTGGAAGAGCAGGCCGGCTGTGTGGAGCACTGGAACTGTCAGGGTGTGGAATACCAGCTGTCACTGGGTGAGCCATGGCAGGCCCAGAGGAACAGTGTAGCTGGGCTGCAGGGCTCCTAGGAGCTCCTGGGTACAGTCTGAGTTTGAGAGGGGAGATTTTGCCTTCCTTCCCTGGTCCTCCTCCTCACTACATGAACAAGGTAAGAAGCTCTGACTTCCTCTGGGAACTTCAGGGTCTACTTTCAACTCCCTCTCCTGTGTAAATCTGTCAGGACTGCTTGCATGCAGGTCATAAGAAACCCAACTTAACTAACCTGATTTAAAAAAATGTGTGGGGGCTGGGGATTTAGCTTAGCGGCATAAGCGCCTGCCTTGCAAGCAGGCAGTCGTGAGTTCGATCCCTGGTACTAATAAAAAAAAAAAGATATATAAAAAAAAGTGTGGCTTGTGTAACTAAAATTTCAAGATCCTTCATGGCTGGATCCTGGGGTTCAAGCAACGTTACCTAGAATTTTCATTTCTCTGCTTTTTTTTGGGTTGGCCTCATTCTCCACAGGCATACTCTCCCCGCTGCTGGTCTTTGATAGCTCCAGGTTTCCCTTCAACCAGTCTAGAAAGTTGGAAGAGGAGGTTTTTCTTCCTAGTTTCCAGCCAGTGTCGTAGAATGAAGCCTCAGGGATTTGACAAAGGTCATGTGTCCTCTGCAGACCAATCAAAACGTCTAGGGAAGTGATTATTCTGATTGGCCAAGTCTGGGGCACGTGACCCTGGGAAGCTGGAGGGGTGGCCCCGCCCCTCCCAAAGAGAGCAGGGGAGAGGTGCTTTCCAAGGAGAAGTTGGGTGCTGGGCAGGAAAAACAACAGATGCCCCCCACATCACATGCTCTGACATTAAAAGTATTTTTATACCAATACAAGAAATAGTGATGGGGCCAGGGATATAGCTCAGTGACACAGCGTCTGCCTGGCAAATGCAAGGTCCTGAGTTCGATTTCCAGCACCCTCCCTCCTGGCAAAATAATGATGGCCATTTTATAGAATTAAGAATGAAAGGAGGGCCGCAATTTAGCTCAGTGTCCTGCTTGGCAAGCGCGAGGTTGTTTGATCTCCGGTACAAAAAACAAAACAACGTCTCCCTCCAACAAAAAGCCAGAAAGAAAGTAATTTTGCAGGAGAGTGAAAGCGATCTTGCTAAGTGGGAGGAGAACAAGTCATGCGGCTAAATTGTCCCCTTCCAACCTTTCCTCATACCAGTGTGGCTGGGCATCACTGGGAACGCAGACCTTACCTTGCTGTCGCCCTGCTGCTTTAAATTCTTTGGAGCTGCCCATCCCCCTCCAGTGGAGCCCAGTTCCTTCGGGGACTCCTGAGCTCCAGGTACTCGGGCTCTTGCTTCCTGTGACCTCCCTAGGGTTGTGTTTTAAGGGACCTTTCCGATGAGGTGGGGGAGGCGGGCCTAGCCGAAAGGGGTCAGAGGGTAGCAGAGTGCGGGGAGTGGAGCGGTGACAGCTGTGGAGCAGGCAGGGGAGGACTAGAGGCCAGTGTTATTGCTCTCACTATATAGAAGGAGAAGCTGAGGCTCAGGGAGGCTACAAAACGTGTCCAAAACACATGGCTTAATGAACAGCCGAGCCAGGATCTCCCCAACCCCGGCCCCACCCTATATCATCCAGCTGGGATCGCTGGCCAGAGTTCAATCCCCAGGATGAGGGTGGAGCCGCTAGGTGTCCTCTCACCACCACCATCATGTGCCTCAAAGGAAGACAATGACAACCACAAAAACCAAACCTGAAACAAACAAACAAACAAACAAAAATAGCAGAGAAAGGAGTTTTGGGAGGCCCTGGTGTTCCTCTAGGCCATGAGTGTTAGTTTGTTTATTTATTTTTTTGTACCAGGGATTGAACTCATGACCTCACACTTGCCCAGCAGGCACTTATATCGCTTAGTTAAATACCCAACCCTATGAACGCTGGTTTAATACCACATCTAGTTCAGCTCAGCTGCACAGAGAATGGAGAAAGGTAAGGATGTCCCTTGGCTTTTTAAAAATCTTCCTGAGAAATCACTAACTTCTTGTGATTGGATAGATTCCCTCTGTTGGATCTAGGAAGGAGGAGACTTAGAAATTGGTCCAACAAAATAATGTTACTCATTTATTCACCCACCCAGAGGATACTTTCCTGCAGTATCTACTTCCTCCCATCCTCCCACCTTCCTATCCATTCACTTGTTGTCCATCCAGAAGTTTTCCTAGCCACCTTTATAATCCTTTCTTCCGGCCTTCATCTACCCATAATCCATCCATCCATCCATTGATGGACTTTATCACCCATTCAAACCCTGTTTCTTTTAAGACTCTCTTGGCAGCAGACCATACCCCTATCCTTGCTCCCAATCCTGGGTACAGGACACTTACAAGGGTACCTACCCTGTTCCCAGATATCACATGCTTCTTAGAGCTGCCATGTAAGTGACTCAGACACCGGGGGTCATAGCCCTGGTGTCCCTATGGGGCCATACACAGAGATGGGGACTACCTATCTCTATTTTCTTGACCCACAGCCCCTGCTCTGATAACCACAGGCAGCTATGGGAAGGAGCAGGGAAAGTAGGGAGTCCCTGAGGAGCGGGACCAGGAGGGCAAGTGGAAGCCAATGAGCCCAAAGTGAAACTCAGATCCGTAAGCATGTGTCTTTGAACTAAATCTAGCATCAGGTTTGTGTTAGTTTTCTGAGGAATCTCCATAGTCGTTGTACTAGCTTATAAAGTTCTCACATTTTCAACATTTATTGAGTGCCTGCCATGTGACAGGCACTGTGCTAAGTATTGGGGCTGAGGCAAGGGAACAAAAGGCACAAATAATACTTGTCCTCATCAGAAGGACATTCTAGTAGGAGAAGAGAGACATGAATGCATGAATCACATGCCCGATGCTGTCGGGTTGATACTGCTGAGTACTGTGGAGAAAACTAAACTAGGGAAGGGATGGAGATGGGAGGGACATCCTCACCAATAAGGTGACATCTGAGTTAAGAGCTGGAGGAAGAGCACGTCTGGAAGTGAGAAGGGTTAGTGCCAAAGTCAGGAGTCAGGGCAGGCTCAGCGTGTCCAGGGAGGCTGGACCTGGACAGCCGGGCCAGTGGGAGAACTGAGATCAGCAAGGTGAGGGGCAGGCAGGCTAGGGAAGGAGACGGGCACTTTCTCTCATGAGATGGGAGGCATGTAGGGTTTTGAGCAGCAGAGGGAATGACGTGATTTAACTGGGTCTTTACAGCAGCCCTTTGGATGCTATTTGAGATCAGATTGCAAAGAGGCAAGGGAGGAGTCAGGGAGAGACCAATAAAAGTCGTCTGGAGCAGAGTGGTGGGGGCCCTGTGACCCTGTGAGGGGTGTGGGACAGAGATTAGCTTGTTATGGGACAATGGTGATGAGACCAGGCATCCAGGATAACACCTGGCATGTGGTGGTCTTCACCAATATCAGGGGGGAAAGAATCAAGTCTAAATAAAGGCCAGAGCAGGGGCAATGTCATCAGAACTCTTTTGCTCGCTAGAGACAGAATCTCAGTTCAGATGGTTCAAGGAGAATTATTGGTTTAGGCCACAGGAAGGAACTTTTGAAATAGTGCGATTTCAAGCACAGTGTCGTGTGCCTCTAACGATGTGGACACTCGCTCTTATTCTCTTGTGCTTTCTTTCTCTTATTGTCTCTAGGGGTTGGCTTCATTCTGAAGCAGGCTTTCTTCCGGAATTGGCCGAGATGGTTCCTTCGGGACATCGTGGAGATAAGCAGCCTACATCCACCTCCTCTCTAGTCTCAGTGTGTCATTTCAGGGGGAGACTCTCATTGGTTCTGCTTGTATCCAAGGCTCCAATCCCTGAACCAATCACTGTGGCCAGGAAGACAGAGAGCTCTGATTGGTCAATCATCCTACCCATCTCTGGTGTGAGAGCCAGGGCCAGGTACCTGGGTAATTGCTCCCGGCTAAGAACTGGTTCTGTCCTAGGACTTATGGTTAGGCGAGCCTTCCTCCGATAAACCGCCACCAGAGGGAGAGAAAGTGTGTTGCAAAGACAGTCCCAGGCCTCGTGGCTCCTGGGAGGGGGCTGGCTTCTCAGGAGCTACCAGGAGTAGCTCAGACAGGCCGCAAGGAACATCTGGGCTGTCTAGAAATCTGAGGGCTTCTCAGGGCTCCCCGAGGCTGTAGCCACCAGGGGGCAGCAGTCACACACAGTCACCCTTGCTCTTGGCAAGCATCATCTCCAGCCGGGGGTGCTGTTCACCGCTGCTGCAGTTGACAAACTTGGACACAAGTAAAATTTTGGCAGATTGGGTCTTAGTTTAAATATGAATGGGGAGTTTCTCTTAAATAATTCGCATGGAAAATGTTTTCTATAAAAAAGACTTTTGTAGGATGCGGAGCAGTGTTTTTAAGGATATCAAGTGGTTGATGTTAGTTTGGGTGGTCTTGGGGCACTACCCTCCCTGGTTTCATGACTGGGCAAGTGCTCTCTGTTCCTTGGTTTCCTGCTGTAAATTGGGGCAGCCTTGTCTTGTTCCCTGTTCTACTGGACCAAATGATTTTCTCAACAGGTTTGAGTGAGTCAGGTATTCTAGGAGTTACAGAAGAGTAAACAAACCCAACTCTCTGCCTTTATGGAGCTGGTGTTCTAAAGGCAGAGACAAATGGGAAACTGCAAGTCCAGACTTTTGGGTAAAGCTCTTAGAACACGGCCTGCCTGGCACACGGTAACACCTGTGAATTGAGTTGCCTGAGAGACTTCTGTAGTGGGGAAATTGTGCTAATCTGGGCCTACACAGATGCTCACAGTAGGTGCTCCACAAATGCTCACAGCTGTCTCCTTGTGTGGCTACAGGTCTTGTGTCCCCTTCTGGCTGGGCTCCATTCCAGGAAGCTGCAGGCAGATGAGGGCTCCTCATGCCCAGGGGATGAACTATCTGACCTGGGGCCACACGGTCTGTGTGTGGTATGAGTGGTCTGCCCAGGAACCCAAGAGCCGGTGCTGCTCCGGGGACGCCAATGGAGTCAGAGGGTGAATATGGGACTCTGGCCTAGGCACATGTGGCTGCAGATCATGGGGCTTCCCTGACATCTGACAAGGTACTGGAAGAGGCCGCTCTGGCCAGGGTGGGCTCAGCAGGGTCTGGTCCCTGTATCTGAGGAGATCAGCCAGTTAGGAGTCAGTTCCAGCTGTGTGAACTCGGGTACATCTCATAACACCTCTGCACCCCAAGTCCTTATCTGAGAGTACAGTTAGTAAGGGGCGCTCTTCATGAGGCCATGGTGAGGGGCAGGTGAGATTGTGCAGGTCACTGACTAAGCTTAGGCCTGGCTTTCAGAAAGCACTCCAGAAAAGGGAGCTAGCTTTGCTGCTTGACCTCAGGAATCTCTTAAAAGCCAAATTTGGTGAATGTCAGTTTATAGATGGAGAAACAAACTCAGAGAGACAGTGTGTCTTAATCAAGGTCATATGGCAGGAGCTGACCCAGATTTGGCTTACATCAGTCCCTCTCCCCCTGCCTCCCCCCATACTTCACATATTAATTATAATAGCTGACATTTATTGAGTGCTTCCTATGAGCCAGGAATTACCTTGAGCTCTTTAGATTCATTCATTCATTCTTTCACTCATTCACCCATCCAATAAGTGTTTGCTGAGTCCTTCCTCATGAGCCAGGCAGGGTTCCGGGTATTGGGAGCAGGGCAGCGAACAAAACAGCTGTGACCCTTTCCCTGTGGGAGTCCGAAGTCAGCTGGGAGGAGACAGAAAAAATCTATGACCTAGTACACGGGAGAGATGTGTTTAGGAAAGACGGCAGAGGGAGGGTGAAGTCCTGGGGGTTGTTAGTTTGTAAAGCCAGCTCAGGGGAGTGATCTAGAGGAAGTGACATTTGAACTGAGATCCAAAGGGAAGGAGAGAGGGAGCCTCATGGCTGACTAAGGAAAGGGCGTTCCAGGCAAGAGAATGGAGCAGCAGCTACAAAGGCCAGAGGTGGGAACTTGCTGTATTTGAGACACAGAGAGGTCGTCATGGTGGGAGCAGGAGGGAGAGGGGAGCCATGGGAGGAGGTGAGGATACCCAGGACACAGTCGCTGTGGAAGGGGGGTGAGAGCTTACAGTGAGTGCCTTGAGGATCCCCGCTTTCCAGCTGAGGTGACTGAGACACAGAGAGGTGCCCAGGCTCACACATCTAGCATGTGGCAGAAATGGGATTGGAACTCAGGTCTCCAGGCCCTGCGCCAAGCTCAAAGTTGTGTTGAGACTGCCTCCCCTTGCTAGTGTGTTTCCAGTGGGAATTTTCAGACAGCTGGAAGGCGAGCTCTTTGGGGTCTGCTCAGGGACTCTGCTATCATTCCAGAGGGAGTTAATTTCTTTCCCTTAAACCCATCAGCCCTGTTGGGAGCCGCGGCCGACACCGGTCGCCTTACTTGGCGGACGTAGGGCCTGTGGGTGGGAGCGGAGCCTGAGCTAGATTGCCCCTCCCATCGAGTGAGCCAAGTTGGCGCCTGCTTCCTGCCCCCTGATTGCGCTGGCGACTTAAACAACCCGCTCTATAAGATAGTCTGCCTAGCAACAGCTGATGTTAGCCAGTCAGCCCGCATCGCGCGCTTTAAACTGATTGGCTACTGTCACCCTATAAAAGTAAATGCCTCTCCCGCCACGAGAGAAGAAGCACAGAGAGAGATAGAGAAAGGCCACCGGCGAGAAAGGACTGGTGGCAGAGAGGAGGCCTCGCGGGGCCCACGCGGAGACAAATAAAGACAAGGTTGCACACCGCCAGACTTTGTCGTGTGTCTTTCCTGCCGGCCGGGAGCGACCCCGACACAGCCCTGCTCACTGTGAACCAAGTGTGAGGGGTGGAGTGTGGGGGACACATATGCCTAGGCAGGAGGCATCGGCACTGCAGATGTGGATTCAGAGTCTACCGCTGGCCTTCACTAGCTGTGTGACTGCCGATCAGTCCTCCCCCTGGCCCCGATCATCCCTACTACAGGATGTGGGGAAGGGTTTAGACCTCTTTGCGTAGCATTTCACTCCTGTGGGTGCTCAGTCCGGGAACTGCTGTTGTCCGATCTCATCAGTAGCACAGCTATACTGACACCTCCTTCCTGAAAATCAGATATAATGGTTGGGAGGAACCTGGCACAATTAGTAAATATCATAGAATATTATTATCCTGCAAGAGGTCTTCACTCCCTCCAACCTCTCTTCTGCTTACTCGCCCTAGACTTGAGATTCCACTACTACAGATTCATTCTTTGGGACGGGAGTGCAGTTTTTAGAGCTTCTGTTTATCATCCGTCTTTGGACAAGCCCTTTTAGCTCTGAACTCCAATGAATCCCATCTCTGTCTTTTTGCATGCATATACCGTAGGATGTAGAAGTGGGTGTTTTAGGTACTGGGACCTTCGTCTCCACTGGCAATGGGAAGGGACAGAGAGGGAAACCAGGGCTATGTCAGGAAAGGGCACCTCTGTGTGCTCTCTGCCCAGGCTGGGCTCCCGGAACAGGTGATGGCAGGGCTGACCGGGGTATGAGCTCACCAAGAAGGACCAGACGCCGCCATAGACAGATCAGAGAGGAGCAATGAACTAGCTGACAGCCACATTCCTTCCGTGGGCAGCCGGGGGAGCAGGCGGGCCAGGCCTGTCAATGGGGGTTTTTAGGAGGGTTTTCTGACCCTGAGAATTGTCTCTGAGTTTGGGACAAACGGAAGGAGAACCTGCCGCAAAACCATTCAGCCACTACGTGTTAGGGGCCTTGGAGCTGCGGGCCACTGACTCCAGTGTACGGAATGATGGTAGCAAAAGAATCATTACTTTGAATGCTGTCATGTGTGAGTTGCCTACTGTGTGCCAGGAGCTGTGCTTGGAAGCTTACAGGGGTCCCTGGCGCACACTGGGTACTCAGCTGTGTTTAATACCATTATATTATTTTGCTTATTATTCTTGTTATTATGATTAGGTGCTGGTGGTTGAACCCACTTGGGCATACTAAATATACACTATACCTCTGAGCTCCTTCCCTTAGCCTTTTGGCTTTTGTTTTGGATTTTTTCAAAACTTTGAATTGTATCTGTAGCGACTTGGCAGAGATGTATGTGAACACAGTCGCTAACGTCCAAGAAGGACGTGCACGGGGCTTGTCACCACCTGGGACCCTCTGGGACCTGACCAGCTCTCAGCCCCATCCCAGTTCCCCACCCCCACCTCCTCCACCCACTGCACCATGGACAGTGTGGTCCTGTCGCTTGTGACCTTTCCTGTGCAGTTTCCTTCAGAGCTGGGCTGTCCTGTAATCACTAAGGTTAGAGTTTCGTTATTGTGTTTTGAACTTGTGTAAAGGAGATCGCGCAGGCTGTCTTGGGAATCCGGGTTTTTGCACGACATGAGGTTTGCCAGGGTCCTCCTGAGTCTGCGTGTGTGACTTTAGCTTGTTACTCCTTGTTGCTGAGATGGCTAAGATGCTGTCATTAGTATCATTTTTAGTTTCTCTCCAGAGAGCATTTCACACAGCACTCCCATTACCTTGAAGAGTGGGGATTTTTGAGATCTGCATTTCCTAACAGGCGATAAAGGTTACTAGGAGCTGGCTCATAAACCCCTCCTCATTTCAGAGCCTGTGCTCTTGGCCACCCCACTGTGCTGCCCCCAAGTGGAGGAAGACAAGGGAACAGAGAGGTTGAGTAACTGGTCCAGGACAGCCCAGCGAGCTGTGACGCTGCCGCCTCCCAGACCCTCAGCGCTGGTTCTGTGTCACCCTTTGCAGCCATGGAAGGCAAGTGAGTCTGCAGCCATTGGAGGCCGATTTCTCCATCATCCCGAGTCCATACACACTTTTAGATACCCAAAGGTGTTTAGATTTTTTTAAATTCGAAAGGAAAAAACCCAGAATCATAATAATATGTATTAATGGTGAGTCCAGCCTGGCTTATGTTCACTGATGAGCTGTGGTCCTAGCCTCGCCATGGCAGAAGGGTTTGCAAAGGTGAAGGTGGCTGGAGCTCAGGGACTCACAGCGCCCCTGAGCCGGCCCCATCTCCATCTCTGGCAGGAACTGCAATTGTGGCCCGGCAGGCTCGTTGCCAAGGGACCTGGGAGAGGAGGGCCACTTCCGGGAGTGCTGATGGCCTACAGTTCACAGCCTGGTCTTCATCTAGCACCTGGGAGGCTCTGCCCAGAGCGCCCTCCAAAGCCTCCCTGGATGTGGGACGCGCCAGGGCCTGGGACCCTGCAAGGTGATCCAGGGGCTCCCGTCTGTGGTTTTCAGAGTGAAGCAACAGCCTTGACCCTGGAAATAGCTTTACACTTCCACTCGGTGCCAGCCCAGCCACTAATGCCGCCTCCTGTCCTGGCTCCCCACATTCCACCTCCTAGATGTGCTCTTGTGATCTGTGTGTGCTGCTATCCTTACTAGTACTTATTCTTAAACTCCTCAGAGCTCCATCCTCCCCCACCCCTTTTTATTTCTTTTTATCGGTACCGGGGATCGAACTCATGAACACCTGCTTGCAAGTCAGGTACTTATGCCGCTGAGCTAAATCCCCAGTCCTCCTTCCCTCCCCTTTTATACTACAATGTTTAAGAGAAACTTTGTACTTCAACAGGTGTTTAAAGAGGAAATATTGATTATAATTGTGAGGGTAAATACTAAGCCTCGTGATTGAGCATTCATGCTGTGACAAGCAGTGGACCCTGAATTAGGTGCAGTCATGAGGAAATTGAGGCTCAGAGAGGTTTAACCTCCTCCTTGAGGTCACACAGCTTGTGAATGGCAGAGCAGGGATCTGAACCCACAAGTCACACCTAAGGCTTAGGTTCCCTGCACCAGTTTGTCTACACTATGAGGACAGAGGTTTTGGTTTGTGCATCCCGGAGTCTAAATCAGTGCCTGACACACAGTAATATTCAATCTATACTTATTGAATAAAGAAATGAGTAGATGATCAATCAGCTGCCATATTTAGAAAAAATCAGAAAAATACAGTGGAAAGGAATCTGGCCAGGAATTGTTGCCTGGTCCCCAAGGTGCTGGAGTGAAGCCTGAGTTTCAAAGGCGAAACTCATGTTAGAGAGACAGTAACGATGTGCTAGTGTCCCATGAAGACTTGCTCCTTCACAGTTTAGAAAAATTGGGCTGGCGATTTAGCTCAGTGGCATAAGCGCCTGCCTGTCAAGTGCAAAGTGCTGAGTTGGATCCCTGGTACCGTCCCCCCAAAAAGAAAGAAAAATTGCAACACAGACAAAAGCAGTCAATCTTTTTCTTGTGCAAAAATACACACACACACACATATAATTAAACATATACACACATACATAGTTAAACGTACATATATACATAATTAAGCATACATATAGCTAAATCCTGAACCTTCACCCCAAGCTATACTCCCTGCCCTTTTTTATTTTGAGACAAAGTCTTGCTAAGTCTGAAAGTTGTCCAAGCAAGGCTCAAACTTATGACCCTCCTGCCTCATCTTACTAGACTGCTAGAAATGCAGGTGTGTATGACCATGCCTGGCTTAACTGTATTTTTCAGTAGTTTTATTTTGTAGGTTCACATACACCATTCACCCATTGAAAGTACACCGATCAGTCCTGCCTAGTGTGTTCAATTAACTGCACAGCTGTTGCCGAGCCTAATCTTAGAACATTTTTGTCCCCCATAAAGAAGCCTGGTCCCCATCAGCAGTCCCTCCAGCCCTCAGCAGTGAGCTGTCTTTCTGTTTTTGTGGATTTCCGTATTCCAGCCATTTCCTGTAAGCAGGGTCACTCAGTATGTACATGGTCTTCTGCGGCTGGCTCCTTTCCCTTCACATAATGTCTTCGAGGCCACCGCTGTGTGACAGGTCTATCTGAGGTCCGTATTTAGTGTGTCCACCGGGCCCCTTCGAGGCCCCTCCCAGAGAAGCTGCACTGCAGGAGCACCACTGTAAGGAGGCCAGGACTCCGGGGAGACTGAGGCGCAGTCCCTGGGCAGGGAGGACATCCCTCTGTCCTTGGAGCCGGGCAGAAATGGCCCAAAGGTTGCTGCTGCTCAGTCCTCCATCCTGAATCAGGGCTCGGCGTGCTCCCAAGAGTGTGAGCCACTGGGTCAGCATTTCAGCAGTACTTGTGTGTGCCCACTGGGGGTGAGGGGCTGGGTCAGGGAGGGACAGAGGAGCAGAGCATCCAGGAGGCCAGCAAGGGGCGGTTGGATTCCAGGATGTGTTCTTCAGCACGGCAGCCCCGAATTCCAGCAACCCCACACTGTGTGATGTGTGTGTGTGTGTTTACAAAGTGGACCCTAAGTGCCAGTTTCCCAGGCTCTGTAGCAGATACTTTTTGGAATCTCTTGTAGCCACTATTTTGCAGTCCCTAGAGTCTCTGCCTTACTCTTTATTTCTTTTGCTCTTTGCAGCGCTGGGGATTCAGGGCCTGGCACATGCCCTGAATGTACCACTGAGCTACACTCCCAGCCACACGCTTCTGTTTTAATCCTCCCCAGGACATTGTGAGGTAGGTAATTTCTTTCCCCAGGCTCGGGAAAGGCAGGCGATTGGCCCGAGGTCCGTGTTTGGGAATGTGGAGCGGGAATTTGAAGTGGACTCTGGAGCTTGTGCTGTGAACCACATAGAAGGCAAAGACTGTGATGGGAGTGACTCAGGTGTGGGCCAGTTCTTGGGCACCATGAAAATTCACATTTACCTTAGGTGTCCCTGGGGTGTGTCACTAGAGCATGGGACAGGAACCAGGGGATCTGCTGGGGAGGGGGAGGTGTCCACACCTGTCTAGTAACTGAAAAATAAATCAGGTGTGATGGCCCATCCTGTCATCTCAGCACTCAGGAGGCTGAGGCGGGAGGATCGTTGCAAGTTCGAGATCAGCCTGAGCTACAAAGTGAGCCCAAGGCCAGCATGAACTGCATATGGAGATCCTGTCTCAAAAAGACGGGGAAAAAAACCTGAATAAGGAAAGATGACAGGTGTGTTAGGGTTGGCACTGGGGTGTTTTAGAGCCTCGCCCCACACCTGAGCACCCCACATCCTTAGGTTAATCAAGGCTTTTTTGGGATATGAGTGACAAAATGCAACCTACTTTAATAAAAAGGGGAATTTATTGATTTATATAGTTAAAATCTCCAGGACAGGACAGCCTTCGGGAATAGCTGGATCCAGGGACAGGAACTAGAGAGCCATGGTGTCACTGTCTTCGGGCTGTGCTCCCCTCTGTGTTGGCTTCATTCTTAAGCAGGCACCTGTGGCGGTCTGGACACTGCCAGCAGCTCTGGGCTTTCTTCCCTAGCTCAGCACTGCTCGTGGGAAGAGGATATCTTCTGGTGGCCATGGCCTCAGCGACCGTCGGGGGGTTTCTGTTTATCGACCTGTCAGTCTTGTGCCCCTTATTCATATGCCTGAACCAGCAGAGGCTGGCGCGAGGCAGGCTCAGGTGTGTGTCCTAGGGCCAGGCGGAGGGCTCTGTCCTACTCAACCCTGTGCAGCCAGCGTGGGGAAGGGATGATTCCCCATGGAAAAGTCGGGGTGCTGACACCAGAAGCAGCAGGGATGGTGACGGGGCAGGTTCCAGATGACAGTTATCTTCCTCATGGGAGGTCAAACGGCCACCAGCTTTGCTGTCAACCTGCTGTGTGATTTTTTTTCTCTTTTGAGACAGGGTCTTGTTATTCAAGGCTGGCCTTGAACTTGTGGCGATCCTGCTACCTCAGCTTCTCAAGTGCTAGGATTGCAGGTGGGCACCACCATGCCTAGCTGCTGTGTGATTTTTAAAAAAGTAGTACCAAGGGCTAAAGCCAGGGTATTTGCATTGTGCTCCATTGCTGGCCCCCCTGTTTGGTTTTCATCTTGAAACACAGTCTTGCTCAGTGGCCCAGGGTGGAGTGCTGCGATTATAGGCATGTGCCCGAGTGCCTGGTTTGCTGCATGGTCTTGAGTAGGCCCCTTCCTCTAAGCCTCAGTTTCCCTTTCTGAATAGGGCTGATCTCCAAGGACTCATTCGGCTCTGAGCTTCTGAGGCCAATAGACTGCATCCGGCTAGTGGCCGAGCACCCGAGCACGACAAGTCTGAGCTGGGGCTTGGGAATGCATGGCCCTTCTGCTGCCCTGGGGATGAACCTAGGACTGGACATCCAGCCCCCTGTTCCTGCCCATTCCGCAGGGTACAGCCTGTGACAGCGGGAGGGACCGGCTCTGAGGAGGATTCTTTGCACATCCCCGGCATTCTCCATCTATAATTGGCTCCAAATGAAATGATCTCATCCCTGAACACCGAGGAAGGAAGACTGGGGGGTGAAGCAGCTCACTGGTGGCAGCTGACACAATTTGTGACTAACCTGCCTCCCGGGATGCAGGCAGGGACACTCCACTCTCTTAAAGACAGTGTAAAGAATTAATAGCAATGTCTTGCTCTGGGGATTGAGGAGGCTGCACTTCTTGGGTCTTTGGGAGTGGCCCCAGGGTTCTTTATTGGGTCCAATCCGGGTGTCTTCTGACCATTGCTCGCCAGTCAGCCTGACCTGTGCCAGTAACCTGTCCCGAACCTTCCCGGCAAAGCCTGGCAGGGGAGGCAGTGAGCCGGCCAGTCCCTCCAGCGCTTCGGCCCATCTGGATTCTTGGTTGGATTTGGGGCTGGCTAAAGCTCGTTTAAATGCCCATACGTTAATTCTGAAAGATGAGCTCCTAATCAACTTTCATAAAGCTTGTCATGGCACCATCTGGTTGGCGTTTGTCACTACTGCATTACATAAGAGGAAAGACATTTTTAAAGAATTTGGCTACATTTAGTAATTGGATTCCCAGAGAGGAGCCATGCTGGGGCGGATGGCGCCGTGATTCAGAAATGCCACAGGCCCTTCCGCAGGGTGTGGTGGCCTCCCCAAATCCCACAGGCTCCTGGAGACACCTGAGCACAGCCCGCTGGGGAAAAAGCCCAAGGAGAATCCTTCTCGCCTTGCGCTCTCTCTGGTCCCCTCCTTCTCTCCCTTGCGACCCAGGCCAGTTTTCTCCACTATCAGCAGATACCTAAAGACCACACTTCCCAAAGCCCGAGTTTCCTGGCTGCAAAGGCCATGTCTCCTGTCACCTTGCTGGATGCTCCAAAGGGAAACTGAGCCTCAAGTTCCCGCATCAGAACAGTGTCGCTCTGTAAGGGCTCCTCCAGCCTCTGGAATGCCAGGATCCTAACAGCACAGGCGCAAGGGCATCCAGGCCTATAGTGCCTGCCCTTGGTGGGTGCTCTGACAGTGTTAGCCGGTTTCCGAAGCTATGTCTGATGCCAGCGAGTGCCAAGTGCATATTCACCTTCCTCCCATTACTCTTCCTCCCATTTGATTCAACAAGCACTGAGGAGTGCCCGCGTGAGAGGCTGCGCCCGCCTCCTACAGGTGCCCGCCTAGGGGAGCGTCCTGCACTTGGTTCAGTGTTAAGGTGGAAACTTTTGATTTTGGAACAAGTGACCCTGCATTTGTGTTTGGTCCTGCAGATTTTGCAGCTCACCCCTCCTTGGGGTCTGAAAGGATGCTGGTTTTAAGTGACTGCTGGAGAGTGAACATAACAGTCAGGTCTACGTTTGAAACTGGGAGAGTCCACATAAAAGCCCGGCTGGTTTTGGAGACTGAGAGCATCTTGCTGTTGTGAGCCTGGGCTCTCACGTGCTGCCACACGTGCCTGCTGTCCCCACCAGTCCTAGAGGCTCTGAGCCAAGGCCTTCTGTTCCTCTGCAGGGCACCCATTCTGATGGCCAGGGGCACGGGCTTCACAGCCGGGTGGGGGGTGGGAGGGTCCTTCAGCAGTCACAGCTGTTTGCCTTTGTTTTCCCTCGGTGACATGAACCGGTGGTGATGACAGTAACCTCTCGGGGCCGTAAAGATTGAACTGGTTCCTGTGTGAAAAGCATCTAGACATGTGGCATTATTCCTGTTACACTTTTGCTCACTTCTGGTGTTATAACTTGCACAAGTCTGAGGGCCAACCCTCCAGGAGCTGCAAGCTGGACCTGCAGTAAGTGGCTGTGAGGCTATCTCCTGCCATCTAGAGCAACATGTCTGGTCAGTCTTTGCTTTCCCTGCCTTTACCTGTCCTACCAGAGTTCACACCTTAAGCATGATCTCCTAGAATTATAAATACCATTTTGAGGGAAAAGCCTTTTGTTCTTGAATAGGCCAAGTCATTCCTGCCTCAGGACCTTTGTACATACTGTACTTGTTTTCTAGGCTACTTTCCCTTTAACTTTGCCTATCTGTCCATTCTGGTCCAGCTCTCAGAGGTTTTCCCTACCCACCTTAAGAAAAATAGCTCATGACTTATTCATACACATTTCCTTATATTATTTTCTTCCCAGAATTTGTTGTCTGTCTCCCAGAGGATATGGTCTCCCCCGACCATCAGAATGGGTGCCCTGCAGAGATATGTCTTGTCACTGCTATTTCTCCAGCAGCTAGACTACTGACTGGCACTTAGTAGCTGTCTCTTAATTATTTGTTGAATGAAGAAAGAAAAGGAGGGAAGAAAGGAAGGAACTCATTAACTCCTCATGACCCCCTATAAAGCAGGGCCAAGAGACCTGAGTCATGAGAAGGGGCAGTCCCAGAGCCAAGAGGCAGCCATGAGGAGGTGGGGACCTCCCTGAGGTGAGAAGCAGGGTGCCATCAGCTTGCCAGCCACCCAGAAGGGGTCAAGAGCAGGATGAGACCTGGGAACAGCTTCTGAGAATGGAGTCAGCCAGTCGGGCAGCCAGGCAGCGGAAGGAGACTGTTTACAGGAACTGGCGGCCATTGCCATGACAACCGGGCAGCCTACAGCTTCCTGCGTCAAGCACAGGTCTGTGCTTGGCTGGGATGTGTGAGGACAATGGTAGGGACAGGGCACTGGCGAAGGGAGGGACAGCGTACACCCATGGCAGGGAAAGAGGATTCTAATTTTTTTCTTTTTCTTTTTTAATCTAGCACTGGGGACTGAATCCAGGGCCTTCACCCTGAACTAGACCCCCAACCCTTCTTTTTTTTCCATTTTAATTTTTTTATTTTGAGACAGGATCTCATTCAATCACTGAGTTGCCCAAGCGGGGCTTCAACTTACGATTCTCCTGCCTCAGCCTTCCATAGTTCGGGGACTACAGGTATGTGTCACCCTGCCCGGCTAGGAATTCTCAGTCTTCCATGTCATCAGAGGATTGAACGGGCCTAATGCAGCTACTTATGAGGGCATGTGGTGTGCGTGTACATGTGCGCACGCGTGTGGGTGTGGTCTGAGCTGCGTGGAGTCAGGCCTGCGTTCAATTGGTTCTTTTACTTGGATGCTGTGTCATCTTGAGCGAGTTAAACTGTCAGTACCTTAGGTCCCTCCCAAGTAAAGTGAGGATGAACAGTAACAGTACCTCCCAGTGTTGTTGGGAGGATTAAATGAGATGATACTTTCACAGCACTCAGAATACACCTTGCGTTTTTCCTTACTTTTAAATTAGTTCTTGAAATCAACGTACATTTTGACTTTAGGGTACCTTCTGGCTGGGGTAGGGGGAAATTTCATTCTCAGGGACCCTCCCCACTTCCTGGCTTCTTTCATTAGTTAATTTGACAAATGTTTATTGAACACTTATTATGTGCTAGACACTGTTCTCAAAGCTAGGAACACAGCAGTCAACAAAGCAGACGAAATCCCCAGCTGCTCAGCTGGGGTAGATAAATGTTACAGATGATAAAAAGGAACATAGGTCAGATGGCACCAAGTGCAGCGGAGAAAAATGAAGCAGGGAAGAATATACTGATGGTGCCTGTGTGTGGGACTACATTGTAATTTTTTAAAGTGTGGTAGGGACACAAGGTGTCAGGGAAGGCCTCGCTGAGAAGGTGACTTTTAAGCTCAATTTGAAGGAGATGGAAGAAGAAATTGCATAGTTTTTTTTGTTGTTGTTTTTGGCAAGAACAGTCCAGGGAGAGGGAATGGCCAGGTGCAAAGGCCCTGAGGCAGTAATGTGGCAGATAGGACTATATCCTGCAATTGTATGTCTTGTGTGCCTATAGGGATGATGTGACACATATCTGATGGCCTATGGGTGGCATTGGCAGATGAGTGGTGATGAATGTGTGTGTTTGTTCATATACTAGGGTGCTGTGTTTTGCCACTTGGGGTGTGCACACAGCTTAATGCAATGAGACCTCCTGGAGCTGTGAAATGCAGTGATCTGTGCCTATGTGTAAGTGTGTAAATATACCTGGGAAACATGTTTCTGTGTGTTCGAGTCTGGAAGTGTAGACAGTGACGTGCAACTAGATTATAATAGTGTCTTTAAAATGTTGATGTTTCATGGCATTAAAATATTAGCCTTCCTGTTGACTTAGTTTTTTGGTGCCCTTTCACGTTGTGTATTTGAGGTGAGTGCCTCGCACTCCTACCCTGGCACTGTCCGGCAGGGGGAAGGAACTTGAAGAAGGCCTGGCTGCGGCAAGGGTGCCTGCCTCCCCTCCTGACTCCATCCCAAGCCTGTCCGCGTTAGCCCATGACCAAAGCCAAACCCAGTCGGAGCACGTTTAGTTCCTTTAAGACAAGATTTACTCAGTGCTGACTGTGTGCCAGGGACGGAGCATACATTATTCCACTTGATCCTTACCACCTTCTCTGGATAGACGTTAGTTCATTCAAATGAACATCTGTTTATGTAGGGCCTACTGGGGTGCCAGGAACGCCATCTGGCGTTCACACTGGCCTGGCAAGCATCCTTTATTTTCTGATAACAGCACCCCAGTTTTCCTCTAGGAGCCTCACCCCTCCCTCTCCCAGTCCAACTGGTTCAGTGTGGACTTTCGGCACCCCTCCGCAGGCTACAAGGGTGTTCTTGTGACCCCGGTGGCCCAATCAGCAGAGTTTATACCTATAGATACAGTGATTGGCTGTGGGATGAACACGTGACCCACCTTGATCCAATCAGAGTAAATCTGGGACTTTTGCTGCCCTATTGAGAAACAGATTTCTTTTTGCTAATATTTCTAATTGGAAGAATGACGGAACACAAATGAGGGTCCACTACATGGAGAAAGGGAAAAATTGAGCCCTTATGACGTCTTTAAAACATCTTGGATCCAGACAAACATCGTATCAGTAAGACTGTAAGACTTTCAGTATCATTGTAAGACTTTCTGGACCAGTAAATAGACACCCCCCCCACACACAAGTCAGCTGATCCCATGCTTGGCATCTTTTATCTTCTTTAACTCTGAGATGAGTCCTGTGGCAAGGGGCTATGGTTATAGGAGAATTGTGCTTGAGGCTGAGTGTGGGTCTGCCGGGCCCCTGGACCTTTCTGCTTTCAGTCTCCATTGTCTGGGGTCTGGGCCAGCGGCTCTGTGAGGGGAGTGGTGGATAGATCTGTGTTTGCTGCCAGCCACCGGCTCACCTTGTGACTTTGGTCAGACATGTAACCCATCAAAGCCTCAGTTTCATCCTCTAGAATGATGGACAGCGCAGGGCCTGGCCTGTTCCATGGGCAGAAGGGTTAGATGAGGTCATCCATGCAGGGGAGGTGGGTAGCAGTGACAACCAAGGGTCAGAGTCCCTGTTTTTCCCTGTGGGGAGAAGGTGGGCTGGGGGTTCCTGGCCTCCCTGCTGGCCACAGGCTGCCACAGCCTTTGGTGACATCTTCATCCATCTTCTCTCAGACGCACAGGCCTGGCTCACTCACCCAGGAAGCTGGCACTTAAGCAGCCACTTGCCCGGCTTCTCTTTTGATGTTCATTATATAAATTTCACTTTTCCTGGAATTGAGATCTTGACTGTCTGGACTCATTTGGCAATCAAGTCACCAAAGGGCCTCATTTATATTAATGGGGCCTCGAGTCTTACTTGAGAAGAGGCAGAGACAAGGATGGATGACAGTGACTCCAGGCTGAGTCGCTTGCTGAGAACTGGCGCTGCTTTGATGAGCAGACGCTTCGTGCTTTGGGCTGGGACTGTGGGCTCTCTGGCTTAAATGCTCTGCTGCCTGTTCTCTGTCCTCAGAGTAAACTCAGGCTGTGAGGTGCTGTGTGTTGGGCTCAGCAGCCACCCCCACCTCCTGCCACCCCTCCTCTCCTTCATCAGCCTGGCAGCCGAACTGGCCTCCCCCAGGAGCACATTGTGCCCTCTGCCCGAAAGGCTGCTCCCCAGCTCTTCCTGTAGTGAGCTCCCTCCTGTCCCCTGAGTCATCGCACAGCTGCCTCTTCCTGGAGGTCTTCCCTGATTGTCTCCCAAAGTGCCACTCCCAGGCGCTCTTTCTTGCCACCTGATTTCTTCCATTTTCTTAGTACCCAGCAGTCGCTCGCTCTCCTGTTGGCTTATTTTCCTATTTATTCATCGGCTGTCTTCACCAAGAGAATATAAACCCCATGAGAGCACAGACTGCACCCTTTGTCTTGCTGGGATCTGGCACAGAGAAGGTGTTAGATAAATATTTGTGGAACAAATGCCTGGATCCACTCAGTGAACCCTTTCTGAGTGCCTGCCCCTCGTGAGGCCCCGGGCCGGGTGCTGCCTGCATGCAGTTCCTGCCAAGTGCAGTGTTTATTGACTGTGACAGGATTTCATAAAAGACAGCCCATTTAATCCTCACGACAGCCCGTTCTTCATATTAGTTCACCAAGCACAGAGGTGAAGTAACTTGCCCCAAATCACAAAGCTAGGACATAAATAGAGAAGCCACGATCTGAGCCCGTCAGCTGGCTCCCACTTCTTCGGGGTTAACCAACTCATGGGAGCCACAGGAAGTCAAAGCCTGGGGCCCTGGATGGTGGAGCTGGGGGGGGGGGGGCTCTGGGGGCTGCAGCAGCCCAAAGGGGTAGCTGATCCAGCCTCACGTTGTGGGAGACATGGGAGAAGCCTCGGGAAGATGCAGTGTCTTTGCTGCATCTGGCATTTGTTTTTTAACCTAACCATGCAGCTTAAGAATTTTTAATATCTTCACCCTCTGCACAGTTAGCATTTGAAATAATGCTTGTGACCTCAGCACGAGGCAGCAGGGAATTTTGTGCACTTATAGTTTTGAGGATGGTGCCCTGCTGAGGAGAATCAGCATCGAGGGGGAGACCCCAGCCTGGGCCTCCTGACCTGTGTCCAGAATCTCCACCCTACTCCATGTCTCTTCCTTGCCAGGGGAAGCCATGCCCTGTACACAGTGCTTCTGAGTCTTGGGCTCCGGGTCTGTCGCTTACCTGCCGTGTGACCTGAGGGAAGTTACTAAGCCTCTCAGGCTCAGTTGGGTGGTTGCCAGCTTCCAGGATGGTCCCCAGTGAGTCTCCTTTTTCTCCTTTCCTGGTGTTCACTCGTATGTGTGGACCCCTTCCACAGGGAGCAAGGCACTTCGGGGTGACTGGTGGGATGTTTTGAAAATAATTTGTGCAGTGTGGTAGCACACACCTGTAATCCCAGCACTCAGGAGGCTGAGGCAGGATGATCACCACAAATTTGAGGCCAGCCTGGGCTACATAGTGAGTTCAAGGCCAGCCTGAACCACATAGTGAGACCCTGTCTCAAAAAGACAAAAGTAAACAAAAAAGACAATAAAATTATGTTAAGACCATGGAATATATTCAGTCTTTAAAAAGAAGAAAATTCAAACACATGCTACAACATGAATGGAGCTCAAGGACTCTGCTCAGTGTAGAATAAGCCTGTTAGAAAACAGCAAATCCTGCCGGCACCATCCAGTTAAAACAGTCCCAAATCCTGAGCAATAGCAGCTGTGTGTGATGCTAAATGTTTATTGTTATTTCAAGCTGCTGAGTGGCGAGGTAGTTTGTTATGCAGTGATAGATCACTAATGTAGTCCCCATCTGTAAGCTAAGGCGAGGGTGATTTCATGGGGCTGCTGCTGTTGATAATCTCATGATGATGACTTCCTAGTTTGTATTGCATGAGGTTGTTGCTATGAATTAATTAGCAAATATATTTGAAGAGCTCGGAGCGGTGCCTGGCACACAGTCCACGCTCAGTAAATGTTAACAAGTACATTTTTACTTTCCCTGTGATCGCTGGCATCATGAGGTGCTCAGGCAGGGTAATAATCCCTATTAAAGAACGTGCTATGCTCCGTGCATTGGTGGAACTAATACGGAGGGCAATGACAAGACACCATGATTGGGCACCCACCCTGTGTCCATTCTTGGGCTAAACATGGCCTATCTTTTCGTCGCATCTCCCAGCAGTACCCGAGACAGAAGCTATTATTTTTCCATTTTATGAAGAAGAAGATACCCAAGATTCAGGGAAGGAAAATGACTTCTTTAGGTCACATGGCAAGGAAGAAATGTAGCCAGAATTTGAACACAGATGTTTCACATTCCAAATTTTCTGTCCTGAGCTGCTAGGCGGAGCTGCAGTTGGAATCTACGCCACGCCCACCCCAAAGCCATCTCCTCCTCTTTGCAATTCCTTGTATATTAGCATGGGGCTCATTGCCCACACGGCTGGCAAGGGATCATTTGTTCTCCACCTCCCGCCTGCAGCACCGAAGTCTTTTCCACCTGGGAGACGTTTTGGCTTTGTTATTCCAGCCTCTCACAACAATCCACTCCAGGGGCCGGAATGGAGTAGGAGCACACATGCAGACAGGAAAAGCATGGACTAGCAGCCTGGTCTTAGATCCCTCCAGCGGCTCAACAGAAGCAGTTTCGTTAGCCCAGACCTTTGCAGCCTGGCACCTCCAGACGTGCCACCAGCTGGCTCTGCACAAACAGCTCTCCAAATATTTGCTGTAGGGCCATGTGGTCAGCCGCAGGGGCAGGTCCCCAATCAGGCCATGAGCTCAGGGCACCGGCATTGCTGCACCTGCTCCTCTCCCCGCGTGGGGAGGGTGGGGGCAGCTGTGCAGTGCCTGACAGCGTAGGCTTTTTTGAGCCTGAGTCTTATGTGACACTTGGCTAGGGCGAGAGGATGGGCTGATAGCAGTTGGAGGGGAACAGAGATGTTCACAGATATCTGTGATGTGTCAGGGGCTGAGCCGGGTCTGGTGTCCCCTACACTATTGTTTCTCAGATATTTTTGAGTGTGAGCTGTGGGAATAAAGATCATGCATCATAGATACGCAACATGCATGCGTGCGCATGCGCCAACACTCAACTGTAGCGACAGTTTCGTGATTCTTACCTTCTTATGAGCGATGCATGTTGGTTCCTATTCTGTTCCACTTTTTTTGTCTTTCATTTAAAAAGTGCTAGTCCACACTGGGCATGGTGGTACACACCTGTAATCCCAGCACTCTGGGAGGCCGAAGCAGAGGGATGGGAAGTTCAAGCCCAGCCTGGGCATCTCAGTGATATATCAAGACCCTGTCTCAAAGTGAAAAATAAAAAAAGGCCTTAGGATGTAGCTCAGTGCAAAGGTTCTGTGTGCAGTCCCAGTACTGAAAAAAAAAAAAAAGTGCTAGTTACGACTCATGAAATAGATTTTAAAGGGCTCTAATGTATAAATTCTTAATCTGGTTCAATTAACTTGGGAACAGTAGGAAAAATATTTTGATTGATCTGTAGCTGCAATATAGCACTCGATTTAGTTATTAATAGACAACAAATCATAATAGCATTAGCAGTTCCAGCAATGTTGTCACACACACAAAAATCACAGATCTTGTGGCTTTTCATTATGGCTGTTATAGGTATCTGGAAAATAGCATTTGTGCTCTTTGCTACTTTAAAATTATTGTAGTTATTAGACCCACTGCTAGATTTTGTTATTTATTAAAAAGAAGCACATATATTACTATATCACATATTTTAAAATATTTTGGTAATGGCATTTTGGCGGAGTAGATTTCCTTTGTAAACGTATGGAGTTTATTTTACCCAGAAGTGTTATTCTGAGAAGTCTGAAGGTTTCATCAGATTTTTCAGGGGGTCCTGCCACACAGGCTTTAAGGAACGCGCCCCTTCTGAGTCCAAACAGCTGAGGAAATGCTGTTCCAAGCGAAAGCTCTCGGGAGGTGGGCAGAGCTCGGAGTCCGTGCCCCTGTGCCAACCTCACACAGAAATCTCGCCCATGGCCCATCTTTCTGTAGCATTTACAGTGCCAGCCTCTGCACCAGATCCTTGGCATGGGTCATTCTTTTCATCTTTACACCAACTTATGAGTGATGTGTACTATTTTTAGTCCCATTTCTCTCTTCTCTTTCAGTCTTTTTTACCATCTTTATTTTTCTGTGCTTTGTATTGGCAGCTCCTTCCACAAAGATGTATCTCTTGAAGGAAGCAAAGATCGGTTTTGCTCAAGGTTGCATTCCCAGATATTGAAATATGCAAGATTCCAGGAGATGTGGGAAATTCTACATCAGAATGAAGACTATTTTACTGCAGTCTTTTAAAAGAATGAAAAGTGATGCCAAAACTCATGGTGAACAAAATGTCAACGTGCTGGTTTATATGTAGATGTCCCCCTAAGCCTCAAGCAATCATAGGCAGGACCCTGAAGGTAACTGGGTTGTAGGAGTTTACAGCTGACTGGGGTTAGGAGGTGGGGCCTGGTCGGGAGAGATGGGTCACTATGGGTGTGACCAGAGGGGTGTATCTCCTGTCCCTGGCTCTCCCTTTGATGCTCTGCTTCCTCTCTGCCATGAGCTAAGCAGTTTTTCTCTGCCCAGGCCTTTCCATGTCTCCTACCATGCATGGCCTGAAATGTCTAAAATAGGAGCCAACACTTCTTAGTTGTGTCTGGTATTTTGTTCCTACAGTGAGGAACGTGACTAAGCCCATCGAACGTCACATAAAGACTGGATCTAACCCTGCATATGTCGCCTTTCCTGGCCCTTCCAGAGCTGTTGCCCAAGTGCATTCACAGTGCTCTGCGGATGGGGCCCAGAGGTGTGGAGGGGAGACCTCCCGACCAGTAACTGTGGAGGACTCGGGATTTTGACTTCTGGTGTGCTGGCTCCCTACACAGGTCTCTTAAACTCTGTGCTTTCCAGGCTACTGAGTAAATAACCATGCTTGATCCTTTTGACAGAGGGTGTTATCTAGTGAAATCAGACAGATTTGCGTTAAAATCCATGCAAACTAGAACAGGAGACAAGCCTACAAAAGAAGGAGCAGCAGGAGCTTGGACAGTCCCGTCGGTGTTCTGCTCTTGTTTACTCCGTCTCCGAATAGGAATGCAGCACCTTCCTGGCAGTGTTTTGTGAGGACAGGGAAAAGAGCATGCAGTGACCATCCAGGGGACATGCAGGACACAGTCTGTGTATGTGTCCAGGGGTTCTCTGAAGCCCCTGCCTGAATCTGAGTGAGTGTGAACCCCCCTATACCAGTGGTGGCGAACCCATGGCCCACGAGCTGCAGCGAGCTGTTTGTATCATTGAACACTCTGAAAGGTTCACCATCACTGCCCCTGACTAGGACTGGTCCAACTGTTACCCCCGCACCGAGCAGAGTCGGTGCTCAATAAATGCACGTAGAAGGCAAAGAGAAAAAAGGAGGGAGGTAGATAAAAGGGAGGCAAAAGAGGTGTCCTCACTGATCTCAGAATCACACATTCAAGTATCACACAATCACATATTCAAGACTGAGAAGCAGAAGGTGCCAGGCTGAGTTTGTTTAGCGACCTACAGATGGGTGGAGAGTGCAGCCAGGAGGCCTGGAATTCTTCTGAGCCTAAACCATTCCCAGAGGGCCTCTGGCCCCCTGTGGTGATGCTCGTGAGTGCTTAAGGAGGGACCAGGGCTCTTGCTGAGCTGCTGACATGCGGTAGGGCCTTGGCAAGCAGCAGGAATCCGGATCTCTGTGCTGATCTGTGGAATGGCACTGGTAGCGCTTTCTGGGGGTTGTGAGCATCAGTGTGGCCCAAGATGTCTGTGAGCCTCTGATGGAGGTTTCTCCAGCTCATGTCAGAGAATGAGAAAAATAAGGATCACGTAAGCAGGTTTTCATGGCTGTTCTGATTGCTGGCGGGATATGCACTGTGACAGGGGACCTTGGTGTGACAGCAGTCAGACCTGCAGCCCCAGAAGCCCAGAACTCTGGGAGGCTAAGGCAGGAGAAGTGATGAGTTCAAGTCTTCCCTGGGTAGCTTAGTAAGACCCTGTCTGGAAATGCAAGAATGAAAAAGGAGGTGGGGGAACGGTGCATCCCTGTGATACCTGTGCTCGGCAGGGGTCACTGTGGGCTTGAGCCCAGGCTGGATTACATAGTGAGTTCAAGGTCAGCTTGAACTATGTTATGAGACCCTGTGTTAAAAAACAAAGAATCAAAAAGGGATGGGAGTGTAGCTAAGTGGAAAGGTCCGGGATTCAATCCCTAGTATTGAGGGGAGAAAAAAAGACCCATAGAAAGCTCGCAAACCCTTTTATCAACAACTTGACTTTCCAGGATATTTCTTTAGAGAAGTCCACACACAATATGAAGTGAGTTCCGTTTGAACTGACATTTGGGTATTTTTTTTTTTTTGGCTCAATATTTAACAAATTATTTATTGAGCACTTGCTATATACCAGATGTATTTCTATTCCTCGGAAGCACAACTGTGAGAAAAACTAATAAAAATCCTGTGTTCATGGAATTATATTCTGTGAGACAGAGATAAATAATAAACAAAATAAATACATAAGTGCAATGAATAAGAATAAATCAAACAAGGAGATGGAGTGTGACTGTATATAGTTGCTATTTTAAGTAGAGTCATGAGATAAAAGGGTTATTGAAGTGACCAAAGAGGTGAGGCTGAGAGTCACGTGACTGGCCTGGAATAGATGGTCCAAATAGAGGAAATAGCTAGAGCAAAGGTCCTGGGGTGGAAGTGTGCTTTGCACATCAGAAAATTGACAAGCATCATGGAAGGGAAAGATGAGCTTAAGACAGGCAATCTGGGATGGCAGAGATGGGAAGCGGGTAGCATCATTAGGGCCTGTGGCGAGCATGTTTGAGGACCAGGGAAGAGGCAACCACACTGGAGCAGAATGGTGAAAGCAGGAGACGGTGAACTGTGGCCTTGCAAACCACACCAAGGACTTCAGCTTGTACTCACCATGTGCTGGGAGGCCTTGGGAGGGCTTGGTGATGAAGTGACAGGTCGGACTGGTAGTTGGATGATTCTCCTCTGGCCACTGGGTTGAGAAGAACCTGCAAGAGACCCAGGGAGGAAGCAAGGAGCCCAGTCTGGCAGCTGCTGTAAGGACTGGGCAGTGACAACGGGGGCTGTGGCAGTGGCGGGCTGAGAATGCGGATTCCTGGCCTGCCTTGCAGGCAGAGTCCAGAGCAGCTGCGCACAGGCCACTCGTTCCAGCACTGAGGGCGACCGCCGAAGTGCAGAAGCTGCTCAGTACTCAACAGCAGGAGACCAGCAACTTCCTGGGAAGAAGACGTGAGGCTGGCTTGCAAGGAGCGAGGAAGCTCTTCGGGCGTGAATGCAGCCTGATTTCCAAAATATATTAAGGGAAAAGAAGAAGGTGAAGCAGTGTCTATAGTACGTTACTATTTATTTGTGGTAAAATAAAGCAAAGCAAAATAAAACACACATATACGCGCTTGGGTGTTGGCAACAATCATCTCTAGTACTGGCCTGTCCAGGTGGGACAGCTGGGAGTCCGATGGCATGGAGGACACTGCTCTTCCCTGGAATTCTGAATTGTGGACATTGTACCTTTTCTGGGCATTCACAACTGCAGGTGATTTTTGTCCCCCAAAGGACAGCTGGGGACCTCTGGAGACATTTTTGATTGTTGCAACTGAGGTGCATGCTTGGTATCCCCGTGGGTAAAGGCTATGCGTGCTGCTGGACACCCCACAGAATGAGGCAGTCCCTGGGTGCTTTGGTCAATGAAAACATATAATACAATTTTTTGATTAAAGAATGGCTTCCCCTACCCTCTTTTTTCAGTGCTGGGGGAACTGAAGCTGGAGCCTCAAACGCGGTGAGTAAGCGCTCTGTCACTGAGCTACAGCCCCAGTCCCTATAAAGATTCTGAGACAGGGTCTCATGAAGTTGTCCAGGCTGGCCTTGAACTTGCAGGCCTCTTGCCTCAACTCCCCAGGTAGTAAAAGATGGTCATTTATTCTGAGATGGTACGCTTTAGGGGCTGGAATTAGCATTTGTTTCACTAGGCAATGATGAATGTGAATAGAACATAGTTATTTTTTTAAATGTTCTTACTTAGCAAAATGAAATAATCCAAGGCTTGTATACTTCCTCAGACTGAATGGGTAATTTATTAGGTTGTAACATTCTAAAGTTTGAAAACTACTCTTTCCACCAAATGGCCTTTGGAATACAGTGTTTTTTGTTTGTTTGTTTGTTTGTTTGTTTGTTTTTTTGTCTTTTTCCTTTTTATTGGTACCAGGGATCGAACTCACGACTGCCTGCTTTCAAGGCAGGCACTTATGCCGCTGAGCTAAACCCCCAGCCCCGGAATACAGTGGTTTTAAGTTAGGGGTGCAGTTCAGCAGCAGAGAACTTGCCTAGCATGTATGAGGCCCTGGGTTCCATCCCCAGCACTCTAAAAAATAAAATAAAAATAAAACCTGTTCCCTGATCTTTTGTCCACCTTTCCCTGAAGGTGGAATTCCACCCTACAAATTGTGAGCTGGATTGGTGACTCACAAGGAGGCTGTTGGAAGTGATGGAGTCTGTTTCTGACACAAGGCTGTTGGGTTTCCTCTTGGCTTTTTTGCTTGAGCCATGCGCTCTGGGGAGGCCAGCCCTATGCCATAGGGACATTCAGGAGCCCTGTACAGAGCCCACAGGGTGACCAGAGGCCTCCTGCCAGCAATGAGCAAGGAACAGAGGCTCCTAAGCCACCTGAGCAGGAGCAGTGGTTCTTGCCCCAGTGGAGCAGAGGACAGGAGCTTATGTCTTGATTGTGACCACTGGGAAGATTCTCACTCAGAGCCACTTAGCTAGGGTGGTCCTGAACTCTTGTCCCACGAAAACCATGAAACAACAAATACTTCAAGCCAAGCTAGACATCAGGGATGCTTTACATGGTGATAGAAAATGAACACAAGCTTTATCAGCCACACGAGGGATCACACAACCCTGCGGCTAAGGTCTATACACGTGCGAGCTTCATCTGGCCAGCGGGGACCAGAGAAATTGGAATTCAAGGCTAGCGTTTAAAAGTCAGCATGTTTCCCATAAAATCCTGATTTGGATTTAAAATGACCTGGTGTTGCTGGGTCACAGCCCCACGTGGTAACAGACAGGTGGCGACGTACAGTGACTGCCCCTTTAGACAGACGCATGCCTTCCAGTTTCTATCCTTTATCCCCATAGCCAGGTTGCTTTTCTCCTGTACGTTACCTGCAGGTACCAGAGCTTCTGCATTCTTTTGTGAGACATTCTTATGAGTGGGGCACCCAGGCAGAGTTGACAAATGACCAGAGATGGAGCTTTGATCACTGAATGCTGGATGGGACGTGTTGCCCTTGGCTCTCATGTCTGGGGTAACAAGCCAACTTTTCATGCCCTTACTATTTAAGGGGAAGAGCAAATGCCCATGTTACCCCTTTAGCTCTCCAGGGCCCCAGCTGCAGCCCTCCTTGTGGGGGTTCCCACCCCTACTGCCCCGCATCCTCCAGAAAATAAACACCACCACACCGCCAAGCTTGTTTTCTCCACACCTTTTATTGAACTCTGCAGACTTCATTAAGGGACCATTTGCTTGGAAATTCTTAAACATTTGGACATATTTTACAAGACAGGACAGCAGCTGGAGGTCACACAAGGATCACAATTTCATCTCACTACATGCATAAAAAGACACTGGGATTTTTGTTTGGTTTCTGTGTGTTTGTGTGTGTGTGTGTGTGTGTGTGTGTGTGTGTGTGTATGAGCGCATGCACGCCCAATGCTTATTTTCACCATTACAGGAAGGACTAGAGGACGTCAATGGATGAAAAATGAATAGGACCCACAAACCCGAGAAAAGAGTGGCTGAGGACATTGGTCGTTTATGGCTAATGTGGTTGGCTTGGTCCCCATCATGAGTGGGGTGATCAGAATGGCTTTGCTGGCAGAAGAGCCCCAACCTCACACCACAGGTTCCTGGGAGGGACAGAGGGTCTTAGCTGATGCCATTGGGACTTATGTTGTCACGGAGGGCTTCAGGGCTCAGAAAAATGGAGACCATTGGCTCTAACAGCAGAAGGACAGGCAAGCCCTCTCATGCAACTGACTCCACGGCTCAGGGAATGCACTCCAGTTCCAGATGTGCCCACATTCCCACACCAGCAAATCCCAGACCAAGGGAAACCTCCACTCTGGACCCTTGGCTCAGCCCATTGGAAAAACCACTGTGTGGTCTCCCACGGACCGTGTGAGCTAAGCTACAACATAAGGCTTCAACTGCCAGGCAGGAAAGGGGGGCTGAGGCTGCTGCCCCTGCAGCCTCCTGCAGGGGAGGCTCCGAGAGGGCCGTGACCCTTATCAGGTTGGGGACCTACAAAGCTCAAATTTGGATGTCACTGTGATCCCAAATTGTGTCCAAGAACAGGCGGCATTGGTGGGGTATTTATGGTCTTCAGTGAAGGCGGGTGTCTCCCATTTCTCCTTCCTCCCCAGTTAGCAACACAGACAGCCCAGGAAGAACCAGCAGCTCACTTCCCCGTGCCCCACACGCATTCACCCATCAGGCATTCCCACGTTCACTCACTTAACCCAACACAGGTGGGAAGACCACCGCGTGCCGAGGGCACATGCTGGCAGATAACCCTGAGTTCCTGATACAGAAAATGGGGCTCCCAGCCTTGCCCTTGGACCGAAGTCAAGGTAGACCTGGAGAGAAAGGAGCCAGCTGCCAGCTTACCTAATGCCACACCCAGCTCTATTTCAGCCCAGCTTATCCCAGGGGGCAGGAAGTGACTGGCCATCCCTGTGAGACCGGAGCACATCCACGTGGGACAAAATTGGGAGTTTCCTGCATCTTCGCTAACTGTCCTGACACAGTAGTCTTACATCTTGAGCAGTTTCTGTAGGACCTTGCTTCCATGGAGTGTGACTTTGGAAACTGGTTTTTGTTTTATTTGGTTTTGGAGGAAGGCAGTTGCCCATTCTGCCCATCCAGTCTCACTGGCCTCACCTTGTGTCAAACCTAAGACCACCTGGACTTGGGCTCACCCTGATGCTCAAGTCCCACCTCCTCTAAAATCGCTATACACAAATGAACTCCCACGCCAAACACCCTGCTCAGAGAAAGCAGGAGCCAGGCCTGATGGGAAGAGATACGGGAGCTGGGGGTGGGACCAAGCATTCTGCTTGCAGGCAGCTAAAGCCTTGTTTTGCTGTAAAGCTGATTGTGGCTGCCTTTCCTTTTGCCTTTCTGAGTTTACACTGTAGGCGGAGATTTTTGAAGGTCCTGCATGAATCCTGTTTTACTTATTGGGGGTGGGGGAGCCCTTTGGAATGGTGCCATTTGTGATTGCTGGGCAGTGGGTGGCTGCTAGTGGGTAAAAGATCACTGCACCTCTATGCGGGCACAGTGCCTGGGCAGAAGGGCTAAAGCACCGTGAGACGGCCTGCCGGAGGTGGGGACTTTGTGGATGGCTCCTTGGCTGGCCTGGGGAAGGGAAGCTGTGTCCCATCCCAGTGTGGTCCCTGTTAGGCCACTGGGATTGGGTGGGGTGACTGACAGGGTGTGAGGCAGGGAGGACAGAGGCAGGGTGCCCTGCTGCCACCTTCCTGCTTTGGCATCCCCCTGAGACAGCTCCAAACCCTAGAACCTGAGCTCCTGCTAACTGTGCTTTATCCTCGCCTTGAGCCTGTGTTCAGAATGTACAAGCTACACACATACACACACACATACAGGCACACGCATGCACCAGGAAGCAGAGGGAATGTCCTTCAATCTGGAGCCCAGTTTCCATGCAAGGCTAGGAACACTTTGCAATACCCACTTTGCATATCAACCAGGTTCTCTTTAAATACACGTGGGAAGGGATGCAAGCTCATTACCTTCCATGGCCCTGGGCTTCCTAGGAGACCCCTAGCCTATTAGGTGGACTTCCTTAATTGGAGCTGAAATCAACCTCCTTGTCCCTGTCACACGAGAGAAAACATCAGGGACCTGTGTGTGTGCAGCCATCCTAGGTCACCTGCTCTACTCTGCCCCATCCTGGCCAGGCTGTAGATCTAAAACACATTAAAAATACATTTAAATAGATTTAGAAATAAAGTTAGGATTAGAAGTGAGGAGCTGGGTTTGCTCGATTACCAGCCTATTCCAATTTGATGCTCCAAACCCAGGCCTTTTGCTTACTGAGGACACCCACAGGCAGAGGTGTTTGCTTATCTGGACATTGAACCTGGAAAACTACTGGGAGGAAATTTGTTGGTTTTACTATTCTTAGGTAAAAGTTTTGTTTTGCTTTTTAAATGTCTGTTTTGGTTGGGTCTGGTTTAAACCAGACCACGAGGAACTGGGGGATGGGACAACTGCCAGGGTCATCATTCAGAATAATAAGATGCACTTGGGTTGGCTTCCTGTCGGGATTGATCTGGCAAGGATGGTTCACTGCTGTCTGGGGGTCCTGGTTTGGCTCACATCTCTGACACTGGGCAGACCCAGAGCTGACAGGGCGGCAAGTGAAGATCAAAGCCTGGATGAATGCGGGCTGGAGATCCCCTGGCCCTTCGGTATCAACCCAGGGTTGATGAATGGAGATCACTTCCCCTTGAAGTCCTGCTCAGTGAGACGTCTTCAGCCTCGAGGAGGCTGGATACCGCCTTGTGAAATTAATTATCAGGAAAGACCAAAAACTTCAAGGCTTGGAGAGATGAAAACTGGAAAAGTATCGCTGTCTTTGCAAGAAATCTCACGGAGCCAGCAGTTGGAAAGGAAAGGGGAGGAGAGAGCAGGTTCCGAGAACATCGCTTCTGTGTTGGCTACAAGGGCACCTGGCTGCTCTTTCCGTGAGGCTGCTAGGAATGGGTTGAACTGAGGAACTGATGAGAAGCATGTTCTTCCGAGGTCTGCAAGGACCCGAGCACGCTCTGCCCTTTAGGTACGGTTGGCGGGAGAGGGGTGGGGGGTGGAGGGTGTCAGGACAGTTGGGCTAACAGGGACTTGGGAGGGTTCTAGATCTCAGAGACGCCTGCAGCAGGTTTGGGCATGAGGCTTTTGACTCCAGGATGTCTGGGGATGAGAAACCTGCAGATCTCTGGAAGGTGTGGGGCAGGAGCTCAGGCAGCCTGCGTCCCATCCTGATTCTGAGGCCAGCTTTCCTGTCTCACTCCTGCCCAGACTCTTAGGAACAACGTGGAAGAGAAACACAGACCGGATGAGGAAAGAGCAGACATTTCTTAGTGCCAGGAAATCCCTACGCCGAAGTCAAGCCCCAAAGTCTCCCTGCCTCCTGAAAATCACTCAAAAAACCCAAAAACCGAAAAAATCAAAAACCAAAACAAAAACAAGAAAAATCCAAAGGGACTATGGAAGAAATGAAAAAGACCAGAAAATATCAACTATGATACTGACCAACAATAAAACTCCTAAGATAGTACTCTGTATCATAAAAGAAGAAATTAGACTCAAATGCCCTATTATAAATTTGCTAAAAACACACACACACACATATATAAATTTTATCTGAACAGAAAAATAGACTACTCTGAGATGTGTGGGCCTCCTATGATGTAGTCACACATCAAATACTTTTAGAGCCAGGAAAATGGCAACAAAACACAGAGGTAACACTTATTTCTTTCTGTGTGCGGCCAGGGCTGGTTCGGGTGGCCCTGGCTGGGTGACATGAAAGCATTTGGGTTTTATCATAGAAGCGGTGGTAGACAAGGAAACGCCCTCTTGGGGCTGGAAGCGTTTCATGGTCCTGCTGCGGACTCTGAGAAGCCTCCTCCTTTCTCCTGGCAACTTCAAGGCTACAGAAAAACATGTCCCCAAAGGCATAGGTCCTGGAGCTTTTTATTGTGTCCTTCTTTGATTCAAATTTACTTGACTTAAGGCTGAAGAGCCTGGGATTATCTTACTTGAAACAAGTTGCTAGAGAAGTAAAAGAGAGAGAGAGAGAGAGAGAGAGAGAGACCTGGCTTTAGTGACCCTTGTCCATGGTGAATTTTAAATGTCCCCTTACTCACGGAGTAGACATTCAGCTATGACTGGAGCAGGACAGAAGTATACAATAGTTACAAATATCAACAATACATTGCAGTTTCACAGAAGAGAATATTGTCCCCCCACTAAACATGGATCTTATCAGGAGCAAGGGCAGAGACCAGGCTACCGCTACCGAGCCGTGGCGGAGGAGAGAGGTTCAGGAAACAGTCTGAAGAGTGTATCGCCAGCAGTTATCGGGGCAAGCCGAGCAGGTGGGGAGGAGACAGCCACCGCAGGATTTTGTTGTTTTCTCTTCTTCTTCTTGTTCTTGGTTCCTGATCTTTTATGGGACTTCGTGGGAATGAATGTTCTCTCCTTTTTTTTTTCCCTTCAAGTGTGCTTAAGATAAAATTCCTAAAGAAGGCACTGAGAAATCTACTGCACCGAAGACCAGTTGTTTCCTTTCACCCAAAGACAGAATGGTGGATGAACTGGATCTTCACGCTGTGGCTACTTCCCTTCCCGCTGGCCAGACTGTCCCATGTGAGTGGGGACACGCAGCCACCTGGTCCCTAGCCCTTTCCAAGAGTGGGGGAAGTTGGAACGCAAGTTTGTGACGAGTTTCAGTGTATTAGCCAAAGGGACCAGGCGTCTGCCCACCCCAGCCCCTCATTTTCTTTTTATGTGGGTCGATCTGTTTCTGTTTGCTCTGGCTGGTCCAGCAATGGGTGCAAATGTTAGCTAAAGCAGTCTTTGCCTCCAAACACAGTTTTCTTCTCTACCAAGATCAGCTATGAAGGTCCGCGTCTCAGTGGAGACCTTAGGTAGATTTCCCAGTGCATTAGATGCCTGTACATGGGTGCAGGCTGGGTGAATGCACATTATAAATTGGGGCGTGTTCCTTTTTGGTGGGTGTGGGGGATGCTGGGAAATAGTACAATGGGCTATTTTGAGTCGAGGGCAGGGTAAAAGCTATATTCCTGCAATACATACACATACAAGTAAAAGAAAAAACCAAACCCAAACCAAAACGGAATACTTTCTAAGCATAGTATATGCTGATTTTCAATGATTCTGTTTCTATAAGAACTCTATAGGACTCTGGCTATGAAGCCTGAAAAGGTAGGTTCTTAATGATACTTCTGAATTCGTCCTTCAAAAGTGACTCGATAAAATGCTACTTTAGGTCAGACAAAACACAGGAGGAAAGAAGGGCCAGGTCCTACATGACAGAAGGCATAAAGGGCCTTTGGTTACAAGGAGAGTTGCACCAATTGGTTATTCATTAAAAAAAAAAAGAAAGAAAGAAAGAAAGAGGAAGTAATTTCCAACCTGTACACTTCTCATCCGCTTTAACCAACAACAAAATGCCTTGATTTGAAGAAGGGGTGGTGAGTTCCTTCTCACTCTATATGGCTATATTGAAACATGTTCACTTTCCTGATATGTAAAATAGACTATATTATTATTATTATTAATTTTTACAGATAGCATCAGCTCTAAAAATATTTGAATCGGAAATCACAACTATTTACTTTTATCAAAAAGCATTTGTTTTCCCTGAATTTTCACATTTGTGCTGATGGACAGAAATGGTGATGAAAACAGAGACACAGAAGATGGCCAGCAGGGAACTGTCCCACGGTCATTCCTCAGAGGCCCCAGCTTTGCTCTGCACCCAGCAAAGGGCTTGGGAAGCTCTGTGCTTCCTCCCTGGGGTGCCAACCTGTGCCCGCACTCACTCTCCCCGCCCCTCAGTCCCTTGGCACCTGCTCGCGGGTCCTGTGAAAGTGCCAAGAAAGAGTCAAGTTTGCATTTTATTCATTAACACAGCAAAGAACGGGACCGTACCCTTCTGAGAGGCTGCGAAGGGCCATAAACTGGGTCCATATGCAGCAGAGAGCACACATTTTTAAGGGCAACATCACCACAACGTGACAGTTGTGTAAGGACAGGCGGATCACACCATGGTACTAATGGGCAGGCCAGCGACAGATTGCACTAAAGATAAGTGACCCAACATGATGTCTTTGTTCCACCAGGAAGACACATGCCTGTCACCGTGTTGAAGCCAGGCAGAATCACACTATTATACCTGGGACATCATCCATCAACAGTGTACCCGGAGGACAACATTGATCCACTGTACTAGATAGACAGGCAGACAAAAAACAGCTTATCTTTGCTGACACATGAACCGATACAATAACATTGTATTAACCAGTGGCTCAACTCGCTGCCACCGTACGGAGGAACGGCCAACAACACCACGCCGCTGGAGTAAAAGCAAGCAGGAAGATAGCGGGTCACCAAACTAGGACAGGAAGACCAACAGCAAGAAATACACCAGAAACCGCTCAGGATGCACACACATACTTATTGCTTTTGTCTGTACTGTCTGCATTGATGGCTGCAGGAAGGAGAGCTGAGCTTGTAGGACAGACTGACACTGAAAACACACCGATGGCTGGTTGACGAGAAAGAACAGACACCCAATGCCCAACTGTCGCTGGGACCTTCTGAGATGTGCATGTCTCCTGTGCAGGTGACTTTAGAAGAACCCCTCCTGGCCCATGGGGGTGAGGGGAAGCTCCAGAGGGGCAGGAAAGGAGCCCACGGACTTGGAAGATGCCCACCGTGGCTGGAAACGGGCCTGTAACAACACCCTAACACAGCGTCAACAGGTGGCCCACGGGAAATAGTGCTTGTTTTAAAGTGCAAGATGGTGACACTGTCCCTGGTAGAACCTATATTTGAAAACATAAAGTGCTTTTTATTAAATTTCTTTTAGCTTGAATACCACAGGAAACAAAAACAAAAACAAACAAAAAAAATTTTCTATCGTAGTAGGTGCTTTCCCTGCTGCGGCAGGAAGTATTCAGAAGTCTGGATGGGGCATTTAACGAGGGCGTTTTGTTTTGTTTTTTTTTTTCCTTTCATTTTTGCAGGTAAAAAAGAAAATCAGATTTTTCTGCTGTTCTTCAGTAACACAGAGTCTTTTTGAGTAAGCTATTTCTTTTGCATATTTGACACTCGGGTATCTTTTGAGTCTACCCCAGTGATGTACAGAAATCATTTTCTTTCTATAAGCCTAAAGCAATGCAGAGTTCATCCCGTTGGCTGTGTGCCCACCTTCTGAACCCTTCCCAGATTGCCAGGAGGCAACAAGAATCCAGTACAAATGGTGCAACTCACCCTGATGGTATCTCAAAATAAAAGCTCAGGTACTATGGAACACTGAAGTCAATGAAGTCATTTGAGGAAGGGTTTTGCTCTGGGATCGTGGCTTATGGCGCGATTTCCTCAGGATGCCCTGAGGCCTTCTAACAGGGGATCCAGGAGGTGATGGACAGGTTTTCCTAGGGGTGGCCAGGCGACACTGAATACCAAAATTGGTCAATGCATTCTTCAATACCAGCCACTTGTTCCGGCATCCTTCTTCAGCTGGAGCCAGAAGGGATGGACACGTGGCCCTCAGAGGCCGTGACAGAGCCACGAGAGAAGGATGGGGAGCAGGTGGCCTCAGTGAGGGCTAGAATGGTGGTCGTGGTGGCTGTGAGCTCTGCTTGTGTCATCTCCCAAAGAGGGCAGTAGAATTATTACAAGGAGGCACTGTCCCCATGGCTTGGCCAACTTCATGCTGATGGACCTGTGTGGCTTTCCAGGTCTTAGGGGACTTCCGTGAGCTCCCTGGGAGCTTGGAAGAGCTTTTCTGTGTGAGTTCATGAAGAAAAGCTCTGTGGCAGGTAAGCTGGACAGCTGTCCTCCTTGGATCTTGCCCACAAGTGTCCCCTTTGTGGTAGGGAGTTCAGATGCTCTGATCCCGAGTGCTCCCGTGGGCTCCTCCCCCAGGCAACACTCGGACGTCGGGAGAGATGTGGTTCTCGAGTTTGCACTTTTCCTGACCACTGGGGCCTTTTCCAGTCAATGCCTCGGTGGCATAAATACAGTTCTGCTTTAAGAACTTGGGGGAGGTGGGTAAGGGGGAGCTTTCAAAGTGGTTCTTCTCTGATCTAGGGCCGATGCTGAACTTGGGGCTGGTGCTCCCCCGGACACTCCTGGGAGGGCTGGAGTCCACACTGTAGAGCAGCTGCCCCTCATCGTCCGTGTCTGCGTCGATGTACTGGTGGACACCTGCCTCGAAGTTGAATGCTATTGCTGTGTGTTTCTCGGGCGAGCGGGGCGGTGTCCTAACACTTGCTGTGGTATAGATGGAGGACTCTGGGCTCAGCACAGGCTTGTCCAAGAGCGTGGCACACTCCAGTCCGGCCACAGCAGCCGCAGCGCCCCCTCTGTTCCTAAGGGGGTCGTGATACATTCCCAGGACCGGGAGCAGCGGGCTGGGGTCGCCCTCCATGAAGTTGACTTTCAGTGCTCGGAGCTTCAAGGGGTTGTTGGTCTTCATGGAGCTCTTGGGGCTCTCAATGAAACTGGAGTGGTGGCTGGGGTCGGGGTTGGCCTCTACTAGCCGACCGCCGCTGGCACCCAGAGCCCCCGGCCAGCCCACCTCAGGAACTGTGCTGCCCCCAGGCTTGCTGGGGAGTGATGCCAAAGGGCTATGGGAGAATTTGGTGGCTTCAGGGAAGTCTGTGGCACAGCTAATGAAGCTATCGATGCTGGACATGCTCCGCATATCAATGACCCCTTCTGTGCGAGTGGGCAGCGGGGCTACGGGGCTGGGAATGCTCTCCATTTCAAGTTCCTCCTTTGGTTTGCTCTGTGTTGCTGAATCCTTGCTAGTGAGGATGGGCTGGGACTGGGTCTTGGCCATTTTATTGTACATGTCTTCCAACTGCTGGACATTCAGATGCTGCGGACTGGACGATGATCTGGCTTTTTCAGGGGATCCCTGCTCCTTGGTTTCAAAGGACTTACTTGAGCTAGTTTCGGACAGTGTCCTCTTCGTCCATTTCCATTTATTGGGAGACAAATGGTTATCTTGGACTTTATCCTTCTTACCTGTGTTTTCTCCATTTTTCTCAACCACGATGTCCATCATCTCAATGCTCCGCGCAAAAGCATCCTTCATGTTCATGGAGACAATGCTGCCATTCCTCTTGGCTCTCTCCAGGGCCTCTCTTCGCTTAATCGCTTTCTCTTGCCTCTTCTGCTCCTTGTAGAACTCAGAGAAGTTATTGACAATGATAGGGATGGGAAGAGCAATCACCAGGACTCCGGCAATGCAGCAGAGACCACCAACAATTTTCCCCAGGAGCGTTTTGGGGTAGATGTCTCCATACCCAACTGTCGTCATGGTGATGGTGGCCCACCAGAAAGAGGCTGGGATGCTTTTAAACTTGGTGTCATCCTCATCCTTTTCTGCAAAAAAGACAAGGCTAGAGAAGATCATGATGCCCATGGCAAGGAAGAGGATGAGCAAGCCCAGCTCATTGTAGCTCCTGCGCAGAGTGAAACCCAAGGACTGGAGGCCGGTGGAGTGGCGCGCGAGCTTGAGGATGCGCAGGATACGCATGATACGGAAGATCTGGACCACTCGCCGGACGTTCTGGAACTGCAGCACGCTCTTGTTGGATTCGGTGAGGAAGATGGTGACGTAGTATGGCAGGATGGCCAGCAAGTCGATGGCGTTGAGTGGGCCCTTGAAGAACTTCCATTTCTTGGGCGAGGAGAGGAATCGCAGCAGGTACTCCATGGTGAACCACGCGATGCACACGGCCTCCACGTGGGCCAGCTGCGGGTTGTCTGTGTTCTGGCCAAACTCATCAAGGCTCTGCAGCTCAGGCAGCGTGTTGAGTGACAGGGCAATGGTGGAGAGGACGATGAACATAATGGAAATGATGGCCAGGATCTGTGATAAGAAGAGAGGAGGATTTAGTTAGCAACCACCAACAACGGTCATCATGATACTTCACGCTGAAGGCCGTTTTCACCCCTCGCTAGTCACTGATGACTATTTGAGCTACAAATCATTTACCCAAATCCATTTGTTGTTGAAATGATTCCCAGTTAACCAGCCAGCCCAAGGGTGAGCGAGCTGTGTCTATAAAGGGCCAAAGAGTAAATACTTTGGCCTTGAAGCCTATGTACTCCCTGCTGGGATACCTAGCTCTGCATTGGCAGCACAAAAGCAGCTTGGCTGGCACATGAATGAATGGGTTAACTGTGTTTCAATAAAACTTTATTTATAAACATAGGCAGCAGGTTGAATTTCACTTGTAGACTATAATTGGTGACTCCTGAGCTGACCACGGTTCACAGGATTACAGGGTTGAGTGTTGCTTTCACAACAATGATGCTAGTGATACTAAAGGGAGCTGTCCTCTGTTGTTGAGTGTGTGCGTGCTAACCACTCTCCATGGATACCTTACTTTCACAACTACCCTATTAAGTATTATGAGCTCCATCGACCAGAGGAGGAAACTTGGACTTGCACAACTAGCAAGAGGTAGAGCCAGGATTTTAATGCAGGTCATTCTGACCCCAGAGCATGAGCTCTTAAGTCTGTGTTAAAAATCAGATGAAGTTAGATGTGTTGGTGTGCACCTGTGACACCAGCTACACAAGAGGCTGAGACGGGAGGATTGCAAGTTCATGGCTAGCCTGGTCAAACAGGCTGTCTTAAAAAACCAAAACCAAACTCAGACAAAAACAGGTGAAATCTACAGACACTTTTGCTAGAAAAATGTTCAGACACACAAGGTTTTGCAATTTGTAATTTCCTGGGAGGCACAGATGGCTCAGACCCACACTAAGTCCTGACTGGGGCTAAGGACCTTGGCTTTATCGTCACTGAGTCCCTAGAATCAAGAAGAGGGCCTGGATGTGTCTTGTAATCAAGAAGAGGGCTCAGTGTTTTGTAATTAATGAAATCCAGATGCAATAAGTTGCTCCTATGGTCTTTTTCCTCCTCAATATAAGCCCAATCATATTACTTCTCTGTTTAGTAAGTCTCCAGGACTCCTGAGGAAAAGATCTAAACCCCTGATCACCATATCTGTACCATTTAAACTTGGTTGTTGCTGATTGGCCCAGGGTGCACAGAAAATCCAGGCTGAGCCAATCTGCACAGTGGGCTCAGCCATCCAGCCTTGGAGAGTTTGTGCCCAGGAATCCAGGAGGTGAGTGAGTTATGCAGGTGAGCCTGGGATAAGCTTAAACCCCAGGCAAACATTTCCCAATTTATAGGGGGCAGAGAGACCATAAAAATGAATTAGAAAAACTGAACCGCTTAGAGAAGCCAAAAAGGAAGGGCAGAGGCAAAGAGCAGGGGCCAGGAGGACGGGAGCATCCCCAGTGGATACAGAGGGCAGCAGCTAAGGCTCTGGGCTCAGGTGAGCTTGTTTTGGGTTCCCAAGCCTCAGCCCTGGGGGTGACAGGTGGCCCGAGGGCTCTGGTGCCTGCTTCCTTACTTTGAGGAAGTTACTTGAACTCTTTAAGCCTCAGTTTCCCCCCCTGCAGGACAGGTTGATGACAAGAGCATGGATCGTGGGGAACCGCTTAGTGACCAAGCGCGTTCACACCATGCCATTCTCGGCTGGCTCCCAGCAGCTCTTGGTGAATGTCCGATAACCTACAGATCCTGTCTGGGGCAGCGCCTCAGCCCACAGCCGTGAGCAGCGCAGAGCACGTTGCTTCCGAGTGGCCCTCGGCTCTCTGCCTCCTGCCTGTGTCACACTGCCTGCTGTAGCCTGTAAGCAAACCCAGCTAATGTATGGGTGTGGCTGAGGTTTCTGGCTCCTCTGAGGAATCCCCAGTTAGCGCATGCGGCTGTGAAGCTCCACAGAGGGCTCCTCCTCTGACCATCTCTCCAGTTCCCCAAACATCACACTTTTCTGGTCATATGCTACTCATAGGTCAATTTTGCACACCTGAGTTTCTTGCTGTCTGGTGAAACCCAACCCATCTTTCAAGCACAGCCTCAGGATCCTCCCCTCTGAAGTGGTCTTGCTTTTTTGGTTTTATTTTATTTTCAGACAGGGTCTTGCTATATAGTTCAGGCTGACCTTAACTCACTATGTCACCCAGGATGGCCTCAAACTCACAGAGATCCTCCTGTCTCAGCCTCCCGAGAGCTGGGATTGCAGGTGTGCACAGTCCTGCTCTTTTGGAGTGTCGGCCACTGCATCCTCAGGTGTGAACATCGTTTTGCCTTCTCTGAGGGGTAATCACCACATACACACGGGCATGTGTGTGTGTGCCCACCGATGCCCAGAATGTGTGAGCCCTGGGCAGCAGGGATTGGCTGAGAGTTAGCTTTGCACCCACAGCACCCAGATCGAGAGTGGCACCTGGCAGATGCCCTCAAAGTACTGATTCGCTGTTGCTCAAGTTCATAGAGCTGTGAGTGGAAGGGTCCGGGTCAGGGCTCAGTTTTCAACTTGGCAAGCATCTATGGGTCATTTACTGCATGTGAGGCTCCTCGGTCGACCGTGAGGGTGACAGGCGGCCAGAGAGCTTTGGTGCCTGCATAGGCTTAGCTAGGGAGGTGAGAGAACCTTGCTGGGTGCAGCCCCCTCAGCCTCATTTGTGCCAGCTTCTTATCCTTTTGCTCCAGTTCTGGCCAGCACATCCTGTGCTTTTAAAATAATTAGCTTTTGAGTCTCAGTGTCTTGATTTGCATCCACTACAAGAGAAAAGTTCTCTAGTCATGGTAGAAGGTGACATGTTTGATATGAAACGTAGACCTAGTTTACATGTACTTTGGGAATCATCATCAAACAAACACCTGCGAACAGAGAAGGGCGCAGTCACACCAATACTTCTGGGGTCCTCTGCCCTCCGAGAGACGGCCTGTGTGGGCAGATTGTTCCTCTCATCTCTTTGCTTTTCCGCATAGTTCTCTATGCAAATGTGTGCAGCCCTAAACAAACTGTCTCCATGTTGATGTCTTACTGGGTGTGTCCTTTTGTTCCTTGCACTATTTTTCAGAGAGAGAGAGAGATAGACAGAGATAGAGACAGATCTGTCTTCATTTCATTTTAGATTTATCCTCGGAAATAACAGGCAAAATTGACTTTTCCCCCACTACCAATTTGTGCACTAAACATCTATCAAAATAAATCTGTGATTACTGCAGAGGAACACACAGCGCCTTCCTTGGGACCCCTGTAGGAAGGTCAGCTGTGTGGGCCCTGGACCTTGACTCTGAGCTCTGCAGTTTTTTGGTGGAATGACCTTGAGCACTGGAACTTTCCTGGCTGGAGTTTCTTTACCCGTGAAAGGATATATACTAGCTGTTCTTCCCTCAGGATGATTTTGACACTCAAGGGATGCTTAGTGGTTTCCGTAAGGATTTTTGGAGGGAGGAGAGAGTGCTGGTGACACCGCGGGTGGAGGTCAGGAATGAGCATCCTACAGTGCACAGCAGGCCTTGAAAGCATGGCACTGTTCAACCTGAAATGCCCGCGGAGCTGAGGCTGAGAAACTCCTGGATACAAGGATAGCCCCTCACACGCTGTGACTCGGGGGGCACGGGTAGCTGTGAGTGCAATGCTGAGCTAAGAGCGCGCCTGATTTAGCGGGCCAGCGGTGGGCCTCAGGCGGACTCCTGCAGGAAGCTGCTCCTGTCTCTGCGCCCCGGCAGCCCAGGCGGGAGAGTGCCTGTGCAGAGTGAGCAGATTCCGGGGGAGCCTGTTCCTTTAAGAACTGATAGGTTCTGCTTCCCCCAGAGGCTGGCAGGGGAAGCCTGCTCTGGCTTCTAACCCCCAGACAACTCCAAGGAAGGCCCACATCATTGATGTTCTGCCGACAACGTATGAATTATGCACTCAGCTATTGTACAATCCTTGGGGCCTCCGGCTGGCAACCCTTTTATACCTTGCTCCTCTCCAGCCCAAAGGTGCCTAGAAGAAAAGAAAGGGGGCCCTGCTGAGTCCTGGGGGCTGCCTGCTGCTCAGGGTTGGGTTAGGAGGGCGAGTGCACACATGCACACGCATCAGATAGCTCTGCCAAGAGCGAGCACTTTCGCCCCTCCAGGATGCATAACAAGGTTTTTGCTTTTTCCTCTTTGAGACTCACTGAAGCCTTCAGCATCAGGCCCATGCTTCCTGCCAGGGAACTTCCGAGTTTGAGTTCAGTGCCCTGTGCCTCAGTTTGTCCATCTGCAACACAAGAGATCACTGCAAGATTGCAATGCGAACCCAGTGAGTTCATACGGCCTTCAGCCAGCTGGTGCTGGAGTGGTGCTTAGCTTCCCCTGTTCCCATGACTCCACAGCTTTACACTGACCTATAAGCTGGTTTGGGCTCTGTGCTCTTGTGTCACAGCTGTGTGGCTTTGGACACTTCCAACCTCTGAGTTTCCATTTCCTTAGCTCGTAAGTGAAGAGGAAAGTTGATGAACACTTACTACATAACTGCCTAAGATATATCATTACTAAATTATTATTTGGATAGATGATTATTGACCCCACCTCCACCCCCTGGGCTGGCTGCCCTAGGACCCCTAGATCCTGGCTCCTGGTAGGTATCCTCTAAACAGCTCTTCAAACCAGAAGGATATTATGACTCTGGTCTCTAGACGAGTCCCTGGCTAAGGGACCAGCAGCCACCTGGAAGTCCTCCTGCCCCAGCTCAGGCCTTGACAAGGCCTCCACTTTCCTGGGACCTGAGCCCAGTTTGGTTTGGGCAGTACTCCAGGCACCCGGGAAGCAGAGGTAGGAGCCAGCAGCAGGGACTGGGAGACTGTCCCCAAATTCCCTGCCTGTAAGGAGGTTCTGGAACCTGGAACCCACCTGTCTGTGCCAAAAAGAGATGGGGGGAGGCTGGGCAGTGGGGGGTCTCACAAGTGGGATCCGGCTGCTGCAGCCAGGCCCTCCTAGTCCCAGCTGTCAGCTGTGGTGTTGAGACAGGAACACCCACGGGCTCTTCATCACTGGCCCTGCCCGCCTCTCTGCGACTCCAGGAATGTGGATCAGGCAGCAACCGTCCATGCAGAACAGGGCTCAAGCCCCTCCCAGAAAGATGGGGAGGCTCAGGCAGAGCATGGACCTGCCGCGGTCACAAGCCCACCGCGGGTCACACGAGCTGTGGCAGGCTGTAAGCTGCTGCGGTGAGCTGCCCTTGCACGCTGTTTATACACAGGTGTGTTCCTATCACCTGCATTCCTAACAGCCACAGCGTGGAAACCGCACCAACGGCCAAATCAAATGTGGGCTATTCATACTCTAGAACAGGCTGCCTTCTAAAAAGGGAACCATGTCCTAGAGGTGAGCCATGAAAACATTACCGAAGTGAAGGAAGCCAGTCACAAAAGACCACATAGAATCTCACTGCGTTTACACGAATGCCCAGATAAGGCAAGACTATGGGGACAGAAAGTAGGTTAGTGGTTGCCAGGATGGGGGTAGGGATTAGCAGTTAGGGGGCCTGGGACCTCCCTGGGACAATGACATATTCTGAAACTGATTTACGATGATGGCTGCGCAACTTGGTAAATCGACTAAAAACTGTTGAACTGTATACCGGAAAGAGATGAGTTATTTGATATGTAAAATGGGCCACACTAAAATTATATAAAAAGGTGCTTTCCATAAAGAGCATCTCACAGCTGTGAAGCCCCACAGCCACAGCGATGGGTCACGGGACAGAAGCAGAACAGAGCGAGCCACGCCCTGCTGCAGCAAACCCTGCCTTGGCTCCCAGCTTCTGGGTTAAGTTCCGGCTCCTTTGCATTCAGTTGCAATCTATGTATCGAGCACTTCCTAAGCACTCTGCTGGTTTCTGAGAATGCAGCATTAATAATAAAAATAAAAAGATTTCCCCAATCTCACGGAGCTGTTAGGGAGAGGCAGACAGAACATAAACCAAGAAAGGAACAAGGTGATGTCAGCCAGTGTTACGTGCTGTGTGTCACTAAGAAAACACACAAGGGGACTGATAGAAAAGCCCTGGGAACGGCGCACGAGGCTGGATGGCCAGGGCAGGACTGTTCCCGGAGACGCTGGTGGCTCAGACTGAAAGAGGACAAGGGATGTGCGTGGGAAGATCACAGGTCATCATCTCCCGTGGGGTTTCCTCTGCCTACAGCACTCTTCCCTCTGATCCACGGTCCCCTCCTCCTGTCTGATTGCTGCTGCCCCTCAGATGCCCAGCTCCGGGCCGCCTGCTCCTGTGAGCTATCGCTGACCCAGGTCCAGAGGGGTTTGTCTGTCCTCAGGCTCCCAAGGTCCCAAGCACCTCCTGTCACCACGCTAGTCATGCTGAGCTGAATTGCTTTCTCCTCTCTGTCCCCACTCGTGTCCCCACTCGTGGAAGAGTGCCCAGCACAGTGTGTGCTTTCTAAATATTTGATAAATGAATGAACAAGCAAGTGGATGAAATCGAAGCCTCCAGGATGAAGTCACTTTCCCAGGGCCGTTCAGTGGATCTGGGACAAGATCTCAGGTCCCCGAGATATTTTCAAGGACATAGGAAGAGGTGATTCCTGGACTATCAGAACGTTCACTCCTTTTATGGCACTTCCGCTTCCTCCAGCTTTATGGGGGGATTACAGAAGAGAGTTTTAATTAGAAGGGTCACTGGCGCAGATCCGATTAAGGGGATTGGGAGCAGGCTGAGGGTTTTGCCCTCTTCCTGGGCTGCGTGGGCGGCTGGGGGTTGGTGAGAACCATTGCATCTGTCAGCCTGCAGGGGGCGCTGACGGCCACCCAGGGACAAAAATCTGGGGCTCCTCGGTTTGGGCGATGAGGGCTGAAGGCAGAGACCTTCAGCAGAGGCAGTCACAGAGGCAAGGCTGCAGGGTCACTGTTGCAGGTCACTCTCATCCACAGGCCTTGGGGCTGAGAAATTTAATTTTCTTTAGTTGCCCAAGTTTCAAACTGGGAGATTTCACATAAAAATCCAGATGTTCAGATTCCTTTGGAAAGTCACCCCTCACTGGCTGCCCCTTCGGTGGGCCACAGGGACCCTGTGCCTTTGCTTATCTCTAAGTCTCCACAGGCAGATGGATTGGCCACCCTGGACCTGCTGGAGACGATAATGAAGCTGACAGCTGCTTCCTGACCCGACCTGGCATGCGAAGGACTCTCCAGACAAGACAGGCACGAGAAGGCCCAGGCCACACAGGGGTCCCGCCTGCCACACCTGCCCCTTCCTTTTCCGCCATATGCAACTGGTTGCCAAGTCTGGTTAATTACTGCTCATAAACCTCTGTGGATCTGATCCGTTCTCTCCATCTGCACGGCCATCAGCCCCCTCCCACCGGGGCTGATGTCCATCAAACGGACTTCTTCCTGGGCTCCCCAGAGCTACGCTGCCTCTCCACGGCAAAGACCCCCAGGTACTCCAGGAGCTGTTCTTCCCTTCTCCCATCGCCAGTTTTAGCTGGACACAGAACTACATTTCCCAGCTCCCCTTGCGCTAGACATGTGATCAAGGTTAACCAAGGGAAGGTGGGCAGAATTCACTGCAAACCCTTTTTCTTTTCTTATTGGCTGGGAGGTACATGGTGGGTGGAGCTAAAACACCTCTCTTAGGTCTGAGATGGAGCCAATTCCAACTCTAGAGCATCCTTTACAGAAAGTTCACCAATTCCTGGCCTACCTCATACCATCTATCTGTGTAAGTGCTGGATTGGGGGTCTCCTTTTACTGCAGTTTGGTCTATACCTGCCTCAGGCTCTAGGCTCATTTGCTTCATATCCCCTCTGCTCTCTCATCTCAGGCACTTTGGCCTTCCTTTGGCCCCTCATGGGCTCCAGCATCCTTCTACCACAGGGTCTTTGCCTATGCTTCTGCCTGGAATGTATTTTCCTCCATTCTGCCTGGCTGGCTCCCACTCCTTTTTACCTCACTTCTTCAGGGAAGCCAACCCTGACCTCCTGACTGAGTCAAATCCCCAGGATCAGGCTGTCACACTGTCCCATCCTTCCCTTCACTGCACCATCCAAGTCACCTCCACTGACTGAGCAACTTGAGGGTGGGATCTGAGATTTCCAAATCTGGGCTCTTAGACTTTACAGTAGATGCTCAGTAACAATTTATGGAACGAAGGATCTCATTTCCTCTTGATAACAATCTGGGAGGTTGTGCTGTGCCTCCCCCATTTTATAACTGGGTAAACTGAGGCTGAGAAACCAAATGTCCAAGGTGATGATAAGAAAGAGAGGGAGGCAGCGTTTAAAGCTGTGTCCACTAGGTTTCAAGTACTTGCTTTCGCCCTTTAAACCTCTGGGATCTTCCTTCCCCCAGAGCCTTGAAGCAGGAGATGGATTTACCTTCTGCCTTCACTGAGCCACCTTCCTGGGGTGACCTCGCTCCCCCCCACAAGCCTGGCTGGGGCAACCTCTTCCTGCCAGCCCTGCCCCAGACAGGAGGAGTTTGGGGAGCTGGTGACATCATGGCCTCCTGTCCACTGAGGACAGTGGCCTCCAGTGGGGGCTGAAGGGACGACTCTGGTCCCTGCAGAGGGAGCGGGTGATGAGGGGCTGGCTCCTGAAGGGACACTGCCCTTCCTGCCTGGGTGAGCGCCATCTCCCTGAATTTGTTGAGCATGTGAGCAGCTGAGCAAGGGCTGCTGTCTTAGCAGTGATGGATGGCGCTGGCTGTCCACCCGCCCTGCACGCGGCAGGATGTGCACTAAAGCAGGGAAGAGCAGGGGTGGGTCAGGCAGGCACAGCGCCCACAGGGTCTGCTGAGCACGGTCGGGTCCCCTTCCCCTGAGTCTGCAGGGCAGGGAGTGGGGGCTAGGAGTGGCCCCAGTGGCCACGGTTACTCACAGTGTAAGCCAAGCAGGTGCTGACTTGCTAATGTCAGGGCGATGCTCTGAGAGTGGCCATTCTTGACAAGAGCTGCATTCGCTGGGCAGTGTCCAGTGCACAGCCACAGAGGCGCGTGGGGGGCTTAGTGAAGGGAGCAGGAGCGGGCACCATCTGGAGACCCACTGCCTGCTCCTGGCTGGGCATCCTCACGTGGTTCCGCATCTCCGGCCTTTGTCTCGTACCCTCCATTTGGAGCGTGGGTCTCTGGCATAGGTCCTTTCCCAGGGGCCACTGAGGATCTGGTGACCGTTAGTGCAATACACAGCCTCCGCTTTTCTGCTTTTTTTCTTTTCTCTTGTTTTGGGGGTGGGGGAAGGATACTGGGAATTGAACCCAGAAACTCTGCAACTGAACCACAGCCCCCCAGTCATTTCAAACCTTTTTTCTTTAAAATTTGAGACTGGATCTCACTCGGCTACTACTTTACCCAGGTTGAGCTCAAACTCATGGTCCTCCTGCCTCAGCCTCCCAGAGTGCTGGGATTTCAGGTGAGGTGACCTCTGCTCTTGTCGTGGCAGGGGAGGGAACAGCATGAGCAGTTCACACTCACTCTCGAAGGCCTGAGCCTCCCCACGCCCCCATCATCTCCCCTGGACAGCTGGGCTTGGGAGCCGCATTCTGCCTCCCTCACTGGGCTGCAGGAATCTGAGATCTTTGAGAAGCTCTGCGGAGCAGTCCTCAGTGCTATGGGCACAGTGTGGTGCTGTCAGGGTGCATGCAGACAAAACTGCTGGGGTTTCTACTTGCTCATGTAAAAAAGCCGAGACAGTGACTTTTACTGACATTCAGCCTAAATCAGTGTTGGAGTTCTTGGTTATGTCAGAGCCAAAGCCTTGGGGACAAGCGCTCTGGGGGACAAGGGGGAGTCTCTGCTCAGCAGGACAGGCAGGGAGGCCCCATCTTTGATTGCAGCAGGCAGGCGAGGCAGAAGAGGCTTCCAGGACTCACGTGTGGTATTTCTGTCATCTTTGCCATGGGTGCTGGATTTCCTGCAGGAATCAGGGGGTGCCTGGGGCCGCACACACTGCTGCTCAAGGCTGAGGCCTTGCAGGGGCCCGCAATTCCCGCTCCCCAATGTGGAGCTGTAGACTCAGGGTTCAGGGCTTTGCTCATCACTGTAACAAAATCAGGTGCAACCTGACCGCTCTTGTGGCTGAGTCTGATCAAAGATGTTGTTCTCTGGTGTCAACCCAAGTGGTCCTCCTGGAGGACGGCTTGCACAGCTTAAGATGCACGGGCAGAGGTGGGAGGTGACAGTGGCAGCGCAGTGAAACTAGGGCCCCAGCGGCCGCTTCTCCTGGTGACGGCTGAGGTTAAGAATGAGGATGATCTTTTGAAACATGAATGTTCATCCCCCATCCTCACCATCAGCCCCATCTTCATCCTGCGTCAAACGCAGAAATAACGCGCTATCGCTGAGGTTTAAAAGTAAACGACTGAGCTGGATCTAGAGAAAGGAGGCCCCAGAACGTGCTGGTCCTGAACCTAACTTGCATCTGATGCTCCTCTTCGACCCCTCACCAGGCTGATGGCATGAGGTTCAGTGATTGGCTGCGAGCTGCATCTGTCGCCCTGTCAGGATCTGTGACCTCTGACCTCCTCAGTCTGAGGAAGACCTGACAACCCAGGGTGGAGTGGGTGGGTGGTGGGGAGAGGGAGGGAGCTGTTCCCATGAGCTGCTGCTTTGCACTGGAGGGAAGGTCAAGTAGAAAACAGCGGAACCAGCCAGACCCGGGTTCAAATCTTACCCTGAGGTTTACTAGCTGTTTATTTTTATGCAAAGAACTTCCCCTCTCTGAGCCTCTGTCTCCTCACCTGTACAGTGGTCAGACTTTTACAAAGGTTTCCTTCAGTGAGGTGCCAGGTGCTCTTTTAGGCTCAGGTGCGGGGCGGGGCTGGGGGTGGGTATGACAGGGAACAACCCAAGCGAAAATGTCAGATTTCAGTGAGCTGCTGTTCTTGCAGAGAGAAGGGACACACTGAACAGTAACAAGTCAGCAGGGTCATTTTTTAAATTTTGGTACCGGAGATTGAACTCATGACCTCACGCTTGCCAGGCAAGGGCTTAAGCCACTGAGCTAAATCCCCTGCCCCTACAGGGTCATTTTGAGTTATGATCGTTTCAGTGGAAAAATGCAATAGGCCCATGGAAAAGACAATGGATAGGAGATGGTTTACTCTAGCAGGGGTGGTCAGGGCAGCCTCTCTGGTCTGCCAACTTCTGACAGACCAGAGGAAGTGCTCTTACCAAGCCTTACTCAGCCCATTGACTGCCCTGTCATAGCAGCATGAACTTCTAGAAATGTCTTTAAAGCAGAGAAGCTACATCTTCTCTCTAGATCTTTCCCCGTCCTGGTCCCAGGGATGAAACTGTGAGGGCTGGCATGATAGCAGCCATTCGGAACCATGAAGCTGAAAGCCACACTCTGAGAAAGGCCAACAAGAAAGATGGGACGAGACTGGGTGCTGATGACTGTGCAGAGCCCCATGGATACATCTGGATACATGAAAGAAAGCACCTCTCTTGAGATCACTGTCTGTCATAGAGCCAGGGACAGATCTTTCTTTTTGGGTACCAGGAATCGAGCTCAGGACCATACACTTGGCATGCGAGCACTGTGCCGCTGAGCTATATCCCTGGACCTGGGCACAGATATTAATCCACAGCCCCATGACACTCTAGTATGTGGAGTGTCACCTACACAAGGAGCTGTCAACTGTCTGACTGGCAGTGACACGGAGGCATTGAGAAGCCAGGCACTCTGAGTTGATTGGTGATGGCCTTGGGACCAGTCTGCCCATTCTACAGAACCCAAGCGGTACCCTGTGTCCTTAACCCACACCACACACCCTCCTCCCTTCCTAGACCCTCACTAGCCTTCTATTTCCCCGTCAACCGACAGACAGATGCCATAGTGCCTTCCTGTCCTGTCCTGTCCTGTCCTGTCCTGGAGAGACCTGTGCCGCCTGTCACCTTTCCACCTGCCCAACATATACTGCTTTCTGATTGCTTTCAAACCCAGCAGAAATGTCACTGCCTTAGAAAAGCCACAGCAGTCCTGACAGAAAGGACGTGCTCTTTCCATACCTTACTCAGCCCACTGACTGCCCCATCATAGCAGCCTTTTAAAGACAGAAAGTAGGTCTTGTCACTACCTTTCTTAAGCCCTCCAGTGGCTTCCTGCTGCTCCTAGAATAAAATCTGGATGCACCTGGAGCCTCACACAGCGCCATCTGCCCCATCCTTGGTTGTCCCTGCAGATCTTTTCCTCTGTTCTCTTCCACACATCACCTCCCAGCCACACTGTCCATCTATCTGCTCCTCCTCAGGACATGCTCACCCCTGCCCCAGGACCTTTGCACATGAGTCCCCCTATCTGGAATGCCCCTGTCCCAGCTTTTCTATGACTGGCTCCTTCTTATCCCTTCCATTCTCTCTGTAGAATGGGTATCTCTGACCACCTAATTCAAAATCACCTCCTGCCTAGTTAACTTGCTCTTGCTACACCATTTTTCTCCTAGGTGATCTGTCTCAAGCTGCAATCATCTTGTTTACCCGTGTGTTCATCTGCTTCTTTGCTGCCTCCCCACTCACCGGGGCTGGCCCCATGAGGGTAGGGATTGTGGTTCCTCAGAGCTCGGCAGAGACTGGTGAGGGGCTTCGACGTAACAGACACTGGCACATTTAAAAAATGGATGAGTGAGGCTGGGGTTTTTAGCTCAGAGGCACAAGCGCCTCCCTGGTAAGTGTGAGGTCCCGAGTTTGATCCCTGGTACCATTAAAAAAAAAAGAATAAGTGGATAAATGAATGCTTGGTTCATCCATCAGACAGATGAATGAAAGGGTGGCTGGCTGGGTAAGCAAGTGGATGAATGGGGGCGTGGACAGAGGGAGGGGATAAATGGGTGGATGGACGGGTGGATGGACCGGTGAGTGACGGACGGACCGACGGACGGACGGAAGGACGGATGGGAATTGTGACTTTAGCAGCTATGCCCTCCCATGGACAACCCCAGCGCAGTGCTTATGGACTGCCTCTTTTATTCGAGACTCACGCAGCCTCGGGGAAATGCAGGCTCGGGTTAACAGCTGCGTGTCTGGTAATAATGATATAATCATAACAGCTAATATTTATTGATCTCTCACTGTGCTGGGCATTGTGCCAGCTGCATTCCATGACCAATCTCATTTACTCCTTACATTAATCCAAAAGATAGATTCATGATTCCTGTTTTGTAGTTGGGAAAACCAAGGCACAGAGGCTGCGGCTTCATGGGGAAGAGGAGGATTCTGGGGTGGGCCTCGAGGGCTGGAGATGGGGTTCAGCAGTGAGAACGGGAGGAGGGAGCTCGCAGCAGAAGTCACTGCGCACGCGCAGGCGTGGAGTGGAGCTGAGCGGCTACTCAATCGAGTGGGCGTGGCTGCACACAGGAAGATGTCAGAGACCAGAGCCGCTGCGTTGGGGGGCACCTACCACATGCAAGGTCCCAAAGCATTTATTTAGCGCCGCCCTGCAGGGAGCTTCTCTGTCACCTGCATCTCTCCCAGGACTGACGCTTTTAACAGTTAAATACTTTGCCCAGATACTCCAAGCAGTGTTAGGCTTTGAATTCAGACCTGCCAACTGTGTGTGTAGAGGGGCATGCTAGGTCAATGTGATTGGTTCAGTAGGAGTGGGCGTGACTCATATTGGCCAATCAGGTTTCACTCTGAGACTTTCCTGATATTACTGGGAAAGAGGCGTCACCTTTAATCAGACAGAGGCTGTTGAGTTGACAGGTTATCGCCCTGTAGGGACAAGCGGTCACCTCTGGCCTTGTGCAAATAACCTACCGAGTCAAAGGCAGCCATTCCTGAAAGAAGTATCCCTGGACTTTCACCAGTATCAAGAACTAACAAGTGTCTTGTTTTGATTGGGCAGTTTGGTTGGGTTTCTGATGCAAATGAAAGTGAGGCTAACGAAACTGCACCTTAATTCTACAGGTGAGATTGCGAAGGTTCATGGAGGTGAGTGACTTCCTAAGGGCCCACGGGCAGGAAGTGGCATATCACACAAAGCTGTCACACAGAGGGCGCCTGACCCTAGCCAAATGCCATGCCCTTCACCCACAGACCTAGGAACGTGGCGTGGAGGGATGGCAGAGATCTGCCGGCTGGCGAAATCTCCCTGAGCTCCATGATGCTGGTCGGATTCTGGAATCCATCCAGAGCAGTCTAAACTTTGTGTCTTTCCCAGGCAGCTCTGGGGTCTGGAGGGTGCAGGGATCTAAGGCTCAGGGATTGTAAATAAACGAACCCACAGCCAGGATGTCAGCATCTGAACAAAATTCCTGAAGAGTCCCTTCCAAAAATGTCATCTGAGGGTCCTGACTTGGATTTCCAAGTGGCTGCAGCCCTAGGACTCCTCAGATGCTGACACTTAGTGGGATCTTGCACTGGTAATGGCTTCGTGCCACCAAGAATTCTGCAGTCATCTCACCTGCTCCAAGCTCCGGCACTCTAGAGCTGGGCAGAGTACGGGTCAGAGTTAGGGTGCAGTCCTGGCTCCTGCCAGCTGGGTGCCCTCTGGTACATCGCTAGCCGCTCTGAGCCCTGGTTTCCCACTGTGTGCCATGGACAGGACTAGAAGGAAGTCAAACCAAACAGGGAGAAGCTCACAGCAGTTTGGAACCTCGTTAGCTTTTGGATCCTGGCATGGACAAACCATGTAACCTCTCTAAGCCTCAGTTTCCTCATCTGTGAAATGCGGTCAGAACAGTCCCCACTATGCAGAAGACTGAGAGGCAGCAATGAAACTGTGCATGGAAAAATGTACCCCAAGGCCTGCCACTCGGTGCCAGTGAAGGGGGAGCCGTGTGACAGTGTGAACTGAGGCCACCCGTCAGCCCCTGCCCCTCGCCTCATGGGCAGGAGTTTGGGTCCACACAGTGAACTCATTGCCAGCATTTATTTTCCCTATGAATTCAGATTCCAGAAAGATCTGAAGCTGTGGCTCCTCTGGGTCCATGTTCTGCTGTGGCAGCCCCAGGATGACAAGGAAGCCAGGCCTGTGCTGGGACAATCTTATGTGCAGCCCACATGCACCCTGGGAGGCCTGTGGGGCTCTGCAGGGAGCTGGGGTGTGGGCCCAGGGATAAATAACCAGAGCGAGAGATTAAACAGTGCCAGCAGTCACAGGATCCCTGAGGAATGCGGGGCCTTCACCGCTCCCAGCCAGGGAGCAGGGACACAGGCCCTTCCTGCCCCACAGGGAAATGTGTTTTTCTTAAGGGCCCCAGTTACATTTTTTTACCCCTCCCCGACTACTGCTTCTTCCAGAGTGTTTCAAAGACTCCTCTATCTCGACCACGCATCCTACCATACCTTAATCGCACAGAACTGTGGCGGAGTGCAGGGATGGGGAGAGGAGGATGGGTGACTATTTGAGCTCATGAAGCCTGGAAAGTCCTTTCTGAGGAGGTGATGTGTGAGGGGAGAGTGGAGGAATGCAAAGGGGCGGGCCTGCAAAAATCTAAGGAGCCCCACAGGCCTAATGCAGACTGTAAATGCTCTGGCTGCACTCAGGAGCAGCCTGCAGGGCAATTGGGACAGAAGCAGGAATCAAAGCAAGGAGGCCATAGCAGGTGTCAAAGTGAGGGACAGAAGCCACTGAACAGAAAAGGCAGATTCAGGGTGTCTTCTGGAGATGAGACCAACCATTAGCTGATGGCACAGATATGGTGGCAGAGGGAAGAGTCAAGGTGGAATCCCAGGCTTTGTCCCGAGCAGCCCAAATGGTAGAGGCTCAGAGCAGCACCTGGGTCCACCTTAGGAGCAGCTTCGAACACTCCCCAGGGGTCCGGATGAAACGCTGCATGCACTGGGAGCAGTGGAAGGCTTCCAAGAAAAAGCAGCGTATTCATTTAGTCACTTGACAAACCTTTATGTGGCGAGATGGACCAATCTGTGCTCTCTTAGACAGTGGACCATGCACAGGGCACACACCTCCTTCCTGGGGACAGGCGGCCAACCAAGGGATTCTGCCAGTCAGTGCCTGCTCTCCCTGCCCCTCCTCCTTCCTCCCTTTCTTAGGAACTGATGTGCATTTTAAAAATATTTCTTCCTTTACTGTTTGTCTTCCCTTCTAAAAGCTCCATGAAAGGAGGGCCTGTTGTCATGATTTCTGTATCCCTCATGCCTCGGCCTGTGCCCAGCACATAGTGTGTGCTCAATAACTATGGGAGGAACTGAGTGTGAATGGAAAATCCATGGAAATAGAAAAGATGATCCCTCTGTCGCAGCCAAGCCCATTCTCTTGTGAGTCTTGAGGCCTCCCCAGGGCAGAAAGGGCCTGAGAGATAGGAGGGAGAGGTGGTTCATCACCCACCCTCCCAGTGGCTGGTTCTGGGTCCTGGCTGCTGGGCTGCTGGTCGTGGTGGCTGTAATCTTCCTGGCTAAGCAGTCAGTGTGGGGGATGTGTACTCTGAGGCCTGAGCATCCTGTCCTGCTGGTTCTAAAGTGACCTTGGCCGGGTGACCCAAGTCAAGATGGATGTCCTGCCACCCAGAGCTGAGACCCTCCACATAGCCATGGTCAGAGACCAAAAGGAGCCCTTCTCTGGTGCAGGGAGTGCAGGTTCCTGTGGCCTCTGCCCTGGCATCTGGGGCAGTTTGTCCCCACAGAGTTCATGTGCTGGAAGGTTGGTCCTCAGTGTATTGAGGAAGTGTGAACAGAAAAGGTGGGGCACTGCCCTTGGAAGGGATTAAAGTCATTCAATTTGTTCCCGAGGGTTGTTATAAAAGACCAGCCTGGCTACTCTCCAGCCTCTTTGTGATCTCTGTGCTGGCTCCTAACATTGTGATGTCATCTACCAGGAGGTGACACAGTGCATCCAAAACAGTGAGCTACATAATCCTCTTTTCTCTGTAAGTACCAAGTCTCAGGAATTTTGTTATAGTAACAGAAAGCTAATGAATGCATGAGGTGACATCTGAACTGAAAAGGAGAAGGATGGACCTGTATGGAAGTCTGGAAGAGAAGCATCCAGCAGGAGGAAAGACTTCAATCTTCATGGTTCATATGACTTGGTACAATTGCTTCCATTTTTAGTAATAAAAATAATAATAACTAAGATTTACTGATTACCTACTGCATGTCAGGCCCTGTTCTAAACATTTTTACATGTAACAAACACTTATATACACAGGGATTCTAAGGACCTTGCTCAAGGTCATGAACATAACCGCGTAGCACAGCTAAGATTTGAACCTAGGGCTATTCTAGCCTCCCATTGATGGGCTGCTCCTTATTGTTAGAGCACAAGGAGGAAAAAAGGAACCAGTGGGATGACTACGTCATCTTTGCCTGGCTGTACCCTCAAGGCCACCCACAGGTCCTTGGCCTGATGTATTTTTCCTCCTCTGTTGATAATTCTTCTTCCAGCCCTAGGAGTGGTCATGTGACCAGCCTGGTCCAATTAACATAGGTCAACCTTCATAGTCATCGTGATTGGCTAAGGAGTGGGCATGTGACCCAAGATGAGCCAATGAGAGTGAAACCTGGGACTCTGGCTGCAACTACTGAGAAGTGCTTTAAGGGATCATCGAGGTGGGAGAAGCCTAAGAGCTGGGAGCAGTTATCTGGGAGTGAAGCCCACTCAAGGGAAGTCAGGGACACAAGACAGTGGACTGAGCTGCAGTGACAAATCCTGATGATGTTTTTGAGGGCTCCTGTGTCTGGGCCGGAAGCCAGAGTTACTTGTGGACCTCTGCTTTCTTCATCTAGCGTAAGCCAATTGGAATTGAGTTTCTGTCACTTATAATTGAGATGAGAACCTTGTTCCCTCCCTTCTCTCTCCTGTTCTCAAAAATATCAGTTTTACTACCACACTGATATCACTGTCACCACCACGGCCAGCAGTCACAGCTTTCATTAAAGCTTCTCCTCCGACTGTCAGGCATGACGCTGTCATGGCCACAATTAACACAGTGACCACGGGGCCGGCCACTGATGCTCCTGTAACGGAGGCCATTATGAAGAATCAGCGGCATTCACCGCAGGCTTTCCCTTCATGAATCACGCCCCATTTTACAAAGTGCTTTCGCCTTCTGGTCTTGTTCGCCTTGGCCCTAGGAGGATAAGGTGGGTGCTGCCAGGGCCCTGAGGTTTGCCAAGGTGATGGCCACCAGCCACAGGCACAGCCAGCGCTGCTCCCACTCAGCCCCCTGCTCCTGTGTGTACTAAAGAGACAGCACCCGGCACCTTCCGCATGAGGATTGCTGGGGTGCAGCGGTGAATGCAGGCGTCCTGCCTCCCTGGGCTGCCAGGTGGGCGGGCACCGGAACGTTCCAAGGAGCCTTCCGCACGGCCTACCGGAAGCTTGGCCAGGATCGTCTTTTCCTCCTCCACGCAGAGTCGCTCTTTTTGTTTATCTCTTCCCTGGGCATCTTGGGCAACAGACAGCCTCTGAGCCTTGCACCCGTCCATTTCCGCCCTCCCTCTCTTTCTTGCACCTCGTCCCTTCTTTCCTTTCTTCTGTCCACTCATACCCTCCCTCCCTCCCTTCTCTCCTCCCCTGCCATCCTCCTTCCTTCCTTCATCCTTTCTTCCGTTTGCCCCTCCCCTGTCTGCTAGTTGCCATCCACTCTCCCTTTGTCTTCCCTGACCCACCCACTCACCCCTTCCCTTCTGGTATTTATTTTTCCCATTAATTATTTATTGACTCCTCTAGCACATGAGGCCCTGTGTCAGCTGCTGTGGATAGTGGCCACCACTTGATCCTTACATCAGACAGCACATTTGAACCAGTCCTATGGGCGCTCAGGTCCAGGACCCCCTTTCCTGTCCCCTAACCTGTCACGAAGCCTAGGGGACCCCAGTGCTCACCGCAGAAACCCGAAGCTCTTTAGCCATGTTTTTTGCTGGCCTGTGTGTGTGGTGTCCCCCAGGCAGTAACACACTGTCAGCTTTCTCCTGGGTTCCTGAAGCTGCCAGCCTTCAGGGGACATGGTCCTAGCCTTGGCCTGAGTGCTACAGAGCCCCAGGATGACAAGACAGTCCTGCTTGAACAGCTACTAGGTACTGGAAATCGGGAGACATAACGAAAAATACAACTGAGTCTCAGAGCCACTTCTTGGATCAATTGGCTTGTTTTCCTCATTTGTGTGTAAAAGGCTGAGGTGTGGCCCAGGAGAGGAATGACCAGTCACGCTGGCCCAGCCAGTCTGCGGCAGAGCCAGGGCCAGACTGGGGTCCCCTGACCTGATGCCCCGTCCCAGGGCCCAGTCCTGGGTCCCTGCACAGTGAAGATTCCAGCTTCCAGCTGTTTGCTCCTGCCGGGCTCCTTCCCTACAACACTCACAGTTTAGTCTGTGCTAGTTTGCAAGGAGCTGGCAAGACTGAACAGACAGAAAGCCTGACTTTCCCCACCACTCTCCCAGGCCTCTGATTTTCCCCTGAGGACATCTCATCTCCCCTGCCGTCTCAGCCTGGTGGTTCCTGGGAGAACTCTTCCATTTTGCATTAGCCTTCTCTTGCTTCTGCCAGCAATGGACTGAGACTTTAGCAGTCTCCAGTGCAGACAGGAAATGCAAAAACCGAGCGAGTTGATGTCAAACTTCAGGAAGGCGCAAGGGCCACCTTTCAGCTGGGCGCCTCCGTCAGCTCCTGGAGGGGATAAGCTGGCCTCAGGGTGACAGAGCTTCTCAATAGGAACAGAAATCATCTAGGGCAGTGGCGGTGAACCCACTGTACGCGTGCCTCATCAGGGTGTTGAAAGCTCTAAAAGGTTTTGTATCACTGATCTAGGATTTAGTGCATGAACTTCCAACTTGTTAACATTACTTGAAACATGTTAATACAGTTCAATTAAAACACACATTCCTAGGCTAGAGCTGCCTCTCCCCTCTTCACAACCTCGTCTACTCCCCAAATCACCACAAGACAGCTTGGCTCCAAGAAGGGCTTGTTGTTTTTGAATATAAACAAAATACTCCTAACAGTAGCAGCTACCACAAACTGAGCACTCAACCACTGAAATCACCCCTGTGCGACATTATTGTCCTTCTCTAAATGAAGGGCTCAGAGAGGTTAAGGGAGGTGCCCAAGGTCACACAGCTAAGTGACAATTTGGATTCGAGCCCAGGCTTGCATGACTCAAAAGACTGTGATCTAGCCCAGGGATGATGGCGCTGTCCCTTGGGAGGCATCCTGGAAATGTAGGGGAGGGCAAGCATTTCTGGTTGTCATGGCGATGATGTCTGGGATCACACTGGCTTTCAGTGGGTGTGAGCCAGGAATAAGAGCCGTCCTGTGAGGCACAAACAGACCTGCGTCACGAAGCCTTGTCCTGTCTCTGGTGCGGATGGGGCCCCAGTGTTCCCTCTTGCCCTCTGCTGGGCATCCATTGTTGAGTGACAGCTGTACACCAGGGGCTTTAGATCCAGCAGCTTGATGAGGTGGATATTATTAGTAACCCGTTTAACAAATGAGGGCTTTTTTGTTTGTTTTGTTTTATTTTGAGACAGGGTCTCACTATGCAGCGCAGGCTGGTCTTGAGCTCACAGCAATCCTCCTGCCTCAGCCTCCCATGTGTCGGGATTACAGGCATGCACCACCACGCCCCGCTCCACAGATGTGTTCTAATGTGACAAACACAAATAGCAGCAAAGCTGGGGCTGGAGTGAAGCAAATTTCAGGATGTGAAATTTAAGAGCATGTCAAAAGCTCAGAAATCAAGATAAGCACAGGCACTCCTCGATTGACAAGGAGCTCAGTGCTGATAAACTGATAATATTGTAAACCCAAAGTGGATCGAGCCCCCTAACCTTGGAACACCCTCGTCCGGCAGCTCCACACACTGTGGAGCATTGGAGGTCTCCTCTGTGGGCACAGAGCTGACGGGAGACCGCTCACTGCCCCTGCCCGGAACCTGAGAGGCTCTGACCTGCCATGCAGCTCAAGCCAGGAAAAGATCAGCAGTCAAAATTCCAAGCAAGATTTGTTCTGAATACAGATAAGTTTTACATCATTGTAAACTTAAGAAATAGTCAAATCATCCTAAATCAGGAGCTGCATATAATATTTGATGCAATAGTTGTTTGTTGTTGTTTTTTGAGACAGGCTCTCATTATGTAGTTCAGGCTGTCCTTTAGTTCACTATGTCGCCCAGGTTGGCCTGCAACTCGCAATGATCCTCCTGCCTCAGCCTCCCAAGTGCTGGAACAAGGAGATACCCCACCGCATCAAGCAGGTTTTTTTTTTTTTTTAAATCAAATTTAACTTAAAAAAATTCATAATTGGCTCCTTATCTCTCTTACTCTATTTCAGAAGTAGAGTGCTCACCCAGTATGTATGAGACCCTGGACTTGACCCCCTAACACCACTATATATAGATATGCCTATCATATAACAAATAGATCCAGCACATTTCTATAATCTCAGCATGTGGGAGGCTGAGGCAGGAGGGTCCCCACAAGTTCATCCTGGGTTACACAGTGAGTTCAGGACCAGCCTGAACTACGTAACGAAACCCTGCGCCAGAAAACCTAAATAAATAAATAATATAGATAGCTCTAACAAAATAAAATTTAAGGGAAGAAAATAAAGCAGAAAAGAGTCTGAGGGAAGAGAAAATTAATACTGATCTTGGATCTTTGTATCCAAGGACTGTTTTGCTTGCTTCCCTGGTTGTGCCAACCCTGAGCAGCTTTTGGGTTTGAACCCATTAGTATGGTGCCCTGTCTCTGTTTCACCAGCCTCCATGAGATGTGGGGTGTCCAGCCTGCCACCCCCGCGTCCCCAAGGCTTGAATGTGACTGGTTAAATTACAGGCCCCGAGAGCCACGATCTGTTAGGCAGAGACAGACAGCCTCTCATTAGCGCCAGGCGGGTGGGCGGAGGCTAATGCTAAGTTCCAGGATCCCAAGCTCGGTAATAAGCGCTGTAGTTCTGAATTCACTGGCTTGATCACATACTTTCTGGAAACCTATTCACTGAAAATAGGCAAAACAGCTATTTCTACCCAGAGAGCAGGACAATGACCGTGACGGGGTGGACTCTGAGCCAAACCCCAGCCCTGACCTCGGTGTGGCTTTGGGCAATCAGCCCCAAGCCCAGCCTCGGTTCTCCCCCTGCAGTGGGGGTGGAGACACCTCCCCAGCAGGTGGCAGGGAAGATTAAAACTCATGTACGGTAGAGTCACAGCCTCCTGGGTTTGGTTTCGAGCGTAACCGTGTAAGAGAAACACTTGCCGTTTACTGGGAAAAGCCCCGCTTGGAGCTGTGAGGACCTGGAACCCAGAGACTTAAAGCAAAGCGGTCCTGCACTGCATTTCGGATGCAGCTCCCTGTTAGAGGCTGCAAAGTAAATGACCGCTTCTGGGGGTGGGCGCAGGGGTGGCCAGGGAAGAAGGGAAGGACAAAGAAGATAAAGACATTTTATCCCACTGTCTTTCCTCTCTAGTGCAGGTCTCATAAAGCAGACGCTCGGATAGGAAACTGTTCTAGCAAAAATTTCTGTCTCATGGGAGTGCTCCATAGGACGCAGGGTCTCAGACACAGAGCAGGGGCTCCAGACCTCACTGGCTGCCTCTTCCCAGCTGTCACCGAGCACAGGAACCACCAGTCCCTGCCAGGCACCTGGCATCCTCAGGGTCCCCAGCAGATCCACCGGGGCCAGCGGGCTTCCTGGGGAAGCAGTGTTCATCCATGCAGGGCTGGCGGCTGTCGGGGCTGGACCCAGGGATTCCAGTGGGATGGGGCTGCCCACAGGGGCCTGTTCTGGAAACTTCTGAGGGTGTCACAGGGATGCGCAGGGGTGACAGAGACAACAGGGAGCCAAGGCTGGGCTTCAAGTGGCCTGTGAAGCGTGAGATAGCCCTGATCCTAGGAGCCCCATCCTGCTCAGGGTTGGCCCACCCTAGTGGAGACTCCGGAGTTGAACACCTGCTTACATTTCCTCACCCTGGACTCTGGCTGCACTTGACAAACAAACGTATCATTTGGGTTTTTAAGACGTGGTCTTGCTGTGCAGTCAAGAATAGCTTTGAATTTGACTATGTAGCTCAGGCTGGCCTTGAACTCTCCATCCTCCTGCCTCAGCCTCCTGAGTGCTGGGATCAGAGGTGTCAGTCACCATGCCAGCCTTCACACCAAATATCTTTTTTTTTTTTTTTTTTGGTACTGGTCTCTGAACCAGGCTTTCTGCAATGACATATATGCCAGCCCTTTTTATTTTTTATTTTGAGAGGTTTTGCTAAGTTATTACTAAATTGTCAAGGCTGGGCTCAAATTTGTGATCCCCTGGTTTAGCATCTGGGATTAAAGACGAGTACGCCATACCAGTTTCATACCAAATATCCTTTGCTAAGTTTTTAACCTACCCTAAATTTTTCAGAAGAGCAACCAGTGGAAAAGCCCAGAGCAGAGCTGTGCTTTCTTTCACTCAGAACTTGCCTGAGAGTTCCTCACGGACACATCGCAGTGCAGACGGCCATGACGCTGGCGGTCTGGGCACACCTGTACCTCTCTGTTTCTGTTGCTGTCATGTTCACACTGCTTCTATGTATAGTGCGAGCACCTGACAACTTGACAGCATTTTCTGGTGTCATTGTCGTGACCAGGAACTTGCACGTGGAAATATATACACATTTCTTATATTTTCTTATAATTCTCTGCTCCACTAAAGTTAGGGAATTACATTAATTTTTTGGAAATCATGAGGGTAGTAAATATAATGTCCTGTTAGGGCAGTGACAGGAGGAGCTGACAAAGTCTTTGTCATACAGGCAGAGACTTGGGGTACAAGCAGAGCAGGAGTGCGGCCGAGCGGGGTCTCCCTGTGTTTGGACCCTGCACCTCCCCGCCCCTCGCAGCCCTCGGAGGCGTTCTGGCTCCTGCCTTTGCTCCTGAGCGCCACCAGCTCTGCTCTCTGTGGCCTCCCCAGAAGCTCAGACTTTGGGCCAGGCTCCTCGTCCACCTGCCCTCTTCTGGGTGCCCCCCCCGACTTTAGCCACCTGTAGGGTTCATCTTGAACCCCGCCTCCAGGACTAGGCCGGGAGCTCGGTGCTGGGGCCGTGGCTGCTGGCCTCTCTGGGCACACTAGCTCCGGGGAGGGGACTCAGCCCCTGTCTCCTGATGTCTGGGGCTGTTCTCTATTTTGTCACCGTGTTTCCTCCGCCCCAGGCCTTGGCTCCCTGGTGGTCCTCAGTGGTGCAGCAGGTTCCTTTCCAGCTCACACTCTGACCTCCATAGGGCAACCCTCTGGGTTCCTAGACTCCGTTCTTGTCTGTCAAGATCTCTGATTTCCACAAGGGCAGACAAAAGCACAGAGATATCCCTGGCTTGCATGCAGTCACACAACAGAGGAAGAGCGAGGGCTGGGATTTGAACCCAGATCCCCGACCCCTGCCCATGCTCCACGGAGTGGTTAAGAGTGCCCTGCTTCTCACCCGCACCCATCCGTGTCTTTCTGGTTAGACCCCAACCCTGCAGTTCTGTGGAAGCTGAAGCAAGCCGTCTCTGAGGGCCTCTGCCTTGGAGAGCTGCAGAGGCTTAGCACGAGATCCAAGGAGACTTCCTGACCCTGTCATGGTGGGTGGGTGGCACAAAATGGTGGGAGCCGGAGGGGCCGAAAAACAGGCTCTGGAGGCAGAGCTGAGTTCAGGTATTCGGATTCCCCCTACCACACCTAGGACGAATTCCTTCACCCTGCTAAGCTCTGGCTTCCCTGTAAAATGGGGGCAGTGATGCTTCCTTAATCTGAGTGGTGAGGGAGGATGAGAACAAGTAAAGGCAGGGTTGGCCCAGGCCTGGACGGAGAGGGGTCCTGGGGCAGCCATTAGCGTCTGGTCTGCAGAAGCAGGGGAAGGTTCTGGAAGATTCTAGAAGGTGACAGTGTGTTCTCCTCTTGGGAGGACACAGTTCCTCTGACTGTCTTGCTTTCTTTTTGAAGAATCCTCCCCAGTGCTCCTCCGCTCACTTTCACGACACGTTATCCTGATTTATCCAGCAATCCTGGAGCCCAGAGCCTTTGCTCAGTCCTCCTCTGGTTTGGACCCTTTCCACTGCTGGTGTCCACTCAGTAGCCATGGGTGGAGCATTTTCTGTTTGCCAAGCACTGGGCTGGGCTCTGGGGGCAGAACAGTAGATAAGGTAGGAAGTCACTGTCCCCAGGACAGAGGAGCAGCTAAAGTACACATCAAAATGGCAGGGAGGATCTTATAGGGAACTGGGGACACAGTGCTTTGCAAGGGAGGCAAGTGCCCAAAAAAAGGCCAAGCCAAGGTCTGAGGCTGAAATGAACAAGGCAGAGCAAATAGCAAGTGCAAAGGCTCTGTGGTAGGAACGAGATGTCTTGAGGGTCAGAAAGAAGGTCAGTCATACTTCCAAAACCGATATACAGATTTAATACAATCCCAACCAAAAGATCATCAATGGTCCTCCCGGAAGAAGAGAAAACAATCCTAGAATTCACACGGATCCAGGAGAGGCCCAGAATAGCAAAAGCAACCCTGGGTAATAAGAGCAAAGTAGGAAGCATCACAATCCTGATTCAAAGGCATATTATAAAACTATCATGATAAAAACAGTATCACACTAGCACAAAAACAGACAGACGAGCGATGGAACAGAAACCCCAAGCACATTCAGCTAAACAGTCTTTGCAGAGGAACCCAAAACATACACTGGAAAAAGGCAGCCTTTTTACCAAATGTTGGGAATATTGGCTATCCACGTGCAGGAGACTGAACCTGGGCCTGTATCACTCACCACTACTAAACTAAAATCAAAAGGCGTCAAAAATGTAAAGTAAAACAGAAATAACCAGCTGGAGATAAAACAGGTCACAACTCTTGAAGTCATAGGTGTAGGCAAGGACTTTGTGAACAGAATAGAATACCACAAATCAACAAATGGGATCACATTAAATTAAAAAGCTTTCACACAACAAAGACACAACCAACAGGGTGAAGAAACAACATACAAATGGGAAAAAAATTGCCAGCTATTCCTCAAAAAAAAAAAAAGAGAACCAATATCTAGAACATAAAAACATTAGACACCCCAAAATAAAAAGCCCAATAAAAAAAGGACAAATGAAATGAACAGGCACTTCTCAGATATATGAAAAAAGTTCATTGTCTCTGATCACTAGAGAAACACAAATTAAAACCACACTGATATTCTCTCTTACTCCAGAAAGGATGGCCATGATCAAGAAGTCAAGTACCAACAGCCGGGCGGGGCCTGTGCCTGTAATTTCAGCACGTGGGGGGCTGAGGCAGGAGGATTGCCCTAAGTTTGAGCCCAGACTGGGCTACATAAAGGAGTTCAAGGCCAGCTTGCTCCACATAGCAAGATGCTGTCTCAAAAAAAAAAAAAAAAAAAAAAAAAAGAAGCCACCGTGACTGGTAGGGAAGAAGCACAGGCAGGGTGGACCAGTGGTCAGAGCGGGTGACAGATGAGGGCGGAAGGCAGAGCTTGGCAGACAGGGCGAGAGACTTTCAGTTTATCTTAGGAACCAAGAAAGGCAAGGCTCTGGGCCCCGGCGAGAAGGACTGCATCATCTCTCGGGAGCACCAGGGTTCAAAGGAGCCCTGGGTGGTCACTGCAGCCATCCCGAGGAACGGGCTAGAGCGGCCCCTCCCCGCAGGCAGCAGCCCTGGCCTGCCTGCCGACCTCGGTCAGCCGGTGTCTCGCCTCAGCACCTTCTCTCCCTCCCCTCCCTGTGCGGCCTCTCCTGGGCCACCTTCCCTAGAGAGCCACCCTGCCCTGACACCATGGCCCAGGGGTGTCCCTCCCCCAAACCCACTGGGCCAGTTTCCTGGCAGCATCCATCCCAGGGCCCCCCAGAAAGCACAACTCGGGAGGCCGGCGAGAGGATGTGGGACCTGCACCTGCAACCCTTCCTCCAGGCCAGCTCTGGGGAGACACAGCCCTCCCTCTGCGTGTGACAGGGGGTGGAGCTGTCAGTGGTGCAGGGTCCAAATATCAGCTCTTCCCTGACCACTGCTTCCCCAGACGTGGGATCTGGGGCAAGTCTCAACACCTTTCAGGGTCGGGTACACAGCTAGCAGCACAGTGCCTGCCTGGCAAGTGCAAGCTCCTCACTTCAATTTCCAGTACCAAAACAAAACAAAACAAACCCACACACCATTCAGAGCCTCAGTTGCTCTACCTATAAAATGGGAGCGTGACACCAACCTCAGGGCGTTATGACAGAGAGGACAAACACAATGCGTCTAGCCTGAGGTAAAGGCCTCCCCAATCCATGCTTAACACATCTGGCCTGGACCACCCACAGCCGCCTCCTCCCGGGGCTGGAGGAGGGGCACGGTACACACCAGGCGATGCCTACGGGGTCAGGGGTCAGCAAATGACTTCTGTAAGAAGCCAGACAGTCATTATGTTAGACTTCGTGGGTCACACGGCCTCTGTCACAACCAGGGACATGCGAAGTCAGCCGCAGAGAAACAGAATTGAACAGGCCTGGCTGCTTCCCAAAAAGCTGATGGAACCAGGAATTCAGACTTCATCCCTTTCCTCACACGCTGTGAAATAATATTTCCTTCTGATGTTCTCAGCCACTTGCAAATATAAAATCCGCTCTTCGCGGGCGGGCCACACAAACGCAGGGAGGGGGTAGATTTACCCTGAGGTTTGCTTTAAGTGCTTTGCACATAGAACTCCCGGGGTCCGAAAATGGCTCCGCTTTTGGGGAGGAGATGCAGCCTCAGAGAGACCAAATCCTTGTACGAGGTTCCACAGCAGCGACAGTAAATATCTGGGTTCTGTGGACCATGAGTTCTCTGCTGCCAGAGACTGGAACTCAGTCAGAGCTGGGCTCAGAGCTGAGTACGGAGCCAGAATGCACACGGCCCTCAGACATACGCAGTTACGCCTTAGTATCTGCAGGGCCTGGGTTCGAGGATCCACGCCCCCCGCAGATACTAAAATGCACGGATATCTAAGTTCCTTGCATAAAACGAGGTAGCGTTTGCACAGAACCCACACACAGCCTCCTATATGCTTTAAATTAGCTCTGGACGACTGAAATGTCCTGGGGTGATGTCAGTGCTGTGTAATAGTTGGGTTCAGTACTGGGCAGCGAATAACACCAAGAAAGAAAAATCTGCACGTGTGCGGTTTGGACACAATTTTTTTTCACGTGTTCCTGCCCAGGTTGGCTGCACCTGGGAAGCAGGAGACACTGACTCTGTGCTCTCCCTTGTGACTGCAGTGGGATGGCCCGGCTGGGGCCAGAGCCATGGGGCCGTAGTCCTGCCCTGCAACCTGCCTGACCTGGCCACCTGGACCCCTTGCCACAGCCTTGGCAGCCGGGCGACGATTCCGTGCCGGAGCAGGGACAGTCCTCAGGCAGGGCCCCCAGCACTGTGCCGTGGGCAGCCTCTCTTCTCTCGGAGCTTCTGTGTCCCGAAGTATAAAATGGGGTGAAAACCACAGAAACTGCCAGAAAATAAACAGGACATCTTTTCTTGCTGCGGCAGGGAACTCGCAGCCGCCGCAGTCTGAGCATCCCCAGTGCATGTTTTCCTAAGTGCCTTCCAAGCCTTCTGGACTAGGGACGGGGGAGAAACACACTGCCGAGCAGCCAGGCGGGCCAGCAGAGGCACAGCCCTTCAGTGGCGGTGCTGACCCGCTAAATTGATTTTATGACCCTCGGTTTGGAAAGCGGTTTGATTCATTCAAGCCTCATAAAAATCTGGGAAGAGAAGGACCAGCCCTAGCCCACCACACTGGGGAGGAGGCCACACGAGGGGTGGGGTCACTGGGGTGGGGGTGGAGCCCCCGACCCCGGGAGCAGGGTCACCGGCCAGGCTAAGCTTTCCATCACCCCTGCCCTGGCCTGGGCTGCTCCTCCTGTGGTTTCCCAAAGCAAGATGTCTGGTTGTCAAACAGACCCAGAGTTTAATTAAAATAGGAGTGGCGCCAGAGGAAGGGCGCCAGGGCCAGCAGAGCTACGAGGTGGGGAGATGAATTCCAAGTTGGGGAGCAGGGGTGGCAGGGAGGGAGCCAGAGGGAGGATGTGACAGGGAGGAGGCGCTGGGGACAGAGACAGGAGGAGGAGGAGGGGAGGGAGACGGAGCCGGCCTGGGAAAGGCAGTACCGGTCCTGCTTTTGTTTGTGTGTGTGACACTGGGATGGACACTGAGCTACTTGTCTGCTGCTTTAACTTGAGACAGGGCTCACTAAATTGTTAAATTGCCCAGGCCCGGGCTCCAGCCTGCAGTCTTCCTGCCTCAGCCTCCCAGAGTGTTGGAATTACAGACACGCACCACCACGCCCAGCGGGCAGGACTGTTCAGTTTGGCTTTGCTCCCCCATTCTTTCCTCCTACGACCTCTCCTCCAGAGACTCTCAGGGGTCTTTGTGTAGTATCCAACCTCACCACCTGCTGCTGGCTGACACTGGGGCAGGCCCTGAGGGCTCTGCCTCCTCCTCACCTTCCCCACCCACAAGGCTGCTTGCTCGAGGGTTTCCGGGGCTGTGCATCTCCTGCCCGCTTGCAGGGCCAGCACCACTGCTTCCTTCACAGTCGGATTAAATACGATTTGGTGGCCCAGAGCCCAACCCAACTGGCAACACCCTCCCTGCGCGCATGGTTGGGGGAGAACAGTTACACCGGATAAGTGCATAAGTGGGCAGTTATTTAAGACAGCGCTGGGCAGGTGCGAAGCCACCCCAAGGCTTTGGAGCCCGTGCGCCAGGCCTGTGCTGATGGCGCTGCCCAGCCACCCACATGGCTTGCTTGGGGGGAGAGTCAGGGCTGCTGTCCCCTTTGCCTGCAAGGACCCGAGACCTGAGCAGCTGCTGGCACCTTCGCAGGGGCCGCTGGCTTCGGAATGAAGGCTGTTGACCGCCAGGCTTGATGTGGCCACAGAGGATGAGGAGGTGGCACAGGATGGACGGGCATGGGGCAGGTGCTGTGACGATTTGCTGTGGTGGCCTGAGAAGGTGACCTCTGAGCCAGCACGGAGGCCCAGCCCTGCAGAGGTGGAGACAAGTGGGCAGCAGGTGTCCTGGGCAAGAAAGAAGGACAGAGGCGGCGGTGGCCAGGGCGGGCAGCGTGGGTGGATGCAGATTTTGGACCCGCCCCGTGAGCTCCCAGCTGTCTGTCTGTCCATCCCAGGACAAGATTCATCCAGACCAACGTTGGGGGAGGCTGCCTGGGAGAGGCCAGAGCCAAGCTCACGGAGACCCATGGGGCGGGTGGGGAGCAGTGAGGCCCAGCTCTGTGGCAGGATGGAGGGCTCCTTCCTCTCTGGTAGCCCTGGAGGAAGGTCAGTCTTTCCAGCAGCCAGAAATGACGTGAGGGCCATAAATATCTCTTGGAAGGTGTCTTTTCACTTGTCATACCCGTGGCTTCATCTGGTCCCTCCCTTTCTTCTCCCACGGCCCACTTGTCCCCCATGGGCCTTTCCCACCTCCTCTACTACCACTTTCCAATCCTCACGTTTCACTACAGTGAAAGGCCACCAATAGCTTTCTTACGGTTCTCCTAATTCACCAAACTTGATTCTACCCCAGGACCTTTGCATTGCACTCCCGGTTCCTCCCCAGGGCCATCCTGAGTCAAGCCTCAACACTGGCAGTGGGCAAAGGAGGAGATGAAATGATGCTGCCTAAATCTCAGAACCTCAAAGGATTTTAAACAAGAGTTTTCATGAAACAGGACTCAGATTGCTCACGCGGTATTATTTACTAGATAAAAAAAGCTTAGACATGGCCTCAGTGTTCACCACCAGGGGAAACATGGCTATCTGTGCAATGGAATATTATGCAGCTGTAAAAGGAAGGGATGTGGCTGAATATGCATAAACAGGGCCAGGGCCGAGGCGTACTGTCAGCAGACAAAGCACAGGAAGTCAGTATGTGTGACACGCTCCTGTTTTCTTAAAGAAGAAAGAATATGCACATATGTACATTTCCTCACATGCAGACACATCCCTAGCGGGGGCACAAGGGGCCGGTGATGGGTCTACCCCGGGGATGGGACCAGGTGGCTGGCAGGCAGGCCTGGGAGAGGACTTTCCCTGCCTGCCTGCCCTTTGGAACACTTGGTCTCTCGTACTGGAAAGTATATTATCTGCTCAAAAACCCAACACGCAGTATTTTTAGAATTTTGACCTTATCTCCACACGGGTTGCATATACAAACAGGGACAGAGCGACAGCAAGACAAAGACCGTGTCCATCCCTCCGGGCTGCCGTCGCATCCCTCGTGGAGTCGGCCACCCTTGCTGCCGCCATGTGCTGCGGCCCTGTCCTCACAGCCTCCCGCCTGTCCCCTGCTGATTCTGAGCAGGGTCGGGGGCGCACGGGCCGCCGGGTGTGGCATTTTATGTGTGCCACGGCCCGGGGAGGTCTTTGCTTTGGTGCTGTCTCGGAGCCGGCTCGTGTTCCAGCACTGTCAGGGAACAGAAGTTTCCCAGGCTTCTCTCGGCCTGAGTGACCTCGTCCCTCGAGGCTGGGGGTGGGGACCTCAGAGCGCAGGGACAGTGAAGCCGAGTTCTCAGGGGGTGGCAGCCCACAGTCCCACATTTAGCCGCTCCCAGGGGATGGGGACCAGCGAGCACAGCAGGGCACAGAGGCCCGGCCAGGCCTGGCTCCCGCTGCCCGGCCCCGTGCATGCGGGTCTGGCTGCCTCTTCTGGAAAGGCCACCTCGTGGGGCACAGCAGGCAGCTCCCCCAGTCCCGCCTGCTCCAGAGCCCAGGAAGAGCTGCTGACCTGGCCGTGGCTGTGGCCTAACCTGAAATAAAGGTCAGAATTTCCCCAAAGCCCACATGATGGGGGAGGCGACCAAATGTATATTTAACCCACGCGTGAGCTGGCTCCCGTCTCCAAGCTCCCGCCAGCCTGCATCTCACGTGGCTCTCATGGCCACATGACGAGGTGGCAGGGTTGGCTTCCTAACTCCCATTTTGCAGGCAGGAAGGCTGCTATTCTGAGGGGTGGGGGGAGACCTGAAGGCCCCAGAGCTGGAATGTCCCGAGTGGGAATGTGTCCATCCAGTTCCCTGGATGCCACCCGGGGAAGTGGGGTGGACAGAGGCCGGGCAGAGTGCTGACGGCCGTCCTGCTGGGACCGCTGACGGGATCTCAGAATACTGGATGCGACAGCAAGACCAGCAGAAGTGGCTTCAAGGGGTTTCTGGAGCTGCCCGCCTCTCGGCACCCCACAGACATGCCCTGCGCCCAGCCATGACGCTTTCCCGCCCGGACTGTCACAGCTGCCTCTCCACTGCCTCCTTTCTTCTGTCTCCACAATAAAATGCCGCCTACTTTGTCCTTTCTCATGGTGGTTCCATCCTCAAAGCCTGACAAGGGTCTGGTGAACAGTAGGTACTAAAAGGTTTGTGGGAAGAACAGGTCATCCCAGGGCTCGGCCAGGGGACTCAGGCTCAGAAATGCCTCATGAATCTCTCTCAAAGGAACGCAAAGCCAGCAGCCCGCTGCGGGGAGGACAGTGTATCCACTGGCTGCAGGTCCGGATGACTACAGTGACAACACCCGTTATATTTTTTTGTGATTGGAGCCAAAGTACATTTTGTTTCATCAAGGAACTCAAACAAACACAATTTCTGGAGCTCAAAGGGAACTTTGCAGAGTGAAATCTTGTGGCAAATGCATAGTTTACAGGGAAACAGAAGGAAACAAAACATTACTTCACTGTAAAGAGCAAATGACATTGCATGCCAAGTTGGCTTTTTCTGGAGTTGGCTCTCATTTCAAAAATATGCAGAAAAGAATCAATAAAGATGACAGTTACTGTTACCTGGGCAGCTACCATGTGCAAGATACTGTACTGCGTACACTTCGTACAACGTCTTATTTAACCCTCACGGCATCCAGGAGTAATTTCCTCATCACCAGTAAAGGACACTTTCCTGGGCTCAGAGAGGGACAGTGCCTTGCCTAATGTCACACAGCTGCTGAGTAGAGATGTCAGTCTCCTTTCTCTGGCCTTCTCAACCCCAATCTAGGAGCACATCCTTGGAAGACACTGGCAGACTGCAGACACACAGAGCCCGGACAACAGGTCCCAGGTACCCCACGACCCGCATTCAGGTGGGGCCAGGCCTCCCTGGCCATGCGCTTCTAGAAGACACCCAGGGAGTGCTGACCGTCTGCTGCTAAGAGCTCCTGAGAGGAATCCAGGTGTTTGGAAACCTCTGGCTTCCACAGCAGGAGTCCTGGGGCAGGGAGCAGCCAGTGCAGTGTCCCGCTGACTCACTGGGTCACCCTGTCTGAGGACACACTTGGCAAGGCCAGCAGGGCGGCTGGGTTTCCGTGGACTCTGCCTCTCAGCAGGCAGGGCAGGGACCCTGGCCCACGACTGGGGACAGCTTGGGGACCTGCCTCCACTTGACCCATCAGGCATAATGGAATGTGGCCCAAACCCAGTCTGTCTGCCATGATCTCAGGACAGTCCCTGGTTGTTCTCCTGACCCGTTGGGTCCCCGTCACCCCAGGGACTTGCTAGCCATATGGGGCCCCAGCATCACTCCCGCCTCCTCTGAGGTGAGGTTTGTGTCTTTCCCTTGGCTTTGGGCTCTGTGACTGATCATTCTTTGGGACGTGACAGTTTCAGGACCCAGGCCTTTGAGGAACTGTCGCCTGGGACTTCCTGCCTCTTGTTCTGATCACGCTTGGAACCCAGACATCGTGCTTGGGGAAGCCCAAGCTGCCCCAGAGAGGAACTGAGCCACCAAAGCCGCCTTCCAGGGTCTGGGAGCCCCAGGGGAACCACTTTGGTGACATCAAGTACAGAGCAAGAAGAGCTGGCCCCGCCCTCTGCCCGCCTTGCAGATTCCTGAGTAAATGATAGACTTTGCTTTAAATCACTGGATTTGGGTGTGGGTAACGTGACACAGCAATAGATAAACAGAACATCTTCCCAACCGGGAAGGAATTTCCCGGGCCCTGCAGGAGCTGGAAATCCAAATGTAAGACTTTTATAATACCACAGAGGCCCCGGGGTGACTGAGGGGTGCCAGGAAACCAGGTCAGGAGCTCCCTCCACTCTCAGCCCTGGGTCTGGGCTCCCAGCCCTCTTCCCTACAGTACTGAGAACAGGCTTAGTCTCTGCAAAATTCATGAAAAGCACATTGAGTTCCTCCAGGGCCCAGGTGAAGGGGCTAAGGCAGAGGACACAAGTTCTCTCTGAACTTAAGATTTTCCATAGGTTTCACGGAACAGTCTGGAGGTTATAGGTCGGGATATTAAAGGAAATAGGCCACTGAATGGGAGAATGCCGGAGGCCCTGCCCCAGGCATCTCCTTGCTATGGACACAGGCCGGGAAGAGGTGGGAACTTTGCTCCATAAAATCTTTGTAATGTTGGGGCCAGGGATTTAGCTCAGCAGCACAAGCACCTGCCTGCCATGCACGAGGTTGAAAGTTCGGTCCCCTGTACCCCCTCACCGAAAAAAAAAACTTTGTGATGTGATTTGAAGTCTCACAAACTGTCTGCCACACTGTTTCACTCTTAAATTAGCAGGAACTCTTCAAAGGGCCATGCAATCCATTATCCAAGCAGGGCAGTCGATGACCCCTCTGCACCTGACCACGTGCTTTCCGAGGCACTGTCCTGGAAACTCCCCTCAGGAACCCAGAGAAGGTGGCTGGATAAAAACCGGTATATTCCCACCAGGGAACGAGTGCGTTACCCTGCTGTCACATGCACCACAGGTCCACTGCCTGCTATACAATGGATGGATGACCCTCAATGTCACGCGACGCAAGCCCAGTGCAGTGGAGCAGGCATGTGATCCCAGCTACCCACGAGGCCAGTGCAGGAGAATCACAAGTGTAAGTACAACCTGGGCTACTGAGTGTGACCCTGTTTAAAATAAAGGCCTGGAGACGTAGTTCAGCGATAGATGCTTGCCTGGCATGCACCAACCTCTCAGCCCAACTCCTAGATCGGCAAACACACACAGACAAAAGATGCTAATCAGAAGCAGTCAGATGCAAAAGGTACGGACTGTAGGATGTCACTTACATAAAATGTCCAGAAGAGGCAGGGCCGAAGACACAGAACAGGACCACCATGGGGGCCTGGGCCTCGGGACACAGGGTGAGGCTACTTGGGACAGTGTTTTGAAATTGGGTTGTGATGACGGCTGTCTAGCTGTGAATTTACTAAAACATAGTCACACACGTAAAATGAATGAATTCTGTGCTACATAGTATACCTCCATAAGATGTTTAAAACGAGGAACTGTGGACATAAAGGGAGCCAGGGCTCGAGGGAGCTGTGACACACTGAGGCACAGTGTCTAGGAAGGCACAGAGCCATCGGAAAGGATCAGATCTGCGCATTTTCTTGGTCCCCTAAATGGTGACTAAGCGGAAGGCCTCTGACCTCTTCCTAGTCACAGTGGTAACCAGGAATGCCAGCCGAGTACGGGCTCTGTGCTGGGCCCTTGCAAAGCATCTCATGCCTAGGAACCCACCTGCTCTTCCCAGGGAGGGCGAAGGGGCAACAGCTCTGCTGAGAGCTGCGTCCTGGACCACCTGCTGCAGGGTGTCTGGTTAGCAAATGGCCCAGGAAGACAGAGCTTCCTGGGAAGACATGGCATCTCCCACGGGACCGAGGGCAGGGGCAGAGCGGCCTCCCAGCCAGGGTATAAAGACTGAGTCTCCCCCAGTGCCGGAGACCAAGCAGAGTGCTGGAGCCTCCCAATCTCTGGGATCCTCAGCTGTGGCACAAACCCAGTGTGGTGTCTTCTAGGGTCACTTTGCATTGCTCTCATGGAACTTAGGGATACAGAGATTGGATGTGAACGTGAAGTTCATGCTGCCTGTTGGGCTGTCAGTAATTCAGGCCTTTGTGTCTGAGCCAGGAGGCTGAGGCTTCCATCAGCACGATGAGACTCGTTAGCTGTGAGCGATGCAAAATCCCAGCCCATTCATGGCTCTGGACAGTCAGTACATACATCACCCCATCTTACAGATGAGTATACTGAGACCTAGAGAAATGGAAGTATCCTGTCCAAGATCACATACTGGGAAATGACACAGTTAGCATCAAAACTCTGATGGATTGGGAAAGAAAGGAGATGCAAGCAGGGGTGAGTGCAAGGGACAGCTAGGATTGTCAGGAGCTAAAGATACCGGGGGCACACGGAAGGTGACGCCTCGCAGCCTCCCAAGCCTACCACCCTGGAGGCTGCCTGTCCCCACGTCCAGCATCTGGGGCTGAGCAGCCAATTTGGGACGACCGAGATATATTTAACGGTGAGTCATGCTCTCCCCAGCAATCAAGGATGCAGAGAGCATCGCTGGGAATCCATGCCTGAGGGTCGCCATGGCAACCCCACCCGAGTTGCCTGCCAGCACCTAACATGCCAGCGCCCAAACCAAAGCAGAAAATAGTCTCATAGGCAGAGTGTGGCCATGGACAGGAGTTACCTCACACCATCACATTGTAACACGTGACACTGACAGCCACCCGGGAACACCAACCCTGGATCACCTTCCAGAATAACTCTGGACACTCTAGGACCAAGGACAAGGACAACACCCACACATCTACGTCAAATATGAACACACCGATGAAGGCACGTTGGAGTTCATTCATTCACACGTTTGTCTATTCACCAATGATCCTCTCAGTTGTTCATTCCGGATAAAAATCAGGGTCTTAATGAGTGCTATATAGAACTAGACTTGGTCATTTCTCTTTCTCCTCTCACCTCTTCTGACTGTATTCCAGCACACTACCCTTGTTCCTCAAACACACAGGCACTGTTCTGCCACAGGGCCTTTGCACTTACCCTTCTATCTGTCTGGAAAGCTCTTGTCTCAGGTGGCCATGGCCTGACTTTCATACTCCCTTTTTATATCACTGCTCAAGTGTTTTCTTCTCAGAGAGACACTATCAAGATCGCTGTAGGAGGCAGCACCCAATTCGGTCTCAGAGATAAGGCCAAATATATGCATTACATATAATGGATACTATCACTTAGTTTCCTCTATCTGTAGCAAGGAGATGTATCTTGTTTGATGTAACGTGTTCCAAAAACTTGAAGAGCTGCTAATATTTACAAAATGGGGATTTCATTTTGAAATCTTAATTTATCTTAAAACTCTGGAAGAGCAGCCAGGCATGGTGGCTCATGCCTGTAATCCCAGCCCTCGGGAGGCTGAGGCAGGAGGATTGTTCTGAGTTCGAGACCAGCCTGGGCTACAAAGTGAGCTCAAGGCCAGCCATAACTGCATAGCGAGACCCCATTTCAAAAAGATTTAAAAAAAGAAATCTAGGGGCTGGGGATTTAACTCAGCGGCATAAGCGCCTGCCTTGGAAGCAGGCAGTCGTGAGTTCGATCCCTGGTACCGGTAAAAAGGAAAAAGACAAAAAAAAAAAAAAAAAAAAAAAAAAAAGAGAAATCTAAAAAAAGAAATCTAGAAGAAGAAGTTACACATCCTCACGTATGTAACCGTACCTGGCAGGGCACAAGCATTCGGTCTTCCAAAGGCTGCATGTGGCCACAGCCAGTCTCTGGGGGTCTCAGAGTTGCAAACTGGGGCCTCATCTGAGCGCTGTGAGGGTCTTGGGTTTGAGGTGCAGGGAGGAGGAGGCGGAGTCAGCCAGCAGGTGAAGGGGATGTGTTGCTCACTTCTCTGCTCGGGGCATCCATTTCCCACATGTCCAGGTGCAAACTAATGAAAATAATGTCCTTCCAAAGTGCCCGACACTGAGCCTAGCACACGGGTCACAGAAGGAGAACCAAAGAACAGCCCGTTCACTGGGCTTTCGGAGCAGCACATTCCTCGACTCAGCTGTTCAGGTCTCGGCTCACACACTGGAAGGCACTGGAGGGGCTGTTTGTGACCCCTCGTCTGCCAAACCAGGCTTTGAGCACAGTGTTTCTGTTTCTCACGTGAGCTGGCCAAGCCCAGAGACACAGCTCTGTTCCCAGGAGATTCTGACCCTTCTTCTCCCAGAGACGTGTAAACCTGGTTTACAGCAGGCACAGGCTCAGGACAGACCCCGCCTGTGGGCCCCATGCAGCCGCTGCTAACTGCCCGCTCCACTGAGCCTACAGCTCAGCAGCCCGTGGCCTTTCCTCCTCGAGGGCCGAGACCTGCCCGATCTGAGCTCCCACAGGGGCGCACGGAGGGTACAACTCAGGTGAACGGAGGGCAACTGCGGGCTTTGTGTGTTGGATGCCAGCCTGGGGCTGCTGAGAGCCAGCCACACAGAGGACAAAAGGGCCAGGAGATGGGTAAAAAATAGAAACCTCAGAACAGGGTTTGAGCCCTGAACTCAGCCCCTGAACGTTTTTATTGCACGTTTGGCTTCAGTGACGTAAGCCCATCAGGGCCAGCCCCTCTCTTTCTGGCTTCCATCAGTTAGAATTCCGTTTCTGAATGAACTCAGGTCTTCTGGCTGACAGAAAGGCCCTGAGGCATGTCCCAGGACTCGGACGGCCGAGAGCAGTGTGGCCTGAGGAGGCAGCGGCACAGACCTCGGGGCTGGACGTCAGACGGCCTTGAATGTCTTGCTAGGTCGCTTTACCGTTATCCTGAGGGAACCAGGGAGCCACAGAAGGCTCTAGCAGAAGGGAAGGGACTTGATCAGAGTTGGCGGAGGGTGGGGAATGGGGGAGAGAATCACCAGGTTGCTGTGAAGCCTGCTGGGGTCCTGCTGGGCACACCAGGAGGGGGGGTAGCCCGTGCCCTCGGCTCCCGCTTCCCCCTCTGGCTGGCTGTCTCATAATCACAGCATTCTCAGGGCAGACTCTCGGGTCCCCTGTGGCGGATCACTCAGCCACCCTTCCAGGGAGAAAACAAAAAGCAGTGTTTTTCATGTCTATTTTAGGCTCTGCCTACATCTTTGTTCTTCAGGAGGAACACACACTCCCCGGGAGACCTTTCCTGGCTGTGGCCCGGCAGCCAGGTCTGGACCACCAGGCTGGGACCCACTGTGGGAAGGAACCAGCAGATGCCATGGCCTCCTGCCAGCTAGGCCGGGCACCGCCTGGGGACGAGGTTATCATGAAGTTCTGGGAGATGGGGAGGTGCAGGGAGGGCAGCTAGTCCCTGTCCACGTGCCCGACTAGCCTCTGGGATCTGCCCTCTGCACCATTCCAAGCAGCTAGGAAATGCCCACCCTCAGTATCCCCCAAGAAGCCTGCCTGGAATTTAGAATGTGACTCTTGAGCCCATTTTTCTCATAGGACAAGGAGACATAGGGACATTCTACACCCACATGGATCCTGCCCACCCATTCTACAGGTGATAAAATGGAGGCCCTTCAAAAAAAAGCATGGTTTCCTCACAGTTACAGGGCACTTGCCACAACCTATGACTTGAAAGCCCAGGCTGTAAAACCTTAGTGGGTTAGGCACTGTCATGCCCTACCACATAACACAGTACTGGTAAATATGCCCTCAATGAATATATGTGAGAGAAACAAATAACATATCTATTGCCATTTTTAGCTTTGACAAAGAATTCTCATTTTAATTGTCAAGATCGTCTTTCTAGCCAGGAACTGCTCGTGCCCTCATTTTGCAGATGAGGACATGGCAGCTCAGAGACCTTCAGTTTCCTACTGGGGATCATACATCCCGGAAGAGGCAGATGCAGGATTTGAACCTGTGACGTCCTGCCCCAGGCTGAGGCATTGTTTAGAATCTTCAGGTAGACGAAGAAGACCCTGGAGATGCTATTCAAGGGGCTGAAGTCTTGATTCCGAAGGCCGACTTTGAATTTAACTACAAAATTTGGAGGCTGGGACAGAACAGAAAGTGCAGCTCCTGACAACGTTACACAAACTCTTCCAAGGCTACACCCAACAGAAGCAAACGCTACGTCCTCCAAACGCTGCCCACGGCTCCCGGCGGCATTGCCCATTAATGACCGAAGGGTGGAAGCGATCCAACACTCATCCACCAATGAAGAGTAAATACAGTGTGGTGTAGCCGCAGAACCAAATGCTGCTTATTCAGAAAAAAGGAACCACACACTGGTACGTGCTCTCCTGGGTGAATCCCGAGAACATGAAACCACGTGAAAGAATCAGACAACCCTGTGCCCTCCTGCATGATTCCGTTTATGAGAAATGTCCAGAATAGTAAAATCCAGGGAGAAACGAAGTAGATAGTGGTGGCCGGGGGGCGAGGGCAGAGGGCAGTGGAGAGTGGCCACTGGTGGCCTCGGGGTTTCTCCAGGCTGAGGGAAATGTTTAAAAAATCACCTTGTGCGTGTCATCCCTGGGAAGCTGAGGCTGGAGGATCCTAAGCTAGAGCCCAGCCTGAGTGACTTAGTGAGATCCTATCTCCAAATAAAAAAGTCAAAAGGGTGGGAAGGAACTCAGTGATGAAACAGAATTAAATTAGGACGATGGTAGCTTCCCTGGGAATGTATGCTAAAAGCCATTGAATTATACATTCAAATGTGTGAATTTTATTCCAGTCAACCGTCTTTAAAAAAAGACCAAGCAAAGCATTTCCATGGCAATGGAACCCGAGGAGAGGGCGCACTGAGCAAGGCGGGGTCCCGGCAAGCTGCCCTCGTGGTCTTCAGGGAGGTGTCCCTCTTGGGAGGGCTGCAAGGAGACAGTCCAAACCCAGCCTCAGGATCGCCAGAGGGCTTGTTGGTGGGTGCCAGGCACCTGAGCAGCCCTTTCTAACTGCCCTCTCTGTCACAGCCAGAGAAAAAAGGAGCCCTGTGGATGACTGGGTGCCAGCTGGGGACCCAGGTGCTGCTCTGTCCCCCACAAAGCCAGGCAGCACTCCTGCCCGGTGGAGGCAGCAGTGTCACTCCATCATCCGGGAACTGGGGGCTTCTGCCTGAGAGCACACAGCTCGGCTGTATTCACCCCACAACATACACAGGAATTCCCCAGACCAGTGCGCGGGGCCACTTTCTGGGGGACCCTAGGCAAATTCCTTGGCCTCTGTGAGCCTTGGTTTCCTTGTCTGTACCATGAAGTCCCAGTTTATCCCTTCACTCTCCTGGGGAGGTCTTCAGCCAGGGCATCTCCACCTGCCTCTGATACAGCCTTGCTATCATGTCATCAGATTTCATCTGAACAAAGCCAGAGTCTCTCTCCATCCATCCATCCATCCATCCATCCATCCATCCATCCATCCAATCATCCATCCATCCATCCATCCATCCATCCATCCATCTATCCATCCATCCATCCATCCATCCATCCATCCATCCATCCATCCAATCATCCATCCATCCATCCATCATCTACCCACTCTGCCATTATCCATCATCTACACGTCCATACATTCAACCAAATATTCACTCAATCTTCCGTCTATTTATTCAGTCCCCATTTATTTCATTCATTGGTTAATGCAACAAATATGTATCAAAAGCCTACTCTGCACCAATGTGAATTAACCATTGTGGGAGAAAAGATAAGACAAGGTCTCTGTCCTCACAGAACTCACAATCTAGGCGGTGAAAACAGGCCTCAGTAGAGGTAGACAGTATCAGAGAAGTTCAGAATAACAAAGAGGTAATTTCCACTGTGGGGGAGGGCACAGCTCTCTAAGGAGCTTGACATTTAAGATAAAATCTGAAGGATGATTTATGATTTATCAGTTAGGAACGTTTTTTAGTTTAAGAAGTAGAAAACGCTGACTGAGAGCGGCTCAGACAACCAGGGAATTTATCATCTCACATAACATAAAGTCCTGCCTCCCAGCTGTCTGCCACCCACTCCGTCATCCGCAGACAACGGCTCTGGTCCCAGGCCGCCTCACCTCATGGGCCCAAGATGGCTGCCCCTGCCACCGTGTGAAAACGTAGCCACATTTGAGGGAAGGAAAATAAAGATTTTCTCCTCCCCCTACCATCTTCTGAGGGAAGGGAGCCTCTCCAGAAGCTCCCCACGGATCTGACAGTGGCGTCACACACCCTTGCCCACATCCTCCCTGGCCGAAGGATGGATCCTCCATGATGGTCTCAGAGCTGCCATCTCGAGCTGGAATGACTTCGCCCTCCAGGGGACACGCGGAGACGTTTTGTGGACGTTTAGTGTGAGGAGGGTGCTTTCGGCACCCAGTGCTGAGAGGATGGGACACTGATTCCCATTCTCCCCCTCACAGAGGAGCCCCTGCAGCACAGAGCCACCCAGATGTCGAGAGCACCAAGGGTGAGCAACACCCGAGTGATGATGAGCCAGCCCTGTGTCCAGCGCGGGGTGGAGGGCTGGGGACTTGCTTGGGCGCTCGGTGGAGTCCTGAGAGCCGGGCCCTGGTGGCTCCCGGGCCATCAGCAGTCAGGCACACCACGTGCCCATGTGGAGGGGCAGAAGTGTGGGGGGGCAGAGATGTGGGCAACACCCCTGCCCAGCTCTCCCGCCTCTTCCCGGGGAGCTGAGCCCCAGGACAGGGACCCTGACTGTCCTGCTCACTCTTTTTTTTTTTGTCTTTTTCGTTTTTATCGGTACCAGGGATCGAACTCAGGACTGCCTGCTTGCAAGGCAGGCGCTTACGCTGCTGAGCTAAATCCCCAGCCCCCCTGCTCACTCTTTATCCTCTTTCCAGCCCCTGCCTGTCACCAAAGTTGCTCAAGGCATTCTTGTCAAACAAGTGACTCTCATGGAAAAGAAAGCTCGCTCTTGGCAGTGAAAATTCTGGGATGTCACACAGAGTGAACACTGGGGACAATGGTTTTAGAATAAGCATAGGAGGACAGCAGACAGGACAAAGGCCCTGGAAAATATTTGGTATTGTACAAACGGGGAGACCGAGGCACAGAGGAGGGGAGAGCTGAGTCCTCGGCCATTCCACAAGGCGGGGGCAGACGCAGCCCAGGATCCTCCTGCCCTTGAGGAGTCGATCCCGAGTGATCCCTGAGAGACACAGGATCCAGCTGAACGCAGCTTCCAGTTCCTGAATCCAACTTTGTTTCCCCTCTGTTTTCTTCCATCTCCTTTCAAAGAGGTCTTCCTGGAGGCTGCCCCTCCACGAGTGCTGTGTTCCACAAGGACTGTGGACTGTTGTCAGGACCGCCCACCCGAGTGGCCAGCCCATGGACCTATTTTGTTTGGCTTGCTCCATTCTTTAAAAAAATTATTATTTGCATGGTTTGCCAACATTAAAAATAATTTGCACAACATGCCCAGCGCCCACATCCCTCACTTCTCTTAGATAATCGGATTTGGCAGCTCTGCCCCGCTTTCTGCATGGCAGACATCTATGGGAGCCGGGCAATGGCTGTCCCTTGTGTCTGGTCACAATGACTCGTTCACCCCAGCACCCTCCTGTTTGTGTCGCTCGCTCTGCCTAGCCCCCGAGACACCTGAGATTGCAGGGCACGAGTGGGTGAGGCCACTGAGGGGCTGTGGGCAGGACCCTCCCTCTTCTCCCGGAAGGAAGCACCTTGGTTGCCATGGCAACGCACTGCTGTTTGTAACACATCTTCTACCTGCACCGGAGAAGACGTGACAATTACATCGTTTTCCTCAGCCTGGGCGACATCAGCGCCTGGAGCCCCCAAACCCTACGAGCGAGAAGGGGGAGTGTGACCTGTGTTCTCCAGTTTGGGCCCAAACACGGCTGCCCGGAACACCTCCATTTATTTAACTAACCCGGAGCTGGGGTGTTGGGAGGGGTTGGTGTAGATTCCATCTTATATAAAAAGACCAGAACATTTTTGACTAGTGACAGAAGAAGGCGTGGGTGTCTGAGACAGGGCTCTTGTTTTTCGGGCAAACATACACATTGCTGGTGCCTTCTTCCCTCTTCTTTCTCAGTCAGAAGCGCAGACAAACCCTCCTTGGGACTCCACACAGCCAAAGTCCCCTGGAGAGGACCCCAGCCCTCCCCACACCCTGCAGCGCCCAGGGCATCCGGACCTGCGTTTCTAGGCTGCTTTCAGACTGCGAAGGAAAGAAAAGTGAAATCAGCCAGCAACAGGGAAGACCTCGAGCGACATTTCCCTTTGAAACTAAGCAGCTGAACCCCCGGAAGCAGAGATCAGAAGCCTCATTGAGAGGAGAGGCACAGACAGGAATGCCAATTAGCACCCAGCCCCCGCCTGGGAGTGTCAACCCATAAATATTAATGGCTGCAATCATCTGGTATTAGTTATAATGCCTTGTAAATTAGGGTCATTTTGCTTGGAGTAAATAGCCATGTGAATGGCAGCAAAAGGTACCAGCACACTGGCTGTACGCCATGTGTGGTCCGCCAAGGGGCTGGCATAAATCAGAAAGGACAGGACTAGCATGGGAAGCTGGGCAGGGGTCCCGGGGAAGGGGGTGAAGATCTGATGATCTGACAACAAACGGCCTCAGCCAGAGGGTCACCTGGGGGCAGTGACACTGCTGAGGTCACGGGGCGCAGGCAGGAGAGGAGGGGTGAGGCTGGGAAGGCAGGAGGAGGGCATCTGGGGGGTGGCAGCAACAGTTCAAGCACTGGGGTGAAGGGCGGGTGGGTGGGCTGGAGCTCCTGCCCGCTGGCTTGTTTACTGGCAGACCTGACGCCTTGTTTAGTCATCTGATTGTTTGGGAGCGGGGTCTTGCTGAGCCGCTCATTCTGGGGCTGCCTCCTCCTGGTCCCCCTTCCTTCCTCTCCTCCTCCTCTCCCTCCCCCTGCTCCATTCATCGCAAGAAACACAAAGCCTGGGCGTTCCCAATCCCTGCAGGTCGCTCTCTGATCTGTCTGCTTTTGAGACAAGGCCTCATTATTGGACCTTGAATGGACTCTGCAGCCCAGGCTGGCCTCGAACTCGCCACGGCGGTCCTCCTGTCTCTGCCTCCCAAGTGTGGTGTTACAGGCGTGCGCCGTCACACGCAGCCCTGATGTTTTAATCTTCCCCTCTCCGTCCTCCCATCTTTTCTTCCTTCAATCCTTTTCTTCCTTTCTTTTTTGCAGCAGCGAAAATTAACCCTAAGACCTTCCCACTGAACTGCTTTTTAAAATTCCCCTGCTTTTTAAAATTTTGAGACAGGGTCTTGCTAAGGTGTTAAGTTACCCACGCTGGGTTTAAACTTGGAATCCTCCTGCTTCAGCCTCCCAGAGTATTGAGATTACATGTGCCACCACACTCAGCTTTAATTTCTTTTATATTAGAACTTCTAGGCTAAAGAAAATGTTTTCTTATGTGCTCCTGCTATATTCATCTTTATGCTAATGCAGCCATAAAATATCATATTTAACAGTTTTCATGGAGGAAGACAAAAGTGCCCGGGGTCCACAAAATACACCCTTTACCCGCCTTCTGTCCATGTCCCCCCATTTCCTACTCTTCCTCCTGCCAACGAGGGCACTGCTGGCCTTAGTGCTCCCGGATGGAAGCTCCCTTTCTCTGCAGAAGGAGCCGGTGGTGGCTCCCCAAGCAGGACCAGGGCAACCCCACAGGAGCGCTGCTGACACACGTCGCGGTCCAGTTAGCTATTTCCTTTCCTCTTCCGGGGGGCCTGGGATCCGGGGAGACAGAGCTGCAGTTCATGTGAAAATCTCGTGGCAGAGTCCCGGATGATGCGTCCCCCACCTCCCAAGCTACATGAACCGTCATGAACGCCTCAATCCCTATTTCCAGGCTCTCCTGTTGGGGTAAATGTTCTTCCGACCCTCTGAGAAAACCCACAAGGCATCTGATGGAGCTGGGCAGTTCACTGACGCCTCTAAATTCCAACAGGAAGGAAGCAGCCCTGGTGCCCGCTCTGCCAGGTGAGACCTCTTTGCTCCTTGCCAGCGGGCATTGGATGCACGGTTTGCAGATCTCAGTTCAAGCCATATGCAATCCAAGGTGGTGACACAAGACAGATCGAGCATGCCTTCCTGAGCGTGGGGACTGGGGCTGCCGCTCAGGACATCCCTGTGCCCGTGTCTGCTGTCAGCTTGCGGCTGGAAGGTGGCACCACCCCCGGGGAGGCTTTGCCCTAGGCCCCCTACCTTGTCCAGTTTTCCCTGGACAGAATGATCCCTCCCTCCAAGCTTTGCCATCAGCACCCTCCACCCCTGTCAGGGTCAAAACTCATAGGCGGGGTAGGGGGGACACAAAAATCTATGAAGCACCCGCTGATGTTCTGAGTACTGTATCTAACTTGGTCCACAATGGCCTTCCGAGGTGAGTCCCATTATTAGCCCCATTAGGCAGATGAGGAAACTGAGGCATAGAGTGGTAAAGTCATTTTGCTCAAGGAATACAACAGGAACTGGGGCAGAGTTGGGACTCAGTGAGGCTGGTGTTGGACTAGACCTGGGGGCAGACAGACTGGGCTCAGCTTCTGGGCAAGAGGCCCCCAGACTCTGAAGAATGCCTGAGATTGGGCTAGGGGGAACAGAAGAATCTAGACTCTACCACCGTGTTAGAATCTGGACTCTACCACTGCCTACGCCAACCTGGAGAGGACGTTTCCTCTGCTCCTCATCCCATCAGCCCTACCTCTGGCACTGTCTCCTCACCTGCCCCCATCAGCACAATGGCCTCCTCACACTTCCTGGACTCTACCAACTGCCTTCTACCCCAGGACCTTTGCACTTGACACTTCCACTTCTGGGGCACATTCCTTGCAACTATTTACATGACTTCTTATTTTTCTGACTTAAATCCAAAGATCAAACCATGGTCTGACTCACCTCCTCTGAATGCAGCCTTCTTAGATTGCCCCACCTGCTGATGTACGCAAAGTGCTTCAAGTGACACCGATGCTCCGAATTGTCTAGGGCTGTGCCTGTTCTCACCACTCTGCTGGCTTCCTGAGACTCTGGCTGTCTCCCTGGAGGGTGAGCTCTGAGCCCTTGATTCAGTCATGATGGACCCCAGAGTTAGCCGGAGCTAACAGGTATTCACAAGAGGAACATACAGGTCTCCGTGCTGCCCGTCACCTCTCTGAGCCACCTTTCGCTTGAGTGTGCAAAGGAGGGGACAGCAGCACCCACGAAGGCCACTGGGCACACAGAGGAGGGGATGCCCCGAAGGCAACGCGAGGCTGCAGGCCTGGCATGAGGCCGTGGTCCCCAGGGCCTGGATCATCAGCCCGGCTGGGCTGAGGGTGTCCTGAGTCCGTGCCCATCGGTTGACTGGGTCAGCTAAAAGAGCTGGCCTGGCCATCTGGCTGAGCCAGGAGAGCGGCCTGGCCTTCGCCAGGCTCTAGGCCTTAGTCTCGTCCTAGCCCGGAGCCAGCTGAGGGGGCGCAGCCACAAACACCCCTGGTGACCCGCAGCCTGCACCACGTCACCCAACTCACCCATTCCGGAAACGGTCAGAACCAGCTATCGGGGAAACACTGCTTCACATCACCAGGACGGGTGCAGCACGTGCTGGCCCGGGGCGGAGGGACCGGAACGCTGCCCCTGGCTGGTGGGCTGGAAGTCGGGCGGTCACTTTGGAGAACAGTCCAGCAGCTCCTCTAAAGCAGTGAAGGGGAACCTTCTAGAACTTTCAGTGAGGACTTCCGGGAAGATGGCAGAGTGGAGAGCAGCAGGAAAGAGCCTCTCCGAGATTTGGTGTCCAGACACGGAACATAGAACGTTCAATGCCACAAACAGCCTGCTGTGGCCCGGGTGTCACAGCTCACGCCATGGCTCTAAAGGTTAAAACAGAGCTGGCACACGGCTCTGTCCACAGAGATGCGCGGTGGCGACATTCATGGTAAGCAGAAGTGCAAATACCCAGGCACCCTCTGATGGATGGACAACAAAATGAGCCGTGTCCACACGCTGGACAGTGTGTAACCATAAAAGGAGCAGAGTCCTGACACATGCCACAGCGTGGATGCACCTCGAAACAGCGTGAAAAAAGCCAGACGCTGAAGACCACATATTGTTTGATTCTATTTGCAAGACGGGTCCAGACAGGCCAATTCATAAAGACAGAACGTAGGTTACTGATTGCCCGGGGCGATGATGGGGACACTCTTAGCGGCGAGAAGTTCTCTTTCTGGGGTGGTGGAAGTGCTCCATAATCAAATATGGTGATTTTCACATAGCTCTGTATTTATTAAAAGCCATTAAATCACACACATTAAACGGCTAAGTGTACACCTCACAAAACCTCAATAAAGCCCGTCTATAAATTTATGTTTTACATAAAATATTATACAAAAATGTAAATAAAATATATTTATGGAGCATCCACCATGAGGTGGGGGAGCAACACAAACTCTGTTCTCTAAGGAGACTAGCAAGGAAGCGAGGAGGAGACAAACGGAAGTGGTGATAAGAAAATAAAGCAGGTTAGGAACAGAGTGAGAGGTGACGACAGAGCTGCTTTTGATGTCCTGGAGAGGCCTTGTGACCCACGAAGGTCCCTCCAAGGAGGGGACATGTGAAGAGAGACTGGAGTGCAGAGAGAGCCTCAGGAGAAGCAGCAAGTGCAAAGGTGCTGGGGCAGGAGCATAAACCGGGGCAGCTGAAATTGAAGGAGCCACAGGAGTGTGACAGGGGCTCTGGGAACTTGGGGCTGGATCACAGTGAGCCGGGCAGGACCTGGTGAGAACCGGGGCTTTGTTCTGAGGGAAGTGGGAGCTATGGGAGGGCTTGGAGTGGCGCAGGGATGTGCTCTGTCACAGGATCCCTGTGGCTGCAAGTGGAGAATGTGCAGAGGGTGGAGGTGGGCAGGATGGCAGCCTGGAGACCAAGGAGGAGGCTACTGAAATAGACCAGGCGAGAGACGAGGGGGGCTCAGCCCAGAGGGAGGCATGGCTCTGCCAGACTGAAACAATCTCATTGTCAGGCCCGGGATCTCACCCCACGTCCCACAGCCCCGAGGCACGCATACACCTTTATGGCTTTTATGGCCACTGAACTTAACCCAGATGTCAACTAGGATTACTCCCCTCCTGCAATCTACAGGATCCACCCCAATCCCAAATCCTTCCCTGAACCTGCAAACACGCCGATCCACAGCCGCAGGGTCCCGGTTGCCTCTGTCTCTGTGTCCAGGGTCCTGGCCCACCTGGGCCCTGTCTCAGCCTGCACCACCCGCTGCCAGGAGAAACTCAAGCCCACAAGTGATTCTGGCGGACCTAGCAAAGCCGTGCTTTCTCCATGCAGTGGGGACGGGGCCGCCAGGCGAGCTGTCAGACCCTCCCCGGGCCGCTGAGCTCATGTTTGCAGAAGCACCTGAATGGCGACAGGCACTGGCCTCCGGCTCTCCCTGTAGGGTGGCCACAGTGGCCTTGGTGGTCAGGGACATCTGGGAGCTCATTCCCTCTCTGGAGAGCACTGGCTCCACCCACCCGCACCACACACCTCAAGAGCTCTTGCGAAGCCATCTGTTTATCAGCCTAGAGGGCCTGGGAGAAGCTCTCTGCCAGCTGCTGGGAGATGCACCTTGGCTGCACCCATCACCCTCCAGGAGAGAACAGAACAGAGAGACCTAGAAACACGCTCGAGGTGACCAGACTCAGGTGGCAGGGGAAAGCCCAGGCCGCCTCTGACGAGAAGCCTGTTTCGCCGAGTGCCTGATGTGTTTTTAGTACTCTGCATGCCTCACTCCTTTAAAAATTGCTTTTTTATTTTAACCCGGCATGGTAGTGGACACCTGTAACCCCAGCACTTCAGAGGCTGAGGCAGAAGGCTCACCATGAGTTCAAGGCCAGCCTTGTGGGTTTAAGATCAGCCTGAGTTACAGAGTAAGATCCTGTCTCAAAAAGAAAAAAAAATGCATATTTTTCTAAGTTCCGCTATCTGTAATACATCCATATCATTGAAAAATCAAAAAACAGAAAAGGGCCCCCGGTTAACACAGGGACTCCCCTCCCACCTCCGCCTCTACCGCCCTGACCAAGGGATGACCACAGTTCTCAGCGTTTTGTAGATGTCCCCTTCAGGGATGGGCTTGAATGGTGGACAGCTAGAGGCCTGCCTAACATCCACCCTCTGCCTTTGGACAGAACCTCAATTTTGTGCAGGTGACAAAGTGGTCAGATTAAAAGATTCACGTTCCCAGACTCTCGTGCAGCTAAGCGTAACCATGGGACTTGGTTCTGTCCAATAAGGTGTGTGTGGCAGTCCTGAGGAGGGCATTCCTTTCTCGCTCCCAAAGAGAAGACATCTGTCATTTGTACTTTCTCTTTTATCCTTTGTCCTCTTTTTTACTCCTTCCTTCATGGACTGCGGACTTGATGCCTGGAGGCGAAGCAGTCATCTTAAGGCCACGAGGATCAAAGTCACAAACGCAGAATGGGAGAGCTGGAGGAAGGCTGCTGCCTGAATTCCTGAGCAGCTGCGTCAGCGCCGGACGGACGGCCCAGCTCTGAACTGGGGACTGTTTCCTGGGTTCCCTGATCCCTGCAGCTGCGTGCCTCCTCAACAGATGCACCGCGACTTCCTACACGTTTCTATTTATCCGCACTCTTTCTTTCCCACGGAAATGATGGCGTATCCCACACCCACCCCTCAGGATCTTACGTGTTCACTTAATGATGTATCTTGGAGGCTGCTGCAAGTCAGCTCACACAGAGCTCCTGAAAACTCCACAGTGTGTCGGAGACCTTCTGTTGCCCCACAAAGGGCTCCCTGTGTCCCCCCCAGCCATGTGTGAGCAAACCCGCAGCTTCTCTCTGATCCTGCAAGTACGAACCACAAGCATGTCTGCTTTGCTGATGTGCTGGGCCCTGGATGCGGCCTGCCTGAGGTCTGGGCTGGTGGAACAGGGTACAAACCAGGCCGGCCTGCAGGTTGCTACACGGAGGGTTGCTCGCCAGCGCCCTCAGCAAGCCGCAGAGTGAGCACAACCCGCTGTGGGGCTGAGCCTGAGAAAGGTCCAGCATGCTGCCCGGCTGCTTCCCTGTTCAGATCTGCATGAGTTGCTATGTGAGCAAGTCCTGCCCCTGCCCCATCCCTGGGCCTCAGTTTCTCCATCTGTTAAACAAAGCGCTTGGAGCTCCTGGTCTCTAAGATCCTTCAGTGCTCAACTTCTTAGAAATCTCCACCTCCGAGGGTCTCCTGGAAGCTGCTTTTCAGACCCCAGGATGGAAACCATCTTCCGAGGGACTCTGCCTCCATTTCTGATCTAGCCGTGGCCACCGCGTCTGCGGGTTCTATTTTTGTCTGTGGACCGAGGTCACATTCCCCAGGGAAGGCAGGGGCAGGGACTGGCCGTGGTTCGGAGCCCAGCCCCCAGCTCCCAACACCCAGCTCCTCCAGGCAAAGACTCCAAGAACAGTTTCCTGTACTGAGTGCTTTCCCTGGCTCCTCGCAGTCATCGGCAAGAAAGGACGATTGCTCTCCCCATTTCACAGAATCGGAAATACAAGCACAGAGATGTTAAACAATCGCCACGTAGCCACCCAGAAAGCCTAGGGCGGGGTTGGCACTGTGTCCCACACAGCGCTGTCGAAAGCCTGGGCCAGGGCTCAGCTGGTTGACTTCCTGTGCACTGCACGATGGGCACCAGCATCCCTGGCACCCCCGCTAGACGCTGTTGGGAGGGGACAACTAAAAATGTCTCCAAGGTTGCCGGTGTCCTGGGGGAAGGGTCAAACCACGCCTCACGGAGAGTCACTATCCCCACACAGCTAACACCTCCTGCCCATGGCTCAGGCTCCTAGAGACTGACCACTGTCTACAACCCAGGCAGAGGGCCGTGCCTGGGCAGGTGACAGAAATATCACAGGGTCGCCTTCTCCAAGGATGGCAACAGGGCAATTCAGTGAGGAGCACCAGCCAACAGCAAAGGAGGGCATTGGGTAGGAGAGTAGGTTTGGAGTTTGGCTGTGTGACCTCGGACAAGTGCCTTAACCTCTATGAGATGAGTCTTCTCAGCCAAAATGAGAGATGATCCTTGCAGGATTGAGATGCGAGGCGTAAGTAAGGTATCATACCCTGTCATACAAAACAATGGATGAGACAAAATACCTATTTGCACAGAGTGGGTAGATTGTGAATATGATATACAAACACATGAAGATTCTGTAAAGAGGTGAAGAGGAAAAAAAAAAAAAGCCTGGAGAGTGGGAATGGCATCTACCATCCCCGTGTCTCCCTCCGGCGTCGTCTGAATCAGCCCCACTGTGCACGTCCGTTCATCCTCAGCTCCAGGTTTCCAAAGCCTTGATCAAAAAGGAGAGGACGGCAAAGACTGTGCCCGGCCCAGTGAGAGTGGTGGCTTTATTACTATCACAGGTTTATTGAGCAGCTACTGCATGCCAGGGTGATGGAGAAAGATACGAGGGACACACGGACGATGGAGAGGTGGCCTGTTAGATATCCAGAGGCTACCAGAGGAGAGGCCTGCGGGTTTCTGACTGGCCTGGGGCCAGGAGCCCAGCTCCAGCCTTTCTCCCTCATCGGACTTCCGTCCTGAGCTGGTCACAAGCTGGAGCCTCTCTGTGGAAGCCACAGGACAAGTGAAATGACCAACATTTACACTTCCTCACTCCTTTAGTCCTTCCTATTTTTATCTCCACCCCACAGATGAGAAAATCGAGGCACAGAGAAGATGAATAATTTGCCCAAGGTCAAAGAGCAAGCAGGTAGCAGAACCAGCATTCAAACCGAGCGTTCTGCACACGGCCCACACCGTGCCCACCTCTTGTTATGACTTCCTCCTCCTCCTCTTCCTCTTGCTCACCAGGGACAGTGCCCTGTGCCCACCCCGTCGCCCTCTGACCTCCAGAAGAACACGGCCACTTTCACTCGTTCTGGAGGCACCCAGGTGCTCCGGGTTTGTCCACAGTGCTCGGGGCAGAGGGGACAGGGCGAGCAGGAGCCGGCGGGGTTCACACTGCCCGTCAGCGCACTCCACCTCCAGCCTCTGAGGGAGCCACACCAAGCGTTAACCCAGTCCAGATGCACTTGACCCTGGCCACAGACTGCCAGAGCTGGCCCTGGGCTAAGCCCTAACCTTAGACACACACTGATGCCTGATGACGGCTGCGATCCAAGTTGCAGTGTCCGGTCACTGAGCCATGATCCTTATCAAGAACCGGCCCTAAAGCTGGATGCACTCCAGCCCCAACCCTGGCTCTGGCTGGCTCCTGACTCTAAGTTTAGACTGATCCCTGATCCTGGACATGCACTGAGTCCAGTCCTGCATCACTGACTGATCCCCAGTCCTGGGCACAGAATCAACTCTAACCTGGGTCTCAGACTGAGCCTTGACTTTGGTCACACACTGAGTCCTGGCCCTGAGCATGCCCTGAGCTTTCTCCTGGCCTCAGATGCTGTTCGGCCATCTCTGAGTGCTGCTGTCCACTGTAGGACGCAGGGAGTTCCCAGAAGCCCCTTCCCGCCTCACCCCAGAGCCTGGATCAGTCAGTCTGCTGGCCTGTGCAGAGCATGCCAGTCTGCCACCCCCCGGGGCCAAAGGATAGGCTGGGAACCCTAAGAAAGCCATGGAGCGTGCAGCTTGGGCAGAGCCAAATTCTTGGGAGACCCCTTTCCATCCAGAAGCTCCTAAACGCCTCCTGTATCTCTCTGCCCATCTTTCCTCCCCTGCTGGCTGCATACATTTCTCCTGGAATAAGAATCATCTGCAGAGTTCCGTCTCTAAGGCAGGGAGGTCAGAGGAGGCACCAGCACTGGAGAGAATCCTACCACCAGGAGGAAACGCCCCCGGCAGGCGGGGACTGTGCCGTCCTCCCTGCCTCCAGCAAGCTACTCACTGTCCCTCAGCTGGCCCCCAGACGGACAGCTGCGGAGGCTGCCGGCGCTGACAGAGGGGCCTGTCCTCTGGCAGCAGCTGCTGCCCCCACACCCACCCCTGACCTGGGAATTCATCCCAGTGTCCTGTAGAAATTTTGAAACGGTTCCCACGGTGCTTCTAAGGATGGATGGCTGAGCAGGGCCTACCACAGGGTCCCGTGGGCTCCCTGAGGGCTGACATTTCCCCTTAGGGCACCAGGAGACAGGCGTGGGGGGTGGGACAGGGAACACACAGCTTCCCGCCAACCCTCACACGAAGGCCAAATGTGAGAGACCACGGAGAGCTGCAGGCCAGAGTCCCTCTCAGCGCCCACCCTGCCCTGAAGAGAAGGGCGAGCTGCTCAGGGCCGGGGACTGGGGGAGGCTGTGTGGGTCCTTCAGATGCACATCACCCAGCCCCTTCCAGCCCCCTGACAGCCTGCGGCCTAGTTCAGGGAGTCGAGGGCCTAACATCCACTGATATGTCAGTCAGTCAGAGAAGAAAGTGGAAACCACCCGGCCAGCCGCAGACATCTTGTCATTCAGACACAGAGACAGGCAGATGGTCAGCAGGTCACTCAGCATTTGATCAGGCACACAGTGAAGCAACCAGGTGGACAGGCAGATGGTTGGTCAGGTACCTCAAGGAGATACAACAGATGCTCACAGAGACAAACAGGTGGCCAGTCTTCTGTCGGTCAGCTACAGACCGTGAGTCAGGTGGAGAGTAACAAATAGGCTTCGCCACTCAGCTAATGAGAGCCAGCCAAATACTCCCAAAGACAAGAAGATCCAACAGACTGTCCACCAGACAGACAGACAGACAGACAGACAGACAGGCAGACCATCATTCATCCGTTTAATCAGACACAGAGAAACAGTCAGGCAGACACCGAGAAAGGCATTTGAACAGGACATGGGCAGAGTTCCTGCCTAGTTAGCTATCAGGACAGACTGACGGTTGGTCCTCCGGTGCCATCTGTCAGTTATGCATCCAGACAGGCGGCGCTCAGTTAGACGTGGGGACAGACACCTACTCAGTTAGCCAGATGCTCAGCCTGTGGTGCACAAGTCACATGGCCAGAGTCGGTCAGGCTCCATCCGGCCGCCGGCCCAGGCAGGACAGAGTTAGAACTGGGGGCTGTGAGGGATGTTAGGAAACCACACAGATGGGCTTGAGCTCACAGAATACCTGGCGTTCTCAGCACCACGCCAGAGGCTCTGACTCAGTCCCTAAGCGGTCAGGGCAAGCTGGCTGGGCGGAGAGGAGCAGCCGCCAGGGCGGCCTGAGAAAGCAGCCAGGTGGTCAGCTGCGCAGGCCTCGGCAGGAGCAGAGTTTCTTCTTACCCTCTCTGGGACTTTGCTTAACGGGGTGTCCCCGCAGGTGACCAGCCTCTCTAGCTTCACCAGCCACCCCCACCCAGGAGTCACCCCCTTCTCCTGCAGGGGCCACCCTCCCTCTGCAGGCCGCACGGCCAGAGGGGAGGCCGTGGGGCACGTGTGTGCCTGCACACGTGTGTGCCCGCCTGTCTTGGGGGCGGTGCCACTCACTTGGGCCCCTCCTTCCTCCCAGCTGTGCAGAGATCCCCGTTCCTCCCTCTGCTGCAGTGGGGGTTGGGAGGCCCGCCCAGGCCTATTTCCCATTTTGGGAATTAGGCTAAGAACTATGCAGGAGACAGAAATAATTCCTTTTTCGAGCCTGGCCAGGCCTGCAGCAGCCTGAACACTGGCACAGAACCAGTGCTGGGAAGGGCCTGAGAGGGGGCAGCTGGGACGGGGCTGAGTCCTGGGCCCAGAGAGACAAAGGCCTGGCTTGTGCAACAAAGCCTCCTCATCCAGTTCCAGGAACCTGAAAGATACAAGGCTCCCAGTGTGGAGCTGCCAGGCCAGAAAACAGCTCAAGGTAAAGGAGAAGGTGCAGGTTCCAAAAGATAGAACAAGGGAAAAAATTCAGAGGCTTTGCCAGCAGAGACGACCTTAAAAACAGACCGTTTCTGCTGGCCTGGCTGCCCCAGCCAGCCCTGCTTCTGATGACCCTGTCCTGTCCGCTTTGAGGACACCTTAGGAGCTGGGGATGACGCGGAGGTTCAGAGACGGTAAACAACTTGTCTGGCTCCAATAACCAGTCGCCCACCAGGTCAGGAACTGTCTTGGGTTTCCCGAATTGCATGGATTCCAACAGATTCCAGCTCACATGCAGCTTTCTTGATGTGTTTTGTGTCATTTATTTCACCAAAGACAATAGCATTTTGTGCTATTGTCTTCTGGTGTTTTCCCCTTAAATGGATCTTTTTAAATTTAAATGTTTATTTTATAAGGAACCTGCCAATAGGAAAGCCAGGGTCTGATACTCTTAAGCTGAAGGAGGGTGACCAGCCATTCCGCCCGTTGGCAGGGACTCAGGTGTTCTTGACTGTGGAACTTCTAGGACCCACTGCCCACGCCATGGGCAGTCCACAGACCAGGAAAGCAGTAGTCAGAGCCGGGAATCGCTAGCATGCAGCATGTCCTGATGAGAATGCAGTCTTACACTCCCAATGTGCTGCTTCCCAGCCTGTGACTCTCTCAGCCTCACATTTGCATCTGTAAAATGGGAGCAACAGGGAACCTGCTTCCCAGGGTGGCCACAGGATGAGACGATGCGAAGGCCACACGGAACCTGCATGGGGCAGCGTGCAGTGCGTTTCAATCCTCTCCTTTCCTTCCCTCTCAAAGCACCACCCTCGTCTCATTGGGGCTACACAGCAACCCAGCCAAATGCAGGCCTCAGACCCTACTTTCTGGGTGACACCACCTGGAGTAAGCCTTGGTCTCTGAGCTTCAGTGTCCCCTGGGATAAAATGACAGTTCTAAAGAGGAGAGATGTCTGAGAGCAGCAGTGCAAGCGCTGGTGATCTCAGACATCGGGCTGCGTCCTCCCAACCTCCCCTGCTCTCCCGGGCTCCACAGAGTTCTGAGGAAGCCGACCTCACGCCTGCCCTGGGAGCAAAGGGTCAGCCTCTGGCTCGCCCAGCTGCAGAGCTGCTCAGAGCGGACCCGTGACTAAGCCAGGCCACTCTGAGCGTCTGGCTGGGGTGTGCCTGAAGGGCCCCTTCTGGTAACAGCCTCTGAGAGCCTCCTTCCTCCTGCAAGGCGTGATGCGTGAGTGTGAGGCCCAGACGTGCTGCAGCCTTCGGGGTTGTAGCAATGGAGGGCGAAGCAGAGTAAACCACGGAGGCTGTGGAGACCTCATCCTCACCCTGACCCCAGCCCCGGCCCAGACTCTGCCCGGACTTTTCAATTACGCCCTCCAACAAGTGTGGCAGTTTGACTGGGCTCTCTGCTTTGTGCCCCCCATTACATCCCAACAGCCCGACCTCCGTCTCCAAAGACTCCCCCAGTTTTAATCCTCATCACGATCACCGTAGTGGTTTTCTTCCCATTCAGAGAGGAGAAAACGGAGGTTCAGAGAAGTGAGATGACTTATCCAAAATCAGAAAGTGTCAGCAGAAGAATTTCAACCTGGAAGTGTCTTACATTCTTTCCATCATGCTATTTAGGTGCCGGGGATAGAGCTCGGTGGCACAGCACCTGCCTGGCAAGTGCAAGGCCGTGAGTTCGATTCCCGTTACCCAAACAAACAAACACATATCATGATATCTGGCATCTATCTCTGGCAAGTGAGAGAGAGAAAACCAGTAATGAAAGTGGACGACCACTGTCAAAATGACCATGCCTAGCAGATGCTTGGAAAACATTCAGCTCAGCACTCCATTTCGTGGGTGGGAAAACTGAGGACAAGAGGAGAAAGGGACCCTGGGAGCCCAGCCTGCCTCAGCTAAAGGAGATGGTTCTCAGAAGGTGGAGTCACCTGCTGCTCTGTGCTGCCTGAGGGTCCCCTTCTGGAAACAAACCTCACGTCCTTTTGGGAAGCCCTGCCTTCTCCAGGCTCAAGCAGGCACAGCTGAGGACAGCCCCAGGTCCGACCAATCCGAATTGTGCAGTCCCCCGGCAATAATGATTGGCTCAGTTTGGTCACGTGACCCAGTTCAAGTCAGTCAGAGTGAATCCTGGGAGGGATGCTCCAACCTTAACCAACCTCTGTGTTTTTGATCAAAATACATAGTAAATGTTTAAATGCAAAAAAATGTATCACAAGAGGGCTGGAGAGGGCTTATGGGTGTTTGTGAGTCCTGAGTTTGACTCCCAAAAAAACAAAAAGCTGAAAAATGTATCACAAGAGCTGGGGGTTTAGCTCAGCAGCACAGCACCTGCCTGGCAAGTATGAGGTTCTCAGTTCGATTCCCGGTACCAAAAAAAAAAAACAAAAAAATCACGGTAAAAGACACATTGACATGAAGCCCCCTCAGAATACTGGCCCTTGCTTCAAACACATTGACTCCATCTGTTTTGCCTCTTCCTGCAGCAATTGCGGACGTCTTCTTTGATAAGTGTCTTTGGTTGCACTTTCATGGCTACCTTGATGTCCTGAATGGGTTCAAAATATTGACAACAGTTTCTGTCAAATAAAAACATGCTGTGTCCTTGTGCATCTCATTCACAGGATCTGACACCAGGAAAACTGTGGCTCTTCCCCAAAGTCAAAATGACCATGACAAATGAACATTTTGAATCACGTCAAGCTTCTAAGGCAGTCACAATAGAGCCACAACGGACGTTTTCCAAAGAGGCCATTCTGAACTGCTTCAGAAAGTAGCAACAACCAAGGGGTGAGTGTGTTCTAAGCGGGGGGGCACCTCCTGAGGAGGACTAGCGGCTGCACCTTCTGCTGTGGTATTTGTTGTTACTTAGACGCACACTGTAGCTTTTGATGGCCCCTCTAATCCGCATGGAGATTCAGAGGGCTCCGGGGCTCCAGGTGCAGAGCCCTCGCCAGCCACTGTAGCCAGCTAGGATTCAGCTTTAAACTTGTCATCAAGGTGGCCAATCATCCCAGCCTGGGCTTTCAGGATCACCTTGACTTTAAAGGGAAGTTCCACAGCCAACAGCCACCTGAGTCCCTGCAAACAGGGGCGGAATGGCTGGTCACCCTCCTTCAGTTTAAGAGTATCAGACCCTGGCTTTCCTATTGGCAGGTTCCTTATAAAATAAACATTTAAATTTAGAAAGACCCATTTAAGGGGAAAACACCAGAAGACAATAGCACCGACCTTTGGTGAAATAAATGGCACAAAACACATCAGGAAAGCTGCATGTGAGCTGGAATCTGTTGGAATCTATGCAATTCGGGAACCCAAGACAGAGTTCCTGACCTGGTGGGTGACTGGTTATCCGAGCCAGAAGGACAAGTTGTTTACCGTCTCTGAACCTCCACATTGTCCCCGGCTCATAAGGCAACCATCCTTAAAGGGGACAGAGTCGTCAGAAGCAAGGCTGGTGGGGACAGGCAGACTCGGTTCATGCCCTTAAGGAGAGCTACTTCTCTTTAAAGCCTGAGCTCCTCCCAGGGCAAAACCTGGATCCAACAGCCGCAATGATTTAGAGTTCCGTGGGGAGGCCTGTCATTCCCTACTTTGCAACTGCTGCGCCTGGCTGATGGGGCCAGTCTGCAAATTAGCCACCATTCAGCTGAGACACCCTTTAGAGATGCTAATTGCCTGGTGCCCAGGCATCTCCACCCCTCCCTGGCACAGGCAGCTGGCTGTCGATGCCCTGCCATTATTTTCTGATAACAGTGCTTGATCGGTCTACGCAAATCAGGGATCCTGCGTGCGTGCTGTTAACATCTAATTGCCAGCCAGCAAGGTGCGTGCAGTGCGGGTCATTAGCGTGCTCTGGTAAAGCCCATTGGTATGAACATACATGTATCCAGTGTCTGTGGATGTGTGTACACCCTTACGTCTGTTGCCTCGGCTCCCAGGTGTGGGATCAAATCCGTGTACACACGTGCATGTGCTTTCTGAACCATTCATAAGCCTACTTGGAGCAGCCCCAGACACGTGCACATGCTGGAGTACACGGGGTACACAGGGTGCTGCGGGGTTCCTCTGAGGACTGAACGACAGGCGTCTGGAATGCACCCAGAGCGGCACCTCACACAAGGCTCCTCAGCCCTCAAGACTGAGCTCTCGTGTTGATTATTTTCCCGATGCCTTTTTATTTATGGAGGAACGATTTACACACAGTGAAATGCATGAGTTCTAACTGCATTAAGTGCAATGTCTTTTAATAAAAGGACACATTTGCATAACCACCATCCCAGCGAAGGTTCAAAGCACGTCCATCACCCCGAATCTCCCCTCACTCTCCCACCAGGCAATGTCCCAAGGGCGCACTGTTCTGATTTCCGTCCCTACAGCAGAATCTGGCTTCTCCTGGAACCTCACATGTGTGCAGTTGCACAGCATGTCCTTGACCAGGACTAGGATGCATCTCAGATGTGAGCACAGCGTGGCGGCCACACCTGGGTGGAAGGGCACAGTGCTCTGTCAGACACCATGGGGGGCGGGGGGGGGGTGCTTTTCTGAGCTGGAACTTTCTCAGTTTGGCCTATCCCTGGGCCACAAGGCTAAGGGAGGTTGGGGAGCCCCTGACCCTGGGTTCAGGCCACTTAGAGGTTCCTTCCACCCTTTTTCAGCTCTCCTTGCTGGATGACCTCAGGCAAGTGCTTAAAATCTCCACTCTGATGGGGTGTGCTGGCACATTCCTGTAAGCCCAACACTTGGGAGGCTGAGGCAAGAGGATCACTGTGAGTTCGAGACCAGCCTGGGCTACAAAGTGAATTCAAGGCCAGCCTGAACTGCAGCAAGATCCTGTTTCAAAAAGACCAAAAAATAAAAAATAAAACAAAGCTCTCCGCTCTCTCTGTAAAGCCTGATACATTACATGCCTTCCCATAAGCCCCCTGCACCACGCACTTACTATGAGGTGGGTGCCGCGCTAAGGGCTGTACCTCGATCACCCAATCCTCCCAGCAATCCTGCAGTCCAGGCACACTTACTGCCCTGGTTCTGGGAGAGGTCTCTGCAATGCACAGAGACATCTAGCTGTGTATCCAAGGTCATGAAGGAAGCGGCAGAGCCAGGATTTGAACCCTGTGCGGCTTAAAGGTAAAATGCTTAATCTACTAAGTGTTAGAAGGGGCCGCTTCCAAGGGCATTTACACCCAAAGCCTCAGGATAACCCCATCTCACAGATGAAGAGGCTAAAGTCAGCAACCACCTCACTCCAATTAGAACTATGATTAGCAAGAGAAAAAACAATCAGTGCAGGCGAGGGTGTGGGGAAAGGGGATCCTTACACACAGCTGGAGGAATGTAAACTAGCACAGTGTTTAAAGAAAAGAGTGGAGCATCCTCAAAAAATGAGAAATAGGTAAACCATATCTAGCAATTCCACTGCTGGGTGTATGTCCACGGGAAATGAAATTAATATGGCCAAGAAACTTTGTACATGCACATCTACTGCAATACTGTTCACAGCCTATGTGTCCATTAGCAAAAGAGCAGATGAAGATACATGAATGGAAGGAACATTACGCAGCCATAAAAAGGAGGGAGTCCTGTCATACGTAACAAAGGCAATGTACCTGGAGGACCTGTTAAATAAACCAGGTACAGAAAGAAAATACTGGATGATCTCACTCATATGTGGAATATAAAAAAAGTTGTTCTCATGGAAATAGAGAACAGAAGTTTCCAGAAACGGGGGGTAGGAGGGCAGGATGTGGTGGGAAGAAGCTGGTCCACAGATGCCAAGGTCGGGTTGTGGGGGAAGAACTGGTGTCCTACAGCACAGCAGGGTGACTACCATTACCAACAGCGTTTCATGTATCCCACAATTGCTGGCAGGGAGGATCTGGGACGTTTTGATGCGCTTGTTGCTGTGAGGTGACTATTACATGGTGTGTGCCTGCCTGTGCCAGCACACCTCGCTCTCCCTGTACCCAGACAGCAAATGCAGGTGTCTCATTTGTAATCCTGCCTTGCCTCACTAGGGGCCTTCTATTCCATGAGATAGGACCTTTTGTGTTTGTGGCTGCCCTGTCCCCAGGACCTAGAGGAGTGCCAGGCATGCATCTGGCATTCATTTTCCAATGAATGGGCACAGCAAGGAGCTTGGGGAATCACCAGCCCAAGGCCCACCCTTGACTGCCTGTGGGACTTGTCCAGGATCACAGCCTTTTGGCACCACTGAGTCTCCTGTTCCTTCCTGGCCTGACTTACCTTCTCTACCTCCTGACTGAAGCAGGCCAAAAGGTTTGGGAGCCCAGGAGGCACTCTCAGTGCCATGTTGTGGGGAGCTGGCACGGAGCCTCCCCCAACTTCATTATGCCACGCAAGGTCAGCGTGGAAGGCTGCCAAGCTAAACCTCAGAAAATGCCGGCCGAAGGGAAGGAAGGCCCGATTCACCAGAGCTTTCTTGCCGGGGCCAGGGAGGGAGGTTCCTGGCAGACAAGGCTGGCGGGGAGGCCTGGGCCAGGCTTTAAGAGCCCTTGGAGCGCAGCCTGCTCTGGCCAGTGTCCCTAGCACATCAGCAGAAGCAGCAAACCTTTCAGTCCAGCAGGGACAATGGGCAGAGGCCGGGGTTTGGGCTTGTGGACACAGGTCCTGAAGGTGGCGATGCCAGGGAAACAGACGGGCAGCCTTCCGGCCCAGAGTCACCCTTCGTGGTAGAGCCCCAGACTGGACAGGGGTGTTGGCGGCCTGGGGCAGAGCCTACGGCAGGAGGGATCCACTGAGGAAGAGCCTGGAGGGGAAGGCAGGGCAGGCACTTGGCTAAGCCTGAGGTCCCCGACCCCTTAGAGCGGGTCCCACCTGGGATCGGGGCTGAGCTGCCGCACCCTGACTGGACAGAGGACGGCATTGGCGAGCTGTAACCCCCAGCTTTCACTGATCATGAATAGTTGTGATGGGGCAGCTGTGATCGGGCAGTTGTGAGGGGCGGTTGTGTTGCCAGCGCCGGCCCTCATAGCAGCTGGACTCTGGCTATGCAAGGACCACATCAGCTGCCCTCTGATGGTACAAATTCCTCACGAGCTCCCAGGCGTGGCTCACCCTCACAAGAAGTGGAAGGCTGAACTGAACAAGGTGGGGGTTCCTCGGCCTTCAAGTCACCCACTTCAAGCCACGCCTGGGCGCAAATGGCACCCCTCATGCTCTGTGAACATCGTGTCTGTCAGAGCCACAAGACTTGAGAATCTGTAAGGCCCCGAGGGTAGGACTTGACAATCACCGCCTGCCAGGGGACAGGAGGAGGCCCAGCTCAAGGACCAGCTGGGCAGATGAAGTTACACAGTGAAGAAGGCCTGGCCAGGGCTCACGGGAGCCAGGCCTGGGAAGGCGATGAGACTGGATCTCAGGAGAGGGTGATGTGACAGAGAGGAACTAGACAGCCTCAAGGGAGGCCCAGACCTGGACTGCAGCCCCTACACCAGCTGCAAGAGGCACTGAACTCTCAGCCCTGGGCAGTGACAAGGGAAGGCCACACTTTGGCTTCACCCTGACATGCAGGCCCAGCACTCCGCAGCAAGTAAACAGCTCATTAGTTCAGCATTGGTGAGCTGGGGCCTCAACCCTGCACCTGTGGACACAGAAGCCAGGTACACCGCAAATGTGTGCTGACTGAGCACCTACTACTGTGTGCCAGGGATCAAGCTGGAGCTAGGGTGCTTCAGGAAAACAAATCAGACACCCTGTTTCTGATGGATGTGGGAGAGGGCATCACTGCTGTGGGCAGGGGGTGAGGAACAGGGAGGGGGAGAAGGTGGATGCTTCCATGTGAACATAGATGGTCATGAAAGTGCCATTGCCTAAAAAAGTGATATTTAATGAAAACTTGGAGGTGAGGGAGGAAGCCAGGAAGACAACAGACAGGCCAGCCTGTGCTCAGGCCCTGAGCTGGGTTTCCGTGTTAGGTGGGGACAGAGGCAGGGAGGGCCAGGGCTGGGAGGCCCATCCCACAGGGCTTTGTAGGCACCATAAGAGTTTGCTTTCACGCTAAGTGCATGGGAGGCACACAAGGGCTGTGAGTGAGAGACGCAGGACCCAGGTTCTCCAGGGACCCCCGCTGCTGCGGGGAGAGTGTCTCGACACAGGAACAGGTATCCAGTGGGAAGTGACGGAGAGCCTAGGTGGGAGATGACAGCAGAGTGATCTAAAGTAGCTTCTCATCCGGGGCCCTGCAGGACACTGCGCAGCCTCTGCTGCTGTCAGGACCACCTCACCTCCAGCCGGACAACCGAAACTATCTCCAGGCCTGCCAGTTTGGGGTGGGGAGAGGGCCGCAAGTAACCCCTAACTGAGAATTTCTGGCCCGGAGTGGGGCTCAGTCAGCCAGGGCTCACAGGCCAAGGTAGCCTCCTGCCCGTTTGCACCAAACACAAAGCCGACAGCGGATTTTATAGCTCTACACAGCACCACTTTAAGTGATTATGTAAGTACAGATGTAACAGCCTCGATTCTGCCTCTTGGCCTGGCCGCAGGCCTGAAATGTTGGCAGTCTGGCCTGCGGAGGAAGGCTGGCCGGCTCCTGGTCAGGAGTGTTAACGGGCTAGTGAAAGGGGTCAGGGCTTGGACGCGCTTTGGAAGTTGGACCTGGGATCCACACAAGGTTGGACATGGTTTGTGGGCAGGAGACAGAGATGGTAACAGCTCCTGGGTTTGGCTTCTGCTCCTGGCAGGAGGTACCGATGTGAGCACGTTTGAGGGGGAACCAGGACTTGGCTCTGGGGCACGCTGGACTTGAGTGTCACACAGGTGGACAGGAAAGTGGCGGAGTTAGCCGGCCTAGCACCAGAGCATGGCCCAGGGTGAAGGCCTTGGCTCTGGGGGCCTCAGTTTCCTCCCCTATGCAGTTGCTGCAAGGACAGAGGGCCCTGGAGCTGGATCTCTGGCTGAGGAGCTTTGTGGTGACCTCAGGAGTCAGAATGGACCTTGGTCCTTGTTAGGAACACAGATCCAGGACTGACCCTTGAGACTTGACCCTGTGGTCCTGGGCAAGGTCTTGGGCACCCTCCTGAACTGCCAGGGGTTCAAGAATCCCTGGCCTAAGTAGGAACCCCTGGTGTTCCATTAAGGAGCCCCTGACTGCCTCTCTGCATGAAGATTCTGGTACCCACAGCAGAGATGCCCTTAAAGATCATACAGCCCAGCAGTGTAGACCAGAGAAGCCAAGTGACTATCCTGAGGCCACAGAGCTGGCAAGCAGCACAGCTGGGTCTGAGCTGGCTGGGCCAGACGAGGAGTTAAAGCTAGCTCAACTATGAGCAGTCAGATCTGGATGATGGAGGCAGGACCGGCTGAGAGTTGAACTTCATCCCAGGAATCATATATTTCTGGGCTTTGTAGATGAACCCATGTCTCCCTCCCATTCGACAGTATTAAATGACTCTCCCCAGAACCCTGCTCAGTTAATTTCTTGTGGAAACAGGCACCTGCTTCCTGTGACGCTGCTGGCCAGCCCAGGACACCCCAGCCTCCCAGCAAACCGATTCCTGCAGCCCAGTGGACTTGCTGGGCCTCTGTGTGTGTCAGCGTGGAACCCGCAGATGCACCAAAAGCTGCATTTCCCAACCTCCACGGCACAGAGGAATGAATCACCTTCGGGAGCTTTGAAGACTACCAATCCTGGCACCCCCAACACCCCCCAGGTTCTGACTCGAGTCTAGCATTGAGATTTTCCAAGGAGCCCCAGATGCCTCTTGCATGCAGCTAAGACTGAGTTAGCCGTCTAGGGACAAGACATCAAGCCACACAGATTCTCAGAGTGAGAAGGTGCCGCCCTTTTCGATTCCCTTCAAATCTTCCAACTCCCTGCAGGGGAAAGTCCCAGCGTGAGACTAATGGAACTTTGACACTTCCCTAACACATGTCACCTCCTCTTGTAACCCAAAGACAGCAGGGGTCAGGCTCCAGCTTCTGGCTGGAATTTCATACCATGATTTATGGCAAATGGTACCAGTTCTTCATGATATCAATTTCCCTCTTAAAAGAGCCTGAATTTGCTAAGACAAATGAATTAATTTAAAGGTCATTAAACAAGTCCTGTATGAGTTGCTTCCTGGACCTCATGGTGGCCAGTGAGCCAAGCTGATCCTCTCCTCTTGTCCTCCTCTGGCCATAGGGACTGAGGAGAAGAGATCATAAGACCTGAGCACGGGTGGCAGGAGCCAACTTGGCTTTTGCTAAAGGCTGAGAAAGATGGCCTGTCTCTGCTGGCCTTCCTGCCAGGAGGATACAGTTTGGAGGACGTGTCTCAGAGAGGGGAAATGACCTGCCACAGGTCATACCTAAGAGTGGAGGCCCTGGGAATTGAACCACATCTACCTGCCCCAAAGGGGCACAACTTCCAGCTAAACATACTTCTGGTGGATTTGCTGGGCTCCCTCTTTTAAAAACGATCCTCAGACTTCTGCCCCTGGGTTTACAGGTGTGGTTTGCTGAAGTCAAATTCAACAGCACCCCACCAAATGTAGCTCAGTAGGACCTTCACCATGCTGGTAGGAGTCTGTGTATTACCTAACACAGTCCAAGTCTGGAGAAGATACACGATTGCAAATAAAGAATATGATGCCCTGGTCCTTTCAGAGAACGCTAAGAACCTTCTGGACGGGTCCCAGGTGGGCATTTTGGACCAACTCTAATACCTGCCACTCACAGGAGTGTGATATTCACTTTTTCCCAACTTTGACTAAGCTTTGAATTCGTCCATCCATCCATCCATCCATCCACCACCCATCTACCCATCCATCCATCCACCCACCCAGCCATCCATCCATTCATCCATCTGACCACATCCAGGGAAGCCTGCCATGGAGATGGCCGAGGTGCAGGAAACAGATGCCCACAGCAGACCAAGTCCTACTGGATGCTCACCAGCCAGAGCGGGAGCCAGGTGGGGGTCAGGGGTCCCCTGAGTGGATGTGAAATTACATTGGAAACAGCAGCCCTCTGAGACAGGCACATGGAACCCGGGAGACCTGCAAATGGACCGACACTGAGGAAGGCTGCCTGGAGTTGGTGACATCTGACCTAGAACTTTCAGGATGAGGAAGCAAATACCGGGGGAAAGAGGAGAGGAAAGGCACTCCAGGCAGAGAGAAAGGCGTGTGCAAAAGCCCAGGGCAGGAAGATATTTAGTAAGAATGAGACCACTGTGGCTGGACGCAGAGAGCCAGAGGACGGTGGTGGGAGACAGAGGCAGAGAGGTGAAGAGCCTGGACTCAGGTGTCTTAAGTGCAATCAAATGGAAAGCTGTCACCTTCCCCCCTTATGCCACTGTCTGTGATTTCAAAAACATTACCATCCATCCAGTTGGGTTGCTTACAACAGGAAGAGTTTGAGTTACAGAGGCCTCCTCCCTTCATAAGAAAGCAGGTCAGGGAAGATTATCCCACAGTGACAGACCTAGGGATACAAACATGGTGACCAGCAGGGTCTAGTGATAGATTGCCGGAAGAAACACCAGGGTCCACCATGGAAAGAAATAGCATCAAATTGGGAAGTCAGGGAAGAGGTGGTTAGGAAGAACCCTAAAAGATGAGTTAAAGAGGTCTAGGGGGCCAGGGCAGAAGTTGCAAGGCATTCTGGTCAGACAAACCAGCATGTTCAAAGGCCCTGAGGTGCATTTAACATTATAGTTTGAATATGAAATGTCCCATAAAGACCCATGTATTGAGGGCTTGATCACCAGTACAGTGAAATTTAGAGGTGGGATCTCAAGAGACGAGTAGATCATGAGGACAGTAACCTCAATGATGAGTTTGTAACTTGGGCTGTTAGGAATTAGATCCAACTGGAGGAAGCAGGTGAGCAGAGGCATGCCTTTGAAGGCCATAGCTCATCGCAGGCCTCCTCGATCTCTGCTCCCTGGCTGCCAGGAGGCCGGCAGCTTTTCTCCATCATTCCCTGCCTCCACAATGCCTCTGCCTTGCAGCCAGTCAACCACCAACCGAAGCCTTTGAAACTATGAGCCAAAAGAAACCTTCTGCTTTAATTTACATGCGTCTGGTATGTTGTTCCAGCAACAAAAAGCTGACTGACACAGAAGGATGCCCAATGTGGCTGGGAAGACGAGAGAGTAATGCCCCGCACGGGTGAATGAAGGTGCAGTGGTAGTTCTCACAGGGCCTTCGTGGCCAAGTCATCGTGAGAGGAAGAAGAAACCATGCAGCGGGCTGGGGGCAGCGGTCCAGCGCTTGCTGGAGATAGAGAATGGCCATGTGAGGGGGAGGCAAGTGGCCTGAAGGGCAAGAACAGGCAGGCTCAGACCACGGCTGAGGGGACTAGCCCGGCCGTTTCCTCCTGCCAGCCCATTTTCCGCTGAGTGCCTGTTATTTGTACCAAAGTAAACTTGAGTTTAAAGATAGGTTTTTCGGCCCACGATCAATGGTGCTCCCCTCCAGCTGGCACTGACGGTGCATTTGTGGAGACCGCAGTGACCAGGAGCTGTTCCACTTCCCCGTGCGCTTCTGACAGTCACACAACACCAAGGTGGGGCGGCCACAAGCCCTTGGCACTCTGTCTGACCCTGGCCCCACACCGCTGCCCTTCTCTGGATGAGAGCAAAGTGCGGTCATCTGGGGCCCCAAGAGGGATCCAGGAGAGCCAGCAAGAAGGCAGAGGACCAACACAGATCTGTGGGGAGGCTGGGGCAGGGAGCCACACTCCCCCCTCTTACTCAGAACCCCATCACCTCTCCTGGCCCTGGTGATAGGGCTCAGAAACAATAAGGGAAAGGACAGCAGTTAACAGCCCTGCTGGCTGGCTGGAAGCTTGAGACGGGGTCTCACTGTGCAGTTCAGGCTGGCCTTGAACTCTCTTTATAGCCCAGGCTGGCCTCCAACTCTCAGTGATCCTCCTGCCTCAGCCTCTGAGAGCTGGGATTACAGGTGTGCATCGCTGCAGCTGGCCTCAACCCTGTACTTTGCAGCTTCAGAACTGCTGCCGGAGGGGAGACGGATGCAGCCTGATCACACACGGAAAGGACAAGGCTCACAACAGAACAGGCAGGGATCGAGCGTTCCAACGCCCAGCCAGCGCTCTGAATCTGCCTGCCAGAATTCTGATTCCAAGCACCGCCAAAACATTCTGATCTTGAATCTCCAAATTTCTGCTCTGGACCTGAGTTCCAACCTGGAACATCAGCATTCTGGCCTAGCCCGCTACTCTTCTGGTTGTGAATGACACCCGCGTTGCACACCTTTTGGGTCCAATTGTGGATCTGAGGATTCTATCCAAGCATGGCAGTCTTAACCTTGAAGCCCAGAGTTGTGACCTCAGACAGCCACGTTTCAACACTGAACATCACAGCAATGATCTTGAGTTCCAGAATTCTAACCTGAATACCAGGATTCCAATCTTGAAAAACAGAACTCTGGGGTAGCCTACTCTTGCCCGAGAATCTCTGAACGCCCAGACTTTCCAGCCCGAAACACTGGAGCTGGCATTCCTGCATAAGGACGATGACAGTGACGATGGTGATGGAAAAAACCAACACAATGAATCCTGGCTTAATGTATGCGTGTCAGGCACCTTGCTTGGCATTCCACAGCTTTATCTCACTTGATCCCCTGGCCAACAGCAGGGTGGTTATTATTCCCATTTTACAGATGAGGACTCCAAGGCTTAGAGCCAATCTGATTTTCTGACTTGACATCTAGCGCTTCTTCTGGTGGCCACGGCTGTGGCAGCATCTTCTTCCTGCCCAAACTGGAGTTGGGGGGCCAGTGCAGGAGTCACCGTGGACTTCCCTGACCTGCGCTGGCAGCCAGCTGACACGAGCTGCCTTCCTTTAGGGAACCATGTTCCATGGGGTGCAGTAGTCACGTACTGCACAAATACTTGTCACCCTGGCTGTGCCCCTCATGGGGAGGAAGGGGGGAGGTAGGATGGCTTATGTGACAGTGTTGCATGGTGGGTGGAATCAGTGCTCCTGGGTACATCGTGGGGGCATTTGTGGATGGGGTTTGGTGTGAATGTGGGCTTGGTAAAGCACACAGCCGTGCCCAGCGTGAGTGAGCATCCATCTTCCAATCCACTGCACAGAACAAAAGGTGGTGGAAGGGGCTCAGCCTAGTAGTGCAGGCCTGCGGTTCCAGCACTCTGGGAGGCTCGAACTAGAGGGTCATGAGTTCAAGCCCAGCCTGGGCAACTTAGCAGCAGTGAGATCAGACCCCATCTCAAAATAAAAAATAAAATAAGGGCTGGGGATGGAGCTCAGCACAAAGGCCCTGGGTTCAGTCATCAGTGCTGACAAAGAGGAGGGGCGCCAGAGAAGGAGGAATTTGGTTTTTTCCTTCCTACCTGCTGCCAGAGGGGCCGGGACACAGCATTGGGATTACACCAAAGACGCTTTCGGGTTCAGGCTTCAGGACTGAATTACACCACCAGCTTCAGCTTGGGATTTCTTGGCCTCCATAATTTCTGATAATAGATCTCTTCATAAATATCTCACTGGTTCTGTTTCCCCAGAAGGGGACCTGCTGCTTCTGTCACCCATACTCTGTCCCTCTGTCCTTCTGGGAAACGGTCTCCCATTTCTAGCCATTCAAAACCCCTATGCTGCAGGGTCCAAAACCAATACCAAATCTGCAAGTGGAACCCAGATATGTTCTGTCTGGCCCACTCAAGTATTTCTAACATTTAAAAATTACTTGCCGACACTGGGGAATGGTGATATCTCACATGAAAATGTGAACATCTGGCTGGCCAAGACCCAGCCTGGAGCTGAAGGGCAGCTTCCCTCCCCCGTGCCGTGAGCAGATGGATACCCAGACCCTGGGGATCCCCTCCTGGTCCTCAGGCCGCACAGTGGGGGTCCTCGTGGGCCTCTTCCACTCACCACTTGGCTGTTCATCCTACTTCCCAGCCCCAGCTCTAGCCTCAGGTCCCCAGGAAGAGCTGGAGCAGATGATTGTCCCGTGAGAGACTCTCTAGGACCAAAGGCCCTTCTGATCCTTCTGCCCCGCTGGCAGGGCTGTCTCCAGAGCAGGCGCCCAACACGGTCACCCAGGACCTGGCGTCCAGAAGGGGTCTGCAGACGCTGGGACCATCCTGTAATTCTGACAGCATTCGGAACAAGAAAGCTCTATTGGTACCACTCCCCATAAACTCTGTAGCTGGCCTTGTCAATGGGTCACTGGATAATAGGGGCACACAGCCCCCATACAGCCTGCCCCAGCACCGATGTGATCTGTCTGGCAAACAGTCTCCTCGGATTGGCCAATTTCCCCAGCCAAGATGCCAGCGGGCTCCCACGTTGGCACACAGGAAAGAACTGGGGCAGCAACCTGGAGGGACAGGGTGGGGGAGCGAGGGGCTTCCCTCAGGTGGCATCTGCAGGGAGCTTTATGGAACGCAGAGACTATGCCACATGCCCATCAGAAAGTGAGGGGGTGTGACGAAGTCGGGGGTGAGGGGACCACCACTCCCCACCCCGGCCCCAGCCCCAGGCCTCAGCACTGCCAGGAAGTGCTCCTCCCCTTCAGGGACCAGCGAGGTCCAGGTATTCTCTTGGAAAAGGAAGGTAGAGGAACCACTTCCCAGGAATGAAGCCTCCATGCTCAGCCTGGCACGCCTGGCTCCCGGAGCCCTGCTTGGTAGAGTCACAAAGCCCATTTCCTACTGAGGAAACTGAGGCCCAGCGAGACCAGGGAGATCCCAAGGTCTTCCCAGGGTCTCGTGTGTGGCAGAACAGGGATGATGAACTGAGGCCACCGGACTCCCAACCCAGACCCTTTCCCAAGCAGCCACGGGGCTGGCGGGGGTGGCAGGGGAGAGGCGGGGGAGCACCAGCCAGACGGGAGGACTCCCAGTGCGTGCAGGGCCCTAATCTCACCACACAGCGGAGGGACACCTTATCACAGAAAAGTCTCAACACCGCTGCGTGCAAACTGGCATTCAAGGTCAGGGAGGGCCTCTCCAAAGAGGCGACATATGAGCCGAGATCTGAAGGATGGGAAGGGACCAGCTGGCACTGCAAGATACGAGCCAGAGGCCCAGAGAGGTTAAACGGTTTGCACAAGGTCACACAGCTGGCTGGCGCCCTCCCTCCTCCATCCCACCAGTGCCCACTGAGCTCCGTCTCTGTACCAGGCCCTGGGGTGACTGGAGAACCCAGGTCAGCAAGTCTCCCGTCTGGGACAGATACCGCACGTGGCTCCGTGGCCACACATCTGAGAGCACACGTGCACCTCAGGTACCCGACGGGGCTTGGCTGGGTGCCCATTAAATTTTACTTACAAATCGGGCAGCCCACCCTCCTGCTTCGGAACACAGAAACAAGTGACGAGACAGACCTAGACTGTGAGAACATCCTGTTTTACTTGGGGAGGTGACACAATGCGGGAGAAAACAGAAGGCAAGCAGGGGCCTGCTAAACAGAGGAGAGGACGAACAGAGACCACACAGGACAGTGCAGGTCTGGAGGTCAGAGGTCAAGGTCAGGCTCCCAGGGAAGGCCGGGCCTCCCCAGCACCCCTCCTGCCCTCCCACTGCGCTCATCCTCCGCTTTTATGTTAATTTTTGTTTCTTTGATGCCTATCTCCTTTTCTTTCATGTCTGCCTCATCTCTGTGATGGCTACAGATCGCTTTTACCAGCTCAGTTTATTCTCCCGGCTCTCGGTCACTGGGCCTCTCCTTCCCTTTGGGAAATCACCTTTCCTCTCCTGTGTCCCATCCCAGCTAAGTGACTGGCCAGGGAAAATCAGCCCTGGAACTGCTGGGACTTTTGGGAAAGAGATTGCCTTTTTCCCAGAAAGGAAGCCTGGGGTCTTCTGCCTAGGCTCATTGGTGCTGGGAAGCCAACAAAGAATGGAGCTTACAGATACAGGCGATCACATCCTGATGACTTATTTAAGGCCCTGGATCCACCCCTGCCTGAGCCCTCACCTCACTCAGGACTTTCCAAGCACCTTCTTCTTCAAGTCCATTCAAGCTGTATTTCTGTTCCTATCGCCAGACCAATCCCAGCTACTAAATACACAAGTACAATTAGTCTTGGTTTATTTGAGACAGGGTCTTGCTACGTAGTCCAGGGTGGCCTTGAACTCATCGTCCTCCTGTTGCAATTACAGCTATTCTCCACCAAGCCAGCTACGCAAGTGCTTCTCAAACACCCGGTACCATGTCCGGCATTCAGTAACGTGCACCGAGTGACCGTCACACCAACACTGCGTCACTGAAACAGGCTCTCAAAGCTATACGCAAGCCCACATGAAGTCAGAAGGAGCACAGATGCCCAGAAAGGAAGCCAAGCTCGAAACAAAAGGGTTGTCCTGGCGGTGGCGGGGAGGGCTGAATCAGATTACAGGCGCTATTTTGGGGAACAATACCGGATGTGCAAACCTCTCCACAGTCAGGAGAGTAAACTGATCCATTCAGAGGGACGGTGGGAATTCCACGCAGGCGGTGAGCAAGGAGGAGGCCGGCCAGCGCCGCCTCTCCTGGGCTTCTCAGGTGCTCTGTGTGCCCATCAAGGCTGCCCCTCTGGTACCACAGGGTCCATAAAGGCTCTGGGGGACAGGGCTGGCCAAGACCAAGACCCTCGGGGATCATGCCAGCCTTGGAGGGACTCGGGGCAGGCCCGATGTAGCAAGGATGGACCATGCCGGCGTGTTTTTAGAAGCCGTTTGGTTCCAGGTCCATTACCTGGCAGAGGCAAGTGACAGTGCGGAATTCACAAATGCAACGGTCATTCTCTGAGACACAGTGTCTGCAGTGCACAGACTGGTCTGAGTGCGGGGACACCTCAGCCCTCTAATTTAACAGTGAGTGACAGTGAAATGCCACTTCTCCTTGACCAGGAAGCACGGGCAAAGGGGACAGGCTGGAGAGACACGATGGGAGGGGCTACCCCTAGCAGACCCTCGCTTTGTAAGAGGGTGCCTTCCTATCACTCATCCAAAGACCATGTGCATTTACATCTACCAACATTTATTTTTTTTTGAGGCAGGTACCAGGAGGAATTGAACTCAGGACCTCACACTTGCCATACACGTGCCGTGCCATGAGCTAAATCCCTGGCCCAGTCTACCAACATTTAACTGCTACAGTGATGACAGTTATCACAGACTCGTGGTGAGCACCAGACTCCGCTCCCTGAAGAAGTGGCACAACCACCCTCGGCGCTGTGAGGCTCCCTAAATTATGGAGCAGGAAACTGAAGCCCAGGGAAGACTTCATTTCCCAAAGAGCAGGCAGCTGCAAAGCGGCTGAGCCAGGCTGGGTGTGGGGGTGAACTCCTTCAATCCTGCCGCTCTGGACGCTGAAGCAGGAAGATCACAAGTTCTGAGCCCAGCCTGGGAAATGCAGTCCTTTTCCAGGATAAAAGGTAAAAGGGCTGGAGCAGAGTTCAGTGCAAAGGCCTTGGGTCCAATCCCCAGAGTACTGCTAAAAAGGGGCGACCTGAACCTAAGCAGTCAGACTGTGGAACCTGCGTCCTGTTAAATCTTCCTGTGTGTTGGTGGCCCAGGCTGGGCATCCACAGAACACCCCACCAGCCAATCTTCCCCCAGTCCTGCTCCAGGAAAGCGGGGACACCGGGTTTCCAGAGCATGAGGGAGCAGCGGGCATTGCCCGGGGGTGTGGGTGATGGAGGGGACGGTTCAAGAATGTGTCCCAGAGGAAGTCGTGGTGAAACCAGGCCTTGGGGGTGGGGGCGGGAGGGGCACAGGCAGAGGAGGAGCAGGGAGGAGCTTGAGGCAGAAGGGTCCACTTAGGCAAAAGTGGGGTGCAGGACTGGGGAGAACGCAGTAGAGTGCACAGGGGATGCAGGCGAGTGGGCATGGTGGTAACCGAGTGGATGGGGAGGGGAGGGTAGTGGGGCGGCTGATGGTCCTGGGGCGGTGGGCACCACAGAGGTTTAGGCAGGCACTGTCCTGGACATGGAGGATGCAGCTGGAATGAACCGGGCAGAGCTGCCCTTTGAAGTTTATATTCGAGGGCAGGACACAAGCAAGAAAGAAACATTTAAATAACTCTGTGCTGGGCCAGGTATAGAAACAGGGACTCACCGAGGGGAAGGGATGGTGCGGCGGGCACCCAGCCCTGTGGCGTGGTCCCCTGAGCACGGCCTCCCTGAGAAGATGCATTCGGGCTGAGCCCCGTGCAGCCCAGCAAGGGAGGGAACCGAACCAAGCAGAAGGCATAGCTGGGGCAAAGGCCCTGAGGTGGAGGGTGCTGTGAGGGACAGAGAGGCCTGCAGGGGAGGGAAGGAGTGAAGGCAGGGAGACGGGGCAGGAGGGACCCCGGGGAGATGCCAGGGTGTGGGGCTGCAGGTGGGGCCCACCGAGACGGGAGCTGGGAGGGCTCTGAGCAGGGCTGAGCTGCTGGGAGTGGAGGTGGGGGGCAGGAGGAAGGCGGATCTGCAGGGGTCCAGGTGAGGGCCGGTGTCAGGCGGGGCAGCAGCAGGGTGGGAAGGACTGGCCACAGCCTGGACACTGCACTCACACTGCCGCCCGCTCAGCTCCATCACTTTAAGCACAAAGCATGGGGGACGCGCTGCGGGTACCTATCCATCACCCCACCGGCAGTCCTGACACCGCTGGCCCAGATAGTCAGCTCTTCGCTCCCAGCACGGTGCAAAAAAAGAAGGAAACAGTCCCTTAAGCCACTTGCAAAGGCCAAACATGAGAAGGAAAACGACAGAACTCAGAGACGGAAGCCTGTGGGGAAAGCCGTGCAGCTCTGGATTTGGCAATGATATCGTGGTGACATCACCAAAACACAGGAAACAGAAGGAAAAAAAACAAACTGGTATCATCAAAATTTAAAACAGCTGTGCAGCAAAGGCCGCAATCCACAGAGTGAAAAAAATGACTCACAGAATAAGAAAGTAAACTGGGCGTGGTGGTGCACATCTCTAATCCCAGCATTCAGGAGGCCGGAGCAGGAAGATCACAAGGTCTGGATAAGCCTGAGCTGTATAGGAAGCCCAAGGCTAGACAGGACTGTACGGCAAAATAAGGTCAAAAAGGCACAAACACCTTTAAAAGCACACACAAAAGGAGTAAAATATTTGTATATCGTATATCTGATAAAGAACTAATGTTTAGAATATAAAGAACTTCTACAATTCAACAACAGTAAACTACTAACTCAATTTTAAAGCTGAGCAAAGGACTTGAGTAGACATTTCTCCAAAGCAGGTCCATACACAAATGGCCATCAAACACATGAAAAAGATGTTCAACATCACTACTATGTGCAAATCAAAACCACAGTGAAAAGTGACCGCAGGTCCTTTAGAATGGCTATTATTTAACCAAAAACGAAATGAAATAAAAAACCTTCTGGGTAGCAAGTGCTGACTCTTGTCTTCTTTGTTATCTGTGTCACAGCTGAAAAATGTAAGAATTGGAGCCCTGCACATTAACGCGTGAGTTCTGGCGCTCACCCCGGTACCCCCGGTACGGTGCCATCAGAGGGTCCCACCAAAGGGAGAAGGCAGGACCTTATCTACTTAGCTCATCCATTAGATGACGCTCCAGGCTAAGCCTGTGTCTCCAAGAGTGATATCCCGTGGCGTCTGGGACAAGGTCCTTCTGGATCCAGGTCCAGGAGCGCTCCCAAGTCAGGTGGGAGCTGCTGGACAAACGTCTCAGCACTTCCCAGTGGGAAAAGGGACCACTGAATCCCTAGGGCCTGCTTCTCACTGGCTGAAGGTCAGTCACGTTTGCTGTATGAGCCCCGTCCAGCCACCCACTCCCTGATCCTCAGTTTGCAGGGCTGTAAGCCGAGGACAATGCCCCTTCCCTAACAGGGTGGCTGTGGGATTCAGATCCGACTCTTTGCAAGGTGTTACGGCTTGGGTCTAGATGTCCTCCAGAGCCTCATGCAGTCATAGGTAGGGCTTTTCAGAGCCGGCTGAGGCCAGAATGTGTGACTGATTCATGGTGCAATGCCAGGATTAATGATGGGTGATTACTGTGTCAGCCCACTGACTGGGCTGGCACTGCTCTAAGCTCAGTAGCCTGGATACCAGACAAGGGGCAGGAAGGGGCTTGCTTATTCCTTGTTGCTTTGCTGCCTTCTGTCCCCCATGAACTGTTTGTCTTCTGTGGTCTCTGTCTGCCACGCCACCCTGCTTTGGAGCCAGCTGATTGGTTATGAATTGAAACCTCTACAAACTGTGAGCCAAACAAACCTTTCTTCTCTGGGTGTTGGGCCAGGTGTGGTGGCACATGCCTGTCATGCCAGCACTTTGGAGGCTGAGACAGGAGGATGGACATGAATTCAAGGCCAGTCTGGCCTAGCCACTGATTCAAAGCTAGTGTGAACTCCACAGCTAGCGCCTGTCTCAAACAAACAAACAAACAAACAAAAAGGTTAGCTTTGGGTGTCAATTATTCTGTCTCAACAAAGAGACAAGTAACTAAGACACTGGGTGCATGGTGGATCCTCAGAGTAGCTATCACTGCCCCCACCATTACTGTTTCTATTGTATTCAAGAGCTGTAGATGAGGTTGACTACACCCAGCCAGCCCCATAACTCCCACTTTTAAGACCATCCCTGGGCAGAGGTTGGAGGCCTCCCTTATAACCCAGGGCATGCTGATAAGTGAGTTTTCCCAAAATCAGATCCTCAGGTGAGGATCTGAGCACAAGTGTGTGGGCAGGAAGTGATCCAGGAGACCTTTGGCAGGAGAGACAGAAGGGAAGGGGTCAAGCAGGTCCACTGCTGCGGCAGCTGAGAACCCATGTGCAGTGCACAACACCTGTCCGGGCTGTTCCCAGTAATGCAGGCCTCCTGCCTCTTCTGGACCCCAGTGGCCTGATAAAGTGACGAGGCTCACAACAGGCATGCGCTATTTTATAAAAAGAATAATTCTTGGGGCTGGGGATTTAGCTTAGCGGCATAAGCACCTGCCTTACAAGCAGGTGGTCGTGAGTTCGATCCCCAGTACCGTTAAAACGTTAAAAAAAAAAAAAAAGAAGAAGAATTCTTTAGCAAAGGAGCCTATCTATCCAACAGGAATGTTCAATAAATCCCAAGTAAAACAAAAGACCTAGCATTTACTGAGGGCTTCCTACCTGGCAGGCCCCAGTCTAAGGGCCTCACATGCATTCACACATTTAACTCTGGTATGATTCACCGAGGCAGGCCCGGCCCGTGCTGCCCCAGGCTACTGTCTGGAGGACGAAGCAGGGCTTCAAGAGCTGAGATCATTTTGCCTCGAGTCACATAGTGAAGCAAGGAGCCAGCCTCGAAACCTGGGTGAACTGGCTCTACAATCAGGGCTCCCTTTCCTGACACTGTCAAGCACCATTACTGCAAAGTGCTGGGTATAGAGTTGGTGTCTAATGCGTGTTTGTTCTCTTCCCGTTAATTAAGCTTCAGCCAAACTGCTTACTTGGCCAGCACTTTTCCTTCCTAAGCATTTTCACTTCGCCATCCATCGAAGCTTTTCAAAACCCCTGAGAGACAGCTGCCAGCATACGATCCTGGCCAGGCGTCCTGGAGGGGCACAAGGACCCCGCCCCAGGGGGTAGCGACGGTGGGGCACCAGGGCCTCGATGTCTGAGGCACTGGCCACTGCACCACTCAGGCAAGTCATGGAAGCACCCCGGCCTCTGGATTTCCCTCTCTCAGACAGAGGCAACGGACTCACCAGGTTTCAGGGCTTTTCATGCATTATCAGACTGATCCTTTGGGGCAGGGTTGGTTTTCACTGTCTTTGCAGATTAGGGCATGGAAGTTTTGGCACAGAATTTCCGGAGTCTACAGCTTGGAGAAGACACAGCTGGGTCTCACGCCCAGATCTGGGGGACCCCACAGCCAAGACTCTGACTCCCTGGCACTTTCCCTGCATTAAAGACAGGGATCTGGGGGCTGGGGATTTAGCTCAGCGGCATAAGCACCTGCCTTGCAAGCAGGCAGTCGTGAGTTCGATCCCTGGTACCGATAAAAAGGACAAAAGCCAAAAAAAAAAAAAGACAGGGATCTGTGACACCTGCCCTGGGCCTGCCGATGCCCAGCCAGACCCCTGACAGCACTGCAGAGCCAAGTCTGTCCCCATTTTGCTTGGTGATAATACACGAATGCAAAGCCCTGACACGCTAGGGCAAGAAATACCAAGGACTGTGGGTGGAGAGGCGCCGTAACGGGACATTGGCAACTGAAAAGGACGAACTTGGTGGTGACACAATCACTGTGACCACTCAGCAAATCCGTTCCCTCCCTCATCTGAAAATGCTAGAGACTTGCCTCCCCAGCTTCCCCTACAGCTGGGGCATGAATATGACCTCATCCTGGCCAACGGGACAATCAAAAACTCTGCTAGGAAAAAAATTAATTAACTTAAAAAAATCTGTTAGGATGTTCCTGAGAAACTTTTTCCTTGAAGGAAAAAAAAAAGTAGTTCACAGGAAGGAATGCTTCTCTTCAGGAGTCTGGACATCATCGAGCCTACATTTCAGGGCTAGAACTAGGCAGCTATGTTGTGATATGAGGCCTCAAGCCTGAGGACCAAGTCACTTGGAAAGGTTGGAGTAGAATTCTGTTACTTACAGCCCAAAGCAGTCCTAACAGGAACTGCCTGATTGGATTGCTGGAAGGTTTCAGTGAGAGAGTACTTTGGAAGTACCACCCGTCAGTGCTTGGCACCATAAACAGCAGCTCCTCTGGAACTCAGAGAATTAGCTCTGGGCTCTAACTCCAAGGCTGTTCTAAGGAAAGCCTGGCAAATCAGCTCCCCCACTCCTACTGAGAAACCCTGTCGAGTTTCCCAGGAAGCAGAAGCCCGTGGTGGCCGAGGCACTGAGACACTGCCAGCCCAATGGGACCAACCCCATCTTCCAGAGAAGAATCAATCACGCTGCCTTTGCCTAATGGATTTTGATTTTCACTCCCTGGTGGAGAAGCTGAGGGTCTGTGCTGTGTTGTGTCTCAGAGTTGCCAGCCCAGCCCATCAATTATTAACAGCGTGGCTCAGCCTCTGCGGAGAAAAGGTTTGAAGCACTCAGCGCCCGCCCTGCCAGAAGGGCCTCTGCCCTTTCCCCTGGAGGACGGCTACACCCACTTACTCTGTGCAAGGCTGGGAGTCGGAGTGGGACTGTGGGCTGCCTCTGCTGCTCAGTGGGAACCTTGCCCCGGAGAGGTGAGGAAACCACCTAGCACCAGGGAGGGCAGGAGCTGAGGCCCAACCCTGACTGCTCCTCCTTCTTAGGCAAAGGGCACGGGGCCCTTTTTGTCCCTCACAGGCACCCGCTGCCATCCTCCATGCAGGCTCTCGGGTGATCTTGGAGACACTCGCCCGGGTCCTGCTGTTCTGCAATGCAGGGCATCCTAGGCTGGGGGACTGCAGTGGTCAAGCACAGAGGACTGAAAGAGGGTTGAGCTCAGGGGCCTGAGGGACAAGTGGCGAGGAAAATGTGACAGGTCCCCACGGCCTGAGTCAGTGGCTAACCGCTTTCTTCATTCACTCACTCTGAATGTGGTTATTAGAGATCCCCTGTGCCAGGTTCCATGGTGCATGGTGGGGACAGAGCAGTGAGCACAATTTAAGGAGTTCACAGGCTTGTGGGTGTGACACAAAGAGGTGTGATGCAAGGAAAGTGCAATATGAAACGGGGCTTTGGGCCTCTGCATGATGTGACCGCGGGAGGCACAGACCTGCTTACGTGGGGAATGAGGACAAAGGGCTGGCAGCAGAACAATTGAGAAGAGCACGCAGGCAGCAGGAGCAGCAAGTGAAAAGGTCCTGAGGTAGGGTAAATCCTGGCCTGCTGCAGATGGTAAGCAGCCTAGTAAGGCGGAGCCGAGTGAGCCAGAGAGTGGAAGAGATGTGCTCAGAGACTCTCAGACACCAGATTCTGTAGGTCTCATAGGCCGTAATGGAGTCTGGGTTTTATTCTGAGTGTGATGGGAAGGTTCCGGAGGATTTTCAGCAGATGAATAATGTGATCCAATTTACATTTTGAAAAGGTCCTCTGGCTGTTGTGTGGGGAATGGATTATAAGGGGCAAAAGTGGGAGCAGAGAGACAGAAGAAGTCATGGCACTTAATCATGATAGAAGGCACAGGGTGTCCCAAACCACACTGAGATTTGAGTTATGGCTACTCCTGTCTGCCTGCTGTGTGACCTGGGATAATGTGCCCCACCTCTCTGAGCGCCAGTTTGTTAGGTATTTATTTGTTCCGGGGCAGTCAGGATTTTCAGTGAGCCTGCCTGCCTGCCTGCCTGCCCGTTTCTGCTTCAGCTGCAGAAAAATCCTAGATGGTCCGTCTGCCAGGAATACGAGCTGACAGCCCAGCCTGAGATCACAGAGAGGTCATGAAGCTCCGAAGCTCTGTGTCCATGAGCGGATTAACCCAAGGGAGAAGACGGGCTGTTTATACCCAAAGAGCAACCTCTTGCAGCCCAAGTGCCTGCGTCTTGCTCCCAGCTGCCACTCAGGCACAGCCATTTGCCTACTTCTTCAGAGAGGGCAGAGCCCCCCATCCTGCGCCTCGAGCTCCTGTTTCAGGGACAGGACGAGAGGAAGAGGCACATCCGGCCTAAACAGGATGGACGCGGGAAGCCTGTGTCAGACCTGGAAATAGCAAAGTAAGTCTGCTGATCCTAAGCCGGTTAGCAGCAAGCAACTCTGTCTTACGGTGGAGGCTGTCTGACACGAACGCGGGCAGGATTATGGCCGGAAGTGGGCCACAGCTTCCCAGGGGGAGACGGGGCCGGGACCACTATGTCCTCTCCCACAGGCCAAAGAAGAAATACATGGGCTCCTTCACCTCTGACCAGCCGCCCCTGCCTGTGTCTACTCTGGGTGCTTCTCCCTGAGCAGCCAGATCTGGGGAAAGGACACCAAGGTCCCCTTCAGACTGGATTGGAGTGGGGGGCCCCCTGAGCCAGCGAGCTCCAGCTCTGATAAATGGTGCGGCCTCCTTCTCTTGTCCTTTTGCCAGGAATCTGTTTACCTGCCTGTCCCAGCCCCTCTAGGTTCCATCCTCCATGGATTTCCTAACTTGGTCTTGCGGGATCCCAACAGCAGCATCGTGGTTTCCCCCCCTTTTTCACAGCATGAAACACCCCGTGTGGTCATTTATCTGTGACACCCAGAGCACTGGGCACATGAAAACAGGCCCCACTCGGTAGGCACCGCTGAGCCCTCGCCTGGCTCAGGGAGTCACACACCAGACAGTGGCCCCTGCCCTACCCTCACACCCCCCAAGACACTCCCCAACCCTCAGAGCCCTGCTCCCCACAAGCCCCACGGGGTCACCCCTGTTCCCTCTCTTTCTGCTTCTCCGCACATCCAACCGCACATCCAACGCACATCCAACCGCTCCACCCTTCTCCCCGATTCTAAGATGTACATATCCTCCTCCCACAGCCAGAGGGTCTTTAACAGCTGCAATGAACCACTCTTAGAAGAAATTCACCAAGTAGAAAAGTAAGTAAATGGCCAGGTGACCCCTTCCTGCAAGCATTCCCCGGCGAGGCCGCATGTTGGCCCTGTCCGTGCCACCTCTCTGTGGCTCTTCCCTTCGGTTTTCTTACTTATATGACAACGACCTGACAGTATCTCAGCAGCCTCCAGACCACGTCTGGGTTGCTTATTGCGTTCCCGGGCCGAGTAGAGTTACAAGCATAGGACAGGCTCTGAAACTGCAGGGCCACCCACTCCAGCTGGGCTCTGGGGCTTCCCGGGGCTCCAGAACCAACTTCGCCCCACCCAGCGAAACCCCATTTCCATCTTGTCTGGCTCTTGTCAGGGCCGTAGCTTTTCATAACCTGTAAACCATCTTCTCCAGCAAAGCAGGGGTACACAGCATCGACTCACAGGCAAGGGGACAGACGCCCAGTGGGAAGGCTGTGGTTACTGATCCTCACATCCAGGGACTTAGCCAGAGACCCCCCCCAACAGTCCTCGGCCCGCGGACACGCGTGGCTCAGCGCTGCGCGCCGGCCTCCCGCTCACCTTGGCGGCCACCGAGGAGTTGGGCTTCTCCAGCAGGTCCCAGAGCTTCTTCCGCTTCTCGGCGCAGCACGTGTTGTCGAACTCCTCGCCCTCGCGCTCCCGCAGCGTCTCGGCCTCGCGCTTGAGCTCCTCGTTCATCTGCTCCTTCTTCTGGTGGTAGCGCGCCTGGCAGCAGGACTCCAGGTAGATCTCGTCGATGCCCCAGTAGTCGAGCTCCTGGCTGAAGCTGAGCGCGCACATCTCCTCCATCATGTGCAGCCGGCCGGTGCGGTAGAAGTTGAGGATGGAGGTGAAGGCGCCCGGGTGGCGGTCGAAGAAGTACTCGTTGTCGTCGAGGCTGTAGTCGTCGCACACCTCGAGCAGCGAGTCGTGCGTGTTGCAGTCGCGGAGCTTGCCGAGCCGCGTGCGGGGCAGGCGGTCCAGGGTGCGCCACAGCACCTCGTGCGCCAGGCCCCCCACGTTGAGGCGCACGCGCCGCGAGCACGCCTTGCTGCGCACGATCTCCATGGGCTCGGGCGGCAGCGAGCTGGTGGAGCGGGAGCCATGCTTCGTCATGCCCGCCGGCATCGCTGGTCCGGCCGCCCCCGCCCCCCCTGCCCCCCCAGGCCGCTGTCACTCGACGGCGAGGCCGGCTGCCGCCGGGGAGGGGGGCAGGGAGCGCCGTGCGCCGCTGGGGTGCAGGGGTTCGCGCGTTCGTGCGTCACGGCCGCCTTCTCACCTCCATCCCGACGGCTGCGGGGCAGAAAGCGAAAGCACACGCGGGTCAGCCAGGCGGCCGCCGGGCAGGGCCCCTCCCCGCCTGTCCGCCAGGGTCCCCATCGGCCTTGACCTTCCGGGCGGGCGGGCGGGCGCTTAAGCGGCTCAAGGGGGCAGAACGGCGGGGCGCTGTCCCTCCCGCCGGTGCTGAAGTCAGCCCCACCCCGCGGGCGGAGGGAGGGGCCGCCTGGGGCCGGGAGGAGCCCCGGATCGCCGGCCAGCCCCACCCCGCACTCCCGCGGCCCAGGCGCGACCCAGCCACCCGGGGCGCTGTCCGCCCCTTCGAGTGCTGAAACTCCGCGCGCGGTGGGTCTCTCCGCCGTCCCGAGCCTGGCCCCGCCACGCTCGGGGAGAGAGGGCAGCGGCGTGGAAAACTTTTCTCTTTCTTTTTAAAACGAGCTCTCATCCCTCACCGCCACCCCCCACTCCCGAGAAAATCGGGGTGCAGGGGCACGGCAGTGGGTGTGCTTTTCCTGAACCTTAAAGGAAGGGGTGGGGGTTCAGAAGCTTCAGATGCCCACCTGTCCCAGGTCACCACGGACGCGCTGCTCACGACAGCCCCTGTGTCCTGGAGCGACCCCTCTCCGACCACCCGAGCCCCTCCCCAGGTGGCGCCGGCGCGAGGCCAGTCGCGGAGGCGCAGAGCCGGGCTCAGCGCGGGGTCCGGCCCCTCCCTCCCCTGCGCCCCCTATCCTGTCGCAGGAGGGGCGCAGAGTCCTCCGGATCCTGCTGCGCCGTCCTCCCCTCGCTCCTTCCCCGCCCCCTCCCCCTCCTCCCTCTGGTCCTCCTCCTCCTCCTCCTCCTCCTCCTCCTCCTCCTCCTCCTCCTCCTCGCTCCTCTCCGGCGAAGGCTTTTTATAACTCCGGGTTCTGCGCCTTTCCCCGGGCTTGGAAGGGAAGGAAGGGGTGGGGGAGGTGGGAGGCGGGGAAACTAGCTGCATTTTCTGGCCTTTCAGAAACGTGCCCTCCTCCCGCCGCGCACTGGTGATTTCGGGGGGTTCCCCGATCCCACAGCGTGTGGGGCGCGCGCCCTCGCCCCTCGCCCCTGAACGGGCATCGCGCGCCTCCTGGGCCAGGTCCCCGCATCCCCCGCTGCCCCGGAGCCCGGAGCCGGGCAGACCGGCAGGCCGAGCACCGCGGCGCCCCCCGCCTGCGCCCGCGGCCCCGCACTCACCCCCAGGGCGGCCGCCTGCCGGGGCCAGCGGCTGCGCATCGCCGCGGCCGCCCGCCCCGGTGCCCCCGCCCGCGGGCAGCGGCGTCCCGGGGCCGGGCTGGGCCGGGCCTACAGCGGCCGGGCGGGCGGGCGGGCGGGCGACGCGCCGGGCTGCAGGCGCCGCGGGCCGGGGCGCGCTCTCCGAGCGGGGCGCGGGGGCGCGGGGGCGCGGGGGCCGGGCCGCGGCTCCTCCGCCCTCTCCTCCTCCTCTCCTCGGCGGCGGCGGCGGCGGCGGCTGCCTGGGCGAGATCAACAAGTCGGGGCTGAGCTTCGGCTCCGCGCTCCCCGCGATTCTGTCCCGCACTTCGGAGCGCCGCGAGTCGACACCGAGGCGGGACGGCGCCACCTGCCGGTCGGAAGCGCGCGCGCCGCTTAACTCCTCCCTGCCCGGGCGGGCCTGGCTGCGAGGCCGCGGGCGGCGGGGGCCAAGCGCGCGGGCCGGGCTGCACCGTGCCGGCCATCCCGCCTCCCACCCGCGCACTGCCCCGCGGCCCGCCCGCCCGGCCGGTCGCCACACGCGTGTGCGCTTGCTGTGTGCAAGGCACGATGACAGGCGTCTGAGATACAGCTGCGGATCAAACCCAGACCTCTGGCGCTTGTGCAGCAGCCCGGAGACAGACAGACAGACAGACTGTCCACAAGAAAGTGAAAGAACACATCACACAGGGCTAAGCCCGGGGGAGGCGCAGCAGGGGCCCCTGGAGAGCGGAGGGGTGGGGGGGATTTGACAGGTCCAGGCTTTCATGTGCTCTGAATCCTAGATTCTCAAATCTAATCCTGGAACGGAACTCTAGATCCTAGTAAGGAAAGGGCACGGTGAGCACAGTGAGAGATCGATATGCAATTGGTGGCTGTTGGTGAGGACGCTGGGAGGAACCGCAGCCAGGCACGGGGAGAGCGGGGAGGAGGGAGCTCTCTGCAGCCTGGTGACTCACCGGCTCGTTCATGTCAAGTTGGACAGCTGGGTCTGGAGAGTTCCCGGGTACCAGGCTCCTGAAGGCACTGACTTCCACCCTGTGCAACGGGGGAGACAGAAGCCACCCAATAAGCTCTGAAATGAGGAACCCCAGGCTTCACCTGGGCGGTGGGCAAGGCCTCAGAATCTGCCCCCCCACACACACACACACGCACCGCATGCACGCACACCCGCGCTCTGGTCTTTGCATTTCTAAAATGAAGCGCTTTGCTTCCATCAGGTTGCAGAGAACGTTACTGTATCTTTGTATCACCTCCTTCCTTCACCCTGGTCCTTGTCCGAGGCGCCATCATCCTGTCCCCCTGTCGCCCCTCCCTGGTCTCTCGGTGCTCACCCTGCCTCCTGCAGTTCCTGCAAGGTCCCTGCCACAGCTATCAGCTGTCTCTTGGTTTCATAGACTAGCTGTCATAGCCCGGGCCTCCCTCAGGCTCCAGACCTTCCCGGGACTTCTCCTTGCTTTAGGCTAAATCCTAAACTCCTGACTCCATGCTCTGCCACGACCCCGTTCTCCTCTCTGTTCGTAGACTCACGGAGGAAAATAGGCAACTAAAAGCAAATTTTTAAAAGTGAGAAAATCCCAGACTACAATGAGTGTCATAAAGGAAAGGAGGGCAGGAGACCGTGGCGCACGCCTGCAATCCCAGCACTCAGGAGGCTGAGGCAGGAAGATTGCTGTGAGCTGGAGGCCAGCCTGAGCCACAGAGCGAATTCAAGGGCAACCTAAACTCCACAGTAAGACTCTATCACAAGAAGATAAAGCATAATAATAATAATAATAAAGGAAAGGAGAGTTGGGGTAGAGAGGGAGCAGAAAAGGGATGACTTCACATAGAAGAAAAGGTAAAGGACCTGTCCTGGAGAGGCTGAGGGATAGGAACTCCTGGTAGGGAACGGAGAGTGTGGATGCCTGGAGGGGAGAAGGCAGGGCCGTGTTTGGGAGAGAGGAAATCGGTCACGTGGACCCTGAGGAGGACTTTGGCCTTCACCCTGAGTGAGGCAGACAGGGTGCAGGGCTAGGAGCCCAGCGAGAGCCACAGCAGCCTGTGGAGGGAGAGCAGATGGCCTCCCTCCTGCTTCACATCAGCTGCCCAGGGTCAGACGTGGCCCTCAGCTGACCCCTCTGCTAACCCAGAAGACTGACTGTGACCTCCTCCCAGAGATCTGGGCTTGTCCACAGGAGTTTGCAGAAAGCAGTCAAGCACGCCTGACTAGGGGAACACGTGACTCTCATGGTGAAACGCCCAGGTGTTACTGCAGGGCACAGTCCCCCTGCCGTATCTAAAACCACAGCCAGCTCTGCCTCCCTTCTCCACTCTGCTGAGCCAAGTTTGCTGAGCACCTACTGCAAACAGTCCCCGAGGCTCCTAGCGGGCGGGATTCCTCACAGATACTGGGACACTGCAGCCTCAGAGGGAGCACTGATGACTGTGCCTTGCTGGAAAATGTCCAGCCCACCTTCCAAACCAATGGGCTGTTCAAACGCTTGTCCGAGCTCATGTGTTTCATGTTTTCTATGCGTGCTTCAACCCACATACATGGCTTGCGTTGCAGATCTCATGCGGTTTCTTATTTTTCTCTGAGCTCCATCTGTGTCACCATGAGAACGCCAGCCTGCAGCTCCCGATAGCTGCGCCATTGTCTCTGCAGACCTGTGTCCCCTCTTCATACTCCACCCCCACCCCGTGTCACTCAGAGTGTTCCCAGCTCCTCTCCACCATAATGAATGCACCAACCTGCATCTTCTGGACCGGGCTGAGCAGCCCTGGTGTCTGGGTAACGTCCCCGCAGACTCGGGCTTGCAGGACGTCGGCTAAGGTGTGTATAACTAAGGCGCCCAGGTCTGCCTGGGGCTGCACCTTATCCCAGTGCTCCGAGTCCCTGCACCCAAAGTCTCTGACAACCCCAGGTATTACCCGGGGGTCTAAATGCTGCGGGCTGACAGGTGCAATAAATTTAAATGTGATTACTACTAAGTCTGAGTTTCTCTTCATAGGCTCGTTTTGCATAAAACAAGTCTATAAATTGCCTGGGTACATCGTCATCCATTTGCCCCCTGGGGCTCCTGTTCTTATGTCTGAGAGAACCTGCAGGACTCCCTTATATAATCTAGATTTTAAGATCCTTATCAACTTCTTCCACTGTGTCACTTATCTATTAGTTTTGTTTCTGATAGCCTGTGCTAAAGAACAAGTCTTTCAATGTGACCAGGACAGTTTGTTTTGGCTGAGTGATTTGTGCTTTGACAGTTTTGTCCCAAGAGTCTCCCCTTGTTTATTAGTTGTACATTCTTATCTTTTATTTTAAATTCTGAGTCAATTATGCGTATGCACATATAACTCAGATGCATTTTTTTCTCTATACTGAGCTGGTTTCCTGAGAACCACCCATGAAGTAGCCAGTCCCTCCCCCCCGCCACGCAGAGCCCTTCCACTTCCCCGACGCCCCATGCTCTGTTGTGCAGTTCTCCCGTGGCCCTGTTTTAGAGCTCCTGAGGACCTGGCGTCTTGTGGCAAACTTACCTTTGTCACCTCCAAAGCTCTGAGTTCATCTAAGGGACACTTACTTTCCCTTGCTCCTGGTCTGTCATCAGCTCCCATCTAGGGCCTTTCTGCCTAAAGAAGCCCTGACGAATGCAGTTTGTCCCTGGAAAGCGACCTAGGCCAGCTGGAAAGCCCACAGCCTTCATTTCCTCTACAAAATGAGCAAGGCAGCCAAGTGGTGTGCATGTCTGTAATTCTAGCACTCAGGAGGCTGAGGCAGGAGGATTGCTGAGAGTTTGAGGCCAGCCTGGGCTCCATAGTGAGTTCAAGGCCAGCCTGAACTATGTCACACGAACTTGTCTCAAAAAAAAAAAAAAAAAGAAAAAAAAAAGAAAAATGAAGGAGGCAGAGATTTTGATGTGCGCTTACTTGTATGTGTAGCAATGTCTAGATTTTTTGATTGTCATTCTGGCATTTAGTGAGCAGAGGCCAGGGTTGCTGCTAACTGTCCTCCCTGCCTGACACCCCCATAGTAAAGATTCCTCCAGCTTTGCCGGTTAACAGTGCCGAGGTTGAGGCACCCTCGGTTAATTTAATGGACAGCAAAGGCGTTTTCCAGTGTGGAAATGCCTCCTCTCACAGCAGTTAGTGAGCACCTGCTATGCGCCTCCCACTACCCCAGGCATGGAGATGCCGTGAGGGTGACAGTCCCTACACCCTGAGACTCACACTCTAATAACAAACAAGTTAACGGTCCAGTTAGTGAAAAAATAGATCAGTGCGTTCCCAGGGAAGAAAAGGCACCGGAGGGAGGTGACAAAGGCTGACAATGTGAGGCACCATCAATGTCTGACAGGTGACCGGGTGGTTTCCCGCAGGGGTGAACAGAGGCTGAGCCAGGCAGGGAACCCGAAAGAGCTTTAGGGCAGAAATGAGCCCTGTGGGTTCCAGAAAACCTGGGTGCCGGGAGCCAGCCACGCGGCCTCGAGGGGACCCTCAGCCCCAGCAGGCGGGTGCTTCCTGCCTCTCTCCTGCTGGGGAGCCACGGCAGAGCGCACTGTGCAGGAGCACCTGTTTTGACTTGATTTCTCTAAACTTTACCGGGGACCGAGGGGTGCTGGGGACACGAGACCATGCGGGGAAGCCCATGGTGAGGCTTCTGCGATTGTCCGGGCTGAAGGTGATGGGGTTTGGCTCAGGAATACGGGGGGTGCAGATGGCCAGGGGGTTTCACGGCTACGGGTGCCTGGAAACCAAGGAGCTCAAGGCCAGTGCCAGATGCTCCAAATCCCAGTGCTCAGTGCCTGCAAAGTCATCTCCACCCCGAGTCAGAGAAAGAACACCCAGAGCAGCCTGGATTGTGGGAACAGGCAGTGGGAACAGCACTGTCACCTGTCAGCAAATGGCCCTCTACTGCTCTTCTGGGGATGGCAGTGTGGCCTGTGGCCCAGAGAGAGGCTTCTGGGGTCAGAATGATTGGTGCATTACTTTGACCTTGGACAAGTGGTTTAGCTTCTCTGATCCTCAATTTTCTCTCTGTAAAATGGGATGATAATACAGAATCTGCTTTACAGGGCTATTATGAGGACTTTATAAAAAGTACTTTATCATGCTGATCTGTGTTATCTGATAGACTGTAGGTCATCAAGGGCTGGAGCTGGTCTCTCTTGATCATTTCGGGTAAGAATGGCTAACTAACTCACAGAACCAGGAGAGTAGGATGAGAAGTCACTTAGCTGCTCAGCTATGTTACGAGGAAGTCAGATTGCTTCCAGCCTTTTCCTCTGCCTTTCTCAACACATGGGCTTTTTGTTCCAGGTATGGTGTTTCATGGTCACAAAATAGCTGCTGTCACACCAGGCATCAGTGTTCATAGAACCATATTCAAAGCAGAAAGACAAAGGTGGCCAACAAGAACTCCCCTGTCCCTCCAAGCTTTGAGGACAAGACCCCCTGAAATCATTTCCGGGCCCAGTGTCAGCTACGTTGGTATTTGTAGTATCTTTTTAAAGAAATGCCCAATGGATGAGCCCATGGAGGAAACAGTGGCCAGCCAACATGTGGGCAGCCTTGTTCCAACCCTGGGGCACCTGATGGGGCTGTGCAGGCCATGGTCTCTGCACAGCCCAATTCATCCATGTAAGTCCAAGTGAGATTCCCTCTGTGCTGGCAAGGGACGCTGCATTTGAACTCAGAGCTCCTCTCCTCTTGGTCTCGGTGAGAGCAGCCATCATTTGTTATAATCCCGCTGACCGAGGATTTGGGCTTTTTGGCACATCCGGGGGAGGAGCGAGGTTAATTGCCCCACCCCTGCAGTCCAATTAGGAAAAGTGCGGGCGAGGCAGTGACAGGGCCTCAGAGGCCCCATGAATGGTGCTGCGTCCCTGAGCCGACGTCTCTGTGGCTGCTCTCAGGGGTGCCCTCGCTCAGCCCCGGGGATTTTCCCCTCAGCTTAAAACTCCGGGCTTCTTCCCGCTCGATCCTCTGCCGCACCTGATGACTGTAATCAGTCAGAGCAAAGCGGAGACGGAGACAGGAGTCGCGTGGAAGGGCGGGCGTGAGAGGTCAGGCAGACCGTGCTCCCGTCCTGCGTGGCGCTCGTTCGGGAGCAGAAGTGACACGGATGCCCACCCCCAGCCCAGCCACCCCACCGAGCGCCTGGTGCACGTCCAACCTGCTCAGGCTCTTTCTGCCTCCCTCGCCCTGGGCTCAGCGTTCTGATAGAAATGAGATTCCATTACAAGATGTCCTAACACAAACTGTTAGGGGATCCTGAGTGACCGGCTTCTGCCCTCTTCCCTGTTGGCCTGATTGTCTCTCCCAAACCCCTCCACTCGCTCATCCACCTTTCTTTCACACATACTCACATTCCACACTCACCCGCCCATCATATCCACCCACCCGCCCATCCATACTCACCCACCCGCCTGCCCTTTATCCAGCTACCTACTGCCCACACTGAATGTCTCCACCACCCACCTGTCCAAGTGTTCACCCATCCACAAACCCTAAACCTTCCCCACCTCTTCATTCATCTGTCCATCCTACCATCCATCCATTCACCCATTCACTGTATCTGTCCACCTGCTCAGCCAGTCATCCACTCATGCACCCCAAATATTCAAGCATCCACTTCCTTGATAGGGTTCACATCCATCCATCCATCCACCCCCTCACCCATCCATCCATCCATCCATCCACCCCCTCACCCATCCATCCATCCATCCATCCACCTACTCACCTATCCATCCATCCATCCATCCATCCATCCACCTACCCACCCACCACTCATCCACCCATCATATCTATCCACCTATCCATCCATCCATCCATCCATCCATCCATCCATCCATTCATCCATCTATCCATCCATCCATGCATCCATCCATCCACCCACCCATCCATCCATCCATTCATCCACCCATCATATCCATTTACCCATCCATCCATCCATCCATCTATCCATCCATCCATCTGTCCATCCATCCACCTACTCATCCATCCATCCATCCATCCATCCATCCATCCACCCACCCACCCATCCGTTCTCAGAGCTCCCTGCCCATCCAGTTCTCCCCACTCCCCCATCACCTAGCATGTGGTGCAATGCTTTGCGGGAAGCTAACACAACACTCTGTGCCAAGCTCTGATTGGCCTCTCTGGCTTTGTTTCCTGGCGGGGGGAACGTGGGTACCACTAGAGGGTCTCCACAGAGGGAGCCTGCATGTCTTCCAGCAAACCTCTTTGTGGCCAGGACTTTCAAAGCCATCGACTTCCAGGGTGTGTGGCCAAACGGTGATGAACTGCAGGGCAGAGCCATTAGAGGGAAACTGATCTCCCTGCCCCGCGGAGGGTCGGGAGCTCCAAGAAGCTTGGGAGAGGGCTGAGTCAGCAAGAGCAGGGAAGCAGAGCCACGGAGACGGGAGCTGAAGCGGTAATGAACAACCCTCCTAGGATAGCATTTCATTACAGCCCAGCTCTTCTGCCCTTTGGGGACTGGTGGCTTCCTTCCTTCCTCTCTGTTGCCCTTGGGCAGTCCTTCTTGGCCTCCTTGGATTCTCTCCCTTCTTCTCATCCATCCTCCCTGAGCTACCACGGTAGGGTCTTCATTGTTGTTTGTTTGTTTGTTTGAGTCAAGTTCCCACTGTGTAGTCTGGGCTGGCCTTGAACTCATGGCAATCTTCCTGCCTCAGCCTCCCAAGTGCTGGGATTATAGATGTGTGCCACCATGCCCTTCCCAGAGTAGACTTCTAAAGCACCAAACATGCCTCTGCTCTGCTTCCAACCCTCCCTGACTCTTCGCTGCCCAAGGTACAGGACAGGGTCCCCAGAGGAGGTAGAAGCTATTCCCTCACTTAGTACACATTTTCTTGAGCAACTACTGCGCGTCGGGCTGGCACTGCATGCTGGGAGAGCAGCCGCAGGAGGCCAGCCTGACCCGCAGGGCTCACACGTCAGTGGGACATAAGAGGGACATTTGAAAAATAAGCTAATATCGACAACTGCTGTGAAGGAAATAAGCAAACTCGTGAAATATAACGAGAATGGGAAGATGAGATAGATCAGGAACTGCTGGAGACAGGGACAGTCACACTGTGGGGTCACAACTCAGAAAGCACCAGCAAGTCCTGAGCTGGCGTGGGGAAGGACATCTCAGGGTAAGGGGGGGAGGGAGAGGAGGAGCGAAGGCCCTGGGGCAGGAGGAGGGGAGAAGGAGCCAAAAGACAGCAAGGCCAGGGAAACGGGAAAGTTTGATGCCTGGTTCCTCTCTTCCCATACGGTGAACTCCTACTTACCCTTCAAAGCCCATATCCTGGGCCACCTACCCTGCCTCTCATAGTCTGAGTTCATTTTTCCTCCAAGAAATTATGATGAGGTTAACTTAGGATAGTTACATTTCTGTCTCCTAGGGTTCACTCACCACATTCCTAAGAACCCCATCAATGCTGGGTGTATGGTGCACAACCTGCAATCCCAGCACTTGGGAGGCTGAAACAGGAGGATTGCCACGGGTTTGAGACCCTGTCTCAAAACAAACAAGCAAACAAACAAACAAAACCCTGTCAAAGAAGCGTTTTTACCCATTATCCCCATTTTGCAGGTGGAGGAGCTGGGGCACAGGGAATCACCCCAAATCACCTTGGTCGTCAAAGGCTCAGCAGAGATTGGGCAGAGCTCAGGCTACTATCATTATCAAACATGACCTCTAAGTGGAGCCAGAATAGCAATTGCATTTATTCTGTGCTTCTCACCAAATTCAGAAATAGGTAATGCCAGGGTCTGTCCCTACAGCCGTTCGGAGGCTTGATGTCCTTCTGTAAGTCTCTTGACCTCATGATCACAAGATAACTGCCATGGACAGGTTCTCACATGGTAACTCCAAGAGAAGGAGAAAAGAGGAACATCTCCAACATCCTGATCTGCTCGACTTTCCTGATCACCTTATTGGCCTGCATTTGGGTCACATGACCTGGGCCAATCCATGGTGTGCAGTACCTGCCTGCCCTGTTTGACCGAGCCTGGTTTTGGTTGGAGGTTGGGCCCACTGTCTCTGCACGCACAGCTGTCTAAAATGGGAAGACACCAGGGTTTGTTTTGGCGAGGAGGCTGCGGCCTGGTGTCTGACTAGGTGACCAGCATTCCCTCTACAGAGGCTCTCTGAAAACCCAAAGTCACTTTTGACCAAAGACCCAGATGCCCTTCGGGTCCCTTTCCAGGCACTGCACAGCGTGGGTGGCCCTGCTGTGCTCCCGAGGCCGCCCTGAGGCCCTGGGGTAGGTCATCAGCCTCCAGCCCCGGGGGTCCTAGGGACAGCTCTGGACACTGCCCCAGAGGCCAGGACTCTGAAGGTTGCTGCTGCAGAGTGCGATCTGCTGGGCTGGGGCGCAGGCTGGCCGGGGAGGAGGCGGAGCTGCTCCACCCGGAGGCCCAGGGTGCACAGGGCCGCCCGCATCCTCCCTCCAGCCCTCCACCTGTTTGGGGTTTTCGAATCTCTCTTCCCAGCTCCGTGCGAGGCGCTGACACTCCCAGCCCCTCCAGGGCCCCTCCGACCCCAGGTCACCGCCGTCACTCAGTGCTGGCTGCGTCCTCACAGCCTCTTGGAGCCCCTTGATCCGCTTCTCCGCTGCCCGATGTGAACAGAGCCCTGGTCCCCCAGCTGAGGCTGGCTGTCCCCTCGGGCCTCCCCACACCCCACGGCATCAGTCAGACAAAGCCTGCGCCACCCCGAAACCAAGCAGTGGCCCTGGACTGCTCGCGGCCTCAGCCTGCATCCTGCGGCGTCTTCTGCGCCACCCGCTCTGCTCCTCTTGTGCCTTTGAACCACGGTGCCCAGGTCCCTGCCACCTTGACACGGCCCCTCCTCTTTCTTTTCCTCTGGAGCACCGGTCACCATGGGATGCACTTTATATTATTGATTTGGTTACTTGGCCTCCTCCATCAAAGTGTCAGCGCCATGAAGACAGAGTTTGTCACCTACTGTTGACACCCACATTGCCTAAAACATCCTCACGGCCCAGGACGTGCGAGGTACTCAGAATGTCTAGTTTTATTTTGAGACAAGGTTTACTAAGCTGCTCGGGCTGGGCTCCAACTTGTAGTCCTCCTGCCTCAGCCTCCTGAGTAGCTGGGATTACAGGTGTGGGCCATTGTGCCTGGCATCTGTGGTTTTGATACAGACATGGAGTCACTCGACCAGCATTGTCATCAGTGTGGGCTTTGAGAGCGGTTGTGTTGATTCTAGCATCGGCTTTAGGAGCATGAAATCGTCCTTTTGTGGGCTGATGCTGGAAGTAACAGAGCTACAGAGCTCTAGAGCCCAGGATATAAAGTCTCTGACTGGACAAGCCAAGCCCTGGCCCTGTGGCCCTGCCATGTAACTAAAGTGCCTGATAAACAGGAGAGCATAGCTCCTCAAACTGGTGAGTGGCGCATTGACTGAAAACCTAGAGAACAAGACTACATTTCCCCTCATGCAGCACGATGGGTCACATGGTCAAGTTCTGGCCAATAGGAAGAAAGCAGAGATTTTTCTTTTCTTGGCTCCTCCCTGCTGGCTGACTGGAATGTGGACGAACAGCTGGAGCTCAAGCAGCCACACTGGCCCCCGAGTTGGAAAGCACTAGATACAGGAGAGAGCAAAAAAAGAGGGGTCTAGTGATCCTGAGATCACACCACCTCTGGTCTCCTGTATTTGTGTGAGCAAGGAACATCTGCTGTTTTGAATGTAAACAGTTTAATATGTAGGATGTAAGATGTTGCTGTGTCCTCCTGAAAAGAGCGTTGCTTGCAGGGTGACGAACACACCTGGATACCGGCCCAGTAACTTTTTCTTCTCTTTTACTTTTGGTCTTTAGACAAGGTTTCATTATGCAGGTCAGGACGGCCTCGAACTCACTTGGTAGCCCAAGCTGGCCTCAAACTTACAGCGATTCCTCGTGTCTCAGCCTCCTGAGTGCTGGGATTACAGGCGTACTCCACCATGACTGGCTGGTCCAGTAAAACTTTAAGAGATCCTTTTTTTTCCTTATGACCCTGCACCCTAGCTTCTCACAGGCACCTCCATCCTTAGGAGGACCGTGGACAGAAAGACCCCCAGGGGGGTCTTGTGCAGTAGAGAATCCTGATTTGAACCTCAAGCTCCTACTTAACCATATGATCTTGGGCAAGCTGTCCACTTCTCTGACCTGTACTTTCCTCCTCTATGAGAATGGTGGTACCCGAGGCTGCCCTGTAGGCTGCCGGTGATGTGAGCCGGGCATTGACCGCACCCTTCCAGATGCAGCTGCCGGGTTGGGAATCTCACAAGAAGCTCTCTCGAAGGAGGATGCTTTAATAGGTTCCATCATGTTCCTCCTCAACAGGGCTCTGTGTAAATAGAGCTCTGCTTTGAAATAGCAAGGCACACCGCTATGCTACTCGGGGGATGCTGTTTATCCAGAACGTCAAGGTCGTCAAGGTCAATGAGGAACACAAGGTCTGTGCGTTCCTCTTGGCCCCTGAGGCTGGCTCTGTCTGGAGATCAGGCAAGCAGGACATTACCAGCTCCCTGGGGTGGGGCCCCTGCTGTGAGCACCTGTCCCCTGTGCCTTTTACCCTCTCTCAGGTTGGGAGAAGCAGCAGAGCCTTCAGGCAACTCTGACCTTGCTGGGTTCATTCCATACACAAGAGGAGAGGGCGCTGGGGCCGTGAGCCTGGGCCAGCTGCTCCAAGCCCCTTCCCCAGCTGGTTTATTTTTCACAGTCGGTTTCTATTTTGAGCAATACATGTGGCCCATCACTGGCAGCAACTGAAAAACAAATTTAAATTTTAAAAACGAGTCTTTCTTTTTTGAGACAGGGCCTTGCTATGTTGTTCAGGCTGGCTGTGAACTTGTGGGGATCGTCCTGCCTCAGCCTCTGCAACACTGGCATTACAGGTGTGTGCAACCACACCTGGCCAAAAAAAGTGAGTCTGTTTAAATGAAAACGTTTGGTGAACAAGAATTTACAATGTTTAAAAATAATAAGAATGCTCAGGAAGCCCTCCGTCAGGTCGCCGTTAAGAGAATTCTAGCTTAGCATGTCTTGCAATTTTTGTGATTCTTACACAGGGCAGGAAGAACCTGTAACATCTGCTCCTTCCCAGCAACCTTCAGCGAGCAGCTAACCTTGTCTCTCCCTCTTTTCTTGGAAGCTTACTTTAAAAAAAAAAAAAAAAAAAAAAAGGAAAAATCGAGAAAGGAAAATTAGAAAATGATACAGATTAAAACAAGGACAGGTTTCAGTCACTGCCTCCAGGCTCCGCTTCAGTCTCAGATCCCAGCTGGAGCCGCCTGGCTGGGAGGACGCGGTTCCCAGTGATTCCCTAACACTGATGGCGGCTCCACGGAGGCACCCCCTTTGCAGTGAACGGGCCTGTCTCTGAACGCAGGTGAGAATCAAGCTGCTATGCCAACCGAGTTCTATTTGGAAGGCGGAAGCCGGAGGGTTTCCCTGCACGCCGGGGTCGCAGCCCTTCTGCAGCTTCTTCTGGGCCTTCTTCCTTCCCTTCCAGCCAGGAGGAGGCAGCTGAGGTTGCTATGGAAACCGGCTCATCCTCCCACAGGAGGCTGCCAGCTCTGATTTCCTGCAGAGTTAAGAAGCAGGCGGGAGTGGGGTCACCCAGGCGTGAAGATGGGTTTCCCTGGGGATATCCAGCCTCCTGCCAATCACGCTGTCTGTCTGGGAATCCTGGGGGTGCCTGGAGCTTAGGACCAGGGACGCCCCCAAACCTTAGGATTGCTTCAAAAGCAGACTCACCCCTGGGGCACTGGGAGGACTCAGGGCCTCTCTGTGCCTCCTGCTAAAGCTTAGAGACCGTGTTACGGGTGCGACAGTGCACAACCGCACCCACAGTCGGCTGTCTGCTCTCCGATGCCAAATACAACTGCTTCATTGCCACCTCCAGACCCCCAGGAATGAGGAGCTGCCCTGCCAACATCTGTGACTAGGCAAGGCAGAGCGTAGGTGAGCTCTGCCAACCTAGGAACTGCGCCACCCTGAGCCGGTCACTTCCTTTCTGAGCCTGCTCTCTGGGTGTAAAAGCTGGCACACTGCCCTCTCTGCACACATACTCCTGTCACGCGCATGTAAAGGGCACTTGATCACGAGGACCTAAAAAGCCACATTTACCATCAGAATCAAGGTTTGCAGACAATGTTTTCTTCTTAAGCGGGTTTGTTCCCAAAGCTGAGGCAAAGGCACGTTTTCATCATGGATCTGTTTCTTTCAAGACTGTCATGAATGACCGGCCTGGAGCCCCACTAGCTGGTTACCACCCCCACCTCGTACAATATCACTTATGGTCCATGTAGTGCATCAGAGTCCAGTGCCTTCAGGCCAGGTGCAATGCAGCCCAAATGTGAGGACCACAGCACATGTCCATACTAAGGGGATACTGTCACTCAGCTTGGCCAGTGATTCCCTGGGCAATGTGGTTCAGTGTGGCCCCGGCTTCCAAGTTTCCAAGAAGCTGGACATCTGTCACAACTCTAAAAATGGTGATGTGATAACAATTCCGGTTTGGTTTTGCTTTATTTTGTTGAGACAGGGTCTTGCCAAATTGCCCAGTCTGGCCTTGAACTCATGATTCCTCCTGCTTCAGCCTCCCAAGTAGCTGGGATCACAGGCACGTACCACCGTATGCAGCTCTAAACTGACTTTCTAAAGTGCAGGCCCAGCTGAACCCAAATGCAGCCTGGATTGTGCAGCAGCGGTGGAAGCATCTGCACTGGAGCCCAGAAGCTCATTTCTTTTTGGGGTTCACCTTGAGCCACCTGCAGAGCCCTGGCTGGCTCCTGCCAGCCACCTTGGCAGGGTTGTCTTACTCAGGTCCCTACTTGAGTCTTCGAGCAGGGAAAGCTCAGCCCATTTGGTGCCTGCAGCTCGCGAACTAAGACTTCTGTGCCTCTGTGCCCAGTGCTGAGTGTGGCAGTGCCTGTGGCTGGGTGCACCAGCCTGCGGGAGCTCGCCAGTACCCTCATGAATTAGAGGCAGCATCCAGAGAGAGATGGCCTAAGGGACTCTTTGGGTTTGGCTACTTGAATAACTGGGGACAGAACTTATGCCAATGGACACACTGCCAGGACTATCCAGGCCTCTCCATGGCCGGTTTCTCTTTGACTGGTGAAGGCCCAGGCCACAGCAGTTGTGCAAGACTGGGACACTGAGTCCTCTGGGAGTTGGGGTCATGAAAGTAAGCACTCCTGACTCTACCCTGTTTAGATTAGCTTTTGTGGAGATCACAAGGCGAGAAGGAAAGGTGCCTTGGCAGCAGAAAGAGCCTGATTTAGCCAGGCATGGTGGTGCATGGCTGTAATTCCAGCACTGAGGAGGCTGAGGCAGGAGAATCACTGTGAGTCTGAAGCCAGCCTGGGCTACATAATGAGTTCAAAGCCAGTTTGAACTACATACAGAGATTCTGTCTCAAAGGGGAAAAAGAAAAGAAAAAGAAAGAGCGAGCCTGACTTAGAACTAAAACTTTGCTGTGATAAGATGTAGAATGTTCGATGTCTTTTCTTGACTTTGATGTCTTTTATGGTTTCCACTCTGTTCTCACCCCGAGGCGCAGGCATGTAGGGGGAGAGCAGGGGCATGGCAGTGCTGGCACAGAAAAGTCAGGAAGCTGGACAGGCTGGCTGGAGGCTCCCACAGGTCATGGCCGGACGCGGTACTGGACGGCCACGTCGTGCTCCGGCTGCATCAGACCGAAGCCGTATCTGCTGAGGTCGAACTTGGGGATCTCCTCGTCCGTGCTGACCAGCTCCAGGTCAAAGTGCGTCAGCATGAGGAACACAAATCTGCAGAGAGATGGCATTGGAGGCTATGGGTAACTGTGGGTGTGCCAGCCCCTGGAGGTCGGCAGGCCGGGGTCAGTCCTGGCACAGGCTCGTGAGCAGGCACAGAAGAGGCAGGTGCTACACCCCCCCACACACACCCTGGGAGCCAGCGTGGGCTCTCCAGCTTCCCTCCGCCTGGTGGGCTGTGCAGGTTCCTATGGAGAGCGTGGCACCACCCAAGGAAAAGTGCCTGGCCCCCATCTTTGCCCGGGGTGAAGGAGCCCCAAGCCCAGCACGCCTGTGTGTTTCTCAGCCCCCAGCTGCTCATTACAGCAGTGAGGCAGAGCTCACCCTGCTGCATGCCGTGGCTCTTGCCTCTCCTCTGACCCCTTACCATCCTTTTTCCCAGACCTGGAACTCTGTCTGTCCTGGCCGGGGCTGCTGTTCACCCATCAGTGTCTTGCTGAGATTAAAACAAGCACCACTCTCACAAGACACTTTGGTGCCGGGCCATCATCTCCCAGCTCTGCAAGACAAGAGCTCCCTACACTGCTTCTGGAATCAGCCTGAGCAATGTGCAAGGCTGCCACGTCCATGGTGCCCCCACAGACCCCTGGCCACCTGCTTTACTATTTGTCACAGACTGCGTTCCTGGGAGTCAGGCGTGTATCTTTTACTCCTCTGTGTGCCAGCACTGTCCCGCCACCCAGACCAAGGGACCTGATGCAGGACTGAGCACAGAGCGGGGATGCTCCTCTGACTGCCAAGCGGAGAAGCAGGAGGACGAGGGCATGAGGGCACGCGGCCCTGACCAGGTTTCACTCCAGCTCCATGCCCCAGCTCCCCCGTCTGCTCAAAGGGAAGCGGTAAGGCAGGTCCCTTCCAGGCCTCGGCTGCTGGATACTGGAGGGTGAGTTTATCAGGGATGGAAGTTGGGTTTGAACGCTGCCACCTCTACTGACCAGGCCGGTATCTGACCGGGCCAGACTCAGTTTTACACTGAAACCAACCTAGCACAGTGGCGAAGACAACTGAGGTAACTACGATGATGAATCGGCTAATTTACTGAAACACGATGCTCGGTATCCATTCTCTCTTCCTGTCTGCCCAAGAGCCTGATGAAGTGGGAACTACAACCAGTTCTGCGGCGCCTGTTTTGATGCGTGAATTTGCTCCACTGTAACTGATACGTGACTGTGTCATTTGTGTGCAGCGCACACCTTGCACTTGCTGCTCACGCGCAGTTTCGCCTGGAGGAACCAGGGTGATGATGCACACTGGCCCCGCTGAGCCCGGCTGTGCAGAAGTCTGTCGCATGTGCACACGCACACACTGGACGTCTGTCGGCAGTCACATCAACTAGCACTTACATATCTCCTAACCACTTAACAAGGGCAAAGCTGGGCTGATGTTTTATCGGCTTCTTGTCTTTTTTAAAATGGGGCCCCTCTTTTTAGGGGCCTGATGAAGCTATTGAGTGCTGGACCCCAGCTCCCTTTTCCACATAACCTCTGTGGTTTTTCCTGCCTGGTTTCACATGGAGGTGACTTTAGGAACACACACCTCGTTTTGGAGCAGGGACGACTGTATAGTGTTATGATTTCCATTTTACTATTAAGGAAACTGAAGCCAAAGCATTGGTGTGCTGCATCCATCCCCCAGCCTACAGCCTGCGCTCTGATAATACAGCAGTTAACAATTAGCAAAACCCGGGCAGTGGGGGGCAAGCTTCGTGGGTCCTGACACACCTGGGGTGCAGCTGCAGTTAGGAACCCCACTTTACAGTTGAGGAAACAGAGGCTCGGAAATTTACTGAGCTTAAGATGTCACAGGAGCCGGACAGAGAGCCAGGGCAGGCGGCATCAGCCCCGGTACTGCGGGTTTGTGACCCTGGAGAGCTGAGGCTCTCAGAGCCTGAGGAGATCTGTGAGCCCTGCAGACCCGGGGCATCCACACAGCCACTGACATCTGGCCAGCTTCTGACACGGGGCTCTGAGCACGCCACGGCAGCTGCAGATGGTCAGTTGTGGTCAGCCAGATGGCATGTCCGTGTTTAATATGTGGACACAATCTGATACCAGATCAGATTATTTCACAAGAAATCCAAAGTCTGGCTTTTTATATTAGCTCTTCTGGCTTAAAAAAAATAGCACACATTTTTAAAAACACAAATAGATTTGTGGGCAGGAGACGGCCCTTCTAGTTGAATCTCTGCCCTAAACCACTGGCCGGGCTGAGCACCGCAGTAGCGGCAGCGTCTGAGCCAACCAGAGGGGGCGGGCGCCACCTTGCCCCGCCCCACCCCGCCCACCCCGCCCACTCCCGCCCCGGCCCCGCCTATTCCCGCAGGCCCCGCCCCTCACTCACTGTTTAATGCTGTAGATGGCGTAACTCTTCCCCAGACACTGATTGTGCCCCGCGCCCCACGGCATGTTGTAATTCTTCAACCGTTTCCCTCCCTTATAAAAGTCTCTCTTCTCAGATCCATCGGGATTCAGAAATCGGTTGTACTTAAATACCTGAAAGAGAAAGGAAGTCCATTTGATCCCTGAAACAAACCTGCACCATGAGTAATGTTTTGAGGATGTGATTACTTGCTTATAGAAGGAGGAAAAATGAGACAATGTGAAAGCCGACAAACGGGGGACTGGCTAAAACTGTGGCAAAAGATTTGTGTGCTACATAAAAAAAAACATTTCTGTTGCTCGTTATTGAGAGAAAAAAACCACAAATTTCAGAGCAGTAGGATCTTATGCATTCATTCATTTTTCCGTGTGTGTGTGTGTGTGTGTGTGTGCGTGTGTGTAGACACACACTGGTTAAAGGCATAAAAATACTTCTAGTGTCACATTCTAGAAAAGAGTGGGGGTGGGGGTGGGGGAGGGCACAGGTGCCTGCCTGGCGAGCGCAAGGCCCTGAGCTCATCTCCAGTACACAGACAGACAAAAAGGGGGAAAAGACACACTCCAAACCATGGTTAGGGAACCTTGCGGAACTGGAAAGGAGACTGACCTTTTTTTTCAGTTTTAAACATAGTTCTCCACATTGCTGTTTTGTGGTAAATATGTATTACTTTTGTAATACGCCATCAGAAGAATGTAAAGCATAAAGAAAAGAGGTCAGTTTCCTTTGGTTACAGCTGATTTCACAAAGCAAGGACGGTACCTGAGCGTGGGGTGTGGTGTGGATTAAGTGCTGAGTGAAAGGTGGGCGGAAGGGCAGGTGGGCGATCCAGTGGACGGACAGACAGACGGAGGGAGGGAGGGATGGGTCAGTAACGGACGGGTGGCCGGGTGGGCTGTGGAGGGAAGGATGGTGGATGGATGGATGGATGGATGGATGGATAGATGGATGGATGGGTGGATAAGTGGACAGATGGATACATGGATAAATCAATAGATGAATGAATGGATGGGGGAAATTGTAGCATGGGACCTGGCACTCAGTACGTATGAAAGTTTTCTTCATTAAAAAGTACAAAGGAAGGGAAAGTGTTGAGAAATGGATATAACATTCTAAATTAAAATAAAATCACTCAAGATGGGCATGGTGACACAAGCCTGTAATTTCAGCACTCAAGAGGCAGAGACAGGAGGATCACTGCAAGTTCGAGTCCAGCCTGGACTATACAGTGAGTTCAAGACCAGACTGTGTCTTAATAATAATAATAATAATAATAAATAAATAAATAAATAAATAAACAAAATCACTCAGCTCTTGCTTAGGAAAGTGTGTGCCAGGCACTGCCAAAATCTTTTCTTACATGATTGAGCTTGCTAGCCTTGAAAGGACCATTTCACAGGTGTGAAGTGATGAAGCCACCTGGCTAAGGTCATACAGCAGGCAAAGAGCACAGCCGGGCTGCACCCAGAGCTGGCTGCTCCCACAGTCAGTGACCTTCCCCGTCATCCCAGTAGGAGCAGATTGTCACGTACCTCTGGGTCTGTGTAGATTTCCGGATCCCTCTGGGGACTCAGGAAGGGGAAGAGGAGGAGTCGATCACCGCGTCGCAGAGCGAACTCCCGCCCATCTGCCAGAGGCAGGGCCATGTCCACCACAACGTCCCGGGTGATAAAGGGGGCGGCTGTAAGCCTGAGGCTCTCGCTCAGCACGCTGTCTGCACGGGTGACACGGGAAGGTGAGAAGGCTGTGTCCCCCTTCCCCCCCCCGGCCCCGTCTGCTCAGTGTTACCCTGTCCCACTTTGTAGAGGAAGGCGAAATGGCTCAGAGAGGGCGCAGACCTTGCCCACTGTCACACAGCAAGGTGGGAAAGGCCAGATGACAATGAGCTGTGAGCTCCGGTCTCTCAGAGATCCTGACTGTGAGGGATCCAGGTCTGACTGCAGGAGAAGCTGCGAGGAAGGCCGGAGCCAGGGAGACACCAGGAGGCAGGAGAGCGGGAGGCCACCTGTATCTGCTGCTGCCTGCCCAGGGCAATTCCTCTTCTGGAAAGAGCCCCCTGATTTTTCTCAGGACCGCCCCTCTCCTACTTTCAGGGGTGAGGCCACTGCTCCTGTTCCTAACCGCTGGAATGTGGCCTTGACTGGCCAATCAGAGCTTCCGGGTGGGCGTATGATCCAGAGAGCCCCTAGGACACAATCTTGGGACTTCAGCTAGGACTGCTGTGAAAGAGGCTCACCCTGCCCTCAGGCAGCCAGGACTGTCAGCCTTGAGCCAGCCAGAGACCACCTTGCCAGCCTAAGACTGAGCCCACTGGGGAAACTGAGGCTAGGAGACCACAGGGCAGTCCTGGTAACTGTTCAAGCACCTGGATCCGCCCATGCCTGAAGCCAGATACTGCTACCCCGTCTAGCTGTGCGTCCCAAATGAAGACCATTTTCTACTTCAGCCAGTGTTTTAGGTTTCTGGTCACTCACAACCAAAGGTGGTCTTCTGAGCCCACGAGGCTTGGAGAAGCTCAGAAGGACCTTAGGTCAGAGGAGCCCGAGGGGCCTGGAGCCACGCTGGAGACAGCCTTGGGGGGCTTGGCCAACTCACCAAGCACGGGTGTGTTGTCTAAGGCCTTCTGCGGGAGGGCACCCATCGGTGAGACAGGTTGCTCTGTTTGCAACAGGATGCGCTCGAGCTCCTCACAGACGGCAGCCAGAGCCTCTGGATTCTTGAGAAGGAAGACCAGGAGCCAGAAGGCAGCAGGGCCCATGTTTCCCTGTGGTGAGAAGGAACCGTTACACCACGGAGCACAGCCCAGCGAAGGCACAGCCAGCGTCTGTCTGCAGCCTCTGGCTGCGGCTGAAACCTGCTTGGGGCCCTGGCCGAGCCTAGCACCTACTGAAGTCCTCTCCTGGGCAGTCTACACAGCTCACTGGCAAAGCGAGCATCAGTGACAGAAGCCAGGCATGTTGTTTAGGGCCACTGTCAATGCGGAAAAGAGAACAGCATGCTAAACCAAGGCTTTAAGACACGTCATGTGTTTCCACTTGTCCACTGAGCCAGAAGGTCCAGGAAGAGGATGAGACACTTAGAACAGAGCTGAGTGGCTCAGCAGAACCCTACACAGATCAGCCAGATCACAGACCTGTGAGTTTTAGTGCATGTTTGTTACACAGCAATAGCTAACTGATACAATGTCTAAATATAAATTGGGATGCAAATTTTCCTTATATGCTACAATTTCAATCACTTGAAAAATAGATGTATGTACATTTAAAGCAAAATAGTAACAATTACTATGAGTGCTTTTTTTTTTTAACAATACTTACTTGACACTTTCCAATAGATAAATAATGAAAATCAACGAAATGTCTTGCTCCAAGGCTTTAGCCTGTGCTGCTCATTTGCATATACATTTTGGCCTCAGCACTGGGCAGACTTCAGCCATTCAGACACTGAGGAATACAACTAATCTGCATTTGGGGATGGTTTGTCTATCATAAATGACTACACTGTCAAACTACAACAATGGAACACTAAATCATCATTAACCATTATGTCTACCTGGTAATCTCATTACAAGCATAACTGCACATGGGCAGAAGACTCAGGCAGGAGGATATTTATTGCAATGCTCATGGAACAGCAAAAAGCATTGGCAGGAAGCCCTGTGTCTGCCAATAGGCGACCGGTGAGCTGACCGGTGATCCGTCATAGGAAGGGGATGCAGGAGCCAGCTCGGAGGTGGCTGGTGTGGACTGAGCCCCACACTCCGAGTGTGCAAACAGCAGAGTGTAGAGTAGGGGTCTGTGTGTGAAGAGGCACGATAGAAGAAGTGGGGGCTACCTCTAGGAGACACAGGAACTGGCCCTGAGGTGGCTTCTGGGACAGATGCAGGAGGAAGATTACCTCTCCTTTAATACACACAAACCCTGGTAAAGGCTCCGAGCTTTTCACAGATGTCCTATTTTTAAACAAATCAGAAGGGCACTGAATGATTCTCACAGTGGTCTGCAAAGGCATGAGAAATGCTCATGGTACAGAGCTGAATCAAACAGAAATCTGAACTAAAACAACTGTACCGCCTGAACCACAGAAGAAAATCACAGACAAAGGCTGTCACGAAGTGTGCAAGCTGCCGTGTGGCACACGCCTGCAGCATTAGCAGCTTGGGAGGCTGAGGCAGGAGGACTCCAAGTTTGAGCTCAACCTGGGCAGTTTAACAAGACATCATGTCAAAATAAAAAGGGCACTGGGATGTGATGGCCCGCACCTGTAATCCCAGCACTTGGGAGGCCAAGGCAAAGAGGATTGCCAGCCTGGGCTACAGAGTGAGTTCAGGGCCAGCCTGGACTACATAGTGAGAACCCTGTTTTTAAAAAAAAAAGCTTGAATCCAGCTCAGTGCTCCCCCAGTTCAATCCTTAACACACATGCATGCACCTTACACACATGCACGCACCAGAGCATCTGCAATGGTAAGACGAATTCTGCACCTCTATCTCACCTGAATTCAGCACCGAGCAGGCACCATGTTCCCTAATTCAGCAAGCATTCATTGCTATCAATCAGGACTTTTACTAGAAGGGGAAATGAGTTCCTTCCTGGTCACGACCCACCGCCCAGCATTAGCAGGGCCTCACTGATATGCATGCAGTTAACCTGTGTCCCCCGGGATCAGAAGGCTCCAAGACATCCTGGAGATGGGCTGGAAGAGACCTGAACATAGCGGGGTTCAGCTCGCAGCTCCCCATTCTGTGACTCTGAACAAGTCACTCCTCCAGGCCTCAGAGTCCTCCTCAGGACAATGGGGAGGCCACAGGGTCAGCTGAGACCGGGGCACAGAGGAGCACTGTGGGGTGGACCCCTAGCACCAGCCCTCCTCGGGGTTCGGGTGCAAGCGTGGCCTCAGCACCCCTCGGAGCCCCTCCCACACTAGACGCCTGGCTGGGATGGCAAGGTCACTTGCTGTCCATCATTTAGCTGACCAGGGAACGTGGTGATTCAGCAGCAGGCAGCGCAGCGCCAAGGCCCTTTCATCCTGCCCCGATGATCAGACAGGGTCACTGCTTATTAATTACCCAGCAGGAGCGGAGTTCACTGTGCTGGGTTACCTCTGCTTGCAGGAAGAAGCTGTACAAACTAGGGAGTGAACAGGGTGGCCTTGTAGGCAGGTGTGGGGCGTGCACACACATGAGTGTAGTCACGCTGTGTCACAGGGATGCCGGATCACTGCCTGGTGCTGGACTTTCTCCCATGAGCCTGTCTCAGCTTACCAGGAAGACACTTGCTCCCAGCACATTCCCTCCTGCCACGGCTCGAGCCCCGGACCTGCAGCGCCTTCCTGGGTCCCACCTTGGCCCTGCCTCTGCAGGGAAGGGTGTGGCTGGCCTGCAGGGGGCGCTCCCTGTGCCTCACCACACACTTGGTGGTCCACGCACCCATCCGGCTGCCCTGGCTCATCTTGGGGTGACAGCACCTCACTTTCCTCCAGAGAATGACCTCTACCTCGCTCGAGTCCACAGGCATGGTCTGGGGCTGAGCGTCTGCTGCCGTCAGGGGTGGGTATGTGACCTGAGGGGGCTGCAACATGGTCCGTTCAGAGGGGACAGATTCATGCCGGTCTCTTGGGAAAGACCAGCTTCTGCTGAGCAGCCTGAAACGCCAGGGCCACCAAGGCCACCACACGAGGAAGCCAGCTGAACCCGGGGTCAACACAGGGGAATGGGCAGCCAAGGTTCCAGGTGCAGACTGTGCTTCCTTGAAGTCTGATTTAAAAATATTTTAAGGGAATAGAAAAATGTCCCAAGGGTAACAATGATATATTAAGTAAATAGTTTATAATCTGTCACTAATGTACCAGCTGGGGGGTGTTATTGATGACAGCAGGACTACAGGGAAAATGCCTGTGCTTTCAGGTACAATTTGATATGAATTTAAAATTGCTCTAAAAATAAACTCAATTTAAACCAAGTATGGTGATGCACACCCACAATCCCGGCACTTGGGAGGCTGAGGCAGGAAGGTCACTGTGAGTTCAAGACCAGCCTGGCTATGAAATGAGCCTGAGCTGCATAGTTAGATCCTGTCTCAAAAAGATGAAAAGAAGGAAGAAAGAAAGAAAGAAATTTTAAAAATAAACAAACAATCAACAAGCACCCAGAATGCACAGTGGTATCCTAAAAAGACTTGGGAAATCTGAATAAAGTAAGGATTTTAATTAATAGTAACACGTAGTACTGTATTGTGGCTGCATAATATCAGAAACCTGGGAATTTCCTGTACTTTCTCGGCAACTCTTCTACAACCTAAATTTACTTCAAAATCAATGCCACAGTGAAAAAAAGTCCTCTTCACAGATGGTAAAACTGAGCCCCAGAAGACAAAGTAAGTTCTTCAAGGTCACATGCCTGCTCGGTGGCAGAGCCGGGATTTACCCAAGTCTGTCTGAAGTCGGGGCTGGCCCTCGCTGTTTGCCATCTTCACCCCGAGACCTCCCCCAGCCCCATCTCTCCGTGCACAAGGCTCTGCAGGTCCTGCATCTCCAGACGGACACCAACTTCATTTCAAACTGCTCGTGCCCAAAGCACCCCGGCTCCCCCCTCGAACTTGTTCCCCCATCCTCTTCCTCATCGTTAAGGGCGCCTGAATCCTTCTTGTCATGCAGGGTGAAAGCTGGGGTCCTTGACACTCTCTCCAGTGTCTACCCTGTTGGTGCTACCCAGAACACATCTGGAATCTGACCCCTTCAGCCCCGACCCCGGTCCAGCTCCTTGCAGTACCCTCCTCCCTGCCTTCACTTCCACACTCAATGGTCCTCTGTCAGCATGGAGGAGGAAGGGTCCCTCGGAAGCATAAAACAGGCCATGTTTGGCCTCTGCTCAGAGACCTCAAAGGTCACCTGCCTCATGCAGCGTAAGAGCTGAAGCCCTCCCCATACCTGCAGGATGTTATGTGGTCTGGGATTTGCCACCCCTCTGCACACTGCCCTCATATCTACCACAGGGCCTTTGCACTTGCCCTCCTCCTGCTTGGGAGCCCTCATTCTGGAAGCTGTGTGGCCTGCTCCTTCACACATGCTGTTGTCCAGAGAGACCTTCCCTGGCTTCCCTATCTGAATCAGGCCCTCCTCCTTTCCCTCCACATTCTTCTGTCTTCCTCTTTTGTCCCAGAACATACTCCCTCCCATGATTTGATCAGCTTCCATGTCTATGAATTGTCATTTTCTCTCACGAGAATGCCAGCTCCTCAGTTCGGGGAGCTCTGTGTGTCACTCCGGCCCCCAGTTCCTAGCAGGGAGCCCGGCAAGTGCAGGCCCTGGGCGGTAGTCAGTGGAGCACCCGAGGAACCCTTGCCACCTGCCCTGCACGGTTCTAGATCTTCATCCTAGTCTCACACCACGCCCCGAGGAAGGCGCTAGGTTAGGTAAACTGAGGTACTGAGGGCCAAAGGACTGATCTACCAGGAAGAGGCAGGTGGGTCAGAGTTGGCCCCCGAGCCCTGGGGCTGCACAGCTGGGATCCCATGCTCCATGCTGGAGCGTCCAAAGGGATGTCACCCACCAGAGCACAGCCCGCTGAGGGCATCCTGTCCCCGGTGCCCTGGCGCCCCAGCACCCACACACTCTCCCGGCCAAAGCCAGGCCGCTCCCTGGACTCTGACTCAAGCCCCCAGCCAGTGTCCGGTTCCGTGTTCAGGGCCTGGTGACAGCTGGAGCTAGGTCACCCCGCCCATAACTATGTGTCAGCTCCTAAGCTGCCGATGAAACCCTGCCTGCCCTGCCAGCCTCGGCCCAAGTAGCCGTCTATTGGCTCTGAGAAGGAACTAAACATAAGTCTGGAGCTGATGGGAGAGGAATTACCCTGCACAAGGCCACAGCCAGGGTGGGACCCGGAGACAGAGGGCTCACGGGAGCCAGGACTGCGGGCAGGAACCAGCCAGGGCTGCGCCTTCCTCTCACGCCAACATCCGGGCCGTTACCAAGGCCACTGGCTGTCACCGCAGTTTCCAAACCCTATGCACTTCTTCACTCCCCACAAAGGCGCCACCTGATCTGCACTGGTGTCCCCTTCCTGCCCCTCCTGGACACAGGCTCTCAAAGGGCTCCCGCCTCACCCTGAGGAAGACCCCAGTCCTCACCTGCTGAGACCTGCGAGGCTGCCCGTGACCGCTTCCCTCAGTTCCACTCCCCACCCAGCCTGCGTTAGCTACACTCAGCTCCTTGCTTTATCCCAGCACCTGGCAAGGCCCAGGGCCTTTGCACTTGCTGCTACCCAGAATGCTCTCCCTTGTACATTTCCCACGTTCCTGAGTCTAGCCCTGTTTGGATCCAGGGATCACGTCAAACATCTCGGCCCCAGAGAGGCCCTTGGCTGGGACAGACTCCCAGGAGGTCTCCATTCCCAGCCCCATTTATAACCTGCAGGTCTGTCTCCCTGACTATCTGCTCTCTGCCCACTCTGATTACAGTGAAAGCAATGCAAAGCAGCACCTCTGAGCTCCACAGTAAACACTCGGTGGGACTCTTCAATGGTTCTTCCAAACCCTGGTCTGCACACTTTAGAAACGTCAGGGTCATGAAAAACAATGAAATGACTAGAAACTGCCCGATTCAAGAAAACTAAAGCAAACTGAAGTCAATGTGTGACCCAGGACGGCGCACTGCCCAGAAGAACCTCGAAGGAAGGCAGAATGTAGAGGGCACAGCGGCCTGCACTTGGTAGCCGTCCCGGATTTGATGGTGCTCAGTGGACAGGGGAGAGGAGGCTTTTCCTCCCGAGATGCACCCGAAGTGATTAGGGGCAAAAAGTCTCACTGCCGGCAAGCTACTTGGCAGTGATCCAATCAAACAATCACAGCAGGAGGGGGGGGGGAGGCCTGAAACCATGTGAGGGAAGGGGAGGGCGTGGCAGGGGCGGGGACCCCGCTCATCACAACTGGGTCCTCTATGCAGGAGTTCGTGGAACCACAAAAGTTTGCTATGAGTTTGACATTTTCCCAGACTTAAAAACATACATGAATGATCCCGTCCCGGTACTGTTTGACAGTAAGTGAGACCCAGACAGACACAAGCCCACGCCCTTCATGCCTGCACGCGAACACACACGTGCTCACACAAGCAGTCACCTGCATACTGGCTGCATGCACACTGGTCCGCACACACACTCACACACACACTCACTCGTCTGGGCATGTCGTGCACCTCGCCCACGCTGTGCCCACCTGTGTGGCCCAGAGCTGCAGCACCAGGGCCCGCGCCTGCATTTCTGGCGATACCCCCAGCTCCTCCAGGTGCCCAAGGTAACTCTGCAGCCAGCTGCTCCTGAGCGCTCGGGGGGCCAGGCTGGCTGGTGACAACAGCTTCCACAGGCGACCTCTGACGCTGCATGCGCTGTCCTTCTCCCCTGAGGGACAGAGAAGAGAAAGTGGAGGGTGCAGGGCCACCTCCGGCCCAGGACTGCCCAGCCCTGGCTCCCAGGTCTCAGCTTCTGGATATCATTCAGTGGAGGCGGGGGGGATGAGGCTGTGAGGTAAATCCCAGGGGAAGCCTTTAATGTCACCTTGCTCCTTATCTGTCTCAGTCCTGGCAGAAAGAAGCAAGATGCTTGTCTCCTGCAGACAGGAGTCTGCCTGTGTCATCCACTTCTGTGTCTCCCGTGCCTGGGCTCACAGCAGCCATCCACCAAGCACGCATCCTATGCAGGGTGACTCTCTGCAGAGCCGTTTGGGAGGCATGGCCCTCTCTTCCCAGGGCTGGACCCAGAACAAGGCCACGCATGCCTGAGCCAGGGGTGGGCTGAGCACCAAAGGCGGCCCCGCCGTCCAGGGAAGGGAGACTGTCCCTACCGGCCCCTTCAGCACTAACAGAGAAGCTGGTTCCACGGCGTCAGAGGGCCTGAGTTTGCAGAAGCAGCTGAAAATGTAGATGTGTGAGTGGAATCGTCCAGTGTTTTTGCTTCCTGGCTCTGAGGATGACACCCAGGACCTCGCCAGGCTAGGCAAGAGCTGTAACACTGAGCTGTACCCCAGCCCTGCTTCTGGGGTTTTAAAAATCAGCATCTAAGTAAGAAGCTTTAGTCACTGTTCAGATCACAAAAGCATCTCTAAAGGTCAACACCGCCCCAAGGACACCAGATAGCAACTTAACAGTAAATAAACCGAGGAGTGTTTATACTCCGGAAAAGCCACCAGCAGAAAGCAAATGGGAACTTCTCTAAGAGTACAAAGATGGGTGGGAAGGGAATAAAGCCAGGCACGATGGCTCCAGGCAGGATGACACCTCAGGCCCCACACACAGCCATCCAGTGTCTCAGTCAATGGCAGACCGCACAAATGACAGCGGACTCACTGGGTCACATTTCCAGTGACATCACAGTGGTCTCAGTGTGCAGATTTATACTCTATGTTTACACCAGATTAAAATCACCTGACAGCATACTTCTCCGTACATCCTGTCATGAAGCCACGCAGGACCAAATGCCCACACATGAGGCTTGGTTTCCCCCAGCATCAACCCAGGTAAAAGTGGGAGTTACCTTGGTTGCTGTAAAATTTCCAGGTGCTACAAACTATTTCCTGGGGTGTTGTTTACTTTATTTATTTTTGTTGTTTTTGTGAGACAAGGTGTTATTTTATAGTGCAGGCTGCCCTTGAGCTCACTGTGTAGCCTAAGCAAGCCTTGAGCTCAAGGCAAACCTCCTGCCTCAGCCTCCTGAGCTCTGGGATTACATGTATGTGACAACATATCCAGCTTCTCCTGGGGTGACCTCCAAAAGATATAAGGGAAATATTATAACTCCCAACCTGCCAGATGTCAGATACGCTGAATTCCCCAAAATCAAAGGATGAATTCTCAGGAATGGAAGAGCAGGAATCTTTCAGCTCGGGATATAGCTCAGCAGCATACCACTGCCTAGCAACAGCCAGGTCCTGAGTCTGACTCCAGCAGAGGGCCTGAGTGGGCTCCAACGAGCCCACTTCTCAAAAGAAGATTTACAGAGCAGAATCACAAGATGGGTACAACGTGGGACAAACTAGGACCCACCAATAAGGTTGCAAGGATAGCTGCTTAGGTAATACTGACCCAATGGGGAAGCAGGTCACATGGCAGGTGTCCGTGAAAAGAGCTCGGACACTTCTGGGAGAGATGAGTCCGGAGGTCCTGGTCACCCACCCGGGTGACAAACGTCTATCCAGACGTTTTGGACCAGGTGATAGTACTCCAGAGAACCAAGTTAGGCAGAAATACTGTAGCAGTCAGACGGGCCTGAGGCCTCGGTAGGTCAGTAGAGGAGACAGCTGTGGCTGCAACGCCGGCACTGGGGTCCAGCCTGCAAGGAATGACTCCCCCTGTCCTCCTCCGATGGGCAGCACTGACTGATACCGGTGGGTGGAGAACAAACCTCCCTCACCCGCGTCCGGGAGAGTCCTCATCTGTCCCGTGGCGCTGGCCGTGAGACTTACTTCTCCATTTGAGCCCCATTTAATCAACATCCCTAAGCGACCAGACCTGTTATAAGCTTGTTGGTTGACCATGGTTTTGGCCTCTCTCGCACCCATTCTGACTTTCTACTGAATCAGTATTTCCTAATCTTATTGATTGATTATAGGTCTGTCCCAGCTTGAACCCGCCTCAATCACCTTGTGGCTCGGTGGGTGGGCAACCTGCTTTCCAGGTCCCCTTCTGTCCCTCTTAGTCGAAGCTCTCTTTCTCTCAGTAAGTTCTTCCTGCTCTGACTCTCTGCTGTTCCTAAAGTCATCCATCGACTTTAGAGAACGCAGACCCCGTTGTGCGGACACCGGGCAGGCTGGCGGTTTCTTTCCCCGCCTCAGTTTCTAGCTCTGCCCTCACAAGCAGGGGGCAATGGCTATCTTTGCATACCTGTAGACACATGCAAGTATTTCTGAAGGAGCCATTCCTAGACGCCAAAGTACTGGATCAAGAGATGTACATTTTAAATCCTGGTGGGTTCTGCCCAGCTGTCTTCCAGAGAGAACGCTGCTGTGTGTTCCCCAAGTTAAGATCTGGGCGCAGCAGCCGTGCAAGACCGTCTGCCGACACTGCCACCTGCTGCTCACCCTGGGAAATGCAGCCTTCCCTCCCATGCACAGAGCAGCTTCCAGATGATGGAATCGCTCTGCGTTTACCCAGGAAAGCACCATGACAAAACCCAACTTTTCCTGGGAAGCAACTCCACGTTGTCTGTGACCAAAAATTCTACCTCTCCTGGCCTCAGTGTCCTGTGTGGTCTTCAGTAGTGATGGCAGGATTTGACACAACAGGGTCTCTAGAAAGATGCACCGTGATGGACAGCTCACAGGGAGGTAATGCAGTTGGCGAGTGAACCACGGAAAGACCCTGCGTGGTGGTCACGGAAATGCTGCGGGAAGTCAGACGCCCTCTTCTGCTCAGATTAGCAAGAATTAGGCCCAAAACTGCACGGACAAGGTTGTGGAAAAATACATATTTAAACAGTTGGTTTCCCACCTCTGTCCAACACACTGGCAAGCAAACGGAAGGTTGGATAAACATCTGGTGGAGCGCTGCGGACTCCCTTTCCTTTGGCCTGGCTTTGAACTGCTCCATGGCTTTGGAAATGACACAGCTAATAAAACTTTTATGTATATGGCCTTTGACCTGGTAATCCCACTTCTGGGAGAGAGTCAGAGAAAAGCGAAATCTACAGATGGTAGCCTGAAGTGGTGCGCAGTTATACTGTGATTGCAAAAATAAAACAATCTAAATAGCCATCAAAAATAAATAAATATCCATCAAAGGGAGACAGCCAGTTACTGTCCCAGCCATGCCAAGACCAGGAGGTCGACATTTTTATATTAGATTCTTATCTTCTAATTTCCTGTATTCTTTTATTGCTTAAGTTTGTCTTAAGCAATTATTTGTCTTTTTGAGGCAGGGTTTCACTGTGCAGTTCAGGCTGGCCTTGAACTCACTTTGTAGCCTATGTTGATCTCGGAACTCACAGTGATCCTCCTGCCTCAGCCTCCCAAATGCTGGGATTACAGGTGAGCACCACCACACCTGGCCTTCGAGTAAGTTTTGCCATTGATTCCTGGGATTTTCCTGGTACCATATCAAATCATCTGAATGTGACGGAGATCAAAGATTTTACTTCTTTACCTAATCTTCTATCTGTAATTGGTTCCCCTTGTCTAATTGCATTGGCTGATACTTCTAAAAGATGTTTATTTGACAGGGGAGAATGCACAGCTATAGTGTACGTTCTGAAGAAACTAAAGATTGCAAAGAGCAGATACTGTGCAATCTCTCTTTCTAAACATACACTGAAACACCCTAGATTTATACATATATACACAACATATATATGCATATATATAATACATATAGAGTCACGTGTGTGTCTGTTTGTGTGAGCATGCACCTTCTGCACAGGGATACGTCCCAGATGCTGGCAGTGGAGAAGCAGTATCATTAGTCTCTACTAGCTGTACAAACTAATTTTTTTTGTCTTTTTGAGACAGGGTCTCACTATGAAGTTTCAGGCTGGCCTTGGGCTCACTTTGTAGCCAGCCTGGTCTCGAACTTGCAATGATCTTCCTGCCTCAGCGTCCTGAGTGTTGGGATTACAGGAGTGCACTACCACACCAGGCTTTGTACCTCTAAATTATTAGGCACAAAATTATGTTTCTTTTGTAATATACACAGAATCATTAACATGCAAAACTTGGTTTATAAAAATGCATAGGAAAGGAAGTGGTGTCCAGGTGTTTTGAGCACAGAATGCGACACATCTGGCGAGGCTGACACACAGCACCAAGTGCTCAGCCGGTGCTGTTTTCTCCCGACCCTGCCCGTCCTCACAGCCGCCTTTAGACGACCCCACTGCACTCCTCACCTCACAGGTGAAGCCACAGAGGCACAGAGAGAGCGCAGAGATGCGGTGCGGAGCTCAAGCCACTCGAGGCAGAGTTTGTCCTCACCGTGCTCCTGACTCTGCCCCCAAAGGCAGAAACTGCAGGAAGTCACCTGCTGAGTGGCCAGCAGGAAAGGGCAGTGCAGGGACTCGAGCCCAGACTTCTGTGAGCGCCTGAGACCCAAACACACGGCACTTGCCAGCCTTCTCAGGGCGGCCAGCGCTCGCGGCCCTCCAGGCGCCCCGAGATCTGGAATCCAGAGCCCTCGAGGGGACCCAGTACCTGTGCTGCGAGTACCTAAGAGCCTGAGGACGCACCCCACAGGGAAGAAGAGACTCGGGGACCCGGAGACGGTGCAGCCCCTGGTGCCCGAGGCCGCGCAGTGCCTGGCCAGAAGCTCCTCCCTAACACTGCTGCCCTCCGCAGCCAGGAGGAGAAAAGGAATGAGGAGGGTTTTCCAAACCAGTGTGGAAATGCGCTCACCATGGAGCCCACTGACGCCTCAAAGTGGCAGGAGAATTCCTCCAACATGATGGATCTACGCTACAAAAGCACACGGCTGACAGCTACAAGAACCGAGTGTGCACAAGCTCTGAGACACACACAAGTGCTTGTGCCTGCCCCCAAGCGGAAACCACACAACCGTCTGTCAACAAGAAACAAGGAACATTTACTCTGGTGAAATATTACATCACAGTGAAAAAGAACAGGCCAGCAACACATACGGCAACCGGATGACTCCCAGACGTTACATTGAATGAAAGAAACCGAACTCAGGAAGCGCACACCGTGAGACTCCATGTTTGCTAATGTCAAGAACAGGCAAAGCTAACAGGAGGCGAAAGACCAGACAGCGGTCTCCTTCAGGGCTGAAAGTGGCGGGAGGGTGCGACGTGTAGAGCCTCTCTCGGATGTGCGTACAGAGTGTGTGCGCTTTCCCAAATGTAAACTACACAGGAAGAAATAGAGCTGGTGTGGGGCTCACGCCTACAATCCCAGCACTCAGGAGACTGAGGCAGGAGGACTGATGCACGTTTGAGACCAGCCTGGGCTACAGAGTGAGCTCCAGGCCAGCCTGAACTGCAGAGTGGGACCCAGTGCCCCAGCCCAAAAACAAACAAACAAAAATACAAGAGCTTCACAAACAATAAAACGACACATAATTCTGTGTCCACGTGTGTGTCTCTACAGGAATCTGTTTAGAGAAAGTGCTGCCAGGATACACTCCAGAGAGCGTCAACACTTATCTCTACGGAGGGTTGTGGTGGGCTGGACATGGGGAGAACATGGGAAACGCTCTCACTGTTCCCAGAGCCTTGAATTTTTTTTACAAGTATGAACTACCTGTAAAAAATAAACAAGAAAAGGAAGACAGGCACACACTCACACACACACACACACACAGATCCACTCTGTGTGTGCTGAATCACAGCTTGTACAAGGAAGCTCTGGCCCAAGCCCCGTGTTCCCGGCACTGTGCTCCTGCAGCCCCCACGGTGGGGTGGGGTGGGGTGGGGTGTCCCTCCTCCTATGTGGCTGCTGGTGCTTCCTCCATCAGTAAAGACCGTAGGGGCTCCCCGCCAGCCCGCTGCCCATGGGAGTGTGTGGCGCTTACCTGCTGACAGGGAGCCTCGGGCCAGCTTGGGAAACAGCAGGTCGAGCTGCCGGAAGGTGTGAAAGACCTCGGCTGAGTGGGTGCGGTCCTGGGCCTGGCTCTCAGGGGTGCCTGGTGACGCCTCCACTCCATACAAGGTCAGGAAGCCGGCTCTGGGGACAGCAGCAGCAGGTCAGGGGTCCTCCCTGGAAACTCCCAGCCCACGCTCCACGGTGGCTGAGAAGTTCCTCAGCCCATTCACTGGTGGAGCTCCTGGTGTGCTGACTCTGTGCTGGGCATGAGGAACAAAGACAGGCAAGAATCTCTGTTCTCTGGTGCTGAAACTGTAGCACAGGAGATACATGACAGGCCAGAGGAATGAGCTACATGAGCTCCATGTCAGCAGTGCTCTGGGGCAGGAAGGCAGTTCAGGGAGGGTGGGATGGTGACACTTATCTCCTGGGTAAGCTGGAAGGTGACAGGGGATATGCACGGGAGGAGCAAGAAAGGGGGAAGACAAACAGCAAGTGCAAATGTCCTGTGGCAGGAGGGAACCAAAGTGTTGAAGAGCACCAAGGAGGATGGTGAGGCTGGAGGAGAGTGAGCAAGCAAGGGGGCCACAGGATACGATGAGAGGCAGAGGTGAGGAGAGGAGACACCTGGAAAGGGTCAGGGGAGGCTTCCTGGAGGAGGCAGAGGTTGTCATGAGACCCACAGGATGAACAGAAGAAGGGCAGGGGGAGGTGTGCCGGCAGCAGGCAGGGCCTATGCAAAGACCCAGAGGCCAGGCAGCAGCCCCAGCCTGGTCAGAGCGCTTCCCAGTGATGGAGGGTCACTGCCCAGCTGCAGTGTGAGGGGGCGAGGGCCGAGTGTCTCAAAGTCATTGGTGGCCAGTCACAGCCCTGGTCCTGCAGGACAGTGTGGGGAAGGACTGAGCAACGGTGACAGGGTGGGGGAGGAGTGTACAATGCAAATAAAGACCAAACAATGAACTCGGGGACCCCGAGGAGGTTTTACGGCGCAGGGTACCTGTGATGGGAACCTCCGGCCACAGGTAACAATCACCTGTGTAAATACACACACAGCCCCTAGGTGGCGCCAGGCCCCACAAAGAAAAACCAAGGTGGAGCCGGCCAGGTATTGAGGGCCCCGGCGGGGTAGGTGGTGTCCCAAAGGGAAGCAGGAGCCATGCAGATGAGTGGGGGTCACAAAGAGCAGGGGCCTCGCAAAGGAGCATGCCCAACCTGCCCCCGGCAGCCGGGAGGCCGCGTGATGGAGGGAGCCGGAGAGCTTCGGCCCTAAGGCAGGGCCAGATCTAGGACAGGCCGGGAGGTTCAAGCCGTGGCACCTCACAGGGTGCGCAGAGTCTGCACCGGCATCTCTGTGCCCTGCCTGCCCATCCCTACTTCCATCCTTTCTGTTCCAGCCTGGGGATCGAATCTGGGGTGTTGAGACAGCCTTTTACTAAGTTGTCCATGATGGCCTCGAACTTGCGATCCTCCTGCCTCAGCTGGGATTAGGCCTTGGGCCACCTCGTCTAGCAGCGACCCACTCTCCTTCTGTTTCCAGGGTCACAGACGGTGGCAAAGGCCCACAAGTGCAGAGGCTGCAGCTCCAGGCCAGGAGCTAAGTGCTAAGTCCTGGACTGGCCTGCCACCCGCCCCTCCAGCCCTGGGCCTCTCCCCGCTCCTCCGCCCCTGGACCTAGGCCAGCAGGATGTGCTGAGGAGTTCAAAGCCCAGGGACAGCTGCAAGTTGCCCTGCCATGAACTTTCGGGGAAGTTTTGCTGCCCCCTCAGTCCCCAGCCTACAATGATAGAGTGACCCAGACCATTTCCACCCCACTGCAGGCAGAGGAGGAAAACGGGGTCACTGGCAGACGAGGGCATGGCTGAGAGCGCAGGTCTGGAGCTGCACCCCACTCCACCTCATGGGGACTCAGCAAATGACTTAGGGTCTCAGCTTTCCCCTCTGTCAAATGGGTGTGTAGCCAGCTTCGTGGTGCTGTTGTGAGCACTGAGTTGATGTGTGGCGTCTACACAGATGCACGCCAGGCTATAGGTGCATCATGCATGCACGCTCCTGTGTCAGCGCCTGGCTGCCCTGCTCCTGAAACAGCTGCTCTGCTTGCCGCAGGACGAAGCCCTCTGCCAGAAGGGGGTCCGTTACCGGCAGCACGGGAAGCCAAGGCGTTGTGCTCAGCTCATTCCGCTCGCCACTCCCAGGCGGAGCCCCAGCCCGCCACCGCCCACCTCCCAAGTCACCCACAACTTCAGCCCCCCGACCTGCTACCCATTTTCCTTGCAGTAGCCAAAGTGGGCTTTAAACCCCTGCGTCGAGAGCCGGGATGCAGCTCAGCAGCACAGCACCTGTCTGGCAAGCACAAGGCCCTGAATTCAATTCCCGTCAAAAAACAAAACAAAACAAAAACTCCATCGGACCCTGTTGTGCCCCTGCTGAAGACCCTCAGTATCACCCCCTCATGCTGACAGTAAGGTCCATGGAGGCTAAGCTTGGGGAGACCTGGCTCTGCCAGCTTCAGTGACCTTATCTCCACCCTGTCCCTGGGCACTCTGCCCCATCCACAGTGGCCCTCCTGCCAAGCTTCTTCCCACATCTGGGCCTTTTGCACTTGCCATGGTCTCTGCCAGGATGGTGGCACCAAGGCACTTTGGAGACAGGTCTCTGCTGGAGGCTGGATCTTTAGACGATCCCTCCCTCGTCAGCCTGGCCGAAAGCGGCCCAGATGCTGTCACCCTCCGTGGACCTGCCCTCAGGCTCACCCCTGTTGACCTCAGGACCTCATCCGCCTGTTCCCTGCTGTATGCCCAGAGCCCAGGAGGGCACCCAGCCCTGCTGTAGGAGGGAACGCACACTGTGTGCAGCCCTGGATGGGCCTCCCTGTGCAAACTCTAGAGTTGAGAAGCCGCAGGACAAGGTGGCCTGTGGCCTTGCTGCTCCCTCTCTGACTGGCCACAGGGCCTGTTCCAGCTCAGGGGCGGGGCCAGGTGAACTGGGGCCCCGATGTACAGTGTCCACCCTGTGCTGGTTGCTTTGGGCATGACTCCACGCTCCTGGTCCCCTTGGCCACTGCCTGTGACTGACGCGGTCCAGTGTGGGGGCCCCTGCTGGGACAGTGACGGTCCTGAGCTCACCTGAGGAGGGCGCTGTAAGAGAACTCGAAGAGACCCGTCTTGTGCCAGTCACCAGCCGCCTCTGCGGGCTCCCCCAGCAGGACAGTGCGGAGGTTGGAGTACATGGCGTCAGTGAGTGCCTGCAGGTCTCTGTGCTGCAGGGTCCTGAGGCAGTGACAAAAGGGAGCAAGTTCAGGTCCCCGAAGGAAACACAGACCCTTGGCCACTTCTCTCCCCAAACCTAGGCCCCTTGGCTCATGTCCCCCGGAAATGGAGGCTGTGGGAAATGGCCTCTAGGGTCACTAGCAGCAGCAGTGATGGCTCCTCTTAAACGGGCTAAGTGCACAGACCTCTTGGCATAGGAACAACAGTTACAGACAGAGAAACAGGAACACAGAGGAGAGGCCATGAGAGGAGTGGCTGGGACCGAGGCCCGGTCTGCCCGACGCAGGCTAAACCCAACTGCAACAGGCCATGCCGGCCTGAGGCACAGCTCCCGAAGAAACTAAGGAACCGACTCTTCCTTGACACTCAGGGAGGCCCTGTTTAGAGCACTAAGTGTCCCCTGATCAAGGATGCTAAAGGGACACAACTCCAGGCCAATGACCATACGTAAAGGACTCTGGGCGGGTAACCTGGTCTCTGGGGTTGCAGGAGAGACCCTGTCTAGAGAGTGACAGAAATGAGAGGCCTCTCGGCTGAGTCTCCATAAGGCAGGGTCCATGGTGAGCCAAACTTTGGATGCAATTAGAGGCCAAGAAACGGACCTCTTGTCTAAGGCGTGAATGGCCAGATGGGTGGACCGGGCAGCGCAAAGCCAGAGGTCGACAGCGACCCCTGCTGGCAGCGGGAAGAACAGCCGGCGCGCACCGGCCAGGGGCTCCCGTTGCTGGCCTTTTGTCCTCTCCACGGTAGGGCTGCTGTGGGGCCAGGCCTTGACCACCCACCCCGGCCACCTGCAGGACCGCCTCAGCCACTCACAGTTTCATCTTGGCCTTCTCGTCACTGGGGTCGTAATGTGGGAGCCGCACGTTGAAAATCTTCTCCATGAGGATGACGGCATAGCCGTGGAAGTCCAGCTTGGTGCGCGACTCCCAGGTCACCGTGTCGTAGGAGTGCGGGTCCAGGAGGACAGTGACATACCTGCCCTTGACCAGCACCTGAGGGCAAGATGTCACGTGAACCCCTGCTGCGGTTTTTATCTAAATGTCCCCTGAAGCCTCAAGGGCTCCCAGTGGGCCTTTTGGGGGTGGCTGGGTGGTGGGTGTGATCGGATCATTGATGTGATCACTGGATTCGGCCACTGATTGGTTAATGAGGTCATTGATGTGATCACTGGATTCGGCCACTGATTGGTTAATGAGGTCATTGATGTGATCACTGGATTCGGCCACTGATTGGTTAATGAGGTTCCGGATGTGGCTTCCTAGAGTCACTGAAGGCGGAAGGCCCACCCTGAGTGTCAGAGGCGCCAACCAATAGGCTCGTAGCCTGAAGGGAACAAAAAGGGAAAGGGAGGCTCCATGCTGCACACCGTGCACTGTGTCTCCGTCAGGCGCCCTCCTGGGAACTAGAACCTACGAGCTAAAATCTCTACAGTCTGTGAGCTAAAATAAACCTTTAACTTGTGGGTGTCCCAGCAACAAGAAAGTAACTAAGATAACTGCACAGTTCCTTCCCAGCAGTAGGGGCATCTCGCCTGCCGGGCACTGCCCCACAAAGGACTTAACGATGTTCTTACCCACCCTCATCATCACCTGTGAGGAGGAGGGAGAGGCTAGTGCTCACCCAGGCAAAAGTGAGGTGAGGCCCCAGATTTCACCACTGACAACTGGCAGAATTGGGGCTGATTCAGTATTTTTAAAGCACAGCCACCTCGCCTGTGAGCACTGACCATGGCTATCTTAGCTAGTATTGTATCTCCAGCAGCCAAGACAGTGCCTACCAGGGGCAGCAGGTGGATGCCATGGATTTGTGTAGAATGGATGGACGGGCAGAGGGAAGGAAGGATGGATGGATGGATAGATGGATGGATGGATGGAGGTATAGATAGATGAGGGCTGGCACAAGATACTGACTGGACAGGCAGGTTATGTTGGTACACGGTGGTCATTGGATAGAAAGATGGAAGTTAGTGGGAATTGAATTTAGGGGTGAAATTTCAATAGCTGCTCAGGACATGGGTGTAAGAATTCCGGGTAAATTTCAGTAGGCAGAAGGATAAAGGATGGATGAATAAATGAACAGGGTGAACGCATGGACAGAGATGGGTGGGGGGAGGGTGCTGGGAAGATGCTGAGAAGGCAGATGCGTAGAGCGAGATGGACAGATGGACGCTGGAGAGACAGAAGCCTAAGGAATGGATGGGGCCGGCGGGGTGGATGAACGAGTACTGGGCAGACGCTGAATGACCATACAGTTTGATGATGCTGGAAGAACGGAAGTCAGAGGCGCACTGGGTGCACAGCTGGCAGAGGGCTGACCCATGGGTGTGCACGGGAGGGCGGCCGATGGACAGAGGCGGGGAGGGCAGCCCACACCAGGCACAAGGCCAGCTGCACATCCCCTTCCCTCCAGAGGCCCGGGAGGTGCTTACAGTAAAGATGTCACCGTGCTTCTCCTTCATCCTAGTGAGGAAGCTGGCCGAATCTCTTCCAAACTCCAGGGCGTGGCCCAGCCATGGGATGTTGCCCAGGTCCAGCGGAGGTTCACCAGGTCGCCTGTGGAAGGCACAGCACTTAGCACTGCTTGACAAAGCAAGAAAGGAGCCAGAGTGCTGCCAACGGGAGGTCACTGGGTAGGTGAGGGCAGACTCCACTGAGGAGGCACGGGGCAGAGGCTGGAGTGGTGGTGGGGAGGCACATGGGCATCCAGGAGAAGGGCTTTCTGGTAAGTGCAAAGGCCCTGGGGTTGAGTTGTGTATTCAGTAGGGAGGTCAGTGTGGCTGGACTAAAGACAGAGATGAGATTCCAGAGGCACTGGGGCCAGAGGGGTGATGGGGGGCAGCTGTGAGGACTTTGACCTTTCCTCTGAGTGATGCAGAGCCAGGGGAGAGTTTTAAGCAGTGAAGGGACACAAGGTGTTCACAGGATTGTTCCGGCTGCTGGGTAGAGAATGGACTGTACAGGGTCAGAGCAGGCACCAGGGGAGCAGTTAACATCTGGCCATACTACGGGGTCCCATGGGTTTCTATTTAGAACCTTCTTTCAGCTTCTAATTGTTTTCTATACTCGTTTTCATGTTTTGCATCATTTTGTTTAGCTCTGCTGGTTTTTTAATAGACTGGCTGGCTTGTTTCATTTGGCCTATTATCTGGTAATTTATGTCTTCCAAATGCCTCCCCGACCCATTCTATTACCTTTCAATTAATTGTGTGTAGCTCTGGGTTTTCTCCCTTCCCACACCCCACGGATCAGCTTTGGGGGTGCTGGGACTTCTGGGAGGCGTTTAGTTTCCTTGTCACCCCACATTTCTGTTTGTCGTGCTCAGGTTCGTGGGTCACAGCAAGCTTCATCACTAGGATTGAGACCCCTTTAGTCCGTGTCCACTTTTCAGTGCCCTGTGTGTGTGGCTGGCTGCTGTCTCTGCCCGTGTCCCAGGAGCGAACCACCCCCAGTGACCTGGCCAGGGAAGCTGCAGTGTGTGTGGCTCGGTCCCCAGGTCTCAGGCACGGAACCCAAAGCGGGCCAGAGACTGGCGTCCAGAGAAAACCGGCTGACAGCAACAGCCCTGTCACCTGGCTACAGCAACAAAATCAGCAACAATAACAGCATCAAAGACAAACCGAATATTGACAAACTCTAAGGACAATAATCACCACCCTTAAGCACAGGAAAGAGATCTAGAGTTACAGGGTGAACGTTGAATAATACTGACCCGCAGCAGATCCCTACTGCACGGAAGAGCTTTACCTCCGTCAGCAATAGAGCAGCGTTGAATTGTAGCATCCAGGCAACTCGCTGCTACATCTAGAGATTTGTACTTGTCACACTAGCAAAAGTAGAGAGAGGAGAGCCAGAGAATAAGAAACAGAGAGGAGTTAGGAGCACCGCGGCCGAGGCCAGGTGGACCGCTCGCTTCACAGCAGAGTCCATGGCAGGGAAGCTTTCTTGTGGGCTTGGAGGACAGAAGGGCTGTGGGCCCCCGGGAGCTGTGAGGGGACCTCAGCGGACTGCGGGCAGGGAGATGGGGGCCTTGGTCTCCCACCTGCAAGCTGGGTCTCGCCGTGAGCTTCCCAGCTGGTACCACATCGATCTCAGCCTCTCGAGCTGTGGCCCCTCGCCCAGCGGCCTCACTGACTTCTGGTCACAGCTGTGAGTGACTGACCAGCTGCTGCCCAAGCTGCTAAATTTGTGGCAATTTGTTCCACAGCAGTAAATAACCGCTACACTCAGACTCAGCGCCCTGACCGGGCCCTGCCCTACGTCATAATCTTGTCCTTGTCACCCTGTGAAGGAAAGACCACCATGAGCTAAAGAGTCCCCGTCAAAATCGAAGAATGAGCCACATGTGGTAGCTCACACCTGTAATCCCAGCAGTGGGGAGGCTGAGGCAGGAGGATTCTGTAAATTCAAGGCCAGCCTGGGCTACAAAGAAGAGTTCCAGGCCAGTCTGAACTACATAACGAGACCTTGTCTCTGAAAACAAACAAGAAAAAAACAGAAACAAAATCACAGAACGAGGCTCTGAGGCTCACAGTGTTGTAGGACTGGATCCCTGAAGTCTCTAAAAGCAGGTTAGCACCCTGTCTCAGCCTTAGAACGGCTGGCAACTGACAGTGTTAGAAAACAGTTTCAAGAAAAAAAGTAACAAGGAAAACAGCGCAATACAGGAAATGAAAGAAAGGAGGCACAGAAAAGATGGAAGGGAAAAGAGGAAAAGAAAAGAAACCCAATGGAGCGGGGGTGTAGGAAGCCCAGGTGCCCGGTGCCCCCGAGGGGCTGAGGAGCAGCTGAGCGGGGCCCGAGCATGAGTGAAGGGCGGAGGGCGGGTACACAAAGTGCCCGGAGCAGACAGACAGATGCTCACTGCCCTGCATCACTGCCGAAAGAGGAATCCAAAGCAGGCCGAGGTGCCACTTTATGCCCATGAGCGTGGCCGCCAATGAAACACTTAAAAGGAAAAGAGATGTGAGCCAGGACGTGGAGAAGCTGGGACCTTGGCTGAGTGGGGAAGGGTGGGGCCGCCTTAGTCACCAGCCGGTTTCCTCACTAAGTTAAACACAGACCGACTCAGGGTGAGGCAGGCTCAGGGTGATGCAAGGGCTGGCACTCCACCCCTGATAGCGGCGTCGTCACCAAGGGAAACCATCCAAATGCCCACTGACTGACGGACAGAGGAACCAAGTGTGGTACATCCATGCCCTGGAACAGTACGCAGTCAAAAAAGGGAACCGAGTTCTGGTTCGTGCTACAGCACAGGCGAACCTCAAAACCTCTAGGCTGTGTGCATGGAGCCAGACAGGAGACCACAACACAAGATCCCACTGAAGAGAAATAGCCACGTGGGTGAAACCCACAGGGACGAGGCCATCAGTGGTTGCCAGGGGAGCTGGGAATGACTGCAAATGGATACAAGTTTTCCTTGGGGCGTGATGAAAATATTCCAGAACTTCATAGTGGTGGTCACTGCTCGATCCTGTGAACATACTAAGAACCCCTGAACTGTGCACTTTACAGGGGTGAATTTTATGGTGTGTGAATTACATTTCACTCTAGAACAAATAGGGAAGAAGTGTGATTAGAACAGTGGGAGACAGGTCACAGTAGGTGGACAATGGAGGGTCCCCAAGGAGGGTCCACATGGGCAAAGACCGGAAGGACATGAGGGACGCTGGGAGATCAGGGAAGAGTGCCACAGGTGGAAGGCACCTCTGGTGCAAAGGCCCTGTGGTGGAGCAAATCGGATAGGGTGAGCAAGACATAGCAGTAATGTGGCTGGAGTGGAGAATATCCAGCTGAGTGTTCTGGAGATGACCTTGAGGGTCTGAATGTCAAGGTGAAGTGTGGCTTCTCGGCCAAGTGTGAGGAGACCAAGTGGAAGGTGTGGAACGGGTATCAGGATGTTGTTGTAGACAGCTACTTTGGGTAGAAATTTTGTAGGCAGACAGGGCCAGGCCCTCAGGGAGTCAGTGCAGAAGATGGGAAGAATCAGGACTGTGGCTGGGGGCCAGGCCTCAAGATAAAGACGGGGTGAGCAGGCCCACCTGCCTCCCCAGGGGGGGGGAAGAAATAAATGGAAGATCATACCATAACTGGTTCCTCCCGATCCAATCAAGTGTAGGTAGTTCCTCAGTCACCCAAGTGGGTGACAGGACCTCCTGACTCTCTTCCCAAAAAGCCCCTTGGTCTTTCCACATAGGTCTGCTATGTGACCTGCTTCCCGTCGGGTCAAGGCTACCTAAGCAGCTATATTTGCAATCTTATTGAGCAGTTTTGTCCCATGTCGTACTCACCTTGTGACTTTGTATGCACCTCCTGTTTGCTCTATAAAACGTCTCCTGAGAAGTGGACTCTGTCACGACCACTGTCGGGTCCCCCCTGCCTGCCCCGACTCCCAGGAGCTCTCTCTCTCTCACTAAATTTTTCCCACTTTTAACCTCTGAATTCCTTAGAATACATTCTTTGATTTTGGTGAACTCAAACTCGGTGAATCTGACTTCTCGCAGGCCGGGAGTGAAGTTTTTTCATCTCTGTCAACACGGCTGTGGGCAGCATCAGAGAGAGCCAAGAGGAGGCAGGGAGACACCAGGAGACCCCTGTGGTCACCCCAAAGGGCAGGCCTGGTGCCCGGGCCCCTCACTTCCAGGGCAGGAGTCCGTCCACACAAGCAGTTCAGGGGAGCACCCCTCTGCTCCACCGCTTCCCCTCCACACCTGTCCCTGAGCATAACCCGAAGGGTGGGACGGGGGGAGACAGGAGACGACAGCCAGCCGTGAGGTCTAGCGTCGGGGGAAGATGGGGCTGACCCTCTGACCAGGGAAGATGCGGGGACAGGAGCCCAGGAGACAGGACCTGAACGGTGGGGAGTTGTGCATAAAAGTCAGGAGGGCCTGGTGGCTTTGAGCCCAAACTTTAGCCATGCACTTCTTGGCTTCAAATCCCAGCCAAGCTTTTTCTGGCTCTGTGACAGCCTCTCTGGGCCTCAGGTGCCTGGTCTGTAAAATGGGATTAACACTGACCTTGTCACTTAATCACTGACCTTGTCAGGCTGTGAAAGGGATGAAGGGAGTCACAGAGCCCCTAGGAGAGTACCTGGCACTTGTAGCCTGGATGCAGCTAGGACACAGGATCAAGAAGACTCCCAGGGGCCGAGGACTTAGCTCAGTAGCACAGTGCCTGCCTGGCAAGCACAAAGTCCTGAGTTCAACTTCAGGTACAAAAAAAATTTCCTGCAAGAAGCCTCCCAGGTACATAGATTGAGAACTGACTACACCTCAGGCTCTAGGTTTGGCATTTTCCACCTGTCTCCCTGCTTGGTAAGAATGACCAACTCAACCAGGGATGTAGCTCAGAGGTCTAAGTGCCTGCTTGGCAAGCACAAGGTCCTGAGTTCCACTCCTGGCGCAAAGGAAAAACAAAAAAAAAACAATGACCAAGTCACAAAGCCCTGACCACGGGAAGCACCACCCTAGGCAGTTTCCCTACTAACACTGTGCCTCCTCCCCGAACCCAGAGCTTCAGGCCCATTTTACAGAGGAGGAAACAGGCAGAGTGGCTGAGTCCCTTGCCCGGGACCCACTGTGGAGGAGCTGGGTTTCCATCCCAGGCTGCTATCTAGGGCAGGCTGCAGAGCCCAAGCTCTGGACACCTCGGGGCCCCAGGCCACCCCAGCACACTGCTAGGCAAAGCAAGACAGAGTTCAGTGACCTATCTACACGTGGGCTGAGGTCTTCCCCTGAGACATCTGGGGTGACAGGCTTCCTGGCCTGCCCTTTCTTTGGGTGGCCCGCACTGCCCACCAAGCCAAGTATTATTCCTGTCAGCTGGCCTCTTTCCCCAGAAAAGCCCAAGGTGGCACAGACAAAGGCAGGAAGCGGGAGTCAAGGCTCCTGGTCCAGCCCCACCATGGCTGGCCGCCTCCCCTGGTCCTGGGCCCCAGCCTCCCCAGGTCCAGCCACATTCCAGCATGACTCAGCCTGCGGCCAGCTGAGGCAAAGGAGCTCTATTTTAGCGCCTGTGGTCTCCAGCCTTGCCCGCTGACACTCTCACTTCTGGGGCACAGCCAAGCCCCGAGTGGGAGCAGAGAGAGTCCTGACTCACACGGCGACCGTGGCCCATTCAACGCAGCTCAGAGGCAGGACGCCCCTTCTGATTCTCCCCGGAGTTCCGATTCCCAGCAGGAACCTAGAAATGTCCTTGGTCACTCGAAGACCCCCTGGCCTCCTGCCTGAGTCTCTGTCCCTCCAGACCCCTGCATGCCAGGGCAGGGCTGTCACGCAGCTCTGGGCCCCTGAGCCATGGCATTCTCCCTGGAGGGACATTCCAGAAGAGCAGACAGTGCCTAGGACGGTGCCTGGCACACGGGGTCTCAGGCTCCGGGAGGATTTGATTGCAGCCAGGAGGGCCGGTTTCTGCTCTGCTGGGCTGGAGCTACCTCCACTTTTGAGTAACCTGCTCTGCCTCTCCTTCCCCGGGGCTGCCCCACAGCCCGCCAGGGGCTTCTCCTACCCGAAACAGGCAGCTCCTTTAACCTCTTCCACACCGACCCCGCCTCCAGACGTGGAGGAACAGCACACAGCCTTCTCGCTCTGGTTTTTTATTTTCTACTTTTGAGATAGACAGATTCGGATCACAGTCAGCAGAAGAACAGCACAGGAAGCAGAACAGGTGCACCACAGAGGGGCGACAGCGAGCAGTGGGGACAGAGGGGAGGTTTAGAGGACACTGCTAGCGCGTCCCTGGGAAGCGCGGCTACAGCTGCAGACCTGAGTTTTTGTATACAGAATCCCCCAATTTTCTCTCCTCATACTACACAGAAAAACCAGTGGTTTGACCAGGCTGTGGCCCACTGTTTACTGACCTCTGCTCGGGTATTGGCCACTAAAGTAAAGCGGATTTATTTATATCCTAGAAATTATGCATCCTATGGGGGCCCAACCAGCCACAAGCCACAGGAATCCTTTCCCAATGCCATGTGGCCTCTGGTGCCCCACCCAAGGGACCTCTGTCCATGCCTCCTGCAGCGGCCAAGCAAGCCCAAAGAGGGAGCTGTCCTCGGCTTGGTAAAGGGGCTAGGGACTGAGAGGACACCTCTGCGAGCAACTTCAAGATGCAGACGGACACACTGAGGCCCAGAAAACAAAAAGAATTTCTAGTACGTACATGGACTCATCAGCTTCAGCGGGCCCAGAAAACAGAATCCTAACTTCCACATGTCAAGGATGCTAGGCACAGCCAGGCATGGTGGCCCACACCTCTAATGCTAGCACTTGGGAGGCTGAGGCAGGAGGATCATCTCGAGTTCGAGACCAGCCTGAGCTACAAAGTGAGTGCAAGGCCAGCCTGAACTACATAGTGAGACCCTGTCGAAAGAAAGAAAGAAAAGAAGGCCAGACACTCAGATTCCTGACCCATCCAGCTGCCTCATCTATCTCAGAAAAAGTGCAGCCCACGGGCCGGAGACTACAGCACGTGTCTGAAAGACTGAAAGCCCCAGAAGGGGTCACAAAGGCCATCAGCAGAGACATGAGTTAACTGGGGTGTGTGTATGAAACCTCATTCCGTCAAACGACGGACTACAGAAGCTCAAAAAACCAGCAGATCCCCACGCAGCAGCACAAACCAATGTCAAATCTGAAATCTGGACGGAAAGAAAAAAACCAAAGCACATTCTGAGAGCAAGCCTACAGAGCGCTGGAAAACTTGACAAGCTGAGAAAAATAACTCGTGACTCTGCAGGGAAACTTACTCTATTCTTTCCTTTTTTTTTTTTTTTAGGTGAATATTTGAATACATAGTTTTAAATTTCAGCCTGCAAGTGTCTGAAGAATGAAGAAAATTACAGAGAACTTATTGTTTGAAAAATCAACTAACATTGTTTAAAAATGAAAATTCCCCAGTGTTTCTGGGATTTTCAGACACTGAGGTAAACACACACACACTGCACTGACAAATTCTATGCATTTAGGAGTAACATTAAAACATCTGGGGAAGCGCAGGAGAACTAAAGGCAAGCCGCTGCACTGGGACCGGAGCCGGGCAGCTGATTAAACACTCCTGTAGCGGTTGAAGTTTAGTTAACTGTAATGGCCCGACCAGCGTGGGCTTCTCAGTTTTGACAAATGTACCATGTTTGTAATGCAGGAGCTTAACGACCAGAGAGAGACGCAGAGCCAGCCGGAGAGCTCCGGACTCTTTTACTGTCTCTGCACCTTTTCTGTAAATCTCAAATTGGTCTCCCAGAAAACATGCAGGGAAAAAGAAATGTGAGGTTCCGCCCAGACCGAGCAGAGCGAGGCCTGGGACCGGGTGAGGGGCTTCGGTCTTCCCCAGAACAGGATAAGTGGCTGGGAAATAGATTCTGCTATCCTCGGGCAATTCAGGTTCATTTTAAAACTCCTTTCTAACAGGAAGGAAGCCTACCGCAAGCACCATGATTTGGCTGCGTTTTAGAGTCCCAAAGTTTGGGGGCCCGCGAGGCTGGGACAAGCAGGCCCGGTTCTGCCGCGTCCCCGCGGTCAGGGCTGGGGACGCCTTGGGGGCCTCAGTTTCCCCGCTAGCGCCCGGGGTCCCGCGGGAGGAGGCTCGGGGTGCTGCGCCCGGGCCTCCACTCTCCAGCCGCAGCCCCGGACCTCGCCGCGGGCTCGGCTGTGGGCACCGGGACGCGGGCGGTGCCATCGGGCGGGCTGCCGCACCCCCGCCCGGGGACCCGGCGCTGAGCCCGCGGGGGGCCCGCGCACCTGAGCCCGCTCCGCGCACCGGCTCCGGGCCGGCAGGGACGGACGGACTGACGGACGGACGGACGGAAGGGACGCTCACCGTGCGCGCCGGCGGCTCAGCAGCAGCAGCAGCAACAGCAGCGCGGCCAGGAGGCCGAGGAGCGCGGCCCAGGACATGGAGGCGGCCGGTCCCGCGCGAGGGCAGCGCGCTGCACCCGCTGCGGCCGGAGGAGAATGCGGGCTGGGCGGGGAGCGCGGCGGGATGAGGGTGGGGAGACGGAGAGGGAGGCGGGGGCTGCCGGGGGAGGGGCAGCGCTGGGCTGGGGGAGGGGGGGGTGCAGGGGGTGCAGGGGATGCAGGGGGAGGCGGGTGCAGGGGGAGGGGCAGCACTGGACTGGGGAGGGGCGGGGGTGCAGGGGGTGCAGGGGAGGGGGGTGCAGGAGGGGTGCAGGGGATGCAGGGGGAGGGGGGTGCAGGGGGAAGGGCAGCGCTGGGCTGGGGAGGGGCGGGGGGTGCAGGGGGTGCAGGGGATGCAGGGAGAGGCGGGTGCAGGGGGAGGGGCAGCACTGGACTGGGGAGGGGCGGGGGTGCAGGGGGTGCAGGGGGGGGTGCAGGAGGGGTGCAGGGGATGCAGGGGGAGGGGGGTGCAGGGGGAAGGGCAGTGCTGGGCTGGGGAGGGGCGGGGGATGCAGAGGGCTGCAGGGGGAGGGGGGTGCAGGGGTTCAGGGGATGCAGGGGAGGGGGTGTAGGGGGTGCAGGGGGTGCAAGGAGGGTGCAGGGGGAGGGGGTGCAGATGGGAGACCAGGGCAAGGTGGAGCTGCTTCCCGCCCCTTCCCATCGCACCAATGCAACGACCCCGCCCTGCCCCGGCCCTGGAGACGTCCAGTCCCCTCCTGCAAGCCAGGCTGAGCCCCCGGGCTGTCACTGGGTGGGCAGCACTGCTGTCCCGAAACACCACCCAGAGGGACTCCTGGGAGATGGAGAAACACCACCCAGAGGGACTCCTGGGAGATGGAGCCTGCGCTGGGCCCACTACCCCACCCCATTTACACCTGGGCAGCTAGAAATATCACAGGCGGCCAGAAGGATCCCGAAGAAGCCAGCATAGAGGACCAGGTGTCTGGTGACCTTGGAAGGGACACACACCTCTTGCTGGGGGCCAGATCTCAGGACAGAAGGCAAAACAAATGCAACCACACCCTTAAATATAATCCTTAGGGATTAATTGTGGGTCACCTTGAGAAGCTGGGAGTCACCCCTCCAAACCCCTACAGAAAGTCATGGATCCATAGAATGCTGGCTTGCTACGTGACTCTCTTTCCCATTTGTCCCTGATTTGGTCAATTTTACCTGAACAATTAAACTTGTTGGTTGACCACAGCTCTGCCCCACCTGTGCCCCCGGCTAACACCTGGCGAGTTCCCAGCTTTCCCCACTTTAGACCCACCTCACCTCTATAAACCCCCTAGAAAAGACAGAGTCCCTGGCAACCCACTCGGGACCCCTTCTGTCTCTGCCTCAGAGAGCAGCAATCTTTCTCTCAATACATACATTCTGCTCTTAACCTCCGTTGTTCCTAAAATTCATTTGATTTTAAAGCATAAACTCATTCCAGACATATGGTAGGTCAGGAATTTCCTTCCTCTGTATCAGTTTAACCTCCCTGGGTCCAGCTCCTTCCAAACACATGGCTCAGAGCGTGCTTCCCACCCACCGCTGGCGTCAGGAGCTGGCCAGCTTGTTAATAGCTGGGAACTGCAGACTGTGGAGCCCTTGGCACAGGCTACGTTTTATGAAACGATGGACCAAATGGGACCTGGGACCCGGGAAGTGTGGCATTGTACTCGCTGTCCTGCAGTTCGCCCTGCTCTGTCTGACAGACTCCCGTCATCTTGTGAGGTACCCTGGTCTCTGGCATCCTGGTCTCTGTTCTGGTCTCCCTAGAGTCCAGTCCCCCCCAAGAAGTCCAAAGTCTCCCACCAGAACCTCGTCAGAACCAGTCCCAAGACTTGCACAGAGCACAGCTGACCAGCTCGACCTGCCAGTCCCTTTCCCTCCCTGACTTGGTCCACTGCACCCAGGACCTCTGCCCTCCCCAGAAGCACCCCTCTGCTCAGACGTGCCTCCCTGGGGGGAGTACACCGGGGCTCCTGGCTTTTCCTGTTTGCTGAGGGTGATGTAACCTCAGTACCTCACGCTTCCTCCAACCATCAGTGATTCAGTTTATAAAATTGTCCACTTAGTCCTGTGTGTCAGTGACTTAGGACAAGTAGAGCTTGTCAAGTAAGCTGTCAAAGGTGCTGAGTTCATTGTCTCTCAACGTGGAGGATGAAGTCCCATACCGAAGGAGGGAGCAGGCAAGTTTTACTGGAAATGAGGAGAAGAAATTGCTCCTGGATTTGGGGAGGGGGGGTCAAGTGTGTGGTCACCAAGACTCTTTGTCCTGAGTAATTGATACAGCGTGAGTGCAACCTGTAGGATCACCATAGAGCCACTTAGCTGGTGTCAACCCAAGAGGGACAGAAGTCACGAAGCGGGGGTACATGGAGAAAACAAAGGCTTTTATGGTCCATGCGGGCTGGGTCCAGATGGGTCCAGAGGTTCTGGCTGATGATGCTGATCTGGACCTGAATGCTCATGCATTCTAACCTCAAGATGCTGCTTGTCCCTTAGGGAGGTGTCCTGTCCGGCCGTTGGTCTCCATCTTGGGCCTCCAGCCTCAATGTCTTCATTTTTTTGTGCTGACTTCCACGAGGGCCCAGGTCCTCTCTGACTGTATATTAATTTCTAACAGTGTACCAGTCAGTGTTATACTAGAAAGTTATGCAAATATATAAGAAATGACAAGGTCGGCTTTCAGGGATCACCCACAGCGTCACAAGAGGAAGTGTGCATGCTGGAGACGAACAATTCAGTCCCGGGTCTGGAGCGCCCTGCAGGATCCATGCAAGTCCTTATCAGGAGGCCAAAGGATGTAGAAAGCTGAAGGATCCTTGGCGGAACCCCAGGAACGCAAAGAATCTGAATTAGAAGCCAGGAGATGTTGTCCAGGCTGCAGGTGAAGACTGAACTCCTCCAAAAAACAGAAGCAGATCTGCCCTCTCTCATGTCTGGGCCATCCAGGCGACCAGCTGCATGGTCTTCTACCCCGTAGGGTGTGGGATTGCTGGGTTAATTCAGTTTGTTTTTTTGTTTTTTTCTTTTTTATCAGTGCCGGGGATCAAACTCACGACCACATACTTGCAAGGCAGGCGCGCTTATGCCGCTTAGCTAAATCCCCAGCTGGGTTGATTTAGATAAGCCTCTAAACTTCTCGTTGACACAACCAGCTAACCATGACGCTTAGCTTCTGTACTTCACATTTTAGAGATTCAGCTTATAAACTGCCCACTTAATCTCAGCAGTAGATGCGGCTGGACGAACCTCATGTACCCTGTTCATGTTGCCTCCAGGATTCAGAATAGCAAGTAAGAAAATGAACCTCTTGTCTGCCCATGGTGCCAGCAGTCCCCAGAAGACTGCCTGATGGCCCTGGGTGGCTCTCTCCAAATCTGAGCCGCTCAGGCTGTGTTCTGGTACTGGGTTCCCAGCCTGCTCAGCACAGACCCAGCTCTGTGGCCTGGGGTGGTCCACTCCAGCGGTGAAGGCGGCAGGTCCATCTCAGTGGAAGCAGGAAGACAGCTATCATGCTTGTGTCTAGATGTCTGCCCAAAGCCTCGTGCGGGCATGGGTGGGCTCCTTCCTCCACGGGTGGTCGGGTGTAGAGTGTAGGATTGATTCCCAGTGCAACGCTAGCATCCAGGGCACTAGGGTTAGGGCTGAGACTGCCACCTGCCCTGAGTCACCTGGATGAGACAGAAGGGACAGAAAAGCTGTGGTCATCTCTTGCTTGCCTTTGCTAACTTCCGCCATCCATGAACTGCTTGCTGCGACCCCTGTCTGCCAGGCCACCCTACCTTGGAGCCAGCTGATGACGGACTGAACCTGTCGAGGACCATGTATATAATTGTTGGGAAAAATCATTTCAGAATTAAACAGTGATTGGGGCTTTGGTGAGTCCTGGAGCTTGTGAGACGGGCGGGCTGTGGAATGTGGGAACACAGTTTCCGGGTGCCTTGGGTCACAGTGGGGTGTCGAGATGTTGTGATGCCCCAGGGTGAGATCACATCTGCCAAGGATGCCCTTGAGACCCCAGTAGTGATAAACATAGTTTCACCCTGGGAAAAGGACAAACTTTGTACCTGTCTCGTTCCTCTTCCTCATCAGCATAGAGATTCTCATCAGGGTGAACTCACTATGCCCGGCTGAGTCCTGATAATCCCTTGGACCACTGTATGCTCCCACTGAACAGCTGCTCCCTCCCAGTGCCTTTCTCTCCGCCCACCCGAGGCACTGACCTCCCCTCCACCTGTCATGCATTGCTAACTTTGTCTCTGTCTCTTATTTCACCCTTTTGTCATTGTCCACCCGCAGGTGGTTGGAGATCTTAGCCAGGTCCCTGATAGAAACCTCTACAAACCGGGAGCTAAGTAAACCCTTTCCCCTTTAACTTTGGGTGTTGGGTATTTTGTTTCAGCAGCTAAGAAAAGAAACTAAGACAACAATCTCATGGCTTCAGGATAAGAGCAGTGACCTAATCCAGGAGACACCTCCATCCCAGTGTTTGACACAGCCAGCATTCATAGAAATTAGCTACTAATGGTGCTTATTCTGGTTCAGCTTCTCCCAATATTGTGATCAGGACTCTGTCTCAGTTTCCTCATCTGTAAAATGGGAAGAACCAGTCCTTCCTCACAGGGGTCAGTTAAATGGTGAGAGAATGGATTATTCAGTGCAGGGCCTGGCACAATGCAGGCGCTCAGTGGGTGTCAGCTCCTCCACCCCCAATTCAGGACGCAGCCTGAATCCTCCCTCTGCCTCCTTCCCACCTCTACTCAGGGCAAAACCCTGCTTGAGAGGGCACCTCGGCTGCGCACACTCAACAGAGGAAGAATGTGGACGCGCCTGGCTCCTTGCTCTCCAGCAGGCCCTGCCCCTGGCCCTCTGGTGTGAGCCCAGACACCTGTAGGGAGCTGCCGGAAATTGCTTCCCTCCCTGCCATCGTATGGGAAGGTGATGGGTGCGGGGTAGCAGTATCCTGAAGCAGGAAAACCAGGACCCTGAACCAGAGCCACTGAAGAACCAGCCCTGGAGACGCTGGCCTCTAGACTTCCTGTTCAACGCAATAATCAAATGCCTATGTTAAGACATCATAAATCAGTTTTTCTCTTACGTAAAGCCAAAAATATCCCTAAAATGACCTTCTGCTTATAACTGTGGGGAGGGCACAAGGATGCAACAACATCACCCGGCCAACGCTCAGGCCTCGACCCCCAGCTGTGAGAGCTCCGTGCGGCCCTGTGGACATCAGGCTGAGAGGACATCGGCTCCCTGCTATGGCACAGAAATCCTAACTCCCTGGGCTGAGGGTGAGAGGTGCCTGCTGAGCACAGAGCTGGAGTGGCCTTGGGGGATGGGGAAGGTACCCCAGATCAGCCCACCCGAGAGCCAGTTCACCCCTCACTTGCCCCACGGCCCCTCCTTGAGCCTCACTGCGCTGAGTGTGCAGCCGTTTTATCGTGGTGACTGCAGGACGTCACCCAGGAGGCTCCTAAGCCTTCATCTGGGGAGTGAGGTCGGTACAGAGGATGTCAGGAAACCCTCCACCCTCGGCGATGAGCCCCAGATGTGCCGCTGGAGGAGTCTCCGAGTATCCAGATGTCCACTGTCCAGCGGAAAACAGACATCTGGACAGGCTCCCCGCAGCAGCTCTGCTCTCTTATCTGGTTCCTACGGGGTCATGAGCATGATGTCAGGACCCCCTCCCGCCCCACCAGCACACACACACACACACACACACACACACAGCGTTCTGCCTGGGAAAGGGCAGCCCTTCCCACTCCACACCCGGCTTCCTGCCTGCTGGCAACAAGGTCTGGCTTGTGTTTTTGTTGGCATCCTGAAGAGTACACACAAATTGCGGTAGGAAAGGAAAATATGGTATATGTTGCCTTCTTCAAAGCTGAAAACCTGACCAGGCATGGTGGCACGACCTTGTAATCACAGGACTTGGGAGGCTGAGACAGGATTGCTGTGAGTTCCATGTCAGCCTAAGCTACATAGTGAAACCCTGTCCAAAAAAAAGGTGAAAACCAGCCTCATCAGCAAAGCACAGTGTTGAATATTAATTTTAGTTAGCAACTTACACATTTGAAATTTTCTTTCTTTTTTTTTTTTGAGACAGGGTCTCGCTATGCAGTTCAGGCAGGCTTGAGCTCACTTTGTAGCCCACGCTGTCTGCGAATTCACAGTGATCCTCCTGCCTCAGCCTCCCAAATGCTGATTACAGGCTTGTGCTGCACACCCTGGTCAGAAATTTTCTTTTCTTCTGTTTTTTTTTTTTTTTTTTTTATTCAGGGAATCGAACTCACAACCTCACACTTGCCAGGAGGCACTGTGCCCCAGCCCCAAAAATTCTTCTCTTAATGAGTCACTCAGCCGCTATGCAGGCCCGGTAAAGGGAACACTGTCATTCCTCCTACTGCGGCTGGTGGGCGCAAGGCCTGAGAGGGTCGGTCACTCCCCCAGGTCACACATGACTTCCTGCGATGGGCTGGAGCCGGGACTGCGGTGTCCCCTGGGACAGGCCCTGCTCCCGCACGGGCCGTGCGCACACCGGGGATTTTACGGCTTCCTTGCTTGCCTGGCCCTGCTCTCACCTGGAAGCCCCGTCTTTCTCTGCCTTTGGGCTTCTACTAATGCGTGATGGGAAGGAGTTTAGTCAGTTCAGGTCCCGGAGTAAGCCGAGATGCATGAGATGTGGCTTTGACTGGAGGAAATGCTGGGGAGGAAACCGAGGAGGGGCCAGGGCCCTGGGGGGAAGGGGCGGAAGACGTGGACAGGAGGGAGGGAGGGAAGGGGGGAGGGAGGTGTGTCACAGGCACAGGCAGCTCTGCGAGCTCGGCGAGGCTCCGGAGGGACCCTGATCTCCAGGGAACAGGCCTGGCTTTGCCCCGCCACCCTGGGTGAGTGGTGGAGCAGACCCTGGGCAGCCTGGCAGTGCCCGACTGTGCAGACGCCTGCAGCCAGTGAGCCTCCCTCCCAGGGGCGCTGAGAAGCACCCTTCTATATAGTGCATGCAGGAGGGACACAGCTGCCCACTAAAACAGCAACAAAGCCGATTGTCCATGCTTTTGTGGGCACAGTTGCAACCGTGCAGGAGCAGGTGGAGGGAGGCGTGGAGAGGAAGCTCCTGTAGATCGGGGCGCTGAACAGAGGGTGGAGAGCTGCGGTCTCCGTGTGAGAATGAGCAGTGGACGGCAGAGCCGGGTACTCAGGGAGGCAGTGGGGGGGGGGGGAGGCGGTGGTAGAACACCCCAAGGTGCCGTCCCATTTGGAACTCAGCTCCTGCCTGCTACACCCATACAGGAAGACACACCCGGTGCGGCCATGCCTTCTGATTCCAAAGAAACCAGAATAATGCTTCGGATTATTTTAAAATAATGTGATGGGGTCGGTCCCCTAGCAACACACATCGGCAGTGGGTTGGCGGGGGGTGAGGCCGATTACACACATCCACCCCCTGCTGTGGGCCTGGAATCCAGCTGTGCCAAGGGCTGGTTCACAGTTCTCTGAGTGATGACCAGGCCCAAGTGCTTGGAGACCCAAGAAACAGGCAGACAGACTCGGAGCTGCAGGCTGTAATGTACTGGGGACTTACTGACCTATATGTGGTCCTGCGTGCAGAAGGCTGGGTTGAGACGAAAGCGACCTCACCCAAGCCGGGATGCATCCAATTTATCTTAAGCAAATATCAAAGAGTCAGACACATACCTAGCATTAGTGGATGGTTATAAAGTTTCCTGTATCGGTCTGATCTATTTATTTGCTGGAAAACTATCCAGGGCAAAGCAACCTGGGAAGAAGCCGAATCACGCCTTTCTGTGAGCCAGGGTCTGCCATGGGGGACAGGAAGACTCCACAAGGAGCCAAACACACCTTCCCTTGCCTGGACTGGGAAACCAGCAGAGCCCCCTCCCTCCTCACCCCCTGCAAGCAGCTGGCTCACTAGGACTCAGGGTGACGTGGTAGTGACTGAGGTGAAGGGAGCTTGTGTGGTCTGAAGGCCACGGGCCGGAGGTCTGGGCGTCTATTTGGAGGGTGGAAGGGGGCACTGTGGCAACTGTCAGGGATTTCCTTCTGTTTCACTTTTGAAATCAAATGTTTTGATCTCTTTTATTGTTTTGTTTTATCCCTGTGTCTGGTAACCTGAGCAACCATTCTGAAGATAATAGTATGCAACATAACAACCACTGTTAAATTCCTGCCATCTTATTTTGAAAACGTACATAGCTATTGTTGTTTTTTAGGTGTATTTGCTTCTTGATTTTTGTGGGTTTTTTTCTCTTTAGAATTTAAAGAATTATTCTGGAGACAGTCACACCAAGCTGAGCTATGCAGTGTGGGTTAGCCGTCTGGGGCTTGCAGAGTAGATCTAGAGCTGGGGGGCCCAGCTAAACTGCTCAGCGGAATTCAGGAAGGGTGATAGAGGTTTAGGGGGAGGCCTGAGAGAGAGAGGTGAAGGCCAGGCTGACCTGAGGGTAAGGTGGGCTCCCCATCACATTAGGAGTGGACAAATAACCCTCGTGACTCAGGAGCACACATCAGGATTCTGCTACACAGCTCATGTAACTGACTCTCCCTGGTCATCTTCCTGGTTTAGCACTAGAAAGTCCAGCTACCAGGAAGCCCCCTACTAACTCACATCTGCAGTACGTTAGAGGGTAAGGCTGGCCAGACACTGGATCAGAGCTCTGGTGACCGTCTGGTGGCTGGGAGAGTCATCACTGAGTTACACAGTAACTGACCTGAGCATCCCGGCCAAGAGGAGATTGTGGTCTCCAATTCTTACGAGATCCCTGTATCAGACTGAGACCGCCACGTCCTCCTTTGTCATGTGATGACAGTGTCTCCCACCAGGCAGAGGATATCTCCTTGACTCAGTGATGCTGGGTTTGGGCCTGTGACTCAACTCGACCAGTGGAAGGTGGAGGGGACCATGCAGCCCTTTGAGTAGAAGCTTCCAGAGGAATCCTGTGTTTCCCTAACCTTGGCTTCCATCATTAGTCGTGACACAGAGCACAAACCTGAAACAACCTGCACCCTTCGGGATTCGGTCAGCAAACCCTGTTCAAGACACAGTAAGGATGTGAGGAACAGAGTGTCTTTGTCAAGACAGAGAATATCTCTGTGAGATGCAGAGAATAACTTCACCGGAACGAAGCCCTGAACTGACTGAACTCCCAGACTCATTGAGGACCAAAAAAAGGGAAACGGTCTTGCTGAGGGCAGATGTTTCTTTAGGTAGTAAATGCAGGCAGTCAAGGTATGGGGACAGTGTGGCTGAGTCATTAACTTTGACCTGACTGTATTTTTTTTTTTGCCTTTTTGAGACAGTTTCACTATGCAGTTCAGCCTGGCCTTGAGCTCACTTTGTAGCCCAGGCTGTCCTTGAACTTATATAAGTATCCTCCTGACTCAGCCTCCCAAATACTGGGATAAGAGGCGTGTACCACCACGCCTGGCTATGGAATTTTTTTGTTTTCTGTCATAAGATCTATCTCTGCTCCAACTGGCAACATATCCCATCTTTAGACTTTCTGGCTCTTCAGGGTCAGCTGTTTACCTCCCAAGTCAACTCAAACAAACATTGACCTGTTGGATGTCTCGGGGAATCCCATGGCAGCCTGAAGCAGAGCCCGCTCTGAGCTGCAGACCTCTGAGTGAGGAAGGCGTACGTTGGTGGCTCTAGATCACTCACGTTCTGAGACACGTGTTATGTGCCCCATGCTGACAAATGCATACTTTTGCCTTGAGCTTTTCTCAGTCGTTTTGGCTGGATGTTCATCCCGTGGTGGCTGGGATCATGGGTCTAGTGCATACAGTAAGCGCCAAATAAGAGATGAAGTGTAATTCTTTTGGGGTACACACATCTCAAGGGCAAACGCACCTCACCCCCATGCCCCATACCAGGGTCTGGGACTTCAGAGGACACACCTTACCTTATCTTCTCACCCCGGAGCAGACCGAAGCATGTCTGCCTCAGAGCCAGAGGGGATGGCCGAGGTGACCGCTCATCTGTCATGCAGCCCTTGCTGCTGTGGCCTCTCCAGACAGGGCCATATCTGTGTGCTGAGAAATCTGAAAGATTGCAGCCATGTGAAGCCAACCGCCCGCCTCCTCGCCCAGGAGAGCCAAGCGCCCAGGGGCTGGGCCGCTTTCCCTGGCCGAGTCTGCTCCGGCCTCATCTGGGGTCGGGCTCCTGCCCAAGCTACCTGCCAGCTCTGCGGTGCTGGAGGAGAAGGGCTCCAGGCAGCACACCCCCGTCCTCCGCCTTCCCAGGACTGGGCGCAGGCGGCCCTGTGGCTCCTGACCAGCTACCTTGGCACTTCTAGTGGAAAATGTGACGATGCGGCCAGACCTCAACCTCCCTAACTCCCAGCATCCTGCTGAGGGCCAGCAGGGTTTGGAGGACAAGGAGACTGGAGGTGGGTGCCACCTGTTACCCAGACAGCCTGAGTGCTGGCCCTCCTGTCACCTCACTGTGCCTGGAGAGCCTCGGAAGCTCTGATTCCTCCTATGAGACCGGGGGACACAGTCACAGCTGCTTTGCCTGTGTCCCAGACCAGAAAGATGGTGGAGCCACACTTCCCCCTTCTCCTGCTAGGATTCGTACCAGAAAGCAAACACGACAAGCCCCATGTTTGGGGAAACAAGCAGAGATGGGATCCATGACCAGAGCTCAGCGGGGCAAAAGCCGAGCAGCAGGTCTGAGTAGGCTCCATGGGGACAAATCCCAGGAAGCATCGCATGCACAGGTTGCTGGGGCGGTGGCTGGGCCTGAGAGGACCGCTGCTGTCCCTGATGAAGGTGAATGGGACTCCAGGGAGGAGAGGCAGCAGCCCCAGGTCCCCTGGAGTGACCTGAGCCAGAGGACAGGAATGGTGACGACTATGGAGTGACCAAGTGACAGGCATGGAGGGGAGGATCTCCCGCCAGGGTCCCCAGGAAGCTGCCTTTCCCTGCTGCTGGGCAAGCAACAAACCACCGACCCAGGAAAACCAGCCCTTCCAGTCACAAGTGTGAAAAAATAAATGTAAAATCCCGAACACAGCAGCAGTATAATGAAGTATGCAGTGAAGGGGGAAAATCCACTTATAGTGAAAAACCTTAGTGCAAAGCAGATGAAAACTATAAACCATTCTGGCATGAAATATTTTTTACTTCTGCTTTACTTATTTATTTTTGTGACCCTTGGGATTGAAGGCAGGGCCTGTGCATTGAGCCCTTTAATTTTTTTATTTTGAGACATCACCTCACTAGGTTGCTAACGTTACCAGGCTGGGCTGGAATTTGTAATTCTCTGCCTCAGACGCCCAGACTCCAGGATTACAGGTGTGAGCCGCCACTCCCAGCTATGAATTCTCTCTTAAAAGGCAGATGACAACTGCCTCTACGAAGGAAAGCAGTACAACAGGAGTTAGGGAACTGGGGAAGAATTAGGGAGCCAAAGCAGGCAGCGATTGAGGTGGCTGCATGCAGGAAAGAAGTGGAAGCCGGGAAATCACAGCAGCTAAAACAATTGGGAATAACACGAAGGAAATAAAGCCTGCAGAAAATACAGTGGGCCGGGCGTGGTGGCTCACGCCTGTAATCCCAGCACTCAGGAGGCTGAGGCAGGAGGATCGCTGCGAGTTCGAGGCCAGCCTGGGCTACATAGTGAGACTGGTCTCAAAGAAAGAAAGGAAGAATAAGAACAAGTAGAAAGAACATGATAAAGGCAAAGATTAATCAACATATAGGTAATTGGAGTCCTCAGAAACAGAAATAGAGACCCACAGAAATGAACAAATATTTAAATATACGGTGACATTGACTGAATCACGTCATTTCCTGTCTCCTAAATTCATATGTTGATACCTTAACCCCATTGTGATGCATTTCAAAATAGATATTTTAGGACATAAAACTAAATAAGACCTTAAGAGTGGGATTTTAATCCAGTAGGATTGTTGGCTTTGTAGGAAAGAAATTTTTTTCTGACTGTCTCACAATGCAAGACCTGATTTCACAATGCATGAGAAGACTGCCCGAGGACCAGGGTTTCTAGCGCAGCGGCACAGGCCTGCCTAGCAAGAGCAAGGTCTTAAGTCCAATTCCCAGCACCAGAAAAAAACAAAAAACAACAATAAAAAAAACTACCCTAGGGCTGAGGGTGTGGCTCTGTGCCAGAGGCTTGCCCAGCACGTGAAGCCCGTGAAGCCCGAGGTTTCATCCTGGGTACTGCAGAAAGGACTCAACTAAAACAACGTGGCTGAGAAAGATTAAACACAAGAGGGATGGAGACCCGAGTCTTTCAGGCAAATGTAAATAAACTGAAAACAGGTTACAGTTTCCCATCGGTTGGAATTAGAGTAAAAAACATCACACAAGACAGCAGAGTTCACGGTGACAAGGGTCCCGCTGTGAAGGGGGACACAGAGGTGTCCTGCTCCAGACAGCCTGCAGCCAGCACGGTGGGGTCAGCTCACTTCTCTCACCCCTGGACAGAAGCAAAGGACAAATAATAATAATAATAATATTAATAATAACAGAACAGCATAACGAATAGTTACTAGACATCAATAAGCTGTAAAGAACACATCAGGAGTTTTTCACTTTGTTTATCTATTTGAACTACCGAGAATTGAACCCAGAGCCTGGCACGTGCTAGGCACGCACTCTACCATCAGCCACACCCTTAGACTTGCCCCAATCATTTTTAAAAATTGAAAGTGCAAATAATTGTCTCAGATCACAATACATTCTAGTAAAACTTTTTAAAAGATAATGTAAAAGGGCCCATTCACCTAGAAATTTTTAAGAATTTTATCTCAATTCCTTAAAGAGAAAATAAACAATATTAAAGAAGTATTAAAGCAAAATGATGATAGCAATTCTATTCACCAAGACCTTAGGGTTTTAACCAAAGTGATGAATATCTATATTAGCCTATATTATAACTAAAAGAAGGAGGAGGAGGAAAAGGAAGAGGAGGAGGAGAAGAAAATTATTAAAATTATTAAAAACTATTTTAAAATGTTTATCGAGGAGCTGGGGATTTAGCTCAGTGGCATAAGCACCTGCCTTGCAAGCAGGTGGTCATGAGTTCGATCCCCGGAACCAATAAAAAAGAAAAAGACAAAAAAAAAAAAAAAAAAAAGAAATGTTTGAAAAATAAAAATAAAAATGTTTATTGAAAGGTATGACCGAGGAAAACAAACTGAAAAAAGTCAATAGTAACTCACAGGATAAAACAGAAATCAATCTGTTATAGAAAAAATAATACTTTAAATAAATCTTCTGGTTCCTTTGATGATGGCAGGGGTGGGTATACACACTAGAGAACACGGTCCATAAAAAACAAGAAAGTACTGGGACAGGAAACAAGAGGTATTAAAAGGGGGGGGCAGCCCCACAGAAAGAGTCATCAAGGTACACGGGGTGCATCTGTGTAACCAGGTATCCTGGTCACTTGGCTCACTGCCGAGACCCAACACCTGACACCCACAAGTGAAAGCAGGACAGGGTGAGTTTAGTTCACGGTCTGTGGAGGTTTCCTCCCATAACCCGTCAGCTGGCTCCGAGGCGAGGTGGCCTGGCAGAGGGCGGCACCCAGGAGAAACAGCTCAGGGCAGGCAGGAAGTGGCATGCAGCTGCGGGAAGCCTCCCTTTCCCTCTTATCCCATCCAGGCCACAAGACTGTGGTGGTGCCGCCCACACTCGGGGAGGGGCTTCCTGTTATCCACACGCAGAGCTATGATGAACATTAGTGGACTAACCCAGCATCACACACCCTAGAACCAGCCATCTCCGAAAAGCCTCACCTATGAGCACATGAGGCTTTGGGGGCACATCTAGATACAAGGTACAGCGTAATTAAAACTGAAATGTGAGGCTGAGGCAGGGGAATCACCATGTGTTCGAGACCAGCCTGGGCTGCATAGTGAGTTCAGTGTGAACTACAAAGCATTTATTTGTCTCAACAAATAAATAAGTAAAATTTAACAATTTGAAGATGTACATGAAAAGGATAATTTTACAGGAAAATGTGATTTACCATAATTTATTTCAGATTAATTTCCTTTAGAATTGCTTCTTAAACTTTGCAAATCATCTGTAGATCTTATTAAACATTCACATTCTGGCTCTGAGATTTAGATCAGGATCTTGAACTTTTAAAAAGCCCCTAAATGATGAAGATGCTGGTGTTCTCTGAATGTCACTTTGAATGGTCTTTTTTTTTTTTTTTTTTTTTTTTTTTTTTGTCTTTTTGAGCCAGGGTCTCACTCCGCAGCTCAGGCTGGCCTTGAGCTCACTTTGTAGCCCAGGCTGGTCTTGACCTTACAAGGATCTTCCTGTCTCAGCCTCCTGAGTACTAGGATTACAGGCATGAGCCACCACGCCCGATACTTTGAATGTTAAGGTCATAGCAGAAATAAAGATTATCAAAAATCAACCCACCAACAACAGAAATAACAAGATTTTAAAAACTAATCTGTCAGGGCCAGGGATTTAGCTCAGTGGCATAAGGGCCTGCCTGGCAAGCATGAGGTCATGAGTTTGATCCCTGGTACTCAAAAACAAAAAACCTAACCTATCTTCATAGGAAAATATTCTGAAACCTTTAAAAAGTAGCTAGGATATTTCAAAATATCGGCAAAGGGAAATTTTGAAATTAAAAACTATTTTTTAGAACGTTATTTTGCCTCATAATTTGTGTTTTATTTTGTTTTGTTTGTTAGGTCTCACTGTGTACCTGGCCTTGAACTCACTGTGTAGCTATGCTGACCTCTAATTCACAGCGATTCTCCTGCCTCAGCCTCCCAAGTGCTGGAGTGAGGAGGGTAAACCGCTCCACCCTCTAGATCCTACTTTTAGCCATCAGGCTAGGTCTCAGAGGCAGTACAGCTTCCGTCTGAACTTTTCTCTCAGCGGGATGCCCAGAAGTCAGTCACCGCACTGCAGGGAAGCCCCGGAGGCCTAGAGATGAGTCCAGGTCACCGAAGCTTAACCTCTCCTGAGCGCCTAACCCACAGCCAGGCTGGAAACAGATCCTGTGGCCTGCCGGAGCTCTGTCCTCAGCATCACCAACAATGTTCCGCTCACCTTTTCTTTTCTTTTAGTGTAGGCTATTTTGGGACTCACTATGTTAGCCCAGGCTGGTCTCAAATTCACAGTTCTCCTGCCTCAGCCTTCCAAGTACTGCAATTACAAGCATACAGCCTGCTCTCTAGGGTTTTTGTTTTGTTTTCCTTTTTGTCTTTTTTTTTTTTTGTCTTTTTCCTTTTTATGGGTACCAGGGATCGAACTCACGACTGCCTGCTTACAAGGCAGGCGCTTTGTGCCGCTGAGCTAAATCCCCAGCCCCTCCTATTCGTCTTTTTGAGACAGGGTTTCATTATGCAGTTCAGGGTGGTCTTGAACTCACTTTGTAGCCCAGGCCGGCCCTGAACTTGCAGCAATCCTCCTGCTTCAGCCTCCTGAGTTCTGGGACAACAGGTGATTTTTTGGAAACAGCTAACCTAATGGATGTGAAGTGAAATTCTTAAGAAATTTGAACAAGGCGCCTTAAACTTTCGCTTTGCACCGAGACACAAAAATTACATAGCTGAAAAAAAAAAATTACATAGCTGGCCCTGACACCATTATATCTCCATTTTCCAGGTATGTAAACTGAGGCTCAGAATTCAGTGGCCCAAGATCACACATCAGGCAAGGAGTGTAGTGGGGAATTCTGAACCTAAATTCTTAGCATCTGTGCACCAGGGCCTGGACAGCTCTTCGGCTGTGGGTGGCACCTTACAGTGCAGAGTTCTGCCTTCTACACCAAGCAGATTGTTGCCTTGTAGGACCGAATAGAAAGCCTCGGTTTATGCGAGCCAGGAAACCAACACTTGACTAATTTCAGAGAGAAAGGGAGGTGGGGTTGGAAAGAACAGTTGGTCACCAGGACTTGGGAAGGCCGAGAACAGGGCAGCTCTTGGGTATGCAGAGCAGGAAAGAAAGGGCCAGGTCTCAGGGCTCCGACTGTTCGCTCCCCTAAATTTCTGAGTTTCTCAAGAGAGTCTGCTTGGCTGAGCATTGTGTCAGCCCCCTGCTCTGGACGGACGGCCAACAAAGAAGGCTGATTCTGGGAGGAACCGTAGGAATTGGGGCGGGGTGGCCATGTGCCCACTTTACAGATAAGGACAGCAAAGTCCACGGTGCTCAGGACAGTGGGTCTGGGCTCCAAGCAGAGGCCCAGGCTGCCTGTCTCCTCCCAGACTGCATGCTGGCAGGGGACAGAGGGCTGTGCTCTCTAACCAGGACAAATGGTGACTCCTGGAGGCCTCCCAGGCCTGGGGCTGGAAGCTGCCTGGCCGAGCTGCATGCAGGCGTCCAGCTCTCCTCCCCTCTCCACATAGCCAGCAGACCAAGCTTCAAATCCGCCCTCACCCCGAAACTCCAGCCTTCTGTTTTGTAAGAGAAACTTCTTAGGGTGTGGGGAGCTTGGTATTTTTCCGACGTGCATTTTTCCAACATATAAAATACAATGTGGACCAAACAAATACGAGCGGGCCTGGAGACAGCCCAAGTGCGGCTGGTTCGCTAAGCCCTGGAATGTTCCTCTCTGCACACAAAAATGAATTCCCTGTTTACATGGATGTGCTGCTGTGCTGAGCCACGGTTCCCCGCCTCTGAATTCGGATCTGTAGTGCAAACTGAGCCTGTCTGTGTGGCTGTTAGCAGAAGAAATATTAGGGTGGAGGCTGGGCTCAGATCTCAGCTCTGCAACCAGCTGTGCAGCCTCAGGCAAGTCACCTGACTGCTCTGGGCCTCAGTTTCCCTGGGAGAGGGGCATAGGTAGACAAGTGTCTGGCTTGTAGTAAATACCACATAGGCACTGATGTTGTCCTCCACTCCCCGTCAGGCCTGGGCCACCAGCCGCCACATGGGAAGGAACACAAGATTTTAGGCTGGGCTGATAGTGTAACTGTCTATCCCGAAGACAGGCTTCCCTGGGTGGCTCAGAGGTCCAGGTGACTGTCCGATTTCCTTCTGTCCTTTGCTGCTCCCCCAGGTGGCATCAGCTTGGATCCTCTCTTGGCCACCAGAACTGAGCCCCAAGGAGAAGGTCCAAGCTAGGAAGAGCCGTTTACTGAGTGCCCCTCTACCCTGGTGCTGTGGGCTCGTAGGAACCTTGGAACTTGGAAGCCATCCTGGGGAGGGGGGACAAATCTCTACCCCCTGGACTGGTGCTGTGGAGCCTGCGGCCGTGGGGGCAGCGGGAGGCTCCCAGTGTCTGCCTCCAAGGCCTGAGTTTTCTCTGCTCCTCTTAACTGTGTCCGACTCGTGACACAGATACAAGATTAAGGTGCTTCTGTACTCCAGGTATTTTGACCCTAAAGGGTCAAAAAACTTAATGACCAAAAGAAAAATGATTTATCTGCTCAAACAGGGAAAATTTGGGGACAGGATTCCTGCTTCGGGGACTTGGGGGAGCAGGAGAAATAGCTTCAGGGACAGCAGGATCCAGGGGCTCCCCGGATGTTGTCAGTGCTCTCAGCAGTGCTGTGCTGTGGGCTGCTTCCCCTTCAGTCTCTCCCTGTGCCGTCTCAGGTGGCTGTGCCACCAGCCCAAAAACACAAGTCTCTTTGTGAAAGTCTTAGACTGGCTCAGGATTAACTTGTTTAGGTTGGATTCAAAATCCCTCACCAATTTCTGCAGCCACACAAGATACTTCGATTGACCAGGGCCTGGCCTGCCTACGCCAGGGTTTTTATAGTTTCTTCTCTTCCCCTAGGAACTCTGGAAAGCCACGATGAGAAGAAGCAGCTTTCACTAGTCTGCTGCAGAGGAAAACCACATGTAAGGGAGTCCTGGCCCTGGCAGAGGCCATGCCAGACCAGTCAGCCAGCTGACTGCCAAGAGCTGCCTCTCCAACCCACAGCTGCCCACAGCTACATGAAACCTGCTGGGACCAACACTACCTGGCAGCTCCATTGACTTAAGAGCAGTAATAAGCCCTTATTTGTTTGAAACTGTGGAGTTTGGGGACATTTGTTATGCAGCAACAGCTGACAGATACAGGATCAGGCCATAGAGCCAAGTGGACCAGGTGGACGAGGTGGGGAAGGGAGGCTTTGTAAACAAAGAAATAGTTTATATTCCAAGAGAGGAGAAGGAATCTCCAGGATCTATTGTTGTGTGATTATCATCTCCATTTTGCAAGTAGGAGGAAAAAGTTCAAGAGAGTTTTTGGCGTATGGGAGAGAAATAAATCTGAATTTTTGTCTGCTCTACAAAAGTAACCCAGGACAACAAAAATAATAAGCAGTCGATTTCAATTCAGTGAGGCACAAACACCTACGTTACCATGACCCTAAGACGAGCCGGTACTGGGGTTGAATAATAATTTTGGCTGAGTTTCCTGGCCGCTAAGATGCATTGGATTGAATCAGTCTGTCAAGTTGAGGCTCTTAAAAAAATAAAAAAGACTCTTTCAAGTCTGGAGACACAAATGCTGACCTGGACTGCACAGAGGCCTGTGAGGGAACCGAACAGGAGCAGGGCAGCTTCCTTCCCCTCCCCACGGAGCGGGAAGGCAGCCTGTGAACTCACCGGTGTTTCCGGGAGGAGCCCAGCGGGTGAGGCCTCTGCTTGCCGCTGGGTAGTCACTATTCCTTTGCTTGTGGTCACATCCGGGTCATGCCCGTCTTGGCCTCCACCTTGCTGGTCCTTGCTGTGTGTCTGTCCACTCTCCCTCTGCTTTGTTCTCATCAGACAGACAGTGCCATGCAGGAGCCCACTCCCACCCCGTAACCCAGGGAAGTCTCCCATCTCAAGAGCCTCCAGTTAATCACATCTGCAAAGGCTTCACTGAGTGTGACGACGCCCAGGTTCCGGGATGGACCAGAGCGTGGCGTCTTCGGGGTGGATCTCGCAGCTCACCGCACGATCCAGGTGACCTGAGCAAGTGTCTTCATCTCACTGCACCTCGGGCTGTAGAAGAATAGTGCCTGCGCCTGTGGGTTATCATGAAGATTAAATATCATGAAGACTAAATGATGCAAGTGCAGGGAAGGGGTGTGCTGGAGAGTCTGGACCAGGACTAAAATCCCGCAGCGCAGAGCCCGTCTGCCCGCCGAGCACCCTCCATGGTGACCCGCACGCAGTCGCCCCCGGTTAGTGTTTAGCGCCTGCAGCCGTGGCATGGCCCTGTGGCCTTAGCCAGCTTCTTTTTCCTCTCTGGTCCTCGGTTTCCCTGTCCATCCACCAGGGCCAGCAGCGGCGGGGTCTGTGGCGGAGGCAGCGTGGAGGACTCTGGGGTTGGGAGCTGGCTGAGACTGCTCTGTCTCTGAGTCATCTGATTTCCCGGCTGGAGCCCAAGGGTCTGAGTGTGCCCGCCGGAGATAAGGTGGGAAGCACAGACTGGGCCAAGGCAGCGGCAGCCAAGGCTCCAGGCAGCCTCCCTGGGCCTTCTCAGCATGGTGAGTTAGTGCTGAGCATCTGCCAGAACACGGGCTGCTGACCCACGACCAAACGGGCGACCCCATGCCTGACTCGGGCAGCCACAGCCAGTTCTTGCTGTTGGGGTTCACTGAGCTATATCTGGCCAAATCCTTGTAGCTTGGGCCCAAATAGCTCCTTGTAGCCAAGGCCCAAATAGACAGAAGAGTACATCCAAGGTTATATTGTGAGGCTGCTATCCAAAGAAGCTACACCTGGGGGCACCAACTCCCAGACCAGCACCTGCAGGAGCAACTAGGATAAGGGAGAAGGGAGCTTCCAGGGTTTCACAGGCAGGAAGTTCAGCATATGCAAATGCCCCGGGGCTACCTGATTCCCTCGAAAGCTACAGTGAGTGAAGAAAGGGATACACGCCCAGGACTTGAGACTTATTCCTAGGGAAAGGAGCCACTGATGATTTTAGGAAGATGAGCAAGAGAATCTGAGAATCTCTCCAAGTGTGCTGTACAGGCCATCAGCACTGGAATCACAGTGAAGACAGGGGAAAGGTGTCAGCATGCAGGCTCCTGGGGTCCACGGCTCTCACAGGCCTCCCCAGAGGATTCTGAAGCACCCCAGGTTTTAGTGAGGACAGATTCCATGCTCGAGTTCCAGTGAAAAGTTCTGGTCTCAGATAAACTAGCTCTGCTGCAGACCTGCCGTGTGGCTTTAGGCCTCGCCATAGCATTTATCTCCTAGGGCGGCTTTAAGGATAAAGATAACACAGGTAAACCACACAGCACAGACCCGAGCACCTCCTCCGTGGCACAGCGGGGCCAGGGCTGAAGGCCAGCAAGTGTGGGGACAGGGAGGCAGGACGGGCAGCCCTGGGACTCCAAGGCAAGGCCTACAGTCAGGAGTGGATGTGGCCACAGCAGGGCGGCCTCTTTGCCAAGGCCATCGTGGACTGGGTGCTCAGTGTGGGTGCTGCATGGCCGTCACCCCCCAGCAACCCTGTGGCTTGGGTGTCACTTTTCTCCTAGTTTCCTTTCTCAACCTCCAGCCTGTGGCGTCTGCCCAGGGTGACTCCTTGTTGGGGGCCCCGTGGGCTCACAGGGTGCTCAGCGCCACTCCCAGCCCCTCCCAGCAGGTGCAGATGGCAGCCTCCTCCAAACTGGGACAGCCGGAAGCATCTGCAGACACTGCCAGGGTTTCCGGGGCTCAAGGTCACCCTGGATGGGCCCCCGCGCTTTCTTCAGGTTTTCACAGGGAAGATTTGGAAGGTCAGGCAGCAAAGCACCCAGCCCGTGGTCAGCCAGGTAAAAGGGGAAAGATTCCAAGTCGGTTGAGATGCAGCTCAGAGACAGGGCACCTGCCTGGGTTCCATCCCTAGCATGAGAGAGAGAGAGGAGAAAGGAGAAAAGAAAAGAAAAGAAAAGAAAAGAAAAGAAAAGAAAAGAAAAGAAAAGGATGGGGATTTAGCTCAGCAGCATAAGCGCCTGCCTGGCAAGTGTGAGGTCATGAGTTCGATTCCCAGTACCAAGGGAAAAAAGAAAAACCTGAAGCCTGACTCAGGCCTGGGCCGACCTCTGTCTTGGAGAAGGCTGCATCTCTCCAGTGCCAGCCCCACCTGGCCACACGGAGGGCCTGGGGACAGCAGTCTGGCCTGAAGGGGCAGCTGGACACACCTGCTAACAGGGGGCTGGGCTAACTTAGAGCGTGTTTAATGGGTGGTTTGGGGGTGCTGGTGGTGGTCAGGGGAGCCAGGGTCCCTCACCCAACGCCCCAGATGGTGGGGCAGAGAGACACGGGACACTGAGGGTAGGCAGGGAGGCACCCAAGGGAGTTGCTTCCAGGAGCCTCCCAGAAACACCTTCCAGAACCTTCCAGAACCTTCCAGAACCTTCAAGCTAAATATTTATGCCTTTTCCTTCCTGTGTGGGCTGATGGAGGCTTAGAGATTGACCCAAAAAATCTGGGGAGACAGAATCCATGGAAACAGTAAAAGCCAAAGGTCAGAGGCAGGAGAAAGTGGATTCTGCAAGTCACAGGTCCACCCTTCAGTCTCTCCAGAGCCTCCCAGGGTGAGATCCATCCACAGCCAGCTCCCTGGGGGACGTGGAATCCAAAATGTGGTTTTTGTTGTCTTAAGAAACATTCAGAAATAGAATTACACGTTTCTTTTGCCCAGTCTTAATCTCTCTAACCAAGAGAGTTGGAGGTGAACGACAGTCCAAAACATCTTGCCTCCAAAAGAAACTATTTTTCTAGATCCAAAGACACCTTGTGTTTGCAGTCGGTGTCTGAGGGTGGCCTGACAGGGCCAGGAGGAAGGTGGATCCCCAGCAGGCGGCCGGCCGGGAGCTGTAATCACAGCTGAGGCTCTGACAGCTCAGCGGCCTGGGCTGTGCTGTGTCAGAGGGGACAGCTCCCCGATGGGCGCTTCCCCGGCAACCACGGGAAAACAGCGCTTCGTACTGCCCGGCTGCTTCCAGAACCTTCCAGAACCTTCCAGAACCTTCAAGCTAAATATTTATGACTTTTCCTTCCTGTGTGGGCTGATGGAGGCTTAGAGATTGACCCAAAAAATCTGGGGAGACAGAATCCACCTCCCTAGACGGTGGCCCCACGTCACCTCTGATCTCCAGGTCATGATGACTCCAGAGCTTGCGGATCTTGGTGGGAGGATGACGGGCAGCATTTTCATGTTTTTGGCAGGAATTGTGCTCATTTATCTTTTAAAAAGTGCCTGTTAGCCTTCACATGAATTGTAAGTGACATCACCGAGGCCGCGTGTGTGCGAGGTTGCACGCACACACCAGTGTTTGCATTTTCTCCTCTTCTTTGTCCTTCCACGGTCGTGGAAAGTGTTGAAAGGTGTTTGAGAGGGATGTGGAACAGCAGCTCTGACAGCTCTGGTGCCTTGTAGGATAAAAACGTCTCTGGATGTTTAAACGGAAACTAGTGCTTGCCAGGTGGAGTGGCACAAGCCTGTAACCCCAGCACCCAGGAGGCTGAGGCAGGAGGATTGCTGCGAGTTCAAGGCCAGTTTGGACTACAAAGTGAGTTCAAGGCCAGCCTGAACTGCATAGGGACCCTGTGTACAAAGAGAAAGAAAGAAAGAAAGAAAGAAAGAAAGAAAGAAAGAAAGAACAAAGCGGTTCTGCACTGCCCTGTCCAGCTGTATTTCTGTTTATAGTTGACACACAGTAGTATTTGAGTGGATTCAGGGGCACAGTGTGACATTTCAGTGCAGGTGTATAAAGGCGAATCCATCACCTCAGACCCCCACCATGCCTGTGTGCTGGAATGTTCAAAATCCTCTCCACTGCTGTAATGAATATCCGATCAATTGTTAACCACGGTAAACCGTGTGATGCTTCGGAATACTGCAAGTTGCTCTTCCCGCCCCGCTGCGCCCTGCACCTTTGCCTCTCTCCATTCCCCCCTCCCCACCCCTCCTGGTCTCTGGTAACCACTAATCTCATTCTGAAGAGTCAGCAACTTAGAAAAAATTATAAGCATGGTTCCCATTAGCCGAGATGTGCAACCAACCTAGGAATCTATCTAGATGCAAGGGGAGGAAAATGTGATCTCTGCACACAATGGAATACTTTGAGTCATAAGATGAATGCGTCTGACTCATGAGAAGTGAAAGTCCAAAAATATTTACTGACACAATGTCCATTGCCATTACAAACTGCAAACTGTGTACCAGTCCCGAGAGACTGGCTACAAAAGCTGTGTTCCTTTATACTGTGGGATGCCGCGCTGCTGTTGAAAAGAACGAGGAGGTTGGTTATGGCAAACTGCAAAACGCCAGAATTTATTACCATGAGGGAAAAGCAGCTGGGCGTGCTGGCTCACACCCGTAATCCAGCACTTGGGAGGCTGAGGCAGGAGGATTGCTGTAAATTCGAGGCAAATCTGGGCTACATGGGAAGTTTAAGGGCAGCCTGCACTACATAGTGAGATCCTGTATTACAGGAGAGAGAGAGAGAGAGAGAGAGAGAGAGAGAGAGAGAGAGAGAGAGAGAGAGAGAGAGAGAGAGAGAGAGAGAGAGAGAGAAGCAAGCCTGTGATGATGCGTGTAATACAATTGCATTTACACTTCTACAAGTTCATATAAATGTGTATGGGTGCAAAGAATAAGGCAGAGTTTCCTTTTTAAAAATCCATTTGATTTCAAAGAGAGAAAAGAAAAAAACAATAAAATAAATTTCAATGCACATCAATTGGGGGGCAACAATGGTACATACATTGTGCATTGTCATCCCCAAATCATTCACCCAGAACAACACAAGACATCTGCATTTAACTCTCTGTACAGTACCAGCACAAACCTTTCTCTTTAGTGACCCAGAGAAATCAGTAGTGTAACAAACTATCTTAACTATTTTTTATATATATATATATATATATATATATACACATACATAAACATGTACATGTGTGGTTTCAGCTTCTCACACCAGTGAGACAGTTTAATGTTTCCGTATGTGTCTGATTTATTTCACTTATGTGTGTGGTCTCAGGTTGCATCCATTTACCTATAAAAAGTCTCCATTTTGTCCTTCTTTATGGCTGAGTAGTACTCCACTGTATAAAAATGCCACATGTTTTTTATCCATCCCTCAGCTGATGGACATTTAGGTTGTTTCTAAGATCTGGCTATTACAAATTGTGCTGCTATAAACATGGGTGCACATATATTACTGTGGTATGATGTTTTTAATTCTTCTGGGAAGACACCCAGAAGAGGACCAGCTGGGTTGAATGGGACCTCTGGTTCTAGCTTTTTGAGGCCTCTCCACACTGATTTCCACAGTGGTTGTACCAGTCTACACCCCCACCAACAGTGGAGCAGGGCTCCTTTTTCCCCACAGCCCCTCCGGCATTTGTTATTGGTTGATTTCTTGATAACAGCCATTCTTTCTGGGGTGAGGTGGAATCTCAGCATTGTTTTAATTTAAGGTAGGGATGGGGCTGGGGATTTAGCTCAGCGGCATAAGTACCTGCCTTGCAAGCAGGCGGTCGTGAGTTCGATCCCCGGTACCGATAAAAAGGAAAATTTAAGGTGGGGTTTCTTGACCTGAGCATGCTAATGTTTGGAGCTGGATAATTCTCTGTTTTTGTTTCTGGTACTGGGAATTAAACTCACAACTTCGCACTCACCAGGCAGGTGCTATGCTGCTGAGCTGTCCCTGGCCCTGGATAATTTTTGTAAGGAGCCACTCAGGCACTGTGGGATGTGGCCTCCACCCACTAAATGCCAGTAGAACCTCCAGTCCCAGTTGTGACAACCAAAAGGTCAGCAAAGGTTTTCCTACGTGACCCAAACGAGAGCCATTGGACTAGGAAGAGTGAGTTTCAATGAACCAAGGTCAGCTTGGTCCTGGTTCACCAGCCTGCAGGTTGTTAGTGTTTCCTGCTGGCCATCAGCGCCGTAAGAAAAGAACCTGGCCCTGCTCTCTATGTACAAGCACATAGTAGGTGCTCAGTAAACACTTGCCAGATGAATGAATGAGGGTCACTGTGTGATGACTATCTCTGCATTGTAAATAGATTTTTCTCATTTATCTCTAGGATTTTTTGTTGTTGTTTCGTTGGGTTATAATCATACCTGTGTAGCCTCTGTGCTGTACTTTATTACTTGGCAATTTTCTTTAAATTGATTATTTGAATTTCTTTGTTCGTTTGCTTCTGCTTTTTGAGACAGGGTTTCCCTATTGTAGTTCAGGTTGGCCATGAACTCATTAGTGGCTCAGGCTGGTCTTGAATTCACAGTGATCTTTCTGCCTCAGCCTCCTGGAATTACACTGGAATTACAGGTGTGAGCCGGTGTGGGAGAGAACCCTAATCCACCTCAAGACTTCCCCGTCCCTCGCTGGTCCTCACACCTGGAAATGACTCCCCTCGAAGACCGGGACCTCCCTGCAGCTCCCGCTGACTCCACTGGGCAGCAGATCCTTCCTTCCCGCTGGCTGGCAGCAGCCGGGGCAACTTCCTTTCAGCAGGGCTGCCCGAGGCTCTCCCGGGCCCCACAGCCCAAAGACAGAGAATCAAATGAGGTCATCTCCTGAGGTCGGTGGCTGGGTCACAGCACAGGGAGAGACAGTCACTCTTGGCTGAGACTGACAGCCTGTGGGGCCCAGGGCCATGCACTGCCCAGCCTCGCGGCCCTGAGCCTGTGTGCAGGATGAATGAGCCTATCTGGGCAGTGGGCAGGCTGAGGTGCAGGGAGGCGAAGGCTTGCAATGAGGCAGTGGACTTGGGGCCCACAGACCTGGGGCCCACACCTGTCTTGCCAAAGGGCATCTCAGGCCGAGAAGGCTGGGCTCTCCTGCACCTCTGAGCCCTTCCCTCCCGTCCTCCAGCCTCTCAGGGGTCCTGGACTGGAGGAAGCCATCAGGGGGCAGAAGTGGAGCAGGAACCGATGCCCCTGAGGTCAAGATTGTGATGGTCCAGTAATTCTCCTCCAAGATCAGTGTTCTAAAGATTAAACCCTAATCACCCATCCACCCCTCCACCCACTCCAGCCCTCCACCCATTTGTCCATCTCTCCACCCATTCACCTATCCCTGCATCCACTTGTCCATCCATCCATTCATCCATCCATCCACTCAGCCATCTACTCATCAACCTGTCCTCCTAAGCATCCATCTCTCTGTCCACCCATCCACCCAGCCCTCATCCCTCCCTGTCTCCCTCCACCAGACATCTCCCGAGGGCCTCTCTCGCCCACCCTTCCCCTTGCCTGCTCCCACCCTCGCCCCAGCTGGGACCCTTCTCTGGGGTGCCAGGAGGAGCTCCTGGCAGGGGTTGGGCGGCAAGGCCGGGCAGCCGTCACAGCTGTCTGGGAGGCCCCGCACCCACGTGACAAAGCGCAAGCTGGGTCCCCTTCAGCGTGGGAGGCCGGGGCCAGAGGCAGGGGCTGCCCCCGAGCTGCAGAGTGGTTGGCGGTGAAACCCCTTTTACTGAGAGCCTCCGCCTTGCCTGCGGGCTGGGATCTCTGCTGGGCCACAGGGAGCCCAGGAGGCCTGAAACCAGCTGGGAATCCGTGGCCGGGCACTGCCCAGAGCCTGCCTTCTGCCAGGAGCTGCAGTCTGCGCTGCAGGCAGTGCTGTCTCCAGCCTCCTCCCGCCTCGCCAGCCTCCTCCTCCCACACTTGGCGCGACTGCCCTGGGCTGCTGGGTTCATCCAGGAGAGAGAGGGCCACACAGCCGCCCGCATGCCCCAGAGCAGCCCTGACTTTTCCGCCACAGGCCAGGCGGGGAAACAGGGACTGTGGATCCCCCCCTGATCCTGCTGCCTCACACCCCTGCAGCCACCACCCAGACCCGAGGGAGCAGGAGACCTGCAGCCCACAGGGCAGCCTCAGCAGAGGACACCCTCATCCCGGCCGGCAGCAGCGTGACAACAGCTGCTGGCTGTGTCCAGCAGCTCCCTGGACTTCACAGCTCCTTTCCTCCCGCCACCAGCACCCTTGAGGCAGACAGGTGTGCTGTCTCCATCTTACAGATTTGAAAACTGAGGCACAGAGATTCAGTCCCTTGTCCAAGACTGAGTGGAGGGGGAGCAGCAGGCACCCTGGCGGGCCATGTGGCCCCAGACCTGCCTGTCACCTTCAGCTTAGAGAACACCCAGCTGCCGGGACTGGGAGCCTGCCCTGGCCCTCACAGAAATGCCAGGGATGTAGGAGGGGATGTAGGTGCTGCCCCTGCTCCTGCTCGCCCTCTGTCTCCACCCAGCCCAGGTCACCTGGCTCCGCCGTGAAGCAGGGCCTTTCTCTCAGGTTTGAGCTGGGTGCACCGCCAGGGCTCAGTGTATCAGGCAAACTATCTGACGGGACTGTTGTCAGTGCGGCTCAGATAGGGCCAGACCCACCCTGTGACCTGCCCTGAGCCTTCCTTCCCCGCCCTTGTCCCTCGTTTAGATCCATGTGAGTCCCACTCTCGGCGGCGGCATCAATGAATGAGATCAGCGTCTAGAAACCACACGCCCAAGACCAGGAGGGGGCAGCCTGGGTGGGGACTGTGGCAGCTGCTGCTGGATCTGCAGATTTCTCAAGAAAAACCAGAAATCTTGAGTTTTACAAGAAGTTTCTCAACTTTTAAGTGTGGCCAGCTAATCTCAAACTTGGAAACAGGACGTCGGGCAGGATGTGGCTGCAGGCAGTCTGTTGGAGAGCCCCGATTAATGTGATTCCTCACATCCAGATGGGGCGATGGGGGCCCAGAGAGGGCGAGCCACTGGCCCCTGGTCACAGAGCACAGAAACACTCAGGCTGGCTCTGATCCCCCGAGGGAGGCAGCAAGGCCGGCTCTTCCAGGCCTGGCAGTCCTGAGGTGACTTGGAAACCCCTTCGGCAGCCCCAGGGAGAGCTGGGAAGGGGCTTGAAAGCCCTGCCTCTGGGGGACACTCTGTGACCCCAGGATGGGCCCTAGGGTCCAGTAAGCTCTTAGGATCGCAGACTGTGTTTGTTGAGTGACTCTAGTTTGCCCACCTTCTTCTGGCCCATCTTGCCACATTCACTGACAGCCCCCCACCCCGCCACCTTCTCCACGCCCTGTGCCTCTGTCCAACTGCCGTGGACACCCCGGACCTTGCCCTTGCTCCTGCCACCTGCCTCATCTTCTCCATGAAGCGCGTGCCTTCCACCCCGCCCCGCTCTTTTGCACCTCTGCTTAAATGTCACCTTCTCAGAGAGGCTCTCAGACCACAGGCCAGGGGCTTAGCTCAGTGGTGCAAGCGCCTACCTGGCAGGCACTAGGTTGTGAGTTCATCCCTGATACCAAAAACAAACACTTCCAACCACTCCTAGCATCCTCTGTCCTCCCTCCGCTGGGACCGCTCTTTGCTACACTTGTTTAGCTGTTTGTAACAAATCCTCACACACCTGGTAGCTGAAAATACCACAAGCCTATTGCCTGAACGGTGGAGGGCAAGGTCCAGGTGTGGACAGAGGCTTCCCTCTGGAGGCCTCGGGAGATTCTGTCTCCTGTCACTGCCTTTCCTGCCCTGCAGGTGCCTGTGCCCGGTGGCCCAGCTCCTCCCTCTCCCTCCAGGCCAGCTCTGGCCTGGAGAGCAGGCCTGTGTGGTGCTGGGTCCCCACAGCTCTGCCCCTGCCCCTCCTTAGCTCCCCGGGGCCCGTAACCGCCGTGCTCTCAGGTCCCAGGGACTGGGTCACTAGGGAGGGGAGGTCATTTTGCCTACTGCAGGTGCCCATGGCTGCACACATCTGCCGGGTAATATCAGCTCCAGGAGTCCTTGGGGCTTTCTGCTTCACTCCCAGGGCCTGGCGAGATGGGGGACTTGGTACCCCCAAGCCCCTGGCCCACAGATCAGTACCACCTGCGGCCTGCGAGGAGCAGGTCACGCAGCAGAGGAAGCTCCTTGTACTTAGAGCTGCTCCCCAAGCTCCCGTCACCGCCTGCACCCCGCCTGCACCCTGCCCCCTCCCTGTCAGATTCCAGTAGAGACATGAACCCTGAGTGAACTGGAAGTGCCTCTGGTGACTGCCAGCTTGATGCAGAAGGATGCGGTGACCGAAGGCGTGGGAGGCTGACTCCGACGTGCTGGGTCCCTTCCTCTCCTCCACTGAAGGGCAGGCGAGGCTCAGAGCTGTGTCTTCGCCCTGGCCTTCCACACACTCACCCAGCCGCCCACATGGCATCCCGTGTCACACAGAGAGGGTGACAGAGGTGACGCTTCCCTGTCACTTGGCTTTGTGCACTCCTGGGAGATGGAGCCTCCTGTTTCTCTGCAGGCCCTGGGCAGCCTTGCAGGGTGTTCTCAGGCCTGGAGTGTTGGTCCCCCCACCTCCAAGGCTCCCTAAAGGACCACAGCCCGAGGCTGGGCCAGGCAGTGCGCAGACGGCCACTCCAGCCCTGTGGCCTCAGCTCCCCGGGCAGGGACCCAGCAGGATGCAGGTTCAGCACAGGGCAGGGCAAGGGCCCTGCCACCCAGCCTGCCACCCAGCCCCAGCTGGCTGCAGAGCAGACAGCCTGGGGCCAGGTTTCCTGTGACTGGAGGACAGGGGCACTCCTGACACACCCATGATTCTGTTAGGCTCCAAAGAGGAGACACACCTCACTCTGGGTTTAGAGCAGCAGCTACACTGCTGTGGGACACCTGCTCCCGTCACCAGCGTGACGAAACGGTCAGGGAGCCCACGGGAGCCCACCTCGTCCTGTGGACTGTGCGTCTTTTCCTGCTTTTGCTTGGCCCAAAATGTGCTCTAGAGCCCGTTTCTTTTCCTACCATTAATAAAACTGCTATCATTGAAAAAAAAAGTTCAAGGGCCAGAGATGTAGCTGAGCAGCACAGCTCCTGCCTTCCAGGTCCTGAGTTCAATTCCCAGCACCAAAAATAATAAATACATACATACATAATTTTTTAAAAAATTTTTAAAGTTCATAATACATGGTGTGGGCTGAGTTGTGAGGAAATAGACGCCTTCACACACTGCTGGTGGGAGAATCAATTGGTACAATCTCTCCACCGAGAGACTGAGTCATGGGTCAAAACGTAAGGAGCACAAATCTGTCATAAAATCTGGCTCTCAGTGACGTCTGCCCCAGATATTCACACACACACTCACAAAGATATTGAGTGCAAGCATAATCAGCACAGTATCGTTTTGCTATGATAAAAAGTTGGGGACAACTTATAGGTCTCCCTGAAAAGGAGGAAACCGGGTATGTGTGGGACACAGCCCAGCTATGGACAAGGGCGACGCGGGCAGTGCCATGAGACCACGGAGCAGGCTGTTATGGTTTAGGCTAGGTGTCCCCTGGCCTCATGCATTCGTGGTGGGGCTTTTCAGAGGTGGCTGGATCCAGAGTGTGTGACGCTGGGTTAAAGGGTGCCATGACTAGATCATCCACTGGCTGGTTTGGCCCCATCCTAATCCTGGTACCTGGATGCAACGTAAAAGGGCCAGAAAGACGCTGTGAAGTCTCCGTCCTCGCTGTCTGGGCTGCCCTCTGCCCACCGTGGGCTGCTCCTCCCCTGCGGTGCCCCTGCGCCCCGCCGCCTGCCTCTGAGCCAGGCGATGACAGACTGAGACCTCCAGAGACTGTGAGCCAAATAAACCTTGAACTCTGGGTGTCAGGTATTTTGTCTCAGCAACGAGAGGAGAGAAACTAAGACCCAGGAGGAGTGGGAGACAGCTGCGAGACCTAGGCGTGTCGGGCCTCTGCTTGTGCAGCACAGAGCGACTTCCTCACATGTGCCACACACTTGCTGTGGAAGAGCCCAGGGGAGCCGGAGACAGGCTGGAGTGGGAAACGGAAACCCAGACTCCAGGGCAGAAACACTCAGCTTCACTGCACACTTTTTCCACTTGAATGTCTTCACTTTTGGGGGATGAGGGGAGGGACTGAGGTCGGAACTCAGGGCTCACACACACGAGGCAACTGCCCTGCCACGCGGTGTCAGCCTCAGCCCGGTTTACCCTCTTCTCCGCATGTTGTGCGCATCTTTGCGGGCAGGAAGGACATGCTGATTCCCTCAATGTTTAAGCGGTGAAATGCACGCGGCGTGAATCCTGTCCTCCCCTCACTCCGAGCCTCTGCCACCCGCAGCTTCTGGGGTCGCCATGGTCCTGAGTTCGGCAGGACTTGGAATTAAACACAACGGCCTTTTCTTTTTCTGTCTGAGATGCACACGGAGGGTGCTGCCATCGCAAAGGTGGCCTGGACGGGGTGGCGGCTGGGGAGACAAGGGAACTGGCCATTTTAGGAAAAGCAGCTGTCACAGGTGAGGGGACGGGACAGGTGTCCAGGTCGGCAGGAGCGGAAGGATGTGCCCAAGTCCACAGACACAGATCCGATGGTGGAGCCGGCTGGGGAGCCTGGACCACGGTCAGAAACTCTGTCACAGCGTCTTGGGCACCAGGAAGGGGTCTTGGATATTTCAGTGGGGTCCAGGGATGTCAGAGCAAAGGGAATGGGTGACACCCTTGGTTTCAAAAGCTAAACCACGTGCCTCGTGAAGTCTGGTTCACTGCCTTGGACTCTGGATGGAGATGATGGTGGTGATACCCCTGATGACAAGTCACAGTGACAGTGACCGGCACTTTGTAGCACCCTTGAGAAGCCCAGTGTCTTGCATGTGTTAGCTCACGTGAGCCCCACAATCACCATCGAAGCAGGTGCTGTCACCCCATTTCACAGAGAGAAAACTAAGACTTGGAGAGGCAAAATGACTTGGCCAAGGTCACACAGTTTGTATGGGGTGAGGAGAGAAGGGGGTGCCATGGAGCAGAGAGAGGCCACTTTCCTGTCCCTGCTGAGTCCCACGAGCATCGGCAGTGCCTCCCGCCTGTGCCGGCTGTCCCAGCGCTCTCCCGCAGCCCTCTTCTCCCTTGGCCCGCAGGGAGAGGAGCAGAGGCCGGGCTGAGGCAGAGGGATCCAGCGCTGGTGCTGGGACCGGTTCACGGCACAGTGCTAGGCTCCAGGCACGAGGGCTAACGGTGTGAGTGCCGCCCACCCCGAGTACCCCAGATACGAAACTAAGGTCAGAAAGCGCTGTGGGCGCCTTTGCTTGCTGCTTTCCGCCTGCCATGAACTGTTTCTCCTCTCTGAAGCTGTGGGCTGAAACCTCTGCACACTGTGAGCTAAATAAACTTCTCTTCCCCTAACGTATGGGCGTAGGGTATTTTGTCTTAGCAACAACAAAATGAGTTTTCTGATGCTCTCCACCTTGAACCAGTCCAGGGCCTGCTGCTCCCCACTGGCCTTGGAACCCAGCCAGTCTCCCCACCACTCCCACGAGGGGCCTCCGCTCAGCCCCCCAAAGCGCACAGCAAGGCCCGTCCCTTCCTTCCAAAAGAGCACGACTTTACTTCGACGGTCACCACCTGGGCTTGTTTTATCCCTGCCCTCTGTCCTTAGCCATTACTTGTTGTCTTGCTCATTTTTAATAAGCTTGGTGACTTTTACGTCCCCTTTAATTCCCTCTCTCCCTCCGTCTCCTTCTTCCCCTAAGGATTTATTTGTGACCGGGCCCGGGCTTGCAGAAGTCCCCTGGCTTAGGTCACATGAAAAGAGGCGCTGTGGGGCCTTCAGGACTTCCTGCAAGGCGGAGGCTGGACTCAGAGGCCACGGGGACAGTTCTGAGCTCATGGGTGACAGGGAGAAGGAACACAGGCAGGTCAGGGTGTCGGACCCTCTTCCAAAGTCCCCAGAGCAGCCACCTGACGTCAGGAGGTGCCCACAGGGCCTGGGCGGCTCCCCAGCCTCACTCAGACCGCGTGCCAGCCTCGGGAAAGTGCCAGGGCGCGGCTGCTCCTCTCAGAGGCTGCTGGCAACAGCAGTGCCTGTAATTTTAGCTGTTATGCTTCCCTAAAATTATTTCCCATCTGGAAATAGTTTCCAAACCCTGCCCAGGAAGGAGTTGGTGGCACAGGGAACATTTTGGTACTGCAAACAAACCCGAAAGAAAGAAATAGACTTGTTCATCAGACAGGGCCTCTCGGCTGCCTGGCTACGCAGGCCTGGCTGGGCACCCACTGGGCACCGGGCCTGGAAGGGTTGGGAATGGAGGGGAGCTGGAGTCGGGGCCCCACTCCCAAGGTCCCCACCTCCAGGCACTGCACAAGGCTCTGGACTCAAGATTCGGGGGACTGGGGCGAGCTAGAAGGACCTGCCTGGGGCACCCAGCCCTGGTCACCACGGAGTGTGGCGGGCCTGGGCCATGCAGAACTCAAGCACAGAGGCTCCGGCTCTCCTGCCGCCCTCAGATCTGTGACGCCAGACTGAGCAAGCTACGGCAGGTGGTGAGAATATTATACCCTGTGGCTCTGCCTTATTTTAATAAAATTGTCCTCATGATAACTGCTGGGTTTCCCACAGTGCTGGTGATGTTAAGTTTCCTTTGTACAGAACAAGTCTATTGTTTTGCTTTGTTTGAAAGTGGGTGGGGACTCCACGGTGAGTACGTACTATGGAGAACAGGACACAGAGGACACAAGCTCAGAGCTGACTAGGTTGGAGAGTCCCGGGTGGAGGATCCACAGCCAAGCAACTGGACTTGAATTCCAGTTCTGACACAGCCAAGCTGCGTGATTTTAGGCAAGTCACTGGTTCTCTCTGAACTTCTGTCCCTGATGGGTAAAGGAAGGCAAATGTCCTGTGGTTATCTCTGACAGTTCAATGTGACAGGGCTGGGGAAACACTGACCCCACAGCCAGGCCATGGAGAACTCCATGAATCCAGCCAGGTGGTCAGAATTTACACAAACTGCCTGAGTTCGTGGTGTTTTTTGGAGAGCTGTTGGCTAGCTGGGCAACACCACCCCTCCAGCCTCAATTTCCCCACCTGCAGCAGGGAAACACTGACAGCACTTTGACATTCACAGATGAGATGGAAGGCCGGCTCTGGGGACAGCTGGTGCCCCATGTGTCCCATGCTTCCCCTGGTGGTCTGACCTCGCCCCCATGTCTCAGCGGGGTGAGCCTTGCCATCTCCCTGCCTCTTCACCCCTTTCACAATTTCTCAGCCAGACGCAGTACAGCGGTTCCTCCCGTCACCCCAGGGCCTTTGCACAAGCTGTTCTGTTCCTTCAGCTACATTTTCCTCTGCTTCACACTGCTCTTTTCCCTCAGGAAAGCCCACATGGTTTCCTCTGCAGCAGAGCCCTCTCTTGGTCATGCTCCACACATCCCTCCTGCAGGGGGACAGCACTGCCTCCTAATGACACCTAGTCTAGCCCCAGCAGCACCGCTGTGGAATGGGTGAAGTAAGAGTCGCCTCACTTGGGCTGTGGCAAAGCCCACAGGGGTGATGTATGTGCTATGCACAGTGTGATTGAAGAATACAGTGAATACTTAACTTTTTGTAAATTTATTACAGTAAAAGACACAATGCCATTAGTGCTTCAAAATACTCTCCCTCTTAGTTAATTTTCTCATTGCTGAGACAAAATACCCAACACCCAAAGTTAAAGGAGGACAGGTTTATTTTGCTCTCAGTTTGTAGATGTTTTAATCCATAATCAGCTGGCTCCAAGGTGGATGGTGTAGCAGAGGATCAGCCAGAGGAGAAACAGTTCACAGTGGGCAGAAGACAGAAAATCAAGCAAGAGACAAGACAAGCCTCTCTCTGTCCCTTATACTTTATCCAGGCTACTTAGGGCAGGTAGCACTCACACCCTTAGTGCTAGTGCCCTGTGCTTAGCACCGCATCATGAACTAATCGCAGTGTCCCACACTCTAGATCCAGTCACCTCTGAAGAAGCCCCTCCCCTATGGCTGCAGGAGGCTTTGGGGGGACATCTAAACACAGCCATAACACACACACACCCCCACCTTGAACACACTCATCCCATTGTCCTTGACACTGAAGCAGTCTGGAATCCTCTTGCATGAGAGCTTGAGTTGCACTGTGGCTGCCTTGATGTCCTGAAATGATTCAGAGATGTTTACTTCTCGTGGACGTTTTGACTCTGGGAAAGAGGCAGAAGCCACCTGGTGTCAGATGCAGCAACAAAGGTGGATGAGACACTGCAATCTTTTCAGGAAGGTGGCTTACCCTTGGATGGCACTTGGCAGCAGCGTTCGCCTTAGGGGTTTTCTAAACACCACACTTAATGAGACACTTAGGATGGAGGACTTTCCGAACTGCCCCAGAAAGTGCTGAGAACAACGGGATGCGTCCCAAGCGACCGGAGAGTTTGGCGATTTGTTTTTGACTGTAATACACTTTCAAAACTGTAAGCACCATAGCTTTTGATGAGTGCTTGTGCCCAGACAGCGGGAGCGAAGAGGGGCGTTCACTGCAAGGCTCAGGAGCCTACGTCACCTGCAGCCCCGCCAGGCTGGGTCCCAGGAGCTCCAGAGCATCCTGGGTTCCGCTCGCCCCCTGCTGGCCACTCTGCAGAATGGCGGCGCACGCGCACAGCACATACACACAGTGGGACAGAGGCTGCCCTGCCCTCTGGGTGCCTCGGTTCCTTCATGCAAAGCGGTAGGAGAGGCTGGTGCCCCTCTGGGTGACAGCAGGAGTCTCTGCTCAACATCGAGTTTGTTCCCTCACACCTGTGACTGACAGCGGCTGCAGTGCTAGGTTCCCTTCAGGGGCTGAGCAGGTGGCAGGAGGGAAGAAGCCTGGGAAAAGCACTGAGTACCACACTGAAAGCCAGAGTCGGGCTCGGCCAGGATGACTGCACTTAACACTCTCAGAACACGAGCTGGTCACTCTTTTTAGTCCCGCTGGGAAGCTGAGGCCCAGAGAGGTGAACTGGCCGGCCCAAGGCTGCACAGCTCAGAGGTAATGATTGTGGGGCTGGGCTGGGCCCCACCACATTCCAGTTTGACGCTAGGATTCCTCCTCTTAAACCATGGCACTTCCGCAGATCCACCCTCCCGCCCCTTCAGTAAATGCTTGTGGCGCTCCTGTGCCCCAGGCACAGTGCTGGGTACTGGCTGAGGAGGGGGAAGCAGTGACCGGAGCCCTTCCCTGTCCCTGGGAGCTGCTCACACGCAGAGAAGGACAATGAGCAAGGCAGGAAGACACGAGGCACGTGGCGATTCTTGCTGCACATAAAAATACAGCACAAGTGTAATCGCAGGTGTTTGGAAGATCGGCGCAGAAGGATCAGAGTTTGAGGCGGCCCGGGAGAGGGAGGGAGGGAGAGGGAAAAGGAGGGGGAGAGCAAGAAGGAGGAGGCAGGAAAGAAGGAAGGAGACAGGAGACGAGAAAGGGGAAAAGCCTAGACGGATGGCGCGGGGTGGCGTGCGCTCCTGTTTTAACGCTGCAGCGCAGCCTTGTGGCCCTGGAGGGACCTGGGCTCTCACTGGGAACAAGCTGGGCTCCTGGAGGGCCCCAGGCAGAGGGCCCCAGCCTGACTTGGGTTCTCGCTGCAGGCCACACCTTCACTGGGGCCGAGGGTGGACTGGGGCCCAGGCCAGCTGTGTCCCGAGGGAACTGGACGCGGGCGCCAGGCGGACTCGGCGACTCCCGGAGGTGTGGGGAGGGCAGCTGAGCTGGCAGGTCACTCCCTCGGGAGACAGGGAGTTGGGTTTCGCCGCACCCACTGGGCTGCGGAGTTTGGAGTCACCTAAACCGAACCCCCGGTATTGACTGGCACGCGGGGAGCTGCGGGGCGGCGCCTCTGCGCATGCGTGTGGTGACGTCTCGGCGGCAGCACCTGACACCTAGCGGGACCGCGGCTCTGCCGCGCGCGGCCACCAGGTGGCGCAGACCCAGCGGCGGGACAGCGCCTGCTGTTAGCCCAGCGCTCCCTGTTTCTCCTGGGTCCCTCCTGCCCAGGTGCCAACCGGCTGATGCCAGGCATTGGCAAGCATGTCCCCGAGGGGAAAGCCGCCTTCAGGGCAGTCAGAGCCACTGCTAGGGGCCCCCTCGGCCCCCGTGTGCCCGAGTCAGGTGACAAGTGGGGCGCATCCCCAGCCTGGGGCTCACAGCAGAGGCCGCCAGCATCCATTCAGGGAAAGGGACGCGGGGCTCAGTGGCGCCCCCTGACAGGAGAGCCCTGAACTCCACCCGGGTTTCATAGGTTATTAGCTGTGGCTTTGGGCGACACACATCGTCTCTGAGCCTAGGAGGAGGAGGGAGGGCCCACTGCTGAACCAGGCCTCATGCTGGGTTCAGATCCAGCTACTGCAAGGGCACTGTCCTCCTCCAGTAGCTCCTGGCCGGGCCAAGACTCTCAGATGAGAGATTTCGTTGCTGGTGGTGGTGGTTTTGTTTTGTTTTTTGAAATAAGGGCTCGCCATGTAGTTCAGGGTGGCCTTCAATTCACTACATAGCCTATACTCGCAACGATCCTCTTGTCTCAGCCTCCTGAGTGCTGGAAATACAGGCATGTACCACCACGCCTGGCCAACTGTGTGGGGGGTTCTGATCCACATAGACCTGGGTTTGACTAATCTCCTGCTTCCTGTCACAGGGCAGGTGTGATCTCCCCCTTCCATGCCTCAGTTTCCCCAACTGCAAATCAGAACGAGAGCTGTTTGCAGGGCGACAATTGTGAGACACAAGCCCAGGAAGCTGGCACTCAGTGACAACAGGCTTTGGGCTTGGAGGAAGGCCTCGGGAGGACAGGCAAAGACACCAGGGCTCCCACTGTGGGGACGGAGGAGCGTTCTTCAGGACCTCTGGAGCCAGTGGGATGGGAAGGCTGTGTGCATGCGCGAGCTCAGGAAGCCGCTGGGCCTCTTGCCAGGGCAGGCGGAAGCGCGAGGTGTGTTCCCCTAAGGCTGGTAACATAGCGGGCTTCTGAGAAGGCCTGGCTGAATCGCTAAGAGAGCGGCGACATGAGGAACACAGACCTGGGCCTGTGACCTCCACTCAAGGTCCCTGCACCGGGTCTGTGTCCCTGAGCAAGTTATGTGGCCGTGCCTGGGTGTCCACCTTGGAGAAACTGAGCTAAAACCCTGGGCCGCAGGGATTGGTGTGAGGTCCTGATGGGATAAAGTGTCCCCCAAAATTGGCCAGTAGGCTGAGGGCTGGGAAGGGACAGTCCTGAGGGTGGAAGACAACTCGGGAGCAGGGGCAGTGGCCATGGGCAGCTCCTGAGCTGCCAGTGCAGGAGCCGCTGGACCCAGACAGGGAGAGTGGACGTTCAGAGGCCTGAAGTGTAAGTTGTCTTCCAAGGGCTCTGCAGCCCGAGGAGGGCTCAGGGCAGTACAGCAGGCCAGGGCTGGTCTTACCTGCATTTTAAACCTTGGGTCAGACCCCAGCCACTTGTTCCATTTCACAGAGGGGAAACCAGGACTGAGAGAGCAAACAGCCCTGACGCCACACAGCTGCTGAGTGGGATTTGCCCCCAGTGCCTGGGGCCTGCCGGCTGGAGGGGACTGAAGGGTACCAGCTGGACCCAGCACAGGTCTGATCTAGGTGTTGCTGAGCATTGGCCGATACAAAGCACGCAGCAGCCTGTAGAGGTCGCAGCCAGGCCCTGTCAGCCCGCCCTGCTGAGTCACCGGGCTGGGCGGTGTCCTTGGCTCGCTGCCCGAGCAGCTGTCAGGTGCATGTGCCACCTGTCTGACCCCCTGGTGCCTGGGCCAAATGCTCTTCGGGAGCCTGTGTGACAGAGAGCAAACTGCACCTGCACTGCCTTCCTCCCTGTGCTGTGTGGCTGTGGGTGAACCCCTGCCCTCTCAGGGCCTGCCCTGGCCGGCTTCAGGCCCGAGCCCAGGCAGCAGGCCCTTCCCTTTGGGTCATATGGGATTTGAGTGACTGCAGATGCCAGGTGCAGCCCAGAGGGCAAAAGGCAGGACAGATAAGCAGAGGGGGAAGAGCTGTGTGGTCCTTTGGCACCGCTCCTGAGGCTGTGGCAGAGGCCAAGGCTGCTCCAGCAGGTAACAGGAACAGGGAAGCCGCTGTGGCAGACTCGGCTTCTTCCAACCAAGCAGGCCAGATGGAGCTGCTGCTCCGCAACCTTCTTAGCAAGGATGATAATGGTTTTGCCCTTAGAGAGGTCACCTTGCTCCCCACTGAGGCTAGCACGCATGGGCCTAGGGTAGAGACCCACCCGGACTGCCAGGGCAGCCATTGGTAGGACTGGGGACTGTTGCTGTGGGAGGAGCCCTGGCCTCACCCTGCAACCCCAGTGCTTCCGATGCACCCCTCGAAGGCCCGACTGAGTCACTTGGGGTGAGGGTGCTTGCAGGGGCCTGGAAGTAGCCCCTGGCCTTCAGCCCCACCGCTGCCCCCTCCCTGGAAGGATCCTGATCCTTCCAAAGGAAAGTCCGCAGAGGAAAGTGCTGTACGTCCATCAGAGTGACGTGGAAACTGCCATTCTCAGAGAAATGGGTCCCGCCGTGTCAGGGGAAGGGACGGAATGCCAACACAGGTTGCCTCTGAAGGGTCTCGGTGCCACAGAGACCTGACTTCTCTGGCCCAGAGGCTGGTGAGGAGTGTAAACACATTCATCCCTCCACATGAAATGCAGTAAAGAGCCATTGCACTATCTGTGAAAAGATCAGGACTCATTGTCAGGAAAAGAAAAGAAAAAGCAAACCTGAAAATCCACCTCCTGGATCGATGAAGTTGCTAGCATTAATGACGTGGGTGAAAACCTTTATGAAGGCACTCCTGATGGGGTTTGAGGCCTGCTCTGATCCTGCAGTTTGCTGGAATCCTAATAACTTGCAAGAACTACAGTGAAAGAGCTGGGTGCAGTGGCCCAGGCTGTAATTCCAGCACTCTAGAGGCTGGCGCAGGAGGGTCACTGTGAGTTTGAGCCTACACTGCATAGCGAGACCCTGGCTCAAACATACACACACACACACACACACACACACACACAGAAGCAAAGGTGAGGCATATGAATATACTCTACATGTTGGTGAAGGCTCTTGATCAGGATAATTTTAGCTGCTTATGCTAGCTGTAACTTTTTTTAAAAAAAAAACTCAGCAGTTTTATGGGGAATAAAATGATATGCTGGTAGCAAAGAGTGTTGAAAACCTGGTAACACTGATACCACGTGAGCATGAAGGTTGACCGAATAGCATCACCTGGCTTTTCCTAAACCTGGCCTTTGACCAGGGCTGAGAAAACAGAGCCCCCTGCACCCCTCAGCTTGAACATCACAGCCGGCCCTGGGTATAGGCAGAGGTGACCGCTCTCAACCAGGGGTTCTTCGAATGTTCAGACGAACAATCTGATTTGAAACTCATTTCTCTCGGCATTAATCTCAAGGAGCAGTGAGTGGACACTGACCCACGAGGGAAACGGGCTCAAGGTGCACGTGAAACCAGTTCTGAAGTGCAGTTTGCTCTGATGAGAATGACCACACCCTTTCTGGCATGATGGACCGGATCGGACCCACTAAACATCTATTGATTGATTGCGCTGAGGACCTTGCAGCCTGTGTCTCTAATGATGAAGAGGAGGATTTGGGATGGAATGTTTGGGAGCTCTGGCAAAACTGACCAACTTGGCACTTGGGACAGGGAACTGGTTCTTAAGGAGTACGAGGTGGTTCTTTAACTCAAGGATATACTAAAACCAGGAGCAGGAGATGACTTTATTTTATTGCATAGTTTTCTTTTGTTTTTTGAGACAGGACTCACTATGTAGCCCAGGCTGGACTTGAACTCATGGCAGCCTTCCTGCCTCAGCCTGCCAAGTGCTGGGATTACAGGTGTGCACCACCATGCCCAGCAATGACCTTGTCTGAGGAGTGGCTGTAATGACAGGAACTGTATCTGTGGATGACTCTGGGGCTGCATCGCTAGCTAAATCTAGGATACTCCTTTCCCTTCCAGAATTGCTAACTGCTGAATAAGAAAATGATGAATTTGTGAGTTAGGTAATTGATGTCTTCTACCACATGGTTTTCCACCCAGCCACAAGAGATCCAGGAAACAGGTTCCAGCATATCTCATAGACCGGACATAATAGAAATAATGAAATCTGAAAGTCTGTGATGAGACAGGAGGTATTATAACAGACGGTGATGGCCAATGGCCATGCAAACTCAGAGGACAAAGCTTTGCTGGTGTGACCCTCGGTGGCCGGAGCTGGTGTTGTGGCCTAGCTCTAACCAATGCGCTTCCTTCCTGTTCTGTATGCGCCATTTCAATAGAGATTAAAATTCCATTTCCAGTAAAGACTTAAGTTTCAGCTCTTCGTAAATCCCCCAATCCCCTTCCACATGCTTCTGCAGGGGGTGCCATTCCAGGAAAATGTTTGACTGCAGAGAGCATCTGAATGCACCAAGAATGTTATCTGAAATAGGTCAATAGCTTTGCAGTTTTTAGCTTTAAAAACCCTACCCCCTTCCGCCTATGTGTAATAAAATGTGCTGTTCCTTAAGAAACGTTTAACCACAAAGAAATTACAGGAGATACCAAGAAGCCCAGAAGTTATCAAACTGTGTCAAAGTTCGCAACATTCCTGTGGTTTTTCGGCTTTAAAAACCCAACCCTTTAGCTGTAAGGTGCACAGTCTTCCACTTTGGCTCCCGGAGACTGCATCACCAGGCCTGGCCTAAAGTAAAGCCTTTGCTCCCTAAATTTTAATTTCTTGCTTCCTTGGATTTTATTCCGGGGTCCGAGCTATCACAGTGTAACGAGGTGTTAGATGGGGGGGGGGGATAAGGAATACTTGTGCAGCAGTGATTGAACTGAGCCACAGATCCATGAAGGAAATGTCCTGGGAAGACCTGACCTTTTCTAAACCCGATGGATCCATTGCTGCAGAAGATTTCTCCAGTGACTGTTGGCCTCTGAATGCAGAGGGCGTCGGACAGCAGCCGTTTCCCAGCAGCCTTGGATGGACAGCTGTGGCCAGCTAGGGTGCCCTGGCACAGGTGATGGATTCCACCCTGACGAACCTCACTACCACAGCTATGTGTCTCAATAAATCCTCCTTTTCTGTGTGTACTCGCAGAAGAAATCTTCACACCTCCCATTGACTTTTTTTCTTTTTATCAGTACTGGGGATCGAACTCACCACTGCCTGCTTGCAAGGCAGGTGCTTATGCCGCTGAGCCATTAACTTTGACTATGACCTAATAATGCATGTTAGTGAGTTTTAAAATATTTTTTTGTTGTTGTTGTTTTTAAACAGGGTCTTGTCATGTAATTCAGGTTGACTTTGAACTCACTAAGTAGCCCAGGCTGGCCTCAAACTCAGGACAATCCTCCTGCCTCAGCCTCTTGAGTGCTGGGATTACAGGCATGTGCCACCATGCCCCGCAGCGCGGGTTGATACTGTGTGGTTCTGGTTCCCTATTTTTCCCTGCTGTTTGCTGCCGATAAGCTCGGGCTCCTTCCATCTTTCACTGAGCACAGCCGACTGGGACACTGCCACGCCTCTAGCCGCATCTTCATGCTGAGTAACACTTCCCCTGAGACTCAGAAATGAGTACTGAAAACCATTAGACTGGAAAAAAACCACTGTGTTATGTTCTGACCTTGGGAAATGGTGGGGTGGGGGCGGGGCATCCATTTTTAAATCTGAACCTGGGATTCTGTCTTTGCTCTTTTCAAAAGTATTCAAGGTAGGGGCTGGGGATGTAGCTCAGTGGCTTAAGTGCCTGCCTGGCAAGTGCGAGGTTGTGAGTTCAATCCCCAGCACCAAAAAAAAAAAAAAAAAAAAAAGTACTTTAAGGTAGATCTTAAAGGCATGTAGTACATCTGAAATGATTATAGGTAACTTGTTGTTTGTCTTCAAACAACTTCACCTTTTTTTAATTTTTTTGAGACAAGGTCTTATTACATAGCCCAGGCTGGCCTAAAATTCACAGCAATCTTCCTGCCTCAGCCTCCCCATACTGAGATTACAGGCGTGTACCACCATGACCAGCTACTTTTAGTTTATATTTTATGAACTTGGGACAATTTAAGATGGAAAGTTATAAAAAGTTTTTTTTCCTTTCTATTTCTCTCAAAGTATATTTAAAAAGATAAGACCTCAAAGTAGGTTTTATGATAAGAAAGAAAATGAACGAAGCTTCCCACTTGGCAATCTACAGCCCTTCTCTCCGTCTTCTGACTGGTGTTGACTAACAGGAAAAGAGGTTCTCAGAGTATCTGTAGTCTTAAAGGAAATACTGTTATGATTTACATGAAAAAGGGGTGCTGATACCCCCTAGGAAAATTCTGACTGGTCTACTTACTATTAAAACCTAAAACTACAGAGATGACTAATTCAGCATAGCCAATGCATCAAAGAGTACACAGTTTTAATATAACTATTTTATATATTCTATATGGTTTCTTATCTGTTCATCTGCCTGTTAATTTATTATATTTTTATTTTAATCCTTTTTTTTCTTGGTACCGGAAATCGAACTCAGGACCTTGTGCTTGCCAGGCAGGAGCTGTGCCATTGAGCTACATCCCCAGACTTAACCTGTTTTTAATGGCTGGTTAGAGTACTTGCAGCTACTTCAATCAAAAAAAAAAATACAACAGACAAAAAAAATAAGTCAAAATATATCACCTGCCTGCTGAGAAATGTCCAGTGGCCTCTGTCTGCCGTTCTAAAAACTCCAAAGCTCACACCATGTCCTACAAAGACCTATCCACCTCTTCAACTTCCCCTGTCAGCCAGCATGGCTTCTGCTCTCTATCTCTGACAGGCAGAGTTCTCTCCTGCCTCAGAGCCTTTGCACTTGCCTTTTCTCATGTCTGTAACACTCATCCCCATGTGCTTCCCATAATTCCTCTATCTCTTTTCATAAACCCAGGAGCTGACACACTAGCTAGCCCCCCAGTCACCTCCCTGACATCTCCCTGAGAGCCCTGAGGTGACCTTCCTGGTCACCTTGATGCCACTTCCTGCCCATTCCTTCCTGAGACTTGCAGCACTCATCCAATTCTTGTCTGTCCACTCCTCTTCTCCAGAATGTTGGTTTCAGGAAGACGGCAACTTACGTGGGTCTTGCTCATTGCTGTAGGAGGGAGACAGGAACATGGCCGTGTGCACACAGTCTGGGCTCAATGCATATTTAATGGCTGGCTGCATGGAAGGGCAGATGGATTTGCAAGCCCATGAGCCTAAATTACAGCTCTCATCACACTACTGTCCCCCTCCAGAGTCTACCATGGCTCCCCGCTTCCTATAAAACAGACAGTGAACTCTTTGGGGGTCCCAGTGGGGTCCTCACTGCACCCCAAGAAGGTTTACTGGAGCATTAAGGTGTGGAACCGTCATCTCTGCTTCTCAGTCTGGGCTTGAGCCGCTGGGGCAGGGATTCTTCCTCTTTCTATCTTGGTGCTGAAAGTGGCTGCTCAGCAGTGCTGGTGGGGAGGAAGGGGAGGCTTGGGGGGCGAGTCCGAGAAGCCCAGCGGCGGAACTTCAGGCCCAGAAGGTGGAACTTTCCAGATTTAGAAGGCTGAGCACTTTCTCTGTTTCAGTCATGTTCCTGGGCAGGGTTTCCAGCCAGTAGATGCAAAGCCGGCGCCCTGCCCCGAGGGGGAGCTTTGGAAACCCCCGGAAGCAGCAGCGGGCAGCCCTGGCAGGAAGGCAGCTTTGAATGACAGCCACGCTGCGCCACCGCAGGCAGCTTGCCGGGCCCTCCACCACGGCCACAGGGCCAGACCCCGCCTGGCAGGTGCGAGGGGGCATAGGTATGACGGGAGAGCAGGCCGCGGTTCTGCAGACAGCTGTGTGACCCCACTTCCAGAAGAGGAACTGGTTGGTCGCCTGGTGGCTCTTCAGGCCATGGCTGGCTGGCTCGGTGCTCTGGGTGACAGGCAACGCCCAGCCCAGCGGGGAGGACGTGGTGATGAATTTGCCATGGACAGTCTTCCTTTCTCTGCCAATTTCGAAGGCTAAATTTCGCAGTATATAAAAGTCTGACAACTATTCTCTTTCAGGACTTGAAAGACTTCACAGTGGGCTCTCCCTTCCGGCCTTTAAGCTTTGTGCCGGTGGCCTGGCCTTTATGGATTACTAAGACTTTCCCCCCGTTTTGAGACAGGGTCTCCCTGAGTGGCTCTGGCTGGCCCCAAACTCAGTGATCCCCTGACACACAGTGCAGAAATTGCAGGCGTGCGCCACCACGCCCAGCTACGAGCAGCTTCATTAGATTTTGTGCATACACAGCGGTCACATTCATCACAGAGAATCGGTACCTGTACATGACATGGCTTGGACCCCCGTTCCCCTACCCTGTTTACAAGCTTGGTTTCCAGGCCTCCTCTCCTCCCTCTCTCTCTTTCCCGTTCCCTCTCCCCTCTCCTTGTTCCTGTCTCCATGTGAACAATGAAAGTGTCACAATATCTAGTACACATTTTGGTCATGTACACTTTTGTTTTCTCACACAAGAGGAACAATGCACCATTTACACGTGTGTTTGATTTATTTCATTTAAAAGTTCGGACCAGTATTCTCTCCTCTCGTTGAATTTCTGGCATCTTGATTATGATGTGACGTGGAGGGTTCCTTTCTGGTCACGGGTGTTTGGTCCTGTGAGCCTCTTGCATGTAACATCAAATCCTTTCCCTAGATCTGACAACTTCTCTGCTATGCTTGCAGTGAATAAGTTTTTGAATGATCGTTTCATTTTTCCTTTCTGTAATTCTGAGTTTATGGTGTTTGAGTCATCTAGCACTGATCCAGCCTGTGGGGAGCCTTGTCATTTTTTAGGGTGTCACTGACTTGCCATCTGCTTCACCCACCCCATCTGTTTCTGACATTCTGTTCTCCCACTGGTCACATCGGCTGCCCATGCGTTCCACTGAATTTTTCATATTATTTCTGTTTGCTTTCTTTTCATAATTTCTAGTTCTTTTTTGAAGTGGTCATTCACATCCACCATTGTCTTGCTTACTTCAGTTAATCTTTGTTTCTTCTTTAAGTTCTTTTAACATTTTATTGTTAAAATTATTTACCTGTTAATCAAATCTTCTTTGAGCTCAGTAAGTATGTTATGCATTGCTTATATGTTTCTTCTTTTATCTCTTCAAACATTTTGGCCATTTGGGTTTTTAGTTCTTTGGCTGTAACTTCCTCTGCTTCAGTGTCTATGACATCAGCTTTGGGGGTTTAGGGGGTTGGGGTGTGTTTTTTGATGGTGCTAGGAACTGAACCATTGCACATGCTAGGTGAGCACTTTACCACTGAGCCACACCCTCAGCCCACTAGGAGACATCTTGCCATATATATGTGTGTGCATGTTTGTATATATATATAATCATTAGTGGTATAATGTGGCTTAATATGTTATTTTTAAAGGGAATAAAATAAAATGGAACAAAACAAAACAATCAGAACAATATTGGGTTTCAAAAACAACATGGAATAAAATCTCCCATAGTTCACCTTAGACGGTGTTCACTAGAGCAAAGGCAGTGAGTCCGGGCCCAGCCAGGTTTTATTATTTCTCCATGAGCTGAATGGCTCGGGATGAGAGACAGTGAGAGGGGCAGGAAATCAGTGAGCTGGGCTAAGCAGGAGGCTGAGACCACCTCTGCAATATGCAGAGGGCAAGAAATGCAGAGAGAGGGAGAGAGAGAGAGAGAGAGAGAGAGAGAGAGAGAGCAGTCTGCATAACAACGGAGCAGTGTCTAGCTGTTTGGGGTCCGTGCTCCAGCTCTGACGTGCAATCCTGTGTGCCCTCGGAAGTCACAGCTTCTTTCTTGGGGCTCGGTCCCAGCCAGCGGCATGGAGCGTGGCTCTCCATCTTGCCTGGCCCAATTATGTTTCTCCAGGAGTCACTGGCAGGGAAACAGTGACTGTCACTGTGGGAAGCCCTGAATCGGCTGCCACCTTATATCTGCAGGCCACACCACCTTAACCCCCTCTAGGAGTTAAGTTTGGTAATCAGGCAGCTCCTTGCCTCACTTGTTTGGCCTGACCTATCCAGGGATTATGCTTATGAGCCCGCTCACAGGAAATTTGAAAATTTGATTTAACCCATGACCCTCAGTCTTGCTGCTGTTGCTAAGTTAGCTGCTGACGTCTCAGAACCCAACTCTCTCCTCCCCCAATACCCTATATATCTATTACTCATTCCTTGAATAAACGAGACTTGATCGGATTTCTGTCTAGTCTCCGTTCTTCACGTCTCTTGTCCCCTCTCATCCCCAATCCCTCTAGGCTCTCCGTGGACTTACCCGCAGGCCAGGACATGTCACCTCGCTTCAAAGATTACCCATCAGCTCCTCAGCCAGCCCAGTTTACATTGCTTAACACCAATTGAAGGGACAAAGAAATAGCCTGACTGGCTCTGGACATATCAATACATGGAGACAGAGGCAAGTTTATCCAAAATGAAGACGAGGAAACCAGCTACCTTAACTAAATTATCTGTCCCTTCCTACCACTAATAGAATACAACAGAGATAAAGGGTGGCCACTTAAAGCTCTTATATAGTATATAAAAATGTTAACAGCTATGCACCTATATACACACACAGAGTCCACTGAAAATATATCATATTGGTCTTTTTTTGTTGTTTGTTTCCTTTTTGGTACTGGGAACTGAACTCAGGACCTTGTGCTTGCCAGGCGGTGCTGCGCTGCTGAGCTACATTCCTGGCCTAAAACTCTGTATTAACGTTTCAGCAAGGCACCATACTGCAAATGTCTGGAAGCTAGAGGCCAAAGGCAACTTGTATTACTCTTATGATGTCTCAATAAATTTAGTATTAAAATATTTATACAAGTGTTATAGTCAGAGTTTGTAGGGGCATAGATTTAATACAAGACAGAATTTATTGGATTATTTTATAATAGCCACTCAGTCAAACGTAGAAGAGTGCAGGAGACCTGTCCACACACTAGAGATCCAAAGAATCCAGCTGGAGACTGAGAGCCCACAATGTCCCATGCAAGTCTGTATCAAGGATCCGCACTGGGAAGGCCTAAAGGCCAGCGGTGGAAGCTAGAAAGTCTGCACCAGTGGGGTGAAGGAGTTGTGCCAGCAGCTGGGAAGTGATGCTCAAGGTGAGGACCAGAGCTGCCCTGAAAAGAACTACAGCCGTCCTCAGTGACAGCGAGGCCCCGAGCTCCTCCCATGATGAGAACAGCTGAGTTTATATTAGGAAAACCAGCGTGACAAGCTCTCCAGGGAGAATCAACAGCACCATCTTCCCCCCAGTTCTGCTTTATGCTGCTGGCCACAATGCTCAGCTGGCCCTCCACACCCAGTGCACCTGCTTCAGGCAGCCGGGCATTACAAGCTGCCCATTAGTTACTCCATCACAATTTTTTTCGCCTAATGCATACATTCTTTTGGTCAGGCTCTGTATATAAGGACTCTCACTCTAAGGCAGTGATGTAGAGATCCAGGGCTTAAACTGCAACCCCAAAGCCACTTCTTTATCACAAAGGCCCACACTGAAATTAAACCTGGCTGCTGTACTGTTTTAGCTTAGAAAAAACAATTGTTGTCTAAGATTCACGGGCTGGGGCAACTTGGTTCACAGGCTTGCAGAGAGGGCTCTGCGTGCCCCTGTGGCATACATGCCGCAGGTCACCCACTGCTCTAGGGTCACTAAGTTGTAGAATTACTATGACACGGAGAAAAACTTAAAACTTACGTTTCTAACACTAAGCATATTTCTAACACTGTTCAAAGATGAGACCAGGAGACACAGCCTGTTCCCACGGTTAGAAAGCTACAAACCTGATCAAAGCTTGATGCTCCAGGTGCCAACTGCGAGGTATGTGTAGCCCAGCCTGGAAGGAACATTTCTCTTACTTCTGAGTCTCTGAGAGTTGTCACTGCAAGGACCCTGCTGCCAGGTCTCAGACAATGACAGATTCTTCTTCTGTGTTGTACAGTAGTTGAGTTGCTGTTTCTCTAAGAGTAAATTCTACCTAGCAATTAACAACAAAGATGTGTAACCAACCGAAGGATATTATGTTATCTGCATTTTGTGCTTCCTTTTGGAAACACGGATACATGATTGGAAAACTCTAGTTGGGGCTGATGATTTGGAACTGAGATTTCCATCAGCCCACTAGTGATAGAGCTGCCTTTTGAGGTCCCTCTGGTGCCTGTTGTACACTAGCAAAAAGAGCTTCGTTATATTTGTATTATACCAAAATACCTGTAATGTGGCCTACTGTTCTATATGCGTATTTCTTTTCCTCTGGGTGACCTAATTGATATGTTAGTCAATGCTCTCCTCTGTAAAAAATTGTAAAACCTAACCTAATTGATATGTTAACCATTGTTGCCCTCTACAAATAACAGATGTGGTGCTAAAATAAGCTAACAGGGGCTGTTAATTACTGCTAGACTGCTCTGTCCTCTGCTAAGGAAAACAAAGGTCTTCCTCATTAGCAGATTTCCTGATCCACACCCACGACCCCCTTACTTTGTAGATCATGATATGTACTTAAAGATGGCAAGTATAGAGGAGCGACACACAGCGTTTGCAGTCTCCAACTGCCTTGTGTCGCTGGGCCCAAGATAAAATAAATCAGTGCTGCTTTTTAAAATATGTTTTTGCCTCATTTTTGAACTCGAGTTTGGGGGCTCGTTTGTGAATTGCCCTGTCTCCATTTGGTCTGGTCCTGAATCCCACATCGTATTACTGTTCTAGATACACACATCCCTTTCTTAATCACTAACCCCAAGTAACCTTTTTTTTTTTTTTTTTTTTTTTTTTTTTTTTTTTAATTTTTATTTAAGGAGAAAAGAAAAGAAAAAAAAACAGTGAAGGGGTACAAGTTATACAGATTTACAGAAGAAAAAAAATGCGCAGTAGGAAATCACTAGTTAATAGATTACATATTGCCATCTTAGAAATAATTGTTCAAGTCACAGAATTAAAGTTTGTAGAGTGGACATTCCAGCAATGATACTGCAAACAGTTCTGTTCAATGATCCATTAGAACTCTGTGATATCATTTTCTGTCTTATACATTTAAATATACATGCAGTTATATAGTTTAGAGCATTTTCTTTTCCTCTCTTTTGTACAGTGACTATTACACATTTTGGGTTTCATTGCTCCCACTGTTCTTATTGCTTTTTTGGAAGAGAGTAAAACCAAATGTGACATGACAGAACAGAATCGGTCAAGTCAAAAGGGTGGATATAATAGATAATATAAAAACATAATACAAGGTGATCAACAATGGTTACCCTAATGCCTCCCGCTATTTCTAATAGAATTGCCTATATCGTTAGTTGTAATACTATTGAACAAAACCGTAAAGGATAAAACCGACAAAACCAAAACATTGGAGATATTGTAGGTCTTCAAAAGTAGATAGAAGTCAACGAGAATGGGCGTTATAATGAATCTCATTATCTTCTCAGCTGATGCCTAAACTTTCGAACCTGATACTATTCAGCAAAACAGAATAGAGGAACCTCAGTCAAAAACAAGATGGTGAGAGTAATACAGGGCTTCAAATCGAGAAAATAGAAAGTCAAAGTGGGTTACTATATTATATCCTGCTATATTTTTCCCTTTAATTAAATGGATAACAATAAAAAAGTATATAATGGAGTGGAGATTGAGAAAAAGAAAAAGAGGGCATAACAGCGAAACAGGGCAGATCAAAACATAACCTTTTAAGCAGAATAGTGTTTCACCACCAGATATTTCCGACTTAAAAATAGTTACCATATTGACTCCCTCCCTGAAGTCCTTGAGTACAACTTCATATACTGTAGCATTAAGTATATCAAAACAATGTAAAACCATTTAAGAGAATGACAGCATTATAGAGTATTTGGAATTGACTAACAGAAAATGAACAATGGTCTCTGTATAATCTCCTTGTCTTTAAAAGGTTTTTGCTTATACTAACGTACATAACAAAATCCAATAAGATACAACCTGGTTAGACCATTGGAGACAGAAGAACAAAAGCTAGATGAGACTTCAAAACAAGATGGTACTGAATCAGCATTACCTATTAAGATGTCATTTTCTCAAAAATAGCTGTTCCTATCATCCAATCTTCTCTGTCTCATTTCTGTTGAGCTCTTTTTCTGTCAGTAGCTGTCAGTTTGTCTTCTTCATTTTGTTCTCTGCTCCATTCGTTGTGGCCTCCCTGCCACTATTTCTGGGTTCTTTGTATTTTTCTTTTTTTAGAATATCCTGCAATACTTTCTGTAGAGTTGAATTGGTGGTTGCAAATTCCCCCAGTTCCTCTTTATCCTGGAAGCACCTCGTTTTTCCATCAATTTCCAGGGACAGTTGTGCAGGATATCTCAATCTTGGCTGGAGATTATTATCTTTCAAAGCTTGAATTATTTCCCCCCATGCTCTTCGTGATTTGATGGTTTGTGAAGAGAAATCTGCTGTAATTCTGATGGGTGTTCCTTTGTAAGTGATCTGTTTCTTGTCTCTTACAGCTTTTAATATTCTGTTCTTGTATTGAATTTCTGGGATTTTTATTATTATATGCCTGGGTGTTTCTCTGTTAGGGTTGTAGGTAGCTGGGGTCCTGTATGCCTCATACAGCTGAGTATCTTTACCTTTTGCTAAATTAGGAAAATTCTCCTGGATTATTTCTGTGAGTAGCTTTTGTAATTCATTTGTTTGTGTCCCTACTTCTTCTTCTATGTTCTTAATCCTTAAGTGGTGGCTCCTCTTATCATCTTCTTGTCTTTGTATTATTGCTGTTTGTTTCTTTGTTATTTTTAAGAAGTTTTTCATTTCATTCTCCCATATTTCAAGTCTGCCCTCCAGTTCAGATAGTCTGTCCTTAGTTTCTTTCAAGCTGTTATGCCAGTCTTGTATAGACTTATTAATTTCTTGATAGTCCCTTTGAACCTGCTTCACATACTCAATGCTTTCTCTGTTTTCTCCATCAAGCAATTCTCCCCTCTTTTTCTGTTCTTCCATTCCACCATCTGTTTTTTCCTGGGTGGTGTTTAGCATTTCTCTAACTATTCTGCATACTTCTAGCTTCAGATCATTGATAACTTCATTCCTGAATTGGTCTATGAGGCTCTCAATATGGTGCTTAATGTATACTGGTGCGGCGTCCATTATTGCCTGTTTCTCAGGATTGGGGGCCGAGGAGCTTTTTTTGTTGCTTCCCTTCCCCATATTTTTTGTTCCTTATAAAATGCAATCTTACAAAGGAGGCCCGGCTTCCCTGCCTGTCAGCCACAGCCTGATCAAATTGCGCTGGCTAGTTGTTCCCGCCCACCGCTGCGCACCAGGGAGTCGGAGGAGGCAGCCTACGCGGAAGTCAGTCGCTCCTCCGGGCCATCGTCCGGCTCTGGGATCTGGGTTAGGCTAGTCTAGCCTAGAGAGTCCGCCAGCAGCGTCACTCAGGCCAGGCACTTTTCTCCAATCCCGTCCGAGAGGGGAATGGCGCCCAGAGAGATCTCCGCTAGAGTCAAACTGTGGTGGGGGGTCAGATTCTCACTCACCTCGCCACCAGTCAGTTTTCGTGTACACCTCTGTCCGTCCTTTTTTTTTTCGACTCCGTTCTCCCGTTCCCAGAGCTCGGCGCTCCCAGAGCTCGGCGCGTCTCTCCTTGCTGAGCCGCTGTGGAGATAGCCGGCCGCCGCACGGCGGGAAATCCAAACCGGTTTCCGATGGCGCGGAGTCGAGCCTCCACACTGAGATTTTTCTGTTCCTATTTTAGCGCCAGGACTGTATTCCAAGTTGGATTCTCTCAGCCCAGTTCGTTCCTGAGTCAGCAGAGCATATCTCTACTGATTCGTGTCTCCCTAGTCCGCATTATTTCTGGCCTCTGAGCCGAACCTTTCAGAGAGCCTCTGGTAGTTGCTGTTGTCTGTCCGCCATGTTCTCTGGTCTCTAACCCCAAGTAACCTTGTGTGTAAGGCTCCTCCTAACCTCCTCCTGTGAATCCTAGATAAGGCCTGACAAGGACAATCAGGTGAGAGAAAAAACAAAACTAAACAACAAACTGATAGAGTTATTTCCAAAAGATGAAAAATATTAACAAAAGATGAGAAATATAAAATAAAAAGCAGCCTTTATTCTGAGAACACGGAGAGAGATGACCGGCAACCCCACCGCTGGCGTCCGGCGATCTCTCCAGCGGACACGCGGCGTGGGGGCCTGTAAATAGCCTCGGTTTGGGGTGGAACCTAAGGCGGGCATTAGGGATACACAGGTAGCCCATTGGTCCTAGGTTTGGCGCCATATGTAAATTCCCAGGGGCGGGAAGATGGCGTCACAGGTAACTTCCTAGGGGCAGGGCAAGATGGGGCTTCCTGCTTCCGGTTGTGGCTTTCCTGGCTACAGTGTCCTGTCTGGGCCAAACCTTTCATATCCCGTCTTATGGTTATTATTATGAAAAGGGGCGAAGATTTCTCTCTTTAACTACTTCCGGCTGGCAAAGGGCGCTGTACTGGAGCCTAGGGGAGTCGACGGGATGAAGGTTGATGCCCAGGTAGACGCTGGTGCCAGGTGTTTTAGCCAGGACAACTTCACTGGTGAATGCACGTATGTCAGACTGGAAAAACAAAGAGACAAAATGTTATGAGGAGACATGGCACTGTCATATTTAGGGACCCAGGTGAGGTAGAAGAAAAGGTGCCTTTGATTTAGACTTATCATTCTATCAGGACCATGTTGAGGTAGAAACATTTCCACGGTAAGGCAGAATTCTGAAAATTAAACGTGGGGTTAGGAGGAGTGGAGTTATGAAAGGTGATTACTCCCCCATCTGAAAGCATAAAAGTTAAGACGGTAGGTTGGTAAGGCTTGTCTCTGGTATGCATGACGTTGGAGTCTGTAGGCAATACTGCTAAAGAGTCCTGCTATAAAAATGATCATTAATAGAATGTAAGAAATTAGGAACCAAAGTGGATAACAAAACATGACTTAGCCTGTTAACTGTGGCTGCGAGGCCTTTGTGAGACAGGGACGGGTAGGTGACAGAAGATGAGATGACCACTCAGAATGATGAGATTTAGGGCTGGGAGTCCAGCAACTTTGACTTAGGCATGGGTCGCTGTAACCTGGTTGTAGTCCTTGGAATGATTTGCTGTAACAGAACTTTAGCAAGTATGAGAAAGGCTTTTATGTATCCTGAAAAAGTATAAACCAAGTGAGAAGACAAAAATGTATCTGTGTCTTGACTAGGGTTACCTGAGAAATTGGTGAATAAGAAAGGAAGGGGGTGGTCTATATCACTGAGGAAGGGTCCACCAGCAACAACAGGTAGGAGCTGTTGAGGCCTCAGTGTGTCTAAGTCAGCCTGTATAAAAGGCATTTTAAGATTTAGGACTGGGACCTGCACAAAATAGGCCCTGTTTGTAAATGGCATAGGTTGACCATCAATACCCCATCATAGAGATTGAGGACTTAATATAGCAGCCTGAATACTCAGGAAGAACTCTATATATATGGCCTCTATGTCCACAAATATAGAGAATGTCTTACCTGAGACTTTAGTGCGACTTGGAATCTGAGACGGACACCTTAAAGGGGGCTGTTGTTGCCCTGAACCCCCTCAGCCTCCAGCAGCAATTTTCTGTCGGTGACAAATCTGGCAGTGTCGACATTTCCTGTGAGGGCTATTACTTAGGATGACTTACCCACTCTCTGGTGGCTAGGACAGTCCAGTAGCCCTGGAGTAAGGTCGCAAAGAACACCAGGATGGGGCATTTTCTTGCCCAGTATCTTCTGCTGCATTTGAGCGTGGTCCATGGAGGGGGCAGGCAGCTCCACCTTGTGTAGGTTTACCTGTCTCAGAACTCCAAGTGTCACAAGTGTTAAAAATATGAAAAACCATATTAAGATCTCTCTAAGGTTTGAAGGTCAAGTTTTGCCTTTTTGTTTGGGATTTGGACTACAGTAGAATTAAGTAAGTATGCAGGAATTTAATATTGGCATTTTAGATTAGAAAGCAGGCTTTATCTGGATGGCACATTGCTTTTTACAGGGTGACACGTAGAATTAACAAAGCTTTAGTCTGCCAAACAAGGCATTAATGGAAACATTTTGCAGTAAAGGTTTAGCAATCTTATGAATAAATCTATCAAAACTGATCTAATACTGTCAAATTTTGAACACATTTACTTTTAAAGTTGTTATTTGCAGTAGTATGAACCAAGACAAATAAAATAAAACTTTAAGAAAACCCTTGTCTTGAAATAGAGCTAGTGGTTCCCATCAAAAAGGAATTTATAACCTTAGTTGTTAAACAGGAGATTGGTGAAGGCTTTGATTGATAAACAAGGCTGGTAAAATTATCAGGTGGCCAATAACCTTGATTAAATGGTTTGAGAATTGTAATAAAAAAGCATCTTTTGAGCGGAGCCAAATTGTAAAAAAAAAAGCATGCCTGAGCAGAGCCGCTGAGCTGCTGTTTCGCGGCGCTCCGGCAGAGCACGCCCAGTGGGTGGGGCAAGTGCTGGGATGTAGCAGGCAGGACCGGGCTCAGACTGCCCCCGGAAACGTGTAAGATGGCAGCGGCGGCGACTGCGACGCACAGGGGAGGGAGGGGCTGGGACGGCGCATGGGGGAGGGGCTGGGAGGTGGCCCGACACAGTGCGCGAAGCTGGAACTGCTTGCAGGGCTCGAGGATTAGAAAGCCAATTTAGGAACACAGCTGGGTTTTGATTAGCTTCCTGGACCTGTTTTAAAAGTTTGTTATAGTTATCATGTTTGACCTGCTCTGGCACAGCTATAGGCCCAGAGTCATTATAAACGTCCTTAAAATGTAAATCATAACAATTAATAATAAATTTAAATTGCCTGATATAATTCTGTGGGTCAACAGAGAGGCTACCTAATTTAAGGGTAATCTGAGATAGATCAGAAAGGGAAAAAGGCACATGGATGTTAACAAGTCCCTCAGAGCCAGCTTGCTCCCGAAGAGGTAGCAGAGCCTGAGGAGATTCTGGAGCAGAGGGCCACTGAACAGCCATCCTTCCGGTAGGCGCATGTGAGCAATCATCTGTAGAGCGGCTACAGAGCTGCTGCCGGTCACCCTGGGAAACACGAGCAGATGGCGTCTCACTGTGTGCCTTGCAGCTAGAGGACTGCTGTCGGCAGCACAATGAAGCGTCATGTGCACTGCAACAGGGCGGCTGTTGTAGTTCACAAGAGGAGCCACAAGGAGACGCCTGTTGACAGTGAAGGCCCTGGAAACATGGCGGTGCCTGGGAACATGGCGGCGCCCTGTCACGTGACCCGAAACATGGCAGCGCCATGCCACGTGGCAGAGGGTTGTAACATGGCGACTGTTCCCCGCGCAAGCTGGAACAATCACGCGACCTGCTGGAAGGACATAGCGACCGAGACCTAGTATGGTGGGCGGGCGGTGAGAATGCTGTAGGGGATACAGAATTCTCAGGAGAAGTCAGAGACTGAGAGGAAGCACTAACAGAGGGATCAGAGCCGCTGGGAGAGATATGGGTCCCTGGAGACGGAGGGAGAGAGGATGGAACATCGGGAGATAACTGCGACACAGAGGGATTAGAGCTGCTGGGAGAGTTATGGGTCCTGGAAGGCGGAGAGGGAGACGATCGTACAGTGGGAGGTATCTGCAATGGAGAGGGATTAGAGCTGCTGAGAGAATCAGGCATAGGGGGAGGAGAGCGCGGTCCGGCGGGAGGTAACGGCAGGGAACAAGTTTGCTGGTAGGCAGGCGGTGGCTGGGAAAACAACGGAGGGCAGGACGGAAAAGTTTGCGGCGCAGTAGACTTAGCTAAAAGTATCTCAGCTGGAGCACAAGACTTAATGAGAGATGGGCGTGTTCTCAGAATAAGAAAGGCTTGGACGTAAGGGAGTTCTAATAACTTGTTGCCAGCTTGACAAAAATCATACAAGTTCCTGAGAATGCAGGGGTCAAATGTTCCTTTTTTGGGCCAAGGCTTGCCGATAAGCAGGTAGGTTGGCCAGACCTCCTGGCAGTAAAAAGTTAGTTGTTTAGTTTTTATGGTACCTTCTTAATTTTAGAGTACGTAAATTAGAAATTAGGCATTGTAAAGGCGTCTTTTGGGAGTTAGAAAATACGTTCCCCATGACTGATTCAGGCAAGAAAAAAAAACCGGAGGTCCAGAAAAAAGTCGTCACTTATTTGTGGTACCACGCGGCGGCTACGGTTCCAAACCGTAAACTCCAGTCGTCACTGAGAGATTTACGAATGGAGTCTACGTGGGGTCAGTAACAGTTTTGCCCGTGAAAGCGCAAGGCTTTAAGGGAAGTGAGGCATTCTTTCAGTGTGGGCGGTCCCAAAAATCTCTGCTTTGGGCTATCCGAACCCAAAGAACGTGAGAGATTTTGTGGGCGCAGGTTTGCCCAGAAAGAACCCTGCCCTGGGCGGTCCTAAGGACGTGAAAATGCACAGACCCACGCAGACGGGGAGAACATTCCACTGGGGCTGCCCAGTGCGAAAAGTTCCCCGGGGAGTGCTCACCTGAAATCAGTCTGGCCGATGCGGAGCGCAGGCGGCTGGCGACAGGAACGTCTCGGGAGAGGAAAAAGCTCGGGATTAATCCAGGATGTTATCTGGTTATCGGCTAGAAGACTTTGGGTATGTGGCCCAACAGTCAGTTGCCTGCCGATAGAGTCACGGCAACAAATGATAGAGTTATTTCCAAAAGATGAAAAATATTAACAAAAGATGAGAAATATAAAATAAAAAGCGGCCTTTATTCTGAGAACACGGAGAGAGATGACCGGCAACCCCACCGCTGGCATCCGGCGATCTCTCTGGCGGACACGCGGCGTGGGGGCCTGTAAATAGCTTCGGTTTGGGGTGGAACCTAAGGCGGGCATTAGGGATACACAGGTAGCCCATTGGTCCTAGGTTTGGCGCCATATGTAAATTCCCAGGGGCGGGAAGATGGCGTCACAGGTAACTTCCTAGGGGCAAGGCAAGATGGGGCTTCCTGCTTCCGGTTGTGGCTTTCCTGGCTACAGTGTCCTGTCTGGGCCAAACCTTTCACAAACAAACAAATGAATGTGTATACAGTCTTCCCTGGACTAAGGTTCTACAGACTGGATCCATCTGAGAGTCTGGAGAACAAATCAGGTGTAGGCAGCAGCTGAAGCAAGCATTCTAACAAGCAGGTGTTCCAGTCCTGAGACTGGGGGTAAAGGGATTTCAGAACAAAACCAACTAAAGTACATTAACTGAGCTACAAGCGGAGATTTCCACTTTCTCAGTGCAAGCCAAGATTTCTACCCTTTATAAAAGTCATCCTTTAAGTTAATCGTTCAACAACTGGCCTTTAAGAATGCAAATAAACACTATCTTACCCCTCTTACGTACAGAGGCCACCTTGGCAACAGCTGCCATTCAGGTTATTCATTCATAGCCTAGAAAAAGGGGAAGAACAAGGTCACTAAAGCTAAAGGTCACTTCAGCTAAAGCACGGAGAGGTGCCTCCCTGAGGCGGCCCAGCCCAGCCTGGCGCAGCAGGCGGCTCCCAGGGACCCATGCCATGGAGGTGGTGTTTGCACAGAACTGTGGGCAGTGTTGGGTGAGCGGAGACAAAAGCACAGCCAGCCCCGCCTCCCCCTGCTGAGATGAAAAGGCAAGTTCAGCGGGGCCCCTGCCAAGCTTTTAAATTACTGGGGTGCTCAAGTGAACCCCAGCACTTACTCCAAATCAAACCAGGGCAGAGACTGGCAATGGAGCCCATCATTGGCAATAAGGTGGGCACTGCCCCTCCCAGTCATCACCACCTAAGTGTAGGTGCTGAGGGTAAGGCCCAGGGGAAACAGTTCTCTCCGCAGGCCAACAAGCCAGCATGGCAGGGAGCCCACCCACACCCCAGTGACCAGGCAGGAGCCTCAGCTGGAGGTGGGAACAATGAAGGGGAGCCCCAGATGCCCAAATGCAGGATACGGGTTTTTCTTCTGCACAAAACAAAACTGCAAACTGTTACATGGGCCTTACAAAATCATCTACTCCCATTAACCCTGTATTTCAGACAGTGCTTGTGTTTGCCATGTGACGCACCATTTGTACCAGCCAGGAAGATCTTTTTCATTTATTTCACACTCTCCGATTTGCTCTTTGGTCATCTCATGCCCCCTGTTTTATTGGTTGTTTATTCTCATTCCCAATCGCAGTTGCCCTTCAGTGAGGAAGATGCTACAATAGACAGATTGCTAGCTACTGTCATAGTTTGCTGCAGTCAGGGTGTGCGAGGAAGACAATTTAATACAAAATTTATATCCCATGGAATCGAATGGGGAAAAAAATTTATAGTAGTATTTTATAACAATCACCCAAAGGGCCAAATACAAGAAGTACAGCAAATCTGTGCACACACTAAAGACCCCCCAAAAATCCAGCTGAGGGCCCAGATCCCACGGTCATGTCCTGCATGAGTCCAGCTGAAGAACTAGAGTCCATGACAGTGTCTCAGGCAAGTCTGTTTCATGGATCTGTCCCGGGAAGGCTCAAAGGTCAGCAGTGGAAGCCAGAAAGTCTGTGCCAACAGGGTGAAGGAGCTGTGCCAGCAGGCTGAGGGATCTGCACTGGAGCCAGGAAGCAATGCTCAAAGTGAAGACCAAGGCTCTCTCCACAAAAGTACCACAGCCATCCTCAGCGACAACACAGTCTCTGATGATGATAACAGCTGAGTTCATATCAGGAAGCCAGCGTGACAAGTTTCTCCTGGAGAATGAACAGCTCACATCTTCCTCTCCAGAGCCAGGAAGTGGTAAAGTAAGGACCAGAGCTCCCCAAAGTGAACTGCAACCATTCCCAGTGACAACAAGGGACTGAGCTCCTCTGGATGAGAAGAGTCAACTTCATGTCAGGAAAGAAACTAAACAACCTCCTCCAGGAGAGACCCTGGGAACAGGGGAACCAGAAAGGAGGATCAACAAGACACTCCTGCCTCTCCGGGTCTCCCCTTTATGTTGGCAACAGTCCTCACGTGGGTTGTCAGAGATCTGCACCACACTGATTCAATCAACTGGCTGTTTCAGGTTGTCCACCAGCTGTCAATCCACCACTCCATAACGTCCTCAGATGGCATTTAACAGGGCAAAAAATGTTAAACATGCCCACCGTATGCTCCAAATTCAATTACAAAATCAAAAGGAGGAATTCTCTGTAAAAAATTTACACCTCATAATAGACTTTACTTGGCAGAATATACTATTAACTTCCTAAATTCTATTAAATATGGAGGTGAGGCAGCAGAAAGACAATTCAATCAGGTAAAAGACAAAAAGCTAGGACGGGCCCTTTGGGAATATCTTCACACTGGACAATGGAAGGGCACAGCTCAGTGCTATTCTGGGGTTGAGACTATGCTTGTGTTTTTCCAGGGAATGCTGAACAGCCTATCTGGGTACCAGAGCACACTGCACATCTGTATCATGGACCCAGACCCAGAAAAGGAGGTGATTCCACCTCTCAAGGAACTGATGCTCAAGCTGGACATGGTGGCACACTGCTGTAATCACAGCCCTCAGGAGGCTGAGGCAAGAGGATTGTTTTTTTTTTTTCTTTTTTGTCTTTTGTATCGGTACCGGGGAGTGAACTCAGGACTACCTGCTTGCAAGGCAGGTGCTTATGCCGCTGAGCTAAATCCCCAGCCCCAAGAGGATTGTTTTTGAGACCAGCCGGGGCTACAAAGTGAGCCCTAGGTCAGCCTGAACTGCGTAATGAAACTCTGTCTCAAAAAGACAAACAAACAAACAAAAAAGAACAAGACAAAACAAAAAACAACTGATGCTCAGTCCTATGACAGTGACGCCTCGGGGACCATGCCACAGCCAGTAAACAAGGATGGGGCTAGAAACTTGTTTTAAATAAATTGACCCAGGATGCCCAGGATATGATAACCAAAAATAAATATCAAAGGTCTAAGTAGGTGACTGAGTGTATAGATATAACTGAGCTGAAAGCTATGTGAAAGAAACAGACTCAAAAGTTATTAGTACTCTTAAGACAAAATAAAATACAAAAGTATATACGAATGAGAGAGAAAAGCTTTTGTTCCTTCCAAATTCTTCTCACAAGAGATCTCGGTTAATTGACGTATAACAAAATCTGATTCGTCTGCTTTAGGTATAACTTCTAAAATTGTAAAAAGTTATTTTAATTCAATTTGTTCAAAAATATATTTGAGTGCAATTTGATTTTGTAAAATGTTTGTTTGTCCGCTCTGTTGAGCTGTGTGCTTGTTTCTTTGCCTGTTTGTCATATATATGAACAGCTGTTTTTCATCTGAGCACCACAATTTTTTTCTTCTTTTTTCTTTTGCATTTGGTTCATTTGTTCATAATATAATTTGGGTTATAGATTTTAAAAACATACTTCCACTGGGGTTGCCAGCTGGTCAAAATGATGCTAAAATTGGTTTATGTCAGTGTAATATACATTGTTTACTATGACTTTAAAATCTCTCGTTGTTCAAAAATAATGTGGTAAATGTTATGATTGAGTTTTCATAAGTCATCAAAAAATTGTTAACATATTAAGCAAAAATCCCTTAGGGTAGAGAGATATTATTGGACAGGACTCCAATTAATGAATGAAAAAAGCAGCTCCCAGAATAACATTAACCAGATCTTGTTAATGGGAGGCCCCAGTGAGCTCCACAGCCTTATGGGAGAAACCCCAATAATTGTTATTAAAAATATTATTGTGATATGTTCACAGTGGTTATCAACAAAAGGATTGAGTTTTACAAACTAAAAGGTATTTGATTTAAAGATGATCTGGTACAAAGGTGTTCATATAGCTGTGACAACTGGTTTTTATTGAGAGATATCAAATGTATTTATTCCTTCAGATGTGCAGCTCTTCCAACAGGTGAAAAAGTGACTCTATGCTGCTAAGACTTTTCTTTCAGATTCAGATCTCTGCCTTTAAGAAAAACTTATGAGATGTATATCCCACTGAAGGTCAACCAGGTAGGTAAAAAGGTGCTTCCTCCTCCTCCTCCTCCTCCTCCTCCTCCTCCTCCTCCTTCTTCTTCTCCTCTTGCTTCTTCTTTTTCTTCTGGTACTGAGGTTTGAACTCATGACCATGTGCTCCCAGAAGAAGCTTCTTATGTATTAGATGTATTAGATATCAAAATGGAAATTCAGATGCATTACAGAATGTCATCATGATTGTTATGCTACAATATTATATATAGTTTTGATTTCTATTTTTCTGTGTAAAATATTAACTGTTAACATTTTTATAGGGATTCAAATATTAGAGCATCCATGGTTGTTAGAAAATAACGTTTCTATTTTTTTGTTCTAAGGTGCTTGATATTTAGATTACAGAGTAGTATTAAGCTTACTACCTCTAATCACCGCTCAGGGTCAAGCGGCCGCATCCTGAGGACTGCTGGAAGGGTTATCCCGGTGAGACAGACCCCTTCCAGACCACCCGGAAGAGGCAACGCACTCAAAGCTTGCTGCGGCATGCACACTGAAGGTCAGACAGGCCTCACACACTGGAGTTGCCTGTGCTAACTGACTGATGGTCTGATCTAGCTCGGGTTTGGATTCTCCTTCTCTTGCTAATTTTGTTACTCTGGGCTGTATCCCCAGAGGACGGGAAGGTCCCCCACAAAATCACTTCACTCTTCTACACTGCTGTAACTATTGTACTACGTACCTTGATCCGTTTTGCCAAGTTATAGATTCAGTGCATTGTTATTCTGCCTGGTCCTGGTTCCTTACCTCCTGTTAATCTCAGTGTTTGTTATTATTCTCTGGCTGCAACTCCAGCCGACTGGGAACCCCATTGGAAGGCTGCCTTTGTTCTCTACTGCATAAATATAATTCTTGGGTTATTTACCTTTAGTTATTTGTACCTAAAATAAAAATGAGCTTCCTATGCATAATATGTATGAACATTTCAGGAATAAAGTAAAATTTAGGACATTTGGAATTTCAGGTTCAAATTAAAGATGCAAGCCTCAAAATTATCATAATTATTATCATTATTATTATTATTTTGTCTTTTTGAGACTGGTTCTCGCTATGCAGTTCAGGCTGGCCTTGAACTCACTTTGTAGCCCATGCTGATCTGACTGCGTAAGGATCCTCCTGCTTCAGCCTCCTGAGTGCTGGGATTACAAGTGCGCACCACCACTCCTGACTCAAAATTATTCTTAATCAGACCAAGTGAGACCCCTCACAACCTAAAGTATATTTGTATTTTGTAGCATCCCGTCCCCAAGACCACCGGTGTTTCCACTGGCCCCTGTGCCTGTTGTAAATCACCCAGGGCCCCCAACTCGTGATCTCCTACGCCTGGTCAACAGCACTCACTGGGTCCTCCAACCTGTAAACCCAGACCTAGGCAAAGACTGTGGCTGGGTCCCTGTTTCGGTCATATCCGATAGAGCTTCGGGTCTCACTCGAAATAATTCTAAACTTACTTTAATGCTTCTGATCCCTTACTTCAGCCCATCCTATGGAGAAATACTTGCTGCTTGCTGGGTTCCGTCAGGGGCCGGGATGCTTCTGCTGATGGTCCAGGTGTGCTGATGGTCACCCCAGGCTCTCTGGCGGCCCCCCTTGGGACAGTTTCCGTTTGCCCTGATGGGTTACATCAAGTGTTTCACAGCACCAGAAGGAGTCTTTGTGCACTTGCTTTTCTGGCACCTGCCCATCGGTCACGTCAAAAACATGACCTTTTTATACTGCCTGTATTAGCTGGGACAGTGGCCCCGGTGAGTTTGAGACTCGGTGCTGCAGCTGTGAGGATAAGCCAACGGCGATGATTGAGTGCCCAGATTGCTGGAGGTTTTGCCAACACACAAACCGTAACAGACACACTGCAGGAGCCGACAGACTTCTCAGCTGCAGTCGTGTTCCAGAATCAAAGGGCCCTGGTTCTCCTGACAGTCCTTGTGTGACTGCACGCTGTCACTTTACCTGCCTGAACACCGAAGCGATGCACCAACAACTTCTGCAAGCTGCTGCCCCTAACCTGGCCCTTAGTCCTGAAGAGACTGGGGAAACTGAGGAAGAAGAATCTCCTCTATAGCAAAAACGGGGGATAGAAAGGCACACTTATAGAATAGCAAACTTATAGATATTTTATAGGCAAATTGAAAATTCTTTTAGTGGCTTCTGACTATACTCCTGCTAGTTAGCCTGCTAAATTCAGTCAGCCTGGACCGTCTGCATCCAGCAGCACCTGATAATGTGCTGGATCAACGTGACTGTGTCCACTTTATGTTTTTCCCTAGTTAGAAGAATATGTATTGTTTCCCACTCACTTCATGTTTGGGACAGACTGGCCAGTCAAGGACGCCTTTAACTCTGTTCTGCTCAGCCCCCTCCCCTCGTACCCAGGATGTTCCTACACTCTGATAAACAATCCCTTCAAAGTAAACCTACTGAGGCTCAGCTTGCCTGACAATAGGGACTTAATTCATGTAACCACTGGTGGAACACCCTGTCATCACCCCACACTTGCTGCTTGCAAACTGCATTTAAATTGCACTGTAAGCTGGTAATTTGGAACTGATTCCCATCCGCCCACCAGCGTTACCACAAACAGGTGCCTTCTAGCTCCTTGGTGCAGAATCTTCCATTTGGTTTGATACTGGTTTTTCTGCAACAAATGTGCTGAGAGCCAGGTTACACAGAAACACAGAACACAGGCTTGTCCTGTGAAGAAAGGTCCCTAGACAGAATGAACGTGAGTCAAGGCTAAGGGGGATGCAGGGGAAGGGAGGCCACTTTGCTTTTACTCTGTCTGAGGGGATGGAGTAGCAAAATGGCTGAGAACAGGAAGGAGGAGCAGGCGCGGTGGCCCAGGACTGTAATCCCAGCACTGCGGAGGCGGAGGAGGATCCCAAGTGTGAGGCCGGCCTGGGCTACACAGTGCAGTGGCCGCCATTGCCCCTGATCCCCCGTTGCCTCCTCTCTGATGGGACCTGGGACCCAAGAATGCAGCTTCAGACCGAGACCAGCACATCCGAGCCGTGGCGTCTCCTTTCCTGACCTGCCGTCCGCGTCTCTGTCACTGCACGGTCACGTCCATTTCATGTGCACTGACGGAGCCTGGCGTGTTGGCCATTTTTCCGCTGGTGGGCAATGTGCCATCCCCCCACGTCCTGGCTCGCATCTGTGTCGCATCACCTAAGTTGCCCAAGCTGGCTTCAAACCTGGATCCTCCTTCCTCAGCCTCCAGAGTAGCTGGAATTACAGTTGTGTGGAACACACCCAGCTTTAGATAGATTTTTTATTGAACTTGACAGAATATACTTACGTTTCACGGGACTGAAAAATTATACAAAAATGACTCAGGAAATTTTGATAAGCAGTGGAGTTACACGAACATGTGATCCTAAGAGGAGAACATGCGTTAGGGTTTGCTCGTATCCCCCAGAGTTCATGCTGGAAACTTAGTCTTGATGTAAGAGTCTCGGGAGGGGGACCCTGGTCACCTGGTAACATTATGGTAGCTTAGGGTTACCACAGGAAAGGGCAAGGTACCGTGTGTAGATGGTGCTGGTTGTTTTCCAGATAGGGTCTTGCCGTGTTGTCCGGACCTGACTCCAACTCCCAGACACGCAATCCTCCTGCCTCAGCCTCCTGAGTAGCTGAAACAACAGTGCCGGCCACCTCGCCTGGCAATGAGCGAGCTGTTAGGAAAGCACGCTCAGGCCACTCTTGCTTGTTTGTCCACCGTCTCTGACCCTTCTACTTCCCACCATGGTGACTCAGCACTGGATGCCAGTTCTGTGGGTACTGTACGCTTCCCAGCGTCAGGTGTCTGTCACAGCAGGAGAAAGTGACTAAGACAACTCGGGAGACAGGAGTCACTTGTCTTATTAACATGTGTATTAGGGATCCACTCAGAAACTGTGTAAACAGATTGAGACTACAACTCAGGGAATAGAAGAATCTTGTTACAGAATTTAAAGTATGAGACTTGATTTGTCAAGAAAATGGGGGGTGCCAGGCGTGGTGGTGCACACCTGTCATCCCAGCACTTGGAAGGCTGAAGCAGGAGGATCACTGTGCGTTTGAGACCAGCCCGGGCTACAAAGTCAGTTCAAGGTCAGCCTGAACTGCGTAGTGAGACCCTGTATCAAAAAGATAAAAACAAACAAACAAAAAACATGGGGGGAGAAGGGATTAAGGATTACTCAAGATAGACTGTTCAGACAATTAGTACTCCATTTTGAAAAAAGTAAATTAAGCCCCTGCTCTATCACACACAAAATTAATCTCAAGGGACTAAAGATAAAAATGGTGTGGTCCTTTATAGGTGGCAGATGGTGAACTCACCACCTTTTTGGAGGGCAGCTTGGCATGTCCCATCATTTAAAAAGTGTGCACCATTTGTTCTTGTGCTCTCTCAAGGTGACCTAAGTAGACCACCTTGTGTACGCAAATTTATGTGTAGCTGTCAGTGTAGATAGTGTGACAGTACAAAACCACAGACAACCTTCATGCCCATCAGGAAGGAAATGGCTTAGTAAGTTAATATTCCTTACAGAGAGCCAGCATCAACAGCCACCAGAGGAATACAATATGTCAGCTATCATTCACTCACTAAACATTTATTGAGCATTTACTATGTGGCAGTGTTACAATAGGAGACATGGTCCCAGACTGGTTTCTAGTTTTTGCCTTTTTGAGACAAGGTCTCACTGTGCAGTTCAGCCCGGCCTCGGCCTCACTTATAGACCAGGCTGGTCTTGAACTCCCTGTGATCCTTCTGCCTCAGCCTCCTGAGCGCCAGGATTACAGGCGTGCATCACCATGCCTGGTTCGGTTTCTAGGATCTTGTATGGCACACAGCAGTTAAGAAGCAGCAGCAAAGTTTAACCAAGTGTAAGTAGGCAACACTCTGCTGAACGAGTGGGTTTGTGCCAAGGGAAGGAAAAGTGGCATCAGCTTGTGGGTGCAGGGATAAGAATCTAGTGTGTCGGGGCTGGGGATTTAGCTCAGCGGAAAAGCACCTGCCTTGCAAGCAGGCAGTTGTGAGTTCGATCCCCGGTACCAGAAAAAAGGAAAAGAAAAAAACAACAAAAAAGGAATCTAGCGTGTTGAGCCAGGTCTAGGGCGCCTCTCCCTGGGTCTCCCAGGGCGTGGCGGGTAGCACCACAGGTGCCGAGTCCTAACCCGAGATCCACTGTTACAAATGGATTTATGAGGTGCGCTCTGTATGCCTGGACCTTACATGAGCTCCAAGGGAAGAAAGGTTACTGCAGGTCACGCAGGAGGACCTGGCTCACAGGAGTCTTATCTCTGCCTCAGGAAAAGGCCAGAGCTGGCCCTGGGGTGTTGCTCGGGTTCAGGGAAGTGGAGGGGAGCGGTCCCCCAGTCTATGTCAGCAGGAAGAGATCTTGGTACTAAGGATGATGCAAAGAACAGAGTCTCCCAGGCTGGAGGGCGGCACTTTAGCGGGGCTGACAGTCCAGGAACAGTAAGGTAAAGACAATACGAAGCCGAGTGAGAAACACTGAGAAGCAAGACACCGCTGGATAAGGGAGCAGCGGGAGGCTGTGGGCACTCCGGATGGGGCACTCACAGGTCACTGCTGCTTCCCTGTTGAAGTCCTGTGTTACTTACACTGGATTGTTTTGATTGGCTTTGTTCTGTTTTGTTCTGCTTGGTTTTATTCTCTTTAAAATAAAAATAAGAAAGCAGGAATCAGTCAAGGGAGAAGGAGCATCTCCCGGTGGCGGCCCGGCCCCGGCTGGCTCGGCGGCTCTCTACTCCGGCAGGCTGTGGCTGCCCTTCTCCGCTCCTTCCTCAGTCATTTGGCAGCAGCTGGTGGAGGGCAGAGGCCAGGGAGGCTGCCAGACACCCGCCTTGGGCCCCGGGGATCCGGTCCCGAAGGTCAGGTTGGAAACAGAGAAGCCCGCTCTAGATCAAGGGGTGCTTTGCACGGGGTCCACGCATGAGACAGGTAATAAACGGGAATTACCACTTTTAGTATTGCTGCTCTCCCAGTTAAGGCAGTTTTGGCAGTGGGGAGGAAGCGGGGGGAGCAGGGATCCCCTCTGCCAGGCCTCCATTCTGACGACTGGACTTCCGGGCATTTGCATGGGCCAGTGAGACGCTCAGTGAGCTCCCAACCCGTTTTTGCTTTAAATCTCGGCCCCTGCTTTTAACTCAGGCACACACCTACAGGGCCACCTGTCACAGACACCTCCCACCGAGAGAGGTTTCCGTGGTCCACTGCGTTTCTCTCTCGGGAAAAGCAGAGCTCGAGCTCAAGGGAGCCTCCGTGCTGCTCCAGCCAAGCCCGCTGCTCCCCTCCCAGGGGTCCAGTGCTGCCCACGCTCTGCTGCTTCCCTTCGACCCCACAGTCCCCCATGGCTCCCACCCCGCCACTCAGCAAAGCTTCTCTTGCCAAGCTCTGGGTACTTGCCCCATGGCCAGTCATTTTCATCCCGGGTCACTTTTTGCAAATGCTCTCTGCTGAGCTCTGGACCCTCCTGCCACACTCCGGATCCTACCTGCCGCTGTCACAGGGTGTTCTCAGGCGCACACAGAGGCTTCGGCCTTCTCCCTGCTCCTGTCTCACCAGGCCGAGACACTCACAGACCCGCGTCCAGATGGCTTCTTGAGTGTTAGGCCAGAGCACGCACAGCTGCCACCTACTGCTGTTTAGTCTCCAAACCCTGTGCTCTCGTCTCTTGCAAGCTGGGGAGGCCAACAGCTTGGGCGGCTCATCCGTCCCCGTCACCCTCAGAGCAGGTCCTGGGCACCCCCTCGGCTTCTCCCACGTTCCTCTCGCCTAACTTCCCCTCTTCCCTTCCTGCTTCTCCCCATCCCTCAGCCGGAGATAGCTCCTGAAGCGACCGCCTATCCCCTGCACACACAGCCCTGCAGGCCGAAACGGACCCCAGGCTGCTCTCGGGAGGTCTCCCCCACTCCACCCCATCTCCCCCAAGCCCGGCCACGCTACTCCTCTCCCGTCCCTGCGGCAGGTACCATCTCCCAGGCTTGCCCTTCCCCTGCTGTGTCACCACCCCAGCCCTCTCCTGCAGGGCTTGGTACGATCCCCCTCATTTCTTCACGCTGGACAGTGGGCCGGCAGGCCACTGGGCCCATCTTACCCTGCATCTCATGCCCCAAGTGCCTGGGCACAGAACTTGACCTCCAAGAACACCATTTTGTGTAGCAAATGTTCAATAAATAGAAGCTATGCTTATAATCTCTGATCAGAACAGGGCCGATGGCAAACCCTGGGCTGATCTCAGAGGACCCTAAGGTACCAAACTCCACTCTCCAGCAGCATGGCTGGAATGGGGGGGCCCTTCCTGCAGACAGCACAGGGGGCTTGGGGCTGCCACCTCCTGCGAGAGTTCTTTCCACTGCAAGGCGCAAGCAGCGTTTACCTCAGGACACCCAGGTCACCGGGCTCTGGAAGCTGAACCTCCCAAAGGAAGGAAAGGCCCCCACAAAGCCAAACGGATAGAAAGAGATGACTACCAAGGTTTGGTTCTTGAATACGTATCTTTTACTGAAAAAATCATTCATAAATTAACATACAAAAATGTACAAACACATGAGTAAATAATGTAATGATAAAGGACTATTTTTTGTGAAAAGTGTTTTTAAAACATCTTTAGATTTCAGTGCAAAAATGTACCCCTGGCACCTCTTAAAACATAAGAGCAAGCTCAAAACAAGTAGTGATGGAAATAAGCCAGCTACGTCCAATGCCATTGTAACGGTGGTGGTGGACACGATCCCTGCATGTGGCTGTTATTCAGCTACTAATGTCTGGTGGAGGAGCTCTGACAAAAGAGTCCTGTTACGTCACCAAGAGTGTTTCTGCAAGATCACCTCCCCTAAAAACCAGCATGAAAGGGGGAACCTTTCTTGCACATAGTGATAAAAAACTAGGTTGGTTTAAGGGGTTACCTGTCAGTAGCCTTGAAGAATTTCAGCTGCCAAAATACGTCCAAGGTCACACTTGGTTCTTATTTTTTTTCTAAACATGAAAATTTCATCCCATGAATAGCACATCTGCATGGCTATGCCTGAACTATTACATTTTCCATACAATATTCAAATTGGTGGGTACACGATTAACAGGGCACATTAGGAGACTCCATACTAATAAAACAAACTTAGGCATGATTGCAAGAGGGCGTAAGTGACTCTACTTTAAGCAGTGAAAACAAACCTTTCCTTTTACCCTCAAATCAGCATTTCCGTGATTAAATCATGCATCAGCCTTCAGCTGGCAGCAGCGCCTGGCAACACTGACACTAACGCCGAGCTTCCAACGCGATCACCAGCTCGTGGCGCTGCTGCACGCCCTGGGTCAGACGTCCCTGATCCAGAGCGAGCCTGTCCTGGCAAATCCTTCCAAAGGACACCACAGCTCTGTCACAACGAAAGCAGCTCACAGCCTTCAGTGACGAGAGAGAAGGGTGTGGCAGAAGCGCCCAGGCTGGCCCAGTGAGGGTGAAGGAGTCTTTATTGCTATATGCACCATAAGACAAAAGAAACTAGAGAAACTTCTCCGGGTGATGTTCTCTCGTGAAGGTGTTTGAAAGCATGAAATGCTCACAACTCTTTTAAAATGTATGATACAACTTACCAGCACGGTCAAGGGCAGGATCTGCTCTCTCATATGAGCCGATAAGAGCACAGCAATGCGATTTATTTCCTAAATACCACTCTGTTCTTCAAAAGAACAAGCACACGAACAAAAAACAAGGCCTGGCCAATCACTCCCACAGCGTGTGGGGATCATATGTCCATGGAACCAACACATGCAACAGGAAAAACTCAATGCACACAGATACACACGCCCCTACACACACCCATGTAAACCATGGAAATCAAGAAGTTGAAGGCAAACAAGGCAATTAAAAAAAATATGAAGCACTCTTCAGAAAGCACTCCTAATCACAATATATAAATATGTTTTATGGAAAAGGAGAAGAGGAAAAACCTGGCATTTTCTAGAATCCTGCAGAAGTGGCCAGAAATACAAACTGAGGGCATTGGCTCAGGGAAAAACAAAGAGGCACAAATTCAAATGCAATTTAGAATCTGACTTCAGAAACGTGGGGCTCTGCTAGTCTAAACATCAAAGCTCTGATGTGGTCTCACTGGAGCCGAGCTGACCCACAGCACACAAGCGTCGCCTGCACCCTGGGCTGAACCCCTCCCACAGCAACTGCTCCTCGCTTCCACGGAGCACACGACAAAGTAGCTGTGCACGAATGATCTTTCCAGAAACCAAAAGGGAAGCAGGAATCCCTGAAGCCAGCTGGTCATTTAGGCACAGCTCTCAGACACTGGGCCAAGTCCCACAGGAGACGGGACAAAAGCTCAAGTCCAGAGAGCTGCTCCCACACAGGGAGCACCGGGGTCAGCTGTGGGCAGGGACCGCAGTGTGCCCCACATCGGGGCCTCCCGTCTGGCACTGGCCGCAGGGGGGCGGGGGCATACAGCAGAAGGCAGGAGCGAGACTCCTGCAGGAGGGGAGCGGAGGGGAGGGTGGGAAGAAAGAGGTGGGCTTCCGGGGAGGAAGGGGGTCCACGCGGTCCAGGACAAGTTCTGTATCCACTCCCTTTCAAAGAGACAGTGATTTGGGAGATGATATTCTTCAATTGCATTTTAACTGAGTTCCTGCATTTGCCAACCAAGTAAGTGATCTAATGTACAAATCTTCACTTTGAATTGGAGCCAGCTATAAAATTAAATTTAAAAAAGGCATTTTACATGGCTTATTTACAATTATACTTCTTCAAGAAGTGACTGTTACATATTTATGTCTATTTATCGTCCCCAAATCCCCCCCTTCCACCCTCAATCCCCACCCAAAGCAGGTCATTTTTAAAAAAATGAAACCAAAGAGAACACCAGAGATGTGAAGAATGGCGTGGGGTCCTCTCGGCTCCCCGGCGCGCAGCTGCCAGCTGGAGCCGCTCCGGCCGGTCGCGGGTGCTGGGGAGTGTGGTGAGACGGGACGCTAGGTGGGGAGATGGGGACAGCAGCAGGACAGACGTCTGTCTTGTGGAAACGAAAAGCCAGTACTGACGAGGGTGTCCAGATGACCCCTCGGTCCCAGCGGGTCCTACAGTGAAGGCGTTTGTGCGTGTACGGTGTCACAGCTCTCCTGGAACCCTGCGGTCCTCCGCCAGCCTGTGTTCTGGTCTCTCCCGTGGAGACCCCACGCACGCTCAGTGCTCATTCACCTGAGCCAGCTCGGGGGTCAAGTTGACAGTGATGTTCTTATACAGGGCGTCGTACGTGACGTTCGCGAAGTAGTTGAGGTTGTTGAGGCCGTCCAGCCCCTGCCGCTCCTTGGACTTCCTCAGCAGGGCGTACCTGAAGGCCAAGCACAGGGCGCCCGGTGAGGACGGCTCCTGCCGGGGCAGGCAGCGTGGGGCACCGGCAGCCCCACAGGAGGCGCCTCGGCCCCCTCGGCCCCACGAGGGAGACCCAGGCCCGGTGGCCTGAAGTGACTGGGCCACGGTCGCCAAGCGGGCCGGAAGGGGTGTGACTACAGTGGGGCGGACCACAGAGCAGGGCGGGCTCGGGGCCTGTCCACTCCCACAGAGGTAGTGCTGGCGGTTAGAGTCGCTTGTCTAGAGAACAGTCTCCCCACGGTTTGCAACAGACCCCCAAAAGTCACCTGTGAACACAGACAGGCATTATTCTGTCCTATCTGAGATTTATCTGTAACAGAAGGAGGGGAACACAGCACCTGCAGCCCAGACGGAGCTCTGGACCCAGCTTTGCGTGCTTAGGAGTGGGTGGGGACAGGGGTGAAGGACTTCTCCGAGACCTCACTATCCAAATCCTCACCCAAGGCCTGACGCCTTCCCTGTTGTCATGGCTCAAGCAGACACAGGCGGTATGGGTGAGCCCCTGCCAGGTCGGGACTCCGTTCATGGGGTGGGACCAATCATGTGAACACAGCCAGGACACCAGGACACAGAGTGAACGCACATACAGCGGACGCCCGTAAGAGGTCCACGAACTGCACCCACCTTCCAAGAAACTGGACTTCTCCTCTGTGGTGATGAGGAATGGACTTGTATTTCCCTGTGTCACCATCGGGCCGGCTCACAGAATAGCCTGCATTCTGTACTCTGTCCAAGACCAAAGAATGGGCCTTTAGATAAAAGTGTCCCCCCAGGGTAACCAAAGCCTGAGAGACTGCCACCCTGGGGCCTTCCCTGCCAGTGTGGGGGCAGACGCTTCCTCACCCACCTCCACCCAGGGACTCTCGGCGCCCCACAACTGTGTCACTGTGGCCCCTCTCCCACAGAGCAGCCGGACGCAGAAAGTGGGCGTAGCTGATCCCAAACTTCCAGCTCCCTGCACTTGCTGTGGCCACTTTGCAAAACTTAAATCAGATATTAATTAAGAAAATACAAGAAAATGGAGTTGACTGCTTTGAAAACACCTGATAGAAGGGGTGAAAAGACTGAAGGGAAAAAAAACCAAAAGTACTTGGAAAGATTTGAATTCAGATATTTAAAAGTTGGCCTCACTCTACTTGAAAGAGCCCAAACTGAGAATTATGTTGGGAAACATTTGGAATTACAGAAGTGAGCAAAAGAACGAACAAAAGTCCAGCCAGCAGAGCTGGGATGAAGGGAAGGGCACAGCCTAGACCAAACAGCTGGCAGGCAGAGGTAAACATGCGAACCTCAGGTGGAGATGAGCCGTCCACCTCCTTACGGCTCCTGCAGGCAGCCAGCTGCTTCACCGCCCCGTGGCCCCCGGGCACATGTGTGGGCCCTGCGATGGGTGAGCACATGCACACGTGCACATCTCGACTGGCACCTGGTGGGCACAGGCCAGGGAAGCTGCTAGGTCAGTCTCACAGCAGCAGAGGACACCTCGAAGGGAAGGCCCTGGTGCAGAACACGGAGTATCCCAAGGAACCACCAGGGGACAGCAGAACTTCCGCGTCTAGATATTCAAGTTGTTTATCCTTCCAAAACTTTGCGAGTTTAGAAAAGAAAGCAGAGCTGGGGATTTAGCTCAGCAGCATAAGCACCTGCCTTGCAAGCATGTGCTCATGAGTTCGATCCCAGGTACCGATTACAAAAACAAACAAACAAACAAACCACCACCAAAAATAAAGAAAAGAATGCAGTGTACTTGACATGGCCCTGTGGCAGGGAGCACAGGAGTGTTCCAAGGCACACACAGGGCTCTGGTCAGCTAGCAAAACACTTCCTCCTGGCTTCCGCAGCACCTGCCCTTCCGCACTGTAATGAAGCGATTCGGCAAGGGCAACTGTGCATTTTCTTGACTTGAGGCCTCTGCCCATCTGCCCACAGGGACGAACCACTTCTTGGGATGTGGCTCTGACCTTCAAGTACACCTCTTAACTCATGGGCGGTCACTACTGGGCAGCAGAATTCAGAGGTGAATTCCATCCGGAATGCTGTTAGTAAAGGGAAGACTTCCCATCCCATCGTGCAACTGATCTGGCTCTAAGAGCCAGCTGACACAGGAGGGCAGACAGGCGACTGAGGGGCAATGACGGGAGAGTTCCTTACAATATCTTCCTTCTGGCTCCTAACCACCCAAACGTGCTCTCGCTCAAGCACAGCAGATACAGGTGCCTGCGGTGTGCGTGGGACTGTGCAGGGTGCTGGAGAAAACCAGCGCAGCCCCTGCACACGGGCCTCTGCTGCCTGGGAGCTGCCAGGAGTGCAGAGAGCCGAGGCGCGGCCTCGGAGACGCCACCGGCCCTGAGGACCGGTCACCCAGGTGTGTGCATGGAAAACAATGCTATGTCATCCACAGGCTGGGAAAAGGCACAAGGCCGTTTCTGTGCCGCATCGGTTTGGTGTGATGGGCACACTGGGCACAGCTCGGCTGGGCAGCGCTCACCTGCATGGTAGGACCCCAGGCTAACCCCCAGGGCTAAGGGCTTTGCTTTTTCCGCTTTCAAAAGGTGATGTTGACCCCTAGCACACACAAGCGTGCACACACACGCACGCACACACACACACACACACGCACGCACGCACACACCAGAAAAAGGGAGAAAAGTGGGCAGGCACAGTAAGGTACCATTGGTCAGAATGTGGGGGTCAGGGGTGGGAGCAGGAGAATTTGGTTAAAAAAACAAAAAGAAATTAGAAAATGTGTGCACTTCTTGCCTATGTAGTTCATAATTAGCAATTTAGAGAAATATCTGCTCATGTGAACAAAGGATACTAAAAAATACAAACATCTAATATCCACTGAAAGGAGAGGAGCAAAATGAATTACTGTGCACCTGAGTAAGGGATACCGTGTAACTGTTACTAAAAACACAGGTAGTGATGTGGGAAGAGACTTCTTGGCTGTCTGGATGTGAATAAAAAGAAAGCTTGTTAAAAGGTTACTCTCAGGGAGTAACACTGGTGGCACTGACTGAGACTTCCATCTTTTTGGCTTATACATCTTTATATCTTCTGATGATGACGATGATTATCTTTGTGACGGGGTCTCGCTGTATTGTTTAGGCTAGTTTTGAATTCATTATGTAGCCCAGGTTGGTCTTGACCCTCTGGTGATCCTCCTGCCTCAGCCTCCTGACTGGTAGGATTACAGGGATGTGCTACCACATACAACTTCTGAAAGTTTACCAGCAATTTACCTCCTAACTACAAAAATGTACTTTCTTTTCAAAAGCCAAGACAGAAAGCAAACATAGTATGGTAGAAATTAAATTCTTTTACATTTGGTTTTTATAGATTACCTGTTTCTTATTACTCTGTAAAACATGACACCACGCACACCCAGGACTGTTCACATGGACTGTGTAACACAAGCCTCATGCATGGCCACATCTGTGTGCACTGTCACTGACACTGCAGCACGCAGTCTGGAGAGGGTTCAGTGACACACGACGTCGGTGAAGTGTAATGTTAGGTATCGTCTATGGCAGGAGGGGGTACTCTGTTCTAATACAGCTTAAGAGCCTTCAAAATGATTCTTTTTGGACCATGTTTCATTCCTAGGAATTTTTCCTACACATGAGTAAGAAACAGGCTGAAGAACATCCACTACAATCTATTCTAGAGGGGAAACCAGAAGACTAAGCACTCAGGAGGGAATGGTTACGGCACAGCCAGGGCACAGAACTAAACGGAGTCAGCGCACGGCCTCATGCGCCGCGCACAGACACAGCACCCACCAGGGCCAGTGAGGAGGCCGCACGGCCGTCATCCCTCTTGGGTTTTGCAACCCTGAGATTTAGAATTCTGCTATTTTATAGTTAAAAAACTGACATTAGATTATTGTTCATGTACCACGTTTTAAAGACAAACTCCCTGAAATGGTGATTAATGTCACTTCTCAGTGTTCACACTGCAGGCAACAAGCCCCTGTGTGCTTTACAACGTGCACATTCCTGGTAAGAAAAACTGTTGTCATTTAGCCTTTTATTTTTCCATATCCACTGAGAACAAAAAGAAAACACGATGCTGTGGTTGGCTATAGAGGGCTTTTGTTTTGTGTTTTGAGCATGGTAACTGGTGTTTTCATTCTTTAGTGTTATAATGATATAATTTTTACATACACATAAATCACCTCTGGCTCCAAATATTCTTTACTCTATTGTGAAGGAAAATTACTTGTCTTCTTCTAACATCCACACCAAGAACGGCGTGGACCGGTTTTAGTGCTTGGTAGCCACACCACGACACATGCCTACTGAAAGGGGACAGGAGCTACCACACACAGCACACACCGCATTTCAAACATTTAGTAAAAGAGAAATGGACATGAATTATCGCAACATTTTATACTGATCATACACAGAAACATCATCTTGGGGCTGGGGATACAGCGCAGTGGCACAGCACCTGCCTGGCAAGCACAAGGTCCTGAGCTGGACTCTATAATGTATATATAGGAAACACTGTATTATATGTATTACTACCGTAATACCAAAACTGATTTCAGCTCTCCCCTTTTAAAACCTTTTAAAATGTGGTTACTGAGACAGCTGTGGGTAGTACTCATGGCAATCCCAGATATTCTGGAGGCTGAGGTAGAGCTGCAACTTCCAAGCAGCCCAGGCAACCTAGCAAGACCTTGTGTCAAAATAAAGAGGGCGGGGGTACCTTACCTAAGGGGCAGAGTGCCTGCCGAGCATGGCTAAGGCCCAGGGTTCAATCCAGCACCCCCACACCCACACACAGAAGGGAAATGCACGTCTAACATGGCTGACTCAGCGGGCTTCTTCACACCCCTCCTGGACAGCCCACAAGGAGCCGGAGGCAGCATTTCTGGGACCTGCTGTGGGCAGTACCTGTTCCAGAGGTCATCATCTTCTCCGCCCCAGCCCCAGAAGGCGTTAGGAAAGCCATTGATTTTCCGAAACTGTTCCACCGTTAAGCCACTCACTCCCCCGAAGAACTCAGCATACGGAAGCCTGAAAGAGAGACAGCATTGGTCCCGGGTGGCACAAGGTTGAGTCCTTCTACAACAGGTGGCTCCTAGCGCCCCACAACCATACTCCCCATGCCACTGCCCTGAATTCCCCGACTGGCCCCTTGTGCGGACCTGTACCCACCAAAGGAGCTAAGGGAATTTCTCGTACCTGATTCATTAACAACAGTTATACAGAGACACACCTGATATACCATTCAATTCACTCATTCAAAAAGCATGTAACAGTGGTTTTTAGCATTCCAAGCTGCACAACCATGAACACAATCATTAATCATTATTTATTTCATATCCCCAAAAAGCCCGCACCCATTCACAGTCACTACGGCAAACCCCCCAGCCCCGGGCGGCCACTGATCTGCTTGCCCTCTCACAGGTCTGCCTGTACTAGACATTTTACACACAGTAAGTGCGGTCACATTATATGACCTCTGTGTCCAGCTTCCTAACTCAGCCCCAGGTTTTCAAGGCTCCTTCGCTAATGTTGTGGCATCTGTAGCACTGCACTCCCTTTCACTGCCAAACGTATTCCCTTGTACAGAGATCCCTCCCTCTGGCTACTCACTCATCAGCTGATGGACACGTGGGCTGCAGCTAATCTGCATTTCATCTCTGCATCTCTTATCTTTTTAGATTTAACCTCTTATGAGAAAACAATACTCACAGATACATATACTTATCCAATTTAGTTGCAAAGTGCCTGGGCATCTGTCCACACCCATAATAGTTGCGATCACTTTCTGGTATATGATCCACATCGTGAAAAATCAGACAGTCCCAATCCAAGTCCTTCATTGCTTCTCGAAAACCAACGTTGAAAAGCATGGCTCGATTAAAGGGTTGAGTGCCAACCTAAAGAAGCAAAACTCTTTTTAAAAGAATTCTTAAACCACGCGTGATGAGGTATGCATGTACTCAACACTTGAGAAGCTGAGGCAGGAGGATTGCCTGGGCTACATATAAGTTCCAGGTCAACCTGAACCACATAGTGAGACCATCTCAAAAAACCATAGCTAGACAGAAAGACAGACAGACTCTGTGACTCAGAAATCAATGATCACCATTCTTGATTTCTTTACATCAAAGTGGTGAAAAACCCCAGCTGTTCTCTCCCAAGGCTGCTGAGGGTGGAAATTCTACCACATAACAGGAAGCACAGGGAAATGAGGGTGAGAGGAAAGAACCACCACTTATCTGTTTCTTAACACCACATTACCGAAACTTGCCAGTCACGGTCTTGGGCGTATCAGACAATCTGGAAATATTATTTCATAAACCCAATCTAGTAGGAAGAGGATTTTGCTATTTGCTCCAGCTGGTTTCATCTGAAGACCACGAGTCACTAGGACAGCAGGGCCTCCTGCCTCCTGCCAGAGACTCTGGCAGTTCCCGAAAGAGACCAGCTCACATCAATTACGGCCTATGTGACCTAAATGCTAACACTTACTCACCCTTGCCAGCAGCAAAACACCCAGCATGGGACAGGGACAGGAATATGACTTAGAAATGTTTTATATTTAATTAATAGGAGACTTTGTAGGGGAAGGAGACTGGGAATCGAACTCAGGACCTCACACTTGCCAGTCAGGCACTGTGCTGCTGAGCTATATCCCTGGCCCAATAGGAGACTTTTTATAACACAACTTTAAGAAGCTACAGGTAAAGCAGAAACAGAAACAAAAAATTAGAGAGGTTTGGACTATTTCACCCCATTCCTAGAAGCATTCCCTGTTCAGGACAGTGGTGCTGGGCTCTTTCTTCATTCTCGTATGAGGGAACCAATTACACCATGGCCACTTGCAGTGAGTCCTAGATGTGGCTTGCATGGTAGACAGGGTTTGCAATGGTCCTTGGAATGGAGAGCCATGTGCAAACCTTTCATTTCTCAGCAGAATCTCAAGCTCAAGGATCACAGATTTAAAAGATGCCGGCTTGGTAACATGAATGTGTGAACTAGACCTGGGCCTCACAGCGGGACAGGGATATTTAGACTGAACCCGCCTCACGGAACTTCAATCTCCAAATTTTCAGGATTAAAATAAAGCTAAAGCAAGCCTTGAGGCTCAGAGAAGTCAATGTGGGTAACTAACAAGCATAGTCCCCCAGCTCCCAGGCCTCATCTGGGGCTGGGTCAGGATGCACCTCCTTATCTATGGGGAGCCCAGAGACAACACCCAGAGTGAGCACAAGCAAAATCCCCCCACAGAAAGTCTTTGTTCTCAGCCAACCAAGTTCTACCCCACACTCAAATAATGGGGCAACATCTCACACCCACCGCAGAAAGCCATTTCTGTTCCTGTTCCCACCCCAGAGCCACTTGGCTCTAAGATTCCTGCCTTGCTGGCCCTTCGCATGGAAGGTGGATTAGTCTGCAACATTCTAAAGTGTTGCCTCAGAACAGAAAAAAGACAAAAAGAACCACTCACTTGCTCAACCACATAAAATGCAAACTGCAGGCGCTGGCGCTGGAGCATGGGGATCAGGTGTCTGAGCAGGACGGGGAGGTGCTCGTGACGGTTCCGGAAGGGGACAAGGATGGCCACCTAGAGTGGGTCACAGCCAAAGAAGCCACCCAGTTAGTCCTCCGAACTTCTGCTGCACCCCTGCAAAATGTCTGAGCGTGTGGTGGTGGTGGGGGTGGGGCTCAGGGGGGCTGGCTGGCTTGTCCTTAACGTCCTCTAACACAGACCTATGCTCGCAAATCCATGCAGGCATCAAGGGCGTCTTCCTCTACCTGCGCTGAGCCTCGCACGCTGCAAGCTTGAATGAAGCCATTTTAGACCACAACCCTCGGGACACATTCTGCACTGCAATCCTGTGCTCAAAGAGGTCTGCAGATGTGTGAACGCCAATTAGGGTGAAACAAGCTTCTAATCGCATGCACACTATACTCATGTACGTAACACTCCCGTGCTATCATCTATGTGCTATAAATCTACAGTATGGAGATGCACATGCTGCGAGGGGTTCATGTCAGACTGATTTTATGTCCCGGGGAGGGGCTGGAACTATTGCTCTGTTCCAGGCACTCCTGACCTCTCACATCTAACCGGGCCAACATAGAATCCGCATCCTGATAAACACTCACTGAAAGATGGACTTCAGCTGAGGAGCCCCCAGTGTCAAGCCAGGTAACTCTGCTGTTATTCCACTGGTCTCACAGTACCCAGTGAAGACCAGCATCGGGGATGACCTGTGTACCAGTGTCTCTACAGAGCTACCAACTCCCAGCTTTGCTAATACTCCTGTAAGGACGATAAGAAGTCTTGCATCACTGTCACACTGAAACAAGTTTCTCTGGCTCCAGATGAGACCCTGGGGAAACCTAATCCTCCAAAACACTTTATCAAATGAGTGGAGAGCAAAAACTACAGAGCACCTGGCTTATAAATCCCGGGTGGATTCAGGAGGACGGCCAAGCCCAGGCGGGTTCACCAGGCCTTCAGGTCTGACCCACAGCCTACCTTCCATCGAGGCAGGCAGTCAGAAGGCTGCCAGTGACCGCCAAGCTTGATGGTTGGGTCTCTGGAGAAGAGTTCGTGAATGTCGTCCATTGCGATTTCACTCATATTTATGTCTATTGGGCCCTCTGAAAAGGTGGGCAATTGAGAGGTCAGAAAAACAATACATTTCTCCTGTTGTGCTCATCCAGGAAGAGTTTCATCCTGGAAGCTCAAGCCTCCATGTCTTGAACAGGGCTGGGAGCCCTCCCTCTGCATTTCAGTACCCGCTACCATCTGGTAAAGAACAAGGAATTCAAACTTTAAAGTTGTTTCTACCAATGGGGTAGAAAGAAATTAAAACTATGGAGGAGAAAAGCAGCCAGCTCTGGCCAGGGCAGTTTGCTCCTGAAGCCAGGCCAGACATGCTGCAACTCTTAACTCTGACTGGTCAGGCGCCCTGATCCGTCACATCCAACACGAGTCTTTGACTTCAGCCAAGAGTGGAACCGTGACAATACATCTAGAAACATTCCCTCAGGGCCACCAACAGACTTTCCAATCCCAAATCTGAGCCTTCCCAAAGCAAGCTTCCATGTGAACACAGGACAGGCTGGCTGTGGCGGAAGAGCTCTGTGTCTGTGTGTGACACGCACACGCAAAGACGGCTGCCGGGCCAAGCGGCGCAGCCCTCCAGCCAGCTACAGCCGGGGACAGGAGCGCGGCTGCGCCCAGCACTTCTGTTTTCACTATTCTTTTTTTTCCTTTGTTTGAGAGTAGGAAGAATGTATTGAGAGGAAGGAAAGCTTCAGTCCAGGAGAGACAGAAGGGGGCCTGGAAAGTGCTTGTCTCTTAATGTTACAGGTTCTCGATAGGGGTAAAAGCTACTGGGTGACTGCCTTTTTTCTTTTCTATTGCACCTATTTTTCTTTTCTGCTGTATTGAACTCAGGACCTTGTGCTTGCCAGGCAGGCACTGCACCACTGAGCTACACCCCTGGACCCCATTTCCACTATTTGAACACTAAAGTCAATTCTGAGCCAGGTGTGCTGATGCACGCTAGAGGCTGAAGCAAGAGAAGCCCTGAGAATTAGAGGCCCCAGTGAGTTCAAGGCCAGCCTGAGCTACATACATACAGCAAGGTGCTTTCTCAAAAAAGAAATGAAAACCAAACCAAACAAAAAATGCTGAAAATTTAGGATTTTCCTTTTTCATAAAAAAAAAAGCAGTAAATTAGGAAGCCCAAAAATATAGAAAATGTATGAACATTTACTGTCATTGTTTTCAGTTTCACACAGGGCTCCCAAAGAAGGAAGATCCAAAGTTTAGTTTTTTTTTTTTCCATACAGGTGTACTCCCCAATTCAATCTGCGCTGCCATAAAGACAGACAGAAAGCGCAGGGATTTTTCCTTTAGCATCCTAGTGCAAACCATAAGAACAACAAATTGTTCAAGGTCTATCAGTGGATGCAGAAAAGTTTAGTTTTTTGAGACAGGATCTCACTTTGTAGTGCAAGACAGCCTTGAACTTGTGGCAATCCTCCTGCCTCAATCTCCTAACTGCTGAGATTACAGGCGTGTGCCACCACCCAGCCTAGCTCCCGAAAAGGTTGGATTTTTTTTTTCTCTCTTTTTTTTTTTTTTGTGGGGGGGGGTCTGTTTTGTTTTGAAATATGGTCTCATTCTATAGTCCCGGCTGGTCTTGAACTCCCAATGTGGCCCAGGCTGTTCTTGAATTCCTAGCGATTCTCCTGCCTCGGCCTCTCAAGTGCTGGGATCACAGGTATGTGCCATCACGCCTGGCCCCCAAAAGTTTTAAACCAGCATCTTGTTAAAAAAATAATTTCCATCAGAGCAAATCAGTCAATGAGAGATCTGTACCAAAAGGCACAGCTGACTGCCTGACATCCTCAGGTTACAACTGAGGTCAAGAGGAAAGAAGATAATAGAGCCCAGAAGGCAGCAGGCTGGTGGAGGAGCCAGGACACAAGAGACTCTGGCAGCCTCGGCGTGCAGAGAGAAGAGCTGATTGTTTCTGTCCTCCCGGGAGGGCAGACAGATGCCCGCAGAAGACGCTCTCCGCTCTGCCATCAGCGAACACACAAGCCCACGTCCAGGCCAGCAGAGTGAGCGGGATGCTACTCACTCATGGAAGGGAGCCTCTCCGGGCAGGGGTGGTTCGAGAAGTAGGTGAAGTCTTCGGGAAGGAACGTTGTGGTCTGGAGGAAGGACTCGCTGTGGTTCAGGTCCAGAGGGTAATCTGGGGGCAGGGCAGAGGCAGCTCAGTCTGTGCAATCACCTCCACTCCCACGCCCGGCACGGGGAGCTTTTCTCACGGCTGTCTTGGTGGGGAGCAGGCGCTGGAGGCCTCTGTGCCAACCCTGAAAACCTGACCTCATCAGGAATCACATTCACTGCTGGAGGACACTGCTGCACCAGGGTCCGCTCCCTTTCTTACCAGCATCACAGCCACTTACGCTCTCACTTTGTACTCGAGTAGAATGAAGGTGATTCTAAACAACAGCACTCCCCTCCCCCACTTCTTTTAGGAGAAGGCAACACTTCTCACCTCTTCTGGCCAACTGCTAGCCCGGACACTGGGTGCCCGCCTCCTGTGGGCACCTCCACGAGCCTGGGAAGCTTGGCTCCTAGTTCTATTCTGTCACTTTCCCTCTATGGGAGGTGAAGGTGTGGCTCCCCTTCTCTCCCCCTAGTCTTCCAACAGTCACATTCAAATTTAGCCAGGCGAGATGATGCACACCTGTAATCCCAGCACTCAGGAGGCTGAGGCAGGATTGCTCTGAGTTCGAGGCCAGCCTGGGGCTAGCCTAAACTGCACAGCAAGACCCTGTTTCAAAAAGACCAAAGAAATAAAGAAAGAAATCCAGTGTTTATAGAATTATAACACTATAAAATACTCATCATAACAGAAACGTGGAGAGGAAAGTTATCAATAATGTTTTCCTGGAGCAACTAGCTTGTCTTTCTGCTTAACGTAAAGCGATCACTACAACCCAGTGCCACGTCCTTCCCCACTGCTCCTCTGAAGACACCCCGTCACACCTGTGTTCCCTCACCTCCATCCTCTCCACCCCGCTCACCAAATGCCTGCTGTGCAGATGCCAGCTACGGTCCTACAAATTGTTTCTGCCTCTCTAGAACAAGACTGAGTCCTCATTTGAGACTGGCCTTTGACTCACTATGTCACCAGGCTGGTGTGGAACTTGCAGCAGTCCTCCTGCCTCAGCCTCCCGAGAGCTGGGATTACAGGCGTGCACCACACCTGGCTAAACCTCCTTTTTCCTAGATTCAATTTCTGTTTCTCTCACTTGGTGGAGCACATGCTCTGAACAGCTTCCTGAGATGTGCCTTTGCAACCTCAGGTGCCAGCAGCTGTTTTTCCTCACTTGGTTTGCAGCATGGTGGAGTTTACAGAATTCCAGGCAGGAAGTACTTTCCCTATGCACTGTGCTGAGATGACTAAGCCTGAATTCATCCCAGCCTGATCTTGGCAGGTGGCCAGTGATTTCTTTCTTTCTCTTTTGGTACTGGGAATCGAACTCACGGCCTTGTGCTTGCCAGGCAGGCGCTGTGCCAGTGAGCTGTATCCCTGGCCCAGTAAGTCCTTTTCAATGAGTGAAGAACTTTCTCTTTGTTTGGGAGATTTCATGCCCATGTGTCTGCTTCCACCCACTGTGCTGGAAAGCTTGGAAAGTCCTGTCCTCCGAATGTCTGGGGAGGGGGACATCGACTTCCCGGCAGGTCCTCTCTTCTGTGATCTGCCTTTTCCTGTTTGCTCCTGACTCTAGCATGGACCCATTTGCTAACACTTCACAGGACAGCCAACTGGAAAGGCCTGGACCAAGTGTCCATCACAGGGGGGTCTGGCCCGCCCACCACGAGAGGTGTTCCCTTCGGACCTTTCCTTTGGGTCTGACCAGATTCTCTGCAGGAATCCAGTCTAATCGCCCGCCAGGACAGCATGGCCCTGGCTATGGGGATCCTGGAACTAATCAGGAAGACAAGGGGTAGGGTATTAAGTAATCCCCATTTTTCTTTCTTTTTTTTTTTTTTTGTCTTTTTCCTTTTTATTGGTACCGGGGATCAAACTCACGACTGCCTGCTTGCAAGGCAGGCGCTTATGCCGCTGAGCTAAGTCCCCAGCCCCTGTGATCCCCATTTTTCAAACATCAAAGTCAGACATGCCAAGTGTCCCCAAGTTGAGGGACTTCTCTGTGCTGCCATCTCTGGAGGTTATCAGGTTCCCTCCTGGCCCTTTGCCAGGACGGGGAAAGGGCTCTGGGCATCTGGCTGCTTTTTAACCAGCTTTCAGCCTACCCTGACCGCAGCTGCCACTCTATCCCTACTTCTGAATGCACTAGACACTGGCAGCTCCGAGCTCTGAGGGGATGAGGGTAAGTTGGGCCAGGGTGGCTTCCCCAGTGCCGCGTTATCAGCCCATCTTGTTTGGTCTGTTAAGTTCTGTATTAGTGATTGGTTCATTTGCTAAAGTCTCCTTTCCTGGTCTCCTCATTCTTATGGGTTTAGGTCATTAAAATAAATAAAACACACACACACTATCACCCTTTCTTGCATTTTAGTGCGATGTAAAGAGTGTAAACAGATTTTTTTGCTCCGACAGCTGGAACAGAAGAAAAAGGTTCTCCAATGTCATCTTTCCAAACAAATAAACAGAAACCCCAAAGGTACACCTCAGGAGACCAGGCTGGTGCAGCAGAGTTAGACCTGGATTCCTCAGCAAGGTGAAAGCCAGCCTGGACTACGCTCCAGAACACCGTCAAAACAAAAACACAGGTCTGGGGTTGCGACCTTTCCTTCACACCATCACACTGTGCTGTTCCTTCACACCGTATTAAAGCTGCTCCCACACTTTCTCTCCTGCTTTCTCTCGTTTCTTCTGAGTCAGGCTCTCACTGGGCTGACCCTGCATTTGTTGGGATCCTGCTGCCTCGGCCTCCTGAGTGCTGGGATTACAGGCAAGTGCCACCATGCTCAGCTTCACCAGTCCTTTCTGATTCCTGCTGAATCTATGGAAATGAAAACCTCCTGTTCGCATTCACTTTGCACCTTAGAACTGTAGAATCTTCAACTCAATTCATTTCCTAAAAAGCACCGTGAGAAGGTTTCTAAGAATCAAATGGCTAATACACTGAATCCTTTTATATAGGCACATAGCTGCCTAACTCCACAAGCACTTGGGACAAAACTCAGTGAGACAATTTGAAGAGAATTTAAACTATCTCTTCGAAGAAGACAAGTAACAGAATACTCTCTGCCCTTTCCAGCTACAGCTTTTCCAAAGGCAGTGCGGGGGGGGGGGGGGGGGGGGTTGGGTTGATAGAGCCCAGTGGAGATTAAGCTATATGAAGACATACGCCAAGCCAGCATGACTCTCTAAGGGCTGGGGGAGAGCAAGCGATTTCCCATGTACTAGAAAATACCAGGCTGAGATGCCTAGGGAGCACTCCATTCCCAAAGGTATGATTCCAGGCAATGAGACACTCAAGCCTTACGGCCACCTAAATGGGGGTGGGTGGGGAGGAGGAAGAACAGAGACCAGACAGCACTAACCCCGATGACTACTGGGTCTGTCTGAGGACACAGAGGAGCCTGTTCCTATCTGCTCCCAACACTCACGTGGCAAACATGGGCTAATTTCCTCATTTCTAGTTTTACAATCTTTAAGTAATTATGTAAAATAAAACTCACTTTCTGAATGGCTGCAGATGGCTTTCTGGAAGTGAACCGCTCCTCTCGCAGTACGCACCAGCACGGGGACTGTGGGAGCCCTGGTTCTCCTCCTACGGCTGCCCAGGGGCAGGCAGCTGCCTGGAAACGGGCAGGCCCACAGGACACTGTCCTCTCAGGCCCCAGAGGAACATCTGGGTCTCCGGTACCTAACAAGTGAGGGGCTGCTGAGAGAAAAACAAGCCTGCCGAACCTCTAAGGCCATGGCTTTGCTCGCTAATGTAACTCTCATCTACTTCGAATTGGGACACACCCTTCCAGCAGGGGCGAAGGGCAAAGGTGAGAGCTGCTCCTGCGTCCGCAGGACGGGAAACAGCAGGCATGGCTCGTTCAGGGCGCACACGCCAGGCTCTCTGCCAGCAGCAGCTGTTTGTTCAGGTTCACCTTGCACCGGTGCTTCTGCAGCCTGGTGCATGGCACAACCATCCAGAAGCACTGGCACAATGGTAGTACCCAGGCTCTCCCTGGACCAGTTACATAAGATCCTGTGGAGTCAGGTGCAGACATGGGTGCTTTCTAAAGCTCTCTTCGGGATTCCAAAGGGCAGCCTGGCTGACAGTGCTGTCCAACATGGGCAGGGGTGGAAATCTGCTTTCTCCCTGAATTGCCAAACCCAGGGGCAGAGACACCACAGTGTGCAGCAGACCTAGGTAAACCACCACATGCCTCTCCATGTGAATAAAAACCAAGCATTGGCCTTTCTAAAAATACTTGGAAGATGTTATCAGAGTCAATATCTGTGAATTTTTAAAAATTAGCATTCTCAAGAGTTAGCACATTTAGCTGGGTGTGGTGGCCCACTTGGAGGCTTAGGCAGGAAGATCGCTGGGAACTGAAGGTCAGTCTAGGCTACAAAGTAAGTTCCAAGACAGCCTGAACTGCACAGCGATACCAAAACCTTGTCTCCAAAAGACACCCCCCAAAAAATCACTACATGTAGAAGTCACTTAGGGTGTATGGGTTAAGGGTATGGATGGATAATGGGAGCCCCACCTTGGGTGTGAGTGGCACCAATCATAAATGGCCTTGTAGCCTGGGTGGAATAGAAGGAGCAGAAAGGAAGCAGGACTTGTGCCAGCTGCTGCTTGGTGCTTGCTGCCTTCTGCCCACCCTGCCATGACCTGTTTCTGCCATGCCTCTACCATTCCGTCCCGCCTTGGAGCCAGCTGACTGTGGACTGAAACGTCTAGCAACCGTGTCAGAAGCAAAGCCTTCTTTAACAAAGTGTTAGGTACTTTCTCCTAGCAACCAGAAAGGAAGGTAATCACTAATTAGGGAAAAGTTTGGTCAGGGCTTGGAGTCATACAACTGCACAACTCCAACACTGCACCCCAACTGCTGGATTTATTTGTACTACAGGTGGAAAGTGGAGGGGCTGGGAGCATAGCTCAGTAACACAGTGCATGCTTACCATGCAGAGATAGAGGGAAGGGAGGAAGGAGGGAGGGGATGGAGCGGAGGGGGAAAGGGAGTGGAAGGAGGAAAGGAATAACTGAAATTCAGCCATGCTTGAATCCAGTGAAGCAAAGTGCTCAGGGCCTGGGTTGTGCATAGACCAAACACCACACAATGAATCGCAGCACCAAAACTATACCCAGATTTCACTTTAGAATGCAGGTATTCCTACCCCAGTTCTAAAGTAAATCACGGCTCAGGCAACTCTTCCCAGCAGTGACCACAATTTACCTAAAGAGCTGAGAAGAAGAAAGTACCAAAGCCCACCAGTTTGCTAACTGCAGTCCCGTGCTGCTGATACATAGGGCGGCAGAAGAGACCGAGGTGGGGTCAGTTCTAGGGTTAACTTCCCTCCATGAGCCAATGCTTCCCCTTGATTCTCCAGCACCACAGAGTGGATCTCATTTGGAAAGTTTGCCAAGAAATTTCATATTTTATAGTGAAGGTCAATTTTAAAGCTTAACAGAAGAGAGGACTGATACAAAGGAAAGACTACTCTAAATATGTACATGTTTTTAATAGGGGGCTTGGAAGTCACAGAAAAGTACATTATTCTTAGCTAAACAAGCTGTAAGTTGAATGCTAAATAAAATGAAATCCCAGAAACTAAATTTTTAAAACCACCCCTGAACCAGGCACAGGGGCATATGCGTGTCTGTAATTCCAGCACTCAGGGACAGTGAGGCCGGAAGACCATGTTTGAGCCCAGCCTGGGTAATTTAACGAGCCCCGGTCTCAAAGTGAAACATAGAAAAGGGCTGGGGTGTCTTTCAGTGTGCAGACCCTGGGTTCATCCCAGTACTGCAAACAGGCGCTGGCTCTACACAGGGAACGCCTCGTGACAGGGCAACACTTACACTCAGTTTCTAGAAGAAAAAAAAACGTTTTATCTCAAAGTTGAAGCACAGTCTATAATAAAGGCAGCTAGGCAAGGTTGGGCACAGCTCAGTGGCAGGGCACTGGCCTTGCACACACGCATTTAACCCTCAGTACTCAAAACCACCGTCGGCAACACGTTCTTGCACAATGCTGGGCAAGCCACCTACCACCCTGCCTCTGAGTTCTTTCGAAACTCTCTGTATCATTAACGCTCACACAAAACAGGTCACAGTTGAGGTGCGAAGTATTGAGGCAGAAATGTCTAGTTTGGGGTCCTCACTGCAGTGACTGGCCGAATGGTCTGAAAGACACTGACTGTTGTTTAGATCTGACGGATTCCCCAAAGGCCCGTGTGTTGAAGGTGTGGCACTCTTGGGAGGGGGGAGGAAACCTCAGGAGGGGAGGCTTGGTGGGAGGACTTCAGGTTATTACCAGACCTAAGTCCAAAGGCTCAGGTTTGTTTGCTCACTGCTGGTCAATTCTTGGAGGCCATGTATTTTGAAGAGAAGAAAAAAGGTTTTATCCAAAGCCAGTGCTGAGGAGACGGGCAGCCTCTTTGCTTCAAATGGCCGACTCCTCTGCGGGGGGTGCAGGTGTGCGGTCTTGCACAGCAGGAACAGCAAGGAGGGACACGCTGTGGGACCATGCACATCCCGAGATTCTAACCGGGATCCCTCTCTCCCGGGCAAAGGAAATGGTCTAGGGCCTCTTGGGCCAGCATGCCATATTCTGTCACTTCCTCTGGGCTGAGAAAAGGAGGGCTATTATTTATGCCCTCAGCAAGGAAAGTCTGGAGAAGCCCCTACCTCTAAGCTGCTAAGTTTTGCTGTGCAGGTTATAAGGACACTGGGGCATGCTCTCCAAGGGAACCTCTGTTCCAGAATCCTTTTAAAGATGCCCCTTTAAGATGCCCAGATTAAGTTATCACTTTTGCTTTATGCCCAAAAGGTGAGTGGTTTTGCTCCAAAGGATGTCTGCCTCTCAGTCACAGCACCAAAAGCAGCCCGTGCCTGGACTCTGCATGCAGAGAAACCTCAAAAACTTTGGGCCAAAACCACCTTTTCCTAAGCTGATTATTGCAGGCATCTGTGACACAAACTCGGCCATGTAGCTGAGAATAAACCACAGGATGAGTGACACATCTGCCTGGGAGGGAAGGCCAGGTGGTCTTCTCAACTTTCCTTCCAGAAGCTACTTTTGAATAACTGTAACTTGTGAAAAATGCTGCCAGATCACAGGATCACTAAGAAAGGGAGATTCGCTAAGTTTCGACAAAAGCTTTCATGAACAATGGGGTGAAGAAGGCCTCTTGGGGTGAACAATGTTAGGCAGTGGAGTTGGATCATCTCTTTCTTAGACAGCAAGGGCCAGATTACAGGGTAAGCAAAACATCATAGACAGTGACCACTTCCCGCCATCCACCAAGTGGATCTCCAAACACTAACTGAACAAACAGACCTCGGGGTTAGGCCATGCAGTAAATACAGGAGCCAACCAAGTTCTCCCCTCACCAACTATGTAAGTGCCATTTCTGAGGTTAAAAGCCAAAGTAGTAAAAAGCTGAATTACTCCCTCAAACAGCTTTTCGTGTCCTGGCCCACAGGGGCCACTAAGCATCTGCTTCCTCTGCCCACTGCGGCAAGATATCAGCGGTCACTACACGGAAAAGGGGCATCTTTAAAAGGATTCTGCAAAACACCCTTCACCTCCCTGAAAAGCCCAGATGTGACGATACTAGGGAGTCACCCTCGCCACCCTGTTAGCAGAAGTGGTGAAGGACTCCTGAGCGTGGACCTTTCTGCTCAGCGATAAGGTCACAAACAAACTCTCCTTCTCAGCAACCCACTTCTTTCTTTGAAAGTAATTATGCAGGCCAAATCTGCCTCCCACACAGCCCTCTTCACCTGAAACACACCTGAGTCGTTGAGGCTGCTGTTTCTCTTGGCATACGCGCTGCGAACCACCTGCTCATACACCTGGGCACCAATGGTCCTCACGTTGTCCCGCAGCAGGATGCCTTGAGCCTGCATCATGAAGAAGTAGGTGTTCACTGTGGAAATCAAGACAGCAGAAGACGAGGTGAACTCAAGAGCAGCCATAACAAAACCTACCACACAACTGTGGGCTCCTTTTCTTCCTATGGAAATGTAAAACCTCTTTGAACTCTAAAACCCTATGCAACCATATCCCCATTTTTTTTATTTTTGTCTTTTTTTTTGAGACAGGGTCTCGCTATGCAGTTCAGGCTGGCCTTGAGCTCACTTTGTAACCCAGGCTGGTCTCAAACTCACAATGATCATCCTGCCTCAGCCTCCTAAATGCTGGGATTACAGGCGTGAGCCACCACACCTGGCTTATATCCCCATTTTTTGTACTGCAGTCAATGTTTTCAGGACACCAACTTTTGGGTAGCTGTAGGGCTCAGGGGAAACTCTGTCAATATCAAGCAGATGTAGGAAATTCATAAATTTCAAAAGTTGCATTCCACTTAAACGCCTGCCCGACATGTGCAAGGTCATGAGTTCAATCCCTGGTACCAAAAAAAAAGTTACATTCCAAGGCAGGCATGGTGGCACAAACCTATAATCCTAGCACTTAGGAGGCTGAAGCAGGAGGATCACTGTGAGTTCAAGGCCAGCCTGAACTACAAAGTGAGACCCTGTCTTTTTTGTTTTTACTTTTTGGAGACTTTCTTTTTTTAAATGGTACTGAGGATTGAACTCAGGACCTTGCACTTGCAAAGCAGGCACTTATGCCACTGAGCTAAATCCCCAGCCCCAAGAGATTCTGTCTTTAAAAAAAAAAAAAAAAAAAGCAGAAGATACAGCTCAGCAGCACAAGTGCCTGCTTGGCAAGTGCAAGATCATAACCTCAGCCCCCCAAAAAGCATATATTCCTATTCATTGCATGTGGTCTCCAGATACCCCACCTTCATTCTAGCACTATGATAGGAAAGGTTTTAATGAATCAATTAAAAATCAATCTGCTAATTTTTTTTGAGATAGGGTCTCACTATGTAGCCCCGGCTGGCCTCAAACTTGCAGGGATCCTCCTGCCTCTGCCTCCCAAGTGCTGGCATTACAGGAGTACGCCATCACACCTGGCCAATTGATACATTTTTAAAAAGGTTTCAATTTTCTCTAGGTTCACCTTCTCCAACACAAAACCACAGACCACTCTGTTTCTAGAGACACTCGTCTGCCCCGAGCAATCTTTTTAATGTGGTAGACTGAGGTTTCTTTCAGCCACTTTCTTCTGTGGTGTCTGGAGAGAAAAGGTAGATGATGAAAGAGTATTATCAGAGTCCTCAGTCCCCACCTGACCAGCCCAAGTCTCTATAGCAGGAAGGAAAGTGCAAGCAGCATGGTCTGAGTGTCAGTTACATACCCTTGGAACGAGTGAAATTTCAGATTCAGCAGTCATCACTGCCATCTCTGGAGGATGCTGACTGTCCCTTAAATCTCGTCAGCACACAAAACTGGAAGCTCACAAACTATAGAACAGAACTCTGTCCCATTTGCAAGGTCAAATAGTATGCCACCTATTTTCAAGAAAGTCTAAGGCTGGAAAATAGTGTTCTAGCCAGTCATTTGAAACAACTCACTTACCCCTATCACTGTGAAAGGGGGAGTCTTACAAGTCCAAGTTCTGTGGGTGTGTGAAGGTGGAACCCTCTAAGCCCCCGGCTTACCCCCGCCCGGCTGACCTCCACCCGACACGGCCAGGGCAGACCCTGCCCTAACGGCGCCCTCCTCCACACCTTTCAGCATGGTCTTCCGCTATCAGGTCTGCTCTTCAGCTGTGTGACACCCACCACAATCACAGTGCTGTGTACACAGCGGGCAGTTACGGGACGGCTGAATCTGGATGGACGACGACACTAAAAGCTAATTTCCTTTATTCCAAGCTGAAGAGTCTAGGATCTCTCACTGTTAACACTGACTGGGGAGGTGGGAGGAAAAGCCACCAGCCTAGGTTCTCAGTGCTGAAAACCAACCTGAAACACAGACAAAACTCTTTCAAAATATTCGACATCATCTCTACAGGCTGTAGTCAATGTTCAGAACACTTCCGAAAGGAGGTGGTGATGGGCTGGGGTAGAGCTCCTGCTGGGCACACGGGAAGGCCTGGGCTCCATCCCCAGCACACGTGCAGGAAAGAGGTAGGGGTTTCAAATTAGGCTTGCACACTTGTGCAAGACATCACACGCTTATCTTCTGACGGATCAGACACTACTACCTAGTGGCTAGAAAACAGTTTCAAAACCCTTTTTAAGATATAATTCTGCAAAGCCTAAGAAGAATGATGCCTCATTTCCTATTTCCAGCATACAGCACAGGACCTGGTCACAGGAAGGGGGCCTTCTGTAAACATCTGTTGCACATAGGTCTGACCCTCACACCAGATCTGTCACGGTCCTGTGGTGGTGGCATCCTCTAGGCTATGTGTTCCCACCGCCCTGCAACCTTGCTTTCGTCTCCACCACAGTACTAAAGCAGGTGTCATCAATAATACAAAAACAAGTATTTATTGAACGTGTGTAAAGCTTTTGGTTTGGTACTGCAAAGAATTCCCTATTCCCTCTCCTCAGTACTGCAAAGGACACAGTCAGTCACTCTGATGCTACTTAAAATACGCGCCCCCCCCCCAGCTCCGACCCTCAGCTGTAGGAGTGCCCCAGGGCAGCCTTTGCGTGCGATGCCCCAGGAGCCTCTGAAATCACCTCCTATGCCCTGTCCCTGGGCATCTGTGAAGATCCACTGTGTCACCAGCTCACAGATGATATGATACCACTGTCCAAGAGCCACTGCTCCAGTGAGCTTTGGCCACGTAATAAAAAGTACCCAACATGTACCGTGCACTAAAGGGCGTATTTCTTTACCTCACTTAGTCCTCATGATTATGCTAAGAGGTAAACAGGCTGCGACTTATAGCCAACTTCTGGTCCTCAGTTTTTCCAAGTACTTTGCCAAGGCTGACAGACAGACAGGGTGCTGGGGTAGGAGGCAGAGGTGCCTGTGCTCATCACCAAGTTTTAGCACCTTGTGGGCCTTGCTGTCACCACAAACCTCTCCCTCCAAAGCTCCCAGCGCTCACATGGCTTACACGATGAGAGCTCTTAAGTGTTTAGCACAAAGCTGCCAGATGCCAGCTGCCTCTGCTCCAAAGCCCCCTGGCTCCTCCTTCCACCCCCAAGTCGCTACAGATCTGCAGTGGGACTGCTCTTTCTGCCATGGAAATCCTGTCAGTCTTCCAACCCCAGGCCACAGTCTGGAGAAAGCTTGCACACCACGCCTGTCTTCTTTCTTAAACAGATCTTCGAAAGCTTGGCTTTCATTACATTTTATCTCAATTTGCTAACAATGACTCATGTGTAAGCCTTGTAATTCAACTAATAAATTCACATAGGCAACATATTAATACTTTGTCTAATTACCCACAGGAACTAGCACAATGGCTGGAAATAAAGCCCCACTCCTGTGTTTCCCCCCCACGGTGTCACCATTTCCTTCCCTGTCCTGGGCGCTTGCTCTGAATCCCTGCTGCGTGCACTGACAAGGTGGTGAGCCCACGCTGACACCGCTGACAGTGATCCAGGTGCAGGCAGATGAGTCCAGAAACAAGCAAGCCACCGGCAGCGGCTTGTTCCATCTGTTAGCAAGGCACTGTCAGCCTGAGCCCCTTTCAGAGATTCACCGTGCACACAATTTATGGCCAGAAAGCCCCAGAAGAAAGCCCCAGAAGAGAGATGCTCAGTTGTTTAACCCACCACTTGCCCAACCAGAACCTTTCCCCCGCATGATAACCAGTATCATCAACCGATTCTCTGCACAGCTCGTTTCAAGAAATTGATTTGGAAATCTTCCTTAATAGACCTCCAAGCTTCCATCTTTTGGTTAGGTACTCAACTGATATTTGCTGAATGTTACTGTAAATAGTGGTCACACTTATTATTCATTCTTAAAACTGCCGAAGGCAAAATCTCCTTGAGCTTATTAGACAGTTGCTGCTAGGCTGCCTTCTCTCTGAGTCATGCGCCCATCACAGAAATCAAACCGTAGGGCTCTCCAGGCTATGAAAAGCCTGGGTGCTAAGTTCAGTCCATAGCTGCAGCCTAAAGGAGCAACTACGTATGCATGCACAGCTTGCTTTCTCTTAAGTTAGCTCATCTACAACCAACACTGAGCTGTCTGCAACGAGGCCTGCGGGGGGTTTGCTGCAGGTTGGGTCAGTCTCCGTGGACAGCCATCCTCAACCCAAGCCCAATTGTCTCCTGGCAGTCCTCAGCCGCTCAATCCATAGCAGGCCCTCGTGGCCATCTACATTTATACCAAACACACAGGAGTGGGCATGTGTCTGTAATGCCATGGGTCTATCAGCTAGTTACACTGGCACCGAAATCCCCCAGACTTGGACTTCCTGTCCACTGGAAATCTCCCCTCAGCATCCCACCCATGGACAGCCAGCCATCTGAGGCTGCACTTTTCTTTCCTGGTATTGTCATTTTAGCTAAGGAGTCAAATCAGGGCTGGGTGTGGGGGAAGCACCTGTGGAGGAGGAAAAGACAGAAGGAACCTAGGAAGGGTGACCCAAAAGCCACGGGGTGTCTGTGCGGTAGGCACAGTGAAGAGGTTAAAGCTAGGGTTAAGTATACCTTTTTCTATTTCAGCAGTTAAAGAATTGTATGTAACAGGGAAAAACAAACAAAAATTCTGTGTATCAGTCTGAAAATACAACCCACAAAAAACAATGCGAACACCTTACTCTGCTACAGTTTTTATGGGGTACACTCTAAGGACAGAGAGAACTACACAGGAACTCTGTTTAGGTCTGCTGTCTTAGTCACACACAACTTAAAGGCAAGAGGGTCACTTGGGCAAGCGGTTCACTTTCTGTCCAGAGCTGGCTGGCTGGGGGCAGACTGCAGGCCAGGAGGGCCTGCCCTGCCCATGGCAGCCAGGGAGCAGAGAGGGGCGAGGAAGCAGGGAGGGAGATATTACTTCCAGGTCACACCCCAGCTGCAGTGCCCCTAGTTACTTTCACCAGCCCTGCAGTAGGGGGCTTTTTTTTTTCTCCTTTTTATCGGTACCAGGGTTCTAACTCACGACTGCATGCTTGCAAGGCAGGCGCTTATGCTGCTGAGCTAAATCCCCAGCCCCTAGTAGGGGGATTTTGGGGGGCATTCCAGATCTAAACCACAACAGTTGTCTTTAATCGCACTTAGGCACAGTCGTGGCATGGCTATCAGTTCACATTAAATTCCGGGGGCACAGGGCAGCTGGAAAAGAAGATGCAGCCGCACAGCCCGGTGGCTCACTCCATGTGTCACATGCTAGCCACTCAGCAGAAGGGCAGCTCCGACACAGACGAGAGCACTCCGACAAGGCTCTCCATCACCAGCGTTCCAATCGGCAGTCCCAACATCAGCACGACCCACAGCCTGTGCCTCCTCCGATGACGCAAATAAGAGGCTCCCACGCCACCTACATAACAGTCTCCCCAGCCTGCTTAAAAGGAAACAGGAAGACAATGCCAGAAAGTAGGGTATTCTACACAACAACTGGTCTGGACTTTAAAAAAAGAAAAAGAAAAAACACTGCTACATTTTAAAGAGACATAAACCAAATGCAATGCATGAGGTCTAATTAAATTCTTACTAGAAAATTGGAGGGGACTAAACATTTTTGAAACAAAAAACTAAATATAGAATGTCTATCAGATGATATTATTAAATAAACGCCAAAGTTCTTAAGTATAACCTAGGGTCATGATTATACAGAAGGCCACTACTCTCTGGAGATGCATATTTAAATATTTAGGGGTGTAGTATTAAATATCCCTGCCCTCATTTGCACAGGTTCAGGAAGAGCACGCACGGACACGGGCACACTGGCGATGGGCGTGTACAGCCTAGGAAGCAGTGCGGAGGAAAAGCTGCGAGCTGACAAAACACACTCACATCTAGGTGTAGTCTCTGCGGTGGCCTTTCCAGTTTCTCCTTTGGCCGCACACACACGAAGTATCTCTAGATCTGCAACTTTTTTCCCAAAATAAAAAATGGATGTTAAATTTGCACAAATGCCAGGTTAAATGGGTTATTTATCCTCCTGCTTGAAAAATAATTGAACTCCATCCCTAAACGCTCAGGGGCGGTGTTCTCCGCTCTGCACAACAGGTGTTCTGCAAAGAACAAATCCACTCATTCTTTTGAAAGAGATGGTTTTCCACACAAATATTCATGCATCACCTCATGTCATCCTCCCCGCAGCTGTCAGGGAGGTGACCGCCCTGGTACTGCACACAAGGGAAATGTCCGAGTGAGTGAGTGCAGAGCCCAGGTTTCACAACAGGACTCTGACCCCAGAACCCCACTTCTCAATACATGGGATCCGTTGCTATGCCTTGAAACCAAGTTACGGCTCCCACCGTGCCTCACTGGCCCCTCTGATCCAGAGGCTTACTGTCAATACCTGAAAGACAACAGGCATCAGGGTGGGGGCCAATATCCCACACTATGATGCCTCCCAAAGTTAAGGCTTATGACATTTTGTAACCTTGAAGATCTAATGTAAAGTGTGAATGCTGGGATTCCCAATCTACCTAAAATGCTGGGTGCTCATAGTATACACTGGAAACCATTAAGATTCATTAAGATCCAAGGTTGTAAGTACACAGTAGCGCATGTAAGGAAGAAAATATAAAGCTTTAAAGTAAGGAATTTTTTGGCAACAAAATTCACAACCATTGCCACATATAGTTAAATGTTTTAGAGAAATTACAAGACAATTTTCACACAAAAAGTGCGCACTCAGGAGGCAGGAGGATTGCTATGAGTTCAAGGCCAGCCTGCGCTACAAAATAAGTTCAAGCCCGAACTGCATAGTGAGACCCTGTCTCAAAAAGACAAAACAAAAACAAAAACAAAACCCTGAGGGTGAGATACCATACACATATTAACAGTAAAGAATCTAAAATTTTAAGGGGAGAAGCTTGATTTGATCTTTTGCTTCCCTAGTTCTTCCAAATGACACAGAAAAACCACTGCCAAGTCAAACAAAGCTTTTTATGTATTTTCCACTCTAATTATCATTCTCAGCTATTTTAGGGTGTTAAAAATTAACAGCTATGAAATACCCTATAAACATTTCCACAGACTTGTTAGTTCCTTAGTAGTATATTATTAAACTGAAGGGCCAGGGATAGATATAGTTCAGCAGCACAGCAACTGCCTGGCAAGTGCAAGATCCTGAGTTCAATTCCCAGTACCATAAATAAATAAAATACACACACACACACACACACACTGTATATGAGACTCGATGTGAAAGTGCTGTCTAAACCAAAATTAACTGGTGGGGTAGCCTATGGTAATCACCTGACACCAGCTGGGGCTTTCCTCTTGACACATAAGAACACTGTTACCTGCATCTTTCCAATTCTATATGTAAGAATATAAAATTCTAATTACAAATGAGAATTTAAAAGTTCCAAGTAGCGTAATGCAGGATAATGCCCATCTCCATAAGAACCCATATCCAGGCAACGGGCCCCACACAAGAGACTTTGTAAACAAAGATGCCCAAAACTTACACGACCGGCAACATGAATGGAGCCCTGGGTGAGAACACAAGGCGTGAGTTCTGTGGCGCTATGAGCACTGGGTGCTGCATCTACAAGACCTCTCTGCCCTGCTGGCTCGGGATGAAGTCGCAGCAAGAGGAGACACTGATTATGGCTAAGGTGCTACAGGCTAGGCGCTTCACCCCAACTTGTCTCCATTCCGGGATGGTGTCCCTGTCCCGTCTGTCATGTGGTTTCAGGCTCCTGCTGCTGCTGACACCTCCCATGTATGTTAGCAACACCTGCTCACACTAAGCACTTTCTTAGCTCTTCCGGATGTCTTCCTACGTGTAAGACTCGAGCTGCCTGCTCCCATATTTGGGCTTTTCCCCAGTGGACACCCAGCCTTCTACTCACGGGGCCCCAGAAGCTGAGCTTGTCTCTGTCTTCCGACAGGCTGGGGCTCCTTTCCATTACAGACTGTCAAATTCTTTGTATCTCCGGTATCAGACGAATAGCAGGCATTTAGGTGTTTCTCACACTCAGGAAGTCCAGCTTAGCACACATGCTGTAATGGCCATTTGCGGCTCCCATACTTGAGTGACCTCCACAGCAACACTCCACTCAAGAAAGGCTGCAGGAACGAAGACCACGTTCTCCCATGTGACTCTGACCCTGAAGAGAATCTCAGAGGCCAAGTTAGCTTCAGATTTTTCAGATGAAGCTAGAGGTTGCTTGTCAAAAGGTCAATAATAAAGAATATTAGAGAGGATATGCTAAAATAAGTTGTGATTTGTTCACAGAAATATAAATGGGTATAAACTGGTAACTGCCTGCACAGGGCAACCTGGCAATACAGATCAAAGCAAAAGGCTCACACTGGACTCCAACAGCTCGTATTTCCAGACATTTATCCTAGACATAAAACTGCACAAATAAGAAATGTGCTCAAAGCTTTGAGATATGCTACAGAATGTGAATTTCTTATGGTAGTGAGAAACCAAACTTTTCAAGATTTGATAATAAGCGTGGAGGGAGACACAAGGGCAATCAAAGAATCAAGATGTGTTAAGTACATATATCTACTCCCTAAGATGGAATGTGGATATTATGTACTGCAAACATGTACCAATAAGAATAAAATTTTAAAAATGATTTGGTAATAATGGAAGAAAAACAAAAATTTTTTCTAAGGTAAAATTCAGAGGACTTATATTTTATTAAACATTGAGCTAGTAATGAATGGGAAGGATGGGTTATAATCAGAACTATCTGGTTCCTAGATACATGGCTAAAAGTAAAGGAGTTTTATTTTGTTTTTTGAGATAGGGTTTCACCATGCACAGTAATTTAGGTTAGCCTTGAACTCACTATATAGCCCAGGCTGCCCTCAAATTTTTCCTGCCTCAGTCTCCCAATAGCTAGATTATGCACATATGCTAAATCAGGTATTATTTATTTGTTTTGCCTTTATGGGTGAGACATGGTCTTACTCTGCAGTTCAGACTGTTCTTAAACTCACTTTGTAACCCAGACCAGCCTCAAACTTGAACTAATCCTCCTGCTTCAGCTTCTCAAGTGCTGGGATTACAGGGCAGCATCACCACACCTGGTGCTGTCAGTTCTTAAAGAAGGGTAGGACAAGTTGAGGCACCACCTTCCCCAACAAGAAGTGTGCTCAAAGATGTTTTATTTCAGGAGACTTCCATGAAGTGGCTTGTGAGCTATTCAGGTCCCGAGGTTCCCCAGGAGAGGGGGACTGGCCAGTACCCTCTTGGAGAGACGCCAATTGAGCTCAGAACTCAGAGCAGCTGCAGGCTCCATCCAGCAGCTCCCAAGTGTCAGAGCGAGGCAGAACGGAGTTCAGCACGGAGTGTTGCAGGCTAAATAAACTGGGTCGCAGTCTCACAGCTGAAAAAACCAGCCTGAACTTCAGTGGAACTACAGGTGCAGGTCTGCGGGAGTATCCTCCACCCTGCCGTAATCTACGGCTGGGATCGATCAGCAGGGATCTGGACGCTTTCTGTCAGTGACAACAGAGACGCACTTTAAGATGGACATTTTTTTCTTTTTTTGCTTTGTTTCCTTTTTTCCTGATTTTCTTGTTTTTATATGAACGTGACCACTGTTTCTAGTTTTCTTGTTCTGTTCTTTGTTTGCATTTTTCCTTCTTGTTTTCCCTGCTCTCTTCTTCACCAGTTTCCTGAAGTTTGCAGTCTTCCCTTGTCCTCCAGCCTCGCTTCCGATCTCTTTTCTACTTCCCTTTCTCTATTCTTCTTCTTCACCCCTTTTAAGTTTCCTCCCAGGATAGTAAAACCACCATACTGAGAGCATATTTACCGCATACAATTTTCTGATCTGTTTTAGGTTTTGTTATTATAACCACAAATACAGTTCATAAGGGTAAAGGCAGCAAACCAATAGCGGCCACTAGCTGTCATTTCCAAGGCTGTGTTTGATGCTACTGTTCCTGCTGTCTGCGCTACTTTAGTCAAGGTGACATCACTGCTTTAATCAGTTGTTCTTCCAGGTGTGCCAAGACTGAGATGTGTAAAGGTCACAAACAACACTGTACGTCAGGGCCAAAGAACGAGGACCTACAGCAAACCGGCAGCAACCGCTCATGCCCCATAAACTGAAGGAGCAGGATCTTCCAACAGACTCAACTCCCAGAAGCTAGCTGTTACTGGAAGACACCTCTAACAAGCAGTCATTTCCTAAAGGGTCTGAGTACTAGCATAAAGCTGCTTGCCATAAGCAATTTACAAACATCAATCCAGGAATTAAACTTTAAAATCTTTTTTCTAAATGAGCAGACTCTTTAAGCAAGATGCAACCTCAGACTTCCAGCTCACCAAAGACAATGAAGTGGAACAGTGGGAGTTCTGAAGCAGATGAAAGATGCTCTAGAAAAAAATCAAATTAGAAATAATTTCTCAGGTAACTGCAGAGATGGTGACCATAATGAAAGACTTGATTAGTGACCCTAGAGCAGAAATATTAGACCTGAACCAAATTTCTGAACAAATGGACTTAGTAGATACTTATGGAATGTTCCATCCCACAACATCAGAATACACATTCTGCTCAGCTCCACGTGGGACATTCTCCAAAACAGACCACCTACTAGTTCACAAAACGTGCTTAAGTAAATGCAAAGGAATTGAAATTATCCATGTATATTATCAGACCATGTTATAAATTGGAAATCAATGCAAAAGGAACCACAAGAACTTCATAAACACACAAAAACTAAGTAACACCCTCCTGCACAACCAACGGGTCACAGATAAAACTAAAGAATTAGTTTCTACAATTAAATGATAATACCAGAAAATCATACAGAACGTACGGGACACACTGAAAGCCGGCCTACCAGTGAAGCCCGTGCCAGGGAAACAGCGAGCTCAAACAAATGACTTACCTAAGCCTGTTCATGCCACTGCCCCTTGCTGTGCCCGGAAAAGCACACCACCCTTCCCTGCACGGGTGTTCCTTACTCAGGCACTACCCCTCCAACAACGTGTACCTGTGCTAAAAAAACAGTGGTGGGCTTTCAGAGTCCTGGCCTTTGCGCACCTCAAGGAACCGACCGCTCGGCTCCTTTTATGCATTCCTGATATTGTCTGTGTTTTCTCTCATCCTTCGCCGAACCTCTCAAACAGGTCCCCTGCACAGCCAACATCATACTAAAGAGACAACACCTGAAAGTTCCCACTCTAAAATCAGGAACAAAACAAAAACAAGAGTGGCCCACTGTCACCACTGTTACTCAATATAGTCTGGAAGCATTAGCTGCAACAATTAGACAAGGAAAGAAATAAAAGAGGGCTGGGGATTTAGCTCAGCAGCACAGCACCTGCCTGGCGGGTGCAAGGGTGTGAGTTCAATTTCCAGTACCAAAAAGAAAAAACAAAAGGAAACAAAGAAGTTAAAATTTCACTATTTGCAGATAACATGATGTTCTGCATAAAAGCATCAAAAACTCCATCAAAAATTCTTCCAGATTTAATAACCAAATTTAGTACAGAGCTGGATACAAAGTCAACACTCAAAAAAATCAATAGCTTTCCTATACACAATTAAGAAACTCACGGAGGGAAGAATTAAAGATAACACCTTTCACAATAGCATCCAAAAAATAAAGAAAAAAAGAGAAATACCTAGGAGTCAATCTAACAAAGGAAGTAAAAAACCTTTACATTGATAAGCACAGTACTCTGAAAAAGGAGATTGAAGAGGACAGGACATCAGAAAATAGAAGGATATTCCTTGCTCTTGGGTAGGAAGAACATAGTGAAATGATCATACTTCCCAAAGTGTTATACAGATATAATGCAATCCTGATCAAAATCCCAATAGCATATCTTACAGAATTAGAGAAAACAATGCTAAAATTCATTTGGAACCAAAAGAGACCTAGAATAGCAAAAGCAATTCTGGGCAACAAAGCAAACCAGAGGCTTTAGAATCCCTGACTTGAAATTATACCACAAAGCTACTGTGATAAAAACTCCACGGGGCTGGGGAGCAGACCTGAGGGTGGACTGAACGGATTAGAAGGTGCAGAAACAACTCCAAACACCTCAGCCATCTTCTCTTTGACAAAGGAGCTAAATACCTTCATTAGAAGAAAGATAGCTTCTTTAATAAATGGTGCTGGAAATACTGGCTTTGTACATGTCAACAATTAAAACTAGAACCACGTCTTTCACCAGGCACTAAACCCAAACTGAAATGGATCAAAGATCTAAATATTAAAACAAGCTGGGCGAGGTGGCGCACTCCTGTAAGCCCAGTGCTTGGGAAGCTGAGACAGGAGGATCATGGTGAGTTCAAGGCCAGCCTGAATTATACAGCAAGGCCTTGACTCAAAAAATAAATAAAAAATAAATAAACACAGCAGAAACACTAAACCTGCTGGAAGATAGAATAGGCAGTACTCTTGCAGACACTAATATAGGTAGACTTTATGAACAAAACCCAATCACAAAGGAAGTATCACAAAGAATCAACAACTGGGATCTCATCTTATTAAAAAGCTTTTGGGGGCCGGGGTTCTAGCTTAGCAGAGTCAGGGCCTGGCTGGCAAGCATGAAGTCATGAGTTCGATCTCCCATGCAAAAAAAAAAAAAAAAAAAGCTTTTGTATAGTGAGAGAAACCACTTACAGAATGAAGGGACAACCCGCAGTGTGGTGGAAACAAATCTGCCAGCTGTTTCCCAACGGACTAAAATGTAGAAATATGAAGAACTAAAAAAAAAAAAAAAAAAAAAAAAAAAACCCAGACTCCCCAAATTTGAACTCAATTCAAACATGGGAATCTGAAATTAATAGACACTTATTTCTTAGATGAAGAAGTAGAAATGGCAAATAAATATATGAAAAAATGTTCTGCTGGGTATGGTGGCTCACTCCTATAATCCCAGCACTGGAGAGGCTGAGCAGAAGGATCCTTGTAGAGTTTGAGACTAGCCTCAGCTACAAAGTGAGCCCACAGCCAGCCTGAACTGCAGAGAGACCCTGTCCCAAAAAACAACAACAACAACAACAACAACAACAACAAACATTTAAAACAGTGTTCACCATCACTGATCACTGGAGAGATACAAATTAAAACGACAGATTCCATCTCACTCCAGAAACAATGGCTATGATCAAGAAATCAACCAACAACAAATACTGGGGGGCTGTGGGGAAAAGCAACCCTTTTCCACTCTTGGTGTAAGTGTAGACTGCTGCAACCACTGTGGAAATCAGTGTGGAGATTCCATTTGACCCAGCTACCCCGTTCTTGGTGTGTTCCTGAGAGAACTAAAGGCACCATACCACACTGATACACGCACACGAGTGTTTACAGCAGCACAGTTTATAACAGCTAAATCCTGGAGACTGCTGGGGGAGAAGCTGTCTGTACCTCAGCTATCTAGGACAAGGCCACCGCTCCTCCTCCTGAGTTTGGCAGGGCCCCGTAAGAAGTAGCTCTGCCACAGTGATTTGACCTTCAATTGAGATAATCTACTTTCCTCTTGTTTCCTGTGAAGCCACCCACGGATCACAGGCTGTTCTGGTGAAGAGTAGATTTTCTTCTGTCCCAGATTCCACACGCCCCTTAAACTCTCCACGAGCTTATTCATAGGCTGACTGTGTGAAATAAATGTGCTGCCGGTGATGTGCAGCACCTTTCCTTCACCCAGAGAAAGAGAGTGCTCCACCTGATCTCAGCCTTTTATATTGATTCTTGTCTTCTTCATCCCATGCCATCCTCCCTCCAGAGTTGCAAGAGCTGCAACAGATGCAGCTGGCAACAGCCCAAATGCCCATCTACCGAAGAATGGACAAAGAAGATGCACATGGCTTTTCTTAACAGTGGAGTACTACTCAGTCATAAAGAAGGAGAGGCTTGAGTCACTTCCAGCTAAGTGGAGGCACCTTGAGACCATATTCCAAGTAAAATAAACAGGACACATGTTAAACACAGGATTGTTGGGGCTGGGGCTGTAGCTCCAGGCAGAGCACTCACCTAGCACATATGAGATCCTGCTTTAATTCCTCAGGAGTGTAAATACCACATTGTTCCTCTGCAATAAGAAGCCAAAAGAATAAATAAGGACCAAAATGTATCATGGATACTGGGAACTGAGAAGAAAATGTTCAATTAGAAGAGAAAGGAGGAGGTAAGGGGAAAGAAGGGACAAGAAAAAAATAGAAGGAAAAAATGTAAACAGCTTTCATAAATGAGGAGGGGAAGAGAGATTGAACAGAGAAGAGGGGAATGGGAGAAATACAGTATGTAAGGCATATCGTGTACAGGCACAAATTCTCTATGATGAATGTTATTATGTTTATCTAAAATGTACCAACAACATTTTTAAAATGCAAAGGAAGGCTGTTTATTTCAGTGTTGTTTACAAAAGCAACTACATGTGCAACGAAGAGTCTAGGAAAAATAAATGATGCTAAAGTTGGACCATAGTGAACTAAGCAATCATTTTTTAAAAGTCATAAAACTAACTTTTTTTTTGGGGGGGGGGCTTTTGAGACAGGGTCTCGCTATGCAGCTCAGACTGGTCCTGAGCTCACTCTGTAGCCCAGGCTGGTCTCGAACTTGCAAGGATCCTCCTGCCTCAGCCTCTGAGTGCTGGAATTACAGGCATGAGCCACCACACCTGGCCAATCATTTTTAAAAAGTCAGTATGACTTCTAAATGTATAGTATATCACACCTGATAAAGACACAGAAGGAAACTTATGTACTAAATAGTTTTTGCAATTGCACACAGATGTTCAGCGAGATGTTCAGTGAGTTCAAGGCCAGCCTGGACTAAATAATGAAAGACTGTCTTAAAAGGTGAGGGGGGGATATTCTTTGTTCCGAGAGTAAAAACTCTGTTTTGTTTTTAATTTGCATAACTTTTTACATGCAGTCCTGTAATGTAAATCGACATAAAACTATAGTGCTGTGCAGTATAATCAGAAAAAAATTAGTTCTCGTAGTCTGCTTTGTTTTTGAGCAGGGTCTTGCTCTGTAATTCTGGCTGGCCCTGAACAGACTATGCAGTCTAGGCCACCCTTGAACTTGCAGCAATCCTCCTGCTAAGGCTCCCGAATGCTGAGATTACATGTATGCAATACTCCAGTAACCAAATCTGTTTCAACTGACGGGCCCAAAATTTCAGTTTCCTGGACGAGTAGCACACAGCACTTTAGGAATGCTGACTCAGGACGTGGTATTTTTCTTGGTTATTTTTTTCTTTCGTGCTGGGAATAAAGCTCAGGACCTTGTACATGCCAAGCAGGCGCTGCGCTGCTAAGCTCTCTGTATTCCCAGGCATTTCTCTGTTTTTTTTTAAACAATGATTTTACATTTTATTTAAGCCAGACATGATGGCACACACGTATAATCCCAGCACTCAGGAGGCTGAGGCAGGAGGATCACTGCAAGTTCGAGATCAGCCTGGGCTACAAAATAAGTTTAAGGTCAGCTTGAACCACAAGGCAAGACCCTGTCTCAAAAAAAGCAAATAAAATAAGTAACAATGATTACATGTTTTATATTGTGGTGGCAGGGCGCCAAAAATATAAAGGAACTTTTGCTTTGGTGAGGGTTTCCCTGTCTTCATTGGTCCACATTCAAATACCTCCCCCAATCTGCGCCTCTCATGCCACCTCCATCTATCCCTAATGATTCCTAACTGTCCTAACACTTGTAATCCACCCAGCCCTCCACCAAGCAAATATCCTCCATCTGGCCTACAATCCAAACCGACTGCTCTGTGGTCTCCATCCTGATCCTCTTTTGGAAAGGAGATTATTCTTCATGTCCCGAGGGGATAATATATTATAATCACATTACTGTTAGCTTGGAAGACTGCGACAGATTAATAGGGTTATCGACTCCTTGGGAATCTAAGTGTTTCCAAGAAGCCCTCACTCCAGCTGGTGCTGACCCCCGACTGTGGAGCGCTGGAGGCCAGAGCCCCTCTAGTGCAGCCCCTGCCCGGCTTCCCAGGCTGCCCACCTTCCCAGGCTGCCCCCCAACCCCATCGCTCCTCCCACCTCACTCACCATTTCTGACTGTCTCTCTGGTCTAGTCCAGCCCAGCCTCTTCCCTCTTTGAGACTGGTTGTGTAGCCTAATTCTAGAATTTCCTGATGTCAGACGTGTTTATCACTTGTAATTTTTTAAGCCAGAAGAAAATTTTGTCAGGTGTGACAGTGCATGCCTGTCATCCCAGCACTTGGAGAGCTGAGGCAGGAGGATTACCATGAGTTCAAGGCCAGCCTGGGCTACACAGTATGACATGCTGTCTCACAAAACCAAAAACAATAAGAAAATAATAATAATAAAGAAAGTGAGACAATTCTAAGAGCTTCATTATATTCATAAATCCTATAAATGTGTCAAGAATTGCAACTCAGGAAATGAAGACCCTGGTACTGTTCCATATGAAGTTAGAAGCATTCGGTATCTACCCTGTGCCTCCTCGCCATCATTATTTTGTTTATGGAATCAAGAATTGTGCTTATTCTTTACCTGCAGCTTCACACAGAATTAAAAGATATTACAAATACTTCCTTTCTCCAAGGCCTTTGGATGTTTTTCTACCACCTTCGCGATCCAGTCTGAATCCTTCACATTTGGTGTGATCTGGAAAAGCCCAGAAGCCCCCTCCAGCCCCAGCTCCACCACTTCAGTCCGGGCCACTCGGCCTGAGCCACACTGGTCCAGGCACAGCTCTGCAGAGCCAGCCAAGACCCAGACAGTGCCGCTGCAACAGCCTCAACAGAAAGACACAAACCCAGAATTCCAAGAAGGAACTGTTCTCTACCTTTACAGAAGCATGAGCCCAGGAAGAAAGGAAGAGATGCCAGAAGAGCACAGGAGACGAATTTTAAAGAAGACTGGGGCTGGCTGTACCCACACTTCCCCGGCACCCAGCATGCTTCAGCGTGGCCTGCCAGGGTCTCTTCAGTGACATCTATGGATGTCCTAAAAGATAACTCATAATTCCTGAGGTTCATGTTATTCTCAGACGAAAATCAACCTTGGGGGCTGAGGATACAGCTCAGCAGCACAATGCCTGCCTGGCAAGCGCAAGGTCCTATATTTGATTTAAAAAAAAAAAAAAAAAATCAATGTTGGGACCTGAACATGCACACCACAGTTTAAAAATATAACCCCCCCCCCAAAAAAAAACACTGAAGAGGTTAATTCATAGTTAAGAAGGCAGACTGCAGATCTTGTGCTGGCAACTATATAGCTCTGAAATGTAACAAAAATTAAATTACAGAGCTCTGTAACAGATTTAGCACTTTATTTTTAAATACTAACAAGGCTGCCAGAGGGAGTAAGTTTATCAAGGGATAAAATCCTAGCAGCACCTCCGAATTCACTCAGAGGCCAATTAACATTTCCCACCACACCCAACAGCCACACTCTGGGCTCCTGCTCCTCCCTCTCCTCCCTCTGAGTGGCTGTGACCCTGCGGAGCTCCTGCCCCAGAGCCTATTATGATCAATGCACAAGGGTTTGGTGTGCAGGGAGACATCGCAGCACTATGACACCTACCTGAGCACACTGAGGGCTTCTATGTTTAGTTTTGTTTCTTCTGCTGCCTGAAGATCTAAAACCCAACACGGGTATTACTCTCTCCTCTAATCCTGGCTTTTCCTCCTCAGAATTATTTTTAAAAAAGCACATGTCTAACATTCAGACACTGCCAGCAGCCATCTGTGCTTTTCACAATTAGACGGATCACTGTCAGAAAGAAGCACATTTTTCAGTTCGAGGCTTTCCTTCTACAATCTGGAAAATCACTAAAGGGGTGAGTGACTCTGTCTTTAGAGCAGGTAGCCGTACTGTGAGGCCTCCCTAAAACACACCTTCAGCTAAACTGGAAAGAGCACAGGCCTCCCAGTGTCTTCAGGCTAGAAGTTTGCTAGCCCTCTTCCCCCCTACTAACCTCAGCCCTCAGAAGCTCTGCGTTTCCGGAATCTTTACCCATAAGATGACTCTAATATACCCTTAAGGGGTTAAAACTATTATCCAGTAAAAAGTAAATTAAAATATATACATACGGTCACAATAACGCTGTTACTATGCTGAGAATAAAGGAGAGGAAATCAAATGGTACCTCGCTAAAGGAATTCACCTCCGCGAAGTTCCTGGCTGCTAATGTGTGGTTAAGAGTGCAACACACTCAGGAAAATGACGCTCACGGCCGGACACGGATGCTAAGTAATTTTATGGGACTATGACTGCGTTTCTGTGAAATAATTGATGCTGAGTGCAGAAATAAAAGTGGGGATGAAGTTAAGCTATTGATTGAAGACTGCACTAACTCTATTCAAAAAAGGAGATGTGGACAAGCGCCTCCAAGACCAAGCTCTTGTAACTGTCAGTCTTCCTCAGAAAGTCCAAGGTGCCTGGTTTTCGTAGGGGTGAAAACCCATACACAGCGGCCTGGGCCGGCCAAGGAAGGGGAGACACCTGGACAGGAGACAGTAGCCCATGCGGGAGAAAGGGGGTACGTCAAGCAGAGCTCTCCTGGAGCCGGGGATATGGCTCAGGGGTACAGCGCCTGCCGGGCAAGCACAAGGTCCTGACTTCGATTTCTAGCACACACTCACACGCACGCGCATGCACACAGCCTTCACTGTTTCAAAGGGCACCTTAAAAGGCACACATCCTCAGTGTTCCTGGCGCGTCTAAGGAGAGCCTCCTTGAACACTGAGAAGGACTTCCAGCTGCCTCTACCTAGAGCGCCATTCCAAAGTCCACCATCACCTAGAACCGGTGCCCATGCTCATCACCTCACCAGCACTGTTTTTCTGCTACTTCTTTGTTCTCTGGGGTTTTCCTATGGCATTTTCAGGGAGTATCAGAGCGCGCTACATGGGCGGCCAGAGAGCCACACAGCACTGGCACTGCCAGCCCCACACCACACACGCTGCAGATGACCCACGAAGAAGTGTGCGCGTCCTCACTATGAAAGGCGTACACAGAAGCAAACTTCCACTCCAACCCCACGACTTCAGTGCAGACAAGGAGGCTGACAAAGGGGCGCCACTCCCACCTGCGCCCCCCCAAGCATCGTTTTCATGCAGCTGTTTCTATTTATGTCCTTTCACGTTGTTTAGATTGTAAAACAACCTCTAAGGCCAAGGGTTAGGTGTAAACATTTGCTAGTAAGGAGGTTTCTTAGAACAACTGGTTAAATGACTAAATGAAAATGTTAATCCTATTAAGTGTTTTCTGATTTTGGAGTACAATTGTCTGCACATGGAAAGAATGGAAATCGCTTTTTTTCTCAGCTAAATGGATAAAATAGAAATTACACATAATTTTAAGGCAATTATAAAACCAGAGCCACACTCTACAAAATTACACCTGAATTCAGCTATAACAGGAAAAATATCTTTTAAATCATGTGTTAGCTTGTGTGTAAATGACATTTTTCTACCTTCAGTTTTCTTCAAAACAGAGAAGAAAAACCCAGGTAATGAATCAGATGACCCTGGAAGTGGGGCTGAATCTCTCCTCCTCATACGGTAACCACAGGATGGGTCCTGGGGCTAAAATAAAAGACAAAGGTCAGGGCCAGGGTGTGGCTCAGCCGTAGAGCCTGCCTAACAGGCATAATGCCCTGGGGCACTTGAGTCCCACTTCTAGAAAAGGGGGTAGGAGAGAAGTACAAACATCAACTTGGTTACTACTTTCCCAGAAACAGCCCAAGAGAATCAAAACAGGAAAACAAAACCAGCCCTGGCACCGTCCAGGTGGTGCACACCACTAATACCAGCACTGGGGGGCTGAGGCAAGAGGATCACTGAGTTTGGGAAGCTGAGGCAGGAGGATCACTGAATCCAAGGCCAGCGTGGGCTACACAGTGAGATCCTGTCTCCCCCCAAAAAAACAAAACTGAAATTCAAATTGGAACTGAAAACTCAAACTGAAAGTGAAACTCCAATTAGAACTGAAAACACATGTCATAGCGTTACTCACAACCCAGACAGAGGAACCACATGGACAAGAGTGCCTTTCCTGCTTACTATACTCAATGCCACCCTACTGCAGCCAAGAGACAGGTGCTGACTGTCGGTCCTCGAGCAGACACATCCACTGACATCCATGCAGCCTCCAAGGGCAAGCCTGGGAACTGGCTGGCCAAGAGATCTGCCAAAACGTCTACGGACCCCCAAACAGCAGGCGCTTCATCTCTTAACTTCCTCCTTGCACACACCTCGATCAAGAAAAATTAAAAGCTGAGAGGTTCGTTTAATTTGATGAAGGTATTATCTTCACTTTACATAAAAACAAACTGAGAATCACTACTTACATCTGGCTGAAAAGCCCGTTAATAACTGGGCTACTAAGTACTAAGACCTTGGAGATCACTGGCCTCCAGATCCACTGGGGCATAAACACTTGTGCGCAGTTACTGTTAATGAACTAGAGTTCTCAAAGCAAAGCCCTCCACGAACTCCTAGACACCAATTCTGTCCTCACCAGATGGTTACACTGTGGGGTAGAAAAGCTACAGCCCAGGACTAACCATAAAGCAAGAAAGGAAAGAACCGGATGCTTTCACTTTGCTTTTCAACTTTCATTACAGCAGACCGTTTTCAGAACTGCTAGAATCCCTCAGTGGATTGTGAGAAACGGCCAGAAAGGTCTACTGGGCCCTAGACTACGCCTGGCTCCATTTAAATATAAATAACCTCTTAGCCTGGCGTAGTGGTGCACTGCTGTAATGCCAGCAGTGGGGAGGCTGAGGCAGGAGGATAACAGCAAGTCCAAGGCCAGCCTGGGCTACAGTGAGATCCTGTCTGAAAACAAAAACAAACCAGAACCTCTAATTTTCTTTCAACCTCCTAAACAGGATGTTTTTGTTTGTTTGTTTGTTTTAACTGCCAGTCCTGGTGTTAAAAAAGTTAATTTTCATTCTATCGTTGGTTATTTTTTGCCATCAGTCAAGAACATATGAGCCTTGCATTGGAGACTGAATGGGGCCTAAACAAACAGTACCGCGTCCCCATCAGCTGAGCCTGCGCAGACTGGACTCCGGACTCCCACAGGAGAGCCATGTTCCCCTCAACACATATTGCTGCCATAAACACCGCTATTCCCAGAGAGAGAGAACAGGCTGTGTAGGAGATGAAGGAAGTAACTCTCTTTTTACCTTACCTGCCTTACAGCATTACAGAAGGCCTCAGCTCAGCGATCTGTCAAACAAGTAAGCTATAAAATTAAGTTCTCCAAAATGTCTCTGGTTAAATACAATTTATTCTATTTCCAAAAGAAGAAAATTTATTCTGGCTGCTACCTTTCAGCTGTCATTTTCTCATGTTTTCAATTTCAAATGAGCTAAACTTACTCCTGGACTTAAAATGCCATATACACAATATTAAACTCATTGACTCCTGTTACCTGGAGAACAGGGATCCGGATACACAATACCACTATTGAATCAGTAGGGCAGATAAGCGGACATCTGTGTAGACTGAAGAGCCACCTCAAAATTCCCAAAGCATCAGGGACACACAGACTGTAAATTTTTGGGAAGTAAGATCGTGTTTTAGAGACTTTTCTTCGACCAACAATTCTTAGAAGTAAGACTCAATGCAGCCACGTGGCAGGGTGGCACACACCTGAAATCCCAGGGCCGGGGAGGCTGAGGTAGGAGGCTGGAGGCCAGTCTGAAAGACAAAGCAAGACCTGAAAACAAACTAACAAGAAAAAACTTTGTGGAATAAGACAGACACAAAAATTGAAGAAGTATATGATTCCACTTATGTGAGGGAACTAGAGGAGGCAAATTCCTGAGGGACTGGAGTGCAAGGTTTGCTGGGATGATAAAATCAAGTCCTGGAAATGGACAGTGGTCATGGTTGTACAACACTGCAAATACATTCAAGACCATTAAATTGTATACTTGTCAATATGCTAAATTTTGTTATGAGCACTTCAGCACAATTTTTAAAAGCTGCATATAAAAACTTTTTTGAGATGGAACATGCCACCTGCGTGTTCCAGGCTAGCTTTGAACATGTTAGAGAGCCCAGGTTGGCCTAACTCAAGGCGATTCTCCAGTCTCAGCACCCTGCATGCTGGGGTTACAGGCGAGCACCACCATGCTTGGCAGAATAACTTTTGTTTTGGATACCAGGGAATGAACTAATGACCTGGCATTTGCCAGGTAAGCACTTATGCCGCTGAGCTAAATTCCCAGCCCAAAACTAGAATTATAATTTAAGACTGCAGGTAAATAATAAACCTAACAAAGAATATTAAGGTTCTGGACATAAAGTCCATTTAATTTCACCATAATCAGAACCAACACTCTGGAGTGACAAAATAGCCCAAAGCCACAAATGGCTCGTAGTTAACACCACTAGGACACAAGGCTCAGACCTGGAGCAGTATTATCTACACTCATTCCCTTAATGATGTCATCCAGTCTCAGTATTTTAGATATGGTATGTATTCTAAGCATCCCCAAATCTCTAGGTGAAACCTCACTTACTGAAGCCCACACCACAGCCACTCTGAGGCCTCTATGTAGACACTGAGCAGTCACCCCAGACTTGTCCAGAACCAGCTGCTGTCCTTCCGCTCCAAACCCTGGTCTGCCTGCTGTCCTTCTGTCCTGCTGACAGGTAATGACCCTCACCTCACCCTTACAGGGTCATCCTCAGTTAAGCAGCCAGTGGCCTTTTAAAATAGAAATCAGTCTTTTATAATCTGCCCACCAAAGTTGAGAAGACGTCAGTTGGTAGGGAATCAGAATTTTATTACGTCTCATTTGGCTCTATTCTATAAAAAGCAAGGTGCATCTGAGCATCTTTCTGAAATCTCAAAGTGTATCACGCTGTGATGCTGGTACTTTAAATTAAACTGGCTTGGCTGGATGTGAAAGGTGATGCTGGCATCCCTTATAAACAATGGTGGCATAGTATTTTTTTAAATTTTTTTTGGCATAGTATTTTTTATAACCTACACAATGCTGCCTTATAGTTGAAATCATTTTAACAATTTTAAGGGCTCTAGGTAAAACTAGAATTATAATTTAAGATTACAGATGGTAAATAATAAACCTCCCAAGAGACATTAAGGCTCTAAATTTAAAATTCATCTAAGTGTAAGGTGCCACATGCATTGCTTAATAGGTAATAGGACGTCATGGTGTATAAACAGTTGTTATGTTAAGGGAATAAATCCACACGTATTCAGTACAGAAGCAATTTATTCCCAGTGTGTATGTGGCTGCATGCTGGGTGTAAAACCCACGGCCACCCACAGGCCAGCGAGTTCTCTATCACCCAGCTCCTCCCCCAGGCTCCTGAGTATTTTTTGACCCTCAGCTGGCCAAATGCACAGGTGTGGAACACAGGAAGCAGCAGCCGGCTGTCACTGGCACCACGCTCTGTTCACATATTGTCCACTCTGCCCTAGCACCACAAAGCAGGGTTGAGTAGTTGCTATGGACACGGAAAGCACATTCCCATCCGGCTCCTTCCAGAGCAAATTTGTCTACACTAGCTGATGATGGCTTCTCACCCCTGACCTCGGCTCTCAGTCTCACTGCTCTGCTGTGGCCACAGTGTCCTCCTTGCTACCTCACAGAGCCCCCATGCGAGTGTCCATTCAGAGCCACCGCCCAAGCCGCTCCCTCCCGACAGCAGCGCAGCTGCCCCCCCCCCCCCCCCCCGCAGTCTTTACTCAGCTGTCAGCTGTCGCGGCAACCTTCCCTAACTGCACTGCCCAGCATTACAAACCTGACCTGCTCTCCCAGAAATCCTTTTCCCCCTTTTCCACTTCCTTTCTCCAAGCATTAATCATCTAACATATTAATCATCTAATTCATTTTTATCTGACTTGACCTTTGTCAAGCACAAACATACCTGAAATAAACTCAACACTAATGATACATTATGTTTAGAAAGAATGCATTTGATGACAGTTATCTGGAAGAACAGGTGGAACTGTGTGGCACTTGTGACTCCCCGTCCACCCCATGCCTAATCCCAGTACTGGAGACTGAATCTAAGGGTGTACTGGATCTCCACTGGATCTACTGAATCTACCACTGAATCACATGCCCAGCCTTTTTGAAATTTTATTTGGAGACAAGACTCACTGAATTGTCCAAAGTGGCCCTGAATTTGTGAGCCTCCTGCCTCAGCCTCCCAAGCAGCCAGGATTAGAGGTGTGTATCACTTCGTCCAGCTTTGGCTGGCTATCTTAATGACTTTGTTAATCCCCACAGGGCTTGGGTTCTATACCAAGGGCATCTATTGGGCAAAACCATAGTCACCACCAAGATGGTTGTGGTCATGTCGAGCTGTCCTACAATAAAGTGCTCTAATCTCACAAATAGTTCATGTTTAACTCAGAAATTGCAAACTATTCGCACAAAAATGTATTCGGTCTGGCCTACTATGTATTACTTGTTTTTTCTTTTATCTTTAAAGTGTATTAATTGCCAAACAGTCTGATGGTTCAAAGTACTAGTTTGATAAAGACTAAGTTTAAGTCCTTCAGCTAAGTAACTTTCAGAAAAGTCTTTATTCTATGCTTCAGTTTTCTCATCTGTAAAATGGGGATAAAAAAATCCCTATCTTATTTAGGATTAAATGAGTTAACATTTGTAAAATACTTAGGAATAAAGACCCGAACTCAGTATTACATGTATTTAAATGTTATTATTCACATGCACCCAGCTTTCTAGCTTTTTCCGAAATACTGGGAGGCGCGGGAACAATGGTCACACAATTCTCACCACGACTGCAGCATCAGGTGCTGAGGGCTCGGAACTGTCTCCTTCAGCAGAACACAGTCTTTAGTCAGCTCCAGGCCTTGCAAAGGTTAGCATTTGAAGTTACACCCTCTGACCTGAAAATGGAAACTACTTGATAAAAACAGAATTTCGTTGTTTCTATTCTGCAAGTTCTCTCTCTATTCACCCGTTTATTACCCATCCATCACCACTTGGACGTGTCTACAGTCACGAGGCCCAAAGACATTAAGGTGGGAATACAGCTTAGTGACAAACAGCCCAGCCTCCACATAACACCTGCAGTGAGGGACTGGCTCTGTCACAAACTATATCGTGCGACCCTGTCAAGCTACCTAACTCAGCATGCCATTCCCTGTGTACACAATGGGAAAAGTCACAGTACCCACCTCGCCTACACACAGGGACCCTCAGCACAGTGACTAAAAGATGGCGATGTTCCCTCCTTGTCATGGTTATTTCCATAAGCCTTTATTTTTGAATAATTTATAGAAAAGCCATGACTATAGTACAGACCTCACGTTATTACTATTTTTAGCGACATGTCTATTCTTATTACTAAGAGGGGTAAACAATTCCTAAGCTACCCTGAAAATCTATGACCACAATTGGAAACCCTCGTGTTGAGCACTTAAACACCCCAGCCGACCCCAGGAGAACTGATGAGCCAGATCTGCTCGGCCTGGGCTGCGTCCCACTTAAAGGGGAGATGGGTGAGCTGCTAGGAGGCCGCAGACCTAACACTTCCTCCTCGTCACCGTTTCTACAACAGCTTCCGCCGGTGCAGGGGCACCCTCTCAACTCGTACCAGTGCTGTTCCAGGGCCCCTCAAAACTATTTGCCAACCAACTGAAAATGAAAATGAAAGCAGGATTCAGCTGAAGGCGGGAAGGAGGGCAGCTGCGGAAGGTCAGCCTCATGTCCAGCGAGCAAGCTGCAGGCTGTGGGCGGGAGGGACACGCTGGCTGCACGCCTGGGTTCCACTGCTCCTGGAACAGTTAGTTAGCTGTCCCACTCCCCAGATCTGTTCTTCTCCTACAGCTACCATAAAGGTGGTGCACAAATACTGTCTGATTTTATAAAACAAATTAAGGACTCCAGAGATAGAGCCAGACCATCGCTTTTCAAGCTCACAGAGACTTCAAGTCACTCGCCATCTGCATAAATGGTAAAGCCTTACTCTTTCAGGGGAAGCAAGAAGACACCTTTCAATTTGAAGAATTAAAGTATTTATAGTGAAAAGCTTGCTAACGGACAGCTGCGCCCTCAGAGATGGCAAGCTCCAAGCACAGCACCCAGGATCTCCTCTTCCCAGGGCCGCCCCATGCTCTGATCCCCTCTGACTCAGCACCTGGAAGGCCCAAAGGGAGGGGACAGAGCGTTGCTGAAAAGCTATACATTATTAACAAGGCCACTGGCATCAGATAGAAGGACCCGGAAAACCAGAAAAGGGTGCAGGGTTAAGAGAAAGTGCGGCTGTGCCCTAAAGCACTTGGCAGTGTCACACCGTGATTCAGAAGTGTCCCCCTAAGCCATTTTCCTTCTGGGCTGTCCTTTGCCCTCACTGGATTCTTAGTTTTTGTCCTAATTCTGATCTCTCACCTCCCTCCCATCTTGAATGGCTATTTTTCTCTGTGTTCACGTGTCTGTTTTAAGGAGGCACCAGGCACGAGGTAGCATGGAGACAGACTGCAGCTGCAGAAACCCCAGGAAATACCAATCCTGACTGCACCCCTGCCATCACCTAGAAACAAGGGAGACGGCTCATTCTGTTCCAGAATAACCAAACAAGTGACTCAAGCTCTCAATACACACAGAGCAGCCTAATGACACACTGTTACAGCCACTGCAGTGGCTGAGGGTCTACCACCAAATCCAGTCCAGAATGACACTCTGGTACATCGTGCAATGGTCAAAGACAATGACTTGAGAATTCAAAATTCCATTCCACCTCTCTGGAAGGACTAGGATACTCGCAACAGTAATCCCTCCCTTTCAGACCAGTAGTTCTAACTAGGGATGACTCTGCCCTCCAGGATATCTGGCAAGGTTTTTGGAAATCACAAAAGTGTACTATTTACTGGTATCTAGTGGCTACTAGCCAAGGACGCTGCTGGCCCTCTTCATGCCCGGACAGTCCCATCACAGAGAATCATCCAGTGCAGAACATCAACAGAGACCAGACTTGAGGAACTCTGCTTTAGATAAATCTCCTTTGGCTGGGGGGGAGGGAAACAACTGGGGGTTGAGCCCACCGCTTCACATTGAACTACATTAACAACCCTTTTTTAAATTTTATTTTGAGGCATGATCTTGCTAAGTCACCAAATTGTCCAGGCTAGGTTCAAATCTTCCTGCCTCACCCTCCTACAATGCCGGGATTATACAGGTGTGGCACCACATCCAATTTATCTTTGTACTTTGTAAATTTATCTTTGTACTTTGACTTTTAAATTAACCATTGAGCTGGGCATGGTGGTGTGCATATATAACCCCTGCTCTTGGAGGCTAAGGCAAGAAGACAGCTACATAGTGAGTTCAAGGCCAGCCTGAACAGCATAGCAGAAGGCAACCTCCTCAAAGAGACAAAATAAACATAAATAAATAAGCAAGCCATTGATACTAATAAGATAAATAGTAGTGCACAAGCTAACACTGGCTGGTTCACTTTTAGATTAGCACACATGTTTCAATTCCCTGTCAATTCTCCCTCAGTGCAGCGCAAGCTAACAAACACCATCTTTTCTGCTATATAAGGCATAATACTTGCAACATTTGTATAAAGATTTGCCTGAAGGAGCTTTTGCTACTACCCAGCTTCTGGATCTTTACAGTACTTATCAAGGATTCCGCGCGTATCTTCCTCATTGAGTCTAAAGATTTTCATGAAGTAACTTCTGCTCCTGGTTAGAAGTGGGTAGCTGTGGTGGACCAGCGTTCCCTCAGAGAACAACTAGAAGAGCCAAAGAAGGCCGTGGGGGCTGCCAAGGCCGCCACCACCTGAAAGGCCAAAATCTTACAGAGGGTGAGCCAGCCAGGAGCAGCTGCTTTGCACCCTGGGCCCAGGCCAGTTCTGGGTGTCAGGAAGAAAGCTGAGGAAGCAGGCACACCCCGGAGCACAGGACCGGAGCTCCTACAAAGAGCTGAGAACCCAGTGGACTGTGTGGCAGCATCTCAGCTCTGCAGAAAGAAAAACAGAGATGAAGGGCCAGGAAAGAACTAACTTTCACTGCGCATACACACAGAATCTCAAAGCTACACTGGACAGGACGGTCAGCAGAAGGGCTCTGAGGAACACAGGAGGTTTTCCTCTAACCTTGTACCAGGGAGTCAAAGGCTGAAGTTGGGAACACATTTCGGTGGCAGGGTGACACTCAGGCTCCCAGTTGGGCTCCTTAAGAGTACAGACAAGCAGAAGCAGCTTGCCAGAAATCACTTTTCAGCTGCAGTCAGCTGGACATTCCTGCAACAAAATGCCTGAGACAATCAACTTATAAAACGGGAAGATTTATTTTGGCTCTCCAGTCTGGAGGTTTTATCCCATGATCAGCTGGCCCTGCTGCTTTAACCTGTGGTTGAGTCAGTATACCATGGTGGGAGTAAAATGGCAGAGCAAAACCACTCACTTTGTGCCAAGGAGAGAATGCCAAGATTCCACAATCCTCGTCAAACACCCAGTTCCAGTGCCCCAGGGACCCCTCTTTAGGCCCACTTCTCAAAGGTTCCACCACCAAGGAACAGAGCCACTTAACGCACAGGTCTCTGGGGACATCAGACCCAAACCATAGCAGTCACCAGGAGTTATGAGTCCTCATCCTATTGGCCCACCAAATGCAATGCACCCTTATCAGAGAAAGATAAAATCATCTAAGGCATTACAGGGGTTGTTACGCACAATGTCCAGCCAGGCAAAATTATCAGCTAAGAGATGGGTCAAAATATTTGATATGAGGGGGAAAAAAAGGGCTGAGGACATAGCCCAGTGGCATAAGCACCTGCCTGGCAAGTGCAAGATCCTGAGTTCAATTCCCAGTACAAAAAAAAAAAAAAAAAAAAAACCATGGGGTGACACAGCTTTATAATCTCAGTAGTTGGGCGGCTGGAGGGGCTGAAGCATCAGAATCACATCACCGCCAAGGTTCAGGCCAGCCTGGGTAGTGATTTCAGAGCCAGCCTGAACTACATAACGACTCCAGGCCCCAAACCAAAGCCACAAAAAACAAACAAACAAAAAGGTATGAAAAAGTAAAGACTGGAGATAAAATCTGAAAAAACAAAAAATAAAGAATTTCACCAGAAAAGTGACATGTATAAAAAAGAATCAAATAAAAATCCTAGAATTGAGCAATATTGTAACCAAAATTAAGCACTTAATGCATGGCTTAATACGGAGCTGCACAGGGAAGAGACAGAGAATGAGAATTAGTGAGCTACAAGTCAAATCAACAGAAAACACGCAGACTGAAGCTGGGAGAATAGAAAGGTACCCCAAAACCTTCTCACCTGTAGTGAACCCAGCGCTGACAAGTGTCTTCTTACCAAACAGTGTTTACGTGCCCCCTGGATACCAGACTAGAAATGAACACAGGCGTACCTGACGTTACACAGGGTCTGTGTCACCTAACCATCCCCATGACACAATGGTCAGAAAAACAACCTCTGGACACAGCGAGGAGACACTGAGAGAGCTGAAGAGTGACGATGAGGACGCGGACCGCTCTTGGTGCCCTCTCCATCAGCCTCAAGTGGAAACCATCAGGCAGTGGTGAGATGCAAACGGCTCCACTTCCATTAGTGCTTTAAAGATACTAACTTACAACATTTCCTAATTGATTTTTATTATGAAAAATTCAAATATTTAGCAAAGTTGAAAGAATTCAATAGTGATCTCCCATATACATCCTGACTCAACTATTAACTTTCTTATCACATCAACTCATCTTGGTTTTTCTTTTTTAGACAGGTTCTTGCTGCGCACCCCAGACTGGCCTCAACTCTCCAGCCTCCTACCTCAGTACCCCGAATACAGGGATTACAGGTGTCATCTTGCTTTTTGATATATTTCCAAATACACTGTGGGTATCAGCACACTTCCTGTTAAACACTTCAGCATGCATATCATTAATTAGAGACCAATATTTGCTTAAATTTTTTTTGTGTTTTTTCTCTTTAGCTATGTGTATGGTGTTGGGGATGGAACCCAATATGCATGCTAGCCGACCACTCCGCCATAAGCTTCATCCCCAGCCATTCTTTGCTTTTTTTTTTTTTGTACCAGGGATTGAACCTTGCACTTGCCAAGCAGGTGCTTATGCCACTGAGCTAAATCCCAGACCATTCTTTACACTCTTGATGTAACACTGCATACAGTGAATAGGTGACCACTTGCCAGTTTGGATGGACACACCTGTGTAACTCAAATCCCTATCATCCCTGAACATTTCTGTATGTTCCTTCCAGGCAAAGTCCTCCCTAATTGTGACCCAGCAGCAGTCTTTGCTCTCTAAGTGAGGGATTGATGTGGCCACGTGCTAAAGAGAAGACCAAGTATTTAAGGTTAGAAAGTAGAGACACATTGAAGTCTGAGGGTGGTGGCTCTTCCCTAGACTACTTTGTGCTCTCAGGAATTAATAAAAGCAGCATTTCAGGAAACAAGTGTAGTTTATCTGTGATGGAATAGCAATCAGTACACCTTTTTTTTTTTTTTTTCCTTGTTAGACATCATTAAAGATAGTACACCTTCTTTAGGGCTACTATTCCATGGACAGATACTGGCAGTAAATTAGCTATTAAATTGGTAATCAGTTAAATGCAATATAGGAATTTAAGATTGTAACTTTTTGCTACTTTATAGGCATTAAATTGAGCTTTCATGATTGCTGCTGCTGCTGCCTCTATGAACTACAGTTACCTGGCAATCAGCTAATTTAACATAAATGAGCAGATTATGCTGGACTGTGATTCGGGAGTACTATTTAACAGACAACAGGTAAGAGCTATAAATTATACTTTGCTGAGCCAGGCAAAACTTCCTTAAGTTCCATTCTTGGTTAAAAAATAAAACAAACAAAAAAAAATTATTTTAGGATTCAGCAATTTATTACAATTATTATTCCTGAAACAATCTATAGATGGGAAAATGAATCATTCTGGTAACAACAAAGATACCCACAGAAAGGCAAATGTCAAACGCTCTCATGTATACGTGGAGCTAAAGTTGATCTCAAAAGTCCAGGGAACAGAATGCTCTCTAAGGCATGGAAAGGATGTAAGGGGGAGAAAGGACACTGATCTGGTATGGGGTGCAGCTGGACAGGAGAACTAACTCCTAATGATCTGTAACACAGCAGGAAAATTATGCCTAATAACAATTAAATGAATATTTCAAAATGGGATTTTAAATATTCCCAACACAAAGAAACAATGCATATCTGAGGTGACAGATGTGCCAGTCTCCTTGGTCTGATCTTTACACACTATGTATATGGATTGAAACAGTGCACCATACCCCATAAATGTGTCTTTACAGTATATCAATTAAAAACTAGTATTTTTTAAAAACACTCAAACATGCACGACAGCTGGCCAACTTTAAACAGTACTACCAGGGAGAGCACACCTCAAAGGAGGCCCACAGCAGGGTATGGCAGCACCTACATTTTCTCAAAGGACTGAAAATGTGACAATCATTTTGCCTGTACGTAACTGTACATATAATGTAAGCTCAGCTGTTTTTGAAAAATTATATACAAAATATTAACAGCTACAAATAGCATCAAAGTGTTAACAGAGAGCCGGGCATGGTGGCACACTCCTGTATTCCTAGCACTCAGGAGGCTGACGCAGGAGGATTGTTGCAAGTTTGAGACCAGCGTGGGCTATATAGTGAGCCCAAGGCCAGCCTGAACTACATAGAAACCTTATCTCAAAAAGACAAAAAAAAAAAGAAAAAGAAAAAAAAAGTTAACAGTAAATTATCTTTGGGTTAGGAGAGTTTAGCCCATCTTTATTTTCTTGTTTTGCTATGATTCCAAATTTTCCACACAGAAAATATTACTTTTATAACCAAAGTAAGTTAAAATTACTGGGAAAAATACCAAAACCCTGCCCAGTATCTGACCTGTAATGAACCCTACATGACTGACCAGATCACACTCTTACTTTGGAACTAGCATGCCCTTTGTACCATCTGTTCCCCTGCCACTCCTCGGACACACATAACCTGGCTCTCCCTGCAGGAATCACGTGTTCCATGTTGTAAAGATGTACCACACAGTCATTCATTCACCTGTTTTAGAACGCTGTCCCCTACAGTTATGCTTTCTCACCATCGTCATGTATTCTCACCTGCCAATTTTTTTTTTAAGCATACTCACTGTAGTCTGCATTCTAAAAACAATAGGCACCAGGTAAGGCAGTGCACACCTATAAGCCCAGCACTTGGGAGGCTGAGGCAGGATGGCTATGAATTGGAAGCCAGCCTAGGCTACATAGCAAGTGCAAGGCCAGCCTGAACTACACAGCAAAACCCTGCCTCAAAATGAAACCCAACAGGTATGCTGAATGTGCCTTTCCCATTCATATACAAACCTCTCTAGGCCTTGCCTTCAAACGAAAACAAAACTAAGAAACCCCAGCATCATCATACCATCATCACCAATGTATCTCCAGTGCCAACTTTCTGAAGACCCCCACTGTAGCTGGTGAAACAACTAGCCTGGGGCTCCAATTAGTTATACCTGGGAAGCTGAATTAATAGCTCCAAGATCCCATTTCCCAATCTGAAAAATACAGAGGGAGGCTCCATAATTTTGAACATCTTCCTTTTAACATGCTGTGATTTTTTAAAGTCCTGTTTGGTATGTGAATTCACTCCAAGACCACATCTAAGATTATAATCCCCCAACAGGCAGAATATCAATTCGAGAAGTGGCTTGAGTTTACTGGGAACGCTCACCTCTGCAGGGACCTTGCTGAGCACTTCGCTTAGGCAGAAACTATTATCGGTCCCCAGGAGGAAACTGAAGTAGAAATAGGATCCCTCAGTAACTTGCCCCAAGTCACAAAACCAGCCAATTGCAGAGCTGGGACTGGAGCCCTGGAGACAGAGCTGGCTCCTAAGCTCACAGCGGTGTGGCCTCCCTTGTGCAGGTAAGTGGCCTTTGTCCTACACAGCAAAACACAGAGGCGCATAACTTGCCAAGTGTGTCTAAGGGCCTATGAGCCAGATGACTAAGTAATATTTCAGTACTTCTTGTTTTAGAAGTCCAGGAATTCTGAATACGAGGATATACTATTCTCATGACTATGCGTCATCAAGAAACCAGATTCCAGGGCAGGGATACAGCTCAGCTTCCTAACCTCTCCATTTTTAAGGATCTTTAAAAAACCAGGTTTGATGGTGCAACCATCAGCACTCTGGGAATCTGAGGCAGGAGAATCACAATTTCAAGACCAACTTGTGCAACTTGGTAACTCAGGGAGACCAGGAGAAGTGGAAGGCTTCAAAAAGCCCAGCTGAGGGCATAGCTCAGTTACAGAACACCTGTCTAGCATTCACAAAGCCCTGGGTTCCATCCTAGCAGCAGCCCCAACCACTCACCCCAAAACCACAGATACCAGGCTGGCAGTGGATATTTCTGCTCAGACTTGATTAGCCAGGCTGCACGGTTAGCATGAAAACTGAGGTTAAAGTGCCAGTGTGACTCCAGGGCAGGCCTGCAGCTGTGCACCAAGAACAACTCTTTGCAGAAGGAACAGAGGGGGTCGAGTCCCCACTCCCTGACAGCTGCCTCACAGCCACCTAATCCCAACCACAAAGGACAAGCTGATGTGAGGGGAGACAAGGTACAAAACAGCTAATCTCTGCACCTGGAAAATATGTCAGACACACATGATGGGGCTGGGCATAGCGGTGCCCGCCTGTAACCCCAGCACGTGGGAGACTGAGGGAGGAGGATCGCCCAGAGTTGGAGGCCAGCGTGGGCTACACCGTGAGCTCAAGTCTGAGGCAAGTCTAAACTACACAGTGAAAACTTGTCTCAAACAAACAAAAAACAAACCACGTGGTAGACACTCTACTTCCAACAACTAGTTACATTATTCAGCTCAAAGAACTGAACTGAAGCCACCAAAACGGAAGTCCCAGCTCTCTTTCTTAGCAGCATCAGCAGCTGAAGTTTCTCCTAAGACTCAAGCTTCACTGGGCCCAGACGGAGGGGTGCGCTGCTAACTTCGACTATTCACAAGGCCAACACGGGCAGACTGCACGTTCAGGAACACACTGGGCTACTCAGAGAGACTCTGTCTCAACATAAAAGGGTTAGGAGCCGAGGATTTAGCTCAGCAACATAAGCACCTGCCTGGCAGGCACAAGGTTATGAGTTTGATCCCCAGTACCAAAAAAGAAAACAAATAGTAATAAAATAAAAGGGTACAGTACAGCTCAGTGCTCCCCGAGTTTAGCCAGCAGGACTGCAAATGAAGAAAAGGAAATATGAAAGAATAAGTTTCATGAGTTTCCAGAGAAGAGTTAGCAAACTTCTGCTCCTCATGCTTCAGAGTGCCCTCTTACTGTGCGAGAGACTGCTAGAACAGAAAAGCAAGAGGGCAGAGCATGGTGGCACACGACTGTAATTTCAACACTCTGGAGCCTGAGGGAGCAGGATCACCAAGAGTTCGAGGCCAGCCTGAGTTTCATAGTGAGTTCAAGGCCAGCCTGAACTACATAGTGACCCTGACTCCAAAAAAGAAAAAAAAAAAACAAAAAACAGAAAAACCAGGTTTATCCAGGCTGCACATTTATCAATGCTCTGGTTCCAGTATTTTAATATTGTAATTTAGCATCAGTGATTCCCTGGAGCTAATAATGGCTTTTGCTTTTCATTTTCCAAGAGTTTATACTTCCTCTGCTCAAACAAAAAGAATCAAATACTGTGAGTAAAGAACTCAATTATGTTTGGTCCCCAGCACCATTAAAAAAAGAACCCAGTATAACCAAGAGAGCGCGCTGACTCATTCAGAGCACAGGAGGAGGGGCGGGCACACGGACTCCAGTTACAGCCAGTTAGGTGACTGAACAGCCTCGGTTTCCTCCTCGGTAGGACAGCTCCGCCTCAGAGAGCCAGGGTATTCAGAGGCTGATGCATGCAAAACACATCTGGAAAGGGGCGGACACAGAGGCTGGGAGCCAGGGAGACAATGCCCAGCTAGAAGGGAGGAGCAGCAGCAGCAAAACTGCCGGCTCCATCAGGCATCAGGGAAGGACGTCTGTTCACCCACCACGGCCCAGTCAGAAGAGACTGAAGAGGGGAAAAGAAAATGCATCACAACCAGGCGAGCTAAATGTTTCCCTCTGTCACCCTCACGCACTCCTGGCTTAGCTAAAAACGTGTATTCTGTGGAAAGAAAATGAGAAATACCCCGCACACATCAAGAGACACAGAAAGGCTTGTTTTGTTTTGTTTTTGGTTTTTGTGGCGGTGGTGCTGGGGATTTGAACCCTGCGTGCTGCACAGGCAGTGCAGCCTACTACTGAGCTTCATCCCCAGGGGAAAACAGTCTTAAAAGAATTCCGCACACTGGCCATGGAGCCCCAGCAGCGCCTGGAGCCCCAGCTCCTATGGCGCCTGAGGCAGGAAGAACACCTCAGCCCCGGCTCACAGAGAGCCCAGAAGAGCACTCCCAGAACTGCTTCGCAAAGTGGCAATGACAGTGGTACAGGTGTGTCCCAAGGGGGGGGGGTGGCAATGTCTTCTGCTACAACTTTTAATATCCAACATGCATTCTGATCATCCTCTGCAATAATTCAGTACTGTGGCTTTTTTCTGGCCTGCGGGGAGTACCCACATTCAATAGGTGTCCGGTGGCAGGAGAGAGAAAAAGAGACACAGTGGCTCTCATGCAGATGTCTGAGCAGGGTCCTACACGCAGTGTCAGAGCCAGGGATGCAAAACCGATGCTCAGCAGTCGGGGAGGTGGCAGGGCAGGTGTAAAGTGCAAGTGGCGAGGAGGGCACCCGTGCTGGCAGCTGGTTTGCCCCAAGTGCTGCAGGGCAAGGAGTGTGAGAAGAGGGCAGTCCGCAGACAGCGGCAGCACGTCTGGGGCAGGAGAAGACCAGTCGGCGCTGAAGCAGAGCAGTACGTTACACCTGATCAAAACCCCATGCTCAGAAGCAGAGCAGGGCGGTACACACCTGTAACCCCAGCACTCCAGGAGGCTGGGGCAGGAGGATCGACGCTCTAGCCCAGTCAGGGCAACTTGGTCTCTCAGCTATTCTGTCTCAGAACAAAAAATAAAAAAGACAAGGCACGTGGCTCAGTGTGAAGGTCCTTCCTGGTGGTATTTCTTAACTATTTAATGTACAAAACTGTGCTATTTTCATTGAAGTCCTTTTTGTTAATCTTGTCACTAATTAGGCTTATGAGTTAGTATGTACCTAACTAACCCTCTTCTTTTGCACAAGCTCTGTAGCTTTTATTAAGTCATTGTGCCTAATATGGTGATTTTATTTATTTGGGGGATAATATGGTGACCTTTAGGAATGTTTATGCCACACTAAAGAAAAACTAACCAGAGTGTGGTGGCACGCACCTGTAATTCCAGCATGCGAAGGTTGAGGTACAGGACTGTTACAAGTTCGAGACCAGCTTGCACCACTAAGTGAGCTCAAGGCTACAGCCTAACTGCATAGCAAGACCCTGTCTCAAAAAGACAAGAAAAAAAATTAATTAAGCTGTAGTACAATCACCTATACAAAAAAAAAAATTATCACATTATCAATGGTATTCTCATATTATACATACAGGCTTTATTAAAGGGGGAAGGAAGAAAATATCACATTTAACTTCAACCTAATCACTCCTAACTACTCACAGCACAGAAGTGTCCTGATGCACCCAGGTGTTAGCCTGGAGATGGTCACATGAATTAATGCCAGGTGCACATTCACTGCCAGATGACGAAGACAAGGCGTGTCCCGGGGACACAGGTGACGAGGAGACACGGGAAGTGACGCAGTACAGGGAATGTTTACTGCAGCCGGGGCAGCTCTAGCTTTGGTTTCTGCGCCAAAGGAACCAGTCCTGAACAGCCTCTTAATCATTCACCTCTTCCTTACAAACCAGAGAAAAACATTCACCAAGTAAGGTCAAACAGGGCCCTGGGAAAGGCTGATGTCCACCTTATGGAACCCAATCAGAGAAGAAACAAACTATCGTCATACTTTCATGTTAAATTAACCAGTGTTGTAAGTTAGTGAAATCTTAATTCTTCTATTTAACGTTATCAATAGCATTTAGGAATAAGATTAGAAGCAGCCTTGACGCCAAAGTGGCTAGGCTTTCCCATTAAGTTTTCCACACATCAGTAAAGACAGCAAGTGTGTGTTCTTTACAGCTTTCATATCAAGAATCTGTGGCCAGAAATCACCTTACATCCAGATACTCCATTTAACAGAAGTATCCTGGAAAATTTTTTGTAGTAAAGAGACTATAAAAGGTTATTCTTGCCAGGGGTTTAGCTCAGTGGCAAAAGCGCCTGCCTGGCAAGCACAAGGTCATGAGTTCGATCGCCCTTACCAAAAAAAAAGTTATTCTAAGCAGGGCATAGTGGGAGCGCTGGGGAGCACTGGGGAGGCTGAGGCAGGAGGATGGCTGCAAGTTTGAGACCAGCCTGGGCTACAAAGTGAGCTCAAGGCCAGCCTGAAAGGCACAGAGAGACCTTGTCTCAAAAAGACAAGTAATAATAATAATAAAGGTTATTCCACTCCAAATCTAGCGTCTACTAAATTGCTTCCATTCATTTTCCTCTCATCCTAGCAATTTGTAAGGTAAACTTTTCAAATATCTGTGTGTATATGAAAGTGAAAAGGAAACGAAGAAATGAAAACACTGATGAAAAGATAATTATGAATAAATTAGTATAATTTTCTTTTGTTGCTCTTAAAGTTGATTTAATAGTTTTAAAAACTTCAGCAGAACAAGGGTGGTAACATTTGTTAGGTTCTAATTAAATATGATGACACGGCTTACATAAACAATCTACTGCTAAGTTTACTATGTACAATAAAAAGCGTTTTCCTCACACTATTACACAAACCTGCAACTATAGCTTCCATTTATGCAGATTGTTTCACTACTTTAATTATAGTTAATAAATTAATAGAACAATAATACTAAAACTACTCAGTGGAATTCTTTAATTTGTGCCTAATGAGGATTCATATTAAACACAAACCACAAAATCTGTGTCAAAACAAATATTATAAGTAGAATCTTTCGTCATTCTTTCCTACAAGCACTGACTAGGCCACACTTAAAGCTGACACACACAGCTACAGAAATCAGCAATAGCTCCTCAAGGAGGGCAAAAGGCCACTGGGGTCAAAAGAACACAGGACACACACACCCAGGACTCCCAGCGCACTGCCCTGCGCCTACCTTCCCGTACTCCGCGGCGTGGGAGGTGCAAGCCCCTAAAAAGCAGCTTACTCACAGCTCTGAACTGAGGGTTCAAATGAAGGGCACAGTAACTGGGGAAAACTTCACTGTAATCAACTCTGGAAACTTCACTGTAATCAACGGCCTCACACCCTGGCACTGCTGATAGCAACGAGTCTCCTGCATTCCGACCTGCTCTGTTCTCGGTCTCCCTGAATATCGTGCTCAGGGCACTGAGAGGGGACAGAGCACCCTTTTCTTCTGAGTACTGAACTGGCACCAATTCCTGCACCCATCTGACAAATGACCTCTCCTTGAGTCCGCCCCGTGCTCCTGCCAGTTTATCCACGGTCCGTCACCTCTTTCACAGACAGGACCCCAGGTCAGCAGGACACCTGACCCAAATGCAACCACAGCAGTCAGCCAGAAATCTTCGTAAGTCCAATGATGGATGAGGTTAACCTGTACATGTGTTCTTGTTATTTTTGCAGGAAGGGAGGCATCTCTGCCTCTTTGTCTCTTGATAAACTCCTGGTCACACCAAGAAATTTCATCATGGAAGTCCATTTTACTATCCATTTTTACTTCTGCTGAATTTTGGGAGGTTTTTATCTTTGAGGAAGGAAAGGAAACTCAGAATTGCATCCAGAGCCTCACGGTAGCCAAACACTCTACCCCTGAACTGCATCCCCAGTCCTCGCTACCTTTTGAGAAGGACCTTCCTACATTGCCCAGACTGGTCTTCTACTTCCGGTCCTTACGCCTCCACCTCCCGCATAGCTGCAGTTACAAACCTGCGCCAAGCCAAGTTTTTCTAATTTTCTATAATAAAATAATTAAGAAAAAATTACCCTGGACATACAGCCAATTCAAAAATAGACCTTACTCTCATTTCCCTGTGCCAAATGAAATTCAAGTAAGTCCAAATCGTCTAATTCCTACAAATCTTAAGATCCCTAATACTGAAAAGACCAGGCTAACAGTGAAACAGAAAAATCAATCCAACACCGAAAGTAAAACATTTAACTTCTCCTATTTAATTAATTCTCATCCAGACATGCAACACAGGCCAGCACTGCGCAAAGGACTGCGGTGGACAAAGCTACTGAGGAAGCCGAGAACGGCTGCAGGCACCTCTAATTCCAGCATCAGGAGGCTGAGGCAGGCGGACTGCGGTGAGTTCCAGGCAGGTGACAGCCAGTGTGAACTATATAATGAGCCCCATCTCAAAACAATAAAAAGCAAACAGTGAACGCTGACCTACCTTTAATTATAAACACAATCTTCACAATAAAGGCCGAGTTACTTCCCACTGCCACAGAACACAACAGACTAGACACTTGTGAATCACACTCACTTCCCATCCCACCCCTCCCCAGACTTCCAATTTCAGAAAGGATTTCCTCCTCATCCCTCCTCCAGAGAAGCAGACAAAACAATTTTTCGTATCCTAAGTAAAAACTGTCTCTCAATGAGAAGACTGGCAAACATATTCAGGTTACCAAAGTATGACTTTTATCATAAATTTGAACACATGAAAGCCATTATCGTAAATCTTTCTTATTAAAATGTTCAGTAGCAATCTATAGGAATTACTGACAGGAATGGTGGCAGACACCTGCACTCCCAACACCTGGAAGGCTGAGACAGGAAGACTGCTTTGAGTTCAAGACCAGTCTGGGTAACACGGTGAGACCTTGTCTCAAAAAACAAAGCCAATTTAAAATCACTATACCTATCCCATTCAAAATTAGTACTGTTTGTTTTCTTATGATTATCCATTCTCCCACCTAAACTTAAGGTTTAGGTTCAAGACAAACTATTAATGTATACATTTCTGATTTGCAGCATCAAAGCACTACCATGTACATTCAGTGTAAAACACAAAGCACTTAATTGTGATGTGAAAGTAAAGATAAACCCATCTCGAGAAGCTGAACACAGAGGCACATGACTAATCCCAGCACTCAGGCGGCTGAGGCAGGAAGGCTACCACTAGTTTGAGGCTACACAGTGAGTTCAAAGCCAGCCTGAACTACACAATACAACCCTGTCTCAAACAAACAAAAAAACAAAAAAATCCATCTTATATCCTAAATGAGCAAAAAAATCTCCCACTTTCCCACATAAGCATCAAACATCTGACGATAGTGGGCACAACAAATCTGAATCTGAACCTAGGAAATAAATCACACTTTCAAATACAATGAACATTTTTACAAACCCATGTTTTCATCTGATCCTTTAAATTCCTCACCTTGAAGGCATAATGGGACAGTAGGCTTCAACATACATAAACAAGCAGGGAAGAACAGATCGGCTGTTCGCTTCAGGACCTCCAATCTGTCTGCCTCCACTTGCCTTCATTTGCTTAACAAGTAGGCATTTACCGAACACCTAGTGTTACAATGGAAATTTTATAGCAGGAAACTTTAATTAGGTTTTTTTTTTTTTTTTTTTTTTTGACCGGGACTCAAACTCAGAACCTTGCACTTACTAGGCAGACACTGTACCTTTGAGCTCTATCTCCAACTCTATAACAAAAAATTCTAAAAATCAATTAGTAGCCTGTTACTGTATTGAGACAAGATGTGCTCATCCTGCCTGCCACAGTTAAGACTGCTAAACCTAGTCATCCTGGACTGTCGCATCCAGATGCTTTTCACAGATGGCCTGGTTCACATCAGCCTGTCCCGGTCCAGCTACAAGGACTGGATATTCTCTTCTAAGAATGCAGCCTATTTTTCTAATATGTTTCAAGGACTTTTTACCCAGGACAAAATAGCCCAGTCAAGGACACACTCAACCTTACCTGACCCGCTCAGCAGCCCCTTTCCCAGTATTTCTCTTCCTCATAATAAATAATTCCCTTTAGTTAATTCTGCCTGACAATACACAAACAACTCCCTTTAGTTAAGCCTGTCTGGCAATGTCCGACTTAATTCATGTAACCCATTATATGATAACCTGCTGTCAGCTTTTGTACTTCGTGCTTACAAAATGCATGTAAGCTTCTATGTCACTCTCAGCTGGGACTGGTGATTTGGAACTGACTCCCACCAGCCTGCCAGCCTAACAAACTGTTGCCTTCCAAACTCCTCCGTGCCAAGTGCCTTCCTTCTGGTTCAGGACCAGGTTTCTGAACAGTACGGCCACTACAGAGGCCCCCACACAACACTGAACCAGCAGTGTGGGACAAGCAGGGGTAGAGCACTTAGCAACCCAAGTGAGAAGAGCAGGATCTCGATCTGTGCTGGAAACCAGGCAGAGGCCCGCTTGGCTGAAGGGCAGTGGAAAGACAGGCACCAAGGGCAGCGGGAGAGAGAACTACAGGCCAGAACCCAAAAGCCTTTAAACTATAACAAGGAGTTTGAAGCTGATCCCAAGAGCAATCAAGCTACTTAGAGATGAGCAGCAGACTCTGACAATGATGCCTGAAAAAGAGAGCACCTACTAAGTGTGTGAACTCTAAGTCTGATGCTCTTCCAAGTAGAAGGGAGAAGGCTCAGCGTATAAATCCATCCCTCCTCCAGTGGCCAGAGAGGATGGGTGCCACTAGGAATCGTCAGACTCTGGCGATTACCACTGCCTGGCTTTTCAGGACACAAAAAGCAGAAGCTTTTTATGCATACCACCAAAAACAGGCACAACCAAAGGCCCAGGGGGCAAGGAATAAAATGGCTTTCCAAGAAAAATTTCTGTAAAATTTTTGCTATCTTGTATTTATTATGGCTGGGCACAGCAGCGCACACCTCTAATCCCAGCACTCAGGAGGACTGAGAGTTCCAGGCCAGCCTGGACTAAGGGGAACCTGTCTCAAAAAATAAAATGATAAAAAATAAAATGATACGTACATACATCTATTATTACACTTAGCAATTAAGAAACATGAACTCCAATCGAACAAAGGGAATGACTCGTTAAACACATCCATCCGAATGTTTAAAAGCACACAAAACTCTGAAAATGTACTAACATGAAGCCATGCACGAAGTGTTTAAAAATAAGAGATACGAGGGCCTGGGGATTTAGCTCAGCAGAAGCACCTGCCTTGGAAGTGGTTGGTCATTTCCCAGTACCAAAAAAAAAAAAGATATGGTATCTACTTCCTCACAGCACCCCCCAAACCTCGCATACTGTAGGGGGTGTGGCCAGCAGTGACTAAGTTCATGAATTTACCTATAAAAAAATAGCCAAATTAGACAAAACGTAAAGTCATTTGTAATTTGTTCTTTTATACTAAGGCCCAAAATATAAGTTCTTCAATTATCTATCTGCCTATGATCACTATTATTACACTCACTTAGAGAAATACATGTGCACCTCAGCTGACGCCATGGAAAAATACCAATTTTACGGTGTCAGAGTTCCCAGAGTCCAGCAGGGCTTTACATATTCCATCTCTCTACCTCCCTATTCTTTAGCACTCTTTATTTTATGATGATGTTGTGAAAGAAAGGGTAGAAAAGCTCGCGGTCCTGCCACACCCTGCCTAGCCATCAAGGGCCCCTGCCGGCACGGCTCTCCTCACCATCTGCGGCACTGTGCACAGTCACAGAGCAGGGCAGCGGGGACAGCTCCGGTAAGTAAACCACCTCAGACTCTCAGCCACACCTTAGGGTCTTTCCTATGGCCATCACTTAGGTGAAAACAAAAGACGGCTTCTAAGAAACAGGAGGCAGACCTTCCGCAGGTGGGAGGAAGCCCAAGGGACGGAGAGGAGGGAATACAGGGAATGAAAAGGGCTGACACGCGGCCATGCACCTGCCAGCTCCCAGTGACGACCCAACATGCATCATAAACACGCACGAATGCAAACTTCTTTAACCACCACTTATTACATAGTGTTTTATTTCTTTTTGGACAGCAGGAACTGAACTTGTACTGGACAGGAAGGCAGGGCACCGCTGCGCTCCACCCCTGCCCTGTAGCAGGTGTTGTCAGCGATCCGGGGTCCAGTAAATGCGAAGTACAATGTACCTTTCTCCACCTTCAGAAAGGGCCTAGCACTTCATTTCAACCCCCATTACCCAAATCCTTCTTTCATATTCATGTTGAAACTGTAAACAGCACTGTCTCCCATTCCAACATCTACTGTCTTACATGTACTTTTAGAAGCTGCAATTAGAAGCAGAAAACTGGAATTATATTTCAGTATTACTGAAGAAGGTGATCAACAAGAAATAGCAAAGAAGACAGGGACAGGCCCACTTTCATCAGGAGAGGTGGCACCATTCTTCAAATGCAACACATTCAACAGAATCTGCAGAACGCTTCAGGTTTGGCAAACAGCAATCATTTAAAGAAAGAAAGAATGTTGCTATAATTTCTTTACTTCTAAAATAAAAACAGCAGAAGTAGCTCCTTACTAAAATGCCCCTGGGTTCCATCTCCAGTGCTTGCTCCACTGCCCTCAAAAGAAGAAACTGTACAAACAAAAGAAAAATTAGATAAATTGGACTTTGTTGAAAGTAAAAACTTTTAGACTGGGGATAATCAAAAACTTCTGGGAGAGCAGGGGATACAACTCAGCAGCACAAGCACCTGCCTGGCAAGCACAAGGGCATGAGTTCAGTACCTGATACAAAAAAAAAAAGACAAAACGGTGGCAGACTGCGGTCCCTCCACGGGGAGAACCACCAGTGTCTCCTGAGATCCACGCCACGCTGGAACTTAGGGCCCTGGGAAACCAAGCAGGCAGCCTGCCTCCCTGCTAAGCAATAGTGAACCTACTGGTGCACGGCCTAGAGTCAAATATCCCACTTCCCCTACCCCTCTTCCTGTCCCCCCGTTAGCAAATGGGAACCAGAGAATGAGCATCTCCTGGGAGGTTGACCATAGCAAATAAGGGGGACTTCCTTCTACATCTCTTTGAAGGCAAATATTTTTATTACTGTTTTGCTTTATTCTGATTAATGGTACTGCTCTATTCAATATTCTGTTTTGATAAGCTCTGTGATATTCTGTATTTCCTTTTATTTTGATATACATGATTGAAAGAACAACTATTGTAAAGATAACGAGATACACTGTGATACCTATTGCTGTTATCCCAGTAACCTGCTGTGAAGTTCTGTACCAATTTCACTACATGGTCTCAGTTGGCTTTATTCTGTCTCGTTCTGTTGTACTTTACTACTTTCAAAATAAAAAAATTTTAAAAACAAAACAGATCTTCTGGGTACTGTGGTGCACACCTGTGGAGCTGCAAAGGAAGCAGGAAGACTGCAAGTGTAGACCAGCATGGGAACTCAATGACTCAGTGAGACCCTCCCTCAGAATCAAAAATAAAGAACTGGCAATGTCAGTGTGAAAGCCCCGAGTACAATCTCCAGTGCCAAAAACAAAACCCAGAACACCACCACACCTGTGCATCAGAGGGCACCACACTGAGGAAAGAACAAGCCACACTCAGAGAAAATATCTGCATACCATACAACCAACAGTTTAACATTACTCAAAACATAAACAACTCCTAACTAAATGACACACCCCAATATAATAAAAGTTAGTGAAGGAGCTGTGTAAGTATTTCCTCAAATAAGATCTTCAGGCCAGGGGTTTAGCTCAGCGGCACAGTGCCTGCCTGGCAAGCGCAAGGTCCTGAGTTGGATTCCCTGCTGTCCCAAAAGGGAGTTATACAAGTGACCAACCAACACTTGAATGCGGATCAACATCATTACCCAGGAGGGAAATGCCAATTGAAATATAATGAAATGCCACTTCACACTTGAGTACCTATAATGAATTCTAAAAAGACAAAAAAGTACAAGTGTTGGGGAGTTATTGCTATTTGGGGCAATGAAAACCTGTGAAGACACAATGCAGACGCGCTGAAGCCAGGCCGGGTGGTGCGCACCTGCAATCCCAGCACTAGGCAGGCGGAGGCAGGAGGATCACAGGAGTTCCAGGTCAGCCTAGACTCTACAGTGAGCTCCAGGCGAGCCTAAATCACATAGCAAGACCCTGTCTCAATAGACACGACAGACAGACAGAACAATCACATTGTTTTAAGGAAAGGTTGTTTTGGGGGGAGTTTTTTTCTCTTCATCTTTCCAAGCTTAGCACACAGCAAGCAAAAGGTTTTTTTGTTTATTACACTTTTAGGACCGCCTGGAGGTGAGAAAGCAAATGTTCTCTGCACTGATATTTATTCAAATGGCTGCCACCTTTGAATTAAAAAAAAAAGCTGCACTCACCAGCACCCGCAACGCTGTCTGAAACACAGCTGGCTTTCCCTCCCTGACGCTGGCATCACCACTGGGGTCAGCATCACCATATTAGGCCCCCGCCACCCACAGCACTGTTCGTAACTGATACAGTAACCAGGCATCAGGGAAACAACGGTCAGGTGGCAGAGTGGTACCTGAGCATCTGTGTCACCTGGGAAGAGGGAGGACCAGAGGCAACTAACTAACTGCTCACTCAAGCTAACAAAAGGGGGAAAGAGAGGGAGGAATTCGAGAAGACACAGCACTCTGAATTATTCAGTGTGATTCCCAGGCCTGGGAAAACAGCAAATTCATGGGATTCACAGCACTCCGAAGGCTCCTCAGTATGAAACCACCACAAGAGAGTTACTGGGTGAAATGTAACGCTCTTTTCCATCAACATCCAGCTACCTAGGGGATTAAAGGAAGGAGTCAGGGTTCCATTTCATGCTTAAAAGCTCAAGTGTGAAGCTGGAGGAAAGGCCCCATTTCACAGATCAGCACTTAAAAAGATGGCCCAGGACACACCCTGCTGGACAAAGGGGGAGCCCGCTCCAACATCCCCAAGACACTACCATAAAATTCTTTCCATTTCTTCCCCTTGACCAAGAAAGCACACATTCCTTTCTCCCTCCTTTCTCTGCCAGGATGATGATTTCAAAGACAGACTTCAGAAAAGACATCCAAGTCTTGGGCCCCAGGCAAATGCCCTAACTAACAGCACTGCGTGGTGAGCGCCCACTCTCCACTGGCCCCGGGAGTGAGGCCCTAGGAGGTCAGAGATTTGGGGCAGGTACCCCAGCACTCCTGCTGGGAGCTCAAACTTCCTCAAAGGGAGGAGAGCGGGTCAACAGGAATCAGCTCCTGAAACAGGAGCTTCCTGGCCCAGGGCAGTAGCTCAGGGGTACAGCGCCTGTCCAGTGCCTGCAAGGCCCTGGCTTCTCTACCTCCAGTGCCACAAGAATGGTGGTGGTGGTGATGACAGGGGACTTTATGTCACAAAAATAGTCACTTTTACTTCGAGGTTTATCCCACAGATTAGAGAGGGACTCTGACCGGGGATATAGCTTTGCAGGATAAGTGCCTGCCTGGCAAGCACAAGGGTCCTCGTTCATTTCCCAGTACCAAAACAAAACAAAACAAAACAAACAAAAAAACCTGCAATCTTTACTACAGTCCAGTTCCCTAGTTCAAAGACGACAAAACTAAAGCAAAAGTCTACTATCTACAAAAAGAAAGGCCACTATCTGGCTATCAGTGAAGTCTGACAGCCCCACCTTCACTCAGCTTACCAGCATGAGAGCAAGCGCACGGACCTTTGGTAAGAAGTAACGACACACTGGGCATGGTGGTGCATGCCCCAATCCTAGCACTCAGGAGGCTGAGGCAGGAGGAGCACTGCAAGTTTGGGCCAGCCTGGGCTACAATGTGAATTCAAGGCCAGTCTGAACTGCATAGTGTAACCCTATCTCAGAAAGACAAAAAGAAAAAAAGAAAAGAAAAAAAAAAAAAAAAAGAGCTGTCACTCCTACCACCATTCAAAATTCTCTTGTATACAGCTATCTCCCCATCAAAATAAAAGTCCCACAAAGACAAACCCTCCCACCAGAATAACAGGAGCATCATGAGGACAGAAGTGTTCTGCCTCAGTGGCTTCTAGGAAACCCAACACCCAAAGGGCTAACAAGAGATACTAAAAAAATCTTTTCTTGAATAAATGAGTATCTCTCCCCTGAGTCTGAACCCTATCTCATTAAGGGTCATCACCACAATTTAGTAAGTGATTATACTCTGTCTTCTGTCCTTCTCTAATTTTTTCTTGTGACTAACGTTGCTTTTTCAGCCTTATTGCATGTGTCCCTCAGGGACATCGTAATAATTCTCAACTTTGGGCAAGCTAATCACTCAACCTGGGCTTAATCATCATCCAGGAAATGAAAGCAAAATTTAGAATTTAAAGCTCTCATAGCTGGGAATAAAACAGACACAAATGCCTGAGTACTGGTCCACAGATCTTAAAATTCCTTTCATTTTCTTACAACATAAAAACCAAGCGTGTGAAGGCAGATATGCCTTTACGCGGCGGCACCAGCTCTGAAGAAAACTACGCTCGTGCCGATAGCCCCAAACCCAGCCCTGCTGGGCTGCCGCCCTCGCCCTCTCTGCCTGCTCCAGATTACCCTTATCGTGGCCACTGTTCACCTCCACGTCTTCATTCCCTTCACAGGCCCAGGCAGCACCACCCCACAGCCCTCACCTCCCGCCTGGGAGTGAGTTTGCATTTGCCTTATGACTGGATGCACCCAGCACACCTTCCGTCGGTTGCAAAGCACTGAACTTAGGGAAGCACAGCAGTCAGCGGCCCTCTGACAGTGCGCGTGCACCCCAAAGGCCCCGCACACGCTAGCTAGCTGGGCGGCTGAGGCAAGAGGGTCCTAAACTCAAACCCACGTAAAACATCGCTGAAGTCCTGGTCCTGGTCATCAGTGGGGCTGTTCAGTTTATAATTTCAACCTGTTCTCCAAATGTGGGATCCTGGGCTGGGGATTTAGTTCAGCGGCATAAGCACCTGACTTGCAAGCAGGCAGTCATGAGTTAGATCCCTGGTACCGATAAAAACGAAAAAGACAAAAAAAAAAAAAAAAAAAAAAATGTGGGTTCCTTCTACTAAGGAATGTATAAGCTGGGCCTGGTGGCGCACTCCTGTAATTCCAGCACTTGGGAGGCTGAGGCAAGAGGATTGCTGCAGGTTGGAGGCCAGCCTGGGCTACAAAGTGAATTCAAGGCCAGTCTGAACTGCACAGTGAGACGCAGTCTCAAAAAGAATCAGAGAACAAAAAAAAGGAATGCACAACACATTACACCAATATGTGAATCAGAATGGATGGGGCTGATAGGGAAGAGACATCTTTATTACAAAGAGGCTTATTTCCCAAAATAACCCACCTTTCCCCACATAGGAGGGGAACTCATAGGCAAAGCTTTGACACTAAGCACTCAGGCATCCAGAGGGCATTTTCGTGGGAGGAACAGCAAGAGAAAGGTTATTTTCATGCTATGCTTGACAGAAGGAAATCTGAAATTTTCCAGTGGTTATTAGAAAAAAGCTTTGACTATTAAAAAAAAACTCCCTTCCCTAAAATCATGGGTGATATTTACATAAAGTGTAAATGGATTACCAGCCTTCTGTATTCTAAAACATTTCGTTAGCTTTTTTTTTTAATTTCACAAATTTAAGATGTGGTTCTAGTTTTTCAAACAGTTTTGGTTCTTTTGAAAGTATCAGGTCAGAGAAAGCAAGTCCATCTGGTCAAGTCAGGTGAAAAGAAAATTCTTGGTTTCTGGCTTCCAAAAGCTAGCTATAAATCAAACTTTTCTTCCAATCTCAGGTCAAACTGGAAAAACATTTCCCTATTCTCTTTCTTTACCAATCAAAAAGAGAAAAATTAGTTTAAATGGAAAAAGTCTTTAGTAAAATTTCATGAATGCATAACATTATCCTAACCACTCTCAAACTGGTTACTGCTTTAACAACTTGCAAAGGTCAGTAACTATACAACCCGGCCATAAATTTATTCAGGTGTTTTAAAATCAGTACTTTATATATATTCATAAATAGCTCACTTACGTTATCTGTTAAAGGACATAGTCAGCCTAGAATACCAGAAGTACTCTGAACTCTTAGATTTCTTTTCAAATTAGGAGATCATAAGCAAGTTCAAAGTTTTCTTCACAGCCCTGAATGGAAGAGGGAAATTCAGACAGCACACGTTAAAAATGATTTAAAGAACCACCACAGGCAGGCTGTGAAAGAAGAGGTGGAAAAGAAGAAACACCCACATATTCCCTGCGCCTCCTATCACTCCCTATCTTTGTTTACAGACAGGGACCCATTATGCAGTCCAGGCTGGCTCTGGACTCACTGTGGAGTTCACACTGGGCTCACACCCGGGATTCTCCTGCCTCAGCCTGCCAAGTGCCAGGACTACCGGTGTGTGGCACCAGGCCTCTTCTTCCTTTTTCAAATCCACCGCTTCTCTCACACTTTCTGCCCTAATCTTTGTAATTTCTACATTTTTTGTACCAGGAATCGAACTCAAAACCTTGGGCTTGCCAGGCAGGTGTTTATACCGCTGCGCTAAATCCCCAGCTCTAATTTCTATGATATAAAACACTACTTGTGAATTAATAAAAATATAACCTCCAAACATCCGTATCTTTAAAACATTATTGGTGCTGGGCTGGGGATTTAGCTCAGCGGCATAAGTGCCTGCCTTGCGAGCAGGCAGTCGTGAGTTTGATCCCCAGTACCGATAAAAAGGAAAAAGACAAAACAAAACAAAAAAAAAAAATTAAAAACATTATTGGTGCTGAGATGGAGAGACTGCAGGAGCAGGAGTATTCTGTATTTGTTGCACACTGTATAGTCATATTTAAGAATTTTCCTCATACCAAATTTTCTCAAGCAGGTAGTAAAATTATCCCATTTCACAGACAACCCTCAAGCCCAAGAAAATTTCCCTTTTCTCGTAGACTAGAAATTACCAAGAACCAGCAGGTCCCAAAATAGTAAGTTAATGGTTAGACTGAAATTTTTGCTAGGTTAATATAAATTTATAAACTAGGGATAGATAGAAACATATTTATAACTACTTTTTAGTTGTTTTGTTTTGTTTTTCGGTCTGCCTTCTTGAGACAGGGTTTCACTATGCAGTTCAGGCTGGCCTTGAAATCACTTTGTAGCCCAGACTGGTCTCAAACTCTTTACCCAGCCTCTCAAGTAGTGAGATTATAAGCATGTACCACCAGGCCTGGCACATAACTACTCATTTCAAATTCAAGTCTACTTATCCTTTTTTGTTTGTATTTGTTTATTTGAAGACAAGGTCTCACTATGTAGTTCAGGCTGGCCTTGAACTCCCAGAGATCCTCCTGCCTCAGCCTCTCAGGTGCTGGGATTACTGCCATGCTATACCTATTTCTGAATACAGGAATAATTACTTCTTAGCCCTTGAGCACGGGACCACACTAATCCTTCAGGCATCCAGAGGACAATACGCAGAACAAATGAAAAATACAGACCAGGAAAAAAATTAAACCTGGAAAGAAATACAAATTTGCCACTTTCCATCCTGTCAGAAAACAGACATTTGGAAACCTGGATTGAACTGTAGGCAACAGTGAATACACCACTGCTTTTGACATAAAGAAATGGAATTTTGGACTGAAACCTTAGTTCAGAGGCACAAGCACCGGTCTGGCAAGCAAAGTCATGAGTTCAATCCCCAGGACACTCCTCCTGGTTCAACCTAATATTATTTTCTAAGCTCATTTTAATAACTGTCTCAACTAAGGTCTTGATATCCCAAGGCCCAAAAAAACTTCAATTTTTCTAGACTGCCTTAACCTTTTGAAAAGATTTGATAAACTAAGCTCATTAACAAGAAAGGCAGAAGTAAAACTGCCAAACAGCTAACTGTAACTGTGGCTGTGTGAACCCTAAGAGTCTTACACATCTTTTACCTTTCCGGTGCTGAGAATCAAAGCCAGGGCTCACACACAGCCCTGCACAAGGGGCCAAGCGCCTCATCGCTGAACTGCATCCCCAGCCCTCCACATCCTTTTTACTCTTCCTCTTTCCCCCTAACAGAACTTGAATCCTCAACAGAGCTGCTCCTTCCCACTCTCACAGCGGAGACGCTAACGAAAACTAAAGCACTCTAACAGTGAGACAGGGTTCTAAGCAAGACAGCAGCACCTCTTCTGACACAGGCTCTTCATGAATCTAAAATCTATGGCTGAGGTCTCTTAAACTGCTATGGTTCACTTGTGTTGGGGAATCAGGCTGCTCATCTTTCTAATCAAAAAGAATGATTATCATTCCAATGGGATACATTTCTCCACTTAGCTACAGCTGATTTAGGAACCCAGATCAGAAATACCTGTCACTTTCACAAAAGGAGGAAGATTATGCCTTTCAACTTGCCTCTAGGTACAAATCCATCATTTCCCACCCATTTTTATGAGAATCTAATATCCAATACGCCAGTGAACTCTCTTCTCAATTACATTCACTAATTAGTTCTCTATTCTTGCTCTGCCAAAATCCCTATCCTTTACCATCTACTCATCAAATCCAATGATTGCACCTCCCTAGAGGTTTCCCTAAGACACACAAGAGATGCCTACAGCAAGGTCTGTTCCATCTTTCTTTTGGGGGGTGGGGTCTTTTTGAGACAGGGTCTCACTATGCAATTCAGGCTGGCCCTGAGCTCCCTTTGTAGCCCAGTCTGGTCTTGAACTCCCCAATGATCTTGCTGCCTCTGTCTCCCAAGTGCTGGGAATACAGGCGTGCTCTGTTCCACCTTTCCAGATCCTGTTTGGAGCACAAACATCAAGTGAAACATGCTTTTTAAAATGATGAGGGGGAAAAAAAAGTGATGAGGAGAACTGGGTCGGTGGCACACACCTGTAATCCCAGAACTTGGACGTTGTGAGTTCAAGGCCTGCCTGGGCTCCCTTGTTAGTTCAAGACCAGCCTAAGTAAAAACCCTGTCTCAAAAAAACATGAAGACAGGCCTGTCATCCCAGCACTTGGGAGGCTGAGGTGGGATGCACTCCTGCGAGTTCAAGGTCTACTTATAAAGATGCTGTCTCAAAAAACAAAAAACCAAGACACCAAATGCACAAACACGCCCACACACAAATTTATCAGGAGACACTCTCAGACTCTATCTGGCATTTCTGTTCTGCCAGTTCAGTGCTGGCAGGTCAACAGAGACCAGCACTAGCTAATACAACCCTAAAAGATACCCTCTTTCCCTAGAGCTGAACCATCGTCCCCTTCCCAACATTCTATAACCCAGAATTTTTACAGCAGAATTTGCCCCTTGCCCCACCCCTAACAGCATCTTCTGCTCATTTTTCACCCTAAACTGAGGCTTTCTCTAGAGCTCCATCGTGGTGACGCCAAGTCTGCCAAGCACATTTCCTTAAACCTTCCACCTACTGTCTTCTTCCCTGAGGCACATATAATCGCTGATTTTATTTTTGAAAAGTGTATTAAGAACAGTATTACATGCTTAAAGGGACATTTATCTATTTCTATCCTTTAAAATCTTGTGAGGTGGAATTTGCACCCCCATTTTACAGAGCAGAAAAGCTGAGGCTTAGTTACCTGTCCAAGGTCACAGAGGTCAACAGTTGGAATCCAACTTTGTCCTCAATGCCCTGTGCCCTTAACCCTCACGGAAGCCATTCCTTATCTCTTCACATCATCCTAAATATCTTCTCTGTAATCATAAAGTCTGTTCTGAGAAGGTCCAGTTTCTCTGGGGGCGGTTCTCCCTTTAAACGTTAAGCCTTTGACAGGAACCAGTACCCACTGCTTCTTTTCTCCGCCGGCTCCCTCATCCCTGCAACCTGGCACCGTTTCCAAAAAGACCCTATTCACAGCCCCTCCTCTAGGGTAATTCAAACTTCCCCTCGGTCCCCTGAGCAGACACCATCCGATACTGAAAAGCCGCCTTTTTTTCCACTCGCAAGGCGAGGCTGAGGGCAGGGGAGCAGGAGCGGAGAGCGCGGACCGAGCCGCTTCCCCAGGTCCGCGATTCCGGAGGGAACCCGGGCCGGGGAGGGAAGCGGGTGGAGGCGACCAGGGTGCGCCCTCGGGGGCAATGGGGAGGTGGGCGCCGGACGGAGGGTGGACCCCAGGTGAGAGGGGGCCCCAGGCAGCGCTAGCGGCCGGAGGCCGACAGGGGGACCAGCGCGGGGAGCAGAAGGGAGAGCGGCCGCCGGGCCCGGGAGCAGGAGCGCGGAGCGCGGAGGAGGATGGATGCGGACCGAGGGCGCCCGGGACCTGCGCGGCGCGGGGCGGGCGGCGGGGGCGCGGAATGCCGGGAGCCGGACTCGGGGGGCGCGGGGAGGCGGAGCCGGGCCCGAGGGGCGGGAAGCGGGGCTCCGGCGCGGCCGGGGCGGCGGGGCGCGGAGGGCGGGAGCGGCGGTGCCACAGCCCCGCGCCGAGGTCCCCGTGGCCGCCGCGCCCCGGGCCTCAGGGCGGACGGGCGGGGTCCCCGAGGGCCCCCTCTTACCTATGCCGGGCGCCACATAGACGAAGTAGAGCAGCGAGGACGACAGCGAGAAGAAGAAGAGCGCGGCGAGCAGCGAGCGGCGCGGCAGCCGCAGCAGCCCCCGGCGGGCGCGCATGCTGCAGCCGGGCGACCGCTCGAGGGCCGGGCCGGGCCTGCTCCCGCCGCTCCCGTCCGCCGCCGCCGCCGCCTGGGCCTCGGCCGCCGCCTCCGGGGCCTCGCGGGCCGCCGCTCGCCGCCGCCTCGCCACTCGCCGCCGCCGGCCGCCGCGGGCCGGGCCACATGAAGCGGGAGGGGGCCGCGCGGCCCGAAGAGCGCGGCGGCGGGAGGGGGCGGGGCGGGCGGGGCGGGGCGGGGCCACGCCGCCGGGCACCGTCGCAAAAGACCCGCGCGCGTGCTCGCCGCCGGGCCCCCGCGCAGACGCCTGGGCGGCCCTCAGGGAACGTAGCCAATTGGCGACAGCCCCTCTCGGGCGTGGCCGCCGCCCAGCCTTGGAGGAAGCGTCTTTCCTGGGCAGCTAGGCTAGACGCTGCTCTCCTCCCGCGTTCCAACGCCTGGGCCGGTAACCGTGTAGGAAAGCTGACCTGTCTTTATCCCACTGCGGCAGAAGCGGGGATCGTAAGGACTGAGGATATACTCATTCATTCTTTCATTCATTCCAACCATCGTTTGGTTACAGTTGGCGCTAGGGAAGCTACAGAGAACAAAAAGGAAATCTCTGACTACTTGGAACTTACATTCATACGGAAAAGAAAGAAATCAGTTATGATTCGGATACTGATTAGAGAGATGAACACAATAAAATAAGAAAATGTGTTGGAGACAGCCTGGAGTATTCAAGAAAGGCCTTCCCGAGCAGGTGGCATTGGTTGAGACACAAAGGACTGAGAACCCATGAGAGAATAAGTAAGCTAGGGAAATGGCAGGTGCAAAGTCCTTGATGTTAGTAAAGGCCTGAGTCCAAGGCCAGCATTGATAAATCCAATGAAGCAGGGAGGGTTGTAGACAGGTCCACATCCCAGAGAACAGAAGGAACGTAAAGATCACAGTGGTCAGTGAGAACACTGGTGCTGAGAGGTACTGGGCTTGACTCATCCTATCAAATCTCTGCAGCAGTTCTGTTACTGTACAGATGAGGAAACTGAGGCTTCCTAAAGGAAAAGCAAGTCCTGGGTTTCTAATCAATTTAGCCTCTCTCATAACGCAGGCCCTGGATTCTAAAATTGTAACTGCCTCAGCATTCCACCTAGCCCTAGTTCTCTTGCAGGCAATCCTCCCCACCACATTAATGGGGCCACATCCACAACGCCTTAAGATGAGTGTTGGTCTACAAGACCTGAGAGGGCAGTGAACAGTAACCAGAGATCCATGGTCGTGCCAGTGGAACCCACCACAGCTTATTGGGGCTGTCAGAGGAATAGAGGAGGTAAGGGCCCCCCACACAGACACATCTGAAGCTAACACTGGAATGCCAAGGACAGCCAGCAATAATCCTGCTTTATATTCCTAAAGTGACTACACTATGTTACACTATTTCCAGACCCTTTAAATGGAGGGGGTGTTTTTGTTTTTTGTGTGTGCATGTATGTTTGCCATCTGGTGATCACTTTCATCCTGGGGGTTGGGTAGATACACATAGGGGTATCTTGGTCATTCTCCTGACCTCATTCCTTCTAGGGATTTCAGAGCCAAACAGCCCAACTTCTTTGAATCCCAGCTCTTCCATTCTTAGTTGTAGGACCTTAGGCAAGTTACTTAAACTTATCCCAATAGAATCAGAATGTCTTTAGATCCACTGCATCAGATTGTAGTGAGGATTTGGGTTACAAACGCAAAGCCTGACACTTAGTAACTGCACGAGGCTATCCAACTCTGCTAGGAAATGGGATGGAAGAGAAGACTTAACCAAAAAGGAAAGCAGAGAACTTAGATAAATGGCTTGGCTTAGATAAATGTGGGTTCAGATTTGGACCTGGACTCAGCTAGCTGTGTGACCTTCAGCAAGTCACTTCTCTAAGGTTCTGTTTATTTCATCACCTGTGAAATGGACCCAGGGCTACCCCCCCTCATAATGTGATGTGATGCAGGTAGATAATACCTTACACCAGAATTCCACAACCAGCTAGAATCATCTGACTGTGAATACTTTTTGTTTGACCAACACAATGACCTCCTCTAACTCCAGTGTCTGAGAAACATTTTCAAACAGTTGAAAAATGAAAAAAATAATATAAGGGACATCTTTGCATGCTCTACCTGAATTAAACAATTGTTGGCTGGGTGTAGTGGTGCACACCTGTAATCCTACACTGGGGAGGCTGAGGCAAAAGGATCACAGAGAGTTCAAGGCTGGCCTAGGCTACGTAGTGAGTGCAAGGCCAGTCTGAACTACATAGTAAAACCCTGTCTCATAAAAATAAAGCAAGATAAAACAATTATTATCTTTTTTCCAGATTATTTTTTTCTTAAAAAAATATTTTGTTTAAAAATAAGTTGCTACCTTACAATTACTTCATGCCTCAATACTTTGGCAGCAAATCCTAAAAAATAAATACTTTAATAATAAATAAAAAACTCTCTCCCAGGACTACAAAAATACCAAGAAAATTATCAATCATACCATAAGAGCTATACTATCTGGTCTACTCTGGATGGACAGACAGGAAAGCCTTCTCATAGCTAGACTGCCAACCAATGTCTGTGCATCTCCATCTGAAATAACAAGGCAGCAAAATAATTTGTTTTGGTTTGCCTTTATGAGACAGGGTCTTGCGATGCAATTCAGACTGGCTTTGAACTCACTGTGTAGCCCAGACTGGCCTCGAACTCATGGCAATCCTCCTGCCTCAGCCTCCCCGGTGCTGGGACTACAAGCATGTGCCACATGCCTGGCAACAAAATAATTTTTTAATGGAAGAAAAATAAAACATGCTAGGGGTCTCTACCTGAAAAACCTCCCCCCATACTCTCTTTTCATCTCCAAATTATTTCTTCTCCAACTGAGGCATTCATTCAGTAGTTATCACACAAACTAACTGCATTCTGGTCCCTGCTTAAATGTTACCTCCATCAAAAGACATTGTCGCTAAAATAACTTCCCTCGCCCCCTGCTTCTCTGCTCTTACCCAGCTACGTGGTTCTCCGTACCATTTTTCGTCTCCTGACTTTAGGTGACTCACATTCAATTGTTCACTTTTGTCTCCAGATCAGAACACGAAGGCGGTGATTTTGTTTCATTCTCCACCATGTCCTGCATGTAGCCCAGTGCCTGTGGCCAGTAAGGGCTCAGTGGCTGCTGAAGGAATGTTGAAAGATAGTCGATGTGCGCCGAGCACCTGCTGGGCATGGCGGATGCAGAGATGACTAAGTGGAGTTTCCTGCCATCCAGGAGCAGGACAGACAGGAAACGCAGGACAATGAGCTAAAGAGGACATGCTGCGGCCAGCAGTGGGACAGCCATCGGGTGCGACTGTAACTGGGCTTGGGAGGGATGATGACACAGGTTGGCTGGAGGGGAAGGGACAGAGGACTGCCTGGCTGGAGCAGCTGGTCTCTGCCCAGCAAAGGAAGGCTGAGACTGGGAGCAGCCAGGCCATGAGGCTCACAGGGCCCCAGGAGCCTGCGGAGCTGGCCTCTGACCAGCTCTGCCTCTCCCTCACCCTCTGTTGTAGTCAGGGGCTGTGAAGAGGACAATTACAACCAGGACACTGAATTTATATTATTTTATGATGATCACCCAGAGTTAAACCCAAAAAGTGCAGGAAATCTGTCCACAACACTGAAGATCCAGAATATTCTGCCAAGAGCCTGGATCCCTCAGCAATGCTATGCATGAGTCCAGCTGAAGACCTAGAGCCCATGACAATGCCTCCCATGAGTCCAACTAGAGGTCTAGAGCTTACAACAAGGACTCACGCCAGTCTGTTTTACGGATCTGCTGTGAAGGCCCTAAGGTCAGTGGTGGAAGCCAGAAAGTCTACAGTGAGGTGAAGGAGCTGTGCCAGTAGGCTGAGGGTTCTATACTGGAGCCGAGAAGACACGCTCAAAATAAGGGCTAGGGCTGCCCTGAAAAGCACCACAGCCATCCTCAGCTACAAGGAGGTCCCAAGCTCCTCCAATGATAACAGTCAAGTATGTGCCAGAAAGCCAGCATGACGAGCTTCTCCTGGAGATTAAACAGCACACACCTTCCCCTCTGGAGCCAGGAAGTGATGCTCAGTGTAAAGACCAGAGCTCCCCAAAAGTGAACCACAACCACTCTCACCAATAAGGTCCCGAGTTCCTCTGATGATAATGGCCAAACTCAGATTGGAGAAGCCAGCCATGATCAGCTCCTCTGGGAGAACCAATGACTCCAAACAACAACACTTACAAGAAGCCACAACCCCCTGGCTCTTCCTTTCCATGTTTCCTTTTATGCTGGCAACTTTCTTCATCTACACACAGCACCATGCTGATTTAATCCAGCTGGTGTTAAATTGACCACCAGTTTCTAATCCATAACAGCCTCTTTCATCATGCTATGGCCTCTCATCTACAAGGTGAAGTTCACTTGTTCCAAGGGCACTGGAAGGGTTCAGTATTGGGTCTGTATTGTGTCTAGCATGAGGCAGATGCTCAATCAGTGGGAGCCATTGCTGTTCCTATACTTTTGCCTGTGAGCCACAGGGAGCCCTTGAATGTTCTAGAACAAAGGAGTCACCTACTCAAAGGGAACTCCCTAGATAAATCTCAGGAGAGCACAAGTTGGGTGTCCTGTGCTTGTCAACACCCAGCTGTTGGCTAGCCTAAGCCAAACAGAAGTAAAAAGGAATCCCCACCTAAAGGTAAAAGTCTCAGGTACCACGAGGTCCTGCCAGACGTTCGGGGAGAAGGTTCCAGTCCCATAGCCATTTCACAACCCATGAATGATTAAGATAACACTGCAGAGAGTGAGTCTCTTCCTGTCAGACTCACAGGAGCAGTGAGTAGACAAAGCACAGAAATTTGGATAATTACTGCCAGGTCTCAGGGAACGATCAGTGCTTCCAATGACAAGAACTTCTGTGGGCAGAGCACTAGATAACATGAGATTCCTTGGTAGCTGCCAGTCCCTCTCTCTGGCACAGAGCAGCAGAGACAGCTGTTAGCTCCTGCCAGCACCCTGAACGGCTGTGAGTCCTGCGCCACGGGAACTTTCCACAGAGCAGCTGAGTTCCAGAATGGCAAAGAAACTCCCCTATCTCTTCGGGCCAGCAATAAACATGTAGCACAAACGAGAAAGAACACTTTGTGTTAAGTCTCTGAGATATAGGGCTGTTTGTTACTGCTGCGTACCTTGGCCTGTCCTAACCCATCATGAATATACCATCTTGCAGCTTGCTTTCCCTTGACCTCATTTCTGCAAAATGTATCCATGTGACACTGAAGCTCAAGTTTATTCATTTCCATTGCTACATAGATTTTCATGGTGTAACCGGAAACATTTTTGTTTTGTTTTGTTTTGTTTGACACAGGGTGGGCAAGAGATATAACTCAATGGCACAGTGCCTGCCTGGCAAATGTAAGGTCATGAGTTCAATCCCCAGTACGGACAGAGAGAGAGAGAATTTCACTATGCAGTTCAGGCTGGCCTTGAACTCACTTTGTAGCCTAGGTTGGCTTCAAACGCACAGCAATCCCTGCCTCAGCCTGCCCCCAAGCATTGGGATTACAGGTGTGTGCCACTATGCCAGGGCTACTAGACAATATCTTTTACAATCATTTTTTCCTGATGATGTTTGTTTGTTTCCAACTCTTTTGGTCCCTTAGCCACAACTTAAAATACAGAAAACCTAAACCAGGCATGGTGACACACACTTGGAATCCCAGGACTCAGGAGGCTGAGGCAGGAGGATTGCCACAAGGGCAAGGTGAGATCCTGTCTCAAAACAAACAAGCAGACCAAATAAATAAATAAACCTACCAATGTAAAGCTATTTCACAATTTATTTCGCAAAAGAATTTGACATGAATAGATTGAAAACTATGTATAACCTTTACCTACCTTAATTTGAATATTTGTATATTTCAAGGAGGAAACATTTAGATGTTTGCTTATGTGGTAAGCCATCACACTCAAGGAATATAACATTCATTGAATGTATCATATTACCTTTTAAAATTCTCCCAGAATTTCTAAATTTCAAAATACATCTGGCTTCACAAGGATTTGGATAACCAGGTATATAGCTCAGCAGCACAAGTGCCTGCCTGGCAAGCGCATGGTCCTGAGTTCAATTCCTGGTACCAAAAAAGGGGGGCATGGATGAGAGATGGGGGTCCAGTAGGAACATGGATGCAATGAATATCTGTGCCAGAATGTGTTTTCTAAAAATAGCCCTGACAGTAATGCCCAACCCCACGCTTTCCTAGAGCCTTCTCTAATTACCCTCCTTTTGTATCTGAGTAGGATTTCAAAACCCTTGTAACCAGTACAAAGAAGTGACACAGTCATTGCATGCCTCAAGAAGAATTGCAGCTCTGACTCGTTGGTTGAGACACTCACCTTTGGAGCCTTGAGTCGTCCTACTACACGGAAACACAGGTCCTGTGGAGAGGCCAATGTCAGGTGCTAGGTCAGCAGCTCCAGCCGATGTCCTAGTTAACAATCACCAGCAACCACAAGGAATGGGAGAGGACAAAGCTTTAGCTATCCCAGCCTCCTGCAGTCTAGGCATCCTCTGAGCCACAACCCCAGACAAACTGTGCCAGGGGACAGGTGTTAAGGCTGTGTCTAGATGTCCCCCCAAGGCCTCATGCAATCATAAGGCTTTTTCAGAGGTGGCTGAATCTGCAGTGTGTGATTCATTCACGGTACACTGCTAGGCTTGGGGGTGCTGAGACTGAGGGTGGGTGATTACTGAATCCGTCCATTGATTGGTCTGGCACCACCCTAGATAAAATATTGCATGTGCCAACCTGCCTTGAAACCAGTCAGTGATGGACTGAAACCTCTACAGACTGTGAGCTAAATGAACCTTTTACCCTTTAACTTTGGGTGTCAGGTATTTTGTCTCAGCAATGAGAGAAGAGCAACTAAGACCCCAAGTGTGTGGACATAAGAGAATGGTCACCATTCAATACTACCCAGCTGCAGTGATAACCCCAGAAGAAAAATGCCAGTCTTCTGCTCCACTGTCTCCAAATGGTTCTCCAAAACCAGCTCAGGCCATTCATATTCCCACAGCAGCAAATGGGGCTTTGATTACTTCCTGTTCCACCTATTGTTGCTATAATCAAACTTTCCCAGGACTCTGGTCCTCCGTCACAAGGCCACTTTAAAGAGAGAGAAGAAAGAGATGTGTAACTGCTATAGGAGAGTTCCCCACGGTTCTCTGAGAGTTCAGAGAGGATTGTGTATTTGCAGTAAAAAACTGCTTTGCATCCCTTTCCAAAATTCGGCCACCTGTTTCTTTTAATTGGAATTGAGGCCATTTACATTAATGGTTATAACTGATACATACGGGTTTATTTTTGACATGTTTTCTTTCTGCTGTGGATTCTCTACCTTTCCACTCTGTTTGTTTGCCTTGTTTAGTGATTTTTTTTCCTATGTCTATCTAGTGTATCTTTCAGTATGCTTTGCAGGGTTGGCTTGGTGATCATGAAGTTCTTCAGCTGTTCTTTGTCATGGAAGTATCTTATTTCTCCATCCATTTTGAAGGACAGTTTTTCAGGGTACATCAGTTAGGTTGGAAGTCCTTTTCCTTCAGGATCTGAAATACTTTGCTCCATGCTCTTCTTGACTTCATTGTTTGTGATGAGAAGTCTGCTACGATTCTGATAGGCTTTCCTTTATAGGTGATCTGTCTGTTCTCTCTAGTAGCTTTTAACATTCTGTTCTTATGTTGGATTTCTGGGATGGTGATTATTATATGTCTGGGTGTAGTTTTATTTTGGTTATGGCTATTTGGAGTTCTATATGCTTCACTGATCTGTATTTCAGTTTCCATTCTCATGTTTGCGAAATTTTCAGCTATGGACCTCTTGATATCATTTGTGTTGTCACCTTCTTTTTCATTTATCCCTATCAATCTTATGTTGTTTTTCTTTCCATCATCTTGCAGCTGTTGAATTATTTCCTGATTCCTTGTTATTTTTAAAAGATCTCCCCTTTCCTGTTCACTAGCTGCAATCTTGTCTTTGAGATCTGAAATTCTATCTTCATTTTCGTTGAGGCAGTTTTGTCAACTTTTGATGGAATTTTTTATTTCCTGTATATCTCTTTGAATCTGCTTCCTACATTCAGTTTGTTGTTATGGTAAGAGTACATAAGATACAAAATACTCAATAAATACTGTGACAGGATAAGAATTTGCTTAAAGGGGAAAAAATAATATCTCAGGGAAAATGGGGCAAAAGAAAAAGGAAGGAAAAAGAAAAATATCTAAAATTATATAAACACACTTAGGATAGCTAAAATGATTGTGCTACAAATTCTGTGAGTTCTTGGAACAAATAGTTAACATTTATAGGATTGGAACAATTGTGCATATTATTGTATGGTGACCTGAGAAACTGTGAAGATCACTATGTAAAACAACAACCCTAGTCATGCTCCTACCACCTTGTTTTGAAGGTCTGTATTGTCAGTGTTTTGGGCTCTTTGCTATTGTTATTTATTTGTCTTTTTTTGTTTCATGTCTTTCTAGGATTTTGTATTGTTTTGTTTTTCCCTCTAATACAAAAAGGACAGATGTACATATAGAGGCTTATACATGCGTAGAACTTCTCCTAAACAGTTTGTGAGACTCGATTATATAATGCATGATGAAATGAACAGCTACTTTGAAGAAAAAGAGACACTACGGTATCCAGTGCTGATCCCGTAGCGTCATGCTGTGAAATCCAGCAATACTAATATTCTTTGTTCAGAGTGATTTTAGTCTGTTTTGTATTGTTTAATTTCAACATACATGAAGGTATGGACAGCTAAATTGAACAAGAATAAGAGACATGGCATCCATTGTTGATTTTCCTATCAGCTGGTTTTGAAGGCCTGCAATGCCTTCATCATTCTGTTCTGATCAGTTTAATACTATTTTGTATGAGTTCATTGTGTGTGAAGATATGGACAACTATTTAGAAGAAAGCAAGAAACAATGTGATAGCCAGTGATGATCTCCTGTTGTCTTGTTTTGAAATCTGTGTCTCTGACATTGTTTTCGTCTGATCTGCTTTATTCTATTTTGTTATATTTTAGTTTTACCCTCTTTAAAATAAAATTTAAAAAAACATTCAGCCACCTGTCTTTCCTATCCTAAACAGGAAGGCCAAGGGTTGACAAGATGACTCATAAGGAGTAATACCTGATAAAACAGATTTCCTCATCCAGTATTTATCAGGGACCAAATTAGGCACTGGGTGGCAGTGATGATGACGGTGATGACGATAATGATGTTCCTTGGGTACCAAACTTTCCTTGAAGTTTTTGGGCCACCCAAGCTCCATGGCTCTGACTTTTGCCATGGCCCCAGGTCCCTCCTCCACTCACTTTCAGCCCACATGGTCTTTTGAGCTTGTTGATGCCATTGTCACCTGCAGTCTCTCCGTGGAACTAGTCCTGCTCGTTGGACCCTGTTCTGCAGGCAGTAGTGACCGAGAGGGGCAGACGGGTCAGCGATCATGACAGCCAACACCCAGACTTCCTTTGACTTTTGGGGAAGACAACTTTCTCTTCCAAGCTTGACATACATAGTAAAAGTTGTGAAATCAGAACAACGGCAGCCACGAACCTGATAATGATAGTGAGACTGATGCAAACAGCCAAGAGAATTGAGGCCTGGTCAATTCCTTTATTAGAAGCATATCATACAGGGAAATTGCATATTACAAATGTAGAGCTCACCATGTTGAACTAATTACAGCTGGGTGGCCAAGACTCAGATCCAGAAACAACACACCTCACTGGTACTCACACATGTAATTGGCATCATAGGGTGTACTCTTAGGATATGTCTGGTTTCTCTTGCTCATTCGTTTGTTTGTGAGATTCATTTATCCATGAATAAGGCTCTAAGCTATTTTATTGTCACTGCTTAATAGTATTCCGCTGCATGAATACCGCTCAGTTCTTTTTTTGGTCAACTGGTGTTAGGCATTTGGATGGTTTCTAGGAGGAGGCCGCTTGAACTATGCCGCTGTGAATTCTCATGGAGAGGGCAGTGGTGGGCTGGGGATTTAGCTCAGCCATTTAAGCATTTGCCTGGTAAGCGCAAGGCCCTGAGTTTGATCCTCAGTAACAACAATAAAAAAAGAGTGCAGTAGAGAGGCAGGACATTGGGGTGTGGCAAAGACTGCTGTTAATTACAAAATCCAGGAGGGCCTGGCAGACTGCCTGGGGAAGGAGGGATGGCCAAATCTCAGGATGCATGTTCAGAACAGTCCCCAGAGCCCTGCACATGGACATCATCTCTCAAGGGCCTGCACCCGATGTCAGCCCAAGGTGCGGATGATACAAATAGGGCTCCAGGCACTGAGGTCATCGCTGCTGTGTTTTCTCACTGCACCCTGCTGTATCCTCTCAAGTGTCCTTCTGTTCCTTGGCCCAAATTCACTGCACAGAGCCAGTCTCTTTTCCTATCTTTAATGAATGTAACCCTTATCACCACTGCATATGCCTTGAGCAATTCTTTGTTCAGGACAGAAAGAACCTCGGAATCCCTTCTAGGGCTGGAGCTGGAGCTCACTGGGAGGGTGCTTGCCTGGTGTGAGGAAGGCCCTGGTTCAATCCCCGGTACCACTTCAGACAAAACAAAGAACAAGCAAGGAAAGAACAACAGAAATCACCACTAGGAGACTCCGACACCACACACCCCAGTAACACAGGCTTTCCTCCTAGTAAATTACTCCCTTAATATACTGTATGTCATGGTTTTCATTTTATTTTATTTTTTCCTATTTTTTATTTTGTTTTGAGACAGGGTTTCACTATGTAGCCCAAGCTGGGCCTTGAACTCACTTTGATCATTCAGCCTCAGCATCTAAAGTGCTGGGATTACAGGCGTGGGCCACCAAGCCCTATGTATGTCACGATTCTTAGCTGAAACTGCTTAAACAGAAATTTGTGGCTACAATAGCCAGAAGCAGAGCTATGGGCTTCAGGCGTAGATGGGTCCAGGAGCTCCTGTGACTTCATTTCCACTGGGTTTTTCTTGATGTTTTTGTTCGGCTTTCACTTGGGTTGATTTAATCAGTTTTAGCTGCAGGTTGTTCCCCCGCCCCTCCCGCTGCTGCAGGCTTCTGTTCTCCATGTAAGTTGCTTAACCAAAAAAGAGATTTTCTGACAAAGTCGTTGGTCTGGCTTCAGTCACTCGTCCTTCTCAGGCTCTGTGACTAAGATGAAGAACATTGATTAGTCAGACCTGGTCACGTGTGCACACTTGACAACAAAGGGCAGACCAGCTTCGACAGAAGCACCTGGCTGACAGAGGGTAAAGGTGACTCCCCAAAGGGAAATCAAGGTGCACATGCTCGAGGTGGGCGCATGCTGGGCAGGCAAGAGCAGCAGACCTCTGTGGGCTGGAGCAAGCTTTGTGTAAGCCTGTGTGTCTTAATGTGCTGTCTTCTCCTGTGCTAATTTTTCTCCTCCACTCTGGAGATCAATCTCAAATATTTTTAGTGGTATGAAACCTCCCAGAATCTGGGGGCTGGATTCTTGGATGTGTGTTGTCAACCTCCATTTACCTCTTCCATTAAAGCAGGCCAAAAAAAAGCTGAAATGGCTCTGCCAGCGGCTTGCAGCGAGGAGGCCAGCAGTGAGGTCCCCCTGCTTAGATGCAGCCACATGGAATTTGCAGGGTGGGAAGAGCAGGGGTGACCTGCCCTGGCTGTGCCCGTCGGGGATCGCAGTCTGGCAGATGGCAAGACTGCATCCGGCCGAGTCTGTGTCCGCTCCCCAGTGTGAAGGGGTGAGACAGGAGGGTGGGGGCTGTGGTGATGGCAGTGGTGCATTTCCAGGGCTCTGGAGCGCCCCGGGCGGACTCTTAAAAACCTCCGTCCTTGTATTAAACCTTTTTGTTTTCCCCTAATGTTACCACTTCCTGAACTAAATCCCGACTAATTCTCCTATGTAGGGGCTGGGGATGTGGCTCAGTGACAGTGTTTGTCTAGCATGGGTGAAACCCTATGTTCCATCCTTAGGTATCACACACAATAATCTACATAATTATAGACACCTTGGTAAGAGCTCTTATCACGTGTTTGTTTTTTTGTTTTGTTTTGAGACAGGATCTCACTATGTAGTTCAAGCTGGCCTTGAACTCACTGTGTAGTCCCCAGGCTGGCCTCAAACTCTGGCCTCAAACTCTCCTCAATCCTCCTGCCTCAGCCTCCGAAGTGCTAGCATTACAGATACAGGCTGTCATTGATTGAATACACGAATGAGTGAGTATGCTACTTATGAATTCAACCAAGTCTGCTAGAAAGAAAAAAATGTAAATATTGAAAAGAAGTTTTTAGGCTGTCTTTCTCACTAGAACACTGGTAGGCAGACTTCTTTTGTAAAGACCAATTAGTAAATAATTTGGGTTTTACAAGCCATATAATTTCTACCACAACTCAAGACACTGTGAACAAATGTGTCTGGATATGTTCCAGTAAAACTAAATCCACAAGCTGGGTGTGGTAGTGTGCTCCTATAATGCCAGCACTCAGAAGGCAGGGCTGGTAGAGCAGTATACTGTAATATAATCCCAGCACTCTTGAGAGACTGAGGCAGGAGGATCACAAATGCCAGCAGAGCCTGAGTAATTTAGGGACTTGCAAGATCTTGAGTTCATCAAAAAAATCAGGCCCCCAAAACTTAAAGACGCACTCCAGAAATGGTCATCGGAAATGAATAGACCATTCTCAGATGGATAAATAGGAACAGAAAATAAATATGTGAATAAATTTCAACACCACTGATCAAATTTTGGGGGCTGGAGAGTACCGGGAATCAAACTCACAACCGCACACTTGCTGAGCAGGTGCTTGTACCGCTAAGCTAAATCCCTGGCCTGGGAGTTCAAATTTAAACAATGCTGAGATTCCATCTCACTCAGAAAGAACTAGTATCAAGAAATCAACCAATAACAAACGCTGGTGGGGCTGTGGGAAAAGGAGCCCTTCTCCACTGGTGATAGGAGCATAGACTGTGGAGATTCCTCAGAAAGCAAGAACTAGAGGTCCTTGTATAGGGATTCCTTTCTCATCCTTGTCTTAGTCTGGAAAGTATAAATTTGGTGTCTCGTGGAAGCTTTACTGGAATTCCAGCGAGTTAACCTCCCAATCTACCACTTCCAGTACAATCCACAGCAAGAATATAGACACCATGACATTTTTATAATTCTGGGGAGCCCAGGGGTCCTGAGTCCAGCCAAGGTGAAGGCTCATCAGAACAAAGGCCTTGGCCCAGGGCCTAACTGGATTTTCTTAGTTCATGAAGGAGGGTGTGGCTGGAGGACGAGTGGCTGTGAGAAGGGTGGGGCACGTGAGTGCCGTGAGCTGGGCCGGTAGGAGGCCGAAAGCCCCTCTGCCCTGTGCAGGGAGGAGGACGCGCAGAAAGACCAAGCTGCACACCGCAGCTGAGGCAGCATTTAGCGTTCAGGGCTGGCGCTTCGGCTCCGATGTGCAAACCTTTTCTGCCCCGGGAAGTCACAGCCTCTCATCTGGAGGCTGAACCCAATGACTGCCCTGGAGCAGAGGCTCTGCATCCTGGACTCAGCCATGTTCACAGAGTCACAGGGCAGGGAAACAGGGACTGTCCGCTGTGCCTAGATTCAAAAATTATGCATCAGCACCTCAGCCGGCCCTATTTGCACTGCTTAGCACCAACTGAAGGGAGAGGAAACGGCCCAGCAGCTCTGCACATCTGAGTACATGGAGACAAGGCCAGGGTTAGCCAAAGTGGAGGTCACTGCTCTTTATTCAAGGAGAGTCATCCAGCTGCTGCTCCACACACTTGAACCCAGCTATTGCCCTTCTTAGTGCCTTCCCAAAAGAATTAAAAACATCATACCATAACAATGTATGCACATCTAAATTTACAGCTTGTAAACATCTTGTAATAGCCAAATCCTGGAAGCAGCCCAAATGTCCATCAACCAGTGCACTGATTAAGAAGATGTGGTTGAGGACACTGGGAAGCCAAGCAAGCACCTCCCCTCCCTGGTAAGTGGTGGTGGTCTGGCAGACTGCGGCCCTTCCAGGGGGAGAACCAGCAGCAGCTCCTGAGATCCACGCCATGTGGGAACTTAGGACGCTGTGAAACCAAACAACCAGCCTGCCTCCCTGCTTAGCAATAGTGAGCCTACTGGTGCACAACCTAGAGTCAAACATCCCACTTCCCTTATCTCCCTTCTCCTGTGTCCCCCCCCCCACCCCATTAGCAAATGGGAACCAGAAGTCTGAGCGTCTCCTGGGAGGTTGACCATAGCAAATAAGGCCGACTTCCTTCTACCATCTCTTTGAAGACAAATTATTTTTATTACTGTTTTGCTCTATTCTGATTAATGGTACTGCTCTATTCAATATTCTGTTTTGATAAGTTCTATAATGTTCTGTATTTCATCTCATTTTGATATACGTGATTGAAAGAACAACTATTATAAAGATAACAAAATATACTGTTACCTATTACTGTTATCCCGGTAACCTGTGAAGTTCTGTACCAATTTCACTGTATGACCTTAGTTGGCTTTATTCTGTCTTGTTCTGTTGTATTTTACCACTTTCAAAATAAAATTAAAAAGGGGCTGGGGATTTAGCTCAATGGCATAAGTACCTGCTTTGCAAGCAGGCATTCGTGAGTTTGATCCTCAGTACCGATATATAAATAAATAAATAAATAAATAAATAAATAAATAAAATTTTTTAAAAAAAGATGTGGTTCTTTTCTACAATGGAGTACTGCTCAGCCATAAAGAAGGATAAACTTGAGATGTTTCTAGATAAATGGATGCACCTTGACAGCATACTCTGAAGGGAAATAAATTGGTCACACAGGTAAGTACTGTGTAGTTTATCTGGAGGGAGAAAATGAAAGTGTAAATAAGGACTAAAATGTATAATAGGTACTGTGAAATAGGAAGAAAATGTTCAAATGGAAAGGAAAACTGGGGGAGGAAAGGAAAAGAAAAAATGGAAAGAAAACTTTTGTAAGTAGAGAAGGGAAGGGAATGAAGAAACAAACAAGATGTATGCTGCACGGGTACGGATTTCCTATGATGAATGTGATCATTATGTACACCTAAAATGTATCAGTAAACTTAATTAATTTTTAAAAAAAGATCTTGAGTTCAGTCATGAGGACTAGGGAAAAAAATCGCTTTGACAGTTCTCTATGGCCAACAGAATGACACCTAACCTTTGTTAGGTCTTTAAGATTTGCCTGGTCTTTAAGATTTGCCATGATCTGGCCATAACCGTGTTCACTGCTTGCTTTCTCCAACAAGCAATGGATACGCAGAATAAATATTTTAAGATTTCATACAAGCTGGGTGCAGTGTACACCTTTAATCCCAGCGTTGGGGAGGCTGAGGCAGGAGGATCCCTGAGAATTAGAGGGAAGTTTGGGCTGCACAGTGAGTTCAAAGCCAGCCTGGACTACAAGGCAAGACCTATCTAAAAAATAAAAACTAAAAGATTTCGTACTGAAGGTGCTGCTTAGTAACAGCTAGAGATTTTCTAACACAGGGGGTTCCATGAGTTGACAAGTGGTAGAGGACTCAGCCAGCACCCCAGGGTCCACACAGAGGTCTGGGTGATGTTCCAGGTGGACACAGATGAGGAGGAGGTTTATTCACAGGCAGGGGCTCCTAAGCAGTGCAAGACCAAAGCCACAGAAAGGGCTCTGTGAACACACGTGAAGAGCTGCTTCTCAACAGCAGTGTGCGATTCCCTCTGCAGGAAAGAAACGTTTCTCTAGTACCCCAACTTCCATACACAGGCAGTGCTCTGTGAGCGATCTATGGTTCTGTACCTGTGAAGAGGCCTTGTAAATACTACAGAGTTCTATAGACAGAAACGGGCTGTGTAGACTGGCATCTTAGGGCCGGGTAGCGCTCAGGAGCGCTGCTCCTGCCTGGCAAGTGTGAGTCCTGAGTTCAATGCCCAGTTCCAAAAATAAAGCAAGCAAGCAAGCAAGAAACAAAGTATAGTTTTTGGCCAACTAGTTCAGTGCTTTGAACTTAGATAATAACATCCAATTCCGTGTGGTGAACCACAAGAAATGATTTCCTTTTGCTTAATGGTATGTAGAGGGAACCCAAAACTGATGCTTCACTGGGTGTGGTGAACTCACACCTATAATTCCAGCACTCGAGGAAGCTGAGTCAGGAGGATCCCTGTGAGTTAGAAGTCATTTTGGGCTACATAGTGAGTTCAGGGCCAGCCCGAACTGCAGAGCGAGATCCTGTGTCAAAACAAAAAAAAAAAAAAAAAAAAAGAAAGAAAGAAAAATAAAAGTACCACCAGGAGCAGAGGAGGACCCTGAAATGCCTGTAGATGGGAAACGTGCTTTGAAATTTCTGTGAAGTTGGGCATGGTGGCAAATTCCTATGATCTCAGAACAAAGGAGGCTGAGACAGGAGGATTGCCAAGAGTTCAAGGCCAGCCTGGACTACATAGTGAGTTCAAGGCCAGCCTGAACTACATAGTGAGGCTGGGTCTCAAAAAAAATTAAATAAAAAATAAAAAAGACAGAAAGCCAGTTAGCCAGACAAAACAAAGTTCCTATGGAAAGATCAGAGGACTCCTGCCTCCCAGCTACCTGCTGCCCCAGCCCCAGGCCAACTCCCAAATAGAGCACTGACTTTCCAAAGCTGGGCTTGGTTTATCCATGGCTTAGGTGAGAAACCTCTGACTCTCCAGAGATGCGCAGGGCCAGGTGTGGTGGCATATGCTTGTAATCCCAGCACTCGAGAGGCTGAGGCAAGAGGATTGTTGCCTGTCTGAGATCATGTGAGATTAAGGCCAGCCTGAACTACATAGTGAGACTTTGTCTCAATCTGCCCCAACACTGCAAAAAAAAAAAAAAGAGAGAGAGACAGACAGACAGACAGACAGACAGAGTGGGCGCCCAGTATCACCCACAAGTTGGAGTTGTTGCCGTCCATGTCGGCAACAGTGGAAGTCAGTTAGCCAAGGACCTGGGGCTGCGGCCGGTGTTGGATGGGACCAGATGCTGTTGTGAACTCAGGAAGGAACAACATCTGTTTCTGTTTGTTTTCTCCCCCTGCCAAGCATGCCAGGAGTCCCAGGGCAGGGCTTTGAGCCAGCAGAGGACAGAGAGGGCAGCTATGCCCACAACAAGGCCCATGGCCACAAGCAGAAAGGAGCAATTCTGATCCAAAGCAGGGAGAGAAGATCAGGATCTCGATATTTGATCAGCTCCACGTGACAGCAGATACAATACGGCCTGGCTAGAAGTCTGTCGTGAAGGGAAAGACCTTGTCCTCTACCCTTCTTATGTCCTGGGACTGGGGTCAAGATAAACAAGAAAAACAAATCAAAACTCATCACCGGGGCATCACATGTGTGCACCCAGGGACTCCACCCAAGGGCAGCGGCCGGCGCTGAGTACCCACCAGGTGGGCAGCACTGGGGCTCACGAGGCATTGCAGCCTACGGAAAAGGGTTTTGGAGCTGAAGCGCAGAAAGGAACAGTGTGCCAAGCAAGAGTCGTTTATCAAGGTTTTCTGTGCACAACCAGCTGATTCAGAGGCCCACAGGCTGAGCTGATAGCAACTGAGTTACAAGAACAACTTAATGCTCGTATTGTTTGATTGGCTTTGCAGGCCTGGAGCCAGCAGTCTCAGCATCTATTTAGAGGATGACAATATGCAGCAACCATGGGGGGTTTTGTTTAGTTTTATTGTTTTGTTTTCTTCAATGCTCTGTTTTGATCAGTTTTATTCTGTTCCGGTTTGTTTGACTTTATGATGGCTGATGGTGTGGGCAGCCATGGTGAAGATAACAAGAGGCACTATGGTAGCCATTCTTCATTTCCTATTATCCTGCTTTGAAATCCTGTATCACTTTCACTGTTCTGTTTTGACTGGCTGTATTCTGTTTGATTTTATTTAATTTTATTCTCTTTAAAATAAAATTTAAAAATAAATAAATATATAAATAAATGAAACAAGACTTGCTGTGCGGTGTTCTGGTTTGTATCTAGAGGTCCCCTAAAGCCTCCTGGGGTGCAGGCAGGGCCCCTGGAAGGTGACAGGACTTTGGGGCAATTTGGCTGCTCATTAGGAGGCGAGGCCTGGGCAGAAGAGGTCACTGTGGGCCTGAGCCAAAGCTCACATCTCCTGTCCCAGCTCCTCCCTTGACGCGCTCTGCCTCCTGTCCTCCGTGGTCTCCCCCTTTGCCATTCTGGCTTTTTTGTTTGCTTGTTTATTTGTTTTTGAGTCAGGATCTTACTATGTAGCCCAGGCTGGCCTTGAGCTTTTGGTGGTCCTCCAGCCTCAGCCTCCCCAGGGCTAGGGTTACAGGTGCCTGTCACCACACCCAGTACATCAACTTTTTAAAATCCATACCTACTCACCCAACCCTGTCATTAGACATGATTTCACTACATTTCCTATGTTGCCCAATCTGACCACCAAGGAGAGTCTCTTGCCTTAGTAGCTGGGATTCATACTCCCTGTCAAGGAATACACATGAAACAGTGGTTTGTTGGTTTGTTTGTTTGGTACCAGGAATTGAACTCACAAATTCACAATCTTGTGCTTCACCAGGCAGGCACTTGTGCCTGCTAAACTAAACCCCTGGCCTTTTCTCCAGGAATATAAAAGGATGCCATAAACTGGGCATGGTGGTGCATGCCTGTAATCCCAGAACTCAGGAAGCTGAGGCAGGAGGACCTTTGCAAATCCACAACCAGCCTGGGCTACAAAATGAATTTAAAGCCAGCCTGAATTGCATAGTAAGACCCCTGTCTCAAAAAGACAAAAAAGCTAGTGGTGGCTCATGCCTATAATCCCAGCACTCAGGAGGATCATTGAGAGTTCGAGATCAGCCTGGGCTACAAAGTGAGCTCTCAGGGCAACCCTGAACTGCACAGAGAGACCCTGTTTAAAAAAAAAAGTTACAGCCACGTGTGGTCACACACACCTGTCATCACAGTATTAGAGAGACTGACACAGGAGGATCACCATGAGTTCAAGGCCAGCCTGAATGATATAGTGAGATCCTATCTCAAAAAACTCAATAAATAAATAAATCTAAAATGATTAAAAGAAGGAAATATACAAAACTTTGTTGTTGTTGTTGTTTGAGACAGGGTCTCACTGTGCAGTTCAGATTGGCCTTGAGTTCACTTTGTAGCCCAGGTTGGTCTTAAAATTGCAATGATTCTCCTGCCTCAGCCTCCCAAGTCCTGAGATTTACAGGCATGGGCCACCATGCCTGGCTAAAACATCTTTATATGACTTTGCAGAGGAAATAACTGTTTTTCCATAGTGTTGAGCACTGAACCCCACACAAGGCAAATGCCCCACCCCTGAGCTGCACTCTCAGCCTGAGAAAACACTTTCTTACCCAGACACCAGAAGGACAAATTATTATGGAAGAGACTAGTGTATTTTTTGAGATTAGTATATTTATAAAATTTTGAGATACTTGTCGGGTGTGATAGTGCACACTTGTAATTCCAGTACTGGGGGGCTGAGGCCAAAGAATCATTTGGGCCTAAGAGTTTAAGGTCAGCCTGGGTGATGCAGCAAGATCCCTCCCTAAGGAATGAAAAGAAAAGGCTGGGTGTGGTGGTGCATGTCTATAATCACAGCACCAGGGAGGCTGAGGCAGGAGAACCTCCCTGAGTTTGAGGCCAGCCCGGGCTCCACAGTGAGTTTAAAGCCAGTCTGAACTACATAACAAAACTGTCTCCAAAAAAGTAAAATAAAACAATGAAGAAAGGAAGGAAGAAGCAGGAGAGAGAAAAGAGAAAGAAGAAAAGCCAAAAAGGCCCACAATACACAAAGACAAAAGACAAATGAAGAAGCACAGAGAGTTAACATCCCTGGTGTGAAAAGAGCTGTTAAAGACAGACAAGAAAAACACAGACAGCAACCCAACAGAGAAACAAGCGGAATGTTATGGTTTGTGTTTAAATGTCCCCCACAGCCTGATGTGGTCATGGGTCCTGTCCGTGTGTGTGGCTGCCCACCGCCCTACCTCGGAGCCAGCCGATTATGGACGGAAACCTCCAAAAACAGTAAGATAAATCTTTCCCTCCTTCTTTTTGGAGATCAGATGTTTTGTCTCAGCAGCAAGAGAAAAGAAACCAATACAGAGTGCAGTCAGTTCACAGAAAGAGAAATTCACACAGCTGTTAAACATGCACGCTGCTGCCCTCTCTCATTCTTAGAAGGACAAATTATAAGAAGGGAATGGCCATGCTTTCATTCAGTACCTTTGCCAAGAGTAACCTAGGCGATGGTAAGGAAATCTGAGACAATGGGCACCTTCATAATTGTTGGTGTGGTGTGGTATAAATTGCCCCAGCTTGTTTTTGAGATACAGAAAGATCCTGTCTCAAAAAAATAGTTATCCATTGCAGAGGGAGTGAACTCATATGACCATTACCCATCAAAGGGTTAAATGTGAAAACACATTTATGCACACATAAATCGATTCATATATCTTCTTTGCTTTAACATCTCTACAAAGGGTTGGAGTCCTAACTCTCGTAGAGGACTTGCCTAGTATCTGTGAGTGTCGGGCGCAGGCGTTCAACACACCCCGCCCGGGACGATAAGACCATGTCAGCTTCCGCAATGCGTTATGTCCCTCTCTAAACTAGCCACCCCGTGCGCACCTCGTGCTCACTCCGTATTCGCCCCGTGCTGACTCTGTGGCAACCCCTGATTGGCCACAGCTGGGTATAGTAGCCAGAGCCTGCGTCCCATTCCCGCTCTGCTTCCTTGTGGCAGCCTGTGATTGGTCACGGCTGAATATATAAACCAGAGCCCGCGTAAATAAAGCGGCAGTTACCTGTTACCCACAAGAGCGTCCTCTGTCTCATTGGGGGGCTGCGCCGGTCATGTGAGGCCCTTGGTTTGGTTCCTAATACTGGGGCGGGAGGGTAGGGGCTATGCAGCTAGCTCAGTGTTAGAGCATGTGCAGTATCTGAAAATCTCTAAAAGCAATGGCTGAATTCACATAAAAATCACAGTAGAACTCCAACCTTCAGGTGGGTGTGTGGTACACGCTTGTAATCCTAGCACTCAGGCTGACGCAGAAGAATCTCCATGAGTTTGAGACCAGCCTCAACTACATAGTGAGTTCAAGGTCATCCTGACTGCATAAGGAAACCCTGTCTCAAAAGCAAAATAAAACAAAAACCAAATAGAAAACAAGTCACTGAAAACCCTCCAAACTTGACTGAGGCCTACAAGGCCCTATTTGAAAATACGGTAGCCTAGGGGCTGGGATTTAGCTCAGTGGCATAAGTGCCTGCCTTGCAAGTGTGTGGTCATGAGTTCAATCCCTGGCACCAGAAAGAAAGAAAGAAAGAAAGAAAGAAAGAAAGAAAGAAAGAAAGAAAGAAAGAAAGAAAATACGGTAGCCTTCTGCCCTGTCCCTTCCTCCTGGCTGCACCTACTTATAGGTTCATACAGGTATGTGTTTCAAAATCCAAAAAGGAGCCAGGCGTGTTGGTATATACCTATAATTCCAGCCCGCTGGAGGCTGAGGGTGGATTGCAGGCTGAAGGTCAGCTGGACAGTTCAGATCCTGTCTCAAAATGAAAAAGTAAGAGTGTGACTCAGAGATAGAGCTCTCGATCAGTATGCTCCAGGATCTAAATTAGTGCACTGTAAACAATAATGAATGAACGACATAAGACAAATAAAGTTTTTTTAAAAAGTAGCCAGTATGGTAGCATACACCTGTTATCCCAACACTCAGGAGGCAGAAGGATCCCCAAGAGTTCAAGACCAGCCTGGGCTAACAGTGAGGTCAAATCAGCCTGAATTACATGTAAGACCTTATCTATAATTAATTAATTAAAAATAAAATAATTTGGGGCCAGGTGTGTGGCCCATGCCTGTAGTCCCAGTACTTGGGAGGCTGAAGCAGGAGGATAGTGACAAGTTTGAAGCCAGCTTGAGCTACATAGTAGATTCAAAGTTAGCCAAAACTACATATTGAGACCCTGTCTCAAAAAGCAAAAAATCAAAGATAAAAAAAGAGATAATATTTTTTAAAAAGTAAATAAACTGGGCATGGTGGCACACACCTATAATTCCAGCACTCGGGACGCTGAGGCAAGAGGATCACTGAGAGTTGAGACCAGCCTGGGCTACAAAGTGAGCTCAAGGCCAGCCTGAACTGCATAGCGAGACCCTGTCTCAAAAAGACAAAAAAAAAAAAAAAAAAAAAAAAAAAAGTAAATGCCCAAAATAAACAAACAAAAGTAATATAAGTACTCTTATCCCACTCTCCAGTATACAATAACTGAAACACTGTTTCATATGTACAGTCATGTAATAATGTATCAGTCTATTATAGCCACGTAGTACTTAATTTATCAATAAAATGTAATTCATTTAATTACTCTACTCTTCCATAGGATTTCAGGTTGTTTCTCGTCTTGTTTTCATTCTGTTGTATCTTCTAGTGCTGAGAATGAACTCAGCTCGCTCTGTGTCCAGTCTCCACTCTTCCCGCCCTGATGTATGGTTACCATGGTGCCACCAGTCACAGAGAGTCCTCGGGACTGACACGACCAGAACCCAGATTTCTAGTGCAACAGGTGTCTACGTAAAGAGGGTGGAGGCTGCCCGGTTGCCCTGCAGTGTGCTATACAGGTCACAAAGTTAGGTGCTTCCCCTCAGCCTGCCCAAACTCATCCACTCTGCTCCTGGATCCTTCAGCACCTCTGAGCTCAAGACTCCATTCTTCAACCTGGCTTCTAAAGTTATTTATTTATTTATTTGGCTGGTTGGTTGGTTGGTTGGTTGGTTGGTTGGTTGGTTGATATCTCATTAAGTAGTCCAGATTGGCATTGAACTTGCTGTGTAGCCTAGGCTGGCCTTGAGCTCACAGGGATCCTCCTGCCTCAGCCTTAGAAAGTTATTTAAGCCTCAACTACCTGGATGTTTGAGAAGCTCATACTTTGTGTATGATTCCTGTGAAGTGCTAATAAATATATATATATCATCTCCTACTTGTCAACTCATTACAACAAAACTTCAGAGGACAGAAGGAAAATTTTCCCTCTACGTCTACAGTTTCAACCTAGGAATTTTGAGGGGCACAAACTTTCAGTCAATGCCATTGTTTACGTTTCCTCCCTTAAATTCCTTCCCTTACAAAAATGTACCCATCCTATCTCTGGAACCTCCTAAGTGAACTCATTCCATTATGTACTCTAAGGTCTAAGTCCAAAGTCTCCTGTAAATATTACCTAAATTAGATGTGGGTGAGACTCGAGATATGATTCATCCCAGAGCAAACTGCTTTCAAGATCAAACATTAAATGCTTACAAAATGCAATGATGGGACAAGCCCAGGACAGACAGCCCATTCCCAAGGGGAGGGATGGGAAGAAGAATGAGTCACAGCTCTCCAAAAAGGCTGAGCCCTCAGCCCCTGATTGGACAATCTGTGGTGCAGCCTCTCCCTCTGGACCTAGCGGGCTTGTAGTCCTGACTTCCAGACCCACAAGTGGTGAGGGCTCCGTCCAGTCCATGGGAACCAGGGGCAGTGATTTGACCTAAGGCCCTGGTGGCTCTGTCCCAGTGACCTTGCTGGGAACACCCTGTGCACAACTCTCCCACATGGTGGTCATGGGCCTATGGCTGTCGCGGGCTAGAACCGTGCTATGACAGCTCTACCAGCCCGGGGCACCCGCAGCCTCTCCTCTGAAACTGTTCTGCCCTCCTTTGCCTCCCAGGCCCTGGCACTCTGAGCCTCTGATGGGAGAGACAGCCCCTAAACTGCCTTCTTTCCTTCTCTTGGACGTCAGACAGGACATCCTAGCTTGCATTGAGGCAGCCGATGGATCCACACTGATCTCCTGATCCAGGCTCTCATGGTCACACCTTCACCCTCTCATGAATAGCTTTCGGATTTTTTTCCCAAAGTAGAGAGTCTCAGAATCCTCCTAATTTTGAAGTTCTCCTTAGTTTTCAATTAGCAATTCTCTTTAAGTCATTTCTGACTCCTCCACTTTTGCTATAAGGACAAAAAGAAAACAGCCTGTATCTCCAAAACACTGCTGAGAAATAGCTTTAGCGAAACACGTGGTTTATTGCTCACAAACTCTCCCAGCCATAAAGCACTGTGACACGAACACAATACAGTCCAATTGTCTGGCATTCTATAATGAGGATGGCTTTCCTCTGGTTTCTAAGAACATATTCTATGTTAGAATGATCTTTATAGGCCAGGCATGGTGGTGCATGCTTATATTCTCAGCACTTGGGAGGCTGAGGCAGGAGGATCTTGAAAGTTCGAGATTAGCCTGGCCTACACGGTAAATTCAAGGACAGCCCAAACTACCTAGGGAAACCCTGTGTCAAAAAAAAAAAACAAAAAAACAAAAACAAACCTTGGGACTTCCGAGAAGATGGCGGACTTCCGGGAAGATGGCGGAGCAGTGCACAGCGGAGAGAGCTGAGGGTCGCCTTCCAGGCCCTGAGACACTGCATCTCGAGGAAGACGAGAAGGCAGGCAGTGGGTCTCCTGGCCCCAGGAGAATCTGAAGTGTGACTTGAGGCCCACAGAGAGAGGACAAAGGAAAACTTCAAGAGGAGGAAGGCCTCCATAGCTGGCACTGCTTGCCCCTGAGCCAGACTCACTGTGGGGGAGGAGCTGTTGGAACCTGGGGACACGTGGTCATGGTGATGGTGGTGCTGGTGACCTGGTAGGCCTCTGCAGAGAGACACAGCAGTGGAGGGGAGCGGGGGACCTGGAGGACTGTGCCGGCTGGGCGAGAGTGCTGAGGACTTGCATCTCCTGTTGGGGGGACCCATTGGCCGAGAACCATTTTGGAGCCAGGCTGGCAGCCCGGACCAGAACTGCTGCCGGCTTCCAGCAGCGGATTCTAGAGGGACACAGACCCTGGAAACTGCTTGGACTCGGGAGCCCCATGAGCCTGGTCTCGGGGCAGCCTGCTACTCTGCCATAAAGCAACGGCAGCCTTGCTGGATACAGTGGCATAATTCGCGGGCTCTGTCTCCAGAGACCACTCGCGAACCCAGAGAGAATACCGCGAGTGGACTCTTCTTTTGTTTGTTTTGTTGTTGCTTTCTCTTTCTTTACTTGTTTTGTTTTACTCAGGTTTTAAATTTTGCTCTTTCTTTTTTTTTTATGAGTATGAAGTGGTTCCTAACTTTGTGGGTGTGATTCTGTTTTGTTCTAATTTTTATCTCTTCCACCTCTTTTCTTTCAATCTTCTGCACCAGTTTCCCCAAGTTGGTGGGACCCATCTTTGTCCTCCAATCTTAATTTTAATCTCTTTCTGTTTTTCCACTTCTCTATTACCTCCTTAATCTATTTTAAATTTTAACCCTGAGGGCAAAATTGACACATTACAGATTTACATATTGCATATAATTATCTGGTTGGTTTTGTTATTTTGTTATATAATCATAAATCTAATTTAAATGGTTAGAAGTAGCAAATTAAGAGTTAGCTTTGTTGATTTACAGGCTGTGTTTGATGCTACTGGTACCACTACAGCCAAAATTGACATAATTGTTCTAAATACCCATTGGCCCTGATAATCCATGACTGAGATTAACTAAGGGTCACAGAAAATACAGTGGTGCAGTGGCAAAGCACCAGGGACTAGGCCAGATGAGCAACAACTTCTCATCTCCAACAAACTGAAGAGGTAAGATCTTCCAACACCTTACCTAGAAGATACCACAGAGAAGTAATCGTCACCTAAGTGCCCCAAACAGCACCAATAAAGCAACCCACCATTGGCTACTTACAGGCACCACCCCAGGAATTAAACTAAAAAAGAAAGCAATGAAAGGACACTTAAACAAGACGCAACCCGATATCCAGTTTACCCAAGGTAGATCTAGGGTACAATGAGATGGGACAATTGGAAAGCCCCCCACCAGATCCCTCTAAAGTGGTAACAACAAAACAACTAAATGAGGCTCTGGGTAAAATGAAACCAGAAATAATCTCTCAAATAACTACAGAAATTACCAAAATGCACACCATGATTAGCGATGTTAGAGCACACACACAAAAAATAGATGAGCTTAAGCAAATTATGGAAGTGCAGCATCAGAAACAAATGGAATCCATAAAGTAGATTCAAGCAGACATCCAGGAGAATAAAAATTCCAGTGTTTGAAGCAGATTAGGCCAATGTGAAGACAGGATCTCAGATACTGAAGACAGGCTTGCCGTTAGCAATGGGGAAAAGAAAGATTTCTCAAAACTAGCACGGGACCTTAAGAAATCAATCCAGCAGCTGCTAGAAGAAACAAAGAATAATAACAAGATTAATTGAAGTCAATGAACAAGCAGAAGATACCACAAATGACATTAAAAACATTCACAGACATTGTGACAGAAAACTTTCCTGGCAGAGAAAAAGAATTTGACATATAGATAAGTGAGGCATATAGAACTTCAATTATCAATGATCAAAAAAAAAAAATCTACAGCCAGGCATATGATAGCCAGATTCCAGAAATTCAACACAAGAATAGCATCTTAAAAGCTGTTATGGAAATTACCTATGATGTAAAGCCCATCAGAATCACAGCTGACTTCTTAGCACAAACTCTCAAGGAGAGCTTGGAGTTAAATACTATAAGGTTTTGTTTGTTTGTTTGTTTGTTTTTGTTTTTTTATCAGTACCAGGGATCGAACTCTCGACAACCTGCTTGCAAGGCAGGTGCTTATGCCACTGAGCTAAATCCCCAGCCCCAGTACTACAGGTTCTAAAGGAAAATAACTTTCAACCCAGATTGATGTATCCCACAAAACTGTCAAAATTGATGGAGAAATAAGATACTTCATGACTAAGAACGTCTGAGAAAATTCATGACCACCAAATCAGCACTCCAAAATGTGCTGAAGGACATTCTAGAAAGAGATAATAAGGACTACAGCTCCATGAACCCTAACAGAAGAAATCTACCAGTAGAGGCAAACAATTAGAGGGAAGAAGGGGGGGGCATTAACAACAGAAAAATAACATGACGAGTATAAATCAATACATATCAGTTATAACCATCAATTGAGACCAATGTTAATGGCCTCAATTCACCAGTCAAAAGACACAGGCAGAACGGATCTAGAAGCAAGATCTAACAATATGCTGCATATAAGAAACACATTTAATTTTAAAAAAGATTCATAGACTGAAGTTCAAAGATGGAAAACAATACTCAATGCAACAGGAATCCAGAAAAAAGCAAGGGTGGCTATTCTATTTGTACACACAGTGAATTTCAAGCCAAGACGGATTAAGGGAGATAAAGAAGGTCACTATCTCCTTGTAAAGGGAACAACCCAAGAGGAAGAGATAAAAATCATAAATATATATGCAACAAATACCAGTGCACCCATCTATATAAATAATTACTAGTGGGCATGAAAAATCATATAAACCCTAATACAATTGTATTGGGAAACCTCAATATGCCACTTTCACAAAAAGATAGATCAACTAGACAATAAAATCAATAATGAAATATTAGAACTAAATCAAACTTTTGAGCAAATGTACTCAGTAGATGTATACAGAGTGTTCCATCCCACAACATCAGAATACACATTCTTCTAAGCTACACATGGGACATAAACCACATGCTGGCTCACAGAAGATGCTTGAGTAAATGTAAAGGAATTGAAATTATCCCAGGCACACTATCAGACCACAGTGCAATGAAATTGGAAACCCATGCCAAAGGAAACCACAAGAACTTCATAAACACATGGAAATTAAATAGCATGCCACTGAATAACAAATGGGTCACAGATGAAATTAAAGCAGAAATTAGACAGTTTTTACAGCTGAATGATAATGACAATACAACATACTAGAACTTGTGGGACACAATGAAAGTAGCCTTAAGAGGGGAATTTATAGCAGTAATTATCCATTTCAGGAAAATAGAGCAAGCACATAAACAACTTAATGCTGAACCTCAAGCTTCTAGAAAAAGAGCTCAGAGGAGGAAATTATAAAGATCAGAGCAGAAAGTTAAATACAAGGAATCATTGAATCAAAGAGCCGGTTCTTTGAAAGATTAAATAAAATTGACAAACTCTTAGTTAACCTTATTAAAAGGAAAGAAAAGACACAAATCAATGCAATTAGGAATGAAAAAGGCAGAATCACAACAGACCCTGTAGAAATCCAGAAAATCATCTATACCTACTTTGAAACTTTGTACCCTAAAAAGTTGCAAAACACAGAAGAAATGGACAGATTCCTAGATACATATGAATTACCAAAGCTGAATCAAGCAGACACAAAAATCCTAAATAAACCAGTATCAAGAAATAAAATAGGAGATGTAATTAAAAACCTATCAACAAAGGAAAGCTCAGGCTCTGATGGATTCACTGCTGAATGCTACAAGAAATTTAGTGAAGACCTAACACCATTTTTCAAACTCTTTAATGAAATTGAAAGGGAAGCAATACTCCCAAACTCATCCCTGGAAGCAAGCACTACTCTGATTCCAAAACCAGAGAGGGACACAACTAAGAAAAAGAATTATAGGCCAATCTCCCTAATGAACATTGACACAAAAATCCTCAATAACACACTGGCAAACAGACTGCAGTAAATCATCAAAAAGATTATACAACATGATCAAGTGGGATTCATCTAAGGGATGCAAGAATGGTTCAACATACACAAATCTATAAGTGTAATACCCATATAAACGGAGCAAAGGACAAAAATCATATGATCATCTCAATAGATGCAGAAAAAGCTTTTGACAAAGTACACCATTCATGATAAAAATCCTACAGGTTATTGGAATAGATAGTCTTTATTTCCATCTGATAAAAGCCATCTATGGTAAACCAACAGCCAACATCATATTAACTGGACAAAATCTGAAAGCTTTCTCTCTAAAACCAGGAATAAGACAAGGATGTCCATTGTCTCCACTCTTATCCAACATAGTCCTGGAAACTTTAGCAGGAGCAATTAGACAAGAGAAAAAATAAAAGGAAAGGTAGGAAAGGAGGCAACTAAACTATCATTATTTGCAGATGACATGATACTCAGAAGACCCCAAAAACTCTACCAAAAGACTTCTAGATTGAATAAGCAAATTCAGTAACATAGATGGTTACAAAATCAACACTCAAAATTCAATAGCCTTATTGTACATGAGTAACAAACTCACTGAGAAAGAAACCAGGGACACGAATGATTTGGGGATGCCAAGGCACAATGTATGTATCATTGTTGCCCCCAATTGACGTACTTTAAAATTTTGGGTTTTTTTTTTCTTCTTCTTTTTCTTGCTTGTATGTTTGAATAAAATGGATTTTTTAAAACATGACTTCTACTGTTCATATTTCCATCAACATTCCATTTGCAACCACATAGGGACTCCTCCAAGACCACGGAAGAAGTAAACTCTGAGTCACTTTTGCTTTCTGGATCCTTGCCAGAATACCCTTAATGATTTGTTCACAGCAATGCGGGCTCTTTCTAGCACAAATCCCAAAGCTCTTACAGTCTCTAACCCTCTTACTTAGTTCCAAAACCACTTCCACATTTTAAGTATTTATTACAGAGGCTGGATGTGGTGGCACATGCTTGTCATCCCAGCATTTGGGAGGCTGAGGCAGGAGGATTACAGCAAGTTCAAGGCCAATCTGGGCTACATAGTGAGTTCAAGGCCAGTCTGCACTGCAAAGCTAGGCTCTAAAGTACATACATACATACATACATACAAACATACATACATACATGAATGTTACAACAGCCCCTCCTTTCCCCTTCTGGGTGCCAGTTTTCTGCCTCTGTCTCATTGGTTTGCTAGGATGGCTCATACACAAAACAAACACCCACAGTCTCCTACCAGAGGCTCAGAGTGCTGCTGAACTCCCAGCTGTGTTAACGGATCTGCTACCACTTGCAAGGTGGAAAGAGTTTCCACCAGTGGGATTGGACACCTTGAGGCAGGAGATCAGGGCTGGGCAGGCGTGACAACACCGGCCAAGATGTGTCAGAGGCCATAAAGACCCGAAGCTCACAGGCTGACCCAGATGCACACACAACACTGGACCCAAAGTGACTCCAGGCTCACAGCTCCTGGACACTGTACACAGGATCAGTCAAAACTCAGCATCTTCAATCCTCCATCTGAGGCTCCTGCTGCTCTAGCACTGACCGTGCCCGAGCCTTCATTTCCTGGACTGCATGACCAATCCAGAGATGCTTCAGTTACATCTGGTGTGAGGTTGAGGAACTTTTGATGGGACAACTGTCCTGACGCCAAGGTTGCAGGAAGTGAGAGCCCATCCAGATATCTTGGATGCTAAAGGTCCATTTCCCATCATTCTCTAGTGCACTCTCACCCTATGGAGTACACATTTTTCCTGTCTTTAAAAATGTACAATGGGATGGGGGTAGCTCAATGGCACAGCGCCTGCCTGGCAAAAACAAAGTTGTGAGTTCGATCCCCAGTACCGAATAAACAAATGTACACCCTGACTGCCTTTTCTATGTGGCTCATCCAATTCTTTGTTTGGAACACCAAGGACCCTAAAAGAAGACCCCCAGGGTCCCATCGGGTGATGCCTTGAGTTTACTAGATAGATAACAACAGCAGCTCAGAGGTAGAATACATACTTTTTGTTTGTTTGTTTGCTTGCTTGCTTATTTGTTGTGTTTTGAGTTTTTGAGGCAGTGTCTCCTATGGACCAGTAGCTCAGGCTGTCCCTGAACTTACCTCAATCCTCCAGCCTCACCCTCCCCAGTGCTGGGGATGTAAAATCTCCAACTGATGTAGGGGAATTGTTATAACTCCCAGCCTGCTAGACATCAGATACGCCGAGTTCTTGTTTCCCAAATCAAACAATGCTAAGGAACCACAGAATTAACAGTGGAAAATGTTATAGGCAGAGACAGCTCCTGAGAGGCGGGGGGGGGGGGGGGGGGCAAAAATGTAAAGTAGAGTGCACGGGGGAGGAAGGTTTTCATCCCCCCTCCCACCCCACCTTTGGTATTAGGAATTGAACTCAGGATCTTACACTTGCCAAGCAGATACCATGCCACGGAGCTATATACCCAGCCTGAGAGGAAGTTTTCAATAAGCAAAATCACGAGATCAGTACAATGCAGGACAAAACTGTGTTCAGCCGGTAAGGTTCTAAGCACAGATGCACAGGTAATATTGATCAAGTGGTGAAGCAGGTCACACAGCAAGTGTACAGGGAAAAAATGGGGACTTATTTGAGAAGAGATGAGTCATGAGGTCCTGGCCACCCACCTGGGTGACTGATGTCTATCGAGACTTTATTGGACCCGGTGATACCAGTTAGAGTTTATTGTTTATGCCTTGGGAAAGCATGCAGGCCTGGTCATTCCACCTTCATCTTGAGGCCTGGCCCCTGACAGGCACACCTCTGGCTGCAATTGAAATGTGTTCTCATCTTCTACAGTGACTCTCTCGAGGGCCTAGCCCTGTCTCACTGCGCATAAAATTTCTACCTAATTTAGCTGTGTATAATTTTCAGTTTACAAGTTTGTGCCATCACACTGAATTAGAACACATGCTTAGAAACACATATGCAAGGCCCTGGGTTCAATCCCCAGCACCACCCATCTACACACGTGCACATACACACAGAGGAAGAAAACTGCTGGGCATGGGTGCACACGGCTGTAGTTAAAGTACTCTGGAAGACTGAGGCAGGAGGATTACAAGTTTGAGCACAGCCTGGACAGTTTAGTGATTTAGCGCCAGGTGCGGTGGTGCACACCTATAATCCCAGCACTAGGGAGGCTGAAGCAGGAGGATCACCACGAGTTTGAAGCCACCCTGAGCTACATAGTGAGTTCAAGGCCAGCCTGGACTACATAGTAAGGCTGTCTCAAAAACAAACCACACACACACACACAATTTAGTGACTATGAAGACCCTGCCTTAGAATAAAGAAAATAAAGAAAGGCTGGGGATGTAGCTCATTCTGAAAGCCCTGGTTTAAATCCCCAGTACCATAAAAAAAAAAAGAGAGAGAGAGAAAGAAGGGAAACAACAGCAATAATAATAGCCGACACTCACTGAGCGCATGTTCTGGGACAGACACCACACCAAGCACATCACTCAGATTAGCTGGGCCACTCAACAACCCTCTTAGTAACGTTTTCTGTTCCCATTCCTCAGAAACAGAAACTACCCACACATTCACTCAACTTGCATAGCTGGTCAGTGGCAGATGGGAACTGAAAGCCCAGCAGCCTGGATCATCCCGGGGAAGTCTGGCTGGCCACTCGGGGTGGGTACGGTGGGGTGGCCAGATGGGAACACAGCAGAGGGCAGTCCAGACAGCGTGGAGATCCTCCCAGCGAGGCAGGGTAAGATACCGAGACCCAAAGTTCCATGGAAATTTACTGACTGATGCAGACAGTTAAGGCAGTTATTTTGAGCTTAACAACAAAGACTGACCCTGTCTCAGAAGATATAAGAGCAAGATCACCGATAAGAGGCAGCATTCCACTGGCAAAGGAATGCGTGGAGCAGAAGGTTCACCCGAGAGCTCGGGGGCTCCGATGGCAATCGGGAAGATTGTACCCCGCAGGCCTCAGGCAGCACAGAGAGGGGGAAGGGGTCTTGCAGCTAGGAGGGTAAAAGCCACTCACTGCTTGGAATCAGATGTGCCTGCCTGCAGACAGACACCTGGTTCTGCAGAATCACCCTGGAAGGTTGGCTTCTGCACTGGTTTGCATCTCTGAGTCCACACTTTAGAGTTTGGACAGTGAGCTTCTCCTGCAGTGGTGATGCAGGAAAGGGAAATAAAATATGTAGAAAAGTGACAAGAAACATCACAATTTAAAAATTGACCAGTTGTGGTGGTGCAGGCCTATAATCCCAGCACTTGGGAGGCTGAGCCAGGAGGATCCCTGGGAATTCAAGGCTGGCCTCAATGACATAGTGGGATGCTGTTTCAAAAAATAAAAAAAAAAGAATTTACTTTCTGGAATTGGTTATGCTTCTTTTCTTTCAGGTCTGTCACACTCAAAAATCCCTCAAAAAACCTGACATGGTGGCATACCCTGTAACCCCAGCAGCTAGGAGGCTGAGGCAGGAGGATTGCTATGAGTTCAAGGCCAGCCTGTACTGTATAGTGAAACCCTGCCTCCAAAAACACCAGGAAAAAAATCCTTAAAGTGTTATAAATTCATATATTATCCTAGTCAATCAGATTGACAGGGAAATGAAGTAAGCAGCTCACCTCCCTGGTAAGTGGCTGTGGTGTGGCAGGCTGCAGCAGCCCCACGGGGAGAACACTGGGATTGCAGCCCACCCCCTGCTAAGCAATAGTGAGCCTGCTGGTGCACGGCCTAGAGTCAAACATCCCACTTCCCCTACCCGCCATTAGCAAATGGGAACCAGAGATCTGAGCGTCTCTTGGAGGTTGACCATATGCAATATAGCAAATAAGGGGGATTTCCTTCTACCATCTTTTTGAAGGCAAATATTTTTACTACTGTTTTGCTTTATTCTGATTAATGGTACTGTGCTATTCAATATTCTGTTTTGATACGTTCTATAATGTTCTGTATTTCATTTTACTTTGCTATACGTGATTGAAAGAACAACTATTGTAAAGATAACGAGATACACTGTGACACCTATTACTGTTATCCTGGTAACCTGCTGTGAAGTTCTGTACCAATTTCACTACACTGTCTCATTTGGCTTTGTTCTGTCTTGTTCTGTTGTATTTTATTACCTTCAAAAAAATTTTAAAAAGAAGACTGGCACAAACCCAGTCTTTTTTCAATATTAGGGAATGAACCCTGGGCCGTACACTAAGCTACATCTCCAGCCCTTATTTTTTTTCTGAGGTAGGATCTCATTAAACTGCTAAATTGCCCATGCTGAGTTTAAACTTGTGATCCTCCTGCCTCAGCCTCCCAAATGCTGGTATTACAGGCATGTAGCACCACACTCAGCAGAAAATTGATCTTAAAATAAACAGATTCAGAGAGTTTGAAGAAAACTTTTAGGCAAAACAAATCACTCATCTTTAAAAGATTGACAGTAGACTTGCAGCCGTGCCTTTGTCCTATCAAGTGGGCAACCCTTTCACCTCTAAAATGAGTGTTTCTCTTTCTACTTGTGGGTGGGGCTTCTCTTTCCTCGTGTTATAAACCAAGCCCAACCTTCCTACAGACTCACAAATTCACAGATTTCTACAGTCAAAAACACGTGAACTTCTCAGTCCCAGCCAGGTTCGGGGCCAGGCCTGCAATCCCAACACTCAGGAGCCTAAGGCAGGAGGATCACCGCAAACTCACGGTCAGCCTGAACCACATAGTGAAAAAATAGTCCCAGCTGCAGGCACTTTCAAAGTGAGACGCTTTCTCTCTCCTAAATAAATTTCTTGTTTTTGTTTTGCTTTGTTTTGTTTGTTTTTAGACAGGGTTTTGCTATGGAGTTCAGGGCAGCCTTCAATTCACTTTGTAGCCAAACTGGCCTCAACTCGCAGTAATCCTCCTGCCTGGGCCTCGCAAGCGCTGGGATTACAGGCATGCCCACTACACCCCACTCCATGTCTCTTATTGACAGCTCCTGAAAAAAACTTTTTTAAAATTCTGCAATAAGTTGTGGGGTACACAAGTATCATAGCAGCACTCAGGTAGCTAAAGCAGGAGAGTCACCTTGAGTTTGAAGCCAGCCTGGGCTACATAGTCAGTTCAAGACCAGCTTGAGCTGCAAAGAGCTGGTCTTTGCAGGTCTCATACAAACAAACAATGAAAAAGTCCTGCCACAGGAGTCAGCAAACTTATTCTGAAGGTCAGGTGAGTTAAGGTTCTTTGGGGAGCTGAGATAAACAGAAGAAATACAAATAGGTAGAAATGTAACAAGGAAAATTATAATTTTAAAATAAAAACCACAATGTCAAGGCCAGGAATAGTGGCACTGCCCGTAGTCCCAGTTTTTGAGAGGCTGAGGCAGGAGGTTTGCTGAAAGTTTGAGGCCAGCTTGAGACTTTGTTCCAAAAAACAAACAAAGAGCTTCAGGGTACAAACCCAGTTTAAAATATGTTTCCCCTAAGACACAATAAACCCAGGCAAAAGGCTTTGGCCGTCACATTTTACTTGCAAATGGACCCCAGCCACTCTATATCGCTTGCAGAATAGGTTTTTCCCTCCCACCTGCAAGTGAGTTTTATCCTGCCCTGAGTGGCCATCGTTCCCCTGGACCCCTGGGCCAAGACCTTAGGTTTCCATCCTCTGGAGGGAGACGTGTGAACTCACCCAGCTCCACACCCTCTCGCTTGGGCCTGCATGCTACCTCTTTGAGAGTGTGCTTTTAACCTGTGCCTGCTCTGTTTATGCCCTTTCTGACATACTCTGAAAAACCCTTTTCTCCGTGACAGTATTTCACAAACTAATAACTCACATGGGTAGGGCAGAGGTTTTGTTTGTTTGTTTGTTTTGTCTTTTTGAGACAGTGTCTCCTATGCAGTTCAGGCTGGCCTTGAGCTCAGTTTGTAGACCAGGTTGGTTTTGAATTTGCAATGACCCTCCTGCCTCAGCCTCTGAGATGCTGGGATTACAGGAGTGTGTCACCATGCCCGGCATGGGCAGGGTTTTAGATCCCTGGATCCCTTCCTAATTTGGGGCTCACATAGGGGGCCTGTGCAAGGGGACCCTTGGCCTACTAACCAAGCTTCCTTGGCAAGAGCCCAGATGCTGCCCTGAGGCCCAGATCAGGACCTTCATTCTTTACCCTCTCCAAATCCTTTCCATCTTTATTGAGAGTAAAACCCAAGAGTCCTGTGGCCTTCCAGAGCCCCCCAGCACTGGCTCCTGCAGGCCTCACCTGTCATCTGCCCCCTTTATCAATTTTCTCTGGCTCCAGTGGCCTCTTCTGTGTTCCTCAAACACCCCTAATTCTCCCACCCCTGGACATTTGTACATGCTGCTCCAATCAAAGAGTCCCTGCTCTGGATGGTACCAGCCTAGCTCTTCCTCCTCCTGAGCCATGGGTCAGGGGCCCTGGGGACAGGTTGTCTAGGCTCTTGTGTGTGACAAAGAGTCAGGGGCAGCACACAGCAGCAAAGAAACAGTGGCAAGGACAAACATGTGCTTGGAGCGAGCAGGGTCTCACTGGGGAAAGGGAAATGCAGGAGCCACGAGGCTATGGGGCAACAGAGGGGCCTCTCTCAGTACTCTTGGGTCTTTACAGAGCGACAGTTTCTGAAAGGAGCCACAAAAGTCTGGGCATACAGGATTTCAGACCCCTTTCCTTGCCTTTTGTAGAAAAGTTTTAACCAAAGAACGATATGGTTTGTTGTTGTTTTGTCTTGAGGTAGGGTCTCACTCTGTAGTCCAGGCTGGCCTTGAACTCACTATGTAGCCCAGACTGGCTTCGAATTCATGGTAATCCTCCTGCCTCAGCCTCCCAAATGCTGAGATTACAGGCATGCACCATAATGCTCAGCTAATCTGACCATTTTGACTGCCAGTCTGTAACCATTTCTTTGTTTATACCAGGGCCTAACAGAGAGGTTGGTTGAATGGGTAGTGTGTTTCCTGTCATGCTTTGTGGCACCTCTGAAGAGAAAGAGAAGTGTAGGTCTTTCCAAGGGTATCCCCACAGAAGAAAGGAGACCTGTTGAGCTGCTCCGGGCACCCACACACACCCCATGAAACTGGCACTACCTCTGCTGAGTCCTGTGAGGGTAAAGACCATATCTCTTATCTCAGGTTTCCTGGAGTCCACCTGTCAGCTGGGAAATGCAGTGGAAAGGTGAACTGGGATGGCTTTGAGGTGTCAGGACAGGGCCCCTGAGCACGGGCCTGGCTGAGGACAGCGAGAAATAAAGGTCCTCTGGGGGGACACGCCAATGAGGCTTCGATCCTGGTGGTCAAAGCATTAGGAATAACATAAAAAACATCATTTCACAGCAATATATGTGCATCCATGGTTATAGCAGCACAATTTGTAATAACCAGATCTTGGAAACAACTTAAATGCCCATCAGCTGAGGAATGGATGAAAAAGATGTGGTATTTTTATACAGTGGAGGGCGATTCAGCCATAAGGTATAACTTGCGATTTTTATAGGTAAATGGATGCAACTTAAGACCATACTCATTAGTGAAATAAATAAGACACACTGTGTGATCGTCCTTTTGTCTCACTAGTATGAGAAACTGAAAGAAACAACATATGTATATGTGTATTTTTAAAAATTGAAAATGTATTAGGAATAACAGAAATATGAAAATGAAAGGCAAAAGAGACTGTTTTGGGTTTTTTGGTAAGGGATCGAACTCAGGACCTCACAAACAGGTGCTTGTGCCGCCGAGCTAGACCCCCGGCCCCAAAAAGAGACATACTAAATTTTAGGTCTCAAAGTCACAGGTTCAATCCCCACTACCAAAAAAAAAAAAATCAATCAATCAATAAACAAACAAACTTTAGGTCTCACACACATGGAACCCGCTGGGCAGGTAAACATTTCCTTGCAGTTGGCAGAACCTAAAATTGTCCTTCCCGTGACTGGGTGAGCTGCAGACGCCCTAGTGGCTCTCAGCTCTCTGACTCATATCCATAACAAGTGACCCAAAGGCACGAAACAAACAAACAGACAAAACAATCCAGGACAGAGAAGACAGGAAAAGAAGAAAATATTACTTTACCCGCAAGAGGGGCTTGTCTCATTACTGGTTTGCCAAGAAATGCTACTAGCATTCGGGCCCCAGGGGAAATTCTTTCTAGGATCCTGGCATCCTAAATAAAGAATTGGACAAGACACACAGAAAAAGCAGAGGGGTGTACATTTATTTATGTGTGTGTGTGTATATATATGTATGATAACTGGGAATCGAACTCATGACCTTCTGCTTGCCAGGCAGGGGCTTATGCTGCTGAGCTAAATCCCCAGCCCTAGCCCAGGATATACATTTATAAAAAGGTTTTCACCAGCTGACTGTCTTTCCTGTGCGTCCTCTCCAAGGACCAAGAAAGAAGCCCTGTGGGCCCCCTGCGGTAACTGCTTTAGGTCAGGTCACGTGGAACGTCTTGGCCCCGGGTAGACCCTCTGGCAGGGAGGTCGCTAAGTGGCCACAAAAGAGTCAGCTCCAAGAGAACCCGACATACCACAGCCTTCGTGGCCATGCACCCCTCTGCGGGCTACCCTCAGATGGAGGGGAGCCTGAGGGTCCCTCACAGACAGGCCAGACAGGCAGAGCGGGCCCTCGAAGGGCTGAGCACGGTGAGAAAGGTAAGGTTCAGATGTGCTCTGCCTTGTCTCTACGGCCTTCTAGCTCCCCACTGCCTTCAAGAGAAAACCAACACCTTCACATACGGCCAGGCTCTGTAGGAGCTGGCCCTGCCCAGCTCTCTCACTCTTCTCCGGTATTTTCTACTTTTTTTCCTTTTTTTTTTTTTTTGCCTGAGACAGAGTCTTGCTGTAGCCCAGGCTGGCCTCGAACTCACAGCGATCCCCCTGCCTCAGCCTCCAGAGTGCTGAGATCACAGGCATGGGCCACCACACCCGGCCCTATTCCTTTTTAAAACTTTATTTTGAAGCTGAGCAAGGTGGCACATGCCTACAATCTCAACACTCTCAGAGGTTGAGACAAATTCAAGCCCAGCCTGGGCAAGTTAGGTAAACCCAGTCTCAAAATATAAAAGGCTTAGGGACATAGTTCAGTGCAAAGGTCCTGGGTTCAGTCCTCAGAACCAGGAATAAAAAAGAAGAAAAGAAATGAGTTCCTGAGAACCAGGTAGAAGTCCAAGCCTGGGTTACTTATGTTCTATTCATAAAATTTAAATAACACAGACATCTGACATAAAACATAGGTAAGTGAAAGCAATGTCTTTAGTTGTCACCCTGTCACCTCAGGCAGCAGGTGAAAAGTTCCAGAGGCAGGGAGCTGGTGCTTTACCCTGGTGCTCTCTGTGCCTGGTACACAGAGCCCCGCAGATACCTGTTAGAAGAAAAAACAGCCCTACAATCCTGTCTTCCCCAACCCCCATGCCAAAGTCACTGCTGTTATCAGTTTTGTTTTGCTTATCTAGATCAGTACCATCCACTAGAATGTTCCAAGGACAAAATATCCTGAGTCTGCAGGGCCAGTATGCCAGCCACCAGCTGCACGGCTGGCAGTGAGGGGCTGAACACAAGATTTTATTCAATTGTAATTAATTTGCATTAAAATGTAAATAGCCACCTGTGGGTTAGCGACAGCCACAGCAGACAGAGCTGCCCTAGGCTCTTTGTACCATGCATTTGCATACACTGTGTACACGGAGACTAATTTGCTCTGCTGTGTTTTACATAAAGTTTTATGCTCTTTGTAGCCTTCTGTCCCTTGGTTTTTTCCACTGGCCACTACATCATGAAAGTCTTTTTATACAGATCTGTCTCATTCTTTTTAACTGCGCTCAGAATTCCATGATGTGGACATGCCAAAATTGGCTTAGTTGTTCCATATTGAGAGACTTTACCTAGGTGATTTTCAATTTGCCTGTATAACATACAGAGCTACAAGCCAGGTGTGAAGGCACATGCCTGTAATGCCAGCACTCGGGGAGGCTGAGGCAGGAGGATCATTGCAAGTTCGAGACCAGCCTAGGCTACAAAGTGAGCTCAAGGATCAGCCTGAAATGTATAGTGAGACCCTGTCTCAAAAAGACAGAGACAAAACCAACAAAACCAGAGCTAAAATGAATATTTTTATTCAGGCCTCCTTGGCACATGCTAGACCAATAAAAGGTCACCTTTATCTGAAACGCTCAGGACCATGAGTGTTTTTTTTTTTTTTTTTTTTTGGGTACCAGGGATCGAGCTCACAACCTAGTGCTTGACAGGCAGGTGCTTATGCTGCAGAGCTAAATCCCCAGCCCCCATGAATGTTTCTGATTTCAAATTTTGGGGGGTTCTGGAGTCCGGGATTGACTGGTTGAACACCCCTAATCAGAAATGACAAGTGCGTAATCGAAAAGTTTTGGATTTTGGAGTACTTTGGATTCTACATTTTGGGATTAGGGATGCAACCTGTACTAATAATAGTTAACATTTTAATAATAGTAATAATTGTTCATATTTACTGAACTGATAATATATGCCAAACCCTACTCAGCCTAGGCTCCTTGTCTACAGTAAATGATCTAACTTTTTTTTTTTTTTTTTTGATACTCGGTACTGAATCCCAGAAACACTGAACTCTGCCAGCCATTTGGCTAGGGGGATGGGTACCAGCATTCAAACTCAAGAACTCACACTTGCCACGCAGGTGCTTATGCTTCTGAGCTATATCCCTGGCCCTTTTTTTGTCTCTTTGAGACAGGGTCTCACTGTGTGGTTCAGGCTGGCCTTGAGCTCACTTTGTAGTCCAGGCTGGTCTTGAACTTACGATGAAATGATTCTGCTACCTCAGCTTCCTGAGTGCTGGGATTCCAGGCGTGTGACACCAGGCCCAGCTCAAGGCCGTTTGAATATTTAATTCTTATTACAATTGAATGAGAGGTCTTAGTACTGCCTCCATAGTACAGTTACAACAACTGAGGCTCAGTTTTAGAAATTTATTCAAAATTACCCAGCCATCTGATCAGCTTACAGTCCTGAGTTTGATTCCTGGTACAAAAAGAAAAAAAAATACCCAGTCAGCAAAGGACAGGGGCAGGATCAGAAGCCAGTTTTCCCTCCCCGGTCCATGCTTTCCTAGCTCTACCAAACGGGCCTGTGTCACACCTGGGCCTCCTCCAGCAGGGCGGTGCTGCCACTTGGGGACCCCTCTGCAAGGCCGAGGCGCTGGCCCCATCTCAGGTTAGATGCATTTCCTGCAGCCTTTCCAGCTGGGTCCGTCTGGGAAGCGCTAAGCTACCCACGTCGCCCCTTCAGCCCGCAGTCCTGTCTTCTTGCTGGCCACAGATGACGGCGAGAAGCAGGCTGGGTTATGTAACCAGAGGAACAGCGATACCAGCCAGCTCACTGATGAGAGGCAAACAGGAAAGCAGGCAGGCAGGGCTTCCTGGAATCCAGGTCTCTGAGCTGCCAAAACGGGCCTCCTCTCCTAGGAACAATTGAATGTCACTGGGTAACCCAACACTGCTGGCCGCACAGGCCTGCTGCCCACGCCTCACAGAGCAGCCTGTGAGAGCCAGGCTGGGCCCGGAGGGAGAAAGGGCCTTGGCAGGGTGCCCTGGAGGCCATCCGAGGAGACGCTGCAGCGCCAGGCTCCACTCGGGTCTCGGCCATGTGACGGCGCAGGTCACAGGCTCGGATGGACAGGACCTGGGCCCAGGGAGCACCAGGCAGGGGCACTGGCTCGTGGTTAGTCCCTGAACCCAGGGCTATTTTATTTGTCTAATGGATTGGTTGGTTGTCTTTTTGAGACAGGGTTTCACGCTGTAGTTTAGGCTGGCCTTGAACTCACTATGTAGCTAGCCCAGGCTGGTCTTGAACTCTTGGCAATCCTCCTGCCTCAGCCTCTGTTGTGAGGGGATTACAGGCTCTCACCACACATCCTGCTTCACATGGCAACTGTTTAAGTCTTTTCGGAGGCATCTACATGCTACAACTCTTTAACTTCGCTAAAGAGAACAAGTGAATGTAACTCCGGTTGAGTGTTCATGTGCCTGTAATCCCAACAGCTCCGCAGGCTAGCTCGAGGGTCACAAGTTCAAGACCAGCCTGGGCATCTTAGACACAACCTATCTCAAGGCATTACAAAGAAGGGGCCCCAGAGGTGTAGTTAAGGGCAAATTACCTATAACCAGAAAGAGAAAGAGAAGCACAATGATGTGGCTGTGTGTCAATAAAACTTAATTTTTGGACACTGAAACTTGCATTTCATATGACTTTCAAACTACAAAATATTATTTTACATTTTTGACATTTAAAAATATGAAATTTCTCTTAGCTTGAGGACCTCACACACAAGACAAATAATGGGTTTAGCAAAGAATTTAGCATAATGCAGGATATATTTAAGTGTCCAATCATTAAAAATAAACTGGGTGTGGTAGTACATGCCTACAATCCCAGCACTTGGGAGGCTGAAGCAGAAGGATCTCTGCAAGTTAGAGGCTAGCCTTGGCTACATAGCAAGACTCTATCTCAAAAAACAACACAACAAAAATAACAACCATCATGTTGAAGAGGGCACACAGAATGCATAAAAATAGATAGAAGAGACTGTATAAGACTTCACTGGGGAAAATGAATAGATTTATTAAATTCTTGTTATATGCCAGACCCTGGGCTCAGTCATTTAGTTACATTTGTGTGTTAATAAATCATTAATCCTGTTATCACACCCATTTTGTAGATGAGGAAAGTAGAGGAACAGCACAGTCAAGGTACTGGCAGGGCTGGGACTCGCAGAGAATGTAGTTCTGAAGCCCACATTTATTGTCATCTGCGATATTTCTAAGTGCTTATACTATTGCACCCAGGGTCTTTACACTAAACTACATCCTTAATCCTTAGCCTTTTTTTTTCTTTTGTCTTTCTGAGATAGGGTCTTGCTATGCAGTTTAGGCTGGAATTGGGCTCACTTTGTAGCCCAGGCTGGTCTCAAACTCTCAAGGATCCTCCTGCCTCAGCCTCCTGAGAGCTGGGATTATAGATATGCGCCACCACACTTGGCTCATCTCTAGTCTTTTTTAAAAAAAATTTTCTGGGGGGAGAACATGGTCTTATTAAGTCACTAAATTGCCCAGGTTGGTGCTGAATGTGTTGCCCTCCTGAGGGGTGGGATTACAGGAATGTATCACTGTCCATAGGTCCAGGAACCCTCATTTTATAAAGAAGGAAAGTGAGGTTCATAGAGAGAAAGTATATGGACTAACATCACACAACTGACAGAGGGCAGGCTGGGCTTTGAACCCAGATAATCTACTTTTTTTTTTTTTTTCTTTTTCTTTTTTTATCGGTACCGGGGATAGAACTCACAACCACACACTTGCAAGGCAGGCACTTATGCCACTGAGCTAAATCCCCAGCCCCAAGATAATCTGCTTTCTTTCTTTTTTTTTTTTTTTTGCCACTAATTTGGAATAAAGATAATCTACTTTCAAAACCGATTACTCAGTCATCATCCTATTTCAAAACCGATTACTCAATCATCATCCTATATCTCGTTCTCTCAGCACAATTTTTCGAGACAGAATCGTACTTTGTAGTGCAGGATGAGATTACAGGCGTGCCCCCACCATGCCCAGTTTATCATATCATATTTTATCTAAATCATTCTCAATTATATGAAATACTAACTCAGACCTGGAATTTGCAGGTCAAAGAGTAAGGTGGGTGTGGTGGTACATGCTTGTAATCAACAGCATGAGGGAAGCTGAGGTAGGCATATTCCTGAGTTTAAAGCCAGCCTGAACTATATTAGTGAGATCCTGTCTCCAAAAGAAAAAAATAAAAGATAAACGTAGGGACTTCTGATCACATCACAAAGGGAATAGGTTGGGCATCGAGCTGCTGGTAGTGCCGAGCAAGTGGTGGCAGTTAAGGGTAAGGCCATGAGGGCCTATAGATCAGGCATAAGCCACGGCTCAGTCTTGCTAGCTGGGAAATCCTGGGCATGTCACTTCACTAGCCCGAGAATCCCCTCATCACCAGACAAGCTCTGCTTTCACTGATCCTGACCTCACTGCTGGGCTTGAACTGTATCCCACCGCGGCCTGGTTAGCATTCCTTCCTCCGGACAGTTCTGATGATGAAAAATGTGAGCACTGCATGGCAGGAATTTCTGCTTCTCTTTCCCCAGACAGTTCTCAAAAGAGCCAGAAAAACGGATGAAGGCCAAACACTGAGAACCTATGAATTCCCAGGAATCATCAGGAATGGAGTAGAAGAGAGGCCGTCAGAGTGAGCCTCCAGGCTCTCATCAAACTCGCTGCAATGGACGGGGTAGGGCACTGTGGAGGGCGGCAGCCAGGAGCACTCTGCTGGAGACAGAAACCTGCTAACACCAGCTTCAGCCAAGAGATGATTGGCTCCCTTAATTAAAAACACCGCCAGGAGTGGCAGCTCTACCAGGAGTGTATCCAAGGGTTCAAATGCCACTCCACGGACATCCCCTCTTTCTCCACCTCTGTGCTCTTACCGTGAGGTCACCCTGCTAGAGACAAGATGAACATAGGATTTCGGGGCTGGAGCTGAGAGATCCTGACCTCTCATTGGTTTCAGTGATGAGTTCCAGAATGAAGTCTCATTGGTTCTAACAGGGTCATGTGCCCATCTCTAAACCAATCACTGTGGCCTTGGAGATAAAGGCTGTGATTGGGTAGCCTAAAGCCAGGCAAAGATGGAAGCAGTTTTGCCTGAACTCCAGGGACAGATTGTAGGAGGGGAGGCCAGGTGTGGTGGTGCACTCCTGTAATCCCACCAACTCGAGAAGCCCCAGCAGGAGGATCGTCTGGAGTTTAAGGCCAGCCTGAAGTATAATGCAAGACCCGGGTCTCAAACAAACAAATGCAAAACAAAAAATTACCAAGCCTGGTGACACATGCCTGTAATTCCAGCACTCAGGAAGGCTGAGGCAGGAGGATTACCACAAGTTCAAGACCAGCCTGGACACACAGCAAGACCCTCACTCAAAAGGCAAAAAAAAAAAAAAAGCAAAAAATAAACAAACACCTGGCTTGTATATCTAACTGCTATTTGTCACTGTGTAACAGGAATCTCAAGGTTAACAAGGTCAAAATCAAACTTCTGATTCCTGACTCTCCCAAACCTATTCTTCCTGACCAAATACCTACTTGCTCAAACCAGAGACAGCTCTTTCACCCACTTTTCCTACCCAGCCCATCCCCCAGGCCTGTCCCACTTTCCCGGGAGTCCAGAGGATTCCCCCACCAAGTCAGTGAAAAAAGGCTCTGGCTTGGCCTCATCCTGTCCAGACTCCAAGCGGTATGCGCTCAAGGTCGCACGCTTCCAATCTGCAAAGGGAAGATGCTTAAGGTGTCATTGGTTAGACTACCAGCAGTAAACTCGATGCTCCCTGTGTGGGTGGCAGGCGGCTCTGGGGAGCCAGGGGCAGGGGTCGGCTGAGGAGAGGCTGAGTTGGGAACCCACTCAGCCTAAGTTAGTGGCCGTGACCCCATGGCTCGCCATCCCCGCCTGCACAGTAAGTGGATTTCCTCGCAGCTGTTCTCACACAGGAAGCCTTCAAATTACTCTGGCTGCCTGCCGTCCTGGCCCATCCAGTACCAAGACACAAAAGCACACTGCTGAGGGCACCAAGGCAGAGACAGGCAAAGGACCTGGATCCCTGGTGTAATGCGCTCCTCTAAATGAACACACTCTGTTCTGCGTCCAAGCTTCTCGGGACACGATGTGCTCACAGGTCATCTGCGGCTTTGTACTTGTGTCCCGTGTATCCCCTCGGTACAGCATGTTGCTGACAACACCCAGGGTTTCTGACAAGATCTGCATGCTGGGGAATGCGGGAGGGCAGCTTTAGAGGACAGGGGGGAATTTTAGAGGACAGGCAAACAGACATATTTTTCCTGGTTATGGTGCTTAAGTTTTGTTTTTCTCAGCTTGCATCATCTCAAAAACTAGATAGTTAAAAAAAAACCTAGGTAATAAAACTTCAAAACTCTATAGAACAATTGGGTTTCACCTTTCTTCTAAGTACATGAAATAATCAATTCTTGCTACAAAGTTCAGACTGGTCTTGAACTCACTATCCAATCAAGGCTGGCCTTGAACTCATAGAGATCCTCCTGCCTCAGTCTCCCAGGTGCTGGGATTATAGCACACCACCACACCTGGTAGAATAAATGCATTTAACCTGGCAAGCCTGGCCCCTGCTGTGATAGTCTCTGCGAAGCTGTTGGGGAAGTTTTTGTTGTTGTTTTGGTACTAGGGATCAAACTCACAACCTCACACTTGCCAGGCAGGCACTTATATCAGTGAGCTAAATCCCTGGCCCAGCTGTTGGGAAAGTAAAGAAAGAAATTCACTGTTGAGTTCAGTCACCAGTCAGTAGGAAGCGATTTGACATCCAGAGCCCAGGGACATTCAGATTCTTCCTGCCTGCTCTGCCAGCGCCCAGCAGCTCACCCAGCCCAGCTCAGCCCAAAGTTTCAAAGGATTTCCCCGAAGGGCATCTGGTGCCAGCTGTACCGCCTTGAAGTTCTTTCATGTGTCTGCTTCAAATGCATCATTGGTCTGCCTCCTGCTCTTCAAAGACGGTGGAGGAAATGTGGCCGGCAGCTAAGGAGCTCAGATAGTCTTCTACTTTGTTCCAGACCAAGTTTCCAAGAGGAAAACGGATTTTCTCAAGGTCATACACAGTCACTTTGTGGCAGGACAGGAGTCACCAGGGATTCTCTCGCTACCCGGTACCCATGGCTTCTTCAGCCTGCCGCTGTCCTGCCCAAAGTGTCCTCCCTGGCTTTCAAGCTGTCAGCACTGGGAGATCCCCTAAGGAAAACAACCTGGACATCCTACTTCCATCGGGGACAACACATCCTGCTGCCACCTCCTGCATGTTACAGACATCTCACAGATGAAAGGCTCTGGAGAATCTCCCAGTAGAAGAAAACTACTTTTAAAAAGTTTCCCTCCAGGCCATTCAAGGTGGCGCCTGCCTGTAATCCCAGCACTCTGTGAGGTTGAGGCCGGAGGATCACTAGTTCTAGGCCAGCCTGGGCTACATAGTGAGTTTGAGGCCAACATGGGCTATATAGTAAAACCAGGTCTCAAAACAACAAAACAATGCATGAAAGGCTGAGGCAGGAGGATCGTTGCAAGTTCAAGACCAGCCTGAACTATAAGGTGTGTTCAAGGCCAGCCTGCCCTGCATTGCGAGACCCTGTTTCAAAATGAAAAAAATTCCCTCCAAGCAAGCTCTGGAATCACCTAATTCCAGTTCGAATTCACAGTCTTTATCATCCTCAGTCTCCACACCTATAAATTGAGGATACGGTGGTTCCTTCCAGATAAGGTGCTGCAAGAACACTATGGCAAGTCTAACAGTCTCTTCTCTGCAATCATTGTTTCCAAACTTAGAAAACTTTGGATTTTAGAAAAGTAATGTGGTTTATATGCCATACAGTCCATAGCATCCCATAATCAAAACATTGTTATGAGCTGGATGTGATGGTGCATCCCTATAATCCCAGCACTTGGGAGGCTGAGCCATGAGGGTCGACAGGAGTTTAAAGCCAGCCTGGGCTACAGAGTGAGTTAAAGACCAGCCTGGAATACATATGGAGATCCTGATTCAAAAAACCAAATCAAAACAAACAAAATTGCTATGGAACCCATGAATATTCACAGTATGTGGGTTTGACAGAGTGATGGCCAACTTTTTAGAGCTTTCAATGACATAATCGGCCTGCTGTGACACTTGCGTGCCATAGGTTGACCATCACTGAACTACAGCGGAAATAACCTCTGGTCAGTTCAGAATTTGTTCCTGAATTTTGGTGCCAGACTTTTGGAAAATTTGGTTTTCATAGTCTTTTGATTTCAGAGTTGTGTGTATATGGTGGGGTGTTTTGTGTTTTGAGACTGGGTGCTACTATGTAGTTCAGATTGTCTTTGAACTCACCATGTTGTGCAGGCTGGCCTCAAACTCACGGTAGTCCTCCTACCTCAGCCTCCTGAGTATTGAGACTATGTCTAGCTAGACACAAGTTTTTATATTAAGTTGATTTTATGTTTATAATACTGGGGATTAAACCCATTGTCTTCACAGTGAACTATCTTCCAGCCCTTTTTAAATTTTTTTATTTTGAGACAAGTTATCACTAAGTCACTAACTTGTCTAAAGTAGGCTTAAACTTGTGATCCTCCTGTTTCAGCCTCCCTGAGTGCTGGGATTGCAGATGTGTGCCACCATGCCTGGCTTGATTTCACAATTATGGATAAAATAATGAAAACTTGTAATGAAATTAATGACTAATATTCACTGAGCCTTTCCCTGGAGCCAAGCAATGTGCCAAGCACTTTGCTAGGATTAATTTTTGGAATCTTACAGAACAATTCCTTGCAGTAACTGCCACTGTAATCTCATTAGGCAGATAAATAATCAGAGCCATAGAGCCAATAATCACCCAAGAGGCAAAGCTGGGATTAAATGAGATCACAGGGAGGAATTGCTTATCGTGGTGCCTGTCATAATCACCGCTATGTAAACTGTTGGAGTTTTCTGGTGCAATAAAGAGAAAAGTAACAAAAGCACACATTTATTGAGGACGCAAAAAAGTACACGACCCATAGTGCTTGGGCGGCTTCATTTGCCACAGACAAACATGGCGGGAGGGTTTATGACCTCTGACCGGAAGTGGCCCTTGGGCGGGCATTGATGACGTATAAGTAACTGATTGGAATTTTCTTCATGCACCGAACAGGAAGGGGAGTTGCAATTAGAGCTGAAGAAGAAGCAGGAAGTGGTAAGTTTTGTACAGTAATTTATACTAGGGCAAGACTTTCATAAATGTCAGCTATTATTACCTTCAGTAATGCCGTCCTCATCAATGGTGTATGTGTAATTTGTGATTTTACTAGAATGAAAATATTCTATACAGGGAGGGGAATGAGCCTCGATTTTTGAATTGAAGTCAGAAGTGGTGTTGTTACAGGCAGCTGAGTTAGTTATAAATATTACAGGCAGTCAGACGGCTGAGCCAGAGCAGAAGTCCAGATCCCTTGCAGGCTTGGAGGAGACAATCACCTCCCACAGTGGGCCAGATCACAAGACAAAAGGCAAAGCAAATACACCCACATCCTAAGGATCCACAGTCCAGATAGTTCTCTGTCACCCTGAGGAAGTCAGGAGTCAGCATCCCAGCGCCTACAGGAAGTCACTGCTCTAAGCACGCGGCTATGTGACTCACGCCTCATTTGTTCCTGACTTAATCAATTTTACCAGAGCAATTAATCTTGGTTAACCATAGTTCTGTGCCGCCCTTATGCTCACCGTGCCATTTTTCCCACCTTGAACCCCTCTCACCACCCCACGATTTTACTCTCTAAAAGTTCCTAGAAAAGACAGTGTCCTTGGCAACCTGCTGGGGACCCCTTCTGTGTCTCTCTGACGGAAGCTTTCTTTCTCAATAAATATATTCTGCTCTTAACCTCCATCATTCCTAAAATTCATTTTTCGATTTTAGAGAACATGAACTCATACTGGACATACAGCAGGTTGGGAGTTTCATACCCCTGTATCAGTGTCAGGCCTGTAATCCCAGCACTCGGGAGGCTGAAGCAGAAGGATTCTGAGTTCAAGGCCAGTCTGGGCAACATAATGAGATGCTGGCTCAAAAAAGAAAAAGACAAGAAAAGAAAAGAAAAACTGATCTGAGCCAAATCTGTAGGCTGCTTTTCCAAGTTGCCGGTATGGGTAGAAATGGATTTCACTTCTAAATTGCCTATTTCAGCACAGGGAGGCCGGAAGCTGTGCACCTTGGGGCAGCCCTGGAGGGGCACAGCCTCAGGGAAGAGCTTGCTGTCCCTTAGGAGGGCAGTTCACCGGCAGCCTGAGGGCACAATACCTCTGGGACACTTGCCTGGTGGGTGCAAACTCCTCCCACGTCCAGTCCTCCCTCCCGAGTGAGGTGACCAATACTACTGTCCTCCAACTCCTGGAAACCTCCTCTCCTTCCTGTTTTAGTCACTCCCCTCTGTAATGTTCCCCATCGGCTTCGCAGAGAGCCTGGGTGTGGGTCTGAGCTGTGCTGGCGGGGATCCCTTTATCTCTCCAGCCTCCATGCTGGATCAGCCTCTGTAGTAACCAGGGGCAGTTCCCTTCCTTCCCTTCAGCAGCAATACCCCAGGGTGAGCGCAGGATCCAGCTGTTAACCAAGCAGCCTTCGGGGAACCTGTGGCTTCACTATCAACTCAAAAAGCGGAAGACTCCTGGCCTGTCCCTTTCTTTCTGCTCGCAGAGGCCAGAGCCTTGTGCAGCTGCCAGTGCAGCCGGTTTGGATGAGTGTGAGGCTGGAGGCCAGCTGCAGAAGATGCCGGAGCAGAAGAGCCTGTGTCTTCCACCATGGAACCTTCACAATAACTTTGCAGCTGGGGACCTCCAGATGTTGTGCTATAAAAGATGACCACATTGTTTCTTTGCTTCAAGCCGCTGTGAGCCAGGCAGGCTCCCACTAGCAGTTAAAAGTGTCATAAGCAGTGAAGCCACATTCCTGAGGCCTTTTCTCCAGATCGTCTTCCAGCAGGAATGGAAGGGAACTGCTCCAAAAATCATCCAGTCTCCAGGTTGCCAGCACATAGGGTACCTCTTCGCTGCTTCGAATCCTTCCATGGCCTCACGCTGCTCTTAGGTCAGAGTTCAAACTCCTCACGAATGAAGACTTGCAAAGATTTGGGCCCTGTGGGTCGAATATCCTCCCCTACCCCACCTAGACCCTGACCCAAAAAACTTAGTTTTTGAACACCCTACCTCACCGTGCTGGTACAAATCTCTCTTCCCTCACATCAACTGGCTTCTTTCTCACCCTTCAGGAACCTGTGTTGTCCCTTCTTAGGGCCCCCTAGATCTCTAGTATGAATTCTGTGGCCCCTGGGGGACTCACTCCCCTGGCACCCCAGGTTTTCTTCCATGGAAACACTTATGCTGGGTCATGGTCACCTGTTTCCATGACCAGTGGATTTAATTGTTCCCTCTCCACTGTGCTGTTTCCAGCTCTTTTTCTTAACTGTAGGCTCTGCTGACCAAAAGCTGGGTCAGGCCCATGGCCAGATCCATGCTTGGCTGCAGATTCACAGAGCAACTGCTTCCCAGAGCCCTCTGTGTGAACTCCCCTTAGCAGTTCTGTGGCCTCCTATTTTGTTTTGTTTTTTGAGGCGTGGTCTAATTGTATAGCTCAGGTTGGCCTTGAACTCACTATGTAACCCAACATAGCAATCCTCCTGCCTCAGCTTCCCAAGTGCTGGGATTATAGGCATGTACCACCCTCCCTGGCAGCAAGAGCTTCTTAACGGAACACTCAGAGAGCAAAGTGGGATCAATTTACCGGGCTTTACAGCCCGCATCGATTCCGAAGAATGACAGCCGCCTTCACTCTGTCCTCTGTCTGGCGGTGGACCCTTTGAGGTGCTTTAGGCTGCAGGTAAGTGACACCCTAGCTAGAGGACCATAACTGACGAGGACACTGATAATTCCAGATAACCACAAACAAATGAGCCAATCAGCTGTCTCACAATGAGCTTTTCAGCATCCCAGTGACGATGGCTGTAGATAGTTCCAGTGCCACACTGAGCACCACAGTGTCCAAAAGCGGGCAGTAGGGTTTACGGGTGAGGGTCATTGAGGACGGGACAGCACATGGAAGCCCTTACTGTGCAGGCCCTGCCGCCTGTCTGGAGCAGGCTTCTGACCGTCCAGCCATCAGGAATCAGTCTTTCTCACTACCGTGTCTTCAGTCCACCCACATTAAGCTTCGGGCAGCCCCATTCTTCGAGATAGGGATCTTCTGGCAACTGGGACACCTAGAGTCGGCCCTGCTTATGCTTCTGGTTCTGCACTTGCTCAGGATGGCCATGTTGATTTAGTCACTGTGTCCTGGTTACCTGAAAGTACCCTGCATACCTGTCCAGTCCCTGCATAGGGACCGCATGAGATCAGGGTCAGCACGTCCCCTGGAAAGTGCTATCCCTGGGGTACCTTAGGGTGACTCCCCCAGCGGCAGGCAACACACTATACCTAGGAGGCTGAGGTCCATACCCACTGCATGCAAGGCCCATGAGGATGCACAACCCACATGACATTTTCCCTCTTAATAACAGCCCTTCTCTGCATATTGGAGGCTGAGGCAGGAAGATTGCAAGTTCAGCCCACCCTGGAAAATTGAGCCACATCCTGCCTCAGAATTGTGAGAAAAGGCTGAGGATGAACTCAATACAAAGATTCAAATCTATTTTGGCGTGGGGTAGGGTTCCAGGAATTGAACTCACAAACTTGCCCTTGCCAAGCAGGCGCTATGCCGCCGAGCTATATCCCCAGCCCTCAGAGATTCAAATCTAGTACCAAGAAAAATCAAAGACAAACAAAAATACTTTACTGTGCATACAGCATGGTAAAATGCAAAAGAAAAAGTGAATAAGGAGGCCAAGATGCCGCCCATCTGTCTACATCCTGGTGGCAGATCTAAAGTGACTACCAGATCTGTCTGTCACCATAAAACACGACTGCATTAACATTTGTTCCTGCGTACACAGCATTTCCAGGTTACAGATGAGTTCCCCAACTGAGTGTGGGCCTCTGCGACTCCCCCTGTGTGTCATGGCCGGAGCCCTCCCCTAAGCCCTCTGCAGTCTTCCTTGATGCTCCCCCAAGGCCAAGACCAAGGACACAGCATGGTCATACTGGGGTGCAGCCATCAGGATGCAGGCCGGCTTTGTCCCCTCTGCCCTTCCTAACTCCTGTTGACAAGGGAAGGAAACAGAGCAATGGGCTGGGTCGCTTGGTGGCTTAGGGGTTTTTCTTGAGTGAGCATCTTGCTGTTGTGTTGTGTTTTGTTTTGTTTTATCGGGACCAGAGTAACAACTGAGGAAGAGGACTCTACAGAGTCCCTCTACTGTCAGGATGTTGGCCCAGGGACCATAGGTCACTGAAAGCACAGGCGTGTCACAGGACGGCGGCCCAGAGATGAGGAGAAGCCGCTCCTGGGGTCTGTGCGACCCTCGGCTCCCCATCGCCTCCCAGCTCTGCCTTTCCCGCTGGCAGCCCCCAGTCTTTGCTGTCTCTGGGTCTGGCAGCAAAGCAGTCAGTGCCCGAGTTCCAGATGCTTCACAGCCCAGGGCAGCAAAGAGAGTCATGGGAGCATGATGTGGACGCAGCCGGAGCCTGGCATCTCGTCAGCCCAGGTGCCCGGGAGAATGGGAGGGGTTTTCCTGCTGTGCCAGGAAGGTGGCCGGCACTTTGGGAAGGGGCCCAACATGCCACCCTCCCCCAGGCCCAGGCCCAGGCCAGCGAGGCAGGACCACCTACATCCAGGATCGCAGAGGGACCTGTTCATGCCAAGGCTCTGAGTCTCCCGCCCCATTCCAAGCAACTCCCATATTTAGGGACAGGATCCAAATAATCTGTCTTTCAAATATGCATCTCTAAAAGTGGAAACCTTAGAATTCTTGTAAATCTTATAAATGATAGACAGCCCATTCAAAACGGGTCTGTACCAAAAGGGCAGTTCATCAGCTGAGTGTATAAGTGAAGAGTCCTGGCTGACCCTGGCCAGCTTTATTTTATTACATATATTTTTAATTTAAAAAAGTTTAACTTTTTTTTTTTTTTGTACTGGAGATTAAACTCATGACCTAGTGCTTGCCAGGCGGGCGCTTATGCCGCTGAGCTAAATCCCTGGCCCATTTTTTTGAGTCATGATTTCACTACACAGTTCAGGCTGACCTTAAACTCACTTTGTAGCCCAGGCTGGCCTTGAACTTGCTGCAGTCCTCCTGCCACAGCCTCCCAAGTACTGCCTGGATTACAGTCATGTACCGCCACATCTGGCTATTTTGGTTTTTTTTGAGACAAGATCTCATATACAGTATTAATTTTCTCTTCCCTCAGACTCAAATATCATATAGTCTGTTTTTATGTTCTTTAATTAAAATTCATTTCTTTCATCATGAATGTACCTATATCTGTTTATTTTTTTTATTGTGATTGATTGACAACTGCTGCTCATTCTGTAATAGTAAGCTGAGTCAGCATGGTGCTGGGTGTGGAAGGCCCACCTGAGGATTGTGGCCGGCAGCATAAAGGAGAACTGGGACCTGGGAAGATGGTGAGCTATTGATCCTCCTGGAGAAGTGTGTCGTGCTGGCTTTCCTGATGTGAACTCAGCTGTTCTCACTGTCGGAGGAGCTTGAGACCTCTCTATGGCTGAGGATGGCTGTGGTTCTTTCTGAGAGGGTTCTGGTCTCACCTGGAGCATCGCTTCCTGTCTCCAGGGCAGATCCCTCTGTTGCTGGCACGATCCTTCATTCCGTAGGCACAGACTTTCTAGCTTCCACCGCTGACTTTTTGGCCTTCCCAGCACAGATCTTTGATACAGACTTGCATGAGACATTGCCGTGGGCTTTAGGTCTTCAGCTGGACTTATGCAGGACATTGCTGTGGGATCCAGGACCTCTGGATTCTTTGGGTCTCTAGTGAGTGGACAGATCTTCTGCACTCTTTTGCATCTGACTCTCAGGGTTAATATTACAAAATAATCCTATAAATTATGTGTTCTTTACTAATTGCTTTCCCTTGCAAACCCTGACTACGCCATTTATTTATTTACTTATTAGTTTTTAGTGACAGGGTCTCACTATGTAGTTCAGGCTGGTCCTGAACTCACGATGTAGCCCAGGGTGGAATTATGGATTGCTCTGTGTGTGTGGGAGGGGAGTCTGGAGACAGAACCTAATAGCTCACACATGCTAGGCGAGCAATCTACCCTGACCTATCCCACTTCGCCGCCGGCCATAGGAGATCACAGGACACAGCACAGCCTCTTGCCCTGTCCTGGTATCATCCTTCAGTCTCCGCATGGCAAGCACAGCTCCGGAGTACATCCTGCCGGGTCCAAGTCTGGTGGGAAAGGGGTGATGGCCTGGACACACTGCTCAGGTCCCAGCACTCTCTCGGTGCCCATTCCCAAAGGCTGCGGCCCATCCCACCCTTGCACAGTACCTTGAAGTTGGCCCCAGGGCTGGGGATGTCCCCACCTGGACTAGGGGACAGGAAGATGGAAGGGGGATTCCCTAGAGATAGTGGGTGCATGGGACAGATAGCACCACCAATGTCCACTCTAGAATTCCAGCCTAGAACTGACAGAGCCACAGACCACCAGGGTCAAGGGACAAGTACAGTGCTGGGTCCTTAACTCATCACGCATCAGAAGCGTAATTCATGCTCTGTTCTGAGGCAGTTATGGGCTTAAAAGTGTTTTTTGTTAAAAACTGTGATTCCTAGCTTGGCGTGGAGGTTGAGGCAGGAGGATCGTAGGGAGTTCGAGATCAGCCTGGGCTACAAAGTGAGCTCAAGGCCAGCCTGAACTGCATGGTGAGACCCTGTCTCAAAAATACAAAAGAGGGCTGGGGATTTAGCTCAGTGGCATAAGCGCCTGCCTCGCAAGCAGGTGGTCGTGAGTTCGATCCCCGGTGTAAAAAAAAAAAAAAAAACAAACTGTGATTCCTCACTTGGGCCTGCAAATGTTCATCAGGAGCAAAGTTTGACCTGCATTTTGCAAAACTGGATCAAATGCTACTTAGCTCTACACAGAGGCACGTTTATCATTCAGGGAGTGTGGCTCAGTGCTAATTTCACCCAGCCTATCTCAGCAGCCTTTACATCTGAGAACACTGACACCCACAAGTCTCCATTGCTTTAGCCAGGTGTGGTGCTGCACCCCTGTAACCCAGCACTTGGGAGGCTGAGGCAGGAGGATTGCTGGGAGTTCAAGCCTGGGTCCCATATGAGTTCAAGGCCAGCCTAACTACATAGTGAGACCTTGTCTCAAGGAAACCAAAAAACCCATGGTCCCCTTGGTTTTCAGCAGAGCCTCACATGACTGAGACTATCCTCAAGCGATGAAGATTTCTCCCATGGGAACTGATTGCCCTTTAAGTCACAAGGACTCAGGGGAGGGAAAGGGATGAAAAAGAACTGAGATGTTTTATGGACACACACCAGCTACCACGGGGAATGGAATCATTCTGTGCTGCAAACCTGTGCTAATAAAAGTAAAGTGAAATTTTTTAACAGTCACAAGGATTCAACCTGAATTGTGAAACCAGGATTGAGATGCCATAATGATCCATCACACTCCTGCCCACTCTGAGCACCCCATAAAACTGCTCCCTGGGGTTCACTGATGGTGCAATCAGATCCTCTACATCAGCGAATTCCCCTGCTTCCCCAGGTATTACATAAGACTTAATCTTTTCCTTATCTTCCCGTACTTTCAGATGAAATCTTTTGCTCGTAAATCCATACTGTCACTTTAGTTTTGATTTCCTTTATCTCTACAGCAAGGAACTATGCTAACCAGCAACAAGCTGAGAGCCTCTCCCCACGGGGTTTATAATAAGTTCAAGGCCAGCCTGAACTATAAAGCAGATCTGTGTCAAGAAACAACAACGACAACAACAAAAAAAAAAAAAAAAAAAAAAAAAAAGAAGAAGAAGAAGAAGAAGAGAGAGAGAGAAAGAAAGAAAGAAAGAAATCTCCCCTTCATATTTGGGGGCTCTGGGTTCTGGACACTTTTTGGAACCTGACAGCTACAGGGGGCGGGGATGGGGGGGGTTAGACCCCAGCTCTTAAGCCAGAGCCCAGCATTTCACAGCACAGGCACTGCTGACATTTGGGCCAATTCATGCTTGGATGGGCTGAGGGTAGGGACGTCCTGGGCATGCTCTGGTGTGGAGCAGTTTCCCTGACCAAGATAAGCCAGGAGCTTTGGTCCCCAGTTGTAAAAACTTGAAATACCACCTGTCCCCTGGGGACAAAATCACCCTTACCTGGGAACCTGAGTCATCAAGGTTAGGAACATAATCATCATTCTGCAGATAACAAAACTGAGGCTCAAAGGAGCAGGATAACTTGTTCAGGCAAGAGGGTATTGTGTTTTTCTTTCTTTCTTTCTTCCTTCCTTTCTTTCTTTCTTTCTTTCTTTCTTTCTTTCTTTCTTTCTTTCTTTTTTTTTTTTTTTTTTTTTTGTACCAGGAATCGAACACAAAATCTTGTGCTTGCCAGACGGGTGCTGTGCCCCTGAGCTATATCCCCGCGGCATGAGGATACTGTACATAGTTATTAGATATATTATCGAGAGTCAGACAGACTGGGTTGGAGCCTCCAGAGATCAATGCAGAAGATAACGCACCCCTGGCCCACCGTATACCTCCCCTAGGGGAGCGCAGGGAGACTGATATTGTAAATAGGCATCAGTCACCTTGGGTTGGGGACCAAAACCTCCCCAGCCCATTCTTCCTGGAAAATGCTTGTTTCATTCCGTATACACTTGCTATGTGACTTGCTTCCCCATTTGATCCCCTTTCAAATAATCAATACTAATTACTTACGTGACCATACTTATAATCTTACGGTTCACCACAGTTTTGTTCCACCTCGCACCACTTGGGATCAATATTACCTAAGCGATTATACTTGTAATCTTATTGACTGACTAGGTCTGTGCCACCTTGAGCTCACCTCACCTCATGGCTTTGCTCAATAAACACCCTGGAAAGTGGGGTCGGCTGGCAGCGCACTTTCTGGGTCCCCTTCGGTCTCTCTTAGAAGCGTTCTTTCTCTCTGTGATTCTTCCTACTCCTAACCTCTGTTGTTCCCAGGCTTCATTCCTCAGTTATAGAGAACACGAACTGGTGCTTGGGACATCTTGCAGGCTGAGAGTTATGATTTTCCCTTTATATTATTCAGTGAGTATATATTATATGCCCCATGTCCAAGGAGTATAATTTACATCTAAAACCTGATTATCAAGTTCACCAGTTGATAAAGTCCACTGGGGTAGCACTGCAGACACTACACCAGAACCACTCAGTTTCTTAGAAAATACCAGAAGCCAAGTGTGGTGGTGTGTGTCTAGGATCCCAGCACTCAGGAGACTGAGGCAGGAGGATCACCATGAGTGCAAGGCCAACCTGCGCTACGTTACCAGATCCTGTCTCAAAAGAAGAAAAAAAAGCCTACCCAGAAAACAAATTCTGTCATAATTTTATTTTATTTTTGCGACACAGGGTCTCGCTGTGTAGTTCAGGCTGCCTTGAGCTTACTGTGTGGCCCAGGCTGGCCTTGAATTTGCAGTGATCCTCCTGCCTCATCCTCCCATGTGCTGGGATTATAGGAATGTGCCATCAAGCCTGGCTCCAGCATGATTTTATTTTTATTTTTTGACTTCTTGAGACAGGGTTCCACTATGCAATGCAGGCTGGCCTTGAACTCGGTATAGATCCTAGGCTGGCCTCACACTTACAGCAATTCTCCTGCTCAGCCTCCTAGGGTCTCAGATGTATGCCATCCTGCCCAGCTCTCTAGCATAGTTTTTGAAACCTCTGTCATGCTAGAACTTGTTTTCTGGGAAGGTCTTATTTTCAGGGAAACAGGGCGTTAAGGAAGGAGCTCCTGTACGGCCCCCAGGATGGCTTTTCAAAGTACCAGGAAGTCTCAGTAGTTCATAACCAGCTCCCTCAGCCTTTCACATGCTCTCCTGTCTTTTGAAATTTATTCTGCTTATTTTTACCGTAATAGTAATCATATTTGCCAAATGAGGTCAGCCAGACTAATAAAGGAAATTAGTAAGATAACTATCACTTGAAACAACAGGGTGTCCTTCAAGAATTAAGCAAACTGTTTGTCTAATGAGTTGTTGCTCTGTCCTGCTGTGCCTGGGCCTTTCAGGGGGATTACTTTTAAGCCTCACAGCAAACACTGGAATGTGAGAGCCATCCCCATTTTAGAGGAGAACATAAGGCACAGAGATTCCCACTTCTCCAAAGACACTTGGAAGGAAAGAAGAAAGGAAGAAATTCAAAGGCCGCAGCACACACCCGAGCCTAAGTGAGGCTGAAGCAAGAGGGCTCCCAATCTGAGGCCAGCCTGAACCCCATACCAAGACTCAGGCTCAAACAAAACAAAAAGAATAAACAAGATTTCCTCATGTTCATGTGTGTGCGTGCACTTGAACACACAAACACTGGGGCTGGCGAGGGGCCGGCTCCCATAGTCACATGGTGATCCTGTGCTTTCCCCCCTTGGGGCTCTGTGAACTGTATTTGGCAGGCAGCCCCTGGTCCACCATGTTATCACCCCTCACTTTGGTGAAGGAAAGGCTGCCCAGCACTGCAGGAGTAGACCTAGACCCTGCTCTCCAGGCCAGCAGGCTGTGCATACCACGTGTCGCGCAGGGATCTGCTGGGAGCTGGCTGTGGCACACAGCCACCATCCCCAAGCTACCCAGGACCAGTATCTCTTGTCGGCCACCTCTGAGAAGCCTACACAGCAAAGTAAAGGAAAGTGACCTCTCGTCGTCATCAGGGGACTTCATAAAAAGCCCTATGAGTCACTCCTCGAACTTCCCATTCCCATGACAAGGGCTCCCAGATACCAGCCCACCCCAAAAGTCATAAAACCTTGGCTCCAGGCCCAGAGTTTGAAGGAAACCATCTGGCCTGCTGGGGATGGGGTGGGGTTGAGGAGTCACCTTGGGTTAAGTCTGTCTTCTTATTCAAACATTTATTCATCAATTATAGAAGTGTGACTTCTGTTCCTTTATGCAGCAAGTACTTCTTAGGAGAGGCCAGGTAACTGTCACTTTTGGGTACGGTAGTCCTGCCTTACCCTTGGATTTGTTTTCTACAAATACCATCACCAGTGGTCAACCACGCTCCAAAATTATTCAATGGAAAATTCCGGAAAAAATTCGTAAGTTTGAAACTGCACCCCATTCTGAGCAGCTCAGAGGGGAGCTGTCCTTTTGTCCCCATAATGCACCCTGAGCCTCCGCCCGCCTGGTGGTTTCCTGGGAGCAGGCTGTTTGTTGCAGTGTGAGCATATTGTTATTATTTTATTTCCTTATTAGTTCTTGTGTATGTCTCACTGCGTTTAGTTTATAAATTAAACCTTATTCTAGGTCTGTACACACAGGAGAATACCAAGTATCCTTAGGGCTTGGTAGTACCCTGCAGGCAGGCATCCCCTGGGGCTTTGGATGCCTCCTCGGGTGAGGGGGACTGAACACACTTAATTTGTTTTTTCTTAATCAGACTTGGTCGGCACATTTTAGACGTATGTAATGATCATGTTCGTCTGAGAGAGTTTGTACCTGCACATGATATAACTTGGTTTTTTCCCTCATTTCACCTCCTCCCCTCCTCATAAAAGCTTTGTTTCTATATTTTCCTTACGTTGTGTACACTTTTCAATTGTTTGCATTCAGTTGTATACTAAGCTTGTGCTGCTTTCGTTGTTTTAATAAGCTTTGGCATGTATGTGTGCACATCTGTGTGTATGTGTGCACGTCTGTGTGTATGTTTGGTGTTGAGCATAAAGCCAGGGCCTTGGACGTGGTAGGCAAGTACAGCTCTACCACTAGGCTATGCCTGGAGCCCCCAATTAATCAGGTTATTTAGTTATTTATTATTTATTTATTTTGTGGTAGGGGGAATTCAACCCATGGTGTTCACACTAAGCTACCTTCCCAGGCCTTTTTCTTTGTTTTGGGGTTTTTTGTTTGTTTGTGTGTTGTTGTTGTTTTTGTCGGTACCAGAGATCAAACTCACGCTTGCAAGGTAGGCGCTTATGCCGCTGAGCTAAATCCTTAGCCCTGTTGTTTTTTTGAGACAGAGTCTCACTACATAGTTGAGGCTGACCTTGAGCTCGCTGTGTAGCCCAGGCTGGTCTCAAATTCATAGCAATCCTCCTGCCTCAGCCTCTGAGGGCTGGGAGCACAGACCTGTGCCACCACATGCAGCTCCCAGTCTTTTTTATTATTTGTTTGTTTTTGTCTTTGTTTTGTTTTTTGAGGTAGAGTCTCTCTATGTAATTCAGGCTGGGTTTGAACTCAGTATACAGCCCAGGCCGACCTTGAACTCACAGCAATCCTCCTGCCTCTGCCTCCCAAGTACTGGGATTACATGTTTTTGGTTTTTTTGAGACACAGTCTCATTCTATAGTTCAGGCTGCCCTTGGGTTTACTATGTAGTGCAGACTGGCCTCAAACTCATGGTAATCTTCCTACCTCAGTGTCCCAAGTGCTGGGAACACAGCTGTTTACCACCACTCTTTGGTCCCTTTATAATTTTTATTTTTTTAATTTTGAGACAGGCTTTTGCTAACTTAAGTTGCCCAGGCTGAGATTCAACTCAGAATCCTCCTGCCTCAGCCTCCCAGAATACAGAGTTTGTAGGCTTCACCACCATACCCAGGTAATTTTGTTAACAAGTGATAAGTCCACCTCATAATTACTGTCCTGGAATATGCCAGGATACATGAATAATCTCTTCTCTCATGTTGGTCTCTGCCTCTCCATGTAGACCCACAAAAATTGTTTTTGTTTTTTGTTTTGTTTTGTACCTAGGTACAGCTTAAGCCTGGTGGGAGAAAAACACCTTCATAAGCAGTCACTATAAGTAGGGTTTTTGCAGGAGCCCAAGCCGCACTCATCCCAGGGCAGGAGGTGGGCTCCTACCTCGAGCCTGTGTAGAAGGGGGACGAGGGAATGGTTTGGGGTGAGGTGCTGTTTTCCGATCCGGTGGACACACATGTTGCACAGATAAGGCAAGATCCCAATTGCAGAAAGCTTCCCAGAAAAGTTTACCTTTAAACTCAAAACCCCAGGGTGACAGAGAGGCGTCCAGGTCCAGGAGACGGGAGTAACCAGAAGGTTTGTTCTGGGTGGGGGAGAGCAGGGAGGAGGGGCTGGACAGGATGTCTCCTCCCCAGGAACTCAAGTGCTGTCAACCAACACTGTGGGAGGAAGCAGAGGGAGGATGAGGTCAAAGGCAGCCTCCAGAACCGCAGCTCGGACCCCTCCCAGCACCCTGACTCAGCCCCGGGTTCTCACATCCTCCACTTGACACCACTCAGCCTCTGTGTCTCAGTCAATGTGTCATCCTTCCTCGGATCATCAGAAGATCGTGCCATCCACCGATCCACACAGGGCTCGGGAAAGTCAGCTGGGCCCCGAGGATTCAGCCACAAATTAGCCAGTTTCCTAAGGCGAAAGACGCCTCACTTGGAGGCCGAGGGCACATGCTAAGCGGTGTCCTGGGCGCCTAGGGAAGACATCCGGGCAAGTTCTGTTTAAGTGGAAGAAGGGAACCACGTTACAGCCAGGCCTACAGCCACCATCTATTGAGTGTGTGCTGTCTCTGGCAGCTGAGGCTTATCATCAAAAGAACAAACTAGGCATGGTGGCACACACTCTGGGAGGTCCACGTAGGAGGATCACAAGTTTAAACCCAGCCAGGCCAGTTTATCCACTTAGCAAGACCTTATCTCAAAATAAAAATCGAAAATGGCTGGGGATATAGCTCAATGTAAAGGTCTTGTGTTCAACTGCCCAGGAGTGGAAAAAAAAAAAAAGCTGGACGTGGTAGCACACACCTGTAATCCCGGCACTAAGGCTGAGGCAGGGGAATGCCACAAATTTGAGAGTCGCCTGGGCTTCACTGTAAATTCAACGCCACTCTGCACTACATAGCAAGACCATCTCAAAAACAAAGAGTGTGGGGATATCCCGGGCGTGGCTGGGCCCAGGAGTGTGAGCAGGGCCGGGGTTCTCCAACTGGCTCCATCAGGCACCTCAGGTCTGCCCTGTGCTGCCTTCCTTGTCAAGCAGGTGACAAGGTTAGCTTGCATGCTCCAAGCTAATGAGATTCAGCCATCCCGGCCGCCCCGGGGGTACACATTTGTGCTCCTGAGGGAAGGTTCCTATGCCCTAGCTGGAGTCACCTTTGAGCTAATCACCACGGCCAGGAGGGTTTGCTGCTTTAGTGGGCCACAGCCAGGTGACTTCACCATCCAGATGCGCTGGGTCAGGCAGGGACAGCTCCACCCAAGCCACAAGGTTGCTGGGGGGCAGGGTGACTCCCCCAAGGGCACCTGGGGCCCAGGGCAGGTGTAAGCCACAGATGACGCCAGGTCCTGGGGGGCAGAGCACACCACTACCCGCGCTTGATTCTGCCTCTCCCACATGACTGCAGAACCTTGGCAAAGGGCTCTGTCTCCTGGCCCAGGTGTTTGTGTGTGGTGCAGATAACTCGAGTCATTACAGAGAGCGGCACGGAGGCCAAGGGCTGCATGTGCGCAATTCCTTCGAGGGGCGAAGTCACTCCCGTGTCACGCTGGGGACTGCAGAGAAGCAAGCAGTCAAATCTCAACTGCTGGCCAAGTGGGACTTCGGCGGAGGGGTTGCAGGACAAAGGGAAAAGTGGCCCTGGGACACTGAGTGACGGGGTCAAGGCCACCCTTGACTCTATTCCCTTCCACCAGGTCACAAGACACTGAGTTGTGACCACTCAGTTGGTCAAGTGCCCTCTGTCACTCAGGGCAGCTGACCCTGGGTGGGGCAGGTTGATGGGTCCTGAAGTTTGTGCAATTTTACAATAAGAATGTAAGTACGGGAGCCGGTGAGACAACTTATTAACCAGCAAAATCACCATTCATTGCAAATTGCTGGGCGCTTAGAGTCAGGACTCTGTTTTGGGATCTCTTAGGCAATTTGCTAGAAATTCTAGCACAGAGGCTGTTTCTCCCTCACCCTAGAACACTCTAGAACTCCCAGCACTGCTCAGCATTGAAAACTATGGGGAAATTGACTTTTGGTGCAATAAAGGTTCTGGGCAAGTCATTATTGCTTGACTCATGACACATTACATCCCAGTTTATTCTTTTTGTTTTGGAGACAGAGTCTCTAGCTCAGGCTGACCTCAAACTGTCATCAGTCTTCCTGCCTCAGCCTCCCAAATGCTGGGATTACATGCATGTACCACCATGCCCTGCTACCTTAGTTTAATCTTTTTTCTCTCTCTTCTTGAGGGTCTCACTATGCAGTTCATGCTGACCTTCAGCTCACTTTTTTGTTTTTTGGGTTTTTTTTGGGGGGGGCAGGTTTGGTACCAAGGATCGAACTCACAACCTAGTGCTTGCCAGGCAGGTGCTTATGCCACTGAGCTAAACCCCAGCTCCTTGAGCTCACTTTGTAACCCAGGCTGGTCCCAAACTTGCAGTGATCCTTCTGCCTCAGCCTCCCAACTGCTGGGATCACAGGTAGGCACGTGGCAAGAAATATTGCAAGAATAATTCCAAGAATTCCGGAGCATCCTTTGTCCAGAACCACCTATTGTTTTAAAACCCATCTATTTTAATACTTTGTTTCATTATGGTCATTATATTATGGCTTTTTGGGTGTGAATGTATTTATTATTAACAGTGTTTCTTCTTCTGAACTATTTGAGATAGGTCACATACATCACTTGTCTCTTAATGTTTCTACAGATATTTTCTAAGAACTCTAAGGATATTATTCTCTATTACAAAATTCAGAAAACTGACTTTGATACAAGATAGGTTTGCCGAATGCTGAGGATGGGAGTTCAAGGCCAGCCTGAGCTACATAGCGAAACCCTGACTCAAAATCAAAACAAAAAATAAATGGAAGCATCTTTTTTTTTTTTTTTTGTCTTTTTCCCTTTTTTTATCGGTACCAGGGATCGAACTCACGACTGCCTGCTTACAAGGCAGATGCTTATGCCACTGAGCTAAATCCCCAGCCCTGTGGAAGCATCTTTGTCCTAATCAAAGCCTTCTTGTCTCTGGTCATGTGCATCTCAGGTGCCCAAAAAGTGTGGTTTAAATTACAAGAAAAAGAAAGAAGAGCACCAACTCCACTGTGAGTTAACCTGACATCGGTGCTCAGGGCTGCCGGCTGACATTTCCCCGCCTGAAGAAGCTCACACAGTTCTGGGAATGATCCCGCGAGCAGGCAGGTGGGCTGGCACCAGGCTGGACCCGGATGTGGTGACCTGGCCATGTTACCGGGGTGGCGGGAACCTCGAGGCTGGGTTGTGGGTGCCAACTTGAGCATTTGGAGCAAAGCTGACGCTTGTATCTGGAATCAAAACAGAAACTGTGGTGGCCCACAAGGAAGGACACCCCCACCAGTCTCCCTGCCCCTCTGCCACTGCCCACTTCCAGCAGACCACAGTCATTTCAGAGGGAGGTGTTTTTATTGAAGTGTAAAGTACATTCAGAAAAGTGCACATAAGTGACAGCACAATAAATTTTCACAGACATAACACACATATTTTTTTTCTTTCTTTCTTTTTCTTTTCTTTTCTTTTTTTTTTTTTTTTTTTTTTTTTTTTTTTTTTTTTTTTTTTTGAGATAGGTTCTCACTTTGTAGTTCAGGCTGGCCCTGGACCCTCTACGTAGTCCAGGCTGGCCTGGAACTCCTGGCAATCTTCTCCACCTCCCAAGTGCTGGGGTTACAGGCATGCACTATCACACCCAGCTCCATACGTTTGCTTAAACAGACTAGAGAAACAGATTTCAGATCAAGAAGAGAACATGCCAGGTGTGGCGGTGCATGTGCGAGGCTGAGGCAGGGTGATTTTGAGGAGTTGGAGGCCAATTTGGGCTCCACAGTGACACAATGTGTTCAAGGCAAGACCTTGTCTCCCCCAAAAACGGAACAGTAAATTTAAAAAGAGACCACTCCTCCATCACCACAGCGCCTTGCAGTCTGTTTCCTCAGTGACAATCAGCATTCTGAGTCCAGACCCTGTGACTCTCTATGCCTGTCGTTGAACTGTACTCAAGATGTCAGGTCGCCCCAGTTCTCCTGTGTGCCACTTCTCTGGGGCCCGTGTCTTCCTGAGGTCGGAGAGGGAAAGGAACTGACAACTCACTTTGCATGACTGGTTGCAAGGTCCCAAGTGTCCTTCACGCCACCAGCTAGTGAGCTGGAACTGTCAACCGGCTCTATGTCACAGAGCAAGGGACTAAAGCACAGAGAGGGTAAGAGATTTACCCAGCCAGGAAGTGGACAGTCTGTACGTGAACCCAGGTCCGTGTGATCGCCAAGCTCGCCACACACCACCGTGCGACAGCGTCTCCTAAGCACACTTCGGGCAGACACTGGTCATGCTTGACAGCCACTGTCTCCTTTCGCTCTGCCCTGATGGAAACGATGTGACAGAATTCAGGGACATTAGGTCACTTGCCAAGGTCGTGAAATAAAGGTTTAAATCCTGTTGTACCGATTCTCCCCTGCGGCACGGTATTAACACCTAATGTGTACACTCGCCTTTCAAATACACCCGCGAAGATGTTATGGGGAAAGACTGCAAATATCCCCCAACTCCTGTTCTTATCTTTCCCCGAGTTTGCGTGGCACACGTCTTCCGGGGCTTTTACCCCTTACAGCGGGGCGCAGCCATGTGACTGACTTACAGCCCACAGGACGCTCTGCTTTGACTGAATCCTGGGCACCCCACCTCCTGCCACAGGAGCGGCACTGCCCTGCTCCTCACCATCCCACTTCCTGACACCATGCTGGGGAGCCGCTGGGTCATGTGGAAAGGACACCTCTCAGGATGCCCAAGTGACAGCCCAGAAGGTGCCTGAGCACCCACCCTAGGTGGCCATGCTGGTCCCAGTGTAATGGCAAGCAGAAACACCGAAGGGACACCCAGGATTGGGGGCAGACTTATTTACATCAATGAGCACTGGTCGGGATCATTCCCAGACTACCAGGCCCCGATCTCTGGTGGCCGAGGACTTTTATGGGATAAGCAAGCAGGAAATTCGGAGGCAGCATGGCTTGTGCATTGGGGGTTGGTTTATACAGTGTGTGTCACAGTGACCAGTCGTTCCTCAGAGACAGGAACAAAGGGAGCTGGAACAGAAACTATTACCTGGACAACTAACAGACAGCAGTGTACTGGCTCGGAGGAGCATGTTCTGCTACACCAGAGCTATGGGACTCAGTTCCAAGATTGCAAGAAGAAATAAAAGCTGGATGCAGTGGTACGTTCCTGGTATCCTGGCACTCGGGAGGCTGAGGCAGGAGGAGGTTTGCTCTGAGTTCAAGGCTAACCTGAACTAATAGTGGGACCCTGTCTCAAAACACACAAAGTATGCCTTGCAAGCAGGCAGTCGTGAGTTCGATCCCTAGTACCGATAAAAAAGAAAAAGACAAAAAACAAACAAACAAACAAAAAAAAAAACCACAAAGTAAAACTGTGAGCCAAAAAAACCTGCTTCTCTTTGTAAGTAAACACTCTTAGGTGTTTCCTTACAGGCACAACGCTGATTAATGCACACCTTGTAACTGTCTTTATGTTTTAGATCTACCTCATAAGAGAGGAATATTCTCTCTGGAGAGACAGAGAGAGACAGAGACAGAGACAGAGACAGAGACAGAGAGAGAGAGACAGAGAGAGATCGTCTCCCTATGTAGTCCAGGCTGGCCTTGATCTCACTACATAGCCCAGGTTGTCCTCAAACTCACTGATCCTCCTGCTTCAGCCCCCTGACTCCTGGGATTACAGGTGTATGTCACTCTTCCCTGCAAATATGGTCGTTTTTACCTAGAGAACTGAAACCCAAAGATGAAAGAATTCGCCCCAGTTCATGTGGCAAGGAAACATTAAATCCTACATTCTGGGGCTCCAAGTCTTATACTCCTCCATTACACAAAGGGTTGGTAAATGGTGTCTTGAACCTGCGAGCTGAAAATGGTGTTGCTTTTTCTTTTTTTTGAGACACAGTCTTGCTATGCAGTTGAGGCTGGCCATGAACTCACTTTGTAGCCCAGGCTGGCCTCAGACTCAAAGCAGTCCTCCTGCCTCAGCCTCCCAAATGCTGGGATTACAGGCATGAACCACCACGCCCGGCTAGTTTTACATTTTTTAAAGGTTGGATAATGAAGAAAGAGAAGGATATGCAACAGAGACTGTGTTTTGCAAAGCATAAAATGCTTAGAATTTGACCTTTTACAGAAAAGATTTTACAACCCCTGGCTTACACCGTTTTTTACTTCTCAGTTTCTCTGCCTAAGGTTTCAAGATTTATGCAACAAACGTTCCAACCAGCTCCCCACTCCCTGCCCCAGAGATGGGCCCAGTTCCTTCCTTCTCTTTCAACTGCAAGGCCTCGTCTCCAGTCCTGCCAGTGATAAGAGCATTTCACGTCATCTCCCCAGCCATGACCTTTGAAAGAGCCCTGAATGCCCAGGGTGGGTGACAAAGACAGATGGAAATATTTCCTCTCGGGGCTCAGGGCAGCAGGGATGGGAAGTCTTAAGGGGCCTCTGCGCTCTGTTCATTCTTTCCTTCCTTCTCCCCTTCCTTGCTCTCAGAAACACTGATACACAAGGAGATTATTCAGCAAGAGTGGCACACATTGAAGATAAGTTATCTCTGTGTCCTTCACAAAGTATGCTTTTGTTTGTTTCTTTTTTGGTTGTGTTTGTTTGTTTTGGTACTGAGAATCAAATTTAGGACCTTGTACTTGCCAGGCAGCTGCTGTACCCCTGAGCTATATCCTCGGCTCATTTGGGTTTTTTGTTCCTTTATTTATTTGGTTGTTTTTTGGTTTGGGGTTCTTGTTTTGAGACAGGGTCTTGCCACGCAGCCCAGGCTGGCCTCAATCTCACTGCCGTCTTCTGCCTCAGCCTCCCAAGTGCTGGGGGTACAGGGTGCACCACCACAGCCAGCCACAAAACAATACTTCAGTGTAGAAGAGAATAAAATGTTTTGTGTTTTCGTGGAGAGAGAAAGAGATACTGAGTATTTGGGAAAAGCATTAGAAACTGCAGACAACAAAACCAACCAGAGCCAGCTTAGCAAGAATGGCTTAGCCTTATTAAATGCATCTGGTAGAATCCTAAATGTTAAACGATCCCAACAATGTGTGTCGCCAGGAGCACCAGAGCCAGGAGAAATGTTGCTTTCACGGTTTAGCTTCACCTTTAGCTGTTCAGCAGAAAAGTCACTGTGGCCTCCGCCACCTCTGCTCAGCACTAGGAATCTAGAGCCTGGCTGCTGAAACCCTCTCTGTTCCCCACAGGGTCCACAGCCACTGTGCTTGCCAGCGACCCTCCATTTGCCACTCACTCTGGCTGCCAAGCTCATGTGGGAAACCCGGTTGCATATGGTGTTCCTACTGCAAGGCAGTCTGGGAAATGTAGTTTTTCTCTCCCTCTAGGAATGATGGTACAGGTGTCACATAGGGGATGGGATGCGTATAGGGGATTACGATGGGTGTTGAGAGTGAGCCAGTCTGTACTGGATGCCGGAATGAACATCACATAAGGAAATTAGTACAAGTAGCAAGAATGTATTCCCTCTAACAGGACCTAATAAGGACAGAGGTGTCATCATCCCCAACTGTGAGAGCACTGAGAGGGCAACAGACAAGCAGCTGGGGGGAACAGCACTCCAGGGAAGGGAAAACATCACACCCAGTGGTCCAGAAAGAGAGGAGTGGGAGCAGCTGAGAGGGGGTCAGGGAGCTGGAGAACAGAGAACAAGGGGAAACTGGAAGCGGGGTAGAGAGGCGGGAAGGGAGCGTCCTGTAGCCGTGTGGTTCATGTTGGGGGTTCAAACTCTCTATGGGCACCAGTGAGCCATGGAAGGTTTATGAGCAGGGCAACAACATGGTGATATGCCTAATATTTTTGTTGGTTTGTTTGTTTGAGACAGGGTCTTGCTCTGTAGCCCAGGCTGGCCTGGAACTTGCACCAAGCCGATCCTCCTGCCTCAGCCTCTTGAGCGCTGGGATTACAGGTGTGCATCACCATGCCTGGCAACACTCCTAACATTTTTCAAGCAAGTACTCAGTGCCAGACTTTTTGCTAAGACATTAACATATGTCATTTAGTATTTATTTGCAATAGTCCTATATAATCCTTTGACCAGGGGCAGATTTCTTAGCTGCTATGTGCCCCAGTTTCCCCATATGCACATGAAGAGGTTCTAATGATAGGAGCTTTAGATATATTTATTTATTTGGTACCAGGGATGGAACTTACGACCACACACTTGCAAGGCAGGTGCTTATGCCGCTGAGCTAAATCCCTGACCTAATGATAGGAACTTTAACAAAAGGTTAGTGCCGGGTCCTGCCAGCCGTGAACTATCTCAGTGCCCCCCACTAGTCCTACATACAAGACATCATCCTGTGGCTTTAATGCCTACATAAACGGCATCTTAAGAATTGTTTATTTCTGCGAGTCCCTTTTCTCACTCAACGTTATGAATTTAAGATCTGGTCTGTTCATTTTAACCACCTACTGGTGGTTCCACTACGGGACCGCGTCACTGAGGGTTCCTGCATCCTCCTTGGGCACCCACTCAGTCCGGGCTGCTTCTGGCCTGTTATGGGCAAAACACCACGCTCAGCTCTGCTGACTGACAGCTTCTCCAGGAAGCGGGATTGCTTGGTCGCGGGGTTTGTGCGTTGCAGTTGCCAAACAGTAACGCAAGGGAGTTCTTTCCCTACTCTGCACTTTAGCTGCTTGCCAGCCACCTCCTAAACACTCGGCATGTAATCGCTTGTTGAATCCTCCCAAGAAACTTCCTTTTTTTTTTTTTTTTTTTTTTTTTTTGTCTTTTTGAGACAGGGTCTTGCTATGTAGTCATGCTGACCTTGAACTCACTAAGCAGCCCAGGCTGGACATGAACTTGCATCAATCCTCCTGTCTCAGCCTCCAGAGTGCTGGGATTACAGGCATACACCACCAGGCCCAGCTCACAGTTGTTTCTGGCAGGTGTCTGCTTTGGAACAATGCCCTTTACAGCCTTGGCTGCCCCTGAATTTCTGATCTTCAAAGCCAAGGCTGCCGGAACGCAGACCTTGGGGCAGGCTGGGCAGGTCCCTGATCAAACTTCACTGGACAGGGGCTGGAAATGTGTCTCCATGGCAGAGCGCTTGCGGGGCATACTGGAGGCCCTGGGTTAGAGCCACGTGCATGTGTGTGTGTGCATGCATGTGCGTATATGCACACACATACGTGTGCGTATATGTGCACACATACGTGCATGCTTCTGCTGATTGGCAGTGTCTCCCACTCCCCAGAGCCTGATGCTGATTCATTAACCATCTGCTTGAATCACTGGCCCGCATCTGTGCAGGCCATTGGCACCACCTGGCCCCATACTGGTCTCCTTCTGTCCCTATGAGCGGCCAGGAGCATTTCCACCACAGAGCTTTGCATTGCTGGGCCATCTGTCCCAGCACGCTCCACGTGGTGGTCCCATCCCACCCTTCAGGGCTCAGCTCCAAAGCCACCTCCCCAGAATGGCTTCCTGGCCACCTGCCCAGAGAAACAGAGGCACAAGGCGACTGCCACAAGGAGATTCTGAAGTATGTGTGGGAGCTTACTCTGTGCTGGTATTTCCAGTGTTTCTAAAATGGTGACTATTCCTTGTGTAATTTATTTCCTTCTTTCTTTCTTTTTCTCTTGCAGGACTGGGACTTGAACCCAGAACCTTTGCTCTGAACTACACTCCCATACTTTTTATTTTGAGACAGGGTCTCACTAAGTCACCAAGTTGCCAGGCTGGGTTCAAATCTGTGATTCTCCTGCTTCAGCCTCCCAGAGTGCTAGGATCACTGGTGTGCACCACCGTCCCTGGCTCTCTGTGTGATTTTGTATCTTTTAGAGAGAGTTTTTGAGGAGAGGTCTCACTATTGTTCAGTTCAGGCTGGCCTTGAACTCATGGCAATCCTCCTGTCTCAGCCTCTGGAGCGCTGGGAATACAGGCATGCACCACTATTCCTGGCTCAAATTTAATTTACAGCCAATCCAAAGAGAGAACAAATAAGTTCCTGGGGTCTCTGTTTCCCAGTACTCCTGGGTCAGAATCAGATGCTGGCTTTTTGTGGGGGTACTGAGAATCGAACACACGACCTCATGCTTGCCAGGCAGGCCCTTGTGCCGCTGCGCTATACCCCCGACCCAGATGCTGGCATTTTGTAGCCTTGAGGATTTCCTTGCTCCCTTCCAGCTGATGGATTTCTCTTCTTGGCTCTGAATCACAAGCTAGAGAGCAAAGCCTCAGATCTGCAAGCCTTCCTGCCAACAGCCACCTCTTCCTCCAGGTCTCTTATCTGCAGAATGGTGCTAATGGAAGTCTCACTTCACAGGGACTCAGGCTCCCAGCGCTTAAAAACTGTGCCTGCGGTGAATCTGCAGCCAGAGAAGCGCTGGATGGAAGTCCGAAGTCCGCTCCCTGCCTGACCTCAGGCTTCTCATCTGATCTCCAGGAGTCTCAGGTGCCTATCTGTGAGAGAAGGACAGTAAAGATACCTTGAGCTCATGGGTTAGATAAGGTTTGTCTCCCCAAATTAACGCCTTTCTTCCCTTGCTTGTGCATTTCTGCTCTTACCGGAATGTCAGCTCTATGACAGCGGGGATCCCCCCCCCCACACACACACACACTGTCATTGCGGGGTCCCTCGGGCCCTAAGAGGGTGGCTAAGTATCCTGCACACATTTGTTGGCTAAATGCCATTCCGTTACCAGGTGGTTTGTTGCAGAACAGCGTGGTCACAGTCTCTTTCTAGGGCAGCAGGTGTGGCTGTGACTGAGATGAACACAGGGCAGCCATCAGTCGGTTTATGGAGATGTGTTTGCTTCTCAGACCACACTGAATGATTGTGACTGCAAAACAGGACGTGGGTGGGTCAGCGCTTCCTCCCCCAAAACACAGAGCAGGGCGGAGCGCCCACCCTGCCTTTAATGGACTCCTCGTGATTCACGCGGAAAAGACTTGGGCAAACAAGGGTGACTTCGTGTCCAACCAAGACCCGCCCGGCTCAAAGCCATCCTTAAACACACAAGGAAGCCAGGCAAATAACTCACTGACCGTCCTGACTCTGGACTCAGAGCTGCTGTTTAAACCTCACCCCCAAATGGAATTCATTCTTTTTCTGATTACAAAAGTAATGCTGGCTCACAACTATCAATATGGCTTTCAGATGATACAAAACAGTGTGAAGAAGACAGCAGGAAAACAGTCACAAATTTAGAGCATTTCCTAAATTACTGCAGGTTTTTTCAATGTCCAGTTGTATGTTTAAACTGTAAACTTGAACTTTTTATTAAACAGTAATATCTAAGATCTTTTGAGCACTAGTTGCTCTTTGTGTATTAATTCACTTTATATGCACAAGAGTCCTATATCATGAGCACTATTTTTAACCCCACTTTATTTGATGCTGTAGCACATGCCTGTAATTCCAGCTACCTGAGAGGCTGAGGCAGGAGCATTGCTTGTCTGGGCAATTTGGCAAGACCCTATCTCAAAATAAACTTCTAAAAGGCTGGGACTATAGCTTCATGTTGGAGCACTTGCCTACCATGTGCAAGAAGTCGGGTATGGAGCTGCATGCTTGTAGTCCCTGCACTCAGGAGGCTGAGGCAGAAAGATCACTGCAAGTTCAGAACCAGTCTGGGCTACAAAGTCAGCTCAGGACCAGCCTCAACTGCATAGGGAAACCCTGTCTCAAAAGACAAAAAAAAAAAAAAAAAAAAAAAAAAAACCCCACCAAAAAACAAACTTATTAACCCCATTTCACAGGTGGATAAACTGAGGCACAGAAAGATTTGGTTATTCCCCCATGGTCACAGGTATAGACACAACATTGAGATTCACACACAGGCAGTGTGGCTTCAGGGCCACCATACAGTGTCCCTTCCCAAGTTACTATCCACTAATGTTAGCCATTGTTTGGGGTGTCTGCGGTTATTCTCATATTCATGGACAGCTGAGGATTTTCTACTTTTCTGCTATTAGGAAATAGAAACTTCCTTTTGGGGCTATAAGTGAGGTAAGAGGACTGTGGTTAGATGTCCCTGCCACCTGTATTTCTTTCCTGAGGAAAGCAGCACACACACCCCACCCCGTGCAGTTACCCCATCTGCACACACATTGGCCAATGCACGGGGTCGGGGGTTACTTGCTAAACACCCATAGAGGGCACATGTGCCAGGCATGGTTCTAAACGCTTCATTTAATCCAAAAACAATGGTCTAACACGTAACCTGGGGAAAGTGAGGCACAGAGCAGCTAACTGAGGCAGGACTGGGATTCAAACCTGGAAACATGGCTCTGGTGTCAGGGTCCTCAATTCCTAACTGGCCCCTGTGTACCCCATGGCACAAGGGATGTGGCCAGCCGTGAGGTCCCCAAAGAGAGCCTGGCCTTGGCTCAGGGCGGAAGGCAGCACGGCCACTGTCTTCCTTGTTCTGTTTTCCAGCGCCCACTCCCTGCCCCTGTCCTGCCAGTGCCAAGCTTCGCAGGCTCTGTCGTGTCCTGTGCGTGGGCTGCCACAGGCTGACTTCGAGATGCCGTCCACCCGAGCCCTCACCTGGGAAGGGTCTGCTCCAGGCTCACTGGAGTGCTCCTCCAAGCTGCACAGCTGAGGTCCGAGGTCCCTTCTGACCGCCGTGGACCCTTCTCTGCACCCCAAAGCCGTGCACTCTCCACACCTGTGTCCCTTTCCACTTGGATGTAAGATAAACACCTTAACTGTTGTACGATTTGGGCCAGCAAGAGCCCTTAGAAGCTGGTGCTTGGTGTCCTCTGTCACAGGCTGGCATGTGACAGTGGGGCTGGCACAGAGCTGGGAAGGGGAGCCGTCCCCAGACTGGCCTCCCACCCCTCAGCAGCCCCCAGGTGAGGCTAGAAGGGACAGAAGCTTGCTGAAGAGCAGACAGGCTGGACAGCCAGCAATGTGGCACGTACCTGTACTCTGAGCTCTTTGGAGACTGAGGCAGCAGGATCACTGCAAGTTCGAGGCCAGCCTGGGCTACAAAGTGAGTTTAAGGCCAACCTGAACTACAGTGTGAGACTCTGTCTCAAAAACAAACAAAACAGTTTAGACAGATGGTTTCCTTGGGACAGGTTTTTGTGCTACTGTGTGCAAAACACATAATAAACACATAACCCACGCTGAACGGCTTTTGCAGGCAGTGTTCTGTTGCCTCTTATCGGTACTGGGGATCAAACTCACAACTGCCTGCTTGCAAGGCAGGCACTTATGCCGCTGAGCTAAATCCCCGGCCCCTAGGAGGCACATTTTTAAGAGAAACAGAATCTCATGCTAAGTCAAAGAAGCCAGACACATTTTTATTCTATTTCTATGAAGAGAGAAGAGAGGTTGCGGGGTGGATGGAGGAGTGAACCCCTAACAAGCAGAGCTTCCTGCTGGGGTGATAAACAAGGGGACTGGTGAGTGCCGATGCTTATGCAACACAGTGAGTATGTTAAAAGCCACCAAAATGCACTCTTAGCTGTGGCAAAGCAAAGCTAGCCCTGATGGTGCAGGGCCCTATCATCCCGGACACTCAGGAGGCTGAGGCAGGAGGATTGAGAGTCTGAAGCCAGCCTGGCTAATTTAGAGAGACCCTGTCTTAACATAATTTTTTCTTCCTTTTTTGGTTTTATGAGACAGGGTCTCACTATGTAGCCCAGGCTGGCCTCAAGCTCATGGTTCTTCTCTTGCCTCAGCCTCTGGAGTGCTTGGATTACAGGCCTGTGCCTCCACACTTGATTCCAATATTTATTTACTTACTTACTACTTTATTTATTTATTGTCTTTTTTTTTTTTTTTTTTTTGTCTTCTTCCTTTTTATCGGTACCGGGGATCGAACTCACGACTGCCTGCTTTCAAGGCAGGTGCTTATGCCACTGAGCTAAACCTCCAGCCCCTATTTATTGATTTTTGAGTCAGGTCTCACTCTGCAGTTCAGGCTGGCCTTGAACTCCGTTTGTAGCCTAGGCTGGCCTCAAATTTGCAGTGATCCTCCTGCCTCAGCCTCCCAAATGCTGGGATTACAGGCGTGCACTACCATGCTCAGCAAAGTAAATTTTTAAAAAGGACTGGTGGTGTAGCTTGGTGCTGGTCTCCCACATGCAGGGGCCTCGGTTCAATACTCAGCTGAAGAAAAAGGGAGCCTGGATGGTGGCACAAGCCTGCAACCCCAGCTTTCCAGGAGACCAAAGCAAGGGGAGCACAAGTTCCAGCCCAGCCTGGGCAATTTATTGATGCAGTGAGAGCCTGTCTCAAAATAAAAAAGGGCTTGGCTGCGGCCAGGAATACAGCTCAGCAGCACAGCACCTACCTGGCAAGTGTAAGGTGGTGAGTTAAATTCCCAGAACCAAAAAAAAAGGGGTTTTGTAGTTCAGTACAAAGGCTCAGGATTTAATCTAGTAACCACACGCACAGACACACACACACACACACACACACACACACACACACACACACACACAGGGAAGTCTATATTCTATGAATTCTTTAAAAAAAAATTGTTTTTGAGACAGGGTCTCTCTATGCAGTTCAGGCTGGCCTTGAGTTCACTTTGCAGCCCAGGCTGGTCTCAAACTTGCAACGATCCTCCTGCCTCAGCCTTCTGAGTGCTGGGATTATAGGCATGTGCCACTAGGCCCTACCTAAAAATTATTTTTAAGACATTTAAAATTTTTTAAAAAACATTTAAAGTTGAACAAGATAATTTCCTATGATTCTGTGCCATGAAAGCAAGAAAGTGAAATTCCAAAAGAGACGGTCCGCAGCCGGGGCAGGCAGGAGACGACCTCGGGCAGGTCTGTTCCCTCTGGGACTGGGCAGGAGGCAGCGATCTGGATGGAGCTTCAGGTGGATGAAGGCCAGCAAGTACAAAGGTCCTGAGGGGCATGAGCTGGCAGGCTCAAAGCAGACCAGTGGTGTTTGAGCCCAGTGAGCTGAGGTACAGGGGGTGTCGAGACCCCGGGGCGCAGGAAGCAGCCCTAGCAGGACCTTGCACACCACTAAGTGGTATCTGGGTTTTGTTCACCATAAAAGAGGAACCAGGCCGGCTGGGGATTTAGCTCAGCGGCATAAGCACCTGCCTGGCAAGCACAAGGTCATGAGTTTGATACCTGGTACCCCCAAAAGAGGAGACATGAGCTGATTTTGACGTAACGTGACATAATGTTCTTCAGAAGACATAATGTAGCCAGATGTGGTGGGACACACCTGTAATTCCAGTTTGGGAGGCTGAGGCAGGAGGATGGCAAGGAGTTAAGGTCAGCTGGTCAACATAGCAAGTTCAAGGCCAGCCTGCACTACACAGTGAGACCCCATCGCAAGCAAAATGAAACAAACACAGAAAAAAGAGGAAGACATGAAGCCAAGCCTGCTGACTGCCAGGTGACATGGCAGGAGGAGGGGAGAACAAGGCGGAGAACAAAGCCTCTGGCCCCAGGCTGACCGGCAATGCTCAGCTAGACAGATGCCAGCCTGATGTACCTGCCCAGCACGGGAAGCCGAGCCTGTGGCATGCTGACAGTTTCGTCTTGATGCTGCCTCACCCTCCTGTTCTGTGTGGCACCAAACCCTAGCAATGCTCTCCCTGCCACCTCCCAGGTCGCCTTTGCACCCTAAGACCTGGTGACAGATGGGAACACTCACTGCCAGGCCGCCCTGGGCTCATCCTTCCTCCCTCCCTTAGACAAATATTTTTTTCATATTTCAGACCACGTCATTTGCTTAAAAGTGATGAGAAACTTAACCAAAGGAAGACAAAAGTGTGTGATCCACAATTCAGAGTTACTCATTCTCAAAACATTTCAATAGGTATTCTTTGGGACGGGGATTTAGCTCAACAGTACAAGCACCTGCTTGTCAAGTGCGAGGTCATGAGTTCCATCCCCGATACCAAAGAAAGAAAAAAAGAAAGAAAGATATTATTTTTTTTTTTTTTGAGACGGAGTCCCGCTATACAGTTTATACAGTTCAGGCTGGCCTTGAGCTCACTTTGTAGCCCAGGCTGGTCTTGAACTCACAAGGATCCTCTCACCTCAGCCTCCCAAGTGCTGGGATTACAGGCATGAGCCACCAAGCCCAGCTGATAGATATTATTCTTATCCTTTGACAGTTATTTTTTTATTTTTATTTTTTTATCGGTACCAGGGATTGAACTCATGACCACACGCTTGCAAGGCAGGTGCTTATGTGGCTGAGCTAAATCCCCAGCCCTCCTTTGACATTTATGTATTTATTTTCCCCTACATTTAACTGCTAAGTACATAGTGACCACACTCATCACAGGAGTTTGTACCTGTCCATGATACACCTCACTGCTTCTTTTTTCCCACTCCCTTCCCCTATCCTCCCTTCAACCCCCTTTCCTCACTTTATTTACAAGAGCTTGCCTTCTTTCCATTTTGTTTTGTTTTTGGTACTGGGGATCACACTCACGACCTCGCGCTTGCCAGGCAGGCGCTTGTGCCGCTGAGCTGAATCCCCGGCCCCCATGCTGCCCCTCTGTTTTTCCTCTTGTTCCTTCTTTCCTTTCCTCCTCCCCCTCCCTTGTTCCCTTTTCATCTGGACATTTTCTTCCCATGTCCCAACATCTATTATACATTTCAGTCCTTATTTATACTTCCTGTTTCTCATAGCACAGAAAGAATGCGGTGTTTAAACTTGTGTGTCCAATTCATTTCCCTTAGTGGTGCATCCATTTAGCTCCAGAAGTCTCCAGCTTATCGTCCTTTAAGGCAGAGTGGTACCCCATTGTATAAAACCCCACATCTTTATCATTCATCAGCTCATGGGCATCTGGGCTATTTCTAACACTTGGCTATTATGAACTGTGCCACTACAATTAGTTATTTTGATACTGGGGACTGAACCCAGGATCTTGACACTAAGCTGTATTTCCAGCTCTGTTTATTTTCATTTTGATACAGGACCTTGCTAAAGCATGCAATTTTGAGGATATGCTCAAACTTGATGATCCTCCTGCCTCAGCCTTCCAGAGTTCTGGGATTACAGATGCTCAGCACCACACCAGACTCATTTTATTTTACTTATTTTGTGGTATTGAGGATTAAACCCAAGGTCTTGCATGTAGAAGGTAAAGGCTTTACCACTGAACTACCCTAATCCCTTTTTAAAATTTTACATTAAGACAGATGTTTTATTCAATTTCCCACATTGGCCTTACTGAGATCATCCTGTCTCAGCCTCTGGAATAGCTGGGATTATAGGCCTGGGGCACCATCCCCAGCTCCTTTTAAATGTTTTGGTTTTAAATTTTTAACACTCCCCCATATTGTTTTTAGGCTTTATTTGAATTGAGGTAACACATGCACATAAATTGAAGAGTCAAGTTTTCTGAAGATAGAAAATAATTTCCAAGGACAGAAATCCCACCTTTTGTCTCCTCTCCCTTTTGCTCCCCCGAAGACAACCCTCTGAGCTGATTTTTTTGGTAATTGACTCCTGTCATTAAACAACATTCTACTATCTCATCTCTCCCCTTCTATACTGAGGATTGAAAATGGGACCTTCACATGGAGCTGGCTGTACCTCAGCTCTGTTTTTTATTTTGAGTCAAGGGTTTTATCAAGTTGCTTACACTGGGTTTAAAGTTGAAATCCTCCTGCCTCAGCTTCCTAGATTCCTGGGATCACAGCTGTGTGCCACTGTGCTCAGCTAATTGCCACCATCTTTTTTTTTTTTTTTTTTTTTTTGGTCTTTTAAGAGACAGGGTCTCGCTATGCAGTTCAGGCTGGTCTCAAACTCACAATGATTCTCCTGCCTCAGCTTCCTGAGTGCTGGGATTACAGATGTGTGCCACCACACCCAGCTAATTGGAACTTCCTACTGCTTCAGATTTTAGTACAATTGGCTTTGCTACCCCAGGTGCTGAGGGCTCGGTTGGCTTTCCTTCCCACACCTGTTCTAGTAAGTACACACCTTGGCTATCCCACCAGCTGCTCAGATTTAGTGAGGTCCAGCATGCTAACGAAAGCCTATAATCCCTGCACTCAGCAGGCGGAGGCAGCAGGACTGCCATGAATCTGAGGCCAGACTGAATTACAGAGCAACACATCTATCTCAGAAATAAAAAGGGGGGGGCATGATGGTGCATGCCTGTAATCCCAGCACTCGGGAGGCTGAGGCAGGAGGATTCTGGCAAAAGTTCGAGATCAACCTGAGTTACAAAGTGAGCCTAAGGCCAGCCTGAACTGCCTAGAGAGACCTTGTCTCAGAAAGACAAAAAATAAATGTTAAAAAAAGGAAAGGAAAATTAATGACCTTCAGTGACATCCATTTTTATTATTTTCCTCATTACAACTCCGCGAACGCATTTGCTTCTGAGCTCCCTGGGGAGCTCCGATGATCCCTACTCTGTGCACAGTTTCGGATCCTCTTTCTTGTTCCCCTGTCTGCCCTGGCTAATTTCCCAGGATCCATCGTCAGTTCCGCTCCACACCCTCTGCCGAGTGGTCTGGAGTCCTCTCAGGCTCCCGCCTTGTCTACTGTGCTACCATTCTCCTCCTGCGGTCTTCAGACCTGGACTGCACCCCTGGGGTCTCCTCATCCTGCTTCCTGGCTCGAGCATCCTATTCTTCCTTGTTTGGCCCCCTTTCAGGGTGGCGCAGGCTCCAGTTCCCTGAGAAAGGGCAGGTGGCTAGTAGAAAACTTGAGATTGTCCACATCCAGCAGTGTATAGTTATTTTATTTTTTATCCAGAAATATTTTTATTTTAGTTGGCTCTTCAATAATAATTTATCTGAGAGAGGGTCTTGCTGTGTAGTCCAGGTTGTCCTGAACTTACTGTGTAGCGCTGGCTGGCTTCCAATTCAGATTTCCTGCTATAGCCTCCTGAATGCTCAGATTGCAGGCATGCAACACCACATCTGGCTCTTTTAGAACTTTAAAGCATTTTTGTTCTCAAATTTTAAAGTTTCACAAAACTCTTGCAAGGTCTGAAAGTCTGGTTCTCAAATGGACTTTTAGTCAATTTATTTTGTATCCTTCTCTCCACAGATCCCACTTACTTCAGTTTTAGTTTCAAAAGTACCTGCTGGACCAGTTCCTGAGCTTTTGAGTTTTTTTTTTTTTTTTTTTTGTCTTTTGACAGAGGGTCTCACTATGCAGTTTGGGCTGGCCTTGAGCTCACTTTGTAGCCCAGGCTGGTCTCAAACTTGCAAGGATCCTCCTGCCTCCCGAGTGCTGGGATTACAGGCGTGAGCCTATAGTTTTTGAGAATTTTCAAGAGAAAACCAGGCTGGCCGCGTCTTTCTCCACTACAGGTTGAAGATTCATTTTCCTTGGTTCTGCTGAGTTGTTTACTTGTTCATCCATCTGTTTTCTATTCATTTTTTTTGGATTGAGGATCGAACTCATGACCTCATGCTTACACCACTGAGCCAAATCCCTGGTCCCTGTTCTCTATTTTTTTTTCCTGTTTTTTAATTCTTCAAAATGTTTTTACTATTGTTTCCTCTCCTATTCTCCAGCACTTAGGGGTTTATGCCTTTAAAAAAAGTTCCTGTACCGTCTTTGTTTGTTGTTCAGAAAATAGCAAAAGTGAAAACACACTGGGGCTGGGGACTTAGCTCAGTGGCTCAAGCATTTGCCTGGTAAGCGTGAGGTCATGAGTCTGATCCCCAGTACCCTAAAAAAAAAAAGAGAGAGAGAGAGAAAACACATGTTCGTTCTGCCACCTTTTCCCCAAAGTCTCATGGGCTGATCATAAAAGGACACGTCCTGTGTCCACTGAAATCCCACATCTTCTCCACAGGGTCTGCCTGACCCCTGCAGTCTTCACGCCAACAGCAGGGCTGGCCACACTGCAAGCACGGGTAATATGTAATATATTCTTTCATTTTTTTCTTTAGGACAGGTGAGGGGTACTGGGAATCAAACTCAGCACCTTGCACTTGCCAGGTAGGTGCTGTGCCTCTGAGCTACATCCCTGGCCCAGGCATGGGAATACTCATTGAATAGGATCCCCCTTAGAGGTGGTTACCAGTGCGCTTACCACAAGAAATTCTTTTTCTTCTTTTCCTTTTTAGTTTTTGAGATGGGGTCTCACTAGGCAGCCTCGGCTGGGCTCAACTCACACTGATCCTCCTTCCTGCCTCAGCCTCTCAAGTGCTGCAGACTACAGGTGTGTGCCACCGTGCCATCCCAGCACCCGGGAGCCTGAGAAGCCAGCCTGGCCTACAAAGGGAAGCTCTGTCTAAAAAAACAACTTCTCAGGGAGGAAGGTTCTGCTTTGCATTGCTCAGATGCAGGAATGGAGATGAGACAGGGAAGGGGAGGAAGTCATACAGCACGTTGTCAAGGAGGCCGCATGGTGGGCAGGTGGAACCTGATCTCACTGGAGAACATCTGACATTTGGTTTCCCAGTTTCTGGTGGATGATACATTTGCTAACAGCACAAACTGCCCAGCACAGGAACTGTACACAGGGACAGAGCAGAAATTCCACATGAAATGTTGCAATGTCAAGCCAGAGAACTGTACAGTACACTCTTTGAATTCCAGAGATGAAACCCTAGGCTTATATATGGCAAAGAGAAGCAAACTGGTACTCCGGATGCCAGTATTTTATCATCATGGAAATACTGATATGGAAACTTTGACAAAACAGAAACCTGAGAAGGAAACTTTCAACAGCTAAACTGAACGGGAGTACACGCTGTTGATGAGTTATGCACCAGCTATGACGTCACTCGAAACACAAAGCACCTGGCCAGTGGTTATGTTTTACTCAATCCTAAACATTCATGGCATAAATAGTTTGATAATTTACAAAGAAATAACAAGTGCAAAATATCACAGGGAAATTTTCTTGATCGGGACTGGAGCTTATAAGACATCACTTACAGCAGAGGAGAAACAAATATTTTTCTGCCCAGGGAACTATGCAAAAAATAAAATTGTACAGTACACCAGGGAGCTGACAGGTGAACAGGCAAGTGCAGCATTACAAAGACCTACTGTGACAACAGGAAAACAAAAAAAGATGTCAGCATACGGGACAACAAAACAAAAACAAAAACACACAAAATAAAGCCCTAAAGAAAAGAAGAAAGTACAGGAAAGTAAACAGTGAAAATGTTGATGTCACCCAGCATGGTGGCACCACCTGTACTCCAGGCACTTTCGAGGCTGAGGCAGGAAATGTAATCACAAAGGTCCAGAAGGGAAGGAAGGGTGGGGAGAGAGCTGAGGGCGCAGGGGTGAGGTTCTGGCTTTGCAGGCACGCAGAGGGCCAACTCGATGGATCTGGTGGACTGGAAGACAGAGAGAGGTCAAGGAGTTCTCTCGCAGAGCTCCAGCAGGAACACACCTCGCTGAGCCCTTGATTTCAATACCTTGAAGCTGCTAAATAAAAATGTGAGATAATAAATCTGTGCTGCTTTAAGATGATTCCGTGCCATAAATATTACACACACATACCCACTTTCTTTCTGGGACTTGAGATTGGACTCAGATCCTGTGTATGCTAAGCAAAAGCTCTACCACTAAGCTATATCCTCTAGCCCAATTTTTTAAATGAAATATCAACTTTCTTAAAAAGTTTTCATTGGTCCCCATTTTGTTGTCTTTTTCTAAGCTCTAGGGAAAAGTGATGAACAAGACTTTATTTCCATACCTGTAAAAATGGGCCAATAAAAATAACTATCTCTCGAGTTACAACAGGATTAAGTAAATGAGCAGAAGCACTTGGGAAAATGCCTGGTAAAAATAAGTGTTTAAGAGAAGCCACCAGGTGCTGAAATTCTAGCACTCTGGGAGGATGTGGCAAAAGGATCATTAAATTTGAGCCCAGCACAAGGTGTGGTGGCACATGCCTGTGATCCCAGCACTCAGGAGGCTGAGGCAGGAGGATTGCCATGAGCTCAAGGCCAGCCTGCACTACGGAGTGAGACCCTGTCTCACACACACACACACACACACACACACACACACACACACACACACAAAGGTTAGCCCAGTCTGGAAGGCAAGACCCTGCCTCTAGATCAAAAGCCAGGAGATGTAGCTCAATGAACAGACAGTGGATTCAATATACAATACTGGAAGAAAAAAAATAGAAGCGAGAAAGGATGGGAGAGACGAAGGATAGATATTAAATTCCTGCTTTCTGCAAGCTTATATCCTAGGAAGGGAAATGAAAATAAATTCAGGAAGGGGAAATGAAGGGAAAGAGGGGAGGAGAAAAGCAGGAAACAACTAGCTGATATCAACACGTGTCTTAGAGACACTTTCTTGTGTTTAAGACTGGTTCCCTGCAGCCCATCTGCTGGGAATGCTTTCTATTTTTATTTTTTCCTTTTCTTTTTTAGTGTTTTCAAGACAAGGTCTCACAGTGTGGTCCAGCCTAACCATGAACTCACAGCAATCCTCCTGCCTCAGCCTACCAAGTGCTGGGATGACATTTTTAAATGATTGAAAAAAATTCAATCAGGAATGGTATTTTGTGCCACATGAAAATGAAATGACAAACTTCAGTGCCCATAAAGGTTTTTTGTTTTTGTTTTTTTTTTTTTTTTTTTTGTCTTTTTGAGACCGTCTCCTATGTAGTTCACGTTGGCCTTGAGCTCACTTTGTAGCCCAGGCTGGTCTCGAACTCGCAAGGATCGTCCTGCCTCAGCCTGGGATTACAGGCATGAGCCACCACGCCCGGCTCCATAGTTTTATTAGGACATGGCCATGCCTGTTTGCATTTCCCACAGCTGCTGTCACTCTGGAGTGCAGTTGGCACCTCACGGTCACAAGCTCCACAAAGCCCACAGAATTCATGCCAGCTCTTTAGAGCAGAAGTTTGCTGACCCACCCTGCTCTTTGCTGAGTGGCCTGGGCAGCCTCCAGGAACAGGTGACATTTAAACCAAGGTGATTCAAAGGGGCACCGAGAACAGAGGTGGGCGCAGTCTAATCTGCTCACAGCCCTCTAGAGAGGGGGGTGCTGTCCAAAACTGACACGGCCTTGGGGTGCTGAGGCCTCCCAGGCCCCAGAGTGGCATCCAGAGTGCCAGGCTCGATGTGCCCCGTGTCAGTGACTCGTCCACCTAGCTTGGCACCAGCACTGGGATCTGTGTGTCTGATGGTTTTATTTGCCTTCCCGGGGCAGTGACCCGAGATTTTAGATTCATTCACAGGAACAGGTAGGAAGGGGTGGAGCTCTGCAGCCTGGGGGTTGGCAGCAAGCCCAGGGGAAGCCAAGGCTGGGGCCTCACCCCTGGCACAAAGCCCTGACCGGGCCGAGCCTGTAAGCACTGTGGAGAGGGCAGCGGGTCAGTGAGTGGCTGGGGGCATCCCTGGCATCAGCCAGCTGGAGGTTGTTGTTTTGCTCTGCTTTGGTTTCTGAGACAGGGTTTTACTCTGTAATTCAAGCTGGTCTTAAACTCACTATGAAGCCCAGACTGGCCTCGAAGTCACAGTGATTTTCCTGCTTCAGCCTCCCAAGTGCTGGGATTACGGTAGTGTACCACCATACCAGGTTAGCCAGGTGCTGTCTTTTGGGGGTTTGGGGGGGCATTGACAGAGGGTCTTGCTATGCAGCCCAGGCTGGTCTCAGACTCTCAACAATCCTCCTGCCTTAGCCTCCTGAATGCTGGAGTTACAGGTGTGCACCACCAGGCCCAGCCCCTGTCGTTTGTATTTATGTTGTGGGTTTTGTTTTGCTGTACTTCGGTGTGCGGACAGAGGCCAGGGGCTTGAGTGTGCTGGACAAGAACCTTCCTGGGCTCTGTCTCAGCCTTCATAAGGTTAAAAGGGCTAGAAAAAGTTAAAAGCTAGGAAATCTCAGTTAAGTGGCCAGACAGCCCCCAGCTCTTCAGCATGTGGCCCCTGCCTTTCCCCCAAGGCTCTGTGCTAAGTGACAGCAGCGGGCTGTCAGGCCCATTTCACAGCCAGGAAAACACAGTTCCAACCCACCAGGCCTCTGCTCCTAAACCTGCTCTGCTTAGCACTTGCTCTCTATGTGACTCCAAGAAGATGGGTCGGCTTCCCTGGGCTTCCTTTTGGGGATTATGGTGCAAAATTACTTTAGGAATGAAGGAAACAATAGCTCAGCACCACACCTGCAGGCGGGACTCAGTAAACACTGAGGATCCTAACTCAAGAACACTGAGAACTCAGTTTCAGTCAGAGATCTCTTCTCAGCCCAGATTCTCAGGGCCAAAACCTTGACTTCATCTGTTTTCACCTGCCACAGTCAATCAGCAAACCCTGCCCTCGGTCTGCACCGAGTCCAGGCACTGTGCCACCTCCATGTGCCACCTTTGTCCAACTGCCATCCACTTGCATCTAGATTACCCCAAAGTTTCTTGGGTGACTTTAGGGCTGTTGTTCTAGAATCCCACTCCCCTCCACTCCTCTCTCCCCAAGTAGCCAAGGTCCCATTCTCAGAACGAAACCCTTCTGTGGCTTTCTGACATACCTAAAATAAACTAAGTTACTTATCTTCCAGCCGTTGAGCATCTATTATGTGCCTGGTACTCTTTTTAAGACACTGAAGGTAAAATGGAAAAACAAAACAGACGACCACTCCTGTGTTCACAAAGGGTCCATTCACACTGAGGGAGCCAGGAAACAAGTATCTGAGCAAAACACACAGTATTTTGGGACAGCAGTGTAAAAACAGTTAAGGTAACCTGGGAGGGATTTCATTTTACACAGGTGGTCAGGGAGGCCTAATGCACGATGGTTAAAAGCTGGAACGTGTGAGAGGACAGCCCAAGGGGTCACCATGGAGTCTTCCAGACACAGGGCTCAGCCAGTGCAAAGGCAGAAGTGCTCTTGGTGTTGGGCGCACACAGAGGGAGCCACCGTGATGACAGTAAAGAAATGTGTCTTGAGGGAGTTTCTGTCACTGAGACAAAATACCAGAGAAAAACAACTCAAAGGATTATTTTGGCTCATAGTAAAAATGAGGAGGAATCAGAGCAGACAGACAGAAGGACAAGATACGGTTCCCAAGGTCACATCCCCACCTCCTGAGTTTTCCTCACCTCCCAATAATACCATCAAATTATGAACCCATAATGGGTTAATCCACTGATGAAGTCAAAGCCCTCATGACCTAATCTCTTTCCAAAAACCCCACTTCTGAACACATGAATCCTTTGGGAGACATTTCAGTTCCAAACTCTTGACAATGTCAGTGTGTGTGCCTCTGTATGATTCCTGCAGGTTGCCCAAGGTTTTATTTTTTCACTTGGAAGTCACTACAGGTTTTGAGCACAGGACTGATTATATAGAGTTTTAAGGGATGGCTTTGATCCACATGTGGAAGACCAAAGAGATCATTTAGAGAGCTCTTGTGATTACTCAGATGAGACACTGTGGCCTGGACAGAAAGGAAGCAGCAGGGGTCAATCAGACTCAAAGGTCTTAGGATAAGGTATTAGCCTTCCTGATGGGGTCCTACCTACCCTCCCACCCTTGTACCTTCCCTATGGCACTGCTAGGCACACAGCAGAAGTCTACTGGGTGCCAAGCAGTGGGCACAACTGTAATTTCAGCAGTCGGGCAATCCAGCAACTCAGGGTGAGCCTGCCGCAAAATAGAATGAAAACAAGGGTGGGGTTGTAGCTCAGTGTTTAGCCTGGGTTCAATTTCTCCAAACTATAGACACAAAACACAAGACTTTGTAGAATCAGGTCCTAGGATAGCTCAGACCCTGAGGTCAATCATCAGCACTCAAAAAAAGGTGTTGTTGAAATCAATGAGAACGAGTTCGATCCCCAGTACCAAAAGAAAGAAAGCAATCAATGAGACTGATCCACTCTTCTTCCATCGTCAGCACCTCTGTTTTGAGACAGGGTCTTGCTATGTAGCCCAGGCTGGCCTGGAACTTTTAGCAATCCTCCCGCCTCGGCCTTGAGTACTGGGATTACAGGTGTGCGCCAGCACACCCGCCTTCCAGCACTATTTTAATGTCAGTCATAAATGATTACAGATGGAATGCTGAACAATCCTGCAAAGTCCACGTGGTTATTCCTCTCAACAGCTGCGGGAAACTGAGGCTAGGATTGCAAAGCGCCCCGCCTAGATGCCCAGCACACAGGAGGCTTCACACTGAGTCCTCCCCGCTACTTTTAGCAGTGGGAATTCCAGAGGGTGGGATGGAAGGAACTAGCTTTCAGAGTGAGTCACAGTGACCTCACAATTTACCAGAAACCACCCTCGGCCAGCAATGGAGACATTCAGACCCGGGTGGTAGCAGTCAGGACGCCCACTCCGGACCTCCGCGCTGAACGTCCCGGCAGTGTCCGCCCACGCACTTCCTTCCCACCCCGGGCCACTGAGACGACGAGACAGAGGGTCGCCCAGGTTTCGCCGAGGCCCCGCCCCCTCGCCCGCCGGCCCGCTCGCGCCTCTAGCGGAAGCCGGAAGCGACGTGGGCCCTGCTACCCCCGTGGTTTGGAACTCGGTGGTCTTGGAGGTTCGCAGGATTGGGGAGAAGATGGCGGAAGAGGAGTGAGTGGGTTTTTCCGGGGCTGCGGAGGCGGCAGGGCTGGGCCCCAGCGGGTGACGGCGAGGCTCTGGCCCTGGAAGGCGGAGCTCCCTGTGGCAGTTGGCCACGCGAGCCGTGCCGGCGCCTACGAGGAGGGCGGAGTGGGTGTGGGCGCTTCGGGCCCGACAGCCTCCTTCAGGCCGGACCCGCGGGCGTGGGATCCGCCACCCAGTGCAGACCATGAGATCACTTTCGGCGAAACCGCGAGCCATAGTTCACTTTCCCAGTTTCCGATTATCTGAAGACTGCTAGTGCTCAGCCTTCCCCAGGAAGTCCTCCCCATCCTCCACACGCACCCCTACTAAGCCCAGTCAGCTGTGTAACGACTAGATGTCGCGTCTGTGTCATCCACTGAGTTTCATTCATTCATTAACTTGGTCATCTAGGTGATTGGGCCCTGGGCACATAGTAGCAAAGGAGGCAGATCAGGAGGCTTATACTTTAATCGGGACAGAAGAGCATAAATGGACAAGGTGGTTTGGAATCCTGTTAAGCACTCTGAAGGGCGTACTGTAGAATGGTGGGCGAGTAGGGAAATCCATAAGAAGGGACGTTTGAGTTCAAGGAACGGAGGGATAGGAAGGATGACCGCATGTCCTAAAGGCCGTGAGCAAGAAATTGCTTAGTACTTTGAGGTACACACGGGACCAGCTGTATATAGTGAGGTGGAGGGAGGGTCTGTTTCCTGTAGACCACTGTTAGTCCATCCTCATACCTGGAGATGGCCACCGTCTGCCTGGTGTTACATAGATGTCTTTTCCGTGGAGTATGTAAAGATTAACAAGGGAATCCCTTGATTGATACTGGTATCTACCACCTGACAACATTTTGGATGTCTCTGGTCAAGTGAGTGTTAAGTCATTTAGTAAATTTATTTATTGAGCATCTGCTCTGACCCAGACACTACACTAGGCCTTACGTGCACAAAACAGAAGAAGTGATGTTGCCCAGCGATTTGAGTTTGAAAGCTTGATTCTGCCATTAACGGAAATGTTGGCCAAGTTATAGCTCTCAAGAAGTGTAGTGTTACCTGTTTCCTGGAATGATGCAGGGCTGGATAAATAACAATTTTCATAATCACTATTATGATATCAGTTTGCACTAGTTCACAGCCCCAACATAATGGAGGAAGAGTGTGGGCACATAGCTGTGGGGTGGAGTGAGGTATTACATGCGGTAACCTGAGCTTGGGAAATCTGAGAAGTTTTTTTTTTTTTTTCTGGATCGAACTCATGACCTCACGCTTGCCAGGCAGGCGCTTAAGCCACTGAACTAAATCCCCAGTCAGTATTTCTTAAAGTGGGGTAGGAAATGCTGACCCAGTCGAGAACTAGACAAGTGGTTTTTTCAACTTGCAGAAAGAATGAGGGAAATATAAAGTGGAGAAATAAAAGCACTAAATAGTGTTGAACCTTGGGTTGTGATGAGACTGCAGTTGGCCCCCCATCAAATATTGAAGAACAAGCAATGTTTCAGTGCCAGGCCTGCTTCTCCTTGTTCCTGTCCTGTAGGTGGCTAGATTGAAAAGCCCGAGACCCTCCTGCTGTGCAGGCAAGGGTTTCCTTCATCTTTTGAAAAGCCCGAGACCCTCCTGCTGTGCGGGCAAGGGTTTCCTTCATCTTTTACAAAACCTGGGACTCCCAGAAAACACTGTCCCCCAGTTCTCCTTCCAGTTTGCAGTGTGCATATTGATACTTTAGAGCCTTTGTAAACTTTTATCTAATCCTGCTGCTTTTTGTGTCTTCCAACAGGTTCCCCAACACAACTCATGAGAGTTTCAATGTCACCCTCCACACCACCCTGGGCATCACCACAAAACTGGTGCTCCCAACCCCTGCCAAGCCCATCCTCCCGGTGCAGACAGGGGAGCAGGCTCAGCAGGAGGAGCAGTCCAGTGGCATGACCATTTTCTTCACCCTGCTTGTCCTAGGTGAATATGTCCCGTCAGGAGTGTCTGTGTGTTAACCCTGTCTCTGTTGTGTACTTTGTCAAGTCTTCCACCTGACTTTTGCTTCTAACACTGAGGACAAACCACCAGTTTATAATTTCATACCAGGACGCTCCCTTGGCCTTAGGAAATCATAGAAGAACCCTTGGTGCATTATCTTAGGTGGCCTCTGGAAGAAAAAAACTAAAGAAGTTTTGATTGAGACTCTCTTGAACATTTAAATTAGATGTGATTTTTGCTCTTTGGAGTCAGTGTGTATTACACTTGTGTATGTGTGTGTAGCTGGTGGTGGCAAAAGATAGGCGAGTCAAATGTGAAGGAATCAGTGGGAACAGCATTTTGACCCTTAGATTTATTAGGCATTGATGTAAATTTTGTTTTTTGATACGGTCTCACTTTTTTTTATTCGATTTTGTTATTTTTTTCAGACAGGATCTTACTATGTGTGCAGGCTGTCCTTATACTCACTATGTAGCCTAGGCTGGCCTCGGATTCACAGGGATCCTCTTGCCTCAGCCACGACCATGTGCTGCAATTACAGGCATGTGCCACCATGTCTGGCTTTTCTTTTTCTTTCTTTCTTTCCTTTTTTTGGCTTTTTTGAAACCAGGTCGTGCTCTGTAATACAGGCTGGCCTGAAGTTCATTTTGTAGCCCAGGCTGGTCTCAAACTCAAAGGGATTCTCCTGCCTCAGCTTCTTGAGTGCTGGGATTATAGGCATGTATCACCAAGCCTAGCTTTTCCCTTTTTAAAAATATACTGTTTCTAGGCCGGGGATTTAGCTCAGTGGCTTAAGCGCCTGCCTAGCAAGTGTGAGGTTGTGAGTTTGATCCCTGGTACCAAAAAACAAAAACAAAAAAAAAAAACTGTTTCTTACGTAATAATGTAATTTAATTGGATTCATTTAAATTTAAAACATTAGCTCCCCTTCCTCCTCTAGTGAGTGAGCAAATTTAAACTCAGAGATGTCAAATAATTGGCACATCTGGTTGGGGCAAGACCAGAGGCTGGTATCTAGGTTGCCAGACCTCAGAGAAAAGGTTTAAATAAGAGGCAGAAACTGTCAAGGTTGAGGCCGGGGACGACAAGCCTGGGCCTGGCTTGGGCCATGTGGGCACTTAGCGAGACTTTACCTCAGAATTTAAAGTGAGGTGGAAATCAGGGATGTGGTTCAGTGCTAAGACCCTAGCTAGGTTCAGTCTCTAGTACCACACAATCATACACACACCCACAGGCAAAAACTCCTGTAAACAGTAGATAATTGTTTTGGACAGAAGAACTCAGATTGAAACTATACAACCACTTTGGATTAGCTGGCTAAGGAAGAAAGAATTTAAAAGTGAGCCAAGTCCAAACACTTGTTTGAAAGTGAAATTTACATTTGCTGCTTTTTTGAAAAAATATTATCAAAGTCATCTTTCAAATTAAATTAGATCTTTTCAAAAGACTCAAAGGTGGAACTGGGTTTTTATTGTGGATTTCTCTGCTGTGTTTTAGGATTGGTTTTTGAGCAAAAGTATAACTTCTTTCACATTTGTATCCAGCCTGATAAATGATCAAATAAATTACAACAGTATAATAATTTTATTTGAAATGGAGGATTCATCCTTATGTGTCGTAGGGTTTAAACAATTTTTAAAGCAAATACCAGGAAAGTACACAAACCAGAAGTATACGGTATCCCAGTATAGATATCCCAGGTAGACTTAATACACCCTGGACATTTTTTTTTACCCTGTGAACCAAGGACTCCTTTTTGTTTTGTTTCGTTTTCTTTTCATTTTGCTTTTTTGTTCAGTAGTTGAATACAAAAAAGGAGAGCATTTCTTTCCTCAAGAAATCAGAAGTCTCCTTTTAGGGCTGTGTATTGTTACTCTGTTTACAGTTCTGTCAGCTTGCTACGCTAAAACCTGTAAAAGGCAAGCCTGGAAAAAACTTTTGTAATCTTTTTCAAGGGAGAGTGAAAAACATCACTAAGATTTCCAAAGAAGCTTTCAGGGTGCGGCGCATTTAAGGTCAGCCTGTGCTAATCCAGTGCTCTGTCCAGTTCCAAATAACAAAGGCGCTTTTGGTGACATGCGTCCCAGGGGAGGCCAAGTCCTGCCCGGTGTCAGTGTACTTCGGGGGTCAGAAAGTGCTCAGCTGTGCTCTCCTTGTCTTCTCTTTGAACTGATCGTAAACGCAGGCTCGAGGGTCACGAGGCTGTCTCGGTTCCGCCTACTTGGATTCTAGGCCGTTGAGGGTCAGCATCTTTACTTAGCTTGACGTGGTTGCCTTACAGGATGAGATGATATGTTCTTTTTACATAAAATTGAAGGCATTTTTTCTCTTTGATCTCACATATCATTGTCATTTGGTCCTGATTAGATGTCCAAACATCTGATAGAGTTAAAAAAAAAAAAAAAGTTACTAGCTGGATGCGATGGCCTACAATTCCTGCACTCAGGAAGCTGAGGCGGGAGGACAAGCCTGGGCCACATTGTGAGTTCAAAACCAGCCTGAACTACATAGGGAGCCCTTGACTCAAAAAATTATACACACAGAGTAAAATAAGTTTAAAAATGTCTGCAAATAAGTAACTTGCTGACTACTGATTGCGTATATGAGCTGTAGTGAATTGAGAGAAATTGGTCCATAATTTATTCTAGATTGCAGCCCTCCAAACCTGGATTACATTTGTTTATTATTATAGATAAACCAAGTGAAAATGTAGATTTGTGTTACAGGCATGTTACAGGATTTTTTTTCTCTTTTTTTGTGACGGTCTCATGTGCAGTTCAGTCTGACCTTGAGCTTGTTTTGTAGCCCCGGCTGGTCTGGAACTCACAACAATCTTCATGCCTCAGCCTCCTGATGCTGGGATTACAGGCATGAGCCGCTATGCTGGTTTATATTACAGGTGTCCCTATGTTGGATTTGAATTTAGAATTCTCCTCTCTCAGCTTCCCCAAGTACTGGAAATGGGGGCATGAGCCACTGCACCCAGTGAGAGTAAGCTTGACTGAATGGTTTATTGGGGCATAGGGGGTTGAACTGAGGGGTCTCAAACACCCCAGGCAAGTGCTCTACCACTGAGCTATATCCAGTGCTAAATGAGTTTTTAAAAGTCCAGCTTGGTGCAGAGCAAGAACAAAATCTGAATTTCCTCAATCTGTTTTCTGTCCACTTCCTGCTCACACCCAGGCCTGCTCAGGAGTCACGTGCTGAGCTTATGCACTGCGGCTTTTTTCATGCTTTCAGTGTTTAAAGTGGGATTTTTTAACTAGGTTATTTTTTTTTTTTTTTTTTTTTTTTTGCCTTTTTCCTTTTCATTGGTACCAGGGATCGAACTCGCCTGCTTACAAGGCAGGCGCTTATGCCGCTGAGCTAAATCCCCAGCCCCCCAGGTTAAATTTTTTAAGGTTACATATTTACATTAAAACAACCTCACAGATTGATAGTTTAAAGCCCAAAATGAAAACAGAACAGATACTCTTTTCTGTGGCCTCCTGGTACTTTTTGTTGGGATTGAAGAAATCTGATTTGTCAGAATGGGCTCTGAGGGTAGCCAGTTAACAGCCATACAGATTGTTTAAACATTTCCTTTTTAAAAAAGAAAAGCAGAGTTATGTTTAGTACTGTTAATACTGTGATTAATGAGGCAGTGTAGCCTGCTAACATTTGAGGCATGAAATCACATTGGGAATTGTTCATGTGAAAGGGCAGTATTTTTCTTATTTTTTATTTTTGGTTGAGAAATACTTTTTTTGAATAGATTGATATCTTTTTTCTTCCTTCCTTCCTTCCTTCCATTTTTTTCCTCCCTTTTTGCCATCTTGAGCACTGTGCCACTAAGCTCCACTCCCAGGCCTTACTTACTTATTTATGTATTTTTATGGTACTGGGAATTGAACCAGGGACCTTGTGCTTGTCCGGCAGGTGCTGGCCACTGAGCTGTATCCCCAGCCCATCCTTTTTATGTTTTGAGACAGAGTCTTATTAAGTCAGTGAGTTGCCAGAACTTGAACTTGGGATCCTCCTGCCTCAGCCTGGTGCTGGGATTACAGGCATGTGCCAGAGTGCCAACCTTTCTTAGTCTGATAGCACCCAGTGAAAGAAGTCAGGCATTATCGAGAAGTTAAGGAACGAAGGCCACCAGCAAGGTGTGTGGGGGGTACACCGTAGTTAAGTCCACCTAGTCTGAATCAGACTCTGTGCTGCAGTGACATCCTGAAGCTGCTTTTGTCATGTACAGTCGATGGACATCATGGCAATGACAGCTACAGGACGTTTGGGGGACTAAAATAGGGAGCATTGGAAAGTGCCGTCCGTCCCCAGCTGCTGGGGCCAGCTGGGGGGCAGGACTGACTCACCTTTAAATTTCTTTAATGTTCTTGTCATCAGAGTTTTTACTTTTTCCTGGTTGTAAAATACCCTCACTTACTTCTGTGGTAAAAGAGAACCGGTCACATGGTGCAAAATATTTCATGTCCACATGATCTGTTGCAGTTGCATTTATGTGTAAGTAATTTCACTCACTTCCTCTTTCAAAACAGCAGGACCCTGCCTTATAGTCAGGAAAATTTGCATAATTATAAATGGTTGTATTGGGTTTTAAAGTTCCTTAAAAAGCTAACCACCAGAGAACAGTAGTTCAGGCATACAAAGAAGTAAAAGGAACATAATAAGCACTATCAGTCCACCTCTGGGTTAAGAAACGACAATAAGAGACGATTACTCTGTCTCATTGCTGGTTGTCTGTTATCTTGACGGCCCCACAGACAGGCTAATGACTGCCTTGAACCTGGTGTTTTCTAGTCAAAACTGGGCTTTTAAAACAATGTCTTATTTTCCTCCACAGCTATCTGCATCATATTGGTGCATTTACTCATCCGATACAGACTGCATTTCTTGCCAGAGAGTGTTGCTGTTGTTTCTCTTGGTAAGTGCTTATCTGGAACCCCACAATAAAAGTGAAGACAATAAGCACCACCTGCCCCCCAAACCCAAGTCCCTTTCTCTTTGTTTTTGTTTTGAGACAAGGTCTCACTGTGTATTCCAGGCTGGCCTTGAACTCACTGCAGTCCTCCCGCCTCAGCCTCCTGAGTGCTACCCTAGCAACAGGCACCTTCTGTGAGCTGCTGCTGCTTTTCCCTTGAGCACACTGACCTTGCAGTTCAGGGAGGAGAAACGGCTCCCTAATGTTAGAGGTAGCCACTTACTATCTCTTGTTTCCTGTGGCAGTTAAGATAATTGGCTGGTGGAGTGGAGGGAAGTGTGTAATAACAGCTGTGAACACAGGCTCCTTCATGGAATGGTTAATTCACTGAAGGAAGAAGCGGGGACATTCATTAGTGTCAACAAATTCAGGGCTGAAATGGGAGAAAGGTTGCTCGAGGCACAGGTGGTTTCACTGAGGTTGCCTGAGGGTTAGTAGTTGACTGTGTTGCCATTACTTTGCTAGTTTGCACTTGCCTGCTGATAAACACTGTTTCCTTATCCCACTGACACATCTAGGGTGTCTTTGCCTCGCAGGTCTTGTTTAATGGGGTGCTGAGGCTTTAATGCAATATGCCTGTGGTGGAAGCGGCTTTGGTATAAATGCTGCCCACACGAGCCCTGTAGCTTTGGACGTGGACGTTCAGGCTGTGTTCGCCAGCCGTGTCCTTCTCCTTCGTGGCTTGCCCTCCTGCCGCCTGGAGCAGACCCTCCTCTGTGTGCCTTGGACACACTGCGCACTTGCGCTCGGGGCTGTGAGGCTGCAGGTGCAGTCTCAGTTTTAGGTTTGGAACCTGCAGGTTGTTTTACAGTCCCCACCTGGTGGTACTGCCCTTCAGTCCAGAGAAAGAAACCGGTTCTATCCAGAGCTCCTATTCCTTGTTCAGCAGGTTCCAACAACCTAACAGATGGTGCTATAGCTCTGCGATGGGAAGATTTCTCATTCCTTTCCTGCTATGAGAGGCTTTGAAAGTAACCTACATAGCTAATACTCATACTCGGGGGCATTTGGTAAAGGCTTAAAAAATACTTCAGAGGAATTTACAGTTTTGTGGTCAGTTTCATAGTTTCTTTGATTTTTTTGAGACAGAGTTTCACTTTGTAGTTCAGGCTGACCTTGAAATCACTGTGTAGCCCATGCCGACCTCTAATTCCTATGATCCTCCTGCCTCAGCCTCCCAAGTGCTGGCATTACAGGTGTGTACCACCAAACCTGGCTGTTGTCTCTTGAATGTGTGGATGAACCATGGCTTGTTAAACACCAGTGCTTGTATTGGGGCCTACAGCATTCTCACTTGCCTACCCAAGAGCCATTTTCCTCTTTCTTAATAAAAGAATTAGGGATCTGTTTTCAGGGAGAAAAGGACATGGCTTGTGGGTAGCAGCCAGCAGCATCAGGTTTGGTTTTTACAAGTGTACATGGTGGGGCTCAGCTGTAACCCTAGAACTCTGGGAGGCTGAGGCAGGTGGATTATGGGCAATTTAATGATTTAGTGAGATCCTGTCTCAAAATAAAACACAGGCTGGGTGTGTACTTATATGAGAATGCCCTGGGTTCAACCTGAAGCAAAAAAAAAAAATTGTTTTTACACAAAGCTTGGTCTCTGTCCTCTTGGTAATTACACAGGCGTTTTCCCCTGGCTGGGGGCGTGGCGGTGATGAGGGTGTGAAGCCTGTTCTGGCTGGAGACCGTAGAGGGAAGTGTGCTGGGGATGGCCCCTGGGAAATGTTTCCTTCCTCACAGAAATGAGAACATGACCCCTTCCTTCCTTTAATTCTGCTCATTGAGGAAGTGGTGTCTGGGGCACCCATTGCTGTGTTGAAACCACTGTGGCTCAAAGGCAAAAGCCAGAGCTGGGTGTGGGGGCTCATACCCTATGAAGCTGAAGCAGGAAAATCACAAGTTCAAACCCAGCCTGAGCAGTTTAGAGACTTAGCAAGATGCTGTCTCAAAATTAAAAAAATTTAAAAGACTTAAGATGAACTCAGTGTGAAGGCTCTGAGTTCCATTTCCAGTCCTAGCAAAGGGAATAAGACAGAAGCTGGAATGGTGAGCATTGCCAGGGCAGGGAGGAGCAGCCCAGATGCCGCACCGCGCTGCTGCTGGGGATGGGGCACCACCGGAGCTGCCTCGCTCGGTGCTGCCTGTCCCGCCTGACAGCATGCATCTATCGTTGAAGCCATTTTTAGTCAAGCGACCTTTGACCTGCAGCTCAGAGTGCTGCTGTCACCGAACTTTTTCCACTTCGAGAGGCCAGACCCAATTTAAATGGATTTAAAGAATAGTTTGGTGGACAAGGGGTCACACGGTTCGTGGCTTTTGAAGAAAAACTGTGAGTAGCTCGAGCTTCAGACAGCTGCTTCGACAGCTGGGTCGGGCCTTCCAGCTCGGTTCTCCACTTGCCCGCAGCCCACCGCCCGCTCTGTGGCCCTGCTTCGGACTTCTGACACAGGCAGGCTGGCAGCAGTCGCTGCAGGAAAGCTGGCTGTCCTTGTCTCGGGCGCCCAGGTTGTACAAACTGCGGCCAGCTCTGAACCTGCAAGGGGGTGGAGTGGTGCTGGGGTGGCTGACGTGTCTCCCTGGACCCTACTGGATCTGCAGTCGATTGAGCCAGCCCTTGGGGTCGGCTGTGGGCAGCAAGGCCTACTTTTTTTTTGTCTCTTTGAGACGGTCTTGCTATGCAGTTCAGGCTGGCCTTCAACTCACTTTGTAGCGCAGGCTGGTCTTAAACTTGGAATGATCCTTCTGCCTGAGCCTCCCGAGTGCTGGGATTAGGCCTGTCTTCAACGCTGCTCTGCCCACTTGGGTGACTGGAGAGCATCGAGCACATTGGAAAGAGCACAGGGGTCCGGGAAGCACTTGTACTATGTTAGAAGACTTTCTGTTCAATCTAAAAATGCTGGCAAAGCAGGGAAAATCTTCGGTCTTTCCCATCGCTGTAGAAGCTAAGGCGGAACTTTTCCCCAGCTAGAGCACCGTGTAACCAAATTCTGAGATAACTACCAAAATGGCCAACTTTAAGAAAAGCCAACTTTTGTGAAAGAAGGAATCTACATGAAGCACCCAGAGAAAGCGAGGTTTGTCCTTTCAGGGGTAAACACCTCCAGCCAGAGGTTACAGAGCGCCGCCCTGACTGGCCTTCCGTGTTACCATCCCACATTCCCTGTTCCCACATAACGCTCTGGTAGAAAAGAACATGCGCCTCGTTGCACCTAAAAGCACTCCCCCCCCCACTTTATTGTATTTTCAAATGAGGGTCCTGTCATTTTTTCCTTCTTTATAGAAAAGAGCATCAGTGTGAAGTTTGCTTTTTGCAGTGTTGGCTATCGCACCCAGGCCTTGTATGTGCTAGCCAAACACTGCTGCTGAGCTACACCCCCAGCTCTTTTTATTTTGAGCTTTCCAAGTAGCTAAGTCAGCATGAAAATCTGAAAAGATTTCCATGGCCTTTGTTCAAAGCTTTCAGAGCCAGCTCATGCCTGTAATCCCAGCACTTGGGAGGCTGAGGCAGGAGGATGGTTGCAAGTTTGAGACCAGCCTGTCTACAAAGTGTGCTCAAGGTCTGCCTGAACTGCATAGGGAAACTGTCTCAAAAAGATGAACCAACCTGCCGGGGGATTAGCTCAGTGGCATAAGTGCCTGCTTGGCAAACGTGAGGTCTTGAGTTCGAACCCTGGCACCAACAAAACAAAACAAACAAAATGGCCAGGCATAGTGGCTCACGCCTGTAATCCCAGCACTCAGGAGGCTAAGATAGGAGGATAGTTGTGAGTTCGAGACCAGTCTGGGCTACAAAATGAACTCAACACCAACTTGAACTGCATAGAGAGACCCTGTCTCAAAAAAGACACACACACATACACAAAATAAGACAAAACCACCACCACCACCCCTACAAAAAAAAAAAAAAAAAAAAAAAAAAAAAAAAAAAAACTTTCAGGATACTTCCTGTATTTTATAGAATTGTGTAGTTTTGGCTTTAAAAAAAATTCCCCCATCAAACTACTGTATGGGAAAAACAGTCCTGTTTTTAGATGTTTTCAGCTATTTTTATTATGCTTTATTCTCTTCCAGGCCTAGTATAGACATATTTTGTGTGTATGTGTTCTTTCCTTTTTTGTTCTTTCCATAACTTTCTTATTCAAGTTCACATACTTCTTTTTATTGACCTTGTAGTATTGACTCACTTAATGTATTTGGGGTGAAAATCTGCAAGGAATGAAAGTAAATTACTTGTATTGCCCCATATTCTCGGTTGTAAATAGCAAAGAGCCTTTCTCCCATCATGCTTTATTCTAGATTGAGAAAAGGTTAGGGTAGGGTTAAAGGTTTTTTCTGAACTTGAGTAAATAGACTACCCAATAGCACCCCCCCATCTTAACCATGCTTGTGCTTTTAATTATGTTAATTCCTCCTTATGTTTTTAATTTTAAGAATAGGACTTTTCTTTTGGTACTGAGGATCAAACTCACAATCTTGTACTTTACCAGGCAACCACTTGAGCCACTGAGCTAAATCCCAGCCCTCTTTGTCTTTTTGAGACAGGGTCTTGCTAGGCAGTTCACGCTGGCCTTGGGCTCACTTTGTAGTCCAGGTTGGTCTTGGATTCACAGTGATCCTCTTGCCTCAGCCTCCTGAGTGTTGGGATTACAGGAGTGTGCAACGATGCCTGGCTTCAACAATAGGGCTCTTCTGTCAACGATGATTTTAAGTGGAAGATGATGAAAAACAACAGTTCCTGAATTACTGACTAAAGACAGTTCTGGAAAAGGTGATCTAATAATTACATTTCAGTGCATTTAAGTTCTAAAGTTTTTTTTTTAAACATCAAAAGAACTCTAAATGTAACTATAACTACTTTAAGTACTAAGGTTGATGTGGTGTACAGTAACCCATGGTGCCTGCCGGCTTTGATTTTTTTGTTTGTTTGCTTCTGTTTGCCAGAGTGTCACTATGTAGCTCTGGCTGTAGCCCAGGCTGGCCTCAAATTCAATCCTCCTGCCTCAACTTCCCAAGTTCTTCAAAAACAGGTGTGCATCACCACGCCTGGCTTGATTTTTTTCTTAGAGAAGCAAGTATTCATTTGTTGGTATTAGGAAGGTGAGTCAGAAGCAGAACTGGTTGTCACTTTGACAAAATGCCCATGCTAGATTGTAAGGCTTTTCCAGGCTGTTGTATTCCGAGAGTTGTCAGCGTGGTCTTTTCCCTTAGTGTTTCTGAAAACATGGAGGAGAAGTGACGATCGATTCCTGCAATGTCTCACTGCTGTTCTATTCTGCCCTTAGTGAAATGTGTGCTCTGAGGGTATCAACGTGGTTTTTAAAAACTCCTCTGTGGTCGGATGCGGAGCATCAGTGTAACCCTATTCCTCTGGTCCCCACCTCTGCCCCGTCAGTTTCCCTGGTGCTTGACAGCACCAGCCCCACTTGTAGGCTGCCATCTTTCGGGACTCGGAGTCCTGAGTGACCACAAAGGCAGCCCATGGGGTCTCTCTAGGGATCCCTGCAGAAATATCCCTTCCTGAGAGCTGTATTTCCCGACCTACCAAGCCTAACGTTCTCGGCTGAGAAATTCCCTGCCACTTCATCCTGTCATTGTAACTTACGTGTTAGGGACACACTTGTTCATAGTGTTTTAAAGTAATATCTTGCATCCTGCCTCCAGCCCTCATAGGATAGTGTCTGTAAGCTAGTGCCTCAGCTTCGTCTTTTTTGTTGTTGTTGTTGTGTTTTTTTGAGACAGGGTCTCACTGTGTAGCTCGGGCTGGTCTTGAACTCACTGTGTAGTCCAGTCTGGCCTCAAACACGCAGCAGTCCTCCTGCCTCAGCCTCCTGAGTGCTGGGATCACATGTGTGCCTTAGCCCCATCTTTAAGAGACCATTTTACCACTCTGGCCGGCTGGCGTTTGCTGGATAGCGCGGTACATGATGCAGGACCACGCAGCATCTGCAGTCGTGTGCCTGGGTCCATTGGCATAAAGTGACTCTTTCACTCTGAGTTAGTTACACAGGATCCCACAGGGTCAGACACTGGGGGTCCTTGAATGGCAGTGCTGGTGGAAAGACATACTGGCTGGTACATTCAGTGCCCTCCCCAGGGTGGGCACGCAGGTCAATGGTCTTCCCAGGGTGGGGGTCGTGTCAGGTACTGAGCTGAGCTGGATCAGCTTGATGGGAGGCTCTTGCTTTGGGCTTCTGCGAATCTTGCAGCTCTGTGATCGTGACGGCTCTTTCACATCTGCTGCGCTAACACCGAAGCAGTCAAGGTCAGAGGCTGGCTAAAGCATCCAAGAAGCGAGCTTGGGTTTTTCCCTCTGCCAGCTGGCCCAGCGATGCGGAGCATAGGCAGTAAAGAAACGCTGTCAGGAGCTTGGGCCGCTGTTCACATGTGTGCTTGTGGCCTTTGCACCTGCACGTGGCTTGTCTCTGGTGTAATGCCTTCGTGCAGTTAGGGCGCTGCTGGGCCCTCCCGGCCTTGTAACTTCATAGTCTTGACAGCTCAGCTGGTGAAGGACACGTCCGGCTCTGTGCGCGCATGATGTCCCTTGCTGAGAAGCTATGTCTTTGCAAGGCAGTAGGACACAGGGGCAGCCTTTGTGATGGCACGTAGTTCGCTGCAGACGGTGCAGCCTCGCTTCAGAACCCCAGAGACCTGTGCTGAGCCGCCCTCCTAGGGCTTGCTGGAGACAGCATTTCTTAGTGAGGGGTTTGTTACCTCCAAAATCTGAAAGAGGCCTCCCAGGCAGCATACTCTTTTCCTAATGCTAGGGATAGAATCCTCTTGTCCTTTACTTAGAAGGCCTGTCACGGCATACCTCAGACAACAAGCACTAAAATCGTTACCGACAGGTGCGTCCTGCACCTTTGTGTCTTGTGAAGTCTGTGCGCCTCCCCAGGTGTCTGCTCAGCACTTCTTGCTCGTCCCATCCGAGTAGCAGGATGTTATTGATACAGTAGGCTGGCGTGTTGCTGTGGGATATCCAGGTGGCCCTGGGCCTTTGGGACTCTGTTCCTGCAGAAAGGAGGCATTGACCTAGTCCTGAAACAAGGCCACAGCACATCCCAAATCTGTCCCACAGGACTGGGCTGCCTCTGATTCTTCTTCCTTACGGGGGTAGTGGTGAGGAGAAGTTTTCAGGTCAGGAGGCTCACGGCAGACCTGAGACTGCTGCTCTGCTGTCCTCAGATTCCGTCCCTTGAGCACTGTCACGAAGTCTAGGGAAGCTACTTAGTTACCTTTGCTCTAGGCCTCTGCCGTCTACTAAGATCCTTTCAGCTTCTGCGGGGACCAGACAGACGTTGCCCTTGTGTTCTTTTAAGTGTTTGCGGTGGCCCACCCTGCTCTTCTGTTCAGGGTGCTGACTTGTGGGGGCCCAGGTGCTGGGGACGGATGTAGGCATTTCCGTTTGCCCTTTCCAACTGCAGTAACTTTTATATGAAAGGTCAAGAGCTAATGCAAGGGTTCTGCCGGCTGCTCTGGACGAGGAGAAAGGTACACCGGGATCTGTCTGACAAGCGGACTGCAGTGGACCTGGGCAGGAGTGGCCTTCTTACCTGACTTACCTGCTTTTACCCTAGCAGGGCAGCCACAGCGGTGCTTGGGATCCGGGCAGCCTGGCCCTGTTTGCTGACAGCCTTGGAGGAACTGAGTCTTCCTCTTCTCCCGGTCGATAGTTGTCTGCTGCGTGGCTGTAGGTCTCTTTAGGGAGGAGTGGCCATCATCCCTGATTACTCCTGCTGCGGCAACTCGGGTCTTTCCTCAGGTCCCTGGCTATCCAGTATCCACGGGCTCTGATCCAAGAATGGGCTTAGCTCTGGAAACGGGCAGTAGGTCGTGGCTTTCTGTTGGGGTGACATTTTTCTCCTCCTCTCTTGGTCCCTTTCAGTGGTACACATTAAGCAAGGGCTTTTGTCGGTCCCTACAGGTCAGGGCTCATGGGCACCCTACCTCTGCTGTGCAAGGGAAGGGAAGGGGGTTCTGAGAGGTGTCAGGTTCTGTGTCGACAGAGCACAATGCAGCTGCATCTCCAGGACCTTAGTGCAAATAATGTCTGTAGCCGAGGTCCATCTGGCCAGTGTAAATAACTGTAACTGAAGTCATTACTGGCACGTGGCCACTGCTGTGTACTGTGTATTTTGGCTGTGACACTGGAAGCCTGGAAAACATGCCATGCCTGTTACTTGGGACAGTTGGTGTCTGGCGTGTGAACATGATAGAACATTCCACAGCCACTAGTGGAGCCAGAGGTACTGGGTAGCCATTTATGTTGCCATGGGATAGTTTCTTTTCTTTTTCTTTTTCTTTTCTTTTCTTTCTTTCTTTTCTTTTCTTTTCTTTTTTTTTTTTTAGACAGGATCTTGCTATATAGTCCAGGCTGGCCTTGAACTCACGGTGATCCTTCTGCCTCAGCCTCTCGAGTGCCATGATTATAGATGTGCACCACCACACATAGTTTGCAGTGCTTTCCAAGATTTACATTAGGTTAAGAAATCAGATGTGACTGTTGTACTATTGTTTGTCCTAAGATTTTTGGAACAGACACTCTCAAAAGAAATGTGCAGAATTACCAAGATGCTGGTAACGCTGGGAAGGAGAAAAGGAAACAGGGCCGGGCCACTTCACTGCCTACCTTTCTATACTTTTTGCGTCTGTGTGTGGTACTAGGGATAGAAGTGAAGGCCTTATACGCGCTAGGCTCACTGCCGTCCCGTTTTGTTTTGTTTTGTTTTGTTTTGGTTTGGTTTTTGCAAATTTGCCTGGCTGGGTTTGAATGAGCTATCCTTCCACCGTAATCTCCTGAGTGGCTGGAATTATAGGCATATCCATAACACCTGGCTCTTTTTTGGGGAGTGGGGGGTAGTGGAAATCAAACTCACGACCTCGCACTTGCCAGGCAGTTGCTGGGCCACTGAGCCATATCCCTGTCCCAACCTGGCTCTTTTGTATCTTTAAACTGTTATACCATGTGTACCTGTTGTATAACCAAACAAAAATAATTGATTTTCAAAACCATTCTGGATCTCCTAATTACAAGCTAAAGCAGACTGGGCCTCAGCTTCAGTTTCATTATCTGTAAAATACAGAAGGCAGTATAGCCATTCAACAGAATGGCTCATGGAAATCACTTAATAGAATGCCTAACTTGTAAGGAGCCAGTACCTGCTGGCACCTATTAATACTATTATCATTGTTGTTACATGGCTTTATATGTGGTTTTATTACCTTATAATATAATTAAAATTAAACATCAGTGCAGTGCCTGGCACGCGGTATGGGTATATATGTATGCATTTTTAACACAGTGCAAATAAATGTATGATTGATTGATTGGTTGGTATACGGGAGCTAGTATAGCATGTGCACATTCTGTCCTGTAACCTGTCACGAGTGTGTTTTCAGCATCTTTCTGTGACCTTGAGGACCTGGGACCCGCTGTTTTACAGGGCTAGAGGCAGCCAGCAGTGCACAGGCGTGCAGCTTCTCCCTGTGTCTTCACTGGGGAGAGGAGCCAGCAGGCCACCTCTCACACACACAGAGCCCCCCTCCTGGCCCCAGCACGCACACAAGCTACTTAAGCTCCCAGCCTTCCTTCCCAGGTGACGTCTAGAGGGTTAGAGATTATTCATAGAGACAAAGCCTGGAGAAGGAGTCGGACAGACACCTTGTGGAAGGCTGGAGGTGTCCCTAGGAGCTGTCTGCAGGAAGAGCTTCTGGAGGCAAAAGAAAATAGTGCAATTTGTGTTTCTATTCATTCTTTAATTTCACTTTTATAAGTTTTAAATTTTTTTAATATATTAGTATAAAGGCAGGCACAGTGGTGTAGTCTCCCTACCCAAGAGGCTGAGGCAGGAGGGTTGGTTGAGCCTAAGAGTTGGACACCAGCCTAGGCAACATTCCAAGACCTCCTCTCAAGGACAAAAACAGAAAACATGAACATTGTAGCACTTTTTTTGTTGTTTTTTGGCTTTTTGAGACAGTCTCACAATGTAGTCTAGGCTGGCCTGGAACTTGCGATGCTCCTCATGCCTCAACACTTGATTGCTGGGATTATAGGCATCCGCCACCGAGCCCAGCAGGAGTCTTTCTATCTTTCTTTCTTTTTTCGTACTGGGGATCAAAGTAATACTTTTATAAAATGATAATATAAAAATTTGTAATTTGAGAGTATACTTTTATTTTTACAAGCAGGAATGTATGAAAACTATCTGGTGGCCAGGGTTGTGATTATAAATTCATTTCCTCTGCAGCAGGTCATGTACACACCTGTAATGCAGGCACTGTTTAAGGCTGAGCAGGGGCATCACAAGTTTGAATACAGTATGAGCATTTTAACAAGGTTACTTCTTAACATTTTAAAAAAAGAAGGAGGAGAATGCAGAGCTGGAGATGCAGCTCAGTGCAGTGGCCCTAGGTTCAGTCTCCACTGTGACAAAGTGACAAAAACATGAAAACAGTAAACAGGTTAGCCAGTTTCATGTGACATCGTACTTTTAATCCTAGGGTCAATCTTGAAAGGATTTCTCATGTAGTAGTAATAGCATCACATCATATTTTACAGAATTTCCTAGCACATCATAAACAGTAATATAGACACAGGCTTGGACAGTAGGATAATCACTATTTTAGGTATAACTGTTGAGTGTGTAATTATGAAAGCATTTTCATGATATTAACAGTGTAGCGCGCTTCTGTAAGGGGAAAAGAAAGTGAAGCTTTTAGCAGAGCAGAAAAACAGCAGCTTTAAAAATGAAATCAGAAAAAAAAAAAAATGAAATCAGAAACCAAAACACTTCAGCGCCTCTGGCAATCCAGAATAACTAATGCAAATTGACACATTAAAGTGCTGTTTCTTACTATCAAATCAGCAGAATCATTGACATCTGGTGATTATCCAGGTCCAGCCTTGGGGAAGATGGACGGCTGTGGGACTGTCCATTGACATGGTCACTGGGGGATGATCAGGCCACATCTTTTTTTTAATTTTTAATTTTTTTTTATTTAACTTTTTATTGGTACCAGGGATCGAACTCACGACCGCCTGCTTGCAAGGCAGGTGCTTATGCCGCTGAGCCAAATCCCCAGCCCCCAGTCAGGCCACATCTTTACAGACGGGAGTACTCTCATGATCCAGCAGGCGTGGCTGCTGGTGTTGCCTCCCTGGAACATTCTGGCATGTTCATTGCGGCACTGCTGCCCACAGGACGCAGGTGGAGACATGCCCACGGGGAGGTGGTTAAAAAGGTGGTCGGAAATCAAGATACGGTTCACATCACATAAACATCACCGTTTGAAAGTACATAGTTCTTTTTTTTTCCACACAGGATCACACTATAGTTCAGGCTGGCCTCGAACTCATGGCAACCCTCTTTCCTCAGCCTCCCAAGTGCTGAAATTATAAGCATGTGCCACCACACCTGGGTACAGTTGGGTTTTTAAAGCTTTTTGCTGTTGTTGCTTGTTTGTCTTTTTGAAACAGGGTCTGACTATGCAGTTCAGGCTGTCCTTGAGCTCACTTCGTAGTCCAGGCTCATCTTGAACTCACAGTGATCTCCTGCCTCAGCCTTCCGAGTGCTAAGATTACAGGCATGTGCCACCATGCCAGGCTTACGTTTTTTTTTTTTTTTTTTTGGTACCAGTGATGGAACTGAAGACCTCATGCTTGCCAGGCAGGCGCTTATGACACTGAGCTAAATCCCCGGCCCTACGGTTGGGTTTTTAACAAGTGGTTTTTACTCTATTCACCGGATTCTGTAGCTGTCGCCTCTAGCTCCAGAACATTTTCATTATCCCCAAAATGAAACCCCATCCCCAGTAACAGTCCCTTCCCATTTCCCTCTTCTTATGTCCCCTGAAAACCACTGAGCTGCTTTCTGTCTCTGAATTTGTTATTCTGGACATTGCATATAACTGAAATCATGGAGTGCTTTTGGTGTACGTAAGGGCTTTATTGAACTGTAGGTCACATAGTATATGACTCACCTGTTTTAAAGGTACGATTCAGTGGCTTTAGAATATTCACAGGATTGTGCAGCCATTACCACAGTTGATTTTAGAACATTTCCTCACCCTGAAACGGAACCACCATAGCCTTTAAAACCTCTTCAAGCCTAGGAAACCATTTCTGCCTGTATGTTCGGCTGTTCTGGACATTTTGTATAAATGGATGGTAAAATATGTGATCTAAGCATACGTTTTCAGCTCTCTTGGTTAGAGTTTCTGGGTCATTTGGTAGCTTCATTTAACTTTTGAGGAATTGCCAAGCTACACTGTTAAGTTCCTGCCAGCCATTTATGAAGGTACTGATTTCTCCGTATCGTTGCCAACTCTTGTGTGAGGTTTTTCCCCCTGTGTTTTGTTTTGTTTTGGAGTACTGGCAATTAAACCCAGTGTTTTTCAGTGAGCTATAGATTGCTTAAGCTGGCCTCAAACTTGCTGTGCTCCTGCATCAGCCTCCAAAAGTGCTGAGATTACAAACATGCACCACTGAGCCAAGCTTCTGTTTTTGTTTTGTTTTTATTGTTTTTTAATTTTTGTTGTTGTTGTTTTGTTTTTTTTTTTGGTGTTTTTGAGACAAGGTTTCACTATGTAGTTTAGGCTGGCCTTAAATTCACTTTGTACCCCAGGCTGGCTTCTGATTTACAGTGATCTTCCTGCCTCAGCCTGCCAAGTGCAGGGATTACAGGCATGCACCGCCACGCCCAGCTCAAATTTCCTTAAAAAATAAAAAAAGAGTACTATTATAGCTGTCCTGGTGGTGCGAAGTGTATCTCATTGTGATTCTGATTTTCACTTCCCTAATGATTTATTATATTGAGCATCATTTTCTGTGTTAGGGTTTTTTGAGGTTTTTTTTTTTTTTTTTTGGTACTGAGAATTGAATATCTTTGTGTCTTCTTTGGAGAAGTAGGTATTTATATTATAGTATTTTCATGTAAATCTGTTAAAAGGAATGGGGAAACCGGCTAATAATCCACAATTAGATTTTTGGGACCTAGCAACCTAGCAAGTAGTAGAATGCTGTACTGTAAGGCCATAAATTTTACCTAAATGTGCTCAAGTGTGTCATTCATGTATCTGCATCCGGGTAGTGTGCCGGTAAGCGTCTGGGTGTAAGAAGAGAAGCAGCTGTGCTACATGGTCTCCAGACTCATTTAGACTGGAGTGAGGGCAGGATATGATCAGAGAGGGCTTTTTTCTTATAAATTTTTACATGGTATTCATCACTGTTAGACCAATAAAAAGTCTTAAAACCTTTTAAAATAGAATACACAGGGTGGAAAAGATGAGGACAGGAAGTGTTGGGAACTGCAGCAGGAGAGCTGGGCTCTGTGCCGCCTGCCGCCTGGCAGCTAGTGGACACCTCCTGCCCCCAAAGCCTGTCCACTGGCTCCCTTGGCCTGGTCCTTTCTGCAGCTGCCGCCAGGACACGCTCCTCCTGGAAGGCGCAGCTTCCTCTGAGCACCATGGCCGAGGCGCAATCCGCAGGCCTCCGTGGTCACCCCAACCCTGCCCCACTCCACCGCCTCCCCAGATAGTGACTTCATAGGCTGCAGTCTTCCTGACATCGTTGTTTTATAAAAAGCTCCGATGTTGAGATTCCAGTGAACCAGCAGGGTTAAGAGTGATTTGTCCAACAAGTAACCAAGCAGTCACAACTTACATCTGTGCTGCTTCATCAGGAATTATTTTTGGCGAGTGCTCTGGGGAGAGTGATGAGCCTGTCACGCTCATGGAAACACACTGCACTCAGGCAGGCTGCTCTCTTCCAGGAATTCACAGAGCTTTTACTTCGGGTTATTTTCAGCATTTGGGTTTTATCTCCAATTTAAATATTCAACATAAAGCTGCCGTCTGAAGTCTGCATCTGAGAGAGTGAGCTTGGGCTTTTTTTTTTTGTAATGATAAATCTGGCTTGTAAGCTTGCTTTTTTTTTTGAGACAGGATCTCACTGTATTCCAGGCTGGCCTTGAACTACCATCTAGTGCACACTGGCCTCAGACTTGTGGCAGTTCTCCTGTTTCAGCCTCCTGGGTGCTGAGATTATAGATGTGTGCCACCTGTGCCCGACTGCTTCTGCATGCCACATGAAACAGAGGTGCAAGGATGAGAAAGAGCAGGGCACACACTGATGGATACCGCGTCGGGCCGGCAGAGACTCTTAGGCCTTGTTTTGTAAAGCCTTTCCCTCCTTGCAAACCTCTGGATTTCTGTGTTTGCTTGAGATACAGGTGACAAACTTGTGTGACTTATAAAACTTTACACTGATTTCTGTTAAATTTTCAGACCGAAAACTTGCAGAGCTCCATTGAAACCCTTTGGAGACACAATGGATAGTATTCACTTTCTCTGGAATAATCAGCCTGCATGAGCTTTCATATTTAAGTTTGTGTTAACCTTTTTATTTTTTCTTCCAGGGATTCTCATGGGAGCAGTTATAAAAATTATAGAATTTAAAAAACTGGCAAATTGGAAGGTAGGTTTGTCTGACTGTTGTATAATGTCCTTTTTGCTGGTTCATTTAGTAACATGATGCTGATACTGGCTTTCTTGTCATTGCACACTGTCCCATTAATTTTTGTTTTTTTTCCCCGGTACTGGAGATTGAACCCAGGACCTTCACAATGAGTTACATTCCTAGCCCTTTTTTTATTCAGAGACAAATCTCGCTGTTGGTTTACGCAAGATGGGCTCAGACTTTTGATACTCTGCTTCAGTCTTCCAGAGCACTGGGGTTAGTTAAGTGTGTACTGGCCTGTCTCATTACTCTTTGTTTGTTTTGTTTTGTTTTGGGGTTTTTTTTGTTTTGTTTTGTTTTGTTTTTGAAACAGGGTCTCACTCTGCAATCCAGGCTGGCCTTGCACTCATTATGTAGCCCAGGATGGGTGGATTTTTTCCATCACTTTTCAACTACTTTATTAAATGCTTAGATTCAAGTCAGTACCTTTCCATATGATTTTTAGAACAAGCATAAATTGCCCACTATTTCAAGTGAATATGACAGCACTCAGTGTCTTGGGTTTTTTTGGGTTGTTTGTTTGTGTGGGTTTTTTTGGTTGGTTTTTGGTTCTTTGAGACAGGGTCTCACTATGTAGTTCAGAGTAGCCTTGGGCTCACTATGTAGCCCGGGCTGGCTGCCTACTCTTGGTGATCCTCCTGCCTCAGCCTCCCACGTGCTGGCCTCATAGACGTGCACCACCATGCCCAGCTTCAGTGTCATATTTTCTTGTAGTGTACATTTTTATAATCCTACACTAATTTACTTTATGAGAGGTGATCTCTAATTAACCCTAAACACTGTTTATCGCGCCAGTTCCACTCTGACAGCTGAAAATAATGAAATGTGTCTGTCCGGCACTGTTAACCACACTTTCTGTTCGCTTCAGCATGTGTTGTCCTCACGACAGCCATTTGAGGTCACCTCATTTTTGCAGAGGACAAAGAGGTACCCAGAGAGCTTGGGACCCATCCAGGGTTGCAAAACTAGAAAGAAGGTGGCTGAGTTGAGGCTGGTGTCCAGCGCCCCCTCTTGGTGTAGTCTGCATTTCCCGCACCACTTGGCTGTTCTTGGTTTGATCTGTTTACCCCGGGTGTGAATGTCACCTGCAGTCCGAGGGCGAACTGCTGTCAAATTTCAACTTAGATTCCATATTGAGTGGAGAGAGATTAATGTGTGGAGGACAAAATTCATTTTGTGGAGGAAAATAAGGATTGTTTTAAAATCATGATTGTGTGGTTAAAACTTAGCACACAGGTACTTTGGTGGAACTGAGATTAATTTACGTCTACTATAAAATTTGCAAAGCAAGCCTTATGGCCCGACCTAAAGCACAACTTAAAATTATTATAAGTAACATTCAGGGGAGAAAAAGGATATTCAGGAAATAGAGCGCAGACAAAGGCCTGGTGTGTATAGAATACCGCACATGGGGAAGGTGGGTGGGGCGGAATACCCCCGGGGAGCGTTCTCTCTGCCCTTCTGCCCCTTGGTTAAAGTTGACCACTTGGAGGAGAAGTTGGAGAATGGGAAAAAAGTAGCAGGGTGGGTATGTAAAGAAAGTTAACCACCCCAGAAGTGACTCATGTTAGGGAAGTCACAGGCTGGAAGCCCACTCTCCAGGGCTGGGGTGATGTGTGTGTCACCTACTAACCCATTTTTAAAACTTGATTTTAACTAAGGGTACCATGGCAATTGGGGAACAAAGATCGGGGTTTAAAACCACAGATTTGAGCAGGTCTCAGTGGTGAATGCCTGGGAGGCTGAGGCAGGAGGATTACCAAGAGTTTGAGGCCAGCTACGTTAAAATAAAGTGAGCCCGTCTCAACAAACAAGACAAAACTACACCAAATAGGTTTGTCCCTTCACAGTCTGAAGGCCAGAAATGAAAATAAAGGTGTGGGAAGGGCTGTAGAGAAGAATCCTTCGTCACCTCTTGTAGTGTCCCATGGGCCTGGCGTCCCTTAGCTTATGACAGCATAGCTCCCATCTCTGTCCCTGGCTTCATGTGGCCTTCTCTATGTCCCTGTGCCCTTTTCTGTCTCCTACAAGTTCACTTTCGCTGGGCTTAGGTGCCCTGTCCAGGTGTGATCCCTTCACTGCCCTTCCCTTAGCTGGATCCTGACCCTCCCACGCACAGAGACCGTTTCCACGTGAGGTCCCGGTGGAGAGCCACTTCCGGGAGGCCGAGGACAGAGGACGGAAGGGGGTGTGGGGGAGGGGCGCTGGGCATCCCCTCGGCCTCGGCCTCTCCATCCCCCGGGGTTTAGTTTCTGGATCTCCAGAAGGGCTGCCTGGTGGTCAGACTGGTCTGCCCCGAAACATGCAGTGCGCAGCCCACTGGATTTCACAGGGGCCCCGTCTGAGTCACAAGCAAGTGGTGATGCTATTTTAAGACGTCATGGGACATTTTTCAGAAGTCACCATTTGGTTCTATTTTGAGTCTTTTTTGGATGTTATTTTAGACTTTAAGGTAACAGCTATACATTTCTAAGAATACACTTTGTCATCCTTTTGAATAGTGATTTTGACAAGAAATGAGACTGTCAAGATTGTGACGGGAGCATTAATAGGAAAAGGAGCCTAATTCTGTGATATAAAATAACCTGGGTAGAACGCGTTGCATTTTTGGCTTAAGGATCTTGCCCTGGCCCTACCAGCAGTTAAAGAGCTCCATTAATGTAGAAGGCAGCGCTCTCCTTGTTTCCTCCCTGGAAGAGCCATCATTTCATTGTGGCATTTAAATCCACGCCAGGAAACCTGGCGCAGGGCTTGCTCTGCGGCCTTCCCACGGCATCAGCGCGATGCAGGCGGATGGCAAAGGGTGCGATAGGCACAGGGCAGGCAGAGCTGTGGGGCACATGTGGGCTCCTCTGTTCTCTAAGTGGACCCTTAGGGGCTGACCACACGCTTTTCCTGGAGGGTTCCAATTTGTGGAATTGTTTTTGCATGTGTGTGAATTAAAGCTAATTAAAATTAATTGTCTTTCCTTAGTAAGGAATAAAAAGCATGCTTGTTATGCTTGGAAGCAGTCCATTGTGCTGTTTCTTTTGCTGGTTACCCTTCAAAAAAAAAAATCCCTACATGTTCAAATGCAGCTACCTTCTGGCCTCTTTTTGCGTGGTTTTATTATCCAGTAGTCATTCACGCAGCATTCGTTTCCACTCTTGAGAGAATGAGGATTTCACCTCCTCACCGATTGATTTCTTAGTAGCATACACTCCGTGCCTCTGAAAATGTCCACTTTATATTTACAGGAAGAAGAAATGTTTCGTCCGAATATGTTTTTCCTGCTCTTGCTTCCACCTATTATCTTTGAGTCGGGATATTCTTTACACAAGGTGAGGCTCTGGCACTTGGGGGCTTTTGGTCTGGAAGGCTTTTCGTGTCCAGGAGCAAGTTTCCTAAGAGTTTGGGTGTAAACGTAGCAGCGCCCCTTTCCTTCTTGGGGGCACACAGTAGTAACAGACAAGAACTGTTAGCTGCTCCAGTGGCTCCAGGCTGTGTGACTTGCGAGCCAGTGCTTGCTCAGGACAGTGCTTTGCCAGGGAAGATGGCCAGCATGAGCTCCCTTGGCACACAGATGCAGATGACACACCGACCTCTCGTGTTGGATGCGGACTCACACCTAGTAAGAGGACACTCTTTGTCCTAAGGGAAGAAGGAAATGTGCCTCAGGCCATTTGCTTCTCTCCGCTCACTTCCCGGGAGTCCTGTCCCTTCTTGGGCGGATCCTTCCTTCTGGTCTCTTCTCTGTGCCCTGTCCTGTGCTTTAACTCACAGTTATTCATCACCACCCCTGGGCCTCCGTCTCTCTGCTCTGCCTGGCCTGGCTTCACCTTTAGGATGGAGTCAGACCCTTTCTGTCCCTGCCGGTCATGCTCAGGTCCCTGGCCTGGTCTCTCCTGGGCAGTTGCTCTGCCCATTCTTGCCTCCCAGCTCCCAGCCAGCAGTGTCGAAGACTCTGCCCTTCAACTCAAGTGTGGCTCTGGCCTTTCACACCTGTTGATGTATGTTCTCCTGTGTTAATCTTCTTTAAATATAAATGCAATTGAGTTTCTAAATAAAGTGATTCAATTTAATAATATAGCAGGTATTTTGAGAATGTCATAAAAAAAATGGTGAGGGTTGGCCAAGCATGGCGGCACACTTCTGTAATCCCAGTGCTCGGGAGGCTGAGGCAGGAGGATCGTTGGAAGTTTGAGATCAGCCTGGGCTACAAAGTGAGCCTAAGGCCAGTCTGACCTGTGTAGCGAGACCCTGTCTCAGAAAGACGCCCCCTCAAATGGTGCGTGTTGGAAGAACTAAGGCTGGACCAACTCTAAAGGGGAAGGAGGAGCCTGAGAGGGCTCTGGATGCCGAGACCCGCAGGCCTGACCGTACGGTGTCCCCTGCAGGCTCTGTGATAGGTAAAAGTTAAAAGTAGAAGCTCAGCACCCCCAAACCCTGCTTCCCAGATTGTGTAGAAATTTAGGCTGGATGAGAGATGGAAGCACAGCACTGCTCGTTGCACTAACTAAGTGGAGTGCTGCTGCTCTGGTCTGCTTGTCACCGACACTGTCACTGTCACTGTCTGGGGTTAGGATCCCGTTCCCTAGGGAGTCATAGTGAGCCCTTACACTAGGCATGGTACACACTCGGGGTTGCAGCAGCGGGCTACCATGCCCTGCCTAATTTTTTGAAGATAAGTGTGTTTAAAACTCAGAGGAAAATAATAGTTTTGTAGAAAAATATTTCTTTGAAGATGAGTTTCCAGAGAAAAGTGTGATATTTGATATGAAAGGGACTGATGGGATTTGGGAATCCACACTCCGAGACTCTTGTCTACTCTCTCCTCTCCTCTCCACCAAAGAAGACAGAAACTTGACTTTTAAGTATTTTATTCTTTGTTTTTATTTATTTATTTTTGAGACAGAATCTCACTGTGTAGTCCAGGCTGACCTTGAGCTCACTTATGTAGCCCTGGCTGGCCTGCAACTTGGGGGTAATCCTCCTGCCTCAGCCTCCTGAGTGCTGGGATTACAGGTGTAAACCAATATTCCTAGCTAAAAACTAGGATTCTTGTCTATACCAACAGTTAGGATGGAGTAGAGCCCACAGAATTTAACAGCTTCATTGCCTCAGTGCTACAGATTTTTTTTTTTTTTTTTGTACTGGAAATCGAACTCACGGCCTAGTGCTTGCCAGGCAGGCGCTAAAGCCACTGAGCTAAATCCCTGGCCAATGCTATGGATTTTTTTAAGCAGTACTACAGTGTGAACTCAGGGCCTTCACACTGAGCTCTGTCCCCCCAGCCCTTCTTTATATTTTTGTGACAAGCTCTTGCTGAGTCACTAAGATATCCAAACTGGGTTTGAATTTGAGATCCTCCTGCTTTAGCCTCCCAGAGTGACATATTATATGCCGAGCTAATCCTTGTGAAATCTGGTAGATGTTACTGTGTTGTTCTTTTTTTTTTTTTTTTTTTTTTGGTACCAGTGATCAAACTTGTGACCTCACACTTGCCAGGCAGGAGCTTATGTTGCTAAGCTAAATCCCTGGCCTATTGTGCTCTTTGGACTTAAATATTTTCTATTAAATATTGTGAAGGATAGGTACATGCATATTTTATCTGACACACTGGGTGATGAGCTGGGCATGGTGGCACAGGCCTGTAATCCCATCCGAAGCAAAAGAATCCTTCGAGTTTTAGGCCAACCTGGGCTACATAGTGAATTCAAGGTCAGCCTGAACTGCATAGCAAGACCTGGTCTCAAAAAACAAAATTGAGGGGCTGGAGATTTAGCACAGCGGCATAAGCACCTGCCTTGTAAGCAGGCAGTCATGAGTTCTATCCCCGGTACCCACAAAAAAGGAAAAAGAAAAAAAAAATTTCTGAAAAAAAAAAATTGAAGGTGCGCGTAGTGGTGCAGGCCGGTAATCCCAGCACTTGGAAGGCTGAGGCAGGAGGATCACTGTGACTTCAAGACCAGCCTACGCTGCAAAGTGAGTTGAAGGCCAACCTGAACTGCATAGTGAGCTCTTCTCTCAGAAAGACCCTCCCCCAAAATTTGATGATGATACCAATAGAATGAGATAAAATCATTAAAAGACCTGGACGGCACAGAAAGTTTCTGATGGTATAATCTGTTATCTTGATATTCTTTATAATCACCTTTTCTTAGTTAAATGAAAAACTATAATTGTATAGCTTTTAGGCCTTGATAGATCTGAAACCCACTTGATCCTTCTGTAGCTGTTTACAGGCCTCTTCCATCTGACAGGCAGCGTGGGGGTGACTGTGTTGTATAAAAGCTGATTTCATTGCCCCATTGAGCCTGCAGCCTTGTGAGAAAGACAGATATTAGTCAAATAGTTACGTAGGTGACTGAGCCATGTCTGATACCATTGGGAATGGCCCACACGTAAGAGCAGGACCCCAGCTGGGAGCCAGGTAAGGGACCGAGGATGCCATCCTTCAGGAAGTGTCTTTTATTTTTTTTGAATGGTGACTATTTTATTTTATTTTATTTTATTTTTGGTACTGGGGATCGAACTCAATGATCTCACGCTTGCCAGGCAGGCACTTACGCCGCTGAGCTAAATTCCCGGCAGGAAGTAAGTGTCTTGAAGTCACACATACTGAAAGTTCTCCATGCAAAGAGGAAGAATGAAAATGCCCGCAGAAGCCAGCACACAAAGGCCAGTGTGCTGCCCAGAGATCACAGAGGCCTTCCCAGGGCTTGAGCCATCCAGGATTACATTAAGCTGCATTTCAGGAGGAAGTGGGGTCGCTTGAAGGCAGCATCCTTAGATTTGTCTTCTGCGAGGATCATTCTGGGAGCATTAGGGAGTGGAGAGGGACCCGGAGTGTGTGTGGTCTAGGGAGAGCTGATGGGGCGGGGCCGGGGGCTGTGTGTGACTCCAGGGCCCTGCAGGCAGGCTGTGGTGCCCTTGCCGAGAGTCCAGCCAGCCAGAAGGGCAGATGCAGTGGCAGGCCACTGTAATCATTTCTGTGTGCTTTTTTAAACAGGGCAACTTCTTTCAGAACATTGGCTCCATCACCTTGTTTGCTGTATTTGGTACGGCGATCTCTGCTTTTGTAGTAGGTGGAGGAATTTATTTTCTGGGCCAGGTAAGAAAAATATCTTTGAAAGACTTTGACAGTCTCACCTTCTGAGAGCTCCAGTAGGAAGTGGGGTGGGGCCCCCTCCTGGGCCTGGGTCTGCAGTCTCCCTGACTTCCTGGAAGGGCTCCCCAGTGCAGGAGGCACAGCAGGAGCATGCAAGGGTGTCTCTAAGCACTTTCCCAGCTAGGGTTGTAGTGTCTGGAACTGAGTGAATCTTTCCCACAGTCTCCCAAAGTAGCTCAGTAGTGTCTTAAACTGAAAGGCCTAACGATGCAGCACATGACAGACTGTCATGGGTTGCCGCTGGTAACAGTATCAGCTTTGTTACAGAGTTGACAGAGTCAGGTTTGAATATTTTTTAAAATAATAATTCACTTTTAAATCAGAGATGATTCTGAGTCTTTTCACTCAGTTCTGAGCCCTCCCCCGTAGAATTATATACCTCGGATTTCCCCACTTTACAGACCACTTGGCAGCGGCCAGTCCAGTCTTCTGCACTTTGAGCTTTGAATTAAATATGCATGAACCCAGATCAGATGCACCTAGGAAGCAGTGCCTGCAGATCTGCGCCATGCATGTCCATGCACGTGCCAGTTCCTTTACTGTCATTTGCAGAAAGTTTGCTGCCCCCAGTGTCCAAAGCTTGCGGCTCAGGCCCTGGGCGGCCAGCAGAGCACTCCTGGTGTCAGCGGTTTTCTTCTCGTGGTAGCTGAAGCCCATTTCTGCTGACCTCCTCCCCCGTCACTGCCTAGACAGCACTGGAAGGAACAAATCTGTCTTAATGCAGCTTTCTTCGTTGTTCAGCTTCTCGTATCAAAGAGGAATAGGGAAGAAAACTGCGTAGCTGGGCTTGGAGAGTGTAGCATTCTGTTCCCTGTTTTTGTGGTATGGTGATTGAATGCATGCTTAACCCAAAACTTAGGTGTTTTATTTTTAAAGTGGTTTGGGGACTGAAGATTAATGTCCTTATTAGTTGGTAATAAAGCACTGATGGACATTTTAATCTTCCTGACTGTTCTCCAGGGGTTTTCTTTGTGTGTGTCTGTGTGTTTGTGTGTTTTATTTTACAGGCTGATGTAATCTCTAAACTCAACATGACAGACAGGTAAATCCTTTACTTTGCAACTCCCCTGCGGCTGCCGTGCAGGCTGGGGACGCTGCTCCATGTGGCTTCTGGGCGTGGTGCTTCACTCTTCACTCCCTCTCCCCTGCTGGTGATTTCTGCTGTAGAATCTATTCTGAATTAATTTTCATCTCTAAAAGGAATCAGAATTATATTGAGGACTTTTGAAGACTCTTAGTCTAAGCATTGCTGGTTGGGAGCACTTTAAGCTCTAGAGGATGTAACTGGGTGGCTAATTGCCCACCCATGTGCACACATACAGTGCACCACTAGCCTTTGACTATTATGGAGAAGTAGCCGTGGCTGGGCATAGTAGTGCACCCCTGTCATCCCAGCACTGCAAAGGCAGAGGCAAGAGGGTTGCCACAAGTTTAAGGCCAGCCTGGGCCACATAGTTGGTTTAAGGCCAGCCTGAACTGCATAGCAAGACCCTGTCTCAAACATACAAAAAAATCAGCTTCAGCTAATTTCCCAGTATTTCTACAGCTGTACTGTAAAAGTGTCTTTCTGATAGATTGCAACTGGAGGGGAGAATAAAGTGGGACTCTTCACTCTCAGTTTTTAGGCAAGGCTGGAGTGGCGGGCTGGTGAAGGCGAAGCAGGCAGTGCAAGGGCCCTGTGGTGATGTCCTCTTGGCCCAGAGCTGTGCTGGTGAGCATTGGGCAGAGAGTGCTGTCTGGGAGCCTGTCTAGGAATTTCCGTTTCTTTTTGTGTAATGGGGATCAAGCCCAAGGGCACTCTACCACTGAGCTATATCCCTTTGTTTTATTTATTTTGTTCCTTTGTTTTCTGAGACAGGACCTCACTCTGTAGTCCAGGCTGGCCTTGAACTCACCGCTGATCCTCTGCCTCAGCCTCCCATGCCTGACTGTTTTGTTGAGACAGGATTTTGCTAAATTGCCCAGGCTGGCATCCACCTTGAGATTCCCCTGCCTTGGCCTTCCAGGCAGCTGGGATTATTGTGTGTGTGCCTTCACACCTGGCCTGAGAATTTCCTTAATTGGTTTAGTAAGGAGCAATCTGGCATGGTGGCCTGCCCTGTATTCCCAGTTACTTTGGCTATATATATATTAGTTTTGTTCTGCTTTTTTGAGACAGTGTCTCGCTGTGTAGCCCAGGCTGGCCTTGAACTTGTGGTGATCCTTCTATCTCAGACTGTCAAGTGCTGGGGTTACAGGTGGATGTCACCATGCCCAGCCAATAATCCCAGTTACTACTCTGGGAGCAGAAGGTTCATAAGTTTGAGGCCAGCCTGGGCTACATAGTGAGACCTTGTAAACCTCCCCCAAAAGAAGGCCGTCGCGGTGGCTGTCTCAGAAAGTACTAGATCTAGTGCGGAACATGTGCCAGGCCAGGTGCAGCCCCACCAAGTCCTGGCAACATGCGGCCTCTCTCTCACTGCCAGGTGTGCAGCCCCAGGCCCTTCCTGGGGCAGGCAGAGCTCACAGTCTAGCAGCGACCTAGCTCCTTGGACCCAGACTCTTGGAACCCTTTTCTCAGAACTGTGCTCTGATATTATCCCCATTCCATTCCCATCTTCCCTCAGCCCTGCCTGAGAGTTAGTTTGGACTGTATAATTTTGAGGAAGTTTTCCTATGTAAACAAATAGCCACAGTCTGATCCCTGTTCCACAGGAGCTGGAAATAAAGCAGAACAGATGCCCCAGGTTTCTTAGATAACTCTGAACCCCACTGACATGAAGGAGGTGTCAGCACTCAGACCTTCACCGCAGTTGCGGGGGGACACCCAGCCAGAGACACAGGTGGTGCCAGACACTTGTTCGTGAGACTGAGCTGGGGTGACGGGTGGAGGGGCACCAGGGCTCGCCTGCAGACACGCGGGGTGAGGGCAGGTAGCGGGCGGGTACTCCCTGCTGTTAGAGACCGCTCCCTCAGGAGGGAGCCTGCCAGGGTGGAAGGGGAACACGTTTGCCCGAAGGCGACAGTGCTCACCTCTTCCTTGCCATGTGATGCCAGGGATGGAATGCAGAGCCGTATACAGACTCTGCCACTAGAACACCTGGTCCTGTTGAAACAGAGGTTTTATTAAAAGGCCAGTGTTTGGGGCTGGGGATTTAGCTCAGCGGCATAAGCATCTGCCTTGCAAGCAGACGGTCGTGAGTTCAATCCCGGGTACCAATAAAAATGAAAAAGACAAAAAAAAAAAAAAAGCCCAGTGTTCTGGGTGTTGCCAGGGAATCTGTTCCTGTTTTTAAATGTCGACAGCTTCTACCAGCTTCAGAAACACCAGACAGGCTAAATATGAGGCACACAGCACTTGTCCCAACTTCTGCGCTGTGAAAAACACAAAAATGACCTCGTGGCACGATTGTGGTATTAGAGATATTTCTGTGACAGAGTTCACCCTAAATGCCTGGGTGATTTCCCTAGCGCAGTCAATTTCATTCTCATTTGGTTGATGTTGCTACTTGTGGAGGTGACGGAATATGAAAGCACCCTTTAAATTTGCACTTGTCACCCCTGGCCTTGCTTGCGGAGGCCGACGTGGAAGCACTGCTGACCAGGCTGCCCGCAGCCGCAGGCCTCTGGGGCCGGGCCGTGTTTCAGGAAGGAAGGAAGGAAGGAAGGAAGGAAATTTGGCTTACAGGACTGGTGCCCCCAGGGAAATGGCTTCTGGTGTGACACCGCCAAGGCCTGCAGCTTTGGGACTCTCCTGTTCTTAGTGGTCTCAGCTCAGTCCCCTGACTGGCTCCTTCTGGCACACGGTCCCCCCATGGCAGCGCTGCTGGCCCAGGCTCACAGCGTCCCCTCAGCCACCCCTCCTGAGAGGGCCAGCCTATTCCTGGGACCTGATAGAGCGCTGATGATGCCCCTAGGGCTCCCCATAGGAAGACAGGGGTGCTCTTACCAAGACCAGGGCGTGTGGGTGCTGAACAGGGAGCGTGTTGGCTGTCCACCCTGCCGCATGTTGCACTCCTTGGGATCCAGGAGTGAGGCCATGCGAGCGGCACCCTGAGCCACGCACAGCCCTTGTGGCCCGGCTCCCTCAGGACTCGCGTTTCACTGCCCTCCTCCCCTGCACCCTCCCAGTTGCTGTGAGCAGGGGGTGAGAATAAGAGGAGGCCTCACGGCCCCGGCTGCAGCTGCTGCCTCTGCTGTGTGTCCTTTCCTCTCTGCCCTCCCACAAGCATCTGGGCTGTGCGCAGCACTGGTCGTGGGGCAGCCCTGCGAAGGGAGCACACGCAGGCAGTTTCCCCTGTGAGGATGGTGAGCCTTGGGGATGAAGTCTGAGCAGAGGCCCTGTGGGGACCCGGCCCTCCCTGAGATCAGAGGCTCCTCTGGATGAAGCTGTCACAGAAACCCCAAGCAGTACACAAAGGGCTGTGCCGTCAGCAAGGCAGCGGGCATTTCCTCCCATCTGCACCCCTCTGCCAAGGCTGCTGGGGCAGAGGCACGAGCTCCCTGCCCCACGCCCAATGTCACTGTGCCCTTGCAGACTGCATGCTTGGTAACAGTCTGGGGGCTGGTGACTACAGTAGCGCTGCACCCTCAGGCTACATATTTTGTCCCCCATTGAGTACGGGGACAGGCCTAGTGCTGCTCAGCCAGCTAGGAGGCCTCACAGAAGCCAAGGACAAGGAGGCCCGCAGGTGCACTAGAGGGAGTCGCCAAGCACCAGGGGAGAGAAACCCTCCAGACTCTCCCTGTAGCCCTGAGGTATCCGGGGGCCTGGGCCTCCATCACAGGCCTCTGCAGTCTCCTGCCACCCCGCCACCGCCAGCACCAGCGCAGCTTCCCTGTTTCACAGGCGGCCAGCCCGACTCCCAGATTCGGAGTACTCATCATCACCTCTGTCCCAAGTATCTTGGCCACTTCTTGTCACGGAGCTTTTTGTTCAAATACGTAGTTCACAGAGGGCTTCCCTGACCCCCTGACGAAGTGGGCTCACACACATCCGGCTGTCCTCAGTTGGCAGCGATGCTGGCTTAGTGCCTGCAGTGAGGGTAGGGCAAGGCCTGGGGTGTGGCGAGCACCACAGAAATGTGTGCTGGGGGATGAAGCAGAGGAGGCAGTTGGGGAGTATTTGTTGGAGGTGGCAGCATTGTGCTGGGTTCCTTCTCTGAGACCTGGAAGCCAGCACGACGTCAGCTGCCCAGGCTGTGCCTCCGGAGTCACGGTGACTGTGCTGTGTTCTTAGATGTCGCACATCAGAGTGGAGGCTAGTGCTGGTCCCGATGGCACTCAGCCTGGTGGCAGAGGCAGAGCGGAGGTCAGACCAGCCCTCATGGACTACTGGCCTCTGGCTACTCTGACCAGCAGAGCTGGGCAGCGTGCCGTGTATTTGAGCAGAAGCCTCATGCATCTCCGGGCAGGATCAGGTGTCAGTGTTGGCAGGTAGAACATGGCCATTCCCAGCTCTTCTTCCAGGGTGGCCTCTGACCCACCCTCAGTGTCCAGCAGCAGATGCCAGGGAAAAAATGCTGTCTTCTGTCACTCTTCAGCTGCCGCATGTGCCCTTGGGGTGTGTGGACCATGGTGGCTGGCCGACGCTTTGGTGTATGGGCCAGGTGAAATGCCTCACAGCGCCCGCCCTCCCTCTGTCTCCTTCCAGTTTTGCCTTTGGGTCCCTAATATCTGCTGTCGACCCAGTTGCCACTATCGCCATTTTCAATGCTCTGCACGTGGACCCCGTGCTCAACATGCTGGTCTTCGGAGAAAGTATTCTCAACGATGCAGTCTCCATTGTCCTGACCAAGTAAGTACACGCCTGACAGAACAGAGGGGCCCTGTAACAAAAGGTCAGACAGTCCGCTCAGCTTCCTGAAGGCGGCTTGTCCCCTGGGTGACCAGCCCATCTGCTGGCGTTCTGTATCTCCACCGGCCACAAGCCATCCTGCACTGCAGGGCTGTGTGAGGGTCCTGGGTCAGTGATGAGGAGAGCAGAGCCCGCCTCTTCCAACCTCTCTCTTACTGTGCCTGCTGAGCCCAGCTTCTCATCAGCATCAGAATCACTGAGAGAACTTAACCTCTGAGCCTCATTCAGCTGACCTTTGTGAGTCCAGACCTTCAGTCTTAGTGCATTCCCCAGGTGGTGATAAGCAGCCAGCCCAAGGATCAGCTTTGGGCAGCATTGTTGGAGACAAAAGCAAGAAGCTCCCAGCACTCAGGTGGCTGAGGCAGGAGGATTGCTGCGAGTTTGAGGCCAGCCTGAACTCCATGGCAAAACCCAGCCTCAGAAGGGAAAAGAAAAAGAAAAAGCAAGAAGCATGGGACTGGGTATTTATTGCAGTGCTGAAGTGCAGTGCTTGCTGTGCATGTGCGAGGTCCTAGGTTCCAGCCACAGTGCAAACAAAAGAGCAGCAGACAGAGGCTCCCCCTCACACTCCCTACTCTCCCCCCTTCACGGCTGTGCAGTAGGGGTCCTGCCGGAAGATGCCGTTGTGTAAAAGCTACTTTGGTGCAGCCAGGCGTGGTGACTCACGCCTGTAATCCCAGCACTTGGGAGGCTGAGGTAGGAGGATCCTTCTGAGTTCGAGACCAGCCTGGGCTACAAAGTGAGCTCAAGGCCAGCCTGAACTGCATAGCAAGACCCTGTCTCAAAAAGACAAAAAAAAAAAAAGCTACTTTGGAAATAGCAGGTCTTTTCAGGTGTTCACTGGCATTACTGCCTTATCTGATGGGATCTGAGAAATTAGAGCCAAATTATAAAATGTCAGAATAAAATGGTGTTCTGTAGGGGAAAGAGCCCAGGGTTTTTTGTTTGTTTTTGTTGGCACTGGGACATAAAGCTCCGGCCTTACAGAAGCTAGGGAGCTGCTTTCCCACTGAGCTACATCCCCAGCCCGAGCCCAGGTTTTGAAGTCGGGCTTCCCCAGATTCGGGGCCTATTGGTGCCAACTGGCTGTATGAGGCTGGCCTAGCCACTGTGCCTCTGGGAGCTCCTGTTTCCTCAGCCATAAAACGAGGCTACGAAGCCCTCAGGCTCGGGTTAGAGGAAGAGCTGAGGGTAGACGCTGCACTGTGTGACATGTGAGGCCCTGTCCTCCTCCTCAGCCCTGCCACCAGGAATTTCTACCATTTTAGCCTGGTTTTGCCTACCTTTGCAGGCAGAGCTTACCAAATATTACTTAATTGGAAGAAGTATTTAACAGTCTTCTAAAACCGTATGTTAGAGCATTTTTTGTTACTTTAAAAGTAATAATGTATATTCACAGAAAATTTAGTGAAAACAAGCAAAAAAGAAAAAGCTACACAAATCTTTACTGTGTATAATTATGGTTAACAACTTGATGTAAGTGTACATATATTTTATTTACATGAGCTTATATTTCAATAACATTTTCTCATTGAACAGAGTTAATACAGTAATCTTCAGGTGGGCTGGTGGCACGTACCTGTTGTCCCACCACCTGGAAGGCTGAGGTAGAAGGATTTGGGAGTGGGGTGGGATCAAACTCATGACCTTGCATTTGCCAGGCAGGCACTTGTGCTGCTGAGCTAAATCTCCAGCCCAAGGCAGGTGGATTCTAAGGCCAGTCTGGGCTACATAGAGAGTTTGAAGCCATGGAAGCTACATAGCAAGACCCTGCCTGAACCAGAACAAAATAATGATAGTCTTCTGTAACATCATCTTACTGGGTACAGTGTTGCTTTCTTTAGATTTACTATGATGTGATATATTTCTTCTCACTGGCTTTTCCATATTTGTCTTGGCACATGTTTCTATAGCTTTGTTAGGAAATTATCATACCTCATGCTACAAGACCTTTAAAAACTCTGATGGCAATGTTTTTTCTTACCTACGATCTGTTCTGAAAGCTGCTTAGTTCTCTGGGTTTTACTTTTATCTCATATCCTGCTGTGCATATTGAACATTTGTGATAAGGAATTTTGCCCAACTTGGAGATGGCATATGAGTTATTTTTATATATTAGGAGCTAAATTCAACTGCTTTCTCTCTGATTTATTTAAAGAAAAAGATCTGTCAGAGCTAGGACCTTTTGTGAACTTTTCCAGGTCTTGCTGCTACAAAAAGGCTAAGAAGGTATTTTTGAAAGAATGAGAAATGGTGGCACCATTGTATGGAGACAGATGTTCCTACTGGAAAAGTGCCTTTGAAGGCCAGATCACCTGTGCTGCCTGTTCTCACAGCTGGCTTTGGGCACAGCGTGCACCTGGTGTTTCCACCACCTCCCCAGGGAGGCGCAGGCCAGCTCAGGGGTCTCCTCACTCAGTGGCCGCAGAGGGTGCGCAGCTGCTTGGCTGCTTGGGTGGAGCCCTCTATGAGCGGCTGCTCAAAGACCAGGGGCTCTCAGGGTCTTGGTCCCTGTAGGTGAGAGCTGCTTGTAGGGAAGTAAGCGAGAGGCACCAGTGAGTGTGCAGGACTCAGGAAGGCTGTTCAGTGTGCACCAAGCCCGCAAGACCAGGGGCCACTTTCAGACCGCAGTGGGAGGAAAGGACGAGCAGAGCTGGCCTCTTCTGTTGGTGCCACCGGAACCCCAGCTGCTGGGAGCTGTGGTCCTCGTTCCCGGGCTAGGAGCTGGGGTCACACCTCATAGTTAAGAGGGGTGTTGAGAAGAGTGACCTGACACTTTCATCTTTGCAACTCAGAGAACAAACGACTACGTTTTAAGTGCTGTTACCTTCCTGAATACTAGCAGAAAGCAAAGTATTGTCTGTTTCCTTATTAACTTTAGATTATTTTGGATGTCAGTGTGTTTCAGTGGCAGTTTATTCTCATACCAGTTGACGCAGAGAACCGTACATCTTCTCTAACTACTACCTAAGAATACGGAACGGGTGGTGAAGCAGCACTGTCCTGTGAGTCTCAAGACAGGAGATGTGCGACTGTAAGAAGTAGCATGTGGAAAAGAAAGAATAACAAAACGAAAGAACAGCAAAAGATAACTAAGGATTGCCAAGTTGGAAGAGCCCAAATGTGTCTTCTTGATGTGGAGACCAGAGCCCGTGGGTAGCTTGGCCTGCTGTTAAGCTGTTAGTTTCCTTGGGCTTCGGCTCCCTCAGTATAAAAAGGAAGCAGCGAGAACAGCCTGCATTCAGCAGTGGTGACACTCAGCGTGTGGTCTGCAGTCCCCACAGGTGACAGTGACCTTCCAGAGCCCTGCTCCAAGGAGAGACCCCACAGTCCCCAAGATGAACTTTAACCTATGACCTGCGGGGAAAGACAGGAGAAAGGGAGATAGTGTGTTCAGGAGAGTCCTGAGAGTTTGTGTCCAGAAAGGCAGATTTATTTTTTGTAAGACTTCTCAGAATCTGTTTTGTTGTCCTTAGCTGTGGATCTCCAGAAAAGGCTTCTTTAGGTCTTTACCCACGTTTCCCTTTTGTCAGACATTTATGTTTCTTTGTTTGCCTTTTTGAGACAAGATTTTGCTATGCAATTCAGTCACCCTTGGTCTCACTTTGAGGCCAGGCTGGGAACCCCACCACGCCTGGCTTGTCAGAGATTATTCTGCTAAAAGTGAAATGAAGAAGTGGGACGTGGTGGCTCACACCTGTAATCCCAGCACTCGGGAGGCTGAGGCAGGAGGATCTTTGTGAGTTGAAGACCAGCCTAGGCTAGTGAGCTCAAGGCCAGCCTGAACTGCATAGCGAGACCCTGTCTCAAAAGGACAAGAAAGAGAGAGAGAGAGAGAGAGAGAGAGAGAAAGAAAAAGAAAGAAAGAGAAATGAGAAGAGCTGGACATTTGCACACACCTGCAGTCCGCACACTCTGAAGACTGAGGCAGGAGAATTGCCATGATTTGATGCCAGCCCAGGCTACATAGTTAAGTCAGTGCCAGACTGCATAATGAGATCCTGTCTCACAAAAGAAGCAAAGAACAAAAATGAAGTGCTGTCGACGATTCTTGGCTTTATTTACAGTTCAGGTGAAACACACGAGTGTCTAAAGTGTGCTGGGCCGTGCTGTAGGCCCCAGCCGGATGGACAGAGGCTCGCAGAGTGACTCACTGTGGTGGGAAAGCAGGCTGTGAGGACCTGTAAAGCTGCCTGTGTGAGGGGTCAGGGGAGTGTCACTGACCCTTGCTCTTGGTCACGGGGCAGATGACAGAGTTAGCCAGCGGAGTTGGCCCATGGGTAGCTGCCAGTGACAATGGGTCCTCCTAGAGAGGGGAGAGCATGAGGTCAGAGAGGGGAGGGAGCCTCCTCCTGCTAAGCCTGGGCTTCCTCCTGGGGCCGGCACACACTGCCTAGGAGTGGAACAGGCCAGGTAAGCATTTTAAAGAGGTCACTTGGGCTGGTAGCAAGACAGGGGTGACCACAGCAAGGGCGGCACTATCTGGAGTGGGAGATCGGAGAGGAAGGGAGACAGGTGGACACACTGAGAGCTGAGGACTGGACAGGGGGAACAGCTGATGCAAAGATAGGAGAGGACGGAGCTGAGAGTCCAGAGAACTGAGTAGGAGGATATTTACAGCAAATGGCCTCACGCATGTGTGGCATGATGCTTTTTTTTCCCTGAGGCTAAAACAGGCAGCTATATTTAATGACTTCAGACATTTTTGTTTGTTCTGTTACAGTGAAAGGAAAGTTCCTTAGTTCTTCCTCCTCAGTGTCCCCAAAGCCACCCTCACTGCCAAAAAACCCTGGTGCTGCTTTGCCTGGGGCGTAGGCAGGGCTTCAGCCTCATCCTTAGCCTGCACTCCCTGTGCACATGCCATTGACTCTGGCCTTCAGGGTGATAGGCCAGTGTCTCCCAGCCTGGCCCGTCCCGTCCCCCATCCTGCTCCCCAGGTTGGAGCCTCACTAACCCGTGTGTGTGCGCGTGTTCCATGACGTGCACCTTGCGCTGGGCCTCCCTTCTGTGAACTCTGGTGGACTCCATCCCAGCTCGGCCTGGCCCACATTCCCTTGGGACTGTGTTGCCGTCTGAGTCAGATGCCATTCTGTGCCTCTGCAGCCATTCACCCTTCCCAGATTGGCATCACTCTTATCGTTAGTCTTAGGGAGCTCCTCGGGGGCACCTACTTCAGTGTCACCTCTGAACCCCAGGAAACTAACAAAATAAGATAAGCATTTGCTCAACTGAATAATGGAATGGACGAATGCATGAATAAACCAGAAATAAGCTTTTCACACATTAATACCTGAGAACTTTATCTGTAACATTTTAACTTGTTTTCTGTTTCCTAGCACAGCTGAAGGTTTAACAAGAAAAAATACGTCAGATGTCAGTGGGTGGCAAACATTTTTACAAGCCCTTGGCTACTTCCTCAAAATGTTCTTTGGCTCCGCAGCACTCGGCACTCTGACTGGCTTAATTTCTGCTTTAATATCCTTTTAATGTGATGGCACAGGGAGTAGAGGAGATTCTTCTTGATTATATGCATCTCCAGCTATTTTCTCCTGTCTCTTAAGGGGGCAATTTTCATCTAAGGTTTTGTTTAAAGGGAAACTTTTATGCTGAGTTCTGGTTTGAGAAATGCTCTGATTCACAAATTCAAGGGTTTTTAAATTGAGCTGATGAAATGTGGCATGTTACTGCTCAAAGCTTAAAAAGCACACATCCTACTGAGTATGAGGTATCACTTAGGAGACTTCTCAGTTTCCAGAGGGCAACCACCATAAGCACATGACTTCTTTTCCACTGTCTCTGTTTGCACATTCAGAAAACTGGAAATAAAATTTTCTTTGAAAGCGAAATTGAGAGGACAGGCATAGTGGTGCACGACTGTAATCCCAGCACTCGAAAGGCTGAGGCAGGATCACTACAAGTTCAAGGCCACCAGAGCTGCATAGCGAAACCCTGTGTCAAAAAGACAGAAAAAAGAAAAAGAAAAGAAAGAAAATGAATTTTAAAATACTCTTTATTCACTGAAAATGCGTATCTGAAGGGTTAGAAAGGGGCTTCCAGAGTGAGCTCCATTGAAGTTATTTGCAGATTTTGTTGCTTCACAGCCACGAGCATTCCAGCCAGAGAAGGAAAGGCTTGTTAAAGCAACGACACCTTCACTCCCATTGGAAATTCATCCTGTTTAAAACAGGCCACCAGGCTGCTTGTGTGCACGCCTGAGCTGTGTCCCCGGGATGTGGCCGCCTGGCCCTCCCCGAGCAGGTTGTCTCACAGATGGCTGGGAAAGACGCGCCTGGTGCAGCTGTGTTTTTCTGCCATTCTGTTGAGTTTTCCCATCAGCTCCTTTGTCCAGAAGTTAAAAGCCCTGTTGAGCTGGCTGACAGCTTCTCGGCCAGACATTATTGTACCAATAAACAGAACGGAAAAGAAGAAAAACCTTGGTCCAGTTCAGTATTTATGTTTTTCAGAAGTGTTCCAAAGCCAAGTAAACAGAGAGTCTGGGCTGCAGGGCGGGCTTTAGGAACAGCATCTGCGTCTACACAGCCTCCGCTTCCGCAGGGCCCTGGTGTAGAAATGGCCAGGAATGGGGACAGTTCTTCAGCAGGACATCAGGTCCCTGCAAGGCAAGATGGTGTCTGCCCTTGGCGATCGCTTCTGGTGTTCTGGAAGTGGTGGCAGTTTGCACCATCCTCAGCACATCCGCAGCCTCGGCATTTCTAGCTCATTCCCAGTCCTCGGTGCAGCTTTTGGTTTTCCTTCAGTACGGGGAAAGGAACCCGGGGCCTGCCAGCGCTCTCGAGGCAGTCACTGTAGCGCTGAGCTCAGTCTCGCCCCATAGGTCGGTGTTTTCAAAGGAGTTGACCTGGCTTGGTTTTTAATTGCCCTCCATTTGTCTCAGGAATTCTGTAGCATTTTGTTCAATTCTTTGGTTTTTAACAACAGTGTCTTTACAAAGGAAAAATCCATAATAATTTGTCAGTTGTAACCTTGAAATGTTCCAAGTCTTTCGTATTTATTTATATATTTGAAAGGCAGCAGTTTGGTGACATCTCCGCATCTCCCCATCAAGTGCTCCGAACCCCTTTTCCTTGACCGTGTTGCCATTTACGTGCTGAAGCACATCGACCTGAGGAAGACACCGTCCTTGGAGTTCGGCATGATGATCATTTTTGCCTACCTGCCATATGGGCTCGCAGAAGGAATCTCACTGTCAGGTGAGTGACAAGGTCTGGCCATGCTGTGGCCATGGCTTACTGTCCTTACTGGTGAAAGAACTTCTGTCACTGGGTCACGTTGAGTCATGAGGAACAACAGAGTCACGTCTTAGGAGAACTTAGGTGATAACAGGGATTTGTTGGCTCCTAGGGGATAATACTCCGGATGCAGACCTGGCTGGATGGAGGGGCTCAGATAGTCACGCTGGTGTCACAGTCACAGTTCCTTGCTTTCTGTCATTGATTTTCATCCGCCGTATGAGGCTCCTTCATAAATGGCCTGCAGGAAGGAAGTGCTCTAAAGATTTCTGTGTTACCGATGAGGTAGCAATGATAGACATTAAATACATTGACCCACAATCCTAGCTGGAATTGGTCGAACAACCATTCCTAGGTGGTTGTTGTGACTCAAAAACCAATGCTTAGACTGGCCCTGGAAGCTCTTAACCATAACAGTAGGCTGAGGCAGGAGGAGTGAATTTGAGGCCAGCCTGGACTACATAGCCAGCAGACCTATTTCAGAAAAACCCAAGAAAAGAAAAAAAAAACTCATATTCAAGCCAAGTGCAGGGTTCACATATATGTAGTGCCACCTGCACAGCAGGCTGATTACAAGTCCGAGGCCAGCTTGGGCAACTTGGACTCATCTCAGAAACCCAAAAGAATGAGTGCTCGTAATGCTCCTCAAGAAAGACCATCACGAAGCCACATAAGTGCACTAGTTAGGGGGACGAGCAACACGGGACCGTGGTGTAATGCTGTTCTACTGGGGCTTACCAGACACGGTAAACCTGTATGAAGTTTTTGTTTAAGTATCTTGACTTTTGAGGCTGAGCAGTATGTGCTACTGTGCCCTGCTTGCGTCGTTTGATTTGTTTTTGTTTTTTGTTTTTTGTTTTTTTGGTACTGGGGATTGAACTCATGACCTCACGCTTGCCAGGCAGGCACTGTGCCGCTGAACTAAATCCCCAGCCCATTGTTTTGGTCTTTTTTGAAACAGGGTTTCATTGTATGATTCAAACTAGCCTTGAACTCACTTTGTGGCCCAGAATGACCTCAAACTTGCAGCGATCCTCCTGCCTCTGCAATCAGTTTTGGAATGCTTCTGCCACCCCATGGAGTAGGCCAGAAGGCTAAAATGAGGCAGTAGTTCACGGCTACACAGACAGTGAGTGGTGGCCGTGAGATTCACACAACAATCTCAACCCCAAGCCTTCTCCCTGCACCCAAGGGAGGAGGAGGTACAGTACAGTTCCCTCAAACAGGGCCTCTGGTTGTGACTCTAGAACTTGGTGCTCGCGGCTGCAGGAGGAGCGCACTCACTAGTGATCCTGGAGCCCTCCCCTCCTCTCCCAGGGTCTGTCAGCAGCCCCTGCCCACAGGCGTGACAGAGCCAGTCGCTCACCCCGGTGCAGTGGAGCCTGCACTGCAGTCGGATTGTAGGAGCGCTGACCCGGAAGTGGGCAGCTGGAGCAGGGCTCCTGCCTTCCGTGCATGTGTGCGTGTGTCTCCGTGTGCGTGTCTGGGGGCGGGGCTCTGCCCGCAGAGACACCCTGATCCCACCTGAGTGAAGGCCCTCCACAGCTGTGTTCTGGCTTACAGGGAGCCCCATTGCAGCAGCTGGTTTGACCTCTGCTACAGGAAGGCGGTTTCTTGTTCTTCATTTTCCTCCTTGTTGAGATATAATTTGCCTATAGTAAACAGCACCCATTCTAAGTATACGTTCTGCAGGTTGTCACAAATATACACAGCCATGTAGCCACCAAGGGCAGGACATGAAGGGGTCCCTCACCCCATGTGGCTCCCTGTCCGTGGTGACCTGTGTTCAGGTCCCTGTCTGTCACAGAACTGTCACTGGTTTCTCTGATATAGTCTTTGGTGTCTCATTCTTTTAAGTAACTTTTGGGCAAGTTTGTCTCTGTGCCTCCCATGTGTATGCGTTCCTCATGCAGTGCCCCAGCGCCGCTGAAGGCCTGCGGGCTATGAACATTTGTGTGTTTTCACGTCTGGGGTAAATCCCTCAGCGTCAGGGGCTGATCATTCTCTAAACACATACTCTATTAGGAACTGTAAAATGTTTCACAGTGACTGGGTCATTTTTCTGTTCCCCCAAAATGTGAGAGCAACCCCACTGCTTCACAGTACTTGTTTTAATTTTTAAAAAGTCCAGCCACCCTGACAGGCGTGTAGCAGTCCTATTGAAACATTCTTACTAGGGCAGGTCCCCAGTAGACTGCTGAGCAGGGAAGCACCCTGCTGCGGGCCCTTCCCAGGGCCCTGTGAGGTCATTGCCTCGGGCTGGGGCTGCCCCATGTCAGCTTCGGAAGTCTCTGGGCTGCTTCTCAGTGTTCTTTCCCAGCTGCTTGGAATCTCACACACACACATCACTGTGCACCTAAGGTTTCAGGGGACCTCATGGTGAATTCCGAGCTCTCTGCACAGCTGCCCATTCCTGCTTCCCTCCTAGTCTCCTCTTCATAGCCAGACAGACTGGCAGGCTCTGTGGGCTTCCCCTGCCCCAGTCTCTGAGCAGGGAGTCACCTGCAAGACGGAAGCATGGGCAGTGCCTGGGGACAGAATGGCCCAGTTCCCTTCTGCACCCGAGCTGCCTGGCATCCCCACGGGAAGACAGTGGTGTTGAACACCAGGTAGCAGGCTGTCTGCTCACCAGGGCAGCAGTAGCACCGCGGTCATTCTCCATGGGCAGAGCAGAAGAACCGCAGTGGTTTCTGGTGTGAGCTTCGGCCCCCGCTGCAGCCTGCTCTCCAAGGTCAGCTCCTGAACGTGTTTTGCCTCAGAGCAAGCAGACAGGCCTCTGCCGTTTTCCCCGAGACCTTTTATGAACTTCGGGCTTTCGTTTTTAATCCTGAGCCAGCTCGAAAGGATAATTTCATCCTGGTATCTGCCATTGGGATCTCTTTCTTCTCTTTACTGAACTTTGGTGCTTACATAAATATTACCTGTGAGTCATTGGGCTCAAGCTTAGCTATTTTTACCTCTGTTTTTCTAAATTGCTCCTCCACCCACTCAAGATTAGCTTTGAACACTTGTTGGTAAAGAAAGAGTTCATGCATCAGCTTGGAATTTGTGATTAAAATAAAGGAGTGCTTTTCTTGTCTTTTCTTCCAAGTAGCTTTGTTTTCTCTGTGTAAGGTTTGCTGGTCAAGCCGAGGGACCCCAGACGTGCTCTGCAGCGGAGCAAGGGCACGGGCTCTGCCGACTTGCTCACTGCCTGGGCACACCGCTCACTCAGAGTTTTGGAGAGGGCTTGCGTGGCCCTCTCAAGCCGTGTGGGCCACAGATTGTTCTGCAGGAGCACCAGCAGGAAAGAGGGGCAGAGCTGTCTTCCCTTCTTTTTTGTGCACCCTTATTCCTGTCACAAAGGCCTGACAGTGGGTGGCCCTCAAGGCCGTAGAACAGCCTCTCCCGAGGAATCACGAGCAGCTTCCCTAAGCCCGCCTGTTTAGCACGGGTGGGTAGGGCTGAGACTTCGCTTGTCAGTCGCTGTGTAAACGCAGCCTGCACCCTGCCTGCTCTGAGCTCTGCTTCCTCACTGTGAGGAAGACGCAGTGACAGGGCTGCCCGGGGCACAATGGTACAGAAGTGGGTATTACCGATTGCCTGACTTCCTGGCTTACCCTGTGACCCTCAGGGCACCCCTGTTGTGCCAACACAATGAATTAATAACAATCCTTTCAAAAAATTTTGTGGTTTCAATAGCACATCAGGTAATTCCCTAGTTAATGACATAGTCATTAACTTCTTCTCAGACTCTGTATTCGAAGTGCATCAGTGTGAAATTTTTTCTAGTACTGAGGGTGGAACTCAGGGCCTTCACACTGACAGGCTGAGCTACATCATCAGCCCCTTTTTATTTTTTGAGATAGAGTCTCACTAAGTTACAGAGTTGCAGAGGTGAAGCTCAAACTTGTGATCTTCCTGCCTCAGCCTCCCACAGAACTGGGATTATAGGCTTGTACCACCAAACCTGACTTCTTAACTAGTTTATTGTTCTTTCAAACTAGTTCTTAGGACCTCTTTGCCCTCTGGCTGTGAAGATCCAAAGGTGAATGGGCTTCAGCCTCCCCTTTAGACAGACATAGCCTAACGAAAGCTGGGTTGGGGACAGGGTGAAAGACGGTGCCAGGATGAGTCACAAAGGAGGGAACACTGTGGGGTGGACAAAGTGATAGGGTCAGTCAGGGCATCGCATTTTCTGGAACGTGTTGGCACCACGTTGGCCAAAGATGGACTGCACTGTACACCGCTGGTCTGCACAGCGCGTGTGCAGGGAATGCCGTTGCCAGGCTGCCTGGAGGAGATGAATTGGAGGCACTGCGTGTTCTTCAGGAATGAGAAAGATCGCGGGGCATACTGTGCAGCCTCATAAAAGGTGAACTTGAGGGCCGAGGGCATAGTGCAGTGGAAGAGCTTCCCTGGCTTCTATGAGGCCCCGCTGTGGAAAGAATTCCAAGACCTACTGTTACATCTTAGGACTCACTGGGAATGGTGAACCGTTTCCCTGGTCCCACGAGTTTAGAACACAGATAAAGGTCTTTGCAGCATTGTTACTTGCTTTCTTTGTGTGTGTGTGTGTTTTTCCTTTTTATCGGTACCGAGGATCGAACTCACAACCGCCTGCTTGCAAGGCAGGCACTTATGCCACTGAGCTAAATCCCTAGCCCCTCTGAGCTAAATCCCCAGCCCCTATTACTTGCTTTCTTAAAGGATCTTGCTTTCCTTTATGTGTGTGCACTTGGGTGTGTGGCTTTTTGAAAGCAGTTCTTGCCATGTAATCCAGGCTGGCCTCAAACTCAAGGCAATCTTCTACTCAGCCTCCCAAGTCCTGGGATGCAGGCTTGCGCCACCACACCCAGCAAGATCTTGCCCTCTTCATGGAGGGTGTTACTGTGTGTAGATAGCCGTACCTTCCAGCTCATTTAGGAAGCGGAGCCTGGGTTGCACCCCATTCACCCCATGGTGATTTCCAACTTACACAGTGGCGCTGCCGCAGACAGGATACTCTAGGTGCTGGTGACCCCTATTGCAGGAAGGAGCATGCACAGGCTGCTGAGTGTCCCCTGGCTGTGACACCTACTGTTCACCTGGCCTCTTTGCTGTGGCCCAGCTGCCCCTGCCACACACAGACCTGGGGTGAAGCACTGTTCCTCTCGGGCTGTCCAGATGGCCTTTCCTAGTATCAGTGTGTTGGGGATGCAGCCGGCCTCTGTGATCCGAATTCAGTCCCCAGAAGGGGTTTGTTTATCCATATGGAAAGTGTCATACAGTTGAGTGTCCCAGTTGTTTCCACAAAAAGTTTGAAAATTTCCCAAAAGAAACAGGTTCCTGGCATTGCTCAAAAACCCAGTAAGGCGGTAACAGTTGGCAGGCCAACCTGCAGCCACCACTGGTGGCCGGACACTGTTCGGAAGTGGTGTGACAGTGCTGCGGACTCAGCAAGCTGGGCTAACTGTGAGAGGATGCAGTAGAAGATGATGATGTAAAAGAAGCCATAAAAGGCTTCCCAAGGACCTGTATAGCGGCAGGCTGTTTCGAAGTAAGAGCGCACTGGACCTGAGCCTGAAGCATCAGATCCTGCCTGGAGAGCGCTGGACAGACCAGGAGGAGGGTAAATAATATCTGAACCACATCTCACAGGTTATTTGGGGCAGAAAAGAGAGAAGTGTGGCAAAGAATCACACAGTTGCAGTCTGTGGATGCCACTGTCTTCAAAATATTTTTATGAACTTGATTAAGCCTGAAACATACAATTTAAGAATTATTTGATGGGGCCAAGGATTTAGCTCAGCAGCTCAAGCCCTTGCCTGGTAAGCATGAGGTCATGAGTTCGATCCCTGGTACCAAAAAAAAAAAAGAAAAAGAAAAATTATTTAGTCTGCAAACATCCTACCTTAAATAAATGTCTGTTTTGATAAAATAAAAACCCAGCAGAAAACAGCATGTGTGATCCCTGCAGGGTGAGGTTCCACTCTGTAGCTACAGGGCTCAGTGCAGGCTGCTCCTTCTCCTGGGGCCCTGGGCCCCTGGTTTCCCCCTGATCTTCAGCCTATATTTTTGTTACCTGGCCCTGGCCCAGTGCCCTGGACTGAGCTGGCCAGCCGCGTCCTTTCTTTGGGAGCTGTGCCCTGCGGAAGACCATGAGCCTGGGCAGCCAGGGAGCAGGGCTTGGCAGGGCTGTGTGTCCACAGCCAGGTCTGCAGCCAGGATGTCTGCAGTGTAATTCTGGGAACTTCACTGTCTTAGAAATGGAGGTGAAGTAGTTAAGCCCTATTTCTCCAAAATCCCAAGAGTGACTTAAGACTTCTAAAGATTTCCTTGCTATATATGTATTTTAGCATCTTACTTGATTTCCTAAAAAAAAATAGACAAAAAACCTTAGCTTCCCTACATAAATACAAGCCCCTTTCCTGCTGCTACATGGGATCTACCGAGAGAACCCAGAGCCATGTCCCTAAGTCCGTGAAACCAGCTCTGACTTGGGGAGGCTGAGGCAGCAGGTTCACAAGGTTGAGCCCTGCCAGGGCAACTTAGCAACTTACCAGAACCCTGTCTCAAAAGAAGAGGCAAGAAGCCAGGAGTGGTGGCACACGCCTGTAATCCCAGCACTCAGGAGGCTGAGGCAGGCAGATTGTTGCAAGTTTGAGACCAGGCTGGAGTACAGAGTGAGCCCAAGGCCAGCCTGAGCTGCACAGTGACCACCCTGTCTCAAAAAGACCAAAAAAGGGCCAGGTATTTAGCTTAGTGGCACAAGCGCCTGCCTTGCAAGTGTGTGGTCCTGAGTTCGATCCCCGCTACCACAAAACAAAAAGGCAAGGAAAGCTCTGGCATGTAACTCGGTGCAGAGGCCTTGGGTTCAGTCCCAAGAAAAAGAAAACCAGCAAGTCCACTGAAATCTGCCCATTCCCCACACCCAGATTCCCAGGCACACTCCCTACCACTCCTGGCGCGTCACTGCCCCTTACACCTGAGGACAGCTGGGTGCCCTGGTCCTGTGATAACCACTTCACGTCCTTACGGGCACTCCTAAGACGAGAAAACAGACCTGTTTTCTGAGAGGGGAAACAGGATGCCCAGGTCACCCAGCTGGTCCCAGAGCAAGACAAGACCCTTAGTTCTTCTCAGTAGCCTCCAGGAGGCCTCAAGTTTCCTCTCTTTTGCTTCTTCCTAAACCCCTAGGACCCAGGCTCTGGGGACTCATAGGAGTGTGCATCTGGTGTGGGTGTCACATGCAAGTGCACTGCAGTGTGCTCATGCCTGTTGTCTCTGCCCCTGTGTCGCCCTGCAGGCATCATGGCCATCCTGTTCTCAGGCATCGTGATGTCGCACTACACACACCACAACCTCTCCCCAGTCACCCAGATACTCATGCAGCAAACCCTCCGGACTGTGGCCTTCTTGTGTGGTGAGTTGAGCCTTGGTGTCCCTGTGTGTGTGCCCACCCGGAGTGAGTGGGCTTCCTGGCCTGCTATGGGGTCTGCGGCAATGTCCCCTGGCAGCAGGGCACCCACCGCTCATCCTGGGCTTGTCCCTCCAGCTGTGCAGTTCCATAAAGTAGGCCTAACACCTGCTGAGTGGAACATTGATGCCAACAATTTTAAGACCAAAAATAATGCAAACTACTGATTGTGAACATTTGAGACATGTGTTTCTAATGTAGGAAGGTGACATTTCCAAAATGTACTGCTTGGAAATGACATTGACGGTGGCTAGAAGAGAAAGGCTCCAGGATGAAAAGAGAATGAGGGGCTCCTGGTTTCTACTGAGCAGATTCCAGGGCTGCAAGGCTTTTCATGCTGAGGGACAAAGAAGGGGACAGTCACTGGCACTTCCCAAACTTGTCCTCAGAGGGTCCTTTGACAAAAGCACCCTCCAGGGCCAGGCTGGGGAGTTTAAGCAAGTGACCCTGGCTGCACTGTGATGGACCCCGGGGAGCTTCTGGTAGGGGACCGCAGTTGAGCTCCTCCCTGCCTCCCCCTTCCACAGAGGGGGAGGAGCCACACTCACACTGTCCCTTGGAGCTGGCCCACTGGCTGTGCCCAGCTGCCATCGCCAGCATCCCCTGGCTTTTCCTGAACTTTATCCCCCTTTGGAGCCCTGGTACCACTTTGTCACCTGCCGGGGGAGGAGGGGCTGGCCTTGCAGAGAATGGCGGCTCCGATGAGGAAGGTCCGATGGCCAAGCCTAAAGGTTCTGACCCTGCCCCTCACATTTAAAAAAATCCACAGCAAAATAGCCATCAAATTCTGTTTTATAAACTAAGTGTGAGTCAGGTGTGGTGGCTCATGCCTATAATCCCAGCACTTGGGAGGCTGGGGCAGGAGGATCGTTGCAAGTTCGAGACCAGCCTAGGCTACAAAGTGAGCTCAAGGCCGGCCTGAACTGCATAGCAAGACCCTGTCTCAAAAAGACAAAAAAAAAAAAAAAAAAAAAAAACCCTAAGTGTGGCAGCCCATGACTGTAATCCCAGCACCTGTCCTGAGGCAGGAGGGGTGCTGCAGGGTCAAGGCCAGCCTGGGCTAACAGAGACCATATCTCAAAACAAACAAGAAGCTCTCAATTATTCCCATCAATCAGATTGGGGAATTGCAAGACTGGAAGTGTCCATTCCTGGCATGGGGAGTAGAAACTAGGCCCGGGGAGCAGATGTGTGCAATGGGCCGTCTCTTTGGGAGACTCATTTGTTAGCATCTATCTGCGAGTCAAGATATCTGTCCATATTATATATCTGTGGACTAGAATTTGTTCTGTCAGGGAACAGCACAAATTAGATGTGAGAATGTTCTAAATGCACTGATTTGGAATTGATCACAAAAATACTTTAAAAATGTTTAAGGAAGGAAAGGGGTGAGTATATTATCCCACATGTGGGCCTGTTTTTTTTTTGTTTGTTTGTTTGTTTTTTTAAAGATCTACATTGGAAGACAAAACATCACTGAAATGTTTTAGAACAAGCTCACTTATTTTACAATGTTCAACCATTTGAATATAACCAGTCTGTGTCTCCCCAGTTCTCGGGCCATTCTGGGGGATGTCACAGTTGCAGTAGGGAGCCTGGACATTTATAGGTGCATTCTCTTCAGATATGTACCGAAGCCTAGAGCAGTACTGAGCTCCTGTGTTTCACAGAGCCGAGCCCAGAGCTGGACGTGAGTCTCCTCCTGCAGGCCCCGCTGGGCTGAGCCGCGTCCTGAATCATGCTGCTGGTTCAGGATGGTTCAGTGTGTCAAGTCAGTCATTTGGCAAGTTAACAAAAGGCCCTTTGATCCTGGTCATGTGGCGCTGCCGTCACTTGCTTGAGTTTGTGCCACTTTGCCGCAGGATCGTGGCTAAGCACAGTGTTCTGCACATGGAGGGATTCTTACATTTACCGTCTTCCCAGAGTGCGCTCGTGTTTATTGGGGAAGTAACTGACAGCTGACTCATGACATTGGGGAATTCTGAATAGCAGTGGATAGCAGGGGGGAAGAGAGAGGGACAGACAGACAGACACAGAGAGGCAGGACTCTGGGTTCTTTTGTTTTGTTTTTTTGAGATTGGGTCTCACTAGTGCAGGCTGGCCTTGAACTTGCTTGTGTAGCCCAAGCTGGCCTTGAATTCACAATGATCCTCCTGCCTCAGCCTCCCAAGTGCTGGGTTTATAAGCATGCACCACCACACCAAGCTTAAGTACAAAGTCTGGCCAAAGTATTGGTTACAGAATTTTTCAGAAAATAGTGTTACATTGGATTGGGATATCTGAATGTTTACTTGCTTAATGATTTACCACTATATTCTAAGAAAATAGTTGGGGCTGAATAATCCATTCTTTGGTTTGTTTCAGAAACATGTGTGTTTGCATTTCTTGGCCTGTCCATTTTTAGTTTTCCTCACAAGTTTGAAATTTCCTTTGTCATCTGGTGCATAGTAAGTATTTTCCTTGTTTTTTTATTTAACTGCTTATTCACAGATCAGTAATCACATGTTGGATTCATTTATGTAACTGTTAACTAGTCAAAGTCAACAGCTACATAGACACTCTTGTGTTTAAAGTCTCTTTTGTTAAAAAAAAACTGCAAACATATAATATGAATGTAAGAAGTAGAATTAAGTGAATGAATGTCCTTGGGAAAGGTCTCTTGTTTTTTAATTTTCAGTGATCTGGAATGTTATAAGTTTATGTGTTTTTTTTTGGTTGGTTGGGTTGGTGGTGAAAGCAGATTTCAAAATTGATTAACAATTATAATTATGTAAAAATGTTATGTACAGAAGAAAAAAACACTGCCACATGTTCACAGTGGTTATAAAACTGGAAGGTTTTTCCTATTGTCTACTTTTTCTGAATAATTTATGGTGACTGTCCTTCCTTAACTCAGTTTTACTCAGATGCGCCCCTTGCTAAGCTGACCCTGCACACTGGGCCCAGGCCCTTCCCTCCCTGGGTGCCGGCTGGGGCAAAGCAGCTCTGATAATCAGCATTTGGGAACCTGGTTCCAGCTGGACTGGACATAGCAGCAGGGTAAAAATCAAAACACACTCTTAAAAAAGGGAAAGAAAACTGTGTATTTATTTGTTTATTTAGGTCTTTTTGAGACAGGGTCTTACTCTGCAGTTCAGGCTGGCCTTGAACTCACTTTGTAGCCCATTCTGGCTTCAAACTCAAATCATCTTCCTGCCTCAGCCTCCTGAGTGTTGGGGTTACAGGCCTGCACCACCATGCCAGGCAGAAAGGAAAGGAAAATTTAATCAGCTGCAACAGAATCAAAATCCTTCCTTGTTGGGAATGAAACGGGAGGAGTGTGCTTAGCATTTAAGAGGCCGGCTCCCTGGAGTGTCTAATCCAAGCCGCCTCGGTGACATCCAGCTCGGGGCACAGCCCCACCGGCCTCCCCTGCCTCCTGCCCCGTCTCTTCCCTCCTTGCCAGCTCATCGCTCGCAGACCCTGCTGCCGGCTCACTGTCTAGCTAGTCCGCGGCTGGCTCCTCAGACCCTGTTAATCGGTGCGCTGCTAAGGCACCCCTTGGAGTGTAGCGAAATGCACCGTCAGTTCGCTTGTGTTGCCACTTGTCACAACACAGCTATCAGGAGGCAAACTTGTCTTCTAAGCAGCCACTCTGCCAGGTTTCAGACAGGTACACCATGTGCAGACTGGTGAGACCAACCTCTGTGGCACGTGGGCAAACTGAGCCACAGAAGATAAGGAGCCCACGAGACAGCCACTTTGCCACCCGCATGCTTCCACCTCCCGCCGGCCGGCGGTAGCAGTTTGCTGCTATCTGTCATAGCCATTTGTCCCCATACACAGGTCTCAGGACAGCAGAGTGGCAGCAGATGCCTTTGCCGTGATCATCCCAGCGTGGTCACTGTGGAGAAGGGGCCACATTTGATGGGAGCCAACACCCAAATGTAGGAATGAAGACTGCATATCGGGGCGAAACAGGGCCACCCCGTGGGTGCGAGGGGGCCCTGGGGCAGTAACTCAGTTTCCCTGAGCACCCCAGTGCAGCTAGCTCCTGGGCAAGGAGGGGCCTGGGGTGCGGGTGTTTACGGTTCCACCCTCAGATTCCGCTCTGCAGCCCGGGCACACTGGGGCCTGAGCCAGTTTTGCATCTACCTCTTCCCATCTGGTCATCTTGGACCAGTTACTTAACCTCTCTGTGCTTTGGTTTCCTTGTCTGCAAAGTGGAGGCGATAGCACCCGCTTCATAAAACCACTGCAGAGATTTAAATGCAGCCACGTAGAGAGTGCATAATGTGCTTCACATAGTGTCCGGCGCAGGAGAGCTGGATGATGGGGGGCAGCTGCTGTTAACCTGACCGCTGACGCACACTAGGCTCTCGCCAGGACAGAATAAACATGAAGCCTGGAATCCGCAAGCCTCTACCGAGCTGTTCAGCTAGCTATGGGGGAGCCAGGATGAAAAGGAAAATAAATTAATAAACAGTTCCAAGCCCCCACTTGGGTAGGATTTAAACTGTACATAAAGCTATATTTTGTTTTGGTTTCTTCTGCCGCACTGGGAATAGGACCCAAGGCCTAGCGTAAGCAAAGGGCCTCCCGTGTGCTGGGCAGGAACACCACCCAGGCCCCGCAGAGAGCTGTCTTCCGTTAGGACCCGGAGACCAGGGCAGCTGCTGGCTAGGCGAGGCGTGTGCGGCTTCTCTGGGAACACGCCTATGTGTTCCTTACCCAGCCCTCAGAATCCTCCCTCCTGGCCGGAGGAGCGGCCCCCACAGGAGAAGCAGGAACACCTCGTCTGTCACCCAGGTGTGCTGGCATGCAGCTCTAAGCCCAGGATTTGGGGAGGCTGAGGCAGGAAGTTCACAAGTTCAAGCTCAGCCTGTGCAACTTAGGGAGTGAGTGAGACCCTGTCCCAAAGTAGACAAGGACTGGCAGAGCGCCTCAGGGCAGAGGATTTGGGTTCATCCCCAGGGTCCAGCTGTCCCTGAGGCGCTCACCAGGAGGAACTTTGAGGCCCTGACACACAGCCCTGGCGACTTCCGCCCTGGCCTGTGGCATCCTGTGGTCTGTGTGGATACTGCACCGGTCTTTTCTTCCCAAGCAATGCACCAAGCTTTACGGGGACACATGGAACCTGGTGCCTCCACCAGCACGCGGGGCGGGTCTCGCCTGCCTTGTGTCACCGAGGACCCGGTTTGCGTCAGCTTCCACAGGCTTCGGCTTGTGCTAACGGCTGTCGCTCTCTGCTAACAGGTGCTTGTGCTGTTTGGCCGAGCGGTCAACATTTTCCCTCTTTCCTACCTCCTGAATTTCTTCCGGGATCATAAGATCACACCGAAGATGATGTTCATCATGTGGTTCAGTGGTGAGCGGCGGCGGCGGGAGGGGCCTGTGAGAAAAACAGGGTGCAGGGGCGCCCTCGGGGAGCCCGTTCACCTCCCGAGCCAAAAGCAGTAAAGCTCCGGCTGGACGGGAGTCCTTATGCATCTTTAAATTTACTTTTGAGGAATATATGGAGTTCTTTATGCTTTCTTGTTGTATAATTGGAATGTTCCATGTGGATTGGGATATAACAATATGCTTTATAGTCTTTTTCATCGGTACCAGGGATCGAACTCACGACTGCCTACTTGCAAGGCAGGTGCTTATGCTGCTGAGCTAAACCCCCAGCCCCAGAGTTCTCCTTTCAAAAAGCCTTGTTTCCAAAGGTGTGTGAGGTGTGTATATGTATGTGTGTATTCATAGTGTATATGCTAGTGAGGAGAAAACTGTACGGTGAGGTAGTTAACGCAAGGTCATGCATGGGGTCCCCAAGAATCTCAGCCAAGTGTCAGAGCAAGGGGCAGGATGGTGAGAGCCCCAGGGCAGGAGGGCCAGATGGGGAGGCAGTGGGGCAGCTCCTGCCTCCAGGGCCCCCGCCCCTCCCATCAGCACACCCTCCTCTTTCCCAGCAGAAAACCAGCAACCGAGGCCACAGTCCTGCCCCCGACCCCCTCCAAGGCTGGTCCCCTTGGTCACCTCTTGGCTAGGTCCACCATGAGTCACCCATTCTCCACATTGTCACCTCTTACCTGCTGCACTAGAATTGGCCGCCTGCTGCCAGCCCTGCTGGTCAGCCCCTTTCCTGGCCCATCTCCCAGCACACCAGCCCTTCCCTTGGTTGGAGTCTCCCCAGGGCCCGGCTATTCCCGGGCTGACCTCACCGGCAGGAGCCTCCTGTTGCTGACCTGTGGTCCGCGCTTTGCTCGAAGGACTTGCCCCTTCCCTGGCTGTGGTGCCAGCTATCTTGGTCCCACTCACCAGGCCTCCCTCTGGGATCCAGAGCCCGCTGCTCAGGGTTTCCTGTGACAGTCGGTGACACTGAGCACACAGAGCGCTTAGCACAGGGCCGGGCCACACACAGGACGAGTTTGGCCCACAGCAGCAGTCACCTGAGTCACAGGTTCAGTGGCCCCCTGCATAAGCACCTGGTGGACTGGAGCTGATGGCTCGGCCAGCTGGGCTGTAAATTTGGGCCACTTCTGTCCCTCTGCTGCAGCCTGCTCTCTGCACCCTCCTAGCCTCTCCATGGGTCTGTCCTGGTGTCCTAGTGTCCATGGTGCTGGGCTGAACCCAGCCAGGGATGCTATACCTCCTCTCCTGCTGGCCGCTGACCCTGTGCTGTCCCCTCAGGCCTGCGGGGCGCCATCCCTTACGCCCTGAGCCTGCACCTGGACCTGGAGCCCATGGAGAAGCGGCAGCTCATCGGCACCACCACCATCGTCATCGTGCTCTTCACCATCCTGCTGCTGGGCGGCAGCACCATGCCCCTCATCCGCCTCATGGACATCGAGGATGCCAAGGCCCGGCGCAGGAGCAAGAAGGACGTGAACCTCAGCAAGACAGAGAAGATGGTCAGTGCTGGCGGGCCCGGGCTGGGGTGGGCAAGGTGGGCCCAGAGGGGCACAGCTCCCGCGGGGGCTGAGGAGGAGGCGGAGAAAGCTGTGTGCTGACTCTGGCTCTTTGGAGTGGAGGCCCACCCCTGACCTGCTGAAGCCACAGAAGTCACGACAGGTGCCCTGGGTTCCCCAGGCAGCCTGAGGGCCCCGCGTTAGACTCCTCTCTGCCTCCTCCCTGCCCTCCCAGGTGCCCAGGCGCCCAGCCATCCAGCAGGCCGCATTCCACACCGAGGGCTCAAAATCACATCGTTGCCCAACATTTGCTGTACCTCCTGTTGCAGGCCCCAGGAGGGGAGGGTGGTTTGCAGTGACTGTGGCGCACGAGAGGTGGCCTCCTCCAGGACAGAGGACTCCACCATCCCTGCCACTGCTGCCTGCTGCAGCCAGGCCTCTGCGGGTGCCTTGCATCCCACCTCCGTGCGTTCCACCTGCTCACCTTCCAAGATGCGTCTTTTCCTAGTGCCTCATTGTAGGTCACCAGTCATTAACGACCCAGCAGTCTTCATGTGGCCGTTCCAATATGGGGTTAAGCTGGAGTACCGAGGCCTCACCCCAGCCCCTCAGCGGTGCTGCTGGCAGTACCTCAGTTGCCCTGGGCTCAGCAGGCTTGTTCTTTGTGCAGAGGCCCTTCCCCTGCCCGTGTGTGTGTGTGTGTGTGTGTGTGTGTGTGTGTGTGTGTGTGTGAAGACAGGGAGTTGCTATGTAGTTGGCTGCCTTTGAATTTACTGTGTAGCCCAGGCTGGCCTCAAACTTGTAGCAATCTTCCTGTCTCAGCCTCCCAAGTGTTAGAATTACAGGCCTGTGCCATCACTCCTGGTTTCTTGGGTGGTTTTTGTTATTGTGGTTGGTTTTGGTTTGGTTTGGTTTTTTTGAGACAGGATCTTTGTAATCCAGGCTGGCCTTGAAACAGCCCAGATTGGCCTCAAATGTGAAGTGATTGATCCTCCTGCCTCAGCTTTCCGAGTGCTGAGATTACAGTGTGTACCACCACGCCCAGTTTGTTTTTGTGTGTTTTTATGAAAACTTTTTGGGCCAGACCTCATGGCATATGTCTGTAATCCCAGTACTGGGAGGCTGAGGCAGGAGGGTTGCCACCTGGGCTACATAGTGAATTTAAGGCCAGCCAAAGCTGCACAGCAAGACCTTCTCTCAAACAAAACAACCAAAACCTCTTGAATAGGTTCCCAAATGTTTTCATGGGTATCAGAATGAGTGCCAGGCTTGTCACACACAGGCCACTGGCCCTCACCGTGAGGGTCTTACAATTCGGAGTGGTGCCCAAAAGAATTAGCGTCTCTCCCTGGCTGCTGGGCGCTGCTCCTGGGGGAAGGACATGCTGCCGCCGTGGCGTCTTGGGGCAACACTGAGAAGCAGCAGGAAGCAAATTTTGAGGGCCAGGGCAGTGGGACACCTGCCGGACCTGAGACCTACGCCGTCCCCTCCGGCCTCTACACCTGCACCAGCTCATGGCTGTCCTACAGCTGCCAGGCGTCTCCCTGGGCACTGTTCGTTCTCGTGGAATTTCCTGACTCCCTGGGAACCGTGCCCACTGCCACCTAGCACTGGTCACAAAGCACACTTAGGGCTGGGGACACTGGTGGCCATGACAGGGAGGCGTGGGTGGTGTGAGGGCTCCAGGTGACAGCCTCTGGCTGCCTTGTCGCCCAGGGCAACACCATTGAGTCGGAGCACTTGTCGGAGCTCACCGAGGAGGAGTACGAAGCCCACTACATCCGGCGGCAGGACCTCAAGGGCTTCCTGTGGCTGGACGCCAAGTACCTGAACCCCTTCTTCACACGGAGACTCACGCAGGAGGTGGGGCCTGGGCCGTGCCATGGTGCCACACGCCCCTTCCCTTGCTTGGGACATGCAGTGGCCAAGGGTGGGAGCAGGGTGGGGGCCAGAGGCTGTGTGGGGCTGGGGTGCCGGTGGTTTGTGGGACTCCACACCTGTTGCCTTGCTGCCCTGCTTAGTTCTTGTGCGGTAATAGACTGGCTGACAGTTGGTTTCCGGGGCTGTCTTCGGCAGTTGCTGACCATCAGACTGTCAGGTGTGCCAGCACTGCCCCTCTTCTCTACCACACACAGAAGGGCCCTGCTGCAGTTGGCCGGGCAATGCTGACATCGCCTGTGCTGTTCCCGATGCATGGACACACGGACACACGCAGGCACATGCACACACACGCACAGACAAGCATCTTTTGCCCTCTTCCTCGGCCTGACCCTGCCGCCGACACTGACAGCTCGCTGTCTCTCACCCAGGACCTGCACCACGGGCGCATCCAGATGAAGAGCCTGACCAACAAGTGGTACGAGGAGGTGCGCCAGGGCCCGTCGGGCTCCGAGGACGACGAGCAGGAGCTGTTCTGACCAAGGGGCAGGTGCTGGGATGCGGGTGCCCCCGACGCCCAGGGCACCACAGGGCTGCAGGCCTAGTGCCAGCTGCTGTGGAAATGTGCATCGCCCTCCTCCCTGCCAACCTCTGTGCTGCTGTTGCTTCCCTGCTCTGGGGGTGCCTGCTGGAGGAGGAGGCTACAGGGGAGTCCTCAGGGAGCCCTGGAGAGGGCTGTGTCAACTGAGGTGTGATGTTCCCGGCCACGCTGTCACTGTGACCTGAGGAGCAGCTGCCATCTGCTTGAGTCACCAGGTGCCTCTCTGGTCACCGCAGCAGTTGTGAGCCTCGTGACTCCCATGCCCCGTCCTTGGGGCAGAAACTGACCGTTTCCCTTTACCTCTCAGGGCCCACCCAGCCCAGCTCCTGCGGGCAGCTGCGCCCTGGCTTCCTGGGGTGTTTACACTGGTGGGCATCAAGCCTCAGGGGCCCGGCTCTGCCAGGCTGGAAGCCTCACCCCTGCAGATGGGGACAGCAGGCTTTGGGCCTTCTTTGGGTCTGGAAAGCGACAAATACGTGGTGTGTAGGGCGGCCAGCGCTGCCTGGACAGCTCCAGTGTGCACTGGCACAGGTGCTGGAGGCTGGTGGCTGCTCCCCGTCAGTCCCTTCCTCCGTGACTCCCAGCTCCACCCTTACCCAGGTGCCACCTTCCCTGCTCTTTGCACTTACCTCCTCTTCCCTTCCCCAGTTGCCTACCATCTTGGGTCCCAGCACCCCTGTGAACCCTGAGAAAAGGTCTCCCCGGCCCCACCCTCAGGGAGCCTCGGTGCTGCGCTCCCGTGCGCATGCGCACTCCTACCCACGCGCGCACCCTGGCTCACCTGGCCTTACCATACCTGTTTGATCTTGTCAGCTGTTGACAGCTTCCTCACAGGGCTCTGGGTGGGGACTCAAGGCCCCTGTGCACCTGAGAAGCCCAGGGTTGGTCGCTGGGGCGGCAGAAGCACGACCTCTGACCCACGGGCCTTCCCGCCCGCCCCTCACCTTTCAGGAAGTTATCAGGAGGGCTGGAGAGCTGAACGCGGGCGTTGTCTTGCTGTATCTCTCACCTGAATCCCGTAGTTTAAGCTGGTCTTGCCTTGCATGATTTTGGCCTCCAGCACTTTCTTTCCTGGATAAAGAAAGCCAGGGGAAGAGGACTTTTGCCTGCACCTGAGTGCAGCCAGACTAAGCGTACTGTGCTGTGAGCCCAGCTCAGAATAATTTATTTTCTCTCTTGAAACTTGGGATCTGATCTCAGGAGCTACAGGTTGCTTTGCAAGCTCAATAGCTTGCCAAAGTTTCTTCATTTTTTCTTTTAAGTGTTAAGTTCAATCTGGGCACCGTGGTGCCACTCCTGTAATTCCAGTTCTGTGGGAGGCTTAACCAGGAGGATCACAAGTTCAAAACCAGCCTGGCTACCTTAAGAATTTAGCAAGAACTTGGGGAAAAAAATGTTTTTAAAAAGGCTAGGGATATAGCGTAGTGCAAAGACGCTGTTCAACCCTTAGTACTTTTTTATTTTTTATTTTTTGGTGCCAGGGATTGAACTCATGACCGTGTTTGCCAGCCAGGCTCTTCTGCCACTAAGCTAAATCCCTGGCCCAGTCCTCACTACTTTAAAAAAAAAAAAAGTTCCTGGTTTAAGCCACGAAGAGTTTGGATCTCAGTTCAGACCATCCGGGATCAGCAGGTCTGATGCCGCAGCCACACCACGCCTGCCGCCCACCTTTTGGCTGAGAACGAAAGCAGCGCTGGGCCGACGCGGGGAACTTTGCTCTGGGGACCCGCGCCAGCCTGGCTCTCCCGTGAGCCCCATCTGCCCTCTGCTGGCCAAGTGGGCATCCTGCAACCACGTGAGGGTGACCTCGCCTCATCTTGTAGAAGTCAAAAGCCCTGGAGGTGGATTGTTTTCAGGTCCGTGGCTTCCGTCTCCGGTGAATGCACTCCAGAACACAGGCCGCCCGCCCTGTGGGGTGGTTGGGTTGGGGCCTGGAAACCCAGGCACTCTGCTCCACCTGGCACGCCGCCAGGACATTAAATTCCACCTGGGTCCTGGACCGCAGAGCCCCAGGCAGTGTTTTAGGTGAAAACTCCAGCATGGTGGGTAGTGTACACTTGTAACGCCATCACTGCAGAGCACAGAGTCAGGGGGATCGCTGTGAGTTCCAGGCCAGGTCGGACTGCATAGTGAGTTCAAGGTCAGCCTGAACAGTGTAGCAAGACACCCTATCTCAAAAGAAAAAAGGAAAAAAACTTCAGGCTGAAGCACAGGCTCTTGAGAGTAAGGAGCCAGCCTCCCACCCCCTTTTCATCTGCTGCTGCTTGTCAATCATGCTGTGGGCTGTTCTGGGCTGGAGAGCAGGGAGGACTGCTGCAGACCCCTGTGCTTCTGCACCCCCACACCGCATGGCCCCCTGGAGGAGCCAGGGCCCTTCCTTGCCCGGTGCATCCTTGCCCTTGGTTCTCCACAGGAGAAGCAGGGCCGAGGCTGGCCCAGGACTAGGCGGGAAGATGCAGCGGACCCCACAGGTGGCGCAGGAAGGGACCCTAGGTGTCCCCAGTTGCGACCTCCCGGGGTTCTCCAGCTTATATTCTCTACTTCCTGCGGGGTTCCATCTTTAGGACCTTTGGGAGCCCCTGCTTGTGTCGCTGGGCATTAGGCATTCGAAATTGGTGGAAGTCATGTCACTGGATAATTTATTTAGGAATAAAAATGCTGTGAATCCGAGCTGGCTTCTGTGTGTCTCCATCTCGGGAGAGCCAGTGGACAGAACGGCTGCGGAGATGCAGCACCTCCCAGAGGAGGGGCAGGTGAGCCCTCCCTGCAGGAGCCCAGCCACTCATCCTGCCAGGAGGAGGCTGCCCGGAGCATTTGTCCACTATGTGCTCCAAACAGGTGTCCAAGGCCGTCTAGGGTGGTGGCCACGACGTGCTCCTGTCCCTGCCCTGCCTGCAGCTGGGGTTCCCGATTTCTCCCAAAAGAACCAGCGTTGGAGTCCAGGCGGCTGGAGGCCTGGGTGCAGACAAGTGTTTCTCTACTGCAATGGACAGTGATACTCGGCGTGGGTGTCAGGAAGACACCGGAGTGAGGGGGTCTCTAGCCTGAGCAATGAAGTCTCCTGAGCCAGTATTAGCCTGATCCTCATGGGGCTGCTGCCAAGAGGGGAGGGCAGGGGAGAGATCCTGAGTGGCCGGAGGGGCACCTACAGCTTACACTCACGTTGAACTCCTAGGGACCCTCAGAGTAAAGGGGAGAGAGCAATCCAGAAGTATCCCAGCACTCAGGAGGCTGAGGCAGGAGAATCGATGCAAGTTTGAGGCTAACCTGACTTACCTGAACTCATAGGGAGACCTATCCAAAAAGAGAAAAAATTATTTTCCTTGAGGCCATAAAGCTGGGGAAAGGATATGAGAAAGATTGTGCATAGTTTTGAGCCCATAACCTTCATTCGTTCTAAGGAGAGCTCAGGCATGGTGGTGCACAGCTGAATAATCCCAGACTCAAGAAACTGAGGCAGGATTGCCGTCAGTTTGAGGCCAGCCTGGGATATATAGGAATTCAATGCCAGCCTGAACTGCACAGCAAGATCTTGTCTCAAATTTAAAAACTAAGGCTGGGAATGTAGCTCAGTGTGAAAGCCCTGGTTTCACTCCTCAATATGAAGAAAACAACAAAATCTTAGAGTTAAGGAGGAAAGCAAGCTTCAGAAGAATATGTTGCAAGGACATATAAAGATCCTGTGTGAGATCCTGTCCTGAGGGGGGCAGTGTGAGGAGGCTGGAGAGGCCACCGGCAGGCCGAAGGACAGGAATCGCCCTTGAGGGCCGCCGACAGCCATCCTGCCTTCCACCTTGCAGCTCTGCCCTGAGGATTCTGCCTCCTGACAGCAGGGGGCAGCGACAAGCTTGTCCTGTGTGTCCAATCCCAGCCTGCCCAGCGGCCAGCTCTGGGGTGAGTAACAGATCTTCAGGCTCAGGGTAGGGCCCCCTCTCAGCAGTCAGAAGCAGGGGCCTTCACAGTGACAAAATCTCAACGTGGCAGCTTCCTGGTGCCCTTGAGAACCAGGAGTCAGCCTGAGGACAAAAGATGATGTTAAGTAAAAATTCTTTGGACCTGATTTTTTTAAGTGGTATTAGGGATTGAATGATCCCAGGGCCTTCACCCTGAACTGTATCAGCAGCCTGCGTTTTGAAATTTACTTTGAGTTGGGCATGGTGGCACACAACTACACCACTGTAACCCCACCTCAGGAGGCTGAGGTGGAAGAATCACCATAAATTTGAGGCCAGCCTGGGCTACAGAGTCAGGGCCAGCCTAAACTAGGTAGCATGACCCTAAAAAAATGGAGCTGGGTGTGGTGGCACGAACCTGTAATCCTAGCATTTGGGAAGCTGAGGCAGGGGGTTGCTGCGAATTCAAGGCCAGTCTGGGCTACCCAGTGACTTTGAGGCCAGCCTGAACTCCATAGAGAGGCCCTGTCTCAAGTCCCTGCCCCCTAAAAAAAAATTAATAAAATCTGAGTAGGATGTGGTGATGGTGATGCACCCCTGCAATCTCAGCAGTGAGAGGTTGAAGCAGAATTACCAAAAGTTCAAGGCCAGCCTGAACTACACAGAGAGACTGTCATAAAATGAATAGGCCTCACCTGCACTAAGCCAGGTCTAACCATTCTGACTGGTTCCAACTGACCCAGACTGGTTCTGGCTGGTCCTGGCCAATTCCAATGAGCCCAGATGGGTTCCAATCTGTTTCAACTGGTTCCATCAGCTCCCGACTGGACTAGTTCCAACCAACCCTGACTGGTTCCACCCATGTCTGTCCAGACCTGACCATATCTGATCAGACTGGACCGGTTCTGACTGGACTGGACTGGTTCCAGTCAGCCCATACCAGTTCCAAATGGTTCCAACTTGTCCAAATTGGTCTAGTCCAGTTCCAACCAGAGTGGACCCACTCTGAACAGTTCCAGCCCAGACCAACTGATCGTAACCCTATCAGGACCCCAGCCTGCAGTCCTCTTCCTCTGCCACCAGGAGTGCTGGGAGTATAGGTGTGTGCCATCACACCTACCTGTATTTCCTCTTTCCTAAACTATACCAAGTCACAGATGAATGGAATTTTCTTTTTGAGACAGGGTCTCACTACGTAGTCCTGCTGCCCTTACACTATGTCGTGCAGACAGGCTCAGCACTGTGGTAGTCCTCCTGCCTCATCCTGAGTGCTGGGATTATAGATGGCTGACACTATACCCAACCTTGGGATTTCTTTTAATTTAAAAATGGCTGGACTTGCTGTCAGGACTTTCTTCACAGTGGCTGGCCCTGCGTGCTCCAGGGTGTACTCTCAGTTTGCTTTTTCTCCTATTAGCCCAAGATCACTCTGCAGAGCCAGCTTCTCCCTCTTCATATTTTCAAATAAACATTGTTACTATTAAAAAAAAAATCATCCAGGAAATTGCTTAAAAAAAAAGTACAAAAGGTACTATCACATCACGTGAGGGTAGATTTTTATTTAGGGTTCATAAAACACCTCCTGAGATATGGTAGCTCATGCCTGTAATCCCAGCACTTTGGCAAGCAGATGGCTGTGAATTCAAGGCCAGCCCGAACTACGAAGTAAGACCTTGTCTCAAAAAACAAAAACAAAATGTAAGGGCTGGGGATATAGCTCAGTGGCATAAGTGCCTGCCAGGCAGGCGCAAGGTTCTAAGTTTGATTCCTGGTACCCAAAAAAAAAACCCTTCCATCAGTAAAAGAATTAGCTATATAAGTTCAGAAGGAGAAACTAAATCGCCTTATCAGAAAGGGAAGAGAAATGGGGAAGCAAACTCATTTTACTGTGCAATGGAGAGAGAGTGGGACAGCTAGCCCCCTTGTCGGTAAGGGAGGGAGCCCAGAGCTGCAGCCGAGGTCTTTGTGCTCAGCCCCTTTATCACATGGCGAGGAAGGGGCTCTCTCCCTTGAGAGCTGGAGTAGCCTGACCAGCTGTGCTGGCCCTGAGACCCCTGACTTGGCCATAGTCCCTTCTGTCGCCAACGGGTACGTTCTGGACGAGCTCTTCTGTGGTCGCTGTGCTGTCCAGGTGCCCGTCTGGTGAGATTTACAGCAGAGTTCACATCAGAGCTCAGGGCTGAACCAGCAGAAGGGATGCCCGTGCGCTTCAGGGCACTCACACAGTGAGAGCAGAATAAGCACACGCACCTGCACACACAGGAGAGCGGGCCGGCTCCTGCCGCAGTGCTCTGTGCAGTGTCCACGGCCCCTCCACGTTGCCTTTCCTTCTGCGCTGCCTTGGAGGTGAGGGAGGAGGGAACTGGCCCTGGCACAGGACGTGAGCCGGGAGGAGCGAGTTCAGCTGCTCTGGTGTCCACTCTCGTGCTGCTAGCAGGGAGTGGCACAGCCCAGAGAGGGGACCCCAGGCCCCACGGGCACACTGAGCCCACCCACCCACCACCTTCCTCGCTGCCTTTGTGTCCGCAGCTGAAGCCCCTAATGATGTCTGAGAGGAATGTTTGTTTTTCTGCTTTTGTACAACATGTGCAAATAAACAGGAAATGGGAAAAATAAAAACAACAACCAATTTCTAGGACATTGAGAGAATGGAGGACTATGTTAAATAAAATGGGAATGAAAGGAGAATCATTTGCAAATTCGAGATCAGCCTGGGCTAGAGAGGGCGCCCAAGGCCAGCCTGAACTGCATGGTGAGAGCCTGAGCCAAAAAGGGGGGGGGGGGACCTCAAATAAGCCAAAGGTATACATGCAAACCCTAAGCGAAACTCGAGCTTCTTTGACAGATGCATTTTGAGGAAAACCAAGAACATGGGCACCACAGTGGTGACCTAAAGTAAAGGTGACCGGCAGAGCAATCAGGGGCAGTGTCAGGGACTCATCTGGGCTGTCGGGGACACAAAGCACAAGTCCACATTCATGGCTAAGCCAACTGCACATGCAGACACTGGCTGGAGATCTGGGTGATGACACCGTCTATGGTCTGTTCCAGCTGGAAGACACCACAGGCCAGATGGCTCACAGGCAGTGGAAACGGCCTCCTCACACTGAGGAGGCCAGGAGGCCCAGCACCGGCGGCAGCGCACTGGTGTCTGGTGGGTCCCTTCCTGGCTCATTGACAGGGTCTTCCTGCTAGGCCTTCAGTTGGCACAAGAGAAATGCTCAGTTTAGCCCTGGAGGACACTAACTCCATGCTGACGGCTCCACCTCATCCCCTAAATCTCTTCCCAAATGTCAACCTCCTAATGCCGGCACACCAGGCTATGATTTCCAACATACAGACCTCGAGAGACACAAATATTCTGTCCTTAGAGGTACTCTGTCTTAAAATCTTGTTTTGCCAAGGTGGCACATGCCTGTAATTCCAGCATGCAGGATGCTGAGACAGGAGGATTGCTTTGAATTTGAGGCCAGCCTGGGCTATACATAGTGAGTTCAAGCCAACCTGAACTGTACAGTGAAACCCTGTCTCAGAAAAAAAAAAAAAGCTTTTTTTTTTTTTTTTTTATTGGTACCAGGGATCGAACTCACAACCGCCTGCTTGCAAAGCAGGTTCTTATGCCACTGAGCTAAATCCCCAGCCCCCTAAAAAAAAAAAAAAAAGCTTTTGTCTTATGCATATAGGCACTGAAACTTTCACAAAGAAAACACGTCTGGATTTTGCTTCAAAGAAGTGGAGAAATCGGGGCTGGGGATTTAGCTCAGCAGCATAAGTGCCTGCCTTGCAAGCAGGCAGTCGTGAGTTCGATCCCTGGTACCGATAAAAACGAAAAAGACAAAAAAAAAAAGAAGGAGAGATGGATGGACAGGACAGAGAGAACACAGGTTGGTCACAGTTTGTAACTGTTGAGTAGCTAACAGTGGACTCAGTGTTCACAAGAGTTCATTACACTAGTTGCCCTTCTCTTGTAAATAAAAAAGGTTCTTACAATAGGCAAATGAGGGAAAATGACACTTAAGAAGGTAACAGATTTTCACCTAAAAAACCTGGAATGGCACAGGTCTGTCATCTCAGTACTGTGGGAGACTGAGGCCAGAGGTCGCTATGAGTTTGAGGCCAGCCTGGGCTACAGTGTGAGCTCAAGGCGGCCGAGGCCCGAGGCAGGAGGGTCACTAAGTTAACGGCAGCATCAAAGCAAATGGAAAGGGCCGGAATGTAGCTCCACCCAAAAGTCCTGGGCTCCACTGAGGAAATTCCTAAGACCAAGCCACCACTCGGAAAGAATGCTCTAAAGGACATTCTAGAAAGAGGTAACAGCTCCATGAACACCAACAGAATGAGGTTACCAAGGAAGGCAAGCAATTAAATGGGGGCCGGGGGAGCAACAGAAAAATAACATGACAAGGATAAGTCAACACACACGCTACAACCACTGCGCTAAGGGCCTCAGTTCACCAATCAAAAGCAAGAAACTGGCAGACTGGATCAAGAAATAACATCCAACATTATGCTGCATACAAGAAATATTTAATTGAAAAAGAAAACATAAAACTGAAAGTCAAAGATGAAAAATAATGTTCCATGCAACAGAAACCCAGAAGAAGCAGGACGGCTATTCTGTGTGCAGACAAAGCAGATTTCAAGCCAAGCCTGATTAGGAGAAACAAAGGTCACTACGTCCCTATAAAGGGAATGATCCAACAGGAAGACACAACAAGCATACACACACACACCCAACTATATAAAACAAATACTAACAGACATGAAGAATCAAGTAAGTGCTAATGCGAACTGTACTGGGAATCTCAGTACCCCACGTCACAAACAGATCAACTAGACAAAAAATTAAGACTGAAATATTAGCACTGAACCAAACGTTAGAACAAATGGACTCAGTAGACTGTGGAGCGTTCTACCCCACAACATCAGAATACACAGTCTTCCCACCTGCACAAAGAATGTCCTCCAAAATATGCCACATACTAACTCACTGAACACACTTACATAAATGCAAAGGAACTGAGATTATTCCATGCATGTTATCAGACCACAGTGCAATGAAATTGGAAATCAGTGGCAAAAAATCCCACAAGAACTTCATAAACACATGAAAAATAACACCCTCCTGAACAACCAATGGGACACAGATAAAATTAAAAAATTAAAGTTTTTACAATTAAATGATAATGCCGATACAGCATACAGAATCTACAGGAAACTATGAAAGCAGCGCTGTGAGGGAAATTTACAGCAATGAATACGTGTGAGCTCAAAGAAACAACTTAATGTTGAACCTCAGGCTTCTAAAAAGAAGAAGAGGCAGCCAAGCCCAAAGCTCACATGAGGGAGGAAACTGTAAGGATCAGAGCAGGAGTTCAGGCAATGGAGACTACGAAGACAGCACAAAGCCTCGATGAATTGAAGAGCTGGCTCTCTGAAAGGTTAAATAAAGTCAAAACACCCTTCGCCAACCTTATAAATAAGAGAGAGAAAGACAGAAAGACAGACAGAAAGAAAAGACAGACAGAAAGAAAGAGGAAGGAAGGAAGGCTCAAATCCACACAACTAAGAATGAAAAGAGTAAAATCACCACAGATTCTCTAGAAATCCAAATTATCTATACCTACTTTGAGAACTTGTATTCTAGTAAGATGGAAAATGCAGAAGAAATGGACACATTGCTAGATACATGTGAATTACCAAAGTTGAATCAAGAAGATACAAAAATCCTAAATAACCCGGTATCAATCAATAGAATTAAAGATGTATTTAAAAACCTACCAACAAAGAGAAACCCAGGACCTAACAGATTCACAAGGAATTTAGAGAAGACCTTATGTTGCTATTTCTCAAGCTCTTTAATGAAATTGAAAGGGAAGCAAAGCTCCCAAAGTCATTCCCGGAAGCAAACATTACCCTGATACCAAAACCAGAGAGAAACCAACCAACAAAGAAAACTACAGGCCAATCTCCCTACTGAACATAGATGCAAAAACACTCAACCAGATACTCACAAACAGAATGCAACAAATCAAGATTATACACCATGAGCAAGCAGGATTCATCCCAAGGATACAGGGATGGTTCAACAGAAGCAAATCAATAAATGTAATGCACCATATTAACAGAGCCAAGGACAAAAACCATATGACCATCTCGATAGAGGCAGAAAAAGCTTTGAGGAAGTCCAACACCCATTCATGATAAAAGCCCTACAGAAAATTGCAACAGATGGTCTTTATCTCAATCTGCTAAAAGCCATCTATGACAAACCAACAGCCAACATCATACTAAATGGTCCAAAACTGAGTTTTTACTCCCAAAATCAGGAACAAGACAAAGAGGTCCACTGTCACCACTCTTATTCAATACAGTTCTAGAAATTTTAGCCAGAGCAATTAAACAAGACAAAGAAATAAGAGGAAAAACATAGGGGGGAAAAGGCATTAAATTATCATTATTCACAGGTAATATTCTACGTAGAACACACCAAAAACCCCACCAAAAGATTTCTAGATTTAATGACCAAACTCAATAGTGTAGCTGGATACCAAGTCAGCCCTCAACAATCACTGGCCTTCTGTACACAGATGACAAACACTGAGAGAACTCAGGGAAACAGTACCTTCCACAGTCCCATCCAAAACAAAGAAATACGCAGGAATACATCTAACAACAACATAAAAGATCTTTGCACTAAAAAGTACGCTAATCTGAAAAAGGAGACTGAAGAGAATATCAGAAAATGGAAAGATATCCCTTGCTCTTGGGTAGAAAGACTCAGTATAGGGAAAATTGCCACACTTCCAAAATTGTTATACAGATTTAATGCAATTCCAATCAAAATTCCAACTGCCTATCTCACAGAATTAGAGAAAACAATCCTAAAATTCATTTGGAACAAGACCTAGAGTAGCATAGGTAATTCTAGGCAACAAGAGGAAGTCAAGGGACATCACAATCCCTCACTTGAAATTATACTACAGAGCTACTGTGATAAAAACAGCATGCACGGTACCTGCCCAAAAAAAGAAAAGACAGACAGAGACAGAGAGAAAGACCCTAGAGTCAATGGAACAGAGTACAAGGCGCAGAAACAACTCCAGAGTACTTAGCCACCTTTAACACAGGGGCCAAGCACATTCATCGGGAAAATGATAGCTTCTTTACTACATGGTGCTGGAAAAACTGGCCCTCCACATGCTGAAGATTAAGTTTAGACCTGTATCTTTCACCATGCGCTAAACTAAAATTGAAATGAATTAAAGATCTAAATATTAGGACAGAACACTCTGTTGGAAGAGAGAACGGGTAGAACTCAGAGGGTATAGGCAGACATTATGACTAAAACACCAATTACAAAGGAACTTTCACAAAGAATCAACAACTGGGATGTCATCTTATTAAAAAGCTTTTGGCCGGGTGTGGTGGTGCACATCTGCAATCCCAGCACTCAGGAGGCTGAGGCAGGAAATCACTGAGTTCAAGACTAGCCTGAGTTACAAAGTGAGCTCAAGGCCAGCCTGAGCTGCACGGCAAGCCCATGACTCAAAATGACCAAGAAAAAAAAAAAAAAGCTTTTGCGCCACAAGACAAACACCAACAGAGTGAAGAGACAACGTACGGGGTGGGAAAAATATTTTTGCCAGCTCTTCCTCAGACAAAGGACTACGATGTAGACTTACATAAAGAACTCAGAAATAGCAGGTGCCTCAAATTCAAAGATCCAAAAACTGAGCACCTGAAGTTGAACAGACACTTCTCAAATGAAGAAATAGTGGACAAATAAATACATGAAAAAATGTTCACTATTGATCATTCAAAAAATGCAAATTAAAACAGCACTGAGATTCCATCTTGCCCCAGAAAGAATGGCTGCTATCAAGACATTACAGAATAACAAAGGCTGCAGGGGCTGTGGGGAAAGGAGCCTTCTCCGCTGCTGGGGGGAGTGGTAGATGGGGAGCCATTGTGGAAATCAGTGAAGACTTCTCAAAAACCCAGGACTGGGGCTACGGATTTAGCTCAGCGGCATAAGCGCCTGCCTTGCAAGCAGGCAGTCGTGAGTTCAATCCCTGGTACCAATAAAAACGAAAAAGAACAAAAAAAAAAAAAAAAGCTAGGACTGCTGCAAACAGCTGTCCCTCTTCCTAATACCTTCCCCAAAGAAGCTGTAGCACGGTGACCCCCGCGCAGCCATGCTGCAGCGACCCCGCTGCTAACCGCCAGACCCTGCAAACAGTCCGCGTGCCCATCAGCTGGTGAATGGGCCAAGATGTGGGCTTTTTAGAGGATGGGGTACTACTCTGCCATAAAGAAGGGCATACGCAAGACATTTCTAGGCAAATGGGTGCGCCTTGAGACTTACTCTTAAGTGAAGTCAGTCAGACACAAGTGTAAATACCACACTATTTCCCTGGTGTGAGAAACTGCAAGTGTGGACAAAGACCCAAATGTGTGGCAGACACTGTGAAACAGGAAGGAAACGTTCAAATGGGGGGGGGGGATAGAAAGGGAAAGGGAAAATGGAAACAAAGCCTCTGTAAATGGGGCAGGGAGGGGGGCTTGAAGAGCGGGAGGGGAGGGGAGCGGAAACAGAGAGGTCAGTTACATGCGTGCAGGTAGACTCTGTGATGAATGTGACCATTATGCATACCTAAAATGTATAAAGCTCATTTTTAGATAGGCGTGGTGGTGCGCTCCTGTAATCCCAGCACTTTGGAGGCTGAGGCAGGCAGACTGTTTTAAGTTCGAGACCAGCCTGGGCTACAAAGTGAGCCCAACGCCAGCCTGAACTGCATAGCAATATCCTTCACAAAAAGATTTTAAAACATCTTTTTGAGCTAGCGGGGCTGCTCTATCTAGCTCCCCGCCCTCACGGCCGCTCCAGGGGAAGGTTCAGACTGGGAAAGGCAGCTTCCTTCCGTTTCTTTGCTAAGCTGCCAGGACTGATCTCAAACCTCTGCGCTTGTGACCCTCCACCTACTCGGGAAATGTCCTCCCGCACATGGCGAGCCTCCCTTTTGAAGGCCATCTCCTAGAAGTCACACAAAGCTGAACAGGTCACATGCCCACATCTGGCTGCAGGACAGGCTGGGAACACGGCCTCCCTTCTGGGTGGCCACAGATCTAAAGTGAGGGCTCTGTCACCGAGGCAGATGGGCGACTGCAGATGGAGCCTGCCACAATTCCCACGCACCACGACAGGCCAGCAGGCACAACAGGGTGCCACCAACCGGCACCCTGAGCTGGCAGCACGTGGATGCTGTGCAGCTGGCAGAGCTGGAGAGGCTGAACTCCGCCTGCCGTCCCCTGCAGACAGACAATCTGCTGGGAAGTCCCCACCGCCCTGCATGCTGACATGTGACTGGCTTTGTGCCTGGACCCGGGTTCGCCTCTGGCCGGTTGCTGCCCCGGGCCTGCCCCAGCCTTGCCCTTTCCTGGGCCCTGCCCTGGCCCTGGGCCTAGGTACTTTCTCAGCAGGCATGAAACGGAGAGACCTCTCCCACAGCAGAGGTCACCCGAAGAGGGGACAGCAGGGCAGGCGGAGGTCCTGCTGTACTTAAGGCCAGCACGACTGAGACACAGCAGCTCTCTTCATACTGCTATCCGGCGCCTTTGTTTTGCTGTTTGTTCAGGTTTTAGAGACAAGGTCTCTCTATGTAGTTTGGGCTAGATTTGAACTCACTCTGTAGTCCGGGCCAGTCTCTAACTGTTGGCAGGCCTCCTGCCTCAGCCTCCCAACTGCTTTAAATCAATTTTTGTTGTACCAAGAATCAAACTCAAGACTTCACAACTGCCAGGCAGACACTGTGCTACTGAGCTATAACCCCAGCCCTTTAAAATCAGTATTTTTCCTTTAACTTGTAAAGTAAATATTACGGCAGATGAAAAAACGGTAAAACCTGTTTTGACAGAAGGTAAATGAAAGCTCAGCTAAGATTCTGCTGCAGGCTCTGAGCATGATACCCGTCTTCTTGTTGGAAGGCGAGGCAGCTGGGGGACCAACAGCAGCTCAGCATGTGGCGACTGGGACCATCGCATGGAAAGATCACGCTCGGAGTCTCCGTGCACAAGGGCCACCAGCCCTGCACTCAAGGGCCAGCTATCACTTGTCAGGTTAGTGCAGCGGGGACTGGAGTCCCGCCCTAAAGGACTCCACATGGCTTCCAAACCAGGCAGGGCAGCACAGGTCTATAATCCCGGCACGTGGGAGCCGGAGGCAGAAGGACTGCCAGGACTTCAAGGCCAGCCTGGCTACACAGCTAAAGACAGCACGAACTACACAAGACCCTATCTCCAAACACAAAGCAGAGCAAAACATAAAACATGGCTTGCAGCTCAAACTTCAAAGCAGGGAAAATCAAGAAATGTGTACAAGTATAAACTTCCTCTAATGAATGTGATCACTATGTATCTAAAATGTACCAATAAAATAAAAAATAAAAAAGAAATAGGGAAGACAGAGGACATAAAACCCCAAAATACTTCATTTAACAATGGAAGACACTTTTATTATATTTTAAAATCATCTCTCAACATTTCAACTCTGGGTAGGAATCAAATGCAGAACATCTGTGTTTTAAATTAGCATATACTTAACTACCTTAATCACAGCAGCCCCATACAGTAAGATACACAGCGAGGAGGAGGGTGGCCGCAGGACTCCTACTCCCGTCTATGAACACAGTATTTCCATGATGGCAGGTACACTAGACTTGGTTTTTTAGGACAAATTTGCCCACCGTAAATGATGTGGCATCACAGTTGGTGAAGAGCTAAGTTACTGTAATGTTGAGTGATCTAGAAATGGGAAACTAGAAAACTAGAGCTCTCAAGTGGGTCAGGCGTCCCAGTTCCGAAACGTGAGAAGGAAGCACAGCACGATGGATGCCCGACAGGCTGGTCCTCAGTAACAAAGTCGCTGGGACTCAACTCTATATACACACTGTTTATCTACACGGGATCTTCCAGAGAGATATAAAAAGGGGCCGTAGAAGATTTGGAAAACCTTAAAACCACTCGACTGAGTTGGAAGAACATCGGCAAATTCACAGTGGCCTCAGGTTCAGCCAGATTCAAACCCGCTCAGGAGCTGAACGCTTCTTCTTCCCAGAAACCCCGCGGTGCAGAAATTCCCAGCCGAGAGTGCAGCTCAGACAATTATGGCTAAAACAGAAGTTCACAAGGAGGCAGCTCGTTCTCTGATCGTTGCCCCACTCCTGTTCTGACCCCAAGAGGGAAATCCTGATCTCGTGACTCCCACGGGGACGCAGGGCCTTCGGTCAGGAGGCGGAGGCGAGGGGCGCACCGGCAGCTGCCCGCTGTTAGTGCAAAGGAGTGGACAGCGCCGCTGCAGGTGAGTGCTGGGAACCCGGGGACTGGGCAGCGGGAGCCCCGCGGACTTCCTCCTGGACGAGTCCGGGAAGTCTGGGGTGCAAGACCAGGGCTGTCATCCGAGGGGCGAGGTCCTGGAACCGCCACCGGTCGTCGTCGCAGTCCATGGGCCAGACCTCAGTCCCCCGCTAACCCCGCCCGAGTGCGAGTGCGCCCTGGAGGTAGGTGTATCGAGGTCCTGCGGCAGGACAGTGGCTCTCCCCCGACTGGAGCAAAGCGGTCGCGGGCTCCACCCCACCCTGGGGAGTGGAGGACACAACAGCGAAGGGCACGAGGCCGCCCCTGGAAGACTGAGAACCCAGGGCGTCTTTATAAATAGCTACATAATTAACTTTTAACCACTTTCATTGAAACACATAGCAAGTTGAATATTTATTTAAAAATAAATCTCAAAAATATCTATGTACAGTACAGTAAGAGGGACATGTGCAAACAACAGAGAGGGACAGAGGTCGGTCCTGCTGCGGAGTCCGGTCCCAGCGTGTCGGGGGAGGCTCGCAGACACCCTGGCTGACACAGTTGCGGTGGCAACGCCCTGAGGACACTGGGCAACACCGGCCTCGCCCCTCACCTCTGACTCGGGGAGGGGCAGGAAGGTTGGGGGGCCAGGAGCCTGGCTGGGATCCTTGCATTCGGGACGCATGGCCAGCGGGTGAGCCGTCAGGAGAGGCCCAGTGTGGCAGGAGGGCTCATTTCCCGAGCCAACAGGCCTCTAGCTCGCTGCTGCAGGTGGGCATCTGGAGGGGACCGCAGGGGCCTTTCCGTCTCACTGCGGGGGGTGGGGGGGACCCCGGAGAGAGAATCCTCCTCAGAGGAAAGAGCAAAACCAAACGGAACCCAAACTCAACTGAACAGGGAGTGCGGAGATCAGCAAAGCTGCGCGGAATAAGTGCCACCTCTCCTGGTCGGCTGAAAGGAGGCCCTAAGTGGACTCCCAAACAGGTGCAGCCAGCCGGATCCCCGCCACCTCCACGGTCAGGTCCAGGCCTCCGCTTCTGCTGGATGCGTTAGTGCGCCTTTGCAAGGAACTGGAGGTCAGGGGTAGCCCTTGGAGCGGGAGGTGCCGGGGCCTATCTGAACACGAGGTGGGAGAACGGCGTGGCCTTGTAGTTCAGCTGGCTGTTGGGCATGAACTTGTGCAGCTCGCTTTTCTTGCAGCAGGGATCGTAAGGGTAGGCGCTGAGGCAGGTGTCGCAGGAGACTTTGGAGCACTGGGTGCAGGTGTGGGTGGCACCTGGGCGGTTGCAGAAGCCACAGCGCGAGGTGGCTGCTGTGGACGGCTTGGACTTGGAGTGCAAGGGTGGCAGCCGGTCAAGGGCCTGAGCCTGGCCCGAGTGCTTCTCCCGCAGAGGTGCCCCGTGGCCCAGGCTGTCGAGGGCGGCAGCCTTGATGGGGAAGGCGCTGGCCTTGGGGGTCGGGGGGCCGGCAAGCAGGCTGTCACAGCGCTGGCAGAGGGGAGCGCTACAGGCCAGGCCGCAGTTTGGGCACTTGGAGAGGGCAGACTCTTTGGCGGGGGGCGAGCGCTTGTGGTAGGCGGGGTGGGCGTCGTTCCTAACCAGCCACACGTCCGGCCGCAGAGCGTCCTGCCTGCGGTACGCAGCCCTGGTGTCCGAGTCGGTGTACAGGTCCACATCGTCCTGAGCGGAGAAGTAGGTGCTGCGCAGCAGCCCGAGGCCGTTGCTGGGGGAGGTGGGAGGAGGGTCATCGGGGCTGCCGTGGGGTGAGCTGGACATGGTCAGGAGCGATGGGGACGGGCGGATGATCTCGTCCTGCAGGTCCTCCCCCAGATCGGCCCCCGGCTCCTTCCGCAGGCTCAGCGAGGCCTTTAGGGGCGGCTTTCTGCTCTCCCAGTAGCTGTCATAGGCATCCACAGATCTGGAGGGCTTGGTCACGCGGGGCTTGTAGTAGTCCTTGGCCGCCCGCTCGCTGGCCGACTTCTGGAGCGCCACTCGGGCCATGGAAGTGGTCAGGTGCTCCCGGCCTTCGGCCCGCCGCCGCAGGGCATCAGAACAGCCGCGCACATCCTCTGTACTGCTCCTGCGCTCGTTCACGACGTCCAGCTCAGAGTAGCCCTTGTCCTTCACCTGCGAGTAAATCTCCAGCATCTGCTCACACTCCACCTTGGCCAGGAAGAGCTCGAAGGCGACCATCTTCACCTGGAGGCTCTCCACAAGCTCCTTGAGCTTGTACACAGTCCCCAGCTCAGGCTCATAGCCCATGTAGCTCAGGATGGTGTGGACGTCCTCTTCCAGTAGCGTGGACTTGACATAGTAAACGAAAGGGCCTGTGTAGGTCTGGGGAAGGGGCAGAAACAGAGGTTGGAGCTGTCTCAGACACAGAGACTGCATCAAAGCGAGGGCCGCTCCGAGGGCCCGGGAGGAAAGGAGAGGGGAGCAGAGTCTCGGAGCGGCTCCCGCAGTGGGCAGAGCCGTGCACGGGAAGCCCTGGGCACCGAGCAAGGAGACTGCACTGCAGCCTCTCTTGGAGGCTGAGGAGACAAAACCACTAGCTTTCTGGGCGGGCACAAAGGCACCACTCCACAGGCAGAGAAGCCCAGCGCAAACCCAGCTCCTAACGGGCACAGGCTCTCAGGAGAACTCCCCATAAGCACCAAGACGATTCCCTCTGGCCCTTTGGTGAAGATCTGAAGACCACACGCCTGCCCCCTGCACCTTCCCCACCTGGCAGCCTGCAGGATCCTCTCACCTCCATGCCCCTGCCTGCCCCTCCCAGGAACAGGAACCCTGGGGTTCCGACGGCAGGGGAGGGAGGGGCTCAGAGGGCAGAACCCCTCTGGGGATGGGCTGGAAGGCACAGGAAAGGAGAAGGAATACCAGCGTGGCCAGCCACGCCACAGACTCACCTTGATGCTTCGGAATTCCTTCTTCCACGGGTACAGGAAGAGGTTGATGCCCACCGTCTCCAGCACGCTGAAGGCGCAGTGCAGAGCCCGCAGGCTGGAGGAGCTCAGCGAGCGCAGGGAGCTCTCCACCACCTCATAGAACTGGATCAGCCGGAATCGATAAAAGGGATCCACCTTGTGCAGGCTGAGCAGGGTCGAAGCCGCCACGCGGAGGTACTCATCGCCGCCAGGCCGCTGCTTGCTGGGAGTGGTGTCCGCTTTGCCCTCGTGGAACTGCACATACTTCCGAAATAAGTCATCCTTGTATTTTGTATCCATTGAACTGGGCTTCCCCATCTGATCCAGGAGGCTACCTCATCTCCTCCATGGCTTCTCGGTGGCAGGCAGGGATATCACCAAAAGCCCTGACATGCTGCCTGCTGGACCAGCGCGGTGCTCTGGGGGGAGAAACAAGCAGCGTGTCACTCCCGAGAAGGGCCACCCCACCTTCTGACTGCCGAGGCCAAACAAAACGCCACTCGCTCGGCCAGGCAGCACGCATGCAGAGCGCTCCTGCACACAAGGTGAAGGTGAGAGGGAGCCGTTAAGGCCGCCTGTGCCTTGAGGAGCTCAGAGGACACAGAGGCTGCGCCTGCCGCCCGGGTGAGAGAGCGGGGTAGGCACCATCTCCGCAGGGAGGAGGTGATGCCGACCGACCGAAGGCTGCAGAATGCTGCAGAGGCATCCACCATGCTGGCTCGTTTACGCCCAGCAGCCTCGGAGACAGCAGCCACTGCAGGCTCTGGGCAAACCCAGGATGCAGAGGCTCCAAGCTCCCACAGGCAGAGCCCAGCTCGGCACCGCGGCTGTCCACGCCTTTCCCGCCACACCCTGCTTTTCTGAGGCAGGAAGGTGGCTGAGGCCAAGGCTGGGCCAGCAGAGGGAGAGACAGGAGCAGGCCTGACCCAAGGCCTCCAAGAGGAAATGAAGGACTTCACGTCTTAGTGAGGGCTTAGAGGGAGCACACCTGCTTTGTGTGAGGCCCTGGGTTAGCTCCCCGGCACAGAGGGAAACACAGAATTTCATGTTTTGCTTATTCAGAGTCATGTGAAGCCACTGAAGAGTTCAAAGCAAGCTGGAGCCGGATGGGACCACATTTAGTTGTGCAGAGCGCCCCACTCTGGCGCTGTCTCCCCAGCAGTGCTGTGCCGGCTGCATGGCCTCTGCGGCAAGCGCATTTTAAGTCCCTTGTCGGACAGAAGAGCCTGCTCCAAGCTGGGACACAGATTTACGCAGTCGCGCTCTGGCCTCAGCCACTTGTCAGGGGAAGCTGCGCAGGTCCAGCACAGTTCTTGCTGCAGCAACTCGAGGGGCAATCAGGGTTTATGGCGGGCACAGACCACGGAGGGCAAGCGGAGGTGGTGGCAACCTCTGAAATCTAGTTCTGAGAAGGCCGGCAGATCACTGTGAATTCAAGGCGAGCCTGGCTACATAGTGAAACTCCATCTCAGACAAAACAAAAAGAAAGTAAGAACACAGGGTCCAGAGCCACAGTGTCGGGGTGTGAAACAGAGGGCCGCTCCTCCAAGTCACTTGGGCTAATCACTCAGCTCTCTGGTGTTTTCTCATCTGAATCCAAGTCAGTGTGAGTGTCTGTACAAAGGCATGCAAGCGCTACACGGCAGGCTGGCTTGGAGGAAGCATTCGAAAGCCGCTCCTGCTCGGACCACACTCTACCCTCAAGACGCCAGGCTTTCTCAAAGCACCATGGAGTGGGGCTGCCTGGGGCGGAGTACGTGCTCCAAAAGTACCGTATGACCCACAGACCACAGGAAGTGGCAGGGGACTGGGAGAGAAGCTGCTGGGGGCCAGGGATGGCCGATGAAGTCCTCTAGCTCCAGCTCAGTGGGGGAGTCTTACAGGCCTAGGACCTGGCAACTATGGGCTAAGAAAATCATCCTTGCCAGGGATGGGCATGGTGGCATATTCCTGTATTTCCAGCAGGCAGGAGGCTGAAGCAGGAGGATTCCCATAAGTTCAAGACCAGCCTGGGTTACATAGCAAGACCTTGTCTCAAAAAACCAAACAGGGGGCTGGGGATTTGGCTCAGCAGCATAAGCACCTGCCTTGCATGCAGGCAGTCATGAGTTCGATCCCTGGTACCGATTAAAAAAAAAAGAACAAAACAAAAAATATGTACCATGTAATACGGTTCCATTCCCAGTGCAAGAAAAAAAACAAATGTAGGGATACAAAAAGACCACCTTCTCCCACTTACTACCCTGCCCAAGAACCCCGGCGCTACAGCAACAGCTAACCCTGAGGAGGAAGGAGCCAGACAGCAGGCCGCGCAGGAAGAAATTCTGCCTCCTGAGCACGGTCCACCCTGCGTGGCCGGACACAGCACAGCAGGCTTCCCCGCCAGGCTGCACCTCCAGGGATCCTGGGTCCGAGATTACAACGTGCTTATTTCCATCCCAGGTCTTGCGCATGGGTTCCTTTTGCATGCATTTTTCTGATTCTCCCCATAGCTGGGTTCCCTCATCATTAAGGCTTCAGCTCGGATGGCCCTGCTCGGAGGCTTTTTTTTTTTTTTTTGTGGCACTGCTGGGGACAGAACCAAGGGCCTCACACATGATGGGCAAATGCTCCACCGCTGCCCTACTCCACCCAGCCGTTTCCATTTTGAGACAGTCTCACTATGTTGCACTAACTAGCCTCAAACTTGTGGTCCCCCTGCCTCAGTCTTCCAAGTAGCTGGAACTACAGGCGCGCTGCCACCAAGCCACGTGCCCCTTCATCTCAAATCACGGCCACTCTCTGGTTCCTCCTGTCACGTCACCCAGGAATGGCCACTCCTAAAATCATCAACTTTGGGCGTTCACTTCTCTGTCACCACCCTCAATAAGCAGTAAACCCCAAAAAGGCAAGGACGGTGTCTGCTTCCATTTTCCACCATACCTAACACAGACCTTGACACACAGGAAGGGTCTGACAGAGCCGGTGACATGGATGATGCACAGGAGGTGAGCACATGCGATCCCCTCCCCTATGCATCCTGGGCATCAGCTGGAGAGAAAAGAAATGTGACCCATAAGATGGCAAGACACCCTGCAGGCAGCCTTGAGGTCAGCAGGAGGCGGTCCCAGGCTCCACGCCTGGCCTACCCATTTGACCCCTGGGCAGGGTTTCCCCGACTGCCATGAGTCTCAAGTCCAACAGCACCCACCTCCTGTCCAGAGCAGGTCAGGAAGAGGCCCGCAGTGAAGGGGACACAGCTGCCTTCCGTAACTGCAGCGCTCAGCACCCAATATCAAAGATTCGTGATCTGGGCAGGGGAGTTAGCTCAGCACCTGCTTGGCAAGCGTGAGGTGGTGAGTTCAATCCCCGTGCCAAAAAAAAAAGGCGATCTCTTCCAACCTAACAAGGGGCCTTCCAAAAAGACGCCTGCTGCTGTTCTGGCTGATACTCTATGCATTTGCTGGGCTTTATTTCTGCAAGAGAAGCTTCCATCCTGCCTCTGGTTCCAGGGCTACTTTCTAGCATGTCTGAGAGCCACTTAAAATCAACATCAAGGGGCTGGGGATAGGTTCAGTGGTAAAACACTTGCCCAGAAGCATGAGGCCCTAGATTCTCAGCACTGAAGGAAAAAAAAGACATGAAGGATGCCGTGATTTTTTTTTCTCAAAGGAAGTCGGCCATAAGCTCAGAGTTTGTTTTGTTTTGCAACACTGAGGATCAAAGCTGTGGCCTTGTGGTGCACAGTACACAAGCACTGTACCACTCAAATGTACCCCTGCCCATTAGAGGCTGATTTGTTTTTGAGACAGTGTCTCACTATGTTATTCAGATTGTCCTTGAACTTACTATGTAGCCCGGACTGGCCTCAAATCTACAATGATCCTCCTGCCTCAGCCTCCTGAGTGCTCGAATTACAGCTATGCACCTGGCACGCCTGGCAATTTGTTTTTGTAAACGAAGTGGAAGTCAGCCATCCTCAAACTCAGTTCTTCAGCTCTGCTCTGTGGGCCTGTACCATTCCACAGCCCGCATCCTCACTCTAGCAGCAGAGAGACTATCCCAGTCCACACCCTTGTTGTTGCTGTGAACAGTAAAAAGGAAATGGATCTGTACAGCTGACCTGTTCAAAGTTCTAGAAACAAGGTTGGGAAACCTATCCAACAAGAACTTTTTTGTGGGGGCTGGGGATTTAGCTCAGTGGCATAAATACCTGCACTGCAAGCAAGCGGTCATGAGTTCGATCCCCGGTACCAATAAAAAGAAGAAGAAAACTTTTTTTTTTTGGTGCCGGGGATCAAACTCACAACCTGGCACTTGCCAAGCAGGCGCTTAAGCCACTGAGCTAAATCCCCAGGCCCCTCAATAAGAACTTTAATCCAACCTCAAAAGGAGAGAGAAAAGGTGAGGGAAAATGGAACACTAAAAGTAAAGTAACACTAAGTAATTAAGGAAAAGGAGAATGAGACTGACAATTAGTAAGGTTCCACTGTGTGCCCAGCACCCGGTGCTCCACTTCAACTGTACCCCATTTAATTCTCAAAGAAACTCTGAAGAAGCCAGCTTCCGCCATTGAGCAACCTGCCCAATAGACCATAAGGGGTCAGTACTGGAATTTTCTTTTGCTTCATTTTGTTTTTATTTTTGAGACAGGGTCTCACTACGAAGTTCAAACTGGCCTTGAACTCACTATGTAGCCCAGGCTGGCCTCAAACTCACAGCAATCCTCCTGCCTCAGCCTTCTGATTGCTGGGATTACAAGGTGTGCACCACTATGCACAGCTAATACTGAAATTTGAACTCAGTCCGGCAGGCCCTGAGGACTGGTTTTCTCCTGTTCTCCTCCTCGTTTACTGTTACAATGGGTGTCATTTACCAGGGGATTCAGTGTGTGAAGGCCCTGTGTCAACTGTTCTGCAAAAACCAATGATATCTACATGACGACCCCAAAATCAAAGAAGAATCTGAGAATCAGGAGGCCAACCTACTTGCTGTAAGCCCCAAGGGATGTGTGCCAAAGTCAAACACCAAATCTCTGACACTGCCACCAGGCATCCAGCGACGCTGGACAGCTCTACTTAGAAAGGCTCAGCACGGGGCTGGGGATTTAGCTCAGCGGCATAAGCACCTGCCTTGCAAGCAGGCAGTCGTGAGTTCGGTCTCCGGTACCGATAAAAACGAAAAAGAAAAAAAAAAAAAAAGAAAGAAAGAAAGAAAGGCTCAGCTCAGTTAAAATGACCTATGGCAGGGCCAGCAGAACTGAATTCTAAAAATTCCTCTAGTAGCAAAATGTCCAGCCACCCATACAGAATGGGGCTGGGAGAGCCACAGATCTCTATGATGTAACCTCAAGGGCCAAGGAATGAGGCTGGCCAGCGGTGAAGCGGTTACATCATCTTTGCTGAATACATTTTCGGAGAACACAGGCTGCCTTGTGGCTGGTCATAGCTGATGTCTTTTCTGAGCACAGAGCCAGCAATTTATTCCCAGTACACTGCAAGCACAACAAAAAATATACTCTGCAAAAACAGCCTTGTTACACAAGACCAAGACAGCCCTGCGACAGAAGCTGTTAATTTCTCCAAGCAACCCAAAGACTGATACGCCAAGCCGTGCCAGGCTAGCAGGGGAAAAAAAAAAAAAAAAAAAAAAAAAAACCCACGGCTCTGAATATCCTGAATGCAAAGACAAGCAGCGCTGGTCCTCACCTCCCGCACTCACAATGTGGACCAGTTTGTAAAGCAAGTCCACGGAGAGGCGGAGAAACTGCATAAGTCAAGGGTGCAGTGGCTTTTCTAATGATTTTTAAAAAGCATCTAAAGGGAAAACCGTATCTGTTTAAATTTCCGCTGAACAGAACTGAAATGACTCCATGTGGCAAAGCACCGGCTTGGCTTTACCTCAGCTCGCCCATTCAAGCAGAAACATTCCCAAGCAGCATCAGAAGGCGCCCCTCCCTGCACAGACAGAAGCTATTTTGGTCCCTGCACTGCCTGGATCCACAGGTTTACACATCCCTGGTTTAGCTTCAGCCCCCAAACAGAAGCAGGGCAAGGTGGTTCCCACCCACTCTGCCCTCCCCACTTCACCTCTGTGCACCGGCTCCAAGCAGGACCCTCAGCACTCACATCCAAAAAAGCCCCTGACTGTGAAACCCTAGAGGGTTCCAACACCCACATTAGCCTCCAGAGACATTCAGGGAGGCCACCCCAAACCTCTGAAAATAACCTGAGCCGGGCTGAAAGCGACTTCCCTCAGGACAGCTGCCTCTGAGGGGCTGGGAAGGAAGGTGTGTCCATTCCCTGTAGTGGACAGAAGCTGGTGACAGCTATTCCCAGCTAGGTGATTCCCCCGCCTCCGAGGGCCATATCAATTGGGAAAAACACACCAGTCTCAGCCCCGGGCTTCCCCATGGGTTAGTTTCTGCGGTGCTGGGGCTGGACCCCGAGGCCTCTGGTATGCTGGGCAAGCGCGGTACCACTGAGCTACACCCTGAACCCCTGCGGGCTTGCGAATGAAGTCACACGAGTTATCATTCACTTACTGGATGACGGCTGAATACCACAGGCAGTGCTTGACCTGCGTTATCTCACTTCATCCAACTCCGACCCTAGCAAGCAGATCCGTTCCCTTTAGCAAATGAGACAACTGAGGCGACAAGACGAAGTGATTTATCCAAGGTCACGTAGTGTGGACAAGCCCGGGTCTGCCACGACAGCCTGACCTGGGGACCACTGCGCAGTCCGGGCCTCGGGGTGTCCTCCGGCTAGGCTAATCGCTGAAGAGGGGGGTGTTCCTCCTGAGCTGCCGCAAGCCACCCTCAGCAGGTCCCGGGAGCCCCCGAGGTGGCCTCACGGCAATAGGGATCCCGCGGGCACCGAAAACCTGGGCCCTCCGGTCGCCCCGGGTGCCGAGAGGACCTCGTTCCCCGGCCCGCCGAGCACTGCAGTATCAGGCGCCCCCTCCACCGGGACGGTTTCCATTCGCGGCCGCCCCACACTTACCCCGACTGCCGCCGAGGGCGCCCCGATAAGGACGCAAACGGGAGGCGCGGCCGCCGCCCGGGCCGGGCCCCGCTGGGCTCTCCGCTCTCCGGCCGGCAGCAGGGTACAGAGACCAGTACCCGGGGGCCAGCGGCGACCCGGAAGCACTCGGGCCGGAAGTGACTTCCCGGGGGCGGGCCCGAAAGGAGGTTAGGCCGCGGCTGCGCGCTGCCCCCGGGCAGAGAGAGATGCCCGGAGACTGCAGTGACTAGAAATGGTGGCAGACAAAAAAGCAAGGCGCAGACGAGCGAGCACAGAACGGGCAGAATCTTGCTTTGGACTGTAAATGGCCGTTGCCGTAGGTTGGACTGGGACCCGGAAATAAACGAACCGGAAGTGACGCATGGCATTCAGCCGCTAGACTGTGGCTGGTTGAGTTGTCATGGAAACCTGCTGTGAGCCGGGAAATTGGGTTTCACCTCCCGGATTTGGCTCCATCTCGGATTCAAAAGATCCTCGAGCTGCGCTCCTTACTGACTGTTGCCTGAGCGAGCAGAGTGATAGGCAGATCCTTTGACCCCATTTTACAGACGGAAATACCGAGGCTCGAAAAGAGCAAGTGAGAAAAAAAAGAGCAACTGAGATGTCAAGATCACGCGAGACTGAACTCCAGCTTTTACAGGATTGTGGACTTTTTCTGTGGGATGTGGTTAAGAACGAGGGTTCCACGTTATTAGATTTTTGACTTTGGGCAGGTTACCTAACCTCTCTGAACGTCATTTTCTCACCTGAAAAATGGAATAATAATGATACCTGGCTCATAAGATTGTCAGAATTAACACAGAGAAACCACTTAGTACGTTTGGTATATGCTAGCAATCTAAATACAATTTGGGGTTTTTGTTTGGTTTTGGTTTTGGTTTTACTTTTTTTTTTTTTTTTTTAACCTGGTTAAATCAAGGAAAATAACCGGTCAGTCCTCAGCCTCCCTGAATGTGGAAAGTAGAAGTGGGGAAGAACAAGCCTTGCTTTGCAGCTTGGTCCCAAGCCCTGCTGCATTAGCGTGGTCTGCACCGCTGTCTGTCTACGGGCTTCTCTGTGCTCACACTCACTTTGTTGACCATGAGCTCCATGAGGACTGCACTGTCATCACCACTGAATCTCTGGTGCTTGCAGGGTGACTAGTATGTATTCAAGACTGTGTTAGCCGGGCTCAGAAAGTTGAGGGAGAGGGTTCAAAAGTTCCCTGCCAGCCTGGGCAAAGTAAAGGGGGTAAGGATGTAGCTCGGTGGCAGAGTCCTTACCATGCGTGAAGCTCTGGGTTTAAAACGTTACAACATGGCTGTAATGCTTAGGTCTTGCTGCTGGGCATCTTGCCCTGCTAGTGCAAGCATGACTGTCTGATGCACGATACACTTGTATCACACATTGTACAAGCCGTGGAGGGGATGGAAACACATTAATACCAGTATGGGAAGGGGGTGGGGAAGGCTTCCTTGAACATCACTTACAACTGAAGGACGCATTTGGTGTCTAACTTACCCCAGACATGTAGACACCTCACAGCCTACTCTGTGCCAACTGCTCTTCCCCCAGCACGCTCAGAGCGCCTGCCCTGCAGATGCTCCTTCAAACTCCAGCCCACCCCCGTCCCAGCGTGTCTCCAGATGCTTTGGCTTCCATGGTGTCTCTGCCCTCGGTTATCTCCTTGGCCCCCAGCCCCAGCTCAGCTCTCACTTCCTTTCTGCAGTCTTTCCTGATTTCTCCAGACAGAGATCTCAGCCTAGTGGGTTACACGTGTATTTAACCTGTCACCTCACGCGACCCCAGGTGTTTCATCCCTGCTCCCCTGAGCTCTGTGGCTGTGTGATCAACAGGTGCCCAAGATGTGCTTGGGTGGCAGGCTCTGTAATTCTCCATGACCCCGGCTAAAAGCCAGTGTCTCTTGTCTCAGGGGACAGTGACATAATTCTGGAGAAACATTTGTAAAACCAGGAACCAGTAATTCAAATAGCAGCAATTACCCTGCCTCCTGTGTGGCTTGCCCGAGCACCTTTAGGTCTGTGTACTTTATGAGCTCACATTTAATCAGATGCAAAGCGATCGAGTCCACGGGAACTCCAGCTGAGAAAAACTGTCCCCAGCGAACACTTCTGCCTTTACAGCAACCCAAAACGCCCCTTTTGGCAAGTGTTACAAGATTGCATTTTCACATCAGGCTGCTAAAAAAAAGTCCCTTCCAGCTCTAAGGTTCTGTGGCAGCCAAGAGGGAAACAGGTTAGAAGGGCTTTCCTGGCAGGAAGCCCTGGTCACAGAGACTCAGTGTCATCTCCCATCCAAAGAGACCCGAAGTCTCTTAAGAGAGTCACATTTCTCCTCTTTTAAACACAGATAAAGGCTTGTGACTTCTCTGCTTGGTGATGTGGAAGAACATCTTTTTCAGACTTTATTACATAATGATTAGTGGCTTATATAACGTCACATGACAGTGATCAGGCACCTCCACTCCCTAAGCGCCAGCAACACGAACCATCTACCTACCTCTTTCTATTTTTTAGTTTTTTAAAATCACAAAAGTAGCACATGATTCCAACAATACCGAGCGTGAGTAGAACAAAAAGCTACCCTGTGACCTGGCAGTTGGTTTTCTTGGCATCTGTCACAGAAACACACAAGTGTTCGAGGCCACCTGTTCCATGATTGTCTGTAGCACCAGAAACCTTCCAAAGGGGGGCCAATGCTAAACATTAACAGGAGATCGAATGTTGACAAACATCACTCACAAAAGGGAGTGCAAATCTATGTAACTGCAAGACACTATGAAATGAAAAAAAGGCTTTATGGAAAATCAAAACATCAGCCAATACCATGTATTTTCTAGGAGTAGATGTGTACATATAAAGTCAGCTGGGGACGGTGATACAGGCACAGTTACGTGTTTTGTTTGTCTTTTTTTTTTGAGACAGGGTGTCTCTATGCAGTTAGGCTGGCCTTGAGCTCACTTTGTAGCCTAGGTTGGTCTCAAACTCATAAGGATCCTCCTGCCTCAGCCTCCACACTCGGCCTATATATGATTTTTATATCTTTCGCCTCAAGAGTCAGTGAATTCCATGAGGACAGAACTGTATGTGCTTTGCTCATAATTACATCGCCACCAGCTTAGCATGGTGCACACCTGTAATGCCAGCACCCAGGAGGCTGAGGCAGGAGGATCACCATAAGTTCGGGGCCAGACTAGGCTATGTAGTCAGTTTAAGACCAGCTTGAATTACACAGTGAGACCCTGTTTCAAAAAAAAAAAAAAAAAAAAAAGAGCCGGGCGTGGTGGCTCATGCCTGTAATCCCAGTACTCGGGAGCTGAGACAGGAGGATCGTTGTGAGTTCAAGACCAGCCTGGGCTACAAACTGAAAATGCATAATGAGACCCTGTCTCAAAGACCGAAAAAAAAAAAAAAAAACACCCACAAACCAATCAACAAACAGACTGAGAGACTGAGGAGAGCCTTCAAGTGTGTGAGTGGGGTTTTGGGTGATTTGTACCCATAAACAGGTCTGGCTTTCCTTCCGTTTGCAAGGAAGAAAGCATCCCAAGGTAAAACCAGAAGGTGAAAACTCAGCTGACTACGCGCATATACTGTGGGCAGATACTAAGCATAGCGTCCTGGAGCCTGGTACCACGGCCCTGGAAATTGGCAGGAATGTAGCCTTACACCTGCTCACCTGGCTCACAGCAAGCATGAAGCACTTCAGTGAGAAAACACTGATGCCTCTCCGTGTCCCGCTTTCTTTATCTGCGAGGTGAAGACACCAACATGTAGGCTACCTGAGAGTCCACAGCATCCTCCACCGAGAACTGGGCTAGCGTTTGAGCTGGTCAGCCTTTCTTACACTCCCACCTCTGCAAAGAGCCCTCAGAGGCTTTGGAGAGTGCTAAGTACACAGACAAAGCTTGCTAACTACCTTTCTCTCAACCAAATGAGATGCTCCTGATGCGTTTCTTCCCAGGAGGTCCACACCAGTCTACAAACAAAACCTCACCGATAGCCACTCGGAGGCGGAGGCAGGAAAATTGTTGCAAGTTTGAGACCAGCCTGGGCTACAAAGTGAGCTCAAGGCCAGCCTGAACTGCATAGTGAGACTGTCTCAAAAGACAAAAAAGAAAAAAAACAAACGACCTATGCTATGGATTAAGAACTGGTGGTCAACTTAACGCCAGCTGCATTTACTTCAGCATGGCACTAAGTGAAGATGCTCCACCTGAGGAAAGTTGCCAGCATAAATAGGTGGAGAAGGAGAAGGAGGGTGTTACAGTGTTGAGGCATTATTGTATTGTGGGTTCTCCTACGAGTTGCTGTTTGAGCCGTTGGTTCTCTTGGAAAAGCTTTGGTCCTCACGTAGAGTAGTGTTTCCTGGCTCCGGAGGGGAAGACGTGCGCCACTTGGTCTCCAGGATGAACTCGTCACGCTGCTTCCTGGCATGTACTGGACTGTGCTTGTCGGAGGAGGAGCTCGGGGCCTCTGTGTCGCTGAGGATGGCCGTGGTGTCTTTCAGGATACCCTGGTCTTTGTATGAGTGTGACTTCTTGGCTCCAGCATAGAACTCTCATCCCACCAGCACAGCTCCTTCATCCTGCTGGCATAGACATTTTGGCTTCCACCGCTGACTCTTGGGCCTTCCCAGCACAGATCCGTAAAGAGACTGGCGTGACTCCTTCTTGTGGGCTCTGAACCTCCAGATGGACTCGTGGGAGGCATTGTCATGAGCTCTGGGTTTTCATCTGGACTCATGTAAAACATTGCTGTGGGATTCAAGCCTTGACTAAATATTCTATGTCTTTGGTGTTTTAGATGGAATCCTGCATTTTCTTGTGTTAACTCCCAGTGACCATTATAAAAATATCATAAGCTCCATATCCTGATTCTAATTGTTCTGTGTCCAACCCCTAACTAATACAACCTACATTCTCAGGCCTGCATCATCATGGTTATGAGTATGCACTCACATTGGACTGTACGTGGCATTGCCTAAGCCTCAGTCTCCCCATCTGTAAAATGGGGCTCATTGCAGGCCCTTCCCAATGAGGCTATTTTGCACTACAAACCAGATAATGCTGGAGAGAAACTTCACCCAGTGCCTAGAAGGGAATAAGTGCACTGAAAATCTTACCCATGGCTGGTTAGACTCCTGGTTACACAGCTGGCGGCCAAGGACCCCACCTGGCTCCCAGAGCACTGCAGCCTTTCAGGCTCCCCCAGGCAGAAGCAGGCACCAGGGAGGCTGTAACCCGAGAAAAGGCAGTGTGGAGCCCAAAGCTGGCGCCCATCAGGCTTCTTCACAATGCATGAAGAAGGAACTTTTTTCTTTTTCCCTAAATACAAACTCAGCTGCCAATAGACTCAAAGCCTTTACACCGTACACAAGTCCAAAGGTCCCTGTGACCAAGGGCTGTAATTAGAGACCCACGCAGCCCAGGCCCCCGTGAGAGTTCTGGGTGTTCTCCAGTCTCTTCCAGCACTGTACTGGTTTTCAAAGGACCCTTGGCAGGAATCAGGCATCTTGGTGCTTTCTATCATCTTGAAGGGAGCAGGGGAAAACCAGACCCACACGAACTTTGTTACAACTTCGTCCCTCAGCCGGCCAGAAGGTACAAGAGGCTCTGGAGCAAAAGGGCCTGAGCTCAGATCCCAGCGCCACCGACTTCCGAGTATGTGACCTTGAACAACCTACCCTACACCTGTGCCTCAATGTCCTTATCAGTAGGACAGCAGATAACCCGGCCAAAGGCTGACAGAGGGGTTCACACACCCTACCAACCGCAGAACAGCTGGCTTTATGTGTTCACAGCGATGTTAGGCTTTGGGGTTATTTTCTTCACAAATTACTATCAACATTCTTTTTTTGTTTGAGACAGGGTCTTGCTATGCAGTTCAGGCTGACCTAGAGCTCACCTGTAACCCAGTCTGGTCTGGAACTCCCAAGGATCTTCCTGCCTCAGCCTCCCAAATGCTGGGATTACAAGAGTAAGCCTCCACACCCAGTTTAGGTTCTTATACAATCTTTTTTTGGGCCCCTTTCAGACTGACCTTGAACTCACTATGTAGCCCAGGCTGTGTTCAAATTTGAGATCCTCTTGCCTCAGTTTCTGGAGTGCTCAGATTACTGGTCTGAACCACCACATCCAGCCTCTTAAACAAAATATTTTACAGACAAATGTTTACATCTCTCAAGTAAAATGTAATTTTTCTTTCCTTGAGTGAATCTTACATCACAGAATGGAGGTCTTTCCCTTCCTTTCCTGATACTAGGGATTGAACCCAGAGCCTTCACACTGAACTATATCCCCGGCCTAGTTATTCATTTATGAGACAGGAACTTGCTAAATTTCCCAGCCGTGAATTTGAAATCCTCTTGCCTTGGCCTCCCTGTGAAACAAAACAAGCCACTGATGAAAGTTGCTTTAAACTAGAGGAAAAACTGGTGATGGTAAAATCCTGACTTTGTTCCTGTGCTGGGGTTGGATCCAGTGCCTTTTTACTAGCTACAACGCCAGCCCTCTTGTTTAACTTTTTTTGAGATGGGCTCACAAACTTGACTTTGTAACCTCCCTGCTTCCACCTCCCAGCTGCCGGAACTGCAGGTATGTGGCACCAAGTCCAGCTAGAAGCAGCCTTTCTGTTCGTTTGCTTGAGGCAGGGTCTTGCATCATTTATGCTGATATGATTCATGACCATATCCTTTAGCAGGATGCCTAGCATCTAGAAATTACTGGGTAAGTAGACATTTACACACCAGTAAAGCTGGCAAAGCTCCTTGCAAGCTGAGGCTCTGCCCTTTATATTTTTATTTCCAGGTTAAGTGCAGTAATCTAATGGCCAGGCATACCAAATGCTTAAGAACTGGAGGAAACGAGGGAGCCCGTGTCCACCTGCAGGCAAGGTGGTTCTGTGAAGCACTCGTGTGCCCCCTAGGGGTGCAGGCAGGAATTCCTCCTGGTTCTCTAGTAGCTTGCACACTCTGGAAGAACCAGCTGAAATCAAGTTAAAATTATCTGCCCACAGGTCTGTAAACGTAGGCATACACGAGGAAGTTAACTCTGCCACGTGTAGGTAAGTGCAGTGATAAACGGGCAAGTATGCAACTTAGTGAGTTCCCGTCGCAAACTTTTGAGCTGAGAATGTAGCTCAGTCCAAAGGCGTGTTTAAGCTTCAGTACCGGAAAGCAAGCAAGCAGGCAGGTGTGATGGTGCACACCTGTAATCCTCTGACGCTGAGGCTGAGGCTGAGGCAGAGAGGTTGCCACGAGTTCAAAGCCAACCTGAGTTACAGAGACTCTTTCAAAAGAAAGAAACAAAACCAGCAACATGGTTCAGGCGACACAGCAACAGGTAGCAGGTCTTGCTGCAGGCCCAGGACCCAGGACCCAAGCCCCGGTCTCCTTTGCTAATGAGTCCCTGGAGCCAGATTCTCAGGAACCCCTCCGCCAGGGGCTCAGTTCACCTGTTCATTGCAGACCACATCAGCGTTAGCCTTGAAAGTCCTGCGCTGTGGGCCCCCCTCAGTTTAAGGCAAACCTGGGCCCTGGTCCATCACCTTCACAAACCATCTGTTCCCCCATTACACTGCTCAGCTCTGCAACATTTTGTTTTTTCAGAGTCTCACTGTAACAGGAGGAAGAAACTCCCGCCCTACTAGATGACCAGTATGAATATGTTTTCTAAAATCAGAGTGAATTTTAGAAACAACAAAGGTTAAGAGCAGAAAATATTTATTGAGAGAAATACAGCTTCTGTCTGAGAGACAGAGGGGTCCCCAGTAGGTTGCCCAGGACCCCCAGCCTTCTCTAGGGATTTTATATAGAGCAACACCATAAGGTGAAGCAGGTCCAAAGTGGGGAAAAATGGGAATTCGCCAGGTGGGCATGAGATGGGACAGAACTATGGCCAACCAATGAGTATAACCGCTCCGGTAAGATTTGAAAGGATTTTGCCCTAAATGGGACGCTGCAGCGGTGGGAAGCTGGGAGGCGGAAGGTCACCTTCCCGCCCCTAGGCAATGTACCTCTGGTATGAAATAAATTCCAATGAGCTACCTGTGCATCAGTAATGCCCCTTAGGCTCCACCCCAAACCTAAGTTACATGTACGCCCCACGCCATGTGTCCGGCAGAGAGAAAGCCAGACTTCAGTGGTCGGGGGTTCTCTCTCCAGTTCTTGGAAGAAAGGCCACTTTTATTTCATATTTCTATCTTTTTAGCCGTGCCGAAAATTCTATCAGTTGGTTCCCTGAGCAGAACGGTGGGCAAGTGACTCCTGAGACCCTCCTAGGCTGAGTGCCCTGCCGACTCACGGACTGGACTGCATCCTGGACTAATCCCTCACTTCTCAACACTCGGGAACTGCTCATCTTGTTGCTGCTGGTTTGCAAACACCACCAGGCTAGTTCATTTACCGCAGCTGAGCTAATTTCTATCCAGATTACTCCGTGCTGGGCCGGGCCCACACCGGACTTTCTTTCTGGCCCTGGACTGTGGTAATGCTCTCATGTCCCTGGGGCAGCCCCGAGGCAGAGCCGTTACTGTACTCCACGGGGACTCCACTTGAGCCATTTGGTGATGATTAAAAAGCATAAGTTTTAGAACTCATTACCGTCAGTCTAAGAGGCCACGTGACGACTTGACCTGACTTAGGCCACGATCCGTTGGCTCACTTGACTGTGATTCGATCATGGGAAATACCTTTTCCTCTCCCCAAAAAACCACACCTTTGGGGTGCTTGGTTTGTAATCTGGGTACTCTTGGATTAAAGAAAACCATAAAAACTAAAAATCTTTTACTGCCAGGAGGCTTGGCCAAACTACCAATTTAAAGGCAGCCCGTGAGCCAGGCGTGGTGGCTCATGCCTGTAATCCCAGCACTCGGGAGGCTGAGGCAGGAGGATTGTTGTGAGTTAGAGACCAGCTTGGACTACAAAGTGAGCTCAAGGCCAGCCTGAACTGCATAGAGAGAGACCCTGTCTCAAAAAGACAAAAAAAAAAAAAACTTAAAAAAATAAAATAAAGGCAGCCCGTGGCCCAAAGAGGGGACGTTTGACCCCTCTATTCTCAAAAATTTATATGACTTTTGTTACACTGGCGACAAGTTAGCAGAAATTCTGTATGTACAAGCTTTCCTCACTCTAAGAACATGTTCTTTTCTCATTAAATCATGTACACCTGCTCAAATATTTTTAGCTAACTCTACTGCGCCACAGACTTTCCCCTGCTGTCCTCAAGACCGACTAGATGAGGTCCCGCATCTTTCGCCCACCCCCTCCTCCCCATCCCCCAGATCAAACCCCGCAGCCTTCTCAACTACAGATTTCTGCTCCTGCTACACCATTATGTCCTGCTGCACAGTCAGCTTCCCCTCCCTCTCCCGGGGCCCCTAATTCTCCTAAAACCTCTGAACACTCTCCCGGCGTCTCGGACCCCACTGTTAGCGCTCCTCCCCAGTCTCCGACCTCTCACTCCCTCCGCCACAACTATCTGTCCTGTCTGAGGAGTCTTTGTCTCTCTCCTGCATCAACATTTTCACCGCCTGCTCACTATACCAGGTCTCGGGCACTCCAGCCTTCGGCAGGCCACATGGTTGCTGCAGCTCGCGAGGGGGACAGCCGCCATTTTGAGACCCTCCATCATGTGGGTGCCGCCATCTTGGGACGGGTCTCACGGTCTTTTCAAGCAGTAGCTTACTTGTCAAAACAGGTAAGACAACACAGTAAAAGGATGGGCTCCAGCCCTCCTGACACAGGAAGCTAAGAAGTTTACATTAGGGCAATCTATTACAGTACACTCACCTCATCACCTATGTGACCTTATCTCACATAAGGTGCTCCCTGCCCTGATGACCCCTTTTCGCCTTCAACAGGTACACTTAGCTCTCTCTCAAGACCCTTGCAACTCTATTGCAACTAGTGGTCCTCTTAGTATAGCCACCTTACTTCCCACCTCAGAGGGCCATCCTCACCATGACTGTATGGAGTTTTTATAGATGACTCCCACCCCTTCCCCTCACATCAGTAGCACACCTCTCTCCTTGGCCTTTGACACATGGTTCATAGATGGCAGTTCAACAAACACAGACAACCAAAAGAAGGCAGGATACGCAATAGTTAACCAGTCACAAGTTATAGAGGCAAATCCACTGCCACCTGGACCTCTTCCCAGAGAGCAGAACTTATTGCCCTTACAAGGGCTCTTACACTAGCAAAGGACAAAGTCAGAAATATATACACTGGGGCTGGGGATTTAGCTCAGCAGCATAAGCACCTGCCTTGTAAGCAGGCAGTCATGAGTTCGATCCCTGGTACCAATAAAAAGGAAAAAGACAAAAAAAAAAAGAAAAGAAATATATACACTGACTCAAAGTATACATTTAGCATTTTACACTCTCATGCCTCTATCTGGCAAAAAAAGGGTTTTATCAACTCTCAGGGAACCCCCATCATTAATGCGCCTCTTATCCTTAAACTCCGAGAGGCACACTACTCCCAAAGCAGGCAGCAGTTATTCATTGCAGAGGACACCAGAATTCTGAAGCTCCTATTGCCCAATGCAATGCCTTTGCAGATTCACAGGCCTAGTTAGCTGCACAAAGGCCCTATCCTTCCCATCTTCTCCCATTAGTCCCAAACAGTCTACCTCAGCCTAATTATTCACCAGAGAAGCTACAGCTACTTCATAAACCAGGTTACACACAAAACACTCAGGGATGGATTTTCCAGAGGTCAAAACTTGTTCTCCCAGATCAGCAGGCCTTAGACATCAGCACTGACTTACACAACTGTTTCGACATAAGCTCACAGGCCCTATCCAAACTCTTAGCCCCGGTAGACACACACCCCTCTCTAAAGGCTATCATTCTTTTTTTTTTTTTTTTTTTTTTTTTTTGTCTTTTTCTTTTTATCGGTACCGGGGATCGAACTCACGACCGCCTGCTTGCAAGGCAGGTGCTTATGCCACTGAGCTAAATCCCCAGCCCCAAGGCTATCATTCTTCAGGTTACTCACACCTGTGATCTCTGTGCCAGGACCTCTCCTCAGGGACACACAGCACCCCCTTCCTTTCCTACCCATCAATTTCGAGGACACAATCCTGGTCAGGACTGGCAGATAGATTTTACACACATGCCCTGCCACAAAACTCTCAAATATCTTCTCACCTTTGTACCTTTTCAGGATGGATAGAAGCCTTTCCCACAACCAGGGAGAGACCTGATATAGTTACTAAAGTCCTATTACAGGAAATCATCCCAAGGTTTGGTCTACCTCAGGGTATTCAGTCAAATAATGGTCCTGCCTTTATTTCTCAGATCACTCAACAGGTAGCCTCAAGATTACACATCACCTGGTGCCTACACATCCCAAACCATCCACAGTCCTCAGGAAAAATAGAAAAGGCAAATGGCCTCATAAAGACACACCATACAAAGCTCACTTTAGAACTACACCAACCTTGGCCTCAGCTTCTGCCCTTAGCCTTAGCCAAGCTCAGGGAACTTCCCCGGGCTCCTACCTTTTTAAGTCCTTTTGAACTCATGTACAGCAGGCCATTCTTTTTTTAATTCATTTTTTTTCCAGTATTATAGTTTTCAGTTTTACTATACCTAATTCTTTTCTATCAATTTTATTTGTTTATTGATATATTCTATCCTTTCATCTGTACTGTCTATTGTTCCCTCTTTTTTCTTGAATGTAATTTTTTTTATTTTGAAAGTAGTAAAATACAACAGAACAAGACAGAATAAAGCCAACTGAGACTCTGTAGTGAAATTGGTACAAAACTTCACAGCAGGTTACTGGGATAGCAGTAATAGGTATAACAGTATTTTTAGTTAGCTTTACAATAGTTGTTCTTTCAATCACGTATATCAAAATAAAATGAAATACAGAACACTATAGAACTTATCAAAACAGAATATTGAATAGAAAAATACCATTAATCAGAATAAGGCAAAACAGTAATAAAAATATTTGCCTTCAAAGAGATGGTAGAAGGAAGTCCCCCTTATTTGCTATGGTCAGCCTGCCAGGAGATGCCCAGATTTCTGGTTCCCATTTGCTAATGGGGGGGGGGGGACAGGGGAGTGGGGTAGGGGAAGTGGGATGTTTGACTAGACCAAGCACCAGTAGTTCACTACTGCTTAGCAGGGAGGCAGGCTGCCTGCTTGGTTTCCCAGGGCCCTAAGTTCCAGCATGGCGCGGATCTCAGGAGACACTGGTGGTTCTCCCTCTGGAAGGGCCACAGTTGGCAGGCCATTCTTACTCCACAATCTTCCTCCTCCCCAAAGTCTCCCTCCTCTCATTAACTATATCCCAGTCCTCTCCTTCCTCTGACACTTGTTCCGACAACATGCTGATCTCTGCCTTCCTCAACCCTCTGGAGGGGCCAAACCAGATCCTTCCAGATCCCCAGGAGATCTAATTTATCTCAAATGTTCTAAATCCACAGGACTACAGCCAAGGTGGAGCAGCCCCTACCTGGTCTGCTTGACAACCTGTACAGCAAAGTTGCTGGACTCCCATCCTGGTTTCACATCACTCAGGCTAAGTGGTGCCCTCCCACCCTAAATCTGATCATTCTGAGTGGTCATCTCATCTGCTGTCGCCCACCTGTCTCCTGTTCACAAAGGCCCCCACAGCCACAACTCTCAGGCTAAGTCATGTTTTGTTATCCAATTTGGTTCCTAATTCCTTACATTCTATTAATGATTCTTTTTACAGCAGGACTCTTTAACAGTCTTTCCTAAAGACTCCCACATCATGCATACCAGAGACAAGCCTTACCTTCCTACCCTCTTAACTTTTACCCTTTCAGATGGGGGAGTAATCACCTCTCATAACCCCACACTTATTTTTTAGAATTCTACCTCACTATGGCAATGATTCTACCTCAACATAGTCCTGAAATAATGACATGTCTAAATCAAAGGCACCTTTCCTTCTACCTCACCTGGGTCCTTAAATATGATAGTGGCCTGCCTCCTCATAACACCTTATCTCTTTGTTTTTCCAGTCTAACATGCAGGCATTCACCAGTGATAAAGTTGTCCTGGCTAAAACACCTGGCACCAGCTTCTGCATGGGCATCAACCATCATCCCGTTGACCCTCCTAAACCCCCAATATGGTGCCCCTATCAGCAGGAAATAGAAAAAAAAAGAAAAACTTCACCCTTTTTGCTAATAATAAAAAGAAGGGAATGAAAGGATTTTGCCCTAAAGGGGACGCTGCAGTGGTGGGAGGTTGGGAGGCTGAAGGTCACCTTCCCTGCCCCTAAGCAATTTACCTGTGGTGTGAAATAAATTCCAGTGAGCTACCTGTGCATCAGTAATGCCCCTTAGGCTCCAGCCCAAACCTGTTACATGTATGCCCCCATACCACGTGTCCCACAGAGAGAAAGCCAGACCTCAGTGGCCAGGGGTTCTTTTTCTGTATTCTTGGAATAAAAGTCACTTTTATTTCATATTTCTATCTTTTTAGTAGCATCTAAAATTCTATCAAGATTCATTAAATTGGGATCCAATATGAAAACGAGGCAGTTAGCAAGTGGCAACAGGGCCTTTGCCTGTAGGGCGTTGGATTAGTAGCTTCTGACTTCCTCAAACTGTTCAAAACCTATTTAGAATATCAATCCCTGATGTTTATCCTTAGGATGTGGCTGCATTTGTTTTGTCTTTCATCTTGAGATCTGGCCTGAAATGAAGCAGGAGATTGTTTTTTTTCCCCCAGTTACAAGGTATCTGAGCAATCTTCTTGCCTCAGCTTCCTGAGTGCTGGGATTATAAGTATGAGCGACCATGTCTGGCTCCAGATCTACACAGATTAATAAAATCTTCTGGGATTTTTTGTTGTTGTTGTTGTTTATTTTTGAGACAGAGTCTCAGTTTGTAGATCAGGCTGACTTTGAACTCACTATGCAGCCCAGGCTGGCCTCAAACTCAAGGCCACCCTCCTGCCTCAGTCTCCCAAATCCCTGGCAGCAAATCCTTTGTTTTAGAAGCTAAAGACACAGCAGCAAACCAACATGGACCAAATGCTTTGTCCTGGACTTGAGGAATCACCAATTGTATCTACTGTGTTTATTTAACCCCTGGTCATTACATAAGGTACCTTCAGCCTCTTTTCATTCTGACAAGTGCCGCCCTGTTTATCTGTATGTAGATGCCCATCCAACACCAGTGAGCTGTTCACAGCAGCACTGTCCAGCAGAACTGTCTTCAGTGATGGAACATTCTGGATCTACTCTGTCTACTGCGACCTAGAAATATGGGTGATGAGACTGAAGTCTTCAACTTCTAATTTTTTTTGTTTGCAACACTGATGATTAAACCACACTGATCCCAGTGCTCCCAGAGTGCTGAGTTAAGTATTCACCACGACACCCTGCTGTTTAATTTAAATGTATTTAAATTCACATAGCCACAAGTATTGCACAGCACAACCCTGAAATCTTGAAAACAGAAAAGGTAAATTAAAATTTTAAATCTAACAATTATAAGCAAACTGTCCAATAAGGTTGTATTAGTAATCTGTTGCTACATAACAAGTTACCCCAAAACTTTTTTTTTTGAGAGAGAGAGAGATACGGTCTCTCCATGCAGTCCAAACTAGTCGTGCAGCAGTCCTCCTGCCTCAGCTTGCTATGTGCTGGGACACAGCCACTATGCCTGTGGCTCCTTACACAATAGGAATTATTGTCTCAGTTCCTGTGGGTGAAGAATGCGAGCATAAGGTGGCTGAACCCTGTTTTTATGTTCCCGTTAAAGTGTAATCTCTGAAAAAAAAAAAAAAAAAAAAGTGTAATCTATGGTGGCTTAACCGAAGAGGAACCCTCTTGAAGATCAGGTTGTTAGCAGAACCAATAGCCTTAGGGTTGTGGAGACGCCGGAAGTCCCGCCCTCCAGAAACCACGCCCCCGAGCTCAGGCCCCGCCCCCGAGCTCTTTATCCTGGGCGGACGTTGGCCGACAGTCCACGGCGGTAAGATGGCGTCGGTGGCGGAGACGGCCTGGGCTGGCCTCAAGGATCTGGTGGGGCCCATGTTGATGCCCGACCCCGTGGCCCGCTTCACGTGCCCTGTGTGCTTGGAAGTGTACGAGAAGCCGATGCAGGTGCCCTGCGGACACATGTAAGTGGCGAGCCGGGGTGGAGGGGACGCCTGTCCGGGTTGAAATGGAGCCGGGCCGGTCTGAGGCGGGGGCGAGAGAACCGACGGCCGTGGGGCCTCCCCTCTCCGCCCGGTTTTCCCGACGCCGAGCGAGCCGGCGCGCCGTCCCGGCCCTGGGCCGCAGGCGCCCGCCGTGTTGGGCTCCTCGACAGCGACCGCGGAGTCGCAGCGGCCCGCGGCCAGGCGGGGTCCGGGGTCCGCCCTGGCGCAGCCACGGTTCCCCTCGAATTGCCCGAGTGTCGCAGCCTTAAGTGTGGCCCACGGGCGCCCGTGTCAGCTATGGTGAGTGTTTCCAGTGCAGTGAAGTTGGAGAAACACATAACAAGGCTGAGGAACAAAGGGCAGTTCCTTCCGCAGCCCGGCTTGGACGCGGAAGGGCGCGGGGGTGGCGGGTAGGGATCCTGGCGCTGCTGCTGCGGCTTCCTGGCGTACGAGGCCGGTTTCCTTCTGGTTTTGATGGCCTGCACCCTGTTAGCGAGCGGACCAAGTGTGACAATGAAAGGTGTAACCGGGGCCGCCACAGGCCCTGGGCTGCCAGGTGCTTTGAGGTTGAGGGGATTGAAATAAGAAACCTTGCGCGCGCGCACACACACACACACACACACACACACACACACACACACACAAGAAACCTTGCGTCGACACACACACACACACACACACATAAGAAACCTTGCGTCGACACACACACACACACACACACACACACACACACACACAGCCGAAAGATCATAAGGATGTGACCTTTTATCTCGGAGTTAACATTTTCTCCGTGGCCATCCTCGATGTTTGTCGTGGGCATCTCTTTGGCATAGGCCTTGGGAGCCCGTTTGCCCATCAGCAGACATAGTAGGCACTTGTTGGGACCCAGGGCGTTATTCCCTCAGGTGTCTCTGTTGCAAGATCAGGGAGGGTGTTGGCGGCCTACCCAGGTGGATAAACTCGGGACAGGCTTTTCAGATGCCTAATTCAGCCCAGCTGAACCAAAGGCACCTATTTTGTTAACCCAGCCAACGCTGCTTGCCACTGGCGAGGGCTCCGCAGCCACTGGCTGCACACAAGTGTCTGTCGCTTGCTGCTTCAGGTACACGAAGCTCTTCGAGCTTCAGACTACTTCTCTGCAGGTCGGTTACTCTGGACCTTCCCACCGCCCCATCTTTACCTCTCACTAACCCCTCTCAAACTTCAAGTCCCGGGTTAAATTATCTTCCTCTGTTCTCTCCCTGGAGCTTCCTTTACCTTTTCCTTTCATGGAGCAGTACTTAGGGTTCACAAGGGCAATGAGGACCATTTCTTTTGGCCCCTCATTGTATCACACTGTCTGCACCCTATATTCCAGCTGTCCACTCGACCAAATGCCCCCTCTCCAGCACATTGTTGGGTCAGGTAAGGTGATTCTGCCCTCAGAGTTTACAGTCCAGCGAATTGTTGACAAATAAGTACTAATCAAGTTTAAGCAGTTGTGCAAGTGCACTGTGCACTGGGAGGATTTGAGGGGTCAGCGAGGCTCTGTGTGGGTGGGTATTAACGTCTGAACAGGCAGTGGGCTCAGCATGCCTTGGTTTCTCATTAGAGCTCAGAGCTCCGAGTGTTCAGTTCCCTTCTGAGGACAGATGGAGGCTCCTTGATACAGGCAGGAGAAATCTTCCTTAGCTCCAGCCAAGTGCTTTGTGCTCTACCTACTTGATTTTTAACTCTTGTGCTTGGAAACTTGAGCATCATGGCAGATGTGGGTGAGACACTGGATTTTTTTTAAAACTTTAATTCAAGCCCTGAATGTTTGTATTTACCTTGAAAAATAAAACTGGAGAAAGGCTGGTGGCTAACTGCCCAAGACAGGAAGTTTCTGCACAGACAGCACTCTTGACAAGGTAGAGTTTCTAGAAGGCTGAAGGAGAACCATTAGGAGGAAATAGAAACTGAAACCCATCGAAGCAGTTTAAAAGCAGACTTGCTGAAGCAGGACATGGTGGCACATTTCTGTAATTCCACACCCTGAGAGGCTGAGGCAGAAGGATCCTACCCTGAGGACTTAGTGAGACCTTGTCTCAAAATTAAAAATGGAGAAATAAAAAGGGCTGGGGTGTAGTCAGTGCAGATACTCTAGGTTGGATCCTGAGTGGCCCCCTAATGGAGGGAGGACTTGTTTGGCTGTAACTCAAGACATAACGGGGCTTCTGAACATTTTGATAGGCCAGTTGTGCCACATAGTAATCACTGAGTTGCTGCTGCTGCCCACACGCAGCCCGCCAGAGGCTGCACAGCAATGGCCCCCCCCCCCAGGCTTTGCTTCCTGCCCCGGCCCCACCCACCTCACCACCTGTCTTTGTAGGGTCTGCTCCCCGCCCCTTCCCTTCCCCCCACAGCCCCTCGGGGCTTCCTCTCTGCCCTTCAGACACTCCTTTGCAGTTGGCATCACGTCTTTGTGGAACGTTTTGCTTTCAGATCTTTGTCATCCTAATCAGGTCTCAGTATTAAAATGGCACCTGTTTCTAGACAGCCAGTCTGTTGCCTTGCTTCATATGTCACTATGAGATGAACATGCAGTGTACTGTATTCTAGAATGTACCATTATGAACACAATGACTTTGTTTCCTTTCTACTTTGCTCTCAGAAGTAAGTGAATAGGCCCTGTCACCTCCCAGCCTAGTTGGAATTTTGCCTAGCAGCACTGACATCTAGTTTAATGACAAAGAGGAAAGAAATTCCTAAGAGATAGGAAAACAGTCATCAAGTTTGCAGAAGATTGCCTTTGATTATGTGTCCTGAGTTTTTGGACAGATTTTGTTAATCCTGCCTTAAAATCTTAGCATTTGGAGACAGGTGTGGTGGGACAGGCCTTTCAAATAGTTCCAGCTATTTGAAAGTTGAGTTGGGAGGATCACTTGAGCCACAAATTTGAAACTTTCGGGTGTAGTGGCCATGCCTACAAGCCCAGCATGGAGGAAGCTGAGACAGGCTGATCACTTACTTAGTTGAAGGCCATCCTGAAGTATGTGTCTCAAAAAGCCAAAACAGAAGAAAAGTTGAAAAATCTACCAGGTTAAGTAGCTGATAGTTTTTTCATGTTTTGTGATCATTCTTTCTGTGTACTCGGTCTCAGGGTCACCACCTGCCTAGAAACATAATCTTTGGCTTTTCCAAATTGGGAAGTTACTAAACCGTATTGACTGCCTCTGAACCATTTCCTGAGTTCATTCTCATTTTCCTCAGCAGTGCTTTGCATCTCTTGTCTTCATCTATCATTAATCTTTTTTTTTTTTCTTACCACCTGTCCTAAAAAACAAACAGTTTTGTCCAGGTTCACCAGGGTTATTTTTGTGAAACTTGGATTTGGTCTTGGTGCCCCATCGTGAACATGCCTCTGGCTCAGCCTGCGGTTGTAGCTCAGTAGTAGAACTTTTGCCTAGCCTGTGAGAGCCATGGGTTCAACTCCCAGTAATAAATAAAATCTTGTGTCTCCCTACTGCTTAAGAGGAAGTCTCTCTCAAGTATGTTATAAATTTCAAGTGTTAAAGACCTAAAATAAGCCCTCCCTTTGTCTGCAGGTGAATTCTTTCAGAGGCTAAGGTAGAGATTGCCTGAAGGATTACCAGCCCTGTTCTTTGGTTGTAACTAGCTGCCCTCCTTTATTTTCCCATAGTACTTTGCTTTTACCCCTAATGGTAGCAGTTCCCATTGTGCTGTTTTTTTTTTTTTTTTTTTTTTTTTTTTTGCGGTACTGGGGATTGAACTCACGACCTCACGCTTGCCAGGCAGGCGCTTATGCTGCTGAGCTGAATCCCCAGCCCTATTGTGCATTTTATATGTGCTACACATTGTAGGAAGACTCTGCTAGACATAATCTGTCTCCAACAATCCTGGAGGTAGAAACCTGTCTGTTTCGCAGAGAAAACTGACCCGCCAAAGATGCCTCAGTGGCAGACGGTAAAATATGGGCCCCTAGCCGTGATGTCTTTCTCTAGATCATGCAGAAATGTAGTCTGCATTTATTTCTGATGGATCCAGGTGTTTTTCTCAGTCCCTCTCTACGCACCCACCCCATTGCAATTTTTCTGTCCTAGAAGGGTTGAATTGGGAATAGGGAATGAGCTTTTAATCCATTATTCATTGATGTCTTTTTAAAAGTTGATCCCCATTTGTCATCTTGTCTCCACGATGCATGACGGAAGTTCTCTGTGTGTCTTGTTCTAGCTTTTGCTCTGCATGCCTGCAGGAATGTCTGAAGCCGAAGAAACCTGTCTGTGGGGTGTGTCGCAGCGCTCTGGCACCTGGCGTCCGAGCTGTGGAGCTCGAGCGGCAGATCGAGAGCACGGGGACTACTTGCCATGGCTGCCGTAAGAACGTATGTGGGAGTACCGTACAGAGCCCGTGTCTTGGTGGAGACGAGGGGTAAAGCCGTGGCCACATCACCTCTGAAGTTGGAGCATGACTAGGAGACTGACTAATAGCACTTTTGCATGCCTGGATCTGTGGGGACAGCCCTGCTCTTTGCATCTTTGTAACCTCACTGGTTTGGGGTTTTTTTTTTTTTAATGAGGTAGTTTAGGCTGTTGTATATTTGGCTATGAAAGCCATGTAGATCACTTACCCTAGTTTTTTTTTTTGTTTTTTTTTTTTTTTTTTTTTTGGTCTTTTCCCTTTTTACCGGTACCGGGGATCGAACTCACAACTGCCTGCTTGCAAGGCAGGCACTTATGCCGCTGAGCTAAATCCCCAGCCCCCCCTATTTTTTCCTGTAATCAGTTTTTCAAAATATCATGATTTTTAAAGAATATCAAATTAGTAACTCAGGTTTTTATTTGCCGCATGAAGTAGGAAGGGAGTCTTCATAATCCACGTCACTAGGTGGATAAAATCTAATGGTTCAAGCTGGGTATGGTTAGCACCTGTAATCCCAGCCCTGGGGAGGCTGAGGCGAGGGAACAGCTGAGAGTTTGTGACCAGGGTGGGTTACGTAGTGAGTTTAAGGCCAGCCTGGACTCACTGAGGCCGTCTCAAACCACAAGAAAAAAAATTTGTTTGGTTCCATTTTTTAGTACTTGGCAGGGAGGAACCATGTATAAAAGTTAATGTGCAATCGTAGCAATTTCTAACATGTGAAAAGTACCCATTGTAAAACTGTTAGAGTCAAGTGTAACTGCTGCTAGAAAGGAAAATTACTGACTTCTATTTTAAGAAATGTATATCGCCTCATTGATTTTTTTCAGTCATGGTAATGTTACTAATTCCAGACCATACAAAAATATAAAGTACTGTAGGCTTGTTCTCCTGAGATGATTACTTCAAAAGTAGTTCCATTTAGAAGGCTGCCTAGCATCTTCTAGTCTTTGGTAAATGGATATAAAGGTATTAGCAAACGTAATTTAAAAAAAAAACAAAACTAATGGGATCTTTCTGGGGTTTATTTGAGACATTCTGAAGTTCAGGCTGGCCTTTAACTCTGTAGCCAAACTTGGAGTAACCCTGCCCCAAATTTCCGAGAGCTGGGGTTAGGCTTGTGTCACAACACCCAACCTAATGGGATCATGTTATACATATTTCTTGTGCTTTTTCCACTTCTGAAGATTCTGTCTCACTGACTTATTGGACAGCTTTCTGTGGCAGGTTCATTGTTTACCACTGCCATGGGAGTGGCCACAGCACAGATATGCATTGCCTCCTCCTTCCGTTCACAGTGAGTTAGCGTTAGGGGCGCCCAGCGGAGCTTTTGCAGTGCGGAGTAAGGCTGCTTCCCATCCTGTGTATTGGGGGCACCTTGGTTAGTGCTTAAGGTCGACAAGTTCATGAGCCCGAGGTAAGACAGTTATCAAGGTAAGCCACAGCTTAGGTAATAAGATTTTTTTTCTTAGCTTCTTTTACTTAGAAACTATTCTTTTTGGGGAGATCAAGCTTACGACCTTGCTTTTGCCAGGCAGGTGCTTGTGCTAATGAGCGAAATCCCTGGCCCTAGAAATTTAAGAGAGATTTCCTATTGCTTCATCCTTGCATGCGTGGTGTTCTCACCCCTACCCCTGCCCTATGTTTTTTTTTTTTTTCTTCATTTCAATGATTATTGACCAGGCAAGGACAAGGTCTTGAGTGCCAAAACAAAAAAGATTAGTGATTGTTGGAAGCCTGGTATGTTGGTGCACTCCCGTAATCCCAGCACTTGGAGGGTGAGGGAGGAGGAGTGCTGTAAGTTCAAGACCTTGCCTCAAAAAAATCAGTGATTTTAGTGTGGCACACCTCAAAATTATTTTTCTCTTTCTCCCCCTGTCTTCATTCCTTACACTTTTTAAGAACACCTAAGATGGGAAAAGAAAAGAGCATATCTGAGCTGGCATGTACCTTAGCAGGAGAGCTTGACCAGTGTGTCTGACCCGAGTCCTGTCCCAGAGCAGCAAAAGTGTCAGCATGTGCTTTGCGTGTGTGAGGTCCTGCATTCAGTTCCCATCTTTGCATAGAGATCATGCATGATAATAGTGCACACCAGTAATCCCAAAATTTTGGGAAGCTGAGGCAGGAAGATTACTAGCCCAGCCTGGGCAACTTAGCAAGATCCTGTCTTGAAAAATAAAGATCGAGGGCCAAGGATTTAGCTCAGCAGCATAAGCACCTGCCTTGCAAGTGTGCAATTGTGAGTTTGATCCCCAGTACCGAAAACAAATTTAAATAAAAATAAAGGTTGAATAAGAAATATGGCTCAGTATGGGTCAAGGAATATGGCTCAGCATGAAGACCTTGGCTCCTACCCCAGCCCTGCAGAGGTGAGAGGGTGGAGAGCACCTGTGGTGAAACACTGTTTCTCCATCTGACTTTCTGTAGCACATTGTAGATTTTATATGACCTAATTCAGGTTTCAGTTTCTTCAGCATCATCAGTTAATCCCTGTATAGTAGTACCTGCCTATAATCCCATTTAGTTACACTGAGAACAAAAGGTTGAGGTTGCAAGGTCAGACTGCATAACTTAGTCTCAGGATAAAATTTTCTGTCTCAAGATAAAGTTTTTAAATTTTTATTATTTACTTACTGGTACCTGAGATCACAACCTTGCCCTTGCAAGGCAGGTACTTTGTAGCTGAGCTAAATCCCCAACCCTCAAGATAGTTTTTAAAAGGCTGGGAAGCTGGGTGTGGTGGTGCACATCTATAATCCCAGCATTCAGGAGACTGAAGTGGGAGGATTATTGTTGCCTGGGTTACAAAGTGAGCTCATGGCCCACCTAACTGCTTGGTGAGACCCTGTCTCAAAAAGGTTAAGAAAAAAAAAAGGCTGGGAATGTGGCTTAGGCATAGGACACTTGACTAGCATTTTTGATCTGGATTCAACTCTCTAGTCCCTACCCCCTTCATTCATCCTAAACATTCTTTTTTTTTTTTTGCCGGTACCGGGGATCGAACTCACAACCGCCTGCTTGCAAGGCAGGTGCTTATGCCGCTGAGCTAAATCCCCAGCACCCCCCTTCATTCATCCTAACCTCGTGCTTTATACTTTGTTTGGTTAGGGTTACTAACCTGTGTCCCTGTTACCTCACTGATTAGTTTTCAGTGCCAGACGTGGTGAAATGTGGCTGTTGGCTTGCTGGAAGGTTAGTCTAAATGCAAGACAGAAAACAATTAGGAGCAAGTCTGTACATGGAGAGCATATCTTGAGTGGAGCAGGTCTCTAAGAGGAAGTAGATGTGATTTGGCCTAGTAAAGTGTTAGCCTTGCCGTTAGTGGACAGTGTACAGAACTCAGGGTCTCACCCCACTGGGGTGGTTAGGAATACGGTGAGACTGTCACTTAGGGTGGTGTAGATTGCCCTTGTTTTAGGACTCTGCCTGGTAAAAGATTTCCACTAACTTGAGGGTTCTGATTCTTCCTTTTCAAGTTCTTCCTGTCTAAGATCCGGGCTCATGTGGCCACCTGCTCCAAATACCAGAATTACATCATGGAGGGTGTAAAGGCTGCCAGGATGAACCCATCTTTTCAGCCAAGGTAAACGACTGTCACCTTCTTCCTGAAGTTCACTTTCTGGGTACCATGTGTCCCTCGAGGGCTGAGGCGTACTGGTTTGGAAAAGTAGAGGGGTAAATGTTAATGCTGGTCAGAGCTGGTACAGGTTGGTGTAGATGTGGTGTTACTTCCAGTGTTAGCAGCGCTGTTGTCCGCCACACGTGACCTGGTTCTGTGGAGATGGTGAGAGTCCTGGCCTTGCTCCAGTTGGGGTACACCAGAGGAGTTGCCTGGGAGTGGTCTCAGAGTCTCTCTTTGTTTTCCAGGAACGTCCCAAATCGTTACACCTTTCCTTGCCCTTACTGTCCCGAGAAGAACTTTGATCAGGAAGGACTTGTGGAGCACTGCAAGGTAGCTCACAGCACGGATCCCAAGTCTGTGGTAAGAGGGACTTTCACTTTTAATTGGAAAAAAATTAAATTTACAGAGAAATTGTAGGAACAGTGCAGTGAACTCCCATGTACTCGTCTTCATCTGGATTCACAAATTAACAGCTTGCCGTTTTTGCTTAGCCATATTCTATATATAGTATGTACACCCCCTTTTTTTTTTTTTTTTTTTTTTTTTTGAGATGATGTCTCACTATACAGTTTAGGCTGGCCTTGAACTCAAAACTCACTTTGTAGCTTAGGCTGGCCTCTAACTTCCTACCTCAGCTTACCAAACCTTTTGGCATAAGTTACAGAGATCATGACCCTTTGTCACCACCTAAATATGTCAGTGTATATCAATGTATATCTTTTATTTAGGTACCAGGGATTGAACTCGTGACCTCACGCTTGCTAGTCAGGCGCTTACGTTGTTGAACTAAATCTCTGGCCCTTAATGTCTATCTTTAGAACAATTTTTATTTTCTAGAGTAGGAAAATGTAATGGGAAGTAGGAATAGCTCCTGAGAGACAGGAGAGGTTCTGAATGAGTTGCCCAGGAACATTTTCTTTAAACATTAGGTTTTAGGGCCGAGGGTTTAGCTCATTGGTGTAAGTGTCTGCTTGGCAAACTTGAGGTCGTGAGTTCAATCCCTGGTACTAAAAAAAGAGAGAAGGTCAGATTTTGTGGGGGCTGGGGATATAATATAGCTCAGCAGCATAGCACCTGCCTGGCAAGTGCAAGGTCCTACGTTTAATTGCTGGTACAAAAACGGGGGGGGGGGGGCTGGGGATTTAGCTCAGCGGCATAAGCACTTGCCTTGCAAATGTGTGGTCGTGAGTTCGATCCCCAGTATAGTTTTTTAATTTTTATTATTTACTTACGGTACCTGAGATCACAACCTTGTACTTGCAAGGCAGGTACTTTGTAGCTGAGCTAAATCCCCAACCCTCAAGATAGGGCTATGGGGATTGAACTCATGACCTTGAACTTGCCAGGCAGGTGCTTATGCAGCTGAGCTAAATCCCTGGCTCTTTTGCCTTTATATCATTTTTTTTTTTTTTTTTGCTTGCTGGACATGGTGAGATACAGCTAGAATCCCAGCACTCCAGGAGGTTGAAGCAGGAGGGATCACCTTGAGTTTGAGGCCAGCACAAACTATAACAAGACCCTATCTTAACAAATTAGTTTTTGTGCTTATGTGTGTGTTTAATTTCCAGCGCTGAAGACCAGATGCAAGGTCTTGCACATACCAAACAGTGGTCTACCACTGAGCTCTGTCCTCAGCCCTGTGTATGAGAGCCTCAGATTATTTAGGTTAATTTGGTCAGGAATTGTTTGTACTCCCAGTTTTGCTAGCCATTCATTGTTCAGCTGCTCTGCAGCTGGGTTTCACCTCTCGGCGGCCTCCTCCCCTGACCTGTGCGATGGCTCTGGTTTGGCCTTTGTCCTTCTGCCCCTCTGTTCAGCTCCTCTATGGAAGAGCTCCTTGGCTTGAAGCTTTCTTCTGCCTTCCCTCAGGCCTGTCTTTACCTGTTTGAACTCCATGGCATGCCTTCCGCCCTTCCACACCAGTCTTCGTCCACCCCACTGTTTCCCTTGTAGCTGCAGGGGGTCCCAGGTCCAAGCTGGGGTGCTGTATCCTCTTCTCTCTGCATGACTCTTCCACCCCAGTTGGTCTAGCCATTTGCTTGATGCCACCACCTATCACCCAGCCTTCAAAGCCAAGTTAGCCTTTGCTATGAGACCATTGTGGCCTCACCCTGTCATGTGAGCATTACTGCACATAGGCTTTGTTTTCCCCCACATGTGATTGTTTGCTTGGTTTTCCTGGTGCTTTTTGGCCATCTTCAGTGCTGCTTGCAAGGCCCTGTTCTGGGCTTCCACAGATCTGACCCTCGCTTACACCAGTGGGGCTTGTGGCTAGAGCCAGGAGAGTGCAGTGTCTTCTGGGATGCTGATGGGTGCGGGAAGGAGTAAGTAGGCCTAGTCGGGGGGTCAGAAAAAGGGTTCTGGCAGGGGTCCAGGCTCCGGCCTCAGAAGGCTGGAGCCGGTTCAGCATCAGCCCCCTGAGACCTCCTCAATTCTTTGTTGGAAGGTTTGTCCGATCTGTGCTTCGATGCCCTGGGGAGACCCCAACTACCGCAGCGCCAACTTCATAGAGCACATCCAGCGCCGCCACCAGTTTTCGTACGACACTTTTGTGGTGAGTCTGATTCCTCCCCGGGGACACAGCAGGTGTTGGTTGTCTCAACAGGGGAGTTAGAGGCCCAGCAGCTCAGCCTGTCACTCATGTGCAGGCTTCCAGTCCCTCAGCATCCTCTCTGCAGTGTTTGCTCTTGGCAGAGGGGTAGCCAGAGTGCCTGAAGGGGATTTGAGGCCCGTGGTGGTACACACCTGCACTGGCAGCACTCCGGGAGGCTGAAGCAGGATTGCAGGTTTGCTGGAATCTTAGCAAGACCTTGTCTCAAAAAAAGAAGTCTGGGGATATATATATATATATATCTCAGGAGAAGACCTGCTGCCTGGGCCCACCAGCACGGTGGGGGAAGTGTTTTCAGTAAAGATGAGGCTGCTGGCAGAGGGGAGGTCATTTGCCCGGTTACATAGTTAGCTGTTGTGCTCCTACCCCGGGGTGAGCCTTTGCCCCTGAACCGCTGCTGAGACGGGATGTCTGTCACCCTCAGGATTACGAAGTGGATGAAGAGGACATGATGAACCAGGTGTTGCGGCGCTCCATCACCGACCAGTGAGCAGCGGTCTCTGTCCTTCCCGTGCTCTAGAGCCTCCATTATATGTTAAAGTGTGAAACCTTTGACTCCTGCTCCTTAACTGTACACACCCCTGGAATTGGCCACGCTGTTGGGACAGTCACTTTGATGGGCATCGAGTCTCTGCTGTCCATTGGCTGTGGCCAAAGTTGTCTTCCTCCCTGTTAACCTTGTTTGTCACTTGACTCTCAGTCTCATGGGCTCTCAGCTACTTCTGGGAGCTCCCGCTTCCTCTTGTGGAAGGCAGTGCAGCTCTCCACATCTTCCTGTTCTCCTGTCATGCCTGCTCTCCCCCCCCCCCCCCCCCCCCCCGCCTACTGTTAATCTCTCAGGTCCTCGGCCAGCTGGGACCTTTGCCACATCACGGATAGCACAAACGGCCCCTAACCCCAGTCCCAGGTTACATAGCATCGCAGAGGACGGGCTGGGCAGATGTCCCTGGTGTCCCTGTCCACCCCTCCATCCCTCTGTTGCTAGGCCGCGGCACCTACCTGCATAGCGGCAGCTGCCCTCTTGAGGTGGATGTTCTAACTTTCACATGATCTGATACCAGAAGTTTTATTAGTGATCTTTTCCTAAGACCTGCAGATCCTTAGAATGGACTAGTTCATCTTAAATGCTGCACGGTGCCTTTATTAGAGCCAGGTACGCCTGTTCTCAGTGCGGCGTGGGTAGCTGAGCAGGGTTCAGGTGTACTCTTCCGGCAGCGGCAGGTGCAGGGTCAGCTAGGCAGTGAGAGCATCGTCTGTGATCGTCAGGTGAGGATGTGTTTTCAGGGGGCCGAGTCCTGCCTGCTTCTGTTTGGGAGCTTGCATACATGCTTGCTGGAGCACGAGAAGGGTAACTAAGGAGGCGATTTTATTTTCTACTTGGTAACTTAGATGAGCATTACTTTCCTGTCACACATGCTTTCCTTATGGCACTGGTTTCCATGTCAGCCAGAGAGGCTGCTGTTTGCCCTGTCCTGTCTGACAAGCCCGCAGCGGGAGGCAGCATCTGGTGAGGCGTTGAAGTTACACATGTTTCATGATTGTCAAGCTGTCAGTCTAAGGCTTGTGATTTAAGTGGATTTAAGTCATTCTCTCCTGTCACACTTCGCTAGCCTGAAAGGCGGTGTTTCTGATCCAAGGTTCAGGTGGAGGCTTGGACCCTCCCTCCCCACCAAGAAGGAACTTGCTGCAGGTGGCGGGTAACCAGCAAAGACAGGGCCATTTGGCGATGCACTTTGATGTGTTTCACTGGAGAGAGTGTTACGTCAGCTGCGTCACTGTCACTTCTGGAAAAGTTGACCGCCCTCCCTGAGCTGTGACCATCTAAGCACTGTGGAGGGAAGTTTGTGCAGACACGTTTTAGGCAGCTGAGAAGCGTGTCCATCTCACTGGCAGGACCAAGAGACTTAATTGCTTAAGTGCACTTCATGTATTTCTTAAAAGAACTTTCCAGAGGCGAGATTTGTTATGCTCTTGAGTTTTGAAAGGTGAAATATAAATAAATTTGATAACTTATCCAAGCAGCAAGCTGTGGCACCTGTGTTCATTTGCCATTTCCTGGGGTCTAACCCTGGATGCCTACTTTGAGCCCCTGCTGTCCCAAGTTCACCTATTGTCACAGCTCTGCCCCTTGCCAGCTGTGCTCTGGCAAGTGCGTCCAGGGCCAGCCAGTGTTCACATTCGGAGGCTCTGGGGACTCAAGGACTGACTTGTTGAGGTGCAGAAGCAGCAGCTCCCCTGGGGCTGGTAGGGCGGGGGTTGCACCCAGCTCAGCCCGGGGGCCGGCGGGGCAGGTTTGAGCTTTGTACTCGGCGCTTTGCTGCTGCTCATATCTGGCAGTACTGCGCCATGGATGCAGGTTTCTTCCCTGTGCCAGGTGACCCCGGGGTGGGGTGTGCAGGGCACTGCTGCTGCTGCTGCTGCTGTGCCCATCCTGGGCTTCTGCATTGTGCTCTGGTCCCATAGGGATCTTGCTGCACCCAGACAGCTCAGGGTCACCAGTTGACCGCCCTCCCTGTTTTCTTCCATCTTGGAGTGGACTGTAACAGTGCCTGCTCAGGCCACTTGGGCCTCTTTTATTTCCTGCATCCATGCCAGGCCACCTTTGTGTAAGTCAGTTGCATCTTATTGTAATCCCAAATAATGAGTTTAGTCACCCAAGTATTGTAATCCTCTTTCTAGTTTTCCTCACAATCTAAAAGGTGCTATTTGTAATCCCATTGAGACGTCACTGGAATCGCAGCAAGTTGATTCCAGTCTAACATCACCAATGCTGCCCACGGCAAGAGTAAAGACACAAAGACATGTTCCAAGTTAAGGGCAGCCAAGGGGTCCCAAGTCCAATTCCTGTGAGGACATTCAGACAAAGACCTTGATCCTACGCCTTTCCAGAATTTATTAGCTTGTGAAAGGGGGATGGTGGCTTAGGGATGAGTGACAGTGAGGAGGATAGCGGGAATTACATGAGGCACTTGAGGTGGCTGGCCAGGTGAGAGAGATGCAGAGGGATCAACTTCTATAATTAAGGTAGCAACAGACTTGTTTTGGGAGACTGACTTTGGTTTCTGATATGCAAACTCTTGTTCCCTGGGGAGTCCTAGCCAGTGGACACACCCGCTGTGCTCATATCCTGTATGGAAATACTATGTGAGGGAACTAGACTGTCTGTTGGCCTTAGAGATTACATACCAGCACCTCGGCTGGCCTTATTTACAATGCTTAGAGCCAATTGAGGAGAGAAGGAAATACCCTAGCCAGCTCTCTACATGTCAGCATAAGGAAATGAGTCTCCAAATAATCAGTCACAGCAATTGTTTTGGATTCAGAGGGAGTCACTGGACTTGTCTCCCACAGCATCTGGTGTGGCATGGTGGCACATGCCTTTGATCCTAGCACTTAGAAGGTTGAGGCAGGAGGGTTTCTGAAGAAGTTCAAGGCCAGCCTGGATTACATAGATCATTTGAATCCTAGATTGTGCACAGTCGAGTTGTGATTTGCACAACTGGGATCTCATGCTAGAGAGAAAAACCCTTGTTTGTATCAAAACAACTAAATATGGTATCACAAGTACTTGAGAGGCTGAGGCAGGAGATTGCTGTGAGTTCAAAACTGGCCTGGACTGGGGCTGGGGAGTTAGCTCAATGGCATAAGTGCCTGCCTTGCAAGCAGGCAGTCATGAGTTCAATCCCTGGTACCGATAAAAAAGAAAAAAGACAAATGCCACTTGATCTGATTAATAATTCTTCATACTACAAAAGCATTGTCACTCTACGTGGAGGAAAAAACACAATATGAGTAAGACAAGATCTAAAAAAAATAGAGGTGGGGCTGGGGATTTAGCTTAGCGGCATAAGCGCCTGCCTTGCAAGCAGGCGGTCGTGAGTTCGATCCCTGGTACCGATAAAAACGAAAAAGAAAAAAAAAAAACTGGCCTGGACTACATAGCAAGACTTTCCAAAAAAAGTCTCATTTAAAAAATAAAGCTGAGCCCTTCATTAAAAGGTGACAGACAAGCGCCTGTCTCTCTCCCTGTGGCACCTAAGGGGGACACGGTTTGACAGCTGTCATGCTCCCCCCCCCCCAACCCTGATGGCCTGCACCCTCCTCCTGTCCCCTACTCCTGGCGCACTCCAGCCTGTTCTGGCAGGTCATTCTTGCTGCAGTTACTGCTGTGTAGCCACCAGCCAAACCCTCCTCGGGTGACAGAGGCCAGGAGGGTCCCAGGCCCATCATGAATGTCCCTAGTATTCCCAACCCCCAGTAGGATGTGATGCACAGCCCCGCTGAGGATTCCCCAGTGTTAGCTCTGCCGTGTTCTTAGAAGACCGCAGCACCCACTGTCAGTTCAAGATGAGCCTGGGCTGCGTAGCCAGACACTATCTCCCCACGAAAAAGGAGCCATTAACCCTTGTGGTACCGTGGCTGACCACGACAAAGGCCAGCAGTCAGCCAGCGGAGTCCAGCACTAACTGGTGGCCACATTGACCTGCTGCAGCACCGTGGCCCAGAGCTGCAAAGGGCAGGACCTGGTTAAAGCCCAGAGCCCCTAGCAGAGCAGTGTTTGCCAGGTGTGACTTCTGTCCAAATGGAGCAAAAGAACCCTCAGGCAGCGCAGCTGGTGATAAAATGAGACTGTCCTGGGAAGGGGCTTCCCAAAGGTCAGAGCCCCCAGGTGCACACCTCTAACACCCGAGGCGCTGCAGGAGCTGGGGAGGCTTGTCTGAGGACCCATGGCAAGGCATGGGGCGCAGGTGAGCATCCACTCTCGGCCACGGCTCATTCTGGTGAGGTGGGAGCCCGAGCTGGGGAGGCAGGGGCCGCCTTCCTGCTCAGTGGAGCAGGAAGAGTTGGCGCACAGACCAGGAGGAGGCCGTCACTGGAGGGGCAGTCCTCATCTGGCCCCACCTGCGTAGCACCTGCCCTGGGCCCGCCCAGCTTTCAGTCACCTCTGTGGGCTCTTCTGTGACAGCCACCACCCTGCTTTCTGGTGCTATGTCCCTGCCCTATGTAACATTTTCTTTCTTTCTTTTTTTTAAATTTTGGTGCCAAGGATCAAACTCACTGTGTAGCCCAGGCTGGCCTCAAACTCCTGATGATCATCCTGCCTCAAATTCTCGCGTGCCACCACACCCAGCTCTGAAGCCAGGATTCTTGGTGTTTTGGGTTTTTTTTGGGTATCGGGAATCGAACTCACGATCTCTTACTTGCCAGGCAGGAGTTTATCCTGCTGGGCAAAATCCCCAGCCCTTGTGGTATTATTTCCCTCCAAACCTCTGGTGCTTAGCATCAAAGTGAGTAAAGAGCTGTTCACCTTACACTGAGCATCTTCTCCTTGCCTGGGCTTGGCACTGGGGATCAAATCAAGGGGCTCGAGCCGGGTGTAGTGGCTCACGCCTGTAATGCCAGCACTTGGGAGGCTGAGGTGGGAGGATCATTGCAAGTTCGAGACCAGCCTGGGCTACAAAGTGAGCTCAAGGCAGCCTGAACTACATAGGGAGACCCTGTCTCAAAAAAAGACAAGGGGGCTGGGGATTTAGCTCAGCGGCATAAGCACCTGCCTTGAAGCAGGCGGTCGTGAGTTCAATCTCCGGTACCAATAAAAAGAAAAAAAAATGTACAGGCATCAAAAAAAGACAAAAAAAAAAATCAAGGGGCTCCTCATACAGCATCCTGGATTTTGTTAGTTAAACCTGGCAACGTTACTCAGTCAGTGTTAGCAGAATAAATGTTCTGAGCATAAACTGTATGGCAGGCAGTGCACGCCTTCCCGTTAAATGACTTGTGCAAACAGCGTGCAGTGTGGCATGTCTTAATCCCAGTGCTCTGGCAGGCTGAAGCACGAGGACCTCCAGTTCAAGGTTAACCTGGCGAAATCCTGTCTTAAAAAGAAACAGTGCGATTGCTTGTTAGGTAAACTCATGAGTCCAAACACCGCTGCCTGCGTGAGCGGCCCTGAGTAGATGGGACATATGTTGCCAGAGGTGAAGTGGAGCTACGTGGGGGCTTTCACCTGGTCATTCCCGTCCTTGGTGCTGGCTCCGTCCTGAGACGCGGCACGCTCGGCGGGAGCGAGGCGGCAGGGGGCAGCGTCTCCCGGGCCTCGCGTCAGCAGCCGGTGGGGTCCAGCCGGCGGTCTCCGGGCCCAGGCGAGCGCCGCACCGTCCCCGTCGGCCTCCAGGGGGCGCCGGGAGCACAGGGAGACCACTTTACTCCCTGGATCCCGACGGTTCCGTTTCCTCCCTCCACTGGCGCCTGAAAACGGACGGGAGCGGATACTCGGTTCCCCCGCACACGTCCGGCTGCTGAGCCCCGCGGGCCACCCTGCCGGAGGGGAGCTGGGCGCGACCCCAGGACACAGCCGGGAGCCCGCAGACTTAGCCAGACCCAGCCGGGCAGTGGCCCTGGCGCAGGGGTGCAGCTGCCCCGGACCCTCCAGCCTCCGCGGCGTCAAACCGGACCGGAGCCGCGCAGTGGACCGCGACGCACGAACCGGTGCCGAGCTCCTGGGGACAGCGGTGTCCAGCGTGCGCGGGGCCGTGAGCACAGACGCGCTGCCAGGTCGCGGAGCCGCCCAGCGCCTGACCCGCCCAGCTGTAAGCGCTGGAGGACTAAACTCTGCTGCTGAGCGCGAGCCTGCTAAGCTGGCCGGAAGAGGGGAACTGCAGGGTGGGTGGGGTGAGGGGGGAACTGCTGCAACTGAATTCCCAGCCCCCACCTGGGAGATTCTGCTGGGTGGGGCCTGGGAATCTGTATCATTGTAAAGAGCAGGACAGCAGGGGAAATCACTGAGTTCAAGCCCAGCCTGAGCAATTTAATTACTCAGTGAGACCCAGTCTCAAAAAAAAAGCCAGGCAGGCAGACACACCTGTACTGCTCATACTCTGGAGGCTGAAGCAGGAAGACTGAAATTTTGAGCCCACCATGGGCAATTTAGTGATTTAGCAAGATCCTGTCTCAAAATGAAAAACAAGCTGGGTGTGGTGGCACCTGTCATCCCGGCGCGCCGGAGGCTGAGGCAGAGGATTGCTGCAAATTTGAGGCCGGCCCTAGGCTAAAGGCCAGCCTGAACTACATAGCAAGACCTAATCTCCAAACAGACAAAAAAGCAGGCAAGCAAAGCAAAAAGGGGATATGGACCAGTGTGAAGGCCCTGGGCACTGGTTTCAATCCTGTGTCACATGCCCATGCACACACAAGCACACACACACACCACCAAAGGTGTAGTTTAGCATAAAGGCCCTAAATTCAGTACCTAGTACTGAGGGGGGAAAACCCCCTCCATGGTACACACCTGTGATCTCAGCACTTGGGAGACTGAGGCAGGATTTCCTAAAAAGAGTTGGAGGCCAGGCAGCTCTACATAGTGAGTTCAAGGCTAGTCTGAACTATGTGGCAAGACTGTCATCAAAAAACAAAAAACCAACAAAGAAAAAGTCATCTCTAGACTATTTACATGGTTTCATATGATCTCCCCAAAAATTATTTTCAAAGGGGAAATTAGTGACTTTTGCAATAGATAAACCCAACAGATCCCACCTTAGCCAGCGATGTTGTCATCCCTAGTGGGACAGACCGGGGGCGGCCCAATGGTCCCCCAAGGTGCAGCACCACTTGCTCAGAATTCACGCGTGGTGTGCACCCCTGTGAGTCCAGCACTCCGAGGACTGAGGCAGGAGGATGGCAAATTTGAGTCCAGCCTGGGCAATTTTTAGCAAACTTTCAAGATCTCATCTCAAAAACATTTACAAAGAAAGAGCTGGGGGTGCACCTGAGTACAAAGGCCCTGGGTGCAATCCCCAGGGCCACAAAAGGAAAGCGAAGGACAGAGGACAGACAGGACAGGACAGGACAGGACAGGAAAGAGGCAGAGACAGCCAGCCAGGGTCTGGAGAGAGACAGGGACCCCCAAGCAGGCAGGGAGACATGGAGTGACACGAGGGGACAGTGTAGGTGGGGAGCTCTGCAGACTGCTCTTTGGGGGGACTGAGAAGCAGGGTACCGATTCCACAGCCTGGCCACAGGAATCCGGGCGGACAGGTGACTCAGTGGCTTTGAGGAACCGCCCTTACAGATAGACTTGCAGATGAGGTCAGAGTCCTTCGAGCAAGGATTGTCAAAGTATTGTTCCTGAAAAGCACAGGATGGGAGCCGTGTGACTGCTGGTACAGACCGTGCAGCTGATAGGGCCGCGGCCTGGCAGGGCACCAGAGGCAGCGGGGACCACGGGTGCCCCCAGCCCAGCGACCTGAGTGTCAGATAAAGTGTAATGCTGTCCTGCTATCCGCTGTCCCGCTGTCCCGCTGTCCCAGGCAGCCTGAGAACTCACGGTCACTTGCTGTTTGTCTGAAATTCAAATTTAATTGGCCATTTGTATTTTATCCGAGAGGCTTATCTCCAAGATAAGACAAGCAAGGTACAGACAGGGGAGTGGTTCCTCTTCCAGAGAGCGGGGTGCTGTGTGGGTGCGTGCAGAGTGCCTATCTCTGTGGAGAGGAAGGGGTCACATGGCCAGAGGCACAGGGCTGGGTTCCACCTGGGTTTTATGCTCTGCAGTGGTTTGGGGGTTTTGTTTTAGTTTTTGAGACAGAGTCTCACTATGCAGTTCAGGCTGGCCTTGAGCTCTTTCTGTAGCCCACACTGGCCTCAAGCTCACAGTGACCCTCCGGCCTCAGCCTCCAGAGTGCTGGGATTACAGGCGGGAGCCACCACGCCCAGCTCTGCAGTGGCCTGCACACACGGGTACTTGTATATGTTGAAAGTGTTAAGATATTCAATAAAAATATGAAAAACTGGTCACAATTGCCTAGCCCCCTTCCAACATTTCTGATTTAAACGGTACTAGCAGTCTCAGAGAGGAGGCCCTGGGCGACCCCCTTCCATGGACACCTTCACTTCCTGACACCCCTGGCGCCCTGGGTTTCTAACCACGCTCCCCAGTCCAGAGACCTGGACCACTCCTCCTCCTCCACCTCCCTGCCATGTGGACACAGGGGCCTCACCTGTCCCCAGCTGGTGCATCACAACATCCTAGCACCTTCGCCCAGGTAGCACCGCTCCCTGCTGCGGCCTTGGACATCAGGGCATGTCATCTCCAGCCTGTGTCTTCCCTGCAGGAGGGTGTGATGGTCCTGCCTGCGGCCCAGGCCCAGGGCTCCCTGTGAGGAGTGAACACACCAGCGAGACGAGATGGGCAGGGAACGACATGAGTGTCTCGCAAGGGATGTTTGAACCGAGGCCACTTGGGGAAGAGGCCGGAGTACGGCAGAGGGCCCCCAGCAGGAAAGAGCCTATGGGAGCAGCACAAGGCCCGTGAGGCTGCAGAGGACGAGCAATTGGGGGACCAGAAGCAGGCGACCTCCGGAGTGTCAGACAGCAGTAGGCATGAGCACGATTTGGGTTTTGAGTCTAAAATTAAAAGCTAACTTTGTTCTAAGAAAATCATTTGCTTTTGACTGGGCGTGGCATGGGACACCTGTAATCTCAGCATCAGGAGGCTGAAGCAGGAGGATCTCTGCAGGTTCAAGGCCAGCCTAGGGTTACACAGTGAGCTCAAGGCCATTTTGGAGCTATAGTGTGAGAACCTGTTTCAAAAAGAGAAAAAGAGGGGCTGGGGATTTAGCTCAGTGGCATAAGCGCCTGCCTTGCAAGCACCTGATCGTGAGTTTGATCCCCAGTACCAGTTAAAAAAGAGAGAGAAAAAGAAAAGAAGAGGAAAATCATTGCTCATTGGCTTTTCCTGTCCCTCCCAGTGCTGGGAATCAGGCCTCTACCACTGAGAGCCCCCCAGTACCCCGCTTACCATTAGCTCTCAGCCCTGTGTTCAGCAGTGGACAGTGTGAGGTGTGAAAGGCAGCTCCTCCAGGCTGAGCCGGGGGCAGAGACTGGGAGAAGGGTGGGTGCCTCGCGCCCACGCCCCACGGGCTCTCCCACCCCAGACGCACTGGGAGGCCGCTCTGTGCTCCTTGAGGTCCCAGGGCCTTGTGGGGGTCTGGAGCTGAGCAGCCTTCCCAGGTGTGGGATCCCACAGGTGTGGCGCCCCAGCCTCGGGGCCCAACCACTGCACACGCACAGCCCAGCCCCGGACAGCTTCCTCCTCCCAAGGTGCTGGGGTGTACCCCAGAACTGCAGCAGAGGCAGTCAGGACAGCTGCCCTTCTGGCAGGTCATCACCCCTCCTGCCTCAACCTCCCAAATGCTGGGATTACAGGCACCGGCCGCCACGCCCGGCTGTTTTTGGTGGGGGGGAGAGGTGCACTGAGACCAGGTCTTGCTATATAGTCAACCTCACCTTGAACTCACTGTAGCCCAGACCGGTCTCAGACTTGCATCGGTCCTCCTGCCTCAGCCTCCCAAATGCCCGAACTACAGGTGAGCACTACCACCCTGTATTTTTTAAAGAAAAAGTATTTAACTTGGAATGGTGGCACAGTAATACCTTTCCAAAAAGGTACAAAGAACAAGAAGCCTCCTGTACACCTCAGTCCCACCAACCTCTGAAGCAACCAGATTCTTGGGTCTGCACGGAGGTCATGTGACTTTTGCACCTGAGAGCATGCTGGACCACGGAGTCTCACCTGCTTAGCGTGGTCCCACCCCTTTTTATTTTTATTTTGAAACAAGGTCTTGCTAAACTGTCCAGGCTGGCCGGAACTTTCAGTCCTTCTGCCTCAGGTTCGCAAGTGCTGGATCTTACACTTTGCTTTTTTTTGGCCTTCTTCAGACAGGGTCTCTATGCAGTTCAGGCTGGCTTGAGTTCACTTTGTAGCCCAGGCTGGTCTTTTTTTTTTTTTTTTCTTTTTTATTGGTACCGGAGATTGAACTCACAACTGCCTGCTTGCAAGGCAGGTGCTTATGCCGCTGAGCTAAATCCCCAGCCCCTCAGGCTGGTCTTAAACTTGCAGTGATCCTCCTGCCTCAGCCTCCCAAGTTCTAGGATTATAGGCGTGTGCCACCATGCCTGGTTTCTTACACTTTGCTTTATAGCACTTAATGCTGGTGCAATTCTGTATTCTTTACACCTAGTGCTTGTTTTTGGCAAAGTAATCATAACACCTTGTCCTGTATTAACTGGTCCCACTGGGCCACTCTGGGCGGGTTCTGACCCAGCAGGGGCTACACGAAGCTTCAAGTGTCTCCTCCAAGCCCCCAGCTGGGGCTCTCAACCCAAAGACTTGGACCCCAACCCAGAAAATTCCCTCAGAAGCCGTCTGTGTCTTGGCTCAGTGTCTTCCCAGGCAAGGCCCAGGGCTGAGTCACTGCTGGTTTGCAGGCGAGTGTGGGCACTGAAGAGCTTCTTCGTGTCTTCAGTCAAGGAGAAGGCAGGGTTGAGCCCTGACTCATTCCTTGAACTTTCCCTGAACTGTGTCTTCCTCATGGTGAAGATTAAGTCTCCACTTCCGGATGGATTTGTTCACTGAGCAGTGGTCTGATCATCGAGGGCCAGTTGGCCTTTAGAAATTAGAAGTTCAGAGCCGGGGATTTAGCTCAGTGGCTTAAGTGCTTGCCCGGTAAGCGTGAGGTCTTGAGTTCAATCCCCAGTATCAAAAAAAAAAGAAAAGAAATTAGAAGTTTGGCTGGGCGTAATGGTACACACCTGTAATCCCAGCACTCAGGAGGCTGAGGCAGAAGGGTTTCAGGCCAGCCCAAGCTACACAGTGAGTTCAAGGCCCGTGTGAACTATAAAGCCAGACCCTGTCTCAGAAAAAGATTTTGAAGCTGGCCAGCCTGGTGACCATAAATACTTGTCACAGAGTTTAGATCACTGAGAACAGAAGAGGCTCTGAGGCGGGCAGCATCGCCCAGGACGGAGATGAGGGTGCAGCTCAGCAGCAGAACTGGCTGGGAGGGTTCGAGGTTCTTGGTTCAACCCCCAGAGCGCACACACACACCCACACACGCAAGCTCAGGATAAATTAGCCCCAAAACAAAACCACAATCCTGTCTATTCACACGAAGTGCAAACTGCGAGTCCAACTTCCCTTAGCAGACGGGTGAAGACAAGTTCGGCGATAGCCCGCACTGGCCAGGTTTGAAGAGGAATCCTCGCCGTGAGACTGTATTTTAGTTTAACGTTTTGGAAGTTATTCGGACAAATGTGCCCTCTTCACGGGCCGCCGAGATGTGTGTACAGGGCATTCGCTGAAACTGTCGCAGTGTTTGTGGTACCAAATATTTGTAATGTCATCTGCTCATCATAGGGCCCCAGCCGGATGCATTGTGAGGTCATGGTCTAACCCATACAGGAAAGCAGTCTGAGGCTGGGCCTGGTGGCACACGCCTGGCATCCCCGGCCAGGCAGAAAGACTGCGGTGAGCGCAAGGCCGGCCTGCACTGCAGAGACCTTCTCAAAGAGAGAGAGCCGCCCGCAGGGAGGCGGCGTGGCCAGCAGAGGGCGCCGGCGGACCGCGGAGCCCTGCAGCCCGCTCGGAGCCCAGCGCCGGGTCGCTCGCAGCCCGGCCGGCCGCGGAAGCCGCGCGGTTGTCGACGGACCCGAGAGCAGCAATCGAATGCGCACCGCGGCTTTCCCCGCCCGCGCCCCCTGCAGGCCGGCTCCCCGAGCTGGCCTGCGGCCCCGCCTCGCCCGAACCCGGTCCCAGCTGGGGCCCGATGGTCTCCGCCCGCCTGCCCGGGCCGCAGGGAGGCCGAGTCAGGAAGGCGCCGGGGCCCACAGGTTCTCCTCCCGATCGATCGATCGCCCCACCCGGCCGGGCGCAGGTGCAGGACCGGACGGTGGGTGCTTCAAACAAGTAGAGGCCGTGGGGAGCATTTTCCCACCCCGGGATCCCCAGGAAATAGGACCCAGCTACTCTCCACGCTCGAGGAAACTGAGGCCCAGAAGGACTCGGCGACTCGCCCCGGGCGACCCAGCCAGAAGAGGTGGAGTCCGAGGTAGAGTCACTCACTAATCCCTGCCTGAGCCCCCGCCACCTGCTTTGCAGATAATAGAGTGGGGTCCTGGAAGGGAAGGCGGGCGCCCACACCTTAGTCCCAGCACCAGTTCAGGCTGCCTTGAACTTCTGGTGATCCTCCTGCCTCAGCCTCCCTGGTGCTGGGACTAAAGCCTGTGGCACCAACCCCGGAAAAAAATGTCACTTGATCAGGGGAACTTGGCCAGAGCTGAACCCACATAGTGAGACAGTCTCAACAAAGCAAAGCAAAACAAAACAAAATAACTTTTGTTTGAGGAGTTTGGTACTGGGGATCTAACTCACAACCTCCTGCTTGCCAAGCAGATGCTTGTGCCGCTGACAAACAACTTTTTTTTTTTTAAAGAGGGTAAAATTGAACACAACAGAACAGAACAAAACAGAACATAAGAAAGCAATGTAAGAGACAGATTTCAAAGCAAGACAATCAGAGATCCTCACTATCGTATTGTCTGTTTTCTTTCAAATAGTTGTCCATATTTTCACATACGGAGAGTTCACACAAAACAGCATAGCACAGAACTGATCTGAACAAGATGAGAAAGGCATTTTAGGTCTTCAAGATCAGACAACAGGGAAGTCAACAATGGCTGTCATTGTGTCTCTCATTTTCTTCAGAATAGCTGTCCATGCCTTCAGGTATGTTAAGATTAAACAAAACAAAACAGGCTAAAATCACTCTGAACAAAGAATAATAGTATTGCTGGATTTCACGTCATGACACTAAGGGATCAGCACTGGGTGCTGTAGTGTCTCTTTTTCTTCAGAGTAGTTGTTCATTTCATCATGTGTTATATGATCAGTTCTCATAAACTGTTTATAGCTTCTATGCATGCATGAGTCTTTTTTTATTTTTTTTTTATTTTTAATGCATGCATGAGTCTTAACATGTATTTCTATCCTTCCTGTATTAGAGGGAAAAACAAAACAAAGCAAGACAAAACAAAACATATTCCTATAAAAACATGAAATGAAAAAGTCATAAAACCATAGTACAAGGTGTTCCACAATGGTTACTGTGTTGTCTCTTATTATCTACAATAGAATTGTGTATATCATCAGGCACAGTATAATTGTATATAGCAGTGTATAACAATATTAATAAAGACAAATCATTGTAGATAGTGTAAAACCTCAAAAGCATGTAATAGTCAAACCAGAGTGGGTATCCTAGTGAATCTGGTCATCTGCAGTGTAGTTGCCTATACTCTCAGACTTGATACTGTCAGTCATAACAGTTTTGAATAAAATCTGTCGATACCAAACAGCAATCTAACAAACCAGATTCAACTAAGATCAGTCATGGTAAAACAGTGTAAGTTATACAGGGCATCAGATTAAGTTAACAGGAAATCAAGGATGATTACTGTTCTATACCCTATTTTTTGGATAACTGTCTGTACCCTCAAATCTAGTACACGTAGACAAACTGGAACAGAATATAATCCATCTAAACAGAGCGCTGTAACGTGGGCTTTAAATCCTGATACACTATTAACAGTGTCCTCTGCCTTCTGTTTTAGACTCTTCCTCCCCTTTCGCTCCCACGGGGTGCGCGGTGCATTTTGGGTCCCACCAACTCCCTAGTTTTTAGACTGGGAGCCCCCTGCTGTGTACCTAAGTGGTCCCGAACCTTCTCCCTCCTGGACTTGATCTCGAGTTGTTTTCCTTTACCTACAAAAAAGCCTACCTGCAGGTGCTGGTCGAGTTGCCCCTATTTCTCTCTCGTTCTCTGTCACATAGAGCATTGTTTTCTCGTATTTGATTTTGGGTCCATAAACCCTTTTTCAGGTTAATTATATCTCCTATACAGAGCATCTCAGTGAACCCTACCTCCTGATCTACTCTGCCTATGTTTCTTTTTTTTTTTTAAGTGTCTCAGGGCCATTAGAGATTATATTAGAGATTATAGCCAACCTTCTCTGCCTCATGACAAACAACTTTTTTTTTTTTTTTTTTTTTTAAATCAGTACCGGGGATCGAACTCACGACCGCCTGCTTGCATGGCAGGTGCTTATGCCGCTGAGCTAAATCCCCAGCCCCCACAAACAACTTTTAAAAATAAAAGTTTCTGTGTGTGCACGTGGTGCTGGAGAAGCCCACCTGCATGCATATTAAATGCACCACAGAGTTGCGCTGTGTACTAAGTTTCAAAAGCTAATGATCAGCTGGTCATTCTGGGCCGCAGAAGCTCATGAGCAGCCTCTCAGTTCTTCTCCGGCCAAACACCTCTCACTTCTGCCTTAATTGGGCGGGATGCCGTGGGGGAGACGCCTGTAATCCCCTGGCTCTGGAATCTGGAGCAGAAAGATGGAAAGTTCAAGTCACCAGGGCCAATTTAACCTGTTAGTGCAGCCCTGAGTTCAATTTGCCGCACCCCAGATTCAATCTTGAGTATCAAAAACAAAAAAAAAAAAAAAAAAAATTAAAATCATATAAAACATTTACCTGTGTTTCTTTATAGTTTTTTTTTAACTTTTTATCGGTACCCGGGATTGAACCCACAACTGCCTGCTTAAGGCAGGTGCTTATACCGCTGAGCTAAATCCCCAGCCCTCTTTATAGTTTTACCGCCTCTGTGTATATATCTGGGTGTGTGTGCATCCCTAAACAATACAGGTTTGGCTGGTCTGCTTTGAAGCATATAGAAATCCAGCTCTACATTTGTTTCTGACCTCTTTTTTCCTTTGAGACAGGGTCTCACTGTGTAGCCCAAACTGGCCTGAAACTCAAGATCCCTCTGCTTCAGCCTCCTAAGTGTTGAGATGTCAGGTATATACCCAAGCAGGCTTCTTTTTTTTTCTTTCTTTCTTTTTAAATTGGGTTTGTTGAGATGCGATCTCACTATATAGTTCAGGCTGGCCCTGAACTTGTGGCAATCCTCCTGCCTTAGGCTCCTGAGTGCTGGTTTATAGGCAGGTGCCACTACTGCACTTAGTGGACAGGTTCATTTGTGACTTCTTTTGCTATCTATCTATCTATCTATCTATCTATCTATCTATCTATCTCTTTTTTGGTACTGGTAGTAGAGCTTGAACACAGAGGCTTTACACTGAGCTACCTCCCCAGCCCTTTACACTTTTTTTTTTGTGGCAGGGATGGAACTTACAACCTTGTTCTTGCCAGGCAGGCACTTATGCAACTGAGCTAAGTCCCCGGCCTTTTTTTTTTTTTTTTTTTTTTGAGACAGGGGCTTACTAAATTGCTAAATTGCCTAGTCTGGACTAGAATTTGTGATCATCCTTCCTCAGCCTCCTGAGTGTGCTGGGATCACAGGCATGGGCCATCACGATGCCTCTAGCTCATTTTTATTTGAGGCAGAGTCTTGCTAAATTGCCCAGGGTGACCTAAAACTCTTGCCCTTCCTGCTGCAGTTTCCCAAGTAGCTGGGATCCCAGGTGTCGTCTCCTTACCCGGCCTGTTCTGTTTTGTCTGCTCCTGGGAGAGCAGGAGCAGGAGTGTGATGTCTGCTCTTTTTTATTAGGTCTGCATTTGGAGCTGGGCATCAATTCCTACCTTTGTTGCTCTTTAGAAGAACCTGAGGAGGTTTTGAAAGTGCTAATAATGCTAGAAGTCCCACCTCTGCTAATGAAATCAGGAGGTGGGGGCCCTCAGGCCTGGCTGTTTTTTAAAAGTTCGCTAGGAAATCTAAAGGGAACCTCTGGGCTGGGCAGAAAAAGTTCCCTGTCACTGACTGACCTTAAATTTTCCCAAGTGGCCCTGGGCCTCACATCCTCATCAACACCTGATATTGACCAAATTTTTACTTTTTGTCCTCCTGGAGGTGTGAATGGTATCTTACTGTGGTTTTCATTCGCATTTTGTCTCAAATGCTGGGAGGTTGCTGAGATGCTGCCTAAAGGAGAATAAAAGAAGCTAGCCAAGGGGAGATCTAGAAGGGGGGAAGGAGGGGACTGAGTGGCAGGTGCCAAGGTCCTGTGGTGGGAACCTGTGAGATGCAGGAGGGACAGGAAAGGGGACAAGGAGAGAGCTCAAGATAAGGTCGGCAGGATTCAGAAGCTTGGCAGGGTCTGAGTTGAGGGCGCTGCCTGCCCTTTCTACTTTGAGTGGAGACCAGGAAGGAATCGACCCGGGCTGAGGGCTGTGCAACCTGCCGGTGCTGCCTGTGCATCTCCGCTCCTCCTAGAATGAGGGGGGAGATGGTTTTGTTTACAGTTGATCCCCAGCGCCTAGAGACCCAGACATTCTCCGGTGTGGGGACTCAGGCAGGGTTTTCACGGCCCTTGCTTCGCAGGTGAGAGAGGGTTGGAGGGTTGCAGGTTTCATTCCCAGAGGCTCTTGAGGCCGGCCTGGAGCTCCCCACGCCCTCGTCTTTGGACCCTTGCACAGATCTTCAGAGAGGCTGCCTCTCCCCGTGGTGGTCCTTCCCAATGAGGCTCTAACCGGGTCCCTCCGCAGCTGAAAACCCTTCCAGGGCTCGCCAGCGCCCTCGAACAGAAGTCCAAACTCCGCGGAGACCCCGGAGGCCGCAAGTCTCGGCCTGCACGCCCGCCCCCAGCCAGGGGCTGCTCTTGAGGGCTCTGAGGTGGTTCCCGATTGTGACCCGGGGCCTTCCCCCTTCATCTGTCTACACTTCCTCTGGGAAGTCGCACCTGAGCCCCTGTCAGGTGACCGCCTCTCGACTGCCCCACGTCCTGTCTCTCCCCACCCCCTATCAAAGCGCACTTCCCTTTGCATGAAAATCGGCTGTTTACTCGTCTGTCTCCCCCACGGCCGGGAGCCCCGCGCTGGGGACCCGGCTGTTGAGCTCGGGCTGCACCCGAGGCTCCAGAACAGCGCCTGGCTCCCGGCTCCCGGCTGGCGCTCGTCAACATTTGCCAAGCGCATTTGGGTGCATTTTTGCTACCTGGTGCCAGATTGCTTTGCAAAAAGCCTGTGGCATTTCACACTGCCAGCAGCCCCGGGAGGATGGCCGTTTCCTCGCACCCTCTCAGCAATGTGTATTGCACCTTGGTTAATGCCACGCTCTTCGCCCGCCGCCCTCCGCCCGCCGCCGGCGGAAATTTCCGCCCCCTCCCAAGCCCCAGGCCAAGGCGGATTCGGCGAAGGTCAGGCGTTCGGGAGGGCGGCGCGCAGCGCAAGGGGGCGCCAGACGCGCCCACACGCGGGCACCCGGCTGGCGGCCCACGGCGTCCCGCCGAGGTTCCGCCTCCCGGGGGCTCCCTGAGCCCCGCGTGGCGCCCCGACAGACCGCCGGCCGCGGGGGCGAGCGGCGCAGGGCGTGCGGCGAGGCGCGGGAGGAGCCCGCCGCCTGCTCCCAACGCCACGCGGCACGAGCCCCGCCCGCGCCCGGCGCACCTGCTTGGGGCGTGGCCTCCACCGTAGGCGCGCCTGTGATTGGTGTAGCGATGACAAAAGGGCGTGACTTCCATGGTCCCGCCCTACGTAGCAGACTACTTAGAGGAGGTGGCGGCGCGTTTCTACTTACGGCGCCGCTGCACGGCCTGGCTAGCGGAGTTTGCTGCGGCCCTTGAGCGACTTTGCAGGCAGCCCCGGCGCCTCGACCATCATGCCGCGCTCGTTCCTTGTCAGGAAGCCCTCAGACCCCAACCGCAAACCCAACTACAGCGAGCTGCAAGATTCCTCTCCGGGTGAGTGAAAGGTGGGGGCACCAGGGAGGGGTTCGGGAGGCACGGGTGGAAACTATGGCGGGGCACCTCTGTGGGGCCGGGGCGGGGACCGAGTCGACCTGGAGGATTCTTCAGGGAGAGGAGGCGGGGACCCCAGAGACGCGGGGCAGGCGGGTCACAGTCCCGAATCTCCCGGGTCGGGGAAGCGCTGCGTAACTGCAGTAGGACCCCGGCCGTCGGGAGGCGGAGAAGCTCCGCGAGTGTAGACGGCAAGGGAGGCTTGTGCCAGGAGGACCCGCGGCCAGCGTCTGTTGGAGTCCGGAGTCCAGAGGGCTGGGGGAGGGGTGCGAGCCGGGCACTGAGTGGGGGAGGCTCAGCTGAGGACACTGGGGGCTGAGGTGACAGGGTCATGCCTCTGGCTGGGGGTCCAGCCGACTCCGGAAGACAGGAGCCTGGGAACGACCCGGCGAGCTGGGCCAGGACCTGAAGTGTCCCAGTGGGAGTCTCAGGTCGGTGACTTGGGCGAGGAGGAACCTGGTCTGCCCTGCTCAAAAGTCATTTTACTCATCTGTCAAGTATTGAGTGCCAGTCCCACTTAGCCCCCAACCCTCAGGGAAGTAGTGTTTGTTGACCGATTGAAAGCTTTCATGACTGTCTGTTGCTGTCTTTTGCGTCTCTCCTTAGAGCTTACCTTCCAGCAGCCCTACGACCAGGCCCACCTGCTGGCAGCCATCCCACCGCCCGAGGTGCTCAACCCCACGGCCTCTCTGCCGACACTCATCTGGGACTCCGTCCTGGCGCCTCTGGGCCAGCCCCTCGGCTGGGCCTCCCTGCAGCCCCAGGAGAGCCCCAAGGCAGCCGAGCTGACCTCCTTGTCTGACGAGGACAGCGGGAAGGGCTCCCAGCCCCCCAGCCCACCTTCGCCGGCCCCTTCGTCCTTCTCCTCCGCCTCGACCTCTTCCCTGGAGGCCGAGGCCTATGCTGCTTTCCCCGGCCTGGGCCAACTGCCCAAGCAGCTGGCTCAGCTCTCCATGGCCAAGGACCTCCAGTCTCGCAAGGCCTTCAACTGCAAATACTGCAGCAAGGAATACCTAAGCCTGGGCGCCCTCAAGATGCACATCCGGAGCCACACGCTGCCCTGCGTGTGCGCCACCTGCGGGAAGGCCTTCTCCCGGCCCTGGCTGCTGCAGGGCCACGTCCGGACCCACACCGGTGAGTGGCCCTTCTCCTGTCTCTGCTGCCTTCCCTCCTCCGCCAGTGTTTGCCATTCTGGGCTTTGATGTTCTCCTCTAAGCTGCAGACACAGAGGCTCTGAGTTCCCTTCTAGTTCACGTTCAGGTGCTGGTCCCTGGGGATGGGTGGCAGGAGCATTCCTTCCTCTGCTAAGCAGGTGGCCAGATGCCTTTGCTGGCTCCACGGCTCCGCCGCTAAAGGCTGTGGAGCCCACACCTTGCTCTTCCAGCCAGGCGTGAGGAGACCCAGCGGGCTCGACCTCCCTCAGCGGTGAAGGGTGTCAGGCCCCCCCAGTCTAGAGGTGGCTTTGAGACTTCAGGCCTCCAGTGGCATTTCATCCCTGAGCCTGTTTTCCCATCTCTATGATGGGTGTGAAAACAATTGCTGGGATTTCTGTGCAGGTTCAATAAAAGATTGTGTGAAGCAAGCACTTTTGCTGGGTGTAGCTGGGCGTGGTGGTGCACACCTGTAATCTCAGCACTCAGGAGGCTGAGACAGGAGGATCTTTGAGGCCAGACTGGGGTACATAGTGAGATCAAGGCCAATCTGAACTACAGCCTGAGAACCTGTCTCAAAAACAAAAACAAACTAAAGAAAAAACAAAAACAGTGTGCCTGGTACATAGTATACTCTCAGAGAACTACCTTGTGCTTGTATGCTGTGTGATTTGGGCTGGCAATTTAACTTCTCGGAGCCTCTGAGGGGATTATGGGGTAGCACATGCTTTACAAAAAGCATGTACAAAGTGGGTACAAAAAGCTGTAATCCCTTTATGATAATTTCTTGTACCCCGTGGTTCTCAGTTGCCCTCTCCGCCCCCACCCAAGTCCACTGTGCAGACCTGGGAACTTTGCTGGCAGGAAGCACAGCCCTATCACCTAGGAGATTTCAAAAACCTAATATGCAGAGGTTTTTCTGGACTTGAGGGAAGAGCCTGTGGAGATCTCTGGAGAAGGACTGACTGGAGGGAGGCAGCGGCTCCAGGACTGGGCCTGGTGGCCGGGGTTGGATTGGCCAGGGTAGATCCCAAGATCTGCCGCTTCCGAAGGTCGCCGGCTGGCCTTGGAGCAGTGAGTGACCGTGAGGGACACGGGGTGGGGGCACTGGCGGCTGGCAGGCCGGGCACCCTGAGCACTTGACTGAGGCCCCCGTTTCTCCCTGGGCGCAGGGGTGCTGGGCTTTAAAGTGTGAAGATCCCAGGCTGGCCTTTCCCCTCCCTCCCAGCTCAGCTCCTGGGGACTGCAAACCCGCAGGATGCTCTCCAGGGGCCCCCAGCCGCTGCCCGCCCCTCGGGACATTATTTTGATGTAAAGGCATGGCTCAGACACAAAACCCTGTTCAAATGCACCCCAGCCGTCCCCATTGACTCCCATTGTGTGTCTTAATGGTGGGCCCAGTGGGTGGGGGCAGGGAGGGGCGGAGCAGGTGCACGGGGCAGCGGTGCCCAGCACCTGTTCCGGCTGCAGCTGCTGGGCCACAGCGTGGCAGGCCCCTTTAATCCTGGGGTATCACATGTACAGTGCTCCCCTCAGCGGCCTTTGTCCCCGCCGGCCTGGTGCCGATTTCACACTTGCCAGGAGTACCTTAAAGGCGTCTGGGGGGGCGAGGGACTGGTGGAACGGGGTTCCTGCGCCTCCTGTGTGTACACAGACACCCCCACCGCGCCTCCTCTTGTCCTTGAGGGTCCCCATACCCTTTGTCCACCTTCCCACACAGGCACGTTGTGAGCCCTAACGGGAGAGGTGCCACTGTCAGCCTGGCCTCACAGAGGGCTCCATCCTCTTCCCCGAGGCTGCAGGGTCGAGCCTTCACTCCCCGTCCCAGGAGTGTAGAGGGGAAAGAGCCCGGGACCTGGCCAGTGCCCCAGTGCCTGCTGGGGGTCCCGCTGAATAGGCGGCTGGGCACAGCCCCTGCAGGGGGTGCACTTGGTTTCCAGTTCTCGAGTTCCTGCTCTGGGATTTAGCAGATGGCATGGGAGCCTGTGCTGGGGGGCTGAGGTGTAGGGAGGCTGCTTCTCCAGGGATGTCCAGTGTCGTAGAGCTGGTAGGAAGGCCATGGGTGTTCAATGAATTACTATTTATGACCTATTTCTGGAAAACGCGTGCCTCTAAGAAAAAACAACATTGTCATTGTTTGGGGAGAACTATGTCCTCTCAAGTAGGGCGGCTATGAAAAGGTGTGTGATTGAAGAGTGAGGCTTCTGGGGCTTGGCTTGTTTGGATTTTTGAGACAGGTTCTTACTTCAGGGGCCCTGGACGCATCTGCTTCAGCCTCCGGAGGGCTGGGATTACAGGTGTGCACCACCACGCCTGGCTTTTTTTGTTTGTTTGTTTTGTACCAGGAATCCCAAACTCAGGACCTCCCACTTGCCAGGCAGATTCTGTGCCGCAGAGCTCTACCCCTGGCTGTTTGTTTTTTGAGTCTCTTTTGAGACAGAGCCTGGCTCTGCAGCACAGGCAAGCTTCAAACTCATGATTATCCCGCCTCAGCCTCCCAAGTACAGGGACTCCAGGCACACATTAGTGCTCCTGGCTGAGGCCTTTTTTTTTTAAGGCAGATTTGTTTATTTTCTGGATACTTATTGAGCACCTACTGTATACTTACCCCACTCTTGAGACTTCCTAACATAGCATTGAGCAGGCATCTGTGTCAGGGCTGCAAGATTCTGTAGCCTCTTGGCGGTGGGCGGGGGGGGGGGGTGTCCTAGGCCCCGGGGCTGCGGCTTGGAATGGCTCAGGCTCCTGGCGCTATGTGGCTATGCGGCTATGCGACTTGGTCTGATAGGGACAGGAGATGTGGGATTACAGTGCTGCGGGCCTTGTGACGGGGAAGCAGGCCGGGAGGAGTGGCCTAAGCAGCTCCCAAGGTGGGGGCAGGGAGACCTTAGCTGAAGACTGCCTCTTAAGCTTTGTCCCCAAGGAGAATCTGGGAATGCCTCCAGGGCTGATAATGAGGAAGGCCAGCCACAGCCTTCCTTGACCAGAGGCCCTTGTCTAGTGGTTAAAATCAAGGGCCAGGGAGGCCTGCTGGGTGCCCAGAAGATGTGCCGTCGGTCACCTCTGTCGCCTTTTGCCATCTTGAATAAGAAAACACAGAAGCCGCCCCGAGCTGTGGGGAGCAGCCAGGCCTTGGGCAGAGTCTGTGTTTAATGTAACTTCAGGGCCCGGTGAGGGGCTCTAAAGGTGGGAGGTGCAGGCTTGGCATCAGGGAGTGTCCCTGCCTCCAGGCCTCACCTCCTGGGTCCCTCTGTCCCCAGGTGAGAAGCCCTTCTCCTGCTCCCACTGCAACCGCGCCTTCGCCGACCGCTCCAACCTGCGCGCCCACCTGCAGACCCACTCGGAGGTGAAGAAGTACCAGTGCAGGACCTGCGCCCGCACCTTCTCCCGCATGTCCCTGCTCCACAAGCACCAAGAGTCCGGCTGCTTGGGGCGGCCCCGCTGACCTCCCCGACTCCAGAAGGAAGGAGCCTGTCCTTCCCGCCCCCTCGGAGTTCCCTTCTGAGAATCCATCTGGCTGCATCCGACCCTGAGGACTTTGGTGAAGCCGCTTCTGGTTCTGTTCTGTCCACTCGGGGCCTGGGGCAGGGTGGCACCGAGAGAGGCCCTGGGTGCCCTTTGCTTGGAGTCCTTCCTGGCAGCCGTGTGGGAGCTTGCTCGGACTGGCCTCTTGGGTTTGTGTATCCAGAGCCCTTTGGATACAGCTCAGCCCACTCAGGCCCCACACACCCCTACCTCCGCCTCCCCAAGAAACCCTCAGGCCACTTTCCTCAAAGTGTGACTAACTATGCAATAGCCCACTCTGGGTGCGTCTTGTGCCTCTGGGGCGGTTTCAGGACACCAGGACGGACTTGTCCAGACCTCCAGGTGCCCCTGGGCCTGGGCAGCTATTCAGCCTCCTGTTTGTCATGGTGACACCTGTCTCATGGGCAGTTTAACAGTGTCTCAAAAGGGACTGGGAGTAATGGCCTTCAGTTGTCAGGGGCCAAGTGGGTGCTTCGGCCTGACCAATGTGTCTCCCAGAACTATTTTGGGGGCCCAACAGGTGGGCCTGGGAGAAAGATGTTTACATTTTTAAAGGTACACTGGTATTTATATTTCAATCAACATTTTCTATAAGGGAACATTTTGTATAGTGTTATATGTACAGTTTATTGATATTCAATAAAGCGTTAATTTATTATGAAGTCTGTCCTTGGTCTTGTGGGATGGTTTTTTGTTTCTACAGCACTGGGGATTTGAACCTGAAGTCTTTACACTGGGCTCCGTACCCAGCCCTTTGTAAAATTTTTTTTTTTGGAGGTAAGTCTAAATTGCCCAGCCTGGGCCCCAGTTTGCAGCTCTCCTGTGCCAGCCTTCCAAGCACGCTGGCATCACCGGTGTGTGACTTGAGCAAGTATTTTAGAAAATATTTGCGAAGGGAGGAGGGGGCCGCGATTCCTAGAGCTTTGGTATTTGTGACGCGGCCTTAAATCTTGTCCTTGGAAACAGGCTGTGGGCCATGTTTCCAAGTCTGTGGCCTGTCCTGAGTCTGACTGCAGGAGTCTGGGCCAAGGAGATGTCCCCGGGCCTCCGAGTCTGCTGGTTTGGAGACGGGGCCGGGCAGGGAGCAGTCGGGCCCTTCGGACCAGCCCTGCTCCCGCACAGGCTCGCTCTGGCTCTTGTGGCCTGCAGCTGGCTTCCTGGGTCTCATCAATCAGATAGGCCCGGTGGCCCTGCAGCTCTCGGGCAGGGCTGGGCCCCCCAGCTGAAGGGGAGGATGTCCTTCCTGTTCCCGAGGGCCCGGCCTCCCTGTTAGGCAGGCCCACACCTCCGTCTGGCTGCTTGGGTACCAAATGGCCTTTGATGCAAGGAAATTGGCTGGCTGGAGCCAGGAGGGTGAGAAGTGGGGCCAAAGGGTAGGGGTCATTCAGCTTCCTGCTCGAGAATGGGAGGACCCCCAGCTTGTGCCTGGGCGGGGGCAATTCGCTCCCAGCCTGGGTGACTGGCGCAGTGGTGGTGACCTCACCTCTGGGGGCCTCCTGGGGCCAGGAGAAAATGAGTGTCCTTTCTGAGCACAAAAGGTGCCGAAGGTGCCAGCTTCCTGCGGGCGGCTGAGCCTGCGTCCCATCGCAGCGAGTCAGGCTGGGGGAGTCCGTGTTCCAAGGGAGAGATGATTCTTTTTTCTAAACAGGAAATGGTGACCCGCAGGCCGGGAGCAGCCCTTAATGACTTGCAGCTTTCCTCCCAAAAGGAAAAAAAAGTTCTCTAACAATCGCCAAATTGTGGCGGGCCTCCCTGAAGGGAAGTTAGGGAGCAGGGTGGGGGCTGGGCCGCTCGGCTGAAGGCCTACTGTGTCCCTGTTGCCTCGGTGGGTCCTGACATCAGCCACAGTGGGTGCTGACAGTGGTGAGCAGGTGACTTCACCATCCTGGAGGCTCCAAGCTGGCTTGCCTGAGGTCCTCGGCTTGAACTTGGTCCACCTGGCTGGGAGTCAGGCAGGCCCAGCCCTGGTCCCAGGAGTCACGAGGCTGTCCCCCTCCCGAGGCCTGTGCTTCCCACCTGCAGAGTGCGTGGCAGTGGTGCCTCCCTCCTGGGACCCTAAGGAGGGAACATTCGCCCCTCAGGGTTCAGCAGCTGCGTGCACCAGGCCCTGGCCCAGCTCGAGGATGTGGCATTCTAGCGGAGAGGAGACACACACAAACAAGCTGCCCTCCAGCCACAGTCCCGGGAGGAGAGGCCAGGCCGAGGCTGCAGGGAGGCACAGGCCAGCTCCAGTCCAGGCTGAGGCCGGGAGGTGGACAGGCCGGCTGTAGCGAGGCTAGGCTTTCCAGGAGGACCATAGCAGCCAGCTTTGCTTTGGGCACAAAGGTTCCCTGGCCACAGGTGTGTCACCTACTCCTGTCTGTATCGCAGCAGACGCGGGAGGCTTAGGACAATGTCGGTTCCCTGGTGGGGTAGGGAGGTTCCCAGGAGAAGGAGGCAGGGTGGAAGGGACAGGCCAGAGGATTTATGTGTACTTTTTTTTTTTTTTTTTGAGACAGGGTCTCACTGTGTAGACCAGTCTGGACTTGAACTCTATGTATGTAGCCCAGGCTGCTCTCAAACTTACAGCAATCCTCCTGCCTCAGCCTCCCGAATGCTGGGATTACAGGTGTGCACCATCATGCCCAACTCTGCTAGACTTTTTTGTTTGTTTGTTTGGTTTTTAGTTTTTTGAGACCGGGCTCTTGACATGTAGTTCAGGCTGGTCTTGAACTCACAGTGACCTTCCTGCCTCAGCCTCCCAAGCGCTGGGATTACAGGTGTGCGCCACCACGCCCAGCTCTACATGCTGTGCCTTTCCTAAGGCAGGCTCCGTGCCTGAATCAGGAACCTCACCTAACTCGGAGCCCTTCTCTAGTGCGCATCAGAGCCAGACTTCCCCGGCCGCCCAGTGCCGCCCCTGCAGCATTTCAGGGGAGGGGTAGAGAGCGACTTTGGTTCTCACCTGGGATTTTTTTGTTCTGGCTTTTTAGTTCCTTATTCCAGGGCAGCCCTCGAGTGCTGATTTTCTTTTCTTTTTTATCCCCCCCCCCCAAGTATCTAGGACCTTCTCACTCAGCTGCACATGTCCACCTGCTTCAGCCTCCCAGAGAGCTGGGGGGTGGAGGCCTGGATGCCACACTCAGCCGACTGTGACATTTCCGAAGAGCACAGCACAGCAGTTCCCAGGGAGTTCCCTCCGCCCGTGTCCTGATGTGCAGTCGTACCTGGCTTTGGGTTGCGTACCCTTGGCGGAAGTGGAGGCAGCTGGTCTTTCCTCCCAGAGTGCAGGTCCCAAAGTGCCGGAGCTCAGCGCCCCATCCCTGAGTCAGCCCTGACCCCGATCGATCAAGTGCTGCAGGCAGGTTCCCCTGTGAGCCCACCCTTCCCCAGCTCCGCTTACTCCGAGCCTCCTGGGAGCTCCTTGGAGCCCCAATGCGAGTCCCCAAAACTGGGGTGGCACACACCTGCAATCTCCGAACTCTGGGAGGCTGAGGCAGGAGGATAGTGAGTCTGAGGCCAGCCTAAATTTAGCGATTTACCAAGACCTTGCCTCAAACTAAAATTTTAAAAAGGGCTGGGGACAGAGTTTAGTGTGTGTTCAATTTAGTGTGGGTTCAATTCCAAGTACTACCAAAAAAAAAAAAAAGGTTCACCCCTTGAGCTTTACCTAAATCACTTATTTCTAAATCACTTCTTTCTTCTTCTTTTTTTTTTTCTTTGTCTTTTTGAGACAGGGCCTCACTATACAGCTTAGGCTGGCTTTGAGGTCACTTTGTAGCCCACACTGGTTTCAAGCTTGCTATGATTCTCCTGCCTCAGCCTCCCCAGGTGCTGGGGTCCCAGGCGTGCGCCACCGCGCCCGGTACTAAGTGAGTTTCCAGCCCAGCCCTCCTCCTCTGCCTGCTGCTTGGCTTTCGCTGAGGGACTTCCCTTCCGTCGGTCGCAGCCCAGAGCCCTGGCTGGGGACGGATTGGGTGGGAGCTGCAGGATCTGGCTAGGCTCATTCCTCCCCTGGGAGTTTCTTCACATTGTCCAGGAAATAAACGTCGGTAAAGCCAATATTCAGACAGGTGCCTGGGCCGCCTGCAAACCTCAGGCCAGGGCCACCACTGGGCACATCTGCGCCCCAGTAGCGATCCAGAGGCTACTCATAGGAGCCCCCCGGGCTGGGCTGGCAGGCACCTGGGTGTCCTTATTCTTCTTCATTTCCAAAATGTCACTTTCATAAACGCTGTGAAAATTTATTTCATTGTCAATAGAAAATGAAAAGATGAGGTGGGTGGCCCAGGGGACACGTGATTCAGTCCTGCTCCCCTGGTGTCCTCCCAGTCCTGTGTCACGGTATGAAAAGACTGGTCGGGGTTCCTCCCCCTTGAAAAAGAACGGCAGTGTAGGCTGGGCCGTGGCCCGGTGGCTTGAGACCTGGGCTTCGTCCCCAGCACTGCAGAGACGGAGGGGCAAACCCAAGTGTGTAGGTGGCAGCCGCTGTGCTGGGCTCCCCTCCTCCTGCGGTGCCCGCCCGTGGGTCCGCCCGCTTTGCCTCTCTCTGCCCCCTCACTCCCCACAGCTGTGCCAGGTTTGTGGTCACCCCAAGGCCTTTACACTTGCACCCCCTCTTCCAGGAGGGCTCTGTCCCAGAGCCACATATCCACCCCTGTGGCCTCCCCCTGCAGTGGTCAGTCTTTTCCTTAGTGCTCAGACTGAGCACTGACTGTGCTGGGCTCAGTGCCCAGCACCTCCCACTGATCACCTCAGTAACCTTTCACTACCCACCTAAGGAGGAAACCCAGCCCCAGAGAGGTTAAGGAAGTTGCCCAGAGTCACACAGCAAACGACCGACAGATACAGGATTCAAACCCTGGGTTCTTTCACTGCTGATGTCATTTACTTCTTCCTACCTATAATGTGGGAGAGTAATTAAAACTTTTTTTTTGTCGTGAGACAGGGTCTTGCTGTGCAGTTCAGGCTGGCCTTGAGCTCACTTTGTAGCCCAGGCTGATTTTAAATTTGCAGTGATCCTCCTGCCTCAGCCTCCTGAATGGTAAGATTACAGGCATGTGCCACTGTACCTGGCTAAATCCTTTTAAATGGAGCTGGGTGTGGTGGTGCACACCTGTAATCTCAGCCACTCCGAGGCTGAGGCAGGGCGTTCCAAAATTCACGTGTAGGCTGGGTAATTTAGCAATTTAGTGAGACCTTGTCTCAAAAAAAATAAATAAAATAAAATCAAACAAAAAGAGAATTGGGGCTCAGTGGGAGAACACTTGCCGAGCACATACAGGGCGCTGGGTTCCAGAGGCTGGGAAATCTTAACTCCTCTCCTTGGCTGCCTGCTGTCTCCTCTCCTGCTGAGGGCCCCCATCTGTCCTTCAGCCAGGTTTCTTTTGTTTTTCTTTCTGGTTTTTTGAGGCAGGGTCTGGCTCTGTGGTTCAGCCTCCTGGAAGTCTTCCTGCTTCAGCCTCCTGAGTGCTGGGACTACAGGCAGGTGCCACCACATCCAGCTTTTTAAAATGTGTATTTATTTTTGTTTTTATTCGTGTTTGCAGTAAATAACCTTATGTTCCTCGTGGGGAACCAAACCCAGAACACATTTTAATTCTTTGTACCTTTCTTTCCCTGCTCTTCCTCCATTTCTCAATCCCCTTCCCAAGGCGAAAGATTTAGCTCCCTGTAATCTACCTTTTAGTTTTCACTTTACGTTATTTATGCTGAGAAGAGGGCAGGAAGGGAAGGGAAAAGTAAAAAAGAATTAAGATGTCCCGGGTACGCCCAGCTCCCCACAAGGAATGTGTCACTATCTGTCACAAACAGGTACTAATGACTTTTTTTTGGTCTTTTTGAGACAGGCTCTCGATATGCAGGTCAGGCTGGCCTTGAGCTCACTTTTCAGCCCTGGCTGGTCTCAGACTCATAACGATCCTCCTGCCTCATATAAAACATTTTAAAATAAAAAATAGCCTGACATTTTAGCTCACACCTGTAATCGCAGCCCTAGACAGGCTGAGGCAGGAGGATTGCTACAAATTCAGGACCTGCCTGGACTACATGGTGATAGCTTGCCTCTAAATAAATAAATAGTAAATTATTTATTCTTTGAGTTTCTCATATAAGAAATCATTTGATATTTATTTATTTAGTGGTTTTTTGAGACAAGGCCCCACTGTTATCACCATTTGATATTTAAACTAAGCAATTCATTTCCCTTAACACTGTGGTCTCGAGATGTATCTATTTTCTTTTGTTTTTGGAACCAGGGATCGAACTCACGACCTCTCGCTTGCCAGGCAGGCGCTTGTGCCACTGAGCTAAATCCCCAGCCCCTGCATCTGCTTTCCTACGAATGACTCCAATGTGTCCTTCTTTGTGGCTGAGTAGTGCTCCATTGTGTATAAATGCCATTTTCTTTGTCCATTCATCTGCTGATGGACATGAAGGTCACTACCGGGCAGGGGGACAGGACCTGGGGGTGGAGCCCGGGACAGGAAGCAGCCCATCCCTGGCCCTGGGCGGGCGGGGACTTCCCTCCGCCACAGCCCGAGCCTCTGGGCCCAGCACCTGCTCTGGGCAGTGGACTAGCTTTCTGGGGTGCTCTTAAACTCCACGGCTTCACACAGAAGGAGACGGGAGGGCGCGGGCGGCAAGCCTCACGGGTGCGTTGGGCCGGACTGGCTTCCTGAGGAGTGTGATCTTTATGCACCGAAAACTGGACCCCTGCAAAAGGAAAAAGAAAACAAAACACACTGGGAGGTTATTCTCCCCGTTCTGGAGGCTGGAGAGATGTTCCCAGCCTGCAGGGCCCTCAGGTGCTGGGGTCCCCCCCGGCCGGGCCTCTGCCCTGGTCTCCTCTGCCTGTGTCCCCGTCTTCCCGACACCCCTCGTCCTTGTGTTCTCAACTCACCTGGGGTTCCTGTTTCCCTTCACACATTCCTGGGAGGGGGCTCGAGGGGATTTGTCCTGATGCTGAGCAAATGCTCTGCTACTGAGCTACAGCCCCAGCTGACCCTGCCTTTGAGGGACACAGTTCACACACCGGTAATGCCAGCACTGGGAGGCTGAGGCAGGAAGATCTCTGTGAGTTTGAAGCCAGCCTGGCTTACATAGTGGGTTCAAGGTCAGCCCCTGAAAGAAAGAAAGAAAGAAAGAAAGAAAGAAAGAAAGAAAGAAAGAAAAGAAAGAAAGAAAGAACAACATAACAACAGCAACAAAGCCCAGCAGTTCAGTTGCTGCTGGCAGAACATTCAAGGGTTCACTGTTGTATTTGTGAGAGCCTGCGATAGACCAGGAACTTTCTATTTAATTTCATTCTGTGTTACTTTAATTTTTTTTCTTTTTATGATACTAGGAAAGGAATCCCAGCATCTCACTCATATTAGGCAAGTACTCTACCACTGAACTAACCCCTGAGTCATTTGTCATTTGTTATTTAGACAGTCAATTGTTAAATTGCCCAGACCAGGCATAAATTTGCTACCCACCTGCCTCTGAGCAGCTGGGATTACAGGTGTGCCCCACCAAGGCCAGCACAAGAATTTCTGTTTGTTTGTTTTGAGACAGAGTCACTTTGTAGTTCAGGCTGGCCTTGAACTCACTGTGTAGCCCAGGCTGGTCTCACACTTGAGGCAATCCTCCTGCCTCAGCTTCCCAAGTGCTGGGATCTTAGGATCCTTCTGAGTGCTGGGATTGTAGGCATGTACTACCACACCATGCCAATAATTTTTTTTGTTTTGGTACCGAGGATCGAACTCACAACCTCACGCTTGCCAGGCGGTTGCTTGTGCTGCTGAGCTAAATCCCCAGCGAATAATTTTTTATTATTTACCCACTAAACCTTTCAAGGTGGGGCAGTATCGGGAAGCTGGCTTGGGGATGGGGAGCTGCCTGGGCTCCTCTGTGTGGCTCCTGGGGACAGGGCCTCAGGCAAAGCTCTACCAACCCCTCCCAAAAGTGGCCAAATACAGATAGAGAAGCCATGGGCCAGGCCCACGCAGGCTGGGGACCACTATGGACTGATTGTGAGGGCCAGGGCCAGGGCAGGCCTAAGTGGGAAGGCCTGACTGGTTGCTCTCGGCTGAACCTTGGGCAGCTGTGTGGAGCAGGCCTGGCAGAGGGCCAGCCACTGAGGAGAGGCTGCAACCCTGGGCAGCAGAGGGGGCAGGAGGCCCTTGACAGGACTGGGGCAGCGGGACGGACAAGGCCTGGCATGGACATTGCGGGGTTAGGGAGATAAACACCCATCGAGGTGAATGGTATTAACAGTTGGGCCAGAGATAGAGCTCAGGAGCACAAGTGCCTACCTGGCAAGCTCAAGGTCCTGAATTCGATTTCCGCTACCCTCTCCAAGCAAAACAAAACAAAACAGCAGTAAACATCTCTTGACATTTGCTGCTAATTATTTTAAGGAAATCGCTTGATTTAATCCTCACAGTGGGCTGGTTATGGTGGCATATGTCTGTAATCCCAGCGCTCTGGGAGGCTGAGGCAGGAAGATCTCACCAGCCGGAACAGTTTAGCCACTTGCGGAGAGCTTCTGTCTCACAATGGTGGATGAATAATGGGGGTGCAGCTCAGTGCAAGGGCTTTGGGTTTAACTACCAACACCAGAAACAAAACAGAAAGACCCCTCAACCCCAGTATGTGAGTGTAGAGGTCTGTTATGGCTGAGGGCCCTGCACAGACTATCTGCCACGTCTCTGCTGTGTGTGCCCGAGCGAGCATCTCAGCCTCTCTGGGTCCACTTCCTCATCTGAGTTCCAGCACTTCCTCTGGCAGCGAAGGGACAAATCCAGCGAATACTTGTAAACTGTGAGGTGTCAGACTGGAGCCCCAAGGTGGCTCTGTCGGGGTGCCCGTGTTGTGGGCAGGAAGGAGGCTTTGGTCAGGGAGCCTCCCCAGGCTGCCCAGAGCATGCACAGAAGTCGGCTCGCCTTGGAGCCCACCCCACCCTGGCCTGGGCCAGTCCTGCATTGTCCCGGAGACCAGAGCACCAGGGCAGCAGCCAGAGCTGGAGCAGCCACAGGGCTCGCTGGACCCAAGCAAGGGCCTCCAGGCTGGGACCCAGTGCCCCGCCATTTCTACTTAGCTGGTGACTCGGCTTGAAATAAAACAGAAATGAAACCTCAGCCGTTCAGCAGAGCACTCGGGGTGGGGATCCCCCAAGGAAACCCATCTTTGCCCCAGGAAGAGGCCTGGACTGGCAGGGGCTTTCCTTGGTCTCCGTCCCTTCCCTTCCGGTCTGTTTGCCACTAACACCTCGGTCTGTGACCTGAACGAGTCCCCACCTTCCCCGGGCCTGGCTGCAGGTCCGTCAATGCGGTCCCACTCAAAACGCAAAGGGGCAGGAAGAGACGGCACCCGGGGCTTTCTCAAGGAGAAAACCGCCCCGCGCCGGGCATCAGAAGTCACTGGCCGCTGAGTCCTGGTACCCACAGCGAGCAGGTACTTTGCTTTCTAAAGGGAAACAGTGCACACACATGCGTGCCGAGGTGCGGTGGCCCAGGCCTGTAAATCCAGGGCTGGGAGGCTGAAGCAGGAGGATTGCTGTGAGTTTGAGGCCAGCTTGGGCTACATAAGTGAGTGATTGAGTTCAAGGCCGGCCTGCACTGCATAGCAAGACCCTGTTTCAGGAGAAAAAAACAAGTGGCCACATTTCAGGGAGTTCAGAGATAGCCAGGACAACCACCTGGTCTCGTGTGTGTGTGTGTGTGTGTGTGTGTGTGTGTGTGTGTGTGTGTGTGTCTGGGGATGGAGCCAGGGCCTTTTGCATGCTAGGCAAGCTCTCACCATTGAGTACACCCATGGCCATTTCTATTTATTTTGAGACAGGGTCTCATTAGTTGCTAACTTGCCCAGACTGGGCTTGGACTAGTGATTCTCCTGACTCAGCCTCCTGAACTGGGACCACAGGGACGCCGCACCACACCTGCCTTCAGTTCACCCATCTGCAATCTCACTGCTCTTCGTCCGTTCAGAAGGTTGAGCACGCATCTCCCCTCTGATCTCAGAATGTTTCACTGCTGAAAAAGAAAACCCCAGATCCACCAGCAGCCGCCCCCACCACATCCCTGTGTCCTCCTCCCGTCAAGCCAAGGCACCGGCAGCCGCTTTCTGCCTGGACATTTCACATCTGCGGAGCCTGGGCGAGGACCCTACGAGTCCTCAGGTGGCCTGCTGTCGCCTAGGCTCACCTGCATTGCCGCAGAGGCAGGAGAATCTCTCTGTGGATGGCCAAGTAATTACTCCTGGCGTGGCACACCACAGTCTACATGTCCATGGGGCAGTGACGAGTGACCCTCGGGCGCACCCACCCTGGCTCTTGAGCCCAGTGCTGCTGCGAGCACTGTGCCAGGTTTGTGTAGCCCACCAGCCCCACAGTGAGAGGCTGCCCTGCCAGCACGGGCAGCTCCAGTGTTTATTCCTCACGCTGGCCACTGCGTGCTGCCCAGCCCGGCCCACTGCAGCATTTTAGTAAGAAGCAAGACTGTGGCCGACACACAGCGCGCTGCCGGGTGTGGACGACGGGATCCGATGCCTCTGCAGGCTGAGAACGCAGTGTAAGTCTGTGAGCTTCTTCCTCCCTCTGTGGGCAGGACTGGACGGGGCTGCCCAGCCCTAGGCCAGGAGGATCTCTGAGGGTGAGGAGGCTGGAGCAGTCAGCCGCCCTGACCCCGTCCATCGGTGGTTTCTACTTTGGCCTGAGGGCAGGTTGTGGGGTCCTGGGGTCCCCAGTTCAGCCCCCTGAGCCCGCCTGCGTTGCTGGTGGGAGGAAGTCAGGAAAGGGTAGGGAGCACGGGGTGCCTGGCCAGGAAGGAGGTGGAATGGATGAGGCCATGGCCGAGTGGAACAGCTGGCCCTGGCCCCAGGAATGGAGGTTACCAGAGCCCTAGGGAAGAGCTGGTGCTGTTGTGATGATACAGGCCCATGTGACAAACGGGAACACCCAAGTCTCAGGGAAGGAGAGACCTGCCCAAGGTCCTCTCCCCCAGGGACAATGGCAGAGCAGGGATTCGAACCCATCCTTCTGCTGGAAGGCTTCAGGGTATGTGCAGGGGGTGCTGCACAGTTGGGGATGCTGGGGAGCCTTCCTGGACAGCGGGGTCAGAGGAGGAAAGTTCAGGAAGAGAGGACACAAGTGCAAAGGTCCTGGGGTGCAAACGCCCCGTGCAGTGTCTGATGAGGCTGGAGCACCGAGGCGGGCAGGAGCTGGGGCCACAGCCCAAGGCAGGTGTTTGGCTTTTATTCTAAGCCACAGGAAGCCACCAGGGGATTTTACAGTCTGACTTCCCTCTGGCTGCGTGTGGGAAATAGGTTGAGGAGGTCGAAAGGAAGTGGAAGATGACAGGAGGCACCTGCAGGCCTCGGCTTCCCAGGGAGGAGCCTGAAGCGGGGCTGGGCGGGGGCGGGGGCCAAATGGATGGGCGGGGCTTGGAGGGAGGGCGGGGCCAAATGGATGGGCGGCGCGTGCGAGTGGGCGGGGCCGGCTGACATCTGGCTCTGGGGCAGGAGCCAATGAATCTTGTTTTTTAAAAATTTTCTTTCAAAGGAAGCCAGGATGAACCTTTTCTTTCTTTCTCTTTCTTTCTTTCTTTCTTTCTTTCTTTCTTTCTTTCTTTCTTTCTTTCTTTCTTCTCTTTGAGTTCAGGCTGGCCTTGAGCTCATTCTGTAGCCCAGGCTGGTCTTGAACTCTCAACGATCCTCCTGCCACAGCTTCCCGAGTGCTGGGATTACAGGCACGCACCACCACGCCCGGAAACCTTTTGTTTTTTAATCATTCTTTCCCTGTTTTGATTGCCAGGGTTTGAATTTTATATTGTTTTTTACAATTTTTATTTTTATTAATATGTTTGCAATACATAATGATTACTTTCAGCATGGGGAGTTGGTGTAGGCACATAACACATCTTTGCTGTCTTCACATTCTCCTTTTTGTTTTTTTGTTACATACAGGCTGGCCTTAAACTCGTTCTGTCACCCCAACTGCCCTTGAACTCGTGGTGATCCTCCTGTCTCAGCCTCCTGGGTACTGAGATTATAGGTGGGCACCACCACCACTTTTTTTTGGCATGGGGGATCGAACTCGTGACCTCGTGTTTGCCAAGCAGGCACTTATGCCGCTGAGCTAAACCCCCGGCTCATGCACCACCACTCCTGAGTTTGAATTTTGACCATGTTGGTAAATTCTCAATACTGTACTATAGTTAATCAGCAATCAGCTCTCAACTATTTTTGTCAATAGTCTAATTTGTGGATTTTTTTCTGATATATATATTTGGTACCAGGAACTAAACTCAGAACCTTCTTGCCAGGCAAGCACTGTGTGACTGAGCTATATTCCTGGCCCTCTGATCATATTTTTAATTTAATTTTATACTTTTTTGGTTTTTTGGTCTTTTTGAGGCATGGTTTCACTATGCAGTGCAGGCTGGCCTTGCACAGTGATTCTCCTGCCTCAGCTTCCTGAGTGCCGAGATGACAGGTGAGCGCCCCCACCTGCAGTTACTACTGCATTTTTAAAGTACTTTTACTAGTGTTTAAGAAGGCTTTTATAGGCACAGTGATGCATGCTTATAAATTCAGCTATTTGGGAGGCTGAACCTGGCAAATCTCAAGTTCAAGATCAGCCTGAGCAACTTAGATCCTACCTAAAAATAAATAATACAGCTCAGTGCTCCCAGGATCCAGTGGGCGTGTGTTTCTCCTGCCTCCTGGCTCAGGAGGTGAGCTGTGGGCAGAAACAGCCCTCCTCTGGGGCAGGTCCCCACCCCTCTTTGCAGCTCACATCTCAGGTTCCTCCTCCTGCTGGCACTGAGAGCACAGTAGCTCCCAGCTGGGCTGCTTTTTCTTCTTCTCTTTTTGGAGACAGGATCGTGCTCTGCGATGCTGGCTGGCCTTGAACTCACCAGCTAGCCCAGGGTAGCTTCAAACTTGCAGCAACCTTCCTGTTTCAGCCTCCCGGTTACTAGGGTTACAGTGGTGTGTCACCATGCCGGGCGTCAGCTACTGACTCTCCAAGGGGACCTTGGATAAGCCTCTTAATCTCTGAGTCTCAATTTGCTCAACTGGAAAAAGGGAACTATCCAGATTCCTGGACTAGCAGAGTGTCTAAAGAATGGAAAGAAAAACCAGGCCTGGTGGTGCAGGCCTGTAATATCCCAGCACTCAGGAGGCCGAGGCAGGAGGATTGTTGAGAGTTTGAGACCAGCCTGGGCTACAAAGTGAGTTCAAGGCCAGTTTGAACTGCACAGTAAGATCCTGTCTCAAAAAGATGAAAGAAAAACAAAACAAAACAAAACAAAACAAAACAAAACAAAAAAACCAAAGAAGTAATGCATGAAGTGAAGGATTAAGAAATGGATCCTGGTCAGGGGTCTAACTCAGCAGCACGAGTGCCTGCTTGACAAGCATAAGTCCTGAGTTCAATTCATCCCCCCCAAAAAAGAAAAAAGAAATGGCTCCCACAATGCATTATTAATGTGTTTAATATCTCTATACTAAAATATTTCATAAAATATTCCATTTATAAATATAAATTTTTAGTAGGATGTGTTACAGGAACTAATGAAAATGATTAATTTCCTAGGTTTATGTAATACTAGTATTTACAAAGCATTTATCATTGTAAATTTTTCTGTTTATGGATGACCAGATCTGATTAAAATATATATTAAAAATGATGTTGGGCCGGGGATTTAGCTCAGTGGCAAAAGCACCTGCCTGGCACATATGAGGTTATGAATTCAATCCCCAATATCAAAAAAAAAAGAAAGAAAGAAAAGAAAAGAAATGATTTGTAAGACAAACAGAATGCAAAAGCTGATTAGTAATCATGAACTGTGTGGTCTGACCTTTGAAAAACCTGTTACATGTGATCTTTAAAGCAATGTTAGTCACTTGATATAATAAAAATAAAGTCTCTGTAATAAAATGTGTCCTTAAAAAGGACTTTAATTTAAACACACTTCTGCCTCAGGGCCTTTGTACGTGCTGTCTCTGCTTGCTGGACATTCTTTCCTTTCTGAAGCCTTCCCTGATCATCCTGAGACCCACTGCAAGTCCTCCCGAAGCTTCTTCCCAGCACTCTGACTACCCCCACACTCTATCCCTCTTACTACCATCTGACACTTTATTTGGGGTGTTGTCAGCTTGGCAGGATGTTTTCTGGTCGGTTTGCATTACCCCAACCCCCGGAGTGATGCCCAGCACACAGTAGGTGCTCCACGGAGAAGGGAAGTTGGGGTCAGACCTGGTACTTGTCCTGCCCCTCCGGGCTTCCTCCAGCCCTGCCGGGGCGCCCTGGCTCCCCGCTGGCCCAGCGAGACGAATGCGCGCTCGGCCGCCGCAGACAGCGCGCCGCCAGCCTAACCCTGCGTGGAGAATGCGGCGGGAACGGAGGCGGGGCGCTGGGCTGGTGGTCTCGGCGGCGCGCAGGCACCCCGCGCCCCTGGCCGGGCTGGGATGGGGGTGCCGGCGACACGATCGCGCACGGGTGCAGGGCAGCGGCACCCGCAGCTCTCCGGGCTGGTCCCCGCGGCCTGGGCGCTGACGTCGGGGCAGTGGCCGGACCCAAGTCCTGCAGAACCGGTGCCCAGCGCCCGCGAGGCCTGAGCCGCCCCCGGTGCCCCCGAGCCTGCTTCCCTCTGTCCCCTGGGAGGGCCAGGCGCGGGGGACAGGGCGCCCCCTGGGGGGCCGCAGCCGCTCCCCCGGCCAGCGCGGAGCCCACGAGGACCCTGCACCTCCGACAGGCACCGGGCACCTGCAGCTCACTCCCTGCGCCCTTGGGTCGGCAGGAGGGCGAGGGGCCGAGAGCAGCTAAGGAAGGGAGCCAGGTGCCCTGGCGGGGCGTGCGGACGGGCGGGCTGGACCTCCTCCTGATGTCCTCAGGGCCGCACTGGTCTCACAAGGCGCCTGGCTCCCTTCAGCCCTGCACTCACAAAGCCCCTTCTTGACAGGCTCCTCACACTGCGTTCCTAATGACTGATTCATGGAGAAGGGTACACACAGCTTCTTACAGCCCCTTTTCTTCCTTTTTAAATATTGAGATGGGGACTCACTAAGTCACTTGCCCTGCATAGGCTGGAAGTTGAGATCCTCCTGCCTCAGCCTCCCAGACTGCTGGGATGTCAGGAACACACCATCATGCCCTGCCTCTCTTTTCTGTCTACAGACTTGGTTTCTGGCTAGCAGGGGACAAGTTTCCTGAGCTGCACACAGGTACACAGAGGCTCAGGTGGACAGAGGGACTGGGGACTGAGGGTTCCAGGGTCTATAGACTGCTTGCACCTCCCGGGGGGGCCCCACGAAGGAAGCTCATTTTCAGCTGGATGCAGCAGCCCCAGCTGGGGGCAGGGGGCTGGGAGCCAGCTCCGGTAGCCACAGCCTCTGGTGAGAATTCTCACACGTTGTAAAGGAGGCTCTGGCTCCAGCTCCTTTTCTGGCGGGGCAGCCACTGGGGCCGTCCTGGGCTGGCTGGGGAGTTCGCAGCTTCCCAAGCTGGGTGTGTGTGTGTGTGTTTGTGCGCCGCGGGGCCCAGGCATGCTCTTCCTGGGGACTGGGCACAAGCCTGGGTTCCCACAGGCAGGACGGCCCATAGCTCACAGTGAGCTGCATGGGTTCAAATCCCAGCTCGAGCTGGGGGGTGGTAATCTGCAGTCCTCACCGGAAACAGATGTGGCACCAGTCAAAAGCTTCTAGGAGCCTCGAAGCTGGGCTCCCTGGGGGCTCTTACCTGCTTTTCTGTCATGGACCCATTTTCTATTTTGAAATTTAGATTTTAACTTATAAATGCAAATGTATAGGACTACAAGGAAACATTCCATTGGGCTGGCATTAAAACTTTAACAGCCAAGGGGTTGCTATGGGTGCTTTTATTTTTTACAGGGCTGGGGATGGAACCTAGAGACTCTCTCCTGCCAGGCAAGCGCCTGAGCCCCAGCCCCAGCCTAGCACCCTAGGGTGAGCTCGTTTTGCTAACACACCTAGTACCCAGGTACGGCAGCGGGCTAAGAGCCGGTCACATTGCCACTTGCTGCCTGTTATGGATTAAAAACTGGTGGTCAGCTTAACACCAGCTGAACTGAATCAGCATGGTGCTGAATATAGATGGCTCATCTGAAGAAAGTTGCCAGCATAGAGACATTAGCTGGGCATGATGGCTCATGCCTATAAAGCCTGCACTCAGGAGGCTGAGGCAGGAGGATCCTTGCAAGTTCAAGACCAGCCTGGGCTACAAAGAGAGCTCAAGTCCAGCCTGAACTGCATAGTGAGACCTCGTCTCAAAAAGACAAAAACAAAACGAAACAAAAACCACAAAGTGTTGCTGTTGGTTGGAGCTGTCGGTTCTCCTGGAGGAGCGTGTCATGCTGGCTTCCCCATGTGAATTTGGTCCTTATCGCTGGAAGAGCTCGGGGCCTTGTCGTCACTGAGAGTGGCTGTGGGTCACTTTGCGGGAACTCTGGTCCTTACTTTGAGCATCGCTTCCTGGCTGGGGAGGGGAAGATGTGTGCTGCTCAGTCTCCGGGAGAAGCCGTCACGCTGGCTTCCTGACATGAACTTGACTGTTCTCGTGGTTGGAGGAGCTCAGGACCTCATCTTAGCTGAGGATGGATGGCTGTGGTATTTTGGGGGGCAGCCCTGGTCCTTACTTTGAGTGTCACTTCCTGGCTCCAGTACAGAAGCCTCAGGCCGCTGGCACAGCTCCTTCACCCCGCTGGTGCAGACTTTCTAGCTTCTACCGCTGACCTTGGGGCCTTCCCAGTACAGATCTGTGAAACAGATCCTGCATGATCTGTTGCATGAGTCTCCAGCTGGACTCGCGGGAGGCACTGTCATGGGCTCTAGGTCTTCAGCTGGACTCATGCAGGATATTGCCATGGAATCCAGGCCCTCAGCTGGATTCTCTAGTCTTTGGTGTTGTGGACAGATTTCCTGCACTTTCTTGTATTTAACTCTGGCTGACCATCACAAAATAATATAAATTCTGTGTCCTGTATTGTCTTGTTCTCCTTGCAGCTCCCGAGCTGCTGGAACCCGGAGCCTCAAGCACGCCCAGCGCACCCCGCCCTGCCCCGAGGAGCTCCGGAGTCCGGAGGATTGCGCAGGCGCGGCTCTGGCTCGGCTTCCCGGATGACACAGCCGGAGTCCGGTGGCCGCTCTGCGGTTTGCTTCCCACGACTGCCGGGAAGGGAAGGAAATGACAGATTGTAGCTGCGAGCTGGTGAAAATTAAGAGGTGCCTTTTCCCCAGTCTGAGTTCATGGGTCCCTGAATTCACCCTGGGTCCTGGAGGTGGTGACTGGATCGAGGTCTGCACGGAGGGGGTTTTTCCTTGAGGGAAGGATTAGGGAGGGCACTGGATGCAGAGTCATGCAGGCCTGGGTTCAAATCTAGCTCTGCCTCTCTCCCTGGGAGACCCTGTAAGTGGCAGCTGACTCCGGGCCTCTTCTGTGTGTCTCAGCCGCTAGGAGGAGCGAGGAGAAGGCCCAATGGCGTGTGTTAAGGTCTGGCACAGCATTCTGGGGTCTCATGTCAGCACGGGCTGTGCGGGATGCAGGAGACCCCGGGGGGATGGTGAGTTGATGGGGAGAGGAAAGCAGCCTTTCTGTGCCAAGGAGTCACAGGTCCCTTTCCAGGCGGTGGTCTCTCTGAGACCCGGGCCTCTGTGTAAGTCGCCATGTGTGTGGGTGCCATAAGCTGGTGTTTGTGTGTCAGGCAGAGATGTGTGTGCGCAGACACAAGTGGCGCCACGTGGCGGGGTGTCAATGGGTGTGAGTCTGAATCTGTGTGTGGGTGTCTGGGGTGGCCTGCTCTGTGTGTGTGGACCTTACAGGTGAGTGAGTGCGTGCCTGGGCTGGAGGTCGCTGGTCGCAGAAGACCTCTGCTGGGCTGCTGTGAGTGCGAGAATGAGTATTTGGGGGCACTGGAGGGTGAACGATGCGTGTGCATGTGCGCATGCGCGCGTGCTCAGGGTTGGTGGGGGGCGTCCCGTGTGTGTTTTTGTGTGTGTGTGTGTGGCCCTGTCACCGCCGGCTCCAGGCCCGGCCACATAAACTTCACACTCCTGCAGGCGGGCCCGGCAGCCCCGCAGCGGCCGTGTAGGGCAATGGGAAGCAGATGGGCCCGGATGGAGGCCATATGGGGCTGGGGGCGGGGGCGCATTCCTCCCTCCCAGCGCTGCCAGGAAGCCCCCTGCCTGCCGGCCCCCCATCAGGGGGGAGCTGGAACTGACACTGTAACAAATGTCCCGCAGCCAGCGTGGAGCCAGCCCGGAGCCGGCAGGGAGGAGGCCCCGCCTCGTGGGAGAGTGGGACTCTGACTGCGCCTGTGTGCAGGAATGTGCAGGAGATGCTGGCCGGGCGGCGCTGCCCAGAGAAGCCGGAGCCAACCCCAGGGCTGCGCAGCCGCGGGCGCTGCACTCACCTGCTCTGGCATCAGTGTCCCCAGCAGAGCCACAATAGGGTGGCTGATCGGGATGTGATACTGGGGAGCTCTTTCTGGCAAACATGAGGTCATGAGTTTGATCCCCGGTACCAAAAAAAAAAAAAAAAAAAAAAAAAAAAGAGGGGGCCAGGTAAACAGGCGCGGTGGCACATGATTGTAGTCCCAGCTACTGGCGAGGCTGAGGCAGGAGATGTGCTTTGAAAGTTGCAGCCCAGACTTAGTCAGACGGCCTCAGAATGAAAATGTAGAGGGCTGGGGTACAGAGAGCTTGCTTACCCTGCCTCAGGCCTGGGCTCGTCCTCAGCTCACACGCACTGCCCAGTGGTGGCCTCTAAACAGCCTGGCTTCAAAAGTCTGCTCTGCACTTCCCGTCTGTGACATCCGTGGGGTCACTTCTCTCTGTGCCTCAGTTTCTTCTCTGGGGAGTGGAGCTCAGTGGGGAGGCCCTGGGACCTGGCCTGTGAATGCACAGGCGGCCAGTGTGAGCTGCTGCCTGGGCCTGGAGGGCTCTGGACAGCCCAGAAGGGAGCAGCCGGCTCCCGGCCAGATGACAGCAGACAGGCAGAGCCTTGTTCAGGTCACCCAGGAGGAAGGAGCAGAACTGGGCCAAGCTTTTGCCTCCTGCCTGGAGGTCACCCCTCCTTGCCTGGGAGGGCACAGCCGCCCTTCCTGGCCAGGCAAGCTGCTGGCTGCTGCTTTTGATCACGCTCAGATGTCAGCAGGGCTGGGCTCCTGCCCTGGACCTTGCAGGAAGCTGATGAGGGGCCCTGCGTCCCACCCCTGCCGTCTCCCTGCAGGTGGAACAGGCAGAGACAGGACCAGGCCTGGCTTCTCTCTGCCTCCTGTGTGGCCCTGGACAAGGGGCTGGACCTTAGGTGGCGAGGAGTGGAGGCCACTGATCTTGAATGAATGTCCTATAACCCAGCCCCTCACTGTCCCTCTCCTGGAAGTTGGGATGCAAGGGGCAGGGCCAGGGCAGCGGTCACCGGGGTGTAGTCCACTCACTTCTCAGCCCTTTTCTGTTCTCAGAGTGACCTAATCACATAGCTTCACCTGGAGGCTTAACAGGATCATGTCAATAGAGTGGCCTGAGGTAGGCGCTCAGTAAATGCTAAGTCAGTTTTGTCTCCTAGTCTCCTTCCTTGGGGGCCCCTTAGGGGTCGGCTGTTATTGGTTCCTCCAGGCACCCACTCTTCCTGTACCTAAATTCAAGGGTAGGGTCAACTCTGTCCTTAGGGGTGGGACATGTGGCCTGGAACTGGCCAATCAGAACACTGCTCTGTCTCAACCAATGAGAGCCAGACCTGGGATTTTAGATGCACTCATGAGGAAGAAAGCCGTTTCTCTCTATGGGGGTTGCCAAGCTGGGAGAATGGGTGTCTGGGTGTGGGGTTCACCTGGCCTCAGTGAGGGAGAAGCCTGACAGGGGACAGCCAACAAAGATGGAGAGCCGGTCCTGGTGATGAGATCTGAATCCCTAGGTGCAGCCGTGCCTGGTCGGTCACTGATCCCTGCTGGTGAGAGACTGAGGCCACGTTCCAGGCCCCAGCGGCAGGGACAGAACTGGGATTTGAACCCCGGTTGACTGGCGCCAGTGGCCTCAGCCTCCAGGCCCTCAGGAGCCCTTTGGTGTAAATCCCTCCAGTCTGGAATCCTCCTCACCCAGCCTGGCTTCTGAGCTCAGCTATTTCTGAGCTTCCCTAGGGAGAGCATTTCCTGCCTCTGGCGGAAAAATCAGGAGAGAACATGAGAGTCCTGTGGTCTGGCGCTGAGTGCGTGTGGGCAAGCCCGGGACAGATGAAAATTCCTTCCCTCTCTCCTCCTCTCCTCTCTGCCTCCTCCTCCCTCTTCTCTTTGTTTCTGGCCTCCCTCCCTTCCCTTCTTTCCCTTGCCTTCCCTCCCTGGCCTGCTCCTAAGCTCCTTCCTGTCTGAAATAAAGCAGAGCCCCACCGGCCGCGTCCCCCTCTCTGGGTCCTGCCCCGGCCTCTGCCTGCCTGACCTGAGCCTCAGCTCTGCTCCGGGGCCGCTTCCCCGCACGGGCGGTCACCAGCACCACCTATGAAAATGCAAAACTGGGCATGGTGGCGCATGCCAGTACTCAGGTACTCTGGAGCCCGAGGCAGGCAAGTCATGAGTTCAAAGCTACCCAGTCCCACCGTCGAACATGGTGGCGCACGCCTGTAATCTCAACGTGAGGGAGGCTGAGGCAGGAGGATCGCTGTGAGTTCTAGGCCAGCTTAAAACGCATGGTAAAACGTTGTCATAAATAAATAAAGATTCTCAAGATAGAGGCCAAGTAAAAAAATAATAATAATAAAAGAAAGAAAGAAAGAAAGCCCACTGACCAGGCCCTGCACCAGCTGTGGCACAGCTGTGCGTCTGGGATGGGGGCAGGAGAGACCCCCACCGGATAGTCAGATGCAGTGGCCCTTGGGACCCTGCGTGAAGGTGTCAGGGGTCTTGAAGATGTCTGACTCTCCTGTCGCTGTCGCTGAAAGCCACATGTGGCAAGCGTACACAGAACAGAGGTTGATTCGACTCAAGGTCTCAAAGACCAGGAGGCTCGAGGTTGAGGGGCCATAAAGTGGGCAGGTGACTGGACAGACAGATGAATCTATGCACATGCACCAAGCCCTCTAATCACTTCTTTTGGTGCCAGAGTTGGAACCTAGAGCCCCACACGTGCTAAGCCCGTGCCCTGCCACTCAGCTCCACCCTCCAGCCCTTTTAAAATCTGTTTTGAGACAGGATCACATACGTTTGCCCAGACTGGCCTTAAATTTGCAATCTTCCTGCCCCAGCCTACCCAAAAGCTCAGGTCACAGGTGTGCGCCTCCACACCTAGCACTGATCAGTCACCTCTTCAGGTCCTTCGGGGTCCTTCTTTCACTGTAGGGATTCAGCATCCACACGGGACCCTGCAGCCATAGCACGGCCAAGCCGCTGTGTGGGGCTGGGGGAGCTGCACCCCTCTGAGCGGGGAGGGATCTAGGGTGGGAGCCAAGGCAGGGCTTCTCTCATCATGGAGACTTAGGAGCCTTTTCACGCTGAGCAGCTCATTTATCTAGGAAATGGGGAGCAGAAAAGAACAGGTGGGTACAGTGGTGCTCACCTGCGCTGCCAGCTACCAGGAAACTGAGGCAGGAGGATCCAAAGTCCAGGCCAATCTGGATGATACAGGGAGACCTCATCGCAAAATTAAAAAGGGGCCAAGTGTGATGGCACAGGCTTGTAATCCCAGCACTTAGGAGGCTGAGGCAGGACGATTCTTGTGAGCTGAGCAGTGAATTCAAGGCCAGCCCAGGCTACAGAGCGAGACCCTGTCTCAATAAATAAATCAAATAAAAAGGGAAGGTGGGGATGTAGCTGAGGTTGGAGAAGTTGCCTAGCTTGCCTAAGAATCTGGCTTCCAACCCAAAAAAAGAAAAGAAGAAGAAAAACCTACACATAGATGTCGGTGCTTAGCCCTCTCCTGGGGGAAACACACTGGGTCCTCGTAGCCCCTGAGGCGGGCTGTTATTGCTGATTTTTTTTCCTTTTTGAGACAGGGTCTCCCTATGCAGCACAGGCTGGCCTTGGGCTCACTTTGTCACCCAGGCTGGTGTTGAACTTGCAAGGACCCTCCTGACTCAGCCGCCCGAGTGCTGGGATTATCAGCCTGCACGACCATGGCCAGCTATTATCGTTGGTTTTTCAAAGATAACACTGGCTGGGGATATACTTTAGCGGCACAGCACCTGCCTGGCAAGCATGAGGTTGTGAGTTTGATTCCTGCTACCAAAAAGAAGAGAGGTAATTCTGAGGTTCAGGAGGGTCGGAGTACTTGCCAGCAGCACACGGCTGGTAGGCAGAATCTGGCTGCAAGCTTTGCACGCTGCGTATTGGCCCCAGGTGGCTGGCGCGGCAGACTGTGTTGGTTTGAGACAGGGTCTCACTGTGTAGTTCAGGTTGGCCTTGAACTTGCAGTGATCCTTCTGCCTTGGCCAAGTGCTGGGGTTACAGGTGTGTGTACCTCGGCCGCAGGGGCAGGTTTATGCTCATGTTGGCCGGAGGGAGGGAGGGAGGGACAGCCCAGGGAAGATGGCCTGGCATTAGATGTCCTGCACCAGAAGGAGTGCTAGCCCTGTGTGGAGCCCTGCCTCTCCTGTGCCCCCGGCAGGATGGAGACACACCAGGTCCCAACAAGACCTTGCCCCACCCCCAGCTACACGGGTGAGGTATCAGCTGCTGGCCCTGACTTCACTCTGGTTTGCCGCTGGTGGGCTCCATCCGCACCCACGCATGGAGCCAGGCACACAGTGGGTGCTCAGGGGAGAAGGATGAATCCTTGATGCTTGCTGTGTTGGGATCTCTTTAAACACCCACCATCTGATCTCCCCGCAGCCAGTAACAAGGAAGAGGCCCGGGGGTCTGGCCCCACAGACCCTCATCAAGTTTGTTGAATGACCAAATGCAATGAGCTTTCTGTTTCCCATACTGCGTGTGCAGCATGTGTCTGGCAGAAGCTCCCCCTGCCACCTCCTGTCTGCTGGCTCAGAGCTGTGGGTTTCCACATCTGCTGGCACTGCCAGGAGCAGACCTCACGGGAGGTAGTTCCCGGCTGTGGAGCCAGGGACAGACCGGGGTCTGCCAGGCAGCGACTTCCTTCTGAGTAATTCCTCACGGGTCCTGGTGCGACGCTGCCGGCCGGGCTGGAGCTGGGCCAGCTGAGTTCTTGGGCCTTGCACAAACAGGGCCTCCCCTGAGCCCCACTGCAGCCACGCAGCCCTCAGCCTGGGCCTCGGTCCCTTCCCAGCAGCTTGGCTTCCCGAAGCTGTTTAAGCGGCCACGAGGCAAACCGGGCTGGCATCACGGTGTGCTGCGCGGTGTGATCGCCGGTCCTGCAGCCAACTTTCTCACTTACCGTTTATTTTTTCATGAGCGCTTGTTTGCCGTACATCATCCATAATTCCATGAGAGTGCTGGGATCACAGGTAGGCAGCACCACGCCAGGCTCAGCAAATACTTTTTGACTATTTCTGCATTCATTTGGTGAACATTATTGGACATTTACTTCATGCCACACTGGGACTGCCAGATTTGGGCAAATCAAAGCCAACAACAGCAAACCCCAAAAGCCCCGTTAAACTGGATTTCAGATAACTAACAAATAGTCTTTAGCATAAGCATCTCCCAGGTGCTATTAGCATATCTATCTGTGCTACCCCGTGGTCAGCCCCATTTGCTTCTCCGGGGCCCTGGGAGGCTCAGAGAAACAATCACCGGCTTCCTGTCACCCGTACCCAATTCCTGCAGGGCAGGTTTGGAACACAGAGCCATCACCATGGCTTCCTGGCTTTTCCTCTGCCTGGGAACTCACCTGCTGAGGAAATTCCCCGAGGGTCACCAGGTGAGAGGCTGGTGTAGCCAGCTGGGGTGCGGGGCAGCAGAATCGCCCAGCTGTGTGGGTGGAGGGACATGGCCCGGAGGGGTGGCCAGGCTCCTCAGCCATGTGACTTCTGCCTGCCCTGAGCTCCTCTTCCAGAAGCAGACAGCTGGGTGCAGTGACACCTGCCCTCACCACAGTCTGGAGGCTGAGGCAGGAGGATCACGGTGAGTGTGAGCCCAGCTGGGGCTACATGAGCTCAAGCCCAGCCTGCGCTGCATAGTGAGACCGGGTCTCTCCAGGCCTGAGCCTGCTTTCCTGCTCTCACCGACCATCCTCAGCTCCCAGACATTTCTCCAGCCCCGGTGGTGTGCTGAGTCCAGGCATGGTACTGGGGGGCCTGCTGGGAACGGGCAGTCCTGTGGAGCTAACATCTAGTGGAAATGACAGGCGACAGAAATGTGGGAAGAGAATTTGGGCTGTGAAAAGTACTGAGTCCAGCCAGGTACTGTGATGCCTGCCTATAATCCCAGCATTAAGGAGGCTGAAGCAGGAGGGTCATTTTGAGTTTGAGACCAGCCTGGGCTACAAAATGAGCTCAAGGCCACCTTGAACTACTGCATAGGAAGACATTGTCTCAAAAAGACCAAAAAAAAAAAAAAAAAAAAAAAATCCAGGAATATAGCTGAGTGGCATTGTGCCTGCTTGGCAAGCATGAGGTCCTGAGTTTGATTTCTGGCACAAAATAAATAAAAAAAGAGAAAATAAAAAGTCCTGAGGTAGAAATATATAAAGCTGGGGAAGGTAACAGAGACTGAGTGGAGGCTGAGGCAGATCTGTCTTGGTTGGGCTCCCTGAGAGGCCCGTGGGAAAAATGCTTCTGGGCATCAGTGCAAAGGCCCTGGGGCAGAGCAAGCAGGCACCTGCTGGTGAAGCAGATGCCAGGACCAGAAACTGGGAGCTGAGTTGGATGCATGACTCAGGGCCCCACGGGGCTTGGGGACAGGGCCACCTGGCTCCTCCATGGCTTCCCTCACAGCCTTTGTCTCCTCCTCTCAGACTTCCCTGGTGCCCCCAGCATAAACAGCCCAGCTTCACCTCTCAGTGCTATTGCTGCATGGCGTCTCCATCTCTGTATCGGTGTGCGGGGAGCCACGCTGCCTTCCCCAGGAGCACACGGCCAGTGGTCCCCGCTCTCAAGTTGAGAGAGCTGGGCCTGGAGACCACAGTTCTGAGGTTGAAACTTCCGACCGGAGCCCTAAGATCAGCAGGATTTTTGCCGAGGTCCTGGCTGAGTTCCGGGGGCCCCTCCCTGTGTGCCCGGCACAGCAGGAACAGCGCCCCACTTCGGTGGGTTCAGCGTGTGCGACCCAGTGGTGCTCGGTACATGCACAGCGTTGTGCGGCCATCACACCCATCTAGATCCCAACATCCCTCCCTCCCAGGGGCTCCTGCCGGGTCCCCCTGCACCCCCACAGCCCTTGCCCCGCAGCCACTGCGGCTTCCTCGCTGGGATCTGCCTCTCCGATGGAACCCAGCAGCCCGCGCGTGGCCCTGGGGCCCGGCTCCTTCTCGTGGTGGGACCTGTGTTTCAGGGCCTGGCTCTGTTAGTTTGCTGAGTCAGGGTCTAAACTCCCACTGGCCTCAAACTCAAAATCCTCCTGCCTCAGTCTCTTGAGTGCTTGGGATTACAGGCATGTACCACCATGCCTGGCCGCCTGTTTTTTTGTTTATCTGTTTGGTTTGGTTTGTAGTTGCTGGAAAATATGCCATTTTAGCTGGGCATGATCACGCACGCTTGTCTTCTGGGAGAATTCTGGGAGGCTGAGACAGGAGGATTGAAAATTCAAGTCCAGCCTGGACCACTAAGCGACTTAACAAGACCCCTTCTCAAAAACATAAAGGGCTGGGACGTGGCTCAGGGTGTGTTTTCTGCTTTTAGACTATTGTGCAAAGTGCTACTATGCACGTGTGTACACGTTTTTGTCCAAACATCTGTTTTCAGTACTTTGGGGCGGATACTTCAAGCTGGACCTGCTGGGTGCTGGTAATTCTGTGCATGATTTTAGAGGCGCTGCCGTCTGGGCACTTTAAACACCCGTGATCCCTCTGGGACTTCTTACACTCAGCTACCCGAGGGTCATTCTGTGTCGCCCATTTTGCAGATGAGGAAACTAAATCTCATAAAATGGAACTGTTTTGTTTTGATATTTGAAACAGGGTCTCATGGATAGCTGCCCTTGAATTATGCAGTCCAGGCTGGCCTCAAATGTGTGGGCGATCCCCCTGCCTCATCCTCCAGAGTGCTGAGATCACACATGTGCGGAGAAGTGGAGCTCGTGAGCCATGGTCACATTTGTAACACATGACGGATTTAGGGCTGCTGGATTCCAAACCACCTAGATCCAAGTGGAAGAAAAGAGACAAAGTGAGAGGAAGGGGAAGAGGCGGACTGAGACTGTCCTGGTCTAAGCCCAGCTCCTTAGCTGCCGTCTGCAGAGAGGAGAGGACCCACCCCACCCCACTGTCCTTCCTGGCTGTGTGACTTGGCCAGCGGATTCGCCTCTCTGGGCCTCCCTGGGTGGTCGTGAGGATAAAGGACGCAGACAGCCTCATTTTGGGGTGACGGCCCTTCTGACAACCTGAAATCCTGTGCTCTTGGTTTGGGTGGGCCTGGGGGTGCAGGGGAGACAGGGGTTCCCAGAGCCTCCTCTCTGGCGGTGCTTGGAGGCCTGCGGGGCCATCGGGCAGGGAGTGTGGTATCCACCACAGACACTCCACCCTGTGTGGGCTGAATGTTCAGGTCGGAGGACAGCAGAGGTTGCCAAAGCTGCCTGAGCATCGCCTGCAGGACAGAAGGCAGCTCCCCAGAGCCACATACACTGCCCGCCTTACCCCACCCCACTGGGAGGCTGAGGCAGGAGAATCACAAGTTCAATCGCAGCCTGGGCAGTTTAGTAACTTACCAAGACACTGTCTTGACAGTTTTTAAAAGGGGCTGGAGGCTGGAAATGTAGCTCAGCGCAAAGGTCTTGTTTCAGTCAACAGCACCGCAGAAACGGAAGCCCAGATTTCCTGTACCGTGTTACCTGGATACCAGAAAATAAAGCTCTCCTCTGGGTGTGCAGCTCTGGCGGGGGACAGGGGTGCCCGGGAACTGTCAGCGTGGGCGCAGGCCTCTTTGTTGAAGCTCAGTGCACACTGGGCACAGGGAGGACAGCAGGGACCCTGTGCGCCCTTGCTGGGTGCCAGGCAGCAGGCTGAGGCACACATATGCTGACCATGTGGAGGCTGCACAGTGTGGAAACTGAGGCACGGGGGGCTTGCTGTGGGAGGGATGGCTGCAAGGTGGCCGATGTGGGACTCGGATAGCACAGCCAGGTCCAGAGGGACCCCAGGTCTGAGAAAGGACATCCGGCACCCACAGATTTGGTGACCTTGTCTGGCTGATGCTGGCACGGTGGGCAGGGCACTGCTGGCAGGAAGGGAGAGGATGCAGGCGCCCAGAAGTGCCCTGTGCCCGGTTTAATGCCTGCTCGGTGGGCTTTTCCCTGGGGGAGGTGGGGGAGTGTTATGTCCTGGGCCAGATCCGCGGCCTGGGGTCCCTTCAGCCTGGGGTGCCTGGGAAAGCGTGTGGTCTGTCTACACTGGCCAGAACTCAGCCCCACCCAGCCTGCCGTCCCGGGCTTCCAAGCTGGCCTGGCGCTGGCCAGTTCCACTGGATGACAAGTGTCCGGCCTCTCTCAGCCTCTGTGTGCCTGCTGGAAAGCGGGGAGGTTGTGCCAGCCGAGAGGCTGCGGCTCTGGGCCGCCCACGCGGGAAGTGTGCCGTGCGAGCCGGAGTCCAGCCAGAGGTCAGGCTGGAGGCCGGGGCTGCCCAGGGCCCAGCTGCCAGGACACGGCGAGGGGGGCGAGGCCGGAGCCTGAGTCACGGTTTCCCGCTGCTGCCAGGCCAGGCGGGAAAGGGGAGGTGGGACGGGCGGAAGTGGGGAGCCTGGGCGTCCGGGAGGACAGAGCCCGGAGTTGTGGACAGTGTCGGGCGGAATGGACAGAAAGCTGCCTGTCCGAGGAGAAGGTCCCTGCAGTGTCAGGGGTCCCTACCCGCTCTGAGTTAGGGCGGCAGACTCAGTCTCTGCAATTTCTTTCTGGTTTATTTTGGTTTTGGTTTGGTTTGGTTTTGAGACAGGGTCTCACTGTGTGGCAATGCTGCTGTCACAGCCTCCCGAGGGCTGCGATTACCAGCATGAGTCACCGTCCCCTGTGCAGGAGGGCTTCCTGGGGGAGGCGGCCCTCCGGGCCCTGGCCCCAACCAGCGCTGGGGTGAGGCCTGGGAGGTGACCGTGGCAAGGGATGCACTGTGGCCAGCTGACGGTAAGACTAACCAGCCGAAGCCACCTGCCAGGGGAGAACAGCCTGGCCAGCGTCCCCAGCACACGCGCAGCCTTCGTGGTCAGCCCTGGCGGCCACGTCCCTGCCCCCGCCATGATGGGCCGTGGGATCCTGGTGGAGCCTGGCGGTGACTCAGCAGGAATCGCGGCAGACGGGAGCCAGCTGGGTGTCCAGACCAGAAACCAGCCCTTGACTGCTCGCTGGAGCCCTGGCCGGCCAGCTGGGCTGGGCTGTGCGGGTCGCCGCGGTGAATCAGCCTTTCCATTGCCTGGTTTCCGTTCCGTAGTGTGTGCTGGCCTATTCTAACACTGTCCCTTCTTTCTGCCCTAATGTGTCTCTGTACGCACTCATCAGTGTTTACTGAGCACCTACTGTGTGGCGGGCGGCATTCTGGGTACAGGTCACAATTTTGGATAAAACACCAAAAGCTAGTGAAAGGCCAGGGCAGCAGTTGCAAACAGCTGGCATGCAGAGCTGAACAGGAAGGTGGAGGAGGCTGGGAAGGACCTCTCTCAGAAGGTGACATCCCCAGCAGAGGGCTAAGGGCCTGTGGGAGGAGGCCTACAGTGCCAGAGTCTTGGAAAGGGTGGTCCTGGAGTCATAGCAAGAGGTACAGCAAGTGCAAAGGCCCTGAGGCTGAAATTACCTGGAAGGGTCAGAGAATGGCCATATAGTAGGATGGGAAGACACATTCCCTGTGTATTTTGGGCAGTTTAAGGGTTTCTAGGAATATTTTTGTCTTTCCAGCTAAGTTAACTCATGAAGCTGTGTCTGTGGCCTGGCCCTTTGAGGCTGCGTCTTGTCCATGGGACTTCAGGCTCCTCTGCTGAGCTGGGCCGCAGTCCACCACCCGGGCTGCTTCAGACGTTCCTTTCATCTGGGCATCCATCTGCCTCGTCCACACTCACACAGCTGGACTGTGGGGACTGAGCGGGCACTGTCCCTGCCTGAGTGGAACATGGGGGCCATTGGGGAGTCTGGAGGACGGCCTGGGCCAGCATCTAGAGGGCCGCTGCTCTGCGTCACAGGGGACGGGGGCCCGGCAGGGTCAATCCCGTTTGTGCCTGTGATGGGCTGGAGGGGGCCCAGGCGATGAGTGAAGCACATTCCTGGGCGAGGCGTGGTGGCCTGACCTGGACACTGTGTCTGGTCTGTGGTTGCTGTGCCTTGCTGTTGGGTTGTTCCCCTGCCATCTGCTCCCCAGATGCTTTGGGGCAAGCAGCTGTCCTCGACCAGGCTCTTCCTCCATGATGTCCCTGCCTGGAGCCCGCTGGCATGACAGAGACCTCTGTAACCATGGGCCAAGTGCACCTTTTCCCCTGGAAGCCGTGGATGCCAGGTCCTTGGTCGGAGCCACAGGTAGCCGGTCCGAACCATCCCTCTTCTGAAACTTTCCAGGAATGTTTGTTCACTTTCACGGTGCCCATTTCACAGATGGGGACACTGAGGCACAGGGACGTAAACAGCAGCTGGCAGAGCCAGCCTTGCTCCTGAGTGATTGGCTCTGGCTCTCCCTTCTCTGCACGGCCCCTGGGCTGCCTGTCAAGTGTGAAGAGGGGTTTGTTGCTCAGTTTTTCCTAGTGTTGGTATAAAAAATTGTCACAATGAACCACTGCAGACACGGTGTGTCACTGATTTGGGCCTCCGAGTTGGTGGTGTCTGTGTGTACAGTGCACATGTTTTGTGCGGGGCTGGCTGTGGCGTGTTTCTGTGGGCCCAGCGTGTCGTGGGGCTGGCCTTTGTGTCAGGCCCCAGATGTGTGCGCGTGTTGAGCCCTGAGTCTGCTGTGTGTCGGGGGTCCAGAGGGGAGCGGCGTAGGTGTCTGCTCCTGTGATTGGAACGAGAGAACGATTGGGACGGTTCCTGCAGTGGATGGCGCGGCTGGAGCCACCTGCAGACGCCCCAGGCCAGCAGCGGCCCTCTCCGTGCACCTGCTCCCCCTTCTGACGCCAGGTCCCGGGTGAGGCTGAGCGTGGGCCACGGTCCCCTCCCCGTCCATCACGCATTGGCCGGGGCAGCAGGAGGCGGGGGCCGTGGAGGGCGGGGCCCGGCTCATGCCTTCTGGCCTCTGCATGTGCACAGGGAACATGTGGGTGGGAAGATGTGTGTGTCAGGGCGGATACACGGGGCACAGAAGGACTCGGGCATGTGGGGACAGACAGACAGGTGCAGACTCATGTGCGTGGGCCGCGGGCAGACGGTGTGCATGTGGGTGGCAGGTGTGACGCCCTCTGTGCTCCCAGCTCTGCTCTCACACGCATGCACACATTCACACCGCTGCACACGAGGGTGTCAGCGATCACACGGGGCGGGGGCCGGGGCAGGGCTTGTCCGCTGGTGCAGGGCTCTGGGTTTGATCCCAGCACCCCCCAAAGCGATGCCAGGGCTAACACTAATCCGGTGTGTGCAGTCAGGGCGGGGCCCCAGGAGCCTGGTCCTCCGTGCCTCAGTTTCCTCTTCCTTCTGGGCATGTCGGGAGCAGCACACAAGCGCCAGGCTTTGTGTCCCGTGGGGAGGTGACTCTGGCTGTGTGCCCAGCCCCAGGCCTGCTTTATGGGTGAGACAACTGGGCCCCGGGAAGGGAAGGCCTCGGCCCGGGACTGTGCGGCCAGGAAACGGCAAGTACAGGATTCGAGTCTGGCACCCAGACACACATGGGCGCAAAGTACGGGGCTCAGCCTTAGGTCCACCCAGGAGGGGCTCGGATGGGGGTGCGCTCAAGGCAGGACCGGGGGGTCCGGGACCAGGGCCGGCCCGCAGAGCCCCGAGAGCCTGGGGGGTGCTGCTTCCAGCAGGGGTGCACCCGGCTCTGGGAGCTGCTTTGGGGGCCCAGACCCGCTCCCCTCTGACCCTTCTCGGAAGCCCCCATTCCTGTGCCTTGCTTCCTCCCCGCAGCCTGTGCGAGGAGCCAGGAGCGAGGGGTGAGCCCTCCACACGGAGCTCGGCTCTGCTGGTCCATCAGTCGGTTGACTGTCTTGCTAAGTTGCCCAGGCTGCCCTTGAACTCCGGTCTCCTGCCTCAGCCTCCCAAGTAGCGGGGATCCCAGGAGCACCGCCCCGCCCAGCCCTTCGTTGTCCTTTCCTTTAAGTGAGGACCGGAGACTCAATGCCCGACAGGCACTGGACAGGCCGGAGCTGGCAGGAGAGCGGGCTGTCGCCGTGGGGGGCGGCAAGTCCGAGCTTTGCTGCAGAGCCCGTGGCGAGGATGCTTCACCCCTGTGCGGCCCAGCGAGGCTCCTCTGTCCCTCCGCGGGCTCTGCCTGTGGGCCCAGGTCCGAGGCTGGGTGTTTGCTGTGTGCCCTAGAGAAGTCCCCGCCTCGCTGCACCCAGGAGGCCTCGCATGACGCAGAGCTGGGGCTGCCCGGGGGACAGAAGGGGACAGAAGGGAGGGAGCGTCCTGCCGTCTCGCCCTGCCTGCTCCATCTCACCCATCCTGAGACGGTGGCAGCTCCAGGCTGGCAGCTCCGGGCACCGTGGCGGAGCTGTACAGTGCCAGGGTCCACCTGCGTCCCAGAGTGAGGCCGGCACCGGGGCTGGGGTCACTGTGCAGGCTTCCTGGAGGAGGAGGCGGCACTGAGGCGGCTCTGGGCCGTCGTCCTGAAGGTCAGGGCCCTGGGCTCCATCATCTCGGTCACTTCCGGTCCCGGCTCCCAGAGCAGAGCCTGGTGCAGTCAGCGCTCAGTCTAGACTTATGAGGAAACAGGAGGCGGCTGAGAGAGCGCGTTCCAGAAATCAGTAAATAAATAAAATAGAATAAAAATAAATAAGAAGAGCTCGGAATGGGGCACCCTGGTGGCACCCAGGTGCTATGACTGTCTCCCCGTCTTACATCTGAGCGGATGCAGACACAGAGAGGTTGAGCGGTTTGCTCAAGGCCGCACAGCCAGCAGACGCAGGCCTGCCCGCCACGCTGGGCACGTTGGCCTCTGGAGCGGTTCACCGTGGTGTCTCCCAGAGGAGGCTGTCGGGGCGGGTTTTGGCCCCTGCTCATCTGTTCTGGCCTGGCACATGCTGGGTGCTGAGTAATAATTTCTTAAATGAATTACAAAAGCCCTGATGAGTTACTTGTCTGGGAGCCCATTTCCTCATCAGCACAATGGGCTTACTGGAAGCTCTGGGCTCCCCGGGCTTTCCAACGGTGACACCAAACTTGGGCAGAAAGAGCTGGATGGAGTTCACCAGGACTTGTCCCACCTGCCTTTCCAGCTGTGTGACCACAGGCAGGTGTCTTGCCCTCTCTGAACCCGTTTCCTCATCTGTGTGATGTGGCAGTTGGGATGCTGGGAATCTGAGTTCTCCCAGGCCCTGGGTGGGCGGTGGTCACCTGGAGGGTGCAGGTGTCTCTGGACCTCTCGCCCGGCAGGATCCCTGATGCAGGCTCAGCATCTTCTCACTGGGGCTGCACAGGTCTCTGCTTGCAGCCTTGGGCTGTGGCCTGGACAGTGCCCTGGGGAGACCAGAACCGTGAACCCTGAGTGCCAGCTGGAGAGGTGGGGAGCAGGGCTGAGCCCATTACAGCAGAAGCTGAGGCAACCTCGACTCCCCAGAGAAAGTCAGAGGAGCAAGAGAAACGCACAGTCGGGGGTTTGAATTCTGCTTGCTGTGTGACCTTGAGCAAGTGGCCTGCCCTCTCTGTTTCCGCACCTCTGTTGCTTCAGGTAGAATAAAGGATGCCCACAGCGGCTGCCTCCATGGCCACCCCAGAGGTGCTTGTTTGTGCGCCTCGAGCTGCCGTCTCCCACCTGCTGCCTCCTGGCCTGGGGAAGTAGGTGCCCCAGGCACTACTGGAGGACAAAGCTGTCTCTCGTGGTCCTGCAGGTCTTAGGGGATCTCGCATCTCTGTGGTGGAACGCAGGACTGGCATGGGGCAGGGGTCCACTCACCCCTGGGGAGACCCAGGGCCCACGACCAGCCTGACTGGAGCCAGCCCAGTGTGAGCCAGGGCGCAGCAGGGGCCGAGCAGGCACAAGGGAACCCGGGTAGGATCCCTGTCCCGCTCCTCGGGCTAGGCCGGGCGGTCACCTTTGTGGCCGTGTCCTTTTCTGGAGAGTGGGCCTGAACACCCAGAGTGCATCTCTCTCAGAGCGCCTGGGCCCGCTCAGGATGGACCAAGCTCCTGTGCTCTGGCAGAGTATGGCGTGTCCACCAGAGAAAGCGAGCTGGGTTCCAGACGGCGGTGAGGTAGCCCTAGAGTTGGGGTTGTCCTGGAGCGTGGATGGTGCCAATGGCCTATACAGCCTGCTTCAGCAAGAGAGCCACATGTTGGCCACCACTGCCCTGGAGGTGACAGCTCTGGTGTGCACGGAGGAGCCTGAGGGTCACAGGAAGGGCAGGGAGTGGGGCCAGGCTTCCCCACAGCAAGCGCAAAGGCCCTGGGGTGGGACCAAGCTTTGTTTGCATTTGGAGGCCTGGCTGGGCCTCCACCCCGTGCGGCAGGGTCTGCTGAGGGTGGCCTTGCTTTCTCCCCTCTCTGTGGCCAGGCAGAGCCTGGGGCATCCTGGAGGGCCAGAACTGGGACAGGACCTGGGGCAGACCCTCTGGGGACCACTAATATCCTGAGTGCCAGTGACGAGACCCAGTCCTGGGTGGCAGGGGTGGGGGCTGAGCTCTCCATAAACAGCCGTGGCTCATAAAGCCATCAAAGCGGAAGGCCTGGCCCAGCCCTGGCCACTTCCTGCGGAGCTGGGGTGGGGGTGGGGAGGCTTCTCAGCACAGGCTGCTTTCAGGTCTTGGTGCCATAGGGGCAGGTCCTTGAGCCTGCCAGGCCTCAGTTTCCCCATCTGTCTTGCCAGGGGAAACCTTGGATGCCTGCTTCGTGCCACATCTGTAAGAGCTCAGCCTGGATTGTAGGTCTGGGGGCTCCGGTCCAGGTCCACCTCTGTGTGACCCTGGGGAGAGGCTCGCCCTCCTCCACCTCCAAGTCTCAGCCCGATGTTGGTGGAGCCGCGGGAGCAGCCTCGGGCCGTGAGGTTTATCCCTGACGGACGGTCACTGTTTATTAATGGTCTAATGACAGTACAGCGCCCCACGGTCCCGACGGGCAGGCTGCAGGTGGAGACCGGCCGGGCTTGAGGGGCTCAGGGCTGGGGGTGGTGGGGAGCAGGCCTGGCCCAGGAGAGGCCCAGCGGTGTGAGATCTGCAGGTGGTAAGCCAAGGCCAGGCCAGGCCACTCTTCCAGGAACTCTGGGGCCCTGGGGGTCTCCCCAGCTCTCCCCAAGCCTCTGTTCCCTTAACCACTGCCTGGGGAAGATTTGGGGGACCAGGATTCACCCTGCTTCCCCTCTCCTTGTCCACCTGGCCTAGGGCTCTCCTCCCCCATGATGCACCCCAGATCTGCTCCCAGTCCCCCATGGCTCCTCCTTATCTGGAAAACCCAAGCCCCCGGAATCCCCCAGGCCTTCGGGGCCAACACCCCTCCCCGCACTGTCTCACGGCAAACACCGCACACAGGGCCTGGGCTTCGTTTCCAGCCAAACCCGAAGTTCCTGAGACAGTGGGTGCTTAGCACGCACTTGTAGAGGGTGCTCAGGATCTCCGTGGTGCCGATGAGGAAACTGAGGCCAGGGAATTAGGTCCTGAGCATTAGCAGCTTGGCGAAGGCTCCAGTGAACTGGATGCTCGATGCTGGCTTCACACTGTGCATTCCCGCAGCGCTGACAGAGACGGCTCCCTGGTCTGCCCAGAGAGTACCCAGCACCAGGGCCTGGCCTGGCCCAGACACACGAGTCTATCGCACATTTACCGCCTCCAAACAACCTGCCCCTGCCCCAGCGTGGACCTGACAGGGGCTTCCTTTCCATTCACACCTGCTACGCCCCTGCCCCAGTGCTGGCCACTCTGCTGTGTGACCTTAGCAAGTTGCCGTGCCTCTCTGATCTTCCAGGCTGCACCACCTGCAAGGGGTTGTGGCTCCAGGTGGGCGGGCATAAGACTCACACATCGCAGGCCTGGCAGAGGGAGTGGCCCTACTTCAATGTCCCACCCTGGCCCCCATGAGAACATTCCGCAAGCTCCAAAGAGGTGGGGTCCGGCCCCACCGCCCACCCTGACTGGCCCTGTGCTTTCTCCCAGGACTGAGGGTCACACACTCCAGGCCCCGTGCCTGTGCCACACCTCTGGCTACCCCGTCCCTGTCAACCGATCCCTGCAGGCAGGCATCCTGGTGCAGCCAGGCGGGGCCCCTCCTCTTGCACAGAGAGGGAGACTGAGGCACAGGAGGTGGCCAAGGCCCTGGCCCAGGGGTGTTTCCAGAGCTGGGCCTCTGGCTGTCCCTCCTGGGGTACCCACGGCATGGCCATGGCCCTGTTTCCCATTTTACAGAGAGAAATCTGCGCTTCCGAGGGGCACAGCCCCAGGAGGGCAGCTCGGCCCGTTGCCCACGACGAGGGACTGGCGGTGGGGAGGCCCCGGGAGGGGAAGGCCCTGCCCAAGGCCAGCAGTGCTGGGAGCCCCGCGGCCCCTGGCCCCTGTGACCTTGTGATGGGGACCGCCTGGCATTTCCTGTTTGTTTGGGACCCAGGCAGACTTGAGGGGTGTGAGACTTCCTGGGCTCCGCCCTCGAGCTGGCCGCGGCCCTGCGAGGTGCTCTGGGCGGCCAGGGAGTCCAGTCCCACTGTCCCCTGTCTGGGAGCCCCCCTTGCTCCCATCCCCACCCCAGCGAACTGTGTGAGGGCTCCCCACCCAGTATCCTGGCACGGGAGTCTCCATTCAATGAACGGACGGCGCTCGGACCCTCCGGAGGGCCACGGCCGTGATCCGGGCCACCGATTCCCTTCGCCATTCCTCAGTTTCCCCCTCTGTCAAGTGGGCTCATTAGGAGGACAATGAGAAGTCGCCTGCTTAGTACTGTGGAGCCACTGACCCGAGGGAGGGTCACCAGGCCTGACCCAACGTCACCTGTTATTTCCTGGACAGAGACCCAAAGCCCGGCAGGGCAGGGACTGTGAGAACCAGCTCTGCAGTGCTACGGCTGAGCCTGGAGCCCTGCATGTGCCGGGCAAGCCAGGGCTACCTTCCACCTTTTCTTTTCTTTCTTTCTTTGTTCCCCCCCCCCCCTTTTTTTTTGAGACAGAGTCTTGCTTTGAAGTTCAGACTGACCTTGAGCTCACTTTGTAGCCCAGGGTGGTCTCATATTTGCAAAGATCCTCCTGCCTCAGCCTCCTGCGTGCTGCTGTGTCCCGGCATGTCTCCTTCTTCTTGCTGACACCGGGCCCTAGTTTCCTGCTGTTGTGAACGAGGCCCACTGTCATTTCCTCCCAAGCTCCTCAAAGCCGGGAGCTGGGGTGTCTGTGTCACCCACCCTGTCAGAGAGGCTGATTTGGGGCTCAGGGTGGGGCAGGAGCAGAAGGCATTTCTGGGTCCCCAGGTGGGTCAGCACCGTCCCCACCTCACAGATGAGGAAGGAGGCTGGCGGCTCCCGGACACCATGGGTGCCACCCTCCAGGGCTACCTGCCGTGTGGACCAGAGAACCCCCGCGTCGCTTCCCATGGAAGAAGCCAAGGCCAGGGGGCGCCTGGCCGTGTCACCAGCTCCCGAGGGGCGGTGACAGCCTTCCTGCCCGTGCCCCGGCCGTGCCCTTGCCAGGAACACTCTTCCTCCCTGACCCGGAGGCCGGGACCCGCTCCAGGTGGGCTCGGCCAGCGTCACTTCCCCAGGAGCCCTCCTGGCTGCGCGGCCCTGGGTTTCCTCTCCATAACGCGTGTCCTGCTCCCCAGCGGGTCCCTGTGCTCTGGACTCGGCGTCAGGAGCTCTGCGGTGCTGCAGGGGGAGCCCCCACTGCCCTGGGCGAGGGCACCTGGCCTGCCCCGAACCTCCCAGCCGCGTCCACACCTGCTCTGCAGCCGCTTCCTCTGCAGCGCTGCCCGCTCAGCTCCCGGCCGGCCGGCAGGGTTTGGTCTCTGTTCACCGCCGAGCCCGCCACTTAGCACGGTGCCTGGAGCCTGGGGCGCAGGGCTGTTTGTGGAAAGGAAGGAGGAATGAACAATTTCAGCAAGGTGGGGGTGGGGCGCATGCCCGCAATCCCAGCACTCTGGGAGGCTGAGGCAAGAAAGTCACATGTTCAAGCCCAGCCTGGGCAGTTTAGAAACTTAGCAAAACTCTAGTCTCAGAATAAAACATAACATAGTTGCCGTTCATTTGTTCTGTTCCTCCAGGTCTCCATTGGCTGATTCTGCACACCCTGTACTCCCCACCCCCACACCCAACCTGGCACCCCCGGCCACTGTGCCTGCAGCCTGGCGCTGCCTTGAGTTCAAACCCAAGGCCCCTGGGTGTCCAGTAGGTGGGCAGGGTGTGGGGGTGCCCTGGCCAGGCCATGGGGGAGGGGGGGCGGTCCGGGTGGCAGAGGCTGGACAGCCCTGCCCGGCTGGCAGATTCGCAGGACTGTTGTAACTGTGGGAAGCCCAGGTTGCCAAATGCTACCACAGCTGCGTCACAGGGAGCTGGGGGGCCCAACGCTGGGGGGCTGCCCCTCCACAGCCAGCCTGGCTTCGGCCACGGAGCCGGCCAAAGTCCCACGGCACACTGTTAGTCACTGGGTGATGTGGTGACCTGGCCCCTCACAGTCAGACTATTTTAGCTCACACAAGGGCCCGAAACGGTGCTTGATTCCTTCGTCCCTGCCACCAAGGGAGGTCCTTGGGGACGCCCAAGCCTCCTCCTGGACCCCCGTGTGGTCCCCTCCCTCACAGGTTGGCTTCACCTTCCATCTGGACCCCGTGGCCGTGTGTGATCTCCTGGTGTCCCTTCCTGGATCTAGGCTGGCGTATGGCTGGGCAGGTCACACGCCAACTCTGAGCCTCAGTTTCCTCATCCATGAAATGGGGAAGCAGGGCAAGCAGCCCGTCTCCTTGGAGGTTGTGCTGAGGCTCGAACGCATGCACCTGTGGAAAGCACACACACCAGGGCCTGGCATAGAAAGTGCCACCTTTTAGCCACCATCATTGTCCTCGCTGGACACCCTGAGTGGGCAGAAAGACCTCAGGCGTCAACAATGAAGCTTTTGGACCAGGGATTTAGCTCAGTGGCACAAGTGCCTGTCTGGCAAGCACCAGGTTGTGAGTTCAGTCCCTGTACCAAAAAAGAAAAGAAAAAGAAAAAGTAAGCAATAAAAAACAATAACCACACATTGTCTAGACTAGCTTCAAGCTTGCAATCTTCCTGCCTCAGCCTCCTAGTGGATGGATGGGACTCCAAGCATGTGGCACCAACACAGCTTGCATTTAGGAGTTACAGAGTTTGCCCTGGCTATAGCTGGAGTGTGGACAGGAAGGCGGACAGTGGAAGTGAGAGACTGAAGGGACAGTGGCCTGTCCACCTAGTGGAGACCTGGCGGGTGCAGGGCTGAGGGACCCGCACACCCCCGTCTGCTGGGCCACCCGGGTTTCTTGGAAAAGGGCCCAGGATATGATAGTGGGCAGGGACCTGGGGCAGTGGCTCCTCCGCACACAGGACAGTTGGGCCGCTGGCCGCTCACCACTGTGACTGACCAGGCCCCTTCTGAGAAGGTTGCTTCCCTGTCTCTGGGTGACATCCCGCCCGGCCACTCCCAGCATGCTTCCCGCCAGCCCCAGATGGAAGCGAGCCAGCAGTGGTCAGGAGGCCTCTCCCATGGCCTCCTGCATGCTTCAGAATGTTCTGGAGCCCGGGGACAGGCAGGAGGGCCGCATGGCTGGGCCCCAAGTCTCAGCTCTGCCGTGGCTGCAGGAGGAGGGCAGGAGCCTCACCCCTGCACCTCGTCTCCTGCTCTGCTAACCGGGTGGTGACCAGGGTGACAGGGCCTCCGATGGGGTCACCTCACCTGTGTGGACTCCGTGCAGAGCCCTCAGGAGGTGTGGTGTTCCTGTACCGTCCCTCTCGGAGCAGACTAATCCACAGGACAAAGGCAGGGGCAGGACGGGTGTGTGGGGGGCACCCGGAGGCAAAGGCCAGACCCAGAGGGTGTGCGGTCCGCTGCGTGGGGGGACCCTCGACCCTGGCCAGGGGCCTCCAGCTCCCACTGGACCTGTGAGGCTCCCTGTGCAGCTGTTACGCGTCTCTCTCCAACCCACGCCATGCAAGAAATCCTGCAAGAGGTTCCCTTCCCCGGGGAAAGCCCGCCACCGTCCCTGCCCCACCCTGCGTCCCGGCCTGTGTGTGGCCCAGTCTTGTCACCGCCACAGTGCCGCTGCTGTTCCCAGCTCCCAGCCTTGGAGCAGGTCCGAGCTGCAGCCCCGCAGGAGGGCTCTGCAGAGCCCCCTCCACCCAGCCGCCGCGGCTCCAGGCAGTGTGGGGTGTGGGGTTAGCGGGGTGGGGTGGGGGGGTCCCGGCCGACTGATGAGAACTCCGAATGCTCCACAGCCCGGCCGTTAATCGCTTCCAGATTGGCCGGGTCAGGGCCAGGGCTGCCGTCGCCTGGCTCCATAAACAGCCCGTCGCTCCAGATGGCGGCTGGCTCCAGCCTGGCGAGCAGGTTCACGAGGGGCTGGGGGTGGCAGCAGGTGGAGGACCCCCTGGCCGCCAGCCGGCCTCCACTGCTTCGCATGCACTCTGCCTGAGTCAGGGGCCCAGCAGAAGGAGCTGCGGAGGCCGAGCCCCTTTCTCAGAGGAGGGAAACTGAGGCCCAGAAGGGCTGGGGGACAGAGCCAGGTCAAGAGGGCTCCTAGTGGGTGGTGCTGGGTTTGCTTGTGCTCTGGGGATCCCACACAGTGGGCAGTGTCACTTGGAGGAAGGAGAAAAGGCAGGGCAGGGAGGCATCACCAGTGCTGCATTAGGTTCTGGCTTGAGCTCTGAGTACAATCTTTCCACTCTCTGGGCCTCAGTTTGCACCTCTGTAAAATGGGGGTGTCAAGTGTACAGACCGGGAAGGATGGCAGGAAGGCCACGCTGTGGCCTGAGAAGTGTGAGCGCTGCTCCAGCCCGGCTTCCCCTCCTGACTGTGCGTCAGGGAGCTAACCTAGTGCTGGCGCTGTGACCTCCCTGTGCCCGTTCTTATGGAGTGTCCCTGATACCCAACAGGACTGGTACCTGATGATTTTGTTGAGACAGGGTCTCCCCATGGAGCGCAGGGTGGCCTCGAACTCACCATGACTCTCCTACATCTGCCTCCCGAGCGCTGGGATTGCAGGTGCACGGCCTGGCCTGGCTGCCTGACGCCGCTGTCCCCTGTGCAGATGAAGAGGTAAGCAGTGCCCCACCCTGACGGCTGGGGACTTAGATGGCCAGGGTGCAGCTGGGTGAGTCACTGTGTTCCTGGAACCTCTAACTATGCTGCCCTATCTTAGGGAGGTGAGGACCAGGGCTCAGGGCTCAGAGAGGTTGGGTGACTTACCTGAGGTCACACAGCTGAGGCCAGAGTTTGAACCAGGCCTCCGGCTCCAGAGTCCACACCTTACCTGCATGTCCCCTCCTGGTGGGTCTGAGTCACACTGGTGCCTGGCACATAATTGGTGATTTTTCGAGCCCCCCCCCCTCTACCAGTGCCTGGATTCGGATTTCGGTCCAGCCTTGAGGTCAGCGGCCTGTTCTGCCCTGTGCCCAGGAGGAATGTCCACAGCGGCCTCGGCCCGGGTCCGAGAAGAAAGGCAGCCTTGTGGGCGAAAGGTGAGCCGCTGGGTGGGCGCGGGCATGTTTACCCAGGGCCGGGCGTGTGGCTCGGGGTGGCGCCGCTGTCAGCCGCGCCGGCTGCCCCAGGCCTGTGCTGGGCTCCAGATGTGCGCTGGCTCCAGCCGGCCGGGCCCCCGCCCCGCGCACAGAGGGGCTTTATCAAAAGCGGCTGCGGGAGGCCCCGGAGGCCGCCTGGCTCCAGCCTGCTGCTGGCTCGGAGCCCCGGCCCGGCCTGCAGAAGCCAGGCGAGCGCGGCCCGAGAGGCCCGTTCCTCCTCCGCCTGCTCCGGGCTCTGCCAGGAAAAGCCAAGGCCCGGCGGCCAGGGGAGGACCGTCCTTGGGCTCTACCCTCAGGAGAGGGTGCAGAGCTGGGGTGCTGTGTGAGCCACCAGAGGGGGCCATCAGGGAAGAGCAGCCCAGGGGCAGCACGCTGGCTCCCCTGAGTGGGGGGTCTCACCAGGGTCCGTGAGGCCCACAGTAGCCAAAATGTTATTTTCTCCTTACGTTTTTGGTGCTGGGGATTAAATCCAGGATCTTGCACATGCTAGGCCAGCATTCCACCACTGAGCTGCACCCACAGCAGATTTTCTTATTTTATTTTGAGACAGGGTCTCATTAAGTCTCCGCCTTGAACTTGTGATCCTCCTGCCTCAGCCTCCCGAGTGGTGGGATTACAGGCATGCACCACCACGCCTGGTTTGCAATTTTGGTTTTTTGGTGCTGGAGATCCAACCCGGGGCCCGGAGCAAACTCAGCAGGTGTGAGGGAGCCACACCTTCAGCTCTTTTAAGGCCTGACTTTTTCTTTCTTTCTTTCTTTTTTTTTTTTTCCTAGCAGTATTAGGGATTGAACCAGAGTTTTCCATTGAGCTACGTCACCAGATCTGGGTGTTTGTTTCAAGTTTTGAGGGTCTTGCTAAGTTGCCCAAGCTGGGCTTGAGCTTGCTTCCTCGGGCCTCCGCCCCCCGAGTGCTGGGTCACAGGTGTGGGGTGGTGAAGGTTCCCTCGTCCTCCGGAGCCCATGACTTCCCACCCCGCATCCCTGCCTGCCATTCCGCCCCCGGGCTCGGGACAGATGCTGGCGAGGAACCAGCTCTGGAGTCCCCTCTACCGCCAGCCAGCAGGGACCTGTCTGGCTTCCACTTCCTTCTGATTGCAAAAAGAAACATATTCAGGGATAAACTTTATAAAGCAAAGGAAATTTCCAAGTCAGAAGGCAGCGCTTCCTCCCAAGCGCCACACAGCCATCCAGGCCACCCCAGGGGCCCGCCAGAGACCAGCGTCCGGGTCCCAGGGCAGCCGGCCCAGCGTCCTCTGCACCTGCCGCCTGTGCAGCTGAATCAGACTTCCTGATGCAGCGTGGCCCACAGCCGGGGACTCCTACACCTCCCATCCACACCAACACCCCGAGTGTGCCACACAGCCACCCGCAGGGCCCTTTCCGGGGCTCAGGCCTCCTCTGTCTCTTCCTCTCACCTCTGAGCACCTCCGTCAGCTCTGCAGGGAGCTCGAGCCCGATCCCTAGGCTTCCCCCCTGCCTACAGGTCATCCTGTCCTCCCTGATGGACAGGAGGCTGTCCCCGATGGTCCCCGGCCTCCTTCCAGTTCAGCCCCAGAGGTCGCTGGCCAGAGGGGTCCTGTTAGGCTAAGCAGATTGGACCCCAGGGAGCTGTGGCAGCTCTAGAGACCCGTCCCTTGGAGTGGGGTGCTGAGGACCGAGGCTGGGGTGCTAGCCAACACCTTCGGGAACCACCTAGCATCAGCCGGGCTGAGGCCAAGTTGGCAGACCATGTCTGGTGCCATCCAGAAAATAGTGCAGGCAGCCCCTCGGCCTCACCTCCACAGCCTCCGCGTTTCCCGGCCAGGGCTCCTCCCATCCTTGGGACTGATTCAGGGCGAATGCACCTGGCGACCTCCTCCAGCACCTGCCAGCCGTGCCTCTGCACACTCACCAGCTCCTCCAGGAAGCCCCCTGCTGTGCGCCCTCTGAGCACCCACGCTCTGCACCCTCCTCTGTTGTCCCTCTCTGCAGGGACCTCCCCCATGTCCCACCGACCGGAATCTGACAGGGTCACCAGCATTACCCGGATCCTGAGGGCAGGACGGGCCGTGGAACACAGTGGCCACCTAATAAATGCCAGTGGGTTGACAAGGGCCCTGCTGTCTGTGACAGAGACCACAGGCCTCCCAGTCCACCTGCCCAGGGCCCAGCCCCAACTGCACTTGGGTGATGGTGGAGAGGTCCTGGGGTCTCCCCAACCCCCTAGCATGCGGGGAGCCCCAACCGTACCCTCCCAGACTGGGAAGCATGGAAATGTGCCCCTGGGAGCTCTCGGCACCCGCTGTGTGCAGTGACCTGGGCAGCCCAGTAAGATAAAACCACACACTGCTGCCCTGGGAGTCCCAAGGGGGCACCGACACAGCCTGTGGGTCCGGGAGGCTTCCGGGAGGAGGTGAGCTCTGACCAAGGCCCAGACGCATGAGAGGAGACCACCAGACAGACCTGGCAAAGCAGGTGTCCTCACAGAGCTGAAGGCCTGGCCGGGGTCCCTGGGCCCGGGGTTTCCTGGCAAAGCCTACGCAGCGCAGCGTAGTTAAAGCCTCCTTTCTGTAACAGTCTGCTCGGCCTCCCCAGCCCTGGGAACGCTGTGAGGCGCGAGCCCTCTCTCTGCTTTGATCACTACTCTGTCCCAGGACCTGGAGCGCACAGTTGGTGCTTGTTTGGGCTTGAACTGTGTCCCTTCCAAAATTCCCATCCACCTGGAACTCAGGGTGTGACCGTATTTGGAAACGGTCCTGCAGAGTCATGAGTTAGAGATCCAGAGAGGGACCGAGGTGGGGTTTTAGGAGGCAGCGGGAGGGTTGGGCGCTCAGATGGAAGGCTGTGTATTCCCCGATCCAGAAGAGGTAGGGAGGGCGAGAGCCTTGGGGTGCACATCCCTGCCTGGGGCTCCTCTGTGGCAGACTTCTGGTCCCCAGAGCTCAGCAAGATGCATGTCTTTTTTTTTTTTTTTTTTTTTTTCGTGACAGGGTCTCACTGCATAGTTCAGACTGGCCTTGAACTCACTATGTAGTCGAGGCTGGCCTTGAACTCATGGGGATCCTTCTGTCTCAGCCTCCTGAGTGCTGGGATCACAGGCGTGTGCCACCATACCAGGCTCTCAGCAGAATGCCTTTCTTTGTATGTGTGCCTGTGTGTGTGTGTGTGTGTGTGTGTGTGTGTGTTTCTTTCTTTTTTTTTTTTTGGTACCAGGGATCAAACTCACGATCGTCAGCTTGCCAGGCAGGTGCTTATGCCGCTGAGCTAAATCCCCGGCCCTCTTTTTTCTTTTCTGTACCAGAAATTGAACTCAGGACCTTGTGCTTGCCAGGCAGGTGCAGTGTCACTGAGCTGTATTCCAGCTCTGTTTTAGGTATTCTGAGACAGAATCTCAATTCTAATTCAGCCTGGCCTTGAACTCACTGTACCCTAGGGTGGCCTGGAGCTCGCAGTGACCCTCCTGCCTCAGCCTCCCTGGGACTACAGTTAGGGTTAGGGCTCTCCCTAATGTTGGGGTGTGTTTGGGGCTCCCATGCAGCCACTGCGGGAGCTAGACACAGGGTAGCAGGGCTGCGGGCGGATGTGAGGTGCTGGGCAGGGGCTGGTTCTGCAGACCCCAGCCGGGCCCTGCAGCCCAGTCAGCACCCGGTTTCTCTCCCTCCTGAACCCTTGCACAGCAGCTGTGGCCCGGGTCACACTCCTGCTCATGGAGTCACCTGCTGACTCCTAGCCGCCTCAGGAGCAGCCCCGAGCCCCGGGGTGGGGTGGGGGAGCTCTGCAGCTGCCCTCAGTCTCTCTGGCTGCGCTGGAGACGGTGAAGCAGCAGGACTCGAAAGGAAGAGATCCCGACTCTGCCAAGCACTGTTTCTTGCCAAGCCTCGGTTTCCCCATCTGCGATTGGCAGGAAGGTCCCCTCTGACCTTGCAGCAGCTGTTGAGGAGCTGGCAGAGAACCCGGGGCACAGAAGCCTAAGCGAGCTAAGAGCTGGGTGTGTGGCGGCCCATGTCTGTAGTCTGAGCACGTAGGAGGCTGAGGCAGGAGGATCTCGAGTCTGAGGCCAGCCTGGGCTATGCCGTGAGACCCTGTCTCTCTCATTCTTAAAAGAGAGAGAGACAGAGACAGAGAGCACTATGAATCCCCTGGACTAGCCTGAATCAGAGCTTTTCTATGCCCCAACCCTTGCCCTGTCCAGGATACCTCACAGTGCCACCTCACCCACCAAACTCAACACCCTTGGAGGGACTCAGCTTAGATTTCATGCTCATAAAATGACGAATCAAAGCACAGCTCAGACGGCACGGTTTTGAAGTTGACTCAAGGCAGGAGGGGGCGTGAAATTCCAGCCAACTCTGCTCCTCTTGGGGAACCCACCATAAACCGGAGCCCCTGGCACAGTAGGATGGCGGTGCAGACGTCACCTGTCACCTTAGCAAGAATCTGCATCCCAACAGTGGCTTCTAATTTCCCAAGTTTTGGAGAAGACAAGAGACCCAAGAGCCTTTCCCTGGTGAGGGTGGGGCGGAGGGTAGGGTCCCAGAAGCCAGGTCCCTTCCTGCTCTGCCACTCGACTTGCTGTGTGACATCTCTGTGCCCTCATCCGTCACAGGGCTGTGGCAAGGGTGACCGAGTGACTTCAGGTGACGCGCTGGCCCAGCCTCTGAACTTTGCTGGCGCCACCTCTGTTCCCGTTACTTTTCCCTGCATCACAGCCATGACTTTCTCTCTCATGGGCACCACTCCCTGCCCCCATCACTGAAGTGGACCTTGCACCCAGGCTGCAGTCACAGGAGTCAACAGAAAGGGACGGGCGGGCATGCTTGGGTAAGAGGCAGGGGAGAGGAGCTGGGCAGTAGACAGCCCAGGCCCGGCTGTGCCCTGTCTGCCCGATGTTGTGGCCAACCCCGAGGAGGACCAGCAGCGATCTTGGCCAGAAGCCAAGGGTGTGACAACCACCACGAGGTCCCCCAGTGTCCCAGCACAGGGCTGGGCTGGAGGGAAGGACCCAGACACCGTCCTGTCTCCTCTGGGGTTTCTGCAAGAGGATGGATGTGTATCCTGAGTGTCCTGTGTGTCCAGCATGGCATCACCACGTGATCAGGCCCCTGGGGTCAGGAAGACAGACCAATGGATGCGGGTGGCACTGGGGTGGTGTGCGGTGGCACTGGCGCCATCCCTGCCGCCTGGTTCCTCCCTGTGCTGTTCCTCCCCTTTGGGGTTCGACCTCTGCTGTGCATGGAGGGAACCCCGTGGCGGCACAGGCCAAGCCCCTGCTAGTGGCCGTTGTTCCCATGTCACAGATGGGGACAGGTGGTGATTCGGGGGCCTGGATTTGAACCCTCAGGCCCATGTTCTACCCACACATGCAGTCACAGCTGGTCCCCCAGACGCGAGGAGCCTGTGCTGTCACCCGGCCCTCCGAGGGCAGGTGCAGCAGCTGCCCCGCTGACAGCAGATAATCCCACAGACTCCGTCACCTGCCAGCCGTGGCGTCCCTCTCTGGGCCTCACGCCCCGGCAGCAGACTCCAGGCTGTGCAAGGGACCATGAGCTCAGGCTCGGAAGGCCTGGCTGCCCGGGGCTGGCTCGGGACGCACCTGAGAAGGCTGCGGGGACAGAGGTCACCATGCACACTGGTCCTGCAGCCCCACTGGCCTGTGCTTGGTGCCCCCTGGGATCCCTGCTCTGCCAAGCGTAGAGTCACATGTTGATGGTGCCTCAGGAAGAGCTGTCCTTGGTACAATGTCACAAGCATCAGCCTCAGGGCTGGCCTGGCTGGGGCAGGTGGCTCATCCCTGAGGGGCAGGGGACAGGCTCTCTGGGCCAGGCTGAGGCGACACAGGCCAGCACCTTGCTCGAGGTCCCTCAGTGTCACTGGGATCCTCCCAGTCCCCCAAGGGTCCCTGAAGAATGGACGGGGGCCGGCTGGCTTCCTCCTCTGTGAAGTGGGTGTGACCAAGCCCCTGCCCCCCAGCTGGGGTGGCTCTGGGGGTCCCTGGAGAAGGAAGGACAGGGGAGCCCTGACCACCGTCCTCCGTCCCTGTTTCACCCACATCTGGCCCAGGCCCCAGGCCCAGCCTGAAGGACAGCTGTAGACCAGACAGTGCTGGGTGCTGGGTGCTGGGTGCTGGGTGCTGGGCCAACGACCTTGCTTGGGATCCCAGCTCTGCTGGGCCACCCTGAGCCCATTCTTCACCTCTCTGAGCCCCAGTGTTCTTATCTGAAAAATGGGGGCCAGGCCCAAGGCCAGCTCGGGAGGCCTTGAGAGGCTGGTGGTGTGTGCTGGGTTTGGGGTGTAACTGGCCTCGGCAGGGCGTACCCTGCTGGCCACACCCCTGGGGAGTGGGCAGTGGAGGCCCCTGGCTCCGGGTTACACAGATCAGAGCTGAATTCTGCTTTACAGCCCAGAGCCTTGTGGGCCTGAGCAAGTCTCAGCCTCTCCGGGCCTCAATTTCATCCTGTATGGTGGGATTTGCCCTTTGTGGCCTGGAGTCCCAGTGGGAGGTGCAGGAGGGGACTCGATTGATGGGAACAAAAGTGCCCTTCCTCCTTCTGGCCACACTGCCCCAGGGAGCTCAGTGTGGGCCTCGGCTCCGTGTCCATGAAGGCCTCTCAGTCTCTCTGGACTGGCCACTCCGTGGTCCCTCCCTCTGGGCGTCCATGGGATCCACTTAGCACCCTGCGTTACCTCCGTGGCTGCGGAGGGACCTGGGTTGCAGCTGCCCCACAGCTGGGGTGGCTCTGGGAGTCACTGGAGAAGGAAGGACAGGGGAGCCCTGACCACCATCCTCGGTCCCTGTTTCACCCACCTGCCCCAGGCCCCAGGCCCAGCCTGAAGGACAGCTGGTGACCAGACAGTGCTGGGTGCTGCAGCTTGGGGACCTGGGTCCTCTGCTCCCCACCAGCGGGTGCTACAGGCCTCCCTCAGGGGCTCCAGGTTCCACAGACTCCAAGAGGGGAGAAGCAAGAGGTATTCTGTGGAAAACATTCACCTCAGAATTAGCTTCTGGCCTTCTCACCTCCTTTCCAGAGAACACAGGGCCGGCAGGTCCCTTCTGCCCCTGCTCTACTGCAGCCTCCTCCCTGTCCCCAGGCTCCTCCCACCCTTCACACTGGCCTCCTGGCAGTGTCTTGAAGCCCAGCACATGCCTGCCTCAGGACCTTTGCATGGGCTGTTTCCACCGCCTCAACATCAGCGTGACCGAGCCGCCTTCTCTGCTTCAGATCCTTTCTCAGAAGTCACCTTCCATGGCCCCTGCTTCAATTTTCAACAGCACCCAGCCTCTCCCTGTGTTATTTCCTTTTAGGATACTATCACCACCAGATCTTCCATTTTTTGTTTTGTTTTAGACAAGGTCTCCCTGTGTAGTTCAAACCGGCCCTGAGTTTGTGGCAATCCTCCTTCCTGCCTCAGCCTCTCGGGTGCTGAGGTTACAGGTGTGTCTCACCACGCCCAGGTCTCCATTCATTTGTGGTTTATTGTCTCTCCCTACCCCGATCTCTCCAGGGCCTGTCAGCGCCCCTGGAATGGCACCTTCCCGAGCACAGGGTTCCTGCCCGCTGTCCCCGGCTGTCCCCTGCCATGCGCCCTGCTCAGCAGACATCTGTGGAATGAACAGGTCTGGAGCGTGGTGGAGCCCGGCGCAGGTGGGAGTCTCGGGCCGGGCGCTGGGCCGACCTGAGGCCTCCAACTGCAGCGTGAGGGTCAGAGGACGGTGAGGGCAGCGCGGCCGGCCCAGCCTGCTGGCCTGCAATATCTGGGAAGAGAAAGAATCGCATTCCAGGAACCCATGGCTGGGCGCCAGGGCTCGAGGGAGGGCGGCGGGGTGCCTGGGTCACTAGGTCAGCGAGGCCAGGAGCTGGGATTTGGGATCAGGCCTGAGATGACCCCAGGGCCCCGGCACCTGCTGTGGGAGAGGAGAAGTCACTACCCGGGCTGAGCCGCTGGTCCTGCCAGCCAGGGACGCTTCCCCCAGGGGCCTGGGCCAGCGCTGGGGCTGCCGAGGCCACCGCCTCCCTGCCGTGTGCATTTACCCGTCTGTTCCCCGAGCGCGCCACCCGCACATGATCGTGGGACACGTGTCCCCTCTCCGGGGGCTTTTTCTTGCTGTCACCTCACCTGGAACTGTCCCCACCAGGCTGTCCCTGGCGCTCAGGTCACACGGGGCCACCACCTCTGGGAGGCCTGCCCGGCGCTGCCCTCCTCCTCCTCCCTGTTCCTTCCTGGTCCCGCCTGGTGCCTGGGAAGTGGCCCGGGTGTCACTTCTGTGGCTACCGTCCTGAACCCTGCAGAGGATGGGTGTTAGCCTTTTGTGCCTGTCTGGGTCTCCAGCGAGGGGCTGCCATACAGTAAGCACTGCATTAATGCTGGCAGGTTGCCTGGTGAAAGCTCTCGTGGGGTCCCACCAGGCTCAGCACCAGGTGGAGGGGTGGGAGGAGGGGCTGGCAGGGCCAGGAGGAACCCCTTCTCCAAAGGGGGGAAGGTGCTCAGGGTCAGTAGCTGGACTTCAGAAATAAAAAAGCACTTGGGAGGCTGAGGCAGGAGGATTGCTGGGAGTTCAAAGCCAGCCTGAACTACAAAGTGAGACCCTGTCTCCAAAAACAGTAACACCACCAACACCCACAAATCAGATCAAAACAAAACAAAACAAACCCCTCCCAAAGTCCAGCGGGGTGCTGTGGCACACACCTGGGAGGCTGAGGCAGGAAGATTACAATTTTCAGTGCAGTTTGAGCAATTTATCAACCTAGAGAGACCCTTATCAAAGTGAAAAATAAAAGGGGCCAAAAAAAGGGGGGGTCAAGGATGTAGCTCTGTGCAAAGGTACGGCAATAGATAAACAATTGAAAAATAAAACGCTTCCATCCCGGCACCAGGAATGGAGGGCTGTCACTGGGTCCTGGTGCAGTCCCCAGCCAGGGTCCCCGGGCAGTGCACGCCCGGCTGGTGAGCAGGCGGCCTCGCGCAGGTACGGGGCAGTTTGCGCGCACGTCTCCCTCTCCCTTCCCCTCCCCTGCCCGGCCCGCAGCCGCCTACGTGCCCATCTGTCCCCTAGTCCTGCCCAGCTGCGGGCCGGCTGGACGCTGACCGGAGCCGGCGTCGGTTCTCAGCGCGCGGGCGCCCTCTGCTGGGAGCCGGGGCCTCGATCCGCTCTTCCCGGGGGCGGGGATGGAACAGAGTAGCCAAACTGGAATCTGGGGACTGCAGTGGGAGGGCTGGGCACAGAAGAACACAGAGAGGGTGTGGGACCTGCCCGGGGCCACACAGCTGGTGGGAAGAGAACCCTGGTCGCCAGACCGTGACCAGGAGGGGATAAGAAACTTGCTCCTCACTGGAGAGTTCAGGACCTTCTTCCCCTTGTGCACATACGAGTATTTATTGAGCACCTGCTGTATGCCAGACAGTGCGAGGTCACAGGGGGGACACGGCGGAGCACAATAGGGCCTGGCCCTGCCTTCCTGCAGTGACGCTCTAATGGGGTGGGGACAGTGCAGACAATGTCTGTAAACACCATTATCAGACCTGCAGGTCAGATAAGCCCTGCGGCCCCTGACGTGGTCACCCACCCACAGCAACGTGATTTTTGGCCACATCCAAGCCTTGTGTGGCATTTGCTTCTAGGCAGCTGGCTGTGGCTCGGCCACTTCCGGAAGGCTTCCCGTCACCTCTCCTGCCCCAGTGTCTGTGGTCAGTGTCCCATCCCGAGGGTGTGGGGGGGTCATCATTCTTGCTTTGTTACTGCCCTTGCTGTGGCATCTCTCGGGCACTGGTGCCCTGTAGTGGCCCTTGAATCTCCCCTGGGAGCCCCAAGATGAAGCCCCAGCTGGGCAGGGACACAGGTGGGAAAGCCGGAAGCCTGGCTCAGCCTGTCTGTAGCACATTTCCAGATCCCGAGGGAGACGCTGGGGAATTCTGAGGTGCAGGACTTGGTCTTGGCTCCCAGGACAGCACTGGACCCTCAACACTCAGCTGTCGATGGCCGGCAGCAGGCAGGAGGGGTCCTGGCCAGGCCGAGGGTGGCACTCCCTGGGCACTCTCGGTCCCCCACTGTACTTCCGTCTAGCAAACACTCAGCGGGGCACAGGCTGGGGGCCACGGAGGCCCAGGACCATGGGGCTGGAAAGGGAGGCCAGGCTCGGAGCTGGTGCTGGGCGCCACTCCTGGCACCAGGTTCTCCACAGAGAATAAGCCAGACAAGCTGCCCACCGCAGTGAGGGAAAGGCAATCACCTGCCAGCACTGCAGGCTTGTGCAGACCTGTGCACAGGTGACAAGGACAGAGCGTGACTGCAGACAGCCTCTGCCAGAAGGAGACTCCACAACCCGAGGGCAGGCAGGGCAGCGGGGAGCCAGCCCAGTGGGGCAGCTGTGACGTAGGGGAGGACAGCGGTGGGTTGAGAACATCATCTTTGTCCACTGTTGGGCTTCTGCCGTGCTCTGCTGAGGTGCTCTGTCTACCCCCCCCCCCCCCTTTCTTGAGGTTGGTTGGTTTGTTTCTGAGTCAAGGTCTCACTGTGTAGCCCAGGCTGGCCTTGAACTCACGGCAATCCTTCTGCCTCAGCCTTCCAGAGTGCTAGGATACAGGTGTGCGCCACCAGCCCGGCGCTCCTTGAGTTTTGAGACAAGGACTTGCTAAATTGCCTAGGCTGACCTTGAACTTTCCAGCTTCCTGCTTCAGCCTCCGCAGTGGCTGGGCCTGCGGGTGCACCTGGCTGACAACGGGGCTTCTGCTGCTTCCCCCTCCGGCACTGCCCAGGGACTCTGGTGAGAAGGGACGCGTGCACCCGAGCACCTGGCAGTGGGGTGGCAAGAGCCCGCTGTGCCAGCCACATCTGTGCTTCAAGCCTCTGTACCCACGGAACTCAGCTGACAGCGGGCATTGGCAGCCCACTCTTTTCCTTTCTTTTTGTAGCACGAGGGATTGAACGTGTGCTTTTGCACCAAGCTACACCCCCAGCTCCCCAGCTCCTTTTTATTTTCAATTTTGAGACAGGATCTTGCTAAATCGTTTTTGTTCAGATTGGGCTGGAACCTGCAATCCTGCCTCAGCTTCTTAGAGTGTGGGGGTGGGGGTGGGTTGGGGTTCCCAGGCTTGCACTGCCGGATCCAGCCCCTTTCAGGCCTAAGGGTGGGACTGAAAATGTCCCCTGAGCTGCACACATACCACCCTGGCAGTACCGCAGGGCCACCAGGGCTAGGGGAGGCTGCCACCCGTCACCAGCCCTGCCACTCCTACCCACAGCGTGTCCTGGGAGACGGGCAGGGGCGCCCAGCCTGATCTCTCTTGAAAGTGAAACTTTAAAAATTTTTATTTTATTTTCATTTTTGCTGCACTCGAGACGGAGCCCAGGGCCTCCTCACACCAGCAACGCTCTGCTTCGGAGCTGCACCTGGGCCTTGAATTTGTCAACATGTAAATAAACGCCCGCGTTCTGGGTGGAGCGCCCCCTGCCGGGCAGCCCCCGTAGCCCCAGGTGCGCACGCACGCGCACGCGGGGACATTGAGGCCGTCAGGAGAGGTCCGGCCTCGGGGGAGGCAGGCAGGGCCCCAAACCACAGGGTAGAACACTGAAGGAAAGTCCAGGAGGAGCAGCGGGCAGGCCACGTCCCACTCCCGTGGGAAAGCAGCGGTGGCGGAAGGAGGGGCCGGCGCGCACGCGCACTGCGGGCCTTCCCAGTCCCGGGATCGTGCCGGGGCTCTCGCCCTGAGCTGCATCCCCTGGCCCCGCTTTTTTGGTGTTTTTGATATGGGCCTCCCATTGCAGTTCATGCTGGCCTTGAACTGGTGGCAACCCTCCTGTGATTAGTGTGCACCCAGCACTTTTGTTTTTACTTTGATACGAAGTCTTGCTAAGTCCCTAAGTGGCCCAGGTTGGGCTGGAATTTGTAATCTTTCTGCTTCGGCTTCCTAGAGCGCTGGGATTCATGTACGCCAGGGTACACAGTATCTAAACTAAAGTAGAACCAAAGCAGGGTTTCTAGCTCACTCTGGACCCTCCTAGTGTACAGGGGAGAGAGGATTTACTACCAGGGGCTTGGCTGTTGTTATGTCGTTCTCTGGCTGCGTGGCTGTGACTCCCTGCTGCAAATGACAAACCTCCTGTGTTCCGAACCTTTAACACAATGGGAACTGGGCAGTTTGCTACCCTGAATCACGCCTTGTGACTGAGTTTTTCCATGCTGGCCGCACCTGGTGGAGATCTGCTGAGCCACAGAGCCTGTGGCCCTCGGGGCTCTTGGAGGCCAGAGGACACGGCAGCTGTCTCAGGGGACAGGCCAGCTGCTGTGCAGAGGCCACAGTGGCTGTGAGCTGGCTGTGGCCCATTGGTGTGTTCACCTTGTCCTACACAAGGTCTGGGCCCTGACCTCCTGCCTGCACGGTGGGTACTGCAGAGCTGAGTCGCTAGGCCTGGGGGCTGGCTCACACCCACCTTGACAGGGTGCCTGCTCAGTGGAAGGGTGACAGGAGCAAGGAGTTGGCTCTGCCGAGGCCTTTCTCCCAGACCACTCCCCAGGGGACAGCGATGGGGTACAGCTGGGTGCGCTCCCACAGCCCAGCCAGCATTGCTTCTCACACAGGAGGAGCCAAGCTGCGAGCAGCTCCTCTGATTTCCTCCTGAGGAAGGGCAGGTCCCTGAGGTTGAGCACCAAACTTCCTCCGCGGATCAGGGACACTGGCCAGGAGAAGCAACACGACTGTCCCCTGCTTCAGGAGGGAGAAGAGGCCACACAGGGATCTGCTGGCAGGTCTCTACCTGACCATGTCCGCCACATATCCTCAGAGCAGGACTACAGCAGCGGTGTCTCCATCCAAAGGGACCTGGGCTGTCTCAAGATCAGGACGCCGTCAGAGGCCAGGACAGGCAGTGGACCTGCTTCCCAGCCCAAGGGGGTACTTTCTGTACCCACGGCTCTGCTCTCAGGTCACTATTGAGCCTCCTTCTGCCCTAAATTTCTACACAGTAGAAACACAGTACAGGAGCTGACCTGGTGATAGGGGGCGTTACTGATACCTAGTTAAGCAAAATGTTTCTGTGAAAAACCCGTCTAGCTGGGCACAGCAGCATATGCCTGTCACCCCAGAACTCTGGGAGACGGGGGCAGGGCCCATGGCCCAGCCAGTCCGACCAACTTCTGGAAACTTTTGTCTCAAAATAAAAAAAGGCTGGGGATGTAGCAGTCCTGGGTCCAATCCCCAACCCTACATGGCCAGGGGGCCGGGGCGCTGTGTTCTGAATTTACCCACATGAATGCTGGTGTCCCTCATAGAAGCACTTCTTTATTTTTGTCTTTTTCCTTTTCATCGGTACCAGGGATCGAACTCACAAGTGCCTGCTTGCAAGGCGCCGCTGAACTAAATCCCCAGCCCCAATATAGAAGCACTTCTATAAAAGCCTTTTTTGCCTGCTGGCCTAAAAATCCTAAATATTCTTCCACAAAGACGGACCCTGCACCTGAAACATTACATTCTGTCCCTACTGAACAAGCCGAGGAAGAAGGGCCCAGCCTACGAAATATGAACGCACACTTGTGTTTTATTAAAATCAGGCGATGGTCTGACAATAAAAAGGCTGCGTAGGGAACACTGTTAAGTGCAACTAGAGGGCGTGAAATCCGTGAACTAAGGTTTTCCCTAGAAAAGGATGGATGGAAACTGCTTTGCTTTGCAGACTTGATAGTTACTGCTTTAAAAGGTGGTTTTACACAAATACTAAAAACCCCCTTCGGAACACCACGAATCGCTTTATTTCGGTTTGCATCCACATTTCAGCATTTAGTGGTCCTGAACAGCGGGAAAAGGCAGCAGGCAGCAGGTGCCAGGCCGCCAGGCCGCTCCTTGGTCCCTGCCGAGCAGAGAAGCAGCAGCACCAGAGCCAAAGTCCACACCTCGGGTTCTTCTGTGCAGCCGTCAGATTTCCCTCCAGACCCAGATGGAGCCCAGGGCGGCCAACGAGGCCCTCGAAACCTTCTCCAACGCTTCAACGCGGCGTGGGCAGGGGAGGGAGCCATCCAGAGGGACTGCTCGTGCTGACCAGCATCCTTGTGTGGCGGTGCTCCAGGTCTGCTGGCAGGGACGTGAGCGCTGGCAGGTCTGCTCTGTTCACTCATCAGACCTGAGCTAAGACATCGGCTGACGGTGACAGCGGGTGGCAGAGCCCGGGACCTGGCGCCCTTTCCCAGGCTGGCAGAGGATGAGTGACTGGGTCCAAAGCTAACGAGGGAGGTCAGAGGCTCTTTCCAACCTTATCTGATGGCTTCTGGCCAAGGAAGGAAGGGTCGTGGGAAGTGTTGGGGTGACAGTGTGACAAGGGAGAGGAGGAGGGAAAAAGCAGCACCCCTCGATCAAGGTAGGGGACAGATGGGGGAAAGCCCTGAATTCCTCACCAAAGGCCAATTTCAGAGGGAGACAGAGGGTTACAATCTATGCTTCGGCCAAGGGTGGGAGCGGAAGGGTGGGACAGGTCAATGGCTTGAAGGGGGCGTCACTTAAGACTTAAAAAAAAGAAACCAGGGTGCAGGCAAGCACCCCCCACACCCAGCAGTAGTCCCACAGGCAGCAACCTGAAACCTTCACACCCACTCAGCCGCCACCCGGCCGGGGCGGGGCGGGGCGGGGCAGGCGGCCGGGCTGAGCCGGCCCTGTCGTCAGCAGCAAGGTGGTTGTGTGATGCGTCTCTTCACAGTTAGGTCAGATGTGCACCACCAGTCCCGATGGGAATCAATTTAACACACTTCCTTGATCCCAGAAGTTCAGCTATGCGGACAGTGGTTACACTTGACAGATGATTGGTTATAGCACAACTTATATATTTCAAATGGACAAAAAATTAGTATCATTTACAGTATCTTAAGATAAACTGCCTTTGAATGGGAGCTTCCTTTCCAGTACTTTGAGGTCTACAAGACGCAACTATAAAATTTACTACTGTGGAAAATGAAGACTGCTTGAACCGAATTGGGGTGGGGGTGGAGGGGGCCCGGGGGCTTTGATTAATTGCTGTAACACTGTCCTTCAGGCGGCTGAGGAAGTTTCATGTTTTCCTTAGACATCATTAAGCGCCGAAGCTCTTGGAGAACAACTTTGATGCTATAGGAATTCTGCCATTTTGCTAGCACTGATATGGCTCTGGGATCCACCTATGAAAAAGGCAAACAAAACCAAGTCACTCCCAGCTCTCGCACACGACAGCCGCATGCCAGGACGAAGCTCCGTAGTCGGGCGTGATGCCCCTGCCAAGCTGAGCGTGATCACAAGACTACAGGTGGCGTGCGGAGCTCCGCTGCAGGGTTCCCTCCCTGCTTGGCCTGTTTTTCTCTTTCTTTCTTTCTTTCTTTCTTTCTTTCTTTCTTTTTTTGGTACCAGGGATGGAACTCACAATCTTGCGCTTGCCAGATGGGCTGTACTGCTGAGCTACATTCTCAGCCTGGTTTTTCTTTTTGTGTCCAAAGATGGGAGAAGAAAAGGGTGGCACAGGCCCTTGGTGAGATTCACCACCATGGCTCACAGAGAATAAATGCCCTGGGCTGGAGGCTGCCACGCCCAGGACAGTAAGGTCCAGGCTCTGGTGACATCTCTCAGCTCAGTGCAGCATTTTCAAAGCAGAGCGGGACACGGGCTTTACAGGGACTCAGATGCAGCAATGCACAGAGACAAAAGGGACAGGGCCCTTCTCTCCGAGGTTTCCTGTGCAGCCTTCTGAGCATCCCAAGGATGCAGGCTGGGCACAATGTTCATAGGTCCAGCACCCTGCTGACCTTTCTCTGGACAAGATGGCAGGCCTCAAGGTTCAAAGCTTTACAGGCTGTCTATGCAGCAGGGGGATATGCTGGGGGGGAGTGTGATGGCAGGACACTTGCCTGCCACATGCAAGGCCTGGGGTTTGATCACCAGTATCACCAAAACTGAAACAAATATGTCTGAAAAAAATTGATTTTGGTTTTTTTTTTTTTTTGTCAAGATAGGTTCTTGCTAGGCAGCCTAGGATGGCCTCAAACTCACAGCGATCCTCCTGCCTGAGCCTCTCAAGTGCTGGGATTACAGGCGTGCACCACCATGTCCAGCAAAATCTGAAATTTTTGGTCATGTTACTGTTTAAAATTTTTAGATTTTGGGGGCTGGGGATTTAGCTCAGCGGCATAAGCGCCTGCCTTGCAAGCAGGCAGTCAGGAGTTCGATCCCCGGTACCGATAAAAAGGTAAAAAAAAAAAAAGATAAAAAGTTAAAAAAAAAAATTTTAGATTTTGGACTTTTTTTTTTTTGGTACCAGGGATCAAACTCATGACCTTGTGCTTGCCAGGCAGGTACTTAATCCACTGAGCAAAATCCCCAGCCCCTGGATTTCAGATTTTGAGATGAGAGAAAAGTTAAGGCCCAGGAAGTAACGGTACAGGCAAGATCTTTTACTTCTGTGCCCCAGTTTCCTCCAGTCTACCTCGTGGGGCCGTCTCGGAGACTGAGCTCCGGAAGTGGCTGGCGTACAGCAGGGCAGTGAGTGCAGTGTGACAGCTGAGCCCACATGTGTAGACACGCGTGCTGGGACCCATCGCCAGGACATTCGGGGGGAGGGAGGAGGGCCCAGCCCAAAGGCCCATGCTGTTAAACTCAAATCTCAACCCAGAGGAATGAGGGAGCAGAAAGAACCACTTACCACTCCATTAGAACTATTGACTCCATTCATATTAATTTTTGTTACAAATCTTACGAAGGGGGGTGCTTCTGGGTATTTAGGTCCACATTCTATTTTAAGGCTGTATATTCGGTTTTCATAAATTGTCTGGAAAAGAAAGGGGGAACAGATGTCAGGGAATTATAAACAAAGAACTCGGAGTGCAGGAGCTCCTGACACCCGCTTACTCCTGACCCCAGGGAGTCACATGCCAGTCACTGGCCCACTCCTACCCCGGCTCGCAGTTCTGGGCACTGGGGAATAAAACGCTGTGCATCACTGAAGCACCACGATGTCTTAAGCTGGTGTCACTAAGTCCAACCAGAGGGACAAGGGTGTTTCTCTGCCCTGCTGACCTGTCCTGCTCCGGGGCAGGGGGGTGGTGGTGGTACAGGAAGCCACCCCGAGTGTCCACTCACAGGCCGGCAGCTGCGCAGGAAACACCACTGTGCACAAGGCAGGCGCAGGCCCCCCAAGGCGCCGCCCCGGCTCCCCACTTCCCTCAGTGGGCTGGCTGCTGCCAAAGGGGCCCTACTGGAATGTGCACCCCTGTGGCCTCTCTCCTTGCTAGTTATGATGACCCCAAAGTCTGCTGGCATTTAGTGGGGCTCGTGTAAGAAAAGGCAGCTCTTAAACATGCCAGTGGTGCCTTGGTGGAGAAGGAAGTCAACCCCCTCCCCAGAGACTTTCCACTGCTCTTTTTTGTACCAGGAACCGAACCCAGGACCTGGCACTTGCCAGGCGAGCGCTGCACCACTGAGCTAACCCCCTGGCCCAGCCTTTCCATTGCAATGCCCACTTGTGGCCTTGAAGACCCAGTGCAAGCCACAACTTAGATGCCACAACTCAGCCCTACTCTACAGAGTAGCTGATCCACCCCTGACACAAAGCTGGAACATATTTAATAAGGTTCATCAATTGTCAGAATCTTAGTCATTTCCCAAACGAAGGAAATCGAAATTCAAATGTGGGTCTCTACCTCCACCCAGCCTCACGCCGCCCCTCCTCTTCCCTAAAAAGCAGTTTGCTGAGGTCTCCAGAGGCCCAGCAGCCCCCACTCGCTTCCCTCCTCTGCCACCTGCCAGCCGTCAGCAAGAACCTACTGTTTCGACCCCCAGAGACCCCACATCTCTCGCTAACCCACGCCGTCACCTTGCGTGAACGCCCACAGCTGCTTTCTCCTCACTCACCTGCTAGTGCACCCCACCTCCTCTCTCAGCCCCTCCCGCCCCATTCCTGTCCCAACGCACCAAGTTCTCTCCGCCATGAGGCCCCATCACAACAGCTGCGCCCTCAGAGGTCCTGATCCCCGCCCGAGGACCAGAGTGCCCTGAGCACAGGGCCAGGAGCAGGCGCTCAGCAGCCCGTCCGCAGCGTGGGCCAAATGAATGCATGAATGAACGAACGCTGCTCTCCACACTCTCAGAAAATGAACACTACCTCACAATTGAGGTGTTCCCTCCAAGGAAAAACATCCCTCAGAAAACAGAGCAAGTAGGAAGCAAACAAGGACACGGCTGACACATAACTCTCGGAAATCAGAGTAGATGCATCCCCAGCTCTCAGCCCTGGGCCCACCAGAACCATCGGGCCACTGGGTCCAGGGCAGGCAGGACCCCACGCCAGCACTCACGCTCCCTGGCTGGTTGGTTGGTAAGTACACATGTAGGGACGTTGGTATTTACTGGGACAGGGTCTCACTACGTAGTTCACCCTAGTTTTGAATTCACAATGTAGCCGAAGCTGGCCTTGAATTTGTGATGACTCTCCTGCTTCAGCCTCGGGCTGTTTCTTGGGGTTTTTTTTGGTCTTTTTCCTTTTTATCGATACTGGGGATCGAACTCACGACTGTGCTTACAAGGCAGGCGCTTATGCCGCTGAGCTAAATCCCCAGCCCCTGTTTCTTGGTTTTAATCACACAATTTAAAGACAAAATTTCTTACATACGAAGAATTCCCTCTGGGGAGCATGGGCTTGTGGTAATTACCAAAACCAGGGCTTTTACCATTCCTTTTGTCCAGTGCAGAGGATGAGTAAGAGCTCTGTCTGGCAGCTTGGCCACAGCCCTTAAAACCCTGTCCGTGTCCTCTGGAGGCTGCACTAGGGGTCATCGGAGCCGCGTAGGTTTTACTCACATTTTGTCTGCAGTGTCTAACGGCGGAGAGGGTGGGCAGCTTAGTAACAGGGCTCCGAGTACCGCACAGGCCAGACCGTCTCAGCGCTCTGGACACCAGCAGGTCCAAGAGCCATGGAAAGGCCAGGAGGACCTTCTTAGGAGGAAACATGGCTCCTGATTTCCTGTTTTATTTTATTCACAAGTGCTCCAAGTACCTGCTGAAAGGCTTCAGCCTAGGAAGAAAATGTGTCTGAAGGAGAACGGCAGGCACCTTCTGCTTATGTGAGAAAATGCTAACTACCCTGATCTGATCATCATACATGCTAATTATTGCTATAAATATGTACAACTATTACATATCAATAAAAAAAACAGGGCAGAGTTCAGTGGTAGAGCTCTTGCCTGGCATGTGTGAAGCCCTGGGTTCCACTCCTGGTACTGGGGCTGGGGGCGTAAGTCCTGTAAGTATTGAAAAAACCTTAAAAATACTCTCATTATTTGATCACAGACGAACACATCCCACTCCGATGAAATGTCTTAAGTGTCGGGGTTAATTCAGCAGTGCCCTTCAAAACGTGCACAGGTACGCTCAGACCAAAGCCTTTTCTAGTCACTACTACCTACTCACGTACAAAAGTGTAAGGTGCTGTCTGCAATGCTACAGTAACTATCCACACCCTAACTACCCGCAGAGGACTCATGCACACACGCGGCACACATGACGGCCGCGGAGACAGCAGGACGCCCAAAGCCCATCACAGCAGACGGCAACTGCCTCGGCGCGGGCGCACCTGTGCACACAGCTGTTTCTCTATTCACAGCTACAGGCCCTGGGTCTGGGGATCACAGTTTTCCTGGGCTTAAAATATATATTATGGGATAACCCAGCCTAATCACACCCCCCCCCAAAAGGGCAAATTCCAACAGAGACAAAATCCCTGCCCAGTACTCCTCCAAACTGTTAGGGGAGGGGCATCAATACAAGAAAACCCTGAGAAAGTTTCACAGCCACAAGGAGCTTGCAATACTATGGCTAAGTGTAATGTGGGATCTGGCATAGGGTTCTAGAACAAAAAACCAGACACGAGGTTAAAATGAAGAACATTTAAATACAGTATGGTCTTCAGCTAATAAACCGGTTCACTAGGGGCAGAGACACCGCTCCGTGGCACAGCACTGCCTCAAGTGTGAGGTCACGAGTTCAATTCCCAGTACAAAAAAGAAACAAAAAGGACATGACATTGGCTCGGTAGTTGTGACAAACACTGCACTAAAGATAAGACGCTAACAACAGGAAATGGGGGCTGGGGAATGGTACACAAAGAACTTTCTATACTCTTCAGTAAATTTTCTGCAAGTAAGACAGCATCTGCTACAAACATATACAAAGAAAAACACACAAAGACAATGTAGGTCAACCAGCTAGCTGCCACTCAGCTCTTAGCAAGTCAGTTTTTTCTCCTTTGGGTTTTAGAGACAGCGCTCACTAAGTGGCCCAGGCCGGCCTAGAACTCACCACTCACAACCCTCCGGCCTCAGCCTGAGAGTGCTAGGATTACAAGTGGGTGCCTCTGTGCACCACAACAAATCAAGCTCACCAAATTCAAATCCAATGTAGTAATGCATAAATTATTTGTATGCATGCGAGCACAAACCCAGGCTTTGCATGTTAAGCATGTACTCCACCACTGAGCCACATCTCCTGCCCTATAAACTATATTTACTGCGTGCATGCCATGCCAGAACAGAGTATGGACCTTCTAAAAAGTGACTGCAGAATCTAAGACAACCTGAATGGCTCCGGATGCAGATAAACCCACAGCAGCTGTGACAGGAGACAAGCCACCTTGCCATCCATCGGTTTTGCTGGGGAAGGATGGGGTTGGAGGGGTGGGCGGGGCAAAGGTTAGAGAGGGGTAAAATACCACAACAGGGATCTAAAACAGAATTTAGCATTGGGAACTGCTTAAACAGGTTTTGAGGAATGAAAATGGGAAAAAAAAAAAGGTACCTGCTTCCCGAAGGGAGGAGCCGCAGGGGGAGGTGGGTCTGAGGCGGATCAGACTGGGCCTGGGGAAGGGCTCCAGGACTGAGCTGGGACCTCTGTGGCCCTTGGGGGCACAGGATGGAGGAGCTGGGATGAGACTGGTCTGAGACACAAAATCAGCTCAAGGCTAAACCCCAGGTGCAGGTGCCAGGGTAAGGGCTGTTACCAGAGCAGCAGAGACAGCGACGGGCAGAGGTGCGGCAGAGGCCCTCCCGTCCCCTTCCAGAGGCCTCCCAGAGCCCCTGGCTTAGAGAAAGCAGCTCAGCGGAAGGCGGTCAGGGAGGGAAAACCCGCTTCCCAGGTCCCGGCCTAGGCAGAGAAAGGTGGGCTGGGAGCTGCCTGGCCGACCAGCCGTCCCTGCTCAGTGACAAGGTGTAGTCATCCTGAGAGCCCCACCTCTTGGGGGGGCCCTTCTGAGTACCCCAGGGCCCCAGGCAACAGCACTCATCTCTCTGAGTCAGTCTGAAGCTAAACACATCAAATTCATCATATGATCTTCATATAAAACCTGGAGAACACAGGCCCTGGTTTTTTTCTGTTTGCGTGCTGCTCCTGTTGGGAGCCCCTCACCCCAGCAGCCAGAGCCAGCTCCTACAGGCAGCTGGGCACACACCCACAGCACCTGGCCTCTGGCTTCCCAGCGCCGGGCGGTTACTGTCTCCCACAGTACTAGTGTGTTTCCACATTGCCTGTTTTTGTTTTTCAGCCCAACATCCATTTGATTGCCTTCTAGATTATGTATCTTGGTTGAGACACCTAGTATGGGGTACAAATCCAAAAAAAAATGAGTTCACTATTTTTTTTTTTTTTTTAATCTAGATCTCACAATATGACTCAGGATGGCCTTGAACTCCTGAGGATCCTCCTGCCTCAACCTCTCAAGTGCTGGATGATGGGTGTGCACCACCACACCCAGTGAAATCAGTGCCTGCAAGAGAGCTGTACTAGTACTGTTCACAAAAGCCAAAATATAGAAACAACTTAATGTCACAAATGGACAAATGGACACACACACAAACACACACACACACACTCTCTCTCAGAAACGTTCAGTTATAAACAAGAAATCTTGCTATTCACAGTAACACAGATGGAGGACATTATACCAGTGAAACCAGCCAGACCCAGACAGCTGCTGTGTGATGTTGCTTCTCCATCATTCTAATCGTTCTAAAAGTTGCACTCAGAGGCAGAGAGCAGCTTGCTGACTGCTTGGAGCTGAAGTATGGGGGAAGTGGATCAGAGGGCACGCACACACTCTGAGGTGTAAGATGAATCAGTTCTGGGGATCTAATACGCTGTTCGGTCCCTGTGCCTAATAATACTGCATTCTTCACTAGCAATGTGCTGAGAGCACATTTTAGATGTCTTCACAACAGAGGGACACACAGTAAGATATAATGAGTATGTTGATTAATCTGATTTTGATATTTATTAAACAATACATATGTGTATCAAACCATTACTATATATATGTTGAGTATATACAGTTTTTATTAAGTCAGTTATAACTCAAACCTGGAACAGAAAAAAATACCTGATATGCTTTCTATTCTCCTAACACAAAGAATTACATACAACTAAACTAGCCCCTTACTCTATATACTCAGCACTGCAGAGTTTTTTGTTTGCTTGTTTGTTTTTAAACACATGTATCATGGGATTTAGCTCAGTAGTATAAGCTCCTTCCTGGCAAGCACCAGGTTGTAAATTTAATCCCTGGTACCTCCCAAAAATACACATGTATTTTATCAGTCATATAATCGCTAGAGATTTAGCTCAGTGGCGTAAGCACCTGCCTGGCAAGTGTGAGGTCATGAGTTCAATCCCTGGTACCAAAAAAAAAAAAAAAAAAAAAAAAAGTCACACCATCAAAGAGTGTTCGCTTCCATCCTCTTTTCCTCTTTTTGACTTGGGGTTTCATGACATAGCTCAGGCTGGCCTCAGACTTGCAGTGATCCTATTGCCTCAGCCTCCTGAGTGCGGCGATGGAAGCTCCATGCCTGGGTTCCTCCCCTCCCCCCTCCTCCCCTCCGCCTTTCTGCAGCTTGAGGGACTGAACCCATCTAGGTAAGTGCTCTACTACCGAGCTGTATCTCCAGCCCCCATTTCAATTTTGCTTTGGGTTTTGAGACGGGGACTCGCTGTGTGGTTCATACTGGCCTTCAGCTCACTATGTAGCCCCAGCTGGCCCTGCACACCCAGGCTTCATCAGCCTCAAGTGTTCGGGTTAGAGGCAGGCACCGCTATGCCTGGTATTAAACTTTACTTTGAGAAAGGATCTCAAGTCGTCCAGACTGGCCTCAAACTTGAAGAATCTCATTCCTGAGCCTCTCAAATCACTGGGATTACAGGTGAGCAAGCCTGTGCCTTTCTGAGGAACAGAGTAGGCATGGATAAAAAGATACTCACTACTGCATCAGAAAGTGAAGATAACCAAGTTGCAAAACACACACTGCAAAATAAAAGCATTAGGCATGTATGTCTGTGTACCCTGAGCAAAAGTAGACAGAAACTTAGGGCATTAGGACTTGGTGGTTGCCCTTCTGTAAGAAGCCTCCTGACCTGGGTCTCGGGGCACCTTCCCTTCTATCTACACACTGGGACCTGCTGCTGGTCCTTGAAAGCACGCGGAGAAGCACCCAGGGGCCCTAGAGGCAGAGCAGTGCTTTGCAACTGTCTGGGAGGGGACAATTCAGGTTTTCCGCAGATACTATGGCTGTTACAATTGGGACTGGGGTGCCATTGCCATCCAGCAAGTAGAGGCCAGAACACTGCAAAATTCTGATCCCGTAATGCACAGGAAGGTCCAACACAAGGATACAGATGAGGGCTTGGGGGTGTAGCTTGTGGTAGAGGCTTGCCTATCATGTGCAGGGCTGTGGGTTCAATTCTTGGCATCAGAAAAACAAAAATCAAAACCAGAAATAGGGCTAGGGACACAGCTCAGTAGCTAAGTGCCTGCCCGGCAAGTGTGAGGTTATGAGTTTGATCCCCGGTACACACACACACACACACACACACACACACACACGCACGCACGCACGCACAGACCCAGTGGAAAAGAAAAAGGAGAAAACTGTACTACAACCTAACTACATTAGCACTTCTGTGAGTGGAGAACTACTCCTCACCTAAGTGCTGTGTGCAGCCAGACGTTCGCCAGGACTTGGCAAGGAGACTGGGAAGCTTCGCTCTAAGGCTCAGAGACTTGCTTTTCTATAAGAGAAAAAAAGGGGCAGTGGTGGCACCCAGAAGGACACACATGTGCATTATTTTGCTATGACTGACCATGCTGCAAGAAATAAATCTGTACAATGTCCTTGGGCAATGCGTTCAAGAAAAACTGGAGAGTAAATTCCTAGCTCTGTGGCTAGATTATAGTCTAAATTTTTATGTAAGATTTCCTCCTGAGAAAAACAATGTAAAACAAGGTCAGTTAGTTCGGTTCTCTGTTTAGATGCTTTAATGATTACGTTGATAATCCAGCTCCAGAGAATGTACTTTGTATGCCGAAATCAAATAGTTTGGCCACAGGAAGCACCTAGAAGCAGGGAGTTTGTTTTATAACTATTTTAACCTTGGAGAACCAAGCTAACCAAAACTCAAGGGGCATCGGGTGTGGCGCCGCACACCTCTAATCCCAGCATTGTGGAGGCTGAGACAACAGGATCACTGACAGTTCAAGGCCAAATCAAAGTGAGTTCAAGGACAGCCTGAACTATGTATGAAACTCTGTTTAAAACAAAAACAAAATCAATCCCCCCAAAAAACTCTCAAACCTATAGGGGCAAAAAAAATAAGATAAACAGCACTGGTGTGGATGTGAGAAATGAGACTCCTAATGCAGTACTAGTGGAAACGTAAGACAGTACAACCGCTTGGAAGCCAGCCTGGCAGTTCCTCAGGATGTTAACCAGTTAACAAAGGACCCAGCAGTGACACTGGACGTACATCCAGGAGCTCAAAAATACATGTACAGAAAAGCCTAAAAAAGGTTTCTAGCAGCATTATTCAAAGTAGCCAAAAGGCAGAAGTAATAAAAATGTTTACCAACTAGCCAGGTGTGTCCTGCACTCAGAAGGCCAAGGCAGGGGGACACCATGACTAGGTCGCTGGTCCGTGCTACACAGTGAGCTCAAGGCCAGCCTGAACTACACAGTGAATCCCTGATTCAACAAATAAATGAACAAATGAAGAAGCAAAGCTCACCAGTGAATAAACAAACAAAATATGGTACATTCACACAGTGGAATATTAATTAGAAAAAGAACAATGTGTTGAGAGCCATTATAATGGGACTGAATCTTGAAGAAATTCTGATAAAGCCCGAAACAACAGATAAAATACTGTCTGATTCCATTTATACACAATGTCCAGAAGAGGCAAATTCACGGAGCCTGAAAGCAGACTCGTGGCTCTCACTGCGTGGCGGGAGGGACAGCGAGACACCAGGGGACAGGGGTTGCTTTTGGGAGGGTGAAAGGCTCTGAAAATAGCCACGATTGTACAGCTTCATACGATAAAAGCCACCAAGTTATACACTTAAACAGGATGCATCCTGAAAGTAAAAAAAAGATGCATCCTGTAATACAGGGATAACATCTCAATAATGCTCTTATTAAAACAGATGTACAGAAAGAACCTGGCACACTGTAGGCATTCATTAAACTTATGCTCCTCTGTACTGGGTGCAGCAGGGCACTCTCACCCAGCATTCTGGAGGCTGAGGCAGGAGGGTCATGAACTCAGGGCCAGCCTAGGCCGCACAGTGAGTTCAAAGTTGGCCTGGTACACAGTGACTGTATCAAAACAAAACAAACAAACACCCAACAACAGGGGGCTGGGGATTTAGCTCAGCGGCATAAGCACCTGCCTTGCAAGCAGGCGGTTGTGAGTTCGATCCCCGGTACCGATAAAAATGAAAAAGACAAAAAACAAAACAAAAAAAACCCAACAACACACTGAACCAAACAGAAACCAAAACCAAACCAAAAAAGCAAAACAAGGGCCAGGGATTTAGCTCAGCAGCTTAGTGCCTGCCTGACAAGTGGGAGGTTGAGAGTTTGATCCCTGGTACAAAAAAAAAGAGGCAAAACAAAAACAACAAAATAGTATCCCCTGAATATATCTCCCTTTGGAAAGATAAAGTGAAATTCAGAATAACCTCCGCTGCTGCTGTAGGTGTAAGAGAATATTCCAAACAGAACTTGATGGTTCTTTGAGGTTTTTAAAGAAAAGTATGTAATCCGGTGGTATTTACTATATTCAAAATATTGCACATCGGCCAGCTCTGAGGGCACACACTTGTAATCCAGCCTTCAGGAGGCCGAGGCAGGAGGCTGGCCACAAGTTCAAAGCCTGACTGAGCTACAGAATGAGTGAAGGTTAATCTGAACTACAAGGGCTGGGGGTGTAGCCCACAGCACCTGCCTGGCAAGGGCAAGGTCATGAATTTGATTTGACACCTCGCCCACCTAACTCTGAACTGCAGAGTGAGACCTTGTCTTAAAAAAAAAAAAAAAGACTTGCACATTACTTTATTCTTAACTTGTACAATCTGTAAATTAGTAAGTTAACACATTTCTCCCAGGCACTCTGGAGAGCAGGGAGGAGGAAGAACAGTTCTCACCCTCCATAATCCTAAATCTCTCTGACATAACAGACTTTCCTAGACAGCTAGCAGATCTTCTCCATGGGGAAATAGTATTACTAGATCACTTTGCCCCAGTATGTAACAGATACAGAAGTAGTTAGGTTTTCATAGGATAAAGAAATGAGGAAAAACAGATTAAATGTACATAAAAGCTCTTACAAAATTACAGGGTCACAACAGGCACAGTAAAATTCCTTGAATCTCAGCACTCAGTAAGCTGAGGCAGGAGGATCATATGGACTCAGAGCCAGCCTGAACTATGAACAAGATGGTACCTCAAAACAACAAGCAAGCAACATCAAATGGCAAAGCCAGTCACACGCTATGCATGCCAGTAACTCAGACAAGCCTCAGGGTGTCCTAACAATGAGCACACGGTGGCTCATGCCTGATCCAGACAGGGCTGCAATGAGAGGACACAGGCCTGTCTGGCACAAAGGGATGCATGCCATGCACAGGCAGGTCCTGCCACACTGAGGCAGAACCACTGCTGCTGTAAGACACCTGTCACCTGTGGGAGTCTATTCTGAACACCACAACTCCTTACAGTAGCACTGAACACCCTGGTAATTAATGAAAGGTCATGGTGCAAGCAGGGAGACAGTGTGGCCCAGCACCAGGCAGGAGCCCAGCCCGAGGCAGGCAGAGCTGGCTGGGGAGGTGTCAGCTATGTGACTTTGGGCATGTGACTTCACTTTTTTGAGTCTGTTTCTGCATCTGTAAAATGCAACCCAACTACACAGAGCGGGTGCAACAGGAATTTGCGAGAAAGAAATCGGATTGCTTGAGGTTTACTATGTACGCTCAAGAAAGGTTGGTTGGCATTATGAAGACCTGGAACTCGCAAATCACAAGGCTCTACAGAGGTGACTTCCCCATCCCTGTGTCTCCATCTCCCTTGCAAAGGCCTCTGGGGCCATCAGTGGCCAGAACAGACCAGAGCTGACAGGCAGGCAAAAACCTTCACCAACTGTGCAGTGAGTTAGGGCACAGGACACAGCAGCAGCCACAACCCAGCAGGCTTCCCAAGTCCGTCTGCGGACTGGCCTCAGGCAGGCTGGCCACCTCCGGAGGCTGGTCACCTGAGAAGCTCAGCAGTTTGTGGGAAACTACACCTGCAAGTATGCTGACCTCAACCTCCCTGTCTACACTGCCCTGTGCACTTACACTGAGTCTAAACAGGTTTTTGCTTACCTTATAGAGATTAAACAGCATTAGAAGAGGCTCAACTAAACAAACTGAAACTGGTCAAAAAAGAAAGCCACATTTCAGAAAATACACCACTGGCGAGCTCTTTTCTGTGATAAGGCTAGCAGGTTTGAAAAGGAGGCGCAGTGAATTAAGACATTGACATTTATAGCCGTAGCTCGACGCTTACTCTTGGAGGCCCAATTACCATCCCTGTCCATCTTGTAAGTGTCATGTCTTCGTCATCTTCTAGACCCCAGCTAACTGTGCCATCTCCTACTCCTTTCTGGCCTTCTTCGAGTTCTTCCAACAGTCGGAAATTGCGAGGGACTTTTACTCCTAAAATAAATGGAAAGAAATTCAAGATACTAGCAACTCCAGGGGGACTTGCAAAGCTAGAGCTAGCTGCTCAGTATTGCTACCTGGGAACACAGATGCCAACATGCAGACGATTCCTGACAGCTGTCATACCTCAAACGTGCCACCTACAATCTCCTAGTGTCCACTGGCAGAGGAGAAGGCAGTAGCAGGTAATAAGCCCTGAAGTGACCAGGGCTAGGTCACCAACCTGAGCACCCCACCGGCCCTCGGACTGACTCTGGGACGGTTTACATGTTCCAGTGATCACTTTGGGTCCACTTACGTGAGATGAAACCACCAAAACCAAGTGCCAACCAAAGCGTCCTGGAAGCGGACGGCTGTTTCTTTTGTTTTGTCCCTATTACCCACTTCTGAGGCTAAGGCTATGCTCCTTCGCTGGGATGACTCTCAACCTCGGAGAGAGGAAAAGCCTAGGAATCCGGGCCTCCGGGCCACGGTGTGGGAGGGCGGGACGGGGACCTTCTCCCAACCCACACTCTCCGCTTCCTCCCTGCTCACCCTGGCACCTGTGCTCCTCTCTGGAGGAAAGCCGGGACCCACACAAGCTACACGCTGTCTGCCTCGATGCGGAGGCATTACCTGGCCAGACCCTCAGGGAGGCAGGGCGTGAAGACAGGTCCCGCAGAGGGACCCAGGCCCGGGGGAGGTTTCCCCAGGGCATCCGTGTTTCCCAGAGCACAGGATACATGTCGGGATCAACACAACTGGAGCAAATACGGCCCCGTACTCTATGTCAGGCACTTTTCTAAGCACTGAGAACCAAGCAGCGAACACAAGTGCCTGCCCTTGTGGGGCTATGCTCTAGTGGCACTCACGAAACACCTGAACCACCTGTTTGACAGCTCACGGTGTCAGGCACAGCTATGAGGGAGGGGCCACGATGTCACACAGTGACCAAGGCAAGTCGAGCTCCAGTGGACAGGTGTGAGGACAAAAGACCCAAGAAGGACAGGACTTGGCTCAGAGCAAGCGACCCGACGCAGTGAAGGCCGTGAGATTGATGAGAGCAGGAGGACATCGCAGGCTCCAACAGTTCCTGAGTGCGCAGGAGTTACAGAGCCTGGCAGAGGAAGTCAGTTAATGGAGCCTCTCTGCTGGCTTGGTGCAGAATGTGAGGTCAAGGGAGCAAAGGCGGCTGGGAGGGGCACAGAAGGGGCAGGAAGGGGGATTTTAGAGGCGGAGCCGACAGGATTGGCCCTCAGGTGGCCTCTGAATTTGAGAAAAAGAACTCTACTAGAACATCCAGTGTTTCAATCTAAACAAGGACAGAGGCATCCATGGTTCACGATATGCCCTTTTTCCTTTTTTTTTTTGACAGGGTCTGATTACGTAACTTAAATTGGCCTTGAACTCACCATGCAGTCCAGGCTGGCTACCATGGCCAGCATAATGACTGTAGATGGCATGCTTCATTTTACATGTGACACATTTTAAGAATAGGTTTTGTAGGTAAGGAACGGGGTGCATGTCTGTAATCCCAGAGCTTTAGAAAACTGAGGCAGGGGCCCACAAGCTTGAGCCCAGCCCAAGCAATTTAGCAGAGCCTGTCTCAGAAAAAGAAAACGGGCTGGGGAAGCAGCACAGCGTGAGGGCCCAGTGCGGGTCCAATCTCCAGTGCGGCAAACAAACAAAAAACAAAAAGATGGTGACACAGCACTGCTACCCCAACACTAGGAAGGCTGAGACTGAGGAGGACTATAAATTTGAGGACAGCCAGGGCTACATAGTAAGTTCCTGGCCAGCTTAAACTATACAGCATGACCCTGCTTCAAAACAAACAAAATATACCAACGCAGAGTTTAGGGTTTTAGCTCTGTGGTAAGGTACTTGTCTAGAATGCATGAGGCCTTGGCTTTGAACTCTAGGACCACCAAGAACAAATAAACGAATTCATACACACACACCCTTTTTTTTTTTTTCCAAGTGATACTCAACTTCCCATTTATAATGGTAAACAAATGAAAGCACTTATTTCCTCTTAAAATAATTTTCTAGCTGGACATGGTGGAGCACACCTGTAATCCCAGCACTTGGAAGGCTGAAGCAGGAGAATGACTGCAAGTTCGAGACCAGCCTGGGCTACACAAAGTGAGCTCAAGGCCAGCCTGAACTGCACAGTGAGACCCTGTCTCAAAAAAAAAAAAAAGAGAGAGAAAGATCAGCTATGCTGAATTAATCCCTTCGAGCAAAAAGAAAACTGAAATTTAAATATTTAATAGTCCTAATTTGGCTAGGAAAAAAATCCTTGTGTATTATGACTGCTGTTACTATTGGTTACTATTAAGTTTGCACCAAAAAAAATGAACACGAACAGCCACCCCAGTAGGAAGGCTGGAGAACAGCTGAGCTTCTCGCTTATGCCCACTGGAAAGCAGGGCCGTCCAGGGTACAGCTCAGCGGTGGAGCTTTGCCCTTGAGTGCTCAAGACTCTGGGTTGCATCCGAGCACCAAAACACACAAGGACAGCGTTAGGTCATGTGTTAGGATTCACCGGTCAAAGTTCTCTCAGTACCACAGATGGGCTGTAAAGAGAAGCTCAAATTAAAATGAAGGTCTGTTTTGGTGGGGCTAAGTAAGGTTTCCAATCAGATCTGACTAGTACCCTTAAGGAAAAGAAAGAAGATACACACAAAAAGCGCCAGCACCACGATGGGGTGGTGCACATCCCACCTACTTGGGAGGCTGAGGCAGGAGGATTATCAAGTCTGAGTTCAGCCTTGGTAACTTAGTGAGTCTCCGCCTCAAAAAAAGGGCTGGAGACATAGCTTGGTGGTAAAGTATTCCTGGGTTCATCCCCAGCACAAAACAAAACAAAACAAAACAAAGCACACACACACAAAAATAAAGGAAGTTAGGCTGGGGAATTTAGCTCAGCGGCATAAGCACCTGCCTAGCAAGCATGAGCTCATGAGTTCCATTCCCAGTACCAAAAAAACAAAAGACAACAAAACAAAACAAAAAATAAAGGAAGTCACTTCAGTGTATTGTAGGTTAGAAACACAAAGGGCACGGCCAGCCTTTGTGGTGCCTACCAGACTGGCCTTAGAGGACATTTTCTCTTTTTCTTTTTTGCGACGCTAGGTATCAAACCCAGAACCTCATGCAAGCTAAGCAAGTGCTCTACCTCTGAGCTCCAGCTCCAGCTCCAGCCCGGACACTTCACTTTTTCAAAAATTAAAACAAAGATCTCCGGGTAGGGATTTAGCTCAGCGGCATAAGCACCTGCCTGGCAAGTGCAAGGTCATGAGTTCGATCCCCAGTACCAAAAAAAAAAAGAATCCAGCTAAAATGTTTATTCTTTTTAAACAACAAAACAGTACACATTAACATAATGCATCTTATAAAACAGCTGTGTTTCCTGAAGAACAAAGGAGACTCCGTGAGGAGAATGGGACACTCTGGCATGGTACTTTACTGACTCCAAACCGCAGGGAGCACAAAGAACCAGGGTGCGGGCCATCTCAGGGGCACAGTCCCTCCCTCCGGACCAAGGCCTGGGCCAGAGGCTCCTGGACCACTGCTCCGCACCTCCAGGGCCACCCAACTGGGCCCGCACCTTCAGGGCTAGGGATGTAGCTCCTGGCAGACCACTTGTTCAGGAGGCCTGAGGCCGGGCTTTGAGCCCTCGCACCAGGAAAAAGAAATTCTTTCAACTCACAGACCCCACACACAGTTCAGACTACTTTTTGTGGTACTGGGACTGACCCCAGGGCTTTCACGATAAGCTACACACCAAGGCTTTTATTAGCTTTTGAGGCAGAGTCTTACTAAAATACCAAAGTCTGAGGCTGGGCTTGAACTTTCAATGTTCCTGCCTCGGCCTCTCACAGAGCTGGGATTACAAGTGTGGCCATGTAACCCTCAGACCACATTTTAAATCCTTCAGTTTGTAAGAAAGGTACGTAAACATTTGGTTTTTCTTTTCTTTTCTTCTTTGGAACGGGGAATCAAACTCAGAGCCTTGCCGTCTACCAGGCAGGCGCTGCCCTGCTGAGCTATACCCTCCCGAGCAATTGAATTCTCCGGTAACCTTTACTTAGGTAACTCTTGAAGAATTTAGGGTTACACTCCTAAGGTACATTTAATTGTAACATCATTTTTTTCTAAGCCACAAACTTTAATTATCAGTCAAAAACTGATTAAAAGCAAAATTTGAAGAAAAGCAGGAGGTCACAGGAATCGAAAGTCAGTAAGTTTACAAATTATGGAGCAGCTCATTTTGCGGCCCTATGGACTTCCTGGAAGTGGCCGGTCCCCAGCGGTCAGCAGCTCACCAGCATCCTGCGCTAAGAACAGCACGTTCTCGGGAAGAGGTCCCGGGGGTTCCGGGCTCCGCGGACAGCACACTGGACCCCACTCTGGTCTGCAGGCTCTTCGCCTGCTTGGCACGGTTTCCCTCTACAAAGCCCCTGCACACGCACACATGCTGCTTTTGGCGGGATCGTCATCCCACACTCGCCCAGCTCCGTGCTGGGCCATACAGGGCCTATGACAGGACAAACACAGGGACTTCCAGTCAGAATATCAAGTCTCCATGTAGAAACGAGACACACATATCCACCGTTAAAGTTCAGAAGACACGAGACAGAAATACCACAGAGCAGCGCTCAGTAACTTCCGAGGGGCACATAAAGTGAGGGTTCCTGCAGAGGCGGGGCCATGCCGAGCTGACTATGGGACTTTGTGGATGATCAGCAGGGGACTGCATGTGGCCTTGGGCAAGACCAGAGCAAACCGGAAACAGGGCGGTCTGGAAGGAGAGGGGCCAGCTTCAGGACGGCCACTGCTACAGTGCAGGACAAAAGCATTTGCTTGCGGCAAATCATCCGTCATCAGCATTCTCACAAGGCTGACGGGCAGGAAGGGCTGTTGAGAATTTATGACAGCCCTCCCTCTGCCTTCTACTGGGGATTAAGCCCAAGGTCTCCTGCATGCTAGGCGGGGTGTCCTACCGCTCAACTACGTTCCCCAGACCCTTGAAAGTTTTGTTTTCAAATACCTTGCCAAACTCTCCAGGCCAGGCTTGAACTTGTGATCCTTGAGCCTTACCCTCCTGCATCCCTGGGGTTACAGGTGTGTGCCGCCCTGCTCAGCCAACAGCTTGTGCGAATGTGCATGACTGAGATGGGCTGATTTTACAATATGGCGGGGACAACCCCACACACAGAGTCAAAAACCAAAACCCCCAACACTCAAATTGGCCTCAAGTAAGTATTTGCTAGAGAAAAAGAGGCAAAAAAAAAAAAAAAAAAAGGCGTGGTGGCACACGCCGTAATCCCAGCATGTGGGAGGCTGAAGTAGGAGGAGTGCTGAGTTGGAGACCAGCCTGGGCTAAAAAGTGAGTTCACGGCCAGTCTGAACTGCACAGTGAGACCCTGTCTCCAAAAGACAAAATCAATAAAATAAAATATGAGGACAGAATGTTGGCTATTCTATTTGTCACAAAAAGGAAAAAGAGCTCTCTGGGTCTGGGCCTAAGTTGAGTCGACATGGCCAAACGCACCAGGAAGGTCAGCACTGTCGGTAAATATGGACCTGCTATGGTGCCTCCCTCAGGAAAATGGTGAAGAAAATTGAAATCAGCCAGCACGCCAAGTACACCTGCGCCTTCTGTGGCAAGACCAAGATGAAGAGCCGGGCTGTAGGGATCTGGCCCTGTGGTTCCTGCATAAAGACAGTGGCTGGTGGTGCCTGGACCTACAACACCACTTCTGCAGTCACATCAAGTCAGCCATTAGAAGACTGAAGGAATTGAAAGACCAGTAGAAGCTCTACTGTTTGAAACATCCCTAGCCTACAATAAATGGGTTAAACTATGTATAAAAAAAAAAAAAAAAAAAAAAAAAGCTGGGCGTGGTGGAGTGTGCCAGCAATCCTAGGTTAGATGGAAGATCTTGAGTTTGAGGCCAACTGGGCTACACAGACCTCTGTCTTAAAAAAAAAAAAAAAATAAGCCGGGCATGGTGGCTCACACCTGTAATCCCAGCACTCGGGAGGCTGAGGCAGGAGGATCGTTGCCAGTTCAAGCCCAGCCTGGGCAACAAAGTGAGCTCAAGGATGGCCTGAAGTGCATAGCGAGACCCTGTCTCAAAAAGAAAAATAAATAAATAAAATTAAAATAAACCAGTACACTTTGGGGAAATTCCTTTTTCTGTAGAAAATTAGGCACAGAGATCTGGGATCAAGTATTTTTTTATTTGGGGGGTGGGTTCAAACAGGGTCCCACTATGTAGTCTGAGAGGGCCTCGAACTCCCTCCGGCCTCAGCATCTAGAGTGGTAGGAGAGCCGGCCTCAGGCTTGTCAGGCAAGCACCCTGCCACTGAGCCACCTGCTGCCTCTCTACAACTGTCTAGCAATCTAGCTGTGCGCCCCACCAAAGTAGGGATTGCAAAGCTACCTCCCTAGGTGCCAAGGGAGAAGACCAAATGCGAGGTTAACACCTGGCCATTGTTAAGCTTGCTGAATTTCTCATGTTCATTACAACTGCATTATTCACTGTAAGAAACCAAACCCCAAACCTCATGTAAACCTATGTCCCCTTCAGTTACCACTCAATTTCTGTTTCTTGTCAACTATCAACAAAAATCTTCTAAAAGGATTTCTTCAGCGGCTTTTAGCTCAGGGGACTTAGCTCAGCGGCACAGCACCTGCCTGGCAAGCATGAGGTCCTGAGTTCAATTCCCAGTACGGAAAAAAAAAAAAAAAAAAGATGTCCAGTGGGTCACATCTGGTCAGTATCTTCCCCTTGGGCACCTTTCCCAATCAGCCTCTCCCACCCTGTCACTCACAGCATGGCACCAAGCACCTGTAAACTGCTAGCAGTCACATCTTAGTTCTCACCCCAAGTCTGGTGCTAGGTGACAGGGCTGACTTCCTCTTCACCCCAGCCCCTCAGCCCAGGTCCTTCCGGGCTGGGCCGCTCAGCCTCAAGGCATGGTCCCCCCACCTCTGGGGCTCCATCCTCCAAGTGATTTTACAGGCAGAGGCTTCAAAGAAGCAGATGTGTCTCCACTGTAGGATTCCAATCCGCTGCCTCTTAGGCATCACAATGTGTTTGTATTTACTTCCTGTCATACTGGGGATTGAACCCAGGCTCTTCCCCCTAAAATACATCCCAGCAGGGTTTCGTGAAGTGCCCAGGTCTAGCTTGAATTTAGAATCCGCCCACTTCAACCCTCGGAGGGCCGCACTCCAGGCCACCGCCCCGCCCCCACTTGACACCACACTTCTACCTTTTGCCTAAAACACTTCCAAAACAGAACCCTTCGCTGCCCTCCTCCAAAACCAACTACCCACTCCTCGATCTCACCATGTGGCACAAATATTTCTCCTGGCTCCAAATCTTGAAGTCATGATAAAAAAATCTTTTCCTTACACCCTACACTCAACCTGCTGCCAACTCCAGTCACCGCGGTCCACACCGCTGCAGCTGGCTAACTGGCTTCTTGGTCTACCAGCTCCACCTTGTCTGCTCTCCACAATAATCCTTTTATTATTATTATTATTATTATTATTATTATATTTTTGGTACCAGGGATTGAACTCACGACTTCCAGTTTGCCAAGCAGGCACTTACGCCGCTGAGCTAAACCCCTGGCCCTGTTTTTGGTTTTCTGAGAAACGGTCTCACTGGGTACCTCGGTAGGCCTTAATTCACTATTTGCCCCAATGGCTGCAAAATCACATCCATCTTCCTGCCGTGGCTTCCCAAGTTCTGTGATCACTACACGCAAGCACGAACACGACAGTCCTTTTAAAGGTACAACAGGTGCCATCACTTCCTCCTCTAGGCCACTGCACGTAGGGTAAGCCACACTCGGAGCCCCACCAGCTTTGGGAACCTCATTTCCTGCTCCCCCTTCCCCATCAGCCACACCAACTTCCCTTCTGCCTTTGTGCCTGCCGCTTCTGTCCCAGAGGCGCCCGTGGCGGATTGGTTCCCCTGTCCCCCACGTAAGACCTCACTTCCCAGTTTCTCCCGTTTCACTTCTCTCCGCGTGCTCTCGGCCATCTGACATTTTAAACAGCCCATCTCCGTCTTGTTGGTCCACACAAACTCCACTGGAGTAGAGCCCTGCTTTGTTCCCTCCGAGCCTCCAACTCCACAAACAGTGCTGTCCTCTTGGGAACAAGCTTTCAGTCCTGCTGGATGAATGAATGAATGAATGAACAAATACCTGGATGTTAGGGACAGGATTTTAGAGTGAATAATCCTTAATGACACAAAGCTCTAAGTAGTTTATTTCTAAAGACACACCTGGGAAACGGCCACAGCACTATTAAAAGGGAGTGTAATAATATATAAAGATTATCAAAGGAGCTTAGTACGGATTCTAAGGCCCAAGAAAAATAATCTGAATATAATGATCTTAAAAACTGTAACTCTTACCTTCCTAAAGCCTCTGCCTCCGTGGACCTACTCCACAGCGGCTGTATCCTTTACTTACTCTCTTTTCTCTCCTGTTTGCTTTTTGTCATCTGTCTCCCTCGCTCACGGAGCTCAAGGCAGAGCTGTGACTCACTCAGCACTGCCTTCCTAGAACTCGTATGTGGTCCGCCACACAATGACACTGAGTAAAAGTTTCCAGCTGTCACTTCTAACAGTCTACTGGGACCAAGACACTGGACTCTGGGGCCACATAACTGCCATACCTAAGTTTTTTACTGTGAGATAAGTAAAATGATAACTACATTTGCTTTTGAAAGACTGAAAATTTCAGGAAACATTCTATTTTTACTTCAAATGAAGAAAAAATGATTTCTTATCCAAGTGAAAGGATTCTTCACTATAAAATGAATTTTTTTCATAAACTATATGTGAAAACATGTTACATCCCATGCCATTTAAAAACTTCACACAGAGCGAACACATCAATATTTTCTACAAGGCAGAAGAGCACTTCAATCCAAATGGCTTAACCACAGCCCAGGTCTGGCACTCCAGGGGCTACTTCTGGGATATAAATCCGAGTGTCAGTGTTCAAAAGACCCTGCAGGCTGAAGGGGTTACTAGCCACTGAACACCTCATTCTATCCCAAAGATTCCAGGTAGTTGTCAAGACCAGCTAGAAAAATGGCAGCAAGTGATACTGAGACAATAAAAACAGCTTTATGAAGGGCTGGGCTCAGCGGCATAAGCGCCTGCCTTGCAAGCGTGCAGTCGGGAGTTGGATCCCTGGTACCAATAAAAAAAAAGTGGCTTTATGGTAGCTCATCTTGCAAAACCAAGAAAATTACAGGCTGTACAGCAGTCTGGAGTATACTAGGAAAATCCTTATCTAAAGAGAACTATAATTAAATAGACTGCAACTGTTAAAACTGCACTATTGGGCTGGGGATTTAGCTCAGCAGCATAAGCGCCTGCCTTGCAAGCAGGCAGTCGTGAGTTTGATCCCCAGTACCGATAAAAACGAAAAAGACAAAAACAAAACAAAACAAACTTCACTATGTGAACTTGAAAATATTACAATGACTTCAACCAAGTTGCTAAAGTACCACAGAAATCTAAAACCTTAAAAAGAAAATATTTGTGGGGTTTTTTTTGTTTGTTTGTCTGAGGGGTTTTTTTGGTCTTTTTGAGACTGAGTCCTACTATGCAGTTCAGGCTGGCCTTGAGCTCACTTTGTAGCCCAGGCTGGTCTCGAACTCACAACAATCCTCCTGCCTTCAGCCTCCCGAGTGCTGCTATTACAGGCGTGAGCCGCCACCACCACATCTCGCTAAAAGAAAATATTTGGTTCTATTACTTTAGAATTCTTTCCAGGGGTTTTCCTGGATCTGTGTCAGTATCAAAAACCATCAGTTATTACCTTGGCTAAATATAAACTTAGAAGTCAGAAGCTGCAGGATTTTACAAAGAAAATACAACAGCTAGGTTGGAAAAGCATGAATATTTAATACAGTCAGACACCATATCATAGTAAAATACTGAATGCAGTAATCTGAGGCACAGCAACATATTTAAGATATTAGTGGTACAAAAAGGATTGTGAAGTCCTTTAAAATACCTTTTGGAGTCAGGGATTTAGCTCAGTGGCATAAGCGCTTGCCTGGCAAGCGTGAGGCTGTGAGTTCAATCCCCAGTACAAAAAAAAAAAAATCTTTTGGGACATTGTGGTCACAAAGCAGCAGCTATTGGCAGCACGGAAATCTGGGAAAGCCCTGGCCTGGCAGAGTCCTGACTTGCAATGGAGGGCCTCCGGGTGCTCAGGAAAGCAAGCTGCTGGTTCAGAGGGTGTAGGTCCTCATCCAGGGCTGTCAGTGAGCTGAGCTAGGCCTGCTGCTCCCACTGTAGAAAAGAAGGCCTCGAAAAAAGGGTGCACTGGGGTTCAATGCACCTGAAAGTGAGAAATCAAGTTGAGGACCTGTAACTTTTATGCCTGAAAAACCAGCTAGTTTGCCTGCCTCCCTGGCGCCTGACAGACAAGACTCCTCACCGCGAGGGCGCCGGTTCACCTGCAGTCTGGGCCTCATCCAGGAATTCACTCACCCAGACCTCTGGAATCAGAGACTCCAGGGGGAGTGAGCAACGTGACAAGCCCTCCAGCTGGTTCTCATGCGCCTCCACTTAAGGCTCACTGCTCTACAAGAACACCCGGGGGCAACCTGTCGTCCTTGCAGTCCAACATGACTCAGAATGAATGGTGACACTATACATGACCCTGAACTCCTCTGCTGTTAGTGTCAGTGAGTGACCGAGGCCAAGGGTCAGATTTTTCTCTGCCGGATAGAGACAAAGGGGAAGCTGAGGGAAGTGAGTCTGGCCGCTGGGAAGCAGAAGACAGCACATTCTGTGATAATGCGCCTAATTACCAGGGGCCTGGGTAAGAGCGTGCTCTGCCAAGGCCAGAGCCACTCTGCTGCTGTTTCCTACACATGGAATTTATATCTGGCTGCCCTGGATTAATTCTCTGCAGCAGTCAACAAGCACTCTCTGAGCACCTACCATTAAGTCAGGACTGTGCTAAGGACATCAGAAAGAGACAGAATCCTGCCTAACAAAAAGGCATAGACAGGATGTGAAAAACCACAGGCAGGTTGTACTTTAGAAGAGAACAAAGAGAAGCTGGGCATGGTGGCTCATGCCTGTAATCCTAGCACTCAGGAGGCTGAGGCAGGAGGATCACTGGGAGTTCGAGACCAGCCTGGGCTCAAGGCCAGCCTCAACTCCATAGTGAGACCCTGTCTCAAAAGGACCAAAAAAAAAAAAAAAAAAAAAGAGAGAGAGAGAACAAAGAGGAAGCTGGACAGTGATTAAGACTGCATGGAGTGTGGTGGGCAGGGATGGCCTTGGTGGGGAGCAACAACCTGAAGAGAGAGAAGGAGGCAGGTACATGGAGGTCTGTAACAGAGCGGGCCAGCAGGGAAGAGCACAAGAGGGGTCCGGAAGCCACCAGGGCTCACCTCGGAGGCCATGGGAAACCCTGACTTTATTCTAAGTGCAGCGGGAAGGGCTTTCTGCAGGGAAACAGCAGTTCTGACATTCTGCCTCCTGCACAGAAAATGTACCGGGAAGGGCAAGGCTTTCTCCTGGCTTCCAACAAGACAAAAACGGTCTTGGGTAGATGAGGACAACAGAGAGGGTGAGGATGCGGCATGTATGCTGGGGTTACACCTGCTGGACTGGTGACAGGGTGGATGTGAAGGCGAGCACAGAGTCCTCCTGGTGGGTCATTACTGTAACGTCCACCTGGAGGGAACTACTCAGCTGAAGTTGAGAGGGCAACAGACAGGCAGTGGGCAGGAGTGGCCACCATGGGTCTGGAGCATGGTAAGATGGCCCAGCAGGCGCCCTGGAGAAACCCTGTCCCAGTTCTGGACCCTGACCCCGCAAGTCACCAGCTCTGTGCCTCAAGCCAGTCCCGTCTCCTCCTAGGCCTCCGTTTCTTCACCTGCCCAGGTATTTGCCTCAAAGGCTCTGTGACAAGTGAGACAATATATTTGATGTGGCATGTAGCACACAACACACCGAGCTCCAAAAATGCAAACTGAAAAAGAAGTCAAGGGGCTGCAGACCCACAGGGCCCCTGTGCCATCTGGGGCCACAGTCCTGCAGGAGTTACTTGCAGAAGCGACGCAACAGAGCTTCCTTGAGAAAACAGCCTCGCCCTTGTCAGCAGAACACCCCCCAGAAGGGATAAACTGTGGCCAGCGGGGCAATGGAAAAGGGTTCCTGAAGCACAGGGCAGGCACTCTGGCCAAGACTAAACATGCAGAGACTCAGGGAGAGCACACACTGAAATCCGTGCCTCTTTCTACTTCCCTGCTAGGGAGCAGGAGCAACACTGGGGTCAAAATGTCTGGGCTCGCCAGGCATGGTGGCCCTAACGGGAAGAGTGAAAATCACCATCAACATTAAAATTAGGGGTGGGGGATTTAGCTCAGTGGCATGAGCGCCTGCCTGGCAAGCACGAGGTCACGAGTTCGATCCCCAGTACAAAAAACAAATTAATATTAACCTTGGGGACCCCTCACCAGGACAGTGACTTGTGCCATCTGACACAGTTCTCCTGAATGTAAGGCCCTTGCTGCACAGAAGGCACTTAATTATAATCCACAAAGGTGGTTCAGAGTGAGACACTGGGGAACCGAGCCTGACTGAGGTTGGTGGGTTCTCACCTCCCACCTTCAGCTTTCCTGGTAACACCCCGAGATGGAAGGGAAGACTATTTCACCTTACAGCCCGCTTTCCTCACGGAGGCCGCCTGCCTCCCCAGGGTGTCCTTGCATCTTGCCTTCTCCTCTTTACTCAGAGCTGGCTCTGCAGAGCTAGTTTCCTCCTCACTCTTCACTTACACTTTTTCAAATAAACTTTGCCACTACTTTTTGCTTGTTTCGTTCATTTCTTTGCTCAAGATGAGAATAAAATTAAAAAAAAGAATTTCCGCAAACTGACTGTGCATCTCAGGCCACTGGGATATATGCAAATGTCAAAGCACACCCAGCCAGGGGTTACCCTCTGGCACCCAGTTTCTGATGAGTTGTCAGGGAAGTGGGCTGCTGGGTACCAGGAAGGGCTTGGCAGCCAGGGGCCACTGAATCCTGCAATCCTGGACTGCACAGGAAGGAGTCACAGAATGGTGGTCCTGTGGGACCTTGGTGGGCTTTTCACAGGTCCACTCTCCAGGAGATTTTTGTAGAAATCTTACCTGGCATAACCTAGGGAAATAGGAAGGTGTAGCAGTTAAGTGCGGACAGCAATGACCATAAAAAACTAAGTTCAGCCCTTCCAGGAACTAGACAGCCTCGCCACTGTTCCCCAGGACCAGGGCACAGATTACTCAAAAAGCACACTCGAGTACCAGCACCTGAACACACCTCAGAGCCTTTTAGGGTTAGAGAGCAGAGGCCTCACACTCGGTTCAGGTTTAACCATTAAGTGTTTTTCTTTCTCTCTTTAATACTCTGCACTCCTTCCACTGCCTGGTCAGATCCTGTCATTCTTCCCTTTTTAAGGCATGCATTCATTCATTCATTCATTTGACAAGTATTTACTGTACGCCTATTTTACATCAGACACTTGTTTAACAGCTCCCCCTTGTACTGGCTAAAATCCAAAACTGCATCTCTCCAACTCACCACAACAAGCCTCTTTTAAACACTAAGGCCTTTTTATCCTGTTTTTCCAACAGGCCAAATTCAGCTCCACCAGAAGCTGCAATTGACAACCCTCTCCCACTTTGGGCCCATGACACACACTGCAGGGTTGGCTCTTGCCGTCATTTGTCTCAATTCAAATGCCACCTTCTCAGAGAAGCCCGCCCTGACTGCCTCTCCAGACACTTGACGCATCAGCTCCTCATGGCGCGCACTGCTGTCTGAGATCATCCTACTTATTTACTCCCTTAACCGCTCTCTCCCTGATTTGAATGCAAACTCTTGCTAATTACAACAGACCTTCAGGAGATATCGGTTGAATACACAGAAAAGTGTTTGGGAAGCCCATTTACAGCACCTCCATTGGTCCTGTGTTATCTAAACCATGCCAAGCACTCTTGTGTGCCACTAGATAGCAGCTGCTAATGTTTCATCTGCCCGCCATGGCATTTCTGAAGTGCTCTTCAAAAGGCAGGGCCTCAGAAGTCAGAATGAAGTAGCTGTTAAGCCAGACGGCAGGTAGCTAATCTCAAGGGGCTGCAAACAGGGCAGATGTGAACTACCCTGCAATCCTGGCTGCCACAGGTGCCATGTACCCCCAGTTCACAGTGACCTGGCAGGGATATTACTGTGGTGAGAAGTCTCCCCCAGCAGTCTGCCCGACTCAGCCTGTCTTCTGGGAGTGCCTGTGGAACGCCTTGGTAAAGGAACTGACTCAGCACTCTACCAGCTGAAACCAAAACCTAGTTAAAGGATGCAAGGGCCTCTGACGCTCCAGGGGGACCCTACTCTTCGAATGGAAAAGGCACCTACCTCAGTCAAGACACCCTGCATCCAACTCTTTATTTTCACCCTGCCAGACAAAGACAGCTCCTTGGGTACCAGAAGACAGACATCCTGGAAAGGGGGATTCCCCTAGCTGTGTCCCCTTAGACTACCACCCTCTCCTAGCAGTGCTGCAGCTGTAGCCTAAAATACTCCAGGGACTTAGTTTAGTACCCAGGCTGCTGGCCCTGCAAGCCTACCGTGGAGAAACGCTGTGGTCTTGTCTGCCTACCCACCCTCACCCCACTGGGGAGCACTTCTTTGGCCCACTTCACTGCCAGGGACCTGTGGGTGCATACTCATCAAAATGGGGACCCTGGGGGCTGGGGATTTAGCTCAGCGGCATAAGCACCTGCCTTGCAAGCAGGCGGTGGTGAGTTCGATCCCCGGTACCAATAAAAAGTTTAAAAAAAAAAATGAGGACCCTGCACTTCTGGAATCTGACGCTTGCCCAATCAGACCCTCTGAGGGATCTGCCCCACCAATGCCTACTCCACTCCTCAAGACCATTCCCTGGTACCCCGTGTGCCAGCTAATCCTGAAACACAGCCTGCAGGTTTCATTCTTCACCTGCTGGCTTCCCTTGATCTACCAGTGTCTGAAAGATCCCTCCCCCAGAAGAACTCTTCATTTCCCTTTTGCCTTTCCTTCCCCAAACTGTCACCCAGGTTCTCATTTCATCTGTTCCTCTCCCACCCAGCGGGGAAAGTGTATCGGAGCCCATGTATTTGTCTCAGGTCTCTGAAGGGTGGCTGACCTCACCAGACAGACACTTCTGGGGTCTGCTTCCTTAGCCAATACAGGAAGAAGACAGTTTTCTCCTTAGAAACAAAAAAAACCTCCCTGGAACTAGACCCTTTTGTGCTCTTCCCCATTGCTAAGGCCTTCTCTCGGTGGCACCCGCGATCCCACCCCGGTCTCCCAATCCACCTGTTCTTCCCCACCTAATATTCTGCTCCATTCCCAGCCTGTCTCCTGAAACCTAATTTTGAAGATTCCACCTGTCTTCTCAAACAGGGTCGTTTCACTATAGGTCGTTCCATAGGCAGAACCCTCTGGTATCTATTTCTGTTGCCGCCTGTCGCTGATCCTGTGCAGATGCCCTTAATTCCCCTAGAAGCAGTCACCCTGCGACTTGCCCTGTAATCAACACACAGACTTGCTGAGCTAGCCATCCCTAAACTAAGGCTGGAGCCGGTCCCACAGCCCAAGGGGGATCCTCACAGCCACTCTTCGGGATCTTGTCTCCTGGCATCCGGCCTGAGGCTTCCCCGAGGCCTCCTCCGACAGACATCCAAGGCTTCCCCTCACCCAGCAAGGGACTTCCGTCCGCTCTGGGGCGCCTGGATCTAGGGGACCTCTCGATCACTGGACACCTCCCTAGAGCCCTAGGCTTGCCCTTCGCCCACTCCGGCCCCCAGCAGCGCCGTGGGCTGGGCCCTTCCTCTCCACCCGGCCTCTCGCCGCCTGGGGAGCCTCTGGCCTGGCCGCGCCGCCCACAGTCCCCCCGGGCCCCCGCCTGTGCTTCCGGCCGCCGCCTGCTCCTCCTCCCCCGTCGGGCCGCGCCGGTCGCCGCCACGGACAGAAAGGAGGCAAAGACGCGCGCCCCACTGCAAGGGCCCTCGTGGGTCCTCACGTTCCGGCCCAAGCCCGCGCCCCCCTGGCCGGCTGGGCCCGGCGCCCCCGCTCACCCGAGCCCGTGGTGGCTGCCATCTTGCGTCGCTGTAGCTCGAAGGCCGGCCCCTTCTTCACCCCCCGCCCGGGCCGGGTCGTGACGCGCAGGCGCACGCGCAGGCGCAGACGGGCCCCGCGCGCCCCGGCCAGGAAGGGAATCCGCAGACCTGCGAGAGCGGAGGCTTCCGGTGCGCGAGGGCCCGGCAACCTGCGAGCGTCCCCAGCAGGGAGGTGTGGGCTGCTGGGGGAGAGGGGCAGGGGTTAGGGTTTGGGAGGGCGGCGACCGTGCGAGTAACAGAGGAAGGGAGGTGCAGAACAGCGCCCGTTTCGCCCCGGGCGCTTTCAGTCTAGTTGTCTACTCATAGCCTTTCAGGATTAGCGTGAAAAGTGAAGCGGAGGGAGATTAAGCGTTTTCTCTGAACTCAGCTGTTAAGTAGCTGAGTCAGAATTTGAACCCAAGCCAGACTGTCTTGTTTCCAGGGCCATTTCTGCCTGGCCAGAGGAGACTTGGAGCGGGGCGCAACTGAGGGGTTTGGGAACCTGAAGACCACAGGAAAAGCATCCCAGCCACCCTTCATTCATTCCTTTACTCATCCGTTCAATCGCTTATCGGAACCAATATTTATGAAGTACCTGCTGTGTGCCAGGCACAGTGCTAGGTGCTAGACATGGAAATACATCCTCGAGGATGCAAATCCCTCCTCTCTGGGGCTTATATTCTGATCCGAAGCAAACTGAGAGCATGGAAACCGATAAATAGGACACTGTAACTGTGATAGGATTGTGAATGAACCATTCATGGAGCAGCAGGGAATGGCCAGGAAGGACCCTCTGAACTGGTCACAATTCAACAGAGATCTGAATGACGCTTAGGAGGTAGTGGGAACTGCATGTACAAAGGCCCTGGGCACACTACAAATAAATGATAAATCCCCCTTTATCATAAGTAATCTGAGAAGCTCTTATATGGATGTGGGAAGAGTCTGAGAAAGGTAAAGGCCCTGGTGCAAGGTCACATGGGTAACCCCCAGCACAGAAAGGGTCATTGTTCATGGGACAGCTGCCTTCCCAAACCACTGCACTGCTTTGGCTGGTGGGCGGCTGTCCTGTTCCATGTAGGTGACCTTGGCAGCTCCATTCACCCTATGGAGGTCAATCTAGGCAAAGCCCCCTCCTAATAAAGCCTTTAAATGCTCCCCATTTCTTCTGTATAAAGTAGTACCAGTTGAGGAAACACAGAATTATTCAATGGAGGCTGAGGCAGGAGGATCGTAAGTTTGAGACCAGCTTGGTTCACAAAGTGAGCTCAAGATCAGCCTGAACTGTGTAGCGAGACCCTGTTTTAAGAGATTTTTTAAAAATTCAATGAAATCAGGTAGGCAGTTTAATAACTTTAGATTCTGTCTCAACAAATAAAAAGGTCTGGAGATGTAGCTCAGTAGAAAGCCCCTGAGTTCCACCCACAGTAATGGCCGAGGGGGGGGGGAAGATTACCCAATGGAGGGCCAGGGATTTAGGTCAGCGGTGTAAATGCCTGCCTGGCAAGCGCGAGGTCATGAGTTCAATCCCTGGCGCGCGCGCGCGCGCGCGCGCGCGCACACACACACACACAAAAACCAGTAGAGACACGCATGAGACCACAGAGCCTTTTACAATCTCTCCAGGCCAACAGGTAGAAACCAGGTTTCTCCAGGACCTCTGTACTCACAGGCCCTGCACGGAAGCTAGGACTAGGATGGGGGCAGGTGAAGTCCAGTGGGTTCAGCCGGGTCCCACTCTGAGTTTGCAGGACCCTGTGAGAGCCTCCCTTGGCCATGGCGCTGCCAGCACCAGGACATGCTGCTCCTATAGTACATGCTGGCACTTTGCAAGGCCTCTGGAGCAGTCCATGCCCGCTCCCTCTCTGCCCCACCCTGCTCCCACCCACCCTTCCCAGACCCACACTACCCTCTCAGGGAAGCCCTCTGGTTTCTCCAGCCAGCTCAATCTCAGCTCTCCTTGGCTCTCAGCGTGCCAGGTGTTCCTCCCGTCCCGCCACGGGGATGCGGCTTGGTGTTCTTTTGTGTATCACATGATACCAAATTTGCCTTGGGGAGCGCAAAAAGTCCCTGCTAGACACTGGCTCACTGTAAAGCATCAGCATGAGTGGGAATGTGTGTACTCCAGAGGTGGACTCGCTTCTGAAGTGGAAAATGTCCAGGCTCAGGAGTCTCTTCGCCACTCAATTTGCTGTGTGACTTCAAGTAGATGAAACATTCTGGGCATTAGTTTCCCTTCTGAAAAGGGAAAAGATAGCCCAGACCTGAGACTTGCTATAGAGACAAAACATTTCGGTAAAATCCCTTGGCTTATGGAGGGAGGACACTACAAAAGCTGACATTTGCCAAGCGGTTGTATCTAGCTCTCTCCGAGGACTATACTATCTTACTTTCTTTTTTTTTTTTTTTTAAATGAGGTCTCACTATATCCGCCAGGTAGGCCCTGAACTAGCAATCTTCCTGCCTCAGCCTCCAAAGTGCTACAATTACAGGTGTGCACCACTGCAGCAAGCTGGAATATCCCTCTCTTAAAGATAAGAACACAGGACAACCCCCTTCCAGTTTCCCTCCCGTCTCTCAGGAGCGATCTCAATAAATTAACTCTTCACCGCCATTCTTCAATCCCAGGGAACTCAAACCTGGTGTATGTGACACCTAGCAGGTTGGCAGTTAGATTTTCCCCTTTGTCTTTTCGAAGCCCCAGCAACATGAGGAGATTAGAAACTCAGTGTTGACTTCTCTTACTCCTTTGGAATGTGTTCTTAAGCACTGGAATTTGTTCGACCCTCATATATTGAGAAAGAGTTGTTTAATATTTTTCAGCACCCGCCCAGGGCCTGCCTGCCCCCTAGAGACGCAGTGGAATGCACGGAGAAGCACTGCCTGTCCTATTTCACAACTAGAGTTGTGCCGGGAGAGAAAATGTGGTCAGAATTCCCAGGTTCAGACTTTCTCCGCATTAACCCTTATTTGTGTTCCAAGTGTCAGGTTAGCCACAGGGAAACCAGACACCTCTGGCCCTTAAGGCACAGTCTGATGCAGGTACAATTCCCGAGCCGAGGTTCCCCTCCTTGCCCTCTGGATCATAAGGACAAGGTTTCCAAGCCAACTGTCACTGAAGCCTCTCCTAGGCTGTCACCGTCTCTAATGAATTTTCTTTGAGCTCTTCAAGGACAGTAACCCTTATAGGAGGCAGGTGGAGGATCTGGCCCTACCTGTGTCCATCTGTCCTTTTCTCTCAGGGACTTCAAACAAGATCTGGGAACATTTTTCAGATGACCCTGATAAGCACATGGAGGTCTTCAGTGGACTTACTCAGACCTATGCAACCATTTTATTTTATTTTATTTTATTTTTTGGATCCAGGAGTCAAACTCAGGACCTCGCGCTTGCCAGGCAGGGCCTGCGCCCTTGAGCTATAACCCTGGCCTGAGACCTATGAATTAGGTTGGAAAGAGGTTATGTGACTGCGAAATCAAACACTGACTTCTAATGACAGACAGAGCTGCATCACAAGCTGCCATTACATTTGGGGGTGAACATCGTATTGTTAACTTCAGAAGGCCAGAAGCTAAAGTGCTGGTTCCTACTGGCCCACCAGCCAGACGGGAGATGAGGATAGAAATATCTCCCGACGTGTATTACTGAAGGTCTAAGAGGGATGAGAACCGGGCCCTTCAATATAAATTGTCAACCATTCATGGGGAGAAAGAGGAGAACCACTCTACCTACTAAGAGCCTTTACAAGACATTGAAAAGACATATGCCCCGGGCTCCTGTCCAGTAGGAGGGCAAGTTCTTCTTTTCAACCCTGGTCTTCCTTCCAGGCATCATACCTGCGTAAAATGTCACTGGGGAAGAGGTATCCCACTGTTTCTCACAATCATTAGGCTGTAACTGGGATGGCTGGCTTTCTCTTATTCTTTTTTTTTTTTTTTTTTTGGTGCTAGAACTCGAACTCAGGACCTTGCACTTGCCAGTCAGGCACTGTGCCACTGAGCTATATTCTCAGCCCCTCTCCCACTCCTTTTGGATTATGCCTGAAAGTCCAGTTCCCCTCCTGGGGCAAGGCCTCCTAGTTTGTTTAAATACTGTCATACACATGCATCCAGGGCAGGTATGTTGCCTCCCTCTGGTGGAGAGAGAAATAAGCCCTAAAACACGGGCAGCTAAAGGTAAAGCAGGAAGAGCAATGAGAGCTGCTCCAGGACAAACACATCTTAGACCTACCAGGTCTCCTGGGCAGAGACACACCCTCTAAGATCTGACGTTAAAAAGGAACTAGTACCTAAAACTGACCGCTTAAGGCACCAGGTCTACTTGGACCCTGTAACAGCCCAGTACTCCCGTAACAGCAATACTGCGATCTTGGCAGTCCAAAAACCCAATGGAGAGTGGTTGGTGCAGGGTCTTAGGTTGGTAGACGGGCCCAGGGCCGGTTCACCCAGCGGTACACGTGTTTCTCAGCTCCTGCAAGATGTCAGTTGGTTTTCAGTGTTGGATTTAAAAGACACCTGTGTTTGTGTTCCTTTACGTACAGATGACCAGTTTCTTTTTGCTTCTGCAAATCCTCATGACCAGGTTCAGAGAGAGTCCTCATCTTTTTGGACAAGGGCTTTCCCACGACTTGGCCTGTTTTGAGTTTTCCCAAGTCGTGGTCTGACAATATGTAGACGACATACTGTTACATGTGCCCTCAGAAGAGATCTCCAGCCATGGCACTCGTGCCCTGCTGAATTTTCTAGAAGACAGAGCTTTTAAGGTCTCTAGGTCTAAGGCACACTTTGCAGCCTTGAGGCAAAATACTTGGGCTTTGTGATATCTAAGGAAACCCTATGATTGAGGGAAGAGAGAACCAAACCAAGACTCTCCTTCCTGTACCCTAAAACCCTAAAACAGCTAAGAGGATTCCTAGGAATTATGGGCTTTTGTTGCCTTTGGATAGCAGGGTATGGTGAAATCGCAGGACCCCTCTATCAGCTTATAAAGAAAGCCCAGAAAGCAGATATCCCATATTTTGAAATGGGAAGCTGATTTCCAAAATGCATTCCAAAAGCTTACAGGAGTGCTTCTAAATGCCGCAGCACTGAGCCTAGAGCAGGACCCTGTTCCAGTCCACATGTGCTGAAGGTGCGGCCTGGCCTTGGGAGTGCTTACACAGGACGAAGGACCTGCTCAACAGCCTGGAGGGCATCTGAGTCATGAGTCAGGCATTGTAACAAAGGGAAGGCCTGCGTGCCTTAGCGCTGGGGCTGCCGTAGCCCTCCCAGTGCCAGAGGCATCCCAGCTGACCTTAGACAAAGATCTTACCGCACACACACCTCACAGTGTGGGGGGACTTCTTCCAAAGGGAACCTATGGATGTCAGACAACCCACTTCTTAGACAAGAGGCTCTTCTAGAAGGCCCGCCGTTCAGTGAAAACATGTTCCTCCCTAAGTCTGCCACCTTTTTGCCAGAAAAGGAGAAAATTTAAGCTGAAAGTCAACAACTGCAAACAGAGAAACACAGATGCCTTTCTAAAAGTTGTTACATCATTGGCTAAATTCCAACAGACTCTGCAGTATCCATAGAAGCTCAACTAAAGAAAAAAGAGGTCCCATATTCCACCGCAGAGGTCTGGCATGGTAAAATCTCTTCCTTTGTAGGGTCAAACGACCCTGTCAGCTCCATCAGCTGTCAAAGCAGCAGGCTGGACTCCTGGACTCAAACCCTAGGAACCAGAGATTGTCCCTGTGTGTGAGTGACCATCTTGAATACTCCTGGGAACCCTTAAAAGACTTAAAGTTCCTTTTCAAAAAGAAAACAAAATCTTCAGATAAGTAATCCACGATGTCGCTTTTAGCCTTTTTACTAAATACTTTCATACCATCTACAGGAGAGTGCAATTCCTTCCTAGTGTGGACGCAGGAATAGGCTGAGTTGTTACAACAAACATCTTGCTGGATGCGCGACCTCTGCCCCTTGTTGAGTATATCAGAACCTCCTCAGTGGGTGTCTCCACCTCAAGGAGATGATTGGGATAAGCTACAAGACTCCACTGATGAGGCATGTTCATAGTTTAGCCCACCATTACAAGATAACTGAATGGTCTATAAAGTCCACCTTCAACGATCCTGGACATGATTGGATTTTTTTTTCTAAGAATGCACTGAAGCTTCTCTACAAACTCTAGTAGGACCCCTAGTAAATAAGAGTAAGGGTCCTATCATGAGAGCCAACAATCATAGATATCAAGCTGGCTACTGTCAGATACATGGTGATTATATGTGGTTAACCCCCACTGTAGGACACCTTAGTAGAAAGACCTCCTTATGTTGGGTACAGAGAAATCATCCCTGGTCTCATTGGCCTAACTCTGCTAAATACTTGGGATGCGTCCCCTGGACAATGCATGCACATCATAACTTTACAGACTGAAGACTGGTTTGCAACAGATGGGTATAATTGCCCTGGAATTAGATGGGAACCCAGTGGAACCATTTGTGGCCCTGGTACCCACTAGATGAACAGGCAGATGCACACTGGGATTTGCATGGTTACAAGGCAGGAGTATCAAAAGTATCAATCAGCTTGCAAACTGCCTCCATCTGGAGCATCAGAGTCTAGGGGTGTGTTTCACTGGTATAAACATTTGGTTTCCCCTTCCTTAGGACTAGAGAATGTCACGCAACATGTCAAAGCCTTGGCTGGCTGTACTCAACAGGCCTTAAATGACACATTGACCAGAATCTCTTTCCTAAATGTATAAATTGAGGCAAGCCATCCTCCAAAATCAGATGACACTAAACATTCTTTTTTTTTTTTTTTTTTGGTACCAGGGATCGAACTCACAAGCTCACGCTGGCCAGGCAGGTGCTTAAGCCACTGAGCTAAATCCCCACCCTGGCATTAGACATTCCAACAGCAGCACAAGGAGATTACTTGTGCAGTTGTAAAATCTGAATGTTGTGTGTACATTCCTGATCTTTCTGCTAACATCTTGGTGGCAGTTCAAGATATTAAATGACAGGTTAATGCCTTCTCAGTTCCTGAAGTTCCCAGGACCCTCTCCTGACTCTCTTTGTGGAAGGCTATTACTATTTCTTCCTGGTAGTAAATTTTGCTGGTTATATTAATAGCACTCTTGTTAATCATATTACTTGGTCCATGCACACTTAACTGTTTCTTTGGCCTTGTCTTCTCCAAATTTTTGGAAGGAGCACACCTGGTGTCTATCGAGGGCCTTCAGATACACCCTTTGGAGAGTATCTCTGACTACTGACGGCCACTGTGACCCCCTTTAGCTGGAAGTTTCCAGAGCACTCATTACCCCTTGCCTCATGGCAGTTAGGGTACCTCTTCAGAGGGAGGAATACTATAGACAGTTCAGTTAGATAGATACATTATAGGCCATCAGACAGGGCTAAGCCTTCTACAGGCACATGAGAAGATTAAAGTCCCAGTGGCCAGATTTACATACTTCCCTAAGGAATAAATGGAAGTTTGAGATTATAGGTATCACCCTTGTGAGCCACCCCATATAAATAAACCATTTTCTCATTAGGAGTGGCCCTACTCTCACTCACTAAGACTAAAACAAAAACGAACTAAAGACATGACTAAGACTATAGATTATCAACAAAGGTTAACAATGTCATCCATACGCCTTTGCTGTTATTGAATTAATTTAAGATAAGTGACTACAGTTATAATCTTATTGGCCCACGCTATACCCACACCATGATTTTGCTCCATAAAATTCTGAAAATTGGGCTCTGTGGCAACCCACTTTCAGGTCTCCTCCCATGTCTCAGGAACTTTCTAATAAATTTTTCAAACTATAAAAAAAAAAAAAAAGGAAAGAAAGAAAAAGATCAGGAAACATACTCAGATGCCAGGCGTGGTGGTGCATGCCTGTAATCCCAGCGCCCAGGAGGCTGAGGCAGGAGGATCCTTGCAGCTTGGGCTACATACGAAGTAAGCTCAAGGCCAGCCTGAACTGCAGAGTGACCCTGCCTCAAAAAGGGAAAAAAAGAAAACAAACTCAGAGCCAACAAGTAGAGTAAGAAGTAAAACACAAGCCTCTTATCCAAGATACTCGTAAAAGTGTCTACTCGCGTAGACTGGTTCTCGAGGGAGCATCTTCCAGCCAAAACTGACAGTAACGTGAAATCCCCTGCACAGTGCCGCGCAGAAGGAAAAGGTTAAGCCTGGCCCTTTGGAGGATGCCGGTTGCTGTAGTTCGGTGGTCGCAGAGCATGCTGGGAGTTGTAGTGCTCAGCTTCTGTAGGTTGTCACAGCCGGTGCCCAGTGAGGTTCCTCCTGCGCCTCGTGTTGGCTCTGGGTTGAGCTGATAAATTCAGCTAGTGGAATAAGAGAATCCTGTTTTATTGGATTGTTGGGAAGCTGTGTAAATAAATATTACTTCCTATTATTTAATCCTCAGTGACCTTTGCAAAGTAACTGTTTTCGTATCCATTTGTCAGACGAGGAAATGGAGACTTGGAATAGTTATATATTTATTTATTGATTGATTTTTTTTTAAAGACAAGGTCTCACTGGGGCTGGGGATTTAGCTCAGCGGCATAAGCACCTGCCTTGCAAGCAGGCAGTCGTGAGTTCGATCCCCGGTACCGATAAAAAGGAAAAAGACAAAAAAAAAAAAAAAAAGACAAGTTCTCACTATATATTTCAGGCTGGCATCGAACTCCTGATGATCTGCTTGCCTCAGCCTCCTGAGTGCAGGGATTACAGGTGTGTGCCACCAGGCTGAGTTTTGCAGAAACGTGCTCCAACTCTAACTCTAAACGTGTTAGAGTTAGATGTTATGAACACACAATAAAGGAGTAAAACCAGTTTTGGGATCAACTGTTTTTTTTTTTTTTTTTTTTTTTTTTTTTTTGTGGAATCAAGGATTAAACTCACGACCTTGTGCTTGCCAAGGCACTTATGCCACTGAGCTAGATCCCCAGCCCCTAAATCAACTGCTTTTAACCTTGGGGAACCTGCTGGATTCCTGGAGTGAAAGAGTGGGAGCCCAGGAAATTCTAAACAAAATATCTGCGGTGGATCTGTGTTTTCACAAAGTGTGGGGCGGCAGCTGCCTCAGGGCACTGAACTGCACGACAGCAAGTTGGAGGTGGCAGGGTGCACATTTTAAGGCATGAGGGTATAAGTGTCTCTCACTTAAACTGTTCTCGCAGGTAGGTTTTTGAATAGTTCAAAAACATATGTAAGAGACACAGGAAACTGGCCCAGTGCTCCAGCCCAGAGAATATAAACTTCACTGTCCTATGCAGTCATTCAACAACCATGTTCAGGCCAGGTGTAGTAGCTCTCGCCTCTCATCCTGGCACTCAGGAGGCTGAAATAGTAGGATCACTGCAAATTTGAGGCCATCCTGAACTACACAGCAAGATTCTGTTTCAATGGGGGCTGGGGATTCAGCTCAGAGGCATAAGCGCCTGCCTTACCAAGCAGGCAGTCATGAGTTCGATCCCTAGTACCAATAAAAAGGAAAAAGACAAAAAAAAATTCTATTTCAAAAAACTAAAACAAAACACCAACTAAACATATAAAACCACACTCCAAAAAAACACTCCCAATACTGTTCGAACAAGGTGAGGAAACACCTGAGCTGTTTGAGAGTCTCTGGATATTAAAGACATGAGTCATTTGAGAAACGGATGTTAAAAATGTATGCACATAAGATCATATGATGTTATCCACACTGTTTATATTTCCAGTTGATAATTGAGGAAAATTCCTCACCTCGTGCTAACGCATTTATTTATGATTTATTTGGTTTTTGAGACAGGGTCTTGCTATGTAGCTCAGGCTGGCCTCCTCTTGTAGCAATCCTCCTGCCTCAGCCCCTCAGGTGCTGAGATTATAGGCATTCACCACCTCACCCAGCTCACACTGAGACATTTTAATGTGTGCTTAAAATAAAGTATACAATCAAAAGGGGCAGGAGCCAGCGAGGAAGGACAAGGTACATTTCACTCATTCTTCTACTCATGGACACCTGGGTTGTTTCCTTTTTATTTTTTTGGTCCAAATATTCTAAGCACAGGCTCCAGCCTGGAGCCCCTGCACAGCCTTTGCCCTGTACAACTTATTTCTGCAATGTCTGAATTTGTATCATTGTTTCTTTGTGGTCAGAGGAAAAGGAATGAAGGCCAGGGGTCTGGGCAGGGGTGAGGGGAACGACAGAAAGAGTTAATTTGTAGAGTTCTTGCAGCTCCTTAAGAAACAGACACCTCAGAAGGGAGGCCGGAGGATCACTGAGTTCGGGACCAGCCTGGGCTGCAATTGAGTGAGTTTGAGGTCAGCCTGAACTGTACAGTGAGACCCTGTTTCTTTCTTTCTTCTTTCTTTCTTTCTTTCTTTCTTTCTTTCTTTCTTTCTTTCTTTTTCTTTCTTTCTTTTTTGTCTTTTTGAAACAAGGTCTTGCTGTGCAGTTCAGGCTGGCCTTGAGCTCACTTTGTAGCCCAGGCTGGTCTCGAACTCAGAAGGATCCTCCTGCCTCAGCCTCCTGAGTGCTGGGATTATAGGTGTGAGCCACCACGCCTGGCTAGAGACCCTGTTTCAAAATGACAAAAAAGAAAGAAAGAAGGAAAATAGGGCTGGGGTGTGACTCAGACTCTAACACCATTAAAACAAAAAAGACAAGAAACCTTCCCAAAGATAATAACCACAGCAAACATTTATCAAGTGTTCACTGTGTTCCAGGAACACAGCGCTTTGCATTTGCAAAACTCTTCTGCGAAGGAAACGTAGTACCACTCCCTCTCCTGCTTTACAGAAAAGACACAAGAGACACAGAATAGTTAAATAACAACTTGCCCAAAGTCACAAGCTTGTAGGTGGCAAGGCTGGGGCTAATAAATAAATAAATGCATGCTATAGCAGGAGCTTAGCGGTTTTCTTCTCCTTAATTAGGAACTGGGGCTATGAACATATTAAGGTTATATAATGTTATGTTTTTACATTTTTCTTTCTTTCTTTCTTTCTTTCTTTTTTTTTTTTTTTTTTTGTCTTTTTCCTTTTTATTGGTACTAGGGATCGAACTCACGACTGCCTGCTTGCAAGGCAGGCGCTTATGCTGCTGAGCTAAATCCCCAGCCCCATGTTTTTACATTTTTAATACACTTTTTTCAAATTCCTCATGCTTTTAACATCCAGACCCAAGCTCTTAACCATTACTACCCTCTCTTCCAGGAAAACTGCAAAAGCACAGGAACATACAAAGGGAATGCAATGACCTTCCAACAGACAACCAGATAACCAATCCCACTCAACACTTTCTATCTCCATGATGTTAAGATGCAAATTTTCCATTCTAACGTCCGAAATCAGGAAGCATCTTAGGACATCGTAGAGTCAATGAAATACAGTAAGAGAAATGCAAATGAAAACCATCTATCAGATGGCAGGGGACTCCACGTTTGATAACACGCTGCGTTGGCGAGGGTTTGGGGAAATCAGTGTTCTCAGTGCTGTGAGCCAAGACCGCATTGCAGCTGCGGAAGACGTGGGAGCTTGCACAATTTAAATCACAAGCAGCCTTTGACACTGACTCAGTGTGCAGGAAATGGCTTCACATGCCTGTAATCCAGCACTGAGGAGGCTGAGGCAGGAGGGTCACTGTGAGTTCAAGGCCAGCCTGAACTGCATAGCGGGAAGCTGTCTCAAAAAGACAAAAGCAAGGAACAAAACAGATCCATAGGCCTGAGCAAGGACTAAGTTTTCTGTGTCCTGTAACTGCAGTTTGTAAAACAGACAGAAAACCACCTCAGCTTCCAGTGATGGGGGCTCTAAAACTACAGAGAAAGCCAGGTATGGGGGTGCACACCTATGACCCCAGCTACTCAGGAGCCTTGAAGGTTTGAGACCAGACTGGGCAATTCAAGGAGGCTCCATCTCAAAAATAAAAAGTGGAGTTCAATCCCCACTACAGAAGCACAACAAAAAAAGTTTGGGTCCACAGGGATATAGGAATGTTAGCAGGAGGTCATCTGATTATTGATAATAATACTATCTTCAAGTCGGGTGTAATGGCACTCACTTGTCATCTTAGCACTTGGGAGGCTGAGGCAGAAGGATCACCATGAATACGAGGTCAGCCTGGGCTACACAGTGAGTTTAAGGCCACACTGAACTGCATAGGAGACCCTATCTCAAAAACAAAACAAAACAAAAAGAAAAAGAAAGCCAAATATAACACTCTCTCCAAAATTTGCTAAATTTAAAAAAAAGGGAAATGCATAACTGTATGCATTGTGTCCTGCATTCTGCATGAAAGGGATGCATGTGGACATCTCGATCTTCCAAGGGTCTTGTAAAAATGATGGCTCGAGGGGGCTGCGGATTTAGCTCAGCGGCATAAGCGCCTGCCTTGCAAGTGTGTGGTCAAGAGTTTGATCCCAGGTACTTTTTAAAAAAAGATGGGGAACACAACTGATGAGGTGCTCATTCTTCTCTAAACAGGGGTGCTAACCTTCCCCTGTAAGGAACCAGACAGTAAATATTTTAGCTTTGCGTGCTGGTTGGTCTGGGTTGCAACCATTTGTTTACTTCTGTTGCTATAAAGCACAGGCCACAGACAATAGGTAAATGAGTGGGCATGGCTGTGCCAGTTCAGCTTTACAATGGCACTGGAGATGGAATGTCCTGGGTTGTAAAACACTCACCCCACATAAACCTCTAAAAAATGCTTGCTAGCCACCTGTGGGGTGCATGCCTGTAACTCCAGCATCCTGGGGGGCTGAGGCAGGAGGGTGGCAAGTTTAAGTTCATTCTGGGCCACTTAGCAAGGTGACATCCTGTCTCAAAGTTAAAAAGAGGGGCTGGGGATTTAGCTCAGCGGCACAAGCACCTGCCTTGCAAGCAGGCAGTCGTCGTGAGTTCGATCCCTGGTACCGATTAAAAAAAAAAATGATGGCTCAAAGTTAAAAAGGAAAAAAGGGGCTGAGGATGGCGTTTAGTGGACAGCCCTGGGTTCAGCCCTCTGTACCACCAGTCACTGGCCATAGTCAGCTGACCCTTTCTCTTTCCCCTTTTGTGTGATTTGGTTTATATGCCTTCCTTTATGTAGGCAACACCTCTTACAAACAATGTGTGGAAGGGTGGGCTGAACATTCGGAGTTTAGCCAAAGGGCTGGGGTTGAAGTTGGGGCAGGTGGTCTGCTGCCAGGGCCTGGGAACCCGTGTGCCCAGCATGTTACCGACCCAATTCTGCCACCAGAGGGCAGCACAAGCATGCCTAAAACTGGGCCACCCCGCCCAAGGCTTGGGTGCCTCTAACCCCCCCCCCCCGTATGTTTTAAACACGGAGCCAGCATTGTGAAAAGCTGCACTTGTGCCACTTTTTATTTTGGCCGTACTGGGGATTGAATACATGGACTTTGCCCTGAGCTACATCTCCAGCCCTTTTTCAAAAGGTTTTGAAGCCCAGGGTGGGCTGGGACTTCTCCTCCTGCCTCAGCCTCCCAGAGTGCTGGGATTCCAGGCTTGCACCATCACACCTAGCTCCTGTTTTGTTAGCTGATGTGGGTAGCCCTGCACTCTGGGCCCTGGTGTGGCCAGGTCATCTTGGTCTCCATTTCAGCTGCCACTTCTCCTGTGGCTGTTTTTCCCAAAGCTCACATCCCTCACTTGTCACCTGCCTTACCTCTGTCCTCCTACTGTGATGCCTAAGGGGTGTCAGAAGTGAGAGGGGCTTGGACTGAACCTCACACATACAGCAGCTGTGTGACCTTGAGCGTGACACGAGACCCTCGTGCTTCAGAGTCCGCATCTAGAAATGGTACTGAGTAGTCACTTCTGAGAGCTGCAGAGACTGCATTTGTTTGTATTTTTAAGCCAGGGGCTTGCTGGGGAGCCCAGGCTGGCCTCAAGCTCGTGGTGATCCTACTGCCTTAGATGCCCGAGTGCTGGGATTACAGACATGTGCCACCAAGCCTGACTTGCGGGGCCTGCTTATGGGAGCTGTGCAGAGCTCTCTGTGGCCTGGTGTGGTCACCGTTCTGCAGTTATTGAGTTGCATTTCCCCATCTGGCTGTCGTACATGCTCTAGGTACAAGCACCACCTCCCAGATGGCCCCAACTCTTAGCCAAAGCAGAACACATCTTCTTGTTTGGCAAAGTTTTCAGGAGATGCAAGATAGTTTGAGGGCCAGCTTTTTCATTACGAGCTGTGGGACCTTGTGCCAGCCCCTTTCCCTCTCCGGACTGGCGCTGAGATTTTTGGTTGGCTCCAGGGAACAGACACAGGTCAGCTGGACCTGCGAAAAGAAAGCCAATTCTTTGCAGCCCTGTGGCTATTCATCCAGCTCCGCTGTAGTGTGGCTGCCTGCTCTATCCGTTATAAATTATTCTATAGTTTATACCTTAATTTTCTTCTTGGAAGCGCCCACCTTTTTGGAATCCCACCCTGGCAACCTTAGTCCTTCCTGACCAATCAAAACAATTCTTCCTCCTTGGCCCAAGGTGATTGGTTCAGGGGCAGACACATGACCCCACCCCAGGCCAATGAGAGCCTGCCCGGGGACTTTATCTGCAAGCACTGGGAGGAAGCCCACTGCGACTGAGGAGGTGACGCAAGGTTAAGTCTCAGCCTGCTCTGTCTCACAGTAGAGGGAGACCAAGTTCTGATGAGTGACGTGCACCCCTGGGTCTTGCCAAACCCAAAGTCACAATCACCTGTGGACTTTTCTGTTTTGTGAGGTGATTCAGTTATCTTTTGAGACACCTTGGGCGCTATGTAGCCCAAGGTGATCTTAAACTCACTGCAACCTTTCAGCCTGCAGCCTCCTGGGCGCTGGGGTCACAGGTGTGCAGCACCAAGCCCAGGTGATCCGTCACTTTACCTACTGCTTTCTGCCTTAGTTTCCTATCACTTAGGGTTGACAAACTAATTCCCCTTTCCTCAGGGAAGAGTCTGGTGGGCTAACTTGAAGGGAAATGAAGTTATAGTCATGTTTTTACAAATAAATGCTGCATCTGTGACTGCTGTATAGAGTTTTCTCATTTCCCTGTTCCCAGCCCCACCAGGCTTGTAGACACTAGGTCAGACTGCCTTTCTGGTGCAGTTCTACCCTGCTTGGCTTTCTTCACAAATCATTTCAATCTCTGCATACATTTATGTTTATTGTCTGTTCCCAGTGGGTCATTTCCACCAGGCATGTCCTGGCCCCTCAGTGTCCAGACCTTGTGCCCAGCACACACTAGGGGCTAATAAGCCCTTGGAATTCTCTCAAAGTGCTTGGAGCATGTCAGTACTGATTCAGTCTCAGGTGACAAAGTGACCGTCTTGAGGTCACAGTTGGGGGACCTAGAAATGGATTGGGGGGACCCTCACCTGAACCTCCACCCCTCCAGCCATCCAGGAAACACCACAAGGCAGCCAAGATTAAGTAGACTCTTGGTGCTTTGTTATAAATATATTACTTACATCCAAAACATGACATTAAAATATTACTCCGTGTTACAGAAAAGATATTAAGGCTTTCTATTATTTACATTAAACAAGCAAGCACCTTTAAAAAAAAAAAACAAAAAATTAAAGTCCCACTCTTCCTCTTCTGACACACCTCAGGCAGAAGGGACACAGTGTCCCCTTCCCCAGTGACCCAGACCTCTTACAAGCGCTGTGCCCTGCAGAGGTCTCCTATGGCAATGTCCTATCTGCCGGAATACATGGGCAGACGGAGGTGGGGTGAGAAGGGGGTGCCGAGACTTGGGCAGAGGATTCTAGCCTCTTCTGGCCGCTGCCCTCAGACCCTTGCTGAGCGCTGCCACCCCTGGGCAGAGACATCGGGCCACAGGTGGTGGCTGCAGCTGCTACCCATGCAGGCTTCCATGATCAGTTTGCAGGGCCACAGCAGGACAATGACTGGGGACACGTGTGTGTCCCAGGGACTCCCCAGACACTGGGGCCAGAGAAGGACAGAGAGAGGAGTAACTGGTGGCCCCTAAGCCAGCCTCACTGAGGGGCTGCCTGGGGCAGGGCGGGCAGGGTATGCAGCAAGACGGTGGCCTGCACCCGTGGGATGACCAGCAGGACGGCCTCCCTCTTGTGTGGTCAGGCAGGCACGGGGAGCAGCTCGGGAGGCCAAGGAAAGAAAATGAAGAGAGGAAATGAAAAATGAGTGGCTCAAGTATTGTGTGTCCCGAGGGGTGGGCTGGGGGTGCCCGGGCCCAGCCCAGGAGTTGTCCCCTCCGCCTGGAGAGGCCAGCTCCAGCAGGCTGGGATTTGGCAGATGGCTTCGGTTTGGGGGCCGGGGATGGTTGGCAACCAGGCGGCAGGCTTGGAGAAGCTACTTGATCTTCTGGGCCCACTTCATGTCGTCTGCCCGCGGCTTCTCCCCCGTCAGGCCCTGGATGAGGTCCTCCAGGCGCCGCCAGAAGCCCACCTTCTCCAGGGGGTAGTTGAGCCAGCCTGCAGCAGAAACAGCACCAGGGGTGGGCATGAGCATGAGCAGCTGTCTGGGGGTGCAGCCGTTGGGAAGGACAGTGGAAGGCAGGGACAGGACTGATCCCTTATGGGGGTGGGCACTAAAGGCCTCAGGTCACCGAACCCCGGGCTGGCACCTTCTCCTGGCTCCATCCTGAGTGTCCACCTGCCCCCTCTGCTGGGAAGCCTTCCCTGACTGCCCACTGAAGCAGCCTCAGAGTTTGTCCCCATACTCATTGTTTATGGCCTTCATGGCCACCTAAGAGCGCGGTCACCAATTCCACACATTTCCCCTTTATTTACTTATTTTTTGGCTTTTTGAGACAGAGTCTCACTAGGCAGCGCCAGCCGGCCCTGGGATCACTTTGCAGTCCAGACTGGTCTTGAGCTTGCAAGGATCCTCTTGTCTCAGCCTCTCGAGTGCAGGGATTATGGAGTGCACCACCACGCCCGGCTTCGTTTCCTATTTTTGGTGGTTCTTTCCCAGCTACAATCAGCGCCAACAGGGAGAACACCATGCCCTTTCCTCAGTACCGGAGAGGTGCCTGGCACACAGGAAGTGCTCAGGACTCATTTAGCCATATTCCAGCCTCCCATTGCCCCTGCAAGGCAGGCAGTATCAGGGGTCCTGTTTCTCACAGGAGCAGACTGAGGCTTGGGGAGGAGCGTCTCGTTAGGAGGCCGTTAGCTCATCTCCTAAATGTCCTAGCCCAAAGCTGCCGTCTGAGGAGCAGGGCTTTGGGCTGTGCAAAAAATACTTTGTGGCTCTCAGCTCCATCTCCGCAAAGACACTGCATCCCAGCGACAGCAGCAGTAGTTCATCAAGTACCTACTATGCACCAAGCATCATGCTGTGGGAACCCTGATGTTCCCATCCCAGCCCCGAGATGGTGGGCTGTGAAGAGGGCCACTGACACCCCGACTCATGCTGCACCGAGAGTCTCCCAAAGGCTCATAAAGGTGGCCTGGCTCATTTTTGGAGTACTGGGGCTGGAACTCAGGGATGCTCTGCCACCTAGCCACATCCTCAGCCCTTTTTATTTTTAGTGTTTTTGAGACAGGGTCTTGCTATTTAATTCAGGCTTCCTGAAAGCACTATGTAGCCCAGGGTGACCTTGAATTCACAGATCTTCCTGCCTCAGCCACCCAAGTAGATAGGACCCAGCTTAGATGTACATTCTGAGAATATCCCTAGAGGGCCAGAACTGCATGGCTTCCCACTGTGACCTCTGACCTGCCGATGGCCCTGCAGCTGGAGTCGGGGGAGCCCGGTCCCTGCCACCAGCGCCGCACCTGTGGTGATGCAGAAGTAGGTCTCGTGGGGTGAGACGTGGTGGATGCGGTGGTGTTTACGTGGCAGGATGATATGCCAGTCCTGCAGGAGGATGACCCAGCGCGGCAGCCCAAAGTACGTATGTGACCACTTGTGGATCTGGTTGGTGAAGGTGCCAAAGATGGTCAGGCAGAAGACGAAGCATTCCCAGGGGTACTGCTGCTCCAGGGCTTCTGCAGGGGAAGGGGGATCCCACAGAGCTGTCACATGGGGCACAGCCCTCCCCGCAACCCAGGGCAGCGCACCCCATCCCCCCCACCCACCCAGCAGGGGATCACGGAGGGGCACGGGCAATGGCTCGAGTGGAGTGCTGCTGTCAGCTGGCCTTGAACTCACTACTACGTAGCTTCCTCTGTCTTCAAACTCACAGCCATCCTCCTGCCTCAGCCTCCTGGGTGCTGGGATTACAGATGTGCACCACCACGCCTGGCTATGAATTTCAGTTTCTTCATCGTAAAGTGGGCACAAGGGTTTCAATTCACCCAGGTTCCTGGGAAGCAGAACCTGGGCAGTTTACCTGTGTGGGATTTATCCAGGACTCAGCCCGATTCCACGGGGTGCTGTGGGGTGCTACTGGCTCTTGAGCTGGATCAGCCAGAAGCCAGCACTCTGTTCAGACTTATCCCGAGGGCTGAGGCAGTCCCTACAAGAAAGGTGGCTGGAGGGCCTCCCTGCCAGCCCTGTGCTCACTGGCTGACCTGGTTCGCTGGAGACAAGTCCCTCCCCAAACAGCGCCGGGGCCTGAGTTTACAGCTTTTTTTTTTTTGCAGTGCTCAGAATGGAAGCCCTGGCCTCATGCATGCTGGGCAAATGTCCCCCTCCCCAAAGCCTCAGGAGGGCAGATAATGCAAATGAACATAGTGGGCGTGGCAGAAGAGCAGGGATTAGCAAGGATTTCGGTAAACTGGGGCACATGGGTCCCCTTAGCAGGGGTGGCTGCAGCTTGATTCCAGCTTAGTGGAGCCAAGAGGGGACCCAGATGGCCCAGGTCATGGGCAGACAGGACTGCTGGACAGAAGTCAGGAACCTAGGTCTTCAATCAATCCCCCTCCCAGGCTTTGAGGCACCAAGGACTGAACCCAGCACCTTTGCTCTAAGTTACATTCCCAGCCCTTTTGAGACAGGGTCTCCCTAAGGTGCTCATACTGAGCTTGACTTTGAGATTCTCCTGCCTCAGCCTTCCAGAGTGAAATACCCCAATTTCATGTGAAGATGACTGCAGAGAATATTTTAAATCACTATAAGCAGGGCCGGGTGTAGTGGCACACGGCTGTAATCCTAGCAGTTGAGAGGCTGAGGCAGGAGGGTTGCTGTGAGTTCGAGGTCAATCTGAGCTACACAGTGAGTTCAAGGGTAGCCTGATTTCAAAAATCCAAAAATAAAAAATCAGTACAAGCAGCCCTGCACACACCTGCAGGCCCCAGAAGCCTCCTGGGGAGCCCTGACACCGTGTGCCCCCCCCCCCCCGGGACTGGCCGTACCTGTGCTCTGGGTGTGGAACTTGTAGGCCATGTTCAGCAGTGGGAGCAGCGTCACCAGGCAGTTGTCACCATTGGTCTCGATGAAGTCGTGCCTCGTGATGGCTGTGGGGTCGATGTGGTGCTCCCGGAAGGGGCGGATAAAGGCCTGCAGGGGGCGGGGCGGCGCTGACCAGTGGGCTTTGGTGCCTGGCGCTCTCCGGCCCGAACCATGGGGCCCAACACCTGCCGGGGTCCTCCCACACCCTTGGCCGGGTCACTGATGCTCCCACCCCACTGACACGCCTCCCCTTGACCTCTGAGGTCGAGGACTAGCAGCTGAGCAGGGGGGCTAAAATGACCCACGCAGGCCTCAGTCTCCCTGTTTGGGCTACAGCGGGGAGGCGACAACTTCCTGCCTGCTTCTCCACCCTGAGGCATCGGAGGTCACAGATGGGGCCACCCCGGGTGTCCCCAGCACCTAAGGCCTCCTTTGGGGAATGGCCTCCCCTCCTCTCTGGACAGGGTGGACTCCGGGAGGGGCCTGGGCAGTTACAGAGGAAAGTGGACAGAGGTGGACAGAGACAGCTCGAGGAATCCGGTCGATGGGCGGCCCTCGGCCCCACTGAACTTCATTTTGCCTACCCTGAGATTTTAGAAACCTAAGTCACACGAGAATGGAATAGCTTAGATGACATTTTCTGTTACAAAAAAAAAAAAAAAGACAATAGAAAATCCAAAACAGCACTTGGAGGCTGAGGCAAGAGGATTGCTCAGAGTTCAGGACCAGTCAGACCATTTCAAAAACAAAAACAAAATAAAACAAAACAAACAAAAAACCTTGACAAAATAAAACAAAACAAACAAAAAACCTTGATAAAGTCCAATTAAAATCCAGGTATGGTGGCCGATGCCTGTAATTCCAGCACCCTGGAAGGCTGAGGCGGGGAGATCACAAGTTTGAGTCCAGCCTGGCTAATGAAACAAGATTACCTTGAAATTACAAAAAAGGCCAGGAAAGCCAGGCGTGGTGGCTCATGCCTGTAATCCCAGCACTCGGGAGGCTGAGGCAGGAGGACTGTTGCGAGTTCGAGATCAACCTGGGCTACAAAGTGAGCTCAAGGCCAGCCTGAACTGCATAGCGCCAGACCCTGTCTCAAAAAAAAAAAAAAAAAAAAAAAAGGCCAGGACTCTGGTTTGTGCAAAGGCCCTGGGCTCAGTCCCCATCACTCAAAAAAAAAAAAAAAAATCCAATGAAAACAAAGAGCCATGGTAGGGAAGGAGAGGAAGAGAGAGACGGGGGACCAGGCTGCTGAGAGGAACAGGCATGCGGCAAAGCTCTGAAGCCCACCAGAACCTGTTGCTTGGCTTTCCATCAGTCCCATGGGACTCCTGCTCTAGTCCTAGAGGACAGGTGTGCAGGTCAGGCTAGGATGACGGTTCCCATCTTTCAGACAGGGAAACTGAGGCTTACATAGGAAAGGAGACTCACTCAAGGCCACACAGCCCGACATACGCACCTTCCCCACGATGGGCAGCTCCACGGAGCCCCACGTGTCGGCCCCCCAGTGCACCAGGCCGGACAGGAAGTCGGCAATGAGAGCCCCTGCGACTGAGGACAGGAAGGGGGTGAGTGTGGGTGGGGACAGGTGGGACCACCCCACAGTCCCCCAGGGTCACTCAGCACTCACTAGCAGGCGTGCGTACTCCTTGGCAGCCTCGGCTTGAGACCCTGCCTTGCCCCCCCATCCCCGCCCTCCACCCCTCTCTTGGGAGCCTCCGCTGGTGGGGGGGGGGGCGGGGGCCAGCTCAGCCCGCCTTTCCCCCTCCGGCCTCGGCGTCCACAGCACGGGTTGCTTAGCCGCCAGCAGCCCTTCCCTCATATTTGTTCTCAATCTGCTCTGAATCTTCCATCCCCAGTACCGATAAAAAAAAAAAAACAATCTGCTCAGAATCAATCGAGGACTTGGGCAGAGGCTCAGCGCCATCCACACACTGGGGTCCGTGTAGGGCAGAGGTTAACGGCTGTTTGATCGGGACTCTAAATCCAGTTCCGTCACTCACTTGCTGTGTGACTCCGAACACGTCACCTAACACCTCTGTGCCCTGGATTCTCTTTTAAGTAAGGCGGGAACGGTGATGATTGTAAAAAACGTAAAGCAGGATATAAAATCAACCTCAAAGTAGCCTGGCACAGTGGCACACACCCATAACCTCAGCACTAGAAGGCTGAGGCAGGAGGATCGCTGTAGATTAGAGGCCAGCCTGGACTACAAAGTAAGTTCAAAGCCAGCCTGAACTGCATAGTGAGATTCTGTCTCAAAAAGACAAGACAAATCAACAAAAAAACCTATAAAATATCCATAACTTTTCTATACTCTGATAGTGAACTGGCTGAGAAGCAGTTCAGGAAAACAATTTCATTCATAATTGCTTTTTTAAAAAAAGCCCAGTGACCAATCTAATGAAAGATGAAACGCTTTGTAATGAAAATTACAGAATACTGAAGAAAAAACTGCAGAAGACTCAAGATATGGAAAGACCTCTGCTGGACACGTGGCACACACCTGTCACCCCAGCACCAGGAGGCCAGGTGCTTTGTTTTTGGGACAGAGTCTCACGATGTAGTCCAGGCTGGCCCTGATCTCAAGGTGATTCTCCTGCCTCAGCCTCCTGAGTGCTGGCATTACAGATGTGTGCCACCATGCCCAGCTGGAGGGGTGCTGCTAAAATGGACGTAGCACCAAAAGAGATCCAGAAGCTCAAGGCAATCCCAGGGCATTCTTCGCAGAACTAGAAAACAGAGATCCTAAAATCTGTATGGAAAAACCAAAGACCCAGAATAGTCCAAGCCATCCTAGGCAAAAGGGTGAGGCTGGTGGCATCACAATTCCCCATTTCAAATTACACTGCAAAACCAGAGACAAATACAGCGTGGTACTGGCCCAAAAACAGACACGCAGACCAACAGAAGAAAACAATCTCACACCACTACAGCCGTCTGATTGCAGAAGCCAAAAATGTGTTGGAGAAAAGACTCCAATAAATGGTCTGGGGAAACTGGAGACCCCACTGATGGCAGACTGAGGCTGGCCGCTCTCTCTCGTCAACAACAATCCATTCAAAGTGGATCAAAGACCTCAGTACTGACCAGAAATGAAGGGCCTTAAGATAACATCAAGGAAGCACCCGGAGCCACCGGCAAGGTGTCCTCTTAGGACACCAACAGCAGGGAAGTAACAGCGGCAATCCACAAACCGAACTGAGTTAAAAAGTTCCCACAGAGCAAAGGAAACAGTCAACAGGTGAAGAGAATGGAAAAAAATCGTTTCCAGATACTCTTCTGACCGAGAATTAATATCTAGCATACACAAAGAACTCAAAACACCTACCACTGGCCCGGCACACCTGCACCCCCAGCACTCTGGAAGGCTGAGGCAGGAAGATCATGAGTTGGAACACCCTCTTGATCCATTTACAAGACCCAGAATCAAAATTTTTAAAAAAAAATGTGTTGGGGGTGTGGCAGTATGAAGGTTCTAGGTTCAACCCCCAGTATCAAAAACAACAACAAAAAATCCAAATGTAATAACAAATACCTTTAAACACCAAAAATCAAATAATCAATCAATGGGTAGATGAATTGAATGAACAGTTCCTGAAAGAGCCAGCAAATATTTGCAAAAATGTTCACCATCTCTAGCCACTAAGTGACATGCAAATCAAAAACTACAGTGAGCCCCTGGGTGTGGTGGCACATGCCTGGAATCCCAGCACCAGGGAGGCTGAGGCAGGAGGATCACCATGAGCGTGAGGCCAGCCCAGACAACATAATGAGTTCCAGGCCAGCCTAAACTGCTGAGACTCCGTCTCACCCGGTCAGAGTGGCTGTCATCAGGAATACTAATAAACACTGGCCGGGGTGCAGGAGAAGAACCTTTCTATGCTGCTAATGGGAACGTAAATCAGTACAGGTCCTGTGGAAGTCAGAATAGAGGTTCCTTGAAAACTAAAACTAAAGGACTCGTTAAGAAATCAGTGTCAACACAGGGAAGGGTGCCTTTATACCGTGTTTATTTCAGCACAGTTCTGTGTCTTTTTTTTTTCTTTTTGAGGCAGTGCCTTGCTGTGTAGCCCAGGCCAGCCTAGAACTCACAGCCACCCTTCTGCTCAGCCTCCTGAGTGCTGGGGCTACAGGGCGGGCACCACCAGGCTGTGCTGGGCACCATCCTCAGGAAGGATGGAACCCGAGGTCAGCATCTTCAGTGAACTCAGCCAGACGTGCAAAGATAAACGCATCCCATGTACTGAAACCCAAAACTCTGAGAAATCAGTGCACGCTAAGGAAGGTATACTTATAAAAAGAGCTGTGAGCACTTTCTCAGTGCCGGGCGCAAGTGCTTGCCTGTGAAGCTGAGCGAGTCCTCCTCCCCCACGGGGAGAAGCTGGCTGCATGCGCCTCACCCAAACCCCCGCGGGAGGGCGCTGGAGGGAGCTGTGCGCAGCACAGGCAGCCCCGAGACCGCATCTAACACAGCCTGCCTGTGGCCGCTGCCCCGTCCCTGCCCCTCGGGCTTCTGCGTCCTTCCTGGCACTGTGCCCAGCATTCCCACTCTCTTTCTCCTTGCTCACTGTCTCCCACACCACAGGAACGGCAGCTTCACGAGGCCCGGATTTGTTTATGGCTGCGTCCTGGTTGCCAGCATACACTGGAGTTCAATCAGGTTCAAAGGTCACTGGGTGTGGTGGCTCAGGCCTGCAATCTCAGCACTCCGGGAGCTGAGGCAGGAGGAGCACAAGTCTGAGCCCAGCCAGGCAATTCAGATGCTGTCTCAAAACAAAACATAAAACAAAGGATGGGGGATGTTGTTTGTCACAAAGACCCAGGTTCCAGTCCAGTCACAGTAAGTGAATGAATGAGTGAGTGGGCCAAGAAGAAGCCCCCTAAACCCAAAACACTCAGCAGATTCTGGCCTGGTGCTGTACACCTGCGATCCTGGCCCTGGAGAGGCTGAGGCAGGAGGATCGCTGCCATTCCAGACCGGTTCTCAAATGTGTGCTGTACTGGAGCCCAAAGATGCTGACACAGAGCTCGCCAGCTATGGAGGGCAGACGGCAGAAGACATCCACGGTCTTGCGAGTGGGGCACGCTCCTCCCTAGACTGTTTCCCCGAGGCACCGAGTCTCTGCATGCTGCTTGTTGCCACAGGACCAGGGCACTGGGGCACCGTGGAGGCTGCGGGAAGCCTTGGACTAACAGGCATGAGCACATGGCCTCCCCCAGGTCCCGAGTGTGGGCGGTACAGGGGAGGGCACAGCTTCAGGCCGGTGCCTCGTGACTAGGGTGGGAGGAGACATGGGAACAGCTGACCCTCTGGGCACGCAGAAGCCTGGGCAGTCACTCAGGGTGGGTGGCAGTGAACAAGGCAGGCTGAGCCATTGGCGTTTCCTAGGTGCGGTGTTGCACGCCTGCCATCCCAGTCCTCTGGGAGGCTGAGGCAGGAGGATGGTAGGTTAGAGCTCAGCCTGGGGGACTTAGAGCCCCATCCCCAAATAAACAGAAAAAGGGCTGGGGAGGAGCTCCGTGCGAAGGCCCTGGGCTCAATCCCCTGTAACACACACACGCACACCCATGTACACACACACGCACAGGCGTGCACTCGCTGCTTCTCTGCCCCCAAATCCAGGCTCTGATCCCCGCAGAACGCAGGCCATCCGCCCCTCCAGCTATCGCCACCTTCACAAGCTGGTGCGTTGTCACCTCGCCCTGCTGGCTGGCTTTTGCAGCACTCATGACCACTGAGATGGCCTTGTTATCAGCCCACTTCTTGGACAAGCAAAGAGGCTCTGAGAAAGCAGAACACCGTCCCAGGTCGCAGGCCCAGCTCAGCTCAGCAGCCCTCGACAGGAAGGGGAGGGGCATGCCCGACAGCGCCCCTCCAACCCCGAACTGTACCCCTGCAGGTGGGGCGCTGCTGGGGCTCCTACTGCAGACGACCTGCTGTGGACACCCGTTCTCTGCCTGCCGCGTGGCAAACACTGCAGAGGGGCCAGACAAGAGTTGAGGGCCACTTCGGTCCGCACTATAGTGCTGTGCAGCCCCGGGCAAGCTGCTTCCCTCCTCTGGCCTTTGGCATCTTCATCTGCACACTGACTGAGCTGAGGTGTCTCGATTTTGCCTGTTCCGGAGCTGTATACACATGAAACCATGCAGGATGCGCTTCTTGGGTCTGGCTTCCTTCACCAGCAGTTTACTGGGAGTTCTTCCTATGGGCGTGTGTGCCAGCAGTTCACTTTTTGGTGCTGAGTAGTACTCCAGCCACCCTTTGGGGGAACATAACGGATTGTCCCTCGGGCTCCCCTTAGACATTTGGGTTGTGCTGCTTTGAACATTCAGGTTCAAGACTGAGTATAAACAGACACCCTTCCTTGTTCCTTGGGAGAAGGAGTCAGATGCTTTGTTTTTAACCCAGCGTATTGATCACTTAAGGCTCCCAGGCTCCGTGCCAGCACCTCGATGTTTCATCTCCTGTAATCCCTAAACCGCATGCAGCCTGGGCCAGGCACCTACAGCGTTTATCTCCTTAATAGACCATGTGCTTAATCTTCACGGATGGTGAGGCCGATGATAAGAAAAATGATTCCTGTGATACTGCCCGGCACACGGGAGCGCTCCTTGTGTGGCTGGGCAGAGACTTCCTTCCGAGGACACTCGGACCACAGGGTGACTTTACAGAGGGGACGCCTGAAAAGGGCAGCCGGGGTCAGCAATCACAGTCACATCACAGCAGCAAGTCCTGTGACGCAGCCCCAAGGCCTGGTGACACACGGTGCTGGCCATGCCGGCCCCGGCTACTCATGGGGAACAGCAGTGAATCCAATGGTGGGCCGTGCTGTGAGCGGTTCCCAGCACTGCAAAAAAGGCCCAAGAGACTGTCACAGCCCAAAGAGGCCGAGTCAGCGCGGTGCCAGATGGGACTCACGCTGTAACGACCTGCGCTTGTGTAGGGTGCTCGAGGCCCGGGGCTCAGCCTCAGCCCTGCAGAAAACACAGGAATGCACATCACACGGAAAAATGGGGACGTGGGACACAGGGCGCCTGGAATTGTGTCCTATCTGTAGATCCCAACCTTCAAAAAACAAAGCCTATGCAAAAAAGGTGCCACCTCTCCCCCACCCCCAGTCAGCAGCCCCACCAGACTGGCAGGGAAGGACAGCCCAAGGTCACAGGCCAGCAGGGGCGGCCAGGCTCACTCACAGTGACACAGCTGAGGGGGAAGGAGGTCCCCCCTCGACCAACAGGAGCCACACAGTGAACAAGGGTGTCGTGCTCTGCCCACGACCCCCCTCAGTCTCCTCAGCGGCCAAGTGACCTGCCCCTGCTTGCCAAGGTCCATGTCAGGGTCAGATCAGGCAGGGAGCAGCCCGAGGCTTCCCCAGCGCTGGCTCCAGGCACCGGCGGCCAGGGCCGGGGGCGGGGAGCAGCAACACAGTACACAGAAGCCACTTTGTCTGGCTCAGCCGGGCGGTGTCAGCCTGCTCAGCCCTCTTCCCACGGATGGACGCAGACACGGGGAAGGGCACAGGGACTTGAGACTGTCCCTGGGCCTCCTGAGGCCTCCGCTGCCCCGTGGGCCAGCCACTGGGACATCTATGTCCCTGCCTAGAACTCGGAGGTCAGCTGGGGAGACAGACAGTGTGGGGCCGGGGGACGTGGTGGACAGGGCTGAGGGGGCGCCAGGGCCCAGAGCCTTCCTCAAACCCAGCCAAGTCGCCCGCAACCTGAGCCCTGTGACCTCCCTGCCAACCTCTGAACTCGAACTCACTGTGTCCTGCGTGTGGGGTACCCCCAGGGGCTCCCCTCACTCTCACTATCCCCCGGCTTCTCCAGGGTGGCAGTGCCCACTCCATCATGCGACACGGTCCTTGTTAAGGTCACAGACAACCTCTGTGTGGCCATCCGGCCGTCCCTTCATTCCCCACCCTGCCGGTGCTCCCAGCTGATCCCCAGGTGATCCCCGAAACTCCACAAGCTCCTCGGGCCCTGATCCCTCCTCGGCAGAGCACCCGGCCTAGGGCAGTCGGCAGTCCCTGGGCTTCAGCTCCATCTCCACACGGGGCTTCCACATCCTGCTCCCCACGGGTGCCCACAGGGCTCTCTCCCCTCCACTGTCACCAGCACCCGTCCTTCCTGTGGCAGGGGCCATCCTTCCCCTCACCCACACTGCGTATCCTGAACCTGACAACTGTCTCCTCTGTCTCAGCAGCCACGTCACCTCCTCGCTCTCCTGCCTGTCCCTTCCGTCCTTCCATGTCACCTCCTAGCACTAACAGCTTCTCAAGGCCCTTAGAATAAAACCTGCAGCTCTGACCACGGCCCTCACAACCCTGTATCACCTGTCCCCACTGCCGCTGAGCTGCCACCAACCTCCTTTCCTCTGATCAATCCTTTCCAGCCATACAGGCCTTCTCTATATATACCTGCCAGCCTCAGGGCCTTTGCACTTGCTGTTTCTGCTGGGTGGACCGCCATCCCCAGCATGGTCTCTTTTCTTGCCTCCTTCAACATCACACACACACACACACACACACACACACACACACACACACACACACACGCCACCTTTCCAGAGAGGACTCCCCGGACCACTCCCTTATCTCCACTGTGCTTGCCAGCTTTGCAGCCTGTTCAGCCTTGCTTCATCAGTTGACACCTCTCGTATTTCCGTTTTGCCAGATTTCCGGGGCCACCTGGGTACCAAAACCTCTGGAGACACGGTGACAGGAAGGGGCAGGTGCTGGCTGCTGGCATGATGCCCTAACCACCTGCATATTAACACTGAATCAAGGCAGCTATTTAAATGACTGGGGCCTGTGCAAACAGAGCTATCAGGGGACTGCTTGCCCTTATCAGCCTGAGGCAGAGGTTAGCTAGGGAGCTGCAGCCACAAGAGCCTGTTCCCCATCAGCCGCTTCCAGCCTGGGGCTGGATAGTCAGGTCCCAGTCAGGGAGGGAGGTGGGGACCCGCCCAGGACACTGGCTTCCCTCCACCCCTGGGCTCCGACCACGCAAACCTCCACCCCAGCTGGCCACAGCCCAGGGCAGCCTCTGTTCTGAGTTCCCTGCAGCTGGTCCACCCGCCAGGAAGCCTGTGGCCAGCGAGCTGCAAGTCTGGCTTTGTGATCACAGACGCTGCCGCTGCCCACTCAAGGGGCGATGGGGTGGGGGTGGGGTGCACACCCTCCCGGAGGATGCTGACTTGGAACTTCCTTCTCCAGGCTGCCATCAAGAGCAGGAAGTGCCCAGATCAGGGCTCAAGCCCAGTGGGAGCTTAGAAAATACCCGCTGCCAGCTGCGGCCCCTGCCGGGTTCTGTCACAAGTCTCAGTGCTGATGCACACCCGCGTTTCGTCCTTACCACAGCCCTCACCTCTACATAGATGGAAACTGAGGCTGAGAGAGGCAGCCAGCCAGGCAGTGGTAAGGCTGGTGTGGACCCAGGGCCGCCTCAGAGCCCCCTTCTCTCCTGAGTCTGGTACCCGGGCTAGGGGCCCAGGCCCCCCATCCTGGGGGCCGCCAGCAGCCCTCCTCCCCTCCCCCTCCCCAGGGCCTGCCCCTCCCCCAGCCCAGATGGCTCCATTAGTGGCCTGAGGACTATTGGCTCAGGCGGCCAGAATGTTTTTAATGAGATTGTGGGAGCAGAACTGCAGGGAGAGCAGGTGGGTGGGACCAAGGCCACAGCTGCCTCTCACTTGGGAGACCAGGACAAGAAGGGAGCAAGTGTCCCAGCGAGAGGCGAGGGGTGCCGAGTGGACACAAAGGAAACTGAGTCACCTGGGGGTCTGGGAGTGGAGCTGGGATGTTAGGATCTGGGCTGTGCTTCTGGCTGGCGCCTTCTCTGGGCCTCAGTTTCCTCATCTGGAGAAGGATGACAAGCTTAGCACCTGGGGGACCGGGAGGACGGCACAGTGGATATGAAGGGCGGCTCCCTGGTGCATTCACTCACTGATCCGGCCTGCACTGGGCTCCTGGAGGGGCCCCACCGAGACAGGAGAGGCGCGTGCGCACACGTGTACACACACACACACACACACACACACACTCACACACACGTGCAAGTCGGCATGGGCCAGCACTCACCTACACCCAGGACGACGAGGGGCGTGTGCTCCCAGCGGGCCAGCAGCAGGAGGTGGACCAGGTTGTGGGCGATGAGGCTGAAGCACAGGACCACGGAACACCACTCCTGGAGGCGCTTGCCTGCGGGGAGAGGGGCACAGGGCGGCTGCTGTGGGTCACACCGCGTGGAGCTGGCTCTGCCTGTGCCACTCTCCAGTGGGTGGAACCTGAACGAAGGTCCTGCCCAAACCCTCTGCGGGCCGCCGCCAGAGCTGCAAAGGGGCTCTTTCGTTTAACTTGACCAGAAGCTTTGGGCACCGCTGTTCCCAGTCCCCTCGCAGGTGTGGATTCAGAGGCGCAGAACCTGCCCACGCCTACACGGAGCAGGAGACACAGGGCCTGGGGGACGCTGGGGCTCCCGGCTTGGCCACTGCCCAGCACGGTCAGTCGGTGTGGGGGACCCAGGCGGAGGAGCTTCTGGTTCTGAGGAGAAGCCAGGCCTCGGGGTTAGGGGGGGAATCTTTCTCAGTGCTGCCACTGTGCGTGCGTGTGTGTGTGTGTGTGTGTGTGTGTGTGTGCATGTGTATGCGTGTGTTGTGTTGCACTGTGACTGAACTCAGGGCCTTTGCACCGAGCCACTGTATAACCCCATTTTCAGTGGGTGAATCTGAAGAAAAGTCTCACTAAGTTGTGTGTGTCACTGTGTGTGTGTCACCCTGTGTGTGTGCTTTGGTACCAGGAACTAAACTTAGGACCTTGGGCTTGTCAGGCAGGTGTTGTGCCACCGGGCTATATCCGGTGGTCATCCTGTTTTAATTCACCCGTCAGTTCAGCTAACTGCACTCACTGCAGCCTGTTTGAGGTGCCAAAACTTAGGGACTAACCCAAGTGCTCATCACCTGGGGATTGCGCAAATGAACTCAGTTCGCAGCACCTGTGCAGCCAGGAGGAAGCCTGGCTGCTGTGTCTGTGCAGACGGAGAGACATCTACAACAACCCAGTAGGGCAGAGAGCCCTGAACTGCAGCCATTTATGCAGAAAGGAAAAGAAATTTGTGTGGCAGAGAGTGGTTTTACACTTACTCCTTTTTAAATGTAGCAAGTCAACATTCGTATTTTTTTTTTTTTTTTTGGTACCGGAGATTGAACTCATGACTATGTGCTTGTAAGGCAGGTGCTTATGCCACTGAGCTAAATCCCTGGCCCAACATTCATATTTTACTTATAAGTTAAAATTTAAAAAATAAAACGAAATAAACACCTTACTGGCTGACACAGCACTTAGGAATCAGTCCCAGGGACACACCTTCTTGGTAGCTGGTCCCAGAGGCATGAGACCCTGCATGATAGTGGTGGGATCATTACTTTTATGGTTTTGGTGATTAACATTCGATGAGCAGTTACTAAGTGCCAGGCATCTGCAAAGGACCCCTTTTGCAGATGAGAAAACTGAGGCTCTGAGGGTCGAGGAGGCGGCCCATGGCTGCCCAGCTAGTCAGCTACAGGCTTGGATCCCAAGGCCGCAGGTCTGGCTCCCAACTGCCTGCTCCCTGCCCCCCTTTCATTCCTGTCCATTCCAGCACCCCTGGGACTTTCTAGAGGGTGGGGGGACCCACACCCACCTTAAACAGGACTGGGCAGAGATTAAGAACACAAAGCCAGGGGTCCAGGCCAGGGCGTGCTGCCCCCCACCCTTCAAGCCTGCTCCAAGATGTCACCCACCCTGCCTCCTCCAGCCTCTCTGCTCCCCCAAGCCAGCACGCCTACCGCTCCGGGCAACAGCCCCACGTGACAAAAACGAGAACTCACTAGGGCCCTGGGGATTGGTCAAGCCTAGGGAACCAATGTACTCCTGACCACAACCCTAAGGGAAAACCACCAGGCTCCATTCTGGGCGCTCCTCCTGGGCACAGCCTGGAAGAAAGTATTTAGATGGGGAAAATGAGGCAGAGAGAGAGAACAAACGGACAGGTCTGATCCACACCCCATAACGGCTCCTGGCACATCCTCAACCAGGACCAGGGCGGCCAGCTGCCCACCGCCTGTCCACGGGAAGATCAAAGCCCAGAAGGGCGAGCGTACACCAGGATCCATCCTTTTGCCCCTTGTGTACAGCAGAGGACACTAAAGACCAGAAAGGTGGGCCAGGGACCTAGCTCAGTGGTGCAGCGCCTGGCTGGCAAGCCTGAGGCCCTGAGTTTGATTCCTGATACTGAAAAAACAGACCAGGAAAGGCAAGCAGCTCAGCAGAAGCCCCCAGCCGCAGCAGCGGCCTGGATCGCCTCTCTCCCTGCTTCTCAGGCGGACTGTTCCCTTTGGGCCACGCAGCCCTCCGGTCTCAGAAGCCCCCAGCCTGGCGTCACCCAGGTAGGCCCAGCAGGGCCTTTCCCCTTGGGGTTCCTGTTTGAGGCCGGTGCTTAGAAGTAGGAAGCCCCAACGGTGGGGAGGAAGAGCAAGCGTAGAGGGATGCAGCCTGAAACAAAGGACAGGTAGAGCCTTCCTGAGGCCTGCAGAGACAGGAAGTGGCAGAGCCCTGAGCGACAGGATCAGGTGACAGTGATGGCAGAGCCCGGCTCACACCTGCCGCCCCCATCACACAGGGAGCTGGGTGTGGCCCCACCCGAGATGCTGCGATCTGGTCCCTGCCGCAGGTCTCAGTGTTTTTCAAAATCAGCCAGGCTGGTGGCCCACGCTGTGATCCCAGCACTAACGAGGACCATGAGTTCAAGGCCCACTGGGGCTACAGAGTAAAGCCCCATCTCAGAACAAACAAACAAGCCAAAAGACCCACAAAACACAAATTCTTGTACCCTCAAGGGACTTCACCCCATGTGATGGCACCAGCTCCAGGCTCACAGGGCTCCTCCCCTCCCTGTGTCCTTGCAAGACTTGGGGGCAGCCCTGGCTGGGCTCCTGTGGTCATCAGAGTGTCCTTCCCTGCAATGTGGCTTCGCAGTCAAGTCTTAGCTCTAAAAAGGAAGGAACTGTGTAACCCACTTGTCTAGATGAGGAAACTGAGGCTAGACTTGGGTGAGGATTCCAGACTCAGAAATGGGACATAGCGGCTTGGATGTTCTGCACTGTCCTGACCCCAGAGATGGCCCAGCTCTCTCCTACACCTTGGAGAAGGTCCCTGCAGTCTGAACATTTGCCAAGGCAACGCCATCTCTGCAGATTGAGTACCTCAGTCCTGATCCATGAAAATTACACAGGTAACAAGCAGAGTACCCTGGCTCTGCTGGCTCAGGACTGCAAATGGTCTGTCACCCTTCAGCAGACCCTGTCGCCCGGGGACCATCCTCACTTGTCCTTCAAGGGGACAAAATAGCCTGGAACCATGAAGCTGCTCCAGGGCCTCGAGTCGTGGCATAGATCATCAGCCTGGCAGGCCGCTGAGCCAGGTGGTCACGGGACAGATGTGCAGGCTGAGGCCGGGGCGGGCTCGGAGGGCAGGGAGGCCCGCCTGTCCTCTGGCTACAGCTCTGGAGCCCGCTGCCCACCAGCCCTGGCCTAGCAGGCATGATGATGTGAGCACCACGGCAGTGACCACTTGCTGGCCTAGGGAAGGGCTGGTGCGTGTGGGTGTGAAGTGGGAGGGGTGGGCGGCCGTGCAGGCCTCTGCCATCTCCCTTTCTCAGGGCCAGGCCACAGGCAAGGGGTTGCATCGGGCTTGTCTCTTCCTGCTTGGGTCAAGACAAGTAACCTGTGCTTTCCACAGTCCCGGGCACCAAGGGTCCCCTGACTTCAAGGGGAAAGCCAGGAAGTACACAGGCTGGGGACCAGAGACAGAGGGGGACACACTGATGAGAGCAGGAAGCAGAGAATGATGAGCCACAGAGACCAAAAGAACAAAAAGCAGAGACAGGAGAGACGGGGAGAGAAAAAGCAGAACCAGGGACAGAAGACAGCAAGCCTGGCTGGCATGCGGCAGGGGCCAGGCCCGGGCAGCCCCAGGGCTCAGCCGCCCTCAGGCCTTATCCTCTGGCTTGGGGGAGGCCATGTGGGTGAGCCCCAGGCTCCTGCTCTTATGCCACCCCATGCAGCAGCATCAGCTGATGCCCCCTCTCCATTCCCCAACACCCACCTTCTGTCCTGACACCCTCAACCCCTTGACGTGTTCCGGTGCCCTTTGGACAGAGGCAGCCACAGCTGGCCAGGCAGATGGACAGCTAGACCCAGGCCCCTTCAGGCTGCATCCACCTTTAGGGCCCAGGCCTCTGAGAAGTGGCACAGCCAGGTTCCAGCGAGCATCTCTGGGAGGAGATACCTGCCTCAGGCCCTGGCCTGCCTGTCACCAGGCCCTTCCCAAAGCTGACACCTACCGTAGGTAGCTCATTGCTAGGAAGCTCAAACCCAGAGTGAGGGCTGTGCAGGACCCTCTGTGGCTCCTGGTCCCAGTGGGGTGACCCAACTCCTCACCCAGACACTTGGGGTCACAGGACCAGGTGCTCTAAGCCCTCATGGTCCCCTCTGCCCCACGCAGCTCCCTGCCTCAGGGCCTGCACACATCTGTTCTGCCTGCCTGGAGCAGCCGGTCCCGCCTGTGTACCCGGTCCTGACAGGCTCCCCTGCACAGGCAGGTTAAGAGTCCGGAACCCAGAATGTCCCCACAGTGTTCTAGTTCTGCCATGTGAACTGGGGTGGATCCCTCTCTGCTGACGGAGATGGACAGGGCGCTCCTCAAGCAGGCACCCAGGCAAACCCAACAGATGCCCTCAACCCTGTTGGACTTCCCAGCTGCTGGGGGCAGGCACCACCTAATCCCAGTCAGGATAGCGCTTGGGGAAGAGCGTGAGCCCGTGTGTGGGGTAGTGAGGACAGCCACAGGGTCTCAGCCTCCTCTTCTAGAAAACAGGGTCAATGCAGGTGCACTTTGCATGACAGAGTGAGATGAGCCGAGAGCATGTGTGGGAAGTGCCCGCACACAGTCAGTGCCTAATAAAGGCTGCTGAGTTCACTGCCCTTAGTACTGCTGTCGGCTGTCAGGGCCCTACCGCCTCCAGCACCAGGAGTCTCAGCTCAGTCCCAGAGCCCAGGAACTCTCTCTTGCTCTCTGTGCTCTCCAGTGGTGCTGGGAGTATGGCCACCTCAGGGTCTTTGCACCTGCTGCCTTCCTGGTCTGGACCAACTCTTCCTCAGATATTCTCAAAATCCCTTCCTTTCCTCTCCTGCTGGGTCTCTGTTCAAATGTCATCTATTCAGCAGGACCTGAACTGCCTGCTTTCTGCAATGTCACCGTCTCCTGAGTATTTTCCTTTCCCCCTTTCCTGCTATATATTTGTTCTGAGCACTTGTCACTACTAAGCGGGTGAGACATTTCCTTTATTTGGGGGTCTGTGGCTTGTCTTAACTAAAATGCCAGGTCCAGTTTTTCCATGTTGGTGCTCTGCTCCTAGGGCCTGCCCCCGGGACTGGAATGTAGGTGCTTGGTGTATGTTAAGCCTGGTCTCTCCTTTACTGCTCAAGTTCAGAAAGGTCAGGGTACTTCCCCAAGGCCACACAGCACACAGAGGCACACCAAGGTAAGCCTAGGGAAAAAGATTTCAAAGAACCAGTTTAGCTAGTCTCCCCAGTACCCCTGCAGGTCAGGAGGAGAGAAAAGCTGCTGGTTTGGGACACCCAGGAGACACTGCAGCCTCAGATACTTGTGTGATTATTCTGCAGAAAGAAAGGCACTCTGGGAACCCAGGAGTGGACAGAGACAGACTGTGACAGAGAAGCGAGCTGGCAGTCCCTGGGGAAGGCTAAGGCTGCCTGGGAGATGCTCTGTTAAAAGCAGGCAGGAAGACAGACCTGACCCCCAAAGCAGGGCCTTGACTCCTCCAGCATCCCAGTGGGAAGTCTAAGGGCCACAAGAGAGCTCAATGCCGGCTCATAGCAAAGGTGCTGACGACAAATATGTGTCCTTTCCCTGATGACAGGAAAGGGCAGACAAACTACTTTGCACTTGGTCAGAGGGGAGGAAAGAGAAGCTGGGAAGGGAAGTGGCTTGGCCCAGGTCACACAGCTTAGCAGTCTGAACCCCAATCAACCCCCTGCCACCCCATAGGACTGGGTGTTTTGGGTATGGCTGGAAGCACCAGGGCAGCACAGACCAGGTGCCCAAGTGAGGTTTGCAGAACTGCACACAGCGTAGAACCGTGAGCTCGGACAGTCTCTGGAGATCTAGGAGCCAGTGAGAAAGCAAACTGCCCAAGGTCATGCAGCCACTTGCTGTAAACCCTGCATGGAACCTAGTGAACAGGGTGGGGCTGGGGAGATGGCGGCAGGAGGCCCCCCCAGCCCCAGCTAAAGGAAAGATGTCTGAATGCTTGACAGAAACCTGCAGGTGACGGCCCACACCCTGGCAGAGGGACCTCACTCCCAGTCACCTGACCTTGGAGTTCTCAAAGGTACTTCCTAAACCTCAGGGGTCACTGGGCCTTGCCAGGGAGTGCAGGTCTGGGAGCAGTGCTCCAGGAGATTCCTGGGAGTCAGAAGCAGGTCGGAGCTGGGCAAAGGCAGAAGCAGCACGGGTCAGACCTCTGCCTGTGAGAAGGAGGCAGAGCTGCACCCAGGCTCTTTAAGTTGCCATGTGAGTTCCACACCCGAAATCCTAAGGGAGGAGGGGGTCAATATATGGATGTGGGGGAGGGGCAAAGCCAAAATTGGGGTTTGTGTAAGAAGGGAGCCTGAGCTGGGGAGTCTGCATCCCCCACCCAGCCTCCCAGAATCCGGGAATGTGGGAGGGAGGGCTGATGGAGAGTCCCCAAAGGGGGAGGGAAGAAGATTTCGGTCTGCAGCCACTGAATCAGTAATTAGGATGGAGGAGGAACGGTGCCTGGCACTCTGCAGCCCAGAAGCGCCCAAGTTAAGGCTCCCTAAGAGGGGAGCTAATATTCCCAGGTTGGGGGGTGGTGAGGTCACTGCAGCCCAGGGTCCTGGCGAGGGTGCGGTGGAACGCTTGGCTGTAGATTCCCGATCTGGGAAACCAAGGCGGGGATGCGACTTTAGAAGCTGCCTTGGGCTGGGCCCTGGAGTGAAGGTTCCCAAGTCTGAGAATGATCACTGCAGCAGATGGTGCCCCTGGAGCCAGCGTCAGATCTGCCGGTGCTGATCGTGGCCAGGGACCTGATCGGGTAGTTCCCCGACTCGGGGAGTGTCTTCACCACAGCCAGAAAGCCCCGGGGCTGGGATTCTGACACAGACTTAGAAGGGAACGCCAAGGTGGAGTCCCCGGACCTAGGGTCGCTCTTTGCAAGTTAGAAGCGAAGGCTGGAGCTCCCCATCTGGACGCGGGGCTGAGATGCCGACCCGGGAAGCCACCGGGCTGGTGACTGCAGGCCCAGGGGGCCGAGGTCTTACCTGGCGAGTAGAGAGCAGCCAGCTCGCGGGCCCCGGCGTGCTGCGCGCCCCAGCGCCTGCAGTACGCCGCCTCGTCCTCATCGAGCTCCGGATGCTGGTCTGGCCCGTCCTCGGCGCCCGCCATGGCCACCGGCCCAGCCTGCCGGGTGCACTCCGCTGGCGGCTGCACGGCCGCGGAACCGCGGCGAGATCACGCCGCCCAATGACCGCCCAGCGCCGGGCGCGGCGGCGGCACGGGCGGGGGCTTCGCCAGGTCGCGCGTCACAGCCAATCGGGGCCCGCGCCCCAGCCGCAGGGGCCAATCGGCGGCCGCCGAGCCGCAGCCAACCGCGGCGCCGGGGGCGGAGTCGCAGCTGGGCGCAGCTGGGCGCGGAAGCGTGGGGCGGGCTGCACGTCCCGCCTGCCCTGCTCCGCCCCTAGCCGGCCCGGCCCCGGCCTCTCCGGAGCCTCGAGGCGTCGTTCCCCACCTCCGCCTGGGCGGATAGGTCGGTGCGGTGGGCGGAGACCCGGCCAGAGCCTGGCATTTCTTGGGCACTCACCTTCAAGCGCCGATCGTGTGCTGGACCCCGAGAGGCGTGCAGGGCCTGGGCCCGGAGTGCTCACCGAGCCTACTGTGTGCACCGACTGTGGGCCAGCTCAGTGCTGTGCGCCCCGCGGCGGGTGAGAAACCTCCAGCCTCGTCCCCATCCGCCCAGGAGCTCGGGTTCTTCCAGGAGGGGACACTAAGCTGATGAAAATGACAGGAGGGATGTGTGGAACGTGTAATGTGTAACAACTGCCAGGCGCTGGGCCCAGAGCTAGAAGAGCAACATTCTGTTTAATGACGTGACCTCTTCGGAGAGGCTCCTCCTTGGTTGCCCTCTCTTCCAGTCACTGTGACATCATCGTGTTTTGTCTTCGCAAGCTTGTTATGGCCGGTGAACTTTTGGTTCCTGTCTCCCCCGACACAAACAAGCTCCCGAGGGCAAAAACCTTGCTTTGTTTCCGGAAAACACTTCCAGCCCCGTGCCCTAACTGGATCATCATTTGGCACACGGTAGAGGCAATTAAGGTAAGGCTAAATGCCTTTAATAGATCAGCAGCTAAATAAATGACTGCAGCAGGCCCGGATCTGTCTGACTGGAGAAGTCCACAGTAACTGCTCAGATAAACTCCTCACCGTGGGATCAGATAGAAGCCACCCTGGAGGCAAGAAGGACCCAGGAGGTGCCTGGGAGAGGGAGATAAGATCTCATTCCAGATTTCTTTTGGAGGCTCTGAGCTTTTAAGTCCCAGATTCCCCAGCTGCTGTGTACCCAGGGCTATTTCTGTGCTGGATGGCGACTGTCCCCGTCAGCCCAGTGTCCCCTCTCTGTCTTCTGCCTACATTTCTCAGGAGATGGCAGCCACCTTCACATGGCAAGAAAGGCTGCAGCCCAAGTCCCTGCAGATGGTGGTGGAACCGACTGGCTTTGTGTCCTTTACTGATTTCAAGGTGGCATTTTTTTCACCCAGGAGGTTACCATGCCTTGGTTTGGTGGGGGCCAGATACTGGATTTCACAGTGTACATCTTAGAGCCTCTCAACAGGCTCTGGTAGCTGGTTACTGCCTGCATCTAGAGACTCTGCCTACAGCTAGCATAAAGGATGCCAGTGGCTGCTGGACAGCCAGCCAGCCTGAGACAATGCATTACTTCATTCATCCACTCACTCTTGCTCGTAAAGCACCACCCTGGCCCAGGTGCTGGGCTGAGCAAATGAGACAGGGAGGGGCCAGGGAAGGCCGGTGTGTGCTAAACCATGCTCCGGAAACTGAGGGGCTGTGCACTGAGGACCAGGAGGTCAGCAACACGGAGAGGGGCAGGTGTTGTGGGCTGTTGATCAGGATTATTAGGTCTTCGGTTTTGATTTAAGATGATTTGGGAAGTCCCATTCTGTAGGGTTTGAGCAGATAGATGATATGATCTGAGTTATTTATCGATTGAGTTGGAGTCTTGCTGTGTAGCCCAGGCTGGTCTCCAGCCCAGATTCCCCCAGCCTCAGCCTGCCAGTAGCTCAGACTACAGGCGTGCACCACCACCTTCCCCTTCTTTTGTTTTTAAAATACTTGTACTGTTAATAGGTAAGATGTGATTCCTGGACTGTAAGGGAGGAGAGCAAGAAGTCTGCAAGAATCTAAGACTTTGGGGCTGGGGATTTAGCTTAGCGGCATAAGTGCCTGCCTTCCTTGCAAGCAGGCAGTCGTGAGTTCGATCCCTGGTACCGATAAAAAGGAAAAAGACAAAAAAAAAAAAAAAAAGAATCTAAGACCTCCAGTGAGTCGGCACCATGTGCAGGCTGCCAGGGAAGAGCCACACACCAGCCCTTTGCTGCTGCAGGGAGATGGGAAGAGCCAATCCCACCCCAGCCCCCACTGCAAGCGACCTGCTGATCTGGAGAAACACAGGCTATGATGGTGGCTAATGAGGTGAAATACAACTTAGTGTTTGTTAGTGTTTAGTGTTTCACTGACTTTGCAGGCCTACAGCTGGTGGTCTGATCATACGTTCAGAGGATAACAATATGCAATGTAGCATCCATGGAGAGTCTCCTTCTGAAGGTTGGTGGCCATGGTTAATTCCCTATTCTCTTGTTTTGAAATCCTGTATCATCCTTATTGTTTTGTTTGTTTGGGTTTTATTCTGTTTTATCTTGATATTGTTGTATCTGATGGCCTGGGCAGCTATTTTGAAGACAAGAAACATTATGGTAACTATTGTTGATTTCCTCTTACTTTGTTTTGAAATCCTGTGTCACTTACTCTGTTGTTTAGGTTGGCTTTATTCTGTTTTAATTTGCTTGGTTTTCTCTCTACAGTCAAATTTAAAAAAAGGAAAATGTCGGGCGCAGGCGCTCAACACACCCCGCCCGGGACGATAAGACCACGTCAGCTTCCGCAATGTGTTACGTCCCTCTCTAAATTAGCCAACCCGTGCGCACCTCGTGCTCACTCCGTATTCGCCCTGTGCCGACTCTGTGGCAACCCCTGATTGGCCACAGCTGGGTATAGTAGCCAGAGCCTGCGTCCCATTCCCGCCCTGCTTCCTCGTGGCAGCCTGTGATTGGTCACGGCCGAATATATAAACCAGAGCCCGCGTAAATAAAGCGGCAGTTCCTGTTACCACCTGAAGCGTCTCCTGTCTCATTGGGGGGCTGTGCCGGTCAGAAAAAAATAGGTAAGACACTTTGAAGATAAAAGTGATATGGAGAGGATGAAGAGAATCATCAAGAGGATGTCACTGGTGTGGTGACACAAGCCTGTAATCCCAGCACTGGGGAGGCGGAGGCAGGCGGATCTCTGTGAGTCTGAGGCCAACCTGAGCCCTGACCACCCTTCTCCAGCCCCTTGTAGGTAACCATACCGGTCTCATATGTAGCCTGCTAACACGTTTATTCAAATACAGGCAAAATGGATACATACTGTTACTGTCCTTCCTTTTTCTCAGAGAAGTTACATGTATTTTGCTCTTGGATTGTTGTTATTATCTTGCCCTGGGACATACAGTTTCTTCACCTTTTTTTTTTTTTTTTTTAGATATAACTGACATACCTGTGTCATTCAATGACTTTTAGTATGCTTATCACGGTTATTTGATTAGAGAACATGTTCATCACCTCTAAAAGAAAATCCATATCCATGAGCAGCCACTCCCCACTTCCCTCTTCCCCCACACCCTGGCAACCACTCATCCACTATCTGCCTCTGTGCATGTCCTTGCAGCGGACGTTTCCTGTCTGAATCATGTGTCTGGCTTCTTCCTCTGAGCATAATGATTTCAAAGTTTATTCCTGTTGAAGCAGATACTGGGGCTTCATCCCCTTACATGGCCGAATACTATCCCACTGGATGGATGTGGGGTGTTTATTCGTCTGGCTGATGGACATTTGGTTTGTTCCCACACTTTGGAAGCATGGATAACTGCGGTGGACATTGGTGTACATGTTTTGTGTGACATACATACATACATAGGAGTCATTGCTGAGTCAAATGTGGTCAGCTGGTTGAAAACCACTGTGCCGGGTGATCTTTATTGTCAACTTCGCTGGGCTAAGAGACTCCTGGAGAGGTGATTGGTTTGTGAGGGCACTGACGTCATCAGTGGGCTAAGCCATTGCTGAGCTCCTAACGGAATGGATTTTAGGAAGCGGGCTTCCTTGGGGGAAGTGGGTCATTGGTATGTGATCTTGAGGACTGTGGGGGGACTTGGCCTTTCCTCTCGGGGTTCTTTCCTTGCTCTTTGCTCTCTGGATCCCCCAAGCTGAGTTGCTTTGCCCTTCCATGCATTTCCACTGTGATGTTTTTGTCTTGGAGCCAGATAGGTGACCATGGACTGAAGCCTCTAACTGTGAGCCGAAACAGACTTCTCCTCCCTTAAACTGTAGCTGACAGGTGTTTGGTTTGGGCCACAGCGTGTTCTGTAGCAACTGTATCATTTCACATTCCTGCCCACCTGTGTGATTGTTGCTCGGGTTTGCTGTTTCCCACTGTGGGTTATGGCTAGTCTAGGGGTGTGACCTGGTGTCTCACGGTGTGTGTATGCGCGCGTGCATGTGCCTGTGTGTGCGTGTGTCTTTCCAAGACAGGATTTCCCTGTGCAATTCAGGCTGGCCTTGAATTTCTCTTTGTTGTCCAGGCTGGCCTGGAACTTACAGCAATCCTCTTGCCTCAGCATATATATATTTTTTAATTTTAATTTTAAATAAAACAAAACAGTAAAATGAAACAAAACAATGAGAACCATATTGGATTTAAAAGCCAGGCTGTAGGAAATCAACCATAGTTAGTATATTGCACATTGTCATCCTCCTGCATAGTTGTCTGGACTACCAGATACAGGTATGCAAAGTTAAACAATACAAGCCCTAATTTGTCTCTTTACTTCCATTGCTATTGTTTCAGAAATTTCAGGTGTGTGGCTTCCAGTTCCTTCAGTGTCTGTGTCTTCCGGACTTGTTCTGGGGGGCTGAGATTGCACCCCGCTCCTGTCTTGACCTTCTGCCGTGTTCCTCCGAATCAGCCGGGTGCTGAGTCCTGGATGCCTCCTGCACTGGCTGCCCGACCGCAGCACAGAAGGCCTGCTCCTGGGTTCCGCTGACCCGAGGTTCCCAGCAGGGCGGGGAGGTGCGGGCGGGGCCTCCCCAGTGCTCCGGGTGGTGACAGGGCCTTGGGGCATGGCCTCTCCTCCTCCAGCCCTAGTGGCTGGCTCACTGCGGGGCATGACTTCTCTGAGCTCAACGTGGTGAGCTGCACCTTGTGTTTTGATTTATGTTTTCTTAGTGGCTAATGATGGAGAGAATCTTTCTGTGTACTTATTACCATTAACATACCTGTTTTTTAAAAGAAATATTTATTTAACCATTTGGGATTTTTTGTCTTTTTATTGTTGAATGGTAAGAATTCTTTATGTATTTATGGATACCAATCCCTCATCAGATTTGAGAATATTTCCCCTCATCCTGTTGGCTTTCTTTTTATTTTCTTATCAGTGCCCTTTGAACAACACATTTTTGATAGCTTCTACCAGCCTGGGGCTTAGCTATCTCTAGCAGACATCTGCACCTGCCAGGAGAAACAATTTATCTCTCCAAGAGTAACTTCGGTCTTGTTCCTTCTAGTTCCAAGGAAAACCTCCCACTCTTCTTGTGCATGGATGAGCTCTCTCCTATCTCCACCTTAGCACAAATACGTAAAAATGTAAAAATCGTTCCCAAGCTCCCCTTTTTGAGGATCTTGCACTCTTCTGCAGATCTCCCGAGCCCAGTAAAGGGTTTGTTTGTGTCTCTCTCTCTCTCAACTATACTGAAGAAAACCTAAACAAGGTGGGCGTAGTGGCTCATGCCTGTAAGCCCAGCATTCGGGAGGCTGAGGCAGGAGGTTTGTTGTGAGTTCGGGACCAGCCTGGGCTATAAAGTGAGCTCAAGGCCAGCCTCAACTGCATAGTGAGACCCTGTCTCAAAAAAGACAAAAATAAAATAAACAATTTTTTGTTTCTTTTATTGTACTTTAAGTGTCTCACTTTTTTTTGGTACTGGGAATCGAACTCAGGACCTCACTTGCCAGGCAGGTGCTTTGTTGCTGAGCTATATCCCCGGCCCAGGTGTCTTACTGATTACCAGCTGCTTCATATTCCGTGGTGTGGCTGGAAGTAATTTACCCAGCTGGGTGCTTTCCACAGGATGTCCCGCTGTGCTCCCGCAGGGAGATCAGATCCCCTCTCAGGACAGGGCTGCTGGGGCAGATGTTAAATGCCTGTATTGTGTGGTTGGAGGTGGATTATCCAGCTGGCCAGTAGGTAGGTATTGTGACTGGGATCATTTACCAACATAGGTTCTCAGCAGCTGCTTGAGGGCACCTGTTTCCCACAGCCTTGCCAGCCCAGTGGCTATTACATCAATTAAACTGCAGAAGATATAATTTAATCATCTTGCTATGGGAGGCATGTCTCCAGTGCTCAGTGGCCACCAGTGGCTGGAGGTTTGTGATGAGAACGTTTCTACCACTAGGAGAGTTCCCAGGGCAGTGCTGTTGAAGAATTGGGCCCAGGCTTGACTTTGCACTTGAATAGGCTCCCATGGGTGCCTGAGGAGATTGGCTCTGCGGCTTGGAGCTTGGATACTGGGAGGTGGCTGCACAGCCTCAAGCGGGAGGCCATGAAGGGCAGGGCTGTTGGGAGGAGGAGTGGATAGGAGGTGCCAGTGAGATGGAAGAAATCAAGATGCATCCCAGATTAGGGCGGGGGACCCTGAGTTCTGCTGTGGGCATCCTGTGTGCGAGATGCGTGTTAGAGTTCCTGAGCTGTCGGGTGGCCTATAAATGACATGTTGTCTGTAATCCCAGCACTTGGGAGGCTGAGGCAGGAGAGTCGCTGCAAGTTTGAGGCCAGCCTGGGCTACAAAACAAGTTCAAGGCCAGCCTGGACTGCAGAGGGAGACCCTGACTCAAAAACAAACAAACAAAAAAACCCAAACAGGTGACTTTGGCAACCACATTAGGACAAAGCCAGCAAGAGAAAACAAGTGAAACCAGACCCAGGGTGGGTGCCGACCTCAAGCGTGGTGATGCGTGGTCGAAGGAGCAACCTTTGAAGCTTGGACTCTCGCAGCCGAGTGGCTGTAGGCCAGCACTGAGCCAGCTGAGGCCCCGTCCACCTGCCAGATGGGGGAAGGCAGCTGCGCAGGCTGTGAAGAGGGACATGGCACCTGGCTGCTGGCGACACTTGGCCATGGAGGTGGGAGGAAGCGCTGTCCCGCACTCTGCAGCTCCTGACCTGCTCTGTCACCGCAGTTCCCTCTTCTCTGGCAGCACCAGCTCCCAGACTCGGGCTGCGAAGCCAGGCAGGGTGTCCAGCAGGACAGAGCCCTGGAAGGTCGCACTGAGGTAGATCCTCCACTCATGTCTTCCCCAGGTCTGTCCTGAGGCCTGCTGTGGGCTGGACTCCTTGCAAAATGCTGGCCAACAAACTATGGACAAGGTGGTGATGGCCCTGCCCTCGGTTGTAAAAGGGACAGGCAAGAAACAGGTATAGATGTAATGTCAGGTAGGGAGAAGTGAAACAGAAAGATGGTGACAAGGAAGGCCTGTCTGAGGAGGTGACATCAAGCAGACACTCAAAGGAAATGAGCCACTGTGCAGATCCCAGGTGAGGACGTGCAAAGGTCCTGGGGCAGGAGTGCGCTCAGTGTCTTCAAGGAACAGAAAGGAAGTGGTATCAGTCCATTTTCTGTCTTTTTTTGAGGGGGTAGGGTTGAGACGGGCTCACTATGTGGCTCAGGCTGGTTTCAAACTCTCAGCAATCCTCCTGCCTCAACCTCTCAAGTGCTGGGATTACAGGTGTGCACCATCACACCTAGTCTGTATCAGTCAGTTTTCTGTTACTGTAATGAAGTGTCCTGCCTTTTTTATAAAGAAAGACTAGGTTCCGGGGCGTGGCGCTCACATTAGCTCAGCTCTGGTGGGGACCTGATGGACATCACTGAATGGCAGAGGAGGAGGGAGGGGACCAGGCTTGTGTCTTTGGTCAGCCCTCTGGTAAGAGCTAACAGCACTGGAAAGCTAAGGGGTCCCTTTACGGACACACCCCCTGTGACATAAGGGCCGCCCGCTCTGCCCACCTCTTAAAGGTCCCACCGCCTCCCAACGAGGCCAGCTGAGGTCCAATGTCCCATCACGTGGATCCGAGGCCGGAGGGCTGCAGCAGAGACCAAGGGGTCTGCAGGTAGGTAGGGGAGAGATGGGGTTAAGAGGTATTAAAGGCCCAGAACACACAACACCAGTTAGGCCAAATGAGTATTGGATGAGTAAATGAAGGACAGGGCAGAGGTGGCTGCAGGAATCCGCTTCGTGTGGGCGGGAGACAGCAGGGGCTTCCTGGGGAGGGGTCACGGAGCAGAGGCGGGGGGGGGGGGGGCTGGGGGGCTGGGGAAGGGCAGGTGCAGGCAAGCCACAAGGGAAGGCAGAGAGAGACAGAGACAGAGATAGAGAGAGAGAGAGAGAGAGAGAGAGAGAGAGAGAGAGAGAGAGGTCAGATCCCCAGCGCTTTTATTATTGAGCAATTTGGTTTCTCATTTTTTTTTCCTCCTATGGGGGATCGAACTTGCAACCTCACGCGTGCCAGGCAGGCACTTATGCTGCTGAGCTGTATCCCTGGCCCCTGAAAGTTGGCTCCTAAACAGAAATGTGTGGCAGTATTTTGCTTGTGCTTGTTAACTCTTCATCGAGTGATGAACATGACCAGCACCTTTCCTGAACTAACATGTCCGTGCCTGTCTTTCCCGGAATCGTGCAACAAATGAAGTTTGTGAACCGAGATCCCTCGGTCATTTATTTATTTGAAAATTTGGGGGCAGGGTCTCCCGATGTAGTGCACATAACTCACCGTGTGTTTTGGTTTGAGAACTGGTGGTCAACTTAACGCCAGCTGGATTACATCAGCATGCATTGAGAGAAGATGCTCCACCTGAGGAGGGTTGCCAGGATAAATAGGTGGAGAAGAAGGGAGGTGTTGAGGGTTGAGGTGTTAAGGAGGCATTGTGGGTTCTCCTACGAGTTGCTGTCTGAGCTGTTGGTTCTCCTGGAGAAGCTTTGGTCTTAAAATTGAGCATTGCTTCCTGGCTCCGGAGGGGAAGACATGTGCTGCCTGGTCTAAAGGATGAACTCGTCATGCTGCTTCCTGACATATACCCGACTGTGCTTGTCATCGGAGGAGCTTGGGGCCTTCGTGTCACTGAGGATGGCTGTGGTGCCTTGCAGGACAGCCCCGCTCTTTGTTGTGAGTGTGACTTCTTGGCTCCAGTGTAGAACCCTCATCCCACCAGCACAGCTCCTTCATCCTGCCGGCATAGACTTTCTGGCTCCCACCGCTGACCCTTGGGTCTTCCCGGCACGGATCCGTAGAAGAGACTGGCGTGAGCCCCCGAGGCTCCCAGGACCCTTCTAGCAAGTTCCTTGAGTCCCTAAGAGCTGGTTTCTTGCCTGTCTTCTCCAGCAGAGGCAGAGGAGAGTGGACACCTCCTCCCAGATGGCCTCGTCTGGGTCAGACGGGATCCTGACAGTTGGATGCAGGAGCATCGTGCAACGTGGCCTCTTGATCACTAGCAGAGACAGGAACGGGACATGCGGTTCTCAGGCAGCACCCCAGAGCACGGGGTCAGATGTCTCGTAACCCCCGCCCTCACTCTATTGATCCCAGCAAGTCAGACACCAGCCTGGGCTTCTGGTAAATGGCTGCTTGTTCCTTCTGGCCATTGGCATCCTGCATGCCCTGCGGTGAGAGCCAGGTGGCCCTGTGGGGCTGGGGCTGCGGCTGGGGGAGGGGCTGGGGCTGCGGCTGGGGGAGGGGCTGGGGCTGCGGCTGGGGGAGGGGCTGGGGCCAGCAGCCACAGGCAGGAGGCCTTGGCCCCACCACTGTTCCCCAGAATCGCCTGTGGGTGTTTTCAGACCCAAGTCAGTGCACAGCACTGAACCTCCCTTCCTGCAGCGGCTTCCCTGAGAATCGTCCTCCGTAGATGGGCCTCAAGGGTGGCCCTGATTCTACCTACATGTAACAAATCTCCCTTTGCCTGGGAGTAGCAGGCCTAACGATTAAAACTCTTATTTTTCTGGCCCCTTTTTTTTTTTTTTTTTTTTTTGTCTTTTTCCTTTTTACCGGTACCAGGGATCGAACTCACGACTGCCTGCTTGCAAGGCAGGCACTTATGCCGCTGAGCTAAATCCCCAGCCCCTTTCTGGCCCTTTTTTTAAGGCAGGGTTTCATACTGGCCTCAAATTGGCGGCAGTCCTCCTGCCTCAGCCTCCTGAGTGCTGGGATTACAGGCGTGAATTCCAAACTTGCAGAAAAACTTGCAAGAGTGGTACCATAACCCCCTTCTCTCAGGTACCTTCTGCCACACAGGGTTTGTGATGGTCTGTGTCTGGCGTTTGTCTGAGCCCTGTGTGAATCAGCTACGGGACACAGGGCCCGCTCAGCCCTGAATCCTGAGCTCACATCGCCAGTGGACGAGGACTTCTGCCCGGTCACTGTCCCCTTGACACAATCAGGTGATGTGGTGTGGACACATGGATACGGTGTTCTAATTCAGTTTCTTTACATTCAGACCCCCCCAGCTGTCCCAGGAGTCACCTGAAGCTTTATTTTTAAGGCGGAGATCGCCAACATCACCGTACCTCCTCTTTACAAAGAGAACTCGCAGCTGCCCAAGGAAGCAAAGCAGCAGCGCCCACAGACCTGCCTGGAGGGTCCTCTCTGGAGTCTGCTCACAGCCACGCAGAGCTCCCGCACCGGTGCTCCCTGGCGGCCTGTCCTGGCTCCCGGGATGTCCCCACTGCCTGCAGGCTGCTCTTCATGGCCATTGCCCTCCCGCTGCACCCGTGGCCACCCATGACAGTTACCAGTCCAGGTGGGAACAGAGCTGAGGTCCCTAAGTAAGTTGGGGGAGCAGCATGGTGGTGCATGTCTGTGATCCTAGCTACTTGGGAGGCTGAGGCAGGAGGATGACAAATTCAAGCCCGACGTGTGCAAGTTAGTGAGACCTTGTCTCACACACAAAAAAGCAGGGGGCAGAGCTGGGGATGTACCTCAGAGTTCTGGGTTCATCCCAATCCTAGAAGGAAAAATGGGAGTCAGACTCCTCCTGACGTTGCACCTGGAGCACCCAGGGACCTGTCATTCATCCCAACAATTCCATGTCTCCCAAAAACTGCCCGGAGGAGTGTGGTGCAGTGTGGGGACGGCACTTCTGGGAGGGGCAGGAGAGTGGCCCACAAGGGAGGTCTTTGTCCACCCGGTCTTCTCCAGCCGGAGAAGCCACCACGGCAGTAAGTGCAGGGGATCGGGCCATGGCTGGGCCTCTCGCTGGAAACCAGAACCTACCTACGTGTCCAGCAGGAGGGGACGGGGATGGGAGTATGTGCCGTCCTGCATGTCCAGCACGAGGGGACGCGAGAATGTGCTGTCGTAATCACATCTTCAGCTTCCCTGGCTCCCAATGGGGCTGGGCTGCCCCAGCGCTGCTGGCACCAGCTGCGGCTTTATGACAAGGAGCCTGACACTTCTGACTCACGCGGAGCCCAAGCCCCCAGGGGAAATGGGCGGGTCAGCCTTGGGAGGCGGCCCCTCAACCGCACCCCAGGGAATCCAGGGCGGGTCCCCTGCTGAGTCACCTCAGGCTCCTGGCAACCTGGTCTTGAGGCTGGCTGGGTTAAAAAGCAACTCTCCTTTCTAACCTTTTGCCCCCAATTTAAAAAATTGCGTCATTTTCCAGGGTACAGTTCCGAGGTGGTAAATACACTCGTGACCGTCACCACCACCAGGCCCAGGCCTCTTTGTCTTGCAAATTGAAACTCTGTCCGTGCTGGACAGTGACTACTGCCCCTCCGCCCTGGCCACCGGCCCGTCCCACCTCTTGTCTGCGATGCCACACTGCGTGCCTCGCGCAAGGAGCGGGCTTCCAGGCTGTGCTGTTGTGAAAGCCGAGGCCCCGGGCGTGTGTGCATGAATACCTCCTTGAGACCTCATGTTCAGTTTCCTTGGCTCTGTACCCAGAATCGGAAACTGCTGAGTCACATGGTGATTCTGTGCATTTATTTGGTACTGCAGACTGCGCCCAAGGGTCCTCTGCTAGGCCCCTGCCTTTCTTATTCTTTTGAGATTTAAGTCTTACTAATTGCTCAGCTTGGGCTCAAACTCAGGACCCTCCTGCCTCAGCCTCCTGAGCGTTGGTATTATGGGTGCACAGCACTGTGGGTAGAGCTTTGTGTTTAATTTTTTGAGGACCCCCACCCTGCATACCATTCTCCACACGGATTCCATACCGTTTTACAGTCTCCTCAAGAGTGCATAGGTTTTGTTTTGTTGTTTTTTGTTTTTGTACTGGGGATTGAACTCAAACCTGTGCCTGCAAGGCAGGCACTCACACCCCTGAGCTAAATCCCTGGCCCAGTGCACAGGTTTTTACTTCCCTACATCTTCAACAATATTTTTGTGTGTTTGATTTGCTTTTACTTTTGAGACAGGGTCCTGCTATGGAATTTTTTTGTTTTATTTTCTGTCTTTTTTGAGTCAGGTTCAAGCTGGTCTTGAAGTTACTTATGTAGCCCAGGCTGGCCTCAAATTCATGGCGATCCTCCTGCCTCAGCCTCCCAAGTACTGGGATTATAGGAATGCACCACCACACCTGGCTTCTTATATAATTAAGGCTGTTTTTGAACTCACTGTGTGGCCCAGGCTGGTCTCAAATTCACGGTGATCCTCCTGCTTCAGCCTCTTCTGTGCTGGGATTACAAGTGTGCATCTCTTGGCCCAGCATGTTTTCTTGACAAGGAGGTTGTTGATAGCTGAGTCCTTCTAACAGTCTCCAGCCTGTAGGTCATGAGTTCACTGAGTCAGGTGAGTGCGGCTGGGTCATTGATCAGCCTCAGCCTGGACCCTGAGCCTGCTTCCTTCCCCGGCTAGCTCCTGTCCAGGCTCTGGGTCCTGTATTACTCAGGTAACCAGGTTTAGCAAGTTAGAGGAGTCTATGCCGTTCATTTTTCTTTTCTTTTTGCAGTAAGGGGACTGAACCCAGGGCCTTGGCCCTGAGTTACATATCTAGCCCTTAAATTAAAACAATTTTTGTCGTTTGCTTTTGAGACAGGATCTCACTGAGTTCCTAAACTTCCCAGGCTTGATTTATAGTTCTGCCTCAGCCTTCCAGAGTGGAGGGATTGCAGGCACGCACCACTTCACCTGCGATTTAAACTTTTTTTTGACCTTTACAATTCCATTTTTTGGAGTCCATTTTCATAGCCCATGTTAACAAGGGGCAAGGATGTAGCTGCAGTTTCGTTAGTCGAACAAGAATTTGGAAACTTCCTTCAAGGCCCTTTAAACCAACTCTCCAATCTGGCCCTGGGGCCCTGGGCGGCATCAGGGATTCTCTGGTGACACCTGCTGGTGCCAAGTGGTATTGCGGTGCAGTTGGGCCAGGCGTGGGGAATTTCCAGCAGGAGCCCTCAAGCGACTGTGGGTGGCTTAAGAAGCCGCGGAGCAAAAGCACAGACGCAGAGACCACAAGGTCAGGAGGGAGGAGACTCGAGCTGCCAGGGGCTGGCGGTGGGGGTGCTTCTGTTGGGAGTGAGGGAAGGTTTTGGGTTTAGGTAGGTCTGGTGGGCACGCAACGTTGTGAATTTAATCGGTGCCACTGAGTCACACACTTAACAGGTAGAAATGATAAATCTCACTGGCAAAAGGCTAACCTTCTGCTATGGATTGGGTCTTGATGTCTGCACAGGTTCATGACGTGATGGGAGTGGGCCTCCGGAGGTGGCTGCGTGCAGAGTTTGTGACTGGCTCATTGTCTAGTGCTGGGGTTGATGGTTTGAGCGCTGCAGCCGCCCTGGGGAGATGGGGAACCCCCGCACACAACATGGGGGGCGGGAGACCTGCTCCTCCCCCTATTGTTGCTTTTGCTGTTTGCTGCTGCCGTGAGCTGATGCCCTGTGCCTTGTGAGACAGACCTTTCCTTCTCTAATTCTGGGTGTTGGGTATTTTGTCTCAACAAAGAGCGAAAAGTAACGGACACACCCTCTTCCTACACATCAGCAGAAGAAAAGTCAGAAAATACCTTCCTGACAAGGTAAGAAGGAACTTTTCCTCCCAAGAGTAGTGTGGATTGAGCCCAGAGCCTTTGCCCGGAGCTACATCCCCAGACCTTCTTATGTTTTATTTGAGATAAGGTCTCACTAAGTTGCTAAGTGGCCCAGGCTGGCATCCTCCTGCCTCAGCCTCCATTACAGCTGGTGCCACTGCCCCTTGCAAGAAGGGGTTTGTTTACTTTTTTATTTTTTTTAAAGAAGGGATTTGTTCTTGAGGTTTTTTTTTTTAAATCGATACCAGGGATCGAACTCTCGACTGCCTGCTTGCAAGGCAGGTGCTTATGCCGCTGAGCTAAATCCCCAACCCCAAGACCCTGTTTTAAAAACACCAACAGAAGGGGCTGGGGGCTTAGCTCAGTGGCATAAGCGCCTGCCTTGCAAGCAGGCAGTCGTGAGTTCGATCCCTGGTACCGATAAAAACAAAAAAGACAAAAAAAAAAAAAATCAAAAAAAAACACCAACAGAGAGGGAGGCCGCATTGGTGGAAAGGAGGCAGTGGACAAGAAGAGCTATTTGGAAAACCACGCAGAGGAAGGGGGTGCTAAGGCCTGAGGAAAGATCAGACTGCGCCCCTCCAGCTGCCACTTACACCTGCCGGGATGGGCAGCTGGGCTGGGCTGGGAAGGTAAAGAAGTTGGATGGCACCCGGATTGTGGCCTCAGAATGCCATTCTCCAGTAAGAAGCAGAGCTGGGGGAAGAAAAATAGACAGTGAGCCCGGAACAGCTCGCCGTGGAAAAGCCAGCACCAGGCCCAGAGCAGCCGTGCTGGTCACATCCGGGTCCACGGGCACCCAGCTGGAGGGCAGCATGGGCTCTCACCTGGGGAATGAAGTCACATTTCCACATGTGCCCACGGCTGCTTAGGCGTTCTTCTGTGCAGAGTGGAGTCTGATTCCTGTCTCCTGGGGAGAGGTGGCGTTGGTGACCAAACCAGGTCAGGTGACGCAGTGGCTGACACTGTCATAACCAACCTTGTTCCTCCTGCTGCCCCTCTGGGACTGTGCTTGGGGATGCAGTGTCCTGGCCAGTGGACACTCGAGCAGCCGCACCAGGAAGCCCTACGGTGAGAGACAGAGCCCGTAGGAGTGGCCTTCTAGGGCCAGTGTCCTAGCATAGAGCGTCCCCCCATCTGGGTGACATGGCCACGGTCCTGGGCACCCGCAGAGCAGTGAGTCTGTGTGAGCACTGCCATGTGGAAGCCGTGCTGGATTCCAGTGACAGCACACAGCAAGGAGGGGAAATCTCATGGGTATCACCACACATGGGTGGTGAGAAAGGAGGATTTTTTTTTTTTGGTACTGGGAATCGAACTCACAATCCTGTGCTTGCCAGGCAGGCGCTGTGCTGCTGAGCTAAATCCCCGGCTCAAGAAAGGGATTTAGATACACTGTATCAGGCTAATAAAATATGCATATTACTCTCCTGTACCTTTTTTGTTTGTCTGTTTTCAGAACTGGGGATTGAACCCAGGGCCTTTGTACTGAGCTGTGTCACCAGGCCATTTTTCATTTCAGTCTTGCTAAATTCTCAGGCTAGGCTTGAATTTTTAATCTTCCTGCTTCAGCCTCTGACTGCTGGGATTACATGGGATTACAGACATGTGCCACCACACCTGGCTTTTTATTTTATTTGAGACAGTCTTACTATGTAATTCAATCTGAACTCAAATTCATGATTCTCCTGCCTCAGTCTCACGGATACTGGGATTAGGAGTGTTTGCCACCATGCCTGGCTCTACTTGCATTTTTACTTAGGTGCTGGAAAACTTAAAATTGAATGTGTGAAGCCAGATGTGGTGACATATACCTGTAATTCCAGCACTCGGGAGGCTGAGGCAGGAGGATTGTTGCAAGTTTGCCCAAGGCCAGCCTGAACTGCATAGTGAGACCCTGTCTCAAAAAGACCAAAAAAAAAAAAAAAAAAAAAAAAAAAAAGAAAGAAAAAAAAAGAAAAACAAAAAAGAAAAAAGTGTGCTTTGCATTGACAGCTTTTTATTTTTCTGTGACACTGTACTATTCCAGGCCTGGCTGAGCTTTCACAAAACTTGATCTAAATTGTTACCTTTTGAGAGTTTCTAAACCAAGTTGGTCCCAAATTCCTGATCCACAAAAATAATGGGAAAATGGATCATTATTGTTTTATGCTGCTAAGCTTTGGGGTGATTTGTTACACAGCAGCGAATTGACTAATTTAGGCAAGCATCCTAGACTGGTAAATTAGCAGGTGAAATCAGAGACAAAACAGGTAAAATGGTCTCAAATCTCTCTCCATAAGGTATTTATTTATTACAAAGAGAACAGTCCCTTGTCACTTTGAAGCTGGGCAGATGTCACCTTGATCAAGTCATGAGTGTTTGCTTCTCAGCAGGGGACAGCGGCTCCTCCTGGGACATGGTGAGGACAGTGTCATTTTTGTAGGTCCCAATAAAGGGCAGAGCCTGGGTGAAGCCCAGGAACCTTCAGGCAGACAGAAACTGGGGACAGGGTGCAACACAAAGGGCCTGACCTTTCCGCAAGTGACAAGGAATGAGGAACTGTTCCCAGTTCGGGGCACTAAGGGATTGTGCGGCCAAATGCCAGTGGGCAGATCTTGGGCCTTTAGAGGACCTTACAGGGACACATGGTGACACTTGAATAGCAGCACAGGTTAGACAACGATACTGCATTGGCATTAATTTGAGACACAGAGGAGAGAAGTTAAATGTACAGAATGATAGCATTAGGGGTCGTAGAGAATACATGGACTATCTTTAACTTTTCTGTAAGCGAAATTATTTCAAAATTAAAATAATTAAAAGGTAGGTCGTGCCAGGGAGGTGGGGTCACAGGAACATAAGAATCCCTGGGCATGGCTGTCCAGGGGCAGAAGGACAGGCGTTCAGCAGAGCCACCTCGGGGTGCTTGTCAAATTGAGTACCTCAGAGCCTGGGCTCGTTCCCAGGTCAAGGGGCCCGAAAGGGTGCTTTGGGGACTGGAGGCGGGGCCGGGTGGCGGCGGCAGGGGCCACTGGGGTGCGAGAGCGTGCGTGGGTCTAGGACTCCGGCTGCAGAGCGAAGGGTTTGCACTCACGCATAAAACTCTTCATGCGAGTTACGCCGCAACACAGGCCTCAGTGTGTTTCAGGGACACAGGCAAAGAGACACGACGTGCGGAGACGAGGGACAGGCGTGGGGGGGGGAAGGACAGAGGAGGGAGTGATGGACATGCCCCCCGCCCCGCCTTGAGTGAGGTCATCACGTGCTGCAAACACGTACTCCTAACAATAAAAATGCAGAGAAAATAATATTTTAAAAAAAAGAATAGAATGTCTGCCTCTGAGTGGGGGAGCTACCAGGGCTTAGGAGCCGAGCCCCGTTGCCCTCGGGGCGGGGCCCGCGCTGGCCCCGCCCCCTCATTGGCCCCGCCCCTCCGCCCCCGCGCGGCGCAGCGGCTCCCGGTGGCAGTACGGGGGCGCCCGCCTGGCGACGGGCGCGCATGCGCAGGGGGCGAGAGGTGGCGGGATAGCGAAGTTGAACTGGGGGCTCCTTATGACGGTGGCGATCTGGGGCCCTGACCCGGGGGGCGGCTGCAGAGGTCTAGGCTATCGCCACACAGTGGCGACTCCGGGAAGTGCCAGGGCAGGTGCCCGAGGGGGCAGCTGGCGGGAAGGCGTGTGTGGGGGTTGGGCTCCCAATCCCGGAGCCCTCCCTCCAGCACCTGATTCCCGTGCGTGTGGGGCGGGATGCAGGCGGGGAGATCGCAGGCCATCATCCGCAGAAGGGCGGCATCCTTGGCATCTGGGCAGTCTCTGGGCATCTCCACGGGGCTGGGGGTTTGGGAGGAAGGGTGCCAAGGGCAGGGCACCCGCCACGCAGGGTGTGGAGGTGGGACCTTGCTGTGCCTGGCTTTCCAGACTGAAACCCTAAGGTAACCCTGACCCGAGAAGGCGCGTGGGTGTTCTCGCCTGACCCCATCCCGCCCCACGCGACTCTAGGCCCCCTCGCTGCGTGCACGCGAGAGGCCACAGGTGCAGAGGCCACGTGGGGGATCCCAGAGCTAAATCTGCAGACGTATGATTCGTTGGCCAGCGGCCACCTGGGCAGCCTCCCGAGGGGCTGCCCGCATGCGTGACGAAGTCACTGTGACACTTGTGAGCAGCCGCCAGTAGCAGGGCAGAGACAGGCTGTCTCCCTGTGCCACAGGGCCATGGGCAGATGGCGGTGGTCTTAGGCCCAGGTGTTGGGGTACACCTTACATAGCACCGGAGTCCCAAGGCCTAGGTCCTCAGGTGCTCAGACACACCACAGCCACAGCAGGTCCCCACAGCTTTTCTGCGGTTAGTGATAGGCCCTGGAGCTCTTGCTAAGTGTGTGCTCGTTGCCAGCCTCTGGAGATGACTACAAGGAACTGAAGTGTGGTACACAGCTTCACTCCTGGGTCTCCTGGCCCGGGTTCAAGTGCTCATCACCCCATGTAGCTGGTGGGGGACATGCATTTACCTAGAAATACCTCAAGCGTATCCTTCTTTATGGCAGAGTAGTACTCCATTGTATAGGAACCCATACTTTGTTTAGCTGTTTACCAGCTGGTAGGCATTTGGGGTGTTTCCAAGATTTGACCATGATAAACTGTGCTACTGTAAACATGGGTGTGGGCATATCGCTGTGGTATAATGCATTTAATTCTTTCAGGAAGATACCATGGAGGGGAATAGCTGGGTTAAATAGATCCTCTAGTCCTAGTTTTTTGAACCCACATATGGGTCTAATTTTAACCTTTGGCATGTGGAAAGCCAGATTTTCCAACAACATTTATTAAAGAGGCTGTCTTTCTTCCAGTGAATGTGTTTGGCACCTTTGTCAATGATAAGGTGGCTTAATATATTTGGAGTTGTTTCTGTGTCTTCTAATCTGTTCCACTGATCTTCAGATCTCTGGATCTTTCTCTTTTTTTTTTGCCGGTACCATGTTATTTTTCTTAAAAATCACACTGGCTTTGTAGTAATTTCAGCTCTGGGACTGTGATGCCGTCTGTCTTGCCTTTGTTGCCCAGAATTGTCTTTGCTATTCTAGGTCTTCTCTGATTCCCGATGAATTTTAGGGTTGTTTTCTCTAATTCTATGACATATGCTGTTGGAATTTTGATTGGGATTGCATTAAATCTGTATAACAATTTTGGAAGTGTGGCTTTTCACGATGCTGGTTCTCCCTACTCAAGGGCAGGGATCTCTTCCATTTTTCTGACGTTCTCTTCAATCTTTTTCAGAGCTGGAGTTGTCAGTGTAGAGATCTTTTACTTCCCTTGTTGATTGAGTCATAGGTGCATCATTTTTTTGGATGCTACTGTGAAAGGTGTCCTTTCCCCAATTTCTGTCAGTGAATTTGTTATTCATGTACAGGAAGGCTGTTGGTTTTGGAGTGCTGATTTTTGTACCCAGCTACATGACTGAATTTGGTTATTAAATCTAGAAGTCTTTTGGTGTTTTGGGGATCTTCTATGTAGAGTATCATGTCATCTATGAATAATGATAATGTAACTTCTTCCTTTCCTGTCTATATTGGTTTTGTTTCTTTTCTTTTTCTTTGGTACTGAGGATCAAACTCACAACCTTGTGCTTACCAGGCAAGCACTTGAGCCGCTGAGCTAAATCTGCAGCCTGGTTTTCTTTCTTTGTGCTGTGAAATTGCTGTAGCTAAAATTTCCAGAACTCTATTAAGTAAGAGTGATAACCGTGGACATCCTTGTCTTGTTCCTGATTTTAGAGAGAAAACTTTCAGCTTTTGTCCAGCTAGTATGATGCCGGCTGTTGGTTTGTCGTAGATGACTTTTATTAGACTGAGATCCAGGACCACCCATTCCAACTTCGTAGGTTTTTTTTTTTTTTTTTTTTTATCATGAATGGGTGTTGACTTTGTCAAATGTCTTTTCTGCATCTGTTTGAGCTGATCATATGGTTTTTGTCCTTGGCTCTGCTAATGTGGTGCATTACACTTAATGATTTGCACCCCTGAATCCCTGGGGTGAACCCCACTTGGCTATGGTGTATAATCTTCTTTACAACTTGCTGCATTCCATTTGCCAGTGTCTTATTGAGAGTTTTTGCATCTGTGTTCATAGCGAGATTGGCCTGCAGTTCTCTCTCTCTCTTTTTTTTTTTTCCTTTTTATCAGTACTGGGGATCGAACTTATGACTGCCTGCTTGCAAGGCAGGCGCTTATGCCACTGAGCTAAATCCCCAGCCCCGCAGTTCTCTTTCTTAGTTGGAAATTTCTCTGGTTTTGTTATCAGGGTAATGTTTGCTTCCAGGAATGATTTTCTTCCCTTTCAATTTCTTTTTCTTTTCTTTCTTTTTTTGTCCTTTTTGAGACGAGGTCTCGCTATGCAGTTCAGGCTGGCCTTGAGCTCACTTTGTAGCCCAGACTGGCCTCGAACTCGCAACGATCCTCCTGCCTCAGCCTCCCGAGTGCTGGGATTACAAGTGTGAGCCACCACGCCTGGTCCCTTTCAATTTCATTAGAGAGTTTGAGATGTAGCATTAGGTCTTCTCTAAATTTCTTGTAGAATTCAGTAATAAATCTATCAGGACTGGGGCTTTTCTTTGTTGGTAGATTTTAATTATATCTTCAATTTCATTGATTGATATTACTTTCAGGATTTTTATATCTTCTTGATTCAGCTTGGCTAATTCATATGTATCTAGAACGTCTCTGTTTTTTCTGCATTTTTCATCTTATTAGAATAGTGGCTCTCGAAGCAGGTATAGAAGGTCTCCTGGATTTCTGCAGGGTCTGTTGATCTTACCTCCTTTCATTCCTAACTGCATGGATTTGAGGATTTTCTCTCTCTCTTTCTTTCTTTTTGATGAAGTTGTCAAAAGATTTGTCAGTTTTGTTTAATCTTTCAGAGAACCAGCTCTTCAATTCATTGATTCTTTGTTTTTCTGCGCTGCATTAATTTCTGCTCTAAGCTTTTATAATTTCCTCTCTTGCATGAGATTTGGTCTTGGCCTGCTCTTCTTCTAGAAGCCTGAGGTTCACATTGTCATCTGTCTGACTTGACACGGGTGTTCACTGCTATCAACTTCCCTGCAGGACTGACTGCTTTCGTTGTGTCCCATAAATCCTGGTGTTATCATTATCATTTAATTGTACAAACTGTCTACTTTCTTCTTTTATTTCATCTGTGACCGTTGGTGATTTAATGTCCATGTTTTTAATGAAGCTCTTGTGGTTTCTTTTGCCACTGACTTTCAGCCGCGCTGCCCTACGGTCTGATAACACGCATGGCGTAATTTCCGTGCCTTTGCATTTACTTAAGCACGTTCTATGAGCAAGTCTGTGATATATTTTGGAGAATGTCCCACGTGCAGCTGAAAAGGAATATGTATTCTCATTTGTGTCTGCATGTTGTGCACACATCTAGTAGGTCCATTTATTCAAAAGTTTGGTTCAGTTCTCGTGTTCCATTGGGTTTTTTTGTTTGTTTGTTTGTTTTTGTTTTTTGTTTGGTACCAGGGATTGAACTCACGACCTCACACTTGCCAGACAAGTGCTTGGGTTGCTGAGCTAAATCCCTGCCCTGGTATTCCATTGTTGATTTGTCAAGTTGATCTTTTTGTGATAGTGGGGTCTTAATATCCTCTAATAAAATTGCATTAGTGTTTATTTGATTTTTTGTGTCTGTTAATATTTGTTTTATGTAGTTGGGTATGCTGGTATTTGGTGCACACATATTTATGCTTGCTATATCTTTTTTTTTTTTTCTTTTTCCTCTTTATCGGCACTGGGAATCGAACTCACGACTGTCTACTTGTAAGGCAGGCACTTATGCCGCTGAGCTAAATCCCCAGCCCCAAGATTGCTATATCTTCCACTTGGATTGTTCCCTTTGCATTGTGACCTTTGTGTCTCTTAATGTCTTGGCTTGAAACCCACTTGGTTGCAAACAGAACACTAGCCCACCTGCTTTTCTCTGTGCTTCTGTCACGTGGAGTACTGTTTTCCACCCTTTAACTTTCAGTCTATGAATTTTTGAATTAAATGTATTTCTTCCCCCCCCCATCCATTTTATTTCAAGGAGAAAAAAAAAAAAAAAAAAAAAACAAAACTAAAACAGAATTTCAAAACACGTCAATCAGGAGCTACAGTGGGACTTACCTTTTGCATTGTCACCCCCAAATCACTCACCTGGAGCACATGACATCTGCATGGACCACAAACACATCTGTTCAAAAAATGTGTTTCTTGGGCTGGGGATTTAGCTCAGCGGCATAAGGGCCGGCCTGCCTTACAAGCAGGCGGTCGTGAGTTCAATCCCTGGTACCAAAAAAAAAGAAAAAAAAAAAAAAAAAAAGAAAGAAAGAAAAACTGTCTTTTTTTTTTTTTTTTTTTTGTCTTTTTGAGACGGGGTCTCACTATGCAGTTCAGGCTGGCCTTGAGCTCATTTGTAGCCCAGGCTGGTCTCGAACTCGCAACGATCCTCCTGCCTCAGTGTCCGGAGTGCTGGGATTATAGGTGTGAGCCACCACACCCGGCTATAATAACTGTGTTTCTTGTACACAGCACACTGTGGATACTGCTTTCTGATCCATCCTGCCCGTCTGTGTCTTTGATCGGTGAACTGAAGCTGTGAACATCGGTGGCCCCCTCTGATGCGTACTGACGTATCCTTGTCATGTTTTCCTTTCCTGGGTCCCTCCCTCTGCTCTGCTGAACTGCTTGCCTGGCCTGGTAGATTCCTTCCGTTGGGATTCATGGAGTGGGAGCACTTTTTATTTCTTTCTAGAATGTCCTTCAGGACATTTTGGAGGGCTTGTTTGGTGCTCACGAATTTCTTCAGGTGTTCTTTGTCATGGAACTATCTTATTTCTCCATCAGTTTTGAAAGATATCGATCTGGGTTAGAGGCTGTTTTCTTTAAGGGTTTGAAATACTGCACTCCAGGCCTTCCTTGACCTGAGGATTTGTGCTGAGAAGTCAGCTGTGATCCCGATGGGCTTTCCTTTAGAGGTGACTTGTTGCTTTTCTCTAACACAGTTTATTTTTTAATGCACTTTATTTTTAAGAGGATAAAACCAAGAAAAATAAAACAGAATAGAATCAATCAAAAATAAACCAGTGTAAGTGATACAGGACTTCAAAACCTTACAAAACCAACAATAGTTACCATAATGCCTTTTGTTGTCTTCAAAATAGCTGCAGATACTTTTGGACATAGTAAAAATGGAACAGAACAGAATAGCATAGAGACAATAAAGCCAAACAGTGAATGCAGTAAAGGATTTTAAGACAAGTCACTAGTACATCCAAGATGGCTACCATGATATGCCTCGCTGTCTTTTAAATAGCTGCTCCTACCATCAGATTTAATATAACTGAACAAAACAAAAGAGAATAAGACCCAGCCCAGCAAAACCATGAAACGATACGGTTTCCTGGCTGGGATCACTTCCTGGCGAGGCCTGGTTCTCGCCTCCTGCAGTCCGTGAATCTGACATCTTTTAATATTCTGTTCTTGTGTTGAATTTCTGGAATCAGTCTTGACTATTATATGTGGAGATTATTTTTGATCATGGCTAATGGGGCTCCATATGCCTCACTTATCTGTATATCAAATTATTTTTCCCTGCCAGGGGTGTTTTCTGCCATGAAGTCTTGAACATGTTTTTTTATATCATTTGTTCTATCTCCTGCTTTTTCACTGACTTCAATCAATCTTATATTATTCTTCTTTGCATCATCTGCCAGCTGCCAGATGGACTTCTTGTGGTCCCTTTTTACTTATAAGAAATCTTCTTTTTCATGATCGCTTACTGCCTGCCTGTCCTCTGTGTCTGAGATTCTGTCCTTACATTGGTTTATTCTGCTGTGGATATTTTCTGTGGAATTTTTAGTCTCCTGGAGATCTGCTTAACCCTGTTTTATGGGTTCCATTCTTTCCTATGTTGGACATTCATGGTTTTCATCATGATCCTCTATTTTAAAAATATCCATGTGTGGAAAGAGTCCAGATCCCTGTTGATTTACCCCAGGAAGCCGGCAGTAGCTGTATGGTGGGGTGGCGGGTAACCTCAGGGAGTCTGCACCTCTAATTCCCCTGAAGCTGAGGGAGGAGGCTGGACCCAGACCCGTTCAGCCTGCAGCAGTTAGTGCACTTCGTGGGCTTGAACTCAGCTGGGAGCTGCTGGATGGAGCCAGCAGCCGTGCTGAGGTCTGGGCTCAGCTGCCCTCTCCCAGGAGGCTCCTGCAGGACGTCTGAGCCTGAAGGGCTCACCGTCAGCCAGCGCAGCCTTCCCGTCCACGGCCGCCTTCACAGGTGCTTCTCTCTGTGGGGCTTTAGGGTTGTCCGTGGGTACCGTGCATCTGCAGGTTTGAGCTGCTCTTGCCAGGCAGTGCGACCCGGCTCTGGGAGAAGGCTGCCCCTCTTTCCTCAGAGGCCTCGGGGCTGGGGCAGCGAGGGTTCCTGTCCTCTCCCCAGCTTTGGTTTCCTCTTCGCTTGGGGGCCCACAGCCTTTGCTGCCCAGCAGTGTTACGTGTTAATAGGTGCAGCGTCACCTCTGCCCCTCCAGGTGGCTGTGGGTGGCCCATCACGGGGCCGGTCTGTAATCAGAGCCAGCAGCAGATCCGAAAGGTCTGAGCAGGAAACAGATTCTGAGTCCAACCGCTTCCTGGCGGGCCCGAGGCAGCACCCTGGCTGTGCCCACCTCACCCTCTGCCTGCCTGGGGCCTCCTGCTGCTCCCCACCTTCCCCTCCACTCACTGCGTCATGCAGTCACAGGGATCCCGTGTCCCTGAAGTCGGGTCCTGCCCTCCTTTGCTCAGGATCACTCCGGATCACCCACAGGGAGAGCCGTCTTTACAGCGGTCTACAAAGCCCTGTGTAAGATTGCCGCCTTCCTCTCTACTCCCCCACAACCATGCAGGTGGACATCACCCTACCCCAGGGCTTTTGCATGCACTGTCCTCCTGCCCAGTGCTAGCTCCCTGCAGAGACCTGTGTGGCCCGCCTCTCTCTGCATTCAGGTTACTGAGCAAATAGCACCTCAGTGAAGACTCCCTTGGCCCCTGGAATCTACTAAAGTCAGATCTCCCCGGAAGCCTCTTTCTCTCCAGGTCCTTCCCAAATGTGTTTACCAGAACCTAATAAGTATAGATTTTACCTTTATCTTTGTACCGGGACTTGAACTCAGGGCCTCACGCTTACTTAATTATCTTCTTTGTACTTGGTCTTCCCAGGCGGGTTTCCACTCCACGAGAACAAGGTCGCCGATGTCTGAGCCCCAGCCTCAAAACGCTTGATAGGTGAATGAAAACGTGAGGGCTGGGTGTCTCGTGTCTCACCGGACATCTCTGTCCCTCTCAGCGGCCTGCTCACACCCGTGAGCAGTTGTCACGTCCAGGGCGCTGGACAAGGTTGGGCCTCAAGTCAAAAGGTTTATTTGAATCGCTCCTGCAGTCCCAGAGTCAGCCACGCGGGGGCAGCACAGCCCCAGACAAGTTTCACTCTCTGGTCTGTGTGCTGAGGACCCCAACCTCGGCCTCCACAGCCCCCTCTGGCATCTAAGCTCTGCTGCCTTCAACCCACTTGGCAGGTAGGGAAGTTGAGGCTCCGGGTAGGAGGCATGGTGGGGACTCAGATTTTGGAATCAGGGGTCGGGCTTTTCAGACTGGCTTTTTTTTTTTTTTTTTTTTAAACCAGTTTGTTGTGAGCTTGGGGGCGTCCCGGCCCCTGAAGGCCTCAGTTTCCCTGCCTGCCTGCTGGGTGACTTTTCTCTGCCACAGCCAAGCCCGTGTGGGCTGCTGGAGGCCTGAGTCACTCAAAAGTGCCAGGAGGACGCAGCAGAGAGGCCCCCGCTGGCCCAGAGCCCTGAGGGGGTATTAACGCCCCATTTTATAGACCAGGGATTGAGGTCCAGGCTCCTGGAGGGGCCCTCACAGCCTTCTGGCCCCACCAGCTGCAGCTGGCTGACCTCTCTGTCCCTCTGCAAATCCTTTTGTCATCATCTGTCACAGAGGCTGCCCACGGCCTCCTATGGGAGGGTGAGCTGCCTCAGTTTCCCTCTCCTGCAGATGGGGATGAGAACAAACTGCTACGAGGGGAGGAGGAAACTGAAGACAGGTTGAAAAATGCCTCTGTAGCCCCTGCTTGGCTCCTGCCACTGCCCCAAGGCCACGTGGCTCAGCCCACGGCTTTGGGATTTATTCCTTTATTTTTGAGCCAGGGTCTCACTCTGCAGTTCAGGTTGGCCAGGTACTCACTACTGTCTCAAACTCGGGCAACCTCCTGCCTCAGCCTCCTGAGTGCTGGGATCACGGGTGTGTACCACGGTGCTCAACGGCTTTGGTTTTGAGAAGTGGGACATTTGAATTTTGAAGTAAAGCTGACTGGTTTTTAAACATTAGCAATATAGTCACTTCAAAACAGAAAACAAAGCAAAACAAAACTCCTCAAAGAACAAGCAAAAAACCACGGGGTCAAACTGAACCCACAGGAGGGCTGGATTTGGCGACTGGCTGCAGTCTGAGACTTCCCAGGCCAGTTCCTCATGACACCCATGTGGCTGGTGGCTGCTCCTTGCCCAGCCTCCAGGCTGGGCTCCCCCCCTGGGGCTGACAGGTCCGGTGGGCAGGCGGCCTGTTGAGTGAAGGGCGGCAGCAGCAAGCCTTGCCTGGCTCCCCTTCGGGGACACCTGGCTGGCACAGGTGCCCATGGAAGGCCAAGGGCCCAGCAGGGGGCAGCACAGGGAAGGCAAGCACCTCCGGAGCTGGAGTGCCAGGCCTCCCACAGGTGGAATTTGACTTGGTGGCACTTGATTTGCTCTGGGACCTCAGGTCACTTCTCTGTGCCTCAGATTTTTCATCTAGAAAGTGACAGTGTCAGACCTGTTGCAATTTATCAAAAACCCAAAGGGGAAGGCTGAGCAGGAGAGACTTTATTCCTTCCCACCTCTTTAAGGTGATGGTGAGCAGATTTCCAGTGGGCCTCAGTTTCCTCATCTGTAAAGTAGAGTGATAATACCCCCTACTTCCTGTACATTACCAAAAAGATGAAATAAGCTATTACACACAGAGCTAAAATGTGATTTGGAAGCCAGGCATGGTACACACCCGTCATCCCAGCCCTGAAGGCTGAGGCATGAGGATTGCAAATTCAAACCCAATCTGGGCAATCTAGTGAGACCTGTAGCTCAGTGTGAAGACCCTGGATACATTCCTCAGTACACACACACACACACACACACACACACACACACAAAGTGGTTCAGAGAGGGTAGATGACTGCCTGAGGACACACAGCAGACTTCCAATTAGCTTCAGACCCTACATGCCTCACTCACACCCCTGACCCTGAAATGCTGGGGTGGGGGTCTGAGGGAACCCATTTTTCCCAAGGTCACAAAGTCCAGTTGATAGGGGATCCCACCTTTTCAGCCTCTTTGGTTCATCCGTCAGCCATCTGTTAAGCACCTTCTGAGTGCCAGTCACTGCCCAGGGAAAGCTGGCACGGGAGGGGAAAGTGAGATGGCGGGTGACACCGGGGCGGTCACAGTAGGAGAAGGCCAGGCGGGGAAATGGCTCGGGGCTGCACAGGAAGTCAGGGAGGGCTTCCTGGAGGAGAGAGACCGGGCTGAGACCTGGGCTGAGCAGGGGATGTAGGGCCACTTCTGCACCAGTCCGTGCCAAGCCTGCTGGGCACAGGACTCCCAGTGCTCAAGGGCCAACCCTCCCAGAGCACAAAGTTGGGGATACTGAGGCAGACAAGCCCACGGGATCGGGTGGCTGGGCTACGGCAGCAAGGCAGCTCACCCCTGGGTGGGTGGGGAGGCCTCTTGAAGGCTGCGGCCCTCTAGCTTAGCCCTGAGGGTCCCTCTTTGCAGGAAGACCTGGCTGGGTCCCCTGGGGATGTCCGCACACCTCCCTGGGCCTTGGTGCCTCCCCGCTCAGAGGCTGCTGGGAAGGCCCAGAGAGCCGGCAGGCCAGTGTTTTGTCCTGTCTCCCCCTCCCCCACTGCCAAGGGCATCAGAGATGTCATTTCTCCAGCTCTTGGGGGCAGAGGTCACCCCGGCCAGGCAGATAACACTGAAGGTTGAGAAACGCCCGCCAGCCCTCAGGGGCCATGGCTGGGGTCAGTGGGCCGGGGGTCAGCTCAGCCTGGCCTGAGCAGGGAACGGTCCTTCCCGGCAGGCTGCGACTTGACCCCAGGTCCAGCACACCTCACCCCACCTGGCCGGCAGGTGCAGGACGAGCTGACCTGGGGAGCCCTGCTCTCTGCTGCACGATCCCTCCCAGCAGCCTCACAAACAGCTTCACAAATGGCCTCTGGCGCTGGCAGAGACGTTTTAGGGGGCCCATGCAAAGGATTTTATTCGGGACACCTGGGGACCGCCAGGGTCCGGCCCTCTCTGGGGTGACTTTCTCTTATAGTCTGAAGGCCTGACAGTCTCTTGTGCACGGGCTCCGCAGCGCGCCCTCCGGGGGTGTCGCCCGGCCCCGGGGGGCCGCGTCGCCTTGCGTTGGGGAGCCTGTGGCGGGGACGACACTCCTAGAGACAGCACCGAGGTTCAGAGAGGCACAGGCCTCGGGCACGGGCACCCAGCGCGGCACAGCCGGGGCCTCACCGCGCGCCGAGCCGGGCCGGCCGGGCGGAGCGGGCGGGAGACAAGCGGGCGCGGCGGAGCGCTGGCAGGTGCGGGGGGCGGGCCCGGGAGGGGCGCGGCCGACCCCCGCCCAGGCCCCTGCTCCGGGGGCGTCCTGTGGCCACGGCTTTGGGGTCCCGTAGGCGAGGAGTCGCCTCCTTCCAGGAGCGGGGTGCGGGTCGGGGGGCAGCGAGGGGCGGGGTGGGCCGGGGCCGGGGTCCGCAGGTGGGGCCGGGTGCGCGGTCCGGCGCGCAGCGCCCTCTCCGGACCTCGGGCCGCGCCGGGCGCGGGAGCCTCCGCCTCCTCCAGCAGGGGGCGGGCCGCGGCCGCGTCTGGGGCGGGGGAAGGCGCTCGGGTCGCCCCCTCCCCGCCTCCCGCCCCTTGCGGAGCAGCCTCCAGCCGGAGGGGGCGGTCCGGGGGCGGGGTCGCGCCTCCCCCTCTCCTCCCCAATCCCGGGGCGGCCGGGGGGCGCGACGCGGCCCCCCGGGGCTGGGCGACCCCCCCCCCCGGAGGGCGCGCTCCGGAACCCGTGCGGGGCTACTGCGCCCCGCTGCCGCCTCCCCGGGGGTCCTGGGCGGCCGTGGCCGTGGCGTTCCGGCGGCGGCGGGAGGGGCCCGGGGCGGCGTGACGCACCGTTGTCAGGGGCCGCCTTATAAATAACCGGGCTCCGGAGAAACTTTAGCGAGTCAGAGCCGCACACCGGACCGGGAAGGGGCCCAGTCCGAGGGTCCAGCTGCCTCAGCCCCCGCACTCCTAGCGGCCACCTCGGCAGCGGCGGCCACTGCAGCGGTGGGGACACAGCGGCGACAGCCGGAGCCGGGAGGCCGCGCCACCTGCGGGCCGGCCGGAGCGGGTAGCCCCAGGCCCCCTCCCCGGGCACCCGCGTTCATGCAACGCCTGGTGGCCTGGGACCCAGCATGTCTCCCCCTGCCGCCGCCGCCTGCCTTTAAATCCATGGAAGTGGCCAACTTCTACTACGAGGCGGACTGCTTGGCTGCTGCGTACGCCGGCAAGGCGGCCCCCGCGGCGCCCCCCGCGGCCAGACCCGGGCCGCGCGCCCCCGCCGGCGAGCTGGGCAGCATCGGAGACCACGAGCGCGCCATCGACTTCAGCCCGTACCTGGAGCCGCTGGGCGCGCCGCAGGCCCCAGCGCCGGCCACGGCCACGGACACCTTCGAGGCGGCTCCGCCCGCGCCCGCCCCCGCGCCCGCCTCCTCCGGGCAGCACCACGACTTCCTCTCCGACCTCTTCTCCGACGACTACGGGGGCAAGAACTGCAAGAAGGCGGCCGAGTACGGCTACGTGAGCCTGGGGCGCCTGGGGACCGCCAAGGGCGCGCTGCACCCCGGCTGCTTTGCGCCCCTGCACCCGCCGCCGCCGCCTCCCGCCGAGCTCAAGGCGGAGCCGGGCTTCGAGCCCGCGGACTGCAAGCGGAAGGAGGAGGCCGGGGCGCCGGGCGGAGGCGCAGGCATGGCGGCGGGCTTCCCGTACGCGCTGCGCGCCTACCTCGGCTACCAGTCGGTGCCGAGCGGCAGCAGCGGGAGCCTCTCCACGTCCTCGTCGTCCAGCCCGCCTGGCACGCCGAGCCCGGCCGACGCCAAAGCGCCCCCAGCCGCCTGCTACCCCGGGGCCGCGCCGGCGCCCGCGCAGGTCAAGAGCAAGGCCAAGAAAACGGTGGACAAGCACAGCGACGAGTACAAGATCCGGCGCGAGCGCAACAACATCGCCGTGCGCAAGAGCCGCGACAAGGCCAAGATGCGCAACCTGGAGACGCAGCACAAAGTCCTGGAGCTCACGGCCGAGAACGAGCGGCTGCAGAAGAAGGTGGAGCAGCTGTCGCGCGAGCTCAGCACCCTGCGGAACTTGTTCAAGCAGCTGCCCGAGCCCCTGCTCGCCTCCTCCGGCCACTGCTAGCGCGGCCCCCGCGCGCGCCCCCCTGCCGGCCGGCCTCCGCGCTGCCGGCGGAACTTGGCACCGGGGCGCCTGGCAGCGCGGGGAGCCCGTCGGTAACCTTAATATTTTATTATATATATTTCTATATTTTTGTCCAGACCGGCCGCACGTGCAGATGGCGCGCCCGCCCGTGGTGTTATTTAAAGCAGCAGCGCCTGTGTGTACGGATGACTGTGAACTCGGCCTTCCCTGCCCCTCTCCGGGTGCCGGCGGGCGGGCCGGTTTCGAAGTTGATGCAATCGGTTTAAACATGGCTGAACGCGTGTGTAGACGGGACTGACGCAACCCACGTGTAACTGTCAGCCGGGCCCTGAGTAATCGCTTAAAGATGTTCCTACGGGGTTGCTCTTGTTGTTATTATTTTTTTGGTCCTTTTTTTTGTATTATAAAAAAATCTATTTCTATGAGAAAAGAGGCGTCTGTATATTTTGGGAATCTCCGTTTCAAGCATTAAGTAAGAACACTTTTAATAAACTTTTTTTGAGGACGGTTAAAAAGCCTTTTGGGGGCAGTAGTTGGCTTTTGATTTTTTTCCCTTTCCTTTGGATGGATAGGGTTTTGTTTTGCGTTTCTGGTGTGTAGGGGTTGTGTGTGAGGGGGCTGCTGTTATTTTTGGACCTTTTTGGTGGCAGGGTGGGGGTGTCGCAGCTGGCTTCTCTCCTCCCCTGCTGCTTCCCTCAGGGTCGCTGGCAGATGGAGGCTCCAGCTTCTGGGGGAAGAGGTGCAGAGTGCTGGGTCAGGCTTTCAGGGTGACTCAGCACCCCGGGGTGCTGTGATCTGGGAACTCTGCTTGGGGATGGGGGTTGGTCCTAAGTGTCAGGCTTGGGTTTGGAGGGACCAGGAAGTCTGTGACCCCCCCCCCCCCCACTCTTGGGGGCCAGGCAGGCAGGCCTGTGACTCTCTGTTTGGGAGAAGAGTCATGACTTGGTCTTGTTTGGCCCAAGTCGGGGCTGATTGTTTGGCAAGTGTAGTGGGGCGGGCTGTTTAAAAGGTACTTTGTGTGTGTACTTTGTGTACTTGGAGTCTGTGTGTACTTTGTGTGTGCGTGTGCGTGTACATGTATGTGTTGAGGGGATCCTGGCTGCACCTGTGGGTGAGTCAGTTTGTGTGTCCCTGTCCAGGGGGAAGGGGAGACTGGGCCAGGTGGGGGAGGGTGGGGGAGGGTTCTGCACTTACACCCTCTCTGACAGCTGGACTGACAGGACACTGCCCGCTTGCCCTCTCTGCTCAGACGTGGACGCTGAGGCCCAGGCTCACCTGCGTGTTCAGGGTGGCGGAGTTTGGCCTTGAACTTGGGACCATCTCTTCTAAAGCCCTGATCCCTCTGCCCTTCCTGCCCCTCCTTGCTGCCCTCTGCAAGCCCGCTGAGTCCTGGCTGGCATTCCTGAGAGCTGAGGATGTCGACGGAGGGGTTAGTGGATATGCGGCGGCCTCCTCCGGTGCCTGGCACGACAGAGGTGTTATATAAGCGTTTGCTCTTGTTATTATTTTTGCTGGGAGGCTCCTGGCATTGGGCACCCAGGTCTTCAGTGTAGTGTGAGTGTGTCAGGCACTTGCCAGAGACCTGCCCCGTCCCACTGCAACCTCACAACAACCTGCGGAAAGGTGGGTGCCCTAGGACCCATGTTTTTAGAGCCAGGGGACAGTTTCAGCTGTCGGGTGCCTGTGGGTGGGCGAGGGACTGGTCCAGAGGCCTGGGGAGCTGGGGAGCAGTGGGCCACTCATTCTGCTGACCTGGGGCCCGGGCTGCTGAGGTCTGCTGACCTGTGGCATGAGTGTTCCCCCACTTTCCCTCTGGGGCCTACAGATGCTATTCCTGGGGCAGCCTAGAGTGGGGGACAGAGGGTGACCTTGGCCTCCGCTGGGAGGACTGAGACTAACACCCTGTCTCTACTGCCAGTGTCGGGCATGGATGGTATGAGGGCTCTTGCAGGCCGCTGGGCACAGCCCACTTTAGCCTGAACCTGCCCTGCTGCCCTGACCAAGGCTCTCAGCTCTAGGCAGGGGACACTGGCTGTGTGGCCCCTGGAGGCCAGGCCAGTCGGTTCCATGCTCCTGTGGCTCCATCAGTGCCAGCAATGAGACTGGTCTCCGCTGTCTCCTGGCTCACCTTGGGCCTGGAGCTGAGCCTGCCACGGAGGTGGCTGTTTTTCCATGGCCTGCAGGAGAGGGGGTCTCTGTCCTGATCTCCTCTTCTGTCACTGAGAGTTGTCTGGTGCCTGCGGCTGCTTGCTTTGCAGAGGACACAACAGAGGAGCAGGGAATGGGTGGGTGGGGCAGCCTGGTAACTACATGCCTGGCCACTGTCCCCAACACTCTCCTCCTGGGCAGCGGGGCTCCGGGGAGCTTTACACACACGCATTTGCTCTAATCCACGTGAGCATGCAGTGGGACCATCCCAGCCTTTTCCCAGTGGATAATGTGAGAATCAAGCCAGGCATCATGGTGCACAACTGTGCTCCCTGCCACCCAGGAGGCTGAGGCAGGAGGATTGCAAGTTCCTGCCCACCCTGAGCAACTTAGGAAGACACTCTCAAAATAAAATGAAAGGCCTGGGGATGTAACTGAAGGTTTGTATTCAAGGTAGAATGGGGGCTCCATCTGATTCCCGGGCTCTGGGGAGGGTTCGGGCCGCGAGGCTGTTTTTGACACCACCCCCACTCCAATCCTGGGCCTTCCTGGGGATACTCCGTGCCTGGCCTCATGTTCAGGGACCCTGAGCTCCACAGTGATGTGACTTGCACACGGTGTCACGGTATGGATGGGACAGAAAGGGAACCTGAACGAGAGGCCCTCTGATGATCCTGGAGAGGGCTGGAGAAGCAGCTCACGGGGCGAGTCCTGTGGATGGGACGGTGCCAGAGGACTTGGGAGTGACACAGGTGGGGTGACACCCACCCCGTGGGTCAGCAGACCCAGAGGGAGACGGCTTGCAGGGAGGAGGGGCGGCCCACTCAGCAGTCCTGCACCAAGAGAGAGCGGGGTGGGAGAGGGCAGGAGGGGCCCAGCTGTGAGGGTGAGAGCCAAGTACCCCACTGGGGCAAGGCAGCACCCCAGGCCTTCAGCCCAGGTGAGCCCGCTGGCCCGAGGTCTGCCCTGCCAGGCAGTTCTGTGCGGGCTGCCGAGGCTGGTGGGGAGTGGGGAGCCTGGGACCCCATCTTGTCTGCTTAGGACAGGGCCCTTCCTGCCTCACAAGCTTACAGAGAAGACTAACAGCTGGGGAGCCTGCTGGCCGGGCCCTGTGCTCTGTGCAGAGGCCCCCAGGGCCACAGCTCCTGTACTGGGTGTCTGGGAGGCAGAGTGACCCATGACCGGAGGGGAGTGACCCACGAGCAGGGGTTGGCGCAGGGGCTGGCGGGGGCCGCTCCCTCCGGACACCTGCGGAGGTCCCTTCCTCCGGCTCCTGTCGGGCTTGTTGAGGTGGTCTGGTCTCTGTCTCATGATGTTTATTTGCCTCATTATTTTTCGTTTACTTGACAAGCATTTATTGAGCACCTGCTGTGTGCCAGTCTCTTTAGTAGGCGCTGGGGACAAGTGGTGGCCAAGATGAAGGTGACAGTTTATAAGGAGAGCCAGACACTCAGTGTTCAGCAACAGGCACAAGATAATGACAGGTGGGGACAAGGGCTCCCCGGGAAGCAAAGTGGGGGGAGGAGGGGTGGGGAGGTCCGGAGGCCGCCCTGGCCGTGGTGCTGGTGCAGCTTTTCTGCAGTCACGTGGGGGCTCCTTATCATCTTCCAGGTGGGGAAACTGAGGCACAGAGGTGCAGGCATTGTCCCAAGAGCTGGATGTTGTTTGGGGCTGGGGATTTAGCTCAGCAGCATAAGCGCCTGCCTTGCAAGTGTGTGGTTGTGAGTTCAATCCCTGGTACCAAAAAAAAAGAAAAAAAAATGCAAAACCCACGAGCTGGTGAGTGGCCAGGAGAGCTCTGAGTCCCCGTTGTGCTGGAGCCTGAGGCTCCTCCATCACCACCTCCTGCGCGGCCCCAGCCTCTTGCCTCCGCTGTTGCCAGTTCTGTCCCCACCCAGCTCTTTCTGGGCCTGGCTGACCTGGCTGATCCCAAGTGATGTCCCCAGGCCACCAGCTGGCCCACTTCGGATGGTTCTGTAAGCTGTGGCTATGTGCAGGGTGGTGACAGAGTCCTGGGCTGGGAGATCCAGGAGGCCACGGAGGGCCAGGGGACAGGACTTTAGGGGCCCATAGTGTCCATGTCACTGGGTGGGGAAACAGGCTCTGTGTGGGACGTCCCTTGCTCAGAGAGCAGCAAAGCTGGGGTTTCGATCCAGGTCCATGTGTGCCCTACTTGCATGCTATGGGCAGACAGATCCACACCCCCTGAGGGGTGAGTCGCCCGGGCAAAAGCAAAGCAGCACTCTGAGCTCTGTTCCTGGCTGGCTGAGGCCTTGGCAAGGCCCGGGGCTGCTCCGAGCTGGTCTACCTTCCTTCAGCTGTGCACACAGTCACTGGGTATCCAGCGGGCGCCTCTGCGGGCCCAGGACGTCTCTGCCCCTCAGCTGCCGTTGTCGCAGGTTGATCGTGCAGGCTGGGATGTGGCCTTGAGGAAGCCAAAGAGGGGGAAGTGATTGAAGACACCTGGGAGGGGCAGAGGGCTAGCAGGTGCAAAGGCCCTGAGACAGGCTGAACTCAGTGGGTGAGGGGAGGTGTGGAGGGGACCCAGAGGGCAGTGGGGTGGCAGGGCCTCTGCACCGGGGCCTGCAAAGCAAGAGCAAGGCCAACAGAGGTTGTTTTGAGGATGAGTGAGCAGGTGGCCCTGCCAGGGCCTGGCAGCCGGCAAGTCCTTGATAAGTCTGCTGATGGAATCGAACAGGCCCCTCGGCCTCAGGAGGAGGCAGAGTGCAGTGGGTGAAGGGTGCTGCGGGGAGAGCGGGGCTGAGAGCCTGTGACCCAGGGCCCCGAGCCATGCGAGCTGCGCCAGGCAGGAAGAGGGGCAGGCGGCAGGGGTGCGGGCGGAGCGGCGCCGGGTGCCAAGAGGGGGAGAGTTCTCCGGGAAGCAGGGGAGAGGGCACCGGCCGGGCCGGCAGAGGCGAGGCTGCTGGGGGCGGGCTTCCCTGTGGCGCCTGGGGTGTGGGGGAGAGGATCTGTAGGAGGCTGGACCCCGAAGGGTGTTTTCTTTTTCACTGATTTCCTAAGCAATGCCTGGCCCCTGGCAGGGCCAGAGAATGCAGAATGTCAGTAACAGAAGGAACGCGAAGCGCCCAGAATTCCAGGTCCAGCGCTGCCCCTGTAACGCCTGCTGTGTGGCCTCGGGCACTTTCCTGCCCTCTCAGGGCCTCCATCTCCTTGAGTGAGACCATCATGATGCCCGCCCCAACGCCGCTCCACCTCCTCCTGGCCCTGCAATGTGGGCTCGCTGGGCCACACTTTCTCCTCCTGTAAACAGGGCGACGGTGGAGACTGTGTCTACAGCAGCCGTTAACTTCCGGGGTTTTCATATTTACTGCCCTCCTTCACCTGGGCAAGGGGTCTCCTGCTCTGCCAGCAGGGGCAGGCAGGCGATGAAGAACCTACTTTCCTGCTTCATTTGCAGCTAGGGCTGACTAATGAGCTAAACAGAAGTTGTAGGTGGGGCTTTCAGAGAAATTCTTTACAGGGGCTAATTCAACTGTGAGGCACATTCCCTTTGCCTGTTTCTTTCCTGGAACTCAGATGTGATGGCCAGATCTGCAGGGGCCATCTTGAACCATGAGGCAAATACTGAAGCACGGGAACTGTGTACTTCATGCATGGCAGTAAAGGACAAAAGGCACTTGATGGCAGTAGAACAGCCACACCAGGCCCTGCCTGGCTCACTCTGGGCTTGTTTACACAAGAGAAAATAAATCTCTGCTTGTTGAGGTCCCTGTCATTTGGGCTGCCTATTCCTGGCAGTTGAACCTAACTGAAAGAAGTTCGACAGAACTGAATCAACCCGTATGAGCTGTTTCTGTGATTTGCATTTTCAGTGATGCCCAGTGCTTCCTTGTCAGAGACGCTTCTGTGAAGCTGTCCTCTGTGAGCACAGACCAGCTCTTTGCTTCAGGAGAATTTCCATCGGGTGGAAGGAGGTTTGTAATGAGCTGCCATTGCGTCAGGAAAGCACACGAAGACTGCTGGGAACGTATCTTTCCTGTCTTCGGGGCCATCCCCGTGATTCCGATAGCTCTGTGTTTATGGGTCAGGTCAGGCTTGCTCCAGCCCGTTGAAAGCAATGGGTACTTCTATGCTAACCTCAAAGTCCTGCCCTCCAAGCCCCTGTGTGTGACCCCCTGAGAGGCCCCTGAATTTGGAACCAGAGAGGGTCAGACACTGCTGCAGCTTGCAGTGCATGTTGGTCGCTGGCCTGGGGCCAGATGCCCTGCGCCACCCAGAATAACCCCTCTGCCCTGTGCTGCCACCACCCGCCACCACCTGCTCCACTGAGTCCTCAGCGCCAGGCCTGGGGGCACCTTTGCCAGGCTGCCTGGGGCCATCCCGGCTGGGACCTCTGTGAGGCGAGGTGGAGGCTGGGAGTGACTGGGGAGCTTTTATTTTTATCCCTGTCACCAGATCCCGGCCCCAGCTCTGGAGCCCTGGCAAGGGGAAGGCTCCGCAGAGGGCCTGGAGGGCAGGGTCAGCGGGCTGTGGAGCAGAGGGCACGGGGCCGGGGTCACAGCCACCGGGCGCCTGTCCCTCACGTCGTCCACTCACCTCGGCGACTCTCTGGAGGCAGAGGGACCCTTCCTGCCTTTCCCGCTGGGCTCAGGTGCAGGCTGAGCGACCTCTCCGGTTGTTGGATGAGGCTGTCATGGGTCCCCGTGACTTCTAATGGTAAATGAGTGTCTGTGCTTCGAATAAAAAGAATCCCGCCGTGGGCACCCTGTGTCTGGCTTCTCTCATCTCTAATTTTTTTGTAATACCGGGAATTGAACCAAGACCTTCACACCGAACTCCACCCCCGGCCTGATTGCTTTTGATTGATTGAATGAGACAGGGTCTCACTAAGGCACCACGTTGCCCAGGCGGGGCTCGATTCGTGCTCTTCCTGCATCAGCCTCCCGAGCCTGCACGCACCTGGCTTCTCTGAGTCTGTGTCGTGCCCGAACACGGGCCGGGCGCTGTGCGCACCGCAGCTGTTCAGCAGACGCTGTGTCAGTCACCGTCTCTCTCGAGGCTCGCACACACTGAGTTGGTTTCCTCCTCTCAGCGTCTTAGAACCAGGCCGAGAGGGTGCTGCAGGGCCAAAGCTCCTGACAGACACAAGCTGCACCTCACTCGAGGTGCTCCCGGTGAACCTGCTGAGTCACGGCACAGGCGCCCAGCATCTGTTCTCATTCCCATGAATGGCATTTAAACCTCTGTCTCATTCTGCACCCCCAAACTCATGTTTGAAAAAAATAATCGCTGAGCTGGGCGTGATGGTGCACACCTGTAATTCCAGCACTGGGGAGGCTGAGGCAGGAGGAGCGCCAGGAGTTCGAGGCCAGCCTGAACTACACAGTGAGATCCTGTTTCAAAACAACAACAAAATCTTTTTGAGAAAGATCCCAAATTGATAGGGAAATTACCAATCCCACACAAAGACAGCATTTTCTTCCTGAGTGGCTGGAGGATAAGTCACGATCCTCCGTCAGGTTCCCTTAGTGCTTTGATATACAGTGCCTGCAAAAGAGGGTGCCGCCCACATCACTCCAGTGGATCTGCCAGCATCAGGAAACGAACCCCACACTTTGCTACCACCTGCTCAGATCCGTAAGGTTCCCCAGGTGCCCTCCTGCCCGCAGTGAGAGGATCTGATTTGAAGTCACATGTTGCCACCTTGCCTCTGTCCGCTTTCAGCTGGACCAGTGCTGCAGCCTGTCCTTGACCCTCATGACCTTGGGAAAACCCACCCCTCGCCCCGCCGCTGTACTGAGGATGCACCCAGGGCCTCCCGTGTGCTATGCAGCACGGGACCCTGACTACACCCAGCCTGCCTTGTGCTTTGCAGGATGCCGGGGAGCTGGTCTGCAAGGCGCCTCGTGGGTTGACTGCGGGGAGGCTGCGTTCCTCCCTCCCGTCCGACCGCTGGGTGCTGGCCCCACCTGGACCACTCTGCAGAGGAGCTACCCGCCAGCTTCCCATCTGCAGGGTTCTTTTACTCCTGTGAAATTAGTCAGTGCTCGAGGGGATGCACTTCGTAACTATGTAAATATCTTAAATGTCATCAAACTTTCAATTATTTATTTTTATCAGCAGCTGGACGGATGGCTTCCTGTTTTATCCAGTGTGTTGTAATATGTCCGTTACCATCATCATAGTTAATTTATATATATGCCAAAATGACTCCCGACACCCCTGGGGGTCCCCACCCCAGCTCCCCAGAGGTTGCAATATCCTTTTTTTTGGTTTTATTTTGTTTTCGTTTTGACTTTTTTGAGTGCTGGGATTACAGGCATGGGCCGTGACTGCTGGCAGTTGTGACATCCTTAAACCTGCTTTGGTGAGGCAGATTTGAACCCTCGTGAAGTCAAATAACAAACAAAACCACCAGACTTGGGGGACAGAGCCCCCTTTGTGCAATGTGAACTGTCCTCAGACCTGGGTGCTGCTGGAGGGTCCCCAACTGTCTTTTCTTTGCAGCCAGGTGGGCCCTGGCAGAAGTGAGTTGCAGGAGAGAGCTGGGGACCTCTCCACCCCAGCTTTGCCTGTGGTTGTGACTTCAGTGTGGACTGGGACTTCTCTGGCTGAGCACAGGGATTTGGAGTGCGACCACGCGTTGTCCTGGGGCTGCACTGTGTACTGTAGGCCATTACAAGCATCCCTGGCCCCCACCCACTGGATGCCAGTCAAGCGCCCTGGACCCCAGAGGACAGCCAAAAGCCCCCTGGCTCCCCAGGAATCCTTGCTCAACTTGGGGATCTGGCTGAGCCAGCACCCACAGGCCCGGGGCCTGGTCCAACTAGAATTCCAGCTCCTCTCTGTCCACGTCTCTCCCTGGGTGTAAGTTCTGGGACACAGGGCGCGACTGGCCACAGGACAGGTCTGGGCTGGGTGGCCCTGCGTTTCTTCTGCTGGGTACCTCCCTCCAAGAAGATGCTAATCACAAAGTGAGCCTCAGGCTGCAGATCGGTAACCCTTGTGACAGCTCTGTGGGGGTGGGATCCTCTCTTGTCCCCGTTTTCCAGCAGTGGGACGACTCATGGCTGTGTGTCACCAGAGAGGACACACAGGACTGCAGCACCGCCTCGTCCCTGTCCCCGTGAGATGCAGAAGCCAAGCTCACTGGGAGGAAGCAGCAGACAAGCCCAGAGTGAAGGACCTGCTGCTTGACACGGGCCTGTCACCCTCAGAGTGGCCAGTCACGAGGACACGAGGACCCGGCACTCTGGGCAGCTGTGGGCGGGAGCCGTATGCCTGGACTTGATAATGGCCCTGAGAAAAGTCCTGAAGTGATGTTAGCGCAGTACACGCGTGTGCATGTGTGGGTGCGCGTGGGTGTGTGTGATGGCAGGAGATCCTTGCGGGGAGGGTCGGGGTGAAGTCGGATCATGTCTACAGCTGACTCTCAATTCAGGCCGGAGTGAAAGGGTAAGTGGAGGGGCACACTGTACCCCAGCTGGCAGAAGGGCGCCTGCAGCCCTGTCACTGCTGGCTCAAAACTACATGCAAAGAAACACCTGGCCGTCCGCTACCCCTGGGTGATAAAAAGCATCTCCACAAGAGTCAAGCCTCAAGATGCATTTCTTCTTCTAACCGTTCTGTCCCCACTGCCAGCTGTGGGGCCAGGCGGCTCTGTGTCACCCGACAGGACACGTGCAGCATCCTGTAAGCACAGCGGCAGTGGTTTTAGTTGTAATAGTCGAAAACTTCCTTGAGCAAGCTACCTGCCCCAGCAGGGGAGGAGAGAGGAATCTGGGTTCCGCCACCCGCTGGCCCAGGGTCCCGCGATCCTGCCCGCAGCAGTGCCTTGCAGGTGACCCTGGAAAGCATCGTGCTAGCTGGGGTTGCTGCCACACACCTGTGGTCTCAGTTCTCTGGGAGACTGAGGCCGGAGGATCACAGATTCAAGTCCTTCCTGTATCAAAAATAAAACAAAATAAGTCTGGGCATGTGGTTCAGGCTTAGGTTTAACCCTCAGTCCTGCCCGTCCCCATTGTTATATTGAGTGATGGGAGCCGGGCTATTTCGTGTGACTCCTCGATGGGAGCAGGCCGAGGAGCTCAGAGTCACAATCCTGGTTCCTTTGGCAGGGAGGGGAGCTCTTGTCTAGAAAAAGCCCTGCGATTCCTCCTGGGATGCCGCACACAAATCCGGATGGTGGTCCCCAGAGTATGGAGCAATCATAAAGCATGGAGAATAGATCTAAGGACTCGCTGGGCTGTGCGTCTGCTGCACATATGCTGGACTTCAACACCAAGGTGGGCACGGACCAGCACACCCCCCTGAAAGCGTGCCCAGGCGTAGGGGCTGAGGCAGGGGTAAACAGACAGACGCGGGGGGTCCTAGTGCGCAGTCGTGGTGAGGTGCCGTACAGGGAGGGACTGACCAATTCTGCCTCTGCCACTGGAGGTCAAAGGGAAAACCATAAAGGACCCAGGAGCCCGAGTGGGGTGTGCTGGCTCCGAGGAATGCTGGCATGTGCTCCCCACCTGGTGCTCGGACCTGGCCTTACCAGCCTGGCCAGCCCTGCTGTGCTCTGGGAGGATTCCCAGGCCTGGCCCGCCGGCGATGGCGAAACCCGTGCTTGGCAGCGACTGGGCGCCGGAAGCAGCAGCTCTAAGTGTGCAGGGGAGTCAGTGGGGCACAGGGCAGCGGGCAGAGTCAACCTCTGCCCGCCTCCCACCGCCTTTGCAAGGGCTTTGGAGCCCTGAGGGCTTGAGTGCGAATTCCAGTGCTGCTGTCATGTGGCTTTGCACCCTGGGGTGAGCCACCCACTCTGCCTCAGTTTCCCTTCTAGAACCTGCCCCTGAGAGCCTTGACCTTTCACTCTTGACCTGGCAGAGTCAAAAGTCAGATGTATCTGACAGTCAACTCAGTGCTCCACAGACAGAGGACTCATTTGTGTCGCCATTTGTGTTGGGGGTGCCCTAGCCACCTCGCAAACACCGACTCACAGGACAGCAGCTTGGGATGGAAAGTTCTGGAAAAGGAACTTCCTGAATGCCCTCAATCATCAGAGGGCCCTTTCTTGCCTCCCTGGTGCTGGCAAAAGTTGTTGGTAAGCCAAGGGGACAAGGTGGGCATCATGGGGGTCCTCTGTGCAAGAAGTCCCTAGCCCCAATTTAAGGCCTGCTGTTACCACCCAAAATTCATGGGATTCTACAAGGAGCCCTGAGTCTTCATGCGGCTGACCCTGTGCCCTATGAGGTCACCTGCAGTGTCACCGCTCCCCTCCTCGAACACCCTGAGAGCAGCTGTCCCCACCACGTGCCTTGTTGACCTGTCTCCTCCCCTGGGAAGCAGGCAGCAGCCTTGCACAAGGCCACAGCCAAGCAGGACGACCCTGGGCTTCCGGCCTCAGACTCCACCTGCAGCTGAATGAAGGAGGACTTGGGGGGACAAGGAGTGGGTAGCCTGGAGTGCAGCCCAGCACGCGTGGGAGCTCCCCGGCGCATGTGGGGTGCTCTTCCATGCTTGCCTGGCTTGTCTCTGCCTTTTTTTTTTCTTTTGCTGGGGAATGGAACACGGGGCCTTGTGTATTAAATTTTGCTTTTTGAAAAATTTGAGATAGAATCTTGCTAGATCACTAAGTTGCCCAGGTGGGTCTAGAACTTGTGATCCTCCTGCCTCAGCCTCTCAGAGGGCTGGAATCACAGGTGTGCAGCACTGCACCTGGGTTCCTTGTGCATTTTTATATTAAGAAATGGTTGTAGTGGTGAACCAGTGCCATGCATGGGCTGCTGCTGCCGGAGGACAGCCAGACCCCAGCCTTTTCCCGTGAGTCAGTGCCATTCGCCGACTGTGGGGACAGGGAACAAGAAGTCACCAGGAAGCAAGCCTCGCCCCCACCCCCCACCCCGCAAACCAGAGCCACGCATGGGCTGTCACTGCTGGGGGAAGCGGAGGTATCCATCCTCTAGGAACACGCAAGCCTGAGGTCCGCCTCGCGCTGCCCCGGGACCGGCCCCTTCCCCGGCTTCCTGCTGGCTTCCGGCTCCCAGGCCTCTGTTTCCGCCTTTGTCCCATCTCTTTGCTAATGTCTGCTTCCTTCTCTTTTCTAGACCTTTGAAAATGGGAACTTTTTCTAGAGAGGTGCAAGCTGGCTGCAGGAGAGCTCAGTGTATGCGGAGGGACAGGACACACCCTGCGCCAGCCCTGGACGCTTGGACAGAGTATTTCTCACCTGGCAGGGGTCTCTGCACACGGCTCTCCCAGCTTCTGCAGACTGGGGGGCGCTGCCAGCGTCAGTCCGTGCAGCCGCTCGGGTTGGCTTCTTGTGCTCCACGGAGCTCTCGTGGTCCATCTGCAGTGTCCTGTCTGACCCCTTCTCTCCCCCGCCTTGTTCCCTGAGGGATCTCACCGCAGGCTGGGGGCTGACGTGGGCAGGGGTCAGCCCAGGGCCGGGCTGCTGTGAGCGGAGCGGCTGAAGGCATTTGCTCGTGTGTTGTGGACTCCAGCTCTCAGCTCGGCCCGGCTCACATGGACTGAGCGTAGCGCCTCTGCTGTCACTGCCCGCGGTGCCAAGCGTGGCTGAGCTCTTCAGTCCGAGATCCAGGCATGGTGCGGTTTCATTGGCGTCTCCCGTTGTGCCTGCTTCTTAGCACCTCGGGCCCTGGGGCCAGCCAAGCCTCGGGGCTCGTTTCTGGGTCCCCGTGCCTCAGTCCTGTCTTTAAGTGGGGCTCCGTGACGTCCATGTGCTCACTGCCCGGTAAATAAACATCTTCTAAACGAACTAATGGAAACAAAAGAGACAAAAGACTCTGCAGTCCCAACCCAGCAATGACAGGACCAAGCACCTACTATGTGCCAGTGACTGCCCTAAGCTGGGGCCACAGTCCACATGTCTGTCTTTGCGGAGCCCACAGGGTCACAGCAGGACACAGTAGGCGGAGTGATGGGGGGTTTCCTACTTCCAACTGCAGAGGTCAGGGATATCCAAGGACAAAACCTGAGGGAGGGAAGGGCAGAGCCCTGAGGTGTTGGGTGAAGGAGGGAACAGCTAGTGCAAAGGCCCTGGGGTAGGAATGGCAAGAAGGGGCTGTTGCTCTTGGGAGGAGCGGGGGTAGGAAAGGGAGGTGGGAAGGTGGGCAGAGGAGGGATGCACTCTGATTCTTTCTCCCCTCTCCCCTGGAGGGCTCAGTGCCCTTGGATGGCTGGGAGGGAGGAGACCCCACCCCATGGGGTAGGACAGGATGGGGGAGGGGCACAGCTGGCAGCGCCTGGAGTGAAAGGCCCCAGAGGGTTTCCCAGGAGGGCAAGAGGGGACCTCTCAGATCCCAGCTTCTCCTGGTCCTTGACTGGTGATCCCTTTACTCTGGGGCTTCTTGCTGTGGCTTTTCTTTGCCTCAGTTTCCCTATCTTGTGGTTTTCCATAAGCATTACTGCTTTTATTTTGTAGGTGGATCCTTTTTATTTCCCCTACACTTTCCCCACATGGGCAGAGTCAGGGGTCCTGTGGAGATGAGAGAAGCCCCAGTTGTGCCCCTGGAGGCTCCCAGTGCCCAGCTGGCCCCTGCCCATCTCTAGCACAGCCGCCTTCCCTAGGGCGGCCATGGGGCTTCTGTCTGGTTCGGAGCAGACACAGAAACCTGAAGCTCTTGCTTGGCTGCCTGTGCATCCAAGCCCACCCCTGGGGGGACTCAGTGCTGCCTCCCGGGGGCCTCTGTCCACAGCTCCCTAACTCAGGGGTGCGTGCATGCGTGTGTGTGTGTGTGTGTGTGTGTGTGTGTGTGTGTGTGTGTGTAGGTCCTGGCTCTGCTGCTTCTGCTCATGCTTCCGGGTCCCAGGAGGCTCCTGATCAGGGTCACCTTCCAAGCAGCTGGCCCAGGGCTGTGGTCGGGGTCGGGCTGGGCGCTCCAGGGCTGAGCTGAGCTGGGAGGACCCGCAGGTTTAAGGTGGCCTGCACGGGCCTGGCCCTCACCCCACATGCCGCAGGAGCTGGACCAGAAGAGCACCTCTACCTGGATTTCAGGTCACTGGGGACCAGACGAAGGGGAGAATGGCTGGGGACAGAGACGGAGATGAGGGGTGAGGAGGGGAGGGATGGTGGACAGGAAGGGACAGTCAGATGCGGACCAGGAGGGAGGGGCCCCCAGGGCAGGAGAAGGGGAAGGGGTGCGGGCACCGGGCACTGCGGGACGGAGTAGGATGGAGGTGCTGGAGAATCAGCCTCCTCCCCACTCTAACTGGGTCCCGGTTCTGGAAGCACTGCGGCCGCATCTTGCTCTCCCTGGCCTCCCTGGGGGTGGGAACCTGGCACGGGCTCTCCAGGGGCCCCTCTCCAAGAGGAGCGGGAGGGCTCAGGTGAAACCCAGCTAATTAGTGCTCAGCACTGAGATAATCACAGCCTGGAATGTTCCCTGGGAGGTCCAGGTGGGGGGCAGCAAGGCCACGGGGGTGCCTAGGATTGGCCTGCCAAGCCCGTGACTCCAGACCCCTGTCCATTGGAAGCAGGGAGGCCTGGGAGGCCAGAGCTGCAGGTTACTCAGAGCCCTCCAGGCCCGCAGCACAGCACAGAGGCAAGCTGAGCCTCCAGGCTCCAATATGACCCTGTCCGCCCTGATCTCTGCCTCAAGCCTTTTATGGCTCCCCATGGCCCTTAGTTAAAATCCAAGCTCCTTAGCTCAGCCTAAGGGTCCGGCCATCTGCTTTGACCCCAGCCTCACGGCTCTGCCCTCGCTTTGTGTCCTCTCCATGGCTGATTTCTACATTCCGTATTTGGCCCACCTCAGGACCTTTGCATGTGCTTTGTTCCCTGCCCTGACATGTTCTTTTTTTTTTTGTCTTTTTGAGACAGGGTCTCACTATGCAGTTCAGGCTGGGCTTGAGCTCATTTTATAGCCCAGGCTGGTCTCAAACTTGCAAGGATCCTCCTGCCTCAGCCTCCCAAGCGCTGGAATTACAGGGGTGAGCCACCATGCCCGGCTCTGACATGTTCATTTTCTACCCCCTCCTCACAGGTCCTTCAGCTTTGGCTCAAAGGAGAGCCCGTCACCTGCTCCTCTCCTCCAAACTCTGTACTTGATTACCCTAATTGTGTTCCTCACCGATGCCCAGGGACCTGTAAGGGAAGGCACTGTACCAGCCCACTGCTGGCCATTCAGGAAGTGGCCCTGGGTACCCTCTTCCGTCCCTCCTTCCCTGCCCCCAAGAGCCTCCTCTGTCCCTTCAGACCCCATCCCTGGCCGTGGTGTTGTAACGCATCACCGGCTGGAATCTGGTAGTGGTTATCTCCCAGCTGGCCGGCCACGCTATCAGGGACCCCATGTGGCCCCGTGCCTCCTGCCAGATAATAGCACAGGCCTGAGGTGGCTCTGCCTTAGCCGCAGGTGCCAGTGCCAGGGCCATGGGGTGGGCCAGGGTTTGTGGCAGGGGACCTCGGAGTAATAATGACACTGACTTCTCAAGGAGGCTGAGAGGTGTTGGTGACAGATAGGATTCCTGTGTGTCCCCGGCATGGGTGGGGAGGTCCGGGAGGATGCACCTGCCCTGGGTCACTGGGCACCTGAGGTTTACAAGCACCTGGGGGCACAGAGGTGGGGGCAGGTGAGGGCTCGGGCCACTGCTAGGGCACTGATCCCACCATGCCTCAGCTTCCTTGTAAAGCCAGGACAATAAACATTTCTACTCCCTGGGATACGCTGCAGGGGCAGCCGTCGGTACCTGCCCTGGTCAGCCCTTCCTGGACAGCCCTTCCTTCCGCCTGCCCGCTCCCCATCCTCTGCTTCGTATCCCAGTGCTGCTCAGGCTCAACTGAGACCCACGGGAGCTGCAGCCCCCAGCTGGGGTCCTGCGCACGGGGTCTCCCTGTGCTGCTGGATGCCCCAGGAAGCACCTGCCCCTCAGGAGCCTGCCAAGGCTCCTGCTGCCTCCGGAATAGTGGAGCCTCCTCGCGGCCTGCTGGTGCTGCAGCTGAGAGCTCCCCTCTCCTCCCTCCTCTCCTCCTTCCTTCTCCTCTCCGTGCCCCTCCTCCTCCCCCTTTCTCCTCTTCCTCTCCTGCCTCCTCCTTCTTCCTGCCCCACCTCAGGGCCTTTGCACCTGCTGCTTCCTCCACTGGAATGCTTCTCTCTCTGATCAGGTCTTGGATGCCCAGGTCTCGGATCAGAGGAAGTTCCTTAGTGCGTTCTTTAGGGACTCCTCTAGTCCACTTCCCTGGACCCTGTTCCCCCCTCCAAGCTGCCCCACTCGCCTGCCTGAGCGCCCAGCTGGAGCCCTTTTAGGAAGAACAGGAGCCTTCACCTGGAGGGCCTTCCCTGCCCGCAGGAGTGGGCACAGTGGGTACTGGCTGCGTCGGGAACAGAAGCTCAGTCCTGGGCTCCAGGCAGCTCCGTCTGCTCTGTGGTCTGCTCTCAAGGTCCTGCAGAGCCTCTGCAGCTGGGTCGAGTCCCAAAGGTGTGGGGTTGTGCCCAGTCTGCTTTCCTCTCTCTCCTCCCAAGCAGGCTCCTGTGTACCCCAGGCCTGCTGCAGCCTCTGCTGCTGGTCACTCTGAGCCAAGATGGCCCTATGAGCCTCCCGCCTGCCCGTTCCCTTTCCGGGCTTGTCTGTGTGGCTCTCTCCTGCAGCTATGGCTGTGGCCGTGTTTTCACAGCGGCCCGGATGGTCATTAGGCTGATATCTGTCCCTCAGCCCAGAACATGAGGCAGGCTCACGTGGTCCCTGCTGGGTTGCCAGTGGGAATCACAGGGCTTGGCCCAAAGGAGTCCAATAAATCCTGGTGAGCTGGAGGCTGGGGCTGGGGTACTGGGCCGGTACCATCAAGGCCCCCAGTTTTCTCGTGTCATGGTTCTGTGGTCTGCTCTCAGCCTAGCTCCTCAAAGCCCCAGGACGGCTGCCGAAATCCTGTCATTTCTTCTGGTACAGCCAACGCCAAGGCGGGAAAAGGCCCTCACACGTCCCTAAGGGACCAAGCAAGGGATCCGGACGCCCTTGGGAAGACCTCTGGATCTCACAGGCCACACACACGTTCCTCACAGCTTCTGTCAACCCTTTCCCAGGGACAGAGGGCCACGTGTGGCTTGGAGAAGTGACTTAAGTCACTGAAAGCCACAGGCAGGGTCCACTCTGCCCACTGAGGGGATCCCGGGGAGGGGGGCACTTTGCAGATCCCGGGGCTGTGGATGCCCCTCCGTCCTCCTTTTCTGGGAGCCCTGAGTGCTGGGAGGGGGTGGGAGGCGGGGCAGGGCCAGGGTTAGTCTGCTGGACCTCCACCTCAGGCAGTGGTCAGAGAGCCGGGAAGGAGGCCCAGGGCTGGGGACAGCAGGGGGCTGGAGACCAGGCAGAGACACACACGGGAAGAGAGACACAGGGAAAGGGGACACAGGGCCCAGAGGGACAGGGACAGACACGTGGGAGAGACAGATGGGTGCAGACAGGCACAGCGATGGGCTTTGTGAGGAAGGCCTTTCACCCGGGCTCCAGCGGGCAGGCGCCCTCTCGGGTGAGCATGGAGGCCGGGCCCAGGCTGTGTCTGAAGGCCTTGCACGAGTCCCTTTCGGGCCTGCGCGTCGGTCGGCCCATCTGCTTCACCCATCATGAGGTGGAGACGCCACTGTCTGAAGTCTGTCCTGAGGGGCCTGCACCCTGGGTCGCCCTGGGCCCCGGGCCTTCAGTGACCTATAAACGACTTGCAGGGGGTGGGATTGGTCCCCGGGGGCAGGAGGGAGACATTTACCCCAGGTCACAGCAGGCAGTGCAGCCGGTGATTCTAAAGCCCTTGTCCTGTGTGTGCCTTGTGGGGCTGGGCAGCAGGGACGGGAGGCTGGGACAGTTGGTGTACTGACCACAGCTCTGAGTGCCAATGGCGGCCCTCTGCTTATGGTCATGGCCATCGGGGTCTGTGTACCCTCCAGGCGCCCTGGTCACCTTCTGCTGGTCATTTTAAATTCCAGATGAGGGGCCTTCCTGCCAAGTGGAGGGTTAAGGTTTAGTGAGACAGGCCTGGGTCTAAGTCCCTTCTTCACCCCTGATGGGCTGGGGGACCTGAGCAGTTTTTCTTTCTAAGCCTCAGTTTACCCATTTGTGATATGGGAAAATGACAGTTTAAAGACTGATGTGCAGACTAACTGAGATGAAGCATGGAAGATGCTTGGCCTAGGCCAGGAATAGAGAAAGTAAATGCTCCACAAATGCCAACTGGGCTGTTGGGTACCAGTTGTTAAGTGATTTTAAAATGATTCCTCTAATTGTTCTTTTTTTGCAGAGAGCTGGATGAGGTCCGGAGACGGGCAGTGGTTTGCCCGGGGTCACCAGCCAGGTGGAGGAGCTGAGACTCCAAGGCCTGTGTGCCGCCTGGGAGGCCTGCTTGGGACTCAGTCCTCCATGGGTAGGAAGTGTGTGGCATTAGCCACGATCACCCGGTGCAGCAATTGCAAAACCCTTCTCCCTTTGCCCGTCGATAAAAGGAATCCATTGCAAAACAGCGGAGAAATTATTAAGGGTTGTGTCATCCTGCCGCAAGGCCCTGGGCACCCCTTTCCTGCCTGGAGGCCTGGGTGGAGCCGAATCCTCATTTCCCCTGCTTGGCCCGACCAAGAGAGGCCAGCTGGGGTCAGCAGGGACCTCTGGGGTGGCAGCGGGCAGCCCCAGTGCCAGGTCCCCAGAGCCTTCGGCTCTCCAGAATGGCGGCCACATCCTGACAGTGCTCAGCCAGTCTCAGGTGGCCCCTTGATCATCTGAAGCTCCGTGTCCAGTCATGGCCAGGGGCCCTGCCAGGTCTCCCTGTAGGACAGATCCTCCTGCCAGCCAGCGTCCCCCTCCACGTGCACATCCGGGTTCCCAGCCTTTCTCCACCTGGACCCCTCCAGGAGCCCCCCACCCCACAGGTCCCTCTTCCTCCCAGGCAGCTATGGTGGCTTATGAGGAGTGGAATCAGATTCCACCCTTCTGTCTAGAACCTTCCTTGGTTCCTGCCTCGGAGGAGACACAAAGCCCTTTCAAGGTCACAAGGCCCCTCCTGTCTGGGTCCCAGGGCCCGTGTGGCCTCCTGTCCCATTCTGTCTCCTTTGCTCACTTTGCCCCAGACACCCTAAGCTCTGTGCTGTTGCCTAACATACCCTGCATGGTGGAACCCCAGGGCCTTTGAACTTGCTTTTCCTGCTCCCCGGCTGAGCTCTTTCATACACCTGGGTTTGCCATGTTCAATCTCATCTCAATGTCAGCCCTTCTGGAAAGTGTCTAATGTTTCCCTGCTGAAATTGTACTTTCACTGTCATCCAACCGTCCTATTATATGCTGCTTTTATTTTTATTTGGAGACAGGATCTCATTATGCAGCCTCGGGTGGCCTAGAACTCGGCGCAATCTTCCTGCCTCAGCTTCCCAAGTGCTGGGATCATACGCATGCACCATCATGCCCAGCTATATGCTGCTTTCAAATTTATTGAACGGGGCCAGGGACCTAGCTCAGTGGCACAGCACCTGCTTGGCAAGTGCAAGGTGCTGAGTTGGATTCCTGGTAGCAAAAAATCTTATTTAATACCCTTCTTGGAGTGACGTCTTCCTCGGTGCGGGGACTGCGGTCTGTTTTGTTCATGACACTCCCTGGACAGCCTGCACTGGGGAGACAAAAGTGGCCAAGTTGGTCACCATCACCCAAGTCCCCGTCCTGGCTGCTGCTCGGGAGTGGAGCCCGGACCAGCCGCTGCCCACCTTTGGGCGCTGGTGGGCACGGGCTCCCTGGAGCCCCTGCACGGCCTGGCTGCCAGCCCCACCCACGCCCTGCACCCTGCTCTCCCCTGGCTTCCCCCAACCTCTGCTTGTTTTGTTTGCTTCCGGATTTACTGTCAACCTTCCTCCCCTGACCAAGTGCTCAGGGGACAGGGCCGCGCCTCCTCGATGCTGTCCCTCAGTGGCCGAGCAGGCCTGCCTGGCCCCCGCGGCAGGCATACAGTGCCGGCCTGATCAGGGCGTGGGCCGGTCCTGGTGGAGAGCGAGTGTGGCTGAGGTGCCGTGCCTGGACCGGCAGAGTCAGGGAGGGAAGGGGCCTCTGGGCCTCAGTGACGACAGGGCCCATAATGACACGGTGTTATAATAGGCACACAAAGTGTACTAATCTGATATTATATCTGGGCTTTTGACAATAGATACAATCAACAGCCACAGTTTGCTAACTCATTCCCCACCTATCTCCACGCTCCGCCTAGATTCTTATCCGCTTCCTTAATTAAGTGGAAAGCAAAGCTCCACCGGCCGGCCGGCCCACAGCCCTCTGCTCTGCTCTTCTGCTCCGCTTGGACGAGTCCTGCCCCGCCCTCCCTAAGCTGGGATAATAGTTACTCCCACACAGCCGGGCCAGGCGAGGCAGGCGCTGCCTGTACCATCCCAGGTCCCTGGCCCAGGCCTCCACAGCCTGGCAAGCCCCAGACGCAGCCACCCGGGGGCTCCCACTGGTGACCCCTGGGCCAGGCCGAGCTTGAGATAGCTTGGGTTTGGTGCGTGGGGTGCTTTGGCTGAAAGATAAAATGCATTGCCGACACCGAAGATCGGGATGTTGTAAACAGACACCCAGGATTCTGGCTCCTCCTGAGGGATGAGAAGGTGCAGGATCCTTGGGCTCCCTGTCCTGAGTGCTGGGGCTGAGGGGTGGCTGTCCCCACTCGACGGGACATGATCCCAGTCACCGGCCTGCTGCCTGCTGAGGTGTTAGCCATCTGCAAGATGGGAGAGCACCGTGCAGCACAGCAAGCCTAGAGCTTGGGTCTCAGTCGCTAATAAGTCTTTCCCAAGCACCCAGGATCCAAGCGCTGGGGACAAGAGAGGCCGTGGCAGACAGAGTCCCTGCCCACTTGGCCGATGGCCTCTGGCTCCACAGCTGTGCCATCACCCTCACGCTGGGCAAGAGTCTGCTAGAGATGGCTCCTTTCTGATGCCCCCCAGGAGGCCCGAGGTTGAGTCCTGTAGCTACTGGGCCCCATCTGGATGGAAATGGATTCCCCAAGGTTTAAGGGCTTGGAAGCAGCTGTGCTGGAAGAAATACAAGAGCTCCCACGTCAATGGTGTCCCTGCCCCTCAGCCTGGCTGCCAGGGTGGCCTGACCCTGTGGGCTGGGGGTGAGATGTGGGGGCAGAGGGGAGCTCAGAAGGCTTTGTGATCAGCGGGTCAGAGCACGACTCATCCTGGTGGAAGACGTTTCCCCAGCTCCTCCTCTTGTAAGAGAAGCCACCCTGGGTCAAGATGCTGAAATACTCCCACTACCCACTTGCTGTCCAGGAAGGAGGACTTCGCTTAGCAGGCCTGGGACCAAGGGCTTTACCTGTTGCCTCTACTCCACAGCGCCGCCCCTGGTCTGGAGGATGAACTGCAGCCTGGATGGATGACCGGCCCCTCCCCAGCATTGGCTCCAGCTTGGGTCACACTGACCCCAAGGGCCACGGCTGAGCAGCTGGACTCCAAGGAGCCACATCTGAGGAGCTCGGAGCAGCCCGCGCTGGCTCCCCACTGACGCGGGAGGGGGATGAATAACAGTCTCAGCCATCATGTGCGTGTGCTAAAAATAAACCTGACATACTTTTGCATTGAGAAACAATGTGGATTCCAAACATTCTCAAAGGGCAAAGAGGGGAAAAAGGGAAGACTGGAAATCAAGCTTTTGGGCTTAGTAATTAATTAGCGCCTGTAAACAAATGATTCATGTTCTTTCCTAGCTATTTTGCTTTCCGTTTGGTGTGGATTTTTGCAGGGACTGAGGGAAGGAGGCCAGGAGAACTAAGTCGGTATTTGGAGGGATGGGACCGTCCTCAGGAGGAGAGGGGACCTTCAGGTGGGTTCCCCTCGGCGCGGTAGCCTGAGAGCTGAGGTCTGGACACATCCGAGGGACGGTGAGGAAGCCACACAGGTGGCCAGGCAGAGGCACAGGCCCCAGGCCACACTGAGCTCTGGTGGAGGGGTGAAGGCCTTGTCCATGGATCCTGAGGACAGCGGGAGCCTGCGAGGGTTTTGGGGGGAAGGAAATTCATCTGACCTATATAGTGACGTCATGTGAAGAATGGATAACCAGGGAAATCTATCCTGCATGTTCTGTTATTTGGATGTATCTGGATTGAAATTTCCCAAACAAGCGATTATCCAGCGGTTGTGTTTCTTTGGGGTTTACATTTTCAACGCCAGTCTCGCCCCTCCCCGCAGAGTGTCAGCCCTGTGATGGGAGGGACCCTGCGAGTTTTGTTTACTTCTGTGTCTCAGGGCTTAGTTCACAGCTAGGCACACAGTAGGACCTCAGCACGTTTGCCAAGTGACTGAGGGCTCCTCTCCACAAGCTCATGGCTTTGGTCCATCCTATGGGGCAGAGAGATCTCCTGAGGCCAGGCTGGGATGATTCCACGGAAAGCAGGGTTTGTTTAGTTCAAATTAAGGAGAAGTTTCACAGCTGGAAAATCTGTTCTCTAAGGCGGTGAGCGCCCCAGCAAAGGCGCATGAAGGGGGGCTTGCAGCGCTAGCCCCATGATAGCCCCTCTGGGTGGAGAGGTCTCTGTGCTGCTACAGATTCCCTGCAGTGATCTGTGAGGTTTGTGTACGGCTATGTCTGTCGTACACAGAGAAACAAAAGCCCAGGGGACAGGGACACACTCAAGGGCACGTTCTAAACTGCGGAGCCTGGGTTAGAAGCCAGATCTGACCATAAAGTCTGAGCTTCGAGCCCTTTCTCTGAGTCGCAAACATTGGTTCAGATGCCAGCCTACCGCTCAGATGCTGTGTGACCCGGGGTAAGATGCTTTGCCCTGCTCAGTGTCTGCCCCATTGTGCAGGATGCAGATGCCCACCTTGCAGGCTGCTGGGGGGAGCTGAGGAGACCTGAACTGGCCCCAGGTGCTTCCAACATTCACATCCTCCTCCCAGCTGAGGTCCGTCCAGTGCTCTCCAGCAGCCCTTCCCAGATCCTGACCCTCTCAGCTGGCAGCTCCTCAGCATCCCCGAGTGGCTTCAGTCGTCCACTTTGTGCTGATTCACCCATGCCACCCCTGCGTCTTGCCCTCTGCCTGTGTTTTCTTCCTCCTTTTCTTGGTAAAACCGCTGTCTCCTCTGATTGCCAAAGCTGCCTTTGGGAGCAGACGGGCAGAGGGGACCCCACCATCCCACGGAGCTGTCGCCGCTGCTTCCCCGTCCCTAGTCCCCTCCCCATACAGCCTGAGGTCACCAGACAGGAGGCCAGGGCTGGGGACCTGGTCATGGCTGGGGGGTCTGATGACTCATCAAGGAAAGGTGAGTTCTGTCCTGGGTCCCCTTGGGGGGCCACACCAATGGGTGACCGAGGCAGGTCACACTAAAGCTCCCTGGAAGGCTGGCACTCACAGTTGGTGGTGAGCATTTATTTATGTGGGAAGCCCTTTGGGTGCTGAGGGGCTGTGCATGGGGCCAGGGTGGCAGAGGTGGGGCCTTGGGGTGGCTCTTCAGGGGGCTGGCTCACCTGGGCTCACCCCTGCTCTGCCCCTGACCCGCTGTGTGAACGGACTCCAGCTCACACAGCTCTCCGAAACTTGGTTTCCTCATCTGGAAAAAGAGACTGATATCAAGTCCCCTTCACAGGCCATGGTGATGCTAAGGAGGACGAAGGGACCAGAGCAGGCCCAGGCACGTGGCCCCTGCTGAGGGTGTGACAGTCCCTGCTCATTCTGACCGCCAGCATGGTGGGAAGCACAGGGTACTTGGTACTTGGTACTTTTGGTACTTGGGTGCAATCCCGGCTTCCCGCCTGTGTGTCCTCCGGCAGCCCCCACCGCTCTGAGCCTCAGTCTCCTCTCCTGGACAGGGAGCTGTCTGTTCCTGGAGGTCAGCAGTGAGGATGAAGCCTGTGAATCAGCATTGAGTGCCCAGTGCAGTCCTCTGCACGCAGTAGGGACTGAGTGGCCGTGGCATGCCCGGGCCCTGTGGCCCCATGTTAAGAGCTGAGCTCACAGTCAGCCCAGCCCACCTGGGGCTGAGTCCTGGCTCTGTTGTGAGCCACAGGGAGACTGGGTAGGACTGTGGGGCGGAAGTACCCATTTGGTGCTTGGTCACTGGGATCTTTGTGTCCCTGATGACCAGGTTATCCTAATGTCGCAGGTGGGAAGGAGGTAAGGCAGGATGGTTTAACCTTTCCATGGTGAAGAAACAGGCTTAGAGAGGTGAAGTCACGAGCCACCTGTCTAGCAAACATCTGGGGCTATTTAGCTCTGGGACCTGTCCTCCAAAAGAGGGCTCTTGGAGGTACACACTGGGTTGAGGGTGTCCCTAAGAGCCCCAGAACAGCCTTTGGTGGCTGAAGGAGGCAGGCAATGTGTGCTGGGAAATCAGCCTCAGCTGGCATGAGATTGTGGGGCCCTGTCCAGACTGGGCACCTGGGAGTGGCTTTGCCTGTGAGGGGCTGCTGTGGGTGTCTTTGGGTGTGGCAGCCCCAATAGGCCGAGGCTAGATCTTTCTCCTTCACTCAGCCAACCTTGCAGCATCCAGCCTAATGTTTTGTTGTTACTATGGAACTTGGGAATATTTCCCAACTGTCCAGCCTTCTAACTTCCTTCCTGTGTGTGTAGGATTCTCTGCTGTGCGAGGTAGAGAGTCTGCCTCTCTCAAAGGCAGCTGAGAATGAGACCCTGTGTCCTGCCTCCCTTGCAGCTAGAGCATAGACATGTGACTCAGTTCGGCCAATCAGATACACCATCCCGGACTTTCCCTTCTGGCACATCCCACTCCTGCCCAGAACCTTCTCATCGCCCCCCCGTCATCCTCCCGATGACACCCAAACAGTCCTCCAAGTCCCCCAAGGTTCAACACGATAGAGACTGGTTGACTTTGCCTCCTGTTCCCCTCTTCTGGCTCCTCCAGTTCCATGGGCCTCCTTTGGCTAAACTTAGCCCACTGACATGTATGTCACAGCCCGGGGCTATGTGCTTGCTGGTCCTTTTATGTTTCCACATCACAGGGGACATGGGAGAAGGGAAAAGAATTGGAACCAAGGTGGACTTTGCCACAGTGCTGGTCAGAGACTGCTTGGTCCAGGTTCCTGTTCAGCAGAATCCCAAACCCCGGTCAGCACCCTCCAGGCCAGTCGTTTGTGTGCACATGCACACGCACACGCGCTCCTGTGTGTGTGTGTGTGTGTGTGTGTGTGTGTGTGTGTGTGAGATGTCACGCCAACAGGGTGGAAACCGACTCTTGGTATCTTTCTGTATAAAACTAAGGCATTTATAGAAAACACAATCAGGTAAACCACCTGCTTGTGGCTCTAATATTTCATAAGGGGCAACTAGGAGAAGAATGTTTAAAAACCCCCTGGAGAGGATAATAAAAACGTTGGGAGACACCAGCTTTCTCTATTTTTGCAATACTAGGGTTGAATCCAGGTCCCGACCCCGCTACCATGGTCCCAGAAATGTTGGTTTAACTCAATTTGATTTCATACAAAACTCAGCTTGAATTGATTGGACTCAGCTCCTCCGTCGAGCCCAGCAAGCCTCAGTCACGGGCTGAGGTGTAACTGGGCTCTGCCTTCACGGCCCTCTTGTCCACCGCTGGGCTTCGTGACCTCGGCCACACACCGCTTGCAGCTCGCTTCAGTGTGAGATGCACCTCGGCGAGCTCTGCTCCCCTCTCGCCTCCCCTCAGCTCCCTGCACCCCAGTTCAGCTCCAGCGAATTCGCCTCACCTCAGCTCGCCCCCCACTTCCACTCAGCTCGCCCGTCAGTCCTGCCCCATCTGCTGCCCCACTCGGCGGCCCCGCCCCGAATCCTCAACTCACCTTGTCATCTGAACTCAGCCGAACTGCTGCGCCTGCCCGACCCCGGCTCCCACCCTGTCTCATCGCCAAACCTCGCCCTCCTCCTGATCCCTTCCAGGCCTGCAGAAAAGAGATCTTTCTGCCTGACCCCAGGATACTGTCTAGTGGGGGCCTTCGAGGGTCCATCCAGCAGGTGCCGGGTTGGGAGCAGCGTAAGACAGTCCTGGGGAGCCCTGGAGTCTCCCCAGGGGGGAAGGGCATTCGGGTGCGAGGCACCACATGCACAGGGAGCAGGGGCAGGGCGGGGGAACGCAGAGGCCTGCAAGTTGCTCCAGGAACTTCCGGAACTCAGGGTGGGAGGTAGGAAAGGAGCCAGGAGGCCCGGGATGCTCAGACCCTCGGGTGGACCCTGGCCTGGGTTGCACAGAGGGGATGTGTGATGGGAGCCATCCTTCTGCTGCTAGAGGGGGCCAGAACCGAGAGGGCAGACTGACCTGGAGTGGGGATGGGTGGAGAAGCCCAGCCCTGGGGAGCAGCAGGGCCAGTGGGGTGGGACGCTCACAGAGGGGACTGGGGACGTCGGTGCACCATCAGGGACCGAGCAGGGCTCCGGGCCAGGCCTTGATTCTCCTGCCTTCTGTGCCTTAATCCTGATAACATCTCCCGGGAGGTATCATCCCTGATGGATCGTAGTTCATGGTGAGGAAACTGAGGCCCAGAAAGACCAAGGCATTTGTCCAAGCCACACAGCTCTCAAGGGCAGAGCTGGACCCCAAGGCAGGGGCTGCCGTAGGCTGTCCAGTCCCGCACCCAGCAGGGGCTCGGACAGTTCCTGCTCACTGGTTTCCTGGGGTCAGTGTTCCTGCTCCCCCTCTGTGTAGGGGCACCCGTCCCCAACCAGGGCAGGAATGCAGGAGGAGAAGCCGAGGTCCGAGGCCGCTCAGCAGCAGGGAGCTGGGATCTGGGCCCCGAAGGGAACGTGCCCTGCACACCGACAGGGTGGGCACCGCTAGGCTCTATGCAACCATGTTATTTCTCCGCCCTCACCTTCCCTTCCTTCCTCGTTTTGCGGTGCTGGGGATGGAGCCTGGACCCTGATTTTTCTGGGAGGTGCTCTCCCACCGAGCCCCAGCCCCAGCCCTGGAATTTCACGTCAGCCTGTCTGTGCAGAGTGTGTTGTGTGGGTGCTGCGGAGAGGGTCTTGCCTCCGTTCCTCCCCTGGTGCCCTTGGTCCTGAGTAGGGAATGGGGGCTCCTGCCTGCAGCCCCGGGGACCTTGCTGACCTGGTACCCCACTTGGCCAGGACTCTGCCCTTTTTGCTTTCTAGGCAGCCCCTCTGACATCCTGGTTTCCTACCCCAGGCCCTTTGCACAGGCGTTGCCTCTTCCTGGGACACTCTCCCGGGGGTGGCTGCATCCCCCCTCTGGTTCTCAGAGTGAATGTCACCTCACCTGTTCTGAGTGGCTCTCTCTGGGTTCCTGAGTGAAAGTTCCCCCGAGTCTTCCCTTCACATCACCTGATGTTGGTCGTTTGTTTTTAGCATTCCTCTTTCTTGTTGGATTTTCCCTGTTTACTGTCTACCTCTCCAGGAGACTGGGCTCCTGCAGGCAGGAACTGGTGGCTTGCTTTCTGCTGTGTCTGGCTTCCTGGCACACACAAGGTGGTTGATAAACACAGGTAGAACAAGTGAATCGTCGAATGAGCCAAGAAATGGGCAGACGGGTGTAGCTTAAGAACGTGGGGGTCAGGAGGAGGCGTAGAAGGCCCAGGCCCCCAGGTCCTGTCTCAGGGGCCTGTGCCCTGAAGAGGGCCCTGCTGGGCAGGCGGGCAGGCGGGCAGGCGCGCAGGGGGCCGGGCAGGCTGGGCGAGGCCTCCTCGCTCCGTGCTGTTTTCATCCTCGGTAATTACGGGCTCAGACACTCCGCGATGCCTTCCCAGAATAATAGCCGGCCTGCTATCAGCGGCATCTCTGGGACCTTCTCACAAACAGTCATTAATCAAGCCTCGCTGCCACCCTGCATCCTCTCCCTTCCTGGAAACTGAGGCTCAGAGAGGTGAGGCCACTTACTCAGTGCCACACAGCCCCTGTGCGAGGGTGGGCTTGTTCCAGCGAGCCTTCGGGCCTGGGCAGGAGACCCTTTCCCAATGCACTGGGGCTGGGCGTGGGGCTCTGAGCCCGCCACCCTGGCTGAGGGGCCCTGCCCCCAATTTCGGGCCCCCAGCCCTTCTGGAAGCCCCAAGGGCCTTCCAAGGTGGCCTCTTAATCACTGCCAGTTAATTAAGGAGGTTAAACAACTCCGCGGGGCCCATGCAGGCCTGTCCGGGACAGGCGCGGGCGGGGCGTGCCCGGAGCCAGCCCCCGGGCCCAGCCGGGCGAGGCCTGCCCAGGCCTCTCTGTGCCCACCTGGGGGTCCCGGGCGTCCGGGCAGGGGCGGCCGGGCAGGCGGGGAGCCTGCTGTCGGGCGGTGCCCCTTTCCTTCTCGGGCCGTGTGTAGGAGGTGCTGGCATCACTTAATGAGGCTCCGCGGCTGCCAGGCAGCGCTGGAGCAGTTGAAACAGGCTCTGGGTGAGGTGAGTTTCGTGGGCTGGGCAGAATCTGTGGCTCGGTGCCATGTGGGTGCTCCCCGGGGTGCTGGGGTGGGCGGGGCCCTGCCTGCCTGCCTGCCTGCCTGCATCCGGCCCTCTGCCCTGATGGACGGCCGGGTGGCAGCCGAGGAAACCTGGGAGGGGACAGTGCGATGACAGGCACGCTGGTGAGGAGAGCAGGCCACAGCCACGCCTGTGGGAGCCACGCGTGGGCAAGGCCACCAGGCAGAGTTGGGGGCTCCAGGGCTCCAGGGCCGGTGCTCAGCGGCCAGCTGGGCCTCCGTCTTCCAACCCGAGACGTGGAGGTGGTTGGATGGGCTGGTCTGGGCTTGGAGTTGAGCTTCGGGATGACCCGGCCCAGCCTCTGGCAAGGAACTGGGCTCCTCTGGGCTCCTCTGGGCTCCCGAAGCTCTGGCTGGGCCCCGGTAGTGACAGGATGGCCTGATGAGGGTGGCCAGCTTCTGTGGCGACCCCCGCGCTGCAGATGTCATGCAGGGGACCAGTCCTGCTTCCTCGTGTCCAACAAAAGAGGCGAGGGACCTTCCAGGCCTGGACCTGGGCCCAGGAGGCTTGGGAGGAGTCACACAGAAGCCAGGCTAGGGCTCTGGGGGCGGCAGGCTCAGGTGGCCGCATCCCGGGGACCACTGGGGCGCAGGCCAGGTGAGGCCGGCTCGGCAGGACCCCCGTGTGCTGAGAGCCCGAGGGGGCCTGTGTGTGCGATCTGGGCAGCGTGTGTGCAGCTAGTGGGTGCGGCCTGCTGGGGTTTTTTGTCTCTCCCAACTCTTGTTTTTAAAGTCACTTTTACAGACCCACAATTTGCATACAGTAGGTCTCACCTGCTCGGTGCCCAGATCTGACTTGTGACACACTCAGCATTGTGCAACGCCACTCACACCCGGAGCCAGAACGGACAGTTCCTTACCCCGAGAGCTCTTGGTGTCCTCCACTGTGAATCCCCTTCGCCACCCCAGCCCCTGGCGACCACCGGGCTTCTTATTTTGAAAAAATTTCAAACTTGGGCCTCCGCGGTGTTGTCACCCCAGCCGACCCCTGAAGACACTCTGCCCACTCAGGCTCATTCTCTCCGTCTCTGTCTCCCTCGGTCTGGGTGGCACTGGGCGACCAGGTGCAGATGCCCCGCCCTTCACCTGGACAAGCCACTGTGTGTCCCTCATGCCCTGATCACACCTGGAACATTCGGCTCCAAAGTGTCCGTCATGATTGTTTTTATTTTATTGTATCATTCATTTATTTTTCTGGTGACAAGTCTCTGTGGTGTCCTCTTCTCTGGGACACTTTCCCTGCTTCTACCTGACGGCAGACACTGTTTTCCATCCACCCGCTTGGGTCCCTCAGCCAGGAGCGGCAGGGGCTGCCGCGGTGACAGGAGAGGCCGCTGGTTGGGGAGCAGGTGGCGCGTTGTTTCAGAGGGGCGTGGAGAGGGGGATTCATTGTGTCAGCTTCCAACAGGGCCCCAAATGCAAAGCACGAAGTAGAGACCACTCGGTTTGTCAGGCCTGAGGGTGGGGTGCTAACCCCAGATCTGCCTCCCTCTGCTGTGAGACCTGGGACTGGTGACTGCATCTCCAGGGCCTCAGTTTCCCCTCCTGTGAGACGGGGATCATCCCGGTGTCTCTGCCTCTCCCCACTGTCTGGAGGAGATGAACCGATGCCCAGCTGTGTGAAGAGGAGCAGCTTCTGTGTTTTCAGTTGGGTGACAGTCTCTCTGCACCCACGTGCGTGAAGAAGAGACTTGGTGAGGGGGGTCACCTGTCTTCTCGGGGTAACTCTGCACCGGTGTCGCCTCCCAGCCCCTGGTGGGGCGGGTGCCCTCGCCCGGGAGCTTTCTCTTTCATTTATTCCTGCCGTGGATGACGCAGCGGTGGGGCAGGGTTGTGGGATTTCACCCCTTTTCCTCCCCTCCCCTCCCCTCCCCTCCCCTCCCCTCCCCTCCCCTCCCCTCCCCTTCCCTTCCCTCCCCTTCCCTCCCCTCCCTTCCCCTCCCTCCCCTCCCTTCCCTCCCCTTCCCTCCCCTCCCTTCTCCTCCCTTCCCCTCCCCTCCCCTCCCTCCCCTCCCTTCCCCTCCCCTCCCTCCCTTCTTTCCCCTGTGGTTCCAGGAGTGGAACTGAGGGCCTTCTGCGTGCCGGACCCTCCCGACTGCTTTCCTGCGGAGCCTACGGGTCAGCGTGCTTCTGCTCCCTCCTTGACTTGGTGGAGACCGTGAGGATGTGGCCCTGGCTCAGGAGCAGAATCCTCCTCCCCTGTGCAGGTCGTGGTCCTCCCTTGGGGAAATGAGCCCCGATTTGACACACCAGCTCCCTACGGGTGGACACTTAGGTGACCCTCGGGCTTTCGCCACTGCCAATTGCAACACAGCCTTGTGTAACTGTCACTGCCACACACAAGTGTGTCCTCAGGATGTGTTCCTAGAAGTGGACTCACTGGGTCAAAAGTCGCATGTGTTTGAATTTCGCTCTGTGATTTGGAATGGCCCGTGGATTCCGGGCTACCTAACAGTCCCTATGGGTGGACGTTTAGGTGACTTCAATTTGTACAAACAACGCCACAATGACCAGCTTTGTGTGGCTGTCTTTGGGTGCAGGACAGTGTGCTTGTGGGGAATTCCCAGGACGAACAGGAAAGAGCTGGGAGAGGAACCCAGCTGCAGGGCCAGGCTGGCCCCACTCGGTGGGTGCAGAGGTGGGAGGAGGCTCTCGGCTCCCCTTGTCCATCGTGAGGCCTGGGGCTCCCCTAGCTTAGGCCCCGGGCTGGGAGGTTATTAGCAACCTGTCTCCTCTTCCACAGATCTCTCAGCTAGGACCTGCACTGTTTCCCTTTTTTTCTTTCTTTTTGCTGTATTCTCAGTTCTTTTTTTTTTTTTTTTTTTTTTTTTTAATTTGAGATAGTTGTCACTGGTTTGCCAAGCTTATGCTCAAAAATTTGGGACCTTTCTGCATCAGCCTTCCAGAGTACTGGCATGCACCATCATACCTGCCTTTAGAACCTGCATTTTTAACAAGATCCCAGGAAACTTGAAGCGTTTCAGTAACCCCCCCCACCCAAAAAAAAACCCCAAAACAAACCCTTAACATCTTGGGCCCTTAACACCCAGATGAGAAAGACAGCCCAGGTTTTCGGGGTGAGGTGGGAGGGACAGATCTGCCGTCTAAGCTCTGCCTGTGACGTCTCTGTGCTGGTTGGGATTAAGGGGTGCACACCCCACAGATCGTGGTAAGAGCCCAGCCTGGCAGGCCCCAGGATGGCCCTGGCTGGCACAGTGCTCGCATACAGTAAGTGCTCCATCAGTGTTGTCATGGTTACTGTCCATCAGTATCGTCATGGTTACTGTCAGTGTCATCATAGTAACTGTCAATCAGTGTCACTATGGTTACTGTCACTTAGGTACACACACCGTCTCTGCCACTGTCACCTCTGATGCCCAGTGGACGCGGGCCCTTTCCACCAGCTTGGCAGTTGCAGGGGGACCTGAGGCTGCGCCGTCCTGCGGATGATGTCCCTGTTTCCTGTCCCTGTGAGCCGGCTTAGCTTTACACCTGGACAGCTGGATGGTGAGCCCAGGGAGCTGCTCTGGCCCAGGTGGTCAGGAGTCCCCTGTCCATGTGTCCTCACTGTGGGCCTTGCTGGGGTGATCCCAGGATTGCTGAGTACCGGCTATGGCAGCTCTGGGACATGGCCTCGCGGCTGGGGCTGCACATGTCATAGTGAGCGAGGGCGAATGCAGGCGAGTTTGGGTAGCACTGAGCTCTGGGCTAGAGAAAGATGGGGTGGGGTCTGGACACTGGGGCAGGAGCGGGAGTGCGGAGCTGAATTTAGAGGCCAGAATGGGGACAAAGAGTGGGGTAAGGGAGTGCTTGGGAGAAGCGCATTCCAGACATAGGGAACAGCAAATGCAAAGGCCCTGAGGCGGGAGCATGCTAGGGGCCACTCATGCTGTGAAGCTGTGGGAGGAAGAAAGGATCATGGGAGCAGGCCAGGGCTTGGTGAAGGTCTCCAGCAAGGCCCTTGCCCTGTCTGAGCCCAGTCTCACCCGTGTACAACAGGAATGATAAAGATCCGCCGCTTAGGAACAAGGACTGAGTCAAGCAGAATTTTTACTCTGAAGGGGCCGGTGGGATGGCTGGGCACGGGGAGACTCTCTTGAAAGTGGCGCAGAGGCACTGTTTAGTGTGTGGAGCCCCTGAGCATTGAACCCAGGGCCTGTGCGTTTTTATTTGGAGGCACAGACTTGCTAAATCTCCACACTGTCCAGGCCGAGCCGGGACTTGCCATCTCCGACCTCCGCCTTCCAGAGCGCTGGGATCGTAAAGGCACACCGCCACTCCCAGCTGTGTGTTTGTTTGTTTGGGTGGCTTTGGGAGCTAATGATAGACATTATTTGGGGCTGAAAGCAGTGCCCCAATTTCCCCACGACTGGGCCCCAGATCTCAGGAGTTAATAGCCCCGGGCGCTGGGCACCGCGCCCGCACAGAGCAGGGAGACGGGGATGGCGAGGGCATTGCAGGTGGGAGGGCAGGCGTGGAGACGGGAATGTTTGAGGCAGGCGTGTTGGGGGAAGCGCGGCCTGGCTGGCGGGGAGAGGTGAGCGCACGGGCTGGAAAGACAGGTTGAGGCGCGGGATGAGACCTTGACTGGCGAGCAGAGGCGGGGTGGGCCTCAGCCGGGAGGCAGTAGGGAGCCATTATGTGCTCTGGAGCAAGACAGGCGGAGATGGCTTTTGTTTGTGGTTTGGTTTTAAGACGTTCTGAAAGTCTAAAGCATAATAAAATGAGCTTCGATGCAGCTGCTGCTTAGGTTAAGAGAGAAAACTCCTCAGTAGAGGACACCCCGACCTCCAGCATGCCCCTGCCCACCTCTACCTCTCTTCGAGGGTACAGATCAGGCCCGTGTGATTCCCCATGCGAGTCTTTATCCTTCGGTCATTTGCCTGATGCACGTCTGAATTGCACACCGAGCTCTTCCCCGCGCTGCCTACTGGGGTGGCAGTCATCTCTGACTCTGCACCACGGTGGCCCTTAGACCCCTGGTGAAGTCCAAGATCATCAAAAAGAGGACGAAGAATTTCATCCGGCACCAATGGGACAGAGGTGTCAAAATTCAGTGCAACTGGCGGAAGCCCAGAGGCACGGATGGCTGGGCACAGAGAAGCTCAAGGGCCGGATTGTGATGCCCAGCGTAGGTTATGGAAGCAACAAACAGCAAAGCTCGTGCAGCCCAAAGTCCCTGGTGCCTCACGCTCAGGAGCTGGGATGCTGCTGGGCGCAGACATCTCACTGCGCAGAGATCGCTCTTCCCAGACCTGCAAGCCCGTCGTGGAAAGAGCGGCCCAGCCAGCACCCGAGTCCCCCGTGCCAGGCTGCGCAGCGAACAAAATGAGCAGACGGCTTGTGTGCGTGATTTGTGCTTCTGTAAAACCACAAAACTGCAAATATATATATATATATATATTGCACACAGAAGACTGCACAAATTGTAAGTGTGTGAGCTTGCGGTGCTGGGACCCCCAGGGGCTCCCGCAGGCGCCTGGCCCAGGTAATATTCCAGGTTCTGTGAGACTGTGTCTCTCTCCATTGCTCTGTGCATTCCCTGGGTGGACGGAGTGCGGGGCGCCTTGTCGCCTTCCTGTCCTGGAGATGTGGGTCGAGTCCAGCTCCCTCTACTCCAGCCAGCGCTGCTGTGAACACGTGCTCCCTTGGCCTCCGGGGGCCGTGGGCGGCTCTGCCTCTGGTGTGTCCCGGAACGGGTTCACTACGTGAGGATGCACAGGTCTCCTCCTGCAGTCATGGCACTTGGACCACATCTTTGTATTTCTAAACACGCACGTGCCCACATACCCTGGGAGTCTGGGGTCCTGCTTTGGTTGCAGGTTGGTGTACATAGGGCATCACTTGGACATGTGTCCCTGCAGTGTGCTTCTTTCTGACCACCACCCTTCCCCAGGTGGCTCCGATGGCGTGGTGTACCTGTCGCTTCTCACTGTAGCCTCCGTCATGTGAGCAGGCCACCCTGGGAGCTCTCCCCAGGGCCTGCACTCGGCGAGTCTGTCTCTGTCCTGTGTTGGGCAAAGGCCACCAGGACAGTGGGGTTCTCTGAGGTCCATCGGGATCAGACATGAGGATAAGGATCAGGCAGTGCAGATGGACTTGAGGGACATTTGGGAACCTGGCTGTTGTGGAGGAGGAAGGGACTCAGGGCCAGATGCTGGTTGGATCCCTGCTCCTAGCGCCTGGCTGTGTGACCTTGGCCGTGTGACTTTGCTACACAGGGCCTTGGTCCCCATCTATAATTTGGGGACATTTGCTAGGTGTGGTAACTCACACTGGTAATCCCAGCACTTGGGAGGCTGAGCCAGGAGGATTATCCTGAGTTCAGGGCACCCTGGGCTACAAAGTGAGCTCAAGGCCAGCCTGAACCGCATAGCAAGACCCTGTCTCAAAGAAACCTCCCCAAACCAAAAATCCAAAAGGCTCCACATTGGGGTTCCTTACCCTTCCCAGCGTGTGGCTGTGGGACTAAGCAAGCAGGGACATTCAGTGGACGCTGGCCACGCTGGGATCCACCCACCAGCTGGTGGACTTCAGCACGTCGCCTCCCCAGCCTCAGTTTCCTCATTTGTGAGACGGAGACCCTGCTTCTCAGGGACTCTGTGTTTATGAGAGGATGCTCGGAACTGGGCCTTCACCCGTCTTGGTCACCGTCACTGCTGGCTGGAGGTGGGGGCTGGGGCGCAGGGCTTGGTCTCACCCCAACCTCCTCTGGTGGCCCCTCAAGAACAGGCCGGGGATCGTCTCTGGGTGTGAGCGCTCAGGGCTCTCCTGCGGCACACACAGGTGGGTGACACTGGGCGGGCCCTGCCCTGTTGTTTTCTGATGGAACTCATGGACTCCAGGCTGCACCCACCTGGCCAAGTGACTCCCCGAGGGGCTCCTGATCCTGGGGGGGGGCCTCTAGAGCCGGTAGGGGCTTTGTGAGGGGGTGACATTTTCCTAGTGAAGCTGTAGCTGGCACAATCTGGGCGCCTCCTAGAGACGTGGGGCTTTGGGCTTCGGGCCAGAGGGGCTGGCAGGGTGAGAGGGTGGAGAGTGAGGAGCCAGTTCCGCTGAGCCCCCAGGACAAATTTCAGCTGCCAGTACACTCCGGGGACATCCAGAGGGCTGGCATCCCAGCTCCCCAGCTGGTCTCTGGGCCCAGGTGCTGTGTGGCCCAGCACACTCAGCACCGTCTCTGTGCTCGCCTTTCATTCCCCAGGAGAGTCTCGGGGTGGCCTCGCTCCCCTCCCGGGGTGCTGGGTTTCTGGCCCCCGAGGACCCCCTGCTTGGCCCCCTGCCCTCACAGAGGCCGCAGCCAGGGCCCCGGGCCAGGGCTGCGCACCTTGACAACCCGCCCACGCAGGGCACAAAGGCCCATTGTTCGGGCCCACGTTGGCGGGGAAGCGGGTGGGGAGTACCGCCTTTCACCCAACCGGCTTGTGGTCGGCGGGGACTGTGGAGCGATTCACAGAGGCCCCCGCCCCCTGCCCGGGCACCTGGCCAGGCCACCTCCCAGGCAGGCACCCTCACCCAGCTGGGCCAGCTCCTGCCCTGAGCTGGGCCTCAGTTTCCCTGGCTGGGAAAAGGGCACAGAGTAGTTCCGATGGGCAGAGCAGAGCTTGCTGCTGGACCTGGCTCCCCGAGGTCCCTGCACAGACCAGCTGCCCTGCTGGGGCCGTCCATGGAACGTCCAACATCTGGGTCTCAGGCCCTGCTGGGTGGCCTTGGGTGAGTCCTGTCACCTAAACCGATTTTGTGTCTCTTGCAGGGAGCTTGGATAGGGTGGTCATCTAACCCTGTCTTCATTCACAAATTCCCCCTAGTGACAGCTGGGCCCAGGACCAGCTGCAGGGCTCACAGGGCCCTGGGGAGTCTGTTGGGAGGCTCCTTGCCAAGGCTGAGGGTCTGGAGGTGACAGCGTGGAACCCATCACAGCTGTCTGAGCCTGGGACAGTGGACAAAGGCCTAGAGCTTGTGCCTGTGAAGCCCACCTGACGATGCTGGCCACCAGCGCTGGCCTGGGGACCTGGCACTGGGGACACATTAAGGAAACAGAGGGACATTTGCTCTCTGGGAGCTGGAGGCCTGGAAGGGACCTGGACTCTCTGAGCTGCAGGTTGAACTTCCTGGGCCTCACACTGGCCCTGAGGATGACCAGAGGCACCCAGGCCTCTCTCTGAGGCTCTGAGGTGGGGGCACCCATGACCGTAATGGGTGGCTTCCACTGAGGCCCGTCGGTGCCAGGGGCTGACGCAGGTGCTCGCTCAGATGAGCTCAGAGCATCCTCGGAAGCAGCTGTGAGGGCCGTGGGGCAGTGGGAGCTTCGGCCTCGTGGAGGTAGAAACTGAGTCCCCGGCTCAGTGAGTGACTGAGGCAGGGATTAAACCTGGACTGCCTGGCACCACAGCCTTAATCTCCCACTGTGCCCTCTGCCGAGGGGATTGCAGAGAACATTTGCCTGCCACAGAAGCCTGCTGGGGTTCGGGGCTGGGCAGGGCGCGGGCGTATTGGTGGCCTGCCAGCTGCCACCTGGGTTGGCCTCTCTGCGTGGCCCTGAGTCACAGACCTGTGTCCTGGGAAGCTGGTTGTGCCCCGGGCACCCATGGGGCCTGAGTCACAGCAGAGCACACCCTGCCACTCTGCCCACCTTCTGCCTGGGCCCAGGAAGGCAGGCCCTTGAATAGGCCCCCTGAACAGCAGCTTGAATTGATTGCCTGCTTCTGCAGGCAAGAAAGGGGTGCCTGTGTGCAGGCCCAGGACCCTTCCAGGCTGCCCAGGAGGAATGAATTGTGTGCTAAGGTGCTGAGCTCCCCGTCACTGGGAGCATTCAAGGCAGGATAGAGTGCCGCGCAGTGTTCTCACGTGGTTCGGGGTCTGGTGCTGGGAACAGTGACTGCCAATGTCTTAGCACTTTCATTCACTTCCTACTTTTGAATAGTTCTTAGGAGTGAATCCTACGGAATCTGAAAGTAGCCAAGAGGACGGACAAAAAGCGGGTCCCACCTCTGCCTGTCCCCCACCCTTGGCTCCCGGCCCCAGGCAGCCACTGTGTGCCTGAGCTCCTTTATGAACACAAACAAATAAACAAACGAGGGCCCTGTGCCAGCCTCCTGCTCCTCCTCCTCCTCCTCGCCCTCCTCTCCCACCCGGTGCCCGCGGTGTGTCCCGCCCTTCTGCTCAGCCTGTCACCCCCAAGGCTGTTCCGGGTTGGCCCATACTCCTGACCCCCCACCCCAATAATTTATCACTCATTGGACTAAAAGAACTCTCAACTTGGAAGGCTACGTTTGGGGATCCGCACTGCCCTTTGTCTCTGGTGGCAGTTTGAAAACATTTTTAAAATTTGGCTGAAGACTTTAAGTTCTTTCCACATCTGTTGGGATTTTCTTGGTCTGTTTTTGGTTGAAAGTATAAAAGAGAGAAAGAGAAGAAGAAATCTAGCAGTGAACTCCCAGGTCTTAGGTTATTAAACTCTAATGGGGCAGGGCTCTGGAGGAGGTGGCCATAAGTGGTATCATGGAGCCCAAAAGAGGTGACTTTTGTGTGTATATGAGCAAGGGGCAGGGATGGCTTCTCAGAGCAGGAACTATTTGGACAGGACTTAAAGGGATGCGTAGGAGTTCACATGAGATGAAGTATGGAGTTGGGTCAGATGGAGAAACCAGCACTCAGTGTAAAACCACCTGATAGATACATAAAGGGGTATCAGCATCCATTTACTGCACACCCCGCCAGGCACTGTACTAAGCACTTTGCTGTTTCCAAAATTGAGATAACTGTAGGCCACTCAGCTGGGTGTGGTGGTGCATGCCTGTAATCCCAGCACTTGGGGGGCTGAGGCAGAAGGATTGCCACAAGCCTGGGCTACATAAGTGAGTTCAAGGCCATCCTGAACTATAGAGCGAGACTCAGTCTTTAAAAAATTTCTTTTTGTTCACTGTCATGCTGTCCTACTTTACAGACAGGTACACTGAGGGCAGGAAGGCACAGCAACTCACACACAGTCACACAGCAACAAGGCTGCAGCATGGGTTTGGACTGTAGACTATTCAGATATTGCCCAGGGTGAGGGTGAGCTGAGAGCTGTGGCCTTTCACCTTCCTGACCCAGGCCCGGCTCCTGTGCTGGCCTGGGCACCCTGCAAGCCTCGACCTGAGCTGGTAGCGGGGTGACCTCGGGCGCTCTGGTGGGTGGGTTGGGTCCTGCAGGCTCCCTGACTTCCAGGGTGGAGCCACGGATATCGAGGGGGGTTTTGGACGTGACCGGGTGGGGCTGGACCTCTGGCTCTGCCCCTTGCGGCCTGAAGGCTCTGTGTCGGTGCCTTTGCCCCGGCCTCCGGGTTCCCATGAGCCTCTGGTGGGCCCGGGCCTGGGGCTTCCCCATCCGCCCCTCTTCAGCCCGGCAGCTCAGCAGCTCAGCGTTGCATTTGCAGATGAAGAAATGGAAGTCAGGGAGGGCGAGTGGCTTTTAAGGCCGCAGAGAGAGTCAGGTGTGGAGCTGGACACGGATCCCAGAGCCCAAGTCTGACCCCGCCACTCCATGCTCCTGCCCATTCGAGAAGATTTCCAGCCATCCGCCTCTTGGCAGAATCTCTGTCTGTCGGTCTGTCTGTGTCTCCATCTTACTCTCCAGGAAAAGAGCAACGAATCCCTCGCCCAGGAGCCTGAGCCTGTGCCAGGACCTGGGAATGGAGAGGGCTGTGCAGGCGCCCCGTGCTTCTCCCCACCCGCATCCAGACGCGGCCTCGGCCTCATCCTCGTCCTCGTGAGGCAGAGGCAGGAGAATAATAGTGGGTTCAAATATCGGGGCTGTGCTCCGCTCAGAGCTCTCCTCAGTGGGGAGACTGGTCGAGCAGGTCTGGGGCAGGGATGAGGGAGGAGGGAATTATTAATGATTGTGAAGCTTCGGCCCCCTGCAGGCCCTGAGCTGTGCCACCTGCTCTGAGGTGTGGGGCTGGGGGTGCTGATCCTGGGACCCTGCTCAGGGAGGGGACAGCCCTGGGGGCCAGCTGGGTGGGTGTGGGAGGTGGGGGGTGCAGAGTCACCTCCACCCCACTACTCCCGGGAAGGGTCTTGCTGGCTGCTGGGGTTCATTCTCATGATGACAAGATGTGATTGGCTGGGGTGAAGGGATGCCTGCTCTCCCAGAAGTGCACTCTACAGCTGGCCCTGGAGGATGGGGGTTGCTCTGGAATACCTCTGAGCCTCAGTTTCCCCATCTGTAAAATGGGTACCAGAGCTCCTTCCTCCAGGCCAGAGACAGCTGGTGAGGGGAAGGAGGTGAGCAGGTGAAGAGTTTGCCCTACCAGAGCCATCCTGGGGACTGGTCTCTGCCATCCTGAATCTGCCTCCTCCCCAGCACCCACTGAGAGGTCTGGTCAACAGCCACAGCTGGGGTGCTGTGCAGGGTTTCTTGGAGCTGCCCCCAGACCCCTTTTTACTTTCTGGAAAGCAGCCTGAATGGTGGGCCCCCAGGCAGGCTTTTGGGATGGAGAGGGGGCCTCTGGGTGCCCCAAGCCTGCCCCGGAGCCTGGACTAGCTGCCACCTGGGGCCCGGGCATGCCTGCCTCGAATGCCAAGGAGCCAGGAGCAGCGAGTCTGTGGGACTCCGGGTGCCCTCTTCCTCGCCTGCCCTGATGGGCGATAAGACCGGCCTGGGAGGAGGAGGCGGCCATAATTACAGGGCTCGGTGTGGCGGGCAGGCGAGTCATGGGGTGGGGGTGACTCAGCCGATTGCTCCACGACAGGCAGGGGTGGAGGCCGCCCAGCAGGCCGGAGGTGGACACGCGTGTCCTGGCCCGGCTGGCGGGTGTCACCCTGGGCCTCTGTGCCACTTGACACCTTTGGGGCCTGGCGTGGTTGGGCCGGCTGGGTTTTCCCCTTTTCCAGTCCCTGGTACTGGCTTCTGGGAACCAGGAACCAGAGGCACTCATGGCAGAATTTCGAAGTCCAGGCTGAAGGACAGCCGAAGACCCGGGGCTGTGCGTACTGAGCGCCGGGAGCCCGAGCACCCAGGGATGGAACTCAGACAGACACACGGGGACGTCCCCGGCCAGCAGGCCACGGTTTCTAGAACCAACTATTTCCAGGCTTAAGGATTCGGGGATTAGTAAATCTTTTTTTTTGTCTTCCGGTACCAGGGATCGAACTCACGACTGCCTGGTTGCAAGGCAGGTGCTTATGCCGCTGAGCTAAATCCCTGTGGGGATTAGTAAATCTATAGTATTCCTGATTCATAAGATCGCAGAATTGGTTACAGCTGGTCTGGAGAACTCATATCCCCGCTGAGTCAAAATTAGGGGTAAATTTTCTTGGTGACTTCAACAGGCTCCTATTTGAATTAGGAACAAACAAACAAACAAACCAGGAAAATAAAAGTTTAACAGCTCCTGCTTCTTGTTCTGGCTGGAGAGAGAGCACACAGGGTGAAAGGTGCCTGGGGATCGAGGCGTTCGAGTACCAGTCTTGATTTACTGGGTTAAGATTTACCGGACTAACGTGCTGGGGAGGAGGAAGAGAGGAGCTGTGGGCCTCCCCACTGGCAACTGGGTGATGGATGAGCTGCCCTGCTGGACGTGTGCGTGCGTGACCCTCTTTACTCGGCCACTGCATTTCTTGCTAACCCGCCGACACGTTCACAGGCCAGAAACTATTCCCGGGCTTAATGCTGGCTCGCCCAAGTCTCATCGTCTTTCTGGGGCTTTTACCGATCATAACTGGTTGGATTCTCCCAAGAATCAGCAGGGTGGGTGCTGTCACGGTGTTCGTTTTACGGATAAGGAAGCCGAGGCACAGAGGGGCGGGGTGCTGTGTCCCAGTGGTGCCCGCTGTGTCACGGAGCCTCTGCTGAACGCCAGGTATTGTGCTGGGCTCTGGGGACAGAGCAGCACGCAGCCTCGTCCCTGCCCTGGGGGAGCTTGGCGGCGGAGGTGAACAATAAACAGAAGCTCAGGCTTGAGCTCCGTGCAGGGAGGAAGCTGAACAGCCAGGAGTGGGACAGGCCCCGGTGGATCGAGCAGGAAGGGTCCCTCGGGAGAGGTGGCCCTCGGGCTCAGACCAGAGCGCCGAGCGGGACTCCAGCGATGCGCCTGTCACCCCTGCCGAAGTGCCCTCCTCCCGCTGCTCTGTGCCAGGCTCCAACCCACGGCCTGGCCTGGCAGGGTGGCACCTCCCCTGGAGGTGAGCAGGGGCCAGGGGCTTCCCCAGCCCTGGGGCATCCGTCCTCCTCCTCATTCCAGAGTGTACTTCCAACGCGGAAGTGTCCATTGTGTGCCGGGCAAGGTGCTGGGGTCCTCCCCACCCAGAGTGGAAAGCACAGTTATCCCCTGGGAATGTGACGGTGGCCCAGAGAGGACAAGAGACCTTCCTGAGGACACACAGCTGGCAACTATTCAAGGAGGGACCCATACTCAGGTGCATAGGCTGCCTTTTGGTTGTTGGTTTCTCTCTGTCTTCCTGCCCACCAGGGGCCTCTTGGACAGGCACTGGGTACCAGTGTCAGCTCTGTGCTGCGGTGTAGGTCAGTGCTGACCTGAGCAGCCTGGGGAGGCTTGGGGAAGGAGTAGGGGCCAGGGCAGGGGTTAGCACTGCCCAAGGGAAGGACATGCACCCTGAGCCCCTGGGCATCCACCTGTGTCCCTGCCCGAGTTGGCACTGTGTCCTGCCTGGCTCACTTGGGCTGCAGGAAACGTGGGGTGCAGGTTCCTGTCCCCAGAACACCCTAGTCTGCGGCCACTGGACTGCTGAGCAGCTAGAGAAAGTGAGTCTGAGCTGAGCTAAGCGTGCTCACTGGGGTGAGGGACCTGCGTCCCCCACACTGCACCTACCCAGACTCCTTGCTCCCCACACCAGTTCTGGGTCCCAGAGGCACAGGGCCAAGATGCCTGCAGGCTCAGCTGCTGTGCCAGCCCCAGGGACTCCACCAGACGGTGGCCCAGGGAGGTGCCCGGGAGACAGGGGCGCCTGTGTGTGCAGGGCGAGGCTTGCCCCCCACCCACCAGAACCTCAGCCTGGGGTCACCCTTGGAGGCTGTACATAACATCAAGGATGGAGCAGCAGTGCAGCCTGGTACATAGTAGGTACTCAATAAATGCAGACAGGAGCTGCTGAGGGAGATCTTAGATTCCAGCATCCCTGATTCATTCACTCGTTCATTGAACCGGGCTTTAAGGGGACGCTGCTGTGTGTCAGGCACTGGCAGTGTGCTGATATCACATCAGAAGGGACAAGACTCCCACCTGCAGGAAGCGGGCTGTCCTGTGGGATGCTGGTCACAGAGGCAGTGTAGTTCAGATCCTGGTGCAGGTGGTGAAGGGATGCTGTCTGTGGGCAGCCAGGGAGCTTCCCGTGAGCAGCTGAGACCTGAGACGGGTGATGGAGGTGGAGGGATCCGCAGAGGCAAAGGCCCTGGGGCAGCAGCAGCCCCTGCAGCGGAGAGCAGGTGCGGCTCTGGCTAGAAGGTGAGAGGGAGGGGTTGGGTGGAGGGAGGGAGTGGGTGCCGAGGACTTGAGGCTGGGGTGAGGAGTTAGGGTTCCATTCCAAGGTAATTACTATAAACAAAGCCCGAAGTTAGGGTGACTACAATGCCCAGAGTGCAGACTCATCGTGATTCAGGTCCAGTGCAGAACCAGGCTCCTGGAGCGGGAATGCAGCACGCAGCACCTGCCCTCACCTCCCGCAGCCGCTTCTCAGCCGGGTGCCGAGGGGACCTTCTCAGCTCTCAGGGTCCCAGCGTCCTTAGCTGTGAATGCAGCTGGGGTCTCTGGTGCTGAGCAGCCCTGATTTCAACAGCGTGGTGTCAGTTGGGAAACTCTTGGGTGATCAGCTGGTCCCGCCTCCGACTCCAGAGGAGGAACCTGAGGTCCAGACGGGGGAAGTGAGTGGTAAAGGTGCCCTCTGAGTCAGGCAGACGCAGGACTTGAACCCAGGCCCCCTGACTCCTAACCCAGACTTTCTGAGAAATGGGTGTCTTGCCCGTTGCCTCCCCTTCCTCCTTCCTCCCAGCCCGGTGCCGTCCTTGGGCCATGAAGCGGTATGGGGGGGACCCTGAGGTCTGGGGTGCACCCCTCACTCTGCCTCTGGGTTCTCGCTGATGTGGTGGGGTGAGTGCCCCTCACCCGGCATCATGCTTCTCAGACGGCATCCCTGAGCAGGAGTGTCGCGTGAGGTGGGGGAATCAGAAAGCTGGAGAAAGAAAGCACCTGAGCTGAAATTGAGCCCTGGTTCCCGAGGATGTGGCCCCACGGCGACTGCCGCTGGGGTCCAGGGGAGCACGGGCTTCTGTGAGCTGATTAACGAGGGGTGCTCTCCCCCCACGCCGAGGCAGGAGGCCGGGTCCTGGGGCTCCATCTCAATGCTGCCACACAAGGGCCTTCAGGAAGGGCCCGCTGTCAGCAGAGGGGGACCCCACTGTGGCCTGTAGACCCCAGGTCAGCGGGCTCAGAAGGGCCAGCAGAGCTGCAGAGCTGCTCCTGTCAGATGCACCCACCCAAAATGGAGTGTCCCCTGGGCTAAGAGTGTGCGTGGCAGAACCCAGCCTGGAGGAACAGACCGCCTTGGCACAACGGTTTTAGAAGCCAGGATCGGTGTGCGGTGGTGCGCACATGTAATCCGAGCGCCCTGGGAGTCTCGAGTTTGACCCAGAGCAGGGAACTTCGGGAGAACCTGCCTCAAAATAAGAGGGAAAGGGCTGGGGTGCAGCTCAGTGCCAAGGTTCTGGGTTCAATCCCCAGTGCTGCAAAACAAACCAGACAAACCAGACAAAATGAAGCGTGGTTTAGATTTACAGAAAAACAGAAAAGATGAAAGGCTTTGCCTTCTTTCCCCCTCATTAATATTTTATATTAATCAGCTTCATTTCTGAACCAGCACTGACGCATTGGCCAAGGCACAGTGTACCCCAATTTCCTTTGCTCCCCTTTTCCGCTCCAGGGTCTCACCCAGATGCACCCTCCCGTTACCTGTCACCACTTGTCAGGCGCCTCTCCTCCCCGACCCTTTCCCTGGCCCCCCTTGTGTCGATGACCTTGGTGGCCCCGTGGAATCTGTCGAGAGTGGGGCTGTGGCGTGGTGCTTTGCGTGGCGAGGGCGGGTCAGGGAGGAGGAGCTCAGTGGGCAAGTGCCGTGTTACGCGGCACATCAGCTGGCGTGTGGCAGCGTGGGCACCCGGTGAAGGCACTGTTGGTCCCCTGTCTCCTCTGTAAAGTCCCCCAACCCCTGCTTTTGTTTATTTATTTATTAGTTTTTGAGGCAAGATCTCACTATGTAGCCCAGGCTGGCTGTGAGCTCACAGCAGCCCTCCAGCTTCAGCTTCCCCAGTGCTGGGATGACAGGCGTGTGTCACCACACCTGGCTAAGTCCCCTTTTTGTCCTCTACAGATGCTGTGTGCTTTGGAAAGGGGTCACTGAGGGTCACCCGTAGCTCACCTTGGGATCCATTCTTCTACTCCTGTGCTCTGCTGAGGCTGGAGTCTCTCTGTGAGCTATTCGGAATTCTTCTGTTCCTTCCTATCCATCCATAGCGTGTTCGGTATTTCGGGTTGCAGTCCGATGCTACTATCCCTTTTTACTTTGATTTTGCAGGGCTGGGGTGGAACCAGGGCCTCAGGGCCCAGGCTCTCCCCGACTTCTGCTCCCAGCCAAGTGCTTTGTTTTTTTTTTTGTCTTTTTCCTTTTTATCAGTACCGGGGATCGAACTCACGACCGCACACTTGCAAGGCAGGCGCTTATGCCGCTGAGCTAAACCCCCAGCCCCTAACCTATTGCTTTTTAAAATCTCTGTTGTTCAGGTCGGTCCTGCTTTGTCTGTGGGGGGCTCTCCCAGTCGGCCCAGCCCCTCACACAGAGCCTGTCGCCGTGCGGGGTGGCTTCTAGGCCTCCCTAACCTTCCAGCACAGCCAGAGGCTGCAGGCGGGTGCTGTGGGCTCCTCGCGGTGGTGCTGGAGCCCTCCAGCAGGGGTCCGGGTCCCTTTGTGGGAGACCGCGTGGGACACCAAGATCTGAGGGCCGAGTGTGCACCATGCCCTGGGCTGACGTTTACTAGGCCTTTTCAGCTGACGAAGTGAAGAAATGTAGGTGCGTGGCCACGTGGCCACTTAGAGAGCAGTGTTTGCATGCGCTACCAAGTCTTTTTTTTTGTACTAGGAATCGAACTGAGAGCCTTGCACTTGTCAGGCAGGCCCTTCTGCTGCTGAGCTACATCCTGGGCCCCCGTGCCACCAAGACTTACCTATATTTAACTAAACATGCGCCCATGCTGGTGTCTGCAGAGTCCCTGATGCTTTTGTTCTGTGGCTTGAAATGGAGCTGTGCCACTTAGCTGAAAACCTTGATTATCACGGCTACTTCCCTGATGCTTACAATGTGGTACCTACTTTGCAGAGTTTGCCACCCAGCGACCACTTTAGACCCCAGCATGGCCCAGCAACTGGCCTGAGGCTTCCCCACTGGGGTGGGGAGATCGGGCCCAGCCCCAGCCCAGCTGCGTCACCTGGAGTAGAATTCTCACACAGCTAGAGGAGGGACAGCGGCCCTCTGCTTGCGACAGGTCGGTAGAATGTTATATTTCAAGGCCATTCAGCTCCAGCCTGTGCTTTTATGTTTGGGTTTTCAGCTACATTCTGCTTAAGGCTGCCGAGTCTCCAGCAGCCAGCCGAGGAAGGCGCTCGGCCTGTGGCTGCCAGCACTGGGCGGGCCACCAGCCAGAGCCGCGGCCTTCTCCGCACCTCCCTCGGGGTGGTGCTGAGGTGGGTGGGGAGTTCACAGCGACCCAGGGACTTGAGGGAAAATGTCCCAGGTGGCCCAGCTGCTCCAGGGCCCTGGGGAGGAGGAGAGGAAGCTGGGGGAGGCGGGCGCCCGCAGCACCTGGCCCGGGGCTGCTGTGGGAATCTCTTTGGACCTGCGGGGCCTCTGCTGCTGCACCGGGCTGCCAGGTCCCCGCAGCACGGCTGACCTGGCCCAAGGCTTCTTTGCTGCTCCTCGCCCAAGGCCTCTCCACACCCCTGCAGGCACGAGGCTTGGCCTCTCCTGCCTGCTCCAGGAAGCCTCTGTCTACCCCCACCATGATGTCTTGGTCCCCCAGATCCCAAGCTTAGACAGAGGGTTTCAGATTTGCTTCCTGTGTCCTGCAGTGTCTCCTAAAATTTTCATTTGCTTGCCAGCACTGACGAGCAAGAGGTTTCACGGCAAAATGTGGCCTCCGGCTTCTCTTAAGAGTGTCAGAAAGCTGACAACCCTGGGCCAGGTCCCCTCGGGTCCGCTCAGCGTGGTGTCTGCTGGACACAGGAGGTGCCTGGCAGACCAGGCTTGATTTGCCCCTTCCTGACTGTGCGTCCAGGGGAGAAGGCTGCCCTTGCTCAGCCTCAGTCTCCTCATCTGGAAAGTCGGCTTACAATAAAGCCATCTTCCTGGGCCTTCAGGAGGGCTAAAGGGGCTCGTCCTTGAGCTGGGCGTTAGGGAAGGACAGCACTGGGGCGCTGAGGTCACTGGTGTTTCCTTCTCTTGTTTCTCTTTGCTTTCTTTGCTGTCATGGCTACCGTTTCCTAACGGCCCTGTCCCTCCCCACGTCTGTCCCTCCGTCCACTGTACATCCATACGTGCCACAAATACCTACTGCATGCAGGGCATGTGACGGCCAGCTGCTGCCCACGGAGGACTCCTCCGTGGAGGAGCCGCATTTCAACCCAACGTGCGTATCTGCTGTGTGCCAGGAACGTCCAGCAGGGGACACACAGGGAAAAGCCCTGCAGCCACAGAGCTGATGGCCCACTGGTGGCAGGGAGACAGGGAACTCATATAATGCCAGGCGGCACTAAGCATGGTGAGGAAGCTGTGGGTAGGGGCGGCAGAGGGGCTGCTGCTTGGTTAGGAGACCTGTGGAGAACAGGCAGGAGGGAGCCCTGTGGCGGTCTCTCTGGGGAAACAAGTGCAAAGGCCCTGGGGCAGGCAGGGCCTGGAGTGTTTGGGACAGCGAGCAGGCCTGCGTGACCCAAGACTCGTGAGTTACATATTTCTGTAAAGCTAGACGCCCTCTCCTCCCGCTCCTCTGCTGTGTCTCACTTTATTATTATTTTTTTAAATAATGAGTCTCTTGGTTTTATAACCCAAACACACAATGACAATTGATAAAAGTAGAAATAATGTCTAGAAGCCCTTGCCATGGCGCTGGCATCCAGGAACGGCAGGCGACTGCTGATGGCCCACTCCGCCTCGGGGCTCCAGGGGAGCGAATGCCTCGTTCCCTAAAGAGGCAATGGCCCTCTCCTCACCGCAGAGCATTCTGGGGGCTCGGGATGGCGGCCGTGTTCTGCCGCCTGCCGAGGGGAGGGGCGCCCTGCCTCCCTCCTCACCCTTCTCCTGTCTTATTTCCCACTGCCGGCCTCTCAGAGAAGGAGCAGCTGGCTCGGGGAGTCTGGCTGCAGGTCCCTGAGGACGTGGGCGTCCCCAGATGGCTTGGCCATCAGAAGCGGGGTGCAGGGACCTCTGCGAATGAGCAGGAGCTTCAGACACAGAGCCTTGGCCCGGAAGCCCCCTGCTTCCCCCAGCTGCGGCCAGGCCTCAGCGTCACCTCCTCCCGGCTCTGCTCCCCCTGCACCTTCCTCACCTGCAGCCAGGGACCCGCCTTGTCCCTTCCCCGCACAGGGAGCTCCCAGGGTCCCCCCTTGCTCAGAGCTCCCCACCCCTGGCTCCCAGCTCTCCAGCCTCTCTGCCCCCACGGGCACTGGCTGGGCCCTGGCCTTGCAGGGCAGCCCCTGCTTGCTGTCTCCATTGAGGGTCTGGGGGCCCAGGAGTGCGCCCTGCCCACCCTCCAGTTGGGGGGCTCCTGTCCCTCAAGTGTCGGCTCCAGGAGCGGGGGCCAGGTCAGGGGTCACCACTGAGTCGCAGGGCCCCGGAACAGTGTAGGTGTGTGACGGGCGGCAGTAGGCACTCAATTCACGCTTGGGAAGGAGCGAGCCCGAGGTGTCTGCGGCCAGAGCTGGGGGTCTGGGAGGGGATCGTGGACTCCAGCCCTGAGGATCGAGCGCAGGAGGTGCCGAGCCCACCCCGCCGGCCGGTGCTGTGCAGGTCCCTGGCCTGGCCCGGCCGCATTGAAGCCTCTCTCCCTCCTCCGCCCCTCGTTGCCCCCCTCTCCCTCCGCCTCTGTCTCTCTCGGCCTTTTCTGTCTGTCTCTGCCCCCGCAGCCTCTCCTGTCTCCTCTCCTTTTCCAGGCTGAGCCTCGCTGCTCTCCGTGCCTGAGTCCTTCAGCCCTGCAAAGCGGTACCAAGTCCTGGCCTGGGCTTGGGCCCACACCGAGCTGCCCCTCCAGCTCCTTTATTTCTATGCCACATTCGCTTCTTACTTTATTGCACACGGTGAGATGGACAGGGGACCTGGCCAACCAATCCTGCCCAGGGTGGGGCGGCGGGCGTGTCCCCTGGTTTGGGGACTGTGCTGACTGCCTGGGCTGGGCGTAGGGTGGGTCCAGCCAGGAGTCCTTTAATGAATGTGAGCTTCTTCTGCTGCCTCCGGGGCCTCGCAGCTGCTGTTCCGTCTGTCTAGGTTGCTCTTCCTCCCATCCGGGACCAACATTGCCCTCCTGCAGGGGGCTCCCTGATGGCCCCTGCCCTGCTGGCAGGTCACCCTGCTGACCACTTCCCATCCATCCAGGCCACTGTTGTGACTGCTGTGTTCTCTCACCGCGCAGGGCCCCCTGCCCTGTATCTGAGTTTAGGGGTCCGGGAGGGAAGTTGGCAGACACAGGCCTGAGTTAGCGGGGTCCGCTCCCCGCTCCCCCGCTGGCCTTCCTCAAGGTGGGCCGAATTCGGGATGTCCACATGGCAAGGAGGTGGGCAAGTCCTCTTTCTGCCCCCCACCCCGGCCACCAGCCTCTGATGCCACCCAGCCCTTCCTCTGTGGCAGCTCAGGCCTGAGCCGCCCTCGCCGAGCTCCCTGACCACACTGCTCACAGCGCCTCTGACTGCAGCCCACCTGCCCTGGCCTTTCCACGGCTCCCTCCTGCTCTCCGAGCAAGCCCGGCCGGCCCCACGCAGCGGGCTGTTCCCTCTGCACCCGTGCTGTTCCCGCTGGGGCCTGCGCTCTTCCCATCAGGGCTCCCTGGCTGCCCTCAGGGTGAGCTCCCGCCCGCCTGCCTCTCCCCGCATCTCTGGACTGGGAACGGCAGCAGGGCCTATGATTCATCTTGTTTCTCAGCTGTGGCCCTTGCGGGAGGCCAGGCCCCTGTGGCCTTGTTTTCTGCTGTGTTCTCACAGGCAGGGAGCCCAGGCCGGGCTCTGGCTCTGGAGTTTCTTGTTTTCTCCTCTTGGACCTTCATTTTCTCATCTGAAAAACGGGGGAATACATTCGGTTTGAGTAAGGACCAAATAAAATCTTGTTTGCAAAGTGCTTGGTGCCTACGTGTGCCTGGAGGAGGGAACCGTGGAAAGAAACTGGATGAAAACTCAGGACATCATTTTAGGGAAACAGATGACTCCATCCTGTTCTAGTCACAGCATGGAATATTACACAGCAACTATAAAAGTGTTCAGTGGTGCATACCCGTAACCTCAGCCCACTGGGAGGCCGAGGCAGACAATCCCAAGTTGGAGCCAGTCCGGATAGACTTAGTGACTTACTGAGACCTTGGGGTACACTGTGACCCAGTGCAAAGGCCTCTTTACAGGGAGCACAGAGGGGCTGCCAGGTGTGGACCCAAGACAGTGATGATAAAATAAATGATAACCCCCAGGTCACGAAAAAGACAACAAAAACAAAATGTAGCAACTAAGAAGCAAAACCAAAAACACAAAAAATAAGGAAAAAAACGTAGAAGGCTTCACAGTTCCCTCCACAAATGGTTCTTTTTGTTTGCTGGGAGTTAGGAGTTTGTCTGCTTGGTTATATGCAGCCCCCATCGCTCCCTAGTTCCGAACACTGCCGCCCCCACCCCGAGAGGGCCTGCCCCCTCACAGTCACCCCTTGGCCTGTCGCCCCTGGGTGCTCACTGTGGCGAACCCTCACACACGTGGACCGTGCGTGTCCGGCTCTTTGGTCAGCAGCGCGGCTTGGAGCATTTCCACGCGTGGATGTCAGCAGGGCTCCATTCCCGGGCACGATCCTCGGTGAGGCCACCCCACGCCTGTCCCCTCCTGGAGGACACCTGGGTGGCTTCACCTTTCAGCCCTGGTGAGTGCATCGGCCCTCTGTTAGGCCCCAGCGGGTGTTTCGCTGGGGGTTGTTGAAGAGGAAACACAAGACACCGAAAAGGGTGCATATGATATGATCCGGATTTTGTAGAAGAAATAACCGATGAAGAGGCCCTTTGTGCAGGCGGACACAGTTGTACAGGATTTTCGAGCTCACGGGAAACTGCAAGGACTGTCCCCAGCTGCAGCCCCGAACAGGATGAAACATGCACACATGCCAGGATTCCGGGGGGAGCATGCGACAGGTCACAGAGTGACTGTGTGTGATGTGGAGCAAGGGAACAAACAGAAGACAAAGCCAACCCCAGCTTTTCTCCACAGCTTTTCTCTGGCCAGATGGAGGCTTGGAAGAGAGGCGGGAGTTCCCAGCACTGGTGTTCAGCAAAGATGTTTCCCCATCCCCATCCCACAGATGGGGGCCCGGCGGGGCCAAATTTCTTCTGTGTTGTGAAGTCTCGACTTGGGCCTGCAGGGAAGATCCAGCTCCTTCCTGCTGCTGGGGTGCAGTGGTCCTGGTACCCCCAGCCCTGCAATGACCCAATCCCCAGCCTGCTCTGTACGTCCCATTTGTGAAGGGGAGGTGCTGAGCCAGGAGGAAAGTGGGGCCCAGATGGCCGAGGGAAGCAGGGCATGAAGAGTGGTACCTGTGCCCCCCTCCGCCCGCTGAGCTTTCTCTCTTTTCGATGTCCTGTTCTTTAAGAAAACTTTCAACCACACAGACCCTCACCAGAGGAGGTGCGATGTGTCCCCGAGTCCCCACGGCCCGTCAATGTCAACACTGTCCTGTTTGCTTCAGACTCAGCAGTGTGCCAGGGCCCTTGGGGAGGGTAAGGAAAGCACCCTGAGCTCACCCTGTGAGCAGGGGTCACGGAGCCACTGAGGCTCGGTGCTGAGCCGGGGCTGGCACTCGTGGGAGCCAGCGTGGGAGGCTCAGGAGGCAGAGGGGCCACCAGGCAGGGGCTGAGCCCTGAAGAAGAGCTGTTGTGGGAAGGGGACGCACAAGGGTCCCCTCTCCTCGCACCTGCCCCTCTCGGGAGCGGTGGCGGCCTCTGCATGGATGCCATGTGGGGCAGAAGCAGCTGGAGAGAGAGCACAGCTGGCAGGGCCTTGCTTGTGCCCAGCTGTTTGCCAAGCGGTGGCACAGTTTGTGGCTCCCTGCCATGGGACGAGCAGCCCAGTGGCCCTGGATGCTGTTCTATTTTTGGTCCTGGCCCCTTGGCCAGGGCCGCGCACGCTTAGCCTGTCTGAGCTCCTTTCCCAGCTGCTTGCAACCTGCACCTTCAAGTTTTGGGTTTCAAGCTCCTGTGCACCGAACACTCACTGCCTGTTAAATACTTCATAGCCAGATGGCCCGAGGCCGTGCCCAGAGCTGGCTGAGGGCCCAGGGCTCACTCTCCTGGGGGGAAGAGCTGATCCAGCCTGATCTGAACTCCATCACTCCTAGCTGGATGAACTCAAGTGACGGTCTGACTCTCCAGGCCTCAGCCTTTCATCCTGGGGAATGGGCACTGTGAGCCTTTCCGATGGAGATGTTGGGAAGGTTTGACAGGCAACAGGCAAGAAGTGTGCAGAGGAGTCTGTGCTGGGTTTCTGATTTCCCCTGGATGCCTCCTGGGACCGGATCCGGCTGGAGGAAGGCTGCGGTGTGGGTGGGGGCTTGTGGGGACAATGGGCGGCACTGAGCTCCCGCCAGCCCTGGTTTGAGGTTGGACAAACAGGGATCTAGGCAGGACCGGAGGACCTGAGCCCAGGCAGGCGGGGACTCGGGTTACCTTGGCTGGGGGCGTTCCCCACTCCCCGGGACTGTGACTAAAGAGGGATCAGGGCCGGGCTGAGACCTTGGCAGGCTGATTTCATTCCAGGAAGCACAGAGGGGCTGCGAGGCGTGGCCCCCAGACAGCAGTGACAATGTAAGTGACAATGACAGGTGGCCTGGCAGTCTGCACCCCCTTTGCTTCCCCCAACCCAAAGGAGGGGATGGTGTGGTCCCCATTTTACAGATGGCCAACAGAGGCCTGGGGACACCCTGCACCCCCAAGCGGACTCCTAGTCCCTTCCTTCTGCAGAGTGGGGGAGGCGCTCAGGGGTCCAGAGCCTCCCAGCCGGGCCTCCCGCTTCTCCTCTGGGAAGTCACGGCCCACGGTGCCCTGAGAGCCCGGCGAGGTAGCTCCAGCCCTTGAGGAGAGGCGGCCCGGCTCTCCCTGTCCGCGGCCAGCCACGCAAGCCGGAGCCACGCCAGGGCCGTGGCAGCGGAGGGAAGGCTTCACAGAGGCTGCGCCTGGCCCACTCCCCCAGGGGAGAGGAGCTGCAGGCCAAGCAGAGCCAGCGCGGAGGAACTGTCCAGGGGCCACACCACGCTCTGAGGGCGCTTCGGTCTGCAGTGTCTTTGCTTGTGATCTCCGCAGCCTACCGGACGTCTCTGCCCACCTCTGTAGAACGGGTGTGTGGGAAGACACACTTCTGCGGGGACTGCTGCACAGACAGCACAGAGCCGTGGTGCTCAGGAGGCGTCACTTCTGCTAACGACCACTTCCTCCAGGAAGTCCGCGCTGACGTCCTCAGGCTCCCCCATCACAGATCCGGTAATCGGCTGGGCAACTGCCTCCCCCACCTGCCAGGGTCCCGCCGTGCTGGGCCCCAGGACCCGGGAGGCCTGCTGGATGGGGAGGTACCCCTGAGCCCGGCCACGTCCCTCCCAAAGTCCTTCTGTGAGTTTCGGCTGCACCTAACCCAAGTCACACAGCCGGCAAGTGAGAGTCACGCCGGCTGTGGGAGAGAGAAGCCGGCCCCAGGCCTTCTCCACGCACCCTCCCTGGAGGGAACAGGCTGCCCCGGGCCAGCTTTTGTGGGTGGTGGCAGAGGCCCAGAGGGGCAAGGGGGCTGCCCCATCTGCACCCACAGATCCAAGCTGAGGGGACCTCCCCGCCCCCTGACTGTCCCCTGCCTGTCAGTTTCTCTGGCCGGAGCTCCAGCCTCTGTTTACCCAGCCCAGCACCCAGGATGCGGCCCTTCCGCCTGCCCGGGAGTCCCGGGCTCCTTCACAATGGCATCCTCTGTCTGCGCCTGGTTTTCATTCAAGCGCTTTGTGCTGAAAATAAAAAAAAAAAGAAAGAAAAGAAAACTTGGCTCCACCCCTGCCTTTTGCTTCCTGGTGAGGGGGAGGACGAGCTCAGAGACACCCACAGCCTGCCTGCGGTCACACAGCACACAGCAGGTCGGGACCAGGTCCAGACTGGGACTCCCCTTCTGTGCCCGCCCAGGCCGGCTCTGCATCTGCTGCTCTAGGCCAAGGGGGACAGACGATGTGGGACCAGGACAACATGCTGGGGATGCTGCCACCCCCAGACTTACAGGGCCTGTCACCCCATTTAACCCATGAGGACCTGCAGGTGGCAGAGGGGAGCCCGGCTCGCAGGGCCGGGAAGTGGTGGAGCAGGGATCCGAGGGCCGGGCCTGGGCTCGTGGGATGGCGGGAAGGGTGCCCGGGCGGGTCCAGGCCTGGAGCTGAGCCAGGCGGAAACAATGGGGCCTCAGAGATGGTGGTGGCCTGGGTGGGGCACTTGGCGAGCCAGGGGCCACCGGGCGCGGTGGTGGCGGCCGAGGAGTCCCGTGCTTGGTGTCTCCTCCAGCTCCTGCCTGGGCTCTCCGGGTGCCTGGGCTCCTGGATCTGGGTGGGTGCCGGGCTCCGGCAGGGCAGCGCCAGGCCCCTGCGAGGCCAGCCACAATGGCCCACGGCTGGTCCTGCTCACCCGGCACCACGACAGCCCAGCCCTAGGCCGAGGGCCTCTCCTGGTCCCCACGCACAGGAGCGGGGCTGTGATTACTGCCCTTTCCCCTGGAGAGCGAGGCCAGGCCCTGCCGCACAGGGACAAACAGCTGTGGAAGGCAGACCTGGGGCGGCTGCCCGGTCCCTGGAGGACTGAGGGACTCGGTGGGGTCTCAGCCTGTGGGCGGCGGGGAGCCGGGAGCAGGAGGAACCCGCTGGGCGGCCAGGAGGGTGTCGTGGAGGGGCAGATGCCAGGGCCTGGATGAGTCCTGGTGCAGATGGACACACAGGGGGCCGCAGTCCTTATGCAGGGAGCACCCGCCACTTGCTGCTAGGCGACTCCTGCAGGGAGCCCACCGCACATGCGGACCTGGGGCCTGGAGGCTTCTGATCGCTTCCCAACCTTCCTGTCCCTCCCTCTTGCCTTTTCCTCCCGTTTCAGGCTTCACGTCTGTTTTCCTCTTCTCTCAGCACAGCCATCCTTTAAGCCATCCTTTGAGAAAGCCATTAAACTACACCTGAGAGCTAAAAGTCTGATCAGCGGCTGTTCTTGGCCTCTAGGCTGGCATCTCCTCACTGTTTTCTCCTCATGGGCCTCTCATAGTTGCTGTGGCACCAGATATCACGTGCCATATCACCCTCCAAGCCGGAAGGGTAGTGGGGAACAGAGAAAGGGATTTTCTACTCCAGGATCTCACTTTTTTAATGGAGGAAAATATTTCTTGGATGTCTTAGCAAATATCGCTGGTGTCCAGTAGGATAATGGAATCACATTCCTGGAAAAGAATTCTCAGGACCAGAAGGGTCCCAGCCTCTCTGAAGAGAAATGTGGGCTCAAAGATGGTGGGCATGGTGGGTCTGCCTCCAGTGGGAGTCTCACGCATCGCCTGGGCTTGTTCTGTTCTCCCCGGGGCCTGTCCAGCGGCCTGACTCCTGACCTCACCAGGGTTCGTGTCCAGGGAGCACAGCCACGGGGTCCCTTGCCGTGCTCCGGGCTCCCCATGTGCGTCAGGATGTCTGTCGGGTCCCGAGTCAGTGACGCCAGTGTCCTCCTGGCTCAGAGAGCCGTGCCCCTCAGCCGGTGGCCCTGGCTCTGGTCCTGGAGCCGTGCCCTCTCCACCCCATCTGTCCCTAGGTCCCACGGCTCTGTCCTCCTCTAGTGTCCCCGGCCGTCGCTGGCCTGCTTCCTCGCTGTAGGGAAGCCTGTCCTTTCTGGCCTTGCCTCACTCCTCCCCCAGGGGACGTGGAGCCGCGCAGGCCTTGAGCTGGGCAGCGGAGTGGACTGAGATCGGCCCTGGCGGGGCCCCCGGCTGGGCGAGGAGGACACGGCCTGGGGACCCAGCGCTTCTGCGTCCTCAGGTCCAAACCACTGCGGCGAGCGCAGGTTCTGGAGGAGTGTGCCCCTGTTCCGACTGTTCCCTGCCGAGAGTCCCTGAACCACCTGCCGAGCTGACCGTGGTAGACGGCAGATGCCATCCAGCGAGTTTTGGGGGGCACCTGCCGTGTCTTCTGCTCTCACAGCAGCGGTTCGGAGAGGGGACTTGGCGTCCACAGCGTTGGTATCTACAGGGCCTGGAGCCGGCCCCCCACCCCGGCACAGAGGGCAGGATGGCTGTGCTTCTGCCAGTGCAGGCTTCAGCCGAGCGACCCAGCTCAGGCTGCCTCCAGGGCACCCCCAGCGGCCGGCGGCTCCCTGCCCCTCAGGGCCGGGCACACAGGAGGTGTGCAGAGCTCTGGTGGCCGCATCCCCGGCTCCTCCCATGGCAGGTCTGTGAGGGTGCTGTGACCTTCGTCTGTGGTGACCTGGGCAAGGCTGCCCAGGAAGGACGTGGACCTCCTGCCCGAGCCTCGGGGCTCCATAAATTCTGCCCGCACCGGGGCCCCATGCAGAGCACACCCAGCTGTCTCAGGAGGGCCCCCGGGGCCACACTGCCCAGGCAGGGCTGCATCTAACCTGCCTCCCTCCGCAGGGTCCCAGGTGCAGGGGCCACCAGGCCCGGTCCCCTCCCCTCACCAGGACTGGACTTGTACTGCTGCTGCTGTGCGGAGCTGGATTCCTGACTCCCAAAACCTGGGTGTGACAGAGCACGAGGCCCTGATCAGGCCGCTGTGGGGGGCCCGGCCTCCCCCACCCCTGGGGGGACTGGGGTGTGACTTACTTGTCCCTCCATATACTCTGGCTCATCATTCGTTCAGTCAGCACCATGAAAGCAGGACGGCCCCCAGGCAGAGGGGACAGTGGTCCCGGCCCACAGGAAGCTCTCAGCCCATCGAGGGCGAAGGTGGCACCCAAACCTCCCCCGGAAGTGTGGGTTTGTGCCTGTGACCAGACACGGTGGTCTGCACCTATCGAGAGGGGCAGGAGGTTGGTGTGAGCAGGGCGGTCTGGCAGGCTTCCTGGAAGGAATGGAGCAGAGAACACGGGTGAGCAGAGACCAGGGAATGAGAAAGGGAGGGACCCATGCTCCAGCGAGAGGGCCTGGCATGTGCAAGGGCCCTGGGGTGGAATGGGGCTGAGGAGGAGAGCCGGAGGCTCGGAGCAGAGGAGCACGTGAGGATCAGGAAGGGAGGAAGGCGCTGGGTGACTGCCTGGTCCCTACGCTGAGGAGCAGTTGGAGGGAGCTGGGTGGAGCCGCCTCTGCCCGCCTTGCTTGTCTGGATGGATGTGACAGTTGTGCTTTTTGGGTGCTGGCTGCCTTTCACACCCTGACTCAGCCTCCCTCCACTGCAGACCAACCCCTCAAGGTGCCGGGGTGGAGTCCGAGCATGAGACAGGAAAGGGGGTCTCTGAGATCTTCCCAGGGCCCCCCCCAGCTCCCTCCCACCCTGGGAAAAGAGGAAGGGGACTCCGAAGGCCCCTGGCAGCTCGGAAGAGTCCGGGCTGGGAATGGGAGGGTGGAGCCCGGGACCCACCCCTGGGATGGGCTTCCGTTTAACCACAGCCCTGTGACACGGCCCAAAGGGGAAGCAGAGGCCGCCTGTCCTCCCCGCTGTACCCAGGGAGAGGGCCGGGGATGCCCAGGCCGGGGGGAGGGCAGGTACATGGGGGCCGCGCCCTGGCCCCAGGGGCAGTGAGGCTGGGCGCCAGGAGTACTTCGGGGCAGCTGGGCCCAGCTGGTGACTCCCACCAGCCACACCAGGACTCGCCTTCCTCTTTTCTGAGTAGAGGACCAGAGCCTGTCCCCAGTGTTTGCAGGCTTAGCACATAGTAGGTCCTCCCAGAAGGGCTAGCAGCAGCTGTGACTGGCTGGACAGTTAAGCGAAAGATGCTTTTCTTCTGAAAGGAATAGGTAATTTGAACTCGCACATGAACAGTTTGACAAGTACCAGGCGCTTGCTGTGTTCCTGGGTGCTCAGAGACAGCGATGAAGACGCTGCCCTGCTGCCCCGCCCGGGCTGGGCAGACATCGCCAATCGATCCGCTTTCCCGCTGAAATCAGAGCTCTCCCCAGGGCCAGGCAGTGCAGGACGGACAGCATGTGGGACGTGAAGGTCTCAGGAGGGCTTTCTGGGTGATTTAAGCCGTTTCCTCTCAGTTTCGTTAAACAAGTGCTTATTGAACACTCCAGGGTCCAGCCAGCAACAAGCCAGGTGAGAAGCTGCCCAGGAGAGAGGCTGGGCCCTGCTCTGTGATCAGGGGCTCCCTTCCAGCGATCGTCTAAGGCCAGGACACCTGGGGACAGCCCCGTCCTGCAGCAGGCAGCTCCACTCGGGCCCTGTGACAGCTGAGGGCAGGAGGATGGGCCAGCGCAGGGACACAGTGCAAAGCCAGGGTGCAGGCAGCAGAGGGACGGGAGACGGGCTGCCTGGGGGAGGGACCAGCAGCGGCAGGGAAAGTCCGGTGACCCGGGGCCCGGGAGTTTGGGGTCAAACAAAAACGAAAGCGGATGGGGAGCCTTGGCCCCTTGCCAGCGCCGGCCACCGCCTCTGGGTCACTGCCTCAGCCCGGCCAAGCCTGGACATCTGCGGTCATCTCGGCACACACTCTTCTCCCTCCCTGTCCCCTGCACGCCGAGTGTCGGCCTCCTGCTCTGACGCCCTCACATCCACCGCCTCGTCCTACGCCAGTCCTGCCGTCTCTCGGGCACTCGGTCTCCGGGGTGCTGGCTCTGTCCCCCTCCAGGCCCTTCCCTGGCCTTCCCCCACTTGCTCTTGGTGACTCCACCTGCCACCTCCTCCCAGACCCCTCCCCGCCGTGCTGGCAACCCTCCGGCGGGCTTTGGGGGCCAGAGCTGTCTCTCTACTGCCACCCCTGGGGACCCCGGGTGCTGGACCAAGGCCAGCCTCGGGCACCAGAATCTGCCGATGCCCAGATGTCACCGAATTTGCACAGACCCGTGTCACCTTCCTGTGTACTCTAAGTCAGTGGTGGCGAACCTTCTAGAGCTTTCAATGATAACGAACAGCCCACTGCGGCACGCGTGCCATGGGTTCGCCACCACTGCCCTAAAGCATCTCTAGGTGGCAGACCATGGGACACATGGGGACGTCACTGTCACGCTGTGTTGTTTAGGAAAAAAGACAAGAAAAAAAGCCGTGCAAGCTTTTAAAAATATATTCCTTCCAAGCCTGGTTGGGCCCACAGTCCAGAACCAGCAGGCTCAGAAGGCTGACCAACCTTTTGACTTGTGGCTTGTCAACCTCAACTCAACATCAGCTTTACCCTGGTCACTGCTGTGTCCCCACACACAGCACCCTGGAGTGTTCAATAAGCACTTGTTTAACGAAACTGAGTGGCCTCGTTAAACCGAGGCCCTGAGTACGCGGCTGAATGCAGTGCAGAGCGAGCTGCATTGATTAGTAATGCCTGCTGTGGCCAGGGGGAGGGCAGAGTGCAGAGCTCCCTTCGAGTCTCCAGCACACAGTAGGACTGAGCCCTGTCCCCTCCTGGGTGCTCAGGCATAGTAGGTGCTCAGTTTTCCTATCTGTGACAATGTCCTCGAGGGGCTGGGAGCTTAGGGGGGCTTTCCCGCTCCCCAGCAGTGGCAGGTGCAGAGGCCTGAGCTGTGCTCCCCAGTGTCGTGCGGGGCTGGCTTTGAACAGGGGCCCCCAGCAGGGGCAGGAGCAGAATTGGGCTGGGAGGGGAGGTGGCTGCCGGCTGGCCCTGTGACCTCGGACCCACTTCTCCTTTTGCCCAGCACACAGGAAGCCTGGCTGGGCCTCCCTTGCCCATCCTGTCTACAGCCGGGTGGACACGGGGTCCAGGCCACCCCTTTCCTGTGTTGTGCAAGGCGAGGCATCCCCGTGTGGAATGGGCGGGCGGATGGGTGGACAGGTCATTGCCTGCAGTTACCGCTCACACCCTGGCTGGCCCCTGCCCCTTCCTTCTCCTCCGTTTCCCCAAAGTGCAGGCGACCTCGAGCAAGAGGGGAGCCTGGACCCTGGAGAGGCCCTCTCGCCATTCTCTGGTCCCAGCAGAACAGGCAGGGGCGTAGGCGGTCACGGAGACGACAGTGGTAATGACAGCAGTCACCATTTATTGTGTGCCTCCCACTCTGTGTACCCACAGTGCTCACTAAGTCACCTATGGTGGCCTCCAGCTGGAGATCCTCCTGCCTCAGCTTCCAGGGTGTTAGGGTGTGCATCGCTGCACCTGGCTTCTGAGGAGGAAACCGAACCTGCCCAAGGCTGTGCAGTTCAGCTCTGTCCCTCCGAAGGTCACCATGTGCCTCCCCACCCCGCAAGGGCTGCTTGGAGTCTGGAGGCTCAGACATGGTAGGTGCTCAGTTTTCCTGGAGGTGCCCAAAACCTGTCCTCTGCTGCGTGGTCAGGGCATGCTGTGAACTGGGGCCTCAGTTTCCCCATCTGTTTCTGGGACAGAAGGCTCTTCGGATGGCCCGGGACTGTGGGTGCCCCTGGGGGAGGTCACCCTGGGGGCGCCGGCTGGCCCTGCCTGCCTCAGGGGATGAGCCCTCGCAGCTGCTGGGGACCGACCCCGAGTCCCTCCACCTAAAAGGGACTTTACGGCAGGGAAGCAAGTGACCCAGAGGGCCGGGAAGCAAGAGGGGACAGCGGGGCCCGAGAGGAGCAGAGGGGTGGAGGCCAAGGGCGCCCGTGTCCCCCTGAGCCCAAGGCCAAGGCGGGGGGCTGGGGCCGGGGCCACCCAGCTCTGGGGCAAGGCTGGGCTCGCTGCCCCTTGTCCCTCAGGTTCAGCTGCCAGCCCTGGCCCCAGGGAGCCTTGGACTGACTCTGGGTCTGAGGCAGGCGCGGGGACCGGCGCCCCTCTTACCTGTGTGGGGAGCTCCCTGCCCCACAGCCAACCCAGGCCCCCCTCACTGTGGTGCTGGCTGCCCGGGGCCCACACCACCATCCCCGGCTGGAGCGTTCTCCGTCCTCCTCAGGCGCCTCGCTGCCTCTGCCCCACTAAGTCCAACCCTGCATCCTCCTGACCTGAGCCTTCCATGCCTCCTGCCTGTCTCAGAGCAGAAATAAAAGTTTCCACCGAGGCTCGGAGGCTCCACAGGGTCTGCATCCCGCCCCAGGCTGCCCGCATCTCTCTGACGCCACCGTGTGTCCCTTTCCCTCTCATCTACAGCCACAGTGACCTCACCCCTGTGCCAGAATGCACCAGCTATGCTGGAGCCCCAGGGCCTTTGCACGTGTCCTGCCACGGCTCGCCTGGTGGTGCTCCTTGTTTGCCTGCAAGCTGCCCCCCATTCCTCCTACCTCACACTGTTTTGCTTTCTTCTAGAACTTATCACTCACCCGAGAAACTACCCCGCTTGTTTACCCTGTTTCTTGTCTGCCTCCTTCCAGTGGAATGTTCCTGTCGCCAGGTGGGGGTTTGGTCTGTTTTGTTCACTGCTGCATATGCAGCCCCCAGCACGGGCCCCGCCTGGAGCAGGCGCCCTACAAACACTGGTGGGTGAGGCAGCAATGGATGAGGGGTGACCGGGGCCTTTGCAGATGAGGGACTCAGGTCAGGGGACACCGGGGGCTGGGCTCACGTCGCCAAGTCTGCAGCAGAGCCAGGCCAGCAGGTCCCAGCCTGGGCAGTGGGGCTGGAGGTGAGAGGGCCCGGTGGCCCGGGAGATCTGCTCGGGCTGGGCCGTGAGTGGTCAAAGGAGGTGTCAGCGCGGGCAGGCGGGGGGTCCACTTATCCTGCTCAACGGGCCGCGGAGATTCCGCGTGTGGGCAGGGCAGTGGCTGGGGCCCTGGTGCCGTCCGGCCGGGCCTGGAGGCCGACATTCCAGGCGCTGTCCCTGCCCGTGGCCACAGGGACCCGCATGGGCTGGGTGGGGCCGCGGGCCAGTCGGCCTTCCAGGCCGGGCTGCCTGACCACCACTTCCTGCCTGGCTCCTGGAGGTCCGAGGTGGGGGCGCCTCTGCCCACGCCCCCGCCCCCTCCTGCTTCTGCCTCTGCGGATCCTGGCTGCACCCCCAGCAGCAGACCAGGCTCCGAGCCCCTCAGGCCCCTGCCACCTCCATGGTGCATCCCTGCTGGTGCCCAAGCCCCTGCCTGCTGCAGAATTCCCCTACAGCCAAAGGGACTCACGGCTGCCAGTCCCAGGGAACCCACTGCTTCCAGAAAAAACCAGTCAAGCCCCACCCTGCCTCAGGGGGCTCCCCTCTGACTCCGTCTCTCCTCACACATCCTCCCAGCCACTTTGGTCTTCTTGTTCGTGCAACAACTCACATGTGTGCTTCCCCAGGGCCTTTGCACCGGCTGCTCTCGCTGCCTAGAACACTTGCCCCAGGTGTTATGAGTGTCTCTCCCTGCTGAACCCCTTCCTGAAGTTATTTCCTACTCCTACCCCCAGCTTCTTCCCTGCTTGATCTCCTGGGCACTCATCACCACCGCATGTGCAGTAGTTTGGTTTTTTTTTTGTCTTATTCTATGATTCACCCTCAGGGGTTTCTGTCTGTTTGGTTCTCTGATGTGTCCCCAGTGCTTGGCATGGAGTATGTACTCTAAAAACGTTTGTCAAATGACTGAATGAGTAACTCCATGAGTCGATGGCAGATAAGGACATGGATGTGACAGGCCACACATCTGGTCTGAGGTTAAGCTGTGAGGGGAACCTGAGTCAGTCAGATGCTGGACCTGATGTCTTGGAAATCGCAGGAGCCCGAGATCATACCGTGACCAGCAGACCCAGGGCGCTGTCCCGCGCCCGTCTGCTACCCACCCCCCCCAAGGCTGATGCCTGCTTGCGGCATTCCAGGCTCCGACCCAGGTTCTGCGATTGCTATTTTGAGCCTCCTGGCCCCAGGACTGTGTGTTCCCAGCAGGCGGCGTGGGCCAGCCCTGAGCCTGGGTGTGGCCGTCACCCTAGCTGAGGCCCGGCGACCTTAACCTGTTGGCTGCTGAGCCCGTTGTGTGGCCCTGCTCTCCACCCCACATCCCCATCCAGAGCCCTGCGGGGGTCCCCAGGAGTGGCAGGGGATCAGCTGCCCTTGGGGGTGCCCACCTGTGTGTCCTGCCTCTGCCCCTCTGGCTGGGCAGCCCTGGGCAGGTCACTTAGAGCCCCGGTCTCGCTCACCCTCCCTCGTCTGTCCTGCGTGTTCCGGGGCTCTGTCCACCATCTTCTTCCCCAGCACGGCCCCACCGGGCAGAGGCTGCTGTCTTCCCCGTGCATGGCTACGTCCCTGGCATGGTGCTCGGCGTACGGCCCGCACTCTGTCCATGCTTGTCTATCGAGCAGACGGTGAGTGGTCACTCCTCGGGGACTTGGGCCAGGGAGGGGCCGGGCCCAGGTGGTCCTGGATGGAGCCCTGAGTCAGCCTGCCCCAGCGTCGTCCACCCTGCTGGGCACTGGGCCTTCTGGGACCGTGCTGGCCGCAGCCCTCAGGGCGCAGAGGGAAGAGACAGGTCCAGGAGCCCAGCGTGCTCGAAGGCTCACTCCGGGGTCCCTGGGTGCCCTGGGTTCTCTCAAGGTGGAGGCCAAAGATGCCCCTCTGGTCCTCCTCCGAAGATGGCTCCCCTCTCCCTCAACCCCAGTGTGCTTCTCAGATACCTTGTGGGGGACCCAGCGGAGCCTCCAACTCAGCGACTCCTGACCCCCAAACTGGCCTCCCCCCCTCTGGGTCTCCCCAAGCCCAGGAGTCCTCCTGACGGCCCTCACTCGTCCCCGTGCCCGAGTGCTCTACAAGCCGTACCTTCCAGCCCCAGGCACTGGCCGGCTCCCACCTCCTCGGCCCAGCCTGGTCCTGGCCAGCAGCATCACTGTCCGGACAGTGGCAGCCACTTCCTCCCTCTGCCACCCTGGAGCCTGTTCTCCACAGAAGGATCCCTCAGAGCGCAAGTCAGGTCCTGTCCCCTGCTGCTGAGACCCTACCCAAGGTGCCCATCTCTCTCGGGGGGAGTTCAAGTCCTCCTCCGCCCATGAGGTCTGTGAGACCCTGGGGATCCACCTCGCAGCAAAACCTCCACCGCTCTGATGACCGAAGTTCCTCCCACTCTCTAGTCCCAAGGACTTCTTGTTACTCCTCCACAGGCTGGGCCTTCGAACCACAGGACCTTTGCATGCACTGTGTCCTTGGCTTGGAGCCTCAGCCACTACATATCACACGGCTCCTCCTCGCCTCCTCGGGTCCACACTCCATGTCAGCCCTGCAGCCTTCTCTGACTCAGGCTCTCCCTCTGTCCCTTGCTGGCCATCCTCTGACCTATTTTTCCTTCACAGATGGAGGGGACAGCAGAAGTAAAGGCTTCCAGGAATGTGTGCAGTGCATGCGAGGGTGGGAGGTGAGCGCAGGAGGACAAGGGTGCTGGGAGGCCAGGCTGGGCCCAGGACGCGTGAGCAGGCAGGTGGCCTCGTGTTGGTGGCTGGCTACTTGTGCGACCCCAGGAAGCCCGCTTCTCTCTGGACCACGCGTCTTCGCCTGCAGCCCAGCTGGGCCCGAGCCTGACAGATGGGGAAACCGAGCTTCCACAGCCCGGCCCAGAGGGTCAGGGCTCCAGCAACCACCCACACCTGAGCGTGAGTGGGTGTCCCCGGTCTGTCCACTTGGTGACCCCTAGGCCTGGAGGCAGAGCCAGGCCAGGGCTGAGCCTGGGGTGGGCCCAGGTTGGGTCGGGCCCAGCGCAGCCTCTGGCCAGGCCTGGCTCCCTGCAGGGCACTGGGTTGCACAATCACCCACCCCCGGCTTTGACAGGGGTGGTGACACACTCTAGGAGCCACCCTTTGACCATGCGCCTGGTCACACCACGGGGCCCTGGTCAGTGGCGACACGCCCCTGCTCAGCCTGACTTGCATTCTGCTCCCTGTGCTGCCGTTTCCTGGCTGTGTGACTCTGGGCAAGTCACTTCCCCTCGCTGAGCCTCAATTTCCTCTTTGGGAAGACGAGATAATAATAGTCCGTGGTCTCCTGGCTGTTGGGGGAATGTGCTGTGTCCCTGCAACACCAGCCCTCTGGCTCTTCCTCAAAATGACCCAGGTGCTTGCCACCCCAGGGCCTTTGCACGTACCATGTCCTCTGCCCAGAGCACTTGGCCGAGGCCAGCTTGCTCTCATACCTCCTCTAGGGCTCTGTTCAACATCATGGCCAGGGAGGCCCTGGCCCCCGCACCCCTCCTCGCTGCACTGGTCTCTGTAGTCCTTGCTACTGCCTGATGCACCGTGATTTTCCTTACTGCTGATCCTTCCAGGATGGAGGCTCCAGTTTTGACTCTGTCATGATTGTGTCTCTTGCCTGCAACAGTGTAGTTGGCACAAGAAGGTGCTCCGGAAAGAACTGTGACGTGAGTGAATAAGTGAGTGAATGAACAAGAATTGCCTGTACCAGGTCCTGCACTTAGTACGTACTTGATACCCAGCCAGTGTGTCTGTGGTGCTGGGGACTGCAGCAGGGCTGCCGCTGAGTTACATCCTCAGGCCCCTTTTAATTTTTTTTTTTCACATTTTGAGACAGGGTCTCACTAAGTCACCAGGTTGCCCAGGCTGGACTTGTGATCCTCCTGCCTCAGCCTCCCTGTGTGCTGGGATTGCGGCAGGCAGCGGCTCGCCCGGCCTCCAGGCACCGGTGTCGCTGTTGGCAGCCGCTTTCTAGTGCCCGTTAGCCTGGCACGAGGCTCACACCCGACCCTCACCAGCCGGTGCCCTGGCCTTCTCTGCCGCCCACTCTGGCCCGGCTCCCAGCGCCTGCACAGCCTCAGCCTGGGGTCAGGATGACCTCGCTCCCTCCGGCCTGCAGGGCAGCTCCCCCAGGCCCTGCCTCGGGCTCCTCTTCCGTCTAGGGCAGAGGCTTCTGGGAAGCGGCAGCAAAACCTGGCAGCTCCCCTGGCCCAGCTCACGCGGCTCCCGTGCCCTTCCTCAGACCTTGGCTGATGTGACCCCGTTACCACACAGACGGGGACCTGTGATCTGGTGGGGGCAGAATGTCTGACTTCTGGCAGTCGGGGCTCCTGCAGAGTTCAGACCCCGAATCCAGGACTCTGCTTTCTTGTTGTTTTTGGAACAGGGCTGGGTTTCGGGCACCTGTTTGCGGGGTGCCACAATCGAGCCCTAACACAGGCTTTGGAGCTGGGTTCGAATCTGTCTCTACCTTGCTGGCTGTCTGAGCTGAGTCCTGTCCCTGACCCCCCCTGGCCTCAGTTTCCTCTTCTGTAGAATGGTCTGCTGGTTGCTCTCAGCTGCGGGACGTTTGGGAGGCCCAGACCGACATCCTGCGGGCCCCTGCTGCCCCCAGCCCCGGCCGGCCAGCTGTGTGCCTCTGGACCCGGGTACCCGGCCTCTCCAGGCCCTCCTGGCCACCTCCCCGCCGCCGTGCCACCGCCCCGACACCGCCTGCTGTTCTTGTTCTGCTTCATGACGTCTCTGTCCCCCTCCTGGCCCCGCTTCTCCAGAACCAGCTTGTTTTTGTTTTCTGTTTTTACGGCTCCATAAATGAGTCACGGGCCTGATTTGATTTAATTTTGTTGTAATTGTTATCTTTTCGAGCTTGTTTTTTTCCACCGGTTACTCACAAGACCACAAAACCTAAACAGGACGGGGCCTTCCCTGACCAGGCCCCTGCTCCTCGGGGACGGGGACCAGCGTCCTCGCTCCTGGAGAGCCGGGGGCGGGGTGGCTGCTGGGGTGAGGCCAGGCGAGTTCCTGCCGCCTCCGTCCTGCAGCCCTTTCCCCAGAGTCCTGAAAACCTCGGACCCCCTGTGCCAGGAGGTGGCTGAGGGACCCGGGTGAGCTGCAGAGAGCCAGCCTGCCCTGGGACGGTCGCTGCTCAGCCAGCTCGTGGCCCAGATCCTTCCACTTCTTAGCAGAAGCCAGCATCTGAGGTCGTCCGCAGAGTCCTGATGCACAAATGCTGGCCAAGAAATCAGATGAAAAGCAAATAAACAAAACCCCGCTCCACGGCTTTGTGTGGCCCTCGGCCTCTCTGGTTTTGAAGGTTCTGGGCGGGCTGGCCTTGCCCACCCTGCACACTCGGGGCCCTTCCCTCCCTGGGGAAGTCTGTCCTCCTCTGCCTCGGTGGTGCCCGGCCTCGGGGCACTGGCTTCTCCTGTCCTCCTGTGGCTGCCCGGGTCACCGTGTTAGGGACCAACATTTTAGCCATTCCCCCAGTGACTCTGGCCCGCGTGGATGGGCAGCGGCTTCGGTGCCTGTATTTTTCGTACCTGGTTCTCCCGCGTTTCTGTGTTGTCTTGAGTGGAATGTTCCTCTTGTTTATGTGCAATCACTTTTACAACAGGCGAATTAACCTCTTCCCTGTTAAAAGTCATAACAAGTGTTTGCCTGCCTTGTTATTTGTTTCTAAAATGGGACGTGATAACTCTTCATGCTTTTAAAAACCAAAAAATGCGGGACTGAGTCCTCTCTGGTCTTGGAATGGGCTGCAGGAGCCCTGTGACCTTTGAGGGGTCAGGGCTGGCTGGGGTGGGGGGCAGCAGGAGCCCAGCCGAGCCCCTGGAAGCCTGGGTGTGGCCATGTGACCAGGCCCACCAATCGCAGGCCGCCATGCAAGATTTATGAATCAGAAGCTGGAAATGCTGGGGAGGGGATTGCTCGGGAGTCCATCCTGGGTGGGGCTGACGCCTGGCTACTTTTCCTGAGGCTGCAGTGAGCCGGGTCTGGGGGCAGTGACCAGCGCCTGGCAGTGGTCACACTGCCGACTGAATCATTTGCAGAAATGACTCTCTCCGTAATTATACCAGGAGCTCACACACAATGTAAAGGGCCTTACATCGCGCTGTCACGCAATTTCCCTTAAGTATATTTAAAAATATCCACGCTTGCTCCACTGTGTCCATTCTAAGAGCCCGCATCACAGCGACCGTGTATCATTGTGTTAGGTCAAAGAGCAAATCCGTTTATGTTCACACCGTTTTGCGCTCGCAGTGTGAAACGGCGTCCTGGGCAGGGCTCTGAGGTCACTCTATTCCCAAGCGTTGTGCTCGGTCCTCACTGACTGACTCACCTTGCGGCTCCTTCCCGAGCCAGAGGCCTCACCTGTGCTTTCCGAGCTGCAGGCCGAGGCCTCCGGAGGGCTCCCCGCTCCTCTCGGGTCTCAGGCACTGGGCTCCCTCTGTGAGGACATGGGTGAGTGGGGTGCTGGCCTCCGGGGGCAGAGGGGCATCTCCAGGGCCAGCAGCCGCTGAGAGCTGTGGCCTCTGGCGCCTCCTGGCTCGGCCCCGCTGCTTCCTGGTGCAGCCCAGCTGGCCTGCCCTCTTGCCTTCCTGGTTTTTCTCTCCTGATCAGGGCCTGTGTGGGCCCCTCGGGCGATGCTTTGTGCTGGATGGAAGCTCTGTGGCTGTTTCGAAGTCCCCCAAAGGAAGGAGCGATCCCTGCTCTGGGCGGACTGAACCCCTGGTGCTAAAATCTGAATGCCCAGCTGTGTGCTCACTGCACGCGCCCAGTGCTGGGATTCAGCGGCTCAGCGCTGAACACCTTGCCTCAATGGCACTGATTCTAATGTCCGAGGCAGTGAGGAGACAGGGACACCACGGTGGGCTAGGTTCTTGGGTGCTCTGCAGAATACGCGAGGTCCAGGAAGGACAGGAGCCTGGGGCAAGCAGAAGCTTGGGGCAATCTGTTCCAAATGCTGGGAGCAGCTGATGCAAAGGCCCTGAGGCAAAGAAAAGCTGCATGATTGGGAACAGATAGGGAAAGGGATTTGGCTGAGGGAGCCAGGGGAGCAAACAGCTGGGGCAGATGAGGTCAGACCAGCCAGCTGGGTCTCTGCAGCCCGGCCACCACCACTGGCCTGAGGGGGCAGGCAGGAGAGGAATGTGGGCTTCCCCGGGGGAGGTGGGACTTTTGGCTGGGGAGAGATGAGCAGGGAGAGATGAGGGCTGGCGATCCAACCAGGCTCTCAGCCTCGGCACTGGTGACTCTGGACCTGGTCCCTTGAGGCTGCGGGGCGTGCCCTGCAGTGTGGGGTGCCGGCCTCCACCTTCTGGGTGGCAGCAGTGCCCGTCCCCCTTCTGCCCAGTGGTGACTATGTGCAGACAGTGCCAAAGTGGGCATCAGCCCACCCAGGAGCTGTGGGTCTCCTTGGACCCCTCGGGCTGCCAAGGAGTGACCAGGGGTGCGGATTCCAGGACGGGGACAGGACAGCAGCGGGGAAGATGGGGAGGCAGAGAGCACTGGGCTGTGTGGGACTGGGGGGGGCGCTGGGTGGATGGGGGCACAGTGTTGTCTTCGTTCACCGAGATGAGGGGTGTGCTGGGGCGGGGTGTGCTTGGGTCTGTGAGTGGGGCGCGTGTTCTGGGTGCCAGTTCAGTGTCTGGGGCAGAGCTCTGAGCCTGGCCTCGGGGCACTTAGATTTTTAAACCGTGCTGCAAAGAGGTGAAATGTCTAGAAACCACACCGGGGGTCTTCTGGGGGTAGGCAGCACCCCGACTCCAGCTGCATGCGGAGGTGCAGCTTAGGAAGAATTTCCGAAGCTTCGAGGAGCTTCCCCGGCGGTGCAGGCTTGGGCTCTGGAGTCCGGGCTGGGCCGGGCACGTGGGGCAGCCGCAGCCCTCTCTGGTCACTGTGAGGAAGGCCAGAGCACCACGTTTCCGTGAGGGGCTGTAAATCTGGGTTGTCACCGAAGCCTGCTTCTGCTTTTCGGGACTGGAGGGTGAACCCAGGGCCTTTGCACTAAGCCACATCCCCGGCCTATTTTTTTTTTTTCTTCAGATTTTGATTCTGAGACAGGGTCAGGCTGAATCTCCAAACTGCCCAGGCTGGGCTCAGACGTCTGATCCTCCTGCCTCAGTTTCCCTTCCCGAGTGTTGCCTGGCGTGGAACCCAGTGAGTTTTGCTTTTGCTTTGTTTTTGTTTTTTTGAATCAGAGTCTTGCTCTATAATTCAGGCTGGCCTTGAACTCACTCTGTATGTAGCCCAGCCTGGCCTCAAACTCAATTAGATCCTCTGCCTGGGCCTCCGAGTGCTAGGATTGCAGGCAGGTGCCACCACTCCCAGCTAGTGAATTTTGAATGTTAGGGCAAACGCACAAATACACACAGGTCCACTGCCGCTGCTGTGCGTTTGAGACTCTGTGTGCTGCAGCTCTGGGCCGGCTTCCTGGGTGGGGCCAGGCAGGGCAGCGGGGTGGAGGAGACCCCTGAGGTGGCTTCACAAAACGGCCCATTCTGATGACAGGGAAGGGACTTGGGGCAGTGTGGTCGGTGGGAGGAGCCGGGGACATCGCAGCCTCTTTCCAGGAGGAAGGAGAGGAGGAGCTGGGGCGGGAGCACTCAGGTGATGGGCTGAGGGGCGCAGCAGGAGGAGGCAACACGGCCCGGGTCATAGCAGAGTAATCTCACCTCCGGAACTGGGCAGCCACAGTCCATTTGTTTCGCCACCACCAACTCCGGCTCAGAACGAAGCCGCTGCCCCCAGGGGATGTCTGCCCAGCAAGAAACCGAGACACCGTCCAGATAAATGCTAGCTGAGGAATTCCACACCGACCGTGAGGATGCACTGGGCGTGCGGAAGATTTATGAATTTTAACTTAGGTTTCGCTAAGGTTTTAGAGGAATACCAAAAAAATTGCTCCCCAAGTCTCTGTAGTGCGAATTTTCCACTACACGACCGACAGAACTGGAGATACCACGTGCAAAAATAGCCACTGTGGAAGGGCGGAGGGGCAGGATGAGGGGCCGGGGAGGCACCCCGAGGCGGTAGGGGCGGTGAGGGACAGGTGGCACAGGCACCCTGGAGCCGGCTGGAACCATGGGTGCTGTGAGGACCAGAGTGGACAGAGCTGCGGCCGCACAGTGAGAGGGACGTGGGTCCACGCTAAGCCAGGTGACCGGTGGGGCAGGGAGGCACCTGGACAAGAGCTCCCAGGCTGAGAGGACGAGCTGCCAGTGCTCTGTGCTAGGTGAGCTACAGCAGCGGTCACTGTGTCCAGGGCCTAGGCCGCCCCTGGCCCTGCCCGGCCACCTCACTGACCTGGCCAGCTGCATGCAGAAGGTGCTAACGTGTCACCCACATTACAGAGGCCAGAGAGGTTTGTTGGCATGTCAGATGGGGAAACTGAGGCTCGGAGACATAGAGTGGCTTTGCGGTCCAGGGTGGGAGGTGGTAAAGGCGGGATCTGCAGTCCGGGCTCCAGCTGCGTCCCCTCCCTGGCTGATGGTGAGGACAGGCCCACCGGCAGGGTCCACCCCAGGCCCACAGGCCTGTGTGGCTCAGGGTCTGGCGTTTAGCAGATGCCGTAGAATCAACAGCTTTGACTGTGTGAAGGTGGCTGCACATCAAATGCGTGAATCACGATTTGCACTTGAGGCAGTGCCCTGTGCATAGTAGGTGTTCAAGAAACGCTACCTGCTGAGACCCACCCTTGGGAATGGCAGTAACCTTCCAATCCTGCGTTCCCCAAAGTGCCCTCCAGTTCGAGAAAACTGGCCTCGGAGTCTAACTTAGGAATGGAGTGGGACGGGAATGATTCAGGGCTTCCCGCTCATCTGTCGGACAAGGAGACCAGAATTTGAGATTTGAACCCTGGAACTGCTGCGTGACTTCTGCCAAGCACCTTGCCCTCTCTGAACCTTGGTTTCCCTTTCTGTCTACCAAGCCTGTGAGATGCCAGCCTCGAACAGGGCTGGGGGAGTTCCTCTGTCCCCGTGGATACCAGCCCCCTCCTGAGCGGCAGGCCGGTCTGCCCGGCTCAGCTGTGCCGGCGAAGCAGCCAATCTGTTTACTGAACTGGCTGACCCCTTCCGGGAACTCAGCCTGGGCTTCCCAGAACTCTGGTATTAATGACCCGGAGCCACATGACAGAGCATGACACAGCACTTTTGGGCACAAGGCAGGGCCCAGAGGGGCGCGTGGGGGCCGCAGCCCAGCCCCCAGCCCGACCAGCTGGTGAGTCACCCGGGCTCCCTCCCGCAGCTCCCGCCCAGCAGCTCTGCCTCCCGCCAGGCCCCACCGCTTCCCTGGACCTTTGCCCTGTGACCTTGGGCTGCCAGGCTGCCCTTGGCGGTGTGTAGAGCGGGCCGAGGGCTCACTGCACGCTGCGTGTGTACAGCACCAGGGAAGAGAGCATCTTCATCTGCGCCAGTTCAGTGCGGAGACGTCGTTTGACCCTTGTGGCAGAGGGAGAAACTGAGGCTCAGGGCAGGAGCACATTCTCCTGGGGGTGCAGAGCAAGTGTGAACAGGGGGACCCAGCAGGGATGGGCCCCAGATGACCCCCCATGGCAAGGGTGGTGTTACGTCACTGGGCTGCTTTGCAGCGGGGGAAACTGAGTCACAAAGACTGTGCAACCCACCCAAGGTACCGGACAGCTCTGGACAGTGCTTGGCACCACGCTAGTGCTCAAAGCTGTCGGTGGTGTTTGGGAGTTCAAATCCTTAGGCTGCCGCTGCACTGTGCCTCAGTTTCCCCATCCGTCTAACCTGGCCCTGGACCCTGATGGGCTCTGTGATTGCTGGCTCACTGCCGACACCTTCTCTGGCTCAGCTCTCCTGAACCATGGTGGGGTCAGTTCCAGCCCCCTCTGCCCCGCCCTGCATTCCCTGCCGCCCCAGGGCAAGGTGCGGGCGGTGGTTTTTATGAGCCTGGGAACCAGACAGGCTCCAGGGCTCTGAGGGGGCATCATGTGGGCATGAGTGGGGCCCCTGGGTTCCCAGCCCTGGGCTTGGGGCTGGCAGCTGGGGCGGGGCAACACTTTGATGCCCTCCTCCTCATCCCACAGCTGCTGTTTGAGCACTTGCTGTATACAGGATCCAGGGGCCAGGCAACTAGCAATGTCTCGGCCCTTGTTCTGGTGAGGACACGGCTGCGGGCACTCAGACAGACGTGGTGATTGCCAAGGACAAGGGCACAGGGACAGGAGCTAGGCAGGTCAGAGAGAGCGTCTCTGAAGAGGCGACCAGGAAAGACGGCTAGGTCCCAGTTCAGGCTGGTACCCATGAGGATCAGGAAGCAAAGGCCAGCAGGATGGGCCCAGGCTCCCTGCAGCCTCGGCACCTTGGCCTGAGTGGGGTGGCCGGGTAGTCAGGAGAGGGGCCGGGGACACAGGAGGACAGAGGGCCACGAGCTCCCGGCCTGGCTCCCGTCCAGTTCTGGGCCATCCTCGCCAGGCAGCTCAGCCCGACCGATTCACTTTGAGGAGCCTCGAGGCGCCTGGAGAGCCAGCGCCACGGCTCCTCCACCCACACAGTGATCCTCGTGACTGTTTCCAACCCTACTGTGTGCCAGGCACTGGGCTGCGTGGCAGGGATGTGGCAGTGACATCGTCCTGCCCTGGCGCTGCTGACGGAGGGGGTGGTGTGGAGCCAGACCCCTGACTTCCGGTCTGGTGGCTTTGGGGAGCTTTCTGAGCCTCCTCAGTGAAGCGGGGCTAATTGGGGTTCCCTCCCAGCTGCCATAGGGACCGAGCAGTTCCTAGAGGAACATTCAGCCGGATCTCGTGCACAGAGGGGCTCAGCTCAGCTGGAGGGCGATGGCAGGGAGGGAATGGTGGGGGACCCTCTGCCGGTGGGAAGCCGCATGGGGGTGCAGTAGGTGCTCCCTAAGCGCCTCCTTTGTCCCCTGCTGTGCCAGCCTGGGGCAGCATCGGGGCCTGGGTTTGGTGTCTGCCTGGAAGCCAGGAAGCTGGGTCTGCTGCGTTTTGGGTCGGTGCTGGCAGGGATGTCCCCAGGACCCCTTACCCTCCACCCCCACACCCATCCCAGCGTCCTCTGCAGCCTGGGTGGCTGGGGCGAGCTGGGGCCTGCCCAGTGGGTCCCCAGTAATGACACTCATTACACAGGTGTCTGGCAGCGCAGTGTGGGGAGCTGGGGGCCCCAGGGGCCGCGTTCACATGGCGCCCGGCCAGCCCACCCCAGGCCCTTCCTCGTCCTTTGTGAGTCTGTGCCCAGGGCGAGCGGGCGGGGGAGAGGGGTGGGCACGCAGCCAGCTGGCAGCCGGTGAAAGGTGGGAAGCCGGGGACGGGGCCGGTCGGGAGGGCGCTGGGGGGTGCACAGGTGTGTGGGCCGGGGTGGCGGGGAGGTGAGACGGCCCCGCACGGCTCACCCCGGAGCCTAGGAGTGCACCTAGGAGTGGGAGCAGGCTGTGGCCCTGGGCCTGGCGACATCAGAGCCAGCCCCAGGCCAGCCCTTGGCTCTGCTGTTGTCCCAGAACCCCACATCCACAGCCCTGTGGACAGTGCTTAATTGTGCGCTTCAAAAGAGCTGGGAGAGGATTTTGTGTGTTTCCTGCACAAAAGAAAAGATAAATGTTATGAGGCGGTAGATGTGCGGTGACCCTGACCTTACCCACCTCATCGGGTATTTGGACTAATTATCACTCTGCACTGCATACACGTGGACCGCAAGGGCAGTTCAGAATCAAATGTGTAACATAAAGAGTTTTGAGTCCTGAAGGAGACAGCCAAGCGCAGAACAAGACATCCTAATATCCCAGTGATGTTTAGATAGAAAAAAATAAGGCAGAGGAGAGAGAGATACAGACAGAGACGGACAGCAGTAGGGCAGGGCCAGGAAGCATGTGCTGGGCATTGCCTTGGTGGAGAGGCTGCAGGGTGACCCCTCAGACCCAGATCTAGACAAAGATTTCTGGGAGGGAGGAATGGCAGTGCAAAGGCCCTGAGGCAGGGCCTGGCTTGGCAGGCAGGTTTGAGACTGAGCTCTTGTTGGAGGAGGGAGTGAGAGTGGGAGCGGAGGCCAGGGCAGGGGGCCCATGACGCAGATGGTGCTCTGCCAGGGCGGAGGGGGTGCGTGCTGTGGGAACATTGGCTGTCAGAGGTGCAGACAGGAACGTGGGCTGCTCAATTTGCGTTTGAACCCATTTGCCTGAGTTCAAACCCCCTGGATGCCGGAGCCTGTTATTAAGCCGGCTGCACCCTGGGGCTCCCGTCTTTATCCCTAGACAGGGTCTGGCCCGCCTGCCCCCAGGTCGACCTTGGCCCCCAAGAAGGAGCAGAGGTGGAGCTGCTGTGCTTCAGTCCGGGCACCTCGAGGAGCCCAGGCCGCTGCCTGGAGCGGGGGTGGGGGGCGGAGCAGCCACTGCCCCTCTGCGATGCCCAGAGAGGGAACAGTGTGTCCCTGGGCCTCGTGGCAGGAGCTGATGACGGGGTGCCCGCCGGTCTCCGTCAGCATACGGACTCTCCCCACTTCCTCCTTTGTGTAAAGCCAGCTCCTCTCCGCTTCTGGGCTGGCCAGAGAGCAGAGCTGGGTCCAGCGGGGAGGCCGCTCTTTCTGGTGTCAGGCAGGAAGAATTCCTAACAGTCAGGTAGTGAGTCTCCCATCACCGGAGGCATGCAAGTGGATTCCGACTGTAGCCCTCATCGACTTACAAGAGGAGGGGTTTGTGTGGCTAAGAAATCATCCTTTCTAGCCCTGTGATTGCACATGACCTCTGTCCAATCCTCTTCTCAGGCCTCAGTTTCCCCAGCTATAATGATAAAAAATGATAAACAGAGTGGCTTTGTTAAAAAGCCTTGACCAGGAAGGCCCCTGCTGCTCATCTCCCCGGGCTTCCCTGTTCTCGGGAGGCTGCCACAGCACTGACCTGAGGCCCTGGCCACCTGGAGCAGTCCTCTGCCCTTTGCTGTGACCAGAGAGCCCTCCCCACGGCCCTTTTGCCTCAGGTGTTTGCAGAGCTGTGATCATCAGATGGCAGGTCGCCTGCTTTCTCTGGTTTACATCTCCCACTGCCTCTATGATGCAAAAAAATCCTGTAGGACCCATTTTACAGATGAGGTGACCGAGTTTCGGTGAGGGCAAGCCCCTTATGCAAAGCCACACGGATCTCTGTGAATGCGGAGGAGTCAGGATTCGATCTCAGGTTACGCGGCCTTTAATGTCAATTTCTCCCTTCCTTGCGCAGCCCACTTTCCCCTCCAGGCCTTGCTCAGCAGCCGCCTCCTCCCGCAGCCCTCCTTGGCCGCCTCCTCTGGACCCCTCTGCCTGCCTGCACACCTGCACTGCCCACAGTTCTTTCTCGTAACAGCTGCAAGCAAGGGACGAGGATGGACCCTGAACACAATCCCGCATGCACGCCAGAGCCAGCGCCACCAAGATCGCAAACCCTGTTGCCCAAAGGTGTCCGTGCCCTTGCATGCCCTGGCCCTCCCCACTCCTGGCTCCAGGGGCTGCCCCTCCGCTCCCTGCTCCCTGCACAGGGTTCCGTCCCCTAGAACTGTGTCTCGGTGGAATCGGTGAGCACACTCCGTGCTGCCTTTCTCATCCTGTACCACGAGTCTGAGAGTCATCCATGTCGTGACCACCATGGCCTTTTATGCGCCCTTTCCTCATGAGACCTGCGGGGCAGGGTCGCTGTCTTGTGTATCTCTCGATCCCCAACACCTAGTATGAGGCTGGGCATACAGGAGGTGCCTAATAAATGCACGCTGACTGCCTGGAAGGGGTGAGGAGGGCCAGGTTATGGGGAGGAGCAGGCAAAGAGGAGTCAGAGGCCAGCCCAGAAGCGGCAGCTGGGGAAGGACCTGGTGGCCCAGCTGTCTCTGTGGGACGTGGGTCCAGCTCGTCCTGGCTGCCGAGGAGGCGCTCAGTGGTGCCTCTGTCTGGCATGGGCCCTGGGCTGGCTGCTCCAGGCCGCTCGGTGCCCAGCTCTAGTGGGCGGGCAGCAGGTGGGCGGCCGGAGGGCAAGCAGCCGACCAGCCCTCCCCAAACCAGTCCAACTCCTTTGAGCAGTTTCTGGAGCTGAGTAAGAGAGACAGGGAGGCCACAGAAGAGGAGGAGAGGGAGGAATCATTTAATTAGCGAATATTACGGGGAATTTCCACTTCATGCCCCATCAGGCTGGGCAGAAGCGCCCACAATTACTCAGGTACCAGCCTCAGCCTCCACAGCTCAGCGCACCCAGGGGCTCCAGGTTGCCGTCTCAGGCTGGAGTGGCATTGAGCTGGGTGGGAGAGGGGCAGGTAACGAGGATCTGCAGCTGGGACACACCTGCTTCCTGCGCCCGGCTTTGCTGGTGGGATCAGGTGGCCCATTTCCTGGCTGAAAAACTGAGGCTGTGAGACACACAGTTGGCTGAGGTCCCACAGGGGTCACCAGGGAACAAGGAGGGCTTAGGGGCCAGTGGTCCTCTTGGAGTGACCCCTGCAACAGTGACTCTTGAGATATTTATTGAGCACCTACTGTGTGCTACACTCAGTGCTCAGCTCCGGGGGAATAAAATTGAGTCCTGCATGCTCAGAGTGCAGCCTGTCTTACCTCAAGATGGAAAATCTAGGGGAGGGCAGAGACCGTCTTGTGGGACCTTGGTTTCGTGTTTGGCCCAGCCCCATATTCCCCAAGCGGCACCTGAGGGACAGAGTCTCAGGGATGCTCACAGGCAGCTGTGGAGGGAAAGGTTCCACGTGCCAGGCAGGCTGGGAGCACAGGAGTAACCACCGTTGTGTTTGCCACAGCCTTTGCGCCTGTCAGGTCCCCGTCCCAGGGATGGGATCTTCGAGTCATCCTCTGCCATGTGTCAGGGGCAGTGCACGCTCTCCCTGGCCCTGTGAGTCGAGCTTGGGTGCCACCTCCCCAAAGAACCTCCTCTAAGTGCCCGGGTGGACCCGAGCCTCTTCCTGGGAAAGCACCTGCCCGACCTCCCTGCCCGAGTCATGTTTTCCACGCTGCACTGTGACTATCCGTTCCCATCGATGCCCTGAGCTTCTCCAGGGCGGGGCCGGCCGTGATTCATCCCTCGGTTCCCGTATATGGACAGGGCTGCGGGTGAGGATTTGGTGTGGGAGGATCCGTGATGGCTTGATGGATGGGTGGATGGCCAAATGGACGTGTAGAGACTGTACATGGGTGAACGTGAACCGTGGAGGGGTGACATGAAAAGAGAGAAATGAAAGGATGGATGAATCAATGACTGAGATGAGCCATCGAATTAACGAGTGTGTGAATAAGTAGTGGATAAGCACAGGGCCGCTGGATGGGAGACGGAGGTCTGGTAGAGCACGGAGGTGCGGGATGGGCTGTGCATGGACGCTTTCACACGGAGGGCGGGAGTTACTGACGGATGAGTATACAAGCACATAACCAAGTAAATAAGGTAAGGCTGAGCTGAATGATCAGTTAACACATAGCTAGAAGAACAGGCACAGAAAGGGGTGAATAAATGGATGGATTGGTGACACTGGGAGTGAAGAGGTGAATGAATAGATGGATGGATGAACGATTGGGTGACGGAGCAGCTGAGACAATGGACGGATATGTGCATGGGGAGGCAGATGGATGGACGGATGGATGGGTGGGTGGATGGATGGGTGGGTGGGTGGATGGATGGGTGGATGGATGGATGGATGGATGGATGGGTGGATAGATGGATAGGTGGATGGATGGGTGGGTGGATGGATGGATGGACGGATGGACGGATGGATGGATGGATGGGTGGATGGATGGATGGGTGGATGGATGGGTGGATGGGTGGATGGGTGGATGGATGGGTGGATGGATGGGTGGGTGGATGGATGGGTGGATGGATGGGTGGATGGATGGGTGGATGGATGGATGGGTGGGTGGATGGATGGATAGATGGATGGGTGGACGGATGGATGGACGGATGGATGGACGGGTGGATGGACGGGTGGATGGATGGGTGGATGGATGGATGGGTGGATGGATGGGTGGATGGGTGGATGGATGGGTGGATGGATGGGTGGATGGATGGATGGATGGATGGGTGGATGGATGGGTGGGTGGATGGATGGGTGGGTGGATGGATGGATAGATGGATGGATGGATGGATGGATGGGTGGACGGATGGATGGACGGATGGATGGACGGGTGGATGGACGAGTGGATGGATGGGTGGATGGATGGGTGGATGGATGGATGGGTGGATGGATGGATGGATGGGTGGGTGGGTGGATGGATGGGTGGATGGATGGATGGGTGGATGGATGGATAGATGGATGGATGGATGGATGGATGGATGGGTGGACGGATGGATGGACGGATGGATGGATGGGTGGATGGACGGGTGGATGGATGGGTGGATGGATGGGTGGATGGATGGATGGGTGGATGGATGGATGGATGGGTGGGTGGGTGGATGGATGGGTGGATGGATGGGTGGATGGATGGGTGGGTGGATGGATGGGTGGGTGGATGGATGGATGGATGGATGGATGGATGGACGGATGGATGGATGGGTGGGTGGATGGGTGGGTGGATGGATGGGTGGATGGATGGGTGGATGGGTGGATGGGTGGATGGATGGGTGGGTGGATGGGTGGATGGATGGGTGGATGGATGGGTGGATGGATGGATGGGTGGATGGATGGGTGGGTGGATGGATGGATGGATGGATGGGTAGATGGATGGGTGGATGGATGGGTGGGTGGATGGATGGATGGGTGGATGGATGGATGGGTGGGTGGATGGATGGGTGGGTGGATGGATGGATGGGTGGATGGATGGGTGGGTGGATGGATGGATGGACGGATGGATGGATGGGTGGATGGATGGGTGGATGGATGGATGGGTGGATGGATGGGTGGGTGGATGGATGGATAGATGGATGGATGGGTAGATGCATAGAGAGGCAAATGAATGGATGGATGGATAGATGGATGGATGCATGGGTAGATGCATGGGGAGACAGATGGATGGATGGATGGATGGATGGGTAATGGCATGGGGAGGAGATGGATGGATGGATGGATGGATGGGTGGGTAGAGGTATGGGGAGGTAGAGGGATGGATGCATGGATACCCCCGAGGGTGGGCTTGTGGCCGTGGGAGATTGCGTGGATGAGAGAATGGGTGGGCGAGTGGATGGGGTGTGACTGAGGGGATGGGTGGGTGAAGGTGTGGGCAGATGATGGGTGTGTGCGTGAGTGAACACAGGCTGTGCTGTGAATTGGGGTCAGGGAGGCAGAAAGATCTCTGTGCCCCTCCTTGATGCAGCAGTTATACCAAGATCTTGGAGTTTAGAAGTTTCGTGATAACTATGAATCATCTCTCAATAAACGGCATAGACACAAAAATGTGCTTACTAATTTTATGGGCGGTCACTGAGCCTAGGAGCCACCTGCAGACCTTAGGTGGGGCGTTCCCATCAGTGTGCTGAATTTCTTTCCCCTCCTTGTGCCCTGACCTTGGGGAGGAGCCCAAGGGGTGAAAGTGGCTGAGGGGACAGGGGCGTCCCAGGGGAGGGGCACAGGTGTGCCCTCCGCACACCTAGAAGACTGCCTAGAAGGCTGTGGGGGGAGAAAGCTGCTGATCTAGCCACGAGTGTGCAGAGCTCTCAGTGGGATGATTTCATTTTTAATCCAGTTTCTAATATGGAAGGGCTGGGAGGAGCTGCAGGACCTCAGGGCGCGCCTAAAGCAGATGCAGGGCATCCGGGAGGGTTTAGGAAACCCACGACCCCCAGGTGGAATCCTGAGGGCAGCATATGGGAAACCAGCAGAGCTGGGTGGTGGGAGGGCTCCCTAGGCAGAAGCAGCGGACTGCAGAGGCTCAGAGGGGACAAGGAGCGTACTGCCCTGGAGAGGGAGCTGGGAGGTGGCTGGGGGCGGGGACTTCCCTGGGAAGACGACAGGGGGCTCCTGGCAGCTGCAGGAAATAGTGTCAACAGCTGGCTGTGCCATGGTGGGGTCCCCAGCAAGGAGGCAACTGCAGTCACCTTGGAGGGGTCAGAGGCTGCGGTCTGGTGACTCCCAGGCTGTGGGAACCAAGTGGCTCAGAAGGGTAGATGGGCAGGCAGCAAGGACAGTGTTTCAGCTGTGGGCAGCGATGGGTCTGCCCTGAGAGGGGAAACCCAGGCAAAGGGGTGTTTGGGGGGAAGGTGCTGAGTTCACTTTAGTTAGGTTCTGTTTTGCAGGTTGCCTGGGAGCTAGGAGGAGGCATCTGGGAAGCATATGGACCCATGGCCAGAGGCCGAGACCACCAACTGGATGGGGGCCACTGCAGAACACAAATCCCACAGAGCAAGAGAAATATTCACTCAGCAAACCCTGCAAGGAGCCTGTGTGCTGCGGAGACCTGCAGGAGGCCCTGGAGCCTGGGGGGGGGGGGCAGCCAAGGGCGGGTTCCTCCTCTGTGGGCCCTGGTGGGGTGCTTCCCCAGGCTGCAGGTTTCTCACCTGAAAATCCATCCCAGGGGATGGGGTGGAGGCTCAGAGCGTGCTGGGATGCCCGTGGCTCTGAACATGGTGTCCCCTGAACCAGGGGCTGGGCAGAGGACACGGGGTCTCCCCGCAGCACGCCACAGCTGAGTGCCACATCCCTGCCCACATCTTCTACCACGGAGCCTTCTACCAGGGGACGCTGAGCCCATGGGGTGCAGGACCAGATGACAGCCACTTCCCCGTGGTCCTGAGCCTGGCCATGGCTCTAGCCCTCAGCCCCGACTCAGGATGGGGCGGATTTGCTGCTCGCTAGGGATGAAATTTGGGTCCCGGGCCACGCCCCCCGGAACTCTGCTCCACCCCAGCGTTTCATATGAACTGAGGTAACTCTGAAGCGTGCAGGCAGGTGACGTGGGAACCTGCGCCCATGGGTCCCTCTGTGGGATGCAGCAGGGGCGGCCCTGACCTGCTCCTAGAAGGCCACCCTGCCACAGCTGCCCTTGGCGTGAGGTGTGTGCCCGGCCCCCACTCTCCCTTTCACCCCTCCAAACTAGGCCAAGTGACAACTGCTGTCACTGCTCGCCACCCCGCTCCTTTGACACCCGCACCAGTCTCTCTCTGTGACCAGGCCTGAGACTGTCCCCTAGTGCCTCGGGGACACTGCTGGCCTCTCTGCCCTGTGCTGTGCCCTGGGGACCCGGCTTGGCTGGGGCATCGGTGCACATTCACCTGGGACCTGGCAGTTGGGCCCATCGCACTCCGCAGCTCATCCCCAAGGCATGCTGGGAAGGTTGGGCCAGGCTGTGCCGCTGGCCAGCTGGCCAGGGATGGGACCAGCAGGCGGGGGTGGGGTGGGGTGGGTTGGGGAATGTCCAGGCCACAAGCAGTGGGCCCTGGGTCCTGACTACCATGGTACTGGCTGAGGGGTGGGCTGGAGGAGCTGGGCAGAACACCCTGAAGACCTGCGTTCCTGCCTGGAGAGGCTGTGTCTCCAGGGCTGGTCACCCAACCTCTCTGAGCTCTCTAAGCAGAGACCCCAGCAGGCAGCTGCCTGTGTTGATTCTTGGTAAGTGGAGGTCTGGAGCAGAGACAAAAATTACTGATTCTGGGGCCAGACTGACCTCTCATTTGGAAGCTGGTGACCCCGAGCAAGTTACTTCTCTGTCCGGAAAGAAAGGTCATGACAAGCCCAGCCCCAGACAATCCCTCACCAGATTTTCTGAGGAAAAGGAAATCCATTGATTGAACAGATATTTATTAAACATTTCCTGTGAGTCAGTGCTGGGCACCAGCATGCTTTAGATTGTCAGATGTCTCTGCCCCATGAATGTCACACTTTCATAGATCAAGCAGTCAATAAACAAGATAAATAAGCTGCATATTACACAGGTTGGTACTATTCAGAGAAATAAGGCAGAAAAGGGAGAGGGGGTCGAAACAAGTGGGCGGGGGACAGCTTGAGGGAGCAGGTGACATCTGAGCCATGAGATACAGGGATGGAACCATAGTAGGAGAGTGTTCCAGGGAGTGAACAGCAAGTGCAAAGGCCCTGTGGCAGACTCATGAAAGGCTTGTCTGGGTGCATTTGGAGATGCTGGTGTGGTGGGCCACAGTGATGGAGGGAAAGAGAGGCAGGGGTGTGGAGATGACTGTGCAGGACCTTGTGCTGTTACAAGGATTTTAGCTTTTGTTTCATAGGAGGTAGGGGACACGGAAGGTTCTGAGCAGGGGAGGGACATGGTCTGGCTAGCTTTTCTTGGGCCTCTCTAGCTGTAAGTGCAGGTGAGCCAGAGGTAGAAAACTGAGGGTCGGGGAGGGAGGCCTGTGCCCCTGGCGGGCTGGGACTCCCCTCAGTGGACTCTCTACTCAATGGCTGGTCCAGGGGTGAGGCTGGGCCTGTGCCTCCATGTGCCTGCCGTGTGACCTTGGGTAGGTCACATGCTGTCTCTGGGCCTTGGCTTTTCTGCTCTGTAAAGTCACCAGGCGAGGACCTCTGTGCAGTCCCCTGTGCATGTGGGGGCCACGCATCTGGCTGCAGGTCTTCAGGGCCAGGCATGCCTGGTCAGCCCGTGCCTCAGTTTCCTCATCCATGAGATGGGACAGTCGCGCAGCTGTCTTGGCAGAGTGGCCGTCACGGCGACGTGGGTCTAATGTGTGTTGACGGGCTGTCTGGCCTCTGCTAGCATACTCTGTGCTTTGCCTTCAAGATTTCAAAAGCAGAATTTACTTCATTTAAAACCATCAAGTCATCAATGATCTATCAATGGTCCCATGAAATCTTTGCGGTTCTTCTAATCAAACAAATGCCCATTTGATTTAACATCACCTAATAACTTGATGAGATGAAGGAGAAATTCCAGGCCTCAGGCTAATCCCTGCCACCACAGCATGTGTCTCTCTCTCTCTTTTTTTTTTTTTTTTTTTTTTTTTTTGAGGCAGGGTCTGGCTAGGCAGCCCAGGCTGACCTTCAACTCACGGCAGTCCTCCTGCCTCAGCCTCCTGAGTGCTGGCATTACAGGTGTGCGGCAGCACGCCCAGCGTGAGCACATATCCTTCTGATGAAGCCCCGAGGGTGAGTGACCCGGGTGTTAGGAAACCGTGGCTGTGTGCAGGCGATTGCAGCCTGGTCTCTAACGGTGGTGGCCCGCTCTCTGCCTGGCTCGCTCATGGCACTCTGCTTGGGCTCAAACCCACCCCGCTACTGTTTATTAAGCGCCTCCTGTATGCAAAGTGATGTTGGTGCCTCCCTCCCTCTGGGCACACTCCCTCCAGGGAGAGGACAGCGGGCCAGCGGCGGGCAGGGCTGGGGATGCTGCCCAGGCAGGGGAGGAAGTGGGGGCTGGGCTGGCCGGCTGACGCAGCAGTGATGTCAGAGCCAGGCCGCAGGCGCGTCCAGCCCAGGGCTGCTGGTGCCCTCTCGGGCGGACGGGCGGCAGGGCTGGCCAGATGCCTCCCGCTCCTCCCCTCCACCCCCCTTAACCCCTTCCCAGCCTCCCTTTCCCAGACAGCCATCCCCCGGGCCTGGCCTTGCCCGCAAGATTCCCAGATTTCACAACTGGGGCTGGCGCTGAGTCATGTACAGTAAGTCCGGAGAGAGAAACTCCCGGCTGCCCGGCGTCCCCGCACAGGACGGCCGCCAAGCCAGCCTCCCTCCACGGGCCTGGTGGCAGCCAGGGGTCGTCCCTCTGGGCTGCTGACCGGCTTGGGGGTGCGGGGCAGGCCGCACCCCTTCTCTGGGGGGAGGGCATGGTTTCTAGAAGCCCCGAGGCTCTGGCGCTCTGGGTTGCAGGTCACAGATGAGGTAGCCCCGCATGTCAGAGCTGCCACCAAATGGCCGGTGACTTGGGCGCGAGCTTGACTGTAACCCTAAGCTGCGGTGTCCGTATCTGGGAAGTGCTGGGACCGAGCTCCTCGGTCCAATCGGCCAGGAACGGTGTGAGGAGCTCAGCACAGGAAGGACCTGTGCACGAGGGCCTCGCGACATCACGAGTAAGACCCTGGGGACATCGGTCAGTCCTCGAGAGCCGTCCCTCCTGGGACGCCTGCCCACGTGATGAGAATTCCTCCTGCCTTTTGAAAACATCTTCATTACATCAGCAAACACTGACCGTGCACCATGTTCTGGGCTTCTAGGTCCCAGAGACACAGCAGTGAACAAAACAAAACATTTTGCACGGAGCCTGCATTCTCCTTGAGGGATTTGGGAACTTGAGATCATTTTCATGAGTGATCAGGGCACTGAAGGACACAGAGTGTGGGGCTGGGGTGGCGGAGGAAGCCGGGGCCCTCCTGGATGCCTGGATAAACAGCAGAGGCCACGGGACACCTGTCAGGATGGGGCTCCAAGCAGAGTAGCTGCCCCACAAAGTGCCCTTGAGGGGCAGGGTGGGGAGCCCCGGGGGCCGGATGTGGCCTGCTGCTGCCTACGGAGTCTATGGGGCTGCTGCCTGGCAAGGCCGCCTCTCCACACTGCAAGCCCAAGCCTGGAAGCTGCTGCTCGGGAGGAAAGCCTTTCCCCAGTCCTCTGAGGCCAGGCGGCAGCAGGGACTCGGGACTCTAACGCCTTCCCTGAGGTGGCGGCCCAGGGGCTTTGGGTCCCATTGGATGGGGAAGCTCAAGGCGTCTGGGTGGGGGCCCTCTCTGCCTCTTGCATGCACAGGTTCTCTCTGAGCACCTCTGGCCTCAGTGTGCTAAACTGTCCGATGGGCCCGGGCCACCTGCTGGAGGGACTGGAAGGAGAGGGGACTCTGGCCCCCAGATCCGCCTTCAGTCCTGAAGAGGCCATGGGGGAGCAGGCTGTGTGTCCCCGCCTGGACCGGGAGGGCGGGGTTGCTTGTGTGTATGTGTGTGTGTGTGTGTGTGTGTGTGTGTGTGCATACGTGTGCGTCCGTGTGCGTGCGTGCTTGTACAAGCACGAAGGGGATGGTAGGAATCAGGACTCAAGAGCCGCAGGGCCATGGTGGCTCCTGAGGCCAGCTGGGACCTGGCGCTGCGTCCCCAGGCTTCAGCAATGTCCTCAAAGACAATCTGAAAGTCATTTCTTTTCTGTAGAAAAAGCCTCTTTTGCTGTTTTCCTGCAGGCTGCGGAGGCAGACAGCTGACACCGTGGTCAGCTGTGTCGCTTGTGGCTTCACAGGGGCGCAGCCGGGTGAGAACTGCCACATTCACGTGAGAAGGTCCGTGGCCCTGTCCTGCAGATGGAGCCGCAGAGGCCCCGGGGCGGGAGCGCTGCCGAGGAGCAGCCGAGCCGGGATTTGTAATGCAATTTCAAGACGAGTCTCCTTAAACTGCCCGGCTGGCCTCAGACTTTTCGATCCTCCTGCCTCAGCCTCGAGTAGCTGGAATTGCAGGTGTGCATGGCAGTGCTTGGATCAGAATGGGGATTTGAACCCTGGGCCTGGGTGGTTTCTGCATGTTGATGCCATGCCAGCTTTCATCTAGTGCTGCATGAGATCTTGAGGCCAGTTTTGGGGTCAAAAGGAGACACTCAAGGAGTGTTAGTCTGCCCGTCTCCTACCCGCAGTCTGGGGAGGAACTGGCCCGGTGTTGAACCAGAGGCAGGGGCATCTCTGGCTGGGACCCTTGCCCCCTTGCCCGTGGGGTAATTACCTGTCTGGTTAATGGCACCTACTTCCTGCACCTTTCAGGCAGCAATTAACCCTCACTACATCCTCTGAAGTCTGCACTCAAGGGAGACATATTATTAAACCCATTTTAAGGGTAGGTAAACTGAGGCAGAGCCCATTGTGGCCTGGAAGTCTGTTGTTCCCTATGACTCAGCAGCTAACTAACTTCCGTTTTCTTTCCACAGGAAGCCGTGTCTGGCCAGCACCTCCAACCGAATCTGACCTCGGGACAGATCCTGGGGCCCTGCTTCCTCTCTTCTGTCCCCCAGAGGCACAGGGGAATGAGTTCCAAGCCATGGAATCCCTGGCCTTCTCTGGGCCTCAGTTTCCTCCTTGGTAATGTGGGGCTGATCTGCCCCTCCTGGCATGAAGTGCAGGACCCACCTACGGTCAGGCTCCTCTCCCTGCTTGGCCATACTGGCTCCCTCACTGTACCTTGAACTCACCAAGACCCTTCCTACCTCAGGGCCTTTGTATGTGCAGTGCCATCTGCCTGGAATGTCCTGCCTTCCAGTCTCCCTGGGGCTGGTGCTCATCTGTCTGGACTCAGCTGTCACCTCCTCAGCCTGGGACACCCCCTTCCTCTTCCTGCTGAAGGGACGAGGTATCTCACTCTTCTTTGTGTCAGTCCCAGCTCCACAGGCAGAGACTTTATCTGTCTGATTGACAAGGGTTTTCCCAGAGTTCAGCATGGTGCTTGGTGTACAGTAGGTGCTTAAGAAACGATTTCCTCCATTTCCTTCCTTGTGAGCCCCGAGTCTGCTGAAAGCCACTTTTCATCTGTCTGGTCCCTCATCCCCCTTTGGGGACAATCAGGAAGGCCTCAGGTAGTGGGGAATCCACCTGTGACAGGCTCTTGGGGTCCCTAGGCAGCCGGAGGGGGGGTGTCCAGAGGCTTCGGGTGCAGACACCCTCGTCCTGCTGCTGTGCCCTCCTCCCCCTGGGATCTGTGGGCTCTGCTGGGCAGATCTCCAGAGCCATCCCCGCCCCCGCACATCTGTCAGCACCCTGCGGGGAAAGAATTTGGAAAGGGGAGGAAGAAGAAGTAAAGAAAGCCGCGGAGGGGTCGGCTCCCACACCTGTGTAAATAATTTGTCATCTTAAAACACATCAAGTACACTCACCTTTAGTGCCCGGTCCTTGGGCTTGTTTTCCTTGGCAAGGCCCCCACGGGAGTGGAATTTCGGCCAAAGGGACCCAATTGTCATCTTGTAAGCAGGTTCCCAGGCCGGGGCCGGGAAAGGCTCTGGCTGACTCTCCACTTCCGTCCCCAGAAGTACCGGAACGTTCCTGGGATTTAAGAGCAGCCTCCAGCTTTGGAAGCTGTCCCAGAATTCTGGAATGCTGGAATTTAAACAGCCTGCAGCCCATTTTGCAGAGGAGGAGCGTGAGTCCGGGGCGGGGGCGCCTCGTCCTGCGGTCACTGACCTGCCAGGTGAGCTGGCTTGCCAGTGGAAGGGGACACTGTCGCCCCTCCCCCCACTTCCTGCTGGAGAACATCCTCCCCTGGGATCCAGGAGGTTGGGGAGTGGCCCAGGCCTCCTGCCTCCAAGGTGCGCAGGTTCTGCTACAGTGATTGGTCCAGAGACGGTCACGTGAGTAAACTCACCCAATGAGATTCTCTCCTGGGGCTTTGGTGCTGGGAAGGAGATACAATTGTCCATCAGATTGACAGCAAGCAAGGGAAAAGCTGCCTGAGAGACCAGCTCAGAGCTGGGCGGGTCTGAACTCCCGGATCAAGTCGTACCTGAGAGCACACACTCTTAGCCTCTCTAGTTTCATAAGCCGCTAGTTTCCTGTTTTTGGCGGGAAGAGTTTGGCCTGGTTTTCTATCCCCTGAGCACAGAAGTTTCTGACTGGCCCGTGGGGGAGGGGAAGGGGAGGGATAGCAGGCGGAGGAAATCGCCTGACAGAGCATGCAGAGCGACTGTTTCCAGGGAGGCGCGCCCAGGAAGCAGGGAGAAGAGGCAGAGGCCCCCGAGGTGAGCGCAGGAGTTTGTCAGGTTGGGGGGGCGGACATGGAACCACCCTTGTGCAGGCTTGGAAGGGTGACCTGGCCATCAAAGGCCGACGGTGTCCCAGACTTGTACAGGGTGACAGAGGACACTGGTGCAAAGGGCATGGACAGCCCCAGCTCAGTCAGGCTCTGGTGCTTTTGGGGCCGAGCCTGTCCTGCACCCTGACCTGCTATCCTGGACCCCCAGATGTGCTCTGTCTTCAGTCTGGACACTATAGGTACCAGAGAGAGTTACTTTGGGGTCTCCCTTACAGCACCAGATCAGAAGGGATCACGTAGCAGGAGTCATTCCTGTGGCAAAAATGACAGGCCATCTGGATGCCTGGTGAGCCCCGCTTGACGAAAAGGGCACCCCGGGCTCAGGCTCTTGGAGGCATCTGGCTGCTTCACAGCCCCCTTCCTGCACAAGTGCGGATGAGCTCGGAGCTGGAACTGACAGGCAAGAGGACTGCCTGGCCCTGGCCCCGCCCCTCAGAGCCCCGCCCCTCGGGGCCCCGCCCATGCCCCGCCTTCTCAGGGCCCCGCCCCGCGGCCCCGCCCCCAGGCCCCAGGGCCCGCCCTCTTAGGGCCCCGCCTCCAGCAGCCCAGGGTGCTCAGGTCCGCCCTTCTCTCTGCTGCTCCAGATTGACACCGTGGGGATCCCAGTGGGTTGAGCCTGTCTCCCCTCCCCCAGACGCCTTTGAGATGCGCGTGCTGCTAGATGGTTCTTTTTTATTACCACCTAGTACTCCATCGTAAGGATGGGCCACGATGTGTCTATCCAGTTGCGCGCAGGCTGAGGGATATTTTTGCTGTTTCGGTTTTTCTGCAGTTGTGAATGAAGCCGTTAGGAACATTTGCAAACTGTTTCATGGCAGAACTTTTGTCCCTAGCAGCACCTTTCAGTCCCTTAAGCAGTGTGTATCAGTTTTCTCTGACACTGGCGTTGTGAGAATTTTGCTGTTTTTTTAAAAATTTCATCCAAATAGATGTGTAAGCCTGGTGTGGTGATTCACACTTGTAATCCCAGCACTGGTGAGGCTGAGGCAGGAGAACTGGCCGTTCGAGGCCGGCCTGGGTAACTCAGTGAGACATTAGCTCAAAAAACAAATCATATAGGTGGGTGTGGCTTTAATTTGCATTTTCCTATTGATCAGTGCCATTGATAATCTTTTTATGTGATGATGATGGTATTATTTTAGTGTAGAGGTTGTTAAATGTTTTTGCCTATTCAAGTTGATGTGGTGGCATGTGTCTGTGATCCCAGCGCACTGGGAGGCTGAGGCAGGAGGGTTCCAAGTTCAAGTCCAGCTTGGGAAGTTAGTGACTTAAGGAAACAATGTTTCAAAATAAAACATAAAAAAGGGCCGGGAATGTAATTCACTGTGAAGGCCCTGGGTTCAATCTTTCAAACCACAAGGCAAACAAAAAATAAAAAAATGGATCATTATTAATGGGTTTGGACGACTCTTTATGTATCCTGGATATGGGTCAGCCCTTTGTCAGAAGTGTGCTTTGCAAATATCTCCTCCCGGTCCGTGGTGGGCCTTTTAATTCGTGTAACAGGTAGCTGTAATAACATGGTTTTGTTTTCACTGTAATTATTGTTTCTGGTTCACGCTGATTGGTGGCATATGTTCTTTGTTTTTTTAAATTCTAGTGATAACACGAAATGTTTCCTTTTAAAATAGGTTGATTTAAGTAGAAAAGTGAGACGTGAAGACAAACATTCACTAAGTAATGCTAGAAGCAGAAAGCAGGCAGCACAAAAATCATAAAGGTAGTTACCAGAGCAGCCCTGACGTGGGCAGCTCCAATTTGTTCAAAGAGCGGACCAGCACTGTGCGCGGCACCAGGACACAGCAGAGGCAAAACATTTTCAGCCATTTTGGTGGCAATTTCTCACCACCGAGCTCCTCCTCATGCTTCAAAAGCCCATTCAAATGACCCTTCTCCCTTTCCTAGTACACTGTCACACCCTATTTTCTGTGTCTGTGACTGTCTTCCTGCGCAGGGTACGTGTCTGGCAGCATCTACCTAGTAGGGGGTGGTGGAGAACCCACCACCTTGGTGAGTAGCTCTAGGTGAGTAGCATCTCAGAAGGGTAAAAGCCATTAGACAATGCTGTAGGTGAGTGTACTGATTGGATTGGTTGAAATTGGCCAGGTCCGCCCCAGCGAAGCGGCCCAAGGCCCCTCGCTGTGGCAGTCTGGGCTGACCCCATGCAAGCCCAGGTCTTCAGGTTGGCCTTTGCTCCCATGAAGAAGGCACCAAGCACAAGCTCTCGGAACCCAACTCCGTAGGCCCCTTGCCGCTCCCCGCCAGTGCCCCTGGCCTCTGATTCCCAGGCGGCCTGCACTATGCCTTCCCTGGGGACCCTACCCACTCTAACCCTAACTCCCCGCCTGTGCCCGGCACCTTCTGTTCCAGTTCTTCCGATGCCATCCCCACCCCTGGGCCTTTGCACTTGCTATTCCCTCCACCTAGACTTTTCTTCTGTGAATTCTGAGCCCCTCCTCAGGGGCCTCCCAGGCCATCCCGTCCAAACCCCTTGCCTTCATCCGGCTTTTATTTTATCACGCTGTTTACTTCCTTTGCAGCACGGAGGACCCTCACTTTGGAGATCGTGTGTGTGTTCACTTATTTTTGCCCGTGTCCCCTGCTGATGTTCCCTCCGTGAGGGATTTTGGTCTCTCCCTCTCTCAGTCCCCCGGTGCCTAGCACAGTACCCCAACATTTATGGAATGGGGAATGAATGGGTCAGTGAGGGCATGAGCTCTCGATTCTTGGGTGCAGGGGCTCCCCCGGCCCAGAGTCACACCTTGTCCCGTCAGCTCCTTCTGGCCCCCGTGCCCAGCCTGATGCCGTGTGCTGCCCGCCTGGGTGCCACCAGGCCTGTGTCTTGCCAGCCGCCCGGTAGGAGATGCCTGTTCCCAGGACGCCCTGAGCAGGGGCCTTGGTGCAGGCTCAGCCTAGAGCTGCACCTTCCCGGCTCCCTCCTGGTTCTCTCGCGTGGCCCCTTCCTCCTGCCCACCCTGCCTTTGGAAGAAACAGAACACACCAGCAACGGCGTTTGGCTTGGGCTCACCTGTGCAGTCTTTCGTGACCACCTTCAGTTGTGGCAGTGCTGAGGCGGGGATCCCTGCGGCACAGCCTGGGGCCTGGTCGGAAGGAAGCAGCCTGGGAAGTGACCCCGGAGCACACGGTGGAGGTGGGGAGGCCAGGCCAGCGGTGGCGAGAGTGTCCCTGAGAAGTAGCCAGTGCGTGAGGTGCCAGGGCTCCATCCTGCAGGGAGCTGGTGGGTGGGGAGCACTGCAGGACCAGCTGCTGTCCCTGGCACGGTGCCCCGACCAGAGGACTCGGCACTTCCCTGAGCACAGGTGAGAGCAAGGGGGGCCGCAGCAGGGCCCCCAAGCCGCCTGGTCATTAAACTTTTGGCTAAAACTCGGTTTATGTGACTATTTGAAAAGCAAGTTGATTGGGAGGAAGGGGGGTCACACGGTGTAGAGGTGAGAGGCGAACGTGGCCAACAGTGACGCATTTTAAGGGTGTCCCGAGCCTTCAGCAAGCAGACAGTCCCCCTTCCTGACCCAGCGGGACCGCGAGACCCCTCAGCCCCGGCCTGCGGGTGCCATGCCCACCGCAGCACTGCCTGGCTCCCGGAAACAGTCCCCTTGGCATAGAAAGAGGCACGAGTGCGCCAGGGAATCCGAGCCCTGGGTCCCTGGGCCGTGGCCCCACCTGTGCTAGCAATGGCAAAGGGCCGGGGGCAGGCTTCCCTAGCCCCTCCCACGGCCCCGGGGATGGACGCCCGGCCCTCGCTGGCTCCGTGGAAGACCGGATGCCAGTGTGAGTTAGACAACCTCACCTCCATCTCCCCTCGGCTCCCTGGGCTCCTCTGTTAACCCCAGGGACTGTGTCCCCGGGGGCTGCCTGAGCTCCTGTCTCTCTCTCTCATGGTGAGGCGGGGCAGACCCTGAGCTCAGGGCCTTCAGCACGCAACAGGGCCAGCTCGAATGTAACACGATTCTGCTATGTCCATTGCTGTTAAGGCTACTTTCCATTTCTAGAAATGGACATGTTTTCTCTTTCTGGCAGTGATATAAAATCCTTTACAAATCAATGCATTAGCAGGCTGTGGTGATACGCATCTGTGATCCCGGTGCTCAGGAGGCTGAGGCGGGAGGATCACCATGAGTTGGAGCCCAGTCTGGATCACATAGTGAGACTCTGTCTCAAACAAACACAAAACTAATGAACTAACCCACACTGTAGAGGGGAGGAAACCAGAATGTTATGCTGGGGGAGCCAGGGCCAGAGGGTCACGTACTGGTGACCTGTCTAGGAGGCTGCAGCGTGGATGCATGTGCAGGGACAGGGTGACGGCTGGTGGCCCCCAAGGGCCGGGCGTGGGGGTGGCCATGACTGCTTGGTGGGCGCAGGGTCTCCTTTTGGGGTCATGAAAATGTTTTGCAACTCGTTTGAGGTGGTGGGTACATGGGAAATATTAAAAGGCCACAGACTTGCTTGCTTTCAAATGGTGATTGGGTGCTATGTGAATTTCACCTCAGTAAATTATTATTTCAAAACCGAGCAACAAAAAGTCAGTCTGTTTAAGGACAAGCACGAACAGCTCTAAAGATGAGTGTGCGGGGAGCTCTGGGAGGCGCTGGCTGAAGCGCTGGGGCCACTCTGGGCCGGGAGCCTTCTGCACACTGGTGGCATTGGCATAGCCTGGGAACCCAGCCTGCCTCGTCCTCCAGGGAGTCCTCTGGGATGACCTGTCCTCAGCCCCTGCTTCTAGCCATGGGCTTTGCTCCCACTGATTCCATAAAGAGCCTCAGTTTCCTGCTCTGTAAAATGGGGCTGGTGAGCTCTTGTCTCCTAGAAGGTGCGGTGCAGGTGTCCTTGGGCTACACTTCCGGCCCAGCACCGATCCCTCCTTCCCTGGACAGAAGGGCTCAGCCTTGGTGGACTCTGTGCAGGGCTGGCACCCAGGAGGTCCTCAGAAGGGCATGTTGAGCAGCATCCATCGGAGCTCCTGGAATTCCCCCTCTTCGCTCCCACCCTACGGCTCTCTGGCTCTGGGCTTCTGTCTGGAACCTCCCCACCTTCCCAGCTGCCAGAAGGATCTGTGAAAACTTGAGTCAGAGTCCATCCGTCTTCTGCACAGAAGCTTCCTGCGGCTCCTGCCTTGCTCAGAGTAGAAACGGAAGTGTTCCCCACACCCACAAGGCCCGGCACAATCTGCCCCAATCCCTGTCTGCCCTCCTCTCCCTGGTTCTCCTTCTCCTGCACCGTACACTTCCTGCTGTTGTTGGCACCCTCAGGCCTCCACCCCTGGGCCTTTGCACTTGCTGTTCTCATTGCCTAGCACAGTCTTTCACAGTAGTACTCCCTTCCTAACCTCCTCCACGCCCCTGACTGCTCAGGGAAGCTTCCCCTGGCCTCCCAGATTCTGCAGGATTCCAGTGCTCTTGGTTCAGGCCCAGTCTTGAGACTCAGGAAGGAGAGACACTCCCAGGCCTCCCTCCGGATTAGGGCTGGCGCTGCGCCTGGCACAGAGGCCTCTGCCCACCCCTGCCGTGGAGGCATCTGGGCTGCAGGTGGGAAGGCCCACGTCCTCTGCAGCCGCTTACCTGATTGCTGACTCAGACCCTCGCCCTGCCCTTGGTGGGAAGCAGCCCCGTGGCTTCAAGCCGTGGGCAGACCTGACTCACAGGGCCCTTCCTGGCCTCTGCCACCCAAGCCACCTGCTCTGCTCCCAGGGGGCCTGACCCAGGCTCTGCCTTCTTTTGCCTCTGGAAACCTCTGCTCCATCTCCTGCAGGATGGGACGGGTGATAGGAACAGTAAAGGCGGCCGAGCAGCTCTGACACAACAGTCATAGCAGGTACGGAGCCAGCCGAGGCCGTGCAGCACGCGGCTGTATTAACCCTGAGTCCCTGAAGTGGTCCTGTTATGGCAGGGCCTTTGGTCCCCAAGGCCTGGTCCCCCAGGAAATAGCCTAAGACCGAGGCTCACAGAGGCAGCAGGGAGTTGGATCCAGGCATCCCTGGAGCATCGGCTGACATTCTCAGGGGCAGACCAAGGAGCGTCCTAGTGCCCACCCCTGGCCGGCAGAGCCAGCCCCTCTCCAGGAACGAGCCTCTGGGTGAGGACCTGCTCGCTCCTTTCATGGAGGCGGCTCTCAGAGCCAGGTGAAGTCTGTCATCAAGGGACTGGTGATGCTGGGTCTGTGTTCAAGCAGCCACTTGGGGGAGGGGATGGCCAGAGCCATCTTGCGGCCGGAGGCCGGGCTGTCAGCCCTTCCCGCATGCGGTGGGACACCTTTTTGTACAGCAGGGATCCAGGCTCAGTCACAGGCCGTGATCCAGGCCCGTGAGCTAGAACATGGCAGAGGTCAGGTTTAATTGCAGCTTTGTCCTGACACCACAGGGCCCGAGTCCCTGCTCCTGCGGGTTACCTAGCATCTCAGGGAGGCACAGGGAGCCCGGAGCTTCCCTTCCTGTCCTCCTCCCGCTGCAGCCTCCAGCCCATTCCCTCCCGGCCACTCATCCATCTGCGTCCCCAGGCCAGCCGTAGCAGCCACCCCCACCTCTGCCCGGCCACCCTGCCTAGTCTGCTCTCCCTGCCCCCTGCCCCAGCACCCACCTTCCACTCGCCCATTCAGATGCCACCTGTCCTGCTGCCCATCCACCCTTCAGTCCACCCCAACGTCCTTTCCATCCACTCACCCACACGCCCATTGTCCATCTTGGGCCGGCTGTCTGTCCAGCCCACCAATGTCTGCTGCCATGGGGAGCCCTGGGATTGCCCTGCCTTGAGCCAGGACGGACAGCCTAATTAAGTTTCTGTTTATTTGTTGTTCCAAGGAGGCTAATTGTGGGGTTTGTAAACAGCCCTTTGATGGCTGGGGAGTTACTTAAGAGAACAGTTAAATAAACAGCCGCTGGGTGGAATGAGCCGGTGCAGGCAGCGGCCTTGCAGGGTGGACCGAGTGGCAGGCCGACAGCGCAGGAACAGGTCGGGGGGGGGGAATCAGTGGACGGCAGTGAGGGGCACAGGCGCTGGGTGCCTCCTGGGTGCCGGATGCCGAGATCCCCGCTGTGGCTGGCGGGGCTGAAGCTCAGGGACGAGAAGTGGTGGTTCACAGTCACAGTCACAGTCACAGGCGGTGACACGGGTGGAAACCCATCTGGGTAATGAGGGCCAGTAATCACGCGGCCCGGATGTGCCAGGCACTAAAGGCGTGCTTTCCTTCTCTACCTGGGCCCAGAGATGTTGGCACCCTCGGTAGCCCCACTACACAGGGAAGGGGACTCAGAGTGGGGGACGTGCTTGGAGTTCCAGCTCAGCAGGGGCAGATTGTTTTTTGGTCTTTTTGAGACAGGGTCTCGCTATGCAGTTCAGGATGGGCGTGGGCTCACCTCGTGGCCCAGGCTGGTCTTGACCTTGCAAGGATTCCCTTACCTCAGCCTCCGGAGTGCTGCGATGACAGCTGTGCGCCACCACGCCTGGCCAGATTTTTTTTCTAATTCCCATTTTTGACCACATTAACCAATGGAAAGCAGGTTTTATACAATTAATTTACAGCTGCACATATGGTTGGCTACATACCCGTCTCGCTACATCTCTAAAAAGGCGTAAACTTACAATCATCCTTTTTATTACTTAGTTCAGGGGATGGAAAACTTTTTGTGTCAAGGGCAATGTAACAAATGTTTTAAAGAGAAAAACAGCCTCGCACGAGTGAGTGATCCTTGATGCTGTTTGCTAATAAAACTTTATTTACAAAAACAAATGGGAGTCACACTTGGCTTAAGGAGCGTAGTCTGTTGCTGGATGATTTCATGCAGCACACATGTATCCACCACATCATTACCTGCCCGGCATACAGTAATTTTCAAGGCTAACTCCCCGGCCACGTTGCCCCCGGCCATTTGCTTGTCACGTGCCCTACATACCATTTATCTATTTGCCCGTGCTTGGCAAATTCCTCGAACTAATCTAATTCCTTCATGCATGGAGTCAGCGAGCGGCGTCTGCCAGGGTCCTCATCGGGGCTGACCACCACCCACCAGCGGCACGCAGGGCGCCAAGGGCCTCAGAAAGCCTCCTCCTGGCATCCAGTCCTGCACACTTTGAGCCTGGAAAACAAATATTGCAAAGTGAAAGCTGAGAAGGTTTGTGACTGGGGCTGTGTTAATGTCTTCTCTGGGTGACAGGAACCAGGAAATGAAAGGACACGGCAGGAGTGTTACAAAATGTACCCCAGGCTGGTGGGAACAGAAGAAGGGGGGCCAGAAAGATCCCCTTTCCCCACCCCACCCCTGCCCCAGCGTCCCAGGTTAAGGACAAATGGTAGCCTGGGGACAGCGTTTCCAGCATCCGTGTAGATGGAGGACTTCTGCCCAAGGATAGAAAGAGCTCCCGCAGAGCAGAGAGAAATAAAGAGCCCACGGGGCAGGAGCGGAAGAGAAACACAGAAGCAAGTAAACATGCCCGGCGGCCAGCCTCCTTGGTGATCTGGTGGCTGTGAATGAAAATGAAACCGCACGTCCACCGGTCAGCTGGACACGGGCAGCACTGAGGGGCAGCGTGCGGAGGAAGGTGTGGGGAATGAGGCTCTGACTCCACCAAGGGTGGCGGGGGAAGCTGGGACAGATTTTCAGGAAGAGGATTTACAGTGTCCAGGACAACTGAAAATTCCCCTGTGTCTACAAGTCTGCAGTTCCATAATCTGTCTTCCTTAGAGAAATGGCCACACACAGACACGAAGAATTTGGGCTAAGAGGGTCTGGGACTCAGCCTCCGTACCCCCAGGGTTAGGCCGCCTGCGGTGGTCTCTGCCCCTCCAACCCCTGTCACCACCTGGAGCCTGCTACGGCGCCGCCCTCTACCAGACTCAGAGCAGGGCTGGCCCCGCGGGAGCAGAGTGGCCGACTGACCCCTTGTCCCCGGCGCCTTACAGCTGGCCCGCCAGCCCTCTGGGCTCTCCGGGGCCCGATTTTATTTGGAATTTTTCACTCAGATCTAGAAAGGTGCACAGGACCTGGGTGAGACCCGGAGGAATCCTCAGAAGGGAGCACCCCTGGGTGGTGGCTGCCACACCAAGGAGCAGAGCGTTCTGGGCCCCTGGAAGCTCCTCTCAGGTGCCATGTAGTCCTGACCTTCCCGGGCAACCAGGGCAACTGAGGGGGTCGAGGTTGTCACCTCTGCCTCTAGCACCTGCCTGGGTGGAATCTGAGGGACTGTGTGTGGGTCCCCACTCTCCCTGTGCTGCTGTCATCGAGGGTCACCCCTAAGGCTGCGCTGTCTGGTGGCTGCGAATCACCCATCTTCAGCTGGGGTGGCAGCCTGCGACTCGGTGCCTGGCTTCACTCACTTTTGCTGCTCGCTAGGGGCCTTCGGTGAAGCGTCCCCCAAATGTGACAGTCGCCCAGCGCGCCAGTGTCACTGCCAGTCACGTGGCTGCGATCCCAGAGCGCTGGCACACTGCACGCCCCTCCTGGCCACAGGTCCGAGCCCCGCCGCAGCTCCACACTGGACAACCCGGTCATTCCGTGGGTCTCCTGCGGCTGTTCCGGCGGGTGCATGGTGGTTGTCTGGTTTCGGCTTCATTTGCGTCCCCTGATGGCGAGGGACGTTCCACACTGCTCAGGGCTTTGCCTTTCATTTACTGGACAGTGTGTCACAAAGCAATTTCAATGTTTCTGTATTAGATCACACTATCAACCGGGATTCTCCAGGGAAAGAAACCGACAGAGCGTGTGTGTGTGTGTGTGTGTGTGTGTGTGTGTGTGTGTATGCACGTGCTTTTTAATTTTTAAAGGAATTGGTTGATGCCCTTAGCGAGTTGTCAAACCTGAGATGGCGGGCAGGCTGGCAGCTCAGGCAAGACTTCTACGCTGCGGCCTGGACTACAGGCAGAATCCCTTCTTCTGCAGGAAACTTCCGTCTTTACGCGGTAGGCTTTCAACTGTTTGGATGAGGCCCACCGCTCTAGGGAGGGTAATTTCTTCCACTTAGAGTCCACTCACGGGAGAGGCTGAGCATCCCACCGAAAACCTTCGCACAGCTGTAGCCCAGTGTTTGTCCAAATGATGGCACTGTGCCCTGGCCAAGGTGGCACAGGGGTGTTTATGCTGCTCACAACTCTGTGCCTGTTTACACGCACACACACACACATGCAGATGTTCAGTATGTGCAGTATGTGGGTTTGCAGACGGGTGGACGGGTGGTGGGGAGGCAGGCAGGGGGCTCCCGTCTTCCAGCTTATTTCCCCCCGGGCTGTGGGTCCCAGTGTCTGTCTGCACTCGCCATCCCCCGTAGGGGCCTCCCAAGGCCAGGCAGACTTCCTGGTCCTCCCCCTCCTCCAGACTGGGCAAGCACAGGCCTTTACCCTCGCAGCCGGGTCAGTAACTCCTGGCAACTTCTCCCTGAGGCTTCACCTGTCCAGCCGGTCCCCGGGGCCCCCAGAGAGGGAAGGATGGGAAACTCTGTGGCCAGCCGCACAGGTGGTCCCTCCCCAGTGGACCCCTAGTCTCCTGTAGCAGACTGTGTTTCTGAAGTGGAAGGGAGAGGCGCGAGGTGAGGCTGGCTCTGGGCTCTTCAGAGACTGTGGTTCCTCTTGGTCCTCCAGGGTCACCTGCAGGCAAGGCCGAGAGAAGGGTCCTGGGGTTTGCTGCTGCCCCAGAGGGTGAGGCCGCTTGAGGAGACTGAGGAGCAACCCAGCCTCACTCAGTGAGGGGTGAAGGGCAGGTAGAAAATGTCCCCTGCCTGTGTCTCCCTGTCACCCTCAGCCCTAAATCCATTGACGCTGTATGCTGGGTAAACCCAGAAAAGCCTCTTTCCCGAACTGGGTCCTGTTTCTCCTCTTTAAAGTGAGGCCGGGCGTGGGGTGGGGCCACACCAGGAGCCTCAGGTCAATTAGACACAGACGGTGTCATCTGTGCCCCAGAGTCCCGGAGCGCCGTGGGGTCCCGCCCAGCCAGCTCTCATCCCGACCCCCGTCCATCTGCCACCCAAGTCCAGGCTCTGTGGGGAGACAGGCGGACACTGTCCCTGGAGCCCAGCGCTGAGGCTGTAGGGCAGCCAGGCTCTTCTTGGGTGAAACCAAAGTGGACGGGCAGCCGTTACCCTGCTGGGCTGCCTCTGTCAGCCAAGGGCGGTGGCCATTTGCCAGTCTCCTGCCTTTGTCCAGGTCAGAGTTGGATCTTGTTCAAATAAACTCAAAGGCCAAGTGGATAATTAAAGCAATGACTGGAGATTTTGGCAGCAGCAAATAACACCAGAACAGCCTTAGGTGTCAGGATAGTTGGCCCATCTCCAGTCTGCTCTGAAGTTGGTTCCCACCGTATGACCTGAGCAAAGGAAAAGAAATCCAGTCCTCGGCATGGCTGTGCCCAGCCTGTGTGTCTGGCTTCTCAGCCTCTGCTGGTAACTTTCCTGCATGTGTGGCTTGCATTCCTGCCCCAGTGCCTTTGCATGTGCCATCTCCTGGGAAACAGAGCCAGCTGAGGAGCCAAGTACAAGGAGCACATTTGAGGGGAGATCTCAGGAAGCACCCAAGACAGGGAAGGAAGCAAATAAACTCATGTATCAAACTAGTCATGGCTGGGGCCAAGTGGGCCTCCATCCCAGTGGGTAACTCTTGGAGACTTGAGAGGGTGTTATCCGAGCTCTTAGGAACTTCTAGCTTAGTCTGCATCCAGAAACAAACTGAAGCTCTCTGGGCGTCTTTGGCAGGTAAGAGCCATCCATCTAGGGGCACCAGCAGCGGCTTCTACGGATGTTTACTAGTTCCTCATCCTTGTCAAGCAGACTCCTATATGCTCTTGAGAACCCCTGCAGGAAAGCCTCTGCTGGTCCTCCTGACTCACCTTGTGCTGCCCTGATCTTTACACGAACTTCTAACGTTTGCATTGGTCTTGGGGGTAATAATTGCTCTTTTACACCACTTCCCTGACCCACTGCTGTGTGGATCTAGTGAGAGGACATGCTGGCGTCATGAAGCCCAGTGTCCACTCTAGTGGCCTCTCTGAACTAGTTACGTCTGTGTGCCCAGCGTCTGGCCTTTGGGAGTCTACTGGTCTCAATTCTTTCTCCCCAGAGGCTCATTTACCCTGATGCTACCAGGGCAAACACCAGCCCACCTGCCGGGTGCCAGGCACTGTGCTCTGTGCTCACACAGCCTTGTGGATCGGTAGGGAAACTGAGGTAAGGTGTGGTGAAGGCAGTGGTCAAGGACTCACAGTGCTTCAGTGGTGGGACTGGCCTCTGCCCGTTGCCTGCATGTGCACGCCTGACTGACCCCGCGGCTGGGGCCCCCTCCCTCCTGTCTCCTCCAAGGTGGCTCTGATGCCCTGGACCCACTCAGCTGCAGGATGGCTGCAGCTGCTTCCCAGAAGTGCCTCCGAGCCTTTTTTTTTTTTTCTCAAAAACCTCAACACACAGACAAATCCCACATCATAAAGGCTGAGTAGGTTTCAGAGGTAAGAGCTTCGTTCCAAAGGTCATGGCTTCATGAGTTATGTTTATTAGAGCTTATTTTAAATTGGTTCCCGAACCCCATGAAAGGTGGGAAGTCTTAAAATTACTTCTCCCAAAACTGGCGCCACCTTGCCTGGAAACTCTCTGACCTGCCTCATAAGGAATTATTAATTATGATTTGTTTTTGTAATTGTCCACTTGGAATCTGGGATGACACATGCTGTAACTTGTCTGTCCTTTAAGGGAAGGAATCAAAGTTTGCGGAAATCAGTTATATTTAACTAGTGGAATTTTTTGGGCCCAGCCCTGGGTTTGCTGTGTGACCTTGGCAAACCCTGTTTGCTCTCTGGGCCTCTGGTTTTCCAGTGGTAGAAGGAAAAATGCACATTAACAGGGATCAGAGGATTTAAAGTATTTATTTCCCTGACCATGAGTCTGTCACTGGCACAAAAAGGTTTTAAGGTATACAAGCATGGGCATTTTACAAATTGCATTTTTATTTGGGCTTTTAAAATTTAAAAATATTAACAACATTTCATTTGTAGATGCCCACATTTAGGCTGTTGTTCTGGAATGGTCCACAGGGAGGACGAATTCTGCTTCACATAATCACTCAGGCATCCCGAGTAATGGCTCGGTCATATTTAATATGTAATTCCAAGGTCACTTTGGACATTAACATCCATCCAGTAGTCAAGAGCGGAGAGATGGAGGAGGAGGAACCCTTGCCCTACCATCTCAGTGCAGAATGACAGACAAGTCACAAGGCACGGGCCTTACAATTTGATTGGCTAGAGCTGGTCACATGGTTCTACCTGGTGCAATGGCAGTTGGGAAATGTAGTACCAACCAGGCAACTACTTACCTATAGCAAATCTATACTTTGGAGGAAGAATATGAGTCTTTGGTGGATCCTTGACCATCTCAACCTCAGTAGTCTCTTTTTAAACTGAGTAACATTTTTTATTTTTTAGTACCAGTAATTGAACTCAGGACCTTGTGCTTACCAGGTAGGCACTTGTGCTGCTGAGCTATATTCCTAGTTTTTTTTTTTTTTTTTTTTTTTTTTTTTTTTTGTGCTACTGGGGATTGAACTCACAACCTCGCACTTGCCAGGCAGGCGCTTATGCCACTGAGCTAAATCCCCAGCCCTTATATTCCCAGTTTTAAATGAATAACTTTTCAGGAACAGTCTGTCACCTTACTTATCCATGAATTACAATGTAATGTACAATTTTCTGTAAGTGGAAGGACTCATTCTACACAATATTGAGATTTGCTTCATACAGGAAGGAATGCAGATAGTCTGATATTGGCAGAAGAATAGACAGATCAGTGGACCAGAATAAAGAACCCCAAAACAGAGCCTCAGCAGATGTGCCCACCGACTTTTGACAAAGATATGAAAGCCCTTCAATACATAGGACTGGGCATCAAACATCTCTGTGTAAGGAAAAAGTCACTCAAAAGGAACTGTTAATGCAGGAACATAAACTAATTAGGAAAAACCAGGAGAAAATCAACTCAGGATCTCAGGCTCGGCAAGGAACCGCTAGACTGCACACTAAAAACTTGATTCATCACAGGCAAACGCACAATAAAAAATGTTTGCTCTGTGAAAGGCCTGTTAAGAATCTGAAAAGGCAAGCTATGGACTGGGGGAAAATATTTGCAAACTGCATATCTGACAAAGAGTTAGTGTCTAGAAGGTGCCAGGATGCTTTCAACTCAGCCACTGAAAAAAATTCAAGCAGAAAATGAGCAAATGATAGGCAGACCCATTTCACCGAAGAGGACACACAGAGGTAAATGTCACATGAAACCTGTCCCGTCCTCAGCCACGGGGAAAGCCACAGCTGGGAGAAATGTCCCTGTGTTCCTACAGGGAGCGGAAAAGGGTTGGGAGTTCTGGAAAATGCGTGGCTTGCAACCCGCCCTGGGATGGAGTGTTCGCACTCCTGGGCCCAGAAACGGTAGAGTTTCTAGAAAAACCAGCTACAAATGCTGGTACACATGTGTCATCCCAGCAGCCGGAGGCTGAGGCAGGATTGTAAGGTCAAGCCCAGCCTGGGCAACTAAGTGACTGAGACTCTAAAAACGGAGAAGAGCTGGGGATGTAGCTCAGTACAAAGGTCTGGGTTCCATCCCCCATGCAACAAACAGCAGCCACAGCTCCCCCAAAATCTGAGCACAAATGTTCAGAAAAGTTGGTTCATACAAGGCAAGAACTAGCCCCGAGGAAATAGCCCCGAGGCCCTCATACAGCAAATAACGAAAGAAACAGGGCACATCCGAGCCACCCATCGGCTCCGCTCAGCCACAAGCAGGACTGCAGGGCTGGCACCCAGGACGTTTGAGTGAAGCCTCAGGGACTCGTGCTGAGAAAGCCCAACCCGAAGGTTACGTACGGTGTGATTCCATTTATAGAGCGTTCTAGAAACCACACAATTATAGAAATGGAGAAGAGATTAGTGGCTGCCCCGGGTCGGGGCAGGGTCGGGGGGAATGGGTTTGCCTGTGACCGTGCAGCCCTGAGGTCTCTGAGAATAGAACTCTGTGAGTCTCCGCGGTGTCACTGTGGCCACCTGGCTGAGAGGCTGCACGTAATTTCACTGGCTTCGTCTCCGAGGCAGCTGGGGCAGCTGGGGCAGGGCGAGCGGTCTCTGTTTGCATCGCTGGTGGCCTGTGACTCCCAGCAGCCCCAGGAGAGCACATCTCATCACGGTGCTCTCCACCGAGGGGTGGCTTCGTGTCCTGAGCGTGAAGGCACCGAGGGAGTCCTGGTCATCACAGGGAGCACAGAATCGGCCCTGTGCGGGGACATCCTGGGTACACAGGTCAGTGTGCTGCCCATGGCCCCCCCAGCTTAGGCCTCAGTTTTCCCAGCTATGAGGCCCCGTTTCTAGGTTGCCATGGAGACACGATGACCCCCCACGCCCCCAGGGAGCACAGTGCTTGCTGGTGGTCACTGCTCGGTGAACGCGGTTGGGATTTTCCAGGGCTGCAGAAAAGCCCGTGGCAGGCGGTGGCCCAAGGTCTCCTCTCCTGGCCCCTCCAGGGACTCGGGGCCGGGGGCTCCTCTCTCGAGGTGCAGTGTCTCGAGGCTGGCTGGGTGTCGCTGGCTCCCTGGACCTGGCGGGAAGAAGACACTGATGCAGGGGCCTGGGCTTCTCGTGGGGAGCCACAGCCCAGCGCCACCTGTCTGGACGAGGCAGAGCAGGGCCGCGTGAGGCCGAGTTCCCACTCCCCAGACACCCCACCTGTCCCGAGCAGCAGGCTCTGCAAGGTCCCTCCTCGTCCCAGGACCAAAGAAAGCCAAGGCCCAGAGAGATGCTCAGACTTGACCAAGATCACATAATAGAGGTGTCGGAGCTGAGGCCCGGGCCCTGGTCCGGCCGACTGAGACCCAGGGTCCCTTTCTCCATGAGGAGCAACCTCGCTGGACGTGGACAGCTCTGCCTTCTTCTAGCCCATTCTGCTGAGCCGGTCTTGGGATATTTATTTATTTGTTTTGTTTTTTCAGACAGGGTCTCGCTATGTAGCTCAGGCTGGCTTTGAGCTCACTATGTCGTCCAGGTTGGCCTTGAGCTCATGGGGATCCTCCTGCCTCAGCCTCCTCCTGAGTGCTGGGATTTTAGGTGTGAGCCACCACACCCAGCTTTTGGGATTTTTAAACACTAAGTGCGCGGCTTCCCAAGGTGCACTGCCCAGTGGGTTGTGGAGATTTGGTCTTCAGGCTCAGTAACCTGGGGTCCAGGGAGTGTTCCAGGAGGACCGGGGTGATCCCTTGCCCACCCTGGCCCGGCAGGCGGTGGAGGCTGGGCGAGGCGCAGGGTGATGGGGTAGAAATGATTTCCTTTTGAGTAACAGCATTTACTGAAAAGCAATTCTGCTTTCGACACAGAAGTTCACCACCATGCAGGCGAGCGCCTAAAATACCTTCCCGGGCCAACCGCAGCGGCCTCCGTGCTGCCTGCCTCCGCCCCGGACGGTTTCAATTTGGTGTTGAGGGAAAATCAAATACCACAACCTTGGGAGGTGAGGCGGGGCCGGGTGGCACCCACCACAGACCCGGGCCCACGGTGGCTCCCACCACAGACCCCGGGCCCACAGTGGCTCCCGGCTGTTACTGGAAAGACAGTGCACACACTCAGAGCGAAACCAGCCGCCCGGCAACTTCTCTGCCCTTTTACAAGAAAATGAAAGTGATTGTGCCTGTGGTGAGCAGCCCAGGGAGCTGCTCCGCGGCCGGCCCTGTCACCCCTCTGCTGGCACTGCTGTCCTTTCAATGGCTTGATTTATTCCAGTGCCAAAACTCTGCCCCGCACACGGGAGAGGGACGCCCACCCGCCCCAGGTGGTGCAGCCCCAGGAAGGTGGCTGGCGGGGAGGGATGGGCCTCAGGCAGGACGGGCCGTGTGGGGGGCCGAAGACCAGCACCCCCACCCCAGGCTGACCTCACTCACCCCAGACCCCGGAAAATTCCCACCTCTGTCCTGTGCTGTCTGTGTGATGATGGGAGAGTGACTTTGCCTCTCTGTGCCTCAATTTCTCACCTTTTAAGACGGGGATAACAACAGAAAGTGGTCATGACCTTTCTTTGCTAAAACCCTCCCATGGCTGCCAGGTCACTTGGTGCAAAAACCCAAGTTCCCTCCGAGGCTGGCCAGGCCCTCCAGTCAGTCCTCAGCTCCTATTGCCACCTCGTCACCTTCCAGCCTGCCTCATTCCCCCCACCCAGGGCTTCTGTTCCTCCAATGTGCTAGATACTACTGGCCCCAGGGCCTTTGCACTAGCTGCTCCCTCTGCCTAACTCATCCTTCTTCCAGAAGCCTGGGCCTGCTCTGATTTCCCGTCTCCCTTGCTCCCCAGGGCCCCTTGTCTTTTATCTGAGTTCTCTGCACAACGCTTACTCCTACAAGACATTATACTCTGGGGCTCCCACCCTCCATTCTACAAACTCCAGAACCATAGAGTGCAGTTCTTCATAAAGTCTTCAGACATCGACACAGTAGGAGCTCATGCAAGTTTGTTGAGTAAGTGTGGGTCTGTGTGCAAGCAAGGAAGGGAGAGGGTGTCGACAGTTCAGCGTGGGGCGGAGGACTTGTGTACAGACTGGCACCAGCTGTGCACCGAATGCCTGCAGATCTCCTTCCGTGGAAGCCTGCATTTGCGGGGTGTGGAGTACTGGAGATTAAACTCTCACACTGAGCTACATTCCTCAACCTGGTTTTTATGTTTATGTTCTATTTTGAGACAGAATCTTGTTAAGTTGCTAAGTTGCTCAGGCTGGCCTCAAACTTGAGATCCTCCTGCCTCAGCCTCCCAGAGTGCTGGGAAGACAGATGTGTGCCACCACGCCCGGCTGGAAGGCTGCTTGTGACAGGTGCAGACCCAGGTGGGAAGACCTTTGGGCCACAGCTTTGCACCAGTCTGTGGGCTCCCGGTGGCTGGGCTGTGGCCCTGGTGACCTGGAGTCTGTCTGAGAGGCGTGGCTGGGGGAACCTCAGCCCTCAAGAGGGGCTGTGGCTTTGAGGCTGGAGACCTGGGTCTCCCCGGCCCCATCGCCTCCCAGAACAGGAAAGGCCTGAGCACTGGAGAGGAGCTTTCTCCATGCTCTGCTTCTGGAAAGTTCTGTCAGAAAGGGAGGTGTTTGAGGAGTTGCTGGGCAGGGGAGGGGTCTGAGACCAGGCTCCCAGCCAGGTCCTGGGAAGGCGGCCTTTGGGAGGAGTCAGTCCCGGGCTCCCTGCAGGCCTGCCCACGACCTCAGGGAGGTTCAGCCCTGCCTGCCTCAGTTTCCCTGTTCACACTTCTCAGAGAAGCCAAGGAGTCTGGCATGAACAACCCAGGAGAACCCTGGCTCTTCCCAAACCCCCTCTGTGCCCAGGATGATACCCCCCCACCTGCAGGCCCGGGCTGGGCCCGTTTCTTGTGCGCCCGCCCTGCTGCCCTGCCTGCCACCCGCTTCAGAGCTGCCTCCGTGCAAACTGCAAAGCAGGGCCCAGGTGAGACACTGGTGACCGTATCTTTGAGACCCGGAGCAGACCTGGAGGAGCTGCCCCAGGCTAAGTCCCCTCTGGAGATGGGTTTGCTGTGGCCCTCGAAGTATTTTTAAGAACTGAGTCAGGGGCTGATATTTCAAACATGAGGCTGTTCTACCTAAAACCCATTTCTCTGGATCCTCTTGGCACACAGGAAGATCTGGCCCACCGCAGGGAGCTGGAAAGGGGTCCCAGATCAGAGCAGCCTGTAGCAGTCACTCTCCTGCTTACCAGTCCTTGCTTGGTTCATTTTCTTCATACAAGTTGCCTGCCAGGGTCTTGAAGTATGAATAGGAGTTTGCCAGCTAAAAAGGAATAAAAAGGAATTCCAGGAAAGAGGAATAGCGCGCATCAGGGAGACTCATCTATTCAATATTCACTCTACAAGTCACCGATCAGTGCTGACTGTATGCACTGGGCAGAGAGCGGGAAGCCAGGTGGATCCACGTCCTGGCCGCAGCCTAGGGGTTCTCAGTCAGGAGCAGTTTTTAGTTGCTCTAGAGACACCTGGCTCTGGGTGGGGGTACCGAGCTCACTGGACAGTGCTCAGGGCGCCCAGGCAGGATCCAAGGCCGAGACCCCGCAGCAGGAGCCTGACACCAACTGGACAGGCCAGGCAGTACAGACTTCGCACCCCACTCAGCTCCCAGGGCTGGGCCAGAGGGGACCACAGCTGCCTGCACAGGGGCCACCCGAGACGGCAGACGAAGAAGCCAGACAGCACGGTCTCCGAGGGGTTGGCCCAGGGTCTCCAACCTCTCTTGCGAGGGTCCTGGAGCTCCTTGGAAATGACAATGGCCTCTGACTGTCTTCTGTTATTCAATCAACAAATATTTCTTCAGAAAGGACCTCTCCAGGGTCAGCTGCCACAAGTCGTGTGGCACATGGTGGGTGCAAGGACGGTATGGGCAGAGAAAGAATGGAAGGGGTAAAGGAGGAAACAAGCCTAGCAGGTGAGTGCCATCACCGAGCGCCAGCTGTGTGCTGGGCCCCTCCCGTGTATGAGCGTTCTACAGATCCAGAGGCGGGCCAGTGACCACCCCAGTCCAAAGCCAGCAGGCCCAGTGCCTGCCGGGTTCCGGCTGTGCCCACTGCTTTGGTGCTGTGTGTGCTCTGACCCGGGCCATTGTGCCGCCCCCTGGCAGGCAGCTGCCGTCACTTTGCGACAGGACGACAAGGAGACCAAGGCTCAGACAGGGAACGCCACTTCACCAAACTCACACAGCGCCAGCCTTTCCGAACAGCAGTCCTGTCCCCTGGAGCCCTGACTGCGGCCCCTGGAGTGCTACCAGTCCCGGAGTGGGGCAGGGAAGGTGGCTAGGGAGCTGCGCCCCCGAGATCTGCAGGGGGAGCTGGGGTCCTGGGTGGGCAGACGGGTAGGCAGCTTCCGCCCCGTGGGCTGCACCCCCGCCAGCGCAGCCCGTCCAGAGGTGCCCCACGGGCTGACAACAGCCCTTTGTGTGGATGCCCGGGGGAGGGTGAGGCAGGTGGCACCGTGCTCCACCATCCTGGCTAAGCAAGCGCAGCTCAGGCTCCCGAGGGTGTGTGTGTGTGTGTGTGTGGGGGGGGCGCGTGCATGCCAGCGTGCGTGCGTGCGTGCGTGCGTGCATGCGTGCGCATGCGCTCTGGTCCATGCTGGCTCACACCATGGCTTCCAGCTCTCGTGCCCACGCATGCGCACTTCCGTGGCTGCGAGTCCGAGCTGGGCTGCAGCTTGGCGTCCACCCCTCATCGCCAGCTCTAACCGCCTGCGGTGTCCGCCTGGGAGCTGCTGGTCACCTGCACCATGGGCCTCGCCTGTGCCCGGTCGCGGCTGAGATGCTGCCACAGCGGGCGCGCTGGGCTGGCAGGGTTTCGTGGCCAGGCCTCAGCTGCAGGTGAGGCAGGGCTGCCGGTGAGCGCCCCTGGCGCGGGGCCACTGTGGGGTGGCAGGGTGCCTCGCGTGGGACCAGAGCCTCGGCTCCGCGTTCTGCAGAGCAGGCACCTGAGGCAGGTGGGGGGAAGCTTCTGGGCTGGGAGTCTGGGACCGAGTCCTAGTGAGAGTGGACACTGCTCTGCCTCCTTGGCCCCCTGCGTCTCCCCAAGTCCCTTCCTGTCCCCAGGTCCTGGTGGGGCCTGTGCTGAAGACAGGGATCTTGGAGTCCAGACAGCAACCAAGACTCTGAGGCTGAGGACTTGGGTTCGAATTCTGCCTCTGCCGCTGAACAGCTGTGTGGCCTTGGGGAATCGCTTCGGCTCTCTGAGCCCATTTCCTCATTCGCTGCCAAGTGGGATTGAGGTCGCGTGTTCCCCAGGGCTGCAGCACCAGCCAGCCTCGTAACAGCAGCATCCGGCATCCGTTGCATGACACATCACTGAGTGTGTCCTCACTGCGGTCCTGGTGCCTGGGCACGAAAGTAGGACCTTGGAGAGTTGTGTTGGGGACAGCATCCTGCAGGTGGGGGTCATGCAGTGTGTCCTCAGCGACTCGGGCTTAAAAGGCGCCAGGCTCCCGGTGGATATGGGATCCCCTCCCTTCCTGCAGTTCTGCCCAGCTTCCTGGTCTGCTCAGCCATCAGGCCTGGACCCCAGCCTCCAGCATCAGCCTCGGGGGCTCATGCAGGAGCTCTTGGGAGGGACTGGTGACTCAGTTTCCCTGCCTTCCTGCAATGGACCCACAGGCTTCCCTGCTATTTCTGGATATTCCTTGATACTGGGGCCTGGCACCCCACTTCAGGGACAGCAAATGACCTCCTGGGTGGAACAAGACCCTTGGCATCCCTGACAGAACGTCTCGCAGGAATCCCCAGGTCTCTGTGCAGATCAGAGCTGTTCACTGGGTGTGGGTGTGGGTGTGGGTGTGTGGGTCCTGGCGATTGCACCCAGGGCCTTCACAGCCAGCTGTACCCCTGCCCCTTTTTATTTCACTGTGAGCTGAGGTCCTACTAAGCCTCTAAATTGCTTGGGCTGGGCTTGAGCCTGTGGTTCTCCTGCCTCAGCCTCCCAGGCTGCTGACATTATAGGTGCGCACCGGCACTCCTGACTGAAGCCCACATCCATGTCCTGTTTGTCCTCGGATGAACACATGGGCCGTCTCTGCCCCTTGGCTGGTATCAGTAGAGCGGCTGTGGACCTGAAGTGGCCAATGTGTCCCGAGACTCTGGATAAATATCCCTGGGGAGACTGCTGGGCCATTGTGCTCAGTGACATAGCAAGTCACAGAAGGACAATGCTATGATTCCAGTAGGGGGAATGCGGGCTGTTGGCTGCCAGGACCTGGGGAGAGGAGGCCATAGGGAGCTGCTATTTCATGGGTATGAAGTTTCAGTCATGGAGGTTGATTACATTCTAGGAGTCTGCTGTGCAACTTCATGCCTGTAGTTAACCACACTACAAGACACTTCTTAGATTAAAAATATATATATTGGCTTTTATCATTCTGGTGTTATTGGGGAGGGGTTGTGAAGTCTGGAGCAGTAACAGCCACAGTGAGTCAATGAGGAGAACCAGCCAGGGAATAAAGCCCAAGCCCAGACCTGGGTCCTCACGGGCGCCTCTGAGCGGTGCCATTAACCAGTCCCTGAGATAACAAGATTCTTTATTTAAAGCCGTTTTAGGCTGAGTGTGGAGAGCACTGGATCACGCTGGCAAGCCTGTAGCTAAGATGTTGCTCCTAAATTGCCCTTGCTGTCCCACAGCCGCCTCTCGGTCACACACAGGACCCTCACCCCGCTGCCAGGAAGGCTGGAGGCCCGTGTCCTGGTCACATCCTGGGTGCCCACCGGACTGGAGGCCTCGGCTGTGAGACCTGCTGGAAACCAAGGCTGACACCCAAGCAAGAAAAGACGCCACCAGGAGAAGCTTGTGCCCTGCGACTCCGCTGTGGGGGGCCTCGGGTTCCTCCTCCAGGCAAACTGGCGCCGCTGCCGCACCTCCCACAGAGCACCGGGCCTGGGGACCCTCCAGCGTGAGGCCCACACCACCCCCAGCGTCCCTGGGCTCGCAGGTACCCGAAGGCCCTGCGGTCCCCACACAGGTTGAGCAACGCCGCCGTGGACGTTTCCAGCTCGCGCTGACCGTGATTCACCTACTTCCCCTCACGTTTGTTGGGCTGCGGGTGACTTGTCATCTTTTAGGGGACATCATGACCTTTCTGGCGACCTCTCCATGACGCGTTCCTGAGTCACCCTGAGATAGCATCTCATTCACCTCTGTCCCCAAAACCCCTGCCCTCGTTTTCCGATGGAAACAAGAACCTTGGCGACAGCTGCCAACCCCGACCCTGCCATGCCTGCTGCACGTGTGATCACTTCCAGGAAGGCCCCGTGCAGAGGCCACATGAGGACAGCAAAGCCCGGAACTGGCTGGGAGAGGAGCCCCGGTGTGAACCTCGGCGGTTGGGGGTAGAAAGTCAGTGATGCTGGACACTTAGCCAAGCACTTTGGGAGGTGAGAAGTTACGAAGGAGGAGCTCGGGAAGGGTTTAAGAATCCCAGTTCATTGCTTCGACCAGCAGATCCCCCTGCCGTAGACACCGTGGACAGGTGCTTTTTACAGGTGGAAGGGACGTGAACAAACGGGTCCCTGCCCCGCCAGGATCACAGTTTAGTGAGTGCAGTCAATCAATATCAACCAATAATCAATCAATCTATCTATCTGGGATTTGATCGTTTGAAATGGAGGCCCGTTGGTGCCAGTAATTAGCAGAACCATGCACGGCCCTGGGGTAGGGAGAGCAGGGCCATTCTGGACTTCTCGGATCCCATGTAATGTTTGAAGAAAGAGCTTACTCTGAGCCCCACTCAGAGGGTGGACGAGGACACGTGACCTCACAGCTCCCGTGTAGCCGCTGACCCTGAATCCCATCCCTGACCCCAGCCTGGTCCTTGGCAGTGTGTGACTTAGGGCAGCACCTGTCCTCGCTGTCCCCCATTTCCTCGTCTGGACTCGGGGACAATGGGCCTGCCCAGGGTCACAGTGGAGAGGCAAGGAGGTGGCACATGGGTACTAAAAGGGATTCCTGGTTCCGCTCCTTGACCTGTGGCACATGTTGGCCTCCAGAGAGGCCGAGGACAGAGTCCCGGATTCACAGACTTTAGGGGGGCCGTGGACCTCAGGGTCCTTCGACAGGGAGGTGCTGGATGACAGGACGGTCACGACCTGGCTGCCTTGAGCTCGGTCCCATAGTGCTAGGGAGCCGCTGGCCTCACGGTGCGCGGAGACCCTGGCTGCACCTTGAACTCTGGGTTTTAGCTGCTTCGGGCTTTTACGGGTCAGCACGGGCCACCTGCCATGCCTGAGGACGGCTGTGCTCACATTGGAGGCCCCAAAAGTGAGGGCAAGGGTGGAGGCCACCGCACACCTGGGGGCCTGGGAATGGCGAAGCCACTTGGAAACAGCCCGACAGTTCCCACCCGGTCAGGCATGGGGCACCCTGTGACCCCACGGCCCCAGCCCCAGGCCTGCACCCCGGGAGCACACACCGCCTGGTACTCGGGTGCTCACGGCGGCCTTACTCACACGGCCTGCACAGGGCTCCACCTGCGTGTCCCTGAGTGAGATGCGGTCTGTCCGTCCACACAGTGGGACATTGCTCGGCCACATACAGATACAAACCCTGAGAAGCCCGAGCAGAGTGCACATCCCACACGGCTCCATTTCTGCCTCAGTCAGAAGGGACAAAGCCACAGAGCCAGCGGGTGGCACAGGGGTGGCCGGGCCGGGAGCAGGGTGGAATCGGCTGCTCATAGGGCTGACGACAGTGACCCAAGCATTGCAGGGCATCGGCACGTGTCTCTGTGACACTGAATTACAACCCACAGAACCGCACACACGAGGTGACTTTGTGGTGCATGACTTAGGTCCCAGTGAAACTCCGGCCCTCGCCAGAGCCCAGATCAGTCAGCCCCAGGCTCAGGGACACTGACTGCCGTGGGGGTGGGGGGACTGCACCTTCCCCAGGATCTGAACCTCCGGGAAGAGGGCGGGAAGAGGGGCACTGTGTACTTCCCTTTGTGGGTCTTTAAAAATAAACGACAAACAGAAAAGAGCCCTGCTGGTAACTTCCAGCCACAAAGGAGAAGGAAACCAGGGGATGAGCCACCCCGTCACAGCAGCGTCCGCTGCCGGGAAGGTTCCGGAATCCTGCGTGTGTGCAGGGCCGGGGCTGTGCAGGCTCAGGCCCCTTATGCCATGCAAGAAGCCCCGTGAGGTGAGAGGGAGGGGCAGCTGGCCTGACCCCCGCTGACCAGCCCCGTGAGCCGGATCTGCAGAGAAGTCAGGACCTCGGAGGCAGGCAGGGCCTGGGATAGAGCTGTGTGGGTGGCAGGGGACCCTGGTGGGCTGAGCAGACTCAAGGTGCACTGCGTCCTGCCCGGGGTGGTCCTACCTGTGTCAGCCATTGCCTGAGCACCTACTGTGTGCCGGGCACCAGGTGGAGCTGGGCAGCGATGCTCAGTGCTCCTGCACCTGGGACTGCCCCAGATGTCACCTGGGGGATCTTGGGGACCTGAGAGTAGAGTAGGAAGCTGAAGCAGGTAGGGGCCACATTGACACAGGGTGGTCTGGAAGGGCTGTGTGTGCTGCCCACAGTTTATCTGAGATCCAAGTAGCGAGTCCTGGGGCAGAGCAGGGGCTGCACATGCAAAGGCCCTGGGGACGACCTGCCTGATTGACAGACAAAGCCAGGGCCATGGGAGCCGGGAAGTAAGGGAGGGAGGTAGGTGGGCAGGAGAGAAGACGTCCTGCAAGATCTCCCGTTCCGCCAAGGGCTTGGGCTTTAGCTGAGATGGGAGCCATGGGAGACCTGACCCAGCCCAGGTTCCATCAGATTCCTGTGGCGTGGGCTGGATTATTCTGCATGCGTGTAGATCCTGCACAGGCAGCAGACACACGTACACACACACCCTGTGTGCACACAGACTCGATGCCTACAGAGCCCCTGCATCCTCACGTAGCTACAACCCTATCTGAGCGTCAGCTGTGGCTGTGCGTGTGTGTGGAACAGGTATTCTAACCTGAGGGAACCCTGGATTCCCATGCGGGGTCAAGGGCCTTGGCCCAGGGGATGCTGCTCTGGGATCCCGGGAGTGGACTGCCGCTGTGGAGCTGCTGAGCCCCTCTGAACCCCGTTTGCGCGCCCCCCTCCTTGCTGGCTGGATGAGATGGCCATGTAACCCGGGGCACCTGTCTGGAACAGGGGTACACATATCCTCCTTCACTGTCACAGCCGGGGTACGTGGGAACGAGGCAGGCCCGGGCCTCCAGATGCGAAGAACAGAGAAGAGGTCCAGTGAGTCAGCGACAAGCATAAAACATTTCATGGATGCGTCGCTCCAGCTACCGTAATGATAGGGAGATAGAAGCGTAGACAATGTCCGGAAGGCAGGTGGATTAGTCAGGGCTCTCTCGGTGGCAGGGGACAAAAACCTGACTCGAACTGGTTAAGCAAAAGAGATTTTATTGGGTCACATTTAAAAAAGAAAAAAAAAAATTCCAGGGATGGTCTTGCTTCAGGCATGGCAGGATCCAGGGCTTGGATGATGATCAAGTTTTTCACGTCTTTCCAGAAGGTTGAGTTAATTAACATATGGAGAAGCACAGAGGGGTGCCCAGCATCCGTCCTGCTCTGTAAGCAGCAGCTCTGGCTTAGGACCCCCCGCAAGTGCCAGCTCTGCTGAGGTCTTGCTGACCGCCCCTCCCTGCTGCTCTGATGCAAGTCCACTCTGGGGTGGGGGGAAGTGGGGCCGTGTGGCCACGACTGAGCCACGCCCTGTGGCTCGTGGCCACGTCCCAGCTTCCCGAGCTTCCCTGCTCCAGGCTCGAGCAGCTCCTGGACAGCCACCAGCCCCGACGGGATGCAGCAGCTGGGCAGAGTCTGCAGGGCCTGCCCCTCCCCGGGGAGGGGTCTGAGGCGTGGCAGCCCCAAGGCCTGTGTCACCTCTGTGGCACCGGGGAGACTCTGAAGCTCGGCAGCCTTGGGCCTGCTCCTTGGTTCCACCTTCTCATTCCCTTTATCACCCCATGCCTCAGTTTCCCTTTATGAAATGAGGACAATTTTCCCTTTACCTTCTAATTCAACACATTTACAGCACACTGCGTCCAGCACTGAGTGGCCATGTGGGCCTTGGCCCCTGCTCGGGACTCACCCGCCTGCTCTGGAGATGAGCGTGACTGTTGGTGTCAGTGGCACAGAACCCCAGGGCTGGAAATGTGTAGCCACGAAGCCCAGGTTCCCCCTGGCAGGGAACGATGGAGCGGATTGGAGCCCAGGCAGCTGTGTGGGCCAGGTGATCACTCCGGCTGTCCACCTAGTGAGTGCCTCAGGCCAGGGCTGCCCCCAGCGAGGTGTGTCCCTCTCACCTGCCCTCATTTTGCTCATCTGTACAATGGCCTTAGCACTGTGGATCAAAGGGAGGAAGCAGTGTAGAGACCGCTTACTGAACGCATGCTCACAGAGGACCTACCATGTGCAGGGCCCCGAGGGGCATCTAGGGACACCAGCATGGGTGGCTAAACTCCCTTTCTCCCTGGAGCTTAGCTTCCAGTGCCTTGGCAGGCGCCAGATGGGCCACTGGCGAGTGAAGAAGAGAATTACAGGTGACAAATGCTGCAGAGAAATCAGCAGGTGACAGACAGGACAGTGACAGGGAGAGGAGACATCTGAGCAGTGTCCAAAAGAGGTGAGGGGCTGTCTGGGGAGATCATGGCCCAGGAAGCACTTTCCAGGCAGGGACAGCAGCAAGTGCAAAGGCCCTGTGCCTCGAGAGGCAGAACTATATCAATGCTGTTGTCCAGGAAACAAGATTCAAGGAGGAAGGGACAGATGCCAAGCCACACACTGGCAGAGGGGGCCTGGGCTGTGTAGACGGGAGCACAGGGCTTCCCACCTCCTGGCCAACCCTCCCAAGGGGCAGCCTCCCTTCCCATGCTGTCCAGCTGCTGGGGGGGGGGGGATGTGCTGCAGCCATGGCTCCCTTGTTGAATTACAATGAGAGGTAATGGGGCCAGGGCTGGTGACATCCCTCCCAGGGCTGATGCTCTGCTGCCTATCTGAGCCTCTGTATCCTCAGATGCGGAGAGGGAGGAGGCTGGGCAGGGCTGAGGGTCTCTGACGCAGAGTGGCCTCATCAAGGGCAGTGGCTGGGCTCTGGGCCAGGACGCTGTCCCTGGGGGAAGCTGGGTGCACAGGCCCTCCTCCCACCTGTGTGAGGGCAGAGTGACTGTCCGCTGGTGGGGAGGGTGTCTTGGTTACTTTTTCCCTGTTGCTGGGACAAAATACCTAACACTGAAAATAAGAAAGGAAAGGTTTGTTTAGCTCACAGTGTGTGGAGGTTTCAGTCCATAACCAGCTGGCTCCAAGGCAGGGTGGCACGGCACAGGGCAACAGTTCAAGGCAGCAAAGACAGCAAGAGCAGCCAGAGCAAAAGGAAGGGAACAAGCCTCTTCTCCTTCCTTGTATCCTAAGCCTGCACGGTGCCCAGGGCAGGGGTAGCCTCCCTCCACCTCCTGCTGCTGGACCCTGGGCCCCTGCTGAGTCCCTTTGTAAACTTCTAAGTTTCTAAACTTCTAAGTTTCTAAACTTCTAAGTTTCTAAACTAGTCTCAAGTTGATACAATGTATCAGTCATTACAGGGGGGTTGGGTGTGCTTGGCTAGGACAGCCCCCAGATCCCCCCTTCCACCCCAACACCCCCCAAAACCTCATATCTCAGTCTGCTAAAGTGGAGCACCCACCCCACAGCTGGCCCTGCAAAGGCCCAGGGCCTAAGCTCCAGTGGCCATCCTGACGGTCAGGGGGCAGACTTGGGGGATTGTCTGTGCCCGAGAAATGAAGGCACACTCACATTCACTGCTGCCTGCCGGGGACTAGCTCCTCGCCGCAGCCGGTCCTGCCTGAGGACCTGCGGCGGCACTGGCCTGGTCACACGGTGGAGAGGCCTGTGTGAGTGCGGCTTTTCCTCCAGAGGCAGCACCCAGCTCACAGGTCCGGGAAAACCCAACGGCACCTGTCTGGCCACCTCCTCCCAGGTGCTGGGCCAGGAAGGGTTGGGAGGTATGGACGTCAGACCCCCTGAACTCCCAGAGCCAGCCAGAAGGTGGGGGGAGAAGGACCACAGCCACCTGTGGCCAGGGCCCCCAGAAGCCAGAAGCCACCAGCAGCTCCCCAGTGTTCTCCTTGGGCCAGAGCACTGGCCAGGCTTCTGAAATGCCTGGCCTTGGGGAGCTGATGTCCCAGGCCTTGCAGCTCAAGTGCTGCCTCCTCCATGAAGCCTCTGTGACCTCTCTGAGTGGCCCAGCAGTCATCAGAGAACCCAGGGAGGCCGCAGTGTCTCCCGAAGGCTGCAAGCCCAGATGCTTCTCTGGCTCCACCATAACAGCTGGCTGACACGATTTAGTCACCAGGTCTAGTCTCTGTGGACACCTTGGCTGGATTTTTTTGTCCCATTGTGTTCTCTCTGTCCCAGAGTCCTGCTGCCCACTCTCCCCCCAAGATAACACCTCATCACCAATGTACCAGTCTCTCCCTGTTCCACACCCTGACTGCTGCCCAGCCAGGCAGTGGATCCTCAAAGGCCTGGCTCCTCCTCCATCATCTTGGCTGCTCTAGCCCCAGGCACTGACCCAGTCAATGTCCAGTACCTACTTGCTGAAATAACACAAATGCAAAAATTAATCAGTTAATCATTATTGGATCAGTTAAGTTTTGGCCAAATAAAATAGACACTCAGTTTAGAATGACTCTAAGCATAAAGGGAATGATTGGCTCACATAAACAGAATTCTAGGGGAAGGATGGGCTTCAGGTTTGGCTTGATCCAGGCTCTCACACCTTTCCTCTTTTCGGTGTAACCAACTCTGCAGCTTCTTGGTACTGATCCCCCCCCACACACACACACACACACTGGTTTTCTTCACAGTGTTAAGTGGAGCACCTCCAGCCGAGTTCTGTTCTCCGAGGAAAATCCCTCAGAACGGGCCCCTGCTGCACAAGAACCTCCTATCAACAACAAAAAGATGATGGATCTCTGGGGCCTGCTTGGATTCTGCTGACCAATTCTCAGGGCCCCAAGTGTTCACCAAGTTTTTCAAGGGTTTGTCTTCCTGACCTTGACAACAGTACGCATTTGTTGTAAAACTATTTAAGTAACCGAGGAAGCATTTAAACCAGTAGTTGTCAACCGAGGGTGGTTTTGTTCCCAAGAGACCTGTGGTGATGACTGGAGACAGTTTTGGTTGCTGTGAGTGGGGGCGGGCTGTGCCTGGTATCTGACGGGCAGGAGCGGGACGCTGCTGACTGCCCGACAGCGCCCAGAACAATCTGCACAACAGAAACCCGTCTGGGCCCAGAGGCTGGCAGGGCCAGGCTGAGAAACCCCGAGCAGCGCCCCAGGCTCCTCCCACCTAGAGGGCTGCGGGGCGGGGCGGGCTAGGGTGCGCATGCGCACGCCACCACGCACGCCAGCTCGCTCTACACGAGGTCGGGGCCATTTGTCTTGCTATTTTTAATACAGTTTAATACAGTATTTTGAGTTTAGTTAGTACATTTCAGCGCTACATTGCATTATATGAGTTTACCTTACAAATCCTCTGTAGTCTGGTATTCTGGATATTTGCCCCAACTTTTTATTTCTGTAAGCAGTGCTGCAGCGGAGTCCCGTGCGCATCTCGCCTAGATGTTGACACGAATGCCCCAAAGTTACATTTCCAGGTTGCTTTAAAAACCCCATAACCGTGCCCTCAGCTGTGCCTCCCTGAGGGCTGAGGGGGGCTCCAGCTGGGACACAGCAGAGGTCACCTGTCTCCTGCACCTGCCGCCCCACCCCTGCCCCAGCGGCCACGCTGATAGGTGGGAAATGACGTCACCGCAGCTGTCATTTGCATTTCCTTCCTGACTGGCAGAGGGGAACTTGACCAGGCTTGCTCCCGCAGGCCTGGCTCTGTGAATGGACGATTTTACCTTTTCCTGTGGTTCTGTAAGAATTCTTTGTATATATGGTAGGGATATCAACTGTAGAGCTCCGAGGACGACCGTGGACTCTCCCTCCTTCCCTGCTTCCTTCTTTCCTTCCTCCCTCCCTGCCTTCCTCTTGTGCTTTCGAAGGATGCGCCTGATGAGCCAGTGAGCGGTTCAGGAATTGCATCAGGAAGCAGCTTTTGAAACAAACTCATGTAACAACCGCCGTGCGTTCCGCCCCCTGATCCTGCGGAGCCCCGCGCTGCACTCCGCTAACCCGGCCGGCCTCGGCCTGTTCCTGCTTCCCGGGACCGAGCGGTTTCATTTTCCCCTTCCCTGGCTGGGCCCGGCTGACTGCTTGCCAGACGGTTGTTTACACAAGAAATGATCTGATTATACGGCGCAGCCAATGGCCGGCTTTCTCAGAATAAAGAAGCCAGAAACATGTAATCAAAGCCATTAACTGTGTGCAAAGAAACACAGCCTACTCCGAATTTCCCACCAACCATAATAACAGTTTTCCAGGGAAAAAAGAAGAAGGGTTATGGTTTCCTAGTAGAATGTGTTAAGGGGAAGGCTTGTAAAAGGGGATTGTGGCTTTCGCCTAAATCACAAACACCGCAGCTCAAGTCATCTAGGTTCCCAGCCCCAGTTCTTCACTGTGAAACGGTAAATCCCCCGCAGAGGACGCTCAGAGGGTTAAATGAGAGCGCGGGAGGACAGAGCTCATCACCCTGTCCCCTGTGAACCAGAGCCTCCCGGCCAGCGGCTAGCGCTTCCCAGGCAGGAGCCCTTGGGCCGCGTCCAGGGGGCTTGTTGCTTGCCACTGGGGAGGGGGCTGCCCCTGCCAGCCGTGAGTAGAGGTCAGAGAGCCTGCTAGGTGCTACAACAAAGAATTATCTGATCTCAAATGTCTTGGACATAGATTATTGTATATAAATTATAACTCAATAAATATCAATTTAAAATTTATTTGCACCTCAGCTAGAAATAGGCTAATAAGCCAGGCATAGTGGTGCACACCTGTAACCCCAGCATTCAGGAGGCTGAGGCAGGAGGTTTGTCATGAGCTCCAGGCCAGCCTGCGCTCTGTAATAGGTTCAAGACCAGCCTGAACTGCATAGCAAGGCCCTGTCTCAAAAACAAAAATGAAACAGGCTAATAATAAGAAAAACGTAACTCAGAACAAGAAGCTAATCCGCCCCTCCTGTGATCCAGCAACAGCCATGTAGGGCTAGGAAGAGAAACAAGCCAGCTTCTGGTGAGCCAGACAGCGCGTGGGCTGGAGACAAGGCCCGGCCACCTCCTCTCCCTCCCAGCAGTGGGCTGATTCGGAGGATCACAGGCCGAGTCCACAGTAGTTGAGGTATAAAAACAATTATTCTTGTGTTCTTTGACTGACTGTGCAGGCGTAGAGTCGGTACAGGCAGGAATTTTGAAGACAGCAAGAGGCATTACGGTAAGCATTGCTGATTCTCTATTATCCTGTTGTGAAATCCTGCATCACTTTCAGTTTTTTGTTTGATTGACTTTATTCTGTTTTACTTTGCTTGGTTTTATTCTCTTTAAAATAAAAAATTTTTAAAAAATATATAACTTAGTAGCAAACAATTGCAAATAACAGACTTGAAAACACAAGCAGCCAATACGTAGGATAAAGGACCCCACAGCACCGTAATGGGAGAAATGCAAAATATAACCAAAATAATGATCCCCTTGCCTCGCTGCCTCAGTGGGGGAAGGATGCTTAGGTGACAGTATGGGCCGAGGGGTGGGCACCAGGCCCTGAGAGAGGGGATTTGGGGACATTTCCCAGCCTTTGAAATGCATGTGATGTCTGCTAGGAAGTTCTGGTGGAGACAGATGCGGAACACGGGATTAGGGACATAAATCCTGGTGCGCCGGTGCCTCAGACGCCACCCAGCAGATGCGGTCACCACCAGGCCCACAGCTCCCAAGTGTTCCCGGGTGGGGCAGACAAGTCAGCTGCACGAGGGCCAGGCGGCAGGATGTGTCTGCTCATGTGACCGAGGACAGATCCAGGGCAGATGACGCCAGCGCTTGAGCACCCAGCCCCACTCCACACCATGGGACCCCACTATGGGTGGTGCAGTGTCCCCACAAAGCAGTCGCCTCCCAGCCTCCTGCACAACTCGGGGCTCTGAGGAAACCAGTGCATCCCAGGGCAAAGGGGCCAGGGACCCGGCTGGCACACACTGTGCCCTCCCTGCCCTGCTGTCTGGCCGTGTGCAAACACCAGGCTGAGATGAAGCCCTCTGGAGCCATGCGTTTGGAAGTCACATGGCAAAGTGGGGTGCCAGGAAGCCCGTCGCTGGTGACACCTGTGATCCGGTCCCCCAGCACAGCAGGACTCGGCACAGACCGCTGGACGCTCTGCCATGTTTCCCCACAGCCTGGTGCTGTTCTGGAGACGCCGCACACACACATGGGCAAGACCATGTCCGAGGGCAAGGATCCCTGGGAGAGGGGTCATTTTTTTCCCCTCTGTTATTTGAACCCAGGGCTTTCACACTGAGCTACATTGCCAGCCCTTTTTTTTTTTTTTTTTTTTTTTTTTTTGAGACAGGATCGTGTTAAGTCTCAAAGCTACCCAGACTGGGTTTATAACCTGTGTTCCTCCTGCCTCAGCCTCCTAGAATTCTGGGATTATAGGTGTGCACCACCAAAAAAGTAAAATATAAATCAGATCAGACAGTCCTGCCCGAACAGAGTCTTTGGGGTTCCTGGATGTTCCTTTCTGAATCATGTTTGCTGATTGACTGAGGGAAAACATTCTGATCCCTATACAGTCACAGGGAGACAGGAGTATCACCCCTCTTTGGGGGGCTCATTTTGCAGAGAAGGACCTGGGGTCCCAGTGTCTTGCCAGAAGGCAGGCTCGAGCCCAGGCCCCCTACCCCACCTGTCCAGCCCCCTTGACAGCCCTGCGGTCTGGACATGCGAACCCTGGGACAGGGAGGGGCCTGGCCGCCTCTCCACCTGTATGTCCTTGGCTTCCCAGAACCAGAAGCCAGCTCTCTTTATCTCCGGCCAAAGTCCCCCTGGGGAAGAGGTGGAATGACATCTGTCATCACGGGACGCTGAGTCATCACTGCCGGGGCCCACCCCTCTTCTTCCTTTTGCCCCCAGATCTCTTCTGAGAAGAGAGGGGAGGACAGGTGCACGGCCCGGATCTTGACGGCAGCAGCTGTCACCGAGGGCCACTGTAACCTGCGCTCCTGGATGTTCCTTTCTGAACCTGGAACCAGCCCATGGGGGTGAAGGATGCAGCCCTGGGTTCAAAGCCTGGTGCTCCGTGTCCTAATCTGGTGACCCGGGGAGTCACCTGGTCCTTGCTGACCCCTGACATTGGACAAACACATACTCTGCCAGCACCCTAACCAGCCAGGGCACTGAGGACGGTGCCAGGGACATGGGAATAACCCTGCAGTAGGACATGAAGGACAGTGGCTCAACACTAGTGAAGTCCTGGTTGTCAACTGTTTTGGGTTGTCAACTGATATGGAGAGAAGGTGGCGGGCAGGGGTGCTGATGAGGAGGGGCTTGTTAATTTGAAGGAAGCCACTGGACATAGCCTCGAGTGGGTAAAGAGCCTTCAGAGAGCCAAGAGACAGGGTCATCTCTAGCAATGGGAGTAGCATGTGCAAAGGCCCCGAGGCCACAGCATGCCCAGTATGGACTTGTCAGAGGCAGTGACCAGTTTGGTGGGGTCAGGACTAGTAGACAGGGGGGCCTCTGGAGGATGCTGAGAATGGAGAAATAATCTGATTGCCTTCAAATAACAAGACTATGGTAGCATGGGGTGACAGTGTAAGGTCACAGCGGTCCCATGTGCCTGGAGGGTCTTCTGTGGAAGAGGCGGCTGCTTCGCACGGTGCTGCGAGGTTGCTCAAGAGCCTCCCTGGGAGCTGCAGGCCTGTGGCGCAGCGCAGACAGGAAGTGGTGCTCCCCGTCCGGCTCACCAGTCCTCCCGCCGGCACTGTCGTCCTCGCTGTCTGCGATTTCCCAGGGCAGGAGGTGGATGCCACGGGACTGATCTGAGCAGCACAGCCAGGATCCAGAGGCTGGGTCTAAAGCCCTGCGCCGGGCCTCTCACCCCGCTGCCCACACCAGGCCCTCGGGTCCTGCACCGGCCAGGCCGGGAAGGCCACACAAAGCCCAGGTGCCCGCAGGTCAGGTGAGACCTGTGGCTGCCCCAGCAGTGCAGCATCGTCCAGGGCAGTCACTGCCGTCAGTGACCTCCTGGGACAAACTGGGCCTTGTCCCTCACTAGCTGTGTGATCCTGGAGAAATGACTATGTCCCCTTGTGCCTCAGGTTCCCCACTTGTAAGACAAAGAGCATAGTGGCACAGACTGAAGGAATCTATGAGACGTTTAGAAGCAAGCTCGCCTGGGCTCATGCTCCAGGGACATCAGTGCTGAGCCGTCACTTTCAGGGCAGAGAAGGTGCCCGTCACGTTAGGGCTCATTCCTAGAGCCCGGCCAGGTTGCCCCACAGCAGAAGGGGCAGACATTACACCCCAGCAGGCCCAGCTGCAGGGGACCCGGGTCGCGGAGCCACCAGGCACATCCGGGCTCCTCCAGTTGGCTCCCGTGGTGGGGACAGATTGCTTCCTTCCTCTGTTCTAGATGCCAGGCAGGCCTGAAACTTCCTGATGTTAGCAGGGCTGCCTGACCACAGATGGGGAGGAAGTGGGCGGGCGCCTGGGACCGACGACTGGGCAGACGTGCCCCGAGGCAGCGCCATCAGGGCTGACGTGGGCTTCGTGAAGCTGTTGCTTGTAGGGCTGTCTCCACCGAGCGGGGCAGAGCAGGGAGGCGGGGGGAGGGGTGCGCAGGGTCAGGCTCCTTCCCCGTGCCTCAGGCCTGGCCAGGGACCGTCTCTGGGCTGTGCCCTGCAAGAGGGTGTCGAGTGTTTGCTAGAGATGCAACCGGGGGTGTGCACGGGGGCTGCATGGTGGACACTCACTCATGGCCGTGAGTATACAATGTGGAGAAGGCATGTGAGCAGGTGTGTCGTGCATGTGCACCTGTGTGTGACCGTGAGGGTGCCAGCAGCATCTGTGTGTGCAGCAAAATGGGCACACGTGCTGAACCACGTGAGTGTGTGTCCCCGAGTCTAGACGGTGAGGTGGGTGCGTGAGTGTGTGCGTGAGTGTGTCCCTCTATGCGAGCGTGTGTGTGCCTGTTCCTGGGAACAGCCCCACTGGGAGCCCTGCAGCCCACAGGCCTTGCTCCACATGGCGGTGGTCGAGGGGTCTCCCATCTCGGTGCCTGGCTGGAGAGCTCTCTGGAAAGCGGCGGTGCTGGCTGCAAACACCTGGGGTGGCCCAACCAGCCCCACACCTCCTAATTCTGCTCCTCCAATAGCATGCAAGCGGCTTGACCTTGGGGCCCTCTAAGGCAGCCCTCAGACCACGCCAGCAAGTGGTCAGCTTGCCAGCGGGAGGCTAACAGCGGCAGACACTGGTTCAGTCACCCACTGGTTCCCTCGTTCACAGGTGTGAACTGAGAGCCCACTGTGCACCAAGCACAGCCCTGGTACTGGGGTTGCAGCCCAGAACGAGAGGGACCAAAACTCCTTTGCAGGTGGTGTGAACACACCAGCCCGAACCAGTGTAAAAAGATGTGGGGAAGGTGAATGGGTGGCTGTGCTGTAAATCAAAATAAATCAGGAGAGGTGGATGGAGAATACTGGACAGCTTTGCTGCTTTCCAAACAGTCCATCAGCCAAGACTTAAGGGGAAGCTGAGGCTTGAGTGATGACCTGAAGGAGTGTGGGGTGAGCTGTGTGGATATCCAGCAAAGAATATTTCAGGAAGAGGGCACAGCAAATGCAAAGGTCCTGGGGTGAGTGCAATCCTGGCTTGCTCAAGGAAGAGAAAGGGAGCTGTTGAGGATATAACAGTTGTTGTTTTGGAACTGATTATAAAAGTGAATATTGCTTGTGGAAAGAACAAACCAGAGAGAAATTGCAAACTGGAAGAACAGGGGACAGGCAAGATGTCAGAAAGACCAGGGATGTTTTCTGTACCGTTCACTTGACAATCAAAGTGACCTTCTGTTTTGATGAGGCAGCATCAAAATATTGCAGCTGTGTCCTGACTTCCAATCCCAGCAAGACGCCCGGGCCTGCACCCAGCCGGGCTTGTGGTGGGCGCCTGCTCTGCTCGGGCGTCCTCCGGTCCCTCGGGTCCTGGGGTGGAGAGGGGGGCCACAACCCCCAAGCAGAGACTCGCGTGTTCCCGGAGCCCTGCCAGCCGCCCGCCCGGCCTCCAGCGGCCCCGAGTGACAGTGTCGCCTCTTCCCCCTCCCGCTTTTATGAGCTGCGAAGGAGGCTTGTCCCGAGTTGCACAATTCCCCTTAATTGCTGTTTCCTCTCGCTTATGAATTATGTCATGGAGACGGCGCTCACGTTATTAAACTTCCACCCGGGCCTTATCGTCTGGAGCGCGGCCAGCTGCCGGCTGACCTACTTTCCCACTGGATTCGAAAACCGCCTCCCGCGTCCTCCTGGCCTGCTCCGAGGAAAGTATGCTGTGCCCCAAACTCCACACTAAAAATAAAAACTGGAACGAGGTGGGGGTGCACAGCTGGCCCCAGAAGGCCGGGGCTCCCAGCAGCCCCTGGCGGTGTGGCCAAGCTGCTCCCCGCCTAGAAGTTTCCTGGGGACGCTGTCCCTCGGGTGCGGGGCTCTGGGCAGGACAGGCGGGGACAGGAGCCATGGTGGGCACCCTGGGCTGGGCCAATCCCTCCTCTCCAGTCCTGCTTGGAAGGGCAGAAAACCGAGTCCCCATCTGGCTTCTGCCTGGCCCATTCCTTACCGCACCCCACAGAGATGTGCCATCCCCTGAATCTGGCCCGGGCTCTGGGGTGTGTCTGAGTACAAGGTAGACACAGTCCCGGGCCTCAGACTGCCTGCGACCTGCTGGGCAGACCTGGGTGCCGTGCCATTTTGACACAAGACCATGAAGTGAACAGGAACATGGCCAGCGCTGCTGTGGCTAAGGCGGTCAGCAAGGCCTCCTGTGAAGAGCGGCTCATTCACCAACGAAAGAGCCAGACCCGGGCCACGGGGTGGGATCAGAGCTGGGCACGTGAGGCAGCCAGTCTGGGAGGTGAGTGCCACCCTCCGGCCCATCCAAGGGAAGCCTGGCACAGGGGAGCAGGGCCTCCTACCACCCGAGCGCCACACCTGCCTCAGCCTAGTCCTGGGCTTGCTGGGGAGGAAAAACTATCCAAGTGCAGAGCAAGGCAGTGCAAAGGCTCTGGGGTACAGGGGCGGGGGAGCGGGCACAGGGGTTTCGCAGGCAGGGTAGGAGCCATGGATACAAGGTGGAGGAGCCCGTGGAACTGTGAGCAAAATGACATTTGCAAGGGGGGAAAGGAGGGCTCAGGACTGGCTCTGGGCTGGGTGGATGATGGTCCCTCTGCTGACACAGAGGAAATGGACAGCGCTTCCTTCCCGGGGTCCCTTTTCTTTCCCTGGGGAGGGGCTAATGGCACCACCTCCCCAGGTGGCGGTGCACGGTTCTGAGCACAGAGCCTGGCCCGGCCCAGCTTGGCGGCTACCCAGGGTGCCCCAGCAGGTCACAGCCCGGCCAGGCCGATGCCCCGGACCCTGACTCCAGGCCACGCTGGCACGGGCAGCAGCTGGGCCTTGGTACCTGAGTCTCCAGAAATGCAGCCTGGCAGCCAAACGGGCCTCGGCCCCGGAGCCGAGTTGGCTTCCTGAACTCTGCTTGCGCGCTGACGCGCGGGGCTGTTTATCTACCTTGGCTGGAGTTTAGCGCTGGGCCCGTAAACACATCCCTCTGATCATTACTCAAGCGGAACATGTTCGTGGAATAAAATTTCAAAAGCTCAAATAAGCAAAAAAGACAGAGAGAAAGTGAGAGGTGAGGGAGAGAGGAGGCGGGAGGAGGGACGCGGGAGGAGGGACGGGGCAGCTCGAGGGGCGCGTGGACAGCAAGGCGCAGATCTCAGGGCCATCCCGCATTCCCTGACCCAGCAAAGCTGGAAAAAGCCAGGAGCCAAGGCCAGGGGCCTCTGTCACCTTCTAAATTAAGTGTTATTTTGATACTGTGTGGTCACTGACGGAGCCAGCCTCTGTGTACTGATCTGAAATAACCACCAAGGTGCACATGAGGAAAAAAAGATGCAAAGGTACGATTACAGAGTGGGACAGAGAGAGAGACAGACAGACAGACAGACAGACAGAGTTAAGGAGGGAGGGGAGGACGCTTGGTGCTTGCTGGGCACAGCCAGGCCACCTCTGGGCGAGACATGGACTGCTCGGGGGCCAGGCAGGTGGGAGCCAGCAGACAAGGGTTTTCCGCCCTGCTTGGGACGCGGCTTGGGCTTTCTCCCCTGCACCCTGTGCCCGCCTGTCGTCGGCACCCTTCAGAGGCCAAGGTTGCCTCGCTCATCTCAGAGGCGTCTCCCAGGCCCTTGACAGCGACTTGGCTGGTTTTTCCCAAAAGGCCCGCGGGCCCGAGGACTCCAAAGAGGAACCTGGGGCCCCAGACCGGCGGGGAGGCTGCAGCCCGGTGACCCTGTTACCAAGCTGTCTCTTGCCTCTTGGTTTAAAGGTTGGGCACCGAGCAAAGGACCACCTGTAAAAGGGCTTTGCCTGCTTTGAAAAGAAACTTTGGAAAAGCTCTGTGCTTGAATAGTGTCATTCAAGGTGAGGAGAGGCCGGTCTCAGAACCCAGCAGAACTGGGTTCAAGTCCAGCCTGCGCCATGTGGCTTGGGTGGTACAGCTTCCCCCTCAGACCTCAGCTTCCTCCTCGGGGACAAAGCCACACCAAGCCCCCATGATCTGGGATTCCCCTGGACCCCACTCCTCGGCTGGGGACCACCGGCCGTGGCAGGAGGACGCACGGGAACCGGCTGCCGCTCTGCCATCTGCCGAGCAGCAGGAATGCACCCCACCCCCACCCCTGCCCAGGCCTGGGCCGGCTCAGTCCCGGGAAATCTGCTCAGCCCCAGACCTCACCACGCCCTGGGCGCGTCCAAGCGCCAGAAGCCGAACCCACCTCAGATGCCTCATCGCCAAGCCAGCCCGGAGGCGGTGCGGAGGCTCAGACAGATGCCTGCGGCCACAAGGACACAGACCCCGCCTGCCCACCAGCCGGGCTGCCCGGGACCCTTGCCCCTGGGCATCCAGACCTCACAGGGCTGACAGGGTGACCGTGATCCGCCAGGAGCTCGGCTCATTCCTGGTTTTGCTCAGCCATCCTGAATAGATGACTTGTCCTCAGGGTTGGCCGCGGGGACACACAGTGGCCACCCCACCTTTAGGCCGTATCCCCATTGCAGGGAGGAAGAAGAGGTGGGGGAGCGGTGACCCCACCCCGCCAGAAGTCCCTTGGCAAATGTGCACTCACTGTCCTGGTCCTACCCAGCTCCCTGGGCCACTCCTGGCCATGAGGGAACCTAGGACCCCCGGGACCCGCTTCCTGCTCGGGCCCTGCCCACCCCACATAGAAGGGGATCTGCCAGCCAGGAAGGAGGGAGGGGGAGCATCGGGTGAGTGTCACCAACACAGGGCTCAGGGACATCACGGAAGATGCCAGTTTGTTTCTTTGTGCCCTCTGCCGTTGTCCCGCATGGGCTTCTGTCCTAGGACAGCACAGTGGGGGCAGAGGAGTCCCTTTCTTCAATCCAAGTGCCCATGTTACCTCAGACTGAAGAGGGGCCTCCTCTGGGGAGAAGAGCTGCCCAGGGCAGCCCAGGGCTCGATGCCCCTCTGGGCACAGGGTTTGGTCCCCGTCCTCCTCTCTCAGCTCAGAGGCCTGGCGGGGTCCCCGAGGCTGCTCTGTGACCTGGGGACCCGCTGATCTACCTCCTGCTCCGCTGGTGGCCACAGCTGGCTGGGCTCGCCGCTGCCCTGCATGCCCTCATGCTTCTGGGACCAGCTGGGCCTTGCCCACCGTGTGGCCATGTGCACCATGATGGCAGGCCTGAGGGGCGTGTGGAATCACACAATCTCTGGAAACCTAACCTCAAACACAAGACCTGTGTCATTCTGCTGGGTCAGTGAGGAACAGGACCGAGCGCCCGTCAGGGTGTGGGGACCGCTGGGCCCCAGGGGATGGGGCTGTGCTGCCCTGGGCGAGGGCTCCCCGGCTCCCGCCGCCTCTGACTCCGCTCTGCTCAAGCCTCTTGCTCCATCCAACACGGGAACCCAGGGCCCGTCTGTTCTTTCTCGGCGTGGGTCTCTGCGGGGCCACACCCCCTCGGCATCCCTCACCCCTGGATCTGTAGCTCCATCCTCGGCCTCTCTCCTGCCTCCAGCTGCCAACTGGCTGTGCCCACCGCGCCCTGAACCTTCTCCACTGGCCCGGCACCCTCAGCTTCAGCCCTGCCCCACGCCCTCCTCTGGTACCTCAGAGCTCGCATCCTGGTCACTGTTCCCTCGGATCACTGCTGCCAGCGACCACAGGGGTGGGCACTTCCTAGATGCCAAGCATGTGCCAACCCCTGTGCTGACACTGCTTGATGTATCTCTCTAAGCGAGACCCTCTATCCACCCCCAGGGCAAAGCAACAGGCCGGGGTCTTGGCTCCCCCATGTGCAGCCTTCTCAAGCTCTGCAGGGGCCTGAGAACCTTTGAGATTTTCACTGTCCTGCTGGCTGGAGCCAAACTCCTCAGGCTGAGTAGCCGGCTCCCAGGTGCGTTCAGTTATCACGCACAGGAAGAAGTCACTGGGTTCATTCCATGTGCCGAGCACCGCAGAAGCACCGAGTCCGTGGGTACTTAGGTCTCCCAGAAATAAACAAAACAATAAATTTCCAACATGTCAGGGAGTGACAAAGAGCTATGAGGAAAAATCAAACCGGGTAAAAGGATAATTGTTTTTGCAAAGGGAAGCCAAGGTCAGCCTCTCCAGTAGGAAGACCTTGGAAGGAAGTACAGTGAAGTTGGAAAGCAGCAAGTGCAAAGGCCCTGAGGCAGGAAGGGGGTTGGAAAGGTTGGTTCTTTGGGTGTGAGAGAGAGAGGGGAATGCAGGAAGGGCTGGGCTTCTCGCTGAGTGAAAAGGGACCCACGGGGGGGGGGGTGTTGAGTGGTGGAGGGATGTACCCCAACAGGTTTCCACAGTATCCCTATGACTTTTGTGGGTAACAGTTTGTGTACGGGCCAGCGTAGAAGCAGGAAGCTGGGTCCTGCAGGTCTCATGATGCTTAGGTCACAGATTTGCCATGCTGAGTGACATTCTCGAGAAGCACAGGAAAACCAAACAGGATTTTCAGGTTAACCGGAATCAGGGAGGAGGCACAGGTACCCGACGTGCCCTGGCCCTGGGCTCCCATCCACCGCCTTCTCTACGGCATTCTGGGGCTGCTGATTGTGGTGCTGGGGTTGCCAGTGGGTCCCCCTCACACACTTTGGGGTTGCACCACAGAGGGCACAAAGCTCTCTGCACCCCCCGCATGGTCCAGGCCACAGTGACCCAGGTCAAGCCGAAGATGCCGATGACCTTGGACCCGAGCACAAACCCTGATGCCCTTAGCTCCACGCACACCACCCCCCGCCTTGGCACTGTACCCCCTCATCTCCCAGGGAGGCTCCAAAGAACCCGGTGTATTTATGTCTGTGATTTGGGCCCCCAAAATCTGTGACATCAGATTAGTGTGACTCTCATGAAAACAAACAGCATCACAGAGAAGGAAACATAAAATAAAATAAACCACCAGAAGAGAAGCCCCTGGCTGCTCCTTGGGATGCGGGTGCTCCTTGCCTGAGGTCACTCCGTGTCCCTGGTAGGGGCCCTGGAAGGACACTGTGCTGTCACCGCTGACCAGCTCCGCTGTTGAGGTCCGACTCTCTGAGCTTTAGACTTTTACCTGCAAAACGGAGATGCTAGTGTCTCCCTTTTGGGGCCGACTGAAAAACACCGTAAAAAGGATAATTAACACGTCCGGCAATGGCTAATCTTGGGCCGCCCCGAATTCCACAGGTCACTGTCTTGTGAAGACCTCGCAGCTGCCCTCCTGTCAGTGTCACAGGGGTGGCCAGCGGGACCATCTGCAGTGGGCGGCGGGAAACTGAGGTGTGGAGTGAGCAGAGAAGGCATTTGACACTGACCGCGGGCTGTTTCTTAGGAGGCGCAAGCAGGTGAAGCATAAATTAAATGAAAAATAAAACTCGTAAGCGGAAGATAGAATTCGGCCAAAGGCTCCGCAGGCTGTGCGCCCCAAGGGCACAGTGGCTCCTGCTGTCAGGGTTACAGAGAGGACGGGGTCCCCTGGCTGTGATGCAAAAGTCCCCACGCTGAAGGGCCCCCCAGCCCCCCGGCCCTGCCCCTGAAGGCACCCCACTTTCTCTCTGGGACCAGTGCCCAGCAGCCCTGGCAGAGGAGCGCTGCTCAGCTTGGGGTTCTGTGGGGCTCAGTGGCTGCTCCTTGGCCCACGATTTTAAACTTTTGCTTTGCTTCTTAAAAAGCAGTCGGCCTGGGTTTTGTTTTGTTTTCAGGTTTTTTGTGTTTGCTTTTTTTTTGCCTTGTGGAGCACTCTCGAGACACAGGCTGGGGAGCCTTGCAGGAAGGTGGGCTCTGGGTCCTGGTTGGGGGGAGCGTGGAGGGAGTGGCCAGGGGCCAGCGAGGACAGCTGCCCTCCCACCAGGCCTGGCCTCAGGTCCCCAGCCGCAGACCTCCGAGACCTCGCGCCTGGGCCAGGTCATCTCTGAGTAACAGTGAGTCCCGGGAACTCGGGGTGGCACCAGGGAGCCCGGAACACACACAGCCCCGCGGGAGGGCGGGGACTCAGCCCACTCAGTGCCAACAGCTTGAAACTTTGCCATCGTTTTAAAAATCAAAGGATTTCAGAAGGGAACAAGCAAACAATAACCATGAAATTGTCCCCAGATCCATCAAATGAGGACAAATGGACAGAAAATTTTCACATTTCTCTTCCTTTAATTTCATTTACTTATTTAGTTGTTGTTGTACTGGGGATGTAACCCAGGCCTTCACACTGAGTTGTACGCCCAGGTTTTTTTTTAAAAAATGTTTTTTTAAAATTTTGAGACAGGATCTCACTGAGTTCCCGCGCTGTCCACCTGTCAGATCTTCCTGGCTCAGCCTCCCAGCACGGTTATCTGTCAACTTTAAAACACCAGTTCTTTCCACAAAGGTAAACCTAATTCAGTCTCAAGCAAAGACTCACAAAATATGTTTAATCGGATAAAAGTGACCCTCAGGTTCACAAAGAAAAACATGAAAGAAGACCAGTAGAAAGACTGGCACAAAGGTGGTCCTGCAGCCCACGGGAAAACATAATATTTAATCCAAAATGCCCACATAGCACACAGTCTGCAAAAAAATAAAACTAGATTCCCGTCTCCCAGCGTGTGTGTGTGTGTGTGTGCGTGTGCGTGTGTGTGTGTGTGTGTGTGTGTGTGTGTGTGTGTATCTATCGCCTGAGATTTCACATAAAACATCTGGAGTTCTGGCTCCTGCTCAAAGCCTGGCCCTCATTTTGACAAGGGGGTGGGCGACTGTGGGCTCACCAGGTCACCCCAGCCCCGCCGCTCCCTCCGCCTCCCACCTGGCTGCCCACACGCCTCTCTGTGTCTCAACTGGCCCCTGCGGTCACTGGTGTTGTGGCCTCTGAACTCCACGGCCCAGCAAACCCCTGGACCCGGGGGACGCCAGAGGTTGGATTGCCGGTGTAGCCACCCGACAAGGACACAGACCCTCCCGGCAGACTGAAGCACCGTGGTGTGTAGTGTTCGGGCTTCCAGAAGGAAAGGAGGGAAGGAGGAGGAGGCTGCCGCGGAGGGAGGGCTTGACGTCACCTTTGATCTCTTTTTGTCAAAGAGGAGGGAAAGTCTATAAACAGCCGGGCAGCTTTGATTCTACGGGCAGTGGGTCGGGCCAGCACCGGGCCAGCACCGATAAGGATGTAAACCTGACCGGCAGCTCCGCCCTCCCGGCTGGCCCTCCCTTGTCCCTTAGGACCGGGACCCCACGTCCTCCCCGGCCACCGGTGCCCAGCACTCGCTTCCTTCTCGCCCTTTCCAACACTGAGCTCCTGTGACAGGAGGTCGGTGAACACTTCTAGGCGCCCCGGGTTTGGAGGCGGGAAGAGGGGCTGGAGAGGGCCTCTGAGCCACTAGGAACCCAGCCACCGGGTCCCAAAGAACAGACGCCACACCGGGGGCCTCAGCGAAAGCGGAACCCTCTGGGCTTTGCCCAGGGTCACGGTGCGTGGCAGGAGTGAGGAGCCTGCGGCAGAGTCCACGCCAGTTCCCTACTGGCATCAGGGGCCGAGGTGCCACAAGGTGGCTGCTGTGTGACTCTGGGCGGGAGACGGCCCTGTCCAGCCTCGATTTCCTCATCTGTCCTAGCAATGGCCTCATGGGAAGGTGAAGGGTTGAACGAGGCTTACGGGCGCCTGGCACATCGTAGGTGCTCAGGACCCACACTAGTCCTGGACACCGCCTAGGATGCGGGAGATGCCAACGACAGTCAGGCCTTGAGTGCAGAAACAAGGTGACATTTCTGACGGCTCCTAGGGCCTTGCCGTCCACAAGGCCAGGGACCAGGAGAGCAAGCTCAGTCCAGAGCCTGGCATGACAGAGGCCACTTCCTCCCGCTCCAAGCTGAGGCAGAGGGGCCCAGAGAACAGTCGCTGGGCAGGGGTTTCCTCCTAGGTCTGCTTTTCCTGTGTGACCCCGAGTGCTGGCCTCCGTTTCTCTACTCGGGACCATAGTAAGAGGTATACAGTCAGCGCTCAGTACCCGAGCAAAAGCCACAAACCACAGCTCCTTCCATGACGATGCAGCAGCAGGACCAGCAGGGGAGGGGCAGATGGTCCTGAGAGCCCCAGGCCGCCTCCCCTCCGTGGCTGTCCCTGTCCCCTTGGAGCTGGGGCTCCCGCTGTTTTGTGACCCCTGGGCTCCCACGGCCAGGGAGGTGCCTGACACACAATGGGCATTCGCTCCACGAGCATCCAACTCTGGCAGCTCCAGGGAGCCCCCTCCCCTGTGAGCAGAGAGGCCAGGGAACCCAGTCGAGGCCGCACAGCCTCCCCTCGCCCATCAAAGTGTGCTATTGCCTCCTAGACCGCTCTGCTTGGGCTGCTCCCACCCGGGGCAAGGGGGTGGGGCACGGGGATCCCCTTGTAGTCACCCTTCCTCGGGCCTCAGCAGGGGTGAATGAGTCCTCTCCTGTTTCCCTGGTCAGTGATGAACATTGCCCTGAGGTCCAAGGGCCTCACTTGGCTGCTACCAGCATGTGTGTGTGTTGTGTGTGTATGTGTGTGTGTGTATTTGCCTCTAAATTTTGCATTATTTGCCAGGATTTAAAAATCAGAGATTTAGCCGGGCATGGTGACACACGCCTGTAATCTCAGCACTTAGGCGGCTGAGGCAGGAGGGGCCCTGCAAGTTTGGGATAAGCCTGGGAACAAAGTGAGCTTGAAACTGGCCTAAACTGCATAGTGAGATCCTGTCTCAAAAAAGACAGACAGACAGACACCCCCCAACACACACCAAAAATTTCACATGAAGCCAGAATGTCCAGCTGCTTTTAGAGGCAGCAGTTCTGGCCACCTCCTCCTGGGGGCTCCTCAGTGACGCCCCTGCTTGCTGCCGGGGGACCAGGCCACCAGCTCTCTCGGTACCACACTGGCCTCCTCCATCCATCCTGGCCTGGTGTTCCCAGGGGAGGCTGGGGATGCTGGATGGAGCTGGCTCTGCTCCTGTGATGGGGAGATTTGTGGCCCCCAAAGGCGTCGGCACCCTAATCCCAGCAGCCTGTAATGTGGCACCTTGCACGGTAAAAGAAGCTTTGCAGATGGGAGTAAATAAAGGACGCAGAGGCAGGAAGCGGGACTGAATTATCTGGTGGCCCAGTGTCACCCAGGGGTTTATGGGAGAAGGCCAAGGAGTCAGAGGTGGGGAAGGAGCCGGACAGCAGAGCAGGCCTCAGGGCGGCTCCCCGGGGAAGAGCCGCCTGCACAGGGACCCGAGAAAGGGCAGGCAGAGGGCTCCCCGGGGGCCACCCAGCGGCCCACACTGTTAGGAGGGGTGCTCTGGGCATCCCAGGCTCAGCCGCTCACTGTCTGTGTGACCTTGGGTGACCAACAGTGCCTCATAACACAACACCGTCTCTGAGGGTGCTGAGTTCTCAGTGCACTAGCTCAGGGGCAGGACAGCGCTGGCCTCAGGAGAGTCACTGCTCTGACTGTGGGGAGCCCAGCCAGGGACTTCCCTCCTGGGCCACCACACCAAGCCTGGACAGCCTGGAGGTCAGGGAGGAGCCCATGCTGCCAGCGGCCACCTGGCCAGAAGTTCCTCTGCCACTTCCTGCCAGGAGCTCCAGCCTGCGCCCCTGCCTCTGTGCTCCTGGACCCTGCAGAGCCCTGCCGTCGCGTCCTCCGGGTCTCATTCGGCCTGCTTGTCACACGTGAGCAGCTTCCTCGTTGGACCTTTCCCAGGCCACATTCCTCAGATGCACGCATTAGGGCCTGGGGTTTGCTTCACTCCTCCCACTGAGTCCCTCTCTTTCCCCTGCTCCTGCATTCCCTCTGTAACAGCAATCAAAGATCCCCCAGGTGGAGTTCACATTTCAGAGGTGAAACCTGCCAAGCCTACAAACTGTCCCTGTGTACATAAACTCCTGTGTACACAGTAATCCCACTGGGATGTTTATCCCCCTTTCCAGGTGAGAATCCAAAGCCCAGAGAGGGAAAGTGACTTTCCCAAAGTCATGCTGCTAGGAATCCAAGTTGGGATTTGACCCCGCACCAATGAGATGCTAGGGCCTGCGCCCTGGCCCTCCCTGGGAGACTGCCAGGATGCTGACCCAGTCCATCTGGTCCAGCCTTCTGCCTCGCCAGCAGCGAATTCGGGAAGCCGCATGTGCCCGAGGCTGGGGTGCTGGTGCCTGGGAGCCTGGCTCGTTCCCACGAATGAACCTCAGGCAGGGTGAGCTCTGCCCTCCCTCAGCACTCAGGCTGGGAAGGCCAAGTGCACGGTCGCTCTGGCCAGAGCTGACGGGAACAGGACGTCCCGGCCCTCCGCCTGGCTGGCCCACTGAACTATTTTGGGGCATGGTTATTGATGACATGGGTACCCGGCTGGACTCTGAATTCAAGAGGAAGGCCGGGGCTGGTGCAGGATGACCCCGCTTCTTCAGGCCCCTGCGCTCCTGTGCAGCCCCTCCGGGTCCTGTCTATCCCCCCGAGGCCGAGGCTCTAGCCTGAGCCGGCTGACCCCAGAGGGACGCGGGCGTCCACACAGACTGCTGTTGCCCTGGATTCTGGAGGCTGCAGGCAGGCGAGACATAATGGAGATAAGACTGGCTTTCAAGACCAGACGAGGGCTCCAGTTCCAGCTGTGTCCCTCTTAATGATTTGACCTCTGCAGGCCAGGTCAGCTCTGAGAGACAGTTTCCCTGTCTGAAAGATGGAGTAGATAATAAACCCCACCTGAGCCAGGCAGGGAGTGCGTACCTGTAAGTTCTGTTACTCAAGAGGCTGAGGCAGAGGGTTGAAAGTCTGAGGCCAGCCCGGGCTACTTAGCAAGACCCTGCTGGACGATGAAAAGGGCTGGGGATGTAGCTCAGGGCTGTCCAGTACCGGAAAATAAAATAACAGTGACAGGGATCATCCTTACTCACGGAGGGAGGAAGCTTAGAGTAACACGTGGCCCAAAGCCCGGCATACAGCAAGCGCCCAATAATGAACAGGACTTCGCGGATGGTGACTGGCCACTGACACCGGCGGGAGCCTGGCAGGGGCCGGGCACTGGGCAAGAGCCTGCTGTGACTGTATCTTTCGCCATCCTGCAGCAATCCCAGGGCCCAGGAGAGGTTTCTTAGGTGCCATGACTGTCCCCCTGCTCAGAAGGGACGATGGAAGTTCAGGGAGATAAGAGGTCACCACGGGACAGGTCAGGCAGAAAAGCCCAAAGGGGAAAGTCCAGCCTGTTGCCCCAAGCCAGGCCAAAGAGCTGGGCCCCGTGTTCTGTCCCAAGACCTGGGCAGTGGCCCCGTCAACACCACACCTTGCATGGTTACCTCAGTTAACCTCTCATCCCGGGAGCGACCTCCGGGCCAATCCTGATGCCGGAGTCTGGGGACAAAGCCTACAGAACAGTCCCTTACTCTGTTCCCTCCCGCTTTGTCTCCTGGTTCATTGGCAAAAACAATCCCTAGAACCCGGCTGGCCTGGCACAGGCTGCCGGCTGGCTCGGAGGGTGTTTGATACACACGCCGGGGTGGTGGGACTGGGGACCAAGAGGGGCTCGTTCACCTGGGCGGCCGAAGACCAGAGGTCACCGCAGCCTGTCCTTGCTAAAGTGACCTTCGGGGCCTGCACTTGCTTACAACTCACCTCCTTCGGCTGGCGGAGGCGGCCCTCTGTGACCTGCTCTCTGCTTGTTTGGCCTTCTCGCCCATCACTGGACCTCTTGTCTCCCTGGCCGCTGAGTGGCTCAGAGGCAGGATGTGTGCTTAGCATGCACGAGGCCCTGGGTTCCACCCTAGCACTGCAAAAGGAGAGAAGGAAGGAGAGGGGGAGGAGGGAGGGGAGGACACCTCGTTCTCGGGCTCCAGGCCTCACCCCTCTGCTCCATCTGTGCCTTTTCCTCTCCCTGCGTTCCCTGAGGATGCAGAGACTCCCCACAGCTCTGCCCCTGGCTGCTGTGACACCAGGGACCTGGTCTCCGGGTTCAGCTTGTCCCCGACTGTCACACTGCCTAGACGGGGCTCCTCACCCCGACCCCGACCCTCCTCAGAACGGAGCCCAAAGCCCCTGTCCAGCCTGTGCGTCCTCCCTCCGCAGGGAGTGACTCAGGGCACCTGCGGCTGGCCCTCTTCTGTCACTCTGCTGTCTCTCCGCCAGGGTCCTGTCCTGGGATGGCCACTGCGGTTCCACACCCTCAGATTCAACCACCTCAGGTCAAAAATGTTTTAAATATTTGTGTTTACAAGGAACACACACCAATTTTTTTCTTGTCATCATTCCGTGGGCAACAGCGTGACAGCGACTCACACAGGCTCACGCTGTAGGCGTTGTGCGTGACGTGGAGCCGTTACCTACGGGACTGGCGCGTCCTTGGAGTCTGGTATCCAAGGGGGACCCCGAGGCTACTATGGTTTAGAGAGACCAAGTCTTCTCACCCGTTCCACAGAGTCCCCAGGACTGGCCACCCTGCTAAAATAAAACTCCTGCTCCTCGCCACAGCTCGTAAGACCTTGCAGGATCTGACCCTTTCCCGTCCCAGCCTCGTCCCTGCCCAGCCCGCTGACCTCCTGCCAGTCCTAGCTCCCTCCCGTCCCTGAGCCAGCGGCCAGCAGCTCCTGCCTGCACCCACAAACCCCGCGTTCCTCCTGCACGAGCTCCCTCCTGCCAGCTGTCCAGGTGGCCCCTCCCTCACTTCCTGGAGTCGCCGCTTATACCTCGCCTCCTCCGAGAAGCCCTCCGTGATCTGCCCATCTCGGCCCTCCCCTCCTTCTCCCCTTTGTTTTCCTCACAGAAGTGGTCACTGCCTGGCAGGTTACGTGTTTATCACTGTGTCTGCTTTTATCCAGGTCATAGCTAGACATTTCACCCTTCTCTTGGCAAGAGGCCCCTCCTTTCCCAGGCATCGGGTGCTGGGATGGAGATAGTCCTCCTCAGTGGCTTCTGCTCCCCTGAATGCACCGCTTCCCCCAAGGAGATGCAGCCCACAGGACACAACGGACGTGAACACCTCGAGGGCACCGACGGCAGTAAGTTATAAAGTGGTGAGTTTGGAGCAGTTGTTACCTTTGATTTTATTATAATGTTTTTAAATTCCAAGCTCAAATAGTTGATTTTTTTTTCTTTATGGTACCGGGAACTTCACTCATGACCTCGTGCTTGCCAGGCAGGCTCTGTGTCACTGAGCTAAACCCCCAGCAATAGCTGTGTATCTAACGGAGACCGTACACAGCAATTAGCCCGAGAGCGAGCGCCAGGAGGAGCCGCTCCTGCCTGTGCCCCAGCCTGGAGCAGGGCGTCGGGGTGGGCGCTTGCGTGCGCACAGACTGTTTGCATCGGTGCCTTGACTCTGTGGGCCGAGTCCAGTTTCCAAATGGCTTCCTTTGGCTGCCAGAATGTTTTTCACATTGTAAAAATTTCATTGCCAACATTTAAAAATCAAGACTTTTTTTTTGCACAAAATCTCGCATAAACCTCGATGTGCAGCTTCTCTGGGCACCGGGCCACTCCCCTCGTGGTGCAGACGCCGCCCCGTCAGCCATGGCTTGAGGTCGCCCCAGTCCCCACCCGGCCCCAGAGTCTCTCCCTGGCCACCTCACTGGCGCCCAGGCCCGGGCCCTGCTGATGTCCCAGCTGGATCCGCCGTCTTGGGCTCCACGCCAGTGCCTGTTGAGGTCAGGTGAACAGAGTGGGGACAGGTGTTGGGAGGCTGGGCCTTGGGGTCCTCTTTTATATCGGGGCCTGGCACACAGTGGGCCCGCAGGATCTAGAATTTGATTAAATGTTTGTTGTGCAGTGAACCCCAAAGCTCCCGCTCCCCTCCCTGGATGCATACTAAATCTGAGCCCGACTGGAATGGGACAGAGGTTGGCCAAGGCCAGGGTTAAAAATACCCCCGGCTGGCTGACCTCGAGGTGCTCGGAGGTGTTGACACCACCAGGCAGGGGCTGGTGGGCCCGGCGCCGGGCTCTGGCCCAAGCTGGCCCGGGGTCCTTGTGGTTCCTGGGCTGGGGTGGGGGTGGGCGCTGGGCACAGGATCCTCCCCCTGTCCCTGCACAGGAAAGGTCAGCACTGTTTACAAACAGCAGCTGGTGGCATGACATAGTTTTGCACACAGGGTCACCGGGCAGCACCCTGGCCAGGCGGCCTCCCTGAAGTTTCCCCACCTTGATCTCTGGGTGATGGAGAGTCGGCCCCTGCTCCCACTGTGGTCTTCCCACTGAGGCCTTCAGAGCCTCAACTGTGGCCGGAGCCAGGGAGCCGCAGTTAAAAATAACACTCAAGAAGGAGCAAGGGGGGGCGGCCAGCCCGGGGCCAATGGGGCAGGGCAGGCTCTGACCAAGCGCCCACTGGACACCAGGCGCCTCAACGGCATGAGCACATTGGTCTTCAGTCCCTAAGTCAGTGGCAGCATTAGTGACAAGAAAGTAGGGTCCTGTGGTCACTCTGCAGTGCTGACCCCTGCAGTGGTACCCAGAGGCAGTGCCCCCAGCTGTGCTGTCCTGAGCTGCCCTCCAGGGCCCCTGTATCCCTAGACAGCCCCAGCTTTACAGGATGTCCTAGGCTCTCTCTGTCACCCCCGTGCCACCCTGCGGAGACCCCCTCATCCCGACCCCCTCTCGTGCTGTCCATTGCCTGAGGGATCCTCTTTCCCCATCTCCAGCTCCCATGCCAGCCTGTGGTCTGCTGTGGGGACGGCAGTGCCCGAGGTGGCTGAATTCACCCTTCCCCGTATGTGAGTCAAACCCTGATCCTGCCCTCATGGGGCTGACCCCGAGGTTCTGGGAGAGGACCCAAGGGATAAATTAAACATCCTGTTTCAGACGGCAGGAAACTGGGTGTGGTGATTGCACCTGTAATCTTTGTGCCCCAAGAGGCTGAGGCAGGAGGATCACAAATTCAAGTCCAGCCTGGGCAACTTAGTGGTTTAGCATGGTATTTTAGCACAGTGCGAAAGCCCAGTAGATGCCCAGTAGAGGTGGAAGGTGACCACAAGTCTGAGGTCTCTGGACCTGTCCGAAAGTGGGGGAGCTCATGGGTCTGTGTTTCTGTTTGTTTTTTTTTTTTTTTTTTTGTCTTTTTCATTTTTATTGGTACCAAGGATCGAACTCACGACCACCTGCTTGCAAGGCAGGTGCTTATGCCGCTGAGGGTCTGTGTTTCTGGACCAGGAGTCCATGTGGCTCTCAGGCTCTGCCCTGGGCAGGAGAAGGTCCTGCCATACAGAGATGCCAGGCAGTGCCCTCCCTGGGTCCCATGCAGGCCCTTCCCTCCCTGCTCTCAGGTCACTATGCACTGTGCAGGGCCACCAGACCGCTCCTCACCAGGTTCCTAAAGAGCTCCTGCGCCCACGCTGCAAGCCCAGTGGGGTGCTGCCCCCCACACAGGTTAGCGAGTGACCATCACCTGCCTGGGGCATCATCACATCTATTCCACAGAGGGAGGAACTAAGGCTGAGGGAGGTCGCCTTCTGGTCCAGGGTCACACAGCTAGCAAGTGGCAACACATGGTTTCCTGAGGAGCCACCCCATGGCCAGGAAGAGCTGAGCCAGGCCTGGGGGCCGGGGTGGGCGGGAGCTTCCCGCGCTCAGCTGGAGCAGTTCTGTTTTCGGAGCCCCTGAGCCCCTGCCATGCACATCCTCGAGGGGCAGGTCACACTACAATCACACCCATTCTACAGATGACAAGACCAAGAACCAGAGAGGGCAAGCCCATGTCCAAAGTCACATGGCCAGGCATGAGAACCTTGGGCTGTGGGCTCCCGACCTGGGTGTCCCTTCCACAGTTTTACTGGGCTCACCATCTACTTCCCAGCTCAGCCCAGGGGAGCTGCCAGGAGCTTAGTGGCCACGTGGCATTTTCTCAGCTGGGACAGAACAGGAGAGGAGCAGGGATGGCCCCACCGAGCAGGCCCCGCTCTGCAAGCTTGTGGGTTCTGTGTGGCACAGCCAGCACTTTCGAGGTGAGCCCGGGCCAGGCAGGCTCCAGGGTCACTGTGGCGTAAGCACGAGGCTAAACCCAGAGGCCGAAGGGGCTCTGACAGGCAGGCGGTGCTGGAGCCGTCACATGAGCTCAGGTCCAGCGCAGCCCAGAGCCCATTTCAAATCGAAGAGTCTGAGGACCTTGTGCGAGCTCACAGGCTTGGGCATTCTGGCTCTGGTGTCCACCATCTTGAATCACAGTGTTCAACTCAAGAGGGCAGCAGGGACCTGCCCAGCGCGAGGCCTGGCGCGCAGAGCCTGCTCACGAGCTGTGGAAGCCTTGAAGAGGTCGTAGCCGAAGCGAGGCCTTCTTGTTTAAACCCACCAAGTCCTCCCCAAGAGCTCGCTCCTGTGCAGCTCTTCCTGTTGGTCCCAGGCCCCCCGCCACCCACTCAGCCTCCCCTGGGAAGTGTGCACCGCTCCGCCAGCCGTGGGCTGCAGGCCAGAGGCCCTGCCGGGGCGGAGCCTGACCAGGTTATCAGGTTTCGCGGTCAGCCACCTTTGGCCCTGACCAAGCTGTCTTTCCAAAACAGAACATTCAGTCACCGCCTGTCCCTGTGCTCAGCTGTCCCCGTGTCCCTGACCTTGCTTCCTGCCCATCCGCCAGGGGTTTTTTCTAGCATCCTTGTCTCCTGCTGACCTCTCGCGCAGATGACCAGGGCTGGGATGAATCAGACCATGAGAAAGCCAGGAGCACTGAGGGACGCAGAGGGGTCCTGAGGGACTGTCCGGTCCTGACAGACACACGTGGAGACACAGAGAGGGAGGCAGGAGGAGGGACAAGGACACACCGAGAGGGACAAACGGACAGAGACAGGGAAACCTGCAGATACCCCTGCACGCCAGGGCTGCCTCAAGGACTTGCCCGTGACCTCCTGTCCCCTGCCGCTGGGTCTCCCAAAGCCCAGCAACTCCCCCCCACAACACAGCGTCCCCCCTCCACTTGCCTGCTGGGCCCTCTGCCAGGAAGCCCGGCCGTCCCCTGCCACACTCACCCCTCCCAGCTGGGGTTCACTGGGGGTCTGTGTCCCCCCCATCATGGAACCTTCAGTTCCTGAAAGGCAGGGCTTCCTACCTGGGTCACCCGCAACCCCACACCCTGCTCGGAGCCGCACACTGGGCAGATGCTCTGTAAACACTGCAGAAAGGAGGGGTAGGCCGGGCCCCCTCCTCGGAGAAGCACCCCCTGATGTCGCTGGCCACTGTTTGCATTGTGGTGTGTGAATCTCTGAGTTAGGACTTGTGGCCCCTCTGGTGCCAGGTCTGTGTCTGTGAAGTTTATCTGCTTCCTCGGAAAAATTAATCACTGGCTTTGGGAGGCTTCGAGCCACATTCAATCCACCTGAGCATGTTCGAAAGCTCCACGTCACCCTACAGCCAAACCCGCGTCCCAGCAGGACCTGGAAGGTTCTGTGGGACAGGGACCTGGCCCTGACCCCGTCTTCAGCTGCAGACCCAGGGCCACCACCGCTTAATCATGTCAGCCGAGCTGTTTTCCATACACAGCACAGCCCAGGAAAACAGAGCACACTGGCACAAACAACCTCAATGCCACCAAGGGACCTTGGTGGCTGAGGGACCGACCCCAAGGCTTGCGGTTCGTCTTGCTCCTGGTTGGGCAGTTGCCTGATGCAGGAGGGGAGCTGGCGTCCTGGCTGCCTTCATGGCTACGAGGAGACCGGCTGGCCTGGGAGGCCCCCGGGAGGCCTTCACCTGGGCGCAGCTTCATGCCTGCCCGCGGAGGAGGGAAGCAGTGCTGGGAGCGGCTCAGGGCAGCCTCTCCGCCACACCCCGCCTCACCCCAGCCCCCCGGCCAGCTTCCCTGCTGCAGGGAGCCCCAGTGCCCACCCCCTTCGCAGCCCCACCACGCCCAGCTACCACACTCTGCCCCATCGTCCCTCTGCGAGGCAGTGGCCACTTGAGAGGGTCAGGGGCTCTGGGTTCCTGCTTTCTCACGTGTTTTTCTCCTAACTATCTCTCCCATAAAAATTCTGGCTGAGCTATTCTCTGACCTTGTTTTCATTGTTCACAAATGATTTTAGCTGTCTAAAGTGATGAGTGTATCTGTCTGTGTGCGTGTGTAAGGAAAGCATTGCTTTCCATATTCATATCCTAGACTGTGGCTTGTTTCTACCCAGCCACCCATGAGTCCTTCTGTCTGTCCTGTTCATTTACCAAATCTTCCATTGTCCCTCCTCTGTCTATCAACATAGACATTTTCATCCATCCGTCCTCCCATTGCCCATCCATCCATCATCCACACATGCTTCCTCTCATCCTCCCATCCATCCACCCTCACATCCATCTGTCCATCCTCCTATCTATCCATCCTTCCATCCATCCACCCATCCATCCATCCATCCACCCATCCATCCATCCATCCATCCACCCATCTATCCATCCATCCATCCATCCATCCATCCATCCATCCACCCATCTATCCATCCATCCATCCATCCATCCATCCATCCACCCATCCATCCATCCACCCATCTATCCATCCATCCATCCATCCATCCATCCATCCATCCATCCATCCAATAAACACCTGCAAAGCCTCCTTAATACCAAGCCCTGTGCTGGCCTCAGAGGAACTAGAAGCAAGTAACTTTGTTCTGGACCACAGATTCCCAGTCCAGAGACAGGTTGGAAGAGAGGCCTTTTTGTCAATTTCATGTGTGTTCCATGGTGCCTCCCCTGAGCCTGGCAGCATCAGACCTTGGGAGCAGAGCTAGACAAGGTCCTTCCCCGCTGTGCTGGGGAGAGGGACAGAAGCCAACGTGAGCCAAGGCAAGAAATGCACATTCAGTAATCAGTTAGCTCTCTCCCAGGCCAGACCCGGGCTCTGAGGACGCCGAGACACAAAAGACTTGGCCGCAGGCACCTGAGCTCTGGGCATCATGCAGGGTGAGGTGAACTAGGTGAGTGTTTTGGTACCTGCTCTGGGGAGGGGCTTGAGCTGGTGAGCAGGGGAGACAGAGGACATCGCCTGGAGGAGGCACCATCCTGTGCTGTCCGTAGTGTCCACTCATGGCTTTCTGGTCTGGTCCTCTGCTTTACGGTGTCAGTTCTGTGAGACAAGAGTCTGTGTCTTCACCATGACTGCAGCCTCAGACCTAAGCCCAGCTGGACACACAGTCTTTGTTAAGTAAATGGCTTGAATTAATGGATGGAAAGACGGAGGGATGGAAGATGGATAGATAGCAGGCTGTATCGGAATCAGAGAAGGAGCTTAACACACTCATAAACAAAAACATACGCAAAGGTGCCTGAACCCTGTGCAAAAAAATAACACTAAGAGACAGCACTAATGCCTACTGACTTCCTCAGCACCAGCCCGCATGCTCTGCCTGTGACACGGGGCAGCTCACTGTGTCCTCCTGGCCATCCTGTGTGACAGGGACGAGAGCCACCCTTTCTCAGAAGCCTGACGAGGTTCTGGGAGGTGAAGTCGCTCATGCCAGGTCACACAGTCAAGAGGCAGAGGGACTGAGATTCAGGACAAGGTTTATTTGATTCTAGAACCAAGCTTGATCTGATTGGGCTTTAGGGTCCCTCAGAATCCGGGCACTCCACTGCTCCCCAGGGCTTTGGATTGTAGAGCCAGGAAAGAATATTTGGGTCACTAGAGTGAGCCGTGGGGATGCTGCTCAGGCTGCAGAGCTCGCAGCCTGATGCCTCCTCTCTGACACAGGCTGATGGCAGCTTTGGGCTTTCAGGAGGGCTGAATGAGGAAATCCCGTAGTGTGTGGACACGGTGTCTGCCATCATCAGCCCTTGTCACAGCTCCCCTGGGTACAAGAGACACTCGCTTTGTGTAGAGGATGGCTGGGTGGGGTGGATGGTGGACAAACGGATGGGGGATGTGAGAATGGAGACTGATGGATGGATAGCAGATGGATGGATGGTGGGTGGATGAGTGGGTGGATGGAAGATGGTGGATGGTGGATGGATGGATGGATGGATGGATGGATGGATGGATGGGTTGGTGGGCATGTGGGTGGGTGGCTGTGTGAATGCCCTTTAAGTGAACCAGCTCACTAGTCTTCATCACCAAGAGGTGGGTGCTGTCAGGTAACCCGCTGTGCAGATACCAAAAGGGAGAGTTCTGTGGCTTGCAAAGCTATGACTCGGACCTGGGTTAAGTTCCACTTTCCCGAGTCACTTCTGTCACTTCGTAGACTTTTCCCCATTCGCAGTCATGCTGCCTGTGACTAGAGATGATTTCATCTCTTCTTTCCCCACCTGGTTCACTGAAGCACACGCGCTGCAGCTCAAGTGGATGGTGTCACCCGCATGGGGCTCTTTCTTTGGGGAAGTTTGCTAAGTAATGGAAAATCATAAATAAGAAAAAACATTTCTTATTGGGTCCTTCACAATAGCAAATTTGCTAGCAGTTTTGTCCTGAGTAGCTTTCTGTGCTTTGAAATGTTATTAAAAGTTATAATTTTGATATGTGTACAATTTCAAATCCTGTTTTTCCCAACCTGTACAAAAAAAAATCATAGTTTTCATGTTATTGTAAAATCTTCTTGGACATTATTTTTAATTGTTGCTTATTGTTGTCAGACAAAACCCTGTTTGTCTTCAATTCTTAGATCCCCTCCATCTCTGTCTCTGTCTCTGTCTCTGTCTCTGTCTCTCTCCTAATATGAGAAATTCAAAACTCTTGCTGGAAGTGAACACACCTGGGACAGGGAGGAGTTTCCCAGCCTCTCTTGCAGATAGATGAGCCCACTGACCTACACTGTGCCCAGTGAGATGTGAGGGACTTCCAGGTGCTGTCCTCAGGGACGGGTATGTTTTTCTCATCCTCTCTCCTGCTGCCTGGAACACAGATGTGATAGTCAGAATCTGAGTAGCCATCTTGGGCCAAAGCGGACAATAAGAACATCCCCAAGTCCCTGGTTTTGCAGACACGTTCTCCTATTCCCTGACAGCCACTTCCACAATTCTCCAACAGTAACCCTACTTCTGGTGAGAGTCACCCTGGTGGGTTCACTGTCAACTATGTGACCCCTCCATGGCATCCTCTGGGAGCAAGTCCCCCACTTGAGGCCCGTACCTGGGTCCTCTATACCTGGATTCCAAAGCTGGGGCCTCTCGCACCTCTTGTGCTGTCCTGTTGTGTCCTTCCACTTGGATGCCTGGAGCAGGGGCACCTGGTTGGCCAAGCCCAGGTCACACGCCTGCACCCGTGCCACAGGGAGCTGGGCAAGTGCGTTTCTGGTGTCTCCCTTGGGGATGCACGGCCAGGATGGCAGGAGAGTCCCTGAGGCTGGGGGTGAGGTGCCAGGCAGCCAGAAAGAAAGACAGAGGCCAGGTTCCCAGCAAAGCCCGGACTGGGCCCAGGAAGGAAGCAGGAAAGCTTCTACTCCACTCTCCTCTTCTCCACGCAGGGCAAGAGGACGGCAAGAAGTAAACACAGGCTCAGGTCACCTTTACGGTCCATCCAGCTCCGCAAGGGCCGAGTCAGGCCAGGTCTATAGGCGCCACGGCCTCTCCTTGCAGCCCCTTTCCAAGGTCAGCAGGAGTAGTGACTTGAGGCGGCTATGTTCCTGCAGGGGGAGGGACGCCCCTGCCTTAGCACCCTAAGAGTCAGGCCATCCAGTGGGTGCTCAAAGAGATCTTGGGGGACCCGATGATCACATCAGGCTCTGGGCCACAAGGAAGACGCTGGATGCTGGAGTTAACATCTGTGACTCCACCAAAGTCCCTCGGGCTCCTGTGTACCTCCTGGATCTGTCTTAGGTCCTGGGCCACTGTAGGAAAGAAGACAGGTCCCTGTCCTCACAGTGGGGGAGATGAGCAATAAAGACAGCCCCCCCAATGCTAATACCATAGCATCACATACCATGTTTTACAAAGAAATGAAAATGGGATGGGTGACTCAGGGACATTCACTAGGAAAAATGGTTGAGAGGTGGTGTTTGAACAGGGTCCTAAAGAAGGTGAGGAAGCCAGGCAGCTTCTAGGCAACAGGAGCAACCAGTGCAAAGGCCCTGAGGTAGGAAGGACTCGGGGCCATCTGCGGTGACACAGCCAGGGAGGTAAGGGTTACACAGAGCTTCCCAACCGCAGCGAATCTCCAGACCTTTAACTGGCGGAAACAGGCGGGGAGGGTTGAGTCTTCAGTCTTAAACTTCTCTGAAAAAACATGATGTCAGGGACAGACAGTAAATCTTGACTTGTCTTGGAAAACAATGGGCCCATGTAACCAAGAGAAAGCTCCAGTGAACAGTAAATGGCCAGAGGGCTCGGCACTGGGGATCACATGGAATTTATTAACAGATTTGCCTCTGAAAAGGAGCTTCCCGGCTGGGCAGGAGCAGCTTCTGGTCAGCATCAGAAGGGTGTTTACTGAGGTGCTGGGGTGCAGACAGGAAAAAGAGGCCAGCCAGGCTGCTGCCCACGTGGAGAATGGAAGGAAGCACGTTCCTCCATCCAGGGAAGGATCAGCATGGACCTCTGTGTGCGCGCAGGGTGCCAGGAGGTCAGACACACGTGGCCGCCTCCAGCCCTCACTATAGGCGGAGGGGGCAGGTGAAGATTGCACCAGGACACGAGACCACCCCAAGCTCAGGTGGGGCCAGGGAAGGACCACAGAGAGGGAGGGAGAGCCCCTAACGCTGCTCTAACCACAGGCCCACGCTGCTATCTTACCCTCTCCCTCCCTCTGGGTGGTTTCTTCTTTGTCCTTTTATGAATCTCTTAAAATGAGACCAAAACACACAAGAAGCAAAGCCCACGAGCAGAGACCTCTTTCCACAGAGAGGCCCCAGCCTGCACTTTAAGGATGAGGCTCTGCTCTCTTCCCACAGCTGTGCTCTCATTTGTCAGCCCATTTGACAGATGAGGAAACTAAGGTTTGGGGAGTCACGCCATGGCCCGAGGTCCCACGGCTGGATTTGATCCAGGTCTGCCTGGTCCTATTTTTAAATCAGGAAGTTCAGGGAGACATCCTTCAAGGAAACTGCTTTGCTTTGAAATTCAGGGGGTGAAAACCCAAACAAACCAAACAAGAAATATTACATTTTTAAAGAAACCACTTATGGAAGCTGAGATGGCCCTGAGACCGACCGGTAGCTTGGAGAGTTTCTCAGAAGGGCCCTGTTTGGGTTTGGGGCGGGGCATTCCTTCTGCCTGGCATCCCCGGAGGCACACAAAGCCCTGCCCGCTAATCCCCAGCCACGTTCCCGTCACGGTGACACCCCCGCCTTCCCAGCTCTGCCCGCCACCCTCCCTGTGCCGGCTGCTGCCTCGGATGCTGGGTGACTCGGCCTGGTGGGTTGGCCGCCCTGCACACCTGAGGGGCAGGTGCCCGAGGCCTCGTTTTACAGAGAGGCTGGCTGAGGTGGCCAGGTCACCCAGGCAGGGCTCCTCGACGCCTCACAGCCCCCTGGGGACAAGCAGGGACAGGGGCTTTCTGTCTCACGGCCTGCAGCCCCAGCTCCCAGGAGGCCAGTGTGGGCCAGGACAGGAGGACGGCAGCCCCGCGCAGCGCCCAGACTGGGCCGGTGGCCACACTGCCTTGGGGACCGGGAAGTATGCTCCCTCCGCCCGCCGGCTCACAGCGTCCTGTGGCTGCCTGCCAGGCCCCGCCTGACGTCAGGGTCTGACCAGGGACATAATGTGCTGGCATGGGGACAAGGGCTGACTGCAGAGAGACAGAGGTAGGGCGGTCCGCGGGAGACGGGAAGATGGCAGACAGAGAGAACCCAGGAGAGGAGGAGAGAGACAGAGAGAGACAGAGACAGATGGGGGAGGAGAGGGGGAGAGGCAGAGCCCAGAGCCGGCTAGGAGTGAAGGGCCTGGCTAGGACCTGGCTCCACCCAGGATTTGCTGCTGTTGACTCAACTCTGGGGAGCATCAAGTCCTTACAGGGGCTGGGGCCCCACGGGGCTCCTGCAGAGGGGACAGAGCGCCTCTCACGCGGGGAGGCTCTGCTGTGTAAAGCACTCTGCCAGCCCTGCATGTAGTAAATGCTCAATAAATCAAGGCGGACTTCAGAGGCAGCGGGACAGGGCAGGAAGACCCCGGGGCTGCCTCTCTCATTTCACAGCACACCCCCCACGGCAGGGAGCACCCCAGCCCAGCGGGACTCCACCAGGAGGCCACCAACGCAGACCTTGGCCTGGCCTTGCCTGTCTTGGGGCCCAGCCCCTTGTTTATGGGCTGGAGAAGGCCCTGATCCCAGGGCCATCACGTCACCAAAGCCGCGCAAGGCCAGGCCTCCTCACTGCTGGCTTCCAGCCTTGTCACCCCTCTGCCAGCTTAATCATTAAATGGCCCCACAGAGCCGAGGGACTGAGCTGCCCCCTTCCTAGAAGGGCCATCTGTGCTTATGGGTCCCACAGCCCTGAGAGCCGCATTCTCAGCCCAAGGTCATACAGCAGCACCATCCCCAGGGCCACCTGTGCCCGCTAACATGTCACAAAGTATCTCCTTTCATCCCCAGGATCACCCCATGGGGCCCTGCTTCTCAGCCGGCGATGCAGCTCCATACCCCACTCTGCACAGGATGCCCCACCGTAGAGAGGAGCTGGCCCCAAATGTCCATGCGCCAAGGTCAGCAGCCTGCTAGGCGGTAGCTTCTGCTGTGAGGCCCATTTCACAGATGTGGAAACTGAGTCACAGAAAGGTGCCACTTGCCCAAGGGATCAATCTGCACTGTAAGAGTCTGTCAGTCCTTTCAGCAAGACCATCGCCCCTACAGCAGGTCCTTCAGAATGAGGCTGGGGTGCATGCCACATGTGGCACAGAGAACTCACAGGCAGAGCCACTGTGGGAACAGGGATACCTTTAAATTAATGCCTAATGTGAAGAGGGACATCTGAAACCGACCACACAGATTCATGGAGCATTTTCTGGGTACCTCCTATGTGCTGGGTCTTGTCCTTGGTGCTGGGGCCAGGCCTGCTGGGTGCTGGGAGGGGACCGTCCAGAAGGGAGGGGACAACGCACAAGAATGCAAAGCCCCATGGGATCTTTTCACCCTGGCTGAACCCTACTTCTGCAGAGGACGGAAGCCTGGGGCTCCAGCAGGCCGAGACCGTAGGATGCAGAGGGACAGCCGTGGCGGGGGACCGGGGCACAAGCTCCAGGCAGCGTGGACACGCGTCCCGTGTCTTTCTGCTGCTGGTCACGGGAGACAGAGGCTCTTTACGCACTGTCATCCTGGGTCCCCAGCACCAATGGCCGCTCAGGGTGTGCGTGGTGACAAGGACAGCGACTTCCTCAGGCCCACACGGTGGCCTGAACCAAGAACACTGGGCAGGCCGCCTCCCATCACTGAGGACGTGCAGTGACCCGGAAGCTTCTGCTCTGTGGAGACAGAGCTGTGTCCTCCAGGGGGGTCAGACTGTGGAGACACAGTGATTTAAGGAACCCACAGCACCAGTGACCCAGGCTGTTGCTCCATGGGGAAACTGAGGCCCAGAGAGGTGGGGTCTTCCCCATGGTGCGCAGCAGGCTCCCAGCGTGCTCCGGGCCGAGGGCGGAGAGGGTAATCTGCCTGCCCAGAGTCCTGGCTGAGCCTGGGGCAGCCCAGCAGCACCTCAAGTGGATTCTAAGAAATGAAGGTTAGGGGTTAGAATCTGGGCCCCTGGAGTCAAACTCTAGCTCAGCCTCCCCCAACCCCCCACCCCCTCCATGGCCTCAGGAAAGTGGCTTTCCCTTTCTGGCCCAGGGCTCTTCTGATTATTCCTACTAAAATTCTTCCCAGAGTAAACCAAGTCCTATGGACTATATCTTTTTTTTTTTTTTTTTTTGTCTTTTTCCTTTTTATTGGTACCAGGGATCGAACTCACGACTGCCTGCTTGCAAGGCAGGTGCTTATGCCACTGAGCTAAATCCCCAGCCCTCTCTGGACTATATCTTAAAACACGAAGACCAAGCCTGGATGCGAGCTGACATTTATACCAGATCAGAATGCTTTAGGCATACAAATGTAGTCATAATAAAACACAATAAACTTAATGTGAAAAAATAAACAATAAACAAAAAAGAGGCCTGTTTTTCTCTTGCATGAATGAAGTCCAAATGTAGGTGGGGGAGAGAGGGAAGCAGCAACCCTACAAAGCCCTCAGCGTCTCAGGCTCCTTCCTGCACACCACTCCGTCATTCCGAGGGGATGACCCTCTTTCTTATGACCCAAGATGGAGGCCACTGCACCAGCCTTTCCATGTGTCTTCCAGATAGCAGAGTGGAAAAGAAAGGATGATATGTAAAGGGCAGTGTCTTAGTCACTTTTCTCTTTGCTGAGACAAAAATACCCAACACCCCAAAGTTAATGGCAGAAAGGTTTATTTAGCTCACAGTTTATAGAGGTTCATAATCAGCTGGCTCCACGGCAGGTGGCACATGGCGGAAGAATAACAGCTCCTGGCAGTAAAAGACAATAAAAGCAATAAGAGAGTTTAACAGCGACTTTCTGCCTCTTTTTACTGCATCCAGTCCACTGAGATTAGGGAAGTACCAATCCAATCAGTAGGTCCATCCAGTCGCCCATCCCTAATCCCAGCACTGCACCATGAATCAATCACAAACTCTAGACTCGGCCACGTCTGAAAAGCCTGCCCTCCGTGACTGCGTAAGGTTTCGGGGGACACCTGCAAGCCGTAAGAGGCAAGCGCCATCTAAATCTCCAGGAAGGATGCTAGGATCTGCCACACGACTCCCAGTTTCACCCCGCTGGCCAGCACTCAGGCGGGAAGCTGCACCTAGCTGCAAGGGAAGCTGGAAAAGCTGTGCTTCCTCTGCACAGTCAGGAACTCACCCAGGACAGTCAAATATCTATAAAGAAGCAAGATAACTTCAGACAGTGCGCACGAAGGAACAAAGTGGGATGGGGACCCTGGAGAGAGGGAGGGATGCACCCCAGGAATGTGCTGCCTGAGGCAGGACCAAGCTCGGAGGGGAGGAGAAACAGGAAGACTGTGGCTGCAGCTGGGAGGGGACAGGTGCCCGCTGGCCAGAGACGGGCCAAGGAGGTCAGCTGGGCCAGACACAGTCCCCTGGCCACTTAGGCCTGCTGGTGGCCACACTAGGTCATAGCAGCAGACACGGCCCCCACTGTTAGGAAAAGGGAAGGTAGCCAAGCAAGCCGGAGACCCACGGGATGGTTCACAGTGGCCCGAGTGACTCAGGGCAGGTAAAGGGCCCATGGGGCACAGCACCACCAGAGGGCTGAAGCATTTCCCACAGTGGGGTGACATTTGAGCTCACATGCAAAGGGCAGAGAGGCCTGGCCTTGTGAGGTCTAAGAAGGTGAGAGCATTCCAGGAGAGGGAACAGTGCGTGCAGAGTCAGCAGGCAGGAGAGGAGCTGAACACGGGGAGTGGTGATGTCCGCAGATGTCCCTGGAGAGAGAGTCAGGGGGTTGGGGCTCTCAGGCTCAGGGGGATGAAGATTGGCTCAGAGCCCTGACCCCCACATCCCTGGGAGGGGCCTGCGGCAGATGGGAGATCAGCAGGGACCCAGCTCCCCTGCTTGGGTGATTACAGCGGTGGTGACGACGCCAGGCTTCTGTCTTCCATGGCTAGAGAGTCCCCGTGGGCGGCCCCACACAGGGGTGTTTGTGTCTTCAGCCTAGGACCGCATTCTGACTCAGCCGCTGCCCAGGCCCTCTGGCCAAGGCCACCTCTCCCACCCTCCTCTCCCCATCCAAGGCTGCAGAATCTCAAGCCCCTGGTGCAGAAGAGACCCAGGTCTCTGGTCAGTTCTGCACCCCATCCCAGGAGAAGGACCTTCCCCGGGTCTCAAGACTGGAGTGGGGCCAGGGCCTCCTGACATCTGGCCCGAAGTCTTTAAGCTGTTTAATTACAGAAGAAAAACAAGAGAAAGGAAGAAGGGGGAGGAAGGGAGGAAGGAGGGAAGGGAGAGGGATTGAAAAACAATGCACAAATCAACAAGATCTAAGCCAGAGCCTTGGCGGGGCGGGATTAGCATTTGTAGAACACGAGGCCACTCAACACCTCCCTCCCCATCCCCGGGTTCAGCCACCGCCTGCAAGTCCTCACATTCAGGCAGAGGGGCTGCATCTGCTCCATGATTTGGAAACAATGACAGTGCCACCAGCATCACGTCCAGTGGCTCTCTGGTGGACAGGGGTTTGCGCCCAGGTCCGGCTGCAGCTACCCCACACAGGCTCCAACCCCAAGCCAGGGCCCTCCTCTGCAGCACCCTCTCCCACAGCCGAGCAGCAGTGCTCCCCACACCCACCCGGCACCCTGCAGACAGGATTCCTCTGACCCCCAGGACATTTTCATTAAATTTATACCAATGTCCACGTATTAAGAGATGTCACATTAAAAACTCCCAGAGCCTTTTAGGGCTGTGCAACCTGACTCCTCGGTCCGTGATCCCACCCGGCACAGGCTAACTGCTCCCAAATGCTCCACTGCCTCCCTGAGCCCAGGGCCAGACGGTGGGTGCCACTCACCGCAACGCGCACACAGGTGTTTTTCTGACACCTTTCCCGGTGCCTGTCTCTCCATCAAAAGAGGGGAAACCCAGGATGATGCCTGAGAGATCAGGGTGCATGCAGCTGAGGGATGTTCCTCGGTGCTCATTCTGGAGACAAGTTATACCTGATGCCACGGTTTGGGCTTCCTGCTTGATGAGCAAATCAGCAAAGTTAACAAACAACACTATAGGGTGCCCGTTTGATTTGAATTTTAGATCAGTAACTAACGATTTGGGGGGCTAGGCATGTCCTATGCTACACTCGGGACAGACATGCTTAGGCAGCTCTACCTAAGGAGTCAACAGTGTGACTCTGGGTGGGTCATATTTGAATACAAATCCCCTCCCACCCTGCCCCCCAGCCAGATGATCATGGGCAAGTCATCGATATCCTCTGGGTTTCAGATTGTACCTGAGCAATGACAGCTTCATGATGACTTGAGGTAACACGTGAAGCCTGAGCATGGTAGGGTTCAGAAAATGTTAGCTGCGGGCAAAAATGCCACCTGCTACCTGGCCCTCATCATCCCCACCTCTTTTGCCCACTGAACCCTGATTTGTGACACCTGAAGCCCACTCCAGGACATGCACAAGATTTATATCGCAGATCAGGGCACGCCCATTCCAGTGATTGGCCCAAGGTAAGCATGTGACCTGGTTCTCGCCAATGAAACATAGCCGGAAGTCAGCTCTCACCAATGAAACGTAACTGGAAGTGAGCAGGGGATGGATGCTCCAGAGAGACAGCTGCCCCTAAGGAGTCCACAGCCACGGGGGGAATAAAAAGATACCCAACCCTAGCCACTCCCCTTAACAGTCAACGCTGAGGATGTGGAAGGATCGGAGGCCTGAAGGCTGACTGCTTCTACTAGTCACTTTTTTGTTGCTGAGACAAAATACCTGACACCTGCAATGTGAAAGGGGGGAAATTTACAATATTTTGGTTCATGGTTTCAGTCCATGTCAGCTGGCTCCAAGGCAGAAACAGGATGGCATAGGGACAGGAAGGAGGGAGAGATACTCAGCCCATGGCAGCTGGGAAACAGCAGGGAAGACTCGGACCAGCACAGGCCTTCTGGTCACACCTCAGTGACCCGCCTCCACGAGGACCCCACCTCCCAGCAGCACCTTCAGCCACTGAACTCATTCATAGAGGAACCCACTGGTGACTACAGTGTCCCCGGGTCCAGTCACCTCCCACGTGCATGAGACTTCAGAGGGACATTTTAGATCTAAACCGTGACAGTGCACCAAACTCCTTTCAAAATGAGTGACAGAATTGCTGAAGAGTGAAGCCACCACTAAATAGCTTTACAGTGTGTTGGCAAAGCATGTGGACTCTGGTGTCACATCCTATTTAAGCCACTGACTAGCTCTGTGCCTCAGTTTCCCTACCTGGAGAGTGGATTGAATGATAGATTCTGCTTCATTGGGCTGCTGTAAAGATGAAATGAGTTGGCGTAAGCCACGCATTTGTTGAGGCACCTGGGAGTCGCACTCACCGTGGAACTTAGTCGTGGTGATTCTCTGTGACCACCCCAAGCTCTGAGCCTGTGACCCATGGAGGGGTCCAAGCCAGCAATCAGAAGCCCGTGCTGTGCCTGTGGAAGTTGCACCAACACCCAGGTTTGCCCCAGAGCTGTGCATTTTTTTGCATCTCTTTCCTCTTGCACAAGTATGAGTAGATTCACATCAGCCCCCCAGGGAGGAGGCGGAGTGTCAGGCTCTCCTGGATCTAGGATGCGATTCTGCCATCTGGAATTTGGGAGTGGAAACTTGAGGATCTAAATGTAATGGATAGCGCATAGGGTCCTGTCCAGAATGCCTCTGACTACGAGATTCAGACCCGCACCAGAGGGCTTAACACTCAGCCATTTCATCATTTCACAGAACAACTGGAGGTGGATGGCTTCAGTGTCGAGGAAGACTCCCAACGATGCCACCCAGTACCCAGCCACTTTCAACCTTCCCCGTTCTGTGGGGCTGCTTCCTAGCATGAGCTTACTGCCTTGTGGCCACGAGATAGTTGCTATAGTCCCAGCACAGCAGCTATTATTAATGAAGTTAGAGGCACAAGGAAAGTGTTGGTGGGTTTGAAAAAAATCTCCTTGAACTCTTTTAACCTAGGGCGAAAACCTTTTTCCCATCTCCTTGCTCAGGGCTGCTCATCTGTTTGCTCCACACTGCAAAGGAAGCCCAGAGAGTCAGTAACCACAGAGGGGAGTGCGTGACTGAGACTGTTTTACCCCACTCTCCGTCCCTCCCCAGGAGTTGGACCGTTACCTCCCACCTCCAAACAAGGACTGAGGGTCCAGCTACTGGTATCCAGGAAATGGCAGCAGCCCTGTGGCCAGGTCTACTTCTTGCAAAAGTCTCCCTGGCAGGCTGGCGAGGAATTAAAACAGAATGGGCACAGATACAGGCCAGAGAACAGTCAACTGGAAGCCAGAGAGGAGCCCTGAGCAAGGGATTAAAGGCTGGAGGCTGAGCTGGGGACTTAGCTCAGCAGCATAAGCACTTGCCTGATAAGCCCAAAGGAGTCAATTTGATCCCTGGTCATCCTCCCCCAAAAAATAAAGGCTAGAGGCTGAGGGGTTGGGACCTGGCTGAGGAGCCACAGGAAGGTGAGCCCAGGCTTATGGGGTGGAAGGCAGAGGCAGGCTGGTGCCCTGGAGCCCTCAGAGGAAATCCCAGGGCTGTTGATCTGGGGTCTGGGAGCTGGCTGTGTGGCCTTGGAAAGTCTCTTCCCTTCTCCTGACCAGTTTCCTTGCAGTTCAGCAGATGCTTCCGGGATGGAAACTTGCTCTCTCCCACCTGGGGATGGAGGAAACTCAGCAACTACAGGGTCCTCTGCTCTGCCTGATAGATTATCCTGAAAACATTCAGGTTATTTTGTAGGTCACACCTGGGTGTGTTTCAGGGACAGAGGAAATTCATCAGTCCCGAAGATGCTGTTATGGTTTGAGTTTGGATGTCCCCCCAGAGCCTCACGCAATCACGGCAGGGGAGCCTTTCAAAGGTGGCTGAGTCCAGCATTGTCTAGCGCTGGGGTTGGCAGTGTGAGTGCTGCATCCATCCAGGGTCAGGTAGCCAGCACAGGGAGGCAAGGAGGCCTGCTTTTCCCTGTTGCCCCTTTGCTCTGGCTGCTTCTAGTATCTGCTACAGCCACCAGGAACATGGATGGTTGCCCCTCAGCCACGCCACCGTGCCTTGGAGACAGCTGAGTATGGATTGAAACCTCCACAAACTGTAAGCTGAATAAACCTTTCCTTCCTTCATTTTGGGCATCAGATATTTTGTCTCAGCAACTAGAGAAAAGTGACCAAGACAGATGCAGACATTCCATCGTCCTCCCTGAACTGAAAAATCACAGTGAATGATCCTGGAAGGCTGTGTGGGGAAGAGGCTTAGTGGTTTTGAGCATTTACAAGGTGCCTGGCATTTTACACACATTGCCTTGTTTTAATTACTTGTTCTTCTTGCAGGAACCACTTGATCATTCTGTGCCTCAGTTTCCCTGTCTGTGAAATGGGAGGTGGCTGAGACGGCTGATTTTCCCTACTCCACTGCTTCCTCTGTGCAGCTGACCATGGGGATGTCTGGGTAAAACTACATCTCCCAGCCTTCCTTGCAGTTAGATGCCACGGCTTATCAGATGCTGCCCGCAGCTGTGTGGCCAATTGAACTCGCAGGGAAAAAATATGCCTTCTGCCTTTCCTTTTCCCACTGCTTGGGTGCAGATGTGAGGCCGAAGCATTTTGCACCTTGAGGTAGAGCAGCATGCTAGGGAGGGGGAGGAACAAGTCCACAGCTGGGGACTGGCGATGCAGAGCGGGCCCAGCAGCCCCAGCCTCAGTTTGCTGTGAAACCCAGTGTGTTCAGACATGCAAACTGCTTAACACGGGGAAAGTTCAGCTGTTATCGTATTATTATCATCATCGATGTTATGATTGCAATGATGCCCATTCATGTCTCCAAATGAGCCTCTGCAAGAGGGAATCACAAGCCCATTTTTCAGATGAAAAACTGAGGTTCATGAAGCTAAATTCCTGACCGAGCAGTCTCGATGGGGACCAGCAGACCCAGATCTGTCCACCTGGGGAAGGATAAAGAGAGCAGTGGTTGGGAACAGGAGCCAGCGTTCGCTGGCTCAGCTCAAACCCAGTCCTTCAGTCTGTGAGAGTCTAGGGTGGTGGCTCCTAACCAGGGAAACTGCACTCCAGGGACAGGTGGCAATGTGGGGGGCATTACCTGGTCAGCACATCAGGGGGAAGCGGTACCATATGTATGTTGGAAGCCAGTGAAGCTGCGAACTCTCACCACGCCCACCAGGTGCCTGGTGCCCAGGGCGGGCGGCCTCATGCCTCCTGGAGCGAGGGGAGGTGTCAGCCTCTTCCACTGGCTGCATTTGCCTGCCGCGCGTCCTCCAGCCACTCGGTCTGCGCAGGCCCACTCTCCGACCTTGGAGGTCATTCAGGGGAGCCTGCAGCTCCCCTCTGCAGCCCCCTCTCCCAAGGGGGCAGAAGACGCTCTGGAGCCAGCGAGGCCAGTGTCTGGGCAGTAGGCAGGGGCTGCAGGCGCCCTCCTGCTCCAGCCCGGGGCGAGCAGGGCCCGAACTTCAGAGAGGGGGCTGCCCGCTGATAAAGGATTGCTGACTCTTCCAGAAGCCTCCTAGAGAAAACTCCACATTTCTCCTCCTCAAAGTCGCAGGAAGTGGTGAGTTCCAGCTTCCTGGGACAGCAGAACAAATTTCTAGAACCTTCCATTTCAGTCACCCAGAAACCAAGAGACAGGGAAAGCTAACCCATGGGAGAACTCTGGGAAAACTCGCAAAACTCCAGGAGGAGGCGGCGTCTGTTTTGCTCTGCTTGTTCTGTTGGCGAGTGGTCATTCAGCTGCTTACATGTGGACTGCACCGGCCTTTCTCTGGCCACGGCAGCCCAAGGAACCGCTCGAGACAAGCCGGAAGCACCTGCCACCTCACCCCCTGGCGTCAGAGGAAACGTCCCTGACAGATGGGGTTGGTGGGTGAAAACCACAACGTCCTCGCCTTTGGGGGGATAATGTAGACGGGATGTTAACCGAACTGAGAGACAGGAAGAGCTCCCCAGGCCGAGAGAACGGCATGTGCGAATATCTGGGGGATCCCTGAGATGCACCAGGGCAGCTCGAGGGGATGAGTCACCTGAGTATTTTTGAGTGCACTGTGTTCTGGGCTCACAGGTACAGGGGCAAAGCTGGCAGCTTGCTGGGGCTCCCAGGCAGGAACCCAGCACAGATGCCAACAGAAGAGTGGGATGGATGTCACCTCCCTCCTGTCAGTCACACTGCAGATGCTGTCTTCCAAAATATCCCAGCTGGACTCGTGTGCAAGCGAGGGCTTTCCTGGATTGTCCATCCTCGGTGGTGTGACTGCTGCCCGCCACCCTGACCTGGCTGTACCCTTGATGTGACCGTGGCTCCCGTCTGAGATGTATTCCGTGTGGCGCCAACGGGCTGTGTGTGGGACTCCCGGGCGAGGCCAGCTCTCATCGCCCGGCCTCCCGGGTCAGAGCTCAGCCTCTGCCTCGCCCCAGCTGTCGGAACAAGGACCCAGCTGGACACGCAGGCCTCTGCTGCCGGTGTGGCCCCGCAGTGGGCTCCAGTCCTGGGCTAATTGCGTCAGTGCCAGTCACCGCACCTCTAGGTGGCGCCCCTCTTTCTGCCCCACAGGCTCTGCAGAGTTCCTGAATGGAAACCGGCCACAGAGCCCCAGAGCAGCGCTGAGGCCATGACCAGGGCACTCTGAGGCCACAGAGCCTGAAGCCCTCTTTGTGTGCTGGACAGAGGCAGATTGCCTCCGCACACACCTCAGCCTTCCCATGGAGGGAAGGTGACCTGGGCCTTCCTGCTGGGTGTCTGAGATGGCTGCAGTCCCCGGGGCTGGAGGGACACAGTGGGGGGCACCAGAGCCCAGATGGCAGCTGGGAAGGCTGGAACCAGTGAGGGTCAGCGGGCTGGGAACCGGAGCCACAGAGGTGGCCAGAAGATGCCCGGGCACAGGGCTGAGGGAGGCCCTGACTTCTCCCTCCCTGCGCTGGGGCCTGCAGAGCAGAAGTAGAAGGGGTCATCCTGTTCCCTGGAGCACGGCAGGGCAAGGTGGCCACCGATGACACACCCTTCAGGCTTGTAACTGGGACCTGCCTGCCGGGACACCCTGGGGGCAAAAACTCAAAAGCTCTCAGGAGTGAGATGGCTCAGGTGTTGGGAACCACGGGAGCCGGACAGCTCCAGACACAGCGCGGAGCGGTGGTGCCTGGCACCAGCATCCCGTCCCTCCGGGGGCCGCTGGTCTCAGCTGTCAGTGGTTCCTGCCAACTAGAGAGCCAAGATGTTGCCATTGCCTCCAGGGAGACAGCAGCTCAGATTCTGGTTGGACGGAGTGACACAGGCTTGGAATCCCGGCTACGCAGGAGGCTGAGGCAGGAGGATCACAAGTCTGAGGCCCACCTGGTTAACTCAGCAAGATCCTGTCTCATGATGAAAAATAAAAAGGTCCAGAGGTTTAGTTCAGGGATAGAGCACTTGCCTGGCATGCACAGGTCCTGGACTCCATTCCTAGTACCACCAAGAACAAACAAAATGAGGGTCCATGGCTGGGGCCGCCAGCCCAGACATTTGCACCGGAAAGCCCCATGAATGCTGGCGAGCGGCTGTAACCTGAAGGTCCAAACAGCACCACAAATAAATATTTCCTGACTGAAGAGCTGGCATCAGGCACACTGAAAATCTCCCAAACCCCATGAAACCAACAACCCGGGTCTCCGTTCCAATGTGACTGCATTTTTCCCTGTCATTCCTGCCTCTGCAGCTCCTCACAATTACAGGGGGTTAAACTCAGGAAGCACCTACTGTGTGCTGGGCTCTGGGGAACAGTTTGTGCCTCTGAGCTGCTCACAGACTGAGACACCAGCCCCTGCACAGACAGTGCTCTGCCCACCATGTATCCTCTGTGCCTAGCACAGGCCCTGGCACATAGTAGGTGCTGAATGATGCTTATCAGATGCACACGATGCAGGAGGTGTTCTGTTGGCTGTCATTCTCCACAGGGCAGCAGGTCCCCGCACAATGCCTGTGCCCTGACACTCCTCAACGCACAACCCACGGGTCTATGTCTGTGGCATTAAAATGTTGCTGGTGTTAGCAGCCAGACATGCCTAGAATACACACACTCGGGAGGAGGCAGGAGGACTGCTGGGAGTTTAAGGCCAGCCTGAACTGAGGCCCTGTTTCAAAATAAAACCTCCCAGCACTGATCTAGGCATTCCACAAGGTTGTGAATTTCAAATTATTGTGTATACCATAAATACATATGATTTTATTTGTCAACTAAAAGAAAACTCATGGAGGTGACAATTAGAGAAAGATGTGTAAAAAGACTCCTATAGGACAGGCAGAGAGCCTGGGTCGGGGGCCCCAGGACTATGGGAACACAGTGGGTGCCTTAACCCGGTGGGACTCACAGAGTGCTTCCTGGAGGAGGATGCTTTTCAGTCACTTGAAATCACCCAGGTCAGGTGAGCACACCTGACCTGTAAAGGACAGATGGCTTCACAGGTCTCTGTCGCAAGGCTTATTTCTGCAGGTGAAGATCTCCAGGAGCCACACATGGAACCTCAGTAGACATGGCTGTGTTCCAATAAAACATTATTCATAAACCCAAGTGAAGGGCCAAAATTGGGCCCATGCCACCACAGCCACCACAGTCCCCTGACCCCTAAGGCAAAAGTTAAACGATGGACGGGGGAGAGGCAGCCGGCAGGAGCCGAGCAGCAAAGGGCATGCAAAAGCCCCAAGAGGTAAGGCTGCTGCTGCTGCCAGACCCCTCCTCTCTCCAGGATCCTGAATCCATTCTGTATGTAGGTGCTGAGGCCCGGCTATGTGCCAACACTGTCCTTGGTGCTGGGACCCAGAAGCGAACAAGACAGATGTCACAGGAAGACAGACCCTAGGTACGCAAATGGACCAACAAATAAGAAATTAACTATAGCTTCTACCCTCGCTGTGTGACCCTGAGCAGCTTACCTAACCTCTCTGTGCCGTGGGATGGTAACAAGCACAGAGCAGGCTGTTCTATAAATGTAGCAGCTGCTCATATGCAAACAAACACAGCCACACTTATTTCAAGCATGCCTGAGAGGCAGCAGCAGGAACAGCGCAGCTGCGTGAGAAAGGGGCTCCTGGAGGCGCAGTCCCACCACATCCTGGGAGCGGACATCCTGGAGCTGGCAGCCACTGCGGTCGCCCGAGCCCGATGCCCTGCGGCCCAGCCCAGACAGTTAATTAGAGATACCTGGGCCCCTCCGAGTCCGCGGTGTCTTCTCTAATTAGCGTGTGAGTGCACAGGCCTTTGAACGCCAGGGATAGAAGGGGAGCCAGGGTGAGGCTCGGGTCACAGGCCAGGGCAGCCCGCCCAGAACCGGTTCATGAACCCCAAGGACTAGACTCATGCTCGCGCTTGCCGCCTGCTGGAGCTGACTTTCTGCCGGCTCCTGAGCAGTTTGGGGGCACCCACCCAGGTGGGGCTGCAGCAGCTCTGAGGTCAGCACCGCCGGTGTGGAGCCCGCACGACTCCCTGCCAGCTGTTTCCGGTCTGGTTACTGTGTCACCTTGGTTGCTGCTGCTGCTGTCACCTGTCCCTTCTGAGCTGTGTGGCCTGGCTGAGCTACCAAGCGGTTCTGAGCCTCGCTCTTCTCTCCTGAGCCTTGATTGTGGTTACAGACAGGCTAGCGGTGCAGGGTGTGCAGAGCAGAAACCGCCCCCGCCACGGCCCTGCAGCGGGCACTGCTGGGAGCGCCTCGCATGTGTTCATTTAACTCCCACAAACACCACCGCCGACCCCAGGTAGCCACGCACAGCCCAGCCCAGCCACAAGAGAGCCTCCGTAACACGGACCCTGCAGGAGCAACAGCCCTGAAGCCGCGACACACACAGCGGGCAAGTCCCCCACCGAGGTCACACAGCTACTGCACGGCAGGACCAGCACGAGCTCCAGGCCGCGTGGGTCCCGGCCCCAGCTCCACACCTGGGTCCACACTGGCCTGGTTGAGATGGTGTCTGGGATGGAGAGAAGCTGGTCTTCCCACTACCCTGGCAAGCAAGACAGAGATCGCCCCATCTCGGTGAGCCGGGTTCTCATCGAGAACCTGCTGGTTCTAGGAATCTCTGGTCCTTCTGCTGTCTCCTAAATTTATAAGAACGATACCAGTGTGTTGTGGTGTGTTGTGCCTGCTGCAGGCTCAGGGAATTTCTAAGATGCTGGGACATCGAGCTTTAGAGATGGGCCCTGAGTGAGCCCCTCTGATCCAGGCCTCCACCAGACAGATGGTCAGAGAGGCAGAGTGACCAGCCCAAGGTCACACAGCCAGAAAGTTCCAGGGCTGGACCACGTCTTCCAGATCCCACCTCACTCTTAATCTGCACTATCTGGCCCCAAACTGACGGACAGGGGGTCAATTGCAGGCTGCAGACTGATTCATTTGGCCTCCACAGAATTACAGTTTATCACCTGTCTGTAGAAAGAGGCGTGATGCTTCCAAGAACAGTGTTCCAAGTAGGTGACCAGAGCGGAAGCGACCCTTCAGAGCAGATGCTGGCGCCTGCTAAAGCCCCGGATGGGACAAGAAAAGTGGTAAAAACCCAGAAGGCCTGGGAAAGACCAGACTACAGAACAGTAAAAGATGGGCACTGGCCGAGGCAGAAGGGGGCAGAGCGCAGGAGCCCCCCGCATGATGCCAGTGGGTACACGGCACCCTGTTTATCCAAAGCCCGAGGATGGACACCACCAAGAGTGAACCCTGATGTCACCTGTGGCCTCTGGGGACAATGACGTGGCAGTGCGGATGCATCAGTGCAGCAGAGGGCCGCTCTGGTGGGTCTGATAGGCAGGCTGGGTGTTTGGCTGGTATATGGGAGCCTGACATTTCTTCTCTATTTTAGACGGTGCTGAGGATTGAATCTAGGGCCTCCCACATGCCCGGCAGGAGTTCCACCACTGAGCCACATCCGCAGCCCCTTTTACCTTTTTATTTTGAGACAAGGTGTTGCCAGGTTCCCCAGACTGGTCTCACCTGTGAGGTCCTCCTGCCTCAGCCTCCTGAGTAGCTGGGATTACAAGCATGCACCACTGCAGCGGTCTGTCTCAGTTTTACTGTGAACATAAAACTGCTCTAAAATATAAGTGAACTTTTTACAAATCCAGGAGCTTTGGCTACCAGCCCCTGTCTTTCACGGGGCCCAGGAGCTGCAGGCTGCACCACGCCTCCCTCGACCCAGCGCGTCTAAGCACATCGGCCCGGCCTCCTCTGGGTATCAGCCCCAGGCCCGAGGCATCTGCGAGTGACTCAGGCAGGAAGAGGATTCTCTGAAATTCCTGATGAGAAAGAGGCTGGGAAGAGTGCGGCCCATGGAGCTGGCCGGCCAGGAGGGAGAGACCGTGACACCTGCCTGCGTCAGGCCAACTCGTCACCTGGGCGGAGGCTTCCGGGCATTTTCCATGAAGCTCGAGGCTCCGCTTGATCCGCCCCACCTGCCTGGGCCTGCGGAGGGCAGGGCCATTGTGTGAAGCTACCTGGGCAGGACATGAGCAAGCGGAGCTGCCCAGCTCCCCCTGTGAGATTACCCCTGAGCTCACGGACTCCCCAGGCTAGCTTATAAGGTCACTGATTCACTTGACAAACTGAGTACTCACCATGCCCCACAAAGGTGCTGGAGTAGAGAAAGCAGAACAATTAAGGGGGGTCTTCAGTGGCCAATTATGGATTGTGCCTGGCCACTGTCCTATCTTCTGTCCCAGGGTCCCACCATCCCAATTTCATCCTCTGGTCTTCCTTTGATCTTCACCAAAGAGCATTCCATTTAGTTTCAGAAGGAGGGGCTGGCCCTCAGCCAGGTGGGGGTGGTGGGTCAGGCCTGGCCAATCAGCATATTCGCTGCAAAGACCTCAAGGATTGGCTCTGGGTTTAGCATGTGACTCATCAGCCAATCAGAGACAGTCCCATGAATGAAGTAGATAAGTTGGTCTCTCTCCATTTGGCCCACTGTGCTGGTGGAACGGAAGGCCAGGAATGCTGGGGACTATATTTGCTGTCACATGTGGAGACCACAGCTCGCACAGAAAAGGAGCTGAGAGTCAGAGAGTAGATGCCTAAATAATAGGGCACTCCTGGATCCAGCCGTTCCTGATGCTAACCCTATCTTGGGGCTTCTCCTTAAACCAGTACATTCACACAAGCACACACTCTCCCCACCCCAAGGCATGCTGAGTTATGTTTGTTTCTGTCACTTCCAATCCAAAGATCTTGAGCACACAAGTGAGTACATCGCTCCTTCCAGGCTGTAAGACAAACAGCTGTGACAAACACCGAGGATAGGTCTGTGGAAAGTTCGCTGGGAGCTGAGAGGAGAGAGCCAGAGCTGGCATCTGGGCCGATGAAGTCTTCAGTTTTCATTCTGCACAAGTTCATGATTTATTCAAAGTTTGAATATGCTAATAACCTTTTTCTGAACCATTTCCCTGCGCCAGGCCCAGTGCTGAGATTTTCCCAGCCTTCGCCTCCTCGTGGCAGCAGTCAGCACTTTACAGAGGTGGCGCAGAGGCTCAGAGGGAAGGGTTTTCCTCACGGCCACAAAGCAATTAGAGGATCAAGCAATGACTCCCAGGTCCCGAGACTTTCACCCCGGGCAGAACGACTTCACTTTCACGGCGCCCAAACGGTAGAGGTGTCCCAGCTTGTGTTCCCAAGAGACGGTAGACAGACACCGGGGACGTGATAAAGTGGCGGACAGGGAGACGCAGCTCCAGGGCCTCTGCAGAAGGCCTTGTGTGCAGCCTTGAGGAGTGTGGTCAGCAGACTGCCCTTCCTTCGGGGCGCCTCGCCCCAGGCCACCCCTGTGCAGCTCTGCCTGTGCCCGGGTGAGGCCTGTGCCCTGAGGGTCCCGCTCGCCCTGGCTCCTCCTGCTTCCTCCTCCCCCATTCAAGGGAGCGCTCATTCCGGGTAAGCACGTCTGACATCTCACACCCCAAACTCCTCAGCATCTGCGGGACGCTTCATCAAGGGGGACTGATTTTTGAGCAGCTCACAGAGGGGAGGCAGCGGTCTTGCTAACAAACTCCCTGAGTGATCACACAGATCTGGGAGGGAGCTCCTGGGCTCTGGGCCTAAGGGACTCTGAGGCAGGAGGACACATGGCGAGTCACAGCATGTCAGACAACTTTCCAGGAAGCAGGGAACTGAGAGAGCAAATGATGAGAGGTTTGATCTAGAAGTAGAGGTGGTCATAGGAGTCTCCTTGAGAAAGTAACTGGAATGGCCTAGAACATTCCAGAACGTTCTTCCATCTAGATGGCCTAGCTATCAGCATGGCTCCTTCCTAAGTCTTTCAGGCCTCTGTTTGTGTTATCTCCTCAGAGAGACCCTCCTGGGTCCTCACTAAGCCCACACTGCACTGCACTCATCCCTGCAGCCGGCTCTGCTTTCTTCCTGGCACTTATTTCTTCTTGATGCTACGTTATTAGGGTTATTTGGTCGTCTGTCATCACAAGTTTGTGAGAGAACAGGTTTTGTCTGTCCAGGTACCCAAAGAACCCAAAGTAGGGGCTGGGACGTGTAGAAGTGTTCGGTTAATTCCTGTCAAAAGGTCGCTTGGCATGCACCAGTGCCAGTGAGGGTCACGAGGGCATCTTCTTCATTCAAGTGAAACACACGTAGCGTAGGCCAGCGCTTGCCACAGCCTGGCACGCGGTGGGTGCTCAGTGAATGTGTTTTTGTTTGAAAGGGCGAGTGTGAGGTCACCTCAGACTGGGGTAGGGGAAGGGGAAGGCATGGGCCAGCGTTCCCAGGAGCACACGAGAGAGGCGAGCTCTGGGAGGACGACAGGAATCGAGGCCTGAGAAACGGGGGTCCCGCAGGGCGTGGCAAACCAGGCCAGACTGGCCACAGACTTAAATGCAGGGCCTCTCGCTCTGAAACCCTCCGTTATTTCCACATGGCCATAGCAGAGCACTATGCCAAGCCCAGGCACCATGCATGTGGCCACTCGGGTGGACGTCTGTGATGCCAGCCTGACACCATGGCGAGGAAGAGAAGCTCAGAGGTGTAACGTGACCCCTGCTGTCCCCAGACAGCCGTGTCAGTCAGCCTTCCAGGTCAGCTTCGGGTGTGGCTGGGCGGGCCACAGGCAGCAACAGGGCCCTGGACGCTTGAGGCCTAGGGCCAGGGTTAGGGGGCTGCTGCTGAGCTCCAGGATCCACAGGGGTCACACCCCAGTCACGAGAGCAGGCATAGACCCGGGAAATCTCCCCGAGGTACCTGGAAGGCCTGGCTTCTGGAATGCAGGCACAGATGCGGCTGCTTCCCACCTCGCCGGGCTGCAGAGGGGTCAGCAAGAGCCCCAGAGACCACAGCTGCCCTCTCTGCACCTTTAAATAGCCGGGGTGAATGAGCCTCGCCTGTCTGAGCCGCAGCTGTTGGATTTCCAGTTACTCACAGCCATCAGCATTTTGATCGGGACAGTACCCTGCAGGAGCACGGGACGGCTGCATCCCGATACCCATCTGGACACGCTGAGGTCCGGGACGTGGAGGAAACTTCCCTGGCCACGTGGCGGAGTCACGAGGGCACTGACTCACCCTCCAGTGTTCCTGGCTCCAGCCCCGCCTGTGGTCTGCTTCCCTTCATCTGGGCTGCTGGCCTGGGCCAGCAGCTGCTCCATAGCTGAAACACTCTGCACACAGGCGGGGCGACCCTGGCCCCCAGATCTTCCCGTCTCTGTCAGGAGCCCGGGGCTGCTATCTCCAGCTTGCCCACACCCTTTAAAAGATGAGGTCGCTGGCTGCGTAGCCCGCTGCTCCCAGGAAGGTGTGAGTCAAAGCCTCAGAGCAGAAGCTCCAAAGCCAGCCCACCCGCCCTCTCCAGGTCCGGCCCCCCGGCCTGCCTGCGTCACCCCCGTTCACTCAAGTGTTGACTCATGACAGCTTGTGGTCAGCTCGGACACTCAGATCATTTTCTGCTCATCTTGTGCCCAGCTGGTGGCCTTTAATTAGGTGCTGTCAGCTTCCTGCCTCTGTCCACGTTGTCTGTCCCCCTATTTTTGGCAGATTGTATTAATACTGAAGCTATGACAATGATGCGCCAGTTAGCACACACCGTGTTCCAAGTGCTCTGAATGAATCAGAATTGTTTTCCTCAAGAGATACTGCCTGAGATAAGCAGTCTTCTTATTTCCATCTTACAGACAGAAAAACTAAGGCTCGGAAAAGTTAAGTCGCTGGGCAGGGTGACTAGGCCAGCAGGATTTGGTGGAGATAGATGTTGACCCAGAATGTGACCCTAGAGTCTGGCTCCGAAGCACAAAGCTAGTTGGGGCCATCAGGATGGGATCAGAGGCTCTGTGACAGCAGTGTAGACTACAGTCCTGTTTATTGTTTGTTTAAAAGCCATCTGGAGATTTTGGACCGCTGGGTGGATTTGGCACCTCAAGGTTGCTATAAGGGACGCAGGGTCTGTGCACTCTCCGCTTACACATGGCAACTCATCTTCAGCGGGTCCTCACGTCACAGATGGGGCTGCCGCAGCTCACTCGTCACCTCTTCAGAGAAAAGAAAGGAGGGAAACAGGTCTCTCCCCATCTGCCTCCTTTTCATCAGGAAGGAAGCTCTTTCCCAGAAGCCCCCACCTAGTTTACCTTTGCCCAGAACTGGGGCGTGTGAGCAGCCAGACCAGTCACAGGCCAGGAGCCCATAATGGATGGCCACGGTTGGCTTAAGTCAAATGTGGCTCCCTCCCTAGGGCTGGGCCTGGGAGGCCGGGAGGCCCGGCGGCTGGCAGTGTAATCCCTGGCGTCTGACAGCCCAGAACTTGAAAATGTTCCGCACAGGCACCGTGGTCACTTGGCAGCGTGAGTTAGGTGGCACACGGGGAGGTTGTGTTTTAAAAATAATTGTAGTCCTGAGTATTTATGTGCACTTGGAGAAGATCAGCCTACAACGAACTCATCAATCAGAACCATCGATTCATGGCTATTATTTCTCAGGATGGAACGATTTAAGGATTTAAAAAAAATTATACGAGGAGAAGAAAACTATTAAGTAAATACTAGCTGTTTCGCTTCTCGCTTTGGCAGCAGTCGGAGGGGAGGAAGTCCTGCTCTGTTATTCCGCCTGGCATTCTGTCCAGCTGCTCAGGCGTTCTGCCCTCCACCTCCCTCCCGAGGAAAATAAACACCCGTGAGGAGTTTTGCATCATCCACAAAGCCAACTCAAACGAAGCCTCCAGCTCCAATATAAGCCAGGCCTCCTGGGCTGGGAAGGCAGGCACCTCGGCTCTAGTTCCTGGCTGGTATGTCACCTCTGGCCTGCGGCTGGAGGGTTTTCTTGGACGTACCCTCCTTCTATAAACGGCAGCAAATCCTATTTCTGAAAGGAAAAATAATCAAGATATAAATAATAATTATACCAACCACTTGAGATTTTGTGTCAGGAATTTTCAGACTTTCGTAACTCATGAAAGCTTCTCATTTAAATGCGAACATAGAAGCCATCATAAGAGCTGCCTACACGGTGGTCTGGCGACCCAGCCCTACAGGCTAGGGGCTTCATGCAGGTGGGGAACCGGCTTGGTGCGCACCCGTCCCCCCAGCGCTCGGGCTGGGGCAGCACAGGGTGAGGCCCTGGCTTCCACCCCCGAACCCACCCTGGGCTTTGCAGCCGTTCTGTGTGCCATTCCCATCCCATGTGGCCACAGGCAGCAATGAACAGGAGCACGCATGTCCCCATAGACACTTACTTATGGACACTGAGGTTTTTCTTTCAAATAATTTTCATGTATCTGGCTCATGCCTATAAACCCAGCACTCAGGAGGCTGAGGCAGGAGGATTGCAGCAAGTTCGAGGCCATCCTGGGCTACAAAGTGAGTTCAAGTGCAGTCTCAACTGTATAGCGAGAGATGCTGTCCTCCACCCCAAATTTTTTTCCATGTGTTGAAAAGTATTACGCTTGTTTTGTTTTTGTTGTTGGGTTTTTTTAATGCAAAAATCATGCTTAGATTGAAGGCTGCACAAAAACACACAGCAGAACCGATCAAGCAGAGAGGCCAGTAGAGCATGATCTGTCCATAAGCCACTGTTACAAGAAGAAATTATAGAGAAGCAGAGGCAACTCTGGAGGCTGAGGCAGGAGGATTGCAAGTTAAAGGATAAGCTGAGCCATTTAGCAAGATTTAGTGTCAAATATTAAAAAGGCCAGGGAGGCTGGGGACACAGCTCAGCGGCACAAGTGCCTGCCCAGCAATCGGAAGGCCCTAAGTTCAATTCCCAATACCAAAAGCAAAAAAAGGGCTGGGCGTGCAGCTCAGAGACAGACTGTGTGCCTGGCATAAACAGGGTTCTGAGTTCCGTCCTCACTACCGACAAACACAGATATATGCCTGTTCGTATGTGGTGTGTATAGCCAGATAATAGACAGATAGAGTTGTTTATCCCTACAAAAAATATTACACAAGAAACAAGCAACAGCAAGTATTCGGAAACTGGGAAACATCAAAGTATGAAGATATTTTCCATCCGAACATTTTTGGACTGTTTGAATTTTTTCCAGTGTTCTCGTGCGGCTTTCACAAAGCAGGAAGCCTTTGCCAAAGCAGACAGTGTTTCTGGGCCACTCGTAAACACGAGAGGATCCCAATAAACAGGCGGTGTGGATCCCAGCACGGGGCCAGGGCGCCGGCCGCAAGCCCCAGGCGAGATGGAGCCCTGGTGCCGTGCAGGGTGCGGCCCGGTGGCGGCAAAGCTAACGCCCGTGCCACACGGGGTGACACTCTCAGGACACGCGGAAGGGACAGGGTCGGGGCAGCGGGCAGGGGCGGCCCGATCCCGCCTTCTCCGCTGGATGCTGCTCTTATCTGGGTCACAGAACAGCCAATGTTCTGCCAGTGTTTACCTTTGATCTCTGCTCCAGGGTGGAGGAAAGATGCCCAGAGCTGGCGTGAACGGGCGGCTGGAGGGCGCTGTGAGAAGAGCAGGCGACTTGCCTTGAAGTGGAGGCGTCTCAAGAGCTTGGGCTCCCGGACGCCCGGAATGCTCAGAGCGCTGCTGAGGTGGCCCCTGGGTACAAATGCCCCCCACGCCAGGCCACTGCAGATGTGGACTTTTAGAAAACAGCGATGGTTTCTAATCGAGACATCACACAGACAGAAGAGTTTCTGGCTTCTCTCAAAACCCTGGCGCTCTGCCCTTCTGGGCCACCTTCCCACACGGACGCTGTGGGCTGAGCCCGGGGGTGTGCAGAGCTCGTGTGGGCTGAGGGCTTCCAGGGTGCCACGGCCCCCGCCACTCCTGTCCCCTGCTTAGGACGCCGCCCGCCCGCCTGCCTCCCAGCTGTGCTCTTTCCTCAAGCAAGGGCTATGGAGCCTGGACGGGGGCCCAGCCGGGCTCATGGGCTCCACGCAGAGGGCCTCACTGCCTGGAACAGAAGGGGACACGGATAGTGACCCAGGAACCAGCAGAGAAGGGCCAAGCTGGGCGTGGTGCTCCATACCTGTGATCCCAGCTGCTCTGGAGGCCGGAGGCCGAGGCTAGAAAATCACAAGTTCGAGGTCAGCCTGGACAATTTAGCAAAACCCTGTCTCATAATAAGAAAGGAAAAGGCCGGCGGGCGGGGGGCTCGGTGTAGAGCGCTGCGTAGCACACCCGAGGTCCCAGCTGTGCCCCCAGTACTGAGGAAGGGGCAGAAGGGGAAGAGGAGGCTGGTAGGGGACAGGGAGGAGGAAAGCAGGCAGCCAAAGCACAGTGGGTGACCGAGGAGAGAGAAGGCAGCCTTTCTGAGGAAGGGACTCGGGGCCAGGCCGCGCACAAGGCCGCTCGATGTCACCCTCAGGAAGTACCCTCGGCTTGCTGCTTGCAGAGACAGTTTGGTTTATGGTTCAGGAGATCCATGGGCATGGCCATGGCTGGCATCCACTTGGCTCTAGGGAAAGCCCGGTGGCAAAGGCCTCACCAGAGCAGAATCACGAACAGAAAGGTCACATAGTGAGACAGGAAGCCCCGGAGGGGCCAGTCTCGTGGGAACTTGCTCACTCCTGAGAGACCCAGCCCACTCAGCCAGCCCAGGATTAGTCCACTCCTGAGGGCAGAGCCCAGTGACCTCAGGACCTTCCACCAGGCCCAGCCCTTAAAGGTTACACAGCTCTGTCTCCACCACCGAGGCTCAAGCTGATAGCACGTGAAGCTTTGAGGGTCATAGAAACCACTTCCAAGCCAAGTAGACCCAAAGCCAGTGAAGAAGAAGCCTGGGGGATATCTAGGAGAGAATGGTCCATATAGCAGTGAGAGCAGCATATGCAAAGGTCCTGAGGCTGGAGGGCTGGCTCCTCATGCATCTGAGGATCAGTGAGAAAGACAGTGCCACTGGAGAGCCATGCACAGGGCAGGAGTGGGAGAGATGAAGTCAGAGACATAACGGGACTGCCCACCATGGATGGCCTTGTGGGATCTTTGCCTTTTACTCTGAGGGAGGTGGGAGCCATGGAGAATTCTAGGCAGAGGAAAGATATGGTCTGCACCTGGTGAAGGCCTGGAAATCGGTCAGCAGGTGTTAGGTGCTGCTGCTGTTGCTCTGGGCTGTGAGGGCATCACAGCAGGGCTGGGGGAAAGTGGCCCCTCAGAGCCAAGGAGGAAGAGCCAGGCCCACACCCCTGGGTGGGGCAGGCCTATTTCCCATGGTTCTCCAACAGAAAGTGCATAGAAGGGTGGAGGGGTGTGCTGTGATCGCCAGCCCCGGCCGCTCTGCAGCTCCCTGCCCTGCAGCTGGACCCTCGGCCACGTGCCCTGCCCGTCCTTCCAAGGGGCGACCACTCCTGAAGGGCTCCCCGGTGGCCTCAGCATCCTTCCTCCGGGAACAGCGCTACACGCCCACTCCTGCTAACATCGGCATCGTTGCTGATACATGGACAGTGGGAGCAGCCTCACCAGGCAGCACCACGGGGCAGAGAGAGTGCCCACAGCTATCTGGTGCCTCCAGGGCACCAGTGCTGCCGAGTCATTGCCACCACGGTCTACGAGGTGGGCACCATTGCTAACCCATTTTTCAGATAACACAGCTGAGATCTCCAGTGAGGAGGGGATTAACCCGAGGAGGATTAACAGGCGAGACCTGGCTCATGCCCTGCCACTTGGGACAGGTTGGCACCCAGCATCACCACGTTCCCGCTCACTGTGGGCGGCTTCTGCTACTATCACCTCTTGGAATTCCCAAGGACAGGCTGAGTTCATTAGACTCTTAAGTAGCCCATTTCACAGACAAGGAAACTGAGGTGTAGGGAGGCAGATTGTCATTGCCCCCCAAAAGAAACCCCACATGCATTAGCAGGCGCCTTCCTCCTCCGCAGCCCCCCACTAGCACCCACCTTCCTGCCTCTGTGCCCAACTCTTCCGGGTGGCCCGTGTGGAGGGGTCTTCCCACAGGCGCTCTTTGCAACTGGCTCCTCGCTCCAGCGTGGCCCTGACGCCCTTCCATGTGACAGCGGGCTGAGAACTTCCTTCCCCGCTGTGGCTGCCTCACACTGGCTTTCCATTTCCTGGTTGGTGGCCGTTTGTTTCCACGTGGACACGGGGCCTCCTTTTTCTCTCTGCAGTGGCTGGGCCCCCTGGAGCCTCTGTATCTGACCTTTTGGGGAACGGCCACACCGATGTCCAAAGAGGCTGCACCTTCTAAAATCCCAGCTGCACTCCGAGAGTGTGCTGGCTGCCCCACACCCTCCTCAGAAAGCGACCTTAACATTCACCCCACTGAGTGGAGATGAGGGGTCTCAGCCCACCCCTCGAGCCTGGAAGGACCTCCCTGGCTGTATGAACCCCAGAGTCGAGGGGACAAGTCTTGCGTGAGCCCTGAGACCCGATCTTAACCATGATGGGCGCACCTCGGCCTGCACTGTTGGGACCCGTGCCCTGGAAGCCCAAGCAGCCCAGGGAAGGAGCCCTGGAGATGTCACCAGAGGGCGTCCTGCTGATGGCCAGCTGGGGAGTAGCCTCCAGCCACACATCGGCTGCAGGAGACAGCACAGGGCCTCTGGCTAGTGCTCCGCCGGCCACCAAGTCACCCGAGCCTTCCAGTGTCCCCAGCTGAGGTCCTGATGTCACAGAGCAGATACAAAAGCCATCTCGCCCTGCCCTGTCTGAATTCCTGACTCAGAGGAGCCGAGTGATCAAAACCCGGGACCCGCTGCTGGTGCTCTGCGCTGCTAAGTTTTAACAGCAACGGTAGCTAAGACACACAGCCCGAGCGGCAAGCAGGGTCAGCACTCAGGGGGCCAGGCCTGGGCGCCCCATCACCCCCTCAGGGGTGGCTGATCCCGGGGCCAGCGGAAGCCACAGCTCTAAACTTCTTCTCTGGTCACTGTGCAAGTGCTTCAGACACAGGCATTCTTGTTCTTGTCCTGTTCATTGTAGAAAAGTTAGAGTGACAGTTAAGGAGACGTGAGACCCACCTGCCACCACACATGCACACGCACATGCACACACTCACATGCACACACACACTCACCATGTCTGCTTAAGAAGAAGGAGCACCTGTCTTCACTGACATTGCCTGCAGGGAGGCTGGGGCTCTGTCACCAATGGTCACTGCGTTTTATTTGCTAAGTCCCACAGTCACCTGCAAGGCCTTGGGTTTGGACTGAGTGTGCGGTGGGCACTGCCCGGTGCCCTCCTCCGACAGCATTTCTCCATCAGCCGTGGAGTCCATGCTCCAGCACCGAGCAATCAAGTCATAAACACATTGCTGAAAGTCAGGTGAAGCAAATCCCAGCCTTCTGGGAGGCCGAGGCCAGAGGATCACAGGTTCAAATCCAGCCTGGGTAAAACCCTCTACGGTAGTGAAGACAGCAATCACGTAATAACGCTAAAAGTTTATGATCTCACGGAGCTGCATTGGACTCTGTTGGTTTGGTTGAGACAGGGTCGCACTGTGTCGTTCGGGCTGCCTTGAACTCGCTGTAGCCCCAGCTGACCTCGAACCTGCAATGATCCTTCTCCTCAACGTCTCAAGTGCTAGGATTACAGGTGTGCACCACCACACCTGGCTCATACACCTGGACTCTAGTCAGCTGACAGATCCGGCGTATCAGTCAACATGTCCCCAAACCCAAGCCCACCCCTCCATCCAGGGGCTCCTTGTATTTATTAAGGGTTCAGAATGCACAGTGCTTGAAAGAAATGCTAACGTATGTTCTAGGATCATTCTCGACTTCTAAAGGAGATCACCCTCCCATTAGACTGCTTTACACCTATTGTTTTATGCTGCTGTGTGAAGGATTAAGCCCAGGCACCGCCCCAGCTGCAACCCCCTTCTTTTTCTTTGAGATAGTCTTACTATGTTGCACGGGCTGGCCTTGCATTTATGATCCTCCTGCCTCGGCCTCCTGAGTAGAGGGAATCACAGGCTGTGCTGGGGCACCCAGGTGGTGTCTGCCTTCAGGTTAACAACATCCTTTGGGTTGTCTCCAGGTGAGCTGCTGTCACCCAGCCTTCTTGGGGAACAGGTGCCTCTAGGTCACACTTTCTCCCACCGAGGGCCTGTGACACAGAGAGCCTGCTGAGACCCCCAAGCCCCTCACAACCACAATGCTGAGTGAAAGAAACCAGACAGGGAAGCCTCCTGCTCTGACTCCATTGAGGTCAAATTCAAATGCAGCAGGTGTGATCTGCACAACACTTAACCTTTCTGAGCCCCTGTTTCCTCATCCAGATGCCTTACAAAACCTAGAAGACCACAGGCTCACCTCTGCTGACCCCTCCATCTGACTCTCCTCCCCATCTGGCTCTCCAAGCTCTAACAGCACTGACCACCATTGTGTTTTTCCCACAGCAAAGCCTACTGTAACCCCAGGGCCTTTGAACTGGCTCTTCCTGCAGCCTGAGACTGCCCTCTCCTTACTTTCCTTGGGCTTGTTTCCTTTTTCTCATTCCTGCCCCAGACCAAAGGTCACCTCCTGAAAGAGCCCCTCACGAGGACTCCCTGTGACAGCCATCATCAGCCACACCGTCATCTCCCTTGCCACTCAGTGCCACCGTGTTTGCTTTCAGTGTTGTTAACCAGTCAGGTCTGGTACTCACTCAAGACACACAGATTGCACCAGACCAGGGATCTGGGTCGTGGTGCTCAGCACTACCTCCCACTATGCTTGTGGAATTAATGATTCAGTCCATCTATAGAGTGATCTGATTCTACTTTATAGTGGGGTACACGGGGTGACACTTCCCAAAGTGCCCTTTCCACAGCCAGGTCTAGGGAACACGAGAGACCGGGAAACCCTCGCTTGAATGTGGCTCACAACTGACAATCTAGCCAGGCCCGGCCCCTGCAGCTAGATCTTCAGGGACCCCATCTCCGCTGAAAGCCACCGTGCCTTTGGCAAACGCTGCCCCTCCCATCCTTTGCTCTGCCTGGAACAAAATCCTCAGCGTCCTTATTAGTTTATTCCTGTAAGGGTCCACTCACGTAGTTTTAAGTAGTTCAGAAGGTACCGAGGAGGGGGGGGAGGGGGAAGGGGAGGGGAGGGGGAGGGGGAGGGGAGGGGGAGGGGGAAGGGAGGAGGAAGGGAGGGGGAGGAGGGGGGAGGAGAAGAGGGAGGAGGGGGGGAGGGGAGGGGGAGGAGGAGCAGGAGCAGTTGGTCTCCCTCCAGTGCCTGCCTGCAGCTAATTCTCCAGGCACCCCACAGAGGCTTCCAGACTTTTTCCGTTCAGAAGCAGGCTCGAGGGGCCACGTGTCCCCGTCTGTCCTGTTCACACAGCGGGACCCCACAATGCACCGGCTCTGCAGAGGGCTTTGTTAGGTATTGGGTCCCCTCCCGATGGACACCCGGGTGGCTCTTGGCCTTTGCTACTGCACACAGCGCCGCAGTGCCACACCAGGGCCCACCACGGGGATCCCGGGACCCCCATCCTCAGCCTCCCCCCGCCGCACCGCGCTCTGTTCACTACTGGACCTTTCAAGACTTTTCCTCGAGTTGACTTTGCTTCATGTCCAAACCCTGAAGTGTTTGAGCTGATAAGATGCGGGCTTGGCAGAGGGGACAGAGGAAGCCGGTCCAGCAGGGAGGAGGCCCGGGGCTCTGGCCCCTCCCTGTCCCCAGGGCAGGGACAGCAGCAGGAGAATCCACGCTGGGTCCCAGGCCGGCTCAGAAAAGGGTCGTGGGGGGGGGTGGCTCAGGCAGGTGACACTCTCCAATTCCTCTTGACCTTCAAGGACTTCGGGGACAGGGCTCATAGCGGGCTGGAGTATTTACTGCCCCCCTCCAAACAAGAGCTGCTGTGGGCAAGTTAGAGTACGGGATGTGGGACTGGGCTGGACTGAGAGGCCCTCAGGCCGGCCACAGTGCACTGGCTCCCTGCGGCTGGCCAGCCATACCTGCCCTGCCCACAGCAATCACCCCCCCATGACCCCTCTGGAACTTTCTCCCATAGAAAAGGGCCTAAAAGGCAGTTAGAAGGCTCTCAGGGCTCCAGAGCAGTGTGCCCACAGGAGACTGCATCCAGGGGGAAGCTCTCTGGGGCTCCCGCCCCTGCCCTGGCCCTGCCCACCTCTCCCAGAAGGGACCCCCAAGCCCACTTGAGGAAGCTCCTACCTGCACTTACCTGGGGACCTCAGCTGCTGCCCCTGTCACCTGCGATTCCTCTCCCACATACCCCTAGCTCTTGGAGGAGATGGAGGTGTCGCCCCTCCTCTGTTCCCTCCCCAGCTCCATCTCTAGTGGATGGGTCACCCAAAGCAGCTTAGCCGGAGAGAGGCCAGGCTCCGTGGCCAACACGCCTGGAGTCCAGGACTGGCTCTGCCCAGCCGTGCAAACCCGGGCCTCATTCTCATCTGAGCAGCGAGCACAGTGCCAGCACCCGCTACACGGGGGGCTGCGAGGAAGAGCCAACCAGAGCGCAGTGCCCAGACAGGGACCAGGCAGACTCCGCAGCAGGAAAGGTCTGGAGGCCACCACACCCTTCCCCCCTCTCCGACCCTGTAGGTGCCCACCAGCCAAACAAGCACAGCCTTTCCCTCGCGTTCACCAAGATGAGCAGGGGAGGCAGGGTGCATGTGGCACAGGATAATGGGAAAGTTTTAAGAACCCAACACTGAACAGTTGGCCAGCGTGATTGCCAGCTCTGCACACGCACACACGCACGCCACTAGCCTGGCTTAGGAGAAAGAAAAAACCACAGACCGTCCAGTGTGGTCAGACTAGAAGGATGGGGCAAAACACAATTTTCTTCTTTCTTGTTCGATGTGTTATTCTTTCTGATCATCTTTAATAAGCATGATTTCAATTTAAATGAGGAAAATAGCAAATTAAGGAAGAGAGAGCCCACAGGCCTTCCTGTTCCAGGCCATGTCCCCACGAACCGGGGCAGGGGTGGTGCACTTGGGGTGGGGTGGTCAGGAGTGAAGCAAGAGCAGGGACCAGGGTGCCAGGTGGCGGAGGGTGGCACCCAGCCGGGGAAGCTCGCGGAGTCGTGAGACAGCGCCCCTCGCCAACGCAGGGCACGTGGAGCGCTCTGGACACTGCCCCCCAAGACCTCCCTGGGCTTAGGCAGAGCTGCTGTCTCCGGGGGCTGAGCCAGGTCTCCAGGGTCCAGATTCGTGACGGAGAGCGGGTGTGCCAGCCGCCCTCACCCACCTCTCCCGCTGACCTTCTTGTGTGCCCCTGGGATGCCGCCATGTGAAGACGCAGCGGAGGCCCTCACCAGAGCCCGGTCAGGCGGGGCGTCCGGACTGTGGGCCTGCCAGGCTCCACCACGGTGACCACAGTGCACTTCCATGCCTTGTAAATTACCCCGCTTGCAGGTACTTAGCTTTGGGGACACAGAATGTTCTAAGACAGACAGTCCCACTTCACACGGAAAACTGGCCCCCAGAAGCTTTAATATTTCCCCAAAGTTTCCAAGCTGATGGGTGCAGAGTGGTTTCATCTTTCTCTTCTCCACTACATGCGCTGGTGAGTTCCTGGAAGGCAGGAATTAGGTCGAAACCTTCACCGTGTTCTCAGGGGCGGCCCCGGGTCCAGCACACAGTGACTGAGTGAATGAACTGGGTGGTGGGTGGTGGGACGTGCGTGAGGGGCCCTGTGGGGGGTGGGTAGGTGGATGGACAGATGGACAGACGGATGGATGAGCGGGTGAGTGGAATACACGTGTGGAATGAATGTGTGACCAAACACGAAGAACTATCTCCACAAATGACAGGGAAAACTCCAGGGCGAAAGCGTTTGGCTTTGGACCGTGAATGTGAGCTCTAGGAAGGCTGCCGTCTGGCAGCTCTTAGGAGAGTTCAGACCTCAGCCATGTTTTCTTCTGTCTCCTTGGGGTTTTAGAGTTTTTAAATTAATTGCCATTATTTGAAAATCGAATATTTCCCATTAAAAGCCCATGTTTCTGGCTTCCCTTGCAAAACTAAGCCAGCATGCAGGCTGACATACAATGTGTGAGGACTGGCAGGGCCGAGTCCCCACGGCCACCCAGGTGCCCGCCAGGGACTCAGCGCCCCGCATACCCACTTACCGTGCCTTCGTGCTGGCATTTTAAAGGAAAGATGGTTCATCACCTGACTTTTCATCAAAAGTGGGAAAGTGGAAAACCGCGGAAGTGCCCAGCAGAGGCGGCGGCGTCTCTCTGCCAGGCTGGAGACTGTTCCTGGGGGTCTAACACACAGCTCGAGCCTGTTTTCCTGGAGGGGTCTGAACGGCCTGGGTTCGAGTCCCAGCTCCGCTGCGTGGCCGGGTAGAAGTCAGCGGATCCCGCCGGGGCCTCAGCGTCCTGGTCGGGAAGGGGAGATGGTGCCAGTCCCCGGCTGGCCACGCCGCGGGTGTCAGTGCCAGTGCCTTCCTGCCTGGGACGCGCGCGAGGTGCGAGCTGCTGTTGTCTTGGCTTCCGTCGTCGGTGCCTTGCTGGGTCCCTGGGGTGCAGGCGGTGATGTGCACCCGACGCCCCCGCCCCTCCCCCACCGCGGCACGGTTGCCTGGCAACCCTGCACCCGGGAACTCGCACTTCGGGTGGGGAGAGGACAGGAGCTCGGATAAACACGGTACACAGCACAGACGGCCCGGGCCGGAGGGTGACCAGAGACAGCCCTGTGGGGGCTGAGCCACCCCAGTCCCTGAGATTGTCCCATCCCAGGGTGCCTGGACTGGGCTGCCGGTCCCCTACCGCGAACACCAGGCAAAGAATGTGGGGTCCTAGCGCCTCCCTGTGGCTGGGACCCGAAACTACAGCATACCCTCGTTGGGAATGTGGAAATTTAAAATTGCAGAAAGTGGTTGCAAAAATGGAGAGGGCAGATTGACGTGCACTGGATCCCAGCTGTTTTCCTGACCAGCTGGGGGACACTGGCCAAATCCGATGGCTCCCCTGGGCTTCAGTTTTGGCCTCTAAAAAATGGAGATGTGCTGCTTACTGCACAGTATTGTAGGAGGTTTAGTTACAAACACATACAGATATCGGATGCCTCTTTCCCTCCCCTCAGTGCATACAGCACATGTGCATACAGTGCTGGCGCTGTGTTCGTGCGCAGCCCCCACACACCTGTGACAGGAAACCCAAAGTACCCAGCCTGGGAACTGAACCCAGGACCTTTGCACTGAGCTGTAGCTCAGCCTCTTTTTTAAAAAAATTTGAGACAGAGTCTTGCTAAGTCACTAAATTATGAAAGGCAGGCTTGAACTTGTGATCTTCCTGCCTCAGCCTTCCAGGGTGCTGGAATTAGAGATGTATGTCACCAGGCCCAGCTTCCAGAGTGATTTTTAAATAAATAACACACTTTTTTTGCACAGGCAAACTTACAGACATGGAAAGGATTCCATAACATATTGTGAAATGATCATAAGCCCTGGAAATATTGTGTATGAAGAATTCCAATCTTGCTTGATATATTTTAAAAACATGTATGACATATGAGAAACAAAGACCTGTTTTTCAGTATATAAAGACTTGCAGATTTAACACCAAAAACAGCAAAAAATCAACTCCCTAGTAGAAAAACATAGGCCGAGGATATTGCATTGTTTGGCTTTCCATCACAGTGACAAAAATACCTGAGAAAATACTTTCTAAATTGGATATCACTATGCGGTGTGGGCCAGCCTTGAACTCAGTTTGTAGCCCAGGCTGGTCTTGAACTCCATGATTCTCCTGTCTCAGCCTCCTGAGTGCTGAGAGTACAGGTAGGCACAGCAACACTCAGCAACATTTTAAAAGAGGAAAGATTGATTTATCTTGGTTTCAGAGGGTTCCGTCCATGGTCTTGTGGATTCAGTGCTTTTATGCCGTGACAAGGCAATCAGCACGGTAGAGGAAAGCTGCCCGGCTCGTGGCAGCAGCCAGAAAGCAGAGAGTCAGAGCCTGAGAAGAAGGGGCTGGGGCAAGGCAGCCCCAAGGTCACCCCATCATCTAGGCCCCGCCTCTTATACCCATTCAGCACAGTTACCTGTGGAGGTACCAGGGGCTGAGGTCAGAGTCCTGAGGACGTGGTCACCTCACTAGGCCACCCTGGAATATCACCCTTGGAGATCAAGACTCCAATCCACAGTCTTTGGAGGACACTTTGTATTTACACCTTAACAGGCATAAGCGCTAGGCCAACAGAAACGAAATGCCACTGGCCTTTCTGTACATTTCGAATCCCAAATTTGCAGACCAAAGCTAAGGAGAACGCCTTCTCTCTGTGCACAAGGCCAAATCAAGCAGCCCGATCGTGCGTGGCCTTGGCTGGAACTAGGAGCAAACAGTGCCATGTAAGTTGAAGGTCTGAATGTCACTTGGTAGGTTTAACCTTGGAGAACATTTGGACAATCGTTGCCAAAATAGTCAAATGCACCCGCCCGGTGACTGGGCACTCGGGCTGCTAAGAATGTCCCTTGGGAAGAGACCCGCCACGCACACCGTGACTTCTGCGCAAAACATGCGAACCACAGCATTGTTTGCGTCAAAGGCTGGAACTAAGCCAGGTAAATCATTGCACTTGGACAATGGAAAGCTGCAGAATGCTCTCCTGGTGCTGATCTGGAAGGGTCAGCAGGTTACGCTGTCCAGGGAAGAAAACAGCGCAGAGGGTGTACAGCGTGCTTCTGTTGAAATGTGGGGAACACACACCACACACCGTTTCTCCACAGTGACCCCGAGAAATGACCACCAGCCTGGCTTCTGGGGAGGACACTTTCGAGTGTTGGTATTGGGGAAGGAGAGGCCTGGGGATACAGCGCAGTGGCACCAGCACCTGCCTGGTACATGCAGGACCTGAGTTCCATTTCTGGTACAAAAAGAAAGTTGGAAAGAAAATATGTTTTGATAGCTTTAGAATCCTTTTTTTTGGTTTTGTTTTGGTTTGGTTTTTTGAGATAGGGTCTCACTCTGTAGTTTAGACTGGTCTTGAATTGACAGCAATTCTCTTGTCTCTGTCTTCCAAGGGCTGGGATTACAGGCATGTGCCACCACTTCTGGCTTAATCTTTTTCATGTGAACGATTCCTTGTTAATTTTCTTTAAACTTTTTAATGCATTGAGAGAGAGAGAGACAGAGACAGAGACAGAGAGAGGGAAAGAACCTGCAAAGACTGTGCTTCAAGTAGAAGGTTTCTTTTCTTTACTTAAAAGTAACTATCAAGTATATTTAGGCAATTTTTCAAAACATAACAGTAAAATTTCAAAATAAAAAGGGGTTGGGGATATAGCTCAGTGGCACATGCCCGTCTGGCAAACGAGGTTTGATTTCCATCCCGGTATAAATAAATGAGTAAGACAAAACCCGCCCGCTTCCCTGGGTGGTCTGACTACCTCCACTGCCAAGAACACTAGAGTGTCCGCGGTCAGGCGGTCAGAAATCTGTTCTCTGAAACATGGAAAATTAACGCAAACGTCCGGCCTGGCACTAGCTGGCCACAGACCTCTGAGCCTCCACCCCGCTCTGGGTGGGTTCTGACTCTGCCGCTTTCGAGCTGGGCTCCACGCAGTCGCCCCACGTCCCTCGGCCTCAGTTTCCCCCTTTTGCAGTACAAGACCCGGGTGCTTGCTGGCACGTGAGATGTCCAGCACTGGGCTCCGACTGTCCGCGGACACGGACTCGGTTTTAACTGGGAAGGGGCAGGCGTCCTGCACTGCCAGAGGTGACGCGGCGAAGGAGGACGGGATGGGCCCCTGGGAATCCCAGGGATCCGGTGCCCGTGTTGCACCCCTGAGCCCAGCGCCTCACCGGCCTGAGCACTGCGTTCTTCCCACGGCTTGGCGAGGGCGACACCCAGTGGCCATATCCAGAACTGCGCCTCCAGGATTTAGGCTGCACGCAGCCCGGGGTTGTCCTGATTTGGAGGCGCGAACCTCTAAGAATCTGAGTTCTCCGGACTGTCAGACGGAGGGACGCTGCCCGGTTAGCAGAGCGGAGGTGAGGACGAAATGCAGAAACCCACGGAAAACCTTTCCGGTGCCGCCAGGTGGCACCGCTTAGCTGGCATCATTCATGAAACTGCACCCCAGGACCCCTGAGCATGACACATCGCCCCGAGATGCTTCCTAGCCTTCGCCACCCTCCCCCGGAGCGATTCTGAAGCAGAGGCCCCAAAAGCCAGCGCGATTCCGGGGAGATCTCTGGCAGATAGCTGCGCCGGGGTTCTCTCCTCCTGGCTTCCGTCTGGGCCACAGGCTCCATGCCGTGCCCACGCGTGCCCATGCCCCCTAACACTCGGCCCGTGCCCCTTTTGAACAAAGGGAAAGTGCGTCGACACCTGTTGCCTTCAGAAGGCCAGCTGAGAGGCCCGAACTTGATGCAGTCACAGGATTCCCTGTATTTGGGTTTTTGTTGTTGTTTGTTTTGGCCTGCCACCCGCAGTGGGCTGCAGCTGCTGGCCTGCTGAAGAAGTGTGATAGGTGTGTGTGTGTGTGTGTGTGTGTGTGTGTGTGTGTGTGACCGTGCTTTCCTGCTGGCAGTCTGTATGGCTCTCTCTGCTGAGGCTGTTCCCCCCCCCGCCCCCCCCCCATTCCACTGGATCCCCAAAAAGAGCTGTAGCCAAGGAAGCTAGGAACAAGGTGAGCCCTCCATTCTGGGGTCGGTGTCCCTGCAGGAAGGCCTGAGTTGATTGACACAGTAGAGATGTAAAGTTCCCTTCAAAAATAAACCTTCATAAGTAAAACAAATGTATATTTTTAAAAAGAAAAATATGTGTCTGACAGTGGTGTAGGGAGTATATCATGATGGTAACAGAACCATTGAAAATCTGAAATTTGAGAAAACTGTGGTCCAGAGTTTCAAGCGCAAGAATCGTCCCTCCAGGTTGCATAGGCTCCATCTCAGAGCCCTCAGAACCCCAGCCAAGTCCGTTCCAAGACAGAGTGAGCTTCCCCAAGGTCTAGTCAGACTCCGCTCCTGTTTTAAGCCCTGGGGTGGCTCTCTGGTGCTCTCGGATAAAGTCCACAGTCTTCATGGCTTCCTAAATCTGTCCTGATCTGACCACAAGGTATTTGTTAAAACACTGCTGAAAGAGAGGGGACTCCTACGGCCAGGACAAACCTTCACTTTCTATGTGCAACTTCGTACATAATCAGCAAAATTTATTTTGTCTCCTGTCACTGATGCCAATGCCCCTAAGGGGAAACTTAAAAGTAAACATCGTTGGCTCCAATCTGGACCTGCTGATTAGCTGGAGGACACACTTGTGCTCACTGCATCCCAACCATAAGGGACGTCACAAAGCCCAAGACCGGCCCAGTGGGGGCCTCCCAAAAGTGGCAGCCATGGTCAGCTGAAATTCTGAAACCATATGGTAGGGTGCTGTTACTGAGAAGGAGTAATCTATTTTGTTCTAGAATATAAATCCTAAGCTCTTCCAGTGGTGCAGTGTGAGAGTTACCTCCAGTGTTAAGTTTTTCCTGTAATAGAAGCTCCAGTACATCACTAGTCAGGATAAAGACTACATTTCCCAGGGGCCCTTGCGGCAAGGCGTGGCCATGTGACTGAAGTATAGCCAATAGGATGTGAGCAGGATATAGGACGGCAAACAGGGCCGCGAACTAGTGGAACCCAGGTTAATGGTGGTGGAATGACGAACTGGGGGCCCAAGTCCCTGACAACTTCCTGTGTGGAGCCATCTCCTCAGCTTGCGTGTCTGTATGAAAGATGAGCAGACTTTTGTCATATTTTAGTCTTCAGGTCCCTGAATCCCACAGTAAAATTATATTCTAAATAATAGAGTTCTTAAAAAGTTCTTCTGACATAGAAGAGTCCACAAACTATATCACAAGTAAATCACCTTCTTCCTCCTCCCCTCTCCTTCCCTTATGCTGGTTCTCCATCTTTGTCAAAAAGAAATACACAGATTTGACTCAGTTCTGTCAGTTTATTCCTGCCCAGTAAATTCTCAAGACCATCTAGGGGAAGATGTCTGCCCCACGTGCCACTATATCATCCCTGCTTTAAAACAGTCACTCTCTGGACGATTAAGTCCTCCAGGCTTCTGTTTTCCAGAATTGATTTATGAGCTGCAGTATACTGGGAGGGTCTCAAAAATAAATTTTTGGTGGGTGTGGCGGTAAATACCTGTAATCCCAGCACTCAGGAGGCTGAGGCAGGAGGATCTCTGTGAGTTCAAGGACAACCTGACTACATAGCAAGATCCTATCTCAAAACAAACAACGAAACAAAAACTAGGTTTCTGGGCTTTGGACAGTTCATTTGAAGAAGTTGGATATGGGGAATCTGTGACATTCCCCATTTTGCCAGCTGTGTAACCTTTGGCAAGTTACTTAACTTCTCTGTGCAACCATTTTCTCCTCAGTAAAGTGGGACAGTGATAGAATCTGCCACATAGATCAGACGTGACGGTGAACTTTTTTCACAGGTGCCAAGGACCTAGCACAGTGCCTGGGACAAAGCTCTGCATAGACTGATGGAGATGTCCTGGAGGACAGTTTATGTTGCTTGCCAAAATGTCAAATGTGTATTCTCGCTGGGCACTGTGGTGAGCTCCCAGCTACTCAGGAGGCTGAGGCAGGAGAATCAAAAGCTTCAGGACAACCTGGACAACTTAGTGAGACCCTGTCTCAAAATAAAAACTACAAAGAACTGAGGATGTAGCTCAGGTAGAACGATCTGGGTTCAGTCCCAGCACCTACAAAAGGAAGGCAGGGTGGAGGCAGGCCAGGTGTGTCCTTGTGACCCAGCATCACGACTGAACAGCCAGCCAGTGTTTACCCTTGGCCCTCAGCACCTGGCAGCTTGTATTCACGGCAGGCGTGTCGAGCAGCTGTGCCTTTAGTCAGGCTGAGACCCGCAATGCTGCGGTAACAACCCCGAGCTCAGAGCTGCATGCGCACCCGGTCCCTGCGTCACAGTGTGCTCCGGGTGCCTGCTCTGTCTCACCGCTGGCCCCGTGGAGTGGGTAGCAGCAACCTAACCCCAGGAAGGCTGGGAAGAGTCAAAGAGCACGTAGTCACAGCGTAAGCGTCGTCACTGTGACGTCTGCCGTGTGCAAGGCATTATTCTGGGAACCGGGAGCCTGGCGATGGGCCGCGAGTTTCCTGCCCCGGAGAGCTCCCCCTGTGCCGGGGAAGGCAGGCAGGAAACCTCCAGCCACACACGGCCCCAGCCATGCCATCCCCTCCCTGAGCCAGGACCCCTGAAGGACACATTCTCAGACACGAGGACAGTGCACCTGCGTTTGTCCCTCTGACAGCTATGGTCACATTGCCCTGGTTCCTGAGTACCCGGGAGCGACTCTGCTGCAGCCCAGCGGGATGTTTGCCCATCTGATAGGTGAGCCGTGATCCCTCCGTGTACTTCTAATTAGCCCTTTTCCACCGTAACGGAAGTCCAACATCCTCTCATGTGTCTATGAGCCATCTGTGTTTCCTTGTGTGTGAACTGTGTGTTCACAGCCCTTGCCCGCTCTTCTAATGAGTCATGTGCCCAGGATATCATTAAAGACAGAAATGAAGGGACAGAGCACAATAAGTAGTATCAGCACTCTGTCACTTAAAAGTGAAACAATATTTGAGCACGTAAGTATCTCCTTTCCTACGCATAAACATTTTCTAGAAGTGACTGGAGGAACCCGTTCACAGGGCGTAGACAGGTGCCTTCTTTTTTTGTCTGTGGGTTTCTTTTTTAAGTGAATCCTCTGAATTTGGGGGTGGCTTGTTCCTTCTGAGTCCTAGGGATTTGTTTTCCAAGCCTCTTTGAATATCTCCACTTTCCCAGACATGTACAAATTATTAAATATCAGTAAGAAATGGGCGGGAATGCAGCTAGTGGGGCAGCACTGGCCTGCCCAGTACAAGGCCCTGGATTTGATCCCTCGAATAAAGACGGGGAGGAGGAGAAGATGATAGGGGTTGGTTGAAATTTTTGGTTTGTCTTTATAGTGCTCATATTAAAAAACAGACTCTGTTACTTTAACTCAGAAAATAGTAAGCAGTGTACAGTGTCTGCAAAACCATCACCATGAGGGTGCAGGCTGGCTCAGGAATCAGCTCCTGGCTACACATTACATACGGCTACTCATTCACACAGCGGTTTTAATGGGTTTTTTAAAAAAGGAGACTAATGAACTGATAAACGCCAGCCCTGAATGCAATGTGAATGCTGCAAGCCTCACGGACGGGAGCCAGCGCCTTGTGCAAACACCGCCTTAGGTGACAGCACAGGGGGGACGGGGGCCAGATGCTGCAGTCTCTGCCCAAGTGAGGAACACTCCCAGGATGTGACAGGAGGGAACAGTGATTGCAAAGGCCCTGAGGTCAGAGAGGGCTGCATTTCGGAAAGCCAGAGGGTGCCTGGGGACCACGGCCTGTGAGAGGTGGTGGCCAGACACCAAATAGTCTTGGGGACAGCAGAGTCCAGGCTGGAGTCTGGAAAGGAGCCCTGTTCAGGAGCCCCTGCTGTCCCGAAGAGAAACACGCAGGAAGCCTGTGGGAGGCCAGGACCCACTCAAGGGCTGCGGGGCTCTCTGGGGACACCGCAGGGGCACTGGCCCGAAGGGGGCAGCAAAGCCAAGGGAAAGCCGCCCAGGCCCGTGACCCTCCTCGGGGCCCTGAGGGCCGGCGGGGAGATTAGCAGAGGGGCGCCTCTGGGTCCACGCCAAGGAGGATGCTGCGCTGCAGGGCAGGAAGGGGTAAGCAGCGCTGGACGCAGCTGCACGTCGCAGACCAGAGCCCACGCCTGCCCGCGCTCCGTGACAGATGGCCAGGGAGTCCTGCGCGCACGGCTGGGTGCCCTGATGGCCCGGCCGGGAAGTGGCCCAGAGGAGCCTCAAGGGTACTGGCTTTGTGACCGCGCCCCCTGTAATTGTCCTGTGCGCTCTGCAGCGGGGAAGGGAGCCCCGGCAGCACTGATTCACGTGCAGGCTGTGTGGAGCCCACGGTGGTGGGGGGAGCAGCCTCAGAATGGAGTGGAGATTTCAGGGGTCAGGGTGGAAACATCCTAGCTGCAGAGCTGGGTGTACATGTGCAAAACGCACTCCACACCTGTCTGTGCACATTGCACGCTCACAGTTTTTAGAGGCATAGTGGACTAATGTTATCATCTTTCCTAGCTAAAAACCAACACATTCATTTAAAGGCAAATCTTGCCCTTTTCGTAACCATTTTCCCTAACGTTGGACTTTTCTTTAGATATATGAGTTCACCTTGGGATTTTAAAAAGTTTCTCTAAAGCCCAGGAACTCCGCCACGCTCCCTCCTTTCCCTCCAGCGGGCTGAACGCAGCCTTGACCTCGCGCTCAGTGTGAACCAGGCCATGTCTGCTGCTCCGAAGCCGCCGTGGCACCGACCACTGGCCAGAGCCTGGCCCTCGTCCCTCCCGGTCTGGGACACCCGCCTTGGCCCGACCTGGGCTGCCTTGGAGATGTGAGGACAGAAGCAGTGGCCTCGGGTCGCTGCAGAGGGTGTGGGGCCCAGGACGCAGAGCCAGCAGGCAGCCTGACTCAGGTGGCCCGGCAGACGGGACACCCGACAGTCCCGGGGACCCCGGAAGTCGCTCTTCCCAGCAGCCAGACTGGCTGCTAATGACATTCAGCCCCTGCCAGCCCCATTACAGGAAAACCCCGAGCTCCCAGGTAGCTTGTTAGTGCCTCCTCTCCAGGACCAAGCGGAGATGAGGAGCCTGGACATCTGAGAAACACTCTCAACAGGAGACAGAAATACACATTGACACAAAGAAGAGATCTGCGAAGAGCCAAGACCCTGCAGGGGGCGCAGGGAAAGGCCCCCAAGCAGGAGAGACCAGGATTGGCTTCCCACTTCCCAATTCTGCCATGCACACTTGTGCAGGTTCCAGACTGCCCGACTGGGGAGGGAGGCCCTTCTCGTGGAGGTGTGCGCATAGTCCTCCAGGGGTTTCAGGGCGTATGTGGTACCCCAGAAGATAATAATACCAGAACCTCGCTTGGGGCTCCTAGAGGGTAGACACCATTTTGGTCGTGTTCATGGCCCCCAGGTCTGCTGAGCTGGCTCTTGGGAAATGTCTGTTACTAAACACAAATGGACAAGTGGATGCACAGCTGTGTGTCCAGTGGTCTGCCCCACCTGCAGTACTGCCGAGGCCCTTACTAGGTGACAGGGAAGCAGGTGCCGTGTTGGGGCAGAGGGGAACCAGCTCTGGGGGCAGCTAGCTGTGTGGATCCACCACTGAGCCTCTGTCCCCTTGTCTACAAAGCAGGGTGGCAGGATGGCACGTGTCTAAAGGGTTGTTGTGCGAATTAACGAGTACGTGTCATGTAAGCCCAACGCAGGCTTAGCCAAGACTCATCACTTCTGATTAGATTTAGCTACAGGAAATGCTCTAAGGAGCTGGGCATGGTGGAATACTCCTATAATCCCAGCACTCGGGAGGCTGAGGCAGCAGGATCGTTGGAAGTTCAAGACCAGCCTGGGCTACAAAGTGAGCTCAAGGCCAGCCTGAACTGCATAGTGAGACCCTGTTTCAAAAAATATTAAAAAGAAAGAAAAGAAAATGTGTTGAGAGCCTTTCTTTCATTAAAGCATCACAATGTGGATCCAGGTTTGGCATGATAAGGACGTGGTTCACAGGCTCCTGATATCTGTCTGTCTTCCTGTTCTACTATGCTCAAGACTGTGTCATGATCAAAATGGTTGCCACAGTGCCAGCCATCGTGTCAGTGTCCTTGCCAGGAAGAAAAAGGAGATGAGGAGGGATTTAAAAGCTATTCACCATACCAGTCCTCCCTAACAATTTCTACTCTTTTCACTGGGCACCTAACTTTCAGGAGAGGCATGTTGCCACCCAGAGCAAAGTCAATGAATAAAGAACGGATATTGGCAGGGCAGGCAGCCATGAAAGCGCCATAAATAACAACAGTTACAATCAACAGTGCCATCCCCATTGTAGAGGGGAGAAAGTGACACTCAGAGAGATTCAGTCATTCTCCCAAGGTCTTGTTCAAAATAGTTAACAAATGGTCCTTCGGGACACAGAGCTGAGGCTGAGCTCAGGGTCGTGGCACTGAGTCACCCAGGAGCAGCCTGACAGCCACAGGTCAGAGCATACTCGGCCTGGTGAGGATGGGCTGAAGCCAGGGAGGCTTCCTGGAAGTGGTGGCCCCACTCTCACTGTGGGGCGACAGCGGTGTCCCCTGCACTGGCTGTGCCTAGCTCAGCACAGAGCCCGCTGGACGTGAGGGCTCCAACCCTGGCAGCCCTTCCATCACCAGCACCCTACTGCCACCATCACGATGATCTCTCTATGCACCTGGTTACCATGACATCACGACATGTTCACTGCAGAAACAAAGGCCGCCTCTTCTCAGTTTAGGAATATTTTGCAGGTGAAGTTATTTTATCTTCAGGGATCCACCGATAACACGTATTTAAAAAGCAGAACAGCTGAACACAGTGGCACACACCAGTAATTCCAGCATCCTGGGAGGCTGAGGCAGGAGGATCGCTCTTCCAGCTCAGCCTGGGCAACTCGGCAAGATCCCATCTCAACATAAAAAAAGGAATAGGGCTGGGGATGTAGCTCAGTGTGACGGGCCTAGGTTTAATCCCGAGCTGGCAGCTGCTGCCCTGTCTTCTCAGGAAACAGCAGGGGATTCTGAAAGGTGTTTGTGGCCTGGGTTTTGAATGCCTGGACGGTTTGGTTATCCTGGCTGCAAGGCTAATTCGCCCTCCTGGCAAGCCAGCTCTCCGGAAGCACAGAAGAAGGCGGGAGTGCTCCGGCCACTGAGCACGGATTAGGTGGGGACCACGAGGCAACCTTGAACTCAGCCCCCAAGAAAGCACCTGTCCCCTGGATATTTTGGGAGTGTCCCCAGGGGCCCCGCAGGAGCAGGGTTCTGTCTGGTCACCTCCACCAAGGTCACATGAAGGACTGTGCCCCCCGCCATCCTGGAACCCCAGTCCCATGATGTGCCCGCCCACTGCAGCCTCAGCGGCCCGGGATGAGACCCCAGGACTCCCCGAAGTCACCTGTGAGTGACAGGGGAAAGAAGCTCCCACCACCACAGGTCTGGTGCAAGCTGTGCTCTCTAAGATCAAAGCGTGAATTTTAGGAACAATGGAAGGCATGAGGAGAACATATTTATTGAGAGAAAGAGACCTTCTGTCTGAGAGAGAGACAGGGTCCCAAGAGGGCTGCTGAGGACCCCCCTTTTACTAGGGATTTTATACATCAAAACCCCAAGGCGAGGCGGGCCCGGCGGGGAAAAGGTAAACTCGCAAGGTGGGCGTGAGGAGGGACAGAACCATGGTCCATCCCTAAGGCTAACTGTACAGGTAACATTCATCAGGTCAGGGACCAATGGGAAGCAAGCCACACGGTCAGCGGGCTGCTTAGAGCAGCGACTCGTCCTGTAGGGGCTGGCAGGGTGACTCCTGGCTTCCTGGAGGTGACAGAGACCTGGTTAAAGTATCGGTCCCCGATGCTCATCCTCAGGAAGACATGGGTGCACCTGTGTTGTCTTTTGTCCTCATAAGAACGCCGTACCCTTTAGACGTGTCCACGGTGCCACCTGCCCACCGTCCTGACGCTGTCATCGCTCCTGGGCCACTGTGATCCATTTGCCCTGCGGTGAGGACCTGAACTTCTTTCTAATAGAGACAGCTACACTCTTGGGTGGCCATGGGTTTAAAATTCGCCTCTCCCGGCTTCTCTTGAAACTAAAAGTCAACCAGGGTGACTCTGTTCCCTAGAGGCCATCTGGAATGTCTTGAGGTGGACTTAGGATCTCGTAATTGTCCAGGTACAGGATGTGGGGGTGTCGGGGACAGCCAGCGTAAAGGCAGGTGCTGCTGAATAGTCAGCCCTACAATGCTCAAGACTCCCACAATTATGCGGTCTAACATGTCAGGGTGTAGAGGCTGAGTGGCTCCTGCATCATAAGTAGAAACTGATAGCTGAGTTTCTAAGGAAAACCTTCAGTGCCTTACTGTCCTCTTTGAAATACAAGTCTGATGGATGGAGCTTGGGCAGTTATTTTTCGATCTGGGGGAAGGAAGTTCTATGCTAAAGATGGAAGAAACAGGATCCCTGATGAGTTCACGGAGCTGCTTCTCAGAATAAACACTTCCAGATGTGGCTTTATGCAAAAGACATAAATCTCCAATTTGTTGAGGTCACTGGAGTCAAGCCCTGTTTCTGTCAGCCAAGCAGGATTTCTAGATGATTTATCTCTGTGCCCAGTTCTCTACGAAACGGGGGAAGAAAGCTACACTGAGCACCGTGCATTCAAAGAAAAAGAGGGAGCGATCACAGTTCCCTGTGACAATGGCAGGAGAGTCCTCTCCCCATTTGTGACTTGGTGGCCCCTGCAGGCCTTTGCGGTTGCTACTCCCGATGCGTCCCACTCCTTTACCACAAAGATGGGGAAACTGAGCCCAGTCCACACCTGCTCCCTCTCGCCCACATTTCAGGGTAGTGGGGCAGCACTGGTGCAGCCCAGACTCTGCAGGTGACGGACTCAGGGGCAACCACGCCCGCCACCCGTTCCTAGCACTATGACTTCAGAGCCCAAAGTTTTGGAAACAAATTGCTCTGGTTCTGACTGAGCGACAGCAGGGCACGGAACCGCTCCACACCTTGCGCTCACCCAGCTGCAGACAATCAGGAGGCCAGCAGCACTGAGAGGGCCAGGGGAGGACCCGCGGGGTGGGTGGGAAATGAGGGTGGGTTAGGGACCTCGGGAGGCTGCGACTCCAGGCACTGCACCGTAACGCGGGCTCCTCGCCATGCATGGCAAAGGAGGGCCTGGCACAGCTCCCCATGGTACCGGGGAGGGGGGACCCCCGGCACAGGCCTGGGGGGCAAAGAGGGAAGGGGCTGCCAGTTCTACAAAGGAAGCTGGGACCGTCCCCAGTGAAGGGACACCGTAGGCCATGTTGGCACGACAAGGCTGCGGAAGAGGCCAACACCTGGCTGCTCTTCTCCCTGCCTCCCCATCGTCCCCCCATGGCCAAGCCCAGTTAGAAGCCAGAGTGCGAGAAAGCCCTTGGATGCCAGCTGTGTCACCACTGAGCACAACGTACAAGGCTGGAGACCAGGCCTCGCATCCCCTTGTGGTGACAGCAGGCTTCTGGGTTGTGCTATGCCAAGGAACAGAGGTGTCCTCTACTCCTTCTCCTCTACAGGAAGACTTGAGAGCAGGAGCTGAAGCAGCTACTTTAGACCATGAGATGTAAGCCACAGCATTGCAGGTGTCAAGCAACAAGACAGCAAGATCCAGATGTGGTGGTGCACGCCTGAAATCCCAGCACCCAGGAGGCTGAGGCAGGAGGATCTCAGCAAGTGTGAGGTCAGCTTGGGCCACATAGTGAGTTCAAGGCCAGCCCAAACTACATAGTGAGCCTCCGTCTCAAAAAACAAACGAACAAACAAACAAAAACCACCAAAACCCCTTTTATTTGTGCCAGTTATTTTGGCATTTATTACAGCAGCTGAACTCATGTCCTGACCAATACAAGATTTAAAGTAGGTATTTGCTCAGTTTGGAACTATTTTAGGCTCAAATTTTTAAAACAAGCAAATATTACTGGAAAGGTACAGACTTTTCTCAAAAGTTCTGTTATCCAGGGAGAGTCAGCATGATACAGCAAGGAGCAGGGGGGTCTGGTAGGTAAAATTTTGTACCAAGAAGAGTACTTGTAAGCTCTTCCAGCCACTCTAAGATCACAAAAGAACAAGAGAAAGCAATCTTCCTTCCTAGTGGCTACCAATCAGATCCCAAATGAATTCTGATTGGACCCATGTGTACCACATGCCCATCCCTAAGCCAATCATTGCTCAGATTGTGTCTCAGCCTCTCTGATTGGCTGGTGTTAAGCCACAGTGGTTTTTGTTGGAGGCTCATGGGAACTTCCTTGAGGGGAGAAAACTTCCTAGAAGCATTTCCCTAATAGAAATGCAGGGTACTTGGCACATAAAGGAATGAAAACCCAAATCAGGAAATATCCTTCATACTCACATGAGGCAAAAGAAAATATTTGAATAACAAAGTAGCATAGTCCCATGAGTCACTGCTATGAGGTTTCTCTCAGCCACCTGCAAAACTGCTCTCCTCCTTCCCCATCCCCTCCTTTTTTGGTACTGGGCCAGGGCCTTTGCGTTAATCTACATCCTCAATACTTTCTATTTTTTATTTTAAGATGGTCTCACAGTGGCCCAGGCTGAGTTTGAACTTGTGATCCTCCTGCCTCAGCCTCCTACAGTGCTGGGATTACACAGGTGCACCCCCAGACCCGGCTCAAAACGTCTTTCTGGAGAATAACAATCCTGGCCCAGGAGAACTGTTCTAGCAACACTAAACATGGATGCCTGTTCCCAGAACGGAAGTGGGATGGAGAGGCGTCTCCAGAGCTCCCAACATGGCACCTTCTGTGCATCCCTGAGGGAACAAGGAGCCTGTGTGACACGGGGGGGGGGGGGGGAGAATGCACGGGAGAAGAGGCTCCCCACCCCGCTGGAGGACCAGCCATGGGCCTTGGGCCCACCCCACAAACCTGAGCGCCATTTTCTGGCAGGGATGCGGTGCCCTTCGTTCCTCTGCAGAGCCCGAAGCGAGATGTGGGCCATGGGGCTGCTTGACCTGTCCTCGCTGGAACTTCCTGGAGGGCACAGCACACCTTGAATCCGAGCTTAGATTTTCTCCAGGTGAAGACCCTGACAGGAAGAGTCGAGGGCAAAGATCTCACGTGGGAGGTGAGGGACAGGAAGCGGGAGGAAGGGCGACTGGCACCGAGCCTGGGCTCCTCCTGCCAGCAAAGGGCACACTGCTGGGGCCTCCCTGCCCGAGGGCTCGGGCCGGGCCTGGCACAGCCCCACCCTGTTTCCCGCGCTGCTTGGAAGCGGCTAGGAGTGGAGGCCAGCCTGGGCTGCACGGTGAAAGCCTTCCCAGAGCAACCAGGCAAAAGGGAGCTGAACCCACACATGGGCCGGGAAGCGCGGCTGGGGCCTGGGGAGGAAGAATGGGGAGGCGGCCGCTAGAAGGTGACAGCTGCCACCGAAAACAGCCTCATCCTCAGCCCTGCTGACGCTTGGGCAGGCTGCCTCTTTGTCGTAGGAAATTGTCCTACGTTGTAAGACATTTAGCAGTCCCCGCGGGCTCTGCCCCCCTGCCACACACACACCAGCTGTGCCAACCTCAGTACCTTCAAAGGCTGCCAGATGTCCTGTGGTGGGCGTCGCCTCAGGCCGAGAATAGCTACGGTAAAAGCCAAGTAAGAAAGGCAAGGCAGACAGGGAACCATGCAGTGTGGGAACACAGCTGAGCCGCACCCCGACTCCGAGCAAGCGCCTGCAGGACGAGGCCCAGTTGGCAGTGGCATTGGTCAGGCCAAAGCCACATGCTGAGTCTCACCGAGCAGAGGGCGTGCAAAGGCCCTGCGATGAGCTCCAAAAAGTGACCGGTGCACAGAGCATGGCCCTGTAAAATGTGGGTTATGGGTTATGAGTATTAGTAATGGATTTTGAACTATCTGTGGTCACTTTTCCTTTTTTTAAATTTTGTTTTGTTTAATTTTTAAGACAGGGTCTCACTATGTGGTGCAGGCTGGCCTTGAACTCATATGTAGCCCAGACTGGCCTCAAACTTGTGGTGATTCTTCTGCCTCAGCCTCCAGAGTTCTGGGACTACAGGCGTGTACCACTGTACCCAGCTGGTTATTTTTACTGTTTAAATTATTTTAGGGATGCTTATAATAAAGGCAAAAGTACATGAAACTAAAATAAACGAAAAACACTTACCTCAGCCAAAAAACACTTACCTAGCATGCATGCATGGAGCCCTGAGTTCAGACCTCAGTGCTGCAAAAATAAATAAATAAATAAAGGCACACAAAAACTGTACGAATGTCTATCCAGAGCAGAACAAGCAGAAACCGTTTTAAATGATCTAATGAGTGAGCTGCCTGAGGTACATCCACTCAGTGGAATATTACTCACCAAATAAAAGAGCTCTCAATGCCTACAACAATATAGACAGATTGCAGAAGTAGCACCCTGAGGTAGAGAAGCCAGCTGAAAAGCTACATCCGAAAGACTCTGTTTACGTGACATGTTGGAAAGGGCAAGGTTAGCGGAACAAAAAGCAGCTGAACGCTTGCCAAGGGCTTGATGTGGGTACAGGGTCCCCAGGGAAGGGTTTAGTGTCTTGACGGTTAATGTCTGAGTGCATCTGTCAAAACTCCCTGGTCCTCCCACTAAATATGTTTGTCTGCAGGTCAATTATGTTTTAATTTAGAAAATGAAAACAATTATTGCAGAATAAGGTTCTGTGGTAGGACTATATCATGGTTTCCCTCGGGGGAAACCACGCTTGGGAAAAGCTCTGGATGACATGGTGACTCCGAGGGGCCGGAGTCCCAGGGGGCTGGAGAGGCCAGCACCAGCTCAGGCCAGGAAAGGCAGGCCCCGGTACCGGCGTGAGGAGCTCCTGCTTCCCAGCACGCCATGAAAGGGTCATGGCAGCGGGTCGGGCAAAGTCAGCAGGGAAGCACTCGGGCCCCTCGCAGATCTCTGTGGGCTCGGCTCACCCCGCCAGAAGGGGAGCCCGCCAGGTAGCCTCCTGCCTGCTCTCACTCCGGCCCTCTCCCAGTGGTGGATGCTTCGAACCTTGACTGTGCTCAGAAACTCTGCAGACTCTAGGAAAGTAGTGGGAAAGCCTAATCTCCAAAACAGGATTCTGACAGCTGGGCGTGGTAGTGCCTGCCTATGATCCCACTATTAGGGAGGCTGAGGCAGGAGGATTTTGAGTTTAAGGATAGTCTGGGCAACTTAGTGAGACAGTGTCTTACAATTTAAAATGGCTAGAGATGCAGCCCAGAGCGAAGGAGGATTCCAGCCCACTGCCACAAAGAACAAACAAAAAGCAGGAGATGGACATGGCTGTTAAAATTTAAGCCTGTCTTCAAAATGGCATCTGGCCCATCCCCACCCCAGAGCGAACTGGGATTTTAGTTTTTCTAAAATGAATCCCCTTGGGGCCAGTGACAATAAAGACGGCCCGAGGAGTCAATGACCCTTGCGATTTCAAAACTGTGGTTTTCCTCTTCTGGCTGCTGGGGACTTCCACAGAAGTCACAATGTTAATACCAGGAAAAGCAATTTAAAAAGAGGATGAGTGACAGCACAGAGCAGGCTGCCTGTCCGCCGATCTGAGTAAATCTGCCCTTGCGGTGGTGTCACGTCCAGCCATAAATGGCAGGGACAGCACACGACCTTGCCTCTGCTTTCAGCAGCCGGGTGGCCCGAGGAAGTCCCTTCGTATCTCTGAGAACCAGCTTCCGCAGCCCACAGAGGGGGCACTGAGCCGGGCATGCTGGTACGCGCCCGCAGTCCTGACACCCCGAGGCCGAGGCAGCGGGATCACAATCTTGCCAGCCTGGGCAACCTAGCAACTCAGTGAGACCCTGTCTCCAAACAAAACAAACACGCAAACAAAAAATTAGAAAGTACCGTAGAGGTAGCCAGCGTGCTACCTGAGTTCAATCGCCAGCATCACAAAGCTCTTTTAGCGCCTGTCTGCTGGGACCGTTAGGAGAATTAAAGAAGGTGACTATGTACGAAACAGGGCCATGACGGGGTTAGTTTCCCACCACTGCTGTGACAGTTCACCGCAGATTTAGTGGCTTTAAAGCAACGTAAATGCATCGTCTTACAGTTCTGGAGATTAAGAGTCCAAAACGGATTTTAGGGAGCTGAAAACCCGGTTGCAGGCAGAGCCGTGTTCCGCTGGAGGCGCCTGCAGGAAGGCGTTCGCGCCTCTCCGGCTTGGAAAAGCCACTGCATTCCTTGGCGTGTGGCCCACCCTCCTCAAGGCGGCCAGCGGAGCGTCTGCCAGCCCCTGTGCCCTGCTTCCTTCCCTGCCACTTTCTCTGACCCCACCCTTCTCTGTTGCTTTTTATAAGGACCCTTGTGAATCCACTGCACCTCCCTGGAAAATCCAGGGTAATTTTCCCAACCCAAGATCCTTAATTTAATCACACCTGCAAAACCGCTTTCACGTATGCGGTAACAGTCACGGCTGTGCAGCATGCAGTCACGCCCTAATCTGGAGCACCATTATCCCTCTACAACGGTGATGATGGGCAGCAGCAGGGTAGCCCACTGGCAACAAAACTCTCTGCAATGTAGGATAATGATGATGGCATAATAGGAAAGGAAAAAGCTGCTTTAAAGCTGTTGTATTAGCCTGACATGATGGCACGTGCCTGTAATCCCAGCACTCGGGAGGCTGAGGCAGGAGGATCACCATGAGCCTGAGACCAGCCTGGACTGCACTGAGAAACCATGTCTCAAAAGAAGATGGGAAGAGCACACATGGAAATGTTTGCAGCAATCTTATACCCTTGTAACTAGGGTGGTGGTTGTTTTATTTTTTTCATAACACTTTTATATTTTATAACAAAATATTTTTAATTCAAATGTAACTATGAAAATGGAAATATCATATATGTATACACACACACATTTATATATAGCTCTAGCTCTCAGTTGCTGCATGATCAACCATCTCCAAACTTAGTGGCTTAAAAACAGCCGCCAGGCAGTGGCCCCTGCCTGCAGTCTCAGTTCTGGAGAAGCTGAAATGGGAAAATCACTTAAGCCCAGGAGTCTGAAACCAGCCTGGGCAATATAATGAGAGCATCTCTTTAAAAAAAGAAAAAAATCAGTATCATTCACAGCACGGTGAATGCATATGCAGGGGACCCCGGCGGCCTGAGAAACCCAGCTCTGCTGGGTGGCGCTCACCTTTGGGGTCACTCCTGCAGTCTGAAGCAGATGGGTCCTGGGCTTGCCCTTGTCTTGGGCTGAGAATCCCACATGGCTCCTCAGAGCGCCCACCCTGGGAGCAGCCGAGACTCCGTCCATCAGTCCATCAGAGCCAGAGGCTGGTAGCCCAGACTGGCTCGGCATCCCTCGTACTGTGTTCTGTTGGTCTAAACCATCCCAAGGTCAAGGCCAGCCCAGGGTCCAGGGGCGGGAGACGGGCGCACACAGGCGGGGAGAGGAGGCCTAATGGTGGCCATCCTTGCAGTCAGGCTGACCTGTGTCTTCTCTAGCGTGCCTCCCTGTCAGCCCAGGATGTCTCCCTCTTCTTCCCTTGGGGGAGTATCACCGAGGAACTTCATCACTGTCTCGTGAGTTTTCTGTTAAACCATGAAACACGTCCCTTCCCACACCACCGAGAGTTAAGCGTCTTAGACAAGCTGAGGTGGGCATCTCCCCACTACGTAAAATCCTTCCTCACTTCCTGTGGCAGCATCCTGAGCTTCCTGAGGGGCTGCTTTCTGGCAGACCTCAGTGTTCTGCGAGCTGGTGGCCTGTGAGTGGGCATATGACCAGCCCAAGCCAAACAAGCCCTCTGTGGAATCTGAGTCTTGAACAGTGACCCAAAAAGTTCTGAAAGAAAAGTTGACATCAGAAACCAAAGGTGACTGCCAGCGGCTCTGCTACCCCAGAGGCAGGGATGCAGCTGGTATCAAAGCCAAGGTTTCCCCGCCTCGGCACCCCGGACATCTCGGAGCAGACCCTTCTCTGCAGGGTATGAGGGGTGAGGAGCAGCGTCCTATACACTGTGGGATAGTTAGATGCGTCTCTGGCTTCCACCCCGAGGTGCCACAGGCAGCCCTTCCCCGCCTGTCATGATCCAAAAGTGTTTTCAAACACCAACAGCTATGATCTGAGAGAAATCAAGAAAGAACTCCCACTTACAGTAACCACAAAACATGAAAATACTGAGGAATAAAGTTAACTAAAGAAGTGAAGAATCTCTATAATGAAAACCTAGGAAATTAAAGTGGGCACAGACAGGCACCTCCCCCAACACACACACACACACACACACACACACACACACACACACACACACTCACATAAGCATGGTGGCACACATCTATAATCTCAGCACTTGGGAGGCTGAGGCAGGAGGGCTGGTGCAAGTTCCAGACCAGCCTGTGCTATGTGAGTTCAAGGTCAGCCCGAACTGCATAGACAGATCCTGTCTCAAAAAACCAGGAAAGAAAGAAAAGAAAGAGACCCCAGATTCATGGACTGAAAAAGAAATCAATACTGTTAAATAGTCATACTGCTATGCTGACGCATACTTAGGATCCCAGCTCAGGAGGCTGAGGAAAGCAAGTTCCAAGCCAGCCCAGGCAACTTAATAAGACTTTGTTTCAAAATAAAATCAAAGGGGCCAGGTGTGGTGGCCCGCAGCTGTAATTCCAGCACCAAGGAGGCTGGGGTGAGTGAGACTGCAGGTTCAAGTCCTGTGTGGGCCAGTCAGTGAGTCCCTGCTCAAAACTGCCTACCACCAACAGATAAGTAAATAAACATACAAACAAATAAATAAGACAGGGGTTGTTGCTCAGCAGTCCCTGGGTCAATCTCTCATACGTTACAAAAAATCATACTACCCAAAGCAAGCTACAGATTCAGTGAAATCTTTATCAAAATATCAACAATTTTGTTCACAGAACTAGAAAAAACAATCCTAAAATTTTTATACAACCACTTAAAAATCTCAAATAAATAAAGTCATCTTTAGCAAGAACAGCAAAGCAGGAGCTCTGCATTACCTGACTTTAAGATAAAATATAACACAAAGCTGCAGTAATCAAAGCAGTATGGTGCTAAGGCAGAAACATATGCCTCTTAGACCACATGGACAGAACAGGAGCCTTAATCAGACCCATGCATCTGCTACCAAATGACTGTCAGCAGAGTGCTGGGGACATGCACCAGAGAAAGGCAAGGTTTTTCAAGTGCTGCTGGGGGAAAATGGATAACCACATGCAGAAGAACTAAACTGGACCCTTCTCTTATCATTTACAAAGGAAAGCTCTAAGCTGGGCATGGCAGTGAGCCCCTCCTGCCGCTCGGCGGGGTGGAACAGGCAGACTGCTTGCACCTAGGAGTTCAAGGCCAGCCTGAGCAGCACAGTGAGGCCCCAGCCCAAACAGGCATCATCATCATCTAAAAATGAATTAACAACACAAATGAAAGACGAGGAACTAAGCAACTAGAAGAAGCAACCATAAGGAAAATGCTTTAGGACACTGGACGGGCAAGGACTTTTTGGAAAAGACTCACAAGCACAGGAAACAAGCAAATATTGATGAATGGAATTACATCAAGCTAAAAACCATCTGCACAGCAAAGAAACAATCAGCAGAACAAAGAGACAATCCACAGAATGGAAGAAAAGATCTGCAAACTACACGCTGACAACACTTTAACACCCAGACTGTGTATGGAACTGAAAAACTCAACAGCAAAAAAGTAAATAATCTGACTTTTAGAAATGAGCGATGGACTTCAATAGACATTTCTCCAAAGAAGACATGCAAACGGCCAGTGGTTACCTGGCCAAAAAAAGAAGCTCAGTGTCACCAATCACCTGGGAAATACAAACCAAAGCCCCAAGGAGAGGTTGCCTCGCCCAAGGGAGAGTGTTAATTACCAGAGAAAAGATAACAGGTGCAGGGAAGATGTGGAGAGGATCGAGCTGGACACTGTCCGGGGATGTAGATTGGTACAGCTTTTATGGAAAACAGTACGGGAGCTTCTTGAAAATTAAAAATAGAAGAACCATCGGATCCGGCAGCCCCATCCTGGGTATTTATCTGAAGGATGAAATCAGCGTGTCCAACAGACAGCCGCACTGCCCAGCTCCCTGCAGCACTGTGCCCAGTAACCTAGCACCGGAAGCAACTGACCGGCCCCCCAGCTGATGAGTGGGTACAGAAAACACGGTACAGATACGCAGCGGAATACTATTCAGCCCCCAAAACTGAAACCTGTCACTGTGACAAATGGTGCGACTGGAGACTGATATCAAATGAAGCAAGGCAGGCACAGGAGGGCAAGGACCATGAGCCCTCGCTTGCATGTGGAGTATTACAAAGTCAGTCTCGTAGAAGCTGGAGTAGCGTGGTGGTGGCCAGACGCCGTGGTGAGTAGTGGGGAGGAGGACTGAGCTGAGGTTGGCCAGTGGGCTCCAAGGTCAGTTGCCAAGCAGGGTGACAATTACAGATTCAGAAAGTGAGGATTAAAGGAGTTTGTACATTTCAGGCATAAAGAAATGATGTCAGAGAGATAGATACGTTCAACCAGACCGAAACATCACACCCCAATCCATGCCGTGGAGAGTCACATGGTCCCAATACAACTTCTACATTTTTATGTGTCAGTTAAAAACTAAATTTAGATCTGAAAAGATGCCTTCACACAGTCCAGTGGCCCTGGGGTACCAACAGGATCCTGCTGATAGGGGCTTCAGGAGTGAACCAGTCTGAGCCAGTTAGGCCACAGAGGCACTTGGAGAGATTTCAAGGGACCTTCTGGCATTTCTCCCGCTCGGATGTTTGAAGGAACAATCTATTGCCATAATTACCATGGAGGCCTGTTTTGCTACAGAGAAGTGGGTTTTGGACAGGTGGAGGGCAAAAAGCACCCGAACCCTTCGTTTCCCTCTTGAACCCCAGACGCAACCATCCCAGTAGGTCCCTTACTTCTTACACCTCGTACCCCAAGTGGTGCATGCTGGGGGTCACAGAGAACTCGGAGTCTTGGTGCAACCTGTTCCGGGACTTTCAAAGCTTGGTTCTAGAATTTTCTCTGCTCCGACATGTGTCTGACAGCTTCTTAGCAAGTTCTCTTTCTGGTCCTGTGGGCCAGAACCGACATCTGTGATGGTACTAGGAAAATCTGGGTCCACAGCTGCCTGATTTCAGCCAAAGAAAACCAAGCTTGTTGGGTGTCACCCACTTGGTGGGACTCCTGAGAACTGTTCCCCAGCAGGCCCGATCCATCGTGTGTCCCAAAGTGCAGCTCGCAGAGCCACAGGGGCGAGCAAGCCGGAGGGGAACAGGCCGGTGGAAAAATCAACAAAGCAAACATTTTGGTAAGTTAGTCCTGGGGCAGCCCTGCCGGGGCCACGCCCTGGGCGGTGTGCAGAACCAGGCCGGTGGCCTCGGACCGCTAGCTTCGGGGAGGCGAGGATGGGGTGAAGGGGCTCAGCGACTGGCGTGCTTCTGCGGTGGCACCCGCTGCGATCCCGAGGGAGCTCTCTGCCTCCATCCTCGGTGGTCCCACTGTGGAAGGAGGTGCTCACACTGGCTTTTCGGGTCTATGAGATGACACTCATCGGGCTGGTTTAGTGATCCGTCTCAACTCGTCCAGGTGTAACCATGAAATCATGTTATTTTTATATTAACTGCTACCACGTACTGTGTGGTGAAATCTCCTTCTTCCCTCTGGGTAGCATCACTAGTAGCAGTCACGGCAGACTTGGGGGCAGAGGCAGGAGCGGAGGTGGCATCAGGCTCTCACACACCAGGCCTTCAGAGGCGCTTTGGCGGTTATGTCACTGCGTGTCCCCAGTGGCCCTGGGGGTAGGAACCCAGCAACAGAGACAGAGGAAGAAGGGCAGGGTTTGCCCGGCGTGGCGCAGCTGTCAAGGGGCTTCCTCAGCCAGCCTCTCTCCGGTTCCATGAAGTTCCAGGCCCTTTTGGTCGCCAAACCTGTCTCGTTTCATTCTTCAAACTCAAATTCCCCTCAAATTAAATGTCATGTTCAGCAAGTGACTGACAGCAGTAGCGGAAGCACGGATGAAGACCTGAGTCACAGCTCTGGGTGGGGGAGGGCAGGCCCAGGAAAGCCCAGGTCCACTTCCGGGAAGCTCAAAGCCAGGCTAACAGCCCCAGGGGGCAAAGGGGTGCACGGTGGCTTTCCAGGGGCTGGGCACATGAGCATGCCTGGGTTGCAAGAATTCTTTAAACTGTACACCATCTATAAGTTTTCTGTTATTACATGTGCATGCTATTTAATTCAGTAAAAATTCCCTTGAAAAACAGTTTCCATCTTAGGCTCCATTCAGAGTCCCTCTGTACCCCACCCCATCCTGTCCCCCAGTTGGAGCCGGAACTTGGCTCTCAGGGCTTGGGGTTGGGCAGGATGGGGATGGAAGGGGCAGGAGTGTCCTTTTTCCACCTTCACTCACCACGGAGCAGCAGGAGCGGGGTGGCATGCTGTTCTGCTGACTGACTACACGCCCCATCCCCTGCTAGAGAACAGCCTTCGAACTTAGGCTGAAGGAGTTGGGGCTCCCCTGATGCCACCCTACTGCTGATGGGACATGGCCAGCACAAATCAGGTGTGATGAGAACTCCTAGATGGTCACTCAGCATTTCTGTACCTCAAGGACCAGATATGGGATGAACTGATTTTTTTTTTTTGTACTGAGGATCGAACTCACAACCTTGCACTTGCCAGGCAGGGACTTAGGCCACCGTGCTAAAACCTCAGCCCTGAACTGCTTTTTTTTTTTTTTTTAATTTGTTCGGTATCAGAGATCGAACTCAGGACCTTGAACTTGCCAGGCAAGCGCTTTGCTGCTGGGCTAAACCCCCGGCCTGAACTCCTTTTTAAAAGATGTACCAGGGATGTTCAGATCTACAGCTAACAGAAGCAGCCATTTCCCTTTGAAATCTTTTAGTAGACAAAAGGAAAAGCCAGATAGTTTCTGTCTTCCACTGGATCTGGCTAGGCGTGGTGGTGCATTCCTGTAGTTCTGGCATTCTGGGAGGCTGAGGCAGGAGGACTGCAGTTCAAGACTGGGCAATTTAATGAGATTGGGTCTCAAAATAAAAATTTTTACAGGGCTGGGGATATAGCTCATGGAAAGGCACTGAGTTCAATCCCTAGTGCAGAAAGAGGAAAAGACACGAGGAGGAGAAAAGTGAGGAAGAGGAGGAGGAGGAGGAGGAAAAGGAGAGGAGGAGAGGAATGTGAAGTTGCCTTGAGAGCCAGATTAGCCACCTTCCCTCTTGACTCCATCCTGGCAAGAACCATCTTGTCCTGGGGGATGGAGCAGGGCAATGGGAGGGAGACCGACTGTGTTTGGGTTGGTGATAAACTTGGGTTCAGATGATTCATTCATTCTTTCATGTAGTCACTTGACTGGTACACAGGGAGCTCCTCCCTGAGCTAGGCCCTCGGGAGAGGCCGGGATGCACACGATGTGTTTCCTGCCCCATAGGATGGACCCACGCGTGGACCGTAAGGCCAGCAGGGCAGGATGGATCAACATCAGAAGGAGGGTCACGGCACAGGCAGGCTGGAGTTCTGCTTTCACTGCATGACATTCAGCTCTCACTCCCAAAATGAAGAAGCAGGGAGTGGCCAGGGGGATTCTGATGCAGGAGGACCGTGGCCATGAACTGACACAGGTGGTTTCCAAAAGATCTCAACTTCCAGAGCAGCTGGGGCTGGGGGAAGGAATGTGGCCAACAAGAGGCTTTGAGGGCGGGAGGAAGGCAGAAGCCCCATCACGTCAGCGTGCTCTGGGCTGCAAGTAACACAAAGCCAGCCGGGGTGATGTGAGCAGTAAAACCACTCGTGAGCTCTTCAGACATAGCCAGAGCTGGGTGCTTTCAGCAACTGAGATTCAGCAACTCCACGATGCCCAGAACCTAGGTGCTTGTAACCCAAAGCACACAGAGCTGGGAGGGGGCCACCCCACTCTTACAAGGCTACAACAGGTGAGCTCGGTCAGCCAGAAGACGGGGGAGGGGCTGATGAGTAAACAGACAAGCAACAGTGCCTGGCTCAGAAGGGAATTAACACTTGCTGAGCACTGTCTGTAACCCCAGTTGTCCCCTAAGTTTCCAGCTTCTCCTTTAAGAGTTAACTAATAATAGGAGCCCGTGACTCTAAGAAGACCAAACCGCTCTCAGGTTCTCTCGGCAAGATATTTCTCAGAACCTCCGGGGACGTTCACATGCCCTGTGGACTGCCCAGATGGTTGCGTGGCAACCATGGTGAGCCATGGCTCTCAGGTCTGCCACTGCCCTTGTCTGCTGTCTCTTAACTGCTGCATGAGGAGGCTGCTCCTGCCCCTCGCACCATCTCAACCTGCAAGGGGTGACTAGCCCTTTTCCTTAAGAGTCCCCAAAACATGGTTGGATCGAGTAGAATATAGGTTCAGTGATAGTAACTAAGATCTCCACCAATAGTGAGTGATACAAAAAAGTTCATTCTAACAACAGAGAGATGCCTTTAGGCAACCAGGATGGCTGTAGCTGTATGCATCAGCTGAGTATCAGCCCTTTAAATGTCTCTCTCATGTGATAGCCTGTGAGTGACAATCTGAAGCCTGCTGGGCCAACCCATGGAGTCAGGGACCCAGACTCCCCCTTTCTACCCCAAATCTACACACCACGTCACATTCCAGGAAGTAGGATAGAAGAAGAGGTGCAAGGAAGATGACAAGATGTTCCCCAATCCCACCCCACCAGCCCTTAAAGCCATGGTTTAGAAGTGGATCACATTGTTTCAATTCACATCCTATTGGTCAGTCTGTAGTCACATGGAACACCTAGCTTCAAGGGACGCTGGGAAATGTAGTCTTCAGCTGGAAAGGCATGAGTCTAGGCAGAATTCTATTTCTTTGAAAGTCGGGGAGAACTGACATTGGACAATCAGTATCTGACCCAACAGCCAACATGATCCTACAATAGTCAACAAAATTTTATAGACGCCTTGGGAATACAAAATGAAATTGTTCACGAAGCTTCCTGAGGCCCATGTAACTGCTTCACGCTTTCCTTCCTGCTGGTCTGATGCTCCTTTTTCTCCAGATGGCTACCGTGTGTGGGAGCCAGCCCGCATTGCTTATGGGTGAGGCTACCTGTTTCTCTTGAGAATTTAGTACCCCTTCTTTCTCTAGGCCTTGAAAAGCGAAGGGCTGGCCCTTCCCGCAATGAGTCTGGTTCCTGGCTACCTTGGATATGGGCATAAGAATAGCCATGGCCTTCAGAAGAAAGCTCCATCCCCTCATGGAATCCCATGGCCAGCGTGAAGCATCATGAGGGTTGTAAGCACATTCTTCAAGTCAGGGTCCCTCTGCTTCCAGGTACCCCAAATGGGAGTCCTCTCCTCTAGCTCCCTTCCAGCACAAGGGGAGGGAATGCTCAGCCCAGCCCCCTCCTCACTGCTAAACTGTATCTCAAAGGCAAGACTGTTTCCAACTTCAAATGCAGAAGTAATGGGTAAGTACTTGATTTTAAGACACTCTCTTCCAAGGACTCAGGAACACTTCTAGCTAAATATAAGCTTAGAAATCAGTTCCTTTGCTGTAAAAGTGCACTACAGACCACCCAACTTACATACCACCCAACTTACATACCTTATCCTGCTGGGTCAGTGGACAGGTCACACAGCCATCCCAGAACTCTCTTTGCTGACTGATCTTCCTAGGGCACTCAGGCTATCAGGAGACACAGTGGAGATGTTTGTTTTTTAGACAAATGTTGCTATGTAGTTCAGGCTAGTCTGGAACTCACTATGTAGCCCAGGCTGGTCTCAAACTCACAGTGATCCTCCTGCCTCAGCCTTTCAGGTACTATGATTACAGGCATGGCCCACCGTGCCTGGCTTCATATAGTTATTTTAACCACTATTACTAAGCAAGTCAATGTGGGGAACCTGTATGTGGGTAATCGTCTTGTTTTAGGACTTTCCCCAAGAAACCAGTTCCTCCCAAATCAAGGAGCAGCTTCAAAGTCAGAAACAGTTTCTAACCCAAGAACATGAAAATCCAGACTTCAGCTCCATGATTAGCTACCTAATTTGGAAAACCTAGTATAAAACCAACAACCAGGGACCCCTGTTCAAAAGTTATGAGAATTTTCAAGACAATTGACAGCAGTGCAAACCAAATGCGGGGTTGTGTGTGCACGTGCATGCTTGCGTGTATGTGTGTGTGTGTGCGTGTGTAACACAGCAGGTTGCAACATGTATTATGAAAACAGCTCAGATTACAGGGCAGCCTGCTTTTCCCACTCAACAGTTTACACAGTTGTAACAATAACAGTGGAATTAATTGAGTCCTTGTCATGAACTAAAGACCAGTGCGAGGGCTTTCCACACCATCTCATTTAACTTGTGCTTCTCTGCTTATGTAATTTTTGTTTTGTTTTGTTTTTCATTTTTGGAAGCAGGGTCTCACTATGTAGTTCAGGCTGGCTTTGCAGTTACTGAGTAACCCAGGCTGGCCTTGAACACACAGCAATCCTCCTGACTCAGCCTCTCAAGTGCTGGGATTGCAGGTGTGCGCCATCACACTGGGCTTCTCTGCCTTTGGTAAACGATGGGAAACTGAGGTCCAAAGAAAACAAAGATCTTCCTTCTTTGACGAGCCCCCATCCCCGGACCCTTCATTCTCAGAACACAGGAGATCCGTCTGGCTCCCTTCGGCCTCCTCCTCGGGCCACCAGGAAAGCCACTCTTAAAGGCAGCTGGTTTGGGATGAGGTTCATTACTTATTTTGAATGGCTCCAAATCAAGTCTGAAATGTGTTCTGGGCTGGAAAGGTGGTGGGATCTTCGAAGAACAGGGAAGAGCCCAGAGAGGGTCTGAGTGGGGAGCCTCAGCATTTCTGCTGCTTAACCTTTCTGTGCTACCGTTATGTGGTGACCACAGTGTTGTTTAGTAATAATACTATCCCTGTCAGCATCGCCCTCATTATGAGGGTGCCTGTGTTTAGGGTTCAGGGACATTCTTGGAGAGATTGTATGACGTCATGGCTGAGAACATAAATGGTGGAACTGATGGCTGTGTTTGCATCCCACCATATTACTAACTGGCTATATGACCTTTGTGAAGTATTTGACCTCCCTGAGGCTCAGTCTTTTCCTTGACAGAGAATGGGCTTACAGGTGACATATGTGCCTCCATTGTGACAAAGAGACTCCAGGCCGGGCTTTGTGCTGGGACCCCCAGGGGCAAGAGGGTGCTGAGCTGACAAGCTGTGAGCCTGGAACAGGGCCTTCCCAGGCTGTAGCAAGCTCAGGGGAAGTAGATAAGGAAGGTAGCAAGAGGCAGAGTCATGCTGATACGGTCTGAGCTCCTGGATCTAACTGTGCCTGAAGCAAGCCACCTTTGGACTTCCCACTTTCACCAGCCAGTGAATTCCCCACTTTGCAAAAGTCACTTTCAGTTGGGTTTTTTTTCTCACAGGCAAGCATCTAGGCTAATACCAGAAGGTTAAGCAACATCCCCAGCCCCACAGGCCCATGAGCAGCAGGCCCGGGATTTAGAAGCTCTGACCTACTGTGTCATGTTGCTCCCTCCTCTTCCCCTTCTTGGAGTGCTCTGTTCTCATCTGTGAAATGGGGTAGCAGCAGGTTCACAGGGTGGTTAGGAAACAGGCGCTGATGGGAACTTGGGTAGCTGACGCCCTCCGAGGTTGTAGCCTAAAGCTCCGAGCATCCAGATTCTAGTGCTTTGGGTCTCCCTCTGCTGCTGTTTGCCCCACTCGGGTTGTCTCTGGCTGCTCCAGACCAGCCCAGGTGCCCAGACTGCGGGGACAGTGTGTGACTCTCAGAGGGAGGGCCCACCTCCCTTCCTGGTTGCACGCCCCAATGGCCAATGTGGGACACAGGATGACCCTCAGCACCCCTGAGCTCTAAATCTATGAGCTGCAATGGAGCCCTGTCACCTCGGCTTGCAGAACCTTCCCGGGACCAGTGGGTGCTGACCTCAAGAAGCTCAGTGTGGAGCCAAATCAGCTCGACTTCAAGTTTATAGTTAGTGGCAATGACAGGTGACAAACACATAAAACAGATCTATAACACAGTATTGCATAGTATTACTAGGGAGAAAATGTCATTAAATGCCTGACAGGTGCTAGGAAGGACAAGGGACAGAGTGATGGGCACTGCTTGTTCAGAGAGTTGAGGCGGGTGCTTTCTCAGGAAGTGACATTCATCTGAGCACCAGCATGGGTTCACCCAGGTCCCAAGATCTTCACCAGGTCACTTGCTCACGGGGCTCAGTCAGGAGTCAGCCTCTCCCGGAGAGCTGGGCTGCAGAGTTGGTCAGCAGCCGTCCCACGCTGACAAAAAGTTTAATGGGTCATTGACTTACTGCCCAAATTGCCCCCATTATTAGCTCCATCTGGGAAGGAAAGGCCGGAGGAGCCTCGTAACCGGTTCCCCAGACATGTCTGCCGGGAAAAGGCCTGGGCAGTCATGACACATGATCACTTGTTTATTCTCTTACTAATCATCACTCAAAGATTCCCCGTCACCACCATCAGCACTGGTGGCCCTAGGGTGTGGCTGGTTCTGGCAGGCTGGGAGCCAGGAGAGCTCCACAGGGAAAGCCAAGCCTCAGTCACAGAGGACTGCAGCCCCTCGAATCCCTCCTCCCAGTCAAATGTCAGGTGCTTGGGACGCAGAGAGGAAGTTCAGGTCTCTGCCCTAAAGGAACAAGGGTGGGGAGAGGGAGAGAGGAAATAAGCCAGCGAGGTAATACACCCTGCCTGCATGCTATGATGTAAACAAAGTATGTGGAAGAGAATGCCTGGGGGCTGTTTTGGAGAGGTATTCAGACCTACAGAGGTGCCGCCCGACTGAGGCCTGAGGCGGAAGGGTGAGGTCTTTAAGAAGAGTGACCCAGGCAAGACCAGTCGGTGCAAAGGTCCTGAGGTACAAACCAGCTGGGTGTGCTGGGGAAGGACACAGAAAGAGCACTGCAGGGAAAGAGAGGCAGGGGCCTGGTCAGGTGGGCCTGGGAGCCAGGGTTAGGAAGGCAGTTTTATTTTAAGTAGGATGGGAAACTTGGTGAGTTTTACATGCGAATGCTTCTTAGTCTAAATATTCAGAGCTCTTGATGCTGCTCTGGCAAGACCAGATGTAAAAACAAATAAGCTGGTCCCTGAAATTAGGAGTTTCCCATAAGACTGATATGTGTGATAAGGTTTCACTTTCTATCATGGTAGTGGATTGCGCAGAAGCCCCCCAAAAGACATGTCCAAGCTCTAATACCTAAGTGCCTAGAAATATGATCTTACTTGGGAAAAGGGCTTTGCACCAGTAGTTGATTTAAAGATCTTAGCATTAAGATCATCCGGGTTACCTAGAATTGCCACATCAGTGTAGATGAGGCTGGGCCCTCAATCCGATTATGGGTGTTTTTATAAAAGAGAGAGGAGGAGACATGGAGAAAGAAAAACTTGGGAAACAAGACAGAAGTAGCAGTGGAGAGGCCACAAGCCAAGGAAGCCTGGAGCCACCAGATCTGGAACAGGCAGGCAAGGGCTGTGCCCGGGAGCCTCCAGGGGAACATGGTGTTGTCCACCCCTTACCCAGGCCTCCAGAACTTGAAGGAATGCAGTTGTTATTGTAAGCCACCAATTTGTTACAGCAGCTATAAGAAACCAGACAAGCTACAAAACAGCCTAAATTGGGGCCTAATTGAGCCTCCCCCAATCCTGTGCTCTCCTGCCATGTGCCATGCAGAGCTTTGGCCAAGCCACTCATCAAGCAGTACTCCTGCAAGTCTGAGGATCACTTAGGCTCAAAATGGGTATTTGATTGACTGATTTTTATGGTACTAATGATTGAATCCAGACAGCACTGAGCTGCATACTCAGTTCTTTTTGGATTACTTTATTTTGAGGCAAGTCTCTCTAAATTTCCCAGGCTGGCCCTGAATTTGTGATGCTCTTGTCCCAGCCTCCTGAGTAGCTGGGTTGCAGGCCTATGCCACCATCACCGGCTTTATTTGATGGACTTACTTCCTCACCTCAGCACAGAAGGACAGGAATGAACCAGCTCTGTTTTTGCTCACCAGGGAGCTCTTGGTGCTGTGGGCTTCAGACAAATTAATGCTCACATATGTAATATGAGGGCAAGAAAAGCCCATGTGCTCGGAGAATCATGTAAATGGCCTAAGCCTTAAATTAGACACCTTTACAGTGTTTAATTTGGAGTCCCAAATTTTCACTAGAATTGTATTACTCCCCGATCATGGAACCCTCAGTTGCCAAAGACATTGCCTGCTGAGCCAGTTGTATTTATTTAGTAAAAATTCACTAACCTCTCCACTTGCTGCTATTTGAAGGAACATAATAATTAGAGGTAATATTTATTGAGCTGCTCACTGTCTTAAGAGCATTGTATGCAACCATGCAATCTTCATGCCACCTCTATATGGTTATCATCTTTATCATGTTGATTTTATAAAGGAGAGAATGAAGACACAGAGATAAACATAAATTCACCCAAAGCTGCACCACTAAGATTTAGCAGCACCAGAATTTGGACTCAGGTAGCTGGGCTCCAAGCGAGCACTCCTATAAAGACCAGATTAGAATCCATACCACCTCAGTGGGCTCCATACATCTTCGCAATGCTACTCTGGATAAGTGATTTTTGCCCTTCTGTGCCTCAGTTTCTTCATATACAAAATGGGAATAACATCTTGGAGGTTTGTTGCCCAAGGAATGATGTGAAATTCAACCTGTACTACCCGTAGGAGCTCTGGGAAGGCTTGGCCCAGGAATGTGATTGAGACGACAGGGTCCTCAGACTGCATAGAACTGCGCCTAGCCCAGAGGTAGATGCCTTAAACTGAAGCCTGCAGGAAAGCAACCTCATCCTTCTCATGTAGGCATCCAGGACCACAAGTTTTAGAGCTAACTGGGGCTGTTGGTTGAAAATACAGATTCCTGGGCCTCGCCCAGAGGCCCTTGCTTGAAGGCAGATCCAGCAGCCTGCACTATTCAACACACTTCCCAGGAGATGGTGAGGCATCACAATTTGTGCTCCGCTGAGTTCAGCCCAAGCAGCATTGCCCCATAACTGGGAAACACAGAAAACTATCCCAAGACCCCATCCATTCATTCCAGCCCAAACCGAAAGCTTGCGTTTCAGACAGGGACATCACCCCAAGAGAGCAGTGGGCTTTTCTCAGCAGTTTGGATAACTGTGAAGCTCTAAATTTCATGAAAAAAGGGCGGACAGTTAGGCCGGAGCCCAGACACAGGAAAGGGAGCCTGCAGCCCTCCGCCCATGCTCCAACTGGGAGCCCTACAGCCAGGGCCTTGGCAGGAAAGATGCAAGATTACCTCAAGGTCACTCAGTCTCACTCAGTCAGGTCTACATCGAACCCAAAATCCACCGGGTTTTGCAAACCCAAACTCTGTGGGCGGAGCGCCCAGGGGTCGCCTAGGCAACGGTAGGCGCGCGCCACGCCCAAGCAGGGAGCTCCGGAGGGGAGAGGGAAGCGCGTGCTGCCAGACTCTCGCGGGGCCAAGGCCACCACCCTAGCCCCGCCTCTTACCCGCCCCGCGGAAGTCCTTGCCGACATTTACGAGTGATGATTGGTCCTCTAGCTACAGGGGCGGAGTCTGAGGCAGGCGGGGTGAGTACTTCCGGCTGCCGGGTTGACATGAAGTAGCAGCGGCTGCTTAGGGCGGCGGTAGCGGCGAGAGTCGCGGCTTGGAACGGGCCTGGGGGTTCAAAGCGAGACGCAGCCTAGATCGACAGGCGGTATTGCTGGCCAAGAAGGGGGCGCGGCACCACCCTGGCCTGTCATGGAAATGGAAAAGGAGTTCGAGCAGATCGACAAGGCCGGGAGCTGGGCGGCCATTTACCAGGTGCGGGAGCGCCCCGGAGCGCGGCCGGCCCTTCGCTTAGGCCTCGGGAACCTCCTCAGATCCCTAGTCCCCGATCTCTGCGGGGTCCCGCCCTCCACCTCGGCCCTGCGGCCTGGGGTTCTGTCCGACGGCGGCACAGGCCGACCCTCATCTCTCTTTGTCTTCTCCGGTGGGCCTGCGTCTCGCCCGGGCTTCACAGCCCTCTTCGATCCCCCACCTACCGCACACCCGCCGGCCCGGGTGACCTCTCGGTTCCGTAGGACCCCAGTCTATACTCGGCGTGAGTCTCTCGCACCCCGACCCCGCCCCCCTCCTGTCCACCCTTTGTCCTCTTGGGGTTGATTTAACAGCCCCACCACTTCCTTTTCTGGAGCGGACCATCTCTACCTCCCTTCCTTTGTCTCCCCGGGGGAAAGGCCTGCTCCCCCTCCTTCCTTCACATTTCCTTTCCCCTAGTCTCGGTGTGCGGCGAGTCCCCGGGATGACAGTCCTCTTCCTCCTTCCTGTTCATTCATTTATTGGCCGTCAGCTGGCTTGCCTATTCCGTGCTAGGCACCGGGGATAGTGTTTGTTGAGTAGGACAGGCGAGATCCGACCCCGGTGGAGGTTGGGGTCGAATGAGGCTATGGAACCCACAAACAAGACATTGCAGGTGGTGACAAGTGTTGTGAAAAGAGGACACCGGCCCGCGGTGGAGTGTGTTTGCACAGGGAGCCTGCTGCCTAAGAGAAAGGGCCGAGGAAAGGTCTGCCGGAGAGAGACATTTGCACTGTGAGCGGAGGGCTCACAGGAGCGGCTGATCGTAGCATTATCAGGCCCGAGAGACTTCCAGTGAGGCTTGCAGGACCCGGGGCCAAAATATTACTCTTTGAGGGTAGTAGACGGAGTAGGCTAAGGTGTTAACTCTCTCTAAAATGGCATCTTTCCTCAATGAACATCGTAGCCTTTGGTCGTGGTTCAGATGATCCTATCTTTGTTGACCTCCTCCTCTTGTGAGTTTTCGTGGTTCATAAAAGTTGGGAAGGTAGGGTTTCTCACCGATTTGTAAAACAGACTGAAAGCGTGAAGAGGTCCTCTTTCACAGGCAGACAAATCCTCTAAAGAAAATATGTTCTCCTGATTAAATGTCATTGCGGGGGTGAGGATTAACCAAAACCACAGTCACTCAGTATTTTAAATAAATGAGGTACAAAATAGATTTTTGTTACTTGTGTAAAGGGAGAAGGCATGTTTTCAGCTTGTAGGCTCCAAAGACAGATTGTGAGAACCATCAACTGTAGTATTAAAATCTATTTTGAGCTTCACTTAAAAGAGAAAAAAGCTTTAGGCAGTTCTTTGGTATGCTTGAGTAATAAAGGCCTTTTTTTTTGGTAGCCTTGATTTCAAGTGTATTTGACAAGGTTCTTTATACTTAAGCTATAATGAATATTAACTTCTGGTAGACTTAATATTTATAACTAAGCTGTGTAAGTATGATCGATCAATATATAAAATTTCTATACCGTGTCTAATTTCTGTGAATTAGTTGAACAGCTCTGACAGTGGCTGAGAATATGTAGACAAATTTTCTGTGTCAGATCTAATGCAATACAGCCCAAAGTGGCTTTCCATGACAATGGCTGGTCTAAAGTGTTGGAGTTAATTGTGAAATATTCCATAATTCGAGGATGCATTCTGGAGAATCTTTTGTACTGAAACTGACTGCATTGGTAACAAATTCAATGTTTTTAAAAATTTGACTTCTTACACTTAAGTCAGCTCAACCTGACCTGACACCCAAAGCATCATTAAAACTGTGTTAAGAATGCTACTAGCATGAAACTATTGATCTTCAATTAATTCCCTTCATTGTTTTTAAACTTCACCACATTTAATTCCCAGAAGTAAAGACTCCCCCAACCTCCTCCCCCAAGCAATGGATTGCCAGATTCCTTGAGGTGGTTTCTTTTGATCTTAAATATTGTCACTGTGGGCTTTTCTCACCTCTCTAGTGCAAATATTTTTGTTTTCTAAAATCAAAATCAGAAAGTGTTTTTAAATTGAAAAGCGTCTGTTTATCTTAACAACTGTGGCATGTTTAAAAACAGAACTCAAATGACCTTGAGAGAATGCAAGAAGTTAATTTTCCAAGACATGTCGGTTTACCAAAGAAATGTGTCTGTTGTTAGTTAGAAAATGGAAGTTGAAAAAATTAATATTTTATAACATACAATGAAGGCTGTCTTTTGCAAAGTCATGTTCTGAGATGAGTCCATGGTAATTAGAAAAATAATGTGTGACTTTTGCTTTTGTCATTTCTCAGTTTAACTCTCCTAATTAGAACAAAAAGATCCACAAACTTGGAAACAAATGGGAAAACAACAAAGGGTAAAGCGGTGTTGAGTGCTGTTGGATGTGGCAGCCTGGAAAACAAATGTTTCAGGCAGAAGTCCTTGACCAGCTCCTTGTGATAAAGTGAGCACAATCATGTTTTAAATCTGTGATGCTAATAAATTGTATGATGCTAACAAGCGTTCAGGTCTATAAAAAGCCTGCTCTGATAGCATCTGTAGAGGACTTTAAAAACTGTTCGTTCTCTAGCATTTAAATGACTTACAGTCATCTGATTTGAAAGTGGAAGTGGTACCATATTCAGGGAGCCTCGTGCTTGAATTAGTCTTTCTGCCCAAAAGAGAGAGCTCAGATAGGAAAAAGGCATTGGTTTTCTCTAATGACAGAAGAGAGGGTTTAAACGAATGAAAAGAATAGATAATTCGCTGCCCTCCATTTGTGGTTTAAGAGGGCCTGGGTCAGGTGTTTCGCTGTATTTCTCATCTCTAGTCTTTGATTCTCTGTCACAGTTCAGTACTTTTTGGTGTGAATGATTTGATTGTTTCAGATAAAGGAGATCGCCACAGTAGCTTGTGACTTTAAGGCCAGATTTATTCCATGTTACAGGCAGGCTTTGTAAAATGAACCACTCTTCCAATTGACATTTGTTTTTATAGCTGCCTTCATTATGAAATACGATCTAATGCCTGATGAGGTTAAAACCATGTTGTAACCCTAATGCATTGAAGTTCCTTCCTGGCATATACAGCTTATGTTGTTTTATTCCAAGAAGACCAGTATTAGGACTTCCCACTGATGTTTATTTAACACCATTCTCTTCAGAGATAGAGAAAAAACACTGTATTTGTGCAGAGGAGAAAGATCTACGCACTATGACTCACTTCACTTTAAAAAAAAAGATAAACGGAAATGATGCGGGAGGTCGGGAAGTTCTAGTCATCTTGGGTGACCCATTAGCTCTGAATATTCTTGTTCAGCCCTGGTTTGAGTGAACTAAATTTAGGTGTCTGATCATCACTTTGGAAAGGTGTAAAGGCCTTTGTAATTGTTGGTACCAAATTGCTAAATTAACTAGGAGCATAACTAGCAACTGTGTCAGGAAAGACACTGCTATCAGGATTTGACATCTCTAGCATGTTTATAGTTTATTGATACTTTTGGAAGTAAGAAGTCATATCATGTGGTTCTGAAAAGTTAGCTGGCAGTTAATGGTAAATGGATAACAGAAGTGTGTTTTAGCTGCCAGTGACTAAGGCACTGTATTTTACATTTTAGTGTGAATAGCACCTCAAAACCTGTGGGGCAAAAATCTGGTATTAAATAATGTAATTAACTGAGTGTATACCGAGTTTTGTGATAGAAATGAATACGAGCTTTTCCTGTGGAGATTTTTCTGACTTGAACTATAAATGATCTCCTGGGCTGGGGATTTAGCTCAGCGGCATAAGTGCCTGCCTTACAAGCAGGCAGTCATGAGCTCGATCCCCGGTACCGATAAAAAGGAAAAACACACACACACACACACAAAAAAAAAATCTCCTTTTCTTTGTCACTCATTTTTCCTTTCCTTTTTTGAGGGGAGGGATCTTTGGATCTTTTCTGGTCTTTGCGATTGCAGGATCTCTTTGGCAACGTGTGTTCTACACTCTGCTTTTAACTGCAGTTACTTTTTCGGAGGCCTCCCCAAGCCCAGGTTTTGCGTAATTTGGCATTCTTCCCTCCAGTGCTTATGTTAATCCGTTCCCAGTACTAACCAGTACTGGCAAATCGGCCGGGCATGTTCTTTGTGCTGCCTGTGTTTGGGAAACTTGGACTCCTGCGTAAATCTTTGTTTTCTGTATGGTGTAGTTTGGCGCTGGCCATTCCATGGACAAATTTTGAGTACCCAGAGGTGCTGGGGACTTAGGAGTAGTTCTTGATTCCCTCTAACACCTTGCATCAGTTCATTACTGTGGCATCCACCTGGGGGAATAGGCTCTCCGGTTTTACCTGTAAGACTGCAAAAAGACAGCAGAAGTGGTGAGTCTGGTTACCTGTTAACCTGGTCCGTCCGCAGTCTCGCTGCCCGCTCCCCTCCTCTGTGTATGCTCATCACATTGTCTCTTGAATACTTGTTTTAAAGACAGATGTGAAGTGTCACTCCTGTGCGGCTCCTTCTAAGTCTTCCATCATTCTGTTCAGGCCAGGGTCCTCCGCATGGCCGCAGGTCGCACACACCCCCTTCCATGGAGCTCTTATTGCAGCCACGCCCTGAGGCCCTGCTCCTCCCTCTCTACCTCTGCTCAGTGCTTGTCCAGTGGCCTCTCCACTGTCTCCCGCTTGCACCTTCCAGCTCACCTGAGTGTCCACTAGAGTTTAGCTCTGGGCCGTGTGTTTGCACACAGCCTGATGCCCATGCTTTTGGGGCCCTGGCCTCCTTGTAACTGCTGCTGTATGTCCTGGGTCTGTCTCTGGAGTCCAGCCTTCCTGAGGTGACCTTTTCAGGAGTTCACCTGGCACAGCGAATGAACGTGGTCAGGATTGAATCGGTTATTAGCACTTTGCTGGTCTGGTTGTTTAAAGCTGTGTCAGACGTGGTTCCCAGGTCCCATTGGAGGGGCTAATGACCGGAAACAAATGGGTTAGTCCACATTAGTACCAGCAGTAGGGGCTACTCAGGAGAGCTGGCCTGAGGAGGTCATTTACGGTTAACAGCTGTGTGGCTTTGGGTGAAAGGCTTGGCTTCTTGTCCAGTTGATGCCACCAGTGTGTTTCACAGAAACTTTGGATTTAATAACCCATTTGTAGTGGGTGCAAGGTGAACTTATTAGTAGGCAACAGGAAGATGACAGGTCTTTCTAGGTGGTCTTGAGTTACTCTGGCCTCATCAGTTTTGGTCTTAGAAGCCTCCTAGAGGGGCGGTGTGTGTAGCTGGTTCATAAAATATTTTTGATTGTGGGATAGAAAATACAGTTCTCCATAAAGCAGCAACCCTTACAAAGTGCGCTTTTTTGTTTTCAGACTATAACTGGTAAAGGCAAACATTTTTAAGCCTGTGATCAGACCGCCCTTAGGACTAAGAAGAGTATGATCTGCTTTCTAATAAGTGAGCCAGATGGGGGTGCTGTGGCACACACCTGTAATCTTAGCTACCCAGGAGGCTGAGGCAGGAGGATCATGACTTTGAGACTAGTGCAGGCAGCATGGTGAGACCTTGTCTCTAAAATACAAAAATAGAAAAAAATTTAAAAGACACATCAATGTCCTCAGTGTCTGGCTGTGAGTTGTAGTTTCAGCTTTAACCCTTCGTGTGCTGAATGGGTCTATTTGTTCCCTTGGGCTCAGTCTCTTCCTTTGTAAAAACAATCCTGCACGGACTGATCATTAAGTTTGAGTCAAGTAATAAAAGTCCTCACTGTACTCACAAAGAGGATTTAATGTTCCTGAAGTAACCCTTGTAAAACCTGCAATGGTTACTCAGTTTTATAAGGTGTAGGTAGGTACACTTCAGCCCAACAATTTACAGGCCTACCGGTATAGTTAACCGCTCAAAAGAATTGGGGCTGTATGAACGAGGGCATTAACATTTTAAATAAGTGGGGTTCGTTTGATTTGTGATGTGGGAAAATGAATAGCCTTGGCACACAGTTATGTTCGCAGTTTCCCTCTAACTAGCAATTGGGTGGTTTTCCTGTAACAGATAGAGGAACTGATTCTTGAGAATTTACGAAAGATTCAGCCCCAGCTAGATACACACAGTGGCTGCCCTTTATGTTGTAATTTTAGAAAGAAACCTACATCTGGCCTGGGCTTCGTTTGAATAAGATGAGAGTTTATGCATCTGTTGTATTTGAGGAGAAAGTACCTAAGTCTCCAGCGCTTAGAAATAATGCTGCACTTTCTGTAGGAATGGTCCTCGTGGTTTACTAGTTGCAGCCTTCTTTTTCAGGGTGGCTTAAAGTAACTATGAGTATCTTGCTGATGATTTATAAGTTCTGAATGTCTGAAAACTGGCAACACGACCATTTCATATGAAAGAAAGACCCTTTGTGCCCAAACAGCTGAAGAAAAAATGGTTAAGCCCCCAAAAGGTACTGACCTTCAGCTACAAGTCCTCAGCATACAAATACTGCTCCTATTGATACTAATTCTTTTTCTTTTTTCTTTCTTTCTTTCTTTCTTTCTTTCTTTCTTTCTTTCTTTCTTTCTTTTTCTTTCCCTTGTCTTTCTGTCTCTGTCTTCCCCTATCTCTGTTGTCTCCTCTCTCTGTCTGTCTCTGTCTGTCTCTGTTTGAAGGTGTAGGATTGTACCAAGACAATGTAGTTTTACAGATACCCCACGCTACTTAGAATTAGTGCTTCAAGAAGTCAGCTTGGCCACTTGCTGAAGGCCACTTTGTGGTCGAAATGATCTTGTGTCCTTGGCTCCTTTTTTGCATCTGAGACTTGAGACCTGGTTTGTTTGTTTTCTATTTTATTTTATTTTTTCTAGGTAAAGAAGGAAAATCCGGGGCTGTATTTGTGGCTTTTGTGGGTAAGCAGCACGACTGCAAAGAGAAAATGAGCAGAGCAAAACTAGGTTTCCAGCTGTATTTTAAAAATGCATTAGTTAGTGATTAGAGGGTCACCGTTATCTCCGTGAGGAAATGTTTTTTGCTTGACTTTTTTTCTTTCTTAATGGTTCTTACTGACACATCTCTTCCTACGGAAGAATCGTATTTAAAATTGCCATACTAATTTCTAGCAAACAGCTCTTTGTTTTTTATTCTTTTTTTTTTTTTTTTTTTTTGTCTTTTTCATTTTTATCGGTACCAGGGATCGAACTCACGACCGCCTGCTTGCAAGGCAGGTGCTTATGCCGCTGAGCTAAACCCCCAGCCCCTGTTTTTTATTCTTATGGAGACAGGCCAGTCAGAGGATTATACACTATTGCAGAATTGCTTATAGTAGGAAAGCAAACTTCAAGTCATTATTCCAATAGTTGGAATTCTCTTAAGAACATGGGTTACTTAAAAATGTCTAAGGATGAAATCACTTCTGAATATAACTTGACTCAATAAAACTAATAAGCAAGCTGGGTTTAGTGTGATACGGTAAATGAGCTTTAAATTCCCTCAATGCTTGAACATTTGTCACTGTTATATTTATCCCTCCACATTTTGTACTGCTTTACTGTTCAAACAGTTGGCGCTTAGTTTGCTTCTGGAAGGATAAAGGCAGAGTATGCCTTCCCTGAGTCATGAATATTTGTGTGGCTAAATTTTGCACAGAGATAAAGGCCCTCTCAGAAGGCATCCAGTGATCTTCTTTCAGGGCGGATATTTTATTTTCATTGTTGTCGTCGTCATCATTTCCCTTTTTTGTTTGAACCCTGATTTGAGCAGTGTTGTAACAGCTCCGTTGAGTGATAGCTGGTTTTCTCCACACGCTGGACGCTGCCTGCCTCCCTGGTGCCAGGGTTTTTAGGGGCTTCCTTGGAGCTGGGGCTAAGTAGATCAGTGCTCATCAGGTTTACAGGCCCAAAGCCACATCGCTGGGGCAATC